>NC_090941.1:108099132-118099132 GCF_040938575.1 Ambystoma mexicanum
CCAGCACCCCCACCCCCAGCAGTCAGGGGCAACCCTCCACCAGGCCCCCATTCATGTATCCACCCCCCCACCCCCCAGCAGTCACCCTCCGCCAGGTCCCCACTCATGTCTCCCTGCACCCCCACCCCCCTGCATCCAGGTGCACACTCCGCCAGGCCCCCACTCATGTCTCCCAGCACCCCCACCCCCCAGCAGTCAGGGGCACCCTCCACCAGGCCCCCACTCATGTCTCCCACCCCCCCCACCCCCCAGCAGTCAGGGGCACCCTCCTCCAGGCCCCCACTCATGTCTCCCAGCACCCCCACCCCCCAGCAGGCAGGGGCACCCTCCACCAGGCCCCCACTCATGTCTCCCACCCCCCCACCCCCCAGCAGTCAGGGGGCACCCTCTGCCAGGCCCCCCACTCATGTCTCCCTGCACCCCCCCCAGCAGTCAGGGGCACCCTCCACCAGGCCCTCACTCATGTCTCCCACCCCCCCACCCCCCAGCAGTCAGGGACACCCTCCACCAGGCCCCCACTCATATCTCCCACCCATCCACCCCCCAGCAGTCAGGGGCACCCTCCACCAGGCCCCCACTCATGTCCAACTCATGTCCCCCTGCACCCCCACCCCCCAGCACTGTGGGGAACCTTCCACCAGCCACCACTCATGTCTCCCACCCCCCCACACCCCTGCAGTCAGGGGCACCCTCCACCAGGCAACCACTCAAGTCTCCCTGCACCCCCAACCCCCAGCATCCAGGGGCACCCTCCACCAGGCCCCCACTCATGTCTCCCAGCACCCCCACCCCCCAACAGTCAGGGGCACCCTCCACCAGGCCCCCACTCATGTCTCCCATCCCCACCCTGCAGCAGTCAGGGGCACCCTCCACCAGGCCCCCACTCATGTCTCCCTGCACCCCCACCCCCCAGCATCCAGGGGCACCCTCCACCAGGCACCCACTCATGTCCAACTCATGTCTCCCTGCACCCCCACCCCCCAGCACTGTGGGGCACCCTCCTCCAGGCCCCCACTCATGTCCAACTCATGTCCCCCTGCACCCCCACCCCCCAGCACTGTGGGGCACCCTCCACCAGGCCCCCACTCATGTCTCCCACCCCCCCACCCCCCAGCAGTCAGGGGCACCCTCCACCAGGCCCCCACTCATGTCTCCCAGCACCCCCACCCCCAGCAGTCAGGGGCACCCTCCACCAGGCCCCCACTCATGTCTCCCACCCCTCCACCCCCCAGCAGTCAGGGACACCCTCCACCAGGCCCCCACACATGTCTCCCTGCACCCCCCAGCATCCAGGGGCACCCTCCACCAGGCCCCACTCATGTCCAACTCATGTCTCCCTGCACCCCCACCCCCCAGCACTGTGGGGCAACCCTCCTCCAGGCCCCCACTCATGTCCAACTCATGTCCCTCTGCACCCCCACCCCCCAGCACTGTGGGGCACCCTCCACCAGGCCCCCACTCATGTCTCCCACCCCCCCCACCCCCCAGCAGTCAGGGGCACCCTCCACCAGGCCCCCACTCATGTCTCCCAGCACCCCCACCCCCCAGCAGTCAGGGGCACCCTCCACCAGGCCCCCACTCATGTCTCCCACCCCTCCACCCCCCAGCAGTCAGGGACACCCTCCACCAGGCCCCCACACATGTCTCCCTGCACCCCCACCCCCCAGCATCCAGGGGCACCCTCCACCAGGCCCCCACTCATGTCCAACTCATGTCTCCCTGCACCCCCACCCCCCAGCACTGTGGGGCACCCTCCACCAGGCCCCCACTCATGTCTCCACCCGCCCAACCCCCAGCAGTCAGGGCACCCTTCACCAGGCCCCCACTCATGTCCAACTCATGTCCCCCTGCATCCCCACCCCCCAGCACTGTGGGGTACCCTCCACCAGGCCCCCATTCATGTCTCCCACCCCCCCCCACCCCCAGCAGTCAGGGGCACCCTCCACCAGGCAACCACTCATGTCTCCCTGCACCCCCACCCCCGCATCCAGGGGCACCCTCCACCAGGCCCCCACTCATGTCTCCCACCCCTCCACCCCCCAGCAGTCAGGGACACCCTCCACCAGGCCCCCACACATGTCTCCCTGCACCCCCACCCCCCAGCATCCAGGGGCACCCTCACCAGGCCCCCACTCATGTCCAACTCATGTCTCCCTGCACCCCCACCCCCCAGCACTGTGGGGCACCCTCCACCAGGCCCCCACTCATGTCTCCCACCCGCCCACCCCCCAGCAGTCAGGGGCACCCTCCACCAGGCCCCCACTCATGTCTCCAACCCCCCACCCCCCAGCAGTCAGGGGCACCCTCCAACAGGTCCCACTCATGTCTCCCTGCACCCCCACCCCCCAGCATCCAGGGGCACCCTCAACCAGGCCCCCACTCATGTCTCCCACCCCCCACCCCCAGCAGTCAGGGGCACCCTCCACCAGGCCCCCACTCATGTCTCCCTGCACCCCCACTCCCCAGCATCCAGGGGCACCCTCCACCAGGCCCCACACTATGTCTCCCACCCCCCAGCAGTCAGGGACACCCTCCACCAGGCCCCCAATCATGTCTCCTGCACCCCCACCCACCAGCATCCAGGGGCACCCTCCACTAGGCCCCCACTCATGTCTCCTAGCACCCCCACCCCCCAGCAGTCAGGGGCACCCTCCACCAGGCCCCCCACTCCATGTTTCCCTGCACCCCCACCCCCCAGCAGTCAGGGGCACCCTCCACCAGGCCCCCACTCATGCCTCCCACCCCCCAACCCCCCAGCAGTCAGGGGCACCCTCCACCAGGCCCCCACTCATGTCTCCCAGCACCCCCACCCCCCAGCAGTCAGGGGCACCCTCCACCAGGCCCCCATTCATGTCTCCCACCCCCCCACCCCCCAGCAGTCAGGGGCACCCTCCACCAGGCCCCCACTCATGTCCCCCTGCACCCCCACCCCCCAGCAGTCAGGGGCACCCTCCACCAGGCCCCCACTCATGTCTCCCAGCACCCCCACCCCCCCAGCAGTCAGGGGGCACCCTCCACCAGGCCCCCACTCATGTCTCCACCCCCCACCACCAGCAGTCACCCTCCGCCAGGCCACCACTCATGTCTCCCTGCACCCCACCCCCCAGCATCCAGGGGCACCCTCCACCAGGCCCACACTCATGTCTCCCAGCACCCCCACCCCCCAGCAGTCAGGGGCACCCTCCAACAGGCCCCCACTCATGTCTCCCACCCCCCCCACCCCCCAGCAGTCAGGGGCACCCTCCACCAGGCCCCCACTCATGTCTCCCAGCACCCCCACCCCCCAGCATCAGGGGCACCCTCCACCAGGCCCCCACTCATGTCTTCCACACCCCCACCCCCAGCAGTCAGGGCACCCTCCACCAGGCCCATACTCATGTCTCCCAGCACCCACACCCCCCAGCAGTCAGGGGCACCCTCCACCAGGCCCCCACTCATGTCTCCCAGCACCCCCACCCCCCAGCAGTCAGGGGCACTCTCCACCAGGCCCCCACTTATTTCTCCCAGCACCCCCCAGCAGTTAGGGGCACCCTCCACCAGGCCCCCACTCATGCCTCCCACCCCCCAACCCCCCAGCAGTCAGGGGCACCCTCCACCAGGCCCCCACTCATGTCTCCCCTGCACCCCCACCCCCCAGCAGTCAGGGGCACCCTCCACCAAGCCCCCAATCATGTCTCCCCCCCCCCACCCCCCAGCAGTCAGGGGCACCCTCCACCAGGCCCCCACTCATGTCCCCCTGCATCCCCACCCCCCAGCAGTCAGGGGCACCCTCCACCAGTCCCCCACTCATGTCTCCCCGCACCCCCACCCCCCAGCAGTCAGGGGCACCCTCCACCAGGCCCCCACTCATGTATCCCACCCCCCCACCCCCCAACAGTCACCCTCCGCCAGGCCCCCACTCATGTCTCCCTGCACCCCCACCCCCCTGCATTCCAGGGGCACCCTCCACCAGGCCCCTCACTCATGTCTCCCAGCACCCCCACCCCCCAGCAGTCAGGGCACCCTCCAACAGGCCCCCCACACATGTCTCCCACCCCCCCACCCCCCAGCAGTCAGGGGCACCCTCCGCCAGGCCCCCACTCATGTCTCCCAGCACCCCCACCCCCCCAGCAGTCAGGGGCACCCTCCACCAGGCCCCCACTCATGTCTCCCACCCCCCCACCCCCCAGCAGTCAGGGGCACCCTCCACCTGGCTCCCACTCATGTCTCCCAGCACCCCCACCCACCAGCAGGCAGGGCACCCTCCACCAGGCCCCCACTCATGTCTCCCACCCCCCACCCCCCAGCAGTCAGGGGCACCCTCTGCCAGGCCCCACTCATGTCTCCCTGCACCCCCACCCCCCAGCATCCACGGGCACCCTCCACCAGGCCCCCACTCAATGTCTCCCAGCACCCCCACCCCCAAGCAGTCAGGGGCACCCTCCAACAGGCCCCCACTCATGTCTCCCAGCACCCCCACCCCGCAGCAGTCAGGGGCACCCTCCACCAGGCCCCCATTCATGTCTCCCAGCACCCCCACCCCCCAGCTGTCAGGGGCACCCTCCACCAGGCCCCCACTCATGTTAAACCCCCCCACCCCCAGCAGTCAGGGGCACCCTCCACCAGGCCCCCACTCATGTCTCCCTGCACCCCACCCCCCAGCATCCAGTGGAACCCTCACCAGGCCCCCCTCATGTCCAACTCATGTCTCCCTGCACCCCCACCCCCCCAGCACTGTGGGGCACCCTCCACCAGGCCCCCACTTATGTCTCCCACCCCCCCACCCCCCAGCAGTCAGGGGCACCCTCCACCAGGCCCCCACTCATGTCCAACTCATGTCCCCCTGCACCCCCACCCCCCAGCACTGTGGGGCACCCTTCACCAGGCCCCCCACTCATTTCTCCCATCCCCCGACCCCCCAGCAGTTATGGGCACCCTCCACCAGGCCCCCACTCATGTCTCCCAGCACCCCCACCCCCCAGTAGTCAGGGGCACCCTCCACCAGGCCCCCACTCATGTCTCCCACCCCCCCACCCCCTAGCAGTCAGGGGCACCCTCCACCAGGCCCCCACTCATGTCTCTCACCCCCCCCACACCCCCCAGCAGTCAGGGGCACCCTCCACCAGGCCCCCACTCATGTCCCCCACCCCCCACCACCCAGCAGTCAGGGGAACCCTCCACCAGCCCCCACTCATGTCTACCACCCCCCCCCCCACCCCCAGCAGTCAGGGGCACCCTCCACCAGGCCACCACTCATGTCTACCAGCACCCCCCACCCCCCAGCAGTCAGGGGCACCCTCCACCAGGCACCGACTCATGTCTCCCACCCCCCCCCACCCCCCAGCAGTCAGGGGCACCCTCCACCAGGCCCCCACTCATGTCTCCCACCCCCCCACCCCCTAGCAGTCAGGGGCACCCTCCACCAGGCCCCACTCATGTCTCCCAGCACCCCAACCCCGCAGCAGTCAGGGGCACCATCCACCAGGCCCCCACTCATGTCTCCCACCCCCCAACCCCGAGCAGTCAGGGGCACCCTCCACCAGGCCCCCACTCATGTCTCCCTGCACCCCCACCCCCCAGCACTCTGGGGCACCCTCCACCTGGCCCCCACTCATGTCTCCCACCCCCCACCCCCCAGCAGTCAGGGGCACCCTCCACCAGGCCCCCACTCATTTCTCCCAACCCCCCACCCCCCAGCAGTTAGGGGCACCCTCCACCAGGCCCCCACTCATGTCTCCCAGTACCCCCACCTCCCAGTAGTCAGGGGCACCCTCCACCAGGCCCCTACTCATGTCGACCAGCCCCCCACCCCCTAGCAGTGAGGGGCACCCTCCACCACGCCCCCACTCATGTCTCCCACCCCCCCCACCCCCCCAGCAGTCAGGGGCACCCTCCACCAGGCCCCCACTCATGTCCCCCAACCCCCCACCCCCCAGCAGTCAGGGGCACCCTCCACCAGCCCCCACTCATGTCTCCCCCCCACCCCCCAGCAGTCAGGGGCACCCTCCACCAGGCCCCCACTCATGTCTCCCAGCACCCCCACCCCCCAGCAGTCAGGGGCACCCTCCACCAGGCCCCCACTCATGTCTCCCACCCCCCCACCCCCCAGCAGTCAGGGGCACCCTCCACCAGGCCCCCACTCATGTCTCCCACCCCCCACCCCCCAGCAGTAAGGGGCACCCTCAACCCGGCCCCCAATCATGTGTCCCACCCCCCCATCCCCCACCATTCAGGGGCACCCTCCACCAGGCCCCCACTCATGTCTCCCACCCCCCCACCCCCCAGAAGTCACCCTCCGCCAGGCCCCCACACATGTCACCCTGCACCCCCACCCCCCAGCATCCAGGGGCACCCTCCACCAGGCCCCCACTCATGTCTCCCAGCTCCCCACCCCCCAGCAGTCAGGGGCACCCTCCACCAGGCCCCCACTCATGTCTCCCACCCCCCCCTCACCCCCCAGCAGTCAGGGGCACCCTCCACCAGGCCCCCACTCATGTCTCCCACCCCCCCACCCCCCAGCAGTCAGGGGCACCCTCCACCAGGCCCCCACTCATGTCTCCCAGCACCCCCACCCCCCAGCAGTCAAGGGCACCCTCCACCAGGCCCCCACTCATGTCTCCCACCCCCCACCCCCAGCAGTCAGGGGCACCCTCCACCAGGCCCCCACTCATGTCTCCCTGCACCCCCCACCCCCCAGGATCCAGGGGCACCCTCCACCAGGCCCCCACTCATGTCCAACTCATGTCTCCCTGCACCCCCACCCCAGCACTGTGGGGCACCCTCCTCCAGGCCCCCACTCATGTCCAACTCATGTCCCCCTGCACCCGCACCCCCCAGCACTGTGGGGCACCCTCCACCAGGCCCCCACTCATGTCTCCCAGCACCCCCACCCTCCAGCAGTCAGGGACACCCTCCACCAGGCCCCAACTCATGTCTCCCACCGCCCCCCCCCCCCAGCAGTCAGGGGCACCCTCCACCCGGCCCACTCATGTCTCCCACCCCCTCCACCCCCCAGCAGTCAGGGGCACCCTCCACCAGGCCCCCACTCATGTCTCCCTGCACCCCCACACCCCAGCATCCAGGGGCACCCTCCACCAGGCCCCCACTCATGTCCAACTCATGTCTCCCTGCACCCCCACCCCCCAGCACTGTGGGGCACCCTCCACCAGGCCCCCACTCATGTCCAACTCATGTCCCCCTGCACTCCCACCCCCCAGCACTGTGGGGCACCCTCCACCAGGCCCCCACTCATGTTTCCCTGCACCCCCACCCCCCAGCATCCAGGGGCACCCTCCACCAGGCCCCCACTCATGTCTCCCAGCACCCCCACCCCCCAGCAGTCAGGGGCACCCTCCACCAGGCCCCCACTCATGTCTCCCACCCCCCCACCCCCCAGCAGTCAGGGGCACCCTCCACCAGGCCCCCCTCATGTCCAACTCATGTCTCCCTGCACCCCCACCCCCCAGCACTGTGGGGCACCCTCCTCCAGGCCCCCACTCATGTCCAACTCATGTCCCCCTGCACCCCCACCCCCCAGCACTGTGGGGCACCCTCCACCAGGCCCCTACTCATGTCTCCCTGCACCCCCCACCCCCCGGCATCCAGGGGGCACCCTCCACCAATCCCCCACTCATGTCTCCCAGCACCCCCACCCCCCAGCAGTCAGGGGCACCCTCCACCAGGCCCCCACTCATGTCTCCCATGCCCCCCACTCCCCAGCAGTCAGGGGCACCCTCCACCCGGCCCACACTCATGTCTCCCACCCCCCCACCCCCCAGCACTGTGGGGCACCCTCCACCAGGCCCCCACTCATGTCTCCCTGCACCCCCACCCCCCAGCATCCAGGGGCACCCTCCACCAGGCCCCCACTCATGTCTCCCAGCACCCCCACCCCCCAGCAGTCAGGGGCACCCTCCACTTGGCCCCCACTCATGTCTCCCATCCCACCCCCACACCCCAGCAGTCAGGGGCACCCTCCACCAGGCCCCCTCTCATGTCTCTCAGCACCCCCACCCCCAGCATCCAGGGGCACCCTCCACTAAGCCCCCACTCATGTCTCCCACCCCCCCACCCCCCAGCAGTCAGGGGCACCCTCCACCAGGCCCCCACTCATGTCTCCCTACACCCCCACCCCCGCATCCAGGGGCACCCTCCACCAGGCCCCCACTCATGTCTCCCAGCACCCCCCACCCCCCAGCAGTCAGGGGCACCCTCCACCAGGCCCCAACTCATGTCTCCAACCCCCCACCCCCCAGCAGTCAGGGGCACCCTCCAACAGGTCCCACTCATGTCTCCCTGCACCCCCACCCCCCAGCATCCAGGGGCACCCTCCACCAGGCCCCCACTCATGTCTCCCTGCACCCCCACTCCCCAGCATCCAGGGGCACCCTCCACCAGGCCCCCACTCATGTCTCCCACCCCCCAGCAGTCAGGGACACCCTCCACCAGGCCCCCACTCATGTCTCCCTGCACCCCCACCCCCCAGCATCCCAGGGGCACCCTCCACCAGGCCCCCACTCATGTCTCCCAGCACCCCCACCCCCCAGCAGTCAGGGGCACCCTCCACCAGGCCCCCACTCATGTTTCCCTGCACCCCCCCACCCCCCAGCAGTCAGGGGCACCCTCCACCAGCCCCCCACTCATGCCTCCCACCCCCCAACCCCCCAGCAGTCAGGGGCACCCTCCACCAGGCCCCCACTCATGTCTCCCAGCACCCCCACCCCCCAGCAGTCAGGGGCACCCTCCAACAGGCCCCCACTCATGTCTACCACCCCCCCACCCCCCAGCAGTCAGGGGCACCCTCCACCAGGCCCCCACTCATGTCCCCCTGCACCCCCAACCCCCAGCAGTCAGGGGCACCCTCCACCAGGCCCCCACTCATGTCTCCCAGCACCCCCACCCCCCCAGCAGTCAGGGGCACCCTCCACCAGGCCCCCACTCATGTCTCCACCCCCCCACCCCCAGCAGTCACCCTCCGCCAGGCCACCACTCATGTCTCCCTGCACCCCCACCCCCCAGCATCCAGGGGCACCCTCCACCAGGCCCACACTCATGTCTCCCAGCACCCCCACCCCCCAGCAGTCAGGGGCACCCTCCAACAGGCCCCCACTCATGTCTCCCACCCCCCCACCCCCCAGCAGTCAGGGGCACCCTCCACCAGGCCCCCACTCATGTCTCCCAGCACCCCACCCCCCAGCAGTCAGGGGCACCCTCCACCAGGCCCCCACTCATGTCTTCCACACCCCCACCCCCCAGCAGTCAGGGGCACCCTCCACCAGGCCCCCACTCATGTCTCCCAGCACCCCCAGCAGTCAGGGGCACCCTCCACCAGGCCCCCACTCATGTCTCCCAGCACCCCCCAGCAGTCAGGGGCACCCTCCACCAGGCCCCCACTCATGCATCCCACCCCCCAACCCCCCAGCAGTCAGGGGCACCCTCCACCAGGCCCCCACTCATGTCTCCCTGCACCCCCACCCCCCAGCAGTCAGGGGCACCCTCCACCAAGCCCCCTCTCATGTCTCCCACCCCCCCACCCCCCAGCAGTCAGGGGCACCCTCCACCAGGCCCCCACTCATGTCCCCCTGCATCCCCACCCCCCAGCAGTCAGGGGCACCCTCCACCAGGCCCCCACTCATGTCTCCCAGCACCCCCACCCCCAGCAGTCAGGGGCACCCTCCACCAGGCCCCCATTCATGTATCCCACCCCCCCACCCCCCAGCAGTCACCCTCCGCCAGGTCCCCACTCATGTCTCCCTGCACCCCCACCCCCCTGCATCCAGGTGCACGCTCCGCCAGGCCCCCACTCATGTCTCCCAGCACCCCCACCCCCCAGCAGTCAGGGGCACCCTCCACCAGGCCCCCACTCATGTCTCCCACCCCCCCCACCCCCCAGCAGTCAGGGGCACCCTCCACCAGGCCCCCACTCATGTCTCCCAGCACCCCCCACCCCCCAGCAGGCAGGGGCACCCTCCACCAGGCCCCCACTCATGTCTCCCACCCCCCCACCCCCCAGCAGTCAGGGGCACCCTCTGCCAGGCCCCCACTCATGTCTCCCTGCACCCCCCCCCAGCAGTCAGGGGCACCCTCCACCAGGCCCTCACTCATGTCTCCCACCCCCCCACCCCCCAGCAGTCAGGGACACCCTCCACCAGGCCCCCACTCATATCTCCCACCCATCCACCCCCCAGCAGTCAGGGGCACCCTCCCACCAGGCCCCCACTCATGTCCAACTCATGTCTCCCTGCACCCCCACCCCCCAGCACTGTGGGGAACCTTCCACCAGCCACCACTCATGTCTCCCACCCCCCCACACCCCTGCAGTCAGGGGCAACCTCCACCAGGCAACCACTCAAGTCTCCCTGCACCCCAACCCCCAGCATCCAGGGGCACCCTCCACCAGGCCCCCACTCATGTCTCCCAGCACCCCCACCCCCCAACAGTCAGGGGCACCCTCCACCAGGCCCCCACTCATGTCTCCCATCCCCACCCTGCAGCAGTCAGGGGCACCCTCCACCAGGCCCCCACTCATGTCTCCCTGCACCCCCACCCCCCAGCATCCAGGGGCAACCCTCCACCAGGCACCCACTCATGTCCAACTCATGTCTCCCTGCACCCCCCAGCACTGTGGGGCACCCTCCTCCAGGCCCCCACTCATGTCCAACTCATGTCCCCCTGCACCCCCACCCCCCAGCACTGTGGGGCACCCTCAACCAGGCCCCCACTCATGTCTCCCACCCCCCCACCCCCCAGCAGTCAGGGGCACCCTCCACCAGGCCCCCACTCATGTCTCCCAGCACCCCCACCCCCAGCAGTCAGGGGCACCCTCCACCAGGCCCCCACTCATGTCTCCCACCCCTCCACCCCCCAGCAGTCAGGGACACCCTCCACCAGGCCCCCACACATGTCTCCCTGCACCCCCAGCATACAGGGGCACCCTCCACCAGGCCCCACTCATGTCCAACTCATGTCTCCCTGCACCCCCACCCCCCAGCACTGTGGGGCACCCTCCTCCAGGCCCCCACTCATGTCCAACTCATGTCCCTCTGCACCCCCACCCCCCAGCACTGTGGGGCACCCTCCACCAGGCCCCCACTCATGTCTCCCACCCCCCCCCACCCCCCCAGCAGTCAGGGGCACCCTCCACCAGGCCCCCACTCATGTCTCCCAGCACCCCCACCCCCCAGCAGTCAGGGGCACCCTCCACCAGGCCCCCACTCATGTCTCCCACCCCTCCACCCCCCAGCAGTCAGGGACACCCTCCACCAGGCCCCCACACATGTCTCCCTGCACCCCCACCCCCCAGCATCCAGGGGCACCCTCCACCAGGCCCCCACTCATGTCCAACTCATGTCTCCCTGCACCCCCACCCCCCAGCACTGTGGGGCACCCTCCACCAGGCCCCCACTCATGTCTCCCACCCGCCCAACCCCCAGCAGTCAGGGGCACCCTTCACCAGGCCCCCCACTCATGTCCAACTCATGTCCCCCTGCATCCCCACCCCCCAGCACTGTGGGGTACCCTCCACCAGGCCCCCATTCATGTCTCCCACCCCCCCCCCACCCCCCAGCAGTCAGGGGCACCCTCCACCAGGCAACCACTCATGTCTCCCTGCACCCCCACCCCCGCATCCAGGGGCACCCTCCACCAGGCCCCCACTCATGTCTCCCACCCCTCCACCCCCCAGCAGTCAGGGACACCCTCCACCAGGCCCCCACACATGTCTCCCTGCACCCCCACCCCCCAGCATCCAGGGGCACCCTCCACCAGGCCCCCACTCATGTCCAACTCATGTCTCCCTGCACCCCCACCCCCCAGCACTGTGGGGCACCCTCCACCAGGCCCCCACTCATGTCTCCCACCCGCCCACCCCCCAGCAGTCAGGGGCACCCTCCACCAGGCCCCCACTCATGTCTCCAACCCCCCACCCCCCAGCAGTCAGGGGCACCCTCCAACAGGTCCCACTCATGTCTCCCTGCACCCCCACCCCCCAGCATCCAGGGGCACCCTCAACTAGGCCCCCACTCATGTCTCCCACCCCCCACCCCCCAGCAGTCAGGGGCACCCTCCACCAGGCCCCCACTCATGTCTCCCTGCACCCCCACTCCCCAGCATCCAGGGGCACCCTCCACCAGGCCCCCACTCATGTCTCCCACCCCCCAGCAGTCAGGGACACCCTCCACCAGGCCCCCAATCATGTCTCCCTGCACCCCCACCCACCAGCATCCAGGGGCACCCTCCACTAGGCCCCCACTCATGTCTCCTAGCACCCCCACCCCCCAGCAGTCAGGGGCACCCTCCACCAGGCCCCCACTCATGTTTCCCTGCACCCCCACCCCCCAGCAGTCAGGGGCACCCTCCACCAGGCCCCCACTCATGCCTCCCACCCCCCAACCCCCCAGCAGTCAGGGGCACCCTCCACCAGGCCCCCACTCATGTCTCCCAGCACCCCCACCCCCCAGCAGTCAGGGGCACCCTCCACCAGGCCCCCATTCATGTCTCCCACCCCCCCACCCCCCAGCAGTCAGGGGCACCCTCCACCAGGCCCCCACTCATGTCCCCCTGCACCCCCACCCCCCAGCAGTCAGGGGCACCCTCCACCAGGCCCCCACTCATGTCTCCCAGCACCCCCACCCCCCCAGCAGTCAGGGGCACCCTCCACCAGGCCCCCACTCATGTCTCCACCCCCCCACCCACCAGCAGTCACCCTCCGCCAGGCCACCACTCATGTCTCCCTGCACCCCCACCCCCCAGCATCCAGGGGCACCCTCCACCAGGCCCACACTCATGTCTCCCAGCACCCCCACCCCCCAGCAGTCAGGGGCACCCTCCAACAGGCCCCCACTCATGTCTCCCACCCCCCCACCCCCCAGCAGTCAGGGGCACCCTCCACCAGGCCCCCACTCATGTCTCCCAGCACCCCCACCCCCCAGCATCAGGGGCGACCTCCACCAGGCCCCCACTCATGTCTTCCACACCCCCACCCCCCAGCAGTCAGGGGCACCCTCCACCAGGCCCATACTCATGTCTCCCAGCACCCACACCCCCCAGCAGTCAGGGGCACCCTCCACCAGGCCCCCACTCATGTCTCCCAGCACCCCCACCCCCCAGCAGTCAGGGGCACTCTCCACCAGGCCCCCACTTATTTCTCCCAGCACCCCCCAGCAGTTAGGGGCACCCTCCACCAGGCCCCCACTCATGCCTCCCACCCCCCAACCCCCCAGCAGTCAGGGGCACCCTCCACCAGGCCCCCACTCATGTCTCCCTGCACCCCCACCCCCCAGCAGTCAGGGGCACCCTCCACCAAGCCCCCAATCATGTCTCCCCCCCCCACCCCCCAGCAGTCAGGGGCACCCTCCACCAGGCCCCCACTCATGTCCCCCTGCATCCCCACCCCCCAGCAGTCAGGGGCACCCTCCACCAGGCCCCCACTCATGTCTCCCCGCACCCCCACCCCCCAGCAGTCAGGGGCACCCTCCACCAGGCCCCCACTCATGTATCCCACCCCCCCACCCCCCAACAGTCACCCTCCGCCAGGCCCCCACTCATGTCTCCCTGCACCCCCACCCCCCTGCATCCAGGGGCACCCTCCACCAGGCCCCTCACTCATGTCTCCCAGCACCCCCACCCCCCAGCAGTCAGGGCACCCTCCAACAGGCCCCCACACATGTCTCCCACCCCCCCACCCCCCAGCAGTCAGGGGCACCCTCCGCCAGGCCCCCACTCATGTCTCCCAGCACCCCCACCCCCCAGCAGTCAGGGGCACCCTCCACCAGGCCCCCACTCATGTCTCCCACCCCCCCACCCCCCAGCAGTCAGGGGCACCCTCCACCAGGCTCCCACTCATGTCTCCCAGCACCCCCACCCACCAGCAGGCAGGGGCACCCTCCACCAGGCCCCCACTCATGTCTCCCACCCCCCCACCCCCCAGCAGTCAGGGGCACCCTCTGCCAGGCCCCCACTCATGTCTCCCTGCACCCCCACCCCCCAGCATCCACGGGCACCCTCCACCAGGCCCCCACTCATGTCTCCCAGCACCCCCACCCCCAAGCAGTCAGGGGCACCCTCCAACAGGCCCCCACTCATGTCTCCCAGCACCCCCACCCCGCAGCAGTCAGGGGCACCCTCCACCAGGCCCCCATTCATGTCTCCCAGCACCCCCACCCCCCAGCTGTCAGGGGCACCCTCCACCAGGCCCCCACTCATGTTAAACCCCCCCACCCCCAGCAGTCAGGGGCACCCTCCACCAGGCCCCCACTCATGTCTCCCTGCACCCCACCCCCCAGCATCCAGTGGAACCCTCCACCAGGCCCCCCCTCATGTCCAACTCATGTCTCCCTGCACCCCCACCCCCCAGCACTGTGGGGCACCCTCCACCAGGCCCCCACTTATGTCTCCCACCCCCCCACCCCCCAGCAGTCAGGGGCACCCTCCACCAGGCCCCCACTCATGTCCAACTCATGTCCCCCTGCACCCCCACCCCCCAGCACTGTGGGGCACCCTTCACCAGGCCCTCACTCATGTCTCCCCCCCCCACCCCCCAGCAGTCAGGGGCACCCTCCACCAGGCAACCACTCATGTCTCCCTGCACCCCCACCCCCCAGCATCCAGGGGCACCCTCCACCAGTCCCCCACTCATGTCTCCCAGCATCCCCACCCCCCAGCAGTCAGGGGCACCCTCCACCAGGCCCCCACTCATGTCTCCCCCCCCCACCCCCCAGCAGTCAGGGGCACCCTCCACCACGCCCCACCCATGTCTCCCTGCACCCCCACCCCCCAGCATCCAGGGGCACCCTCCACCAGGCCCCCACTCATGTCTCCCCCCCCACCCCCCTGCATCCAGGGGCACCCTCCACCAGGCCCCTCACTCATGTCTCCCAGCACCCCCACCCCCCAGCAGTCAGGGCACCCTCCAACAGGCCCCCACACATGTCTCCCACCCCCCCACCCCCCAGCAGTCAGGGGCACCCTCCGCCAGGCCCCCACTCATGTCTCCCAGCACCCCCACCCCCCAGCAGTCAGGGGCACCCTCCACCAGGCCCCCACTCATGTCTCCCACCCCCCCACCCCCCAGCAGTCAGGGGCACCCTCCACCAGGCTCCCACTCATGTCTCCCAGCACCCCCACCCACCAGCAGGCAGGGGCACCCTCCACCAGGCCCCCACTCATGTCTCCCACCCCCCCACCCCCCAGCAGTCAGGGGCACCCTCTGCCAGGCCCCCACTCATGTCTCCCTGCACCCCCACCCCCCAGCATCCACGGGCACCCTCCACCAGGCCCCCACTCATGTCTCCCAGCACCCCCACCCCCAAGCAGTCAGGGGCACCCTCCAACAGGCCCCCACTCATGTCTCCCAGCACCCCCACCCCGCAGCAGTCAGGGGCACCCTCCACCAGGCCCCCATTCATGTCTCCCAGCACCCCCACCCCCCAGCTGTCAGGGGCACCCTCCACCAGGCCCCCACTCATGTTAAACCCCCCACCCCCAGCAGTCAGGGGCACCCTCCACCAGGCCCCCACTCATGTCTCCCTGCACCCCACCCCCCAGCATCCAGTGGAACCCTCCACCAGGCCCCCCCTCATGTCCAACTCATGTCTCCCTGCACCCCCACCCCCCAGCACTGTGGGGCACCCTCCACCAGGCCCCCACTTATGTCTCCCACCCCCCCACCCCCCAGCAGTCAGGGGCACCCTCCACCAGGCCCCCACTCATGTCCAACTCATGTCCCCCTGCACCCCCACCCCCCAGCACTGTGGGGCACCCTTCACCAGGCCCTCACTCATGTCTCCCCCCCCCACCCCCCAGCAGTCAGGGGCACCCTCCACCAGGCAACCACTCATGTCTCCCTGCACCCCCACCCCCCAGCATCCAGGGGCACCCTCCACCAGTCCCCCACTCATGTCTCCCAGCATCCCCACCCCCCAGCAGTCAGGGGCACCCTCCACCAGGCCCCCACTCATGTCTCCCCCCCCCACCCCCCAGCAGTCAGGGGCACCCTCCACCACGCCCCACCCATGTCTCCCTGCACCCCCACCCCCCAGCATCCAGGGGCACCCTCCACCAGGCCCCCACTCATGTCTCCCCCCCCACCCTCCAGCAGTCAGGGGCACCCTCCACCAGGCCCCCACTCATGTCTCACTGCACCCCCACCCCCCCAGCATCCAGGGACACCCTCCACCAGGCGCCCACTCATGTTTTCCACACCCCCACCCCCCAGCAGTCAGGGGCACCCTCCACCAGGCCCCTACTCATGTCTCCCTGCACCCCCACCCCCCAGCATCCAGGGGCACCCTCCACCAGGCCCCCACTCATGTCTCCCAGCACCCCCACCCCCCAGCAGTCAGGGGCACCATCCACCAGGCCCCCACTCATGTCTCCCCCCCCAACCCCCAGCAGTCAGGGGAACCCCCCAACAGGCCCCCACTCATGTCTCCCAGCACCACCACCACCCAGCAGTCAGGGGCACCATCCACCAGGCCCCCACTCATGTCTCCCACCGCCCCACCCCGAGCAGTCAGGGGCACCCTCCACCAGGCCCCCACTCATGTCTCCCTGCACCCCCACCCCCCAGCACTGTGGGGCACCCTCCACCCGGCCCCCACTCATGTCTCCCACCCCCCACCCGCCAGCAGTCAGGGGCACCCTCCACCAGGCCCCCACTCATTTCTCCCATCCCCCCACCCCCCAGCAGTTAGGGGCACCCTCCACCAGGCCCCCACTCATGTCTCCCAGCACCCCCACCCCCCAGCAGTCAGGGGCACCCTCCACCAGGCCCCCACTCATGTCTCCCACCCCCCCACCCCCTAGCAGTCAGGGGCACCCTCCACCAGGCCCCCACTCATGTCTCCCACCCCCCCCACCCCCCAGCAGTCAGGGGCACCCTGCACCAGGCCCCCTCTCATGTCCCCCATTTCCCCACCCCCCAGCAGTCAGGGGCACCCTCCACCAGCCCCCACTCATGTCTCCCACCCCCCAGCAGTCAGGGGCACCCTCCACCAGGCCCCCACTCATCTCTCCCACCCCCCCAACCTCCAGCAGTCAGGGGCACCCTCCACCAGGCCCCCACTCATGTCTCCCTGCACCCCCACCCCGCAGCAGTCAGGGGCACCATCCACCAGGCCCCCACTCATGTCTCCCACCCCCCCACCCCGAGCAGTCAGGGGCACCCTCCACCAGGCCCCCACTCATGTCTCCCTGCACCCCCACCCCCCAGCACTGTGGGGCACCCTCCACCCGGCCCCCACTCATGTCTCCCACCCCCCACCCCCCAGCAGTCAGGGGAACCCTCCACCAGGCCCCCACTCATTTCTCCCATCCCCCGACCCCCCAGCAGTTATGGGCACCCTCCACCAGGCCCCCACTCATGTCTCCCAGCACCCCCACCCCCCAGTAGTCAGGGGCACCCTCCACCAGGCCCCCACTCATGTCTCCCACCCCCCCACCCCCTAGCAGTCAGGGGCACCCTCCACCAGGCCCCCACTCATGTCTCTCACCCCCCCACCCCCCAGCAGTCAGGGGCACCCTCCACCAGGCCCCCACTCATGTCCCCCACCCCCCCACCCCCCAGCAGTCAGGGGCACCCTCCACCAGCCCCCACTCATGTCTACCACCCCCCCCACCCCCCAGCAGTCAGGGGCACCCTCCACCAGGCCCCCACTCATGTCTACCAGCACCCCCACCCCCCAGCAGTCAGGGGCACCCTCCACCAGGCACCCACTCATGTCTCCCACCCCCCCCCCACCCCCAGCAGTCAGGGGCACCCTCCACCAGGCCCCCACTCATGTCTCCCACCCCCCCACCCCCTAGCAGTCAGGGGCACCCTCCACCAGGCCCCCACTCATGTCTCCCAGCACCCCAACCCCGCAGCAGTCAGGGGCACCATCCACCAGGCCCCCACTCATGTCTCCCACCCCCCAACCCCGAGCAGTCGGGGGCACCCTCCACCAGGCCCCCACTCATGTCTCCCTGCACCCCCACCCCCACCCCCCAGCACTCTGGGGCACCCTCCACCCGGCCCCCACTCATGTCTCCCACCCCCCACCCCCCAGCAGTCAGGGGCACCCTCCACCAGGCCCCCACTCATTTCTCCCAACCCCCCACCCCCCAGCAGTTAGGGGCACCCTCCACCAGGCCCCCACTCATGTCTCCCAGTACCCCCACCTCCCAGTAGTCAGGGGCACCCTCCACCAGGCCCCTACTCATGTCGACCAGCCCCCCACCCCCTAGCAGTGAGGGGCACCCTCCACCACGCCCCCACTCATGTCTCCCACCCCCCCACCCCCCAGCAGTCAGGGGCACCCTCCACCAGGCCCCCACTCATGTCCCCCAACCCCCCACCCCCCAGCAGTCAGGGGCACCCTCCACCAGCCCCCACTCATGTCTCCCACCCCCCCACCCCCCAGCAGTCAGGGGCACCCTCCACCAGGCCCCCACTCATGTCTACCAGCACCCCCACCCCCCAGCAGTCAGGGGCACCCTCCACCAGGCCCCCACTCATGTCTCCCACCCCCCCACCCCCCAGCAGTCAGGGGCACCCTCCACCAGGCCCCCACTCATGTCCCCCAACCCCCCACCCCCCAGCAGTCAGGGGCACCCTCCACCAGCCCCCACTCATGTCTCCCCCCCCACCCCCCAGCAGTCAGGGGCACCCTCCACCAGGCCCCCACTCATGTCTCCCAGCACCCCCACCCCCCAGCAGTCAGGGGCACCCTCCACCAGGCCCCCACTCATGTCTCCCACCCCCCACCCCCCAGCAGTCAGGGGCACCCTCCACCAGGCCCCCACTCATGTCTCCCACCCCCCACCCCCCAGCAGTCAGGGGCACCCTCAACCCGGCCCCCAATCATGTGTCCCACCCCCCCATCCCCCACCAGTCAGGGGCACCCTCCACCAGGCCCCCACTCATGTCTCCCACCCCCCCACCCCCCAGCAGTCACCCTCCGCCAGGCCCCCACACATGTCACCCTGCACCCCCACCCCCCAGCATCCAGGGGCACCCTCCACCAGGCCCCCACTCATGTCTCCCAGCTCCCCCACCCCCCAGCAGTCAGGGGCACCCTCCACCAGGCCCCCACTCATGTCTCCCACCCCCCCTCACCCCCCAGCAGTCAGGGGCACCCACCACCAGGCCCCCACTCATGTCTCCCACCCCCCCACCCCCCAGCAGTCAGGGGCACCCTCCACCAGGCCCCCATCCATGTCTCCCAGCACCCCCACCCCCCAGCAGTCAAGGGCACCCTCCACCAGGCCCCCACTCATGTCTCCCACCCCCCACCCCCCAGCAGTCAGGGGCACCCTCCACCAGGCCCCCACTCATGTCTCCCTGCACCCCCACCCCCCAGGATCCAGGGGCACCCTCCACCAGGCCCCCACTCATGTCCAACTCATGTCTCCCTGCACCCCCACCCCCAGCACTGTGGGGCACCCTCCTCCAGGCCCCCACTCATGTCCAACTCATGTCCCCCTGCACCCGCACCCCCCAGCACTGTGGGGCACCCTCCACCAGGCCCCCACTCATGTCTCCCAGCACCCCCACCCTCCAGCAGTCAGGGACACCCTCCACCAGGCCCCCACTCATGTCTCCCACCGCCCCCCCACCCCCCAGCAGTCAGGGGCACCCTCCACCCGGCCCACTCATGTCTCCCACCCCCTCCACCCCCCAGCAGTCAGGGGCACCCTCCACCAGGCCCCCACTCATGTCTCCCTGCATCCCCACACCCCAGCATCCAGGGGCACCCTCCACCAGGCCCCCACTCATGTCCAACTCATGTCTCCCTGCACCCCCACCCCCCAGCACTGTGGGGCACCCTCCACCAGGCCCCCACTCATGTCCAACTCATGTCCCCCTGCACTCCCACCCCCCAGCACTGTGGGGCACCCTCCACCAGGCCCCCACTCATGTTTCCCTGCACCCCCACCCCCCAGCATCCAGGGGCACCCTCCACCAGGCCCCCACTCATGTCTCCCAGCACCCCCACCCCCCAGCAGTCAGGGGCACCCTCCACCAGGCCCCCACTCATGTCTCCCACCCCCCCACCCCCCAGCAGTCAGGGGCACCCTCCACCAGGCCCCCCCTCATGTCCAACTCATGTCTCCCTGCACCCCCACCCCCCAGCACTGTGGGGCACCCTCCTCCAGGCCCCCACTCATGTCTCCCACCCCCCACCCCTCAGCAGTCAGGGGCACCCTCCACCAGGCCCCCACTCATTTCTCCCAACCCCCCACCCCCCAGCAGTTAGGGGCACCCTCCACCAGGCCCCCACTCATGTCTCCCAGTACCCCCACCTCCCAGTAGTCAGGGGCACCCTCCACCAGGCCCCTACTCATGTCGACCAGCCCCCCACCCCCTAGCAGTGAGGGGCACCCTCCACCACGCCCCCACTCATGTCTCCCACCCCCCCCACCCCCCAGCAGTCAGGGGCACCCTCCACCAGGCCCCCACTCATGTCCCCCAACCCCCCACCCCCCAGCAGTCAGGGGCACTCTCCACCAGCCCCCACTCATGTCTCCCACCCCCCCACCCCCCAGCAGTCAGGGGCACCCTCCACCAGGCCCCCACTCATGTCTACCAGCACCCCCACCCCCCAGCAGTCAGGGGCACCCTCCACCAGGCCCCCACTCATGTCTCCCACCCCCCCACCCCCCAGCAGTCAGGGGCACCCTCCACCAGGCCCCCACTCATGTCCCCCAACCCCCCACCCCCAGCAGTCAGGGGCACCCTCCACCAGCCCCCACTCATGTCTCCCCCCCACCCCCCAGCAGTCAGGGGCACCCTCCACCAGGCCCCCACTCATATCTCCCAGCACCCCCACCCCCCAGCAGTCAGGGGCACCCTCCACCAGGCCCCCACTCATGTCTCCCACCCCCCCACCCCCCAGCAGTCAGGGGCACCCTCCACCAGGCCCCCACTCATGTCTCCCACCCCCCACCCCCCAGCAGTCAGGGGCACCCTCAACCCAGCCCCCAATCATGTGTCCCACCCCCCCATCCCCCACCAGTCAGGGGCACCCTCCACCAGTCCCCCACTCATGTCTCCCACCCCCCCACCCCCCAGCAGTCACCCTCCGCCAGGCCCCCACACATGTCGCCCTGCACCCCCACCCCCCAGCATCCAGGGGCACCCTCCACCAGGCCCCCACTCATGTCTCCCAGCTCCCCCACCCCCCAGCAGTCAGGGGCACCCTCCACCAGGCCCCCACTCATGTCTCCCACCCCCCCTCACCCCCCAGCAGTCAGGGGCACCCTCCACCAGGCCCCCACTCATGTCTCCCACCCCCCCACCCCCCAGCAGTCAGGGGCACCCTCCACCAGGCCCCCACTCATGTCTCCCAGCACCCCCACCCCCCAGCAGTCAAGGGCACCCTCCACCAGGCCCCCACTCATGTCTCCCACCCCCCACCCCCCAGCAGTCAGGGGCACCCTCCACCAGGCCCCCACTCATGTCTCCCTGCACCCCCACCCCCCAGGATCCAGGGGCACCCTCCACCAGGCCCCCACTCATGTCCAACTCATGTCTCCCTGCACCCCCACCCCCAGCACTGTGGGGCACCCTCCTCCAGGCCCCCACTCATGTCCAACTCATGTCCCCCTGCACCCGCACCCCCCAGCACTGTGGGGCACCCTCCACCAGGCCCCCACTCATGTCTCCCAGCACCCCCACCCTCCAGCAGTCAGGGACACCCTCCACCAGGCCCCCACTCATGTCTCCCACCGCCCCCCCCACCCCCCAGCAGTCAGGGGCACCCTCCACCCGGCCCACTCATGTCTCCCACCCACTCCACCCCCCAGCAGTCAGGGGCACCCTCCACCAGGCCCCCACTCATGTCTCCCTGCACCCCCACACCCCAGCATCCAGGGGCACCCTCCACCAGGCCCCCACTCATGTCCAACTCATGTCTCCCTGCACCCCCACCCCCCAGCACTGTGGGGCACCCTCCACCAGGCCCCCACTCATGTCCAACTCATGTCCCCCTGCACTCCCACCCCCCAGCAATGTGGGGCACCCTCCACCAGGCCCCCACTCATGTTTCCCTGCACCCCCACCCCCCAGCATCCAGGGGCACCCTCCACCAGGCCCCCACTCATGTCTCCCAGCACCCCCACCCCCCAGCAGTCAGGGGCACCCTCCACCAGGCCCCCACTCATGTCTCCCACCCCCCCACCCCCCAGCAGTCAGGGGCACCCTCCACCAGGCCCCCCCTCATGTCCAACTCATGTCTCCCTGCACCCCCACCCCCCAGCACTGTGGGGCACCCTCCTCCAGGCCCCCACTCATGTCCAACTCATGTCCCCCTGCACCCCCACCCCCCAGCACTGTGGGGCACCCTCCACCAGGCCCCTACTCATGTCTCCCTGCACCCCCACCCCCCGGCATCCAGGGGCACCCTCCACCAATCCCCCACTCATGTCTCCCAGCACCCCCACCCCCCAGCAGTCAGGGGCACCCTCCACCAGGCCCCCACTCATGTCTCCCATGCCCCCCCACTCCCCAGCAGTCAGGGGCACCCTCCACCCGGCCCACACTCATGTCTCCCACCCCCCCACCCCCCAGCACTGTGGGGCACCCTCCACCAGGCCCCCACACATGTCTCCCTGCACCCCCACCCCCCAGCATCCAGGGGCACCCTCCACCAGGCCCCCACTCATGTCTCCCAGCACCCCCACCCCCCAGCAGTCAGGGGCACCCTCCACTTGGCCCCCACTCATGTCTCCCATCCCACCCCCACCCCCCAGCAGTCAGGGGCACCCTCCACCAGGCCCCCTCTCATGTCTCTCAGCACCCCCACCCCCAGCATCCAGGGGCACCCTCCACTAAGCCCCCACTCATGTCTCCCACCCCCCCACCCCCCAGCAGTCAGGGGCACCCTCCACCAGGCCCCCACTCATGTCTCCCTGCACCCCCACCCCCGCATCCAGGGGCACCCTCCACCAGGCCCCCACTCATGTCTCCCAGCACCCCCACCCCCCAGCAGTCAGGGGCACCCTCCACCAGGCCCCAACTCATGTCTCCAACCCCCCACCCCCCAGCAGTCAGGGGCACCCTCCAACAGGTCCCACTCATGTCTCCCTGCACCCCCACCCCCCAGCATCCAGGGGCACCCTCGACCAGGCCCCCACTCATGTCTCCCACCCCCCACCCCCCAGCAGTCAGGGGCACCCTCCACCAGGCCCCCACTCATGTCTCCCTGCACCCCCACTCCCCAGCATCCAGGGGCACCCTCCACCAGGCCCCCACTCATGTCTCCCACCCCCCAGCAGTCAGGGACACCCTCCACCAGGCCCCCACTCATGTCTCCCTGCACCCCCACCCCCCAGCATCCAGGGGCACCCTCCACCAGGCCCCCACTCATGTCTCCCAGCACCCCCACCCCCCAGCAGTCAGGGGCACCCTCCACCAGGCCCCCACTCATGTTTCCCTGCACCCCCACCCCCCAGCAGTCAGGGGCACCCTCCACCAGGCCCCCACTCATGCCTCCCACCCCCCAACCCCCCAGCAGTCAGGGGCACCCTCCACCAGGCCCCCACTCATGTCTCCCAGCACCCCCACCCCCCAGCAGTCAGGGGCACCCTCCAACAGGCCCCCACTCATGTCTCCCACCCCCCCACCCCCCAGCAGTCAGGGGCACCCTCCACCAGGCCCCCACTCATGTCCCCCTGCACCCCCAACCCCCAGCAGTCAGGTGCACCCTCCACCAGGTCCCCACTCATGTCTCCCAGCACCCCCACCCCCCCAGCAGTCAGGGGCACCCTCCACCAGGCCCCCACTCATGTCTCCACCCCCCCACCCCCAGCAGTCACCCTCCGCCAGGCCACCACTCATGTCTCCCTGCACCCCCACCCCCCAGCATCCAGGGGCACCCTCCACCAGGCCCACACTCATGTCTCCCAGCACCCCCACCCCCCAGCAGTCAGGGGCACCCTCCAACAGGCCCCCACTCATGTCTCCCAAGCAGTCAGGGGCACCCTCCACCAGGCCTCCACTCATGTCTCCCAGCACCCCCACCCCCCAGCAGTCAGGGGCACCCTCCACCAGGCCCCCACTCATGTCTTCCACACCCCCACCCCCCAGCAGTCAGGGGCACCCTCCACCAGGCCCCCACTCATGTCTCCCAGCACCCCCACCTCCCAGCAGTCAGGGGCACCCTCCACCAGGCCCCCACTCATGTCTCCCAGCACCCCCCAGCAGTCAGGGGCACCCTCCACCAGGCCCCCACTCATGCGTCCCACCCCCCAACCCCCCAGCAGTCAGGGGCACCCTCCACCAGGCCCCCACTCATGTCTCCCTGCACCCCCACCCCCCAGCAGTCAGGGGCACCCTCCACCAAGCCCCCTCTCATGTCTCCCACCCCCCCACCCCCCAGCAGTCAGGGGCACCCTCCACCAGGCCCCCACTCATGTCCCCCTGCATCCCCACCCCCCAGCAGTCAGGGGCACCCTCCACCAGGCCCCCACTCATGTCTCCCAGCACCCCCACCCCCAGCAGTCAGGGGCACCCTCCACCAGGCCCCCATTCATGTATCCCACCCCCCACCCCCCAGCAGTCACCCTCCGCCAGGCCCCCACTCATGTCTCCCTGCACCCCCACCCCCCTGCATCCAGGTGCACGCTCCGCCAGGCCCCCACTCATGTCTCCCAGCACCCCCACCCCCCAGCAGTCAGGGGCACCCTCCACCAGGCCCCCACTCATGTCTCCCACCCCCCCACCCCCCAGCAGTCAGGGGCACCCTCCACCAGGCCCCCACTCATGTCTCCCACCCCCCCACCCCCCAGCAGTCAGGGGCACACTCTGCCAGGCCCCCACTCATGTCTCCCTGCACCCCCCCCCAGCATACACGTGCACCCTCCACCAGGCCCCCACTCATGTCTCCCACCCCCCCACCCCCCAGCAGTCAAGGGCACCCTCCAACAGGCCCCCACTCATGTCTCCCAGCACCCCCACCCCCCAGCAGTCAGGGGCACCCTCCACCAGGCTCCCATTCATGTCTCCCACCCCCCCCACCCCCCAGCAGTCAGGGGCACCCTCCACCAGGCCCCCACTCATGTCTCCCACCCCCCCACCCCCCAGCAGTCAGGGGCACCCTCTGCCAGGCCCCCACTCATGTCTCCCTGCACCCCCCCCCAGCATACACGTGCACCCTCCACCAGGCCCCCACTCATGTCTCCCAGCACCCCCACCCCCCAGCAGTCAGGGGCACCCTCCAACAGGCCCCCACTCATGTCTCCCAGCACCCCCACCCCCCAGCAGTCAGGGGCACCCTCCACCAGGCTCCCATTCATGTCTCCCAGCACCCCCACCCCCCAGCAGTCAGGGGCACCCTCCACCAGGCCCCCACTCATGTTAAACCCCCCCACCCCCAGCAGTCAGGGGCACCCTACACCAGGCCCCCACTCATGTCTCCCTGCACCCCACCCCCCAGCATCCAGTGGAACCCTCCACCAGGCCCCCACTCATGTCCAACTCATGTCTCCCTGCACCCCCACCCCCCAGCACTTTGGGGCATCCTCCACCAGGCCCCCACTTATGTCTCCCACCCCCCCCCACCCCCCAGCAGTCAGGGGCACCCTCCACCAGGCCCCCACTCATGTCTCCCACCCCCCCACCCCCCAGCAGTCAGGGGCACCCTCCACCAGGCCCCCACTCATGTCCCCCAACCCCCCACCCCCCAGCAGTCAGGGGCACCCTCCACCAGCCCCCACTCATGTCTCCCCCCCACCCCCCAGCAGTCAGGGGCACCCTCCACCAGGCCCCCACTCATGTCTCCCAGCACCCCCACCCCCCAGCAGTCAGGGGCACCCTCCACCAGGCCCCCACTCATGTCTCCCACCCCCCCACCCCCCAGCAGTCAGGGGCACCCTCCACCAGGCCCCCACTCATGTCTCCCACCCCCCACCCCCCAGCAGTCAGGGGCACCCTCAACCCGGCCCCCAATCATGTGTCCCACCCCCCCATCCCCCACCAGTCAGGGGCACCCTCCACCAGGCCCCCACTCATGTCTCCCACCCCCCCACCCCCCAGCAGTCACCCTCCGCCAGGCCCCCACACATGTCACCCTGCACCCCCACCCCCCAGCATCCAGGGGCACCCTCCACCAGGCCCCCACTCATGTCTCCCAGCTCCCCCACCCCCCAGCAGTCAGGGGCACCCTCCACCAGGCCCCCACTCATGTCTCCCACCCCCCCTCACCCCCCAGCAGTCAGGGGCACCCTCCACCAGGCCCCCACTCATGTCTCCCACCCCCCCACCCCCCAGCAGTCAGGGGCACCCTCCACCAGGCCCCCACTCATGTCTCCCAGCACCCCCACCCCCCAGCAGTCAAGGGCACCCTCCACCAGGCCCCCACTCATGTCTCCCACCCCCCACCCCCCAGCAGTCAGGGGCACCCTCCACTAGGCCCCCACTCCTGTCTCCCTGCACCCCCACCCCCCAGGATCCAGGGGCACCCTCCACCAGGCCCCCACTCATGTCCAACTCATGTCTCCCTGCACCCCCACCCCCAGCACTGTGGGGCACCCTCCTCCAGGCCCCCACTCATGTCCAACTCATGTCCCCCTGCACCTGCACCCCCCAGCACTGTGGGGCACCCTCCACCAGGCCCCCACTCATGTCTCCCAGCACCCCCACCCTCCAGCAGTCAGGGACACCCTCCACCAGGCCCCCACTCATGTCTCCCACCGCCCCCCCACCCCCCAGCAGTCAGGGGCACCCTCCACCCGGCCCACTCATGTCTCCCACCCCCTCCACCCCCCAGCAGTCAGGGGCACCCTCCACCAGGCCCCCACTCATGTCTCCCTGCACCCCCACACCCCAGCATCCAGGGGCACCCTCCACCAGGCCCCCACTCATGTCCAACTCATGTCTCCCTGCACCCCCACCCCCCAGCACTGTGGGGCACCCTCCACCAGGCCCCCACTCATGTCCAACTCATGTCCCCCTGCACTCCCACCCCCCAGCACTGTGGGGCACCCTCCACCAGGCCCCCACTCATGTTTCCCTGCACCCCCACCCCCCAGCATCCAGGGGCACCCTCCACCAGGCCCCCACTCATGTCTCCCAGCACCCCCACCCCCCAGCATCCAGGGGCACCCTCCACCAGGCCCCCACTCATGTCTCCCAGCACCCCCACCCCCCAGCAGTCAGGGGCACCCTCCACCAGGCCCCCACTCATGTCTCCCACCCCCCCACCCCCCAGCAGTCAGGGGCACCCTCCACCAGGCCCCCCCTCATGTCCAACTCATGTCTCCCTGCACCCCCACCCCCCAGCACTGTGGGGCACCCTCCTCCAGGCCCCCACTCATGTCCAACTCATGTCCCCCTGCACCCCCACCCCCCAGCACTGTGGGGCACCCTCCACCAGGCCCCTACTCATGTCTCCCTGCACCCCCACCCCCCGGCATCCAGGGGCACCCTCCACCAATCCCCCACTCATGTCTCCCAGCACCCCCACCCCCCAGCAGTCAGGGGCACCCTCCACCAGGCCCCCACTCATGTCTCCCATGCCCCCCCACTCCCCAGCAGTCAGGGGCACCCTCCACCCGGCCCACACTCATGTCTCCCACCCCCCCACCCCCCAGCACTGTGGGGCACCCTCCACCAGGCCCCCACTCATGTCTCCTTGCACCCCCACCCCCCAGCATCCAGGGGCACCCTCCACCAGGCCCCCACTCATGTCTCCCAGCACCCCCACCCCCCAGCAGTCAGGGGCACCCTCCACTTGGCCCCCACTCATGTCTCCCATCCCACCCCCACCCCCCAGCAGTCAGGGGCACCCTCCACCAGGCCCCCTCTCATGTCTCTCAGCACCCCCACCCCCAGCATCCAGGGGCACCCTCCACTAAGCCCCCACTCATGTCTCCCACCCCCCCACCCCCCAGCAGTCAGGGGCACCCTCCACCAGGCCCCCACTCATGTCTCCCACCCCACAGCAGTCAGGGACACCCTCCACCAGGCCCCCACTCATGTCTCCCTGCACCCCCACCCCCCAGCATCCAGGGGCACCCTCCACCAGGCCCCCACTCATGTCTCCCAGCACCCCCACCCCCCAGCAGTCAGGGGCACCCTCCACCAGGCCCCCACTCATGTCTCCCAGCACCCCCACCCCCCAGCAGTCAGGGGCACCCTCCACCAGGCCCCCACTCATGTCTCCCAGCACCCCCCAGCAGTCAGGGGCACCCTCCACCAGGCCCCCACTCATGCGTCCCACCCCCCAACCCCCCAGCAGTCAGGGGCACCCTCCACCAGGCCCCCACTCATGTCTCCCTGCACCCCCACCCCCCAGCAGTCAGGGGCACCCTCCACCAAGCCCCCTCTCATGTCTCCCACCCCCCCACCCCCCAGCAGTCAGGGGCACCCTCCACCAGGCCCCCACTCATGTCCCCCTGCATCCCCACCCCCCAGCAGTCAGGGGCACCCTCCACCAGGCCCCCACTCATGTCTCCCAGCACCCCCACCCCCAGCAGTCAGGGGCACCCTCCACCAGGCCCCCATTCATGTATCCCACCCCCCACCCCCCAGCAGTCACCCTCCGCCAGGCCCCCACTCATGTCTCCCTGCACCCCCACCCCCCTGCATCCAGGTGCACGCTCCGCCAGGCCCCCACTCATGTCTCCCAGCACCCCCACCCCCCAGCAGTCAGGGGCACCCTCCACCAGGACCCCACTCATGTCTCCCACCCTCCCACCCCCCAGCAGTCAGGGGCACCCTCCACCAGGCCCCCACTCATGTCTCCCAGCACCCCCACCCCCCAGCAGGCAGGGGCACCCTCCACCAGGCCCCCACTCATGTCTCCCACCCCCCCACCCCCCAGCAGTCAGGGGCACCCTCTGCCAGGCCCCCACTCATGTCTCCCTGCACCCCCCCCAGCATACACGTGCACCCTCCACCAGGCCCCCACTCATGTCTCCCAGCACCCCCACCCCCCAGCAGTCAGGGGCACCCTCCAACAGGCCCCCACTCATGTCTCCCAGCACCCCCACCCCCCAGCAGTCAGGGGTGCCCTCCACCAGGCTCCCATTCATGTCTCCCAGCACCCCCACCCCCCAGCAGTCAGGGGCACCCTCCACCAGGCCCCCACTCATGTTAAACCCCCCCACCCCCAGCAGTCAGGGGCACCCTACACCAGGCCCCCACTCATGTCTCCCTGCACCCCACCCCCCAGCATCCAGTGGAACCCTCCACCAGGCCCCCACTCATGTCCAACTCATGTCTCCCTGCACCCCCACCCCCCAGCACTGTGGGGCACCCTCCACCAGGCCCCCACTTATGTCTCCCACCCCCCCCCACCCCCCAGCAGTCAGGGGCACCCTCCACCAGGCCCCCACTCATGTCCAACTCATGTCCCCCTGCACCCCCACCCCCCAGCACTGTGGGGCACCCTTCACCAGGCCCCCACCCATGTCTCCCACCCCCCCCCACCCCCCAGCAGTCAGGGGCACCCTCCACCAGGCAACCACTCATGTCTCCCTGCACCCCCACCCCCCAGCATCCAGGGGCACCCTCCACCAGTCCCCCACTCATGTCTCCCAGCATCCCCACCCCCCAGCAGTCAGGGGCACCCTCCACCAGGCCCCCACTCATGTCTCCCACCCCCCCACCCCCCAGCAGTCAGGGGCACCCTCCACCACGCCCCACCCATGTCTCCCTGCACCCCCACCCCCCAGCATCCAGGGGCACCCTCCACCAGGCCCCCACTCATGTCTCCCCCCCGCCACCCTCCAGCAGTCAGGGGCACCCTCCACCAGGCCCCCACTCATGTCTCCCTGCACCCCCACCCCCCAGCATCCAGGGGCACCCTCCACCAGGCCCCCACTCATGTCTTCCACATACCCCACCCCCCAGCAGTCAGGGGCACCCTCCACCAGGCCCCTACTCATGTCTCCTTGCACCCCCACCCCCCAGCATCCAGGGGCACCCTCCACCAGGCCCCCACTCATGTCTCCCAGCACCCCGACCCCCCAGCAGTCAGGGGCACCATCCACCAGGCCCCCACTCATGTCTCAAACCCCCCAACCCCCAGCAGTCAGGGGCACCCTCCACCAGGCCCCCACTCATGTCTCCCAGCACCCCCACCCCCCAGCAGTCAGGGGCACCATCCACCAGGCCCCCACTCATGTCTCCCTGCACCCCCACCCCCCAGCACTGTGGGGCACCCTCCACCCGGCCCCCACTCATGTCTCCCACCCCCCACCCGCCAGCAGTCAGGGGCACCCTCCATCAGGCCCCCACTCATTTCTCCCATCCCCCCACCCCCCAGCAGTTAGGGGCACCCTCCACCAGGCCCCCACTCATGTCTCCCAGCACCCCCACCCCCCAGCAGTCAGGGGCACCCTCCACCAGGCCCCCATTCATGTCTCCCACCCCCCCACCCCCTAGCAGTCAGGGGCACCCTCCACCAGGCCCCCACTCATGTCTCCCACCCCTCCCCACCCCCCAGCAGTCAGGGGCACCCTGCACCAGGCCCCCTCTCATGTCCCCCATTTCCCCACCCCCCAGCAGTCAGGGGCACCCTCCACCAGCCCCCACTCATGTCTCCCACCCCCCACCCCCCAGCAGTCAGGGGCACCCTCCACCAGGCCCCCACTCATGTCTCCCACCCCCCCAACCTCCAGCAGTCAGGGGCACCCTCCACCAGGCCCCCACTCATGTCTCCCAGCATCCCCACCCCGCAGCAGTCAGGGGCACCATCCACCAGGCCCCCACTCATGTCTCCCACCCCCCCACCCCGAGCAGTCAGGGGCACCCTCCACCAGGCCCCCACTCATGTCTCCCTGCACCCCCACCCCCCAGCACTGTGGGGCACCCTCCACCCGGCCCCCACTCATGTCTCCCACCCCCCACGCCCCAGCAGTCAGGGGCACCCTCCACCAGGCCCCCACTCATTTCTCCCATCCCCCCACCCCCCAGCAGTTATGGGCACCCTCCACCAGGCCCCCACTCATGTCTCCCAGCACCCCCACCCCCCAGTAGTCAGGGGCACCCTCCACCAGGCCCCCAATCATGTCTCCCACCCCCCCACCCCCTAGCAGTCAGGGACACCCTCCACCAGGCCCCCACTCATGTCTCCCACCCCCCACCCCCCAGCAGTCAGGGGCACCCTCCACCAGGCCCCCACTCATGTCCCCCAAAGCAGTCAGGGGCACCCTCCACCAGCCCCCACTCATGTCTCCCACCCCCCCACCCCCCAGCAGTCAGGGGCACCCTCCACCAGGCCCCCACTCATGTCTCCCTGCACCCCCACCCCCCAGCACTGTGGGGCACCCTCCACCCGGCCCCCACTCATGTCTCCCACCCCCCACCCGCCAGCAGTCAGGGGCACCCTCCATCAGGCCCCCACTCATTTCTCCCATCCCCCCACCCCCCAGCAGTTAGGGGCACCCTCCACCAGGCCCCCACTCATGTCTCCCAGCACCCCCACCCCCCAGCAGTCAGGGGCACCCTCCACCAGGCCCCCATTCATGTCTCCCACCCCCCCACCCCCTAGCAGTCAGGGGCACCCTCCACCAGGCCCCCACTCATGTCTCCCACCCCTCCCCACCCCCCAGCAGTCAGGGGCACCCTGCACCAGGCCCCCTCTCATGTCCCCCATTTCCCCACCCCCCAGCAGTCAGGGGCACCCTCCACCAGCCCCCACTCATGTCTCCCACCCCCCCACCCCCCAGCAGTCAGGGGCACCCTCCACCAGGTCCCCACTCATGTCTCCCACCCCCCCAACCTCCAGCAGTCAGGGGCACCCTCCACCAGGCCCCCACTCATGTCTCCCAGCATCCCCACCCCGCAGCAGTCAGGGGCACCATCCACCAGGCCCCCACTCATGTCTCCCACCCCCCCACCCCGAGCAGTCAGGGGCACCCTCCACCAGGCCCCCACTCATGTCTCCCTGCACCCCCACCCCCCAGCACTGTGGGGCACCCTCCACCTGGCCCCCACTCATGTCTCCCACCCCCCACCCCCCAGCAGTCAGGGGCACCCTCCACCAGGCCCCCACTCATTTCTCCCATCCCCCCACCCCCCAGCAGTTATGGGCACCCTCCACCAGGCCCCCACTCATGTCTCCCAGCACCCCCACCCCCCAGTAGTCAGGGGCACCCTCCACCAGGCCCCCAATCATGTCTCCCACCCCCCCACCCCCTAGCAGTCAGGGACACCCTCCACCAGGCCCCCACTCATGTCTCCCACCCCCCACCCCCCAGCAGTCAGGGGCACCCTCCACCAGGCCCCCACTCATGTCCCCCAAAGCAGTCAGGGGCACCCTCCACCAGCCCCCACTCATGTCTCCCACCCCCCCCACCCCCCAGCAGTCAGGGGCACCCTCCACCAGGCCCCCACTCATGTCTCCCAGCACCCCCAACCCCCAGCAGTCAGGGGCACCCTCCACCAGGCCCCCACTCATGTCTCCCACCCACCCCACCCCCCAGCAGTCAGGGGCACCCTCCACCAGGCCCCCACTCATGTCTCCCACCCCCCCAAACCCCAGCAGTCAGGGGCACCCTCCACCAGGCCCCCACTCATGTCTCCCAGCACCCCCACCCCGCAGCAGTCAGGCGCACCATCCACCAGGCCCCCACTCATGTCTCCCACCCCCCAACCCCGAGCAGCCAGGGGCACCCTCCACCAGGCCCCCACTCATGTCTCCCTGCACCCCCACCCCCCAGCACTGTGGGGCACCCTCCACCCGGCCCCCACTCATGTCTCCCACCCCCCACCCCCCAGCTGTCAGGGGCACCCAACACCAGGCCCCCACTCATTTCTCCCATCCGCCCACCCCCCAGCAGTTAGGGGCACCCTCCACCAGGCCCCCACTCATGTCTCCCAGTACCCACACCTCCCAGTAGTCAGGGGCACCCTCCACCAGGCCCCCACTCATGTCTCCCACCCCCCCACCCCCTAGCAGTCAGGGGCACCCTCCACCAGGCCCCACTCATGTCTCCCACCCCCCCCCACCCCCCAGCAGTCAGGGGCACCCTCCACCAGGCCCCCACTCATGTTTCCCACCCCCCTACCCCCCAGCAGTCAGGGGCACCCTCCACCAGCCCCCACTCATGTCTCCCACCCCCCCACCCCCCAGCAGTCAGGGGCACCCTCCACCAGGCCCCCACTCATGTCTCCCAGCACCCCCACCCCCCAGCAGTCAGGGGCACCCTCCACCAGGCCCCCACACATGTCTCCCACCCCCCCACCCCCAGCAGTCAGGGGCACCCTCCACCAGGCCCCCACTCATGTCTCCCTACACCCCCACCCCCCAGCATCCAGGGGCACCCTCCACCAGGCCCCCACACATGTCTCCCAGCACCCCCACCCCCAAGCAGTCAGGGGCACCCTCCACCAGGCCCCCACTCATGTCATACACCCCCCACCCCCCAGCAGTCAGGGGGCACCCTCCACCAGGCCCCCACTCATGTCTCCCACCCCACCCCACCCCCCAGCAGTCAGGGGCACCCTCCACCAGGCCCCCACTCATGTCTCCCACCCCCCTACCCCCCAGCAGTCAGGGGCACCCTCCACCAGGCCCCCACTCATGTCTCCCAGCACCCCCACCCCCCAGCAGTCAAGGGCAACCTCCACCAGGCCCCCACTCATGTCTCCCACCCCCCACCCCCCAGCAGTCAGGGGCACCCTCCACCAGGCCCCCACTCATGTCTCCCTGCACCCCCACCCCCCAGCATCCAGGGGCACCCTCCACCAGGCCCCCACTCATGTCCAACTCATGTCCCCCTGCACCCGCACCCCCCAGCACTGTGGGGCACCCTCCACCAGGCCCCCACTCATGTCTCCCTACACCCCCACCCCCCAGCATCCAGGGGCACCCTCCACCAGGCTCCCACTCATGTCTCCCACCCCCCACCCCCTAGCAGTCAGGGGCACCCTCCACCAGGCCCCACTCATGTCTCCCCCCCCCCCACCCCCCAGCAGTCAGGGGCACCCTCCACCAGGCCCCCACTCATGTTTCCCACCCCCCTACCCCCCAGCAGTCAGGGGCACCCTCCACCAGCCCCCACTCATGTCTCCCACCCCCCCACCCCCCAGCAGTCAGGGGCACCCTCCACCAGGCCCCCACTCATGTCTCCCAGCACCCCCACCCCCCAGCAGTCAGGGGCACCCTCCACCAGGCCCCCACACATGTCTCCCACCCCCCCACCCCCAGCAGTCAGGGGCACCCTCCACCAGGCCCCCACTCATGTCTCCCTACACCCCCACCCCCCAGCATCCAGGGGCACCCTCTACCAGGCCCCCACACATGTCTCCCAGCACCCCCACCCCCAAGCAGTCAGGGGCACCCTCCACCAGGCCCCCACTCATGTCATACACCCCCCACCCCCCAGCAGTCAGGGGCACCCTCCACCAGGCCCCCACTCATGTCTCCCACCCCACCCCACCCCCCAGCAGTCAGGGGCACCTTCCACCAGGCCCCCACTCATGTCTCCCACCCCCCTACCCCCCAGCAGTCAGGGGCACCCTCCACCAGGCCCCCACTCATGTCTCCCAGCACCCCCACCCCCCAGCAGTCAAGGGCAACCTCCACCAGGCCCCCACTCATGTCTCCCACCCCCCACCCCCCAGCAGTCAGGGGCACCCTCCACCAGGCCCCCACTCATGTCTCCCTGCACCCCCACCCCCCAGCATCCAGGGGCACCCTCCACCAGGCCCCCACTCATGTCCAACTCATGTCCCCCTGCACCCGCACCCCCCAGCACTGTGGGGCACCCTCCACCAGGCCCCCACTCATGTCTCCCTACACCCCCACCCCCCAGCATCCAGGGGCACCCTCCACCAGGCTCCCACTCATGTCTCCCAGCACCCCCACCCTCCAGCAGTCAGGGGCACCCTCCACCAGGCCCCCACTCATGTCTCCCACCGCCCCCCCACCCCCCAGCAGTCAGGGGCACCCTCCACCCGGCCCACTCATGTCTCCCACCCCCTCCACCCCCCAGCAGTCAGGGGCACCCTCCACCAGGCCCCCACTCATGTCTCCCTGCACCCCCACCCCCAGCATCCAGGGGCACCCTCCACCAGGCCCCCACTCATGTCCAACTCATGTCTCCCTGCACCCCCACCCCCCAGCACTGTGGGGCACCCTCCACCAGGCCCCCACTCATGTCCAACTCATGTCCCCCTGCACTCCGACCCCCCAGCACTGTGGGGCACCCTTCACCAGGCCCCCACTCATGTTTCCCTGCACCCCCACCCCCCAGCATCCAGGGGCACCCTCCACCAGGCCCCCACTCATGTCTCCCAGCACCCCCACCCCCCAGCAGTCAGGGGCACCCTCCTCCAGGCCCCCACTCATGTCCAACTCATGTCCCCCTGCTCCCCCACTGCCCAGCACTGTGGGGCACCCTCCACAAGGCCCCTACACATGTCTCCCTGCACCCCCACCCCCCAGCATCCAGGGGCACCCTGAACCAATCCCCCACTCATGTCTCCCAGCACCCCCACCCCCCAGCAGTCAGGGGCACCCTCCACCAGGCCCCCACTCATGTCTCCCACGCCCCCCCACTCCCCAGCAGTCAGGGGCACCCTCCACCAGGCCCCCACTCATGTCTCCCTGCACCCCCACCCCCCAGCATCCAGGGGCACCCTCCACCAGGCCCCCACTCATGTCTCCCAGCACCCCCACCCCCCAGCAGTCAGGGGCACCCTCCACTTGGCCCCCACTCATGTCTCCCATCCCACCCCCACCCCCCAGCAGTTAGGGGCACCCTCCACCAGGCCCCCTCTCATGTCTCCCAGCACCCCCACCCCCAGCATCCAGGGGCACCCTCCACCAGGCCCCCACTCATGTCTCCTACCCCCCCCACCCCCCAGCAGTCAGGGGCACCCTCCACCAGGCCCCCACTCATGTCTCTCTGCACCCCCACCCCCCAGTATCCAGGGGCATCCTCCACCAGGCCCCCACTCATGTCTCCCAGCACCCCCACCCCCCAGCAGTCAGGGGCACCCTCCACCAGGCCCCCACTCATGTCTCCCTGCACCACCACCCCCCAGCAGTGCGATTGGCCTGGGTACGTGTATTTCAGGGGTGCGCGGGTAGTCTTACACGTGATTTCATCAGGGTATGTGTATTACGGGTCCGCGTGAACTTCCACACGCAATATCAGCAGGGTACGTGTATTGTGGGTCCGCGTGAACTTCCACACGCGATATCAGCAGGGTTCGTGTATTACGGGGTTCGCGTGAACTACCACACGCGACTGGGCCTGGGAGAGTGGGGTACTTGTATTCCTGGGGTGGGTGGGAATATTTACACGCGTCTGGGCCTGGGAGAGCGTGTTACGTGTATTCCTGGGGTGGGCGGGAAGATTTACACGGTCGCCTACAAAGCGCCAAAAAAAAAGGTCCAATCCGGAAACACGTACGCCAGCATGAAGCAGGCGCACGTCCCGCACAGCATAAAAGTGTGCGCAAACAACAAACAAGCTCAGACGCCAGGATGAATATACCGTTCCTAGCAGCAGTGGCCATGGGATACCGCAGGAGGAGGAGGAGGATAGTCAGGGCCAGAATCTTTACACCCAGAACCAGCCTTTTTGGTATGCCTGATGACCAGGTGTATGGGAGGTACAGGTTTCCACCTCACATAATACTCGACCTGGTCGGTGAGTGGGAGGATGACCTCACATCACCCACCCTGTGCTCCCAAGCACTCAGCCCCCTGGAGAAGGTCCTCAATGTACTGCACTTCTTGGCTACCGGATCATTTCAGCGGACAAGTGCCATAGTGGGGGGGGTGTCACAGGCCACGCAATCACGGTGCCTACACCAGGTGTTGGCCATCATCACTGCACGCCCATCAGTCCGCAGGCACATATACCTGCCCAGAACACCTGCAGAAAGGCAGGCTGTCAGCCAGGATTTCTACAGGGTGGCACAATTCCCCAAAGTGCTAGGTGCCATTGATTGCACTCATGTGGCTCTACGTCCCCCCAGGGCATCTGAGCACATCTATAGAAACCGCAAGCACTGGCATTCCATCAACGTCCAGGTAGTATGTGATGCCAAGGGAATCATCACCTCAGTATATGCCAATTATCCAGGGTCCACCCACCACAGCTTCATTTACAGGATGTCAACCCTAAACCGGGACATGGAAGCTGGGCGGCATGGCGATGCATGGCTGCTGGTGAGTACAAATGCCACAGCACACACATGCATGACAGATACAGAGTAATGTCAATACCCCACTAATGATCCCCATCACCACCTCCCCAGGGGACAGTGCCTACCCTCTGAGCACCCACATGATGACGCCAATTCGGAACCCCATCACGCCTCCCGAGGTAAGATACAACACAGCCCATATTGCAACCCGGGGCATAGTGGAGCGCATATTCGGAGTGCTCAAGTCACGCTTTCGCTCCCTTGATCGTTCTGGCCGGCAGCTGTTATACGCTCCCCCAGTAGTGTGTAGGATCATAGTGGCAGCATGTGTCCTGCACAATGTTGCAACACGCCGGGGCCTGGCTGTGGACATGGTGGTGCCCCCACATCCCCAACCACATGCACGCCCACTGCGCATGGGAGGGGAAAGGGCACGGGGTGAGGCAGCCCGTACGCAGCTGGTGGCTAATTACTTCACATGGAAATCACACCCCTGTGGAGTCCACGCAGCCCTGGCACATACCATCTGACAATCAATGATGACTGAATCTGACAATTCTGATGAATTAAGGGAGTGTCAACTGTCAGAACCATTGCAGCCTGAGATTGTTCACCTGGAAGTGTCACAATGTGTGCATCCCTTCCTACACAAACACCACCAATGCAGTATCATCAAAAGACATACTTCTATGCAGCAAAAATGAATACCCACTTGCAAAATACAACATGAGAACAGTGCCATGTCACCCAACCCCTCTCCGGCACCGCCACACAACACACCATGGCATGTCATGCTATGTGAGAGCAAACAAACTAATCCCCACAACATGACACAAGTGTCACAAAGTACAGTGTCCCTAATGGAAACTGGCCACACATGAAATGCTCACAGTAATGCAGGACCAACAACACACATTACAAAATATTTACCAATAATACTATTCACCTACACAACCTCCAACCTACCATAAACATGACAGTACGGATTTAAAAAATTGGTAGTCTCACTACCTGATAATGCCAGCACTTCGACCACTTCCAACTGTACAGTGTTAGCGCCACGCAAAAGTGTAGGTGCACTGCTTACAACATGGACTCCATTTCCAAAGTAGACCGCCTTGTGAAGACATGAGGAATGGACCTGCAAATTAGGAGGATGAGATGGATACAGAGGCACATATCAATACACCATGCAGTGTACAATACAACAACAATATGCACTAGGAATGCATACACAGTATTGACTACAGACTGCCCACACATCAGATGGGAGTCCAACGACACTGTGTAAGTCAATGTCACTTGGGCACACCCTTTGCAAGCCCATGGAAACGGGAAGCAGGAGGGGTGTGTGTCACACAAACCCAAGCATCTAACCCAAATTCAGGACAAGCCTGCATGTGCCCAGCCACAATATAGCGTATGCCCACGGGAGCCACACAAGGCAACACACTGTAAAAAAAATCACAAATCAAAAATCCAAAAATCAAAAATGGCCATGTATGGGCCAGGGGGGGTGGGGGAAGCCACCCAGGAGGTCCGAGGACAGGGTGCACACCAAAACACACCTGTGTGGATTTTGCAGAAAAAAAAACACCTCCATGGGCTCATGGCCTGCACGGCTACCCTATTGTGAGAGAATCGCTGCTGTCGCTCTCCTCACCCTCTACAGATGCATCAGGAGGTGGTGGCACTATGGGAGGCAGCCCACGCAAAGCCCTAGTCTGGTCCTCCATGGCAGCAAGCACGCAGGTGTGGAAGTCTGGTTCTGGAGGATAATCGTGCAGAGGTCCCCATGCAACAACTCACGGGATGCCCGGACCTCCTCCCTAGTTGCCTGCCTCTCAGCTGAGAGCATACGTGTGAGCTGCTCCAGCTGCTGTTCTGTCCTCGTGTCAGTTGAAGCCTCAAGCTCAACAAGAGTCACCCTGAGCTGACGGAGTTCCACCCTCAGGGCTTCCCTGTGGCCCTGGGACTCAATAGAAATGGCTTCCCACAGAGTCTCCAGTGCCGCCCGTCTGTCCCTGTTGGACGCCAACATGTCCTCCCTGTGTGACTGGCAAATGGAGTCTGTTGCCTGCTGTAGTTGTTCCATCAGCCTTTCCTGGGGGACAATGGAAGTGGCCACCCTATCCATGGCCTGAGCCATCATCTCAGATGATGCTGCCTGTTGGTTTCCCATACCGTATATGGATTGCTCCCATGCGGTATTGCCAGGTGGCGTACGGCCACCGCGTCGGCGGGCACCACACCCTGGGGCAAGGCGAACTGCGCCTTACTGTGCCAGCACTGCCTGAGGCTGCAGGACTGCATTCCCCCTCTGATCTGCTGGCCCATGAACAGGATCAGATGTTGCGGAGTATGACCCTGCATCCGTAACCACCAAAGGCGGACCTACCAACACTGACATCCCCATTGAGGGTTCTACCCCTGGTGCAGGTGAGTTGGACAGTACAAAATCCCTCCCAGAAACACTTACCTGCGACCGCACATAGGTCTCATCATCCGAATCGACACCTGAATAGAGCTTGGGGGAGGTGCACCCAGAGACACCCCTTGAGATAATGGTCTGCAGCAAGTGTGGGTTCTCACCCACCACCACACCACGTCCCTCACTGGTGCCCGGTCAGGCCTGAGACCCCTCCTGGGTCTGCACCATCTCCACAACCCCAGCAGTATCAAGTGCGTCTTCCCCTGCAAAGACATGAAAGAAAAGAAATGGGAACAGGCATTAGCACCATGGCACACAATTAGGGCTAAGAAGCAACAGAACCAGTACTTCATTGACACATGTCCCACATGACTATAACACTCCCATGCATGCACCGTCACTGCGTATGAAGGGGAGGCAAATGGCACACATTGATGACACCAAGATGGAAGACCAACACATTTGCTGCATGCTGGTTAGCAGTGCCATCACACATTGGCCTGTGATTGGCATGTCCAATACACATACATGACACATGCCATCACACAGATGGCATGTACCATAGCCATGTCACACATGTGACAATAGGACTGAGGAATGCCTAGTGAAAGTGGTGGAATGCAAACAATCAGCCTGAATGAACACAGGATAATACGCAACAATGTTGTGGCAAGATGACACTTCAAGGGCAACTGGCGTGAGGTTGGGCTAAATGTCTACTGTTGCCAGAAGGGATACTGCAATACCCAAATCCTGGTGCACAGAATGTATTGGATGAAGCACTTGGGTGACCCAAACCACTCAGGCACACACACCCTCACCTGGCACTCAATCAGAAGCCCTCACACACACACCATGCACATGGATAACACACACATGCATGTGCACTCACCGGACAATGCCTCGTAATCTGGCAGGTCTCCCACGCCTTGGATCTGTCTCTCTGTGACGTAGGTCCCAGCAACATACTCATGTGGAGGGAGTTCAATGTCCTCTGCTGGAGACTGTAGGGTATTTTGTGGAGATTTGGGGCCTGACGGTATTTTATTACCGCCGAAAAATAACTTAGCAATAATCACTCTTTGTATTCAGATTTGGCCATGTGCAACAATAATACAATGGACATGCATTATTTCAGCACCCAGACCTGCATATTTGGTATACGTGGTTGGTGGTATTTTGGTGAGCATAATTCCCTTGTTTTATTTGTGGCCCCAATGTCCAGAATCCCTTATCTTTGCTTAGATTTTTCGTGTGATCACTAGAGAGACCTCAGACCTGCATTCTAGGAATACCACATTTCCAGTGATAGTGTTGGTGTGCCACCATGGGCGAACTCACTGACTTATTTACGACAGAGAGCTATATGTGGTAGTCTTGTGGTAATTTCCACTACCTTATATACGGTAGGGAGCTATGTTCAGAGAGTCTCTCTTCCCGTTGGCTCATGTACCTCCAACAAGCTATGCTACAGTCACTCACAATTATTCATACTGATTCTGACATGCACACATCTGTCTTAAAATGACCATTGCACTGTTTAAAAATCTCCCCACATCATCGGCATTGTAATGGTAAATAGAAAATAAAACACCCGTCTGTTTTCAAATATTTTCTGTATTATAAAAGCTGCATTTAGACACGATCTCATTCTTTACAGAAATAAATAAAATGGTACATTCAAAGCATTGTCTATGACACACTGCAAAGAGCGTGGCGGAGAACAGAACTCAAATTGCAACATTGGTATTTGATTAAGACACGCACAGGAATCCTACACTGACTGCATATTACCGTACACACTCAGCTCCCACACTTCTCATTACCTTATCTTTTTAGTTGTTCTCTTTGTGAATGTGGCTCTCTTGGATTAACTCCAGCAAAAAGGAACGCTTGCCTTCTCAAGCCGGGGTCATTGCCTGGAATTCTCAGCTTTTTCAGATAGGAATGCCTCAGCCAGTGGAAAGGTTTTTCTTTCAGCTCTCCCCAATCTCGACTGCAGCAGGACACAGGAATCTGCATTCAGTCAGGACCCCACAGCCAGGTCTTCTCCCCAGTAGTGCAGAAAGATGTCTGCCTGTCTTTTTCCCTGATACTGCCCACTAAAACTTTCCTCTCAGCCCTCTGTATGACGTGTCCCAATGAAATCCATCATCTCTCATCCTCCTACTCTTCAACAATAGCTTCGCTTATACATTTGCAATTGTTGCAAATCTGACTTCCTTCTTCCTGCAGTTACTGTGCACAAAAACACGGAGAATCAGGCAGAGAAGAGAAGAAAAATCTCTGCACACGCATTTAAATGGTTTTCAGAGTATGCCTAATTCTGCAGTGGAGAACACATTTTATTAGTGGGTTATGTTAAATAAGGTTTTATTAGTCAGGTTAATTGTTAATATGTTAGCTGTTAATTTTCAAATGTGTCTCTAGCAATATAGGCATTTCAGGTGAAAAATAGTGTGCATTTTTAAATGAGCACGTGTGCTTTTAACTGTAAAAATAGATTTGCATCTTATATGTTAAAATCGTTTTTGACTGAATAGCCTGTCTTTCCTTGTTAATCTGGTAACCCATATAGCAATGCACCGCACCCTTGTGGTGGTGCTGCAAAAAAAAGTGCTACTTGTGCAGTAGTGCTGTACTCTGTGCTGTAACATGCCAAATATCCTTACATATACCCTCCTTTTGTTTTTAGAACTTGGCTATAATCCAAGCCAATTTCTAAAAACAACTTGTTCTTTTTTTCTTTATACAATATAGCAATCCAACAAAATGAATATTCATGTGCATCAATGAAAATTTGCAATCAATATTTCATCTGAGTCCATCAGTCCATAAAATGTTCCACATTTGCCTTCTCAGTGGAAGTGGCATTACTTTAAGTTTAAATTTTCCAAGTCAATTAAAAACAACGAAATAAAACAACTAACTAAAACAAATAATTAATATAACAAATTAAAATAAATAATTAAAATAATAAATACGTGGAACTTCATATGCCGGAACTTCTGTTTTGTCTCTTTTGGTATGTCCCGACCAGTGATGTTATTCGGTTCATTCGAGTACTCTTTCATCTTGGCAATCTTGAATCCACAGTAGTCATCTCTTTTGGCATTCCGGCTATTTTGCCTTCACCTCCACCTGGAGGCAGGCATCTTTTGGTCTTCATCCAGGGGACTCCAGGACTCCATCGTCTCTCCCGTGGGCTCTGATCTCGGAACCTCCGATCAAATAATGTTAATTGTCTAAATCAAAATAGAAAATAAACAAATTAAGTACATAGCATAATACTAACTTCATCCTTTTGCCAAAAATAAAACATGCTTGGTAAAAATATTTCGTTTATATTTTTTCTGGTTTTTTTTTTTCTGAAATCAAATACAAGTTAAAAGAAAACAAACACATATAAAACAGCATTCAATATTTAATACACTTTCTCTCTGCACACCAACCATGAGCTTCCATTATATGTGCATTTATTTATTTATTTATTTATATTTATTTTATATTATATTTTACATATACTACAGTGTTTATGTGCCATCATAACAATCAACTTTTTAACTTCTTTGTCACTGCCTCCTGATTGTACCCATTTATTTTCTCTTTTTGTGTTCAAGTGATTTTATCTGTTTCTACATGCTCAAGCCGCCTGATCTCATGTCTGGGATGGCATGGTTTGATTTGATTTACATGGACAAACTGCTCTATTGCTGTTTCACCTTCATTTTTCAAAATTTTATACACTACAGGAGAAACCTTATCTATAATTCGAAATGGCCCCTGCCAGGCTGCTAGAAATTTAGAATTTTTCTGTTTACTTTTTCCAAAATGAAACTTGTACACCTGATCCCCTACATTGTATTCCTTTACTGATGTCTTTTTGTCATAATATGACTTAGCACTGTCAGCAGCCCTTTCCAGATTTCTCTGCACAAAAGCAAATGCATGTTGCAAATGCCTCCTCAGTTCATCAATATATTCATGAACTGTGGATGCACTCACTAGAGTTTGCTCATGTGTTCTGTATAGTAGGTGTTGTGGTAACACTATTTTCCTACCTGTCAAGACCTCATGGGGGCTAACACCTGTTGCTTTGGCAGGAGTCGACCTGATTGCCATCAGAACCAACGGTAAACGTAAATCCCAGCTGGAACCTGCTTCTGCCACAAATTTCTTTAAAATATCCACAACAGACCTATTGCTTCTTTCAACTGTACCTGAAGACGCCGCCCGATATGCGATATGTAGTTTCCTTTTCACACCTAGTATTTGCCATACCTTACTCATTAGAGTACTTGTGAAATGACTTCCTCTGTCTGACTCAATTCTTTGTGGCAACCCAAACCTTGAGAACACATGGTTCACCAGTAATGTGGCTGCTGTTTGCGCACTACAATCTGGTGCAGGAATGCACTCAATCCACTTCGACATCAAACATACCACACTCAAAATATAACGGTGTCCCCTGCTCGACCTTTTTAAAGGACCTACATAGTCTATTTGCAAATCTGACCATGGGAGAGTTAGGCCTCTTTTCATCAATGGTGCTCTATGCATTGGTGAAGCAGGTTTAAATTGGGCGCATACTAGACATCCTCTAGTATATAATTCCACATCTTGGGACATATGTGGCCAGTAAGCATAATCTTTTAGTATTTCTAATGTTTTTTGTGAACCTCTATGGCCTGCAGTTATGGCATCATGTGCATGGTGTAGCATTAGTCCTCTGAATGAAAGGGGTACTACCCACTGTATTTGCCCTGTTATGGACTCTCTAATCATGAGTCCATCCTGTAATCTGATTCGTGTTTTGTTCTTTAATAACACCCTCAACTCTTCTTTTCCCATACAATCTTTTTCTGTTAAAGGATTTTGTTCAGGATCTATCAAATGATTATAATAGATTCCCAAAATTTGATCATTCTTTTGTGCCTCAATCAAATCTTGGTCTGGCGTGTCATGACTCCACTGCACCACCGGTTGATCTACCTCCTTTGGTGCTTTAGAACGTGTGACTGCATCAATTTGTATTTCACCCATTAAATAATCAATAGGTAGCAATTCTCCCATCACAGCCCCAATCTTAGCCAGATGGTCTGCCTTATCATTTCCCTCCTTATCCTCTCCTGGTGTTTTTAAATGCCCACGAATTTTTCTCCAGTATATTGTTAAATTATTTTCTGACACCAATTTGTCTATGGCTTGTATCATTTTTCCATGTTTAAGTGGCTTTTTGTTGTATGTAACCATGCCTCTTGCTTTCCAACCAGGCAAATACTCCACAAAGCTATTCCGTGCATAGTCAGAATCAGTCACCAGGACAATTTCACTGAACTTTTTATCAACTGCAGTAGCAATTGCTTTATAAATGGCTGCCAATTCCGCCACCTGACTGCTCCTATCTCCAATCCTCATCCCTATACTGGGGACGCCTTCACATTTCAACCAGACATTTCCTATTCCTGCCACTAACTGTTTATTACTGTCATTTTCAATGTGAAAAGCACAACCATCCACATATACAGTTTGTAAATCCTTGCATGTTTTTTCATCAAAAGCTTTGTGTGATGATTGTTCAAATTCCTGTAAACTAGTTTCCACTTCCATTTCATTTGGTATTTGTTCAGCTGCACAGTCATGTAAGTCAGCTAACCCTTGAGCAATTGGGCTCTTTTTATTTTGTCCATATCTCACTTCTACGGGAAAACCTTGTAATGCCAGCGTCCATGAAGTGATTCTGGATTGCGCTAGATTGCCTGATCTAATTCTTTTACTCTCTAAAAATTGCAACGGTTGATGATTTGTTTCAATAATCACCTTTTCTCCCTGAACAATGGGGCGGAAATGTTGTAGCGCCCACACAGTGGTTAATAGGGCCTTCTCACATTCATTAAATTTCATTTCAACTTGGGAAAATGCCTTACTTGCATATGCAATGGTTTTGTGATTCAAATCGTGTTTTTGTGATAACACTGCTGACATACAATGTTCAGAAAAGCCTATTTCTATAAAGAAATCCCTGTCCTTTATGGGGTATGCTAAACATGGTGCCTTTACAAGACATTCCTTCAATCTAGCCACTGCATCAGACTGCTCTCTTTCCCATCTCCAGGGAGTATTTAGTTTAAGCAGTTTAGTCAATGGTTGAGTGATTTCTGCATAATTCTCAATGAACTTTCTGTTATAGCCTGTCATCCCTAATAAACTTTTTACTCCTTTCACATTTTTAGGATCTTTTAATCTTTGTATGGCCTCTATTTTCTTCCTTTGTGGATTTAGCCCATGTTCAGTCACTTCATGCCCTAGAAAGTTCACTTTTTTCTTGCACCATTGTGCTTTTTGCAAAGATACTTTGGCGCCTGCTTTCTGCAATTGGCCAAGCACATGTCTTATTTCATCAAAATGGCTTTTAAGGTTTTCATTTTTTATCAGGACATCATCCACATAAACTATTGTTCCTCTTTCCGCTGCATCCGGCATGGCCTTTCTCAAAAATATGCCAAATTCACTCCCACTATTGATGTACCCGAACGGAGCTCTAAGCCAGGCATATTGAGTCCTGTCAAATGTAAAGGAAAATAGGTGTTGTATCTCCTCTGCCAATGGCACACACCAATATCCAGAGGTGAGATCTAATGTGGTAAATACCTTTGAACCATGTATCTGAGCTAGGCCCTGATCAATGAATGGTAGTGGCCATCTAGATACTGGTACTCTTTTATTTAACTCTCTTAAGTCTGCACACAGCCGCCATTGACCATTTGGCTTTAACACACCTAAAATAGGCGTATTGGATGTGCTATGAATGGGCCTGATTATTCCCCGTGATTCCAAATTTTTAATAATCTCTGCCAATGATTCTAAACATGCCAGCGGTAGTCTATACTGGCGTACAAACACTGGATTTCTGCTACAACCTTCTGGTAGTGTGGCCACATGTAAATCAGTTAAACCACAATCATAAGCATCTTTTGCAAATACATCCTTAAACTCCATAAATATTTCCCTCAGGTCGTCTCGATCCTCATCGCTGTCACATGCATCCGCTAAGGAGATCTGCTCTTCTACCATTCTGGAAAATTCTGGAAACTCTTCTGGTAAAGGAATCTCAGCGCTTTCCTCTAACTGTGTGGCTGTGTCTTTTTGTAGAGCTGCCACTTTTAAATATTTTGGCATATCAGCTTCCACTTCAATGGGCTGATTTCCTGTTTCATTTTCATTTAAATTAAATATTATGCAATCCTCTTGATGGCAGCACACTGTCTCATTTGAATCATAAGGATACACAGAATGAATTTTAAATATTCCTTTGGGCTGAGAGTCCAGGTGTTCTGGCAACTCGCCCTTGGCATCTACATATTTTTCAGGAATATTCCCAATCACCATGTTATTTAAATCTGCCGTATAATGTGATTTTTGTATGGCCATTCCTAATGGGGAGTTTTCCTCTAAATGAATATCCTGACAACCTTTATTATTTACCATGATTTTTACAGATCCCTCACCAATGTCTACCAATGGAATGTATTCATAATCCAGGCCTTGCTGTTTTATGGATTCATTCAGGCATACAAATGCATCAGAGCCTTTCATCTGCTGTCCATTTTTGCATTTCAGTGTTATTGCAAACTGTTTTGTAAATGCAGGAATAATAGTATTTTTCCTCATTTGTAATTCGACTGCATAAGGAACTAGTTGTGCACAATGATAAGCCCTTCTTTTGTCTTCAAATTCAGGTGCCGGACCACCTAGGCGTGACCATATTTTTTGATTAAGGAAATCTAACACCATACACATTCTGTGCATGATGTCATTGCCCATGTAAAATTCATTTTGTGCTCCATTCACTATCCATACATTATGGTAAATTGTTTTCTGCCCAATGCTAATTTTAAGCATGCATCTGCCTGTAATTCGGTTTTCAAAGTCTGGACTGTCCAACCCAGAAACATATTGGTTTTTAATCCTAAATTTCGGGATTTCTTCCCTCTCCATAATTTTTTGCAACAATTTCTCATTAATGAAACTCCTTTCGTGTTCAAGCGCTAAAGTGGCTTTTATTGTTTTAAGATAATCATTTATACCAACGTGAACCCATGGTTGCTCATCTTCCGTGTGTATTTCTGCCAGAGTGGTAATGTGTTTTTCTGAATCTGTTTTAGGAACAATATTCTGTTTGCATGTATTCTCTTTTAAGTAAAAACATAATGTGTGCTCATCTATAGCAGTCTGCCAATCTTTCCTTGGGTCCAAGTATATTTGTACAGGTAGTTTTTCATTGTCGCTCTGATCTTTGTCTTGACACATTAATATAACAGTGACACTAGGTATGCAGCTATTCTGGAGATATACCTCCACAGCATCATTTGTTTTGGCAACGGTGTGACATTCTTTTATATTGCTGTTTTGTGATTTTAGTTTCTTAGGCCTCAATGGTTTTTTGGTTAAGGACCACAGCACTCCATTCACCCCATCTATGAGAGGAGACAATCTTTTCAGGCAATCTGTCCCCATCAGAAATGGAATTTCACAAATAGATGTGATCAATACCTCTTGTTTCATTCTGTGCTTTCCTATTTTTATGTCAACCTCAGTTACACCTATGATGGGCACCTCCTCCCCATTAAAGTTATGCACTGGGCCTTGATTTGCCTTCACTGTGATCTGACTCTGTGGAGGCCTCCCTTCATTGATACTCTTTACCAGCTCCTTGGACATAATTGTGGCCTGTGCGCCAGTGTCAATCATAGCGAAGGTGTGGCATTTTTCTTCTACAGTGATGGGTGCATAATATCTGTCCTCAACTTCCTCTAATACACATAAGAAATGTGAATTCTTACTGATTTCAGGGCTCACCTTTCTCAGGTCTTTTTCACTTTTGGCTAAGCACATTGGTAATTGAAAAGACATTTTTCCCTCCTTTTTACCCATTTCTGTGCGAGATATTTTATTCATTTCTCCATGTTCAGAGGTTCTTTGGAGTGTGGCCACTGTTCGCCCATCCATCTGGGTAACATCAGAGACCCCATTACAACCTTCCAACTGAACATGTGTAACAACATCATTCAGCAATTTGTCATTTTTTAATTCTGTGCATTTGTGATCATTTAGTGTAATACCAGCCCTTGCAGCCTCGTCAAGAATATGTGGCTCAAAGAATTCTTCAGGTGATTGACTTGTACCCTCCTTGTGAGTATTTCCTTTTTCTGTCTGTGTTTGGTCATTGTTTTGCTTGCCCAGGGAAGGAGCTATGGCATCCCCACTTACTCCCTGTTCACTGGTATTCCCCATGCATGAGTCATTTTTCTTAAATCTGTTCCTTTGTTCTTTTGGAATTCCTAATGTTTCTTTTTCATTTGTGCAAATCTTTACTGTTTTATTTAGCTCTAAGCTAAACCGTACCTCTTTTTTAGAAGTATTTGCACTTTCTATCACAATTTCATTTACTGGTACTTTCATTTTTAATCCATTAGTCACCTCAGAGTTGTCATGCAAAATTATATCAGAGCAATCTGTCATTTTGGCACTGCGATTATCATGAGTACTTAGTCACTTTTCGGAAGCCCCCCGGTCATTGCTATGGCCATCAGCCCCCTCTTTGGAAGGTTGTTTTTGCGCTGTATAGAGCTTTCCTATTTGCTCAGCTAACATTTTCACTTGGGCCTCAAGGCACTGGAACCTTTCCATCTCTCTAGGATCCTCTTTCTGTGGCCTAGGTCGATATTGGTTGTTTTCCCCCTGATTGGATCTATTCTGATACCTCTCAGGTGATTGATACCGGTTGGGATGGTTTCTGAACTCTTGATTCATTTGTGGAGGGGAGCGGGTTGCACCCATCCTTTGATTATAGTCCGTTGGTGGGGAATCATCGTACTGGCGTGGACTGTAGTTCACGTGTTGCCTCATGTCCTGTCTCTCAGATTGTGGGTACTGGCCCCTATGTTGATTTCCATTATCAGTAAATCGATCCACATATCGGGGCCTATCCTGATTACCATATATCATGGTGTTGGGATCAAATCTGCTCTGTGTCCCCAATGACTGGTAGGGACCATCATTTCTTTGATCTTGATTTTGTCTCTGGTTATTGTTCATACCTGCCATATCAGACCGGTATCTTACCCGGGGTCTATCCCCTAAATATCTAGGGCTGATGTAGCTCTCTCTATTACTAGGATCATGTGATTGGAACATTGGTACAGGAAGTGGCGATCTTTGTTGATTACCCCTTTGTTCAGGTGTCACATTATTTTTACCTTGACTTTGAGCAGACTCAAGGGACATTTTGGCTGACCTAATTTCCATTACTGTGGCTGAGGGTTCTTTAGATTTAGGCCTAGTATCTTTCATTTTATCACTTTCTCTACCCTGACAATAGAGTACCTCATATAGCTTAGTGCTTTGATGTACAATCCATTCAAGGGACTTGTCACGGTCAAATTCACGGACCAATTGGGATATGATGTCTTTCTGTAGCCCATAGAAGTATGCGGTTTTAAACTCATTGGAATTTTAGTCAAAAGATACATCAAAGCGAGAGAATGCTCTTTTTAAGTCTTGTAAAAATTGGCGAGGGGATGTATTAGGTCCAGCAGTAATAGTGTACACGACTTTCTTTGCCTCCTGCAATGACTGAAAAGGAGAAAAATGACGCCTAATTTCTTTTTCAAACTCCAGCCATGTCATATTCTGCTGTTCATTTAATCCCCTTATGATGCTGGCCGTCGGGGCATCTAAAGTTAAATGAAAATATTGTCTGTACTGTTCCTTAGGTATCTGGAGTGCTTTAAAAATGTCATGCACCGCTTCTAAGTGATCCTCAATGCAGCATTCACCTCCCTTTTTAAATGGTTTGATCAGGGCTTTAATGGATTTCATTATTTTTATGGGGCTACTTGTTGCAATGCATGGAATTGCACTATTTTGTGATTCAATCCTGTTTTCAGGTGTATGAGATTGGTGGCTGCCCCCAATGGGAGTATCAAATCCCCCAAGGGCGCTGCAACCAAGTTCAGTCACCGGCCCAGTCACTGGGGCACTAGCTCTTTGGGCAGAGCTAGAATTCACCTCCACTCCATTGAATGTGGTACCCTGCCGCCTCTCCTGGGACCTGGGAATGCACATTTGCTGTTCTAAGTCCTTACACTTTTTAAGGAGTCTAGTTGCTTCATTCTGCAAATAATTATTTTCATCGCTCATTTTATTAATCGCCTCCTGCATGTCGCACATTTGCATTTGGCATTCATTGAACTCTTTATTTCTTTTGTCTCTTTCTTGAATCATTTTAATCATTTCTTGTTCTGCACTCTGGAGATCACCTTCTTTTTCACAATGTTCTTTTTGTAAAATCTGCATTTCTGAAACAACCTCATCTTTATCCTGCCTAATGTGATCCACTAAGGCTTTTAAGTGTGTCAATTCTTGCTCACTATCTTCAAATTGTTTCTTGCTTTTGGATAACTGAGTATCAAAGTCTCTGCATTTTAATTGCATGTCTTTTTGGCATACATCCAATTCTGCTCTCAACATTTCCTGATTTTTACTTGCCCCCTCTAATTCAGTCTTTAACCTGTTAATTAGCTGAGTATCATTCTCTTGCATTCGCAGGGATTTGTTTAAAATAAACCATATTTTGCCGCATAGCCGTATTAAACAGTCTTTCTCTGCACTTTTATCGGCTGCATTCAATAATCTTGTAAGGCAGACCTGAATTATGCTGCCTTCTGCAAAAATATTGTCTAGTTTTTCTTTCTGCACCTCACCCTGAATGCGTTTACTCCATTCTAACGTACCATTCGAAGACCAATTCCCATGTGCAAATAACTTTGCCTCTAAATATTGCACTAGATCTGAGAATGTGGTTTCCCTTTGTGACATTCTGAAATTCGTTTTTAGTGGCACACTGCTTTTATAAAATGGGTTCCCTTTAATGTGCAAATGGCAGTGTGAGACACACTTGCCACGCCCAGTAGGTACTCTATGATCACTTTCCCGGCCTGCAACGCACCATAAATATGTAGGGTATTTTGTGGAGATTTGGGGCCTGACGGTATTTTATTACCGCCGAAAAATAACTTAGCAATAATCACTCTTTGTATTCAGATTTGGCCATGTGCAACAATAATACAATGGACATGCATTATTTCAGCACCCAGACCTGCATATTTGGTATACGTGGTTGGTGGTATTTTGGTGAGCATAATTCCCTTGTTTTATTTGTGGCCCCAATGTCCAGAATCCCTTATCTTTGCTTAGATTTTTCGTGTGATCACTAGAGAGACCTCAGACCTGCATTCTAGGAATACCACATTTCCAGTGATAGTGTTGGTGTGCCACCATGGGCGAACTCACTGACTTATTTACGACAGAGAGCTATATGTGGTAGTCTTGTGGTAATTTCCACTACCTTATATACGGTAGGGAGCTATGTTCAGAGAGTCTCTCTTCCCGTTGGCTCATGTACCTCCAACAAGCTATGCTACAGTCACTCACAATTATTCATACTGATTCTGACATGCACACATCTGTCTTAAAATGACCATTGCACTGTTTAAAAATCTCCCCACATCATCGGCATTGTAATGGTAAATAGAAAATAAAACACCCGTCTGTTTTCAAATATTTTCTGTATTATAAAAGCTGCATTTAGACACGATCTCATTCTTTACAGAAATAAATAAAATGGTACATTCAAAGCATTGTCTATGACACACTGCAAAGAGCGTGGCGGAGAACAGAACTCAAATTGCAACATTGGTATTTGATTAAGACACGCACAGGAATCCTACACTGACTGCATATTACCGTACACACTCAGCTCCCACACTTCTCATTACCTTATCTTTTTAGTTGTTCTCTTTGTGAATGTGGCTCTCTTGGATTAACTCCAGCAAAAAGGAACGCTTGCCTTCTCAAGCCGGGGTCATTGCCTGGAATTCTCAGCTTTTTCAGATAGGAATGCCTCAGCCAGTGGAAAGGTTTTTCTTTCAGCTCTCCCCAATCTCGACTGCAGCAGGACACAGGAATCTGCATTCAGTCAGGACCCCACAGCCAGGTCTTCTCCCCAGTAGTGCAGAAAGATGTCTGCCTGTCTTTTTCCCTGATACTGCCCACTAAAACTTTCCTCTCAGCCCTCTGTATGACGTGTCCCAATGAAATCCATCATCTCTCATCCTCCTACTCTTCAACAATAGCTTCGCTTATACATTTGCAATTGTTGCAAATCTGACTTCCTTCTTCCTGCAGTTACTGTGCACAAAAACACGGAGAATCAGGCAGAGAAGAGAAGAAAAATCTCTGCACACGCATTTAAATGGTTTTCAGAGTATGCCTAATTCTGCAGTGGAGAACACATTTTATTAGTGGGTTATGTTAAATAAGGTTTTATTAGTCAGGTTAATTGTTAATATGTTAGCTGTTAATTTTCAAATGTGTCTCTAGCAATATAGGCATTTCAGGTGAAAAATAGTGTGCATTTTTAAATGAGCACGTGTGCTTTTAACTGTAAAAATAGATTTGCATCTTATATGTTAAAATCGTTTTTGACTGAATAGCCTGTCTTTACTTGTTAATCTGGTAACCCATATAGCAATGCACCGCACCCTTGTGGTGGTGCTGCAAAAAAAAAGTGCTACTTGTGCAGTAGTGCTGTACTCTGTGCTGTAACATGCCAAATATCCTTACAAGACCCACCTCCAGTCAACAGTGTAGCGGCATGACTTGAGGCCAGCTTTTTCTTTGCCCTGCGCTTCAGGTCATTCCAGCGCTTGTAGCAATCATTAGCTGTGCGCCTCACGAATCCAAGGGCACTTATGATGTCCGCGATGGTCTGCCAGTGTGCCAGACGTTGTGCAGGTGTGGTCTTGCATCCTGCAGTAATCACCATTTCGCTGTCATGTGCGGACACATACTCCACAAGTGCATCAAGTTTGGCCTGATTGAAGCTGGGCTTCCTTGGTGGGACGGACTGTGTAGCCGTGTCTGGGGCATCAGCCTGTACTGGACGAGCACTCTTCCTCTTCCGCTTGGAAGGTGGTGGGGATCCTGAGTGTCCTACGCCGCTCTGGACACTAGGGGCAGGAGCCCCGGTGGACTGTGGACTAGGAGTGTGGGAATGAACACTCACCATGGGACTTGGTGCAGGCATTAGCTGAAGTGTGATGTAGTCAGGGGAACTTCAGCAGGATGGACTGGGACCGACACTGTCCTGGCTGGGAGACTCAGAGCTGGGGTGGATGAAGCCGCAGCTGCCCCTGCAGCCTCCCCACCCTGCCTACTCGGGGCAGCACATGACATAGCTGCCCCTGATCCACGTGGCCTGGTGACACCAACGTGCACCGCCACACGTGGCCTAGACCTGCTGACCTGGAAGTCAGCCATGGAGTCACCCTGTGCCAGGTCTGGTGCCACAATGGGCTGGTCCAACAAGGGCTGAGCAGGGATGGTGTCAGCCACGTTAACCTCAACCAGGGGGGGGGCATGGGTGTCCCTGACTGGTCACCCACACATGGGGGCTAGGGGCACCCTGCAAGTCCCGGCCACGTCCCCTACCATATCCAACACGGCCACCTCTTGAGGCTTGGCCACCTTTGCCACCCTTACCACGTGCTCGCCTCCCAACCATGGCACTGATTTTGTTGTGCGTATGGGTGTTGCAGTAAACTATTGTCCTGGGCAATTGGGGGTCAAAGGGGTAGGGTACTAGATGGAATTCGTACCCTAGTGCTCTAGAAAGGCTGTATGTGACCCCTGGTGGAAGATGACGGGTCACGCAACGCACAGGCACCCCAAAAAAGGGAGATAATGTGCACGCAACCCCTCCTAGACCACGTGCGTTGAAAAATAAACCTGCACTACGCTGTGGCAACCAGAAACACAAAAATGAATGTATGCGTGTCACACGGAGCCTAGAATGACCTCTGAAGGGGAACGCGACACACGGGGCAAGCACAGATGTTAAATACGTGCGCGACTCACCGTCTGCCTGGAAAAATAGCGTGAAAAAGACCTATGTGTGCACGTTGCCAACACCCCCGCCAAAAGAAGAATTGTACGCTGTCTGAGGAGACAGGACAACAGAAGAAGTGAACGCTGTTTGAGGAAACAGGCCCAGGAGAAAGACAAAAAGAGAAAAAGCTGTCAGAGGTAACAGGGAGTACGAACTTGGAACGCCGTGAAGTAAATCGCGTGTGAACCGACAAGAAGTTACAGATTTCACCCACTCGCTCTCCACGAAAAGCACGTACAAGGAAATGGCGTTCTACACGTATCTTTTAAACATGCCCACACGTCCAGCGTCACTTCCGCGTGTACGCGCTAAGGCCCTATCCTCCAATTACACGAGCTGACACTCTGACGTGCAGTCATTGAACGTGTAACATGCACCCGTGTACAGGGAAACGCCCGCGCACGCACGTCACAGACACGCGTACGTGCTGAGGCCCTTTCCACCAATTACACGGTATGACACTCTGACGTGCTTATTTTTTCTACGCATCATGGAAAACGCACGTGCGCGTAACCTCATAGACGCGCCTACACGCTGCGGGCCTTTGGGCCAATGAATTCGCGTACCTGTGCTGATGCGCTTACGCGCTATGGCCCTTTCCTCGAATTACATGCAGACGTGCTGGACTTTCACGTGCCAAATCACTCCGTATCAAGCTGGCCACGCGTAAGCACACGGAAGACCACGCTCCTGCCCAGAAGGCCGAATTACTGCCCCCCAGAGCCCCGAGCACGCTCCCATCTGCCATCTGCTGCTGCCTGATTGCCTACTGCCCACGTGCCCTGCCATTTGCTGCCTGCACATCAGCCAGGGGTGCTGTTGCTGTGACCACCCCTGCTGGAACCGAAGACTCCCGACTGGGATTCCATCGCTCCACAGACCAGCCCCAGGACCCAGTTGCCCACCCACTCCTGACTCTGGGGTTGTCATGTCGGGCACTGCAACATCTGGCACCACTGGCAACCCCCGGCCAGAGAGGCAGAGGGGCACAAGCTTCACTGCCACCGAAGTTGGTGTCCTGGTGGAGCAAGTCCTGGGGCAGTATGATGCCCTCTTCGGAGGTTTGCGCGCTGACAAGGAAGGACGGACTCAGATCTGGACGGACATCGTGACTGCCATCAACGCGGAGGGGGTGGCAGTCCGACTATTCCATCATGTCAAGAAGCGCTGGGAGGACTTCAGGTCCAGGACCCTCAACAAGGCCCGGCACCTCTTGAAGGCAGCGAATGCTAAGGGGCGCCGGGGCCACTTGTCGGAAGATCATATGAGGGTCCTGGAACGCATATCCCCAGCGCTCCACGTCCAGGTCCTTGAGAGGCAGACCCGTCTGGAGTCGAGCGGTAAGTGTACATGCATCCTGATTGTCAGCTGTGTGTGTGGTGGTGTGCCAGTAGTGTGCAGGTTGCACATGTGTTTTAATGGGGCCAAGTAGGGGGGGTGTACAGGGCCGTGAGGCTAACACATGCGAGGGCTCTCATGTGTGAGACATGGATGGTGCTTGTGTGTGTAGGCTTGCATGCCAAATGCAGATGTGTGGGCACACATGTTTGAATGAATGTGTATGTAAGTAGGCATGTTCGTGATGTCACACATGGATGATGGTTTCAGCTACATGTATCTCTACTGTGTACATGTGCATGTGTGTGTATTTGACAAGGGGGCAACAGTGATGCAAAATGGATGTATGTGAGACCGGGATGTGGAAGACTGATTGGCAGATGTGACATGGATGCCGATCTCAACACTGCAACAGTTGGCAGAGGTGTACACATGCATGCAAGTGTGGTGGTGTGTGTGCATGTGTAGTGCACTCCCTGTGTTGCATGTGATGTCTGGCTCACCTTTGCCTGCTCATGCTGTTGTATGTGTATGGATGGTGCTGGCTGTTGCGATATGGCTGTGGTATGGCTCATGTGTGCGACTTCAAATGACATGTGTGTTGGCGATTGTGATGCCATGTCGGAGGTTTGCCAATGCCACTCATGTACAACTGTCATGTGTGTATGTGTCCACTGTACAGTGCCCTGATGCCTGTGTTTTATTTCTCCCTGTCTGCAGCGTCAACTGATGAAGAGGGCGGAGAAGGTTCTGTGGAACACAGCGGCAGGGATTGCACCGCCAGCCGGAGACGCGAGGCCCGGCTCCCCTCCCAGGTTGTCATCTCGTCGGGGAGTGAGGAGTCTGGTGCCGCGTCCCAGGCCGCAGCTGCCGCGGGGAGGTCCAAGGGGCGGAGGTCGGAGTTGGACTCCTCGGCAGCAGAAGGGGCAGCTGGGTCCCCACAGGGCCCAACGGGGAAGATGGCAAGGAGTCATCCAGGTTGGTTGGGGGTTTGGTGGAGGAGGAGGCCGTGCAAGCGACAGAGACAGGGTCTGGAGATGGGGATTCCACTGGTGCTAGTGGTGCAGTGCAGGACCAGGGAGAGGAGGCAGCACAGGCCGCCGCGGAGGTGCCTGTGTGCAATCCTGTCCCTGATCCTGTCACTGCATCATCTTGCACCAGCAGGGATGCCTATGTCCAGACCCGTTTTCAGGCAGGGGATGAGCTTACAACAACTGGCCTTCCTCTGTCTGCGGACGTGGCTATCCAGGTACGGGTTGAGCCTGTCCTGACTGGCGTGGCGTTGCGTCAACGGGCCATGCGAGATGACCTGCAGTCTTTTCATGGGGAGACTGCACGTCATCTCGAATGGCTCGTTGACCGCGTCGGCCTACTGGGACAGGTCACCCAGGCCGGATTCCTCCGTTTGCTGGAGCTTGTTCCGACCCCCTCCTCAACTGAACACCCTATGCGCCAGTCGTCCTCCGTGCCATCTTTCCACCATTTGTCACCTGGGTGCCCTGTGGAGCTGCCTCTGACGGTGCGGCCAGGCTGGTGGAGGACACATCCCTGCCACAGTCGGGAGTCGGACGTCCAGCAGGGATGGCCACATCAACAACTGCACCGCGGCCGGTTGAGGATGTGCAGGCAGCAGGAGCCAGGGCACGGGCACAGGCACAGTAGCAGCAGCAACGAGGTGGGAGCCATGATGGCTCGGGGCCTTCGACATCGGAGGGGCAGGCATCGGCCGGTGGGCAGGAGGACCCAGGACGGGAAGTGTCTTCCGTGTGGCAGCGGTTGGGCCATGCCATAGATGCGGAGCGGCAGCGGGCGGAAGAGGCACGGCTCACGATGGTCAGGGCGGAGAACTCCATGCGGAGGGCCCTGAGGTGGGCCGAGTGCCTCGAGGCAATCCGCAGGGAGTTGGAGGAGAACATGTCGTCATCCCTGCGGACCCTCGGGGCCATGGAAGAGGACCGCCTCCGGGACATTGAGCAGGAGTTCGATGATGCCCTGGCCCGGAACATCCAGAAGTGAGCCGTCGGACTAGCCCGCTGCCCTCGTAAATAGTTCTTTAGTGTTAAGTTTCCTTTCGGTTTTGTTTTGTTTTGGGGCGCTTGGACAATGCCCCAACTTCTTGTATATATTTCTTCATTAGGTAGGATTTTATTTCATACGTTTCATTTAAAGGATTGGGCACATGGACCCTGGATGTTCACTTTGTACATAGTTTGACAATGGATTTGGATTGTTGATTTTTTTTTCCCATGGATCAATGGTTTTTTATTATTTTTGCACCTTGGATTTATTTTCTCAGACTGACACTTTGGAGACTTGCTTTTGGATTGCTTTTCATTTGGATTTCATGGGTCTTTTTCATTTATTGGACATGCTGAATTTCTTTTTTTATTTCCATTTTCTTCTGCTCCATTTCATTGCCTTGCTTTTCTGTTTAATACATTATCATTTGGTACTTCTATGTGTGGTATTCTCTCTTTGGTTTCATGCATGTCGCAATGTGTGTTTTTTCATTCACATGCTGTCATTGTGTGGGTTTGACGGATATATGTTGATGTGCAGACTAGCCATTTGGGATGCATCATGTGCTGGTGATTTCTTTGTGGGCTGGATATCATACCTGGTGGTGTGTTCGGACTGGGGTGGCGTGGGCAGTGTATTGAAGGGGCATGGGGGCCATGATTATGGATCGTCATGAGGTGTTGGGGGGACATGTATGGGGGCCTGCTGGCAGCTGTCCTGCACTGCCGGGTATGGGGGTGCAGGGGGACATGAGTTGGACATGAGTGGGGGCCTGGTGGAGGGTGCCCAGCACTGCTGGGGGGTGGGGGTGCTGGGAGACATGAGTGGGGGCCTGGTGGAGGGTGCCCCTGGATGCTGGGGGGTGGTGGTGCAGGGGGACATGAGTGGGGGCCTGCTGGCAGGTGCCCCACAGTGCTGGGGACAGGGGGTGCTGGCAGACATGCGTTGTTGATCAGTAGTGCAGGGTGACATGTGGCTTGGCTGGGGGGCATGCCCATGGTGGATGGGCTGCCTGTGGGACATGAGCAGGGGTGCAGGGTAGTCCCCTGTGGTGTGGGCTGCCTGCAGGGGCCGTGGAGGGTGTAGAGGGAACACCTGGGAGGACCCACACAGCCAATTCACGTGTAGTACTACCCGGAACCCCTGAAATACATGTACCCTGCTGAATTTGCGTGTGAAACTTCCCACGCACCCCTAAATGATGTGCAAAGGGGTACGTGACAAACACGGACACCCGCAGTGTGAATACTAGTGTGTGCGTGTATTTTGTGGGTGTGCGGGAAGTTTAACACGCGATCGGGCCTGGGGGAGCGGGGTACATGTATTTCAGGAGCTCGCAGGAAGTTTAACACGCAAACGGGGCTGGGGGAGCGGGGTACGTGTATTTCAGGGGCTCGCGGGAAGTTTAACATGCGATCGGGCCTGGGGGAGCGGGGTTCGTGTATTTCAGGGGCTCGCGGGAAGTTTAACACGTGATCGGGCCTGGGGGAGCAGGGTACCACTCACCGTCTGCCTAGCGTGTAGAAGAACGCGTAGCCAACACCCACCCACTGTGAAGTAATAGCGTATGAACCCCAAGGCCTGCAGAACACACGCACCGCACCCCACGGAAAACACGTACTGAGCAATGGAAATCCACGTGGGATCTTCAAGCCCTGCCAGGGCAACGCCCATGCGCAATACGTCACAGACGCGCTTACGCGCTAAGGGCCTTTGGTCCAATGGAATCGCGTATGTGTGCTGACGCGCTTACGTGCTAAGGGCCTTTCCTCGAATTACACGCTGACGTGCAGAATTTTCACGTGCCAAATCACTCTGTATCAAGCTGGCCACGCGTAAGCACACGGAAGACCACGCTCCTGCCCAAAAGGCTAAATTACTGCCCCCCAGAGCCCCGAGCAGCCTCCCATGAGCCATCTGCTGCTGCCTGCCTGCCTGCTGCCACCGTGCCCTGCCATATGGTGCCTGCACATCAGCCATCTGCAGGGTCCAGTTGCTGTGTCCACCCCTGCTGGAACAGAAGACTCCCAACTGGGAAACCATCGCTCCACAGCCCAGCCCCAGGACCCAGTTGCCCACCCACGCCTGCCTCGGGGGTCGCCATGTCGGGGCAAACACCATCCGAGACGACTGGCGACCCCCAGCCAGAGGGGCAGAGGACCACCAGCTTTAGTCAGAAGGAAGTTGGTGTCCTGGTGGAGCTTGTCCTGGGGCATTATGATGCCCTCTTCGGATCATCACGCACCGACAAGGAAGGACGGGACAGGATCTGGACGGACATCGTGACTGCCATCAACGCGGAGGGGGTGGCAGTCCGACTATTCCATCATGTCAAGAAGCGCTGGGAGGACTTCAGGTCCAGGACCCCCAACAAGGCCCAGCGCCTCTTGATTGCAGCGGATGCTAAGGGGCGCTGGGGCCACTTGTCGGAAGATCAGATGAGGGTCCTGGAACGCATATCCCCAGCGCTCCACATCCAGGTCCTTGAGAGGCAGACCCGTCTGGAGTCGAGCGGTAAGTGGCCAAGCATTGCTGTGTGAGACAGGGCATGTTGCAGTGTGCTGGTTGTCTGATACTTGCCTGTATGTGTGACATAGGCCATGTACGCATGTGTGTGCAGGGACATCATGGTCATGCATGTGAGACCAGTAATGTGTGAAACACACGGATGGTGTATGTGTTTAAATGCAACATGGGGAGCCCTATGCGGAATGGACACATGCGAGCATGCCAGTCTCTGTTCCTGGACATGGGTGGGGGTGAGGGATGGATGCTGATGCCATGTACATGTATGGTGTCCATGTCTGTGTGTCTGACCTGCGTGTATGTGACTTGTGAATGCCATGGATGCATGACACATGTCTGTGACAATGTTCAGAATCACTGATGCAGCCTAGTTATCCTTGCATCCACTGTGTCTGGGGTGTACGAGTCCAGATGGATGAAAGTACAGTGAAGTGTGTGCATGTGATAGACATGACCCATGATGCATGTGAGTTCAAAAACAACATTGTATATTTCAAGAGTCCCTTGGACATGTTTGCTAATGTCCATAGCATGCACCATGCCTGTTACTGCATGTGTTTTGCCTGCACTGACCCATGTGTTGTGGAGGGACATGATGGAAGTGATCTTTGACAGTGCCACTCATCTGCTGTTGCTTCCTGTCTAGGGGACCATTGTACAGTACCCTGATGCTTGTGTTCTATGTCTCCCTCTACACAGCGCAAAGTGAAAAAGAGGGCGAAGACGGCGCTGTGGAGCAAAGCGGCGGGGATGCCCCCATGGCTGCAGCGGAAGGGGTTGGTGAGCCCCCACAGGGGCTTGCAACGGCGGAAGACGGGGTGGAGCCATCCAGGTTGGTGGTTTCCACAGAGGAGGAGGAGGCCACTACTGAGCCGCACATGGGGCCTGGTGGGGGCATCCCTGCTGGTGCAAGTGGTGCAGTCCAGGGGCAGGGGCAGGAGGCAGCACAGGTCACCGTGGAGGTGCCTGTGCATGTCACTGTCCCTGACACTGTGACTGCACCACCATGCACCAGCAGGGATGCCCCATCCCAGGCCCGTCCGCAGGTAGGGGGGATGTCCATGTCATCTGACTCCCCTCCACCTGCGGACGAGGGGACCCCTGGCAGTATGGAGAAGGTCCTGATTGGTGTCGCGTTGCGCACGGGTGTCATTCGTGATGAGGTGCGTGCTTCCCGGGGGGAGCACGCACGTCATCACGAAGAGCACCGTGCCAACGTGGCCCAGTTGGGAGCGGCCATGGTCGGGGGTTTCGTACATGTGTCGGGCACTCTGGCGACTCTCTCCTCCTCTGTGGAGGCTATGCACCAGTCATTCTCCATGCCGTCTTCCAGTTCAGATGCCACCAGGGCCCCCTGTGGACCTGCCCCGACCAACGCAGACAACTCGGTGGGGATCCCATCCCTGCCACAGTCGGTAGTGCGAGGTCCAGCAGGGTGTACACACCAGCAACTGGACTCCAGCAGATGGAGGATGTGACGGCATCATCGGGCAGGGCACGTGCACGACGGCGTTGGTGGATTCCATCAGCCTGGATGCTGTCGTGTTGGCATAGGCAGTTGCTTCGAAGGCAGCGGCAGGCTCGACGTGGGAGGCATCATGGCTCGGGGCCATCAACATCAGGGGGGCAGGCATCGGCCGGAGGGCAGGAGAACCCTGGAATGGGAGTGTCTTCTGTGTGGGAGCGGTTGGGCCAGCAGATAGGTGCGGAGCAGCAGCGGGCAGAGGAGGAACGGCTCACAATGGTCAGGGCGGAGGGCGCTGAGGCGGGCTGAGTGCCTCGAGGGTATTCGCAGGGAGTTGGAGCTGGACACTGCATTATCCCTGTGAGACCTCAGGGCCAGGGAACATGCCCGCCTCCAAGCCATTGAACAGGAGTTCGATGATGCCCTGGCCCATGAGAACAACCAGTGAGCCGTCGGACTAGCCCGCTGCCCTTGTAAATAGTTATGTAGTTAGTGTTAGGTTTCCTTTGCTTTTTTATTTTTTTTGGACCTTTTGGACAATGGACCACATTTTTGTATATAGTTTTTTTATTAGGTAGTATTATTAGATAGGTTTCACTTCTTCCGTTGGGATCCTGGACCCTGGATTGTTTATCTGTATATAGTTGACTGTTGGATTTTATTTTTTTATTGGGAATTTACCCATGGAGCAATGGTTTTCGGTTTTGATTTTCCATTGGATTTACTTTTTAGAACTGTGACTTTGGACACCTTTCCTTTGGATTATGATTTGTGGTTTTACATTATTTTACGGACATGCTGCTTTTGGTTTTTAATTCCCATTGTCGTTTGTTTATTTCTGATTCCATTTATGTTGCTTTTAATACATTTTCTTCATCAAACTTCAATGTGTAGTATCATCTCATTGGTTTCATGCATATCATGATATGGGTTTGACATTCACTGACACCCATTGTGTGTATGTGAGGGACATGTGTTCATTTACATACTTGCCATTGGGGTTGTATCATGTAATTGGCATTTCTAAGTGGGTGGATGCAATACTTGGGTGGGTGTTTGGCATGTGGAGGCAGCCCATAAGGGCCAGGGATCTAGATTGTGATGAAGTGTTAGCTGGGGGACATGAGTCAGGGCCTGCTGGCAGGTGCCCCTCAATGCTGGGGGGTGGGGGTGCAGGGGGACATGAGTGGGACATGAGTGGGGGCCTGCTGGCAGGTGCCCCGCAATGCTGGGGGGTGGGGGTGCTGGGGGACATGAGTGGGATGTGAGTGGGGGCCTGCTGGCAGGTGCCCCGCAATGCTGGGGGGTGGGGGTGCAGGGGGACATGAGTGGGGGCCTGCTGGCAAGTGCCCCACAGTGCTGGGGGGTTGGGGTGCAGGGGGACATGAGTTGGACATGTCTGGGGGCCTGGTGGAGGGTGCCCTGCACTGCTGGGGGGTGGGGGTGCTGGGAGACATGTGTGGGGGCATGGTGGAGGGTGCCCTGCACTGCTGGGGGTGCTGGGAGACATGAGTGGGGGCATGGTGGAGGGTGCCCTGCACTGCTGGGGGGTGATGGTGCAGGGGGACATGAGTTGGACATGAGTGGGGGCCTGGTGGAGGGTGCCCCTGGATGCTGGGGGGGTGGGGGTGCTGGGAGACATGTGTGGGGGCCTGGTTGAGGGTGCCCCTGACTGCTGGGAGGTGGGGGTGCAGGGGGACATGTGTAGGGGCCTGGTGGAGGGTGCCCCTGGATGCTGGGGGGTGGGGGTGCTGGGAGACATGTGTGGGGGCATGGTGGAGGGTGCCCTGCACGGCTGGGGGGTGGGGGTGATGGGAGACATGTGTGGGGGTCTGGTGGAGGGAGCCCCTGGATGCTGGGGGTGGGGGTGCTGGGAGACATGTGTGGGGGCCTGGTGGAGGGTGCCCCTGGATGCTGGGGGGTGGGGTGCTGGTAGACATGTGTGGGGGCCTGGTGGAGGGTGCCCTGCACTGCTGGGGGGTGGGGGTGCTGGGAGACATGTGTGGGGGCCTGGTGGAGGGTGCCCTGCACTGCTGGGGGGTGGGGGTGCTGGGAGACATGCGTGGGGGCCTGGTGGAGGGTGCCCCTGACTTCTGGGGGGTGGGGGTGCAGGGGGACATGAGTTGGACATGAGTGGGGGCCTGGTGGAGGGTGCCCCTGGATGCTGGGGGGTGGGGGTGCTGGGAGACATGAGTGGGGGCCTGGTGGAGGGTGCCCCTGACTGCTGGGGTGTGGGGGTGCAGGGGGACATGAGTTTGACATGTGTGGGGGCCTGGTGGAGGGTGTCCCTGGATGCTGGGTGGTGGGGGTGCTGGGAGACATGTGTGGGGGCTTGGTGGAGGGTGCCCTGCACTGCTGGGGGGGTGGGGGTGCTGGGAGACATGTGTGGGGGCCTGGTGGAGTGTGTCCCTGGATGCTGGGGGATGGGGGTGCTGGGAGACATGTGTGGGGGCATTGTGGAGGGTGCCCTGCACTGCTGGGGGGTGGGGGTGCTGGGGGACATGAGTGGGGGCCTGGTGGAGGGTGCCCTGCACTGCTGGGGGGTGGGGATGCAGGGGGACATGAGTTGGACATGAGTGGGGGCCTGGTGGAGGGTGCCCCTGGATGCTGGGGGGTGGGGGTGCTGGGAGACATGAGTGGGGGCCTGGTGGAGGGTGCCCTGCACTGCTGGGGGGTGGGGGTGCGGGGAGACATGTGTGGGGGCCTGGTGGAGGGTGCCCCTGACTGCTGGGGGTGGGGGTGCTGGGAGACATGAGTGGGGGCCTGCTGGCAGGTGCCCCTGACTGCTGGGGGGTGGGGGTGCAGGGGGACATGAGTTGGACATGAGTTGGGGCCTCGTGGAGGGTGCCCCTGGATGCTGGTCGGTGGGGGTGCTGGGAGACATGAGTGGGGGCCTGGTGGAGGGTGCACCTGACTGCTGGGGTGTGGGGGTGCAAAGGGACATGAGTTGGACATGAGTGGGTGTTAGGCGGAAGCCTGTGCAGTTCCCTCTGGGACCACTGCAAAAGATTTAGGACTACAGGTGTTTGGCAATGAACCCACTTGGTAGCAGTCTGTACCACACAGATTCACTTGGTAGCTGTGGCTGAGCAGTCAGACTTCTCTCAAGAAGAGTTAGACAGTATGTGGAGTATACAAAATAGGGCAATCCTCACAGTAGAACAAGCAAACACGGAACAAGGCTTCGGTGTAAAGATATAAAGGTATTTATTTATAACAACACATCTATGGAAAACACTCTGGCACTAATATGGCAAACAACTTCAATCACAATAATTATACGAAGAAAAATATCAAACCCCCTAACAATAGTTCGACAAGTCTAGGTTCATCGGCATCACTTATTTGCAGACAGAGGTGTATGCTTTAACCTAGATGGCACTCTAGTATTCGTTAGGGCGGGAGAGAAAAATTAGGCAGGTTATGAAGTCAACTCGGTACCAATACTTTACGGACAAATGCAAGGCAAGTAAGGCAGGGTCTACTGCAGATCACAAAGTTCAGAGGCCAGGCCCACTCGGAGAGAGGCAAGGCGATATGTCCCAAAAAAGTGTCTCAGTGGAAATGCGCTTCGAGTATTTATCGCAAATTGTTATGGAAGATTGGACCAGTTCAGAACAACAACAACACGTTAAAGAAAGCTTGGAGGTGACCCAATTGGAAAGGCGAGGATTAAGACACCTCACTCTATCCGGCAGAAAGGAAAGCCAGGCGGGTACGGTACCTTGTTGTGGAGAGACAGCTCCAGCGGGGGCAGTTGTTCCTGGTGGTGGATGCACGTCGGGTCTTTGCCAAGAGTAGAGATGATCTCGTCGTCGAAGAAAAGTGAAGTCCAGTGCACCACCAGGGAAGAGAGCAGCCGCAGAGTGCTCCGTCACAAGGCACCACCTTTTGGTGGCGGTTAAAGGGTAGTGGCTATCCGGATGCCGAGGTGCTCTGCACGGGCAATTCGACCACTGCGTCCTGAAGCGAAGAAAAAACAAAGGTGACTGGTTGTTCCCACCAGCCAGGGGAAGAGACTCTCCTGCAGGGAGATCTCCTCTGTCATCGGGAAGTGGTGAGTCGGTTCAGCAGGGCTCCACCGGAGGTGTCGTCGTTGCAGGTCAGCTCAGCTTTACCCTCGTCGGATTCTTAGGTCCTGTGGCGACTTCTGAAGATCCAGTCCCAAAAGCCCTGCTTTTATGCAGAAAACCCCCATTCATTCAGCCTAGCTGTCACTCAAAACACGCTAAGTGGTGAGCGGGGATGCTCACCACTTGGGCCAATCACACCAGAGTGCGACCGGAGTTGGCAAGGCAACTCGGTCCAGGGTGCCTAAACCCCCTCCCACACCCCTGTGGTAACCTAGACAGAATGGCACGACTTTGGAGGGCTTCCGTACAGAAGCCCGCCAAAAGTGGAACAAAGGGCTCAACCTTTGTTTTAGGAGTCACAGAGACGAACACAGACGCCATTTTACAAAACCGAGTTCTGGCAGAAAATACCATGCGATAGACTTATTTAAGATAAGTAAACCGATGGTATGTTAGAGATCAACGGGAAAAAGTATCAATCTCCAACAATGGGAAGAATCCCATAGGGTTATATTCGGGGTCGAATATAACAAGTAGTTTCCACTGCCACCAGCCAAAACTCGACGAGGGGGGACGGGACAGTGCCCCCTCGAATTACAGACCCAGGAGTAATCGAATTACCCCTACTAGTATGTCCACAATAGGATGGTTTGTACTAGTTCTGTTAGTAAATTTAGGTCTAGTAAAGCCAATGGTGACTTTACATGCCCGGGGAGACAGTAGTCAGTCCCCGGGTATGGAGTCTATGATGGAGGTCCGCTAGGATGCCCCAGTGTTACGGCATGTAGGGTGCGGTGTAACACACATAGAAAAACATATGAGACCCTATGGAGTAAAAGACCCCATAGCCCATAGAACACATTGACATTCCAAGGAATTACACACATTCATGTCCAAGAGTGGGAGAAAAAGAGTCTCACTCTTGGCAGAATGGAAAAAAACAAACTCCAGAAATCAAGCAAAGCTGCTGGGGGACTCACTAGGTTAGGAAATTCAGCCTAAACAGAGAATTTTCCCTAACAGTGGGGGCCTGGTGGAGGGTGCCCCTGGATGCTGGGGGGTGGGGGTGCTGGGAGACATGTGTGGGGGCCTGGTGGAGGGTTCCCTGCACTGCTGGGGGTTGGGGGTGCTGGGAGACATGTGTGGGGGCCTGGTGGAGTGTGCCCCTGGATGCTGGGGGGTGGGGGTGCTGGGAGACATGTGTGGGGGCATAGTGGAGGGTGCCCTGCACTGCTTGGGGTGGGGGTTTCTGGGAGACATGAGTGGGGGCCTGGTGGAGGCTGCCCTGCACTGCTGGGGGGTAGGGGTGCGGGGGGACATGAGTTGGACATGAGTGGGGGCCTGGTGGAGGGTGCCCCTGGATGCTGGGGGGTGGGGGTGCTGGGAGACATGAGTGGGGGCCTGGTGGAGGGTGCCCTGCACTGCTGGGGGGTGGGGGTGCAGGGAGACATGTGTGGCGGCCTGGTGGAGGGTGCCCCTGACTGCTGGGGGGTGGGGGTGCTGGGAGACATGAGTGGGGGCCTGCTGGCAGGTGCCCCTGACTGCTGGGGGGTGGGGGTGCAGGGGGACATGAGTTGGACATGAGTGGGGGCCTGGTGGAGGGTGCCCCTGGATGCTGGGGAGTGGGGGTGCTGGGAGACATGAGTGGGGGCCTGGTGGAGGGTGCCCCTGGATGCTGGGGGGTGGGGGTGCTGGGAGACATGAGTGGGGGCCTGGTGGAGGGTGCCCCTGACTGCTGGGGGTCGGGGTGCAGGGGTACATGAGTTGGACATGAGTGGGGGCCTGGTGGAGGGTGCCCCTGGATGCTGGGGGGTGGGGGTGCTGGTAGACATGAGTGGGGGCCTGGTGGACGGTGCCCCTGACTGCTGGGGGGTCGGGGTGCAGGGGCACATGAGTTGGACATGAGTGGGGGCCTGGTGGAGGGTGCCCCTTGATGCTGGGGGGTGGGGGTGCTGGGAGACATGAGTGGGGGCCTGGTGGAGGGTGCCCTGCACTGCTGGGGGGTGGGGGTGCAGGGAGACATGTGTGGCGGCCTGGTGGAGGGTGCCCCTGACTGCTGGGGGGTGGGGGTGCTGGGAGACATGAGTGGGGGCCTGCTGGCAGGTGCCCCTGACTGCTGGGGGGTGGGGGTGCAGGGGGACATGAGTTGGACATGAGTGCGGGCCTGGTGGAGGGTGCCCCTGGATGCTGGCGGTTGGGGGTGCTGGGAGACATGAGTGGGGGCCTGGTGGAGGGTGCCCCTGGATGCTGGGGGGTGGGGGTGCTGGGAGACATGAGTGGGGGCCTGGTGGAGGGTGCCCCTGACTGCTGGGGGGTCAGGGTGCAGGGGGACATGAGTTGGACATGAGTGTGGGCCTGCTGGCAGGTGCCCCACAGTGCTGGGGGGTGGGGGTGCTGGGAGACATGCGTTGTTGATCAGTAGTGCAGGGTGACATGTGGCTTGGCTGGGGGGCATGCCCATGAGCAGGGGTGCAGGGTAGTCCCCTGTGGTGTGGGCTGCCTGCAGGGGCCGTGGATGGTGTAGAGGGAACACCAAGGAGGACCCACACGGCCAATTCACGTGTAGTACTCCCTGCGCACCCCTGAAATACACGTACCCTGCTGAATTCGCGTGTGAGACTTCCCGCGCTCCCCTGGAACACACGTACCCAGGACATTCGCGTGTGGAACTTCACGCGCACCCCTGAAATACACCTACCCTGCTGAATTTGCATGTGCAACTTCCCGCGCACCCCTGAAAACACGTGCCCTGATGGAATCGCGTGTGAAACTTCACGCGCACCCCTGAAATACACGTACCCTGCTGAATTCGCATGTGAAACTTCCTGCGCACCCCTGGAATACACGTACCCAGGACAATCGCGTGTGGAACTTCCCGCGTACCCCTGAAATACACGTACCCTGCTGAATTTGCGTGTGAAACTTCCTGCGCACCCCTGGAATACACGTACCCAGGACAATCGCGTGTGGAACTTCCTGCGCACCCCTGAAATACACGTACCCTGCTGTATTCGCGTGTGATACTTCCCGCGCACCCCTGGAACACATGTACCCATGACAATCGCGTGTGGAACTTCCCGCACACCACTGAAATACACGTACCCTGCTGAATTCGCATGTTGGATGGGCTGCCTGCGGGACATGAGCAGGGGTGCAGGGTAGTCCCCTGTGGTGTGGGCTGCCTGCAGGGGCCGTGGATGGTGTAGAGGGAACACCAAGGAGGACCCACACGGCCAATTCACGTGTAGTACTCCCTGCGCACCCCTGTAAGACACATACCCAGGATAATCGCGTGTGGAACTTCCCGCGCACCCCTGAAATACACGTACCCTGCTGAATTCGCGTGTGAAACTTCCCACGCACCCCTGAAATACACGTGCCCTGATGGAATCGCGTGTGAAACTTCACGCGCACCCCTAAAATACACGCTCCCTGCTGAAGTCGCGTGTGAAACTTCCCGCGAACCCCTGGAACACACGTACCCAGGACAATCGCGTGTGGAACTTCCCGCGCACCCCTGAAATACACGTACACTGCTGAATTCGCATGTGAAACTTCCTGCGCACCCCTGGAATACACGTACCCAGGACAATCGCGTGTGGAACTTCCCGCGTACCCTAGAAATACACGTACCCTGCTGTATTCGCGTGTGATACTTCCCGCGCACCCCTGTAATACACATGCCCTGATGGAATCGCGTGTGAAACTTCACGCGCACCCCTGAAATACACGTACCCAGGACAATTGCGTGTGAAACTTCCCGGTAACCCCTGAAATACACGTTCCCCGCTTGGCGTTTGCTGTTTGGCAGCCCTGTGAACTGGTCCAGGGTTAGCGCAGACATTTGCGATGAATTGGGGATTTTGATGGCTTTTCCTTGCGTGAGGGCGTTCTTGGGGGCGTAACTGGCGCTGCTGCAGGGTCGCTGCGCCACTCTGCGCCACGGCTGGTTTTGGAGGCTAAAATCCATGAATACGCTGTGCGATGAAATGGATTTTATCGCACGCGGCTGGCGCAGTGTATCGCACGGGGACACTGTGCGCCAGCCGCATGCGCCACTTTTGTGCGAAATTCTATGAATTACCCTGTATATGGCGTGATTGTTCCATGAGTTGTGTTATGGTTTAAAGTTTATTTTTTATATACATGCTATACTATTTATGTTCTTCAAATTTTCTAATATTACAAGTTGTTACTTAATCGCATAATATTCAATCTTTCTGTGCAAGGTGGTTAATTAAATTTTGGATGTTTTTTTTTTCCTTTCTAAGGGGGAAGATATGTAGTGAATAGTAATGTTTATGTGCGTGCCGTCACACGAGCTTCTTCTCCTTTGTTATGATTCTAGGCTGGAGGGGGCTCGCATGACCGCAGTGACGGTTGGGAGAAGTTGGTTGAGGGAGTGTTTGTTCCAGCGGGCTCGCCATAATAAAGTTCGAGTTAATTTCCAAACTCACCGCCTCATCGAGTTTGGGCTGGAACTGAGAAGGACTGCCCACTTCCTATTGGGCCCGAACTCCTCCAAGCTCCCACTGTGCCGCTCCTCACCTCAACGGGGAGCAGGGCTGGTGTGTCCCACTTGCGCTCCTATGCGCCCTCGCGAATCCCAAATCCGGAAGGGGCACGGTGGCAGGACCCGGCGGCGCCTTTCGCTGCGCTCTCTACCCAGGAGAATTGGAGGCACCGCGATCTGCACTGTGGGAAGAGGGGCCTGGCAGCAGGGCCCGGCGGCACCCCGCGATGCTCTATCACACGCGATGCAGGGAGGGTGGGAGGCGGCGGGACTCCCAGGCGGTCCTGATGACCCGAGCAGGCACGCGTGTTGCCCCGCTACTGGGTTGCTGTCCACTGCGGGCTTCCCAACATCCTCGTCGCCAAAATGTGAAGAACTCGATGAGGCGGTGAGTTTGGAAATTAGCTCAAAGTTCATTATGGCGAGCCTGCCGGAACAAACACTCCCTCAGCCAACTTCTCCCAACTGTCACTCCCATCACGCGAGCCCCCTCCAGCCTAGAATCATAACAAAGGAGAAGAAGCTTGCGTGACGGCATGCACATAAACATTACTATTCACTACAGTGTGCCATGGTCATCAATGCATTGTCATAAGATGAGCAGGTCTGGCTTCATGGGTGCAGGGACACCTGGGCTTGGAAGGCTACCGAGTCATTGATTGCATGTTTGTTTTTGTCATGCCTACCAGAGGGTATCCCGTTCACTCACTGTTTCATCGCATGTCTGCCCACACTGGCAGTCCACTTCTGGTGCTTTGGCTCTGTATGGGGTTGCACTCCCCAGACTGTTCCACCCCCAGCACAGCATGGCAGGACATGTGGGGGCTGCCCTATATGTCTGACTGCAACACAGTGGATGTCCCACCCCTGGACACCAGGCAAACGCAATAGGCCTGACGTTGCTGTTTGCCACGGTAGTGCGTACCGTGCAACTTACCCCTGCAGCTATTTTCTGCCACTGCTCCCTTCAGCTACATGCTCATTGTTCCCTGTTCAGTCCAGTCCCTCTGGGTTCTGCCTACCCTTCTACTTGACTGTTGCCTGCTCCCTTTTGTGTGCCAGTATCCTTGCCCTCCATTTATCATTACTTTCTCTTGTCTGCTTGTCTCTTTTCTGCCTGATGCCCCTCTGCCCTGCCTTACTCTATGACTGCTGCCTGTTTGCCCAGCTGCCTTCTGCTGGATCCTGTATTCACTGCACATTCTGAGGATTTCACCTACCGTCATCTTGGACATTCCATCTTCGGCTCACCTGCCAGTGTCTCCCACACTGACCTGATTCCATGTTAATCAGTGGATGCCAAATCATGGCATTAGCAGGGCTTCTGAGGGAATCCTGGGCTTCCATCCTCTCACGGATCTCTCTTCATGAGTTTTCTCAATGTCATTCTCATTACAGTATGATCTGATATATCACAGTGACACGCTCGCCAGGACAAGTGGTAAGTGGAACCTGGTCCTTCAAGCATGGCACTCAGGATGGCAGGTAGTGAAAGTTATGTGGATGGTTATGTGTCACTGTGCGGGGTGTTTTACATTGCATTGGCTTGAATTGAGCTGGTCCAGCTGATGGGTGTGGGTGTGGGTGTGGCATGGTGATGGTGGGCTCACAGTTCTTTGATTGCAGTCATCCCATGTCATCCAGGGGACTACAGATGCAGTGGCATTGGGTGCATAGATGTGTTACATGCTGTGACCTTGTGTTTTTTTTCAGGACTGAGACAGTCTGCAAGGGCAGATGTTTGCTGATATTCAAGGGAGCAGAGCTGTGTGATGCCTGCACACAACTCCTTATCAGTGTTGGCTGGTTTTGAGACCTATAAAGTGGTTTGACTATTGATTCCAAGTTAATGCTGGTGCAGCCACACAAGGGAACAGATGTGCGGTGAGATGTGCATCTTTCTTGTAGTGAGCTTGCTACTTCCTCATTACAAATACATTTTTTGATGTAGATGTGTATTGTGTAGATGATTTTTGTCAGGGAATGGGGTGGCAATTCGACCTGTATGTTGTTGTGCAACACACATAGGGTGGCCAGGGCCTTGCTCACATGTGTTTATCAGTTTGATTTTTGCACTGTGCCTTCTCACTTGTGTTCTCCTGTGTGGGGGTCTGTGTGCACATTATTTGCAGTAGGGCATGTGTAACTGGTGAGGGATACTTTTGCATGTGTTGTGTGCTTTGTTGTGAGCAACATGCATACTGGTATTTCAATTTGTTATGGCTGTATCAGTGGTTGGTGCAGTTGATTTTATGACTATGAACACAACAACTTCCCTCTCCCAGACACACATTCTCAGGGCATTGGTATGGGCACAGTGGATTGGCCCAAAATCCTCATTGGATGGCACCAGGGATGTCGCTTCACTGTGTGTGCTCTGCAGGGGCTGGTATTTATGTGAGTAAGATTGCACAAGATGATTGCGTGAAGCCTCTCCCTGTACCCTTTGTCTGACCAAGGGCATGGGTGGTGCCTGTGACAGAGGATGATGCCCCTCCTGCATCTCTACTGGTATGCCACGCCATGTAGCGACATTTTGCAGGACACATGTTGCCATGATGATGTTGCCGCAGTACTGATGGGGCATATAGCATTACCCCTTTTCAAATGGAAAAGTGACTTGAGCACCCCAAATGTGTGCTCCACTATGCCCCTAGTGGCTATATGTGCTGCATTGTACCTTACCTCGGCTGGTGTGGCAGGATTCCTGAATGGAGTGAGCAGGAATGGTGAAAGTGGTTAGGCACTGGCCCCTGCAAATGTGAAGATGGTTGTTCTTGGCATTGATAGTCATGTTCAGTTGTTCACTGCATCACGTGACTGCATGCATATGCATGACAGTTGATACTCACATGGGAGCCAGCTGTTGCCAAATGTTCCCGATGCCACGGCCCAGTAGAGTGGTGACTGGCAGTAGATGTAACTGTCATGTGTGCTTCCAGAAAAGTTGGCGTTGACTTGCATGATAACTCCTTTTGCATCACATATGACCTGCACATTGATGGAATGCCAATTCCTGTGGTTGCAGTAAATGTGCTCTGTCATTTCGGGGGGGGGGGGCTGTAGCGCTACATTTGTGCAATCAATGGCTCTGAGTACACGTGGGAAGTGTGCGACTGCATAGAATTCCTGGCAAAATCTCAACCTTTGCTGCAGTGTGTGTGGCTTGGATATGTGCCTACGAAAGCATGCACACGATGTGATGCAGCCCAAAGCCTGGTTTAGACACCAGGATTGCGTGGCCTGAGATATGCCCCCTGCAATTGCAGTGGTGCAATGGAAGGATCCTGTGGCTATGAAATGTAGGTCTGTCAGCACCTTCTCCAGTGGTATGAGTACATGGGAGCAGATGACGGTTGATGCAAGGCCTTCCTCCCACTCACTGACCAGGTCTAGGATCACATGGATGGGGAACCTGTACCTTGCATACACCTGGTCATCTGGCATCCCAAACAGCGTGGTGCGTGTTGAGAAAATACGGGACCTCTGCATCCTCCCCCTCCCTCTGTGTCCATGTATGATGGCTCCGAGTATACCTGCTTTCATCCTGGCTGACCGACAATGGAATGGTGTGCATTGCATGCTTTATACGCATTGTTTCCTTTCCGCATTGTACTTTGCATGTACTGTCATGTGGCGGTGAGATCATGATGTATGCGTGTGACTTTTCCCAACGTGAGTTTGCGCATTTAAATCCATTAATTTGTTTATGTTTGCACTTGTTTGGGCGTGTGGCTTCTGTGTGTGGCCCGTCACGCAAAAGGCCAACGTTATTCTTTGTTCTTCCTCGTTTTACTGGGGGAATGGGGAATATGCATGTTCTGCCCCCTTCTTATTTCATTACGTAGGCCCGTCCCACACTTTGCATTGAGTGTCGCGCACAGATTTCAGCTGCATGCAAAGAGGTGACTTGCCAGCGCAAAGCCATGGAAATGCATGAAAAGTCAGATTCATTAATCGATTCATTGAGTTTTGCGCGCTGATAAGTGCCCAAAGTCACTATTCAGCACACAGAAAATTCTATAAATCATTGTGCTCCATGGAAGGACAGTTGGTGGCTCACCGAGACTGATAAATGAGTAAACAGAATGCTGCTGTCCAGTTTGTTTACTGGTATGAAATGAAGCCTTCCATGTCTGAGAACCAGATATGATTTTCTTTCTGAGCAGATTTTCCACTAGCCAGACAGCTTGTTGACTGTGTGTAACTACTTCTAATTCCTAGCAGACATATTCGGAAAAGCGGAGCTAATTGTCGATCAGAACAGGAAAAGGAAGCACAATATTTGTCCCTGGATCATGTTATGATCAGAATGCATATGGAGTGTGATGTTGAAATGGTCGTGGAAGACTTGTATATGGACATACAAGGTCACAGTATATTGTGGAGAGCTTTTCTGGCATATCAGTGCTTCGAGGCCATAGCAATTAAGGTTGGCACTATACAAATGTCATGTAACATAACACAACATAATATACATATGTAGAATGAGGGCCTGCATACAAAGAGCAAGGGAGGGAGAAACTAGTTTCCTATGGGGCAAAAGAAATCGATATAATATCTTAGGAGGGATGAAAGGATGAGTAACAGTTGGAAAGGGAATTATTGCATGTTCACGAAGGGAAGAGCTATATGATGTGCTTACGTTTTAGAAGTCTGAAATTCGGAAGAATATTTGCTAATAAAGCAATATGGAGTTTTAGCGAATGCAGATGAACAGAGCCCAACTCCTACAATGCAATAAACGAGTCTCTTGATTTGCTTACAAAGAGGGAAAGTAGTTATAGATTAGCATTGATCACTCTTCATTGGAACAATACAAAGCACTTGTAACCATAAACTTTGTAGTGTTATTGACTGCTCCAATGACATGTCCTCTGAAAGAAATGCTTCAGATTTTCAACTATGCTGAATTCCTCTAATATGCTGTTGGTAATTGGATATTGATTTGACTTGTCAATGCTCTACCTCTTTGTGTCCTTGTACACGCAATGATGAATGCATCACCCAAGATGTACTCACAATTCACATGTACAATGAAATTGTACCATGTTTTGTTTACAAGGAACGAAGACAAAATCAGAAATATACTTTGTAGCAGCAGAAATGAATATAAACCGAACAGGAAAAAGTCAAAAGATATTAAGTATGCTGCCCAGTAAGCACTTGTGAAACAGTTTGTTGTGCATCCAAAGTGAACTCTGTGCTACTTATTAAGGAAGAATTGTCGGAAAATGTGGAGGTTACGCAGGAAGTTGGATTCATTGAAGCGATAGCAAGATTTGTGTTTACCAACGAATATGTACATGATTTCCCATTGCAAATCAATCGATTCATACATATCTCAAGAATATTCATGTTGGGTATCCTAGAAGCATTGCCCGGTGCAGCATTTTATCACAGGAGTTGTGCCCCCTCTCTATATGATCATTCAAAAGTATACATTTCGTTATGTGTGTGAAACCATCGAAGTGTGTTCTAGAAATAAGCAGCCTGAGAGTTGCTAAATATATTCCAGTTGTAGGGTTTTCTCATATTTACAAAATGGAAACTTAAAGTTAAGAACGTGGTTAAAGTAATTATATGTGTTAGACAGAAACGGTTTACACAATTAAGAGAAGAAGCTCGCTTACAGTAATTGCACTATTTGTTTACTCTTGACGGTGTATAGAATTGCGCTGTTAGGTTTCATTATTGAACTGATGGTGACAATTAGATCGGCCAGTGTTTATACATCTTCTTTCCTAAAAATGTTCTGTTATCACAATCTCATTTCTTCATTTTATAATCTTTCCTAAAAATGTTATGTTATCACAATCTCAATTCTTCATTTTATAATCTTTCCTAAAAACGTTCTGTTATCACAATCTCAATTCTTCATTTATAATCTCCCCACCACTCAGTGCTACAATATTACATCCAGCTGTAACTTCATAAATCCAGTCTGCTTGCAAAAGCGTTACTCAAACTTTGCACATGTGTTCCTCTTGAATGGCTGGTTTAAGTTGTTATTGGCCAATCTAATGGGTTTTCGGTTGACCCACAAGGTCTTCCAAGATAGCATCAAATATCTCAGGGATGATTTGGCATGGCTTGGGCCTTTTAGGTGGAAATAGAAAGGCCCTGCACATTTAACTTTACTTTTTTGTTGAGTTGTAAGAGAAGGAGTGTTCAGAGCAGACCCTTAACTTCTGGCTCAGAGGCTTTCCGTAGATTTGGATGGGTTTTGAAGGTCTTTGTTTGCCATTGTATTAGCTTTCAGTAATTGTTGATCCATATTCTCTAACTTATGTCTGTGTATTTTGAAGCCACCCTTTGTCATTTTACTACTCTAATAATAAGCACGTAATAAAAAGCTGAAGACACAGGGTCTACCAGGGTCACTGCTAAATCGTATCTTTCAATGCCATTCTAATACCAAGATTAGCATCAGGCTGGACTTTTGGGGTAGATGTCTTATCCAGTGGTCGAAGTGCATGAAAATAAGTAGTGGAACTATGTTACCTGCTGGCCTGCCGCTGCTCCCCACAAACCCCATTGCCACAACCCCTCCCACACACAATACACCCCTCCAAACACTTGCACCTGCTGTTTAAGGGAACTGTAGGAGTGTTTAGCGTGTTTTGGGAGCACAGAGTACTGCACCATTACACAGGATCAATGTATAGCATGTTTGTTTTTTTTTTAAGTGCAGCGCCACTGCATGGGTTTGGTGCATTGCTATGATGCAGTTGTTTCAAGCTATGTGTTGCCAGTGTAACATGGACATATAAGTAATGGCAGGTTATTCAGTCAAAAACGATTTTTACATATAAAATGCAAATACATTTTTCACAGTTAAAAGCACACATCTGTACCTTCAAAATGCACATCATTTCTCACCTGAAATGCCTATGTTGCAAGAGACACATTTGGTCATTAACAAACTAATCTCACTAACAAGACTAATAATTATAACTCATTAATAAAAGAATGTGTCTTCACTGCAAAAAGAGGCAGACTCTGAAAATCAGTTTTAAACACACATTCAAGTTTTTCTTTTTTTTTTCTTTGCCTTCCTGTGCTCTGTCCACAGTAACTGCAGGAAGCAAAGACTGCAACTGTACAAGAAGAACCATTGTTAAAAGTAGGAGGATAGAACATGATTGATTCTGATTGGAGCACGTCACATCAAGCATCATGTTGGAGGCTGTGACTAGTGCTTTGCTGCAGAATCTGGGGGAAGAAAGGCAGAGACATCTTGACACAGCTCGAAGAAGGACAGGGTTGACAGCTGGGGAGGCCTGATTCCTAAAGCAGATTCAACTTGGTTGCAGAGACTGGCTTTTCCAGTCAACAAGTCCCAGTTCGAGTGACGGCAGATGCTTGTCCTTGCTGGGTGAACCCCTCCAGAAGGCGAACAGCCAAAGAAGTTACATGCTGAATAAGCCTGGTAATTATCTCGCTGAGGTGTGGGGGCTGAGTGTGTACGAGAATATTCAGTCAGTGTAGGAAAGAGATTCCTGTGCTTTACTCACGTGTTTAATGTTGCAAATTGAGTTCTTGTCTCCGCCACTCTCTTTTCAGTGTATCACAGATAATGCTGTTACTGTGCTATTTCATTTATTTCTGTAAAGAGTGAGATCGTGTTTAAATGCAACTTTTATAATACACAAAAATATCTGAAAGCAGACGGGTGGTGTGTTTTATATTTACCAAAACAGTGCTGATGATGTGGGGAGATGTTTAGACAGTGCAATTGTCATTTTCAAGGTAGCTAAACATAAGATTAATTCAGTATGATCAATTATAACTAACTGTGTGTGTTGTAGTCTGCCGGAGGTCTATGAGTCGGCAGAAAGGGAGGCCTGGGACATAGTTCACTACCGTATATAAGATAGTGAAGAATACCACATGATAGCTCGCTGCCGTAGATAAGACAGAGAGAAATTGCCCATGGTGGCACACTAAAAATGAAAATGTGGTGTTCCTGAAATGCAAGCCTGAGGTCTCTCTAGTGATTACACGAAAAAATCTAAACAAAAATAAGGGGTTCTGGATATGGGGCCACAAATAAAACAAAGGAATTATGCTCACCAAAATACCACCAATCATGCATACCAACCACGCATACCAACCACGCATGTCTGTGTGCTGAAATAATGCATGTCCACTGTATTATTGTTGTACATGGCCCAATCTGAATACAAGAAGTGATTGTTGCTAAATTATTTGTCGGCGGTAAGAAAATACCGCCAGGCCCCAAATCTACACAAAATACCCAACATATTTATGCTGCGTTGCAGGCCGGGAAAGTGATCATAGAGTACCAACTGGGCGTGGCAAGCATGTCTCACACTGCCATTTGCACATTAAAGGGAACCCATTTTATAATAGCAGTGTGCCACTAAAAACGAATTTCAGAATGTCACAAAGGGAAACCACATTTTCAGACCTAGTGCAATATTTAGAAGCAAAGTTGTTTGCACATGGGACGTGGTCGTCGAACAGTACCTTAGAATGGCGTGACCACATTCAGGGTGAGGTGCAGAAAGAAAAAGTAGACAATATTTTTGCAGAAGGCAGCATAATTCAGGTCTGCCTTACAAGATTATTGAATGCAGCCGATAAAAGTACAGAAAAAGACTGTTTAATATGGCTATGCGGCAAAATATGGTTTATTTTGAATAGGTCTCTGCGAATGCAGGAAAATGATACCCAGCTAATTAACAGGTTAAAGACTGAATTAGATGGGGCAAGTAAAAATCAGGAAATGTTAACAGCAGAATTGGATGTATGCCAAAAAGACATGCAATTAAAATGCAGAGACTTTGATGCTCAGTTATCCAAAAGCAAGAAACAATTTGAGGATAGTGAGCAAGAATTGGTACACTTAAAAGCCTCAGTGGACCACATTAGACAGGATAAAGATGAGGTTGTTTCAGAAAAGCAGATTTTACAAAAATAACATTGTGAAAAAGAATGTGATCTCCAGAGTGCAGAACAAGAAATGATTAAAATGACTCAAGAAAGAGACAAGAGAAATAAAGAGTTCAATGAATGCCAAATGCAAATGTGCGACATGCAGGAGGTGATTAATAAGATGAATGATGAAACAACTATTTGCAAAATGAAGCAAACAGACTCCTTAAAAAGTGTAAGGACTTAGAACAGCAAATGTGCATTCCCAGGTCCCAGGAGAGGCGGCAGGGTACCACATTCAATGGAGTGGAGGTGAATTCTAGTTCTGCCCAAAGAGCTAGTGCTCCAGTGACTGGGCCGGTGACTGAACTTGGTTGCAGCGCCCTTGGGGGATTTGATACTCCCATTGGGGGCAGCCACCAATCTCATACACCTGAAAACAGGATTGAATCACAAAGTAGTGCAATTCCATGCATTGCAACAAGTAGCCCCATAAAAATAATGAAATCCATTAAAGCCCTGATCAAACCATTTAAAAAGGGAGGTGAATGCTGCATTGAGGATCACTTAGAAGCGGTGCATGACATTTTTAAAGCACTCCAGATACCTAAGGAACAGCACAGACAATATTTTCATTTAACTTTAGATGCCCCGACGGCCAGCATCATAAGGGGATTAAATGAACAGCAGAATATGACCTGGGTGGAGTTTGAAAAAGAAATTAGGTGTCATTTTTCTCCTTTTCAGTCATTGCAGGAGGCAAAGAAAGTCGCTTACACAATCACTGCTGGATCTAATACATCCCCTCGCTAATTTTTACAAGACTTAAAAAGAGCATTTTCTCGCTTTGATGTATCTTTTGACCCAAATTCAAATGAGTTTAAAACTGCATACTTCTATGGGCTACAGAAAACATCATATCCCAGTTGGTCCGTGAATTTGACCGTGACAAGTCCCTTGAATGGATTGTACATCAAAGCACAAAACTATATGAGGTACTCTATTGTCAGGGTAGAGAAAGTGACAAAATGAAAGATACTAGACCTAAATCTAAAGAACCCTCAGCCACAGTAATGGAAATCGGTCAGCCAAAATGTCCCTTGAGTCTGCTCAAAGCCAAGGTAAAAATAATGTGGCACCTGAACAAAGGGGTAATCAACAAAGATCACACTTTCCTGTACCAATGTTCCAATCACATGATCCTAGTAATAGGGAGAGCTACATCAGCCCTTGGTATTTAGGGGACAGACCCCGGGTAGGATATCGGCCTGATATGGCAGGTATGAACAATAACCAGAGATAAAATCAAGATCAAAGAAATGATGGTCCCTACCAGTCGTTGGGGACACAGAGCAGATTTGATCCCAACACCATGATATATGGTAATCAGGATAGACCCCGATATGTGGATCGATTTACTGATAATGGAAATCAACATAGGGGCCAGTACCCACAATCTGAGAGACAGGACATGAGGCAAAACATGAACTACAGTCCACATCAGTACAATTATTCCCCACCAGGGGACTATAATCAAAGGATGGGTGCACCCCGCTCCCCTCCACAAATGAATCAAGAGTTCAGAAACCATCCCAACAGACATCAATCACCTAAGAGGTATCAGAATAGATCCAATCAGGGGGGAAACGACCAATATCGACCTAGGCCACAGAAAGAGGATTCTAGAGAGATGCAAAGGTTCCAGTGCCTTGAGGCCCAAGTGAAAATGTTAGCTGAGCAAATAGGAAAGCTCTATACAGCACAAAAACAACCATCTAAAGAGGGGGTTGATGGCCCTAGCAATGACCGGGGGGCTTCTGAGAAGTGACTAAGTACTTATGACATCTGCAGTGCCAAAAAGACAGATGGCCTTGATGTAATTTTGCATAATGACTCTGAGATGCCTAATGATTTAAAAGTGAAAGCACCAATAAATGAACATGTAACAGAAAATGCAAATACTTCTAAAAAAGAGGTACGGTTTAACCTAGAACTAAATCAAACATTGAAGATTTGTGCAAATAAAAAAGAAACACCTGGAATTCCAAAAGAACAAAGAGACAGATTTAAGAAAAATGACTCATGCATGAGGAATACCAGTGAACAGGGAGTAAGTGGGGATGCTATAGCTCCTTCCCTGGGCAAGCAAAACAATGACCAAACACAGGTAGAAAAAGGAAATACTCAAAAGGAGGGTACGGGTCAATCACCTGAAGAATTCTTTGAGCCACATATTTTTGAAGAGGCTGAAAGGGCTGGTATCACACTAAATGATCACAAATGCACAGAATTAAACAATGACAAATTGCTGAATGATGCTGTTACACATGTTCAGTTGGAAGGTTGTAATGTGGTCTCTGATGTTACCCAGATGGATGGGCGAACAGTGGCCACACTCCAAAAAACCTCTGATCATGGAGAAATGAATAAAGTCTCTCGCGCAGAAATGGGTAAAAAGGAGGGAAAAATGTCTTTCCATTTACCAATGTGCTTAGCCAAAAGTGAAAAAGGCCTGAGAAAGGTGAGCCCTGAAATCAGTAAGAATTCACACTTCTTGTGTGTATTAGAGGAAGTTGAGGACAGATATTATGCACCCATCACTGTAGAAGAAAAATGCCACACCTTTGCTATGATTGACACTGGCACACAGGCCACAATTATGTCCAAGGAGCTGGTAAAGAGTATCAATGAAGGGAGACCCCCACAGAGTCAGATCCAGTGACGGAAAATCAAGGTCCAGTGCATAACTTTAATGGGGAGGAGGTGCCCATCATAGGTGTAACTGAGGTTGAAATAAAAAATAGGAAAGCACAGAATGAAACAAGAGGTATTAATCACATCTATTTGTGAAATTCCATTTCTGATGGGGACAGATTGCCTGAAAAGATTGTCTCCTCTCATAGATGGGGTGAATGGAGTGCTGTGGTCCTTAACCAAACTACCATTGAGGCCTAAGAAATTAAAATCACAAAACAGCAACATAAATGAATGTCACACCGTTGCCAAAACAAATGATGCTCTGGAGGTATATCTCCAGAATAGTTGCATACCTAGTGTCACTGTTATATTAATGTGTCAAGACAAAATGCAGAGCGATAATGAAGGACTACCTGTACAAATCTACTTGGACCCAAGGACAAATTGGCAGACTGCCATAGATGAGCACACATTACGTTTTTATTTAAAAGAGAAAACAATCAAACAGAATATTGCTTCTAAAACAGATTCAGAAAAACACATTACCACTCTTGCTGAAATACACATGGAAGATGAGCAACCATGGGTTCATGTTGGTATAAATGACTGTTTTAAAACAATAAAAGCCACTTTAGCGCTTGAACAGGAGAGGAGCTTCATTAATGAGAAATTGTTGCAAAAAATAATGGAGAGGGAGGAAATCCCGAAATTTAGGATTAAAAACCAATATGTTTCTGGGTTGGATGGTCCCGACTTTGAAAACCGAATTGCAGGTAGATGCATGCTTAAAATTAGCATTGGGAAGAAAACAATTTACCATAATGTATGGATAGTGAGTGGAGCACAAAATGAATTTTACATGGGCAATGACATCATGCACAGAATGTGTATGGTGTTAGATTTCCTTAATCAAAAAATATGGTCACGCCTAGGTGGCCCGGCACCTGAATTTGAAGACAAAAGAAGGGCTTATCATTGTGCCCAACTGGTTCCTTATGCAATCGAATTATAAATGAGGAAAGATACTATTATTCCTGCATTTACAAAACAGTTTGCAATAACACTGAAATGCAAAAATGGACAGCAGATGAAAGACTCTGATGCATTGTATGCCTGAATGAATCCATAAAACAGCAAGGCCTGGATTATGAATAAATTACATTGGTAGATGTTGGTGAAGGATCTGTAAAAATTATGGTAAATAATAAAGGTTGTCAGGATATTCATTTAGAGGAAAACTCCCCATTAGGAATGGCCATACAAAAATCACATTATACGGCAGATTTAAATAACATGGTGATTGGAAATATCCCTGAAAAGTATGTAGATGCCAAGGGTGAGTTGCCAGAACACCTGGACTCTCAGCCCAAAGGAATATTTAAAATTCATTCTGTGTATCCTTATGATTCAAATGAGACAGTGTGCTGCCATCAAGAGGATTGCATAATATTTAATTTAAATGAAAATGAAACAGAAAATCAGCCCATTGAATTGGAAGCTGATATGCCAAAATACTTAAAAGTGACAGCTTTACAAAAAGACACAGCCACACAGTTAGAGGAAAGCGTCAAGATTCCCTTACCAGAAGATTTTCCAGAATTTTCCAAAATGGTAGAAGAGCAGATCTCCTTAGCAGATGCGTGTGACAGCAATGAGGATAGAAACAATCTGGGGGAGATATTTATGGAGTTTAAGGATGTATTTGCAAAAGATGCTTATGATTGTGGTTTAACTGATTTACATGTGGCCACACTACCAGAAGGGTGTAGCAGAAGTCCAGTGTTTGTACGCCAGTATAGACTACCGCTGGCATGTTTAGAATCATTGGCAGAGATTTTTAAAAATTTGGAATCGTGGGGAATCATCAGGCCCATTCATAGCACATCCAATACACCTATTTTAGGTGTGTTAGAGCCAAATGGTCAATGGCGGCTATGTGCAGACTTGAGAGAGTTAAATAAAAGAGTACCAGTGTCCAGATGGCCATTGCCATTCATTGATCAGGGCTTAGCTCAGGTACATGGTTCAAAAGTGTTTACCACATTAGATCTCACCTCTGGATATTGGTGTGTGCCATTGGCAGAGGAGATACAGAATTTTCCTTTACATTTGACAGGACTCAATACGCCTGGCTTAGGACGCCGTTCGGGTACATCAATAGTGGGAGTGAATTTGGCATATTTTTGAGAAAGGCCATGCCTGATGCAGCGGAAAGAGGAACCATAGTTTACGTGGATGATGTCTTGATAAAAAATGAAGGCCTGAAAAGCCATTTTGATGAAATAAGACATGTGCTTGGCCAATTGCAGAAAGCAGGCGCCAAAGTATCTTTGCAAAAAGCACAATGGTGCAAGAAAAAAGTGAACTTTCTAGGCCATGAAGTGACTGAACATGGGCTAAATCCACAAAAGAAGAAGATAGAGGCCTTACAAAGATTAAAAGATCCTAAGAATATGAAAGGAGTAAAAAGTTTGTTAAGAATGACAGGGTATAACAGAAAATTAATTGAAAATTATGCTGAAATCACTCAACCATTGACTAAACTGCTTAAACTGAATACTCCCTGGAAATGGGAAAAAGAGCAGTCTGAGGCAGTGGCTAAAGTGAAGGAATGTCTGGTAAAGGCACCATGTTTAGCATATCCCATAAAAGGTAGGGATTTCTTTATAGAAATAGGTTTTTATGGACATTGTATGTCAGCAGTGTTATCACAAAAACATGATTTGAATCACAAAACAATTGCCTATGCAAGTAAGGCATTTTCCCAAGTTGAAATGAAATTTAATGAATGTGAAAAGGCCCTATTAACCACTGTGTGGGCGCTACAACATTTCCGCCCCATTGTTCAGGGAGAAAAGGTGATTATTGAAACAAATCATCAACCTTTGCAGTTTTTAGAGAGTAAAAGAATTAGGTCAGGTAATCTAGCTCAGTCCAGAATCACTTCATGGACGCTGGCATTACAAGGTTTTCCTGCAGAAGTGAGATATGGACAAAATAAAAAGAGCCCAATTGCTCAAGGGTTAGCTGACTTACATGACTGCGCAGCTGAACAAATATCAAATGAAATGGAAGTGGAACCTAATTGGCAGGAATTTGAACAATCACCACACAAAGCTTTTGATGAAAAAACATGCAAGGATTTGCCAACTGTATATGTGGATGGTTGTGCTTTTCACATTGAAAATGACAGTAATAAACAATTAGTGTCAGGAATAGGAAATGTCTGGTTGAAATGTGAAGGAGTCCCCAGTATAGGGATGAGGACTGGAGCTAGGAGCAGTCAAGTGGCGGAATTGGCAGCCATTTATAAAGCAATTACCACTGCAGTTGATAGAAAGTTCAGTGAAATTGTCCTGGTGACTGATTCTGACTATGCACGGAATAGTTTTGTGGAATATTTACCTGGCTGGAAAGCAAGAGGAATGATTACATACAACAAAAAGCCACTTAAACATGGAAAAATGATACAAGCCATAGACAAATTGGTGTCAGAGAATGATCTAACAATATACTGGAGAAGAATTCGTGGGCATTTAAAAACACCAGGAGAGGATAAGGAGGGAAATGATAAGGCAGACCACCTGGCTAAAATTGGGGCTGTGATGGGAGAATTGCTACCTATTGATGATTTACTGGGTGAAATACAGATTGATGCAGTAACACGTTCTAAAGCACCAAAGGAGGTAGATCAACTAGTGGTGCAATGGGGCCATGATACGCCAGACCAAGATTTGATTGAGGCACAAAAGAATGATCGAATTTTGGGAATCTATTATAATCATTTGATAGATCCTGAACAAAACCCTTTAACAGAAAATGATTGTATGGGAAAAGAAGAGTTGAGGGTACTATTAAAGAATAAAAAACAAATTAGATTACAAGATGGACTCATGATTAGAGAGTCCATAACAGGACAGATACAGTGGGTGGTACCCCTTTCATTCAGAGGGCTAATGCTACAACATGCACATGATGCAATAACTGCAGGCCACAGAGGTTCACAAAAAACATTGGAAATACTGAAAGATTATGCTTACTGGCCACATATGTCCCAAGATTTGGAATTACATACTAGAGGATGTCTAGTATGCGCCCAATTTAAACCTGCTTCACCAATGCATAGAGCACCATTGATGAAAAGAGGCCTAACTCTCCCATGGTCAGATTTGCAAATAGACTATGTAGGTCCTTTAAAAAGGTCGAGCAGGGGACACCGTTATATTTTGAGTGTGGTATGTTTGATGTCGAAGTGGATTGAATGCATTCCTGCACCAGATTGTAGTGCGCAAACAGCAGCCACATTGCTGGTGAACCATGTGTTCTCAAGGTTTGGGTTGCCACAAAGAATTGAGTCAGACAGAGGAAGTCATTTCACAAGTACCCTAGTGAGTAAGGTATGGCAAATACTGGGTGTGAAAAGGAAACTACATATCGCATATCGGGCAGCCTCTTCAGGTGGAGTTGAACAGTGCAATAGGTCTGTTTTGGATATTTTAAAGAAATTCGTGGCAGAAGCAGGTTCCAGCTGGGATTTACGTTTACCATTGGTTTTGATGGCAATCAGATCAACTCCTGCCAAAGCAACAGGTGTTAGCCCCCATGAGGTCTTGGCTGGTAGGAAAATGGTGTTACTACAACACCTACTATACAGAACACATGAGCAGACACTTGTGAGTGCATCCACAGTTCATGAGTACATTGATGAACTGAGGAAGCATTTGCAACATGCATTTGCTTTTTTGCAGAGAAATCTGGAAAGGCCTGCTGACAGTGCTAAAACATACTATGATAAAAGAACATCAGTGAGAGAATACAGTGTTGGGGATCAGGTGTACAAGTTTCATTTTGGAAAAAGTAAACAGAAAAATTCGAAATTTCTAGCAGCCTGGCAGGGGCCATTTCGAATTATAGATAAGGTCTCTCCTGTGGTTTATAAAATTTTGAAAAATGAAGGTGAAACGGCGATAGAGCAGTTTGTCCACGTAAATCAGATCAAGCCATGCCATCCCAGACATGAGATCAGGCGGCTTGAGCATGTAGAAACAGAAAGCCCTGGGGCTGCTGCCCACTGATGCACACAATACAACAGAAAGTCCCTTGAACACAAAAAGATAAGATAAATGGGTACAGTCAGGAGGCAGTGACAGAGAAGTTAAAAAGTTGATTATTATAATGGCACATAAACACTGTAATATATGTAAATAAATAAATAATATAAAAAGTAAAAAAGAAATATATAATGGAAGCTCATGGTTGGTGTGCAGAATGAAAATGCATTGAATTTAAAATGCTGTTTCATGTATGCTTATTTTCTTTTTAACCTGTGTTTAATTTCAGAAAAAAAAATGTTTTATTTTTGGCAAAAGGGTGGTTAGTATTGTGCTATATGCTTAATCTGTTTCTTTTCTATTTTGATTTAGAAAATTAACATTATTTGATCGGAGGTTCCGAGATCAGAGGCCACGGGAGACGATGGAGTCCTGGAACCCACGTGGACGGATTCCGGGAAAGCCCCGAAGGCGGGTGAAGACCAAGGCTGCAAAGCGATCAGCATTAAAGATGACACGAACAATATGTTTAATTGTGGTGATATTCGGAGGGATCTTCAAGAATTCAGAAGCACAGGTGGTCATTGAACCTGGACCAGCATCTGGTATCTCAGTGGAAGAGGCACCAGGATTTATCATGAGTGATAGAAGGATGATTTTCCAAAATATCTACATACCATTGAATCCTGAGATTTTGATTGAAAAACATTTGAACAATACCGGAATTAAGATTGAACAGACTAAAGAGTGGCTAGAAATAAGAAAAGAGGACTCTAAGCAGTCAATAAGAGATATATTAATGCAATTGGAGAAAACATTTGTGAACCCAGCAGACATTAAGAAGAGGAGAGGAAAGAGAGGTGCGGTGATGCTCGCAATATCATTGGTAATGTCTATAGTTGGAGCCATAATAGGTACCACAATATCAACAGCCAATGCTATTTCGGTAGGAACACTGAGTACTAAAGCGCAACAACTGAGTATTGACCTAGAAATAATACAAAAAACATTAGATGGGATTAGAGGGGGACTGGATGAACAAGTAAGATTCATAAATGAAACTGCAATCATTCTAAATGAACAAGTGGATGTGATGCAACAGGCAACGAAGCTAATTATTAAGCATGACAGAACTTTAAATGAAATATTGAACATAATGAGTCCTGTTGATAGACTATTAACGAATTATATGAGAGAAGTTCAAACTGCAGTTTCACAATTGATTCAAGGACATATCCCCTTGTATTTTGTTTCGCAGGATATTATTCGTCAAATGATAGAAAGATTGACCAGGAGGGAAATTTATGTGGTACAGGAAAAAATTGCATTTGAAATGGGTAATGCAATGCCATTATATGTGGACTTGGAAAGACTAGAAATTGGATTTTTGCTATGCATCCCATATGTAGCTCTGAACTTATTTATCAAACGAAGTGGGTACACAACGTGGGATTTTGGCAAGAGGACACATTTATTAAGATTAAGACTCCAGAAGTGGTGGCATTTCAGTCATGGGAACCTGAAGTTTACTTAATACCAAACCATGTGTCAAATTTAAAGAACAGAATTATATGTGTCCAGGTAAACCGTTTGTTCCTGATGCCACAGATGCTATTTGTGGTTTGAAATCTGACCCAAGTATATCAGAAGGATGTGAAGTGAATATTAGCAATATGGGGAGTGAAGAACTGGCACAGGTTAAGATGGTCAGAGGTAAATGGTTGGTCAGCACCTGCTTAAAGAACATGACAGTAGTACATTTGAACCATGGAACATACGCGGTTAAACAGGTGAAATATAATGTTTTTTATTTACAGGTTCCAAAGGATACAATTGTGTCAATTGGAGGGTTAACATTGTTTCATGTAACAAACGATATTTGGGAAAGCCAAGTGGAAAATATCGATTTTTTTCAAAGGGACACTTTTCCAATAGATCCGGATGTGGAATATTTATTGAATCACAAAGAAAGACATGTTATAAAAATGAATTTGAGAAAAAACAATATTACAGTTAGTAATCTGGGGATAATAGAAGTGGAAAGATTTAATTGGGGAACCTGGGGGGGAACGCTCAATAGTGGGTTTGGCTGTCCTGGTGCTAATCATGGGTGTATGGTTGATTGTGCTATCAGTAAAAATAAAAATGTTGCTGATTCTGGTAGCTACGTCAGGAAGAGAAAGATATCCCAATACACATGCATTTTAAAAGAAGGATGGGGGGCAAACTTGTTTTTAGAAATTAGCTTGGATCTTAGCCAAGTTCTAAAAAAAAAAGGAGGGTATATGTAGGAGTGTTTAGCGTGTTTTGGGAGCACAGAGTACAGCACCACTACACAGGATCAATGTATAGCATGTTTTTTTTTTTGAAGTGCAGCGCCACTGCATGGGTTTGGTGCATTGCTATGATGCAGTTGTTTCAAGCTATGTGTTGCCAGTGTAACATGGACATATAAGTAAGGGCAGGTTATTCAGTCAAAAACGATTTTTACATATAAAATGCAAATATATTTTTCACAGTTAAAAGCACACATCTGTACCTTCAAAATGCACACCATTTCTCACCTGAAATGCCTATGTTGCAAGAGACACATTTGGTCATTAACAAACTAATCTCACTAACAAGACTAATAATTATAACTCATTAATAAAAGAATGTGTCTTCACTGCAAAAAGAGGCAGACTCTGAAAATCAGTTTTAAACACACATTCAAGTTTTTCTTTTTTTTTTCTTTGCCTTCCTGTGCTCTGTCCACAGTAACTGCAGGAAGCAAAGACTTTGAATAAGCAGGAAATCAGCTTGTTACAGTTGCAACTGTACAAGAAGAACCATTGTTAAAAGTAGGAGGATAGAACATGATTGATTCTGATTGGAGCCCGTCACATCAAGCATCATGTTGGAGGCTGTGACTAGTGCTTTGCTGCAGAATCTGGGGGAAGAAAGGCAGAGACATCTTGACACAGCTCGAAGAAGGACAGGGTTGACAGCTGGGGAGGCCTGATTCCTAAAGCAGATTCAACTTGGTTGCAGAGACTGGCTTTTCCAGTCAACAAGTCCCAGTTCGAGTGACGGCAGATGCTTGTCCTTGCTGGGTGAACCCCTAAAGAAGGCGAACAGCAAAAGAAGTTACATGCTGAATAAGCCTGGTAATTATCTCGCTGAGGTGTGGGGGCTGAGTGTGTACGAGAATATTCAGTCAGTGTAGGAAAGGAGATTCCTGTGCTTTACTCACGTGTTTAATGTTACAAATTGAGTTCTTGTCTCCGCCACTCTCTTTTCAGTGTATCACAGATAATGCTGTTACTGTGCTATTTCATTTATTTCTGTAAAGAGTGAGATCGTATTTAAATGCAACTTTTATAATACACAAAAATATCTGAAAGCAGACGGGTGGTGTGTTTTATATTTACCAATACAGTGCTGATGATGTGGGGAGATGTTTAGACAGTGCAATTGTCATTTTCAAGGTAGCTAAACATAAGATTAATTCAGTATGATCAATTATAACTAACTGTGTGTGTGTTGTAGTCTGCTGGAGGTCTATGAGTCGGCAGAAAGGGAGGCCCGGGACATAGTTCACTACCGTATATAAGATGGTGAAGAATACCACATGATAGCTCGCTGCCGTAGATAAGACAGAGAGAAATTGCCCATCGTGGCACACTAAAAATGAAAATGTGGTGTTCCTGAAATGCAAGCCTGAGGTCTCTCTAGTGATTACACGAAAAAATCTAAACAAAAATAAGGGGTTCTGGATATTGGGGCCACAAATAAAACAAAGGAATTATGCTCACCAAAATACCACCAATCATGCATACCAACCACGCATACCAACCACGCATGTCTGTGTGCTGAAATAATGCATGTCCACTGTATTATTGTTGTACATGGCCCAATCTGAATACAAGGAGTGATTGTTGCTAAATTATTTGTCGGCGGTAAGAAAATACCGCCAGGCCCCAAATCTACACAAAATACCCAACAGAACGTTCAGTGCAGTGCACTGAACGTAAAGGTTTCAACTTCTTTCTACACTTTTATTTTAAAACGAAACCATTCTGGAATAGTTTCTTCTTAAAATTAAAGTATAGGAGCTGTAAAAGGTCATTTTAAAAAGTATAGGAGCACCGCTCCCGACCGCTCCCACTCACTTCGACCACTGGTTTTATCCCCTTAACATCCACAGATCTCTTCAACAAGGGTGCATTTTGCTCCTTGTCCTTTTTAATCTTTACCATGTCGTGGTGTACTAACTGCTGTCCAGTATACACAAGAGTGGCTACAACCCATGTTTTGCACATAAGTTGAACATGACCGCGTGACAATACTTATCCCCCACTAGCATAGCCACCCAACATCTGCCACATGATACCATAAGGAGCCCAATTGTTGGCTGTATCCTTGATTTCAGTGTCTCTGCTCTGGTAGACATGTGCTTTTGTCTGAAAAATGAGTTACACTTCATACCCAGCAGGGTATAAATTCTCTTTTCACACATGTACGTAGGTGCTTCGATGCTACATAGAACATCCAAGATGTCAAGCAACACGCCTTACGGCATGCACTGAGTGAGTGTGCATATGTCTAGACTGTGCACATCCACGCTTCTGCTATGGCAATGACTCCTCAGTAAAATAGTTGTGAGGCCTTATCCCTGTTACCCTACCACACTCAGCACACACTCCACGGGTACATGCCCCTCTCCCTCTGTGGGTCACTGAACCTTGTTCCTATCTACAACTCCATTGACTTACTCGCTCCACATCACAGACTTTGGCTAGGTGGTAATCTTACAGCCATACATCAACTGGGACTGTTTCCTTTTCCCTATACTTATGGCATGTCCCCATTGTGTACAGTCCATGTGCCAGGTCAACCCTGTTGTGGCATGTGATGGATGCGGAATCGGATGTTAATATGTGTGTCTGCCTGTTGACATGTAATGTAATTGCATGTCACAGAGATACATGGCCATGCCCATTTCACTGGCATTAGTCAACAGTTAGCTGTGCCATGTGCCCTAGTGTGCTTGTTAACTACCCTGTTTTTTGGTAATATGTCCACTGGCAGCATGGCCCTGAGCAGGGAATGTTGTTGCCAATCTGCATATACCATGATCAGAAAGATTCTTGTACATAGTGTGAGGATGATGTTTCTCTTATGGTGACATGCCTTGTGTTTTGTTGAGAAAGAAACTTAGAGGAGTAACATACAAGGCATCATAAAGAATAATACATCTGATGCATTTGATCTGGTTAAAACACTGAAACAATGACACAGAAACTGGATGAAGAATTACAAATAAACTATTGTGGCAAACAACTGCAGCTTAATGCTTCACAGCCTACAGAACAAGCAGGGTGACTGCTTTTGGAGATTACTAAATAAATTTCATGCACATTTATGAGGCTGCACTTATGAACCCAACAGCAGAAAACCCTTGGAGGAAATACCACAGAGAGCTCAATTCAGATTCAGATTGTAATAGTGCGGTAGTAACCTATAACCAACCTCAACCCTACAGTTTAGAAGATCTGTCATGGGAAAACATCTACACATGAATTATGAAGCTTATGTTATCTAAAGCAGCTGGCCCAGATGGCCTTTCTAATGCAACCCTGATCGGGGTTCCCACATGGTGGGCCTCAATTCTAACCATACTTTACCACAATATCCTGCAGGCTGGGATTCTCCCCTCCTCATGGAAAGGTTCATTTGTTTTATCCTATCCATCTTCAAAAAGGGCAACTGGCAACAACCCTCGAATTGTTGCCCCATTGCCCTTATTGATGTGGTAGGAAAGGTTTTTGCTTCCTCACACTGACAGATCTGAGTGATTGGGACTATGACCTCAAGCCATTATGATAAGTTCCAATCGGGCTTTCGCAAGGTGGTTGAAACCCAATAAAATGGTCTTCCAATCTCACTGCTCCGACAAGTAGCCCTAGATAAAAACTGGCCTATCTATATGACCATCATTGAAATATTGAGTGCTTTTGATATGGTCAATAGGAATACACTATGGAAAAAAGCAAAAGACACAGAGTCTACCAGAGTCTCTGCTAAGTCGTATCTTTCAATGGAATTCTAATACCAAGATTAGCAATCGGGCTGGACAGTTGGGGTAGGATGTCTGTTCCCATTAACATCCACAGATCTCTTCGACAAGGGTGCATTCAGCTCCTTGTTTTTTTTAATATTTACATATTTGATTTGGGATCCAGACTAGAAGTAGCAAAAACAGTTCTGCCCTGACTCGTCCAGATAGAGATACAATGCTTAGCTTATGCAGATGATTTGGTGATTTTCAACAGTACTCTGACAGGGATTAAACAAAGTGTAAATGCCCTCCAGGACTACATAGTCAAACACGATTTTAAAAATCAATAGTGCAATAAATCTAAAAAATAATTATTAGAAAGACAAAACAGTTGCATAGCTTCTTTTGGTACTTAGATCACACCAATTTGGAAGAAGTGGATAAAATCATCTACTTGACCTTTACTTTTGATAAAAAAAATCACAACTTCCCTCACAGTGATTAGTCTGTGCGACAAATGTATGAAATGTGTGGCCCAAACGAAAATAATCAACTCTAGGTTTAGTTGCTTCTCATTAACAACCCTGCTAACAAATTATAAGGCAAAGGTAGTTCGAAGCCTACTATATGGGGCTGAGTTTGTAATAAAAAATGATAAAAAATGATAATCAACTATGGACCAAATTGCAGGGAATAATTGGGCTCCCTATATGCCTTCCAATGGGGGACCTGAGATACAAACTGGGCTTGATCTCCTAGGTAGATTATGTTACCTGGAGAACTTTGGCCTACTATAGGAAAGCATTGGATCCTCCTGGTATGTCTCTGTACCACGAACTACAATTAATGCAAACAGACAGAAGACTGGTTCTTGATAACTGGGTTAATAATTGTACAAGGAATCAGGGGATGCTGAACTCATTAAGTAAGACACTGTTGGAGGGACCCGAACCATTAAAAAGCTATTTATGACCATTATTGGTATAATACCAGAGACATAGTATTTACCTATCGCCTCTCATATATCGTAGAGGCTGATGAGAAACCTTACAACAGCATCAAAGCGTATGTATCCCAGATGCCTTGTCACAAATAGAGACCCTAATTCCTGTGTTTACACTTGAATCTACTACCTACAAGGGAGATTATTGGTTTAAGATTCAAAATGCTGCTTGATAGCCTTACTTGTCACTTTTGTGGTAATACAGAGGCAATTAAAATATTACAACATCCACTATTTATTGCCCAAACTGCAACTGATCAGATTCACACATTTTAAATACATATTTGAGGCCACTAAACCACCTGCATGTGCTCCATTATGGACAAGTATGTTGCTGGCTCTAAGGTTTCTTTAATATTAGTGATACTCAGGCATTTATGTAAGTCTTAGACCTTAAGACATAGGACTATGAGGAATCAGTTAGCTGGTGAGCTTTGGAGGTTATACAGGGTCTCACAAATTGTTCTTATTCATCAAACATGGGACAGTGATTAGATGAGAATGTGAGAAACAGATTTTTTTTTTTTTAAATACAATACTTTCTTCATGCATGTACCTATGTATGACAATTGTATCTTGTTTCAACAATAGTTTGGTATGTAATTATTTGTGTATGGAAGATGCATCATAAGGTGGTGAACCAGTCAAGAGCCATATCTAAGAGTTTGCATCTGTGGGATAGGATGTTTAAGAGAATGGCTTGGTTGGTGGTGTTGAAGGCTACAGTGAGGTCCCTGAGAATGAGGAGAGCTGTGTGAGCTGTGATGTTGTGGAGGATGTGAAGTGTTGTGATCCTGTACTGTAGCGTGGTCGGAAGCCAGATTTGAAGCGGTTGAGGAGGTTTGCATGATTTTGTTGAGCATTGAGAGGATAGAGATGGGGTGGTATTTTCCAGGGAGTGTGGAATCAAGACTTGTTTTATGAGGAGGGGGAGGTTTGTTAAGTTTTCTACCATGTGAGATACATGAGATGGTGATTTAGACCTAGTGTGGAGCCAGGCTGGTGATGCAGTTGAATGAGGCTTGAGGTGGGCATGCATCATTCAGGAGGTGTGCTGGCTTTGTTTTGGTTGTGAAGGACATGCAGTTGTCCTGGTTAATGGTTGGCGTTTGTTCCATGTTTTGGAAGGTTTGGGTGAGGGGGTGAGAGTGGGACAGCACAGAAGAGGGCTTGCATGCTGTTGTGCATTTTAGAGCTGAAGAAGTACATGACGGAATTGCATAGTGAGGTGGATAGAGCTGTGGAAGATGTGGATGGTGATTTGGGGAGTGACTTGATGATGTTGAAAAAAGATTTCTGTGTACAATCGGTTGCAGATTGGAGTTCTTGGATTTAGTGTTGAGATTTGGAATTCAAATAGCCACCATTTATTCATGGGAGGAGAGAAATGTTGAACCATGGTTTGCAGTTGTGATTGTGGAGTTTTTATGTTTTTGTCTATTTTGTTTCAGTGGCTGGGTGATGATGGTGTTGTAATTGTTGAGGTGTGTGGGGGATGTGTGTGAGGGGAGTAGCAGGACAGTGTCTGTGTGGTGCTAAGGCTGTATTTGTAATGTGTTTGACTTGTCTGGCTGGGTGGGGGAATATGTAGCAGGTGAATGTTGTTTGATTGTGTGAGTGTGAATGGGATTGCAAAGTGTTAGACCATGATACCCAGATTCAATTTTGCACAAAGATATGATGTATGAAAGGTCAAGGATATTGCTAGCGATATGTACATGGGGTAGTGGATGTCTTGAGTAATTAAAACGGGTGAGTAGAGTGAGAATATTGTTCCATGTTGGTTTGTGGTCTGGGTGGTGTGACATGGCCAGTTTCATGGTCCTGTCAACAGGGTAGGTTCAGGGAGGGGGGGCATGCCCCACCCCCTACCCCAGCCCCACTGATGCCTGGATGTAGACAGCCCCCTTACCACTCCTCCTTACCTGCAGCAACAGAGCCTCCGGACTGCAGCTGCCGGCAGGCAAAGCAAAACACTGGTCCCCGAGGAGCAGCAGAGGCATCACTTTCACAGGGTGCCGCCAAGCTGCACAACACAGGTTGACAGTTGTAGCCCACGCATGAACACTGCCACTAAACCACCAGCAAATATAAAATAATTAATATAAGACCTGGGGGAAGCATCAAACACCACTAACCCACCAGGGATTATTTAATTAATAAATAAAAGCCCCATGGAGGCCTTGTCCACTATGCCACCAGGGATTACAATATTATTATTTCAAAAGGGCCTGCAGCCCTTAAGATGCTCCAGCATCCTGGAACCCCAGCAGGGTCCATGCTGGATAGGGGTAGGAATTTCCAGCTCTTTTAAGCCCTCCCATGTCCTTCTCCTGTCACACCTTACGGAGCCAGGTAGGCTATTGGTTTAGGTAAGTGGACAATCCTGGGAGGGCGTGAGGTATTAAAGGAAGTGTGTGCAGTGTGTAGGTGTGGGTTAGTTGGGTGAGGACTTGAGGTGGTGAAGGACGTCTGAGAGACCAGTGAAGGTAAAAGCGTTTTGGTGTGCAGGGCCATTGTTAAGGAGGGGGGTCTGTAGAGTGTTTGTGTGAGAGAGAGAGCAGTGTGAATAGTAGAGGTAGAGTAGGAGGGGCGGTTAGTAGTAGTGAGTAAGGTAGTAGTGGTTGGAGTAGAAGTGGTAGGTGGTTGGAGTAGCCAGCAAAGGGGGTTAGGGGTAGAGTGAGAGTTAGACGTGTGAGCAGGGCACTATATCCCTGGAAGTGACTGAGGGCCTGATCACGACTTTGGGTATTAGCCCTACCGCCAAACTCCCGGCGGTAATAGCACCGGATCACGAGTTCGGCGGTAATGTAATTCCCAATTGAGCCCATTCAGGAATGCTCCATTGCCCATTGGGGTTAATGGGGAAAATTTGCGCTCTTACAGCCAGCGGATTTCCCGCCGGCGGTAAAAGCGCACATTTTCGGCGGATTTCCCCCCAGCCAAGAGCTGGGGCGAAATCCGCAGAAGTCCTGATTTGGCGGATCCTTAAATCCGGCGGCAATAGCGTGACTGCCGGATTTAAGGGTTACCGCCAAAGTCGTGATGAGGCTGTGAGGGTTGAACAGGGGCCAGTAGAAGGTGAGCAGGACACCATATCCCTAGGGGTTTGTAAGAATGAGAGAGGTGTGTGGGGTACCATGTCCCTGAGTGATCTGGAAGGCAGTAGAGAGAGGTAGTGGTAGTAGCAGAGTGGGAACAGTAGTCATGGTAGTAGCGGGAAGAGTGACAGTGAGTGGGAGAAGAGGAAAATCTATTGGTATGGAGGTGAACAAGAGTTAGTATTACAGGATATAATATGATATGATATGATATGATATGGCATTTATGACGCATCTATACACAAGTGCTTCAGGAGTGACAGTGAGTAGCAGAATAGGAGCAGCTATCGGTATCTAGTTGAAAAGAGTCAGGATTAGAGGAAGATTAGGAGGTGAGGAAGTAGGGTGTCATGATGCCTACCTCCAAGGTGCCAGACAAGACCCAGCTACCCCAGAGGCAGACATCATGTCTTCAAGGGAAGTCACAACAGCCTCAAGTAGGGGCTCTTTGGACTCAGTCCTGGCGCCTTTGGTGCCAGGCTCATATCAGGCCACAGTCCTGGCGCCATAGGCGCCAGGCTCATAAAAGGGGACTTTGTGTTAAAGGTGCTTAGTGTTAACTTACCTGATGCAGACCATGCTGCAACATCCAGGCCTTCTGAGGCCTGAATGGGTCTACTTTATCTTTGGAACTACTTAACCACACGGGTGTGGTCAGGAGAGGAATATATACCTGAGAGGAAGGATACATACCTGGAACTACTTTGAAGGCTATTTAAGCCACGCCCAAGCAGCAACTCACGCTTCGCGTTGTTCTGCATCTAGCAGCTGGACGCTCACCGTGTTTGCTCCAGCATTCTGTCTTCTGCCACTCCTGCCAGCATCCTGGAACACCTGCAAAGAGAGAAGAGAAGATAAAAGGGTAAACAAGAGTCCTTACCTGTTAAATCCGCATTCCGGAGATATCTCGCCGACGGTCCTGAAAAGGAAGACATCCATTTAAAAGCACATCGCATCGATCGCTGCAGCGCCGCATCTCACTCACCTGTACAAGGTACCACCAAGTTCTACGGTGACATCTGGACTCGCAGCCACATCACCGCGCCTAGGGAGAAAAAGACAAGAATAAAGGTGAGGGGAAAGAAAACAAGGAAACCTTAATTTCCATTACAAAGCTTACCTGTTGGGTTATTCCAACTTCGTTTCGGGTCGGTGCCACATCCAGGCATTTCCGGACCCCGGCCCCTATGGGGAAAAAAGACATCAGCGTTAGTAAGCGCATTGATACAAGGACACTGAGAGAACTCTCATCAAGCTCACCAGAGTCTCATTCTTCGGTTCCACAGCTCTTCTCGGAATAGTTTCCGCACCTGAAAAAGAGACAACAAACAATTATTATTGCGGAATCATACTCATTTACAGAATCCTTACGGTACTATACCGGGAAAACACAACTTGAACCCTCTACAATCAAAATCCCAGTGAAGTAACTGGATACAACGCGCCCCTGCATAAGAAGCAGGATGGAGAGCTCAACCTTTCAAACCCTAAGGTGAGACTTCACGTGGGGGTCGCAGGAGGGTTTCGTAGAAGGGTGAGAAGGGAGCGGGAGGCTTATACTTTCTCCCGCAGATTGTTAATACTCCCTTTTCACATACAGAAAGATATTCCTGTGAGCCAGACAAGCCAGATTCGAAGGTCCGGTCCAGTCCATCTTCCGGGTCCTGCGCTTCACCATAGAAGAAGCAACAACACTCCAAACCAGACCTGCGCCTCCGTGGGAGTCAGGTGAGCGTAACATTGGGTGAGAGGAAGGAGGGAAAACGAATACCGGAAGTAGAAGGATAGTCGGGAATAGAAGTGTTGCTAAGAATAGAAGTGAGAAAGGAAGTAAGATCGGAGGGTGGAGGTGGAAAGGTGGAGTGAGAGATTGGAAGGGACAGTGACGTGGTGGGAGGGGAATAGTTTATGAGGTCATGTTAGTGAAGGATCAGGAGTGATAGGTTGCAAAAGGAGTGTATGTGACCCTGGGTGAAAGAAGGCACCATTCCCTATTTTCCCAGCAACTAACCAAACATTAGGAGAGGAAGAGTTAAAAGTTCCCTAGGGATTAAGGTAGCCATCGTATTAAGGCAAACCCCCAAAGAGTAGAGAAGTAGAAGACAAAGAGGAATTATCGATCGGTAGATTACTAACAGCCCAATGTTGAGGTCCACATCCAGGGAAGTCGAGAGAGAAAAGGGACGGCCCTAGCTCCAATCATCCCCAGTCCCTTAGACCCCTGAGAATTAAGGAAACAAGAAATTGCAGTTCTGACAAATAGTTTTAATAAAACACTCTCAAACTTGTATTGAAGAGTCGGCATGGTTATTTGAGGGGGCCACGCCATCACATATGGTGTCATCGTGGGATAGACCAGATCCCGAAACAGAGATTGCCTACACCTATCCAAGAGGAACAACCACTGCTCTGAAGATGCTGAAGGTAACACGCCTTACCAGAACTGTGAGGCTACCCACCAGAACATCATTTTCAGCTGCCGGTTATGACTTATATGGAAATGAAGACGTGATAGTCCAGCCAGGGAAGAATGTGCTTATAAGGACCAATTTGAAGATTGAAGTTCCTGGAGAAGGATTACATGAGATCAGGTTTGTCACACCAGAATTCAGTGATTGTAGGGACCCCAATTATAGAAAGAACTTACATCAGTGAAGTGAAGTTCCCTCTTTTCCACCTGGGAAATGACACCTACCACATTCAAGCAGGACAAGCCATCACCCAGCTAGTATGTGAAAGTGCCCTATTTCCGAAGGTTGAGGCGTTCCAAGTTTTTAGGTAATCAGTGCAAACTCCTATTTGGTTACAAAAGAGTATGGGAGCCCCTCTACTGAGAACGAACATGGGTCAAATACCCTGTTCTATGGAGTTTTTTCCACTCAGTAGGGCCTACAGCCATGTTTTAGCTCACTGCATCCTTCACAGAGGAGAGAAAAACATTTGCATATCAGTCTTTGTCCCACCCAGAAGTGTAATCCAGCACCCAAATGCTAGACAAATCCCATCTGAACAAGAGTACCATCAGCAACCCCAGACACATGTTTCTGCCTAGTCGGGCCTCATCAGTAATTGTAATTGTAATTGGTTATTTGTAAAAGCGCTTATACACAAGTGAAGTGCTTCAAAGTGCTTCAAGGTGGGAAGGGAACAAGGGGATATCCTTGTCATTCTTATGCCTTGAAGATTCTGAATGATCTAACAGCAATAAATAGCATAGGTGGGTTAAGTTACATACAAGACAAAAGGTTGGTCAAAAATGTACCTATGCATGCAGGCACAGCCAGCTAGGGAGCAGAGATAGAGGAGGACATGACAGACAAACATTCTAAGCTTAGTACATTGAAGGTCATGCAAGTACGCAGACAAAAGTGTGACGGAGGCGAGGCATGTGCACCCAGTCCAGCAGGGGCCTGGATTAAGTGGTGAGTGGGTGACACTCTCATGGAACGTATTATGAGTGCAGTAGTGCAAGGCAGAATGTGTAGGCCCCGAGGCAAGTCCATGACTGTGTGGGGAGCCTGGGACCTATGAGGCTATGGACGTACACAAGGTGACAGTCAGTGACTGAACATGTTAGGGATAAGAACGAAGGAGGGAATCAGGAGAGAGGAAGAAGGAGGTTAGCAAGGGAGAGGAAAAGAGAAAGAGGGTAAGGTGAAACTGAGCCTCCTCTCTAAGACACAGTGAACAAGGGGTCCACATCTGGATTACCCAGGGTTACTTAGGGTGAAACCACAAGTTTTACAAACATATAAAGGAGTGTGGAAGAAATTCCATGGAACAGGTTATTTGACCCATGTTCATTCTCAGTAGAAGGGCTCAAATACTCCTTTCAAACTCCTATTAGGCATAGAGTGGATTGGAATAGGCCCAGAGAAGATCAATCTTCTCAGAACTGGCAGGGTTTGGAGATGAACTAGATGGATCTACCCTGAAACATACAACAAAGACCTGTTCTGAAAACGACAGAGGGTTTGACCCAGAACATGGAACATTTTCGCATAGCTTGGAGGAATAACCATTGGTCCCAAAGGCATAGCCAGCCAGTGGATGTTGATGGTCCAGACCAGCCTACAAGTTTCGGGCCAAACTCTGAAGAGGACTCTGTTAGAGCTAATGGAGTATGGTCCAAGTGCAGCAGCTGTGGGTTTAGACCTGATCCCACAATCTAGTCTTGAGATACCAAATGTGATAAGACCCCAACAAAAATTGGAAGAGGCGGATGTTTGAAACAGGAAACCACACCAAATGAATCATCATCTCCTGAAATGGATGGAGTGATAACATCTTCAGAAGATGAAGATCCCTCAACATGTGAAGACGAGGAGATGGATGATCCCCATGATGAAAGTCATGTGAAAAGCGAGTGTGAAGGAGAAGAACTGGGATGGTCAGAACTGGAGGGAAAGCCCTTTACAAACCCTGTGGCAAAACAAGATGGTAAAACTGAGGTACAAGAAGGACTCTGTAGTCCATTCAAGAGAATGCATTTGGTGTAAACATGAAAGACCAGGCTTCTTTAAAACATGCGTGGTTAGATTAGCAGTGGTTTGCTTTACCTGAACCCATTTAAATATCTGTGTATATGGACTCAACTACCCACTCTTTTCATTTGCTACTTGCCCAAAATAAACATGGGGGAACTGAATTTCAGCTACTGATGATGCCCTTCTACAGTACCATTTCCATACCACCATTTGTCATTTAGGTTAATGCTGACCTTATTCGGACTCAACCCTCTCCCCTAGGTCTGCTGTTTCCTACTTTAATATGCTTGACAATTTGTAAATAAAAACTGTATACAACTCGAGAGTTTTTATTATGAAGACGGAAACCAATGTTGACAAAACATTTAAAATGACAAAAGAAGTACAGGGTATGAAAAAAAAGGAAAAATGTTGGTGTTCAGGAAAAATTCCACAGGTTCCCTGGAGAATGTTAAAACATTCATTCCACCATGGTTTCATGCCTGAACAATTATGTGCCTGAGACTCCCTCATGTAAAGGCCACCCTACATGCAATTACTTAAAACTCCTCTTAGTGGCTGATTAACACTACCAATTCAAAGAAGAGTAGATGGTTTGGGAAAGGGGAGAGATGACCAGCAGCTAGCCATACATTCATGAAAAGTCCTTATGCCAGAGAAAATTAGAGGACTTGAGTGAATCATAAAATACATTCACCATCTCCCTGCTGTATACCATCTTTTTAAGTGTATTCATTATAACAATTGTGTAAACATATTCCACTCTTTATTAATAGGAAACCTTTTTTGTCTAGGTATACAAAATATTCCTTCATGATCACTGAATTTTGCTTGTAACTATTTTTTTTGTTGTTGAGCCAATTAACTGTGTTAGACTTCATGATGTCATATGATCATCATTTAACTGGTGCCTTTGTTAAATTGCACAATTAAAAACATAAAAATAAAACGAGTACAATAGTGATGAGTCTAGAACAGAGCACTCATGGCTCTTTGCGTCCACTAATAAAGTGTACAAAGATTTAATCCACCAATGATCTGGCTACAATGTCCACCAGACATGCATCTGCTGAGAAAGATGTGGTGTGTGATTTGTTGACTGGGCATGCATGTGCAGGCACTTCAACCCCTGTTGAATGAGAATGAAAAACCTACTGCTGAAAAGACGAACACTATGTGCCATCGTTATATTGACCGTTTATAGGGGGTATTCTTGGGTATTATCTGTTGATAAATGGCTGTTTCATGTGATTACAAATAGCAATATATCCAGCACATCTTTGTGATGTGTAGAATCTTCTGGAGAACGTGGTTTGTGGAGGGTACAAAAATAGTAATTGTATTTTATCTTCTAAGTTAGGCAGGAATCTTCTCGGCATGGAGCTCATCATATTTCTATCATTTTGAGATACTGTGTGGCTACAATAACAAGTGGCGGAAAATGTATCCTACTAAAATGTGAGGTAGTTAAAAACCTTTGATAAATGATTTAAAATATTATTTTTTTTTTAAATGTGAAACTTTGCAAGCAATTTAAGGTAGCTGAATATTTGGGACTTCACACCACTCTGCAGGTAGAAAACCAAATCTTTGCCCAGTCCTAGATTGATAGGTTGTCTTCTCTGGGACTTTTAGCATCAGTTGTTTTTCACTCGTAAATGCACAGAAGAACCATTTAGTTTTAACTTCTAGTTGTTTTCTAGAAAAACCATGAAACACACAGTAAATTTAAAATGACTGCTTATCTATTGTAAACTCAATTGTCACAGCGACTTCAGCCCAGAGGTCCTCTATTGTCCTGCATGAGCAGATCATGTTAGAATGGCATGTTCTCGGTATCTCGCAAATCCAGCCACACTCATTCTCCTTAATACCTATTTTGAGGATTTTTCTGGAGAGTACACACAAAATAGTAGTAATTGTTGTATTAATTGGCTAATCAGATCACTTGACCATCTTTTTATAGTAACACATAGGTTTTCTGTTATTTCTTTAGAATGATTCTCTTCAAATAATGTCCTCATTGTTATTTCTCCTTGCTCACAAATGTGTTTATACTTACAAGATAATTTTAGGCTTCCAGTGTCATCAGCGTTTTATCACCAGTTTAGGAATGAACAAAACAGTCAATTGTTGTTCTTCTCTATTCAAATGATACTTGCTTGAATGTCTTCCCACAGAAGCATACAATTAATTGTGATTTGAATGCCTGAACAAGAGGCCTATATGTGAGCTTTAACATATACTGCTGAGATGAATATTTACAAGTTTTGTGTGTAAATCAGTTTTCCTGCAATACCTTCATTATCACCTCCTTTTCCTCTCGCATTGAATGGATAGATTGTGATCGTTTTGCTTCACTACAAATCCCTCCTTTCGCTTATTGCAGTTAAAGCAGTCTTCAGCATGACAGACGCAGGACATTTTGTGGCATCACCTTTCCCCCAATGACCAACTTTATGTACTATCAAGGCTCAATGATATGATTTACTATCTGATAGGCTAAAAATACTGAGTCTATACGACAAAGATTGTAAACACCAAACCTTTGTCCCTACCCTACATGTGACAAATTACCATCAATATGTATAGCTTTCAATTATAAATCATTGTTTGAATATAGCTGTTGCATTTGGAGATTTCTTCATTCATGTACTAACACCACTATTTCTCTTGATATTGGTTTTTAACCATTTAACATGTGTACAATTCAGTGATTCCAGGATGTTTTTTAGTAATTTGTTGAGAATAATTTGTAATAAAATGTGTATTTTCCTATATTTTTATGCATTGGTAAAGTCATTCTGAATCACCAGTTCTGCTCAGAATTGGGATCCAATGTTTTGCAAGCTCTTGCTGGTGCACTAACTTTTATCCAGTTGTCTCTGAGAATGGGGTAACTGCCTTTTATGTTCTCTTGACCTCCCATTTAACATTGTATACAACATTTTCAAAATGAGAGCTACAATCAACCTAAAGTGCTGGGCACAATAGGAGTAAGTGGTGTAGGGTTTCCTTAACAGTACTAACATGATAATGTCTGCAAGCTGAGGTTTCCCACGCATCACAACTTCTGATAAAGCTGATCTCCTTGGTAAAGAGAACATTCATACAAAAGCGTGTTAAGTTATTTCAACATTTTAGAGGGAAACAGTCTTAACTATGATTCAGTGGTACCCAAGGCTTTCTGGTGAAGACAAAGGTGCTTATACAATGTAGATTTAGCAACACATGCTGTTGCTCTACTTCAGTCATTTAGGAACATCTTTCTTTTTTCACTCTAAAGGGATTAGCACATAGAGTGTCCAGGCAATATTCTAAGAAGAGTAGCAATTGTGTGTAACAGATAGAGAACTTTTTCATAACATCAATATTTGAAACATCTGCATTCCTAAAAATGGCATAGAATTGTTGATTGGAAGCAATATGTATTTTCTGTAGAGTGGCAGTTGTTTCAACTGTACAATACTTTAGAAAGATGAGGTGCCTAATTCAGAGCAGATCACTGACATAGAAATACTATGTGGCAGAAAGTAAAAAACCTTCCGCCATAGCAAATCATCATAATGACATAACTCATCAATCTGCCAATATGGGTACATTTCAGCCCCATAGATCAGCTTCGGAATCATCTTGCCATGACATAATGTTATAACTAAAGTAGGGTGAAATGTCCATGTTTCCTTTCAAATCTACACATCTGTGCTGCCAACAGGACTGCTTTCTGATGAAGGTAATTTTTACACACATGTTTCCCTGGAAGATTTACATAGAATTTACAACAACAAAACAACAACATAAAAATATAACATGGTGTTTTCACCATTTCAAAGAACCCATTTGATTCATTTTCTTCATTGTACAATAACACCAAGTAGATTACTCCCTCTTATATATATATATATATATTCGTCTTAGTTTCCATCCTATTTTTCATCCTTTGTTTTCATTCTTCAGATGGTTCCCCTGCTCGACTTTCATTTGGCTCATCAATCAGTCCTAAAGCGTGTCTGGGATGAGAGCTTTTCAGCTGATTGATGTGGACTAATTTTTCTTCTGTCTGTTCTCCTTTTGGGATGCGGATCATGTATGCACCAGGTGATATTTTTACAAATTGAAAGGCACCACGCCAAGATGGGAGGAATTCTTGTCTCTTGACCTCATTCCTTTGAGAAATGTACAGGTCACCTACGTCATACTGTTTCTTGGTGGTATTTTGATCATAATAGGTCTTAATTCCTTAAGCCAACTTTTCTACATTGCGCTAAGCATAAGCAAAAGCCTGCTGGAGGTGCTTCCTTTAATTTTCAATGTACTCATGAGTAGTGGACACATTTTTATCATTGTTTACCCCTGAGTCCTATAGAGCAGATGCAGTGTTAACATCATTTTTAGTCTGGTCATGAGCTCAAATGGAGACATCTTTGTTGCAGAAGATGGTCTACACCTAATAGCCATCAGGACAAGCGGCAATCGGATGTCCCAACTGGTTCCAGTGTCTGCCACGAACAGATACTCACAATTGTTTTGTTGTATCTCTCTACCCCTGCTTGAGGCCAGGTAGTAGACAATGTGGAGTTTTCTTTTAACCCTAGAATCTCCTACATCCTCACCTTCAACTCACTGTTAAAATGGCTTCCTCGGTCTGACTCGATCTTCTCCGGGAGGCCGGAACGAGAGAAGATGTGGTTGATCATTAGTGCAGCAGTTGTCTCCACCTTACAATTTGGGGATGGAAGACATTCTACCCACTTTCTGAACAAGCATGTCACCATCAATATATACTTGTTTCCTCTAGAGGAGCGAATCACTGGCCCATTGAAATCGACTTATAAATCGGACCGAGGCAGTGTCATTCCCCTTTTTTGTAAGGGAGCACTGTGTGTGAGTGAACTGGGTTGAAATTGAGCACACACAAGACACCTCTTTAGGTAAATGTTGAGGTCCTGGCCCATATGTGGCAGTAGGCAACCTCACACAAGATTTCAAATATCGTGTGACACCCCCTATGACCAGCATTGGCTGCATCATGGGTGTGGTTTTACATCAGGCTTCAGAATGAGGTAGGTACCACACACTGGTCACAGCTAGATAGGGCTCTTCTTACCAACAAACCGTCTTGGATCCGAACATTTTGGGTAACTTCATGAACACCTGAAGATCTTCTTTACCGGTATAATCCGACTCTGTTAGAGGAAAGCTAACACGGTCTTCAATGTGTCGATTATATTTCCCAATGATCAGGTCCTCTTTTTGTGCAGGGATCAAATCTGCATCTGTGGTATCTTTACTCCATTGAGCTGTCGAGAGTTTGCTCTTAGCCTGAGTTTGTGACCTGGTGACAGCAGCAATTAGGATTTCCCCCAGCAGGGATTCTGTTTCTATGAAATCCCCCTGCAGGGATCCAGTTTTAGCCAGCTGGTCTGCCAGGTCATTCCCAGTCTTATTTGGCCCCTCTATTGTGGAATTACCTCTTATCTTCTTCCAATAGATGGTCATCTCATTGGAGGTCACCAGATCATCGATTGACTGGATCAGTTTGGCATGATTTGGGGGTTTATTTTTGGCATAAAGCATGCCTTGATTCTTCCAGTTAATCAGGTGCTCCACATACACATTCCTCATACAATCAGAGTCAGTGATTATGACCATTTAATTGAGTTGGTGGTGCACTGCAGTGAGGGTGGCTTGATAAACGGCAACTAACTCTGCCACCTGACTACTTTGGGGTCCCATTTTATAACCAGCTGAGTATTCCGGGGTGTCATTTACCCAGGCATTCCCAATGCTAGCCACCAGTTCTTTTTCCTCATTGTTAGCAACATGGTAGGAGCACCCATCCACATAAACTGTGGGTATCCCATGGCACGTGTCTTCTTCATAGACCTTGTTTTGGGAAATTAAGTATGCCTCAATGTTGTTGTTGCTCATTAAACTTTCGTCCGCAAGACTGTTTTCTTGAGAACAATCATGCAAGTGCGCCGATTCTTGCGCTAGGGGACTGTTCTTGTTTTGGCCATATCTGACCTCCACAGGAAAGCCTTGCATGGGCAGAATACAGGACGCAATCTGGAATTACCAATTACTAATTACTAACATACCCCACATTGTCAGTTTTTAGATATTGCAAAGGTTGGTGAGGAGTCTCGACAGTGATGTGCGTTCTCTGTATGAATCGGCTGTAATTTTTCAGTGCCCACATCATTGCCAGGAGTGCCTTGCAGTCATTGAATTTTTCCTCCACAGAGGACAAAGTCTTGCTCAAGTATGAGATGACTTTGTTCACCTTGTTATGCTTTTGGTACGATACACTGTTAGGCAAGTATCTGAGAACCCCGTCTCAAGAAGAAGTTGTTTAACCGCCTTGGATTGTTCTGCACGTCACACTTGACTCCGGCCTTTCATAAATGGACCAAGAATGGAATGACCTCTGCATAGTCTTCAATGATATATGATATGATATGGCATTTACCCTGTGTCAGATTTGGGGAACAGGGACAGTCACAGCTTTCTTTGAAACCGTTTGGGTGTTAGTCAGGTCTGTGTTGTGGCCCTGGTAATGTTTGCTCTCTATGTAAATGGTGTCTACCAAGCCTTGGTCAAATCCTACACTGACTATATCACGGTGGGTGGTGTCCCCCTCCCAGTCCTAGGCTATGCCGATGACATGGTTCTAATCGCTCGCACCCCTAGAGCCCTACAAAGTCTGGTGGATGGTTACACCCACTTTATGGTTTCACATGGGCTTTCTGTTAATTCAAAAATATCTGCAGTCATGGCATGTAAGAGCTCGGGAGTTAGACAACTTAAAATTCGCAAGATATGGAGTGGAGGTAAACCCATTACGAGGGTCACTAGTTTTGAGTACCTGGGAATTTGCTTTACGGAGAATTGGCAAGGGTTGGGCCATGTTGATAAGCAGTGTCTGAGGATGAGGCAGGCGCTAGGGGTTCTGTCACGCTTTCAACATAACTGTGTGGGGCGCCCAATTAAACTTATCTTAGAAGTATACAGGGCTCAAACAAAAACTGCTACTAACTACAGGGCTGCACTGTGGGGCATGGAAAGGATCCAAAAAATGAAAAACGTGGAGAATGCCTTCCTTAAAAAACTTCTTGGATTGCCGCAGTCTGCCTTAAACTATGGGACACATTTGGAACTAGGATGCCCCCATATTGCTGATGAGTGGTTATTGGCTCTGGTCTCGCATTGGTTGGCATTATGGGCAAATCAGAAAGCAATTCTCTCACTTAAGATTTTAAGAACCCTCCTAAGCAGCTCAGCAGTAAAGAAAATCCCATGGCTCAGGTATATTCAGAAATGCATCAGACAGTTAAACGGCACCAATCTAGTTTGCCCACCAAACATTTTGACCCCATGTATGGTCAGGGCACAAAAGCAACTGTTCAAAACCATTTTGGTGGCAAATAGGGAGTCTGCTGCCTTACGCATTGGTGCAAACAGAAGGCATATTGTTTATGTAACAACAGATGCTATTCAGCCATATCTATTCCATAGTGATAATCCTGTAGACCGCTGGGCTTTGACTCGAGCACGGTTTGATTGCTTATGGTTAGGGGCACGAACTAAAAGCTGGACAGATAGTGTGCAACCTACATCTTGCCCCTTTTGTCAGTGGCCGGCGGAGGATCTCCTACACTTTGCATTGTTCTGCCCACATTTATATAGACTTAAGACGGAGAACACTTTTGCCACTACTCAGATCGGCCGGCATGTTTCAGACTAAGCCTGCCTTATGTTATTTGCTGTCGGCAGCTACGATTCCAGTGGCCTGGGGTATGGTGGATTATTTGAGAAGGGCCTGGTATCGGAGATCCAAAACCGTGGCACAGAATTTGATTGAGCTCTGAAATTTTAATTGTAATGAATTGTTTGGCTGCTCTTTGTGGATATTACCTGACTTACACACATGCACATTTTAAATCTGTATGTATTGTTTGTAAATTTATACTCTAGATATTTTTTTAATACGTTGAATTGACTTTTGCATTGTATGCATTTTTATTCTATTAACGGTTTATGGATAATTTGTTACCGAATAAACTTTTATGATGATGAAGATATGATATGGCATTTATAACGCACAAGTGTTTCAAGGCGCGACGAGGCAAGGGAGGGGGAACAAGGGACGACAGACAACAATCCTACTAGGCCAGATGTCATTCAGATTGTGCAAGTGCAAGGGAAGGGGGAAAGGGAAAAGTGCGTGGGGGGGAAGGAGAGGGGGAGTGCAGTACATATGATAGTAGAATAAATCAGATAATAAAACAGCCAGCTGGTGGCAAGTGCAAGGTAAGTGCAGACATAAGTGATGGTAGGGGGACTGTAGGGATACAGAAAACAGTCCCCAGGTGCAGGGGTTGCCAGGGAGGCAGTGCAGGTGGGCAACTGGCGGAGCCTGGGCCAGAGAACAGAAAGGGTGGCCAGGTAACCAGTGCAGTTTCTGCCAGGAATTCAGCAGGGGAGAGGGGGAGAGAAAGAAGAAGCAAAAAGGAAGGTTTCGAGGTGCTTCTGGAACCAGAGATGGTTCTCCTCAAGTTTCAGGAAGGCTGTTCCAGAGGGCGGTCCCTGCCGAAGAGAGAGATCTACCATAAACTTGTTGCTTGGAGAAGCAACTGACCCTGGGGGAGTTGGAGGCGGAAGAGCGAAGAGCTTCAGAGGGAAGATATTTAATAAGAGAGAGTTGAAGGTATTGCGGCCCCAGGACCCAGAAAGCCTTGTGGACAATGCAGAGGGTTTTGAACTTAATCCACACAGCCACTAGGAACCATTGCAGAGATTTCAGTCCTGGAGAGATATGATCCCTGGGCTTGAGGCCAAGGACAAGACTCACAATCCTGTTCTGGATAAGTTGCAGCGGGCGGAGAGTAGAGGCAGGTAGATTTAGATAGAGGCTGTTACAATAGTCCAGCCTAGAGAGAACTAGGGTTCTGGAGACAGTGAGCTTCTGGGGGAAGGAGAGGAAAGGAAGAATACTCTGAGGTGGCGCAGCTGGTAGTGTGACTTCTTAGAGACATCAGAGATGTGAGGAGAGAAGGAGAGTGTGGAGTCGAAGATGACCCCAAGGTGTTTTGCATTGCAAGTGGGTGCAATGAACTTTCAACTATATTTAGTAAGTCCAAGAAGGCTTCTTAATTCTCACAAAGTGGTAGGGTTTTTTAATTTCAATAAGGCTTCCACCGTCTTCACCCGGGGATTAAGAACCCGACGAGTTATCTTGTGCCCTAGGAAGTTCACTCAGGTCTTACACCACTGTGCCTTCTGATAGGACAGTTTTTCTCCAGCCTTCTGCAACTGGTTTAAGACATAGCAGATTTGCGCTATATGTTCCTCCACAGTTGAGCTCTACTGGTCTTCCCTACTCACGGATATTGTCCAGTAACCATTGGTCTGGTCAATGGGGGTGTACACCTTTAACCCTTGGATATGATCGATATAGGGGAGGGGCCATCTTGACATGTGGACCCGTTTGTTCAACTCCCCCAGGTCTGCACATAGTCTCCATTGGCCGTCTGGTTTGAGGATCCCAGTATCGGGTTGTTGAAGATCATGTGGATCGGACAAATTATCCCATGGTATTCTATATTCTTAATAATCTCAGGGAGTGACTCCATGGATGCGAGAGCTAACCGGTATTGCCATTTCGGGATCATGGGAATTGTGGTTGAATTAATGGATGTGCATCCACAGTGGTATGAGTCTGCTGAAAAGGTATCTTGGAATTCCAGGAAGACCTGCTTTTGCTTAAGTCTTTGCTCTTCTGTCTCACAGGCATCAGCAAGATGGATTGTTTCCTCGACCATCTGATTTAAACCTCAACGACTTTGGGCTTGGCATTTTCAGTGGTATCCTCCAATTGGGTGGAGAGATCTCTTTTGATGCTGTTGACCTGGACAGGGGATTCAAGGTAGTGGTCCTTGACTCTGAACACTACCTCCTCCCTCTTAATGGCACAGTTCACTTCTTCCACACCATAGGGGCAGGAAGAGTTACACCAGGAAATTCCCCCTATGCCTAGTAAAAATCTTTTCTGGAGGAATACCATTGCTGATGCGAAAAAGTCATTTCACATTGGTCCACTGATTTGATTACCTAAATCAATAGAATAATGTTGGCCATCAACCGCCATTCCAATAAAGGTGTCTGCGCCCAAAATGATACATCGAGGGTCGCTGTTATCCACCAATATTCGAATGGTGTTGTGTTCTAGGTTTTCTAGAGGTGTCAGATTTAAATATAAATCCTGTTGTTGGAGATAGGAATTTAGATTTATATAGGCGTCCTGATATTTGAGGTTCTGTCTTTGCTTAATTTTGAGGGAGAGATTAAATTGTCGCACCTGCCCTGGCATGGTAACCTCTGCTCACACTTGAGCTTCAACCACAAAAGGCAGCAAATGAGCCAACCGGAATGCTTTTTCAGTGTTGTCAAAGCCCATGGGGTTAATCCCCAGTTGAGACCAAGCTTTATTATTAATTAGATCCAAATTGACTACAAATCGGTTCTGAATATCACTACCCAGATAAAAGGCGGAAGGTTCATTCTCCTGAACCAAAAATTATGGTCAATGCTTTTGGTGCAAATGGACATTTTTAGCATACACCTGCTAGGCAGCAGATGTTTGGAATTTGGGGTTTCCAGACCTAATTCCCGTGTGTCAATCAATTTAAATGTGGGAATGGTTTGATCTTTTGGGAGTTTCCGGAATAATTATTCGCTAATGAAACTCCTTCCATTATTCAGGCATGCTCTGGCAGGCACCGGTTCCTCCCTCTCATTTAACTGAATTGGGAAAAACAACTGCTTGCCCTTTTTCTGAATGTCCGTCAGACTTTGAACAGGTTCTTCCTTGTCTAGTTTCATGAGACGCAAACTGTTTAACATATTATTTTATTCAGCCCTACTTCAGACACATATCATGCCCCTTGGATCCCTCTACCCTGAGCTAACAATGAGCCAAGAACCAGACCGGTGTACAGGATATATATTGGTATTTATTTAAATAAAAGTACTAGAAATTAGCATGAAAATGTCAAACATCACTTTATGCGTGGCACAACACAACATCTCTCAGCATAAAAAAGTCAAAAAAATTAAGTTAAAAAGGATACAATGACAATTCTTCACTTTGTACCAATTTTTTTGTTTGTCTTTATTGTTTATTTAGTTTAATACAAACATTTAAGCAAGACAATAAAATAGTAGCAACAAAACAGTTAATAGTACAATTAATAATCACACTTATTCTAAAGGAAAACAAAATTAATAGATTAGCCACCATATGTTTGCAATCACAGTTAATACTTTAAAAAAGTCTTCACCACTTCCTACCATATATTGAAAACCGCTGCCATTGTAACAATTGAAGTTGCACCAAAAAGTGTAGACCAGAATTGGTCACCTGAACAATCTTCAATGTTGAAAACAAAATCAACATGACTGCAAAGGTAAAAAGTATGCAGGGGTTACTATTGGTCAAAACAAGGTGACCAGTCTTAATTTCAGTATGGCAAATAAAACAGAGCTGTTCCTCATAAGGGATTTTCCACCAAGCACCAACAAAGTCCATAGTATGCAATAGGTTGAGCTGCAAATGCAAGATAACACGTTTGAGATCGATAGGATACAGCTTAGTCAAGTAGGTAGAAGGCAAGTGGCCATAAAAACTTGGTCTTGACAGATCGTTATACCATGGAGCTTATCAACAATATTCACCATATCGCAAAACTTAGCTTTCTTTTTTATTTTAATTTCAAAGTTAGGATCCGTAATTAACACATCTGGGGTGAGACATAATTCAGCAATAAAAGTTACTGCAGTGGTCTTTTGGTCGATGATAAAGCTGTTTTTATCCATGTTATCAGCACTTCTTCCCATTAATAATACCAGATCATTGGAATCTTGAATGTCACTCCAAAAAAAAAAGAATAGCATATAAGAGGGTTCTATGGACATACCATAACGTAATTAGTGAAGTGACCCCAAACTCAAGTCGCAAGTTCTCTACTGGTACTGATTTTGGTACATTAATAACAGATTTCAAGAGTTTACCTTCTAGCTGTTCTAATCAGAGTATCTGCTTGTGTTTCATGGCTACCATACCGTAGAGTATTGAGAGGACCATACTAACATAGTACACTGCCAAGAGACCTTCGATATTATAACCGCCACTGTGAACGATATAAGGTTTTATGGCCAGCAACTTTCTCCATGCTTTTGTAACAACCTTTTCATGGTAAAATGTGGCGCAAGGGTTAGATGTAACAGGAAATCCAAGGTAATTATATTCATCAACTCTATCAAAGGGAATTTCATTTATATGCCATACAAACTTCCCCTTAGCTATACTTTTTTTTACTCAGATGCAGAATTGTTGATTTGGTTATATTAATAACCATGGCTTTTGCATTTGTGTAGTCTGCTAGAGCACTTATAGAGCGCTGTAGGCCGATAGCAGTGAGGTTGCACATTATATCGTCGGCCTAAGAAAGCCACAGTATCTGCATGCCGTTGATCCTTGGTGGAAAGTTATGAAGTTGACGAAACACTAGGCTCAGGTCCGCTGTAAATAAGTTGAACAGAATCGGGCCTAACACACACCCTTGCTTAAGGCCGCTGTTGGTGTCTTGATATTCAGTTCAGAGTCCGGCGAGATTTAGTCGGACTGTAATCGCTGTGTTGATGTGCAACCGCTGTATGTAGTACAGTAGATTCTCTTCAATTCCCCAAGCAATATGTTTTACCAACGTAGTGGCCGTGGGATAAGTTTGAAGGCCTCACTAAAATCCACACAACAGCAATAAAGGTATGACCTGTTAGTGTTTTCCATTTCAGCTGTTGAGTATTGCAGGGCACATACATTGGTGATGGATTTGAAATTTTGTCTAAAGCACGTCTGGAAAAGGCTAAATATTTCATTTTCGTCAGCCCACCTTGAAAGTTTACGCAAAACAATGGAAGCAAAGATCTTTTAGCTAGTGTCCATCATGGCCAATAATCGATAATTATGAAGATTAAGTCTATCATCTTTCTTGAAGATAGGGACCAAGATGGATTTGCGCCAACTATCGGCTATGAGACCAGTTGATTCTTTATGCTTATAAAGATAACCAAGTATCTGGGCCCAGAGTTCAAGATGGGCCTTTTATGGGCCTTTGGGTATAACGTCGGGGCCCAGGACAAGAGAGCTTTTTAATTTCTTAATGATGTTGGACAATAGGTCCTTATCAATATCAAAATTAGCCATACTAAATTTAGTGATGTCAGTTTGTAGATGTACATAGGGTGCTTCAGAATCAAGATATAAATCAGTAATGTACTCCACCCATGTATTTGCGGGTACAGGATTCAATTCAATTGGGGGAACACCCTTCTTATAATTCTTTGTGCAACTTCAAACAAACAAATAATGAGAGCCAGTTTGAATTATTCAGTATGTGTGCTGTTTGTGTCAGTTTTTATATCTAGTTGCCAGATTGTTTATACAAGACAATGTATCCTCATAACTAATTATTGTGGTGTTTTTAACCAAGGTTTTAGCTATATGATAAGCTATCTTTTGTATGTGCTGTTATAGACCGTGCCTCAACTAGTCATAGGGCCTCATTCCGAGTATGGCGGTAAGGGATAGCGGCCACCGCTAACGAGAGCGGTGGCGGTAATCCCTTACCGCCATACTCCGAGTTCCCTTAGCGCCATGGTGCTTTTAACACCTGCTTTTAGCAGGCGTTAAATACCATGGCGCTAAGGGACCTTGATGTTAATTACGCCACCGTAATTTACGGTGGCGTAATTGACGCCTTCCCCACTCCCATTATGCCCTATGGGGCAAGAATGGGAATGGGGAAGGGTAAATGGGGATTGGGGAATTACCGCCCCGCCAACCTTGGAATGGGGCGGTAATTCCGCCAACCACCAAGGCGCTGCCGGTCCGGGTACGGCGTCAACCAAGGCGTTAATAGCGCCATTGGTTAGCGCCGTACTCGGAATGAGGCCCATAGTCTGGGTTGGACCGGTATGGACATGTACCAATCGAGTAAGGTCCCAATTTGCTCATGACAGAGCAGCACGAATATCATGCTTATCCTGCCAAAGTGCATCGTTAATTACTTTAATTTTTGTTACAGACCAACTTATTCGATTGCCCTTTAAGTTTGAACCTACATTAGCAACCATATATTTCTGTATGTGGGGGCAGAGATATAGAATTCACATTAATGTGCAGCATGATTGCTCTGATTGTTAAGAGTGATCATCACATCACTGCACCTTGATTTGGTAGCAAGATCAGTGATGATATAATCAATATGGGTTTTAACTATTCCATTTGTCCATGTATAAGATGACTCAGTGTCTTCAACAGCTATAAAGGGCAAATAAACAAGCTCATGATGGGACAGAAAACTAGCCCAATTGCTCGCACAATTAGAGAGCTGAAGAGAGGGGCGATGCAGATTTCTAACATTCAAGTTGCCTGTTAGCACTCCAAGACATGATTGAGACAGTACAGACCATTGTAAAATGATAACTTTAATTATTGAAAGAATGGGCTTGGTTTGAAGGCCCCTGGAAGGATCATACACATTGATTACTAAAAGAGGACTAGAACTCTCCTCGGAGAAACAGAGCACAGCAGGAAGAACAGGTGGTGAGGGAATGGCAGAAGAAAACATTTTCAAAGGTGTTCCAATCTATTACCAATTGCAAGGCCGCCACGCAGTCGACTGAGACAGAGGTGGTTGCCAAATTGTGTACTGTTTGGAAACCGTTTATAAGGAAAGATGAAGTGCACAAGGTTTGTTGTAGTAGAAAAACTTTGTACCAATTACAATTCAAGAAAAAATTAATTATAAATGTAGTGTGGGACGATTTTGATTTCCCTGCAGGCTTAAAAGGCCAGCAGTAGGATTTCAAGATTGGTACAAAGACATATGACAATTATGATTTCGGCCACACTTTTGGTTAAAAATACACACAGGGTGATTTAGTATTTTGTTTTCCAGAATTCCCCTACTTTGGTCTGTGTTGGGGAAGTCGGACAGAAAAATTGAAATGATTTGGGGAATTATGGATTTCAGACCCCCCTCCACTGACAGGCTTGTGTTGGGGAGGCTGGATAAAAAGGTTGGACTTGTAGATGAGGAGCCAAGTACCCCCACCTCAACCATCTCACCCACATTACCTATATGTTAGAAACCAGAGTGTGAGACACGTGCAGTATTAGTGAAAATGCCAATACCGAGGAGAATCTTGGAAGCAAGGTTCCCACTGAGAAAGTCACACCTGCATACAAGACAGTATGATGGCCATTTGAATGAAATTGCTGAAATCCCAAAAGAAGCAGGACAAATGAATGAAAGAGCAGATTGGTGATGTCACACATGAGGTTGAACTGACGTATATAGAAGAGATGCAGAGACAAAAGAATGCAGATATTCTATAAGGCATCAAGAAAGTATCAACGATAAGTGACATCTTGGGCTCAAGATGAAGAAATGTATGCTACATAAACAATGAAGATATCAAGTCATTTTACAAGTTTACATATGCAATGAAACGCAAGCAGATGAAGTATTCTTGAGGCTAGCTATGTAGTGAATATATTGCGGCATGCGCCAACGTATACATATATAGGAATAAAAAAAGAATGGATGTTTTCCACAATGTGTTATAGCAGAGCTAGACTAAAAGAAGAAAGACCTCTTTTCCAGTGTGTTACAGTTGAAAAAGCAATTGAATTACAGAAGCAGTGGTTGGATGGATACCAAGAAGCCAAGGTCTTATCAGACTTGGATGAGCCGAAAGTAGTTACAAATCATGTGAAAGAACAAACCTCCTGTTTAGAAGGCATGGACAAAACAAGGAAGATGTCAGAGGTCTATTAAAAAATAGTATTTTAATGCACCGGAGCTCGGATTTGTGGTATTCAGTCACGTGGAAGGATGAAGTTGGACAAAAATAGCGGACCACACCTACACATGAAGGCAGAGTGTGCCTTCACTCCCCTGAAATCTCCAGAGCAAAGAACCTTTCAAAGGACAAGTTTAAAGCCTTAATTGACAGCAGACCACTGAGGTGATGATAGATGATATGCTAATTGGTGGGAAGCTATGGTTATGACCAACTCACTGGAGGTCTAGCCTGCGTGCTGCTAAACGTAGGTGGAAAAGTACTGACAAACGTAAGAGTGCCAACCAATTGTAGGGTGCCACGTGATTAAGAGCCCTATAGTGTGTATAACCAATGGGACATTGTGTATTTGGTGACGTTCATAGTGACTTGTTGGAGGGGAGGGCTTAGTTGCCCCACCTGATGCTAAGAAGCCTATCTCTTTCTTAGACTAGTATGGAACGTATACCTTAATGTTCCCTCTGAGCCTATCACATTTACTACTAGGTTTTAGTAGTTTGCCACATTGGATGACGTTAGTAAATACGTAGGTTGACGTCATCCATGAAGAGTTTTTTACTATAAGTGCAGTTTTATTCTGAAGCAAATTGAGAGATCATGCTATGAGACGTCAGTTGATGTCCGTTGTACTCCCTGTTTTAGATAATTGATATTAAAACAGTTAACCTTTAGGCCAACTACCTAAGTCGTTTTGATTATTGATGTTTGAGTAACTTCTGCATCCCCATTCATCTCACTGTATTGCTACCTTGTCTTAAAGGGCTGAAGCGACTCCTTCAGTTCAGACTGATTTAAGAACAAATAAACCCCTTTTCCTTAAAGAAGTCAGGGTCAGCAGAACAAAAAAGATTACCCAATTAAATTATAGGCTATAGTTTTCAGCGCAAATGGGGAATTAATTACATTAATATTTGTAGTTAAATAGGCTATAGATCTACACAATTTTGCTCCCCCCTTCCCACTATAAAGGGAAAGGATGAAGGCACTCATACTCCCCCACCTTTGTTGTCTCTGTTTAATGTTCAGAAAAGCGAGCTACATCTCAGAACACTCTGGAAATATCGGGCAGGTGTCTGGTAACTCCACTATCAAAGATGTCCTCCTGCTCTACACCAAAGGACCCAGTCAGATTTCAGACCTTTCTAGAAATAGACAGCTCTACCCAGATGCACTCTGAGCAATATACTCTGGTGCTTCCTTACAGCTGTCAGATGGTAAATTTTAGCAGCCCTCTTTGTCTCTTAGTCTGTTCCTCTGTCTCTCACCCCTCCGCCTAGTGCAATCCACTTTATATAACAGATATGACACCACCAATTTTATGATCTTGGGGAAGTATCCTGCAATAATTCCTGCAACTAGGATTGGACAGTTACCCTTCTCTCTCCTCCCAAACCCAGTCTCCAAGTCAGGATTGGTTTAGAGGTCTGGAGCAACATATGGCATTGCCATTTGTAATCGCCATGTGCTCTCCTTTCAAAATGTTGGCAAAAATTAGTAATGTATCACAACTTCAAAATTTTACTAGCAACTGTCATAATATACATATTTTCAGATTCATCAAATCATGGGGAATTATATAAGTCGACCACCAGGTCCGTACCATGTGGCACCTTTCTGCCGTTTCCATAAAAAGCATAACAGTTCTGAATATGTAAATGACCCATATCCCTAATTTTATTCTCCTACCGCTCACCAACTGTCATGTTTGGAACATGTTCAGATCAGCTTTAAACCATGTTTAACTGACCATTACAGTCCCCTGAGTTGCAGGTGGATGCAGTTTATATCTCCAAAATTGCCTGGAAATTACCAAAAAAATTGTACATACATGAAGGAAATCCACCTTATCTTTGATTCCTTCTTCATTTGTGAATTAAAATGCTTTTGCTTTGGTAACGGCAGGTAGGTCATTTTCTAGATGGATCTTCAATGTTACTTGAAAAAGAAAACACAGGGCAAGCCATTTTTGGTTCAGTGTTTAAAACCCTTCTGTTCATGTGAAAGGGACTTCTATTGAGGCCTTTGAATGCACCCCTCAACTACTTCCCAAAAAAACACACCCTCAAAAAATGTCATCAATTTCACGATGGTGGCATCTCTGACAGCATGCCACTCCACACATTTGGTATGATAGTCCAGCATTACAAAAACAAACATGAAACCAAGCCCTAAACCTTGAATGGGACACATCACATCCAATTTCTGCCAGGTTTCACATAAGTAAGGATATGTATTTGTTGCAATAAGTTCTTGTTGCGATAAGTAGGGCACCTCAACCTACGGACAAGGAACAATTAAGATATTTTCTGGGGTTAGCAGAGTATTACCACAAATATGTTCCCAATTTTGTGCTAATATTGACTCCCCTGAGATCTGTGCTCAAAAAGGACATAATGTATGACTGGTTGGGTGAATGTGGTGAGGCTTTTGAGAGGATCAAGGTGGATATAGTGAATACCCCGACCCTTGGGAAATGTTGTGACAAGAATAGAACATGTCTCACCATGGATGCAAGTCTGTTGGGGTTGGAGGCGTTGTTGATGCAGAGTGGTTCCGACAGGCAGGAGCATGTGGTAGCCTTAGCATCGAGGCCTCTAAGAGGTTCCAAAGGCTATTACTAAGTTATCAAAGAGAAGCATTGGCCTTGTTCTGAGCGATCCTTCATTTCAACTTTTATCTATGGGGCAGGTGTTTTACTGTCAGGACGGATCATAAGCCACTGATGTTGTCAGGAATGGGTTGGAGCCGTGGTTCATCTGGGTTTTGGGATGGCTGCTTGGTTTGCAAGGTTATGATTTTCAGGTGTGCTATGTTCCCAGCAAGAAGAGCATGGTGACAAATTGCCTGTCAAGGTTGCCTGTGATGTCTAGTGCAACCATTGAGAAATCTCATGGGCAAGAAGTTGTTACAGCTAGTATTATGCAAGAGGTGGTTGTTGAGTCAGAATGGAAGCTGGCAGAGTGTAAGGATGAAGTTTTGAGATGTGTGGTGCAGTGGACTGTAGTGGGCTGGCCAGAGGGGAGTGCTTTGGATGAGAAGTTTGATATATTTTATGAAGTGAAGGAAACATTGTTCTTTGTTAGAAATAAACTCAGGAGGGGAAATAAGCTCATTCGGCCAGATGGAGTCAGAGTAAAATTAGTAGACTTGCCACATCTTGGACATCTGGGAGTCAATGGCACCAAGAGGAGATTGCGACAGAGCTACTCATGGCCGATGATGGACAAGTATGTGGAGGGAGTGTGGTGCGTGCCTGGCCTGTGATCCTTGGCCAAGAGCTTTTTCTGCACCATGGTATTGTTGGTGCCCCATGCCAATTGGTCCCTGAAAAGTGAGCTAGTCAGAAGCCCTAATTCACAGGTGTGGCTAAGCATCCTGAACGCAGCCACATAGGTCTCCGCTGTTTTTTGTGGCTCTTGATGCTGCTGAAAGAACCTATGTCTCTCAAAGGTTACATTCTTTTTAGGCTCAAATGGTCCTGGGGCATCCTGACCATCTTCATGTAGTCCTCCATTTACGCCTGAGCCTTCAACTGACAGTTCAGACAGCCCATCATATACACTGTGCTCCTCCGCACCCAGATTGTACAATCAGGTGTCAAACGTTTTCCTCCATCTGTCCCACCGGATGGCACATTTTCCAGGTTCAGCGAGGAAAGGAGGAGGCGGTGTAATCCCTGGAGCTGCCATGTCCACTGAAGTTGCTCTGCAAGGTAAAACACTCCCGCTGCCACAAGCAGATGCAGCTGTGGGGCTGACTGCCCCATCTAATATACACTTGAAATGTCCAGTTGGCTTTGGCTGTACTTGCTACAGGATTCTCAAGGGGATGATGCAGACCCTCTTGACTTTGCCAATGCTGGTGGGCTCAGAAGTCTGACCCAAAATCCAAAGGGAAAGAGAGAGGGAACGTGCACGTGGGTCCTTTAGCAGCAGCAGTTACGCCAAACAGGATCACCTGTGCCGTCTTCACTCCCAAAAACAGAATCCACACTCCTGCTGGAGGCACTGTGGTACTCAGCAACTCGGGATCCCTGAAGACACTGGGTGACGGATAGCCCAACATAGGGAAGCAACACCCTTCCCACCTCCGCTCTGCTGCTGCTTAGGGGGCTTCACAGACCCTGGCCGTCCCCCGACACAGTTGCCACTCATCACCAATATTGAGGGGAGGAGCTGGGGTACAGGATCAGAGCAGGCTGATACCAGCTTCTTAGGCAAAGTTTATATACAGTACCCTCTGGGAACACTACAAACAACTATGACTACAGGTATATGCAACCCATCATTTGGTAGAAGCATGTACTACACAGTTTTGGTAGCTTGTTGAGCAGCCAGGCTTATCTCAAGAGGTGAAATGTGAGCTGTAGTGGAGTTACAGAAAGATTCACAGTTACAGGTATTCATGTAAACTCTTACACTCAAGATTTCTTGCATAAACAATTATTAATTTATTTATCAGTCAGTTATAAAACCTTTTTCACAAGGGAGCAATAGAATAGTAACACACAAATACACTTCAATACTTTACACTCTGAGTTTCCGAATCAGAAAAGCCCCTTTTGGGATGGCTCACAAACACAACCTACACCCACAGGTGACTTCAGTAAGAAGGGTGCTGGGGGCATTAATATCTTACTGTTGGCATTCAGAATACTCTTAAAAGTTGGTAAAAGGCAAATGTGATTAGAACAACAAGAGACCACAAATGTTCCTAAGCAGGTAAGTACTTTTAGATATTCTTAGAAGAGTCATTCAATTCAATAGGCTAAGCCAAAGTCAATGGCCTAAAGTCTTGGATAGGATGAAGCACTTCTGGTAAGTAAATGGAAAAGTCTTTGCACAAGTTCTTAAGAGTCTTTGTTGAAAAGAAGAATCAAATGTAGGCCCAGAAGCTGATTAGACTTGTGAGTTGTGGAAGTTACAAGCACTTCAACAGTAAGAGGTAAGTTCTCTTAGACTTGTTTTGCAGTACCTTGGTAAAGAAGAAAAGATGCAGCGGATGACCTCTGTTCCTGTGCAGCTCTGCAGATCTCACTGTTCCTGGGCCTCAGTCGTGGGGACAAGAGGGAGGACGTCAGGTGACTCCTGCACTGCACTGGGACTGTCAAAACCTGCAACCGGCAAACTTCACTTTCAGTGGCTATTTCGCATTTCAGAACGTGGTTCCTGGCTGTCAAGGTGGACTGTCCTTGCTTCTGGGGTCCTGCCACACAAATTCTTTGTTATCGCATTTAGTATGTTGTACAACTACTAAAGAGTGTCCCGTGGGAGTGTTTACACTTCACGCATTATCCATTGGTGGTTGCAAGGAATTAGAGTCAAATTTTCACAGGGTACATATGGGTTCTGTTGTGGATGTGGCTGTCAGAGCCTGTCTGAGATTGCTACTCTGCACAAGTGGAAACCGATCTCTATATTCATATAGATTCCAGTGGAGTTTTGATTCCGATGTCCCATTCGCCATCCCTAGAGTTGAAACTTGGGGATTGACTACTGGCTTATATACGTTGAAAAAGGGCTGGGTTATTATTCCGAGCCCTACGTCCTGAAGAAGGTCTTTTTGACCTAAAGACATGTCGACAATTCTGTGAGCCATCTGGACAAACATGATACCAGATGCAAGATGACACCTGATACTATGGACTGGGTAATTACTAAATGTGATAACCGAAAGAATTTGTGTGGCAACATTATCAGTACACACTGGTCTAGAAGTTATAATTGGTTTTTATACATGAATGTATGAATGAGTTTGTATGTGGTTGTGATTGAAGGTATGAATTAATTGTTTTTTATATAATTATTATTTTTTAGCATACATATAGTGTTTTTGTTATTGGTTTATTGATTAAAATTTGAAATGTATTGAAGAATTTATGTGTCATCTCGCTCTACTGGTCCAATTTTTGCTTTATTGCCCTCCAAGATCTGACACCGTAGCTCGAGACGTGTGGTCCAATCGCACACGGCTCAAGCTCTGAAAACAACACATTTCCTCCTGGATCCATCCTGCTTGGAAGAGCCATAACAGTAGCTGTTGAAGTTCTGATTTAACTCTGGCTGTATATGACATGGTGACGTCCCTTTTCGCCCCATATGATAGGCGGGTGGTGTAGTCGTTTAATGAGACTGCATTGGGACTTTAATATGCATTGATTATTTCTTCAATTTTTAGGCAATGTGGACCACTTTAGGCTTTCCAAATTCGTATTAATACATTAATTATGTGGGTTCAGTATGATGCTGTCAACTGACTATTCTCTGTAACTACCTTGCCATTGTTCCGTTATCACCTGACTTCTTTTGCCCCGTAACCAGAAAGCATTACTGTAATACTGTAACCTATGCTGTAATACCCCAGGGTTTGGGCGTATAATCAAATGTAATAAATAAATTAAATACATTAAAAACAAATACCTGCTAATTCATATCTATTGAATTCAACAACGTTATGCCAGTTTTCCTGGTCTCTCAGGCAGCAGCGTCAAACATGATAATGAAGCAAAGAGCTGTATATGTGCAAACTTTACATATATCCCATACTGCTACATTGACATTGCAGACCCCTTGTATTTACTGCTGTGGGTCCATTGCTTCCATAAACCGTGGCAATACTGATCACAGAGGACTGCAGAGTTCGTGTTTCCCTTTGTGCCACGGCAAGTGTGGACACTGTGAAGTCTACCGCTTTGAAGACGTTTCTTGCAGCATGCCTGACCCTGGCGCGCTTGATTTCTTTACTTTATCTTTACTATTTCACCCTCCAATGCAATCGCACTTTTTAAGTGGTAGACATCTCTAATGCATTCCAGCCTTTATGTCCTTGCACTGTTGACATTATTTACTGCCCTGGCTCCTGCATTACTTACTGAAAAAAAGCCAGAGTTGTGCGGCTTGGTTATTTACCAACACTTTGACATCTTGCTAACTCTTCCTTTCCAACCTGTCATCGGACAGTAATTTCCCTGACGTTGCGTGCTCCCGGGCATAAGGCGGGAAGCGCACTTGCAGATAAAGCGAAGACCAGCCACATCAAGGGCACAATGTTCTGACTTTAAGCAAACAAAGGATAGGGCTCGATATAGCCGCCATTGGAAAGGCCCAATCCATCAAGAAAGAAAAGTGAACTGGAAATGGGAAGAGCCATTCTTTACGCTGTCACGCCTAAAGAGTTGGGGAAGATAGTCGCACGTTGCCATAAATCTCTGCCTAGTGTGCCAAAAGGAATAACAATGCAAAGTCAAGCCATCCATCACCTGCAAAGGAACTGTCCATTTCCATATCAATAACGTTGCTAACACACCTTTTAAATGTATGCAAGCATTGACTCGGTTCTTCCCTGGAAGCAGAATTCCTTCCAGTGACCCAATATGTTGATTAAATGTGTTACCAATCAGTATTTGTCTTTCAGAAGAAAGAAGAACGACTTTACTCGCTTACTGTGTGGATCCAGAATTCGTTATGCAACGCGGCATTGCCTGTGCTTAATTTGTAAATAAATAAGGGCCAGGGAGGAAACATGTTCTGGGCTCTGCGTGTGCGCGTTGAGTGTTCGCAACCTCAGAGGTGCGGCAAACCCAGCATCATCCTGACACGGTGCGTGCCCAACTGCCCGCTGAAAGAGGGAACTGCATCTCGTACTGTGGCTGCCGGGCCGCTGTCTGCACTGCACAACTGCGCACTCATGCCAGGGGTGACAATTAGGAAGGCTGTCTAGAAAATGTGCTGGCATGACCTGCAAGAACGCACAGCACTGCCACCGTCCAAGCTCATTCCTATTCATGAAACTAGCTAACGGGCACAGCAGTGCTGGCGTGGCTCGTTGCTTGTTGTGTGATTAAGACTGCCATAGTTAAAAAATAAAGTTCCAAAACACATCATAATTGAATTGAGTCTGAGAGAAAAAGGACCTGTGCTCAGAAATACGTGCCAGGTCTCAGCCTTGGCAAACACCCCAAAAAGTAAGCACTAGGTATCCCACTGTGCTTAAAGTTGTTGACCTTCCTGTTTTGTGCTGCAAAGTGGTACATATGTTCTAAATAAATGACATAGCGAGGATTGTTTACATGCATATGTCTCCATCATGCACGTAATAGAACATTTAAAAAACAAAAACGATCTTTACTTAGGAAATATGCAATGCTGTGGCATGCTTTACCCGTCATAATGGGCTGCTGGTGAAGTTAACAGACCCTTTACGACTTGGTAGTGAAAAAGAAAAGGATCAGCCTTAGAAACAGTGGTGGCGCTCCAGGATTTCCTGGTGGGCCTCTGCACCCTAGGCCTCTTTTCTGTGGTATTTCCAAATCTTCTCATAGGAAAAGCATTGGGCTTGCTGAAAATGTGTCATATGGGGCCACTTTGAACTTTATTTCCAGGGCCTCTTTTGGTCCCCAGTAATTATTTCCAGGGCCTCTTTTGGTCCCCAGTATTTATTTCCAGGGCCTCTTTTAGTTCCCAGTCCAGCCCTGTGTGGAAAATATTTGACAGATTGACAAACGCGAAAAGTAGAGATGCTGCAACTGAGGGATGCCACAGTGGCTGACCTGGGATTGGAAAAACTGAAGGGGAGAGAGGCCCGCCTGTCGCGCTTCTCAAAAATAAGTGTTGACACAAGGAGTAAGTTTCAGAAAAGTATATTGTTTTTAATTTCAAGTCTTAAGGTATGAACACATATATGCCAAGCAAGCCTTGAGTAGAAAACAAAAAAGCAAGAGTTGGAGCACATATGGAAAGAAAAATCTTGTTCAAATTAAAGTTTTGTCAGAATTAAGTTTTAATCCATGCAAAAATGTATTGTCCTTAGTTAAATTGCACTAAGTCAATGATGAATTCCTGGTTGATTTGTTTTCACTGATACTGTGACATTGTTTAGTGTCATGGTTGCTATTTTCAACATACCAGGGGCCAGATTACAGAAACTATGCTCCAAGTGCAAAATTGGACAGTATTGGCACTGGGGCAAAGTTTGCCCTATTTTTTTAAAACACTGGGACATATTAGAAATCTATTGCACCATGACAAGTGCAGTTTGGCATATTGAAACCGCCAGGGCAAAAATTGCTCTAGGGCAAAGAAAATATAATACTGAACGGTATTCGCACTAGGGCAAACTTTGATCTGGTGAAAAAACGCAGCCAAAATGTATCTTTCTTACACTGGGGCAATTTTTGTCCACATGCCTATACAATGCCAAGGTGCAGTTGTCATGGTGCAAGTTTTTTCAATATGTCTTAGTGTTTTAAAAAATTGGGCAAACTTTGCTTTAGTGCTAATACCGTGCAACTTTGACCTTGCACCAGTGCAACGTTTCTGTGAAAATGGCAAAGTGAGCCGACAGAGTCCCTTTTTCATTTTGATAGTTGTTCCTGATATTGTGGTGGGTGGAGACTGAGGCCCTGGATCACAGAAGCGTTTTAGAATGACACAATCCACGAATCAGGCCCTGAGGCAATATAAGTGTATTTGTCATATGAATTGTGTTTAATAAAGAGCATGTTCCCCTTTCAGAAAATGACTAGGCCCAGGAAGCATGGTGGTATGAAATGTGAGAACAAGTGAGAGACAGGAAATGCCAGTGGGGAGTTGCAGAGCAAGCAGCAACATGCACAGAAAGCAGGCCATTACAGATGAACTCATCCCTTGTAACGAGTAACGCGATTGGCTACTCCTCAGTCTCGAGCTGCTAATGATAATCATAGAAGCTGTATTCTTAAAAAAAGATTGAAGGTGAGCCACAAATACATGTGGAAGGAAATAATCTATGCAGGCCGTAACTCTGTGTAATTGCAGACGTTTGCTAAATTGTTTAAATTGCGTATAAAATGTCTGAGTCATAGAAATCCTATTAGCTCGGTATTATTCGTACACAGTGCCTTCACATATGCGCATATTGCACACATACAATATGACTCACATGTGCGATATATGTGTACTGTACATGTGCATTCAGTTTGTTACTTGTACAATATGCATTTCACCACCATTCTATGCATCATGTATCGCAAATCTGCACTATTCAATGGCATTGACGCACATCCATCGAATTCTCCTCATACAACCACATATTTCTGGGAAGAAGGAACAAAACAGCAGTACTCATAAACCGGTGAATAGAATGAATAAGAGTAATTACAGTGGCTGAAGTGGACGTTCAGACCTGCTACTTTTTGACTCAAGTGGCCACCTTCCACAAACTCCCACTGCAGCTCGGACTTACCACTTCACAAGAACTTACTGTCAACGTCTACACTGATGGTATAGTTGGCAGATTTGTGGCAGATATAGTACTCGAAATGGAAAAAAAAGAAGTGCAGCTTACTAGTTAGCCAATTGTTATTGGATTCCTGTGATATTGGCGCTGCGTTCATAGTTTGCCAACATCTCAATTGTTTATGAAGAAAGCTTAGTCACAGTTGGTAAATAAATAAAGAGCACTCTTGCTCTGGGGTTGTGCCATTGGATCATTATTGTTTCTAGAGGTGCCGCCACGTGTTTTGACCGCACAAGGGTCTTTTTCAAGGCTGTGACATTCATAGGTCATACCACAGTTTACACAAGTTGATGATTAGTGTAAGGTTGTTAGAAAAAAACAACATGAAGCCCAATTTGTGCATGGGGAGGGTGTGGCAGTGCCTGGTGATGTTATTTAGTGACACGTGAATTGAGTGATGTACACATATTGATCCAAAGAGATAGGTGAACCAAGATTAACATGTGTACATGAATTGGTGATATATAGTTGCAATTGACAATGTATTCACTGTAATATTAATTGCATATATTAAAGGCATGGTCTAGTAAAAAAATGTATTGTCCCTACGGGTCGGCCATGTTTTTTTAAGCCTAAGTGGCTCGATTTTAGAAAACTTTCCTATGGACCTTACCCGAGTTTTCGTCCATTAAACGCACGCGAAAACAAGCACCAGGGAGCCGCCATTTTCTGATAATCCTATCTTTTCCCCCATCGCCCTGGCTGACCTGCTTTTGCGGCACTAAATCAATTCCCCCGGCCCTGAGCCTGTCATCAGCAGACTCATACTGCCCATTTCCCAATGCCAAAGCACGTCTCGTGTCAACATTCGCTGCGCTTCAGCTAATGACGTGTCGCCATGGAAATGGCAGGACGCCTCTTTCCTCAATAAGTATAAACAAACCGTTTCACAACACACAGCAGCAGATTTTCGATTCCATTCCTCTCTCTGTGTTACTTTGAGTATTCTGTGACTCGTTTCAGTGCTCTGGTCAGCTACCTTCGCCGCTTGTAGCCCGTGTGAACACCTGTACCATCTCGGTAAATTATTTTACTCTGTTTACCACAGAATGGCTACAATAATGCCCTACATGTACGAGCCCGAGTATACCGAGGAGGAACTACTGGAAAGGGAAGCACGCGAAAACGATGGGGATTCGGACGGCAGTTGGCAGGACGAATCAACAGATGAAGAGCCTGGGCCTAGTCGAATGGACGGCGTCTCCACCTGGTGCACATGCAATCGGTGCAAGCTAATGACAACTGAGGATGAGAACTGCTGCTGCCGAGAAAACTCGGGATGCCTGGCCTACATTTCGGAAGGCGAGCCACGACCGCAAGGCATCACCGAGCTGCCAGACTTCAGGGCAGACTGCCTCACACGGGCCGAGTTGAGAATAATGATGGTGCTTATGCACGAACTTCGCGCAACTGTTCGTCCTCGTAATCCGAGTAACGATTAAGTATACTCTGCTTGTCATGCCACTCCTATTTCATGTTCTTCTACTATATCCAAAATTACATCTACATATCATTGTAACGCATGTAAGTCGTTCAATAGTGTGCATTGTCTAGATAGCATTTGTCTGTGCAGAATGCCATTAGTTACAAGAATTGTCATTGACAACAAACGTTTATTAAACTTATCTTGGTCATTTAAAAACAGTTTGTTTCATTCCTTTTCACAGGTGGTACAGGCTGGTGGCCTATCGTTCCTTTACATGGTGGCTCCACGGGAGGCTTGGGCACCGCGTTCGAAGAGTGATACCCACCTGTGCCGTTTGTGCCATTAGAGAAACGTTCCCGAGTGACAGCGGTCAGTACAGGGGATTTTCTCTCGCTGTGCTGCAACCTGACTTGTATAATCTTTAAATTCTTGTATTTTTGTGTCATGAAAATAAGATACAAAATAAAACACCACATATATTTTAACAACGTTTGTTTCCATTTTTTAAATGAATCAAGTGTGTATCCATTCAAGGATGGACGTCAGACATCTGTGCTCCGAATGGGTTAAGGTCTGATCACTGTGAAGCAGGGTGGTCACTATCTATCTAAGCTAACATAACATAGTCTCGATAATGCATGCACTAAATAACACTTGTTCAAAGTCTTTCAGTAGGTTATGTCTCTAAAAAAAACACAGATATATCTATACTATCAATTACCATTGGATTATACAGGCCTTAGGGTCTTGACCACTATAAAACACTGGTTGAAGTGTGGATCTGTGCTCACAAGAATCTACGGTATGTGGCATTTGTTATTGATAAGCAACGATATACTATCATTGATATAAAGGCGATATACTATATATTGATATAAAGGCGGTTCGCGCCAGTGGATGAGCGCTGGCATGGGTGGCTGTCAGGGGCGCGAAAGGCCAAGGTGCCAAACTACATGTACACTTCAAAAGGTGTCCCACGCCAAGGGGGCATCGGTCACATGGCCTCCTCAGACCCCGTGTCTCCAGCCAGGCCTCCCCTTGAAGCAGGCCAACCCCCTTCAATCCACATAAGTGTGTCTCCATTCAGCAGTCTTCCTGTGCCTTATCTGCACGCCCCAGGGCCAACCATCCCACCCCCCTGTATCAAAGGCGGTTCGCGCCGGTGGATGCGCGCTGTCATGGGGGGCTGTGACGGGCACAAACGGCCAAGGTGCCAAACTACATGTACACTTCAAAAGGTGTCCCACGCCAAAGGGCCATTGTTCACATGGTCTCCTCAGACCCCGTGTCTCCAGGCAGGCCTCCCCTGAGGCAGGCCGCCCCCCTGCAATCCACATAAGTGTGTCTCCATTCAGCAGTCTTCCTGTGCCTTATCTGCACGCCCCAGGCCCATCCATCCCACCCCCCTGTATCAAAGGCGGTTCGCGCCGGTGGATGCGCGCTGGCATGGAGGGCTGTGACGGGCGCAAACGGCCAAGGTGCCAAACTACATGTACACTTCAAAAGGTGTCCCACGCCAAGGGGCCATTGTTCACATGGTCTCCTCAGACCCTGTGTCTCCAGCCAGGGCTCCCCTTGAAGCAGGCCGCCCCCCTGCAATCCACATAAGTGTGTCTCCATTCAGCAGTCTTCCTGTGCCTTATCTGCACGCCCCAGGGCCATCCATCCCACCCCCCTGTATCAAAGGCGGTTCGTGCCGGTGGATGCGCGCTGGCATGGGGGGCTGTGACGGGTGCAAACGGCCAAGGTGCCAAACTACATGTACACTTCAAAAGGTGTCCCATGCCAAGGGGCCATCGGTCACATGGCCTCCTCAGACCCCGTGTCTCCATGCAGGCCTCCCCTTCAAGCAGGCCGCCCCCCTAATACCACGACATACATACGTCATTCATTCACAAACACACCCCAGTTTCTAATACTTTAAAAACCACTCGATATGTCTCATGAGAACATCTTTGTGCTTTGCAAGTCAACTCCTGAACGTGCTACCTGGGAACCACTGAGATCTATGCTAATCTGCTCGTCGTCGTACTATCCGTGAACTTCTGTGACCACTTCGAGCATACCCATCAGTGCGCTACCTGTGGCCATCCACCTATTCTCCCACAACATACTGCTCTGCTTGCTGAATCCAACTGTTTGTTGGTCAAGGTAAGGCCATGTGTCCTGGTCATATTTTGCAGATTTTTAAATTTCTATCTATTTGCGATTAGAGTACCCAATAGTGCTATGTTCATTGGTCTCATTGCTATTGACTTGAATTTCCATTGCTATGCTATCAATAGATCTATTTATTTTCATCTGTGTCAATTGTCATCAAATTGCATCCTTAGGGGGTCCAGTCTATGATGTAAGCATGTTTCCTTCTCGTGCAATACAGAACATCCAAGGGATGAGTCACATGTTCAGTTTTTAGTCACATCATTTATACATTTCTGCAACTTATGCAAATACTAAGCCACACATAATGAACTGATATAGTTCCTGCGACCAAAACAAACCTTGCATTGATCATTGTATGATTAATTTACTTTTGTATCAAATCTTTATTCTTGAAGATTGTATAATAATGTCGATATTTACTTTTCAGATTTATCAACAATGCCTGCCTGTTCGATTAGCGGTTGCCCTTCGAAGACCCATGCGAAATCTGAAGGCACTACAATGTATGTATTCCCGAAAACTGTTGATCGAATAAGAGAATGGGTCAGACATTGCGGATATCCACTGGATGAGCTGGAAAGTAGAGTCCAACAAATCTTACAGGACAAGAGGGGTGATCGATACCGCATCTGCAGCCGGCACTTTTCCTTGGACATGTACACAACATCTTGGGTAACAAAGAAGAATAAACGGCGAACGACACGGAAATTGCTCGAAAACACTATTCCCACTCTATTCGTCCACATTCCGCCACCGGTGAGTCAAGTGTCCGGATTTAGCTTTAGGCCTTGTGGTAGTGTGTAGGTATCCGAACGGATTAATTGATATTGTAGGTGTTCTATCCCTTGTAATAATTTTGATATTGATATGATTGTATCGTTTTTTGAAAAATGACATTTACCAATATATTCTTTTTCGATTTCATAACCCACAAACGCAATGTATATATATGGGAACAGGGAACTGTGCTGTATTGAGCATTTTACAAGTATTCTGTCGCCTTACATGGCTATTTTTAATATTGGCATTTCATTATCAATCATTAATTTACCTTTACAAATTCTTGACTATCCCTTGAATCTGAAGCAAGAACATTCTACATCCTTGACGTGGTCGCAGTTATCAACCACTTCTAGCGCGTATCAGGTAATCTTACTAGGCTAATCCGCTACAGACCTGTTTTATGCATGTCAAGTAATATTTTTATTTTATCGTGTAATCATTTTACCGAATGTTTGGTTAGTGCTTTCCAATTGATATACACCTTAGTTATCGTCCACTGGTGTTTGTTTTCGGTTATAATTAGTGTTATCCATACTAATGCAAGTACTGTCTTTCAGGGAGATGCTGAAGCGTCCGCCACATCTACAACATTTCTAGATGTTCTTCAACAGCAGGAGGTATGGATATTGACAGCTCCATCGAGCGTCATCATCAGAGCTGGAATTCTTGTCGTTTGATTGTTCTACACAATGTTTCATTCGTGGTTAGCCGTTGATATGTACCTGTGCTGTCGACCCCAGGTGTGTGTTATGTTTTCACTATTGTAATCCTCACTAATGCAAGTACTATGTTTCAGGCAGTTGATGGAGCGTCAGCCCCTGCACTTGATGCAGAGCCTGACATTCAAGTAATTCAAGGGGAAGTGGAAGCGGGACCATGCGTATACGAATCGGCGCAACAGCTTTCGGAAGTGCGCACTACATTTGCAACATCCATAGATATTCTTCAGCAGCACGAGGTATGGATAATGACAGCTCCATCATTCGTCATCATATAACGTGATTCCATTTGCTATACTTTATTCCCTATTAACGCAAGTGCTGTGTTTCAGGGAGACGACGAAGCTTCCACTACAATCACAACATCCAATTTAGATGATGCAGATGTAAATAAATCGGAGAAATAAGTCGATGAAATGTGATCATATTTAGATTTTCCTTGATTCTTTTGGACAATGCATCATTTGCGGTTATCTCTTTATATGTACCTGTGCGTTCGACCCCAAGTGTGTGTTATGTTTTCAATATTGAAAACCATACTAATCCAAGTACTGTGTTTCAGGGAGACGACGGAGCTTCCACCACAATCACAACATTTCATTTAGATGATGCAGATGTAAAGGAATCGTTGAAATAAGTCGATGAAATGTGATCATATTTGGATTTTCCTTGATTCTTTTGGACAATGCATCATTTGTGGTTATCTCTTTATATGTACCTGTGCCATCGACCCCAAGTGTGTGTTGTGTTTCCAATATTGAAAAGCATACTAATGCAAGTACTGTGTTTCAGGGAGATGTGGATGCCTCCTCTCCAATACAACCATTCATGGCAGTCCATGCAGAGCCAGAGGTATGGATACTGACAGTTCCATCGAAATAGATCATCACTGGTCGAATACTTGTCCTTTGATTGTTGCACACAATGTTCAAATCGTGTTTGGCTATTGAGATGTACCTGTGTGTTCGTCCTCATGTGTGTTTTATGCTAACAATATTTTGATACATAGTAATGAAAGTACTATGTTTCAGGGAGACGATGGAGCCTCAATCCGTGCTGTCTATGCGGATACAGAAAATATAGTCGTTGCAGCGCAAGAGGAAGGGAGGACCTGCGGAAACGAATCGGAGCTACAGCGTGCAGATGTTGAAGGTGGAGTCAAAAAAGTTGCAAAGAAAAAAAAACAAAAAAAGGTTAGTTACAAACAGTTCATAACTTTAAAAAAATGTTTGTGCTGGGGACTATTTTATGTTTTTTCCAGTCAATTCTACTATACTCCATCTTGTGTTTAAACTGAACATCCTTTTTCCAATCTCTCCTCCAGTTACCCGTGGGTGTCACAACTATACACACACAGAGAGTGAAGCGAATGAGAGATGTGGCTTGCTAGACCGTGTACACTATGGAGGAACTATTAATTGAGGCGAGGCGTGTTCAGGTTCGAGATGCTCATGTCCAATGGCCAGACATGAATTAACTGTGTTTGGAGACTACAGCAAAGTTGCATTGGACCATAGCTACAGTGCAACCGCACCACCACAAGAAGATGTTACTGAATGTATTGAAGATAGCTCTGAAGTAGTTGCAGATCAATTTACACAATCTACACCCGCCAAAAATTTGCCACCAAAAAACCTGTCGACATTGTTGTGTTCTCCCATCAATGTTGAAGTAATAGATGTCGAAATGACAGAGAATGAACCAGCCGCAGCATCCATAGACACATCAGAACTTGATATCAGCGATGTTACTTTCCAATGTGTTGAAATCTCCACAACGTCACAGGCCGAAACAACGTTGACGCAGGATGACAGTCTAATGAAAGAGAGCAAATACATTGTATTCGACAGTTGTTTGATGGAAATTATAAGTATTCTGAAATGTGTGCATTCCATTAGAGGGAAAGTATGTGGGAAGCCATTGATTAATGTGACTCGTCAAATAAAAGGCAGTAACGTCAAAATTAATGCCGCCTGTAGATTAAATAATAGGTTCTCATGGTCTGCACAACGGATGCTGGGGAAACTGCCAGCAGGCAATCTACTGTGTGCAGCTGCATCACTTTTTAGTGGCTCCAGTTTTAGAAAGTTAGAGGCTTTCTTTCAGTTTGTGGGACTCCATTTCATTTCTAAAGCGCTGTACTACATATACCAACGTGATTATTTGTTTCCGGCCATTAGTGATGCCTGGAAAATTGAACAATTGTCTCTAGCAAGTACATTTGAAGGCAAACGATTCAGGCTAGCCGGCGATGGACAGTGCGACAGCCCTGGATTTTCTGCCAAGTACTGCACCTACCACTTTCAGGACATGGATAGTAAGAAAATTGTGAGTTCGGTGGTCGTGCAGGTAACACAATGTACATCGTCAGTGGCCATGGAGAAGCTAGGATTTATAAAATCAGTGGAATATCTACAATCAAGGGGAATGCACATCGACCTCATAGCCACGGATAGACACGTTTCAATTGCCAAGACAATGAGAGAGCAGTTCCCACATATTAAACATCAATTTGACGTATGGCATCTTGCTAAATCCATCAATAAGAAAATCTCGGCTGCAGGGAAAAAAAAAGGTTTTGAAAGTATTTTGCAGTGGTCACATTCTATCACCAACCATCTTTGGTGGAGCTCAAAAACTTGTGAGGGGTCAGTGGAAATACTACTTGAAAAATGGCGGTCACTGATGCACCACTGTACCAACGTTCACCGCTGGACAGCAAATGAACATTTCCACCAATGTGAACATGGCCCTTTGTCCCCAGAGGAGGCACGGAAGAAGAAGTGGTTGATTCCATCTTCACCGACACACAAAGCCATTGGGAAGATTGTTTTCGACGAAACTCTATCAAGAGATTTGAGAGGACTGACAGAATTCTGTCACACAGGAGATTTGGAGGTGATCCACAATATGAGCCTAAAGTACAGGCCAAAGCGCTTGCATTTTAGCTTTCGGGGCATGAAACATCGCACTCTACTAGCGGTCTTGGCCCATAACAGCAATGTCGGACGTGAACAATCTAGGACTAGGGGTGAAGTAAGGATGCCTCGCTACACTAAGGTGTTTTCAAAACGAAGTAAGCAATGGGTGATCAAACCAGTCTATGATGAAATGCAGTTCGACTTTGTGAAAGGCCTTATTGTTGCTGTGTTAGAGAAGCACAGATATGGAATTTTGGACGTTTCTGTGCAGAGCAGTGATCCATTGCCACCGAACATTGCGACTGTGCCATGCCCACCCGAAGCACAGCTGATTGTGAAGTACAAATCCCGGTTTAAATAATTGCAATACGATTGTCTTTTTGTAAATAAATGTTATTGTACAGTGTACCTGTAAACCTAACCCCTACCTTCACCATCATGGGTGGCGAACAAGCTGGGTGTCATCTTTGAATTCTCTCTATTCACCTCACATATGTGTATGTATATATTTTTCTCATGTCTCATCTCATGTAAATGTAAATGCTGCGCACTGTTAACGGAGGGGAGGCTTGCGTATTGCAAATAATAAAACAAACAAACAAACAATAAATCTCACTTTTAACTCAACTCCTGTGGTACTTTATACTTTCCCTGACCTTCCGCAAAAAATTAAATGTCTCAATTTGGGCTGCAAAGCTCGCAGACAACGGGGACAAAATTGGGGCACTTAGAACGCGCCAGCCAAGCGGGCCATGGCATTTGGGAGAGAAGCCAGTTCGCATTTGCACATTGAGGCACACTACATAGACGGATTCTAAACTTCAAGTTCTCACAGATGCCTATACTACGTGATGTTGCAAATAAAGAATGCGAAGAACAGCGCCCAGATAAGGCCCACAAGTCGCATTGGAAGTATAAGGGTCTATTGATTTTTGACCTTGAGACAGGGATCATGCCGAAAGAACTACATTTGAAGGGAGTGCGCAATAACGTAAGAGACGATAAGGCAGAAAATTCAGAAACTAGATCGAGTTTCATTTTAGTTCAGTATACGAAAAATCGTTGTCAAGAGCACGGTCCGTTTTACAGACTGCATTACGAAGAGACACAATGGAAATTCCAAATATAATGTAAGTAAATCTTTACACGCTTTTATACCGGAATGAAGACTTAATGAATGGATGCATGAATAAATGAATGAATGAAGAGCTAGGAAAAGCAAGTAAAACGTGTTCGTAGTGGGCACATGGGCATGCAGGTCCACTAGTCTCACCGATCTCGGTCCTTGGCCCAGCCACTTTTCCCTGCACTGCCTACCTGCACTACGGGACTGTCTCTGTATCCTTCAGCCCCTTCTCCCGGCATTTACCTTGCACTTGCCACCAGCTGGCCCAATTATTTAATTTGTATTCAACTAACCATGTACAGCCCTTCCCCATGCGCGATCAGAAAGACACCTGGCCTAGTAGGATCGTTGTCTGTCTGCCCTTGTTCCCCACCTGCCTCGTCACGCCTAGAAACACTTGAGTATAGGCGCGTTACAAATGCCATATCATATATCATATCATTCCTCACGCATGTAGACTAACTGTCGTTTATCATTGTGTGTTTGCCTCGATTTATCTCGTTACTTTTCGCATTGATTTTAGAGACGAACATACTCCATTGAACTATCCTTGCAAGTAAATAGTTTCTGATCGGCCGTAATAAATAAAATGAGTAATATTAATGAAGTTCGGCTAGCGAGACTAATTATAATTTTTTTGTTTTCATAACAGGTATTTGATCCCATTCTGCCACTGCCATCTGTTTGAGACACCGGCGGATGGATTCTTCAACAGACACCTGCAGCTTCGTGTCAACAATCGGAACACGATCACCATATTATGGGACGATCGCCAAGGGCCCACATGATTTTTTTAACGAAAATGAACACCCTGTGTACCATAAAGGAACAGCGCGTGACTCAGGATGAAACGGAACAGTTATTGCGGATACAGATAAAAGAAAATAAATGGCTTTCGGAGTTCATATGGCAATTGCTGAATATTCTCTAAACATTGAATGTCAAATAAATGTACTTTACTAAATGTACCGTGTTGCTGTTTCATTTTAAAGTACAGTTTCATATTCCGAATTGTGGCGCGCTGTGTTGTGAGTTGATCTGTGTTGGTTTCCGGGTTCTGTGTGGAGTCGCGCAGAAGACGACTGGGCGCGTTTGCCTACGCAGCACATTAACGTCACGGAGAGAGGGGGTGAATATGAATGTTTTGATAATCTCAGGCTCAGGGGTGGGTGAATTGATTTAGAGCCGCAAAAGCATGTCACCCAGGGCGATGGGGAAAAAGATAGGATTATCAGAAAATGGCGGCTCCCTGGTGCTTGTTTTCGCGTGCATTTAATGGACGAAAACTCGGGTAAGGTCCATAGGAAAGTTTTCTAAAATCGAGCCACTTAGGCTTAAAAAAACATGGCCGACCCGTAGGGACAATAAACATTTTTACTAGACCATGCCTTTAAGAATAGTCCCACACATTGTAGGACATCATAGCAATTCATGAAGCACCAAGGAAGAAAAGAAGAAGAGAAGGTAGGTTGTGATTAGTGTCAGTGTTTGATTGATTGATCTAATTCACTTCTGATCTTATGAATTGGTACTGGCTAATGCTTACCAAATTTAGTATTGATGAATGGTCTGAATGAAGAGGCAGTTTCCTAATGACATGCTTTAAATGTCTGCACTGAATAGTGCTTCTGTGGAAAAATGCAGTCTTTTGAAGAATCACTTCCTCAACAGAGGCTATAAACCAGCAAACATCAACTCAGCAATCAACAAAGCCAGCACCACCCCTAGGAGCAACCTCCTTCAGCCAAAGAAGAAGCTAGATTTGTGACCCAGTACAACCAGGATAGCTTCAAATGTAAAAAAATATTACAGATGTACTGGCATATTCTAGCCATTGATAAAGATATTCCGGATTGGATCTCTGATAGACCACAACTCTCGTATTCAAGAGCACCGACTCTTATACATTTGCTAAGTCCTTCCTTTATGGCACCCGTACCCCACACCTCTGACAATTGGCTAAATAATCAGACCACATTGGGTTTCCATAAATGTGGGACTTGCTCAATGTGCCCTCATGCACTTACTAGTGACCAAGTCCAGTTCAGCACCAACTATAATCACTGTATCAAGCAGTTTGTTAACTGTAGAATGAAACATGTCACACAAATACATTTGCAGTACTATTTGGGAACTGAGGACGAGAATACCGGAACACATGAACTCACTCAAAACAGCAGACTCAAGGTATCCATTGGCTGTCAATTGGCAAGAAGTTCATCAATTGGACTAGAAGAAAGATATTAAGTTTGTGGGCCTTGATTTGATGAAATGCGACTCTCTAGGCCAGAGAACTGAAGTTGCACCAGCAGGAAGCGCAACTTATATGCAAAACCAGAAATGTGGAACAAGGGCAGAATACCAAAAAATAGTTTAATGTATTTCTGTCACATAATTTTGTTACTATTCCACTGGATGTATCTTTCAACTGTACATAAATAATACCCACTAGTTTAATTTAGGTTCCCGATAAAATAATTCTTGCTCCAGACATACAACCTGGGTGCTTGAATACTATCCCCCCCACTAGCTCCCCCTTGCGCACCAACCCTAGTACCCATGGGTTGCATAATCATAACGATAAGATACTAATATTAGACAACCACTCTTAATATGATGTCCAGCCAACTGGCCCTATCCCCCTTCTCGTAAACTTCAAGACATAGCCCTAATCACTGGTACATTGGAGACCAGCCACCCACTTGACCCTCTTCACTCACCAGCCCTGATAACCATGGGACAAATAATCATTTTTGACAAAAACATTAGTATGGACAATCACTTGTATAAACTGTCAGAACTCTCAGAGCCACCCAGGTTTATCTTTCTCCTTAACCCTCATAACCTAGTGGCACCACTTTAAGGTTCCATATGTTAATATTTTGGAACCTGCCCCATTTTCGCATCAATTATCGTCACCATTTATGCCACCTGCATTTTCCAATTTTCCTAGGTGAACAGGTTCGCCCGGAGTATATTTTTTCCAGGAAACCTTCTCAGGGACCTTGGTACATATACTCTGCACCAATTACTCCCAACCCCAACCCCAACTCTTTAGGTCAATAATACCAAAACACTACCCATTCCAAGTTCAACATTTGTGAACAGTATCACTGTGTCCCGCTCCGTCATAGGAACGAGTCACCTTGGCAACCTACACTGACGTGACCACAATGGTCTCCATGTGACTGGGATTAGCCAATCAGTGCTGTTGATGGAACGAGTCAATCACCAACAAGTCTTGAACGGCCAATCTAGTATCCTATACTACTTTAATATCGTAGAGTCCCTACGGTGGGATCATATTGATTGCTAACTGTGGGAGATGCCTACGGCCGAGACACCTGGCCTCCTTAGGTAAGAAACTAGCTTAGGGATCCCCCATCTTATTAACTTTTTTTTCTGCTTCACGACTTTAAAATTGGGACTTCCAACCCCGCCATATTCACGTGGGCTGCACGGGTATGTTCACTTAAATTCTTACAAGATTCTCTGATGAACGGCCTCTAATCACACAACACTTGGCATGCGTACTGTCCCTCGCGCCTTACAACACAACGCATGGCCTCCAAGCTTATTCAGCAGCGAACACTCACCCTTGGAAACAGGCATGCTCTTCTGCATGTTGCTAATCAGCCATCAACTAATGGACTTGGGCTACGTAACCGCATTTGTATTCCTGGTGCCTTGCATGCACCGTCAAGTGAATCCACATATGCCCCTCTTCTGGGTCCCTGCAACTCGGATGGTGGAAACAGCAACCTAGTTCACCGCAAAAGGCCGTACTTGCATGCACTTTTTCGATCACATACTACTTGTAGGATATATTGACCCACTCAACGCATTGCCCCACATCACTGAGTGGCATTGGCGCAAGAAACAGCAATCTGGCTGCACTGGCTCCTATGTGCACCAGGACATCAAAACTGCGTTTTGGCAGCAACAGAAAAATGGCTGCACCATCTTGCCTCACACACTTCAGGCAAAATGGAACAAGGGGAAAAACTGAAAAAGTATGTCAGTGTGTTCTGAGACATATATATGGAATCAAGTGAACCGGCAGCACTGCATTGCTGCAAAAGCCAAAAGTTCTCCGTCAGAATGAAACTTTTTTTGCACCCTTTCAAAATGTAGTGTTATGCTATTTCCATCTGTACATTCTGAAACCACTGTGATGGAAATGGCCCTCCCAGGCCCAGGATAAGTCATTGTGCCTCAGAAGAAACAGGGATAATTCCGGAATGACAGGTCCTGTTAAAGTAGATTTGAAAGAAATCAACAAGCAACTTTCTTTTCACCCGCATGGGAAACGCTTGTTTATTTCTTGACAAAATGTATCCAGGTGCAGCAGTTCAAAGAGACTTTTTGCTCTCTGAGCCAGTTCACGGATAAATGTATCTATATCTTAGATAAGAGTCCTGCTGCAAGTTAAATTACTACAGCTACAAAGACAGTGGCCATCTGAGGAGCTGCAAACTGAATTAAAGAAAGAAATGCTAGCAGTTTTTAACACATGTGGAAAAATGGGCTGTGCTGACTGAAGAGAAAAAAAATGACCTGTTTAAAACTCAATTGTTGATGAAAGCCTGATCACTTAGCAATGTAAAGGAATCATGTTAGTGGTTATAATACACATATAGGATATCTTCTGTCATAAGTTTGTTTAAATCAAGACCCAAAGTAGGAAATTAAACAGTTTAAAACACAAAGGCTGGGGTTGTAAGCTCCTCCAAGGAAGGGAGATACACCCTAAATCCAGGACACATAGGTGCGAAGTGCCAGCTTGAAAAACTTTGTATGGACAGGACAATGAAAGTTCACATGCTCATCAGACATTCGTCTGTGCTCCAGGCTGGGAAAATAGCAGTCCTGGGACACTCACCTGTCAACTGTAAAGGGGCAATAAAACCTTTAATTAAGACTGGAAAACCACTTCCTGGAAGGAAATGACAGCTGCTTGCAGTTGAAGGAAGAAGAAAAAAAGCAGGATCAAGTACAAAGGGAATGGTTTTTGGTGCCAGAGACTATTTTATAAAGAAACGTTAAAGACTTTTATTTCTGTAGCAAGAATTAGCAGAAATTTAAAAGTTTGCAGTTCTTAAATTTCATTTTGTGGGCTATCTTATAAAACTTGGTAGAACTCATTACCGCACGGGGAACAGAAGTTACAAAATATGACCGATTCCAAGGAAAGTATTAATGTGGCAAACATATGATTGTGTACATACATCCCTGGGGACAATTCATATTTGTGTACAAAATTGTGTAATTTTAGGCCAAATCTTTAATGTGCAAAACTACCAAAATGTATCAGAAAGGTGAAACAAGGTCACACAGACCTCAGGATTGGACTGAAATGGGAGACACAGAATATGTGAACTGTGTGTATAATTTGCCAAGAGATCGCAAGTGAAAAAATGTATGTTTTTCGCAAAATTTGATTTTAAGTAAAGTAAATGTGGGAGTGTTGGGACATTGTAAACCTCACCTCATAAACCTGACATCATCCCCTTAAAAATCTAACCAACCGAGAGCGAGGCGGAGACTAGCTCCCCTGCCCAATCCAAGAAGTTTAGGGGCGGGCGTAGTTAACCCTGCCCAGCCTCTACCTTGATGATGTAATTTGGCATTATAAATAAGGGTTCCTGACAAGACACACTGATTCCTGATTTCCTACTGCCGGCGTCCTGTTCCTGTCTGTTTCCTGTCTATTCCTGTCTTCATCATTTATCCATCTAAACTCCAGATCCCAACCATAAGGCTAAGCATTGCTGATCTTGCTTCAGTTAGGCCTGCATTCTAAAATAATTCCCATAACCAAGGGAAATGCTGTGATGTTTTGCGACGCATCCTGAACTAACCTGGCTTGCCACTCACTGCATGCTGCTGCTATCTTGCTATCCTGATGACCTATAGTATCCTGTAACCAGAATTGCCAGTCCAGAAGAACTATCCTTTGGTATCCAGTCCCTGCCCCGCTGTCCATGCCCGCTGATTTTGTCTGTCCAGTAGAACTATCCTTTGGTATCCAGTCCCTGCCCAGCTGTTCATGCCCGCTGATTTTGTCCGGCTGTCCTGTGTTAGACCACATCTGTGTGGTGAACCAGAGCGCTGACTGTCCAAAATCCAATCTAAAAAGTGGACTGTGAGTATCAATAGGAAACATAGAACCATGGCATACCTTGCCTTGCCTTTCTTTGGTCCATCCCAATCTCTAAGTCATTCCATTCTTATCTCAATAACTTGTAATATTGTCAGAAATCATTCTTGAATCAGTCCTGCTTTGATTCCTTGTGCTAGCACCAACATCTTTAATAATTATGTCTTGCAAAATCCTAAACTATTAATCCTGTTTGAGTGATCAGACTGTGTCTGCCAGGGCGGGCGCGCAGGTGATAGGGTTGAACTCGCGAGTTACCCCGGAGTTTACTGTGTCTCAATCTGGTAGCCTAGCCTGAATGCTCAAATGTAGAGTAAAACTGTCTTTGTCAAAATGGATTTCTTTTCCTTTTTCATGCCTTAATTTTCTCAAAAACGCACCTCACTAGATCTTGCATAACTCACTAACTTTACCAGCTAGAGACCTCATTTCATTTTCATATTGTACCTAGGACCCATAGCTACACCCCAATACAAAGACCGCATCACGATTCACACTATTTTACCCATTTGTATAAAAAACCGTTTTTGTAAAATCAGGAGGGAATTGCAAAAGTGTGTTGATTTTACGTGTCATTTTGATTATAAACTGTTTTCAATCTTCCATTCCATTTTGAATTGTATGCTTTCGCTCAATCCATTGCTTGTGGGAGGAACACGATCTTGCAAGACAAGGAGACTGATGGGACGGGTCCCTCCTTCATGGAATTCTCCTCCCGGTTTCTACAGGCAGCTGAGCGAACCGAAGGCTAAGGTGGCTGGTTGAGGAGGAGACGATCCCGAGGGTCAGGACCTGAAAAGCGAATGGTGAGTAGATTGTGAAAGGTGGCAAAAATAACTGTGCATTAAAATGGGGAAAGAAATAATAGGAAGAAAGTAATGGAGGGATGGTGGAGTATTTGAGTTAATGACGAAGAACGTCAAGTATAGATGTATGGATGAGGAGCGATCCATAAGATACATCCAGAATCCTACGTCCAGAGACGTATAGAAGGTGTTGTTTCAGAGTCCAAGTGGATATTTTAGGCTACAACCAGATCTGTTAAAGGAAACAATTCACACTCCCTATCAGGAGTCATTTTAGGGGCAAATGTAGCCACAAGAAGCGTTGGCAGAGATATATGTGGGGCCAGCCAGTCTGTATGTTTGTGTATTGTGTACATTATATGTTTTGAGGAAATTATGAAATGTCAAAGAGCAACAAATAAAACATTATGGTAAAAGGCTGAGAATAGATTATTTATTTATTTAGTTGTTAATGGTGACGATTGAAAAGGTGGATTGAAGTAAAGTGAGACATAGAGGTTTGGAGCGGTGATGATTGGTGCACGCTCATATTGTATTGTTTTTTAAAGTATTTTTTTGTAAAATAATGGTAAGTATTGACAGTCAATTGCGACTTTTCAAGATGGAGGATTTTACACTTCTCATGCTCCTGTGCAAACAGCTGACAAAACACACACTCAGGCTTAAACAATATAGTGCAGAATGGTTTAAGGGTACGGCAGTGAACAGAGATCGCTGTCAAAAGCAGTTTTGCAACACATGCGTGCATTTCCGCAGCCCTGTGGCTTTTCGTGTATATCACTACATCCATGGTTGGCTAATTCTGAGCCTGCCTCATCTGATCAACAGAAGGTACCCTTTCCAAAATGGGCGATGCATGCATTGTTCGTTTGTTGCCTAGCAACGCTCACTTTTTGATCTAGTGTCCATCCGCCGGCAGGCGGAAGCCAGCCCTCTCGGCCCTGTTCGGCAAAGGGAGCCAGGAGCCATTGCCCACATCCTTGTTTCTAAATCATTGGCACTGCTTGCTGCCCCGCGTCATCCTGAAGGTAACGTGTATCTCTATAACATTGGAAATATCGACTACAAACATGTACCCGACACGTAAGATAGCAATGCTAGCACCGGAATCTACAATCATTGGAATTGACTGCCTTCCGATTTTTCTGTTGCCGCAACTTCTGCTTTGCCCAACTGACTGGTACAGGTCCTTGTTTATGCTATTAGATCAAGTGTTGTATCAACAATGTTCCCTACCTACCACTAGGAATGCTGTCATAGTAATTTGCAGTGCAAAGTAAATCTAACTATTGCACCTATTGTTGCCGCTTGCCGCACGCATCAGCATTGCGCACTCGTTCAGAAGCCAAATAAGTGTATCACCATAGAGGCTTCCAAGCTTCTATTTGCCCCATTGTTATCATTCAGAACTGTTCTGAAAGCTCGACTAGCATATTGTTGTAATAGTGATAGTGAATTATTTGGAAATACTCAAATAACCGACTGATGGGGTACTGCCTTTGGCCGCAGCATGCTGTATATTTTACACTGCATACCTACAGAGTACTGCAAATGATTTGTGTAACAACTTACACGATAATGTCCGAATGAGCGACCACTGCATAACTATACACCGATGTCAATTACCAATTTATCATTGCTCAATTGTATTTGCATATCATGGCCCTGGCTTCTTATAGTTTCACTTGCTGTACTACTTAGAAAGTAGTCACCCTAACGGCCCACTCTTGAGCCCACTGGCCAACCTGAACAGCCATTCCTCAAATGATGCCCAGTACTGTACAGAAACAACAGGTTCCATCACGAGGCACCTCCGCCTCAATCCCAGCTAAATACAGCCATGCTAGGCTGGTTAATCATCACCATGTTCCTCTTTTGTATCATTCAGAACTGCGTACCCTGCACTGGATGCCATTATGTCAGCTATAAAAATGGACTATCCAAACTGACCTGCCCCCAGCATCACCCCAACTCCTGCCCCACCACTTTCTTGCCCTCCATGTCTCCTTTCCCGCCCATCCTAGAACACTCCCATTCCACTAGCTCCAACAACAATACTCATTGTGCAGAACCCCTAACACACATTAGGGAGCACCTACAAACCCACGACATCTCAGAGGAAACCCACGCCCGTCCCATCCTGGGCAAGACTAGACGTTACTGACTAAGATTACGAACCATGCTTCGCTCTCACTGCCTCACATTAGCCACAAAAACACCCAGGCAGACACAATCTAAAGTGTACCTATGCTATTACAAGCCCAAAACAGACTCCAAAGAAGCACCCACCACACCACCCGTAGAGATGCCCACGACTGTAGCTAATCCCAATCAGGAACCCCCCACTAGTTTCCAAGGGGCCCTCATCAACGCCCGATCTCTAGGAGCTCACGCCAATGAAATACATGATCTCATCACTGAACAACAACTAGACCTTCTAGTAGTCACAGAATCCTGGCTTCACCAAGCATCCTGACCGCTGCTGACACTCCCCATTCCACCAGCTATACCATCCGTAGAACCGATAGAGCCCACTCCCATTTAGGCGTGTAGCTATCATAGATAAAACAATACTGCAATTAAGAATCCCATTGAAAACATTACAGGGTATGAATTATTACTAGTTAAATATGCTACCAATGAAAAAGCCATGATCAAACTCGTGGTGGTCTACAGATCACCCAACTCCAACAGCCGTCCTGAAGCAGACATTCCCCTGTTATTCGCTCCACTCTTCAAATACCAAAACCAAATGCATTATCCTTGGTGATATTAATCTAGGATTTAATGGCAAGCAAGACCCCAAAGCAGAAGCCCTACACTCTTCACTTAAGGATATGAACTTCACTCAACTGGTGAATGTTCCCACCCACATTAAATGAAGAACACTAAATTGGTTGCTCTCCCTCAACACAGCCATAACCTTTGATTCGATCTCACCCCTAGATTGGACCGACCACCACAGCATTAAGTTCACTCTCTTCACCATAGAACCAAGCCCGCTCAAAAGAAATGTATCAAACACTTATGAAACCCTAGGCCCAAATCTGTAGGTTGCCCACATGAACCCAATGTGCTGTGTCGAACGCTTGGGGTTACCTTTTTCCTTTTGCACCCTAGCTAGGTGCACCCACACATGTGCGGTACCGTTTTCATCGGGACAAATGTGGGGACGCGGGAAGGTAGGCCATGTGTTGTTGCGGTGTGTTTCGGTGGGTGGCTCACTTGCGAAATGTCTGAGTGTTGTCTTTATTTCTAGCCAATTTCAGAGACATTTCCCTCTGTCCACACACCGAAACAGGTCGCCAACAACAGATGTCATACCTTCCCGCGTTCCCACAGGTGTCCTGACAGGTGTACCTCCCTGGGCCTCCTACAAACGGCTGTGCGAGGTACACCACCCCTCCATTTGGGAGGGTGACAAGGGCCCTTACCTTTCCACTTTGGGTGGGAGGGAGAGGGCCACCACCCGTTCATGTACTAAAATAAATATGTGGTGGCTAGTGGTCCCCTCCCCCCTCCCCCCTTCCCATTGCTTTTTTTGATTCGCTTTTTTTTTGCCCCCCACCTATGGGGCAGATGGTCACCCATCTGCCCCCAGGGGTCTCCATACATGTGGCTCATCCTTTGGGGCCTCAGGGGGTAGGGGGATGCTTACCTAGTAAGCAGCCTCCCCTCCCCCCATATTGAAAAGACATCCCTGGTGTCTAGTGGCATTTCTGCCCACGGATCGAGTGCTCTGTGCCTGATCCGGGAGCAGCAATGCTTACACAAATGGTGTTGTTGGAAAGGGGAGAATCTCCCCTTTCCAACAACACCATCAAAAAAATCCCTGGTGCCTAGGGTCCCCAACCCCCTCCCCCCTTCCCATTGCTTTTTTAATTCACTTTTTTATTATTTTTTTGCCCCCAAACCCCTGGGGGCAGATGGTCACCCATCTGTTCCCAGGGGTCTCCATACATGTGGCCCCATGCTTTGGGGCCTCAGGGGGAGTGCTTACCTAGTAAGCAGCCCCCTTCCCCCGGTAATGAAAAGACATCCCTGGTGTCTAGTGGCATTGCTGTCCACGGATCGAGCGTTCACGTTCATGTAACTATTTAACGGACAACCAGGCTCACAGGGACCTCTTCTTGGTGCTGGGTCAGCCAAGTCTTTATTCAATTTCTCCTTCGCCATTAGCTGGTTTCTATCTACTCCAGACTAAAAACCCTTTCCAATTGCAGGGATTCAAGCCTTGCTAAAATGCATCGTGGAACATCCAGGTTCTATCCATTCCTATTTGTATACATTGGCACATCGCCACAAACTATTCACCTCATAGCCAGCCTTAAGGTCACTTTGTCTACTTGCGTTACTGCATCTGTACAAGTGTAAACTGATTTTGCATTTTCTTCAGTGTTTCTTCGCATAAGCATCTTCATCTCGAGCCCGAAATGTTGCTAATCTCTGACACCTCCTATTCAGATCTTATAGAATGTTCATGTTCTTTCGTTTTACATATCTTTTCAGGGTGTGTCAGTGCTGCTTCGCGTGACGTCACCAGTCTTCTTTCTCACTCATTTTCACACTTCTCCCGAGACTTCTTCAAGAAGAACGTTAGTTCTTCGTGCATGCATATAGTGTTTTCTCAATGGATACCTTGTTTCAAGGATTCTTTGCGGTCCAGGTATTGTTACTGATACTACACATGTTGCAATTTACGGTTCCCAAAATTTAGGCAACATGGGGGTGGAGCTTCTGGTGGGGGTGTTTGACTCCTCCTCTACAGGTTGAGTAGACTGCGAAGGCACTGGAGACTGGATGTGCAGGCTCAGTTGGAGTAGTTCAGTGTGTCATCTGATAGTCAGAGTCGAGGTTCCAACAGGGTAGGTTCAACTGGCAATGATGATCGGCAGCGAAGATGCTGGCACAGCGAGCAGCGGTGTAAAGGTGGTAGATGCAACAAAGAGCTTCCTGATAGAGCTGAGGCAACAATGTGCTTAACTAGAGTGGTGTGGCAACGAAAAGGTGAAAACGTGAAGTGCAAGTTTGAAAAGTCTAGCAAGTGCCAAAAGCAGCTCTGTGGAGTCCTGCTGGTTTGAGACACAGTGAACCCGGTGCAACGACAATTTGACCAGTTTGATGCAATTAAACACAAGGCCCTTGACGGTCTTGCCTCTTAGGATGCTGTGAGTCCCCCTCTGGGGTCACGAGTGGGATAGAAGCTGACAAATATGCTCAAAGGTATATTACTTAATCATATTTATGTCACAGATGCCACTGAGAGATAAGTACATGGCTACATGGGGATGGGAATTAGTAGAACCATTACTGACTAGTACCAATTATTGAACCATTCTTATAATGTTCATTTTCATACTCATGGGCATTTTAAAAATAGAATGTGTAAACCAGATAATATATTTCAGCATTAAGCCAAGATCCTGGAAGATCAGAGGTTTTGAACTAGCAGAGTTAAAAACTCCTTCAAATAATCATCCATAATGGCACTTCAAATCTCCAACATTGAAAGAAACAGTTCTATAAATAGCTAGTTCTTCACATGTTGGTCTACAGCTAGAGTTGCTTCAGTAATCTTGATAGGCAGATCACAGATAACCAATTCCACATGGGGCATCCCACAGAGCCTTATGTGTTGCCTAATTTGGTTATTATCTTTCAAGATGTAAAATGGTATCACTACAAAATATTGCAGACCATTACTGCAAGGTAGAAAACCACACATTGAAACAATGAATTTAGCCAAAACAATAAATGGGTTTTCGTTAGAGGTATTTATTAAAGTGGGGGATGTGTGAGAGTGCAGGGGATTTAAAAACCTAAACGTAGTAGTTATGAATTCGAGGTGTTCACTCTCACAGTAAAACAAGTGATATTTTCATCTAGATCAATTTAAAATGCTTCAAGAGAGGACAGATGACAGGACTCTACATTGTGAAAAATAATGATGGTGTAGAAATTATGTTTAGTGATACTAGCATTGCTGGTGCACACAATGACATTATGCAAAATGAAATGCAAAGGAAAATGGAAATTGTAAAGACAGCTAACCGTAGAATTGCTGATGGGTGCGCTATGGCTCTCTACAAAATACAGTGTATATGTGATTATCGCCTGCTGCATCCCCAAAACAAAGAGGTTCTACCCTAAACCTCCGAAAAGGTACAGGTTTATCTGGATTGGATTGGCGAGTCGCTCTAGGCCAGCTTTATTTTTATTGTTCTCTAGTAATTATCATGATGTCTCATGAATTCAACAAACTGGTGCCACAGATTATAATTAGCATCATTTATTCAGAGTCAGGTGGCAATGCCTGCTGCTTCCAATTAATGTATGCCTGTACTGTGTCCCATGTTTTCTTTTTTGGTTCCTATGTCGCTCCTATCTGCCCAACAATTATCAACATGGTATGTTACGGCAATTTTTGTTCACCAATTATGGAATTGTTTATTTTGATGATGGATTACCCATTACATTTATGTTTAAATTGTCAGCCTTGAAGACTACCTATGGTCAAGACACTTGTCAGCTGCAAGTAGACATTGGCTGCAAGCAGGCATTGCCACCTGACTCAGAATAAATGATAATTTGTGTCAGCAGTTGTTAAATCTAGGGTTGGACTGGCCTATATGGAACTCTGGAGATTTCCCAGTAGGTCTCTGCACCCTGGGCTTCTTTTTTCTGGTAACCTATGTTGTTTCCAAATGTTATCATAGGAAAAGGGTTAGGCTTACTGAAAATGTGCAATATGGAGCATCTTTGAACATTATTTCCAGGGCCTCTTTTCGTTCCCAGTCCACCCATGGTTAAATCCATGCGATATTATAATAATTACTAGAGAACAATTAAAATTATGCTAGCCTAGCGGGACCCGCCAATCCGATCGAGATAGACCGATAATGGAAATTGATTCTTCCTAATGAGACTGCCGTGACATAAATCAACAATTCTAGTAGCACAACAGCAAACTAATAAGTTAACATAGTTAAGAATAGGGAGTAATAGAGCATAAAATGGGGGACACTATGAAATTCAACAGTGTTTTTATTTCTGATGAACAATGAATGTACATGAGCAATGGACAGAGCAAAACCACAGCCCTAACAAGGAGATGACTCGGGGCCACACCCTGTTTGGGGAGTTGGATAGACACATAAGGACCAGTCATGTAATTTAAGCATGCTGTTAGCGTTTGTCTGAACCACAAGTATTTCGAGAAACATGCCCTGTGAAATTTCATGCAGGTGTGTTTATTCACCTGAAAACTGGATACATGTGCACTACTTACAGGATTGGGTTTGATTAAGAGTGCCATACAAATCCACTAGAGATGGCGTATGATATCATGTGGTGAAACCAAGATGAAATGTACAGTTCCCAAATTATGCTGTTATGCCATGTCCCAAAGGTCAGAGAATGCTCAGTCAAGACGTTCATTGTTAATGTAACCAAATCCCTTTATTCTACTGACCTTTCTGTAGAAGACTCATTGTGCAAATCCCAATAAAAAAACAGAAGTTTGTGCACAGTTTTAAGCACATAAATCATACTACCTAAGATTGCTGTTTAGATTGCTTATTTATACATGTGCTTTTCTGCAGCAACAAACATAGGGACATTAAGCATTCACTGAAATCTTCTGATGAGGCACAGAAAATGGGAAATTACAAAACATGGTTTTACCTTAAAAAACAGGATTAGGTACATAGCAATTGGGAGAAGTTATCAGCTGCAACTGCCACTTAGAATCAGGCTATATTTTTGAAAATGTCCAACTATGGGTCCATATCTAATCTGAACCATGACTGTTGATCCATATATCAGAGACAATACTTGATTCATGCATTTGAAATATCTTTATTGTGTACATACACACTTAAGCTATTCTTTGACTGCCCAAATTGTTTTTGATGGTTTGATCTGTCAATGTGCTTGAACAGGCTCCAGCATCCCAAAAACCTGGAGAGCCTTCATGTCCGGACCATCTTCCAATGGACCTTTTTAAGAATTAACTAATTGCTTAAGTTACTTTCTAAAACCTGTCTTTTGAATGTGTTTAATTCACGATGCCTGACAGAGCGGAGGCAGATAACTACCATTACATATATCTGGTTGATAGATTAGGCAAAGTATTTGTGATGATTTTATGACAAAGATTGGAATCATGAGATTTGAGAATGACATTCTTATTCCTGTCCAGTCAGAATTCAGGAAAGGGCTGAGTAATAGCGACCAAGCCTTTTGGGTATCATACTATATAATAAAAGGCCAGATGTACGTTTGTCCGAAGCCGCCCTGCCCGCTTCACGTGTTATCACCGCTAAAGCAAACTGGTGCCTTGCATGTACAACAATAAGACTTCAAGTTTGTCGTCCAGGTGAACAAAATGTGTATTTAATGTTATCACCGCTGGAGAGAGCTTTTGCGTAATGCATCCAACAATAAAACTTCAAGTTAATCTTCCAGGTGAACAAAATTTGCATTTAAAAAATGATAACACACAATTAGCTGCAGAAAAGGCCCAAGACAGTAATACCACTTTAAGAGCATACTTTAAGTTGCATGGACTAAGAAAATTAATACTTTAAAAAAATAAAAACAGAAATTGATTTGATCAAGCACTATTTCTGTAACATACTTATGTATTATGTAATTATTCATTGCAATATTTATTGGTGTATTTTATTATTTCAATAATATTCTTCATGTACATTTTTAACTTTATTTGACTTCAATTTACTTCATTTTATTAACTCATTTTTACTTCAAATCATGTTGCACATGAATTGTATTACCCTGACATCCCTCAACATTATATATTAGAATCCAAAGCACATAATTGGATTCCAAGACAATGAGGAGCAGATACAACAAGTGGTTGTATGTACTATGTTGAACTTTCAATGGATTCTGTGAGATTTACTTTGAGGTTACGACTTCTACTTTTTCTATTAACTTGAATTATATTGAAATACACCACATACTATACTTACACTCTGAAAATGTCTTCCTTTATGCTTATGCAAATGAGTCCATGTACACAGGATTTTCCACTAGTATCTATGTACAAGAATACATTGGCCCTCATTACAAGTCAGGCGTTAAGGGATTAACGGCGCCGTCAGCGCCGTTAACCCTTAACGCCTGATTAAGAGGTCCCGGGTTTTAACGCCTGCTTTTTGCAGGCGTTAAAACCCATGCCGCAAAGTGACCTTGGTGCTAAGTACGGTGCCGCGATTTGCGGCACCGTACTTAGCGCCTTTCCCCATTCCCATTATGCCCTATGGGGCAAAAATGGGAATGGGGAAGGGGCCATTGGTGAATGGGGAATTACTGCCCCACTCACCTTGTAATGGGGCGGTAATTCCGCCATCCACCATGGCAGAATCGTAACCTTAGCGACATGGACCATGGTGCTAATAGCACCATAGTCCTCTGCCAAGGTTGTAATGAGGGCCATTATCTTAATAAAGGGATACTTGTATTTCTTTGTTGATTTAAAATCCACTTTTGATTTAGTACATCACACTTACACCTTGTCAAAGTTGCATATTCCATCGCAGCACTTATCTGCATACAGTTTTATATATACGTGAACTATTGCTTCCACAGGATAGAGTCAGAGAAGAAAAACATACAATGTAGATAAAGGTGTGTGTGAGGCCTGTGTGTTTTCCCTTCGTTTGGTCTATGTATTGCTGATTACCAATGTGGCTCTAACTGTTCTTACTTTATCCTCTCATGCCGATAACCTAAATAGTGATGAAACTGGAATCATGTTATTTGTGGATGAGAAGATTCTTTTATTATGCACCCGTATTGGCCTTTGCAAACCTCTCAGTGAGTTTACCTTATGGTGTTCACAAAACGCGGTAAATCACAAATTATATCAAAACTAAACTGATGATTTGTCGCACAAGGAAAAAAAAAACATTTGTTTGAACACAGAAACTTTGGGTACTAGAATAAATAAAGTGATCATTTTGGCTACCAAATGATTCCTTTTTCTAAAAATGGCCCATGGAATGCCCTATTGCTTTAAAGTGAGCAAACTCAAGAGGCAAGATGGTATCAGAATTGCCCCTTAATGTGAAGTTTTTAAATCTCAAGGATCATTTGCTACTTGTTAGAGAACCAAACTATGGTGCTAGGTTAATTTTAAGTAACACCAAGGTTCCCTGTTAAACAAGAAAGGCAGGGAAAACAATGTATAAAACACAAAGATTTCTGGAAAAAACCTGTGCACACAATTAATACAATACATTCCTATGCACACAATAAATACATACCATTCCTGAGTACACCAATCAGTGTGTGTACCAGCAAGTATTGCCCTAAGTACATAATGCAGGGGACAATGCCAGAACCCGCTCACCGAGAACCAACTCATGCTGTACCTCACATAACCTAAACAATGAGAAGTGGTTAAAAAACAAAATGATTCAAAGTTCATTGCAAAATATTCACATAAAATAGACATAATTACAAAAAGTTAAGAACAACATACTTGTATATAACATACACATATCGAACGTTTTCATTAAGATGTGTGAAAATAACCTCACATAGCCAAAATTAGCAACTAATTACCAATGGAAAGGAATAGCCTGAGACCTATGGTCCACATTAGAAATACTGTGAACACAATTGGACGGTAAAGAACCATAGCTCGCCTGAACCCAAACGCACACTGCCAGTTTGTGGATGCTAATGCGCTGTCCTTGTTATGTTAATTTTGGCACCTCGTAATTGGGAAGAATACCTTTATTGAAAAGTATTTTGCTTTGCCTCAGTGTACCAGGAATGCACTTCTCCTTTTTTGAAGTCAGGCATTTTGCCATTGTGAATGAGATGAATATGAGGCCTTGAATGCAGGCCAGTAGACACCTTCAATCCCACAGAAAATATCCTGAGGACATTGTTCTGTGATGTGCTGGTAAATCCTGGTAATGGAGCACCATGTCAGAACAGTTTTCTTCAAAATGAATATGAAGTTTCTTTGGTATGTACCATCCTCCTTAACCAAAACAACAAAATGAAATACACTAGGCATACTGGCGCTGGGCGCTTAACAATTTGTTGCAAAAGATCCATATTGTTACCCATATTTAACTTCTATATTCCCTCTAAACAACATCCTGGAGGATGTTGCTCTTGTTCTCTTGTCGTCAAGTCTTGTTTCAGTTTGCTCTGGTGTCTCATGTGCCGCGCAGGATGTTGCTCTTGTCCTCACGTCAGCAAGTCTTGCTTCAGTTTGGTCATGCGTCTCATTTGCCCTGGAGAAAGTTGTTCTTGTCCCCTGGTCGGCAAGTTGTGCTTCTGTTTGTTGTTGTGTTTCAGAAGCTCTTGATATTGATTTTCGCTTTTCATCAGATGGAGCTTTTCCAAGTGATGTTGTTTTGTTGTGTGGCATATTTCAGTCGATCAATGGCTTCAAAACATTTGCGAAAATGTCCAAGAAATATTAATTGATTGTGCTCTCTTCTTATGAATGAACTCAAGTAAACTGTAAGCTTGCCATTTCCCATATTTGGAGTGGCGTGATAACAATTAAATCTTTTTTTTTTTATTCCCATTAAAAATGCTTTAATAAACACTTTCAAACTGTATACAGTAGTAATACATTTCAATGGAATAACCAACACATCAGACATTTTGCTTCAGACACATTTCCAGATTTTGCCTTTTTCTAGTACCTACTTTAGTGAATTGGGGTGAGCATCAATAAATGAGGGTGTCTTCTGGAGTGATTTGTTTTGTATCTAAACATAGACTACAATCTTGCCACAGACAAATGAGAAATACATTGGTAGCAGTGGGTTCAGCAGTGTGGATTTTTATAGCCGGACAACCATACACACACACATACATGCATTCAGATTCATATATAAAGAGAGAACCTCTTTCAACTACAATCTATATTTGAGGTTATGGTTAGGAGTAGTCACTCTTGCCTGTTGTACTGCCAATTCACACAAATGCTTCTCTGAAAGTTTCTTCTCATGTAACTCTTTTCAGGAGAATGAAGTCTGTTTCTTGCGTTATTGTCCCAATTATTATTAAATAAGAAAAGTTTGGGTGGTTCTGATCTTTACATACAATTAGCATACTTAGTTCATTTCTGATTCTTTCAATGTGAAGATTTACTGAAATGTTACTGTTATGTTTGCTGTCACTATTTTATTTTGTAAGAAGGCATGAGTGAAGGTATGAGTGAGAAAACAGCGGGAATCAGGACAACACAAATCTCTAACTGCACCTGACCTACTGATTATTAGAAGGACTTCTGGCTGCTAATGTATAAACCGGGCAGAAGAATGCCCTGATCCACCATATAACTATAGTTATTCTAAAAGGGAGAGCCTAAAACATCAAACCGCCAACCTCAAAAAGTCATGAGAGAGAGCAAATGAGTCCACATGAAGCCACATATTGAGAGACAGGTCTTTATATAAAAAAATACAAACCACATGTTTCAACCAACTCAGGCCTTTTTCAAGGCTAAATAACTTGAGTTATTAAGCATGCAACTGGATGGGTTTGAAAGTAAAGACTGAAAGGAACAATCTCCTGGATCGTTGTGTGGCATAATCCTGAAACATCAATACTACTCCACAAGGCTAATAAAGTTACAATGGGGTCTTAAAATAATATCAGTAATTACAGTGATAGAAGGGACTCAGTACCCCAGCTGTGCCCGGTGTATACAAGTGAACACATGACAGCCTACAGCCGACAGAACTTGCACATGATTGCCTATGCTGTAGTAATCACCAAGGCAAATTGCCCCAATAGACTAGCAACACCCACACACAGGACTACAGAAACCACAATGCAACATTATAAATCACTGTACATGTAACAACACAGTTCAACACTGCACCCAAGGAATGCAACACTGGCAGAAGTAATGTCATGTACTCAGGGAACAATGTTTATGCAGCCATCATGGAATAGATATAGACAACGCAAACTTGCAGAATTACAACTAATAAACCATCAGGGCATATGCATGCACGCAATGAACAGGCCTAAAACAGCACCATGGCATCCTGCCATGACAATTAGAGACCCTGAAAGAAACGCGTGCTGGCTGTGAACTGTGTGCATGGTATTACACAACAAAGCAAAGGTCCCCCAATAGCGAATGACTCCACATGCAAGTACTGTCATGTTGAGCGACAATACTCATAAAATGCATGCACAAAGTGTCTATCAATATGCCGTTGTAAATTGCAACACATCCTTAATGCTCTGTGATTGACACCTATGATCTTTGCCCTTGCAAGTGACTCTGGATACCCCGGGTTCTTTGGCTGATGACACCAGTGTGGAATCCACAGATGCCATGGGAAGTGGCCTATAAAGAGACACACGTCTGGACCAGGCTGTACATTCAGCAGACCTTTGGCCCGTTGAAGACGTGTTTCCAGTGCATACACCGGACTGGAGAGGCCTTATTATATAGACCTGAGAAGGTTGGACAAATTGTTCTTGCCTCTGTCATACTGCACAACATCTGCTTCTGGTGGAAGGTGCCCGCTATCCCCTGATGAGTACATGCCACCTCCAGAAGAGGAGGACTCATTGCCTGTGGGTGATGAGCTGACACTCAGTGGGTGGAAAGAGGGGTGGGATGAATGTTTGCTTCAGCCAGAACTGTTGGACAATTTGTTTTAGCACATTGATGTACACATGCTACAAAGTCTGTAAATATAGTCACATTATGAATTAAACACATGTCCACAATAAGAAATGTCCTAGCATTGCTTCAAGTGAACGATTATTTAAACAAGAAATGTGCAAACAACCTCCCCATTCCCTCTCCCCACAACACCATCCCAGACACACCCTCTCCACCCACCTCCTCATCCCCACAATGCTAACAACAACACACACTGCCCACCCAACTCTCCCTTCCTTACAACCGCATCAGGAGGATAGCACAGGGGAAACACGCTCACTTTGGAAGCAAGAAGATGCAGAGTAACACAGGTTTGATCCTCGGGTCAGTGCTTAGAAACCTCTGGGTATTAAGCACGTTATAAATAACCAATTACATACATTACATTACATTCCCAACACACCCTCAACATCTGGCTCCACTTCCCCACAATGCCATCCCCAAAAATACTCCTGCCCCCTCCTGCCTTGTGCCTATATACAGAGCGCTATCTACCATCACTTGTGTGGTCTCTTGCCCTTACAAGCCTGCTCCAGAGGGCGCACAGAGTGGTGCCTTAGGGTGCTGGGAAAGATCCCTCTGTGGGGTTTCCATTGATTATAACAAATACAAATTATAGAATTAATTAACAAATAAAAAACAGCAAAAAATACTGATTCATAAAGTAAATATATGTGGGGGTGGGGTTAGGCGTTACATCTGGTGCGGGGGGTTGTGGTGGAGTTTTACACAAGGGAAACAGGAAGTTTGAGGGGACCTACCCAAAAAAAATGATATTTGTTTTGTTGTTTTGGGTTTGGCAAAAAATAATTCTGTATTTATTTATTTGTTATAATCACATACAACCCTCTTTGGAGGTGATGGAGGTGGACAGGTTGGACTCCGGCCCCCAGATGCATTGGAGTGTCAAGAGCATTTTGGCCTGCATTGCCTCAATAAAAGCCGAGATACTCATGGCCATATTCTCACCCTCTGTCCTATGACAGTCAGGCAGCAGATATAACAGCTGACTCTCATCGGTCCCAGTCCATGGTGCTTGCTATCCTCTTTGAGGCTCTCTGAACACAGTCTCAGATGGCCTGTAGTTGTTGGACTTGTGTGACAACCAAGGTTTTCCAAGCTCACCTGGCACTGTTCAATAGCATCCAGACTCCTCCATATGGCATTCTGTTATGCATGGACTATGGGCTGTGGGCTGTCGGGAGGGCTGGTACTGAAGCAGGGTGAGCTGCACAACCTGCCACCCACACTACCATCTGTGTCACACTGACCATGTGGCTGGGTGTCTGGTGACAAAGATGTGTCATGAGCAGTTGGGTGGGTATGGGGCTGCTCCTTCTGTGCACCTGGATCCCCTATCATGACAACAGTGGCTGGTTGTTAGGTGGAGCTTGCAGGTTCTGGGATGCAGTACCTGTCGCTGTGTCAGCATCGCTGCCATAGGTTGCCCTGCCGTTGCTGGCATGTGTGGCCCTGATGGGCCCTGATGTCACTCTCCTGCCCTTCTTCCTTTCCTTCTCTTTGCTAGGTGGTGCAGGGGTAGTGGTTGTTGGCATTGTACTGGAGTCCCAGACATGGGATTTAGATGGGCCTGCACCCTCCTCCTGAGTTGCCTGTGAACCTGTTGTGTGGGCATTGTCATGCTGTTCATCATCATGCAAACCTGTAGGTGGGCTTGCTAGTCACACATGCTACCTGGTGAAGGGACATCCTACACATGTGGTCTGAAGGGTATGGTGGATTTCAAACCAATGAATATGCCCAAAGCAAGGTGGGGTAGCATCTGCTGAGAGTGTAAACCCCATTGTCATGTGCTCTTTGCCTCTTAGCTGCCAATGCAGCCTGTGCATGCGGTTGTGCTTGGTGTCCACTTTGGCACTTGCCCTTTCTCAACTCACATGGGTGCTTTACTTTACTTTACTTTACTTAATTAATTTATATTGCGCAACACTGACCCGGAGGCTTAAGGGCACCAAGACACACACATAACAAAAAAGAGGTATATTTAAATAGGGCAGATGGGGCCGGGCAAGATCCACTATCACCAGAGAGATCTATACAGATTCAGAGTGGAGAGTCTAACTAAACAGGAATGTCTTTAATTTCTTTCTAAAGACAGGTGTTGAAGTTTCCTCTCTCAAATTCAGAGGGATTGTGTTCCAGACAGACGGAGCTGCAGCATAAAAAGCTCCTTTCTTAACCTGCGACGATATACAGGCTGGAGTATTTAATTGGATGGTGTTATTCGATCTAAGGTTATGTACGTTAGATTTTAGTACGAGCACTTCCTTCAAATAAACTGGAGCTGTACTTCTCAAACATTTGTGGGTAATTACTGTAAGTCAGAAAGTAATTCTATTTTTTATAGGAAGCCCGTGTAGACATTACGGGTTTACCGGTCTGGATACAATGGTACCGGTAAGCTTGCCGTACCGGTGTATCTGGACCTGCAAACTCTGAGTTGTGCTCACGGGTGTCTTTCATTCCGCCAGGCCTGACCTGGCAGAATGAAAGGCACCCGCGAGCACAGCTTGCCTGTAGCACCGGCACGATAATGAACCATGCCGGTGCTACAGGCATCCCCATTTCCATTGAGCCCTATGGGGCTTAAATGGGAATGGGGATCACCCGATTACGGCACCTGTGAAAGGGCAATTACCGGGTCCGGCGGGGCCGGAATACCCCGGTAATTGCCCATTCGCGGGTGCCAGATTTTTCCACAAGTTTGTAGGTAGCCTGCCTGTATTACAGGCATGGCCACCTCCAAATTTGTGATGAGGCCCATGGTCTTTCCTACTGAGATCCAAAATCACTCTAACTGCATTATTTTGCAAAACTTGCAGACGGTTGACGTCGGATTTCGGCAAGCCAGCTAATAAGCTACTACAACATTCTATTCTGGAGCACATCATAGTCCTATCAAGAATTTCTCAGTTCCCTTTAGAGATGAATGGGCATACATGTGTCATTAGTTTAATGTAGTATGAAGCTGAGGAGACCAGGCTGCTAACTTGTGCTTTCATGTTAAGGTTATGGTCAGAGAAGATCCCGATGGTCTTAACTTTATTTTTTGTTTTAATCACACAGCCATCAACTTGGAGCTGGGTATATTCCACCTCCGTCTTACGAGTTTTTGCTTCTGTGCCCTCTAGCAGCAGCTCAGTTTTTCTGGTATTCAGCGCAAGACCATTATTGCACATTCAGCTCTGAATTAGGCCATATATCCTGTTGATGTTGGTTTCATCCTCAATAAAATTGCCAGAGAGGGGGACGACACACTGTGTGTTGTCAGCATAGTTTGTGAACTCAATTTTATTTTTTACATAAAGTCCAGAAAAGGCACAGTGAAGATATTGTAGAATATCGGGGACAGATAGGCCCCTTGTAGTACTCCTTGCATGAGCTCAGTGGGTTTTGCATCCGCTCTTGCACTGCTTACTCTGCACTGACGCTCACTGAGGAAAAATTCAACCCAACTTGCTGCTGACATGGAGAACCCTGCCACCTCCTCCAACCTGATGACCAATAATGCATGGTCCACCAGGTCGAAGGCAGCGGATAGGTCAAGAAGTATGAACATAACCATCTGTCAGTTATCCCCATGTCAGAGCAACCTAGTCATAAGGTCCAACTGCGCTTTCTATGTCCCATGGTTCTCTCTGAACCCTGACTGCTATTTATTCAGGATTTTATTGGATCTAAGATGAGCCATAACTTGCATATAGGCGACTTGATCCAGAATGTTTAGCAGGAATGGGGAATTAGAGATGGGTCGATAATTTGACGGAATCAGAGGAAAGAGACCAGTTTTCTTCAGCAGACGGGTGATCCAGGTGTTCTTGATACCAATGGGGACACGATCTTCCCTGAATGAAGCATTAACAAACGTATACAATGTAGTAATTAATATAGAGGAGCATGCCTTAATAGCCAGCGCAGGGCAAACAACCTGTTTGCAATTGGTTGGTGCACACAGTTGCAGGTGTTCACGTGCAAATTCATACTGCTGTTCATGGGTACATGCACAGTTGGTCAACTACCCTTGCATACAGGGCCGGCCTTATCACTCGTAGCGCCTGTGGAAAAATTATATTTGGCGCCCTTGTCTGCAAAGTGGGAGGGCACAAAATGTTGGGTTTCAGTGCAACACCAGTATGGGGGCAGCCTTGCAGATCCATGCTGGTGTAGCTGTGGTGCCATTTTGCAATGGAAAGCACCCTGCTACCATGCTGGCATAGGGACCTGCTCATGTCGCTGCTTTACCAGCATGGTATACCCCCGCCAAGGCTGCCCCATGCTGGTATGACAGAGATGCTTTGTTGAAATGATTGACTTCCCGCTCCAGCATGGGAGCAGGGTATTTCCATTGCAATGGGACTTCACCACGCCAGAAAGGGGGAGTCCTTGTAAGAATTCTCCAAGCTGGTGTGTCGGGAGGGGGTGATTTGGTACACTGGGCGAATGACCAGATTGCCCCTGCCCAAACCCAGCTCCGCTTGAATAAGCATTTGGTGGCATTGCCTTTGGGAGCATTGCCATGTGGTTTCATCTTCCCCTGTCCATTGGACCCATCTATGCTGAGGAACACATACTTGGCTGCCGCCTTCTCCTGCCATGGGTTCAGACAAGGGGGCCCACGGTGCACATCCTGCGGCCAATGTCTCCCACTGGTGTTTGGATAGGAGGATGAGGCTGCCGATCAGGTGCTTCCACCACTTCCTGCAGTCCTCACCGTCCTGTGGGACTGTGCCCACAGCTGTAACCTTGTCATAGATGCCTTACCAGATGGCAACATTTCTTTGCCCAGATGTTTTACGATTCCAGGAGCCATATAACTGCTCGGCATGGGCCACCACCTGGTCAGTGAGGACTTGAAGGACTTGAAACTCGGCCTCAATGAACGTCTGCTTCCTCAGCCACAGATCAGGCACCTTCCCCATGGATATTTCTTGGGACATAATGTCCCTCTGCTGTGGTTCTGGATACCTATGTGGCAAAACTATTGAAACTATTGAAGCCTGGAGGTGTTGTTTGGTTATGAACCCACCCATTAAACACTGACGGGCCAAGCTTAGACATATGGGAATTAACTCCCATTCCCCCCTATCTCTGGCCAAGCCACTCCGAGAAGGGATTTCTTTTGCTTTATATAGGGTCTGAAGTCGGTGAAATAGGACTTTACATAACTTTATTACATGTGATAAACGTGAGATATGTTAAACTGCTTAATTCCTTCATAAAAATTAAAATAAAAAACATGTGCAATGCTCACATGTTAAATTAAAATGTGTACCCGCGTTTAATTAAAATTGGTCTCTTTCACTGGCTTAGAGAATTGTTTGAGAACTGAACATTATTCAACCAAAACACAAATCATTTTTGTTTTCCCTTCTCCTACCCAGGTAGAAAATAACATAGCAAGGCAGCAACATGTGTGTTTTACTGTGCATCCAAAGGAGGCCACAGTCAGAGAAAGGTGCATTAAGGACTGGTAAGTGTGGGTTGCTGAGCCTCTGCTCTTTTGGAAATAGATAATCAAACTCTTGGCAGGTACTGTGGACAGGTTGTGCAAAACCAGGCTCACACACTTAAGCTAATTAGCAAATCCAGAATGTGCACCTTGTTTGCCATTTTGGCACATGGCAATCTATCTGTTCAGCTGTGGTTGGTATGCATTACTGTTTGTCTTTCAAGTACTAAATAAATACTGCTGTATAGATGTTACTTGAAAAGTACAGCAATCGCTTACCTAACCAAACCAGCAAATATGCAAAGACTTGTGTTTGACCAATCAGAATGAAAAATATAATGTGAAACTTGAAAATGTCCTTGGTGACCATGCTTCTAAAACATAGGAACCCATTAAAAGAAATAGTGTGATTGGATTACATGCATGTAGTCACTTCTAGGCACAGCCATAACAAATGTTAAACGTCACTTCTATAGCTGTTTTAAAAACATTTTGTGCGTGCCAACAAACAATCACCATTGAAATCAAGTAGATGGTGTACAAAAAGGTGTACTTTTGTGAAAATGTAGTTTAATTGTCTTTAGAAATGGCCCACATTTGGGTTGTTTAGTTGAGCTGTGTGGGGTTTTCAGATGCAGGGGGTGGCAGATTTCTGGTCTTATCACCTAACTTGGGGTACATATTAACCACCTACCACTGCGATGCACTTCAGTATCATATTAGATGGGTATTTATAACTTCCTCCAGAACGTCACAGTATCAATGGAAGGAAGAAGGATGATCTCTGCCTTAATGTCAGTAAGTCTGAGATCCTACTCTTTGCGACGCCCACTCCCTCCTTTCCTCTCTCTTTCTGGCCACCCACTCTGGGCCCACATCCTGCTCCTTCCTTTGAGGCTAAGAACATTGGTATCACCTTTAACTCCACCCTCTCCTTCTCGGCTCACATTTCTGATGTCTCTGAGAGGTCAGACTATCAGCTGCTCCTCCTCAGAGGTATTCTTCCTTTTCTCACCTTCCCCTAGAAGTTCACTGTCTCTAGAACTCTGGTCCTCTCTAGGCTGGAATATTGCAACAGCCTCTTTCTAATTCTTCCTGCTTCTAGTTGCCAACCTTTACAACTTATCCAGCACAGGACTGCAAGACTCATCCTTGGCCTCAAGCCCAGGGATCGTATCTCTACAACTCTGAAATCTCTTCAGTGGATCCCTGTGGCTGCAAGAATCAACTTCATGACCATCTGCATTACCCACAAGGCTTCTGGGGCCTGGGATGTCTCTACCTCCAATGTTCTCTTCCAAAACATCTTCCTTCTCAAGCTCTCCGCTCATCCACCTCCAACTCTCTGAGGGTCCGACATTTCTCCAAGCAGAGAGTTTCGGGCAGATCTATCTCCTCAGCTGCGGCCTCCTCTGGAAAAGCCTACCTGTCTCTCTCAAACTTGAGCAGAACCACCTCTGGATCCAGAAGCAACTCAAGTCCTTCCTTTTTGATTCCACTTTCTCTCTTCCTTTCCCCTGATGATGCACCTGACTGCTCGCGCCCTGGTCACCCTATGGACTCGGGCCCAGGCTCCTGCATGTCCAGTTGCTCTCGCACTGCCTTTGGGCACCCCATCACTTAGCGGTCTGTGGGCCTCATCATGAGTTGAGCGTTAGCCCTTAAATCCAGCCGCATAACGTCGCCGGATCAAGACTGTAATCCAGCCGGCGCAATTACACCCAGCGCTATTACAGTCGGCTGTAATAGTGCCGGCTGTAGTAGCGCCGACACCACACAGCGCTATCTCAGATCTATCATAAGTACAGAACCAGCGCTAATAGCACCACAAACCCATTGTGACCCTGTCTTATTCTGTTGGGGACCATAAAGTTCACCCTGGTGGGAAATCACCTCCTCCACCAGTATTGTAAGTTCACAGTCCGAGTACTTGGGCTTGCACAGCCTATCCAGGGCAGACTTGCCCCTCACACGCTCCTGGGACATTTTCAGCTATTTATTGGAGTGGATGGCTTCCAAGGGCTCCAATTTTAGGTATATTGTGATTTCCAAAATGGCTGCTGCTTTGATTCCCGTTCCTGCGGTGACACATTTCCCGCATCGCTAATAGCGCATGCTAATATTGACGCTATTAGCGCTTGCCGTCAATGCTAAGCAATGTCCTCTGGGTTTTTTTGGATGTCCATTGATGCCCCAGCATGAGCGCATGTCCGCTAGGGTATTATTTGCGCCACAACTCATGGCGTTAACTCAAAACCAGCTCAGCAGTATATACGCCCAGATACTGCCCAACTTTTGATGATGCCTTGTATCTGCAACCCTACAGTCCCTCTCTCTTCACTTATGAGCCACCCGCTGGCTGCACTTGTGAGTTAACTGCACTTCCCTCTTCCCCTTGGCACTTCTACCCTTCACTCTTCCCCCCACTTGCATGATCTGAATGACACACGGCCTAGTAAGATTGTTATTTTGTCCTCCCTTAGTGTCCCACTCCTTGTCTTGTTGCACCTGGAAACACTTGTGTACAGGCGCGTTACAAATGCCACATCATATTATATCATACATTTTACACTTGAGGTCATGAAAAGTAGTTATGATGGGATAGCTGCTCCCTGCAGTGAACCCAACCTTGTGAAATACTGGTTGACTGCACAGAATGCCTAGGGACGGGCTTGCACGATCCTTAAGGATTGATAGCTCCTAGAGGCATGCACAAGTACCAACAGCTCGGTCCAAACACACTTTTATTAGGTACAATTCCTATTGATCCACTACATATGAATTTGTGTTAAGAAATAGTTTCAGACCACGTAATTTTACTCCACATGGTTACCAGTTACTGCGGATGGGGTACCACAGATGGATGGTTATGATGCATACAGCTAGCGGTTAAAAGGGGGTGGCATGTGTAAGTATTTGAGTTGGTCAGAAAGGGAGGGAAATGGTTGAAGCAAATGGAAGTTAAATATAGGCCCATGTAGATATGAAACATTATCACAGTTGAAGGTTAAATATAGCTGCATATGGAGATTAAAGGTGACAGTTGGAGGGTAAATGTGATCACAGATGTTGAGTTAATTTAATTGATAATGAAAATGAAAGATATCAATGGTTTGAGGATAACTTTTGCCATAGTTAGAACGTAAAGATGGCTGACATTGAGGTAGTCACAAAAGGAAGGTGGAAGTGGTGAAAGATGAAAGCTAAAGAGGACACAATATAGTTCCAATAGAATTACAGTTACATTTTAAACGTGGACTCAACCATTTTGTGATGGCCAGGGGTGATGCTAGGTCTGGAAAAGACCTGGGGCTACGCTGATGTTGGAACTGTTGGGACTGGGGCTAGCTAGCCTTTTGGTTGTAGCTCCTGAGATTCTATCCGGGGCTACAGCAAAAAGACCGGGAGCTATAGTTTCCTGAGCCCCCGACCCAGCAACGCCTCTGGTGATGGCAAGTGGAAGTTAAAGGAGGTCACAGATGGACATTGTAGTAAGATAAAATATCCCCTCATTCAAATATTTTCCTAAAACTCTTTCTTTAAAAACACTCTTCACTTTCAAGTACTCATTACCAAATAATTATCATGAATTATTATTGGATTCCAGTGCAGTGTAGCAATATATTAATGTGCTGTTTTAGTAATGTAATATTACTCAATACATTGCAAACTATCTATAACATATGTTAAACTTATGTTATTATAAATCAGTTTCCATATTTGCTTACTAATACCCATAGCTTCTTTAATGATAGTAATAATTGATTAAGCCTACTTTCGTCGATTTACAAAAGAATACCTGTAGACATTTTCAGCAGTGTAGAAATTATGATTTTTTTATGCTCATAGGCTCACATAGATTTCCTTTCAGGTTTAGAGGTGAACAATTGTCAGAATTGCCTTCAGTGCGCATAATTATATAGAACATCCCTTTATAAACTATAACTACCTGTGTAAACCCCATTGTTACGTTGTGTATTAGCCTTTACATATAATACATACATAGCATTAACTTGAAATACATTTTTTGCATTAACATTAACCCCTCTATAAGTAGTCTTAAAATGTATTCTACCTTTATACCACCTCCCACACTTTCCTCACAATGAATCTCAGCCTCTCTCTACAAGTGGGTTCGGAATCATGCAGTGCATCATAAGCTAAATCATAAAGAAAATAAAAAAATATATGGAATGACAAGAAATATATCAGAACTTTCTTTGAGCATTTAACAGTCTTTATTTTAAGAAACCTTGATTTGTCTCTTTGTAGACAAAGTTATTATTTGCCTTTCATATATTTGACAAACACACTTTATTTTCATTATCACTAAAATGTGCATCCTAAACTCACACAATCTAAATCTTTTTCATGTAACATATTGTCTATTGGTCATATCTAAATTTGATGACTGTTTGTTCACATTATCCCTGTTCTCTCTATTAACTTTGTTTTGATTTACAAATATCACACCTACACATACACTCACACACAGTTTATGATGAACTGAATACTACACTAAATGTCTTACAATGTCTTACAATGTCTTACAATCAACTCTGCTGTTCTTTTTACCACTATATAATCCACTCGTCCTTCCCTTTTCATCTGTGAACCATACTATGTTAGACAGAATAGAGGATCAAAAAACATAATACTGAAAGTCAGAAAATGTATTATAAACTTTGCTTTAAACCATCAGAGATAGCTATTAAAAGGAACACGTGGGTGTTTCAACAAAGAGATTCACAGCTTCTTGAACGTGTGCATCGTATTGAGTGCAGGACGAGTGCTGTCTCCCTGCACCATTTTCTACAACACTGATATCTCAATTTCCCGGCTGGAATGACTTTCACTGATCACATTCATCCAGTATTGGAAGATCCTCCCCAGTACCTGGAAGGCTACAAAATCAATGTTGGCATGCATTGGCGCACACGTATTGGAGTGAGTGCAGGGAGAGTGCCCATTTTCCTACAACACTGATTTCTTCATTTACCAGCAAGCATGACTTTCATTCATCCCCTTGGTCCAGCATTGGAAGCTCTGGCCGAGGACACAGAAGCCTACAAAATCAATGTTGGCGCACAATGGCACGCATGCATTGGAGTGGGTGCAGGCGAGTGCTGTCTCGCTGTCCCATTGGCAGCTGAAGCAGAGTCAGAAGTCTTTGAAGTGAGTGCTTTTGTGTTTAAAGGACTGTTGATATCTCTAAAGTGTTTATTAATTCACATAAAACTTTGTGACGGACGCTGCAAGTGATTATAAAGGGTTTGCAGGAAGTTTGCAGAGCCTGACTGACACGACAGGAATAATGCTGACCAAAGAAAAGGCTAACTCTAGTAGATATAACCTCTGTAGGAGGGAAGGCCCTCCTTGATGAATTGAACAAACAGCCATCTCCAGCATGACTTCCCGTTGAGAGTGCTGCTAATATGCTAGAAACTGAGACTGGAGTCCAACAAAGGACTAAATCTAAGGTGGATTTTTTCCACTCGGAGCGTATAGAATCTTCTGCTGAGGCAAGCTGGATCCCAGATACCGCTGTAATTATATCCAATGTAACACCTCCAATTAATAGCGGCCAGGGGAATGAGTAAAGTTCTAATTTAGAAGACAACAACAACAACTCTTTATTAGTTCTATGTTACTCATTAAGGCAGAGTATTGTCATTGTGACTGTGAAGCTGGTTTTACCCACTGGGACAGACGCTCCAGCTGAAGGCCCAAACAGACTTCCTCCCCTAATATTTTCCCTGTTCTGATTCATGGGATTCCTTGGAAGAGGCGAACATGTCTGTGGAACTATTTGCTGAAATTCAATAATTTATGGTCACAATCCAATTTGCTACGAAAATCCTTTTTAAACTGTATGACAACATTCATGACAATTTAAAGATTAATGCTGTCCAAAACCAAGCTTTGTCCCCACTCATTGTTGAAGGTCAAGGGACGTTTATTAACAATGAGAGACATGCAACCTCAGCTCATCCCTCAGAAAAACTGGTGGTGGGGGCTTTTAAAAATCCCCATGACAGGGGGGTGGAACCCATATGCAAGGTGTGGACAAGTCTGAACTCTCCAACCCCTTCAAAATCTATTTATCGTGAAAGCAAAGAAGACTAGGACTTTGTAAGTGCGAAATCAGGAACATGATGAACCAAGAGCAATCCAGTCGGACATGTACTACTGATTAGTGAACATTTCCCAAGGTGCGGAAAGCATCATGGAAATCCAGAAAGAAGATCTTGTACAGAAAAAAAAGTGACAATATAAAAGCACTGGGACTTTAACCAGCTGGTTAATATAATTAATATATAAGAGGTCTTGGGTGACTCAGTCGGGGAGATGGATAATTTGGTAACTAACAGAGTTGGTTGCACTGAATACAGTTCTACCATGAAATACACAAAATCTGCGAATTGTCTGCCTTTGTTGACTTGGCAAAAGGTTGTAATCTGTGAAATACTACTGATAGGGTTGAAGATAACAAATTCACAGTGAGACGTCTGAACCAGAAAATCAGAAACAAATGGTATAACCGGTCAGCTTTTTTGCAGGTACTGAAGCAACTCCCTCCCCTGCAGGTACTGCTATGGCCATGCATCCAAGAATCTGGCCACTGACCACAACCACCAAAATAGAATTAAACCATGTAACAAGTGCGTACAATACACTTTCAAATAACAAAACTTGCCCTCAACCACCTACAGTTGAAATGATGCTCGCAGACAGAATAATTGATGGCAGATTTGGCAGCACCTGCACACCCTTTTTTCACCTATAAAATAGCTGCATCTCAACTAAATTCCACCCCACACCCTTTCCAGTCCTTCTTTTGACCACTAAATAACCCCAAATGTGTTTTCCAGACTTTTTCCCCACTGCGCTCTTCGTGGTCAGCTGAGATGTCCACGGACTCGGCAACCTCTGCAAACCCCTTTTCACCTATAAAAGCATGTCAATATGAATTATATTCCACCCCCATCCTCTCCATACCCTTCTTTCAGCCACCAAATAGCCCCAAATGTGTTCACCTCGCTATCTGGGGAAACTGGTTGTCAACTGCAGATCCAACATAGTGACCACTCCCAAACATAAGACGCACCTCACGTTTTTCTACATCCACTCAGTGGGCGCATACCATGTCCATGGACAGTACGCTGACCCTTCATTGGTCAAGATGTGTCCGTGTATCCGGAAGTGGGAAGTGAGTCAGCGGAATAGACCCAGATATTGCCAATCTGTTTTACCTACTTTTTGGGTATTTAAAAAAATAAATACTGAACAGATTTACACTGTATTGACAGAAGTCCACTTTTGAGACCAAGTCGCTGACCTTGGTGCAAATTTGGTGAAAAACTGTTCAGCGGTTTGAGCTGTAGGCACGAGCAAAACACATTTTCCATTGTGACTATGAGGATTTCCACACATTATGGTACCCCTCTATAACTTTCCCCCCCTGGATGAAGCCACCCCAAACTTCACAAAATCATTCTGAGGTGGGAATATACTTGTTTGCAAAGTTTGGTGAGGATTAGTCTAGGGTGGGCAAAGTTATAAGCCACCCAAAAAGTGCTCTTTCTATGAGTTTAGCAACGTACCTCATTCCCTGTAATGATCCTGAACCTGAAAAGCTAAACTTGCTGCCCACATCATCATCAAGGCATCCTGCATTACCTAAAAGGCAATATCCCTCATTGCCCCAAAAAGGAAAGACGGGGGCAAATCTTGACCTGGTACCGACTGATAACTTTGACTGGCATTCTGCCTCATATCCGACCGTTTTGCTCAAATGGGATGTAGAGGAAGATTACAGCATTACAGCATGGTACAGCATTGACAAATTCTATTGTAGAGAATAAGGCATTGGCTGAGAGGTTATTCAAAAGGATATGGAAATAGAGTCAGGTTAACGAGGGACTAGGAGGCTCAGTTTAAGTGTTGTGGATGTTCTAGAGATTATCGGTGTGAGATTGTTTTAGAAATTCATCGCAATTAGTGACTTTCACAGAATGTTGTTTTATGTGATATCTTGTGTAAACAAAATGCATTTTTGTCTTTTTTATATGGAAATAGTTCCGAGTGTTTTTATACTCATTGATTAAAAAAAAATAATCTCTATTGTTCCTGTCTTGATCCATTGATTGACATGATTGGTAGCACTGTTTGCAACTAGACACACCTAGTGCGTGTGTAGGTGGGTAGCTGTTCAGTGGCATTTCTTGTTTATATGCCTGTATTTGGTCGTCAGCCACACAGCCCCCTAAGAAAGAGGACCCCCTAGCTCTAATTGCTTGTATTTCCATAGTGTAGAGTGCCAGATCTTTTCCTTTGATATAAGGCATTAGACATCCTGTTGTGATCCTGGACATGTGTGGTGCGTTGTTAAAAACTGCAAGTAGATCTATGTGTTTCAAAGCCATGCAAAGTGTATTAATTCCATTGACATGTTACATAACTACATGTGAGACACACTCATGATTGAACTACTTCTAAACCAACAATTGCATGGCCGTACCTGCTGCGTGTGTGGCAATGCAGGGGCTGCATCCTTTGACTCTCCAGATGTTTTGCACTGCAGCTCTCATCAGACCTAGCCAGCATAGTGAATGGTGACTGGTTATGGGAAGCACAGTCTAAAACATCATAAGAGCCAAATGCTGCAGACCCATGGACTGTGGGCACTATGCTAATTCATGTGCAGTGTGCAATTCTTTATGTTGGTCTTCATACGTATAACACTTAAAGTGAAGTACCTTACTATCAGTCATCTGTAACACCAACTTACACATTCCCCAGTCCATCCACCTCTGCATTTGTAATGTTACCAGTGACCAAGGGCATAGGTCAAAACTGACAAGAATGTCCAGGCCTTGCCCAAGTGCCTTATTATGCAACTCACGGCAACACATTGAGGTCTTTAATACTGTACCTGGGCTGTAAGCCAGTACATATTCTGAATGGTCCAGTCAGTGAGTTCTGTGCTTGAGGATTCCAAACATCAGCTTGATGATATTGTGTATCTAGATGTGTGATAATATATCACTTCTGCCTCTGACTGCTTTGTTTCTGTATAGTGTGAGTAGGTATTGCTTCAGGGGGCAACTATTGACTGTTTAGCAACAATGTCTGAGGTCACCTTAGCATCAAGGAATTATAGACAATTCTGGGTCAGTTTACCTCATTATTGACCTGCCAAGTCATAAAAGCAGCCCTCAAATGGTAATGAAGATGGAACATAGGTATACCAGGGTGCATTCAGGGGGGGTGGGGGGGTTGGCATTGACATTCGATTGATGTTGCTGCAATTATCCAGTGACAGTCTCTTATGTTTCAAGAGATGTGATTAGCAGTACGGGGCGATCTGAGCGCCACATGCATGTCATAATTCACACCATGTACTACAGGGAAACAACATGTGGTACAATGTCAACTGTAGTATTTTCATTCCACTGGAACTATGTGGCATGGAGATGTAGTAAGACATGTAATTCAAGATTATGGTGTGGACGTGGTGTAATGCCATAGACTGGGACGTTTGCAATATTCTGACTTTGATTTGCCATTGGTCTTCCAAAAGGGTCCAGTCACAAAAAAAAAAATAATAGTCTGCACACCTGACTGTAAGCAGACACCATCAATTGCTGCTTCTGACAATTACACCTTCTCTCTGTGCATCTTCTCACTGCTCCTGACGATAAAGTATGATTTGATATTATAGATTATTTATAACGTGCTTAATATCCAGAGGTTTCTAAGCACGGACCAGGGATCAAACCTGTGTTTCTCAGTGTTGTCTTGCTTCCAAGGCCAGCACGCTGCCCCTGAGCTATCCTCCAGAGACAAGGATCATGTTGTAAACTTAATCTGCCATGTTGAAACAAATACCAGTTAGGAATCTGATGGCCTCTCATATTTTGCTCCATTACAGTTGGAGCAAGTGATGACAGGCATCTATTGGGCAAATCACTTGCTCGGTTTTACTTGTCTTCCCATGAAGGTGTGTGTTCCTCCTGTATATGAGGTATGTGGACGATGTATGTATTTTTATGTTTTCTTTATTTGATTTATATATGTAAAAATGGTACGGTCAAACAGAATAAATGATAACATTACAACAATATTGCTATGGAACAGAAGAGGTTGAAGGAACAAATGTATTTTTCTTCAAGTATAGAATGTAAAATAGCCAAGGAGAGGAGGGCCGCATATGTTAATGTGGAGAGTTCCACTATTTGGGAGATAAAAGCGAGAAAGAACAGAAGAAAGATTGCTCACAAGAGCCAGAATAAACTAAGATGAAGAACGAAGTCGAAATTAACAAGAATATAAATAAATCAAAGAAGAAAGGTAAACATGAGCTAAAACCTGAAAAGCCTTTAATAAATAGGAAATGAAAAAAAATCTAATAGCTCTACAGAAGCCAGTGAAGAATACAAAGGGAGGAGGACATAGGAGATTGATTACAAAGATTAAGTAAAAGCTGAAGAGAATAATAACAAACAGAATGCAGAGGTGCAAGATCATATGCTTGAAGTCAAGGCAGGCGTGCAGGACAATTATCAAGTTGTGAACAAATAAGCATAGCGATAAGAAGATTAGAAGCAGTAAGAAACAGTCTGACTTTTCTATACCATGCTGAGAATATCGGGCTGAGCATGCTGTGCGTGAAATTTGAAGTTACAAAATACATTAAATGAGCAATTCTGGAATATGAAAAGCAGGAACAAAGAACGATGAAGATGGTCGAAATGTGTTTTCTTTTGTAAATAAAACCAAAAACTAAATATATAAATAAATAAAGGCATGGGAGAAATGATAGGTGAGGGGGAAGTTCCATTGCAGGAAGGATTGGGGTTCATCCGATATTAATGATGGCAATCAAATACACCGCACCCATGAGTCACCCTCCTCACGCCCACTAGCTTATTTCATCATTCCAACAGACATTTGTTATGTCATAGCTCGTCCCTGTTGTCTAAAGCCAATACTTGTTCCACCAGACATTAAAGGATGCATTCACATACACAGGTGTCTGCATACCTCATCCCCTCCAGGGTTACTGGAGCAAGTCTGCAGGTCTGAGCCCAGCAGAACAAACCATTCTACGCTGGACTGAACAATGGACTGTTTTTTTTTTATTATTTTTTTATTTACTTGATTTAATTGTTTAAAACAATTTTTACAAGATGAGTTCCCTTAAATAACTAGAAGAAGAGATAAAACCATGAAAATCCTGTTCGATTCTCAGTCAAAGTCTCTTTTGAATGCAACATTCTTGGTGTCTCCAACAAGAGCAAATGGTGTGAGCAGTGTGGGCATTTACTGTCCCTTTTCAATTGAATAATTAAGCCAATATCTCGGAAAAAGCCCACCACTGCGATGACCCAAGTCGTCTTTTCTCCACTGATTAGTCGACACCACCATTCATCTTCATCGTAAGAATGTACATTTCTGAACAAGGGTCCAAGATGTAATGTGCGAGAAGCCAACACCCCTGGACAATTCATCAGCAGATGCTTAATAGTTTCCACCTCTTCCCGGAGCTGACAGAATCTGCAAAATATTTCTTCCGACTGTTTCCATCTTGACAAAACTTCCTTCGTATGTATGATGTTCAACCAAATTCTCAGGAAACACTCTCGAACTTTCTTGTCAGGACATTTTGACAAATAAGGTTTTAGAGAGTTGACTTTCGGCCAGATCAAAGGTAAATCATGTATCAGTTTTGTAGCCGAATCCTTGTCCAGCGTATCAATCCAGTCTCTTTCCATAATACGCTGTTTTACCTTTACAGGATTGATAATAAGTTCCTCACTGGAACTACCCGCCCAATGTAGCAAAGTTTGTATCCTTAATGACTAATCCGACATTTTGCACGATCCTGACATTATTTCCTGATGTATTTCCTTCAGGATCAGCGGCGGAGAGGGTAACAAAGTTTTGCGGTAAAGCATAATTTCATTTTGGGCCACAATAGAACTCAAAGATTGAAGTGACAGCTCCCTCCTTATCAGTACAATTGGAAGGGACTGTGGGAGATTGAGGACCTTGTTCCAATAAAGTCCCTCTACTCTTGCCCAGAAGTTCGTTGGTATGTTTGGCAGTGCTTCAGCTCCATAAGTCAGGCTGGGTACTACCTTCATTCTATAGAAGGTCAGTACTGGTAATAGTGTGAAGCGCCCACATTTATTAGCCACTGCACACGACTGAGCTATGAGGAGACGAGCTTTCGCCATTATGTTTTCCTGCATTGGGACTTCTTTAATACTTTTGTTTAAGATGATGCCAAGGTACTTGAAAATTGGTTACACTTTCAAGCTGTTTATTATCCACTGACCAGACAAATTTCTCCACGTCCCGGGGCGTCTTTCCAAAAGTCATTATTTTGGTTTTATCAAGATTCATCTGGAGCTGATTTTCTTTGAGGTATGCATTAAGGTTGTTGATCTGCCTCTGTATACCTATAGGGGTGAGGTCCATGAGGATAATGTCGTTTGCATATAGCAGCCTTGATATTTTACTTGTTCACAATGTCGGGGGGAATGAGCGGACTCTATCCTCATAGTCCTTGTAGTCCGCTATATAGGAGTTGTACAATGCCGGGGCCAGTGGATATCCTTGTTTAACCCCTCTCTCTGTCTTGATCCAAGAAGAAAGCCGACCCAAGTTATTTAAGCGCACACACATTGAGGTTTCTGAATAGAGGGCCTTTATTGGATCCAAGATCTCAGAAGGACAGGCGTGGTGGTGTAATTTGGCCCACAGTAGCATTCTATCTAATGTACCAGATCAATAAATGCCATGTATATTTTTGGCCGGCCCTCTAATACCTTTGCTTTCAGTGTGCTCATTGCCAGGATATTTGCAGTCGTCCCAATGTTTTTCACAAAATTCCCCCTTGTAATGGATCAAACAGGGCTGATGTAGATATCCAGGATTGTAGATTGTCTAAGACCAATGCCCCAAACATTTTTCCTATTGTGTCCAACAATGCTATGGGGCGATAGTTCGAAGGATTGTCTTTTGAGCCGTTTTTAAAAATTGGCACCACAATTGCCTTCTTCCAAGACGGTGGAAACTCTGAGAGCTTGACACAGATCGGGAATACCTCTTTGATGAAGACGGACCAAGATTCCAGATTTTTTTTTCAGGTCAAAATTTGTAATGCCATCAGGGCCCGCTGCTCTAGAACCATTAAGCTTTTTGATTTTCCATTGGATCGTCTCAAGATCAGTTGGAATAGCCCAGGAGCTCTTTTGTCTGGTTGTCTGAGGATTTTTAGATGACGCTAGGTCACCATAAAGATCATAGAAATGAGATACCCATCTTTGGTCACTTATTAAATTTTGCAAAGCTTGGTTCAGCTTGAATCCCCTTAATTAGGGACCAAAAGTCCCGCTCATTCTTTCCACAAATGGTGCGTGGCCTGGTCTCAGCATCTTTTTGAGCACGCAGGAATTTAGATGTCCTTAGCCAAGACTTATAGTTATTAACCGCCAAAATTGCTTCTTCTTTTTTCTGTATAGACTTAGAAGTTCCCGCTACCCGTTTCAATTTTCTCACCCATTTTCTTCGTTCAACTAGCTGTGCGTTGAATACATGCTTGGGTGGGATTGAAGACGACGACTTCTTTCCCTTCGTGGAGGCAAATATTGAGAGGACTGGAAAATAGTCTGCCGATACATTGACCCCGGTTGGTTTCTTACTTTTTTCCTCCACGTACAACCGTGTCAGCTGAACAATTGCTGTTTCAGGCAGCCTCAACCTTATACCACTTTGGTTGACTTCCAGGTTCGAAGTTGTGTAACGAGTTTCAAGTCTTGGTGAGGACCAGGTAAAGCTCAAAATATTGTGGTCACTGTACTTGGTCCTAATCACCTCAAACGATTCCTTTACTGTTAAAAAGCTACGTGAGACCTGAATATAGTCGATGATAGCAGTTTGATTTTTTTGCTCCCATTTGGGGATATGTCCTCTTTAGAAACTGGTCACTGGAGGAGATTATGTATATCTCTCGACTTTGTTGAATTTGTCCATCTCCGGGCTTTCCCCATAGAAGAGTTTAGGCCTTTAGTTAGATCGATATTCAAATCTCCCACCAGAATGATATTACTGGAGTTGCTCGATGTTAAATGATCATCAATTATAGTCTCCATTTGTGTGATATAATGATCACTGGTCACCCGTTTCGGGTTCCAGTATGTATTCACCAGCAGTATCTCAACCTGAGAGTCATTTCCCCTGCAATTTAGGGTGGGGCCCCATGCGATGGTTATTGCAAGTATAAACTCTGTTGCTTTGAGCACCTTTATCAGGTTGAGACCAATTCCCGATCTAATGGCAATGATGAGTCCTGATCTGGGTCTACCCTTATTTTCTTTACGTGCCGGTGAATGTATCAGTTGGTAGCCATCTAAGGTGGGTTTCTCCCTCAGCCATGTTTCTTGTAGGCACAACACAACGAAGCTTGTAAGGTCAACATCTGACTTAACAGTCAGGTGCTTAAAACCCCTGGTGTTCCACGAGCCTAGCTTTAAAGAAGCAGGATCACGTACCATACTCGTCTTATCATCCTTAAAGAAGTCTGTAATTAGTCCTTGTGATGGCTACTTTCTTCTTTGTTGTCCCCTACTGACTTCTAGCCTGTCCCCTTTTTGGTCAAAAAGATTTTTGGTCTGTCGTTCAGCAAGGGCTGACCTACGTGACCTTATATCGTCCTGTGATTGTTCCACTAGTTGAAAAATTCGATGAGTAGATGGTACAAGATTTGATTCTGCATCCTTTGCAGTCTCTTTTCTGCCTCTTCCAGGGGCTATTTGTTGAGTGCTGCTTTTATGTGGGGGTATAAACTCCTTCTTACCAGTACCAATTAAGACTCCTTCTTCATTACATGATTCATGCCCGACGTACCAGGGTTGGGAGATACATGGGTGAATATAACTAGACTCGATGGAGAAAGGCCAGCTGGTGAAAGACCGCCTCAGGTGATACGCCTTCTTCTCCTTTGGTAGTCAGGCCTCTGGCGTCCATAGTCTTGCCCCTTAAACATGGGGCTAATCAGATTCAGAGGCTGCAGCTCTTGCAGTGATTTTTCCGTGATGATACCTTCCGCAACATGAGATAATTAAAATCCCAGTTTGAATAATTTATCCCTTGCCCTCCAAATCTGCTGTTGGATGTAGTTTGAATCTATGTGGAGATCAGAGCTGTCCTTTCTTCCGTTGGGGTTTGGCTCTAAGATGTTAATATCTTTTGTAATATTAATTTGCGAAAGGTGCATCTCGTTGAATAGTTTCGCTAAGGCCCTGCGATTCAGGGTCCAGCTATCATGCTTTTCTTGAACCCCTTGGTGTTTGAAAGTTCTGGTTGTATTTTCTTTTTTTCCATGAGACAAAGAATCCTTCCGCAGCTGTCCCCCTGTCAAGGCTCCACCATCATTCCTCCTATGATCGTGGATTCTAGATTTGTAATGCACTTTTTGTCCAACAGGGGAGTCTCTTAAAGCCTTTGTTCTCTCCTTTCGATCTCGTTCTTCGTTCGATACCCAACCTCTTGTTTCTTGAAAGGCACTTGTATGATCACTATAGTGCTTTTTCCTATTATTTTGTCGGGGGTTTGCCGGTCTTCCCTAGACTTGTGGGGGTCTTTCTCCTTACTATGTCTCTGACCCTCAGAGGTGCAAATGCTACTCTGGCTTGCATTTCTCTTATTCTGGGCCAGTGGAGTAGTGGATGGCGAATCCAGGAGCAGACTTTTTGTTTTTGGTTCTTCAAAGGATCTGTTTTCTCGTGTCTCTGGATTCTTTATTTTTTGCTGGTTGGAGGACTGAAGCTCTGACTCATCCTCTTCCACAGTATATGTGCTTAGATCGATTAAATCAATTGAGTCCAATTTGCTCGAACACTCCATGCTGGGAGACTCCATCAGATTTTTGTCAGTTGACTTTATTTTAAACACTTTTCTGTTTTGTACTGGCAAAGAGTCATTTACCGACTTTAAAAGCTCTCCTGTGTTGTCCTGGTTCAGAGTAGCTGTATTCTATGTTTCTCTAGGCGCTGGTTTTGCTACTCTCTGGGCCTTTTTTCTTCTTTGAGCCGGTTGAGAGGATCCTTTGTGCTTAAAAATTTCAAAGGTCGACGGGACCTTAATTGCGGCGAAATTGATTCCTTTCGCAGCAGGTTGAATCTGTCCCTCATCTGGGAGATTAAAAGCCACCGCGCCATTTTTCTTGCCGGAGGAAACCTTCACCTGTGGCTCAATAAGGCCCACCCCGGCTTTTGATGGCGGCTGTATGGTAGAATTGGCAATTGAAACCGTCGGTCCTGCAGGATTGGAAAGTCGTTCCCCTCCAAGTGAGAGATTACCAATCTTGTCTATTTTTGGGTCTGTTTTTAATCGATCATCATCCGATGTTTGAGTTTCCTGGCAACTTGAAGAGACCATTTTTGAGTCCCCGACCCCAGGCAGAGATCTCATGTCTCTTGTAGAGTCTTTTGTTTCGTGGCAACCAATCCGTTGAGCAGACACAAATCCTTCCAGATAATTAAGTTTAGTGTGCATGAAAGCGATCAAGGTGTTTTGATCTTCAAGCGTCTCATGGATAGATTCGTACAGCTTCCCAAATGGGGCCAAAGCATTCATGACTGTAGACAGGAATGTCATGGGATCCAGCTTTTTTGCAGGTGTTTCCGGCATCGGTTTGGAGGTAAGTTCACTCATCCGCCTTGGAAGCAAAGGAGATTTTAAATGATGATCCGTCCCTATACATTTGTCTATGGAAATTCCATCCCCAGGCTTTGTTGTTCCACTGGGGGAATTAGTGTCTCGTGCGCACTGGGAGTGGTTCAGTTTAGATGAAGAGACTACACCCTCTTCGGAAGCCGGTGGTAAAATGAGCGGCCCCCTCCTCTCGCGCGAACCCCGCGTGTCCTTATTCTGCTCCTCCAGGGGTTGCCAAGGGGAATCCTGGAAGTCTTCATCCTGGACGTTGTCTTTTTCCCCGCATACCACTTCGGGGATTCCTCTAGCCGCTGAAGGATTTCTCATATCTACAGAGCCTATCTGACCTTCGACTTCGGGTCCAACCGCGTCTTCTCGCCCTGATAGAGTTTTGCCGGGAGGATTTTTTACAGGCCCTGAGAACAGGCTCAAAGGTGCCTTCTTGTTAATATGTTCTTCCGCATGAGACATGGGTTTTAGAGGTAAAATTAGATTTGATAAGTGTAGAGCGGTGTCCTCCACTATAGCCAGCAACTCAGCATCAGATAAGTCCTGCTGACCACGACCTTCGTGACGCGTTTTTTTTCAAAAAAAGTCTTTGAAAGAGGTCATAGATATTACGGGATTCTGCTGCTGTAATGTTTTCCCTCCCGCTCCCCCTCTTTTGTAAGGTGCTTTTAATTCAAGCTGGTCTTTTGGAGAGCATTTTATGGGAGCTCCCCTGGGTCTTCGGTAGGGAAGAGGACTCCCTGCTCCCTTTTTCAAGTGAAACATCCAGAGGTTGAATGTTAGTAAATGGAGAAATGACAGAGGCCTCAATACGTGGCTTGTAAGGCACTGACGGGCTTTGGGTCGGAGTCGGTAAATCGTCTTGTTGCATTTTTGGGGAGCCGACAGGCCTGCCCTCTCCTTGCGGCAAAAATGCACTTACACCTTTGGCTGGCCCCTCTCTCTCCAGCGTAGTACATTGTTCTGAACATGAACCGGCGGGGCTTGCAGAAGGGCCGGATGGAAACGTGGGAGGGGGGGGTCCCCTTGTTTCCCGGCGGTGTTTTCAGGTCATCCAGCTCCCCCACTGTATGAATCATAATGTTGATTTGTTATCCACCATTTGCTGGCCCGAAGAGTTCCCCATCGCCCAGTTCAGTTCGACAAGGGCTTTCTTCAACTAGCACCCCCGCTATGACGAGCGGGCTAGGATGAGACCGAATCCCTGCAGGGGTGGGTTCCGACAAAGAAATTGCATCCATATCATGGATCGCTTGGAGTTGCCCGCTTCCTGTGAATGCAGCTGGTAATAAAGTTTCGGGAGGGTGCATTTCACTAATCGTATTAGAGTCAGAAGCACCCTTGCCCATGATGATCTTTTTCTCCCCAGACTTTCCACTCAGTTCAATAGGAGGAAAATTAAAAACACTTTCTATTTGCTGTAATGGCTTATCCGTGCTGATATGCAAAGCTGTGGAGCAGAATTTTTATGCAAGTCAGACGGAGGACTCCGCTCAGTTACCTGCTCGAGTGTCTCCGAAGAAGTTGACAGGCTATTTGGAAGCCCTGGGCACCGCAGCTTTGCACTTCGTAGATTTCTCGGTTCAGACTCATTTGCTGAAGGTTTCCTTTTGACACTAGCCGCCTGCTCAACCATGGTGGACGGGGTCTTCGGAGCAGTCACTCGCTCTATTCGTACTGTTTTTGTTGCTGAAGGTGAGCTGTAGCTCAGCCCCTGCTGCCTCCCCGCGGCTCCGGGGACTGCTAACTGCCCTTGTCAGTCCCTTTGCGGTCCGCTTCGCAGAGGGGAATGTTTTTGTAGTAGAGGCTCCCAGGGCACACGCCTCTCAGCACACGCCTCCAAAAAAAAAGTGAAGAAACACTGCGCTCTCGACTAGCGCTCACTGCTAACACTGCTGACTGCCCTTATCAGTCCCTTCGCGCTGTTGGGATAACATGGAAATTGATACAGGGTGGAGGACTTACGCCCCTCAGCTGATGAAGAGCAACCAGAAGGACTTCACTGAAAGGGATTCCAGTATAGGTCAGTATACGTAACTTCCATTCACTAACATTGTAGATGGGCTTGGGTCTCAGATTAATAGGCCCATTGTTTGGCAGGAGTTGGGATAATCATGCCAGAAGGCCTAGTCAGAGATATTATCAAACCTTCCATGGTGAGGTCACCAGGGATCTATAAAGGTAAAAAGTCTGTACATTGAGTCAAGTTACTTAGAAGGGGTTTGGTACGGCCGGAATGCTGCGTTCTTTGACTTGAAAGCAAATTAATTAACTATGTTTGCCACCAACCTAAATTGAAGTGTGAGACTGACTTCTCCGACAAAGGTCACATAATAGAGGATGGAGAATATAGAGGGATGAGCAAAACATTATATTTAAAAGGATGGAGATGCAAAGAATAGGCACGCAACCATATCCTGATGGCCAAGGAACAGGATGAGGGAGCATACTGAAGTATATCAGTACAAGTATGAAAGTTGTCAGAAAAATGAATAGGAGTGTAAAGAATAAAGACTAACAGAACAAGAACAGAGACGTGGGGGAGACCATACTGCAGTTGCTATGAAAGAGAGGATTTGCCATGCCAAGAGAATAAGATCAGCCAGAGAGATAAGAAACAAACGAGCAAGGAACAGGACAGCAAAGTCTCAATGCTGAAAAAGTAGACAGCCGCATAGAGTGAGTCACAGTGTCCATGGTGTCTTTGTTTGAATAACTGACTCTTCTGATTCACCAATTTCCACCATCACCCCACTCTTTCGAAGGGAATGTCCTTTTTATTCGTAATTTCCTTGCCACACGAACCACTGACTTGCACACTTGTGTGAATACTCTGTTTATTATTATGTTTGTGCACGTGAAACATATACTTGGATAACTTGGACTTTGGGCAAACATACATTCTTTGTATTACTTTTTTTGTGAAATTAAGATTACTGATTTATAACAGTTATAAAGAAAAGGTCCTTTATTTGTATATTTCATTTTATATCAAATTATAGCTAAACGATTGTACGAGGGTAGCTATTTGCTTGTTATTTTTTGTGTAACTTAGAGCACTTACATCCCATTTTACACATTATTAGGATAACTCATGAATCTTATGTGTCTGTATCAAGCACTCAACCTGCAACATATTTCTTCCAAATAACTCCTCATAGTGCTATAGCCTTATTCATAAAGAATCGAGGAACTGAAAAACACAAAATAAACACTTCTTTCAGATGTACGATTATCGGAAACATGCAGGTCCCACAATTCAGAAGGGCAACCTGTGTATTTCCTAGCTGCTAAGTTAGTTCATGATGCATGTCATGTGTCAGACAACACTGCATCAATTGTGAGCACACAGCATCAAACACACGACTAATCGACAGGGTCTGTCATACTGAATCTCCTGAAAAGATAGCTATTTTACCAATGGCAAAGATGCCAGGTTATCAAAAGTAACCTTATTTACGCATTCTCCGGCAGGTGAGCAAAATGGCACACAAAAATGCACGGCTTCATCACACATTCAAACACACATCTGTATTTGTGAATATGGCTTCTTTTTAATATGTGTGTTTGGAAGTGTGCAAGGAGCACTTCTACCATTCGGATACCCCTTTCTATAGCCGGTAAATTAATTTCTCACATGCCAGTGTCCTGCTATGCCTACAATGCATATTGTTGGGGTACACTATATTGTATATTAAAACGATCCCATTATTATCTTGATATTCACTCATTTTTGCAATTCCAATAAATCAGAATATCCCTAATTCCCCAAGGAATATCATGTGATATTATACATCAACTCAAAAGTTGCATAGTCATGCACTGTGCTGAAAATACACCACGATTGTAACCGGTTCTGCAGCTGTTCTTTTTTTCCGGAAGAATGCAGAGCTTTGATGAGTTGCCTTTAAAGCAAAGAAAAGAGCAATTATGCTCTTAAAATAGCTACTGCAATACAGTAAATCTTTGCAAATCATCTCAATAATGTATCACATTGCTCACATCTAAAGAATAAGGCTACAGCAGATGTGACAATAGCAGAGAGGTAGTTTGTCAGGTGTCGCAGCCCAAATAGAACAAGCTGAGATTATTAAAACGAATCTTTCAAAGCAATCTCACTAATGAGACATCCTGGAGATGGAGATGAAAGGTGCATTAAGAAAAAGAAAAAAAAAGCATTTGAGAATCTGTTTAATGTTGAGGCCCACTGCGGTACTGCCTGGGCAAAAGGACAGTAGTTGGGTCCATGATTCACTTATAGGCACACATAGTGCAATAACGCCACAGATTCCAAAGACGTATAGACCCTCTGTATTGGCAGGCGTTGAACAATCCCCTAGTCATCAGAAATCCGTAAGATGTGAGATCCACCTATTGCAATGTGCTTGCACTATGTCATGAGAATGGCTCTGTCAATAACTGTTGTTGACAGCTTTTATCTGCTGACCGGAATCTATGCCTGTTAATTCCATAAATAAGGTATAGAAATCAACATAATGACAAGAACACAGGACCCATGTGGTGCCACTGAGCTGGCACATTGTGACATTTATGTGGTTCTGCCCATCAGGCACACAAGTACAAATGTCTACAAATTAAGGCAATCTTAAAGGGTTATGTGATTTCACCAGAGTGGTACATTTCAGTGGTAAATTTCAGAGTGGGCAAAATACCAGGAAAAAAAAAACAAGTGGTTGTTTTATTTTTTATTTGGCGGTTCCCCCCAAGCCCTCTATTTTTCTACCCTTTAAACCCCACTCCACCCCCACCCTGACCCATTTTAACCCCTTACCCTACTATATATATGTATATATGTAATTAATGTTTTTGCTATTTTTCATTATTTTGGCTTTCGGTGAAACTTACCACCCTGTTTTATTTTCGATAAAATGACTGGGTACAAAGTGTAGCTATATGCCTGAGTACTATAATAATACAAGTTGTATTATTATTATTATTTTTATTATTATTATTATTTTATTATAATGATAACGACATTATGGGGTGCAATTCTAACACCCCAAACGTGAGAGGAAGTACAAATTAAGGGCATCCTTATAGAATGGTCTACAGGCCTATTAAAATGCCAGTGGCCTTAGTTACAGGTACACCCTTCCTACTATATGTGAGGAGCAAAGGCGAGAGATACCTTTCTGAGAGCATTCCTTGAAGAAATGTAGGGCAGCAACATATTGTAGAGACACACAGTGAGCGTTTAGCCCATGTGACTAAATGCAGTAGGCCAATATTGTGTAGTAGTCCATTAGCTTGTATATACATAAACAAGCAGAGAAAGGTGCAAAGGACACCACAAGTAGTGGACGATCTTTCTTTTAAGTACACATCTGTTTTACCTCCCATTAATTGCACACGGATTTAGATTGCACATACTTAGATATATGTATCATAGTAGCAACTTCTCGGGCTATTTACAATTATTAGGCCACAGAAGCACATAGATTTTACCTCACAGTAAAATACACTTAATTAATTTCCATTTTAGACGGTGCACGGATAGACCAATGCTATGTTATGCAAAATCCATTGCCGCTGTTTTGGGCAGTTTGCTTTGCCCTGTTTGCAGTTTCTGTCATCCACCCGTGCAGCCCCACACCCCAGGAGGTTGAGGAAGAGGAGGGGGGGGAGATAAGAACTCCCCTACCCACCCTTGTGGAATAGTCCTGCCGGCAAAGTCCATCGCCATTGTTTTGCGCTATTTGCTTTGGCCTGTTTGCAGTTTCTGTGGCATCCAACTCTGCCGCCCACCCCCTAGGAGATAGAGGAAGAGGAGAGGGGGAGATAACAACTCCCCTACCCACCTTTGTGGAATAGTCCTGCCGGCAAAGTCCATCGCCATTGTTTTGCGCTATTTGCTTTGCCCTGTTTGCAGTTTCTGGCATCCACCTCTGCCGCCCACCCCCTAGGAGGCAGAGGAAGAGGAGGGGGGGAGATAACAACTCCCCTACCCACCCTTGTGGAAAAATCCTGCCGGCAAAATCCATCGCCATTGTTTTGCGCTGTTTGTTTTGCTTGCCCTGTTGTTGCTGTTGTCCACATTTGCAACCTCTCACCGCCCCCGGAGGAAGAGGAAGGGAGATACAAAATCCCTGAGCCTCACTTGTGGTGAAGCCCTGCCGGCAAAGTCCACCACCGCTGTTTTGGATTGTGCAGGGAGGAAATCTGGAGTTGCTTGCTATCGGACTATCAAAGGGGACTGCGAGCCGAGCCCTTTGTCTACATTCTAATGGACCGCAGAGTGTGTGGATCCCAAGAATAAACAAGCACAAAGGCTACTCGGCTGCTGGAGGACTGAACTGAACTGGGAGGTGAGGTGAAGTGGGCCATGCAAAACTGCTGAAATAGCTAATACAGTGAACTGGTGGGAACCTCTTTGGTAATTGGAACCTGCCCTTGTTAGTACCAGTCACAAACTAGTTACAAACTAGCTGTGTTCTACCATCATCTCTCAGGGACCAGGGACATCAGAGATTGCAGCGCAGTTTGTTTGCGTTGTGTATTTTCCACCAGACTGTGAAATGGTGACATTGTTTCACCATCCACCAGATTATAAAGACCACAAAGAGCCTTGCTTGCTATATTGATCACCATTTATACATTGAGACTGATTTAAGCCTAGTGAAGAGTGGCAAGGGTGAGACGAAGTATGGCTACTTCCTCAGCAGTTGAAGATTCCTCGCTCTCCACGTTTTTGATTTTTGACTTTTTCATCTTTATTTTCTTTTTTAAAGTAATTTTTAAAGTAATTATTTTTGTATTCAGCAGTTTAACGTTTTTTTTCTCTGCTTTTAGCCATCCAGAATCCCCCTTTAAAAATTTAGATTTTAATGGGATTTCATATATAAAAAGATGTCACTTTTATCAAGGAAAACTGTTCTTGGTCCCACACTTTACTTTGATTGTTGTTTGTATTTCCTTTTATAGTTTGCACATTAAGTCCTAGAAGGGTTCTTATACCGCAGTCTAGTAGGGCTTGGGGATAAACGCATTTCATTGTATTGATTTTGTACAAAAAGTCTGTATTAGGGAATTGTATATACCACTTATTTGCACACATCCAATCTACGGGACATATTGGATTCCTATATTTTGCACATGCATTTGCATATTTTCTGAAGCACTTTATTGAGATTGCTATTAAGGATGATACAAAAAATCAATCATCAATTTCCCTTGGGGTTGGCCCTAAAAGGGTATTTAAACTGTTTGAGCCCATCAATGAAGTTAATGTGCTCACATCGGAAATAAAAGGACTGTTACATGATATAGATGTGTGACCCCCAAAACCTGTGAAGTCTAATTGTGCTGCATTAGAGGACTGTACTTATGAAATGGATGTGACTGAGGTAGCGGATGAGGGTGGCACTGTCTGTGGAAGTGTTAAAAGGCTGGGTACAAGATGTACAAGGAAACCAGGCATTGATGACCCATTAGATACATTTATAGTGGAGAATGCTGAAGGTCAGTAACGGGGGACAAATTACCATATCCCAGTATATAGCTCCAAATCACTCGGTTCCCTGACCAGTAATGTTATCGAAGTATGCTAACAACATGGGAAAGTGCTAAACATTATAGGCATTGACACAGCTTCAATTGTCTCAATCTCCAATGAACCAGAAGGGGGAGTTATAGTGGGATCAGTAGGAAGATCGATTGAATCAAATACCCCCAAAACTCCTAGTTCTGTTAGAATTGCCACTGGAATTGCACTGCAGAAAAGATGCTCACCATTGGTGAGCCAGACATTTGGGGGAAAGGAAAAGGGGAATGTAACTTCAAATGCAGCGGCAGTAAGAGCAGCTGCCCATTGTGAGACAGGCAAAAATAGCCACATTTCAGGGAGCGGGGGAAGCCCTTGGGAAGTACCACTCAAACAGTAAAAGTATAGAATGGCTCCAAAAGGTCTACATCCAACACCCAACCACAACAACCATATGGATCTATGATAATTGGTTGTAAATGCAATTTGGGTAGTAACCTAAAGGAATTAATGGATGAGTCTGGGATATTTAAAGAAGTGGTAGCCAAGTTGACATCGACAGTTATGGATCAGGGAATCCAAATCTCTAAGGTACTGAAGTAGCATATCTCTTCAGTTGCCAACCCTTTGGCAGGGAAGGAAGCAAAACAAGTGTTGGACAAAGGGCCTTTCCAGCTAGGGAGTCAGTACGAGGCTAATAGTAAACCTGGCGGGGGACTAAAGTTAGTAGCCATAGTCATGAGGGCGGTAAGGATCCCAAGTGGGTAAGAACAATAACAGACATTAGTAAGCATGTGTCCACTCACCCCCCATGGAGTGCTGGCACTGACAGGCAAAACCAATCACCTACTATAAGAGGGAGCGGTCACACGAATTACAGCAATAGACAAGGAAAGGAATTGTGCGAGTGTCTGTATGTGTAACGTCCCAAAACTAAGGCCAGAAACTAATTAAGAAGGTCATGCACTAGATTTGCCATGTTAGGGGATGTGCATCTGTCATAAGAGAGGATATTGTAATTTGTGATAGAGGGACCATGTCCAATGTCCAAAGCGATTACATCAAATTGATACTGATATGGCATTGGTGGAAGGATTGTTGACAATTGAGGCAAGAACAGATCCCCTATTTGGACATCAAACTCATTAAGGCCTTTTCCGTCATGTGAGGGGTAAAAGGGGACCCTTGGGGAACAAACAACGAATGGGAGGCATAATTTGGTTCCAATGGGCAAAAGCCTAGAAGAGGTGGATTGATACTGCCCCCCCACTATAGAATGTCGCATTATGCCTACGGGTATATAGTCAGACTGGAAAGCTGTAATACATATTAACAACATCATATGTATCCAGGAAACTTGGGCTTCATCACAAAAGTCGAGATACAGAGGTTCAAGGCATTCAACACCCTAGCGGCTAAAGGTGTCAGAGGAAGACCTTTGGGGGGTTCCTAACTTTAGTGGCACTACGAGCAGGGTGGAAAACAGAAATGAGCAAACCTAGGACCTAAAACTTGCAATTTATAATTGGCAAGAATATGGAAGGGCATGCTCTACTTATCGTTAACCTACACAACAGATCATATGGGTCTAACCCGCTTGGGGATTTTAACACTCCTGCAAGATCTAATAAATACCTGGGATAACAGGGCACCTGGGAACATTCATATTTTAGTTGTGGGTGACTTTAACTTGCTGTTCAAACCTCGCAGAGAATTCAAAAGGCTATGGGATGAAGTAGATCTGGTGTGGGAAAATCCCAGCCTTGGAGGCAAGTTATCCTGTCCTAGCCCATAAACAAGCATTTGAGTCAGCTCGGATATTGCAAGGGCTCAATTTATGGGCATGTAATGGCAGGTGCAGTTTTGATCAATCAGGGAGGGATGCATTTTTTGGGTTCCAATGATCCACAATGATAGTTTATGTTTTGGTGTCAATGAGTGATTGGGAATTTGTGGATGATTTTACCATTATTGACCATAGAGATAGTGACCACAAACCCCTATCATTGCTAATAAGACTCAAAGGTAAGCCATGTGATGCACCGTTCCTCACGGCATCAATTTGAATTTCTTGGAATGCCAGATGTGTCATTAAATGGGATCAAATAGAGATGGAGTGGTTAAAACATGTCATATATCAAATGATATTTGCAATTAGTGAGAGCATTTGTGATTGTGAGCTTAATGACAGTGAGGTTCTGGCCGAATTTGACCATCTTATAGTGGACCTCCATCCCCTTTTTACCAAACCAGCAAATGCGATTAAACAGAGAGGTGCAGGAAAGCCTGATCGATTTGATGGTGAGTGTTTGTTGGAAAAACAAACTTTAATACACTGCCTTGCAGCAGAGGGAAGGTTAATCAAGAGGAACTTCATGACAAAATAAGTAATTATAAAAATAAAATTAAGGAGAAAACAGAGGGATACCAAAAAGCCAAATGGGATGCTGTTATGGCGGCAGCTATCAGAAGGGATGGGATGCTAAGACATTCTGGACACTGGTCTCTCATTAAAAGGAAATAAAAGATAACAGGCTAGATTGTTATATCACTGCAGAGTGCTGGTTTGATCATTTTGGTGGTCTGTACAAAGATGTCATGGTCGATACGTGTGTCAGTATTGAGGGACTTTTAGAACTGGGTCCGAACTTAATTGAATGTATTTGACCAAAAATCACTATCACCCTGGCAGAGGTCAAAAGTGCACTGTTGAATTCTAAGCACCAGAAAGCTCCAGGTCCCCATAGAATACCAGTTGATCTGCTGAAGGGTGAACCAGATGTCTGTTCACTGATTTAGCTTGAAGTTGTTTCGAACAGTGGTCAAACTTTATAAGGTCCCTGACTCCAGGGGTAGTGCTGAAATAGTGCCTACATATAAAAAATGTGGGAGAGAGAAACCTGGAAATTATAGGTCTATCTCATTACATGATGCCACCGGAAAGATCTTTGCAAAGGTGGTAATAATACAGTTTCAGGATTGGGTGACCTCTAACAATCTTATCTCCCACTTTTAGGCTGGTTTCCAGCAAGGGATAAGCACTGTCGACCAATGCTTCTGCTTGTCCCTTGTCCTACAAAAATATATGCACTAAAGAGAATGAGAGTGTACGCTGCCTTTGTGGACTTACAGACCGCTTTTGATAGTGTACCTAGAGACCAGCTATGGCATGTATCGGTGGAACGATGGGTCCCTGTCCAATTGGTAGCAGTAATTTCTCAACATTATTCAAACAAAACAGCAGTGGTAACGTGGGGCCACGCAGGTGAAACAATTGATCAGTTTGGGGTAAACAGGGGCATGCAGCAAGGCTGCATCCTTGCCCCACTCCTGTTTTGCCTTTATATCAATGAAGTCATCCTGGACTTGGTGGAAGGGTTTCCAGGGGATAGGCTTGATCCACCGAATCATGGTGCTGACATTCTCCTGGAGTTATTTGTTACCGATAATGCATTGCTGTTGGCACGTCACATATGGGGATCAGACATTCCCTGGATCATTTTGACACCAAATGTTCTCAAATGTGCTTGACCTTAAACAAGAACCAGACTAAAATATTGGTATTCAGACCAATGATATCCAAGTCTTGAGTGTGTTCCATGAAGGTGTATGGGGTCTACCTCATACTAGTAAATTACTATGTCTACCTTGAAGTAAGATTTACTGACACTGGGATATGGTCTGCTCAGTCGGAAAAACTGCAAGCCATTCTAGTAAGAAATAGCAATGGTTTAAGACTTTTTTTGTGGACCTAGGAGAGAGAGCTGTAACCCCAGCTATTGACACCTATAAGATACAGACCACCTCAGCCGCTCTCTATGGGGCTGGATCATGGGGATACATACATTGTTTGAAACTAGGGACAGTAGAGAATACAAAAAAATGTATTTAGATTTCCAAGCAGTTTCCCGTATGTTCTCTTTTGGATGGAGTGTAGTATTAAAGCAGATTCTTTCCCATATAGCTTGGAAACCAGCTTTTCATTGGGTAAGACTCTGGGTGACTGCAGAGTTAGGAAAGTACCAGGAGGCTTAAATAAGCATACTTAAGCACCTCAGAGTATGCTCACTTGCATGGGCAAAGCATGTAAGATGGCAGCTAAGTGCGGTGGGCTTGGGTGAAATGTACCTGGAGACCTTAATTAGCTCAACCAAAAAAGAGGTAAAATTGGTTGCCAGACAGGATATGCAAGAAAATATTTTAAGCTTATGCTTTTAACTGAAAACAGGACTGCAATTTTCTATCTGTCCCTGAAAAATGAACAAGGGGATGAGAAATACCTAGATCTAACAACTGTGGCCTTTGCACGTGCTTTAGTTACGGAATTTAAGACTGGATCCCTACAAGTTGTGACTTTTACTCGCGCCAGAAAATAGGTAATTCCCAAATGTGCCCGGTGTGTGGCTCAGGTCCAGAGTCAATTAGGCATTTTCTGTGGTTGTTTTGAGAATTATAATGACCTTAGACGACTGTATTTGCTTCCATTGTTCAAGAAAGCCCATGTAAACTATGAAATTAAAGCTTTAATGCTATGCCAACAGACTGAAATTGTTAACAACAATTATTTTGTGGCAAGGTTCTTTTATTGAACCTTGTCCTGTAGGAAATTTTTGATTGGGAAACAGAAGTACGTGTTGGGGGATTTTTATATTATGTATTTAGTGTATATAATTGTAAGTTAAGTTTTAAAGTGGAATAGGTATCCTGGATATAATATATGTATTGAATAATGATGTATTTTAACTATGTATGCTAAAGGAAAATTTGTCAAATAAAGCACGCAAACATTATGTTATAGGTATTTTCAAGGCACACTGGGGTATCGTGGCGCTAGAAGAGAAAGGACATACAAGAAAAAAAAACACATTAGAGCTAACAGAGATCAATTAGGGGAAAAGAACGTTTGAAGCAATTTCTGAAATTTTGAAAAATCCACAGTCAACCTAAGGCCAAGAGAAAGCGAATTCCACAAACAAAGGGCAGCCACGGAGAAGGCCCTGCCACCAAAGGTGGCCCACCTGAAGTTGGGAACCAGCAGTAAGCCAAGTTTGGCAGAATGGAGAGTCCTGGAAGGAGTACAAAGATAAATATTCTCCTGTAGAAAAACCACTCTGCTTGTAAAGCACACAGTGAGTCAAACAAAGGGTATTACATGTCATTCTTGTTTTCGACAGGCAACCAGTCAAGTTGATCCAAAGTGGGAAAAGAATGAGAAAATTAAGGCAGAACCATAACAATTCATCCAGCTGAACTCTGCAGACTCTCCTTTGAATATGCTAAAAATCCGAAAAGGATAACATTTTCAAGTGTTTTAAGATTTAAAAAGACAGTTTTACAAATAGCACTAATCTGTAGTTAAGGCGACAAAGTGCAAGTGATTTTAACACAAAGGGGGTCATTCCAAGTATGGAGGTAACCATGCCGCTATTAGTGACATGGCTACCCCATACCGGGTACCGGGTCCAGGTTCCTTGACTGAGGAATTACCGGGCAATTCCGACCTTGGAGGGCCCGGTACTTCCTCATTCAAGGAACCCAGACCCGGTAAATCCCCATTCCCATCTGAGCCCCCATAGGGCTCAATGGGAATGGGGAGGATGCTAACAACGGTTGTTAGCATCCTGGTCTGCTCGTGGGACCCGCAGACTCGTAATGGGTCAGTAAGGGGTTGGCGGCACCGGCACCTTTTCCGGTGCCATTAACCACTTACCGCCAATGCGTAATGACCTCCAAAGACTTTTCACCAAGTCCACTGGCACAGGCACATTCCCTAAACTATGGGGCGGGAATCTGGGGTCCACATCTGATTTATAGCTGGAGGGGCGATGATCATTACTTTAGACTTCTTTCCATTGAGCTTAAGCCAGTTAACATTCATTCAGCGTGAGACAAGATCTGAGACACAAACAGAATCTGTTTGATTCTGATCCACTCTCAAGTTGAGAAGAGTGTTGTTTGCGTAGGAATAAAAGCAACAACTGTGAGAGTGGATCAGCTTAGCTAACGGCCTGGCATAAATATTGAGTAGAAGGGGAGAGACTCTGTTGCCTTGGGGACCTCACAGGTTACTGTAGGTGATTCATACCTGAAAGAGGGAACAAAGAGAGACTGTGAGCGATTCGAGAGAAAAGAAACAAACCATTGCTGGACAGTTCCAGTGATGCTGACATCCTTAAAGTGTTGACACAGAGTAGAATGGTCAATAGCTTCAAACGCAGCTGATAAGTTGAGCATAATCAGGAGAGCTGTTCCACCCCAGTCGCTCATCATAGAACTGTCATCGAGTACTGAGACTAGTGCTGACTCAGTCCCCATCAAAGGGCAAAAACCTGACTGATAGGTATCATGAATCAAATTATCCTCCTAGAAGTCTCTCAATTTTGGACTAACAAGAGCTTCAAGAACCTTCCTAAAGTACCTTAGAAGAGAGATGGTTCCAAAATTGGCCAGGATAGAGGGATACAGGTTGGGCTTCTTCCAGAGGGTGGAAAACAAGGCCTGCTCAAGGGCCATTGGAACACCTCTGCCATGATGTGAATAGTTAACCGTGGAGGTATTGATGGGAGCAAGTTCAGACTTTATTTCTTTTAGCACATAGAGAGAGATGCAGCCAAAGGGGAACATGATTTAAGACTAGACATTACCTCAAGAACACAATCCTCTGAGACCTCCACAAAGGAAGAGAAAAGAAAAGACTGGGAAGGAGACACAGGAGATGAACAAGACTGTTTGTTGCTCCTCAGAAATAAAAGTCGGAATGTTTGCTGTAATAAGAGATTTTCTGAACAAAATAATCCAACAAAGAATCACCTAGATCTTGAGAAGCATAAATCTGAGGAGAAATAGAATCAGGATCGGAAAGTTCCTTAATCTCAGATAATCGTTCTTTGGGTTTGTTTTCTGCTGTGGAATTATGGTTAGTATAATAGACAGTTTTGGCAGCATTAACAGCTCGATGGCAATTCTGGTGAGATGTGTTAAACATGAGTCTGACTGCTGACAGATATGCCAAGCACCAAACTTGCTCCGCCTGCTTCTGTACAAGTTTAGACACACGAAGTTCCAGACTATACCAGGGTGCTGAACGTCCGGGAGGTCTCTTCTGTTTTTTTAATGGTGCCACCTCATCAGCTATCCTGCCAAAAACAAGCTGAAGAACTGTTAAAGGATCAGGAAAAGAGTCAGTAGATAAAATCGGAGAACAAAATCAGAAATCTTTGAAGTTGGTCTTGCCAGATCTACCTGTCTCCAACTGTAATGAGCCTGTGCTATAGAACGAGACTCGCTAAACGGAGTAAGGTCAAGTAGAGTAAACGGGACCAGGAAATTATCTAACCACAACAGGAGGGATACAGAGTGAATCTTGACTGCATCAGGTGGTGCGCATATAAGGAAGAAGGTATGGCCCAGAGAATGTGTGGGGCAGTGAACATGCTGAACTAGCGAAAGATCATCCAAAAGCAAAGACAGTTTGGCTGATAGGGAGTTCTTAGGGAAGCCAGCCCAAACATTGAAATACCCTAAAATGCAAAGCGAAGCATATTTTAGCTGCAAATCAGCAACACAGTGAGAACATCCATTATGAAAGGAAGCTTCAAAGCCAGGGGGGTGATAGACAATGGGCAATTACTAATAATAATGGGAGGGATTGATAAACAAACCAGGACAAGTTCCAACTTGATACAAAGGGACAATGTAATTGTAGAACACTGAGAGTTGTTTTTTTTTGTTTTTTTATAAATAAAGGCCACCCCACTACCAGTGTGAGATGCACGCCAATCCATATGTAAGATAGCATTGTGCAAGGGGAGTGCCTGAATCAAGTCTGGGATGGAAAAATCAGTGATCTACTTCTCAGATACACAGATAAAATCAGACTGGCGAGATGACAATAGGTCAAACAAATTAAACCTGTGTTTCATAAGAGAACGCGCAGTGCAAATAAATCAAATAGTGCCACATCTGTGCATGATCAGGAGGAGGTGAATAACCCTCCCGGCAGGCCATGTGGTGTCCTCTGGGTCAAGGGTAAAGTGTTGCATTGATATAAGAGTGGATATTGCAAGTACTTTGGGTAACAGATGTTCCAGAATTGGCAGTAGCCCTCAGCCCAGCCGGGATCCTAACAGGACTAATAGGCTATGCCACCCAGCAAGTAATCAGAGTGATGCAGTCAGGTGACCTACTAAGGGCTGCCTGGTTAGATGGTGAAGAATTACTCCCATGAGCAGATGGCCAACAATTTAATAAAAGTTAAGAAGCAATCAAAACATTAGTAAACACAACAGTTGATCTGGGGATAATTTGGGGAGATGGTACATCATTATTATAAAAAATGAGGTCCTAAGAACAAAGCGTTTCACCCCCAACACAACAGTTGATCTGGGAACATTTTGGGGAAAGGTTGCACAATATTAAAAATGAGGTCCTAACAACAAAGCAAGAAAGAAAGCTTCATTGAGTTTCACCCCTCTTACTTTCTCGAGGGCTGCAAACGCGACTCCTGGCATATGAATTCTGATTGAGCAAGTCAGTTGACCAGCTAAGCATTGCCTGGTTAGATAGTGAAAAAATACTGTTGTGAGCAGAACCGCTGATCTGGGGATACTTTGAGTAAATGGTACACAATCACTTATTAATAATGAGGTCCTAAGAACAAACGTAAAATCGTGAAAGCTTCACACAATTTCACCCCCCTTGCAAGACAGGGTGTAGAGCTGCACAGGGATTGGTCAGGAAGGAAGGGCACAGCTAGTTCAAAGGCTTTGAGTGAGGAACAATAATAGAATATTGCAACATAGAGCAAAGGTTTAAGCAGGCAAAGGACACAGGCTGGTGAGAACACACTAATGCTGAATTAGGGCCAGGGAGAACAGATCTGAGTGTGAACACACTGTCCCCTTGCAGGATATGGTCACTTAGCATGAAGCTACAGGCAGGTAGTTGGGATCATGGTTAAAAAATGAACAGTGGAACTAGGAAACATGACTGCAGAAGAACATAAGTGCATGAGCAAGGAAGGGGAATACATAATACGGAGTTGGCTGCAGAGTTGCAGTCTGTGGCAGTCGACCTTCCTTACCAGACCTTCCTCCCAGAGTCTCTCTACGCTTGTTGCTGTTTTTGTGGGTGGACCCATAAAACCTCTTCCTAGCCGCGGAGCGGCCGCGGAGTTGGCTGCAGAGTTGCAGTAAGTGGCAGTCCGTGAGCAGGAGTGACCGGCCTGCATGGAGGCCGATAGGGGTGAAACAACCCCATCATCACCTCTGAGAGACGAAGAAGAGGACATGCGACGGCTGAGGAGTTCAAACCAAAGACCTCTGTCTACTAGATCTGACCTCCCTTGCCCACTCTCAAGAAAAAGACATCCTACCAACTTGGGGCCCCAAACCGCTAGCTCCCTTGTATACTTTCAACATGAGCCCGCTTTGAAAAAAACCAACCAGGGTCAAAGCGCAGCCCCAGCGTCACCCCCAAGATAGGATGCCGCCAGTGTGGAAATACTTCAAACCAGACTCATTGCGGCAATCGAGTCCCGGGAGGTCCAAGAGCGGGTGCCTGAGTTGATGAAGCCCCATGCGGTCAGGTTCCCAGTGCAGCCGACCGAAGGGTGGGCGGCGAGGGAACCGCAGGCGGCTTCGCCACTCTCTGCGCTCGTTGTAGCCCAGGAGGGCTCTCAAAAACCGCTTACCGGAGTTCGGGCCTCGGAGGTTCTTCGGTCACCTGGAGCCCAGGGTTTGACCGGCGTAGTGTGTGACGGCTCGGAGGGCTGTGGCAGGGCTAGCCTCTGCCGAGGAGGGGAGCCGCAAGAGCTTGATCCCCCACCTGCCGCCTCACCAGCACTCGTCCCGGAAGCTACAGAGGTTCCGGCAGTGTCATCGGAGAAGAAGGTGTGGCGCGCTAATATTCATGTGCCCGAAAAGGAGGGCCCACTTCCTCAAGGGGGCGGAGCTAAAGACCAACAAACTGAGGAAGACACGCCTACTGTAGAGTTTCAACCCGCAAAGCCTCTAACTATGCTGAACTTAGAGGGCGAAACCCCCTCTATTGACTCATTGCTTCTACACACTCTCCCAAATAAAAGTTTGAAAAATAAAGAGCTCCCAAAGAAAAAAAGAAACCAAAGCAAACAAAGAAAGAAGAAGGGTCCGGCAGGTCGAGCACCGCAGTATAAAAAACCTTCGGACCAGCTCGTAACAAACGCAGCGATTTGCAGTTCTTTAAAAGCATACTTCGTCAGCCAAGGGAAACGAAAATATGATGTCCTCCTAGAACTGACGGATGCTGAAATATTAGACGCAACGGACGACCTCGCTGGGGGCCCTAAAGCATGCAAGTTTCCTTATGCACCGAAAGATCCTTTACCGCTTTCTGCTGAAAACGACAACACCTGTGAAGTTTTTCCTCTCCGGGAAAGCCCAAGAGCCGACTTGCTTGCAACATCGGGCAGTCCAAAATCTGCTCCGCTCAACCTTCCTCCAACGAGTCCACCCGCCTCGCCTGTGGAAGTTCCCCAGAAGAATAGCCCAACGGGTCCACTAAGCTCTCAACCCGCCCCTCAAAGTATTGAGACCCGGGATTTCGATTCTCTAGCCAAAAATCAACACCAACAGGAACCAACTTCAGCAGTTCCGGACACAGGTCTCCACTCTCCTAAGGCTAAATTACAGCCTCCTTCTTCACCCTGCAGCCATAATATTCCACTTCGAAGGAAAAGTGCTGGTGGTACCCAATTGGAGGGCGCCCTCAATGAAACACCGTCGAAAAAACGAGACCTGACCACACTGATGTCAGCTTTGACGATCGCACTCGCTCCTTTTGGTAAATTATATGAAGCCATAAACGACACATTAAAGGATCAAACCACCCTGATCGCAATGACTCACACGAAAATGACATACCTTGAAGGGTATATAACCGCAAAGGAAAAAGTTGACAGTGTTATATATGACAAAATCATTGGTGTCCCTTCACAAAAAAAAAATGAAAAGTTGATTCAATCAGCTCACTCAATCCTAATTAAAGATACAAGAGATTCTGCATCACAGACCGACCCAATGGCAGAAAAAGGAAAAGAATCGGGGTCGAAAACCCAACAAACTGGAAAACAGTTTCCAAGCAAAATCTGCTTTGACTTTGGGAAAGAGTTCAGAACAAACCAAAAAGGAAAAGGAAACATCGAACCTCTCAGAAAATGTCTATTTGAAGGAGTCAAAAAGGGCCCGGCTAAATCTTGCCTAAAAGAGCCAATCGTAGCTCCCAAAAAATCACATCAGCAACCTGGGGTGAGTCCAAATAAAGTGCAAACAACAATTAACCCACCTCAGCTTACTAATTCAAACAGAAATCAAAATAAAAAACCCACCCCACAAGAAGTGGTGTTAGCTCCTGTTCTGAAACCCTCAGCCGGCAAACCACTGGAAAAAGGTTTGACCCCGCGACAGAAAACCAACGACCTGTCAGTGAATGAATTAAAACTCTGTGCCACCCCTCAGTCCCCGTTACAGGTCTGCCATTACGTTAGAAGTCCCTCTCAATCTCCGTTGTCACATTCGCCAATTACTGTTGAAGACTTCCGGAGAGACGAAGCTCTAATGAATATCACTCTCCACTCGTCTCCAGAGAGCGGCTGTCAAAACCACATTGAAAACCACCATCACGAAAGACTGCAACCAATCAATGACTGTATAAAAAACTCACCACCAAAAAAACATAAGCCCGACACTGACAACAAAAGGGCCCGGCTAGACGTTGACGAGAGATATCCTCGTGGCCCGTATTCCTTGAGGGAGAAACCAACGTCGCACAAAAGAAACCATGTTGAACCGGAATCCTATACTGATACCATCAAAACCCGGAGAGTCAAACCTAATTTGCATAAAGGATTTAATGACCGTATCGAACTGACGGAAAAAAAGAAACATTCTGGGGACAGAAGCTCGATTAAAAAAACAGCCTTAAACTTAAGGCTTGCAGCTACAACAATTTTAAAGCTAGAACAGATTCCAGCAAACTTTGAGAAGACAACTCTAAACAGGGGGACAGTACTGGAAATCCTAAAACACACAAGAGACCTAAAAGATCTGACAACAGAGGACCTGGTACTTGTTGAACCATACCACAAGGATCAAAAAGCAAAGGCGTACTTGTACGTAAGCGCAGAAGCAAAAGGTAGCTGGTCTAAAAAAGGCAAAGCTGACCTCCTGAAAAAAGGCTACTTCATCACAGAGGTGAAACGCTCCCTAAACGAGGAGACACCGCAAGAAAAGAAAACTGCATACCCGTTTGGGAACATCCATTACAGGTCAAGAACGGAGTCGAAAAAGCTGACCACGTCGCCGCTCCCAAGGCGGGACTCGGCCCAATTATTAGAGTCTATTGGAAAGAGCAAAAAGCATCCCCCTTCAAATGGAGAACTTGCCAAAAGAAACTCGCAAAGACCAAGAGGAAGCCGGGAAGGGAGACCCCCGGCTAGAGGTAGGGGACAGTCCTATATCGAATCTAAGACAGACCAAAAATCTTCCGATAGAAACCGGAAGTCCACGAGACCTATGGACCACGTGGCTGTCAATGAAAACTCGTCAACATTTGCACCGATCAGACAGCTTTTGGCGTGGCTTCCGAAAACTTCCTCGAAACACCAAAAGCAATAGCAACAAATTCCATCCGCTAAGCGGGGGACAGATTCAAAAGATGGACCAAGTCAAAAAACACCAACAAAGGACCCAGATTGCCAAGACCACTCACTTAAAATGATCTCTTGGAATACAAGAGGTTTCGCCCATCTCACAAAACCTGGACGAGTTAACCTAGGGGACTTTGACATTATCACCCTTCAAGAAACATGGCTACTTGATTCCCCAACAATAGATGGCTTCTCAGTTGCAACTTCTCCAGCAAAAAAAGGCTGCTTGGGCCGCCCATCAGCCGGCCTTCTAGTAGCAGTCCGATCGGGCTCGGGGCTTTCGATCCAGAAGAAGATTGCCGCAACTCAATCTCACTTAGTAGTACAACTAAAGTGGGACCGAGTAGCTGAAAACAGTCGATCGTTGATTTCCTCTCCGATTACGATAATCACTACTTATTGGAATCCTCAAGTCATTTCAGATAAAATTTTCTTAGCGACCATTGAAAAAGAGATCGATGGGATCATGACCACCCAGGAAAATCCACTTATAATTCTAAGTGGCGACCTTAATGCTAAATACCCTACGGTCAACCAAGAGGTCTTGAGCTGCGCCAAGGAACCCAGACTGAGTCACGTGGAGAACAATGGCAATCGCTCATGGATTCTAGAAACATTTTTAACATCGCCAACTCTCTCCCCCAGGCTGTTCCCATTCCAACTTGGGAAAGAGGTTCGCAAGAAGGAACGATTGACTACATATTTGTATCAGAGGAGATGTTAAATCGAATTACATCATTTGAGGTTGTAAGGACGGAAGCAAGCGATCATAACATTCTGAAAATCTCTTGGCCGACAACAGTTAGAAAAAGAACCCAAATGATGGAAAAAACCAAATCCACCAACCAAGGAAACCGTCTCAGGCTTACATCAGAGAGAATCAAGGAACTGACCAAAAACTACTCGATGCATTGCTCTCGGGGAAACAGGGAGAAATTAAACCCCACTGACTACCAACCTCTTTTGGTTCCGTACCTGATACCAAGGAAACTTAATCATAAAGCAACTCAAAAACCTTTACACATCTACGACACCGAGTTGGTCCTGAAACGGCGTACTTTGCGAAAGCTGAAAAAGCAGGCGGCTATTTCTAAGTCACCGGGTCTAAGAGACCTCTACCTAATGGAACACAAGTCATATAAATCCTGGCTCAGACAACAAAGAATCCTCTTGTACCAGCGTGATTCTGAAGAAATGCTCCGAAAGTTGGCCTCTAAGAACTCTGGTGCTTTCTGGCAGCTAATAAAGAACACAGAAGAGGGAGTAAGTGAAAAAGGATCAAACAATGTCTCACAAGAAGCATGGAAATCACACTTTTCCACGATTTTCCAAATTCCAAGGAATCAAGCACCGGTTGTAGTGCAGGACTCAATATTTACCACCTGGGAAGACTTCTCAAACGAGGAAGACTTAGTCTCGGCCATTAAGCGCCTTAAATCTTCTAGGGCACCGGGCCCCGACGGAATCACAAACATAGATTTAAAGAACCACCCGGTGGAGTGGGCTAACTTCATCGGACAAGTATTCAAGAATTGCAGCACCACAAGATCCATTCCGAATTCATGGCGCACAGCAGTGATTGCACCTATCTATAAAAAAGGAGACAAAACCGAGCCTGGTAATTATCGTCCCATTGCCCTTTTGGACACCATCGGAAAAATCTACGGGTCATTTCTCCTAAAAAGTTTCCAATCCTGGGCCAAATCAGCTCCGTGTCGAGACCCTTTTCAAACAGGGTTCATGAAGAACTCAGGGACTACCGCCAACATTATGCTGTTAAGTGTCATAAAGGCTGTATTTTCATCCAAGCTCGGGAGAGTATATCTGGCATTTATCGATCTGAGTCAAGCTTTTGACCAAATAGACAGATCTTTGCTGTGGTCTAAATTAGAAAAATGGAACTGTCCAAACAAAATCCTTGATCCAATGAAGGCTTTCCATGACAAGTCTTCGATCAGGATCAAATTGGACCAAGCGGGAAACTTGTCTGAAGAAATCCAGACGCTTAGAGGGGTAAAGCAGGGCTGCCCATTGGCTCCGGCCCTGTTCATCTCCTTCCTTGGAGACCTAAAAGACAATTCCAGCGAGTTAAGATCATTCCCTCCGAAAGTTGGCAAGACTCTTGTAACTAGGTTGTTATACACTGACGACATCATCCTCGTCGACCAGACCCCAATTGGTCTTCAGAGGCAGCTTGACAACCTAGCAAAATACATCTCAAGTAACAACCTCGAGATTAACAAAGAGAAAACCAAAATCCTGACCCTCGGAAAGCTGCAGGAAAAGAACGCAAAAAACTTCAGATGGCGAATTGAAGACTCAACAATTGAAGTGGTGAAATCCTTTAAATATCTGGGGACGATGATGGACAATTCAAAATCGGAAATCGCGATGCAAAACTACCTATGGGACAAAATCCACAAACTGACCACTCAGGCTAAAATAATTGACCGAAAATATGGACGATTCTCGCTCTTACCAGCCATAAAATTTTACAAGAGCAAAGTAGTCCCGAGTTTGACTTACGGCTGTGAGGCAATGCCTGTGATCCCCTCTGCTATCTGGCCAAAATTGGAAGCCTATTTCTGGCGGAAAGTTCTTCTGCTCTCAAATTCGACTCCAATCTCGATTATCAGAAGAGAACTGGGAACTCTTTCCTTGAAAGCGGTCATCGAGGCAGGCAAAAAAGCCCTTTTCAGGAAAATAATAATGCAAGACTCTCCACCCGTTTACAAGATAATCAATGAGGAAATGATGGAAGGTAAGAGCAAACCTCTCTCCTCTTGGGCGAACAAACAGCGGACTCACCTGGTCATCAGTGGATGTTCTGAAGACGACTTGATTCAAAATCCCATGAAAGTTAAACGGAAAATGGCGCTGCTGGATTGGATAGAGACTCTCACATTGGCAGGCAATAACAAACTGCTCGCCCACTTGAATTTTCACCCCAAAAAACTACACTCATCCTCGGAAGTCCTGAAAAGATTCCCGGACAAGGGTCTTAGATCTATCTTCCTGAGAAGTCACTTAAATTTGCTTCCAACAAACAAAATCAGGGCCATTAGAGGGCAATCACAAACCAATTTTTGCCGCCTCTGTGAAACCGACTCAGAGCCGGAATCGATAAAACATCTTCTGATGCATTGCCCCAAAACTGAAAAATGGAGAAGAGCATACCTGAGTCCCCTGATAAACTCAAACCTCTTGAATGAAGAAGACGTTTGGTGGAATCGACTTCCGAGCGGTTCCAGAACGACATGGTCTATTGCAACCGCAAAAATCTTAAAAGCAGCTTTAGAGGCATGTTCCCTTAGATCTAAAGAATTCGATTAACTAGGTTCTTGATAAACAAGGTTTGAACCTGACCTGAACGTCAACACCGAACTGTAAAAGGGAACTCTCTATAAACTTTTAATTTTTCTTCCTCCAACTTTTTCTCTTTCTTCCTCCAATTTTTTCTTTCTTTTCTTCTTTTTGCAAAATCATTGATTTGATAAAAGCGAAATAATAAAAAAAAAAAAAAAATACGGTATGAAGAGGTGGGGTGGGAAACACTCCTGCCCCTCCAATTAATGCAGTCCAGAAAATCCAAGCAAACTAAAAGCACACACACTCATGAAATAAACTATTCCTCGAACAAGTATTGTTGAGTAGTGTTCACCCTGAGGTCATTGATTCCCATAAGAAGGAGAAAGATGGTGCAGCATGTGTCAAATGAGAAGTCACAAATTAAACAGTTAGTTATGCAGTTGTAAGGATGAGAACAATAAGGGGATGCCGACAATTCTGGTTGCATGGGAAAAGGTTGAGGTATTTCATTCTTAAATGTCACACTGTCAGCACCTCACTGTGATTGATCAAGAATAATGGGTGAAGCACACCATGAAACACCACAACCAATGGAGAAGGGGTTTGCGAGTATGAAAATGTGGGTTTCCACTTAATTTGGACATTAGGTCATGATTAGTGGGATGGTACTGGTCTGGTTACAAGGGGAAGGTGTAAAACGATAAGGCACGTTAATGTATATACTTATGTAGGGGATTTTGTTTGTGAGCCAATCAATGTGCAAGTATTTACATGTGGTTGAAGCAATGCCAAAATCATGTCATGTCTTCTTCTCTATATAAACCACCATTTAATGATGATGCAGTGAATGAAGCTTGTCTTGGCCGAAACGGCATGTAATAAACATTTGTAATTCTTGCAACGTCATGCACTCATTTTTGCCCCTTGGATTGATTTTTACTAGCTACATGTTTTTGGTCCTACCATGGTCCTATAATAATAATAATAATAATAATAATAATAATAATAATAATAATAATAATAATAATAATAATACTTCCATAAGTGAGGGCACAATAGCACAATATCAGAAAATGTGCACACATATCCCTTATTTAAAGCAAACAAATTAAGATGTGCCATAGTCAAAACAGAAGATAAGTATGAGATCTACATGCACAAAGAAATTGAACAACAAAATGAAATGGGATGCCTGAAGTCATTTAAAGCAGATTAATGAATAGCAGTAAACAAGATTGACAATGGAAATGTCAACTAAATATGAGAACATTCATACGTGGCACAAGAGTACATTAAGTGGCTGTTGCTGTGTGAACAGCATTTTTAAGCAAGCCAAATATTAATCTTGATGAAAAATTCTTCTTCTTTGGCAGGTAACCCCCGTAAATTTAAATGGGTAAACCAACATTTACGACAAAGGAGGGAAAATACTAATTGCAAATATTTGTGTTTAGACATCATAGTTGTTGTAAATAAAAAAATCGAATTATTCTTTGTTGCCAGTAGAGAAGATTCTAGGAGAACATTCTTAACATTTCTGGAGGTAGAAGCGTACACTCAGTAGCTGTAACTAAGTATACAATCTTTTTGTATTGAGACAGAATATTGGTTTTGAAAATATCTTGGAAATGTTTGAAGGTAGTAAAGTACATTATGGGCCTCATTACGAGTTGGAGGCAGCCATGCCCTTAATAAGGACATGGCTGCCTCCAAACTCGGGTCTGGGTCCGAGTTCCCTGAATGGGGAACTACCGGGCCATTCCGACCTAGGAGGGCCCGGTATTTCCCCATTCAGGGAACCCGGACCATCCCCATTCACATTCGAGCCCCCATAGAGCTCAATGGAAATGGGGATGATGCTAACAACGGGCCTGTTAGTAACCTGTGTGTTTTTACTGTGCCTGCCAACCTTTTATAATGGACAAGTGAAAACACTAGTTCCAAACATACATAATAAAAAAATAGTAGATGCAGGGGCACATTCCAAGAATACTCTGGAGGTGACAGAGTAAAATCAAAGGTTGTAACTAAGTCTTCCACACTGGAATCTTTTAGTGATGGCATCAACTATTAGTTGCACGTAATTGAAATCATTGTTTTAATTGCTTGGCATCAGAAGAGTACATTCTGTGGATATAAAAGAGTTGGCTATGTTCATGTCATGAGGCAAAATAATATTTACCAATACAATTTTAGGGAACAGGTTGGAGAACAGATAGGCCCTTATTTACAGAGCATTTTCCAATGGGGGTTTTACCATTATTAAACGCTTCTGTGAATTAGGCACATAGTATATTGACTCGCTATAACATAGTACACCAGATTTTTGTTTTATTGAGAAAAATGGTAGTTGATCATTGCATGGAAGCAAGCATGTATATTTGTTGTAATGGTTACGCTAACATTGTGTCACATGAGATAAACTATTTGTTGTGAAGATTAATGACGAGACAAAATTGTAGTTGAGAAAACTATTTTTAGAATTCTTTGGTGACACGTGTAACTTGGAGTGATATATTTTTCGTGCTTGGTCAAAACAGCTGTAGCATAGCAAAGGTTGTATAATTGAGGTGTTTATATGTAATGGTGGTATTGGGTGAACCATTGTTCTTGACCAGTGAGAGAAAAATACTAGTTGCAATGCTGTGAGATGTGACAGAATAGTGGCTCTGACGAAACATTGTTTAGAAGTCAGAATGTACATTCAGTTATTGTAACTCATTCCGCCTCTGTGATTCCCGGAATTACCAGGGCGTTACAACCTCGGTTTTCCGGGAATCACAGAGGCGTAATGGTGTAAATCCCCATTCCCATTGAGTCCTATGAGACTCAATGGGAATGGGGATCATGGAAACACCGGCAGCATCTCGTAATGCTGCCGGTGTTTCCTCGGCCGCCTGCAGGCGGGCGGTGTTAAACCCGCCAGGTCAGACCTGGCGGGAACATCACCTCCCGCCTGCAGGAGTCGGGATCAGGCGGTCCGGAAACAACGGTGGCGGCGGGTTTACCGCCACCGTTATTTCCGGACCGCCTGAGTTATAATGAGGCCCAAAATCATGTTCATGCAGATGAATTCATCAGAAATATTTGCAGGCAGGGAAGTAGAGAGAATGTTTTTACAGGCTGTTCCAACTTTCTTTGGATGACAGAAAACATAGTGTTCAACATAGAATTATTTAAAATATTAGCAGTGAAGAACACTTTGTATCATTCTTTCAAGGCATGAAAGTACATTATGTGGACATTATGTGACTGTGCCATCCTTTTGTTGTGGGTCAAGTAATGGTTGTTTACAAATATTTGAGTCATTTGATGGCAAGAGGAAACATTCAATAACTCCTAGTGTACAGTACATTTGCTATCATCAAACGGCTAATAGTGATAGGAGGAAGATAATACCAGTGCCCATCTCACAAGACACACTTGACATTCCTGTTTTGGAAGGAGTAGAAGTAATTATCTTGAGAGCAAACATTTTAGGATTACTAATACTTGTCAGATAGAGGGGGACACAAGTGGCTAGAGGACATTTTGCATCAGACATATAATCTGCCATTAGCTCCCAGAAGGACATCACTGTATGTGGCAAATTGAAGGCACAAATCTCATAATCAACAGCACCAGCTGATTAAAGCATGTGAGTACATGTTCAGGTATTCAGGTATTGCAGTCAGAAGTGGAGAGGCTCAGTACATTCACTCTAGGGAAGAAGCAACGAGAATCAGATTACACCTGGTGATGATACAGGGTAAACAATGCACAGTGTAGTGGAACATGATACGCCAGGAGAATCAAAAGACAATGTAGGAGCAGGGTATTGAAGGTCATGTTCTAGACCACTACTGACATTCAGTGATACTAATAATGATGATCATCTTTGTAAACAATATTACCCACCTTACTCCAGTTGGCAGGTGCATATGTTTTTGGAAACCACTGAAACCAAGGAGGAGGAGAATGTGACGGTTACAGGGAAGGGAGGGAAAGACAAAGAAACACATCCACCTATGTGCAATGTGTCTCAAATACAACCTATTAGATCTGACGATTCATCATATCAGTGAATGGAAGGTAACCCACCAATTCAATCACCCACATCCACTTCACAGTTAGATGAGTATAGTGGGCATGGCCTTACCCCACCCTGAAATACAAATTGTGGACATTTTCAACCAGGATAAACAACAACATCTCACCACCAACATTTTTCTAGATGCTGAGTTCCACCTCTTGCAGTAATTCCCTTTTGTAGCACGTGTTTGAGTGTATTTATACATGCCAAATGACAGAGTGCACTTTCTCACTACTACCATGGCAGTCATTTTGTCCATGGACCTCATGGTGTATCCTTTAAAAGAAAATAAAAACAGTTTCAGTTGGTCCAAAAATGTCCTATTCTTTTCACACAAATCTGGCATCGGATTTGTACCATAGACACAAGGGCAGGTGGACAAAACAGTGACTATATGACTCTGGAGAAACACTGTCTGGCTTTTCCTTCCCTGAAAGCATTAAGGGATCCTGACCTGCACGTAATCAGAGTGGATGCAGTTCAGCCCCATGCTACTTTCTGCCTTTAAGGAATTGAAGGCAGGGGTCGCAGGAGTGTTGACATGTCAGAGAAGATGGAGCTTCTGCTGGGGCAGTGGCTGCAATGCCCATGGTACTTATAGCTGGCCATTATTGATGATGACAGTTTGTCTAATCATGTATGCATTAGCAGGAACATGTATGTTCCCTGCTTTGCCATGTCCTTCATCTTCTGGTAGTGCATTTCATCAGAAATTGGGGAAGTTATTGTCTTGCACAGAAGATCAGATGACACCTCAGCTAGGTGTGTATTTCACAGAATGTGCTTCACCAATTACAGGTGCATTACAATATGCCACATCACATTATAAAAGTGAAGTTGACACTTTCTGGTATTCTACTTTGCTTCCATTTTACTGGCTAGGGGCAAATGCAATGGCTTCAACAATTATTGTAAATCTCACAGTCGAGCACTGCCTGCAAATGACAGTTCAACAATGATCCCAAATGTGTACAGCATTGCACAACCTCGCCATTTCAACAATTTACAATGTTCTTTTTTACTTTTGCTATGTCAATATTCACTAGCAGTTTAGACAACATTTAGTTCACTACATCCAGGTTTTCGCACATTTTACAACAATGTCAATTAAGTGCACATATATTCTAAACAATTCAAACATGATGTTTAACAGTTTAAAAGAATATTGCAGACTTTTTAACAATCAAGTGTAATTGATGTTTTTACAAAATAAAAATGAGTGCACACTATGCTAGGAAACCTTTTACAATGAGCCATTTAAAAAAGCATATGTTTAAAATATTTTGCATGTTTATACATCATATTAAAATTATGGGTTTGAAGGATTGCAAAGATTTCCATATTCATTCAAAGAAGGTTCACAACAATTTATAAACATGTTGCCAAATGTTTTAAAATATGATGTTCGTTATGTGCTGACACTACATTTTAAGGAGAGCACTTTCTGTAAGAAATATATGGACAATGATGTAAACACCGGGAAACTCATAAGCATACCATAACTTTTCTTGTGGGTTAAAAACATGCAAAACTTAGCACAGTAGAAAGTTCACAAAATATTTTCAAGATCCGTGTACATGCATGTAAATTAAGGGGGTAATTCATGGAATTCAGTGCAGAAATAGTGCATGTGGGCAGCGCAGAGAGGGAGCGTGCGCCAGAGTGCGCCAGCCGTGCGCGCCAAACAGCATTCTGGTGCACCGCTTATTCATGGATTTCCCAAGCCATTTGCGCCGTGGTGCAGCGAACATCCAGCAGCGCCAGTTACGCCCCCAAGAACGCCACTTGTGCAATAAAAAGCCATAGAAATACCCAATACGGCGTAAAGGGCCGCGCTAACCCTGGACCAGCTTATAGGCCCCCTACACTGTAATCACATGAAAAACTACATGTACCCCGCTCGCGGCAGCCAAAACGTGTGAAAAATGTACTCGCGCACCCACTTGAATACGCGTACCCCGCTCTCAGCAGCCAAAACGTGTGAAAATCTCCCTGCACACCGCCATCAGGACGCATACCCCGCTCGTGACAGCCAAAACGCGTGAAAATCAACTCTCGCACCCCCTTGAATACATGTACCCCACCTGCACCAGTAAAATAGTGTGAAAAAAGTCCCCCCTGTGGAGTGGGCTGCCTGCAGGTCATGTCAGGTGTGATGGGCTGCCTGTGGGGCATGGTCAGAGTGGATGGGCTGCCTGTGGGGCATGGGAGGGTGGATGATCTGCCTGCGGGGCATGGTCAGGGTGAATGGGCTGCCTGTGGGCATGGTAAGGGTGGATGGGCTGGCTGCAGGGCATGGCCAGGGCATGTAGTGGTAAACCCTGTGGTGGGCTGCCTGCGGGGCATGTCGAGGGTGGATGGTTTGCCTGCGGGGCATGGTCAGGGTGGATGGGCTGCCTGCAGGTCATGGTCAGGGGTGATGGGCTGCCTGCAGGGCATGGTCAGGGTGGATGGGCTGCCTGTGGGCATGGGGAGGGTGGATGGGCTGCCTGCGGGGCATGGTCAGGGTGGATGGGCTGCCTGCGGGGCATGGTCAGGGTGGATGAGCTGGCTGCGGGGCATGGCCAGAGGTTGTAGGGGTGCCCCTGTGGTGTGGACTGCCTGCGGGGCATGGGGAGTGTGCATGGTCTAACTGAAGGGCATGGTCAGGGTGGATGGGCTGCCTGCCGGGCATGGGGAGGATGGATGGTCTGCCTGCAGAGCATAGGGAGGGTGGATGGGCTGCCTGTGGGGCATGGTCAGGGTGGATAGTCTGCCTGCGGGCATGGCCAGGGTGGATGGGCTGCCTGCAGGGCATGGTCAGGGTGGATGGGCTGTCTGTGGGGCATGGGGAGGGTGGATGGTCTTCCTGCGGGGCATGGGTAGGGTGGATGGGATGCCTGCGGGGCATGGGGAGGGTGTATGGTCTGCCTGCAGGGCATGGCGAGGGTGGATGGGCTCCCTGCAGGGCATAGGGTGGATGGATGGGCTGCCTGAGGGTCCTGGGGAGGGTGGAGGGGCTGTCTGCAAGGCATGTCCAGGGGTCTAGGGGCCTCCCCTGTGGTGTGGGCTGCCTGCAGGGGGTGCATGTAGCTCCTCACCACACGGGTGCGTGAAAATGGGGGTACGTGAGTGTGCTTTTCACACGATCCGCTGGCGTGAGCGGTGTACGCATATTCCGGGGGTGCGCAAGTAGTTTCACATGCGATTGGTCTGGCGTGAGCGGGGTATTCATATTTCAAGGGTGCACAAGGAGTTTCACATGCGATTGGGCTGATGCGAGTGGGGTATGCATATTCCGGGAGTGTGCGAGAAGTATTACACACGATAGGGCTGGCGCGAGCGGGGTACGCATATTCCGGGGGTGTGCGAGGAGTTTCACACGTGATTGAGCTGGCACGAGCGGGGTACACGTATTCCGGTGGTGTGCAAGGAGTTTCACACGTGATTGGGCTGCCTGCAGGTCATGGTCAGGGGTGATGGGCTGCCTGCGGGGCATGGTCAGGGTGGATGGGCTGCCTGTGGGGCATGTTCAGGGTGGATGGGCTGGCTGTGGGGCATGGCCAGGGGTTGTAGGGGAGTCCCCTGTGGTGTGGATTGCCTGCGGGGCATGGGGAGAGTGGATGGTCTGACTGCAGGGCATGGTCAGGGTGGATGGGCTGCCTGCGGGGCATGGGGAGGGTGGATGGTCTGCCTGCAGAGCATGGTGAGGGTGGATGGTCTGCCTGTGCGGCATGGTCAGGGTGGATGGGCTGCCTGCGGGGCATGGTCAGGGTGGATGGGCTGGCTGCGGGGCATGGCCAGGGGTTGTAGGGGTGTCCCATGTGGTGTGGGCTGCCTGTGGGGCATGGCAAGGGTGGATAGTCTACCTGTGGGCATGGCCAGGGTGGATGGCCTGCCTGCGGGGCATGAGTAGGGTGGATGGTCTGGCTGCGGGGCATGGTCAGGGTAGATGGGCTGGCTGCGGGGCATGGGGAGGGTGGATGGGCTGCCTGCGGGGCATGGGGAGGGTGTATGGTCTGCCTGCAGGGCATGGGGAGGGTGGATGGGCTGCCTGCAGGGCATCGGGTGGGTGGATGGGCTGCCTGCGGGGCATGGGGAGGGTATATGGGCTGTCTGATAGGCATGTCCAGGGTTGTAGGGGGCTCCCCTGTGGTGTGGTCTGCCTGCAGGGGGTGCATGAGGCTCCTCACCACACGGGTGCGTCAATATGGGGGTACACAAGTGTGCTTTTCATGCGATTCTGCTGGCGTGAGCGGGGTACGCATATTCCGGAGGTGCTCAAGGAGTTTCACACGCGATTGGGCTGGCGGGAGCAGGGTATGCATATTTCGGGGGTGTGCGAGTAGTTTCACACACGATTGGGCTGGTGCGAGCGGGGTATGTGCATTCCAGGGGTGCGCAAGAAGTATTACACATGATAGGGCTGGCGCGAGCGGGGTACGCATATTCTGGGGTTGAACAAGGAGTTTCACACGCGATTGGGCTGGCGCGAACAGGGTACGCATATTCCGGTGGTGTGCAAGGAGTTTCACACGTGATTGGGCTGCCTGCAGGTCATGGTCAGGGGTGATGGGCTGCCTGCGGGCATGGGGAGGGTGGATGGGCTGCCTGCGGGGCATGATCAGGGTGGATGTGCTGCCTGCGGGGCATGGTCAGGTTGTATGGGCTGGCTGCATTGCAGGGCCAGGAGTTGTAGGGGTGTCCCCTGTGGTGTGGACTGCCTGCGGGGCATGGGGAGAGTGGATGGTCTGACTGCAGGGCATGGTCAGGGTGGATGGGCTGCCTGCAAGGCATGGTCAGGGTGGATGGGCTGGCTGCGGGGCATGGGACGGGTGTATGGTCTGCCTGCAGGGCATGGGGAGGGTGGATGGGCTGCCTGCGGGGCATGGGGAGGGTGTATGGTCTGCCTGCAGGGCATGGGGAGGGTGGATAGGCTGCCTGCAGGGCATAGGGTGGGTGGATGGGCTGTCTGTGAGGCATGTCCAGGGTTGTAGGGTGCTCCCCTGTGGTGTGGGCTGCCTGCAGGGGGTGCATGTGGCTCCTCACCACATGGGTGCGTGAATATGGGGGTACGCGAGTGTGCTTTTCACGCGATTGGGCTGGCGTGAGCGGGGTATGCATTTTTCAGGGATGCGCGAGTAGTTTCACACGCAATTGAGCTGGCGCAAGCGGGGTACACGTATTCCGGTGGTGTGAAAATAGTTTCACATGTGATTGGGCTGCCTGCGGGGCATGGTCAGGGTGATGGACTGCCTGCGGGCATGGGGAGGGTGGATGGGCTGCCTTCGGGGCATGGTCAGGGTGGATGGGCTGCCTGCGGGGCATGTTCAGGGTGGATGGGCTGGCTGTGGGGCATGGCCAGTGGTTGTAGGGGAGTCCCCTGTGGTGTGGACTGCCTGCAGGCCATGGGGAGAGTGGATGGTCTGACTGCAGGGCATGTTCAGGGTGGATGGGCTGCCTGCGTGGCATGGGGAGGGTGGATGGTCTGCCTGCAGAGCATGGTGAGGGTGGATGGTCTGCCTGTGCGGCATGGTCAGGGTGGATGGGCTGGCTGCGGGGCATGGCCAGGGGTTGTAGGGGTGTCCCATGTGGTGTGGGCTGCCTGTGGGGCATGGCAAGGGTAGATAGTCTACCTGCGGGCATGGCCAGGGTGGATGGGCTGCCTGCGGGGCATGAGTAGGGTGGATGGTCTGCCTGCGGGGTATGGGCAGGGGTTGTAGGGGTGTCTCATGTGGTGTGGGCTGCCTGTGGGGCATGGCGAGGGTGGATAGTCTACCTGCGGGCATGGTCAGGGTGGATGGTTGGCCTGTGGGGCATGGGGAGGGTGGATGGGCTGCCGGTGGGGCATGGGGAGGGTGTATGGTCTGCCTGCAGGTCAGGGGGAGGGTGGATGGGCTGCCTGCAGGGCATAGGGTGGGTGGATGGGCTGCCTGTGGGGCATGGGGAGGGTGGATTGACTGTCTGTGAGGCATGTCCAGGGTTGTAGGGGGCTCCCCTGTGGTTTGGGCTGCCTGCAGGGGGTGCATGTGGCTCCTCACCAGACCGGTGCGTGAATATGGGGGTACGTGAGTGAGCTTTTCACGCGATCCACTGGCGCGAGCGGGGTAAACGTATTCCGGGGGTGCGCAAGGAGTTTCACACGCGATTGGGCAGGTGCGAGCGGGGTATGCATATTCCGGGGGTGCGCAAGAAGAATTACATGCGATAGGGCTGGCGCGAGCGGGGTACGCATATTCCGGGGGTGCGCGAGGAGTTTCACAAGCGATTGAGCTGGCGCGAGCAGGGTATGCATATTTCGGGGGTGTGCGAGTAGTTTCACACACGATTGGGCTGGTGCGAGCGGGGTATGTGTATTCCAGGGGTGCGCAAGAAGTATTACACATGATAGGGTTGGCTCGAGCGGGGTACGCATATTCCGGGGGTGCACAAGGAGTTTCACACGCGATTGGGCTGGCGCGAACAGGGTACGCATATTCCGGTGGTGTGCAAGGAGTTTCACACGTGATTGGGCTGCCTGCAGGTCATGGTCAGGGGTGATGGGCTGCCTGCGGGCATGGGGAGGGTGGATGGGCTGCCTGCGGGGCATGGTCACGGTGGATGTGCTGCCTGCGGGGCATGGTCAGGGTGTATGGGCTGGCTGCATTGCAGGGCCACGGGCTGTAGGGGTGTCCCCTGTGGTGTGGACTGCCTGCGGGGCATGGGGAGAGTGGATGGACTGACTGCAGGGCATGGTCATGGTGGATGGGCTGCCTGCAGGGCATGGTCAGGGTGGATGGGCTGGCTGCGGGGCATGGGGAGGGTGTATGGTCTGCCTGCAGGGCATGGGGAGGGTGGATAGGCTGCCTGCAGGGCATAGGGTGGGTGGATGGGCTGTCTGTGAGGCATTTCCAGGGTTGTAGGGTGCTCCCCTGTGGTGTGGGTTGCCTGCAGGGGGTGCATGTGGCTCCTCACCACATGGGTGCGTGAATATGGGGGTACGCGAGTGTGCTTTTCACGCGATTGGGCTGGCGTGAGCAGGGTATGCATATTTCGGGGGTGCGCGAGTAGTTTCACATGCGATTGAGCTGGCGCGAGCGGGGTACATGTATTCCGGTGGTGTGCAAGGAGTTTCACACGTGATTGGGCTGCCTGCGGGGCATGGTCAGGGTGATGGGCTGCCTGCGGGCATGGGGAGGGTGGATGGGCTGCCTGCGGGGCATGGTCAGGGTGGATGGGCTGCCTGCGGGGCATGTTCAGGGTGGATGGGCTGGCTGTGGGGCATGGCCAGTGGTTGTAGGGGAGTCCCCTGTGGTGTGGACTGCCTGCAGGGCATGGGGAGAGTGGATATTCTGACTGCAGGGCATGGTCAGGGTGGATGGGCTGCCTGCGGGGCATGGGGAGGGTGGATGGTCTGCCTGCAGAGCATGGTGAGGGTGGATGGTCTGCCTGTGTGGCATGGTCAGGGTGGATGGGTTGGCTGTGGGGCATGGCCAGGGGTTGTAGGGGTGTCCCATGTGGTGTGGGCTGCCTGTGGGGCATGGCAAGGGTGGATAGTCTACCTGCGGGCATGGCCAGGGTGGATGGGCTGCCTGCGGGGCATGAGTAGGGTGGATGGTCTGCCTGCGGGGTATGGGCAGGGGTTGTAGGGGTGTCCCATGTGGTGTGGGCTGCCTGTGGGGCATGGCGAGGGTGGATAGTCTACCGGCGGGCATGGCCAGGGTGGATGGGCTGCCTGCGGGGCATGGCCAGGGTGGATGGGCTGCCTGCAGGGCATGTGGAGGGTGGATGGTCGGCCTGTGGGGCATGGGGAGGGTGTATGGTCTGCCTGCAGGTCAGGGGGAGGGTGGATGGGCTGCCTGCAGGCCATAGGGTGGGTGGATGGGCTGCCTGTGGGGCATGGGGACGGTGGATGGACTGTCTGTGAGGCATGTCCAGGATTGTAGGGGGCTCCCCTGTGGTTTGGGCTGCCTGCAGGGGGTGCATGTGGCTCCTCACCAGACCGGTGCGTGAATATGGGGGTACGTGAGTGTGCTTTTCACGCGATCCGCTGGCGCGAGCGGGGTAAACGTATTCCGGGGGTGCGCAAGGAGTTTCACACGCGATTGGGCAGGTGCGAGCGGGGTATGCATATTCCGGGGGTGCGCGAGAAGAATTACATGCGATAGGGCTGGCGCGAGCGGGGTACGCATATTCCGGGGGTGCGCGAGGAGTTTCACATGCAATTGAGCTGGCGCGAGCGGGGTACACGTATTCCGGTGGTGTGCAAGGAGTTTCACACATGATTGGGCTGCCTGCAGGTCATGGTCAGGGGTGATGGGCTGCCTGCGGGGCATGGTCATGGTGATGGGCTGCCTGCGGGCATGGGGAGGGTGGATGGGCTGCCTGCGGGGCATGGTCAGGGGTGATGGGCTGCCTGCGGGGCATGGTCATGGTGATGGGCTGCCTGCAGGCATGGGGAGGGTGGATGGGCTGCCTGCGGGCATGGGGAGGGTGGATGGGCTGCCTGCGGGGCATGGTCAGGGTGGATGGGCTGCCTGCGAGTCATGGTCATGGTGATGGGCTGCCTGCGGGCATGGGGAGGGTGGATGGGCTGCCTGCGGGGCATGGTCATGGTGGATGGGCTGCCTGCGGGGCATAGTCATGGTGATGGACTGCCTGCGGGGCATGGGGAGAGTGGATGGTCTGACTGCAGGGCATGGACAGGGTGGATGGGCTGCCTGTGGGCATGGGGAGGGTGGATGGTCTGCCTGCAGAGCAGGGGAGGGTGGATGGGTTGCCTGTGCGGCATGGTCAGGGTGGATGGGCTGCCTGCGGGGCATGGTCAGGGTGGATAAGCTGCCTGTGGGGCATGGCGAGGGTTGATGTCTGCGGGGCATGAGGAGGGTGGATGGTCTGCCTGCGAGGACTGGTCAGGGTGGATGGGCTGGCTGAAGGGCATGGGGAGGGAGGATGGTCGGCCTGCAGGGCATGGGGAGGGTGCATGGGCTGCCTGCGGGGCATGGGGAGGGTGTATGGTCTGCCTGCAGGGCATGGGGAGGGTGGATGGGATGCCTGCAGGGCATAGGGTGGGTGGATGGGCTGCATGTGGGGCATGGGGAGAGTGGATGGGCTGTCTGTGAGACGTGTCCAGGGTTGTAGGGGGCTCCCCTGTGGTGGGGTCTGCCTGCAGGGGATGCATGTGGCTCCTCACCACACGGGTGCACAAATATGGGGGTAAGCGAGTGTGCTTTTCAAGCGATTCTGCTGGCGTAAGCGGGGTACGCATATTCCGGGGTTGATCAAGGAGTTTCAAACGCGATTGGGTTGGAGCGAGCGGGGTACGCGTATACCATGGGTGCACGAGGAATTTCACACGCGATTGGGCTGGCACAAGCAGGTTAGGTGGATTCCGGGGGTGCGTGAGAAGTATTACACACGATAGGGCTGGCACGAGCGGGGTATGCATATTCCTGGGGTGCTGAAGGAGTTTCACACGCGATTGGGCTGGCGTGAGCGGGGTATGCATATTTCGGGGGCGCGTGAGTAGTTTCACACGCGATTGGGATGATGCGAGCAGGGTATGTGTATTCCAGGGGTGCGCAAGAAGTATTACACATGATAGGGCTGGTGCAAGCGGGGTACGCATATTCCGGGGGTGCACAAGGAGTTTCACACGCGATTGGGCTGGTGCGAGCAGGGTATGCGTATTCCAGGGGTGCGCGAGAAGTATTACACACGATAGGGCTGGTACGAGCGGGGTACACATAATCCGGGGTGCGCAAGGAGTTTCACACGCGATTGGGCTGGCGCGAGCAGGGTACGTGTATACCGTGGGTGCGCGAGTAATTTCACACGCGATTGGGCTGGCGCAAGCGGGTTCGGTGGATTCTGGGGGTGTGCGAGGAGTTTCACACATGATTTGGATGGCGCGAGCGGGGTACGCGTATTCTGGGGTGCACCACAAATATGACATGCGATAGGGCTGGCGCGAGCGGGGTATGTGTATTCCAGGTGTGCGCAAGGAGTTTCACACGTGATTGGGCTGGCACGAGTGGGGTATTCATATTCCGGGGGTGCGCGAGGAGTTTCACACGCGATTGGACAGGCACGAGCGGGGTATGCGTATTCTGGGGGTGACCAATAAGTATTAAATTCGATAGGGCTGGTGTGAGCGGGGTATGCATATTCCGGGTGTGCGCAAGTGTGCTTTACATGCGATTTCCCTGGTGCAAGCGGGGTATGTGTATTCCAGGGTGCACGAGTGTGCTTTACATGCAAATTGGCAGTGCGGGCCCTCCTCGGTGTGCCCTCCCCCTCGCCATGCCCCACAGGCAGCCCACACCACAGGGGACCACCCTACACCCCCGGGCATGCCCCGCAGCCAACCCATCACCCCTATTCATGACCCACAGGCAGCCCATCACCCCTGGGCATTCCCCGCAGGCAGCCCATCCACCCTGACCATGTCCCACTGGCAGCCCATCACCCCTGACCATCCCCGCAGGCAGCACACACCACAGGGGGGACCCCTGAAACCACTGACCATGCCCTGCAGGCAGACCACATGGCACCATGCACTTGTGAGCCCCAACACATGCCCCCTCACCAGTGACAGGCACCTGCCAGCAGGCACCTGCCAGCAGGCCCCAACTCATGTCCCCCCAAACACCACGTCATAACAATGCAGACCCATGGCCCTAATGTCAAACCAAATCCCGCCCCTGACTCCCCAGTACAAACACACAACCATCCACTTCACCCACTCCCTAGTAAATTACCCATGCCGTGAGAGTCTGAAAAGAACCAGCATGCCCATGAATAAATATCCTGCAGAGCCACACAGTGGAAACACATGACTGAGCCAATGCTCATAGAGACATGCACAAAACCAATGCGAGAAGACCACACACATAATATAGATCCAATATATGTATTAAATGTAACATGTAAACTCAAAATCAAAAGCAGACCTGAAAAAGGAAATTATTGAGAGTCTTTATGATTTAAAATCCAAGGAAAAAGTGAGATCCATGAAAAGCCAAATTAAAAGTGGTCCATCCCCAATGTCCAAGAAACGAAATCCAAAGGTCAGGTCAAGATAAAAACAAAAACATTACTCCATGGGTCCAAAAAAAGAAAGAAAGCATGTACATGTCTGCAACTATTGACAAAGAAAGTCACAAGGGTCCATGATCCCCAGAAGAAAGAAAACCTATACAGAAATCAATAAAAAAAATAACTATGTACAAAAAGGTGGAGCTGTTACGTTCATCTGGTATCCACGGGGGCGCCACATGATACTGGATGGAGGTCTAAGTGCTATCCCGGAACCCTCTCTGCTTGGTTATGTGCCAGACGTTGGGTAGAGCCTTCGGTTTATGTGTGTTGAACTCTCCGTCCTGCGCCTCTGTGCAGGGGCGCGTGGTTGATGCCGGCGTTCCATGGACCTAGTTGCTTCACTGGTCTTCGAGCCCTTATGTCGGGTCCAGACCGGCAGTCACTCCAACTCTGCTTGCTGTCTTCCAGGTGAGTTATGATGTCTTTTCCGTCTTTATTCTGTCTCTTTCTTTCCCTACGTTTTCTCTGTCTTCTCAGTGTCTTGCTACACTACACAGTTCCCTAACAATGTCTCTTTTGTTTACACAGGGATGGTTGCGATCTCGGAGTTGCTGCACCAATGGTGAAGACCACAGTGAGTTATTGAAGTGCGGGGCGCTGCGCTGTTTATTGGTGTTCATTGCTAACCTGTGTTCTCTTCTCTTCTTTATACAGGTTGTGGTGTTGTTCCGGATTGATGAGCGATCGAAGCGCTGCTTGCCCAGGTAAGTGCTTTGTTAATACATGCCTTGTTCTTTCTCTCTTTCAGGTTGCGGTGAAACCCGGAGATCGGTGAGGTAAGAGAAGCGCAGGGTGCTGCCAAGACTCGCTGCTTGCCCAGGTAAGAATTGTTATTAATGCTGTCCTTGTTTCTTTACCTTTGCAGGTTGCGGTGAACTCCGGAGATGGGCGAGGTAAGCAGGCGCAGGATGGATTCAAGGCCGGTTACTTCACAGGTAGTGTTCTTGCTCGCTAATGCTGTTCATGTTCTTCCAGGTTATTAATGGAATCCAGATCTAGGGCTTCAGGATCGGGCCACCGGAGAAGCAGATGAGCAGGAGCTGGACACCGTGAGCATTACGCTGCAGGAGTTCAGAATAACACGAAGCGTGTTCTGCTGTTTGGGTGTGGTTTAAATAGCCCAGGTAAAGTAGATCCAGGCCAAGTAGTTCCAGGCTCAGTCACACCAAAAACACTAGACCGCATGGCTTGGTTCTAAAGAACTGAGCTGTGTAATAGGCCTCCATGTATGATTAAGGTCCACAACTGGTATTGCTCTATTCCTGATAAAGAGCCTGGTTCCAAAGGCACCAGGACTGACTCCATGTATGTTTCTGATGGAGGTTTAAGGCCCTTGGGGCCAGTGTAAAGGGCTTTAGCCCCACTGCTGCGAGGGGGCTGTTATACCTGAGGGGGAAAGGGGCATGGATCGTGACAGCATTCCCCCCTAATGTCCCTCTCAAGGTATTTCCTCTGTCTGGCCCTGGTTTGGTCGGATGGTTCCAATGAAATCCTCTTACCAGGCGTGGCGCATGGATGGGCTCGCTAGGCTCCTATGTCCTGTCCTGAGGGCTGTATCCCTTCCAGGCCACTAAGTAATATAACTTGGACCTGGTGAGTTTAGAATCTAGGATGTCCTTGACTTCAAAATCTGGTTCTCCGTTATCCAGTACCGGATTTGGTGGTGTTTTGACCCAGTTCCAGGCTGAACAGGTTTTAAGAGTGACTTGTGGAATACGGGATGGATCTACATATTTGGTGGTAAAGCTAGTTTTACTGAGATGATGGTGAGCCTTGCATCACGTTATGTATTCAAAAGAAGTTGCGTTCACGTAGAGAGGTAATTTTTGAAAAACTTGAGGTGCAAACCCACTGGAAAAGAGTGCCTCCATGATTTAGCACTATGTAATTTATGGAAAAAGAACTTGGCCGTGAAGCCAGCGGTGTGGGCTGCACACCCGTGGACCAAATTGAGGTGGTTAAATTAAAGTATTTATAGTTCAAGAAATGCTCATTGTAGTCATAAATCACATATATCTTTATTCATCGCTAATAGTTTCGTAAATTGTAATCCCTTTAGGGGTATTCAAATCATGAGGCTGGAATGTCACATTAGAGGCCTATGCATTTCGGGTTTAAAAACCTTTCCTCAGGGCCTACGAGCATATAAATTCAAACTACCTTCTAGTCCAATCTACTTGCATTGTTAGTATATTTTCAGCAATTTTCAAGCAATACAAAAGTTTCCATAGTAAAGCAAAAAAATAATTTGTGGTATACAGGAAAGGAAATCATCCACAACCGTGCATGTATAATTGAAATTAATTGTAAATCACATGTACATTACCATTTGCATGTCATGAAAGTGATGAATAAGTAGGTCATCATCAAGATATTCATCAATTGCGGTGATTCAAAAGGAAAGGAGAAATATAAGAAATTAAAGTATGTCCAGATATAGAAATGTAAATTATTCATTATGCTTTTAAAATCAAAATAATGTAAAGGGGAGAGGGTCAGGTTACTAACCTGCTGCTCACGTGTGTGCTGCTTTGTTAGAAAGTCTTGTTTAACGGAGATGATCGAGCGTTGTTTCGAGTCTGTGAAATAGATTGTAATATGTCAGCTAGTTTTACTGCCACAGGATTTATAATAGCCTTGATGGTATAGGGCCCTAGATATCTGGGACCAAATGTTCGAGTTCCTCTTATGGGCACGTGCCGAGGCGCCAACCAGACTTCATCTCTGACTTGATAGTCTGGGGCTTTCCTTCAGTGTTGATCAGAGAATCTTTTCTGTCTTTCTTTGCCTTGGATCAAGTGTTCTGCTGCCTTTTTGAAGGCTTGAGTGATGGTTGTATGTAAAGTCTTCACTGCAGGCATTTCCAAGGTGAGAGGGTATCTAATTCGGAAGTACGTGGGTGCCTTCCATATACGATATAGAATGGACTCTGTCCAGTACTTGTGTGTAGCGAGTTGTTGTAGGCATATTTGGCTTTCCAGAGCACATCCTTCCAGCTTTCTTGCACTTGATGTAATATGCACCGTAGGTATTGCTCTAGTGTCTGATTCGTCTGCTCAGTTTGGCCATCAGTTTGGGGATGGTGATTAGTGGACAGACGAATATCAATTTGGGCAATTGCACAACTCTTCCTCCAGACGTTAGACACAAACTGACTCCCTCGGTCAGAAATCAGGACGGAGGGGAAAGCATGTAATCGTACGATTTGCTCTAAAAACACCTTTGCCAGACTGGATGCGTTTGGTAGACCCTTAAGCGGAATGAAATGGGACATTTTAGAGAATAGGTCAACAACCACTAGGATAGTGTTGAACCCTTGACAGGGAGGCAGATCTGTGATGAAATCGAGGGAGAGTGAGTGCCAAGGTGCAGGTGGAATTTCCAGGGGTTGAAGAAGGCCTGCAGGTCTTTGTTTCTGGGATTTATTCTGTGCACAAATGCCACATGACAGAATAAACTGCGTAATGTCCTTTCGCCAGGTCGGCCACCAATAATTTCTTTTCACCTTGGCTAGGGTCTTGGCAATTCCTGGATGTCCTTCTATCAGAGGGTCCTGATAACCAGAAATGACTCGTTCCTGTAGTGCCTTATTCAGTAGATATAAACGCCCTCTGAAATACAGAAGTTGGTTCTTTGTTGTGTAATGTTCACCTTGAGTGGTCCAGTCTTGTAGAGCCTCTGTGTTCATTAGGAGCCGAATTTCCTTTTGGAGTTTGTCCAGAGATAACTTTGTAAGTCCTAGTAGTTTGTCACCTGGAATAATGGAAACCGGGTCTGGGGTTGAATATGCATTCTCATCAATACCCATGCTGTCACAGGTTTCCCCTTTTCTCACCAGTTTTCTCTGTTTTGCTGAGTCCTTTGTCAGGGTTTTCTTCCAAGCAGTTTGGGTCTTGTACAAGCCCGCTCGGCTGTCTTTGGATTCCAGGATTCGTTCAGCTTCTTCGTCCGGGATCTTATGGAAACTCCAGGAAGCTTGGAATGGAGGCAGCACATGGAGGTTAGTCTGCTCGGAACACGGAAGAAACAGGATCAAGGAAGGTAGAAGGAAAGGAGAAGGAGGAAGGTCCGGGAACCAGGAAGCAACACAGTTCAGGAGAATGAACTACGGAGCACGTCAGGCAACAGCTATCAGTAGCGTTGAGACATGCGGAACCGCAGGGGAGTGGCTAATTCATAGAATGTGCTGCATAGGACGTAAAGGTAGATAGACCGTGTTCCGTGTATACGGCCATGTTGGGTGTACTACAGCGAGTATCCCCCGATGTGCCAGGGACTAGGAAGACCAGAAAGGGCGTGATCGACGGATCATGACAGCATGCCCCCTTCTAAAACCCGTTCCACCGGGTTTACCTGGATGAATTCAGTGGAACCTTCTGAGCAATCTGGGGGAGTTCAAATTTGAGACTGGTTCCCAGGTATGTTCGCTGGGTGGATAACCTTTCCATTTCACCAGGTATTGAAGTGTGCCTCGCCTATATCGGGAATCACAAATACGAGAAACTTCATATTCCAGCTAGTCATTGACAAGCACAGGACTAGGTCTAAGAGTAGTCCGGGTAGGTTGGTTGAAAGGCTTTAACAGAGATTTGTGAAAAACTGGATGTATCTTCTTCTAGGAGTCCGGGAGTTGGAGTCGAAAGGCCACAGGATTGATGATTTCTTTTATAGAGAAGGGTCCATAATACCGGGGAGCCAACTTATTCGGTCTGAGATGTCGGGGTAGAAGTTTCGAGGATAGCCATACTTTATCCCCAATGGAGTATGAAGGCCCTGGTCTTCTCCTTGAATCTGCATAGTGTTTGGTTTGGATTTGCGCTCTTTCGAGATGTTCCTTGGCTTTTCTCTGAACATTTATGAGTGTTTCAATCCGGGAAGCGACAGTAGGAACAGGTGTAGGGTGTGGAAGAACAGAAGGTAAAACCGAAGGGTGAAATCCTTGGCTGCAGAAAAAAAGGCTGGTCTTAACAGCCGAATGGTCCGAATTATGGTGGTCAGTGATAATGTCGAATGCAATGATGTCGACAGTCAAAATGTCGAAAAAAAATGTAAAAAAAAATAATGTCGACAACCAATAATGTCACATTTTTTCTACATTTTTTCGAATTTTTTGAAAAAAATAAATAAATATATATAATTAAAATGTGTTGAGTATGAGGGGGTGAGAGGGTGGTGGGGAGGGGTGGGGGGTGGCAGGGGGGTGTTGGGTGAGGGGGGTTGGGGGGGACCCCCCTAGTAAATGATATTCTTTTGTTTATTTATTTATTGAATAAATAAATAAATAAATATATAATTAAAATGCGTTGAGTATAAGGGTTGAGAGGGTGGTGGGGGGTGGGGGGGTGGCAGGGGGGTGTTGGGTGAGGGGGGTGTTGGGTGAGGGGGGTTGGGGGGGACCCCCCTAGTAAATGATACTCTTCCTGTTTATTTATTTATTGAATAAATAAATAAATAAATATATAATTAAAATGTGTTGAGTATGAGGGGTGAGAGGGTGGTGGGGGGGTGGGAGGGGGTGGCAGGGGGGTGTTGGGTGAGGGGGGTTGGGGGGGACTCTTCGTGTTTATGTATTTATTGATAGTGCTAAATGACATTTTTTTTTGACATTTTTTTTTCTAAAAATTTACTCTTTTCATTATATGTATAGGTTTTCAACATTATTGTTTTCGACATTTTTTTTTCGACATTTTTGTAAGACGACATTTTTTTTTCGACATTATCACTATAAACCCCAAATTATTGTAAGCGAATTCGGCTACTGGTACTAAAAGTGACCAATCATCCTGGACTTTCGTAGAGAGACAATGAAGATATTGTTCAAGGGTTTGATTTACTTGTTCTGTGACACCGTTGGTTTGGGGATGATATCCCGAGGAGAGAGCTCATTGAATCCCTAGTATCCTGCAGAGGTGTTTCCAGAATTGAGATATATACTGGGGTCCTCTGTCCGATATGATTGTGGAAGGAAGTCCATGCAGTCGGAAGACGTGTTCCAGGAAAATATCAGCAAGTTCTGAGGAAGATGGTAATTTATACAGAGGAGTAAAGTGAGCCATATGAGTGAATAGATCAATGGTGACCATGATAGTGGTATAACCTCTAGAAGGCGGCAATTCCACAATGAAGTCTGTAGCAATGATTCCCCAAGGTCTGGTTGGTGGTGCAGGCTGTAATAAGAGACCTGCTGGTTTCTGGTTATCATGTTTGTTCTGATTACAGACGGAGCAAGATTGAATATACAGTTGCACATCGGTCTTCATCTTGGGCCACAAAAATTGTCTTTGTATTAGACGGAGGGTGTTGGAAATACCACGATGACCGGAATGAAGAGTATCATGGCAGAGATTTATTATTCTTTTTTGTAATTTTTGTGTAGGAATGACCAGATTGGTATCTTTGAACAAGTATCCATCCTTGACTCTCAAGTTCCATTGACTCCTTTCTGAAATTCCTTTCAAAAGTTCCGAAGTCTGAGTTTGCATACAAATCTCTTCCAGGAGGTTGTTTGCTTGAGCTACGAATATGGTATGAGGAAACATCTTGGGATACGTCCGATCTTCTGGAGGTTCATAGTCTGGACGACGAGAAAGTACATCAGCTATTACATTTTGGGTTCCAGGGACGTGGTGAATCTGAAACTGATATTAGGCAAAAAAGAAGGCCCACCAAGCTTGGCGACTATTCCTACATTCCAGGGCTTGCAACACTTGTAGGTTTCGATGATCCGTGCGGATTTGGACCGGAAATTTGGCTCCTAGAAGTAAATGATGCCATTCTGTGAAGGCTTAACGGATGGCTAGAAGCTCTTTCTCTAGGACGGAGTAATGGGTTTCACTAGGAGTTAATGCCCGAGAAAGGTAGGCGATGGAATGTTCCAAGCTATCCTCGAATTGCTGTTTTAGGGCGGCTCCAATGGCATAATTGGAGGTGTCTGTCTCCACCATGAATGGTCGATTAACATCAGGCTGAGCAAGAATGGGAGCTTGTGTAAATTCAGACTTTAACTGTTGGAAGGCTTTCTCTTGGGCCATGGTCCAATGGAAGGGAACATCTTTTTTCAATAAGGCAATTATTGGTTGAACAATCTCGGAAAAGGAAGGTATGAATTTCCTATAGAAATTAGCCAAACCCAGGAAGGATTGTATTTGTTTCACCGTGGCGGGGCTAGACCAGGATAAAATAGCCTTAACCTTGGATTGATCCATACCGATACCATCGGGAGTAAGGACAAACCCTAGGTAGTGAACAGTAGAAGTATGGAAGATGCATTTCTCGGGCTTCGCCAGGAGTTTATTTTCGCGTAAGCGTTGCAATACTGCTTTCACATGTTCTTCGTGCTTGAAAGGGTCCTTCGAAAATATTAGAATATCGTCCAGATAGACAATCACAAAAAGGAACAGCATGTCCGAGAACACTCGATCCATGAAACGTTGGAACACCGCTGGGGCATTAGCAAGTCCAAAGGGCATGACTAAGTATTCAAAATGCCCAAAGGGTGTTCTAAAGGCTGTCTTCCACTCGTCACCTACCCTGATACGAATCAAATGATAGGCGCCCCTGAGATCCAGCTTGGTGAACACAACTGCGCCTCTTACTGCCTCCAGGATGTCTGAGATCAAGGGCAACGGATAGCGGTCCTTGAGAGTACATTGATTTAGACCTCGATAATCCAGACACAGTCTGAGTTCTTTAGTGTCTTTTTTAGGAACGAAGAACAGGGAAGCTCCTGATGGAGATTTAGATGGTCGTATGGTACCATTTGCAAGATTTGTATCCAGGTATTCACGAAGGGCTTTCTTTTCAGGTTCTGATAGGATGAACATCCTTCCAAAAGGAATCACCGCGGAAGGTTCCGTTTCAATAGCACAATCTTCAGGTCTGTGGGGAGGTAAGGCCTGAACAATGGCAGAGGAGAAAACATCAGAATATTCTTGGTAAGCCTCCGGGACCCGGATGATGTTTGAGACTGAGATTGTGTTCTGATGAGTTGTAGGAAATCCCTTCGATGGTATAGGATCAAGGTCTGGATGTAAGCAGTGGGACATACAAAACTCAGAACCCAGGAACAAGGATCCCACTGCCCAATTGATATAGGGGTTGTGTCTTTGAAGCCAGTGCATTCCCAAAACTATGGGGTAATGGGCTGACTTGATGATGTCAAATCTTATCCTTTCTCGGTGTTGATTTATAGCAAGATCGATCTCCTTGGTCTGCAGGGTTATAGGCCCAGAAGAAAGGGGTCTTCCATCAATTGCTTCTACAGGTTGCATGATAGTCCGGGATTCGTAAGGAATATGGTGTTTTAGGACCCATTCATGATCTATGGCTCCACAGTCGACCAGTGCCAGGATGGGGTATATTTCTTTCTTGGATGTTGTCAAGAAGACCTGTAAGATTACCAAGGAATTTTGTCCAGGAGAATTTCCAGGATTGAATAGAGGTGGAACAGACATCTCTCTCCCAAACCTGCGCTTCGTTTAGGATCAGGAGCTGGCATTTCCCGAGCGCCGTGGGGGGGCAATCGGACATTCTCTTACTAAATGTTTGTCGGATGCACAATACATACATAATCCAGTATGAATCCTTTGCATCCTCTCTTGGGGGCTAATGGGTCCACGGAAGGCCCCTAATTGCATAGGTTCAGGCTCATTGCTTGGAGTAGAAATGCCTTCTGGGCTTGAAGCGGTTCCAATGGGGTTTTTCTGGAGTGGTAACTTGGTTTTCTTTTTTTCTGCCTTTCTCCCCTGAATGCGAAAGTCAATCTGTAGAGCGAGATCCATTAGGGCTTGAAAGGAACCCGGGCGTGCCTCTCTGGCTAGTTCGTCCTTGATCTCTTTGTTTAGCCCTCTTCGAAATAAAGTAAAACAAGCTTCAGAGGACCAATCCGCTTCCTTAGCCAGCTGTTTGAAGCGTGTGACATACGAGAGCAAATCCTGGGTACCCTGATGAAAGTCGAGTAAACGTTCCTGGGCACTGTAAACTTGTTCCGGGCATTCGAACATGGTCTTGAGGGCCTCTATAAAGCCGTCGTAGTCATCCAGGAGAACATCACCAGAGTTAACCAATGGGGTGGCCCAGGTCAAGGCATTACCGGAAAGATGCGAAATAATAAAGCCCACTTTAGCCCTGGGCGTAGAAAAATAATAATGCTTAAATGTAAAATGGACCAAACAAGAATCTAGGAATCCACGAAGGCTCTTTGCTGAACCGTCGTACTTGTCAACAACGCCGCCTAAAATTACACTCTCCTTCGTGGCGGAATCACAGGATAAAACCAATTGTTTTAACGCAGCGTTTTCCGCCTTTAAGTTTTGCACTTTGGTCATCAGCTCTTGCATGCCACGCATAAGATCCTGGACGACCGCTTCCATATCTGTATCGAGATCGGTCAGGTGGCGTCTCAATCTGTCACAAGTTTCCCCTTTTCTCGCCTGTTTTCTCTGTTTTGCGGAGTCCTTTGTCAGGGTTTTCTTCCAAGCAGTTCGGGTCTTGTACAAGCCCGCTCGGCCGTCTTCAGATTCCAGGATTCGTTCAGCTTCTTCGTCGGGATCTTATGGAAACTCCAGGAAGCTTGGAATGGAGGCAGCACACGGAGGCGGTCTGCGCGGAAAGCGGAAGAAACAGGATCAAGGAAGGTAGAAGGAAAGGAGAAGGAGGAAAGTCCGGGAACCAGGAAGCAACACAGTTCAGGAGAACGAACTACGGAGCACGTCAGGCCACAGCTATCAACAGCGTTGAGATGCGCGGAACCACAGGGGAGTGGCTAATTTATAGAACGTGCTGCATAGGACGTAAAGGTCGATAGACCGTGTTCCGTGTATATGGCCATGTTGGGTGTACTACAGCGAGTATCCCCCGATGTGTCAGGGACCAGGAAGACCAGAAAGGGCGTGATCGATGGATCATGACACATGCGGGATAGGGCATCGACTTTTCCGTTCTGGACTCCAGGTCGGTACGTGATAATGTAATCATATTCTGCGAAGAATAAAGCCCATCGGAGTTGACGGGATGATTGAGCCTTTGCCATCTTGAGGTATTGTAGGTTGCGATGGTCAGTGATTACTGTGATGCTATGTCTGGCGCCCAGGAGGTAATGCCGCCAAGCCTTAAAAACTGCCTTGATCACTAGGAGTTCCTTGTCTGTTATTGCATAGTTAAGTTAGGTGTAGTACATTTTCGAGACCAAAAGGCCACGGGATGTAACTGGCCTGTTTCGGGGGCCCTTTGGGAAAGAACAGCCCCCATTGCCATGCTGGAGGCATCTGTTTCCACTACATATGGGATATCTGGGCGGGGGTGTCGTAGCACCGGGGCTGAGGTTAATCTTTCCTTGAGTTCCTGGAAGGCCTTCTCCGCCTCTTCTGTCCATTGGAACAGTTTTTTGTTTTTTCGTAATAAAGAAGTGATCGGGTGCACAATCTGGGAGAAACCCGGGATGAATCGACGATAAAAGTTCGCAAAGCCGAGCATACTTTGGACACCTTTGACTGAAGACGGTGATGGTCAGCTAAGGATGTCGTCTACTTTGTCCATATCCATCCGGACGCCTCTGGGAGTGAGGACAAAACCAAGGAACTCGACTTTGGTGACATGGAAGGAGCATTTTTCAAGTTTGGCGTATAGCTGGTGCTGTCGGAGTTCTGCAAGGATGGAGTGAACGTGCCTGACATGGTCCTGTTTAGAAGAGGAGTACACCAAGATGTCGATGTAAACTAGGGCACGTACGTCGATCAATTCCCATAGTACATCGTTCATGAAGTACTGGAATGCGGCGAGAGCGCTGCAAAGCCCAAAGGGCATCACCTGATATTCGTACAGCCCATACCCTTCCATTCGTCTCCTTTCTTTACACGCACAAGATGGTATGCTCCCCTGAGGTCCAATTTGGTGTAAATGTGAGCATCCTTGACTTGGTCCAGCAGTTCTGGGATAAGGGGTGGAGGATAACGGTTTTTAACTGTTAACTGGTTTAGTGCACGGTAGTTGATGCACGTTCTCAAGTCCCCCTCCTTCTTGGATACAAAGAATAGGGGTGAGGCTGCTGGGGATTTGGACAGGCGGATAAAACCGTTTGCCAGGTATTGGTCCAGATATGATTTAAAGTGGAGATTTTCAGGTTCAGTGAGTGCATACATTCGACTACAACAGAGATTTGTGCACCAGGTACGAGGTCGATCTGACAGTCATAAGGCCTGTGAGGGGGAATGGTATTAGCCTGTTCTTTTTGGAAAATATCTTGGAAATCATGATATTCGCTTGGTAGTGTACTTGTTACACCTAGTACCAACGCCTCTTTATCTTGGACAGGTGTCTCTGGGTTAGACAATGGCATTTCCACTTGGTAGCATGCATGAGCACACTTATTGGAGAAGGCTAATTTCTTGGCTCGCCAGTCGATGTTAGGATTGTGAGCCACCAACCACGACATCCCTAGAATCACCCGGAACTGAGGGGCCTTGATAAGGTCAAAGGCAAGGGCTTCCCGATGTCCGTCTTGGCACAGAAGGGTCACTTTTGCTGTGCATTGAGTTACAGGACCAGAAGCTATCTCTGTGCCGTCGACAGTGGTGACCTTATCAGTTGTCGTTTTATGACAGACGGGAAGCCCCATCCTTGTTGCCAGGCCTTGGTCTATGTAGTTACCAATGGCTCTGCTGTCTATGTATGCCTCCACAGCATGCATATGAGATGGTTGTTGATGACTGATCAAAATCACAGGCAGGGCAAGGTGTGAGGTCTGCGGCTCTTTTCCTTCACTCGCCAAATGGACCTCTACGCTTGCCAGACCTAGAAGTTTTCTGACTCTTGTTCTCCTCCTTCTTTCTCTGTAACTCCAACTTTTCTCCTAGAGGGTTTTACGGGACATTCTTTGAGGAAGTGATCTCCCGCAGTAAAGGCATAATTGCTGTTGTCTCCTTTTGTCTCTTTTGGCCTTGGTTAATGGGCTCCGTATCCCCCTATTTTGCATGGATTCCGAAGTGTTTTCTGATGAACGAGGACTGTTCTCCTTTGAGTGTACATAAACAGTCTGCTTCTCCATTCTGGCTCGATCTGTTCTTCGATCTTGCAGGCTGTGGTCTAGCTGCACCACTAGGTTGATGAACTCTGCACAGTCTTTTGGCGGGTTTACCACCTGAGCTAGGACGTATTTCTATTCCCCCCGTAATCCCCGATGGAATAACGTTGTTCGTTTCTCCTCAGGCCACCCAGTTTCAACGACAGGTCTGTTAAAAGTGGCGATATATGTTAACAAATCTTGGCTGCCTTGGCGGAGGGACAGAAGTTCATTATCCGGAGCTTGGCCCTGGGTATGTCGGGTGAACAGCTTCTCCATCTCCTGTTGAAACCCCCAAAAATCCTAACGGTATGGACCAATCCGCGGCACTGCCACTCAGATATGACAGAATGAAGGCAACCCGCGACTGATCGTTAGGAAAGGCTCTGGGTCAACAAAGAAAATGGAGACGGCACTGGTTCATGAAAAATGCATATTTTCTTGGGTCCCCAGTAAAACGATCTGGTGGGGCCATAGGAACTGCCCCAGGGAGGACCACCTGCACTGGATTGACGGATGTGGCTGGAACCAACGGAATAATTCTTGGCAACGGAGCCTGCCCAGCCTTTGTTTGGAGCAATTGTCTGGCTAATTCATCAGTGCGGTCCTTGGTGACAATTAACGCCCTCCTAAGGGCGTTGGTTTCTTGCCGGGCGGAGTGCACCTCGGCCCGTAATTCTCCCAGTAACTGGGCTAGTTGGTCAGTCTCTGATTTTTCCATGACGCCCAGGTAGATGTTTTAATTGAGGCTTTGCATTCTGTTCTGCTCACCTGGTATCTATGGGGGCGCCACACGATACTGGATGAAGGTTTAAGCGCTATCCCAGACCCCTCTCTGCTTGGTTATGTGCCAGATGTTGGGTAGCGCCTTAGGTTTTTGTGCGTTGAACTCTCTGTCCTGCGTCTATGTGCAGGGGTGCGTGGTTGGTGCGGGCGTTCCATGGACCTAGTTGCTTCACTGGTCCGTGGGCCCTTATGTCGTGTCCAGACCGGCCGTGACTACGACTCTGCTTGCAGTGTTCCACGTGAGTTATAATGTCTTTTCTGTCTTTATTCTGTCTCTTTCTTTCCCTCCATTTTCTCTGTCTTCTCGGCGTCTTGCACCATTATGCTTTTCCCTAACAATGAGCCTCATTACGAGTTACCGGGTCATTCCAACCTTGGAGGACCCGATAAGTCCGCTGGATGAAAACCATTTCCCATTCCCATTTGAGCCCCCATAGGGCTCAATGCAAATGGGGAAGAAGCTAATAATGGGCCCACAAATAGTGGGCCCATTATTAGGTCCCTGGTACCTAAGCTGCTCCCACGAAAGGGCAACTGGTAAAACCAGCTGGCCTTAGTGGGACCCACTAAGGGATCTTGGAGTGCAGTGGTAGGGGGTTAACGGCACCGGCATCCTTACCGGAGCCGTTAACCCCCTTCGGCCATACTCGTAATGAGACCCAATGTCTCTTTTGTTTTCACAGGGATGGTTGTGATCTCTGAGTTGCCGTGCTGATGGCGAAGACCACAGTGAGTTATTGATGCACGGAGCGCTGCGCTTTTTATTGGTGTTAATTGCTAACCTGTGTTCTCTTCTCTTCTTTGTACAGGTTGTGGTGATGTTCCAGAGTGATGAGCGATCGAAGCGCTGCTTGCCCAGGTAAGTGCTTTGTTAATGCTGACCTTGTTCCTTCTCCCTTGCAGGTTGCGGTAAAACCCGGAGATGGGCGAGGTAAGAGAAGCGCAGGGTGCTGCCAGGACTGTCTGCTTGCCCAGGTAAGAATTTTTATTAATGCTATCCTTGTTTTTTACCTTTCCAGGTTGAGGCGAACTCCGGGGATGGGCGAGGTAAGCGAAGTGCAGGATGGATTCAAGGCCGGTTACTTCACATGTAAGTGTTCTTGCTTGCTAATTCTGTTAGCATGTTCTTCCAGGTTATGAATGGAATCCGGGTCTAGGGCTTCAGGATCGGGCCACCGGAGAAGCAGATGAGCAGGAGCTGGACACGGTGAGCGTTACTCTGCAGGAGTGCAGAATAATGCAAAGCTAGTTCTGCTGTTTGGGTGTGGTTCAAATAGCCCAGGTAAAGTAGTTCCAGGCCACGTAGTTCCAGGCCCAGCCACACCTAAAACACTATACCACATGGCTTGAGCTGTGTAATAGGCCTCCATGTTGGATTAAGGTCCTGAACTGCTATTACTTTATTCCAGATAATGAGCCTGGTGCCAAAGGCACCAGGACTGACTCCATGTATGTTTCTGATGGAGTTATAAGGTCCTTGGGGCCATTGTGAAAGGCTTTAGCCCCAATGCTGACCGGGGGCTGTTATACCTGAGGGGGTCAGGGGCATGGATTGTGACAAATGCAAAGTCCATGTGGGCCAGTCCCCCAGCTCACTTGGCGATGTTCCGGGCCAGGGCATCATCGAACTCCATGTTGATCATCCAGAGGCTGGCCTGTCCCCTGGCCTCAAGGTCTCACAGGGATGCAGCCATGGTATCCACAAACTCCCTGTGAGTTTTCTTGAGGCACTCAGCCCACCTCAAAGCCCGGTTCATAGACTTTTCCACCATGGCCATCCTGAGCCGTGCCCTCTCTGCCTGCCGCCGCTTCGAATCTATCTGCTAGCCCAACCGCTGCCACATGGAAGACACTCCCAGTACTGGGCCCTTCTGCCCCTCGGCTGATGCAGGCCCCCAGGATGTTGATGGCCCGAGCCATAATGCCTCCCACGCTGAGCCTGTTGCTGCCTCCAATGCAACTGCCTCTGCCACCACGAAGACCTCAGGGCTGATGGAATCCCCTGGCGCCATTGTGCGCATGCCCTGCTTGTTCATGCCTGCACGTCCTGCATTTGTTGGGGTCCAGTTGGCGGGGTGGCCACCCCTGCTGGCCCTCCAACTCCCGACTGTGGCGGGGATGTGTTCTCTACCAGCCTGGACGCTGACTCAGCGGCAGCTCCACAGGTGGCCCAGGTGATACTTGGGTGGGAAGACGGCACGGAGGACGACTGGTGCATAGGAGGTTCAGTTGAGGAGGGGGTCGCAAGACCCTCCAGCATACGGAGGAACCCAGTGCTGACGACCTGTCCTAGTAGGTCGACATGCCCAAACAGGTATTCGAAAAGACATGCATTGTCCTGACGAGAACCCTGCACAGCATCCCGAATACCACATGTGCGCCATGCCAACCCAGCTAGGACAGGCTCAACCCGGTCACGGATTGCCACATCCGCAGGGAGAAGAAGGCCAGTTGTTGTTGCAGATCCCCTCCCTGAAAATGGGTCTGGACGAAGGCATCCCTGCTGGTGCCAGATGATGCAGTCACAGGATCAGGGACAGGATTACACACAGGCACCTCTTCAGCGGCCTGTGCTGCCTCCTGTCCCTGCCCCTGGATTGCACCACTAGCACCAGTGGAATCCCCCCTTCCAGGCCCTGTGCGTGGGCTGTCACGGCCTCCTGCTCAACCAAATCCTCTACCAATCTGGATGACTCTGTGCCGTCTTCCTCCATAGGCTCCTGTGGGGGCTCAGCTGCCCCTTCTGCTGTCAAGGAGTCCACCTCAAACCTCCATCTCTTGGACCTTCCCTCAGCAGCTGCAGCCATGGACGCGGCACCAGAATCCTCACTCCCGGAAGATATGATTACCTGGGAGGGGAGCTGGGCCTTGCGTCTCGGGCTGGCGATGGCATCACTGCCACTGTGCTCCACAGCACCATCTCCACCCTCTTCATCAGTCGACGTTGCAGACAGGGAGAGATGGTCTGATACACACATGACAGTTGCACATGAGAGGCAGTGTCAGACATCACAGATGGCATCACACTCCCCAACACTCATATCATTTGAAACCACACACATGCACAAATAAACTGGTATCGTGTAACAGGCATCGGCATCCATACGCACATAACTGCATGAACATCCAAAGGTTGGCATGACGTCACAAGCAACATGGGGAGTGCCGATCACATGCACACACGCCACCAGACAGAGATGCATCTGTACATCTCCACCACCTGTCACAGTGGAATCATTGGCAACTATGTCACATCTGACAATCAGGTACCCAGATGTCTGGGACACATGGATCCAAGGAGTCTCACAGTCACACACATGCCAAACAGAGACGCGTTCATGTACACTTTACACGTACATGAAGGTGGGACCAGCATCCATGTGTCACACCCCAACCATGGCACACATATACCATTGATGTGCATCACACATTACTGGACTCACATGCAGCATGGCCCTGCACACACACATCCATACATGGGCCATGACAGACATATGTCCAAGCTGCACACTCCTGCCACACCTCAACAGGCACTGTGTGGTATGGGACAGCCCAGACACTCACCGCTCAACTTCAGACAGGTCTGCCTCTCTAGGACCTTGTGGGGAAGCACTGGGTTGATGCGTTCCAGGACCCTCATCTGGTCGATGGTAAGTTGGACCTGGAGCCCCCCTGCATCTGCTGCATGCAAGAGGCGCTGGGCCTTCATGTCGTGGACCTGAAGTCCTCCCAGCGCTTCTGGATGTGTTTCAAGTCGCGGGTTGCCTCCCCCTCTGCGTTGATGGCAACCACGATGTCTGACTAGGTCCTCTTCCATCTATCCCTGTCAGCGCACGGTCATCTGAAGACTTGCTCAACCAGGATGCCAACTTCTGTGGCTGAGAAGCTGACAGCCCTCTGCCTCTCTGGCTGGGAGTTGCCAGTGGTCTAAGATGGTGTTTGCCCCGATATGGCAACCCCGAGGCAGCTGTGGGTGGGTAACTGGATCCTGGGGCTGGGCTGTGGAGTGATGGAACAGCAGTCATGAGACTGCTGTTCCAGCAGGGGTTGTTGCAGCAACTGGACCCCTGCAGATGGCTTATGCGAAGGCACCAAATAGCCGGGCACGTGGGCAGCCGGCAGGCAGGCAGCAGCAGATGGCTCATGGGAGGCTGCTCGGGGCTCTGGTTGGCAAGAAAATGGCCTTCTGGGCAGGAGCCTGGTCTTCCGTGTGTTGTCGCGTGGCCAGCTTGATGCATAGTGAATCCACATGTGAAAATCAGCACGTTTGCGTGAAAATCGAGGAAAGGCCCTTAGCGCGTAAGCTCGTAAGTGACATGGCACGTGCAGGTGTTGCTATGCGCAGGGGTTAAAAGTCTGCATAGGACGCCATTTTCATGTATGTGCTTTTTGTGGAGAGTGAGCATGTGATTCTTGTACTCCTTGTGAGTTGACATGCAATTACTTCAAAACAGTTGCAGTGCGTACTCCTTGTTTACTGCGGCAGAGCTCAATTCTTCTTTTGGCGGGGGTGTTGCCAACGTGCAAAACGCAGGTTTTTTCCGTTCATTTTCCAGCAAATGGTGAGTCACACACGTATTTTTCCACTGTGGTTGCCCCGTGTGTCGCGTACCCATTCAGAGGTCATTATAGCCTGTGTGTACCACACGTATGCATTTTTTGTGTTTCTGGGTGCCACAGCGTACTGTGGGTCCTTCATTCCATGCACGTGGACTAGTGAGGGATCGCGTGCACTTTCGTTTTTGTTTTTGGGGTGCCTGAGCATTACATGACCCGTCATTTTTCCCCAGGGGTCGCAGACAGTCTTGCAAGAACACAGGGGTATCTCTTCCATCAAGCACCCTGACCCCTTCACCCCAATTGCCCAGGACAATTGTTTTCTGCACCTCCCATTCGCACAAGTACACCAGTGCCATGGTTGGGAGGTGACCAAGTGGTACAGGAGGCAAAGGTGGCTGACCTCCAAGGGGTGTCTGCGGTAGGGGACGTGGCCAGGATGAGCAGGGTAGCCAGGGTGGCCAAGGTGGCAGTGGTGGGCAATGTGGGCAGGGTGGCCCAAGAGGGCAGTGAAACCAGGACCATTTAGGGACACCTATGCCCCCCCAGTGGGTCTAGGAGATGCAGGTGACACCATCCCAACTCAGGCCCTGCTAGTCCACCCGGATTGGTCAGCGAACAGGCACTGGATGACTCACAGGCCAACTTCCATGTCACGGCGTCCAAGCCACGTGTGGTGGTGAAATTTGCTATCACCAGGCCACGTGGATCTGAGGCAGCAATCTCATCTGCTGCCCTGAGTATCCAGGGTGAGGAGGCTGCAGGGGCAGCTGCAGCTCACTCCACCCTGGGTCTGAGTCACCCAGCCGGGACAGTGTTGGTCCCGGTCCCTCACACCAAGGCAGTTGTGCCACTTGGTCCTGACAACAGCACCCAGCAGCCAATGCCTGCAGTGAGACCTTTGGTCATCGTGCCATTGCCTGCTTCCAGTGGCCTGTCCACCTGCGCTTCAGCCCCTACAGACCGGACCGGCATAAGCCACTCAGGGTCCGCACCACCTCTCAAGTGGAAGAAGTGTGCTCTTACGGAACAGGCTGGGACCCCAGACACGGCTCGCCCCTCCGGCATATCCAGGAAACAGAGTTTCAATAATGTGGAACTAGACGCACTTGTGGGCTATGTGTCGGAACATGGCCACAAAATGCTGGTGACGGCAGGGTGCAAGACTACAGCTGCTCAGCGTAGGGCCCACTGGCAGTGCATAGTGGACCACATTAGTTCCGTGGGATTTGTGAAGCGCACAGCTGATGATTGCTCAAAGCATTGGAATGACCTCAAACGCTGAACAAAAAACAAGCTGGCTTCTAATTACGCCTCTACTCTGGTGACTGGCAGTGGGTCACCACCAGAGGAGGATTAACTCACAGAACATGAGGCAAGGCGTGGGAGACCTACCAGATCTTGAGACAATGTCCGGTGAGTGCCCATGCGTGTGTGCCCAGACCATGTGAATGTTGCTTGGGCGATGTGTTGTGATCTGTTGGGTATTTTGTGGATATTTGGGGCTTTGCGGTATTTTCTTACCGCCAAAATACCTTTAGCAATAATCACTCTCTGTATTCATATTGGGTCACACATGACAATAATACATTGCATTATTTCAGAATTCAGACCTATTTAGATGGTATGCGCTGTAGTTTGCGTGGTTGGTTGGTATAGTGGTTGGTTTATTTGTGGTCCCAATATCCAACATCCCTTGTTTTTTATCTAGTGTTAGTGTTGTGTGCCACCATGGGCAATTGTGGTATTTTTGTGGTAATTTCCACTACCTCATATACGGTAGGGAACTATGTCCAGAGAGTCTCTCTTCCCGTTGACTCATGTACCTCCAACAGGCTATGCTACAAACTGTCACTCACAACTGTCCATACTGAATAGAATCATGCACACATCTGCTTTAAAATGACAATTTCACTGTTTAAAAATCTACCCATGTTTAAACCTTTCCCCATGCAAAATGAAAGAGAAAAATAATACACACTAGCTATCTGTTTTCAAATATTTTTGTATTATAGAAATTTCATTTAAACACAGTTTAACTTTTTTTTACAGAAATAAATAAAATGGTACAACATTATTTGTGATAAAATGAACAGAGAGCTGCGAGAATATATTCAATTGGTAACATTAAATATGCTGATAAGAGACTGAGACTCCCTCTAATACACTGACTGAACAGCTTTGCGCACTTTCGCACAGCTCCCACTCGCTTCTGTAATTACCGTATCTGTTCAGCATGAGTTTTCTCCGGCTATTCTCTTTCTGAATTTGGCTCCCTTGAAGATCAACCCCAGTGAAAACAAGCATCTGCCGTTCTCAAACCGGGGTTATTGCCTGGAGCTCTCAGCTTTTGCAGCAGGAATGCCCCAGCCAGGAAAGAGATCCTTCTCCCAGCTCTGCAAGATGTCGACTATCTTCCCCCTCTTCTCAAGCTTCTCCAGCAAAGTTCTAATCACAGCCTCTAGCATGATACTTGCAATGAAGCTGCTCCAATCAGAATCAATCATGTAATCTCCTCCCTCACTACACAATGGCTCACTTCTACAGTGGCAATTGTAACAAACTGATTTCCTGCTCCTTCGAGCTCTTGGCTTCCTGTAGTTATGTGGACAAAGCAGCAGAGAAAAAAATGAATGTGCGTTTAAAAGTTCACTTTCAGGGTAGGCCTAATTCTGCAGTGGAGACACATTTTTATTAGTGGGTTATGTTAAAAGAAGTTTTATTAGTCAGGTTAGTTGTTAATAAGGTTAGTTATTAATTTTCAAATGTGTCTCTTGCAACATAGGCATTTCAGGTGAAAAATAGTGTGCATTTTGAATGTGCAGATGTGTGCTTTTAACTGTAAAAATGGATTTGCATCTTATATGTAAAAATCGTTTTTGACTGAATAGCCTGTCTTTACTTATATGTCCATGTTACTCTGGCAACACATATAGCAATGCACCACACCCATGTAGTGGTGCTTCATAAAAAATGCTACCTGTGCAGTAGTGCTGTACTCTGTGCTGTAACACGCCAAATATCCTTACATACCCTCCTTTTTTTTTTTTTTATTTGGCTACGATCCAAGCCAATTCCAAAAAAAAAACTGCTCCTTTTCAGAGGAATTGGCCCTTGTCCACGCCACAATCGAAATAAATCTAACTTGCCCCCTTTCTTCTTTCACACAGCGATGTCACATCATTTGGTTCATTCGAGTACTCTTTCATCTTGGCAATCTTGGATCCATAGGAGTCATCTTTTTTGGCATTCTGGTTATCTTGTCTTCACCTCCACCTGGAGGCAGGCATCTTTTGGTCTTCATCCAGGGGACTCCAGGACTCCATTGTCTCCCGTGACCTCCGGTATAAATAGTTAATGTTCTAAACCAAAATAGAAAAGAAACAGATTAAGTATATTGCACAATACTAACCACCCTTTTGCCAAAAATAAAACATTTTTTTTTCTGAAAGTAAACACAGGTTAAAAAGAAAATAAGCATACATGAAACAAAATTTTAAATTCAATGCATTTTCATTCTGCACACCGACCATGAGCTTCTATTATATATATATATATTTTTATATTATTTATTTATTTACATATATTACAGTGTTTATGTGCCATTATAATAATCAACTTTTTAACTTCTCTGTCACTGCCTCCTGACTGTACCCAATTATTTTATCTTTTTGTGTTCAATGGACTTTCTGTTGTATTGTGTGCATCAGTGGGTAGTAGCCCCAGGGCTTTCTGTTTCTACATGCTCAAGCCGCCCGATCTCGTGTATGGGATGGCATGGCTTGATCTGATTTACATGGAGAAACTGCTCTATTGCCATTTCACCTTCATTTTTCAAAATTTTATAAACCACAGGAGAGACCTTATCTATAATTCAAAATGGCCCCTGCCAGGCTGCTAGAAATTTAGAATTTTTCTGTTTGCTTTTTCCAAAATGAAACTTGTACACCTGATCCCCAACACTGTATTCTCTCACTGATGTTCTTTTATCATAGTAAGACTTTGCACTGTCAGCAGCTCTTTCCAGATTTCTCTGCACAAAAGCAAATGCATGTTGCAAATGCCTCCTCAGTTCATCAATATATTCATGAACTGTGGATGCACTCACAAGTGTTTGCTCATGTGTTCTGTATAGCAGGTGTTGTGGTAACACCATTTTCCTACCTGTCAAGACCTCATGGGGGCTAACACCTGTTGCTTTAGCAGGAGTTGATCTGATTGCCATTAAAACCAAAGGTAATCGTAAATCCCAGCTGGAACCTGCTTCTGCCACAAATTTCTTTAAAATGTCCACAACAGACCTATTGCACCATTCAACTCCACCTGAAGAAGCCGCCCGATATGCAATATGTAGTTTTCTTTTCACACCCAGTATTTGCCATACCTTACTCATTAGAGTACTTGTGAAATGACTTCCTCTGTCTGACTCAATTCTTTGTGGCAACCCAAACCTTGAGAACACATTGTTCACCAGCAATGTGGCTGCTGTTTGCGCACTACAATCTGGTGCAGGAATGCATTCAATCCACTTTGACATCAAACATACCACACTTAAAATATAACGGTTTCCTCTGCTCGACCTTTTTAAAGGCCCTACATAGTCTATTTGCAAATCTGACCATGGAAGAGTTAGGCCTCTTTTCATTAATGGGGTTCTATGCATTGGTGAAGCAGGTTTAAATTGGGCGCATACTAGACATCCTCTAGTATATAATTCCACATCTTGGGACATATGTGGCCAGTAAGCATAATCTTTTAGTATTTCCAATGTTTTTTTTTAACCTCTATGGCCTGCAGTTATGGCATCATGTGCATGGTGTAGCATTAGCCCTCTGAATGAAAGGGGTACCACCCACTGTATTTGTCCTTTTATGGACTCTCTAATCATGAGTCCATCCTGTAATCTAATTTGTGTTTTGTTCTTTAATAGCACCCTCTACTCTTCTTTTCCCATACAATCATTTTCTGTTAAAGGATTTTGTTCAGGATCTATCAAATGATTATAATAGATTCCCAAAATTCAATCATTCTTTTGTGCCTCAATCAAATCTTGGTCTGGCGTGTCATGACTCCACTGTACCACTGGTTGATCTACCTCCTTTGGTGCTTTAGAACGTGTTACTGCATCAATTTGTATTTCACCCATTAAATAATCAATAGGTAGCAATTCTCCCATCACAGCCCCAATCTTAGCCAGGTGGTCTGCCTTACCATTTCCCTCCTTATCCTCTCCTGGTGTTTTTAAATGCCCACAAATTTTTCTCCAGTATATTGTTAAATTATTCTCTGACACCAATTTGTCTATGGCTTGTATCATTTTTCCATGTTTAAGTGGCTTTTTGTTGTATGTAACCATGCCTCTTGCTTTCCAACCAGGCAAATACTCCACAAAGCTATTCCGTGCATAGTCAGAATCAGTCACCAGGACAATTTCACTGAACTTTTTATCAACTGCAGTAGCAATTGCTTTATAAATGGCTGCCAATTCCACCACCTGACTGCTCCTAGCTCCAATTCTCATCCCTATACTGGGGACGCCTTCACATTTCAACCAGACATTTCCTATTCCTGCCACTAATTGTTTATTACTGTCATTTTCAATGTGAAAAGCACAACCATCCACATATACAGTTGGCAAATCCTTGCATGTTTTTTCATCAAAAGCTTTGTGTGGTGATTGTTCAAATTCCTGCAAACTAGTTTCCACTTCCATTTCATTTGGTATTTGTTCAGCTGCGCAGTCATGTAAGTCAGCTAACCCTTGAGCAATTGGGTTATTTTTATTTTGTCCATATCTCACTTCTACAGGAAAACCTTGTAATGCCAGCGTCCATGAAGTGATTCTGGACTGCGCTAGATTACCTGATCTAATTCTTTTACTCTCTAAAAATTGCAAAGGTTGATGATTTGTTTCAATAATCACCTTTTCTCCCTGAACAATGGGGCGGAAATGTTGTAGCGCCCACACAGTGGTTAATAGGGCCTTTTCACATTCATTAAATTTCATTTCAACTTGGGAAAATGCCTTACTTGCATAGGCAATGGTTTTGTGATTCAAATCGTGTTTTTGTGATAACACTGCTGACATACAATGTTCAGAAAAACCTATTTCTATAAAGAAATCCCTACCTTTTATGGGATATGCTAAACATGGTGCCTTTACCAGACATTCCTTCAGTATCCAGAGGTGAGATCTAATGTGGTAAACACTTTTGAACCATGTACCTGAGCTAAGCCCTGATCAATGAATGGCAGTGACCATCTAGATACTGGTACTCTTTTATTTAACTCTCTCAAGTCTGCACATAGCCGCCATTGACCATTTGGCTTTAAAACACCTAAAATAGGTGTATTGGATGTGCTATGAATGGGCCTGATGATTCCCCGTGATTCCAAATTTTTAATAATCTCTGCCAATGATTCTAAACATGCCAGCGGTAGTCTATACTGGCGTACAGACACTGGACTTCTGCTACACCCTTCTGGCAGTGTGGCCACATGTAAATCAGTTAAACCACAATCATAAGCATCTTTTGCAAATACATCCTTAAACTCCATAAATATCTCCCTCAGATTGTTCCTATACTCATTGCTGTCACACGCATCTGCTAAGGAGATCTGCTCTTCTACCATTTTGGAAAATTCTGGAAAATCTTCTGGTAAGGCAATTTCGGCGCTTTCCTCTAACTGTGTGGCTGTGTCTTTTTGTAAAGCTGCCACTTTTAAATATTTTGGCATATCAGCTTCCACTTCAATGGGTTGATTTTCTGTTTCATTTTCATTTAAATTAAATATTAAGCAATCCTCTTGATGGCAGCACACTGTCTCATTTGAATCATAAGGATACACAGAATGAATTTTAAATATTCCTTTGGGTTGAGAGTCCAGGTGTTCTGGCAACTCACCCTTGGCATCTACATACTTTTCAGGGATATTTCCAATCACCATGTTATTTAAATCTGCCGTATAATGTGATTTTTGTATGGCCATTCCTAATGGGGAGTTTTCCTCTAAATGAATATCCTGACAACCTTTATTATTTACCATAATTTTTACAGATCCTTCACCAATATCTACCAATGGAATGTATTCATAATCCAGGCCTTGCTGTTTTATGGATTCATTCAGGCATACAAATGCATCAGAGTCTTTCATCTGCTGTCCATTTTTGCATTTCAGTGTTATTGCAAACTGTTTTGTAAATGCAGGAATAATAGTATCTTTCCTCATTTGTAATTCGATTGCATAAGGAACCAGTTGTGCACAATGATAAGCCCTTCTTTTGTCTTCAAATTCAGGTGCCGGACCACCTAGGCGTGACCATATTTTTTGATTAAGGAAATCTAACACCATACACATTCTGTGCATGATGTCATTGCCCATGTAAAATTCATTTTGTGCTCCACTCACTATCCATACATTATGGTAAATTGTTTTCTGCCCAATGCTAATTTTAAGCATGCATCTGCCTGCAATTCGGTTTTCAACGTCTGGACTGTCCAACCCAGAAACATATTGGTTTTTAATCCTATATTTCGGGATTTCTTCCCTCTCCATTATTTTTTGCAACAATTTCTCATTAATGAAACTCCTTTCATGTCCAAGCGCTAAAGTGGCTTTTATTGTTTTAAAATAGTCATTTATACCAACATGAACCCATGGTTGCTCATCTTCCATGTGTATTTCTGCCAGAGTGGTAATGTGTTTTTCTGAATCTGTTTTAGGAGCAATATTCTGTTTGCATGTTTTCTCTTTTAAATAAAAACGTAATGTGTGCTCATCTATGGCAGTCTGCCAATTTTTCCTTGGGTCCAAGTATATTTGTACAGGTAGTTTTTCATTGTCGCTCTGCATTTTGTCTTGACACATTAATATAACAGTGACACTAGGTATGCAGCTATTCTGGAGATATACCTCCACAGCATCATTTGTTTTGGCAACGGTGTGACATTCATTTATATTGCTGTTTTGTGATTTTAGTTTCTTAGGCCTCAATGGTTTTTTGGTTAAGGACCACAGCACTCCATTCACCCCATCTATGAGAGGTGACAATCTTTTCAGGCAATCTGTCGCCATCAGAAATGGAATTTCACAAATAGATGTGATCAATACCTCTTGTTTCATTCTGTGCTTTCCTATTTTTATGTCAACCTCAGTTACACCTATGATGGGCACCTCCTCCCCATTAAAGTTATGCACTGGACCTTGATTTTCCTTCACTGTGATCTGACTCTGTGGGGGTCTCCCTTCATTGATGCTCTTTACCAGCTCCTTGGACATAATTGTGGCCTGTGTGCCAGTGTCAATCATAGCAAAGGTGTGGCATTTTTCTTCTACAGTGATGGGTGCATAATATCTGTCCTCAGCTTCCTCTAATACACATAAGAAGTGTGAATTCTTACTGATTTCAGGGCTCACCTTTCTCAGGCCTTTTTCACTTTTGGCTAAGCACATTGGTAAATGGAAAGACATTTTTCCCTCCTTTTTACCCATTTCTGCGCGAGAGACTTTATTAATTTCTCCATGATCAGAGGTTTTTGGAGTGTGGCCACTGTTCGCCCATCCATCTGGGTAACATCAGAGACCACATTACAACCTTCCAACTGAACATGTGTAACAACATCATTCAGCAATTTGTCATCTTTTAATTCTGTGCATTTGTGATCATTTAGTGTGATACCAGCCCTTTCAGCCTCTTCAAAAATATGTGGCTCAAAGAATTCTTCAGGTGATTGACCCGTACCCTCCTTTTGAGTATTTCCTTTTTCTACCTGTGTTTGGTCATTGTTTTGCTTGTCCAGGGAAGGAGCTATAGCATCCCCACTTACTCCCTGTTCACTGGTATTCCCCATGCATGAGTCATTTTTCTTAAATCTGTCCCTTTGTTCTTTTGGAATTCCTAATGTTTCTTTTTCATTTGTGCAAATCTTCACTGTTTTATTTAGCTCTAGATTAAACCGTACCTCTTTTTTAGAAGTATTTGCACTTTCTGTCACATGTTCATTTACTGGCACTTTCATTTTTAATTCATTAGGCATCTCAGAGTCGTTATGCAAAATTATATCAGAGCAATCTGTCATTTTGGCACTGCAGTTATCATGAGTACTTAGTCACTTTTCGGAAGCCCCCCGGTCATTGCTATGGCCATCAGCCCCCTCTTTGGAAGGTTGTTTTTGCGCTGTATAGAGCTTTCCTATTTGCTCAGCTAACATTTTCACTTGGGCCTCAAGGCACTGGAACCTTTCCATCTCTCTAGAATCCTCTTTCTGTGGCCTCGGTCGATATTGGTTGTTTTCCCCCTGATTGGACCTATTCTGATACTTCTCAGGTGATTGATGTCGGTTGGGATGGTTTCTGAACTCTTGATTCATTTGTGGAGGGGGGCGGGGTGCACCCATCCTTTGATTATAGTCCCCTGGTGGGGAATCATTGTACTGACGTGGATTGTAGTTCATGTTTTGCCTCATGTCCTGTCTCTCAGATTGTGGGTACTGGCCCCTATGGTGATTTCCATTATCAGTAAATCGATCCACATATCGGGGTCTATCTTGATTACCATATATCATGGTGTTGGGATCAAATCTGCTCTGTGTCCCCAATGACTGGTAGGAACCATCATTTCTTTGATTTTGATTTTGTCTCTGGTTATTGTTCATACCTGCCATATCAGGCCGATATCCTACCCGGGGTCTGTCCCCTAAATACCTAGGGCTGATGTAGCTCTCCCTATTACTAGGATCATGTGATTGGAACATTGGTACAGGAAATGGCGATCTTTGTTGATTACCCCTTTGTTCAGGTGTCACATTATTTTTACCTTGGCTTTGAGCAGACGCAAGGGACATTTTGGCTGGCCTGATTTCCATTACTGTGGCTGAGGGTTCTTTAGATTTAGGTCTAGTATCTTTCATTTTATCACTTTCTCTACCCTGACAATAGAGTACCTCATATAGTTTCGTGCTTTGATGTACAATCCATTCAAGGGACTTGTCACGGTCAAATTCACGGACCAATTGGGATATGATGTCTTTCTGTAGCCCATAGAAGTATGCAGTTTTAAACTCATTGGAATTTGGGTCAAAAGATACACCAAAGCGAGAAAATGCTCTTTTTAAGTCTTGTAAAAATTGGCGAGGGGATGTATTAGGTCCAGCAGTGATTGTGTAAGCGACTTTCTTTGCCTCCTGCAATGACTGAAAAGGAGAAAAATGACGCCTAATTTCTTTTTCAAACTCCACCCAGGTCATATTCTGCTGTTCATTTAATCCCCTTATGATGCTGGCCGTCGGGGCATCTAAAGTTAAATGAAAATATTGTCTGTACTGTTCCTTAGGTATCTGGAGTGCTTTAAAAATGTCATGCACCGCTTCTAAGTGATCCTCAATGCAGCATTCACCTCCCTTTTTAAATGGTTTGATCAGGGCTTTAATGGATTTCATTATTTTTATGGGGCTACTTGTTGCAATGCATGGAATTGCACTACTTTCTGATTCAATCCTGTTTTCAGGTGTATGAGATTGGTGGCTGCCCCCAATGGGAGTATCAAATCCCCCAATGGCGCTGCAACCAAGTTCAGTCACCGGCCCAGTCACTGGAGCACTAGCTCTTTGGGCAGAACTAGAATTCACCTCCACTCCATTGAATGTGGTACCCTGCCGCCTCTCCTGGGACCTGGGAATGCACATTTGCTGTTCTAAGTCCTTACACTTTTTAAGGAGTCTGTTTGCTCCATTTTGCAAATAGTTATTTTCATCACTCATCTTATTAATCACCTCCTGCATGTCGCACATTTGCATTTGGCATTCATTGAACTCTTTATTTCTCTTGTCTCTTTCTTGAGTCATTTTAATCATTTCTTGTTCTGCACTCTGGAGATCACATTCTTTTTCACAATGTTCTTTTTGTAAAATCTGCATTTCTGAAACAACCTCATCTTTATCCTGTCTAATGTGGTCCACTAAGGCTTTTAAGTGTACCAATTCTTGCTCACTATCCTCAAATTGTTCTTGCTTTTGGATAACTGAGCATCAAAGTCTCTGCATTTTAATTGCATGTCTTTTTGGCATACATCCAATTCTGCTCTTAACATTTCCTGATTTTTACTTGCCCCATCTAATTCAGTCTTTAACCTGTTAATTAGCTGGGTATCATTTTCCTGCATTCTCAGGGACCTATTCAAAATAAACCATATTTTGCCGCATAGCCGTATTAAACAGTCTTTCTCTGCACTTTTATCGGCTGCATTCAATAATCTTGTAAGGCAGACCTGAATTATGCTGCCACACTTAGAGGTAACTACAGAAACGTGATTGTTAGCATGTGCCACACTTAATGGAATTTCTCAACTTTAGTCTGCGCCAAATCTAGACAGAAATATGACTGTTAGCATGTGCCACGCTTAGATGGAATTGCAGAAATGTGACTGCTAGCATATACCACACTTAGAGGTAACTACAGAAACGTGATTGTTAGCATGTGCCACACTTAATGGAATTTCTCAAGTTTAGTCTGCGCCAAATCTAGACAGAAATATGAATGTTAGCAGATATCACACTTAGATGGAATTTCAGAAATATGATGGTCAGCATGTGCCACACTCAGATGGAATTCCCAAGCTTAGTCCGCGTTGCATCTAGATAGAAATATGATGGTTAACATATGCCACACTCAGATGGAATTCCCAAGCTTAGCCCGCGTTGCATCTAGATAGAAATATGATGGTTAGCATATGCCACACTCGGATGGAATTTCAGGAATGGGACCATTAGCATATGTGACTCTTAGCATGCACCACACTTAGAATTATGAACCCTAGCTTGCGTCGCATCTAGATAGAAATGTGACTGTTAGCATGTACCGGACCTAGATGGAATCCCACAATTGCAAGGACAGCAATGCCAACTAACCAACCAACTAACAACTCCATCCCTCTGCAGACACCTCTCAAACTATAACCAAACACAACCATGCAACAACAAAACAAACCACACATAGCCTTGCACAACAGCACACGACGACTACGGACCATAAAACACCCCAAGCCCGGCCGACGGAACCACCGGGCTGAGGCTGCCAACAGCACATCACTGCTCTCTTGCACTTTTCCAGCTTATTCCTACTAACCCACCCCCTCTCCTCCCCTTTTCAGAGCCGCCAGAGCGCCAGGGGACCACTTCGGTGGTGATAGTGCGCGGTACAAATGACCTTTAACATTAACATTAACCTCACCCTGAATGCGGTCACGCCATTCTAAGGTGCTGTTCGACGACCATGTCCCATGTGCAAACAACTTTGCCTCTAAATATTGCACTAGGTCTGAAAATGTGGTTTCCCTTTGTGACATTCTGAAATTCGTTTTTAGTGGCACACTGCTATTATAAAATGGGTTCCCTTTAATGTGCAAATGGCAGTGTGAGACACGCTTGCCACGCCCAGTAGGTACTCTATGATCACTTTCCCGGCCTGCAACGCACCATAAATATGTTGGGTATTTTGTGGATATTTGGGGCTTTGCGGTATTTTCTTACCGCAAAAATACCTTTAGCAATAATCACTCTCTGTATTCGTATTGGGTCACACATGACAATAATACATTGCATTATTTCAGAATTCAGACCTATTTAGATGGTATGCGCGGTAGTTTGCGTGGTTGGTTGGTATAGTGGTTGGTTTATTTGTGGCCCCAATATCCAACATCCCTTGTTTTTTATCTAGATTGTTCTTGATCACTAGAGAGACCTCAGGCCTACATTTTAGGGATACCACATTTTCAGTGTTAGTGTTGTGTGCCACCATGGGCAATTGTGGGATTTTTGTGGTAATTTCCACTACCTCATATACGGTAGGGAACTATGTCCAGAGAGTATCTCTTCCCGTTGACTCATGTACCTCCAACAGGCTATGCTACAAACAGTCACTCACAACTGTCCATACTGAATAGAATCATGCACACATCTGATTTAAAATGACAATTGCACTGTTTAAAAATCTACCCATGTTTAAACCTTTCCCCATGCAAAATGAAAGAGAAAAATAATACACACTAGCTATCTGTTTTCAAATATTTTTGTATTATAGAAATTTCATTTAAACACAGTTTAACTTTTTTTACAGAAATAAATAAAATGGTACAACATTATTTGTGATAAAATGAACAGAGAGCTGCGAGAATATATTCAATTGGTAACATTAAAAATGCTGATAAGAGACTGAGACTCCCTCTAATACACTGACTGAACAGCTTCGCGCACTTTCTCACAGCTCCCACTCGCTTCTGTAATTACCTTATTTGTTCAGCATGAGTTTTCTCCGGCTATTCTCTTTCTGAATTTGGCTCCCTTGAAGATCAACCCCAATGAAAACAAGCATCTGCCGTTCTCAAACCGGGGTTATTGCCTGGAGCTCTCAGCTTTTGCAGCAGGAATGCCCCAGCCAGGAAAGAGATCCTTCTCCCAGCTCTGCAAGATGTCGACTATCTTCCCCCTCTTCTCAAGCTTCTCCAGCAAAGTTCTAATCACAGCCTCTAGCATGATACTTGCTATGACGCTGCTCCAATCAGAATCAATCATGTCATCTCCTCCCTCACTACACAATGGCTCACTTCTACAGTGGCAATTGTAACAAACTGATTTCCTGCTCTTTCGAGCTCTTTGCCTCAGGCAGCACCAGAACAGCAAGGTGCACATCACCTTGGGGCCGACAGGTGTTGTATCTGGCAATGTGGTGGCCATGCGCCAACAGGCAATACTGTGTGGGAGAACTCCATGTATGCAATTGCACAACAGGGATCATCATGTGAGATGATGGCTCAGGCCGTGGATAGGGTGTCCACTTCCATTCCCCCCCCCCCGAAATGCAGGTGGAGCTCCAGCAGCAGGCAACGTGGTCCACGTGCCGCTCACACAGGCAGGAGATTTTGCCTGCCAACAGGGACTGACGGGCTGAACTGGGGGCTCTGAGCACAGCCATATCTGCAGAGGCACGGGCCCTCAGGGATGCCCTGAGTGAAGATAACACCTCCCTCAGACCTACTCTGGGTGCACTTGAGGTGTCCCGGAGTAGACTGTGAGAACAGCAGCTGGAGCAGCTAACACGCACAATCTCTGCTGAGCTCCAGGCAACCCGTTAGGAGATCTGTGCATCACTTGAGGCCTTGTGGGCAAAACTCTGTGCTATCCATGACGTGCTGCATGGGGACCTCTGGACCATCATCCTGCAGAACCAAACCTTTCAAACCTGCATGCTTGCTGTTATGGAGGAGCATGCCAGGGCTATGAGTGGTCTGCCTCCCATACCACACACACCTTCTAATGTAGCACCAGAGGGTGACGACAGCGATGGCAGTTCTCCCACTATTGGGTAGCCATGCAGGCCATGAGCCCATGGAGGGATTTTTTTTTCTCAACATCCATGCATTTGGGTGTTGGGAAGCACCCTGCACCTCCTCCCTCCTGCGTGGTGCCCCCCCCGGACGGTCTACCCATAGCCATTTTTGATTTTTTTTTCTTTTTACATTTTTTTTTCCTCTTTTCTTGTCTATTGTGCATTGATGTTACAGTGTGTTGCTTTGTGTGGCACCCGTAGCCATCCACTGTCTGTTCCAGCTGGGCCCATACAGGCTTGACTTGTGTTTGTGTTTGAGGCTTGGGCTCTCGCCACATATGCCACTCCTACTTCCCCTTTCCATGGGCTTGCAAAGGTGGCACCATGTGACAGTAACTTACACAGAGGCATTGGTCTTCCATCAGTTGTGTGGCCAGACTGTAGTCCAAACTGTGTATGTACCCCTAGTGGGGATTAGTGATGAATTCTCCACTGCATGGTTGATTAGTATATTGTATTCAATATTGCTCATTCTGCATATTTAGATGTAGCTTCTTCATGTCTTCCCTTGCCTGTCTATATTGCAGATGCAGTTGATGTTGTATGCAGTACCCTGCTGCTCAAGAAGAAATGAGACAGAGTGAAAATTCTGTATAGGTGATAAAAGGCGATCAGGTAGTGTGATACATTAACATATTCTAAAGAGTGGTTAGTTGTTAATACAAGTTATGACATTGAATATTTCTCTCTCTTTTTAACTCCATCTTGACTCTACACTCCATTGCGGACTGCTACAATTATTCGGTATGTGCAATTTACATAACTTTTTGTTGAATGTATTTCGGTCTGAATTTCACCCAATGATGACTAATTGGGATTGATGAATAATATTATGATGGTGGGACCTTTATTGATGAACACAAAATAGTGTTAATAGCCCTGATGATGGACGGAGGTCCGAAATGCATTGGCTGATATTATATATGACACTGATGAGACAGGAATAAATAAAGATACTTGGAAAATTAAAAAAGGAATTGTGAATTCATGATTTAAAAGCGCAAACCCCGGAAGGGGTTTTCAGAGTGAGCTCACCCAGGAACGGAAGTTATCCGTCCCTACTTTTTTGTATGCAGTACCCTGCCACATTTACCTACCAGCAACACACTGAAGATGGGAGGGGTTGATGTGCTGGCATTTTTCAGGTTGTCACACTTGAACTATTGTGATTGGTCACTGTCAGACGTTGCCACTGTTGGGTCCTGTATTCATGTTTTGTCGTGCTGGTATGTATACGTTCATGTGTGCAGGTTGTTTTCATATCTGAGAGGGAATTGTCTGTGGCCTCTTTCCATTAGTGATGGTGCACTTTGTGATAGTTGTGTCATGTGTTGTGCATTCATTTGGTTGCTTTCACATTGCATGCCATGCCATGGTGTCTCGGGCAGGTGGCATGGGGTTTGGGAGGGGTTGTATGACATACCAGTATTTGGGTGTGCTTTTTTGCAAGGGGCTAATCCTTTATGCAGCATGATTGTGTGCCTTTTACTGACACAGCATTGGCCCTGTTTAAGTAGCTAGGGATGCACACAATGTAGCACTTCCAGGGAAACAATCTCAGGGTGGTATGGTTTTGACAGTTGACTGTCCCTTTGTCATCATCGATTGTCACCTGGTATGTGCCAGGCCAGTGTGCACTCCGCAGGGGTGAGATTTTAGGTGAAAAATGTTGCCACAAGCTAGATACGGGCTGCCTCGCCATGTGCCCTTACCCCTCCCATGCGCAGTGGCTGTGCATGTTGTTGAGGATGTAGGGGGCACCACCATGTCCACCAGCACGCCCCACTGGGTTGCAACATTGTGCAGGACACATGCTACCACAATGATCCTGCACACTACTGGGGGCGCACATAGCAGCTGGCCGCCAGAGCGGTCAATGGAGCAGAAACGTGCCCCGAGTTGCAATATGGGCTGCGTTGTATCTTACCTCGGGTGGTGTAGTGGGGTTCTGTATTGGCGTCATCATGTAAGTGCTCAGAGTTTAGGCAGTGTCCCCTGGGGAGGTGATAATGGTTGTGATTAGTTGGATTTTGCCATTTCTCTGTGTGTGACATGCATGCCTGTGCACAGGCATTTGTACTCACCAGTGAGCCATGTGTCGCAATGCCTCCCAGCTTCCAGGTCCCAGTTTAGGGGTGAAATTCTGAATATGAAACTATCATGGGAGGAGCCCGGATAGTTGGCATATACAGAGGTAATGATTCCCTTGGCATCACATACAACCTGCATGTGATGGAATGCCAGTGCTTGCGCATTGCAATAGATATGCTCAGTGGCCCTAGGAGGAATAGAGCCACATGGGTGCAATCAATGGCACCTAGCACTTTGGGGAAGTGTGCAACCCCGTAAAAGTCCTGGACCACGACCTGCCTTTCTGCGGGTGTTCTGGGCATGTATATGTGCCTGCGGATTGAGGGGCGTGCAGTCATAATCGCCAACACCTGGTGTAGGCAGCGTGACTGCGTAGCATATGAGACAACCCCAACTATGGCACTTGTCCGATGAAATTGCCCAGTGGCCAAGAAATGCAGTACATTGAGCACCTTTTCCAAGGGGATCAGTGCTTGGGAGCACAGGGTGGGTGAGGTAAGGTCATCCTCCCACTCAACGACCAGGTCTAGGATGAAATGGGGTGGAAATCTGTACCTGCCATAGCCCTGGTCATCAGGCATCCCAAAAAGGCTGGTCCTGGGTAAAAATAAATGCAGAGCCTGGCTATCCTCCTCCTCCTACGGTATCCCACTACCACTGCTGTGAAGAACGGTATATTCATCGTAGCGTGATGAGATTGTTTGTTGTTTGTGCAGACTTTTATGCTGCTTGACCAAATACAGGGGTACAAACCCCTCCTGGGTAAATTCACCTCTAACCCCAAAACTACTACTAATTTCCTGGTAGTATTTAGATCACCCAACAAAAACACACACCCTGACCTAGATATCCCACTCCTACTCACCCCCCACATCAAGCCAAACACCAAATGCATCATACTTGGCAACTTAAACCTAGGTTACAATGGCCCATAGATCATAAAGCTGCAGCACTCGATGCAGCCATGAAAGATATGAATTTCCTACAACTAGTCAATGCCACTACCCATAACAAAGGTAGAATATTTGATTGGATCCTCACACTCAATTTACAAGTATCCATTGACTCTATCCTACCCCTTGATTGGTCTGACCACTATATCATTAACTTCTCTATAAACAGTAACGCTACTAACCTCGCCAAGATAAAAACAAATATGATACCTATGAAACTAGAAATATCAGAAAAGGCAGAGCTGACAACCTCTCCCTTGCTCTAAGAGAAGCATTGGGCTCCACTACTCTAACGAGCAACAATCCTAAGTATCTGGCAGATTGCTATCAAAAATTCCTCTCACCATTATTAACCCACTAGCTCCTATCACAGCTAAAACCTGTAGCGCTGACAAATGTACACGTTTTTGGTTTAATGATGAACTAGTCACTCTGAGACCTAAACCAAGATCACTAGAGCATATCCACAAAAAACAAATACCCCAGATTCAGCTAACACATTCAATGAAGCCAACAAAGTATATAAAGCAGCCATAATAACACACAAAGCAGACGCCTTCAACGTACACATCAGCAATGTCTCTTCTAATTCCAAGGAGTTGTTCACTATACTCAGAGAATTAGAACATCCTAGTCAAGACAAATCACCCGTCAATGCCAGCAAAACCTGGTGTACAACAATCCCGAATGCGCTAGCATCCAAAATATTACTCTTACAAAAGAAAATGATCACTAAAAGACAACTCTTAGCTAGTAAAACTCCATATACCCTTGTAGAGGATCTACCAAATGATAACGACAGTACGCCATCCCACTTCACCCTATTCACACAAGAAGTTGTGTTGGACACCATAGCCAAATTAAAAGCCTCTAAATGCAAAGGAGGCCAATTTCCTGCCCATCTAGTAAAGTTCTCTGCCCCCACGCTGACACCTATCATTACCAATTTTGTCATTGCCTCAGTCAACTCCAACACGGTTCCTGCCAGCATGAAAAAAGCATGGGTGACCACCCTCTAAAAGCCAACAATATACCCATTAATTCCCACAAATTACAGAGGGATAACAACGGTTCCATTCTTATTAAAAATAATGGACAAAATAGCATATACCCAAATCCAAAGCCATCTAGAGCAACACCAACTCCTGGGTGCCCGACAATCAGGATTTCAGCCCAAATCACAGCACAGAAACTGCACTCATTGACTTAAACATCCAAATGGATTCCTCAAGGGAGGCAGGCAAACTCTGTCTTCTAATGCTGTTATATCTCTCTGCAGCATTCGATTTAGAAGACCACGACAAACTCTGTGCCACACTAACCAATTATTTTAGCTTCTCGCTGGATGCAACCCAATGGGTAAAATCCTTGTTAGCAGAGCGAACATCACAAGTGTCTATCGGTAAAGAGTCGGCCGACCCCATATCAGTACCCATAGGTGTTCCTCAAGGATCTTGCCTATCGCACAACCTCTATAATGCCTATACTAAACTTTTATTCGCAACATTGGATGCTATGGGTGTCATCTACACCAACTGTGCAGATGACATCCAGATCCTCATTCCCCTTTCAGGAAATTACGAGCAGGATACCCTGCTCATCAATCAAATGTATGCACTCATTCAAAATTAGATGTCCCACAATAGTCTCTGTCTTAACGATGAAAAAACTGAACTGCTCATAGTAGGCTCCACAACTAAAATGCATAACAACCTGATTATGCATTACCTCCAAGTCCACTCTACCTCGTCCCATTACTTACCTCATGAGGCCCCTGCCTCCGACACAGGACCTTCTTCTATTTCTTTAAATCCCTCTAACTCCTCCCCCACATCCACGTCACTCAGTTTAATTTTTCCTGCCTGCAGCATGTTGGACTTTTTCTTCCCGGTGTGGGGCACTGGGGAGCACCAATTGCTGGCCCCCTGAGGGGGGCTGTGTGGCGGGGCCCTCGGCTCCCTCAGGTGCGGCGCTCTCCTGAGCCTGTGCGGGGCTTGGGGTCACAGTTGAGCCAGATTGCCTCGCTCGGTTCTTTGCTGGGCTCCGGACCACAGCGTGAGCATTGTGTCCCGGGTCCTGCACTGCCCGGGGGAAGGTAAGGAGAGGGGGAGGACTGGGCTTGATGTTTTTCCCCTCTCCTCCTGATTTGGCCATCTTGATGGGTTACCGTCTTGCCCGTTCCTCTCCCTGTTCAGGGTCAAGTTTTCTACTTGCGGGTGTTCCTGGTCCCTCTGCCTTCTAGGATGTGTCACCTGCTTATGGATCTCAAGGCCCTGTACTGCTTCTCCGGACAGAACGCTTCAATGTGGGGGCTTTGTGGAACGTACTCTGGATGTTGTGCAGGGGGGGCGCTTGCTGGCTGTTCTGGGCTGGGTTCTCAGAAGGCAGTATGTCTCGGCCGTCCTGTTGCTGAAGTTACGGGGCACCTGGCGTCTTGCATGTTTTCCAGTTCCTTGAGCCCGTTTTCAGTTACGTACCCTGGTGTCTTATACACTCTCCCACTGGCTCCCGACATCTTGGCTTTCGTAGTTTTGTTTTCAGTGTCCCCAGCGCTGCGAGTCTCCCTGCTATGGTGGCGGGGGGTTTCAGGTCTACAGGCTGAGGTGTGCATGTTCCTTCCTCCTGTGGCCACTCCTATTACCGACACCAGCAGAATGGGTTGGGGGGGTCTACATTGGGGGTCCTCTCAGCTCAAGGTTTGTGTGATCTCGGCAGAGCCGGTGATCATCCAATTGGCAAGAGTTGTGCCATTATCCAAGCTCTGGTGTACTTCGAGGAGTTGCTGGACGGTCAGTGGTTTTGGTCCGATCGGACAATAAGATGGCCTTGGTATATGTTAACTGTAAAAGGGGTTCTGGCCGCTCTTTGAATGCTCTGGCAGCGCTGATAGGCACCTGGGAGGAATCTCATCTGGTGTCTGTTGTGGGCTCACGTATCAGAGGGGTGGACATTGTTCAAGCAGATCTTCTCAGACGCCGGTTTCCTTCCTCTGCGGAACTGGTCGTGTCGGCCCAGGTCTTTGCAGTGACCTGTGTCAGATTAGGGCCCCCGGTTCTAGACCTGTTTGCATCCCTGGCCTCAGCAGAAGTTCCCCTTTTCTGCTCTCGGTTTCAGGCCAAGGGGATTGGGGGATGGACGCCCTCTCTGCACACTGGCCTTGGGGTTTTCCTTTATGCTGGGTGGTTTGGCGCTTTCAGTTTGGGTGAACTGGTTGGTCCCACCAGCTCAAGGGCAGAAGATTCTTTGCAGATCTTCCCTGTTGTTGGAGTATGAAGATTCGGTTCTGCAGCAGGGCTTCACTGGGTGGTTCAGTCATTGTAGGTGTCCTTTTCTGTCAGCTCCTCTTCGGTTCTCTCGTTCCAATGGCGACTCTGCCTTTCCAGACCAAGGGACCTGCTTTTTACGCAGTTTTCCCCCATTCACACAGCCTGGCTGTCAATCACACAGCCGGGTGGCTGTCCCAACAGGACAGTCACCACAGCCAATCAGACCAGAGTGCGACATGGGTCTCCAAGGAGACCCTGTGCAGGGAGTCCTAAACCCCTCCCTAACATCCTGTCCCCCGTAGACATACAGGCACCTAAGGAGGGCTTCTGTGTAGAAGCCCACAAAAGGACGGTGAACAAAGGAACCAAACCTGGTTTGGCATGCAGAGGAAAACACAAGAAAGACTTTTACAAAAAGAAATGGCGAATATACCCAGCTGGCACCATATACAAATGTATATGCTCTAGCGGGTTTAAGTTTGAGTCTACCAAGATAGCCTAAAACAATATCAGGGCTATTTAAAATAACCACGGTAGGAACAATAGGGTAGTTACCACTGCCACCAGCCAAGTCTTAATGAGAAGGAAGCAAAACAATGCTCCAAGAGAAACAGACAAAAAGGGATAAGTATTAACCCTTTCCAGAACACTATTTAAGATAGTTTGTACTGGGTCAGTGAGTTTCAAAAAAGACACTAATAAAGTCAATGACAACTTTACATGTTCTGGGAGACAGTAGTCCGCCCCAGAAAATGGAGTCGGAGTTGGGAAGCCAAAAAGACAACCGTGTTTCATTGCACTGAAGGTGCTGTGTAACACACATAAAAAGATGATGCCTATGAAGTAGGTGAGGTTCCACAGTCCATGAACACAAGAACATTTTAAATACACATAGCAAAACACATGTAAGGGTGGGAAAAAAACTCACACTCTTACCAGGTGAAAAAAATAAATCCTAGAAATCCAGCAAAGATGCTGAGGTACTCAGTAGGTTAGGGAAATTAGCCATTCTGGAGAATCCTCCCTAACAGCTATGCTGTTCATCCGTGTCTTCATGACTTCTCTTTTCATTTTGTGCAGGTGATGAGGCACTAAATGCTGTGGAGGAGGAGGAGATGGTGCAGGGGCAGGAGTACTTAGAGCCCCAACTAAGCACCACTGGAGGATGTGTTGTGGCGCCGCAGGAAAATCCATTGCCCTTATACACCATCTCGTCCACAGGTGACTCTGGGTACACCTCTGAGGATCTCTGTGGATCAGGTGCTGAATCAGACATTGACACAAATGTCCCCCCAGGTGAGTGTTTCTGGCATGGATGCTGTTCTGTCCAACGCACTTGCACTGGGGGTAGACCCCTCAATGGCCCATTCAGTGTTGGAATGTCTGCCTGTGGCGGTCACAGATGCAAGGTCACACTCTGCAATATTTGCTCCTGTTCCTGTGGCAGCAGATCAAAGGAGGAATGCAGTCCTGCAGCCTCAGACAGCACCAGAACAGCAAGGTGCACATCACCTTGGGGCCGACAGGTGTTGTATCTGGCAACGTGGTGGCCATGCGCCAACGGGCAATACTGTGTGGGAGAACTCCATGTATGCAATTGCACAACAGGGATCATCATGTGAGATGATGGCTCAGGCCGTGGATAGGGTGTCCACTTCCATTCTCCCCCCCGAAATGCAGGTGGAGCTCACACAGGCAGGAGATGTTGCCTGCCAACAGGGACTGACGGGCTGAACTGGGGGCTCTGAGCACAGCCATATCTGCAGAGGCACGGGCCCTCAGGGATGCCCTGAGTGAAGATAACACCTCCCTCAGAGCTACTCTGGGTGCACTTGAGGTGTCCCAGAGTAGACTGTCAGAACAGCAGCTGGAGCAGCTAACACACACAATCTCTGCTGAGCTCCAGGCAACCCGTTAGGAGATCTGTGCATCACTTGAGGCCTTGTGGGCAAAACTCTGTGCTACCCGTGACGTGCTGCATGGGGACCTCTGGACCATCATCCTGCAGAACCAAACCTTTCAAACCTGCAAGCTTGCTGCTATGGAGGAGCATGCCAGGGCTATGAATGGTCTGCCTCCCATACCACACACACCTTCTCATGTAGCACCAGAGGGTGACGACAGCGATGGCAGTTCTCCCACTATTGGGTAGCCATGCAGGCCATGAGCCCATGGAGGGATTTTTTTTTTCTCAACATCCATGCATTTGGGTGTTGGGAAGCACCCTGCACCTCCTCCCTCCTGCGTGGTCCCCCCCCCCGGACGGTCTACCCATGGCCATTTTTTATTTTTTTTTTATTTTTACATTTTTATTTCCTCTTTTCTTGTCAATTGTGCATTGATGTTACAGTGTGTTGCTTTGTGTGGCACCCGTAGCCATCCACTGTGTGTTCCAGCTGGGCCCATACAGGCTTGACTTGTGTTTGTGTTTGAGGCTTGGGCTCTCGCCACATATGCCACTCCTACTTCCCCTTTCCATGGGCTTGCAAAGGTGGCACCGTGTGACAGTAACTTACACAGATGCATTGGTCTTCCATCAGTTGTGTGGCCAGACTGTAGTCCAAACTGTGTATGTACCCCTAGTGGGGATTAGTGATGAATTCTCCACTGCATGGTTGATTAGTATATTGTATTCAATATTGCTCATTATGCATATTTAGATGTAGCTTCTTCATGTCTTCCCTTGCCTGTCTCTATTGCAGATGCAGTTCATGTTGTATGCAGTACCCTGCTGCTCAAGAAGAAATGAGACAGAGTGAAAATTCTGTATGGGTGATAAAAGGCGATCAGGTAGTGTGATACATTAACATATTCTAAAGAGTGGTTAGTTGTTAATACAGGTTATAACATTGAATATTTCTCTCTCTTTTTAACTCCATCTTGACTCTACACTCCATTGCGGACTGCTACAATTATTCGGTATGTGCAATTTACATTACTTTTTGTTGAATGTATTTCGGTTTGAATTTGACCCAATGATGACTAATTTGGATTGATGAATAATGTTATGATGGTGGGACCTTTATTGATGAACACACAATAGTGTTAATAGCCCTGATGATGGACGGAGGTCCGAAATGCATTGGCTGATATTATATATGACAATGATGAGTCAGGAATAAATAAAGATACTTGGAAAATTAAAAAAGGAATTGTGAATTCATGATTTAAAAGCGCATTGTATTTACAAAAATGAATCAATTGGATAAAGCATCGAGTCAAACCCCGGAAGGGGTTTTCAGAGTGAGCTCACCCAGGAATGGAAGTTATCCGTCCCTACTTTTTTGCATGCAGTACCCTGCCACATTTACCTTCCAGCAACACACTGAAGATGGGAGGGGTTGATGTGCTGGCATTTTTCAGGTTGTCACACTTGAACTATTGTGATTGGTCACTGTCAGTTGTTGCCACTGTTAGGTCCTGTATTTATGTTTTGTCATGCTGGTATGTATATGTTCATGTGTGCAGGTTGTTTTCATATGTGCGAGGGAATTGTCTGTGGCCTCTTTCCATTTGTGATGGTGCACTTTGTGACAGTTGTTTCATGTGTTGTGCATTCATTTGGTTGCTTTTACACTGCATGCCATGCCATGGTGTCTCGGGCGGGTGGCATGGGGTTTGGGAGGGGTTGGATGACATACCAGTATTTGGGTGTGCTTTTTTGTAAGGGGCTACTCCTTTATGCAGCATGATTGTGTGCCTTTTACTGACACAGCATTGGCCCTGTTTAGGTAGCTAGGGATGCACACAATGTAGCACTTCCAGGGAAACAATCTCAGAGTGGTGTGGTTGTGACAGTTGACTGTCCCTTTGTCATCATCGATTGTCACCTGGTATGTGCGAAGCCTGTGTGCACTCCGCAGGGGTGGGATTTTAGGTGAAAAATGTTGCCACAAGCTAGATACGGGCTGCCTCGCCACGTGTCCTTACCCCTCCCATGCGCAGTGGCCGTGCATGTTGTTGAGGATGTGGGGGGGCACCACCATGTCCTCCAGCATGCCACACTGGGTTGCAATGTTGTGCAGGACACATGCTACCACAATGATCCTGCACACTACTGGGGGCGCACATAGCAACTGACCGCCAGAGCGGTCAAGGGAGCAGAAACTTGCCCCGAGTTTCAATATGGGCTGCGTTGTATCTTACCTCGGGTGGTGTGGTGGGGTTCCGTTTGGCGTCAACATGTAGGTGCTCAGAGTTTAGGCAGTGTCCCCTGGGGAGGTGATAATGTTTGTGATTAGTTGGGTTTTGCCATTTCTCTGTGTGTGACATGCATGCCTGTGCACAGGCATTTGTACTCACCAATGAGCCATGTGTCGCCATGCCGCCCAGCTTCCAGGTCCCGGTTTAGGGGTGAAATTCTGAATATGAAACTATCATGGGAGGAGCCCGGATAGTTGGCATATACAGAGGTGATGATTTCCGTGGCATCACATACAACCTGCATGTTGATGGAATGCCAGTGCTTGCGCGTTGCAATAGATATGCTCAGTGGCCCTAGGAGGAATAGAGCCACATGGGTGCAATCAATGGCACCTAGCACTTTGGGGAAGTGTGCCACCCCGTAAAAGTCCTGGACCACAGCCTGCCTTTCTGCGGGTGTTCTGGGCATGTATATGTGCTGCGGATTGAGGGGCGTGCAGTCATGATCGCCAACACCTAGTGTAGGCAGTGTGACTGCGTAGCCTGTGAGACACCCCCAACTATGGCACTTGTCCGATGAAATTACCCAGTGGCCAAGAAATGCAGTACATTGAGCACTTTTTCCAAGGGGCTCAGTGCTTGGGAGCACAGGGTGGGTGATGTGAGGTCATCCTCCCACACAGTGACCAGTTCTAGGATGATATGGGGTGGAAATCTGTACCTGCCATAGTCCTGGTCATCAGGCATCCCAAAAAGGCTGGTCCTGGGTAAAAAAATGCAGGGCCTGGCTATCCTCCTCCTCCTGCGGCTGCGTTATCCCACTACCACTGCTGTGAGGAACGGTATATTCATCGTAGCGATATGAGCTTGTTTGTTGTTTGTGCACACTTTTATGCTGCTTGAACAAATGCAGGGGTACAAACTCCTCCTGGGTAAATTCACCTCTAACCCCAAAACTACTACTAATTTCCTGGTAGTATTTAGATCACCCAACAAAAACACTCACCCTGACCTAAATATCCCACTCCTACTCACCGCCCACATCAAGCCAAACACCAAATGCATCATACTTGGCAACTTAAACCTAGATTACAATGGCCCATAGATCATAAAGCTGCAGCACTCGATGCAGCCATGAAAGATATGAATTTCCTACAACTAGTCAATGCCACTACCCATAACAAAGGTAGAATATTTGATTGGATCCTCACACTAAATTCACAAGTATCCATTGACTCTATCCTACCTCTTGATTGGTCTGACCACCATATCATTAACTTCTTTATAAACAGTAACGCTACTAACCTCGCCAAGATAAAAAAAATATGATACCTATGAAACTAGAAATATCAGAAAACTCAGAGCTGACAACCTCTCCCCTGCTCTAAGAGAAGCATTGGGCTCCACTACTCTAACAAGCAACAATCCTAATTATCTGGCAGAATGCTATCAAAAATTCCTCTCAACCATTATTAACTCACTAGCTCCTATCACAGCTAAAACCTGTAGCGCTGACAAATGTACACGTTTTTGGTTTAATGATGAACTAGTCACTCTGAGACATAAAACAAGATCACTAGAGCATATCCACAAAAAACGAATACCCCAGATTCAGCTAACACATTCAATGAAGCCAACAAAGTATATAAAGCATCCATAATAACTCACAAAGCAGACGCCTTCAACGTACACATCAGCAATGTCTCTTCTAATTCCAAGGAGTTGTTCACTATACTCAGAGAATTAGAACATCCTAGTCAAGACAAATCACCCGTCAATGCCAGCAAAACCTGGTTTACAACAATCCCGAATGCGCTAGCATCCAAAATATTACTCTTACAAAAGAAAATGATCACTAAAAGACAACTCTTAGCTAGTAAAACCCCATCTACCCTTGTACAGGATCTACCAAATGATAACGACAGTACACCATTCCACTTCACCCCATTCACACAAGAAGTTGTGATGGACACCATAGCCAAATTAAAAGCCTCTAAATGTAAAGGAGGCCAATTTCCTGCCCATCTAGTAAAGTTCTCTGCCCCCACGCTGACACCTATCATTACCAATTTTGTCATTGCCTCATTCAACTCCAACACGGTTCCTGCCAGCATGAAAAAAGCATGGGTGACCACCCTCTAAAAGCCAACAATATACCCATTAATTCCCACAAATTACAGAGGGATAACAACGGTTCCATTCTTATTAAAAATAATGGACAAAATAGCATATACCCAAATCCAAAGCCATCTAGAGCAACACCAACTCCTGGGTGCCCGACAATCAGGATTTCAGCCCAAATCACAGCACAGAAACTGCACTCATTGACTTAAACATCCAAATGGATTCCTCAAGGGAGGCAGGCAAACTCTGTCTTCTAATGCTGTTATATCTCTCTGCAGCATTCGATTTAGAAGACCACGACAAACTCTGTGCCACACTAACCAATTATTTTAGCTTCTCGCTGGATGCAACCCAATGGGTAAAATCCTTGTTAGCAGAGCGAACATCACAAGTGTCTATCGGTAAAGAGTCGGCCGACCCCATATCAGTACCCATAGGTGTTCCTCAAGGATCTTGCCTATCGCACAACCTCTATAATGCCTATACTAAACTTTTATTTGCAACATTGGATGCTATGGGTGTCATCTACACCAACTGTGCAGATGACATCCAGATCCTCATTCCCCTTTCAGGCAATTACGAGCAGGGTACCCTGCTCATCAATCAAATGTATGCACTACTTCAAAATTTGATGTCCCACAATAGTCTCTGTCTTAACGATGAAAAAACAGAACTGCTCATAGTAGGCTCCACAACTAAAATGCATTACAACCTGATTATGCATTACCTCCACGTCCACTCTTCCTCGTCCCATTAATTACCTCATGTGGCCCCTGCCTCCAACACAGGACCTTCTTCTATTTCTTTAAATCCCTCTAACACCTCCCCCACATCCACGTCACTCAGTTTAATTTTTCCTGCCTCTGGCATGTTGGACTTTTTCTTCCCAGTGCGGGCCACTGGGGAGCACCAATTGCTGGCCCCCTGAGGGGGGCTGTGTGGTGGGGCCCACGGCTCCCTCTGGTGCGGCGCTCTCCTGAGCCCGTGCAGGGCTTGGAGTCACAGTTGAGCCGGATTGCCTCGCTCAGTTCTTTGCTGGGCTCCGGACCGCAGCATGAGCATTGTGTCCCGGGTCCTGCATGGCCCGGGGGAAGGTAAGGAGAGGGGAGGACTGGGCTTGATGTTTTTCCCCTCTCCTCCTGATTTGGCCATCTTGATGAGTTACCGTCTTGCCCGTTCCTCTCCCTGTTCAGGGTCAAGTTTTCTTCTTGCGGGTGTTCCTGGTCTCTATACCTTCTAGGATGTGTCACCTGCTATCGGTCTCAAGGCCCTGCACTGCTTGTCCGGACGGAACTCTTCAACGTGGTGGCTTTGTGGAAAGTACTCTGGATGTTGTGCGGGGGGGGGAGATTGCTGGCTGTTCTGGGCTGGGTTCTCAGAAGACAGTATGTCTCGGATCGTCTGTTACTGAAGTTACGGGGCACGTGGCGTCTTGCGAGTTTTCCAGTTCCTTGAGCCCGTCTTCAGTTATGTACCCTGGTGTCTTATACACTCTCCCACTGGCTCCCGGAATCTCAGCTTTCGTAGTTTTGTTTTCAGTGTCTCCAGCGCTGCGAGTCTCCCTGCTATAGTGGCGGGGGGTTTCAGGTCTACAGACTGAGGGGTGCATGGTCCTTCCTCTAGTGGCCTCTCTTACTAGCGACACCAGCAGATTGGGTTGGGGGGGTCTACATTGGGGGTCCTCTCAGCTCAAGGGTTGTGAGATCTGGGCAGAGCCGGCGATCATCCAATTGGCAAGAGTTGTGCCATTATCCAAGCTCTGGTGTACTTCGAGGAGTTGCTGGACAGTCAGCGGTTTTGGTCAGATCGGACAATACGGCAGCCTTGGCATATATTAACTGTAAAAGGGGTTCCGGCCGCTCCTTGAATGCTCTGCACCGCTGATAGGCACCTGGGAGGAATCTCATCTGGTGTCTCTTGTGGGCTCACGTATCAGAGGGGTGGACAATGTTCAAGCAGATCTTCTCAGACGCCGGTTTGACTCCTCTGCGGAACTGGTTGTGTCGGCCCAGGTCTTTGCGGTGACCTGTGTCAGATTAGGGCCCAGGTTCTAGACCTGTTTGCATCCCTGGCCTCAGCAGAAGTTCCCCTCTTCTTCTCTCGGTTTCAGGCCAATGGGATTGGGGGATGGACGCCCTCTCTGTACAGTGGCCTTGGGGTTTTCCTTTATGCGGGGTGGTTTGGCGCATCAGAGTGTCCAGGGTGACTGTGTTGTTTTTAGCTCTGTTCTGGTCCCACCGGAGTTGGCTGGAGTTGGCTCCCCTCTCTGTTGGAGCTTCGGTCCTAGGAACCTTGGCTGGTTCTGACGTGGCTGTGTCCCCTTCAAGGGAATCTGCAGTTGGAAGTCCACCCGATGCAATGGGCAGTGTGGCTATTGCTCAGTCTAGGTTGATATCTCACAGGTTCTCAGATCCTGTAGTTGAGTCCATAATGGATGCTCTTAGACCCTCCACTATGAAGGTGTTCGGCAGGCATTGGGGCCATTTCCGAGACTGTTATGGGCAGTCTGGAATCCCTCGCCTGCGTTCTGGCCTCTCTGCTATCCTTTGATTCCTCCAGGAGGGGTTTTGACAGGAGCCTGGCAGTTTTTTTTCCAGGCTTTGCTCTCAGTGGGCCTCCATGAAATTCCTTTTGGGGGACTCTGATGGTCACTTGGATGGGGAGGTGTTGGTGGGGAAGTTGCTCCAGGGTTTTTCTTCTTCCCGTCCTTGTGCTGATGAAGGGCTTCCCCCTTGGGATCTCCCTCTTGTATTACGGTTCCTTCAAGTGCCTCCATTTGAGCCCATTTCCGAGATTGAGATCAAATATCTTACACTGAAATCTGCTTTTCTTATTGCCCTCGCTTTTGCCCGTAGGCTTGGGGAAATTGGGGCTCTCTTATGTCATCCTCCTTTCCTGAGTGTGCTGCCAGTCTCGGTGGTGCTGAGGTGTGGTCCGAAGTTCTTCCCTTAAATTGTATCTCGGTTTTCATACCTCTCAGGATCTGGTTCTCCCTGACTTCTTTCATGATCCGAGAATGCCCTAGGAGTTGGCTTGGCTTAACATTATGTCCAGCGGGACATGTTGGAGTATTTGGCTAGGTTTGCTTTTTCCACCAATCTGATAGTCTTCTGATTGCTTGTGGTCTGGCTGGGGCTGGGCATAATTCATCTGTGGTTTCCATTTTCCGGTGGTTCCGGGTTGTGATCTCCAGGGCCTATGTGGCTTCTGGCCTGACTGTGCCTGCGCACGATCAGGGGAGGGCCGCCAGGGGTTTGGCGGCTTCCTGGGCCGAAGCAAGGAGGGTTTTCTCTGCAAGAAATTTGTATGGCTGCCGCCTTGGCTGGTCTAGGCATTTTCATCAATCGCTATGGGTTGAGTTTCTCCCACTCGGGGGATGGTTCCTTCGTGGATGGAGTTTTGTCTGTGGGGATGTGAATTAAGAGTTATTGTGGGTGTGTTTTGCTGCACTGTTATTGGCTCTGTGTCTCATTGGGACCTTTTCCCCGTTGCTGCTTTGGTACCTCATGAGGTAAGTACTGGGATGAGGAAGAATGGACGTGGAGGTAATGCTCTGATTACTTACCAGTAATCTTCATTACTCCTAGTCCTACTCTTCCTCTTCACAGTACTGACGACCCTCCTCACCCTCCCTGCGGAGAATGTCCCATGCTCTGGCTTGGTAATATGAAACTGAGTGACGTGGATGTGGGGTAGGAATTATAGGGATTTCAAGAAATAGAAGAAGGTCCTGAGTCGGAGGCAGGGTGCTCATGAGGTAAGTACTGTGACGAGGAAGAGTAGGACAAGGAGTAATGAAGATGACCGGTAAGTAATCAGAGCATCATTCAATATTGATGGCACTAAGATACCTATACTCAAACAGGTGAAAACCCTTGGTGTCTACCTAGACGCTAACCTAACAATGACAAAACAAGCAAATGCACTTTCCTCAGCCACTTGATACACTGCTAAACTCATCGCCCTAAGCCGTCAATTCCTCACACCCAAAAACTGCATCACACTAGCAAGAGCCCTAATACTCTCCAAATTGGATTACAGCAGTGTACTCTTTCTAGGCACGTCCAGCACCAACCTTGCTAAATTACAATTTATGCAGAACAAAGCACTATGCACAGCTTTAGGTATAAAAAAGACTGACCATATTTCACATATTAGGAGAGCAACTCACTGGTTATCAATCTAGCAGAGAATTATATTCAAAACACTTTGCATCACACATAAATGCATTGCCAATAAAGCCCCAAAATGCATCACCAATACAGTCATGAAAAAATCCTAGAACTCTCAGATCTAGCAGAAACTCACTCCTTGTAATCCCACGTTACAAAAGCACGAGAGCAGGAGGCAGCAGCTTCAAAGTCCTGGCCCCTAAACACTGGAACGCTCTCCCGAAAAATATTAAGAATGAAGAATCCTTCCAGCGTTTAAAAAAAATCACTAAAAACGTGGCTATTCAACCAATTTTACCAGACCAAGCCTCTACAGATGAGTCACTCAACTATGATAACCTGCCAATATATTTGCTTATGCACCATGTAATTACTGTGTATTCCCTCCATGATTAAACTATGCCTTTGCTACTGCTTTGACTATCTACTGTTTAATTACAAAAATTGTATTAACCGAACTGTCTGTAACTACGCTGTGATACCTCAGGGTCTGGGTGTATAATAAATGTAATAAATAAATAAATAAATACATATTCAATTTTTAAATGGATGTTATGGTTAAGTTGCATTAATAAAAAACAATTAATTCAATGAAAAAATGTTGTTAAAGGGACGTTATGGTTACAAGTAAAACCGGAACCGGGTGTAGTAACGGAATAGAGTACATATGGAAGAGGTGCTGGTGCAAATGTTTCTTGTATATGTTTGCATAGTGTCCATTGCGCAGATTAGTAAGTGTTGCAGCGCGGTATGCACCATTGGTTCTATGCACGTACTACAGTGAGTGGTGGGAACAGGGTGAATGTTGTGAAGATTGTCTTGTTTGGTTGCCATGCTTGGAAGTGGGTCGCGGTGCCAAACACAGCGGTATGTTGCTGCTTTCCGGTAAGTGGAAGGTGGGAGACTTAGACTTGTCCCACTACTTCTTCAGGAGGTTAGAAAAATCCTAGGGTTAGGGGGGTGATATCTTTGTGTCATGACCAGGCCTCAAAAATAGGGGGCTGATGTTAAGTTTATAGTGCACAAGCTCATCAGCCCCGGGCAATGGGTGAGCATCAGTCTTAGTAACTGCATTGACTCCTCTGAAGTCCACATAGAACCTACAATCGTTGGTACCTACCTGGGAACTGGATTTGGGAACAAGGAGAACTGGTCTGAACCATGCACTGGCTGAGGGTTCAATTACACCCAAATCCAACATCCTGACGACCTCTCTCTGAATGTGGTACTTTATAGTGTCTGACATTCTGTATCATCTGCTTTTGACAGCGTTAGGGAGGATACTCCTTCTATGGCTAATTTCCCTCACCTAGTGAGTCCCCCAGTGGCTTTGCTGGATTTCTGAAGTTTATTTTTCCACTGGTAAGAGTGTGAGCCTTTTGTCCCACTCTTACCTGTGTTTTGCCATGTGTATTTTTACTGTTTGTGTGAGTTTGGGCTCTGGAGCACACTACTCCATGAGCCCCACTTTTTGTGTGTGTTACACAGCACCTTCAGTGCAGTAACACAGGGTTGTCTTTTAGACTTCCCACTGACTCCATTTTTCTGGGGCTGACTACTGTACCCCAGAAACATGTAAAGTTGCCATTAACTGTGTGTAGTCACTTTAAAACTACATACCCACTACACCCATCTTAAATGGAGTATTGGAAAGGGTTAACTCCTACCCCTTTTTGTCTGTGCCTCTCTGAGCTTTGTTTTGCTCTTTTAACATTTAGACTTGGCTGGTGGAGATGGTATCTACCCTAACTTTTCTACCGCAATTATATTATATAAACGTGGTATTGTTCCAGGCTATTGTGGTAGCCTCAAACTTAAACCCTCTTGCCCAAATACTTTTTATCTCAGCTCCAGTTGGGTTTAGTCGCCATTTCTTTTTGTTAAAGTCCTTCTTGTGTTTTACTTTGTGCTGCAAACCAGGTTTGCCTTCTTTGTTCACCGTCTTTTGGCGGGCTTCTGCAGGGAAGCCCTCCTCTTGGCGCCTGGGTGCAGAGGTGGGCTGAATGTGAGCGAGGGGTGTAGTCACCCCCTGCACAGGGTCTCCATGGAGACCCGAGTCACACTTTGTCATGTTGGTTGAGGTGGTTGTCCGGGCCGGACAACCCCCCTGCTGGGTGATTGACAGCCAGGCTGTATAAATGGGGGATTTTCGCATAAAAGGCAGGACTCTTGGGCTGGAAGTCAGAGTCACCACTGGAACTGCAAGGAACCGAAGAGAAGTGGAGAAGAAGATGGCTGTTGCAACCCCGATTCCCAGTGAAGCCCTGCTGAAGTCCTGAGCTATCTACCCTTCAATGACCAGAGAAGATCCAATCCAGAGTCTTCTTCCCTTGAGCCTGGTGGGGTCAACCAACTCATCTTCCACAGCCAGAGGATCCCGTTCGTGGTCGAAATCGCAGCACCCTGCTGTAGTGGTCCGGATACCCATCTGAAGAGCCTCTCCTGTTTTAAAGGAGCGCACCTTTTATTCACTGTTGCTGCTGCTGGCCTCATCCCTGGGTAGTGCAGATCGCTCCAGATGTCCTCCTTCTTGTCACCACGACTGAAGCTCCAGGAACCATGAGTCTGCAGGAAACTACCAGGAACAACTGCCACGGCACCAGCTTCTTCAAGGAATAAGGTACTGTGTCCAACTTCGATGAACTAGGGTGAACCCTTTTCTCCTCACAAAAGGCTTGTCCCGTTCATCCTTCCCTCTTATAACTTTTGCCTCCACTTCTGACAATATCTAAGTACTCCTGGCAGCCTTGAATCATTAACTATCTGACTGTGTATCCTCGACAACAGGAACCCTGTTCCACCTAACACTGGCGCAGGCCTATTGACTTTTATCTTTGGGTTACAAAGTGTTCTCTGATTCTGTCTGCCTTGACAAAAGTATTGCCTATGATTTTTTACCCCAACTCTCCTGTGGTAACTCAGGTGCTAAGTGTGTTTTTACCCCAGTGACATTTCTTCCCATGGTTATGCGCATATTTAGAAAGACCGAACTGTCATTAGTGTCAAACAGTGATCGCATATGTATTCCTGCTAACGTCTTTTGTTTCATAACACCGCTCTGTCATATCATAAGGTATTTTGAGTTGTTCTGCACAAGGGGAATTGGTTTTGTGTAGTATATTTGAAGTGTGGTTTTATTTTACTAGAAGTGAAGTGTTTTGTGAACAGATGGTTTAAAAATAAATGTACTTATATTTTTTAACCAGAAACCTTGAGTCAGTGTTTGCTTGAGTCACGGTGATTGTAGTCCTTTGTATAATCTCTACTACTGCTTATTTGCTCTTGAGATAAGTCTGGCTGCTCAGTCACTGCTACCACTCTTTCTGTGTAGTACAGGCTTGTACCAAAGTTGAACTTATATGACCACTTGTAGTCTTTACTCTGTGCAGTGGTCCCTAAGGGCACTGCATAGAATTCTGCCTAGCACTGGTGTACAGCAGTGACGAAGTTTAAGTATAGTGATTACACTTAGAGTGCTGCTATTACCTTGGGTCAACTAACCACAAGGCTAAACACCACTATAGTCTAATAACTGAAAATCATGACAAGTATGGAAAGCTACAGTGAGGAGAATCTCTTAAACTACACTGCTGAGGTTTTGAGAACCATGTGTAGAGAGCAGAGACTCTCTGGCAAAGGCAAGAAATCTGAACTGGTTGCTAAATTGTTGGGAAAGCAGAGTCTGGAGAGTGGGTCAGAAGAGACTACTCTTCCAGCAAATTTGGATAATGATGTTTCTGATTCTGAGAGTGTTGGTTTAGATGAAGTAGACACATCTTTGTTAGGAGATCCTGCCACTCCCTTACCTGCTCAGAAACCACAACCTCTGTCCACAGGGACCCCACAGATCCTACACTCACTCCTGAATGTATTGCCCTTGAGAAAATGAGACTTGAATTGGAAGTGAAACGCATTGAGGCACAAACTGCCATGAAACATCAAGAGTTAAGGCTCAGGAAACTGGAGATGGCTCATGCTTTAGAGATGAAGAAATTGTCTTTGAAAAATGTTTCGCTCACAGAATATAATAGGTCTTCCAGCTATAAGAGACCCTGTATGCCAAAGGAAATGATTGGTATGTACGAGACTAAACTTGATGTTTTGGATTGGTTAGCAATGTTTGAGTATAATCATTGGATTCAGGGTATCACAAGGAATCAGATGATTCCTTGCTTTTCTCTAGGCTTCCCCCTGTTGCAAGTGATGCTGTAAGGGAGCTGGGGGAGGAGGATAAGCAGGATTATGAGTGTGTGAAGCTACCTTTAATAGTTAGATTTGGGAAGACCCTTTCCCAGTATCTTAAGCGGTTTAGGACCCTCAAAAAGCATGATGGTACCCCTTAGGCTACCTGGGTGTGTGAATGTTTGAAAAACTTAGTGTTAGGCAGAATCCTGTGCAGTGCCCTTAGGGACCACTACACACGATTAAGACCACAGGTGGTGATACAAGTTTTACCTTTGGTACAAGCCTGTACTACTAAGTTATAGTGGTAGCAGTAGCAGAGCAGCCAGGCTTATCTCAAGAGTATATGAGCAGTAGCAGAGATTACACAAAGGGACCACAATTACTGTGACTCAAGCAAACACTGACTCGAGGTTTCAGGTAAAAAATATAAGTACATTTATTTTTAAACCATCAGTTATAAACACAACACTTCTATTAACCTTTAAAAATAAACACCTAACCAATTAACTTTGTACAGTATGTCTCAAGGTAAGTACCCTGTGTTTGAATGATCCGGTGTTATGAACAAAACACAATACCGGGGATACGGTTGTAATCACTTTTTGACAGTTCGGTCTACTAAATAAAAGCGTATCCGTGACATGAAATGCTACCAGGGCAAAAACAAACTTAGCACCTGAGATACCCAGAGGAAGTTGGAGGCAAAAATCACAGGCAATATTTAGGTTAGGCAGACAGCATCGATAAACACTCAAAAACAGGAGTTCAAAAATCAAAGGGCCGGAGCCAGGGTTAAGTGACACTGGAGACCTGTTGCCGAAGATCAAACCGTTAGACAGTTCATGATTCAGCGTAGCCCAAAAGTACTTTGATATTGTCAATGTTCGGAAGCAAAAGTTATAAGAAGGAGGGAAGACAAGGACGAGCCTTGAGGATGAAGAAAAGGGATTCACCCAGTTTCCTCGAGCAGAACAGAGTACCTTATTCCAATGGTGCAGCTGGTGTCCTGGCAGTTGTTCCTGTTGGTTTCCTGCACACCCACGATACCTGGAGCTTCGTTGTGAAGGAGGACGTCTGAAGGAGGTCTGCACCACACAGGGATGAACCTGGCAGCAGCAACAATGAATAAAAGGTGCGCTCCTTATAAAAAAGAGAGGCTCGGCAGGTGGCTATCCGGACCACTACAGCAGTGTGCAGCGATTTCGACCACGACGGAGACCTCTGTCTGAAGAAGATGAGCTGGTTATCCCCACCAGGCTCAAGGGAAGAAGACTCCGGACTGGATCTTCTCTTAGTCGTCAAAGGGTAGATAACTCAGGACTGCAGCAGGGCTTCACCGGGACGGGGTAGTTGCAGCAGCCGTCGTTCTCTCCGTTTCTCTTCGGTTCCTTGTAGTTCAAGAGGTGACTCGGACATCTAGCCCAAGAGACCTGCCTTTTATGCGCAAAACCCCCACTCACACAGCCTGGCTGTCAATCACGCAGCAGGGGGGTTGTCCAGCCGGGACAACCACCTCAGCCAATCATGGCAAAGCGCGACTTGGTTTTCCTAGGATACCCTGTGAAGGGGGTGACTACACCCCTTCCCCACATTCAGTCTACCTAGACAACCAGGCGCCAAAAGGAGGGCTTCGTTTGCAGAAGCCCGCCACAAGACGGTGAACAAAGAAGGCAAACCTACTTTGCCGTGCAAAGTAAAACACAAGAAGGACGTTAACAAAAAGAAATGGCGAATAATCCCAACTGGAGCCAAAAGAAAGAAGATTTGGTCAAGCGGGTTTATGCTTAAGGCTGTTAAAATAGCCAAAAGTATTACCACGTTTATCTAATATAATCGCGGTAGAAAAGTTAGGGTAGATACCACTGCCACCAGCCAAGTCTAAATGTTAAAAGAGCGAAACAATGCTCAGGGTGGTACAGACAGAAAAAGGGTACAGATTAGCCTTTTCCAGGACTCCATGTAAGATGGGGTGTAGTGGGTCTGTGGTAAAAGTGACTATGTAAAGTAAATTGCAACTTTACCTTTCTCTGGGGGACAGTAGTCAGCCCTAGCGAAATGGAGTCAGAGGGCAGGCTAAAAGACAACCCTGGGTTACTACACTGAGGGTGCTGTGTAACCAATACAAGAACAGGGGCACCTGGAGTGGTGTGCTCCAGTGCCCAAGATCACACAATGAGTAAAAACACATAGGCCAAAACACATGTAAGAGTGAAAAAGGATGTACACTCTTACCAGGTGGAAAAAATACACTCCAGAAATCCAGAAAAGCTGCTGGGGGACTCACTAGGTGAGGGAAATTAGCCCTAGAAGGAGAATTCTCCCTAAAACTTAGATAGTTGGGTCAAGGGTTACAAAATAAACACTTATGTAGGTTTGAGGAATCTCATTATGTTGGAGTCTATTTATGATGCCTGCTCTCCTGAGCGTAGACAGCACTTGGCTGATTCAAAGGAGATAGATCCTAAGAAGTTAGCTAAGGCTGCTGACTTGTGGGTTGCCAGCAGCGCTACTCACAAGGATTCTTGGGCAACTCAGAAGAAGGATGAGAGAAAGCAGCCAAAGAAAGATAACAAGGAGAATTCCAATACCTCCCATCCAGAAGAGGTCCCCAAACATAACCAGGGTAAGCCACATGGGAAACCTAATAGGGTTAGTGAATCCTCTGGTGCTCAACTAGAGGGAGGTCAGCAGAAGCCCCCATTCTAGAGAGCATTTGGTAAATGCTATGTCTGTGGGTCAACTGACCATATCAAAGGAGATCCCAGATGCAAGAGTAAACCTGCAGGGATCAGCACTGCCTCCTTAGCCTTCTCCCCAGAGGAAGAAGTACAAGTGGCTAGTGCACACTTTGAACTATTTGCTGAAGCACCCTTGGGTCTTCAAGCAACTGTATCCTTAAAGTCCAAGCGGCTGGGTAAGAAATAACATAGTAATGTGTATGATGCCATTCCTGAAAACTCTAGGGAGTATTATGTGGACAGTGTTGTTGTAAATGGCCAGGACACCCCTGCCATGAGAGACACTGGGTCCAGCAGAACAGTTGTGGATGAAAGATTGTTCAGGCCTGAGGATGTTGCTGCGACACCCAAAGACCCCACCAAACTTGCTGGAGGCCCTGTCAAAATGGTTCCTATTCTACCAGCTCTCTTTCAGTATAATAAAATGACAGTGAGTATCCATGTCAGTATTCAGAGTGAGGGGCCTGGGAGAGTCCTGTTGGGGAATGATCTAAAAACTCTAGGAGTAGTATCCAGTACCCCCAGGCCTCCAAGTATGAAGAAGCAGAACCAAACCAAATTGGCTAGAGAGGCCACCTTAAGGGACCCCGCTGAGCCTGTGGAAACCTCTACAGAGAACCCCACCACGAGCCCTGGTGTAAGTAGGTTGACCTCTAACCCAGGCAAATTTCAGGCTAGTATGTTAGGGAAATGGGAGCCCAAACCAAGCTCCATCATTGTCCCCCCAGTTTTAAAGTCTCTGACTCCCCCTGCTTCTGAGGAAGATGTGGATAGACCAACTGGACCCTTCTCTAGGCCTAAGAGAACTGGTAATTCTCAGTGCTGGTGGAAAACTAGAAAAGAAAAATCTAAGGCCAAAAACCTTCAGACTGTTGGACCTTCTACAGAAGACTCCAACCCAAATCATAATGTTAGGAGAAAAACTCCTAAAGTAGGTAAGGTTAGATCTAGATGAAGGGGAAGCATGTACCTTGCTTGTCCCCAGTCCCTCTAACCAAGATGCCTGAGACCCAACCTGCTCCCAAAAGAGAGGTGGCAAGGAAACCTGGAGGCCCCTCTAGATCTAAGGGAATCCTTTATAAGGAGCCCTTGAAAAAGCCTATCACAGGTTCAGGAGTTGTACCACCTTCTGAGGGACTGGTCAACCAGATCCCATATAGATTCAAAAAGAAAGATGTCTCTCAAAGGGTGTGTAGATCATATAGCTTACAAAGCAAAACCTTTGATTGTAACATTGAACACAGAGCAGGATGTCACCACCAAAATGCTGATGGTCTCTCTAGGATGGTTTTTTAACCGACTAGAGGTATGAGATCCATCCAGGAGTGAATTAAATCCTCCTGTCCCTAAGTCTGGGGGGGCGAGTGTTAGGGAGAATTCTCCTCCTTTGGCTAATTTCCCTCACCTAGTGAGTCCCCCAGCGGCTTTGCTTGATTTCTGGAGTTATTTTTCCACCTGGTAAGAATGTGAGCCTTTTTTCCCACTCTTACCTGTGTTTTGCCATGTGTATTTTTACTGTTTGTGTGATTTTGGGCTCTGGAGCACACCACTCCATGAGCCCCACTTTTTGTGTGTGTTAAACAGCACCTTCAGTGCAGTAACACAGGGTTGTCTTTTAGACTTCCCACTGACTCCATGTTTCTGGGGCTGACTATTGCCCGCAGAAACATGTAAAGTTGATATTAACTTTAAGTAGTCACTTTAAAACTACAGACCCAGTGCACCCCATCTTACATGGAGTATTGGAAAGGGTTAACTCCTACCACTTTTTGTCTGTGCCTCTCTGAGCTTTGTTTTTCTCTTTTAACATTTACACTTGGCTGGTGGCAGTGGTATTTACCCTAACTTTTCTACCGTGATTATATATTATAAACGTGTTATTGTTCCAGGCTATTTTGGTAGCCTCAAACTTAAACCCGCTTGCCCAAATACTTTTTATTTCGGCTCCAGTTGGGTTCAGTCGCCATTTCTTTTTGTCAAAGTCCTTCTTGTGTTTTACTTTCTGCTGCAAACCAGGTTTGCCTTCTTTGTTCACCGTCTTTTGGCGGGCTTCTGCAGAGAAGCCCTCCACTTGGCACCTGGGTGTCTAGGTGGGCTGAATGTGAGGGAGGGGTGTTGTCACCCCCTGCACAGGGTCTCCATGGAGTCGTACTTTGTCACAATTGGCTGAGGTGGTTGTCCGGGCCAGACAACCCCCCTGCTGGGTGACTGACAGCCAGGCTGTATGAATGGGCGATTTTTGCATAACAGGCAGGACTCTTGGGCTGGAAGTCAGAGTCGCCACTGGAACTGCGAGGAACCAAAGAGAAGCGGAGAAGAAGACGGCTGCTGCAACCCTGAGTCCCGGTGAAGCCCTGCTGCAGTCCTGAGCTATCTACCCTTCAATACCCAGAGAAGATCCAGTCCGGAGTCTTCTTCCCTTGAGCCTGGTGGGGTCAACCAGCTCATCTCCCACAGCCAGAGGATCCCCTTCGTGGTTGACATCGATGCACCCTTCTGTAGTGGGGAACATCCTGCAGTGTGCTTCCACTTCTACTCTCATCCTGGGTTAGTAGAAGTGGACTGAGAGCATTTGCCTGGTCTTCTTAGCGCCAGGATGACCAGCTAAGGGCACTTTATGTGCCAACTGCGGAAGGAGGAGTCTGCAGACCTGGGGTAGAACCAACCATTTTAGCTGCACTGGGTATTGGCTCAGTGGGCTCACTATAAAGGAGCTCATCCTCCCAATAAATCTAAAAAGACCTAGGCACTTCACCTTGTGCCTGTACCTGGGCCTGTCTTCTCAGACCCTTAAGAGAGTAGCACTCTCTTTGAGCCTTACAACCCCCAATGTTCCCCCAGAGAGCCCACCTTAAGCCTGCATGCATTAAAGGTCAGGACGATCCTCTGGATTGAGTACCTCTCCCTGAGGAGGGTCCTCTGGCTCTTCTCCCTCAGGAGATGAGTCTTGGGTCACCACTGGGTCCAGCCCCTCATTAGCTTGGTCCACAGTGGGCACTGCTGAAGCAACAGGTAGAGAAGGGGCCCCCTTCACAGAGAAGTCCTTCTTGCTCTTCCTTCTTGCCTTGGGTTTCCCCTTTGGCATGGGTCACTGACCATCAGTCAGACCCTGTTTAGCCTGTGACCTAGTGACTGCAGCAGAAGCCAGGGGTGGCCCATCAGAGACCAACCTCAAATCAGATAGGTCATTTCCCAACAACACCTTGGCATGCACATTGTCTTGTACACTTACAGCCAGTGTGGCTGTCTTGTCATCAATCTGGAAGGTGACTAAGGATGTAGGGGCAAGTTTGGGAGGCCCACCAGCTAACCCTGTGATTCCCAAAGGAGTACCTACACAATCCTCCGGCCTGAACAGGGTGCTGTCCACCACTGCCATGCTAGACGAAGTGTCTCTCAAGCCGGTGGAAGGCTGGCCATTAATGAGGACACTTCTAAATAAATCTTTGGGTATTCAGTGGGATAGTATTCAACACTTCCAAGTTTTGATCCCATTCCTAAGGGAAACAATGGAAATCTCTGCAGGAGCACCAATGGTGAGTCCTGGAGAGGAGGTGAGGACAGTGGCCTCCACCGCAGGCATAGGGTAAGGGTAGATCAGGCTGACAGCCTGGACTCCAAGTGCCTTACCTGTTCACTTGGGGTTTTCCTTCATTTGATCCTTGGCCTCGCATCCCCAACAAATGCCAGCTATGTGAGGAAGTGAAATATGATCGCAAGGAGACTGATTTACAGCAGGAGGGCCATTACTCTTACTCCCACCCCATTAGACTTATCCCCACTAGATGTTTTAAATTTAGCAGAGGGAGGTTTTGGTTTATTCGACTGAGGATGCTTTTTGATGGGTTTCGTTGAGATCCCCTTTTCTTTGTTCTTGTCCTGCCCACTGGGATCTTTAGGGGACACCCTGTGGGAGACCCACTTGTCAGCCAGCCTGACCAACTTAAATGGATCTAAAATGGTCTGGTCAGCCATCTATTGTGACAGCGCTCGTGAACAAGCTTCAGAAAAATGCTGCTAAAAAAACAAGAGGTGAGATAATTCAACAAAAGTGTTCACCTTGTATCCATCAATATACCCAATCATGTTCATATGGGCAGAACTGACCCAGTCAACCCAAGACACACTCTTTTTCTTCTTATGTTTTCTGAACCTTCTAAGGTACTGGGTAGGTGTCTTGACAAACTTGGCAATCAAAGCTGCTTTCTTACTCTCATACTGCCCTCTTCCTTCCACACTGAGCATCAGAATACAGTCATAACCTGTCTGAGATACTCTACTCAATAAACACAGTCCAATCATTATGGTCAACATCATGGAGATCAAATGCTTCTATCCATTGGAGAAAATCAGAACCCTCCATATGCACACAAACCAAATATTTCATAAACTTAGTAGCAGGAGATTTGACACTCTCAATTGGTCTAGCTGAAGTTTCCACCTGGAGTCTTTGATGTTCAGTGTATCTGGCTTAGAGTTCTACTTGTTTTGCCAATTCCTCCTTTTTCAACTGAGCTTCTCTTTCCAACATGTTGTATTGAAAGACTTACTTTTCTCATTATAGGTCCATTTTCAAAAGTTTCTGGGCATCCTTCTGATGAGCAATGCTGGGTTTGAGATTAGAAGTGTCAGGAAAGGTTTGAATCCCAGCTATAGAATATGTAATAACCTGAGGGACAGGGACCTCATTGTACACCCCCCCCCACTTCATCAAGAGTATCACAATCGATCTGGTATTCCACAAGGGCAGCTATAAACTCTGCCTGGACTTATCCTCAAAGTCTAATTCCCTCACTGTACAAGCAATCTGTAGTGCCTCTAAGCTCATTCTAGTCAATTTACCATTAGCAATAGATGCCATTGTTTGTAGTGGTGTTTTTCGTATATACCACTAAACCTTAAATTACCAAAGGTTTTGATATTATGCAAGTAACAAGGTTGAACAGAGTCCTAAAATCAGTGATCCCACTGCTCTGCCACCAGGGTAAAGACTGGAGGGGGGTATTTGTATTTCTGCCCCCTGTATCGCTAGGGTAGAGGCACCGATCAAACCAGCCAATGTTCTCCAATAGTCGTAATGGACGAGCAGCCAAGCTTGATATTCCAGGGAGGTGATGCAGGCTAGTTCTTAGGTACAGTGAACACCCAAGCCCCCACAAAGGAATGTCCACACACTGTGGTATGTGCTAACACATATATTTTAATCAAAATGGGTTTTAGGTAAATATATACACACAAATAACACATTTTGTAGTCAGGCAACACTATCTTAATAATGGCAATAATATACATACTATGTGCTACCACAACATAATTAGATTCAGTAAGAGTGCAGTAACTGCTGAAAGTTATTAAAAAGCATGAGAATTCTAAGCAAGACTGAACTTCGTAGATGACTGTAGGATGGCATGTTAGATTAGGAACATTGGCAAAATGCTTTCTTAAGAGTAGATAAACAATACTGTGTGAGAAACCCCCCACCTGAACAACTTGTAAGGACAAGTTAAGGTGTACTTTATCTTGTATATTACAGCCCAGTCCACATATGTTCAATAATGTTCTACTTTTCTTTCAACAGATCCCACTACCCCAACAAACCTGGGAAGCCACAGGAGAACAGGATTCAAGACAAATCTGGGACCCCTGGATGAATCCTGAGGGCGGAAGATGCTCTTCCTCGTCACAGTACCTTGCATTGGCAGGCAAAGTGGTAGAGTTTTTTGGCTTTACTCAACCAGACCCCTCAAGGATGTAGCCCCCTTGGAAGAAGGAGTCACTGGGATGTCGGTGTCAAGACGAAGGGAACCAAGCTGTGTCGGAAAGGCTGCTCTTTCGGTATTTGTGGTGGTCCCATTTGGCGGATTGTAACTGTGGATGTCCCAGGAAGGTGAAACTTGCGGTGAACCTCGACAAGACCTGGCAGAGGCATATAAATCCCTTGGTGGCCTTGGATGCCTCTTGTTGGTGACGGGTGCAGTGGCAGAAGTAAGTGTCGGGTTTCAAGATTTTGCGGTTTACCGCCTTTCAGTTCTTTGTTAATGCAGAAGCAACACAGACCACAGTATTGCTTCTGGTGACCTTGACACAACCACTGCACTGGCCTGTGGACCCTCATCATGTCTGAACACTCAGAACATCTTCTTCAGATTTTGGTGGCAGGAAATCCACCAGCGGACACGCGGACACGCAAACACTCTTCTCCAGGCAGCGACACTGGAACTTCTCTGGTGTGGATATATGGGTAGATGTCATAGCAGGGATGCCTCTTGAAGGATTCTTCAGAGGTTTTGAACTTTTGCAGCTCTGGGTGTCAGGCAGCACTATGTCAGGGTACTCCCTTTTCTGAGCAATACGCAGCAACTTGGTTTCCAGTGGTCAATATCACTCTTCCGGACCCTGGGTGACACAGATGAATTTCTTGGCTTCAAGATGTTAAGACATTCCTCTTCTGGACCCACAGAGATACCTTCTACATATGACAGGCACACATGATTGGCACCCAGGAAGGACTCTTTGGGTGAAGAGCAGCAGTTGTGCAATGCTCCATTGTGGCTAATGGAAGGGTTTGCCAATCCAGGTCCTGCCTGGTTCAGTCCTTGAATCTCCATGGCAGTTTTTTATTTTGATGAAGAGATGCAGCTGTAGACTTCTCCTCCAACTGGATTCGAGGATGCAAGCTCAAGATGACCTCAGCTTCTGCTTCAGGTTTCTTGTTACAGTTTCTGACAAGGAGGTGAGTGTGAGGCCCCCTGTTACACAACACACTCCTCATTCACTCAGGCTAAGCCAGGCCCAGCCAGCCAATCACAAACATGTACATTCATGTATGCAGCACCCAATCAGGCTCACAGGCATTCAGGCTGATCACCATAAACCAGACACCCACAACACAGGATGTGGATTGGGGGAAACTCCCCACCCTTTCAGTGCACTATACTGCATTCCATCGAGTTGCAGTCAGGGCTGGCTCAGACATTGTGTCACACAACCATAACCAGACACCCACAGCACAGAATGCATATTTCTTTCTTTTTTTATATTATAATTGTGTTATAGTCTTTTATCAACTTATCAAAAATTTACAAACCATGAAATAAAATAACATCATTTCATTATAAAACAACATGACAAAAGAAAAAAAGGTAAATCAATCATTACATAGCCTATAAACATATAGATACATTTCAGTTAGAATCCTTATTGCAAGGGTACCAGATCAACAATAATAAAAACTATCGTTATATTATAAAATATCAAACAAACAATATGAAATGCATTCATTTATTCCACCAATTCTCTAGTCCCAATTTGCAATCTGGTTAACAGTAATCGATAATTAACCATACATTAGGTCTACCTATTATCAAGACTATAGCCCGTAGACAATTTAGCTATAATTCTTCACCCATTAGTTTGTGCAAACTATCAGAAAAATGCAAGTAAAATCTCACTTAATGTTTGGTCATGCAGCTGTATGAAGTTAGTACATGCTGAAGCGATTGACAAATTCCTGCACCCCTTCATAAATGGCATCCCAGTTCCTTAATAAGAAGACAGAGCCAAGCCCCCTTCACCTCCATAACTGGGATTTTATTTAGTCTTATGAGCATGAACAGCTGTCTAGCAGTCAGACTAGAAAAATTATATAAAAATTTGTGTGCACTACGTTGGTGGAAGAATAATTTCGAATAGGTATTCAAAGAATATTATTTGCCTATATAGTCGTGATTACATGACCAGTCCAATTCAAATGCTTTCTTCTTAAATGCCACTAATAAAGGACCTGTACCCTCAGAGCAATCTGGAGATCATGCTAGTTTATAGAAAAAGTCCTAATTCTAAGCTCTAAATTCAGTTAGAGATGTGAAAATCCTGAGGGTGTCTCACTCGCTAGTCCGCGGGAATCTGTCATTCAGGTGGCCAGTACATGACTATTGCTATTGGATCCAGTTCCTGGGGGTGGACCAGTGCGGGAGGATAACCTGGGTGAGGGGTCTTCAGGAAGTGGAAGTGGGACAGCGAAGGGTGAGTCTCGGTAACCCCTTCCTTATAACACCTTTTCCCCATCCGACCCCGTAGGAGTTCTAGAAACTCACCCCCCCTTTCTTGACACAAACACTTTCTCGCATGCCAATTAACATGAAAGACGATGGACTAACACCAGAGCCGTATACCTGACATGTCCCAACACAATGGTCTGGCAGAGTCAGGCAATTGCAGAGAATTACACACACCTGTCTTCCCTTTCCTTTCCACATTGGGATAAAAGACGGTGCACAAAAGCACACTCTGTTCAAGGCCAAACGCATGAGGAAACAGCGATTTCAGGACGGCAGTTCAAACGGAGGAGAAAGGCAGTGAGACCTGAAAGGTCAACGAGAACGGAGTTGTCCTTGCCCTTTTCACCCCAGACCCACAGAGCCTCAGAGAAAGGAAACATAATGCCGGTCATTGCAGCTGGCGAATGGTGCGAAGGATGTCGGCGGCACACGGAACCCTCCACACTGATAGCCAGGGCGGGGAGAAGCAGTTGCCATTGCGTTACCGTCCTTGACTGCAACGGCAGGAGACACCAACAGAGTTTGGCACAGCCAGTGACTCAGAAAGAGCTGATACTAGATCAATCTTCTTTGGGCTCAATGTTATGAAGAGCAACATTGTATGAAGAAAGAAGACTAAAGCACAAAAGTCTTTTGTAAGCAAAATAGGTGTCAGTCAGAGTGGTCTGGCGCCACGTTGGTGATCAATCGAAGGACTCGAAGGACTCTGACTGATGCCCAGCTCCTGAATAAGGAGAATAGGCTTTATTACGGGTTTGGCGGTAGGTAAAACTCGTTAGCGGCACCGCCACCCACGATTGGGCAATAACCGGCCCATTACGAGCTGAATGGGCCGGTAATTGCCCATTTGTGGGTATTGGCATTGCCAGGCTCCCGATTCCCATTCTGCCCCAGCATGGTTGCACCGGCACCGTTGATAATGGTGCCAGTGCAATTACGAGTTATGCTCGCGGGTGCCGCACAGCCCTCCAGGTCAGACCTGGCGGGCTGTCAGGCGTCCGACAGCAGAACTCGTGATTTGGCGGTACAGTATGAACGGTGCCAGTGCCTTACCGGCACCGTTCATACCGTGTCCGCCAACATTATAATGAGGCCCAATGTGTTGAACTGAGAAATCAAAGTGGTCATACAAGGGGCAAACAAAAACCTTTTTACAGACAAAAGTCTTGGGTTTTTGTTGAAACTACAAGTAAGAAGAGGCCCTAGGGGAGGCCGGCATGAGGTGTCGAAGTGGACATACAAAGATCAAGCCAAAACCCTTTGTACAATCGTAAGTCCTTGACATCTTGCAGTACTCTTTGAGGAAAATGAAAGCGTACACCCGACTAAGGGAAGTGAATCCCGCATTTTAAGAAAACTAAGTGAACAGTGTTATTTTTGGAAAATGTCAACCCAGCTGAGGGATGCCTGCAAATTAGGGTGAAGAGTAATAACCCTGTGAACATTGTGACGAAAAACGTGAATCTGACTGAGGGATGTCCACAGTGAGTTGTTGGTCTGAACTCGAGGGAGGCTAACGTTGAGAGAAGGATCAAAGCCCGGCTGAGGGAGCTCCAAGGCTGAAGAGTAATTGCCCGACGTGAAGATGAGTAGAGGGAACTTTTGTTTTGATGTTTATAGCATATCAGGCCCTCTAAAGCAAGAGACCTTGCATGTAAGAGACTTTGATACAGAAGGTCCTGATATTGAGTAAAGAACTGTAACCTTGTGCTGGAGAAGCCCAGGAGTGTTCTGTGCTCAAGAGTCCCACCTTGTCCCGTGCTTGCTCCTATCTCAGATTTAGGTTTAGATTAGGCGTTTATCTCATCCATTTTACAGTTTAATGAACACCCTTGAACTGTGATCACTTGTGTCTGTCTTACTTTGCCTTCCTTACAGAGTGCAACATCTGCCTCCTAGTAATTCTACGCAGATCAGACCTACCAGCTATGAGGAATCATCACGCATTATTTTTTTTTATAAATAAATGTTTTCTATTTACACTGATGATTGTATTCAGAGAGGTTAGGCCAACTCTATGCTTATGGCCTGCATGGAAGTGGCTTTCGAAAGACCCAGGATATGATGCCAAATATCCGCCTCCAGCCAATTAGCCCATAGTTCACATTTGGTGTAGGAAAATTCCAGTGTATATGAGATGCTTGTGACTAACTTCTGGCGATAGAGGGTTATAATACCTGTCAAGCTAAAGCCCACACTAGAATTAACAAATGTCTTTATTAATTGCATTCTATGGATAGTCTTAGTTTGACAATTTTTCAGGGCGTTTGTCTCATAGGAATGGGATTGGATCCCTGTATCTGACATATCTGACATATCTGTAATTGTAAACACACTGCAGCAAACCACCAGATATATCTATCCCAGTTTTTTTCTTTCTTAACCTTACCAAAGTTCATACATTTTGATTTCTCCAAAATGAACACAAGATGATTTAACTTGGCATATCGCCTCTGCTTTTTAACTTATACATGGTTGTCCTGGCTAGGCTTGTCTCTTAGCAGTGTGTCATTGGATGTCTGAAAACTGGCTTAAATTGAATGGGGAAAAGACAGAGATAATGGTGATTGGTCAGACATCCAAAAGCTGGACTTCTGATTACTGGCCTAATTGCCTGCGACCCTGTCCCAAACCTAGTACTGTAGTTAAAAGTCTTGGAATTAAAATCATGACGCCAGGCTCTAGACAGGTGCACATTTCTATAGTCTGCCGGAGTGGCTTTGCGAAACTTAGGGTTTTGTAGAAGGTGCTCCCTTTCCTTCCTTCCCGATGAGGCTAGGAGAAAAATTGTCACTGCCACTATTATGGGTGCAATTGACTGCTGCAATGGCATCTATTTGGGCCAGCCAGAGGTATTGCTTCAACAACTTCAGATCCTCCAGAATGCGTCGGCTAGGCTGGCTCTTAGCACCCCTGGAGTATCCCACTCTCAGGACCTACTTCAGTGTCTTCACTGGCTGTCCGTTAGAACTCGGGTGAAGTTCAAGGTCTTTTGTACGGTCCACCGTGCTATCCACTCCATAGGTGCTATGTTTCTTCAGTCGAAGCTGTCTCTCTACCAACCCAAGAGAGATCTTTGCTTGGCCAATCAGTTTCTATTGACTGTCCCCGCTTCTGACACTCTCGTGCGGGAGGCAGATCCTTTTCTGGGTTGGCTCCGACTTTGTGGAATTCTCTCCCTCTGCATGTCAGGAGCATTCAGGCCCTATCAATCTTCCGTAAGCAGCTAAGAACCTGTCTGTTTTAATTGGGGTTGCTCCCTCTCCTCTCTGGTGGTTTCTGCCCTCAGCGCCTTGATGCCTTTGGGTCTTTGCCGTGCTGTATAAATATTCATACAATACAATAAATACAATATTCAATCAATGCATTTGCCCTTCTGCATTCACCCACGTACATGGTATAAAAGATCACCATATTGTCGGCGTATGCCTAATGCAAGATTTTTATATTATCCAATTCAGGGGGAAAGTTATTGATATTTGCTAGAATATTGACTATTCAGTCCATTCATGCAGGCTCCACGCCAAGGGTGTACCAACAACAAGCTGTCCCTTGGACAGCTCCAGCCAGTCTGGCAGAAGGCAGCCCCAGAGCCATACATGGTCCTTCCACCCAACAGGCATTCAGGTCAAGGGAACAGAGCCAGTGCTTCTCAGGACTTTATACGCAAAGGTAACCAAGAGGCCGCCAGTTGCCATCTTGCTTTTGTGTAGGAATCCATTGGTTCCAACGGCAGGGCCTGGGTATCCCAAAAATGAAGGATGTCCACAGCCACTGCCAAGTCAGCATGTTGCTGCCATCAGCAAGTACCCTGTTCTGTGATCAACATAAATGTGCCCAAAAACTTAAATTAGAGGTACAGGGTTGTACCCCTACCCATGTGTGCCCTAAGGGTATCCCATGGGTCTTTGTCCACTAAGAACAAAATGAGGAGCTGCACTGCCAGGAGTCCAAACTGGATTCCCCTGGGCTGAAACTAAGCAGAACACACAGTTTAGGGAGGTATAGGACAAGGAGGCCCTGTCCCTCCAATGCCCAGCATTACAGATGAAAAAATAACTAAATAAGTAATCATTTTAGAATTATCGAAGTCCAACATTACGCAATACCCATTAATATCTTCAGGACTCATCTCCGCCCATCCCACCATTTGCCCCAGCAATAAATGTCTGAAATCAAATTATCTACAACCCCAGATTTCCTTTAACCATTGGCAGCTTTTCAGAATAATTCTGAAGTGTCCTCTATTGCTTAAAGACCAAATAGTGAAGGGTTATCAAGAAGTATTGCAGGTGGTGTATAGGGTGGTATGTAATACACCAGAGCCAAGAGATGTATCTCTCTCCTTGGTTTTCAACAGGGTTTACCGCAAATAATGATAACTGTGCATATGGATGAATGTTTATTGCTGATTATCCTTCTGCCTTCAAATCTGTTGAGAAGCCTGCTGGTATTCATGTCAATGTGGACTATGCTGCATCTTCTGTGAGTGGGTTCCACTGTAATAAGTACACTTCTAACAAATCTTCCTTCGATCGGCACATCATTCAGCTCTGGGGCCAGATCGGGTATTTTAGATACACCATGTGTCTTCGTGCCGGTCTTTAACTGTTTCACTGTTCACTACTTGCTCTTCACGTCAGAGCCTTTCTGAATATTTCTGTGGACAGATTGGGTGTGTTTAAGACACACACCATTGAGGTCCCCACACAGTGTGACAGCACGAGCATCAGTTGGGTAACAACGTACTGCACAGACTGCATGATATGCAATTACTTGGTTCCCACAACTATGTACGCCAGCAATCACAGAATGCCATACACATACCTCACTACCCTTATGGGGAAAACCCAGGTGACCTGTCCTCTGTGATGCACATTAACAGCCTCAGCACACCACAACCAAGTTTGATACACTAACATCGTACCTCTAGACAAATCCTGATTACCCTCCCCCCTTTTCCCAACAGCCTGTTTTTCCAAACAGCCTGTTATCCACAAGGCCATGAGAGTTTTGTCCCTAGCCTTTCCCGGACCCTCTTTAACCAACGCAAGTGGAATTCAATACCGTGTTTCAACAAGGTTCACACGATAATCCCCTCCAGGTTTTTATTTTCATTAACTAAAAGCAATAATAGCTTATTAAATGATCAATGATATACCCGAATGGCTACTCAGTGACTCAAACACCATTGTTTGTTTGATACTTCACAGACACACACAGGATCCCTCATTCATTGTCTCTACACAATCTCTTTCTCCGTTCTGATGAAGGCCACCCACCCTTAACCATCACAGACTGCTAAAAGTGACCGAAACACACCTTTGTCGACAATTCTCCTCACAGTGTCAACCGTTAACACTGTCATCTCTGAACTGTTTGAAACAGCAAATACTACACAAATGTTGGCTCCCAATAAAAGAAATGGGGCCCATCTGCTCTGTATAACATGTTTTGTGTAAATTGTTTCTGTTGTTTTTCCATTTATGTGCATTGATTTCTTTGCCAATTCCACCAGAGCGCATATGATGTTTTGTTTTTGTCCTGTGTAATTTAGGATTATCTTTTTTTGTATTAGGCTACTAAATGTGTTATGATAAAAAAACTCATTATGAGTAAAGTATTTTACTAAACGTCTCTGAGTCACAAGAGTTGTTCGTCCATTTGGAATAGCCTGATCAATTGTATACATTATTATTTCATTTGCCTGGACAGATCATGGAATTGCCTGGAGCTCTACAGTTTATACCTTTCACAGAGGAGAAATATCCATTTGCATATCAGTTTTATCCCACCCACTATGTCATTTGAGCAGCAAAATGCTAGGCAATTCTCCTCTGAAGAAGAGTAACAACAGCAACCCAAGACACATATTTTTGCCTTTGTGGGCCTCATCAGTGTGGTGAATCTGCGCTTCTCTGAGCACAGCGAGAAAGGGTTTTACACCTGGATTAGTCTTGGTAACTTAGGGCTAAACTCCAAATCCCCGAACATTTGAACAAGGAACTGGGAGTCCTGGTGCAGAGAATGAACACTGCCAAATAACCTTTCCTGTGGGTAGCTTCCCACCCGGTAGGCTCTAGAACCATGTTTTAGTTCACCTTACCTTTCACAGACAAGGATCATACATTTGCATATTAGTGTGGCTCCACTCCCTCAGGCAGTCCAGCACAGAAATTCTAGGCAATTCTCTTCTCTGAACAAGTTTACCACAACAACCTCAGATGCGTTTTTCAGCTTAGTCGGGCCTCATCAGTGAGGTGCAAATGTGCATCTCTAAGCACAGTGAGGAAGGTGTCCACTCCTGGGTTACCCTGGGAAACATAGAGTGAAACTCCAAGTCCCTAACATTTTAAACAAGGTTTGGGGGCTCCTCTACCTAGAACACAGCCAAAAAAACACAGAGGAGAAATTTCCATTTGTTTATCATTCTGGTCCCACCCACTCAGACAGTCCAGCACCGAAATGCTAAGCAATTCTCCCTTTGTTGAGCCTCATCAGTGAGGTGAAGCTGTGCCTCACTAAGCAAAGTGAGCATGGGGTCCACATCCGGATTACCCTAGCTAACTTAAGTTAACTAACACCAAGTCCCTAAACATTTAAACAATGGTCTGCAAAGATTGACCAATGTTCATGATACATGTGTATGTTGTGTATACTGAATTACTTCATGCAGGACTTTTGTCAATAAAGCAACATTACTAGTTTATCACTATTCATTCATCTTGTAAGTAATAATACAATATTATATCAAACAAATGTTTTACATACATATTTTATCTTTATAAAGATATGCAATATATTACAAATATAGTTAGAAGTGTATGAACTATTTGTGGTAAATTAAAACCTTATGTACATGCAATTGTAATTGACTCTGTTTACATTTTCCTCATACTGTAATTAATGTAAGGTGTGCCTAATCTCAAATATAAATAGAAAATAATACATACTGACAATTCTTTTTTTGCATTATGTATTAATAAATATTTCAAAAAACTATAGCCTCTTGAAATCTTTAAATACATAAAAAGGAACTGAAAATAGATCAATATTTTATTGAAATTATTTATTCAACATTTTAGATCTTTTAAATCCCATACTGTTCATTTCCAGGAATGTGACGATTTGTTTGAAATACAGCAGCATTTTCTGGCACTTATCGATGTCTCACTTTAATTATTACATTTGAGCCTCAATAACCAAATTGTGTTTGTTTTTGTGGTATCTATCAAATTGTGTATGTTTTTCTGATTCCCCTATTTGTTACATTACAAACTGATAGTATGCTAAAACATAAATTATGATGTAATATTGGTAATGAGTCCATTGATGTACAGAGAGTTAGCTATAAAACGCCCTCTCAGTGATGTAAAATATGACGTAATGCCATCTGTGTTATCATCTGTGATGTGATAAGTGAACTAATAAGTGAAGTCATTGGTGATGGCATAAGAAATGTCATAAATGATGTCAGAGATGATGTCATCTGTGATTGTTTTACATTGGAACCGAGAAATAGAAGATTGCAGAATGCAATAGCTGTGAGAAAGAAACACTGCTTTTTTTTCTAGCATCTTTATTTTATAGTAGCACCTCTTCATTATGCCAAGGTAGGGTCAACTGCAAAAGGCAAAAGTAAAACAGTTAATTTTGTTCCACAGTTTGGAAAGTGTGTTTTCTTTTGATCAATGAGATACTTTTTCATGTCTCAGCAGGCAACCAGAGCAGCCAATTAACATAAAACATCCATACTTCAGGTCACCTTTCACCTACAAATGGTGCTCATCTACTTCAGACAAGCAAAGGTCCTCCAAGAAATGGGCCATCTTTGGGCAATAGGTGTCAATAAGATTATTTTTAAGGATATGTGTACTATCAGAATTGTTTTTTCCAATTAGTCAATTACAGTAATACGAGGCAGCAATCAATGCCTTCTACTTGCATTAGCAAGGTTTAGGCAAAGGATGCAGTTGATCGGGCCATGCATAGATGAACAAATGCATTGATCTGAGGAGTTTTTTCCCCGCACTCTCATTTGGAAGAACATTTTTATGCCAAAGGTAAGATGATTCTGGCTGATTTTCTATCAATTATATGACAGACCACTCAAGATGTTTGCCAAAACTTTGAGTACCTGTGATTATGTTTCTGTTTATTTATTTATATTACCTTAGGCCCATGGGCAGACAGGCACAAACACAACAAACAAACACACAACTAAACACAATAAATACAACAATAGAGCATGGCACATAAGAACACATTAAACAGCAAAGGTGACTAAATTAGGATAAAAGAAACAGAATAAATCAGAAAGATAAAAACAGTTTAGAAGCAGTTATATGCACAATGCCACAAACGATGAAAGACATAAAATTAAAGAATGAAACCAGCAGGATACAGGTCAAATCAGAGACACTCAGAGATCCACTCAGATTAAATAAAAGGTCTTGAGAGATGTCTTAAATGACAAAAGTGAGTAGTCCAATATAATAGAAGGGGCAGTTCATTCCAAAGGGAGGGTGCAATAACATGGAAGGAGCATTTGCCAGCCCTCTCTAACTTTGTACAGGGGACAGTAAGAAAATTGCTCTGACAAGATCTCAAAGAATGTATATATTGTTTAACGAACATCCTTCTTTTTAGGCATGCAAGGCTTTTTCCAAAAAGGCAGTTGTGAGGGATGATAAGAATCCTATAACGCAAGATACCAGTGCAACACAATACAGGTAGTGTGCTCTTTGGTTAAGATGGGCCACAATCCTCACAACACTATTCTGCAAAACCTAAAGTTTAGCAATCTTTCTCTGTGATCTGCCCACCAGAAAGCTGTCACAGTAATCTGAAACCCAAGACCTGGGGCCCTTTAAGACTAGGTAGCAATACTTAAAGATGGATGGGGATGTAGAACTCATGAAGTTGGCAAAACTTAGTACTGTTTTATTAACAATTATCTAAAACAGGGAGATACAAAAGACATCAACGGATGTTTGCTCAATTTCTTGCACTCAAGGCATTTAATGAAAAAACAACATGCTTATACTAAAAATGTGTCACTACTGACATCATCATACGTGGCAAATAACAAAACCTACTAAGGGATGTGAAAGGCTTAAAGGGAACATCTAGTTATATGTTCCATACTGACAGGGACGGGGTTGTGATTGGGTCTCTACTGTCAGGTGGGCAACCAAGCCCATCCCAAGAGCAAATCATCTTCCATGTCATACTAATACTCAACACCTGATTGGTTCACAAAGTATAGGTCTCTTTGGTACGTGGCCCTCTATAATTGGTTGGCACACTTGTACCCTTCTGGAATATTCCACTTGCTAGCAACACACAAGCTGGTAGGGTCAACCTGGGCAGGCTTCCCCACCCAATCAGCCCAACATCTATCATCACTCCTGCGGTCTGCCATTCAATTCGACTTTGAACTTGGCCTTGCAGAAGCTCCCTGTGCCTGAGAATAAAAGGGACCATGGCATGGTCTTATCTTCTCGTGTCGGTGTAGTTCGACCGTCAGTCTATTTCCATCTGACCATGTGACTGAAGACCACGTTTTTCAGCTTTTTGTTGCATACAATACTATTAAATGATTAACTCTTGGCACCTTCTGTTTTTTTTCCATTTCACCTCAAACAGAAGTTTGTTTCTTTCTCACGTTCATGTAGCTTCTTGACAGGAAAACAGGCTCACAGTGGCCTTATCTCTTGTTGCTAGGCCAGCCAGCCTTCCTTGAATTCTCCTTCGCCATCAACTATTTTCAACTGTGCCACACTTCAAGCCTTTCCGTTCACAGGGTTCAAGTTTGCTGAAGTGCATTGTGGAACATCCAGATTTTATACATTCCTATGAGTATACATTGGCGCATCGCCACAATCTATTCACTATGAAGCCAGATGCATAATGATTTTCTCTACATGTGTTACAGCATCTGTACAGTTTGTAAAATGACTTTGCATTTTCTGCAGTGTTTGTTCGGCACAGCATATTCATTTTCATCCCGAAATGTTGCTTATTTCGACACCTCATGCTCGGGTGTTATAGAATGTCTATATTCTTTCTACATTTGTGTATTTTCTGGGTGCATCAGTTCTGTTTCGTGTGACGTCACCAGTCATCCTTCCCATTCATTTTCATACTTCTTCTGGGACTTTTTCTAAAAGACCATTACTTCTTCGTAAATGCATTTAAGGTTTTCTCAGTGGATACCTTGTCTCAAGGATTCTTTGTGGTATACGTATCCTCTCTGGTACTTCGCATATCGCAATTTCCAGTTCCAAACATGTAGGCAACAGGGGGGCAGAGCTTTTGGTAGGGGTATTTGGCTCCTCCTCTACAAATCAACCGATTATTGTGCAAGCGAGCGCAGCGCAATTGTCATCTGAAATGAAAGGCTGAATGTGGCAAAGCAATTTAAGATAATATGTGGATGATGAATTCATCACATTAACCTGTCCTTTCAAAGAGAGATTGGAGTCTAGATATACTCCCAATGTTTTAATCATAGGAAGAATAGAGATGATACTCCACAATAGTGACGTTCTTATACAAATCAGCTAGTTTGGAGAGTCTTTGTTGTGTCCCTCCAAAAGAAGTTTGGCCTTGGCATCATTAAGAACCAGACAATTATGTGCCATCTAGCTTTGAATTAGATACACAAATTTGATTCACTCTCACTGACTCTGCATCATAATCATTTGAGACTTGTATTTATTTTGTGTTTTTTTATTGTATATGGTTCAAAACAAAACAAATCATTAGAACCTTTACAATTTTTACTGTTACAAAACAATCATATATAAAAAAGAACACTAAGGGGAAAGTAACCATGAACTGATAAAAAAAAGTGCCCCTTAAATCCTTTAATAAAACTATATCTCTAGAGCATGTGCACTATGGTGAGGTCCCAACTACTCCGCCTTCCTGGGGGTTTACCCTTAAGCAGTTTGACCCTTTTTTTGTGGGGATATTTTGTTTTAACCTTTAAGGGTTTCTGGTTTCTGGTGGAACCCCACTTTCTCTATTTTTCTTAGAGGTCGATTTTCCAAAGTTCCTGCTCTCTTTTTGTGCTTACCCCCAATTGTCGTTTCCCTGTTACTCTAGGTAGGTATTTATTTTTGTCTGTATAATGCTTTATGCCAAAGCTCTTTACAACAATAATAGTTGGAGCAGTATTAGTGCCTCATCTTCATAATTGGTAAAAAGAATGCCCTTCTCATCAAATAAATCAAATAATGGCTTTGTAAAAATATTAAAATGACAAAATCCAGTCAGCCGTCACCTTAGAAATAAATGCAGTGGGATGGACTCTGTTAAATTAGATATTGAAATCTACAAGATCAAAAGCAGCTGACACATCTAAATGTACAACAAGAGAAACCTTCCCATTATCCATAAATCATGACATACTCGGCTTGAGATCCACAATAGTGGATTCAGTGCCATACTATGGCAGGGTGTCTAGAGCCCAAAAGGTTGTCCTCATCCAGATGAGTCGGTCTCTAAGTTCTTCAAAAGAAAAGGCACACTTGTGATAGGTCGATAGTTTGTGGGACTATTTGAATTAAGTGAAGATGTTTTTATTTGTGTAATAATACATGCTGGTTTGATACACGCAGGGACAGAAGCAGACATAGAAGACACATTAACACATTTTGTGATCATATGAGCAAGTACCATTATACAGGCCTTTATTACCTTGGAAGGACAAGGATCCGCCGGACAGTTAGTCGGCTTAAGGGAGTGTACCACTGTGACAACCTCTGATTCAGTCACCCCCCTAAAATAAAAGGAAAACAAGAAGAGGAGCACCACGGACCAAACAAGCAGCCATCAGACATGAGTGATTGAAGGATATAGCCATTTTAAGAGATGGAACGTTGTCAAAGAGTGCCTGCTGCATATTGGCACACCAGGCCTGATCCTTAACAAATGCATCCTCTGGTTACTGTTAGGCTGCTCCAGTTCTTTCAATATTTTGAAGAGTTCCTTAGAATTGTATGCAAAACAAACTCTAGAGGGGGCAATACTGTCAACGGCTCTAGATAACTCCTGATGGTACACTGCTGCCATGTCATCAGGAGTCACGATGCAAGTTGACACAATGCGAGAGGACTCCAAAAAATCCATAAGAAACGGTAGAGTAATCTTATGCGAACTATGTTTCAACGCAGAAGACATCTGTGGGTGATTGTAAATGAAGAACAGGAAGATTAAAATGTGTAAAGAAATGATCAGACCAAGGACATGCACGGATCTGAAGATGTCCTACTGAAATGCCAAAAGTACACAGCCAGTCCAAGGTATTAACCTCCTTGTGAGTAGGAGCAGAAATGACCTGTGCAAATCCAAGATCTTCAAGAGCCTAATAACTGATGAGGCCATATGATCCTGGAATAAATAAACCAAAAATTAAAATTACCATGTATAATCATTTTAGATGTTGGTTTCACAAATGAATGAAGCAATAAAAAAAAAGTGTTCCTCAAAAGTGGATATATTATAAGGCATTTGGCACAATAAAAACAAACTCTAAGAGGTGCAAAGATTGACAAGGAGCATCAATGCTGACTTGATGGATGTGAAGTGACTTAAGAAAAATAATAGCAACACCCTTGCCAACACTAGAAGATCTATTCATATTGATAATCTGATACCCGGCAGGCACCGTAAGAGCCACATTCAAACCAGGATGCATATGCTAACCAAGTCTCAGTCAAAAAAGCAACACCCACATTTGTCCTATATATATAATGTGTGGCCTCAATGGCATGTTTGACCAGCAACGTTTATTAAGAAGGACACAGTAGAGACGTTGAGTAGGCAACTCAGAAGGTAAGATACCCCCAGAGTTCCTGATGTGACTCTCATTGACCAGGGAGTGAGTAAACCACAGAGTAAGCTTTTGTTTAAGGAGCAACTCTAAAGATGAACTGTCCAGAATAATCTTAGGACAGCAGCTTGTGAATGTGGGATGTTGCAGAATCCTTTCTCTTAAAATGTGTTGAAATGCACCTAATAGGGCAAAACATTTTTTGCTGAAAATAAAGTGCAGCATAGCTAAGAATCGATGGTGAAAGAAACATGAGATGATAATTGTGTCTGTAGCACAAAGTTCTACCGGTCCACCACTTTGCTTTGCCTGCTTTCATGAATGAAATCTGAAAGGTTTTCCCAGCCATACTGTGCACAATTTAAAGACACAAACCAAGTGGGATGATATATGTGTCACAGCATACATTAGACTACTGAATGTCAAATGTACCAATACTCTTTAGATCCATCTCAAACTTTCCTTAATCTTTTATCCCACCTCACTTCCAGTAATTTTTTGAAAATGTGTCCCTGTCTTAAAAGCCCTGAACCACTGGAGCGAAAACCATAGAAAATACACGTTAACATAGTAAGTGCATAATATATTTATATTTGTTCTGAATCTGGGCTCTTAGGAATACAATTGTGTGCAACTTTATTCTGAACAAAACAAATGGATTGAAACCACTGTGCGGGGCAACTGTTCTGTTTATTTGAAACCAATTTTCGAAAAGGATTTGAGATAGTTTCAACCAACACAGCAACATTAAACCGTGAAAAAACAATCAATGTCTATAAAAAATGTCTTATGACATCAAATTATTCACACAATACACATACTAACATGATTATTTTGCTATACATACTCAGACCTCTCTTCTCCAACTTTATCCTGAAAAAGGCACCTTTTGCCTGATGCATTTGATACAGTTTAAGATTATTACCCGTGACCTCAGTGGGTGAATGATGTAGCGCTCATACAAACTGTTGGATTATACATTAACTGAAATTACCCTTCTGATATAGTTTCTGCAAAATGCCCATCAAGAAGAGACATCTCTTATCTGTTTTTCACATCCATTATATAGTTCATTTTATCATATCCATTACATCTAATATCAATGCATCCAATGATGTTTTACATTTTCTAATGTTGATAAGCTTTTGTCATTTTTGTTAACCCTTTATTGCATCTCCATTCTCCAAAATAAACAAAGAAACTTCCAGTTGATATTTACTCTAAACATTTTTCATGCAATTGAAGTGGGACCACACAGTTTTCCCGTCACTCATTTAGGAGCTCTGTTTATGATGCAACTTTGAAGATGTGTTTCTATATTCACCAAGGAACGGGTGGTGCAGCCAATTAGCTTGCTCGGATCAGGGGCTGAATCTCACTATCCAAACCTCCAATCCAAGTAAGTTCACCATCTCCCTCACCTCCTCTCCATCCACTCCTCATCCCAACTTACCTGTTTCCTATGGTGTAGGTTGCACCGCTGCTGCCACTGCTCCAACCTACCAGGCCACCATGGAAATGAAAAATGGCCTCGTCATTGAGCCTCAGAAATGTGGGGGAGTGAGCACCACATTTTATTATCTTATCAAAATGAATAATAGTAGTGTGAGGATTCAAGTGATAGTCAACTAGACAACTCTTGCACTGGGTTGGTACTGATACGTATGAATGAGAGACCATAGGAATGTTACCACAGGGATGGCTGCACCCTATTAGGAAGAAACCTATGCAAGCTTAATGGAACTCTGCAAGTTGCTTAAAACACATTGGGCCTCATTCTGAGCTGGGAGGTAAGGGGTTAACAGCGCCGGTAATGGTGCCGGTGCCGTTAACCCCTTAACGCCCTATTACAAGTCTGCTTGCGGTAGTAAAACCAGGTGCCCTTAGCGGGTCCCGCTAGCAGACCAGGGAGCTAACAACGGTCCCGTTATTAACAGGCCCGTTGTTAGCTCCCTACCCATTCCCATTGAGCACTATGGGGGCTCGAATGGCAATGGGGATGGGTTCACTGAATAGGGAAATACCGGGTCCTCCAAGAGTGGAATGGATTGGAATGTATTTCCCCATTCAGGGAACCCGAACCCGGTATGCAGTATGCGGGATGCCATGTCTACCTCCAACCTCGGAATGAACCCCATAATCTGTCAAAATGTTGGTGGAAAAACTATTTTGTAATTACAAAATCAGGCAGACGATATTGATGCATTTCAGACCTTGCAGAGTCCTCATACCCCGTGTGTGTAATGGAGGAAAGGACCAGTCGGGTCACTTAATCAGAAGGTTGGTAAAGGAAGTACCTGTCACGCATTCCACTCCCTCTGGGGATCCCATTCCTCATCCCCGTGCCCCGAACACCCCTCGCCCTCTTGCCCGGTTCCGGGACTCAGAGGTTTTCTCTTCGCCCCAGTTGCCACGGCGCCGACTGCCACAAAGCCGGGGTCGGCATGCTCTTTGCCCGTGGAGACATCTGCCCCCTTGGCGTCTTCCGTGGCGGCTGCTAGACCGACTTCTTCGGCGTCACATGACCACCGCATTTCGCTCAAGTGTTTCTGGACAACACTCACGTGATGCGCTCGTGGGTCATGTGACCGGGAGGAAATAGCAGCGCCAGTATTTAAACGGCTCTGTTGCGGTGCTTCGGTGCTTCACAGCTGTTTCTACGGATTCCTGTACGGCGCTACATACCTTTTGTTTCATCCCTTTTTGGATCTTGACCTCGGATTTGTTTCACGAACTGGCAACGGATAACCCTTGGCTTTGGTACTTGCTTTTGGATCATTGTTACAATCACGGACTGCTTCAAAACTCCTACTACGTTCCGCCCTTCTTGTGCGGATTCTGGCATCAGGTGGGCCTGGCGCTTGCAACCTTGCTGGGATACTTACATACTGAAAGAACTGCCTTGCTGAGTCTCGGAACCTCCCCCATAGGTACAACCGCCACTCCACAGACACCTTTTGGTAAGACCGTTCCACTTACTTGTTGATTGGTTGTTGATTCTGTTTTGGCTTGACACTTAACCAGTGTTTCCTTTACAGTGGTTCGGGGTTCCACAAGTACCGCAGTTCCGGAAAGAACATCTCCCACCTGTGGCCTCAAAGGCTGTACAGAGAGTGACTTTGATTCTCTCTGTGCGGCACTTGTGGACAGAGGACTCTTCGGCTACACGACAGTCAGGACACAACAGACTGTGAAGCCATCCTGTCGTGTAGCTATGGAGGGAGCTGCGGATGACCCCTTGACCACTATGGTTCAGGCCATAACCGTGTTACGTGCAGACATGGCCGCAGCAAATACAGCCATTCACCAACGCTTGGATACCATCCAGAGTGCTAGACAGCCTCTACCCTCAGATGCTGAATTTGGGGATACCCCACCAGGCCCTCCGCCCGTTCAACCTCCCGTTCCACCCATTCCTAACCCCATCCCCGTAGTAATGCCCTCTCCTTTTCCTTTGGCTGCCCCTGAGAGGTATCATGGGGATCCCGGCAAGTTCAGAACCTTCTTAAATCAATGCAAATTGCATTTTTTTGTGTAGACCCATGGCTTTTCCAGACTCCACCTCTAAGGCAGCCTTTACTCTTTCTCATTTAGCAGGCACTGCCGCTGCCTGGGCCAATCCACTCCTGGAAAATGATAACCCAGCCCTTTACGACTTTGATTTGTTGGTCACTGAGATGTCCCGAGTGTTCGATACACGCCATAAAGTCCAGTCCCGAGACCTGGAACTCCTGGACCTGGGGCAGGGTAGGGGGTCTTTGATCGAATACATCACTAAGTTCAATCAGCTTGCAGCCGAGACTTCCTGGCCTGAATTCAAAAAAGCTGTTGTGTATTATCGCGGCTTAAATAATGCCATGAAGGATGCCCTTGCGGTTGTTCCCTCCTTACCGACCTCTTACCATGATCTAGTCGATTTAACTCTGCAATTGGACACCAGACGTTCTGAACGTAGGGCTGAGGCCAATTTCCTGCACACCACTGCCCCATCTCCTTCCACTTCGGCCCCCTCAAACACCAGTTCCGAGCCCATGCAAATTGGGGGCATCAGGAGACCGATCACACCCATAGAAAGGGAACATAGGAGGGTGGACAATGCTTGCTATTATTGTGGTCTACCTGGCTATTATGTGAAGGAGTGTCCCCGTCGCCCCAAGTTAAAACCATCAGGTTTTCGGAGTGCTCGACCCTAAACTCGGGGACCGGGTTGAGCACTCCTTGTCATACCGCGAACCCTGTGTTTGCTTTCGGCCGCATCAGACCCATATATGTGCAGGCCATTCTACAACCCACACCTGACATCTCACACCCAGTTACGATTATCATAGATTCCGGGGCTACAGGTAATTATATGGACATCACACTGGCCCAAACCCTGAATTTACCTCTTCTAGCCAAAACCCGGCCGGAACCAGTACAGGAAGTAGATGGGACTGCTCTGGTTTCCGGACCAATCAAACAGCAGACCGCCCGATGCTCTTGACCATACAGGCTATACACAGGGAGACCCTGAGTTTCGATCTCATCTCAATGCTCCAGTTCGGTGTAATATTGGGAATACCTTGGCTACGGGAGCACAACCCCTTAATTGACTGGAAAGAGGGTTTGGTGCATTTCGAATCCGATCTCTGTCAACATTTCTGTCTAACCGCAGCCACCACTATTGAGACACCCGCTCAAGCATTGGGGGTCATGGCTCAATTATCTCTAGAGGATCCCGTTGTCCCCTCCACAGAACACCACACGGTTGGACTGGTCTCCACACTCATTCTGGCCCAATACCAAGACTATCTAGAAGTGTTCGACCATGGTTCATCAGAAGTTTTACCGCCACATCGCCCGTACGACTGCCCGATAGATCTGGTTCTGGACAGCACTATCCCCACAGGTCGTATCTACTCCTTGTCTCCTACTGAAGATCTAGCCCTCAAGGAATACATTCAAAAGTCCCTCCGTCTGGGCCAGATACGTCCTTCGACATCCCCGGCGGCGAGTCCCATTTTCTTTGTCCCCAAGAAGGAGGGTGACTTACGGCCTTGTGTGGACTACCGCAGACTCAATGCCATCACCAAGAAAGACTGCTACCCCATTCCACTGATCACGCCCCTCTTGGACCGTCTCACACATGACACGGTCTTTACCAAATTAGACCTCCGCGGTGCCTACAATCTGGTTCGTGTGCGTTCCGGGGACGAATGGAAGACCGCTTTTTGTACTCGCTATGGCTTGTATGAGTATACGGTCATGCCGTTCGGTTTGTGCAACACTCCGGCCACGTTCCAGATGTTCATGAACAATATCTTCTCTGATGTCCTGGATGTTTTTGTTGTGGTCTATTTGGATGACATCCTGATATTCTCCCAGACCATGAAGGACCACGTACAGCACGTCAGAGAAGTGTTGTCTCGTCTACGGACGCACTTCTTGTTTGCCAAACCCGAGAAGTGCCAGTTCCATGCCGACTCCGTAGAGTTTCTTGGTTTTCACATCTCATCTGGAGGGCTAGCCATGAACAATTCCAAGGATTGCACAGTGCTGGATTGGCCGGTCGCCGATTCATTGAAGGCGCTCCAGTCTTTCCTTGGCTTCGCTAACTTTTACAGGCGGTTTATCTCCGGGTTTTCTTCTTTGGTGGCTCCCCTCACTTCTCTGACTAGCCCTCGCACACCTTTTCTATGGACGGACACACATCAACAGGCCTTCGAGGCTTTAAAGACAGCATTCACTACTGCCCCCATCTTGCAGCACCCAGACCCAGAATTACCATTCATAGTGGAAGCTGATGCTTCATCCTTTGCCCTAGGTGCTGTTTTGTCACAGACTTGCCCTACCTCTGGTCACCTTCACCCTGTGGCCTTTCATTCCTGTAAATTCACAGATGCCGAATCTCACTATACCGTGACTGAAAAGGAACTGCTGGCAGTCATGGATGCCTTCCGCGTTTGGAGGCATCACCTCTTGGGTGCTAAGCACCGTGTCACGGTTTATTCTGATCACCAGAACTTACAAGACCGGGCATCTCTGAAGTGTATCAACAGCAGGCAGGTCAGGTGGCATCTCTTCTTTGCGACCTTCGACTTTGTGATCAAACATCGCCCGGGTAATACCCATGGCAAAGCCGATGCCTTATCGCGTTCTCCTGGGGGGGTGGCCTTGCCGACATTTCCAGACACCCTTCTGGACGTCGGCAAGGTGGTTTGTTTGTGTACTCCAACCCTGCCCTTACTTGACGCGATACGGGATTGGGTTACTTCACACCCAGGCCAGTTGTCCGATTGGGATTTGGTGGTTCACGATGGTCTCCCCTTTGTTTCTGATCGTCTATTCATGCCCACGGTAGAAACCCGCAACATGGCCTTGGAATGGTCTCACGATGCACCGGTTCATGGTCATCCTGGTCAGAAATGCACTTTGGCGCTGCTGAGAAGGTGGTGTTGGTGGCCGTCTATGAGAAAGGATGTTGAATCTTACGTTAACGCATGTGCGGTTTGCGCAGAGTGTAAGCACCGTAGGGGTCGCCCTGTGGGTCTCTTGCTTCCTTTACCTGTCCCTCCCAAACCGTGGCACACTTTGACCATGGATTTTGGCACTGACCTACCCCGGATCCGGGGCTTCGATACCTTGTGGGTGGTCATCGATTCCTTTTCTAAGATGGCTCGTTTTATCCCTTGTAAGGGCATCCCCTCGGTGCCTACACTGGCCCGGTTGTTCTTCGAGAATGTCTTTTGTCTTTTCGGGCTTCCCTCGGTTCTCGTCATGGACAGGGGTTCACAGTTCACTTCGCGTTTCTGGCGGGCCCTGACTAGGTTGCTCAGAATGGACGTCCGTTTCTCCTCAGCATATCACCCTGAGACGGACGGTCAGACCGAGCGACTGAACCAGACGCTGGAGCAGTACTTACGTTGTCTGACCCTACAGCTGCAGTCTTCTTGGTTGAGCGTACTGCATCTTGCGGAATTCGCATACAACAACGCTGTCCATTCTTCCACTGGTTTCTCCCCGTTCTACGTACTTTATGGTCAGCACCCCCGTGTTCTGCCCTTCACGGATTTGCCTACTTCTGCCAATCCAGCTGCCCTTGCATGTGTTAGGGACCTGGCCTCCGTCCACGCTCGGGTGTCGACTCATCTTGTCGAGGCCCAGGCGTCCATGAAGGCGCCGGCGGACAGGAAACGGGTGATGGCCCCGTTGTATACTGTGGGATCCCGCGTTTGGTTATCCACCCGACATCTGCATTTGGTGGGTTGTCGCAAGCTTCTACTTCGCTTTGTGGGTCCCTATATGATTACTTGTGTTATCAACCCTGTGTCTTATCGACTCGCTCTCCCGGGTTCCTGGCGGCTTCACCCTGTTTTCCACGTTTCTCTGCTCAAGCCCTGTCCCGCTCCCACACGGCTTTGCTCTCCTGGGGCCCCGGTGTCTCTATCCACTCCGGATGTTTTTGAGGTCTCCGCCATTCTGGGTTCCCGTATCTCTAGGGGGTGTCTCCAATACCTTGTAGATTTGTCCGGGTATGGCCCCGAGGAGCGGTCCTGGGTCCCGGCTACTGATGTCCAGGCTCCCCGTTTGGTGGCACGGTTCCATAGGGACCATCCCTTGTGCCCACGGGGTCGTGGGCCTTTGGGGGGGCTCTGTCACGCATTCCACTCCCTCTGGGGATCCCATTCCTCATCCCCGTGCCCCAAACACCCCTCACCCTCTTGCCCGGTTCCGGGAGTCACAGGTTTTCTCTTCACCCCAGTTGCCACGGCGCCGACTGCCACAAAGCCGGGGTCGGCATGCTCTTTGCCCGCAGAGACGTCTGCCTCCTTGGAGTCTTCCGTGGCGGCTGCTAGACCGACTTCTTCCGCGTCACATGACCGCCGCCTTTCGCTCATGTGTTTCTGGACAACACTCACGTGATGCGCTCGCGGGTCATGTGACCGGGAGGAAATAGCAGCGCCAGTATTTAAACGGCTCTGTTGCGGTGCTTCGGTGCTTCACAGCTGTTTCTACGGATTCCTGTACGGTGCTACATACCTTTTGTTTCATCCCTTTTTGGATCTTGACCTCGGATTTGTTTCACGGACTGGCAACGGATAACCCTTGGCTTTGGTACTTGCTTTTGGATCATTGTTATGATCACGGACTGCTTCACAGACTCCTACTACGTTCCGCCCTTCTTGTGCGGATTCTGGCATCAGGTGGGCCTGGCGCTTGCAACCTTGCTGGGATACTTACATACTGAAAGAACTGCCTTGCTGAGTCTCGGAACCTCCCCCATAGGTACAACCGCCACTCCACAGACACCTTTTGGTAAGACCGTTCCACTTACTTGTTGATTGGTTGTTGATTCTGTTTTGGCTTGACACTTAACCGGTGTTTCCTTTACAGTGGTTCGGGGTTCCACGAGTACCACAGTTCCGGAAAGAACATCTCCCACCTGTGGCCTCAAAGGCTGTACAGAGAGTGACTTTGATTCTCTCTGTGCGGCACTTGTGGACAGAGGACTCTTCGGCTACACGACAGTCAAGACACAACAGTACCACCTCTAAAAAATACACATAGAAAAAACAAATATACAATTATGAAAATGTTTTAAAAAGTTCAGAAATTAAGGAAGTTACAACAGATGCGCAGGCAAAGCAACCCATAGTATAATGGCAACCATGATCTCCAATGTCTAAAGCAAGTACTCACCCAAAGAGCAGCAGAGTTTCCTGGAGCAGATTCATCCAGCTCTCCACAGGGAATATAAGTGAATGACAAATGTGAAACACTTACAAATGGTGCTGGGTGCATGGGAAAGTTGTTTGTGATGATGTCAGTGCATGTTGATATCATGTGGTGACATCATCACGGGCTCACCGCAAGTCTCCCATGAACGGGGCAAAACAGATGCTGTACTTACATACGTATGGTGGCTTTCAGAGGATATCTGAAGAGCCTACACCAAGTCAACAATACAGGAGATTGTTCAATTAGAATTTACCCATATAGTTTAATGAGGGGTTCTAAGTATGTTGGTGCCCAAGGGATGGCAGAAAAGATCATGCATGAAGAAATCTACAAAATACAAAAATAAAAACAAAAATTATAATGACCTGTAAAGATGATGATAAGCCTAACCCAAATTGGGAAAAATATAGGAAAACATCAAAAAATATGCTCACTATGGAAGCAGTGGTAAAAAGAAGAGGCAAGTGATGACCTGGAGAAAAAGAATGGAGTGCTATAGGTGGAGAAGACCAATAGAAATATGTGCAAGTACGAAACCAGTGCAACAGAAAGACAATGATGCTGACAACAGTCATATCCAAATACATGATAATACACAGCAACATTGAAGATCATACATAGGGAAGTTATGTAAAAAGTAAAATAACAGATAATCAGATGCATGTACGAGTGAATCTCACCATGTATATATACGTTGTTCAACTCATACAGTTTAGTGATGCATACAACACTACACAGAAATATCCAGCTGTCTACAATGTCTAAAATATGAAATAAACCATATTACAAGGGAAATAAACATGGTTACAAATGATGTCAGAGGATATTGTATCCAAAAGGGAAATCATGAAAGGCAATAAACTGACACTAGCGAGTTCTTCTTCATGCCTCCTGGGATAATAGTATTGAGCTTGTGAATCCGAAAGACCTCCCTTTGTGCCTGTTTTCTATGAATTTCACTGGTGAAGCATTGTCTGTCAATTATTTAAAGGGTTTTCAAGCACATCTGGGCTATTGAATGTCCATTCTCATTAAAATGATGTGCTCCTAATAGGTTAGTGTTGCAAGTATGTATGCATGATTTGTGCTCATTCCAACTCATTTAGACCGACCTTCAATATTCATATTGACCCTATTAATTAAGTAGTTTGCTTGAATGAATGGGAGTCCGCAAACTTGTGACCAGCTCTTTTCAACAAAATAGAAATTCTTGTGACTGTTAGTGCTTCAATCTAACTTTTACCTGAATAGGGTGAAGTTTTCAAAGAAAATCGCTCAAACATATTCAGATTTTAATTCACTGCAGGAATCACCCATATGTCCATATCATTTGAATATATTCAATGTCTACTGAAGAAAGTAAAACAATAGTTAATATGGCTTGAGTTTTACTTTGTTTAGAACCTTCTTCTATGAATAAAGAGAGATAGGGCCTCATTACACGGATGGCGGAGAACCATGGCGCTATTAGCGCCATGGTTCATGCCGGTAAAATACCGGCACCGCCTTGGCGGAAAAGGGAATTACCGCCCCATTCCAAGGTTGGCGCAGCGGTAATTCCCCCTTCCACCATTGCCCTTCCCCATTCCCATTTTTGCCCCATAGGGCTCAATGGGAATGGGGAAGGCGCTAATTACGGCACCGCAAATTGCGGTACCGTAATTAGCTCCATGGGTCCCTTTGCGGGTTGGTTTTTAACACCTGCAAAAAGCAGGCGTTAAATCCCCCAACCCGCAAAGGGACCTCCTAGTAAGGCGGTAAGGATTTACCGGTACCAGTATTTTACCAGTACCGGTAAATCCTTATCACCATCCGTGTAATGAGGCCCACAGTATTTTTAAAGCATGGTTTATTTCATCACCTGCATTCCAAGAAATATCCATATTCTGTATGTACTTGAGATGATACAGCACCCAGATACACATAATGGCACTGACAAGTATGCTTTTTTTTTGTTTCAAGGCACGCCAAGGAATTACCTTGCAGACTTGAACATGTCACACTGATAAACATGTTTAGCGGTAAGAACTGTCTTTTTACAATTCTATTTTTGTGAAAAGAAGAGAGAACAGCTTTCAAATTTCTACATGGCGGTTAATCTTGCTTTAAGAAGAACAATTCCATTGAAGGTCTTTCAAATCAGAAGACATGTTACCTAACTCCTCTTTTGTTACAACATTCTTTGACTGTGTCACTTTATGTGTGGTTCCTGATGAAATCTTAATTCAGATGACGTTTTTCAAAGTTAGCACAGATTTTAGATGTCTGTCATTATTTTGTGCATTAAGTTGGATATTCATTTTTTAGGTGATATAATATGTTCTACACAACCAACAGAAGAAATTGCACATGTATGCATGTAGTGGGGGTTACTTTTAAGTTGCTTTTTAGACTGCGTTGTTGGCATCTCCTCAAAAATAAAAAAATAAAAACAATAAATGCCAAGGTTTGAGAAACTCAATAAAAATACAATATGTAAATAAATGCTACATTTAAAAAGGAGAATTACTGTCAAAATAGTATTCATTAGAACCTATTTTCTTGAGCAATAATTTTAATCTCAAAGACACAGAGAAGAAAATAGTTAAAATAGCTTTTACACCATCATTTAACAATCTGACATATTTTGAAGTCAGCACAAGATCAGAAATTAGCAGAAAGTAGCTGATAGCCATTTTTAGACCTCTACGATTCTTTCCTCCTACAACATTAACTGATTTGTGTACTGCTACAGATTACTGTTTAGTTCCAGGAGCAAGTATGTATGAGCAAAGTAATGTGACAGATTACTATTTTTATACCAGAATGAGAACCAGAAAGAGAGAGAGATAATGTAACAGGTTACAATGAGGTACTAGGAAGTGGTAGGCATAGGTAAAATAATCCACTACTAATAAGGTGCTAGGCAAAGGAAGAGGGGTAGGAAATAATTTAATGGTTCATAAACGGTGCACTCACATTAGGACGAGAGAGATGTGGGTTAATATAATGGATTACTGAGGGTACACTGAGACAGAAAGAAACAAACAAGACGAATGTGTGGATTACACATGGTATACTGGGACAAGGAATATGCAGGCAATGATGTGCACATCTGCATACGACTTTAATACAAACATAAAACGAATGCATTTCTATGCAAATAATCACCCTCTAGTGAGCACAATTATTTCATAGGAATCAAATATTAAATTGTATGTGAAAAGTGAAATTTACAGACACAGGTTACTGTTTAAGAAGATAGAAAGTAACATTTTAAATTAAACAACATTTTGGTTGCTTTTCCTCTTTGGTGTTTCACTTTCACTTGTACATGTTTAAAATTGGACCTAGTTCCTATTAGTTACTCTTTGTCGGTTATTGAAAAGTACTCTATGAGATACAACACTTCCTAGTAGTTTGAATCAATATCTAGGGAAGGTGTATTCATGAAAAAGAAAAAAAACACATATAAAGACGTGCTGGTATTTGCCAACTTGCGTTTAAAATACAGTATTCAGTCTGCATTTTATTCTTGCAATGCTGACACCTATATTCATAAAAATAACACATACATAACTATATGATTGCTCTCCATGCTAAACAAAATTGTTAAATCAATATACAGAGAACATTCTCACGAACATACATGAAACCAGAAAGTCATTTATAGTAAACATTAACATCACACACCGGAATGTTAGAAATCACAGTGAAAAGTCCTGTTCGTTAGCCTAATCACCAAAACCTGGGTGAGGTTCAGAAATGCCTCTCTGCCTAACTAGACACATATATACCACTCATAATACTGCCACAAAGATCAAATCATGGGCTCAGTGATCTACGTAAGGCTAAGTACTATTCACTAGGACGGTGCAGGCCCTCTAATGTGTTTTTTTATTGAATAACATGCGGCTATGGGTTTTGGCGGTGAAGACCAAGTAGTACCGCCTTCCTCAGGAACAGAGCAGAATGTTTAGGGAACCCCTGATGAACAAAGAATAGAAATCCACCTTAAGGAAGGAAATGAGGCTCACCATCGCCAGACAACAGCAAGTACATTTACCCCATGGCATGAGAATAAAACCAGAAGCCAAACATGATATTTTACACCAAAACCTTTTGCATAATATTACAGTAAATAATACACAGTTAAAATAAAACTGAAATGTATAAACTACATTTTAATTTTATTGGTGTACTTTAAGGCTGTAAGAGCCTTTTCTGACAAAAAACATACATTTAAACATACAGAAGCACAATGCAACCATAAAAGGATAAAATAACATGTGTGATGAATATAAAACAGCATAAAGCAAACACACCATCCTATAACCAAAACATACATATTCTTACAATCCAGGGCAGAGGTGAATAAAATGCAACCCAAAGACCTTGGTTATTAAAATCCAGAAAGGAAGTTGATTTTAATTCTCCAAGCAATATAAATGAAATGAGCATTTGTTTTGGTGATGTTCCTGTCACCCAAAAAATATGAAATGGGTGCATTTAAGTTATCTAAAAGTCTGTACTTCCAGAGTAAGTTACTAATACGAGAAGAGCATACATGTTTGTAACCTAGGCAGATAAAGAAAATAAAATTGAGAGTCCCATCCACTGCATTGCTTAGTCTAGTTATTCACACAGTTCCGCCTCTTCAACTTATTTGCCAGTGCCAGATTGTTAGGTCTGGTCAAGGCAAAGAGGCTGCTATGTTTTTCATTGGGTACATCCTTTAAATATGGTTGCTGCCTAAAGCTACACACATGCTCCTGCCAGGCCACATTTACCAACTCCCAATTTTGTAATATGACTCTTTCAACCGCATATCTAGCTGGCACATTCACCACCCTCATCTTTTGGAGAAAATATTCAACATTGGCTTGCAGAGTGGCATTTGGAAACCATTGTGGGAGGTTAAAGAGCTGTTTCCAGACTTTGGGCCTGATCACGACTTTGGGGGTAACCCTTAAATCCGGCGGTAGCGCTATTACCGCTGGATTTAAGGGTCCGCCAAATCAGGACTTTGGCGGATTTCGCCCCAGCTCTAAGCTGTGGTGAAATCCTTCGAAAATTTGCGCTATTACCGCCAGCAGGAAATCCACTGGCGGTAAGAGCGCAAATTTTCCCCATTGAGCCCAATGGGGAATGGGGCATTCCCGAATGGGCTCAATGGGGAATGGGGAATTACATTACCGCCGAACTCGTGATCTGGCACCATTAGCGCCGGGGAGTTCGGCGGTAGGGCTAATACCACCGGCGGTAATACCGGCAGCATTACCGCCAAAGTCGTGATCAGGCCCTTTGTGTTCACAGATTTGTACTCTAGAAGTATGTTTGTCATGTTCCGATACCTTCACTTCATAGCCTGCTGTACCACCACATTTCCCTTGAAAAGTCACTTCAGAATCACACCTGTATTTATTATTGTGCTTTTGTACAGGCCTTATATCTGATTTTGCTGCTACAGCCACTTTTTTCATGTCAAGATCAATATAGGATTTGCATGATACATTTGATGAAAGGGACACCCCTACCTAAGTGAAACAGTCAACTTGCTCGATCAATTCTCTCTCAAGCAAAAGTCTATGGGCCTCATTATGACTCCGGCGCTAAACCATGGTGCTATAAGCACCATGGTCCATGCCGGAGTCCGCCATGGTGGAATGGGGAATTACCACCCCATTCCAAGGTTCAATGGGAATGGGGATGGAGCTAATAACGGGCCCATTAATAACGGGCCCGTTATTAGCTCCTTGGTCCCCTTGCAGGACCCGCTAAGAACGTCTCCACCCTCGTAATGAGGCCCAATGATTTTGATTTTGGCCTTATTCAGAATTAGATGGTTGGTGTACACTGTTCCTGATTTCAATTGGGCTCTAAGGGCAACTGGTGCCCTAGCATTTAGAAGTGAATAGTCTGCATACAAAAGCACCAGAAAGCACACCCCCGCAAATAACAGGACATTGTTTGATATGTCATCATCCACTTTCACCATATTGTTGATGTAAAGGCATACAAGGGCTTTTGCCAACAGACAAACCTGTTTTACCCCTCTAGCTGACAGGACCTTCTTGGTTAGTTGTCCATTAGAGCCAAAGAGAACCTGAATAGTGGTCTTAAAATGCAATTACCTATTAACAGCTAGCAAATCCTCCCAATACCCATATTTGTCCATTTTGACCAATAGCCTCTCTCTCATCACTAGGTCAAAGGTATGGTAGGGTATTGTTTATTTGTAAAGGGCCTACACACAAAGCAAGTGTTTCAAAGCACTTAAGGAGGGAGGGAACAAGGGGAAAGACAACAGTCATTCAGAGCCCTTGAATTTCTGAACGATACAGGTCTGCACGGGCAGAGTGGGTGCATGGACCAAGTGCATATAATACAATTAGAATAACGTGGCAAGTTCTTAGCATATGCATACGTTGATCAAGTGTGTAAATGTACACATCTGATCATCAGTGGAAAGCTCCAGTCTGAAGCCACCCTGAACCCCGTTCAAGATTGTATTCTCACCACTCTACCAATGTAATTCCATTACTACAACATAACTAAAGATTTTACAATCTATGTCAATCAGACTAACTGGTGTGTTTGAGCTTACAGCAAACACAGGACCCTCCTTATAAAGTGGTATAATAGTAGAGTTCGATCACAATGCAGGGTTGACTCCATTTGCTACGAACATTGTGAAAACTGCTTTTGAATAACTGAACCCCCCATTCTTAAACATAATTAAATATTTCTGCCAGGATTGTGTTCAGACCAGGAGTTTTGCCTCAAGGTAAGTGGTCAATAACTTTGTGGATTTTTTCTTCTATGAAAAGTATCTTTCATGCAGAAGCAGCTGTCAAAGTGATATATTCCACAGATTTTAGTAGACCATGTGACCTGTTTTCATTCCTGCTACTCATTCTGACCTCTAGGATAACCTCAACTACTGTAAATGTTTATTGCTGCCCAATGATGTTATCCATAAACATCTCTGAAATGTGGGTTGCCGGCTTGCCTTCACAAATGTTGCAATATATGATGTTGACATCAATGCATGATCTATGTTGATGTAAATTTTGGGCTACACCCCTACATAAGGACTTTGAGTGATTATCACTAGCTGCTCTTATTTATGTATTTTTAATTTCATGTATAGTGTGTTATTAGATTAGATGACTTGCATCTTTTTCACACTGACATATAAAATCAATGTGCAGTTTTATGTTAACATTTTACATTTCATTCATTTTAAAATACTTACATAAAGTCAAGTAGAAATTTTGTTATCTGATTTTACATTTCATTGTGATTAATAAACAGTTAACTACATACGATTCCAAATTGCTGCATTCTTAAAATCACTGTAAATTTTCTTCCTCTATTTCCACTAGTTTTTTGTTAATTAGCTCCCACACATGAAATGCTGCATGATTTAATACTGACGACATAGCAGCAAACAGCTCACTCCAAAACACATCAAAATTAGGGTTACAGTGCTTTTCATACGCTAATTTGTAGACTGCTTCTATTTCTTCACATTGAGTTAGGAGATGTCTAGTAGTCTCAAGGTGTCTCCTGCATAGACTGCATCTCCTTTGTTCTAGAGGGATTGCCTTCCATGCGCCCGTATTTTCCAGTACCTTGATGGTTTGGAGTCTGAGAGAAAGAATGAACCTGGTCATTTTAGGGTATTGTTTCCTAGTTAGGTAGGGGCAAGGGCTATTTCTATCAAATGCCTGTTTGGTATATTCTCTGTATTTGCTTAAGGTAGCAAGGTGCGTCAAAGCAGAGTCTATGTCATAGGTCCTAGACTTGTCAGGGATTTTTGCCAGGTTATATTCGAGCCAGGTCTTTGGTATTTGTGTAAGGCCGATTTTATGCATATAATTTGTGCTTCTAGCCTCGAGCTCACTGCACCATTTACTGGATTCATATCTCCTAGCATGTAAAGTGGAGAGCGCCAGCAAGCTATCAGGGCCTGCTAAATTGAACTTTATCTTGACCCATCAGTTGCATGATGCCAAGGACCAGCGCATGGCTATGGAAGCAAGGCCCAGCTCGAGTCTAATAGCCTGAGCAGGAGTGCCAGGCAGAAGACTCAGCATTGAGCGCAAGATCTTCCCTTCCAGCTTCTCAATAGGCACGACCCATTTCCAAGGGAGAGTTTCTAAGGCGTACATGATTGTTAGCACGATTGAGATTTTATAGGCTAAAAGCTTAGCTTCTATATTCCTGCCGCCTTGGCCATCAATGGTTTTCTTTAAGACTAGCCATTTCCCCCATGCTTTTTTTGTTACTTCCTCTAAAATAGAGGTTATCATGGATTTTGTTATGATATTAATTCCCAGATAGCGATAGCTGTTGGTGGTGTTGATTCTTTCTCCTCCCAGCCACCAATGATTGTTCTTCCTGGCTGTGCTAGAATTCCCAAATATCAGGATTTTGGTTTTACTGATATTGGGCTTGAGAGACAGTTCTTGTGAAAACAGGTTTAATGTCGTCAGAGAATTTTGTAGCCCCACTTTAGTTCGATCGAGAATCTCCACGTCATCAGCGTAAGCAATGCATGTCAAACCTTTATTACCTTATTGGGGGGGTATTGTGAGCGGCCCCCAGTCTTCTTGCCAGCATGGAAAGATATAAGTTGAAGAACAAAGGAGATAATGCACAACCCTGCTTCAGCCCCCTCTGGGTAGGGATGCTTTCCGAAAGGGCCCCTTCCTGGGACAACCTAATTCTGACCATTGTGTCCCATAAAAGTCTTTTATAAAGTAAAGCAGAGAAGGCTCTACCTCCCATTCTTCGAGCATGGACCATAATTTGGCTCTGTCAACACTGTCGAAAGCAGCCGTGAAGTCCACAAAACATACGTACAGAGCCATCCTGGGTTTTGCATCCAGGTCAGATATCAGGGTTAGCAGGGTCCAGATGGGGTGGGTTGTTGAACACCCCTTTCTGAACCCTGTTTGATGGTACGTTAAAATGCCCTTTTCTGTAGTCCAGGCCGTGAGCAGTTCAAGGAGGATGTTAGCAAAGACCTTACTACTACAGTCTAGCATAGCTAGAAGACGATAGTTTTTGGGCTTTTCGCGATAGCCTTTTTTAAAAACTGGAATCAGGATGGCCTCTTTCCATGTATCCGGGATCACTCCTGATTGGCAGATCTGTATAAACAGTTGTCTCAGGGCGCTGGCCCATAACTCCGGGTCACTTTTCAGGATCATATTATTGAGTCCATCAGGACCTGTGGTACTTGTAGATTTTAATTTCTTAATTGTTGTCACTAGGTCTAAAGTTTCCATCAGCTCCCGTATTATGGAGTTTTGTTGTTGCACGGGTATCAGACCGAGTCCATCAGGGCCATCAAAGGAGCCTTTAATAAACTCTATCCAACTTGCCTCGGATACAGTAGCAATTTCTTTTTTTGGCCTTGTAGAATGCTGTGGTTTCCCTATCCAGTACCAGAATTTCTTGGAGTCATTTGTTCTTATTAATTTATTCAGATGCTTCCACCCGGCGTCCTCAATGGATTCTCTATGATTTCGTAGCCATGAGTTATAGTTGTTCCTAATGTTTTTTATCCACTTTTTTAGGACCGAAGAGTGAGCTCTGAATGTTTTCTCCAACCTTCTAATGGCAAAAATCTTTTCTTTCTTTTTATTGGCTATAGCAGGGTCAAAGAATTGACCAGGGCTCCATATTTTCTTGTATGGCCCTTTCTTAGATGTTGCAGCATCTGCTTCCACCCGAGCATAGATTTCGTGAATGATGACTAGCTGCTCTTACCTATTGGTATCAGTTACTGTTCTGAAATTCTTTCTTTTTGAGGGATATAATCAATGTTTATGTTTTTGTTAAAACAGATGGTATCTGCTCCAGTGGTGAGCCTAATAACATCTTGCAACACACTTCTGACATTGGTTTATTCTTACTCAAACTAGCACAAACCCCTGTGTCCTCCAGATCTCTTAATTGAACTTTCCTTTCTTCAATCACAATTGGCATATGTGCAGGCATCAGCTGGTCATAGAACAATTACCAATACTTGTGCCATTCAAGAATCTTATGTGGTCTCACATTTACTCAAAATGTGCTGTAGCCAATGGCTAGTTTAACTTTGTACCAGCCAAAAGTTGTAATTCTCTTCCACTTAAAGGTCCCACCTCACCCGTACTTTATTTGTCAGGTAAAAATGCAGTGCCTCTTCACTGGTTCAAACCCAGCACAAGTCTACATGCAAATGTGTATGTAATCACAAAGCATTCTGATAGTTCTCAATTCTGGGTCAGATTTTAAAATTCCCATAATTTGACCAATTTTTCACAGGAAACCGAATATAATCAATGACAAAACCAACCCTGAATAATTAAAGCAAGTTTATATTTTTTTTATGCCAATGTACTTTTTCCCCTTTTTTTTCTCATAAAGGTTACTTTGACTGGTGAGAGACCAGTAAATTTAAATATTGAATTTGATTTAATCTATTGTTTAGGCTACCAGGAGAATAATACTGTTAGCTCCACAAATGATATTTTTTGACTTTGTATGTTCATGCACACCCTTGTGTTTATAAAACCAACCCTGAAAGCATCATAGGTTGAGCAATGGGTTGACTTCAAAATGAATGCATTATGTGTTCAAACTAAAACTGAATTTTTACAGAAGTTGGCTGATAGTCAAAACTTTAAATTATATTTAGGATCACTGTGATTCAGGACAATGATTCCACAGTCTCTGAACGTTTCATGGTATGCAGAATGAAAACCTCCCTCGAGGCCCAACTTTGTGTCATCGCATGTGGTGCACTTGTATCACCATATAAAGATACAATTGCCTCCTATGAAAGCTGGGTTAGAAAGAGAGAAAATTCACCGGGGGTTTTACAGTTTTTATAAACATTTAAAATTCTAATAGTCTCTCCATTGAGAAGAACAATGTTGAACGCCATTGCATGCTATGTCTTTAGTTGACATAGATCCGTTTTCTTGCATGCATCAACTCTCCATGAAATCTGAAATTCTCCCAAATGTCTCTCCTGCTTCCCTTTGAAAGCACTTTAATGAAAGTTTAAGTAACAACCCAACGCCCATTATCAGGCTTCTTGCAAAATAATGATGTCATGTTCTAGGGCAAAGGCCTTGAAATCTGGGTCACCAATGTATGGGAAATGCCGGCAACATTCCATGAAACAAATTTAATGACCAGCCATGAATAAGACGGACTGTTGCTTTGCCTCCTATTGTTTTAACCATCACCAGCTAATTACTTATTGTTTCTAACTTGAAAATGCATTTCAGTATCAATACCTAACGGACCACTCATGCTTTGGTACTGCCACAGACATTATTTAAGCAATATAACCTGAGCAAGGGGGCATTACCATTCAGGTAATGCTCCAGGGCATAATTTACAAGCCTGAGTGGAGAAGGGCTTCAACATTAGCACCCGGGCATAACCGGACTGGTAATCCCCCGTTATTCTGGTTGTTCTGAGGTAAAATAGTGTATTTTTCTCAAGTTGAGAAATGGCGTGTTAACCATTTCTCAACTTGAGAAAAAACCTTTTTTAAAAAAGTGGCTGCCATGGATGGGGAGGAGGGAATTACATGTAGTCCATTCTCCCTTTCCTTGGCTGCTGATCGCGGGTCGGAGAAGCACCAGGAACACTACTGTTCCCGGTTCTGGCAAGCGCAAAGGCAGCATATGGTATTTGTGGGGGGAATGGAGGGCTGAATATGTGGAAATAGGGGGTGGGGGAAAGAGGAAGAGGATTTGGGGAAGCGCATTTACCTGATTGCCAGCGATGGAAGATGGCAGTCTCCCACACTGAGGAAGCTCAGAGTGGGGTCTATACCATGTGGTAAGAACCCTGTTCTCAGCCTCCTCATTGGCAGGTAGGCCTCCACACCCCCTTGGTGGGTTCTAATGCTGTTTCAGATAACATATGTTGCATTGTCTGCAGACCTTTAATTGGCCTTAAGCCAACTATACAATCCCGTCGATTGCCACGCAGCATCCGTTTCTTTTTTCTCTTGGAGAAAGATAAATAAGGAGATTTTGACCTTAATTCTAATTCACCTGTGTGTGGTGGTCTGGCAGCTTTCTCATGACAAATCTGTCAATTAGAATTAGTGCTAAACTGCTGAAATATTCAACAAACGGTCCACCTTTCTAACTAAAGGAATCAAGTTGTTTCTGCCAGATCAAATAACGATAGTTTTATGAGTCGTATCATCTTCCTTGAGTCTGGGTCTTTAAGCACATTTTAACTCAGCCCTCCTAAACTTGCCACTTAGACATATGTAGATGTTATTTATCAGGGTAGTCCAATTTTTTGCTTCATGGGGTTCTATAGTACTCAGCAGAGCAGCAGAATCATATTCCTCTTAGTCTTAGAGGGATTCCATTATTGCACCCACACTCCATGGACCATTTTGTACAACTTCAAGCAATCTTCAGGGGATACAGGTTGCCAATCAGCTATGCCCTGTAGGGGGGGCATGGTATCACAAGTATGACACAGACACAATAGTACAATTTCTAAAACCTTTATTGAAGTTTCTGGGGTTGGGAAACTCCTACTCTGCCCCATAACTAAAATGGAAGTAGTCTCAACCATCCAATGATAAACAAAACAGTCTTAGCAAAGTCCGTCAAAACAAAATGGCCTATGCTAACAAACCTTAATGACTGCCCTATCTCTTGTACAAAAAGTGTATAAAGGAGAAATGTATGCAAAGGAAAAATCAGTGTTCAAATTAATAAAGGTAGCTGAATAAGCTCTCCTCACCACGTTAGACCCCACAGAGTAAGGCAGTCCTTGTAGGCAGGATGACATACTCCGACTCGGGTTCTCAGTACAATAAACAGTTCAAAAACTTTGATCGAGGCCCGCCTGGCTTTCCATGTTAAAGTCTCTCTTTAAGACTTTCAAATAATATTTCAACACAAAGTTCACATAGGTCCCCCTCTGTTGGGCTCAGACTTCTTTAAACACATTTCACATATGTTCCCCTCTGTCATGTTCATACCTCTTCAAACACAAAGTTCACATAGGGCCCCCTCTATTGGTCTCAGACCTCTTCAGCACAAAGTTCAACAAAACTTGCAAAGGGTCTCCCTTCCTCAAGCTTATTTTACTTCAGGTCTCCCTCAGCTGGGCTCAGGCCACTTTCGGGTGTCGAAAACATTTGAATGTGCACTTCATTCGCTTTATCGTTACAAACAATGCACCTTTCACAGAGACTTTCGAGTGGGCTACTTCCTTTCGGTGGACCACTCCGTTACTGATTATCGCTGATTCCACAGCTGTCTTTACTTCAAAGTTCATTCACATGTCTGCCTTTCCTCGTATTTCATCCACATGCGTGCAGCCTTCACTTGTGATATGTTACCACTTTAAACTGTTTTTAACACACACTGATCTCTCAGGTTGGTTGCCAACTTACCGGCTGTGTGCGTTTCTTTCTTGGTTTTCCAATTTCCAATTCACGAGTCAAGGTTAGTACCACAGGCTTGGCCTCGCCTCTCCAACACTGATGTTCACCCAGAAAAGTCACTGGCGTCCTTGAAACGCAATGCAGTCTTCACTTGCGGGATCTGGTCTTCTCCATGTGTCTTACATGGCCTGTCGAAGGCAACAACCTCCAATAGCTAACTCTTGGGGTTTTCCACCGCTGCCTTCGTCCCTTGGTCTGTCACTCTGCTCCAATAGGTTTGCCTTCACCCCAGAAGTACTGCTTGTACTCGTGTTCCACCTTGCTCAGAGTGTGTCTTGAGGTTCTGACTTTTATATGTGTGAGGAGAGCTAATTGGTATCAGGTGTATGCACTTGAAGCCAAGTGCCTGACTTTGCAAAACCCGATTAACGGGACATTTCCAGTACAATGTTTATGAGTTAGTATTGTTACTCGCAGTCACCCTCTTCCTTGGACCAGTGTTTGTGTTAATGGGGGGATAGAGTTGGGACCTTGGAAAATCCTATAAAATAAGATGGGGTAGATGAAAAAAAAGGGGGGAATACTGCATCTCACCATTGACTGCCTCCATCCCCACTCCTCAAAGACCCTTCACCCAGTTGATCCTCCCGCAGTGGTCAACCCCCAGATTCCAAAGGTGATCGTCATGCCCTAGCCACCTGAGCTAGAGATCCGAGTGGATTAGCAGGTGAGAAACCCTGTGGTTTCTCACAGCCCTCAGAGTCAATTATAACTGAGTTGAATGCATCTTGATTGCATGAAGACGTAGCTAACATGTTATAAACTTGTTTGTATTTAAACCTATTTGACTCTTATGTGATCTCAATTTGTTTAGAGGGTTGGGATACAGCACTCTGGATGTTGACCTTAATTAGTTCCAGACTCTTGTTGCCCTCCTTTTGTAGATTTGATGATTGATATACAGTCCTATCACTGATACCCACAACTCATTCTTCACTAGAGCTCCCTCGGACTGAACTAATTTGTATTTAAACTCTGAACAAGTGGCTTCAGATTGGTGAAGATCCTTTTACTTTGTTAAAGTGTCAAGTAAGGGTTCAATCCTCTCCTTACTAAAATCCAGCGTTCCCTAAGAACTTTAATTATTTCTTGGAGTGTAACTTAAGTAAATGGCCCACTCCTGCTCCTGCTTGGGTCAGTGCTGATTGCCCCTTGCTGAGTTGCTTTTCACCCATGACTGCTTTCTAGTCTTGAGAGCTAGAACACAGTCATGTTGTTGCTGCAAGGATGCTTTCCATAAACTGAGATAAGGAAGGGCACATTTGACGCTCAGAATTGCATCTCCTGAAGAAATCACCAAGGCTACTACTACCCAGGTGTGGTCTTCTGCTCGAGTCCATCTATGGATCTTTCTTGAAAGTTACCAACTTCACCTCCTTCTTTAATTAAAGACTTTCGACATCCAAACCCATATTCCTAGTGTATGACCACAATTCGACATCAGCCACAGATACCTTGTAAGGAGACATCCGGATGCCAGCACATTTCTGCATGTTCAAAATCTTTGGCAGCAGCATATTTTACACACTGCCACTAAGTTTAATTTCATTATGACATTTTGGCATTGTCTTTCCATGATTTTTTTTTTATTCAGCTCCAGTATTCTCAACCTGACTTCAGTTTTAACCATTGTATCTATGAAATGGTCCAACTCATCCTCAACAGAGACACCATCCATCCCTCTTTAGACACATCAATCATGTCATGACACGCCGTTCTTGCGACTGTACTCTCCGTCCAGACCACCCTGATAGTTTCTTTGAGTGGGGATGGTGCAATATCTTTGCTGATGTCCAGTTTAATGAACACTCTAAGCATATTACTCAAATTGGTGGGAGAAGACAGCTCATACTTTCTCTCCTGGGCACTTGACATCCCTAACCTAACTTGTTGAACTAGATTGGTTCAAAGGGTTGAAATCCGGAGATAAATCCATTGATTTTGTGAGTATTACATTTAGCAAGTTTGCAATTCTCCGTGAATCAGCAATTTTCCCAGTGCTCTGATAAATCTAAGCAATGACTTGACTGGTGGCTTGATTGCCAGAGGTTCATCTTCCGGGTCAGTTTTGGCTATTTGCACACGTGCATTGAAAGTATGCAACATTCAAGGCAAATTTCCAAGTGTGGCAGTTACCAGAGGATTTGTGGTTAAAGTGCATAGGTGCATGTTTATACTCTTTGCATTAGATTTTTAACCTCTCTGAACCACTTTAATCAATACAATCTGTAGTTAAACTCTATCTGCCTTCACCATCACTCACCCCACCCAAGATATTTCAGATGCAAGAACAAAGATTCAGAAATATTTCTGAGTAACATAAACGTAATATTAGAATGATATAGCAAAATGTTGGTGGTAGTGTGGTCCCCTTCTGCCTAATATAACACACTTGCCAGGAAACAATCACCAGAAATGACAAACAATGACAAACATCAAATATGCAATATCCCTGCAGAAGCCCATCTTCAAATGTCATGCACCATTCTGACTAAGGTGGACGGTCCATGCCGTGCCTTTAATGCTATGCTGCTCTCTCCATGGGCACTGTGCTGCTGCCTCTCCCCACTTGTTAAGCACTGCTCCACTCCATGAACAGCAAGTCACAACCACGTTTAGGTGAGGGAGCACACACTGATGCAACTCATGTACTCAGTTATTCGTCTGCCTCAAGCTGTGCTAATGGAAGCTGCAGAACTGTTAGTTGTGGTTGTGGTTTGTATAAGCTGCTTTGCAAGTTTTGTCTCTACTTCATTCTAAATGATAGCATGGCATACTGTATCTTTCTTTTCAAAATAGGGCAAGTAAACAACTCATTGAATCTGCAGTCTCTGTGCATTTTGCTGTAGAAAAAGATATAACAACAATTTACTCTGCTTCAAAAAGCCTTATCAGTAGAACATTTCTGAAAGATGGACAACCCCCACTCCAATGTTAGCAGTTGGATACCCACACACCACAAAATAGAGTTCATTAACAGATCTGGAAAGAACACACTTAGAAATTAGGCAAACATCCCACACAGTCAAAATGGCAACCAATTGTACTAACAATGTGCATTGGGAAACTCCAGTATCTTCAAATGTCGGCCAAGGAATTATATCATTCAAATCTACCTATGCAGTTTCAGGAGACAAACTAAACACATTAAACAACTAATGATGTCCTGCTGTACAAAAACATTGTGTTCCAGCAAAATTAAATCGTCCAGCAATTTCAGCAATCCTTTCATTTACCTCAGACTTGACTAATAGAGAAGAGATACATTTTCAAGGTAAAATTGCACATTCTTTGGACATACTCGTTAATAATGTATTGTAGATATTTATCATTGGACATTAATCTTTATTTCCCCAGTTTAAAAAAAAATAAGTGGTTTAGTGTGAGAGTAATGAAATGGCACAAGGTTGTATCTAAATTATATTCAATGAGAAGTGGAAAGCACTCTGAGGTAATTCTAATTCATTGTGGAGCCAATTATTTGGGGAACTTTTATGGGTTTCCTATTTCTTTAGATATGAAGCATGCTTTGGAAAAAGTTGTGGAACTATACACGCTCACACATTTTTCCTTTTTGCAACACCAAACAGAGACAAAAATGGAAGTGGGCACCCACATTTAATACTAAAATAGAGAGAACACATATACTTGTCAATAAAGTGGTGTCAGTTTACAGGACTGACCATGGGTTGTATTGGATATCAAATCACAACATACATTTTTATTTATCTAATATGTATTGTCATGATGGAGTGCATCTGGCATATAGTGGCAATGCGCTCTTCCTAGAAAACATTCAATAAACTCTGCAAGGTTGTTAATTACAAACTTAACTACTTAAAAAAATGTCCTTCTAAGAACTATTCATACGAAATGAAAAGATTATTTGCTATTAGAAATTACCTTCCCTTCTCAAAAAAGAATTCCTGCAAGATTACTGTGTTAACCTCAAAATATAAAATACAATGTTGTTAATAAACGTACAGGGTAATTCATAGAATTTCGCAGAAAAGTGTCGCAAGCGGCTGGCGCAGAGTGTCCGCGTGCGATTGTCTGCGCCAGGCACGTGCGCTAAAACCGATTTCCGCGCACAGCGTATTCATGGATTTTAGGCTCCCAAACCAGCCGTGGCGCAGAGTATCGCAGCGACCCTGCAGCAGCGCCAGTAACGCCCCCAAGAACGCCCTCGCGCAAGGAAAAGCCATCAAAATCGCTAAATCATCGCAAAGGGCTGCGCTAACACTGGACCAGTTTACAGGGCTGCCAAACAAGGAACGCAAAGCGGGTAACGTGCATATCAGGGGTACGCGTGAAGTTATACACGCGATTAGCCAGGGTGCCAGGGTACGTGTATTTCAGGGGTGCGCGGGAAGTTCAACACGCGATAGTCCAGGGAACGTGTATTACAGGGGTACGTGGGAAGTTCAACACGCGATAGTCCAGGGAACGTGTATTACAGGGGTACGCGGGAAGTTCAACACGCGATAGTCCAGGGAACGTGAATTACAGGGGTACGCGGGAAGTTCAACACGCGATTGTCCAGGGAACGTGTATTACAGGGGTACGCGGGAAGTTCAACACGCGATAGTCCAGGGAACGTGAATTACAGGGGTACGCGGGAATTATCACACGCGATTTGGCAGGGTACGTGAATTACAGGGGTGCGTGGGAATAATCACACGCCATTTTGCTGGGTACGTGTATTACAGGGGTGCGTGGGAATTATCACACGCGATTAGGCTGGGTGGGTCCTCACAGGTGTTCCCTGTACACCCTCCACGGCCCCTGCAGGCAGCCCACAAAACAGGGGACTACCCTGCACACCTGCTCATGTCCCCCTGCACCCCCACCCCCCAGCCACCAGGGGCACCCACCACCAGGCCCCCACCCATGTCTCCTACCACCCCCACCCCCCAGCAGTGCAGGGGCAGCCTCCACCAGGCCCCCACTCATGCCCGACTCATGTCTCCCACCACCCCCACCCCCCAGCACTGTGGGGCACCTGCCAGCAGGCCCCAACCCATGTCACCCACCACCCCCACCCCCCAGCAGTGCAGGGGCATCCTCCACCAGGCCCACACTCATGTCCCCTATCACCCCCACCCCCCCCCGCCACCAGGGGCACCCTCCACCAGGCCCCCACTCATGTCTCCCAGCGTGCTACGTGTATTTCAGGGGTGCGCGGGAAGTCCCACTCGCGAATAGCCTGGGCGCGTGTATTTCAGGGGTGCGCGGGAAGTTCCACTCGCGAATAGCCTGGGCGCGTGTATTTCAGGGGTGCGCGGGAAGTTCCACACGCGAATAGCCTGGGCGCATGCATTTCAGGGGTGCGCGGGAAGTTTTACACGCGACTTCAGCAGGGTACGTGTATTTCAGGGGTGCGCGGGAATTCTCACACGTGATTTGGCTTGGTACGTGTATTACAGGGGTGCGTGGGAAGTTACACACGCGATTAGGCTGGGTGGGTCCTCACAGGTGTTCCCTGTACACCCTCCACGGCCCCTGCAGGCAGCCCAAAAAACAGGGGACTACCCTGCACAACTGCTCATGTCACCCACCACCCCCACCCCCCACCATCCAGGGGCACCCTCCACCAGGCCCCCACTCATGTCTCCCACCACCCCCACCCCCCAGCAGTGCAGGGGCAGCCTCCACCAGGCACCCACTTATGTCCCCTATCACCCCCACCCCCCCAGTCACCAGGGGCACCCTCCACCAGGCCCCCACTCATGTCTCCCACCACCCCCACCCCCCAGCAGTGCAGGGGCAGCCTCCACCAGGCCCCCACCCATGTCTCCCACCACCCCCACCCCCCAGCAGTGCAGGGGCAGCCCCCACCAGGCCCCCACTCATGTCCCCTATCACCCCCACCCCCCCAGTCACCAGGGGCAGCCCCCACCAGGCCCCCACTCATGTCCCCTATCACCCCCACCCCCCAGTCACCAGGGGCAGCCCCCACCAGGCCCCCACTCATGTCCCCTATCACCCCCACTCCCCCAGTCACCAGGGGCACCCTCCACCAGGCCCCCACTCATGTCTCCCACCACCCCCAGCCCCCCAGTCACCAGGGGCAGCCTCCACCAGGCCCCCACTCATGTCCCCTATCACCCCCACCCCCCCAGTCACCAGGGGCAGCCTCCACCAGGCCCCCACCCATGTCTCCCACTACCCCCACCCCCCAGCAGTGCAGGGGCGGCCCCCACCAGGCCCCCACTCATGTCCCCTATCACCCCCACACCCCCAGTCACCAGGGGCACCCTCCACCAGGCCCCCACTCATGTCTCCCACCACCCCCACCCCCCCCAGTCACCAGGGGCAGCCTCCACCAGGCCCCCACTCATGTCTCCCACCACCCCCACCCCCCCAGTCACCAGGGGCAGCCCCCACCAGGCCCCCACTCATGTCCTCTATCACCCCCACCCCCCCAGTCACCAGGGGCAGCCTCCACCAGGCCCCCACTCATGTCTCCCACCACCCCCACCCCCAGCAGTGCAGGGGCAGCCTCCACCAGGCCCCCACCCATGTCTCCCACCACCCCCACCTCCCAGCAGTGCAGGGGCAGCCCCCACCAGGCCCCCACTCATGTCCCCTATCACCCCCACCCCCCCAGTCACCAGGGGCACCCTCCACCAGGCCCCCACTCATGTCCCCTATCACCCCCACCCCCCCAGTCACCAGGGGCAACCTCCACCAGGCCCCCACTCATGTCCCCTATCACCCCCACCCCCCCAGTCACCAGGGGCAGCCCCCACCAGGCCCCCAGTCATGTCCCCTATCACCCCCACCCCCCCAGTCACCAGGGGCAGCCTCCACCAGGCCCCCACTCATGTCCCCTATCACCCCCACCCCCCAGCAGTGCAGGGGCAGCAGGCAGTCAGGCAGCAGCAGGTGGGAGCGTGCTCGGGCTCTGGGGGGCAGTAGTTCGGCCTTCCGGGCAGGAGCGTGGTATTCCGTGTGCGTACGCGTGGCCAGCTTGGTACGGAGTGATTTAGCACGTGAAAATCCTGCACGTCAGCGTGAAAACTGAGGAAAGGCCCAAAGCGCGTAAGCGCGTCTGTGACGTGACCCGCACAGGTGTTTCCCACACAGCACGTGATGACAGAGCACACGTGGAAAGACTGCACGTCAGAGTGTAATCGCGTGTGATTGGTGGAAATGGCCCTACACGCAGAAGTGACAAAGCGTGTGATTGGTGGAAATGGCCCTACACGCAGAAGTGACAAAGCATGGAATAGGTGGAAATGGCCCTAGCGCGTACACGCCGCGTAAGTGACGCTGGACGTGTGGGCCTGTATAAAAGGTACGTGTAGAACACGCTTTCCTTGTACGTGCTTTTCGTGGAGAGCGAGTGGGTGAATTCTGTACTTCTTGTCGTTTCACACGCGATTTACTTCACGGCGTTTCAAGTTCATATTCCCTGTTACCTCTGACAGCTTTTTCTCTTTTTTCTCTTTTACTGGTTTACCTGGGCCTGTTCCCTCAAACAGTGTTCCCTTCTACTGTTGTCCTGTCTCCTCAGACAGCGTACAAATCTTCTTTTGGCGGGGGTGTTGCCAACCAAACGTGCTCCTTTTACACGCTCGTTTACCAGGCAGGCGGTGAGTCACGCACGTATCTAACATCTGTGCTTGCCCCATGTGTAGCCTACCCCTTCAGAGATCATTCTAGGCTGCGTGTGACACGCATACGTTCATTCTTGTGTTACTGGGTGCCACAGCGTAGTGCAGGTTTTTCTTTCTGCACACGTGGTCTAGGAGGGGTTGCGTGCACGTCATCTCCCTTTTTTGGGCCTCCTGTGCGTTGCGTGACCCGTCATCTTTCCCCAGGGGTTACATTCAGCCTTGCTAGAGCACTAGGGTACAATTACCATCTGGTACCCAACCCCTTTTACCCCCAATTGCCCAGGACAATAGTCTACATCCACTCCCATACGCACATTAACATCAGTGCCATGGCTGGGAGGCGAGGATTCCGTAAGGGTGGCAAAGGTGGAAGAGCCACAAGTGGTGGCCGTGGTGGATCCGGTAGGGGACGTGGTCGTAACTTGCAGGGTGAGCCTGTCCCCCCATGTGTGGAGGACCAGTCACGGGCACCCATAATCCCCCCCCACCCCCCCTCCCATTGAGGCTGATGTGGCTGACACCATCCATGCTCAGCCCTTGTTGGACCAGCCCATTGTGGCACCAGACCCGGCTGACTCCATGGCTGACTTCCAGGTCAGCAGGGCTACGACACGTGCGCTGGTGCACGTTGATGCCATCATGCCACGTGGATCTGTGGCAGCAAGGTCATCTGCTGCACCAAGGAGGCAGGGCGGAGAGGCTGCAGGGGCAGCTGCGGCTCCATCCACCCCAGCCCTCACACACCCAGCCAGGACAGTGTCGGTCCTAGTCCATGCTGCTGACATTCCCCCTGACACCATCACACTAGAGCCAATGCCTGCACCAACTCCCATGCTGAGTGTGCAATCCCACACTCCTGATACAGAGTCCACCAGGGCTCCTGCCCCTAGTGTCCAGAGCGGCGCAGGACACTCAGGATCACCACCACCTTCCAAGCGGAAGAGGAAGAGTGCTCGTCCGGCACAGGCTGATGCCCCAGACACGGCTACACAGTCCGGCCCGTCCAGGAAGCCCAGCTTCACGGATGACGAACTGAATGCACTTGTCGAGTATGTGTCCGGACATGACAACGAGATGGTCATTGTTGCAGGATCCAAGACCACACCTGCACAACGCCAGGCACACTGGCAGACCGTTGCGGACATCGTAAGTGCCCTTGGAATCGTGAGGCGCACAGCCAATGATTGCTATAAGCGCTGGAATGACCTAAAGCACAGGGCAAAGAGTAAGCTGGCCTCAAGTCATGCCGCAACTCTAGTGACTGGAGGTGGGTCTCCAGTAGTAGACATGGAACTCACTCCACATGAGTCAGTCGCTGGGACCTACGTCACGGAGGAACAGATCCAAGGCGTGGGAGATCTGGCTGATTACGAGGCATTGTCCGGTGAGTGCACATGCATGTGTGTGTCATCCATGTGCATGGTGTGTGTGTGAGGGCTTCTGTTTGTGTGCCAGGTGAGAGTGTGTGCGCCTGAGCCGTATGGGTCAGCCATGTGCTTCATGCAATCCTTCCTGCGCAGCTGCATTTGGCCATAGCAGTATCCCTTCTGCCAACAGTAGACATCTAGCCCAACTACACGCCAGTTGCCCTTGAAGTGTCACCTTGCCACAACATATTTGCTTATTTTTCACTGTTCATTCAGTCAGTTCGTTTGCATTCCACCACCTTCACTAGGCATGTCGCTGTCCACTAGTCACATGTCTGACATGGGTATGGTAAAGTGGAGTGACTTTGTTACCTGGATATCAATTGTACACACATGTCCCTGTGCAATTGGACCATTTCAGACTGGCAGCTCCAGGTGAAAAATCTGACCTGTTAGAATTAGAAAAGCAATTACATGCGGGAACTGGACTGAATGAATAGGTGCTGCCCTCCTCTCCATCTTCACTCAATAGCAATGGTACATGCCATCTGTGTGATGGCATGTGTGTTTCACCTGGCAATCACAGGCCAATGTGTGATGCCACTGCCAGGCAGCATGCAGAAAATGTGTTCATCTTCCATCTTGGTGTCATCAGTGTGTGCCATTTGCCTGCACTTCATACGCAGTGAGGGTGCATGCATGGGAGGGTTTTAGTCATGTGGGACATGTGTCAATCAAGTACTGGTTCTCTTGCTTCTCAGCCCTCATTGTGTGCCATGGTGCTAATGCCTGTTTCCATTTCTTTGTTTTCATGTCTTTGCAGGGGAAGACGCACCTGATACTGCTGGGGTTGTGGAGATGGTGCAGATCCAGGAGGGGTCCGAGGGCCGACCAACCACCAGTGAGGGACGTGGTGTGGTGGTGGGGGAGAACCCACAAGTGCTGCAGGTCGTGCTTTCAAGGGGTGTCTCTGGCTGCACCTCCCCCGAGCTGTACTCAGGTGTTGATTCGGATGAGACCTACGTGCCGTCGCAGGTGAGTGTTCCAGGGAGGGATTCTGTTCTGTCTCACCCACCTGCACCAGGGTCAGAACCCTCCATGGGGATGTCAGTGTTGGCAGCTACGCCTTCGGTGGTTACAGATGCAGGGTCACACTCTGCGACATCTGATCCTGTTCCTGGGCCAGCAGATCAGAGGGGGAATGCAGTCCTGCAGCCTCAGGCAGTGCCGGCACAGCAAGGCGCAGTTCGCCTTGCCCCAGACAGGTGTGGTGCCCGCCGACGTGGTGGCCGTACGCCACCCGGCAATACCGCATGGGAGCAATCCATTTACGGTATGGCAACCCAACAGGCTGCATCATCCGAGATGATGGCTCAGGCCATGGATAGGGTGGCCACTTCCATTGTCCCCCCAGAAAGGCTGATGGAGCGACTAGAGCAGGCAACCGACTCCATCTGCCAGTCACACAGGGAGGACATGTTGGGGTCCAACAGGGACAGGCGGGCGGCACTGGCGACTCTGCAGGAGGCCATCTCCATTGAGTCCCAGGGCCACAGGGAAGCCCTGAGGCAGGAGCTCCTTCACCTCAGGACGACTCTTGTTGAGCTTGAGGCTTCAACACACCAAAGGACAGAACAGCAGCTGGAGCGTCTCACCCGTACGCTCTCAGCTGAGATGCAGGCAACGGGGGCGGAGGTCCGGGCATCCCGTGAGTTGTTGCATGGGGACCTCCGCACACTCATCCTCCAGAACCAGACCTACCACACCCGCATGCTTGCAGCCATGGAGGAGCAGACTAGGGCCTTGCGTGGGCTGCCTCCCATAGTGCAACCACCTCCGGATGCAGCTGCACAGGGTTATAATAGCGACAGCAGTGATCCTCCCACAATAGGGTAGCCGTGTGGGCCATGAGCCCATGGAGGTGTTTTATCTTCCCAGGATCCACGCAGGTGGGTTCTGGTGTGCATCCTGTCCTCGGACCTCCTGGGTGGCCTCCCCAAACCCCCTGGGCCCATCAATGGCCATTTTTGATTGTTTCTTATTTTTATTTTGATTTCTTTTATTCCCAATTTTTTTGGGACGATCTGTTGGCTTCCGTGGTTCCTGTGGGCATACGCTGCATTGTGGCTGGGCACATGCAGGCTTGTAATGTATTTGGTTCAGATGCTTGGGTTTGAGTCACACACACCCCTCCTGCTTCCCGTTTCCATGGGCTTGCAAAGGGTGTGCCCAAGTGACAGTGAATTACACAGTACGTTGGACTCCCATGAGCTGTGTGGGCAGTCTGTAGTCAATACTGTGTATACATTCCTAGTGCATATTGCTGTTGTGTTGTACACTGCATGTTGCATTGATGTGTAACTCTTCTTCTGTGTCTACCTCCCAATTTGCAGGTCCCTTCCTCATGTCCACACAAGGACCTCTAGTCTGGAGATGGGGTCCATGTTGGCAGCAGTGCACCTACAACTCTACATGGCGCCAACACTGCACAGTTGGTAGTGGTGGGAGTGCAGGCATTTCCAGGTGGTGAGACTACTAATATGTAACATTTGTGATGTCATGTTAATGGTAGTACGTGCTCAAGTATGTTGTTGGTCCGGCATTGCTGTGAGCATTTCAGGTGTTGCAGGTTTCTAATAGGGACACTGTACATAGTGAGACTGATGTCATGTTGTGGGGATTACTTTGTTTACCTGCAATTAGCATGACATGGCACGGTGTGTCGTGTGGCGGTGCTGGGGTTGGGTTGGCTGACATGGCACTGTCCTCTTGTTGCATTTTGCAAGTGGGTATTCATTATAGCTGCTTCAATGTGTAACTTCACAAAACTGCATTGGTGGTGTCTGTGTGGGTAGGGATGCACACATTGTGACACTTCCAGGTGAACAATCTCAGGCTGATATGGTATTCACGGTTCATTCTCCAGACATTCAGGATCAGTGTCAGGTTGAGTCATCATTGATTGTCAGATGGAATGTGCCAGGGCAGTGTGCACTCCACAGGGGTGTGATTTCTATGTGAAGTAATTAGCCACTAGCTGTGTACGGGCTGCCTCCCCCCGTGCCCTTTCCCCTCCCATGCGCAGCGGCTGTGCATGTGGTTGGGGATGTGGGGCCACCACCATGTCCACGGCCAGGCCCCGGCGTGTTGCAACGTTGTGCAGGACACATGCTGCCACTATGATCCTGCACACTACTGGGGGAGCGTATAACAGCTGCCCACCAGAACGGTCAAGGGAGCGAAAGCGTGACTTTAGCACTCCGAATGTGCGCTCCACTATGCCCCGGGTCGTAATGTGGGCTGTGTTATATCTTACCTCGGGTGGCGTGGTGGGGTTCCGAATTGGCGTCATCATGTGGGGGCTGAGAGGGTAGGCACTGTCCCCTGTGGAGGTGGTGATTGGTATCATTGGTGGGGTTGTGACCTTGCTCAGTATCCAACATGCATGCATGTGCAGTGGCATACATACTCACCAAGCAGCCATGTATCGCCATGCCGCCCAGCTTCTAGGTCCCGGTTTAGGGTGGACATTCGGTAAATGAAGCTGTCGTGGGTGGAGCCAGGATAGTTGGCATATACTGAGGTGATGATTCCCTTGGCATTACATGCTACCTGCACGTTGATGGAATGCCAGTGCTTGCGGTTCCTATAGATGTGCTCAGATGCCCTGGGGGGACGTAGAGCCACATGGGTGCAGTCGATGGCACCTAGCACTTTGGGGAATCGTGCCACACCGTAAAAATCCAGGGCGGCAGCATGCCTTTCTACAGGTGTTCTGGGCAGGTATATGTGCCTGCGGACTGATGGGCGTGCAGTCATGATGTTCAAGACCTGGTGTAGGCAGCGTGACTGGGTGGCCTGTGACACCCCACCCACTATGGCACTTGTCCGCTGAAATGATCCAGTGGCTAAGAAGTGCAGTACATTGAGGGCCTTCTCCAGGGGGCTGAGTGCTTGGGAGCACAGGGTGGGTGATGTGAGGTCATCCTCCCACTCACTCACCAGGTCCAGTATAATGTGTGGTGGAAACCTGTACCTCCCATACACCTGGTCATCAGGCATCCCGAAAAGGCTGGTTCTGGGTGTGAATATTCTGGCCCTGACTATCCTCCTCCTCCTCCTTTGGTAGCCCACTGCCACTGCTGCTAGGAACGGTATGTTCATCCTGGCGTCTGAGCTTGTTATTGTTAAAGTGCGCAAATTTATGCTTATCCAGTTCCCAGTCAATAGCGTGTGGAAATTCACACGCACCACGGGATACAGCGTGTGACCCGCGCACCCGTGGAATCCAGTTCCCAGTCCAATAGCGTGTGGAAATTCACACGCACCACGGGATACAGGTTCGCTGACGTACTTGCGTGTGTAAGTGCCCGTGCACCCATTAAATACACGTACATAGGCCAATCGCGTGTACGCGCACTTTTGTCCAATTACACACGATGACACTCTGACGTGCAGTATTTCCACGTGTGCCCCGTCATCACATGCTGAGTGGGGAACACCCGTGCGGGTCACGTCACAGACGCGCTTACGCGCTGAGGGACTCTGGTCCAATAGAATCGCGTATGCGTGCTGACGCGCTTACGCGCTAAGGGCCTTTCCTCGGATTTCACGCTGACGTGCAGGATTTTCACGTGCCAAATCACTCCGTATCAAGCTGGCCACGCGAAAACACACGGAAGACCACGCTCCTGCCCAGAAGGCCGAGTTACTGCCCCCCAGTGCCCCGAGCAGCCTCCCACGTGCCATCTGCTGCTGCCTGCCTGCCTGCCTGCCTGCTGCCACCGTGCCCTGCCATTTGGTGCCTGCACATCAGCCATCTGCAGGGGTCCAATTGCTGTGTCCACCCCTGCTGGAACTGAAGACTCCCGACTGGGATTACATCGCTCCACAGCCCAGCCCCAGGACCCAGTTGCCCACCCACACCTGCCTCTGGGGTTGCCATGTCGGGCACTTCCACATCTGGCACCAGTGGCAACCCCAGGCCAGAGGGGCAGAGGGGCACCAGCTTCACTGCCACCGAAGTTGGTGTCCTGGTGGAGCATGTCCTGGGGCAGTATGATGCCCTCTTTGGATCGTCCCGTGCCAGCATGGAAGGACGGCAGAGGATCTGGGCCGACTGTGTGGTTGCCATCAACGCGGAGGGGGTGGCAACCCGCGACATCCTGAAGATCAAGAAGCGCTGGGAGGACTTGAGGTCCAGGACCCTTGTGAAGGCCCGGCGCCTCGTGGAGGGGGGCCGGGGCCGCATGAGTTCCATCCAGATGAGGGTCCTGGAACGCGTACGCCCAGTGCTCCACGCCCAGATCCTTGAGAGGGAGGCCCGTCTGGAGTTGAGCGGTAAGTGTCCAAGCATTACTGTGTGAGACAGGGCATGTTGCGGTGTGCTGGTTCTATGATACTTGCCTGTATGTGTGCCATAGGCCATGTATGCATGTATGTGTGCAGGGACATCATGGTAATGCATGTGCGACCAGTGATGTGTGACCCACATGGTTGTTGCATGTGTTCAAATGCCGCATGGGGAGCCCTATGCAGATTTTGAACATGAGAGCATGCCAGTCTCTGTACCTGGACATGGGTGGGGGTGAGGGATGGGTGCTGATGCCAGGTACATATATGGTAGCCATGTCTGTGTGCCTGACCTGCGTGTCTGTGACTTGTGCATGCCATGGATGCATGACACATGTGTGTGACAATGCACAGATTCAGTGAAGCAGCCAAATTACCCTTGTATCCGCTGTGTTTGGTGTGTTTGGGGCTAGATGGATGTGACTGAGGTGAAGTGTGTGCATGTGGTAGGCATGAGCCATGATGCATGTGAGTTACATATCATTGAATGTTTCAAGAGTCCATTGGACATGCATGGAAATGTCCATGGCATGCACCATGCCTGTTACTGTGTGTGTTTTGCCTGGACTGACCCATGTGTTGTGGAGGGACATGATGGAAGTGTACTTTGACAGTGGTGCTCATCTGCTATTGCTTCCTGTCTAGGGGACCATTGTACAGTGCCCTGATGCTTGTGTTCTTTGTCTCCCTCTACGCAGCGGCTAGTGAAGAAGAGGGCGGAGACGGCGCTGTGGAGCAAGGCGGCGGGGATGCCCCCACGGCTGCAGCGGAAGGGGTGGGTGAGCCCCCACAGGGGCCTGCTACGGTGGGAGACGGTGAGGAGCCATCCAGGTTGGTGGTTTGCACAGAGGAGGAGGAGGCCGCCACTGGGGCACACATGGGGCCTGGTGGGGGCATCCCTGCTGGTGCAAGTGGTGCAGTCCAGGGCCAGGGGCAGGAGGCAGCACAGGTCACCGTGGAGGGGCCTGTGCATGTCGCTGTCCCTGACCCTGTGAGTGCACCACCATGCACCAGCAGGGATGCCCCGTCCCAGGCCCGTCCGCAGGTAGAGGGGATGTCCATGTCACCTGACTCCCCTCCACCTGCGGACGTAGGAACCCCTGGCCGTGCGGAGAAGGTCCTGATTGGGGTCGCGATGCGCACGGCTGTGATTCGTGATGCCGTGCGTGCTTCCCGGGAGGAGCACGCACGTCATCACGAAGTGCACCGTGCCGACGTGGCCCAATTGGGATCGGCCATGTTCGGGGGTTTCCTGCATGTGTTGGCCAATGTGGCGGCCCTCTCCTCCTCTGTGCAGGCTATCCACCAGTCGTTCTCCTTGCCGTCTTCCAGACCAGATGCCACCAGGGCCCCCTGTGGACCTGCCCCGACCAATGCAGCCAGCTTGGTGGGGATCCCATCCCTGCCACAGTTGGGAGTCGGAGGTCCAGCAGGGGTGGACAACACAGCAACTGGACCCCAGCAGATGGAAGATGTGACAGCATCATCAGGCAGGGCACGTGCACGATGGCGTCGGTGGTTTCCATCAGCCTGGATGCCGTCATGCTGGCAGAGGCAGTGGCGTCGGAGGCAGCAGCGGGCTCGACGTGGGAGGCATCATGGCTCGGGGCCATCAAGATCAGAGGGGCAGGCATCGGCCGGAGGGCAGGGCAACCCTGGGATGGTGGTGTCTTCCGTGTGGGAGCAGTTGGTCCAGCGGATAGGTGCGGAGCGGCAGCGGGCGGAAGAGGAGCGGCTCATCATGGTCAGGGCGGAGTTCTCCATGCGTCGGGCGTTGAGGCGGGCTGAGTGCCTCGAGGAAGCTCGCAGGGAGTTTGAGCTGGACATGGGGTTATCCCTGCGAGACCTCGGGGCCAGGACAGAGTCCCGCCTCCAGGACATCGACATGGAGTTCGATGATGCCCTGCCCAGCAATATCACCGAGTGAGCCGCAGGACTTGCCCGCTGCCTTTGTATATAGTTATTTAGTTAGTTAGTGTTAGGTTTCCTTTATTAATTTTTGTTTTTTTGGACCGCTCGGACAATGGCCACTTTTTTGTATATATTATTTTCATTAGGTAGTAGTAGGTTTCATTTATGGTGTTGGGCTCATGGACCCTGGAATTTTCGTGTATATAGTTTGCTTTTTGAAGAAACATTTTTTTATTTAATTATTGTGTTCACCATGAGGAAATGGTTTTTCATTATTTTACTTCCACATGATTTTGCTTTGGACAACATTTGTTTTTGGATTACTTTGTTTTTTTTATTTTTACATTTGTTCTCGGACATGGACCATTTATTTTGTTATCCCCATTGTTGTATGTTTGATTTTTTTACTTATTTTTCATCTTTAATACATGTTCTTTTTAACTTTCACTTGTGGTATTTTCTCATTGGTTTCATACATGTCATGATATGGGTTTTGACATTGACTTGCACCCATTGTGTATGTGTGTGTGACGGACATGTGTTCATTTACAGACTTGCCATTGGGGTTGTATCATGTAATTGCATTCACTATGTGGGTGCATGCAATCCTTGCCTGGGTGTTTGTGCTGGGTATGCTGCCCATTACTGCCATGATTGAGTATCGTCAGGACCTGGGGGCAGGGGGACATGTGTGGGTGCCTGGTGGAGGCTGCCCCTGCACTGCTGGGGGGTGGGGGTGGTGGGAGACATTAGTGGGGGCCTGGTGGAGGGTGACCCTGCACTGCTGGGGTGTGGGGGTGGTGGGAGACATGAGTGGGGCCTGGTGGAGGGTGACCCTGGTGGCTGGGGGGTGGGGGGGTGGGTGACATGAGTGGGGGCCTGGTGGAGGCTGCCCCTGCACTGCTGGGGTGTGGGGGTGGTGGGAGACATGAGTGGGGGCCTGGTGGAGGGTGCCCCTGCACTGCTGGGGTGTGGGGGTGGTGGGAGACATGAGTGGGGGCCTGGTGGAGGGTGCCCCTGGTGGCTGGGGTGTGGGGGTGGTGGGAGACATGAGTGGGGGCCTGGTGGAGGGTGCCCCTGGTGGCTGGGGGGTGGGGGTGGTGGGAGACATGAGTGGGGGCCTGGTGGAGGGTGCCCCTGCACTGCTGGGGTGTGGGGGTGGTGGGAGACATGAGTGGGGGCCTGGTGGAGGGTGCCCCTGGTGGCTGGGGGGTGGGGGTGGTGGGAGACATGGGTGGGGGCCTGGTGGAGGGTGCCCCTGGTGACTGGGGGGTGGGGGTGGTGGGAGACATGGGTGGGGGCCTGCTGGCAGGTGCCCCACAGTGCTGGGGGGTGGGGGTGCAAGGGGACATGAGTTGGTGTTCATTAGTTCAAGGAGACATGTGCCTTTGCTGGGGGGGCATGCCCATGTTGGGTGGGCTGCCTGCGGGACATGACCAGGGATGCAGGGTAGTCCCCTGTGGTGTGGGCTTCCTGCAGGGGCCGTGGAGGGTGTACAGGGTACACCTGGGAGGACCCACACTGTCAAATCACATGTGGGACTCCCCGGCACCCCTGAAATACACGTACCGTGCAGAAATCGCGTGTAAAACTTCCCGCGCACCCCTGAAATACACGCGCCCAGGCTATTCGCGTGTGAACTTCCTGCGCACCCCTGAAATACACGCGCCCAGGCTATTCGCGTGTAAAACTTCCCGCGCACCCCTGAAATACACGCGCCCAGGCTATTCGCGTGTGGAACTTCCCGCGCACCCCTGAAATACACGCGCCCAGGCTATTCGCGTGTGGAACTTCCCGTGCACCCCTGAAATACACGCGCCCAGGCTATTCGCGTGTGGAACTTCCCGCGCACCCCTGAAATACACGCGCCCAGGCTATTCGCGTGTGAACTTCCCGCGCACCCCTGAAATACACGCGCCCAGGCTATTCGCGTGTAAAACTTCCCGCGCACCCCTGAAATACACGCGCCCAGGCTATTCGCGTGTGGAACTTCCCGCGCACCCCTGAAATACACGCGCCCAGGCTATTCGCGTGTGGAACTTCCCGTGCACCCCTGAAATACACGCGCCCAGGCTATTCGCGTGTGGAACTTCCCGCGCACCCCTGAAATACACGCGCCCAGGCTATTCGCGTGTAAAATTTCCCGCGCACCCCCGAAATACACGCGCCCAGGCTATTCGCGTGTGGAACTTCCCGCTCACCCCTGAAATACACGCGCCCAGGCTATTCGCGTGTGGAACTTCCCGCGCACCCCTGAAATACACGCGCCCAGGCTATTCGCGTGTGGAACTTCCCGCGCACCCCTGAAATACATGCGCCCAGGCTATTCGCGTGTGGAACTCCCCGCGCACCCCTGAAATACACGCGCCCAGGCTATTCGCGTGTGGAACTTCCCGCGCACCCCTGAAATACACGCGCCCAGGCTATTCGCGTGTGGAACTTCCCGCGCACCCCTGAAATACACGCGCCCAGGCTATTCGCGTGTGGAACTCCCCGCGCATCCCTGAAATACACGCGCCCAGGCTATTCGCGTGTGGAACTTCCCGCGCACCCCTGAAATACACGCGCCCAGGCTATTCGCGTGTGGAACTCCCCGTGCACCCCTGAAATACACGCGCCCAGGCTATTCGCGTGTGGAACTTCCCGCGCACCCCTGAAATACACGCGCCCAGGCTATTCGCGTGTGGAACTTCCCGCGCACCCCTCAATTACACGCGCCCAGGCTATTCGCGTGTGGAACTTCCCGCGCACCCCTGGAATTCACATAGCCTGCTCCCCCAGGCCCGATCGCGTGAGGAACTTCACGCTACCCCAGGCCCGATCGCGTGAGGAACTTCACGCGAACCCCTGTAATACACGTAGCCCGCTCCCCCAGGCCCGATCGCGTGTGAAACTTCACGCGAACCCCTGAAATACACGTAGCACGCTCCCCCAGGCCCGATCGCGTGAGGAACTTCACGCGAACCCCTGTAATACACGTAGCCCGCTCCCCCAGACCCGATCGCGTGTGAAACTTCACGCGAACCCCTGAAATACACGTAGCACGCTCCCCCAGGCCCGATCGCGTGAGAAACTTCACGCGAACCCCTGAAATACACGTAGCCCGCTCCCCCAGGCCCGATCGCGTGAATAACTTCACGCGAACCCCTATGATGCACGTACCCTGCTGAAATTGCGTGTGAGACTTCCCGCGCACCCCGGTATACACCCACACGTATTTTTTGTCAGCGGGTGTCCGTGTTTGTGGGTACCCCTTTGCACGTCATTTTTCCTGGAGGGCCACAGTATGGGACATTCATCATGGCAGTATATAGGTGCTATTTGTTGGCGCACCTTTTGGCGCACATTTCTTACAGCCGCAGAGACGCTACCGCCTGCTTTCTTGTGGCGGTCGTGTTTGTGCCTGTGCGCTGGTTTGAGCGTACGCTTTTTTCCCCTATTCTATTCCATGAATACGTGTTGTAGGCGAGCGTGTGGGCGTTCCGCGCACTTGTGCCCTCTACTTCCCCCGTGACGCCCATGTTTTGGCAAGTTGTTCCCCATTCCGAGTGTTACGCCCGTGTTCCGCCTACTTTTGTTGCGTGCGCCGCGCTATGTGCGAATTTCGCTGTGGCCTGTGCGATTTTCGCTGTGACCTGGCGCACGCTGTTAGATGGCCTGTGCGCCAACGTGCGCCGCGCTCTTTTTTATCGCACATCCGCTGGTTTTCTCGCGCACGGCCTTCCATGAATCGACGTGCGCTGCTTTTAGTGCGATTTTCGCACTTGCACTGCGATTTTCGCTATTCCACTGCGATTCGCACGTTTTTGCCCACTTGCGCCGCGCTAATTATTCCATGAATCGGCCTCGTAATGTATACAGGTTATAATTTGGGAATAGAGTGTAAAAGAACCCTACATTTTCCTAGTCACTATTTTGAAATCATCCCATCTTTACTCAGAAAAACACACTCCTAACATACTCTTAAACTTCCAGTAGATCACAAAATGTACATGTCACAAAATAATTTTAAAACTGCACAGCCAGTTCAACATATATATCGAAACACTTGTGTATAAGTGTGATACAAATACATTATCATATCATATCATATCAATGATAGATCTGCCACCAAAACAATGCCACCAAAAAGTAAAAATGTCATGCACACTCTATTTTCTACTTACAGTGATCCAAAAACTTCAATAGACTTCATAGCCAGTCTATGTGAATGTGTTGTTCCAATTAAGCAACACATTACCACAAGACACACTTGTTAATCGAATAATCTAACATTTAGTCTGTGTGCATTGCTATTGGTGTACCATAAAAGCACTTTCTGAGGTACTCAACATCTTATTGGCTACTGTTTCGATTGTGTCATTGTAGCAAGATCTTACTGTAGAAACACATAAGTAAAAAACAACCTTTACAGCGTGTAATATAATGCCACGTTCCTATTGTGTAGCAGAGGGGATGTAGAAAGAGTAACATAAGTAACATAACTAACATTTCATGTTTTTTTGGACTAAGAAACCCTTTTTTTTAATGTTCAACTTACTTGCTGTAACCGAGCAGTGGCTCTCGTGGGATTTGTATATTTGTTTGAAGAATTTGCTGTACATGCATATAAGTTTACAAAACATTTGCAAAGTATCATATAGAAAGAAACATTTCAAATGATTTGTTAATGTTCTACTTCCCCTGTTACTGCGGAATTGCATCATTGTTTAATTGGCTCAAAATCCTCCCATGATCACATAAGCAAACACAACATTTGCAGCTTGTGATATAATACCATTTGGACAATTTGCACCTGAGGTGGTTCAAAAAAGAGCAAAATGAATGCCATTTCATTTTTTTAAGGATTAAAAAACATTGCTAATTTTCATCTTGCAGGATTGTATCATTGCTGCAAGAAATTACAGTGGAAACACATGGATAGGAAACAGTAATTGCTACATGTATCATAATACGATTTTCTGATAGAGCACCAGAGGGAATTATAAGAAGAGAACAAATACAGACATTTCATGTATTAGAAGCTTTGAAACGCTTTTTTACTATGTACTTCTTCCTGTTATAGCAGAATATATGCGAGAATGGAATGACAAGACGAAATCTAATGAAAACCTTTCCAGCATATGGGTTTGCCATCATACACATGAGATTATGTGCATAACTTCCAGCAAGTAGCACTTGTGGATCACATTGCTCTTAGTACTTGTGAGCAGTTTTGTACCTTTTGCTCGGCACATCTCAACTGACTTAAAAAAAAAAAACGTGCCTACCATTTGTGTATCCTTTTTTTATACTTCACCTACTCTCCCATGTATGGTGCGGTGTCTGTCTTGTTTTTTAATTAATTTACATATTGCAGGCATTTTTACCCAGTTATGAAATCATCAAAAAGTTATTATTTGTATTTTTTTATATCACTTACTAAATGTTCCATCCCACTTCTTCCTTCCTCCCAAGTTCCTCTTCCTCTCCCCCTCACCCTCATACCCCAAAATTTCTTTTCAGAACCAGCACTAAATAGGTTTTTAAAGAGCAACAGTTAAATATTTTTATTTTTGTGAGATTGTATAATTATTTGTGTGGAAAAGTAGAGTGGAAAAAAGATTTCAGTGAGAACAACCATCTTTATGCTAACATTGTTTTACAAAAATATCCATTTCATGTGTGGTAGATTTTTTCAAGCCATTGCACACCTGTCTATTCTTGTGGAAATGAAGGACACCCACTTTTACGTTTTCCTTTTTTTCAATGAAATATCCATCATTAGGCCTTCCACACATAAATGTCTTACCTGGAATGCAAAGTCTTTTGATTCTTGTGGTAAAACAAAAAGGTCTACGACAAAAATAATCTTCTTTGTAAAGTGTTCTCTGTTTCTCTCCAAAGACTCAGGGTCATCATTTAGCTCTCTTCTGTCCCGTTGCCCGCAAACACTTTAGGATTATCACAGGAATGACTTAAATACAGCAAAGAAATGTAGCTTCTCATTTCTGAAATTCATTGGTGCTGCAACACACCATGGGTAAAATATACACATTTTTTAGGACAAGGGGGTACCGTGTTCTCCATCAAATGTTGAAAGAAACTACTGAACAAATTTACACCAAATCATTAAAAGGAACATTTCAACAACTTTATGCCAAATGTCCTAATATTTGGAGGAAAAACATCCACAGGTTGTATTCTATTTGCTTGATTAATGGATGGACCTTTTTCTCTAAGGGAAAATAATGGGGCTTGGTCCAAAAACATATTTGTTTCAGTGTTTAATAACCTTTAAACTGTTTCACAAATCTGCACCACATTTTCTAGGTTGGGGCTTGGGCAGAGGCTGGTGGGATGGGGGCAAGGTGTGCCAGGCATTTCCTTTGGAACATTTCCACCAGATCGTCCAACAAGTCAATAGTTATTAAAAAAACATTATCTACACATATTTCTCTATCCACACAGCCTATTCTGCTTTTGCCATGAGTCAAACCCCCAAATAATCAAATTGTCTGACGTGGGAAGACTTTATTATATTTTTTCAAATTGACTTTAATTATTTCCTACGGTGAGATACCATTTACTGAATTGTCTGTTTGTTAATTATCAATCCTTTCTCAATACACTTCTCTTGACATCTTAACAACTGCATGTGTATGCTCATGCAGGTTTTTCATATTAATATTACATATTTTGATATTCCCATGCTGACTTCATTCAATGTTGGTGTGTCTTCATTTTACTCTGTTATGGTGAGTGCCTGATCAAAAAATAGCACACCTCTTTCCATGAGAAAGGTTTTGGTGTTCCCATTTTGTTGGCCTGGGTGCACCAACCAGAATTATTAGAATACTGCATGGTTTTAATAACATTTCAGGAACTTTCAGAAAAGAAAGTAGCTGCAAAAGATATCAGCGATTCACCGATTCAATGCCTATTTTGTATGTCCAAGAAACAACAATATAAAGAATGCCTTCTTCCTTAGAAAGACACATTTTTATTAAAAGCGAAAGAAACAACTGTGATCTACACCATGATTAAAGTATATATTCCTGTTGGCCAAGAGCACACCTTTAGGCAAATCATTATAGGTAAGTTAAGATTAATTGGTGGGGTGCCGGGGAGAAACACAACCTTGACACTGGGTTGTGTTAACAAATGTAAAACCAACAGATGTCCACACACTTGTGGAACTCTCCCGTCCCCTGCACACCCAAAGGTTATTACATACACAAACAGTATGTAAGTTGCTGTAGTATTTTTCAAACTGTTTTTCAAAAAAATCACTTTTGACCCAATTTTACGTAAATAACTGGTTTAGGTTTTACTTCAGTTGTACATATACTTTTTCGCCTTCACACATGAAACTTTGATTCATAGGTTACAACTATTTTTCCTGATACAAAAAGAATTATTGATTCATAGAAAAGCACATAAATTAGTTTGATCAAATTCTCAAATCCTAGTTGTCAATGGTTACTTTTGGGTAAACAAATATACTCATCAGATCCCCACATATGTTCAAAAGTTCACAAATCATATGTTATTTTGGAAAATGCTAATGTGTAACACTCTATGCGTTTCGGGGTAAGTATCCCCCTTCTTCAGGAGTTGTTCACCCTCTTCTCTGTTCCCTTGATTGATCTACAACGTATAATTAATGTACAGATTTTAGTTTCCATAAATCATTTGAATCATTATTCTGTCATGTTCAATTAATCATCTGAAAATAATCACCTGGATGTCCAATTCCTCCACTATATTTATCTTCCAGTTTGAATCAATTACTGTAATGCTTGTACCAACAGATTTCCATATTATGGGCTGTCAGGTAGACTAAAATCAGTAAAATTAGCCTTTTATGAAACTATGTATGGAAGAGTGCACATGAATTTAGGTTAAAGCTAATCAAATACGAGAAATAGATGATCACAATATATAAGGATCTAATCCTCATGTATGTAAGAAGTAATGGATTTAACATAAGCGCAACATCAGGACTAGCAATATACGCTCACCAGTGGCAAGACATTTCACTCAAAATAAACACAGCATTGCCCAATTGAAAGTAGTGATACTAGAAATAGTGAAAACATCCCAAAGAGGAGGGAACTGTGCTAGACAAAAGAACCAATGGGAAAAGTTTCGGATAGAAAGATTGAACAGGCTGACACCCATAGGCATGAATGAGCAGTAGAGCTTGAGTTCTTTCTTATGAACAAAAATTACCTAGGCTACAAACATAGATTTGAACCATAAACAGTAGAATGCCCACATTTTGCTTACTAAACCACACAAACAAGCAACACATAAATAATTTACTGTTGCAATATGAATGTAATACAGCAACTAACATCTAAATGATGTATGTAAGTGTACAAGATTGTGAGCATGATTCAAAATGAATAAACATGTGCATGATCCTAATCCAGACATTGGGGGCTAACATCACAGTGTGAGGACTAGTGCCATTCATAACAAACCTAAGCATATCCAGTGATGTAAACATGAGTCTTTTGTGGGTCTGATATCCCTACGGGCAGAAACCAGTATTCTACTATCTACCCACATCATCATTGCATGCCCTAGGAACAGGAGCTTTTTCCACAATATAGAGATGAATTCATCATTCTCCTCAAGACACACTTACCTATGATGGGGTCATGTCCCACTCAGGATGATTAGAGACCACTTACAGTACTATTCTAACCTTGCCTTTGCGTTAGCTGGATTCTGTTATTAAACACCAAATTTGGAATTTGAAACAATGAATAGATTTTATCTCCAGACACACCCCATGATGCTATTTAGCTTCCCTGAACACACAGACACTTGCATTCTATGACATAGATGTCGTATTGGGAGTTTCTCATTTATATAGGGAGCTATACATTTTTTAAAAATGTTCACATTTGATTACCAGTTGAGAGACAAAATTGTTGCTGGACAATTATTGTTGAACAGCTGAACTCTCAACTTAACTATCCATTTGAGGTTTACTACTTCATTATATACAAACAATTTTCCACCATAACTCTGGATTTGGAAAATGGAGAGAGACTTATATCCTCGTTTAAAAAAATACATTGAGTTGTTTATAAAATACTGTAAAAAACGACAAGACTGTAATACACTTAATGAGGACTACCAAACAAGAGTATAACCTTGCGAAAACATACACAACAATGCTCCATGCGCACACACAATATTATCGTGATGTCATCACGCCGATGCGTGATGATGTCACTACATAAATAGTGGGCACATCGCGGTTTCCGGGAAACATCGAGATACATGACTTCTGTTATTACATGTAAGAAGGAGCTAAACAACTTGACTGGACTTGATCCAGCTAAGGAATTCAGAGACACCAGGCAATATTAACAGTAGATACTTATCTGTAGATATTTATCTTTATTTATGTGTGGTTATGTTCCCATAGACTATACGCCACGAGTGAATGACAACAACAAGTTGAAGTCACCAGCCACTGAACTCCATCTTCTCAAGCCACATAAATTGGATGGTGGTAAGAATCCCTATTTGTCTATTTAGGACATTGGCCAATTTGTTGCATTAATCCAGTCACTATAATACATAGATTATCCTAAAACCTTATTATTTCCACAGGTGGGACATAAGGGGTATCTTAGCCCCAAGCTTGTTGATGAGCTGGTTGTCCAGCCCAGGAACTTAAAGATTAGCGACCACCATTGGTACACAAGGATATACTTTGGACAACCACACATCGAGGTAAAAACTTTACTAAGGCATATCCATTACTTCTTACATACATGAGGATTAGATCCTTATATATTGGTCCTCATCACGAGTTTAGCGGTAACCCTTAAATCCGGCGGTCGCGCTATTACCACCGGATTTAAGGGTCTGCCAAATCAGGGCTTTGGCGGATTTCTCCCTAGCTCTGAGCTGGGGGTAAATCCGCTGAAAATTTGCGCTATTACCGCCGGTGGGACATCCGCCGGCCGTAACAGCGTGAAAATTCCCCATTGAGCCCAATGGGGAATGGGGCATTCCCGAATGGGCTCAGTGGGGAATGGGGAATTCCATTACCGCCAAACCCGCGATCCGGCGCTAATAGCGCCGGGGGTTTGGCGGTAGGGCTAATACCGCCGGCGGTATTACCGCCCAACTCGTGATGAGGCCCATTGTGATCATCCATTTCTTGTACTTGATTAGCTTTAACCTGAATTCATGTGCAGACTTCACATGCATAGTTTTACAAAAGGCTAATTTTATTGATTTTAGGTTACCTGACAGCCCAAAATACACAAATCTGTTGGTACAAGCATTACAGTAATTGATTCAAACTGGAAGATAAATATAGTGGAGGAATTGGACATCCAGGTGATTATTTCAAGATGATTAATGGAACATGACAGAATAATGATTCAAATGATCTATGGAAACTAAAATCTTGACATTAATTATACATTGTAGATCAATAAAGGGAACAGAGAATAGGGTGAACAACTCCTGAAGAAGGGGGATACTTAACCCGAAACGCATAGAGTGTTACACATTAGCATTTTCCAAAATTACATAGGATTTGTGAACTTTTGAACATATGTGGGGAACTTATGAGTACATTTATTTCCCCAAAAGTAACCATTGACAACTGGTATTTGAGAATTTGATCCAACTAATTTATGTGCTTTTCTATGAATCAATAATTCTTTTTGTATCAGGAAAAATAGTTGTAACCTATGAATCAAAGTTTCATGTGTGAAGGTGAAAAAGTATATGTACAACTGAAGTAAAACCTAAACCAGTTTTTTACATAAAATTGGGTCATAAGTGATTTTTTTGAAAAACAGTTTGAAAAATACTACGGTAACTTACATATTGTTTGTGTATACAATAACCTTTGGGTGTTCAGGGGATGGGAGAGTTCCACAAGTGTATGGACATCTGTTGGTTTTACAATACACCATGATTAAACCAAGCTTGTAAATGTGAAAGCACCCGATTTGACTCTATCCAATTTCTGGGCGATGTAATATGATCTCGCCAGAGGGTTTTTGTAGTATCCTTGTTTCACAGATACATCACACTGGATTCCTGAGGTATGTGTACGAGGTGTGATTCTTTATTCATGTTTCTTTTACAAGTATGTCTTTAAGTATATAAAGACATAAGTACCCATTCCTCCTGCACCCCCTTGTAGCCAGCACCAAATGATGTCTCTGGAACCCTGGTGGGTATCATTCTGTGAGTTACTCACACCAATATGAACATAGGGGAAGAAAAGATAATACACAGTGTTACCCAGGCTGGCAAGTATAAACATTAGGCCATATATTATTGTGTCACATATGTTGTCTTTTTTTAAAATAAATTTGAACATCTCCCTCTCTTTATATGACATAAAACAATTGTGTGAGGAAAAGGAACCATATCTTGAGGTATGCTTTCAATTGTTCATTTGGCAAATGTCTGAGCTCACAGTTTTCCCCGTTTGTTTTGTCTACATTCAAGGACATTTCTTTGTCTGAGAATGCCAAAGATCCCGGGGACATGTTTCTAGTTAAACTTCATAAAAGAAGCAGAAGAAACATCAGATCAGTTGAGATGAAAATCCATTTGTGAGACAGGTTATAATGGGAGCAACTCTAGCATTCGATCTAATACATAGAACAGGAGTGGATATTACCTTCTTGTTTGCATGGTTATGTTTTATAATTATGTGGTTGGGACCATTTGAGGTGCGGTTCCCGTTGGTGGTCCGAAGACGATTGGGTGAACATAACCCAGCCGGATCGGACGCCGTATGGTTTGGTGGGGGTGGGGGGGTGCTAGTGCAACTCGAAGGGTCAGGTGGAACGGATGAATACGAAAATGAGAAGAAGAGAAAGGCACACTTAATACTGTTGAAGGCTGAGCACAAGGATGTTCAGCGGCCCCCATAGGGCCACATAGGAACCGGCTTACTTGTGTAGGAATAGGCATATAGCAGGCGCTTAGAGCAGAGACATTGAGGCAGGCGCACTTATTGGGCTACCTCACACATTGCAATGGCAGCAACACCTAGACATTACAAGCTACGCATATGCACACTCAATGTAAAAGGCTTGAATTCCCCCACTAAACGCTCCCTGGTAGCGAGGGAATTTAAGAGGTCTAACATTGATATTATGTTCTTACAAGAGACGAAATATCAGAAGGGTAGCGAGAAGGGCATCCCCAGTGGTCTGGTGGGGCATACATATTGGAGTTCGGGTGTCCTCAAAAAAGCTGGGGTGGGGATCCTGGTCCAGAAGAACCTTTGCATGAAGATCGTAAATTCCTGGACTGACACGGAGGGTAGGGCCATGTTAATAGTGGGATCCATTCAAAACACAGTCGTAACCCTTGCCACAATTTATGCACCCAACCATGGCCAAAAAAGATTCCTCCTTAAAACGACCGAATGGCTGTTTAATAAATCGCAAGGTCATACTATTCTTGGGGGCGACTTCAACACATGGATGAGCAGTGCCATGGATAGGCAAACTGCACACAATGTCTCCCAACCTCCCCGGTCGCAGGAACATGCAGAAATTAAAATGATACTTGCCCTGTACGGCCTCTCGTACAGTTGGCGTCACTTACATCCAATGGACAAAGGATTTACCTTTCGATCCATCCCTCATGACACGCTCACAAGAATAGACTATCTGTTCCTCTCGGAAGACCTAATGAGAATACTCCACACCGCAGACATAAATCCCATTGCATGGTCTGACCATGACATGGTTGGGGCGGAACTAGACTGGGAAGGCCTTGCCCATCGCAACACTAAGTGGAGGTGCAACAAAACGTTGTGGTCGGATGTGGTTTTCAGGGAAGAATTGGAAAATGAAATCAAACAATTCTTCACGACCAATGATACGGGTGAAGTCGCGAAAGTGAATGTATGGGATGCGGCAAAGGCCACTTGGCGTGGGATCCTAATCAGGGAGGGGGCGAGGAAAAAGAGGGAACGCACCTTGCTGGAGGCTAATGTTAGAAAGAAATTAGACGAAGCAGAGAGTCTAGCCCAGACATCTCCTCAACGTAGAGCTGCACACCTTGCGGAAGCTAAGGCATTACGGGAGGAGCTAAAAGCCCTGGAAATGAGCAAGGTGTCCCAGACCTTACAATATCTGAAACAAAAGTACTACGAAAAAGGAGATAAGGCCGATGCCCTCCTTGCGGCAAGGCTCCGTGCGCAAAGGGCAGAAAGATGGGTAGACGTGATAGAGAGGACAGATGGCACTCTCTTCTGGATACAACAGAATTCTCCCCGGAGGGCATACGAGAGGCATTTGCCTTTTTTATGAAGATTTATATACCTGTGACCCTCCTCCCCCACCGGGGATTGTAGATGCCTATCTCAAAGAGGCAGATCTCCCGGCACTTACGCGCCCGGAGGCGTAAGCTCTTGACACTCCGGTCACGGGGGTGGAGGTGGCTGATGCCATTAAACGTCTTAAGTAAGGAAAGGCACCTGGGGACGATGGCTTCACCCCTGGCTTCTACAAAACGTTCACTGCGTTCCTTACCCCCTTCCTGGTGACCCTATTCAACCACATCTTTGAAACAGGGCAGGCACCCCCGTCCTTTGCTCAGGCCCTCCTAACGGTCATCCCAAAAGAAGGCAGAGACCCCAAATACTGTGGGTCATATCGCCCCATATCACTCCTTAACATAGATGCCAAGATATATGCGAGAGTGATAGCGGCCAGATTAGAAACGCATTTACCGAAATTAATACATACGGATCAGGTCGGCTTTGTTATGGGGAGACAGGGAGCTGACACGATGAGGAAGACGTTACACTTGATACACGCGGCACAGGGGAGGAATGACAACCCCACCCTCCTGTCGCTTGATGCCAATAAGGCCTTCGACAGAGTCGATTGGGAGTTCCCGGAAAGGGTTCTAGTCTGGATAGGTCTTGGCCCCAAACTAAGCCGCGCCATTAAGGCAATATACTCAGCTCCCCAGACCTCTGTAGCGGTGAACGGTGGCTACTCAAGGTGGTTCCCATTAGAGAGAGGCACCAGGCAAGGCTGCCCATTATCTGCTATACTGTTTGTGTTGTCTCTCGGACCACTGGCACAGAAGCTTAGACTTGACAAAAGGGTGGGAGGAATTAAAGTAGGGGATCAGGAATACAAACTAGGCCTATATGCTGACGATATCCTCCTGCATACAAAAACCCCTTGAGTTCGATACCTGCGGCCATGGAAATAATTGGGGAATACTGCTAATTGGCGGGCCTGAAAATCAACACAGAGAAATCAGTCCTCCTCCCGCTAGACAAGACTAGGGACTCAGAGGTTGAGCGATTTACACCCCTAGGGATGGAGGTTAGTCTCACTACATTGCGATATTTGGGCATCAATGTGACTTGTGACCTGGGTGACCTATTTGAAGCCAACTTCCCCCCGATACTAAGCACAATACAAAAAGACATTGAACGGTGGAGAAGGCTCACCATCTCGTGGATGGGCCGACTGAACACCATTAAAATGGTAATCCTGCCAAAGTTACTTTACCTATTTCAGATGTTCCCCATCCAACTCCCCAGAGATTTCTTTGTAACCACCAAAAAAGTCCTACATACCTTCCTATGGCAAAACAAAAAACCCAGGGTCCCTGCTGCCTTACTTCACCTCCCGAAAGACGATGGTGGGGTGGGTCTCCCAGACATAGACCTGTACTATAAAGCAGCACAACTGCGAGTGCTAATCCCACACGTCAGACAACAAAAAGACCCTCAATGGATAGGCTTAGACAACTACTATCTCCGTCCTTTTATTGTGGGGGAATGGTTATGGGTACCTGGGCCCCAATTACGAAATAGTATTAAAAATCACCCCATCCTCGGGACCATATGGGCCATATGGAAAACAAAAAAAGGAATGAAAGGAGTCACAACATGGCCCTCCCCCCTGGCGCATCTATGGGCCCCGGGCATTCGGGATGACATTCCTGATCCAGGCAGTTTTGAATCATGGTAGGAGGCAGGGCTTGAAAGGGCAGGCCAATTACGGAGGAATAATGCTTTCATCACTATCCAAGAGCTGGAGGAAGCTCTCGGCATAGGTCAGCTCTTAGTTTTCCAATACCTAAAACTAAAAGGTGTTATGACCCTGGAGGTCTGGAGGGAGGCGCTACAGAGAAACCTCACCCTGTTCGAAAAAATTCTAGGCACATACATAGGCTCCAAGGGACTCATCAGTGCAATGTATGCAGCACTAGTTGAAGTCAACACAACCCCCCTCAATCACTTTGAAACATAAATGGCAAAAAGACCTTGGGAGACATCTCACCCCAGAAACATGGCTCAAAATTTGTAGAAGGACCTCGAAAACCTCTATCTCGTTTCAGTACAAATTGCATGGTATTAAGCTTTTGTATAGGTGGCATTATGACCCACTCTGGCTAGCCAGGATGTATCAGGATGTGAGTCCTTTCTGCTGGCTGGGCCAGAAAGAGAACTACTGGCACATGTGGTGGGGATGTAGGGCGGTCCAGGCATATTGGGATGAAGTGCTCAGTTGGATAAAAGAGCTTGAAGGAGAGGAAAGGGAGAAGCACCGACTCTTGATCCTATTTGGTTTGGTCGAAACAGAAGAACAAACAATCAAATTGCCCATAATGACACATGGGCTCTTGCTTGCTGCGAGGGCCTGCCTTACAACTGTGTGGAAAAGAATTAGTCTACCAACTAAAGCTGAGTGGATCAACGTCTCCCGTAATATCTTCAATATGGTCAAGCTAACAGCAGCCATTCATGGTGATCGCACTTCCATTGACAATGAATGGTCCGAGTTCCGAGCCAAGTATATTGCACAAAGTTGAGTGTGCAACACGATACAGCTAAAGCGCCATTGCAATGATCTGCCTACTACTCTAATGTTAATTCCGAAATGTCTTATGCAAGTGCCACTTTTCTAAAAAATTCTTTTGCCTATGAACTCCTTCGCCGGACTGTAAAATGTACTTTAGACCAGCTGTCACTTCATGGGCTGCTGGGTGGGGGGAGGGGGAAGGGGTCAAGTTGTGGTTAGTCGTTAAGTATGTGCAACTGTAAAGCAGTTGAGTTATTCTGTATTCTTTGTAATGAAAACTGCATTCTCTAGGTTTGAAAAACAATAAAACCAATTTTTTAAAAAAAAGTAAAAATTCTGTAGGCTATTGCTTAAGAAATCTTTCTAACAGGATTGGTGTTCTATGTCTGTGCCCTAGATTCTACAGATAAACAGTGGGATAACAAGAAAATAGTACTGTAAAAACATGATCTAATTGATATCCTTGAGCAACATCTCTTTTTCATAAAGAGCAAGGTCTTGTATAGCAGAAATAGCATCTAAAGAACCTACGGTCTCAATCAGATTCCCCTTGGACTTGTCTCTCTTTTTCATTACTACATAGTAGTTTCTGCGCACTCGTGTACCAACCCCTTTCTTCCTACTAGACTCTTGATTTACTTAGTGTATGACACAACCCAGTGTCCCACTGCCCAGGAGAATAGGGAGACAGAAGAAGGAAGGTCATGAGCATGTTCATCCCACAATCCACATGATAAGTAACACAGCATTCTTGTACTGGGAAGGAGCTTTGGGGATGTACCCAGTAAGTGAAGAGCAGCTGCTGGGCCTTCTTCGCTGTAGTTCAAGAGAGAAGATAGATACAAACTCTGAAGCTGTGGGGAAGGCTTGCCACTGCAATACAGAATGCTAGCAAGAGGTGTGCAGCTGTTCCACACAGTCCAAAGGTAAAGGTGAAGGATATTCAGGAGTGGAAATGTGTAGAAGAAGAAAGAAGGGATCATATGCACAGATTAGGCCACAAGATAGTGCTGGGAGATGGTTTGTATAGTATCAGGGAGTGACACAGACTCAGTGTGCACCAACGAAACTGTGGATGTGGCAAAACATTTGCAGCGAGTGTCCTGAGAAATGGGAGACCATGAATGTGGGACAAAAGAGAGAGGGGTGGAGGATAGGATGGAGGAGAAGGGGGTGAAAGAGGAAAACACACGGGAGGAAGCTGGAAATAAGTAGATCATCAAACCAGGAAGTGGACAGAAGAGCAGACTGAACTGCCAACAACCCCTCAATAACCTGCCAAAATAAACTAAAATAAACCACCATGGGCTCAAACAAGTTGCCAAGCAGCGTCCTATTTCTAGTTTCATATATTTATAGTGCCATCCAATTCCCTGGCAAGTGAGTAATTTGTCTTTGTTTCCACCAACATATCTAATCCAGACATCTGTTGCCCACTCTGAATTGATACCTGCTGTAAAGGGTGCTGTTTCCGAAATCATAACAGGGCCCTTTATCCTTGATCTCTGAACAGTTTGAATGATAAATTTCCATGTGGGCCATATTTTCCATTCAGCTTGTTGTCCTTTTCCTATCCAGTTGTTCATTTTATGGCTACCTAATGCTTCCTGGATCCTAAGCCTGTTAAAGTAAACTCAATTTTAAGGTGAACCCTTTAATTATTCAAATCTCACTACCCATTCATAGGAATTAAGACATTTTAACCATAAGTCATTCCTCCAACTCAAAAATATTGGTCTGAGTACACTTTACTTTATTTTCATACTCTTTGCAGCAGATATATGCCCCCCACTTGGAAAAAGTCTCACATACTACCAATTTCCGAAATGGGGAAAAGAACTTCATCCAAAAATTATAGTCCACTTGCCCTGCTGGATGTGTCCAGCAAACTGGTATCTGCTACGTCTTCAAAGGTGCATGATATAGCTTAGTGATGTATCTTCTGGTGGTATCAACTTCAAGCAGGACACACAGGAACCACCAGGGAGCCAGGGTTATAAAAGGTAAATGCTTCTTTATTGGTTACATCTTAAGTAGGAAGGTGAGAATAAGGAGATCAATAGCATGCTGCCTCTGCCTTTGGCTCTCTCCCTGCACATCCCTAACTGTCCAACCTGGAACCCTCTCACTCACCAACTTCCATGCCTCACACCAACATTCCAAACTCCACTCACAGACCCACAGCTCTCATACCAGATATAAACCATTCATTTACTAGGATACACCATCCCCCTCCTTACAAACCAAAAGAAACGTCCCAAAGTGCAAAGAAAATAACTCTTAAGAAACTGACCACCTATTGCACTGGTCTGCCCCCCAGGACCTTGGGGCTGCCCTCCCCAAGCACAATCTGCTCAACCTGAGCAAACCCCACTAACAAACTAAAACCCTCAAAACAAAACCTACCTCCTTCTGTAAGGGCCTGCCACACCCAAACCCTGAACCTGCCACGTCCAGGCACAACCTCACCCTATAGCAGGACACTACCGTCAACTGCACAGTGGGCAACACTTACCTACATTCAAAATCAATACAACATCCGGAAAACATCTGGAAAACAACTAAAAGGTCTGACAATCGCTAACCTAGTAAATAACTCTAAACACCAACCAAACAACATCACCACCTCTCTCCACATAAAATAAGCAGAAAAAAAAACAGGACAGCCACTAACAATACAGAGGTCACAAATAAAATACGACACAACCACAGAAGACGTGGTGCGCTAAAAAGGTGCACAGATACAACCGTGCGAAAACAGGAAAAATTCCTGCGCAAAATGCTGAAGAGATTAAAATGAGCACTTGCTGAAGATTCGCGTAAGACTCCACAACACACACAAGATGAAAAAAAATGTGTGTAATTGCAAAACCATGAATTTGCAAATAAATAGTCTGGATGCACATAAAATGTGGGGAACATATGTGCAGTACCAAACTCCCCACAATTTTAGAATAAATCTTCAAGACAACTGTGTGTTTAAACCCAATCCAAAATAACAATCTCCTAAAACACCACATTTGCAGAACTGACACCAAAAACCTGTGTGGCACCCTAGAACAGAATTCTGATAGCAACATCAACTGGCGAGCCACTACCCCTCTTCGAGGCATCGCCTGGCACAACAGAAAAAAAAGAAAAAAAAAAACTACCAGGAGTGTGAAATCCACTCCCACAAACATCAACTTCAACCGTGAGGAAAGAAGTGTGCGATAACCCACAATGAACCATTATCTAAAACATAGGCCCCAAGCCCTAAGACCTATACCCAACAATTTACGTAGAAAAACTTCCAAATACTTTATGGGTCCCCTACCCTGGCATTTCACGCCACTAGCCTAAACCAAAAAAAGGTTTAAACTCCTTGGAGCACTCACTGCAAAGTGTCCTTCCTCCTCAATAAATGGGTTCTTCCGAAGGTTTTCAAACTACAAACCTTAACCACACCTGGCCATAGCGTAGAAACCAAAACCCATTTTATGCATACAACTCCACTACAAAAGTGCGTACATGACATGTACACTACACTTAGGGCCACATCACGAGTCTGGTGGTAACCCTTAAATGCAGCGGTAGCGCTATTACCGACGCATTTAAGTGTCCGCCAGATCATGGCCTTGGCAAATATTCACAGCCAATTTGCACATTTTCTGCACTATTACTGCCGGCGGGACATCTGCCAGTGGTAAGAGCGTGAATTTCCCCATTGGGCCCAATGGCAGGTGAGGAATTCCCAAATGGGCCCATTGGGGAATGGGCACTAACCGCTCTGCCAAACCCGTGATCCGGCGCTGATAGCGCCGGGGGGTTTGGCGGTAGGGCTAATAGCGCCGGCAGTAAGAGCGCCGGCGTTACCGCCGAACTCGCGATAAAGCCCTTATTCTAGTTTTAAGAAATTCTTGCGCACCTTGGAAAATGGCCTACTTTTATCACTTTTGCAAAGGAAGTTGAACAGAAGAACACAACCGATGTATGTGGCCTTCATAGACATTTCTATGGCTTTTGATCGTATCAATAGATTTATATTGTGGAAAAAACTTCTTGAGTGGGGCTGCCCAAGTTCCTTATTGTGCTACTTGCACACGGACACCAGGTGGACATTAGGTTCAAAGCACATGGCACATTATCAAGACCAATATGAACGAGCATTAGCCTAAGACAAGGGTGTGTGCTGACCCCGTTTCTTTGTAACTTGTTCATATCTGACCAGGCCAGACACTCTCCTCGATGCGCTCCTTCACTCAAAAAGTGGGTCATGAGTGGATACGTTTTCTGGCCTACACAAATGATGTGCTACTTCTTGATTATGCTCCGGTAGGCCTGCAATGAATGGCTTCTGACCTCACTTGAGGACTATATCGATCAGAATGAGCTTACAATTAATGCCAACAACTCCAGGGTTCCTTATTTTATGCGGAAGTCAGGTGGCTTGCCTAAATGTACTTGGACCCCTTCTATAGCCACACGAGAAGTCATGGAGACTATAATTTATTTGGGATTTTCCATCTTCACTAAAAATATTAAGTTGGCCTATTTTCTGGAGCTCCAAGATACATGTATATAGGCAAAGCGCATATATATGAGATCTGTTTGATATTCACTTGTCCCTGTTACAAGGCCAAGGTTGTGCCTATTTTAACTTATGGGGCAGAAATAATGGGGGCGTTGATGGGTCCACTGTGGCATATACTCGAGGGTCTTCTTTTCAGGTGGCCATTGGGTCTTCCGAATTGTGAACCGTCCTCAGTTCTGAGATATGAAATGGGGCTGGGGTCGCTTTCTGCTGTGGCAGCATGGAAATATCTTTTATACAGGGACACTTTCGCCCCCGCCCCTCACGTGTCGATATATGGTGCCCAAAATCACTCTATTGAGAACTTCAATGATATTGATCTGCGTGATTGGACTACCTTTGGGTAAGTCCTGCTTATGGTTATTGACACCATGGCAGGTGCGCTGCGTGTGGCTGCAGACAAAGTCAAGAGGAAATTGTTTACTATGGAATGGGTTTCCACTGGCGATATTATGAAAAATTCCAAATTATATACTAACATCGGGGAAATAGAGAGACTGTGCAATGTTTTACTATGTTGCCAATTTAAGATATGCATGTAAGACTGAACTTGCTGTCATTGATGGAGGTGTTGGGTGCACGTAATACCATCACCAGAGAGCAGCATCCATGCTGATTTTGTGAACAGAAGGCTTTTGTAGAACATTTTAGACACTTGAGTACTCAGTGTATTTATTGGGCGGACAAAAGAGACTTTTACATAATTTAAAAGGATACACAATATGTTATAGCGCGCAACTCTGGAATTAGATCATGAAAGGACGAGAAGTACCATTTATTTTGACCAGTGTAAGGTTTATTATGGATATCTTTTCTGATGGTATGAATTGACTGGGATCTTCTACTTTTCGAATACTTTCAAGTGTGTTGAACGGAATCCCGAACCTGCTCTCTTTACATTTTCTAACTGTTTTTTTTTAATCTATTAATTAAAGGATAATGCAATTAATTGTATTGGTGTGCTTATTCATTTTGTATTAATGGTGAACTTAATAATATTGAACAATATCACTAATACAAAAATAAAATACACTTTACATTTTGATTTTTCCTATGCCCATAATAACAGTATTTTGTCAAGAGTGACTTGCAGGTGCATGTTGAATGGATTAAATGCAAGCCCCTATTGCATGCCTTTATTAATTGTTGATGTAGTCATTTAAAGTCAGTAAAAATATAACACACATGCCATCGGTCCTTGCTGTCAATTGTAGTCATGTCCCCTTTGTCGCGTATTTCCAATTCCATCTGTTGGGATTGGAAATCGTATTCTTTCCAATTCGATTCTTGGCCCCTTCAATTTCCCACACAAGGTGGCATCATTTGTTCAATATCTGATGGGAAGCGAAGGCCAGGGCAGCGAGATAATAATACAAAAGCGGGTAGTGGGCGTGACACCAATACAATGCTGCATCACATGAGCACTGTTAGGGTGTGCTACTGCATGTGTTTGTACCCAAGAAACATGACAGAGAGCACACTCCAAACTTGATTTTGCATGTGGATGTCCAAATCTATATTTGCTATGGTGCCCTCGCTTGGTTTCAGGGTGCAGCTGCAACCGGTACTCACCACAGCATAAATGTTGCTTTGTTGTAGGAGGGCCATTGACGATGTAACTACACAAAAGATGTGGGTGTAGGGGCACATTTGGCATCCACTTAAAGCTACTGCACCCTACTCAAAATAAGGACCAATGAGCGTATTTTGACTACAGAATGTTGCTAAAATAACACGCTGTGCAACATCTCATGTTTGCATCGCATTTGGATTGTAATATACTTAAAATCGCATTTGTTCGATATTTGTATACACAAATAATGAACGTATTTTTACACTTCGCCATGTTGTCCTAAAGATACATTCTGAACATGTCCATTAACTGTACAGATCAGTCCCGCTAGAAAACACTGAACCCAGCCAAGGCCAAGTGTGAAAGTTCTTGACATCTTAAAGATCTTCTGCAATGTTTGATGTCAGGTTTTCCCAAGTTAAAGTGTCAGTGAATTTGATAGAGTGTCCTCATAAATGTAAGCATTTTCTGCTTGATTCTAAAATTCGTGGAGCGTGAAAGATGGAACAAACTTGATGTAGGTTGAGCACCGGATCATCACAATGTTACTGTCTCTCGATCAATGGAACAGCATGTTTTCAAAACAACATGAAAGGCATCACAGCCATTTCTGAACACTGTCTTTTCCATTTAACTGTCTTTTGAGGCAGTAAAGAATGATGGATATATTCAAAGTGCACACATACTTTTTTAATAAATATACACACAGTGAAAAAGAAAACTCGGTTAAGAGAGCATTAAGGTGATCAGATTTAATGCAACAAAACCCATGAAATTTAGCAGTTGCATTTCGAGCTAGTCCACCTTAACTTCACCACCTGTGGTGCAATGTATGACCACAGTGATGACATCACATATAACAACACTGTTGACATCACTGGTGACATCACGAATTATAACATACATGAAATCAGTGATGAGATCAATAATTACATCAAATGTGACATTACTGATTAAATAAGTTAGACTATTTTTGTTCACCTCTTTTGATGCACATTTTATGATATTACACTCAACAATATTAACACCATGATAGGGAACAATACACTGATATAGAAGTATGATATGACTATGTGGGGTGCATTCATTTGTAATGCTTATTAACTTATGAAGTTTAAAACAAAAATATGTAACCTTATATAAATGGTTTGAATTTCATGTAATAGTAAGCAATTACAATTCTTAATTGCAGGGAAATTATCTGATTCTGGAAAATCTATTTCAGGTATTTCAAGCATTATAGAATAAGTATATATAGTAGCAAAAACAATGAGAATAGATAGAAGTACAAACATGTTTAATAATGTTAAATGTTCACTTCTCCTCATTGTAATAACATTACATGAACACATTCATGTCTAAATGACAAGTTTTATGAAAGTAAATCCCATACAAAACAACCTATGTGCCTGTTTGTATTGGGATCATATATAATCCAAGAATTCGAAGTTGGTCAATATGAAAAAAATCAGTTACTTATGCTACATAATTGCATACTGTATACTGTGCTTTACATTTAAAGAAACAAGGGCAGACGAAATTGCACGGTGTAAGTATGAAATAAGTACACATATGTTATATTAAAAGCCAGAGGGCCTGATTCATGGAATTGTTAGCATGGTGCAAAGTGACTTTGCACTGCCAACACACACCCTGATTCACAGAGCGGACACTTTGCATTGCAAAAGTATTCTTTGCACCATTCATTTGGCCAATTTAGCATGGTGCAAAGAGTACTTTTGCAGTGCAAAGTAACTTTACACTGCAAAAATACACGTTGCACCGCTCTGTGAATCAGGGTGTTTGTTGGCAGTGCAAAATCACTAAAATTGCTAAAATTTGTATGAAACAGGCCTAGAGTTTTTTAAAATGTAATGAGGCCCAAACATGTCTGGGGATGCTTGTGGTTTCATACAGACGGGATGTGACCTAGCAGCTCGAGCTGGACTGCCCCTTTTGGGTGGCCCAAGCCTTATTTGCATGTGGTCTTTCCTGTTCTGTAATGGCTTGGTAGGCAAAGTACAATGGCCTGCAGGGTTTCCCAGAGCAAAGCTAGAGGTTAGGATTCAGTCTAAACCATCCAGCCATCACCTCTTGTGTTTTGCTATAGTCACCCTGAGTGGGATGTATATGCACAGACGTGGGTACTGTGCCTTGTGGGCCTAGAGAGTCAAGCTACTCCTCAATGATACGGCCCTATAAGGCCAATACGTGTCTGGGAATGCTTGTGGTTTTGTGCAGAAGGAATGTGACCTAGCAGTTCGGGGTGGGCTTCCCCTTTTTTGGGTGGAACCAAGCCTAGTTTGCATATGGTCTTTCCACTTCTGTGATAGCTTCACAGGCGCAGAATGATGGTCTGGAGGGTTGCCCAGAGCAATGGCAGAGGTTTAGATTAATTCTAAACCTTCCAGCCATCACCTCTTGTGTTGTGCATTAATAAACCCAGTGACATCAGCACATTCTCTCATGATGTAATTAGCAATGCCAACAGTGAGGTTACCAGCAATGTCAGATATGATGTCATTATTGATGTCACCAGTGATGTCACCTTTGATATCATCATTGTGGTCATACGATGTGCAACAGGGGGAGCCTACGTAAGGTGGACTTGCTAGAAAATGCATTTACCGAATTTCAGGGGATTTATTGCGTTAAATCTGATAACCTTAACTCTCTCTTAACCTTGATTTTGTTCACTGACCTTCAAATGTTTTGTTGCTATGCACTTTCCATGTAAAATCACTTTAATAATCTCCTAACAAAAGTTTTTTCACTGAATTTCAACAGTTTTGTTATACTATAGTTTCTTCAGGGCCCATTAGCCATGGCTTTCGTCCATGGCCACTGTACATGTTGCACCAATAGGTTTCTTTGTGGCTTCACTAGCCATGGCCTTCGGCCGTGGCTATTATACATGTCACACCCACAGGTATCACCTGGCACACTAGCCATGGCCTTTGGCCCTGGACACTGTACATGTTACACCAATAGGTTTCTTCGTGGCCCATCAGCCATGGCCCTTGGTCAAGGCCAGTGGCCATGTTGCACCAATAGGTTTCTGCAGGGCCCACTAGCTGTGGCATTAGGCCATGGCCAGTGACCACTTCCTTAGTTTTACTTTTTACTTTATTAAATTTGTATAGAGCAAGCCATGGACCCGAGTGCTTAAGGGCGCATAACAGGACAGACAAAACATTCAACAGATATGCTACCGGGATATACCACAGAGCAAGAGAGGGAAGAGATAGCTGGCATAGGACCTATGCAAAAAAAAAATGTTTCAGTTTCCTTTTAAAGACCCCAGTGGATTCAATGCCTCTTAGCTCGAGTGGTAAATCATTCCAGGCCCTTGGAGCAATAGCATAGAAGGCTCCATTGGAGGCCTTCTGAGTCCTACACTTAGGGATCCTCAACTGATCCTGGTTGCTAGACCTTAGAGTCCTCCCATGACTTTTATTAAAGGGCAAAGCTTGAAGATAACCAGGCATCCCCCCCTGTCTACACCTCTGCGTGATGACCAAGAGTCTAAAACAAATTCTCGACTCAATCGGAAGCCAGTGAAGAGCTCTTCTAGCAGCCGAGACATGGTCTCTCCGAGAGAGGTCCATAACAGCCCTCACAGCACCATTTTGAGAGTTTTGCAACCTTTTGCAAAGGGATTTGTTAATGCCAACTAGTATACTGGAGCAGTAATCTATCCTCGACCCCACAATCACTCTTGCCAAAGTCTCAGCATTGGCTTGCGAGATAAGGGGTCTAAGGTGGGCTACTAGTTTAGTGAAATAGGCACATGAAGATACTTCGGATATGGCCAGTGCCACTGCCTTTGGCCATGGCCTCTGTACATGTTGCACCAATAGGTTTCTTTGGGGCCCACAAGCCATGGCCTTCAGCACAGAGATCCATTGGACCCTGCCTAGGAGATGTTATCACTGCAGATGTAAAATTGCTTTTTGTTATTTCACGCTCTCCCTATTCCTGTGGGATTCCTCTGATTATGGCAATGAACTACACATACAGCACCATCGAACTACCCATTTCCACGGGATTACCCTGGTGTTCCGACGATAACACCAGAAAATCAAAAACTCTTCCCTGTCCTCACAGGCACTCACCAAGTGTCCACCACCCTTTTCCATGTTCTCCCCTCTCCCATCAATTGTATTTTTCCTTTCCTCCATGGCCCTCTCGTAGCCATTACCCCTTATCACTGTTTGGTTCCTTGTGGTGCATTTTCTTCTCCAAGGTGGGCTTGACTGAAATACGAATGCTGAATTTCAGGGATTTTGTTGAGTTAAATCTGATCACACTAACTCTCGCATAAAAAATGGTTTTTCACAGAATTTCAAGGTTTTTGCTACAACTTAGTTTCCTCGGAGCCCACTAGCCATGGACGTCTGCTGTGGCCACTCTACATCTTGTACCAATAGTTTTCTCTTGGGCCCACTAGCTTTGGACTTCAGCGATGGCCAGTGGCCACGGCAAAACATGTTGCATAGTTTCTTGAGGTCTCACTAGCTTTGGCTTTCGGCTGTGGCCTTTGTATGTGTTGCACCAATATCTTCCTTTTACTATCCATGGCCACTAGCCATGCCACACCATTACTTTGTTACCAAACACTTATTTATGTATTTGTTTACATTTTTAAAGCTCACAAAGCAGCCGTAGGGCATTGTGGTGCTGTTACATGCAAAGCTTACGTACTTACAATAGAATGACAGCCTGTCTGTCGTTCGTGGTTACAGGGAACTTAATACCAGACAGGTAGCAGTAAACATATAATATTATAAAGAATGGGAGGGCTCTACACTTCAGAGGGTTACAGGTGAACTGGCTACAATTAATACCTTATGGACCAAGGTATCAAAGGGGACAGCATGAGGGTGAGGTGTGTACTAGTTGAAGAGCCTCGTTTTGAGGGCTCTGCGGAAGGACAGGTGTGAGGTCTCATTCCTTAGGGTAGCTGGGAGGGCATTCCATTGTCTTGGAGCTATGCAGGGGAAGCTGGTGCCGCCCGCCTTGGCCCGTTTGATGGTGGGGATGTTCAATTGGTTGGAGTAGTGTGATCATTTGGGCCTGGAGGAGCTGTATCCTACTACTTTCTCTGAGAGATAAGAGGGGGCTGTGAAGGAGAAGCATTTGTGGGTTATGGCTAGGGTCTTGAAAATGATGCATTCTCTGACTGGGAGCCAGTGTGCAGCGCGCCCAGCATTGGAGATATGGTCCCCCTTGGGTATGTTCAGGGCTGCTCAGAGTACATTATTTTGAATCATTTGCAGTCTGTTTAGATTTTTTGCAGAAGTACCAACAAAGAGAATGTTGCAACAGTCAAGTTTAGCACTATGGGTGATCTGACGATTGCGAGACAATTCTGGGTAGATAGGTAGGGTTTGACTGCATTCATCAGCTTAGCGATGGCCCTAACTTGGCGTGTCATGGAGAGTGTGGCATTAAGGTACACCCCCAGGGTCTTGACTGAAGGTGAGACTGTGATTTGTGTGTTGTGTATGGTCTGTGTTGTCTATGGTGAAGGAGCTGTATTGTTTGTTATGTTTATTAAGGGTTTCCTTTGGGCCGACTAAGAGGATTTCGGTTTTGTCTCTGTTTAGACAGAGCCCGTTGGCTGCCACCCAAGCTTTGATGGTGGAATAATTATTGTGAAGTGTTTTGGAGTCACTTTCGTATGAGGCAGGGAGTGGGAGGAGGACCTGCGTGTCAACAACACAGTTTGTGTATGCCAGGGTCACTAGTTCCAGGAATATGGCAAACATCTCTTTGGATTCTAATTTGGCATTAGTGATTCTTTTGTTGAGGGAGGTGGATTTGATTAGGTTAATGGCTTTCTTGTATTGGGTAGATCGTTTTTTAAATTCTTCTTTAGTGGAGCCTTGAGGGTTAGCTTGCCACTTGGTGAGTGTTTTGGCTTAAGGGTGCCTAGTACCTGAAGTTCCGATGTGTACCAAGAGTTGGCATTCCGAGTCACCTTGGCCTTCTTTAGTTCTAGAGGAGCTATGGTGTGAACTGCATTTTTGAGGGTGAGGTTGTAAATTTTGGCTAGAACAATAGGGTCGTTTGAGAAAGGAGGTCTGAGGGATGGATCAGCTTGCAGATATGATAGGAGGTTGTCTTTGGTTAATTTTATGGGCGCTCCTAGCTAATGCTGGTGGTAAAGTTGCAGTAGGCTTAATGGCCTAGGTGGATGCTTGGATGAAGATTTGAATGAGATATTGGTCTATCCAGGGACATGGGTTGATGGCACTGATAGAGGCGGAGCAGTTGTGGGCAGCAACCCAGTCAAGGATGTGTCCTTTAGAGTGTCAGGTTAATGACTGGTTGTATGAAGCTCATGTTGTTTAGTGCTTTGGTGAGCGATTTGGCTGGTTTGTCTTTTGAGTCATTGAGGCCTAGGTTTAGGTCACCAAGTAGCATGGTTTTGGTGGTACTTTTTAGGTTTTCTCCCAACAAGTGGAGTCATTTTTCCTGGAAGTCTGAGGATGAGCCATGGGGTCTGTAAATGATGTGAATGGAGATGGTGCAATTGGGCGATAAGGAGAGTTTCACAGCGATGCAGTCTGTATTACCTTCCAGCGAGGAGTTTGCTTGTCTGATAGACAGAGATTCTTTGGCTATGAGCACTACACCACCCCCTTTCAAATGCAGTTGGTCCTGCCATTATATGGTATAGCCTGGTGGAAGGGGTAAGGAGATAGCTGGTACCGCAGCCTCGTGAAGCCAAGTTTCTGTAATGGCGAGGAGGTCTAGGTTGTGGCGGTTGAGTAGGTCCATGATCTCTGTGGCGTGAGTTGGGAGAGAGCGAGTGTTGATAAGGGCACATGGGAGAGAAATGGTTGGAGTGCTAGGATTAGTGGTGGGTGTACCTTGGGGTGATTTTAATAGTGCAATATTGGTAGCTGATGGAGTAGAAGTGACTGAGTGGCTAGTGGTGTGGGGTGAGTGTGACTTAGCTTTGGTGTGATTGGTATCAGAGTGGGTCAGAATGGGCATGGTGGGGTGTGGCTGAGTAGTCATTGTGAGCATTGTGGGGTTGGTGAGGGTGAAAGCTGGTGGAGGCTTAATGGGAGAGCTAATCATGAGGTGGGCAGTGGTCCGTGTGGAGCACCAGCCACGTAGTTGGTTTCATTGATCTGTGAGCCTTGGGTGCATTGGATAATGTAGTGCTTTAGTGCGGCACCTCAACATAGTTAGTCAGCGGGCCAAACATTCAGGGAGGCTAACCTTGGCATTAAGATTATACATGAGTGGGTAAGTGGGAGGGCTGAAAAAAGAGGGTAGAAAGCAAGTAGGGGGTATGTCGGCTGAGTTGGGGAGTTTCGGGGACATGGCAGGTGTGCTGGTGCGGGGAGGGCAAGAGCACAATGGCTTTGAGTTGAAGAGAGGTATGGGAGGGGTGGCCATCTTATGTTGTGAGCTCTAGGGGCTTGTGAACGCTGACTGAGTAGTGGTGAGGTACTGCGTACCTCACTGAGTAGGGCACCACAGAGGATGGCTGGTATGGGAAGGAAAACTGGACTTGCAGTGAGTTGGCGCACCAGGATGAGAATGGACTGATGTGTAGCTGGCAGTCCAATGCACAAAGGGGAGGACAATGTATGGGTTGGGTCCTAGTGGGTGTGTATACCAGAGTGGCAGAGGACTAGGGGGCATAGTAGGTGTGCTGCCTTCAGATTAGTGGAATGCGGGTGCCTGACAGCGGCAGTGGCGGTGCCTAGATTATGCAGGGATAGCAGGGTAAGAGAATTTGTGACTGTGCTATAACTGTTTAGGTGTGGCGTAGTAGTGCCAAGGCTAAAGAGAGTCTGGCAATGGTGGTGGTGTCAGACTAGCGGGGGCTACAAGCAGTGGCCATTGCTGTAGGTGTTGCTAGCTGTATTGTGGTGGAGGAGGGTGCTAGTGACATAGGGTTAGGGCCAACATGAAACTTTTGCACAGCCATGACATGATATGGTGCATTTAGGATAGGGAATACAAATCAAACAGCTTTAGAAGATAGTAAACAATAAGTAAAGCAGCGAAAATAAGCATAGAGAATGTGTGAATAATGCAAGGCAGTTTAATTCCCATGGGCATATAACACAGAGTTTGTAATGAGTTGTATGTTTCATAGGACTCACTGTGATTTCAATTGCATGACCGATGGGAAAAAAAGTTCTCGATGCTCCTTGGGGTCCTGTGGGTGATGGCGAGTGGCATGGTCAAACAGCCATGGAAAGGCTGTTTTGCAGATGAAAGAGTCCTTGTGCACATACTGCCCAGACAGGCATAGACAAGGGGCCTTCTAACCCAGGCCTTACAGCCAAGGGCGGCTTCCGCCTGCCGGTGGACTATAATAGGCTTATGTCATGCTCCGGAATAGGTTGCTAGGCAATGGTGCTAAACAAGGGAGCTGAGGGTTGCCGAGATGCGGATGCGTCGGCAATTTTAGAGTATTCAAATAAATCATGTCTTCACATGTTCTGAGTTGGAGCAGGGACCGCCTCTCCACGTAGTTTCACTGGGGGTGAATGAATTCTCAGAAGGGGAACTACGCTGGATTTTCGGGCCAGTATTTGCATCCAGTAAATATATCAGCAGGTAGTGTGCTCATGCCCAATCCATCTAGATAAAGCTGGTAGGTGCTATGCAGAGCTGCTCCTGCAGCTGCAGTGGTATCGGCGCTCCTGCCCTAACCGCAGCGAAGAAGAGACTGGGCACAGACAGGGTGCCTCCTAACCCAGGCCTTACAACCAATGGCCGGATTCCGCCTGCCGGCTGACGATTATAGACTTATGTCACGCTTATGTTGCGCTCCAGAATATGTTGCTAGACAACGGTGCTAAACAACTTATTGCCACCTTTCCAGTAGATGTAGGCACTCGAGATGCTAAAACATTTTTTATGAACTCCTTATTTCCATGATAATTTTTTTCTTTTTTTTTTAATTACTTGTTTGAATCGCATTAGCGATTTTTACAAGGTGAAAATTAATAAAGAAAAAGAAAAAGTAGTTGTATAAAAGGTACGTAGTGAAAGAAACATTTTGGGGTCGATTCATGGAGCAAACGTGCGCCGAAAATCCCAGCGCAAGCAGGCGCTAGGTGGCGCAAGTGTGAGAAACCCACTGCACGCACACGCGTGCGATTCAAGGAAGACGCTGCGCGTGTTTCCCGCTGTCTGTGCGCCCAATCCTGCCATGGCGCACGCGGGCACACACGGCATGTGGTACGCGCACAGCAAAAGCACACATAGCGTGGCGCACACAACCAAAGTGTGCGGAACAGTGGGCGTAACACGCGGAATGGGGAATAACGCGTGAAAAAGAAGGCATAACTGGGGAAGTACTGCAGGGAACTACACGGAACGCCCACACGCACGCGAACAACCCGTATTCATGGATTCGAATACGGGAAACCCACGCATGGCAAAAGACGCACAGGCGTCAACGCGTCTGCCACACTAAGGCAGGCGGAAGCGTCCCTGCGCACAGTATAAAAGTGTGCGCAAACAACAAACACGTATATACAGCTACGATGAATGCCCCATTTGTCGCAGCACTGATCGTGGGACACCGCAGGAGGAGGAGAATAGCCAGGGCACGCAATTTTCGCACCACGGACAAGCCTTTTTGGGATGCCTGACGACCAGGTCTACGGCAGGTATAGGTTTCCACCCCATATCATCCTAGACCTGGTCAGGGAGTGGGAAGATGACCTTACATCCCCCACCCTTTGCTCCCAAGCATTGAGCCCCTTGGAGAAGGTGCTCAATGTCCTGCATTTTTTGGCCACTGGGTCATTTCAGCGGACTACTGCCATAGTGGGGGGGGTCTCACAGGCCACCCAGTCACGCTGCCTTCACCAGGTACTGGCAATCATGACAGCGCGCCCCTCAGTCCGCAGGCACATATACATGCCCAGAACACCCGCAGAAAGGCAGGCCGTTGTCCTGGATTTTTTCAGGGTGGCACACTTCCCCAAAGTGCCCGGTGCCATAGATTGCACCTGTGTGGCCCTACGTCCACCTAGGGCCACTGAGCACATCTACCGAAACCGCAAGCACTGGCATTCCATCAATGTACATGTGGTATGCGATGCAAAGGGAATCATCACCTGTTTCTATGCAAACTATCCTGGCTCCACCCATGACAGTTTCATATACAGAATGTCGGCCCTGAGCCGGGCCCTGGAAGCTGGCCAGCATGGCGACACCTGGCTCCTAGGTGAGTACAAATGCCCTTGCACTGCATGCATGTCACACACATACACACAAATTCACAAACCCCTATAATCACAACCATTTACACCTCCCCAGGGGACAGTGCCTACCCTCTGAGCAACCACATGATGACGCCAATCCAGAACCCCACCACACCACCCCAGGTAAGATACAACGCCGCCCATATTGCAACCAGGGCCATAGTGGAGCGCACATTTGGAGTGCTCAAGTCACGTTTCCGCTCCCCTGACCGCTCTGGCGGGCAGCTACTCTATGCACCCCCGGTAGTGTGCAGGATCATTGTGGCAGCATGTGTCCTGCACAATGTTACAACACGGCAGGGCGTACCGGTGGACATGGTGGTGCCCCCACATCCCCAACCACAGGCACAGGCGCTGCCCATGGGAGGGGACAGGGCACGTGGCGAGGAAGCCCGGACCCAGCTTGTGGCCACATTTTTCACCTAAACTCCCACCCATGCGGAGTGCACACAGGCCTGGCACATACCAGGTGACAATCGATGATGACAAAGAGACAGTCAACTGTCACAACCTTACCACCCTGAGATTGTTGCCGTGGAAGTGCCACATTGTCTGCATCCCTAGTTACTTAAACACAAGCTATCCTGTGTGACCAAAAGGCACACATATGACATATGACATGACATGATATGGCATTTGTAACGTGCCTATACAGTGTTTCAAGGTGCAACGAGGCAGGGAGGGGGAACAAAGGAAGACAGACAACGATACTACTAGGCCAGGTGTCATTTAGATTGTGCAAGTGCAGGGGTAGGGGGAAGGGAAAACTGCAAGGGGAAGGGGAGGGGGGAGTGCAGTACAGGGTAAGTAGACTAAAAAACAAATAAATAGGCCAGCTGGTGGCAACTGCAAAGGTAAGTGCAGACAAGTGCTGGGAAGGGGGGGCTGTAGGGATAGAGAGACAGTCCCGCAGTGCAGGGGTTGCCAGGGAGGCAGTGCAAGTGGAGAGTGGCTGGGCCAGGGACCGAGTTCGGTGAGAGTGGCCCAGTTGCAGATCCAGTGCAGTTCCAGTGAAGAATTTTGCAAGGGAGAGGCAGAGAGAAAGCAGAAGCAAAGAGGAAGGTCTTGAGGTGCTTCCGGAACTGGAGATGGTTCTCCTCAAGTTCCAGTGAGGCAGGAAGGCTGTTCCAGAGGGAGGCCCCTGCCGCGGAGAGAGATCTACCCCCAGCTAGTTGCTTCGAGAAGCGGATGACCCTGACATGCAAGGTGTTAATCACACACACCTGCAAAACAGGCCATGGCCATCACTGCTATGTCACTCAAACCCTCCCAAACCACAACATGACATGGCAAGCAATACCCATACGGGGTATGAGCCGGAACTGCGAGCCGAAGTGAGAGCAGTCTGCAGCAGTCCTGTAGTCCGAGCACATCGTTGTGCCAGGAAGTGGTTAATTAGCCCAGTACACCGCGGAGCGGTGAGCGGAGCTGCGAGCCGAGGTGAGAGCAATCTGCAGCAGTCCTGTAGTCCGACCACATCGTTGTGCCAGGAAGTGGTTAATTAGCCCAGTACACCGCAGAGCGGTGAGCGGAGCTGCGAGCCGAGGTGAGAGCAGTCTGCAGCAGTCCGCTGCAGATGCGGAGCAAAAGCGCGATGGAGCCTGAAGTGCGTCCTCCCACAACCCCAGTAGGAAAGACCAAGACGACCTACTGGGAATCGGAGGAACAGGGAGAATCAATGTCTAAACCAACACAGAAAATGAGAGCACTGGAGGCCGCGGAGGCGGGGGCTGTGGCCAAGAAATCGGAAAAAGTAAGAACCCCCAGAGGTAAGCTTATAATGAAAACGCATCAGAGGCAAGCACAAACAAGCTTACCAGCCTTGTGGGCTGCGGCAAACGCGCCTGAAATTGTGAGTTCGAGTCCTCCCGTCAGATCCCCCCAGCCCCCGCCGACACAGCACCCGCAGAGTGCGGAGTGCGAGGAAATCAGTGTGGAGACAGAGACGGAGACGGAGGTGGAAGAAGTAGAGAGCCCCTGCCACGCCGGGCCAGGCGGGACAGAGAAAAAGAGCATACCTGACCCAGTTGTCGTCCCAATCGTCCGCGATGCAGCGGGGGCCCTAGCAACCGTCCTAGAGACGAGTGGTGGTGGCATCAGGGTCATCGGAGGACGACCGGCGTCACCACCTTTGCGGGGCTCCGGCTGTGGGGCGGGCGGTAAAGGGTGGAGTGAGGAGGCAGACGACGTCCAGAAGAGCCAGAGTTTGGAGGTGCCAGTGGGTAACCTGATCCACAACAACGTTGATGTAGCAGCCAGCGGGTGGACCCCCCTTACATGTAACACCCCCTGTGAGAAATGCTTCAACCCCCCCGGCAGCCAAGCCCCAGTGGATGCAAATATGCAGATCCAAAATAACGTGGAGCAAAAAATATGGACTGCCCTAAGAAAACGTTGAACATCAAGGCAATGATCCACGCAGACCATAAGAGCAAAGACACAGACCAGAGAAACACAACAGTTGTGTATAAAAATCAGGTAAAGGAACACAAGGAACCAGTTGAAATCAGTGCCGGTGAATCGTCCTCAGATAGAGATAGAGATAGTGATGAAGTCTTTGAAGAAGATAACAAACGAGGGGACGCATACAGAGCAAGCGACCAGGAGGACTCAACCAAGGAAACGAAAGTGCAAAAACCGGTGTAAATCAACAAAAAAAGAAACAAAAAAAGAAAAAACTCAAATCTAAAAGAAACGAAACATCTCGGAAGGCACCCTCAACTCAAGAAAAAATAAGGGGTACAAAAGACCAGACCACAAAAAGTAGAGAAGAAGGAAAGTGGTCTAAAAGAAAAAAACCATCAAAACTTCCGGCACCGCTACTATCCTGCCCCCTAAAAACATTCTTTACCCAACAGTACAAACGCAAACTAACAGTGGACTCAGAGGTATCAGATGCAGAGATGCTCGAAATAGCGAAAGAAATCACGCCAGGATCAAAACTAAGAAAAACAGACGATACCCAAACCAAATTCGCCACACAGATGGGGAAAAAACCAAACGGTGCAGCCTGCACAGAAAATAGCAATAAAAGAGAAACCAAAGCCCAGTCCAAGAGCGGGGAAGAGGATCACCCTCGGGAAAGACAAATGGAATCCCCCAATCCCAAGATCCCGTCGGACACTGAAACCTCAAACTCGGAGCCCAAAAAGAAACAAAAAACCCCAATGACAAACAAGGACGAAAGGACAAAGGCAACCGTAGAAGATCACATAGCAAGCCTGTCCTCGGAGGAAACCCATAGACCCGTGGACCTAACAGATGACAGTGCACAACGGCCTGTATGGACAAAGCTGCACTTGGTCACGGAACTACAAACAGCGGCCTTCCACAAGGAACTGGGAACTCCAACGGACACCTCAGAAGCTACAGGCAGGGAGAACGTCAGCAAGTCAGGACCCGACTTCACAAACAGAAACAGAAACAAAACACCGGGGCCCACACAGTATAAGTATGTCAAAAAGAGCTGAGAAAACCCAAATCTCATCTAAAAATCGCCGGCTAAGCGATATTGCCGCGGCCATTCACAAAGACACCTCAAACCAGAAACCGAACATGATAGCAACCATGTCGGCAATGTCAATTGTACTAGCGCCTTTCTGCAAACTATATGAAGCACTAAAAAATGAAATACAGGACAATACAGCAATCCTCGGAAATATGAGCACAAAAATGGACCATGTAGAAAGCTATATAACGGCCATAGAAACACAGAAAAATATCCAGGAAATAAACTGGGAAAGAAAAATCGAGGCGCTTGAGCGTAAAATTGAACGACTAGAACAACAAACTAGAAACCCTACACCACCTCAAGGTTCAAACCTGGGAAAGCCTCTAGAACTCCAAACACAGAAGCTGCACAGTGGAACAACAGGCCCGGAAGCCCGAATCCAGAAAGTGCTCAGTGGGATAAAAGGACCAGAAGACAAAACAGAAAAGATCCAGACAAACCTCTGTATAAACAAAAAAAAAGAAATAAGAGCAAGTACATCCGGCAAACCCCCTGGAGTCACTAAACTACTACCAGAACAATTGGTCACAACTCTAAAAAAAAAGGAGAGGGGAAAACAGATGAGATCATAACCCTGGATGATCCCTGCTCCCCGAAGAACACTACCCAAAGATCTCCACGAACAATGGAAGAATTTATGACAGACTCGCCGCTAATGAATGTATCACAGCACCGGGAATCTACTGACCCGGATAACAGAAAACAAGACGTAACTTCCAACGTAACAGCCAAAAAAATGAGGGAAGTAGAAACCATTAGTGAAGAAAAAGGACCCTTGTGTGAGGAAAAGGCCAAATGGGAAGAATCGAAACAAAAGGACAAATCCGGAAAGAAGGGCGACGCAATCATGTCCACCGGCACGTATCTGAAAGCAAACATACCATCAAGACGGAAAGAGAGTGCGAGATATAGAAGTAATCCGAGACTCAATTCTCCCGTGGGAGAAAAGAGGAAAAAGGAAACGACAAACACCCGCTTATTTAAACTCGAACAACAAGTTATCACAAAGGTGTACTTAATCCTAAACCGACCAACCATCCTTCAGATCATGAAAAAATCAAAAACCCTTAGGGACGTGAGGTCAAGAGACATCGAGTTGGTAGAGCCTTATCACAAGGGCAGGACGGCGAAAGCCTATTTACATGTAAAGGCTGACAGTATCATCCACATGGACAAAGTAGTTTTTGAAGAAATGGCAGCAATGGGACTCCAGCTGACTGAAATGACAAAGACCAAACGAGAGGAGCAAGACTGGAAAATAACAAAACTCAAAAATTACACGCACAACCGATGGAACAAGACGAAAGACAAACAAAATGCACATGAAGAATTCAAACAATACCGCATAGACGACTCACAAGACCAGAGAGGGTCCTTGAACCACGCAGTCCCAAACTCGCGCAAAAGAAGTAACGTGGACGATAATCGTCATCAACACGAAATTGGACCAAGCAGAAGGAGTGGAAAAGAAAATCAAACACTACAGCCAACTAGACATTCCATCGCTAAAGTGAACGACCAGAAGAGCCCCCAAAAAAACACGGACCTTCAGACCTTCAAGAGGCCCGTGGGACTGGTTTACATCTACCTGGCCTAAGAAAACTATGAAATAGCAGCGAGCAGGGCTGGGTCTCGAAACAGTGGGAACAACGTTGACCATCGAGAAACGGCCCGACAAGGATCTTTTCATCCTTGGATCCTGGAACACCAGAGGACACAATCAGCTAACTACGCCGGGAGATGTGAACTTGGGTTTATTCGACATTATATGTCTACAAGAGACTTGGCTGCTTGAGAAACCCACCTTAGATGGATTCTGCTTGGAAATCGCAGCAGCAACGAGGGGACCCCTAGGAAGACCATCATCTGGGCTGCTAACGGCGATAAAAAACGGCCTGGGTCTCGAAGTGCCGAAGAAATGGAGAGAATCATATGAAATGTTAGTGACCCTTACCACATGGTCCCCATCCACCCAGAACGCCAAGAGTATAAAACGTACCATTTTGGCAATTATAAATTGCTACTGGAATCCCCAACGAACAACCGTAAAAGAGTTCTGCTCAACGATGAGTTTGACCATCGATCAACTATATGAAGAGTTTAATGAAATAGAGATAATGGTATGTGGGGACCTCAACGCAAAATGCAGCAAAGAAAATCGGGGACCGTGGACAGACGCAGCTTTGGAACGTGGGAAAGCCTGGATGGAATTAATCAGCTCGAGAAACCTACAAAATACAGCTGCCCTATTCCCCAGCCAATTGAACATTCCAACTTGGGAACGAGGGGCCTCTAAAGCGACGTTAGATTACATCTTCATCTCCGCGGCCATAGCAACAAACATAACAAGATTTGAAGTCATAAAAACGGCTAACAGCGACCACAACCTACTCACATGCACTTGGCATGGGTGGAAACCAAGGAAACCGGTCTACTCGGCCACGGCGGGAACGAACGCCCAGCAAACACGGCTATGTCTAACGGAAGCAAACCTCAAACAAATAAAATCAGTCTGGGAGGAAAAAACATCAGCTAACCAACTAAGCAAGAATAAAAAGAGACCAAATTATCTCGCTCTGCTGCTGCCATACAAGAAACCGGCAGGAGCCAAAAGGACGCCCCAACCTCACACGGCCCACGCATATAACAAAGAGCTGGTAGAACAAAGAAAACTAGGGCGCAAACTAAAAAGAAGGGCAAAAAACTCAAAAAAAGAACAAGACTGGCGGGAGTGGAAAACTGAAGTAAAAAGATATGCAAATTGGCGGATAGAAACTAGAGCAGCGCAATACCAACTAGACGCTGAAGAAATGCTGAGAACACTGGCAACAAACAAATCAAGCAACTTCTGGTCATTAATCAAAAAATGCAGCCTTACATCAAACTCAGCTCCGATAAATGCTGTCCCAGAAGCGAAATCGATCGAGTACCTATCAAGGGAGTTTGAAGAACCCAAGGAATCAGTAGAACAGACTAAAACAACTGCAATCACGACCTGGGTATTCACCTCAAACCCGGAAGTTATCAAATTAAAAATCAGAAAATTAAAATCATATAGAGCTCCAGATGGATTAACAAATACCACCCTCAGGCAATTTCCAAAAGAATGGGCAGAACTGATTGGAAGAATCTTCAAGGAATGCGAAAGAATGCAACAAATCCCAGAGTCCTGGCTAAAAGCAGTTATCATCCCGATTCATAAGAAGGGCTGTCGGGAAGACCCAGTAAACTATAGACTAATCGCATTACTAGACATTATGGGAAAGATATTCTCTTCGATCATTCTGGACCAGTGGAGGATTTGGGAAAAATCAGCAAAGTGTAAAGAAACTCTGCAAACCGGCTTCCAAAAAAATGGATCAACAGCTATTAACACCTTGATAATTAACATCTTAAAAGCCAAAGTAAAAGAAGGAGCACCCAAGATCTATCTGGCGTTTGTTGATCTGTCAAAAGCTTTTGACAAAATAGATAGAAACCTGTTATGGAAAAAATTGGAAGCCTGGGATTGTCCCAAATCAGTGCTCGACCCTCTAATTGCACTACACTCGCACACAACTGTAAGAGTGAAGCTAAATCAAGAGGGCACCTTATCGGACGAAATCCAGGTAAAAAGAGGTGTAAAACAGGGCTGCCCGTTTGCGCCAGTGCTCTTTATCACCTTTCTTGGTGACCTGCAATATGCTGAAGAAAACATCAGAACATTTCCGCCAAAAATAGGGAAAACCACCATCCCCCGCCTAGTATATGCTGATGACGTAATTTTGATCGACCAGACTAAGGTGGGACTGCAAAGGAAACTAACAAATCTCACAGAATACATTGCGACAAATCATCTAGAGATTAACAAAAATAAAACAAAAATCATGACACTTGAGAAAAAATCGAAAAAACCAACAAGAGCAGAGTCATGGCACTTAGATGACATCAAAATTGAAAAAGTCAAAGAGATCAGATATCTAGGGTTCGACCTAGAAAACTCAAAAACTGATCAGGCAATGCAAGCAGCAATCTGGGACAAAGCGAAGAGACTGGTAGCGCAAATGAGAACATTGGATAGGAAATTTGGCACATTTTCGCTAAGCCCAGCAATTAATTTTTACAAATCCAAAGTTGTGCCGACGCTAATCTTTGGAACAGAGGCCTCACTTAGCATGCCTCAGACGATATGGAACAAAATAGAAGGTATGATCTGGAAAGCCGCTTTAGGGCTACCTAAATCAACGGCAATTGCGGCTATCAGAAGAGAGCTGGGACTGCTATCATTGGCATCGATAGCTGAGTTCAGTGCAATGAGACTATTCAGAAAAATCATCTTAGCCGACTACCTGCCATTATACACTTCGATCAAAGAAGAACTGGAGTTCGGTAACTGCATCGCCTTCAAAAACTGGGCCAAAATCAGAGAAGAAAGTCTATCAGATATACCATGTACAGAAACAGATCTAAAAGAAAATCCGGATAAAATCAAACGCAAACTTGAAGAAAGGGACTGGATCATGACGTTGCAGGCAGCAGCTGACAACAAACTGTTACAACACCTGCCGCCCACGTTCAACAAACTGAAAGTGCCAATCAAGTATGTCATCAAATTTCCAGAACAGAAAAAAAGACTGCTGTTCATGAAAGCGTGACTCAACTTACTGCAGACAAAAGAAATACTCGCAATTCGAGGCATGGCGGAAAACCAAACCTGCCGACTATGTAAACACACGGAGAGCATGGAAACTCTCAGGCACCTGGTGCTAACGTGTCCCTGCACCAAACAAAACAGAATCATTTATCTGCTACCACTGATTATGAACCCCCTGTTGGCCCAGGAAGACGAAATGTGGAAAAGATTAATCTCTGGAGAATCCACACGGTGGACGGTGGCCATGGCGACCCTTGTTGAACTGGCTTTCACACAGATCAACGAGACCATCCGTTAAATCAGGCAACTTTCTTGCAGCGAGCTAATTGGCCAAATCGCGCGACGACCTCAATATCCACATGGTGTTTGATCTGTGGAAAGCCTTTTTAGAAAGAACCTAGACACCTTTTTTAGAAGAACCTGAAAAGAAAAACTATTTCAAAAAAAAATTCTCAAGACTTTCTTTGATAAAATTACAGGTTCACCTGAAATATAAATCAAATAAATAAATAAAATAAAAAATACCCATACACCAACACAGTAACAATAAGGTACACATTGCCATGTCAAAAATGTGCAGTGGCATCAGACAATGATGCCTGACATGGAATCAGATGAAATGACTGACCAACAACCTCCCACCCAAAATAAGTAATTTCCCAATGCATTACAAGACTTGTAGACGTAACATAACAATGAATGCCTGTCTACATGCACATTGTGCATTGCAAAATCAAAACTGCAGCTTCTGTGTGCTGTGTCCAACTCCTGCAACACACTGCTCAGTGCACAGCACAGCGAACACCCATTGTGTGTGATGCACACCCTGAGCATCACATCTAAGCGACAGACCACATCAAAAAGCAAATTAGGCATGTACAGGATCCATAATTGGTCACAGAACATGTGCTGCAGGGACACAGTGGGCACCAGAAGGCAAACAGTGTACACGTGGCTATGCAAGGGTGGTTGTACATGTAGTGCATCATAGTGCAAGTGTGTGGGTCAGTAAGGACATGCACTCAACATATGCATGTGCAATCAAGTGACCATCAGTGTCCTCTACACATCACATGTGAACATTCACCATGTGTACACCCCAGCATGTCAAACCACAACTATCCCCTCACACCTGAAAGGTAAACACAACACATGAACAGGCATTGATCAGCAGAACACAACATGTACATAGGATACCACCATTACAATGTCAGGGTTCCCATCACACTGCAGGGCAAGGCAACTATCAACAACAACCCCCCCTCCCTCACAAATGACCATGACCCACTGAACAACTGCACCTGGGTCATGGAGCCTTCAACCCTCAATTTCACCTGGCCACAGGATCACCTTTCCCCTTCGTCACCATCTCCCACCTTGTGTGTAGAAAGGTGCCTGCACCCTCAGAGTCCACCCTTATTTGCAAAATCACAAAATCCAAGCCAGAAAAATGAACCAGAACACCCTCCAGTAGATGACTTGACGTAGCAGTACCTCACAAAGGCCAAGTACTACCACAATGATGTAACAATCAAGGTAGCACAGTAAAACAATGTCACAACAGGATGTGAACCATGTGTGGTACATAACATTGAATGATGCACCATGAACGGATGTGTACTGTCACAGGTCCCGTGTACAGGTGCGGGAGTGTCACAAAACAACCACCCCCACCGTGTCCCGGGTGCCTGCAAGGTCAAACTCACACAGGCCTCTGCTGGCAAAGGTGCTCTGGAGGCTCACCCCCCTGCAGAAAGGGCATGAACACATGATTAATGCTTTAAAGTCATCTGTGTGTGTCTCTTCAGGCATCTCATTACTTGACCATGTCAGAGACTTACATCAGAAATCACACCATCAGTCCGTCTTTCACATCCAAAGTGTGGAACACACTATCTACGGCATGAATTGCAACACGCACGTGTACAGTAAAGATAAGAAACATATTACACAATGCATAGCAATGAATTTACACATTAATCATGAAACACCCCATCTAGCAAAAGCTGAACAGTGGACAATAACACCGCAATCATCCCCACTAGGGGTGTCAACACACAGCACCAGACATGCCATAGATATGACAGTGCAAAGCTCTTGTGTAATAGGTTGTCACACCGAACCATCCTTGCGAGCCCATGGATAAGGGAGGCAGGAGTGGCATATGTGAGTCAAGGACCCCAAGGAGCAAACACATACACAAGACAAGCCTGAAGGGCCCAGCTGGAACATACAGTGGATGCCTTCAAAAGCCACAAAGCACCGCACAGTCACATGAAAGCACAATAGACAAGCAATTTTAAACTATATTAACTAATTACACTAACTATGGAAAACCTAAATTACCTAATTAAACTAACTATCAAACAGAAACTTAACTAACTAAACTAAAAGAAAAATCAAAAATGGCCACATACGACCCAGGGGGGGGGGCACCCAGGAGGGGGGAGGTACAGGATGCTGCTCAACACCCACATGCGATGATGCTGAGCCAACAAAAATAAACCTCCATGGGCTCAATGCCTGCACAGCCAGACCTATGTGGGAGATAGATGGTCGTCCGAGTCTGGCTCATCCTGGAAAGGAGGATGTAGCACAGTAGCCTGGCCACGCCTAGCCGCAGCTTGTCCCTCGTCGGCAGCAAGTCTGCCGGACGGGTGAGCCTGGTTCTGTGTGGCGATGTGACGTAGGTCTGCATGCAGAACCTCACGTGATACACGTGCTTCCTCTTGCAAGGTAGCACGTGTAACACGGAGTTCCTCCTGCAAGGCCTGGCTGGAAAACCGCTGCACCTCCCGGCAGGCCTGTAGCTCAGCCGAGATGGTACGCTCAAGCTGTGCAAACCTCTCCTCTGCCCGCTGCCTCTGGGACATCATAAGGACACCCAGAGTGGATTTGAGGGCAGCATACTCCTCCCTCAGGACATCCATGTGCGCCTCTGTGTGAGCAGCAATTGCTTGACGCAGAGACGACATTTCAGCCTGGCGTGACCTGTCTGAAGCCGCCATGCCCAGCCTGAGCGAGCGGGCCGTGGACCGTGCCTCCTGCTGCTGGAGAAGCACCTGCCTAGCAGGGGGGAGCACAGATCGGGCCACACGCTCCATGATCTCAGCGATGCTCTCCATTGCTGCCCCCTGCCCTTCTGAATTGGCAGTCATATCTTGCTCCCACTCAGTATATTGCGGTTGCGCGCGGCGACTGCGTTGCTGGGCTTGACCCCTGCGGGACCCAAGGACCGGGGGTCCTCGCTGTGTTGGCACCGCTCGCGGCTGCACGACTACATGCCCCCGTCAAAGTGATGTCCCAGGAACATCAGTGACTGGTGTGGTGGGTGACCCTGCGTCCCGATCCACCACGGGTGGAGGAACCAAGACTGTCTGATCCCTCAGTGCAGGTGTCGCAGACAGAGGAGTGTCCACATCAGAATCACTCACCCCTGACACATGGACTTGATGCTCAATCAACTCAACATGGACGTCGGAGTCGTCATCAAGGCTGCCATAGACAAGATGGACTGTAGCACTTGGGGTTTTTCGTGGCCTACCACCACACGACCCCCACTTGTGCCGGGTTGATGTAGTGTTAACAACCCTGTGTCTGGCATGACAACACCATCATCTGCCTCCATTGCGTCATCACCTGAAAAATATAGAGAAAAAATGTCACTACACATGTCAGAAGCACACAACACACACACACACACCGACAACAAACGCATCAGGCAGACATGTGACACACAACATGTAACCTGGCATGCATGCTGGGTCAACTTTAAATTGCTTCTGTGATCAGACCTGTTGAAAGGTGGCAGTTTCCATGGAAGTGGGTCTATGCAGTGCAGAAAATGTGTACGCCACTCACTATCTACATGTACAAGGACTCCATGGTGTGTGCCAGGAAATGTGAAGGCAGTACAAGGTCAAATTCAGGCATCACGTGCATTGTGCATTCAATGTGCACCATATCTAAAAGCCAAGCACCCCTCCTCCCCAGTACCAAAGCAGGGATGCCTAGCATGGTATCAAAAGGCTGAACATAGACCTGTGTATTGACAGGCATTAACAGCTTAATGTGATTCAAGTGACAACACTGCAAATGATGATGGGACAGTAAGCAGGACACATGATGAAAACTCTGGAGGCCGCCCACGTGTGAAGAAGACACAACAACAGTTGGACAGAGTCATTGGCCATTGGACAGGCTGAGGCCTGTGAGCCACACAGATTGTTAGACCCTAAACATGTGTGCAACGCAGTACTGAGCCACAGTTGACATGGGAAGGATGATGAGATGCCATGCAATGTATGTCACCCAGGACTTGTATTACAGTGATCATCCAGTCAAGGACACATAGGGGCATGCATGCAATGCACATGGAGCATGAATGGGCACTCATGTCCCTCTGGGACATCTGACCTATGCACAGTACAAGTGAGATACCCTGCATCAAGTACTAAGGCTGTACCACACAGCAAATGTCTGGCAGATTCTAGGCTGGAAGTTAGCATCTACACAGGACGCATGAACAGGAAAGTACACATTGCCAAGATTGAAGCAGACCAGTGTAAAGGTGGAACTGGGGTGCAGAGTGGCGGAGGAGGGGCAAGGGAGCATGCCTACATGGAGTCCCCGCATGCAGGCAGAGGAGACATGCATCACAGAAGCATTGCATTACTTACACATCAGAACCATGTACACGTCACATGTAGTGGCAATCATGCACAACACATCCCACATGTGAAACACACACGTCCTCAACAAACACGCATCAACACTCACTGGACTGGGCATCAAAGTACAGCATCTCTCCCACTCCTTCGACCAATTCAGGTGGTATGAACTCCGCAACGAGTGCCTCATGCGGAGTGAGCTCTTCCTCCTCTGGTGCCGGCCCACTGCCAGTCACCAGAGTCAAGTTGTAATTAGAGGCACGCTTAGCCTTAGTGCTGCGTTTGATGTCATTCCAACGCTTTTTTCACTCTTGCGCCGTGCGCACCTCATGGCCGAATGAACTGACATGTTCCGCAACATGCTTCCAGTGGGTGTCACATTGGGCAGCCATAGTCTGACTATTGGTCCCCACTAGCATGTCACGGCTGTGGCCCCGCACGTAGCCCACGAGGAAGTCCAGTTCCTGCTTGCAGAAAGGCTTCTTCTTCGACGTGCAGGAGGTCGTGGCTGTGTGTGGGGTCCCAGCCTGTGCTGCAGGTGCAACCTTCCTCCTCTTGGACTGTGGCGCAGACCCTGGCTAGCTAATGCCACCTTGACCAGTATGGCCAGTGGATTCGGTGGATTGAGCCAAGGGAGTGGCAGGTGTGAAGGGTCGACCAAAGGCCTGACTTGTGTGAGTGGCTGCTGGGTGCCCTCTAATAGACCCTGCGCAGCAACATCAGCTGTGGCAGGGACATTGACCGCAACGGTCCTGGTTGGCAGACTCACAACCGAGGTGTTGTTGGGTGCATCTGCCCCTGCACTTGCCAACACCCGGCTGTTTGGGGCAGCAGATGACATAACTGCCCCAGGGACACGTGTCTTGGTCTGAGCAGCCCGGCCTGCCTCTATGGTTTCCCTCCTGGCCTGTTGAAAATCTACCAAGGGCTCCTCAAGTGCCAACGCAGCCTGGGTGAGTCTGGGTGGCGGTGTCCACAGCTGCACCTGCAGCTACCACTACCCTTGGGCCCGTGGCAGTCGATGGAACGGACTGCCAGTGCCAGATGCAGAAGCTGCATCCCCCGGAACCACAGGGGGTGGTGGCATGACTGCACTGACACATGGCACAACATTGTGTTCAAGTGGCGCACCCCTGCCTCTTCCCCCTCTGTGGCCGCCCTGGACACCCTGGAGTCTGCCTACTCCCTGGTCACCACGGCCACATCCCCGACCACACCCGCCACGAGGAGTACGCCCAGCTGAGGCGCCCTTCACCTTTGGTGTCCTCCCAACCATGGCACAGATGTAGTAGTGCCAGCACAGATGGAGTAGTGCCAATGGGAGGTGTACACCACAATTGACCTGGGCAATTGGGGTCAAGGGGGTGGGAAGCAAGATGTTAACAGCCACCCTGCACCTGCAAGGCTGTATGTGACCCCGGTAATGTAGTGACGGATCACGCACCGCTCAGGCACCCCAAAACTGCAGTAAAACCATGCACGCAACCCTGCAGCCTACGTGCGTGGATTCAACCTCCCGCAGTACGCGGTGGCACCCAGTAACACGAATAACGCGTACGCGTGGGACACGCAGGCTACTATGTCATCGACAATGGGTGCGATACACAGGGGCACTCGCAGTGGGAAAAAGTGCGTGTGCAACTCACCGTCTGACTAGGGCGATGCAGAAAAACACGCATAGCCAATACCCCCGCCAAAAGAAGAGATACGTCCTTGAAAGCTGTGAAGTTGTGATGGCGCACGAAACAACAGGAAGCAGCAACACACGTCGGTCTCCACGAAAGGCACGTACAGCGAACTGCTGGCCCCGCTCACCTTTAACCCGTGCTGAGGGAAAAGCCTGCGCGCGTCACGTCACTTACGCGCATGGGCCCTTTCCTCGGATTACACGCGGACGTGCAGTTTTTCACGTGCGCTGAAACGCCCATGCACGCCTGCGCGCGTCACGTCACAGAGGCGCTTGCGCTTGAAGGGCCTTCTCTCCAATGAAATTGCGTATGCGTGCAGACGCGCTTACGCGCTAAGGGCCTTTCCTTGAATTACACGCTGACGTGCAGAATTTTCACGTGCCAAATCACTCCGTATCAAGCTGGCCACACGTAAGCACACGGAAGACCACGCTCCTACCCAGAAGGCCGAATTACTGCCCCCCAGAGCCCCGAGCACACTCCCACCTGCCATCTGCTGCTGCCTGACTGGCTGCTGCCCACGTGCCCTGCCATTTGCTGCCTGCACATCAGCCAGGGGTGCTGTTGCTGTGACCACCCCTGCTGGAACCGAAGACTCCCGACTGGGATTCCATCACTCCACAGCCCAGCCCCAGGACCCAGTTGCCCACCCACTCCTGCCTCTGGGGTTGTCATGTCGGGCACTGCAACATCTGGCACCACTGACAACCCCCGGCCAGAGAGGCAGAGGGGCACCAGCTTCAGTGCCAGGGAAGTTGGTGTCCTGGTGGAGCAAGTCCTGGGGCAGAATGATGCCCTCTTTGGAAGTTCCCGCACCGACAAGGAAGGACGGACTCAGATCTGGACGGACATTGTGACTGCCATCAACGCGGAGGGGGTGGCAGTCCGCGTTTTCCAACATGTCAAGAAGCGCTGGAAGGACTTCAGGTCCAGGACCCTCAACAAGGCCCGGCGCCTCTTGAAGGCAGCAGATGCTAAGGGGCGCCGGGGCCACTTGTCGGAAGATCAGATGAGGGTTCTGGAACGCATATCCCTAGCGCTCCATGTCCAGGTCCTTGAGAGGCAGACCCGTCTGGAGTCGAGCGGTAAGTGTACATGCATCCTGATTGTAAGCTGTGCGTGTGGTGATGTTTCAGTAGTGTGCAGGTTGCACATCTGTTTGTATGGGGCTGAGTATGGTTGGGGGTGTACAGGGCCGTGAGGCTAACACGTGCGAGGGCTGTCATGTGTGAGACATGGATGGTGCTTGTGTGTGTAGGCTTGCATGCCAAATGCAGATGTGTGGGCACACATGTTTGGGTGAATGTGTATGTAAGTAGACATGTTCGTGATGTCACGCATGTATGTTGTTTTCAGCTGCATGTATCAGCACTGTGTACATGTGCATGTGTGTGTATTTGACAAGGGTGGAACAGTGATGCAACATGGATGCATGTGACAGCGGGATGTGGAAGCCTGTTTGGCAGATGTGACATGGATGCCCATCTGAACACTGCGACAGTTGGCAGAGGTGTACACATGCATGCAAGTGTGGTGGTGTGTGTACATGTGTAGTGCACTCCCTGTGTTGCATGTGATGTCTGGCTCACCTTTGCCTGCTCATGCTGTTGTATGTGTATGGATGGTGCTGGCAGTTGCGATATGGCTGTGGTATGGCTCATGTGTGCGAGTTGAAATGACATGTGTGTTGGGGATTGTGATGGCATGTCTGAGATTTGCCAATGCCACTCATGTACAACTGTCATGTGTGTATGTGTCCATTGTACAGTGCCCTGATGCCTGTGTTTTATTTCTCCCTGTCTGCAGCGTCAACTGATGAACAGGGCGGAGAAAGTGCTGTGGAGCACAGCGGCGGGGATCCCATCGCCAGCCGGAGACGCAAGGCCCGGCTCCCCTCCCAGGTTGTGATCTCGTCAGGGAGTGAGGAGTCCGGTGCCGCGTCCCAGGCCGCAGCTGCCGTGGGGAGGTCCAAGAGACGGAGGTTGGAGTTGGACTCCTCTGCAGCAGAAGGGGTAGCTGGGACCCGACAGGGCCCAACGGGGGAAGATGGCACGGAGTCATCCAGGTTGGTGGGGGGTTTGGTGGAGGAGGAGGCCGTGCAAGCGACAGAGATGGGGTCTGGAGGTGGGGCTTCCACTGGTGCTAGTGGTGCAGTGCAGGACCAGGGACAGGAGGCAGGACAGGCCGCCGCGGAGGTGCCTGTGTGCAATCCTGTCCCTGATCCTGTCACTGCATCATCTTGCACCAGCAGGGATGCCTACGTCCAGACCCGTTTTCAGGCAGGGAATGAGCTCACGACAACTGGCCTTCCTCTGCCTGCGGACGTGGCTATCCGGGTCCTGTTTGAGCCTGTCCTGACTGGTGTGGCGTTGCGTCAACAGGCCATGCAAGGTGACCTGCAGTCTTTTCATGAGGAGACTGCACGTCATCTCGAATGGCTCGTTGACTGCGTCGGCCTACTGGGACAGGTCACCCAGGCCGGATTCCTCCGTTTGATGGGGCTTGCTATGACCCCCTCCTTAACTGAACCCCCTATGCGCCAGTCGTCCTCTGTGCCATCTTCCCACCCATCACTCACCTGGGTGCCCTATGGAGCTGCCTCTGATGGTGCGGCCAGGCTGGTGGAGGAGGCATCCCTGCCACAGTCGGGAGTCGGACGTCCAGCAGGGGTGGCCACATCAACGACTGCACCCCAGCCGGCGGAGGATGTGCAGGCAGCAGGAGGCAGTGCACGGGCAGAGGCACAGCAGCAGCAGCAACGTGGTGGGAGCCATGATGGCTCAGGGCCTTCGACATCGGAGGGGCAGGCATCGGCCGGAGGGCAGGAGGACCCAGGACGGGAAGTGTCTTCCGTGTGGCAGCGGTTGGGCCACGCCATAGATGCGGAGCGGCAGCGGGCAGAAGAGGCACGGCTCTCGATGGTCAGGGTGGAGAACTCCATGCGGAGGGCCCTGAGGCGGGCCGAGTGCCTCGAGGCAATCTGCAGGGGGTTGGAGGTGGACACGTCGACGGCCCTGCGGACCCTCAGGGCCATGGAGGAGGACCGCCTCCGGGACATTGAGCAGGAGTTTGATGATGCCCTGGCCCGGGACATCCAAAAGTGAGCCGTCGGACTAGCCCACTGCCCTTGTAAATAGTTCTGTAGTTAGTGTTAGGTTTCCTTTGGTTTTGCATTTTTCTTGGACCTTTTGGACAATGGGCCACATTTTTGTATATAGTTTTTTTTTATTAGGTAGTGTTATTAGATAGGTTTCATTTCTTCTGTTGGGATCATGGACCCTGGAGTGTTTATCTGTACATAGTTGACTGTTGGATTTTCATTTTTTTTTACAATTTACCCATGGAGCAATGGTTTTCAATTTTAATTTTCCATTGGTTTTACTTTTGTGGACTGTGACTTTGGACACCTTTCCTTTGGATTATGATTTGTGGTTTTGCATTATTTCACGGACATGCTGGTTTTTATTATTTTTGAATTCCCATTTTTGTTTGTTAATTTTTTATTCAATTTATGTTTCTTTTAATACATATTATTTGTTCAAACTTCAATGTGTAGTATCATCTCATTGGTTTCATGCATATCATGATATGGGTTTTGAGATTCACTGACACCCATTGGGTGTATGTGAGGGACATGTGTTCATTTCCAAACTTGCAATTGGGGTTCTATCATGTTATTGCCATTTCTAAGTGGGTGGATGCAATACTCGGGTGGGTGTTTGGCATTTGGAAGCTGACCATAAGGGCCAGGGATCTAGATTGTGATGACATGTTGGCTGGGGGACATGTGTGGGGGCCTGGTGGAGGGTGCCCTGCACTGCTGGGGGGTTGGGGTGCAGGGGGACATGAGTTGGACATGAGTGGTGGCCTGCTGGCAGGTGCCCCACAGTGCTGGGGGGTGGGGGTGTAGGGGGACATGAGTTGGGGGCCTGGTGGAGGGTGCCCCACAGTGCTGGGGGGTGGGGATGCAGGGGGACATGAGTTGGACATGAGTGGGGCCTGCTGGCAGGTGCCCCACAGTGCTGGGGGGTGGGGGTGCAGGGGGGCATGAGTTGGGGGCCTGGTGCAGGGTGCCCCACAGTGCTGGGGGGTGGGGGTGCAGGGGGACATGAGTTGGACATGAGTGGGGGCCTGCTGGCAGGTGCCCCACAGTGCTGGGGGTGGGGGTGCAGGGGGACATGAGTGGGGGCCTGGTGGAGGGTACCTCACAGTGCTGGGGGGTGGGGGTGCAGGGGGACATGAGTTGGACATGAGTGGGGGCCTGCTGGCAGGTGCCCCACAGTGCTGGGGGTGGGGGTGCAGGGGGACATGAGTGGGGGCCTGGTGGAGGGTACCTCACAGTGCTGGGGGGTGGGGGTGCAGGGGGACATGTGTGGGTGCCTGGTGGAGGGTGCCCCACAGTGCTGGGGGGTGAGGGTGCAGGGGGACATGAGTTTGGGGACTGGTGGAGGGTGCCCACAGTGCTGGGGGGTGGGGGTGCAGGGGGACATGAGTTGGGGGCCTGGTGGAGGGTGCCCTGCACTGCTGGGGGGTGGGGGTGCAGGCGGACATGTGTGGGGGCCTGGTGGAGGGTGCCCCACAGTGCTGGGGGGTGGGGGTGCAGGGGGACATGAGTTGGACATGAGTGGGGGCCTGCTGGCAGGTGCCCCACAGTGCTGGGGGGTGGTGGTGCAGGGGGACATGAGTTGGGGGCCTGGTGGAGGGTGCCCCACAGTACTGGGGGGTGGGGGTGCTGGGGGACATGAGTGGGGGTGCAGTGTAGTCCCCCGTGGTGTGGGCTGCCTGCAGGGGCCGTGGAGGTTGTGGAGCGAACACCTGGGAGGACCCACACGGCCAATTCATGTGTAGTACTCCAAGGAACCCCTGAAATACACGTACACAGCTGAAATTGCGTGTGAAACTTCCCGCGCACCCCAGTAATACACGTACCACGCTCGCACAGGGCCAATCGCGTGTGAAACTTCCCGCGCACCCCTGAAATACACGTACCCTGCTGAATTCACGAGTGTAACTTCCCGCGCACCCCGAAATACACGTACCCAGGACATTCGCATGTGGAACTTCCAGCGCACCCCTGATATATACGTACCCAGCTGAAATCGCGTGTGAAACTTCCCGCGCACCCCTGAAATACATGTACCCTGCTGAATTCACGTGTGTAACTTCCCGCGCACCCCGAAATACACGTACCACACTCGCACAGGGCCAATCGCGTGTGAAACTTCCCGCGCACCCCTGAAATACACGTACCCTGCTGAATTCACGTGTGTTACTTCCCGCGCACCCCCCGAAATACACGTACCCAGGACATTCGCGTGTGGAACTTCCAGCGCACCCCTGATATCCACGTACCGAGCTGAAATCTCGTGTGAAACTTCCCGCGCACCCCTGAAATACACGTGCCCTTCTGAATTCACGTGTGAAACTTCCCGCACACCCCTAATGTACACGTACCCAGCTGAAATAACGTGAGGAACTTCCCGCGCACCCCAGTGATACACGTACCCCGCTTGCCGTGCTAGTACAGGGTTAGCGCAGCCCTTTGCGCTGGATTGGTGATTTTGATGGCTTTTCCCTGCGCAAGGGGCGTTCTTGGGGGCGTAACTGGCGCTGCTGCAGGGTCGCTGCGCCACTGTGCGCCACGGCTGGTTTTGGTGGCTGGAATCCATGAATACGCTGTGCACGGAAATGTATTTTGGCGCACGCGGCTGGCGCATTGATTCGCACGCACACACTGTGCGCCAGCCGCGTGCGCCACTTGTGCGCTGAATTCTATGAATGACCCCCTTAGTCTCTAGATCAAGTTTTTTTTCCAATTTCCACATTTGTCCTCGTGTATCTTAGAAGTCCAACGAAGGGTGGTCTTCCTTGTTGCAATTGTCAGTTTGTCTCTCTTGCTTACTTGATAATATCTGTTCCATCATCTTCACCGTCGCTTTAACCCATGAAGTCTTTTCCCCACTGATCAGGCAAACCCACCAAAAGTCTTCATCAAAAATCTGTGATGAGGCAAAAAGGCTTTTTAGGTACGATGCTCTGAAGTTTTGCATTACAGGACATGACAGCAAGAGATGCTGTGTTGTTTTGATCTTATCTTTGTTCTCACAAAATCTGCACTTATTTGAATTTGAAAGACCTCTGATTGCCAAGATTTCGGTTGTAGCCAGAAGGTTAAATGTGCTTTCATAAGATGTTTCTTAGTGCTCTATTCAGGTATTTTTTCATAAAGTCTTGTATTTCATTGAGTTTCCTCACTTGCCTGTGGTGGAAGATGGGTTTGTCAGTTTGTCTTCCAATGCTGAGTCTAAGGTGTTGATCCAATCAAGTTCTTAATTTTTTTCTCTTCACCTTTAGTGGATTTTGGATCAATTCTTCTTCCGAGCTTTGGATTTCTGACAGTTTTTCTTTTAGTTCCTTTTCCCACATGTTCAGCATTTTGTAGCGGCCTCTTGCTAGTTACGCTGTTACACTCGATGATTGTACGCAAGCGACAGTTGGCTAAGTTTGTGTCTGATCAGGATCATGGGGGTCGTTTTAGGCAAGTTAAGGACAGATCTCCAGAATTAACTTTCCAACAACAAACAGATTTTTTTTTGGCATATAAATCGTGGCTTCTGCTTCATAAGATATTGCCAGAACAACCTTTGCTCTGTAGAAATTAGTGACAGGGTGTAATGAAAATCGGGTGAACTTTTTGTCCACTGCATTGGCTTGTGATGTTAGTTTTTTCATTTACTCATGTAGAACACGCTACATAGATGTTTCTAATTTTGAGCTGTCCAACGTGACTCCAAGATATTTGAATTCTGTCACTTTTTGATATTTCGGAACCTTCCAAGTACCATTTTTGTTTTTCTGCTTTCCTGCCAAGTTTTTCTAACGACATGATTTTGGTCTTCCCTTTATTGATCTCAAAATTGTTGGAGTCGATGTATTTTAGTAAGTTGTCGAGCTGTCTCTGTAGACCAATTGCGGTTTGGTCTAATAAAATCACGTCATCAGCATACAATAGACGAGATATCTTAACTTGGCCGATTGTTGGTGGGAATACTCTTACGCTTTCCTCTGTGTTTTGGAAGTCTCCCAGATAAGCGAGGAAAAGGGCTTGGGCTAGAGGGCAGCCTTGTTTTACCACTCTTATCGTGAGTTTCTCATCAGATATTTGACCCTGATAACTTAAGCACACTTGTATTCTGGTATTCATGTGGAGGGCCATTATCGGGCCTGGGATTTCACCAGGGCATTCCCATGATAAGTCAATAAACACAACGAACATCTGAGGTCCTCCTTCCATGGTCTTGCACTTAAGGATATTCAATAAAATTATGTTTGCACTGGTTCCGATGTTTTTCTTGAATCCTGTCTGAAGTTGATCTGCCACACTGGGCTTGGCTTGCCCATATCTGGAAACAACTTAGTAAAAGGCAACCGAAGACCTTCCCAATTATGTCTAACAGTGCGATGGTTCTGCTCTTTTTGAAGATCAGAACTACTATTGATGAGGTCCAGGAAGTTGGTATGTCCTTGGACTCAATGCATTTTTTGAAAACTGAGCTGATGAAAGTTGCCCAAATCTCTAGATGGTTCTTTAGATCAATATTAGTAATTCCGTCTGGGCCGGGAGCTCTTGAATTTTTCAATTTACAAATGACGTCTGCGATGGTGTGTTTGTCATGTATGTCGGCACAAGGTCTGGTGGTCTTGATCTGCACTGGAGAGGTAGTGGCTGGTAAAGAATGGAACAAGCTTTTAAAGTGTTTCTCCCAGGTTGCTTCTCCAATGTTATTTAGCAATGCGCTGTTTGTGTATCTTTCTGTTTCAATAACAGAAATTCCTGCGGTAGAATTGCGTTCGCTGATTCCTGCAATAAAGTCCTCACATGCACTCAACATGGTCCCCCTTCTTTCTTCCAGGTCCCTCACTCCACTGCCTCATTACAACTCAGGCGGTAAGGGGTTTACGGCGCCGTAAACAGCGCTGACCCTTACCGCCTGAGTACGAGGTCCCTTAGCGCCATGGCGGATTTAACACCTGCTTTTAGCAGGTGTTAAAATCCATGGCGCTAAGGGACCATGGAGTTAATTACGCCACTGTAATTTACGGTGGCGTAATTAACGCCTTCCCCACTCCCATTATGCCCTATGGGGCAAAAATGGGAATGGGGAAGGATAAATGGGGATTGGGGACTTACCGCCCCGCCAAACTCGGAATGGGGCGGTAAGTCCGCCAACCACCATGGCGTAAACGTAGTTTACACCATGGTGGTAAAGTCACGGCCCAGGCGGTAACTTACCGCCTGGGTCGTAATGAGGCCCAATAGCTTTTTCCCCCTTCCCATCTCCTTTTACCCCCTATTACTCATCGCTTTGTGTAATGCAAATCTTTTTCTGAGCGTGACTTGCAGTGTTGCAGCTGTAATCTCATGAGATTTGCGTGGTGTTAGCTGAGATTAGCTGATTCTGCTCCTATCACAATATGTTGCTTTAGATTTTAATTTGGGCAATGGGGCCATTGAAGGAATGAGAGGTGTGTTTATATTAAAATCAATTTCTCTAAATTTCAAAAATGTAAAATAAAATGTGTTGTGCCTCTCACTCCTTGCCATTAAGGAGAAGTGCTTCAGCAAATTTTCTGTTTTCACATCCAAATCAAGCAAATTAAGATCAAGTACACCCCTATTGAGATTGCAAATTGTTAGCAAGGACATTATACCCAGCTCACAGCCAATGACTTCAATAGGAACACACTGAGGTAAATCCAGGAAGTATCTCCAGATTTTTCCATCCCGCCCATAAAGTCGGTTCATCTCTCCCTCCATAAAAGGTTCAAGGCCATACTATATACCTGGAACCTGGCAGGTCTTATATAATTCGACTAATCCTGCTACAGAACAGTCACCTTTATGAGAGATAAAAGATTTAATTATATGTAGTTCTTTGTTTCTGCACATTCCCCAAGTCCATCTATACTTAACCGGCCACCTATTGGGATGCTAAATATATAAATTCCAGAGTAACCTCAATGGAGGCATTTCCAAGTTTCCAATTAGAATGTGATACTTATTTTTACTATTTGTGCCTATTATCATGATTTTGGTCTTATGAGTATGTATAATTAGGCCATTGGTTTTAGAATAATTATCCAACGCTCTAATGCTGCACTGCAGACCTATCAGTGTTTGGTTCAACAGTAAAGTATGTTCCTCATAGGGAAGCCAGGCCAAGGGACTCAGATATAGATTTATAAGAGCTAAACTTTAGTAATTTGTGCAAACTAAGCTCTGCGACAATCTGTCAAATGACTTAGTATAGTGAACAAAGAATAAATATTGTTTGCTTCCTTTTTTGGCTAACGTAGATCTGATCAGGTATAATAAGGCATATATATTATATAATGTCATCATCTGCTTATGAAATCCTGCCTGTTGATACGAAAGGTTTTCACGTGTATTTGCCCATTTACTTAGTTTTTCCAATAAACAAGACAACACAATCTTAGATACACTGTCAGTAAGTGCCAATAATCTGCAGTTGCAAGGGTATATTTGCTCTCCTTTTGTTTCTTAGATGGGCATGATGTTTGCTTTCTTCCATGAAAGAGGTATTATTCCAGTCTTGGCCACATGCAAGAATAAACCCTGCAATATCTTGTCTCATAAAAGAGGTTGTCCTTAATTACCAAATTTGGTAAAGAGCCCAGTCCCAGAACCCCTGATGGCTTTAGCTTCATTATTATTCTTAAAATATCATAGACAGCAAAGGAGAACCAGCTGTAATTGTAAATTTGTCTTATGATCTCACTAGTCCTTATATCTAGATCTATGCTAACATCATGTATATCTTTATAATACAACCTCTTAATATAGGATTCCCTCTCATTTTCTGGTATGGGATTTTTTAGCATCAATTTGTTCACATAGTGCCAAAACGTTTTATTATCTCTGGGGTAGAATGCTTCAAACATGATGGCCCAATGTGCATTGTTTTGTATTTGCGTATAATAATAATAATAAATAATAATAATAATAATAACAATAATAATAACAATAATAATAATAATAATAATAATAATGATAGTAATTATTATTATTATTATATAAGTTATTATCTAGTTTTTATTTTTAGTATTTTGGTTAGCAAGGGCCTTTATTCTAGCTATCTCATTGTCTACCTGATCTTTCCTTATTCTTCTAATGGAGGCATGGTGTTATTTCCTTCTAGTAACTATATTAACATTGTAAACCTTGATTTCCTTAGTAGTAAAAGGCGACATTCTATTGCCCCCAAGTATGTGAGACGCTTCATTGGGAACATGCTGATTTGGTACTATATTAAGATCAAATGACATGCTGTCAAAACACGTGACTTGGAGGGAAAATGGGCCGGCGCTTGAGAGAAAATAGTCTGCCGTCTATGTGGGAATGACTTACTTGAAATGGCAGAACATCTCCTTACACAATGTGAGTCCCTACACCTCTGAGGTCCCCAGCCTTACTCTCTGGAGGCCTATCAGTCAGCCTACCCCCAGAGGATCTGTGGGCCTTGTTTTTAAGTGGGAACCATGAAGCCTGCATCATTTACTTGACCATCATGTGGCGGAAGGTTCATGAGATTCTATATCCCCTGACCTAATTTTTCACAACTATACTTGTGGTGAGGACTGTTCAGGAGGAAAGAGTCATAATGGACATGGATGTGCCTGCTTGAAGACCGAGTGGGTCCTATTACTATGTTATTTGTTTGCTAGACACCGTTCTATGATGAAAGTGTGTCATAATGGGCATGGCTGTGGGAATTATTGCGATGCAATATTGTATTCGATTTGTGAAAAATGTGTAAAAAGTTTAGCACAGTAAATAAATAAATACATGAAAAAATAATAATATATAGTTTCCCTTGCAGCATTAATCCTATGTAGAATGGATTCCATGATGTTACCATGCTTGGTTTCGATCTGTTTACCACCGAAAAGATCTTCACTAAAATACCGGGAAATTAATGTATTAAACAATTGTATGTTTTTCTTTTCCTGACCATGTTAGTCGATTCCTTTGTGAGTTACAATTTACTATCACCAATAACAGATTCTGTCTATAAAAATACTCTATATAGCGTACAACTAAGTATAGCGCCATCACTCAAACTTACGAAAATATTCATAGAGTAAATCTTTTAAGGGACTGAGCCACAAATAAGTCATCAATATGTGATTTTTATTAGCTCTCCTGCAAGTAAAGGTTTCTATCTTATTTCCTTCTTGGCCTGCGTGTCCGGCTTAATACATTTCATGTGCCATCCATCCAGAAACATCGACCAGGAGGCATTTTTGCCCAAAATATTTCTAGATATATCTGAGTAATTACAATCTATGTCATGACAGCTTGAATTAAAATCTCTGAAAATCAGGTAAAGTTGCCTGGTATGGACATTAATCCATTGTTTCAAGACCACATCTATGTAAGTTTGTAAGAGTTTAGTACTAGCTGCCCCAGGAGAATCATACACATTAATAAAAAGTAGTTTAAATTGACGCTTCATATCCAAACCCGCTATACTAGTTCAGAGAGCATTTTTAATATGCCAATGTGGCATGTTCTCTGCTGATTTTAAATCGGCCCTAACGTCTATCAAATGTCCGACAGAAGGTCTTCCCAGTGGCTTCTTTGTTGCATTTCACTAAGGTAGAGTGAAGTTGTCAACATAACAAGGCAGCGTTAGCCAAGTCTCCTGGATAAAAATTATGTCAGATGTAGAAACAAACTTGCAGCCTTCTCGATGGTGTACAATTAAATGATAGCATCGGGAGTTCCAAGATATCAACCAAATCTCATTGGAGGCAGTAACTCCCAGGAAGGCATCCATTGTTCAATTATAGTTAGCCTTATACTTTTCTGGGTCTCCTGATTTAGTGATGGTTTAAAGTCTTCAAGCTTGGACTGAAGCGGTTTGATATCTGATTTAATATTTTCCAAATGTTTCAGATTTTTTAAATTCCACATGGAATCCACTTCCAAGTCAGCTTTAATAGTCGGTACAGGATTGATTTCAAAGCCCATGTTAGTTAAATTTCCAGCGTATAATACCACATGCTCTACAAACAGCGGAGTTGTAAAATGGACTATCGGCCAATTAAGTTTAATGTCAGATTCCAGGAGTTCAGTAAAGGCTATGTCATTGGACTTGATCACAGCCAGTTGAGGAATGCTATCCATAATCTGTAAAAGTATGTTCCTATTGATTTATGGACTTATTGCAGATGGCAAGGGTTCTAATGTTATTATTTTGGAGGCATTATGTTTCTTAAGTTTTGCAATTGGGCATTGTATTTCTTTTCCTGTACAGTTTTGGGCTATGTAGTGTGGCCATCATCCTCATCATCGATCATTCTCCACTGTTCTTGTCGTAAATGGTGACCATCATTGAATATCGGTCATCCGGGACACATCAATATTTTCCTTGACATTAGAATCCCTCCTAGGGGGATACGTGAGTGGCGTCGGAGTTGTCTGTGGTTGCGGCTGACGTGGTTCGGTGAAGCAACACAGTGCGGCTTGACACCGAATGTGGCTCTGGATCCTTTCCTCTAATCTTCAAACGAGGAAACTGGAAATTGATCAGGAACTGTTGGAACGGCTGTACGAGTGCCATGTGCTGGAGACTGCTCCTGAATGGCAGCCCTGCTTTCCTGTTCTTTCGTGTCCATCCTAGATGCCCCCAGCTGTCGCTGAAACGGTTCCTGGAGTGGGGGAGGAGGGGCCAGAATGGGGGTGTTTTTTCGCTGGCAGTGGCTAGAGTGCGCTAAGCAGCCAGAGCGTGCCTGGAGCTCAGCCAACATGGCTGGAGTTCCTGGGTGGCAGCAGGGTCCCATCCACTGTGTTTGTGCTGTGTGTTGCTCTTTCCCTCGATTTTGTGTCAGATAGAGCTATTGCAGAGTGGTGTGGAGTATTGTGGAGCTGGATACTGTTTACTGTGTGGCTGTTTGTTATCTAACACCTTCCTCTGATACCGTTGCCAGCTGTGGGCAGTTGTGGACTGTTGACCCGCAGCAATTCATACCTACATATCATCAATGCCAGCTAACTGCTGCTAACTCTGCTGCTAAATTTGCTGTTTACCCTATGAAGTTTGTGAGCGATAACGCAACCTGTCAATTAATAATGTCTTAAAGGAAGGCTAGCAGTGTTACCTCTCCTATAGGCAGCACCACACGAAACCACACTAACTATTTAAGCCACTATCAGATATCAATGTTCTCATCTCTGAGATTAAAGACTTTCTTCTTGAGATTGTTAATAAAATTATTGACAAACAGAGCAACAGTAACCAGTCCAACTGTGCAGCCTCTATGCTTACTTCAGACGTGATGGAATCAGCCCCAGATAGTGAGGATGCAAGTAAGCTCAAGCATCCATTAGCCAGCAGGGTATCTGCCAAGCCCATTATTGACCCCTTGGCTAAATATGAAGTGGAGAAGAAAAAGGAGAAGGTAAAGGGAAAACACTACATGATACCAGCACGTGGGATGGATCAAACATCATCTATTAAGGATTGCGTGATTGTTATCCATAAACAGAAGACTCCAATACCTCTGGGGCCGTGGTGTCATGCTGAGCAGATGGAGCCCACTCGTGAGAAAGTGTCACTGATAGGCAAACAACCAGAGAGGCCTTATATTCCTACAAAAAGCATGGTATCAGTGGCACATTACCGACCCCATCAAAAGGGACAAATGATCTAATAGACTGCTACAGGGCAATTGCAACAGATGTTGCATTATGTAATAGATTTCTGCCAATTTCGGACATGGCTGAGGAGGAAGTGGGTTTAATATCGCAAATATCACCCGTACAGAGACAGTGACCTAATTCTTGCAAATGTAACTGCAAGTGCCATAAGAACCAGTGCCTGGTGAAGATTTATGCAGAGCTGGCCACTCTATCTGCTGCTGTCAAACTGCTTTCCTCTAAATTTCTCACAATGCTTTGGAGCTATGTAGCGACTCGAGTATATGTTGACTAGAGGGGCAATGGACTTGGGCCTACCCCAGCACGTTCTGTCACTGGATCCACAAAAGCAGGGGTCACTCCAGTTTTAGACCCGCCCGGCCGACCGTCACAACAAAGAAAGATTCAAGAACTGTAGATGGACAAACAGCATTTTCTTTAGTTAGATCCCCCATTCACTGGCTAATCCTGGCCCTAAGGTAGATCTCATGGGAAATGATTCTGCCATTAGAAGTGCAATTGATAACTATGCCCAATTAAATCCACCTAGGAGGGCCATAGGAGCCAGGTTGGCAAACCCTTAGAAGATGCCCTCCCTGGCACAGAATAGCTCTGACAGTCTAAAAACACACAGCCATATGACAGGGAGTAGATCTTTAACTCAATTCAAAGAGCTGAGTGTCTACCTGTGCGGCATCCCAACATTCAAAAAAGGCCAGTTTGAAGATGTAGATTCGTTCAGAAATAAGGCCATCCACTGGCTGAAGCATGTCAGAGGTTGCACCTCTTTGACAAGGGATGATTTTGGACGATTTTGGTGGATTCTATCCATTTGATCCTGCGGAATAATATATTAGCCAACTGACTTTTGTCAATTGAAGCCCGCTCATACCCTCCAATCGCACTGCAGGAAAACAATGGTTAACACAGTGTTCAGAATGTGAAAATCATTTCAAAACCATGCATTCACAACAGTTAACAGAAATGTGGCAAACCATTTGGAAGCCTTATATTTATTTGGTGTTTACACAACATGTTGATGAGAGTACATTCTTTTTGCATTGTGTTGACAAGGATGTAAAATATCAGCAAATTTTACATTTACTATATTTTAAATATGCATAAACCAAAAGGTTTAAAAAATGTGCTGCAGTTTTGTAAACCATACACGCAAGGTTTACAACAGTTTACAACAGTGTTGCAAACCATTTTCAGACTTGTTGTGTAGATGGTGTTTACGCAACATGTCGATGATTGGACCTGAGGTTTGCAAAGTTTTCAAATTTGTAAATCAGGTAAATCTAATGTTTACAAAATTCTAGTACTTGGTTTTCGCATTTGTAAACCACCATGCAAAACAAAGTTTTACAAAATAGTTGCCAAAGCATGTAAACCAGTGGAAACATGAAGTTTGCACTGGTTTACATACATTTAACAAAGTTAGTCAACTCTGAATTTCATGCAGGAAGTCAACTCTGGATTATTCCAGGATGTAAACATACTCTCATGGTACATTGCAGGCCTAGATAAACACTTAGAAGATCCAGTAGTTTCATTGGTGGGTATGATCTTATATGTCTTCAGGAGACCTTGTTGACAGAGATCTGTAACATCCAAGGCTACGCCTTCTATACGACCCAAGCCATCCTGGGCAAGAGAGGCAGACCAATGGGTGGTCTCCTGACATGAGTGAGTCTGCATGCAACTTAAATGTATAGTAACACAGCAGGAAGCCAACAATCCAGATCGCCAATTCCCGAATATTGTAATTGGAGGGTGCATTGATCTCAAATTATTTAACATCTATAAGAGAACCACAGGGGAGTCTCCCCTGAGGTGTTTTATTCTGATAAATGATTTGATGCAAACCAACTTGCCCTGGAATCCCACAACTGATCTCACCATGGCAAGGGGGCACCTCAATTTACAATATGAGCTGCTAAAGACCCTGGATAACATCTGGGAAGACCAAGAGGTAGCGTGGGGGATGCCGCAACTTTCAAGCAATTATCTTCAAAAGATTCAAGACAGCAAGACTTATGCACAACAACAATCTAATGGCCTGTAATGGCCAGTTCCCCAATGATCAACCAGCTAAATGCATATTTCATGGACACAATGGTAACAGTAAGAGTGATTACATCCTGATCGACACGGCTCATTGGAACTGGTTGCAATCCTTTGAAGTTCTGGATCGCCATGAGAGTGCCACAAACCCCTAGTATGCTCAGTATCTCTTCTGCAGTCTGATTCGTTTGAGGAGCAAGTGAAAGAACAACATATGGGCATTGAAACACAAGAGCAATCAAGATAGGTGGTGAAGTTATCAACGATCCGTGATCTTAATATCAAACCTGAACTCTATCGGGCCGTAGCCTATCATGTTGCTCTAATTTTTTATCCCGAGAATGATGCAGCTTTGGTACTGGAAGAATGTTCATCTATTAAGAACAACCTAAAACCGTTGTTAACTAAGAGAAAGAAAAAGTACACGCAGCTCCATAAAACAAGGCAGTCCTGGTTCAATGAGAGTGCAAGAAATGTAGAACAGCCCTAACTGCCTGCCTTAGGAGGACGGAAGTCACTGGGAAACTATCGACCAATCTTCTTCCTTGATGGAGCTTGATAAATCTATGCAAATACTTTATTGGGCCATCTGCATACTTGTATTTATTTTATTTTATTTTATACAGCGCCTTAAACCAAAGCACTGCACATTCTAAAACCAGGTACGGTACAAAATAATGATAGGCAGTAAACATCAAACATCAATCCTGGTAGCAAGCAATTAGAGGCAATGAGGAAGATTGGTTTTCAGAGAGAGAAGAACGAGAGAGTAAACAGTGATAGGACAGAGGGAGAGTGGGAGAGAATTCCAATGTAAAGGCGCAAGGAGCTGAAAAGATCGGAAACAGGACTGGGCACATGGAAGACGGGGAACGTTCAGTCTAAAGAAACAAGAAGAGCAGAGATAACGGGAGGCAGTATAGAAACATAACAGTGCAACAAGATAGTCAGGTGCAAGCCCACAGAGGGATTTAAAGATTAAGCAAAGAAAATGAAATTTGAGTTTGTTGGTGAAAGGGTAACCAGCCAAGTGAGGCAAGTGAAGAGGAAATAGAATCTTGATAAGAGAGAAGACAAAGTAGACAAACAGAATTATTGATTGATTTTAAGGGAGCAAGACGGGAGCTCGGGAGACCTAAAAGAGTGGTAGAGCAGTAGAAAAGTCGGGAAAATGTTATGGAGCAGATAAGAAGTTTAGTAACTTGAAAAGTGAGAAAAGGACGATATTTGCGAATATTATAGAGATGGAAACTACATGAATGAGAGGTAAGAGAAATATTGTGAGCAAAAGAGAGATTAGAATCAAAGTAGAGGCCAAGATTGCGAGCTGTCGGAGAAATTGAGAGACTGGAGGGAGGAAAGGATTTGAGAGGAGGTTGAGGATGAGGGGGAAGAGTGATAGCAGGGAAGAATAAAACCTCTATTTTGGCAGCTTGCAAAATAACATTAGCGCTACTTCAATACAAGCAGCATATAGCGACAGCAAGGCTGCAATTTGTTTAGGTCTGGAAGGTGAATGTTCTGAGCACTTTGCAGTCCTGCGGGGCGTTAGACGAGGATGTGTCTTCCATTATTATTCTGCCTTTATATCAATGGACTTATCAAAGAGCTTGTGGCCAACCATCTGGATGCACCAAGGATGGGCAATGTGCTCTACCCTGCACTATTGTTCGCGGATGATGTTGTACTGCTTTCAACTAGTCCTACGGGTATTGAGCTTGCAATGAGGACCTTTGCAGAGAAGTGCGAGAAACTATGCCTGGCCATAAATACTAACAAAACAAAGCTGCTGATCTTCAGGCATAGATCATGTGGGAAAGCAAAATCCATATCGTTGTCAATGGGGCCAAGCTGTAGTAAGTGCCGGCCTATGACTACTTGGGTCTCTGATTCGCTGAGAATGGCCTGTTGTCAGAGCAAGCAATGGAAGTGAACATGAATCTGGAGATGTATGTACGAGAAATAAGGACGTTTTTCCATTCACACGGTGGCGGTGCACTATCCCCAGCACTACACCTCTTCAGATTGCAAGCTGTGCAATCAGCCTTGTATTGGGGTGAAATCTGGGGATAGGCACATTTCCCCACCCTTACTGTTTCAGAGAATAACTTTTTTAAATCCCTCCTCATTCAGCCTAAATGAGTACCCAGTGCCATTTTACCTCTGGAATGCGATATCTGTCCCATTGAATTAACCCATACCACAAAGCCATTGTTCTTGTTGGTCTGTCTTTAGACTTTTCCTGCTCTACTAGACTTTAGGTTAATGTTAATTGAGTTTATATCATTGGAAGGCAGTGGTGCGACTCCGTGGCTCAGACACGTCAAGCAGTAACTATGCAGGCTTGGCTTGACCGACCTCTGGGAACGGCTGCATGCCATGACCAGGGGAAGATCTGCCCTGATCAGGAAAGCAAGTGTGTATAAGAGCAGGAAGTTAATGATAACATCATGCCTAAAACTCTCCTGCGGCCAACAATATCTGAACCACAAGGAGGGTATTGGTTTTGAAACACATCTGGATATGGTTCAACCACCATATGCACATTGTCTCGTCCTGAATTTAAGAGATGGTACTCTGAGTATAGCTGCATATATGGTGTATTGGTCCCCCCAAAACTCATCTGTTTGTCTAATGTGTGCTGAACTAAAATCCCAATACCTACTACCTATGTTTAGACTGCATGGTATTCGCAGGGTAGCGGACACTCTTCATTTTTGCACCAAAAATAAAAATCCTCTAGAAATTCAGAAGGTTTCCAAGTATTTGCACAAGGCATGGTTAAAGAGAACGAGAAATGTTAATGAATTTGATTAAAAAAAAATATTTTATATTTTACTGCCTCCGTTTCTCCATAAATAACATGTGAGCATTGCTGTATTGTTTATATTTCCCTTTCTTATTTTATTTGAACAATTTGTAATGCTTTTGAATTATTTTAGGGATCATATTTTATGTGATGATGATGTATATTTTGTAATAAGTGCTTTGATGGTTTTATCCGAAAAAAGCTGATTGATTGATTGATAAAACAATAGAATTCTTAAGCAACAGAGCAGAGCAGGACATATCATTTTCACTGGTACTTAGCTCCCCTTAATCTATGTCACTTACATTGCCTTTGTAATCGCTTTTTTTGATGTAACTTCTTCTGAGCTTGGGTGGCCCCTGTTACATCAAAATCCATCATAAAAAAAGAAGGCTTTAAACTGCTCTGACTATTTCACTCAGCAATGCCCTTTAGTATAATCAGATCTTCAACTTGCATGGGTGCTTTGGAATGGGTATTACTTCTTGGAGTGTGCAATATACTAATAAGTTCTCCATCTGGATTCATACCACTGTTAAAGATCACTCACACCCAGAAAAAAAGGAAAATATTCATAGAGTACATTTTTTAAGGGACTGAGTCAAAAATATGCAATCAATAAGTGATCTTTGATTAGCTCTCCTCCAAGTAAAGGTTTTTATCTTATTCCCTTAATGGCCTGCTTTGGCCATCTTAATACATTTTATGTGCCATCCATCCAGGAACATTGAACAGGAGGCATGTTTGCCAAACCAAAAACATTTCTAGATATATCTGAGTAATTACAATCAATCTCATGACAGGTTGCATTCAAATCTCCAGCAATCATATGAAATGGTCCGTTATTGACATTAATCCATTGCTTCAAGACCAACATCTATGTAGCTTTGTAATAATTTAGTAATAGCTACCCAAGGAGAATCATACACATTAATCAAAGCAGTTTAAGTTGACACTTTGTACTCAAAACCACTATAATAGTTTATAGAGCATTTTTAACATGCCAATGTGGCATGTACTCTGCTGATTTCAAATTGGCCTCAATGTGTATCAAAAGTCCACAAAAAGGTCTTCCCAGTGCCTTCTTTGTTGCCATTGTCTGAGTTAGATCAAAGTCATCAACATAACAAGGCTGCGTTAGACAAGTCTACTGAATCCAAAATATGTCAGATGTAGACACCAAATGACCACCTTCTTGATAGTGTAAAAAAGAAATATAGCCTCAGGACTTCCAAGATATAAGCATAATTTCATTGCAGGCTTTAATCTTACTCCCAGGCACTTATCCATCATTCAATTATAGTTAAGTTTTATATTTTTCTGGTTCTCCTGATTTAAAGTCTTCAAGCTTGGACTCGATGTGTTGGATTACTCGACCAATATCTGTTTTTACAATTTCCAAATTGTTCAGATTTTTTAAATTCCACGCAAATCCACTTCCAGTCAACTTTAATAGCCTGCACAGGATTGCTTTCAAAGTCCATTTTAGCAAAATCACCATTGTATAATAACACATGCTCCACAAACAGCAAAGATGTAAAATGGACTATCGCCCAATTAGGGTGAATGTCGGATTGCGGGAGTTAAATAAAGGATATGTCATTGGACCTGATCACAGCCAGTTGAGGAATACTATCCATAATCTGTAATACTCTGTTCCTATTGACATATGGGCTTATTGCAGTTGCCAAGTTTTGCAATAGGGCATTGTTTTTTATTTTCCCGTACAATTTTGTGCTGTTTAGCGTGACCAACATCCTGATCATCAAGATCTCCATTGCTCTTTGTCGTAAACGGTAACCATCATTGATTATCGGTCAACCGGGATACATCATCAATATCTATCTGGACATATGAATCCCTCCTATGGGGATTACCAGCTTTAGCGATCCAGTGGCCCATAGGGCAATATTTATCTTCTTTACTTTTAGCCTTATGAATATGCTCTAGTTTAATAGCTCTTCCTGTATCATCAGTGAAGAATTTTCCTTGGTAGTTTTAGCTAATCTTAGTCTCTGTCGCATTCTTTACCTTTACAATCACTTTTTGTTACATTTGTCCCTCTGAGCTCGGGTGGCCCCTGTTGCTTGAGAATTCATCATAACAAAATACGGCTTTAAACTCATCTGACTATTTCACTCTGCAATGCCATTTACATCTGGCATCAGTGTTATTATTATTGTTTTAATTACCTGTTACTGTTCATGTTTGTAAATATGCTTCTCTCACTTTTGTACCTGTTGTTATATTGTAAAGCGCTTTGGCTTAAAGCGCTATATGAATTCAATAAACATAGACATAAACATAAACAGTATAAGCAGATCTTGAACTTGCATGGGTGCTTTGGAATAGTTATTACTTCTCGGACTGTGAAATATACTAATATGTTCTCCATCCAAATAAATACCACTGTTAAAGAGAATAATATCAACTATGTGGCTGGTTATATACATTAGCTCTTTTTGCTCACTAGCAATCTTAGAGCAGAGAACATGTAATGCCATACAAGTGACGGATAAACTGGTTAGTTCTTCTTGCAAGGAATTCAAATTACCTATTGAATGCTCAATCATAGAATGGTCCTTTGCATGTTCTACAATCTTAGCTAGCTCAGGAGATTTACATAGTCTAGATTCCCCAGCATTTAAAGCATCCGGTTGATCTGAAAAGGGTATGAAAGAGTCCTGGGCAATAATCTCTCGACCATCCAGAGACTCCCTTTACAGAGAATAACATATATTAAGCAGTAAGTAATTATTATCAATGGGCAGTAAAGACCTATGTTACTGGGTATTAGTGAGGATGTATTAATGTTCCCCTGGTTTGATGGCACGCTTCTTGTCACTAAATCAGCATCACATATTGGAAGAAAAGACATTATTCATGCTATCAAAGGCTTTCTTCACATTTGCCTTGAGATTAACAGGCACAACCATATCAGGAGGGGGCTGGACGATATATTCCAGATACTGCAGACATCTTTACCAACCTAATACTTCATCACCGAAACCTGGTTCCCCTCCTCCTCAACCCATATATTAGATGCCCTCACCACTGATAGCTACGGCATTGAACTCAGGGATAGGATAAATTAGACTTGATAGGAACTTACTATATATAGAAATATTCCTGGCCCAGCAGAAGACTGGAAGTAGCCCCAATCAGCTATATGGAAGAACTCTCCTGCCACTTCCCTTGCTCACCCACTGAAACAATGACCTTCAAAAGCATCTGCAAGCAAACCAAACCCAAATCCCTCTTTGTTGACAACCTATCTGAACTGATTCCCACCATGTCCCTCACAACTCCCAAACACATCTTCATCATGGACCTCAACCTCTCAGAAAGCACAGCCAATAAGACTTTGAAAGAGTCCCTGCTCAGCCTTATAGACACATTGAACCTCACCCAGCACAAATCAACACCACATGCAAGGCAGCATCCGAGACCTCATCATTACTGCAATGCCTACCCTCCATTACAACACTCCATCATCCCTTGACTGATGATGAAGTGGTCAGTTCACTTCATCATTCCCAGCACAAGGCCACATCTTTCACACAGACACTCATGTCCTTCCAATACTTTGCTATATAACCAGTAATTGATGACCTCAAAAACATCACTTCCATCTTTTAGCACCTGAGTACAAGTACTGCAAAAATATACTTAAAGCACTCAATAATCCATTAAAGTTGAACAGTAACATAAATGCCCTTCAGAACCAAGGAATTATCAGACAAATGTTCTCACCCCTCTTGTGCACAAAGGAAATTACTATGACCAAAATACTATTCTGAACCAAGAGAAAGTCTGGTGTAAGTCCAACACCTCATCTGAGATAACTTGACTTAAAAAAATCAGAACTGCCTTCAGACAACTTATCACCACAGAGGCAGCAAGATACTACCATAAGACCACATCTGAAGTCAACAATGAAAGCAAAGCTATCTTCAATATAGTCAAACAGTGCACCAACCCTCTTATTGATCCTCTAGTTCTTAATTCAATTGAAAGATTCACTGCCCTCTACCCTAGTATTTAATTGACAACATCAGCAAGACCTGCCAAAACAATTCCACCATCTAACATGCACAGACTCATCCATTCATCACACCACATGAAATGACATCATGGATCAACTCCAAAACTCTATCCATGGAGTACCTCACTAACACCATATTATTACTACTTTGATAACATCCGGCCCCAAGACACTCCCAAGAGAAGCACATCATGCATTACTGTCTATCATCAATGAATGTATCTCCCAAGGATAATTTCCCAGTTCTCTCAAAACCAGAAACATTCTTCTGCTTCTAAAAATGTGCAGCATAGGACCCTGATGACTTTTTTTTCATTTTCAAAATCTTTGCAGTGGCCAAGCACACATCAATCAGCACCATTAGAGTAGACCTAACAATCTGGATAAAATCTCAGATGCAGGAGGCTGTCAATATCCCAGTGGTAGGTGATGCTCTTTGCATCATCCATGAAGTGCACCTCTGAATCCTAGTACTCCTGGTACCGTTTAACCTCTACAGACTCTTGAACACAGTAGCTCATCGAGCACCCAAGCACCCATTGACATACAACTGCATAAGAATCATTGAGAACATCCTCCAGTGGTTCACCTCAGACAGAGAAAACCACTACCAGTTCATCTAGGAACATACCAGCATTTTGCCACACCTGTCACGTGTGCAGTCCCACACACATCCATCCTCCCACTAAATCTTCAAACCCTACATGGAGTCCTGTGTATCCTTTCTGCCATCCACAAAATCCACATCCTTCAATTCAGAGATGATTCTCAACTCTTTCATATCCACCAACTGAAAGCCTAACACTTTTTCAAACCTGGATGTCCAGCGCAAACCTCAAACTCAGCCCCACAAAAATCAAACTTGTTATCTGCAATCATAGTAAGGAACACACACCCACCCAGACCTAACAGTATGCCATGAACCTAGGGTGCTTCACCCCGCTGCTGACACCATGTGCTAAATCCCTCGGATTCCACATTGACAGACATCTCTCCTTCAAAATGCATATAGCAAAGAAAACTCAGACAGCTCGGTTGCAACTCTCTCTTGCCAGAAATCAAGCCCCTCCTTCCAGCCTACAACTTCTGATCCACAGTACAGGCCCTCAGTATTTCTCACGTCGACAGTGAAAATGTCCTGCTCATCAGCATACCCACCCCCACCATGGCACCAATGAAATACGTCCTCAATGTTGTTGCCTACTTCATCAAAGGTCTCTGCAAATTGCACCATGATATACCCACAATCATCAACTTACATTGGTTACTCTTACATGCATGTACCAACTTAATGATCACCTGCATCATTTACAAAACCATCAACTTGTATGCTCCGTCCTACCCAGTCAACAATGTCACAATCTCAGGTGGCCAATGCTTCAAAATGAGCCAGGTCCTTACCAGGTAGGAAGTGCACACATGCAAAAAGGAAAACAAAACAGACATTCTCTATCTACGCCCCCAGGACATAGATCCTCATATCAGTCAACATTACACTCATACTCACCCTCGTGCAATTCAGAACCTCCTCTTCTACAAGTACCTTCTTTGTGTACTCTAGGCAACACAAATTCCACCTGCAGTTCAACACCACTTGGCCCCTAATTACTGCTTTAGTTTCTTAATTGTATGTAGCACATCCCTGTATTCCTAACAACTCATTGTTGTACAGCACACTGCTGCTTGGTGAAGCTAGGATGAGTTCAATAAATACCCAAAATAAAATAAAATAAAATTATATGTACAATACCAGACACAAGACTGTGGAGGGTGTTGGATTTATCTGTGCTTAATGCAAGAAAAACAGCTCTAACTGAGTACCTAACAGGTTTACAAATGGACAAGAATATTATTGTGGGGCTTCCCTAAGAACATATAGCAACCAATTCCTATCACCCTTGTGTCAATAATTAACATTGTAGTGACTATGGGGACATTCTCTAAGACTTCCAAATTACTCTGGAGGGGACCGTGTCCATTTGAACTTATGTGCAAAAGGTCTCTGCTGTGCAATTTTTGTCATTTTCAAACTGGAATGGAAGTGTGAAGAATAACACATAGGCATGTGCCTTTACTCTGTAAAAAACACAAATGCTTCATGAAAATGATTCTTTTTATACATTATTTGCAATGGATTCCTATGGTAAACATACCAGGTGGAAAAGTCAGGTGGATCCTATTGGAATCATGTTGTTTTCCACCAGCATTAAAATACTTGCTGGCAGTAAACCACGGTGCTATTTAAAGGCAGAGTGGGAGAGCAACACCCACATGTATAACCTTTCCTGTGATCCCACTCAGCCTTCAAATCACATTAAAATCCCTGCATTTACAATGATTTCCAATGGAATCCACCTGCTTTGTGCTGGTGTGAAAAGCAGATGTGTCCCATTGTAAATCAATGATTTTATGCAGGCATTAAAATCTTATGCTGGCATAAAACCAATTTGTTTTTCAATATGGGGGTAAAACGGAGGCTTAACCCTTACTCCCAATCAGCCCCCACCATCTGCATTCAAAATCAATGAAAATGTCCCAGAGCATTAATGGAAGTGTTATGATTGGTGTAACTGTTTTACCTCATTATTCCAAAATTCTAGAGTGTGTAGTTTTCAACCAACTCACTGAGTTCCTTGACACACACAACTTCTGAGATCCTCTTCAATATGGCTTCCGACCTCTGCACTCTACTGAGTCGACTTTCCTCAATGTCAGTAAACTACATCTCTTCCGCTCATCATGCTAACCGTTCATCCATTCTTATTCTTCTCATCCTCTTTGCTGCCTACAAGACTGTCAACCACTCTGACCTTCTTTCCCACTATCTCAGCTAAGTATCAGGGATGAGCCCCTCGCTTGGTTTTCTTCAAATCCCATCCCCACACATTTCCAGGTGTCCAAGGAACAGACTTGCCTCCCCACTCAGCCCCCTTAATGTTGGTGTTCCCTAGGGGTCAGTCCTGGGCCCACTTCTCTTCATTTTCTTTACCTATGCTCTTGGCAAATTGACCTAATCCTACCGCTTCACCTAAGAACTCTTTGCCAATGACACATAGATCTTCTTCTCCTTTCCCTCCTTGTCTAATGAGCTATGGTTTTACATGTCTATCTATCACCATCAAATGCAAGATGGAGTCTCACTTACTCATGCTCAACTCCACTAATACTGAATTCTCTACTTACTTCCCAGCCAAACACAATGCATGTTTGTTTGTATGGTACATTGTTTACATTGAACTTTAACCATTAAGGCATCTGGTCCCTCTGCTTGGCAGGCTGTTTTCGATCTGATGGCTCCACCATTCCTTTGCAAGCAAACCACTGCCCTCTATTGTTTCAGAATATCATAGTATTTGGTCTGTGTGTTTTACAGTGAGAGGGTATGTGGAATCCTCACCTAGGTCATATTCCTGTGTCTCAATCTCACTTATCAGTAAGATTTCCTGCATTAAAAGAAGAGGAGCAGCCTCTGCCCCATATCTCAACCTATTCTTGGCCTAAGCCCCGCCCACCTGGTGCCTTCCTGCCTGCCACTCTTTTTCACCACTTAGCAAGCCCTGCACATCATTTTCATATCTCCTCCCCTTACTTTCTTCTATGCACTTTGTGCAGGGGGATGAGCCTCCAGACCACCTTTGCCAGCAGACATGGGCCATTGGACGTCTGGAAGCTGGAAACGTTTGGTGGTGCCGACATGGAATCAGAATTGTCCCTGGACCTTATATGATAGCAACCTCGTCTGTTTCCTCCACCCTCCCATTACTGTTTTTTTCCTCCCCGCCCCCCATCCAGCACTATCTGAAATGTCATCATGCCTAGTATGATAGTCGCTTGTTTTGTTCCTCCCCTCCCTTTCTGAACCCCTCTCCCTCACCTTTTGTTTTCTCCGGCTCTACCAGAAATGTCGTCAGGCCTAGTAGGGTAGTCGCCTGTCTGTTTCCATTTCCTTCCCACTCTCCCCCTCCCTTCCTTATCCATGTCTTAGCTCTTGCACTATCTGAAATGTCGCCAGGCCGAGTACGATAGTTAATTACCCATCCTTACTGTTCATGGCCTGTAAGAATGTCATTGTATTTTCCCTTGTTCCCTCCCTTGCCTTGAAGCGCTTTGAAACACATTGTGTATAGGCGCTAAATAAATAAACTATCATATCATATTCTGGGGTCTGCAGTGGAGAAAGCGAAGGTCCTGCCTTATTCTTGCCCATGACATAAATGCATAGCGGATCTTTTGACTCCATGCCCTAAGACTCCCAAGTCACCCACAAGCAGCATTGTTGTGGGCCCTTATGAGTGTACAACAAAGGTAGTGAAAACTTGCACTTTTTGGGGCCATTTATTGAGTTCAAGAATTTGCTGTTTATAGACTATATTTGCTTGCTGGTACTCAAAGTCTTGCGAACTCTGGTTGCCCCTACACACACTACTAAATGCTTAGACCGTGTGAAAACTATGCATCAACTCCATATTGATGTTAAACAAACATATTGGAGCACAAATGTCTGAGCCTCTCAATTGCCCTGAGCAACCTAAAACAACTTGTGCCCAAACACTATCGCTAGAGGATGCGTGAAATGGAAAGCAACACATATGCTGATATTTTATTTAGCATGATGTTGGGCTATGACCGAAAACACAATGAACAGAATCATACAATCTTCACACTATAGTTACAAGATAGCAGAGTCCTTTAAAATAAATAATGCATACATACAAAGTGGGAGGTGCTTCCAAAGTGTCTTAATATGTTTCCAGAAGATAACAAAACCAATATTGACATGTGTGATTGACCAAGTAATATATCACAAATAAACCTGGCCATCAGGCATTATCAGCATGTGGAACCTCTAGGCTGCTTGTAACATTGTAATAAAATATCACCAGCCCAAGCAGAAGAAAGCCCCGCTCCTGTCTCCTCCTTCTTCCACAGAGATACTTGATGCAAACAATCCATAGGTAACCCTGGATGTTCTTAACCACAGTATGAGGGTGAGAGGGAAAGAAGGTGTGGAAGGAAGAGCTAATCCCTGACAGTTCCCAACGTTGCAAAATTCTGCCGCTGCACTGGGATGCTGCAGAGATATTTTTATAAATGATTTTCACTTCCGGATTTTGCTCCACTCTGCTTCTGGGATGCTCTTGGATCCTAGGGCCCCAAAACACTGTCCGAACTGCTGCAGCTGCACTGCCACATACGCTGACACGTTACAGGTAGATATTTAGAAATGGCCTCTGCTTTGGGGTCCCCCGTTTCACTCCAGGGACGCTCATACGCCCTCATGTTCACTTACACACACTGCTCAAAAAAATCACCTCTGCACTGTGGCCTGGTGCAGGTCCACGTGCATTGCATGCCTGTTCTTTTCTGAAGTGTCAGGTCAGGGCAGATGGGCCATCTGTTCCTTTCACTTCTGTAAAGCTAACTTTACCATTTAAATACTAATTCTATTTTTTCTTTCCAAGAGTATCTTGCCTTACTCCCTACAATTTCCCTCAAATGGGCCTAACAACCAGATTCACATTTGTTCATGGTTTCCGATTGTGAGGAGTAACACATCAGATGGTGTTATAGCGAGATCCTACTGCCAGTCATAAACATGGATAAAGAAAAACATCTTACGTGTACATTTATTTGCACTAAGGATATTGTAAAGTGAAAAGTGAATCATTTTGAAAGAAAAGTATTAAGAAATATAAATCAGTATTAGGCATGATAATGTTATCTAGAACATTCTGCTGCAGACATGCCTGCTAAAGGCCCCCACCCTCTCTGACGCCCACGCTTCGTTTAGGCCGACCTAGGCTCCTACTGGCGGGCCGTGACTTGGCCATGTCCGCCCTCCACAGCGGGGATGAAATCTATATTCAAACAAAAAACAAAACATATGGGAACTCATTTTCCCAATCTACACATTATTCGGTGTTGGGGACCTGTGCGCATGCGCTTTGACGTGCACTGCTGAATTGTCATTTGCACAGTGAAGTGGCACGTGCAGGGCAAAAGGTGGCGTACAAGCATGCATGCTGCCTTTTACCCTGCACTGTTGCACTCCACCATGCAAAATGAGTAAATGCTGTCTGCCATGCACGCATGAGTGGCAGCGCTTTCAATTCCAATTGTAGAGAGAAAATGCGTCTTGAATTTCAATAAAGACTGTAAAGAAAAAAACTCACCATTCTATGTCGGGTACTGAAATGAAGTTTGTAATAGTAAATTGATTTGAGTCAGAACTAAACGTGTTTTATACATTTGCATTCATTGTTTAATCGTTGTGAATTCCTTAAATCATTATTTCACAGCCGCTTGGTATGTTTAAGGGGCTTGTGCGGAATGGCCGCTTTCTAAATTGCAAAAGCGATTCATGCACAGCTTAGAGCCAATGACAAGACTGGGAGACTTGACATACAAATAATGTTACTGAGCAATCTGAAACATTTAAATCAACACTTTTCCATGCAAATCCGTACTGAATCCGTCAGTGGTGAACGTTTTTAAATTGCCAGTCGTTAGGCTTTATTTCATTTTCTACTCAAATGTTCTCTTTTTTGTTGTTGGTGTCTCTAGATTTATGGGGACATGCGAAGGAAAAAAGGAAGGGGTAATCTGCTGAGTCAGAAGCAGGGAACATTGTACTGTAGAAGTGACTAAGAATGTGACATTAACAAGTGTGCTGGGGGAGATGAGTACAAACAAAGCCCTTGGGCCCTGTAACTAGCGGCGGACAGATTATGCCGTGAAACAGAACAGCCAGAAAATGAAACTCTTCCAACAGAAAAAAACAAGCAAGTGATGTTCTGTATTTTTCTGTTTTGACCTCCATGAGGAAAGAAAGGCTTAATCACGCTGTCCGAGGCAGGTTATTTACCAGGTCTATTTTATGTAAAGTACTCATACAAAAAGCCCAACAGCACTAAATTCAGTCTTCCTCTTTGGACGAAAACATGTTTATTTAAGCAAGTCATATTTGTAACTGTCTTTGTCTTATCTTGGCAACATGCCCCGAGACTGCAGCCCATTACGCATAAGGTCCATAGTCACAGGCCTGAGCGTAGCGAGGGCCTTAACGAAGCCCCTGGGGGAATTACCTATGCAGTAACAGCCCACAGTCAAGGGGCATATTGCCATTAGTGACCCGGCCTGTAAGACAGGGGCAGCGGCCAGTGCGATTAGAGATAGAATCCTTCATTAGAAAAAGAGAGTGAATGGGTAAGAATGAGGGCTCCAACCGGAGCTTGTATGTGTGATAGCTGAAAGGCACGTGCTCATGCTGGCAGAGTCCTGGATACATATGTAGAAGTCGGAAAAGTGTGAGACTGCTGAGTGAGTGGGAGTATTGATTGTGACACACAGAAACATTGCATTTCAAGGGCTGATGGGGTAAGATATAATCAAAGGAGTGTGATATGAGATCCTGCAGGAAGAGATGAGAGTAAGAATACGTGGTGACATGCTGTCCCATACAAAAGAGCAGGGTGTGATGCATAGGAGGGGCTCTTGGGGCCCTGGCAGCAGATACATGTTTGGAGTTTCGCTATGGAACCTGCATGCGGGACGGTAGGACAGCAGCCCATTTGCAGTAATGGCAGAACGATTGAGACACACTACATGAGTCTGGGAATATGCGTTGTGTGCAGTGTCTCCAGGAATACATAGACTGTTTGTGGCTTGGTTGCAGGTGACAGTGTGCATCAGGGCAGCAGTGACACATGTATAAAACTAGAACCAATGCCACTCATTTCAACCTCAGTCATTTAGTTCAAGAGGCTGAACTATGCACTGCAGATCCATGTTTGTCTATGGCAGGCAAATGTTCCTGCTTCAAAGGGTGCCGCTTGAGGTAAAAACCACAGTGTTCCAAGTCTAGATAGCCAACCAACTGCACTCTTTGTCCATGGTGCAGAAATTGGTACATAAGCTTCAGAACACAAAATCAAATCTGAGCAGGTGCCAGTCCACGGTTCATCCTTCTGCCTTCACCGCAATGAGTATCTTTGATTCTGGCACCTGTCCTAAGATTGGACATAATGTACAAGTGACGTGGTCATAGTTAATGGACATGGATAATCATAACTCAACAGGTGGGAGAATATTTTTGGGATTTTACATCTGCACAAACCACAAATGTCATGACAGCTGCCATCTGCCAGACCCGGATTGAAAGTCTACCCAACCTTGTCTTTTGGGACTAGACCCATTTTTTTTAAATTAGTATAAGTGTATACGGTTTACAATGAACCTTTATACACATGTACATTTCAGCAGCCCATCCATCACATGTGATATCAATAATAGACATATGTATATACACGCATTAACAACAATATCCACGATTGGATCAGTGAGACGGGATGAAACTCTTTTAGTACATATTCACATTTTATTGGCTAAATTTAGCATATATAAAAAACATTTTTCGCTATATAAAAAATCTGTAAAAAACTTTTCATAGCAACATTCATAGCCACATACAAAACTCATTCATATTTCCACACATAATATCAGCACTCGTGACATTTCATTCATCATTGGGTTACTTTAGAAATACAACTTCATTACACATATTACAGAATAGACCCAGTCCCTAAGATTAGGTGTCATGATGTATCTAGCACCAGTTTTTTGGGTCAGGTATTTATTGTACAGAAAAAACGTCGACACGTGTTTTGGTCGGAGACCTTCCTCAGGACGTGAGGCAAAGCGAAGATTCTTCGCCCCAATTCTTAATGTGTAAGGGCCCGTAACCAATCTAAAATCAATCATAAAAACAGTGTCATCCCAATTTATTTAGCAAGGTGACTATTAGTGTCACAATGTGTTCCCGATTTATCAATACATTAGATCCCTACTCACCCCCAAGTTCCAAATCGAGGGAAGGTGAACGGAATGCAGAATATTAATTCTCCACTGGACTCAGTGCAAGTACTGAACCTGTGGAACCAACAACAAACAAATATTTCAAAATTCTCTCCAGCCAAAGATTTCAACTTTAGCCATTAGACTACACAGGTCACAATCATATACAAAAACCACACTTACATGTGACAGTCGTCGTAGTTTTGCCACTGTAAATTGCCACTGTAAATTGCAGCATAGAAAAACACGCTTGATGTTTCACTCACAGCGTTCTGCCAAGAGAAACATATATATATGGATCATATCCTTTATGTAACTCCAAAACACCTCATAGGCCCTCATTACGACCCTGGCGGAGTGGGTTACCGCCAGCGGTAATCGTGGCGGACCCGTCCGCCCTACTACGAGTTCCCGTAGCGCCATGGAGCCTTTCTCCGCCTGGTTTTACCGGGCGGAGAAATCCATGGCGCTAAGGGACCTCGTTGTTAATTACGCCACCGTACTTTACGGTGGCGTAATTAACACCTTCCCCACTCCCATTATACCCTATGGGGCAAGAATGGGAATGGGGAAGGGCAAAATGGGGATTGGGGATTTACCGCTCCGCCAAGGTCGGCATGGGGTGGAAAATCCGCCAACCCCCATGGCGCTATCGGCAGCTTTCCGCCGTGCTCCGCGGTGCATTTAGCACCGCGAATTCCGCCAGGGTCGTAATGAGGGCCATAGTGTCTATGCGTGAAAAAGACCAGCATGGGAATAGATATTAACCACTTACCCTACTCAGTGTTAATATCATCACACCCCAGTGACACAGTGGGAATGAAAAAGCATGAAAAAACATGTGCCCATGCTATTTTCAGAGAATAAGTGTCCTCCTTGTCTATCCTAATAGCCCGTTCTTAATATATTGTGGCTACTAGTCACCACGTGAAACGTAGATACCAGCATGCACCCCCATTAGCTAAAATCGATTCGGAACAATCATGGCCGTGCCTTGGTAACTCCCTCTTTTATGAAATATACTCCCAGGATTGGGAAATATATCATGACGGTACATGCACCCCGTATTATTCGTATCACATCCAAAAACTTTCTCATGCGGTGGACTTCATGCGGTGGACTTCTCAAGTTTCAACTTCTTCCTACACTTTTATTTTAAAACGAAACCATTCCAAAACAGTTTTGTTTTTTTAAAAATAAAAGTAGAGGTACAGTAAAACATTTTTTGTAAAGTAGAGGAGCACCGCTCCCACCCTCTTTAACTACCGCCTAGATGGCAGGACAGCAGGCCAGGCCGTTCTGGTGCAAAATACAGGCGCATTGTGATGATAAGGCATTGTGGGCGCTCACTGCGGCTAAGGGCCTTGCATCAGTGCATGCAGCAGGCCTTGCCGGGGGCAGTGTCTGCTGTGCTAGTGCATAGCCATGCTCTCCTGGCACTGAAGAGAAGGTCAATTTCTCTGGGAGATAGTTAATGGTCATACTGTGTGGAAACTTGCAAAAGGGTCACTGGGCTGAAGGTACGGCTAAAGGCCACCCTCGGGCATAGTTTCTGCTGGCCAAGGCCTTCGGAAATGCCCTGTGAAGGTTGAAGCTTTATTGTACATAGTAGATGGCTTCGGCCGCTTTCAGCCTTTGACTTTGACTTAAGGCTACATACTTCTGTAGGGCCCATCAACGCCTAGTATGAACCTCAAGTACGCTCCATGCCCCCCCCTAAATATAAGTCCATATGATTTCTATTATCAAATGCCACACATTATACGTACCATATGTATATACAAATATGTATGTTATTTATTGTTTTACTTCTATTTTGTTATTATTTAAGGTTAAATATGTTGATTGCTAAATCACATACAATTACAGAAAGTTGGCACACACGTGTACTGAATGTATGCAACAATTCTGATGACTTAGCATCGCTCTAGAAAAACAGGCCCTGACTGGATCAGCAAATGCATGAAACCATCGCTAAGGCCAAATGCCCTTCTTCAGTGAGCATTTAGAAAGTTCAGAAGGAAATACAGGGTTACCTTTCCAGAATCTGCCTTTATTGATAAACACAAATTTAGGTCACACTCAGGTACTACAAACTCCAACCCAAGAATGTTTTCTGCTCTTCAAAACCGTCAAAGCCAGTGACCACTATGCATACAAAACCAACCTTTGTCTTGCAGATTTATCACAAACATGGTTGCTTCTGACCTCACCTTTTGCATCAACACATCCTTGAATGGCAAGTTAGTTTCATAATGCCTCAAGAATGCAATTGTCACAGAAATCAACCCTCAACGGTGAAAATGGCCACAAACCTCAGACCCATTTCAAAACTTCCCCTCATTCAAGAGACGCTGTTTAAAAGAGATCAGTCTGGCTCGCGTTGTAGGCACATCACAGAATCAGCCCTTCTTCATGTCAGTAAATGCATTCTTGATGAATTCATAATGGACCAGGTAGTGAGCCTTTCATTTTGGATTTATCTGCAGGCTTTGACAATGTAACCCACTCAGTACTATTGAGAATCCCAAAAGATTGGGTCAAATTTACCAGCACAACACAATCCTGCTTTAAATGCTTTCTCATCTACACCCCGAAAATAAGTTGACGTAAGTCCTTTATTTTCACCCATTTCTTCTGAGCAGTGGCTTTACAAAAGGCACCTTTAATATTGTTTCACCATCACAGTGCATATTTGAGTCCTGCAGACGAGTTCCAAGGTCATCAAGCAATTGGATGTGTTTCCAGTGTCCAAAGAAATCAACCAACAGAGCCCACTGCCACAATACACATATATTTCAAATACATTCTTTTTCTATGGTAAAATAGCCCTGATTCTTAGGCACTGTCTGCCACTACATTCAAATGATTTTACTTACCCAAATAAACACAGAACACCTTATGGGCAGCGCAGCAGCTTCTCCCTCACTGGAGCAGAGCTGCTGGGCCTCCTCATGTCCTGTAGCCCCCCGCCCCCTGGCGGTCCTAAGGGCTGCTCCTATGGCTTGGCGGCTGCTGTTCTGGGCCTTGATTCTCTGATCCCAATGATGCCGAAATGGTGTGGCATTGCAATGAATCTAAAGTTTCTTTAGACTGTCTGTCTGGTTCCTGGTTATGAGCTCTGGGCTCAACACAACCCACCCAGCCCAAATTCACCCCCTCCCCCTCGGACTGCTGGAGTGCAGGCCTGACTGGGCCTGAACTGATAAGCAACAAATGTTGCATTTTACTAATGATCATAAAAGCAAGCATGTGGTTCTAGCCTGGCTTTGCTGGACAGCAGCAGCAGCCAGGCATCATGGAGTCAGTCCTCTCACTCTCAGACTAAGTCTGATTTCAAATTCGAGTAGCACTTTTTTGTTTTATACATAATGTTACCGCTGACCAAGGTGTAAGCACTTAAACTCTGCCCCCTCCTCCCAACTCCACCCCATGCCAGCCCTTTTGGGATCCTCCTTTACATTGCTTCCATTTCCACCACAGAATGCACCAGTCTGGCCAATGAGAAGGGAGAAAAGGCAATAAAAAACACAAAGTTCAATATAGGGTATGTTGTTTGATTTTAAAATGAGATTATTGTGACCTAGCCATTCTCTGGGGCCCAATATAGACCACGGGGGCAATTATCAGGCAGTAATAACTGTGCAGTGTCTTGGCAGTTCGAAAACAATAAACCAGGATTCTCATTGCTGTTGCGCAGTTCCATTTGCTTTGAAATGCGGTACTCACAGTAGTCCAGCGGCAAGTAGTTGTTGAGGCAGGGCCGAATTGAAGACGGCTAGGGTCTGAAGTGTTGCTCGAGCGATGCTGCAGATCATAGGTGTCACAAGGTTTGTTTAGACAGTAGAAGTTTGAGTGCAAACGGGCTGATGATTGGATGGGAAGTCGAGCCATTCAATGCAGGGCTCAAATATCTGCTGTTCGGAAAGAACACCATGGTCAGTTGAATCATCAACTGGAGTGGCAAGGAAGAGGCTGGTGGTGCAAAGGGTTTTTCAAGTGATGCTGTTGCAAGAAAGTGTCATTTTCTGAGCTATGGCAAAGCCAGGCTTCAGCTGGGGCAGCATGGCAGTGAACTTGCTTAAATCGGCAGAACTGCAGTTCTACAGTCATTGAGTGCCAAAGTCAGTTCCGGAGGGTCCTGTTGGTTTGAACTGTGTAGAGTACACTAAAATCATGCCTCAATTGGGTTTTACAGTGAAAGTACAGGAAACCTGCTGTCTTGCCTGTCAGGAAATATAATTCCAGGTTCTCAGTGGCAAGAGTAGTCCTTTTCTCAGGCTATCGAACACGGGGGAGGCTGGCAAACACATCCATGGTACTTCAGCATGGTGGGGTTCTGGGTACCAGTGAGGCTCACAGAGAACTTGGTATTTTTCCAGCAGCATGTCACCCCCAACATGCCCTGTGGATGGTTAAGGGACATATCTTCACTCTCTCTTGGAAGTATCTGTACTATACATGGTTAGAGGGAAGTTCAAGGCGTGCCTACCAGATGAGGGCAGCCAATTATGTTACTAACACTTAAATAAGTTATAACTAGATATGTTCCCTATGTCTTCAACTAACACCTGGAGGACTTTGGAATGGACTGCCTCCCAAAAGGGTCCCAACTATTTCTCCCTCAAGGGTTGAAGTCCTCCAGAGATGATTCAAAGGATGCGTGGGAAACCCCTTCCTTCAAAGGCAAAATTCTACAGGTGATTGGACAAACGTAAGTCTGGTTTAAGGATCCAATCCCTGTTCTTGGAACATGTTGACTTTGCCTTCTGATGACCCACCCAAAGTTATGTGTGTTAAAGGAAGTGGAAGGGAACAGGAGGGAAGACAGAACAAGTGACAAAACAAGATGGTGGAGACTTCCTCCAGCTGGTCTGATCTCCCTCTTCCTACATTAGCCCCACCCCTTCCCTTGCCAATAGCATCAAAGGCCCTTTGTGGTATGCATCACCCTGGTGTGAGATATGCCCTTTTGAGAAGGGTGTGCCCTTTCTTCTGATTCTTGTTCCTAGGATAGCTTCCAGTGGGGTGACTGGAATACATTGGAGGCTGTTACCTGCCCCCACAAAGGATCAAAGAGAGGTACTCGCCAGGACTTCAGTCTTGCAGGGAGAAGCAGAGCCAGCCTGTCTGGGGGAATACACATAACCCATCAACAGTTGAGCAGGGCTCACAGGAATGGCACATATCTGATATCAAATTAATGTGGCTTGGATAGTTACGAGGGATTCTAGCCACCTTAGCTAAAACTCAGGTATGACTTATATGTACAGTTTAACATGTCACCAGGATAGCAATTCTTAAGTTATGTGGTTTTTGGAACAGAGGTGCATATATTGAATGCAGCCCCTGTACTGCAGGGACTTGACTGTCAGGTACTGATCCAACAGGGCACAGATGTAAATTATGCTTTTGGCTTGGAGTTTCTGAAAGTGGGAACTGAACTAGGTGACAGTTTGCCCTTTCTGAAATGGAATTTCCTGTTCATTTAAAAATAATCCAAGACTTATACGCCATCACCAGACATCAATTGCTCATGCTCTGTCTATGGCTCATGAATATCCATATCTCATGCAGAAATTAAATACTGTCCTCCTTGACAGGTTCAAGTCAAATCTTGCATGGTAGTAACACTAGCGCATTGCAGAAACATTCCACTAGCGCAAATTCAATTATCACTATGCCAGGAAATGTTTTGCATAGAAAACACATGGGCATATGAACAAAACGTTGCTTCTGTGAAAATGGAATTACCAGTAGAGCAAACATTGTCCAAATGCAAACAAAGTACAATTCAATTCTTTTTTTGCACTGGGGAAACATATTACAACTAAGGAAAAGATTACCCTGGTGCAAACATGAAATGAAAGGATATATTTTTTGCTCTCAAGAAATGTTTGTCCTAATGCTTATTGCACTTGAACCAGTGCAACGCTTCTGTGATTTATTGTCTGTATTTGCTCTATGCATTTTTTTAACCAGGGCAAGGATTACCTGCTATTATAGAATATTATTACAACTAAGGCACACTTTGTCCAAATGCAAAAATGCATCAAAACCATAGTTTCTTGCACTAGGGAACATGTTTCCCTAATGCTAATATGGTGCAAAGTTTCACTTGCACCAGTGCAATATTTCTGTAACCTGGCGCCAGGGCAATTGCAGTTTTGCACAATAATAGCAATGGTCCAAAAGATTGCACTAAGGCAGAAACGTATTATTTCGATGTATTTCTGCCCAAGGGTGAAGTTTGCACTACTGCTAATATGGAATTCAATTACCACAAGGGCAAACATAACCATGGTGCAAAAATACATTGCACTCATGTGTGATATTACACAAACATTTCAACAGTAAAAGTGATATTTGAACTAGTGCAAGCAAGCAGCCCATTGAACAAAAATATTATTTCAATGCATTTTTTTCACTGCGTTTGCCCTAGTCCTGGTGCTTGGGAAAATGACATTGAAAGAATATGTTTTTTACCCAAAGGCCTTTGCTGCCATGGCTACATATATCTTGTTCACTAAGGCAATATTTTACCCAGTGCTAATAGCAATGCGCAATTGCACTTGCACTGCGGGTAACGTTTTAATATTGTGGCCCCATGAGTATAAGATAAAGAGCCCGTGTCACGTGTTGAACGATAATGGGCGAGTCCGAAGTTCTTTCAAATGTTTACTAGTTATTAATTCAGAACACTTTCAAACAATTACAACTTGGTTGACATAGAATCAGAGATGATCAATCATTTACGTCAACTATTCTTGCTGCAGACATTTTTTATGGGAATCCAACAGCGCCAAGAAACTGCAGGCAGTGCTGTACATGCATTCGACATACACAGATTTAACCTCATCTCATCGTCGAAGGCAGCCGGTTTCCTATTCGGAATTATGTTATTAAGGTAAAAAAAATATTCTTGGCTCACGTGTTCCTATCGAAAACATTGTAAAGTAATGCAAGCAGAAATCTAGCAAACTGTACAATTTGCATGCTATGCACAGAACGACATTTTACGCTGATTTCCTGATCTCTCTATTGGCGTGAGTCTACATTTTTTCTAGACAATGTATATTTTCCATCAGGTATTTAATGTATACTAACAGCCCATGTGCATAGCAGCCAATGGGCAAAGCGTTATATGTTATTTGTCGTCCACCCACATTGAGACGACTTTAATTTTACATCGCTGCAGGAAACGCAAAATTAAACATTTTTCGGGATACTGAAATAGCAACAATTATCCCCAGACGGCCAATCTGCGAAGCAAGAAATAGCTAAGATAATGGTATAATGTTGTCTGCATAATCACATTTTCATTTTGCTTCCCAATAATTGGTAATGTTATATATTATTGCAGGAAAATATACAATATATGGTTTTATGTTAATGCCATGAAAACATTTTTATTTTTGCTGGTACTAAGGTTAGTAGCAAAAAGTTAAAACAGGATAATATGCTTACTGGCTGAGTCAAAGAAAACTGACATGCTTTTTTAATGATCTAAAATAGCCTGTTATTGGTCTAGCTTCCATAAGGTTTATGGAAGCATACGTCTGCCATCAAACATTAATAATAACATGGCATATGTATGTTGCCTTTCAGGTTAGATTCCTATCTCTTTACTGCATTATGGTTATAGGTGGCCCACTACAAAATAAAAAAAAGTTATGAACATGTCAACATCAGAAGGATAAAGGGCAAATTCACCCAGTTCTTAAAGGTTTTTAAAAAGTGTCACCGGTGAGCGGTTAGCACATTGTGCTACTGTTCCTGCTCATTATGTGGCTCCGTTGCCTATGCGTGTGGGTCAGTCAATAGTTGGAGTTCAAAATAATCTCCTGTGTTAACAGTTTCAATGCAAATAATACCTGACTAACTGATTCATCAAAGCCAAGTTCAGACCGATTAACCTATGAACGTGAAATTTGGAAGGTACATTGTTTTCATGACGTAGGCACCCACTAAGGAAGGATTTGGGGAAATTCTGTCCCTAATGGGGGCGAGGGGGTGCATTTTTTTATGAGGATATCTATATCGCAAAAACTGAACATGTTACAGACGTGAACATTAGTACTTAGATTCTTCTTAAAAAAATAGAGAAGTGCATGTTTTACATTTTCCAAAAATACAGTTAAGGGAGATAAACAAGTGGGGTGAATTTCCTTTTAAGTATACCCATATCTCACAAACCGAAGATGTTAGACAAGTAAAAATACACAAATTTAAATGTGCATTATAAAGTAAGTTTCCTAACTGCTACTTAAAATTGGTAACAGAGAGAACCCGCATTAGAGAGCAAAATTGTCATTCCTTCCAACCTAGGCACAGTCAGCAATTCGCTAGCTGACCTCATATCCAAAATGTACCCTGACATAAGTAATGTAATGGAGAAATCTACAAATTGGTTATATGAATGTGCCATTTTAACGCCAAAGAACAGCATGGTTGCCGTAATCAATAACATACTTATTAATTCTTTTGGAGGAGTCTGAATGGAATAAAAATCTGTAAACTCAGGGGTTCAAAGTGATGACGTAGTCCACAACCCTGTTGAGTTCTTGAACATCTTAAATCCTCCTGGTCTTCCCGAAAAAAAAACTTCTTCTCAAAGTGGGAGCACCTGTGATATTATTGCAGAACCTCAACCCACCTAAGATCCTTAATGGCACCAGATTGCGGGTGACAGCTCTCCACAAAAATATGATTGAGTCAACGGTGCTAAGCGGTTCTGGGCAGGGGGAGTCCTTGTTCATACCACAAATACCTCTTATACCTTCAGAATATCCAATTGAATTCAAAAGACTTCAGTTCCCCTTACAGGTTTGTTTCACCATGACCATCAACAAGTTGCAGGGGCAGACTTTAGAGGTAGCAGAGATTGACCTAAGGGAAGACAACTTCTCACATGGGAAGTTTTACGTGGGCTGCTCCAGAGTGAGCACACCTAACTCTCTGGTAATACTAGCACTTGAAGGTAGAACCACTACAAATATTGTATAAAAAAAAAAGAAAATATACATATATATATATATATATATATATATATATATATATAACACAGCCCACGGTAGTGGCTGCGGGCTGCGTAGTTATGGTTAAGTTGCTAATTCCATAGGTAGAGCACTTTTTGGGCGGCTTATAACTTTGCTCCCCCACCGACGAATCCTCACCAAACTTTGCAAAAATGTATGTGGCCCACATTGATTTTTTTTGCAAATGTTGGTGATGGTTGGTCCAGGGGAGGCAAAGTTATAGGGGGGGGGGCCCAACATTTTTTTTTACCCATAGACATAATGGGAAAAATCTTTGCGCACACCTACAGCTCAAACCGCTTGACGGATTTGCACCAAATTTGCGGCACGAGCGGCGGCTTAGTCCCGAAAGCGTGCTTTTGTCAATTTGGTGTAAATCCGCTTCGCAGACAAGACACCAATTGGCTAATCGTCTTGTGTCATGTCCGTGGACACACAACATGTCCGCCGATTGGCTGGAGTGAGGCGTGAGGTGCATCATATTGTTTCGATGCACCCCCCATCTTGGATCCGATGACCGTGCATCGGCGAACAGAGGCAAAATGCAATTTTGGGGAGTGTGTTGGTGTGCAGGAGTGCTTGGGGAGATTAGTAAGAGGTGGGTCAAATACAGCATTTGTTTAGGTGGCGGGTGCCCCTGATATGTTTGCCATGTCCGTGGTCTTCGCGACTGTCTGCGGGAATAATAAATACACTACTGGCAATTTTACTTTAGTATGATGTTGGTTTTGGGTTGTTAGTAGAGCATTGATTGTAATTAATATTCCCTATAAGTAGCCCACATAACACAGTCAAAATGTTTGGTTGCATAGGCGTGTTATGCTGCAGTGGTTGTGGCCAGGGCCTAGAGTCTTGGGTGCATGGCCGAAGGCCGTAGGCCATAGGCCATGCACCCAAGAGTGTTGGCCCTGGCCACAACCACCGCAGCATAGCACACCCATAGAATCAAACACCCACCAAATATCCACAACCCAAAAGTTTGTGTATTGTTTCATTTGTAGAGTTTGTATGTGAAGTTTTGACTAGGCTATGCAGTTAAGATTGTAGAGTTTGTAACAGGACTGCAGTTTTTGTGAGTCTATTTATTTTATACTTACTGGTTGAGTTTGTTGTGGTTGTATGCAGTTTTTCCATGACATGGGTAACTGGACCAGACATACTTTTTTGATCTATTGTGATAAAAGAAAAGATCATATGTTAGAGTAGGTAGTTCATAATGAGTTATTGCATAATAGACATTTCTGTATTTTATTTACCCTCATATCTAGTACTTTAGAAGTACTATAGTTCAAACCAGTGTCCTGCACAATTTGATCAGTTTCTGTGTTTGTTTTCTAAATCATTGGCTCTGTGGAAAACAAATCCATGCTGGATTAAAAAAAAAAACTTCTATGTTGTGGTACAATATATTTCTTTCATTGATTTACTGTTTATTTCTTGTTTGGTGCTAATCTTCTATCTGATGGATTGTTACAGATTTTCGGGGCATTTAGGTACCTGTTGGTGTATTCTAATTGTTTATTTCTACTTTTATGCTATTCATATATCTGTTGGGTTGTTACAGATTGTTGGGGGCGATTAGATACCTGTTGGCGTATTTGATCAGTATTTTTCTTGTTTGATTTTAGTGGTATTTATTTATCTGTTTGCTTGTTGCAGATTTTTTGGGGGCAGTTAGATAGCTGTTGGCGTATTTTAACTGTATATTTCTTGTTTGATTTTAGTGGTATTTATTTATCTGTTTGTTTGTTGCAGAATCTTGGGGCAGTTAGATACCTGTTGGCGCATTCTAACTGTGTATTTCCTGTTACATTTTAGTGGTATTTATTTATCTGTTTGCTTGTTGCAGAATGTTGGGGCAGTTAGATACATGTTGGGGTACATGTTGGCGTATTCTAACTGTGCACAGTTTTGAAGTTGAAGTTTTGCTTATGTTCATACACAGATTATGTATTAAATTTTGGTTTTAAGAATATTAAGTAAGCGTTTACAAGATTTGCTGGTAATCTCTGCTTTAGATTAAAGGTACTATCATTACATTCGAACCATCCATAATTCTTTTTTTATATATGCAGTGTACTGGCCTACATTGGTAGTGGTTCCTGCGTGGCAGATTACACCTATTGTTGTGAAGGTTTTCTTACCAAGTGATACTTGACCATGTGTGAATCCAGTCAGTTTACAGTTGTTTTTGGTACCATCTGCACTGTGACGTAAAAGCATTACTATTACGTATTTACTATATGCCTCTATTTGTAAGGTGGAGCGATTATCTGAATTGCAGGTAGTACATAATCTGCCATGGTTTGCATTTTGTACAAGTTGCTGAAATGAAATGGATTCACAGTTAGGTATGGATACATACATGAAGCGTTCATTAGGGACTTGCTCCTTTGCTACATGACTGCAGACAGTGCATGTATGTTTCCACATGTATTTATAGGTATGTTTATGTTTTCCAGTACTTGTAGTAAGTACATGAGAAATTCTTGTGGATTTTCTTGTGACTTTATAGTGAATTTGACCATTCGAGTACAGTAGTCCAATTCTTGTGTTATTCCATGAACACTGTAAGTGTTGTCACTTCTGATAGTTTGTCAAAGAGAATATATACACATTGAATGTTGTTGTCACATGGGTATTTTTGAAAGCCAAGTGCTCCATTAACTAGTCCTTGCTCCACGTCAAAGTTACTCTACAGTTTAAAGATAATTTTAATATTTTCTCCAAACCAGCTTTGTTTGAGGTAGAGTTTTCTAAGGTATTTAGTCTTGTTGTGGCTTGTTGACACATGGGTAGTGTCATACCATGTACGTCCAGTTTATCTTTGGAGCAAATTTCAATTATTGGTTGCATTTCTTTTTTCAACATTGTTTCATTGAATTTTGAATAGCTTGCAAGAATTGGCATCAAGGACATACACTTGACATGTTTGTGTGTTAACTGTTCCATGACATCAGTAGCCCATGAGTTATGGCCATAGAGTGTATGGATGTGCCTGGTTTTTAATATTGATTGTGCTTCTTGAGATAGTACACCAACTGGCACATGTTTTCTGTTCATTCTCTGTATTGGAGATTTTGCCAAAGGTTGACATTTCATATGCTGCCAAGAGTTTATTGGCACAGTTTGTGCCCTAAGGTTTTAAAAATAGGTTCAGCTTACACTGGTGTCAATTGAAGAAGATCTACGAAAACAATAATGTGTTTTTCTCCAAAGAGCTCTTCGTAGTCTGTTTTGAGGACCTCTTGTAATCTTAGGTGAATCAAAGCCAACATTAGGTTGGAGACCGTGCTCACCTCATCTATTAGCAGCATTTTCATTTGTTTGAAAACTCTGCGTAGTACCATTGCAGCTTCTGTGGAAAGTTTGTAATAGTCTAATTTGTTTTGGTGTTCTACCTGAAGGAGTAGTAACCGGTATAAAGTGATACCGCCTATGTTGGCAGCTAAACGTATGGGGCAGTCACAACAGCTGACAGTTTGTTGTTTGTCAATTGTTGAAGGAACTTGCTAATGATTTTTATTAAAAATGTTTTACCTGAACCAGCTTCACCACTCACATATAGCAGTATAGGTTTGTAGTCTTAGCAGGTACAGTTTTTATTTTCATGTTCCACACCATGTTCAATTTGATTTGTTATATCTTGGAAAATGCTATGCTGCTCATTGTTCAGTTGTGATTTCAGTACAGCAAAGTCTTCTGTAGCTTGTCCATACTGACATATGGTGTTTTATACTTCTATCATGGCCAACTCTGCCTCATTTGCTATTAGTGGCTGTCCAAGTGGTTCTTGGCTTCCTGTTACTGAAGGTTGACTACTGCCGGAAGTGTCCACTTGTAGTTGGGCCTGGAGTTCTTCTTTGTGTTGCTGTTCATTGTGCAACATTGTTTGGTACTGTGTATAGTTTATATCTGTTATAGTGATTTTATTTGCTTTGAAAGCGTCTTCATAGGAGTCATATGTATCCAGTAACTGTTCTTCTTTTCTCCATGGTTTAAAAAGTTGTAGCAGGGACATGTAATACAGTTCTTTATGTTGAGGAGTTTTTAATGACAATTTGGAATGATTAATTAAGCTGCGTTTGGTAAGGGTCACTAAACTGACTTCACAATTTACAACTCTGTATCTACCTTTATTTTCATCTGGTTTAACATTATATTTGTATGTGAAGTTTTGGGCTACGTGGTAGAGACACATGGTTTCCAAAGTGGTACTCCTGTTTGGGTAGTATGTGTCTAGTAAATTCTTTTTCAAAATGTCTTGGCTGTTGGGATCAGTTTTGGCTATTGTTTAGCCAAAAATGATCCCAACAGCCAAGACATTTTGAAAAACAATTCACCCACTTGGCCATACTATATTGTCAGATTTTCCATACAAGGCAGTACCGGTTAAATGGTCTGCAGCTTCATAGCAGCCACATTCTCTATGAGAGAGCATTTTTTATGCCTAAACTGTACATTGTTTGTGAAAGTGTTTTGTCAGACGATATGTCATCCCAGAGGTCCTGAAGCTCTGTTTTCTCTGCTTAGTTTATGTAGGCTGTGACATAGTGTGCAACTGCAGTGGAATTGTCTGCAATGTACTGCACATTTATGTTTGAATTCCATAGGAGGGCAATGATTGCATTGATGTATTTTGATTCTTCTGTTCTTTTTATGTAATATGTGTTCTTAGTCGATTTACCTTTGACACTATGTCTGACTAAAGACATGAAGTTGTTTGCTTGACCTGTTGCTGAAACTGGTCTAGGGAAACCAAAGTGGCATTTGGTATAGGATTTCCCATTTTGTTATATTTGCAACAACAACATTTCTCACATTTGTGTCTATGAAATTGTAAAATGTGTGCATGAAGGTCACTATGTGTTGTTTGTGAAGGGATTGCACAAGTGACATATTTTTGGATGAACTGCAAAACAGTTCCATCACTGTCCTGACCACATTTAGGAGCATCTTTAATCCATAATAGCATGTGGATGTGCGGTGCCCCTCTGGCTTGGTATTCTTTTCTCCAAACGAAGTGTTGAAATTCTCAGAGGGTAGGAACAGTAGCATAGCAATGAAGCAATGATGGAAATATATTGATACATTTACAGGATCTAGAGAGCAGAGTTCTCCTGGTGTTTTTATATCTATGTTTGTTTTTTTTTGCTATCATGCAAATCTTCCCATGCATATTCTGCACAACTTAAGGTAACAAACCAAGTGGGTGGGCCAAGGTTTCTTGTCATACAGCGTACATCTCTTTGACGTCAGAACCAGTATTCTTGTGTACCATGCATGTTTGCTAAAAGATTTGTAATACTTGACTGCAAAACATCAACTATTTCTTGCACTTTTTGTAATAATTGCATAGCTGACATATTTTGAAAATGGGTACCTGATTTTAATGTGTGTGCAACTCCGTAGAATAGAGTTGCTAGTTCACTTTCAAAGAGAAGGTGCAATATGTATTCCACGTTTTGCCTGAATCTGGGGTCGTCAGAATACATTCGTAAAGAGCGATATCCTGTTGCTGTTATCTGTGTGGGTCTATCATCGTACCGTCCCCCTTTTTCCAGTAGGAATGAGTAGAGGAAAGGCCGGTGCTTCTATACTTTTTTCCCATATGCTGATGGAGATCCTTTTGCTTGTCGCAATTGGTATGTTTCCAGTGCATCCTCTATAGTGTCTTTAGAGTGTAAAGGATGAATTGTATAATGGTCTAAAATACTGGATTCTGTAGCAGGATTTAGAAGTACAAATTGACAAGTTTCTGGTGACTCTTGAATTATTTCAATGGTTTCTCTCAGGTTTTCTCCAATATTAATTTCTTTGTAGTATTCATTGTTGTTTTTGAGATATTGCTCTAACTTTGTGTAAGTCCATGAGTTGTTGACAATTTTTTTTGTCTTTTGTAGGTACGCCATTTACTAAGACAATTAAAGATTGATCTACTGGCCATTGCACTCCTAGAGTGTGTACATTTTCTTTGAGATCTAATGGTAAATAAACTACTTTGCCACAAATGCCTTTCACTAATTCAGAGGGAGGAAATCTTGCTGTTTTTGTTTGGAGGCGTATTATTGCTTGAAATGGGTGCACTGAATTATGATGCTCTCATTTGTTGCAGGGGTTTTGGTAGTGGGAATAATTCCAAGTTATTTGTGATAGCACGTGAAAGTGTTTGGTAGTTGTCAAGTTTTGCAGTGCAGTCATCGCAAAGTATTAAGGGGTCAGTAATGTCACATTTGTTTTCTGCTATAAGGTAGAGAGCTGATTGGAATCATTTGGAATCTTCATTGTCTTCTATTTTGTACGTTATATCTACAGTTTTTGTGCTACTTTTATAAAAAGTACTGCAGCAACACACACACACACATGGTTTGGAACTTCAATGGAGGTACTTTTGAACTTTAGTATTTCTTTTTTGTATGTGTTTAATAGAAGGTTGCTATTTGTACAGTAGTTGCTAGTTTGTTGTAATTCTATTGCATTGTGTAAGTGGCTTTCAATTCCAAAATATTTTCTCTGGATACACTCTATTTCTTTGAGTAGCTGTTTGACTGATCCATGTAGAAGATTGTTATTTAAATTGACTAGTGCTAAAGCAGGGCTTTTAGCATAGTAGAGTTTTTGGACCAGATTTCTTATAGTTCAATGATGTGTTGATATCATTTTGATATGATGGAAGGTGCTTTTGCAAATAGGTCCTGAAATGCAGGCTAATGAATGTCCTTGTAGTCCTGTGTATTTGCACACTGGACAGGCATCCATATTTTGTAGTAGTTTAATTTTGAATATGTTTTTTCTTTTTACATACTGATTGAGGAACTGGCGTAAAAATTTGAAATATTTTTTGGCAATGTTACACATTGATGTGCATGGCCATTTGTAGACTGGACGTTTTGGTTCAGTAGAATGGGGAGGTGATACTGAGTTTTCTGGGGCTATTTTTGTGAGCAGAGTTTCTTGTTCCATAGTGGTGTTATTAAGTTTTGCATACCCTCGTCCACTGCTACATATGGAAATTGGGTTTGTTTGCTTTTGTTATATGCTTCTTCATTAAAATATGGTTCTGTGCTCGTGGTGTGACTCCATTCACCTCCACAGATGTTTAAGCAAGCTATTTCTGTTGATATTCTGTTCACTGAGAAGTCTTTTTTGTAGTTTAGTAGTTAGTTTTGTTAGTGGTTCCATTCCGTTTAAACTAAAATAAATAACTTCCTTTTGAGAAGGATTGCACTGTCTATGAGAGCTTCTAGGATGATTTTTTTTTCAATAGGTTTTAAGGGTTGTGCATGATTTCTCTTCTGATTTTATAAGGTTCTGAAGGACTCTGTGGCGGAACATTTTTTGTAAAATATTTTTTTTTGGTATGCTTACTTGCCACTACATCAAGAGTTATAGATGCACTGTTAGCAGTAGTGGTACTTGAAGTCTTTTCAATTACTTTCTGTTTCATTTTACATTTTGATAGAGGAGGGAAAGTTTCTGTACTGGAAGCTTGTTTTGTTTTGCTTAATGACTGTATTAAATGTTTTGTTTGAACTTTTTGTACAACATCTGCTAGAGATGAATGCTTATTTTGGACACTTTTATTTTGATTTGCTCTACTTCTGCGTTCCTTTCTACGGAGTTGCTTTTGGGTAGGCATTCTTTGGGGTCTTTTGGAGAAAAAAATGGAAGTGTGGGTTGGGCTGTTGTGCAGTGTATGCGGGCTTTGTGCATGAGTGTCTGAGTATGATGGTAAGTATGATTGTGGAGGTGTGTGATTGTACAATGGGCAGCTACATCAAGTTGGGAAGGCTATTCTTGTATTTGTGTGTTACTATACTGGGCTTCAGATGACAATATAAAGTACGGAACTTGTAAGGGGAAGCACTAATACTACATCTAATGGTAACAGGTTAATACACTTGTTTGTTCTACAATACTAAAATGCTTGTGTGTTTCAGTAACAGTTAGAACATTATGTTAGCATTGTACTTACTTTTTTGTATGGAAAGAGTAGGTTTCTTCTAAGTCCTTGTTCTTACTTTTCAGGAGAGTGGCCTTCACTGCACTTGTAATAGAAATTATTACTGAATATGTGTGTCTATAGCACTTTTGTTTATTTTTTGTTTTCATAATTATACTGTTATTTCTCCCATCTTATAATATGAAATAATATTTTTTTAGATAGGTGTGTCTGTAAACACAAATTTGGAGAGCAGAGTGGTTTGCAATTGATACTTCATCATAGCAGATGGGAGAAATGACAGTAAGTTCATTTTACAGTTTTTACTGGGTAAGTGGCAGTTACTCTGTTTATATTTTTATTTATTTTATTTAACATTTTTAAAGCGCTCACACAGCCCGCGGGTAGTGTAATTACTTTATCTTAGTTGCGTATTTATAACACACTTAAACACCCAGAGGTTTCTAAGGGAGGCCCTGGGGATCAAACCTTTGTTGCTTCATGTCGTCTTGCTTCCAAGGCGCGCACGTTGCCACTGAGCTATGCTCCCGGGATGAATCGTATTCCTAGAAGAGCTGTACATGTACTGTGTAAAAAAGATTCATACCTCTAGTCTGTGATCAGTTTTTTAGTAGTTGTTGCTGTAGGTCCTTTGCAGTCACAGCCGAAATGTTCTGAGAGTGATCAATAGTACATATAAAGTGCTGATCTGTGATGATAGAGTTAGATGTAGAGTTCTTGGATGTGATTGGTGGATGATTTTGTGACGGCTTAACAGTAGCTAATGAGGGAATGGCACAGAGAGTGAAGTGGAAAGGGTAGAAGGGCTGCCCCAGTGTTACGCGCTCCATGGTCTACGTGGTTGTCCGCTGACACAGCGTGCCACATCCAGGGTTTCTCAGCAAATCCAGCATGGAAAAGGGACTATAGGGGTCATCCAATCAGATGTTGAGGTTGTGGTTTGTGTTGAAAGAAGCTGTGTGTAGTGAACTTGGCAGAGGTGGAGAAAGTCAGTGTGTTGGTGCTTGGAGATATGTTTGTTGATAGTTTGGAGCAGTGTGCTAAATCTAGGAATGTGGCAAAGAATTTTGATGTAAAAGGAGTGGAGGTGGTGTGGATTACTGTGCCTGTTTTTCATTTGCAGGCAATTTTGGAAGTTTGTCAGGATATCGCTAGGTTCAATAGTCCAGATGTAGTTGTCCTGCACTGTGGTGCTGTGCATTTGGGCTATGTCAGTGCCCCTACTTTGTTGCAAGATCTGCAAAACTTGGTTCAGGCAATCATGAAAGTCCTTCCAAATGCCAAGGTTATTTTTTCTGATTTTTTACCTAGGGCATATGGGACAATAGTTTTGTTTTTTGTCCTCAGCAAAATATTGCTAGGTGTGCAATCAACCGAGGCATGTTTGCTTTCAATCTTAGAGCTGGTATGTTCTTTTGTAATAATGAGAACATTGATTCTGGTAATGTTGTTTATTTTAAAGAAGATGGCATTTCTTTATCTTTTATGGGAAATGCCAAGCTGTATTGGAACATACGGGTTGCTTTGGAGAAGCTAATGTGAACATTTTTAGATGAAAATAAGAAAATAAAAACAAAATATACAAAATAAAAGGTGTTTTTGAAGCATCTGCAAAGAACCCAAAAAAAGGCGCTTTTCAGAGCCAACCTCAAAGGAGAAATGGATACACTATTCAAATTTTCATTCCGCAAGTTCAGATTTTTCGATCTGTCCGCGGACACCGCAGTTGTCCGCAACAATGCGTATTACAAACAGGGATTTTGGGGTTTAGAGGCATGCAAATGAGAGTGAGCAGAGCAAAGGATTGGTTAAGAAGGTTTACTGGGTGTGTTCTGTAAGGAGCGAGTTTGTCAGAAGCTTTTTTTCTTGAGAGAAGAGCAGATAGCTATGGCTGTGTGTTTCAGAAAGCAGATTGTCTGGATTTAGGGAGATTCTTGGATAAATTGGTTAGAGGTGCATGCAGATCACTGTGGAGTGGCTGCACACCTTGGTTTCTCTCATGTGGGAGTGCACTGGCATGGAGTGCGTGGAATGAAGTGGGTGGATTTGGTACCCCTCTGTGCTTCTTTGGTGACACAGCGTCATCAAGACATTATTATTATTCATTGTGGAGGGAACAGTTTATGACATGTCTCTGGAATCTCTTTGCAATTTGCAATGAAAGAAGGACTTGGGAAAGTCACGGACATGTATCCAAACTCCTGAGTAATTTTTTCCTGTATTACGCGTTCAAAGCAAGACGCAATGTTAACAAGGCTGTTTGTGCCTTTTTGAGGGATGTTGGTATGTCCTCTTTTCAGAATGAAAATATTATGTTTTGTAGTAGACACATTTTTTCGCAGAGATGGAGTGCATCTTACTTATGCCGGCAATCCGATTTTTTCCGCAAAATATACAAAAGGCATTGCGTTCTTTTTTGGAATTACAGCAATCCATTTTGCAGTAGGTGTTGACCATTTGAAGTTTTTGAAACACAAGAAAACACCACAATAAGGCTCTTTTCAGAGCCAGCACTTCCCCCTATAGAAAAATGCAATGGTTCTGATAGGGCAGCACTCCCAAAAAATACATGTATGCGAACTGTCCGCGGACATGTAAAAAATGCACGGGGCCCTGTACTATTTATTTGTCGCTTCTATTTTTAAACTATGTAAGGTGGCTCTGAAAAGAGCCTTTGTTTTTTTTGTTGTTTTATATTTCTTTTGGTTTTTTAAACACAACACACAAGGAAAGGAGGGGAAAGGAGGGTAAGGAAGGGACACCAACCACGGGGATAAGAAAGGACAGGTGGAGAGAGGCAGATGTAGGGTGGGCCCCATTGAGGTAGGTCACAGACCTTCTGATGTTCCTTGACTGCAGTCTCGAAAGCACTCTGAAGGTTCTCCCCCCTGCAGAGTACTGTGTCACAGTACATGCACAATATTGTGACCTTCGAAAGGTAAAGGTCAAAAGCATCATGGATGGCCTATGAGGCAGCAGGAGGGATGCGTTGTCCCACAGGAGTGTATGTTGTGGTGACAGGAGCAGAAATAAAGAATGCTGCAGAGGAACTCAACCTACTGCGTTTATCGCAAGGTACAACCTTACGAATAACCCCATCGTGGAACGACTTTAGGTGTTGCTTCATTGATGTAGTACCATAGCTATACGAACCAGGCTTGCCACGAGTGAGCACCATGCGACACTGAGTGCAGATCACCTTGCTCGCATCAGCTTTTGACTTTCCATCAATGGTGGTAAATAACCACCACACCCAAGACTCACGATAAGTGCTAGTAGTAGGGACTTCCACTACCTCATCCTCTTCATCCTCTTCATCCCTCTCATCTGCATCCTTGTGCCTGTTCCCCTCTGCAGGCCCTTGGGGACGTGGTGGTGGTGGAGGGGGTGGGGGTGCTAATGCTGAGGCAGTAGCAGCAGAAGCAATTTGGGATGCCATCTGGAAGGTTAATAACCAGGAACCAGGAACCAAGAACATCAACCTCCACAATTGTCCTGTTGTAAATCTTGGAAATCCAAAAGCAGAATGAGGATCGGCTCTGGGGTGTGGCCTTTTATAGGGGTGCAGGTGCATGCTTCGCGGACACCCACGCTGGTCACGGACACATCAAACACCAAGAAAGGGCTCAAAAAGTTCCAAAAAGTATGTAGATCGTCAGGGACATTGTCTGGGACATGTGCAATGGTGAACTTATACTGTGAAATACCTTGGAGTGCTCATAAAGGTACTTTTTAAATGTTCAGGGGCCCAGACAGTGTCCGCAAATCAGGACACACGCTCAGCGTGGGTGCGGTCACATGATGATGTCACAGACACGTTCACGAAGGGGATGGCTTTCTGCAGGACACCAAGTGTGCTGGGACGTTTGTACCCATGGTCGCCGGTGTTCTACAGACAGTGTTCGGGTCCCTGAACTAATTAAAGTGCAACACACATGCAGCAGACTGTTACAGACAGGCGCAATGTTCGTAGGACCCAAGGGTGTGGTGCGCATGTGCCCGGGTGTTCTACATACAGTGTTGAAGTCCCAGAATAAAATAAATGTGCATCAAAACTTTGCAGACAGGCGGACGAGATATGTGTTCTACAGATATATTCATTCTGGTTGCGGACTTTACAAACATGGGGGTGTTCTTAGAACACCCCCTTTTGGGTGATTGCAGACAGGCGGACATCTTGTGTGTTCCAAGGACAAATCCATTTTAATTACAAAGGGTACAAACAGGTATATTGTCCTTAGGACAACCCATTTGGGTTAATTGCGGACCAACGGACATTGTGTGTGTTCTAAGGACACCGCCATTTTAATTACGACAGTACGAACAGGTATATTGTCCATAGGACACCCCCATTTTGGTTTATTGCAGACATGCGGACATCTTGTGTGTTCTAAGGATACCGCCATTTTCATTACGAACAATACGAACAGCTATAGTGTCCTTAGGACACCCCCAATTTGGTTGGTTGTGGACACCCCGGACAGCTGCACTGTCCGCGGACACCCTGCCTTTACAAAATAAGACATAGGCATATAGTAAGAACACACTTAAAATGTTATTATTGTTTAAAAGTATAACAATTACAAAAGAGAGGGGGAAGCAGAAACTGAAACAAATAAAGGGAGTTAGGGGTTTGGACATGATATATGGGAGGGGAGGAAGGGATGGAAGTCTCATCGTAACGTTTTTCTTGCTGGGAAGGGTTTGGGGATAGTTGGCTGGGATATGGAGAGGGGGAACAGGTACATGTGGGACAGTGATATTTAATCTTTTCTTTAATGTGGTCCTCAATAAACTGTTTTAGAAGATTGAAACTTTTCATTAACATATCCATTTTTAGTTCCATTTATTTCAGAGGATCTTCTAATGTCTCTCTTGGTATATTACACGTATTGTCTGTATCGTCTGTTAAAAAAATATGTTAATTTCACATAAAGTAATGGTTATTAATTGATTATATAGAGAAATGTTGTGTCTACCATTAGTATCACTGTCTTTACTCATTTCATCTTGTGGGAAATTTTCTTCCAGCCATTCTAAAGTACTGGACATATCTGTGTAAAAAAAGAAAAATATATTCGTTTTAGTGTACATAATACTGAAAATATATAAAAATATGAAATAAATATTGTATACTTACTAGTTTCTTACAAACATTTGGTTTTACTGCTGTGTAGGTATGCTCTTGCATTTTGCTGCACAGTTTCTGTGAGGTAATTCTGTCGGAGGCATATTTATTTTGTTTTGGTATATTCCGTTATATTGGAAACGCTATTTCAGTGGATGGTTGGTGTCTTACATATACAGTTTCCACTTCTTACATATTATTAAATGTAATGTATTTATGTGGTGCTTTTTGAACATGTTTGGTGTTTTTATTGTATGATACAAAAATGTTAGATACCCCCTGAGTTTTTGGATAGTGTTGATGGTGAACGCGCCGTCCGTGGACATGCGCGTGGTCCATGGACATCAAAATTATTAGCGGGGCAGGGGGATTAGTATTTTCTATGTTATATGTATGTAAGCTAAGGGAGTCTTAGTAAACATGTATAACATTCACATTATCTATATCCATATTCAGTAAAAAAATGTTGTTAAAGGGATGCTATGGTTCCACGCAAAACCAAAAAACCCTTGAAATTTGCCAGTTATGGTATGCTAATGATGACTGCTTAACAAAGTGTTTTTCACTGAATTTCATAGGTTTTTAGTAGCGCAACTTAACCATAGCGTCCCTTTAACAAAGTTTTTTACACTGGATATATATATATATATATATATATATATGCACACGTAAAATCCTAAAATTCATTGGCTGATGCTGTAGCTGCGGCTACAAATAATAATATTGAAAAATATGCAGCCCTTGAAATGCAAGGATAAAACTTTAGTTGCAGGGACGTTAAGGTGAGAACTTAAAGCAACAAAACCCTGGAAATTCAGCTAAAGCCACCTTAACTTTGCACCCCCTGTTGCACAGATGATAATCACAATGATGTCATCACTGGTAACAATAGTGATTGCATTTTATATAAATGATTACATCAATAATGGAATTAGACATAAAATAATTTATAAATTAGCTCTTGAACACTTCAATTACCTCAATAACAATTTAGGCTATGGATTTGGCCATAATAAAGGTTGGGGTCACTGGCCAACACCAAAGGCAATAGCTAGTGGTTGGTTTAGTGTTAAAAAATACCAGTATGCATGGTTAACTGCCATGCCTATTACAGTGGGCAACGTTTAAAGCTGGAGTCAGTGGCCATGGCTAAAGGCCATAGCTAGTGCCCATTAAAATGCCAGAATATACAGTTGGCACAGCCAAAGGCCTTGGCCACTGGCTAGTTTTGTGTTGAAGACCATGGCTAGTGGCTGGTTAGTGTATATAATATACAGTGGCCACACCCAAAGGCCATCGCTAATTGCATTCTATTATTTTAAAATGCACAGTGGACATGGCCAAAAGATGTACAAACTGCTCAAGGTCAAAGGACATGGCTAGTGGCCCATGTATATGTTTTAACATGTAGTGGGCACAGTCAAAGATTGTGGTTACTGGCCAGTATTGTGCTAAAGTCCATGGCTAGTGCCAGGTTAGTGTATATAACATACAGTGGCCACAGTCAAAGGTCATAGATAGGGGTTGGTTAGTGTTGTATAATACACAGTGCGCACGTCCGATGTCCATCACTTATGCCATGTTAGTATTATAAATTTCACAGTACACATGGCCAAACACCATGGCTAGTGGCCCATTTATATGTTAGACTATATAGTGTACATAGTCATACAGTGGAAACCGTTGAAAGCTGCATACACTGGTAAAGGGCAAAAAATATGGTTGATAGCTTGTTAGTGTTTTAAAATATTCAGTGCACATTAGTGAAGGCTGTGACCCCTGTCCATAACTGATGACCATGACTAGTACCCATTAATGTGTTAAACTATATTTGGCTATGCACATTGACCATGGCTGAAGCCCATGCTTAATGGCAGTTACAGTTCTAATGTAATTAGTGATGTCATCAGTGATGTGATCTGTGATGTCATCAGTGTGGTCATAGTGAGCGGAACAGGGGGCACAACGTTAAGGTGTCTTTAGCTGAATTTCCAGGCTTTTGTTGCATTAAGTTCTCACCTTAACGTCTCTGCAACTGAAGTTTTTCCTTGAATTTCAAGGGTTCTATTACAATGTATTGCTCACTGTGATGTCCCTGCAACTAAAGTTGTTTCCTTGAATTTCAAGGGTTTTGTTATTACATACACAAAGTTGCATATTTTTAAATATTATTATTTGTAGCTGCAGCTACAGCATCAGCCAATTTATTGCAGGATTTTACGTGCAAAGCTAACACGATCAATGTCTGGAGTGTGTTTATTGGCAGCTAAACTACTGCCCCTGTTAACAGTGTAACCACAGAAACAAACAAACAATTGGGAGATTTCAATTACTGAAACTGCATAAAAAAAATTATAATAGATATTGCGATATATTTTTGCAGTCTGTGTTCAATTTTATCTATTTTGTAACTTAAAAGGCGACCTTTAAAAGGGCCATTTCGGGCGACGGAAAGAGATTGATTGAATAGGGGAGTAATACACATAAAAATTAACATCTAACAATACATACACATATATAGATTGTTTAATTACATTTTTGAGAAAAAGGGGGGAAACAGCCACTCAAAACAAGAAATAAGAATGACAGATAATCAGGTATTGAGCGATTAACTTCTGCCATTCCTCAAATGTAGCACATCCCTTGACTACCCCTTCAAGACATCTTCTACAGATGCCTTGCATCATGGAAAGATTGGGAGTCGGTAAAACAGGAGTCTGTGTAGTTGACACCACTGCTGAAGTTGAGGCTTCATTTGCAGTTTGTAATATTGTTGCACTGGTGAATGGAAGTGCTGCAAGTGGTGCTAATGTCCGTCTATGTAAAAGAATGGAACCCATGCATTTTTCTTTTATAATGTTTTTGCACTTTCCGATAGTCATTATCAACGTTATCCCAGTGGACCCACACTACATGGTTAGATATTCTCAGGCTTTGAGATGGAACATTGGAAGGCCCAAAGTATAGAGTTTTGGTACAGAATGTTCAAAATAATTCCTCTGCCTCTTGTCTAGAACAGTGCTCTTTAATTTTAAGAAGCACCAACGGTCAGCAGTGATTTTCATCCCAGTTGCCTTCTTCCTCAGTGGTAATGGATTCAGAACCCAAATGATAACTTCATCACTTTTCTGGTACACTCGTGGCTGGACATGTTGGAATGTCCAAGTGGGAAGGAATTTGTAAAACAATAAAACTAGCGACACAAAAAAGACAATGGTTCTCATTACATGTGTGCCGGTGCGGAAACAACAGTGCTGGTAATCCTACCAGCACTGTTGTTTTTGGACCGCACACTACGGGTTTGCCTGCTGGAGCCGGTGTGGTCAACAGGGCAGAGCATGCTGGCCGCAACGGCCATGGTAGGCAAGCTGTCACGGAAGCACCGGCACCGTCATTAATGGCGCCGGTGCTTCCGTGGTCCCCAATCCCATGGAGTCCTATAGGATTGTAATCCCCCGGTGTTACAGGCAAGCCAGGCACCAGTAAAGTTTACAAGTCCAGCGGAAATCCGCCAGTAGCACCGGCAGGGTTAAAGCCGGACTTGTAATAAGGCCTGTTGGGACTCATTACATGTGTGCCAGGTTGGAAACAATGGTGCTAGTAGGCCTACCGGCACTGATGCTTCCGGACCCGCACACTAGAGGTTAGCCTGCCTGAGCCGCTGTCCCCGGCAGGGCAGACCCTGCCAGACACATCGGCCATCGTAGGCAAGTCATGACGGAAGCACTGGCAGCGTTGTTAACAGTGTTCCGTCAGTTGCTGCAATACCCTTACTGAGTGGAGGTTAATTATGCACAACTACCGCTCACCACCACTCACAGATACAGTAAAGATATTACACTACATATAAGCCTAAAAGGGCTGGAGCCCAGTATGGGCCAGACCATCTTGTGCAATTTCCAACACACATTATCCACATAATCCCAGGAGACTTGCACCAAATTATTTATCATAATTGATGTTTGCAACCTTTCAGATGGAACATTAGAAGGGCCACATCTTAGTGTTTTCCAGAATAATGTTAGACATATTCAAATGCACAACTGGTGATGAAAATATAAAATAACAAAAATGACGACTATTAAAAGACAAAGCCAAAAGAAATGAAGCCAACCTCTCTGGAATTTCTAATAACTTTTCAAATAGAGTGTTCCAATGTTGCAGATGTTTAAAAACTCTGGCTGTTGCTAGCAGCACCTTTAATGGGTGGAGGATGATCCAGCACAACCAGCGCTCACAGCTACAGTAAAGATATAAGACCAAATATAAGCCAAAAAATGCTGCAGCCCTGTATGGGCCAGACCATCTCGCTGGCATGGCCACTTGCCCAGGATCACAGGAGCTGCACCATCAGGTGGTGGGAGCAAGGGGCACCATGGTTCACGCACATCCCTTTGGGACGTTTATGCACCGGGGGCCTGGCTGGACTCAGTCCTGGCACCTTTGGTGCCAGGCTCATGGAGAAACATAAGCAATACTATTTTATTGTGGGCAGGAGTGCTTTCAAGAACTTTCAACTTGTGTACAATTAGTCCAGGTGTGGCTTTCTATCTTCAGCTGCACGTGCAAATTCAAGGAGTGGCAAGGTGTGGCAAGCCGAACTGAGCTAGTGGGCGTGCCTTAAGAGCTCAGCTATAAAAGCCAGCCCAACCCCAAGGCACACGCTTTGCGTTAATCTGCATTTGCATGCAACGTAACGGTCATCGCTGCCTGGGTTAAATGGCACTTACCTTTGGAATCCAGTCTCTTGTTCATACGCTTACCTTCTGGAGTCAGCTTACATCTGCATTCTTCATCGCTGAACCTGGCGTCCATTCTTCATCTTCCAGATCGCAGGACTTCAGCTCTGGGCATGACATCTTCTTCATCTCCGGCACTCAGAACTCCAGCACCACATCTTTTTCATCTCTTGCACGCGGAACATCGGCATTACATCTTCTTCATCTCAGGCACGTGGAAACGCAGCACGACATCTTCTTCTTCCACGAAGGCAGACCCTGTAAAAGGACAAAAGGCAAGGTTAGACATACAAACCTGCAGTTTAAGGTTGCGCTTGCAAAATTCTTCGCGCTTGTCCTTAAAAGCTCACTTACCTGCTGCCAGACTGTTACAGAGCTGATAACAGGCTGTGAGCAAGACAATACCAATACTTCAAGACAAACAGAAATCAGAAAGATACTTACCAGAAAGGTGTGGAATAATTGCAGCTGGACTGGACACGACGTATAAATGACCAGTGAAGAAACTCGTTCCTCATTCTGCATGCGCCCCTGCCAGAAGTAGCAGGACTGAGCGTTCACCATTAATAAACTACAGGTGAGCCTTAATGGGAAGATGCATGCTCACCACGCTATGGGAGGAAGGGTTTCAGAGGGAATTCACTCGCAGGCCAGTAAACTTACGTCCTCTCATATCTACTCTGGAGCAGGGTTCCAATTAATCGCAGCAGCACACAGCCTATTTGCAGCGGGAGGAAGCAGATTGGGGGTCCTACTTCCTGGGAGAGCTCCAACCGTGCCCCAACATCCCCGCAGAGACCAGGTGAGCGTAACAGAATGCAAAGCCACTACAAATCTCTGCCTGGGCGTTATGGATACCTCTGAGACTGACCTATTCGCTCAACTTTTGGGTGAATTACGGGCTGAAGTTCATGCTTCCACGCAGGTAACCAATACCTTAAGAAGGGACCTTATTATGAACCGAGAGCGTACTGATGGCTTGTAAAGACATTTACTCTTGGAACAAGCTGGCTGGGTTCCATTGCCAGGGCCTACTCCCACACCACAACTGTTACCACCAGTCTCCAGGGGGTTCTTCCAGGAGCAGTTCCTCTGGCCCCGCCTGAATGTTTCACAGGTGACCCCAACAAATACGCCATATTCATGAATCCATGTCGCTTACATTTTTTATGCAGACCTGGGGCTTTTCCCAACGACCAAGCCAGAGTGGCATTCACACTCTCATATTTTGCAGGCAGTGCAGCAGACTGGTCTATACCTTTGGTAAATCAAGATGATCCTTTGCTTCGAGACCTAGGGTGATTTCAGCATGAAATGGAGAAATAGTTTGCACAACACACTCATGCACAGGCATTGGACAATGAATTACTGTCACTCAGACAGGGAAATCAGGATTTGTTAACCTACATTGCATCCTTCAATCATCTTAACGCTCAAACAAATGGGCCTGAAGGGAAAAGGACTATGCTCTTTTACAGTGGATTGCTAGGAGAACTCAAGGACATTTTAGCTCAAGTGGTAAATCCCCCAGAGGGCTGTGCTGAATACATCAACCTAACAGTACAACTCAATCATAGGCTGCAGGATCGAAACATGTATCGAACTAGGGCGGAAGGGCCATCTGTCTATGTACGACCTTGCGATAATCCACCCAAGTCACACAAACAAGCCAAACTTATGCAACTTGGGGGACTACAGAGCCCTCTCACCAAGGCAGACTGAGACAAAAGGAGACAACAAAAACTCTGCTTGTATTGTGGAAAATCAGGCTATTTTCTTCTAGAATGCCCAGTGAAACCACCCAGGAAAATAGTCGGAGGAACCAACAAAGATGAAGAAAGAGAACAAGACTCGGAAAACTCCAATGCCCGACAAGCGTAGGGGTCCACTTGTCGAGCGGTAAAAAGGAACCTGTAGAGACCTCACATCTCGTCATTCCGATGCTCTTGATAGACCAAAAATAACCATCAAAAATACATGCTTTGGAAGCATACATTGACAGCAGAGATGTGGGAAACTACATTGACCAAGATCTGGCTATCCGAATAGGCCTTCCTCTCCGGCAAAAGCTGAAATCGGAAAATGTCACAGAGGTAGATGGATCTCAACTTTCATCTGGCCCAGTAACACATCATCCTGAAAATGTCAAGCTCTTGTGTCAGGACGGCCACCAAGAGGACATTACCTTCGATCTCATTGGTGCTCCTCAGTTCCAGAATATATTAGGAATGCCTTGGGTGGAGACCCATAACCCTAAGATTGACTGGCGGAAACAAGTTCTGACCTTTCCCCAAGACTGTTTTGACACCTGTTATGCTCAAAGGCCCATCAACCAGAAGAATAAGAATGCAACTTGACTGGCTCCTTGCCACTCGAATACCTAGAATACCAGGATGTCTTTCAAAAGGAACAAGCAAACGTCTTTCCTCCGTACAGGTCCTACGACTGCCAAATTAATCTCGTACCCGGAGCCCAAATACCCTGCAGTTGGATTTATGCTCTAAATGAGTAGGAAAACCAACACCTAAAATCTTACCAAGACCAGTACCTAGCCAATGGATTCATCTGTCCATCTAAATCCTCTGCCTCCTCAGCACTCTTTTTCATGCCTAAAAAGGAGGGCGGCTTAAGAACATGCATTGATTATAGAGCACTAAACCAGATCACTGTGAAGAATAGATACCCGTTACCACTTATCCCAGAACTCTTGGATCAGGTAAAAAACGCTCAGATCTATGCCAAACTAGACTTACGAGGGGCCTACCACCTTGTAAGGGTCAAAGAAGGAGACGTGTGGAAGACAGCGTTCCATACTAAATATGGTCTCTACGAATACCAAGTGATGCCCTTTGTGTTATGCAATGCCCCCGCGGCATTCCAGTTCTTTATGAACGACATGCTCCGTGAATTACTGGACGTTTGCGCACTTGTCTATATTGATGACATTCTCATGTATTCAACTTCCAAAGAAGAGCATATTGGTCACGTTCGGGCAGTGCTAGAAAAGCTCCATCAACATCGACTATTTGGCAAGTTGGAGAAGTGTTTTTTTCTATTTAACAGGAGGTGTTTGCATGGATACACGCAAAGTGGACGCTATCCTTCAATGGCCCTCAGAGACATCTCCAAAAGGAGTACAAAATGTGCTCGGATTCGCCATCTTCTATCGTCGATTAATACCCGGTTTCTCTCAGATCGTCCATCCTATTACCTCTCTACTACGAAAAAACAAACAATTCTGCTGGTACCCAGAGGCAGAGGAAGCCTTCCAGAAACTAAAACGAACATTTACCACAGCACCCATTCTACGACATCCGCAACCAGATTTGTTGTATGTGGTTGAAACTGAAGCTTGTAACATAGCAATGGGAGCTGTAGTGTCACAACGGAACCCGGAAACTGGACAATTACACCACGTGGCATTCTGGTTCTGGAAGTTTTCTCCTCCCGAAATGAACTATGCAATCACTGGCAAAGAATTGCTAGCAATCAAGGCAGCATTTAAAGAATGGAGACATTATCTTCTCGGAGCCAAACATACAGTCACTCATCACGGATCACTGCAACCTACAATACTTGAAGTCCGCTAAAGCGCAATCCTCGTGCCAACTTTGTTGGGCCCTCTTCTTTGCAGAATATGACTTTGTCATTACCTATAGACCAGGAGTTCATAATTGGAAAGCTGATGCCCTCTCCTGCATGAGCTAGGAAAAGGAAGCTTTCACTACACCGGACCCTGTGGCTATCATTCCAGAAGAGCGGATCCACAACATGATTGTTGCAGCAACCTGTTTGGACAATCTACATTCCAATTTGCGATGCTAGGTGAGTCAATCTGCCCAACAGGAATGGCTTTGAAAAGGAGACCGATACACCATTAAAGACGATCTACCCTACTTCCAAGAGCGACTGTACATTCCAGATGAGAAACTACAAAACCAAATCATCGCCAACTATCATGATTCCTTGGTGGAAGGACATCCAGGAATAGCAAAAACTCAGGCTAAAGTAAAGAAACACTATTGGTGGCCCACTTGGAGGAAGGACATTATCCACTTTATTGCAATCTGTGGTGTCTGCGCTCAACACAAATCTCAAAAGCAAAACCCTGCCGGTCTACAACGTCCATTGATGGTAACGCCAGCACCCTGGCACACTGTGTCCATGGTTTTTATTACAGATCTCCCTTCCTGCAACGGTTACACCACCATCTTGGTTATTGTGGATTTGTTCTCCAAAATGGCCCATTTCATTCCTTTGAAAGGGCTCCTCACCGCTTCTGCTCTCGCAGCAGTGTTTCTAGAACAGATTGTGTGACTGCATGGGTTCCCATCGGTATTGATATTGGATCGTGGAACCCAATTTGTTTCAGCATTCCGGAGGAGGTGTTGTAAAATTGCCAAGGTCGACCTTCGGCTATCCGCAAGTCACCACCCTCAAACCAATGGTCAGACCGAACGAACCAACCCAACCCTAGAGCAGTATTTAAGATGCATGTCACAACAATATGAAGACTTCTGGAAAGACATCCTCTGGTTGGCGGAATACGCATACAGCAATTCCATTCACACCAGTACAGGACAAAGGCCCTCATTACGACCCTGGCGGAATCCGCGGTGCTAAATGCACCGCGGAGCATGGCGGAAAGCCGCCGATAGCGCCATGGGGGTTGGCGGATTTACCACCCCATGCCGACCTTGGCGGAGCGGTAAATCCCCAATCCCCATTTTACCCTTCCCCATTCCCATTCTTGCCCCATAGGGTATAATGGGAGTGGGGAAGGAGTTAATTACGCCGCCGTAAAGTACGGCGGCGTAATTAACAACGAGGTCCCTTAGCGCCATGGTTTTCTCCGCCCGGTAAAACCAGGCGGAGAAAACCTCCATGGCGCTAAGGGAACTCGTAGTACGGCGGACGGGTCCGCCGCGATTAGCGCTGGCGGAAACCCACTCCGCCAGGGTCCTAATGAGGGCCAAAGTCAGTTTTATACTATGTACGGAAGGCATCCACGGACATCTGGTTTTGATCCACTCGACACATTAGAAATGCCAGCAATAGCAAATCTGCACAAAACCATCACCCAGGTTTTTAACGAAGCAACCGAGCATCTGACCAGAGCCAAGGAGAGACAGAAAAGGTTTGCTGATCAACATCGAAGAGAAGCTCTGAGTTACCAAATCAGAGACAAAATCTGGTTGCCATCTAAGAACATTCCTCTGAACGGACCAAGAGCTTTCCGCCCCAGATATTTGGGGCCCTACACAATCAAGGCCATAATCAATCCTCCCGCCATGAAGTTGGAGTTGCCATCCAACATGCGGATTTATCCGGTGTTTCACATTTCACTTCTAAAACCAATGGAACCGGGTACACGAATCGGCATTCCACCAGATCCTGAGATAATTGACAAGGAGCTAGAGTGCGAAGTCAAAACTATCCTAGACTTTAAGGTAGTCTGATCCACATTATACAACCTCATAGACTGGAAAGGATACCGGCCTCAAGACCGAACCTGGGAACCAAGCGAACATGTCCATGCTCCCCGATTGGTTAGGCAGTTGCATCGCAACAACCAGACCAAACCAGGACCAGGAAGAGGACCACCCTTGAGAGGGGCCTTGAGGGGTAGTGCTATCATGGCCCCTTGCCCAGGATCACAGGAGCTCCACCATCAGGTGGAGCGAACGAGGGGCACCATGGTTCATGCACTTCCCTTTGGGATGTTTATATACTGGGGGCCCAGTTGGACTCAGGCTCATGGAGAAACATAAGCAATACTCTTTTATTACGGGCAGGAGTGTTTTCAAGAACTTTCCACTTGTTTACAATTAGTCCACTGTGGCTTTCTATCTTCAGCTGCATTTGCAACTTCAAGGAGTGGCAAGGTGTGGCAAGCCGAACTGAGCTAGTGGGCGTGGCCTTAAGAGCTTAGCTATAAAAGCCAGCCCAACCCCAAGGCACACGCTTCACGTTAATCTGCATTCGCATGCAGCATAGCGCTCACTGCCGCCTGGGTTAATAGCACTTACCTTAGGAATCCAGTCTCCTGTTCATACGCTTACCTTCTGGAGTCAGCTTACATCTGCATTCTTTATCGATGAACCTGGAGTCCATTCTTCATCTTCCGGATCGCAGGACTTCAGCTCTGGGCATGACATCTTCTTCATCTCTGGCCCGCGGAATTGCAGCACAACATCTTCTTCATTTCCGGCACCCGGATTCGCAGCACAACATCTTCTTCCAAGAAGGATGACCCTGTACAAGGACAAAAAGCTAGGTTAGACCTACAAACCTGCAGTTTAAGGTCGTGCTTGCAAAATTCTTCGCGCTTGTCTTTAAAAGCTCACTTACCTGCTGCCGGACTACTACAGAATCTTCCGCTCCTCATCCGGAGCCACCTCGGGCACTGTTGCTCTGCTGGACCGAAATCACACCTAGGGAGAAAGATAGACATTGTTACAGAGCTGATAACAGGCTGTGAGCAAGACAATAACAATACTTCAACACAAAGGTGTGGAATTGCCTCAGCTGGACTGGACACCACATATAAAGGACCAGTGAAGAAACTCGGTCCTCATTCTGCATGCGCCCCTGCCAGAAGTAGCAGGATGGAGAGTTCACCATTAATAAACTACAGGTAAGCCTTAATGGGATGATGCATTCTCACCATGCTATGAGCGGAAGGGTTTGAGAGGGAATTCACTCGCAGGCCAGTAAACTTACGTCCTCTCATATCTACTCTGGAGCAGGGTTCCAATTCTTTGCAGCAGCACACAGCCTATTTGCAGCTGGAGTAAACAGATCGGGGTTCCTACTTCCTGGGAGGGCTGCAACTGTGCCCCAACGTCCCTGCAGACACCAGGTGAGCTTAACACTCATGTAATTTCCAAAATGCATTATCCACATCATCCCAGGAAAAATGCAGCAAATAGTTTATCATAATTGATGTTCTCAAACTTTCTGATTGAAAATTATAAGTGGAACGTCTTAATGATTCCTGCAACAATGTAACACATGTTCAAATGTCCAACTGGTGAGCAAAACGTACAATAACAAACATTACAACTCTAACAAGACAATCCCACAGAAAATAAAGCCTCCTCTCAGAACCTCTCTGGCATTTCTAATTACTCTTCAAATAGAGTGTTACAGTGCTGTAGTGTTTGAAAACTTAGACTGTTGCAAGCAGCACCTTTAATGGGTGGAGGTTGATTATGCATAACCACCGCTCACAGCTACAATGAAGATAAAAAAAATTATAATCCAAAAGAAGACTGCAGCCCATTATGGGCCAGACCATCTTGTGCAATTTCCAATATGCATCATCCAGATCATCACAGAAAACTCACAACAAATGATTTATCATAATTGATGTTGCACAGCTTATTTTTTTGTGCATTTATTTATAGCGCACATAACCCACAGGTATCTAGGTACTAGTTTCATTGTGGAAGGGTAGGTTATTTGGTTACTTATATATATTTATTTCCCAAGCGCGGGTCCGGGATTCAAACCTGTGTTTGCTCAGCGTGGTCTTGCTTCCAAGACCCATGCTTTTCCATAGAGCTATCATCCCATCCCATTTCATGGCCGACATCTTCTTTTTTCTTTTTTCAGTTGTGAAATGCCAGAGTATCTTCAACCGAATAAAGACACTATTAGTACCCCGGGATGAAGTGGATGAAAACTTTCGACAGATGCATTGCGTCAGAAAGAAAAGATTGAATGAAGGCCTCTCACTCATCCAAGTGGTTCTACTGGAGATAGGAGCACCACATCTGTAAACATTTCATGAAAAGCCTCCTCTCTGAACCTCTCTATCATTTCAATAACTCCTCAAAAAAAGTGTTACAGTGCAGCAGGTGTTTGAAAACTCAAGCTGTTGCTGGCAGCAACTTTAATGGGTGGAGTTTGATTCTCAAAAACCACCGCTCACAGATACATTAAAGATATAACACTACATACAAGCCAAAAGATGCTGCAGCCCACTATTGACCAGACCATCTCGACCAATTTCCAATACACATCATCCAAGGAGACTTGCGCCTGATAATTTTTCACAATTCATGTTTGTAATTTTTGTGGAAAAAAATAAAAAAGCCACATCTTCATGTTTTCTAACTCAATGTGATTTTTACTGTCCATGTTCTCTTACATTTTCAATATCCTTTTTAATTGATTGTACTTCTTTTCCAATCCTAATGAATAGTTGTTTCATTTGTTTTAATAAATCCAAGATTCGTTTTGTGGGTGGTTGTTTTGGTGCTTCTTCATTGATTCGTCGTCATACTACAATAACTTCTTCATCTATTTGAAACTATTTAAAATATTTTGAAAAAATTGAAGGTATAATACACTTTAAAAATAATTGTGTTGGTTGTATAAACAATTTATAGTAGACAGACAATCAATATGTGTTTGGTGACTAATATTTCTAACTTAGATGATTATTGTTAGTCTCATTTAACATACACATAATGAATGGACTTACAAAATGCTGCATGTGGTATATTTTTTGTTTCTTTTTTTGTTGAACAACTTCTTTTGTATTTATATCTTCTGTAGGATAATTGTCCTCCAGCCATTGCATGTAGTTTTCTGCTTTAGTGTTGTAGAAAGAAATGTCACTTCAAATATTGGAATTGGAAATAGAAAAACAGAGTGAACACACTTCTATCTCATTCCATGGCAGAAATATTTCTCTGTTGCAAAATGCTAGTCTGTCTTCCGATTAAATAAAGACACTATTACTACTCCACTCTAATGGAAGACAATCCCAACAACAATAAACCCACAGCTGGGGCATGGGGATTCCTGTGTCACATAGTGCCCCAGCTTGTCGTTTCAAAATTGTAATTAGAAATAGAAAAACAGTACATGAGAACAGATAATCAAATATTTATATAAACATTTGGATTAATTGTTCATTGTCTATGTCATGGGTAGCTATCAATAGCATGTCAAGTACTTCAGGTGCTGTTGCAGTTTTTAACCAATCAGAGAATGTATTTTTTTAAGATGTTTATATATGCCAATAAAACTATGGGCCTCATTACGAGGTTGGAGGTAGCCATGGCGCTTTTAGTGCCATAGCTGCCTCCAAACTCGTTCTGACTCCGCCCTGGTGAATGGAGCAATTACCGGTCCATTCCAAGGTTGGCGGGACCGGTAATTCCCCATTCACCAGGGCCATTCCCCATTCCCATTTGAGTCCCCAGCTCTAGAGTCCCTTTGCGGGTCCCGTCCTTAACGCCTGAAAAAAACAGGCGTTAAGGAAGGACCCACAAAGGGAACTCGTAGTAGGGCCGTAAGGGATTACCAGCACTGGTGTCCTTACCGGTGCCGGTAATCCCTTACCACCCACCTCGTAATGAGGCCCTATAGATTAAACTATATCATGCTGTTAAGACTTTTCCTACATAGTACATATTTATAACATAAGAGTGATGTGTAGTTTTAGGAGATTGTGCTACTTTTAGGGTACATTTATTCTTGGATTAGATATTTCAAACATGCAGCCCATTTTAAAAAGAGGATTTTTATTGTTCAGAACACTTAGACATTACCAGACAGAAAAACTGGAACATTTTAAGTAGACACTATTGTCAAAATCATTGGTTCATTAGGTATTGATGGCATCACACTGGGGAAATCACCTACTCGACGTCCAGCCAATTTCTATACACATAACACATGAGCACCAAGCATTTTATTTTTTGTAGTCCTCATGCAATTTCCAATATGCATCATCCACATCATTTCAGGAAGTTTGCACCACATAACGTATCATATTTAAGGTTCCCAAGCTTTAAAACAGAACATTAGAATTGCCACTCTTCACATATATGAAAGAACTATAAAGCTCTTTTAAGAAACACCTTTTTTGCAATACATACTTATGTCTGTTGTTATCAGCAGTGCATGCTGTGGATGGAAATCATCATTCAATTGCCTACGGCATAAGGCTCTACCATGACCACTGCCAAATCAAACATCTCCCATTATTCACTGCACCTACCCTGCGTCCTTGTTCATTGTCTACTATACCATAATGTAACCAATGGCCAGTGCTAATTTCTTGCAGCCATGGCAAGTCTCCCAATCCATGAAGCAAAGGCATCATCCATGCTGCATACCCCAAAAAGCAAATCAGAGTACACATTTGCGATTGCCGAGGGTCAGGCCAACTACCCAGACACCAAATGTATATCACTAGTATTTCTACTTACATTCTTACACTTTGGAAACATAAAACACAACACATATTTCCAAAAACATGCCTGCAGGTCCTTTCTAAGGCCCGTTGCACAAGTTTGTTCTAATTTAGTCCACCAATTCAGTCTGTAACCACAATCAAAATATGTTTTCCCATTCAAACCTACCGCTTCGGCCATTGCTGCATGCCCAAAAACACAAATTAAACTACACATTTCTCCTTGCTGATGGCCTGGCCCATTGCCCAGTCACCAAAGTTATATCACTGTGTTGTGTACTTACTATTTATACTTTTCTTTTTAAAACACAGGGCATATTTGCAAAACCATGATTTCCAGTTCTTGCTGACCCTCCTTGTGCATATTTGCTGCAATCCCATCCAGCACTTCAACCTGTACCTACAAGCACATTTTATTTCCCTTTCAAACCTTTCCCATTTTGAAAAACCTTACCACATAGGTGGTCCCTGGTGTACATGGCCACTTTAACCCCATTGGTCTCCCCTTGTGGTCATGGCCAGTAGCCAGATTGTCTGGGTCATAACTGTATGCCATGAACCGGACAATCTGACCACTGCCCATGGCCACAGGCTATACCTCAGTCACCAAAGGTATATCACAATTTGTGTACCTACATTATAACACTTGTCAAAAAATAAAACACAGACACATTTGCAAACCACTGCTTTCAGGTCCTTTCCAAGGCTCCTTAAACACATTTGCTTGAAATCCACACATGTTTTATTTTTTCAAAGTGTCAAAATGTACCTACATACAATAGTCATGTAACTGAGGCCCCACTTGACAAAAAACATAGACTTTGCACAAACATTCAAGGTTGGGTCTATAATCTTTCTGAGAACGTTTGTCTAAATTCGTCAAACGGCAACAAAATTATAAGCCATCTAAAAATGTTGAGACCCACTCTAATTTTGCCTTCTCTGGACAAAATCCCACCAAACTTTGCAAAAACTTTTATATCTAAATCTAAAATGTTTTTGCACATTTTTTACTGATTCGTCTAATGTCACCACATGTATAAGCCTTTAAAATATTTTGGGACCTCCCTCTAATTTTGTTTTCTCTTTACAAAACAGCACACGAGTTTGCAGAACCATTCAGAATGATGTCTAGAGTGACATTCCCAAATTTCATGCAGTTTTATTTAGTGGTGCCAAGGTTATAAACCGTCCAAAAACTGTTTTTCACGAACCCAGTAATACACAAACAATCATAGATGTCCCCGAACATCTAAGATGCTTGTGGACGTCACAGGACTGTCCCGGACTGTGTGCCTAGTAAACTGCCATTGACAGCTGGCCGTATTTCTGTAGCAAATAACAGTACAGCAACATGAACATTGAAACAAAAACAGTGTTTCCCATTTAAAACTGTTGCACATTTAAACTTCAAATAAACCCTCCCAACATTTTACAACATCTAATTTGTGTACTAAAATAGCATTCCTTAACCCAAACTGTGTTTGCATTTATTGGGGCTAATCACACCAAAAAACACATTCCATTTCTTTTTTACATAATAGGAGTTTGCATAGCAATAAGCCCAAAGCCAAGGGGCCATTCCTGCATCAGATACTCACCAAAGTCTTTATTAAAGATGTCACAGTAGTCAGAACCTATAACTAATGGCACACTAAATAACACACCAGACCAGCAAAAAAAATCAATGTATTTTTAAAACAAACATATTGTTGTATCACCCCTAACATCGCCTTATAAGTGATTAAAAAAGCATTGTTGATAACATCACATTTCTACTGCTCTGTGATAAATCTTTTACTTTGAAAATAACAAGCATACTTCATGATTGTATATCATGCACCTCACTAAAATTCAATTTATTTCCTAATAAACAAATATACAATAATGATTCCCACTCATTTTCTACATATACAGCAGTACCACATCATAGCTAACAAATATAGTAAAAAACAAAACTAAAAAAAACACAAAGCCCCATTATCAACATAATATCAAATCAAACTTTAAACAACACAATGAACAACAACTGATTAATATCAATCATATTTTATCACATGTAACATGAACTGCAGACTGTGAATTCAGCAGTCAAAATGAGAAAAGTACACAAAATGGGGAGTTTCATACTTTCCAACATCAAAACAACAAAAAGAGGACTATATTGTAAGAAAACAAATGAAAAAACTATCACAATGAAGTATACATTAACAACTTTAACAGTGCTCAATTAGAAACACCAAAACGCATACAAACCATGCTCAGCATCCAAAGTAGCCCCAGATATTCAACGCGGCTACAAAGCTTACTTGTAGCCGCAGGTAAACGTACGTTTTTCTGCAAGCCCCAAGTCAAACAAAATTGTCCTTGGGAACTTCATATCAAATAATTGAACAACCAAGTACATGAATGTTGAAGCACCTACGCACATGCTTTTATAGACGCGGCTATGCAAGAGCCACTCCAAGACGTTTGCTGATAACTGTGGCTATTTGCAAAAACAACTAATTCAAAATTGCATTTCAACTCCACCAAAGTACAAAAACTGTCCCCAACATGCCTACCAGCCCCCGCTCCACTCCTCATAGTCCTTCTCCACTCCCCGAGACTCTTAGAATCCCCAAAATATCCAATGCATATAAGATGCCACCCCATCCAAAATTTCGGATAGCCGCGGCTAACACAGGTCCACAAACACACAATGTGTCGCTCGAATATAGCTGCAGCTGCAACAGGGTGCAACCGGGGAGTAAGGCTCTACCCGCGAATAGCAGTGTCGCATGCTGGGTGGCTGTTGGATAGCCACGAATAATAACAACCCCACCATCAATCAATTAGAAATTACAACTCACACACATCATCCATACCCTGCTCATACAAACTACTAGAAATTCAAGCTAGGAATTTTTTTCCAGGAAACAGAGAAATACTACAGATATCATGGCTGGTTTGAAAACTGTGTGGCTGATTGGAGACAGTTGGCTGTTTTGGTCGCTAAATTTTTGTGAGAAACAAAATATTAACATGACCTAGGTTTGAGAGATGTTATAATTAAATTGTTTGGATTGCGGGTAATGCATTGGTTCCAGGTCTTTCCAAAATTGTTAATTCTGAGAAGTAAAGGACACACAGACGTCATACTAATTCATTCTAATTCATTGTGGAGGCAATGATTTGGGGAATGTACGTGGGGTGTCCCATACTTCAATGATGAAACAAAACATGGTAAAACTAATGGAACTATTTCCTCACACCATGTTTATCTTTTCCAATCTCACTCATAGGTAGAAATGTAGATGGACCACCAGATTTAATGTTAAAATTGAGAAATCCCAGAGAAATGTTAATAAAGAAGTTTCAGCATTAATAACAGACCACAACCAAATATGGATTGCGAAAAACAACATACAGTTCTACATGCCAATTTCTATAGACATGACAGAGTACACCTAACCGATGAAGGAACTGCAGCATTCCTTCATAACATCAAAACAGTACTCCTAATGTGCTAAAGTTCTACACTCAGTGTACCCTAAAACAGTCCTTTTAAGGACTACTTATCATAGAAAAATACTCAAATAAAATAAATAATAAAAAAAACATTTTTTTTTATAACCGCAGCAACAGTTCTTTGGCTTTTATCATAACTGTGGTTACAAAAAGTCAGTCGACAAGAGACTGACTTCAAGTTGTATACTACAATCCAACTTAAATGATCAATACAGGACAACACTACCCATGCACTTATGTCAAGAAACTGAAAATAAGAAACCATAGAAAAATACATAACAGTAAGCTAGATAGGCAAATGTCGCACACCCACACAACATAATACCATAAGTGACAATACACAACCTGAAATACATTCTGCCTCATCACGAGTTTGGTGGTAACCCTTAAATGTGGTGGTAACCCTTTGCCTGCCACATTTAAGGGTCTTCCAAATTGCAGGTTTGGCAGGATGTACCCCCAGCTCTGAGCTTGGGGCAAATCTGCTGCAAGTTTGCCAATTTTCGGTTCTATTAACGCTGTGCTAATACTGCCGGCGGTAATAGCACTGAAAATTCCCCATTGGGCCCATTGTGGAAAGGGGAATTCCCAAATGGGCCGAATGGGGAATGGGAACTTACTGTTCCGCCAAACCCAAACCCTAATAGCACCGGGGGTTGGCGGTAATGCTAATAGCCCCAGTGGTAATACCACTAGTGATACCTCCCAACTCGCGATAAATCATTGTATTGACATCTAAAACTAGACTACAATTACTCCTTTTTATATTCATTTTGTTAAACTATTTTCTTCTATCTTTCTTCAAAGTCTCACATGCTCAAAAGTCTGAAAACACACATCCAAAATAAAAAAGACTCTCTTAATACGTACTAGGTGACTGACCATGGGTGGCCAGTGATTTTTTACCCCCAACGTCACTATACCCAAACAAAGTACTTTCCAAAAAATATAAAACACTGACACCCCAAACGTTATAGTAATGGATACTGAACTACACTTACCCTTGCTATCTGTAGTCCTTTGTAGCCTCGGATATAGCCACGAATATCGTCAAAACGTCTGGAAAAAAATGCTTTCCTGTCCCCCATGCACCTCACCAAGTGCCCCCCTCATCTGTACCAGCTCCCCCACTCCCCAGATGGCCTTCTCACCTTTGCTGCCCTCTCCTTTTCCCCCACAACACACGCCGCTTCTATGACGCAGTTTGCAATGAGATGTTGGGTATAGCCATAATACGGAAAGCTTTGTGCTGCAAACACGGTCCCTGTACCCCTCCAACTCCCACATTTCACCCAGTGCACTCTAGCCATCCCCTCACCACGGCATTTGTATGTTTTTTGATCTGAAAAAAGCTTTTTACTCCATTTCATTTTTTCATAACCTTGGCTATAGGTGTGAATATCTCCTGCATCTAGAGAAAAACAAGATGGTGGTTGTTTCATTTCTGAAAACAATGATCCTGCAATGCACCATGGGAGATATAACTATAATATTTGGATGAGGAAGCAAACCCTTCTCCGTCAAATTTTAAAATACCTACGGCATGAATAACCCCCAACCATGCATGGATCACGAGTCAAAGCTTCGTGTCCAAGATGTTTTGGACCTGGTCCAAATTTGTCCAGCGCTTTGGTCTCTGCGCCTTGGACATTGTTTTAATTTTCTGATGCTTAATAACCTTTTTATTTATTAATGAATATTTGTGAAACTTTGCAATCTGGGGGAGAGTGGTGACTTTTAATCACTTCCGGAATTTCGGCCAAATTCGTTACTAGAATCAAAATGTATTAACAATAGAATTTTGAGGTGTTTCCTATGCGTCTCTGACTCACCTTAACTATAGGGCTGTGACAAGTAGTTCCTGTACTCTGCACAGGTTCTCTAGACAGACATAACAATCTCGTAAATGTTTTTAAATCAATGATCCTGTAGGTTGCTGTTCTGGGTTGCTTATTGCTTAATGTGCTTTGTACTTTGAAGTAAACTGCACTGCGAATAGATGCGTATTGCTGGCTTATAAAGCCCAGACTTCACGTGGAGGGGAGGCAAGAGTTGGTGTGTTGCATCATACTGGGACCTACTGTGTGCTTTCCCCACCTGTCAATGTGCGCTCTCCCCATTTGTTGCCTCACCCTGGTGCGGTGCTGTGTGTTGCAGTGCACATATTTTGGAAATGGTGTATCCTAGGGCCTTGAAGCATGGTTCTTGTGTTTTGAGCTTTGTTTTTTGTTTCAAGATGCTTCCCCACCTGTTGCCTCACCCTGGCGCAGAGCAGTGTGGCGTGGTTCAAATATCTCAGTTACTGTGCATCCTAGGGCATTGAAACATGATTTTCAAGGCCAGTTGACTTTTGCTTCTCATGTCAACACAGTGTCAATTACATTTGTGCAGTCCTTCTATGACTACATTGATGTTTTACCGATTTCAGGCAACCATATCATGTGTTGAGGTGATGAAATAAAGGGAAAGGGGTGGGATGTGCAAATGTCATGTAGCCAGTCGACAGACATTATAACACTGTCATTAATTGTTGAAAATCAATGATCCTGTAGGTCCCTGTTCTGTTATCATCTGAGGTGCTTAACAATCTGAAGTAAACTGCACTGAGAATGGGCATGCGCGGTAGCTTACATACCCTAGAGCAGACATGGAGGGGAGGTGTGAGTTTGCGTGCTGGACATACTGGGACATCCTATGCACTCGCCTCGCCTGCCACCTCACCCTGGCATGGTGTGTGTTGTGGTGCAAATATCTCGGAAATGGTGCGTCATATGATATGATATCATGTGGCATTTATAACGCACCTGTACACAAGTGTTTCTAGTCATGAAAAGACAAGGAAGGGGAACAAAGAGAGGACAACATAACACTCTTACTAGGCGTTGTGTCATTCAGATCGTTCAAGTGTGGGAAAGAGGGAAGTTTATGCCAGGGGGGAGGGGAAGGTGCAGTTAACTCAAAAGTGCAGCCAGCGGGTGTCTAATGAGTGCAGAGAGAAGGGACTGTAGGGTCGTAGAGCCTGTACCCGGGTTCAGAGTATGCCACAGTGACCAGTGGGCGGAGCAGTCAGCTACATCAGCAGGGGAGTGGAAGAGGGAAAGCGGAAGCGAAAAGCAAGGCATTGAGTTGCTTCTTGAAGCGGGGGTGGACCTGCTCAAGTTTGAGAGAGGCAGGGAGGCTGTTACAGAGGGAGAGAGAGAGAGATAGAAGATAGAGAATACCCCAGTTGGTCCTGAGAGGGTCGGTCAGTGAGAAAGGAGGTCAACCAGTCCAGGGCCTGATCACTAATGCCAAGGTTGTCGCAGAAGCGATTGAGCAGGATGGCATGGTTGACCATCTCAAAAGCAGAGGATAGTGTGGTGTCACGTGACCCTGCGCACGCAGGTACGTGACACCAGTTTAATAAAGGAATCACCGGAACTGACGGAGCCACGTCAGTCCGGGTTTAGGCACCAAGCCAACGAGTCGGTGCTTTATTGCGCGCAGCTGTTCCCGCGCTGCGAAGGCAATCAGCCCGCCCCCGCGCATCGGCGGAGGCCTCAGCAGGCACGCCAAGGCCCCAGGCAATCTGCTAACATCACACTGGCGATGAAGTGATCGACACCCACACCAGCTACAACATCCTGCAGCTGTGCATAACGCTGCACACACGGTGGTTGATGCCCCACCCTCTGATCAGGACAGGGGCTCCCACACACGGCTGCAGCTGAACCATCCTACGCTCCTGGGAGAATCCAGCAATTTTCAACAGGTACTGCGCAGCGGTAGACAGACTAACCGCGACGACCCCTCCAACGTCGAGGTGCCACACGCCACACCGCCACCCTAGGCCCACGTCCCAACGCTCAAGAGACCGCACATACATCTAGAATGTCGAGTCCAAGCACCAGCCCTGGGAGAGCCAGCATGAGCCCGTCTTCCAGGAGGAGCATCTCTTATGAACATCCCGACCCAACGCAGACATCATTTATGCCGCCATTTGACCCGTTCACTTCAGGCGCCGCCATCAGATGGGAAATCTGGCTCCAACAATTTGAGATGCACCTCGAAGCCAGAGATATCACCGTGCCAAAGAAAATGCGCACGTTCCTCCTACTCAACATTGGAGCAGCGGCCCTGCGACTCTTCAATGCAACACCCAACCACGGCAACGCGGACAATTACGACACAGCAAGATCGGCACTCACGAACATGTTCAAGCCTGACCTCAACCCAGACTACGAACGGTTCCATTTTTGCATGACGAGACAGAGAGAGAGAGAGAGACAGTGGACAAATTTCACGCCCGCCTTCGCGAAATGGCAGTAGGCTGTGAATTCCCGGACGAAGAATTCGCCATCCGTCTCCAGATCATCAACGGGATATCCTCCGAAAAACTGAGACGGGCCATATTATCAGAACGCAACATACGCCTCTCACGCATCCTCGAAATGGCGCGTCTCCGCGAGCAAACGGAAGACCAGGTAGCAGTCATGGAAGCAGCGATCCAGAAACTACCTTTGGACAACCCCGGACCTGCGGAAGACGTGGCAGCCATTTCCAGACGCCAGAACGCCCGCACGAGGCAAGATTGGAAGCCCCACCCACCACAAGGGTGAGACAGAAGCTGCAAATGGTGCGGAGGCCCGTGGCACAAAGGCGACTCCTGCCCCGCATCGGGATCCACGTGCAGGAAATGCAACCGCCTCAACCATTTTGCCGCAGTCTGTTTAAACCCACCAGACAAAGACCCTGCCCCACGCCAGACACAAGAACGCCGGAAAAAGTTTGCACCCAGGGAATCCTCACAACTCCAAACACGAAAAGGCAAGGCCAGAGCCGTCGATGAATCCCAAAGGTCCCCAGACTCGAGCGACAGCGTCGACAGTGATAGCAGCACGTCCCCCGAAAGAGGTGACAAAGGTAGACGGAAGAAGGGAAACAAACGGATACACCGAATACATCTCATATCCGCAGTTGAACCACATCGATCACGGCAGAGGAAAAGACCGTCGTGCACAGTCCTCTCCAATGGAGAACCACTAAAAGTGGTCATCAACACTGGCGCAACAGTGAACGTCATGCTGGTGGCAGCATTCAACAGACTTCGCCCAAAACCCGACCTCCAACAGAAAAGAGTCAGGCTATATGCCTACGGTTGCAAGAAACCCCTCCCCGTGCGAGGGTCATTCAAGTCAAACTTCGCCCACGAGAACACCAATTGCCGTGCACGCATATACGTAGTAGATGCCAGCTGCGAGACGCTACTGAGCTGCAGGACAGCTGAGAAGCTGAAGCTAATACACTTCGCGTTCAGCCTCCAGCAAGATGAACTCAGCAGCCTACTGAAATGACACAAGAAACTATTCCAGGGCATTGGGTGCCTCAAGGGGAGAACCATCAAACTTCACATAGACCCCACCATTGAACCGAAAGCAGTTCGACACCGACGGATCCCATTCCACCTAAGGAGCGCGGTAGAAAAAGAACTGGCCAAGCTTAAAGAAGAAGGGATCATCGAGAAAACATCTGGACCAACCCCGTGGGTCTCACCCATGGTGGTAGCACAAAAACCCAAACAGCCGAGCGCAGTAAGAATATGCATAGACATGAGGCTTCCCAACGTCGCAATTGGAAGAGAACGCCATGTAACCCCCACGATCGACGAACTCATCGTTGACCTCACCGGAGCAACTGTCTTCAGCAAGCTCGACCTCAGATCAGGCTATCACCAGCTACGCCTATCCAAAGAATCGAGGTACATTACCACCTTCTCATCTCACCTCGGCCTGATGAGATACAAAAGGCTCAACTTTGGAATATCCTCTGCAGTGGAAGTGTTCCAACATGAAATCCGCAAGGTCATCACGGGTTTAGAAGGGACCACCAACATTAGCGATGACATCCTAGTATACGCCCCAAACAAAGATGTACACCATCAACGCCTAGCGGCGGTCCTGAAAAGGCTCGAAGATGCAGGTCTAACACTCAATGCAGAGAAATGTGAATTCAACAAGAGTGAACTGTGTTTCTTTGGCTACATATTCAGCGCAGAAGGAGTATCCCCGACCCGTCGAAAGTGCGAGACATCAAAGACTCCAAAGCACCACAATCAGCCTCCGAAGTGAGGAGCTTCATGGGGATGGCCACCTACTGCGCACGCTTTATCCCCGACCTCGCAAGCGTCGCAAGTCCGCTCAGAGAGTTAACAAAGAAAGACCAGAAGTGGGAGTGGACCGCAGTTCACCAACAAGCGTTCCAACAAATCAAGGACACTCTATCTACCTCCACCACCATGGCATTCTTCGACATAGGAAAACAGACCGAACTCCTCGTGGATGCCAGCCCTTGTGGCCTAGGAGCAGTGTTGACCCAAACAGACAATGAAGGCAGAGTGTTCCCCATCGCATTTGCCAGCAGAGCCCTCACAAAACCCGAACAAAACTATGCGCACATAGAAAAGGAAGCTCTAGCCATCTTGTGGGGATGCCGACACTTCAAGGTTTACCTGCTAGGCAAGCAAGCAAAAATATTCACGGACCACAAACCATTGATCCCGATCTTCCGAGGCTCAGCCCCCCACCCACCGGCACGCATAGAGAAATGGATGCTGCAGTTACAACCGTATAACTTTGAGGTGGAGTATCGCCCAGGATCGGACAACCCAGCAGACTACCTGTCCCGCCACCCAAGGCCAGCTACTGACAGTGAACAACACCACGCGGAAGAGACCGACGAGCATGTATGTCAGGTAGTCGCTTGCGCGAGACCAAGAGCCCTAACTCTACAAGAAGTTGTGCGCGAAACAGAAGAAGATACCGTCCTACAGCACACAGCGACAGCCATCCAGTCCGGCAACTGGAAAAACTATCTCATGTCCATTGCCCAACGCACAACACCGGCTCAGACCAAACTCAGAGCGCTATTTGGGATCAGGCACGAACTCTCAATAGCTCCGGAAGGAGTACTACTGAAGGGGCACCGCATCATAGTACCAGAATCCCTAGAGGAGAGGGCTCTCAAGTTAGCCCACAGCGGGCACCAAGGAATCGTAAAGTCAACAGCCTACCTCAAGTCCAGGATGTGGATGCCAAACATGCAGCAAAGAGTGGTAGAACTAGTTGAATCATGCGCGGCCTGCCAAGCATCCAGAAGACCCGAACACCCCGAACCAATCAGCAGTACCCCAAGGAGCTGCACACGCTGGGACGCGGTCAGCATGGACCACTGCACCATTGCTGGAGAAGGATACCTGCTCGTAGTGATCGACGAGTTTAGCAGATATCCAGAAGTCGAACACGTAACCTCGACTAACGCCGCAACCACCATCCTCGCGCTGGAGAAGATATTCGCCACCCACGGAATCCCGAGGAAAGTGAAAAGCGACAACGGGCCCTCCTTCACCAGTCAAGAACTACGGGACTACTTTAAAGAGGTGAACGTCAAGCACCAGCGGATCACCCCGAGATGGCCCCAAGCAAATGGAAACGCGGAGAGATTCATGGGGTCACTTAACAAGGTCATCAGAATTGCCAAAGAACAAAAGCACCCGTGGCTGAAAGCCGTATACCGGTTTCTGCGGACACACAGACAGACCCCGCACTCAGCCACCGGGATCAGTCCCGCCGCACTCATGTTCGGGGTACCGATACAGGCAGAACTACCCGTACACCCCCACTGGACAGCCCCAGAACCTGACATCCCAGCGATAGACGCCAGGCGGCTAAGGAGAAACGAACAAGAGAGCATCGCCAGGCGAGCCAGTCACTGAGAACTGACCCCAGGAGACACCGTTATCGTCAAGAACCGCGCAACGCCCAAGAAAATGTCCCTTAACTTCGAAGTACAGCCATGGACAGTCAGCGCAACCAACCACAGCATGGTCACCGCCACCCGAGAGGAAGAGACCGTGACACGCAACGTGTCACACTTCAGGAAGGTACCGCCGGAAATGTGGGAAAAGCCATCAACACCCCCAAGGGAAGGCGAAAGAGAAACACCGCAAATTCCTCGAGGGCCGGCACCAACGGAGAGTCGTGCTACACCAGGAGACATAGACAGATCGCGCTCACCCGATGGGAAAACCGAAGCGGAGACCACGGAAAAGGACGTGCCCAGAGAAAGAAACACCCGCTACCGTCTGAGAGAAAAACCCAAGCCGTCATGTCGTCTCCGAGGGTACATCGTAGACTGAATCTACAAGCGATCGCCAACGCCATGATGAACCCCGAAGAATGAAAACTAGAACTTTAAGTCGCATGTTATTGTGCAAGTCAGAACAGTTTATAAGACCCCGTGTTGATCACCATGTTGTTAAATATAATGCACAAATACCTCCAAGTTGGGGAGGAATGTGGTGTCACGTGACCCTGCGCGCGCAGGCACGTGACACCAGTTTAATAAAGGAATCACCGGAACTGACGGAGCCACGTCAGTCCGGGTTTAGGCACCAAGCCAACGAGTCGGTGCTTTATTGCGCGCAGCTGTTCCCGCGCTGCGAAGGCAATCAGCCCGCCCCCGCGCATCGGCGGAGGCCTCAGCAGGCACGCCAAGGCCCCAGGCAATCTGCTAACATCACAGATAGATTGAGGTGGATGAGGACAGAAAAGAGATGAGAGTCAAGATTGGAGAGCAAGTCATCCCGGGTGTCCAGGAGAGCAGTTTCTCTACTTCTGGTAGCTCTAAAGCCAGATTGGTGGTCAAAGAGGCAACCAACAGATTCAGTATGTAGATGAAGCTGGGAGATGGGCAGCTTTTCCAAGAGTTTGCCCAGGAAAGGAGTGATGGAGATCAGGCGATAGTCAGCGAGAGAGGTTAAGGATCAGCCGAGGGCTTCTTTAGAAGAGGGTGCACAAGAGAGTGCTTAAGGGGGAGGGGCAGTTCAAGTGACAAAGGAGTGATTGCAGAAATCAACCAAGGCTGGAGCAAGGGTGTGGATGTGTTCCTTTATGGTTGTGGATGATCAGGGGAGAACATGCTGCTTTGATGAGACTTTCATAGATCAGACTTGTCTAGAAACATTGTCAGGGGTGAACAGGGGAAAGGTGAAGAAAGGACGAGGAGAGATGGCCTCAGACAGGCCAGGAGTGGTAGAGGAAGAGGAAGAGGAGGTAGAGGAATAGAGGGAGGACAGGATGTCCTGAGTTTTAGTAGTGACATGAGAGGCCAAGTTTGTGCAAAGGGGCTGGGATGCAACAGCAGAGGTAGAGACTGTAGCAGTATTGGCCAGCTGCTTGCAGACTTTGAAAAATTCAGCCGAGTTGTTAGATGCCCCAGAGATGCAGGCTTGGATATAGGCTTTCTTCTTAAAGAGGACAGAAAGTCTGTACTGCCTTTGGAGCATGCAGCAGACCAGTTTGTCAGGGGGTGCACTCGAGGCCCTCCACATCCTCTCCAATGCCCTACACATGTGTTTAAGGGTGGTGAGGTTGGAATCGTACCAAGAGTTGCACTTGGATTTGGGCTTCAAGCAGATCCTCATGACAGGAGCAAGGGCATTCAGAGTGTTACAGATAGAGAGATGAAGTTTAGAGAGGGCTGTGTCAGGGTGTGTGTAAGCCAAAGGTGCAGGGGGAGGAGAGAAAGTAACGCAAAAGGCTCAACACATGCTTCATAGGTCGGATGACGAGATGGTAGGTGGCAGTGCTAATGTCAGCTTGACCTGCAGGGAAGAGAGAGAGAGAGGTGGAAAGAAAGGAGAAAATGATCACTCCAAGTGAGAGGAGTGGTGAGGGGTTTAGAGAAGGGGAGGTCTGAGGAGACCAGAACATCCATGGTGTGCCCTGCAGAATGAGTCAGGTCAGAGGGAAGAATAGAGAGAGACAGAGAATTTCAGAGGTTAGAAAAGAGTCTTGAAGTAGGGCTGGTAGCATCCAAGGTGGATGTTCAAGAATCCAAGGAGTGGGTGAGAGGCAAGGAGTGAGGAGGAGAGGTCAGCCCACTCAGAGAAGAAGAGGGCAACTTGGTCAGGCGGCCTGTAAATAGTGGCCACAGTGAGAGAGAGGCCAGGAGAGATAGAGAGCATGCATACCAGGCATTTAAAGGAGGAGTAGTGCTTCATTGGAATGATAGAAGCAGGGATCCACTCTGGGAAAATCAGGCTATACCCCCACCGGGACGGTTGGTTCTGTGTTTGGAAAGGATCTTGTAGTCAAAGGGAAAAAGAGTGTGACTCGTGACAAAGCTGGCCGAGAACCAAGTCTTGGTGAGACTGAGTGCATCCAAATCAAGCTCTTCCAGGAGCCGTCAGAGGAGTGATTGACAGCTGAATGAGAATTGAGTAGCGATGTGGAGCAGGTTGCCACATTTGAAGGACATCCGGGGAACATGGCTGTCAAGGCCTGCGAGTTTTGTTCCTGTCGTTGAGATGCTTAACATGAGCTTTGTCCATTCCTTCTATGACAACATTGTTGTTTCACTGATTTTGTGCATTGCTGTGCAAATATCAACTTCCTTCCTGCACCTTCTACTCCTCCCTCCTCTCTCTTTGTCCCTCCTACCCTGCCTCTGACTGGTGTACCATGCACCAGTACCCCTCCTCGGAAAACATTCAAACGCAGCAACCTGATTCATCTGGCCACGCTTAATGCTTGGTCTGCTATAAAGCATTCTGCTGACATCTGCCTCCTCCTTGAAAATATTGACCTGTATATCCTCGAACTTACTGAAATATGTTTTAGTGCCAGCTCAGACACTGCTTTTGACTTACTTCTCCCAGACAGCTCCAAGATCATCTCTAAGCCTCCCCTTAACCATTCTGGCAGTGAAGTTGCGCTGGTCTTCCCTGAGTGGGTCCCTACTTCCATCATACCCATCCAGTCATACTCCTCCATTGAGAGCATGGGTCTGGAATCTGGTCAGCTCTCCTATCTCCTCCCTGACCATTGCCACTATCTATATGTCACGTGGCTCTATTACTCTGCTCCTCTCTGAATGGGCTGATGCCTCCTCCTCTCTCCTGACATCCTCTTCTAAACTCCTTCTACTGGCTGACTTCAACATCCACCTTGACTCCTCAAGCATGGTGTCCACTCTCTTCCATAATCTCTGCCCCTCGCTCTCACTCTCCATTCGCCTGCCGGGTCCCACCCACTCGGCTGGACATGCCCTTGATGTTTCTATTTACATAGATCCTTCACTCACTGCCCCTCTCACCACTTCACTCTCCTGGTGAGACCACTCCCTCCTCTCCTCCCAATGTGGCCCTCCCAACCTTTTGACCACATCTCCCTCCGGTTCTGCAAACCTTGCTCATGGACATCCTCCCGATGAAACAAGTGTCGGTGGCTGCCTTTGCATCCCCCTTCATCCTACCTTCTCCTCCCATTGCAGACTTGTCCTCTGATTCTGTTCTTAGCAACCTCCATCTCACCATCTCTAACACTCTAGACACCCTTGCCCCAGTCTTGAGGTTCTGCCTGAAACACACCATGAAGGGTAAAATCTGATACAACTCCAACCTAGCAGGCGTGAATCACAAATGCAGAGCTGCAGAACGGAGGTAGCAGACCACAGGCTCATCCTCTGACAAACTGGTCTGTCGCCTTCTCCAAAGGCAATATCTTCTCTCCATTCGACTCTGAGAAGAGGGCCCACATTCAGGTCTGTGTCTCTGGAGCATCCAACAACATGGCTTATCTCTTTAAAATCTGCAAGGAATTAGCCAGTCCTTGTGCAGTCTCTACCTCGCCTCTTCCCTCTCAGGCCCTCTGCAGTGCACTGGCCACCCACTTCAATGCTAAAACTCAGGACATTCTGAGCACTCTTTCTGCCTCCCCTTCTTCCCCCTCCTCCCTCAGCCTTTTTCTCCTCCTTCTCTCCTATTACTTTGGGGAAGTTCCCTAGTGTTGTCTGCTCTATGAAGGTCTCCTCGAAGCAGGTTGCCCTGTTCTTCCAGAACTAATAAGGAAAAAATTGGCTTCCTTGCCCCTACACTAACTGATTTCTGCACCACTCTCTTGCTATTGGGTCTTTCCCCACTTCTCTCAAGCCCCCTCTTGAAAAAGACTTCCGCCGACCTCTCATGTTCGGCTAACTACCATCCCATCTCTATCACTCCCTTCCTTGGGAAATTTCTGGAGAAGCTGGTTCTCACCCAACTTGCCCAGCACACTGAGCTTGTTGGTTGCCTAAACGACCATAAACCTGGATTCCGAGCATCTAGCGGCATGGAAACTGCTCTTGTGAACACCTGTGAAGAACTGCTGGAACCTCTTGACAATAACTCTCCCAATGTCCTCATTCTACTCAATCGTTCCTCTGAATTTGGTAGGGTTAACCACTCCATCCTCATAAAATGGCTCCATGATACCTTTGGTATCACAGAACTGGCACTGGACTGGCTGACCTATTTCCTCATTGACCGTCCCTCCCAGGTCATCCTGGGCTCTTTCTCCTCTCTTACCTCCATCTCTACCTGTTGCATGTCCCAGACCTCCAAACTTTCACCCTGGCTCTTTAACATCTATCTCAGTCTGCTCGCACACCTTACTTCCACCTTCTCCCCTCACTTCCAGTGTTACTCAGATGACACCCAACTCTTCTTTAAACTTCCATCTGATGCTGCCTATCTGCCATTGAGTTCTGGTATGCCTCCAAGGATCTCTGTCTCAATGCCAGCAAGATTAAGATCCTTCCTATTGCAATCCCCAATCCCTCTTTCCTCCCTTCACTATGGCCACCCTCTTTGGGCTCTGCCCCTCCTACTGCATCTGAATCCAGAAACCATGGAGTTATATTTGACTCCTCTCTCTCTTTCCTCCTTCACATATTGTCACTTTCCAAGAAGGCCCACTTTCAACCCCACCTCCTCAGAAGTATCCTTCCTTTCCTCACTTTTCCCCAGAAGCTCAATGTTTCTAGAGCTCTGGTACTCTTGAGGCTGGACTACTTAAATAGACTCTTCCTTAATCTATCCTCTTCCTATCTCTCCCCCTCCAGCTTGTCCAAAATAGGGCTGCAAAACATATCTTTTGCCTCATAACCAGGAACCATATCTTTTCAACCCTACATTTCCCTCTGCCGGCTCCTGGTTGCTGCAGGGATCAAATTCAAATCCCTCTGCATCATCCATAACACTTTCTGGGGCCCAGGACCAATATGTCTGCAACTTGCTCTCACTAAATACTTTCCTTCCGGACCCTTATGCTCCTCATGCTTCAACTCTCTGCGTGTCAGGCACTTCTCTAGGCAGTGAACGGGGGACAAATCTCTCTCCTCGGATGGTTCCCTCCTCTGAAACATCCTTTGATTTCCTCTCTGCCTCAAGCCGGATATCCTCAAATTGTGAAAGCTTCTCAAGACTTTCCTCTTCAGCTCCTCCTTCCCCCTCTCACAGCGTGCTAATACCCCACATGTGCCCTTATGTTTCCGGCCTTCCTGTAAATTTCTCTCAGACTTCCACCCTCACCAGCTCTTGTTTTCAGTCAGCGACTGGCCTGTCTTCACACAGGCCTGCACTTATTATGGGCAAGTCATCACTCTGTACAAAGCAACCTCTGCAGGCACTTACTGCTGGATTCAACTGACCCCATGGCACTTCCCTCTGTGGAACTTCTAGCACTTCCCCCCTTCTCCGGCCCTGCTGTCTCTCCCTGAACTTGCACATTCTGAATGCTCACAAGGTCTAGTTGACCACCCTTTCCTGCTCATCAGGATGTTCTACGCCTTTGCTCCCATGTTCCCTCCCCTTTGCCCTGTGGCTGCTTTGATACACACATTCTTTATGTATAAGCGTCATCCAAATGCACAATACATAAGTACAATAACTGTGAAACAGTGTGTCCTATGGCTTTGAATCATGGTTTTTGAGGTCCCAAATGGACATTAAAGTGTTGTTCCTTGAGTCAAGATGCTTAAAATGAGCCTTGTGCGGACCTTCTATGACTACAATGATGTTTCGACGATTTTGTGTGTCACAGTGAAAATATCTCAGAAATGGTGCGTCCTAGGGCCTTGAAAATTGGTTTTCAAGGTCTATCTTGAGTTTTGTTCCTCGCATTGAGACTCATACAATGATGACTACCTTGATTTTTTGCCACTTGCAGGCAACCGTCTTATGTTTGCAGGGACTGAAATCCAGTGAAAAGGGTGGGGTGCCACATGTAATGTAGCCAGTTATGCCCTGTGTGACCTCCCAGGTAACTATGCAAAATTTGATGCAGATTGATGGAATGGTGTGGTGTGAGGAACAAACAAGCTAACATATTTTCTCTTTTATATATATATATAGATAGATTAAGGTTAAGATCTTTCCTTTGAAATTTCAGAAAATTAATTTTTTCAGTAACTTTCGAAAGCTTGCCTGAACAAATCTGAAAATATTGCAGAGTAATAGTTCAAGGCAGCCGCCTGTGTATGCAAAGTTCAGTACACTAACGGTTTCATAGTTTATAAAATATTCATTTGGATCTAACCTTTAAAATCTTTTAACATGGGATTTTCCCAATATTTTTCTACCCACATTTCTCAAAATTGTCTGCTTAAATGTTCACAATTTTTGGCTGGCCCCTAGATCTTATCTGCAATTGGTACACTGAATTTTATTTTTCGAAAATCAAGCCAATTTGGATCTATTAATGATTTAAGATGTATCTACATAGCTTGTGCAATAACATCAAAGTATTTCAATGAAAACAATATGAATAATGTACAAAGTATACACACTCACCCCCAATGTGTACACATTACAAACATATACTAAAGTAGCAAATACATAATTCATGGAACAATATGCAGCCAACATTATCATGAACACAAACGACATACAGGCCGATTCATGGAATTAATGTGCGCTATAATTTTCGGCGCAAGCGTGCGAAAGCGTGCGAATCGCAGCGCAATTGCGAAAATCATTGCGAAACCCGTGCACAGCGATTCATGGAAGTCCGTGCGCGTGTAAATCTCTGGATGTGCGCTAAAATTCTGCGTGGCGCATGCTGGCGCACACGTCTCCAAACAGCGTGCGCTAAGCGCACAGCGAAAGCGCACATAGCGCAGCGCACACAACAAAAGTAGGCGGAACAGGGGACGTAACATGCAGAATGGGGAACAACGCGTGAAAATGTGGCTGTTACGGGGGAAGTACAGGAAGCAAATGTGCGGAATGCCCACACACGCGTCTACAACACGTGTTCATGGTATCGAACGGGGCTAATGCGTGCGCCAAAAAAGACGCGCTAATCCGGAAACACATACGCCAACAGGAAGCAGGCGTACGTGGACCCGCGCAGCATAAAAGTGCGCGCAAACAACAAACAAGCTCAGACCCCAAGATGAACATACCGTTCCTAGCAGCAGTGGTCGTGGGATACCCCAGGAGGAGGAGGAGGATAGTCAGGCCCAGAATTTTTACACCCAGAACTACCTTTTTGGGATGCCTGTTGACCAGGTGTATGGGAGGTACAGGTTTCCACCTCACATAATACTCGACCTGGTGAGTGAGTGGGAGGATGACCTCACATCACCCACTCTGTGCTCCCAAGCACTCAGCCCTCTGGAGAAGGTCCTCAATGTACTGCACTTCTTGGCCACTGGATCATTTCAGAGGACAAGCGCTATAGTGGGGGGGGGTGTCATAGGCCACGCAGTCACGCTGCCTACACCAGGTGTTGGCCATCATGACTGCACGCCCATCAGTCCGCAGGCACATATACCTGCCCAGAACACCTGCAGAAAGGCAGGCTGCCGTCCAGGATTTCTACGGGTTGGCACAATTCCCCAAAGTGCTAGGTGCCATTGATTGCACCCATGTGGCTCTACGTCCCCCAGGGCATCTGAGCACATCTATAGAAACCGCAAGCACTGGCATTCCATCAACGTGCAGGTAGTATGTGATTCCAAGGGAATCATCATCTCAGTATATGCCAACTATCCAGGGTCCACCCACGACAGTTTCATTTACAGAATGTCAACCCTAAAGCGGGACCTAGAAGCTGGGCGGCATGGCGATACATGGCTGCTTGGTGAGTATAAATGCCACTGCACATGCATGCATGTCAGATACTGAGTAATGTCACAACCCACTAATGATACCCATCACCACCTCCCCAGGGGACAGTGCCTACCCTCTGAGCACCCACATGATGACGCCAATTCGGAACCCCACCACGCCACCCGAGGTAAGATACAACACAGCCCATATTGCAACCCGGGGCATAGTGGAGCGCACATTCGGAGTGCTCAAGTCATGCTTTCGCTCCCTTGACCGTTCTGGTGGGCAGCTGTTATACGCTCCCCCAGTAGTGTGCAGGATCACAGTGGCAGCATGTGTCCTACACAACGTTGCAACATGCCCGAGCCTGCCGGTGGACATGGTGGTGCCCCCACATCCCCAACCACATGCACGCCCGCTGCGCATGGGAGGGGAAAGGGCACGTGGTGAGGCAGCCCGTACGCAGCTGGTGGCTAATTACTTCACATAAAATCACACCCCTGTGGAGTGCACACAGCCCTGGCATATACCAGCTGACAATCAATGATGATGACATAAGGGACAGTCACTTGTCACAACCATACCAGCCTGAGATTGGTCACCAGAAAGTGTTACATTGTGTGCATCCCTACCTACCCAAACACCACCAATTCTGTGTCATCAAAAGACATACATCTATGCTGCAAAATTCATTACCCCCTTGCTAAATACAACATGAGAACAGTGCCATGTCACCCAACCCCTCCCCAGCTCCACCACCAAACACACCATGGCATGTCATGCAATGTGAAAGCAAACAAAGCAATGCACAAGACCTGACACAAGTGTCACAAAGTACACTGTCCCTAATGGAAACTGCCCACACACAATATGCTCCCAGTAATGTATAACTAACAGCACACATTACCCAATACTTACCACCAACACTATGCTGCAACACACCATGGAAAAATGCAAAAACATGTCAGTACTAAGTTCAAGTAGTGGTAGTCTTACAACCTGAATACGCCAGCACATCGACCCCTTCCAACTGTAGAGTGTTGCTGCCACGCAAATGTCTCAGTGTACTGCATACAACATGAACTGCAACTTCAAAGTAGATGGCCTTGTGAAGACATGAGGAAGGAACCTGCAAATTAGAAGGAAGACATGGATGCACAAGCACATATCAATACACCATTCAGTGTACAATACAACAACAATATCCACTAGGGATGTCTACAAAGTATTGACTACAGACTGCCCACACAGCTCATGGGAGCCCAACGTCACTGTGTAATTCACTGTCACTTGGTCACACCCTTTGCAAGCCCATGGAAACGGGAAGCAGGAGGGGTGTGTGTCTCACGAACCCAAGCATCTAACCCAAACTCAGGACAAGCCTGCATGTGCCCAGCCGGAATACATTGGATGCCCACGGGAGCCACACAAGGCAACACACTGTAAACAAAAAAAAATCAAAAATGGTCAATTCGGGGCCAGGGGGGTTGGGGGAGGCCACCCAGGAGGTTCAAGGACAGGGTGCACACCAACACCCACCTGCGTGGATGTTGCAAAAAAAAATACCTCCTTGGGCTCATGGCCTGCACGGCTATGCCATTGTGGGAGAACTGCTGTCGCTCTGCTCATCCTCTGCTGCTGCATCAGGAGGTGGTGGCGCTATGGGAGGCAGCCCACGCAAAGCCCTGGTATGGTCCTCCATGGCAGCAAGCATGCAGGTCTGGAAGGTCTGATTCTGGAGGATTAAAGTGCGGAGATCCCCATGCAGCACATCACGGGTTGCCTGCATTTCTGAACGCATGGCTTCGCGTGATGCCTGGATCTCCTCACGTGTTGCATGCAGCTCAGCTGAGAGTGAACGTGTGAGCTGCTCCAGCTGCTGCTCTGCCCTTAAATTACTGGAAGGCTCAAGTTCAACCAGAGTCTGCCTGAGTTTATGTAGTTCTACCCTCAGGGCTTCCCTGTGGCCCTAGGACTCTATTGATGTGGATTCGCGCAGAGTCTCCAGTGCTGCCCGTCGGTCCCTGTTGGATGCCAACATGTCTTCCCTGTGTGATTGGCAAATGGAGTCTGTTGCCTGCTTTTGTTGCTCCATCTGCCTTTCAGGGGGGATAATGGAAGTGGCCACCCTCTCCATTGCCTGAGCCATCATTTCTACTGATGCTGCCTGTTGGGTTGCCATACCGTACATGGAGTTTTCCCATACAGTATTGCCTGCTGGCGCACGGCCACCACGCCGACGGGCACCACACCTGTTTGGGGCAAGGCGATCTGCACCTTGCTGTGCTGGCACTGCCTGAGGCTGCAGGACTGCAGTCCCCCTCTGATCTGCTGGCCCAGGAACAGGATCAGATGCTGTGGAGTGTGACCCTGCATCCGTAACCGCCAAAGGCGGACCTACCAACACTGACATCCCCATAGAGGGTTCTACCCCTGGTGCAGGTGGGTTGGACAGAACAGAATTCCTGCCAGAAACACTTACCTGCGACGACACATAAGTCTCATCATCCAATTAAGCACCTGTATAGAGGTCTGGGGAGGTGCACCCAGAGACAACCCTGGACAGTTTGGTCTGCAGTAACATTGGGTTTGCACCCACCACCACACCACGTCCCCCACTGGTGCCCGGTCGTGCCTGAGATTCCTCCTGGGTCTGCACCATCTCCTCAACCTCAACAGCAGCAAGTGCGTCATCACCTGCAAAAACATGAAAGACAACAAATGGAAACGGGCATGAGCACCATAGAACACACATATCCTGTGACAAGCCAGAGATCCAGTACATGATTTACACATGTACCACATGACTATAACCCTGCCATGCATGCACTGTCAAAGAGTTGGAAGTGGAGTCAAAAAGGCGGACACTGGGGAGAGCAAGATGGAAAAGCAACACATTTGCAGCATGTTGGGTAGCACTGGCATCACACATCAGGCTGTGAGTGGCATGTCCAATACACATACATGACACATGCCACCACTGAGATGTCATGTAGCATAGCCACAGTAAATTACAAAACTACAGCAATATGTCAGTGAATGAGTACTGTCACACATCCATGTCACATCGACATGATGCGAAGATTAATGCTGAATAGTGTTACTAAATATACATGTACCACACACTGAAACACAGCCAGTGTCCAATAATACAGTCATTGTGGGCTGATCAATGGTTGGTCACTTTAACATTACAGGAAACCTCTGTCATGTTCCACATGCAAACAGGCCCTAATAAAAAATGTCTGCAGCCTAATACTCCATCGGCCTGAATGGTGTAATCATTAACATAACCAGGTAAAAATAGTGCCCAGTGTGGGCTGTAAACAATAACCGAAGCATATCACCGCCAGTCACCCGAGTAGCGGCATGATTTGAGGCCAACTTGTTCTTTGCTCTGCGTTTCAGGTCATACCACCGCTTGTTGCAATCATCAGCTGTGCGCCTCACAAATCCAAGGGCACTTATGCGGTCTGCGATGGTCTGCCAGTGTGCCCTACATTGACCAGGTGTGGTCTTGCACCTTGCAGTCACCAACATTTCGCGGCTATGTGCCGACACATAGGTCACAAGTGCATCAAGTTTGGGGTCATTAAAGCTAGGCTTCCTTGACGTGCTGGACTGTGTAGCCGTGTCTGGGGTCTCAGCCTGTAGTGCCAGAGCACCCTTCTTCCTCTTCTTTTCAAGGTGGAGCAGAGCCTGAGTGGCTTGCGCCGCTCTGGTCAGTAGGGGCAGAAGCGCAGGTGGACTGGGTACTGGGAGTGTGTGAATGCACAATGACCATAGGTATTGGTGCAGGCATTGGCTGAAGTGTGATGTTGGCAGGGGCAACTTCAGTTTGATGGACCAGGACCGACACTGTCCCGGCTGGGAGACTCAGAGCTGGGGTGGATAGAGCTGCAGCTGCCCCTGCAGCCTCCCCACCCTGCCTACTTGGGGCAGCGGATGACATCGCTGCCCCAGATCCACGTGGCCTGGTGACACCAACTTGCACCTGCACACGTGGCTTAGACTTGCTGACCTGGAAGTCAGCCTGGGAGTCATCCTGTGCCGGCTCAGGTGCCACAATGGGCTGGTCCAACAAGGGCTGAGCTAGGATGGTGTCAGCCACATTTCCCTCAACCATGGGGGGGGGGCATGGGTGTCCCTGATTTGTCCTCCACACATGGGGGTCTAGGGGCACCCTGCAAATCATGGCCACGTCCCGTACCGCGCCTGCTATGCCCACCTTTTGGAGGTCGGCCACCTTTGCCTCCCTTGCCGCTTGGTCGCCTCCCAACCATGGCACTGATGTTGTTGCGCGTATGGGAGTTGCAGTAAACAATTGTCCTGGGCAATTGATGGTGAAAGGGGTAGGGTACTAGATGGAATTTGTACCCTAGTGCTCTAGCAAGGTTGTCTGTGACCCCTGGGGGAAGATGACGGGTCACGCAATGCACAGGCACCCCAAAAACAAAAAGTAACATGTACGCAACCCCTCGTAGACCACGTGCATGGAAAAATGAACCCGCACTACGCTGTGGCACCCAGAAACACAAAAACAAGCGTATGCGTGTTACACACAGCCTACAATGACCTCTGAAGGGTACGCAACACACGGGGCAAGCAATGTTGGTAAATGCATGGGCGACTCACCGTCTGTATGGAAAAAGAACGTGAAAAAAACGCGCGTGTGCGCATAGGCAACACCCCCGCCAAAAGAAGAACTGTACGCTGTCTGAGGAGACAGGACAAAAGAAGAAGTGAACGCAGTTTGAGGAAACAGGCCCAAAAAAAATAAAGAACGCTGTCAGAGGTAACAGGGAGTATGAACTTGAAACGCTGTGAAGTAATCGCGTGTGAACCGACAAGAAGTACAGAATTCACCCACTCGCTCTCCACGAAAAGCACGTACAAGGGAATGGGGTCCTACACATACCTTTTAAAGAGGCCCACACGTACAGCGTCACTTACTAAGGCCCTAGGCTAAGGCCCTTTCCTCCAATTACACGAGGTGACACTCGGACGTGCAGTTTTTGGACGTGCATGATGAACATGCACCCGTGTTGATGGAAACGCCTGCGCGCATCGTGTCACTTACGCGCGAAGGCCCTTTCCTCGGATTACACGCATTCACACGCAGACGTGCAGTTTTTTCACACGCGCGGAACCACTATGCCCACGTCACGAGGGAAACGCCCACGCGAGTCAAGTCACAGAAGCGCTTAAGCGCTAAGGGCCTTTCCTCGAATTACATGCTGACGTGCAAGATTTTCACGTGCCAAATCACTCCACATCAAGCTGGCCACGCAACAACACACGGAAGACCACGCTCCTGCCCAGAAGGCTGAATTACTGCCCCCCAGAGCCCCGAGCATGCTCCCACCTGCCATCTGCTGCTGCCTGACTGCCTGCTGCCCACGTGCCCTGCTATTTGCTGCGTGCACGTCAGCCAGGGGTGCAGTTGCTGTGACCACCCCTGCTGGAACCGAAGACTCCTGACTGGGATACCATCGCTCCACAGCCCAGCCCCAGGACCCAGTTGCCCACCCACTCCTGCCTCTGGGGTTGCCATGTTGGGCACAACACCATCTGGCACCACTGGCAACCCCCAGCCAGAGAGGCAGAGGGCCACCAGCTTCAGTGCCAGGGAAGTTGGTGTCCTTGTGGTGCAAGTCCTGGGGCAGTATGATGCCCTCTTTGGAAGTTCCCGCGCCGACAATGAGGGAGGGGGTGGCAGTCCGTGACTTACAACATGTCAAGAAGCACTGGGAGGACTTCAGGTCCAGGACCCTCAACAAGGCCCGGCGCCTCTTGAAGGCAGCGGATGCCAAGGGGCGCCAGGGCCACCTGTCCGACCACCAAATGAGGGTCCTGAAACACATATGCCCAGCGCTCCACGTCCAGGTCCTTGAGAGGCAGACCCGTCTGGAGTCGAGCGGTAAGTGTACATGCATACTGTAAATGTAAAGCAGCCCTGCTGGATACAATAAGAAAATTAAAGCAGCCCAATACTGTAAAACATGATGTAGGACTACACTAATATTGCCTAAAAATAAACTATTCCCCTCATTTAAAAATACTATCACTACGAATTGTAATGTTCACATGAAAAGTGCAGGCTATGTTCAATTGAAAATGTATATAGATATATATTTACATGTATGCTTGCACAGTTGATTCTACAATGATTCACAGTGCTACACATCCAAAGTTTACATGCTGGCTAACTTGAAAAGATCATTTTTGTTTCCTGCTAGGCGTATCGAATCACTTTGAATGTCAAATCATATTTCAGTTCCTCTTCAGTAGCCCAAATCATTGCCTGCAGTGTGTATTAAAATAATATCTATGTTATTACCACTGTGATAATAGCAGCAAGTTTGTTAACTATTCCATGTCATTTGCCACTGTGATAGCCATGCCATTCCACTTTCATGTTAGAAAATAATCACGAAACGTAATGTTCCAGCCAATAAATCCAGTAATCACCAATTAGTAAAACCTGTTTTCCCTATATTTAACTAAATAAATAAAGTACTTTAAACCACCTTACGTGTGTGGAAGAATACATATACAAGTGCATGCATAATTAAATATATGTGAAACTTGCAAAGCATACGCTACAATAAATATACATATACAAGCGCATGCTTAATGAAATAAAAAGATAGAGATGACCATGTGAAACGTGAACTAGAATAATTTGCATAGCATACAAAACATTGTAAATGCAAACATGCCTGACGTGCAATGCACACAATGTAATATATCAACACTGTAATAATGCTGCACCAATACTTTTATTCTGACTTGACTGGAATACCAATACATGCATAATGCTAAATACACATTGCTAATATATACAATTATTTACTTAGAAAACTTTCAAAACTTAATATTTCCCAAAAAAACACATGTTTATTCACAAACATACTGGCAAATATTTACTAAGTACACATGTGTATTGTACACTAAATAACCATACAGAAGCACTAACACAAATGCTGCTTTTGCTTTACACCACACCCAAGGGCAGAACTTTGACAATCACGCCTATTAAGAATATTAAACACTTCAATTGAAGACAACCACATGGGCGGATGCACAATGAGTACCCTTTAAACCCTTATATACACTTTTGATAAGCATAACCACTGATATTGTAAGTAATGTTAAACTTATAATTTTGAAATGTCATACTTTAAAATAAATTATGTATTCCAATGATATTGCAGCAGATCTGAAAATGTCAACTACAAACATTTCTTTAAATGATTCAATGAAGCCAGGTAGGTAAAATAATTATTATAAAATCAACAATTACCAGTGTATTCAGCAATTCTTTGTATGTGAACATTGTTCAAGAATAAAACCTAACCTTGTAGTTACTTATTTAATAATGTAATATCACAAACATACATAAACTACAAATACAACCCAGTAGCATACTATTCAGTTGTTCAACAAATTCATAAGCTTTATATGCTGCATAGCTTCTACAAGTGTGTGGACTAAATTCAGTTACTTTTCTAATGCTAAGTAACACTATATATGAATTGCTATTACAAGGGTGTGCAGTAGTACAGTAGTAATAGCACTATACATGAAATGCTAACATTAATGTATTCAGTATCCTACTATTATTTGTGTGTATGCTATATTCAGTTACTTTTCTTATGCTATACTGCACTATATATAACATGCTAATATAAATGTATGCAGTAGTGTACTACACATAGTAGTACATATAAAATGCTAATACAAATGTATTCAGTAGCGTACTATTCATTTTGTATGCTTCACACACCTAATAACGTCTCCAGTATTTATACATTAGGCTTATTAAATGTTCAAAAAATGTCCTTACAATTATAATGTACAAGTGTGTTAGCTAAATAGTGTGAATAGCATAATCAATATACAATAAAGAAAACATTAAACCAACAATACACTATCTAAAGCTTAATCAAATTACACACTTCAAATCAAACGTGTATTGCTTTTCAAAGCACGTCTCATTTTCATAATAATATACCTTTTATAATCACTCACTTATGCTTGATGTAATATATGTATATAGCTCTGCATACACATGATACGTTTTACAGCTTCAACAGGTGTATATGCCAAACAGTACTTATAACATCATGAGCATAAATATTGTTACACTTATATAATGTGTAATTTCCTTTGAACTCTTATTAAACATGTACAACTTCTAGTAATAGCTTCACTAGTAATATATGTTAAACAGTATGTATAAAATCATCAGTGTACAAATAACAAAATGTAACCAAAATAAAAAAAATGTACATCTTGTAAAACTGTACTCTTAAACAAATGATTGCAAGCATATTCATGTATACATAATGTTCCTTTAAAATGCATCTATAAGCTTTTCAAAGCGTGTCCGGTATTCATGATAATATACTTTTTACATCATGTATGCAAGCTTAATGTAAAGCATGTAGCACAGTGTACATGTGATACAACTTACAGCTTCAGGTGTATATGATGAATAGAATAGTATGTATATGTAGAAATCAAGACCCGGACCAGGTTTGGGTTGCTGAAATTATACTTTATTCTTGTGATTTTAAACTAATGAAAATATAGTCCATGAACTCCTTGAGAGTTACTCCACTCTTAGGCAGCCTTCCAGGGACGTGATTTAAACCTTCCTAAGTCTCCTTGGTGTCCGGATAGGCCCACCAGTTGTTCCTTCTCTCCTCGTCCTCTTCATATGACTAGGAAAATCAACAACAAACGCTGGATTAGTTCCCGGGCTTTTATGTGATGTGAGTGACTTGCTTCCCCCCCCAATGGAAACCTCCCCTGTCAATCTGGCTTCTCATTGGCTGGTATTGCCATGTCCCGCCTCCTTTAAAGGCTGCCATGGTTTCCCAAAGTGCCTGATTCTGCTGCCTGCCAGGAGAGTCCCGCTCCCAGGCAACTCCATCCCGTGAGTCCCTCCCCCCCTTGGAAGTCTCTCTCTCTCGCCATGTGGGTTCGCGCACGCGGCCGCTCCAGAGCAAGCCGTCTGGCGGGGAGAGACGCTCGGCGGGCCGCGTGGGCCGGCTCTCCGCGACCACCCGCGCTCCCCGCAGGCCCGCCGCCACCAACCCGCATCCCGGGCTACAAGTCGCGGCGCCACCCCCGGCGGGCTCAGGTAAGGCTGGGTGGGAGGGGGCCGCTCCTTTCGTATCGCGGCCCGTTGCCGCGATCCTGTAGAGACCCGGGGAGGACGGGTGGGATGGGGCTGTGCTTTCTGTCTCGCAGCCCGTTGCCGCGATCCCGCGGAGTCCCGCTACCCCTCCCGGCACCCCCTCCACTCCGGGTCCAACCTCACATCTCCCCATCACAAACCCTGGCCGATTGGGCAAGGGAGCATTCCGGGACAGATAGTCAGCCACCAGCTGGAAACCCGCAGGTCTGTGTAAGGTAAGGAAATCGAACGGTTGAAGAGACAGGAACCATCTAAGCACCCGCTGGTTGGTATCCTTATGTCTTGCGAGCCACTGTAAGGGGGCATGGTCGGTATACAACGTAAAGCAGCGACCCAAGAGATATTACCTGAGGGTCTCTACCGCCCATTTGATGGCCAAACACTCCTTCTCAATAGTGGAATAGGCCTCCTCGTGAGGTACGAGCTTCCTGCTCACGAAACAGATGGGTTGAAGTTCGCCCTCTTGTTCCTGTGAAAGTACTGCTCCCAGCCCCTGATTCGATGCGTCCGTCTGAAGAAAAAACTGGCTTTGGAAGTCGGGGCACCGAAGTACTGGATTTGAGGTGATCCTCTGCTTTAGGACATCGATAGCTTCCAAAGCAGCGGTGTTCTTGGTCAAATCGAGAGACCCTTTGTTCCTCAAAGCGTCAGTTAGTGGAGCTGCCACCGAGGAGAAATCTGGGATAAATCTACGGTAGTACCCTATGAAACCCAAAAAGGCACGGACCTGTTTCTTCGTGGATGGAGTAGGAATCTCGTGAATGACCTGAATTTTCGAGAATTGTGGTCGTATCGTGCCTCCGCCTACCAAGTGTCCCAGATATTTCGGCCTGCCTTAAACAACTCAGACACCACTTGTTCCAAGTGGTGTACATGGTCTGTCCAGGTCGTGCTATACACGACGATGTCGTCTAAGTAAGCCGCAGCATAACTCTCATGGGGATGTAGTATGACATCCATCAGTCTCTGGAAGGTGGCTGGTGCACCGTGTAGCCCGAATGGCAAAACCTTAAATTGGTATAGACGTTGGGGAGTTGTAAAGGCAGTCTTTTCCCGGTCCGTGGATTTCAAGGGAATCTGCCAATAACCCTTAGTTAGGTCAAGCTTACTTAGGAAGTTGGCGGATCCTAGCCTTTCCAACAGCTCGTCCATTCGTGGCATAGGATATGCTTCGTAATTGGAAATCGTATTTAATTGTCGGTAGTCCATACAAAATCTAATTGTACCATCGGGCTTTGGTACCAACACTATCGGGGATGACCATGGGCTGGTTGATGGTTCAATTATATCCATACGGAGCATCTCTTCTACTTCGTTTCGGATAACCAGCCTTCGTGCTTCTGGAATACGATAGGGCCTTAGCCTAACAATCTGTCCGGGATCGGTTTTGATCTCATGTTCGATTAAATCGGTCCTCCCTGGTAAGGCCGAGAACGCTTCTCCAAAGGGTGACAGTCTGGTCAAAAGTTCTGACTTCATTGAAGGAGTCAAGATGATTCCCCATTGCACGTCTTCTAGCTTGCCCTGTTCACGATTCACATTTTGTTCTGAGGTATCCTCTCCGGTATCCATTGTGGCTACCAATACAGGCGCGTTCCATGCTTTTAGCAGGTTCACATGGTATACCTTGTCTGGTGTGGCACGATCGGGTTGGTGGATCCGATACGTCACAGGGCTGAGTACCTCCTTAACTTCATAAGGACCTCTCCATCTGGCCAATAGCTTGTTAGTACTGGTGGGTAGTAGGATTAGTACTTGGTCTCCTATTCGGAAGGTTCTCATCCGACTTCCTTTGTTATAGTTTTTCTCCTGATTTGTCTGTGCGTGTCCCAGATTTGTCTCGGCCATCGAGCGGAGTGCTGTCAGATGTTCCTTCAACTCTTCGGTGTACTCTGTTAAAGAGATCTCATCCGAAGTCTCCCATTCTTCTTTTACAAGATCCAAGATGGTTCGGGGTTGTCTTTCGAAAAGGAGCTCGAATGGAGAAAAACCGGTAGACGACTGTGGGGTGTCGCGTAATACCATCAAGACCAAGGGCAATATGCGGTCCCAGTTCTTCCCATCTGACCCGGTCACTCTCCGTATCATTTTCTTGATCGTCTTGTTGTACCTTTCGACAAGGCCATCAGTCTGGGGATGGTATACCGAGGTGCGTAACTGATGTATCTGCAGTCTTTCGCATACCTGCCGAAGTAAGGTGGACATAAAATTGGTCCCTTGGTCGGTGATAACTTCCGAGGGTAACCCCACTCTTGCGAAGAAGGGAATGAGCTGGTCGCATAGTTGTCGGGCTGATGTTCCCTTCAAGGGAAATGCCTCTGGATACCGCACAGCATAGTCAACAATGACTAGTAGATACTTGTATCCACGGGATGCAGGTTCTATTGGTCCAACGATGTCCATGCCTATCCGCTGAAAAGGAACGTTAATAAGGGGCATCTTCTGCAAAGGGGCTTTTGCTGGTAAGACGCCACTTGTTAGCTGGCAAGTGGGACACGCCTTACAGAACTGGGATACTTCACCGTATATGCCTGGCCAGTAGAACCATCTCAGGATGTTCTGCTGCGTTTTCAGGGAGGACATATGTCCGCCACAGGGGTGGTTGTGTGCCAGTTGCATTATGACCATTCTATGGGGTTTTGGTAATACCAATTGTTCCTTTACAGTCCCATCGTCCGCCTTATATTTTCGGTATAATAGTCCATGACGGAACAGAAAGCCATGTCCTTTTGTTACGTCTGGATCTTTCTCATTGGCCGCTCTCTCACGGGCTACCTGAAGGGTGGGATCAGTTAGGGTTTCCCCCCTCAGGGAGTCCTCATGACCCTTGGGCTGCCAGTTAATGGGTCGGGTCATGTAACTGGCTTGGCACCACTCTAGTCTATTCCGTATTTTATGTCCGGGAGGGTTTCTAGAGTCACCTATGTTCGTGGTTCTGTTACTCTTCGCTCTTTCTTCATCTAGTGCTTTACCAAAGTGGGGCAGGTCTGTTCCCAGGACCACTGGGGTGGGTAGAGTAGGAAGGACGGCAGCCTTTAATTGAGTGGTTTCATGATTCACCTCTATCTGTACCTCTCTCATTGGGTATGTTTTAATGTCCCCATGTATACACTTTATCGGTATAGAAATGTTAGATAAATTAGGGTTATTACTCACGGTGGGAGATATGGCTGTTTGTCGACTTCCGCTAGCCAGCAGCGCCCGGGTCGGTCGTCCATCCACCCTTATATCCACGATGTATGGATCAGGGCTACGTACTTCCGGATGTGTCTTCATGTAGCCAATTTCCATAGGCTCTGTGGTCTTCCTTCTGGGGCAAACCGGGCAATGTGACCCCATTCACCACACTCAAAGCACTGGGGTTGTCGAACTCCCGGGATTATGGCTGACTGTTTCTCCTCGTATCCAGTCTTCCTTTCTTCCTTTCTTCTGGTTTCCTGGAAACCTCCTCCGGTTGCCTCCATCTGGTGTGTGCCACTTTTGGGCCTTTTTGTATCTGATGTTCAAAGCTCGGCGACGTCATCCTTCCTGGTATACTTGTTGAGGGGAAGCGACTATACCCGGCCTTTTGGTAAGCCGACGCAATGTCCACGGCTTCCGCCAATGTAGGCCTGTGGTGTTGCCTAACCCATCTTTGCATTGGGCTCGGCAAGGCTTCTATGAACTGTTCCAGGATTATTTTATCTAGGAGGGGTTGGTTGGCTGGGGTGGGGGATTGGATCCACTTCTCTGTCAGATCTTTAATGCGGTAATATAACTCCTGGGACTCTCTCCGTTTCTTAACTTGGTGTCCCTTAGCTGAAGGCGATAGGCCTCCTCATCCAGGCCTAGACGGTCCAGTACAGCTGCTTTAATTTCCCCATATGGAGTGTTACCATTGGGGTTCACAGCCTGATATGCACCCTGCATTACCCCAGATAATAAGGGAGCAACATACTGTCCCCAGCGTTCAGGCGGCCATTGCGCATTTCTTGCAATCCTCTCAAAACTTGTGAAGAAAAAGGCTGGATCCTCTCCCTCCTTATACTTCTGAAGCAGGGTGGACAGCACCATGGGTTGGTTCCTCGTGCTGGTCACTGCATCTGTGAGCCTGATAATGTTCTCATGTTGTTTGTCCTGGGCCGTGGTCTGTAGGGTGCCCTGTAATTGGATGGCTTGCTGGAACGCCTGGCGGTCAGCCACTGCCTGTTGCGTTTGCAGCTGTATTAATTGCTGCATCTGCTGTTGGCCATCCGTCAGGGTTTTAATTAGGGTCTCCATCGCGTTGTCGCAAATCCCACCTTCGTCGCCAATGTAGAAATCAAGACCCGGACCAGGTTTGGGTTGCTGCAATTATACTTTATTCTTGTGATTTTAAACTAAAGAAAATATAGTCCATGAACTCCTTGAGAGTTACTCCACTCTTAGGCAGCCTTCCAGGGACGTGATTTAAACCCTCCTAAGTCTCCTTGGTGTCCGGATAGGCCCACCAGTTGTTCCTTCTCTCCTCGTCCTCTTCGTATGACTAGGAAAATCAACAACAAACGCTGGATTAGTTCCCAGGCTTTTATGTGATGTGAGTGACTTGCTTCCCCCCCCAATGGAAACCTCCCCTGTCAATCTGGCTTCTCATTGGCTGGTATTGCCATGTCCCGCCTCCTTTAAAGGCTGCCGTGGTTTCCCAAAGTGCCTGATTCTGCTGCCTGCCAGGAGAGTCCCGCTCCCAGGCAACTCCATCCCGTGAGTCCCTCCCCCCCTTGGAAGTCTCTCTCTCTCGCCATGTGGGTTCGCGCACACGGCCGCTCCAGAGCGGGCCCGCCGCCACCAACCCGGATCCCGGCCTACAAGCCGCGGCGCCACCCCCGGCGGGCTCAGGTAAGGCTGGGTGGGAGGGGGCCGCTCCTTTCGTATTGCGGCCCGTTGCCGCGATCCTGTAGAGTCCCGGGGAGGACGGGTGGGATGGGGCTGCGCTTTCTGTCTCGTGGACCGTTTCCGCGATCCCGCGGAGTCCCGCTACCCCTCCCGGCACCCCCTCCACTCCCGGTCCCACCTCACAGTATAACATCATTAACTTGCACAAATATTGTTACTCTTCTATGGTGTCTAAATTCCATTTCTTATTAAACTTGTAAAATTACTAATAACTATGAGAGGGTTCCAAGATCAACGAGGATCAGTGGTTATGGTAACAATAAATGGTATCCTTGAGAGTATCAAGTTGGCAATGTTTGAGAATTTCTTTATATTCAAACAGCAATTATATAAACAAACTAAGGATGTGAATATGGTGGCAACCTTTGCTCCAGATGTGGCAATCTTGTACATGGTGCACTATGAGTTGACCATATTTATGCAGATATAAATCCCTTCATTTAATACATTCTTAAATGGTGTCTGTACCTATACAACATGCTGTTGATCTTGACAGGTGATGCACCACTCCTCCAAATATTTTTAGAATGATTAAACATGAGTGACACAAACATCAGTTTCACTATATCATGGGATATTCTGAATCGTCAGTTCCTGCATGTGCATAGGAACTGTTCTGACAAAGAGACATTTTCTAAACATGCAGACAGTCTTCAAAACAGACTTCTTCAGAGAGGATATCCTGAGAAGATTGTGAGGCAAACCAAAAAAGAGCTGCCAACACGCCAAGAGAGATGTGCCTTACTTCAAAGATGAAAGAAAAACTGAATAGATGGGTGTGTGCGAGGACATTTTATAAGTAACAAGATCAAGAGCATTATCAATGAAAACTGACAGTTTGGTGAAGAATACAGGCACATTAGTGAGGAAATCCTTTTTCACATTTAAGAATAATCCAATTGTAAAGAAAGATGAATACAAACATATAAACAACCTGTAGTAGAACAGCCATTGGAGATGAGTTGGATCCTTCCACCAGTACGGGGGCACTATAAGTGCAGCCACTGTGTCGAAAGTCAGTTCACCAAACTAGCTACATTTTTTAGCATGGTAGTATGAAGTGGCACCTTATGACGCATACTATTTGTAACAGCAATTGGGTCATATACATCATTGAGTGCCCATGTAGACTCCTGTACGTTGGGAAAACTCTAGGACTGGTAAAACAACAAATCGCTGAACACAGATCATGTATACGAAATACAGTATCGGATAAGCCTCTGGTTGAACACTACAAGAAAAAGAGACACACAGACAGGGACTTATTCTGGTTTGTACTGCAAATGATTAGATCCAACTGGAGGGGGCGAGATGTATACAAGCTCCTCTGCAGACTAGTGCAGCAATAGATATATCGCCTAGACACAGCAAACCAGGATTTAAATATGTCTGTAGAATAGAAGTACTTGATTGTTTAGCCCCTTCCAGGTCTGATGTACTGGTGCCATCAATGTTACATCAAATGGGAAATTTATATAACACTGATTTGACCAACTGGACTGTATTAAGCTGTATTTATATGTTGAGGTGTATGTATGATCAATACGAACCAAGAGTGAAAACATGAATGTTAAACTGATTCTGGAAGCACAGCAGTGTTGAAATCTATGAGTATATTGGATTATGCTTTGATACATGGTTGTTAATATTGTCAAAATTACCCCTATATTCATTGCATAACTGAAAAATATGCAGACTGCCACTTTGGGTGTAGTGGTAAAATGATACACACATTAAGTGTTGGCTAATGAAAGAAACACTGTGTGTAGGAATATCCTTTCAACCAGACTGTAAGATGGCCGCCACACTTTGTGATCAATACTGTTGATATGTATAACCCCCACTTTATTTGAATTGAGATGTATAATGCAATATTATCAATAGCTGGTGAGTGTGACCAGGAAAGAAATGTTACTCAATAATTGTAATTTTAAACAATAAGCAATTCTGATAAAGTTTTAGTAAATTCCCATATTGAGGGAATAATTATTGCAAAAAGTGGATGTGTTCACAAAGAAGCAGGATATGAAATGTGTTTAAATTATACATCAAGTATTTTGTTAAGAGACCATACATTACTGGTCCCCAGACATAATCGATGAATAGTTCCAACATGGCTGCCGTCAAAGCACATAGAAACAACAAGTTCTGTTGAACCTGGTCTGTTTCTATGCTTAGTAGTACTCAATATCAATCAGCGGCACATGCAGCGCTTTCAGGTCTGGTCCATAGGTTCTACTGCGGCTCTCCCAAAATTCAAAATGTACTGATAAGATGCAGTGGTTGCTCTAAACAGTGCATTACTAGACATTCTAATGTCGCGGGACATCACACTTATTACTGTTTTCTAATACTATAACGTCATGGGGCACTTGTGACAGTAATGCTGTTAACCTAAACTTGGAAGTTAGTTATTAGATTGTTTGACACAAGATCAATGATATAGGGGGTATCCTGAGACCATTCTACAGTAACTCATTAATGTGGATATGTGCAACATAAGAAGGCACTATGTGGTACTAATGCACTCTTTCATGTTTACAGAATGCAAGAGTTCAAGTACTTGAAGATGAATGCAAAGTGGTTCACTCAGGGACATTTTTAGTAAGCAAGACACAACAGTACTTTAGTGAATGAGGTATTGGTAGCTCACTACATTCAACCACTGAGAGTTATAAGTAATCTGTTTGGAATTCTTTCAGAGATAAAGAGAGACTTTAAAAAAAAAGTTACTTGGATTTTTAAATGTGACTCTTTTTGAAATATTCTTATTAACATTGGATGTAAGGGACAGCTTAAAGTGGTGATATGTATGCTGTCCCAACCATGAATAAAAACAAAACACACTTACAACAAACATTCATATATTTCAATTACATGAACCACCTTATAAATGTGTATAAACAATTACAATAAACTGAGTAAATGATTATATCTTAATCCATACCAAAATAGTATAAAACAAAATACATATAATTTAAATATTAATAACACGTGAATCCACTTTTACATTCTACCTCCATTTCTGACGATGTTCATAACGATGCCCAGAAAAAATTGAACAATAACATAAAATTGTTCAGATGCATTCAATCGGTAGTTTTCAAAAAGCTATTATACATAAATGAAAACAAACTGCATTTTTGAAAATTGAAAATGTGTTTTTGAATGTGACTTTTTTCAAAGGTTCTTATTAACATTGGAGGTAAGATACAGCTTTAAGGGGTTATGTAGAGGCTATCACAGCATTTAAATTTGCATTTTCAAAAGTAGTAATCATTAATATTTTACACAGCGACATAAAACACAATGAAAACACACAATTAAAACAAACATTTATATATTTTTAATAAATACATTATAACATATAATAGTTTACAGAATGTAATAGTACTTTAAAACATTTTACAAACAATTGCAAAACATTAAGAAAGCACAGGTAATTATTCGAAAAAAGTTTACAAAACAGTTAAGGTTAATTTAATAAAAATGTAAACTAATGCAATTTGTAATTTGTATATAATCTTTTCCCATTGTTATGTCACAATGCACTGTAAGTGAATGCACTTGTGTAGGACCAATGTCCAAGGTATGAGAACATTGTCAAAGGAGTTTAGAATGTGTGTGCGCATTTTAGCCAATACGAAGGTGGGCAGGGGTGACCAAGTCCCTGCTAGCTACAAATTTTGAGCTGGCATGTGGATGGGTGCTGTGAGGTCATCTGGATAGTATGAGAGTGCAGGAGACTCAATATATGTCCTGCTAGACTGACATTGTATCATCAGGTGTACCTACATTATTATGGCAGAGGTGTTGTGTAATGTGTCTTAAGAGTTGTATGTGGTGGTAGATGTGTGTGGGTGAGTGGATGCCTTTGGCTACGTTCCATGAGCATGGAGTGTGAAATGTGCCCATGTGTTCTGGATGGTTTCTTGGTTTTGTACCTGTGTTGCAGATTGTGTTCTGTGTAATGCAGAGATTATTTTCTTTGTCGATCGGTACCTTTCATTTGCAGATTAATTGCTGCCCCAGGATGCCTGAACGGTGGTTGCATAATCCACTGTGTGGCATGGGTTCATCAGGACGCAAGGGAAATGCTAGGTCTTGTGGGTCCTCCGGAATGCAAGATGAGCATCTATGCATTGAACATTAAGGGGAATGGAATTCCACATCAAGGGGACAGAGAAAGAGGATACTCCTGTGTTTGTCAATTTGAAGAGAGGGATCACAAGGAGCAGAGCAGTGCCTGATCGCAGGTTTCTGTTCAGTTGAAAACGGATGAGTCACTGTTGAAGGTATTCTAGGCCTGTCTACAAATATAAGAAATAAACTCATTAAAGTAACAACATAAACATATGTTATCAATACATTTATACAAATATTATATTAAAATAAAATATCATGGCAACCTTAACTCACACATACACATACAACCATCATATATTATTTAAATAAAAAATGTACTTTAACAGCAAACTAAAAAACACTATATACATAGACATTTCAAAGTTACAATATGTTTTATAAAAAATAAATAAATTACATTTTAAAATGACACATCTATTGATGTTCATATAAATGAATGTTTGTTGTAATTGTGTTTTTTATTTATCTGTGTCATCAAACAAAAGGCAAGTCACTTTACATCAGTAAAACATATGTGTACCCTTATTCACACACACACGGAAGCCTAACCATCAACCTCTAAACAAATACAAGGAGATGGAGATAAATGCAAATAATGATGTTCATTAATATAAAAACAATGTTATTCATATATTGGAATGTAGGTAGAACCACCTGCTAAATAATAACAATAAACCTATTTTATTAAAAGCCTAAATACAAAGCAGAAATGCTACACATCAATATTCAAAACACAAATACACTTACAATTGTTCATACAATGCCAAAAAAATACAAAAACACCAGTCCCAATGACTGGACCGGAAACAATGATGGTTTGCTCTGCCTAATTTCCCATTATGTCAAAGAAAGCCCTTTTATATATGTTTCTGTCCCTTATCGCTTGTAGTAGCTGGACATTCTTCAGCGGAAACAAGTGTATCTTGTAGGGGCAAAAATAATTCCTTCCGGTTATTCCTTGAATCACTCTTCAAACGTCCCTGTGTTGATGGGTACACAATTAAAAAAAGCATATTTTAATCTATGTGCATGATGGTTCCATTATTAGACCTAGCTAAAATCCTTCACCCTCCAAGGATAAACAAATAACCTATTAATAGGGTACCTACATATTTCTGTGTCATTAGATAGTCAGACAGTAGTCAACTCCAATTGTTGCGGAAACACCATTCTAACAATCAGTTTGCTCACATTCATTGTAATGCCTGCAAGGAAAATGCACCTCCTTAGTGATTTCATAATTCTCAGAAAAATATTTAACTGGACATGAACCTAATCAAAACTATCTTCGTACCTTACCCACACATCAAAAAACAGATTGGTCTGGCTACCAAAGATGTCTGTTCTTGAGTATATCAATGTCAGATGCTTCAAGGGATGTATGATTAGATATATCAATCTGAAAAGGTCACCTATGAGCCAAACAGAATGGAATAAAGGCCCCATCAGTAACATGCTGGAAGAGGGTAAATACATCAAGCTGTCACAGCTCCAGATTCCAGGCGCAGGAGTGGCACAAACTAACTACCCCCACTACGGTCTGGGTGCCTGCAAGACAGTGCTTACGCAGGCCTCCGAGACCCCAGCAGGAAAGAGGGTTAAGATCTCGTTGGTTGGATAGGTCTCGAACAGAGGGTAACCGGAATGAGGGTTAGGAAAGGGGAAGTGGACAGGCAAGGGAACACATGGGAAAACAACAACAGTACAAAAACACTATTGCCCCCAAACATACACACAGTGTTTTACAGCAACTTTTGATACAAAAGAGGCACTTAGCTCTGGGGGTGAGTGCTGGCCTCCTGCCTGCGCACTCTCAGGTCCGGAGCTCGGAGCAGTTCAAATGCTGCAAGAGAGTTTAGCATTAGTGACCTGTGTTACCTCACATAGGTACAATACAAGTAAACAGACATACAACATTGTGGCACTCCACGCCTGGGTTTGGTTAGTGCAGACACATGCACGTTAAATGTTAATCTGCTCGTGCAACCTAGTAATGCCAAACAGAAGTTGTGCTGTGGTGCCCGCCGCACACACAGCTATAGTAGGAGATTCAGAACTTGTGGCCCAAGTTCGCCGCAAGTGGCTTAAAAAGGAATAAGACCCATCATGCTGCCAAAGTTTGCCGCACGTCGTTGTGATAAAAAAAGCACTGTGTGCTGCCAAAGTTTGCCGCACGTGGCTGAAAGTATGTTTGTAAACAAGGCGCTGCGTGCATTAGTCTTAATACAGCATGCGGGCCGAAATCACCGTTGATTTAAATGCAGCGAAACGCGATTAGGCACTTAGCTTTGCCCTCAGCAGGGGACGTGATGTGGCTGGGCTGTGCCTTCTGCGTGTGCCCCTCTGAGGATTGGGAACCCCAATGCTTTCCCCTTGCTTCCGTTCTTTCTCCCTGCTGCTGCGCATCTAAATCCAGCGTGGGTTCGATTGCTGGGGTTTTGCTGTACTTATCTGGCATGGGCGAGGGGCCGGAATGCTTGTTCCTTGGAGCGTGGCCTCTCGCGTGATCCCCATCAGCTGGAGCTCTGGAAGATGCGTAGGTTCTGGTCGGGTGCTTAAGCACAATCCCCGTGCCTTTGTCCTGCACATATGCACGTGCGCGAGCCCCTCCCAACCTGTGAGTGAAAAGGTAGTTCCCGGCCCATAGGCTGCTGGGAGTTGTGGTCCGTAGGCCTTTCTTCCTGCAAAAGGGACAGAGAAGCCTGCAATAAGACTGGAGACTGTTCCTTTGGGTCTGTTTTGCTTTGGGTTCTGTTGTCCTGCGCCTGGAGCCCTTCCCAGAGCCCTGACCACCCCTGATAACACCCTGCACCCTGACACAAGCCAACCTCAAAACTCTCTCAAACTCACTTACTTGAAATCCTAGATGGGTGCTTAAATTGCCACCAAGTCTTGTTCAAAACCAGGTCAAGATATTACTTCACCAGAGAACTATCATTGTCCTAAAAATGCCCAAGAACAACAAAAAGAAAAAGTAATTTCTAACTGTAATATAGACATATATATATATATATATATATATATATATATATATATATATATATATATATATATATATATAATATAAGTAAAGAGAATGTGTACTCCAGCGGAACGAGACAAAATCCCTCAGTCCGCACTGAATACACAACCACAGGTTCCACAGCAACAATAATTTATTGAGATAATTTGGGACGCAAAACACACAAAAACGCATTACGCAGTGAACAGACCGCTTGATCACATATGAGGGAAAGGGCATAGACCTGGGACATTAGTGGGACATTAGTATTGTAACACACGCTATGTTTTCAACATGATAGAAGGGTCCCATGGTCACATGGTTCCAAGGTTGCCTTGTTCAAGTTAAAATATGTCGGACATTTTGTAATGTCTCTTTCTTGCTGGAAAACATCACAATTGCAATAAATAAACGCATACATTATAAAAACAAATACAGCATTAATATTGTTAGACACATCTTTTTATAAACACATTCTCTGTGCATTTACGAGATTTCACAAAGTAACACAACATTTCGCAAGATATAACGGACAGCATGTATATTATTATATGATAATTTATTTTATATCGCACTCATGCACAGGTGTTTCAGAGCGCGACGAGGCAAATCGAGGGTGAACAGGGGAGAGAAACAAACACAACGATCTTACTAGGCCCAGTGACATTGAGAACACGCAAGTGCATGGGGTAGGGAAAAGGGGGAAAGTGCATGGGACGAGGGAGAAATCGGAAAGTGCACAGCATAAGAGAGGACAAGATAAATAATAAGTAAATAAATATATATATACAGTGATCCAAAACCAGGGTAGTGCAGCCTGTGAGGGCCAAGTGCAAGGTTAATCAGATAGGGAGTATCTGATCATTGCAGACAAAGAGTGGGGTGGGCTGTATGGGTACAGATACAGGCCCCATTGCAAGGGGTGGCCAGGGGGCAGTGCAGGATGGTGGCAGGGTGAGCAGTTACCTGGGCCCGATGGGCAGAGGGTGGCCAGGTGCCGCATTGCTGAGAGAGAAAGCAGATCAGCAGGGGAGAAAAGGGGCAAAGGCAGAGGTGAAGAGGAAGGTCTTGAGGAGCTTCCAGAACTGTAGATGGTTCTCCTCAAGTTTCAAGGGGGCATGTAGGTAGTTTCAGAGGGAGTCCCCCGCAGAAGACAAATCTCTACCACCAGCTTGTTTCTTTGAAAAGCGACTGACCCTGAGGGATTCGGAGGTAGAGGAGCGAAGGGCTCTAGAGGGGAGGTATATACGGAGGGATAGTTGAAGGTAATTAGGACCCAGGCCCCAGAAAGCCTTGTGGACAATGCAAGGAGTTTTAAATGTAATCCTTGCAACCACAGGGAGCCGATTAAGGGATTTTAGAGCTGGAGAGATACAATCCCAGGGCTTGAGGCCAAGGACAAGTCTTGCAGTCCTGTCTGGATTATTCTGGATTAGTTGTAAAGGGCAGAGAGTTACAGTAGTCCAACCTAGAGAGAATTAGAGCTTGGGAGACAAGGAGCTTCTGAGGGAAGGAGAGGAAAGGAAGAGTGCCTTTAAGGAGGTGCAGTAAGAAGTTAGACTTTTTGGAGACATCAGAGTTGTGTGCAGAGAAGGAAAGTGTGGAGTCAAAGATGACCCCAAGGTTCTTAGCTTTGCTGGTATGGGCAGGAGGAGGGCCAAGGGAGGCCGGCCAGAGAGTGAGGGGAAAGGGTGGAGGGGGTATACCAATGAGGAGCATCTCAGTCTTGTTGGCATTTAAACAAAGATCATTTGTGGCACACCAATTTTGAATGGCGATTAAGCAGTCAGAGATGAGGGAAGGAGAGGAGGTGCTTGAGGGAAGCCTGAAAATGAGTTGGGTGTCGTCTGCATAGCACTGGAAATTTGAGCAGAAAATGGAAATGCAGTAGGCGAGAGTTGCCAGGTATTGATTGAAAAGCCAGGGTGAGAGGTTAGGCCCCTGGGGAACAACGCAGATAGAGAGGGAGATAGAGGATAGGAAGGACCCAAGTTGTACCTGGGAGGGTCGAACAGAGAGAAAAGAGGTCAGCCAGGCCAGAGCCTGATCGGTGATACCCAGGATGTCACAGAGACAATTTAGCAGGGTGGTATGGCTGACCGTGTCAAAAGTAGATAAATCAAGTAGGATGAGGACATAGGGAATGTTAGAGTCAAAGTTGGAGAGCAGGTCTTCACGGATTTTCAGGAGAGCAGTTTCTGTATTTCTGGCAGCTCTGAAGCCAGATTGCTGGTCATGGAGAGAGCCAACTGAGTCAGAGTGAAGGTTAAGCTGAGAGCTAATTGAACAATATGGCATAGTGCACTGTTTATCCAGCGTAGAAATATCAGAGTATGGTACTCCGACACAATATTGGCCTGTGCCGTCCAGAAAGCTGAATACAATGCTAAAGTAATGCACATGTTCATGCAAACTAAACAGAGACCCCCTTAGACTCACTAGAACCCTGAGATACAATCAAATTCTGCAGTGCTTGAGTGCATAGTGTAATTAGGTGTAAACCAGTGTTCACGAGGAGCATATTTATCTCCAAATAAAGTGCATGGTGCAGCTATAGTACTCTAATGGGATTGAGTATTTGAAAGACTAGTGCAGCATTCCCCCATGGCATATGAAATAATGAATGCAATGACAATGCACCTATTTTTACATAGTTGGCAAATGCCACATAAAGACTAAAAAAGAGTCTTGTATATGGACAACTAATGTGACTGCATAATGCAGTACAATTCAGTGAAAAAATGTAAAGCACAGTTAAGTGCATAATGCCTCATCCTATTTTATAATACTAAAGTGCAAGGTGCAATGCATAGTACAATTCAGAGTCAAACGGTATTACACAAGCAGCATGATGGTTACAAAATAAAGTGCACAGGGCATATCTATTTTTCCAGGGAGATTTTAAAAGTTCTGTGCTTTCGGAATATTTGCCTGTAGCACATGGAGTGGTTATTACAGTCTAAATACACTTAATGACCAAACAAAAAGCAAAAACCAACATAAGGTTCAAATGGAATCTAATATGACAACCAATATATATATATTCAGAGAAAAAAACATTATTAAAGGGACATTATGATTACAATTAAAACCGAACCCCCCAGAGATTCGCCAGTTATCGTAAACTAAGCAAACATAACTCGCGCCACCACCGTGCACATCACGTAAATTTTAATACATTTAAAAATATTTTATTTATAGCAGCTCTGTGTGTAACTTTTTTCCCAAAAAGGATACTTGCCAACATGACCCATTCTAATCTATAAGTGCTTATTAAGTCTTTTTTTCTTTGCATTCTGTCACTTCTAATACCACTTCTCCCATTTTAAAACTCAGACAACTCCCAGAATGCAAAGTCAAAACCACTCCTGCATGAAAGTTTGCAAAGTATATTGAATGACAAATGGGAAAATGCTGTGCATTTAAAAATATTACTTTTTAGCAACATTTTCATTCAAGCTAACAAATGCATGTATACATTTACAACAGCACTGTGTGCATCATTTTTGAAAAAACAAGAATGCAAATGCAAACGATTTGTACAGCGTTTTTAAGTGCCACTCGATGTGTGCAAGTTTAATAACTTGGGAGCACATGCATACTTGCTATCATAACCCGTACCAATCTGTACATGCTTAAGGAGTCCGAATTTTTCCTCTGCATTCTAGGACTTGCAGTCCAACTTTTCTAATGGAAAAAAAGTGCAACTACAACTCCCACAATACAAAGACAAAAAACAACACATAATTATCAGCTATACATTAGAATGTATTAATGTATTTATTTAGACATTTGTATAGTGCACCAACCCTGGAGGCATGTAGGTGCTTTTGCATAAGACGGGTGGTTACAGTAATTGCTTACATAGGTAGTACATTGGTTACATCTTACATGAGGTTACGGTAGTTACACATTGTATTAGGTTACAATATAATAGAGAGGTTCTATATCAAGTACAGCCAGGATAGGAAATGGTTGTTCCAGAACGAACAGTATCAAGGTAGGAGGCTGGTACATGATATAGGTTAGTATGCAGTTGAGGTATTTCTGGGTATCTTGGGTAAAGAACCAAGTTTTGAGGCCTTTGCCGATAGACAAATTGGAGTGGTCTGATCTCAGGGGCATAGAATTCCATTTTTTAGCCACAATCACGGGGAAGCTGCATCTTCCAGCTTTATGACGTCTAAATCTAGGGATGACAAGGTGGCAATAGTAGGCTGATCTGGTGGGTCTTTTGGACTGGGCTTTGGAGATTTGTCTGGCTAGATTGATCGGGGCGCTGTTAGACAGGCATTTGTGAGTTAGTGATAAGGTTTTGAATGTGATACGAGCCTGAACCGGCAGCCAGTGGATATTATCTAGCTGAGAACATGTGTTATTTTTTAGGGATGTTAAGTGCAGCTCTTTCTGCATTTGCTCAGTGTTAGGAAATATTTCGTAATTGTAGGTAATTTTCCTTCCATGTGGCAACCCCTAAACTTTTTGCTGTTGTTTTTCACCTTGTTCTTGACTTTGCCAGAGAAGTGCAGCCTTCTGCCACACTCCTCTGGGCTTTTGCTCCTTTCTTACGGGGAAACTGACATGCCCTTAAGACAGTCAGTACCGGTGAACGCTGTTTCCCGTAGTTTCTTTTATCATGTTGTAGATTTCGTGCAACATGACACAAGAGGGCACTGTAAGCTAAGTTACAGCTCTCTCGGGTCTCTAGCCTTCTACAGGCCCTAGATACTCGTTTAGGATTGTATCTGATCGGTGCAAGTGATTCAGGGACGGGAATGGTGACAGCGATCGTTTCTTGTGTTCTGAGCTCCTTTTGGCGTTCTAAGCGCGTTTCTCGCGCTTAACCCAAAATGGTGGCCTGGCTCCCAAAATGGCCAGACCACGAGGCTCCTTTGTCCTGTCCGCTGACCGTCTTGCTCCCTTCACCTTCCCCAGGTCGAGTCGACCCGGGGCCTTCCTTATTTGGGCATGTACTTTCCCGCGAAACACGGATGCTTTCGCGGGCTTCTACATGTCTTGTGTGTGCCTCCAGGATGTGGGCTGGGATGTCTGGTCCCAATACACATCCTGGGTGCCAGAGAGTCTAGGGTGGTGTGAATGCCTGGGACCACCGTGGTCCGTGATTGGTCCACGAATGGTGTGAGTGTTGATGAGGGATCTCCCATTGGGTCCCCTCCGTTTTGGCGCGAAGGGAACCGTGGATAAGAGGGGGCTGGAAACACCACTACCATGTCGATCTCCTGAGTTCTCACGAACGAAGGAATACAGGAGCCAAGTATCCTGCAACCAAGAGGCTGGACCGAGGAATCGCTGGTGACTTCTCTTCTGCACTGCTGTCGCCTTGTGAAACCCTTTTCACCTTTGATCGAACCAGAAGGCCTGTACTGGTACTTCGACCCTTGGAATAGCGGGAACAGCTATTCTCGGCATCTTCACCATCTTCTGCCAGTAAGCCTTCGGAAGTGTCTCTGGGCCATCCAGCTGACTGACCAGCTTACACGGGAGTCTTGCTCTGTAACCGCCGCCAGGTTGTGTAGTATTTCGAGTCCTTGTCACTCTCACACGCTTCGTACACTTGGCGTTCCCAGGTCTGAAGTGAGTAGTGTACATTGGGCTCAGATACACACGGCCGCTCCGTTGCCCTGCTGTGGTAACAAACTGTGCGGGTTTCTTCGATTGGGACGTCTTTTTACTCAACACGACGACGAGGCGTTCCCTGCTCTTCTGAACCTGCCAGCTACTGAAACGGACGCGGAGAAGCCTGGGTCTGCTTGCATCGGGGACCGGTGAGTAGCATAGCTAGGATCTGGTCGCCCTCCTGCAGGAGCCCATTGCTTTTCCCCGCTGTGTCAAACAGCACCCTTTTCCATACTCGTGCTCTGCTTCTGCCCACTGTGGAGGCTGCGCTTGAGTCGCGGAACTTGTTCTTCTTCTTTTGTGCACTAAACTGAACTGCCTGATTTCCCTCGAAGAGCTCCTCCTTTTGCCCGTTGGCACCAGGGCGTGCAGGTACTTTTGAGCACAAGGCTCCACTCTTCGCAGGGCTCGGACTTCCATCTAGTTAGGTGCCTCTGAAGGCGAACTGGGTCTAAGCATTATTGCGCACTGCCTGTTTTCCCTCCCTTTTAGGTGGACTACACATTTCGTGTATATAACGCTTGGGACTTGTTGTATTTGTATATATATTGTGTTGATATGGTATGTATTGGTTTACTATCATTATATTGTGATTTTCTCGCTACAGTCATTGTTTTAAAGGCCTTGAAATAAATGTGTATATATTTTTAATATAACAACTGTTTGGAGTAGTTTGTAAGTGTTCTTGCTTTGTGTGCTCATTGCGGGCTTTCAGTCACCCTCACCCCTCTTGAGACCTAGTCTTGACCGCCGCGATCGCTACCTTGATTGGTCTGGCTCGTCCAGAGGTTACCCTGTTCCAAGTAATTAGGTTGGCCTTCTGAACTTCTGCGCCACCAGGACAGAGTTCAGAAATCCGTCTTAACACTCGGGACTATTTGTAGTTTGTTGATGTTTCAGGCATTAGAGCCTGCAAAGAAGGAGTTACAATAGTCCATCCTTAACAGAATGAGGGCTCTGGTGAGGATGATGCAGTTGTCGGTGGTCAGGAAAGGTCTGCTGGCATCGATCAGTTTGTTAGTGTAGGCCGCAGACATCGCAATGGTGTTGACTTGCCTTGTTAGGGAGAGCAATAAGTCCAAGTAAACTCCTAATGTTTTTACCTCTTTTGCTACTGTGATAATGTTGCCGTCAATAGTGAAAGATTTGTAGGATTGAGGTAGATTAGTCTGTGTTGACTGCCAATGATGAGTAATTAACTTTTCTCATCATTAAGACTTAGCTCGTGTTGTGCCATCCAAGCATGAATGGTAAGGTATATTATGTTCAGTGAGATAGAATCAGTGTCATGGTTGCCCGTGATGGGAAGGAATATTTGTGTGTCATCTGCATAATTGGTATACGTGACTCCCAGTTTGTCTAGGAGGTCAAATAGTGGCTTGGTGAACATGTAAAGTGTTGGCGATACACAGGAGCCTTGGGGAATTGAACAGTTGACTGGGACTGGGGGCATTGCCACAGAGGTGGAGAGGACTCTCATGGCGCCGTTGGTTAAGAAGGATTCAATCATCCATTTTATGGCATTGGCCGAGAAGTGGACAGCTAGGGCAAGGTGTTTGCAAAGTATACTTTCCAGTCATGACTTACAAAGTCGCCTTTCCATGTGATTTGGTTGGTGTGAGCAGGGTAGACGATAACGCTGGGGTGCAAAACGGGTACACGCTTGCCTTTCCACATGATTTGGCTGGTTCAAGCAGGGTATACGATTACGCTGGGGTACAGACGGTTTAAGTGAGGGCCTTTCCATATGATTTGTCTGGTGTGAGCGGGGTACGCGATAATGCTGGGGTGCGGAAAGGGTACGCACAGGCCTTTCCATGTGATTTGGCTGGTGCAAGCAGGGTACCCGATTACGCTGGGGTGCAGATGGGGTACGCGTGGGCCTTTCCATGCAATTTTGCTGTTGCGACCTGGGTACGCTCTGGTTTTTCACACGATTACGATGAGGGGGCTGTGTGCTGTCCCATGGATGGCGTGGGGCCTTGCGCCGTAGTAGGCATTTCACTGGCCTTTTCCTGTGCACGGGGGCGTGTTGGGGGCATTACTGATTGATGTTCTTTGTACCAGGGGTACTGATGCCTCAGAAAATCCATGAATACACATGCCGTGCAATTGATGGTTTGCAGCACGGCTGGTGCACATGTGGTGCACACTCCTTCTTGGCGTGCAGCGCTTGCTCTACTTCTGTGCTAGATTCCATGAATTGGGGCCTTAGTCTCCACGTACCAAACCCAGCCTAATTAATGATATAAAATTATCATTTAAATCTCCACAACAAAGGGAATTTTATTACATGGCTCTACTGCAACTTTTAAAACTTTGGGTAAGAGAGGAAGAATTATTATGTAACAATGACTCATTTGAAGCTGCATTCAATGCAAATCAACGCACTGTAACAAATATCAATTTCAAGCAATACAAAGAAATGTTGGACAATGAACGCCAACAAGAGCAAGAAGTGAAGCTCAACTGGATAAAGAAACTCCTCAGGGCAGTCAACCAACCCTAACAGGAAGCAAAGAACCACTTGGAGAATAAGTCATTTTAAATGAAGCAGAAATAGCCACGATTGAAGTAGAAAATACCATGTATCAATATAAACTATCGGAAGAAGACTTGTCAATGCTGAAATCACAGTTAAATGATGAACAACTCAACATATATCTAAAAGTCAAGGAAGAAATTTAACATGGTTTTAAACATCAAATTAAAACATGTACCTGAGAAAATGATAAACCTCTGCTCCTGTATTTAAGTGGTAAAGCCGGTTCTGGAAAAACATTCTTAATTAAAACAATCAGCACATTTCTACAAAACTTAACAAACAACAACCTTTCAGCTGTTGTGACAGCACCCACAGATTTAGCTGCTTACAACATAGGAGGTGTAACTTTTCATGGAATATTGCTTGTTCCAGCAGAACACCAAAACAAATCAGAATACTACAAATCATCAGCAGAAGCTGCTACTAAAGTATGCAGCATTCTGAAACAAATGCAAGTTCTCCTAATACATGATGTAAGCATGGTTTCCAACCTCTTGTTGGCTTTAATGCACCTCAAAATTCAAGAGGTCCTAAAAAACAGACTATGAAGAACTGCTTGAAGGAAAACATGTTATTGTTTTCGGAGGTCTCCTATAGTTAACACCAGTAAGAGGTGAACCTATTTTCAAAACATTAGGACACAAACAATGCCACAAAACACTCGGCAGCATAGAAATTGTAAATCTCTGGCAACATTTTTAGTACAAACAACTAACTCAAAACATGTGTCAGTCTGCAGGCCTCACCTATGCAAACATTTAAAAAGTATTAGAACTAGTCTGCTTACAAAAGATGCTAAATCCATATTAAATAGTAGACTGATCCATGAGCCATATTGGGCAAAACACATATGCTCCTTAGGCAATGGAGCAATTAACTTAACAAAACATAATATTAATGTCCCTAATGCCAAACCTAGCAAGCTGTACTCAATTTAATGAGACATGTTAAAAAAAGAAATGCAACCCATACTGCATATCACGCTCCACAGACCAACTAGAAGTGCACAGCATGATAATCCCTATGTGTCAACAAGCAACAGCACAACTAAATAGCTTAGAAACGAGTTCACAAACTTGCAGAAGTTAATAAAATTAGCCGCACAATAGCACGATTCCTTCTTTTCAAAGGCATGTACGTACACAGTGAAAAGTTCTCTCTGTCTCTTGCATTTGCTGTCACTATTGATACATCTCAAGGTCTAACCCTAGATCACACATTTATTGACATTGGCAGCACAGTCTTTAAATAAGGTATGAGTTGTGTAGCACTTTAACCTCTATGTACACTCAAAGGTCGATTCCTAGTCAACTTTGGTGCAAACAAAGTCAACTCTGACATTCCTTGCATCCTAGAATACAACAGGCTACAGGCACTGTACACCACCATCTACATATGACCCCTTCACCTCAAAAAGCTAAACCTTTAAAAAGAAAAGTAATACAAACAGAACCTACATGAGATCTCCCAACAATATCACCAGGGAAACAGAAAAACAACTGCTACTCCATCAAGCAATACAACCACGCAATTTCTAGAGCAAACACAAGTGCACATCCATTAGAAGACAGTAAGACACATATTTCTTCTAAAATAAACAAGTGCAGGCCCATCAAATGACACAGAGACACCACTCTCTGGTCCATTTAAATTTAGTAACACGACTGGAGTAAATTGCTATGCAAATGTAGCAATCGATCTTCTCTTCCAATTGCCACCAATTGTTCAAAACATTTACATGAACCGCTCAGACCAGTTGTGTTTACAAATGCTTGTCCTTCATAGAAATGCCACAAATAATCCTGACAACAGTTGCAGTGTCTCATTTATAAGGGAAGAATTGGACTACTTTATTGGAATGGTAAAATTCACCACAAATACACAGGAAGATCCACAATAATGACTAATGTACTTATTACAAGTACTAGAAGCAAAAATCATACCTATAAATGAAATCTTCCAGATTTTATACACATGGAAGCATACATTCAGTCTCTGCAACCATGTTTCACAAGAGAACATCCCAAATGAACAATCTTTATATCTATCCACACCAAATTGAGAATCCATTCCATTTCATCTGCTTCTGCAAAATGCAAATCATGCATATTATGGGCTTTTTGCAATTTAGATACTTGTTCCACCATACAAATAAACCACAAGCCAATACGGATAGTAATTCTTTTAAGGTACAATGCAGATGGTACCAAACATAATTGTACACTTTCTAGATTCACACGTGGCCAAGTATCTCTTGGCAAGATAACCTTAACAACAGTAGGCATAACCTACCACACTGGTGCCACAACCACTGTAGGCCACTATACTACATATGTCAAAAAATAAGTGGTTGGTTTGAATGCAATGTACATTCGTTACTCTAAAACATAGGTTACCAGAAAATCTAACAAATGCCTAATTAATATTCCTTAAACCCAAATTTAGCCACTGAACTCTAGCACAAAGAACAGTTAGAATACACCAACTGGTATCTAACTACATTCAAAAATACTGCAATACTACTTTTATATGGCAACATAGTTAGAATACGCCAACAGGTATCTATCTACGTTTATTTTTTTTTTACCCTCTATGGATTCGTTTTCCCAAGACCCAATGATCATTGAACGTCAATACAACAACTGTGTACCGCACACTAATGTGTACCAAACATAGTACATAGAATGTACTGATTATGAGGGTGTAAAAAGTACATTAATATGTGAAAGTGCATGCAATTAATCCTTTTAAACTATCATGCTTAACATATTGTGCTGTGTTTTCTTTCACAGAGAAAGATCCAAAGATTCCACCTTCATTACCGTCTGTGATTAAGTAATCCTACCAAATGTATTCCTATGTGTTATATTTACAAAGAAACAAATACACATTTGATAAGCACTACCCTCAATTGTACTGCAATCATAAATACTATTTAAACTTCAATTGTATTATTCTAACATATTACAAGAACTGTATACACCCCTTCAGTACCTATACTTACTATACAAATATTACTATAGTGTATGTGGCCAATGGCCACAACCACCACAATACAATAAAACCATATAACAAGTACATACAACACATGTTGAAATAAGAAAACTCACCCAAATTGATGCAGACTCAGCAGCATCAGTGGACCCTTTTTTCACCAATAAAAACAACTCCATATCATCTTCATTCCACTCCCCTACACTTTCCAGGGCCTCTTTCAGCCACTAAATAACCCCAAATGTATTTCTTAAAGCTGTCCATTCACGGTGCTGTCTGCAGACTACTGTGCTGTCCACGGACTACTATAACATCTTTTTCGACCTATAAAATAGTACTATAACACTCCACACACTTCTCAGCCCTTTATTCCACCACCAAATAACCCTGAATGTGTTTTCCAGACTTTTACCCCACCTCAAGTCCTCACTCAGTGGTGGCTGTCTGTGGATTCAACATGGCAACAGTTTCAGGGAATAGGACGCACCTCATGCTTTTCACCATCCAATCAGCAGGCTTGTCTGATGGCCATGGACAAAACGTCTCTCCAGGGCCAATCATGCAGCTGTCTGTTGACCAAACAGGGAATTGAGTCTGCAGACTGAACCCAGATATCACTAATTCTCTGTACTTACTTTTTGGCAATTTTTGTAAAAATGACTGGATGGATTTACATTGAATTTACAAAAACACGCTTTTGAGACCAAGCCGCCGCTCCTGCTGCAAATTTTGTGAAAATCTGCCTGAGGGGGCATAGTTATAAGTCGCCCAAAATGTTTTCTTAATATGGGATGATCAACTTAACCATAACTACAGGGCCCCTACCGCAGGCCCTGTAATACAGGTAAGGCCAGGCCAGTGTAATTTACATGAGAATGCTGGGGGGAATTGAAGGTGACCATTTTTGGAAGCCATTACCGGGACTGCTTGGGCAATGTTAACACCTTGACTCCTGGTTTGATAAAGGATAGCTCAATTGAGTTGTCAGTGACTCTGTCCCAAATGCACTGTCTTTCCTGTGGCATTGAGTGTGGCATAAGTTGGCCTGATATTAAATGTTAATCTACCACCATGACTAAGCTGCAGGAGCAGTGAAATATTTGTGTTTTCTCTGTAATGAATGAATGGACGTGATTCTAAATGACACAGACTGATGTGTTGCCTGCCTTGAGAGATTGTGTTTCAGATTGCCCAAGTAAGGTGTAGAGACAACCTACCCCCATTGTCCGCGGACTTTTCAGTCACATCTGGTTTTCATATATATTATATGCAGTGAAAAAAGCTTACTTAAAGTTGATGACAGTGATATCATCAGTGATGTAATGTGTCATGTCATCATTGTGGGCATACGCTAAGCTACACAGGGCAGGTAGTTAAGGTGGTTTCACATGAATTGACTGCCAAATTTCAAGGGTTTTGTTGCTCTAAATTTTCACTTAAAAGTCTCTTTAACTAAGGTTTTTTCACTGAATATAATACATATAGGAAAATCAGACGTGACTGAAAGGTTCACAAACAATGAATTTAAAAGGTTTCTTTGCAATATATTGTTCATCTTAACTGTTTTTCAAACTAAAAGTCCACATCAAATATGTTCACCTTAACCTTCTCTTAACTAAATGTTGTTACCAAATTTCAAGGGTTTTGTTATGTGATAGTTTCCTTTGGGGCCCACTAGCATTAGCCTTTTGCCTTGGCCACTGTACATGTCAGTAGATCTTAGCTTATGCCCGTGGCCTCTCTACATGTTGCACTGATACCTTTATTTGGGGCCCACAAGCTATTGCCTTTGGCCATGACAAGTGGCCACCACCTTGCCCTTGGCAACTGTACATGTTGCATCAATAGGTTTCTTTGACGCTGTAGGGATGCAGGTGCAAGGCACTAAACGTGTAGGGAAGTACAAACTGCAGACATTCTTGCCACAGCATTTCAGGTCAATTTCAAATGGGATTTAGTTTTGCTTTAGTTCTGTCACATTTTAGAGAGGACTAGGCTTCCAAGCACATGATGGAATGATGGACAGTAAAAATATTGTTACTGGTGTCCATTAGTATAAGGGCCTCTTACTATATCAGCCAAGGTCCTACCATTTTGAACTAGGCCTCATCAGAGTGTGGCTGTCTGTTATTTCTGGTAGTAGTCCACAGTTCTGAGCCTCTGTCTTTCCATTCAATTAAACATTATTCCTGTTTCAGCATGCCAAGATCCGAGGAGGTGGGTTGCGGTTCAGCAAAGATATTAGTTATTGTTGTATGGCCTATCTGTTCTCAGGAGCTTTTAGTGAAATGTAGAATAAAGGTTTGTGTTCTTAATGATAGATAAAATACAATAGTTGTGAAGGACATATTTTGGTGTGAACGAAGCCTTGGGTGAAGGCATTGCCAAAGGGTAAAAATGAGATTGTGGTCATACTGCTCCCTAGGGAGTGTTAGGACAACTGTGTCTGCATTAGAATGGCTTGATAGCTCAAATAAATATGAAAAACGAATTTCCAAAGAGTGGTGCCTCAGTTACTTTTTTGTATGAAGCCAATTGGTTTCCAAGAGACAGCCAGAAGAATATGTGCTAGAGATATCAACATGTTTCAAAATGAGAGTTGCAAAAATTGTTGCCGAAGTAAAATACCACAAGGCCTTGCGAACTGCCTGACTTCACCAATATGGCTGAGCTCATTGAAAAGGATATTGCTTTGCCTAATTTGCTGACTTTACTCACAGTTCACAACCACTACATGATAAGGTTGTTTTCGGTGGGATTTCACATCAAAAGTTACATGAACGTGTTCTGATCAATGAGGGAAATGTTAGCTGTTTAACTTTATCCAATCCGGATGAAGTCATTTCTGCTGACTGCACACGTTGATAGGGTGATAAGCTTAGGATGGTCACGGGTAGTGTACAAACCAATTAGGGGCACTAATGTATATTGTGTTCAGATTTCTGGGAGCCAATATGGAATATGGAATGTGGGATTACCATGTAATCTATATATGTAATGTATATGTAATGTATTCAAATTGTGTGGGTATTGTCTTTAAATACTGTAACTTAATGTGAGCAGAATAAGAGCATTTTCAGTGTCTACAGACTGACCTTCCTGGCTGTGATCTGCATATATCAAAAAACAGTTTTTCTAGAAATTCGTGCACTCCACATTTGCTTCTTTAGAATGTTTTTTTCTTTTCAGTTTTTGAGCCTATGGTTCATTTTTGGTGACCCCCAACATGATATCCTGTGCATCCCGAAGAGGATGGGGGTCCTCTGTCCGCACAGCCCCAGACCATGGAGACCTGCCTTACGAGAGCAGCTTTGTGTGCACTCTAACTGAGAGGTGAGCAGATGCAGTGTTACTCTCTGAGTCTATCTGGTCCCTGGAGTGAGGGCAGATGGGCTAGGCTGTGCAGGCAGTTTAAAGGGGACATAACACATGGGTGCACCTTCTGCATGAAACACAGTGTGGTAAATGTGTTAGTCTTATTGCTTGTGAATTGCTATTGTGATACTATTGCATGAATATTTGACTATTTTGAGGTGAATTCCTCCACGGTGGGGAAAGATGAGGTCATATAGAGTAGTAAAAGTGAAAGATGAATATGGGGAAGATCCTCTTAAATGGAGAAATACAGTGATGTGTACAAGGTAATGGTCCTATAAGAAAAGGACAGGATATCCCTCAGGTCTGGAAGAGGAGATTGAGTAGGGTTGAGTGCCCACACCTCGTGGCAAGGAGGCAGAGGAAGGATCTACATAATTGTGTATATAAAAGTGTTTTTTATCTTGCAGTAATCAGAAGCCAGCGTGTACATAGAGGTACCAGTTCTTAGGCGTTGTTAGCACATAGTTTATATAAAGGTGTCTGTGAGTAAGGAGATTGTGTTTATTTTGTGTAAGTGACTGAGTTTTAGAGTCAGGTATTTGTATATTTGCGTGAGTAATTGATTTATTGGTAGGAGTTTTGATGTTTTGGATGAAATTGGAACATTGTGTTGTTTTGGGCACTCTGTTGGAGGACATGTACAAAACACTTCTGCAATATAAAGAGAAAATCCTGAAGTACCACCAAGAGTGGGCTCAGGGGACGGTGGGTACATTTTTTAAACCTTGGCCCAAGGAGGGCATGCATGATAAAAATGTATTGCAACATATGTATACAGATTTGTTTGTCAACTTATAAAGGGAACAAACTGAAAAAATAGGCATAGTATACTTGAGATATTGGAAATGTTCGAGGAGGAAGATAACTCAGGTGATGCACAGTACAGAGGAAACCAATCAAGTATGCATACAGGCTACTGCCTGCCCCCTTATGATATGATATGGCATTTATAATGCGCCTATACACAAATGTTTCAAAGTGTGACGTGGAAAGGGAGGGGGAACAGAAGGAAGACAGAGACAGCGATCCTACTAGGTCGAGTGCATTCAGATCGCGCAGGGGAAGGGGGAGGGGAAAAGTGCAGAGTGGGAGGGGGAAGGCACAGTGCAGTACATGGGGTAATAGAATAAATAAAACAATATGAGAAGTAGGGCCAGCTGGTGATAAGTGCAAGGGTAAGTGCAGACATCAGGTGTCAAGTGCTGGTGGGGGACTGAACGGATACAGAAAAACAATCTCCACGTGCGGGGGTTGCCAGGGAGGCAGTGCAGATGTGTAACTGGCAGGGGAGGGGACCTGGGCAGATATCAGAGGGTGGCCAGTTAACCAGTACAGTTTCAGCCAGGAATTCAGCATGGGAGAGGAGGAGAGAAAGCAGAAGCAAAGAGGAAGGTTTTGAGGTGCTTCCGGAACTGGAGATGGTTCCCTCAAGTTTCAGGGAGGCAGGGAGGCTGTTCCAGATGGAGGCCCCAGCCAAGGAAAGAACTACCATCAGGTTTCTGGAACACAAGAGGCAATCATCACTTATTCATCTCTGATACACGAGCCTGGAACCATTTTGACATATTATATTTCCAGGAGACTTGGCTGATTGATAAACCAATTGCAGAAGAATATGAAGTAATTTTGAACCCAGCACGGAAAAGTCACAAGGGACGTGCATCTTCTGGGTTGCTAACAATGATAAAGAAAAAACTTGATTTAGTGGTTCACTCTTTTCAACATCCTAATGTGAACATGCAGATCATCCTACTTAAAACAAACAGTCCACTGGAAAAAGCACATGAAGCATTTATTCTAGCAGACATTTACTGGAAATCCATCCACTGGGATTCAAACACATTCATAGAGACCATGATGTCAAATCTCATTCACTGTCTAGTAAATTACGATAATAACCAACAATTATAGTCTTTGGATATTTCAATGCAAACTGCTTACCAGAAAATAAAACCTACAGTACACGAGGTACACCAAATATCAACTCACAACTGAAAATAGAAAAAGGAGAAATGTTACTGAAAGAATTTATCGCCCACAACATCCATGTGTTGAACGGTAACATTAATGGGGATCGTCGTCCCGCTACCACTTGGTCAAACGGACTCTCCAGTTCAACCATAGACTACTTTTTTGTATTTAGCAAACTAGTTGATCATGCAAAGCTCCTAGAGATCACTGAAACAAAAAGGAGCGATCACAGTCTACTTAAGCTCACGCTGACCTGGCGTAATACACCCTTAACTCATGAACACCATCACCAAGTCAAGCTTAATGCCAGTAGAAATCGACTCTTCATTACACCTGTAGGAGTTCAGCAATTAAGCAGAACATACAAATTAGCCAAAACAACGGAAAACACGGACTGTACCTATGTGCCGTTGCTGCAAATGTTTACACAGAAAAATCACAACCATATGAGGCCAACTTTTAAACACAAACATGTAGCTAATGCATCTCTTTAACTTCAGAAACAAAACCTAAATAGAACAATCAGAGAAATAGCAAAATAAAAAAAAACATACAAAAACTGGAAGATAGCACACAAAAGTATGCAAATGCAGCTTGATGCCGAGAGAATGATGGAAATACTAGCGAATACGAACACAAAATCCTTCTGGTCGCTAGTGAACAAATCCACCATAGAACAAGCAGCACTAATCAGCAATCCAATACCAGGAAACATATGGATAACATTATTTTCCACCATGTATGATACAGTATGGAATTACCACCTGCCTTATGTCAACAAGTCGATCCAGCAAAACCAGGACATAATAACATAGAAAAATGAGAGATAGACCAATCAACAACATCTGATTGGAATCTCAAAACGAGCACTAACAAAATTCTGATGATAAACATGTGTTTTAGCACCTCCTGCACCCCTCACCCAGATGGGCTTACCAACTTTATAGTCAAGAAAGCTCCTGAAGAATGGGCAAACTTCTGCAAGACCCGATTTGATACAATAGCCACTACCAAAAACTGTCCTCTGTCATGGACATCCTCAGTAATCATACTAACCTTTAAAAAAGGCTTGAGAGATGACCGCAAAAACTACAGCCCATTAGCACTCTTAGATGTGCTACGGAAAATCTATGCAGCACTCCTGTTAGACCGGCTAAAGGGTTAGAGCAGATCATCAAATCACTGCGACAACCGCCAATGCGGATTTGTAAAAGGTGTAGGGTGTGCACTGAATCTACTTCTTTTAAATATTCTAAAAATCAGAGCCATGAAAAATGAGAACAAAACATACATCGCTCTAGTGGACTTCGCACAAGCCTTTGACAGTGTCGATCGATCATCACTATGGGAAAAACTCTGCCTCTGGGAATGCCCTAAAAATATATTAGAACCAATAATGACCCTTTACATGAACACCACGGTCAGCATCAGACTAAATCAGATTGGCCTGCTAACAAATAGTATTCAAACAACCAAACATCCAAAACAGGGTTGCCCCCTGGCAGCAGAATTGTTTAAGTTGTTTATATCAGACATGGATCTAACAATAGGAAAAAATTCCTCATTTTCGCCAAAGGTCAACAGACAAAAACTTGGAAGACTCTTATATGCGGACGATTCAATCCTATTAGCCCAAACCAAAATTGGTCTACAGAGGAAATTAGATCTCTTAAATACTTATACAATTAAAAATAACCTCATAATCAATACTGAGAAAACTACAATACTTGTATTGGAACCCATACAAGGAAGACCAATGAAGGAAACATTCCGATGGTACTTGAAAAAACAACCATTACTCCAAGCACCAACAGCTAAATACTTAGGTGTGATGATTAATTCAAGTAAAAACGACAGTCCTCAACATGTGGTGATAAAAGCAAAAACACAAGTCTTGACTACACAAGGTAAAACTCCACATTTACAAACAGAAAGTTTGCCCAGCAGTCACCTATGTCGCGGAGACAGCACTATGCATGCCACATGAAATCTGGCCTACCACCGGAGGGCAGTTTTGGAAAGAAATCATACACCTACCTCAAAGCATATCAGTACAACTCATTAGACATGAACTGGGCCTACGATCACTAGCAGCAATCATCGAATGGAATGCCTTATCGCATTACCGAAAAACTCTACCCAATTGCGGCACTACCCAACATAACAACTTAAAGAGTGAACAACCCAACCATAGCGGTACTGTCATACAATCATGGACCAAAAGCTGTGAAAAATGTCTTGCTGAAGGAAACATTACCTAAGAACTGCTTATCACCAATCCAAACACAGCAGAAAAACATTCTGGATTTATGACTGGATAATAACTGAAGATGAAAGAGTCAAATTGAAGCTACAATCTGATATCAGTTCAGAAGTAAAAGCTATGAACAAAATACCGACCTATCTCATTAAGTTTCCATGTCCCGTGTTTCGAGCAACATAAAAGCGCTCCAGGTTAAATCTCTTAAAAAAAAGAAATATTAACACAGCGCAGACAGACTGACACGAATGATCACTTGTGCTGTCTATGTCATGGAGAAAGTGAAACATTAAAACACCTTGTACTTGTATGCCATTAGCTAACTCCGACAAGAAGCAGATATTTAGAAGCATTCATAAACAACACTCGTTTAACAGATGTCGATACCTGGTGGCACAAGCTGTGCGAAACACAAAACGTAAAACTAATCTTAGCCATAGGAAAACTACAACACAATGTATTTCAAAATGAGACATGGGACATTATTCTTGTGAACAGAACTCTTTGAGAAAAGACTTCTAAATCTCTCACTTTAACCTGAACTATAATGTTCATCTTGTGCCTGGCAAAGGTTTGTAATAAACCATGTGCTTTTAATAAAAAAATAAAAAAAAATTAAAAAAGATCTACCACCAACTCATTGCTTGGAGAAGCGACTGACCCTAAGGGAGTTGGCGGGCTGATGAGCAAAGAGCTTGAGAAGGAAGATATTTAGGAAGAGAGAGTTGAAGGTATTGAGGCCCCAGGCCCCAGAAGGCCTTGTGAACAATCCAGTGGGTTTGAACTCAATCCTTGCAGCCAATGGGAGCGAGTGCAGAGATTTCAGTCCTGGTGAGATATGATCCCTGGGCTTGAGGCCAAGGACAGGTTTCGCAGTCCTGTTCTTGATTAGTTGCAGAGGGCAGACAGTAGAAGCAGGCAGATTTAGAAAGAGGCTGTTGCAATAGTCCAGCCTAGAGAGAACCAGAGCTCTGGAGACAGCGAGCTTCTGGGTGAAGGAGAGGAAAGGAAGAATACCTCTGTAGTGTGACTTCTTTGAGATGTCAGAGATGTGAGGAGAGATGGAGAGTGTGGAATCGAAGCTGACCCTGAGGTTTTTAGCCTTGCAGGTGGGAGCGGGAAGAGGGCCAAGAGAGGCCCGCCAGAGAGTGACAAGAAAGGAGGGAGCAGGTGTGCCGATGAGGAGAATCTCAGTCTTACTGGCATTAAGGTAGAGATAATTGGCAGCACACCACTCCTGGATAACAGACAGACAGTTAGAGATGAGAGATGGAGAAGAGGTGGCCGAAAGTACCCTGAAAATGAGCTGAGTGTCATCCGCATAGCACTGAGTGTAGGGGCAGAGAGCAGCAAAGCAATGGGTGCTTTGCATTACAGCCTGCCGCAGGGTAAACTAACTCCCAGTGTTCGCCCCAACTGAAAAAAAGGGAACATCGGGGGAACCCGAGACTCATTAATTATGAAAATAGAAAATGAGACTTGCAGAGAGATAGAGACAGCATTGCAGAAGGTGGAGGAACAGCTACCAAAAGCAGAGCAGGGACAAGGGCAGGGGCAGTGCGCAGAGATCAGTAAAGATGAATGGAAGGTGGGACAGATTCTCTTAAAACAACTGTAAAGCTATCACAGACTTTAATGTAAGCACACAAGGAGAATCACCCAATCCAGGGGAGGACCCAGAAGATCTGCAAGACAGGAACGAGTGCCGAATAATTGTAGACGATCAGTCAGTGTACACTCAAGAGAAAAAAAAAAGGATGATGATGATGGGTGGGATACAGAGGAGCAGAAAGAAACAACACCATGGGGCTGCTGGCTGAGGCCTCGGCTCAGCGAATTGTCCTAGTTAAGGGTTGGAGGAAAGCCTCCAAGAGTAAAAAATGGGGTACACAGTTACCACTAGTACAGAAGGGAACAGGGATCCTTTTTCTTTTAAATCTTTTCCTTCTCATTGTTAACTCAATTCTCGTAATACTGAGCCGTATGTAAAATTTCGGATTGGGACATAGTCTGAGTTGCATTTTCAGAGGCTGTGATTTGAAACTGAATGTCTGGCAATAGCCCTCACACAAATTTATCAACCAACAATCTTTTTCCTGGTTCCATACTCAAATCCTGACCACTGAAATCTGAAAATACTTGCTCGAACCTGTAAAAGTAATCTGCGGCTCCCTCTGTCTTCCCTTGCATGCATGCAGTCAATATATCCCAAATCATTCTTTTCTCGGGCACCAAAGTCTTGAGTTTGTCTACAATGTGATTTAGTAATACCAGCATGTTCTGTGGAGGTTTCTCGACAGCCTTTCTTGACCTATCAGCTAGTTTGAGTCCAGCCCATGTATCGCCCATCACAGGTACATCATCTACAGACCTAACCTGTTTCCAGAAATCTCCTGGCAAGATGACAGGCAATAACAGGTCTATGTCTCTCAAAGTGAAAACTGACAAGTTTAATACAGAATCTATTTCTTTATATAACCCTGTAGGGTTCTTTCTAATGTGAGGGATAGACTGTTTAAGTGTGTTTACTTCCTGCCTTGAAAAAGGGACATCCAAAAATTGTGAGATATAGTGTTCAGGGGTAACTGTTGCAGCAGCACAGTTAATGCCTGCTTCCTCTTTCTGGGGCACAAGAGTAGGTGGTACTTCTCTCATGGGTAGCTGCACAGTGGGAATCTCAAATCGTTTATTAAGGAGCAAAGCTAACTCGAGGGACAATGAGGTTCGGGGAGTGTTATTAGAAAACGTGTGTTTGTATATGACCATAATATTTGCGGGATAGCATAATTTCTTTTTAAGACATTCATCTTGCTAAAATTAAACCATAACATGTAATACCTATTTTTGCATGGAGAGAGAATATTGACTAAAAGTGTCATGAATGTTGATCGGTGACATAGAGCAATCTGTGATCCATCTAAGTGCGTCTCTCATGCAAATATGCATTCCAAAACTAAATGTTTTAGGTGCAGGTAAAAATCTTTTCTGGACATAGGATGGTTGTTCTATCCCTCTATCTAATTTTAATTGGTGCAGCTGATCTAGATATCATTTAAAGGAAAATAATGTTGACACGCGCTCCCGTATTTTCAATGGTTTGTCTCCAGTGCATTTCAAGAAATTCAAATCCTGAAATTCCTCTGTGATGGCGGAAACAGTAAGATTGCTCCAAATCTGAGCTAGGTATTGTCCCATCTGTTCTATCAATAGCTTTTGTTCAGTCATACCTCCATGATCTGTCAAGTAACCTGAAGCGGCTGTTTCATCGTCATCCTGTATATATAATGTTGCCCATTGCTGTAAAGCCTTTCTCTGTACAATGGGTACTGCACTACAGATTATAGTTCTCTGATTGCTAGGTACTAAATAAGGAGTGTCGGAAATGGCAGAGGTAGCTAATGGCAAAACCTGGAGTAATTCCTGTGCTGTAGAATGTGGTAGCCAACTGTCAGATCGTGTGTCGGATGCTGGCAATGGTGGCTGTGCAGGTGTAGCAGATGGAGGAACATATGGAGGAGGTGTGGTAGGAAGTGTTCACCTTTAATTCAGTAGTTTGTTTATTAATTCATCAGATACATGCAATTTTTTTATGGGTATATTTTCTGTACCTCTAATTGAAACCCTCTATCCATTCCCCTCATCGCCTCCTCTTGCTTCTGTTTATCATGCGCTAATACCTTTTCAGCTTGGTAATATGTCTTTGTGCACATGTCTCCCTACTTTTGAGGTATTGGGTGGCTTCTTTGCACCAATTTCTAACCACGTCAAAGACAGCAGGCCTTGCTTTCTTCCTCAATAGTGCTGACTCTAAGTAGTATATTCTCACAATTAAAAAACTTCCTAACGACGGCCACAGAAGATCTGCCTCATATCTGCTCAGGCAATGCCAAATACTGTTAAACACTATAGATCCTAATCCATATTTCACGTGCATCTCATAGGCAGGTGACCCTTCCGGCGGTGCCAGCTGACTATGTTCTAAGTAATTCTGCTCTCGAGGCCGATTCATGGAATTATTGTGCGCTGAAATTTTCGGCGCAAGCGTGTAAAAGCGTGCGAATCGCAGTGCAAGTGCGAAAATCGCAGCGGAACCCGCGTACAGCGATTCATGGAAGTCCGTGTGCGTGTAAATCCCTGGATGTGTGCTAAAATTCTGCGTGGGGCACGCTGGTGCTCACGTCTCCAAACAGCGTGCGCTAAGCGCGCAGCAAAAGCGCACATAGCGCAGCGCACACAACAAAAGTAGGCAGAACAGGGGGCATAAACGCAGAATGGGGAACAACGCGTGAAAATGTCGGCGTCACGGGGGAAGTACAGGAGGCAAATGCGTGGAACACCCACACACACGTCTACAACACGTATTCATGGAATCGAACGGGGCTGATGCATGCACCAAAAAAGACGCGCTAATCCGGAAAAACGTACGCCAGCAGTAAGCAGGCGTATGTGGACCCACGCAGCATAAAAGTGCGCGCAAACAACAAACAAGCTCAGACGCCAAGATGAATATACCGTTCCTAGCAGCAGTGGTCGTGGGATACCGCAGGAGGAGGAGGATAGTCAGGCTCAGAATTTTTACACCCAGAACCAGCCTTTTGGGGATGCTTGATGACCAGGTGTATGGGAGGTACAGGTTTCCACCTCACATAATACTCGACCTGGTCAGTGACTGGGAGGATGACCTCACATCACCCACCCTGTGCTCCCAAGCACTCAGCCCCCTGGAGACGGTCCTCAATGTACTGCACTTCTTGGCCACTTGATCATTTCAGCGGACAAGTGCTATAGTGGGGGGGATGCCACAGGCCACACAGTCACGCTGCCTACACCAGGTGTTGGCCATCATGACTGCACGCCCATCAGTCCGCAGGCACATATACCTGCCCAGAGCACCGGCAGAAAGGCAGGCTGCCGTCTAGGATTTCTACAGGGTGGCACAATTCCCCAAAGTGCTAGGAGCCATTGATTGCACCCATGTGGCTCTACGTCCCCCCAGGGCATGTGAGCACATCTATAGAAAACACAAGCACTGGCATTCCATCAACGTGCAGGTAGTATGTGATGCCAAAGGAATCATCACCTCAGTATATGCCAACAATCCAGGGTCCACCCACGACAGTTTCATTTACAGAATGTCAACCCTAAACCGGGACCTAGAAGCTGGGCGGTGAGTATAAATGCCACTGCACATGCATGCATGTCAGATACTGAGTAATGTCACAACCCCACTAATCATACCCATCACCACCTCCCCAGGGGACAGTGCCTACCCTCTGAGCACCCACATGATGACGCCAATTCGGAACCCCACCACGCCACCGGAGGTAAGATACAACATAGCCCATATTGCAGTCCGGGGCATAGTGGAGCGCACATTCGGAGTGCTCAAGTCACGCTTTCGCTCCATTGACCTCTATGGTGGGCAGCTGTCATATGCTCCCCCAGTAGTGTGCAGGATCATAATGGCAGCATGTGTCCTGCACAACGTTGCAACACGCCGGGGCCTGCCGGTGGATATGGTGGTGCCCTGACATCCCCAACCACATGCACGCCCGCTGAGCATGGGAGGGGAAAGGGCATGTGGTGAGGCAGCCCGTACGCAGCTGGTGGCTAATTACTTCACATAAAATCACACCCCTGTGGAGTGCACACAGCCCTGGCACATACCAGCAGACAATCAATGATGATGACATAAGGGAAACTCAACTGTCACAACCATACCATCCTGAGATTGGTCACCTGGAAGTGTAACAGTGTGTGCATCCCTACCTACCCAAACACCACCAATGCTGTGTCATCAAAAGACATACATCTATGCTGCTAAATTCATTACCCCCTTGCTAAATACAACATGAGAACAGCGCCATGTCACCCAACCCCTCCCCAGCTCCACCACCAAACACACCATGGCATGTCATGCAATGTGAAAGCAAAAAAAGCAATGCACAAGGCCTGACACAAGTGTCACAAAGTACACTGTCCCTAATGGAAACTGCCCACACACAATATGCTGCCAGTAATGTATAACTAACAGCACACATTACCAAATACTTACCACCAACACAATGCTGCAACACACCATGGAAAAATGCAAAAACATGACAGTACTAAGTTCAAGTAGTGGTAGAATTACAACCTGAATACGCCAGCACATCGACCCATTACAACTGTAGAGTGCTGCTGCCACGCAAATGTCTCAGTGTACTGCATTCAACATGAACTGCATCTGCAAAGTAGACAGCCTTGTGAAGACATGAGGAAGGAACCTGCAAATTAGAAGGAAGACATGGATGCATCATTTATTTTTTTCATTTCACCATGGAGCAATGGACTTCACTTATTTTTTTACCTTGGATTTGCTTTGTTGGACTGAGACTTTGGACACATTTTCATTTGGATTTCTTTGGATTCTGATTTCATATTTTTGATTATTTTCTGGACATGCTGCGTTTTATTTCTTCTTCATATTATTTTGTGTTTTCTTTTCATTACATTCTTTTTGGGTTCAATACATTTTTGTTTCATACTTCGATGTGTGGTATTCTCTCATTGATTTCATTCATGTCATGATGTGGGTTTTCATATTCACTTGCACCCATTGTGTGTGTGTGACGGACATGTGTTCATTTACATACTTGCCATTCGGGTTGTATCATGTAATGGGTATTTCTATGTGGGTGGATGCAATACTTGGTTGGGTCTTTGGGCTGGGGTGGCGTGGGGTGTGATGTGGATGGCCATTAGGGCCATGATTGAGGATCGTCATGACGTGGGGGCAGGGGGACATGTGTGGGGGCCTGCTGGCAGGTGCCCCTGACTGCTGGGGGGTGGGGGTGCTGGGGGACATGTGTGGGGGCCTGCTGGCAGGCACCCCTGACTGCTGGGGGTGGGGGTGCTGGTAGACGGTTCTACGTGATTTCATCACTGCACTTTTCATCGTGGCAAAAAAACCAGCGATGAAAAGTGCAGCGATGAAATGACGGTATACCCTGGGGGACATGTGTGGGACATGAGTGGGGGCCTGCTGGCAGGTGCCCCTGACTGCTGGGGGGTGGGGGTGCTGGGGGACATGAGTGGGGGCCTGCCGGCAGGTGCCCCTGACTGCTGGGCGGTGGGGGTGCTGGGAGACATGAGTGGGGGCCTGATGGCAGGTGCCCCTGACTGCTGGGGGTGGGGGTGCTGGGGGACATGAGTGGGGGCCTGCTGGCAGGTGCCCCTGACTGCTGGGGGGTGGGGGTGCTGGGGGACATGTGTGGTACATGTGTGGGGGCCTGCTGGCAGGTGCCCCTGACTGCTGGGGGTGGGGGTGCTGGGGGACATGAGTGGGGGCCTGCTGGCAGGTGCCCCTGACTGCTGGGGGGTGGGGGTGCTGGGGGACATGTGTGGTACATGTGTGGGGGCCTGCTGGCAGGTGCCCCTGACTGCTGGGGGGTGGGGGTGCTGGGGGACATGAGTGGGGGCATGCTGGCAGATGCCCCTGAGTGCTGGGGGGTGGGGGTGCTGGGGGACATGAGTGGGACATGAGTGGGGCCCTGCTGGCAGGTGCCCCTGACTGCTGGGGGGTGTGGGTGCTGGGGGACATGAGTGGGGGCCTGCTGGCAGGTGCCCCTGACTGCTGGGGGGTGGGGGTGCTGGGGGACATGTGTGGGACATGTTATGGGGGTCTGCTGGCAGGTGCCCTGACTGCTGGGGGGTGGGGGTGCTGGGGGACATGTGTGGGGCATGAGTGGGGGCCTGCTAGCAGGTGCCCCTGACTGCTGGGGGGTGGGGGTGCTGGGGACATGAGTGGGGGCCTGCTGGCAGGTGCCCCTGACTGCTGGGGGGAGGGGGTGCTGGGGGACATGAGTGGGACATGAGTGGGGGCCTGCTGGCAGGTGCCCCTGACTGCTGGGGGGTGAGGGTGCTGGGGGACATGAGTGGGACATTGGTGGGGGCCTGCTGGCAGGTGCCCCTAACTGCTGGGGGGTGGGGGTGCTGGGGAACATGTGTGGGACATGAGTGGGGGCTTGCTGGAAGGTGCCCCTGACTGCTGGGGGGTGGGGATGCTGGGGGACATGAGTGGGGTCCTGCTGGCAGGTGCCCCTGACTGCTGGGGGGTGGGGGTGCTGGGGGACATGAGTGGGACATGAGTGGGGGCCTGCTGGCAGGTGCCCCTGACTGCTGGGGGGTGGGGGTGCTGGTAGACGGTTCTACATGATTTCATCGCTGCACTTTTCATCTTGGCAAAAAACCCAGCGATGAAAAGTGCGGCGATGAAATGACGGTATACCCCGGGGGACATGTGTGGGACATGAGTGGGGGCCTGCTGGCAGGTGCCCCTGACTGCTGGGGAGTGGGGGTGCTGGGGGACATGAGTGGGGGCCTGCTGGCAGGTGCCCCTGACTGCTGGGGTGGGGGTGCTGGGGGACATGAGTGGGGGCCTGCTGGCAGGTGCCCCTGAGTGCTGGGGGGTGGGGGTGCTGGGGGACATGAGTGGGACATGAGTGGGGGCCTGCTGGCAGGTGCCCCTGACTGCTGGGGGGTGTGGGTGCTGGGGGACATGAGTGGGAGCCTGCTGGCAGGTGCCCCTGAGTGCTGGGGGGTGGGGGTGCTGGGGGACATGAGTGGGACATGAGTGGGGGCCTGCTGGCAGGTGCCCCTGACTGCTGGGGGGTAGGGGTGCTGGGGGACATGTGTGGTACATGTGTGGGGGCCTGCCGGGAGGTGCCCCTGACTGCTGGGGGGTAGAGGTGCTGGAGGACATGTGTGGGACATGAGTGGGGGCCTGCTGGCAGGTGCCCCTGACTGCTGGGGGGTGGGGGTGCTGGGGGACATGAGTGGGGGCATGCTGGCAGGTGCCCCTGAGTGCTGGGGGGTGGGGGTGCTGGGGGACATGAGTGGGACATGAGTGGGGGCCTGCTGGCAGGTGCCCCTGACTGCTGGGGGGTGTGGGTGCTGGGGGACATGAGTGGGAGCCTGCTGGCAGGTGCCCCTGACTGCTGGGGGGTGGGGGTGCTGGGGGACATGGTGGGACATGTTTTGGGGCAGGTGCCCCTGACTCCTGGGGGATGGGGGTGCTGGGGGACATGTGTGGGACATGAGTGGGGGCCTGCTAGCAGGTGCCCCTGACTGCTGGGGGGTGGGGGTGCTGGGGACATGAGTGGGGGCCTGCTGGCAGGTGCCCCTGACTGCTGGGGGGGGGTGCTGGGGGACATGAGTGGAACATTAGTGGGGGCCTGCTGGCAGGTGCCCCTGACTGCTGGGGGGTGGGGTGCTGGGGACATGAGTGGGACATGAGTGGGGGCCTGCTGGCAAGTGCCCATGACTGCTGGGTGGTGGGGGTGCTGGGGGACATGAGTGCAACATTAGTGGGGGCCTGCTGGCAGGGGCCCCTGACTGCTGGGGGGTGGGGTGCTGGGGACATGAGTGGGACATGAGTGGGGGCCTGCTGGCAAGTGCCCATGACTGCTGGGGGTAGGGGTGCTGGGGGACATGAGTGGGGGCTTGCTGGTATGTGCCCCTGACTGCTGGGGGGTGGGGTGCTGGGGGACATGTGTGGTACATGAGTGGGGGCCTGCTGGCAGGTGCCCCTGACTGCTGGGGGGTGGGGGTGCTGGGGGACATGAGTGGGGGCCTGCTGGCAAGTGCCCCTGACTGCTGGGGGGTGGGGGTGCTGGGGGACATGAGTGGGACATGAGTGGGGGCCTGCTGGCAGGTGCCCCTGACTGCTGGGGGCTGGGGGTGCTGGGGGACATGAGTGGGGGCCTGCTGGCAGGTGCCCCTGACTGCCGGGGGGTGGGGGTGCTGGGGGACATGAGTGGGACATGAGTGGGGGCCTGCTGGCAGGTGCCCCTGACTGCTGGGGGTTGGGGGTGCTGGGGGACATGTGTGGGACATGAGTGGGGGCCTGCTGGCAGGTGCCCCTGACTGCTGTAGGGTGGGGGTGCTGGGGGACATGAGTGGGGGCCTGTTGGCAGGTGCCCCTGACTGCTGGGGGTGGGGGTGCTGGGGGACATGAGTGGGGGCCTACTGGCAGGTGCCCCTGACTGTTGGGGTGTGGGGGTGCTGGGGGACATGAGTGGGGTCCTGCTGGCAAGTGCCCATGACAGCTGGGGGGTGGGGGTGCTGGGGGACATGAGTGGGACATGAGTGGGGGCCTGCTGGCAGGTGCCCCTGACTGCTGGGGGGTGGGGGTGCTGGGGGACATGAGTGGGACATGAGTGGGGGCCTGCTGGCAGGTGCCCCTGACTGTTGGGGTGTGGGGGTGCTGGGGGACATGAGTGGGGTCCTGCTGGCAAGTGCCCATGACAGCTGGGGGGTGGGGGTGCTGGGGGACATGAGTGGGACATGAGTGGGGGCCTGCTGGCAGGTGCCCCTGACTGCTGGGGGGGTGAGGGTGCTGGGGGCCTGCTGGCAGGTGCCCCTGACTGCTGGGGGGTGGGGGTGCTGTGCGACATGAGTGGGGACCTGCTGGCAGGTGCCCCTGACTGCTGGGGGGTGGGGGTGCTGGGGGACATATGTGGGACATGTGTGGGGGCCTGCTGGCAGGTGCCCCTGACTGCTGGGGGGTGCGAGTGCTGGGGGACATGAGTAGGGGCCTACTGGCAGGTGCCTATGACTGCTGGGGGGTGGGGGTGCTCGGGGAGTTGAGTGGGGGCCTGCTGGCAGGTGCCCCTGACTGCTGGGGGGTGGGGGTGCTGGGGGACATGAGTGGGACATTAGTGGGGGCCTGCTGGCAGGTGCCCCTGACTGCTGGGGGGTGGGGGTGCTGGGGGACATGGGTGGGACATGAGTGGGGGCCTGCTGGCAGGTGCCCCTGAATGCTGGGGGGTGGGGGTGCTGGGGGACATGAGTGGGGGCCTGCTGGCAGGTGCCCCAGACTGCTGGGGGGTGGGGGTGCTGGGGGACATGAGTGGGACATGAGTGGGGGCCTGCTGGCAGGTGCCCCTGACTGCTGGGGGTTGGGGGTGCTGGGGGACATGAGTGGGGTCCTGCTGGCAGGTGCCCCTGACTGCTGGGGGGTGGGGGTGCTGGGGGACATGAGTGGGACATGAGTGTGGGCCTGCTGGCAGGTGCCCCTGACTGCTGGGGGTGGGGGTGCTGGGGGACATGAGTGGGGGCCTACTGGCAGGTGCCCCTCACTGCTGGGGGAGGGGGTGCTGGGGAACATGAGTTGGTGATCAGTAGTGCAAGGTGACATGTGGCTTGGCTGGGGGGCATGCCCATGGTGGATGGTCTGCCTGCGGGACATGACCAGGGGTGCAGGGTAGTCCCCTGTGGTGCGGGCTGCCTGGTGTGGGCTGCCTGCTGGGGCCGTGGAGGGTGTAGAGGGAACACCTGGGAGGACCCACACTGCCAATTCACGTGTAGGATTCCCCGCGCACCCCCGAAAATCACGTACCCCGCTCTGACAGCAAAATCATGTGTGAAAATTCCCGCGCACCCCCGAAATACACGTTCCCCTCTCCAGTCGCGTGTAAAAGTTACACGCGCACCCCAGGAATACACGTACCCGACTCGCACAGGGCCTATCGCGTGTGAAACTTCCCGCGCACCCCAGGAATACACATACCCCACTCGCACAGGGCATTTCACATGTGAAGCTTCCCGCACACCCCAGGAATACACGTACCCCACGTGCACAGGGCCTATCGCTTGTGAAACTTCCCGCGCACCACAGGAATACACGTACCCCACTCGCACAGGGCCTATCGCATGTGAAACTTCCCACGCACCCCCGAAATACACGTTCCCCTCTCCAATCGTGTGTAAAACTTCCCGCGCACCACAGGAATACACATACCCCACTCGCACAGGGCCTATCGCGTGTGAACCTTCCCCTGCACCCCAGGAATACACGTATCCCACTCACACAGGGCTTATCCCGTGTGAAAATTCCCACGCACCCCAGGATTACACGTACCCCACTCGCACAGGGCCTATCGCATGTGAAACTTCCTGCGCACCCCAGGAATATGCATACCCCACTCGCACAGGGCCTATCGCATGTGGAACTTCCCACGCACCCCAGGAACACACGTACCCCACTCGCACAGGGCCTATCACGTGTGAAACTTCCCACGCACCCCAGGAATACACGTACCCCACTCGCACAGGGCCTATCGCATGTGGAACTTCCCGCGCACCCCAGGAATACACGTACCCCACTCGCACAGGGCCTATCACGTGTGAAACTTCCAGCGCACCCCAGGAATACACGTACCCCACTCGCACAGGGCATTTCGCGTGTGAAACTTTCCACGCACACCCGAAATACACGTACCCCGCTCCAATCGCATGTGAAACTTCCCGAGCACCCCAGGAATACACGTATCCCACTTGCACAGGGCATTTTGCATGTGAAATTTCCCGCGCACCCCCGAAATACACGTTCCCCTCTCCAATCGCGTGTGAAACTTCCCACGCACCCCAGGAATTCACGTACCCCACTCGCACAAGGCATTTTGCGTGTGGAACTTCTCGCGAACCGCTGTTATACACGTACCAACTCCAATCGCGTGTGACACTCCCCGTGCAGCGGGGTACGTGTATTCGGAGGGGTGCGTGGGGAGTTTTACAGGCGTTTTCGTGGTTGGGGGCCTGTGCGCCATGTAAGGGATTTGTGCGCTGTGCATGGAGCACGGGGAGGGGTTGGGGGCATAACTAGCGCTGCTGCAGGGTCGCTGTGCCACTCTGCGCCACGGCTGGTTTTGGAAACTAAAATCCATGAATACGCTGTGCGCGGAAATGGATTTTAGGGCACGCGGCTGGTGCAGAAATTCGCACGCGCACACTGCATGCCAGCCGCGTGCACCACTTGTGCGCTGAATTCTATGAATTACTCTCCTCTTCTCTTGCAACAAAGCGTTTCCCAAAAAAGTCGACATCTTACTGAAACCAGCCATATTTTAAAAACAATGATTATTATCTGGCAAATATTTAGCGCAAAATAATTTATCCAAACAAATAACCAAACAGTTCCAATTTGAAACAAACTCACCTGATCAAAACAAAATCAATCCCCCATCAAACAAACTCCTTTGTGGCTGGTGGTCTCCCAAAAAGCGAAACAAAGTCCCTGCATATGGTCCGGGAATCTCGCTGTGATGAACTCTGAGCGAAGCAGCGAACGTAGATCACGAGTAGCAGACTGCGAGAAACAGAGTCACCTGTGCAGGGGCCCCCGATACTCACTGGTCTCGATCCGTCGACTCTGTCCTCAGAAAGCAATGGGTCGTCATCGGAACATTCCCCACGGCATGCCATTTATTAGTCCCAAATCTGAGTTACTGCAGGTAAATGAAGAACACACCAGTGACAAAAACAAATATATAACAATATTTTATTCTCGCTTCAGCGGGTCTCAGGTTCAGTATGTCCACCACCAGCCATAGTCAAACTGAACATTGCTGGGGGGGAAAGACAGCCTTAAGTACAATTCAAATCGGCTTTGGTTACTGAAATAATACATAGTTTATGACCCATGGTTCCTTGCTCTGCATCACCTTTGTATAATTAACTGTCTCAGAGCACTAAGGTTCATCCTGTTCCCAATGCACAGAAACATTCCTAGCCACTTTTATCTGTGTTTTCTCTCCTTGCATGAAGGACATTTTACATTTGGCTTGTTACTTCTATTAGCCCTACCAAGGATGTGCATGGTACGCCATGCTTCCTAAACATTGTTCGCACAATTAGCTCACACAAGCCGGAGACAGGGAGAAACATACACTATTCTTTATCTCTCTTTCCATTCATGTCTGCGTGCTCAAGTCTCAGAGCTGGTAAATTCCAATAGTTAAGCATTCTTTTCAGAGATGCAGTCACCAGACTTTTGGGCTGTGCTTATTTTCCTGCAGGCAACATGAAAACCTGCATAAGTGAGCAAAATAAGCAAAATGGAGTCTGAGGACCACACTTGAATGTTTGTGCCTAGTCTAACTCAAAATGACACAGAATGGATGCATATTCACAGGTTCACCACCCTCCAAAATTGCTATGTCCTCGATATACTCAACGCCATGGAGGGTGTTGGCTGTGCCAAGATAGGTAGTTCCTGTGGTACTTACATACCTTCCAATGATGCAGATAACAGTTCCTTAACTCAAACTATTCTTGATTGTAATTCTACCGCACTATATATTCTATAGCTTTCAGACACATTTTTAAACCATTTTAAATACAAATCTGATCTTGTTTTGGTTTTTAAAAAATGTGAAATTAATTGCTATTGTATAAGGAAACTGTTAGGGAGAATTCTCTGTTTAGGCTGAATTTCCTAACCTAGTGAGTCCCCGAGTAGCTTTGCTGGATTTCTGGAGTTTGTTTTTTTCCATACTGCCAAGAGTGACTCTTTTCTCCCACTCTTGGACATGAATGTGGTTGATTCCTGGGAATGTCAATGTCCCTCATTACGACCCTGGCGGAAATCGCGGTGCAAAATGCACCATGGAGCACGGCGGAAAGCTGCCGATAGCGCCATGGGGGTTGGCGGATTTTCCGCCCCATTCCGACCTTGGCGGGGCGGTAAATCCCCATTCCCCATTTTACCCTTCCCCATTCCCATTTTTGCCCCATAGGGTATAATGGGAGTGGGGAAGGCGTTAATTACGCCACCGTAAAATACGGTGGCGTAATTAACGACAAGGTCCCGTAGCGCCATGGATTTCTCCGCCCGGAAAAACCAGGCGGAAAACGCTCCATGGCGCTACGGGTACTCGTAGTAGGGCGGACGGGTCCGCCGAGAATAACGCTGGCGTAAACCCACTCCGCCAGGGTCGTAATGAGGCCCAATGTGTTCTATGGGCTATGGGGTCTTTTACTCCATAGGGTCTCATGTGTTTTACTATGTGTGTTACACCGCACCCTCCGTGCCGTAACACTGGGGCGTCCTAGAGGACTCCCACCATAGACTCCATACCCTGGGACTGACTACTGTCTCCCAGGGCATGTAAAGTCACCATTGGCTTTACTAGACCTAAATTTACTAACAGAACTAGTACAAACCATCCTATTGTGGACGTACTAGTAGGGGTAATTCGATTACCCCTGGGTCTGTTATTCGAGGGGGCACTGTCCCATCCCCCCTCGTCGAGTTTTGGCTGGTGGCAGTGGAAACTACTTGTTATATTCGACCCCAAATATAACTCTATGGGATTCTTCCCATTGTTGGAGGCTAATACTTTTTTCCATTAGTCTCTAACATACCGCCGGTTTATCTGTCTTAAATAAATCTACCGGTCGGTATTTTCTGCCAGAGCTTTTAAAATGGCGTCCGCGTTCACCTCTGTAACTCCGAACCAAAGGTTGAGCCCTTTGTTCCACTTTTGGCGGGCTTCTACACAGAAGCCCTCCAGAGTGGTGCCATTCTCTCTGGGTACCACAGGGGGTGTGGGAGGGGGTTAAGGCACCCTGGACTGAGTTGCCTTGCCAACTCAAGTCGCACTCTGGTGTGATTGGCCCAAGTGGTGAGCCACCCTGCTCACCACTTAGCATGTTTTGATTGACAGCTAGGCTGAATGAATGGGGGTTTGCTGCATAAAAGCAGGGTTTTTGGGACTGGATCTTCACAAGTCGCCACAGGACCTAAGAATCCGACGAAGGTAAAGCTGAGCCGACCTGCAACGACGAAACCTCCGGTGGAGCCCTGCTGAACCAACTCACCACTTTCCAACGACAGAGGAGATCTCCCCGCTGGAGAGTCTTCTCCCCCTGACTGGTGGGAACAACCAGTCCCTTTGCTTTTTCTTCGCTTCCAGAGCGTAGTGGTCGAATTGCCCGTGCTGAGCACCCCGGCAACCGGATAGCCACTAGCCCATACCGCGACCAAAAGGTGGTGCCTTGTGACGGAGCACTCCGCAGCTGGTCTCTTCCCTGGTGGTGCAACGATCTTCAACTTTCCTTCGACGACGAGATCATCTCATCTCTTGGCAAAGCCCCGACTTGCATCCACCACCAGGAACAACTGCCCCCGCCGGAGCTGTCTCTGCACTTACAAGGTACCGTGTCCACCTGGCTTCCCTTGTGACGGTTAGTGTGAGGTGTCTTAAATCCTTACCTTTCCATTGGGTCGCCTCCAGACCTTCTTAACTTTTTGTTCTAAACTGGTCCAACCTTTCTGTGACAATTTGCTACAAAGACTCGAAGTGCGTTTCCACTGTGATACTTGTTGGGACATATCGCCTTGCCTCTCTCCGAGTGGGCCTGGCCCCTGAACTTTGTAATCCACAGTAGACCCTACCTTGCGGGCCTTGCATTTGCTTCGTAAAAGTGTTGGTACCGAGTTGGTTTCATACCCTGCCTTCTCTCTCCTGTTCTAACGAATATTAGAGTGCCATCTAGGTTAAAGCATTCACCTCTGTCTGCAAATAAGTGGTGCCGTTGAACCTAGACTTGTCGAAATATTGTTAGGGGATTGATATACTTATAGCAATTGTAATTGAAGTTGTTTGCCGTATTAGTGCCAGAGTGTTTTCATAGATGTGTCCTTAAAATAAATAATTATATATCTTTACACCCAAGCTCTGTTCCGTGTCTGCTTGTTCTACTGTGTAAATTGCCCTATCTCGTATACTCCACATACTGCCTAACTCTTCTAGAGGGAAGTCTGACTGCTCAGCCACAGCTACCAGGTGAACCTGTGTGGTACAGACTGCTACCAAGTGGGTTTACTGCCAAACACCTGTAGGCCTAAATATTTTGCAGTGGTCCCAGAGGGAACTGCACAGGTTTCTGCTTAACACTGGTGTACAGCGGTGGGATTTTTATCGAGTATACAGTTTAGAGTGCTTTTCAACACTTTAGGATAACTAACCACAAAGCTTAGCACTAAAAAGCAACTTTCAAAAACATGTCTACTATGGAAGTTTACAGCCAAGAGTCCTTGTCAGGCGAAAGTACTGAGAGTTTGAGAGCTCTCTGTAGACAAAGGAATCTTTCTGTAAGAGGCAAGAAAGTAGAACTGATAGCGAGACTGCTGGAAAACCAAAGTATGGGTACTGGTTCAGAGGAACCAACTTCTCCAGCGAATGTAGAAAACAGTGGTGGTATTGATCTGAATCAAAGTCTTGATAATGAGTCAGAAGAGGAAAGTGAACCTAATGAAGGTAGCCACTCTGAGCCTCTGTCTGCCTTACCTACTGTACCTATGGGGCCCATACCAGGTCCCACATGTAACCCTGCTTATTTTGAACTTGAAAAAATGAAGCTCGAATTAGAGTGAAAGCGTTTTTTAGCCCAATCTGAAAGAAACCAAGAGCTAGAGTTCAGACGAATGAAAGACCAAGCTGAGCAGAAGCAAGCTGAGTTAAGACTCAGAGAAATAGAACTTAATCATGAGTTAGAGATGAAAAAGTTGTCTGTGGAAAATGCTTCTCTCTCCTCTGGTTCCTCTAGAAGTTCCAGTCCCAAAAGACCCCGGATGCCTAAGGAATTAGTGGGTATGTATGAACCGAGATTGGATGTGTTGGATTGGTTGAAAATGTTTGAATATAATCATGGGCTCCAGGACATCACAGTGAATGAGTTACTTCCCTGGTTGTTCTCTAGGCTTCCCCCTGTTGCAACTGATGTGGTAATGGAGTTGGGGGAGGTGGATAAAAAGGATTACGAAAGTGTGAAACTAGCTTTGATAGCTAGATTTGGGAAGACCCCTTCCCAGTATCTTAAGAGGTCGAGAACCCTCAAAAAGCATGATGGTACCCCTTGGGCTACCTGGGTGAGTGAAGGGTTGAAAAACTTAGAGGGATGGATTAAGGGTTACAAGGTGAACACTTATGAGGGTATGAAGAATCTTTTTATGTTGGAGTCTATTTATGATGCCTGTTCTCCTGAGCTCAGACAGCACTTGGCTGACTCGAAGGAATTGGATTCCAGGAAGCTAGCTAAGGCTGCTGACTTGTGGGATGCCATCAGGGCTACTCATAAGGATTCTGGGGCAACTCAGAAGAAGGATGAGGGAAGACAGCCTAAAAAAGACTCAAAAGAGAATTCTAATAACTCAAATTCCAAAGAGGGCCCCAAACAAAACCATAAGGGTAAACCACAAGGAAAACCACAGCAGAATAGTGTACCTTCTGGTGCCAAACCGGAGGGAGGCCAGAACAAGCCACCATTCCAGAAAGCATTCGGTAAATGCTTTGTTTGTGGCTCGACTGACCATGTGAAAGGAGATCCCAGATGCAAGGGTAAACCTTCAGGGGTCCAGCTTGTCTCCCTAGCCTTCGCTCCAGAGGAGGAAGTCCAAATGGCAAGTGGAAACTGTCTACTACTGGCTGATGAACCCACTGGAGTCTCAGCCAGTGTTTCTTTAGTGTCTCTGGGTTTGTGGGAACAACAGAATTTGGATGTCTATAATTCTATCCCAGATAATACTAAAGAGTATTATAAGGACAGTGTCCAGGTGAATGGTCAGGAGACTCCTGCCATTAGGGACACTGGGGCCAGCATAACTGTGGTGGATAAATCTTTTTTTCAGGCTGAGGATGTTGCTAAGGCACCCAAACGCCTCACCAGGTTAGCTGGAGGGCCTGTGCAGATGCTTCCCCAATTACCAGTTCTCATCCAGTGTAACAACATGACTGTAAAGATACCTGTCAGCATACAGAGTGAGGTACCAGGACGAGTTCTGTTGGGTAACGATTTAAAAACTCTCAGAGTTGTTTCTCATACCCCCAGACCTCCTAGTAAACGGTTACAGGATCTAACCAGACCTGCAAGGGAGAGAACCATGAGAGGTACTCCCCAGGAGATGATGAAGAAAGATATCACTCCTACTCCACTGGAATTGTCAGCTGCTGTCTCAAATAAATCAGAAGTGAAAGGGAAACCTAAGACTTCTATCCCAAAACTAGCAGCCAGCATTCCAGTGCAGCCAACAAGGACTTCCCCGTGGTTGTCCAAAGTTACACCCGTAACTCCCCCTCCAGCTGAGGCTGAGAGGGTGGTACAACTCTGTGTGATAGAATTAGACTCTGAGGAACAGCTAATAGAAGGCCAGGAACTCATTGGAGATCTGTATCCGGTTGACCATCCTGAGCTGCAGTCTTTACTGGCAGAAGGTGGACCCAACAGGGCAGACTTCAGTAAGGGAAAGAGGGAATGTCCAACTCTGGAAGGTCTTCGCCACCAGGCAGAAGCCCAGGCTGAAGGGCAAGAGCCTGGGAAATACAGGTTGCACTGGGAAGATGGTCTCTTCTACAGTGAACCGACCGAGTCTGCACCTGGAGACTACAAACGACTTGTAGTACCCCAAGAGAACAGACAACAGTTCTTGCAGTTATCCCACGAGATTCCTTTGGCTGGTCACTTGAGTTTCAAGAAGACTAAGGAAAGGCTCTCTCTCTACTTTTATTGGCCGAAGATGGGGGCCGAAGTAGAAAAACACTGCAGGAGCTGCCACACCTGCCAGACCTCTGGTAAGGTCGGCTCCAAGAATGTGGCACCTTTAGTGCCTCGCCCAGTTGTGGGAGTCCCATTTGATAGAGTAGGGATTGACATTGTTGGTCCCCTTAATCCTCCAACCTCCTCAGGCTACAGGTTTATACTTGTTGTAGTAGACCATGCTACTAGGTATCCTGAGGCAATTCCTATGAGGACTGTTACAGCTCTGGCTTTGGCTAAGGCCCTCCTTGGTATTTTTACCAGGGTCGGGTTTCCTAAGGAAGTAATCTCTGACAGGGGGTCAAACTTTATGTCCCACTACATGAAAGCCATGTGGAAAACCTGTGGAGTTACTTACAAGTTCTCAACAACTTATCACCCACAAACCAATGGGTTGGTAGAAAGGTTCAACCGAACCATGAAGAGCATGATAGGTGCTTTAGAAGAACCCCTTAAACGAAAGTGGGACCTTCTACTGCCATGCCTTCTCTTTGCTTATAGAGAAGTCCCTCAGGAGGGAGTAGGTTATTCTCCCTTTGAGCTTCTCTATGGTCATCCCGTCAGAGGTCCATTGGCCCTGATTAAGGAGGGGTTGGAGAGTGCTCCTTCCCCCAAGCCAGTCAGAGTGACTGAAAACGTGATAGGTCTCCGGAGGAGAATGTCGCACATGATGACGGAAGCAAGTAATAACTTGAAAGCTGGACAAGCGTTGGTCAAGCACTGGCCTGATCAAAAGGCTAACATGGTTGAGTTCACTCAAGACCAGCTACTTCTCGTTATGATCCCAACAAGGCAGAGGGCCTTGCAAGACAAATGGATGGGACCCTTCAGAGTTGTGGGTAAACTCAGAGAGGTCAACTATCTGGTGGACTTGGGCAATCCCAAGGAGGCTCCGACAGTCTTCCACAGCAACCGACTCAAAGCTTATGTCTCGAGACCTGATGTAGGAGCGTTGCTTCTAGCATCATCGGAGGAAGAAGAAGAAAGTGAAGCTCTTCCTGATCTCCTCAGAGACTTACCTTTAGACAAAAAAATTGAAGGAGTAAATCTCTCTTCAAATCTGACACCCGAGCAACAAGAAGAGTGCAAATCTATGTTAAATCAGTTTTCCCCTCTGTTCTCGCTTTCACCAGGCTTGACCCCTTGGAGCCAGCATGACATACTCACTGGGGCTCTGTCTGCCAGTCAAAAGCAGAGAATACAGAATGTCAGAAAATGTACGAACCCACATCAAAGGTGAGGTCAGCAAGATGCTTGATCTCGGGGTAATAGAGCCCTCTACTAGTCCATGGTCTAGCCCAGTTGTGTTAGTACCAAAGGCAGGATCTAAAGAACGTGGATTCTGCGTGGATTATAGAGCTCTTAATGCAGTCACCACGACTGATGCCCACCCTTTGCCAAGAACAGATGAGTTGGCGGATAAACTTGGTTCAGCCAAGTTCCTCAGCACATTTGACTTGACGTCAGGCTATTGGCAAATAGCCCTGACAGACCATGCCAAGGAGAAAACTGCATTTTCTACCCCCGTTGGCTTATACCAGTTTAAGGTGATGCCTTTCAGATTGAAAAATGCACCTGTTACATTTCAACGGATGGTAAACCAGGTTCTGAATGGGATGGAGGACTTCTGCATGGCATACTTGGATGACATAGCAGTGTTCAGCAATTCCTAGGAGGAACATGTAACCCACCTATGAGATGTTTTGCAGGCTCTTGGACGAGCCAATCTGACTATAAAGGCGGGTAAATGCCAAATTAGACAGAGTAAGGTAGTCTATCTTGGACATGAGGTAGGAGGTGGAGAAATAAGGCCTTTGCTCAGTAAGATTGAAGCTGTGCAAAATTGGACAACACCTACTACTCAGACCCAAGTGAGAGCCTTCTTAGGTCTCACTGGGTATTACAGGAATTTCATTGAGAACTATGGGACCATAGCTTCTCCTCTGAATGTCATCTCCTCTCCAAAATTTCCTAAAAAGGTTAAATGGAACGAGGAGTGCAATCAGGCTTTTGAAAACCTGAAAAAGGCTCTTTGCCAAGCCCCAGTACTGAGCGCTCCTGATTACCACCAAACTTTCATTGTGCAGACAGATGCTTCTAATGTAGGAATAGATGCCGTACTCAGTCAACTGGATGGGAAAGGTAGGGAGCACCCCATTTGCTTCATCAGCCGCAAGCTGAAGGATCCTGAAAAAAGGTGGGCAACAATCGAAAGAGAATGCTTTGCTATCGTGTGGGCTCTGAAGAAGTTTAGGCCATACTTGTATGGTTCTACTTTTGTCATTCAGACTGACCAACAACCCTTGAGATGGTTAATGCAAATGAAAGGGGAAAACCCAAAACTACTGAGATGGTCAATCTGCCTGCAAGGGTTTGATTTCACCATTGAGCACAGGTCAGGGTGTCACCACCAAAATGCTGATGGTCTCTCTAGGATGTATGGCATCGACTAGAGGTATGAGATTCATCCAGGAGTGGATTAAATCCTCCTGTCCCTTAGTCTGGGGGGCGAGTGTTAGGGAGATTTCTCTGTTTAGGCTGAATTTCCTAACCTAGTGAGTCCCCCAGCAGCTTTGCTGGATTTATGGAGTTTGTTTTTTTTCCATCCTGCCAAGAGTGAGACTCTTTTCTCCCACTCTTGGACATGAATGTGGTTGATTCCTGGGAATGTCAATGTGTTCTATGGGCTATGGGGTCTTTTACTCCATAGGGTCTCATGTATTTTACTATGTGTGTTACACCGCACCCTCTGTGCCGTAACACTGGGGCATCCTAGAGGACCCCCACCATAGACTCCATACCCTGGGACTGACTACTGTCTCCCAGGGCATGTAAAGTCACCATTGGCTTTACTAGACCTAAATTTACTAACAGAACTAGTACAAACCATCCTATTGTGGACGCAATAGTAGGGGTAATTCGATTACCCCTGGGTCTGTTATTCGAGGGGGCACTGTCCCGTCCCCCCTCGTCGAAATTTGGCTGGTGGCAGTGCAAACTACTTGTTATATTCGACCCCGAATATAACTCTATGGGATTCTTCCCATTGTTGGATGCTACTACTTTTTTCCGTTAGTCTCTAACATACCGCCGGTTTATTTGTCTTAAATAAATCTACCGGTCAGTATTTTCTGCCAGAACTCGGCTTTTAAAATGGCATCCACGTTCACCTCTGTAACTCCGAACCAAAGGTTGAGCCCTTTGTTCCACTTTTGGCAGGCTTCTACACAGAAGCCCTCCAGAGTGGTGCCATTCTTTCTGGGTACCACAGGGGGTGTGGGAGGGGGTTTAGGCACCCTGGACTGAGTTGCCTTGTCAACACAAGTCGCACTCTGGTGTGATTGGCCCAAGTGGTGAGCCACTCCGCTCGCCACTTAGCGTGTTTTGATTGACCGCTAGGCTGAATGAATGGGGGTTTGCTGCATAAAGCAGGGCTTTTGGGACTGGATCTTCAGAAGTCGCCACAGGACCTAAGAATCCGACGAGGGTAAAGCTGAGCCGACCTGCAACGACGACACCTCCGGTGGAGCCCTGCTGAACCGACTCACCACTTCCCAACGACAGAGGAGATCTCCCCGCTGGAGAGTCTTCTCCCCCTGACTGGTGGGAATAACCAGTCCCTTTGCTTTTTCTTCGCTTCCAGAGCGTAGTGGTCGAATTGCCCGTGCTGAGCAGCCCGGCAACCGGATAGCCACTAGCCCATACCGCGACCAAAAGGTGGTGCCTTGTGACGGAGCACTCCGCGGCTGGTCTCTTCCCTGGTGGTGCAACAATCTTCAACTTTCCTTCGACGATGAGATCATCTCATCTCTTGGCAAAGCCCCGACTTGCATCCACCAACAGGAACAACTGCCCCCGCCGGAGCTGTCTCTGCACTTACAAGGTACCGTGTCCACCTGGCTTCCCTTGTGACGGTTAGCGTGAGGTGTCTTAAATCCTTACTTTTCCATTGTGTCACCTCCAGACCTTCTTAACTTTTTGTTCTAAACTGGTCCAACCTTTCTGTGACAATTTGCTACAAAGACTCGAAGTGCGTTTCCACTGTGATACTTGTTGGGACATATCGCCTTGCCTCTCTCCGAGTGGGCCTGGCCTCTGAACTTTGTAATCCACAGTAGACCCTGCCTTGCGGGCCTTGCATTTGCTTCGTAAAAGTGTTGGTACCGAGTTGGTTTCATACCCTGCCTTTTCTCTCCCGTTCTAACGAATATTAGAGTACCATCTAGGTTAAAGCATTCACCTCTGTCTGCAAATAAGTGGTGCCGTTGAACCTAGACTTGTCGAAATATTGTTAGGGGATTGATATACTTATATTAATTGTAATTGAAGTTGTTTGCCGTATTAGTGCCAGAGTGTTTTCATAGATGTGTCCTTAAAATAAATAATTATATATCTTTACACCCAAGCTCTGTTCCGTGTCTGCTTGTTCTACTGTGTAAATTGCGCTATCTTGTATACTCCACATACTGCCTAACGCTTCTTGAGGGAAGTCTGACTGCTCAGCCACAGCTACCAGGTGAACCTGTGTGGTACAGACTGCTACCAAGTGGGTTTACTGCCAAACACCTGTAGGCCTAAATCTTTTGCAGTGGTCCCAGAGGGAACTGCACAGGTTTCTGCTTAACAGAAACTGCACAAGCTTTGCAAAGAACAGCAAGAAACCTTCTTTGTTAATTCAGAGCACATAGTGCCCTATAACATTCTCTGCTCATTATGGTTGCCCTAAAAGGTTTGAACTACAACTCTGTCTGTGCTTCTCTTCTATTGGCGACCAAGCACTACAGTGGAGCCGGGTCTTATCTCAATTTAGAATGAAAGACGGGTAATCCGGCTTATGACTATCCAGAACAGACACGCTCTGTATCTCCTCACGGCTTTGGAGGGGGACATGTGCAAGAAAATTGGCTTGTCTCATTGCACATTTAACTCCCCAAATGATGCAGATAATGGGTATTTGACCCATGCGAGGGGGGCCCTTCATAATTTGAGGTTTGCCATGGAGAAGAAGCAGGAGTAAATGCTGATGATTGGTTAAATTCAATGTTTTTGTGTTTAGAAATAACCGTAAAGTTATTGGTTCCCATTCGGTTTTTATCTGCTCATGCTTTTTTTGTTCATGTCAAATGATCCTGAGATTATGTATGAAGAACCTGCCTAAGAGTGCAACAATGATGGTGTTAATAACAACGAGTAGAGCTCCTCCTCTCTCAAAATAGAAGTACATTCATACTGATAGATGGGATGGGGGCGCAAAACCAAGGATGGTGAAAATATAGCAGGATTTTGGATCCCGGGGTACCTTGACCACACCCCCACCCAACTCAGAGAACTCTGTAGAACACCTGGTTGCCCTAGCTGGAGACAGGGCGGGGGTGTTGCTTTATGACAGTTACTCTGGAAGAATATGCCTGAGGGGGCAAAGAGCTGCAGAATGTTTGTAGGGCGTGTGTACCCAAAGATGACTATAGTGGGAAAGAGGCAGCAGGGTCAGTTAATGGAGTATTAACTAAGCAGGGGGATGTTGGGATGCACATACAGAGTCCCACAAAGGCAAATAGGTTCATGTTTTGTGTAAGCAGGGTGGGTTCTGCATGGCAGAAAGTGAACATATCACTTATATTTAGTCTTGACACACATTAGATACCCACATATAGCAACACAGAAGGAACAACATATATATTAATGTTGGGTGTGGTGACAAAACCTTGTTGGTGTGGGCGCTGGCAGTTATTGGATTAGTGTATGAACATGGTGTTTTTAATTATTTGGTACAACATGACATATGTGGCATCTGGTGCCGAAAGTGGTTAAACAACAAAGCTGACACGCGTTTCAACGGTAGTCTTTATCAAGGCAAAGGAGTTTGTTGAGTGGGCTCCTACTGGAGTGGAACGCAGTTCACCCTAAGTAGGGTGCTGACTTGCAGCTTGATAGCTTATCTGAGTATGGTGAAGTCCGTTTGTTCCAGTTAAGAGCCCACTCAACAAACTCTGTTGCCTTGATAAAGACTACGGTTGAAATGTGCGTCGGCTTTGTTGTTTCACCACTTTCGCACCAGATGCCACATATGTCATGTTGTACCAAATCATTAAAAACACCATGTTCATACACTAATCCAAGATTGGAATTGTCAATATTTTGCAACAAGTACCAAAAGTTTCAGATATTGGACCAGCAATAACTGCCAGCGCCCACACCAAACAAGGTTTTGTCATCCCACCAAGTAACAAACCATTCGGGAACCCTGGAGTTTGGTTCCCAGACAAACCATGTGCCAGGCTGCAGGCAAGACACTTACCTCAAACTGAACATGTGCGCAGGGGACCGGCCGTCCCGAAACCAAACTCCTAACCCTTTGAAACTATATATTAATGTTGCAATTGCAGAGGTTATAGGGCAGTGTATAGGCATTGTATACAAAGTAATGTGCTTTAATGAGGTAGGAGGAAAGAGCTGAAGCAGGTTTAAGATGGAGTCAGAAAGATACTGTGGTAGGAGCAAGGTCAGTGTGTTAACATGGCAGAAGGGCCACCATATTGGATGTTATGGCTCAATAAACAATGAACAATGAACACAATAGAATGCAGCCTTGATATGGAGCTGTGGCTTCATTTAGCTCAGTTGCCTGACAAATCCCTTTTGCATCCCCGGGAGAGAATAAGGGGTCAGAGGCATCCGCGGTGCTCATATAAACGCTAATTGTATCCAGCAGCAGGGTGTTAGGGAGAATTCTCCAAATGTGCAAATTTCCCTTACCTTTTGAGACCCCCAGCAACTTTGCTGGATTTCTAGGATTTGATTTTTTTACCTGGAAAGTGTGAGCCTTTTTTTCCCCATTTTTTCATGTATTTTGATGTGTGTTTTACTTTTGTGTTCTTTGGTTATGGAGTTTTAACACAACTCCATAGGCATCATCTGTTTCTGTGTGTCACACAGCACCTTCAGTGCAGTGGAAACAGGGATGTCTTTCAGACTTCCCAAGGTTTAAATACCTTCTCTGGGACTGACTACCATCTCTCAGAGCATGTAAAGTTAAATTGACTTTACTAGTCTCTTTAAGTTTACTGACCCAGCAGACACTGTCTTCCTATAGAGTGATGGAGGGGATGCCTAGCTTCCCGAGTCAAAACACTCATGTACCAGTCATATGTTACCCTTTCCTACTTTAAATGGCTGTTGGCAGTGTTTTAGATCAACTACCATGATTTTTCCCGACCGCTAACAACAGTAGCTAAAAATCGGGTCAACCATGTTTTTCAATATGGCGCCCAAGACCTATCTGCAAAAACAGACTCCAGTCATCTGTTTTCGCCATTTCTTTTAAGAAAGGTCCTTCTTGTGTTTGTCTCTGTGCGCCAAACCAGGTTTAGTCCCTGTGGTCGCTGGCCTTTGGCGGGCTTCAGTGCTGAAGCCCTCCTCTGGTGCCAGGGTGTCTGGGGTGGACAGGATGTGAGGGAGGTGCCCGAAAACTCCCTGTTCTTAGTCTCCTAGGAGACCTGAATGCACTCTGGTGTGATTGGCCAGCTGGATGACCAGTGAAGCGCTGCTGCAGGTCCGAATTGCATGAAACTCTGACGACAGAGGTTAACTTCTTCCCTTGAGTTTGGTGGGAACAACCAACTTGTAAGCCACCTGGACACTGTTCTATTCTGGTCGAATTTTCATCAGAGTGCTGCTGAAAACCGAATAGCCAGAGGGAAGGACACCAGCTCGTGGACTTTAAGGCACTCACACCTTCAACCAATGTCTTTCTGCAGCTTTTGGCCTCTTCCCTGGGCAGTGCAGCAACATCCCGACATCCTCCTTCTTGTTCCCACGACGGACGCTCAGGAACAGCGAGATCTGCTCAAACTGCCAGGAACAACTGCCTCAGCTACAGCTTTCTTCATTGACAAGGTACTCTGCAAATGCGGTCCAGAAATCTTTTTGGCCATCAAGAAAGTGGGTGAAACTTTCCTCAACTACTAAGGCTTGTCCTTCCATTAACATTTGTTAAACGTTTCGCCAAGCCAAATCCTTTAAAAATCTGTGGCAAATACTTAAACGTTATATACCAGAACTGTGCTATCCTATACAAAAGACTCTGAACCATTGACTTTGGCCCAGGCTTATTGAGAAGAATTGCTGGTTGTATTTTACTGAAACCCTTTGCCCTGCTTATGAATGTATTTGGGCTGTCTATTCTTATAACCTTGTATTTTCCCTCCTTTATTAAGTATCTGAAGTGCCATTTTGCTCCCACTTCATTTTGGAGCTAAACTTGTTCATTTTCTTACCGGTTGGATTTTGTGGTGTATTAATGTGTAATATTGAGCTGCTTATCCTAGAGTAATGTTTTCTAACTGAGTAAATACATGTATATTCTTTTACCAAGAGACGTTGTATGCGTGTATATTTGAATCACTTTATTTGTTGGTTCTTTGTGTAATTTGTTCTACTGCTCACTTAAACTCTTGAGATAAGTCTGGCTGCTCAGCCATCGCTACCACTGTACTGTGTAGTACAGTCTTGTACCAACGGTGAAATTGTGCTTACACCTGTAATCCTAATTTCCTGTAGTGGTCCTCAAGGGTACTGTAGGTGATTCTGCCTAACACAGGGCCTGAACATAGTGAGTAAAGAATTTTAGCAGTGGGAAGAACAGGTAGGAATGCACCCTTTGTAGGACAAAGTCAAGAGAACAGGGCATGAGGTTTTGTGATGCCAAGAGGCCAAGCAACCATTTAGTGTACTACTGCCCCCACACAAGGGTGGGTCATCCCATTTGAATTCCAGGTAGATGCACCACCGAAGCAAATAAATCCATGAAATTCAGACTCAACAGTGGTGCCCCGGTTACATCATTACTGGGCACCTGGGGTTTGAAGGAGATAAGGGGGTGTGCGTCTGGAGCGTTATGTGGTTTGGGATAGGAGGAGCAGAGGCAATACCAAAACATTTAGTACACAGTCTGAGCCTTGTGTGCACCATAGTGTCTGGTATAATGAGAAGGCCTATTGTCTTACAAAGCCAGAGTTGGCCTTGCCAGTTTACTTTGATAATGTCTGGATTGAAGGGGCAAAACACACTTAGGGGTGTTTCCCGAATGAACCATTCAAAAGCAAATACAAATTTAATGGCCCAGTCTTAACTCATACTGGGTCCCACTCCGTAGGTTATTCACATCACCACACAGAACGTAATACACAGTGCACTAGAGTTTTCATTTAATATAAAAAAGTTTTTTTAAAATTTTATTGCATAGGCATGAGTCCTACGTTTCACAGAGTAAAACAAACCACATACAAACATATATTAATGTGGAGAGTATAAATATGCATCTAATAGCATTATTATGATTAATTCATAAAAGTTCAAGGTGACACAGCCACAATTCTCTAAGATGGGGGAGACCGGGCACACATGCTGTCTTCCTGGCCCTATCTGGCTAACAAGTCACAGAAATACTCCATAAAGCAGTGTCACCTAATGCAAATTCTAAAATTACTTCAACATGGCGAAGTGAATTGCACCTGACCAAAAAACACACATCCCATTGAAGGGGCACACATCATATAACGGTCACATCTAGGGTATTGGGTTTGGATATTGTGTAGCCAATCGGTCCAGGGACTATAGGGGGGGTATTAGCATGTTCTACAAGTGGTAGCCAATAAGGGTGGTAGGATAACATTGTAACCTATCTATGCAGATTTGTTGTGTTCTGCTATATAACCTATAACTTCTTGGGGCCTGGTGAGCTCCTTTCAGTGCTTTGGGACTGTGTGAGACCTTTTTGCATTTAATAAACCTTGCTGTCCTTTCCAAAGAGGTGCAGTGAATATTTGATCTTTTGGATAATTTTTTCTTGTTTGGCTTTTGGGTTACTGACTGTTCTCTTTACAGTAGTAAACATCTAGTTGCAGGTTCCAGAATATACATCTTCCAGGGTAAAACAGTTATTTTAAAGTCATATTTGCACTGGGCTGGTAGGGATGTATCATATATACATTCTGGATAATAAAGCCATCTAAGATGACCTGTATAGAGCCATATAATTATACTGGCAACACGAGATGCAGATGCAGACACACATGTGAGACTGCCAGTAGTGTAGTGATATCCCCATCATTGCCACAGGATGCAGCAATACTAATAGCTACAGGAGGCCATCTCTGGAACTGAGAAGCCAGAATGCCTGGCTACCTGAGGGTGCAGTGAAGGAGCTTAGGGGACACAATATCTGTAATAGAGTCAAAGGTGACTCAAGACTATGTGGTAAGGTTAGGGGGAGCACAGATACCCAAAACTCAATTGATTTAATCTGCAGTGGGCTTTGCATGCACTTCAGGAACATCAGTGATAAGTCTTTGTGACATGACCTCACTGAAATTCAGTTGCATATTGCCCTGAAAGAGAATGCTGGTGGACAAGCTAACAGGAGCTTGGGGCCAGCATGGAGCATTTCTCAGCAAATCGGCAAAAGAGTATAAAAAGGAAGTGACTTGCTGTGAGGATTTCTAGTGTCAAGATGCAATAGACCAGAAGGGGACGCCACTAACTGAAAGAGTGTATTTAGGGGAACCACTGGAAGAAAGTTTAGTTGAGGGGCATGCCCACATATTTGAGCCAAACGTGCACTGGCAACAACATAAACATCTAGCTAGTTTAGCCACAATGGGCATGTAAACCTGAAAACGTGTTATATTGAAAGTATTCCACAACCTTCTGAATTAACTGATGTGAGGAGGGAAGAAAATGCAATGGACAAGTATGTGGGTGCCTTTTCAGGCATCAATCCCAGGGTGGTGCAAAAGCATTGCAACAATTATCAGGGAAGACTGGTTAGGCATGACACTAGTTGCCAGAGTTGCATTGTATGGAACGTGGCAACCCCTTGATATAATACCATATACCGCTCCACCTGCAGCATTCACACCACAAATAGTGGAACATGTAATAAGGTGGAGTCAATGAAGAATGATTTTTGGCCATTAGGTGAATACAGGCTGTGATCCAAGTTTGAGCACAAACCATAATCCCTACCACTGCATTTCCTATTGAATGTGGGCCTGAAAGGTATTGAGGACTTACTGGAACTGCCAGAGGATGTGGTACAAGGTTTGGATGAGTCAGAAGTGTACTTGAGGAAATTCAATACCCAATGTAATCCAAAAGTGTGTTCAAACGTAGACCAGGTAAGTTCAACGAGACGGCAAACATTCAAAAGAAGTATTGTTGCTCTAATTGTTTTAGTGTCTTTGTACAACCTTGGTTTGACCTTAGATACATGTTTAAGCATCAAGTAAATGCTAAACTTTAGATAAAACAAAGTTTCTGAGGGACTCTAACTGAAGGGTGACTCTGATTACGATGAACATTCTGCAGTGGAAAAAATGGTGCCTACACAATCAATTTTGCAAAGATACTAGAAAGGAAATGAAGTACAAAAGGTGGGGTCATATAGGTTATGCAAAACTCTGAATGTCAGTAAAAAGGCGTCAGGGGAAAGGTAAGTACTAAACCTATGGACAAACCTTGAACACCCACCCAGACAAATGGAATGATAGAAGTGAAAGGCAGATTTTGACAGATGTGACAGTGTATTTCAGTCAGGGTACCAAATTAAGCAGAAACAGACCCTGTGGAGTAACCATGGATCCAGTAGTAAGGTGAACCTGAAAATAAATATATGCCAACCAAATAGCTAATCCAGCAACTTGAGATGAACATAGAAGGGTGTTACCCATGTGTCCATGCCCAACGACTAGAAATACAGGTAAAGTACTGTAAATGTAGTGTGAGAAAGAACATCACCATCTATTTCCCCTCAAACATCATGTTCGGGAGCACAGCCCTTCATGGAAGTGAAGATCAGATATTACCTTACAAGGAAACAGGGGAAGTGGGATAAGGACCATCTTATGAAGGACAAAAAAGATAGGAAGGATTGAAAAACAGTGTAACCAATTGTCTGTGTTACCAGCATAGAAGTATTACCAGCCATGAATAGTCTTTGAAAGTGCAGGTTGTTTCTTATAATTTCATCTAAAGGTTATGGTAAATGAATGTACCAGTCCTTTCAGAACCAGAAGATGGTCCCCGTTCAGAAAGGGAGAGTGAAGTCTAGGTCATGAAAATCAAACTTATCTTGGTGGCACCTCAATTGGATCCAAAGATACCCAAGACAATAGAAAGGCATTTGTGCCTGTCCCATTGGCATGAAAGGATGAAAAACCAGTCATATTGTAAAACCATCAATAACATGAACATATTCACTAGATATAGGATTCAAAGATTATAGGCACCAACAATAGATTGACTTTCAACCACAGGTGTAAGATGCCAGTTTCAAAATCCGAAGTGGGTGTTGCATTGCAACTTCCAGGCAAGGAGCTACCCCACCTTACACCTGCCCTTGCATCAACATTACCAACCCATTGTAAAAGGATGCTGACTTGGCAAACAGAAGAGAGATGGATTAGAGGCAGAGGGAATGAAAGTATCAAGGCTAACTGAATGAGTCAAGGAAACACAGATTTCTGAGACCAAATTGTAGCCCTTAAAATCAAAATTGAATCCTCACTTTTGATGTGTAGAAAGACCATGTAGAAGGAATGAAGGCACACAGACGAGCTTGAGGCCAGGAGAGTGTGGCTAAATCCACACCCACAGCCTGGTGGTCCCTCACCCAAGTTGGAAAAAGGGGTATAAGATTATACATCCTTAGAAATAGGGACAGATGAGGCAAATCAAACAATATGCTTTCACAAATTTACATAAACCGAAAAAAGGTAAAAAGCAAACTTTTTGTTAGGTGTGTTGATTGAATCTACTGTTCCATCAAGCTTCTTATATGCCAGGAGTGGAACTGTGAGAGAACATTTCCTGAGAATCTGAAAGAATCAGTGAGTATTCTACAGATCCAGTGTGAAACCTGCAGGTGGTGGGTGTTAAATAGCTACCAGTTAAGTCACTTTAGAATCTAATGAGCATTCAGAAGCAACAGGAACACATCCATAGATCCAGTGATCCAGGAGGCTAGTGTGATAATAGCTGATTCACAAAGAACTTTAGGTGGAAACCAAAGACTCTGTAGCCACCATGTCTGACTGAACTATGAGCTACTGATGAGACATCAGAATATTCTTTCCCAGATGGGATGGCAACCTGGTGTTTATCTTGAGTGTCTTTGAAAATGAAAGGGGCAACGTTCCACTGGAAAGATTAGATTGCCTAACAAGTTTATTCTAGAATTTGACAGGCTACTAGTAAGACTTCACAAGTTTGAGAAGTAACCTAAACTGGGAGAATAGCCTGCATGCATGACTAATTTCCAATTTCCCCTGAGCAATCGAAGAAACACGGATGAACCAGTTATCTAGTTAAGGGTGAGCCTAAACATTGCACACATGTATAATTATCAACAGAGGAGCAAGAAATTTGGAGAATATGCTTTACGTTCTTTTGAGAATAAAACAGAGAACTCTGCATTGACACTGGCATGCCCCTATCACAATCCAGGTACATGGATGGCTAGGCACACATTTTGGGGCATATAAATAAACATCCGCTAGGTCGACAGATATCTGTGAATATCAATGGACTCATTACTCGAGGTTGGCAATCATGAAGGGTTGTCCCTGCCAAACCCTGCCAAACCTTTATGTGTTTGAAGTTGATGATACATCAACATGGCACTGGTGACTTTGAGAGAAGGAAGATGATGGGAACTACTCCCTGCCACAATGCCAACTTGGAAACCTGTACAATTGTACTCTTTATCACAAGGCTCTGAATTCCTCCCTCTACGAGAACTGCTTTCTTTTAACAGTCTCTGAGCTTAGGAATGACAACAAGCTCGACTTGTGTAGCATAGCTAGGACATATATAGTATGATCTCCTCATATTATGGCTCATGACCAAACATCTGAAATGCCTTATTCTCACATCTGTGCAAACGTTTGCAGCTGGCGACCATTGATTTTTTGCCATCTGGTGAAGGGGGTAGAAGTCATGGCTTTTATGAATGTTATTAACTCGTAATTTCATAAGCCCCATGCCACAACCATACTGTTCACTGTGCCCTGCCTAATCAGTATCCTGATCTGCGGCGCCTGCTCACCAGTGGCACAGAGCAGGTTCAGGGTGTCACAGGTGTCCATTTGACGGATGCAGTGACAGTCAAGTCATTGCAGCACAGGGGTTGCATTAAGGAAATGCAATCATGTTCCAAAAATCACACAACTAGCAGAGCTACCATCTAGTTGGCAGTTGTAAACTTTAAATATAGTTAAAACCTGTTTTTTTATTCATGTATTTATTTATTTATAGTGGCTGGGTTTAAGGTATGGTGGATACTTTGCCCAGAATGATTGCAGCTGCAACAAATTGATATAACCAAGTACCAGGCCAGTGATCCAAGCACAACCGTGGAAGAAATGTGTGTGTTACCCCCAGACAGACTGCCTCTCTTTGATCCATTAAGAGGTAAAATAACAGCTCTCTCCAGTGAGCCAGCCCCCCATCAGGAGCTGGCCTTGGAAGCAGGAAACAAATTGCACAAGAACCCTAAAGGACTAGCCTCACACATGGGTGGTTCATACAAAAAAAAAGCTTTTGGTGCTATTAACAAGGAAAGGGGGCAGAGTTAGTATAGAGAGAGATTGCCCAGACCAGCTCAAGGAAGATTCTACCATCTTGTTTCTCTCTAGATCTGTCCTTCCTTCCTGACTCCTCCATTTTCTTTAGCACTAAGCACTGTGGGTGTGATGTCAGAAGGCAAAGACCACCTGTCTCAAGGACAGGGATTGGACCGCTTAAAGCAGGATTGCTTTAATCGAATCACCTGTAAACCTTTGCCTTTAAAAGAAGGAGTCTATCACTCCTTCTTTGATTGACTTGGAACAAACATTCATGGAAGAATTAATTGGTCATCTTTTGGGAAAGTTGACTTTCCATAGACCTCAGTGGGAGATGAAAACTGTGCCAGAGTCTCAGAAACAGCACAAATCAAAGGAGCGAAGCGTACGCACCTGTTTCATTTACACTGCTTTCAAACATCCAGAGGTTACATTATTCACAAAGGTGACCTGAACATTTCAGGAGGGGCTTCAAAGAAACACAAAATTGTGCCGTCCAGCCCCCTTGAATATAGCATTCCTGCCACTAATTTATGACAGGTTTGCAGGAACCATGTTGGTGCTGTGAGCACATTTCACCGAGACAGTCTATTAAAGGGCCCAAATCTGTGAAAAAAGTATTTCCATCCTTGTTTGGTGGATTGAAATGCAAGGGTAACAGCCACAGTTTAGCTTGCAGCTACCAAACTTAAAAACGAAATCATGAAAGGGTCACAAATAAAACAGTCATGATTTGAAATCCTCCTGCACCGGTTTCAAAGGGTATATGGGGATGACCCTTGTTTCAAGACATTTAAAATCATATTTGTGGATTTGAGATGTACTTTTAAATGCCCACAAAGTCCCTCTTATTTGTAAAAATGCACAAAGGGATCATATGAATGAGTGCACCTATGATTCACCAATTCATATGCCGTTTGTCAAATGGGCTGCTCCATTTGTTGGCCTACGTGAGTAGATGCTCTAGTGCACCTCATCCCTTGCTCCAAAAGAAGTTTGAACATCTGGCCTTCAGCATCTAAGGCAGAGGCAAGATCTGATCTCTAAGAGGAAAAAAAGGAACTATTGCTTATGTATACATTTCAATCCATCTGTGACTTTTTCAAAATTATTGTATTCTTCCAAAAGGTATTTTGTGGTTTCAAAAATTAAAGTTGTTGGTTCAACTTCAACAATTAGGCTAGTGCTAGGCTGAGGCAAACAGAAACCGCTTGGCTAATGCATTTCGGAACAATTCCTTCTTCAGAGTCGGGTTATTTATGTCCTACTAATATAGTGGTATTAGCATTTCAAAAAAGAGGAAACCCCAATGAAGATCTACAAGCAGCAAGAGTAAAGGTATCTGCCAAGACAAGAGCCAGCACACTCATTCCAAAAGACAAGAAACAGTCTCCGGAGTGAGTATATGTCTCTAAACTTTCCTCTCAAAGTATGCTGATAAAGAGATGCATTAACAAGCATCCGTTGTATGATGGAAGAATGTCACCCACAAAGGTAATCACCAACAACAAGGTGCCATAAGTATGACAGCATTGGACATAAAGTTAAGACTGTCGATAAGCAGCAGATCAAAATTCTTAAAAGGTATCTCTCACAATGAACGGGAACGTATATGAGCTATGATGTGATATAGAAATTACAATTGTCAATGAATAACCATGCTATGCCATATAATTTGTATGTATAACAAGTACAGAGAAATGTACATCCAGCAGCGAATGAGGCATGATATATTAATGTGTGTGTTAATTTGAAGATATTAATAGTATACAATTGATATTCTAATTAAACAAATATCACTATCAGGTTGGGCAACATCCACAGAGTTTCATGACGCAGCCAAGTACACAATAGCAATTTCTACATATAACATACATAAACATGCTGCCTAGCTCTAACAACACTGTGTATAATATCATGCGTTATACTACTGGTCATCAGATATACCCCATCATGTCTAACACAATTTAGAGAGAAAGAGACAGGTATGATGTACCTAATCACTCCTCGTATTTTGATCTCTAGTATGGTTGCATTTACTCTGCACCTAGATACCTTCCACATTGAACTACATCTCCCTAACACCTATGGGCTACTAACTTGCATCATCGCGTGTTCATACGCAATGACGTATTATATTTAAAGATGGTGGGCGTCACGCAGCATTCTGTTGCCAGGGGGAACCTCCGTTGCCCCGGACACCACAATGCTGCGGACCCTCGATAAGACCCTGGAAGGAAGCGCGAGCAGGTAAGCATTGCAACAATGCTCGTATCAGTATATGCATTTTCTGTCAATACACACTAGGTTCCTAACTGATTCATGTGTCCTTGTTTAGAAAGGAACTGCTATATGCAACACACCACCCTGAGATTCTAAAATGGAATCAGTTTAGGAGCGCACCTCATCGGCGGTCTGATGAGGTAAGCCAGCATATGGATTCGTCTATTTGTTTCTTTTGTAACACGTGTTAGCTAGTAAGATGACAATCACTATAGTTAGGGCATACACATTAAAATGGATGTTAAGCAGGGTATTGTTGATTTCTTTTCAGAATATCTCTGCATGAACAAATAACCATGAGTATCATAACACGAAGCTCTGAAGCTAAATAAATCCTGGTTTACTCTCATGGGATGCAGCATAGGAGTTTAAAACAAAAATAGTTTGCAGCCAAACAGTGTGTGAATTGAAGAAATTGAGCAATAAGGAAAGCGTACAAAAAGTTGGCAGGTATGTGTTATTCTGATGGCATGAACAACTTCAAAAGAAAGATTATGAATGTTGATTAATGCAAATTGTATTGTTTATCTTTAGTTGATTGTGTTTGGGGTGAAGTTAACCCCAAGCTGTTAATGTTTTTTAGAAACCCGCCCTGAGGAAGGACACAGTCCGAAATGCATCGGCAAGGGCTTCTGCCATAATGATCACAATAAGGAAAAACTTAAAGGTGTAAAAGTGATTGAAATTCAAGCAAATAATAGGAGTCGATCTATGGATGATTAACTACACAGGAAGTATCACAAAATGTGAACTCTGAATAGTTGTACATTTGAAGTAGTATTTACTACAAAAATAGGCGTTTCCAAAGCTCACTCAGTGGATGTGCCACTGAGCTGTTCTCTCCTGTTACTTTTTCTGTGACACTGTGTATGTCACATGTTTTGGATGACGCCTTGAACTTCAACAATAACATTTGATTAGCATTTAACAAACTTTTCGAAAACAAGCAGTGCCCGCCTTATCCATTGAACTTGTTCATCTTATGACCTATACAGTTGGTTTGGCCATTAAAAGTGACATGTCACAATGAAAAAAACATGTCCAAACTGGTTCCAATGTAAGCCAGTCTAGACCCATAAGAACACTCATTATCCTAGCTTCATCATATATGCTCAGTATTACAAATTCATGCTAGAGTAAGAAATATACAGTTTGCTACACCAAAATGTCAGTCTAGTGAGGTAATACTACTTATCATGCTTGCTTTATCAAAGATGCCAAGTAATACATGTCATGCCACAGTAAGCAATGGCTAGACTGGCTGTACCAAAATGACAGTCTAGACCAGTAATGACACACATGAACTTGACTTTGCCAAAAAATACCAATAAAACATGCAAAGTCAATAAAGGATGTGTCAAAAATGCTCTAGTGATCCCCAGTCTCCCATGGCGCCACACACACACACACACATACACCCTTTCACCCACCCATGCATCTCCCCTCACATTCATTCACACTGCATACACCCCAAAGGCACACACCCACCGATCCACCCAGAACATTCAAACACACACTATCACAGTCATACACATTCACCCACCATTCACTCACGCATTCACCTTCTCTTATATCCACTCTCACTGCTTTCTCCACACAGGCAAAAAACACATACAGTATCACATTTCTTCTCATTCACCCACCACTCACTGACCCATAGCACATACATATATCTGACACATGCAAAATATACTTCACATTTTTTTTCTTTTTTTAAAGCCTTCTTACCTGTTTTTCCAGCTTCGGTCTGTCATTTCAGGCCACCCTTGGCTCCTCCTTGCTGTTCAGAAACAGGACCCAGGAAGCTGGGAGAGCTTCCTGGCTCCTGTATATGAGCCATGAGGAATCCAGCGGAGAAGGGGTTGGAGCTGAACGTGGCATGTGACATGTGCCACATGCCACAGACAGCTCCAAACTCTTCTGAGTACTTTTTTCTCACATTGAAAGCCACTGCCCAGTCTTCAGCCTGATAGCTGAGGACTGGGCTGGGGCCCCCCAGAACTGGTGTGGCAGGGCCCCACACACCACAAGGGCTGTGGGTGCCCCTGATACTCCAGTGCCCAGGAGTTTATGTTCCTCCCAGAACGGGGCTATTTTCGGGCAACCCCAGCAGATGTGCTCCGCAGTGCCCTCTTGGCCACATCCCCTCCAACATTTCCCCGATGATCCCGGGTAGATCGTACACAGACGAGCTGGGGTATAATGCCACCCATATAGTATCTTGTACCAAATTTCTCTGATCTACGAGGCTCTCGCCAGTTTAGGGATCTTCTTCCATAACCGTTCCCATTCCAAATGCCCCAATTCCCTGCCCAATATACCTTCCCACCTTCCCATAAACGCCCACCGTGGCCTTGGGACTGCCCCCATCGAGAATCTTATAAAGTTGCGAGATGAGGCCCTTTGACCCATAACTGGTCATCAAGAATTTCTCAAAAGAGGTGAGCGGTCTCGTGGCCGCTTCCTTATTCGTGGAGTGCAGGAGCCAATGCGGCAACTTTCGCCAATGAAGGAGATCTTTCTTAATTCTTTTCAAGAGCGGGGGGAAGTTCGCCCCGTACCACCCCTTTAGGGTCGGAGTAATCCTCACTCCCAAATACGTAATTCCCCCCGCGCGCCAGGCAAAAGGCGTGGACTCCCTCAGCGCCTCCCTCTCTTCCCTTTCCAACGTCAGGGCCATCAATTCGGATTTATGCATGTTTATGCGCAGCCCGGATGCTTCCCCAAAGTCCTCCAACAACAGCCTGCATTGCCTTCCTGACTCTATTGGGTTGGTCAGGGCAAGGAGCAATGTCATCCGCGAAGGCTGCCACTTTATGTTGACTACCCCCAAACGGTATCCCCGTATCCCTTCCGAGTCCCGAATTGCCTGCAGGAGGGGCTCCAGATAGATCGCATAAAGCAGGGGCGATAGGGGACATCCTTGCTTTGTGCCTCTTTGGAGATGGAAAGGCCTAGAAAGGGTTCCATTGACCACCACCCTCGCTCGAGGACCCTCATAGTTCGCCTTAACCATCTGTAGATAGGGGCCTCCTAGCCCAATTTAATCCATGGTCTTGAAAAGGAAGAACCTTTTCACCCGGTCGAACGCTTTTTCAGCGTCTAAAGATAAAAGCGCCGCTGGGATACGTGTCTTTTCCGCCTTTTCCACCAGATGGGCCACTCTTCTGATATTGTCCGCTGTCTTCCTCCGCTTCACAAATCCCGCCTGTTCCTGATGGATCAGATCTGGGAGAAACCCCTCCAACCTGTTCGCTAAAATTTTAGTGTATATTTTAGCATCTACATTAATAAGCGCTATTGCCCTATAGGAGGATCGCTGGAGAGGGTCCTTGCCCGCCTTCAGGATTAAAGAGATTTTAGCCTCTTTCATGGAAGGGGTGATCTGCCCGCTATCCTTAAAGGAATTGAAGAGGTACGCCAACTGCGGTATAAGAACTCCGGCAAAAGTCTTATAAAAAGACGCAGAGTACCCGTCGGGGCCCGGGGCCTTACCTGCGGGCAACTTCCGGATGACCAACCTCACTTCCTCTTCCGTTATGCTCTTTTGAAGACCGATCTGCGCCTCCCCCACAATTTTACCCAAGTTAACCCTTTCCAGGAATTCCTCCTGAGCTTGGTCGCAGGGGTGCTGCGACGCGTCCAAGGACTCGTAACATTTCTCCATCGCTTCTAGAATGTCCTCTGTTCGAGTAAGCCTGCTGTGATAGTGTTCCTTGCGGCAGCTCCCGAAAGAGGGTGGCTAGTAGGGTGTCCGCTTTATTCCCCTTAGCATAGAGTTTTTGCCTCACAAGAAGCAGAGCCCCTTCTGCTTTTTTAGTGCGGAGGAATACCCAGTTGCCCCACCACCCTCCTATAGCCCTTCTGATTAGATATACTGGGGTTCGCTGCCACCCTGCCTCTTGCCTCCTCAACCTCAGCCTCCAGGCAAGACTCCAGGACCTGTAATTGTTTCTGTCTTTTTGCCCTGGCTGCTATAATTTCTCCCCTCATCGTGGCATTAAACGCGTCCCATCTCATAGCTTCCCCCGTGTCCCCTCTCTTATTCCTGTCAAAGAACTCTCTCATCTTGCCCTCTAGCTCCTCCCTTATCAAGAGATCCCTCAACAGGTACTCCGGGTACTTCCAACCCCACAAATCCCTCTTCCTCTCTCCCAGGTCCAACGGCATGGTGAGTGTTTTGTGGTCCGCTATACCCATGGGCCCCACCTCTATCTCCTTGACCTTGCCCACCAAATTAGCTGAGACCCAAATATAGTCAATTCTGGACTGTGTCCCGTGGACTTCAGAGAGGAAGGTGTAGCCCTCTGTGTCCCCTCTTAGTTTCCGCCAAACATCTCTCAGCCCCATGCTCATCACCTTGTCCCTCAGCTCCGCAGAGGCCACCGCTCCCCCTCCCCGGTCCCCAGACCGCCCCGACCTATCCTTAGCCTTGTCCCATGCAATATTTAGATCACCCATTAGGATCATCCGGCCCCTCGCCCAGGCCCCTAATCTCCCCAAAAGGCCACGGAGGAAGGAGTCCTGCCCCGTATTGGGTGCATAAATAACCCCTATTGTGTACATCTCTTCTGCAATTTTGCCTCTAACCACAACGTATCTACCCCTTTTATCCTTAGAACATCCTCCATCCGCAAGTGCACCGTACTACGGATGGCCAGCGCTACCCCCCACTGCTTTCGTTGGGCAAGACGCCTGAAAAACCTGATCGAACCCCCTTAACCTTAAGCGATGTTGATCATTGGGAAGCAAGTGGGTTTCTTTCAACCCCAGAAAGTCGGGTTTTCCCCGCCTCGTAAACTGCTCCAACTTTTTCCTCTTCAGCGGAGTTTTGAGGCGCCGCACGTTATGCGTCACCCATTTGAACTGTGACGAAATATCTTCTCCCGCCTATTGTATCCCCTCCTCCTGGCCCGCCTTCCTCTCGTTCGCTCCATGCCCAGCATCCGAATACCTTGTGTACCTTACCCTTACCACTTGGACAGCACCCGAGAGAAGCCCCCCCAACCCCCAACCCCCCTCCCTCCACCCCCCTCCCAATCCCTGAGGACCTTAACTCCAGGCCATCCCATCCCCCCCTCCCCCACTAGGCTTCCACGCACTTACCGATCCCATGATGTTTGCTCTTAGCTCCCACTCTCCCCTCTATTTCAAAAAAGACACAAAAACAACCTTTTTGTCCACCACCCCATCTTATTGTAGGGGACCAATTCAGCTCTCCTCGCTCCCAGATCTTTCCTCCCCCGCTGGCCCCGTTTCCCCCCCTTTTCCGGGGGCTCTCCGCCGTGCGGGCCTCCTCCTCTTCCCTTCACCAACCAAGGACCATTCCCATGGTCTGGACCGCTCCTCACCACCTCTTCCTGGCGTGCCCCCAGGGCCTGCCGCACCCCAACCCCTGTGCGGCTCCTGGTCCTGATCCACTTGCAGAATGTCCGCACCCTCTTGCATCGTAGTTATTCATTTTTGAGAGCCAGCCCACTCAAAGACGAGACCAAAGGGGAAAGTCCATCTGTACCTAATCCCCTTCTCTTTAAGCTTTGCGGTAAGCGGACCCCACAGTCGTCTCTTGAGCAGAGTACTGCTAGCCAGGTCCTGAAACAGCTCGATGCGTTGGCCGTTGAAGCTTATCGGTTCTTTTGTTCTAGCGGCTCGGAGAACCGCTTCCTTTTGAGCGTACTGTGTGAATGCTGCTAGTATGTCACGTGGCCTGGCATTAGGGTTTTTGTTGAGGGGCCCAACTCTATGGACTCTATCCAGCTCGATCCGTTCCGACAAGGGCTCTCACAGCAGCTCCGCAAAGATCCCCTGAACTGTCTCCTTTAGGTCTCTATTTTGTACTGTCTCCAGCAGAAGCTTCAGCCTGATGTTGATCCTTCGAGACCTGTTTTCCATATCTTCCAATCTTATTTCCAGGTTCCGCGTTGCCGTGTCAAGCCTCTCGATCACTTCACTGTTCTCCATGACCTCCTTGCCCACCTCCTGCAGGCCTTTCTCTACAATGTCCGTCCTCTCCCCCAGCGGACTCACTTCCTGCTTGATCTCCGCCAATGCCTGGTTGATGTCCGACCGCATCAATTGAAATTGCTCCTGAAAAGTTTTCGCCAGGGATGCCTGCAGTTAGAGCATCTCCCCATGGAGATCCTGCCGTGAGATGGAGGCAGCCACTTCCAAAGTATCCGCCTGCTCCTGGTCCATGCCACCCCCTTGTGTGACTCTGCGTTCCTCCACCGAGTCTTTGCCTGCCCACAGGGCTAGAATGGGACCATGGGCATCCCCCTGAGATGAGCCACTTTTGCCCGCTTTGTTTTTGTTTTTAGTGGCCATGCCTGCAGGAGAAGGCACGATCCTCCCCTCCGAACTATGGGTTTCGGTACCACCCTTACTCCGTGATGAGCCCGGGGAGCAGGCACCAGTCCTCAGATGGCGCACAGCGGGGGCGAGGCCCCTCGAGCCCAGAGAAGGGCCCCCCACTCTCCTCCACAATATCACCAGCTCGGGGGGGGCCCCTTCCAGACCCCCTTCGAAACCAGTACCACTCGGGCCCCGCCCCACCGCCTCTTACCGCACCTTCCTGATATCTCCTGAGCACTGCCCGGCCCAGTCCTCTCACTACGGGCCTCCACCTCCATGTCCCCGTCCTGGGCCGCTCCGCGCCGCCAGCAAGTACGCCGGGAGGCCTTTCCCAGCCCGAATCAGGGCCCACACCCACGCGAGGCCCCGCTGCTGGTCGCCGTCAAGGCAGGGGCACCGAGGATCCAAACGGCGGCCCCCGCTGCGGCGCCTCCAAGTCCACTCCGCGCACCGGGGTCAGGTGCCAAGTCTCACGCTCCTCCCAGCCGGGACTGGCCGACCGCGGCCGCCGCCGAAGGGCGCCAACAGTTCTGGTGCGCCCGCCCGAATGACGGGGAAGGGCTTGCACCGTCACAGGAGCCACAAGCTGTAAGCCGTCCCCCGACGCCGCACAGGCACTGCTCTTCCCTCCGCCGCGGGGCACAAGAGCCGGACTCCTCTCCCGCCCGCCGCCGCAAGCCCCTCCGAGCCCGCCAGCCTCCAAGCTCGGAAGGCACTGTTCCCCCTCTGCTGCTGGGCGCTGTTACAACCACGGCCCCCACAAGTTGCGGGAAGGTGCGGGCCACTAGGATTCTCTGCTCCTCAACGCTTACGGGGGGTTGAACATCGCGAAAAGGGTGAGGGGACAGGAGCGCCGACGACACACGTCACCTGGTGTCGGCGGCCATCTTGGAATCCGAGAGCAGAGTTTTTAAGGTAACACACACGTATGTTCCACATGTGCAGCTAACATGTATGTGTGTATTTGAAGATGGGCAGAACGTGCACACACACATCCATACTGTGTCATCATGCAATTTGCATGTAAAGTCATGGACACTTCTTTCAGGCAGTACAGTGATAGCAGTCAATGAAAGGAAGACACTCTGTGTTCAGTGATGTGCCCCCAGTCAGTGCTTGCTTTTCACAGGGTGTGATATCTGGTTTTCTGAGTACAAACTCGTGAGGTTCATGCAGTGCATATGAGTGACCAATGCTCACTTTACCAGGCATATACTTATAAGTGTAGAAGGGACTGACAGGGCATGCTTTGTAGAAGGCACCGGAGAACAGTATATGACACCCAACACAGTTAGTACAACTTTCCTTGACATGTTCAAGGGCAATAAAGATATGTTTACATGGATAGCAGGATTACATGTACAACAAGGATGTTGCATGTAGTGTGTTCAAGTTGCCATTGTGCTTGTGCCATTGATGATGGTAGGGATGTATCATATATACATTCTGGATAATAAAGCCATTATCTAAGATGACCTGTATAGAGCCATATAATTATACTGGCAACACGAGATGCAGATGCAGACACACATGTGAGACTGCCAGTAGTGTAGTGATATCCCCATCATTGCCACAGGATGCAGCAATACTAATAGCTACAGGAGGCCATCTCTGGAACTGAGAAGCCAGAATGCCTGGCTACCTGAGGGTGCAGTGAAGGAGCTTAGGGGACACAATATCTGTAATAGAGTCAAAGGTGACTCAAGACTATGTAGTAAGGTTAGGGGGAGCACAGATACCCAAAACTCAATTGATTCAATCTGCAGTGGGCTTTGCATGCACTTCAGGAACATCAGTGATAAGTCTTTGTGACATGACCTCACTGAAATTCAGTTGCATATTGCCCTGAAAGAGAATGCTGGTGGACAAGCTAACAGGAGCTTGGGGCCTGCATGGAGCATTTCTCAGCAAATCGGCAAAAGAGTATAAAAAGGAAGTGACTTGCTGTGAGGATTTCTAGTGTCAAGATGCAATAGACCAGAAGGGGACGCCACTAACTGAAAGAGTGTATTTAGGGGAACCACTGGAAGAAAGTTTAGTTGAGGGGCATGCCCACATATTTGAGCCAAACGTGCACTGGCAACAACATAAACATCTAGCTAGTTTAGCCACAATGGGCATGTAAACCTGAAAACGTGTTATATTGAAAGTATTCCACAACCTTCTGAATTAACTGATGTGAGGAGGGAAGAAAATGCAATGGACAAGTATGTGGGTGCCTTTTCAGGCATCTATCCCAGGGTGGTGCAAAAGCATTGCAACAATTATCAGGGAAGACTGGTTAGGCATGACACTAGTTGCCAGAGTTGCATTGTATGGAAAGTGGCAACCCCTTGATATAATACCATATACCGCTCCACCTGCAGCATTCACACCACAAATAGTGGAACATGTAATAAGGTGGAGTCAATGAAGAATGATTTTTGGCCATTAGGTGAATACAGGCTGTGATCCAAGTTTGAGCACAAACCATAATCCCTACCACTGCATTTCCTATTGAATGTGGGCCTGAAAGGTATTGAGGACTTACTGGAACTGCCAGAGGATGTGGTACAAGGTTTGGATGAGTCAGAAGTGTACTTGAGGAAATTCAATACCCAATGTAATCCAAAAGTGTGTTCAAACGTAGACCAGGTAAGTTCAACGAGAACGGCAAACATTCAAAAGAAGTATTGTTGCATTAATTGTTTTAGTGTCTTTGTACAACCTTGGTTTGACCTTAGATACATGTTTAAGCATCGAGTAAATGCTAAACTTTAGATAAAACAAAGTTTCTGAGGGACTCTAACTGAAGGGTGACTCTGATTACGATGACAATTCTGCAGTGGAAAAATGGTGCCTACACAATCAATTTTGCAAAGATACTAGAAAGGAAATGAAGTACAAAAGGTGGGGTCATATAGGTTATGCAAAACTCTGAATGTCAGTAAAAAGGAGTCAGGGGAAAGGTAAGTACTAAACCTATGGACAAACCTTGAACACCCACCCAGACAAATGGAATGATAGAAGTGAAAGGCAGATTTTGACAGATGTGACAGTGTATTTCAGTCAGGGTACCAAATTAAGCAGAAACAGACCCTGTGGAGTAACCATGGATCCAGTAGTAAGGTGAACCTGAAAATAAATATATGCCAACCAAATAGCTAATCCAGCAACTTGAGATGAACATAGAAGGGTGTTACCTATGTGTCCATGCCCAACGACTAGAAATACAGATAAAGTACTGTAAATGTAGTGTGAGAAAGAACATCACCATCTATTTCCCCTGAAACATCAAGTTCGGGAGCACAGCCCTTCATGGAAGTGAAGATCAGATATTACCTTACAAGGAAACAGGGGAAGTGGGATAAGGGCCATCTTATGAAGGACAAAAAAGATAGGAAGGATTGAAAAACAGTGTAACCAATTGTCTGTGTTACCTGCATACAAGTATTACCAGCCATGAATAGTCTTTGAAAGTGCAGGTTGTTTCTTATAATTTCATCTAAAGGTTATGGTAAATGAATGTACCAGTCCTTTCAGAACCAGAAGATGGTCCCCGTTCAGAAAGGGAGAGTGAAGTCTAGGTCATGAAAATCAAACTTATCTTGGTGGCACCTCAATTGGATCCAAAGATACCCAAGACAATAGAAAGGCATTTGTGCCTGTCCCATTGGCATGGAAGGATGAAAAACCAGTCATATGGTAAAACCATCAATAACATGAACATATTCACTAGATATAGGATTCAAAGATTATAGGCGCCAACAATAGATTGACTTTCAACCACAGGTGTAAGATGCCAGTTTCAAAATCCTAAGTGGGTGTTGCATTGCAACTTCCAGGCAAGGAGCTACCCCACCTTACACCTGCCCTTGCATCAACATTACCAACCCATTGTAAAAGGATGCTGACTTGGCAAACAGAAGAGAGATGGAATAGAGGCAGAGGGAATGAAAGTATCATGGCTAACTGAATGAGTCAAGGAAACACAGATTTCTGAGACCAAATTGTAGCCCTTAAAATCAAAATTGAATCCTCACTTTTGATGTGTAGAAAGACCATGTAGAAGGAATGAAGGCACACAGACGAGCTTGAGGCCAGGAGAGTGTGGCTAAATCCACGCCCACAGCCTGGTGGTCCCTCACCCAAGTTGGAAAAAGGGGTATAAGATTATACATCCTTAAAAATAGGGCCAGATGAGGCAAATCAAACAAAATGCTTTCACAAATTTACATAAACCGAAAAAAGGTAAAAAGCAAACTTTTTGTTAGGTGTGTTGATTGAATCTACTGTTCCATCAAGCTTCTTATATGCCAGGAGTGGAACTGTGAGAGAACATTTCCTGAGAATCTGAAAGAATCAGTGAGTATTCTACAGATCCAGTGTGAAACCCGCAGGTGGTGGGTGTTAAATAGCTACCAGTTAAGTCACTTTAGAATCTAATGAGCATTCAGAAGCAACAGGAACACATCCATAGATCCAGTGATCCAGGAGGCTAGTGTGATAATAGCTGATTCACAAAGAACTTTAGGTGGAAACCAAAGACTCTGTAGCCACCATGTCTGACTGAACTATGAGCTACTGATGAGACATCAGAATATTCTTTCCCAGATGGGATGGCAACCTGGTGTTTATCTTGAGTGTCTTTGGAAATGAAAGGGGCAACGTTCCACTGGAAAGATTAGATTGCCTAACAAGTTTATTCTAGAATTTGACAGGCTACTAGTAAGACTTCACAAGTTTGAGAAGTAACCTAAACTGGGAGAATAGCCTGCATGCATGACTAATTTCCAATTTCCCCTGAGCAATCGAAGAAACACGGATGAACCAGTTATCTAGTTAAGGGTGAGCCTAAACATTGCACACATGTATAATTATCAACAGAGGAGCAAGAAATTTGGAGAATATGCTTTACGTTCTTTTGAGAATAAAACAGAGAACTCTGCATTGACACTGGCATGCCCCTATCACAATCCAGGTACATGGATGGCTAGGCACACATTTTGGGGCATATAAATAAACATCCGCTAGGTCGACAGATATCTGTGAATATCAATGGACTCATTACTCGAGGTTGGCAATCATGAACGGTTGTCCCTGCCAAACCCTGCCAAACCTTTATGTGTTTGAAGTTGATGATACATCAACATGGCACTGGTGACTTTGAGAGAAGGAAGATGATGAGAACTACTCCCTGCCACAATGCCAACTTGGAAACCTGTACAATTGTACTCTTTATCACAAGGCTCTGAAGTCCTCCCTCTACGAGAACTGCTTTCTTTTAACAGTCTCTGAGCTTAGGAATGACAACAAGCTCGACTTGTGTAGCATAGCTAGGACATATATAGAATGATCTCCTCATATTATGGCTCATGACCAAACATCTGAAATGACTTATTCTCGCATCTGTGCAAACGTTTGCAGCTGGCGACCATTGATATTTTGCCATCTGGTGAAGGGGGTAGAAGTCATGGCTTTTATGAATGTTATTAACTTGTAATTTCATAAGCCCCATGCCACAACCATACTGTTCACTGTGCACTGCCTAATCAGTATCCTGATCTGCGGCGCCTGCTCACCAGTGGCACAGAGCAGGTTCAGGGTGTCAAAGGTGTCCATGTGACGTATGCAGTGACAGTCAAGTCATTGCAGCACAGGGGCTGCATTAAGGAAATGCAATCATGTTCCAAAAATCACACAACTAGCAGAGCTACCATCTGGTTGGCAGTTGTAAACTTTAAATATAGTTAAAACCTGTATTTTTATTCATGTATTTATTTATTTATCGTAGCTGGGTTTAAGGTATGGTGGATACTTTGCCCAGAATGATTGCAGCTGCAACAAATTGATATAACCAAGTACCAGGCCAGTGATCCAAGCACAACCGTGGAAGAAATGTGTGTGTTACCCCCAGACAGACTGCCTCTCTTTGATCCATTAAGAGGTAAAATAACAGCTCTCTCCAGTGAGCCAGCCCCCCATCAGGAGCTGGCCTTGGAAGCAGGAAACAAATTGCACAAGAACCCTAAAGGACTAGCCTTACGCATGGGTGGTTCATACAAAAAAAAAGCTTTTGGCGCTATTAACAAGGAAAGGGGGCAGAGTTAGTATAGAGAGAGATTGCCCATACCAGCTCAAGGAAGATTCTACCATCTTGTTTCTCTCTAGATCTGTCCTTCCTTCCTGACTCCTCCATTTTCTTTAGCACTAAGCACTGTGGGTGTGATGTCAGAAGGCAAAGACCACCTGTCTCAAGGACAGGGATTGGACCGCTTAAAGCAGGATTGCTTTAATCCAATCACCTGTAAACCTTTGCCTTTAAAAGAAGGAGTCTATCACTCCTTCTTTGATTGACTTGGAACAAACATTCATGGAAGAATTAATTGGTCATCTTTTGGGAAAGTTGACTTTCCATAGACCTCAGTGGGAGATGAAAACTGTGCCAGAGTCTCAGAAACAGCACAAATCAAAGGAGCGAAGCGTACGCACCTGTTTCATTTACACTGCTTTCAAACATCCAGAGGTTACATTATTCACAAAGGTGACCTGAACATTTCAGGAGGGGCTTCAAAGTAACACAAAATTGTGCAGTCCAGCCCCCTTGAATATAGCATTCCTGCCACTAATTCATGACAGGTTTGCAGGAACCATGTTGGTGCTGTGAGCACATTTCACCGAGACAGTCTATTAAAGGGCCCAAATCTGTGAAAAAATTTTTCCATCCTTGTTTGGTGGATTGAAATGCAAGGGTAACAGCCACAGTTTAGCTTGCAGCTACCAAACTTAAAAAACGAAATCATGAAAGGGTCACAAATAAAACAGTCATGATTTGAAATCCTCCTGCACCGGTTTCAAAGGGTATATGGGGATGACCCTTGTTTCAAGACATTTAAAATCACATTTGTGGATTTGAGATGTACTTTTAAATGCCCACAAATTCCCCCTTATTTGTAAAAATGCACAAGGGGATCATATGAATGAGTGCACCTATGATTCACCAATTCATATGCCGTTTGTCAAATGGGCTGCTCCATTTATTGGCCTACGTGATTAGATGCGCTAGTTCACCTCATCCCTTGCTCCAAAAGAAGTTTGAACATCTGGCCTTCGGCATCTAAGGCAGAGGCAAGATCTGATCTCTAAGAGAAAAAAAGGAACTATTGCTTATGTATAAATTTCAATCCATCTGTGACTTTTTCAAAATTATTTTATTCTTCCAAAAGGTATTTTGTGGTTTCAAAAATTAAAGTTGTTGGTTCAATTTCAACAATTAGGCTAGTGCTAGGCTGAGGCAAACAGAAACCGCTTGGCTAATGCATTTCGGAACAATTCCTTCTTCAGAGTCGGGTTATTTATGTCCTACTAATATAGTGGTATTAGCATTTCAAAAAAGAGGAAACCCCAATGAAGATCTACAAGCAGCAAGAGTAAAGGTATCTGCCAAGACAAGAGCCAGCACACTCATTCCAAAAGACAAGAAACAGAGTTAGTATATGTGTCTAAACTTTCCTCTCAAAGTATGCAGATAAAGAGATGCATTAACAAGCATCCGTTGTATGATGGAAGAATGTCACCCACAAAGGTAATCACCAACAACAAGGTGCCATAAGTATGACAGCATTGGACATAAAGTTAAGACTGTCGATAAGCAGCAGATCAAAGTTCTTAAAAAGTATCTCTCACAATGAACGGGAACGTATATGAGCTATGATGTGATATAGAAATTACAATTGTCAATGAATAACCATGCTATGCCATATAATTTGTATGTATAACAAGTACAGAGAAATGTACATCCAGCAGCGAATGAGGCATGATATATGAATGTGTGTGTTTATTTGAAGATATTAATAGTATACAATTGATATTCTAATTAAACAAATATCACCATCAGGTTGGGCAACATCCACAGAGTTTCATGAAGCAGCCAAGTACACAATAGCAATTTCTACATATAACATACATAAACATGCTGCCTAGCTCTAACAACACTGTATACAATATCATGCGTTATACTACTGGTCATCAGATATACCCCATCATGTCTCACACAATTTAGAGAGAAAGAGACAGGTATGATGTACCTAATCACTCCTCGTATTTTGATCTCTAGTATGGTTGCATTTACTCTGCACCTAGATACCTTCCACATTGAACTACAACTCCCTAACACCTATGGGCTACTAACTTGCATCATCGCGTGTTCATACGCAATGACGTATTATATTTAAAGATGGTGGGCGGCACGCAGCATTCTGTTGCCAGGGGGAACCTCCGTTGCCCCGGACACCACAATGCTGCGGACCCTCCATACGACCCTGGAAGGAAGCGCGAGCAGGTAAGCATTGCAACAATGCTCGTATCAGTATATGCATTTTCTGTCAATACACACTAGGTTCCTAACTGATTCATGTGTCCTTGTTTAGAAAGGAACTGCTATATGCAACACACCACCCTGAGATTCTAAAATGGAATCAGTTTAGGAGCGCACCTCATCGGCGGTCTGATGAGGTAAGCCAGCATATGGATTCGTCTATTTGTTTCTTTTGTAACACGTGTTAGCTAGTAAAATGACAATCACTATAGTTAGGGCATACACATTAAAATGGATGTTAAGCAGGGTATTGTTGATTTCTTTCCAGAATATCTCTGCATGTACAAATAACCATGAGTATCATCACACGCAGCTCTGAAGCTAAATAAATCCTGGTTTACTCTCATGGGATGCAGCATAGGAGTTTAAAACAAAAATAGTTTGCAGCCAAACAGTGTGTGAATTGAAGAAATTGAGCAATAAGGAAAGCGTACAAAAAGTTGCCAGGTATGTGTTATTCTGATGGCATGAACAACTTCAAAAGAAAGATTATGAATGTTGATAAATGCAAATTGTATTGTTTATCTTTAGTTGATTGTGTTTGGGGTGAAGTTAACCCCAAGCTGGTAATGTTTTTTAGAAACCCGCCCTGAGGAAGGACACAGTCCGAAATGCATCGGCAAGGGCTTCTGCCATAATGATTACAATAAGGAAAAACTTAAAGGTGTAAAAGTGATTGAAATTCAAGCAAATAATAGGAGTCGATCTATGGATGATTGACTACACAGGATGTATCACAAAATGTGAACTCTGAATAGTAGTACATTTGAAGTAGTATTTACTACAAAAATAGGCATCTCCAAAGCTCAGTGGATGTGCCACTGAGCTGTTCTCTCCTGTTACTTTTTCTGTGACACTGTGTATGTCACATGTTTTGGATGACGCCTTGAACTTCAACAATAACATTTGATTAGCATTTAACAAACTTTTCGAAAACAAGCAGTGCCCGCCTTATCCATTGAACTTGTTCATCTCATGACCTATACAGTTGGTTTGGACATTTAAAGTGACATGTCACAATGAAAAAAACATGTCCAAACTGGTTCCAATGTAAGCCAGTCTAGACCCATAAGAACACTCATTATCCTAGCTTCATCATATATGCTCAGTATTACAAATTCATGCTAGAGTAAGAAATATACAGTTTGCTACACCAAAATGTCAGTCTAGTGAGGTAATACTACTTATCATGCTTGCTTTATCAAAGATGCCAAGTAATACATGTCAGGCCACAGTAAGCAATGGCTAGACTGGCTGTACCAAAATGACAGTCTAGACCAGTAATGACACACATGAACTTGACTTTGCCAAAAAATACCAATAAAACATGCAAAGTCAATAAAGGATGTGTCAAAAATGCTCTAGTGATCCCCAGTCTCCCATGGCGCCACACACACACACACACACAAACACACACCCTTTCACCCACCCATGCATCTCCCCTCACATTCATTCACACTGCATTCACCCCAAAGGCACACACCCACCCATCCACCCAGAACATTCAAACACACACTATCACAGTCATACACATTCACCCACCATTCACTCACGCATTCACCTTCTCTTATATCCACTCTCACTGCTTTCTCCACACAGGCAAAAAACACATACAGTATCACATTTCTTCTCATTCACCCACCACTCACTGACCCATAGCACATACATATATCTGACACATGCAAAATATACTTCACATTTTTTTTCTTTTTTTAAAGCCTTCTTACCTGTTTTTCCAGCTTCGGTCTGTCATTTCAGGCCACCCTTGGCTCCTCCGTGCTGTTCAGAAACAGGACCCAGGAAGCTGGGAGAGCTTCCTGGCTCCTGTATATGAGCCACGAGGAATCCAGTGGAGAAGGGGTTGGAGCTGAACGTGGCATGTGACATGTGCCACATGCCACGGTCAGCTCCAAACTCTTCTGAGTACTTTTTTCCTCACATTGTAATCCACTGCCCAGTCTTCAGCCTGATAGCTGAGGACTGGGCTGGGGCCCCCCAGAACTGGTGTGGCAGGGCCCCCCACACCACAAGGGCTGTGGGTGCCCCTGATACTCCAGTGCCCAGGAGTTTATGTTTAAAAAAGAATATATATATATATATATATATATATATATATATATATATATATATATATATATATATATATAGATATAGATATTCAGTGAAAAAACTTTGTTATAGGGACGTTATGGTTCCAAGTAAAACTGAAAAAACCCTGAAATTCTCCAGTTATGGTAAGATAAGCACCCATAACTCATGCAACCACCCTGCACTGCTAAGACTAACACCCAGGACATCAAAGATGACATCACAAATGACATTGATGACATTGACGGACATCGCGGTAAAAACATATGAAAAAACACAGCATTCCACTTGTCAAACTTATCAAATAATCTCTGGGGAGGTGAGGGGTGATAAGGATGGGATGGGCTATGGCTGCAAGAAACAAAAAAAAGGGTGTTTTTTGCCACAAACAGTCCTGATGTTCGCGAACAGTCCTGTGAAAGTCCGCGAACACCTTAGCATTACAGGGTTGGTGAAATGCAGTTCTTGGATGGCTTAAAACTTTGGCGCCACTTAATGGAACAGCATTACATTCCTAACAGACCTTGCAGATCTGCACAAGACGACTTACTAGTAATACCAAGATTCAAGCTCCAGAAAGCGGGGGGATCCAGCTATCCAGTCCTCGCCGCTAAACTCTGGAACACACTACCCGCCACATTGAGGGCTGAACCATTTTACCTGGAATTCAAGAACAAAGTCAAATCTTGGCTCACTGAGCAGGACCACATTACAGCCATTTTGTAAACTGCCTCACACTACCATATGCCAGTAACTATGCCTCTGTTGTAAATATGTTTCCCAATTCTGAGATATTGCTTCTGTAAAAAATTGTACATTTGTTTACTAATACTGTACTTTGCTATTATTGTAAATTCACTGATACTTTGTACCTCCTTTGTTACCCTCTGTTGTAAATATGTTTCCTGATTCTGATATACTGCCCCTGTAAAAAATTGTAAATTTGCTTACCAATACAGTACTTTGCTATTATTGTAAATTTACAGATATTTTGTATCTCCTGTGTTACCCTTTCCTAAGAAATGCGCTCAAATGCCTGTGGGCCAGGTGCGCAATACAAATAAACAAAATACAAAATACAAATACAGTTCAAGTGTGTTTACTGAACTTCAACAAGGGTATGATTAATATCTATCTAAATATAAAGCTACCGATGGGAACAAGCTATGACCATCAAGCAATGATAGCTCCGTCCTAGTGGTGTCTTTGTCAAAATAAAGGGCCTATACTAAAAGAAAACTATGGCCAATACTTACCTCTAAATAAAAATAGTGTGGCAATGTTGTGAAAAGAAAGAGGTTTTCAAAATGATATGTCAGGTTGTTTAGGCTGTTTGCCTCCATTCCCCAGGCTTTCAGCACGGGTCATGGCGGTTCACTCGAGCGTAGCAAAGTCTCTGGTTTCTTCAGCACAAGGATACTGTTCAAATCATTAGCTGTGGGGCCTTCACTGTGCAAGTCTCGTTGCTTTGAAAAGTCTCTCAATTCTGAGGGCCTGATGCAACTAATTAAACAATAAGTTCTTCTTCTTCTTCTTCTTCTTTGATTTGCACAAGTATTGACTTCGGGTGATTCACTATTGACCCCGGATACTCCTCAGACCCTTCTTTCACAATGTTTGTCACCTTAGATACCCCTCATTCAGGCGCAGATCCCTTTGGCAAAACGTTTGTAGTATATTCTTCTTTCGGTCGACTCACAGTTCACTCCGGATCCCCCTCAGCCGGGCTCAGATCCTTTTGGTCTCCCTCGGATGGGCTCAGACCAATTTCAATTTACCTCATATATCAAAGACTTTCAAATGTGTACAGGGTTTGGCTTGATCCTTTGCAGGACCACTTCGATCTCACAATTTCTCTTGTTTTACATTTATCACCTTTTTGTTGGAGACCTTCAAATAAGCACCCACGTAGTGCCGGACCACTCTCAAGTTCCATCGCTCATCTGCTGGTTTTGATTATATTCACATCACTCGCCACATACGTGTTATGTACCATTCTTTTCAATATTATTTATACATTGGTGCTGCTTGCAACCTTGGTTTCCACACAGACCGGTTTGGTATCAGTTTCCCAAACTCACAGGCTGTGCAGACTTCACTGGTGCTGCTTTGTTGTAAGAGCCAAGAACAGTGCTATGGCAGCATTTGATTCTCACTGCCTTGGCTGTTGATGAGGGAGATCCCCGGTTACCTGCAACACAAAATGCAGGAATCTTCAGCTTTGCTTCTAAGTCTTACGTTCTTTGAAGTTTCATGAAGGATACAGTCTTTCGTGGAAAGGTCAATGACACTTCCCTTCTTCAACACTCTTAGGTCTTGCCGTCTTCCACTTTGTATTAAACTGCCATCTTGGAACTGTTGCTTCCTTATGTGCTTTGCCTTGCTCAAAGTGTGCTTTTGTGCTCCGCATTTTATCCTTGTGGGGAAGTGTGATGGAAGTCAGGTGTATGCAATGATCAGTAATTGTCTGACCATGCCTGACCATTGTAGTGGGACAAGTCAGGTATACGGCTCGGGTGTTAGTCCGTTTTCTTTCACATTAAGCTGTCTGCGGGAAAGTCTGTTGAAAAAGGGGGAAGGGTTGAAAAGCTAAGTATCCCACTGGGTAGGATGGGGTAAAGGTGTTACAAGGAAGTGGATACCCCATCTCGCCATCCGATGTCCAAATTAAACTCCATGAAGACCCCTCTTCCAGGTGGACCTCCCGCACTAGTCCACCTGCAGGAACTTGATCAAAAAGCAATGGCTGTGTCCTGGCCACCTGGACTAGTGGGTGAGACACTTTCACGTTTCTCACAGTGGTCACTTCCGTTACATGTTGTGCATCATAAAAGGTGGATGTTGGATCTATGGTTGCAGTTGACATTGAATTTACGGCACACATGACTGTGTACATAATTATTTTGCAGGGCCAACGCAACTTTATGTGCCAATGGTCAGTGTAAATGCACATTTTGGATCACATGGAATCATGCTCAGCAGTAGATAATGTTAGAATAATCCATTCACTGCCCCTGGCAGGCAGTAAGCATGGATGATGTACAATGTCAGTGGCAAGTTGCATGAGGGGCTTTTCTTGATAGAAATTCTAGTTGTTGGCAAACAGATATTTGATATGTAATGTAGAATCCACATTTGGGAGTCAATACATCTGTGTTCATGCAAGTGCACACTGGATATGTCCACTTTGTAGTCTCTTCAGCCATGGTCAAGATGCATGTGAGTATGGGTAGCTACACATCTGTATTTGCAATTAAGTAAAGGGGGCTGCTGGCAACACAAGTTTGTGCATGCATGTTTTGGCAGTAGAAGATGTGATATTTTTACATGTTGCAAGTGTGCATGGATGGTGTGGAGAATGGGCTTGGTAATGAATTACGGAACTCCATTTGTCTACTGTGACATCTTCCACTCTCATATATGTATGCATGTATGGTCAAATACCTCTCCATTCTGGGCTTGATGCAGGAGCTAATGTGCACTGATATGATAGCAGAGTTGTTTATTTTTTTTATTCTCTTTATTGAAGTTTTCAACAAATATAACAAACCCCAAAAGAACCCCCAAAAGAACCCCCCCCCTTTCCGGCCCCCACTCCCCTGGTGCTGTCCCCAAGAGTGCGCTGTTCAAAACCCCTTCTAGACGGTCCTGTAGGGTTATTCCAAGTCCAAAAGCCTCAGACGTTGCGGACACCAGCCCATCCTGAGGTCGTCCCTAACAAAACTGAGGACCTCCCCCCTCTCTCCCGCAAAGTTCTGTATTGCGTGATTAATTGCATATGAGGCCCATTCCAACGCCAATATCTCCCAAATTTTAAGCAACCAGTCTTGGAACAGCGGAACATCTGGGCTTTTCCATCTTTGAGCGATATTTGTCATTGCCGCTATGGTGAGCGTCACCCTTGCTCTTTCCCCGCACTTGAACCCTTTGTTGCTGCTGTTGGCCTCAGACCTAGTAGGGACCATTCCGGGGGTATGCTTCCCTCTGATCCAAACACTCGTTCCATTGCCCGTTTAACTTCCTCCCAGAACAGGGCTATTTTCGGGCAATCCCACCAGATGTGCTCCGCAGTGCCCTCTTGGCCACATCCCCTCCAACATTTCCCCGATGATCCCGGGTAGATCCTACACAGACGAGCTGGGGTATAATGCCACCTATATAGTATCCTGTACCAAATTTCTCTGATCTACGAGGCTCTCGCCAGTTTAGGGATCTTCTTCCATAACCGTTCCCATTCCAAATGCCCCAATTCCCTGCCCACTATACCTTCCCACCTTCCCATAAACGCCCACCGTGACCTTGGGACTGCCCCCATCGAGAATCTTCTAAAGTTGTGAGATGAGGCCCTTCGACCCATCACTGGTCATCAAGAATTTCTCAAAAGAGGTGAGCGGTCTCGTGGCCGCTTGCTTATTCGTGGAGTGCAGGAGCCAATGCAGCAACTGAGAGTATCTTAGCCTTTCCCCCTCCCCCAATGCAAAGTCCCTTTTACAATCCACAAAAGTACTGTCCCCACCGATGAACATGTCTCGTATCCACCGACAGCCCCCTGTTAGGGAGAATTCTCTGTTTAGGCTGAATTTCCTAACCTAGTGAGTCCCCCAGCAGCTTTGCTGGATTTCTGGAGTTTATTTTTTTCCATCCTGCCAAGAGTGAGACTCTTTTCTCCCACTCTTGGACATGTATGTGTGTGTAATTCCTTTGAAATGTCAATGTGTTCGATGGGCTATGGGGTCTTTTACTCCATAGGGTGTCATATGTTTTTCTATGTGTGTTACACCGCACCCTACGTGCCGTAACACTGGGGCGTCCTAGCGGACCCCCACCATAGACTCCATACCCGGGGACTGACTACTGTCTCCCCGGGCATGTAAAGTCACCATTGGCTTTACTAGACCTAAATTTACTAAACAGGACTAGTACAAACCATCTTATTGTGGACGTACTAGTAGGGGTAATTCGATTACTCATAGACCTGTTACTCGAGGGGGCACTGTCCCGTCCCCCCTCGTCGAGTTTTGGCTGGTGGCAGTGGAAACTACTTGTTATGTTCGACCCCGAGCATAACCCTATGGGATTCATCCCATTGTTGGAGATTGGCTCTTTTTCTCGTTAATCTCTAACGTACCACCGATCTACTTATCTTAAATAAGTTTATCGAGTGGTATTTTCTGCCAGAACTCGGTTTTGTAAAATGGCGTCTGTGTTCGTCTCTGTGACTCCTAAACCAAAGGTTGAGCCCTTTGTTCCACTTTTGGCGGGCCTCTGTACAGAGACCCTCCAAGGTGGTGCCATTCTGTCTGGGTTACCTCAGGGGTGTGGGAGGGGGTTTAGGCACCCTGGACCGAGTTGCCTTGCCAACTCAGGTCGCACTCTGGAGTGATTGGCCCAAGTGGTGAGCGTTCCCGCGCACCACTTAGCATGTTTTGATTGACAGCTAGGCTGAATGGATGGGGGTTTTCTGCATAAAAGCAGGGCTTTTGGGACTGGATCTTCAGAAGTCGCCACAGGACCTAAGAATCCGACGAGGGTAACGCTGAGCCGACCTGCACGACGACACCTCCGGTGGAGCCCTGCGGAACCGACTCACCACTTCCCGACGACAGAGGAGATCTCCCTGCCGGAGAGTCTCTTCCCCTGACTGGTGGGAACAACCAGTCCCCTTTGCTTTTTATTCGCCTCAGGACGCAGTGGTCGAATTGCCCGTGCAGAAGGATCTCGGCAACCGGATAGCCACTACCCCTGAACCGCGACCAAAGGTGGTGCCTTGTGACGGAGCACTCCGCGGCTGGTCTCTTCCCTGGTGGTGCACCGGACATTTTCTTCGACGACGAGATCATCTCTACTCTTGGCAAAGACCCGACGTGCATCCACCACCAGGAACAACTGCCCCCGCCGGAGCTGCCCTCCACAACAAGGTACCGTGCCCGTCTGGCTTCCCTTTCGATCGGTTTGAGTGAGGTGTCTTAATCCTCTCCGTTCCGTTGGGTCGCCTCCAAGCTTTTCTCATTCGTTGTTCTGAACTGGTTCAATCCACCGATAACAATTTGCGATACAGACTTGAATTAATTTACACTAGAGACTTTTTGGGACATCGCGCCTTGCCTCTCTCCGAGTGGGCCTGGCCTCTGAACTTTACGATCTATTGTGATTCTTGCCTTCCTGCCTTGCATTTTATCCGATAGGAGCGAACTGTGTTGATTTCGTAACCTGCCTATCTTTTTCTCTCCCTTCCTAACTAATATTCGAGTGTCATCTAGGTTGAGGTATACACCTCTGTCTGAAAATAAGTGGTACCAGTAGAACCTAGAGTTGTCGATATTGCTAGGGGGATTGATCATCTATTCCGTAGAGTAATTGTGTTTGATTTGTTTGCCGTGATTTGCCATAGTGTTTTTCATAGACATTTTGTTATAAATAAATACCTTAATATCTTTACACTAAGCCTCGTTGCGTATTTGCTTGTCTTGCTGTGAAGAATTGCCCTATTTTGTATACTCCACATACTGCTCAACTTTTCTTGAGATAAGTCTGACTGCTCAGCCACAGCTACCACGTGAATCTGTGTGGTGCAGACTGCTACTAAGTGGGTTCACCGCCAACGCCTGTAGTCCTAAATCTTTTGCAGTGGTCCCAGAGGGAACTGCACAGGTTTCCGCCTAACACTGGTGTACAGCGGTGGGATTTGTATCGAGTGTACAGTTTAGAGTGCTTTTCGACACTGTAGGATAACTAACCACAAAACTTTGCACAAAAAGCAACTTTCAAAAACATGTCTATGATGGAAACTTACAGTCAAGAGTCTTTGTCAAGTGAAAATACTGAGAGTCTGCGAGCTCTCTGTAGGCAAGAGAATCTTCCTGTAAGAGGCAAGAAGTTAGAACTAATCGAGAGATTGCTGGCGAACCAAAGTCTGGGTACTGGCTCAGAGGAACCAATCTCTCCAGCAACTGTAGAAAACAGTAATGGTGTTGATCTGAATCGTGATTCTGATGATAGCGATGAAGAGGCTGACGAGGACAGAGAGGCTAACGAAACTGTCTCACCTGCTCCTCTACCTGCCTTACCAGCTGTGCCTACGGGGCCCATACCAGGTCCCACAAGTAACCCTGCTTATTTTGAACTAGAAAAAATGAAGCTCGAACTAGAATATAAACGGTTCTTGGCTCAATCTGAACGAAACCAAGAGCTCGGGTTCAGACGGATGAATGCCCAGGCTGAGCAGAAGCAAGCTGAGTTAAGACTCAGAGAAATAGAACTTAATCACGAATTAGAAATGAAAAAGTTGTCTATGGAAAATGCTTCTCTCTCCTCTGGTTCCTCTAGGAGCTCCAGTTCCAAAAGACCCCGGATGCCAAAGGAATTAGTGGGTATGTATGAACCGAGATTGGATGTGTTGGATTGGTTGAAACAGTTTGAATACAATCATGGGCTCCAGGACATCACAGGGAATGCGTTGCTCCCCTGGTTGTTCTCTAGGCTCCCTCCTGTTGCGACTGATGTGGTAATGGAGTTGGGGGAGGCGGATAAGACGGATTACGAAAGTGTGAAACTAGCTTTGATAGCTAGATTCGGGAAGACCCCTTCCCAGTATCTTAAGAGGTTTAGAACCCTCAAAAAGCATGATGGTACCCCTTGGGCTACCTGGGTGAGTGAAGGGTTGAAAAACTTAGAGGGATGGATTAAGGGTTACAAAGTGAACACTTATGAGGGTATGAGAAATCTTTTTATGTTGGAGTCTATTTATGATGCCTGTTCTCCTGAGCTCAGACAGCACTTGGCTGATTCCAAGGAATTGGATTCCAGGGAGCTAGCTAAGGCTGCTGACTTGTGGGTTGCCAACAGGGCTACTCATAAGGATTCTGGGGCAACTCAGAAAAAGGATGAGGGAAAACAGCCTAAAAAAGACTCAAAAGAGAATTCGAATAACTCACATTCCAAAGAGGGCCCCAAACAAAACCAGAAGGGTAAGCCACCGGGAAAACCACAGCAGAATAGTGTGTCTTCTGGTGCCAAACCGGAAGGAGGTTAAACAAGCCACCATTCCAGAAAGCATTCGGTAAATGCTTTGTTTGTTGCTCGACTGATCACGTGAAAGGAGATCCCAGATGTAAGGGTAAACCTTCAGGGGTCCAGCTTGTCTCCTTAGCCTTCGCTCCAGAGGAGGAAGTCCAAATGGCAAGTGGAAACTTTCTACTGCTAGCTGACGAACCCATTGGAGTCTGAGCCAGCGTTTCTTTAGTATCTCTGGGGTTGTGGGAACAACAGAATTTAGATGTCTATAATTCTATCCCCGATAATACTAAAGAGTATTATAAGGACAGTGTCCAGGTGAATGGTCAGGAGACTCCTGCCATTAGGGACACTGGGGCCAGCATAACTGTGGTGGATAAATCGTTTTTTCAGGCCGAGGATGTTGCTAAGGCACCCAAACGCCTCACCAAGTTAGCTGGAGGGCCTGGGCAGATGCTTCCCCAATTACCAGTTCTCATCCAGTGTAACGACATGACTGTGAAGATACCTGTCAGCATACAGAGTGAGGTACCAGGACGCATACTGTTGGGTAACGATTTGAAAACTCTCGGAGTTGTATCGCATACTCCCAGACCTCCTAGTAAACGGTTACAGGAGCTAACCAGACCCGCAAGAGAGAGGACCATGCGCGGAACTCTCCAGGAGATGATGAAGAAAGATATCACTCCTGCTCCACTGGAATTGTCGGCCGCTGTCTCCAAGAAATCAGAAGCGAAAGGGAAACCTAAGACTTCTATCCCGAAACCAGCAGCCAGCATTCCAGTACAGGCGACACAGACTTCCCCGCGGTTGTCCAACGTCACACCCGTAACTCCACCTCCAGCCGAGGCTGAGAGGGAGATACAACCCTGTGTGGTAGAATTAGACTCTGAGGAAGAGCTAATGGAAGGCCAGGAACTCATTGGAGATCTGGATCCTGTTGACCATCCTGAGCTGCAGTCTTTACTGGCAGAAGGTGGACCCAGCAGGGCAGACTTCAGTAAGGGACAGAGAGAATGTCCAACTCTGGAAGGTCTTCGCCGCCAGGTAGAAGCTGAGGCTGAAGAGCAAGAGCCTGGGAAATACAGGTTGCACTGGGAAGATGGCCTCTTCTACAGTGAACCGACCGAGTCTGCACCTGGAGACTACAAACGACTTGTAGTACCCCAAGAGAACAGACCACAGCTCTTGCAGTTAGCCCACGAGATTCCTTTGGCTGGTCACTTGAGTTTCAAGAAGACTAAGGAAAGGCTCTCGCTCTACTTCTATTGGCCAAAGATGGGGGCCGAAGTAGAAAAACACTGCAGGAGCTGCCACACCTGCCAGACTTCTGGTAAGTTTGGATCCAAGAATGTGGCCCCGTTAGTGCCCCTCCCAGTTGTGGGAGTCCCATTTGAGAGAGTAGGGATTGACATCGTTGGTCCCCTTGATCCTCCAACCTCCTCAGGCAACAGGTTTATACTTGTTGTAATAGACCATGCTACTAGGTATCCTGAGGCAATTCCTATGAGGACTGTTACAGCTCCGGCTGTGGATAAGGCCCTCCTTGGTATTTTTACTAGGGTCGGGTTTCCTAAGGAAGTAATCTCTGACAGGGGGTCAAACTTTATGTCCCACTACATGAAAGCCATGTGGAAAACCTGTGGAGTTACTTACAAGTTCTCAACAGCTTACCACCCACAAACCAATGGGTTGGTAGAACGGTTCAACCGAACCATGAAGAGCATGATAGGTGCTTTAGAGGAGCCCCTTAAGCGTAAGTGGGACCTTCTACTGCCATGCCTTCTCTTTGCTTATAGAGAAGTCCCTCAGGATGGAGTAGGTTACTCTCCCTTCGAACTACTCTATGGTCATCCCGTCAGAGGTCCATTGGCCCTGATTAAGGAGGGGTTGGAGAGTGCTCCTTCCCCCAAGCCACTCAGAGTGACTGACTACGTGATAGGTCTCTGGAGGAGAATGTCGCACATGATAACGGAAGCAAGCGATAACTTGAAAGCTGGACAAGCATTGGTCAAGCACTGGCACGATCAAAAGGCTAACATGGTTGAGTTCGCTCAAGACCAGCTCGTTCTCGTTATGATCCCAACAAGGCAGAGGGTCTTGCAAGATAAGTGGATGGGACCCTTCCGAGTAGTGGGTAAACTCGGAGAGGTTAACTATCTGGTGGACTTGGGCAATCCCAAGGAGACTCCGACAGTCTTTCACACCAACCGACTTAAAGCGTATGTCTCGCGACCTGATGTAGGAGCGTTGCTTCTAGCGTCATCCGAGGAAGAAGAAGAGAGTGAAGCTCTTCCGGGTCTCCTCAGAGGCTTACCTTTAGATGAAAAAATTGAAGGAGTAAATCTCTCCTCCAATCTGACACCCGAGCAACAAGAAGAGTGCAAATCTATGTTGAATCAGTTTGCCTCCCTGTTCTCGCTTTCACCAGGCTTGACCCCTTGGGGCCAGCACGACATACTCACTGGTGACTGTCTGCCAGTCAAAAGCAGAGGATACCGCATGTCAGAACACGTACGAACCCACATCAAAGGTGAGATCAGCAAGATGCTTGATCTCGGGGTAATAGAGCCCTCTACTAGTCCATGGTCTAGCCCAGTTGTGTTAGTACCAAAGGCCGGATCTAAAGAGCTTAGATTCTGCGTGGACTATAGAGCCCTTAATGCAGTCACCAAGACTGATGCCCACCCTTTGCCAAGAACAGATGAGTTGGTGGATAAACTTGGCACCGCCAAGTTCCTCAGCACATTTGACTTGACGTGAGGCTATCGGCAAATAGCCCTGACAGACCATGCCAAGGAGAAAACTGCATTTTCTACCCCCGTTGGCTTCTACCAGTTTAAGGTAATGCCTTTCGGATTGAAAAATGCACCTGCTACGTTTCAACGTATGGTAAACCAGGTTCTAAATGGGATGGAGGACTTCTGCATGGCATACATGGATGACATCGCAGTGTTCATCAATTCCTGGGAAGAACATGTAACCCACCTGAGAGATGTTTTTCAGGCTCTTGGACGAGCCAATCTGACCATAAAGGCGAGTAAATGCCAAATTGGACAGAGTAAGGTAGTCTATCTTGGGCATGAGGTAGGCGGTGGAGAAATAAGGCCTTTGCTCAGTAAGATTGAAGCTGTGCAAAATTGGACAACACCGACTACTCAAACCCAGGTGAGAGCCTTCCTAGGCCTCACTGGGTATTACAGGAATTTCATAGAGAACTATGGGACCATAGCTTCTCCACTGAATGTCATCTCCTCGCCCAAATTTCCTAAAAAGGTTAAATGGAACGAGGAGTGCAATCAGGCTTTTGAAAACCTGAAAAAGGCTCTTTGCCAAGCCCCAGTACTCAGAGCTCCTGATTACCGCCAACACTTCATTGTGCAGACAGATGCTTCAAATGTAGGAATAGGTGCCGTACTCAGTCAACTGGATGGGAAAGGTAGGGAGCACCCTGTTTGCTTCATCAGCCGCAAGCTGAAGGATCCTGAAACAAGGTGGGCAACAATCGAAAGAGAGTGCTTTGCTATTGTGTGGGCTCTGAAGAAGTTTAGGCCGTACTTGTATGGTTCTACTTTTGTCATTCAGACTGACCACCAACCCTTGAGATGGTTAATGCAAATGAAAGGGGAAAACCCAAAACTATTGAGATGGTCGATCTGCCTGCAAGGGTTTGATTTCACCATTGAGCACAGGTCAGGGTGTCACCACCAAAATGCTGATGGTCTCTCTAGGATGTATGTCATCGACTAGAGGTATGAGATTCATCCAGGAGTGGATTAAATCCTCCTGTCCCTTAGTCTGGGGGGGGCGAGTGTTAGGGAGAATTCTCTGTTTAGGCTGAATTTCCTAACCTAGTGAGTCCCCCAGCAGCTTTCCTGGATTTCTGGAGTTTGTTTTTTTCCATCCTGCCAAGAGTGAGACTCTTTTCTCCCACTCTTGGACATGTATGTGTGTGTAATTCCTTTGAAATGTCAATGTGTTCGATGGGCTATGGGGTCTTTTACTCCATAGGGTCTCCTATGTTTTGCTATGTGTGTTACAACGCACCCTCTGTGCCGTAACACTGGGGCGTCCTAGCGGACCCCCACCATAGACTCCATACCCGGGGACTGACTACTGTCTCCCCGGGCATGTAAAGTCACCATTGGCTTTACTAGACCTAAATTTACTAAACAGGACTAGTACAAACCATCTTATTGTGGACGTACTAGTAGGGGTAATTCGATTACTCCTAGACCTGTTACTCGAGGGGGCACTGTCCCGTCCCCCCTCGTCGAGTTTTGGCTGGTGGCAGTGGAAACTACTTGTTATGTTCGACCCCGAGCATAACCCTATGAGATTCATCCCATTGTTGGAGATTGGCTCTTTTTCTCGTTAATCTCTAACGTACCACCGATCTACTTATCTTAAATAAGTTTATCGAGTGGTATTTTCCGCCAGAACTTGGATTTGTAAAATGGCGTCTGTGTTCGTCTCTGTGACTCCTAAACCAAAGGTTGAGCCCTTTGTTCCACTTTTGGCGGGCCTCTGTACAGAGACCCTCCAAGGTGGTGCCATTCTGTCTGGGTTACCTCAGGGGTGTGGGCGGGGGTTTAGGCACCCTGGACCGAGTTGCCTTGCCAACTCAGGTCGCACTCTGGAGTGATTGGCCCAAGTGGTGAGCGTTCCCGCGCACCACTTAGCATATGTTGATTGACAGCTATTTAGGCTAGGCTGAATGAATGGGGATTTTCTGCATAAAAGCACGGCTTTTGGGACTGGATCTTCAGAAGTCGCCACAGGACCTAAGAATCCGACGAGGGTAACGCTGAGCCGACCTGCACGACGACACCTCCGGTGGAGCCCTGCGGAACTGACTCACCACTTACCGACGACAGAGGAGATCTCCCTGCCGGAGAGTCTCTTCCCCTGACTGGTGGAAACAACCAGTCCCCTTTGCTTTTTATTCGCCTCAGGAAGCAGTGGTCGAATTGCCCATGCAGAAGCACCTCGGCAACCGGATAGCCACTACCCCTGAACCGCGACCAAAAGGTGTTGCCTTGTGACGGAGCACTCCGCGGCTGGTCTCTTCCCTGGTGGTGCACCGGACTTCATTTTCTTCGACGACGAGATCATCTCTACTCTTGGAAAAGACCCGACGTGCATCCACCACCAGGAACAACTGCCCCGCCGGAGCTGCCCTCCACAACAAGGTACCGTGCCCGCCTGGCTTCCCTTTCGATCGGTTCGAGTGAGGTGTCTTAATCCTCTCCGTTCCGTTGGGTCGCCTCCAAGCTTTTCTCATTCGTTGTTCTGAACTGGTTCGATCCACCGATAACAATTTGCGATACAGACTTGAATGCATTTACACTAGAGACTTTTTGGGACATCGCGCCTTGCCTCTCTCCGAGTGGGCCTGGCCTCTGAACTTTACAATCTATTGTGATTCTTGCCTTCCTGCTTTGCATTTTATCCGATAGGAGCGAACTGTGTTGATTTCGTAACCTGCCTATCTTTTTCTCTCCCTTCCTAACTAATATTCGAGTGTCATCTAGGTTGAGGTATACACCTCTGTCTGAAAATAAGTGGTACCAGTAGAACCTAGAGTTGTCGATATTGCTAGGGGGATTGATCATCTATTCCGTAGAGTAATTGCGTTTGATTTGTTTGCCGTGATTTGCCATAGTGTTTTTCATAGACATTTTGTTATAAATAAATACCTTAATATCTTTACACTAAGCCTCGTTGCGTGTTTGCTTGTCTTGCTGTGAAGAATTGCCCTATTTTGTATACTCCACATACTGCTCAACTTTCCTTGAGAGAAGTCTGACTGCTCAGCCACAGCTACCACGTGAATCTGTGTGGTGCAGACTGCTACCAAGTGGGTTCACCGCCAACGCCTGTAGTCCTAAATCTTTTGCAGTGGTCCCAGAGGGAACTGCACAGGTTTCCGCCTAACACTGGTGTACAGCGGTGGGATTTGTATCGAGTGTACAGTTTAGGGTGCTTTTCAACACTGTAGGATAACTAACCACAAAACTTTGCACAAAAAGCAACTTTCAAAAACATGTCTACGATGGAAACTTACAGTCAAGAGTCTTTGTCAAGTGAAAATACTGAGAGTCTGCGAGCTCTCTGTAGGCAAGAGAATCTTCCTGTAAGAGGCAAGAAGTTAGAACTAATCGAGAGATTGCTGGCGAACCAAAGTCTGGGTACTGGCTCAGAGGAACCAATCTCTCCAGCAACTGTAGAAAACAGTAATGGTGTTGATCTGAATCGTGATTCTGATGATAGCGATGAAGAGGCTGACGAGGACGGAGAGGCTAACGAAACTGTCTCACCTGCTCCTCTACCTGCCTTACCAGCTGTGCCTACGCGGCCCATACCAGGTCCCAAAAGTAACCCTGCTTATTTTGAACTAGAAAAAATGAAGCCCGAACTAGAATATAAACGGTTCTTGGCTCAATCTGAACGAAACCAAGAGCTCGAGTTCTGATGGACGTGTTTGCTTGTCTTGCTGTGAAGAATTGCCCTATTTTGTATACTCCACATACTGCTCAACTTTTCTTGAGAGAAGTCTGACTGCTCAGCAACAGCTACCACGTGAATCTGTGTGGTGCAGACTGCTACCAAGTGGGTTCACCGCCAACGCCTGTAGTCCTAAATCTTTTGCAGTGGTCCCAGAGGGAACTGCACAGGTTTCCGCCTAACACCCCCCTCCCGCCAGATCCTGAATGCCCCCCCTTCCAATCCAGGAGTGAAGTCTTTATTGTTGAAGATAGGAGTGAAGGGGGATGGGAATGTTGTGATGCCCTTACGTCGAACCCGACTGTCCCAATTGTCCGCGACCAATTTGGTAATTGAACTCAAATACATATGGTCCGGTCGGTGTTGTCTGGGTAGCCACAGAACCGCCCTAAGCTCACGCCTCGTAACCGCCCTGTCCATCTGCACCCAGTGTATCCCCTCCACCTCCCGCAGCCATTCCTTGATCACCCTCAACTGGGTCGCCTCGTAGTATTGATGGAAATTGGGAAGCGCTAGACCACCCCCACTCCTCGGGGCCATAAGCAGCTGCCTACTCACCCTTGCCCTCTTCCCTTCCCATATAAACTCATTTGTCAACACCTGGAGTTCCCTAAAGAAGCCGGCCAGGACTGCCTGGGGGACAGCCTGGAAGAGGTAAAGCAACCTCGGAAGAATGACCATTTTTATAGCTTCCAATCTCCCTAACCAGGAGATCCGAAGATTTCGCCAATGAAGGAGATCTTTCTTAATTCTTTTCAAGAGCGGGGGAAGTTCGCCCCGTACCACCCCTTTAGGGCCAGAGTAATCCTCACTCCCAAATACGTAATTCCCCCCGGGCGCCAGGCAAAAGGCATGGACTCCCTCAGCGCCTCCCTCTCCTCCCTTTCCAACGTCAGGGCCATCAATTCGGATTTATGCATGTTTATGCGCAGCCCGGATGCTTCCCCAAAGTCCTCCAACAACAGCCTGCATTGCCTACTTGACTCTATGGGGTTGGTCAGGGCAAGGAGCATGTCATCCGCGAAGGCTGCCACTTTATGTTGCCTACCCCCAAACGGTATCCCCCGTATCCCTTCTGAGTCCCGAATTGCCTGCAGGAGGGGCTCCAGATAGATCGCATAAAGCAGGGGCGATAGGGGACATCCTTGCTTTGTGCCCCTTTGGAGATGGAAAGGCCTAGAAAGGGTTCCATTGACCACCACCCTTGCTCGAGGACCCTCATAGTTCGCCTTAACCATCTGTAGATAGGAGCCCCCTAGCCCAATTTAATCCATGGTCTTGAAAAGAAAGAACCATTTCACCCGGTCGAATGCTTTTTCAGCGTCTAAAGATAAAAGCGCCAACGGGATACAAGTCTTTTCCGCCTTTTCCACCAGATGGGCCACTCTTCTGATATTGTCCGCTGTCTTCCTCCCCTTCACAAATCCCGCCTGGTACTGGTGGATCAGATCCGGGAGAAGCCCCTCCAACCTGTTCGCTAACATTTTAGTGTATATTTTAGCGTCTACATTAATAAGCGCTATTGCCCTATAGGAGGATCGTTGGAGAGGGTCCTTGCCCGCCTTCAGGATTAAAGAGATTTTAGCCTCTTTCATGGAAGGGGTGATCTGCCCGCTATCCTTAAAGGAATTGAAGAGGTATGTCAACTGCGGTATCAGCACTCCTGCAAAAGTCTTATAAAAAGGCGCAGAGTACCCGTCGGGGCCCGGGGCCTTACCTGCGGGCAACTTCCGGATGACCCCCCTCACTTCCTCTTCCGTTATGCTCTGTTGAAGACCGATCTGCACCTCCCCCACAATTTTACCCAAGTTAACCCTTTCCAGGAATTCCTCCTGAGCTTGGTCGCAGGGGTGCTGCGACGCGTCCAAGGACTCGTAAAATTTCTCCATCGCTTCTAGAATGTCCTCCGTTCGAGTATGCCTGTCCCCCGAATCGGAGTTAAGCGCTGTGATAGTGTTCCTTGCGGCAGCTCCCCGAAAGAGGCGGGCTAGCAGGGCGTCCGCTTTATTCATCTTAGCATAGAATTTTTGCCTCACAAGAAGCAGAGCCCCTTCCGCTTTTTTAGTGCGGAGGAATACCCAGTTGCCCCACCGCCCTCCTATAGCCCTTCTGATTAGATCTACTGGGGTTCGCCGCCACCCTGCCTCTTGCCTCCTCAACCTCAGCCTCCAGGCAAGACTCCAGGACCTGTAATTGTTTCTGTCTTTTTGCCTTGGCTGCTATAATTTCTCCCCTCATCGTGGCCTTAAACGCGTCCCATCTCATAGCTTTCTCTGTGTCCCCTCTCTTATTCCTGTCAAAGAACTCTCTCATCTTGCCCACTAGCTCCTCCCTTATCAAGGGATCCCTCAACAGGTACTCCCGGTACTTCCAACCACACAAATCCCTCTTCCATTCTCCCAGGTCCAACGGCATGGTGAGTGATTTGTGGTCCGCTATACCCATGGGCCCCACCTCCATCTCCTTGACCTTGCCCACCAAATTAGCTGAGACCCAAATATAGTCAATTCTGGACTGTGTCCCGTGGACTTCAGAGAGGAAGGTGTAGCCCTCTGTGTCCCCTCTTAGTTTCCGCCAAACATCTCTCAGCCCCATGCTCATCACCTTGTCCCTCAGCTCCGTAGAGGCCACCGCTCCCCCTCCCCGGTCCCCAGACCGCCCCGACCTATCCTTAGCCTTGTCCCATGCAATATTTAGATCACCCATTAGGATCATCCGGCCCCTCGCCCAGTCCCCTAATCTCCCCAAAAGGCCACGGAGGAAGGAGTCCTGCCCCGTATTGGGTGCATAAATAACCCCTATTGTGTACATCTCTTCTGCAATTTTGCCTCTAACCACGACGTATCTACCCCCTTTATCCATTAGAACATCCTCCATCCGCAAGTGCACCGTACTCCTGAGGGCCAGCGCTACCCCCCCGCTTTTGGGTTTCTTGCAACCCCAGAAAGTCGGGTTTTCCCCACCTCGTGAACTGCTCCAACTTTTTCCTCTTCAGCGGAGTGTTGAGGCCCCGCACGTTATGCATCACCCATTTGAACTGTGACGAAATATCTTCTCCCGCTTATTGTATCCCCTCCTCCTGGCCCACCTTCCTCTCGTTCGCTCCATGCCCAGCATCCGAATACTTGGACCTTGTGTACCTTACCCTTACCACTTGGACAGCACCTGAGAGAAGCCCCCCCAACCCCGCTCCCTGCACCCCCCTCCCAACCCCTGAGGACCTTAACTCCAGGCCATCCCATCCCCCCCCACTAGGCTCCCACGCATCTACCGATCCCATGATGTTTGCTCTTAGCTCCCACTCTCCCCTCTATTTCAAAAGAGACACAAAAACAACCTTTTTGTCCACCACCCCATCTTATTGCAGGGGACCGATTCAGCTCTCCTCGCTCCCAGATCTTTCCTCCCCCGCTGGCCCCGTTTCCCCGCCCCCCTTTTCTGGGGGCTCTCCGCCGTGCGGGACTCCTCCTCTTCCCTTCACCAACCAAGGACCATTCCCATGGTCTGGACCGCTCCTCACCACCTCTTCCTGGCGTGCCCCTCGGGCCCGCCGCACCCCAACCCCCGTGCGGCTCCTGGTCCAGATCCACTTGCAGAATGTCCGCACCCTCTTGCATCGTAGTTATTCGTTTTTGAGAGCCAGCCCACTCAAAGACGAGACCAAAGGGGAAAGTCCATCTGTACCTAATCCCCTTCTCTTTAAGCTTCACGGTAAGCGGACCCCACAGTCGTCTCTTGAGCAGAGTACTGCTAGCCAGGTCCTGAAACAGCTCGATGCGTTGGCCGTTGAAGCTTATCGGTTCTTTTGTTCTAGCGGCTCGGAGAACCGCTTCCTTTTGAGCGTACCGTGTGAATGCCGCTAGTATGTCACGTGGCCTGGCATTAGGGTTTTTGTTGAGGGGCCCTTGTATCTTGTACCGTCTCCGGCAGAAGCTTCAGCCTGATGTTGATCCTTCGAGACCTGTTTTCCAAATCTTCCAATCTTATTTCCAGGTTCCGCGTTGCCGTGTCGAGCCTCTCGATCACTTCGCTGTTCTCCATGACCTCCTTGCCCACCTCCTGCAGGCCTTTCTCTTCAATGTCCATCCTCTCCCCCAGCTGACTCACTTCCTGCTTGATCTCCGCCAATGCCTGGTTGATGTCCGACCGCATCAATTGAAATTGCTCCTGAAAAGTTTTCGCCAGGGATGCCTGCAGTGAGAGCATCTCCCCATGGAGATCCTGCTGTGAGATGGAGGCAGCCACTTCCGAAGTATCCGCCTGCTCCTGGTCCATGCCACCCCCTTGGGTGGCTCTACGTTCCTCCACTGAGTCTTTGCCTGCCCACAGGGCTAGAATGGGGCCATGGGCATCTCCCTGAGATGAGCCACTTTTGCCCGCTTTGTTTTTGTTTTTAGTGGCCATGCCTGCAGGAGAAGGCCCGATCCTCTTCTCCGAACTATGGGTTCCGGTACCACCCTTACTCCGTGATGAGCCCGGGGAGCAGGCACCAGTCCTCAGATGGCGCGCAGCAGGGGCGAGGCCCCTCGAGCCCAGAGAAGGGCCCCCCCTCTCCTCCACAATATCACCAGCTCGGGGGGCCCCCTTCCAGACCCCCTTCGAAACCAGTACCACTCCGGCCCCACCCCACCGCCTCTTACCGCACCTTCCTCATATCTCCTGAGCACTGCCCGGCCCAGTCCTCTCACTACGGGCCTCCACCTCCTAGTCCCCGTCCTGGGCTGCTCCGTGCCGCCAGCAAGCATGCCGGCGGCCTTTTCCAGCCCGAATCGGGGCCCGCTCCCACGCGAGGCCCCACTGCTGGTCGCTGTCAAGGCAGGGGCACCGAGGATCCAAACGGCGGCCCCCGCCGCGGCGCCTCCAAGTCCACTCCGCGCACCGGGGTCAGGTGCCAAGTCTCATGCTTCTCCCAGCCGGGACCGGCCGACCGCGGCCGCCGCCGAAGGGTGCCAACAGTTCTGGTGTGCCCGCCCGAATGACGGGGAAGGGCTTGCACCGTCACAGGAGCCACAAGCCGTAAGCCGTCCCCCGACACCACACAGGCACTGCTCCTCCCTCTGCCGTGGGGCACAAGAGCGGGACTCCTCTCCCGCCTGCCGCCACAGGCCCCTCCGAGCCCGCCAGCCTCGAAGCTCGGAAGGCACCGTTCCCCCTCTGCTGCTGGGCGCTGTTACGACCGCGGCCCCCACAAGTTGCGGGAAGGTGCGGGCCACTAGGATTCTCTGCTCCTCAACGCTTACGGGGTGGTGGAGCCTCGCGAAAAGGGTGAGGGGACAGGAGCGCCGTCGACACACGTCACCTAGTGTCGGCGGCCATCTTGGAATCCGATAGCAGAGTTTTTAAGGTAACACACATGTATGTTCCACATGTGCAGCTAACATGTATGTGTGTATTTGAAGATGGGCAGAACGTGCACACACACATCCATACTGTGTCATCATGCAATTTGCATGTAAAGTCATGGACACTTCTTTCAGGCAGTAAAGTGATAGCAGTCAATGAAAGGAAGACACTCTGTGTTCAGTGATGTGCCCCCAGTCAGTGCTGGCTTTTCACGGGGTGCGATATCTGGTTTTCTGAGTACAAACTCGTGAGGTTCATGCAGTGCATATGAGTGACCAATGCTCACTGTACCAGACATATACTTAGAAGTGTAGAAGGGACTGACAGGCCATGCTTTGTGGAAGGCACCGGAGAACAGTATATGACACCCAACACAGTTAGTACAACTTTCCTTGACATGTTCAAGGGCAATAAAGATATGTTTACATGGATAGCAGGATTACATGTACAACAAGGATGTTGCATGTAGTGTGTTCAAGTTGCCATTGTGCTTGTGCCATTGATGACATTGATGACATACATTACCAAATGGCCAGTTTGAATGTCTGATGCATAGGTAGCAGGTCAATTTTGTCTGTATGCATTTCAATTGAAATTATGTGATATGATATATGATATGCTATGATATGATTTTATATGATATGATATGATATTACATGATATGATATGGCATTTATAACACACCTATACACAAGTGATTCAAGGCGCAACAAGGCAAGGGAGGGGAACAGAGGGAAGACAGACACAGCCATTATACTAGGCCAGGTGACAAAGAGATCGCACAAGTGCAGGGGGGAGGAAGGGGAGTAGTGTGAAGGAAATGTTCAGCTGGGTAGGCCTCTGAATATTGACTTTGCGCAGTTGAAGATGCAGTAGATGAGGAGGAGGCACAGCCATCCAACAGTGCAGCCTGGGCTGCTTTTTCTGGTGAGAATAACAGTGCCGGTGCTTCAGGTTTCCCATTCCCATGGATTCACCTAGAACTCCATGGGAATGGGAAATAACCATACCACAACCGCCTGTGATATCCCAGTAGCAGCGGATGTCAGGCGGCAGTAACAGTGTTACAGGGTTGCTGGGAACCCATTGCTTCCAGTGAGTTTTACCAGCAACCTCATAAAAAGGCCCAATGCCTGTATGAGATGTTGGCCTCAATGGAATTCTGCCATCAAGTCACAGATTCCTTGAGACAATGGGCCTCATTATGGGTCTGGCCGTAACCAGTGCTACCGGCGAGTTGCCACCGGACCCGCAAAAAATTACTGGTGCCTGACTTCCCGGTGACACTGGGCTATTCCAAGTACAGCGGCTGGGAAACAGGCGCCAGCAATTTCATGAATCCCCATTCCCATAGAGTCCCATAAGACTCTATGGGAATGGGTACACAGAAGCACCGGCACTGTTGTTAACAGTGCTGGTGCTTCCATGATGGCTTTGCCTGCCGTGACCGCTGTGCCCGGCACGGTCAGACCTGTAGTTTGTCCGTCCAGAAACAATGGTGCGGGTAAGCTTATGCATTCCAATAGTGGCATGATGTGGCACACGTACGGTTGAGCATGAATGATTACTGCCACAAAAGATGGGAGTTGTTCTACAACATTAAGTGTAGACATGTCTCATTGATTTGTTATGCGTGTGCATTTTGCCATTGGTTACCCCTAGGTGACATCCTGCTTGGAATCAGTCTCCTTGGGATGTTTATGTACACATGGTTTTGGTGAGGGGTGACGAAGTAGCATCTTTGTTGTGCAGCCTTACATTCACACTCCTGTCATTTCATCCTTAGATGCTATCTCCTAACTTATGTCATGTCAAGTAGCCACTCCATTAATGATGAGCATGGAACACACCTGACTCTCACAATCCACATAAAATTATGATCCAGATGAGAAGTATGCATACAGATGATGAGTGAAGTATTCTGTGCATCACTGGAGAATTGTGGATGTCAGAGGACGTTTTGTTCGCATTTCTCATGTATTATTGTTCCCATTAATGCAAATAAGGACTATTGATTGTGATGATTGTGGAACCTTTCCTCATGTTGATACATTTGTGCATTTTGTGAGGGGCTACATTGCTTTCTGGGAGATGTGAAGTACATCTTCATGATTGGACAAGGGACATGTTGAGGGTATTAGACACATGCATGAGGAGGCAGGTAGTAGGGGAGAGGATGGACAGTTTATTCCCATTAAGGGATGCTTAACTACCCTCGATCCCAGTATACCCACAAAATACAGACCAATTACCACTGTACCTTTTTTACTAAAAATCCTCGACCGCGCGGCCTACCTACAAATTCAGGAATACCTTGAATCTAATAACCTTCTGGGACTCAGGCAATCAGGCTTCCGGCCTCGCCATGGCACTGAGACCGCCCTTATTGACTTAAAAACGCAGATCGAAGATCTCAAAGACAAAGGCAAACTGGCATTATTACTTCTCCTGGACCTCTCTGCTGCTTTTGATCTCGTCAATCACAAAATTCTCTGCCATCACCTCAAATCAGCCGCACACTTCTCAGAAAATGCCGCCACTTGGATCAGATCCTTCCTGGATAATAGATCTATGCGTGTATTCTCCCCACTTGCGGCCGCACCACCCGCTCCGGTCGCCTGTGGTGTGCCTCAAGGGTCTTGTATCTCGCCCACGTTATATAACGTGTTTACCAAACCCCTTTTCGATATTTTGGATCACTTGGGCGTCACGTATACCAATTACGCTGATGACACACAGATACTCATCCCCATCACAGGCGATTACACAACTGACTCCCTTGCCATCAACGCCATCTACCAGGTCATCCAAGCGTGGATGGCCCAGCACGGCCTCTGCCTAAATGATGAAAAGACAGAGCTCCTCATTCTTGGTTCACCACAAAAACTCACTAAACTTAACCCTGCCTTCAAGTCTTTCACCATCGATGGGAATACCATCCCGATTGCTAAGGACACGAAAACCCTTGGGATTTACATCGACTCAACCCTATCCTTGACTAGACAATCCAACGCAGTCTCATCTGCAGCAGCGCTTACTTGCAAGCTCATCACCGCCTGTCGCCCGTTCCTAACCACTGCCAACTGCGTAACCTTGGCCAGGACCCTTGTTCTATCCAAGGTTGACTACTGTAATGCCCTCTATCTAGGTACTAATCTCCGCAACTTAAATAAGCTACAAATTGTCCAAAACAATGCGATCAGAGCGGCCCTTAACATTCCTAGGCGCCAGCATATATCTGACACCAGGCGCAACCTGCACTGGCTCTCTATCCCACAGCGCATCTCCTTGAAGTCCTTGGCTCTCACACACAAATGCCTCCACAACCAAGCCCCTCGCTACCTGGCAAACAGATTCTCTTTCCACAATTCCACCAGACCTCGCAGAGCGGCCCAAGCCAACTGCCTTGTCATCCCGCGCTTTAATCTCCTAAGATCTGGTGGAACCAGCTTCCCCATCCTGGCAGCCAAACTTTGGAACTCACTCCCCAATGACCTTAGAGCAGAACCTTCCTTCCTGAAATTCAAATACCTTACCAAAGCATGGCTATCCGCCCAAGACTGCTAACATCAGCTTACTGCCCTACTTGCACTTTGACCTACTCGGCATCCCTTATTAACTATCCTGTAAATCACTGCCTTATCGATATTCATTTGAATGTATATGTTGTAAATTTTGTATATCTTCCTGTAATAATCTTGTAATACTCTGTCACATTGCCTTGTCATGCTTTCATCTTGTTGTAACTAAGTTAAGCGCCCGGATGCCCCTGGGCCTGGTGCGCTATAGAAATAAATAAAATACTAAAATACTAAAATACTAAATACTACTTCCCAGGGGAGGTAACATGGGGAAGCAGCTCATACTGTGTCAGGTAGGGTAGTGAGTGGAAGGTGTGTAGAGAAGTGTGTCATGGATTGTCTTTACCTTGCTGATGAGGCTTACCTGCTCTTTCAGGAAATGTAACGGTGAGTCTAGAGTCTACTGTTGGAGTGAGGAGGTTAAAGTGTATTCGGACATAGGCTGATAAAGCATATCTGATGGATCCAGCAGATATGTATTCTAATGTTGTCCTCACTTCTGGTGTGTTATGGGCTTAGAGAGATACTGACTTTGCATTTGCAAAATCTTACTGACTGCAGACTTACAACCTTGGAGATGACGAAGCATCAATTGAATTTGGGGAAGGTTTACAGCGAGTGACAGTGCAGGGCAATGGTTGTAGTGTTCACGTGCCCTCATTTACAGAGTCCATTCTTGGTTAGTGCATTTGCATGCTGGAAATATCTCTCACGTAGGAGGGTGGAAAACCGAAGGGATTACATGGGGTTTTGGTACACACACACGGGGGAGGAAATCCTGGGAAACTTGACAGGGCTGAGTTACTCAGGTGGGTGGGGGGGTTCACTGACACGGGCAGTGCTAAAGTGGTAGAATGGCAAAAGGGAGCCAGGGGTGCAGACACATGGAGAGAGTATCAGCTAAAGGGGAAGTTTGAGAGGAGGTATGAGATACAGAGATTGTGCTGGGGGGGGGGAACTTGATAGGGGGCTGGGTTCTGACAGAGGGTTTAGGTACTGTGATAATGGAGCATGGGGGCAGGGTGTACTGCAGTAGTGGAGGTTTATGAGGGCTATGGAAAGGTGTTGTAGGCACACATGCCACAACTGTCCGTGTAAAGGGGAAACAAGGGCACTCTGGGGAGCAGAAGGGAGAATGGATGTATGGGCTGGGCTCCATCAACAACCATGGCCATAGACGACCGACAATCTGGTCCAACCAACCGTGCCAGGGGCGGTGGCAGAGCCGCAGAGGAGGAGTGAAGCTTTACCATGGTGGGAGACAGAGGTCACACACATAACAAGAGTAGCAGGGTAGTGGGTCGACCAGACCCCACCCATATGGGAGCAGTGATGTGCAGCAATGGCCCTGCTCTGGTAATATGTGCAGGAGGCAGTCACTAGCAGTATGGGGGATGTGAAGTAGTACAGTGTGCTATATGAGTTGTGAGGGGAGATTGATGGATTTAGTTGAAGGGCATTATGATGAGTGGGGATTGAGCAGAGCATCGAAGAGGGATACACAATAGAGATGGGACAATTAGACGTCAGTGGCAGGGGTTTTGATGGGACTGGGGTAAGTGAGGAGAGGGAAAGGAAGGTAAACAGGTACAGTGGCTGGGCAGATATGTTTTCCATTGCAAGAGCATGCACATGGCAGAGGTGAGTGGAGGTGAGCAGCACAAGCAGCAGTGGTGCAGAGGGTCCCTGCATCAAGGTGCCACTCAGGTGAGTGCAATATTTATTATTTATTTTATTCTACTTACCTTGTACTGCACTTCCCCTTCCCCCCCTTGCACTTCCCCCCTCCCCCCTTGCACTTCTTCCCTTCCCCCTACCGCTGCACTTGCGCGATCTGAATGACACCTGGCCTAGTAGGATCGTTGTCTGTCTTCCCCCTGTTCCCCCCTCCCTGCCTCGTCGCGCCTTGAAACACTTGTGTATAGGCGCCTTACAAATGCCATATCATATCATATCATATCATATCAATACCAAGTGGCCAATTGCATGGCAGATGGGGTGACTTGGGTGCAGAAAGTATGTGTGAAAGTGGTTGTAGCCCAGTGGGGGGCTGAAAGGTTGAGGAAGGGGAGGGGCACATCAGCTGGGCCATATGGTTTTGAAGTGGTGTATGTGGAAGTGCAGGTGGGGAATGAGAGTAATGGGGTGGATGTTGCATGGAAGACTGCAATGGGAGGGGGAAAGGTGAAGGACAGGGGAACCCATAGAGGGACAAGGCAAAGGTGGTGTATTGAGGGTGAAAGGAAGGGAAGGGGAAAGGGACAGTGTGCAAGCTGTGACGAAGAACCTGTTCAGTGTAAGTAATTGACCTACATGGCCTTGAGTCAGCCTTTTTGGTGGCACTTGATACATACAACTGAGGGGAGCACATATAATAGAGACATTGTCCACGGTGCTGGGTTTGCAATAGTTGTAAACATGTGCTTGTAACATGGACACATTCATTACTAACTGACATGTGTGGGAACATGATTGTTGCACTGCATGCAAGGATGCCGATGAGGTTGCAGTGTACTTTTGATGTTATGAGGCACACACAGTTTGCCAATCCAAGACATGCATTGTCAGGGCGTAGTTCTGGGCAAATTGTATTTGCCACATTTCATCATTGAAGCCCATCAGGGATTTGGTTTTAGTGTGTGTGTTCTACAGGGGTTTTAATTTATGTGAGGTTTGTTTGTACTACCTGGTTGTGTGAGCCCAGTCCCCATGTCCATTGTCCTGCTAAGGGAATGGGTGTTTTCTGTGGATGAGGGTGCAACCCCTCCTGCACCTCTACTGAAATGCGGCAACTAGTGTCAATATTATGCAGGAATCAGCATGCCACAATGATTTTAAGTAGTAAGGGTGGTGGATATAGCAGTATGCCATCTGAGTGTTCAAGGAAGTCGAATGTTGTCTTAAGTACTTCAAATGTATGATCTACAATACTCCTAGTAGTTATGTATACTGTATTGCAGGGAGCCTCACCTGCGTTTGCTGGATTTCTGATCAGTGTCAACAGAAATGGTGACAGCAGGTACGGACTGTCCCCTGCAAAAGAGAAAATGGTTATTTTATTACATGTAGTATCATTTGTTGTGGTTATGTGTGGCATGTGAGAGCTTGTATGTGTGGGAGTGATGGTTGATACTCACCAATGAGCCACATGTTGACAAAGGTTCCCTATGTCAGGGCTTGGTGAATAGAGGAATGGCGATGTTATCATGCGTGCATCGTGGGTAATTCGCATTCACAAGTATGATGTGTTCCTTGGCATCACAGATCACCTGCACATTTATGGAATGCCAATTATTCCGGTTACAATAAATATGCTCAATGTCTAGGGGCAATTGCATCATTAAATGGGTGAGGTCAATGGCTCCCAAGACCTGGGAAAAGTGGGCGACTGCATAGTTTGCCTTGCCTGCAGAGTGCGTGGCATGCCAATGTGCCTTTACATACTTGCTAGTGTGCAGCACAGGAGCTGGTGTAGGCACCTTGATTGTGTGGTCTGTGATATACCCCTGACAATCGCTGTGGTATACTGGAATGATCCAGTGGGGAGGTAGGGTAAGGCTGATAGCACTTTTACCAGAGGTATCACAGCCTGTGAGCACATGGTGGGTGATGCCAGGTCATTCTCCCTGACCAGGTCTGGGATGACATTGTGGGGAAGTAGTATGATGTACCATACATCTCCTCACCTGGCATCGCAAATATTGTTGTTTGTTCATGGAAGATTCTGCCCTCCTCCTTCTCCTCACCCTCCTCTTCCTTCCACGTAGTAATATTGCTAGCAATACGGGATCCGGCATTGTGAGATTCAATTGTTTGGTGGAATTTTATTGCGCATTTTATACGTGGGTTTGCTTGTGCGTTTGTGTTTCAAGATGGGTGGCGGTAAGATCTTTCTCCTTTGCTGTCAATGCAAAAACGCTGTTCATTCTGTGAATATGATTTACTTAGCTCTTGATGGGGTGTGTTTGTAGTTTGCACAGTGCCTCCCTCCCCACACCTGTGTTATTCCTCATGTTCCTCTTTTAATGAAGAGTTTTGAATGTTTTGCCCCCTTCTCCCTTTTTGCGCTGGTCGTTCTGCATGCACTGATTTCAGGGCCATGCTTAGCCCTCTTGCAGGGTGCAAAAAGTGGGAGGAACCCGCAGAAAATACAATCTGTGAATGAGCAAATGTTGTTTAGCACAGCGCGAAGTGTACTTTATTGGCGCAAAGTCAATTTGCGCAGCTCTAACGTTTTTTGTAAATTAGGCCAGAGTCTTTGTGGTAGGCAGAATGGATGATTAATCCTTGCAGGCACTCATGTGCACGCACTGCTTCATTGTTACAGACTTACAGTGCACAAACGTCATGTCAGTGATGTCAGTGTCAGCCCGGCAGCAGTGCGAGAGAAGCCAAGGTCCTGATTTACACATCGTTTTCCAATGGTATGTTGCCACTGAAAACAGCTTTTGTGCATCAAGCCCACAGCGTTTTCGTTGAACACGGATTTATTTATTTTTGAAGCCACTATTTCGTACATCGTGATTTATTGTTGTGGGATTGGGCAGCGGGTACCGGTAACTGTTGCAGTACAGACAATATATAATGGCAGGTACTTTTTAAGATCTGAACACAGCATAGTCATTACTCTATTGTTCACAGGGAATGCAGACTAGAAGGGAAACTGAAAAGAATGCATATATTCTACTATAGCTCCTAATATTTGAATACATTCCGCTCTGCTCTGTTGAGCAACTCCGATGGGAAGTTACTGCACGGCCCAATTAAGCTGTCACAATTTTGAATTTAGGTGCAAGGGCACAAGAAAAGTTTGCAGAAAGCAATATATTGTGATTGTAATTGCGAACAGAAGGTGCATGTGGAACTGCTCAGATCAGCAACTCTACAACGTGAAATATAACTCGAACTCTAAAATATTCCAGTCCTTTGAAATTCTGCAAAATGCTCCTTCAGTGCCGAGAAAAGGTTAGGAGATGGCAGTAGTTTTCAATAAAAATGCTCATGAAAGAACAAAACGCCACAGTGACTTCCACCCAATATGAGAAAGAGTTGATTGACAAGGAAGTGTCGTCCTCTTGAGGTTTAAGTATAGTCAACAAGAACCAATGAAGAGGAAACCGCGATGACCGATATTCGACTGAAAGACTTATGAGATACACATGATTTTTGCAAAAACGCCAGCTAGTGCAAATGGTATTTAACAAAGTCCAGCGAGAGAGAATTAGGAGTCGTTGCTGGAGGCATGTCAATGTACATCAGTATTTAAACTCAAGGTATTTACAATATCTTATGTTGTAGGTTTTCTTTTGAGCAATTATGGCAGAAAATGCCATTTAGCCACTAACAGGGAAATTGGAATTGAATATAGGTAAGAGGGAGTGTTAAACAGGAATGTTTTCCGTTCACGTTTAAGCTGAGCCAAGTTTTCGCCTTTGTGAAGTGCCAAAGTTTGAGAGTTCTTGTCATAATCTCTCCATAAATATAACATTCTAAACTTAAGCTTTTAATGACCTCTAAGAGGATATGGACATACATGTTAATAAGCAGAGGTGACAGTTGTAGTGTCCTACTTCCATTATCACTATTATTGTTCAGAGGGACAGTCCTCTGTTTATGGCAGTTGCGAGTGGGCTGCGACCCACGTGTTTGAGTAGGCGGGGTTAACGCCAGTTGAGCAGTTCGGGTTTGATTAAAGAAATGACAAGACACATTTGCCTCCGCTCCTGATTTATTGATTCATCCACATTGCCTGGCCTTAATTTGCATGCAGCAGCGCCGAGCCGTGCAGCGCCCCAGTGACAGCTGTGGTGTCACGTGACCCTGCCTGCGCAGGCACGTGACACCAGAAAAAGAGAATAAAGGAATCACCGGAACTGACGAAGGGTCAGTCCGGGTTTAAGCACGAAGGCCGCAAGTCGCGTGTTTTGTTACGCGCAGCTGCTCCCGCGCTGCGCCCTGAAATCGCCCGCCCCCGCGCATCGGCAGGGGCGGTAGCAAACCCCTGGGGCCCTGATAAGCATCATCACACTGGCGACGAAGGGAACCACGAACCCGACACGGAGCTGTGCACCGACGCCCACATCAAAGAGAAAAAAAAAAAAAACAACCTGCAGCCAAGAACAACGCTGCGATTGAGGTGATTGAAGCCCCACCTTCTGATCTAGACAGGGGCTCCCACACACAGCTGCAACGAATCCACCTGACACTCCTGGAGGAGTCCAGCAGCCCTGACCAGGTACTGCGCAGCAGCATACAAGCACCCTAGGCCCACGCTCCAACACTAAGAAGAACGCCCACAAATTAACATGTCGAGCCCAAGCACCAGCCCTGGGAGGGACGGCATGGCACGAGTCCTTCTTCCAGGAGGAGCATCTCCTACGAACACTCCGACCCGACACAGACATCATTTATGCCGCCATTCGACCCGTTCACCTCTGGCGCCGCCATCAGATGGGAAATCTGGCTGCAACAATTCGAGATGCACCTCGAAGCCAGAGACATCACCGTGCCTAAGAAAATGCGCACTTTCCTCCTACTTAACATTGGAGCTGCGGCCCTGCGCCTCTTTAATGCAACACCCAACCACGGCAGCGCAGACAATTATGACGCAGCGAGATCTGCACTCACAAATATGTTCAAGCCCGACCTCAACCCGGACTACGAACGCTTCCACTTTTGCATGGCGAGGCAGCGAGAGAAAGAGATGGTTGACAAATTTCATGCCCGCCTTCGTGAAATGGCTGTAGGCTGTGAGTTCCCAGACGAGGAATTCGCCATCCGTCTCCAAATCATTAACGGAATATCCTCTGAGAAACTGAGACGGGCTATACTTTCAGAACGTAACATACACCTCTCACGGATCCTTGAAATGGCGCGCCTCCGTGAACAAACGGAAGACCAGGTAGCAGTCATGGAAGCAGCAATCCAGAAACTACCACTAGACAGCCCCGGACCTACGGAAGATGTAGCAGCCATTTCCAGGCGCCAGAACACTCGCACGAGACAAGATTGGAAGCTCCACCCACCACAAGGGCAGGACAAAAGCTGCAAATGGTGCGGAGGCCCATGGCACAAAGGCGAATCCTGCCCCGCATGGGGTTCCACGTGCAGGAAATGCAATCGCCTTAACCATTTTGCCGCGGTCTGTCTAAACCCACCGGACATAGACTCTACCCCGCGCCAGACAGAAGAACGCCGGAAAAAGTTTGCGCCCAGAGAAACCTCACACCTCCAGACACGAAAAGGAAAAGCCAGAGCCGTCGATGAGTCCCAAAGGTCCCCGGACTCGAGCGACAGCGGCGACAGCGACAGCAGCACGTCCCCCGAAAGAGGAGACAAAAGTAGACGGAAAAAAGGAGGCAGACGGATACACCAAATACATCTCATATCTGCAGTTGAACCACATCGGTCACGGCAGAGGAAGAGACCGTCGTGCACCGTCCTCTCCAATGGAGAACCACTGAAGGTGGTCATCGACACCGGCGCAACAGTGAACGTCATGCCGGTGGCTGCATTCAACAAACTTCACCCAAAGCCCGATCTCCAACAAAAAAGAGTCAGGCTATACGCATACGGTTGCAAGAAACCCCTCCCCGTGCAAAGGGTCATTCAAATCAAACTTTGCCCACGAGAACACCAACTGCCGCGCACGCATATATGTGGTGGACGCCGGCTGCGAGACGCTACTGAGCTGCAGGACAGCAGAGAAGCTGAAACTAATACACTTCGCGTTCAGCCTCCAACAAGACAAACTCAACAGTCTACTAAAACGACACAGTAAACTATTCCAGGGCATCGGGTGCCTCAAGGGGAGGACCATCAAACTCCACATAGACACCACAATTGAACCGAAAGCAGTTCGGCACAGACGGATCCCGTTCCACCTACGAAGTGCGGTAGAAAAAGAACTGACCAAGCTTGTAGAAGAAGGGATCATTGAGAAAACATCTGGACCAACCCCGTGGGTCTCACTCATGGTCGTGGCGCAAAAACCCAAACAGCCGAATGCAGTAAGAATTTGCATCGATATGAGGCTTCCCAACGTCGCGATCGGGAGAGAACGCCATGTAACCCCCACGATCGACAAACTCATCGGAGACCTCACCGGATCAACCGTCTTCAGCAAACTCGACCTCAGATCGGGCTATCACCAGCTACGTCTATCGAAAGAATCGAGGTACATCACTACCTTCTCATCTCACCTCGGCCTGATGAGATACAAACGGCTAAATTTTGGAATATCCTCTGCGGCAGAAGTGTTCCAACATGAAATCCGCAAAGTTATCGCAGGTTTAGAAGGGACCACCAACATCAGCGATGACATCCTCGTATATGCCCCAAATAAAGAGGAACACCACCAACGCCTAGCGGCAGTCCTGAAAAGGCTCGAAGATGCAGGCCTGACACTCAACGCAGAGAAGTGTGAATTCAACAGGAGTGAGCTGTGTTTCTTTGGCTACATATTCAGCGCGTAAGGAATATCCCCCGACCCGTCAAAAGTGCGAGACATCAAGGACTCCAAAGCACCACAATCAGCTTCCGAGGTGAGGAGCTTCATGGGGATGGCTACCTACTGCGCACGTTTTATCCCCGACCTCGCAAGCATTGCAAGTCCACTCAGAGAATTAACAAAGAAAGACCAGAAGTGGGAGTGGACCGCAGCTCACCAACAAGCGTTCCAACAAATCAAGGACACTCTATCTACCTCCACCACCATGGCATTCTTCGACATAGGAAAACAGACCGAGCTTCTCGTGGATGCCAGCCCTTGTGGCCTAGGAGCAGTGTTAACCCAAACAGACAATGAAGGCAGAGTGTCCCCCATAGCATTTGCCAGCAGAGCCCTCACAAAACCCGAACAAAACTATGCGCACATTGAAAAGGAAGCTCTGGCCATTTTGTGGGGATGCCGACACTTCAAGGTCTACCTGCTAGGGAAGCAAGCTAAAGTATTTACAGACCACAAACCACTAATCCCGATCTTCCGAGGCTCAGCCCCCCACCCACCTGCACGCATAGAAAAATGGATGCTGCAGCTACAACCGTACAACATTGAGGTGGAGTACCGCCCAGGATCGGACAACCCAGCAGACTACCTGTCTCGTCACCCAAGGCCAGCTACTGACACTGAGCAGCACCACGCGAAAGAGACCGATGAGCATGTTTATCAGGTAGTTGCCTGCGCAAGACCGAGAGCCCTGACTCTACAAGAAGTCGTGCATGAGACAGAAGAAGATACCGTCTTACAACACACGGCGGCAGCCATCCAGTCTGGCAATTGGAAAAACTATCTCACGTCAATTGCCCCCCGCACAACACCAGCCCAAACCAAGCTCAGAGCACTGTTTGGGATCAGGCACGAACTCTCAATAGCTCCAGAAGGAGTGCTGCTGAAGGGGCACCGCATCATATTGCCCGAGTCCCTAGAGGAAAGGGCTCTCAGATTGGCACACAGCGGACACCAAGGAATCGTAAAGTCAACAGCCTACCTCAAGTCCAGGATGTGGATGCCAAACATGCAGCAAAGAGTAATAGAGCTAGTCGAATCCTGCGCAGCCTGCCAAGCATCCAGGAGGCCCGAACACCCTGAACCAATCAGCAGTACCCCAAGGAGCTGCACACACTGGGATGCGGTCAGCATGGACCACTGCACCATCGCGGGAGAAGGGTATCTGCTCGTAGTCATCGACGAGTTTAGTAGGTATGCAGAAGTCGAACATGTAACCTCGACCAACGCCGCAACCACCATCCTCACACTGGAGAAGATATTCGCCACCCACGGAATCCCGAGGAAAGTGAAGAGCGACAACGGGCCCTCCTTCACCAGTCAAGAACTACGAGACTACTTCAAGGAAGTGAACGTCAAGCACCAGCGAATCACCCCGAGATGGCCCCAAGCAAACAGGGACGCAGAAAGATTCATGGGATCACTTAACAAGGTCATCAGGATCGCCAAAGAACAAAGACACTCGTGGCTGACGGCCGTGTACCGGTTTCTGAGGACACACAGACAGACCCCGCACTCGGCCACCGGGATCAGCCCCGCCGCCCTCATGTTCGGGGTACCTATACAAGCGGAACTCCCTGTACACCCCCACTGGACAGCCCCAGAACCTGACATCCCCGCGATAGACGCCAGGCGGCTAAGGAGAAACGAACAGGAGAGCATCGCCAGGCGAGCCAGCCACCGAGAACTAACCCCAGGGGACACTGTCATTGTCAAGAACCAGGCACCGCCCAAGAAGATGTCCATAAACTTTGAAATACAACCGTGGACAGTCAGTACGACCAACCACAGCATGGTCACCGCCACCCGAGGGGGAGAAACCGTGACACGCAACGTGTCACACTTCAGGAAAGTACCTCCGGAGATGTGGGAAGAACCATCAACACCCCCAAGGGAAGACGGAAGAAGAAGAGTCTAGCCACACCAAGAGATGCAGGCGGATCACACTCGCCCAATGGGGAAACCGAAGCAGAGATCACGGAAAAGGACAGGCCTACAGAAAGAAACACCCGCTATCGCCTGAGAGAAAAGCCCAAACCGTCATGCCGCCTCCAAGGATACATAATAGATGGAATCTACAGGCGAACGCCAAAGCCAAGATGAACCCCGAGAAGGACATGAATGGAAGCAGAGACAGTTAAGTCGCATGTTACTCTGCCAGTCAAAACTGTTTACAAGATCCTGCGTTAATTACCATGTTACTAAGTGTAATGCATAAATACCTCCAAGTTGGGGAGGAATGTGGTGTCACGTGACCCTGCGTGCGCAGGCACGTGACACCGGAAAAAGAGAATAAAGGAATCACCGGAACTGATGAAGGGTCAGTCCGGGTTTAAGCACGAAGGCCGCGAGTCGCGTGTTTTGTTACGCGCAGCTGCTCCCGCGCTGCGCCCTGAAATCACCCACCCCCGCGCATCGGCAGGGGCGGTAGCAAACCCCTGGGGCCCTGATAAGCATCATCACAACAGCCTCCATTCAATATTCAACAACAGTGATGACTGAACACACGTGCATGCTATTTGAGGAAAGGAATGGAGGCAACACGATTGCTGCAGACCTTCCCATCCCAAGAATGAGGCAACATAGAGGTAAGGGCACAGCTCAGGTTTCAGTATACCTCTCTGTGAGTTAAGATAAGGGCAGTGAACTGTGTGAAATGCTGCAGAAAAGGCCAGCTCGACCAAGGCAGGCAGTCATATATTTGGGATAGCTCAGAGGAAACACGTTTGCCTTCGAGGCAAAACGCTTCCAACACTGGTTCGAATCCCATCGCGCTTAGAAACTGGTCTCTGGTATTAATACCAGTTTATAAAATATAAATGAATTACTAATGGTTAATGTATTCTTGGCATCTTAAGTCCTCAGAATAGAGAAAAAATCCGACTATGTGTGTTGAGTAGGTCTGCAATCAGATTGTATTATAACAAGAATACTACTTCTTTCCACCTAGTCCTGAATTTTAGTAAAATACACTACACAGGTTTAGCCACATATTGCAGGTTTGAAGGGGACCGGGGGAGGTTGCCACAACATTGCTCATGGCCAAGCATTCAAAAGGTTTTTGGAGGGCAGTCATCCGGGCTTGATCCATAAATTGTACAGGTTATCAACTGGGTATAGTAATCCTTCAAGAGGAGGTGTACTCTGCCAATTTAGAGGTGACTAGAGAACAACCATTAACTACAGTGCGTGTAAATTATGAAATGTTTATCACATATATTAATTACATCAAAACTTCTGTATCTTGTGATTCAAGAATTATTCCAGTGGATCACATAGCATTTTGGAGGGAATGTGCAGAGAGAACTTCTGAAGTGTTAACTTAATTAAGACATATGCAAGGCTCTTCAGAAAATCTTTAGCCAGGATAACTTGTGTGTTGTAGTAGTAACAATCGTGCCCCACCTGCCAGGTAATGGTGAGAGCAGGCATTGTTCCTTCTGCCGAGGGGTGTGTTAGGCAGAATTGCAGGCAGTACCCCCTGGGACCACTACACACAATTAGAACTACAGGTGTTAGCCAGACCAACCCTTGGTATATGTCTATACCACACATTTTTGGTAACAAACTGAGCATCCAGGCTTATCTCAAGAGTGAATGTGAGCAGTACAAGTAGTTACACAGAGGACTTTCAATCACAGTGGTTCAAGTAAACACTTATACTCAAGGATTCTTGGTGAAAACACATTACTTTATTACACAATCCTTTAAAAAAACATGTAACTAGAAGAGGCACATTAATAATATAAACAAATACACTCCAATACAAAACTGTAAGCTTGTGAGGGAGTTTGTGCTCCCCTGAAATAGGAGAAAAATGGCAGTTCAATTACTTAGCAGTGAGCAAAAAGGACAAAAGTAAGTAGAATACATACTTTCTAGGCAGTGAAAATAGTTTCAGTTCACCAGAAGAGTTCAATTCAAGTCAATAGGTCAGACCAAAGTCAATGGGTTAGTGTTCTGGATAGGAAAGAGCAGTTCTGATATAAAACGGTAAAGTCTTTGCGAACGTTCTTAGAAGTAGTTTAGGTGAAAAAGGATCATACGATGGGTCACAAGCTGATTAGGCCTGTAAATTGGGAAGGTTTCATGAACTTTATTCGCAAGAGTGGAGCTCTCTCTATCATGTTGGCACAGCAAAATTTGTATGAAGAAACAAATGCTGCTGAAGTCGTGGTTCCTGACAGTTCCTGCAGATCTCGCTGTTCCTGAGCCTCAGTCCTGGGGACAAGAGGGAGGACGTTGGGGGGCTCCTGCACTGCATGGGATCATCGAAGAAAGCAAACAAAAAGAAGTCACTTCAGTTCCAGTAGCTGTAGTTTTAAGAACACAAACTGGTTTCCCTCTCCCTGGTTAATCCTAACCAGCCTTGAGAATGGTATTCAGGTGTCTTATGAGTTGATTGGTCCCACCAACTCAAAGGAAGAAGCCGTCCTTGAAGGAGCTTTGCTGTCGAATGCAGTTTGGCAACTAAGCACAGGGAGTTTCGGGCCCCTCCCTCACTTCCTGCCCACCCCAGACACTCAGACGCCTTTGGCGTGCTTCAGTCCTGAAGCCCGCCAAAGGCGCACAAACAAGGGGACCAAACCTGGTTTGGTGCGCAGAGACAAACACTAGAAGGACCTTTCCAAAAAGAAATGGCGAAAAAAGAAGACCCGGATCCGTTTAAACAAAGGGGCTTAAGGCGCCATATTGAAAAACATGGCTTCCGTGATTTTTAGCTACCGGTGTTCACGGTCTGGAAAAATCATGGTAGTTGTAAAACGACTGCCACCAGCCTTTACAAAAGGAAAGGGTAGCATTTGATTGCTACATGAGTATTTTAGACACAGGGGATACTATGTAACCCCTCCAGCACTCCATTGTAAGATGGTGTGTGCTGGGTCTCAGAATTTGGAAAGACTAGTAAAGTCAATTTCACTTTTCATTCTCTGGGAAACAGTAGTTTCTCCCAGAGAAGGTATTTAAACCTTTGGATAGTCAAAAGACATCCCTGTGTCACTGCACTCAAAGTGCTGTGTCACACTAATAAAAACGATGCCTATGGAGTTGTCTAAAACTCCAAAACCAAAAGAAGTAAACACAGAAAAAAAAACAGAATTAAAAAGTAGAGTACCATAAGAGCTGGGGGTCTCTAAGGTACAGAGGAATTAGCACATTTTGAGAATTCTCCCTAACAGGGTGGAGCAGGATCTTTTGCATCTTGTATTTTTTTGTCCAGTATATTGAGATATGAGAGGCAGAACTAAAATACTCATCTTGAGGGACACACAGTTTACCCAATGCCAACCAGCACTGATGTGTTTGTCGTGATCAGATTCCTCCTATTGACATTTCTAAAACAAGCACTTGTGAGAAGAAGGTCTATGCTTCCCATTAAGTAGGGTTCCATATCAGTGCCACCTTTATCATGCAGTCACCAAGTATCTTGGTGGAGGTACTGATGCCTGAGCAATAGCCAGGCTCAGACTGTCCTATTAGGCAATAGGGCAATGCCCAAATTCAAAATGCAAAATGCTAGTTTGGGCCCTTTTTTTGGGTCAAAGTGGGAAACCTTTTTTGGCTAATGTGGGCCCATTTGATGAATTACTTCACCGTGCGGGTACTAGCATTGACCATAGTTAATGAATAAATAGTGTTTAAAATGCACAATTTGCATCACATTTTATCAAAAATCTCCCCCTTATGTACTACTCAAACAGTCTGACACACAAGGAATGAATTGCAATTTGTAGCTGTGGCTAACTTTTTGATTAGTCCCAGAGGCAATGTTCTGAGCCAGTCCCACCCTGCCAATAGCACCTTACTGGGGGGAGGGGGGGGGTTCTCTCTATTCTACACACACATATTCTAATCCTACTCTGTGATCTCCAACTCTCTGGACTTCGGTCCCAGAGGGAGTTCCCCACCACTAACGTATTGGGACTATAATAATGGTGAAATGCGCTATATACATGACAACTACAATCCAATACTATTCTCTTTGCCCTGGAATCTGTTTTGATGTGCTGTTTTTATTGAATGTTTTCTTTCTGAAATAAACTATAATACATACAGTAACATTGTTGTAGTCTATGATTTTTTTTTTATGAATAGAATGTTGTCCTATATGGCTACTGTATAGGTCTAACATTAATAATTTGTCACAGCAATTGACGAGTAATGCTACTCTATCAGCATGAATATAAAAATAATAACATGTTGTGCGCACCACTGAGAGTTACGCTAAAGGAGAATAGGGGTAAAACAAAATGCTTGTGCTCAATATTCAGTTCAGAATATGGTGTGCCTACATCCCTAATGCATGCATCAGTCTGATCAACTTTCTACATCCTTAAGAATAGTCATAGTCGCATGGGCAGGCATCTCAGCGTTGTGGGGTGTTTTACCCATGCATCCAAGCCCTACCATAAAACTGTGTAGTACTGGCATGGAAAACATCATGATGGCCAGAACTACCCAGAGAGTGCACAGGGAAAACATGAAGAATAGGCTGCCACCCATTTTTGCCTATGTTGTGAGCACAGGAGGGCACTGCCTAAAACCACCATTGGGCTACACACACAGTAGCCTGAAACCATTGGGAATGGCAATGCTGATTGCCAAAAAGCAACTCAGAACTGTGGGGAATTCATTTTCTTAATCCCAAAAATGGTTGCAATACCGGTACTCACCACGATCAGAAAGCCGGCGTTTTAAAACCACCAGACTTTTGTGTAAAACTGAACAAATTAACCGAAACCAGGCCAAGGAAAGACTTGCTAAGAGGTGGATACAATGCAAAACTATATTCTGAAATGACTTGAAGGAAGTAATTATTTAATGTATATGTAAAAAGTGTAAGTTTGATTTAAACTGGGAACTAAAGTGACATTTAGCTGAATTCTGCCTGACAACTACCCCCGACAGGAGAAACCTGCTCAGCCACTCTTCCCAGGCCTAGCTGCATCCTGCTTCCCCACCAAAAGGAGTTGACACCTCTCTGATTAGATTAGGGGAGGGGCACTGCAGGAGGTTGAACAAAGCCTTGTCCTGGACTCAGGCAAATGTTATATTGGGGGGGCCGTAAAGCGGCTTCCTCTTGGGAGAAGTTGGAGGAGAAGTGCCTCTGGGAGCCACTCGAGCTGGAGGCGGGGACAGGCAGAAGCTTCCCCCATGTGCTTTGGAACCTAAACCACACCCATCTGGGCCAGAGCATCATTTTAAAAAAAGATGGATAATTCATAGTACGGACTTGTCAGAATTATATAAGTAATATCGTTATTCTTGTGATTTTTCTGTGCACGTTTTAAGAGGTGTTAGGACCCTGTGGTGTATGCTGGGGGGTTACTAGCAGAAAATAGGGTCTTACTCCAAATGTCTGCACGTTAAAAATCTGACACTTCATCAATTAATGTCCATACTCCTTGCGCACATGTGTGTAAATTTTGGTAAATGTCTGATATTGGTAAACCAGTCAAAAAGCGCAAAATGTTGTCATTTTTGAATGCAAGCCCCCAGGAAGATCAGAGGCGGACAAGCATGGACCATAAGGAATATATAATGTGTACATGTAATTTCAACAAATTGTGTATCTGGGAAATATGTATTTGAATCAAATATAGATTTGTGGGCAAATTGACCAGGGGAGGATCCTCTGACCCATAAACAGACCTCATCATGATGACAATCCATTTCCTTCCCCCAATCATGGGAGAGGGGAGAATTGGGCCAATGACAAGTAGAGAGGGGCAGACTCAGTTATGACACGCACACACCCACTTCCAAAACACCTAAAAAGAGACTGCTGGGACAGGTAGAGACATTCAATTCCATTTTCTGCGGGACGCTCTGCCGGGAGACTCCAGACTTCACATCCATCAATCTCCAAAGACCAGAACTTTACTTCAGAACTTAAAGCAAGGGCCTAAACCCACAAACTGAGAACTCTTCTCAGCAGGCCTCAGCATCCTTAAAATCATCTGCAAACTATTCCACAGCCGGGCGAGCTGTTTGAATTCTGTGCCAAGAACTTTTGCCGGAACCGCAGACCAGACCCAGACCGCTGTGAGCAGAACCAGAGATCCGGATCGCTGTGAGCAGAACCGGTGCCTGATTGACCCGCCGAGCAGAGAGAACCGCCGCTGGACGTGTTGACCAGATCTGTGACGAGGCCTATTTCAAATTTATATTGTGAGTACCTAGCTAGCACTGTGCCAAACCAATCTCTTAGTTTAAAATAATCTAATCCAAATCTAATCCAAACTAATCTAATCCAAACTATATTAGCCTATTAAAACTGCCTCCTAAAATCGTGTCATTCTGTCATTTTTAAAACTGAAAACTGTCATCTGTCATTCTGGGCTTTAAAATTTAAAATCCGCAAAACTACCTTTCCGGAACCGTTTATGCTAGGAGCGAGTTTTAACTGTCATCTTAAAGCTAGGATTCTAAGCTTTCCAACGAACCTAGAACCAACTTCCTACTCCCTATACTTTTTCCGCAATCGCGATTTACGCACTCGCGAAATTTACCGCGATTTGCAATTTTGGTTCAATTTCTCCACTTGTCAAAATAGCAGCTCCATTCTTTCCTTTGTTAAAATCCGTTTGCAACCTGGTAATAACTCACAGAGCATTGCTAAAGTGAGCCTGAACTAATACCAACAAGCATCTCTCACTCACCCTGAATCTCACATCCGTTGCCATCACATTTAAAAGCATTTTGGGCCTGTCTTTCAAACTTCTACCTGTTTCCTCTAAGCTTGCTGGGGGGGAACTGAATTTCGTATTGTATTTGATTGCATTCCTGAGAACTATGTGCTCCTCTTTCCATCTCCTTCCATTTCTTACATTGCATAGAAGGGGGGGTGAATTGCCAGAGAAAAAGTGATTACATTGTTGTTGGTTGAAATCATATCAAGTTTATTTGCTGTACTGCATTTTATTCCACCTTGCATTTCCTTGAAACCATCAAGCATGTTCTGCTACCTCATCCTCTATACTACTCCTAAGTAATCAAGTGTACCACTGTAACATTACCCATTGTGGATCCACATCATATGTCTCAGTGTACTATCAGATATTAATTTATTATAAAAGTGTGATATATATATATATTGTTATATTTCTCAAATAAACCTTTTAAATTTGCAAAACAGACCTACTTCTTGGCTCAGTGGGGTCAGGGGGATTCTAAAAGAGGGGTGTTATATAAGGGTTGTCATCCAGAGTACATGAACTGGACCTAAAAATATATCAATAAGGGTTTCCCTCAGCATCCCAGACTAGGCATTGACTTAGCTGTAGTGTTGAAGTGAAGCCACTTAACAAAGTGGGGGCTCGTCCGGGATTCTGGGTTAGATCTATCACTTGTGCAGATTAATACAGTGTGCTAACTGACAGGAGACATACATCCGGTCGGATCACCACGCTGGGTTACGCTGTAAAGCACTCCTCAAAGGAACGCTCTAAGGAAATGGTCTGTTTTGCAAAAATAAAATACAAACTTCTGTAAATCAGGAAGGAACTCAAATTCCAGAATGACGACACTGGTAGACATCAAAATAGCCAGAGAGCACTTCTTACATAAGCTATTTGTGAGAGGTGAGTGGACTCATCAGGACCAAACGGTCTGGTTGCAGGCAATCGCGCAACAGGTCACTGAAACAGGGTCAGATATATGGAGAGATCAGGGTTCCTCTACATGTGGCCCTGAGTGAACTATATATGGCCCCTAAAGCCAAAGATGAAAATAAGATTGCCAGTATAGCGGCATATTTGTACCTATATATGGGAGCCATGCAGGACAAATGTGCTGAAGGCCAAGATCTGGCAAATAGGCAACAGATGGCGTTAGAGAAGGCCCAATCTGATCTGGACTCTTCTGAGCAGAGGCTGCTCAGGAGCCAGGAGTCAGAAAAGGACAGCAGACAGTACATCACTAAAATAAAGGAGGATATGGATGTGCTGCAGCAGGAAAAGGCGGACCAGGATACCAGATTTCTGGCCTTGCAGAAGGAGTACCAAGAAGGTTTAGACTCCCTACTGCAGAGCCAGAAAAAGCTGGAGCAACAGTTAGACTTCAATAGGGCATGTGCTGAGCAGGTAGTCACCCTGCAAAGCCACCTAGATAGGGAGAAGGCAGAGAGCAATAAACTGATTTTGAAAGACCTGGATACCCAGGCAGAGTTTGGCCAGGAGCGCCAGAAAGCTTGTGCCTTCCAAAGGCAAAGGGACGACCTGGCGGCACAGAGGCAGGCTTGCAGAATCCAGGAAAACCTGGAAGATCAGACGGGCACCTCTGGGAGCAGCGCTTCTGAGTCAGAGGATGAATGGACCAGGGTTACCCTAACCAAAAAGGCCAATAAGGCAAAAAGGGCCTTGCTTAAGGACCCATTGAAACAAATAAAGGCAATAAGGAGTGTCATCACGCCTTATCATAAGAACGCCAAGTATTCTGTTTGGGAACACTTGGAGCTCTATGAGCAAATGATGGAGACTTTTCATTTGAAGGACAGCAGTAGCTGCATCCAGTACGTCAAATGGACCTTCTCACCAGAATACTCCAGTTTCTTTGCAGGGCTGGAGGATCAAAACCATTCAAGGTGGTCCACATACAGGGCGGCCATCTTGAAACATTTTACTGTGCACAGAAATCCTCAAGAGGCTCGCAAAGCAGCCTACAATTTGCAATGTGGGGAGGATCAGGCCCCACAAGAATTTGTGCAAGAATTAAAGCGTGCTTTTGCGCAGACCACCAGAAGGGTGCGCAGAGAATTTATCAATACGTTTTTCCATGCCTTACCCAAATACATAATGACCCAGCTCGTGAGAGATTTTCATGAGAAAAGATCTTTAGACTGGGTCATTGAACAGGCTACCCGGATCTATGAGGTGCAGAAGCCCATAGAAAATAAAAGTAATGCGCAGAAAACCCCCAAAACCAACAGCACCCCTGCTGCTGCCAAGGTGGCGGAGGTAAAGGTTGCCCCCGTTTTAGATTTGGAGATGGGGGGGGCCTAAAAACCTGCCTGCACCAAATAATTCACAGCCCAGAAGGCCCTCGGGCCAGTCACAGACAGGGAGTCGAGGAGGTAGTCCCACAAATGGGGTCTGCCGCTCCCCTGACTATGTAAATCCCCGCTTCAAGGGAAACCGACCCATCCTGGGTTATGTGTGGACTCCTCCAGCCCAATGGGGGGGATCCAGCCAAGCACCTGACCCAGGGAACTTCCCTCCTAACATCGCCCAGGGGGGCAGAAATTCACCTAATCCTGGGCAGAACTTTTTCCCCAGGTATCCACCCAATTTCCAGCCTCAAAATCATCCATCCTTCTTTCCCCAATTCCCTGAGCCCAGACAACCTAACCGGGGAGAGGGGAGGCCAAGGGTGGAGGGGTACCCAAATCTTCCCAATCCGGGGTATTACCAGAGAAGGGATAGCTACCCTTCCCGGGATCAGCCCAGGGGAGAAAATAGAGCCCAGTATCAGCCTGAGCGGGTTTCACAACTTGAGCGCCAGGTCCAAAATATGGCACGGGATCTGGGTCACATACTGAGGGCTCAACAGGACCCTCAGATGAGCATGCCACCGCAGAATGCCCCAAACTCTGGACCTGGTGCTCCAGAACAATGACGGGTGCAGCACTCCGATAACCCACCGGTTCCCAGGGAGGAGGCACAAGGGGAAGGGGGGTGTAAAGCCTTGGAGGAAGCTTCCTTCCCAACTTGTAAACAGCCCCTGGAAAACCAGGAACCGGAAACAAAATCTCCTGCCCCTGAAATCCTGCCTCCCAAGGAGCAGAGGGGGGGTAGGAGAAACAAAGGACCCAAACAGACCCACTTTGTGGAGGAGGTACAGATCTTCCAATTTGAGGGAGAGGGATCCTCAGAGGATCCTGGGAAAAGGATCTTCTCCTTCAGAGATGGGGGAACTCCTCCCAAAGAAAAATGGGTCCCAAGGGATTCCAATCCAGACTGGGGAGATATGGAGACTGAGCTACCGCCACCCATCATCTCATCTCAGAACCCACAATACCGAAATCCCCTGGTTCAAACCCATCTTGGTGACTGCCTCCAAAAGGGGGGGGCGGCCCAGAACCGGAACCAGGGGAACCCACAATGGCTTTGATCTCCAGTTGCCAACTTTTTCTTTCAGATTCCCCAGGCTCTTCACAGAATTCTGCCCAAATCTCTTCGCTAGCAATGTCCAAAACCAGAAAATTGGCCCACCAGTTGTCCAAAAATGTGCATTATCTGTGCCCCCTTGAGGAGAAGGAGGGAAGATATTATGCCCCGGTACAAGTACAGGGGCAGGGTACAATTTTGGCACTGGTGGACACTGGATCCCAAGCTACCCTTCTGTCCAAAAGGGCCTTTGATGAACTAAATGCATGAAGTGGGGAGAATTACCGTATTCCTCTCACCTCTCTTCCTGGACAACTGCAGAACTTTGACGGGAAGGAAATTCCTGTCGAGGGGACTGCAGATTTGGACATCAAAATTGGGCGACACAAGGTGAAACACCCGGTCATAGTAGTAACTCTAGAGGGCACCCCTTGTTTACTAGGGAATGACCTCCTGAGAAGGTTGTCACCCCTAATAGATTGTGTAAACAAGGTCCTCTGGACCCAGACTAGCCGACCAATAAAGTTAAAACAGAGTGTCGACCATGTTAGTTTAAACGGCACATGCCACTTGGTTGAACAAAAATCTGACCAAGTAGAATTTCACTTCCAGAGCAACCAAATTCCAGACGTGACAGTAATAGCAGTAGGGCAACAGACTGGTGATGGGGGGTCCTCTCTATTTCTGAAAATCAACCTTCCTTCCAGTTTAAGGTGGTATTCCACACTGGAAGGAAACACTTTGAAATTCTTTACCAATCCACAATCAGACACTCCCACTCCTATAGTCCAGAAAGATGTGAAATCAGCTCAGAGCCTGGCTGATATTCAGCAAATTGGAGATCAGTTGTTCATCCCTGTTCAGTTAAATGATGGGAAGGACTCTGTTCTCGCTCGAGTGTGTGTGAACAACGGTAAGAGCTTCATCAGCGAAGCCATGTTCCGCCAACTCCCAAAATATCCAGCCATTCCCACATTCAAACTGATAGACAAATGGGAAATGAACTTGGAAGCACCCAATTCGAAACATCTCCTGCCAAGCAGGTGTATGCTCAAAATCTCGATTGGCAACAAGAGCATAGCCCATAATTGTTGGGTCGTGCGAGACGTCATTGCCGCCTTTTACTTAGGCAGTGACATTCTCAATCGCTTCGCCATTAGTTTGGACCTAATAAACTTCAAAGCTTGGTCCCGATTAGCGGATAATCCCATGGGCATTGATGATCAAGAAAAAGCATTTAGGTCAGCTCAATTGCTACCTTATGCAGTTGAAATTCAGCTTAAAAAGGAAGTCACCATCCCAGAAAGGACCTGATAATTCTCCCTGGAAGTGAAAGTTAAGAGGACAAAAATTGAAAAACCCTGATGTTTATATTCATCTAAATGCTTCTCTCCAACAGCAAGGGTTGGGGGTAAACCCAACGCCATTAGTCAACATAGAACATGACACCATTCCGATAGAGGTGGATAACAGCGACTTAAAGAGTATTACTCTAGCCGCAGGCACCATTATTGGAATGGCGGTTGATGACCGACATTTTTCCATTGATCTAGGAAATTAACTGTTAGGACCAATCCCCAAGGACTGTTTTGACAGTGACAGTAATGACAACACAACACACGACAGGATTTTCACCCGGCATGGGGGGAACTTCCTGGTGTACACTTCTTGCCCTTATTGTAAGGAAGATGTGACTTGTGACTTCAGGAGGGATGAGGTGATTTTCCAGGTCCATAAGGGCTGCCTTTCCCACCTGAAGCCTCCAGTCCAAATCAGCACTCTGACCAGGGACTTCTCCACCCAGCTGGAGGAGGCCGCTGAGATAGCCAAACCAGAAGTCTTTCCCGGCTTCAGGCAGATGGTGGAAGAGAGGGTCAACCTAGCTGATGCCTGCGTGACTCTGGAACAGAAGCAAGAGTTGAAACAAGTTTTCTTGGATTTCCAAGATCTCTTTGTGGTAGACTCATATGACTGTGGTCGCACAGACATCCACACCACAACAATCCCCACAGACCCTGGAATGACTCCAGTGTTTGTGAAGCAATATGGTTTGCCTCTCGCATCCATGGAGTCTCTTACTGAAATAATTAAGAACCTTGAGTCCCGGGGAATAATCCGTCCAGTACACAGCACCTTCAATAATCCGGTGCTGGGAATATTGAAGCCAAACGGCCAGTGGAGACTCTGCGCCGACCTTAGGGAGCTCAACAAACGGGTCCATACTTCCCGATGGCCTCTGCCCTACATTGACCAAGGGCTGGCCCAGATCCAGGGGTCACAGGTATTCACTGCAATAGACCTGACCAATGGATACTGGACCGTGCCTGTCAGTAGGGAGGACCAATACAAACTGGCTTTTACCTTTGGGGGCCAGCAGTACACATGGACCCGGACTCCCTTCGGATACCTCAACTCCGGCAATGAATTCAACATTTTCCTACATAAGGCCATGCCCGACCTGGGTGCGAGGGGTAACCTGGCTTATGTAGATGATGTCCTCATCAAAAGTTCATCTGTGGAAGAACACATAGCGGAGATCCGTTATGTTCTGACACAGTTGAGGGCCGCCGGAGCAAAACTTTCCTTTCAGAAAGCACAGTGGTGTAGAACCCGTGTTAATTTCTTGGGGCATGAGATTACTCCTCAGGGTCTCTGTCCCCAAGAAAAGAAAGTGGAAGCACTTCAGAAGCTGAAAGACCCCACAACTCTGCGGGAACTAAGGAGCCTCCTTGGACTGACTAATTACAGCAGAAAGTTCATTGAAGGCTACGCAGAGATCACTAGACCCCTGATTCATCTCTTGAAGGGGGGGTCAAGTGGGAATGGGGTCCAGAACAATCCGAGGCAGTAAGACAACTCAAAAGAAGCCTCTCACAAGCGCCTTGCCTAGCTTACCCTGTCAAAAACAAGGAGTTCTTCCTGGAGACAGGGTTCTCTAATACGTGCTTGACGGCAGTATTATACCAAAAGCATGAAAAGGTCAATAAAGTAATCTCCTATGCGAGCAAAACTTTATCCTCTGTGGAGGAAAAATTCAACGATTGTGAGAAGGCATTCCTGGCAACGGTGTGGGCATTGAAGAATTACCGCCCGTTTATCCAGGGGGAACACATCATAGTGGAGACTCCACACCAGCCTCTGCAATATCTCCAGAGTGACAGAATCCGGGCCGGAAATGTGAGTAATTCCCGAATTACTTCCTGGATTCTGTCAATGCAAGGCTTTCCTGTAGAGGTCAGATATGGCCAAAACAAGAAGAGTCCCCTCGCGCAAGGTCTGGCTGACTTGCATGATTGTGCCAGAGAAAACTGTCTCGAGGACGAAAGTCTAAAAATCAAGGACAACATGGAGGCATACCTCAATTCCCCACACAAAGTCTTTGAAGAGGACAAGTGTGTGGGAATGCCCACTGTCTATGTGGATGGATGCTCTTACCATGTTGACTACCACGGGGAGAAAGAACTGGTGGCCGGCGTAGGGAATGCATGGGTGAATGAGTCCCCAGAACCCTCCGCTGGATACAAAATTGGTCCCCGAAGTAGTCAGGTGGCAGAATTGATGGCTGTGCATCAGGCCATCCTCACTGCTGTCCAACATCAACTCCACAAACTGGTCATAATCACAGACTCGGATTATGTATGGAACGGGTTTGTGGAGCACCTGGTTAATTGGAAAACCAGAGGCATGTTATGTGCTAATAACAAACCCCTGAAACATGGGAAGCTAATCCAAAATATTGATGGTCTGGTCACATCGAATGGGATGACCATCTACTGGAAAAAGATCAAGGGTCATTCCAAAGTAGAGGGACCAGACAAAACTGGAAATGACTTAGCTGATCAGCTGGCCAAAACCGGGGCCATCCAAGGGGATCTAATAGAAATAGAGTCCCTGTTGGGGGAAATCCAGGTCACTGCTATCACTAGGTCCCAGAAAAATGCTCACAATGATCTTTCAACTGCACAATGGAGTAAGGAGACCCCTGATGCTGATTTAATTACAGCTCAGAAGGGGGATCCAATAATTTGTAAGTTTTACCAACACATTGAGGACCCTGAGAACTTTCCCCTGACGGATACCGATTACATTGGGAAAGATGACCTAAGAGTGTTGATGAAATGTCCAAAAATGTTCCGAATCCAAGACGGTTTGCTGGTAAGGAAATCCAAAGCTGGCCACGATCAGTGGGTGGTTCCTACCTCATTCCGAAGCCTGATGTTAAGTCACGCCCATGAAGTGGGAGAATGGAAAACCAGGCTCCCGTCCTTCACCTCTCGCGCTTGGCCTAGAGGGTCACGACCCAAACACCCGCCACGAGAAGAGTTTGCCCATTTACCAGACGACCAGGTACCCTGGTACAGGAACATACGGATGTGTCCATCTGCTTGCCCAGCAGCCCGCACTGGCCATGCCGACACCTGCGGCACGGATCAACTAGACTAAAATCTACACGTCGTTAGAGATGCCATGACGACCTAGACAACGGGAAGCACATCTGTACAAATATACACACTGGACATTCCCACACCAACCTACACGAAGAATATACTCAGTGCTATGACGTAGGCGACAGGCATATTCACGGACGTGCATCTTTATTATTTTCATATAGGCTTTCAGAATGCAGAAACGCAAGACGCGTCATGAACTTTTATTAGCTTGCTCACGCTTCTCTTTGAAACCAGGTACAACGATGAGAAATATAATAAAGACAATACCGATTATGGAATTATATGCTCCTATAACCTAAAGCACCTGTGCACCAAACGAACAACTTATGCACCGGGCCAAAGTAGGCCTCAAACAAGAGCTCCCGTGGACATCAACAAGACAAAAGTCAGTTGCTGATCCTACAGAATGAGCTTGGCAAAGCAACCAGCCAAGGTCGCAATGTTGCAAACCCACGTTCCAAGAGCAAATCATCAAAGGCACGATGTTGCAATCTCGCACTCCGCGCACCAACGTTAAAGTCACACCGACAAATTAAACCAGACGCACAGTAGAAAAACAATATTAATTGTGCAGAATTATGCCTCTTTCACGGTCCCTCCCCACGTGATCAAGCCGAACCTGACGAGATGCCAAACCCTGGAGAACAGAGGCGTCTGGATCCCTCGCTACGAGACACTGGCAGATACACTTGAAAGGCTCAATGGACATTTGCAACGGTGGGAACGGTACCCCGTCTAGCTATGAATAAGTCCTCACATTGTCTGCATGTACCCATAGTGAAACATTGTTGCAACATACAGGTACACCGAGAGCTGGGAACGACGGTGGTCCCAGGCTGGGGAGCTCACGGGTGCACCAATCAGAACTTGGGGCTCTTATCACTGACGCCAGCACATTTAGCCAATCCTCAGGAGCCTTCATGTAACAATTTTCATGTATCTTATTGTAGGGACAACCCAGATATACCACCTGACTACACCTTATCCACTAATATCTTTCTCTATATGTGTGCTATACTAATCCTACCACTCGAACATCCAATTAAGAGTGGCGATAGGTTTTTTGTTAACTTTCTGAAGTGACGCAAGTAGCGCGTCATAATACAGTAAAAAGGGCCTGCGAGCCCCACAATTGTGTGTGTGCCAGGACGAACGCGTGCGCTCCTTGACCCATCCCTGCCGTTTTGTTTAATAAACAGCAGAGTCACCTTGCTCCTTGTGTGCGTCTCATACTCTATCTCATCTTATCTGGGATACACACGGGAGGAGTTGGGGCCTCCCTGCCTGGAGGTCTGCGGACGGCCCGCCGACCCCGGCAGAATTTCCCCCCGACAAGTTGGAGGCACTGCTGAGATCTGTTTAAGATCGACTTTTATTTTTACTTTTTCCAGGCACTCCCGTTGCGAGGAGGCCCGGCGGCGCGGCCCCCTCTGCCGTTGCCCCTTCTGAGGACTACAGGACCATCGCGGAGCTGCGAGAAGACCGGACAGCGCAATCCGGATATTGGCCCTCGGGAGCCGGTTGAGAAGTATCCCGCCCGCGGTTGGCGAGTGTCCAGACGTGGTCCAGACGAGGGGAGGTGGCGAGCCGCTTGGAGGGGTGCACGCAGTCGAGCGGCCCTGCATCGAGAGAACTTGGTGAGCATGGCACACACAACGAGCAATGCGAAATTGTGAGGGAGGGGGGAGGAATTAAATAAGGGAGGAGGGAGGTGTTGCACAGGTGCGCGGCGAAGGGTTGACAATATGGTGTTGGCAATGGAATGAAAGGGAGTGAAAAGAGTGCGAGAGCAGTGACGTGAAAGAGGGGGGCGGAGCACGAAAACATCACGTGTGGTCGCTCGTAGACACTGATTGGCCTAAATCGCGACTAACGTGTAGGGGTGGGCGTGTGTGGTTTCCTACGATTTGGCATTTATTGATCAATGAGTAGATGAGGTTCCCTATTGTTCGAGCAAGAAACTCGATAGGTAGATGAGGTTTCCTATTGGTCGAGCAAGAAACTCGATAGGTAGATGAGGTTTCCTATTGTTCGAGCAAGAAACTCGATAGGTAGATGACGTTTCCCTGTAGGGGGTAGCTAGTTGCATAGTTGCCAAATACGGAAGATAGTTGGCTGGTTAAGCCCTCCTGTTGAGGGGCGTATCACACGCGAGGCGACGCAGCGTGTGCAGTCCAATTATATTATTGATGAGATTACCTTGTTCCAGGAGAGACAGGAAGACAGCTGTAGGGTTAGCGGGGATAAATTGCAAGTGTATTTTGAAACTAATAATGAGACTGTACTAGTAGCGTAGAGACATCGGTGACGTCACCAGTAGGGATTTTATAGGATATCACGAGCACAAGGAAGATTGAGTTTTGAAGGCGGTGGGGAAGAGAAAAATGATGAGGGAGTGGATAAGAAGATAAACAATAAACGAGTGGATTGGAAGAGGAGAAGGGGAGAGGGGCGTGGCTGAGCACGGAGAACGCCAGCCACGGCAAATGTAAAAGGGGGAGGAGAACGAGGAATAAGGACGACTGTATAAGATCGTCGTAAGGGGTACGCAGCCACAGGGGGCTGCGTGCGCTTCGGCCGCAGGGGGCCGTAGGGGAAGGAATATACAATACAAAATTATACATATATATATATATTTGTGTTTTATTATTTCTTGTTTTTTTTTTTTTTTTTTTTTTTTTTTTACTATTATTGCATACTTTGTAAAGGATTGTCGTAAGTCCCCACACTTACGGGGCCAGGTAAACAATATAAGGTTGTAAATTGTAAACTGATAACGAAGGGAGGAGTAACAAGTAGGGCACAAGTATGTCATCTGGGAAAGGGCCAGGAGGGTGGGGGAACACCCTCACTACCCCACTACAACACATATGCACAACACTGCCACCCCATAGGGAGAAATTAATTAAGTACAGCATAGAGTGGACCCAGGGGACGGATAACAAAATGTTAACACCATGGCCGCCCAATGGTAGTTTCGATCCATATGCCCAACATTCATTGCTAAACCATCTGCATAATACATACAAGGGGAAGAAGTTGGCGAGCCATATGGAGGTGTTTAACTTATGGAGGATGTTCCAGGGATCCCGACCAGGACCAAATGGAATGTTCTCTGTGGGAGAAACACCGGAAGTAAAGGAGATTATAAAGGAGGGAACGGATGGGGGAAAGGGGTGTGAAAGGAGAAAGAATGAGGAAAATGAAGGAGAGGGACGAGAAAAGATTGACACTTTAAAAGACATAAAAAAGGAACCGAGCAACGAGATACCCATAACACCGGGAGTGAAAACTGAGAGAGAAGGGTTGTACCCTTTAAGAGAACTAGGAGAAATGGAAGGACAGTTAAGGGCGGCTGAAGGATACTCGAACCCGGCTTACAGCCCTCCACCATATGTGGCTCACAGGAAGATAGTGGGGGAGGGGAGGATTGGAGAAGAACAGATTGTAGAGATAGGACATGATGAGTGGGTAGCTGCACAGATATTATTAAAATTACGGGGTTCACTAACGGGAGAAGAAAGGGAGGCTGTAAAGAGAACAGGCGAGGATAGTAGAAGGGAGAGTGAGATAAGGGGGAGGAGCTACTAACACAAAGAGAAGAGATTTTGGAGGAAAAATTGGCAAAACTAAGGGATGAGCAGAATGAATTACTAACACAGCTTGAGAGGGGGGAAAAAGAGAGAGTGAGGAAAAGGAAAGAGGGTAAAAACGAATTGGACAAATTAAGGGAACAAAATGAGGAGCAAAGGATAGAAGATGGAAGGGTAAGAGCAGCAGCAGAAAGGGTGTCAAGAGTAGTATTGAGAGAAAAAAAGAAGGAAGAAGAGGAAAAGGAAAGGGAATTGGAAATATGGAGGAGGAGGGTAGTATCAGAGGCAGCTAAGAAATATGAAGAAGAGAAAGCAATAGAAAGAGAAAGGGTGAAATGGGAAAGAAAGAAAGAAGATGAAAGAATATTGGAACAGATGAGCAACGAAATGATGGAGGAATTAAAAAGGAAAAGGGAGGAAAATAGTAGGGAAATGGAGGAGAGGAGTGATGGGGAAAGAGGAGGGAGAAATAAGGAGAGTGAAAAATGGGGGGATGTATATAGAAGTAGAGAAGTAGCGACAACATCAACACCCGGGGGAACAGTTGATAACAAAGGAAGAGGAGAAATGGAGCGAATAGACTTAGAAACAGTAACAGTAAAAGGGAAAAGAACAGAGTGGGGGGTAACATCTATGAATGATTTTTGCAGTGAGGAGGAAGAAGGAGTAGAAAGGGTAGGAAGAAAGAGTGAAAGGGAAAGCTTAGATAAGCTGTACCTCACTAGAACCAATATAGACTCGCCATGGATCCGTAAGAGAAGGGAGGAGCTGGAACAAAGTGAGGAGAGGGTGCAACAACTAGTGGAAAAACAAACCCATGAAACCACACCATCGCCATCTCCATCACGCCCTCCCCCATCGCACCCTACATGTTCAACGACCACACGCACGCTGCGCAAAATAAAGCTTGCGCCATTCATGGACGAAGTGACTCCCTATGCGTGCCGGCTTAGAGACCTCCCTAGCCGCAGGCAAGACAGACAGATAAGCATACCCATATTAAGCACAGAGGATGACGAAAAAAGGGGAAGGGAAGGAGAGGTAGGTAGGAGGAGGGGTAGCAAGGAAGAATTTGATGTGGTAAGGGAAATAGGGGAGGAGGAGGGGTGTGAGGACTCAATATTATGGAACATAAAGGGTGATATAGGACACAACTTAATGCCACTGTTGGAGAGAGGAGGGGTTAGACCGCAGTATGTACCATGGAAGCATACGGATAAAGAAAATATAAAATGTAGGCTCCCATCACTAAGTGGAGGTGCGGGTAAGTGGATATATGAAATGGAAAAACACACCGCAGGGCAGAAACTAGCAGTAGGAGATGTGAAAGGCCTGTTAATATCAATATTAGGAGATAGAGCGGACGACATTTGGAAGAGAGCGGGATTCCATGGGATAACAATAACAAACACATCGCATGATGGGGCGCCATTTGCAAACTGCAGACATGCGCTATGGCAGGCACTGAGAGTACAGTACCCAGACACATCAGATATAGGAGCAATCACTTCCCGTAAGATGCGTGAGAATGAAGATCCCGTTGATTATATACAGGATATTCAAGAAAAGTGGCGCATGGAAACGAGAGAACAATGGGATAAAACACCAGCCATATTTTATCATATACTAGTACAGGGGCTCCCAGAAGGAGTACAGAAACAACTAAAGAAAGTAGTGGGAATGGAAGTAAAACCATGGCCTGAAATACAGCTGACAATAGTACATCACTGCAGGATATGGCAAGGAAAAATGAAACAAAAGGAAGAGGACAGGAAAACAGAAGAGGCCAAACTAGTACAGAAAAAATTAACTAAATATACAATGGAGGGGGCACTAATAACTGCGCCCACAACAGTGGCCCAAAGCCCCACGCAAATAGTGGCTGCACAAGACCCAGCTCTAATAGCACCTCGACAAAGTATAATACAGCAAATGCCGCCACTACAATTACAAGCACAAAACGTGGGAGGAGGGTACCAGATGCAAGGAGCTGGGTATTATGGGTATAACAGAGGGAGAGGTGGATTTATGAGAGGGAGAGGATACGGATATAATACCCAACAGCAGGTGGGGGGAGTTGGAAGTTCATACCCCACAGGGCAACAGGTATACCAGGACAACACAGGGAGCTTTCCATGGCAAAACAGAGAACCACCAGTGTGTTGGAGTTGTGGAATACTAGGACACATGTCACGCACGTGTAGGGTCAGGCCAGGGACACCAGCATGGAATGAGCAGGCACAACCTAGGCCATCGCAAGAACAGCAGGGCATGCAGCAACAGCAATTAACACAACAACAGCCACTGCAGCAACAGCAATTAACACAACAACAGCCACTGCAGCAACAGCAATTAACACAACAACAGCCACTGCCACAACAACAAATAGTGACAACACAACAACCCCAAAATGAACAAACACAATTGGGTAGGGTGACAGTATTGGGACACAACCCTTACACAGGAAATGGCCAATCATTGTACCCCCAATAGGACAGCCCACAGACGGCCTTGGTGTGTCCCATCCTGTCAATAACACCTAATAGTGCGGAGGAGCCACGCATAGAGGTAACGATAGGTGACAAAAAATTATCTTTCCTTGTTGACACCGGGGCAACCCGGTCTTGCATAAGGGAAGGTAAATTTAAGATGTCAGGCGAAGCCATGAACACCCAAGGATTTTCTGGGGCTAAAGGATTGGTTCCTTTTACTGATAACGTTCCCTTATCTATCGGAGATTACGATCTGTCAGTTCCACTATTGTATTATAGTGCCTCACCAGTAAATATACTGGGGAGGGACATAATGAATAGGTTAAATATGACAATCTCCTTTACAGAGGATGGTATAATTTGCTCTACTCCAGGGATTAACATGCTAGCAGCGCGACAGATTATGCAAGCATACTGTGGGCAGACAGCGATTAGGGCGGAACCAATAGATGGCGCGATATTCCAGTATGGGACAGACATGGCAATTGCATGGATGCCAGGGATAGAAGGTAAAATATGGAGGAGGCCAGCAGCTTACCTGTTCCGACCAGAAACACCTGTTAATGAACAGGAAGGAAAAGTGTTTGCAATAGACATTGAAAGCATTATTACAACAGCTGAGTATATTGCTGTGCACGCCCAAGACAAAGAAGGAAGAGCATGGAGGGCAGTGATTGCACTAGCAGAAGGATGTAGGTTGACCCAGGTGTCAGATGAGGAACTGTTTTCAGAAGAAAAAGAGGAGGGGGAAATGGTGTTCATGATGAGTGTAGAAATATGGTTACGAGTGGCTCACAAACATATAGCGCAGAAAATTGCTATGGCACTTGAGGCACCTACATGCACCCCAGTCCCCTTCTTTAAGGAGGATATGGCAAAGGTGCCCAAATCATTATGGACCATTAGCCCTTATGACGTAGGATGCATTAAAAGCATAGGGGGTGTACGGATAAAATTGAAAAAAGGTGCAATACTACCAAGAGTAAAACAGTACCCATTGTCAAAAGAGGCAGATGAGGGCATATATGAAACTATAACGGCCCTTATAAACAATGGCATATTGGTCCCCTCAGAATCACCATGTAACACGGCTGTGTACCCAGTGCGCAAGGCTAAAGGGGGGTCTTGGCGCTTCATACAGGACCTAAGGCCCTTGAACAACATAGTGGAAGCAGAATATCCAGTAACAGCAAACCCGGCCACAATATTGTGTGGCATTCCAGCAGAGGCATCACGATTTACAGTAATAGATCTTAAGAATGCTTTTTTCTCAATACCACTACACCCCGACTCACAAGATCTAACAAGTTTCACTTACCGAAATACTAAATGGAAACATACCAGGTTACCACAAGGGTATTGTGAATCACCCTCAATTTTCAATAGAGTTATACAGATGGATTTGGGTAACGTTGAGGTGGAAAGCACAGTGTTACAATATGTGGATGACATAATAATTTGCAGTACAAATGAAAGTAAATGCAGAGAGGATTCTCTAAAAATGTTGACTATATTGGCTGAAAAAGGGTATAAAGTAGACATGGAAAAAATACAATACTGTCAGGAACAGGTACTGTACATTGGCCAACTGATATCCCAATATGGAAGAAATATTGCACCACAAAGAGCACAGGCCATATCAAGCACTCCCATGCCACAGACTGTGAAAGAACTGCAGCAATGTTTGGGGCTATGTAATTACTGTAGAGCATGGGTGTTTGATTACAGCTCATACATAGGACCCCTGCTTGAGGGGTTGAAGGAAGCAAATAAAGGGGAGAAAAGGTTGGGGTGGACTATGGAAATGAGGGAGGCATTTGACGAATTAAAGGACGCGATATCAACAGCTCCAGTACTGGCAACCCCAGACTATGAGCGACGATTTTTTATATTTTCACATTGCGACTCAGCAGTAATGAAAGCAGTATTGGCCCAAAAAACAAGCATGGGCTATAAACCAGTAGCGTTTTATAGCGGTCACTTAGATCCCGTGATGTTAGGCCACTTCCCTTGCGAACAAGGCCTCGCTGCAGCTGCTTTTGCAGTAGAAAAGGCATCAGCAATAACTATGGGGTGTCCAACTACACTGTTTGTGGAACATGCATTATTTGCAATATTGAATAAACCGAAGTCCACACTAACGACACAAAGGGCATCAGGTTATGAGATCATTTTGTCTAGGGCTGAACTAGCGATTGTTAGATGTAGCACTGTTAACCCTGCAAGATTTCTAGCAGAAATAATTGAGGAGGGAGATTACGCCCACGACTGCACCCAACTAAATGAAATGTATTCATGTACTAGAAAAGTTGAAGAGAATGCACTAGAGGGAGGTGAGCTTTTGTTTATTGATGGGTCATCAACTATTGATCAAGGAGATGGGATAAGGAGAACTGGGGCAGCAGTGGTAAAAATGATGGAGGCTCCGGTGTGTGTGGCTATGAAATGTGTACAGTTACCACAGCATTACTCTGCTCAAGCCGCTGAACTAGTTGCACTAATATTGGCATTGAAAGAAAGTTTTAACAAACGTGTAACAATATATTCCGACAGTGCATATGTTACATCCACTGTCCACTCAGGGTTAACAAAATGGAGGAGAAGAGGGTTTAGGAGAGCTGACGGCACTCCAGTGCAACATGCCCTCTTGTTGGCTGAATTAATTGAAGTAATAAACGACCCCCAAGAGCTAGCCCTAGTAAAATGCACCGCACACACCAATGGTGAAGACCATGTCTCAAAAGGGAATGCAGCAGCAGACGCACATGCGAAATATGCTGCATACTTTGGTGAGATATGGGACCCCACAGACTCACAGAGAGGGAGAGGGAGGGGAATGGCTAGGGAGATGTTAATGAGAGAAGGGTATACCCATCTCCCAGCCACACAGATTATGGAATTACAAGCAGCAGCACCAATGGCCGAAAAGGAAATATGGGTAAAAAGAGGATGTACAATGTCACCAACCGACGCACTATGGCGCCAGAGTGGTACTGGGAAAGTTGTAATACCATTGGCACTTTTAAATACCGCCCTGAGCCAATTACATCACCCAGCCCATACAGGCAAGGAAATAATTGCAGCACGAATTAGAGATGATTGGTTCTGTCCCGAGTTAAATTCTCATGTTTCAAATTTTATTAGCAATTGTCTCACATGCCAACAGTTTACGGCCGGTCACACCCTAAAAGTGATAAGAGGTACCATACCCCGGCCGGAAGGACCCTTTCGGCACCTCCACATTGACTATGTTGATATGATCAACATATGTCAAGGTAATAGATACATGATTGTAGTAGTATGCCCATTTTCTAGGTGGATTGAAGCAGGGCCCTGTTCACACCCAGATGCATTTAGAGCAGCCAAATTCATAGTAAGAGAGGTCTTCCCCAGGTGGGGAGTGTGCGAAGTATTAAGATCAGATAATGGCCCACATTTCGCAAACGAAATGTTCCAACATATCACAGCCCTGCTGAGCATAAAGCACAAATTTGCATGTGCATATCACCCACAGGCTAATGGCGTATGCGAACGCCTAAATGGCTTATTGAAGGAGGCAATTGCAAAGATACAACAAACAACAAAGAAAAGTTGGTTGTATTGCCTTCCGTTAGCATTGTTTGAGCTGAGGAACAGGCCAGGGTCCGACCACCACCTCACCCCACATGAGGTAGTTACTGGACGTCAAATGCGCCTTCCTCTAACGCCAACGTCAAGGGCATTCACTGACCACGAAAGTTCAGCGAATATACTAGGTGATGAAATGTATCAATATGTGTCATCTTTGATTACTAGTGTTGTGTTTGTGTCTCAACAGCTCGAGCGCACACGGGGCGGGTCCACCAGAGATAAAGAAGAAGGCGCCAGTACAGAATTAGAAAAAGAGAACTTGTGCAAAATTGCCAAAGGTGACCACGTGCTACTTCGTAATTTCAATAGAAGATGGAACGATAAAAGGTTCACCGGTCCACATCTGGTAGAAGACGTATCAACAAGAGCAGTAAAACTAAAGGATAAGCGTGCTTGGAACCACCTACATGATGTAAAGATATACAAACTGCAGACCCGCCCCAGCGCCAACGACAGGTCCATTGGAACAACAGCAACAACATCCCTGACAGCGGAAGGAAGTTCTACCACAGACAACGACCCAATTGTTCCTTTACCTTCCCACTACCCAGACACCCCAGAGACTATAACTGACGAAGAAAGGGGTGATCACTGCACTGCCCACCCCATGGTCACACGTTCAAAGAATAAAAATAATTACGCCACCCCCCCCCCAGGACAGTTGTAACATAAACTAAAAGAACTTGGTCGCACAAATACACATGTAAACACGTGAATGTTCTCTTTCTCTCTCGCACATACAGGAACTGCGTATTATTGTATTGTTAAGTAGAAAAATAACTAACAAAGTCCACTGTCCAGGCGTAGATGGTACTCCCAGACGATAACTACCCAGAAGAATTGTCACACCAATTTGTATACGAAATAAAAAGGCCAACATACCTAAAAAGAAGAAGGGTACGTGTTTATTACACAGCCTTCCTCCTGGCCATAGAATATTACATGCCCCACCTCCGCCCATACTTGCCGGTCTTAAGAGACCAATCACTTAGAGTAGCGTGGGAGCAGCTCTTCGCCTGGGCACTGAATGACTATTTGATAGGGAGAGCTTAAACAAAACAAAACTAACATTTAAAACGAGCATTTCTGAGAATTTTTAGGCGGGCAACTTTAACGTCGCAAGAATAAGCTGCCAGGACTGCAGCAAGGTAAGAGCAAAATGCCGGTGAGATTAGCAATTGTAATAAAAATAATAGGGATTTTGATAATCACCGGATTTGTGGCTGCTTCTGTATGGCAGTATAGCTGTGCTATCAATTTTGTTGCTGCACCCAAACCTAATGTACCCCCGTTCCTTGCTGCAACAGGTGTTACGTCAGGTGGTAGTAGTAACATTACACCAAAGAAAAATAGAGTTAAACGCAGCACATACTCAGACAATAAAGGTATTGATAATTATGTACAAGATTCAGCACACGTCACAAACAATATATGGTACCAACACATGACCCGCATTGGTAAGCAGACAACTGAGGATAGCTGCTACGTCTGCTCATTAATACCATACGCCATGAGTGCGTCACGAACATTTGTTGCTACAGAAATAAATGAGAAGGTAGCACAGTGCATAATATACTTGGCACTGTTCCAGACGAAAGGAAGATTTCAAGGAACTGTAGTGCACATGACATGGAAAACACGAGACTCATACCCATATGAAAACAACTTCCTCAAGACCTACCTGAGTTATCACAAGACCAGTTTACATGCTGAAGCATTCAAATATATAACAAGTGGCCCTGCAAAAGGAGAAACACAGAAAGTAACACTGAAGTATCTACCATGTGATTGGTACGCCACTGAAATTCCGGGTAAACAAGGATGCTGGGAGAGGCCGCTACTGACGATAACGGGAAAGGTGTATCTGGATAACAGCTGGGAGATAGGAGTGATTGGCAGCAACATGGTAACAAAAGAAACTATCTCAACCATCGAGACACACAATCACCGATGTTGGACGACGTGGATCAAGTATGTACCAATGCTCACATGGGTAGAAGAAGATGAAGACCCAATAACGATACTACCGTTGACTGCGCCCAAGGTATGTTACCAACATAAAGGAGAGGTGGACGTAGGATATAACACCAATTGCGCAAGTGTGACGGAGTTACCTGAGGGGGGAGCAGGAACAGCAGTAATAATGGATCATTATTGGGCCTGTGGAGAAAAGGCATACCATACACTGCCTCCCCTGTGGAATGGTGTGTGCACAATGGTACACGTCAATGTACCATCACTAGTGGTACCTAAGAAGCACGTCGATGTGGCGAAATTTCCCAGAATGAATGAGGGGGATAAGAGAAGAAAGAGATCTGCACCACTCCAGGAGGAGCAAAGGAACAGGACCAACAGCAATGACACTGTCCTAAATAGAAGAAAAAGACAAGGAGAGCCGCTGACAGGAAATTACCTATGGGGAAGGTCGGAAACGGCACTAACATCAATACCGCCAGAACACAGACTATTCAGCAGAGCAGCAATGTTCTTCTCCTCAATAATACACCCGGGATTACAGGCTTACGCAAACGCAAAATGGCTCCAAATAACTAGATGGGAACTAATGATGACCATCAATTCTACAGTAAATGGGTTCAACGCAATAAAAGAAGAGCTGCGAGCTGTAAGGATGGTAGCACTACAGAACAGATATGTATTGGACCTTCTCACAGCAATGGAAGGAGGAGTTTGTGCAAAAATAGGACAATCATGCTGCACGTTCATACCTGCCAATGATGCTGACAATGGTACACTGACAGAAGCTGTTTCACAATTAGCCCAAATGCACTCTAAAATGACGGATGAAAGCAATGGTGTGAACAAGGATGAGAGCTGGTTTTCACTATTATGGTCATGGATGCCATCTTGGCTGTCAGATGGACTGAAAATAATAGTGGGCTGCACCATATTGGCTGGAGCTACCCTGATCATAATTAGATTTTGGAAGGCACGAAAGGCACGCAATACTGACGAATTGCTGGAAATGGTGGGAATGCACCCCTTGATGCCAGCAGATGACGGCCAGCATACAGGTGTAATTATACAGGAAAGGGAGAAGCTGCGCACCCAAATAATTACCAACCATCTAGACCCACCGTCAGTAAAGACCGAGAACCCAAGAAACCCCAGGAGCTACATAGGAAGATGGGTATATTGTACTCCTGGGGGTACCTGTGAATATATGTATTGGTCATTTGAAGATCATGTAAACCACTATGGACATCTCGGAGGAATAACCAAGATATGGCGAGTAAGAGGAGATAACGAGAAGGATATGTTTGTGGTCGACAAGTCGACCAGAGGGGGGACTGAAGTGGGAGAATGGAAAACCAGGCTCCCGTCCTTCACCTCTCGCGCTTGGCCTAGAGGGTCACGACCCAAACACCCGCCACGAGAAGAGTTTGCCCATTTACCAGACGACCAGGTACCCTGGTACAGGAACATACGGATGTGTCCATCTGCTTGCCCAGCAGCCCGCACTGGCCATGCCGACACCTGCGGCACGGATCAACTAGACTAAAATCTACACGTCGTTAGAGATGCCATGACGACCTAGACAACGGGAAGCACATCTGTACAAATATACACACTGGACATTCCCACACCAACCTACACGAAGAATATACTCAGTGCTATGACGTAGGCGACAGGCATATTCACGGACGTGCATCTTTATTATTTTCATATAGGCTTTCAGAATGCAGAAACGCAAGACGCGTCATGAACTTTTATTAGCTTGCTCACGCTTCTCTTTGAAACCAGGTACAACGATGAGAAATATAATAAAGACAATACCGATTATGGAATTATATGCTCCTATAACCTAAAGCACCTGTGCACCAAACGAACAACTTATGCACCGGGCCAAAGTAGGCCTCAAACAAGAGCTCCCGTGGACATCAACAAGACAAAAGTCAGTTGCTGATCCTACAGAATGAGCTTGGCAAAGCAACCAGCCAAGGTCGCAATGTTGCAAACCCACGTTCCAAGAGCAAATCATCAAAGGCACGATGTTGCAATCTCGCACTCCGCGCACCAACGTTAAAGTCACACCGACAAATTAAACCAGACGCACAGTAGAAAAACAATATTAATTGTGCAGAATTATGCCTCTTTCACGGTCCCTCCCCACGTGATCAAGCCGAACCTGACGAGATGCCAAACCCTGGAGAACAGAGGCGTCTGGATCCCTCGCTACGAGACACTGGCAGATACACTTGAAAGGCTCAATGGACATTTGCAACGGTGGGAACGGTACCCCGTCTAGCTATGAATAAGTCCTCACATTGTCTGCATGTACCCATAGTGAAACATTGTTGCAACTTACAGGTACACCGAGAGCTGGGAACGACGGTGGTCCCAGGCTGGGGAGCTCACGGGTGCACCAATCAGAACTTGGGGCTCTTATCACTGACGCCAGCACATTTAGCCAATCCTCAGGAGCCTTCATGTAACAATTTTCATGTATCTTATTGTAGGGACAACCCAGATATACCACCTGACTACACCTTATCCACTAATATCTTTCTCTATATGTGTGCTATACTAATCCTACCACTCGAACATCCAATTAAGAGTGGCGATAGGTTTTTTGTTAACTTTCTGAAGTGACGCAAGTAGCGCGTCATAATACAGTAAAAAGGGCCTGCGAGCCCCACAATTGTGTGTGTGTCAGGACGAACGCGTGCGCTCCTTGACCCATCCCTGCCGTTTTGTTTAATAAACAGCAGAGTCACCTTGCTCCTTGTGTGCGTCTCATACTCTATCTCATCTTATCTGGGATACACACGGGAGGAGTTGGGGCCTCCCTGCCTGGAGGTCTGCGGACGGCCCGGCCGACCCCGGCAGAATTTCCCCCCGACACCCATGATGCGGCCACCGCCGGTCATAGGGGGTTTCATACAACACTTGAGATCTTAAGAGAGGTTGCATACTGGCCACACATGGGGCAGGACCTCGACCAATACTTGAAGGGGTGTCTTGTGTGTGCACAATTTCAGCCATCATCCCTCACACACCTTGCGCCTCTCCAAAAGAGGGGGATGACACTGCCATGGTCAGATTTGCAAATCGACTTTGTAGGCCCTGTAATTCGCTCGTCTAGAGGAAACAAGTACATGTTGACCGTTACATGCTTGTTTACCAAGTGGGTGGAATGTCTCCCAGCCCCAAACTGCAAGGCAGAAACAGCAGCTGCCCTGATGATTAACCACATCTTTTCCCGTTTTGGTCTACCTCAAAGGATTGAGTCAGACAGAGGTAGCCACTTCACCAGTGAAGTAATGACAAAGATGTGGGAGATACTGGGGGTTAAAAGGAAGCTACATATTGCTTACCGGCCAGCTTCTTCTGGAGCAGTGGAGAGATATAACCGAACCATTGTGAGCATCTTAAAAAAGTTTGTGGCAAATTCTGGGCCAAGTTGGGATATCCGATTACCCCTGGTCCTAATGGCCATCATCTGCAACTAAAATGTCACCATTTGAGTTGATGACTGGACGCAAGATGGTGCTTCCCCAGCATTTGCTCTACAGAACCCAAGAGCAAACGTTGATAAATGCCTCCACAACTCATGAGTATGTGGAGAATTTAAGGAAACACCTCCAACATGCTTTTGCCTATGCTCAGCGGAATCTAGAAAGATCAGCTGAGAGTATGAAAACGCACTATGATTTGAAAACCACCAGGAAGGAATATACTGTTGGGGACCGAGTCTATCTATGCAATTTCCAAAGGAACCAGGCCAAACAGCGAAAATGTTTGCCTACATGGAAGGGACCGTTTGAAATTATAGACAAAATCTCCCCTGTTGCCTACAAAAGCCGCATCCCCAAAGGTAATTTGGCGGAAGAGGAAGATAAGTGGGTCCATATTAATCAGCTGAAGTGTTGCCATCCCAGGCACACTCTGCAGCAACTGGAGGAGTCCTCTGCAATACGAGAGGGGGCCGCTCCAGAGTAAGCGAACATCCCAGATCTTGCGAGTTCCATCAGTGAAAGGACAGAATGGCCATCGCAAGAGGGGTGGCTTGTGGGATGTTTTACCCATGCATCCAAGCCCTACCATAAAACTGTGCAGTACTGGCATGGAAACATCATGATGGCCAGAACTCCCCAGAGAGTGCACAGGGAAAACATGAAGAATAGGCTGCCACCCATTTTTGCCTATGTTGTGAGCACAGGAGGGCACTGCCTAAAACCACCATTGGGCTACACACAGTGTAGCCTGAAACCATTGGGAATGGCAATGCTGATTGCCAAAAAGCAACTCAGAACTGTGGGGAATTCATTTTCTTAATCCCAAAAATGGTTGCAATACCGGTACTCACCACTATCAGAAAGCCAGCGTTTTAAAACCACCAGACTTTTGTGTAAAACTGAACAAATGAACCGAAACCAGGCCAAGGAAAGACTTGCTAAGAGGTGGATACAATGCAAAACTATATTCTGAAATGACTTGAAGGAAGTAATTATTTAATGTATATGTAAAAAGTGTAAGTTTGATTTAAACTGGGAACTAAAGTGACATTTAGCTGAATTCTGCCTGACAACTACCCCCGACAGGAGAAACCTGCTCAGCCACTCTTCCCAGGCCTAGCTGCATCCTGCTTCCCCACCAAAAGGAGTTGACACCTCTCTGATTAGATTAGGGGAGGGGCACTGCAGGAGGTTGAACAAAGCCTTGTCCTGGACTCAGGCAAATGTTATATTGGGGGGGCCGTAAAGCGGCTTCCTCTTGGGAGAAGTTGGAGGAGAAGTGCCTCTGGGAGCCACCCGAGCTGGAGGCGGGGACAGGCAGAAGCTTCCCCCATGTGCTTTGGAACCTAAACCACACCCATCTGGGCCAGAGCATAATTTTAAAAAAAAGATGGATAATTCATAGTACGGACTTGTCAGAATTATATAAGTAATATCATTATTCTTGTGATTTTTCTGTGCACGTTTTAAGAGGTGTTAGGACCCTGTGGTGTATGCTGGGGGGTTGCCAGCGGAAAATAGGGTCTTACTCCAAATGTCTGCACGTTAAAAATCTGACACTTCATCAATTAATGTCCATACTCCTTGCGCACATGTGTGTAAATTTTGGTAAATGTCCGATATTGGTAAACCAGTCAAAAAGCGCAAAATGTTGTCATTTTTTAATGCAAGCCCCCAGGAAGATCAGAGGCGGACAAGCATGGACCATAAGGAATATATAATGTGTACATGTAATTTCAACAAATTGTGTATCTGGGAAATATGTATTTGAATCAAATATAGATTTGTGGGCAAATTGACATGGGGAGGATCCTCTGACCCATAAACAGACCTCATCATGATGACAATCCATTTCCTTCCCCCAATCATGGGAGAGGGGAGAATTGGGCCAATGACAAGTAGAGAGGGGCAGACTCTGTTATGCCACGCACACACCCACTTCCAAAACACATAAAAAGAGACTGCTGGGACAGGTAGAGACATTCAATTCCATTTTCTGCGGGACGCTCTGCCGGGAGACTCCAGACTTCACATCCATCAATCTCCAAAGACCAGAACTTTACTTCAGAACTTAAAGCAAGGGCCTAAACCCACAAACTTTGCTAAATCGCCGTATCTCCGGAACCGTTTAAGCTAGGAGCGAGTTTTAACTGTCATCTTGAAGCTAAGATTCTAAGCTTTCCGACGAACCTAGAACCGACTTCCTACTCCCTATACTTTTTCCGCAATCGCGATTTACGCTCTTGCGAAATTTACCGCGATTTGCGATTTTGGCTCAATTTCTCCAATTGTCAAAATAGCAGCTCCATTCTTTCCTTTGTTAAAATCCGTTTGCAATCTGGTAATAACTCAGAGAGCATTGCTAAAGTGAGCCTGAACTAATACCAACAAGCATCTCTCACTCACCTTGAATCTCTATAGGGAATTAAAAGCAATTTTAGCATTTTCACATCCGTTGCCATCACATTTAAAAGCATTTTGGGCCTGTCTTTCAAACTTCTACCTGTTTCCTCTAAGCTTGCTGGGGGGGGGACTGAATTTCGTATTATATTTGATTGCATTCCTGAGAACTGTGTGCTCCTCTTTCCATCTCCTTCCATTTCTTACATTGCATGGGGGGGGGGGGGTGAATTGCCAGAGAAAAAGTGATTACATTGTTGTTGGTTGAAATCATATCAAGTTTATTTGCTGTACTGCATTTTATTCCACCTTGCATTTCCTTGAAACCATCAAGCATTTTCAGCTACCTCATCCTCTATACTACTCCTAAGTAATCAAGTGTACCACTGTAACATTACCCATTGTGGATCCACTTCATATGTCTCAGTGTACTATCAGATATTAATTTATTATAAAAGTGTGATATATATATTGTTATATGTCTCAAATAAACCTTTTAAATTTGCAAAACAGACCTACTTCTTGGCTCAGTGGGGTCAGGGGGATTCTAAAAGAGGGGTGTTATATAAGGGTTGTCATCCAGAGTACATGAACTGGACCTAAAAATATATCAATAAGGGTTTCCCTCAGCATCCGAGACTAGGCATTGACTTAGCTGTAGTGTTGAAGTGAAGCCGCTTAACAGCGTTCAAATTTATCCTGCCCCTAGAAGTAACAGTGAGAGTGGACTGTGGTCCTTAAACGCAAAGTGTTTTTCAATGGCATATGCCAATTGAAAAATGCCTTTTGAAGGAGTTCATGTCTATTTGCTGGTCGACTGCCCCTCGTCGACAGAAAACATGTACTGTGCCTGCTCTTTATCCTTTGCTAAGTGAACCAGCATGTATCAGGGCAAGAGACACTTTCATCACCAACCTTTTTCTATTTATCAATACAGCATGGCAAAATTATTATTCATAATTGAGTGAGAGGATTGCCTACTGGGTCTGAGAGCTGAGGCACACTGGTGTCAGCCATTGGTGCGCCCAGCCCTCCTTTTCTTTAAAGGGAGGGGCTGGGTGTGCCAGGGGTAATGGTGCCAGTGCACCCCAGCCAGCTCTGCTGCTTTCAAGGGGGCTCTCATTTGTGACATCGTTTAAGTACCCACATGGTTGGGCCATGCCCCTATTGAGAGCCCCAACTCGATTTAGCATCCCACATAAAGCACTGGTCACAGACACTTCTAAGGGCTTCAGAAGGAGCAGGGACCAGTTATTCCCACCACCAGAGGTTAGAAGCACAGATAAGTCTTCAGAAATCAGTATCTAGACAGGGCTTCACTGGGACTGCAGCAAGAATTGATCACCAAGCCTTTTCAGGGATCATCCACGGGTCTTCTACGGTCTTCACAGCTGTGTCAGCATACTTATGTTATGGTGTCTTGTACTGTGCACTGTTGCATTGGTATGGTCACGTGGTTCTATAAGTGAGTGGGTTGGGAAGGTTAGTGAGGGGAGAGGGAGTAGGATAGAGGTATTGCTTTTCTGTTGGTGTTTATAGAGCATGGATGATCTGGCATCTAGTGCAGGTCTCGGTTCTAGGTGTGTGTGGAATGTGTGCACTGGGGCTATTGTGTCCGGGTGGGCAGCGTCCAGTTATTGGGTGTGTTAATTTCATGTGGTTTGTGTTTCAATGGGAATTAGACTGATACAAATGATTGTGTGAGGTAAGTGGGGGGTATGCTGGAGCGAAACAGGGGTTAGTACTTGTTAGCTTTCCTTCGGTCCCCATTGGCATTGCTGTCAGTGTTCATTTTGTGCTTGTCATTGGGAGTTGAATAGTCATGTTTTCAGTTGTTTTCTGAAGATGAGGTGGTCTTCTGTCCTAATTTCCTTTGGTGTTGTTTTCCATAGATTAGCAGTTAGATTAGCAGTTAGATGTGAGGATGCAATTCCTCAGAATTCCCTTTTTATGTATGGTTATCTTTTGATTTGGAGGCCATCCCTTGATCTAAGGTCTCTTCCTGGTTGGTAGCATTTGATCTTGGCCTGGAGGAATGTGGCTCTGTGTACTGCTTTGTAGCAATGCAGAGGGCTTTGAATGTAATGTATTTTATTTACTTGGAGCCTTTTTTACATGCTTCTCAGCACTGCTGTGATGTGTATGTGGTCTCTTCTGTTTAGTTGCGGGAGAATCCTTGCTGCAGTGTTTTGGATGCATTGGAGTTTTTTGGTGAGCCGTACTGGCATTTCAAAATCGAGGCGGTTTGCATAGTTGATTCTTGATAATACTAGGGAAATGATTGCAAGCGTTCCATGTGGGAATGAGAGGTAGGGGAGTTTACCTCCAAGTAGTATCAGGAGGTAAAAGCTTGTCTTTGTAATAGCAATGACTTGTGGTTCCATTGAGATTCCATTGTCCATGATTATTCCCAGGTTTTTTATCATGCTGTGGGCCTCATTACAAGTTTTCGGGTCCGGTAATTACGGCAGTGGTAAGCTTGCCGGTACCATAGTTACCGGACCAGCAAACGACGAGTTCTGCTCGCAGGTGCCTTCCCTTCGCCAGGACTGGCCTGGTGGGTGTACCAGCACCCACGAGCAGAGCATGTCGAATGCACCGGCACCATTCATGAATGGTGCCGATGCATCCGGCTTCCCCATTCCCGTTTGAGCCCTATAGGGCTCAAACGGGAATGGGGAAGAATACATTCCGGTCGCCACGAATGAGCAATTACCAGGTCCAGCGGGGCCATAATGACCCGGTAATTGCCCATTCCCGGGTGCCAGAATGTTTTGCAAGTTTGGAGTCAGCCTGCCGGTTTTACCGGCAAGGCTACCGTCAAACTTGTAATGAGGACCAATGTTGATGGTTGGGTTCCCATTCCAGGCAGTCAGTCCAGTTGTGAGTCAGTGGCTTTTATGAGGGTAACATCATCATTTCTGTTTTGGTCTGGTTTAATTTGAGGTTGTTCTTTGTCATCCAGTTGTATGCCTTTGAGGCAATTGTTCAAGGTGTTGCTTGGGTCTTGGGTTGTGGCTATCTTGATGAAGAGTTGTGTCAGTCCGTGGTTTCGAATGATTTTCCTCAAGGGGGACATTTAGGTGTTGGGGAGACTGGAGCCTTGTGGCACTACACAGATATTTTTGGTGTTTGAGTTAAAAGTCTGTAGGTAGGTTCTTTTGGTTAGATTTGTGAGGATCGATTTTAGCAATATTAAGGCAGTCTTTTACACTGTAATCTTCCACTTTTTCAATTAGTGTTTTGTGACTTATTGTGTCGAACACCACTGACATGTCCAGAAGTTTGAGGGCCAATTGAGTGCTGTTGCCTGCATTTATGTGTAAGTTGTCCCATATGGATCGGATTGCCAATTCCGTTCCTCTCATGGGTCTGAAGCAGACTTGCAAGTGATTTGAGTATTCCATTTGTTTCTATGTAGCAAAGTAGAATGTTGTATACATGGTTCTCGAGTATTATCCCCAGGTAGGACAGGTTTGATTATAGGTCTGGAATTACTGAGGTACGTTCAGTTTCATTTTTTATCAGTCCTCTGATGTAAGCCGATGATAATCATTTCTGTACTATTCCTCTGTTTAGGGATAGGTTCATCAAAAGCTGTAATTGTGATGCTGGGGTACTGTAGTTGAGGACCCCGTGAATACAAAAGACACACAAGGACCTCCGCACCCAGCACAAAAGAAGGACCAAGAAAGAACAAACCATCATGCGCTGGCGAAAAAGAAAGGAACCATGTGTCCATTACAGCAGCTGCAAATACAGCCTGGAACAGAAGTTTCATGAACTAGTAGAAAATATCCACTTGCACGAGCCACTCAGATGGATTTGTTACTGTAACTAGAAAGTTACTGAAGAAATGAGAAAAGGGTTACAAAGTATGCTCTCAGCACTCCAATTAAGGTGGGGTATGCAGAGCTCACAAAGAAAACTGTAGGTAGGATAAAAAGTATCCCCATTTCCTTGAGTACAGTTATTAGAAAGAAAAATGCTAAAACCAAAAAGGAAGCCTCAAGGAGCTTCCAGCAGCACTACACATAAAGTGCTGTGTGCTGCAATAGGAAATTACAGATGCCATAGAAAAATATGGAGGAAAGTAGACACCATCAAAAGAAACTCAACAAGGGGTGCCCAGAGTACAAAACACGGAGTGAGGGAAAAGGTTCCCACTCACTCCAGAGACTCAGAGAAAACCCAATAGTCCAACAAATACTGCTGGGGGACTCAACAGGTGAGGAGAATATCACACAAAATAGATATTCTACCTAACAGCCTCCCCTTTGTTTGGGGAAATCATAAAGCAGGCCTTTATGGCCCAAGTCCTTACCCGGGCTCACTCTGATCCCAGCGCTGCACCTTCTGTAGTAGTTGGTAATGCTTTAAGCTAGTGCCTTGCTCTAGATAGCCCAGTACACAAACTGTATGAGTGAAACTGAACAACCAAAACCTTTGTGTCTGCCTGGTGTCTGGTTGGAGGGCTTGCTTAAGCCAGCCTTTGAGTGATTTTGTTTAGATCCGTGGTAGATCCTAACCTTTGTGAAGTCTGCTTGTGTTAAGTTGATTTACTTGCCTGCTTTGCAGATTTTTTAAGAACTAATTAGGCTGGACACTGCATCCTTACCATACGCTCCGGTTGAATTTTTGGGCTGCTGGATGCCCTCCGTGTGCTGTCCCTCATTGTCTTCTTAGTTTTCCTCACTGGAATGGGCTGGATGGTCAATGCAGGCACTGTTTCCCTTCTTGTAAAATTACAACTCTCAAACTCTATCTCGCACAGTTTCCTACTCATTTACAGACCCTCATGCTACAGTAAAAACTTTGCAGACACACCCAGCGATGCTCTGACAGCTACCTACAACGCACATCCATCACTCGCCATCCTAGGTGATTTCAACATCTAGTTTGACTCTTCTTCAAACCCCATTACCCGATCTGTCACAGACAACCTTAAAACATTCAACTTGACACAACGCACTTCTACGCCCAACCACACTGGAGGTCAAACCCTTGACACAGTCTTTAGCACCACATACACCATATTCACATGGTTACCATGGCCTCTAACATGGAGAGATCACCCAGCAATCTTCTTCTCCATACCACTCCCAACCACGGCACTCACCCAAGGCCATTCCCGGTCACCACCATCCCCCACACCTCTCACCCCACTCTCAAACAAAGTCATTATCAGACTGATCTAGTGAATTCACTCCTCAACTCACTCCCAGCACCCTGCCTCCAGGAAGGCCTCCCCCATCAACCACCACTGGCTCTCTAAATACCCTAAAACCCCTCACCCCAACAAAATGACTGTCTCAGAGATCAGGTCCAACACCCAGGTGGCAATCCGCCAACTGCACATCGCTAAAAGCCCTCCAGCACCATCTGTATTGGACCAGGAAAACCAACCCAACAACCTAAAACAAAACCACCCTAGCAAGACTACCAAGGGCATACAGATTGGAAATCATAAAAATGGAGAAAGCATTCAATGGGAACAGAATCCTGAACTCTAGCAACCCAAGCAAGGAACTGCATAGAATAATTTCTGAATTCAATTCTCCAGGTTGCTCTATCCTCCCACCCAATGCTCAATGCCTAAGCGATGCCTCTTCACAACGCTTCCACAACATCACTCTCGACAGACACTCTGCCATCATCTCTAAATTAGAAATATTGCCACATTCAGTACCGGCCCACCGCCCATTCCCTGTGCAAACTCACTCCTGATGCAAACCTTCTCCTCTTTCTCTCCAATCTCACACCAGGATTTACTCTCGCTCCAAGCACAATGTCACCTGTCAGGTTCTCCTGAAGACCGTTACCAGCCCACCTTCTTCAAAGACATCCAGCTCAACCTGTGCAGGCTGTATCACACACTCAATCCTTAACCACTCCCTAATATTGGAAACCTTCCCAAAAGCCTAAAAAGGACAGCGGACATGGACAAATATGCTGTACTCATTCTCCTTGACCTCTTTGCTGCCTTTGACAGCATTGATCACACCATTCTCCTAGACAGGCTACACTCTTTAGGAATCAAAGACACTGCCCTCACTTGGATCTCCTTTTTCATCTCCAATTGCTCACAAATCATGCTCCTCCACACTTTAAACTCTATTTCCCAATCCGCACCAAAAGTGGTCCCACACGGAGCATCCCCATCTCACCTCCTCTTCAACATCTATCTGAAACTACTTCCACACTCATTTGCTCCCACAAACTCAGCTGCTACAACTACACAGAAGATAACCATATCATCCTTAAAATCCCAAAATCGCTAGTATCCAACCATCCAGATCTGCCATCGTGCCTCTCGGACATTAACTACTGGATGACGACCAACCACCTCATCTTCAAACCTGGTAAAACAGAAATCCTAGTCTGCAGCAAGACAGCGCACCATCCCCAACCTATTCCCTGCCCTCACTCCCTATGCCCCTCCCTGGCAACCTCCACCTTGGTGAAAAACATTGGATGCTCACTGGACACAGATTTATCCCAACAAGTGAACTCTGTTTCCAGAACCTGTTTCTTCTACCTACGCATCCTCAGGCGTAACTTCGCTTACCTCACCTATCCTGACTGTTTTTCCACCATCTCCCGCTTAGACTACACAAACTGCCTTTACCTATGCACACCATTGTTTCAGCTAAGGATATTGCAAAGAATCCAACATGATGCAGCCTGCCTGCTCATTAACCTAGCTCCCAGAGAACACATCACCCCTGCACTGAGAATCTGCCATTGGCTCCCTATTGGCCAACACACTTCCTTTAAAGCCATGTGCATCACCCACTGGGCCATCCACAACACGACAAATTCTTCAAGACAAATTCACCCGCTACCATGCCTTAAGGACTCTCAGTCTGGTACAGCATCTCTCCTGGTAGTCCTGCAGTACAACTCTCTCAGTCTAGGCGGATGCTCTTTATCCATCCAAGCACCAACCATCTGGAACTACCCACCCCTGCACATTCACAATTTTAACAATTACCAGGCATTCAGAAAGGCATTCAAAACCTTGCTTTTCCCTCCCTCCTCTTGAAACCCTCCCCCACTGTACACTCTCGATAGGCATACATAAATATGGAACCAAACACAACAACATTCATATCCGTCAGTACCCCACGGATGCCAGCAGCTTACGCAGTGGCACACCGTGACAAACTCTACCTTGCCAAACACAATAAGACTCATGCCCATCAATAGCCCCACAGATGCTGCCAGCGTTCGCAGCAGCAGACAAATTCTATCTTCCCAATACAACAACACCCTCCACAACGACACCCCAAGAATGCCGGCAGAATTCACAGAGGCACACCGTATCGAACTATCGCCCTCCCTCAACCCCAGCCCACCATCCCTCTGGGGCCTCTCACACTGCTCAGACATTTGTTACAAGGAGGCCACGAATAGTGACACCAGCCAATTGCACTGGACCAAGAAGAAGAAAGTAGTCGAACTACAGCCAAGGCAAACGGTACATATACCTTACACCACGCCAGAAAGCCATGTAGCCATCCCTTTGTCTAATGCGGGGAGGCAGAGACTGCCACAAAGTTGGCACAAGGGTTTAGTAGGCAGACCTTCTGATCCTGGCTAAATTGGAGGTGGAGACCACTAGGAGAAAGGCAATACTTGACCTTAGGGTGCGAGATTTTTTCTTATAGGAATTTGGGGCCTTCTTTGTGCCCAGATCGGTAGGTAATACATAGGAATTTGAAGGTGGCCCTGAGTCCAATTGGGAGACAGTGTAGGATGCAGAGAGCATGTGAGATGTGGTCCCTTCATCCCACAGAGGATACCTGATTGCGCGGAGTCTAGGAGATTGTTAGATTCCACTAAACCATTGACCTGTGAATATGCAGTACGGTTAATGAGATTTGCCAGGAATCGGGTGCTGGAGATCGGCCTGTAATTGATTGGTATGAGAGGGTTGAGGGATGCTTTTTTAAGCAGAGGTTTGACATGTGCAGTTTTGATGGATTCTGGGAAGTTGCCTGTTAGGCAAGATTGTATGCAGTACCCTTAGGGGGCACTAAAACAACCCTGACCATCTGGCAATAGGAACCCAACCTTTGGTATAAGTCTGTACTACACAGGTAGGCAGTGTGGTCGAGTAGCCAGGCTTATCTCAAGAGGGGTCAGTGTGAGCTGTACAGGAGTTACAGAGATTCACAGTGACAAGTGTCCAAATAGACTCTTACACACAAGGTTTCTTGATTGTTAGGGCGAATTCTCTTATAAGGCTAATTTCCCAAACCTAGTGAGTCCCCCAGCAGCTTTGCTGGATTTTTTTTTGTTTTCCTCCTGCTAAGAGTGAGACTCTTTTACTCCCACTCATAGGCATGATTTGAGGTGTGTCTTTGACTTGTTATGTGCTTATGGGCTATGGGGTTTCTTTTTACTCCATAGGGTATCTGTTTTTTTGTATGTGTGGTACACAGCACCCTCAGTGCAGTACCACAGGGGTGTCACAGTGACCCCCAAACATAGACTCCATACCCCGGGACTGACTACTGTCTCCCAGGGCATGCAAAGTCACCATAGGCTTTACTAGTCCAAAATTGAGAATAGAACCAGTACAAACCATCATATTGTGGAAGTACTGGCAAGGGGTAATTCGATTGCCCAGGGGTCTGTTTTCGAGGGGGCACTGTCCTGTCCCCCCTCGTCGAGTTTCTGGCTGGTGGCAATGGTTACCACGTGAAATATTCCACCGGAATATTCTCTATGGGATTTTCCCATAAACGCACCACTTTTTGGTGCAATGTTAAAGATACTGACGGTTTATTTATTTAATATTAAATCACTGGTTGGGTCTTTTTGCCAGAACTCGATTCTAAAATGGCGTTTGTGTCCGTCTCTGTAACTCTGACCAAGGTCGAGCCCTTTGTTCCACTATTTTGGTGGGCTTCTCCACAGAAGCCCTCCAAGTGGTGCCACTCTGTCTGGGTTCCATAGGAGGGGTGTAGGGGGGAATAGGCACCCTGGACTGTGTTGCCTTAGCAACCCAAGTCACACCCTACTCTGATTGGCCCAGTGGTGAGCCGCCCGCTCACCACTCACCACTCACCACTTTTGACCGCAAATAAAGGGACTGCACCTTTTAATCGGGAACTCCACGGCTGGTTTCATCCTTGTGCAGTGCAACGGCTCCAAGTTTCCTCCTCAACGAGATCCTCTCTTCCCCTGGTCGGAACGATGAACTGCAACCACTGCCAGGAACAACTTCCCCCGCTGGAGCTTCCTTTCTCTTAAGGTACTGTGTCCTGCCTGGCCTCCCCTTTCTACAGATTGCTAAAGGTGACCCTTAAATCCTTGGTTTCTAAACTGGGTTGGCTCCAGGCCTTCTAACTATATCTTTTGACTCACCCCAACCTCTTTTGAACATTCTGCAAAGACTTTCAGTGCACTTTAAACCGTGTGATCCTGGGCACATTTCGCTTTGCTCCATTTAAAGTGGGCCTGGCCTATTAACTTTGGCTCTACAGTATAACCTGCCTTTCTCCCCTTGTTCTGAACTCTCAAGTGTAGGGGACTGTTTTATTTTATGCTCTGCCTTTTCTCTCCCTTTTTAACCTAAACTATTGGAGTGCCATCTAGGTTAAGCGCTCACTTCTGTCTTAGCAAATAGTTGTGCTTTAACCCTGACTTGTCTGATAGTATCAAGGGAGGTGTGTATACTTACCTGACTGTGTTTTAGATTACTTTTCATTGAGAGTGCTAGTGTATTACCTAAAGTGTGTTTTAAATAAATAACCACATACCTTTTATACAAAGCTCTGGTCAGTGTTTGTTTGCTCTACTGTGTTTGACCCTATTGTGTATACTCTGTATACTGCCCTACTCTTTGTGAGAGAAATCTGACTGCTCAGCCACAGCTACCAGGTAAATCTGGGTGGTGCATACTGCTACCAATTGGGTTTACTGCTGCTCCTGTAGTCTTAATCTTTTTGCAGTGTTCCCCAAGGGAACTGCACAGGATTCTGCCTAACACTGGTGTACAGCGGTGGGATTTGTATTGAGTATACATTTTAGAGTGTCTAAATACCTTAGTGCAACTAACCACAAAGCTTGGCACTGAAAAGCTATTTCTTTAAGAAGTCAACTATGGAAAGTTACAGCCAGATCCCTGTCAGTGTACAATGTGAGGTACCAGTTCTGTTGGGAAATGAACTGAAAGCTCTTGGAGTTGTGTCACACACCCCCAGACCTCCAAGTAAAAGGTTACAGGAACTAACCAGACCTGCAAGGGAGAAAACCCTGAGAGGTTCTCCCAAGGAGATGATGGAAGAGGTAATCACTCCTACCCCACTGGAGCTACTTTCTGCAAAAACTGCTGATTGTTTAAGAGTTCCTTGTAGACATACGGATCTTCCTGTTAAAGGCAAGAAAATGGAACTAATAGAAAGGTTGTTAGAAAACCAAAGTCTGGGTAGTGGTTCAGAGGAACCTACCTCCCCAGCAAATGTAGACAACAGTAATGATGGTAATATGGATCAAAGTATTGATAATATTGTTGTAGATTCAGAAGAGGAAAGTGAGACTAATGTAACTGTCCCCACTGCCCCTCTGCCTGCTCTAGCACCTCAAGCTATGTCTACTGGACCTGTGTCAGGTCCCACATTAAGTCCTGAATTCATTGAAATAGAAAAAATGAGGCTTGAATTAGAGGTCAAAAGAATTAGTGCCCAATCTGAACAAAAGCACCAAGAACTAAGGCTCAGAGTTGGCTCGCCAGAGTTGCGAGCAGTCTACGGCAGTCTCAAAAGTCTTTCCACAGTTGCTGTTTTCTTGTTGTGGGAGGAGCAGTTAAAACCCTCGACCCAGCGCGAAGCGGCACGTGGAGTTGGCTTGCCAGAGTTGCGAGCAGTCTACGGCAGTCCGCGGCACTCCAAGCAGTCTAGGCAGCTCAGGCCGAAATGGCCTCTTCGACTGCCTTGGATCTTTTCAATCAAGCGTCAGTGCCGACAACCCCGCTTGGCCGTGTTCTACGCAGCGAATATACTCGCTTGGAGCGAATCGACCGACAAAATAAAAAAGGTAAAGAAAACCTCAGTTTCCACCCAAACACAAGGAAGAGTAAGGGGGGGGCTAAACTCATTTCAACTTCCTCCTCCTCCGCCTCCTCCTCCTCACTGTCAACATCAAGTGCACCAGACACCCCCGCTCTTTTGGGCGCAAGGTCTTGGGCTGACGTTGGGGAGGGAAACATCGAGCCTATTGAACCGGACTCAGTGAGGGATGAAGTTTTTGATCAGTCCCTTGACACTATCCAAGCACCTTCGTACGAAAATTCGGGGGCGCACTTACCTGTTGGCTCCATAGAAAATGGCACAACGTTGATGACGAACAGCCTGGGTAACACCCCGCGATCTCCAACACATAATTATCGCATGACTTCCGATGACCAGCTTGCCTCCGCCGCGGCGAGTGGGACCACATCTGACGACGCCGAAGGGCGCAGCCGAAATGATCTTAGTGGCTTGGTCCTACCGGAGCCACAGAATCCTCCTGACTGGCCCACTTCCGCCGTGGTCTCGGTCGCGACGAGTGGGATCAGGACTGACGACGCCGGAGGGCGCCGCCGGCAAGACCCCTGCGGCCCAGGCTGGGGTGATCAACAGATCTCGAAATGTTCAGTCGAGTCAAGCGCCCGACAACTTTTTGATAAGCGAAACACTGACACGCCCCTACCACAAGATGGAAACCTGCAAGAAATTCAAGGGGCGTTTGTTAAGTCTGGAATTCCCATTCAAGTTAAATTGCATGCAAATCTTGGCTATACGACAACCCTTGGCGAAAGAGACTGCACCGAATCGTCTACCACTCTATCATCATATCCACCGGCAACGTTACCAACCATAGAGAGATTGGAAAGCCTCCCAACTTCTAGTCCAATGGTGGCCCCTTTTAATACATCTAAGGAAGTAGATTCAATAGTAGATTCTGTGAATCTGCCGGGGACAGAACCCTACGCCCTACAAAGACAAACGGCTATAGCTTTATTAAAAAGAAAAGCACTCCACCAGCAGAAACCATGGAGTCCGGCATTTTAGTCAATACAAACTACTATCAAAGGAAACAGAGAGCATCAGCCAAAAAAATTGAGATTGGGAAAACTTTACTCTCTAAACTGCTTACATGCCGTGTGCTAAAAGACTTTTTTGCCAGGCAGACTAAGAGAAAACTGGAGAGGGAAGTCGAACTTTCGGACGCCGAATTATTGGATGCAACTGCTGAAATTCCCCCGGATCCTAAACAAAGGAATACGGGGGTGACTGATTTACCAACTTTACCCTTAATCGATTTACGCCTTTCTCCAGTGAGGGTACTAGAGTGCCAGCGTAACCTGGACCTCTCACATCTTAATTCATTAAATGGAACTACACAATCACTTTTGAGATCCCCCGTCGAATCACCTGAAGTCCGACCTCTGGGAACCATCGGTTCGGACCTGGACAAATCCAAGCTATCAAAAATTACTAGGAACGACGACATACCTCAAAGAACCACCACGAACCAACTCACTCCAAATAAGCAGCATCCAGACATTCAGAGAAGCTCCTCCACGCCGGGGAAAGACAACACTGGTGACTTATCGCCTCCGAAACTAGTCCATGGACCAAAAAACCAGTCTACAGACATGTTTACAGTGATGTCAGCTATCACGGTGGGCTTGACCCCATTCGTAAAGCTTTATGAATCGCTCAACGACTCGATGAAAGATCTAGTCGCAATAGCAGCTACCACAAACTCAAAAGTGATCTTTTTGGAAGGCTTCATTATGGCTTACGAACAAAAAAACAGGGACCGTGAACATCAGTGGGAGCAAAGAATGGCACATCTAGAAGCCAAATTCAGGAAGGAGGCGGTAGCACCACCACAGATACCCTGTCCATTGATAAACATAAATGAACTCATAACCACACAGGAAAAAGTGGACAAAGCGAAGAAGGGTCAATCCATCAGGGAAACACAAACTATGCCCGTAACCGAAACACCAAAAGCAGACGTACATCAGAAAGTCAGAGAGTCAAATGGACGTGTAGCCGAACCTACTAGAAAATCGATGCCATTCACAGAGATGAGCAAAAAAGGAAACAAAAAAACGGAAACTAAAGTTGCAGAAATCTTTAGCTGGAGCAAGCAAGGAGGGGAGCCGCAACCTAAAAGAAGCCCGCCACAAGCTGAGGCACGAAATTCCCAGAAAGCCACAACGCCTCTAGTAATTGAATCAATAATTGAGGTGGATGACTCTGATTCATCCTCCCCAGACTCTTCTCTGATGAACCTGACACAACACTTGGAACCGAAAGATGTTTCAAATACGCACCTTACACCGCGGAAGCCTCCACCTACAGAGACAACAAATCTCGCCACTTCCTCTCGTACATTGGGCCAAATAAAAGTGTCCGTCGGCACATTGAATCCAGCTCGACTGTCTGCACCAAAGATGATCAAAGAACCCTCTGTTGAAGTACGATCAGGAAACTGGCACCATACAGTCATGGCCAAAACGACCTGTGATGACAATAATTCGCAGAAAATTGACAAAGAGGGCACCGAAATAGTCCCCCAGTCAAACCCAGAACCAAACAAAATATTAAAGGCCCCTGTTATAGATGTGCAAACTACGAGACAAACTCGCCTTTTTAAAATGGAACAACTAGTGTCAGGAAAGAATTTCCTAGTTTTGAACAGAAAAACAGTCCTTACAATACTGGCGAAAGTCCCTAGTTTGACTCACCTGTCCTCTACCAACTTCGTCTTAATCGAGCCTTATCATAGACAGAAAAAGGCCAAAGCATATTTACACGTAAAAACCATCCCCAGCCATGAGCCAACAAAAGAAACGCTTGAAACTTTGAATCTACTGGGCTTTGGTTTATCAGAATTGCAACTTCCTCAACCTTCGACCCAAACTGGACCAACACAACACAATACGAATTCTCCAACCAGAAATTACAAACGATCCCCACAAACGCAACAGAACATTAAGTATCGAAGCCACCACGTAGATTCACGAGACTATCCACGTGATAGACCTAAATATACCCCACGAATCTGGACGAGCAGAGCCCACCACCTCAGATCAGAAGGAGGCCAAAATTGGAAAAAAAAACGTCTTAGGTCAGACAGAAACTCAGTGGATGATTGCCCGGCAGATCATAAAGACCTGCTGAACCACTCACAACCACGAGCCCCCTCAGGCCCCTGGTCGTGGTTAAGAAAAGTGTTAAAGCCTAATCCGCAAAATTAGCAATTATCCAACAACGACTCACGACAGTCAGACAAGTCTTCGTATGCAACCACCGAACTCATCACCCAAACCATTTCCATGTGTTCGTGGAACACGAGAGGCCATGACCATCTGCTAAACCCGGAAACACAAGACTTAGCAAAATTTGATATAATCTGCCTCCAAGAGACTTGGCTGAGGGAAAAAACAATTCTAGATGGCTATACCACCGAAATATCTCCAGCGACAAAGGGCATTTTAGGCAGACCATCGGCAGGCCTTTTGACCTCCATCAGGATTGGATCAGGAATCGATGTTAAGGGAAAGATAGCAGAATCCTCTGGCATCCTCGCCCTGCAGACGGAGTGGCGCCATCCAACAACAGGTCCTAAGGGAAACCAAAACTCAAAGTTGGCCATCATCAATACTTATTGGAACCCGCAAAGAACCACAAACAAGGACTTTTGTGAAGAAATGACCACGCTACTAGACAAGATCACGGCTGAATTGTCAATTGATTACATCATTATTTGTGGCAATCTGAACGCCAAGTGCGATCATTTTAGCCACTCGGTACTGGTGACAGCAGCAAAAGTAAGAGGAGATCTGTGGTTAGACCTGATGGAAGCCAGAAATTTTCATAACGTGGCTACGGTGAAGGGCCAACTTCCCGCTTTCCCGACATGGGAGCGTGACTCCTCAACAGCCACGCTTGACTACATCTTCATATCTCTCGCATTACTATCTCACGTTACTACGTTCGAGATTTACAAAATGAAAGAAAGCGACCATAACCTTCTAGCCATGACTTGGAATCCATAACCGCGCCAAGACTGAACTACATACCAAGGGTGGAACTGGCAGCGAACCAAAGGCGGCTTCACCTTACAGCACTCAACGTTAAAGAAATAATGCAAAGCTACGTTGACTATCAAAAAAAATTCCATTAGCAGTATGGAAAGGCCAAACTACTTGTCTCTTCTACTACTCCATACGAAAAAGCAAAAGAGTCTCAAGCCCACAACAACAACTGGTCAGCATGAATACGACGATTCACTAGTGCAAAAACGAAGAGAACTGAGAAAATTACAACGTGATTATAAAAGAAATACCAACGAAAACGTCAAACAACTGCTGACTGTGGCGACTAGATCTTATAGAACCTGGGTAAGACATCGGAGAGCGGCACTCTATCAGAAAGATGCAGAACAGATGTTAAAAACGCTATCTTCAAAAAGTGTAGGAGACTTCTGGGCGTTAATAAAGAACAAAGGCATCCGAAATTATGACAAACTCCTCAATTCGATACCGGAATTATCCTGGACATCTTTCTACTCAGCACATTTTGCCCCAATCTCTTCAACCGTAACTGATGCAATAACCCAAAAAGAAGTACCATGGACAAACCTAGCACTTCAAGTCCAAATAAACTCAGCAATCTCAAAATTGAAAACGTCTAGAGCACCGGGGCCTGATGGTCTGACTAACATAGATTTAAAGCAAAACCAAACTGAATGGTCCATCTTGATAACAAAAATTTTCGATCACTGCATAGCATCAAGACAAATCCAGAAAACATGGACTTGGCGGTCATTGTACCCATCTTTAAAAAGGGAAGTAGAGATAACCCGGCGAACTATCGACCGATAGCCCTCCTGGACATCATGGGAAAAATATTCGCGACTCTACTCCTCTTTAAATTTCAAAACTGGGTAAGAGCTTCGCCTGCAACCGACCACTTCCAAACGGGATTCTTGAAAAAAGGGAAGTAGAGATAACCCGGCGAACTATCGACCGATAGCCCTCCTGGACATCATGGGAAAAATATTCGCGACTCTACTCCTCTTTAAATTTCAAAACTGGGTAAGAACTTCCAAACGGGATTCTTGAAAACAGCCTCGACAAGTATAAACATCATGATCTTGAACATCATCAAAGACTACGTAAAAAACGGGGCTCCGAAAGTTTTCCTTGCCTTCATCGACCTATCTCAGGCCTTTGATAAAGTAAGCCGGCAAAGACTATGGTCTAAATTGACCAATTGGAACTGTCCTGAGGAAATCCTGAACCCAATAATCGCATTACATACAGATACAACTATGCAAGTCCATCTAAGCCGGCAAGGCATGCTATCGGAAGAAGTCAAGGTTGAAAGAGGAGTCAAACAAGGCTGTCCTTTAGCCCCTTCATTGTTCATTGCATTTCTAGGTGATTTTCAATATACGCAAACCCTCGTGAGAGCATTCCCGCTGAAAGTTGGAAACATCACAGTCTCTAGGTTACTCTACGCCGACGACATGATCCTGATGGACCAAACCAAGTCGGTCTCCAGCGCCAGTTGGCAAACCTGGCTAGATTCATCTCTGAAAACGACCTAGAAATAAACACAGAGAAATCGAAAGTCTTGGTTTTGCGGAAAAAGCTCTCAAAATGCAAATTGGTTGGCTCCTGGTTCTTAAACAACGCAAAGATTGAAATAGTTACAAACATCAGGTACCTAGGTGTAATGATTGATGAACATAAAACTGAGAACTCGACCATCATGGCTTTGTGGTCCAAAGTCAAAACACGCACCACTCAAACAAAGCTAATTGACAATAAATATGGAAAATTCTCTTTAATACCGGCGATCCAGTTCTACAGGCAAAAGGTGGTACCGTAATTAATCTATGGAATGGACGTGGCACTCAACATTCAGGAGTCAATTTGGCCTAAACTGGAGGGATATCTCTGGAAAGCGGTTCTGGGCTTACCAAAATCTGTTTCCATCGCAGCCATACGACGCGAGCTTGGTTTACTATCCCTGGCAGCATCCATTGAACAAAGCCAAATGAGAGCTTTGAGGAAAATCATCGACCCAGACTCACTACCTATCTACAAAATGATTCTAGAAGAACTAAAGCTGGGACGTTGCAAAGCATTGACCGCCTGGGAAAAAAAACTAACGGCAAAACTAAAAGACCTTGCATGCACCCAAGAGGACTTGATCCACAACCCGGAAAAAATCAAAATCAAAGTTGCACAAGAAGACTGGATCACTACATGCAAATTAGCAACCGTAAACAAACTTCTTGGTCATCTTCCTTCTACTACTAACAAACTGAACCTCCCCCTGAACTATTGCATCAAATTCACAAACAGGAATCTCTGGAAATTGTTCATGAGAACAAGATTAAATCTGATGCCTACCCAAGAGATCCAGGCTATTCGCACTAAATCTGAAAACAAAATCTGCAACTATGTGCAAATCCAGACTCTATAGAAACAGCAAGGCATCTGATTCTGAACTATCCGAAAACCTATTATCTACGGACAGCATTCTTACTTCCACTACTTCACGACACCCCTCTCAGAGAAGAGCACACTTGGTGGTGTAGACTGATTGCGGGAGAAAAAACAAAATGGGTTACAGTAGCAGTTAAGATCTTCGACGCTGCCTTAAAAAATACTATCGTCGCTGACCCCGACACCAAAAGCACCTGAGACGGAAACCTGCGAAAGAAACCAAACAGACTTCACAAGCTGTGTAGGCAACGAAAGAAGCACCTACGTTACGTCTTTTTTTTATACCTTGTAAAAATCATTTTTTTTGGTTAAAATCAAGTAAATAAAAAAATTTAAAAAAATTAAAATAAACTAAGGCTCAGAGAAATGGAGCTCAAGCATGAGCTAGAGATGAAGAAATGGTCGGTTGAAAATACTTTTCTCCCCGGATCATCTAGGAGTTCCAGTCCCAAAAGACCCCGGATGCCTAAAGAGATTGTGGGTATGTATGAACCTAAGTTGGATGTGTTAGATTGGTTGGCTATGTTTGAATATAATCATGGGCTCCAGGACATCACAGTGAATCAGTTGCTTCCTTGGTTGTTCTCTAGGCTCCCCCCTGTTGCATCTGATGTAATAATGGAGTTGGGGGAGGTGGAAAGGATGGATTATGAATGTGTGAAGCTAGCTTTAATAGCTAGATTTGGGAAGACCCCTTCCCAGTACCTTAAGAGGTTTAGGACCCTCAAAAAGCATGATGGTACCCCTTGGGCTACCTGGGTGAGTGAAAGTTTGAAAAACTTATAAGGATGGATTAAGGGTTACAGAGTGAACACTTATGAGGGAATGAGAAATCTTGTTATGTTGGAGTCAATTTATGATGCCTGCTCTCCTGAGCTCAGACAGCACTTGGCTGATTCAAAGGAATTACATTGCAAGTAACTAGCTAAGGCTGCTGACTTGTGGGTTGCCAACAGGGCTACTCACAAGGATTCTGGGGCAACTCAGAAAAAGGATGAGGGGAAACAGTCTAAAAAGGACTCCAAAGAGAATTCAAATAATTCCAATTTCAAAGAGGGCCCCAAACAAAACTCTAAGTGTAAGCCACAAGGGAAACCAAATCAGGCTAGTGTAACTTCTGGTCCCAGACCAGAAGGAGGTCAGAGCAAGCCTCCATTCCAGAAAGCATTTGGAATATGCTTTGTTTGTGGCTCAACTGACCATGTGAAAGGAGATCCCAGATGCAAGGGTAAACCTTCAGGGGTCCAGCTTGTCTCCCTAGCCTTCGCTCCAGAGGAGGAAGTACCAATGACAAGTGGAAACTTTCTACTACTGGCTGGTGATCCCATTGGAGTCTCAGCCAGTGTTTCACTGGGGTTGTGGGAACAACAGAATTTAGATGTCTATAATTCTATCCCAGATAATACTAAAGAGTATTATAAGGACAGTGTCCTGGTGAATGGTCAGGACACTCCTGCCATTAGGGACACTGGGGCCAGCATAACTGTGGTGGATTAATCTTTTCTCAAGGCAGAGGAGGTTGATAGGGCACCCAAATGCCTCACCAAGTTAGCTGGAGGGCCTGTGCAGATGTGTCCCCAGTTACCAGCTCTCATCCAGTGCAATGATATGACTGTGAAGATCCCTGTCAGTGTACAATGTGAGGTTGTGTCACACACCCCCAGACCTCCTAGTAAAAGGTTACAGGAACTAACCAGACCTGGAAGGGAGAAAACCTTGAGAGGTTCTCCCAAGGAGATGATGGAAGAAGAAATCACTCCTACCCCACTGGAGCTACTTACTGCAATCTCTAAGCAACCTGAAGCAAAGGGGCCTCCCAAGGCTTATAAAATGAAACCAGCAGAAAGCACTCCAGTACTTCCAACAAGGACTTCCCCTAGATTGTCCAAAGTTACACCCATCACTCCACCTCCAACTGAGGCTGAGAGGAAGGTACAACCCTGTGTGGTTGATCTAGACTCTGGAGAAGAGCTAGTTGGAGGCCAAAAACTTATTGGAGATCTGGACCCTGCTGACCATCCTGAGCTGCAGTCTTTACTGGCAGAAGGGGGACCCAGCAGATCAGCTTTCCGTTAGGCCCAAAGAGAATGTCCAACTCTGGAAGGTCTCCGCCACCAGACAGCTTCTCAGGCTGATAGGCAAGAGCCTGGGAAGTATAGGTTACACTGGGAAGATGGCCTCTACTACAGTGAACCGACTGAGTCTGCACCTGGAGACTACAAACGACTTGTAGTCCCTCAAGAAGAACAGACTTCAGGTCTTGCAGCTAGCCCATGAGATTCATTTGGCTGGTCACTTGAGTTTCAAGAAGACCAAGGAAAGGCTCTCACTCTACTTTTATTGACCAGAAATGGGGGCTGAAGTAGATAAGTTCTGCAACAGCTGTCACATCTGCCAAACTTCTGGCAAGAGTGGTTCCAAGAATGTGGCACCTTTAGTGCCTCTCCCAGTGGTGGGAGTCCCATTTGAGAGGGTAGGGATTGACATTGTTGGTTCCCTTGATCCTCCAACCTCCTCAGGCAAAAGGTTTATCCTTGTTTTAGTGGACCATGCTACTAGATACCCTGAAGCAATTCCTATGAGGACTGTTACAGCTCAGGATGTGGCTAAGGCCCTCCTTGGTATTTTTACCAGGGTTGGGTTTCCTAAGGAGGTAATCTCTGAAAGGGGGTCACATTTTATGTCCCACTACATGAAAGCCATGTGGAAAAACTGTGGAGTTACCTTCAAGTTCTCTACCTCCTACCACCCACAGACAAATGGGTTGGTTGAAAGGTTTAATAGAACAATGAAGAGCATGATAGGTGCTTTAGAAGAACCCCTTAGAAGAAAGTGGGACCTTCTACTGCCATGCCTTCTCTTTCCTTATAGAGAAGTCCCTCAGGAGGGAGTAGCTATAGTCCCTTTGAACTTCTCTATGGCCATCCAGTCAGAGGTCTATTGGCCCTGATTAAGGAGGGGTTGGAGAGTGCTCCTTCCCCCAAGCCAGTCAGAGTGACTGACTACCTGATAGGACTCTGGAGGAGAATGTCACAGATGATGGCCCAAGCTAGTGATAACTTGAAGGCTGGTCAAGCTTTGGTCAAGCATTGGCATGATCAAAAGGCTAACATGGTTGAGTTCGCTCAAGACCAGCTAGTTCTTGTTTTGATTCCAACAAGGCAGAGGGCCTTGCAAGACAAATTGATGGGACCCTTCACGATTGTGGGAAAACTTGGAGAGGTCAACTATCTGGTGGACTTGGGCAATCCCAAGGAGGCTCCCAGAGTCTTCCACACCAACAGACTAAATGCATATGTTTCTAGGCCTGAAGTAGGAGCTTTGCTTCTAGCTTCAGCAGCAGAGGAAGAAGAGAGTGAACCTCTCCCTGATCTCCTCCGAGGCTTACCTTTGGATGTAAAGATTGAAGGAGTTAATCTCTCTTCAAATCTGACACCTGAGCAACAAGAGGAGTGCAAATCTGTTAAATCAGTTTGCCTCCCTCTTCTCACTTTCACCAGGGTTGACCCCCTTGGGGACAGCATGATATACTCACTGGTGACTGTCTGCCAGTAAAAAGCAGAGGATACAGAATGTCAGAGAATGTAAGAACCCACATCAAAGGAGAGGTCAGCAAGATGCTTTACCTCGGGGTAATAGAGCCCTCTACTAGTCCATGGTCTAGCCCAGTTATGTTAGTACCAAAAGGCAGGATCCAAAGAACGGAGGTTCTGCGTGGACTATAGAGCTCTTAATACAGTCACCAAGACTGATGCCCATCCTTTGCCAAGGACAGATGAATTGGTGGATAAACTTGGTGCAGCCAAGTTCCTCAGCACATTTGATCTGACGTCAGGCTATTGGCAAATAGCCCTGAAAGACCATGCCAAGGAGAAAACTGCATTTTCTACCCCAGTTGGCTTATACCAGTTTAAGGTTATGTCTTTTGGACTGAAGAATGCACCTGCTACCTTCCAAAGGATGGTAAATCAGGTTCTGACTGGGATGGAGGACTTCTGCATGGCATACTTGGATGACATTGCAGTGTTCAGCCAATCCTGGGAAGAGCATGTTGACCACCTAGGACAGGTTTTGCAGGCTCTGGAAAAGGCCAATCTGACCATAAAGGCAAGTAAATACCAGATTGGGCACAGTAAAGTGGTCTACCTTGGACATGAGGTAGGATGTGGTGAAATAAGGCCTTTGCCCAGTAAGATTGAAGCTGTGCAAAATTGGACAACACCTACAACTCAGACCCAGGTGAGAGCCTTCCTAGGCCTCACTGGGGACTACAGGAATTTCATAGAGAACTATGGGACCATAGCTTCTCCACTGAATGTGATCTCCTCTCCTAAGTTCCCTAAAAAGGTCAAATGGAATGAGGAGTGCAATTAGCCCTTTGAAAACCTGAAGAAAGCCCTTTGTCAAGCTCCAGTACTCAGAGCTCCTGACTATCACCAAACTTTCATTGTACAAACTGATGCTTCTAATGCAGGTATAGGTGCTGTCCTTAGCCAACTGGATGAGAAGGGTAGGGAACACCCCATTTGCTTCATCAGTAGAAAACTGAAGGATCCTGAAACAAGGTGGGCAACCATTGAAAGAGAGTGTTTTGCTATTGTGTGGGCTCTGAAGAAGTTTAGGCCATACTTGTATGGTTCTACTTTTGTTATTCAGACTGACCACCAACCCTTGAGATAGTTAATGCAAATGAAAGGGGAAAACCCAAAACTATTGAGATGCTAAATCTGCCTTCAATGTTTTGATTTCACCATTGAGCACAGGTCAGGGTGTCACCACCAAAATGCTGATGGGAGTGTTAGGGAGAATTCTCTTATAAGGCTAATTTCCCAAATCTAGTGAGTCCCCCAGCAGCTTTGCTGGATTTTTGGTTTTTTTTTTTCTCCTGCTAAGAGTGAGACTCTTTTACTCCCACTCTTAGGCATGATTTGAGGTGTGTCTTTGACTTGTTATGTGCTCGTGGGCTATGGAGTTTCTTTTTACTCCATAGGGTAAACATAGCCATGAGTGGAAAGGAAAAGTCACCCCTGAAGGTTCGGCAGGGCATCTGGTAATTCTATTATTCCAGAAAATGGATTGCTCCTCAAGGAACACATGATACAGGATCTTGATGCATGCCTGAATGCAGAGGATCTGCGTGCTTGGGTGGTTTCCTTAGACCCCAAAATGCTTGTGCTACATCCATTAAACTTGAATACTTCCAGTCAAACTGAGCCTACAGAGGAGGAAGAGTTCTCTGAAACTCCCACAACCCCAAACTGGGCCCATCGGGGCTGCCAAACCTGTTCAGAAGAATCTCCATACAAAGGAAAGATTTTGCAGGTTATAGAAGCCAAGCCTGTTCTTGGCCCGGTTGGTGAAGTCCCCTCTGGTGGTACTCTTACTCCTACTGAACTTGCTCTTTCACCTGATCCCCTAGTTTCTAATGATATTCACCTCAAAAGTCATCCATAGCAAGAATTACAGATCCCCGTCTAAGGAGTTTTGCTATGGACGCCAAAAACATTATCATCACCAACGTGGACAAGCTGAGGGACTGTGAATCAAGGGGTGCTCTTAAGAATAAAATCTTAGCCTGGCCCAAACAAAAAGTGGGCTGTAACTGTTTCAGAACTCAAAACCTGAGAGTTCCTCGAAGGATACAGATTAATAACTGGTGTTCCCTTGACATTACAGATTGTATTGTCATTGGATGTGGTTTAAGCAGTTTACCCTTGTTAAGAATTATTGTGAACTGACTTTGTTTCATATGATTATGTGTGTCTTGCAAATTCCTTTTTTACCGTTTTTCTGATGTATTCAACATGTCCGATTTTTTTTTTTTTTTGTGTACATTTATGTTATGTTCTGTATTTTTTGTCTTGATGTTTTTTGTCAGCGTACAGTAAATGGGTGCATAGAGGGTCGCGGTTGGTTAGGGACCAGGATGAGAGGACGAGCGGTCACAGGTCTTCGACTGAGTAGTGGATGGGATCGGCAGTTCCGTTGGTAGCGAATTTCTCTGAGGATTTAGGCCTGCTGGTGAGAGGTGGCGGTCCATTCAGTGGTGCCTAGCAATGTTTAATTACAGATTGGTTCATGGGGAATTGGAGGGAGGGAGTAAGAGGGTTGAAGGAGAGGGAAGGAAAGCTGCTGTCTTCAAGGTGGGAGGCAGTGGGGATGGCGAGGACGTTGTTGTGGGGCTAGGGGGCGAGGTGGATTGAGAGGTGTAGGGCAGGTGAGGTATGAAGAGCTGAGGATGAGGGTCATCGTCTACCTCTGAATATTGTGCATTTGGGTGCAGAATGAGTGTGTGAAAGGGTGGGAGGGTCTGTGAGTAAGGGGGTTTGGGCAATGGTGCCAAGCACAGAGATGGGAAGGGGGTGCCTGGGTAGGCCTTGTGGAAGAGGTTGGTGTGATGGAGAGGGTGGTAGGTAGGTTGGCAATGCTTGCCGAGGGAGATTTGGGTGGGGCGAGGGAGTTGGAGGTAGTGCCAAAGTTGGTGGAGGGGGTAGGCTTGGACAGGGGAGGGGTCAGGCGTAAGCTGTTGCATCGTGTGAGTAGATTTAAGAACCAGCATTGACACTGAGGTGCCTGGAACTATAAAGAATGTTTAGGATCAAGGTAAATTGGACTGTAGATGACCTGATCTGAGCCTCTCTCACTAGGAGTGCAAATTTACACTCCATAGTTCTGTCTGAGACATTGTCTGGCGGCGAAGCTGCAATTATACATTCTACACTTATGTGCAGCTGAGACTCAGATAGAAATACAATCTTACGTTATGACAGTTTTCACTCACAAGCACCACGCAACAACAGTGCTCGAGTAAATTGTTCTAAAATAGAACATTTCTCTAATTAATCAAACATAATACAAACTAGAATATTAGAAAGAGGATACCTGTCCAAATTACTCAGAAAATCTTAAAAAAGAGCCAGACATCAACATAGGGATAATTTGCTGATTAAGAAGAATATCATAGAGAATACTAATCCCAGTTTAGTGTGTGCAATGACATACAATACACATCACAATGAAATTAAAAAGGCAACATCCAGACACTGGCATTTATTACAACGAAATAACCCTAAATTAGAATGTCTGACATAAGCCTTCAAAAAGTGAAAGAATTAAAAGAATGGATCTCCAAAGCGCGAAAAACAACCAACCATCACCTCAACATGGGGTCTATCGCTGTCACGGTTAATTTCCCATGTGGGGGTTGCTGCCTTTGCAATTTCACTTCAGCATGTATGTTTTAGACTATCAATCATAAGATCTGGTTTTTGAAAAATTATACCACTTGCAACAGCAAAAATATTTTTTATGCCATAACATGCCTCTGTAACAAAACATATATAGGTAAAACTTCAAGAACCATCAAATTGAGAATTACGGAACATAAGTCAGAAATCCATAATAAAAATATGGCACATTATATCAAAGAAAACCATCATTGTGAAGAACAAAAATGGTGGGCAATTGATCAAATCAGTGGTACTAATGGGTATAACATTGCAGCTAAATTGTCTCAAAGAGAACAATTGTGGCTTTCTAACACTCAAAGCTACATTAATGGCCTTAAACAACAAGAAGAATGGACACAATGCTTGTAAAACAAAGATAAAATATCATAATATGACTTGATTCCCATTTTCACAAATTATAGGGGCAGACTAACATCAGATATGAGATCTTAAATTAATTCCAGTCCATCTTTGTTATTTCCCAGACACAGGTTTACTAATCCGTGGTAGTAGAATTATTGTAATGTCAATTAATGAACATTGATGCACATTACTCTAAAATGAAGCTCCCATGAAAACCTTATGTCTCAGAAGCAATAATTCTTGGCTCATTTGATTTAAAAAAATATTTTTTCCTTCTTATACCTTGAGCAGCTGGGGACTATAATGTTTAGAACGCCCATGTCATATTATGGATGCCTCGTTATGAAAGACCAAAGAAATATTGAGGCTCAGCACCACAAAATGAAATACGCCAATCTTTGGATGAAAGATACAAGTATCTTTATTTCTGTACAGAATTCAAAGGAAAACAGATGGCTACCTGGCTCCCAACACCTCACAGTGTGTACCAGCAGAAACAGTGAGGGGTGAGAGTGCCGGACATCTGAATGCAAGCTGTTTCATACATTTTTCCAATCATTGACCAGCCCCTCTCCAAACTAATAATTTACATGCTAGGGTTCGTGCCCAGTTCATATGACAAATATGACAATATTATTTAACAGATTTAAAAAGTTTGCTTGTCCATGAAGACACAATCGCAGTATTGGGTCTCCGGCTCATAGTTAGCCTAGTTTCAAGAAAGAAAACAATATATTACAACCAAAGCACACAGTTTGTGTTTGCTCTACATTGTCTCATTCTTTTTATGAGGATGAGGCTTGTGAGCGCAGACAACACTTGGATTGCCATTCATGCGATGCGAGTCACAAGGTTTCTTTGCACAGAACAAACAGTCTGCTCTCGGCCAGCCTAAATGTTGACGTAACTCAAAGGTCGTTCGGCTCGGCTGTAGCTGAAAACCCAGTCCACCGTTTTAGGATACAAAGCAAGAGTTAAAATCAAAAATGGTGGATGATTCTTAAAATGGCGGCGAAGTTGGTCAGAAATCGGAGCATTTCAAATGCGGTTTTCTGTGCAACGCAAATGGGCTTAGGCCAATATTCATATCAAGGCGGTAGTATACAAATACAGTTTAACAAACCCTCCTTTGGCCTAAGCCAAGAGAATTACTCAATTATTAGCTTTATTCAAAATCACACGCCTTAATGTTCGTACATCCCGAATCACATTCTTCAGAAATATCAATCGCCATAAGTTCTGTGATAGTAATATCCTTCATTACTTAAACATTAGTAATTTCCTAGGGCGTATGCACCTTTTGTCCTATTGTACCTATCGTTTGTGCACAACATCCGCCTAACATCGAACATATGGCAGGGAAAACATTGTACACAACAACAACAAAACAGTAGAACACCAAGAACTATCATTAGGACTGCAAACACTTTCCAACCCCATGATTATAGTAAGTCCCAGAACCAAGCACTATGATTCCAGTTCCCCTCTGGGACATGTACTTCAGTACTCAAGTTATGCTGATTTTGTATTGCCTTGAATATAGTAGTGGAGGAGTCGGGTACAAAAACACAGCACGCGGATCCCACCAATTTACATACCCCACCACGCTCAGCTAGGATGACGTCTAACACCATCCTATTTTGGAGGGCCACTAATCTAATTGCCTTTTGCTCCAGCGTCATGTAGTACAGAATATCGGTGGTCCTATTGATGTTTTTTTCCAGTACCCTTGCTAGTCTTCTGCTATCCTCGGAATTCATTATATGTCCCCAAAATGGCACAAAGGATATTGCTACAGCACCCATGACTTGTGAAGAATTGTCACCATTCTCAACCCGCCTTGGATGAGCTCTAGATACTTCAGGGGTAGTAGTACCCTGCCAATCTCTGGGTAACCAAGGATAGGCTTCATTGCCACATACAAAGTAAAAGGTATGTCCTCACTGGTTAGATTTGCAATGTTAGTACAACCCTCGAATGTACCCATTGGCTGAGAACGTTCCCTTTGTATACAGAAAGAAACAGAGTTGGGGCTGTGATTAATAGTATAGGAAGGAGGCATGGCATCCCGGTTGCCTACGGGAGGTATCTTGAAGGAAATCAGTGATTGAAAAAGTCTACAGAGTCTATCAGAAGGCCTACTAGAAGCAACTTGAGTTTGCTTCTTCTATTTGCAAAGAGAGAACATCCCAAAGGTGTTAACACTCGCTTTTCGAATTCATTCAGATTAGTCCCATCAAAGTTCCCAGAAATACTATCATTTCAATGACCAAAGAATAATGCCCTGAGCGAGGCATAGCATGCATTAGTTAGAGGAAGAGGATGAATATACCAGCCCAGTCCTTTTTCCCTGTGTTGTGGCAAGTGTGAACACACCCAGCAATTAGTTCTGTTCAGAATCGCATGGGTCGCATTCATGATCGTTAGGAGAGTGTTATTATGATAACCCTGTCTATGTTGGGAGTCTCGAAGAGAAAGAGTGTGCAGATACACAAAAGGTGGAGACAGAGTGGAGATAATTTCATTGGGTAACAAAGTCTCAAGTGGACGCTCCCTTTCCATGTACCAGAACCCAAGCGCAAACATAATTATTAAACAAACTAGTATTGTGATTAAAAAACAGTGGGTCAGCCACAAGACCGATAGCTTGCTCCACACGAGTGGATTTAGGAAGGAACATTGTTTCTCAGAGTCCGTTTAGAAGCCTCTAGGCTCTTATAGTTCATCCGTCGGTGGCTCCTGACCATGTGGCCTATCTTGCTTGAAGGTAACTTTGCTGGTCCCTGCCTCTTATTTATTTTTCAGTGAAAGAGTAACAAGGGACTGGCTCAACAATGATTCCTTGTGGGCACAGCCAATGCTGTCCTGTATGTCCTGTGTCTCGAACGCAGATCGTACCTCAAGACTCCAGGTACGTTGTGATCTGTGAACAGTGTTGTCGCTTCCTGAAGGAAGTGATGAAAAAGTAGCAAGATTGCTTAACGGTGAAGAAAGAGACACTGAAGTACTTGAAGGCAAAGCAGCAGTCTTGCCATGCCCCACGGGCTCAGGAAGGATTTCTGTAGACAAAACAGGCTCATGGTGAGCATCAAAGTGAGAAATGTCCTTCTCTTCCCCCTTGTCGTGGGGCAGAGGAAAAGGTATCTTCTTGATGTGCGTTGCGTGGATCCAGTGTAATTTCCCTTCCACTTGTACAGCGGTCTGTGTGGCCAAGAGGACTTGCTGTGGTCCTCTCCAGCGAGGTGCGAGACAGGAGTCTCTTTCAAATGATTTTACGAGCACCCAGTTGCCAGGTTGGACTCGATGACCTGGATCCTTGTACTTTACTGGGAGGGCTTCTCGCACCTGTTGATAAATCAAATACAAGTTTTGAGTTAACTGGTCACAGTACTCAGAAAGGAGCAAATTCTCTACATCTTTAAGCCGCTTGGGTTTAGGTACATCCAAATATTGGCTGGTCTCCCCATGATTATCTCATAGGGAGAGAGCCCCGTCTTTGCTTGTGCAGTCGTCCGCATGGGCAATAGAGCTATCGGTAAGGCATCTGGCCACTTCAAATTGCTATTCGCACAGATCTTCGCCATTTTATTCTTTAATATACCGTTGTAGCGTTCTACAAGTCCGGCACTCTGAGTGTGTCTGGCCGAATGAAACCATTTATCAATCTGCAATCCCGTGCTTACTTGCAGGATAACAGCAGCAATAAAATGTGGACCATTGTCCGACCAAATGACTCTCGGCAAACCAAATCTAGGAAAATATTCCTTCAGCATGGTTTTTGACATTGTCATTGCTGTGGCATCTTGTAAAGGAAAAACTTTGACCCATTTACTGAAAGCGCAAATAACTACTAGAACATACTTAGAATTCTGACAGTAAAATCAAAGTGTATAACGTCAAAAGGCATAGAGGGGGGGACCAAAACTACCCCTCAGTGTCGATGTACCTTTCCCAACATTATGTTGTAAGCATACCATGCAATTTTAGACAAAACTCTCAGCAGTTTGAGATATTTACATTAGCCCAGACAGGTTCTAACAGTTCACAAATCTTTTTAGCACATATGTGAATTGGACCATGAGCCATCGTAACCATAGCGGTGACATAAGCATCGCGCAGCATCCATTTTTGTTTTCCTTTATCTACCCAACAACTTCATCATCTAAACTTACTGAACCCTCAGCCCAATGTTTAAGTTTGTCTGCAAGGGCATCAGCCTGAATGTCTTTTAGACAACCAATTCCTACGTCTATCACACAAGTGTTAGTGACCTCTTTTGTTACATACATTTTGGAATGCAAATCGGTGGCCGTCTGTTTCGCTCTTCTGTCAGCAAAACTGTTTCCTCTCCCCACATCATTTGTTACTTTCTGGTGTCCTGCGCACTTCATTATCGCTAGTTGATTAGGAAGCCCAAGTGCTGAAAGAAGCCGAAGTATCACAGTGCCATGTTGTATCTTGGGTCCATGCAAGGTCTTGAAACCTCTCTCTCAGCCCATAATCGACCAAAGTTGTGAACCACCCCAAAGGCATACTGACTGTCCGTAAATATATTCACACTAAGCCCTTCAGAAAGTTCACAAGCTCAAGTCAATGCAATAATCTCTGTTGCCTGGGCGGAGTTATGCATAATTATTTGGTTTCCACAACAGTGCTTAATGTAGTGATTGCGTAAGCAGCAGTGGATGTACCACCTGGAAGTTTGAAGCAGGAGCCATCACAAAACAGCTCCCCTTCTGGATCTTTTAACGGTGTATCACTTAGATCAATTCTGCCTTTTGTTTCTTGCTCTGTGGTATAGAGGCAGTCATGTGGCATTTTGTCACTGCAATCAATTTTTTGCGCAATAGGCAATAGTTTGGCTGGATTTAATGAGCAACATCTCTTATTTTGGATATGTGGTGCAAATAGAATCATCTTGTATCTTGTTAATCGTGCTGATGTGAGATGTTGTGTTTGCATTCTGTTTAATAGAATGTCTACAGAATGAGGTACCATCACAGTTAAGGAATGACCCAGAACCATACCCTCACTGTTTTACAGATGCAGCAACAGCCCTCAAACATCTCAGCAAAGCGCATGCAACAGGGTCAAGCATGTAGGAAAAATAAGTGCACAGTCGATTCTTTCATCCATGCTCCTGCAATAACACAGCCAAAGCGCATCCATCACATTCATGCACATACAAAATAAAGGCCTTGTTGTAATTTGGTGTGCCCAAAACTGGTGCTGAACACAACGCAGCCTTGACCAGATCAAAAGCTTTCTGGCAACCCTTGTTCCATGGTAAAGGCAAAGAAATGCCTTTCTTTGTCAATTCCAACAATGGTTTTATCATTAATGAGAAGTTAGGGATCCACTGTCTACAGGATGAAGCCATGCCTATCAAGGCTCTGACTTCTTTCTGTTTATTTGGGACAGACATGCCAGAGATGCTTTGTATCCATTTGGGTGTCAGTCTTCTCCCCTCATTGACAGGAGATAGCCTTAATAGGCGACCTCCTGTCGACAATAATGACACTTTTTTAATGAAGCCTTATGCCCATGTTCTGCTAGATGGATAAGCAGAAACATGGTGCCCTCCTTGCAAGCAACATCTGAATCTGCATCTAAAAGAAGATTGTCAACATACTGCAACAAAGTACAGGTGGAAGGCAACTCAAGTGTATCAAGCTGTTCCTTCAAATCTCTATTATACATGCTTAGACTCTCAGTGTACCCTTTTGGCACACAAGTAAATGTAAATGAGCATCCCCCTAGGGTGAACTTGAACAAATATCTACTGTCAACATGTACAAGAATACTAAAGAAAGCATTCTTTAAATCCACAACACTAAAATGAGTAGCTGAAGCTGGAATCATTGTCAATATAGTAGTCACATTAGACACAAATCGTAAATTGTGGAGGTGAAATCTTATTGATAGCGCATACATCAATAATAAAACAGAAAGGAATTGCATTATCCCCTTTCTTATACACCAGTAGAATTGGACTCGTACAAAAACTTCCTGCAATTTCCTCAATCACTCCTCGATGTACAAAATCAGAAACTATACTCTTTAAAGCTTGTTCACTATCAACTGACATCCTATACTGTGGAATACGTGGTAGTTTACCTGGTTTCAACACAATTTTAACAGTCTCAATGTGCAAAGTACCAACGTCATTATCATCAACCGCCCATAAACATGCCGGAACCTTATCCATTTCAGTCGGTAAAGGCCTAGTCAAGAATTGTGAAACAGAAGTTCGTTGAGGTGAAATCGTCAAATGCACTCCATCCGAAGAACAGTAAATTACAGCATTCAATTATTTCAACAAATTCAGCCCCCACACATTTTTGCCACAATTCATCGTCAAAAGAAATGGACATGAATAGGCGAATGGACCCAGTAAAATCATCTGAGATACCAGACTAACCACTGGCGTACGAGAGAAGTCTACAGAAATGTTGTTCTGCCCTAACAGTGGAATATCTGGAACCCATGAATGATCAACTGAATACTTCTGTGCTCTTGTGTCTATCAAAAATAGATGTTTCCTATTCCCCACCTTCATCTCAACGTAGAGCCCTTTCTGATCGACGGGAATAGGTACATGTTCCAGACTCTGCTTCAGGCTGTCCTAACGGAACAGTACATCATCAAATATCAGATCCTCAGAAAAATGAACAGTGGAAGGATTATCCAAAATATTCCCATTATTAACACTATGCTACTGACTATCCTGTGAAAACGACTGTTGATTCTGAGCGAACTGACTTCTACCAGGACCCCCTATCCAGGAGGACTGCCTCTGGATCATCTACCCATGGTACCATATGTGTTATTCGATCGCTGCTGAAGGATCGGGCATTGTGCTCGCCAATGACCTTCTTGTCTGCAATAGGCACATTGGTTCATGTGTACAGGACCCATTTGCGCATTACCCTGTGGTGCAAACTGACCTCTAAACTGTGTATTCCCTCCTCTGGTTCCTCTTACTATTTGTTGCAACAATACTTTTGTCTTCAAGTCTCCCTTCTTCTTTTCTATCTTCTCTTTTTCAGTATTAACCCTATTCACATAATACTGAGCCATATGCAATACTTCAGACTGCGATTTAGCTTGCCAGGCACTTTCAGAAGTCATAATTTGTGATTGGATATCAGGCAACAATCAATGCACACATTTGTGTACAAACAGCCTTTTTCCTAACTCAATACTTAACTCCTGACCTCTGAAATCTGAAAACACTTGTTCGAACCGATTAAATAAATCGGCAGCTTCTTCAGATTTCCTCTGGATGCAAGCTGTAAGCTTGTCCCAAACTATTCTTCTCTCTGGAACCAAAGTTTTAAATGTTGTTACTATTCTGTGTGGCAGTGTCAATATCACCTGTGGCGGTTTCTCACCAACATTCCTTTCTCTATCTGTACCAAGTTAACCCATGTGTCATCCAGCCCTGCCTGATCATCTACAGTTCTAATCTGTTTCCATAAATCAGCAGGTAGGATCAAAGGGAACAACAAATCTATATCACCCAGCGTGAAAACTGATGAATGCAAGACAGATTCTAATTCTTTATAAAATCCTGTTGGATTTTTCCTAATATCTGGAATCGTTTTTCTAATGGTATTCACTTCCTGTCTAGAAAATGGGACATGAACAAACTGTGAGACATAATGAGCTTCAATAGTAGTGGCTGCTGCGCCTGTCGCGGCATTAGCTGGAATTTCTACTTTAGGAACAAAGGTCGGTCGAACCTCCCTCATTGGCAGTTGAGAAGTAGGCAATTCTGAACGTTCATTAAGCAATAAGGCTAAATCAAGTGTCAAAGTAGTCCAAGCAGTATCTGGTGAAAATGCTTTCTTATAAATGACCATCAAATCTGCAGGAAAATAAACCTTTTTCTTCATAAACTCATCCTGTAGGTACTCTACCATTACCGGTAACACATTCCTTTGCATTGCCGGAGCATACTGACTAAACGTGTCTTATACTTCAATGGGAGAAACTGAAACATCCGAAATCCATCTAAGCACCTCTCTTGTGAAAATATGGATCTCTTCACTCATTTGTTTACATGAAGGAAGATATTCTTTCTGCACATATGAGGCTTCAATCTATTGCCATTTATTTCATCATTCTGTAACCGATCTAACTCCCTCTTAAACTCAAATACCCTCTCAACATGCTCATGTACTTTCTCCGCAGTGTCCCTTGAGCGACCTAAGACATTCAAATCCCTCAACCCCTGTGGGACATTCATGTCCGTCAAATCACTCCAAACATCAGCCAAATGCATTCCCATCTCCTCTATCAAAATAATCTGTTCGGGAGTACTTTCCTGGTCAGAAATCGCAGTTAAGACAGCTGATTTTTCACCTTCTTCTATATATATTTCTTAGCCCATGCATACAATTCTCTTTTTCTAGCTTTAGATATTGTACTAAGAGTCACTATTCTTGAATCAGCACTTGCCCCTTCAATCGCTACAAGTGGAGCAGGACCACCTGAAAAAGAGAGTTCAGACACATTTTGTACAATAGGCAGAGTAGACAATACCACTGGCGGTAAAGATGGAATTAAGAGACCTGCAACTGTCGGTAAGGGCGAGGATGCAGAAGGGGAAACAACAACAGGAAGAGGAGCAGCAACGGGAGGAAGAGCAACAACGGGAGGAAAAGGAACAACAACGGGAAGAGGTGCAACAGCAGGAAGAGGTAAAACAACAGGGAAAGTCACGTAAGGAGGTAGTGCAGTGGCAACAATTCTACACTCATTCAATAGCTTATCAATAAGCTTGTCTGAGATATAAAAATCCTGAGACGGATATATTTTCTGTACTCCAAGTGGAAAAGCCCTATCCATACTTCTAATAGATTCTGACTGTTTCTGTTCATCATATAATAATGCTTTTTCAGTGTTAGACATATGTCGACGTGTGTGTTTCTCTTTACTCTTAAATTGCTGCATAGCTTCCTTTCTCCAGTCCTGAATTACATCAAATGCTGCAGGCCTAGACTTTTTCTTCAACAATATTGACTCTAAATACTCTATACGGGCAATTTCAAAAGTACCATGAACTGGCCACTGAAATTCGGAAGCATGTCTAGTTGGTCTGTGCCAAATATTGTTAAATACAATACTATTGAGGCCGTACTTACAGTACATTAAACAAGCCAGTGAGCCAACAGGTGGCACCGATTGACCTCATCCCAAAGTTTGTCTGTCTCTGTGGAATAAACCCATGAAACACGAAGACAATTTCTCAGGCATGTCAGATTACTGGTGATATATGGCGCTGTTTGTACTCGCGAGTGCAAATCTGCAACCATTATCAGGATTCTTAGGAATCGCGGCACGACTCAGCTGATTTCAAAGACTAAGGGGGTCCGTTCGGATTGCATATAATCCTCATTGTTGGTGATTTCAGCAAAGAGCCTGCCTCGATATGGGGACCCTCGTAAAGATGCCCACTCGAACCGTGTGCTCACTGTTCAGGGATCTGATCGTGCAGTACTGTCAAGGTGTCGCCTTTCATTAAAAGGGGGCCCCCTTTTTTCTCACTCTCTGACCCTGGTCTGATAGCCGCATCTTCTTTTCAGCGAGGAGACATCAATCTTGAGGGTCCCTATTCGGGCGTCATCTGAAAGACCAAAGAAATATCGAGGCTTATTACCACAAAATGAAATACGTCAATCACAGGTCGAAAGATACAAGTATATTAATTTCTGTACAGAATTCAGATCAAAACAGATAGCTATCTGGCTCCCAACGCCTTGCAGTGTGTACCAGCAGACACAGTGAGGGGTGAGAGTGCTGGCCATCTTGATGCAACCTGTTTTATACATTTTTCCAATCATTGTCCAGCCCCTCTCCAAACTAATAATGTACATGCTAGGGTTCGTGCCCAGTTCATATGACAAATATGACGATATTATTTAACAGATTTAACAAGTTTGCTTTTCCATGAAAATGCAATGGCAGTATTGGTTCTCCAGCTCATAGTTAGCCTAGTTTCAAGAAAGAACACAATATATTACAACCAAAGCATACGGGTTGAGTTTGCTCTAGATTGTCTCGTTGTTTATATGAGGATGAGGCTTATGAGCGCAGACCACACTTGGATTGCAGTTCATACGAGTCACAAGGTTTCTTTGCACAGAACAGTCTGCTCTCGGCCAGCCTAAATGTTGACGTAAATCAAAGGCCGTTCGGCTCGGCTGTAGTTGAAAACACAGTCCACCATTTTAGGAGACAAAGCAATAGTCAAAATCAAAAATGACGGATGATTCTTAAAATGGCAGTGAAGTTGGTCAGAAATTGGAGCATTTCAAACGTGGTTTTCTGTGCAACGCGAATGAGATTAGGCCAATATTCGTATCAAGGCGGTATTATACAAATACAGTTTAACAGTTAGTAACTCTTTTTCTGATTTACAAGTCGTGTGACTTGTGAGTGATAATGATGGCTTTCGTTAGTATGCGAGATGCAGTGGCAGTGTGAGCAATTCTTTAATAATATGAAATGAATAACAATAATTCCCATGTTGTATGCCACCTGTCTTTGCAGTCCTCTTTATATTGTCTTCAGAGCTAGAGATCGGGGAACAGCAATCTCACAGGCTTACTCATAGCACCTGATGGATGCCCGCAAGTCCTCTTTCTAAGATTATGATTTGCTCCATTTGTTTGAATGAATGAACATGAGAAGATAAGAGCTTCACATAGACATCTAAGACTGCGCGTGGTAGCGGTGACCGATGGAAAGCTTTCATTCCACTGTGCCCGAGAAAGAATACCCACAGCCAGAAGATGGATGTACATCGGCTTTGTGCTAGAAATCACATGTTAAGGGGTGTGTCACGCCCCTGCGGAGACCATGGTCACTGTGGCATAGATGGTCTCTTAGACGGATTGCGGCCATCTTTACTCCCAAAATGGCTGCCTCTACGGATGGTGTGGGTCTAGACTTACACCAAGGCCGCGCGGTGGAAGGACCGCCCCCCGGCTCCGGAGCCGGTTCATCTGATCCTGCGGACAACGCGCGGACGCGTTGCTACTCTTCTACAATAGCGCTTCGTGAGTTCGATACTAGGATCTATTGCATACTGGTTTGTTTGTCATTCCTTCTGTGTAATTCTAACCTTTCACTCACCTGTTTTCAGACTTGACTTCTTCTCCCAACTCTTGCACGACACCGAAGACTCGAGTGTACTCTCCCAGCCTCACTCGTTACGAGCTGAACCTCACTGATCGGTTCGCTAGTGAGAATTCCTCCCTGGCGTGCGGTACGTGAGAATTGATAGTCAGTCCCTAGTATATCCGGGGGTTAGAAGAAGACCCAGAATTGACACCTGATATTATCTCACCTATGCAGAAGCAGGGATATGCGGGGTCCGATCCGCAGCATTGAGATTTGAGAATCATTCTCTTCCTGGGACGTCCTCGAGGTTACTCCTATCCGCGTCTCATCAGAAGACCTGCAGTATGGCCCGATAGGTGGTATTCCCCTTCCAATCAGGTATTCCTCGTTTTCTCTAACCATATCCTGCTTTCTAGTTTCCCTTCTTAAACTTACCACTTTCCTCTGTCTTTATTCAGACGGCTCCCCTTCAGCGGCTAGTCCGGGTACCAAGAACCTCTCCAGACAGACGACATCTATCCAGTGGCCGTCGACACAGGGTTTTCTTCCACAGAGGGTTTCCCTGGAGTCCTTCTCCTCCTTAATCCTTGTATTTGAAGGCGGAGGAAGGGTCTCAGGGAGGCACTCATTCTCTACCCCTGTCGGAACCATTTCTGAAGAAGGAAGCTTAGGAGGGAGAACGACTGGTGTTTCTCTAAGGTAACCTTTCGGTGTATTCAAATTTCTCGTAATTTGCCTCATTATTACAGGGTGTTACAAATATTATGAATGGATAGTCTTATGCTTACTGTTTGGGATGAGCATAACAGACTATGTAACGTCACATAATTGAATTTCCTACAGATGTTTTTCAAGAAGACGATGGAAGGAAGATTGATTTAACTTCTCTACCTCCACCTTGCTGAAATTGAGACACATGAATGCAAAATTTAAAAGCTCTAAGACATGGTTAGTGACTGAATTGGTTGTTTACTAGGTTGTTGCACCAACTTGGTTTCACATAAAAGGAATAAAAGGTGGATCCCCGTTCCTTTTGTTGTTGTTTCTGGCAGATAATTGAGTATTCATTGTGCAAATACAGTTGTAGATGGAGAAACTTTTCCTGCACATCTAAGAGTCAAATTATACATTGGTAAATGTTCCTCTTATTCGAAATAGGAGCCAATATAGCATTGTGAGGAAGAATGGATGGGCAGAGTTTGATTTTAATATGTTCGTTTTTATTGTTTTTTATTTTTAGTATCATCAAGAGACATTATGGGATGATGAGAAGAGTATCAAGAAAAGATCTAATCATTAATGACCTTCTCACAAATATGAATGACTTACCACAAGTTCTGAGGAAGACGAACATCAGTTTTTGGTGCTGAGTCTATGCTATAATCTTTATGGTTGTTTAGCTGTCTACTGATGATATGCGATTTTGCACATGTTCGCTTTGTATTTAAGAGAATTGTTTTGCAAATTTTACAATGAGGAAATGCTTTTATAAAACAAAATATGTATGTTTCTAAATAAAGAATATACATATTATTATGACATAACTGGTTCACACTGATTCTTCATTCTTTTCTTGCTCTGCCTGGAGCCCCTCATGGAACCTCAATTTCAGGTAGGGAAGATCTGCAGCCAGATAATGCTGAGGAGGTTGGAAACATAAGGGAGTTGATCATTGAGTGTGAGTCAAGAATTGATGGTATCAGAAATAAACTGGTTAACCGGGCATGTAAAGTGGAATTTATCTAATCATGTCTAGCTCACTATGTGTATAGAACTGAAGGCATTGTGAAATTATATCAGTGGTGGAGATTAGTAAAATGGCAACACTGTTCAAAGTAACAGAGACCAAGAATGGGGACCTCAAAAGTAGATTGGTTAGAATAATATCAGCATTCCTCAGATGTCACCAATATTCAACACTTCATAGATATCAAGATCAAAGGTAGTTTTGCTGAAGAGCAACTGTCTCCCCTCTTTGTGATAAAGAGAGCACATAGATCTCGACCTTTGAGGCCTGTTCCTGGAAGGCATTTGCACCCGACCACTGTTAGACTTCATAATTACAGAGGTAGGGATGGACTTCTCAGGCTCGCAAGAGGAAATAGCAAGGTTTCATATAAAGGAGCTACACGCACCTGTTTCCCTGATTTTACACGCAATGTTCAGGCTGCCCAGAAATACTTTCTGAGGATTGAAGAGTGATTTTGTAATACGCAGAATAAATTAAACATTATGGTTTCTCCTGCCAGGCTCACAGTTACTATCCATAGAAAGATGCACTTCTTTTCCATGCCAGAGGAGGCAAGTGAAATCTTGCATGCCCTGCCATAGGTATCTGGCCAGTTCAGTTTGAACTGCTCCCCGGGAACTGATGGCCACTCACAATGATCTTGGACCTGTGCAATAATGCTGTAAATATAGCACAAGGCTCTAAACCCTTCTAATGTTTATAGGCTGCCTAGCTTAACATTTAACAATTTCTTGATCTAGGCATCGCCCTTCTTCTCAGGTGTTATAATTATCATGTTCACTGTGCAGGTGGTTCATGTTGGTGTTTGCTATGCTGTCTTCTGATATGTCCCTGTGTATTACACAGTTTTGTTTTTCCTTTCTGTATGGTTGTTGATGGGTTGGTGAGAGGTCAAATATACCAATGAGCTGTTGGGTTGAGCAACTTCGTTGGTGGGATAGTTGGGCTATATTTGCAGGGGTCACAATTGAAAATGCCATTTTTACTTTTTGAAAAGGTGGGGCTGGGTGGATAAGTTAATAATGAACATTGGCAGATCTCTCTCCACCAGTCATGATGAGTGATGAGTCTCATAATATTAGGTCTATATGGTGTTTTAAGCATCTGGTTAAATATAGGAAAGTAACTAACTTGCCTCTCTCCAGCTAATTTCTGTCCTATTTCTCTCCCACCCTTTCTTTCCAAACTACTAGAGGACAGTCTTTGCCCTAATCTTTCTTCAAGTTATTCCTAATGCTCTTCTTCCCCCTCATCAATCTGTTTTTCAACGTCTTCATTCTGGGAAAACAGCTCTCCTAGAGGTCTTCAATCCTCCCCTCACTGCTCGTTACTCTAAACATTCCTCTCTTCTTGTCCTTCTTGACATCGCTGCTGCGTTCAACATGGGGGATCACTCTATTCTTCTTTCCTCTCTTCACGGCCTTAGATTTCATGAATCTGTCTTAAAATGGTTTGCATCCTATCTTTATGCATACACTTTTCCTGTTTCCTGTATTAATCAATTCTCTACTAACTTTCCATTTACCAATGGGCTTCCCCAGTGTTCAGTACTAGGTCCTCTCCTTTTCTCTGTATTTAAAAAATAATTCTTATTATGTATACAGTTCATATGAAGTTTCACATAATACGTATAGATAATAAATACAATATAAAATTAATCAACACATGAAAACGTAGCACATAACATATATGTATAAGTACACTTAAAATAAAAGGAAGACATATAATGTCTCTTCTCACAGTGCTATATACTTAAGCCTTATTTTGCTATATTACAAGTTTCCCTGATAAAAATACGGCAGACCATTTTTGATATAGTGCTATATGTAGGTGTCTGCATTTAGACAATAACGCCAAAAAGCGTCACATTTGATATTATCAAGATGCATTACAAAGGGCCTAACAATGTCATATAGAGAGAACCATGCACAATGCATTCCGAAAGTACGAGGCGGGTGGTTTCATCTTTCCTGCAATGCCTCAAAGGTAAAATATCCTATCTTCCCTCGCAATGCCCAACTGGTCCAATGCATAACAATCCTGGCAATTTGTTTATACAAAGCATAATACCAGTCCTCTTGCTGCTATTCATTTTCTCTTTAGCAGTCTACCATCTTCTCTAGGTAGATAACTCAACGATCTTCCTTTCCTTTTCCACCTTCTCTTCAGAACTACAGTCTAATCTTTCTGCCTGTCTTCTTGACATCCAATCCTGAATGTCCACCAATTATCTTAATTTCAATCCCTCTAAAGCTGAGGTTATCTTTTTCCCCACTTCTGCTATTACCCCTCCACGCTCTTCCCCATTTGTTTCCTCCCTCTTCTATTGCTCTTTCATCTACTGCCCATGATCTCAGCGTAATCTTTGACTCTTCCTTATCTTTTTCTTCGCACATTTCCACCATTCTTTTCTCTTCCCGTTATCAACTGTATAACATCCACAAATCTCACTGCTTCCTCATATTTCATGCCACTAAGATCTTGCTTTCATTCTTTGGTCTATTTGTGATAATGTACTGTTCATCTATTGTTTTTGGTCTTCCTGTTAACATATGTGTTCCCCTTCGTGCAATCTGCAATTCTTCTATACATCTTCTCTTCTCCTTCTCTCCTTGGTATTCTATTCGTCCTGCCTTTTTTTTCTGTCTGCTGGATCTCTTTTGACTCTCATCTTCTCTACCACTTTCTTTGTATAGTCGTTAAATGTCTAAATGATCATATGTCTCTTTATCTTTCTTCTTTGATCTCTATCTATACTCCTACTCAGACTCTGGTCTAAATCTCAGTTTCTTTTGTTAGTCCCACGCATGCCTTCCAGATTCTGTTCCTTTTTCTTTCTTGCGCCAAAGTATTGGAATGCTCTTCCCCGTCTCTCTGCTCTTTCTCTACTTTTCTGTAGTTTAAAACTCGACTTAAGGAGCATTTTCCTTTCTCTTGATTCAATTGTCTTTTCTGTTTGATTATCCAGCACCAGTTATTATGCCATATTGTTTCTTTGTGCAGCTCTTTACCTTAAGGTGCTATGAAAATATAATAAATACATAAGTACATGTATGTGTCGAAAAGCATTGACTTAACATCACTGTGCTTCAGGAGAACCACTCTGCTCTCCCTCTCTGGTCACCATGCCTCTTTTGATAGTAGTTGGGCATGTGACCAATATTTCTCCTCTTTCTCCATGTGAAACTCATTTTGACAATAGTTATCTATCAATCACAGTTTTTTTCAGTTTTCATCATGTTGGCAAGGGCAAAGGGTGTTATTAATAGCTGGTGCTGATGGCATACATAAAATGTCCCTGGTGTATGCTTACTTTCCAAATTTGGACTCCCCAGCGTTCTATGACTGGGTGACTGGGAAATGTATAACGTGACACAAACATAGTGTGTGGTAGGGACTTTTATTGTCCCCTGAATGTGGATCTAGATTGATCTGGCTGTGCAACTCATACATTGTGCAGCGATGCACTAGAGTTTGTGTAGATTATAAAGCATTTAGGATATGCCAACGTTTGGTGAGTTAAGCACCAGGGACAATAGAATGTTGTTATTATTATGCAGGTCATGGGGCAGCATTTGTCTGGATGTGATTTTCACTGGGTCACCAATTGCCATTTTTCGCAACACACATTTTCTAACTAATAACTTGTCCTGCTGGATCTGCTGCCACTAGGCCTGAATCACAGGTTTAAAAGAGGAAGGTTGAAGTCTGATACTCTCCTGGACTGTGAAGCACCCTCCAAGCGAAAGAATTGTAGGGTGAAATGTAGTTTTGGTAGCATCCAAAAGATGCTGTTTCAAGGCATATATGAAGAGAGTATGCATTTGTAATGACATTACTGGTCGAGTGAGAAGGAATTGCAGGATTGAAAAGTAGCATTTGCCACAGCAGACAATCCCTACATATTAGCTGGGATACTGGCTTCTCTAGCGGTGTTCCAGTTAATGGCCTCAACAGAAGTTAAATTCATGGGTATATGGACCAGAGGCGACAAATTATAGTAAGGAACTGCCATTACTGGTCAAGTGACAGAGATTGAACAGATATCCATTATTTACAACTTTTACTAAAGAAATTGAAACATTCCAAGTTTTGTAAAATCAATAAATTTGATAAACAAAAAAAAAACAAACAAAAAAAAAATATATCCATTAGTTTGTGCTTCAGGATGACCCCTTGTGTCCCAGGCATGAGTGTTATACCGTAAATGAAATCGCATAGCCCGAATTTATGAATAGTATGTTGGCCAGAAGCAAATCGTATCATGTGACAAACCTTGCAAACCGTGAAACCTGAATGGGGCCATTGAGAGTCCATTTTGTAGGTGCCGGCCATTTTGTTTTTGTAACGCATTGTAAATATATTTTGTGCTTCCGTTCCACACATGCGCGAGGCCACAGCTTGAACTCTGAAAATGCTAACGTAGACAGGAATGTAGACCCATAGAGAAATACATTGTTTTCCTCTTTCCTAGGCCTTGAAGCTGTGCAAGAGCCACGCCTAATCAGGAGCCCAGGTGCCGGTTTGTCTTGCAAGCGCTGTTGTCAAAGGCAGTTAAATGTGAATTATATGCAACTAACAGTGCTCCTTCACGAAGGATGGTATTTTCTCTGCCTCAGAACTGTCTGACCCTTAGCTCATGAGCCGCAGCAAACAGATAATGTTAGTTGGAATGTCTCCCTGCTAGAAAATGATATCCTTCCCTGTGCCAATGCCCCCTGTTTCCCATAACAGAAAACTGTCTCTGCAGCCTTTGCTAGAATACTAATGTTTAGACTGAATGAAGAATAACTGTCAATTACCGAACCCTAGCTTGTTCGTCATGTATAAGGGCGAGCCAAATTATATTGTAAGGATGATGTATATGCAACTGCTTTGGCAGTGCTCGCTCTCTCTCATCTGATGGTGTCTGGGAACACACATCGTGAGGTGTTGCAACCCGGTCGGCCGACTGAGATACTTTATGAATAAACCAGACTTGTTTGGAATTCGAACCTCATGACTGGCGTGTCATTTCGTATATGGTTATTGTGAATTAATTCCGTATATGGTCTAACATAAGGACAACAGTGTTTTCATGGGATTTTGTGGAATCTATTCCTAGCCCAGATTAGAAGAGATGGAAGCTTCAATCTCTGCCTATTTGGATTACATTGGCCGCAAGTGAATTGAAGGTGCCAGGAAGAGAGTCCCTGGATTAACCATTCTCTGCTTGGGAGGCTTGCACATCAATTAGAGACCTGGCCACGTGTAAGGCCTCTGGGTTGAGTGGGCTATCATGTGATTGTATGTAGTTATAATAAAACATACATTATCAACATCTGAAAGAATTAACCTCTAAACTTGTGGGAAGTGATGATTCAATTAAAGTGGCAGCCTTATGCTGTCTCAATTTTCACCGAATGTTGACATCATTCTTTTTCTCAACACTATCCCCATGTGAATTCCTAAATGGGTACTTTGAACGTATCTGTAGTTTTGTCCACCATAACCCAAGATCACAATGCTATCTTCAGATAATGCCCTGGGAATCAGCCAGAATGTATCGGCTTCCTCCATGGTTTTCCTCAATGGCACACAGAAGGCTCTTTGTGATTAAAACAATTTTAGAAGGCTTCTTCATTTTCTTATGGAAATGTTCATGTCATTTTGCACCCGTATTGGTTAAAATGCTGCTGGAAATTGAATGAGCAACCAAGCAGATGCAGTTTCAAAAAAAGCCATCAAAATGATAAATCAGCCATTTATAGTTCCGCCGATGCCACTTCTCCATGCATGAGAGAATACTCTAAATGCACAGAGAGGGTAAATATGTGCCCAAGAGGGCAGCAGCTGAATCATCTCAACCTGAGAGTCTCTCCATCTAGCCAAAACAAGCAAAAAACATAAGCCACACGCCCTCTAGCAACCAAGGTTTAAGCTGATTTACAAGCATATACTGTTCTAACAAGAGCGATAGGTGTTGTACTGATTTAAGATTACTTTTTCCAAGTGATGGAAAGTTATCACTTACTTCAGATGATATAATGACCCATCCCCAAGCATCGACAATTAGACACTGTTGTGTGATGACTTGTTCTGTGCCTCCAACAACAGCCCTTTTAAAAGACAGGTTCTCTTAATGCTGTGTTTCAAAAGGTTTTGCTGCCCTAATCACACCTAGCATATCAGGCAGTGGCTCAAAACAATCTCTTTGTTAATTGTGCTGTTTCACTAGCAAAGCCCTCGATATTGTATCTAACTCGTGTCTTCTACAACTATGCATTAAGTTCAGTACCCTGCACAATATCCTGTTTGTTATTGAGTCCTGTGATTAAATATCACATGGCTTTCAATCTTCTTCCATAAGCATGTTCTGTGTTTCTTTAACTTTGTTAGCCTCTGACATGTGAAATAATTAACATAAAAAAGGTTTTTAAGCAATGTTAACACCCCCAAGCATTGACTGTTAGTATGTGTTAATGCTGCTGAAGACATTAGCAGGGCCAATGCATTTTGTGAAGTGATTTAAAATAAATATTTATTTACATTTGAAAATCAGAGCATTCCGATGGTTACATGTTAAACTGTTTCTCTGTTTATAACACAGAAAACAATGCTGTGCTTCAGTACCATTCGGGTGGCCCCCATGTTAAATGTAGCACTTTATTAAGACTTCTTTATGTTTTAATTCATATTTGATCTTTTCTCCAGAACAAAACACGACGTTGCTCCTTGCTTTATTAGTATTGAAGTAGGCCTACACTGCTGTTTTTATGTGGGATGGGGTAATTTGGTGGGTGCATTCAATGTGGACATGTGGGGGCTGATTCATGGAATTATTTGCGCCGAAAAACGGGGATTTGTGCTCCATTCTGCCCGCAAATCCCCATTTGTTAAACATGGATTTGCGGGCAGAATGGCGCCCAAATTCCTGTTTTTTCGGCGCAAATAATTCCATGAATCAGCCCCATGTTGTTTGCACCAATTGGGTACATGCTTGTGGTTCTTGTTGGAGCATTTTCATGCTAAGGCTACCATACACCCCACTGACATTAAGGGGTTACTCGGTAACTGGCAGCCAATGGCAGTTTGCGACAAACGATTGTACTCAGTGACAGACAACGATTCAAGACCTTCCTCATGATCTTTGTCCTGACCCAGTTCAATTGCTGAATGGCATTCTGTTTTTTCTGGCTGACATCTGCGTCCAGTGTATCTGTTTTTGATTTTCCGTGATGAAAGCGACTCACAAGTGCCACTGGAACTGCTTGTGATGGACATTGTGAGTTTGCAGTGGCACCATCTCAGCTTATGATATTGGTGAAAGCAAGGTTGGCAGACATACAGCTCCTGGTGCTGGCCATCCAACGTGTTAACACTATCTGCAAAGCAATATATGAATAACATTATTAGCACAGACTAGGCATACCCATATTTGAAATGATACACAATACTAGTGGTGTATACTAGCTGCTTATATAGTACATTCAAATATCTGAGGACCTGTAAATGGTCCCACACACAAGCAGACAACACATATCATTCACAATGGAGAAGTGGCAGCACAGTACAAGCCATCTGCAGCACTGCAATAAAAAGGATGTCACATCCCAGTGACGACATAAAGTTACAGGAAGGCACACAAACCCATTTCTTTTTAAAACAATGAGAAACCAAGACAGTGCCACACTTTTCTGTTATCAAACGAATTTCATGTTAACATTGACAAGACTAGCAATAGGATATATAGGATGGTTTCATTTTATTACACAGCATACCATCACTGCATTGTAAGAGAAATAAGTATGCACTAATAATAATCTCCTAACTGGGCAACTCTATTGTAAGCCCACTGACCCTAAAGCCACACCAAAAGGCCACACAACACAGGCAAGAGACAATTTAATTACATGTGCTGGAGATTCACTTCTGCCTTCGTGTGTGAGCTCTGTCCTGTGGTTGATTGCTTCTAAGGTCCTTCACCTATCCCTTACATCATTTCCATCTGATTTTCGAAGACTTTGAGGCGATGCAACCATAGTAACAGTAGTAGTATTCATTGTCAATCATGCAACATACTCTGACTGAACACCAGCACAACTTCACATATGTATAGTGTGTGAAAAGCTCTTTGACCATCAGGGAATAGGCCAAGATTACTAGGCACATTGAGAACAAGAAGAATTGCCCATTATCCAAAGGTTTGTAATATTTCTTAACGGACAGTCCATCAAGAACCATTGAGGTCTATGAAAATCCACAAAATCAGTACATTTCATGCTTGCTCGTTTCCTTTGTCTGGCTGAAATCAGCCAATTGTAACTCATTTGCGTGGGTAAAGAAAAATCGCACAAGGAATCAAATTTCACGTAGAGTACTTGAAATGCAAAATCAATGAATTTTACCCAATTTGATTTACCGGTGGGATTTGCCACAGCTTTAGTCATTATGGTGTGAATTGTTGTGAAATGGCAGAATAAAGCAAAAAAGAGAAAAATTGTCATTATATAAGAATGCATGCCACTGGTTGGAGCTATCTGCCTGTTATGTTTAAGGCCAAAGGGGAGAGATCAGAGATTGGGTGTAATAAATCTTACATTTCTCATGTTAATGCCCTTTAAAAAAATAAAAATTAAAAAAATAAAGCACCAACAGCATGCTATCCTGTTTGCTGTTGCGAAAGACTGGGCAGTCATTGAATGTTCAGCTCCCTATCAATTGAGTTGGGTTGAATACATTAATGTCAGTCTGCATTATGCAAACGGTGTAATACATCAGGGAAACAGGTTGTTGTTTGTTGCTTGGCTATCCTAATGAATGTGAGGTGTGACCAAATGACTTCTCTGCAGGAGTTTAAGAATGGGTAGTGGCTAAACTGTCTACTCAGCACCTTAACCCTATTACACACTAACAGTGATTCAAATCTTAAAGGTAAAAGAGGCACAGCCAAAAGAGATTAACTCCTCACCTCTTGTGCTAACATGGGCCGAGGGAAGGCAATACTCTCAGAAGGTGTGTGAAGGAGCTCCTGAAATGACCCAAAGAGAAAAATACACCAGCCCAAAATAAAGGAATGTCAAAGCAAGGTTGTATACAAATATATATGATTTAATTAAGTGTGTAAATAACTGGTGGAACACCTTATAAAAACCCACCTCCATAGAGCGAACACAGAATATGCAAATAAATAGAAAGTTGCAGCACTGTGGGTAAAAAAACAGGAGTGAATAGGAAATTAGCATAGACAATGAATTTGAAAGACGTTAGCGAGTAATTGGATCAAAAGTGATCTAACCAGTCCCTGGGGCCCAAAGATGGACGAGGGAGGTAGGTCCGAGACAATCGTACCTTCTCCTTGTTCGTAGGTGGTTTGACAGCATGAAAACAGGCTCAGGAAATGTTTGAAGAGGCTACAATTTGAGTTTGGTCCACAGCAGCAAGCAAGTGGTTAGATCCAAACAGGTGAGGTTCAGTAGGGAAATCTATACAAAATGAACATTTCAATATATAAAAAAACAATATATGAACTGTATTCTGCACAGCGCAATTGAAAGAAACACCTGCAAGCAAATGTTGAGATGTCAACAACCAAGGTACAAAAGAAAGTGTATTTGTTCACAGTAAAATACCAGGCCAAAATGTTGCTGTTTGTTTACATGGAAGTATACATCAATCTGGGATGAAAAAGGACAGCATTTTTAAAGAAAAGTGAAACATTAATTGAGTTCTACATTATTTCTGCTTCATCAGATTGAGAATCACATTTTATGGTGAAACCTGGAGAAACTTTAAGAACACATTATAAGAAGGAAATGTTGCATAAGAAAGTGACTTCATGTGTTACATTTGTACGTAAAAGCAGCAACATTGGCTAAAAGCAAAATGCCATTTTCTCTGATCCCAACTTCAGGGCTGAAGAGAATTCTCTGAGAAGAACTGCAACCAAAGGCGTGGAGGCTGAGCTATAATCTTTATGACACATCTCTTCCACCAAAGGAACCATTGTTCTCTTTGTTCTGAGATTCAGGCATTGTTAATAACATTGGTAATACAATAAATGATGCCATTTAACAGTTTCCATTTGACCTCTGGTATATCCAAAATATCTGTAAAAAACAAAAACATATACTGAAACCTGGGCTTGCAGTTGATTTGCCAAAATTAGTAACTTTCTTCAAACAGGCTTTCCATTAGGCATGCCATTCATGCTTGCAGAAAAAAGTCTTGCATTTGTGACAGCCACCTGGTATAATCACGTAAGAGTCCAGGAACAGTGTCCACACCTGGCCTTGAGCTGCATACTTTCAAAGAACCTTCTGACCATGGCACCACAACAACAAGGCCGCTCAGTGGTCATACATACATGGTCATGTTCTCAGACCCCAAAGGACTGACACCATATGACTGTTGCCAGGCCAGGGAATGAAACCACTATTTAAGATTGTGTTAAATAGGGAATGTAAGTGCATCTTTAATTCTTACAAATGGGTACACATGTCCTTGAATATCTTTTGATAGGAGTGTTATAGCAACTTACTTTCTTTAATTGTTCAGAGTGAAAAACTCAATCAGCAGAATTTAAAATTATGTGTTTTAATTATGCAAATTAGATGAATGTAGATATTTTTGCAGAGAAAGGTTGCACATCAGGGATTCCTATCTCCTAGTATGAATGCCCGCTATGCTGATATTCTTAGATGGAATTGAATCTTTGAGTGAAAGTATGAGAGAATGAAAAGCGAAAATCTGTCACATGCACATTGCCTGGCATCATTTGATTCGCCTGCGTGAGAACAATCTGGCAAACTAATTTGTAACCTAATCACATGTGTGGTGCATAATGTTTTAGGAAACCAAAATTGTTTAATTTAAAATATCCAAGTGGACATCATGGGGCTGATTCATGGAATTATTTGCGCCGAAAAACAGGGATTTGTGCGCCATTCTGCCCGCAAATCCCTGTTTAACAAATGGGGATTTGTGGGCAGAATGGCGCACACATCCCTGTTTTTCGGTGCAAATAATTCCATGAATCGGCCCCTATATCGAGTGGGAAGTAAACTGGGTTACAATGTTCCACCCTTTGGACTGTCCTCTTAATTAATATGCCCAATGAGTACAAAGGGGAAGGTTTATTGTGATGCCACTTTGTAACATTGTCCAATCGCATAGACTGACCACTTAAAATAGAGAAATGATGTACACCTCCAAAGGGAGTGGTTTGTAATTAACGCTCCCTGTTTTCAGTTTTCACTGATTTGTACACATAAACATGCACCAAAATCACTCTTTTTCCTTTCACCATTTATTTGAAAAACATCATAGAAATGGAAATGCATGTCTCGTGGTTGGTCTTTAAGTTGTCATTCATGAATTGCAGGTCAATGCCTGTGTAAAGTAACACAACAGAGAGGTTAAGATGGAATGTGCCTCCTTGTTAAGTTGTTTAAAGGGCTGCACATATGCAGACATTGACTTGGGGGACCTGAACTTTTGGGGCGGTGACACCTCTCATGAGGACTAAATATTGCTAGAACAGAATCTTAGTAACATCAATTTCATAGCACATAATAGCGAGCCCACCTCCAATAAGGGGAACACTTTGGACTGTGTAACCTCACAGAACTTGGACATTAATGTCACTTGTACCAGACCCTGTATCTGGTTGGATCACTCATTTATTAATTTCTGGATATCGCTTCAAGAAACAACAACAAACCGAATCAACATCCCCACGAGTGCCGTGAGCTGACATTTTAGAAAGGTCTAGTCTCTGGACCTACATGAAACGCATGAACAGCTTGCTGATGTCTACCTCAGACTCTGACTCCCCAGGTGCTCTAGCTGATGCTTACAGATCTTCCCTGACACTTACGCTAGACAGTGTTGCCCCATGAAAAAGAACATGATATGGGAATGTACATGACACAATGCCTGGTTTACGTCTGACCACGACGTGCTTAAGAAAAAGAAGAGACAAGCAGAAAGGGAATGGTGGAAAACAAACTGAGATCTTCTCAGGAAATTCTGGAAGAACCATGAGAAATTATACAATTTGGCCATATATGAGGCAAAAAAAAAATAGTTTAATAGACCCTGGAAATAATACCAAGAAACTTTTCAAAACACTGAAAACTCAAGGCATTAGCACAGCCTTTTACTCCAACTAGCTCAGACTGTGTTAGGATCTAGCATGCATTTGCTGAGAAAATCACCATGGCTCGAGACAAAATTAAAAATTAACTAAGTACTAGCTCTCCCCTTAATGAATGTGACCAACACACCACGTCTCTGAGAAACCATCAAGTCTCGCCACATCCCTTAGAATTTTACTTTAAAACCATTTCAGTGATTGAAATGGAAGAGGCCCTGGGTGAAATGCGATGACCTCCTGTCACGGAGATGTCATTCCCTCAAAGATGATCTTTGAGAACAAAAGATTGTTCTTGCCATTCCTGGTGTGGTTTGTAAATGCATTGTTTTCTTGCAAACATGTCCCGGATGCAATAAAAGTAGTTTCAGTCACCCCTTTGCTGAAATAAATTGAGTTGAATGTGAATGGCACCAAGAGTCTCAGGCAAATTACTAATGAATGTTTCCTGCTGAAAATAACTGACAAAGTGGCCTCATCTCAGCATTAAGAGCACCTAGACTCTGCCTGTAAGTTACACACCAGGCAATCTGGCTTTCGGCTGGGCCATCGAAAGAGCCTGGCTAGACCCCCAGACACAGATGCTCAACATCCTGGACAGAGGCAAATTGCGGCTCTTGGTGTTGCTGGATTTATCAGCAGCCTTCGATCGCCTGGATCACAAGCAGCTCCTGAATGCCCTTGTATCAGCGGGCAACTGCTCACAGAATGCAGTGTGATGGATCTGCGCGTTCCTAAGTGACCGTAGGTCCTCTGTTCGTTGGGCTGATGCCATCTCTGACTCCCTCATTTATATCATGTGGAGTACCTCAGGGTGCTTGTCTGTCACCTACACTTTTGAATATCTATTTGTTTATGTATTTATTGTATTTGTTAATAGCATCCAGATCCATATCTATATAAAACCTTCATTTGATCTTCTAAACAAGACAGGCATGTACTTCACCAACTATGCTGATGATACACAGCTTGTTCTTGAGCTCGATGGAGACTACACAGACGATGAAGCCAATTTGACTTGTATCTATAAAACTGCCAAAGCTTGGATGTCCATGCAGTGGATTTGCTTCAACAGCTCCAAAATGGAGTTCCTAAGTGTTGGTTCTTCTCAAGCATGTGCCAATCTAGACCCCAAGTACACTAGCTGGGCCATTGAGGGACATAACTTGCAGATGACAACCCTAGATACCCGCTTAGAATCTTCTCACACCAATCAAATAGTCAAATGTTGCCAGTACCACCTTGGTCTACTCTGGCACACCAGATCCTTTGTGTCTGAGTGAAAGTGTAACACATTAGCCAGAGCAATCCTTCTACAAGAATTGACTACTGCAACAAACATTTGGTCGGGGCAAATAAGGACGGCCTACATAGACTTCAAGTCATGCAAAATTATGCCATCCGCATTGGGAAGGAATTTCCCTACAGAACTCTAATTTGCAGCATTAGGAAAGTCATCCACTGGCTGCCATTGGTTGCTGAGTACAATATAAAGTGGCTAATCTGGTACATAAGTGTCTCCACGCTTATCTGCTTATCTTCAGGTAATGACTGTCAAATGTGAACCGAAAAGAACCTTATGATTGCGCAACAGAAATCTTCTTTGCTGTCCTAGATTTATATGGACCAAAGGAAAAGGCAGATTCTTCCCATTCCAGGCAAGCACAGTCTGAATTGCATTACTTTCAAACATAAGGCAGGAGGAGAAGTTCTCTCCTTTCCGTAGATTACTGAACACTGCACTGTTCAACTGATTCCTGCCTTCTGTCATTCACAGAATAGACCTCCTCTCCTCTCTGTCTCTTTTTCAATGTTCTCTGTCTCATGTGTCCTTTTGCAGCCTGAGGGCTACAGGCTTTCATCATGTTATAAATATAAAAATAAAATATGCTAATGTGTTTGTTCATGTAAATAAATGTGGACAAATAACATTTTACAACTTTTATATAAAATTGCAAAAAATAAATATGGATAAACCGGAAATGGTACAAAAATAAATACCATAACAATGTGAGACTTATTTGTAAACTATACAAGTTCAAACCTCATATTTCAGGGATTGACCATCAGATTGACTGGAAGAAGGGGATAGAAAGAATAATTGACAACAAGAGAAAGGAGCAGAGAATAGCTTGATTTCCTTTGGATTCATTTGGATTGTTGGAAGACTGCTGTGAGGGAGGCTTATATGGAATTCAAACTCAGGCCTTCCTCAGAGGAAACAGACAGGTCTATTACTGAAGGATAAAATCCAGGCGATGGAGGGAAGATGACCCATCTTGTTGAGGGATGAACATCTAGAGGTGGAGAATTTAACCAGTCTTTGAACAACTAACCACCTATCCGTGGTGCAGTCAAGGGGTAATATAACTATGAAAAGCTGTAAATTCCAGCCTGCCTTACACGTGAAAGTACTGACAGGGGGTATATCAGTTGAGTGTACGTTCTGGGAAATTAATGTCATAAATGCTTCTGGAAACTTTGGGTTTGATCAAACAGACACACATGTTTTATATATTGCTAGATCCCTGCCTCCCTTGCTATGCAATGACCACGTACAGATTGGGAGTCAAACAAAATCTCACTTTTCACATGCCTAGGAACATTATGTAATTGAAGTCATTCCTTGGTTATATCACTGGTCCTGTTATTGACTCTGTACTCATTAATGTAAAGGGTGTTTCATTAATGTAATGGAAACACCCTTGCAAGGAATGAAGCAAATATACATGTTAAAAGGCTTAAAAGGCTTTTTTCTTGTTGCAAGAGATTGCCATGTAGCATGTCTTTAAGTTGAGATTTCTAAAGTGCTGTTTGAAACACTGGCATGTCCATTGAAAAACAATAGGTATTTTTTTTTTTTATAAATGAAAAATAGAGAGATGTAGATAGGCAGTGATGTTCTGATTTAATTTTGTTTTATATAAAAAAGGTTTTGTCCTGAACATTCATTCACTTTTCAAGACATGGTGAATGTGTACTCAGGGTAATAGGCACATTTGGGGATGTGTGTGCTTTTAAAAAGGCCTATTTCCTAGGTAAATGCAGCTTTGACAATTGAATTGACCAGTCTCTTGCTAATTAATTATTGTCGTAACCACTGATGTTGGGATTTTATACAGAGTCATAAATATGTATAATTTGTTTATAGTTTAAGATGTTTTGATTATTTCTATTTTTGTAAAACATAGACCTTCTGTGCAACCCTGCACGTTTCATATCCCTAAAGAGGAGGGTTACTGTAGGGAATGGATACTTTTACACTTTAATTTTGAAAATTGTGCACCCATGATTTGCAGTTTTTGGAAAATTCTCCTCACAATAAAAATCACCCCATCAAATCATTCTACAGTGCTCTGCTTGCCCTGATGCCGTGGGATAGGGTTATATAGTTCCATTGCTGTGGTAGTTTGAACATCGATGCCTGCTCTGCAGGCTCTCTCTCTCTCCCTGGTCTCCTCTGTTACTTTGGCCACCTTCTATCAGCCATCAGGCCAGTTCACCCTCGGATTCTCGGAATGGGCTGACCTATCATCTTCTCTCCTTTCCTCCTCCTCCCAACTCCTCCTGCTGGGGGATCGTATGCTCTTCCATCTTGACTCTCCTAACTCTTCAGGAGTTTTCCACAACCTATGCGACTCGCTCTCTCTCCATTCTACCCTCTGGTCCGACACATAGTGCCAGGCACACTGTGGATGCTCTCATTTCTGTGACATCCATCTCTCTACCCCCTCACTACTTCAGTTGAATAGACTGATCAATGGCTTCTCTCCTCTCACTTGAAACTCTCTTCTCCTTTAGTGCTGGCACACTAGGCACCACCCCCACCTTCAAAGTCTTCTGACCCATGAAAAAAGTATCAGTGGCTGCCTTTGCCTCTGCCTTCTCCCCTCCTCCCACTATTGTGGCTGACTCTCACCCTGACACAGCCCTGTCTAACTTAAACCTTTCCATCTCCTCAACTCTCAACATTCTTGCCCCTGTTAAGAGGGTCTGACTGAATCCTTCCAAAAAAGCAACTCTTTGCACGACTCTGAAAGGCTGATCATAAACACAAGTGCAGGGCAGCGGAACATAAATTGGGATCTTCAGGTACACCCTCTGACAAGCTGGCCTGCAGCACTCCGCAAAGGCAATACAGACTCAGCATCTGACACAAGAAAAGAGTCCATATTCAAGTCGGCATCTCTTTGGCATCCAACAACGTGGCCAAACTTTTCAAAGTCCGTAAGGATCTGGCCAATCCTACTGAAACCGCATCCTCTATTGCACCCAGGGCGCTGGCTGCACACTTCACAACCAAACACAAGAAATCCTTTCCTTTCTCTCCTCCATATCCACTCATGCAGCATCATCTCCTGCACCCCCCTCAGCTGCCACCACCATGCCCCCTCCTCTCTCCTTCCTGTCACTCCTGAGGAGGTTTCTAGACAGGTCTGGTCTATAAAAGCCTCCTTAAAACAGGTGGACCCATGCCCCTCCAAAACCATCAAGGATAACATTGACTCTTTAGCTTCAGCCTTGGCAGACCTCTGCAACCTCTCCTTCACCACTGGAGTTTTCCCCACTTCACTCAAGTATTCTCTTGTGGACCCTTTGCTCAAAAAACCCTGCCGACCCTTCTATTCCGGCTAACTATTGCCCAATCTACATCACTCCTTTCCTGGGCAAACTCCTGGAGAAGTTGGCTTTCTCAGTTTACCCTCCACACTGAATCTGTTGGCTGTCTCCATGACCATCAATCTGGCTTTAGAGCAGCCAGAGGCACAGATACTGCTCTTCTGAACACCTGTGAAGACCTGCTCTCAAACTTTGACTCTAACTCTCCCTCTGTCCTCATTCTCCTTGACCTCTGCTCTGCTTTTGATAGAGTAAACCACAACATCCTGATCACGTTTCTCCGGTATACCCTGGGTATCACATATCAGGCCCCGGTGTGGCTTGCATCCTTTCTCTCTGACTGTCCTTTGCAGGTGGGCCTTGGGTCCTTTCTCTCCGATATCATTCTCTCTACTTGTCGGGTCCCTTTGGCCCACATAATCTCTGGCTTCACCTCCAACTTTCAGTGTTATGTGGATGACACACAGCTCTCTTTCAGGCTACCCTCGGTCTCTTCCTCCTCCTTGCTCATTCCTGACTGTCCTGGTTTGCTGCTAAGGATCTCTGCCTTAATGCCAGCAAGACAGAGATCGTCCTCATGTGCACCCTTGCTTCCACTTTCCAACTCTCACTCTAGCCAGCCTCCTTTGGTCCTGCATCCTCACCCACCAGTGAGGCAAAAAACCTGTGGGTCACCTTTGACTCTACACTCTTTCTCTTCGCACATCTCGGACATGTCCAAAAAGTCTCACTACCAGCTGCACCTCTGCAGAGTTATTGTACCATTTCTCACCTTCCCTCAAATGCTCACTGTCTCCAGTGCCCTGGTTCTCTCCAGACTGCACTACTGCAACAGTCTCTTTCTAAATCTTCCTACTTCTACTCTCCGACCTCTGCAACTTATCTAGAACAGAACCGCAAGACTTATCCTTGGCCCCAAGCCCAGGGACATCGTTCCTCTGGTGCTGAACTCACTCCACTGGCTCCCCGTGGCTACAAGGAACAAGTTAAAGTCCCTCTGCATAGTCCACAAGGCTTTCTGGTGACAGGGCCCTTACTATCTACAATGCTCTCTTCCCAAATACTCTCCTTCTAGAGCCCTGTGTTCTGCCTCCTACAACTCGCTGTGGGTGAGCCATTTCTCCAAACAGAGATTTGGGGGTAGATCCTTATCCTTTGCAGGTGCCTCCCTCTGGAACAACCTACCTACCTCACTCCATCTTGAGCCAGACCTCCTTAAATTTGGGAAACTCCTCAAGACCTACCTCTTCTCTTCCTCCTTCTCTCTCCCTCTCCCCTGCTAACCTCCTTCACCTTGCTTTTTTCCCTCCTTCTCTCTTCCCTTACCTGCTCAGTTAGCTGTCTGCCCACCTGTTGCACCTCCAGAGCTGCGCAGGTCCCAGGCTTCCCTGCCAGTCCTGTACTTGCCTCCAGGCTTCTGCACTTTGCCTGGCACTGCTGCTATATGATCCATGAGAGGGACACTCACTCTGCACTTAACTGAGGCCTGCTGGACTGTGGCGGACTTGTCCCCCTCCCTCGCACTTCCTGTTTGCGCACTTGCACGTTCTTGACCTCGAATGTTCTAAGCCTTGCAAGTCTGTCTGTCTGGTCCTCCCTCTGTATCCCCTCCCTAGCTGGTCGTGCTTGAAATATTCTACCATAGGTGCACTTGATGATCAACTACCAAGCAACCTGAAATGTTTCCAGGCCAGTACTGTAGTTAGTGATCTGCATGCACCTACCCCCGCCCCCATTTCCCCATCGCTCTTTGTCAAGCACTTCTCTAGTTTATATGCCTCTGGCCTAGTATACTAGCTATTGTTGTTAAATCATTCAGAATCTTCAAGGCTTAAGAATGATGACTGCATTCCCTTGTTCCCTTCCCTCCTTGAAGCACTTTGAAGCACTTCACTTGTGCACAACTGCTTTCCAAATAAACAATTACAATTGCAATCGATGGATTACCAAAAGCAGCACCAGTGAGCCCCCCTGGTTTTATTCTGTTGTAAACGGTTCAAATGCATTTTGATCAGTCGGATGCCAGAAAACAGGGAGCTTTGGCTGGTCTGGTCATCCAGATGGTGTGAAACCACTTCAGATGCTCTAGGACCGGATGAGTCTGTTCTGGTTGTGCTCCCCCAGCGTAGAGATGTTTGGTGCAGAGTAGCATCACCTTTCATTAGCAAGAGTCGCACCCAGTGTGCCCTGGCAGTGGGTGGTGGTAGTGCGTGCCTTTGCCATTAATTGCTCCTTCACCACCTTAAAGGATGAGGACGTTGGAAATATCAACTCTCCCAAAAGAGTCCAAATGATTTCTTTCTTTAGTCTTGAAGTCCAAAAGTGAATCAAAGAAGGAGCGGGAGACCCTATCTTTTATTGACAACATTTCACAGTTGATTGGACTAAAGCAAGCCTGAATTATTGGCCACAATCCCTGTTCTTGAGACAAGCATTTTTGTTTGCTTGCCTCATACCCAGTGTGCTTTGTGCACAAGGAATTGGAGTGGACAGGAAGGAAAGAGAGGCTCAAAGAGAGACAGGACGGTGGGCTAATCCTCCAACTATACCGTGCCCTCTCTGCCTACACTAACTCTGTACCTTTTTCTTGTCCACACTATCAAAGGCCCCTTTGCTATGTGGCCTTGGAGTGAGGCTATTCATTGTGTGTAGGGCATGACCTTTGATATATGTTTCTCAGGAGAGCTCCTGCTCAAGGGCTGTGAAGAGAGGTGTCTGCTTGGCCTCAAAAAGGATCAACATGGGGGAAGCTCCCACTGGCTCCTGTCCTGTCATGGCTTTGCTGTGCTCACAGGGCTGACATTAGTATGAAACCAATTTGATTTCGCTTTGATGCTTATGAGCAATACTAGCCACTGCCATACCTTCAATTCAGTTATGACTTATATTTAAGGTTTACAACTGTCACCGGGATAGTAACTGTTATATTTATGTGGTTTGTGAACAGAGTTGCATATCGTAAATGAACCTCTGCACAGAAGTGGCTTGGCTGTTATACAGCTGTCAAACAGGGCACTTGTGACCTCTGAACCTGTTCTGTACCAATGGAGAGAAGGCCCTGCTGATCAGAATTCAGATTCAGCAAGGAACAGATGTACACTATGCTTTTGGCATGGCATTTTCTGAAAGTGGTGTCTAGTTAGCAGACCAGCCTTTCTGAGAGAGAATTACCTGCATAATTGATTATTGGTAAACATCAAAAAAGCCAGGGCCTGACAGATGGCAATAGTTCAAATATGGTGGCTGCGGGAGTTTACTAATTAATTCAGTGTCTGTGTTGTCACTTAGGAAATAGTGTAGAGAGTGTAAGCCTCAATTCCCGTGGAGTATCGCTTGGATTTTATGCTGTAAAGACTGAGCAAATCATCGAACAGCAAAAGAGTGCAGCTCAGAGAGAGGGCCCCTGAACCAAATCACTACGTGGTGCAAGCATTTCTATCACTCCTCTTGTGTATTTCCAAGTGTAAGTAGATCAGAATTGGAAAAGTGAAATATGCGAGATAAGTTGTAAATTGAATGACTAAAAACATATGTTTCGATGCATTCGTTAAATTTGTTCTGGCACAACAGAGAGGATATCCAAGCAAAATATAATGCATCAAGCTACTTTCTTTTTCATCTATCATCGACATACCTTTCTGTAAAAAAGTATCATTCTATAGCTGCATCAACAAGATAAAAGGTAGTGGGAAAATCGTACATACACATTATATATCGATTCAGATTTGGGAGCATTTGGTCGTAATTAACCATTGTTTTGCCTCTACATTTTTGCACTACTTACTTTAAAATATAGAATGAGAGATTCTTAGAAATGCCCATTGTACTTTGAGATATTTTAGATTGTCTTTCAGGTTTTGATTCAGCATGTTCCAAAACAAATAGCCTTGCTTTGTTAGTATAATCGAGCGAGATCGTGAAATGTGCACTTTTGCATGTAAAGAAAATTAAAAGCATACAGTGTTAGACTGTACATGGGCCATGTCAAGATATTATGGATGAATTGCGTCTCACAAATGTGACTTGAAGAGGCTTAAAATACCAATGTCCCAACATAAAACAGTCACTGCACTTTAATTCTATGTTATTTTTAATGCAGTTCATACTACAGACCTGTAGACCTTGTTTCTAAGGAATGCACGACATGCTTCCAATATCTTGCGCACATTGACCGCTTTCAAAATTGCCAGTTAGTGATTTTGGCACGTCTAGCATATTAGCCTTGCCACAGAAAGATTGTTTTCAACGTATGTGTTCCACCTACGTTAGAATGCATGTCCCTGAACATGAGAAATAAAGGCAGCATTTGTATCAAGGTGAGATGGAAGAGCTTGTGACTGATGAAATATGACCTGTGACAGGGACAAGACTCTCTGCACATCAGGGAGTGTGAATCATTGATGTGTTTGCGAGGTACAAAGGAAGCCATTTCAAATGGAAAATTGACATGAACAGAACGTTCTAGAACCGGCTCTATTTGAATATGTATTGATTGACCAGAAGTCCTTCACTGGCATTTGAAAACAATTACGTTTCAAAGGCAGATAATTAAAGAGTACAATGCTGATCCCGATGATTTCTTTAGGAGATGTGACAAACCGTAGCCTGTGACAAGTTCACAGGATCACAAATAACAGTCACTAAAATAAGTGCAGTTAGCAGCATCTACCTGATCACACTCAAAGAAATATGTTACATCCAAAAATGTAATGAGTTGTTAAATCATTTTGGCTGTTAATTTATTCTGTGAAAATGAAATTAAGACTGTGTGACGATTCACAAAGAATTTCACTGGAACAAACCAGGAGATGCCATGAGCATCCCAGATTTGTTCCTTCGACTTTATACTTTATTCACAAAACCAAAATGTAGGAACACAATTCTGGAATATTTGCTCTAGGGCACCTAATAGATGCGGCATGTGGCACAACTTATTTTTGAGTTTTTCCATTTGTGCATCAGGTAAACATAGCAGGGACAAATGTGAGATGTGCAAGGCTTGTCTTGAATCGCACCAGTGCAAGTCTTTGTGAATGGGGGTCTGTATGTCCAATCCAAGGAAACCAAGGTTTCCTTTTGTGTTATGTTATTAAGGCAATATGACCCAAGGAGGGATACGGGGTGGGGTCGGGTAATGCCATAGTTAGAAGTCCAAGCGAAGTGAGGGATTTAACAGAGACCCGGGGGCATTACCCGACCACTAATGATCCTCCCCTCCAAAGGTCAAATTGCCATTAGCACCAAGGACGACGCACCAGGGTACTCATTGCAATATTTCTCGAGTTGAGAAATGGCGCTGCAACCGTTTCTCTAGTTGAGAAAAATAAAGCAAAAACAACGGCCATATATGTAGTCCCTTCTCCCTTTCTATGGTGGTCATTTAAACCTTTGTGGAAAAAAAAAATGACTGCCATGGAAAGGGCAAAGGGACTACACGCAGTCCCTTCTCCCTTTCCATGGAGGTCAGCCGAGGAAGACACTCTGGACGCTGCAGAGGCTTGGAGCCTTTTCAGGCAGGTAAGACCCAGCCAGAGCGCCAATGACCTTAAGTTTTCTAAGCTCACTGACCCTTGCATGCTACTATTATATTGATTATTGAACACAGAATGATCTCCAGGTGCTTTGTTGGATCAGAAAGAGAGGGGGTAGGCTGAATTAGTGAGACGAGAGAAAAAATGTAATATAGCTTTTCTGTTTTGTTGATGCATGCAAACCAGAAGTACCCTGAGCTAAATATCTGGGCCTGTTTCTAGGTTTAGTGAACAAAACTGGTATTTTTAAAGGCAATATCTCATAAGCAATTCAATGAGATTAAAGTCGACTTGACAGACAACGCCACCACCCCCATCCTCCATGCACATACCTTCCCATTAAACTGGGCCTGGGTCATCCCACCATGTCCTCTAGTGGCTCATTTAAGAACTTAGCCTTGGGAGTACTAAATCACAACTGTTGATGCTATATTTTGAACTCTCACACACTATAATGGAACTGGTTACAGCACATGCCCACTTGAAGTTCTTTCACATCAGGGTAAAATCCACCATCCCCGGTACATGGAAGAGCTAAAAGACAATAAGCATGACACCCAGTCTCTTCAAAAATATTAGTATGTCAGAGGAACAAAGACCTCCCCACCACCCTCAAGGACACAAAAAGCATGCCTTTTCACTCACTCATTATGAAAGGCAACATTATATTTTACATAGCAAATATCTCAACAGCCACCGACAGGAGAAAAACCCTTACCATAGCAGTCAAGCACTGTTCAATACCACTGGCCAACCCAGTAATCCGTATGATTACATAAAAATGCAACATTTATAACAGCTTTTTCATTGACATGATGGATACAATATGACAGTAAATCAATAGTGCAAAATCAGTCTTCTCTCGATTCCACAGTGCACAACTCAAACCTTGACTGTCTTTACCCCCCTCACACCCAAGGCCTTGCTGGTACCCTTGTGTGGCTTAAACCAACCAAAAGCGAACTTGATGCCTTTCCTGCTGCATCTTACAGCAGATACAGGGGCCATCAAAATAGAAAATGCCTCACTCAGCAATACATTATCCCAAATCCTACAGAACTAATTTGTTCTCTTCTCAAAAAGCCCACATTGGACCCACACATCTTGCCAACTACCAATTATTTTCTATACTCCCACTCATTGGAAAAATCATTGGGAAGACAGTGGCAAACCAACATGTTCTGCTCTGCATTTACTAATCTAGGTTCAGACCAAAATGTAGCACTGAAGCAGCCAACTTCCAGGTCATATTTGTTGCTCTTCAAAACATGGCCTCTTATGCCTCCTGATCCTCCTCAAATTCTCAGCTGCATTCAACCCGAGTTTTCAGCATGGAGTGTACCAATATTGTGACTGTGCAATATTTTAAAAGATCAATATTTACTTCTGGTGTGCTTCTCAATGCACCATCTTCAAGTTTTGCATTTTTTTCTTCTCTTATGTTTTCTAAGAAATGATCCACATACTAGTTAGCATGGTAACACAAGTTCCATTTTTTATTTTCATTACAATTTTTCTTTCCTAATTGACTATACTCCTTTCTCTCTACACGTGTTTCCCCAGAGTTTTATAGTGGATCACCAGTAGAGAATCTACAAAGGTTTATAACAAAACAAATAACAAAAGATGAAAAATAATTTGCCTTCAAAGATAACAGCATTTCTCTTAATTTAGCATTTCCAACATTTCTCATATATTCTATTATTCTTGTCTACTAGACACTCACCCTCTTACTTCTGATTATTCCTTCTGACAGTACAAGTTTTAATCCTAGCTATTGGTTTTCCACTTTTCAAGCCAAAGTAAGGGAATACCTAGGAGAAATTAACAAAGGTCTTGTAATACTAAATTTGTAATCTATGACATTCAATGTATCTGTGACAAATATTACATTGGGAGTATTATCCGTGCACTTAAAATATGAATTTTGTAACATTTCAGAGCCATTAAGAATGAGGATGTGAGATACCCATTGGCTATACACTTCTTGGATAAAATTAAATTCCTGGGTTTGGAAAAAGTGAAGGTGTCAGAAAGATGTGGTAATAGAGAATTATTGCTTAGACAAAAAGAGACAAAAAAGATTTGTCTAATGGACGCATATGCCGCAGGTCTAAATTGTGACAATAAAATGTTTAACTGGTTATGAAATATGAAAACTGGGACACATGCGACTGCCGCATTCAAGTGTGCAACAAGTGTGCTGTTGAGCTGAGTGCCACGGATGCTGGAGTTATGCTGTGCCACCTAGGCAGAAGGCTCTATGCGCAAGGACAAGTGCTGCTGGCTTTCAAAAGGCGAAACGCCTGTGGACTGTGGACTTCACTTACTAAAATCCACAACGTGACTAAAACCCACACCCCCGGCACCCGATATACAGAAGTGCTATATTTAGCCCTGATACAGCGCACTAAGCACGCACATTCAAGTGTGCAACAAGTGTGCTGTTGAGCTGTGTGCCACGGCTGCTCGAGTTCTGCTGTGTGACCTTGTCGGAAGGCTGTATGCACAAGGAGAAGTGCTGCTGGCTTTCAAGAGGCGAAACACCTGTGGACTCTGGACTTCACTTACTAAAGTAATTGACTTTTTTCATGTGCGTTCATAGAGGCTGAAGAGATGGGTTGGGCTGGTGATTGTGGGCTGGGCTTTGTTTTTCCAATTTCTCATTGTCTCTCACTATGGTTCTTTGTAAATACGTCATGCGCTTTACTTACGTTTGACTGTTTCCTTTTCCCAGATCCACTGTGCAACTAAACCACGCCCCCCAGCACCCGATACCCGGAAGTGCTATATTTACCCGTGATACAGTGCATTCAGTGCGCACATTCAAGTGTGCAACAACTGTGCTGTTGAGCTGTTAGGCTGTGAGGGGTGAGTGGGTGCACTATATTTACATGTGGATTCTAACAGCTAATGTACTGTTCTGATTGAAGCTAGGTTCTGCTGACTATAACAATGGCACTCGTAATTTGCAACAACCTCTTACCTGTATTATGACAAGCGGTCTAAGAAGTGGCCGCTATATAGATTCTGTAATCTCTTGCATCACTTGTAATACTATCGATCTAACCATATGTTCGCGGAACACCTCATACGCTAGTACAATGCACCTGGATTATACCATTTTAAAAGAGACAGAAAGGCCTGCTATATATCCCTCTAAACAAGCGTCTCCCCATTCCCATTTTGAATCGAAATTCGGGGATGATAGCGCATTCTCTAAACATACTGCCCAGATTCATATTCCTTCACCGCATGATGACTATAGTCATAATACCTCCATGACATCAATGGGGATCAATGGGGACGATGGGGACGATGGTCCTGCTACAGGCGGATCGTAACAATGAAGCTGGGAATGTGTTAGACATCAGAAAAATCGTTTAACACATCAGTATCGACTAGCGATACGTTAAATGACACCTCCAAAATAGGCCCGGAGGTAATGACTAATTTGGATAAACAGGTTTGTTTATCTATTGGAATGTTAACCCCACTTGTGGAACGTCCCAAATAAATAAGCTGTTAGGTGAGGAACTTCCCCCAAGATGCTCCCATATACAGGCTCATGCAAATTATAAGAACTTTAATCTCTATAACAATTCTAACAAAGGCTATAAGTGTGACCAATCTTGTTGTTCACCCGGACTAAGTGATAGCATAAACAACTGTTGTTTACAAGAGGCTGCTTTGAATTCCAATCCCATCCATAATCCGGAGGAAGAAAAACCATGCACCTTCCCGGTAATAATAATACGATATGACACATCTAGAAATCAGAGCAATAAAGGGTACTATGAATCAAATACTTACAAAAATTGACAGAATAGAGGATTCATATTAGCTAGAGAGACCTATATGATCCTCACTATAGTGCCCCCCGATGGACCTATTAAGATGGTAGTTTGTGTAAAAAGCACGCAGTTCACATCGACGCCCATAGGGACCCTGGGGATACCTCCAATAACATACCTGAAGGCAACTTCTATCCAAATCAATTAAAATTCCTAGCATCAATGAGGAGATTAATGCTCTGAGAACGGTTATTGATGAATTAAAGTATAACCTCTCACTTCCCGATAAGAAGGCCAATATTTCATCTCTGATGCCGCATGGTGAGCATCCAGATAGCCCATCCACTCTACTGAAAGTAATGGATCAAATGAAAAATGGGGATAGTAACAGTACAGTAACTCAGGATGTCGCTGGGTTTATGTCTCAGCGTGCAAAAAAAATACATTTGCATGCCATTAAAAGGGCTGAAGAAAGACAAAAAGAAGCAGTGCTTCTAACAAAAATAAACAGAAAAAAAATAAAAAAATCCACTCCTGATAAACTTATAGACAATACAATATCAAATGTAGAGGGAAGTTACTACTCCCGAAGTTTTCCCAAGATGTTTTATCTGCCCTACTACGAGCCCAAACAACTTTGAGCCCTGCGGAATGTGCGAATAGTGGTCTTGCTACACCTTTACCAAACATTGATAAACAAAAAATCTTAAATGCTTATTTTCCAACTGAAGGAAGGAGGTGCACATCTGTTGCTCTTCCTTCCCCTATGAAGCTACTGCTTTCAGCGAATCTCTAGCTATCTCTAAAGCCCATGATATGCCAGTTAAGCGGAGATCATATCTTGAGGCATGTGGAGCGAAACCAAGCGATGGAGCCACTAATCCCTCATCTGACCAAAGAGATTTTATTATAATCAATGGCGCTAGCAAAGCAAGGCAATTGTCGGGGACCATTGGTGCTGCGCAGATGACCAACTTGGTAAATAACGACCAAACTCGATGTTATTACAAATTCCATACTGTCGAGTTGGAGCAATCATAACAACCACCCTGAGGGGCAGGGAGTTTCAAGAGAAGACTTCTTAAACCTCCCTAACGATAGTAAAAACGAAATGCATTTGCAAGTTTTAAGAACTTTGTGTAAGGCCCTGGATTAGGGGCTGGTTACTTCAGAAGCCTTAATCAAAGTAATTGATCCGAATTCAGTTGAAGCAGCCCCTCTGTCACGGACTCAGTTCCTCTTCCATCTACAGGGACCTTGACTGGGGATATGAATGTCAGTCTAGGTCCCTTAACAAAGACCTCTCAAACCTCGACCGAGGAGTTCATCTTTGGAGTGGATGACAAAGCTGAACTGCTAGGTAAGACTCATATTAATTGCCCTTAATTTCTTGATTTAATGACTCTTATCTCGCAGTTAAGAAGCTTAACCAACGCAGATCTTACAAGGATCTCTTTAGCCAGAAAGAATAATTATCAAATGCTCTCCTATCTTCCGTCGGCATCTATTTTGAAGTTTATTTGGTCATGTAGATCTGAACTTAATGATATGGGGGTTGTACTATTTGCATTCAGTAATGAAAGTGATGCACAGGATTTTTTTTGTTATCAACCTTTACCTGGACAAGAATTTAAAAAGGACGGACCTTTGAGTGAAATATTTAATATTAACGATATGAATCAATGTATAGCCTACTTGCTAGCATTAGCAGGAATAAATAAGGACATGGTATGGGTTGAACCTCTCTTAAAAATTATGTTAAATATGAAAATGGCGATTCCATCTAATTAGCCATCCAAAAATAAAGTGCTTTCTATTATTTCCTGGAACTCCTGTGGGTTTCTTAACCTCCAAAAGTGGTTTGCTGCACTTGCACCGCCTCAACTCCATGGTGCGATGCTGATTCAGGAAACCATGAAAATGGAGGCATTGATACTACCAGGGTATAGAACCTTTTGCTCTAATGCGAGTAGGGGAAAACATTGCCGTCCCTCTGGAGAACTGGAAATCGCTATTAATTACAATATAGTATGTCACTCGCAACTTATTTGGGAATCCGGTAACATCCTGGTTGTAGTGTTCAACTTCCATAGAAATAAAACCAAACCTATTTTTGTTGTAAGTTTATATTGGAATCCATCTGTCATTTCAATTGGCCTTATGATTGATGAAATTGATAAATGCCTGGAACTTATATTTATGAAAGAAGGACATTTTGAAGTTATAATTGGGGGGTGATTTTAACTCCTTATGTAAACCAAGACGGAACTCTTCAAGATTCCCAGATAAGTAGTGGGGACAGGCAAGCCTGTACAAGAGCCAGAAGATGGATAGCATACTTTAATGACTGGGACATGGATTTTGTCCACTGCGATCACAAAGGGCAGCAGTTTACCTGTAGCCGTGGTCAAAACGTTCCATGATAGATTACTTTTGCATATATCATAGCATCCACTTAGTGGGACCAGCGATCATCTATCCAATTAAGCATGAGGATCATGCTTCACCATCTCTAGATGTTTATATTGATTACTCATGATTAGAGATCTCCCAGGCATTGGCCTTGCCAGAGATACATCGCAAAAGCATATCGCCCCGTTGGAACTCTGGATTGTGCAAAAGATTTGCTCAATGCGTCTCTACTAATATTGAGAAGGTACGGAATTTCCTTGTGGAGGAGTCAAGTTTGCTTACCCAGAGAGATTCTATTGTTGCCTCTATAATCGCCAATGCACTTAAATATTTTACTGTTGAACGTTCAGCAGTCGACAAAGCCCACTCTCACCACTTTGATCCTATGTGCAAAGCTCTGAAAAGGGAAAACAATTCAGAGTTAAGAATGTTACAACGTAATGAAGATGCTATCCCTAATTATCATTATGTCCGCAATCAGATACTGCAGAAATACAAAAATAAAGTTAGGGACACTCGTATATTAAATCATAACAAAGTAAACTTTGCATTGATGAAATTGATCTGCAGACATGATGTAAGGGTGATATGGCAAACGATCAGACAATCAGCACATGATGTGAAAGCACTGTTGCAGAACATTATTGCAGCTGTGACCTGGTCTAAATATATAACTGCCAAGTTTGATCGCCCTGATAGATTTAAAACAATCAGTTACAAGTCAGTACCCTATGGCGGCTTTGCCCAACCAAAATGGTCACTGCAGGACATAAAATGGGTGATTGGTAAACTTACACTCTCAAAAGCCGCTGGCCGGGATGGGATTCCACTGTGCGTGTTCAAGGCTGACCTTGTATTGTGGGCGAGTATACTCAAAATGATGTTTGATGCAATTGCTCACACTGGTAATATTCCTCAATCCTGTGTAATATACACTGTCATTTCTATATTTGAAAAAGGAGACCCCTCTAGACCAGAGAACTATCGTCCCATTGCTTTGACACTGAAGCAAAAAAATGTTTCCATACTGTTACTATTTGATATTGATAAACATATTGCGCAGTATGAACGTTATTCTAAATTTCAGACCAGTTTCAGGAAAGGAATGAGTACTACTCTCAACGCCACAGTCATGTCTCATATCTTGGCCGGAATAAAAAAACAAGGGCGCCTATCTTGTTATGACACTAATCGACATGTTTGCGGCCTTTGATACGGTCATTAGAAATATTCTATGGAGAAAGTTGGAGAAGCTACGTATTCTTCCCAGAATAATTTATTGGATAGTCCGACTCCACACAGATACTTCCTATAGGATTAGGATTTCCCGTGAAGGAGAGACAACGGGAAATGCCTTATTGATTAAAAGAAAAAAAAGACAACAAATGTGAAACTGCATGAGCAATATGTCATGTTGGATTTGTTACCTATGGAATGTACAATTGTCTCTTTAAGTATCAACCTCTCGCTTCTTACAGTCCTGCACAGATAATATATTGAATCTGCACACAAGAAAAGTAAGTTACTCTTAAAGAGGTGCCAGCAGTCCCCACACATGTCCCCTGCACCCCCACCCCCCAGCAGTGCGGGGCCCCCACTCATGTCCCCTTGCAAACCCACCCCCAGCAGTGCGGGGCACCTGCCAGCAGGCCCCCACTCATGTCCCCCTGCCCCCAGGTCATGACGATCCTCAATCATGGCCCTTATGGCCAGCCTCTCCAGCCCAAAGACCCAACCAAGTATTGCATCCACCCACATAGAAAAGGAAATTACATGATAAAACCCCAATGGCAAGTATGTAAATGAACACATGTCCGTCACACACACACAATGGTTGCAAGTGAATGTGAAAACCCATATCATGACATGCATGAAACCAATGAGATAATACCACACATAGAAGTATGAAGAAAAAAATGTATTAAAAGCAACATGAATGGAATTAAAATCAAACAAACAACAATGGGAATAAAAAAAAAAGAAAAGCTGCATGTCCGTAAAATAATGAAAAACAAGAAATCATAATCCAAAGGAAAGGTGTCCAAAGTCACAGTCCAACAAAGCAAATCCAAGGGGAAAAAGAAGTGAAAACCATTGCTCCATGGGGAAATCCAAAAAAAAGAGATGAATCCAATAGTGAACTATATACAGATGAACAATCCAGGGTCCATGATCCCAACTGAAGAAATGAAACCTATCAAAAAAACGACCTAATGAAAAACTATATACAGAAACGTGGTGCATTGTCCAAGCGCAACCAAAATAAAGAAAAAAACAAAGGAAACCTAACACTATCTAACTATTTACAAGGGCAGCGGGCAAGTCCAACGGCTCACATGTTGATGTCCCGGGCCAGGGCATCATCAAACTCCTGCTTGATGTCCCGGAGGCGGTCCTCTTCCATGGCCCCGAGGGTTCGCATGGACGATGACATCTGGTACTCCAGGTCCCTGCGAATGGCCTCGAGGCACTCGGCCCGCCTCAGGGCCCTACGCATGGAGTTCTCCGCCCTGATCATCGTGAGCCATGCCTCTTCTGCCCGCTGCTGCTCCGCATCTATCGCATGGCCCAACCGCTGCCACACGGAAGACACTTCCCGTCCAGGGTCCTCCTGCCCTCTGGCCGATGCCTGCCCCTCCGATGTTGAAGGCCCCCAGCCATCATGGCTCCCACCTTGTTGCTGCTGCTGCTGTGCCGCTGCCTGTGCCCTGGCTCCTGCTGCCTGCACATCCTGCTCCAGCTGGGGTGCAGTTGTTGAGGTGGCCACCCCTGCTAAACGTCCGACTCCCGACTGTGGCAGGGATGTGTCCTCCACCAGCCTGGCCACAGGGTCAGAGGCAGCTCCACAGGGCATCCAGGTGACACATGGGTGGGAAGATGGCATGGGGGACGACTGGCGCATAGGGGGTTCAGTTGAGGAGGGGGTCGGAACAAGGTCCAGAAAAACGGAGGAATCCGGCCCTGGTGAGCTGTCCCAGTGGGTCAACGCGGTCAACGAGCCATGCGAGAAGACATGCAGTCTCCTCATGAAAAGACTGCAGGTCAGCTCGCATGGCACGTTGACGCAACGCCACCCCACCCAGGACAGGCTCAACCCGGTGCCGGATAGCCACATCTGCAGGGAGAGGAAGGCCAGTTGGTGTAAGCCAATCCCCTACCTGAGAACGGGTCTGGACGTAGGTATCCCTGCTGGTGCAAGATGATGCAGTCACAGGATCGGGGACAGGATTACACACAGGCACCTCCGTGGCGGCCTGTGCTGCCTCCTCTCCCTGCCCCTGCACTGCACCACTAGCACCAGTGGAATCCCCACCTCCAGACCCTGTCTCTGTCCCTTGCACGGCCTTCTCCTCCACCAAACCCCCCACCAACCTGGATGACTCTGTGCCATCTTCCTCCGTCGGGCCCTGTGGGGTCTCAGCTGCCCCTTCAGGACCTGAAGCTACGACCTGGGACGCGGCACCAGACTCCTCACTCCCCGACGAGATGACAACCTGGGAGGGGAGCCGGGCCTTGCGTCTCCGGCTGGCGGTGCGATCCCTGCCGCTGTGCTCCACAGCACCTTCTCCGCCCTCCTCATCAGTTGACGCTTCAGACAGGGAGAGATAGGAGACAGGCATCAGGGCACTGTACAATGGACTCATACACACATGACAGTTGTACATGAGTGGCATTGTCAAACTTCAGACATGGCATCACAATCCCCAACACACATGTCATTGCAACTCACACACATGAGATATTCCACAGCCATATTGCAACAGCCAGCACCATCCATACACATACAACAGCATGAGCAGCCAAAGGTGAGCCAGACATCACATGAAACACAGGGAGTGCACTAGACATGCACACACGCCACCACACTTACATGCATGTGTACACCTCCGCCAACTGTTGCAGTGATGAGATTGGCATCCATGTCACATCTGGCAATCAGTCTTCTACATATCAGTCTCACATGCATCCATATTGCCTCACTGTTGCACCCATGTCAAATACACACACATGCACATGTACACGGTGCAGATACATGCAGCTGGAACCAACATCCATGTGTGACACCACAACCATGCCAATTTACATACACAGTAATCCAAACATGTGTGCTCACACATCTGCATTTGGCCTGCATGCTTACCCACACATACACCATCCATGTGTCTCACACATGAAAGGACTTGCATTGTCAGCCTCACAGCCCTGTACATACACATCCATACATGGCCCTACAAAACCACATGTACAACCTGCACACTACTGGCACACCACCACATGCACAGCTTCCACTCAGTATGCATGTACACTTACCGCTCGACTCCAGACGGGTTTGCCTCTCAAGGACCTGGACGTGGAGCACTGGGCATATGCGTTCCAGGACCCTCATCTGATGTTCTGACAGGTAGCCCCGGCGCCCCTTAGTATCCGCTGCCTTCAAGAGGTGCCAGGCCTTGTTGAGGGTCCTGGACCTGAAGTCCTCCCAGCGCTTCTAAACATGTTGGAATTTGCGGACTGCCACCCCCTCCGCGTTGATGGCAGTCACAATGTCTGTCCAGATCCGAGTCCGTCCTTCCTTGTCGGCTCGTGAACCTCGGAAGAGGGCATCATACTGCCCCAGGACTTGCTCCACCAGGACACCAACTTCGGTGGCAGTGAAGCTGGTGCCCCTCTGCCTCTCTGGCTGGGGGTTGCGAGTGGTGCCAGATGGTGTAGTGCCCGACATGGCAACCCCAGAGGCAGGTGTGGGTGGGCAACTGGGTCCTGGGGCTGGGCTGTGGAGCGATGGAATAGCAGTTGGGAGTCTTCGGTTCCAGCAGGGGTGGTCACAGAAACAGCACCCCTGATGTTAGGGAGAATTCTCTGTTTAGGCTGAATTTCCTAACCTAGTGAGTCCCCCAGCAGCTTTGCTGGATTTCTGGAGTTTGTTTTTGTCCATCCTGCCAAGAGTGAGACTCTTTTCTCCCATTCATGGGCATGAATGTGGTTAATTCCTGTGAATGTCAATGTGTTCTATGGGCTATGGGGTCTTTTACTCCATAGGGTCTCATGTGTTTTGCTATGTGTGTTACACCGCACCCTCCGTGCCGTAACACTGGGGCGTCCTAGAGGATCCCCACCATAGACTCCATACCCTGGGACTGACTACTGTCTCCCAGGACATGTTAAGTCACCATTGGCTTTACTAGACCTAAATTTACTAACAGAACTAGTACAAACCATCCTATTGTGGACGTACTAGTAGTCTGTTATTCGAGGGGGCACTGTCCCTTCCCCCCTCATCGAGTTTTGGCTGGTGGCAGTGGAAACTACTTGTTATATTCGACCCCGAATATAACTCTATGGGATTCTTCCCATTATTGGAGGCTAACCCTTTTTCCCGTTAGTCTCTAACAAACCGCCGGTTTATTTGTCTTAAATAAATCTACCGGTCGGTATTTTCTGCCAGAACTCGGTTTTTAAAATGGCGTCTGTGTTCACCTCTGTAACTCCGAACCAAAGGTTGGGCCCTTTGTTCCACTTTTGGCGGGCTTCTACACAGAAGCCCTCCAGAGTGGTGCCAATCTGTCTGGGTACCACAGGGGGTGTGGGAGGGGGTTTAGGCACCCTGGACTGAGTTGCCTTGCCAACTCAAGTCGCACTCTGGTGTGATTGGCCCAAGTGGTGAGCCACCCCGCTCACCACTTAGCGTGTTTTGATTGACAGCTAGGCTGAATGAATGGGGGTTTACTGCATAAAAGCAGGGCTTTTGGGACTGGATCTTCAGAAGTCGCCACAGGACCTAAGAATCCGACGAGGGTAAAGCTGAGCGGACCTGCAACGACGACACCTCCGGTGGAGCCCTGCTGAACCAACTCACCACTTCCCAACGACAGAGGAGATCTCCCGGCTGGAGAGTCTTCTTCCCCTGACTGGTGGGAACAACCATTCCCTTTGCTTTTTCTTCACTTCCAGGGCGTAGTGGTTGAATTGCCCGTGCTGAGCACCCCGGCAACCGGATAGCCACTAGCCCATACCGCGACCAAAAGGTGCACTTTTTGGAGCACTCCGCGGCTGGTCTCTTCCCTGGTGGTGCAACGATCTTCAACGTTCCTTCGACGACGAGATCATCTCATCTCTTGGCAAAGCCCCGACTTGCATCCACCACCAGGAACAACTGCCCCCGCCGGAGCTGTCTCTCCACATACAAGGTACCGTGTCCGCCAGGCTTCCCTGGTGACGGTTAGCGTGTGGTGTCTTAATCCTCACTTTTCCATTGGGTCGCCTCCAGACCTTCTTAACTTTTTGTTCTAAACTGGTCCAACCTTTCTGTGACAATTTGCTACAAAAACTCAAAGTGCATTTCCACTGTGATACTTTTTTGGGACATATCGCCTTGCCTCTCTCCGAGTGGGCCTGGCCTCTGAACTTTGTGATCCACAGTAGACCCTGCCTTGCTTGCCTTGCATTTGCTTCGAAAAAGAGTTGGTACCGAGTTGGTTTCATACCCTGCCTTTTCTCTCCCGTTCTAACGAATATTAGAGTGCCATCTAGGTTAAAGAATTCACCTCTGTCTTCAAATAAGTGGTGCCGTTGAACCTAGACTTGTCGAAAGCTTGTTAGAAGAGTGAGATACTTATAGTAATTGTAATTGAAGTTGTTTGCCGTATTAGTGCCAGTGTGTTTTTCATAGATGTGTTTTTATAAATAAATAACTATATATCTTTACACCGAAGCTCTGTTCCGTGTCTGCTTGTTCTACTGTGTAAATTGCCCTATTTTTTATACTCCACATACTGCCTAACACTTCTTGAGGGAAGTCTGACTGCTCAGCCACAGCTAACAAGTGAATCTGTGTGGTACAGACTGCTACCAAGTGGGTATACTGCCAAACACCTGTAGGCCTAAACCTTTTGCAGTGGTCCCAGAGGGAACTGCACAGGTTTCCGCTTAACACCTGGCTGATGTGCAGGCAGCAAATGGCAGGGCACGTGAGCAGCAGGCAATCAGGCAGCAGCAGATGGCAGGTGGGAGCGTGCTCGGGGCTCTGGGGGACAGTAATTCGGCCTTCTGGGCAGGAGCGTGGTCTTCCATGTGTGAACACGTGGCCAGCTTGATACGGAGTGATTTGGCACGTGAAAATCTTGCACGTCAGCGTGTAATTCGAGGAAAGGCCCTTAGCGCGTCAGCGCACGTACGCGATTTCATTGGACCAAAGGCCCTTAGCGCATAAGCGTGTCTGTGACGTGACATGCGCAGGTGTTTCCCTCATAGCACGTGATGACAGAGCACACGTGGAAAAGCTGCACGTCCGAGTTTCAGCGTGTGTAATTGGAGGAAAAGACGCGTACACGCGTAAGTGACGTGTACGTGTGGGCCGGTTTAAAAGGTACGTGTAGAATGCCATTTTCTTGTACGTGCTTTTCGTGGAGAGCGAGTGTGTGAATTCTGTTCTTCTTGTCGGTTCACACGTGAGTACTTCGCAGCGTTTCAAGTTCGTACTCCCTGTTACCTCTGATAGCTTTCATTTTTCTACTTTTTTTGGGCCTGTTTCCTCAAACAGTGTTCACTTCTCCTTTTGTCCTGTCTCCTCAGACAGCATACAATTCTTCTTTTGGCGGGCGTGTTGCCAACGCGCACCCGCACGTATTTTTCACGTTCTTATTCCAGGCAGACGGTGAGTTCCGCACGTACTTAGCAACTGTGCTTGCCCCGTGTGTCGCACTCCCCTTCAGAGGTCATTGTAGGCTGCATGTATTACGCGTATGCTTATTTTTGTGTTTCTGGGTGCCACAGCGTAGTGCGAGTTCATTTTTCCACGCACGTGGTCTACGAGGGGTTGCGTGCACGTTTATTTTTGTTTTTGGGCTTCCTGTGTGTTGCGTGACCCGTCATCTTCCCCCAGGGGTCACAGACAGCCTTGTTGGAGCACTAGGGTACGAATTCCATCTAGTACCCTACCCCTTTGACCCCCAATTGCCCAGGACAATAGTTTACTGCTCCTCCCATACGCACAACAACATCAGTGCTATGGTTGGGAGGCGACCAATCGGTAAGGGAGGCAAAGGTGGCCGACCTTCAAAAGGTGGATGTGGTGGGCGCGGTAGGGGACATGGCCAGGATTTGCAGGGTGCCCCTAGACCCCCATGTGTGGAGGACCAATCAGGGAAACCCATGTTCCCCCCCCATGGTTGAGGGGTACGTGGCTGAGACCATCCCAGCTCAGCCCCTGTTGGACCAGCCCATTGTGGAACCTGACCTGGCACAGGATGACTCCCTGGCTGACTTCCAGGTCAGCAAGTCTAGGCCACGTGTGGTGGTGCAAGTTGTCACCAAGGCACGTGGATCTGGGGCAGCTATGTCATCTGCTGCCCCAAGTATGCAGGGTGGTGAGGCTGCATGGACAGCTGCAGCTCCATCCGCCCCAGCTCTGACTTTCCCAGCCAGGACAGTGTCGGTCCTGGTCCATCATACTGATGTTCCCCCTGCCAACATCACACTTCAGACAATGCCTGCGCCAAGTCCTATTGCCAACGTGCATTCGCACACTCCAACAACCGAGTCCACCGGTGATTCTGCCCCTACTGACCAGAGCGGCATTAGCCACTCTGGCTCCGCTCCACCTTCTAAAAAGAGGAAGAAGGGTGCTCTGGCACGACAGGCTGAGACCCCAGGCACGGCTACACACTCCGGCACGTCAAGGAAGCCTTGCTTTAATGACTCGGAGCCTAATGCACTTGTGAGCTATGTGTCGCAACATAACCACGAAATGGTGGTGACTGCAGGGTCCAAGACCACACCTGTCAACGTAAGGCACACTGGCAGACCATCGCCAACCACATAAGTGCCCTTGGATTTGTGAGGCGCTCAGCTGATGATTTCTACAAGCGGTAGAACGACCTGAAACGCAGAGCAAAGGACAAGCTGGCCTCAAATCATGCCGCTACTCTGGTGACTGGCGGTGGGTTTCCACAAGAGGACAACAAACTCACTGAACATGAGTCTGTTGCTGGGACCTTCGTCACAGAGGAACAGATCCGAGGTGTGGGAGAACTACCTGATTACGAAGCATTGTCCGGTGCGTGCCCATGCGTGTGTGTGTAGAGCATGTGTATGTATTTTGGGTGACGGGTTCTGATTGAGTGCCAGGTGAGGGTGTGTACTCCAGAGGGTTATGGGTCACCCATTTCCTTCCTCACATGGGATCACGTGCCTTGTATTTGGCTATGACTGCATCCCTTCTGCCCACAGTATCCTATTAGGTCCACAATTGTGCAGTTGACCTTGTACTGCCATCTTGCAACTACATTGGTCAGAATTTGTAAGTGTGCCTTCAGGATAATATTTTCCACTCTCCCCTTTTTTGCTAGACATTTATCAACCATATTGTGACATATGTGATATGCTTCGGTCATTGTTTACTGGCCACACTGGGGCAATGCTTTACCTGGTTATGTACACAATGAGACCATTCAGGCTGATGGATTATTGGCCAGCACAAATGTTTAGATGAGTGCCTGTTTGCATGTGTAAAATGACAGATGTTTCCTGCGATGTCAATGTGAGGAAAAATAGATCAGCCAACTATTACTGTACTCTTGTACCTTGCATTTTTTGCAGTGAGTGGCACATGTGTACTTAGTCACAGTATGCGGCATTTTTCATGTCATCATGTCCATCTCACATGGATGGGTGACAATACTCAATCACTGACATATGGCTGTACTTGTCAAATGTACCATGGCTATGCTAAATGCCATCTGTGTGCTGCCATGAATGTGTATTGGATATGCCACTCACAGGCCAATGTGTGATGGCAGTGCTACCCAGCATGCAGCAAATGTGTTGCTCTCCCATATTGGTGTCATCAGTGTCTGCCTTTTGCCTACCCTTACTACTCAGTGACAGTGCAGGCATGGGAGGGTTATAGTCATGTGGGACATGTGTGACTCATGTACTGGTTCTGTAGCTTGACAGGCCTATTTGGGTGCTATGGTGCTAATGCCTGTTTCCATTTTTTCTCTTTCATGTTTTTGCAGGGGATGACGCACTTGATGCTGTTGAGGTTCAGGAGATGGTGCAGACCCAGGAGGAATCCCAGGCACGACCGGGCACCAGCGGGGGATGTGGTGTGATGGTGGTTGAGAACCCAATCCTCCTGCAGACCATACTTTCCAGGGGTGTCTCTGGGTGCACCTCCCCAGACCTCTATTCAGGTGCTGATTCGGATGATGAGACCTATGTGCCATCACAGGAAAGTGTTTCTGGCAGGGATTCTGTTCTGGCCAACCCACCTGCACCAGAGGTAGATCCCTCTATGGGGATGTCAGTGTTGGTAGAGGCGCCTTTGGCGGTTACGGATGCAGGGTCACACTCCACAGCATCTGATCCTGTTCCTGGGCCAGCAGATCAGAGGGGGAATGCAGTCCTGCAGCCTCAGGCGGTGCCAGCACAGCAAGGTGCACATCGCCTTGCCCCAAACAGGTGTGGTGCTCGTCGACGCGGTGGCTGTACGCCACCAGGCAATAGCGTATGGGAGAACTCCATGTACGCTATGGCAACCCAACAGTCAGCATCAGTTGAAATGATGGCTCAGGCAATGGAGAGGGTGGCCACTTCCATTATCCCCCCTGAAAGGCAGATGGAGCAACTACAGCAGGCAACAGACTCCATTTGCCAATCACACAGGGAAGACATGTTGTCATCCAACAGGGACCGACGGGCGGCACTGGAGACTCTGCGCCAATCCATCTCAATAGAGTCCCAGGCCCACAGGGAAGCCCTGAGTGAAGAACTCCATAACCTCAGGCAGACTCTTCTTGAGCTTGAGACTTCTGCTAATTTTAGGGCAGAACAGCGGCTGGAGCACCTCACAAGTATGCTCTCAGCTGAGATGTGGGCAACTCGGGAGGAGATCCGGGCATTACGTCAGGTGTTGCATGGGGATCTCCGCACTATAATCCTCCAGAACGAGACCTTCTACACCTGCATGCTTGCTGCCATGGAGGACCATACCAGGGCTTTGCGTGGGCTGCCTCCCATAGCACCACCACCTCCTGATGCAGCAGCAGAGGGTCATGAGAGCGACGGCAGCAGTTCTCCCACATTGGCATAGCCGTGCAGGCCATGAGCCCATGGAAGTGTTTTTTTTTTCCCAACATCCACACAGGTGGCTGTTGGTGCGCACCCAGTCCTCAGACCTCCTGGGTGGCCTAAACCCCTCCCCCGGCCCACACATGGCCATTTTGATTTTTGATTTTTGAATTTTGAATTTTGAATTTTGATTTTTTTTTTGTTGTTATAATTGACAATGTGTTGCCTTGTGTGGCTCCCGTGGGCATCCACAGTATTCCGGCTGGGCACATGCAGGCTTGTCCTGAGTTTGGGTTAGATGCTTGGGCTCATGAGACACACAGCCCTCCTGCTTCCCGTTTCCATGGGCTTGCAAAGGGTGTGACCAAGTGACAGTGATGAACACAGTGACTTTGGGCTCCCATGAGCTGTGTGGGCAGTCTGTAGTCAATACTGTGTAGACATTACTTGTGTATATTGTTGTTGTATTGTACACTGCATGGTGTATTAATGTATGATTTTGCATCCATGTGTCCCTCTGAATTTGCAGGTTCATTCCTCATGTCTTCACAAGGCCGTCTACTTTGGAGATTGTTAGGGAGAATTCTCTGTTTAGGCTGAATTTCCTAACCTAGTGAGTCCCCCAGCAGCTTTGCTGGATTTCTGGAGTTTGTTTTTTCCATCCTGCCAAGAGTGAGACTCTTTTTCTCCCACTCTTGGACATGAACGTGTGTAAATTCCTTTGAATATCAATGTGTTCTATAGGCTATGGGGTCTTTTACTCCATAGGGTCTCATATGTTTTACTATGTGTGTTACAACGCACCCTCCGTGCCGTAGCACTGGGGCGTCCTAGCGGACCTCCATCATAGACTCCATACCCGGGGACTGACTACTGTCTCCCCGGGCATGTAAAGTCACCATTGGCTTTACCAGACCTAAATTTACTAGTAAATGAACTAGTACAAACCATCCTATTGTGGACGTACTAGTAGGGGTTATTCGATTACTCCTGGGTCTGTTATTCGAGGGGGCACTGTCCCGTCCCCTCTCGTCGAGTTTTGGCTGGTGGCAGTGGAAACTACTTGTTATATTCGACCCCGAATATAACCCTATGGGATTCTTCCCATTGTTGGAGATTAATACTTTTTCTCTCGTTAATCTCTAACATACCACCGATTTACTTATCTTAAATAAGTCTATCGGATGGTATTTTCTGCCAGAACTCGGTTTATAAAATGGCGTCTGTGTTCGTCTCTGTGACTCCTAAACCAAAGGTTGAGCCCTTTGTTCCACTTTTGGCGGGCTTCTGTACAGAGACCCTCCAAAGTGGTGCCATTCTGTCTGGGTTACCACAGGGGTGTTGGAGGGGGTTAGGCACCCTGGACCGAGTTGCCTTGCCAACTCCGGTCGCACTCTGGTGTGATTGGCCCAAGTGGTGAGCCACCCCGCTCACCACTTAGCGTGTTTTGATTGACAGCTAGGCTGAATGAATGGGGGTTCTCTGCATAAATGCAGGGCTTTTGGGACTGGATCTTCAGAAGTCGCCACAGGACCTAAGAATCCGACGAGGGTAAAGCAGAGCTGACCTGCAACGACGACACCTCTGGTTGAGCCCTGCGGAACCGACTCACCACTTCCCGACGACAGAGGAGATCTCCCTGCCGGAGAGTCTCTTCCCCTGACTGGTGGGAACAACCAGCCCCCTTTGCTTTTTCTTCGCTCCAGAACGCAGTGGTTGAATTGCCGGTGCAGAGCACTTCGGCAACCGGATATCCACTACCCCTGTACCGTGACCAAAAGGTGGTTCCTTGTGACGGAGCACTCCGCGGCTGGTCTCTTCCCTGGTGGTGCACCGGACTTCACTTTTCTTCGACGACGAGATCATCTCTACTCTTGGCAAAGACCCGACGTACATCCACCACCACGAACAACTGCCCCCGCCGGAGCTGTCTCTCCACAAACAAGGTACCGTGTCCGCCTGGCTTCCCTTTCTGCCGGATAGAGTGAGCTGTCTTAATCCACGCCTTTCCATTGGGTCGCCTCCAAGCTTTCTTTAACGTGTTGTTCTGAACTGGTCCAATCTTTCCATAACAATTTGCGATAAAGACTCAAAGCGCATTTCCACTGAGACACTTTTTTGGGACATATCGCCTTGCCTCTCTCCGAGTGGGCCTGGCCTCTGAACTTTGTGATCTGCAGTAGACCCTGCCTTACTTGCCTTGCATTTGTCCGTAAAGTATTGGTACCGAGTTGATTTCATAACCTGCCTTATTTTTCTCTCCCGTCCTAACAAATACTAGAGTGCCATCTAGGTTAAAGCATACACCTCTGTCTGCAAATAAGTGATGCTGGTGAACCTAGACTTGTTGAACTATTGTTAGGGGGATTGATCTTTTTCTTCGTATAGTAATTGTGATTGAAGTTGTTTGCCGTATTAGTGCCAGAGTGTTTTCTATAGATGTGTTGTTATAAATAAATACCTTTACAGCTTTACACCAAAGCCTTGTTCCATGTTTGCTTGTTCTACTGTGTGAATTGCCCTATTGTGTATACTCCACATACTGCCTAACTCTTCTTGAGGGAAGTCTGACTGCTCAGCCACAGCTACCAAGTGAATCTGTGTGGTACAGACTGCTACCAAGTGGGTTTACTGCCAAACACCTGTAGTCCTAAATCTTTTGCAGTGGTCCCAGAGGGAACTGCACAGGTTTCCGCCTAACAGCGGGGGTGCAGGGGGACATGAGTGGGACATGAGTGGGGGCCTACTGGCAGGGACCCTGACTGCTGGGGGGTGGGGGTGCAAGGGGTCATGAGTGGGGGCCTGCTGGCAGGGGCCCCTGACTGCTGGGGGGTGGGGGTTTAAGGGGACATGAGTGGGGGCCTGCTGGCAGGTTCCCCTGACTGCTGGTGGGTGGGGGTGCAAGGGGACATGAGTGGGGGCCTGCTGGCAGGTGCTTCTGACTGCTGGGGGGTGGGGGTGCAGGGGGACATGAGTGGGACATGAGTGGGGGCGTGCTGGCAGGGTCCCCTGACTGCTGGGGGTGGGGGTGCAAGGGGACATGAGTGGGGGCCTGCTGGCAGGTGCCCCTTACTGCTGGTGGGTGGGGGTGCAAGGGGACATGAGTGGGGGCCTGCTGGCAGGGGCCCCTGACTGCTGGGGGGTGGGGGTGCTTGGGGACATGAGTGGGGGCCTGCTGGGAGGTGCCCCTGACTGCTGGGGGGTGGGGGTGCTGGGGGACATGAGTGGGACATGAGTCGGGGCCTGCTGGCAGGTGCCCCTGACTGCTGGGGGATGGGGGTGCAGGGGGACATGAGTGGGACATGAGTGGGGGCCTGCTGGCAGATGCCCCTGACTGCTGGGGGGTGGGGGTGCGAGGGGACATGAGTGGGGGCCTGCTGGCAGGTGCCCCTGACTACTGGGGGGTGGGGGTGCAACGGGACATGAGTGGGGTCCTGCTGGCAGGGGGGTAGGGGTGCAAGGGGACATGAGTGGGGGCCTGCTGGCAGGGGCCCCTGACTGCAGGGGGGTGGGGGTGCTGGGGGACATGAGTGGGGGCCTGCTGGCAGGTGCCCCTGACTGCTGGGGAGTGGGGGTGCAGGGGGACATGAGTGGGGGCCTGCTGCCAGGTGCCCCTGACTGCTGGGGGGTGGGGGTGCAGGGGGACATGAGTGGGACATGAGTGGGGGCCTGCTGGCAGGTGCCACTGACTGCTGGTGGGTGGGGGTGCAAGGGGCATGAGTGGGGGCCTGATGGCAGGTGCCCCAGACTGCTGGGGGGTGGGGGTGCTGGGGGACATGAGTATGTGCCTGCTGGCAGGTGCCCTGCACTGCTGGGGGGTGGGGGTGCAGGGAGACATGAGTGGGACATGAGTGGGGGCCTGCTGGCAGGGGCTCCTGACTGCTGGGGGGTGGGGGTGCTGGGGGACATGAGTGGGGGCCTTCTGGCAGGTGCCCCTGACTGCTGGGGGGTGGGGGTGCAGGGGGCATGAGTGGGGGCCTGCTGGCAGGGGCCCCTGACTTCTGGGGGGTGGGGGTGCTGGGGGACATGAGTGGGGGCCTGCTGGCAGGTGCCCCTGACTGCTGGGGTGTGGGTGTGCTGGGGGACATAAGTGGGACATGAGTGGGGGCCTGCTGGCAGGTGCCTCTGACTGCTGGGGGGTGGGGGTGCTGGGGGACATGAGTGGGGGCCTGCTGGCAGGTGCTCCTGACTGCTGGGGGGTGGGGGTGCTGGGGGACATGAGTGGGACATGAGTGGGGGCCTGCTGGCAGGTGCCCCTGACTGCTGGGGGGTGGGGGTGCACGGGGACATGAGTGGGACATGAGTGGGGGCCTGCTGCCAGGGGCTCCTGACTGCTGGGGGGTGGGGGTGCTGGGGGACATGAGTGGGGGCCTGCTGGCAGGGGCCCCTGACTGCTGGGGGGTGGAGGTGCTTGGGGACGTGAGTGGGGGCCTGCTGGCAGGTGCCCCTGACTGCTGGGGGGTGGGGGTGCAGAGGGACATGAGTGGGGGGCCTGCTGCCAGGTCCCCCTGACTGCTGGGGGGTGGGGGTGCAGGGGGACATGAGTGGGACATGAGTGGGGGCCTGCTGGCAGGGGCCCCTGACTGCTGGGGGGTGGGGGTGCAGGGGGACATGAGTTGTTGATCATATTGCAAGGTGACATGTGCCTTGGCTGGGGGGCATGCCCATGATGGATGGGCTGCCTGCGGGACATGACCAGGGGTGCAGGGTAGTCCCCTGTGGTGTGGGCTGCCTGCAGGGGTCGTGGAGGGGGTAGAGGGGACACCTGGGGGGACCCACACTGCCAATTCACGTGTAGGACTCCCCGCACACCCCTGAAATACACGTTCCCTGCTCTGACAGCAAGATCGCGTGTGAAACATCCCACGCACCCCTGAAATACACGTACCCAGGCCAATCGCTTGTGAAACTTCCCGCGCACCCCAGATTTACACGTACCCCGCTCGCCCAAGGCCAATCGCGTGTGAAACCTCACGCGAACCCCCGAAATACACGCACACGCTATTTTTCACACAGCGGGTGTCAGTGTTTGTCGTGTACCCCTTTGCACATCATTTGTCCTACAGGGCCATAGTATGGGACATTCAATGCTGAATATACATCCTTTTTGATAGCGCACATTTTGGCGCACATTTCTTTCATGCGCAGGGACGCTACCGCCTGCCTTCGTGTGGCGGACGTGTTTAGGCCTGTGCACGTCTTTGCCCGTGCGCTGGTTTGCCCCATTCGATTCCATGAATAGGTGTTGTAAGCGAGCGTGTGGGCGTTCCGCGCACTTGCCTCCTGTACTTCCCCCGTAACGCCCTCATTTTCACGCGTTGTTCCCCATTCCGCGTGTCACGCCCCGTGTTACGCCTACTTTTGTTGTGCGCGCTGCGCTATGTGCGCTTTCGCTGTGCGCTTAGCGCACGCGGTTTGAAGACGTGTGCGCCAGCGTGCGCCACGCAGTATTTTGGCGCACATCCTGGAATTTCCTCGCCACGGACTTACATGAATCGCTGTGCGCGGGTTTCGCTGTAATTTTTTGGCACTGGCACTGCGATTCGCACGCTTTCGCACGCTTGCGCCGAAAATTTCAGCGCACATTATTTCCATGAATCGACCCGTGTGTATTTCATGTAATGTTTTGATTTCACATAATTCTAATCTTCTTTAAAGAACTAAAGAGAAAGGTGAATTAGCCTCGGACTACTTGTTATGTGTTCGGGTTTCTTGAGTTGGCAAACAGATTGATGCAGAACAGGTTGTAAACTAATTTTACCACTTGCGGTAGTTCACTTCATCATATGTGGTAAAATACAAAACAAAACTGGTCACTGTGAATTGGATCCTTCTCAGGGGCTGTGTATATGAATGTCAGTATTTAGATTACCTGGTCAGTGCCTTCTGAGATACCGGCAAAAGGACATAAATGAAAAACGACTGGAACATTAAATTATGAGTTGGCGCGTACCAGGTTCGGATTTAACTTACCGTTTATGGTCCTAGTATAAGAACATTATCAGGCAGTCTTGTGTATTTATGGCTCACCATTATACCACAAAATACCCCAACATGCTCACCCAAAAAAAAATCTGCAAAGTATGATAGGAGTGCTTACCAATGAACTAGGCCACTACAGGAGTGCAAATGAGGTGAGGCATCAATACGAAGAGTCAGTGAGTGCAGGGTGTATGCTTTTTGAGCTGTCCGCCACAAACAGGAAAGAAGGATGTTGGCCAATTGAGTTTCTGAAATGTGGGTAACATGATGGTGAGAGATTAATAGAGAGACATGCATTGCGGCTTTGAGGAATTTGAATGGGAACATATGGTGCTGACATGTGAGAACTTGTGTTAAAGAGCATGTTTTGGGCAACTTCATGCATGTATTGTCTTTGTTATGTTAAACAGTTATGTAGTAGACTGTAATGGCTTGATGGAAAGACTTAATTCAGAAGTCAAGCCATTACAGGTATGGAAAAGGGATAGTGTACCAATATGACAATTCTAGTAGGGGTTCGGGGTGGACTAGTTGGAATCCAACAATAGACATGTTATAGGAGGGAGGCTATAGGAGAGAGAAAGATGGCATTTTATGTTGGGGTGGTAAGGAGGGAGAATGTGAGGTTTGTCTCGGGAGGTTAGCTCAGGGGCAACATGCTTGCCTTGGAAGCAACATGGCGCAGAGCAACACAGGTTTGATCCTCGGGTCTGCGCTTAGAGACCTCTGGGTATTAAGTGTGTTATAAATAATCAATTACAATTTTTACAATTACAAAACCACATTAAAAACACCTCTTCAAGGAAAATGCATACATAATGATAATAATGTGTGATTTATGTAGTGCCTTAATCCATGTCTCCCAACTACATATAGCCATGGTTCTTTGATGTCTCTCTTACAAATCAGAGACATCTCATGTATTAGTGAGATCCTCCCTTCTTTGTTCTTATATTGGAAGCTGGTCTTTGTGTACAGAATGTCTGGATGGATTGCTCTCTAGTTAAACGTTTGACACTGGCATAGAGTAAGCCTCACCAAGTTTGACAAATTGAGTATCATTGAATAGGATGATCATAACAACTATTAGCACAATTAAATCATTATTGACCTCTTCTTAGCCAATCAGAATGTTTATAATTCAGTCAATAACTAATGGTATGAATTTATTTCTGCAACATGCTATTTAACACAAGAAAGAGAAAGGAGACATTTAAAAAAATGCTTTCACTTTCTTATTGAGAAACCATTTACTTTTACAAGCCACCTAATGCATGCGCATGTTAAACCTGTTCAACCAAGTTTTAATTAAAATGCTTAACCTAAGAAAACAATCATGTTATTTAAATACTTCAGAGTAAAACCACATTGAATTTGCCAACTTAATTTGTCTATTTACTTTACTCACTCCAAAATAACATGTGTTAACTTCACCACACAAACTCCAACATATGTAATGCTACTAGCACCATGTGCTAGTTGCCTTATAAACGTTGGGAGGCTTGGGAAAATTACTGTTCCATAACTGGGCGGCGGGTCATTATTCCACAATAACAACCCATCCCTAAGTCTGCAATGCTAAATTATTGCAGCATTTAGAAGCAAGAGGAATCAAGCAAACAGTGTCAAATGGAGGCCAGATATATCATAGAATGGGAAATGCCTATGTACAAAATGTGCAAATATCACGTGTAATCTGGTACTAAAAAATGCACAATTTCTTACAGAAGAAAGCAATTATTACACATTAAATTACATGTATTTTTTGGTTCTTCGTGTTTTCGCAGAAAGTGTGACTTATAGCAACTTGGCCACACCAAGGAAGTCTTCTCAGTGGAAATGCTGTTCATTTTACAGTGTATTCATAAGTAAACACGGTCCAGCTAATTATTGCTGGATCACTCGAAAGAAAATTGTTATTTATCCCTGAACAATAATCACATAGATCCGTATTACAGTATGGTGTGCTCATGGTAGTATTCCTTTGACAGTCTTGGATATACATGGCTGAATGAAGGTGGTCACTGTATGAACATATGACACAGAGAAGGAGACTTGTGCATTTTGAAAGGACTAGCTGAGACAGGGCAGAGGTATTATGCCATGCTATTTTTTTTATTGTTTTGTTTATAAAATGATATAGTTTATTTGTAAACGTTTTCATTATATAGAGATACTTAAAAGGGTTGTGCTTAGAAGAAAAAGAGAGAGAAAAAAAAGCTAATCATTTCATTTGTTAAGGTCCAGAATGGCTTGAAGAAATAGGGCTATTGTATAAGTGTATTTGTTGTTCTGCCCACTTAGGAAGGTAGACCATCTTTCTTCTGTAGTCATCTGTTGTTCAGAGAGTTCGAAGAAGGCACCAAATTGTTTCCTTTGGATAGAAAGGGAAGGGCATTCCATTACAAGGTGGAATAAGGTTTCAATGGACTTTTGGGCATCACAAAAGCGACAATATTGGTCCTTGACTGGGATCTGCTTGATGATGGCGAGGTGTGATCTTGTTGGGAGCGTATTCAGCCGTATTCTGAGGAAAGTTTATCTTATAGATGCAACTGGAAAGAGCACGAGATATTTGGGTAGCTCATGTATTTTCCGGGTATCTGCAGTACAGTTCAGATTCTGCTGGTAGTTATTTTTTTTTGTATGGTTTTTATCCAATCATTATGTTGGAGTTTGATTTTGGCATGTTGAGGGCGCATTGTTAGAAGATCTTCTGAAATGTCCTCGTTTGCCATTTCCTGTCGGAGATCCTGCTTCCATTTTTGAAGTACTGTATTATTTAGGGTGTTAGGATGGTGTCTCAAGATTTGAATGGCTGGAGTTTTTTCGTCTGTGAGGAGTTTCCGAAAAATGTCAAGTTGTTTCCACAGTACAATGGATGCTAATGATTGAGTTGCCATCTCATACCTGATTCTTGGCATCGGAAATGATGGTGGTAGGTGTAAGATTTTTCACCAGAAGATGGACTCAAACTTCATCCAGTTTGTTGATTTAGCATTGAGCATTGCTTCCGAAACCATAAGTGACGATTGGGATTAATTTTTGTCTGTAGAACATCACAATCGGTTTAAAGGAGAATTTGCCGTATTTGTGGTGTATCAGACAACCTTTTCGTGCTAGTGATTGCAATTTTGTTCAATTTTATCTAGCCATTGTTCTTCTGAATTTGATTGGTTTATCTGAACACCCAGGTATTTGAAAGAGTTGACGTTTTCTAGTCTTGTTCCGTCTAGTATGAATGTAGACTGTTTTTGCTTCTTAAATGGCATCTTGGCTAGTGTCATTGTCTTCGTTTTTCCGGTGTTGATGGCAAGTTCGTTCACAGACATGTATTTGCTCAGTGCTGTCAAGGCTGTTTGGAGTCCTGATGGTGTTTTGTCAAGAAGGATGATGTCATCGGCGTAAAGCATAATTTGAACAGGGATGGAATTTATTTTAGGCGGATTTGTCTGATTACTCATTATACTTTTTTCGATGTCAGCAGTAATGAGATTGTAGAGGGTTGCGGCAAGTGGGCATCCTTGCTTTGAGCCATTTACTGTCGGGATGGAGTTTGTGGTGGTGCCTTCTTTCGACAGTCTGATTTCGATGGACGTTTCGGAATATAGAAGTATAATTGGCTCCAAGATGTTTGTAGTACACTCCCATGTTCTCAGTTTGGACCAAAGTTTGTCTCTGGATATTGCGTTGACGGCCATATGGTCTATGAAGGCAATGTGCACTGTGGTAGGGCTTTTGATGGCCTCATACTTGATTAAGTTTAGTAAAATGAGGTTGATGTTGGTTGTCACATTCTTGGTGAAGCCTGTTTGTCTGGCACAAAATCTGCCAGTTTCTGTCGCCACTTGGTTAGCTGTTTTAACAGAATGGATGCAAATAGTTTCCCCAAGGGATCGAGGAGGGCGATCGGCCAAAAATTCGCTGGGTCTTCTCGTGGTCCTTGCTTGTGTATTGGGACGATAATTGCGGTTTTCCATGAGTTCGGGATTTGGTTAAGATCGTTAATCAGAGTTATCAGTTTGCACATCAGATTCACCCACGTGGGAGGATCTTATTTAATGGTGGCATTGTTAGTACCATCAGGTCCAGGTGCTCTCGAGGTTTTCAGGTTTTCAATCATTTGGAGAAAATCATCATAGTCTGCAATGACGTGCCATTTTGATTTGATAAGGCTGATGCTGCTGGCTACTTGTGTTGGACGGCTTCGGTATATTTTTGAAAAGTGAAGAGTCCAAGTTTCCTGGGAGACGTTTGCTGTTAATTTGAGTTGGTTCTGCGAGTTGTTGTTGAGTAGATTCCATAATTCTCTCGTGTTGTGCGATTTGTAGGTGTTCAGGATAGATTCTGTATCTAATTGCTGTTGTTTTGCCATAGCACTGTTTTTATTGGTTTTGTCTTTGTTCAGTTGCCGTAGAGCTTTTGCTAGTTGTTTTTTCCTTTCCGCCATTTCCTGGTTGTAGGCATGTTCGTGTTGGGTCTGGGGTCGAGACTGACCTGGCTTTTGAAAAGGCAGCAATATCCATTGATAATTAAGTTTGTCTTGATCTTTCAGGTTGGTGTTTTGGAAGGTCGTCAGTAGTGTGGACATTGCTTGATGTGAAATGTGTAGTCTTGTTGAAGCGCTGTTCAGTTCCATAGTGCATTGCAGGGAAGGCTTAATAAGTCTTGGTGTTCCAGAGCCATGTATGATCAGTTGGTTATGGTCACTTTTGTCAGAGAGCACTGTTTCTACTTTTGTTATTAGACTATGGGGGTCATTACGACCCAGGCGGTAAGTTACCGCCTGGGTCGTACCTTTACCACCATGGCGTAAACTACGTTTACGCCATGGTGGTTGGCGGACTTACCACCCCATTCCGAGGTTGGCGGGGCGGTAAGTCCCCAATCCCCATTTACCCTTCCCCATTCCCATTTTTGCCCCATAGGGCATAATGGGAGTGGGGAAGGTGTTAATTACGCCACCGTAAATTACGGTGGCGTAATTAACATCAAGGTCCCTTAGCGCCATGGATTTTAACAGCAGGTGTTAAAACCTCCATGACGCTAAGGGACCTCGGAATCAGGCGGTAAGGGTCGGCGCTGTTTACGCCGCCGTAAACCCCTTACCGCCTGAGTCGTAATGAGGCCCTATGTAAGTTCTGTGACATAAATATATAATCAATTATCGTAGTGGAGTTGCCTCTTGACCATGTTGGGATTAATTGGTTTGAGTTGTCAGTAGCATGGTCGAGCAATTTGAGATTCCGATTGGAGATTTCTTTCATCCATCTTCTAGGTGGAACTGATAACTTCTTTTCGTTTATACAGGAGTCTTCTTGATCGTATAGATGAAAATTTAGGTCTCTGCACATTATGAGTTCAATTAATTGATGGTTGGTGGCAAGTCTGTCGATTGCCAAGAATACCCCGTCAATGAAAGTTTCATTTGTGATGGCCGCTGGGTTCCAGTAGAGGTTCAGTATTATGAGTATGATCCCGTCTCTTTTAGGTAGTAGATTTGTTTGGGGTATAGTCTGTATTCCTGTGGTTTGTATTATGGTGATTTGTATCCAGGGATTGATGTTTTCTGTGCTGAGTATGGTCCAGTATGGATTGATCTTAATCAGGGTTAAGAGACCAGAAGCCGGTCTTCCTTGATTTTGTGTTATTGCTGGGTTTAGAAGAGTAAGAAATCCCTTGGAAGCAGGTGTTGCACTAAGCCACGTTTCCTGTAGGCATATGATTTGCATGTTATCAAATCCATGTGGAGAGTTATTGAAGAGATGCGAGTTGCCTCTGGTGTTCCATGAGCACAATGACCATGTAGAATCAGAATTTATGAATAGTTATGAGCTACATGTAGAGGAATCTCTTGCATATGATGAATCTGTATCATAGCATCCTTTAAATGGCCGATCGCAGCTGGTCAGTCGCTCAAGATGTTTAAATCCTATCTTGAGATCTGCATTTGCCTCTTGGGGTATTACAGAGCTTTCACTGGTTGTCTTGATGTAAGGGGACCATCTACCGGTTGAGATGTTTTCCATGGATGACCGGCAAGAGAAACCCAGCCTATTTAGTTGGGTATGCATTGTGAGTATTAGTTCTAGCGTAGTTGGATGTTCCAGCGCCATGTAGATTTTATCCAGGTGCAGATCGTCTTTAAATGTTACCAATTTGATGTCTTGACTAGTAATTTGAGATAGTTGCAGAATCACTCGGAACAGGCGTAACACATTAGTTCTATTTAGAATAAGCGGAACTCCTCGCTCCCATGTATTTTCTATGCAGATTATGTGCAATTGTTTTTGCTGTAGCGGATTTATGAATGATGGGTGGATGCAAGACTCTTCCATTTCGCTGTTAGAAGTCGATCCCATAGTGTTGATGGATATTTGGTCATAAGTTAATTGGTCAGATTGTGTTTCGTCTACTGTTGCGTCGCTCAAGGGAGCGTCCGAGATATCTTCATAGGTATTCCTTTGGGAAGATGGGGATTCTGGGCAGTATTCATCTATGATTATGAAACTTGTGGCTGACGCCGGAATTTATGGCATGGTGTGCCCTGTTATTTGTGGATCTTCATGAGTGGTTAGATTGAGTAGATCTTCGTCAATCTGAGGTATCTCGTGGGGTATGCTATTTGCTTCAGTGATTTCCGGTATAGGGTCCGGTGGGATGTTGCATTTTTGTGCGCCAGCGGGTACTGGGGATTTTTGTAAGGTTTCCTTAAGAGGAGCTTTTTGTTCATCTGATTTTTACACTGTGCGTAGAAAAGCTCTGGATCCCGTTTGCTTCTTGTTTTGTTTTTTTAGCAATTGTGGTTTATTATCATGTGTTTTCTTCGAATGTGAATCTGTCAACAGTTTGTTCAGAGCATTGATGGGTGTAGGTTGAACTATGGAAAAGTTCTCAATGGTTTCGATCGGGGGGCATCTTTGAGTATGTAAAGGCGGCGTTGTCGTATGTTGGGCCAAATGCAGGATTATAAGAGGTGGTCTAGGTAGGTCGATAACTTGAGGTGATTCTTTAAGTGCTTGTTGTTGATGATGCGCCTTTAGGTGGGCAAGTACTTCTGATGTCTTGCGATTTAAGACAGTCTTTGCTGCCAGCAAATTGACTGCTCTGCTTCTATATTTAGGTGTTTTTCGATGTTAGTGATGACATTTTCTATGTAGGTTTGTTTTGTGTGGATCATGGCTAGTAGAGTTGCTTGATCAAGGATGTTTTCTTTCATGTTTTCTTGGAGCTTGAGAAACAGTATCATTGATTGCGATAGTACTGTGATTAGCATATTTTGCAAGTCTTGCATGTTCGTTGGGAGCCTCGGATAATTACAGTCATTCTGGAGTGTATTTTCCGGTGGGATATTTGTAATCTTGTTTTATGACAGCTTTGTCAGTATTGGGTTTTGATGGTTTTCCATCATCATGTCTGGGGTGTGGAACGTTTCTTCTGAGTCATAAATGCAGTATGCCATTGTTGGCTGTGGCGCGTGGTTGAAGTTTCTTTTCTCAGTTTTGACGTGGCACTGTGATGGGTTGTCATTGGTCGAGGGTTTTATGCAAGGGGTAGATGTTAGGTTCAGTTGCTGTTTGCCAATTGAGGTACCAAATAGGTCTTTCCTTTTTTCCATGTTGGTCATGATTGACTCAATTTCGGTAATGTCCATTGATAGTCTTGTGACCTTTGTAGCTTCAAGAGTAGATTTGGTTGCTATAGTTTGTGAGATTTTGAGAGAGTTATGAGGTTTTAGCCAGGATAGTTTGGCTAATCTGGCCTTTTCTTTCTTTGTGGGTACAGTTTCCATATGTTGTGTCCGGTTTTCGCTATTGTTGGTTAGTACTTCTTTATTTTGCCTTCCGAATACTTGTGTTAGAGCTCTTACTTCTGGTTTCATGGTGCGATCGGACGGAATGGCTAAACATTGTTCTTGGGTCAGAGTGAACACTAACTGCTTTGGAGGTTTATCTGTTGGTCGAGAGGTCATACTATCTATTTCCTGGGGATCCATCGTGGTAGTTGATTGTGGATCAGTTATTACTGCTGGTGGTTCGTTGGTGGGAGTTTGTTTATTTCTTTGTGGGTCCCTGTGGGACTTTGCTTCGATCTCTGTGAGTCCATGGTCGGACTTTGCTCTGTTCTGTGTGGGGAAGGATTTGCCTGGTGATTCCGCTCTGCGGGGGTCTGGATCTGGGCGTGCATTTAAATGCGGGCCTCGTGGGTCTCCTCAGAGGTGGCTCCACTTCCAGTGGATTGGATAGGTTGTTCAAGCAGTGTTTGAGCAGTGTTCTCTTTGGAGGGTGAGGTGGAGGAGGCTCCGCTTCCGGAGGAGAGGATAGGTTGTTCAAGCAGTGTTTGAGCCGTGTTCTGTTTAAAGGCTGAGGTGGAGGAGAGATCCGGGAGGTTTGACTCTCGGCTGTCTAGAAGCGTTCCAGTATTACTTTTGTTTTTGACCGGTCTTAATAAAGTCTGCTCTAAGGTTAGTTGCGAGGAGTCTACTTGATATGCAGTGGCATAGTTTTGTTTGCATCTTACTCTTGTCTTGGGACTGCCATACAATGTGGTTTTGGTGGCACAACTTGATGTCATGGTATTCGGTAGATGGTGGGTCCCTGTAAACTGCTCACTTCTTTGTGTGTAAGGCATGAACAGAGAGCTGGATTGCATTTGTTTGTTCGAGTTTGTAGTTTGATCTAGTATTCCGTCGCTAGTTTGATTGTGTTTTCTATGTGTTTCACAGTTGCCAGAGGTGCTTGTTACTTTCGTCAGATTCAGGTAGAAATATCACTGTTACTCCAGATTAGGTTAGCTCTTTTTTTGTGTTACGATTGTTGAAGTAGATTGTATTTTTTTGTTTGCGACTTTGGGTATAGCAAGGGAATGTTCTCTGTTGGGGGTATGGCAAGATCCAAGGGTCGAACCCTTTCGGTCTCTTGCCAATCATTTATACAATGGTTTACTGCTCAGGGGAGAGTTCTCCGGTGTGGGGTGGATCCAAGGGGGTTACCCTTTCGGTCTCCAGCCCAGTTGTATGCTATTTCTGCATTTTCAGGATCCAAGGGTCAAGCCCTTTTGGTCTCTTGGGAGTCCTTTCGGTATTTGAATGTTCTGCAGGGGAGAGTTCTCCGATGAGGACTGGATCCAAGGAAAGTAACTTTTGGTCTCCAGCTGGGGTGTCTGCAGAGTCTATGTCGTTTGGAAGTATGACAGGATCCAAGGGACAAGCCCTTTCGGTCTCCTGGCAGTCTTTTGAAGCTGATTCTGTTCCAAATGGCGATCAGCGTTGGTGGGTTGGTCCAAAATTTAAGCCACAGCGATGTCCTGCGGAAGTGTTTAGAGGTGTCACGGCAGGAAGCGGTACACGAGATTCAGAGGAGGTCCTTTCAGTCTCTTTCTAAGGTTGCAGAGAAGGAGTTGCAAGTTGAGGTAGGTTTTGTTTTATGGAGGTCTGAGTGGTCTAGGAGACCTTCCTTGTAAGGCAGCAGGTTTAGGTAGAGGTTGATAGGTGCTTTGAGTGCCTCGTATCTGTTTTATAATAATAGGGCTAAAGTTCAGCAAGCACGTGGTGTTAAAGGCTAATAGAATACTGTTGTCAATACTTGATGGAGATTAGCTCGTTGCTAGAGCGTGCTTAGGTTGTACAAGTTTCGGTGACAGGCAATGGTAGAAGCCTGGTAAAATGTAGCTGCACTCGAGCTCCGAGGTCGTGTAGAGAGAGTCACGTCATCACAGTAATCAGGATAGACAGACAGGTGGAGGTTGATGGGGGTTGTCCGCTCGGGTCCTGAGTCTGCGAGCAGAGGGAGATGAGAGGAAATCAGCGTCAGTCTCAAGAAGTGGGAGTCTTGCCTCGAGCCTCAGATATTTATTGGGCGATCCCCGATGGGTTGTAGGAGGGGCAGCCTTGGCCAGCAGTGGAGGCACCGAAAGCTTGAGCCGGGGGTGCAACGTGCTTCCCAGTTCTAGGAGTCTTGCAAGTAAAGTCAGCAGGTTGCCGGTAGGAGGAGCCTCGTCGGCACCAGGCAGTTCGGCAGCCAGAGGCCGCGAGGGACAGGCAGCCCCAAGAGGTCAATGAAAGCAGGGCTCGCAGAGTAGAAAGGGAGGGTGAGCAGAGGGGGCACACGTCACCAGCGTGTTAGGATGCCGGTAAACAGCGCGAGCGGGACTCTCGCGTCACTCGCGTCTGAACTAGGTACAGAGAGGAGAGAGGGGGTGAGCGGGAGGAGCTGGGGTCTGCGTTGCGTGGCAGATGATGAGCAGGTGAGCAGGGGAGCAGCTGGGGATCACTCACCAGTGGAGGGTTCAAAGCTGGTCGTTGAAACTTATCAGTATCCGCTTGTAGGTGTGACTGTCAGGATGCAGAACGGGTGATCTCAGGAGGCTGAGGATTATGCGAACAGATGCAATGCAGGCAACGGGGGAGGGGGAGCGGTGCCACGGAGCCCGCAGAGCTCAAAACCAAAATACTCTGCAGCCGACTCCACGGCCCGCTCCGCGGGTAGCTGGGGATTTTGAAGTGGGTGATGATAGAGATAAAAATAGGACTGGATACAATTCTCAGTGAGAAGTTGAAAGTCAGCAGCAAAGTCAATAGAACCTTCTCCTTCGCACACCAAAAGACTCTGCAGCCGACTATGCCATGCTAATTGGTCCAGCAATGTGATTGTGAAATTATGCTGCATTTATTATTCATTCACACTAGGAAACATACGGGGCATTTGGTGATTTTCCTAATAGTCTGTCAGTTGCTGACAGCATTCTGTAGTTGAGAACACACATATATTACAGGGTCGAAAAAGAAGGTCAGGCGCGCACTCTGGTTCCAAGTCATTTAATCCTGATGTAAGTAATAACAGGGTTGAATCCCAACACAGTTCAAAAAATAATAACAGGGCTGAATCCCAGATGCAAATAGTCCCAACAATGTTTCAAAATTACCAGGGTTAAATCCCAACTGCTACAGTTCCAAAGCACAATAGTTAGTTCTACTCCTCCAAGTACTTTCAAGTCTCAAACTCTCATCAGGGAGGCTGTGTTAGCTGTGTTCCTTTTCAGGTGTTGCTAATTACTTGTTTCAATTTCCTGGTCTCCTGAATGAAACACTTGTGCCATCACTACAATAACCAGAATCCTTTGAGACTGAAATTGAAAAAAGTAATTAGCAACACCTGAAAAGGAACACAGCTAACACAGCCTCCCTGATGAGAGTTTGAGACATGAAAGTACTTGGAGGAGTAGAACTAACTATTGTGCTTTGGAACTGTAGCAGTTGGGATTTAACCCTGGTAATTTTTTAACATTGTTGGGACTATTTGCATCTGGGATTCAGCCCTGTTATTATTTTTTGAACTGTGTTGGGATTCAACCCTGTTATTACTTACATCAGGATTAAATGACTTGGAACCAGAGTGCGCGCCTGACCTTCTTTTTCTACTTTATATTACAGGGTCTCCAGTAGCAACTCTTTATTTATGATTAAATTGCTCAACCCATAGGAAAAGCAGTTTTTGGGTGATTCATAACGTTGGTGCTGTTTGACGAATCCCCACAAAACCTTGCAAAAAAAAACAAAAAAACAGTATAGAGCCAAGTTAGATTTATTTTGTGAATTTTTATGCAATTTTGTGAATGGGGAAAAGTTATAGGGGGCTTCCTAAAACATTTGAAATCTGAATAGACAAAAATGGAAAACAATTTTGCTAACGCCTCCATCCAAACTGCTGTATGGATTTGCACCAAACTTGCATGATAAGCAGTGGCCTGGTCCCGGAAAAGAGTGCTTTTGCAAATTTGGTGTTAATTGGTCCATTCTATTTTTAAAACATTTCCCAAAAGTCAAAGCAAACATTATTAGTGACATCTCTGTATGGTTCGCTGACTCACTTACTGATTTGTAGTAAGTGGACTTCTCTGGGTCAATCAGGGATCCCTGTGATGTTTGTCAACAGTGTACACATACGCTGATTGGCTAATTAAAAATGTAAAGTGGTTGAAATTGCATGAACATCTTTGGAACGGTCACTATGTTGGAATCGCAAACTATGCCTAAAGTCCGTGGACAACAACAATCTGAAAAACATATTTTTGTTTATTTTGAGAATGAAAAGGTGCATGAGGAGGGTGAGGAACGAAGAAACAGAAACATTGATGTGATATTGTGTGTATAAATAGCTGTGGGGTTCCAGCCAAGTCTACTGCCATTTTTCCTCTCGGCAGGCAATACGCACATCACCATGTGTCCGAGGACATCTATTAAGATTAGTGGAGTCATTTTATAAATCAAAACAGTGATTAGTTTGGGTTTTGTATTGTATTATTTATTTATTTATAGAGCGTACCGGGCCCTCGGGCAACTGGGCGCTTGCAAAGATTTAGGTTACAGCTACATAGTAGGTTACAGGTACATATGAGGGAGATACAAAATACAGTGTAATCAAAGATACAGGGAAACTTTACAATATGAATAAGCAGGTATAAAGATATACATAATAGATACAATATTTACAAGTCGTGTGGATGATGTTAGTGGTCATTAGCGTGTAGCCATGATTTAACGTTAATCTTGAAGGAGGAGAGAGAGAGCAATGCTCTTAGGGTGTCTGGTAATGAGTTCCAGAGATGTGCTGCCAGAACTGGAAAGCTGGGTCCTCCTGTTTTTTTAAGTTTAAAGTTGGGGATTCTGATACTATTGGCGTATGCCTTTCTGATAGGACGTTCAGAGGTGTGTTTGGTGAATCTTTCCATCAGGTAGATGGACCCTTGTTGTGGAGGCAGTTGTGAGTCAGGTTAAGTGTTTTAAGCTTGATTCTGTCTTTGATGGTTAACCAGTTGGTGCAGTGTCTTGCGTTGGAGATATGGTGATCTTTAGGGATGCCTAGGGCGGTTCTTAGTGCATTATTTTGGAGGGTTTGGAGTTTGTAAGTATTGTGATTACTGGTGCCTAAATAAAGTGTGTTGCAATAATCCAATTTGGATAGGATTAGTGCATGTGCAATTGTAATGCAGCTATCAGTGGGCAGAAATGGTTTGCATGTGTAGATCAATTTACATGTGTAGCTTGTTGCTGAAGGTGTGGCATTTACTTGCTTATTGGGGTTGAGTGCAGAGTCTAAGTAGAAACCTAAGGTTTTTACTTCCTTGGCAACTTTGATCTGGATGTCGTCAATAGCAATGGAGTTGTATTGGTGAAGGAGCTTGTACAATCTATTGGGGGACCCTATGATTAGGAGTTTGATCTTTTCTTCATTAAGACATAGGCCATGGGTGGCCATCCAGGTTTGTATGATTTGGTAGATTTTATTGATATGCCCTACATCATTGTCGTAGTCTCCCTTAATGGCGATGAGGATCTGGGTGTTGTCAGCATAATTAGTGTTTGAGACACCCAGATTGTCAAGTATGTCAAAGAGAGGCTTTGTAAAGATACTGTACAAAGTAGGGGAGACGCAAGACCCCTGCGGTACGCCGCAAGTGATGGGAAATGGATCCGCAGATGAGGTGGGTGAGAAGACTCTCATAGTTCTATTGTCTAGAAAGGAGTTTATCCATGAAGACGCTTCTTTGGAGAAGTTGGCAGCCTAAAACTTTATGGTCAACCAGATCAAATGCAGCGGAGAGGTCTAAGAGTACGAGAATGGAAATTTCCCCCTTGTCTTTTCTGTCAAACAATTGGTTTTTAAGATCGAGGAGTGCCGTCTCGGTTCCTTGTCTTTGTCGGAAACGGGATTGTCGGGTGCCTAATAGGTTATTGATCTTTCAATAGGATTGATTATGGAGATAGGCGGCTCTCTACCTATGTAATGAAACTCGTGAATGTGACTAATATTTATGTGTATTTCTGGTTATTTTGAGGATGAAAGACTGTGGAGCGTGAGGGAAAGAAGAAAAGGAAACATGTATGTTTTATTGTGTGTCAATCTTGGCGCAGGTTTGTCACTGAGTATGGATATAGTAGTAGTACTACTAGCCATGGCCCCACTTGGATATGGCCACTGGCTCTGGGAACAACAAGATGTTTAATTTTGGTTGAATGTGTGGAACAATGTCGCTATTCGAAATGGTCACAATAGTATGTTTACTTAATTTGAACATTTGCAATAATGGGCTGAATGCCTGAAAGAATGTGAATATTGGCTATGGGTATAAAAGTATATTTACTTTCGACAGTAGTAGCAATACCAATATATCTTTACTTTGAACAATATGGCCATTGGCAATGGGCACAAGAAGATGTTTAGTTTGGATTGAATGTGTGCAAAAATGTGACTATTAGCTATGGACATAATGGTATGTTTATTTTGGATTGAATGTCTGGAACAATGTGGCTACTTCCTACGACTAAATTAGTGTGCTCAATTGGAAATGGTAACAAGGGGACATCTGTGTTTCCTTGTCTGTAAATACAAGAAATTATAATTAGTTGTAGAAGAGGGTATGGACGATACACATATTATAGTTTTTAATTTTTTGACCCTCATAAGTTCTCTACAACATTTGTGTATGATACACTGTTGTTGTATTAACATGTTGTAATCATTAGGCCATGGGGAAAACATCTGAGGCGGATTGAATAAAAAATATTTCTACAATGAATGTTAATACAATTTAAATGTTCTTCAACATTTTCTCCATTTCTTTTCAGAGTGTTACATTTATGGAAGAGAAGTAGCATAGTGTTAGTATTGGTTTTTGGTTTAATTAGTAATTGGTGTATTACCTAATTACATAGGTGATGTTGGTTTTAAGGATAATGTAGTAGTAGTAGTAGTAGTAGTTTGTCATTTATATAGCACCTTTATCCAATTACTTAATATGGCTTCAACATGCTTGTGTTGGGAATGCCTGCGGGGGACCGAAGTCCAGGCCAAAGTTATGGGAAAAGCATCAGAGGATTACACTGTGTGTGTGTATTTGGTCAATATAGGGAATGAGGTGGCCCAGCCCACATCCAGTAATCTACATATGAAGGTCCGGCATGTGAATGGGTGCTGAGGTGGTCAGGAGTGGTTGCTTTGTGTACAGCTAGACAGAATTTGTTAGTAGGTTGTTTCTGTATTTTAATGGCATGGGTGTTGTGCTTTAGTGAGGCGTATGGAGGTAAGACAATATGTGTCCAGCTAAACCGAATTTATGTTGCATGTCGTCACTGCATTCTGATGCATGTGGATGGGTAGCCATTCTCGGGAAGATGTACACTTAAGTGGTACATGAATATGTATCATGAAGCTCAGGTGGAGCTTTTTCTTTGATGCAGCTTTGTGATCAGACCGTCTATATGATAAACTGGCATCTCTCATAAGTCTTCTAAGTGCAATGGACAGGCTATCTAATACAATTTCTAAGCATGAAAAATGTAATTAATTAATATTTGTTCTATGTGTTTGCTTAAGCTTTAAGTAGACACCCATTGGCGTATCCTAACTATAGTATTGTATAAGTAGTATAATGGTATTATGTATGTATTAAATAATTTGAAAGGGGCTGGAGTTTTTAAGTGTATTGTAAGTAAGGAATATTTGTTATGTGTGTTTCTTTAGCTTTAAAATAGTAAGATACACATTGGAGTATTCTAACTATATAGTATTGTAAATGCAAATTTGAATTTAAGGAAAATTAATTAGGCACTTGTTAGATTTGCTGGTAACCTATGTTTTTCAAGTAATGGAAGTGTTGTTACATTGAAACCAACCACTTTTTTTCACGTATGCAGCACAGTTGCCTGAAGTTGTTATGGTACCAGTGCGGTATATTATGCCCACTGTTGTGAATGTTTTCTTGCAAAGAGTTTACAGTTATTTTTAGTGTCATCTGCATTGTATCTTAAAAGTATTAATATTACAGATTGGGCATGCAACTCTATTTGCATGTTGGACAGGATGTCTGAATTGCGAAATTAGCATAATATGTCATGATTTGAATTTTAAAGAAGTTTTTGAAATGGAATTGAATTACATTTGGTATAGATACATAACACAAATTGTTCATTAGGGATATGCTCATTTGAATCATGGTTGAACAGACTACATGTATGTTTTCCAAGTTCCAAGTGTATGGAATTTGTAAGATTTCATCTATAGGTATATGGTCTGTCTCTACTACTTGTAGTAAGTACATTAGGAATTCTTATGGATCCTCTTGTGTGTACATGATGAATTTAACAATTACTGCACAATAGTCCAATTCCTGTGTTTTTCCTGCGACACTGTAGATAGTGTAAAGGTTGTTTGTGCCTTTTCTGTGCGAGATGAGCATTTGTAAACATGGCTGTTCTGCGCTATTAAAGTAAATAGTTTCCACAAGTGGTGGCAATTGTAATACAAGATTGATCGCTACATTTGCACAGCAATTTTTATTTTTATTTAAAACAACCTTAGAACGTTGTCTCTCTTTGGTTTGAAGGTCCTGCACTTGTTACTTCTTTTTTTCTGGGATTATGGGGAGATCTGCAATAGTTTTTGATTCTACTTTTTTGTCCTTTGAAAGGTTTTCTTTTTTGAAATACAGGGGATATATCCAGATGTAGAGTGTACAGTGAACACAGCCTTTGTATTCTAGGATTCAAGGAATGTCAGAGTTGACTTTGTTTGCATCAAACTTAACTAAGAATAGACCAGTAAGTGAACAAAGATTTGAAAGTGCAATGTAACTCATACCTTCTTTGAAGACTACGCTCCCAATGTCTACAAGCGCGTGATCGAGGGTTTGGCCTTGTGACTTGTGAATGATAACAGCTTATGTACGAGACAGAGAGAATTGCTCTCTGCATACATAAATATCTTTGAAAAGGAGGAAATGTGCTGCGGTTTTGGGGGGATTTTTTCATTTGTTCAAGTTTGTCAAAACTGATTTTGGCAATCTGGATGTTGTTTTGCTTTGCATATGTTTGAAAGCCAACAGCTGTTGTCAGCCCCCTGGGGCTGATCTACTCCTAAACCCTGACTCTCCTACTCCTCCTCCTCACCAGAGAGACTGGATCCAGAGCTCTGTAATCCTTCATTTTTTTGTGTAGCACTTGTCGGACCCGAGAAGAAGCCACAGTCATGTCTCACTCAACAACACCACCTGGGGCTTCTCTCCCAAGAGGGACCAATTGGGGAAAAAGCCTTATGTTGGCACAAAAAAACCCAGCAGCAGACAATAGCACTGTACACAACTCCTCCACAGGAACTGATGGCAGGTGGTCTCCAATGGCAGAGGGACAAGTCTCCCAGTAAACAAATCCTCAGGCGTAGAGCAGTTTGCCAAGTGAAGGAAGTCCGGAGCAGAAGAGGGGCAGGGTGTATACAGAAGGGCACAGAAGAGATGCTTTGCAGCTCAGCGTAGAGAAAGGAAAAAGGAGGACTCTTCAACAGAAACCTGAAACAGAAGACAGAGAAAGGGAGGAAGAAAAAGGGAAACAGGATGCCCGCAAGAACCCAGAAGGAGGAGCCAAGCGAGGCAGAAACCGGACACTTCAGAGGGGAAGCAACGAGGCACCTAGAGGAGCGGGGCGCTAAGGGAAAATACAGAGAGAATGGCCAGAGGAAACGGTTTCTGAGAGGAACCGAATGACACAACAAAGCGTTATGGAACCAAACCAGCTACGAGGAAGCTGACATCAAGCTGACAACAATGGTTGCAACGTGCCGGATGTGGCTGGAGCGTGGCTTATGAGTTCCAAGCACAGGCAGCAGCAAAACACTAGACCGCAGCATCCGTAACGTACAAGCTGTTCCAAATACTCATTGACTAAACCTTGTTCTACATCAAGGTTCTGATTTGGAATCACTATGCAGTTTAGCCACAGAGTTAATAGTTTTTCCAAACCAGCTGTGGTGGAGATAGATTTTTCTAGGTAATTTAGTAATGCTGTTGCTTGATGGCACATAGGTTGTGTCATGCCATGCACTTCTAGTTTGTCTGTGTAGCTGATGTTGGCTATGAGTTGCTTCTCTTTTTTCAGCATTGTTTAGTTAAATCTGTTTCTTGCAAGGGTTGGCATTAAGCACATGCATGTTTGATTTTGGTGGGTTAGTTGTTCAATTACATCAGGGACAGATGGGTTTTGTCCATACAGCTCATTTATTCGTCCACTGTTCAAGGATACATTTGTGTCTTCATTAAGAAATCTCATTCTGATGCTTTTTAAAATGTGAGCATATGTTAGATCTGCAGACTGATATATGTTTTGTGCAAGTTCTCTCTAGCGAAAAGTATGCCAGAGATTGACATTGCATATGTTGCTGAGTGTATTATGGCATTCTTTGGAACCTCATTTTCAAAAATATGGGTTTCCATTTCACTGGTGTTAACAGAAGGAGGTCATCAAAAACAATAACGTTTTCCTCCAAACAGTTCTTTGTATCCAGATTTTAGGACTACCTACATTTTTAGATGAATTAAAGCAAGCATTAGGTTGGAAAGCATGCTAACTTCATCCACTAGAGGTACTTTCATTTGTTTTAGTATTCTGCATACTTCATTTGCAGCTCCTGCTGACAATCTGTAATCATCTAATTTGTTGTAGTGTTCCAATGGGAGGAAGCATAATCTGTGTAAAGTTTCACCTTCTATGTTGTAAGTAGCTAGAACTGTGGAGGTTGTTACAACAGCATAAAGGTTATTTGGTTGTCTTCTAAAACACCTCTGATTGTTTTAATCAAGACATGTTTGTCAGAACCACTTAGATACAAGTGCACAGGTTTGTATTTTCTAAAACTTTTCATTTTTAAGTCCAGGTTCAATTACTTCAGTGGCTTCTAGATAAATGGTGAGTTGTTCATCATTTACCTTTGATGTGAGCACTGACAAATCTTCTTTAGATTGTTTGGATTGATACATGGTGTTTTCTACCTCATTCATTGCTATTTTTGCTTTATTTTGAATGAGCGGTTCTCCAAGCGGTTCTTGGCTTCCTATAAGAGATGGTTGACTCCCTTCAGGAGTGTCTTTATCTAGCATTGTTTGTATTTCTTCCTATTGTTGATGTTCATTATATAACATGTATTTGTACTGTTTCAAATTGTCATTTGTTATACTGTTTTCATTTGCATTGAAAGCAGCTTCAAATTTGTCATGGTATTGTGATGGCTGCTGCATTGAATTGTGTTTTGCAGCATAGAAAACCACTTGCAGTTGAAATGAAGTTAATGACAAGGTTTTATAATATAGTGTCATAGGAAGGTCTGCTATAGTTTTGACAGAACAAATAATATGTATGTTAAATTATGTTATTATTTGTTGTAGTGTAGGTTGATAATGAAGGCATTTTTAATGTTTTTGTTACTTGGTATAATTGTAATGCCATGGCATCCACTATGGTACCAAGTACTTTTTCTGAAAGCAGTAATGAGCTGCAGGGATGAGTTGCGGAGTGAAGCATGTTTTATAGCATAGAAGAACCATTGCAGTTGAAGTGAAGTTAAAGCCAAGGTTGTATAATATAATGTAATAATAGGAAGGTCTGGTATTCTTTTGATAGAAGCAAACAAGAAAAGTTCCCATAAGTAGGAAACGTGCATCCCTGCACACTATCACAGGTCAATGAATAGCCAAGTATTTAATAGAAAAACTCTGCAATGTTCCAAGTAAAGTCAATAGAGCATTCTGAAGTCATTGTAAACACATCAGTCATCTCAATATGAATTCATAGTACAGCATTGTTAAAGTTAACCTCCTTTACAGCAAATAATCCGACAAATATCATTCAAGTTAATGTCTACCTTCTAATTTTCACAGTCCTGACATGAATTTCCTAGAAGGGCTCACCACAGGAATGCATAAGTATAAATGTGTAGGGTTCCATTCCCAGTTACCTAAAAGATGATGCGATGAGGTTACCAGCTCTCACTAGTTATTTTCTTCTAAATATCATATACAAAGGCGCCAAATGTCTCACCATGTATAAGATGAGACATTTGACTCCTATCCTACCTGGACCCCTGATGAAGACATATTAGTTACCCACACCAGAGGAGAATTACTCACCAATGTATAAAGGAAACCGACAGATGTCAACAATACATTACATTTTAAGAGTTTCCATCCCACACACCTGAAAGAGAGTCTGTCCTACAGTCAGTTTTTGAGACTTTTGTGATGTCATCTTTGATGCCCTGGGTGTTAGCCTAAGCAGTGTATGAAGGTGGCATGAGTTATGGTTGCTTAGCGTACCATAACTGACGAATTTCAAGGGTTTTACTGTTTTTTCTTGTAACCATAACATTCCTTTAACAATGTTTTTTCACTGAATTTCATGGGTTTTTGTTAGTGCAACTTAACCATAACATCCATTTAACAATTGTTTTCAGTGAATTCCATAGGATTTTACTAGTGCCCCTTTAATCTGCTACAAGTTCCTTATAGGATATGAACACCCCCAATATGTCAGATATGGAGTCCATGGTAAGCCCGGTAGTCAGTGGACATCGGGATGAATATTTACAAGGCTCATAATCACAGGGGAGACCCAAAAAAGATGTATCCATCAACCAACTATCAGATGTACATAAAATCACTATCACAAACTAATGTTTACAACAGGCAAATATACCTTTTTGTACAAACAGTTATGTTAAAAAATATGATTTTTTTTATTTTGCACACATTACAATGGAATGCACCAGTCACAAACCAGAACTGTACACTTCATATAATATCCTCACTACAACTCTGGATACAGATTGAGAAACACCAGGTGCCTATTGGACAATACATTCTCACTAAATAGTAAGTACATTGTATTTATTTCTCTATTATTATCTTTCATTATGTAAACATGTGTTTTAAGACAGAAGCCCTTTTTTTCTCAAAGAAATGGCAAGCACACTTGAATGGTTACAGGAGAACTTCCCAAAAGAAGAAATGAGCGCCAATAACATCCCACAAGTATACAACAGATATTTTAATGTAAACAAATAATATATTTTGTATACACCTTACTTAAATTATAATTTCTATTTCTCTTACAGTACATAGTTTTCTTGAAGAAACCACACCCCAGTTGTATTATACCCAAACCCCAGAAATACAGACAGAAACCCTATCCCCAACTGTAAATAATCAAATCATGAACGTGTCCAACAAATTAGATGAACTTAGTAATGATTTCAAAGAACTTTTACAGTATGTAAAAAATCATGTGATTACAAATGTTCCCTATCACTGTCCTTCTTGCACCTGTCCCCCTTATCCCTAGGAATCATCGCCAGAAAATTCTGAACATATTCATGAAAGATGCTTTGATGAAACCTCACTCCCTTCCTCCCCTAATAATTATTGTACAAAAGTTCCTGATTCTCCCATTCATAATTCCCCATCTCATTCTTGAATTAATATTTTCGTGTGCTATAAATGTTTTCTTATTGTTGCGTAATGTTCCTTTTTTTTAAACTTCCATTATGAATCCGCAGACACTACGACTGTCTGGGATAGCTGCAATCAAAATGGAGGTGCCGCCAGACAGGCAAGATGTTCGGACATGTCATTTTTTGCATGTTGCACTTTTAATTAATCCGCAGACACCACGCCTGTTCTACGGACATCCAGCACATGCGCCCTGCGATTCCTGACCAATGGGTGTCCGCGGATGGCCATTGGGGCCGCGTACATCCTCGGACATCAGGTGACCACACCCGGGTGGCATGACTGCGGTGTCTGCGAATGGTGTTCATGGCCACAAACAGTTTGAAAGTGCTTTTACAGCCAATCTAGGGTGTTTTAAGCAGAAACGCTACCCTTGCACAGCTCCCCGACCCATACTACATTGACATAGTGACATTTTGCAACTTTTTTCAAATGCCTATTTTTGACTCTGTAGTCCAAGGACAGCACAACTATCCATGGACAGTTCCACTAATTGGACCCACCTAATACTTTTCCTCATATTCAATCTGAGTATTGTTAGTGCCCTCCCTGTCTAACACGTGTAAGGTAAATAAGACAGACACTCCCTGGACAGGGAATAAGGCACAAAAGCGCAGGCTGCGAGAGTTCCAAGGAAAGTTTATGTAGATCTCTGAGAGCGCTCTGACCGCATACAAGTTACAACACATTTATATAGTACATCTACAAGTTTGACATATGATGCTACGTTGGACCAGGATTGGTCAGCCGTGGTGGTGCCTTAGGTGTGGGCATCATCTCTTCCTCCGGGTTGGCTGCTGGGTTGGCCGGAGGATTGACGTCAGACATTGTGCTCCGGATGGGTGAAGGTCAGGTCACTGTGAAAGACGGTGGTCACTATCTAAGCTAAGAAAATACATTCTGAATAATGCATGCACTAAATAACAGTTGATCAAAAGACTCTTAGTAGTATCTCATGTCGTTATACATCACTCAAGGGTATACACCATCTACACATTTGGGTTACACAGGTCACAGGTTTAAGGGCCTTTACCACTATAATACTGTAATTGAACTATAGGGTTAGTCTCACAAGAATCTAAGGTATGTGTCACTTGTTAGTATTGGGCACGATATACTGCACAAGGGTCTAATGTTAGTTGGGGGGTCTGTGGGGTGGGCTTCATAGCGAGGTTGGCAGTCTGGCACATGAAAGGGATGCCTTGCAAGGACACAGGGTTAGAATGGCAATAAGTTTCAACTGGCGAGGGTAAGAGGGCAAGGACACTTTTGTGGAGATGGACGAGCTCTGTGCTTGGCTCATGTTGGTTCACATGCAGGACAGTGATCTCAGAGGAAAAAGGATGTGTTACATTTATTATTTGTTGCAAGCAGCTCCGGCCTGAGCGTGAGAATGGAGCCCCAGAGTTTTCCAGTTGGAGTGGGGATGAGGGTGGGGGCCATGTGCTCCGAGCTATAGCGGCAGGAAAAAGGGAGAGATGCATTTTGTTCTATCGCAGTGAGGCTTGGTTACCAAGATGGAGTCGAAAGGGGCTACAGAAAATGGATGCCCTGTGTCCTGCTCGGTGGTCCCATCTACGCGAATATAACCAAAAGTTAGTATTGCATTCGGGCGAGGGGCGTACCCACCACTAGAGGCACTTGGTCCAAGTTTTGTACTGAGAAGTGATGGTAGAGAGGGGCCCATTGGCCCCTCGCTCCCACACACTATGCAGGAGAGAGCACATGCTTCACTGCTGGCCAAATTTCTTTTGAAGAACTTGTTATGGCCATTTCTTCTTCCCAGCCACTCCGCCACAACCACCACCACTACAATCATCATCATATGGAGGGTCTGGAGAGGGGAACAGGCACAGTGATACAGAAGAGGAGGATCAAGAGGAAGGAGATGAAGTGGAGGAAGTTCCCCTCACTAGTACTCAAGTGAGTCCTGAGTCTGGCACATTTTCACAACTGTTGTAAATGTCCCAAAGGGTCGTACATGCAAGGTTTGATGCACTGAGCTCAGTCACAGGAAACCTGGCTTTTATTCCTACGGGACTACTCCCATGAGGCACCACATCAAATCGACCCACGCAACTGCTTTGAGAAAGACGATACCTTTCTCAGGTAAGAGCAAGTTGACTTCCTCCACCCCATCATATTGACCTGCTCCAGTCTCTACAAATGATACTCGTTTGGGGCAGATGATCCCAGTGGTGGCTTCACAGACCATACAGAATGCCGTTGACCTTTCCCTTTTGAGGGTCACAGTGCTATGCATGTACTGTTAAGCACGATCTGTAGGGGTGAGCAGTTTTGGAGTGCTTTTGAGGCTGTAGTCAAGGAGCATGAGACACACTGCCACCTCCCTGATTAAGGCCATCCAACACCTTCCTCTCTGCATCTGCCCCTTCATCCTTCTGGTTGGTGCTCATTCCCTCACTCTCTTCCCCTACCTTGCCTCTCCTGAACAAAATGGCAAAAACAATACAAAATCAGAAAAAAACACACAAAAAAGGTTCCTTTAGGAGCCACCTTTCACAGTTAAAAAGTAGAGGTGAGAAAAAAAGTCACAGGGCTCTGTGCAGCCTTCATAGTCTGCTGACAACGTGGTAGTCTGCAGACATCTAAAAATTGGGACAGTTGAAATCATTTTAATTGAGTTGTGTTCAAAAAGGATGGTTCTTAAAAGAACAATTTTTTGTGTTTTTACAAACTGTACTAAGAACATTTTTCACTGAAGTTAATTATTTCTTCTCACTTTCACAAACACTGTTTCAAAGCATTTTGAATGTTTTCCACACAAATCTGATTACCCACAAAAGTTAGATAGACTCCATCTTGCTGATAAATGTTGGCCCTCTCAAATGTTATGTTCTCATTATGACACAATTTCATGCCAACATCTCAAACAAAAGCACACACAGCTTTATTGATGTTGCACCTCGTTTTTTCCATTTGCAAACCAAATAAACTGGAACAGACCCACATCTGTCTCTGGGCAATGTGTGAAAAAAATATTTTTGAATCAGGGAACAGTTCCATCAACTTTCCCAATGTCTCGTTCATTGAAAACTGTAATGAAATTCCAGTCATGTTCCCCAAACGGTTCCCTTCACAATGAACAATAATAATGTCTGGATGTTTCAATTCAACCACATTTGCACAAAATCAGAGCAAATCCCCCCACTTCATATCTCGCACTACATAGCAGAGCACTTCCAATTCAGGTAATCTAAGATTTTTGGCGATTCCACAATGCTTAGTATACACCGTCAACCAATGAACCCAAGAATCCGCCAAAACCCAAACACTCTGCCTGCTAAACGACATTGCTAGTGCCATTTTAAATCATCTCACAACCCCTACTAACAAAACTCCTGTTGCCCTCTCTTCCTGTGCACCACAACCAGGACAACTGATTGGCTGATCCTCCGATATCAGTGGACACCCACAACTATCTGAGGTCTCCACATTCCCCTTTCCATGCCAAGCAACCTTAAAAGACCTGGATATGGCACATCCCGCTCGCAGACTACTGCGGTGTCCACAAACATCGCAGGAACTTTTTTTGTTTTGGTGTTGTTAACAAACACCTTTTTTTCCTTGTTTTGCTTTTATATACAGTAGTACTGTCCACCCTACATCTTCCTTTAACATTTTATTACAGGAACATTTTTAATGCATTCCTAACATTGCAAAGGAAAGTTGCATCTCTGACATCTGTAAAGTGAACTCTATCTTAACCCAGGGTATGGGGTCATCAAAGAACAGACCGTATTGCAAGTCCTGAGACGCACAGATTTGCATCAATACAGGCTAGCATTGTCTTTTCTACTGAAGGCGGAACCAAAACTGACAACTTGGGCACTGCTGTTGTATCTGAAGGCTGCAATGTCCTTTAGAAGTTTTATTTTTAAGAAGGCTGTTACTAAACAATGTAATATGTGTACTTAATTGTAATTTGTTTTAGTGATTGTTTTAAAATGTATTGAAGACCAATGTATTTTATATGCACCAATGAATCATGTTTTATTTGTAATATATACAATCATGTGTTTAATGAATATTTCATTATTCAAATAAACATTTACAATTAATCAACAAACACAATTCACACTATAACAATATGTATGTCATTCTCAAAAGATGACATTCCTGCAGCATATAAAAAGCAGACAAGCTTCATTGACTTGATTCTTCAATTTGTGGACAGAAAAAGTTTGTTGGACATATCCATGTCTGTCTCTGATTTATTTCAGAAGAAAATATCTTAGCAGCAGGAAACAAATTAATTTAGCTTTTAAAGAAATCCTTCAGGGCAACCTGCAAAGACACTGGAGTCAGTGTGCCCTCCACAAAGCACAATCACAATGTCTGGACATTTAAAGTGAGCCATACTTCACATAATGAAAACAAGCTTGCCCAGTTTAAGCCACAGACTGCATGCCACAAAACATCAACTTCTGACATTCCAATATTCCCAAGGATGCAATGATTTTCAGCATACACCTTCAAAGACTGCATTGAAGAGTCCTCCAAAATATATATGTATAGGGTTTCTGCTACTTACCCTGTAATAAGCTTCTCAATAAGCATATTCTCTTGTTTTAACCACTCTAGCAAATGCCAGTGATTGCAGCATTCATCACCTGCTCACATGAAGCAGCAAACAAGTAAATGCTTTCCACTTCAAAATGTTTATGTTTACAATCATTGTGATGAAAGTTAAAACATTCATATGTGCATGTATAGCAGCACTGTGTCACTGTTTCATAAAATAAAGGAAAGCATCTAAAATAGATCTTTAAACCATTTTTAAGTGGCACTTATTGTCTGCCATTTTAATATGTTGGCAGCACATGCATACCTCCCAACATCACTCATTCCAATCTATAGGTGCTTATTAAATCTTCATTTTTTCATTTGCATTCTGTCACTTCCAATTAACTTCACCCATTATAAAACTCAAACTGCAACTCCCAAAATGCAAAAAAAAAACACAACTTAACTTCACAATTCAAAACTGTGACATGTATATCATTTTCTTTGTTCAAGCATCTCCACGTGTGAGCAGCACAGGATTGAGCAGGAGCTCTCCTGGTCCCGTCCCGCACTGACGAACATTCGCAGTCCCAGCTTCACGCTCTGGTAAGCTGCAGGAACTTAATCCTCCTGCGCTGATCTTCACTCACATTTTTGGGATAACTGCCAGGATCTAGGAGTGCCTATCCTGAAATTGGTACATCACTGGACTTTGCCGCCAAAACCTTCATCTGCAGGTCTGCAGAATTACTTGTTAGTTTTCTGATCCACAGAATGCCGAGATTTAAATCTCAAAGATGGCTGCTGGATTGTAGTTTGCTGGCTGCAGCAATTATCCGTCCAGTGATTGGTTCAGCATATCTATATACCACCAATCACTGAACCGGGAGGCGTTAAGCCGGCCCCTTTGTAGAAGGCCCCGTGAGGAAGGCTCCTGTCCCGAGCCTGTCGGAACCGGGAGGAATGTGAAACGCAAGCAACGTACCATCATTTCCCTGCACGCCCCCTCTCATGACGTAACGAGTCCCGTCATCTGCACCTTCTTAACCCATCTCCACAGTTGCATTTGTCACTTGTTCACATCTGATACTACTACGCCTGCTGGGCCCATTGCATGCCATATCCTATCCCTCAAGCCAACCCAGAGCACAGCTGCCAGATCTACCACGAGCCATGCCCGCGCACATGCTGGCATCTAAGACTCTCAACGCTCTATGGCTGTGGATGCACTGTCTCTCTACTTGCCCAGCACCAAGGTACTATATACTTGATTTTGCAGCAAATCACACTGCCCTATTTTAGGAGCTAACTTGTTTTATTAAGTGTCCTTACTTCTATTGTCCAGCCATATACCTGCAGTTTCCTGCTGAAGCAGCACCGACTGTTCCACAGTAGCTCCACATTGCCACACCGCCTGCTCCTGTCATGCTGACCACCCCCTCTCGATGGCTTACTACTACCCCTGAGCCCTCTGCAATGCACTATACCTCTGCCACTGTTTTAACTCATTCTACTGCCATAGCCTAGCATCTTTTGCTTGGCGTCTGCAATTGCCCAGCACCTTGTACTGCATTATATCTCCGTAAATGTTTTAAGAATTGCACTGCCATAGCCTAGCATCTTTTGCTTGCCGTCTGCAATTGCCCAGCACCTTGCACTGCATTATATCTGTGCAAATGTTTAAGCATTGTACTGCCATAGCCTAGCATCTTTTTGCCTGCCCACTGTCGTTCCTGAACAGTGTGCTTAACACCAAATTCTATGCCATTGTATAACTGTCCACTGCCTAGTCTAGCATTGTTCTGCCTTATTGCTTCTTTGCAATAGCCCTCGTTTTCTTCAGAACTAGCACTACACGTTTTCATCACTATTATAGCTCAGCTTCCTGCTGTCCCAGCTACTGCTCTGCCACTGTATATATACCATGAGGCCCTCCCCACATATCTGCTTATGACCAGAGTTCAGCATCTTACCCCCCACAAATGTATTCCCCTGCGGCTCTCTCACGGCACATAGAGCCTCACCGAGCCTGCTCTCCCCATACTCTCCTGAATGAGATGGCCACCCCTCTTCCCAATTCAGATGATGTTCCCCCACCCCCTTTCTACCACCCTTTTCCTGTTCATCCAACAATGCATCTAGCCTGAGTGCTGTCACTACTACCAGACTTGCGGACTACCTTTTTCTCAGACTCCACAGGCTAAGGTCCCGCAATAAACCTTCACAACTGCAGAGTTGCTCTAGGCCAATAGATCTCGGGAACTTCATGCTTGGCATACTCTCCTCATGCCCCCATATGCACAGTCGCCTCACAGTCCTTGCTCGCTACCTCACCTAAAGTATTGTCTCAATTAACCCTATCTGAGCCCACACCACTCCATGACTATACCCACGCCAAACATAAGATTGTGTCTTCCCTCTCCATGAACTGCTCTACTATCCCTGTCTACCAGGAGTCGTCCACTCTTGCCCAACACTACCTATAGGTACCCCTCTAAACAATAACATCACCCCTCTCCCTCCTCTCAAATGTGCCCTCTTAAATGCAAGGTCGTTCCCTGCCCATGATACAGAGATTTGTGACCTTCTCACCAACTTCGACCTCAACATCTTAGCCATTACAGAGACCTGGCTTCATGAAGCAGTCGGATCTGCTATCGCTTTAACTCTCCCACCTGGCTACACCATTCACCAACAAGACAGACAGCATATAAAAGGGGGCGGAATAGCCAGCATAGTCAAAGATGCACTCGCTTTCAGAACAGTCAACTCTCCTCTGGAAGACAATGCTGACACCATCTCTGCCAAACTTTCCATCACCCCCAACTACACAATCACCATACACATTGTCTTCCGGCCCGATGTCCAGCCACAGACTTTCATTGTAACATACTCCATCTCTTAGGAGATAACCTTAAAACCTCTACTAAAACTATTCTACTTGGTGACCTAACCTTGGCCTCAATTACCCTAAATACAAACCAGCCAAGATTCTTACAACAGGACTCAAGGACATGGGTTTTGAGCAAAGAATCACCAGCCCCACCCATTGCAAAGGTCACACTCTAAACTGGGTGGCTGACCACAATTGCTCCGCTACTGTCAGTTCCAACACCCCTTGCCCTTGGACTGACCACGATCTCATTCAATTCACCATTCCCAGAGCCACTGCCACTAAAACATCAACTCCTGCTCTCCCTGCATTTGTGAGAAGTCCTACTCTTTCTCGAGGCTCCTGCCTTCAAGCCTTCCTTCTTTAAAGACTGTGGCTTGCTAGTGGGACTACACAATGACACCCTTAAAACAGGAATAGACAATATTTCCCCGCTTGAACTGAAAAAAGCCAAAAAAAAACATGCACATCAATTCTTGGTACACGGCAGAACTCCAAGCAATAAGCACCATCAAATGTAACGCTTTGACCCATTGGCAAACTAACCCCAGTGATTCCTCTAAGGATGAATTCAAAAATCTATCCGCTGAGTATAGAAAAGCCATTATCGTAGAGAAGGCCAATTCCTTCAACATCAGAATAACAAATGCCAAATCCCATTCTGAAGACATGTTTGCCATCTTCACAGATCTAGTCACTCCAGCCAGCAGTTCAGATGAATTGTTAAAGATGAAGCATAGTGTTCAACTATACAAACAGCCATGCTAAACAAAATAGACCTTTTACAGAACAACATTTGAGTCCACCACAAAGCCCTGGCCAAGTTTGACCCACCCTGCTCGCCCATCAAAAACACTACTCTCCAAGACATGATCCTCTTCTCTTTCAGAGATGTCATCAAAACAGAAATCCTTGAGCTTCTCAAACACTTAAAAACCTCCATTTGTAAAGGTGACATTTGTCCAGCCAATATCTTTAAAGAATGTGCTGACTCCCTTGCACCGTTTCTGTCAGCCTTCATTAATGCATCTTTCACATTTGGCCTGTTCCCGCCTGGTCTTAAAGAAGCTTGGGTACACCCCCTCCGATAAAAAAAACCTGCCTCCCCGAACAACTACTGCCCATATTACTAAAATTCAGTTTCTCCTTAAATTCCTTGACATGGCAGCTCACATTCAAATCCAGCACTTTTTGGAGTCCAACCACATCCTTGGCAAGAGAAAATCAGGCTTCCGCCAAGGCCACGGTACTGAATCTGCGCTACTTGACCTTAAAATTCAAATAATAGAAATCATGAACGAAGGCAAACCAGCACTTCTCCTCCTTCTAGATCTATCTGCTGCATTTGATTTGGCTGACCACAAGACTCTCAGCAAACATGTTACAAATGCAGCTCAATTATCCACAGAAGCTACAACATGGATCACCTCCTTCTTGTGCAGCACCAACTACCATTCAATGCGTAGTCCCCCAGGGTTCATGCACAGAACCACCCCTGTACAACTTATTTACCAAACCTCTCTTTGACAATCTGCACACCCTCGGCATAGTTTCCACAAACTATGCCGACGACACTCAGGTCCATATACTTCTCTCTGGCTCCTATGAACAAGATGCTAAGTCTCTCCATAACATATATGCCACTATTCAAGCATCGATGGCAGCAAATGGGCTCTGTCTCAATGGAGACAAAACTGAGATTCTCTTAGTTGGCCATAAAGAAACTCGCAGCAAACGTAACAAGCAATATAGCGTGTTTACCATAGATAACACAATTATCACTGTCTCACCTTCAGTAAAGGCCCTAGGGGTATACCCCACGATCTCCCTGGTAAGTCAGTTGAGTGCTATTGCCTCTTCTGCCTCGCTCACACCTAAACTCATTAATGCAATTAAACCTTACCTGTCAAAGCAAAACTGCCTCTGAATTGCCATAGCCACATTTGGGACCAAAATAGACAACTGTAATGTCCTCCTGGCCAGCACCTTGACAAAACACCTGAATAGACTCCAGGTCATTCAAAACAATGCTCCCAGAGCCGCATTATGCATCCCCAAAAAAGATCACATCTCACACGTAAGGTGCATATCCCACTGGCTCCCGTCAAAGAATGGATAACCTTCAAGACGCTAGCCATAACACATAAGTGCCTGGCATTCACAGCCCCTCCATACGTGTCTGAGAACATTGTCAGAGCCACCTCCACGAGACCCAAGAGAGCTTGTCATGCCAACCAGCTTTACATTCCTACAATTAGGAGGGTCAAAGCAGATGGCACCAGCTTCCTCCACATTGCTCCTAAACAATGGAATACCTTACCAAATTGTCTCAGAGGACAGACCTCCCACATTGCCTTCCGGAAATCCCTTAAAACCATGCTCTTCAACTAATCCCACTTACCTTTACTACAACCAGCGACCGGAGTCCCTGAGTCCACGGACCCTTCCAGCCTATTGTATCCTTCTGTAGCTTTGATCACCCTAGCACCTACTTGTTACAGAACACGTATTAACTACCTCCCTACTGCTATCAGTCATTGTAGCCATCCTAGTTACAGCATTGTTATGAACTGCTACCCTACCGTTGACAGGTTCACAGTAATCATGTACCTCCATCAAAATGTTACTACTTCTGTATCTATCTGCTGCATTTCTTCTCCCCTTGCCCCCAAACCCCTCTCTTTATCATCTTGTAACTATGTAAGCCTGCTTGTAACAGCTCCACAATGCCCTTGGGCTGTGTGTGCGCTATATAAATATAAACAATAAATTAAAAATAAATAAATAAACATGCAGTGCTTTTCAAAATATTTTTCTAAAGCATTTTGAAGAAAGTTCAAAAATGCATATACAGCAGCACTGTTTCACTTTTTCATAAAATAAAGTAAAAGCAGATAAAATAGATTGTACACCATGTGTAATGGGCACTCAGTGGTACCAGTTTAATATATTGACAGAACATGTATATGTCCTAACATATTCTAGTCTTCAGTGTCATGCTTTCTTCTCTACATTCTGTGACTTCTACTCCAACTTTCACAATGGAAAAAGTATAACTACATGTCCCAGAATGCAAAAAAAAAATCTAGGATTACACAAACACCACCAGATTAGAAGGCATCATGTTCGCAAATATGCATGTACAACTAACATATTAATCTTCCACACACCAACTGCCATTTAAAAGTGTGCTACAAATCTTTTCCAAGAACATTTCTTCTCTTACAAAATGTTACAGAACTTCGACAAATACACATACGCATTTCTTAACTTTCATGAAAATGCTACTAAAAGCAACAATTTTTAACCATCCACTAAGTTTATTAGCTGACTTTCCCCACCACTCCTTCATAAATGTGAACCTTGCTTCCTAAAAGTACTTTGCCATTACCACATATACCCAATAACTTTCATTTACAATTTACAATTACAGGAAAGAAGCACATTACTGAAAAAAACAGCTGAAAAATGAAAACCCTTTGCATCCAATAAAGTAAGTACATTAATGAACCATGTATGTAGATGTAATTACAGCAGCACAGTTCTACTATATACTATCCCAGACTACTCTTTTCAAACAAACATTTCTTTCAATCTAGCCCATTATATTCCACCATTTATACTCTTACTATTCCTATCTACACATCACCATTGCAACACCCACTCTTTGCTCAAAACGGAACAATCACCCTACAGATGCCATCACACCACCACTCCCTTACTCACTAACCCAACACCATCACACCTCTGCAAACTCTTACTCTCAAAAACTTCCCAATCACCCCTACACACCAATGCACCATACATGCACATACATTGCACAACGTTCCAGCACAAACTTTCTATTTTCCCCACAGACATAAGAAAATGCCTACTAAAAAGCAACTCCGTAGAAAAGAAGGAAACAATCGAGCATATAAGACTACAACTAACTCATATAGTCATCCACATGTAAAACAATGTATAGAAAATGTTACAACAAAAGAGCTAGTAACAACACTGAACAAAACTAAACCAACCACAACTAAAAAAGTAAGGTCCCTCTTGCAAAAACAAAAAGTAAAAAAAAAAATTTACAAAGAAAAGCAGACTTGCTAACAAAACAAACTGTCTATCTACCAGTGTTAACAAAGTCATGGTAAATCAATCCAAAAAAAAATTGTTACAGAAAATGTTACACTGTAGAGTTCTTCACAATCATATACAAACATCTGAAGAATCACAATGTACCCTTAAAAACTACTGCAGGAGACTAATCCTGCAAGCTCGAATTGACAGGGCTTTTCTACGAAAGTGAATATTGTTTATATTGATTTTAAACAGAATGAAGCCACTAACTAAATTAATCAATACATTACAAAAAGTATTTCTAAACATGAGCATTGTCAATATAGAGAACCTTTTGAAACTTTGGTGATGGTGAATTTATTCACACAAGTAGCACAGAACCATACTTCAATGAAGAGGCTTATAAACAAGAACAAAAAACTACTCGCATAGACAATAATGGTCAAGGTTATGAAATGGTGGAACACATCATTATGGCAAAAAAAAACCTGTATAGAAAAAAGTCCCCAACAAACTTTTAACCAAATGCTTTCACCCAAACAATCGATCTAGTGTACAAATGGACATGCAGCTCAACATGTAATTTATGCCAACAATCCTTTAAATCTTTATGACAATTCCACAATCACTATGTGAAACTGAAAGACACAATAAAATGAAAACCTCACAAACCATAGACTCCTGTCCAGTGCACAGCCACACTGGTCCGCGAGGACATTCATTAGCCTGCATTTTAGAAACTGCTTGCAAAAGCACTTTACGCCACATCAAAATGTTAGTGACACACCTTTCTACTATATGGAATCTTTTGCATCGAATATACCATGCAAAAAGTCCTGCTCTAAAACATGTGAATAACATTCTCCTACCTGGCAAAGCCAAAGAACTACTTCAATAAATAGAGCACATCCAATGTAAATACTTTGGCACCGAAGGTGACTTAGAAAATTCTGTACCTTTAGAAAACATTACCGAAAATCTCATGAACACCAACGTCCTAATAAAGGAATACAAAACAGAAATAGCTAAGTTTCAAAACACATCTGCCGAAATACCAGACCAAATATGTGTCGGCTGTTGCAGAACGTTTTATGAAAAGAACACAAAAATAGTAGATCTAGCATACAAAATGGAAGACAATGAAGAATCCCAATGGTACCAATTAGCTTTATATCTAACAGCAGAAACTAAATACAAAATAACTGACCCCTCAACAGTTTACACGTACTGCAACACAAAGCTTGACAATAACCAAATTCCAACACATGCTATCACTAATAACTTCCGAAAGCTCTCCAACAGCTTAACTTGTACAAGAGCATTATAATACAAACTGTGCACCTATTTCAAGCTGCAATACGCATTCAACCAAAATCATCCAAATTACCTTCATCTGAGTTACTAAAGGGCATCCGTGGCAAAGTAGTATATTTGCCATTTGTTCTAAAAGAAAATGTACAAACTCTAGGAGTACAACAAGCAATAGGTCAATCTTTCATTGTACTAGTTAATTGTGGCCAACAAAAGACAAAGGGCCTCATCATGAGTTTGGCATTATCCGGGTGCATGTACAACTGAGCGCCATTTGCATTAACGCTGTGAGTTGTGGCTCAAACAATGCCCCATTATGAGTTGACAGGCATGCACGCACAGACCGGGCATTTACGCAAATAGCGGTCTGTGGTAATAATGGCCGATTACCCAAAAACATTGCATACTTTCGTTACTGTTGGCATCCCACACTATTCGCGTGCGCTAATAGCACCGCAGGAAATGCGTCATCGCCAGAAAAGGAAACAAAGTGGCAGCCATTTTGGAAATCACAATCCACCCAAAATCGGAGAGGACTGTCGCAAGCGATTCAACAACCTGGGAGTCCTTGTCTGGGGCCTCCTGGCACAGCACAGGAGTGAGACCATGGCAACTGATCGAGGGACACCACCACCAGAGCTGAAAACATGGGAGGAACAGTGCACCACCCTCATTGACATGTCACCCATTGAGGGAGTGGGAGGAGCATAGGCAGGCACTGGTACCCATGAGGCTGGAGGTGAGTCACCCCTGACTTGTAAATTGCATTGTAAATAGGCCACCACTCCATCCCAGTGTGAATGTTCGACAGCCAGGCACTGTGAGTGGGTGCAGTGCGTGTGATCGACCGCAGCCACCCACGATTGCACCCTTGGACCAGTGCACATAGGCAACACCAGGGCTCCAGAGTAGTGAGTAGGTCATCCACTGGACACATGCAAGCACCATGGCACACACATCCATAGTGTGGGCACAGCAAAGTCAGGTGGGTGTGTTTAGTACCAAACCCCTTACTGACTGTGGCATGCCAGCTATGCAGTTGAATCATATTCAAGAAAATGCTATCCCAACAACTGTGCCCCTACCCCAAGTATTATTTGCCAGTAATACCAACATCGGGAATACTAAGCAGGTCAGGTCCAAGCATGATTGAAACTGTCCTGTACAACCCCCCCTGTAAGCCTTGAAATGCAAGAAAATTATTTGAAGTGCCCTGTCCTCATGCCATACCCTATGGACCTACAGGCATGCAAGCATCGTGGATGATGAGCAGGCAGGCCCAAGCCAGTGTCTGCCCAGATGAGCCTCCACCATCACCACCGCCCCTCAAAGGGCTTGGCAGGATACGCCAAGGTAGAGGACCCACAACACCTCACCCCACCGCACCAGGGGCACACCATCTCTGTGCCCCAAGCCACCAGGGGCTTACCACCACAGCACCCAAAGCCACCAGTGGATCACCACATCGGCACCCCCAAGCCACCAGAGGCTCATTACCTCACTGCCCCCAAGCAACCAGCGGCTCACCACCTCAGCACACACAAGCCACAAGGGCATCCTCACCAAGCCCATCACAAGCCACCGGGGGCTCAAAGGATGTTGAAGTTGCCACGAGTGAAACCACCCCAGAGGATGGTGCCTCATCCTGTGATGAGCAGCATGCTGTACCTGTGTTAACACCAATCCACAGCTCAGTGCAGCAAATTGACATGTCCAAAGGGACCCCTGAGCATGTTGAGAGTCCCAGCCACAGTCCACATGTCTGTGCATGCCGCCGCCGCACATACACACCAGTGGCCGATGAGGACACACCCTCATATGGGTCACCTGCAGGCAGCCTCTCCATCCATGGCAACCCCACCTGACAGGCCAGCACCACACGCAACAGCAGCCCAACTACACCAGGGAGACCTGCCAGGCACAGCAGCCCATTACCCTGGCAGCCCTGCCAGGTACATTAGCCCCACACGGGACACAGGAAAAGGTACGGCCAATGCAGTCATGGCATGCCTGGATTTGATGGAGGCACGCCAGATGAGGATAGAGGGCATGGCCAGCAAACACAAACGCCACATCAAGGCCATTAGCAATGCAATTAGGGTGGCTGCCAAAACCATGGCACGTGACATGCCCACATACGTAAAGTTGTGGAGAGATGTACTGCAGCACTCACAGGGTTTGGCCAGTGAGTACATGAACTATGTGAGACGCAATCTGCGCATGCAGAACAAATGCCAGAGGCAAATAATCTCCCCCGACAACAGCTGCACTTGACTGCATTGGTGGCATTCACCTCAGCAACCCCCACATAGGGCCCCTACAGGGGTCACCCAGGTGTTGGACACTGCAGCATTCACAACGGCTTTCACCTGAAGGCGGAACATGTGGAAAGCGACAACAATGGACAATACACTGTTGGCCTGAAGGACGGGCACAGGGACCCATATGCACTGTGTTGTGAGAGTGGGGATGTATGCTGGGGAGTTGGTGGTGGAGGAGGATGTGTGCTGGGGAGTTGGTGGGGGAGGAGGGGATGTGTGCTGGGGAGTTGGTGGTGGGAGGGGGATGTGTTCTGGGGAGTTGGTGGGGGGAGGAGGGGATGTGTGCTGGGGAATTGGTGGTGGGAGGGGGATGTGTGCTGGGGAGTTGGTGGGGTTAGGGGAATGTGTGCTTGGGAGTTGGTGGGGGAGGAGGGATGTGTGCTGGGGAGTTGGTGGGACAGGGGGATGTGTGCTGGGGAGTTGGTGGGGGAGGGGGGAAGTGTGCTGGGGAGATGGTGGGGGAGGTTGTTAGTTCCACACTAATTAAAGCTCACTCAAACATGACAGAAAGCTCAGACATTCATGACTGTGTCCAAGTATTATTTATTTTACAAGTGCTCTTCGTAACATGCACCCATCCACCAAATCAGAAAAAATTCTCAATCAACGCCTGTCTGGCCAACCTACCCTCCCTCATCCCAACCCTGTGTGCATTAACCCCGGCAACGGGCACATGGTCATCGTCCCTCCCAACCCCAGGATGTTGCATGTCGGCATCAGGGAGTAGTGGCACATTCCTACGGCAGCAGATGTTGTGCAGCATGGCACAGGTGAGTACAATCTTGTGACCTTTTTCTGCAGCATACATCTGTGCCCCTCCAGTACGGTCAGGCGAACAAACCAAATGTCCTTTAAACACATATGCAGGTAAGATTGTGCCCCTCTAGTACGGTCAGGCGAACAAACCAAATGTCCTTTCCACATATATACAGGTACAATTGTGTGCATTGTTATATGCCAGCGCTGCTGGAGTTTTGTATTCTGCACAGGGGTCATCAGCCATGTGAGCTGCGGGTATCCGGAATCACCTGCAAGGGATGAAATGTGTACATGAGGCCTAGGTTGCTTAACTGGGAGTTCAAGGAATAAGCAGCAATATACTATTCACTGTGGTCATCTTTGTGTGCAATGGGGACATGCAATGTAATTGGCTGATTGGTATACATCCATCATCTTTCAGGACATGCATCATCTGACCCGTACATGCACCCTGTGTGATTGAAGGGCTATCCTGTGGCAGATTACATTTGCCTGCATTTGGGATGAATGGATCTACATCAGTGGATGATGGCCTATGTGTATGAGATTGTGCGGGACACTCATGCTCAACAAGTATCGTCATGTTACCACTTATCCTTTGATTATGGCGTATTCATGTGCCACAGGTTTGCTCTGCAATGTGTGCCATGTCTCTTCTAGCCCACTTTCTACATGCACCACACCATGGGTTAGTCTGGCACAGTAGTGCATTCATAGCGTCAGGGTGAGGCTCCTGTCATGACTGCCTGTTCAGGGCCAGTGTTGATTTGAATTTGGTTGTGGGTGTCTCAGTGGATGGTGGGGCTTTAGCTACATGGCCCTATTTTTTTTTTTTTTAACATGCATGTAAATGTGCATTCATTGGTCACTCTCTCAGGGATGGTCATGTTCGGGTTTGATCTGCATCATCTACAGTGGTTTTTTGTGGTGGGTATTGCATTCCTATCTCATTGCTTTCATGTGTGGTGACCTGGGTGGGTTTGTTCTTGTGTGTCTGGGTATGAAGCAGCACTGCAACACAGACAAGGTGCATTGTGGTTGTGTTCCCATGTGTTATGATGTTTTGACAAGTGTGTGCCCATCATCTTTTGTGGGTTCAGGTGTGGTGGCTGTGCGCAGGTGTCCTTGTGTGCCACACATACATGGAACTGGTGCTGTGATGGTGCTGGCAGTGGCTCCTGGTGGGTCTGCCCCCCTACATTTGGTGCACATTGGCATGCATTCCAGGCAGGGTTTGTACTCACTCTTCATGTGCGCTGGGCTCTCTGCCTCTCCACTAGTACAAGGCATTGTTCATAGCAGCCTGGGGGTTTTGGGGGGTGAATGTGCGTTGCCAACCTTGTCTGCCACTGTCCCCTGCAACCACCCACACCCACATCAGCAATTGTGATAAGCATTTCTTTTTTTAATGAAAATATAAACATTTTAATTTACCTTAGTTATTTGCAATTTGCCCCTGCCAGTCTGTTCTCCATGTTGGTTCCATCATCATAATCAACACTGAAAACAGACTCTAAAATGACAGGAGCAGAATCCAAGAAAACTAAAGAAAGTGTATGTGTTCGTTTTTTTAATTATTATTTTTTTTAAACATGAGGCGTACTTAGTGTTGGAGACCTTGGGTGCTAATAGTGATAATACGTGCGGCAGGGGGCTTGCTCTGGCGTCAGTGCCTCTTTTGATAAGAGACTCTATTCGTTAGGGCCCTTAACTTGGCCAGCAATAGTTACCAGCAGGTTTGGCCCACCATCCCGACCTCAATTGAATACCCCAAAACGCACAGAATTGATTGAGCAATCCCTGGCCTGTGCCTCCAATACTTTGGATAACCAACATCATGTGGTCATTCCGATTTTCTAATTTGTGCATACAAAATATACAGAATGTGCTGTCATTAGGACAATCATGTATGTCACAATGGGACTGTCTCTCAGTAGCACTAACACTGTTTTAGCGTTCTTGCTAACGTAGAACTCTTGCAAATATTACATTTTTCGTGTCATCGTGTACTGTCTTTAGCAGCTTTTTTTTGGTACATTCAGATAACCACACAGTTTTAAACAAAGTTACACATTTGACGCAGGCGTGTAGCTGGGAAACAACTACGAGAGCATTTAGAAATGCATTCTTCTTGTAGAAACATGATTTCCTCTGTGCAGTAAATTGCAGATGGAAAACGAATGGGTTTGTTGTTCCAACAAAGCTTTTCCTTCAGAATTTTTCATAGGATGTGCTTGCAATTCAAGCCATTACTGTGAGATTGTATCTTGTAAACTTCCGATTGCGAGATATTACACTTTGTCCTCATTTAAGCATTAGGCTCAGGCTGAGAGGGCGAGCCATTTTTTCATGTCAGTGCGAGGCCTGCTGCGAAAAACCTTCTCCTCTCAGATAAAGCATTTTCTGTCCAGTGCATTCCTTTTCAATTTCATATTCTGTGGGAAGTGCCATGTCACAAATATGGACCCCTGTGCTTTATGTATTCATCCAGCATTACCCACTCAAAACATTGCTCTCGAATGGACATCAGAGGAATCCTACAGCACTACAAACTAAAACATTAAGTTTGCCATATTTGTACTTAGATTTTCTGAGAATTAGCACGTTCCGCTTGTACGTTGCTAATGAACGAAACGTTTTTAGTAGACAGTAACGTGAAAGCATTTTAAGTGCATACATTACAAATGGTAACATAATTAAAATTTGTTAGAACATTTAATCATATTTGCTTTTGACTCCTAGTAGGACTGAGTACCGACCTATGGGAGCCTAAAAGAATGCCAGCATTACTTCTAACCACGACTGCCCTACCAGCCCCACTTAACTGGACCAAATTAATTGAACTTTTCTTTTGTATTTTTTGTGTAGTTGCAAACATGTGCAATTCCCACTTCTGGCGTGCAACCATGTTATCATTGCAAGATGAAGAGTCTGGAAAAATTGGATCGTGCTCTTTAGAATTTCCCATATGGGCAAGGGGAAGATGATACATAACATAATCAAGGGTTCCTGCCTGATGGGCCTCAAGTTTAAGATAATTTGACGAACATAAGAAAGACTGCAAATCTGTACATTTGACAAATACATCTGTGGTAAAAGGATTGTATCCTTGAAACACCAAGTGTATGATGCATACTGGGCTCGGTGCTCATTTAATTAATCATAGAGGTCACCCACATATTCAAATGTGTGTAACATTAGACAATACATAGAAAGGCACAATATATAAACGTGACGTTAAAGGTGGGAGTAATGCAACCGTACACTATTAGGGTTCTTGCACACAGAATATGGAGTTGGTGGTAATGCAACAGATTGCAATTGGGGTACCGGATTGAAGAAGTGGGAGGTGGGGCTAATACGACAATTTACACATGGGGTACCGGGATGAGGACATACAGGTGGGGCTAATGGAGTACTGGGATGAAGAGCAGGGAGTCAGGGATAATGGAGCACTGGAACGAGTAATGTAACCGATTTATAATAGGCTACTCAGATGAGGAAGAGAGAATCTGGGGAATCGGAATACTGGGATGATGAAGAGGGAGGTGGCAACATTGTAACGGATTACTAATCAATTACTGGGACGTTGAAGAGGGAGGAAGGGGTAATTCAATAGATTACTAATACTGAACTGGGGCAATGAAGAGGGAGATGGCATAAGGCAATGAATTACTAATTGGGGACTGGGATGAGGAAGAGATAGGTGGGGGTTATGGAGTACTGAGACAATGAACAGAGATGCAGGCATAATGGAGAAATGGGACGAGAAAGAGAGAGGTGGGGGTAATAGAATAGATTCCTAATGGGGTACTGGGACACAGAAGATCAAGGCAGGGATAATGCAAGGGATTATGAATATTGTTTTATGTAATATATACATAAATATATTTACACACTCATATTACACAGCCTGCGGGAGCGGGCAAGTAGTTTTGGTTAATATGCTCAACTCATAGGATGAGCAGATTTTGGACAGCTTTTAACTTGGTCTATGTTTGACAAATTCTCATCAAACTCTGCAATAATAGTATACGGCCATCTCGGAATTATTTAGCAGAGTTTGGTGCAGATTTCTTTGGGCGGGGCAAAGTTATAGGGAGGGTCCTTATAGATATAATACAAACCACATTATGCTCATGTCTACAGCCCAAACAAAGTTAAGATGGAGCTGTTTTCATAGGTGAAAAAGGCTGTGCAGGTGCCGCCGAATCCACAGCCGGTTTTACTGTCCGCAGTCATATTCCAAGCCATGGACACAAACATTTGTCAGCAGACATGGATATGTGTCCACAGACACTATTGGGACTGGGAGGGATTCTGGTTGAGTCATGTTATTTGAAGGTGTATTATGCATATTTATGATATGGTCAATTCTATTGTTCTGGCCATGGCCAGTGGTTAGATTCTTGGGGGTATGGCTAGAGGGCATGCCCCCAAGAATCAGGACACTGCCCACGGTCATAGAAATATGTGTATAGTAACTATAAATAGTCCAGGAGGAGTATCAATCTGGAAACACAGTAATATGTGTATCATAATTATAGCTACTCTAGGGGGAGTATCCAGTATGTGTAATGTGGTGGAACAATATCTTTGTAGTGTGAATGGTAATTATGGCTACAGTAATATGCCGAGAGTAATTCATACTGTGCGTGGATAGTTACTGGAATCTTTGGTTGTTTCTCTGTGAAGGAATAAAAAGTATAATTGGTTAAACAAGAAATTTTAAAACATTTAATTGCATACAGTTGTACATGTAGATTTACTTTTTTGGCCCTCATAAATAGTGCATTGTATGTACTATAGGGCTTCATAATAAGTTTGGCGTTCTGGAAATAAAGATGCCAGTAGCAACATACCAGCAAACGTTCTAGACCAACAAACTATGTGAATGCCGGTAGGGGAACGGAACACCCGGCAGACCTGACCTGCTGGGAGTTCAGGCCCCTACCAGAATACTTTTCACTGTACAGTGCCGATGATACAGTGCTACAGTGTCCCCATTCCCATGGAGACCTATTGGACTCCATGGGAATGGGAATTTACCATTCCGCCGCCAATCGAGATATCTGGTCAAGATATCCCGGTCGTTCCGGGATATCGGATGGTGGAAATGGTGTCACAGGGTCGGTGGTAACCCACCACCTACCGGCGGGTTCTATGGCGACATTGTAATGAGGCCAATGTTTGGTACAAAATGTGTCCGAGGTACATGTTTGTTGTATTAAAACAAAAAAATAATTGGGAAATAAATCCATGGGGAATTAAATAAAACCCTACTGTATTTACATACAGTTTGTGGCATTTTACATGACTTGAAAGTATATTACTTATTATAGAATACATGTGTGTGGTACTATGGATACATAATTTAAGTATAAGTGTGATAACATGGTTGAAGTGTAATAAAAGGTATGGTGGTCGTATTCTAACTCTGTTGGATTTTAAAAGTACTATTGTAGTACTATGGATGTATTTTGTAAGTATAACTGTGATGGCATGTTTGAAGTATGTTTTAATGAAGGATATGTTTAAAATATGTTTCCGTGTGTAGCGCGTGTGAAGCAAGCACAGGAACTTGGTATCATGCCCCAGACCAGTCTGTAAAATGTGGCTTGCAATGCAGGGAGGGCATTAAGCATAAGAGACTTAATCTGGGCCACAAGTGAGAAAGTTTCATAAGGAATCAGCTTACCAGCTAGTCCAGTCGCCCCTTGCTGCGTAGCGCTTGACCATGCTTCAGCATGGCTTTGCCATAGATAAAGTCAACATAGGCTGCAGGTGTTTCTTAGACCATTCCTAGCTCCACAATTCTCCCACTATGAATGACCGATGTATTGGCAAGCAGGCACCCAGTCTTACCTGTCTGTGTTTTTATAATATGCCAAAGTAACCAGGCTCAAATATATAATATATTATTAAGATTGACCTATAACATTATGGATCTCAATTAGACACATTTTAGTACAGAGGAGAAAAACAGTTTGTCTTTATAGCTTCTGACACGTTATTGATCCTATAGCATGCAATACTAATTTAAGTGTAATGGCCCATGATTCTTGAAAGAGTTCCTTAGGGCCTGATTCATGGAAGTGCTTTATAATGGTGCAATCCCATAGGAAAAGGTTATATGAATCAGGCTCTAAATCTGCTACTATAGCATCAAAGTTCCTTATAATTTTGATGTCACAATTGCATGTTTTACCACTCTTATAGACAAAAATGTGTGGAATAATTCATGGTTAAGAGACAATGTCAAAGGGATTGTTTCTTGCATGTGTGTATTCGTTAATATCTAAGAGGCACATGTTTGCAATTCAGCCCATTCATTAATAACTGTGTTTTGGGCCTGTACAATTTATTGGGATAGTTGGCTATCAGGTTCCAAAGGATTTATTTTCTTTACATTCACTTTATTTAGAAAGATTGCCCAAACCTTTTTAATAAGATTATCCACACTTTTTTAAAGTCTCTCTGGCCTAGCTGCTTACACCCTCTGTTCAAATTGGTTACGGCCCATCACTATGTGTCCTCATTCTAACGTACTTTCCCTGCATTTACCATCAAACGTTGAAAACCTGATTAGTACATGTCCAGCAGTCAGGTAGGCTGCAAGCTTTCCTTCAGCAAAAACCTCTGTTGCCTGGCACATACATCTCCAAAAGCATCAACAGAAGTCTAGATTTTTAAACTTTCAACGCATTCTAGTGAGCATGTTCTTGATACAATGACCAGCTCTTCCTGGGGCTTCATATCCATGTCTTGTTCTGCTGACATCAGTGTTTTATTTTTCCAAAGCTGAATGTACATTAACTAGAATCTGCCTGAGTGCTACTGTATATACTCATTCATTCCTTTCGTGAGACAGGGAGAATAAGATGTTGGTTTCCTTTTATACTACCTGGGTAGGTCATGTTATATCATGTTGTAGTTACATTGGGCCTCATTACGACCCAGGCGCTAAGTGGTTAACGGTGCCGTAAAGGTCTGCGGCGCCGTTAACCACTTAGCGCCTTACTACGAGGTCCCTTTGCGGGACCCAACCTGAACAGCTGGTCTGGACCAGCCGTTAAAGTAGGGACCCGCAAAGGGACCTCACAGGCAATTACGGTACCGCAACTTGCGGTACCGTAATTGGCGCCTTCCCCATTCCCATTGAGCCCTATGGGGCAAAAATGGGAATGGGGAAGGGCCATGGTGAAATGGGGAAATACTGCCCCACCAACCTTGGAATGGGGCGTTATTTCCCCATTTCACCATAGCGGACTTGTTACAACACCGGCACCAACCATGGTGCTAATAGCGCCATGGTTTAGCACCGGTGTTGTAATGAGGGCCATTATGTTTGCAACCCCTGTTTGCCCCAGTTCACCCATGAGAGCGATCGCCATGCCTCACAGCCTTCCAGCAACAACAAAGTCAGTATCACACTTCTACTGCCAGAGCTACTGTTTCAGCTCATAAACCCATGCATACTTGCATGCCACACATCAGGTGACTATAGCCATTGTAATACATTGCTATTGCTTCTCCATGCATACATTTCAGAGGTATAACTCTTGATATTAGCCCTGTATTACATCTAGCTGTGATTCTGATTTTAGCCTGTATTGCATCTAGCTGTGTTGCATCTAGCTGGAACTCTGAATGTATCCTGTATCGCATCTAGCAGTGATTTTGAATTTAGTTTGCATTGCATTTAGCTGCGATTTTGAAATTAACCTGTGTTGCATCTAGCTTGATACTGAATTTAGCCTGCATTGCATCTAACTGTGATTTTGAATTTAGCCTGCATTGCATCTAACCGTGATTATGATTCTGGCCTGTATTGCATCAACCTGTGATTTTGAATTCAACCTAGTGGTGCATCTAGCTGTGTTTCTGAATTCAGCCTATATTGCGTCTAGCTACCCCACGATACAATTTGGTCTAGCTGTACACATAATTGCTTCCCTGTTTCACATACTTTGCACAGCCCCTATGTCATTAGAATACAGCTATCCCCCACAATATAATCTGGTCTAGCTGTACACATAATGTCTATCATGCTTCACATATTTTGCACAGCACCAATGCCATCAGAATTCAGCTAAACCCCATGGTATAATATGGTCTAGCTGACACATAATAATGGGCCTCATCACGAGTTGGGCAGTGTGGTAAAAATGCAGTGGTAATAGCATTACTACTGAATTACTGCACCGCCCAACTACGAGTTAGGTGGAAAGATGAAGGGTTCACCTCCAGCTATGAGCTTGGGTTAATCTGCAAACTTTCTGCCCATTTTCGGCGCAGTTACCGTGGTTACTGTTGCAGAAATTCCACAGAAAATGCCTGACTGAGTCCTATGGACTAAAAAATACTGTCAGACCAAGTGGCAGTAACAGTAATTACGTTATTTACCACAAGAATACCGCTAACTTGTGATGATGCCCAATCTCTCTCCTGCTTCACATACTTTGCACAGCACCTCTGCCATTAGAATGCAGCGATCCCCCACAGTAAAATGTGGCCTACCTGTACACATAATGTCTCTCCTACTTCACATATTTTAAACATCACCACTGCCATTAGAATTCAACTATCCCAAATGATGCAATTCGGTCTAGCTGCACACATATTTTCTCTCTTGCATACTCTCCAGACTACCTCTCTTCACCGTCCACTTGCCTGCCCAACATGGGTGACTAGCGGGGACTTGGCCACCCCTACCTACCTTTTTACTAGCTAAAATGCACACACACATTCTATAACTGTCGGACAAAAGTTCACATGCTTGAACTTCGGTCCACCAAGAGTGTTCATCCTACAGCGTGTTAAGATCATACCAATGCTGAAAGCCATTATACAAATGCCCATTACATTTAAATGTCTAATTTTCAAGCTCTTTTGAAGCAGTCATAAAACAGCAACTAGCAACCACCTAAACTTGCAAAGAAAAATAGAAGTGTAGACTTAGAAATCCAATCTGTTAAGTAGACCATATACCCTTGTTTTGACCTAACATTCACATGATGCCCTCTATTAACAAGACGCAGTAACTGCAGCCCAGGCTGAGAAGGCTGGATTATGTAAATTAACTTCCATAAATGCACAGACTCTGCCTAAGATAACTCCTGCCTCACACACCAATATAACCATTACCTTATACAGTCTAGCTGCACTCGGGATCCTCTAGGAAGGCCAGACTGGGGCTTCTGACCCAAAGAGCCATGGTGGAAATCCCACCCTAAATTAAATGTGTCCATATTTCCTTCCAGCTTTCACATCTATACAGCCTGGCTGTTCATGGTTTGGGGGGGGGCAGCAAGTAGAGGGACTTTGCATGCTGTGTTTCCTTGGGCATGGTATGTATATGCCTTGCCTCACAATAACAGTGTAGAAGGCTCAAATGGTTGACCATGGCTAAGACAGGATTTCTGTCCCTAAGCACCTTGCCCACAAACACAATGAGGACACCAAAAAAAATAGAGTTGTGCTTGCTTTTCAGGGAGCTTTTACAAACCTGAAATTCTGAGATACAACCCCTCCCACATGTTTTGGGGGGGGCTAGAAAAGTAAGCAAAAGGGCATTGATATCTGTGTTTTCTTGGGCATTGCTTCTACATGCCCTGGCTCACCATGCAGTGAATATATTCCAGACATACCTCCTCTCCTTTTGGCGCAGAGCCCCATACAATAGAGTTGAGTCTCATGATACATTCGGTCCAATTGTACACAAATCTCCTCCACCTTTTGCTTCTCATGACTTCTTAAGCATCTTATATCCCTCGTCCTCATCCCAACTATGTGCCCGACTTTACTCCTCCCTGCAAATAATGAATGTACTATCATGCTCCTCCTCTACCTCTGTGACAGGCAAAACTGCTTCAACATAATACACTATGGCAGGAGGCAGTATACAAATGAAAGATGACATAACATTACTATGCTTTTTGGCAGCTGAGAGCCAACTCTCTCACCACTGAAACTCTGCACTTCAGTTTTATGTTTCCCAAATAAACTGCCTTTGATAAGGGTCTGGGGCTCATCATTCAGAAATATTTATTTGTAGTCATTATTAAGGATTACGTTGATGTATATAGTGACAGAGAAGCAGAATGGTTGGTGGCCATGATGATCCTGGACGTGTTGTTAATGTATTCCTTGAGGTATTGGTACATTCTTATTTTACAGTTTCAGCTGGTTTCATGATATTTATGAAAGCATTAGCTAGTTGTCCTTTTGGAGCAATAATGCTTGTATAGACTCTTGCCTGTGTGGCCGTTTTCTAGCATAAGGAACAATGGTATAACTTTCCAATTAGGGCTTCCAGTAGAACTTCTGGTAGTTTTTTGCTGCTGGTAGCCTTCCAGCAGATTACATGCATATTACGAGTTGTGGAGTTCAGACATTGTGGTACTGTCTCATGCTGTACGTTTATTTTTTACACAAATTCATGCTGAGGACACTGACCCCAGTGCCTGAAATTTCACATGCATAAAAGGGAATGTAATTCAAGAGGTTGCCGTATGTTGGCAACATGTTGCTTGAGAGGTTTGCCATAAATCCACTGTTCATTCCATTTGTGTCTTATATAGTTCATTGCCTATTCAGCCCATTCCTATTCCACACCAATTCAGTGTTTTTTTTTCAGGTTTTTTGTTTTACCATGTAATTTTCCAATTTTCACATTTTAACTTTCAGTTCATAGGATAACGGTAACCATTAAGTGAAAGAAGGAAAGAGGAAAAGCGATTTAATGTATAAAAAGAATATACTTCAAGAATGAAAAACATTTAACGCCCATAGGCTATTTGAAATACATTATAAACACCGTGAAACATCACATTCCTTTGATTATTCTTTTTTGTGAAAGTGAAAACATGTATTTGTAACATTGCTGCTTTTGATCAGAACTTACATACATGGGTCAAAAAAAGCAAATTCAGAGTTTTAGCTACGGAAAAAATAAATGTCCCTTTACTTTTATCTACATAAATAGGTCCCTTGGCCTAAAAGTGGTGCAGCAGCTGCAGATGGCTGAAGAGAAGTGTGTTGGCAGTGAAGGAAAGGAGATTGTGGATCGTGGTGTGGTTGGATGCAAATCCCACAACATTCAATTGTGCAGTATCTTTGGCTCCTTGGTAAACAATTGTGCATTCTCAAGCAGTTATGCATTGTTTATCTAATTTCAGGGGCTTATGCTTACAGAGATAGTGAGAAGCTGTCAGGTATTCTTATTAGTACAAGGTGCTAACTGTCCCCTCAAGGGATGTTCTGGAGTCAGGAAGAAAAAACTGCACCCCTCAATATATATTTGCATTTCAAAAAGAAGTGGAAGGGGCTGCTTTTCTGCAATAAGGCAGAATTCTACTAAAAAAAGTGAGTGTCAGAGACCACCAGGAGGCGCCAGCCAAGATGGTCACGTAAAGATAAGCTCTGTCCAACATGGCCCCTTGTGCTTATCAAGACTGATCGCCTCATGCAGATCGGTTGAAGATTGAGAGTATTCAACCCCCCAATTGTGTCAGAGTGCTTGAAAGCCCCTTAAACTGTGAGTAGGCAGGAGCGATTGATTGCAATGCAGCGAAGCAGACTGCGGTATGTCCAAGAAGATAAATGAATCCCGCCAGGTGAGAAGGCCCGGCCGCCCCACTGGAAGCTGTGGTAGTCACCCACAGTGGACTGCTGCATTACTGATGTGCTGTGAGCGGGATATCGGAGTAACCCACGTTCGGTACAAAGAATGTGCAGAGAGTGATGCTGGGGCTAGTGTCCACCAACGGGGATAACAGAGCCCTGAGCTGCTAGATAATGTCAAGGCAGACCAAACGGAAGGCTGATCGGAATGACTGTGGCTGGTGGGTGCAGCGATGTATGGCCATTCCACGCAGTTCGGAGAAGGAAGAAGTGCACAGGGTGCAGGGCAGAGAAAGGAGCAACTGCACTGGACAGTGAGAGGTATGGAGTGCAGCACAGGAGCGGCGGCTCTGGTCATAGTTGCTTATGGAAATGTCAGCTTTCCTGCTGACAGTGGCAGCCGAATGGGAGAAGAGGGTAATAGGCAGCAGCGCTTGTGGAAGAAGGGACTCCCGTGCCAAGTGATGAACATTGTGTGATGCATGGAATGAACTGGTGGAGTAAGTCACTGAGGTGTTAAGAGCTGTGCTTATATGGTAGGGCGGATGCCCTGGCCTATGAGAGGGTGGCGTCTGGATGAGATATGAGTGTGGGTGGAAGGGTTTGAAAGGAGAAAGGCCCCTTGGAATCCCCACATGGTGCTGGCTGTGCTTTTTAGAGGAGGTCACAGGCGGGACTCACAGGAGGTGAAGTCTCTAGAGGCCCTAAGGTTACTGATGCAAGTGAAATCACAGACTGACTTGTGGGCAACTGAAGCAGTTTGAGAGGACAGGGAGACATGCAAGTGACTCAGCAGGCTGCAGAATAAACCTTCCATTGGGCTTCAGGCACTGCAACAATAAAGGAAGAACCCAGATATGGCATGTAGTGACAAGGAGGGACAGTAACAGACAGGACCAGAGGAAGAGGGGCCAGCACCGTTGACAAGGAACAACCTCAGAGACATACTGGAGGATATCAAAGCCCTCAGAGGGGGCATCCAAACCTCCATATCGGATCTGAGGGGGAGAGTGGGCATGCTGGAGGACAAAATGGAGGGCATTGTAAATAATAAACTCCAGGTGGATTTGAGAGATATGAAATATGTGGACAGGCACACAGACGTGGAGACTAAGGAAAAAGAAACACTCCCAAAAATGAATGACCTTGGAACAGCGAAAGGAGGAACAATCTTCGGGTTTTTTGCCTAAAGGGTCAAAAAGGGGAGACTGCAGGGGATGGGGCAAGGAATATCAAGGGATTGATTAATGGCCTATTCATTGCATAAGGTGGGAAAGAGGGTAAGCTGGAAAGGGGACCAAGAGATGGTGGAGGTTGAGGAAAAGGCCCAAGGTTGGTGGTGGTAAGATTTCTCATGTACGGAAACAAGATGGAAGTCCTGGAAAGAGCAAAACATCAAGGGAGTACTTGGTTCAAAGGGGACATCATCCATGTATTATCCCTATATACCGGACCTTTCAGGGCTTATGCTAGCCTGTTGCAGGGAATGCTGCTCCTTTAACACAATAGTTGAATAAAAAAGGATCCGCTAGCGCATGGCCTTCACATTTGCGATTTATTTATTTATTAAATTTATATAGCGCGCAGGCAGCCCAGGGGCATTGTGGCACTGTTACTTGCAGGAAGACTTAGTTACAATGTGAGCAGGTTGTGTCTTGGGTTACAGTAAGGCAGTGACCTGTGATCAGATATATCACATAATACATCATACAATACAATTATGAGGGCTAGGCCATGTAATTGTTAGAGGAACAGGGTCGTTTTCAGGGTTTTCCGAAAGGCGGTCAGTGAGGGTTCAGAGCGCAGGGAGCTAGGGAGGGTGTTCCAGTGTACAGCAGCGAGGTACGGGAAACTGGAGCCCCCTGCTCTGGTCCTTTTTACCCTGGGTACTGAGAGCATGCTGGCATAGGGTGATCTAGTGGGTCTTGTGGAGGAGACCAGGTGGATCCTCTGCGAAAGGTACATTGGGGCGGCAAGATGGACACATTTGTGGGTGATGCTTAGAGCCTTGAATAGGATCCTCTCCTTTATGGGGAGCCAGTGGGAAGCTTTTCTGGCAGCGGTGATGTGCTCTCTCTTGGCAATGCCTTGTGCAGCGCGTAGGGCACTGTTCTGTATTACTTGGAGCTTCTCAAGATTTTTGTTGGAGGTCCCAAGGAAAAGAATATTGCAGTAATCAAGTCGCGAGCCGGTTATGGCCCTGGCTATGTTAGTGCAGGTGTCTTTTGACAGATAAGGTCTGATTGCGTTAAGGAGTTTTGCATGGTAAGCGGCAGAGGAGGCAATGGCGTTTACTTGTCTGGTCATGGATAGATTGGAGTCTAAGTAGACGCCTAGTGTTTTTACCGTGTCAAGTACTGGGATCGTGATTGAGTCAATGGTGAAATGGCTGAACTGAGCATCAAGTTTCTTGATGGTGTCAGGGGAGCCTACGAGTAGGAGCTCAGTTTTGTCGGAGTTAAGGCAGAGGCCATTGATAGCCATCCACATTTGAATTGTGTTGTAGATGTTGTTGAGAGTAGCAGAGTCCGTGTCATAGTTGCCTGTCAGAGTGAGAAGGATCTGTGTGTCGTCGGCGTAGTTGGTGTAAGAGATGCCCATGGCGTCAAGGATGAGGAAGAGGGGGCGGGTGAAGATGTTGTAGAGGGTGGGGGAGAGGCAGGAGCCTTGGGGCACCCCACATAGCATGATAGAGGGTGATGCAGTGGCTAGGTCGGAGAAGACCTGCATGGGATGGTTTATAGGGTATCCAGTGGTATGGAGGCAGAACAGGTTCTACAGCACCTCAAAGAAGAGGGACCTGAAGGCGAACAGCAGCTGGAGAATGGAGGAACTCACATGTACTGAGGTTCATTGAGGGGTCTCCTGTCACCAAGGAGGGTGGCAGGTGTCAGATAGTTTAGGAGGCTAAACACACCCTCACCAGTGAAGTGACTGTAGCCAATGGACTGTAAGGGATGTTGTGAGTTAGTTACTTTGTTAGGAAAGAGTATGAGGGTCATGTCTTTGAGGGGAACTAGAGGAGTGGTGTTGGGTGGTGGGGACGGGAGTAAGTTACCTTTGGTGGCCCTCTGGCGAATGGGCATCTTAGGGAATGAGAGTGGGGTTTGGAAAGTTCCTAGAATAGGAGGGTGGCAGAGGGTAGTTGGGGTGGGAGGGAAGGGGTGGTGGAAAATGGGGGAGGCAGTTGGAGTGATTACGGAATATGTTTCTAATATGGTTGGGGGAGATGAGGGGCTATCAAGTTTATGGCTGTGGTAGGAGTAAGCAGAAGGGGGAAGACAGATCAGATCTTCTGGTGATCGGAACATTGAAGGGGGGTGAGGTGATATCAAGTTTATGACTCTGGTAGGAGTAAGCAAGGGGGGGACAGTCCTTCTGACAGTAGGGACATTGAATGTTAAGGGCATGAACTCACCCACTAAGCTCTCCTTGGTCACTAGAAATTGTAGGTGTTTGGGGCTGGATGTTCTCATGGTGCAAGAGACGAGGACACTGGGTGGAGAAGATTGTAGTATACCTAGATGACAGATCCGTCAGACATTTTGGGCATCAGGGGACACGAAGAAAGGAGGGGTTGGCATCTTGTTGCACAAAAGATTGAGGATGGGAGACCTTTTGGATATGTTTTGGGATTATACCAATTACTTTGTGTTTTTTTTTATTATGGTGGTATTTCGCAGTATTTTTCTAATTCTTGGTTGTATATTGTGGTAATATTGTCTAATAATTGTTTTTACCAGGGTCACTAACAACAAACAGGACACTGGACTTGGTACCCTCTGGATGAAAGATGTGTGCTTCCTTGTGGTATCTTATGTACACTACCACAATATGCCCTTTTGGCTGAGTTTCAACAATTGTAAAGCAGGCAAACTGAAATACCACACATTCATTCAATCTCTCTAGCAAATCCGTTTACAGCAGTTACTTCACTTGAGATATTTCTTATCGCACACCCACCTCTTTGCTCAGATTGACTAAAATGACTAACCTTAGCAAAAATGTCCTAAGACCACCAGTTAGTTTAAATTGTATTATTTTATCACAACAGAAAAATGTGCAATTTACACAGCGTACCAGCTAGGACCACATTGTGTTTCACAGTGCAAATATGTTACAATAACTTTCCGTGATTACCTGTGCCCAGTCTTATCAAATGTTCTTTGTAACGTGGAACTTGGCAAGAGAATTACACTTCAAGAAAAAGGAAAAAAAAAACACGAATGCAGGCTAAGATGCATGTTAAAAATAGACAGCACTTAGAATGAATTGTTCTATTTCGCCTTGACTAACTGATCCCATTCAACGCAGCAGCTCCTCACTTAACTCATATTCACCTTTAATGTCAGTGATGTCTCTGAATCAGTTTAGCATGGAAATCCTCATCAGTCTTTCCAGCTGTCTCACCCAGGGTTGCTCAGATGAGAACTGCTCAGCATCAGATGGCCTGCAACACAGGATTTTGTCTGCCCGGCCAGCTCCCTGCTCTGTCTCTCAGTGCTTGAAGATGTCTGAATCGCTACTCCCACTCACAGCCCTTTTTTAATAGATCTCCCTGTCAATCAAAGGAAATACCTCCCCTTGACCAGATCCATCCACTTCACATGATTTCTTCTGTGTGTTTCCTCCTTGTGCTAACTGCATTGCTAAATAGAAAAATGAAACATGTCTCTTGTGCTTTCAGATTCATACAATGGCCTTTTTTTCATAGAATAGATCTTCACATTTTTCAGCTTACCAGACAAACTCAGCCTGCACGTTTACTTTCCCATTTTAAATAGCATCATGCATTTTCCAAATCTGACTTCAGGCTAATTCTACATAGACTAATTTGCAATAAATGTTATTAAGAGATTTAGTTACATGTTAACTGGGGTTGGGTTAGTATGTTAATATATATTAGTATTAGGTAAAGTGCAGCTCAGTCAATTGAAATATCATCCTAAAATAACATGCAATTTAAACATGTGCTCTGTGCATTGGCATTTATCTAATTCTGCCTGAGACTCGTATTCTTGAGTCCATAAATGAGTTTCACCCCTTGAGCCCCTGTTGCAGTTCAAACCCCCGCTAACATGTGCATGTTAAAACGACGAGCTACCTGTGCATGCTAAAATAATTCAGAGCCCCCCAGCTACTCATATAGACCCAAAGGTGTGGAAGTGGGTCAATGGCAGGGCATTGCTAGTGACGGGTACTATAGGTGGAGTACTGATCTTGGTTGGTACAGTTTACTGTCCTAACCAGAGCCAGCTAGTATTTTTCAGGAAAACACTAACACAAATGCAGCAAGAAAGCAGATGATCATTAATATTGGCGGAGACTTTAATATATGGACCAACCCCCTGTTGGATAGGAGTGCGCCAGGGGAGAAAGAGCGCCAATGTCGAACACATGGGTGGGCAGGCCTTCAAGAATGCCTGGAATTGCAGGGAGTGCCAGATGTGTGAAGGCAGCTCCATCTGGGTGAAAGGGGGAACACTTTTTTCTCTCCGCCTTATGGTACTCCCCCTTATATGTATTACTTTTCACTGAATAGGGAGTCACTGGGGAGAGTGGTCCCCATCAGCTGGTCGGATCATGACATGGCTTATACATATTTTTGAGGGCGGGACTGCACACTCAGAAATTACTCTCGAGGTGCAATTATACCTTATTGAACGGTTGCCAGACATTCCGTCGAAAAAAATTGGTCGACCAGACAAATGGTCGAACCAATTTGGTCAAAAACCAAATGGTCGAATTTTTTTTTTTATTTTATTTTAACCCTTTTTTTTTTTTTTGGGGGGTCCCCCCCCCCCCCCAACCCCCTTTTTTCTCTAAAAACCCCTTTTTTAACTAAACGAAAACCCGAAAAAAAAAAATTCGACCATTTGGTTTTCGACCAAATTGCGTCGACCAAATTGCAGTCGACCAGTTTTTTTTCGACGAGTTGACTGGACACCCTTATTGAAGGACAGAGTATTTTTTGCAGAAATACGGGAAGTGATCACAGGGTACTTTCAACTTAATGACACCAAGGAATTAGATTTTTGTACAGTATGGAAGGCAGTGAAAGTGACTTTAAGGGGGCTGTTCACCAGGGAGGGGCCAACAAAAAATGGGAAAATGGACTGTTAGAGAACAGATCCTTAGAAGAGAGACTACAGCTGGTGAACAGATGGAGAGGGGAGTGATATTTGAAGAGAGGGAGAAGAGGCAGGAACTGAAGACGCTAGAGATGGGTAAAGTAGTGCAGATGTTACAGTACTTACACCAGAAATGTTATGAGAAAGGAGACAAGGTGAATGTGCTCCTGGTGCTGAAGCTTCGGGGACAGATGGCGGAGCGATAAGTAGAGAGGATTTTGGATGCAAAAGGAAATGTATGCTCGTCCCCATAGGACATAGTTAACAAAATTGCTGCATTCCATGAAGGTCACTATGGTGTTGAGTGGGAGGTGGATACAGAGGATTTAGAATGCTATCTATATGGGGTGTCCCTCCCCAAATTGAGTTTGGAGGAGGCAGCCCGGTTATATGCCCCGTTTACACAGGAGGAAGTCTTAACAGCTCTCCGAAGAATACAGGCATGTAAGGCCCCAGGAGATGATCGATATATGGTGGGTTTTTATAAAAAATGTGAGGGTCTGTTGACTACCCACTTGGTAAAATATTTCAGTTATATTATTGAAACATAGAGAGAGCCCCGATCTTTCTGCTAGGCTTTGATATTGGTTATTCCCAAAGATGAGAAAGGTCCATGGTCCTGTGTGTCCTATTGACCTATATCTCTCCTCAATGTCAATGCAAAGATTTTCAAAAGTATACTGGCTGCCAAATTTGAATGTTTTATACCCCGTTTGGTTCACTTGGATCAGGTGGGTTTTATTTTAGGTTGACAGAGGATGGATAGGCTGAGGAAGACGTTACACCTCATGGACTCCGCACGTCTGAGGGATGAACCCAACACTGCTCACCAATAGAGTAGATTGCAAAAGTATGGTGTGGAGCCAAACATTCTCAAGGGGATCAGGGCTGTGTACATGGACCCATGGGAGGTTTTTGAGAGTGTTTAGGTTGCGGAGACGGACTAGGTAAGGGTGCTCTCTCTCTTCCTTGTTATTTGCTCTTTCTCTTGAGCCATTGGTGGAAAGGTTAAGGGGTGCCCCTCAAGTGGAGAGCATAAATATTGGGGAAAGGAATTTAAGTTGGGGAAGTATGCAGATAATATTCTCCTGCATTTAAGGAATCTGCACAATTCAGTTCCTGCCACTATGGATGTGATAGACAAATATGGGTCTTTTCAGGGTTTTGAGTTAACCAACAGAAATCAATTTTGTTCCCCTTTGATGTAAATGACACTAGGGATATACTTGCCATCCAGCCTCTGTGGATGGAAATCCAATTGGAAGGGGTTTATTATTTGGGGATGAATATCCCCAGATCTGTGGTGGAAATGTGTGATGCCAATTATCTGTAGCTGTTTGTGAAATTGTATGGGGAATTGATAGTGTGGAGAGAGCACACCGTTTCATGGATGGGTCCGCTTAGCACCTTACAAATGAACATTCCTCTGTAACCAAGCTTAAAGTATCCTTGTATCTTGTTCTCTCTTGCGCTTCGCTAACCTTGGGTGCACCATACAAAGCAATAAACAAACAAACAAGCATTCTTCCCAGAGTGTATAAATGTGCCAGACGTAATGCTAAGAGAAGTGAAGGGTTGTATGCTTTGTTTTCTCTGGCAAGGGAAAAACCACTGGTGGCCTACAACACCTTAGTTTTGTCATAGGATCCAGATGGGGTGGGGTTGCCTTATCTTAGTCTGTACAACCAGGTGGCACACTTGAGGGTATTGATACCATATCTGCGAGAGGACACAGCAGATAAGCAATGTGTTTATTTGGAAAATCCTCATGTGTGTCCGGCCACAGTGGGAGAATGGCTGTGGTTTCCCTAGGCAAGGGTACCAAGAAGGATCAGGGAATGAAGGGGTTCACTACATGACCCTTCCCATTGAGGCACCTATGGGCCCCATTGATACGGGATGACATCCCAGATACCGAGAGATATCAGAGCTGGTTCGAAGCAGGGCTGGCAAGAGTGGGACAGCTATAGGTAGATGAGAAATTCATCACTATCCAAGAATTGGAGGCCTCACTACAGATTGTGAAACTGTCAATGTTTTTATATTTACAGTTAAAGGGAATGATGACACTGGAGAAAATACGGGATACTCACAGTGAAAATAAGGGGTTAATCTCATGATTATATGCATTTTAAGCAGTAAGTATGGGGGATACTGATAGGCTTCGGGCCAAATGGGAGAGGGATTTGCGATGAGAGGTGGATGAGCATCTATGGCGGAAAATGTATTGAAGAGCCTTTAAGACCTCGATTGCCTGCCATTACAAACTACAGAGGGTCAAACTATTACACTGATGGCAATATGACCTAGTTCTCTAAGTTGATCCTGGTGGGGAGCCCATACTGTTGCAATAATTGAAGTGAACATGCAACCTATTGGCACATGTAGTGGTCTTGTAGAAAGGTGCAGATGTACTGGTTGGCAGTGTTGGGGTGGATAAAAGAGGGCAATGGGGTGGTAACAATTCTGGATTCCATGCTAAAACCTTTTGGATTAGAGGCTGTCTGGAAGGCTTTGCCACATATTACACAGTTTCTGATGGTGGCAGCCAGGGCTTGCTTGACCACGCATTGGAAGAGAGAACAGGTACCAGGGGTAAAAGAATGGTGCACTAAAGCCAAAGAGATATACCTAATGGAGAAGATTATGGTTGCATTCCACAGGGGAGCCCTGGGTTGGATGAAGAATGGTTCATCTTCCAGAATAAATGTACTGTGCCATAATCCCACAATGGGACACAGGGTCATTTACTATGTGTTAATGTTCCATCGACTTGGGACTAGATTGTTAATGTGAGCACAAGAGATTTTACATTTCATTGTTAGGGGGAATGTTGCTGCACGGGGTTGGGGGAAGCGGGAGGGTGAACAAAGAAAAATTGTGTGTTCTTTTTTATAATTGCATGTTGATCTGTTCTTCTTCTTTATGATAAAAACAATAAAAATCAAAATTAAAAAAGCAGTGTCCTTCTGAAATTTGTGTCTACATATTCACTGAAAAATCCTTAGTTTAAGAGACTTTAAGGTGAAAATATTATGTATCAAAACCCTTGAAATTCAGCAGACAATTCAAGTAAAGTCACCTTAACAACTCGCTCCATGTTGTGCAACATATGCCTGCAATAATGACATCAGAGATTACATCAATGATGAAATCACTGGTGACATGACTACATCATATATGACATCAATGATTACATTACTGATTACATCATACATAACATCATATAAATGACTTGATTGATAAAAGCACTGATTACATTTATTACATTTTGGACTTTTAATTCTTTTAGGACTATATTCTTTTAAACAAAATATATTCATATATTTTCAAAATACACTTTATTCTGCTGTTTTTGCAATGTATTATTATAATTAGAAATGTTATTTTATAACACGCTTAATGTCAGAAAGTGGTTTATAATCACAGGATCGGGATTCAAATCCGTATTGTGCTGCATTGTCTTGCTTCCAAGACAAACACGTTTCCCCTGAGCTATTCTTCCTCCCCAGTTCAGCTTAACTGTTTTCAAACTAAACGTTTTTTCAGTGAATATAATACATGCATATATCACAGACACAGCAAACAGCTTATTACTTTGGTACCGTTCGTCAAATCCACACAAACTTTGCAAAAACAACATAGGCCTGACCTTGAATATTTTTGATGAGTTGGTGTGGTTTTGTCAAGAGTGGGGGCAAAGTTGTAGGGGTGTCAGTGTTGGTGAAGAGCAGATTTTGGCCGGCTTATATTTTGTGTGCTGTTGGATAATTCTTCACGAATCTTAGCAAAAACAATATTCTTACAAAGTTTGGTGTGGTTAACTCACGTGTGGGAAAATTTGCAGGCGGGCCATAAATAATCATGGTCTTGATAGTCTTGAATGGGGACCGAATTTTACTTGCAGCTTCTGCCCGAACTGCAGGATGGATTTGCACCAAATGTGTGTGAGGATCTTTGGTCAGGGCCCAAGAGTGTGCTTTTGCTCATTTGGTGTTAATCCATTCAGTGTTTTAGTTTTTCAGAAGCGGTAAAATGTAGGTCCAAAATATGGTGATATACGTTGGGACCTGAGACTGCCCCTTTTTTAAATGTTTTATTCTTTAGTATACAGGTTTAATGTCTTAATTGGAGTAATAAAATACCTTCTTTGCACAGCGACTCAGTTTAGAACAGAGTGAAAAAGGGGCTATGATATCTCATCATAGCCAATGATCATTCAATATAGAGTAACTGTGATATGTATCAATACCATGGTCTGTATTTTTAAATGCTCCAACAAAGCTTTGAACCTGAATCCAACCTTATATGCAGAAACATGCTTTTTACATTTTGCATCTCTTTTTCTTTCATGCCTCATCTGCGTTAACAGTGATGTGACTCATGATGACATACGTGATGTCATATGTGATATCATCAGGGATGACATTTGTGATGTCATCAGTGTGCTTAGGAGCTACACAATGGGGGCCTCACAGTTTAGGTTGTGTAGCTTCCAGCACCTGTCAAATTTCAGGTGTTTTGTGGCATTAAATCAGCACCTCACTAAAGTTTTTTTCACTGATTAATTAAGATTACCCCTGCTAATTGTGCACAGAGTGTTAATTCTATTAAAGACTAGGAGGCGAGCATTATGCTTCAACTTCTTATTTATTATCCTTCAGCAGATTCAACAAAACGTAAGAAAATTGTAACCAAAAACATATTTTTTATCTTTACTTTTCTTGTGAACTACAAGTCCCACTGTTTTGTAGTCCTATCAGGGCCCACCCAGTCCATGGCCCACTTCCTGTTCCTGAAGACCTTCTCTCTTTGACTGCTCTGAACACATATCTTGTAACTGTCCAATGTATGCCCCATTCAACAAGGCAAGCAGTAGACTTTCAACTGGCTGCACTCTCACAGCAAACTTCTCCTCATTCGGGCACTACTACCCCTGAATCCTCAGCTCTCAGACATTTTTCTGGTCTTCACCTAAGGGTCATACAATGACAAATATTAGAGTAGGGTCTCCGTACTGACACATTCATCAATAAACAATACATCAGTTGAAATACAGTATGCACATATTGGGAGGGAAATTAATGCCTGCCTCCTAGTCTTTAATAGAATTAATACTCCCTGTGCAATTAGCAGGGGTAATCTTCATTCTATGGCAAGACTGGAGGCAAGCATTATGCTTGTTCAAAGCTTTCCTATTACTACTTCTGCCATTGCTTCTATGGGCTTAAAGTAAAACCCTTTAAAAGTGCTATCACAAGACAAATCGGCTGCTTGCATAATATCGCGCAGTGTTGCACCTGCTGTGAATGGTCTGGAATCCATTGATCCCGTCACAGAATGTGCTCCATACCCATTCAAGTTGATGCCTGCTAGCTGCATCACTTCTCGCACCCACCTAGCTATGATGGCTGACGCTACTGCTTGGAATGGTTTCCTGCATGCTTTCAATAATTGCAGAGTATTAGCAGGCCTGCACTCTGCCATTCTATACTCATTTTTTTTTATTACACCTAGCGACACACCACTTCTTATTGTTAGGGAAGTAGGGTAATGCACTGAAGTGGACCCCTTCTTCGTCCTCCTAACTATAGAAAATGTTAGCCCTTCTGGGCCAAAGAATTTCCTGTACACATCAAGGGCCTTTACATCTGCTACTTGCTTGCAGGACACTAAGCGTAATAGCATGGCTAGCTTTCCTGATAATTGCTTCAGCGATAGGTACCTGTCACCTGGCCAACTATCTAACAGCCTCAGCACTAATGTGACACCCCAAAGTTGCTTGTATCTTAGCTCCGTGGGCACCTTATACCGTACTTGCTTTATAAGCTTGGCTGACGCCGGGTACTCTCCTGCTGGTACTCTTCAATAAAATTGTTCTAGGAAATTCAAGATCAACACTAAAGGATCTGAAATGGGATGAAGATCTCTCCCTCTACACCAGGCCGACCACTTGGCCCAAGCTGCGTCGTAGAAGGGGCCCATGACTCAGCAATGAGCTCCGCAGCTCGCTTCAAAATGCTTGGCAAGTGCCAGTGTCTCCGGATATCCTGCACGCAAGCAATGGGAGAGTCCCTCTCACTCTCAGAGGATGAAATGACTCAGCTGGGTCCGTGAGTAATTGCTCCACGTCAGGGAGGACTTGCAGTATTTCCACTGCCAGTTCCATCAGTGTTAGGAACCATACTTGTGATTTCCATATCGGAACTATCAGAACCACCCCCGCTAGCTCTCGTTGACATTTCAACACTCTGCTTAGCATCATGAAGGGGGAAAATGCATAGTGCAGCTCCCCTGACCATATTTGCAGAAACACGTCCCTGCCCTTGGCAGAAGGATCCAGCCTCCAACTGAAATATACGGGGGTTTGCATGATGAGACGAGACGCAAACAGGTCGATGGCTACTGGTCCCCATAGCTCGTTCAACAAATACTTCTACGTTCAACTTCCAATCGCTGGAGTCTGCCAGGTATCGGGAGTTCCAGTTGGCTACCACGTTGAGTGTCCCTGGAAGATACTCCGCTGTCACTGACATTCCTGACTGGAGGCAGAAATGCCAAAATCCTTTGCTTGTTCTGCTAGCAATCTGAATCTCGCTCCTCCTAGATGATTTATGTATCTGACTGCAGATATGCTGTCCATCTTGAGAAGAATGCAGCAACTCACTCTCCCTTTGGTGAATGCTTTGATGGTGAAAGAAACCGCTTGGAGTTCTAAACAGTTTATGTGTAGACGAAGTTCCTCCTCTCTTCATTTTGCTCCGGTCTCTAGATGTCCGCATCTCACTGCCCAGACTCCTCAGCTGGCATCTGATTCGAGAATCAAGTCTGGTTGATCTCCGAAAATGGCACGACCATTCCAGACATCCATATTTTTCAACCAACGTAAAGCTCTGTGATGGAGTCCTGATCTAAGGGAATTATTTGATGGTACTTCAGAACCTGCTGTAAATGTCTGATCTTCAGTCTCTATAATAATCAAAAATAATCAGGATGTGAGATCCTACAAATCGGCAGGCTATGGTTCTGAACCGAAGAGTTTATTTCAGAAAACCACAAGTGTTATAGTTCAATTAGTTTACATAGCTTTTGATAAGCACGAAAAGCTCAAAAAGAATGGACAATAGTGATTGAGTTTGGTGGAAATACAGATTGAGTATTTACCTCTTCTGTGTTGAGGTATAAAGTTCCACCTAAAGGCACAGTGGTATACAACAGTTAGAGAAACATATACTTATACAACAGTGCACCAGGGACATAGGGTGGTCCAGGGTACCGTAAACACGGGGTGTACACAACATAATCTACAAGACATTCAGAAAATAGGGTATTTGCAGTTGTGTCACTGAGGATCGACACGGTGTGTTTCGGCCAGGAAGGCAGGATTGTTGCCTGGATGGTATTGGCCTTCTTCAGGATGAGCACCAAGTGTGGTGTAGTCCGTTTTGTCTGTAAATAGAGAAGGATTTGTAAGGATCTCGGGGTCTAATTGTGTTATTTAGTGTTTCATAACTGAGGCCTAGTGTTGTCATATCGAAAGACAGCTTACCTGCTGCTGTGGTAGCAGTGGTGATGCTGTACAGAATCTTCCAGGGGAAAGTGCTGGATGGAAGGTGCAGGGAATGCACTGGCGGAGCCGTGGGTTCCTGAGGTAATGATTTGGTCAGGATCCAGTCGGCTAGAGGAGGGCCTAAAAAGGTCCCTCGTCTGAAATAAAACAAAGTTAGACATGAGTATAAAGCGTCGGTACCAGCGTCTAGGACTAGGGTCAGGGTGTCCCTGGTTCGGTGAACACTATAGGAGGTGGTGGATGCCATATAGGCATGGACGCTCCAGGGCGTGTTGGCATCATGGTGTCAACCATTGCCTTAAGTGATCTAAGGCGTGGAGGGTAATACCGTCCCATTAAAATCAAATAAAAATAGCGCAAAAATAGTGCCTATGTTGAGAAGTGCATCCAAAATGGTGGTGCGTCTGTGTTCTACAGATGGGTCACAGTGCGCAGGGAGGGCCGAAAAACAACCCGTGGTTACTGTGCTTATCATACCTTAAATGTTAACATGGACCCACACGGAGAAGGAGGTAGTACCACTATCGTAGACTCCCCGTGACTGAGTAAACGGATCAGTGTAGAGGGCACTGTCTTCTGGAGGCGTGAGAGCTAGATTGAGGCACTTACCACGAGCCGTGAGAGCAACTTGCGTCGTTGGGGGATCTGTTGCTGTAATGGTAGCTGCAGCATATATATGCAACCCGCTTGGCTAATAAGCTAGTCCCAGAGTGGTGTCTGGGCCAATGGCACGGGTGTGGGAGGTGCTAGGAGTTCTGCGATAAGCTGAAAAAAACTCTGACACAACACCTTGCCACTGAAGCCCGCTTGTCAAAGCTAACTGAATGGCATTCTTAATTATACCATTGACCCTTTCGACAAGACTGTTGTCACTTGGATTGTATAACGAGGTACGATTATGTTCTATACCATGCCGCACCAAAAATTCCTTCATGACCTTAGAGGTAAACTGCACACCATTATCCGTAACCAAATTTGCAGGAATTCCTTCCTTATCAAATACCTTCTTAAGAAAGGCTATCACACAATCCGTAGTTACCTTACTATATGCAGCCACCTCAACCCATTTAGATGTGTAATCCACCAAAGCCAAAAGGAACCTGGACTCAGGTTCTAAACATTCAAAAGGGCCCATGATGTCTAAAGCCAACTTAGACCACATTTCCCTGGGAATATCCACCGGGTGGGTAGGTTGAGGGCGAACAATTTTGCTTTTGTCACTCATGCCACAGATACAACACTCCTTCACCGCCAATTCCACATCGCAGTCCATGGCAGGCCACCAATATTCCTCCCTAAGTCTTCTTTTGGCCAGAGAGTGACCTAAATGCCCCTCATGGGCCAATGCAACAATGTCTTTCCTTCAAGCTGATGGGTGGAATCAATTTCGTTCCTCTTGATACACTCCAAGGACCCACAGATAGTTCCTCAAGAACCTGGGATTAACCTTTGCTCTCTTCCCTATCCTTCACCGCATCCCAACCTTTGCTAAGGCCCTCCTTGATCCAACACAACTCAGCATCGTTTTCACTCTCTATGGTCCAAGTGGATTTATCAATGGCCGGGATGACACATGAAACCTGACACTCTTCCTCCACTTCCATATCATTGCACTGAGACTCCACCAAACCTGCCGTCGGCAACCATGATACACAATCCGCAACCACATTTCGTCTGCCAGGCACATACTCCATGCTGAAGTTATATATATTCTTGCAAATCCACAGACCACCTAACAATCCTAGGTGACACTGCCCCAGCTCCCTTCGTGGATGACACATGTACAAGGGGCTTGTGGTCGGTCCTAACTACTATGGAATACCCCAAAGAAATGTCCTAAAATGTTTGGACGCCCAGGTCACTGCCAAAGCTTCACGCTCAATCACCGAATATCTTTGCTCAGCCCCCCTTAAGGTCATAGACACAAAAGCCACGGTTCTGTACTCACCCTTACACATTTGTTCCAAAACTGCACCTAAACCCACTTCGCTGGCATCTACCATGAGAATGATTTTGTATTTGGGATCAAATAACCTTAAACACAGAGCAAGATCCACGCTAAGCTTCACAGCTTCAAATTCCTCACCACACTTGTCTGACCATTCAAACCTAACGTTTTTCTTTATCAATGCTCTCATGGACACAGTTCTGTCAGAATAGTTTGGAATTAATTTCACATAATATTCAGCTAGCCCAAGAAATGCCTTAAGATGATCCTTACTGGTGGGCACTGGGGTATCTCTCAACACTTGCACAAGTTCCGCCTTGGGACTGATTCCTTGAGAACTAAGGGTATGGGCCAGATATGTCACTCTGTTCACCCCCACATGGCATTTCGCCAATTTTACCGTCAAGCCCTTCACTTTCAAGACTTTCATCACGCCACGCACCCTACCATCATATTCCTCACTATTAGCACCCCACACCAAGATGTCATCCTGGAAATAACATACCCCAGGCAACCCACCAAACAGTTCTTGCATCAAATGTTGGAACACAGCCGATGCCGACGCCAGGCCAAAAGGCATGCAGCAAAAACGATACAGACCAAATGGGGTCACAAAAGATGTAAGGGGCCTAGAATCAACGTGTAGGTCAATCTGATGGCATGCCGCGGACAAATCAAATGTAGAAAAACATTTAGCTTTGTCTAGACTGAGCAGCAACTCATTAATGTTTGGCAAGGGATGACAGTCAACCCAAATACTTGAATTAAGTTCCGGCAAATCCACACACATCCTAATGTTGCCGTCACCCTTCCGGACCAAGACCACAGGAAACAACCATTCAGAGGATTCAATAGGTTCAATTACCTCTGCAGCCATTAGTTTATCCAGTTCTAATTTGACACCATCCCTTGCTAAAACAGGAATACCCCTCACCTTGTGTACCTTAGGCACAGCACCTCTTTTTATCATGATGCGATGTGCAAATCCTTTGAGTTTCCCTAATTTATCCAAAAACACTTCAGAAAACTCCACTCCCAGAGATTCAGACGTCAAAGTCTCCCTCACTTCCTCACCCTCGTGAAAGCTCAACACAGGCACTTCCTTCCCCGGGTGAATTTCCATACCCAAAGCAGCTTGTTTGTCCCATCCCAGGACACTCGTACCCTTCATCGCTACATACAACTTACCCACCGCTTGTCGACCCCGGAATTCAATGCAAGATAGACTATAGCCTAACACAGAGATGGGATTTTGTCCATAAGCATTAGGATTGATATCTGACGGACACAAGGCCGATATCTCCTTGCCAACTTTTTCTGTGTATGTTTCTGGGGATACAATGCTATAAGGAGAACCTGAATCCACTAACATGTCCAAAGCTTGCCCATCCACCATCACAGAGACCCACTGACCTTTCCGTGAAACTCCTTCCACATGTAGAATCACACCCTGCTCTACTTTAGTCACAGACACAACCTATCCTATTGATCAGACACACTTCCATCCGAAACCACGCCAACCATACCGTTAAACTTGCACATTTTCTACACACAACAATTACGGCCGGACACTCCTTAGAACCAGCGAAATGAGTCGGCCAGCCACACTATCTACATGAATCCTTGCCAGTGGGTGACCTCCCACTTTGACTGTCACTCTTATTAAGTTTCTTTTTATTGTCCTCTTCCGCATGGCACAATAGCTTGAACTGCATCTCTGGCACAATCTCGTTCTGTAACTATCTGCACGCTCGCCCTGGAAACTTCAATGGCCCTAGCGATCTCAACAACTTTCTCCAAGGGCGGATCATTTTCTATCCAAAGTCTTTCCCTGATCTCCTGGTTACTTGACTACATCATAACTTGATCCCTGATATACTCATCTAAAATTCCTGAGAACTTGCACGCAGCCATAAGAGTCTGCAATGCTGTTTCATAAGCATCTATGGATTCACCAGGACCTTGTGCCCTCGTTAAGAATTTGTAACGCTCCAAAACTACATTTATTCTCCTACCAAAACGATCCTTCAATTTCTTCAAAGCAGTCTCATACGTGCTCACCACCCTTTCTACTTCGCCACTGCCACGCACAGTCACTTCCTCCCCCTGCAAATGGCAAAAGATCTGCAGCCCTTTAGTACCTATACAGTTAAGCAGTGCTGCCTCTTTCTCATCATCGGAAAACTTTGCCCCTCCAGCCGCCCACAAATATATTGTAAAGGAGTCAATTAATTGATCCCACGGGGCAACTGGCTCACCTGGGGTTGGCAAAAATGCAGGAGGGGGGTCTAGCTGCAGTATGCCACATGCTTTTCAAACCAACTAACAGATGTGGAAGCAAAGCACTGCTAAAGGAGAGTGACTGTCTTCACAAGCAGAATTCAATTGTCTCACAGCACAAAACAATTCCACTGGATTTTTGAAAGCAAGGAGGTCAGTGTACGCACTACAACATACAGTGTTCGGACCACAGCAGTGGTACAATACTGTCAACCCACCACCACATAGTGCTCACAGTACTTTGAAGGAAAAGACTGCAACGCCGGTGATAAGTGTTGCAGAGTAATCACCCATACGACGCTTGGAGCATCTGAGGCCTGAAACCTCCTCTGTACTGCCGGGCACGGAACTCTCCAACGTGTTGCGCCCAGCTGTACCTGAATCTAAAACGCTTTTCACGTCACGGGACATAATGCCACAAGGAGGCTGCTTGTTAGCACCGCCCAGCTACTTCCGGGATGCCGGATCAACAAATCGGGCTCCACGCATGTGCGTCGCTGCTCCAGTACCTACGGCTCATCACAGCCAGGAGCAGCCGCGGAGCACACGCACAGCTGCCACCTTCTCAGCAGCCACGGAGCCAACACACACTACCGCTCCCTCCTGGAAGCGGCAGCAAGGCTCAGCCAGGACGGCCTCTTCTTCTTGCTGCGACCGCACCGGGGCTCAGAGTCAGCCACAACTCAGCTGTGTCTTCGAGGCGGAGAAGCGCCGGAGCTGCAGCGGTCCCCACTTGAGATTGCCCCAGACCAAGGGCCAGGCAGCAGCAAAACGGGACACGCCGCACACCAACAGCATCAAAATGCAGCCGCAGCCGGACACCTCCAGGCGGGACCACCCAGTGTCAGCCGCGTCGTGGCAGCCGAAACAGGTTGATCACGGTAGACGGCGTCAGTCCCCAGGGCACACAGCTACGCTCCCCGCGGTCCCTGCTCCAGCGAACTCAACGGGACAACAGGAATGGCCTCGCACACGTGGTGTAGAGGGGTCCAGATACCTCGTTGCCAATGAAGTAAGTTGCGGACACCAGGTAAGTGTAGAACAGGTTTATTCTGGACCCAAGCAGAGCAGGCCACCTCTGTGAAGCGAACAAACAACCAACTGACCCGTGTGGAATGTTGATCCATGAGCATGGATCAATATTCCACACACGCCCACAGCGGAATACAACAGATGGCCAATATTGGCAGACCTTTAGAAGTATACGGCCTGTGATATGGCTAAGAAAGTAGTCCATGAAGGAGTATTTTTATATGATGTCCTGCGCCAAGAAGAAATCTACACTGTGGGCAATTCCATGTTTAGATTGTTGTAAGGACTGTTTGAAGCTAAAATAAATGAACAAAATGGAACCGGGTCCTTGTATAGCCTTTTTCTGGGACTGGTCATTTGCATAGCAAAATGTCATTTTGATTCCTGCTCAGTTATGCGACAGAAACTGCTTTTCTTGATAACTAAAAAACCCTCTTACAGATGCTGAAAATGTGAAAGGCAGTCTTCCTGACATTACTGTATCTATCTGCCAAGTTCAATAATCAAGTTTTAGTAGAGCAGATGGTTTCTGTAGGAAAGATGGTAGTAACAACAATTAAATTGGTATGATGTTTTCTAAAAGATGGGTCTTAGACTGTATTATTCACAAAATGTGTGTGAGCTAAGGTGGCATCTTTAGTTTCACACTGTTCTCGAGTCTGCCATGTTATGTTAAATGTTTGTATGGACGTCTTTTGTAAAACCCTGAATGACTGTACAGTAATATTGGATGCTTACCCTTATTTAAAAACACATTTATCTTCCAGGTGTTTCCTGATCATCTATCCTTCTCCCCGTAGGTATAGAGTTCCTTAACCAATGGATGACCAGAAATAATCTTCAACTTTTTCTAAATCTCCTGGAACACTGGCACCTACTCTGCCACCCTTCATTGAAGGTAAGGTCATTGCTCTCCTTTTCTTCACAATCTACGTCGTCTTTACAGGCAAACACATCCCATAATGTGGCTTCTCATATGATCTTGTTACCAATGATTCTCAAATCTTCTTCGCTTGCTGCTCCTTCACCCCTGAGTTATACTCTCTCATTAACAATTATCTTACTGCTAGAAGGCAAAGGATGAAGATCTCCTGATGATCAACTTTCTTTTCCCTTGATCACCTCCCCTGATACACTGTCTATTGCATTTTTGGGGCTCTCTTAGGCAATTACAACGTTCAATAGTTTATGCATGTACTGCTACCACTTAAACATTACATTTCTTGAACATCTGAAAAAGTGTCCATACTTCTCCCTAAATCTTGCAAAATACTGATTTCCACTGTAGCACGCATGACCACCCTATGCTCCTTTTGGGAATCTCCTCCACCGCTAGGTTCCTCCTGACAAAGCACACAACTTTGCCACCCACATACTTTTCAACCTGCCATGTTCTTTAACCACTTCCATGTGGAACTGATTTCTATGCACTGACCTTTCAAATTCTGTCCTCTTGAATGTGCATCCTCCCATTGTGTCACCCACCTCACTGCCACATGTTCTTAGTCTGTCTCACACTAATGAATCATTAATTTTGCTCGATCCTAATCCCTCCTAAAGATTAATGTCCCACACTCAAAATGCACTGCAATTTGCTTTGGGTCTTTAATTCCAGGACTTGCCACCCCTGGAATGACCCCCTTCCAGATTAATATAGCAACCAATGTAAAATGTTACTCATGAAAAGCGCTAAGAATTGTGATTACCACTGCATTCAATATGACCATATACACATGGCTGCTTGCTGAAGCTCTTGCAAAAAACAAAATAAAAACTTGACAACTACATTCTGAAAACAACATAGAGCGACCTTCTTGGAAGTAAAGGTATATCTACCTATTCCAGGGGTTTCTAAACGTTTTTATGTTAATCCCTCGTTGAGCAAAAATAATGTTGACATGGTCAATAAAATGCTATAACTGCTTATTTCTTCTGTTTGAAACAGTCACCCTTCTCTCATACAGCGGCCTCAGGAATATGAGAGGAGACAGGGCCATCAGAGGAGTCTCTGGCAGTGACAACATGCAAAGTTGCAGGGAAAGCAGGGACTCGTTTGGATTCCCGCAAAGAGGTAAGGGTAGCAGGACCTCATGTGGACACCACCACAGAGGAAGTAGAGGTAGGTCCTCATATGATACACCCACAGAGGAATTAGAGCAGTAGGATGGCATGATATTCACATGGGGGGAATGGATGCCAACAGCAAGAATACTAGAGAAGCGTTTTGGAAGTGCTCATGCCTGGTTGGCAGTCATAGAGGAGGAAGTAGCTCCAATCTTTAGGGTGGGGATGCTGTTGTGGATGAGGTCTGTCAACAGGAGGCTGCAGTGGGTGACTACGTGCCGTATTAACTATTGGATATGTCTGTGGGGGTAGGGTCATGTAGAGGAAAATGTGGTTGCGGAAGATACCTTTCCTGTTCCTTACTTTGCACAGGGGGAATGTCATGTCTATGAGAAGCCACAGTGAGCTGAACATTTAGCACACCCTACCCAAACCAAAGGATCTTGGGTGAGAATACTTTATTCTACCATATCATTAGATCCTCAGGGCAGGAACCTGAGGTATTCTGCACAGTTGAGTGCTCTGCGATTGGGGTCAAGCTGCAGCAGGAGATAAGGGGCAAGGACTGCGCTCTAGTGATTATAGGCATGAGGAACATCTGCAGCAATATGACAGGAAGGTGGCCAGGTACACATGTCCACAGAGGCCCAAATCAGAGATGGAAAGGAGGAGGGACATTGTCCTCACACATGCCAATGCAGGGGTGCAGCACAGCTTTGACATCAGCATGCCCTGCCCACATCAATATTTTTCTCCTGTTTGCCCAAAGCTAGTGGCAAAGGCATCTGTACCCAATGACAAGCCCTGTTACCTGGCAGTTCCCAGAACAGGTCCTGTTACCGGGCAGCTCCCAGATATGCATTGAGAATGGTGCCCAACCAGTATCAAGCATCTTTAGGCAGTCCCCCTCAACTGCATAATGCAGCATAGAGAGATGTATTGACTTCATTGTGGGGTCAGAGTTAGCTGGGTGGAGCTTGATCATCTAGTGGTGGCAGACAACCTGGGGAGACTTAGGGAGCATCGCCACCCCTGCCCTTGTATGTTTCTGTACTGGGGGTGGGGGGAATAAAGCAGTCATAAAAGAGGGACTAGCAAAATGCTGTCAGGGTGAACTTGAGAATTGTATGTGAGGATGAACAGTGTGAATGAACCTGAGATTCTTAAGGGGTGGCTATAACCTGTAAAAGAGCTTGAGAACCTTGGTGTGTACCTTCACCCTGAGAGAGAGACTGAGAACCTTAAGGGATAATCTGTGGCCTATTGGGGAACCTCAGACATTTAGTGGGTGGCTGTCCCTGTGAAGAAAACGAAATCAAGAACCTTAAGCAGCACCTGTACCATGTGTGAAAACCTGGTAAACCAATGTGGTGGCTGATGTCTTTGAAAGAGCCTGAAAACCTAAGTGGGTGTCTAACCATTTGAAAGAGCTAAACATCACCTAGGCCCTGGTACCCTGGTGCCCTGATGCCCTGGTGCCCTGGTGCCCTGTGAGAGAACTTGATACACCTAGTGGCTGGCTGTGCACTGTGAAACAACCAGAGAACTGGGGGAATATGTCATGTGGGAGAACAGGAGTGCTTTCCAGCTCCTGTATAGACCCACATATAAAATATAAAATATAAAATAGAGTATCTTAAAAGTTGGTTACACTCTGTGAAAGATATTAATAACTTAAAGGGTGTCTATAACCTGTGGAAAAGGTGATAAGAGGTGGTTGTGTCTTGTGGAATTGCCTGAGAAATGTATTGGTGGCTTTGCCCTGTGAAAAAACCTGAAGACCTTCAGTGGTGGGTGTATCTTGTGGGAGAACATGAGAACCTTTGGCAAGAGTGTGATCAAAATTCATCAACCAATTCATAAACATTAATTGCACTATATGCACGTGTGAGGAACTTCAGTTACCATCATACTACAAGTATCTATTGCCCAAACACTGCACCGTAAAACTAACCTACTACACTTTCAGTGACTGACATGTTTTGGTTAACAAACCATTGTCATCAACTTCCAAGCCGGTGTGTTGGTGATGGGTAGATAACATTCCATAGAGTTCTGCAATGAAGTGCTTGTTCATTGGTATACATTTCTATTGTTCAACATGCAATATGTCAACACTTCTTCTGTTGCTAGAGTCCAGCCTTAACTAAAAGCTCCCTCAGATGGTCAATTTGCAGGCAGGGCAACACTATTTTGGGCCTCATTACGAGTTTGCCGGTCCGGATACAAAGGTACCGGTAAGCTTGCCGGTACCGTTGTATCCGGACCGGCAAACTCCAAGCTGTGCTCACGGGTGCCTTTCATTCTGCCAGGTCTGACCTGGCGGGATGAAAGGCACCCGCGAGCACAGCATGCCTGTAACACAGGCATCGTAATGATTGGTGCCGGTGCTACAGACATCCACATTTCCATTGAGCCCTATGGGGCTCAAATGGGAATGGGGATCACCCGATTGCAGCACCCGCGAAAGGGCAATTACCGGGTCCGGCGGGCCGGAACACCCCAGTAATTGTCCATTCGCGGGTGCCGGATTTTATCACAAGTTTGGAGGTAGCCTGCCTGTATTACAGGCATGGCTACCTCCAAACTTGTAATGAGGCCCACTTGACTCTTAAGAAACTCATAATACTGACCACATGAACCACTTGTTGTACAAATACTTTCACAGGCCATCACTGGTTCTCACAGGTGATGTGTCTAGTAGGTAGGCATCAAGAATCTATGTGACTGATGGTCCACTGTCTTTTCCTGTAGATGGTATATCTGTATTGAAATGAATGAGTAACAGTAGAGGGGGTCCCAGGGTGCCTCCACCCCACAGTTTGTCCCTGCACTGCTCACAAGTATTTCTGCAGGTGCCACTTATGTACTGCTGGTGGATGCAACGGTCTTCTCTGGGTTTGACAGTCTCTGTGTATTTGACAATATTTTTGCTCAATGGTGTTATTCCTGTTCCCTGCCTTCTTTTTCAAATTGAATGTGTAAGCGCTGCAGCAAAGCATCCTTGCTTATCTGCACAGTGCTTCCTCCTTGTGATGCTTCATGTACATTGGATGAAAATCAGTAATTTTTCAGTTGAAAACCGTACTCCACAAAGGAACCCAACAGATGTTCATCAGATAATACAGAGGGTATGCATTGTGATGGCTAAACCCCTTGATGGCCACAGCAAAAACTTCTAGTGCAGAAGAGAAGGCCTTAGACAGCAGCTGCTACCAACACAGTGTTAACAACACCCCCATTAGAGCTTTGCTCTCAGTCTGTAATGACTTTGCATAGCTGTTTAAGCAAGTCAATCCTGTGAAAAGTAGAGCTCCAATGGGTGGTTACTGAGGTCAACACGTTGTGCAGTGGCAACTTGTGACAGACCTGCTGTTGGTACAGTTCATTTTGGCATGTTGAACCCGGACGAAATGGGAGCTGATTTTGTGGGAAAAAGCAACAATGACTTTCACAGGCTCTTGGTTTCTGATAAAGTATTTGGCCATGAGGAGAAGTGCATGCCTAAAGCAAGGGACGTTCATTGCTTTGCCCATTTTTAATGTAGGGGGGCATTTGATCCACTGTCTGCTGCAACAAAACCTAGATTGAAACTACGAGACCTTTGCCAGTGTTTCCCGTTCCTCGATCTTCTCCCAGCTTCCAACTCGCTTGTGGTTTTTCGCCTGAAACCATATAATGCAGAAGGCTGCTTGGTGCAGAATTACACATACTTGCTGCCGTCTTAAATAATTCTGGGAACACACTTGGCTGTTGGAGGAAGGAAAGGCCAAACAGTGTGCTCTGAGAGTGATGTAAATAATGCTCTGCCCTTTGGTCAGCATCTCCATGGTGAAGTGGAATTTTGACACACTGACTACTGTAGTATATGCCATCAGACGCACGAGTTCACATCTATGTGAAAAGGCCCGACAAACTATTGTCCAATTAGTTAAGTCGATATAGATATGACAATCTTCCCAGAAAAGATATGAAAATATTCCTCGAAATCACGAGCCTATGAACAGGGACATGTTAGATCCAAAACAGGTGGCCTTACAGGCTGGTGTTTCACTGGTAGACCAAATGTGTGTGTTCCTGCAAATAATTGAGAAATTAATGCAAAATGAAGGCTCAGAAAGGTACGTGGCATATCTGGCGTTCACCCCTTGGCTTGATTGTATCACACATTAAATCAGTGGTCTTCAAACTTTTTTGGCCTGGCCCCCCCCTGAGCAAAATATGAGCCAGCCGGGCCCCCCACAAATGTGCAGATGAACGTTTGCGTGACGTCACCGCACCCTACTCCCAGTATAGACCCTGGCCTCTCCCCACCCTGCTCCCACCACTATCCCAGTGCTCCCGCCCACCCTGCTCCCACCACAGTCCCATAACACAATCATACACGCATCCATACACATATTTAAATAAAGAATAAATCACCATAAACATACCTTCTGCAGCGGCCTGCGCGTGGTTGCTAAAATGCCCCACTCCAGCTTGCTCTGCCTGTATGTGCGAGGAGGCGCAGGAGCACCCTCTCGCACATACATACATGCAGTGCCCCAGCCAACATTTCCAATGAGCTATGCAAGGCTGGCAAAGCAAAACGCCCCCAGCGTTGCATGGCTCAGTGATCATGTGCGGCTGGGGAACTGAACTGTCAAAGGCAAACAGTGTTTCCCTTTGACAGTTCAGCCAGTCCAGGAGCACTCCCTCAGCTGGAAAAAGCAGCTGATGGAGTACTCAGTGTTTCACTGGGCTGGCTTCTCGGCTCCTCCATAATGGGTGAGGGGGCCAGTGGGTGGACGCCCCCTCACCCATTATGAATGGGCTGCCAGACTTGGACTGGCCTATAGGGCAACAGGGCGATGACTGTACCAAAAATGCAAAATGCTAGTGTAGGCCAGTCAAAATGGGCCACTTTTTTGGCCAATGTGGGCCAGTTTGAGGAATTACTTCACCATTCAGCTAGTAGTTTATTCCTGAATGAACATTCTTTAAATATCACAATTTGTTTACATTTGAACAAAAAACACCCCCTTGGTTACTATTCAAACAGTCAGTGACTAAAGGACGGAATATCCATTTGCAACGGCTGGGCACTTTTTTATTTGTGCCTAAGGCCATTTAATGGTGCAGTCTGACCATGTGAGCTGCCCGTGCCCATTTCCTCCTAGCTTAAAAAAAATAAAAAAATAATATATATATATACATATATATATATATATATATCAGTGAAAAAAACGTTGTTCAAGGGACGTTATGGTTCAAAGTAAAACCGAAAAACCCCTGAAATTCGGCAGTTATGGTATAATAAGCAACCATAACTCGCGCCACCGTGCACTGCTAACACTAACACCCAGGACATCAAAGATGACATCACAAATGTCATTGATGACATCACTGATGACATCACATGTCTGGCTCCCCCTTTTTTTCCTTTACTGACATATCTAGGCCACATGGTTTTGCTCAGTAACAGTCAAGGGGCCTCATTACGACCCTGGCGCTAAGGGATTACTGGTACCGGTACCGTTTGGAGAGGTTTGGTCCAGGGGGGCAAAGTTATAGGGGGGGGTCCCAAAACCTTTGTTTTTTCCTATAGACATAATGGGAAAAAACTTTGCGCATGGCTACAGCCCGAACCGCTGGACGGATTTACACCAAATTTGCGTCAGGAGTGGTGGCTTGGTCCCGAAAGCTTGCTTTTGCAAATTTGGTGTCAATCCGTCCAGTAGTTTTTTTTTTTAAAATGACCAAAATGTAAGGCAAAAAAATTAGTGATATCTGTGTTCGCTTCGCGGACGGACTTCCCTGTTCGCCCCGCGGAGAGCAACCCGATTGGCCCATATGCTTGCGTCATGTCCGCGGACATGCGACGTGTTCGCTGATTGGACGGCGTGGGGCGTGGAACGCGTCAGATTTTCTGTGGCGCCCACCACCTTGTATTCGCCTTCGACCGCGTACAGCGCAGTGAAACCTGGATTAAAAATTGTATTTAGTGGAGTGTGTTGGTGTGTAAGAGTGTTTGGGGAGGGTGGGGGAGTATGAGATAGGTTCAATGTTTTGTTTTTTTATGTGCTATATGCTTTTGTTGTGTTCGATTTGTCCGCGGAAAACACGGCTGTTCTGACATTTTGTAAATAAACTAAATGGTGGGGTGTTCAGAGGACGGAGTATGTGTCTTTTTTGTTCGCAAGGAAGGTAAAATTGAGCTAAAAACACTCGCAGTGTATTTAAATGTTCATAAATACACAAACTGGGGGTGTCCTGAGGACGCTGTCCGTATTGTAATCTGTCAAGTTGAATGCGTTCTAAGAACACTCGCGGTGTCCCGAAATGGTTGCAATTACACAAAATGGGGGTGTTCTGAGAACGTTGTTTGTATTGTTCGTTGTCAGGTTGAAAGTGTTCTACAAACCCTCCTTTTGTCCGCTGATAGTACAATTTCCTATGGGCCTCACCCGACTTTTTGTCCACTAAAGAAACAATAAATCAGGCTGGTGTGCGCCGACATTAAGTGATAATCCTATGACTGGCGCTATTGACCTGGCTGACTTGCTTTTGCGACACTAAATCATATCTCCCGCCCCTAAGCCTGACATTATGAAAGCATTCATATTCCCTGCCTCTCTCCGTCATGTTGCAGGGTGCTTCTTCAAACACGCCCAGTCGTCTCCAGTCCTACACGACTTTACACAGAACCCGGAAGACAACACACATTATGTCACAACACAGCAAGCCACAATTCGGAATATGAAACTGTGATTTAAAAGTAAACAGCAGGATTGTACATTTGGTAAATTACATTTATTTCACATGAAATGTTTAGTGAATATTCAGCGATTTGCAATTGTCTCTGCTGTCGATCAGCAAAAGTTTATTTTGAGCCACGGGCTGTTCCTTTGCAGTAGATAGGCTGTTGGTTTCGGATAAAAGCAGTAAATGGTTGCACTGATAATCGGAAGGTTGCTCCAACAACGAGGCATTAGACCACCATAATATTCATTTTATTTATTAGGGCGTGAAACTATTTGCTAGCGAAGATAGTGCAACGGAGTATGTTAATAAGAAAATAATATTTTTGCATTTATATAGCGCTAAGAACCGTCAGGTATCTCAGCGCTGCTCATTATTACCCACGGTGTGTGGTGCTCATTTATCAACCACGGAAGGATGAAAGGCTGAGTTTGGCAGTACCGGGATTCGAACCTGCGTTAGCAAGCTGTGCACGGATGTCAAAGCGTGTGCTCTACTCGCTGTGCCACTTGACCGGCTACAGTGAAGTGACACAGCGAGTAGAGCGCTTGACCGGCTACAGACCGGTTAAATTATTTCTATTAACTCACCCTGTGTCGTCTGCCTTTTTTAGAGCCCTCTAAACGACAGGGGATCAATTCGGCGGTGATAGTGCGCGGTAGAAAACAATATGCCACATTGAACAAACAAGTACAACTTGACCGGGCTTTAATGCCACGCTATTGTTATTAAATTCCGGTATAAAATAATCTAAAGGGTTACTTACATTATAATTGCATTTTCCATTGTCCAAGTGTAGTGCAGTCCCAAAATACGATTCCACATGTGCCAACGATCTTTCTCAAAGTGATATAATATACAAAAGTGGTTTCGTTTCAGAAATGTCATCTTTATCGTGTCTTACGTTTTTGCTACACTTCTTCAATAGAAGTCTTTCAGTACAATCTCTGTCTGTCAAGGTAAAAAAAAATAGAAACTTATACTGGGAGTCGTGGGCCTCTCCGGGCCACGAGAAAAAAATGGAAGCAGCTGACCTTCACTGTGAACGAACATAAATGCTTACTTTGCAACATTCTGTGTAAAGCCATCTGTGAGAACTTGCTGTTTACACTACATTTTTGTATATTGTTTGCGTGCTAATAAAAAAGTTTGTTTAAGGGACGTTATGGTTCCAAGTAAAGCCGAAAAACCCCTGAAATTCGCCAGTTATGGTAAGCTAAGCAACCATAACTCGCGCCACCACTGTGCACTGCTAAGACTAACACCCAGGACATCAAAGATGACATCGCAAATGTCATTGATGACATCACTGATGACATCACATGTGCATTTACTTTTCATGAAATTTGTGTACTAGGGATTTTTATTATAATGTTGTGAAAAAAGTGTCAAGGATCATTGCAATAAATATAATACCGTAATTAGTGCTTTCAACGATGCATTGATATAAATAGCATTGTATTATGGAGTTCTATCTAGTATACTGAGCTACTAATGGAGAAACATAGCATTGTGTGCAGCGTACAAGATGAAAGTATAATATTTGTAATGTTAATATGTTGAATAATGAAATGATAATTGTCCTGAAATGTTCGAAAATAAACAAAATGGGGGTGTTCTGAGGATGTTCTTCGTATTGTGTGACTGCTTAGCTGTATGCAATGAGGGAATGGCACAGAGAGTAAAGTGGAAATGGTAGAAGGGGTGTCGAAGAGTTACACGGTCCGCGGACACCGCGGCTGTCTGTGGACAGGGCGTGCTACATCTGGGGTTTTCCATCAAATCCAACACGGAAAGAAGACTGTACGGATTAGCCAATCAGATGTCGAGGTTGTGAATTTGTGTTGAAAGAGACTGTGTGTGGTGAAGATGGCAGAAGTAGAGAAAGTCAGGGTGTTGCTGCTTGGAGATATGTTTGTGCATGGTTTACAACAGTACACTCGATGCAGGCATGTTGAAAAGAACTTTGATGTGAAAGGAGTGGAGGTGGTGTGGAGCACTGTGCCTGATTGCAATGTACAGGGAATTGTACAAGTTTGTGAGGATATGGCCACGATGAACAGTCCGCATGTGGTAGTTTTGCACTATGGTGCTTTCCATTTGGGCAACGTCAGTGCCCCTACTTTGTTGGCTGATTTGGAACGCTTGGTTCAAGCCATAATGAAGATCCTTCCAAATGTGAAAGTAATTTTTTCTGGATTACTACCTAGGGCAATATGGGACAATAGTTCCGTTGTTTGCACTCAGCAAAACATTGCTAGGTGTGTCATCAACCGAGGCATGTGTGCCTTCATGCTTAGAGCTGGTATGTTCTTCTGTAATAATGAGAATATTGATGCCAGTAATACTGTTAATTTTAACGAAGATGGCATCTCTTTATCTTTTACGGGAAATGCCTTTCTATTTTGGAATGTAAGGGTTGCTTTGGAGACAGTTATGTGAAGATTTTAGGAGTAAAGTAAGAAAAAACAACAAGAAAAAAAAAATAAAATAACAGGTGTCTGTCAAGCATCTGTAAAAAAACAAAAAAAACGGCTCTTTTCAGAGCCAACTTCAAAGTGGAAATGGGGCACACTATTTAAATTTACATTCACCACGCTCAGATTCTCTATACGTCCGCGGACATGGCGGTAGTCCGTGGACATCAAAATCACTACTTGGGGGTTCAGTATGTTCTATGTTACATGTATATGAAGTCAGGGATATTATGGTTAAGTTGTGCTACTCAAAACCTATGAAATTCAGTGAAAAAACTTTGTTAAAGGGACGTTATGGTTAAGTTGCGCTACAAAAACCTATGAAATTCAGTGAAAAAACTTTGTTAAAGGGACTAATGGTTAAGTTGCGCTACTAAAAACCTATGAAAGTCAGTGAAAAAACTTTGTTAAAGGGACATTATGGTTAAGTTGCACTACTAAAAACGTATGAAATTCAGTGAAAAAAACTTTGTTAAAGGGACATTATGGTTCAAAGTAAAACCGAAAAACCCCTGAAATTCAGCAGTTATGGTAAGATAAGCAACCATAACTTGTGCCACCGTGCACTGCTAACACTAACACCCAGGACATCAAGGTGACATCACAAATGTCATTGATGACATCACTGATGACATCACATGTGCATTTACTTTTCATGAAAACTCTGTACAAGGGATTCTTATAATGCTGACCAAAAACTGTCAAGGATCATTGGGATAAATATCATGAGCTAATTAGTGCATTAAGCAATGCATTGATATAAATAGCATGCTATTATGAAGTTCTATCCAGTATACTAAGCTACTTATGCAGAAACATAGGCAGTGTGTGCAGCATACATGATGAAGGTGTAATATTCATAATCTTGCCATGTTGAATAGTGAAATGATAACTGCTTTCTTATTAGAGTTTTGCGTACTGTGAAGGTACCGTAATTAGCACCAAGGTCCCTTTGCGGGTCCAATCCTTAACGGCTGGTAAAACCTCTCCTTTGATTGAGGAAATCAATAAGGTATGGCTAGAGCAAGGACAGCACCAATGGGATATAGAGTAAAACGAGCCTCATCCACCTCTAACCATCTAATTGTCAGGGCATGGAGAGAATACATGCATTATCACAGAAAGCCAAGACGATGAGGATCCTCGGAACAATAACCCAGAAATTAGGAGTAGAAGGCCATATTCAAGCAAGGAAATATCCCAAGTTAACCAGGAATCAATGACAAACAGCCTTAATATTCAAACTCGAATGCAAAGAGAACATAGAGAGAGAACATAAAGGCAAGGTAGTCTCCACCAAACCTGCACTAATATACACAACCATATTTGCCCATTTAGATTAACCCACAGGAGTGTAATCACTGGGAACTGGCTGAAGTCACTGCCATACCTCTGTGAGTTGTAATGGAAAGGATAAATGTCTTTGAATGTAGTCTCTGCAAGTATTAAAAGCATATAGTTGAAAACTGCCAACATTTTGTTCTTTTATGCCCAAAAGGCCACACTTTAAGGTCACAGAAACGACATCCTTCATTATGCAAACATGAGGCACCTGACATCAATAGGGCTATAATACGTATAATTGGGGACCTAAATCCAATATTAATTAGAATGACTACAACCTGTCTCAAGGAAGCATGCAAAGTCACAGAAGCTCACCATAAAAAGAGAATTGACACATTATTTAGGCAGACCTGAAAGAATGTTGACAGATGTGTTAATCCACTGCATTATTTTTACAATGCCTCTCTTTCCTTGTATTGTAAATATCAAATGATTGAATGGAAGACCTGTCAGGGCCAAAAGTGTTAACAGGGGTTTATTTTATCTTATCTGGTGATGGCACTTGCGTTGGTCATTCACTCCAAATCACTCACTGTGTCTGTCACAAAGAGCTGCATAAGCAAAACCAACTCTATATATATCACTGTTGGACTTGGTCAGTGACCACCTCTCCTTCCATTCTTCCTACAATTACTCTAAATGCCCTCCAGTTTATTAGGCCTTAGATAAATATCATACGCCTTCCTCATGCAATGGCCTCCTGCCTCTCTGATGGCTACCTGAGACTGAATAGGAGGAGCGCCAGGCACATGTTCCCCTTTAAGCCATGTATGCAACTTCTGACAAACCCTTTGAAAAGTTTGAGCTAGTATCCTCCTAGGTGAATCATTCCACATGTGGGTGATCAGGCTCATTGCGGGACATTTTGTCCAGTTAGTCTGTGAAGATATTTGCATGCTGTCCATTAAACTAGTAGTACAGCCGATGCACAGAAAATGTGAAACTACCCCTAGGAGTAATTGAAACTGGCCCCCTTTTTATAAAGGAGTTCATGAGTAAGCCTGGGAGAATACATTCAGTTGAACCCCAAATCACTGGCTTTTAACTGTATTCATGTGATACGTGTTTGGCTGAACTTGTATGGTATTTAGTTGATAGATTTGGTTTAAGCTTACAACATTTCATGCTCCTGTAATGCTGCTGTAACATTGGGTTAAAGAGGTCACATGTTCAAAGCAAATTATACAATTAATGCAATAGGTCAGAAGTTCAGATACTTTCCTGACAGAGATTGTTAAATAAAGCAACATTTCTGAATGATTAATGACTTACAACTGGCATTTTCTTTGATGTTAAAAAAAAAACTGAATTATTTGTTGTAAGCAGACAGAAACATGTAATCTGAAACAAAAAGTGAAAAATGCACAATGTGACTGACTCTGCCTGATTTCTATCAGGCTTTCTGTGGTCATTGATCTGCATCCATGGACTCTCACTAACAATAAATAATTAACTTATATAATCCTCATGGAAGAACACTCAGCAGGAGGAATCTTCATGTACCCCTAATGGATGACTGACTCTTCCCCAGCCTAAAAGGCTTTTCTAAGGTCCATGTCTGTTATGAGTTCCATATATTGCAATATTATAAATATCACAAATGAGCAAACTGTTAACATTTTAATGATGAAGGGCAGACCCAGGCATGCCTGACATGTAATCTGACTCTGCTAATTTGGCATGCAATCTTATCTTTTCCACTTCCCCTTTCCTAATTCGATCAATTTCAGAAGGTTGATATCACGAGTTTATATTTCTATTTCTCATCCAGATTCATATCTGGGACCTTCAGGTTACACATGCATCTCTACGGTAGGTGCATTCATCTACTGAGGTATCTTACAGCAGAGTGTAGTGTGCTTTCTTACTTGAATATCATTCACATTTCCTCTTGCTAAATGCCACATCCAGACACACCCAACCCCTCTATTTGCCCTTACCTTTCTCTCCTATCCTGAAACCATTCAAGTTATTTTGTTCATATTCCACCCAAACTTGCCCAAAATCCTAATGAACTTACCTGACGAAGTATGGCTCTTAAAGGAGATTTGGGCGAGAAGGGAACCCGCAAATCTTCCAGAATCTCTCTTGGAGATTCGCAGGAGTCCAAGGGACACATTTGAGGAAGTTTGCCCAGGCTTATTGATGAGTCCTCCTCTGGCCCAACCCACATATAACAACATATATCAATTTCAAGAGTGTCACAGGGGTGAATCCTCTCACTTTCCTAGCTGGCTGAATTTCCTACTAGATAAGCCATGTTATCTTATGTTGATGCAGCAATCCTCCCCTCAAGAAATCAGCTGGTGTCATTCCCTTTGATCCACCTATCCCTGGGCATGAAAGGGCAGGTGGATAGAATGGGCAGGCAACATTGTGAGCATGGCAAAACTAACTGAATGGGCATGAGCAATGTTGCATATACAGAAAATTCTGTTGGATTTGGGTACCTGGCACTGCCTCACATTGAGCACAGAAGAAGTCTTACTCGATAAGCTTACATTATACATAGCAAAATTCCAATTAGCCATGCAGAATATTATTTTCATGGCTGCTTCATAAATATACCTGATGCATAAAATGACTCGAGCCGAATTCACAGCTTGAGGCCTTCTCCGTGTTGCTTTTGCACAGCAGTCAATTCGCAGTCTATCGTGTCACCCATATATTTGTTAGCTGAACACGCCATGGAGTTTAGCATTTTTGCCTCCATAACATTTTTACCAATAAAAGTGGTTAATTCATGAGTCAACAAAATGAATTGCAGTAATAAACAGTTTATGTAAACGAATATTAGTTTTGCTTTAATAGCTTATTAAATTTACTTCAGCGAACGCATAAAATGTCTGATGTGTATCAGCACATTTTTCCCTCAAGTTTTGAATCATGCCCTGATGGAGATAATGTTTATTGGGTTCATTTTAAATGTTGCAAACATCTGAGTACCTTGTTAATGAAATTGTGCCAGCAATTCGTAGAATTGTTTACAAGCAGGTCAAACAGTTTTCTCCTGAAACCTATAGCTTGTACAAATCATTTATAGTACTGTAACTGATTTATATTCGGGAAGGATTAACTCGCCACATTTACGGTGGTTCGCAAAAAAATGTTTTAGGTGTACACAGTACAAAATAACAATAATTGTTTTCGGTTGCATACTTGTCCTAATTAGGCAAGCAACACATAAGAGGTGATGGCTGGAAGGTTTAGAATAAATCTTAACCTCTGGCATTGCTCTGGGCAGCCGTCCAGACCATCGTTTGTTGCCTGCCAAGCCATTACATAAGGGGAAAGACAATATGCAAATAAGGCTTTGGATCTACCCAAAAGGGCTAGCGCAGCCCAAACTGCTTGTCGCATCCCTTCTACACGAGACAGCGAGCATCGCCAGACATATCTCAACCTCGTTGGACCTCATCAGTGAGTACTAGCTTGGGTCCTTACTCCCAGCAGGCACAGGACCCACGTCTGGCCATATCCGACCCACTTAGGGTGATCAAGCAAAACAAAAGAAGTTATGGCTGGAAGGTTTAGAATAAATCTTAACCTCTGGAATTGCTCTGGGCAGCCGTCCAGACCATCGTTTGTTGCCTGCTAAGCCATTACATAAGGGGAAAGACAATATGCAAATAAGGCTTTGGATCTCCCCAAAAGGGCTAGGGCAGCCCAAACTGCTTGTCACATCCCTTCTACACGAGACAGCGAGCATCGCCAGACATGTCTCAGCCTCGTTGGACCTCATCAGTGAGTACTAGCTTGGGTCCTTACGCCCAGCAGGCAAAGGACCCATGTCTGGCCATATCCGACCCACTTAGGGTGATCAAGCAAAACAAAAGAAGTTAAGGCTGGAAGGTTTAGAATAAATCTTAACCTCTGGCATTGTTCTGGGCAGCCCTCCAGACCATCGTTTGTTGCCTGCCAAGCTATTACATAAGGGGAAAGACAATATGCAAATAAGGCTTTGGATCTCCCCAAAAGGGCTAGCGCAGCCCAAACTGCTTGTCGCATCCCTTCTACATGAGACAGCGAGCATCGCCAGACATGTCTCAGCCTCGTTGGACCTCATCAGTGAGTACTAGCTTGGGTCCTTACGCCCAGCAGGCACAGGACCCACGTCTGGCCATATCCGACCCACTTAGGGTGATCAAGCAAAACAAAAGAAGTTATGGCTGGAAGGTTTAGAATAAATCTTAACCTCTGGCATTGTTCTGGGCAGCCCTCCAGACCATCGTGTGTTGCCTGCCAAGCCATTACATAAGGGGAAAGACAATATGCAAATAAGGCTTTGGATCTCCCCAAAAGGGCTAGCGCAGCCCAAACTGCTTGTCACATCCCTTCTACACGAGACAGCGAGCATCGCCAGACATGTCTCAGCCTCGTTGGACCTCATCAGTGAGTACTAGCTTGGGTCCTTACGCCCAGCAGGCACAGGACCCACGTCTGGCCATATCCGACCCACTTAGGGTGATCAAGCAAAACAAAAGAAGTTATGGCTGGAAGTTTTAGAATTAACCTTAACCTCTGGCATTTCTCTGGCCAACCCTCCAGACCATCGTTCTTCGCCTGCCAAGGCATTACAAAAGGGAAAAGACCATATGCAAATCAGGCTTTTTCCTACCCCAAAAGGGGCAGTACAGCACATTCTGCTTCGTCACATCCCTTCTGCACAAGACCACAAGCATCCACTAATTAGTCAAGTCCTTTTGAAAGCAAACACAGCTGCTTGATTGTGATCATGGAGGAAATTAGTTGTCTTCATTAATTTCAACAAGCAACAGACAAGTCGGTGCTTTTGTGTAAGCAATCACTGATGAGACCTGTGAGGGATCTGCAGGTGACATGTTTAAATGACTCCCGAGGAAACATAGTCAGTCAATCTCCTGAGTGAATGAAATAAGTATTCATTTTGGCTCTGAAATAATAGGGTACATGGAAATGTTCCCTTTCAAGACATTTACAATAAAATCGTTTTAAAATAGCAAATTACTGTCACTATTGGAAGTTTGAAGGGACACATTAATATTTATGTACAAAGATCACTGGTTTGCATACCATCATGCTTAAGCCAAGGGTCAGCAAATGCTCTGCTTTCACACAAATATGTGGATGGAATATTCCTCCACACACAGCTCACCAAATGCTTATGAGAGAATTCTGGAACAGCATATTGTAGTGAGTGGCTACATAACAACATCTGTCCTAGAGCACTTATATGCTGTATGGTCCTTATATACCGTGCGCTACAGGAATCTGAATGTGGTAATACAAACCAAAATTAGAACCTGGTGCATAGGAAGCCTCCAATCAGCTGCCTCCAATGGTGGGTGTGAACACATAGTATAAGCCCATGTTTGGAGGAAGCTGCTGGCTCTTCTACACTTGTAGTACCATTGTTCAGCTCAGTGCCCAGCTCCTTCTTTCTTTGACACCCAACATTTCCTTTCATCCTCCCCGCAGCCACTTCGGCCTGCATTTACCAAAGCTGCCCAGATCCAGTTGACCACTGAGGCAGAGGCTGCCATACCCTGCATTACCTTCAAACTCCATGGCAACTGTCATAGAGAGCGGAAAGGGACTCACTCTCGAGCCTCTATTGATTGATCATGGCGGCCATATCTGTATTGGAAAGGTTTCACTTTGACGGAGGGATGTCCAACCATGCACGGCATCATCAAAGGGAATGATTCTCTCTTTTGGGCAGCAAACACACTATTTCCAAGATGCACAGCATGTGGGGGTGCTAATGGCATTGATCCCCGAATCAGCAGAGAGGCACTGCCCATTGATGGTCCACAGCCATTGACAATACCTTCCTTTACTCACTTCTACTTAGGCTTGAACTGGCAAGCCATTAATAGCAAAGTCTGGTCACCAAGGCGTGCATTAAAACCACATTACATCATGTTTTCTTCTCTTTAGACAATTAGAACACACGTAATTCAGGCTCTAGCCACAGAAGAAACCTGCATTCTATGCTTCTACTTGGTTTTTCTCACAGCTTCCACTTTCCTAGACTATCAGCATGCGTGAAATTAACATTCTAACCACCTGTAAGATGCATTCCAAGATTCCATGTGTGATATATAACCCCTGGGCACTGGTCAAGGCGTCATGGACAAGTTGAGGCAGACGAAGCCCCAGTTTCACGTGCTTGCTTTTTCCCTGCACAAGATCTCATGGCTCTAATACCATTAGAGGATTTACCATCAGGATCTATTGTTTGTTGGTGACTTTTGGGTCAGGGGCACTAAAATGGACAGTAGTCACCTACAACACAATAGGACCCCCTGGTGCAGGCTCTAATGCCTCAACAGGAAACCCTTCCATTGTCAGAAGAACAAACCATATAATGCAGGAGTCTCGGCTGCTCCCGAAGATGCTTTCATTTTTGTTCTCACAGCAGTAGAGCAGCACTCATGCACTCGAGGTGAGTTAACCGAAGCGTGCAGTCTGTAATTGTGCCCACAAGTGAAGGTACAATGAGTCATGGTAGGGCCCTAAGGCTATCCTGACCCCTTTCAAGGTGTGCTCTGTGGGTGCGCTTTGTTAGTGGTTGGGTGTGTGTGCACGTGTGTGTGTTCACTCACCAGCCCCTGTACACATACACACACATGCACACAAACACACACACCATTCAAATGAGGAAACACTCGCTTCCATAATTGTGGGCAAGGCGGTCTTATTCAAATGACTGCTTCAAAGCTGACATGGTCTGATATTTTGAAACTTGCACCATCAGGTACAGTGTTTCCTAATAATTTCTCGAGAATGAACTTATTTTCTTATAGAGAATTTGTAATCAATGTTCGCTCTTTGGTTGCTAATGAGGCATCAATCCATGAGTTTCTTTGTGAACATACCCCATATGTTCTGTGCCTAACTGAAGCACGGCTCACAGAAGGATCAGCCCCTGTGTTGGTGCAGGTGCTCCCTCATGAATATAGTGTTATCCATTTTCATCGAGTATTGGACCACCCAGGGGTGGTGTAGCAATTATTTGTAAAACCAATTTTTCATTTTCTATTATTTTCTTTCCCACAATATGAAAATGGAGGTTCTTTTAGTACATTTTGCCATGTCTGCTTCCTTTTCACTACTTGCTCTTATTGTGTATCATCCTCCAGGTACATATTCTTATTTTCTGAACATATTTGTAGACCTTGTGGCATCCCCACAAGTCAAACTTTCTAACCCTGCAGTGGCCAGGTTATTTGAGTCGATGTTGGATCTTGGTCTAAATCAGTTTGTTCAGGAGCCTACTCATGGTTACAATATTTTGTATCTTATTTTCTCAGTGGATTCACTTATTTCTGTTTCCTCTGTTAGGCAAGTCCTCTGTTCTGATCACTGCATTAGTTCTTTCCTGATGCAGGTCTCGGTGCCATTGCTAAAACCTCATACTCCTGTTGTTTTGAGGAGTAACTGGCACTCTGCAGAGTACAACTCATTGGTGTCGATGATTAATGACATATGCAATAGCATCCCTATGATGGGTCTGTCCTTCCTATCTCAGACACTCAGCTTCATAGCTGAAGAATCTGCTCCACTTAAACTTGTTAAACCTCGTAGACGACCTTCAGAGTCATGGGTTTCTAATAAGCTTAAAGCAGCATGCCTTAAATTGAGACAAGCAGAACGTAAGTGGCGTCTGTTTTATGGGCCTACTGAAAAGATTAACTCTCATCAGCTTACTAAACAATATCATACAGCTATTTGTGATGCAAAGCAGGATTTTTTAAATCATAAAGTTGGGACTAGAACTATTTTCAGTGGTTAAGTAGCTTCCTTCCACTACCCAATCCTCTCCTAGAGTGGTGCCCAAAATCGTAAATGTACATACCAACATTCATTTGGCGATCCAGAATTTTGAAAATGCAGCTCAGATTGAAGAAGCAGTAGTTGCTTCTCATACATAGTCTCACTTCCCTATATTTTCTCCTGAGGCTGTCATGAACTACAGAACACATCCCTTTTGGACTTCCTGGTCCTTGTCACAACAGAGTGTGCACTCCATAATACTCCCAACATAGTCGTCCAGCGTGAAACCCCTTTCTCGCTCCACGTACTGGACGTAAAGTATTCTATTAATAGACCACGCCTTCTGCAGCTCCGCACTTCTTAATGCTATTGCAAAGTAGAGATCAGACATGTGTCCCGTAGCTCGCAGTATTGTTTCCTTGTACCTGTCTATCTACCCGTTTCTTGCCCCTTCCTTTCCTCCTATTTCCTGGACTCATGTGCTAGTTGCACCTTTCCTAGTTCCCTGGATTCCTGAATCCGAGTCCCGGAAACTGAACGCACTCTGGAGTCGGAAGAGACTCGGGCAGCCTTGTTCAAAACCAGGTCGGTCCGCAAGAAGGCAGCGACTAAGGACTCCAGCAAAGAACGGACCCAGGTGAGAAGGGGGGAACTCCTTGACAGTTTGATACGCTACCCGACCGAACTCGATAGCGACATGGAAGCCGCCGTTCAGGACCTGATGCGTCGCATGCAAGAACTATCCACTGAGGTCCAAAATCTAAAGGCGGAAAACGCTTCACTCAAACAATTGGTCCTATCCCGGAATTCGGCCACAAAAGAAAGAGTCTTGTTGGGTGGAATTGTTGACAAATACAATGGGTCGGCAAAAACCCCTTGTTTCTGTCTCATCTGCTTCTATGGCCTCTCATGCTATTCCTACTCTGACGACACTCAGGTTATGGTTCACTTAAATCTTAACCAGGCTGATGTGTCACTGTGCCTGTGTGAGTCCTTGGCAGTCGTGAATAGGTTGATGAACAGTAATTGACTCAAACTCAATGGGGACAAGACGGAGGTTCTGGTTGTAGGTTCCCGTCCTAATCCCAATCTATGCACTCCTTCTTTATGGCCTCCTGTTTTAGGTGATTTTCCCTGCTCCAGTGACAGTGGTTTAGGAGCTTGGCATTTACCTGTCCATGTCACTCTCTATGGCCTCTCAGTGCTTTCTGCAAAACTGGTCATTTTAATTTAAAGGTGCTTTGCAAGATATTACTTTTTTTTACCCAGTCACCTGCAACCCTTAGTTGTTGCCTTGCTAGTCTTGAGTCGTATAGATTACTGCAACAACTTGTTTTTAGGTCAGCCCATTGGTAAATGTCGCCAGTTGCATCTTTTGTAAAATCTGGCTTCCTGGGTGGCCACTAATACTCCCTATGGTTCTCACATAACTCCTGTACTTTCGGTCAATTCACTGGTTCCCAGTTGCTATAAAAGATTGAGTTCAAGTCCCGCTGTTTGGTCCTTCTAGCTCACTACCACCAAGACGCAGGATATTTACAAGATAAGATTTCTCCTCATCTTCCTAGGTGTACTTTTCACTCTAGAAACACATGTCTGGTTATGTTTCCCAGATTTCACTTATCTACAGTTGGTGGCTATGCCACTGGAAAATTGTGGAACGCCCTGCCCCTTGCTTTTAGACAAACTCAGAGCCAGTATTTTTTCAGGTGGTTATTGAAAACACTTCTATTTTAGGCTACAAGATCATGTCTCCAGTAGTATTCTGTGTATGCTAGCGCCAAAATGCCCTTCAGTGGATGTGTGCTATACACATTTGGATAACATAACATAACAAATTGTGAACCAGCTAAGCTAACACAGTGCATTTGGTATCAGAGCAGGGATCTGGCATTCCCTTCTATAATGCCATAGAGCACTCTGTGCAGCACATTTGGTACCAATGGCCATTTCTGCAAATGCCACTCTTTGGGTATTCAGACATTTAAGGTTACATAAAAGAGCGCTCTAAATATTCAGGAAGAAGAATGTATTGGTCATGAATAGTGAGATCAACTGCAATTTAATATGATACCTGCTGTACAGTGTAAGAATACTGATGCTTATATAGTGATGCATGTGTTGGAAATTAAAAACCTTTAAAAAGTGGCACTGGGTACTTTGCTACTTGAACAAGTAATGGAATATTGGAGGGAACAACACGGCATCAGTGTTTGTATATTTCAGTTTATGAATATATTTTTAAAGAAACCTATCTATTATCTTTCCAAAATTGAGCAATAAGTATTAATCGGTTCTGATCCGCTGCCCTCTAATTATTCATCATTGATTGATATGTTTTGTCTTCTGGGGAGGGGATTTTAGGATGACGTCTAGCAGGAACATGGTCATTCAGTTACTTTATTTATATGTAGTGGGTGGGATGTAGTGGGTGGGATGATCGATTAGATTTATGGTGGTGCTATGTTTCCTCTAAGCTGTGGGCATGTTTGCTGGCCTGACTTTGCTTTGGGTGCCGCTCCAAATAAAGACAGTTATCAACTTCACAAGCATTCATAGTGCACAAATGATAGCAGCTACCTGCCATTTGCTTTCTCTGTTAAGGATTCCCTGTCCGAGTCAACCCTCAGCGCAAACTCCTTTGCACTTGACCACGCACCAAGCAAACCTTACCCCCATTGATGCTAACATAATCCTGCACCTCAGATGCAGAACTCATCTCCAACGATGCTTACTCCCAGCGTTCATGCTCATTTGGAACGCCAAATGTGGTGGTTGCATTCTCCATAAGCACTACTTTGGTTCCAACCACAGTAAGCTAGTTCACCCAACTCCCAGCGAACCCCTGCTCCGTCGGTCCCACATCTCAAACACTAATGAGAATGCTCGATCTCGCTCCTCCCCCTCCTTTTCGAACACATTTCTGCATAATCTCGCTCTTCCAGGGCAGAGCTCTCCCCTGCCCACCCATCACATGAAGCAGGGCAATAATATAGCCACTCCCCTGGAGGCTCACCCGAGTGCCCCTAACATTGACTCTCACCCTCCGAAGCCTGACACCTCCTTCAACGTTGTTCATCATTTGGAGAACAGAGATCCATACTCCTCAGTTTCTGCTCCCCCACTCACACACAACCAGCACTCCCATTACTTACCAAAAACAACCCACCTTTCTGCCACACAGACTTTATTGCCTAAAAAACCCCTGCCACCAAGCAGTAAAACCACTCTCCAAGGAGACCACCTCTTTGAACTGTGCATTAGTTACTGCCAGATGCATCCCATACCACCCACTTGACATCCTTGACCGCATTACTGTCGACAACCTGGATCTACTCACTGTATCCAAAACATGGCTGCATGCCACTCCAGGCCCTTACATATCTATTGTAATTCCTCCTAACTACACCATCTTTCGATGCAACAGACCTGACTTGGCGGGCTCGACCTGATAGCAAAAGACACCCTTGCTATTATACAAATCAGCTCCACACCGTTGGATGAATGCAACCTTCTCTCCTGCAAATTCCATATCTCTCACATGGAGACCATCACTCTGCACATGATTGACTGACCTCCAGCCCCTTTGAACTCCTTTGAGGAACACATTCTCCACCTGCCAAGCACCAACATGAAACCCTCATCTAGAACCATTCTCCTGGTTGACTTCAACCTAGGCCTTAAGGACCCTAATGACTTAAATGCTGCATCTGGATTTAAACAATGCATATCAGCATCCACACACCAAAAAGGCCAAATCTTGGACTGGCACATCACCCTTAAGTGTCAGATCTATATCTTGTTCAACCTCCCTTGCCCCTGGACGAACCACCACATCATAACCTTCTCACTCACCCTCCGCATATTACCAGCTTGTTGCATTATTCAGTTGCCACCAACCATCGCTCGCAATTCGTGAAAACTCAACTAACATAGCATCCTGCCCTTGCTTAACAAGCTACAGCTGGAACATTTGGCCAACAATGACCACACATGCTCGCCAACCTATATGCCAAAACATTATTGTTAGCTGTCGAATCCATTGCACGACTTGCACCTTGTAAAGCTAAACCATCCAAACTCCTTAACACCTGGTTCATCTCCAACCTCCCTTCTTTCCATGCTAAGAAACATGAATCAGAAGTGAAATGGAGAAAGTCTCCTTCTGACCAACTGAAATCTTCCTTCACCACCACAGCCAAAACATACAAGACAGCCAGACTTCAAGCACAGTCTGCCACCTACAACACAAGAATTGCGAATGCAAACTCAAATACTTGAGAAATGTTCTCCATTCTTGGCTTAAATCACCCTATTGCCTGCACTTGCCTTCTCCAAAGATGAAAGCTGGTGGTTGAAACTCCAAAATGCCCTTGTGGATAAAATCGGCCAACTACACAAACAGATGCTGCTGAAGCAAGTCACAATCCCAAAGTCTGTCCTGTTCCCAGCCTCCACCTTCCCATCAGCCTCTCAAGACAGCCCACCTTTTTGGTTCAACTCCATCTCAGAGGATGAAGTTACTACTCTTGTCAGAGGCCTAAAGCCCACCAGATGCAAAGGTGGCACATGCCCCCCCACAATCATCAACGACTGTGCAGAAGCCCTCGTCCCATTCAATGTCACATTTACCAATGCTTCCTTTCCCTCCTGCCAAGTCCCCACCAGCCTGAATGAAGCATTGGGACTCCCTCTACTAATAAAAACATCTCTGGACCACTCCATCCCCACAATCTATCCACATATCACAATGGTCCCCTTTCTTCTAAAGATGCTGGACAGAACAGTGTATGTCCAAATTTAGCATTACCTGGGGTCAGATAACATACTGGGGATCAGACAACCAGTTTTCTGCCCAGGCCATGGTACAGAATCTGCCCTGCGTGACTTACAAAGCCAACTAGATGACCTCAACGACTCAGGGAAACCCGACCTACTCCTACTGTTGGACCTCTCCACAGTGTTCAACTTAGTAGAACACAAAATACTTTTCTAACACCTCTCATCTGCAGTTATATTCTCACCAGAGGCATCGAGTTGCGTTGCCTCTTTTATAAAACACATAACTATCATGGGGTTTGCTGACAAAGCTAATGTTCCTCCTGCTTCTATCTCCTGTGGTGTCACCCAAGGATTATGTGTCTCTCAGAGTCTCTAAAACATCAATGTGAAACCATTGTATGACCTCCTAGACTCAATGGGCATCTCCTACACCTGCTTTACTGACAATACCCAAATTTTCATCCCCGTCACCAGCAACTACCCACAAGACTCAGAGAAGATAAATTCCATCTACCTTACAATCCAATCTTGGATGGCCTCTAGCCTCCTCTGTCTAAACGACGAAAAAACAGAACTACTCATCATCCGACTTCCCAAAGTAATCAACAAACTTAGTAAGCAATGCACCTCCGTCACCATTGACAGCATTAGCATCCCTGTCTCCCAGTCAGTAAACCTCCCAGTCAGTACAAACACTGAGTGTCCTCCCTCTCCCTCACTCGCCAAGTCAATGTGATTGCCTGTTCAGCAGCCCACACCATCAAATTCATTAGCCAGTGTAGGCCTTTCCTCTCGTCAGACAGCTGCTTCACTATCAACCGTGTTGTCATAGGCACAACACTAGACTACTGCAACTCCTAGTTTGCTGGAAAAGCTAAGCAGAATATTCACAAGCTGCAGGTGATCCAAAACAACGCTCTCTGGTCAGCACTAAACATTCCTAAATGAGAACACATCACCATTACGAGAAGACAAGCCCACTGGCTCCCGATCCAAGAAAGAATCATGTTCAAAACTCTCTTAATCACCCATAGATTCCTCGCCAAGACAGCCTCATATCTCAATCAGAAGTTCACAAGAGCCCTATTTACAAGACCGACTAGAACCGCCTACACCAACAGAACCACCTTGATTAAATTCAGACTATCAAAAGCGGGTGGATCGAGTTTCCCAATTTTTATGGCAAAACTCTGGAACGATCTTCCCCCAGCACTAAGAGTTGAGCAATCATACCGGATCTTCCAGAAACATCTGAAATCCTGGGTTTTCATGTAGGACTTCTTGTTCTTTCCACCCCTATGACAACCAACTGGGCCATGGCCCCTAATTTTTCCACAATACCTGCTTGAATTCTCTGACACTTGTTCTAGTAACTTCCTTAATTGTCTTTTGTTTTTTGTTCTGCAAGCTATGACTTGATGCCCAAGGCACATGTACAAATAAATAAATAAAACCAAATTGTACTAAATATCTTGGTAGAGCCAATTCACATTACATCCATTATATGAGGGAAACAGTGCACACCTATTCAAGCACCCTCTAAGGATTTTGAGTAAGCAGATGTCATTTGCTTGCCATAAAACGGATTATGGCTGTGAAAATATCCCTGGCATGACTCACATCTAGCATTAGGGAAATAGAAAATTCGAAATCTACAATACCTTACAGGCAATCTGCCTATTTGCCACAGGATGTTTTGCACTTTTTGAGTTCTTTAAAGTTACACAATTAAATCTGGTAATCCATTGCTACATGCTAGATGTTCCCACTTTGAATTCCCACTGACATTAGCTAATCCATTCAATGACTTTGCAAGTAAACCATCAGTATAAACAATGTTTCAAAACAAATATCATTCAAAGACAAAAACTTTAAGGTAAAAATAAAGATTTGGCTTTTAATCATAACAGAGGCACGCAAGATATTGCTTCAAAGTGTTTCACAAAAAGATTCCTTATTCAGGGTGAAAGAACATCTGAAAATATCCATGAAATAACATTAGACCAGTGTTAGAGTGGTAATGTGAAATGAGTGTACGTGACTGTGTCATAGAATCATACAATTCTGCAAAAGAAAAATCAAAGTGATTTCAAAATACTTACAAATGATTACACTAAGCCACCAAAAGGCCAAAAGTACAGAAAGAAAAATCAAAAAAGGGTCTTTACCATATAAAAATGCACTGAACGGAGTTTATTAATAAAAGTGCAACAATAAAGATACTTGAGACCCCAAGTAAAACATAGACATGTTTATGCGTCTACCAATAGTATAATAGTGTACATTAAGCCCTTCACTAAGAAAAGACACTGGCCCTCATTCCGAGTTTGGAGGTAATTATGGCGCTATTAGCCAGTGGAGTAACTTTGCTGAAAATGTTGGGAGGGACAGGGGTGGTGGGAGGCCGGGTGGTGGCTCTTAGGGATCGTTTCAGCCAAATTGTTCAATAGAATTTGGTTGAATGGTAGATTTGACTGAATTCGGTCATCACCATTAGTCTGAAGCCGTATACACCGAACATGAAGAGCTTGGGTTGCAGGGGTGTCCCCCACTTCCTCAGCATTGGTGGCAGGGGACCCAACAAAAAAAAAGAAGAAAAAGGGACTCTTCAACGTCAGATCCAACACACGTTAGATGGATGAATCTGATGCTGCAGGGTACAGGAGAGGTGGTGGATGGAGAAAAGGTAAGTAGTGGGGGTTTATGGGTCTACTGGCGGTTTGGGGGGACGTGGGTTTGGTTTTTTGTACTGAGGTAAAAACGTATTTGCAGGGAAAATGACTACAGTCAATTTCGCTGTGATTTTGTACCTTGGTCAAACAACCTAAATCCCTGAGGGATAACACTAGACTACTACACCACAAGAGGCCATTGCTGATGCTCTGTGATGAAACTTTCACAAGACTGGTGGCCTATCTTTAAAATTCAATTGGGCCCCCACACATCCCCAGCCAGCCTGCCATGCACCCAGTGACACAACATAACATACACAAACTTAATTGCAATAGAACATACAAACAATGCATTATTTATCATTCATTCAGACACAAAAGTCAACACACATATGCTTGCATACACTCACTCACACACACACAAATGCACCCAGCACCTCCATTGACATACACAGTCTGCACACAACATTGACATGTACATATACAATAACACATGGAAACAGTGGTGCAATGTCCATTGAGCAGACCAGACTGATCCCTGAAATTTTGGGCTAAGCTGACTTGACCTAGGTGAACTATAAAGCCATGGCCGAAAGGAACAGATTCACTGGAATGTCAGCAATTCCCTTGATTTTTTCCTTTCATTCAAAGGCAGAATCCATCGGTTAATGCAGTGCAGTGGGTGAGCAAGTATACTTGGTATCCATTTTTAAATGCCATATATCTCCAAACTTGGGTTCTGCACAGCACCTTATATTTGTACGTGCTAAAAGATTTTTTCTACAAGTTTCTGACTGATTAAAATTAAGGTATGTTTTCATGTGTTCAAATGGCTCCAAGCAGTGGAATAGCAAGTGAGAGAGGCGGGGGGAGGGCACGCTGTCCCCCGTGACTCTCTTAAGAGCCAGACCAGGACATTTTTCATTGGGACAACTCTCCCACTCGGCACATCAAAGAGGGCGCCCAACGGCAAAGGTGTCCCGCTGGCATGACAATGTGTGCTGAGCAACTCCTGCTCAGCACGCTCATTGTCTTAGCAGCAGGACACCTTACCCGTTCCGAATGGTAGAGGTGTCCCGCTGCCAGGACAATGTCCCAAGGAGCTACAGGCAGCAGAGGGTCCTCACGTTGCTTTGTATCACCAGAGCATTACAATGTAAGCAATTAGGTACTGATGGGAGGGACTTTTGTCCCTTTAGAAATGGGAATGGGAGGGAGTGATCAGAAGTGAGAAGGGTGCATTATGTTGCATACTTTATGAAATGATGACTATGGCTTTAAAACCCAAGGGGGGTTTGTTAGGCTCACATTAATCTACATGATGCTATTGTGACTTTGCATGCAGAATGGGGAGAATAAAACTAAAGCCATACTCCCATTGCTCAACATATTTCTATGACAATGTATATAGTTTACAGTTAGTTTACTATGAAAGGCTAGTTTATTATGTAATGTGGTTTGCTTCCAAGGCGTTGCTATAAATAACTATTTAAGCACATGAAATGTAAATCAAAACCTTAATAAATATCTATATCAACTAAACCTGGAAAGATGTGCGCGGTCGCTTACATTGTCCACATCCCAGTTTCACCATTTAACCAATTGTGTGATCCCGAGCAAATCATTTACTCACATCGTGCCTTATCTGCAGCTCTGCAAGTGACTGATTCACGTCAAAGCTTATGTTAATGTATCATAGTATTATAATGGAAAAGCCTAATGACTATAGAGTTGCTCCACGTAACAAAAGTGCAATTTAGGTTTTTTGCAACACAAAGTTATTTGTCACTTGGCTTATTTATGGCAACGTATTCTAAAGTCACTTCCTTTGTGCCTCCAAGTATCAAGGACTGATGATGCCCCTTGCAATGTACTTTTCTGTGAAGCCACTTCTGTTGGTGCAATCCATATAATAATTAGGAAGTTTGCATATATTCTGCCTCAGAGGGCTTGGAAAGAGCTCTAATAGATGAGTTTCCTACATCTGGGATTATCCTGCAGTTTTATGTTTGTTGTTGTGTGTTAAAATGCCATATTCCACTAATGTTACCAAAAAAGTAAAAAAGTAGATTGGGGCAGGGGTGGGTGGTTTGGGGGTGCCAATGAGACCCTGTCGAATTCCACACACTATATTTCGTTGCTCATCCCCCCCACTCTTACAATGCTGGATACTCCCCTGCTTAGTTTGGTAAGTGAAGCAGTGTTTGATGGCCTGTAACCTGAACCATGACACCCATTTACTAATTTGCACCAAACCGTCCTGAAAAAGTGCCTGCAAAACTCGAAATACTTTTTGCCAGTTTGGTGAAGATTATTTTTGACGGCAGGGGGAAAAGTTATTCAGGGCTCCTAAAACTGTGCTTTGAACACAAAATCCCATACAGTTCCTTCTGCACACCTAGAGCAAAAACTGCTTAACAAAGGTTCACCATGTTTGGAAGGCGTATAGCACTCAAATGTATTTCACAGAATTTGCAGATTACGACAGTTTTGGGTCACAGGTTTTCTCAGCTTGACTCTTTCCACTCTATTTGGGGAGGGCGTACCTTCGGCCAACTTCATTTTGAAATCAGGATGGTGGTGCTTTAGTACCATATGAAAAGTGGCAAGTCTAATTTTAGAGGTGTTGCAGAGCTGTGGCTTACCACAGAGAATGCACCATTTGTTATTGTTACTGTGTCTTCATACCTGGGGCCTTAATGTGTACTGTGAGCTCTACTCGCATTGTCCAAAGGTGACAGGCGGCCTCACTAGGGTCAGCCCGCAGCCCAGACCCCCAACAAACATACACAAAAACAAAAATTAATTTTATATAAAAAAAAGTACCTCTGCTCTGCTTTCAAATGCCGCCCGGGCCACGTCTCATGTTACACCGACCTAACCTCTTCGCACTCACACACCTCCAGACACAAACTAGCAAGCTGAATGAGCTTCCTCATTCCTGTCTGTGTGTCGCACGAACACAAAGCCGGAAAGCGATGCTCCGCACTGCGGCCCCTGGATGTGCTGCTGCTTGTGTGGCAGCACAGGTTCAGCCCCCTGGCTGCTGACTTTGAGTCAGGCCAGCCCAGGTGAGGGACTGAGCCATTCAGGGCATCCCGGCCCTGAATGTGTTGCAGCGCGGCTGCCAGGCATCTCAGCATTATGTAATGAGACAGCACAAGCTTTTCTGGGCACCCCAGCCGGGCTTGCGCTGTCCAATTACGTAATTGATAATTGTGGCCCCCCTGCCCTCCTTCCAAATGTTGGGGGGGACAAAAAGGCATGCCACAGAAGTTGGAGGGGACAAAACCCCCTGTCCCCCTTTTAATTACACCCATGCTATTAGCACCATGACTACCTCCAATACTAGTACCGGGTCCGCCCTCATTCGATGGGGATTTACCGGTCTATTCCGACCTTTGCGGGACCGGTAAATCCCCATTGAAAAAACCATTCCCTATTCCCATTTGAGCCCCCATAGGGCTCAATGGGAAGGGGGAAGGTTCTAATAACGGTACCGCAAATTGCGGTACCGTTATTAGCTCTAAAGTCCCTTAACGGATCCCGTCCTTAATGTCTGGTAAAACCAGGCGTTAAGGAAGGGACCCGCTAAGGGAACTCGGAATAGGGTGCAAAGGGATTACCGGCACCGGTGTCCTTACCGGTGCCCGGTATCCCTTTGCGCCCAACTCGTAATGAGGCTCACTGTGGAGAAAGTACTGAAAAAGACAGATCACTATATAGACCTACGTTTAACACACTTACTTATTTAAAAAACAGGAACTCCATTCAAGGTAACTGAGAACACATGCAAACTTTGGCCCCAAATGGATATAAACCATGTGGGAAAAAAACGTGATGATATCACCACAATGATGAGGTTACCAGTGCACTGACTTTGTCATGACAGAGTTAATGGGAATAACACATAAACAAAAAAGTAAAAGCTAGTAAGAAGAAGAAAAGATCATTGTCAAAAATATTCTTTCTATTAGACCTTTGTTCAATACGAGTCATAAAGGCATATCACATTATAGACACATACACAAAACAATAAATAGAGCAGCCCCTAGTACATATATGAATAAATTACCACAGAAACCATAACATTTATAAATCTAGAGAAACTTACAGGTAAATAAAATGTGCAACATTCCATTACTCTGCCAAATCATTGAGGCGACCCAATAGGATTCTCGCATATTTTGTATCTACTGAGTCCAGTGGAAAAATCGGCCTATAATTACTAATATCATCTCTTCCCCGCTTCTTATAAATCGGCCTAACCTCAGCCTTGGTCCAAGATATACGTACCTTTGAAGCTCCTGCAATAGCAGTAATAATAATAAAGAAAAGGTACAAATGTACTGGCATCCTCCTTGTTGATATCTACCGGTATTTTGTCCCCTCCTGGAGCTTTACCGCTTCTCTGACATTTAATAGCTAAAAGGATATCCTCTACTATACAATGCAGGCGCACAAATATTTCCCCCTCTGCTGGTGAATAGCCATCACTGCTTGAAGTACAGAAGGAGTGCGTTTCTTCAAATAGTAATTTAGAATGGCCAAACCACATGCCGTCGGTAATACTGCCCACTATTAATACCCTACTCTCAGAGTTTGCCTGCAATACTAACTTCAAAAAATTTGGAATTAGACTTCTCCCAGATTGCTTCCATCAGCAAGGTCCATTTTCCCTCTGTATATGATTTGTGTTTTTACTTACAATTAGGTTCTTATATGAGTGCCTTATCATTTGTATATTATCCTGCGATATTTATTAACATTTTTTAAACCATAGATTAATTCTTTTTTAGCCTTACATGGTCGTTATCAAACCACTGAGCATATTTTACAGTAGCCGTCTTCACGCTTTTACACATGTTAGTGACTAGAGGATAAAGGCGAGATATGAGATCATTATAATGTTCTATCACATTATGCTTTTGTGATTTTCCATTTTCATGGTCTACAGACATCTCTGTACCAGGCTGATAAGTCGCCTAAAGTTTTTTCTCAAGTGGGTAGGATATTACAAAATATCAATGGCTGAGTTTTCTGATGTTAATATGCTCCCACCTAACTGTACATCTCCTAATCCTGGTTATATCTATAAATTAGTTTCTTCTGGAGTACTCTAGGTCATAATTCTGCTGTTTGGTTACAGGATATATCTTCAAGGGAGGAAATGGGACTGACATTCATTGCTTATGGGATTAGTTAAGCTACATCCCCAATGCCTTCATTGTCATGTCTCCCTTTTTCTTGTGCATCAGGTATTCCTCGGGTGATTCTACGCATACAATATGTATATATAAGAAACACATCAGACATGCGACAAATCACTGTGCTATTACTCAAAATACTTACAAATGAAACATTCACCTCTACTAAACATATGTCATGCATCCATTGTCTCAGTCCTCTCATGTGAAGACCCTTCCCATGCCCGCTGTGTCCCAGGCTTTGCCCCACACAAGACACCACATAGCACGCCCCTGTGGCCGTCACGTTACCCACCTGCAGAATCAGAATCCCGGAGCCGAGTTTCTGGGCATTGTATCTTCACGCTTGGTGGCTTCCATGGCGGTTATGCACATCGCTAATACGGAAGCAGAGATCTGTCATCACGAAATGCAGGAAGAACGTCTGGCACGAAAGACGGTCACATGACATGGCTTCCCGGACTACTGCACGTTATGCCTTCCCATCACGTGATGCCCGCACTGAGACCACTTGATCGCTCAACCAGGTAATGAAACAGCTGCTCTCCCAGCGAGCGTCGCTTCTCAGCTGTTCCACACAGCGATTGGCGTTTTGACTTTTCGCATTGTGTTTTCTGGTATTCTACGACTACGGACCTTGTTATTTGGACTTCCTTGCTTAATCCTTATCTTCAATTTTGTATCCAGAGATTTCACGGCTTGACCACGGATCGTTTCATGGACTGTGTTTTGGTTTCTCCTTTTGCAATTCTGATTTCATTAAGATCTGAACTCTGGCTTCCAGAGCTACGTGCTGCAAGTAGTTCTGGTTCATAGACTCTGCCATTCCTACATTCAGGTGCTGCTGGTGGGCTAACTGTTGTTTCCCCTCTCAGTTCTTGCCCCCTTTATCTCCACCAGCATTATTAGGGAACAGGAATACATACTGACACCCGACCCTCCATCAGATCCTCCCTCTACTCCATCATCTGGTAGGTGGTTGTGTCTTACATCTCTTTGATACTGCAGGATATTGTTAATCCGTTTTATTTAACCTGCTCATTTTCTTACAGCAACCACTTGGAGGACCTGGTGTTCCTGTTCTTGCCACCACCTGTGGCCCTAATCCTCAAACAGTGAGTAGCTTCTAGTTCTCTGTTTGTTGCTTAGGGACGGAGGTCAATTTACTCCACACTAAAATCAAGTCTTGACAACATACCAGTGTTCAGGGGCTTGCCTTGGAACTAATGCGAAAAAATTACAAAAAGGAGTAAAAAAGGAGTGTACGTCAGGCAAGACGCAATCTTAATCTGGCACAGTCGCAGCTGGGAAAGTGAAATTCAAACAGAATGTGGAGCAGAACTACATGAATTGTGCTGTCAAAGATATGCCCCAAAAGCAAAAGCTTTTATAACATTAAAATCTAATTAGCATTAAACACTTTGCACATTAAAATGTCTGCCCACAAGAAGCAGATTGGTGAAATCAGATCATACCCCTATAGAAGGGCATACATTATCTTCTATGACTGGGTCCCATAAATCGTATCACTCACTCCTAGTTTCCTGTTCTGATGTCACAATCCAACCCCAATTCCGACATCCTAATGCCAATTAATTGAAACATTTGAAATGACTAGCGGATCTTTAATAAACTGCCCTGGTCATCTCTTATATTTTCCCATGAGAAAGTCTTCTACCATGACACTGTCAGAGCCTTGCACCAACAGCAACTTACTGTGTTAAAAGTGTACATTAGGCACTCTTCGACACTCTTCCCAGGCAGAGATGTACTCGGGTGCAATTTGAAATCGCTATCGGTGTTCTGAAACCATCAGTAGCTCAGGCTTCATTAATTACTATCCGAATTATAAAATGATTGTGCATTCATTGCCTTTCAGCAGCACCCATGAACTTTGTTTTATGACCTCGAAAGTAACAAATATTGTTAGCTTCCTACAGTGCAATCCTGGGATCCTGGTATTTAAAATGTGCTACCAGCCGCTGCGGCTTCTAAACAAATTAATGAAATGAGCACTCCTTTCTGAAAAGCATGGTTTGAGGCCTGTTTTCAGTGCCTCAGCCGAATGCTAAACCTGGCATACTTACCTGTGTCCCATCTTTATTATCTATGTTTCTTTAACATGAAATACTGTTATTTAGGGCATTCTCCAGACTAATTCAAATTACTGTGTGGCTATCAAGGATGCCCCCTACCCGTTCAAAGTGCTACTCCCGCAACTGATAAGTTTGTGCCTTTTTACCATGCTGAACTTACACTTTAATTCCATTATTCCCCCCTTTTATTGATCTATCAATAACTAACTTTTTTCCTCCCCAGTCCCTCTTCTGCTACTCTATTTTTATGAATCCATATCTTTCTTAATCTCTTCATGTCACCCCCAGCTTCATCCCAAATCTCCAATGAGTCCCCCACCCATATATACCCCTGTCCATCCATAAAACATGCAGTCCAATATTACTCATTGGCCTTCATTAGGACTCCGGCGCTAAACCATGGTGCTATTAGCACCATGGTCCACGCCGGAGTCCGCCATGGAGAAAGGGGGAATTATACCCCATTCCAAGGTTGGTTGGGTGGTAATTCCCCCTTTCTCCATGGCCCTTCCCCATTCCCATTTTTGCCCCATAGGGCTCAATGGAAATGGGGAAGGCAGCAATTACGGTACCGCAAATTGCGGTACCGTAATTGCCATCAAGGTCCCTTTGCGGGTCCCTACTTTAACGGCTGGTCCAGACCAGCCGTTCAGGTCGTGTCCCGCAAAGGGACCTCGTAGTAAGGCGCTAAGGGGTTAACAGCGCCGCAGCCTTTTACGGCGCCGTTAACCCCTTAGCGCCAGGTTCGTAATGACCCCCATAGTTTTCTAAATCCCCAGGATGTGTTGTGACACAACCATCAATATGGTTCTCTGCATTTTCCACAATTATATCATTAGTACCCTTCTTTTTTTTAAATTGATACTATCAACACTCAGGGGCAGCTTACATCTTCCTCTTTGTTTGTTGGTGTAAAGTCTCAAAATATGTTTGCCAATGCAGAAGGGGATGAACCTGAAGACCAATGCGGGCACAGTCACTTTGAACGTACCTGAGAACCCAGTAAGCACCCAGGCAAAAAGGGTGTCCAGACAAAAGTTTGTTTGCACTCCATTCGCTTCATTTGACATCTTCTCATGGAGTTTCTGCAGCTCATTAATAGCAGCGTGCAGTTCCTTTTGGTGCATCTTCATCAGGTACTACTGTGCAGCAACAGCTGCCAATTTTTTAACGCACCCTTTGCTCCATTTCACTGAGTAAATCCAAAACATAGCGATTTTGAAGTGCCAGCAGAAGCAGTGCCCTTAACTCTTCATGTACTGCAGTCAGGCCTTTCACTGTTGAGTTTGTCAATCAAAGTAACTTTTACCATGTCACCTGAAACCATTTAGCATTGGCTGCTGTCTGCACTCCTGGTAACAATAGTGAAACAAAGAAAGTGGTTGATTTCGATTAAAGCCCATTCTCTGCTGGAATTTCCACCAGGCATTCTTCAAACATTTCCCACCAGTAGTTGTTGCTACGTTTCCTCCTGCTACGTATTGCTTGTTCCTTGTCATGCTGTAACATTTTTTCCTTTAACTCAATTAATTCTCTCAATGAATGCCCCATATTGTTATTGCTGCCCCGGAGCACCACCAAGGCAGGACTGTGCAGTTTGACAAGCGCAAAAATACTACCCCAATCAGGAGGGAGCAGAGCATAGGCCTTCGATCCACATGGCCACCAAATATCCATTATCACGCTGTCCCATGTGCCAGGGCCACACTCCTCATCATGGAGGATGTTAACAGAGGATAGCACAGAGGCAATGCCCTGGTCTTGGAAGCAAGACCATGCAAAGCAACAGAGATTTGAACCCTGGATCTGCACTTAGAAACTAAATACATATCTTTTTTAATCTCATCACGTCACCCCCAGGTTCTTCCCAACTCTCCAATGAGTTCCCCACCCATATACACCCCTGTCCATCCTTAAGACATGAGGTCCAATATTATTCATAGTTTTCTAAATCCCCAGGATGTGTTGCATTTCCCTGTACCATATTAGGTGTGTTATTAAAAACACCTAAATAAATAAAATAAATCACCTTCCCACAGCAATTGTTAGTGCCTACATGAATGGCCCCACTGGACCTGAAAAACAAACACAACTGTGTACAGCTCTTTATGTATACCTGTTGATGCACTACACTTAACCAAGTTGATGCATGTACGTTTTTTCCCCAAACTGCCATGCAACTGTCATTCACCTTACAGACCACATTGTGTTCGAAACCCACCAAACCTTCAGATCAACATTGTCTTATTCCCCCTCCCATTGGCCACCGTACCACACTACTTCCTTTATTCTCATCAATGGCCGTGTGTGACACCAGGGAATTATTTGTCCTCCTTACCCACACACTGCAGTCATTTGTGCTCTTTAACCATTTGTACCCCCTTTTAGAAATGTTAGTTATATATTTCATTATCAGCTTCTTTGTTTCACTCTTTTGGGCCATGCAATTGAGTTGCACATAGTTACCTGAATAATCTCCCTCTCTTTCATCCACCCACTGGACAGCCACACTTGTACCTTAGAAAAAAACGTGTTTTTCAGAGGGACAGGTGCATTAGGCATCCTCCTTCCTCATATGATACAGTTTAGGGTGGAAACACCTTTGGTGCTCCTATTACAGGTGGGATTATTGAGCAAAAGTAACATGTGTTGTTTTCTCTTTCTCTTCACTACCGTAACATTTCATCATAACAGACATTCCTAGATGTAAGTTCTTGCCCTTTTTAGTATCATGATCAAATTCCTCCTCATTTAAAACACTTATTTTGTTTCCCTTCACACTAATATTTAAAAATGCAACATGTATTTCTTTAAATAAAAACGTTAATAACCATATTAGTCAAATACTACTGCATACTGTCATAAAAATAATCCAAAATATATAAATCGTTTGCTGTTTGTTTATGAAAACATTGTCTTCAAAAACTCCCCCTCCTTCTCCACGTGTTGGTCTTCTGTAAAGACTAATAGATAAAAAATAAAGTAAGTGAAATTTCACAAATACTTCCCTTTGTGCTGTGCTCTACTCCTCTTCTCAATGGGAGGCGGTGCACTTGTCTTTGCGCACATCGGTTACCCTCAATCTTCACAGCTGTCAGTGTTCTGCAAGTCACTGTACGATGACCGGTGGAGCACTCCTCTTTCCAATTGCCAATGGGTTTCTTTACGTACACACTTTCCCCTGGATAGAGAAGTGCTGCATGCAGAAACTGTCCTCCTTGATCACTTGCTTGCTCTTCCTAAGCTCTCGGCCTAGTCTGCAGGGCTATATATATATTGACATGATTTTGTAAGCTCTGTGAAATACGTATGAAACTCTTCCCTCAGAATTTTTGAAGAGGATTTGGCATCAAAGTTTGTAGTTGACATAGGTATAGGCACATGCATTCTCTGACCTGTAACAATCTCATGTGGAGTGAGATGATGATTTCCGCCAGGTGAATTGTGCAAAACAAAAAGTGCCAGAGGTAAGCAGTGCAACCAAGATTTTCCAAGTGTTTGTGTTAACTTTGCTATGCATTGTTTTCATAAGCCGTTTATTTTCTCAACCAAACGTTGCCTTGTGGGTGATAAACCATGTAGAATTTGTGCCTGATTCGCAGGAGGGCCGTTATTTGTTTAATCAAATTGTTTGAAAAATGCTGACCATTGTCAGTGTGAATTTCATCTGGGATCCCCCACCTTGGCAACACCTCCCACACCAAGAATTTGACTGTTGAACGGGTGTCATTATGGGCACATGGACCAGCCTCAAGGAATGTGAAAATGGGCACACCACAAAAAGCATGTTTGTGTGAGAGGTACATCTATCTTGCACATCGACATAGCTGATATGCAAGTGGTGGAAGGACCCCTCCAAATGTGGCAGGGTTCCCTGAACTACTCTTAAAGTGTGCCCAGTAGGAATACCAGTAGGAATTTTGGGAACATCATACAGTTGTTTACAAATTAATTTGGTGTTGCTATTTTACAGCAGAATGCTCAACTCTTAAAAAGCCCTATTGGTGTACCGGAAGAAAGGATAAGTGATACTAAACAATACCTAAAAGGACAGTTCGCCGAGGTCAAGGAAATATCGCTATGGAGCAATAACAAATGAATTGTCCTTCCCACTGATACATCAGAGAGATTTTTCTTTGCCAATACAGGGAAGAAGGAACAACGATTTGCAGGTTGAACAAAAATAAAACCTGGCCCACCCTGTCCTTGGGAGAAACTGAAATCACTGGTTTCTGGCAATCTGCACCACAGTATCTCAAAGGCTACCACCAGGCTGATGGTGATGTCCCATGTCATTGATCGGACTACAATAGTGGGATTCAAGCCCTGGTTGGGAACTCGACTAGGAGCCCCGAAGAAGTTGTAAAATTCACACCCGCTGAAACGTGAAGAACATTGGGAACCACCACACAGAATAGACACCTCACCTTCAGATTTTGCCACACAATTTGTTTTTTCCACGTAGGCAAAGATATCTTTAACCGGATGACCCTGAAACATCACTATGCAAGGGCAATACTGAGTCCTTGACTGTCCCAGTGCTAATCAAACACATTCATTATTGGTTTACATCTGGGCAACACAACTGTTTATAGTTTGTAAGTTTATGGACTTGTCAGAAATTCACAATGCACAATGTACATCACAATGGTTATTTTAATTTAAATGCTGCAAATTAATTGTTTAACATTTGCAATTGTTGATTTAAAGCCAGTCACAGGCTCAATAACATTGTAAAATAATTGTTTATTATTTGAAATTGAGGATCTTAAGCCAGAAACAAGTTCATCAATGAATTGTTATTGATATGCAAGGTCTCCGCTGCACCGCCACTACTCCACACCCCATTGAATGAACTGGTTGATGCCTTGAAATCAGTGAAAGTGGTCCCATTGTCTTCTCTAAGTGTTTCGATAGTGGATACTAATGCGATAGTTTTTACTGATCTCAACAAAACTGCAACACCTAAAGGAGAGCATGCACAGATTACGGCTACATCCATTAAACAAATGATTGATATGTATCTGTCCGAACAGGTGGCAACACTTAATGTACCACGCTCACATACATAGCCTAAGAATCATGAGGGAATTAATGAGATAGAATACAACACTTGATTACCCTCACGAAAAAATGAGGGTGAAGCGACGTCTGAAAACTCACATAATGCAGACCCACCTCCTACGCACCCACCAAAACCACGTAATATTCCATCTAATCGGGCGGAAGATCACCCACCTAAACTAACTGCTCAACAAAAAGACTCAGTGCATTCCTTCATTTTGAAGTGTTGAGAAGGTAATTTTCCCTCATATGTACTAAATCGCAGAAGTGTGCTGAACATTTTTAGTGATGTTAGAAATCTGCGCGATGTGTCTTTTAAGGACATTGCGCAAGTTGAATACATATCAGATTTTACTAACTCTACCATTATACTATAGTTACATTCTGGAGTGGTTGCTAATCTTATCTGGAGAGAGAAAATGAGCCTGTTCAACATGGGCTTCTTATTGGCGGTGGAACCTGAACAAGCACCTTTAGAAGATTACAATGTGTCTTTAAAACCAAACATCTATTTAAGTGCGATCAATACTGCTGGCAGCGATCATAGTCAGGCAATGGAGGACCCATATTAACCACAAATATCATCCATTCCTTCCACACTAAACCTCGCAAGCTGGAACACCAGAGGGCATTCTCATTTACAATCATCATTTAAAGAGTTTGGTGTGGAATTTCATATTATCGCACTTCAGGAAACTTGGTTGACCTCCATTCCAATATCACCAGGTGGACAACCTTCCTCGGGTCTCTTAGTAGCAGTGAATCTGAAACTGGGTGGGGAAATTAATGAATGGTTTGCTGAAAATGCCTATTTGCAACTAGAGAAAATTAAAATAGGTACATGGTGTTTAGCTTTGGTCAATATATATCGCAACCCTATGGGTTTATCCGATGAAGCCTTTTATGGTACCCTCAGTAAAATTTTGCACCTAATTAACGTCTCCAGCAACATAACACATACAGTTGTTTTAGGTGACCTAAACTTAGATTGTTGGGCCCCAAATCGTGACACGAAAGCAGTTTGCAAATGGATGTCATATATGGAGGAAAGGCATTTTTTGATGACCAATGGTGCTATAAATGGTGATGTTCCAGCAAATACTACCTGGTTCAGAAATAACAGCTGCAGCACACTTGATTATATCTATGTTGATTCCATACTCTTTCAATCTGTGACGAATGTATCAATGCTTATATCCCCAAACAGTGATCACAAACTTTTATCACTAACCGTCAGCGGTAATTTTGATGTAAATAAAAGAATCAGTGTGACTCCACCAGTGCTTATTAATACTGCCAAATCACGTGTGATTTGGTCCAATACAACAGTGACAGTCTACAGAATGTCTGTGTTAAAAAATGCCAAAGCAGTACATCCTCTACAATACACTGCTTTATTACATCCCTTCATAAACACCTTTCACAGACCATCCAACCCTCGTGGCAAACACTGGCACGTTTTTGGTCATGAGATACAGGTTGCTCGTGCGGCCTATCGTAAAAAAAGAAGTGCCATCATTGCAACTGGATCTGCAACCTGTAAGAATGATCTAAAACAAGCAAAATGTGTTTATAAAAATTGTATCAAAGCGAGAAAGCATCTTATATATCAATGTGACAGTGAACACATGGCAATTGCCATGGCCAATAAAAATTTGGCCCAAATGTGGTTACTGTTGAATAATCATAGTGGCTCCACACAAGCGGATGTTCAGCTGTCAGCTGTCCAAGAAAACATCTGGGTAGAATATTTTGACAATCTTTATGCTGATCTGATTTTGTTGATACACATTCTAACACATCTTTATGCCGATTGGCATTTAGAGTTCTCTCCATCCATTATTGAATCCATGATTCGACAAGCTGGCTCCTCGCGAGCTGCTGGGCCGGATGGTATTTCTAACATGACGCTGAAATCAAATGCCTATGAGTGGTCCATTATATTGGATCAAATCTTCAAATTAATAGTACTACCAGCTTCGTGGAAAACCTCAATCATTATCCCGGTTTTTAAGAAAGGTGATCATACCCTTCCAGAAAATTACAGGCCTATGGCATTATTAGATGCCCCGGGAAATATTTTCATGAAATTAATGCTCAGGGACTTCAACTCTTGGACGTCAAAAAACCATTTACGTGACCCATGCCAATCGGGTTTTGTCACTGGAATGGGGACCCATATTAATCTGTTTTGTCTAAATGCAATCAAAGAGAAATGTCAAGCCATGAAACAACCGGTGTTTCTCTGCATTTGTAGACCTGCATTCGGCTTTTGATTCCATCTCCAGAGTGTTATTATTCAAAAACTAACAAGGGATCACTGTCCCACAGTTTTGTATAATTTGATTTATGCATTACATTTGAACACATCCATCCGTGTTCGGCTCTCGCTCGATGGAGTGCTATCTACAGCAATGAAAACAGCAAGAGGGCTCAAACAGGGGTGCTTGCCAGCATCTTCTATTTTCAATTATTTCATACATGATCTACAAGATGTCTTTGCCGATTCCATGTCTGATTCACCAAAACTGGTCCTGCATACCATTAAGGCACTCATGTATGCAGATGACTTGGTATTGATTTCTAAAACCCAGATAGCTCTGCAAAATCTCTTGACAGCGTTCAAACATTATATTCAATTGAATCAACTGAGAGTCAACACCAAGAAAACGCACATTGTCATCTATTGCCCCAAAAAAGCCGGACGAGGCACTTCCTATGGTCAATTGACCAAGTGGAACTACAAACAGTCCCACATGACACCTACCTGGGTATGTGCTTTGAGGGTTCAACTAACGTCAATACCCAGTTGGAGTGGGTGGAGAGAAAACTCGACACAGCCATAGCACAATCCAAACTAACCATGGCAAAATTTGGGAAATTTTCAATTAAGCCAGCCTGATCTTACTGGACTCAAAAGGCAATTCCGGCCATATTATACAGCTTAGAAACACTACCAAGTACCACTGTACTGGATTTTGATAAATGGGAAGCCAAATTCTGGAAACAAATTTTGCATCTACCGGGCTGTGTTCCAGATACCTGGATTAGATATGAGCTCGGCCTAGTATCCCTCCAAGCCCTCCACAACTGGAGATTATGTTCTCTATTTAGGAATGCCTTTTATCAACCTCAGTGGAATCCACCTTGCAATTTTTAACTGCCTATATGTTTTCAACTAAGGACAAGTTTATTACCACTTGGTTGAGCAAGATTGATCACATCCTATGTAATGCCGATACTTCATTTGAATTGCTGATTACTAATCCTTCTAAAGCCAAAGTGAAACTACATCAGGCTGATTGGATAAAGACGTATGATAAGTGCGTACAATACAAGGGTGGAGACCATAATAGATTCCCACCTAAAAAACTCCAAATTTTGCCTCCCTATCTCCTAAGATCCCTGACTCCGGCATATAGATCTGCAATCATGCGCCTACATTTCAATTTGTGGCTGACACCAGAGGTCCTAACGAAACGGCGCTTGATGATCTCAGGTGATAATATTTGTCGGTTTTGTGGTACAAATGGTGTCCCAGAGACTCTTCAACATCTTATAACCCAGTGCTCTTGTCTAATATCCCACAGACAGACACATTTTTTGCGAAACACTGTCAATACCTCGCAAATCTTAGTGAGGATATATGTTGGTCTATTATTCTGAGTTGTTCCAAGCCAATGATACAATTTGCTACAGTGAATTTTCTATTAAGCCTCAAGCTAACGCCAGACCCCACTGTATAGTGAATTGTATGACATGGATACATAACATTTTCGAGCCTTATATTGCAATAGCACTACCATCACATATTGCAAATGATGGCATTGACAGTCAGTAACATTGTAAGAAAAGAACTTGTGCAATTTGGACAGAATCTATGGTTTGTACCATGTGAAGAAATAATTGCTGATTAGTTGTGAACTGTAAATGCACTTTATAAGTTGCTTACTTGTCAAGATTATTAATTTTAAACATGCTGTTTTAGTTTTGAGTGGAATTTTCTAAGAAATAAATGTGGTTTTTGTTCTTTTCTCTTTCGTACTTATTGACCTTATTGATCAAAATTGTCAATGGAATTACGAACTACTTATCTGACATTGATTGATATGCTATTGTCATTTTAATTCTAATTGATAAATTGTATAGTATGTCTTATTTCTGATATTGTAAGGTTGATTAAATTCAACTGATTCAATAAAAAAAATGTAAAAAAAGTTATTGATATGTTCATGTTTTTTTCATTTAGTTCATTTGCCTTTTTAAATTTTTGGGAAATTACCTGGATTTTGTTTGTTTAGACTAAACACAAATTGATTCTTACCCATACAGAGTCTAACAAATTCATTGATTATTGTCTTTTCTCACCTTAAATGTTTTTTGTTGAATTTGGATGAATGGTACTGAAGTCATGGCTGGATCTCCATAGACTTAACCACGTAGATTTCCAACTATGGAGACCCAACATCACAAAGTAAGGGTAGTTTAAATAATACAATCTACCCACTAAACTCATTGCATTCTCTTTTTGAGAGCACAGGGGACCACTTCTTTGTTGATGTTTACAAATTCAGAAACATTCTCGTAAAAGTTTGGCACCAACCAGTCTTCACTTATCCCCACAGCCACATGCTCTTTCAATATGTGGGCAGGGTAGAGGACCTGTTCTAGTGCTACCTTCAACAACTTTGTTGGCATTGCCACCTTGCCTGTGCTATCATACCACCCAATTAGACCTGTCAGGGACAGAGAACATTATAATTTCTTCCACAATTATTTTTCATCATCTGATGCTTCTACCTGCAATTCTATTAATTCTACTATAAGGGTTGCATTACAATTTTCTGCCAATGCATCTTTCTCCTTGCTAGTTTTTTATGAATGCCATAAGTGGTATTTTTCTCCTTCACCAGGGAACAGCATATGTGTTCCTTCCAGCATATATGCTGCTTCTTTTACTGCTTTGTCTGCTTTTTTCATGGTATAATTAAATAAAATTGTGCCTTCCTGTCGGAGCCTTGCCCTTTATTAAAGCCCATTCTACTAGGAGTGGTTACACTTCTAATAATTCACTCAACAGTACTGCATGTTGTACTGGTGTGCCATCACTTCTTTTGAACCCTCTCCTTTCCCACCTTGCCAGTCCTGAATGCACAGTGGATGTTATATATGCAGAGTCGGAAAAGATGCTAACCGCTTAACCCTGTGACATATTTAGTGCCTCAATTAATGCCACACATTATGCTGTTTGTGCAGAGTAGTGTGCTGGCGATTGTGTCTGTGAGTACACTATCAACTCCTCTTCCTCGTGTATTCCATGTTTGTTTCGCACTACTGCTGATCCAGAATGCCTTTGTCCTGTACTTGAGCATCCATAAATATAAATCATGCCCCCCTTCCATCACTACCTCTTTTCACAGGGGTTTACCTTTACTCCTGTCTATGTATGCCACATAATCATGTATGCAATATCCCTCTTCAATTTTTTCTGCAATTCATACCCTGAAGATCTCTGAGTTGTCAAGGTCCTTTCTAGTATTGCGAACAGTGCATGTTCCACATACAATATTACAGGGCACCTCGTTGTAACTGTGGAATCTTTCTCAATTGAAAATGCAGCAGCAGCAAGTGTTTGCTTACGTGGGAAGTGCCCCTGCATTACTGGATCCAGTAATGTATTTTGTGTTAATACAGCTGTCATTACCTTACCATCTGAATGGGAAAATAAGTGAAATATCTCTTTGTAAATGGTTGTAGCAAATACAAGTGCATGTGCTAACTCATGTTTGAGTTTGTCAACATGTTAACCCATTTCAGCTATCCATTTTATGTTGCTTTTGTTTTTCTGAGCTTCTTTTAGTGCTTGCAGTAATGGCCTGGTATGAGTGGAGTAATCGAAAACCCATGCCCTGCAATATTTGTACAGCCCTAGAAACTGATGCATTTTTTTCACTGTCTTTGGCCTGGGATGTTTATGTATTGCCTCAACTCTCTCAGTAGTTATTGTTCTCCCATTTGCTATCACAATCTGGCCCAAGTAAACTACTTCGTTCTGACAATACTGCAATTTGTCTTTGCCCACTTTGTACCATTTGTCAGCTACCAATATCAGTAATTGTAATTGTAATTGTTTATTTATAAAGTGCTTATACACAGGTGAAGTTCTTCAAAGCACTTCAAGGTGGGAAGCAAACAGGGGAATACATAGTCATTCTTAGGCCTCAAAATTTCTGAATCATCTTGCAAAATGACTAGCAAAACTTGGCCTGATGGCCTTACTACAAGTGCAGGTGTAACATAAAAAGAAGGAGCGAAGGGAGAGGAGAGGGAGAAGAACATACAGTGCTTAAGCTACCATAATCGGCCAACAATGTTTCAAATAATGCAAGTGCATGACATATAAGGCGATAAGGGAGGGCAGAGGAGAAAGACATACAGGAACCATGCCAAGTACATTCTAGGTAACGTAAGTGGCAGGCATGGAATGAAAGGGAGGGAACAAGTGCGCCCAGTCCAAGGCCCTGGGTTAAGTGCTGAGAGGTTACCATCCTCAAGGAATGAGTAAAGAAGTGCAGAAGAGGTGAGTGGGGTGCAGAGGCTTGGGGGAAGTGCAATGACTGGTGGGGGAACCTGAGACCTGTGTGGTTCTGGTGGTGTAGCAGGCAACCAGTCATCAAATGGGGCTGAGAGAGGGAAGAGAGGGAGGAGGGTCGTAGGCAAGAACAGAGAGGGTGTTAACAAGGGAGAGGGATAGAGAAGGATGAAGAGAAGAGGAAGGTCTTCAGTAGTGTCACTGAGTCCCTTCTGCATTCCTCTTCTGTTGTGATACACACTAAAAGTCCATCCATGTATTGTATCACTGTACTTGCAACCTGTAAATTGCTCAAATCCATTCGTATTACTCTGTTGAAGATGCTGGGTCCCTCACAGTACCCTTGGGGACTTCTTGTGTTTTTAAATCTCGTTCTGCAATAGGTAAAGGCAGTAAGATACCTGGAGCCTAGATGTAGGGCAATGGATAAAAAAGCATGTTTCAAACCTACAACCGTGAAGTAGTGTGCCTCTGCTGGAACGCTGCAAAACATTGTTGCATGGTTTGGAACTAATGGGTATTCTGCCTCAATGATGTTGTTAAGGGGGCGTAAATCCAGTATGAAATACCATGCACCTCCCTTTGATCAGATAGATAGCCATATTGCATGGTGCTGTGGATACCTTGCTGCCATAGGGCATGCATTTTTTCATATATGCCCTCATCTGCTTATCTGGAGAGAGGGTATTGCTTTACTCATGGTAACAGAGCTCCTTATTTTATTTTAATCTGTACTGCCCTGCCCCTTTTTTATGCCCACATCATGGGGTCCTTTTGTCCAAAGGACCTTTGGAACCCTCTCCAGATCCTCCTGCGCATATTTTATTTCTTTCTTCACCAATTGTGTCATCTGAGAAACTGCGCTTTCTTTTATGTTCACAGGACATGGTAGGCGCAGTTCAAACACTACTTCTCCCTCCTCATCGTCTTTTGTAGCGAACAACTTTGTATCTGTTACTCCTGTCAGTATCAGTGTGGGATTGGTGCATAAGATTGATCGCCACTGCATGTTGTCGCCATCAGTACCAACTAATATAATCATGATTTTTCTCACCACTACTTCCTCTTGGTACAGCTGTGTGTGCCTCAAGTAACAGCAAAGGTTCACCTTGGTCTAAACAGAAATTCATTGGACAATCGTAACACCTTTCATTCAATTCCTGCGATCTATACCAGCAGCACCTGCACCTCATACAAAAACACCTGTGTTTGTGTTGGTATCTTTCTCATTGTGCTGTGTGCATAGTATGCTTATGTCAACAGCCACCCTTGCTGGGTACATCTCAGGTGAGGTACATACCGTCTCTTTCTCTGAAAATGAAATTGTGGCATTTATTTTGCTTAGCAAGTTTCTTCCTAGAATGTCCATAGTTGTGTCTTTCGAATACGATAATGGCACTACGATATGCTGCGTCCCAATTGTTAAAGGTAAATATTTAGTCAGAGCAACCTTCAAAATTGTCCCCGAAAATCCTTGTGTGCTTGTGTGTCCAAGTTTTTGTTGGATAATGGCAATCCCTCTACTTGTATACATGATCTGGTTGCCCCAGTATCTATGAGAGAGAAAAATCCCTTATGTCCTATTTGAAGTGCTACTTCTGGCTCCTCTTCAGGGTCTTCAGTTACTGCTAGGACAGGACACACTAGCACTTCTTGTGGGCATCCCCATTGGGAAAATGGGTTCATAGAAGAAGTGAATGGATTGCAGCCCACCACCATCACTCCTGTGTATTGGGACACACCTTTCTGTCCCAGTATTGTTACATTTTCTTGTACCTGTGTCTGGGCTGGTGCTTGATGTATACTCACTGTACCTTGCATTCCCGCCATCTCTCCACCTTGCACTTGTGTTTGTCCCTGGGCTGGTATAACGTGTGTCTGTGTGGGCAGCAATTGCAATTGCTGTTGTGGTATCACTTGCATCTTTTGATGTGTCTGTGTCTGCATATATTCCTGCGGTTAATGCACCCCTTGCTGCCCTGGTGGCAACAGTAAAGACAGACACAAGTAATCACAGTTCAAGGGTGTTTATTAAACTGTATCGGTAGGTTGGAAAAATGCCTAATCTAAACCTAAGCCTAAAATGCGAACAAGCCTCGACCATCAAACAATAATAAGGCAGTCCTAAATATGTCTTGTCAAATAAAAAGGCCTAAATTATGAAACCTAATGCCAGTCCTTACGCTAAACACAAAATAAGTGTGGGATAATGTTCTTAAGAAAGAAGGAAGTGTTCACAAATAATAAGTCAGGATGCGGTAGCCGGGGCTCTCCGTTCCCCGGGTTTTAAGCATGAGACAAGGTGGAATTCTGGAGCACAGTACACGCTCAAGCTTTCCCAGCATCAGACGACAATTCCACTCTCAGCAATCAGGGCATTAAGTCTCTTTTCTACAAAAAGTCTCTTGCCTCCGAAGACCTGATGTGTTTCAAAATAATAAAAGTTCCTTTCCACTTGTTTGCTGGGAGATGCCTTTTCACCCCTGGATCTCCCTCGTCTGGCCTCAGACCCTTCTCAATTGTTAGCTTCCCTTTGTCAAGTTCCCTACAGCTTTGACATTCACAAATTGTAATGTATTTTTAAACAGTCACTGTGGACATCCCTCTGCCGGGTTCACTTTTGTCAACACACTGTATATCGGGATTTTCGATTTCACCTCCTCTTTATTGGCAACCCTCCTTCAGGTTCACTCTTGCCAACTTTGTCAATCGCATATTTTCTGATTCATTTTTTACAATGCCGGATTCACTTCCCTTAGCTTCTCAATCATCTGTCGGCCAAAGACTTTTGACTGTACAGAGGATTTTACAAGACCCCTGTATGACCATTTTCACCCGTTTATCAACTTACCCACGGCCTTCTGGTACTGGTAATTTCAACAATCGGGTAATCACTCAGAGTTACCCGAATGAGCACCCCCATGGTGCCGGACTCCTCTGCTGATGGTTCTCCTCTTTTTAGTATGAATAGTTCTTTGTACTTTCACAGTTCAATTAGCCATTTGCTACTTTTCGTTCGACACAGTTCAGTTTTAAATTGGCTCTCCTTTCGACTCACTGGCTGTGATGAACGGCTTGGCTTTTCTTCTTTCTGGAGTCAAGGTTAGTACCACAGAGACAAGCATCTCTCCCTGGCTTGGTTATCAACAGAGGGGGGCGCTGTGTACCATTGACATCTGCTGCAACACACTCTGGCTATTGTCCGCGGTCTTACAATTCCTTCTGTGGAGTTTTCACGGAACTTGACCGTAAAGGGCAAGGTTGCTTCTCTTCTTGTCACCCTTTTGGCTTCCACTGTCTTTCTCCTCCTCTTGAAGTGCCATGCTGAGTTAGCTCTCCCATCGTGCGGTCTGCCTTGTTCATTTTGGGGTCTTGTCCTCCACCTTTTATCCCTGTGGGGAAGGGAACGGGCTGTCAGGTATGTGTGATTCTTGTCAATTGCCTGACTTTGCCTGACCCTTGTGTTGGGACATGTCGGGTAAATGGCTCGGGTGTTAGTCCGTCATCCTTTGTGATATGTAAAAGTGTTCACATCGGAAAAAGGGGTGGTAGACTGTTTGAGTATCCTACTTTGGTAGATTGGGCAAAAGATGTTATAAGAAGGGGGATACTGCATCTCAACCGTCGGTGTCCCACTTCCACACCCGAGGGCCCCCCATCCATGTGATCCTCCCTCATTGGTTCACTCCCAGGAACTGGATCAAATAGCATTTGGAGTGTCCTGGTCACCTGGGTGATAGACCCCTGGGGACTAGTCAGGGAGACACCTTCAGGTTTCTCACAGTGGGCATTTTCGGGCAAAATGACCAAAGTTGCTGCATGCAAAACACTGTCCTCCAATCTTTGACCATATACTGCTGTACCCAAATCCACATCCCCTTGCATAATAGCCTATTTCTTTCTGGTACTGTCTAATGTAATTGTTTACTCCTCTCATATATGAAAACCCAGGCTGTTCTGTGTTTGTAAATGCAGGTTGTTGTTGCATTGGCACCGTCCCCCACTGCTGATTATATAGTGCTTGTGTGTCTTCCCCTCGCTGTGTTACCACTCTTACTGGAAGCTGCCCTTGTTGGAAGGGTGGGACAACTGCACTCATTTATTTTCTGTTTCTACTGCATTGTCTGCAGTCTCTTTATCTTTCTCGTGCTTCCTTTTACAATTGTGTACAACAGTTGCCTGTATCTCAGGCCATCCTGTCATTTCTAGCCCAACTATTATTTCTAGGGAAACCTGCACATCCGCAGCTACTCCCCTCACTAAAATGTGATAAAACAAAGGTATTTTGTCATCCCAAGAGAGTTTATTTCCCTGTGTCCACATCTCTAGTATGGACCGCATATACTCTGCAGAGTCCTCATCTGGCTTCATTTTTTGTGCTAATACATATCTGATTTATCTGGATACAGCTCTCTCAAAGCTTTGCACAAATGTGCTCGATAGTTGTTAAAGGGTTTTACCCCTGCATACCCCTTGTTTCCAAATGCTGTCACTTTGTTTGCCCACCAATACAGTCAGAAAACTCTTAATGTCTCCTTCTCAAAAACATAAATCCACTTACTCGCTCCCACCATTAGTGAAGGTGAACTGTAGACCAAATTATACCTGCCCATTGTCTGTCAAGGTACGTAAAGCACTTCTCCTTTAGCTTTCTGTAAAAGGGGCATCTGCATTTGCACTATGGGTTTATAGAAACCTTTTTAGCAACAATCTAAAGGAAATTGGATCAAGAGTCAACCTCTGATAGCCTGCTCCAAAAACTATTGTCAAACCACATTACTAAAATTGGAGCGAGCAAGAAAGACCAACTGGAAGCAGCTAAAGAAATCTTGAAATGGAGGAAAGATGCTGCTAAAAGAACACAACTAAACCCCATGATAGTCATTAAAGACGCCTGTCTCTCCACAACTGAGTCAATCTCACAATCAAATCCAAATATTTATCAAGGAGAAATTGAGGGTATATTGAAAACCTCAGAGATGGACAGAAATGAGAATGCTCATGTTGGTGATACACAATCTTTAACCAAATCTCGAGTGTTGGTATCAAAAGAACCTGCAAAGACTTAAAAAATCCTGAAAATGAGATACTGGACTTAATGAGTGAAGCCCTAAGTACTGATACATCTGAGGCTGAATACCTGAACTGCCAAAATGACGACAATCTTTACGCCACAACTCCAAATCTGAACATCGAAATTGGCGACAATTTGCTGCATCAACCCTGTGCTCATCAAGTTCAACAGAACATTTGTAGGAACTAACATTCAATTTAACCAAAGACATATCTCTACAAGATGAAGCTTCCAATGACAATTACGAAAAGTTGTACTCAAGAAAAAAACGAAAGCAACTTCTAAGATCCAATAAACAAACTCATCAACATCAACAATAACAACAAACTAAAAACATGAAAAGTATACCCTCAAAAATAGTTCTGGGGGATTTAAACGAAACCTAAAGGCCCACCTCCCTAACACAGAGAATCCTAAATCTGTGTTGAAGATTAAAGATCACAGTAAGCCTAGCTTGAGATACAACATCATCTTTTATTTTTTGCATTTATTTACAGTGCACAAAACTCTCAGGTATCTAGGTGCTAGCTACAGAAAGTGTCTGATAAGAATAAGCAGTGTATACACACTGGTAAAACCTCTGCCCCTGTTACTGGGAGCTCCATCAGACATGCATACGGAGAACATAGTAGGTGTAACAATACATGCTGGAAAGGCTCTCCCCATGTTACAGGGAGATACATCAGACATACATTCAAGGACATAGTAGGAGTTAATATGCATACTGGTAAAGCCTCTCCTCATGTTACAGGGAGCCAGATCAGGCATACATTCAAGGTCATAGTAGGAGTGAATAAGCATACTGGGAAAGCCTCCCCTCATGTTGCCGGGAACTACATCAAGTGTATGGCATTGGAATGCAACAAAACTGTATGATTTTAACACAGCTATAAAAGCGAAAATGCATCAGTCTGGTAGAACACACGACTTGGGGAAAGCCTCACCTCATATTACAGGAGGCTACATCAAGTGTATAGCATTGGTATGCAACAAATCTGTATGATTTGAGCACAGCTAAACAAGCAAAAAAGCATCAGTCTGGAAGACACGATTTGGGAAAGCCTCACCTCATATTACAGGGGCTACATCAAGTGTATGGCTGCAATAAAACTGTAAAGTGAAAATGTGGCAGACTGTAGGAACATACAACTTGGGACTGCCTAGTCTAATGTTTAAACAAACTATCAGAGATGTTGACAGCTCAGACAGAGCACACCAAGTATAAGTAAGGATCACAATGGAATACCAGGGGAGCAAATAGATTGGGTGCAAAGCAGCATGTATATGAACAAAGCACGTAAGGATGTGAATGTTTAAGGCTGGTAGTGCGGTTACTAGTGCAAGGTGCAGCATCAGTCTATAGCAGAGCCAGAGAGTAAAATTTCCAGGGAAATGGAGGCGTAGACATTCCGGGAGTGATCACAGGTTGTAAAGGGAGATGTGCTAAGATACAGATCTTGTTTGTATGCACATGGACATGTTTGAGAGTGAGGGAAACAGGTAGGGATACCAACAAGGAGAGGATCCTACTGTAAATAGGACCCGGATTAGTTGTGTTGTTGTTTAAATTCATAGACAGCACCTTTGGATGTAGATGTGTTTGCAAAGATCCCACACATCCCTTTCATGCCCTCACAGGGCCAGACAGGGTGTGACACATCCCTGAGGTGTTGCCCTTTGGTGGAGGCAGGCGATCACCTGCCGGCGCCCAGCCAATGGGGATCTTGTGGCTGCTTGCTGCCAATTTGGTCCCACAATGGAGACTGCTAGGTGCCTCTGCAGACCACAGCCTTCCCTGTGGCCAAGCTGGAAGGGCCAGGAAAATGCGGATAAAGGGGACCCCACAACTTCAGCAGTCATCTGCCATGGATGACAAACGCAGGATAAAGGGCAAAATGATACACCACCAGGCTGGATACAACCCTTGGGTTTTTCCCTTTGGTGGAGGGCGGAGATCGCCTGCCGGTGCCCAGCCAATGGGGATATTGTAGCTGCTTGCTGCCAATCTGGTCCCAGGATAGAAGCACACCACACCTTCCCGGCAGCCATGCTAGAAGGTCCAGGACAATGCAAACATAGGGGACCCCGCAATGGTGTCAGACTTCTGCCATGCAGGATAGAGGGCATAATGAATGATGGAGCAGCCCTCTAAGTCCCCTATCAGCGATGAAGAACAGGTCCTCAGTGATTTAGAGGAAATCTCTGTTTATGAAGAAGAAGCTGGTGAAATAATCCATGTAGTAGTCCCTCTAACTTCTTCAAACACATTATCAGCAGTTCTGGCCATACAGGAAAAAAATGACTTGCCGATGCCAAGTTTGAAATGGTCGGATTAGTCGACTTGCTAGGGAACAATTTCTTAAACCTAGAAGACAGACAATGAAAAATCCTTCTGCAAGTACAAAATAATGTGGCTACGGATAGTGTACTAACATCAAATGAGCGTGAAAAATGGTCTGTGTGGAACCCTTGGGCCCTAAGATACTTGAGGACCTCCACCGTATCAAAGGCTGGGCCGTATACCTTGGATGCAACAGCCTCTGTCTCTAATGTTGCTGTAGGTGATACTCGTAATTCAAAGATATCAGGTGAAACGGAAAAAACGTTGAGTGAAGAAGACATCAAATCCACAAACCAGAATCCACGAAATTTATCAAGGAATGAAACCCTCAATGAACAGCACTGCTGGCAATATACAAATAATGTTGGAGAGAATATTGTCAGTCGATGATGGCCATATGATGAATCGCTCCAATGAATTTTGACTATTCCAACACATACCAAAATTATGAGAACTAGAATCTAGCGATATCTCAGCTATCGAGGTCCCGAAAACAAATAGCTTTGACTGCGCATGCATCCACATTAATTCTAAAATCATTCACTCACTACTTCTGAAGCAGAAGAGCTTTTCTCGCCCATGGGATTTGACCTAAAATAACTTAGACTAGAAGACCAGGCCTTACCCAGAGGCTAAGCAACAGAAAGCCCAAGAATCTTCCTAGCTCCTGAAAAATGTTGAGAAATCAAAAACCCAGTGTCTCCAGAACAACTAACCTTCAAATGTGTATTGACCCTCTTAAAGAGCTTGAATCAAAATTACCAGCTGAAAATGTAATGTTCAAAATTATAATCAACAGAAAGCAGGACTCCAAAAGATAATTAACAATTCCAGACCCCAAGCACCAGATCTCCCAAGATCAGTTAAACTGGGGCTGGTTTACAGGGTCATAAAATGCAAATAAAGAACAATAACAGTCAACTCCCCCATTGGATGAGATCACCATCATCAGCAGTTGGAATACCCAAGGATTTAAACATCTTTTCCATAATGAACAATCTTTGCTTTCTAAATTTGATATCCTTTGCCTACAGGAGATGTAGCCATCCGCCCCACCTGTGATAGATGGCAATTCTTGTTCCTAAATCACACAAGCAAAGACTTGAAAGGCAGACCAACCTTGGGCTTAATTATAATAAATAAAATTGGAAAGGCATACAGGTTCTAAGCAAGAAGAATCTCGACCATCATATGCAGATCATGACACTAGAGCTCACAAATGATGCTACTAACAAGCTTGTCTGCCTAGTACTTTTGAATCTATAAGTGGAACCCAGTGGCATGGAAGAAATAATGTTTCATGGAAGGTGTTACGGCAGCTATTGATGAGAGTATCATCAAACACTATGATCCCTTGATAATCCTATGTGGAGATCTCCATCTAAATTGTATTGGAACATCCCTACACAAAAAACTAATATGGAGAGCTCCAAGGCGAAAAAGTGGAAGTTGAAAATCGCAATTTCCACCTACTGAACAGTCAAGTTACCAGCGACATTCCAGCTGCACCAACTTGGAAGTGATGCAATCAAGGGTCAATACTGGATTATTTCCTCATATCATCCAATATGTTGATGCTTGTCAAATCCCTAGTTGTGAATGAAATGGCCCAAAGTGACCATGACTTTGTAGAAGTGGCCCTTTGCTTAACAATCAGTAAAAGCTCTTCTATATGGGACCACAGGGTAATATCAGGACCCGGCAGAAACATGCTCATCCTCTTACCTCAAGACATTCAGCAATTAAACACTAACTACAGGTGTGCACAAGCCGAGCAAAGCATTGATGCCAATTATATGCCGCTGTTTAGCGACTTTGTTATGTACAAACCCTTTAGTAAAAAAACACAATTCAAGCCAAAACACACATACGATGCCAAAGTAGTTTGAATGAAACGCCAACTGAACCAAGAATTGAGGCAATTACGCTTGGTCGATGGAAAGAAAAAGGAATGCGCTATGAAAACATGCAGGCAACATTATAAGAAATGGGTACTCGGCCATAAAAGCACAATCCTGCAAAGAGATGACAAACAAATGTTAAAGACCGTAGCATCAAATGCTCTGAGAAGCTTGTGGCTATTGTTAAATGAACTAGATGGAAAACAGACAGCTCTCCAAAGTAATGCAGTCCAAGAGGATGATTGGGTCCACTTTTATGGCACACTATATGGTCACCCAGAAATTAATGCGATATTAAACAGGCAAACGTCCACTCCCCCTTGGTCCATGATTTTCGAGAAGGTTGAGATTGAAGACCTGATTTGCAAAATCAGCAACTCTCGTGCTACTGCCCAGATGGACTCGCAAAAGCAATGCTCAACCACCAGACAAATGGGCAGAGTTCTGCATGACCTTATTTCATGAGATAATAGCCACAAAACAAATTCCAGAATCATGGAAGACTGCCATTGTCATACCCATTTTCATACCCATCTTTAAAAAAGGCAACAGGGCAGATCTGAATAATTATCGGCCCATTGCCTTATTAGATGTGCTTGGCAAACTATTTGCCATCTTGATCCTGCCTAGGTTTTGTCAAAGGTGTAGGCTGTTCTCTAAACCCATTAATACTAAACATCCTTAAACTAAGAGTAGTAAGAGAAGAATCGAAAATGTATGCAGCAGCAGTAGATCTGGCACAAGCCTTTGACACAATCGCCAGAGCGCTGCTGTGGAAAAAAATGAAGACCTGGGACTGCCCTTTCGTTATCTTGGAACCAATAAAAGCAACCTCAGTACACATAAGTCTGAATCAGTCAGGTCAAGTAACTAAATGAATACCTACCTTCCGAGGGCTAAAACAAGGCTGCTTTCGTGCTGCAGAGTTATTCAATCTTTCCATCTCAGACATCAAAGACCCAATGTCATCTCCTGGTTCCTTCCCACCGAAATGTGAAGGATCATCGGTGGGGTGAATGTTAATTGCTGATGACCTTATCATATTAGACCAACCCCCATTGGCTTAAGAAAAAATTATAGAAACTACATACGTGCATCAAAGCTAAGGCTCTTAGGATCAATGTTCTCAAGTTAGCTGTTCTGGTATTCCAGAAAATAAATGGGAAGATAAAGCGACAAACATTCCAATGGCGGATTGGAAACGAAAAACGAACCTATGTCTCCCACATGAGATATCTTGGCCTTGACTTAAATTTGAGCACAAATGATAGGCCATGAATAAACAAATTAAAGTCCAATGCAAAGAATTTGGCGACGCAAGGCATCATCATTTACAGAAAATGTGAAAAGTTTTCACTCCTGCCAGAAGTTTGATTTTATAGACAAAATGTAATCCCTATACTGATTTATGGAGTTGAAACATCCTTGTGCTTTCAGTGGGAAGTATGGAGTACTCTTGAAAGTCTATTTTGGAAGAAAATATTGTGAATACTGAGATGTGTACCTATTTCCATCATAAGGCATGCATTAGGCCTGATTTCAATCTTCACAGTCATAATATGGACATCTGTGTCCTTGTTCAGGAAACAGACACTGAAAAAACAACCGATCCAATTTAACATACTCGACCTGAACAACACTTTAAATAAAGATTGGATACATACCCAATGGGCAGATCAATGCCTAGCAGTCCTTGCCGAAGCTGACATAAAGATAGATCACTTACTTAACAATCCAGATGCAGAAAAAAAGAAATTACGGGACTGGGACTGGATTAAAAAGAAGAAGAAGAAAACAACAAATACAAGCTCTATGATGTCATTCTAAATGATATTTAAGCAAAGAATGTCCTTCTGAAATATCTGATCAAATTCCCAAGTCTGTACCATCGAAATGTACTACTTCGTATCGTGTTGAATCTTTTCCCAACTAACCAAATCCTTACATCAAGAAAAGAGGGTATTGGTGACACAGATGCGTGTAGGCTGTGTAAATTACAGAGAGAAAGAATAATGCACCTTGCACTCTGTTGCCCCTAGCTGCGAGAGAAGAGAACTTTGTTTCTGGGTGCGCTTGTAAACGAGTTGCAAATCCAAGATGCTAGAGCACCACTCTTATGCACTAATACAAACCTATCAAATTCAGTGAAAAAAACATTGTTAAAGGGACAATATGGTTACAAGTAAAACCGCAAAAACCCAGAAATTCCTCAGTTTTGGTAAGCTAAGCAAACGTAACTCGCACCAATGTTTTTTCACTGAATATCATAGGTTTTTATTAGTGCAATTTAACCATGACATCTCTTCAACAACTTTTTTTCACTGAAATTCATAGGTTTTTAACAGTGGACCTTTATTTTGCTGTAAATTCCTTATATTATACTGACCCCCAAAGTAGCAGCTCTAGAGTCAGCAGACAGTACGGAAGTCTGCGGACATCAGGTAGCATTTGAAAAGCCCAGAAGCACAGTGGACAACTGAAAATGTTGTACCCTTCAACCAACAAACACATATACATAAAACAACATTACTTATATTTACTAACCCAAATATACCTTTTTTTACAAATCATCATTTGAAAATGTTCAAATAATGTTTTCATGTAGCACACAATATAATGGAAAGCACCAAGCACAAACCAGAACAGTAGACATCACATTACCACTTCAGTGCAACTCTTCATACAGACTCACATACACCAGGCGCTCATTCCAAAACCACCTCTTACAAAATAGTAAGCACATTGTATTTCTTTCCCTATTGTTACCATTTATTATGTGAACATTTCTTGTATGCGAAAAGCGCTGTCTTTTTATTTTAAATGGCAAACACACTAGAGTGGTTTGAAGAAAACTTTCCAAAAGAAGAAATGAGTGATGATAACATCTCTAATGGCAAACAATACATCTTTCAATATAAACAAATAATGTAATTTATACAGACCAAATTGAAATAAACATATCTTCTTTTCCTGTAGCACATACTTTACATGAAAAAACAACACCCCACAATCACCCCATCAAATTTCCAAAGTCTAAATGAAAAATGCTTTGATGAAGCTCCACTGCCTACCTCTCCTCATGTTCACTATCTAGAAATTCCAAATCCTCCAACATATGTTTCCCATTCGTTTTCATAAATAAATGTTTTTATACCATAAATATGTTGTATATTTTTATGTCATAATTATTTTTTTTAAAACTCCAATTAATAGTCTTCGGATGATACCACTGTCAGGGGAACCCGTGCACAAAATGGGGGTGTCCGCGGACAGCACGCAATGTCCAGACATGTCTGTTCTCGCATGATGCACTTTTAATTAGTCCGGAGCAGTGCAGCCGTTTGTGGACATCCATGAGCATGCGCTCTGCGTTTCCCTCCCGAGAGGTGTCTGCAGACAGCTGTCAGTTGCGTGGATGTCTCTGAACGTCATCATGTAACCGCACCCATGTGGCATTTTTGCCCAATCTAGGGTGTTTCAAGTTGAACGTTTATACTTCCAGACCTACTAGACCCAATCTTAGTTGATCTGGCAACTTTTTACAACTTTCCAAGACCTATTTTTGACCTGGTAGTCCGCCGACAGTTGTGCGGTCCATGGACGGTTCCTCTGAAGGAACACACTGATTACTTTTAGTCATTCGCAATCTGGCTATCCAGCAGAGAGCACCAGGAGAAGACCTGCATTGCAGAATTTCTGAAACCTGCTCGAGTGGCATCTGTCATGGCCATTCCTTCTCCCCAGCCTCCACCACCAACACCAACCATTTGGAGGGCCTGGACAGGGGATCATGCGCAGAGATGCAGGTGAGGATGAAGAGGAAGAGCAAGATGAGGTAGAGGAAGTGCCTACCTCCAGCGCCCAAAGTCCTCGGTGTGGTAGTTTTGAGCACTGTTGAGGATGTAACAAAGGCTTGGGCAGCCAGGGTGAGATGCACTGAGTGCTGGGTCATACTCAGTCACAGAAAACCTGGGTTGTACTCCTACTAGACCATCTCCATGCACCGCCACACCTGATCCAACCACTTGGGTGCTCTGCGAAAGTCTGTTCCTTTCTCTGGGAGAAGCAGGTTGACAGCCTGACCCCATCAATCCTCGACCTTTCCTGCCACCACACAGGCTACTCCTATGGGGGAGAAAATCCTGGCAGCTGTCTCACAGGCCATACAGAATGCAGTTGACCCTTACCTTTCAAAGGTCACATTACTATGTTTGTACTGCGATGCACCAATCTGCACGGTGGAGCCGTTTCATAGTGCTTTCGAGGCAGCGGTCAAGGAGCATGAGAAACACTGCCAACTACCTTAAAAGGCCCACGCAACAGCTTCCCCTGTTCACCTGCCCCTCTGCAAAAAATCACAAGATAAAAAAAAAACAGTTCCTTTAGGAGCCACCTTTAAAAAAACAAAAAACCTTTACAGCCTGCAAAATGGTGGCTCTTAAAAGAACATTTTTTTATTTGAATTCAGCTGAGTAAACATATTACATAAACAAAATTACATACTTAAAATCTGCAAGTTTACAAATTTACAAACATTTTTCATCGATCACAAAATCTGTTTCAATGCATTTTGAAAATGTTCAAGAAAAAACCTGATTGCCGACATCAGTCAGATGAATTCCATCTCTTCAAAAATGTTGACAATATTACATTTGATATTTTTACTATGAAAATATAACATGCCAACATCCCACAAAAATACACGTGAACTTTGTTCACATTGCGCCTTGTTTTTATATTTTGCGGAAAAAATACATTTGATCACACCCACATTTGTCTTTGAGCTATGCAACAAAAAACAATCTTTCTGCGTGGAAACATTTTTATCAACTTTCAAAATGTTCTCTTCATTGCAAACTGCAATGAAATTCCGTTGACATAGCCCAAACTCTTGCCTCAACAGTGAACAACAATGATCTCTGGATGCTTGAAAGTAGCCATATTCCTACAAAATTGGAGCAAGTCCACCCACTTCATTTCTCAAACACCATACCAAAAAATGTCAAATTCTTGAAGTCCAAGATTTGCAGATAATTCACTCTGCTCACAATACACCTTCAACCAGTGGACCCAAGAGTCATCCACATTCCAGACAGTCTGTTTTCACAAAGCCATGGCCATCTTCAATGCACACAGCATCAATAACTCTTGCCATCCAGTCTTCCTGCTCACCAGACACCACAACCAGGACACCTGATTAGCTGATCCTCTGATGTCCGAAGATGTCCATGGCTATCTGTGGTCTGCACAGTCCATTTCCATTGCAGGTACCCTTAAAAGACCCTGATGGCATGTGCAGTGTCCGCGGACTACCCCACCTCTCTCTTCCTTGTCACGGTCCCTAACTACCCCACTTCAGTCTTTCTCTGCACAGTGCCCCATTACCACCAACTCACACTTTCTCATCAAGTTCCCCACTGTCACCACAACAGTCTTCCTCATCACTTTCCCACTACCACAATATCACCCTTCCTCATCACAGTACACCACTACATCAAACTCACTCCTCCTCTACACATCCATCGACTACCAAAACATCACCATTCCTCCTTGCACTACCCCACACCACCAAATTACTATTCCTTTGCATGGTCCCCTACTACCTCCATCTCACTCTTCCTCATCACAGTTCTCCTCTACCACCCTGTCAATAATCCTTGTCACAGTCCCTCACTACCATTGTGCAACTCTTCCTCATCACAGTACCCCACTTCCACCACCTCACTCTTACTTACGACAATCTCCCAATACCACCAACTCACTGTTCCTACTTTTTCTCCCCCACTCCCACAAACATCATGTTTGCTTGTCACAGTGACCTACTACCACCATGTCCCCATTCTGTGTCAGAGTCCCCCACTAACACAACCTCACTCTTCCTCATCACAGGCCCCTACTACAACCATCTCACTCTATCTCATCACAGTACCCCACTACTGACATGCCATTCTTCTTCATCAAAGTACCCCACTACAACCATCTCATTCTACTCATCACAGCCCCATCACCAAAACATTGTTCCTCATCACAGTACCCCACTACCACCAACGTAGTCTTAATCGCCACAGTTCCCCACTACCACTGTCTCACTCTTGCTCATTCCAATCCCCTACTACCACCATCTCACTCTTCCTCATCATAGCACCCTACTACTTCCATGTCAAACTTCCTCATCACAGTATACCACTACCAACAACTCACTCATCCTCATAGTACCCCACTATCACCTTGTCATTCATCCTTGTTCCAGTAGAGCAATACCTCCAACTCACTGTTCCTCATCAAAGTACCCCACTACCAACCATCCACGCTTCCTTGTCAACGTCCCCTACTACCACCATCATCATTTTCCACATCACAGTCCACCACTTCCACCACCAGGCTCTTCCTCATCATGGTCCCCCACTGCCACCAACACTCTTTTCCTCAGCAAAGTACTCCACTATCACCATCTCACTCTTCCTTGTCACATAGCCTCACAACCACAACCTCATTCATGCTCAGTTCAGTACCTAACAACCACCACACCACTCTTCCTCATCACAGTACCCTTCTCCCACCACTCACATTTCCTGATCACAGTACCCCACTAGCACACACTCACTTTCCATTGTCATATTCCTTCATTATCCCAGGTCCCCCGTCCTCATCACAATCCCTAACAACCCCAATTCAGTCTTTCTCTGCACACTGTCCCACCACCACCAACTCACACTTTACCATCAAGTCCACCTCTGTCACCACAATCCTCTTCCTCATCACAGTACCCCACAACCACCATGCCATTCCTCCTCATCACAGAACCCCACTACCATTAACTCATTCTACTCATCACAGTCCCCCTACCACCAAAACATTCCTCCTTGTCAAAGTACTCCAATGCTACCAATACACGTTTACTCATCACTGTCCCCCTCTACCACCATCTCACTTTTCCTTGGCACAGTCCCCCACAACCACCATCTCGCTCTTCCGCATCCCAGTACCCCAAAATCATTCTCACTAATCAGAGGACCCCACTACCTCCAACTCACTCTTACTTGTCAAAGTACCCCACTACCACCCATCCACTCTTCCTTATCGCAGTCCTCTACCACAACCATATTGCTCTTCCACATCACAGTCCACCATTAACACCACCTGACTCTTCCTCATCACAGTACCTCTCCACTACCACCAACTCACTTTTCCTTGTGACATTACTCCACTATCTCCAATGCACTCATCACAGGGCCTAATAACCAAAAACTCATGTGTACTTGTCACAGTAAACCACTACCATCAACTAACTGTTCCTCATGACAGTACTCCCCTATCACCAACTCACTCTTCCTAGTCACAGAGCCTCACAACCACCACCTCATTTGTACATGTCACAGAACCCCACAACTACCACATCACTCTTCCTTTGTCTACCACAACCTCATTCTTCCTCATTACAGTGCCCCACTACCTCACACTCACTCTCCTTCTTCAAAGTTCCGCAATACCCCACCTCACCCTTCCTTGTCACAGTCCCTTACTAACCCACTGCAGTTTTTCTCATCACAGTGCCACACTACCACACACTCACTCTTCCTCATAAAAGTTTCCCACTGTTGAAACACTCTTCCTCACCACAGTTCCACTACCAAAATGTAACTTTCTCAACACAGTATGCCTCTACTACAAACTCACTCTTCCTCCTCACAGTACCCTGCAACATCACATCACTATTTCTCATCACAGTCTGTTACCTAATTCCATCTAACTCTTCCTAATTCCAGTCCCCCTCCACCACCATGTCAATCTTCCTTGTCACAGTCCCCCACTACCACCATGGCACTCTTCCTCATCACAGTACCCCACTTCCACCTCCTCACTCTTACTCATCACAATCACCAAATACTACCAATTCACTCTTCCACCTTCATGTCCACCACTGCCACACCATACGTTTTGTTTGTCACAGTAACCTACTACCACCATGTCAATCTTCATTGTCACAATTCCGAACCACCAAAACATTCTTCCTCATCACAGAACCCTGCTCCATCAGTACAGTCTAACTCATCACAGATCCCCACTACCACTGTCTCACTCTTCTTCGTCAAAGTCTTCCACTGCCACCATCTCACTTTTCCTCATCACAGTATCCCACTACTACCTTGTCATTCACCCTTGTCCCAGTAGCCCACAACCTCCAACTCACTTTTACTGGTCACAGACCCCCACTAGCATGGTTTCACTCTTCCTCGACAAATACTTGCAATAATACCATCTCACTCTTCCTTGTAAAGTACTCCACTGACACCAATGCAGGTTTACTCATCACCGTCCCTCACTACCACCATCTCACTTTTCCTTGTCACAATCCCCCACCACGACCATCTCTCTCTTCCTCATCACAGTACCCCACTATCCCCCTGTTAGTTACAAGACCCCACTATCTTCAACTCATTCTTCCTTGTCAAAGTACCCCAGTACCACCCATCCTCTCTTCATTTTCAAAGTCCAATACCACCACCATATTAATCTTCCACATTACAGTCCACCATTAACACCACCTAACTCTTCCTCATCACAATACTCCACTACTACCAACTCACTTTTCCTTGTGACAGTACTCCACTCTCACCAAATTACTATTCCTCATCACACTGCTTCACAACCACTACCTCAATTGTACTTGTCACACTACCCCACTACCACCAGCTAATTGCTCCTCATGACAGTACTCCACTATCACCAATTCACTCTTCCTCATCAGAGAGCCTCACAACCACCACCTCATTTGAACTTGTCACAGTACCCACCAACCACCACATTACTCTTCCTCGTCTCAGTACCCGTCTACCAACACCTCACTCTCTCACATTACGGTACCCCACTACCACACAAACACTCTCTATCTTCAAAGTCCCCCACTACCCCCACCTCACTCTTTCTTGTCACAGTCCCTTACTAATCCACTGCAGTCTTTCTCATCACAGTGCCCCACTACCACCAACTCCTTCCTCGTTAAAGTCTCCCACTGTCACCGCAACACTCATCCTCACCACAGTTCCACTACCAAAATGTCACTTCCTCAACACATTATGCCACTACTACAAACTCACCCTTCCTCCTCACAGTACCCCATAACACCACATCACTATCCCTCAACATAGTCCACTACCAGCACCATCTAACTATGCCTAACCACAGTCTCCTCTACCACTGGGTACTACCCCTGCTTAAAAATAGACATTAGACCCCACTATACCAACCAATTACAGGCCTATTACTACAGTACCATTCCTTCTGAAAATCTTAGACAAGGTGGCATATCTCCAAATACAGAAATACCTGGAGCTTAACAAACTTCTAGGAGCCCACCAATCAGGTTTCCGGCCTCAGCATGGTACGGAAACAGCTCTAATCGACCTTAAGGCCAAATTGATGAGCTAAGAGACAACAGAAAATCAGCACTTCTTCTCCTCCTTGATCTCTTGGCTGCATTTGACCTTGTGGACAACAAGGTCTTATGCAATCATTTGCACTCAGCTGCTCATTTCTCAAAGGAGGCTATAGTCTGGATACAATCATTCCTTAGCAACAGGACCATGAGAGTCTTCTCCCCCTACGCAGCCGCAGATCCCATCCCTGTCACCTGTGGAGTGCCCCAGGGATCTTGCGTCTCATCTACTCTGTATAACATATTTACCAAGCCTGTTTTCAATGATCTGTGTTAGGGAGAATTCTCTGTTTAGGCTGAATTTCCTAACCTTGTGAGTCCCCCAGCAGCTTTGCTGGATTTCTGGAGTTTGTTTTTTTCATCCTGCCAAGAGTGAGACTCGTTTCCTCTCACTCTTTGACATGATTTGTGGTATTTCTTTGAATGTTAATGTGTTCTATGGGCTATGGGGTCTTTTACTCCATAGGGTCTCATGTATTTTGCTATAGGTGTTACACAACACCCTCCATGCCATAACACTGGGGTGTCCTAGGTGACCCCCACCATAGACTCCATACCCTGGGACTGACTACTGTCTCCCAGGGCCTGTAAAGTCACCATTGGCTTTACTAGACCTAAATTTACTAACAGAACTAGTACAAACCATCCTATTGTGGACATACTGGTAGGGGTGATTCGATTACCCCTGGGTCTGTTGTTCGAGGGGGCACTGTCCCGTCTCCCCTCGTCGAGTTTTGGCTGGTGGCAGTGGATACTACTTTTTATATTCAACCGCAAATATATTCCTATGGGATTCTTCCCATTGTTCGAGGCTAATACTTTTTCACATTAGTCTCTAACATACCGCCGGTTTATTTATCTTAAATAAATTCACCGGTTGGTATTTTCTGCCAGAACTCGGTTTTTAAAATGGCGTATGTGTTCGCCTCTGTAACTCCAAACCAAAGGTTGAGCCCTTTGTTCCACTTTTGGCAGGCTTCTACACAGAAGCCATCCAGAGTGGTGCCATTCTGTCTGGGTACCACAGAGGGTGTGGGAGGGGGTTTAGGCACCCTGGACTGAGTTGCCTTGCCAACTCAAGTCGCATTCTGGTGTGATTGGCCCACGTGGCGAGCCGCCCCGTTCACCACTTAGCATGTTTGAGTGACAGCTAGGCTGAATGAATGGGGGTTTTCTGCATAAAAGCAGGACTTTTGGGACTGGAATTTTAGGAGTCGCCAAAGGACCTAAGAATCCGACGAGGGTAAATCTGAGCCGACCTGCAACGACGACACCTCCGGTGGAGCCCTGCTGAACCGACTCACCACTTCCCAACGACAGAGAAGATCTCCCTGCTGGAGAGTCTTCTTCCCTTGACTGGTGGGAACAACCGGTCCCTTGCTTTTTCTTCACTTCCAGGACGTCTAGTGGTCGAATTGCCCGTGCTGAGCACCCCGGCAACCAGATAGCCACTAACCACTGTACCACGACCAAAAGGTGGTGCCTTGTGATGGAGCACTCCGCGGCTGGTCTCTCCCCTGGTGGTGCAACAATCTTCGCTTTCCTCTATGACAAGATCATCTCTTCTTCTGGCAAAGTCCTGACTTGCATCTACCACCAGGAACAACTGCCCCCGCCGGAGCTGTCTCTTCACTTTCAAGGTACTGTGTCCACCTGGCTTCCCTTGTGACAGTTAGCATGAGGTGTCTTAAATCCTTACCTTTCCACTGGGTCACCTCCAGACCTTCTTAACTTTTGTTCTGAAACTGGTCCAACCTTTCTGTGACATTTTGCTACAAAGACTTGAAGTGCATTTCCACTGTGATACTTTTTGGGACATATCGCCTTTCCTTTCTCCGAGTGGGCCTGGCCTCTGAACTTTGTGATCTACAGTAGACCCTGCCTTACTTGTCTTGCATTTGCTTCGTAAAAGTGTTGGTACTGAGTTGGTTTCCAACCCTGCCTTTTCTCTCCCTCTCTAACGAATATTACAGCACCATCTAGGTGAAAGCATTCACCTCTGTCTGCAAATAAGTGGTGCCGTTGAACCTAGACTTGTCGAAATATTGTTAGGGGATTGATATACTTATAGTAATTGTGATTGAAGTTGTTTGCCATATTAATGTCAGTGTGTTTTTCGTAGATGTGTTTTTAAATAAATAATTATATATCTTTACACCAAAGCTCTGATCAGCGTCTGCTTGTTCTACTGTGTAAATTTCCCTATTTTGTATACTCTAAATACGGCCTAACTCATCTTGAGAGAAGTCTGGCTGCTCAGCCACAGCTACCAGGTAAATCTTGGTGGTACAGACTGCTACCAATTGGGTGTACTGCTAACTCCTGTAGTCTTAAACTTTTTGCAATGGTCCCAGAGGGAACTGCACAGGTTTCTGCCTAACAATCTGGACTATCTTGGTATAAACTACACTAACTATGCAGATGATACTCAGATTCTTCTACCTCTTATTGGGGATTATGGCAAGGATTTGGCTTTGGGAAACAGAGTTTACATAATAATTCAGGCATGGATGGATAACCACAGTCTCTGCCTGAATGATGACAAAACTGAGGTCATTAACTTGGGCACCACACCTAACCTTAAAAAAAATGGCCCTTAATACAATTCCTTCATTATCGACCTGAACCTCATCAAAGTTGCCACAGACCTGGATTGCACCCTCACGTTTACTAGACAAGTAAATGCTTTGGCATCTTCTACTGCATATACATGCAAATTAATCAGAGCGGGCAAACCATTTTTTTGCATGTATAGCTGCATCATCCTGGCCAGAGCTCTCATCTTGTCCAAACTGGACTACTATAATGCCCTGTGCATTGGTGCCAATAAATATATTGTCAAGCGTATACAGACACTCCAGAATAATGCCCTTAGGGCTGCTCTAAGCATATCAAGGAGGAAAGATAATATATCCGCGATTAGGAGACAACATAACTGGTTGTCTACCATTGATAAAATCCAACTGAAAATGGCCTTACTCATGTACAAATGTCTAAATAATGGGGTGCCACGCTACCTTACCAAAAGAATTATTAGAAAATCTTCAAGCAGGCCCATGAGAACAATCAACACTAACTGCTTATCCATGCCAAGATTCAAACTATCCAAAGTTGGGGGCAGTAGTTTCCCAGTGAAGGCTGCACAGCTTTGGAACTCCTTGTCGCCCTCTCTGCGAGCTGACCAAACACCCTCTAATTTTAGACAGAATCTCATCACCTGGCTTAAAAATAATGACCAGTACACCTACTGCCTTACCTACATTGTAAATAATTCTCAAACTGCCCTGAAATTGTTTTCCTGCCTGCATAGTTATTTCTCTGCACTTATGTACCTCTGCGCACATTATGTATCCACTATATCATGGACTCCTACGACTTGTATGTATATGTTCAAATTATAGCCCTGCTTGTACAGTATGCTCTCTGTATTATATGTAGATACGCACCTACTATATACCCTCCATATGATGTACCTTCTCAATTTGCAAGCTATCTGCCTCTTTGTAACCTAAGCTTAAAGTCTCCTTGCATGCTCTGCAGCCTGATACCCTCGGGTCTGGTGCGCATTATAAATGAATAAACAAACAAACAAACAAACAAACCACAATGTCAATATTCCTTTTCATAGTACCCCACTACCACCATGGCTTTCTTCCTTATCACAGCACCCCACGTCCACCACCTCACTCTTACTCATCACAATCCTACAATACTGGCAACTCACTCTTCCTCCTTACTGTCCACCACTAGTGCAACATCATTTTTGTTTGTCACTACTACCACCTTGTCTGTCTTCATTGTCACAGGTCCCCACCACCAAAACATTCTTCCCCATCACAGAAACCTACTACCACCAATGCAGTCTTACTTGTCATAGACCCCCACTACACTGTCTCACTCTTCCTCATCAAAGTCTTCTACTACCACCATCTGACTCTTCCTCATCACAATACCCCACTGCCACCAACACACTTTTCCTCAGCAAACCACTCCATTATCATCAACTCACTCATAATTGTCACATAGCCACACTACCACCACCTCATTCGTACTCATCAGATTACCCCACAACCAGCACATCACTCTTCCTCATCACAGTACCCTTCTACCACTGCTTCACCTTTCTTGATCACTGTACCCCACTAGCACAAACTCACTCTCTATCTTCAAAATCCTCCACTACCCCACCTCTCTCCTCCTAGTCACAGTCCCTAACTACCCCACTTTAGTCTTTCTCTGCACAGTGTCCCACTACCACCAACTCACAATTCCTCATCAAGTCCACCACTGTCATCACAACAGTCTTCCTCATCAGAGTTCAAATACCACAATATCACTCTTCCTCATCATAGTACACCACTACATCAAACTCACTTCTCCAATTCACATCCACTGACTACCAAAACATCACTTTCCTCCTTACACTACCCCACAACACCATATCACTATTCCTTTCCACAGTCCACTACTACCACTTTCTCACTCTTCCTCATCACAGTCCCCCTCTAACACCATGGCAATCATCCTTGTCACCGTCCCCCACCACCACCATGTCACTCTTCCTTGTCACGGTACCCCACTTCCACCACCTCATTCTTACTCATCACAATCCCATAATACTAGCAACTCACTCTTCCTCCTTACTGTCCTCCACTGGTGCAACATCATTTTTGTTTGTCACAGTAACCTACTACCACCATGTCTGTCTTCATTGTCACAGTTTCCCACCACCAAAACATTCTTCCTCTTCACACAGCCCTGCTACTATCTATACAGTCTTACTCGTCACAGACCCCCACTACCACTGTCTCACTCTTTCTCATCAAAGTCCCCCACTACAACCATCTCACTCTTTCTCATCACAGTATCCCACTACTACCAACTCATTCTACTCATCACAGTCCCCTACCTCCAAAACATTCTTCCTCATCACAGTACCCCACTAACACGAATGCAGTCTTCCTCATCTCAGTATCCCACTACCGCCACGTCAACCTTCATCACAGTACCCCACTACTTACAACTCAATCTTCCTCATCACAATACCCCAATACCACCCACTCTTCCTAATCACAGTCCCTTACTACCACCACAATGATTTTTCCACATCACAGTCCCCCACTACCACCACCTGACTCTTCATAAGCATGGTACTACACTACCACCAACTCACTCTTCCTCCTGACAGTACTCCATTATCATCAACTCATTCATCCTCATCACAGATCCTCACTACCACAACCTCATTCATACAAATCACAGTATCCCACAACCACCACGTCACTCTTCCTCATCACAGTACCTGTCCACCACCTCCTCACTCTTCCTCATCACAGAACTACACTACCACAAACTCACCCTCCCTCTTCAAATTCCCCGCTACACCACATCACTCTTCCATGTCACAGTCCATAACTACCCCACTTCAGTCTTTCTTGGCACAATGTGCCACTACCACCAACACATTCTTCCTCATCAGAGTCCCCCACTTCCACCATGTCACTCTTCATTGTCACAGTCCTATTACCACAATGTCACTCTTCCTCATCACAGCACACCACTACCACTAACACTCTCTTCCTCTTCACATCCGCCCACTACCAAAGCATCTCTCTTCCTCCTTACAGTAACTCACAACCACCATATCACTGTTCCTACGCACAGTTCCCCAATGTCACCAACTCACTCTTCCTCATCAAAGTCACCTCCTAACCCACCTCACTCTTCTTTGTCACCATCCCTAACTACTTCACTTCAGTCTTTCTCAGCGCAGTATCCCACTACAACCAACTCACTTTTCCTCTTCAAAGTCCACCAATGCCACCAACTCACTCTTCCTTGTCATAGTCCCCATTCACCCCTCCTCACTCTTCCTCATCAAAGTCCCCACTATGCACAGTAGCTCAATAATAATCACCAGCATATCCCCCAAAACCTATGTCTTTGCATCAGTACTCAATGGTAATCTTGCCTGTAACCCGACATTTGCCTTCCTCATCCCAGTTCCCCACTACCTACACAACTCTCTTCCTCGACACAGTCCCCAACTACTGCACCTCACTCTTCCTTGTCACAGTTCCCAACTACCCTGCCTTACTCTTCCTGGTCACAGCTCAAACTACACTTCAGTCTTCCTCGTCATAGTCCCCCAATTATCCCACCATGCTCTTCCCCATCACAGCACACCATTACTAATCCCTTCTTAACTAGTAGACACAAAAAAAAAGATTAAATACTTGGTAATCCCTATGCTGCTTAACTGAAGAAGATTAAATGACACAAGTTATCAGAAGAAAAGTCAGAATTCCAGATAGTGGGATATATAGGATAATAAAACCCTTCAAAATCAATGAAAAAATATTAGTTAAGGGACAGTTAAGGTGAATAAATTCAGTGCAACAAAACCCTTGAAGTTCAATGAAAACATTTTAACTGAACTAATGTTAAGGTGCTGATCGAATGCAAAAAGATCCCTGAGATTCTGTAGGAACTTTGGAAGCTGCGCCAGCCCCCATTGCACAGGCCCTAAAAACAATGATGACATCACAAATTATAGCACCTAAACGTCACTTCAAATAAACTATATTCACTGAATGTTAAGGGTTTTATTTCACTGAAATGATTCACATTAACTGTCTCTTAGAAGACAATGGGCCTCATTACGACCCTTGCGGAAATGGAAAAATGATGGCGGAAATGCAATACCGCCATCGAACACCGCTCGTTGCGATCATGACCCGTCACCGTAAAGTACGATGCCATTAGCGACACCGCAGTGAACGGCAACGCTAACTGCACCAAGTACGCGCACGCGCGCCTTGCAAAACCGGAATCACCGCCATGGCGCAACGGTACGCGAATTCTGACCCTAGCGGACATGTACTGAACGCCATCAAGCACGTCGTAAAGTACCATTCCGCCATGGCGAGAAATACGGCAACGCGAACCAACCGTAAATGGCCCACTGAGTGCCTGTACTCCACTCCCTGGCCTCATTGCACAACTCCTGGCAGGCGCAATGTACTCACACTATGCAACCAGTGAAATCCACAATCCACCCATGCATGCCAACGTAGAAAAGCATGCAGGGGCTCAAAGCGCCCCGTGAGTGGGCATCCATGTACGGCATGTCACCATAGCCGTACTGACGCAGCACAGGCATGTGAAGGTACAATACATCAAACTGAAAATCAAGAACACATGACACAAAACAACAGTAGTCCCCCATCGCTTGCCACCAGCGCAAGGCAACATCCAAAACAGCATCCTGAGGGGGATTGCACCAGCCCTGTACTCATGCCAGTAAACAAACCAACCATCAGCAGAAGCATGTACCACACAAGTCGGCAGAGTGACTGAGCAGCCAGGCTCATCCCAAGAGGGGCCGATGGGAGCTGCAGGGCACAGATGGCATCAATACAGAAGCAATTCCAATGGACATGACCCCAGTCCCCCTCCAACAAACGCACGCAAACACAGTCACCTGTGACCAGCCACATTCTGAACAACCCATCATTCCACCAATCGACCTGGCTGACAGGCACCAGTCGGCCAAAAGCCAATCCCCCGCCCCTGAACAGCACATCATGTAAACAGTCACAATGGCAGCCCCTATCCGTGACCATACTGTGCTACGTAGGCAAACGCGGCCAGTACTGTACCACACAACTCAACTCAGAAGGCGGAACACAATGCAGATCATCACGCAATACATACCGCCACAAAGCGAAAATCGCCACATCACCTGCAAAGAACAACGCAACACGACAAATATCGGAATACAATTTAAATGCACATCCAAATGACAAAGGCCCCACAGCAATTTGCAAAATACCACCAAAACAACCATCATCACCGAGGGCTGCATCTGCAATAATTGACCGGCTTCCACTTGTGTGACGCCCTGTACCATCATGGCACACAGGGCCTACATCAACGTTCCAAAAGGCAACATGGAAGCGGCAAGAACCGCAGGTCCGTCCCATGAGGCAGGCACTAGTCGAGCTGAAAGGCCGAAATGTTGCACCTAGCCACCAGTACAGCGTAAGGGCATGTGGCCCATTGGCGATCGTCCCATAAGATCGAAATGGTGCTCCACTGATTCACCCGAAGCTGCAGGAGTCGAGAGTAAAAACCATCTGGAGGAGTGGCGTAGAGATGGCATCTGCAATAGGGCAGGAGATACCTGTCACCCAAAAGAAACACAAATTAACCGATTGCATTACGGGACTCATGATGCATTACAATCTTCATTCAACACACCAAATCCACACCCATATGCATGCTAGCCCACTCCAAAGGAATATACACACCCCTAAATCAGTATCGAATCATAACGAAACCAATCGAGCTAAATACACCATTGTCAACGTCGGTTACTGTGCATGCGTCCGTCAAGATAGAACCCATGACATGGGATTAGTAACGTGCCTAGACACAAGTGTATGAAGGCGCGTCGAGACAGGGAGGATCCGACAAGGGCAGATAGACGTATGTCCCACTATGGCAGCCTTGCATCACATAACGCAGGGGAAGGGGAGTGAATCAAAAAACCCATGTACATGGCAGACCCTAAACGGAATCATCAGTCCATGCATCCATTCATCATTCCCTCATCCCGCAATGAAAACGCATGAATATTCACTCACATAATATGTGAAACTTCCATCGCGTCTGTGCGTAATGCAGTCCGCAAAAACCACTGTGCCCCTGGCCGGATCTGTAGTGTTGTGAAGCAAGATGGATTTGGGAACGTCCTGCCTTATCGTCCACTACGCTGTTGCGCATCCCATTCAATTCATATCATTCATTGCCTGCTCGTTATGGGCCATGTCCCAAGGACATTCTACAATAGAACGTTACATTTCCAGCCAGACCTGTGGGCGTATCCTCGCCGCTACTTCAAAACCCAAAATGCTGGCCTTCGAATTCCTCACTTGCAACATTACGTCGAAAAGGCTTCTGTGAACGCTTGCATTCACAATTACATCAATGTAGTGCGGCTGTGTGTCATGATGCTAACTGGCTGCAATCACAAATGGCACGCCACGCCCGTCGGTGAAGTACGTTACTGTGCTGCATGAGGGTCGGCCATCGATCGAGCCCTACATACCACTGACTCTTCACAGGTATGTAAGCGGCTGCAATCATAGCATGTGTAACAATGGGAGCATAGCATGAAAATCAGTCAAAGTACATCACACTGCCATCGGGATTTGACACATGATTCAAATCCCAAGATGCCATGCGGCCAAATGCAGCCTTACGTGCGGGACGTGCTCGGCCAGAAGGGATTGCATCTGCCACAGATTCATTCAATCAGCACAGGTGGAGGCCATACAGGCCGACAGCACATATATTGCAGACCCAAACCCCTCCCACAACCACTCCCACTCCAAAATGCTACCGGCAGGACTAGCGATGTTGGGCCTGGGGTACCAGATAGCACTGCAAGTGCTACAACTACAAGAAGACGACGAACAACAACAGGTACAACAACCGGGCGCACAGGGGAGACGGAGGAGAAGGAGGAGGAGGAGGGCAAGGCAGGGTCAGCAAGGCCCACAAGCACTGCCACTACCACCACGCAGGCGGCCCGCAATCCCACGCCTCCGAGCCGATCCGTTCAACCTCACTGCTGAGCAGATCCACACCCTCTACCGTTTGGACCGGGACACCATAATCGCCATTGTGGACATGACACATGCTGACCTCGTGAGCATGATAGATAGCCCAACCGCCATCCCACCCCTACTGAAGGTGGTGTCTGCACTCCACTTCCTGGCCACAGGCACCTACCAGCACACAGTGGGACAGTTGCATGGCATTTCACAGCCACTGTTCTCACGGAGACTCTTCCAAGTGCACGATGCCCTCCTGAAGCACGCCGACGACCACATCACACTACCACGCACGTACCAGGAGATTACCAACGCTAAAGTGGGATTCCATGCACTTGGCGGCATCCCGGGTTGCATTGGTGCCATCGACTGCACCCATGTTGAATTGGTTGTCCCACATGCCATGGAGGTCCAGTACCGCAACCGGAAGCAATTTCATTCAATCAATGTGCAAATGGTGTGTGACTCCAACAAGATATTTACGCATTGTTGTGCCAGATTTCCAGGATCTACCCATGATTCTATGGTCCTGAGGAACACAAGAATACCACGCTACATGGAGCGACACGCAGGGCACAGATCCTGGCTACTCGGTGAGTCTCATTCCATGCATGACATCGTGGCCCATTTGATGCGTCAATGACCTTGCAGGGGGGGGGGGGCTACTTAGCACTATCATTCCACTGACACCCTTTATTCGTCTCATACAGGTGATGCCGGGTATCCACTGAAGAGATGGCTCCTTACACCAATCCGGAACCCACAGAACGAGCATGAGGAGGACTACAACCATGCCCACTCACGTACCCGTGTGGTCATTGAACAGGCATTCGGCCTACTGAAGGCTCGTTTCCGCAGCCTCAGCAGGTCTGGCGGGGCACTCATGTACAGCCATGAGAAGGTTTCTAAGATGGTCATGGCATGTGTCATGCTGCACAACATGTGCATACGTAGGAATGTGCCCATGCCCCCTGACGCTGTACTGCATGCACCTGAAGATGATGATGATGATGAGGGTGGGGATGTGGAGGCACCTCAAGGAGTCCATGAGGCACAGGATGTACGTGCAATCCGACAGAGCATCATAGATGCATGCTTCTAGCAACCACGCATGGTGCCTATTACACGGAAAGGGGACCTGTGGCACTGTGTGTGTGTAGTACAGGCACATTGTGGACTGTACGCCTATGAAGGCCTCGTACGCAAATATCAATGTCCACACATGTAATTGGATGATAATGAGGTGCTGTATTGTTAATGTGATTTGATTTATACACCCTATGGACCCGCCACCCAGTGAAGCCCAACACACCCCCTCCACCCTACTACCTCCCCCCCCAACACCAGTGTCCAAATATGCATGCTGTCCGTGGGTAGACGCTATTGCAAGCCCCCTCTACGGGTATCAGGGGCACCCCTGCCCGTGGAGCGCAGGTTCCTGCCAGATCTGCGTTGGGGGCTGCCCTGGACGGAACTTGCCACGGATGATGTCTCTGCCTGCTCGCGTCCATGCATGTCTCTGAGGGTTTGTGAGAGCTCCGAGAGCACACGGCGCACAGCAGCAAGTTCAGCACAAACGTCTTTGGACGTCGCATGCAGTTCCCCCCTCAGGCTCTCGGTGCTTTTCTCCATTTGTGCTCTCAGGCTCTCGGTGCTTCTCTCCATTTCTCCCCTGAGGCTCTCACTACTTTTCTCTATTTGTGCCCTGAGTGTCTCGGTGGATGTTTCCATGGCTGCCCTGGAACCCCCGCATTCATTTGCATGGTCCTTGAGTAGCGTGGACGCTTCCTGCTGTTGCTCGATCAGCAGGTCGAGGGACTGTTGCCTCTGCTGGGCCATGGACATTTGCGGTGGTGTGACAGGGGGGCTGCTCAACACATGTTGCCTTGGCACAGGACTTGTGGGGGTTGGCCAGTCGTCGTCTTCAGGGTGCCCCTGCGTGGTTTCGTCATGGTGTAGGGGATGGAACATGCAGGGGGATTGGGAAAGGTCATGGATGGTACCTACGTCGCCAGCACTGTTTTCCGTGTCGGAGCATGCTGGCATGACAGCTGTGTCACCTATGGTGCTGCTACCACCAGAGGCAGTGCCATCAGATACGTTCTTTGGGGGGACCTGTGGTGCTGGGGTTGTGGACTTGCTGGCTGCTGGGGTGCCTGTTGCAGTCCCCTCCAGTGTGCTGCCACTTGATTCCTGCTGCTGCCGTGTCTTGATCCTTGCACCTGAGGTGGAGGCTCTTGGGACGTTGGTCCTGGCCCTCTTTGCAGGCGTGCTGGTAGGGGTGTCCTGCAGCTCGTCGTTGGTATCGGACCCTGTGGTGGAGTAAAGAGGGGCGAGCGTTAGTTATGGGTCTGTCGGATTTGGAATGGCAACGTATCAAATGCATTGGGGTGGTACATGAGGCTGATTTGGGACTGGGCCTTGGAGGTGGTCTCATTTTCGTGTGGATTGAGGATGCATTCATTTGGCTGCCTGCAGTTAGGGGGTGCATGCTGCACATGTAGGGGTTGTTTATGGCTTCTTGATTGATTTGTTTGTTCATTCTGACTTTTAGAGGGCGCTGTCAGGGCAAAGTATGTATTGCACTATGGGGTCACATGGTACTGCACATGTTCGTGGTTTGTGGATTTCGCATTGTTTCTCTTGGCCAACCTACCTGATTCTCCGGATGTCGGCACTCCTTTCTCCATCCCTCCGACTCCCTCTATGCTCTCCATTCCTATGGTGGAGGCGCAGATTTCCTCCCAGGGGGTCAACTTGATGGGCGACTCTGAACCCCCCCCCGGTAGCTGTGGCGATGTTCCTGTTCGCAGAAAGTATGCTGCGTACGCGGATCCGCAGGTCGTCCCACCGCTTGCGACATTGCTGTGGCGTGCGGGGTGTTGTCCCCACCGCACTTACGCGCTGTGCCACCAGGGCCCATATGGCCTTCTTGTTGGCAAGGGCCGTCCTGGTCATTTGACTGGAGAAGACGACGGCGGAATTTTCCTGGAGGGTCTCGGTGAGCACGGTCAGTTCCTCTCGGGAGAAGTGTACCTGCCGCTTGCGGTCACACGCTTTCTTGGCTACCTTTCCCATATTTATTTTTTTAACTGGGGTTGCTAACGGGTTGGGATGTGTGTCAGGGTCGGATTTTTTATGGTTGTGTTGGGATTCGGATTTTATAGTTGTGCGGCGTGCTGTTTCCCGTTCCGGCCACATGCTTTTACTTCCGTTTCCGTATATTTACGGTGGCCGTAATTTGCGGTGCACGCTCGTTACGGTGACCGCTCATTACGGTGACCGCTAAGATGGGTGGCGGTATTGCACCTGGTGCAGCGTACGGCGGCGGTAAGGGCCGTTTTGGGGTCATTTCCGCCATCGCAGCCTTTCGGATTCCGCCATGGCTTAATGCTCGTGCCCGATGGGTCGTGATTGGCCGCACTTTGCTCCTTCGTGCAATGGCGGAAACGCTATTTACGCTGTTGCGGTCCGGTCAGTCACTTTCCGCCAGGGTCGTAATGAGGCCCAATGTCAAAACTATAACCACCCAGGAGAGTTGGAGCTCCAACTTATTTTTTGTGGACTAGATTGTCTGGGGCCTTTATGATTCCTTAAATGAAGTTGCTGTGGAGGACGTGACCCAGGTGTTTATGTTGCCCACGATGACGTCATTCTTTGATGTATTGCTAAGATATGCTAATAGAGATGCAACGGATTTCTATCACACACATAGCACATGTTTAGGGTTAGTATAAAACAGTGTAAAGGAAAGAGCACTTTGTTTAATAAGAAATTGTATTATGTGTTATTTGAATGAATTGTCTTCAGGTTTTCAGATGTCCCGAGACTAAGTCATACCCTATCAAAGCAACCACACCTTCTGTACACATTTTCTTATTCCAGCTTAGTCTTTTGTGGTTTGCAGTGAAGTGATCTGTTCATTGTGGCTATACAATGGGTCTGATTCACAGAGCGTTTCCCTATGAGATTGCACCATTATAAAACGCTTCTGTGAATCAGGTTCAGTGAATGTGTTCTAAAATGAATTTATATTCCACTAAAATATGCTCTTTTGTACCCTGACCCAGTGTTGCATTTGTTTAAGAATGGGATATGAACAGTCTCAGCACCCTATTATATAAAGTGTTCATGTGATGGTTAAACATAATGGGCCTCATTCTGAGATTGGAGGCAGCCATGGCGCTAATAGCGCCATGGCTGCCTCCAATAACGGTACCGGGTCCGCCCTCATTCATTGGGGACTTACTGGTCTAGTCGGACCTTTGCAGGACCGGTAAGTCCCCATTGAAAATACCATTCTCCATTCCCATTTGAGACCCCATAGGGCTCAATGGGAAGGGGGAAGGTGCTAATAACGGTACCGCAATTTGCGGTACCGTTATTTGCTCTCTGGACCCTTTGCGGCTCCCGCTAAGGCCGCCTGGTAAAACCTGGTAAAACCAGGCGGCCTTAGCAGGACCCGCAAAGGGACCTCATAGTAGGGCGCAAAGGGATTACCGGCACCAATGTCCTTAACGGTATATGGTATCCCTTTGCACCCTACTCGGAATGAGGCCCATTGTCTTGTGTTGCATGAACCTCTCACAGCCCTAACACAATCTGTAGGGCAACAGCCTTCACATCTGCCCTCTAGTGGGCAACAGGAAGACCATTTTTCCCTGTCCCACTCAGGTTTTCTTCTCAAAGCTCAGATTTGCAGAAGTGTGAGAGCCCTTCTACCGAGAACAGCTATGGCTAAATTACCTCTTCTGTTGTATTTTTAAGGCCAGGATGTTTCCAAAAGTCTGACGGCAGGAGCGTCTGCCTAAAGTGCTTTTGCAGGTTTACCCCAGGATTTGCCCTGGGTGACTTTGGGGGCCAATCAGGTTGGAGCAATCGGTTACCTTACTCCTCGCAAGGGGCCCTCGTAAGACCTAAACTGGGGACTGTATTGTCAGCTATGAAATGTCTATATTTAGCAAGGATTGCCCTATGTTCTGTATTACTGAAGGGTCCTTGTAACTATAACTTAATATGAGTACATCTGAAACTATGTTCCCATGCTTATGCAGGGAACACCTGAGGTAATGTTGGTCCTTAACTCCCACCCAATTTTCGACATTCAATCAAAATGTCTTATTCCTGCAGGGATTTGTCAGGGCATTTCACGTTTTCAGTTGAAATGAGTCTTGGGCCCCAGAGAGTCCACAGCTCAGCTGCCCCTAGCTAACAGTCTTTTGAGAAAAGAAAAATACTTCTTCAGTTCAGGATATTAAATGCTCAATTAATGGGGCCATCAGGGCGTCATCAGCTTCAGGCCTCATGCAGTATTCAGCAGTGTTCTTACCACGTCATTCCCTTTTTTCTCTGGTTTTGGCTCTGGTTACTCTGGTTTTTACTACGTTAGCACCATGCTGACAAAGAGTGAAAAATAGTTTTCCAATGGACATTTAGTGATTAAGCTCCTCGCTGGCTGCTGGATGTCCAGAGACAAATCGGAAGCTGACAAATCCCCGCCCCTCCCCCCGCCCCCATGCGCCCTTGCACTCTTTTCTGTCTCTAATACAATCTGCACACCCTATGGTGCCTTAGACTGTTTCCCAAATTGTCAAGGGGCCCTCAAACATCATGTTGAAATGGGCCCACAGCTCTGACACATCTTCAACCGGACCGGTATTCTCCAGTCACTCTTCCGGAAAAAATGTCAGTGGCTTTACATCTCGAAATATTCATGTGTTTTCTTTATGGTGGGATGAAAGATGCGCTCACACGTGTGTGTGTTGCGCTTGTGTAATATTTTGCAAACGTGTGTGTATGTGTTGCGATTAAAACTGAAAACGCATGTCATTAACACTATTTGCCTTATAGATTTATAATGTGCAGTAGACATCCCTGAAAAGGTCCAGAATGTTCTATAGCCTTTTGATTGCATTAGGGCATATACAAATAAAGAACCGCAAATATAGGGATGGTTCTCATAACAATGTCAATTAACCCACGAAGTAATGCTGAATTTCACGTTTATAACTGTCTTACAATGTAAGGTGGAGAAGGTCAGCTGGAACACATTTCAAGGTTAATAATGATATGGTGAATTTGTGTTCGTATTATGTATTGGCTGTTTCAACCTTTTGGTATGCAGAAATTCACATAGCTTAGCATAGCAGAAGGCAGTTCGCTAAAATTATACATGGAGATTATTTTGTATAATGCATAACACAACTGGCTCACCATTTGGAATAACAGAAGCTTCTTGTTTTTTGCATTGCAAAAAATATAATGATAACGTAGGTCTCTTGGTAAAAGGTTTATATGTTAAGCCTATTAGGGAGTAGAGGATTTATATTTGTTAACCAAATGCCATGCAGTACTTAAATCAGAGTTTGTTTGTGGAACTGATTTGCATGGATCAAATTGGGTCAATCTGTGTCAACAGTCTTTGGCTCTGTAATTGGTTTCTTTAATTGGTAACTATAAATGGCATTGCAATCAGCTTAGGAGATACGCATGCTCAGTATTTGCCAGTCAACTTTGCTTCTCTTGGTATAGGCCTGCTAAGTGCCATTAAACATGTTCTGCCACTGGAAAGGCTTGCAAATGATGGGCCTATTTAAAGTGAGCCGCAGGGGTTCGGGGGTGAGGGAGAGGGATAGATATAGTGTACTCATTGTCTAAGCAACTACAAAAGAATCGCAAACATTTTGCAACATGAAACGGGCAATTCTACTAGATATGCTGATAGAGAAACCAGTAACTCATGCCAAGAATACTCCACTTCCAATCACTTTGTCACTCTCAGTAAAATGTATGTGAACAGTTCTGTTGGCCCAGATTAAGGAGGGCCCCCGTCTCCGACCCCCTGAATGTGCTGTGAGGAATGAATATGGTGCCACTGACAATACATATATTCTTAGCCAATTCGATGCTAGACCATGCTCTGTGTTCATTATTTTGGAATAAACCAGCATAACCCAGAATGGCAAAAATCAGCAGTGAGCTGAATGGAGAAACCAGTATTCCTAGCAACCTCTCCAAAGCTTTGGTGATCAAAGAACTACACAGTGCAGAGGAGCAACCAGTCCAGAAGATGCTAAGGCAGAGCAAACACCAACACACCCAAAGCCCTGAACCAACTTTGAATCTCGTGGGGGAAAAGTGGGTGGGGTCAACAGTGGTTCACCAGGACTTACATCCCAGAAAACCAACCCTGGAAAAGGTTGTAAACAGAGATTGGCTCCTAGGATTAGATGAGGCAGCGGACCAATGGAGTGGAGGGAGAAGGCTAAAATCATGACAGGAGAAGTATAAAATACTGGAGAAAGAAGGACAGAGTAAAGGGCATTCAGATTGCGTCAGGAGGAGAGGCGGTGGACCCAGAGACTAGGTGGAGGATGGTCGGTGGAGTGTTGATGAGATTATAGTAAAAAGGTGAGGTGGTGGTAGTGAGAGAAGGTGGTGCCAGGTAGTGAGAGTGATGCTCTGAGAAAGTGTATGGTGGGCTGATTGAAAGGGAGAACGTATAGAGTGGTCAGGGTGTGTGAGAGAACAGAGGGAGTAGATATAGAGTAGGGTGGGTGAGTGAGAGAGACTGGGTATTCAGTGACAGGGTGGGGCGAGAAGCCAGGAGTGCAAAATTGGGGAGAGTAGAGTATGGAGAGGAGAGAGGAAAGAAGGGACAGGAGAGAGGTGAAGGTGTGGAGAGAGTGGAGAGTGGGGATAGGGGAGAAGAGAGAAGAGTGGGGTGAGTTGCGAAAGAGAGAGACAGGAGCATGTTTGAACATCGAAGGATAGCTGAGGGAACAGGTGGATACCAGAGAGGGAGGAGGGTCGAGTGGAGATGAAGAACATCAAGGAAGGGAGAGAGGGATCAAATGGAAGCAGAGAAAGTTGAAAGGTGCCTGAAGAGGCACAATATTGGTAACCTTCAACAATCTGATGTGGGAAGAATCAGGATAGGGAATCCAAGAAGATGTCAGATACAGAAGTTTGCCATTAAGGCACTCACATTAGCCACATTCTAGAACAGAAAGTAGGGGTTACCTATTGCTATTTATCATACAGAGATTTAGGAACCCCTGGAATGGGGAGGTGGAAGCCCATGGGAGGACGAAAGAGGGACACCCACTTATGTAGCCCAGCCTCTGCACAATACCTTGCAATTCTTAATATCTCATATTGTTTCTAATAAAAAGTCTTGAATCACACCTTGGAGCCTGGGAGTTTTGTGGCCATCTCTTCCCCTTCATCGTTAATCTGACATAATATACCTATTTCTCTTTTATTCACTCTTGATGACTGAATCTTTAGAAGCCCCAATCTACCACTTGCTTTCTCTTTGTCCCTTTTCTCGGTTGTTTTACAGACATTCTGCTCTCTTTCTTCTTTCCCTGCCTTTCAATTACATTCTCCTGTTCTCTCATTACATATTCATGTGTTGTTCTCTCTGAAGACTTTTTTGTTATCTCTGAATGCTTTTTATGATTTTGATTTGATCAAACATTTTGTTGATTGATTTATTCAAACTGATATATAAGCACAAGAAAGAAACAGCCAAATATACTGAAATAGGTCGAATGGACAAATATAAGATGTATGTAACGAACAGTGCAGAATTTTACGAAGTAAAAAATGTGTGTGACTCACGTTAGATTGATTGTTCAACAACATGTGAATTGTATGCCATAAGATGTATTCCATTACCATATCTCAGAACATAGAAATATATACATGAAGAAAACGAATTTGGTTCATTTGCCAGGATAGATACATCAGGTTATGTAATGGCATGTAATGTAACATGACATTTGTATAGCACCCATTGCCTTTTGTATAGCATCACAGCGTAGTAGGTGAACACCCTTGTGGGATCAAAGTCTGCGGTATGAGAGATTTCTCAGAAGAGCTTAGAATGTGTGTGTGCATTTGAGCCAATATGAAGGTAGGTATTGGTGTCCGAGTCAATGCTAGCGAACCATGTGTGCTGAGAGTATTGCCGGGAGAGTATGCGAATCAAGGAGACTGATTATGTGTTCAGCTAGACAGAATTTCTGTCAACAGACTTAGTTGCATTCTAATGTCAGAGGAGGTGTGCAATGTGTCTTCAAGTGGTGCATGATTGAAGGGGAGTGCGTGTGGGGGGGCTGTGTCTACAGCTATCTTCCATTGACCTGGAGCACAATATGTATGCAAGTATTCTGGCTGGTTTCTAGTTTCGTTGGTGTATCGCCGATCCTGCCCTGCGTATCGCCAATTCTGTCCTGCCATCTGCTGGGGTCCTTTTTCTGCTTTGCTCAGTACATTCTTGAGGAGCTCCTTGTTGAGGGACTTATTGCTGCCCCAGCCTATCTGACGGGGAGTTAAATGAACACAATGTGCAGAATGGTTTCTTTAGGATGCATGGGGAATTTGCATGCCATATTTTGGGTGCTTGAACAAAAAAAGGAAGACCCCACTAATCTGGTCGATTTGAAGGGAGGGATGACAAGGAGGAGTGTGGTGCTTGATCTCAGGTTTCTGTTAGGTTTGTAAGGTGTGAGCTTTTGCTCTAGGTATTTCGGGGCCTGTCTTCTGAAGAGCTCTGTGGGTGATGCACATAGCTTTGAAAGCTGACTGTCACCCCACAGGGAACCAGTGAAGGACACAGATGGTGGGTGTGATGCGATCTCTGTGGCCAAGCAATGGCTGGGAGGAGCCTAGCTTCAGTGTTTTGGACCCTTTGGAGTTTTCTGAGTTGAGATGCAGGGGTGCCCAGGTATAGGGATTGGCGTAGACTAGGCAAGACAATGATAGTTGTGATTGCTGTGACTCTGTGGAGCCTGGAGTGGTAGTGGATTGCAAAGGTGTAGTTAGCACGATTTAGACACAGAGTTGATGTGATGTGAAAGTGTCAGATATGTGTCCATTTTACATCCCATGTTCTTTATAGAATTGGATTAGTGGGATGAGGGCATTGAGAGGACAGACCTGGATTGCGTTGGTGGAAGAGGGTAGTCTTATAGCAGGAGCAGATGACAGATAGGAGTGGGGGGGAGTGAAAAGCTCTAGGAACTCATTACAGCCAAACTTTCAATGGAACAACAATATTTAGGAGTTTAGTGGACAGATTGAAAAGGTAGAATCTCAAACAACCCCAATAACAGAAAGAGTAAACCATGTGACGCCTCTGGGAACATCAAACAAGAAGACACCAGCAACAACATGTAAAAATCAGAGAGAACAACCACTAATTGCCACTTCCAGTTTCTGGCTTCACTTCCTTTCGATGAATTCACTTCCTCTTGGTGACATCACTTTCTGTCATTGGCATCACTTCTTCTCTGTGACATAACTTCCTGCAGCCATCTTAATTCAGCCCTACCTCCAGCTGAAGGCCACAAGAGGCTTGTCTGGGAACACCAAACAAGAAGAAATAGTCTCTTCCCAGCAACCCAAGGGACAAAATCAAAGACACTGACCACTGTTTAACAAGGTGATTAGGTGACAAGAGCATGTGATGTCTTATCTGAACTCACTTGTAGCATCTAGGCCAGGTCATCAGAGTTAAGGGTGGAACAACAGAGGGCATAGACCACCTGTTGACCAGCCTCTTTGCATTTTGCCTGTGAGCCTTTGCTTTTGCCTTCCTACCTGCAGCACCTTTGAGAACATGTAGCTTACTATTTAATGTACTGTATCTCCTCTCTGCAGTACTCATATATAATGCATACACTCTTGCTTCTCCTCTTCACATCTCCGATTCCTTTCTCCAATCATGCTACAACATCATGCTACAACATCCGCCTTTCCTATCTCTATCATAAAACTCACGTCTCAAAATTCCCACTACTCCATCTCTCTTGCACATCCTACTTCCAACAAACAAAGCCAATGAGCAAACCACTATTCCTCAAAAACCTATCTTCTTCACCTCTCTCCCTCTGAGAATTATCTTCTCTACTCTTCCTACCTGCATCAGCTGAACTTTGCAGGCTGGAATGATCAGTCTGTATGCAACAAAACCTCTGTTATCAATGACTACTTTCATGACTGATCTGCTCCCCTAGATCTTCCTGCTATCACTGAAACCTGGAATTCTCCATCTGAGACTGCCTCCCGCCAGTCCTAAACAACTCCAAACTATCCTTCATTCACTCTCCTCATCTGACTGGCAGAGGTGGAGGTGTCAGACACCTACTCTGTTACCGCCTCCAATGCTGCATCCTCTCCTGCTCTTTTGAATCCATCATACCTACTATTGCTCTGCTTTACTTGGTTCACATCATGTCCATCTATCGCCTTCCTGGACCATTCTTTTATGAACTTGGGCAAATCCCTGATTCACTTTCCACTAAACATCACCACATTCTCTCAGATGACTTTACTCTCCCTTCTCAAACCTCTTCTCAGAAATCTTAACATCACTATTTTCTTAGGGATTGTGTTCCCCACTCTGTCCATTACTGACCAACTGATACCGGGGTTCATCTTTGGAACACATATTCATCACTCACTCTCTCTCAGCCACTAACACTTCAGTCACACCATCCCTATCTGATCAATTCATTTTAATGGCCTCTCACCTTTCTGAACTCTTCAACCTGTCCTTTGACTCCGCCTGCTCTCCTTCTATTTTCAAAATGGCCACAGTTATCCTTTGCCTATAAAAGCAAGGGGCTGGCCTAAACCACCAGCAAACCTCTGCCCTGTGCCTCTCCTGCCACACTACTCTAACACTCTGGAACAGGTTGTCTTCAACCATCTTACCAATTTCTTACACATCTACAACCTTCAGGACCCCCTATAAGTAGGATTTCCCCTCCTGTCGCTCCACAGAAACGGCTTTTATGAATGCCTCCAACTTCATTGCCTCTGCAAAGCACCCCAACTTATCCTCTATCCTAATTATCCTTGATCTTTCCACTGTGTTTTACACTGTCAATCACTCAATCACTCTGATATCCTTAATACTCTCTCTCTTCTCGCGCTTCGCGATCAGGCGCTTCCCTGGATTAAATCCTACCTAGCACCTCAGCAATTCTCTGCATGCTGGAACAACAACACCTCGCAACTCATTCCTCCAAGGGAGGCCCCACCTTCACCGACTGAGGTGGTACAACAAGGCTGAAACTCATGTCTGGGGTTGCTTACAGTAAACTTTTTTAGAGGAGAAATGCCTCCCAACAGAAAAATAGGGACCCAGGACAAATGTCTGTACTAAAAAATCGATATTACTTCTCCAATATTAAAAAAAAATCTAATTAGTTTAAAACATTTTAAGTAGTGTTTGAGGTAGCTTTTGGGGGTAAACTTGTTCGGCCTTGTGCCCTTTATTAAGAAAAAAGTGAATTGCTGGTGTTGCATTAGTGTGAAAGTAAGAATGGAGGAACCACTACCTCCCCTCCAAGGTTTTTAGATTACTTTTTGGCAGGTTTTCACACATTGATTGCGCCACATGGGTTCAATACTGTAATAATGCTCTGCCTCAAATAAGGCTTGTGAGAAAGCATAACTCCCGTAGGAGTGCCCTTTTATTGACACGTGTTTCTGCTCTGCCTAAGCCTTCCTCAAAACAGGGCAATCATTTTAAACACTAAAGTGATAGCAGGCGTGTACATAACGCAAAAAAAAAAACACAAATACACACAGTCCATTAACCAATGTGTGTGGACAGAGATTACGGAGGGGTAATGGGTAGGATTTTTATGCTAGGTGAGATAATAGCAGAAAGTAGCATATGTACAATAAATACGTAAAGAGTAAAGAGGGTAAAAGAGATGACAAACAACAAAAAATGAGAAGAAAAAAGAAAAAGAAAAAAACCAGTAAACTAACATATCACAGAATCAGTTACAAACGACCGAAAATAACAGATTCATTTCTCAGAAAATGATGAAGGACAGTTTTTTGTTGTTTAGTTCATAGCATTAAACAGGGTGCAGTAACCAGAAACCAAATAGCAACATGTTGTCAGTCACATGTAACTATCATATTGAAGGCTACGGCATCTTACATGACTTTATCATTTGATTTTTCTCTGTTTAAAACATTCATATATAATAGACATACTTAAAATGATACTAATGACTGCTAATGACATCAAGGAAATGTATAAACTTAGGGACTAATTTATGGAACATTTAGCGTGGTGCAGAGTGACTTTGCACTGCCAACTAACACGTTGAAGCGGGCCTAATTCACAGAGGGGTGCAATGTGTATTTTTATGGAGCAAGGTCACTTTGCACTGCAAAAATACTCTTTTCACCACGTTAAGTGGGTCTAATTCACACAAAAAAGCACTACGTCCGCAATACTTAGTGCTTTTTTTTAATTAGGCCCCTTCAGCGCAGTGCAAAGAGTACTTTTGCAGTGCAAAGTGACTTTACCCTGCAAAAATATGTCGCCATCCACCACAACATATCGACTCCAAGCGTTTCAAAGCAACATTTTCATACATCACCCTAACACAAAAAAATATAGACGACATAATTGCCTATGCTACACAAACAATGAAAAATGTGCCACACAATATTGAACATAGCTAACATTTAAGAAGAAAAAAAGTGCATATAATACAAAAAGTGGTTACATGCTAATGTAATCCTGACACCTTTTGTTTGCACGTGTGCCTCATCATTTCTAACATAGTGAATAGCCACACTATGCGCCCGAATCCCACAACAATGTTCACCACTCCTCGTTAGTTCTTTATGCTGCCAACTCCAGGTTGGGCTAATGGGGCCTGTCAAACTTCTTGGCCCAGCACTCTTCAGGGCGTGCTGTATTGAATAAGGGTAGACGGTCTAACACATTCATGTATCTACAAAACATTGTATACATGTACAATTGTATTCCATGGTAGTATTTTTTTTATTTTATTATAAAGGGGCCATAAGAGGGTAGAACGCACTGTGCTTCCCAGTGGGGGCACTTGTCACTATTTGGCATTCAAATAGGGGCCATCAGGTCACGCCATGATGAAAAAGGAAAAGGTATCTCTATCAGAATGGCTCTTGAATTCATTTTTGGCACGAAACAATATTGTAATTACTCTAAATAATGTTATGCCATCAAGTCGTCAACACATGTAGCATACTATGGCCTACCTTGCATCTATCTAGCCAGTTTGCATGTTTTCGGCTAGTGTGCACTATATTATGGGAAACCGCATCTTTCTCTGCAACAAAATGACGAGAGATGGATCACCTGCTTTAATAATAACACAGCGATTAGTCTCATGTATGCACTGGCTAAAGCGAGAACAAAATGACGTTTGAACGCTCATCCCGGCGTTCCTAGGCAGCTACAGTGGTTCGCTCACTGGTGCAGTAAAGCGTCTGGATGATTTACTTTCACATGTGATATTATAAATACGTAATTGACATGTGTATTTGAAGGCGGCTCCACTGTTACTCATTTCTAAACAACAGCATAATTGGCTACAATCTTGGGACTGCTTAGGTCCAGGTAGACTATACCATAATTCCTGAGTACAAAGTTCCCACATGTTAATAACAAAACTGTCTTCTTTACGGAATTGAAACGTTGCGTGAACGAAGAGAGAGACATATCTGCCCGCCATTTTGAACCTACCTATGTTTCCCAAAACTAGGCCGGCTGTAAGTGACATCTATGCAAATAATTGGCAACTTTACACAGAGAAAACAGTCAATCTCATCCTATTATCGTAAAAGTATGAAAGTTTATGAAAAGAACAGTGAGTTGTGTTTTACAAGTAGATTGACTAAATGCCCAGGAGAACTTGCATTCAGCTCCTAAGGCAGCTGATACCTACCCACCAGAGAACAATTTACATTCACACAAAGAGTGAGTTGAATACTTCAGAAAGATTAGCCTGTTGTCCAATAATGGTGACATTGTATTTGTGAGGCAACCATTTCCATTACACGTGTATAGGGATATGTGATTGCAGATAGCAATAAATCACCTCATCAAAGCTGTCCACTGTATGTCCTCCATTAAAACGTACACATGAGACTTCACACAATAGATCCATTTTAGTTTGAGTCTGTGCAACCGATTCACAAGTGAATAGTTATGTCTGTCACCTTGAAGTGTATTAATGACCATTCACCTGAGATCATGATCACCATGGTTAAACTCCACTAGTGTGATACCACCAGGGCGTAAGTACCCCATTGCGGGTACACAAGCTGTGCTCTCATATTCTAATGGATACCTTTCTAGTAGTCATCCCGATATATGCCTAGCAGTGCAGTGCTGGACTGCCCTTGTGAGTGGGACCAGATGAATATGCAAATGTATATTTCTCCTGAATGGTCAGTGGGATAAAACATGGTTGTAGACCTCGTTGAGTGGAAGAAATTCCATAGAACAGGTCATTTGAACAATTTTGGTTCTGAGCAGAGGGGCTCTTGTTGAATTTGTAAAATGTAGGGTTTCCCCCTAAGGAACACAGGGTAATCAGGACATGCAGCATTTGCTTACTGTACCTTCAGTAGGATTACCTTTTCAATTGAGGAGGCCCAACAAGGCTAAAGCACATGTGTCTGTATGCTGATGGTACTGTTCTCAGGTATCACAATTAAGATTGGATAAGCAAGAGCTAAAGGCAGCTCCTGGGCTTCCAGCATTAGCCAGTGAACAGGAGCTGCCACTAGGGAACAAAGAGCTAGTGCATAGTGTTACGCAAATCTAACTTCCATGTAAGATGCTAAGATATGATTTTTTCAATTATTTATGTCCCCTTATGCTTTAAATATTGTATAGATGTACCCTAATGTTTATTTATAGATTTTTCCAAACACACAGAGCTTAATTCACATACGTGTGTTTGATTGGCATTTTGTGGGCCTGAGAAGCCAAAAGTAGCTCCTGGTAGCTGCTGGTATCAAGCTAACCAGGCTCTTCTATGTTAAAAGCAGGAGCTAATTACCCTCCAGGTCCCTTCAATTTCAAACCCTGCTTATTCAGAGAATAATTATTTAGCATTTCGGTGCTGGACTGCCCTTATTGGTGGATACAGACAGATATGTACATGGCAATGTGTCATTTGTGAAGGTTCCGTGAGCTAAAACAGGGTTGTAGACCCCCCTGGGTGGAAAATGTTCCATAGAACAGGTTATTTGAATCATGTTGGTTCACAGCACAGGTGTTCCCACAGTCTGTTGTATTTGTAAATGTTGGGGTTTCCCCCCTAAATAACCTGGAATAATCCAGACATGGAGCCCTTGCTCACTGTGCCTTCGAGAGGCTCAGATTCACCTCGCTGAGGATTCCCCACAGGGCAGAAACACGTGTCTGGGGTTGCCTATGGTACTTTTATTCAGAGGGGAATTGCCTAGTATTTTGCTACTGGACTGCCATGTAAGTGGGACCTGACTCATATGCAAATGGTTGGTTCTTCTGTGTGAAGTGTCAGTGAGTGCAACTGTGGCTGTAGATCCTCCTGTGTGGAAGAGGTTTCATAGACCAGGTTATCTGAACAAAGTTGGTTCTCATTAGAGGCGCTACCCACACTTTTGTTAAATTTGTATAACTTGGGGTTTCACCCTAAGCAACCTGGGAAATCCAGACGTGGAGCCATGGCTCAATGTGCTTTAGAGTGGCTCAGCTTTTGGTCAGTGGGGAGGCCCGACAAGGCCAGTACACATTTCAGGGGTTCATGTTAGTATTCTTGTTTGGATAAGAATTGCCTAGCATTTCGGTGCTGGCCTGTCTTTGTGGGTGCGGGGGGGGGGGGCAGATTGATATGCAAATTATATTTCTCCATTGTGAAGGGTCAGTGAGCTAAAACGTGGTTGTAGACTCTCCTGAGTGGAAAGACATCCACAAAACAGGTTATTTCGTCCATGCTCGATCTCAGTAGAGGGGCTTCCACACTCTTGTTGAATTTGCAAAATTAGTTTAATTAGTTTTATATAAAGGGGCATTAATGACTCATCAGCTTCAGTTCTTAGCACACTTTTGAGTAATTATTCTTTGCCCAAAATATATCAAAATGACCATTGAGGTTGGACAATATGCAGCTCTCATGCAGTTTTTAAACTTTTAAACAGGAACAATAATTAGTCAGTTTAGTGACTACAATGTGGGTTGGATGTCTCCAGAGCACTGATTTTCCAAAAGCTCATTTTGCGAAATATATTCTTTTGAAAGTCTATCTCTTAAACATTGACATTCAATAATTGCAATGTCTGTACACCACAGGCCATTTCTTTTAGTTGTGTTTGAGCATAGATCTACTTCTTAAACAACAGATTGTTTCTAACGCATTCTCTTTGCCCTGTGTGATACTTTCCATAAGGGAAAAAACCCATACTTCTCTTTCTATCCCTGACCATCCTCTCTCTCAATGACTGCACTCTATTGCCCCATAATCCATTAGCTATATCATGTGTCTTTTTGTTTTAGTAAATTAATGTGAGGAGTGGTTGCTCTGTTGAAAAAAGGTGGAAAGTAGTAGCTCAAATGAATTAGCAAACGTGGGAGAGGCACCAACCAACCTGTTGACCGGAATTGTGGGTGGAACCCCACAGTAGCTAGCTGCATACAGTGATGAATTCTACAGACCCCTCACTAAATGCCTACCTAAAGTCTCCTACCAGTTGGCCAGGCAAAGGCAGACGATTTCTGATCCTGACCGTGGGGGTGGTCTTCTGCAGGAGGATCAACTGGGAGGAGAAAAGGCTCAGGGGAATGAGAGCATTCCTTGGATGAGACACAACATTTTGCTTCCTCTACGGAGGAGGTCTCCTCAAAGCAAAAGTATGTAATGGCTTGTTGTAAAAACCATCTTTTTTTCCACAAGATACATATAGAAATAGGGGTGAAAACAATCACAAACGGTAGGCCTTTGGAGAAAAAAAAATCCTACCAAAGTTCTAGAAACTGGCAAAGCTAAAAACCTCCCCAACACCCATAGGTACGGTATTAATAGCTTAAAAGAACTGCCTTGCGTTTTTCAATTAAGTCTAGTGACTATTCATTATAAAGCAGATTATAAGGAACAGAGTTGACTTTAAAAGTAAAAATCAAACTTCAAAACCTTACTTTGCCATTAGGGATGTCAAGTCCCATAATTCACTAGGTACTGTGATGAAGAAGAGGGCTGGAAGAGGTGCAGTGTTGCAGGAGTGCTTATATTGTTAATTCAGATGACCCACACCTGAGGGAGACGACAAGGCTTAAAAGGCCCCCACAGGTACAGGTCAGGGGGAAGAGCAGAGAGCGCAAGAAGCAGAAGCAGTGTGGTTCGTGCCGGAAGCCCAGGCAGAAGCTGGTGGAGAGAGGACACAATAAGATGACTGTTTGGCAGATATCAGCAGCCGGTCCTGGGAGGGTCTATGTATCCTGGAACCTGAATTGCAGAGGTCACGCTAGGGGAAACATTCAAGAGGGAAGCTTGACCTCTGAAGACCTGTTCTCCAGACGATGCGCAGTGGGAAGTGAAAGCGACGGAAACTTTCTTTCGCAGTAGGCTGTCTCCGATGGCTAGTGTGCACCCGAGGGCCCTAAGGCTGTCTCCGGTGCCTGGCATGCACCAGACGAGCACTAGGAACAAAAGGAGTTCTGGTTGCAGTTGGCACCTGCAATGGTGGACTAAGGGAAGCAGTTTGGTGGGTTGCAAGGAGCCACAGTAGCAGAAGTCCTGGAAGCATTGAGGGGATCGGAAGCACATGCCTTACCCAGTGAGTTCACAAGCTGGTAGTGACTCTGGAGCAATCCGCAACCACTTGCGTGTTCAAGGTAGGCATTCAGCAAGTAAGCAGAACTTCATTATGAGTGAAAGTAGTTCTGGAAGTAATTTTGAATACCAAACTATTGAAAACCAACAAAACCAGCAATCGCATATGAATGAAAGTAGTTTTCAAAGTAATCTTGAATAATGACCTATTGAAACGCAGCGAAAGTAGCACTTGCATATGATTGAAAGTGGTGTTAAAATTAATCTTGAATACCAAACAATTGAAATCAGTGAAAGTCGTATGTAACAAAACAAAATAACGGTAACTTTAAACAGGTGTGTTTGTCGAAAACCCAACAACCCGATGAGGCGATAATGTTCAGAGATAAGGGAGACTAAAATCAAAGCAAATGCAATCCAGCAGAAATTGACAACGGCAGCAGGTGGCTAATGAAAATCCATATGTTGTGAAACTTGTTGCGCATACTTTATTTATCTATTTTATTTATTTATTGAAAATTTGTATGGCGCCTATACACAAGTGTTTCCAGGTGCTACAAGACAGAAAAAGGTGGGGATGGATTGGGAAAATCCAACAGTAACGGTTGTACTAGACCATGTGACATTCTTAGAGTACAAGTGCAGAGACAGAAAGTGCAAGGAAGGGTGGAAATAGGGGGCAGGGCTGGGGAGGGGGCACAGGGGCGGAAGGGGTGACGTGCAGGAATGTGCGTGCAGGGGCCTGAGCAAGTGGTGAGGGGAGCCACAAACGGAAAGTGCAAGGGAGGTGGGAAAGAGAGTAGTGCGAAGGAGGGGTGGGCCAGATTCAGGCTAGTTCAGGAAGCGTGACCGAGAGCAAGTGCTGGTAGGGATGCCTGAAGGGGAGTGCTCAAGGAGGGCCTGGCCCCTGTAAGACTCATAAGGCACCAGTTGCAGCAGCAGAGGGACATTAACATGGGAAGGGGGATGGAGGAGGAGAAAAGGAAAGTCTTGAGAAGTTTCTCGAATGTAAGGAGATCCAGCTAAAGGGTGGCAGGGTGGCTATTCCAGAGGGATGCTCCTGCCGAGGAAAGGGATCTACCTCCCACTATCTGCTTGGAGAAGCCTCTGACCTGCAGAGAGTTGGAGCTAGAGGACACAATAACTCTAGTAGAGAGGTATTTAGGGAGAGAAAGCTGGATGTAGATAGATCCAAGAGGTTGTACAACATGTAGTAAAAGCTTGTATAAACTCACATTACCAAACCTAAGGGAGAAGCAGAATAAGAAGCTATCCTTGTCAATATTTGGTTACTTGTGCAGTAGGGAAACAAGAGTGGCAAAGAGGCTGTCCTTCTGTCAATCTGGAAACATGAATACCCTTCATTTGAATGATAGACGTAACTTGATGGCCGTGGGCCCACCGTCTTATGCACCAAATTATAGAAATATAAACTGCTATGCTTGACCGACGAGCGGCCATTTTAAATGTAGCAAGAATCGCCATTTTTCTTGTTAACCATTGCTCATTGCTTTCTGTCTAAAAACTGCTCCGCAGCTTGCGATTCTTGCAAATTCTGCTTACTCTGCTCAACTGTTAACATTGTTGTCTGAATATGAAAGGACAAGGTCGCGGGACTGAAGAGTTTGCTGAAACTCCTCATGAGTAGCCCAGAAACGAATGCCCACGCTCCCTCTCTGTAGCCTTGGGAGGAAGCTGGAGGGCATTTAATCACTTCACAGCTGCCAGCCAGTCTTGTACGATGGTAGAATATGTTAGAATAATACAGTTAAAGGCTTGAATTATGCTTCTCTTATGGCCCCCCTTCGCAAAACCCTTTAGAACGTTTTGGCTCCCAGGACATGAATAGTACCTCATAGATAGCAAAGCTTGGAATGTGGCTCTTCCCCCGTGTACAGATTGGTTGCAAGACCAGAACCACCGTGTTCTAAAAGATGCCTCAGCACTTTCTAAATTGCACATTGTTACTAGAATAGACATCGAAAGCATTAGAATCGTCATACTCGTCGGATATGTCCATCGTCATCCCGAGTTCAAAGGAACTTAATACAGAGGGGTGTTGAACATGACTTTGCTGATTGTATGATATGCATTTTGTATATATGTAACTGATGTACGTAATTCGCTCTCTTGTGTCCCTCGAGGTCTAGGAAACTCACGTCGCGGGGCGTGAGATCAGAATTGGCCAATTGATACTATCTTTTGCTTGCAATAAACCCTAGCATTGGGAATTTGAAACCTCGTGTCTGGCGCATCTTTTCGTGTATGGTCATTGCCTTGTTTCCATAGCATGAGGGACCCCTACGGGCCCCTTTCAAGATGGCGCCCGAATAGGGACCCTCCCCCACTTGCCCGATCTTATAAGTTGTAACGGAGTAAAGTCGGAAGAACAGCGAGGACGGGACAGTCGAGCCGGGATCAAGAAGTGTACGGGGCGTCCTGTAGAGGAGAGGAGAGATTCCTTCCGCAGATCTGCACACATCTGATCCCTGACCGACGTACTGGGCCAGAGGGCAAAGGAGGCGAGGGTCCCGAGACGAGGCAGAAGCTGGAGAAGCACAGACAAGACGTGGGGAGAGGTTGTGTTAGAACAGGCGACTTGTTTTATCAGGTGAGTCATTCCCCGATTCAAAGAGAAACCTGATTCTTGGTAGAGTGTTGATTTTGCAAACTCAAACGTCCAGGTAAAAGTGGCTAACCAAAGGGGAAGGTTAAAGAAACATGCCTGGAGTACTGTCCACTTTAGCAGGGCTTTTCAGCTGCGGTAGACAGTCCTTGGAATATGGCCAAAGTGCACCGCCTGGGGGAACGCCGGCTTATGATATGTATGCGAAATATGGTGTGGGTGCGATAATATTTTGTGAAATTTGGCATAGGCAAACTAGAAAGCAACCTGACCATCAGTGGCCGATTAATGGTAGTTTTGAGATGGGGAGGATAGATAACCTATAGAGGGTGCTGATTAGAAAGAAAGCGTGACCTGCAGTTTTTGAGATCATCAAAGATTGGAGGAGGAAAGCAATGCTCCGACTAAGGAGTAGAGAGAAGCATGCGCGTAGGCACAAAACGAAGCTTGAGATAGCAGAAGAGAAGGAAGAGGATTAGTGGACTGAGAGTCTAAGACGGGAAGGGAGACGGGACCAGATGAACATAGACAGAATATACCCGCAGCGGGAACTACACATAGCAGATGAATTAATGGAACATTTGTTAACTAACACGGGTCGAGGCCCAAAACCAGAATCGAAACCAAACACACCAGTAGTGACTGCGCGGGCCCAACCAATAGCTCTCATACCCCCTCCCGCAGCCCGAGCACTTCCCCTCACGCAAGCATTAACCCAAGCCCTGCCCACAGCGCGAGCACTCCCACAATCGTAGACCGCGGACACACAATTTCCCAGCACCCTGCAAGGCCCTTCACAAATGCCACCTGTGTCACTTGTCCCATCCGCACCTCCCGCTCTAGAGACAGATTCAGCACCATCCGCCCCTTCCGAAGTCGAAATTGAGACTGAGGAGGCGAGAGGTGGGGCTGAAGCAACAGGATTTGGACGGGTAACTCGAAGCGCGATCAGCAAAGAGAGAAAGATTGAATTACGGCAAGAGGCAGAAATGTACATAGAAGGAAATGATGAGACGGCAGCATTGGCCTCATTGTATGGGTACCGAAGAAGAGACGAGAGAAAGGTAGTGTTGGAATGCATGGGGGAAATTCTGGTGGGAGAATGGAAAAAGATACTTGGGAATTTACTGCCACAGCGGTTGTTAGATTTGAATAAGTTAGCACGCAGTGAGCAAAGAGATGAGGATGTAAGAAAACATTACACAGACTGATTGAAGTAAAAAATGAAATGGAAGACAGATATGCTGAAATGTTTGCTACACCTGAGTATAGTAGAGAGTTTATTAAGAAAGGTAGGAAGGAGGCGTCAAGGTTGAGTATGAAAAAATCATGGCCGAGAGTTTTTCCAGGTGGTACAAAGCATTTGCCGGTACCGGGACAGATAGGCGATAAACAAAGATTGCAGGTATGGGTAGGGGAAACAATGCGATGGCTGTCAAACAAAAGAACGTCAGTAAAAGAAGTAAGTGAGATATGTAATGGGTACCCATTGGAGATGAGAAAGGAAGCGATGCAAACGATAGTAGGGGTGTTACTGCAGCAGGTCATTGGATACAATAGAGGTAGAGGTAATGCACAAGGCTGGGGAAATTTGAATAATATGCATGGGGTGTCATTGGGATTAAATCAATGTGCGTACTGTAAGGAGGAAGGACACTGGCGAGCGCAATGCCCGCACCTACAGAATAGAGGTGGGATTGGTCATAGAAGGCTTCATAGAGGACATCAGGGGTCGAACGGCCCAAGCAGAAGTAACATGCAGCAGCAGCAGGGAAATACCAATGGAGGTACTCAAACCCAATCATATGGCCAAAACCAAGCACAACAGAACCAGACATTGAACCAAAGCGTTTCAAACCAAAATCAGGGCGGGCAGGGCCAACAGAGAAATGTTCAGAGTGGAGGACATCGGGGGGGAAATGGGAATATTTTTGATACACAACCAAACACGTATTACAGCAGTAGCGGTGACTACACATCGGACAATGTGTTATTTTCACGATAGGACAGCCCACGACAGGGCTCGGAACCAGTGTCTATTCCCGTGAATCAGAGAGGACCCTACGTAGAAATGAGAGTCGGGAATAAGGAGCACCGTTTCCTTGTAGATACAGGGGCACAGAAGTGCTCGATAGACCACCACTTGGTTCCGGAGATACCACTGTCGGGGCAGAAGAATGTTTCTGTAGGGTTCGCAGGTACACCAGTAATTAACCCCATGTCCGAAGCTGTCCCAATTACAATAGGACCATTTACGGAGCCGTGTCCATTTATTTTGACAGAAAATTGTGGAGAGAACTTGCTAGGATTAAATTTGTTGAGAAAATTGGGGGCAGTCATACATTGTACGGCAGACGGGGTGTTCCTCACGATGTGGCCTCACGATGCACCAGTGACAGAATTTATGTCAAAAGAGTTGCCAGAAGAGCTAAATAGAGTACCAACCTGTCTGTGGGCAATGCATGATAATGATGTAGGATGCTTGAAAATAGAGCCAGCAAAAATAACTCTGAAAGAAGGTGTAACACTACCACGAATTCTCCAGTATAAAAGTTCTGTTGAAGGTGAGAAGGGATTGGAAAGAATTGTTACTGACCTGGTGAGATTGGGGGTGGTTGAGGAAATCGCAGGTAGCACGTGCAACAGCCCGATTCTCCCAGTTTACAAGAAAGGAGTCAATGAAGTACCCTATCGTTTCATAATTGATCTGCGCGCATTAAACAAAGTGGTAGACCCACAATTCCCTTTGGTCCCAGATGTCACAACAATACTGACAATGATACCTGCCACTGCAGAATACTTTAGTGTAGTCGATTTGAAGAACGCATTCTTTAGCATCCCAGTGGATAAAAGCAGTAGATATCTGTTCGCGTTCACTCTAGGAGGTCGATCATTCACATTCACACGCATTCCACAAGGATACACAGAAAGCCCAAGCATTTACAGCAGAGCGCTAAAAGAGCAGCTAGACATGCTAGAATTACCCAAATGTTGCGTACTCTTGCAGTACATAGAGGACTTGTTATTAGCTGCTGACACGAAAGAGATCTGCAAAGAAAGTACTGTATTACTCTTGACACATTTAGCGACCCATGGTCATAAGGCAAGTTTGAAGAAATTCCAGTATAATCAAAAGGAGGTGTCTTATTTGGGATACCTACTTTCGAAAGAAGGGAGAAGATTAACACCAGAACGCATAGAAAGTATTTCTAGTATGCCTATTCCAAAAACTCAAAAAGGAGTGAGAGCTGTAATAGGCATGGCCTCTTATCGTCGGCAGTGGATCAGTAATTTTGCGTTGATTGTGAAGCCGATGATAAAGTTGACTAAAAAGGATGCAGAGATGCCTTTACAGTGGGATGAGGAATGTCAGAAAGCGTTTGAGCAATTGAAGGTTTCATTGTGTGCTGTGCTAGTTTTAGGCACTCCCAACTATAAAAAGATCTTCAGACTATTTGTGAGTGAGAGTGAAGGATGTGCATTGGCGGTTTTGACACAGGGACAAGGTGGAAGAAATAGGCCGTGCAGCTATTTTTCTTGCGCGTTGGACCCTGTAGCACGCGCACTACCACGATGTTTGCGATCCGTCGCAGCAGCTGCTGCGTCAGTGAAACAAACGGAAGGAATGGTATTGGGGCACACTTTCATTCTGATGGTGCCACATGCTATAGACATTCTATTAAATAGGACGCAGACGCAACACCTCACCTCAGCTAGACTGACAAGATATGAGCTCATCTTGTTTGCACCCCACATCCAAATTATGAGGTGTAGTGCATTGAATCCTGCAGAATTAATGCCACTGCCCATAGCAGAAATTGGTGACAACGAATCACCACCCCATGATTGTTTAATGATCACTGAAGAAGAAACAAAGGGAAGGATTGATTTGAGCGATATCCCACAAAAAGAGCCAGATGGGGAGTTATTTTGCGATGGCTCTTGTTTTAAATTACCTGATGGCACATCAACGGCTGCATATGCAATTACTACCTTAAAGAGAGTTGTAGAAAGCAGAAGGATCCCCTACAATTCGGCACAAGCCGCAGAAATAATAGCACTGACCCGAGCATGTGAACTCTCTGAGAATCTGAACGTAAATATTTATACTGACAGCCAGTAGGCCTTTGACGTGGTTCACAATTTTGGCCGACTTTGGGCTGAGCGGGGTTTCTTGACATCACATGGAGCCAGGATTCAGCATGGGCCTTTGATTGTGTGATTGTTGTCTGCGCTCACGTTTCCAAAGCGCCTAGCTATAGTGAAGTGCGAGGCGCATAAGAAAGTAACATGCAGAGTGGGAGAGGGAAACACGTTTGCAGACAGGATTGCAAAGCAAACAGCCACAGATTTGGGGAATAAAATGATGACAGTACAGACTGAGGAAGTACCTTGTATGATAGAGAATGGAGTTGCCACAGTCAAAGAAATGCAGGCTGAGGCCACGACCGAAGAGATTCAGGTGTGGGCTGAGGGCTCTGCTGAGTTAGATTTGGAAAGATGTTTGACGGACAAGGTAACAAAGAACTGGATGTTGCCAAATTGTTACGTAACTGCAATGGTTATAATGGCGCATAGCCCTACCCACATTTGCGCAAAGAAAATGGTACAGCATTTATCCACAGTATGGAAGAATGAGCGCATAAAAAAGAATGCAGAAAGGCTAGTGCAGAATTGTATCACGTGCCTGCAACACAATGTAGGAAAGGGAACCGTGACTCCAGCAGATAGTTTCGGCCCACCCTCTATGCCGTTTGAGGTGGTCCATTTTGATTTCATAGAAATGGGAAGGTGCCAGAACTACATGTACGTGTTAGTGGTAATCTGTGCATTCAGCAAGTGGGTGGAGGCATATCCTTTAAAAGACTGTACTGCCATGTCCACAGCAAAAGTAATGCTGAATGAGTATTTCTCCCGGTTTCTGTTGCCTCGTGTCCTGTGGTCAGACAACGGCCCCCACTTTGTGGGCGCAGTAGTGCTACAGATCTGTGCAGGTCTGCAAATAGGGAAGCAATTCCACAGTTCCAGGCATCCCAGTTCTGCCGGGCTTGTGGAGAGACACAACGGAATCCTAAAGTCAAAGATACGAAATTTTGCGCTGGGAGCAAGTTGAGTTGGGTGGATGCATTACCCCTAGCGCTGTTGTGTATGCGCACCTCTGTGCAGGCGAAGACTGGGCTCTCCCCCTATGAGATTATAATGGGGAGACCAGCAAATGTATGGTGCGCCCCGCAGCCCAAAAGATTATGTGAGGTCGAGTATCCTATGTTAAGCACTTACTGTGGACTTTTAATACAAAAGTTGCGTTTGATTCATCAGCAGGTGCAGGAGGAGTTGCCGATGCGATATACAGGACCAGGACACTCACTGGAGCCTGGGAGCTGGGTGCTAATCAAAATCTTTGAACGGAAGACAGCACTAGCACCCAGGTGGCGTGGCCCCTATCAAGTACTTTTGGCAACACAGACGGCCATCCGAGTGGACGGACGGAAGGCATGGATCCATGCGACACATGCCAAAAGATTCCCAGGACTGCTGACAACTTCCGATGACCAGAGAAAGGAAATGGTCTCGGAAACGAAAGAAACTATTGCCAGTCCAGTGCCACAGCATCAGCCTGAGCGAGAAGTGAAAGTTGAAACAAAGCGCAAACGAGAAGTGAAATTCGAAGCAGAGTCTGAGGAGGGTGCCAGTAAGTGGGAAGGGCGGAAAGTGCCTCAACGTTGCTTAGCGGAAACAACATCACTGCCGAGCGACACAAACCCTGCATTGCAAACACGAGCAGAAACAACGCGTGTACCCCTTTGGCGCCCACCAGTTCTCGCGAATGCACCAAAGCCAGAGAAAGAAACTTCATCATTGGCACGATGCCCATCTCTGCCCATCATTGTGCCACAGGCTGACACTTAGCCTGATACTGGAAATGCAAGGGCACTATTAACGGATCATACAATAGCAGGAGTGAATCGATATAATCTGCGGCCTCGACAGGCAAAGTGATCCACAGATCTTTGGTGCTTTTCTTTTTGGCCTTTGGTTCTACTCATGGACAGAGTGGGAACCAGGGGCGTAGAGGAGAGAGGTGTGAGAATTGTGCAAGTCAGACAATTCAAGACTCACGGCTCCTCGGTGCGCTTATAAAAGTACATGTGTCAGGAGCCAGAGCAGGACAAGCTGGATGCACATAAGTACTAAGGCTGATAGAGTACATGTGTCCTAAGCCAGAGTGGGACAAGCTGGATGCACATGGTACTCTATCAATAAAGAACTGTTCAGAAATCGTCTGAGCAGTGGGAGAAAGAACAACTAATCTTGCTCGGGAGTGGATAAATGATCCAAGCTGTGAAAAGGCTGGCAGAATTGAACTGTGACATTTTTCGTTGAACTTTTCTGGCATCAAGAACGAGAGACATTCACGAAGAACTTCGCCAGCAAGAAGAAGGACGATGAAGAACAAGTCAAGACCGGTTTCAGCCTCCTCCTGCACCCCTGCTAAAAAAATAATAGATTTAGATACTGTAAATTTAGGGAAAAAGCATGGTAAAAGGAATAAGGTACTGATTTGGACATTGGTCCTATGTTTCTTAAGTATGATAGTACCAACAATAACATCTATTACACTATGGTTCCTGGAGTACGTACACCCATTAGAAACACTTTTGCCAAAAGCAGCTACTGAAAGCCCGGTTCATGTAATCACTAGTACTTTGCCCCCAATGGAAGAAAGACATAGAGAAGGTTACGGCAACAATACATTGTTGCTCATCATGAACATGACACATGCGGTGTTAAAGAAAAAAGATTGCTGGGTTTGCGGCCATTTACCACAGCATGGTGGGAAAGGGATAGGCTGGTATGCACAACCATTGCCATTGATTTATTCCTGTGAAGTAACGTTAAGTGCAATGTTCTTTGGGAAATGGAACAAGAGTAATACGGGTCAGCTAGATGAGACCAATATGAATGAATTTGAGGAAGTAATCATGAGACTTGTGGGTTGTTCCATATTCCAAAAAGCTTGCCTGTTTGCGCTAGAACCCATGAGAAAGAATACACGAAAAATAAGAAGACTAGATAGATTACATAGGCAGAATAGACCTACCCCGCCAGCAGAAAGAACATCAGTAATGACATTTCGGATGAGGGATGAATGGAACAAAGATGCTGTGCCCCCTGCCTATACAGTGGATCACAGCCCCAAAACCGCTCCCCTATATATACAGAAAAAGGGTTCCTATAAAGTAGGAACGTTTAGCAACTGCCTGAACACAGTGGTTTTAAAATATGAAATAGAACCCGTGTACGTGGGAGACCCTGTTTATTTTATATGTGGAGAAAAAGCATATCCATGGTTACCTAGGAACTTGGGAGGTACATGCTACCTAGGTCTACTGTTTCCAGGAGTGTTCCTCTTGGAAACAGCAGAAGTAGCTAGACGAACAAAAGGTAGAACTCAAAGGAGTAGTGAGGATGGAATGATAGCAATGGATATAGCCAAATCATTTATACTGTTCTTGTCCCAAATAGAAAATTCTTACAATATAAGAAAACTGTCTGGAATATTACAAAAAACAATAGATTCCACAACGGATATTTTATTGAATATGACGTTAGAAGAGAAAGGAATAAGATTGACGGCACTCCAAAACAGGATGGCTCTCGATATAATATTAGTTCGTGGGGGAGTTTGCAAGCTCGTAAAAACTGCATGCTGTGTGTATATAGATGACTACTCCCCTACGATATTTAAAGCGATATTTAAAGCGATCCGGAAATTACATGTCATAAATTCCACACTCTCTACTGAAGCAGGGGGTTGGGGGATAGAATCCTGGTTATGGGGATTATTGCGGTCTTGGGGATGGAAGTTAATTTCGATACTAATGCTGGTACTCGGGATATTCATAACATGCTGCTGTTGCATACAATGCTTACCAATAATATGCACTGAAATAACTGATGGATGTACTAAGGGGTGTATGCACATGGTGTTGAGAGGAAAACAAACGCATGGCCGGAATAACAGAGACACTGAGGAAACAAAAATAGTAAAACAATTCATGGTGATAGACATTAATGATGGAGATGATTCAGATATAGATACCCCAGACACCTCCTCAGAAGAGGAGGATACAATGAGTAAATAAGACGTTTGGCACACGGCCAAAAGGAGGGTTTGTCAATCTGGAAAAATGAATACCCTTCATTTGAATGATAGACGTAACTTGATGGCCGTGGGCCAACCGTTTTATGCACCAAATTATAGAAATATAAACTGCTATGCTTGACCGACGAGCGGCCATTTTAAATGTAGCAAGAATCGCCATTTTGCTTGTTAACCATTGCTCATTGCTTTCTGTCTAAAAACTGCTCTGCAGCTTGCGATTCTTGCGAATTCTGCTTACTCAACTGTTAACATTGTTGTCTGAATATGAAAGGACAAGGTTGCGGGAAGAGTTTGCTGAAACTCCTCATGAGTAGACCAGAAAGGAATGCCCACGCTCCCTATCTGTAGCCTGGGGAGGAAGCTGGAGGGCATTTAATAACTTCACATCTGCCAGCCAGTCTTGTACGATGGTAGAATATGTTAGAATAATACAGTTAAAGGCTTGAATTATGCTTCTCTTAAGGATTGAATTATGCTTCTCTTACGGCCCCCCCTTCGCAAAACCCTTTAGAACGTGTCAGCTCCCAGGACACGAATAGTACCTCATAGATAGCAAAGCTTGGAATGTGGCTCTTCCCCCGTGTACAGATTGCTTCCAAGAACAGAACCACTGTGTTCTAAAAGATGCATCTGCACTTTCTAAATTGCACATTGTTACTAGAATAGACATCGAAAGCATTATAATCGTCATACTCGTCGGATATGTCCATCGTCATCCCGAGTTCAAAGGAACTTAATACAGAGGGGTGTTGAACATGACTTTGCTGATTGTATGATATGCATTTTGTATATATGTAACTGATGTACGTAATTCGCTCCCTTGCGTCCCTCGAGGTCTAGGAAACTCACGTCGCGGGGCGTGAGATCAGAATTGACCAATTGATACTATCTTTTGCTTGCAATAAATCCTAGCATTGGGAATTTGAAACCTCGTGTCTGGCGCATCTTTTCATGTATGGTCATTGCCTTCTTTCCATAGCACGAGGGACCCCTAGGGGCCCCTTTCACTTCCTTAAAAAAGGATATTCAGAAGGAGAGGAGCATTATTTACAAAAGAGTATTAAAGAGTACCAATGTGGAACTTGTTTTCCCTGAAGAGTTGTTAAACATGTTGAAGCAGTACATTTTTGAATACTGTGAAGCTTTTGTGAACTTCTTGTCAGTTGACCTTAACCACAAAAGCACTTGTTGTGAAAGGAAATGGCCCAAAATGTCGCCCTCACAATTGTGACGGCTGAAATGGCCGTTTTAAAACCCCATTTACATCACATACACATGTGGGGGGTATGGGATATTATTATAGTTATATGGCGTGCTGCAAGGGTTCTCTCCCTGCATATGTATGTGGTGTAAAGGGTGTTTAATAAAACAAAATTAAAAAAAATAAGTCAGCACTTTTGGCCGTCACAATTATATGTGGTCCCAGTGATCACATAGATCCATTGTTTCGTTCGTGCAGGGGAGTATACCAGAATGGCAACCCTTTGGAAGACTAGGCCTGGCATGGGAATAAACAGGTGAGAGTTGAAGAAGTGCTGCAAAGTGGGCCTGACAAATATAATGTATGGTGTTTGTGGTGCTGAAGGAAGAATTGTGTAATACTGTTTCAAAAAAGTAATATTATTTTCGAACTTATCCATTGTGGCAAATCATCCTGACAAAGACAATTATTGTTGCTATTAATGCTGCTAGTGATGAACCGAGAAACCCTCCTTTATCTAAGGAGTCATCCTTAGATAAAGATTAGTTTACTTCTAAACTTTTTCATGGAAGAGGAAAGGCTTCTATTTTCTTTGTTGAATCACTGGAGTGTTGGAACTTTCAGTTGACAAGTTGAAGTTGGAAAAATGTGTATTGGAACTTTGTTTCAAACCAGGATTTCCTTTTTTTTTTCTTGAACTATGCAGCAGAATCCTGCTTAAATCTGGAGAAGAGGAATTTGCCCATATTATAAGGAGAAACTGTTGTTACAATACCAATTCAATCATTATTGTTTTGAACTGCCATGAATTGCCTCATTTATTTATTGTATGTATAAGTGTGAGGGACAAATATCATTTATTAGAGTGTTTCCTTTAATTTATTTTAGGCGTATTTCAGGCAGGGAAATCTTTGTCACAGTAGGGATAGTGAGGCGTTTATCCAACCTTGTAATCTAATAGAGTGGCATTTGTTGTGAAATCTTCACACAGTTGCTTACATTTCTGCCCCTAACAGTACTTTTTGCCATCTGAGCACCACCCATTTTGTATATCTCCCATGGCTTCCCCCCCACACTTCACCTCAACTCTGGCCCTTCTCTCTGGCTCCCACTGATTTCCTGTAACCCTTCCCACTCCCCATGTAATCCCACTTACAAGCTCGTCTCTTCCGGTTATAATCCCATGTCATCTAGACTGTCTATTTGCCATGGTGGCAGATATCTTTGTTTTCTTTTTTCTGTATGAGCAAAGCCCCTCCTGCACAAAAAACATGTTGAATTTATTAGAACCTACGAGGGTGCCCCAGGGTGCTAATAGTGATAATAACTGGTATGGGGGCAGGCAGCATTGGTGATAGCCCTGAGCCCTTTCAAGGCCCTCACTGTACTCAGGCCTGCTAAACTTTGGCTGCCAAGCTTTTACTCGGAAGCCACACTCCCATTGTAATAGTTATAATATTTATCACTATATTCTAAAGGTATTCATACATTCATATCGTCCCCTTGCCTTTGCCCCTTTGTTTAGCTTTCCTTCTTTGAAAGAAACGTTGGAATACATTTTAGATTATGTAAATAATTTTCAAAATGGCAGAGAATGGTTCCTCAAAACAAACATCAAATATGGCCACATCTTTAAATGCTTCATAATTAAACCTTGATATCTATGGCTTTACATGATGCACATGCTCAAAGATTGTTATGAAAATGATGTGTTTCTCAAGATGAAGTAATTTTGAATAGTATATTTAAATATTTCTTCTGTCAAATATGAATGTAGTTGTGTGAGCTCATGGGATCTTGAGAGATTTTGATACCCAGGTGCCCTCTTGGTACTTTGTAGTGATCCACATATATAATTGTCATGGAGATAAATCATTTGATTCATTGTAGGATTGATGGATTGATGCATCTTACATTGGTTTTCAGAACTGTGAGTTGTGAGAAGGGACAGTATACTGGCAAAATGTAGGATGTCCTTAATCACCTCCATGTCTGTAGTTCATCCCCATCTGTTGGATTTATTACATTATGTATTTCCGACACAGAAGCATGTGAGACTGATTGAGATACAGCAGTGCTCATACATGTTCAAGGTCAGCTGAGAGTCAGGGAGATGGCCAAATTTGAATAGTTCAAATTAACCTTTGTATTCAACATTGAATCCATATTTCAAGACTTGGGAATGTGTATGGATTTGGCAGCCCCACTGACAGGCCAGCCACCCTTCGTGGGGGGTGGACCTGGATGGTAACTGCCCGTCAGCCCAAGCTAAGTATTGGTGAGGGCTATGGGCCATTACTACTCATGTCACATAAGCATCATAACATATATTTGTCTGGGGGCGTGGCCTGGAACTCATGGCGAGTGGAAGCTGAGTCGCCGTGCTCCGGCCGAGGCGCCGTATCCTGATCCTTTTGCCTGCCTAAAATTGCACCTGAGACGGAAAGAACCGGTTCTGAGGGAAGGGGAACCGACCCCTGACACGTTACTGTGGTCTTCCCCTGGACTCGGACCTCCAAACCCACGGATTCTTCCCAATAAAGGCCCCCCCCCCTGGTGGGACCCAAGATGGCGGCCATCTTTCGAAGCTGATGTCGCAGGAGAACGCTAGCCGCCTTTGCAGCGAAACCGACTTGTAAACTACTGCTGCGACCGAATCGGGGGAGAAGGGCCTCCACCTCCACCCAGGTCCGAACCTCTGCTGCGGGGAGCCAACCGGGAGCTCCCGACCGGGGAGACCGGGCCCGTGCCCTGGACTACGGCACCGAGAGAGGCTGCACCGATCCCCCGGTACGGAGAGCCCCGCCATTGACAGTAGAAGAAGGTGGAGGTGAGGAGAGCACTGGGCGAGGGCATAAACCAATTGAACATGTGCCGCTGCATATTCCTCCGAGAACTTGATTACTGACTCTGCGTAAACCGGACCACCCTGCTTCCGGAACCATAAGCTCCTTAATCTCGCCCACCGTCATTCACCTCCACACGACCGAGTGGCGCCTCTCACCATGGCGGCAAGGAACAAGACGAAGGCAAGCACCATGGACACGTATGTGTCCGCTAAAGTAAAAACTCCTCCGCAGCCATGCACTTCCACTCCCGAGCCTCCCCGAGCAAAACCGGCAGACTCTCCCGAAAATCAAGCTCAGGTGCTGGAGGCAATTGCATCACTGCGCGCTATTATAGACTCCAGAATCTGGGAGTTCAAATCCGAGCTACAACTCATGCGCCAGGATGCCCGTAAACTGACAGAAAGAGTAACCTCCGCCGAATCAACCATAAAGGAGACGTCGGGAGATACAGCGGAGCTGAAAGCTAAGGTGCTGGACTTAACGGAAGGTGCTCACACTTGAGGCCAGGGCTGAGGAGGCTGAGGGCTGAGCCAGACGCGCCAACATCAGAATACTGGGGGTACCGGTGGGAAGTGAGGGCCCGAACCCGACGGCCTATATAGAATCCCTGATACAACAGGAGGTGGGCGCTGGAAAGCTGACGCAAGGATTTTCAATTGAAAGGGCGCACAGATCACTACAGAAGAGGCCCCCGCCGGGCTCACACCCGCGCCCTATAATTGCTAAAGTTCTCAACTTCCAGGACAGAGAGATCATCCTCCGGCACTCCAGAGAGGAGGGCCCCATTGAACGCAGGAGCTCGAAGATCACAATCTACCCCAATTACACCCCGAAAGTCCAACGGGAGAGGAACTCATTTGTGCCGATTAAAGCCCGACTCAGGAAACTGAACCTGGTGTACATGTTGCTATACCCCTCCAGACTGAAAGTGATCCACAAGGGCAGAGCGATCTTCTTGGAATCCCCGGCAGCCGCAAACATGTGGCTAGAAGACAACAATCTAGCTGCAGATAAAGACCCTCAACCCACTGAAAATTGAAGAACCCCCCGCGCCTGAGACATCGAAGAAGCCGTGACTCATAAACCCGACTCGGACGTAAGGCAAACGACCTAGGAGAAGGTAAAATCACCCAGCAGTTAGCAATGATGATGCGGCCCTCGCTCGGCCCACGCCAGGCACAGGGCCCCACCCCCCTTGAACAGTACAGGACAGGCCAGTTGCCTGACCGACCTCCCTCGTGCCCGACACCCGGATGGGTCCTGACGGTACGAGAGCGCCTGAGCACCAGCAAGACCTTGTCGTTGCTGGGTGCACCAGTTACAGTTTTGTTAATTGTTTTTGTTCACACCACAGTCCTCAGAATATCAGCGGAGCGGAAACATGGGACCGGAGGCACTTGGGGGCGGCGGAAGAGAGAACACCAGAAACCAGAGGGAAAGCCGCACCACCTGGAGAAGGGCCGCCCCGTGAAGAAAGGGGCGACAGGGAAGATGAAACCAAGACACAAGCCCAATGTCACTCCAACTTAAGGTGATGACGTGGAATGTGAGGGGCATGGGCACGTACCTGAGAAGGAACCGGATCCACTCCTACCTGCGTAGGAAAAAGGTGTCAGTAGCGATGCTTCAAGAAACCCACCTCACGGAAGAAACCACGGCCAAATTATCCGATAGATGGGGAGGGATAGGGAAAGGGGCGCCATACTCCAAATTCCCCAGAGGAGTGTTTACGTGGGTGAGCCCGACTGTGCCCTTCCACCTACTGGGCTATGAAGCCGACAAAGAGAGCAGATACCTAATATTATGGGGTACCATTGAATCCACGCCAATCTGCCTGGTGAACTCATAGTTTCCGCAACACGGAATACCCTCCCACCTCGCAACACTCAGTGCCAAAATGATTCCTCGGAGAGAGAGTGCTTTCATATGGGGTGGCGACTTCAACTCCATCAGGAACAGAGCTCTGGACAGATCAGACCCCCCCCGTCTCTCAAATAGCCCTGCATCCAACACGCTAAACACTGCAATAGAACAGCTTGACCTAGTGGACATCTGGAGGGAACAACACCGCACCGAGAGGTGCTACTCCTATTATTCTGCTCCGCACAAGGTCCACACGAGAATAGACTATTTGTTCATAGATCGCGAGCTGGCTCAACAAGTGGACGACACACTCTACCTAGGCAGAACCATATTCGATCACTCACCGCTGATCATGCAATGGGCCCCCAGAGGACCCAGACCGCCTATCCCGCTATGGAGAATGCCATCCGCAGCACTCACAGACCACGCATTTAGGGAGGAACTTGGCACCAAACTTGAGGAATACTTAGACATTAACACAGGCTCAGTGTCAAGCTGGAGCACACTATGGGAGGCCATGAAGGTTGTAACAAGGGGCGAAGTTATATCAGGCGCCGGTGGTATCCGTAAGCACCTGAAACTGCAACTGGAGGAACTGGAGAACAAGATCACCCACCTGGAATCCGAAATCAACATCATGCCGGACGCCGAAATAGAACTGAAGGGCACCCGGGAGGAGTGCCTTTTGGCCTGGAACAGACTGTCCAAATTTGACTACACAACCTACATAGCCAGAGCGCACAGAGAAGTGGATAAGCCTGATAGAATGTTGGCCTGGCTATGTAAGCGCAAGTTCCCAAGACACCTCCCAACTGAAATAACCGATGAAAGGGGAATAACCCACCGGACGCAGCGAGACATTAACTCAGCTTTTGCGGCCTTCTACTCCAGATTGTACGCCCACGACACCAACATACCAGTAAACGACATAAAGGCCACACTGGCCGAGATTGAGCTCCCAAGACTGACGGAGGCCCAAAGGGAGTTACTGGACGCGGAAATCACTACAGAAGACGTGACAGACGCGATTAAATCGCTGACCACCTGCAAAACCCCCGGGAGCGACGGGCTCCCGCCTGAATTTTACAAAGCATATGAAGCGACCCTTGCTGTAACGCACACCTGATTCCCACGGAGGCGCTGGTCTTGGCAGAAAGGTGTCTGTGACTCGAAAAGTGATGTGCAGGACTCGATTGGCATCTGGGGTCGAACCTCTTCGCACTGTGCGTCGAACTCATAGGGTGAGGTTTCTTAGATAGGTGAATGCTGGACTCTCCATCTGCGTCTGATGCAGGGTGCCGTTGCCAGTTCCTTCAGTGGTGAAGCATACGCCTCTTGAACTCAGAGGATCGTTACCGTCGTTAACTGCACGAGCGGTGAGTTTCCAGACACCTTTTTAGTCTTTATAGTCTTTAGGTGCGTGGCACGTTAATATTGAACAGGACTCTGTATAATGCTTTTCCCTTTTGTCTTACAGGGCTCTTGAGATGGAGGATGGAGTGAGCACCTGGAAATGCGTAAGTAAATGCAAGCGCTCTAACTGTCTTTTTCCCTTGCAGCTTAATTCGTGCTGAAGAGATGCCGGAGTATTGGCAGGCGTTCTATTGCGGCGAGCGCGATGGGCGTAAGTAAATACCTGTCTAATGTCTCTTCTTTTGTCTTTCAGAAGTTGGGTTGCAGCGCCGGACCCGCGGAATGCCCGTAAGTAATAACAATGCTTTTGTCTTCACAGGCGGCGATGCAGCGTGAAGAATTCCGGAATTCGCGGAGTGCCGGTAAGTAATAACATTGCTTTTGTCTTCACAGGCGGAGGTGCAGCGTGAAGAAAAGGCTGCCGCCGATGGATCAGGTGAGTAAGCACTGCGAGTAAAGGTTGCCTTGCTAACCTGTTGCTTCTTCTCTTTGCAGGTGCTACTGTTGACTGGATACAGGAATGGTAAGTATAATTCTTGCAGGTTCAGGATCGAAAGAAGAAAGGCTGGAACAGACTCGGTGAGCGTTCTGCTGCAGATGCAGAATAACGCGAAGCACGTTTCATCTATCGGGTGTGATTTAAATAGCCTTGGAGTGATGAGGCGTCTTCCTCCACGGCCCCGCCTAGGTAAGAAAAGAGTTCCAGTTCCAGAAGAGTTCCAGTGCTGTATCCAGGGTGTGGAGCTTGCCCCACCTAGGTAAGAAAGTAGTTCCTGTTCACAGAGGACTTCTAAGTGGCTGGTAAGTAAGCAGCATGGTCTGCTGAAGGTAAGTCCACCCAAGCATCTTCACACATATTATGAGCCCGGCGCTTCCAGTGCCGGGACCAATGGTTTTGATGAGCCTGGCGCTACCGGCGCCAGGACAAGGTCCAAAAGGTCCCAGTGGGGACAGGCTGGTGCCTAGGATTAGGGTTAGGGGCCTGCTTCCAAGGACGTTGGGCTGGTCCTGGCTCCTTGGAAGCAGTGATCATGACAGCACCCCCCCTCAAGGCCCCTCCTAAGCGTGTATTCTCCGGGGGTTTTGGCTTGTCGGGGTGATTCAGATGGAATTTCTTGACCAGACGAGGTGCGTGGACATATTCTGAGGGTTCCCAAGACCTTTCCTGGGGGCCGTATCCTTTCCAATCAACCAGATAATATAACTTAGATTTGGAGATTTTGGAGTCTAGGATGTTCTTTACTTCGAATTCAAGTTCTCCATCTACCAAAACAGGTTCTGGGAGTTCAGTCAATCGGGTTTCTGGTTGTACTGGTTTTAATAAGGAGACGTGGAATACTGGATGTATTTTCATATGCGCAGGTAATTCCAATTTGACAGCCACCGGATTAACTATGGTAGAGATGAGGTAGGGTCCAAGGTATCTCGGGATGAAGGTGCGGGGTCCTTTTAGAGGCAGGTGCTTAGTGGATAGCCAGACCTGATCTCCTACTGCGTAGTGAGGGGCCTCTTTACAGTGTCGATCTGCTCCTTTTTTGAATTGAGCTTTAGCTCTTTGCAGATGGACAGTGGCTTCCTTAAAAGCACGGGTGATCTCTGAGTGCAAGTGATCCACAGCAGGTGTTTCGAATTCTTGGGGAGGATCCAGGTTAGAGGTTCTAGGATGGTGTCCGTATAATAGGAAGAAGGGAGTCTTCCCGGTTCCAGAATGAGTCGAATTGTTGTAAGCGTATTCAGCGATCCAAAGAATATCCTTCCAAGGGTTTTCAGTTTGTTGGAGCATGCAACGTAGATATTGCTCTAGAGTCTGATTTGTCCTCTCGGTTTGTCCGTCAGTTTGGGGATGGTGACTGGTTGAAAGTCTTACATCAATTTGGGCTAGACGACAGCAACTTCGCCAAAAGTGGGAGATGAATTGACTTCCCCTATCGGAGACTAAAACCAAGGGAAAACCGTGTAACCGAACGATGTTTTCTAAAAATTCTCGGGCCAATACTGAAGCTGAAGGTAGGCCCTTCAGGGGGATGAAGTGAGCCATCTTGGAGAATAGATCCACGACTACTAGAATGGTAGGTCTTGATCCACTGAGAATTCTTTTCCCTTTAATTGCCAGTCCTGTAAATTGGCCGGAGTTAGGAGTGATTTGACTGTAGTCTTGATGTCTTCAAAGGATTGAGCGCTGACCAAACCCAAAATCCTTTGTTCTGGGATTATGGGTATTGGTTCTGGATTGGTCCAATGTTCATCTACTCCCATCCGGGAGAGGGCATCTGCTTTTCCGTTTTTACTGCCTGGTCGATAAGTAATTATAAAGTCAAACTCAGCCAGAAACAGAGCCCAGCGAAGCTGTCTGGAAGACTGAGCTTTGGCCGTCTTCAGATATTGTAAATTGCGGTGATCAGTCATTACAGTGACTGTGTGTCTGGCTCCCAAAAGATAATGCCGCCAGGCTTTAAAGGCCGATCTGATAGCTAAAAGTTCCTTGTCTGTAATTGAATAGTTGATCTCGGGAGCCGAGAATTTGCGGGACCAAAAGGCTACAGGATGTAATTGGTGTGTGACCGGATCTCTTTGTGATAACACTGCCCCCATAGCAAGACTAGAAGCATCCGTTTCCACGATGTAGGGGAGTTCTGGGCGAGGATGTTTTAGAACAGGTGCAGAAATGAATTTAGCTTTTAAGTCCTGAAAAGCTTGTTCTGCTTCAGTAGACCACTCAAAGCGTTTGTTCTTCTTTAACAGAGCGGTGATGGGCTGGACTATCCGAGAGGATTCAGGAATGAATCTGCGGTAAAAGTTAGCGAAGCCTAACTTGCTTTGAACTCCTTTTACCGAGGTTGGTGATGGCCACTTGATGATTGCATCGACTTTCTTTGAATCCATATGTCCGTTAGGTGACAATATGAATCCCAGGAACTCAACTTCAGTTACGTTGAAAACGCATTTTTCAAGCTTAGCAAAAAGGTTATGTTGACGCAATCTCTCGAGAACCTTTTTAACGTGTCTCTGATGTTCCTCTTCAGATGATGAATAGACAAGGATGTCATCGATGTAGACAACAACACACACATCTATGAGTTCTCTAAGGACATCGTTCATAAAATACTGGAAAGCGGCAGGAGCGTTACAAAGTCCAAAGGGCATCACTTGATATTCAAATAGCCCATACTTGGTGCGGAAGGCCGTCTTCCATTCATCGCCCTCTTTTATTCGTACCAAGTGGTAGGCTCCTCTGAGGTCCAACTTTGTATATATGCATGCGTCTTTGACTTGGTCCAGGAGTTCAGGGATCAAAGGTAACGGGTATCTGTTTTTAACGGTGATTTGATTCAGGGCGCAGTAATCTATACAAGTCCTAAGGTCTCCTTCCTTTTTCGGAACGAAGAACAAAGCCGATGAAACTGGAGATTTTGAAGGACGGATAAACCCGTTAGCTAGGTATTGGTCCAGATATTGTCTGAGGTGAAGATTCTCTGGCTCGGTGAGGGCATAAATCCTACTGCAAGGAGGAGTTGTTCCGGGTATCAGATCTATTTGACAGTCGTAAGACCTATGAGGAGGCAGGGTGTTAGCTTGATCCTTCCGAAAGACATCTTGGAATTCCTGGTATTCGGGAGGTAATTTGGGAACCTCAGAAGAGATTGCAGCCAGTGAAACATCAGGCCGAGGATAACAAGTGGTAATACATTCTGGAAACTGAACCGTCTTTGCTCGCCAATCGATCTGAGGATTGTGCTTCTCTAACCAAGGGATTCCCAGAATGATCTGGAACTGAGGGGCCTTGATCACATCGAACACGATTTTCTCCCGGTGTCCATCTTGGCTCACTAGCGTCACTTCTCGGGTGGCGTGCGTTACTGGTCCGGAGGCTATCTCCGTGCCATCCACTGTAGTAATGACGTCTTTTACTGCCTTAGGGACAAGGGGTAGATTCATCCTTGATACCATTTCACGGTCCACATAATTACCGATTGCTCCGCTGTCGATGTAAGCTTCAATTGCATGCAAACGATCCGGACGTTCAGGACTAATGAGGACCATGGGCACCACGAAATGCGAGGTCACGGGACAGATCTTAACGCTCGGCAAGAGGAGCTCTACACTTTCCGGGCTAGGTCGTTTCCCTGCTCAGAACTTGTGGTACAGGTATCTGCGGCTCCTACAGCCTTCTTAGCTGGTTTCACTGGACAGTCTCGAAGAAAGTGCCCTGAGTTCCCGCAATAGAGGCATAATTGCAGCTGTCTTCTTCTTTCCCACTCCTTTTGGGTTAAAGGACCTTTCATGCTCCCTATTTGCATGGGTTCCACAGTGTCAGCTCCCTTAGTAGAGGTCTGTGGTTTAGAAAACACTCGGGTATCAAATTTTGAACGATCAGCCTTCCTGTTCTGTAATCTGTGGTCCAATTGGACAACTAAGTCAATATAGTCTGAGCATTCTTGTGGAGGGTTCACAACTTGAGCTAACACATCCTTGAGCTCTCCACGCAGGCCTCTGTAGAAAAGCGTTATTCTCTTATCCTCAGGCCATTGAGTTTCCACTATAAGTCTGTTGAATGAGGCTATATAAATCAAGAGGTCTTGATTACCCTGTCTTAATGAAAGAGGTTCATTGTCCAAGGCCTGCCCTTGTGCAAGTCTTGCGAACAGTTTCTCCATGCTGGACTGCAAGGCCTGGAAATCATATAAAACCGGATCATCCTGGGTGACTAAAGGGATCGACCAATCTGCGGCGCTGCCACTGAGATAAGAAAGCACGAAAGCCACCTTGGTCTGGTCTGTTGGGAATGCAGCTGGTCGACATAAGAAGTGTAGGCGGCACTGGTTGATGAACACTGCAAATTTCTTTGGGTCACCTTAAAAGCGTTCGGGCGGAGCCAAGGGCACATTACCGGGTAGATTGATTTGCACTGGATTTAAAGATGATGCAGAAGGATAACTTCCTCCTGGAGCGGGCAGAGGCGTCTGTCCTGCCTGCGTTTGTAGCCATTGCCTAGCAAGGTCCTCTGTTCGCTCCTTGGAAATTATCAGTTCTCTTCTTAGAGAGTTTGTTTCCTGACGAGCTGCATGTACTTCTGCTCTTAATTCCCCGAGCAACTGGGCTAATTGATCAGTGTCTGAGGTTTCCATTGCGCCTGGGTAGGAGTTTTGCGGTGGGCTTCGCGTTCTGTAACGCTCACCTGATTCCCACGGAGGCGCTGGTCTTGGCAGGAAGGTGTCTGTGACTCGAAAAGTGATGTGCAGGACTCGATTGGCTTCTGGGGTCAAACCTCTTCGCACTGTGTGTCGAACTCGTAGGGTGAGGTTTCTTAGATAGGTGAATGCTGGACTCTCCATCTGCGTCTGATGCAGGGTGCCATTGCCAGTTCCTTCACTGGCATACTCCTCTTGAACTCAGAGGATCGTTACCGTCGTTAACTGCACGAGCGGTGAGTTTCCAGACACCTTTTTAGTCTTTATAGTCTTTAGGTGTGTGGCACGTTAATATTGAACAGGACTCTGTATAATGCTTTTCCCTTTTGTCTTGCAGGGCTCTTGAGATGGAAGATGGAGTGAGCACCTGGAAATGCGTAAGTAAATGCAAGCGCTCTAACTGTCTTTTTCCCTTGCAGCTTAATTCGTGCTGAAGAGACGCCGGAGTATTGGCAGGCGTTCTATTGCGGCGAGCGCGATGGGCGTAAGTAAATACCTGTCTAATGTCTCTTCTTTTGTCTTTCAGAAGTTGGGTTGCAGCGCCGGAGTCCCCGGAATGCCCGTAAGTAATAACAATGCTTTTGTCTTCACAGGCGGCGATGCAGCGTGAAGAATTCCGGAATTCGCGGAGTGCCGGTAAGTAATAACAAGGCTTTTGTCTTCACAGGCAGAGGTGCAGCGTGAAGAAAAGGCTGCCGCCGATGGATCAGGTGAGTAAGCACTGCGAGTAAAGGTTGCCTTGCTAACCTGTTGCTTCTTCTTTTGCAGGTGCTGCTGTTGACTGGATACAGGAATGGTAAGTATAATTCTTGCAGGTTCAGGATCGAAAGAAGAAAGGCTGGAACAGACTCGGTGAGCGTTCTGCTGCAGATGCAGAATAACGCAAAGCACGTTTCATCTATCGGGTGTGGTTTAAATAGCCTTGGAGTGATGAGTCGTCTTCCTCCACGGCCCCGCCTAGGTAACAAAAGAGTTCCAGTTCCAGAAGAGTTCCAGTGCTGTATCCAGGGTGTGGAGCTTGCCCCACCTAGGTAAGAAAGTAGTTCCTGTTCACAGAGGACTTCTAAGTGGCTGGTAAGTAAGCAGCATGGTCTGCTGCAGTTAAGTTCAACCAAGCATCTTCACACATATTATGAGCCCGGCGCTTCCAGTGCCGGGACCGATGGTTTTGATGAACCTGGCGCCACCGGCGCCAGGACAAGGTCCAAAAGGTCCCAGTGGGGACCGGCTGCTGCCTAGGATTAGGGTTAGGGGCCTGCTTCCAAGGACATTGGGCTGGTCCTGGCTCCTTGGAAGCAGTGATCATGACACTTGCTCCGACACTCCACAAGGTGTATATGGAGGCATACGAAAACGGAACCTTACCCGACTCCATGAAAGAGACAATTATCATCCCTATACTCAAACCCAACAAACCCGCCAACAACTGCGAATCATACCGCCCAATCGCCATGCTAAACTATGACTGCAAGATCCTGACCACAATCCTGGCTAAGAGGCTGGTGAGGGTGATTGGAACCCTGATTCATGAGGACCAGAATGGTTTTGTGCCAGGACGCAACACCACCGTGAACCTGAGGAGGCTCCAACACATCATGGCAGAGACCTACGATTGAGACGAGGACCTGCCAGTACTCTCTTTGGATGCCATAAAAGCCTTCGATTCCATCTATTGGGAGTGGCTGATCGAAGCGCTAAAAGAATTTGGCTTTGGCGAGAGCTTTGTAAAGTGGGTCGAGGTATTGTATAACACACCGACAGCGAGAGTGAAGACTGGTAAGACGTTTTCCAAAGCCTGGCCGATACAGCGGGGCACGCGGCAAGGATGCCCGCTATCTCCAATGTTATACATACTGGGCCTGGAGCCAGTGGCTGCCTATTTCAGGATACAACACTTCGATGCGGGCATTGGACTGGGCAGTGATCACGCCATAATATCCATGTATGCGGACGACGTCCTCCTGTACCTGAATAACCCCCAGCTCAATGCACAAGTCGCGTTGGACATCCTTGACAACTATGCCCGATACTCTGGAATAACATTTAGCAAACTGAAGTCGTGTGCGTTCCCACTGACCAGACTCAGGGGTCTGGATAAGACCGACCTCCCAGATGTCGGGATACAATGGCAACCAGAGTAGTTTAAATACCTGGGAATCGAGGTGTGTCATACCCCAGCGCTCACGCACAAACACAACACGGAAAAAGCAGTAAGGGCCCTCCGCAAATCTATGAACTTCTGGTCGAAGTTACCACTGGCAGTAATGGGTAGAGCGGCAATAGTCAAGATGATAGTTCTCCCCCGCTTCTTATACCACTTCACGAATGTATGCTTCTACATCAGACCTCCCTTCTTCAAAAAACTAGACTCTCTAATCAAGGACTTCATATGGGGGTGGTCCAGACACAAGATCTCCCTGCCCACACTCACGCTCCCGTACAAAGAAGGTGGGATACAACTACCCAATCTGCAAAGGTACTACCTAGCCACGCAGCTCAGCCACACAACGAAGTGGCTCTCCGACGACCTGTCAGCAGAAGTGGGGCTCCTGCGACATCCGACTCCTAAGCGGTTCCCTAAAGAAATGCTTTGGAACCCGACGAAACAAACTTCTGGAGTCCCCATGATTGTTACCCTGGGCAGGCAGGTATGGGCCAGATTTGGTTTCCTTCGACAACTGAAACACCCCTACAATCCCAATACTCCCATCCTGGCGGATGTCTGCAAAACTCAGGCAGACTTAGCGACAGCTAGGAAATGGGAGGGGGCCGGAATCTATACATGGGGAGATCTGTTTGAAGATGGCACGTTCAGAGAACTTGAATCGCTTCAAGCTAATGAAGGCATCCCGAACACCCAGTTCCTGTGGTACCACCGCCTCAAGCGGACAGCAAGGGCACAGTGGCCTGTCTGGCCAGAAGAACCCCCACCGGACCCCCTCCTTCAGGAGATGCACGATCTAGCAGACGGTTGGAAACCGGTCTCCCGCTTGTACACCAAACTAAATGACAGACCCAACCCGAAAAGCGTGTCCCTGAGACAAAAATGGGAATCCGAATTAGGGATCAAGCTAACTGACAGTGAATGGGAGCAAATACTACTATACCCCAAGGAGGTGTCGAGGAACATTAGATTTAAACAAGTCCAATTGAACGTGCTATACAGGACATACATGACCCCACTAAGAGTTGCTACCTTCAACAAACATGCACCGCCGAACTGCCCCTGGTGCGGAAACGACAAAGCGGACATGATCCACATGTTCTGGACCTGCACCAAAACAGCGAATTTCTGGTCCATGGTGGAATGCACCTGCACCGAAGCGGGACTCACGAGATATGAGTGGAACCCAAAGGAATGCTTACTGGGAGCCCATCCCAGACTTAGCAAATACAAACACCTGGTCAAACTAATGGACCTAGCCTGCATCCTCGCAAAAAGGTCCATAGCAATGGCATGGAAATCCCCAAGGGGCCTGAGGCATGGACGTTGGCTTAGGGACCTGGAAAAGTGGACGGAGGCAGAGACCAGGGCCTGGCAGGATGGAAACCGCTCAAACGATGATGACTCCAGCGACACCCTAGACTCATGGAAGGCTCTGGTGCGCGACATCCAATTTGCCTCCGACCACAAACCCCCCTGAGCTTTCACCCCTACTAGAGACTTGCTTGTGACTTACCCCCAAGAATGGTCAACCTGATAACCCAGCCCCCGTGACCTTGGGTGTGCTGCACACCAGCCCCTCTCCCCCCGCCACAATTTCGAACAACATATTGAGCTACGAAGACTGTGGTAGTTAATTAGTTAATTTGATTTAGTTTGTTTGTTGTGTTACCGTTTGATGGTTGTGTTGTATTTATATAAATGCCAATAAAATACTTAAAAAAAAAAAATAACATATATTTGTCTGTAAGTGTCTGACCATGCTGGACCTAATGAAATGTGTCTCATGTTGGCACAAGGTTGCAGGTTTGAATGACATGTTTTGTTATTTATTCAAAAACAGTTATCAACACAACATTTTCTATCAGATATCGAGTTTTGGCTATCATCTTCTCAAATCTCGCCTTCATGAAATCTTCCAGGAAGCCATCACCACATTTTAGCTTATAACCACAGTTGCCAGGTTAGGATTTTCATGGGAGTTAAGTTACTGGATGGATCTTTCCATGATCTTTTCAAAGACATTTGAATGCTTTCTGTGTGAGTTTTGGTTCCCCAGTTAATGGCCAAAGTATGATCCATCATACAATCCTATGTACAAATATTGGCATGCATATTTTTCCCTTCAATTAACCAGCATATATTTGTTCCCTATGTCTGTGTCTTTTTAGACCCAAGCCTGCTATAAAAGCACTTAACATGTCTTGCGAAGTCAAAGGCATGCAGAAGTGATCTTATCTTCCTGGCCAGATGGTTCAACCCAGCCCCCTCACTCATGTGGCAGTCTCTGTTACAGGTCACTTGTCAATCAGGTCCTGAGTTTAACAAGAATATCATTGTAATCCATGTATTTTTAAGAAGATCCTTCCATTAGCTGGATCTTCTGTTTTCACAGGGGTCATCTGTTCACCTCATCAACCCTTTAGTCCACACAAACCGTGTCCCCTGTCTTGGCTCTGTGAGCTTCAAGGAGATTTATTTCAGAGAGATGAGTAGAGCTTTTGCCTTGCCTTTGATTGGAGAAGGTGGACAGTTCTCGGCCTGCACATCTCCTGAGAAAACAGGCGTATGGGCTAAATCCAGCGTTTCTTTATGCACGAAAAACTGGTGTTTTTGAATGTTGCAATTTCTTTTACGCATGAGGGCTGCTTTAATATTGGACTTCAAATACTATGCAGATTTCTCCTGCACCATGCCATCAATCTTCATCTTTATATTATAACCTCTATTGAAACGGATCTGATAAGGTATTTTCCTTTTGTACATGTTCATTTCCGTTTTCAGGCCAGAAGGGTAGCTCAGGGGAAATGCACTTGTCTTGGAAGCAAGAATATGCATAGTGTAGAGACTCATGTTTTCGCCTCGCGGCAGTCACGCGTACTTGTGGGCATTGTTTAGAATGCGAGCCGCGTGACCACAAGAGGCAGTTGCTAGAGTTTGAATTGTGAGGCCGTAAAGTACGGAGGGCTCTGGGGAGCTCCTTTTAAATAAAGAACTTTCTTTATCTTCTGTGCCGCCTGTATCCTTTCAATTGGCGACGAGGATTAGGAGAGGCACTAGGAGCTTGCCGCTGAGCCGAGATTCCTTGCTGAGGCCGAGGGAGGTGACGGCGCTGCGGTCGTGACCAGCAGGAGCGCAGGCTAGATAGTGAGCGGTGAGGTGAGGGGCTGCAAAGGGACTGTCTCCGCAGCGCCCTGGAAGCACGGCGCGGCCAGAGGAGACTTGTCTCACTTTGGAAAAGAGCGGCTGTCTCCGCGGCGCCCAGGGAGCGTGGCGCTGCAGGAGGACGCTCTCCCCACCTCCGCTCGCACTTGGAAAAGCTTGAGGAAACCTGCACAGTGGGTCATGTTCCTGGTTGGTGCCGCCCACCTGGCTCTCCATTGGACAATAAGGTGAGGAGCAGGGGGTGTGGGGCAGGGCACAACCAGAAGGGAAAGGAGTGGCTAAATGAGGCCAACCGGCCCATAAGTAATACAAAGAATTTTGAGGAGGAGCTGGGCACCAGTGGAGTTGTGGATAAGGGGCAAGTAAAGGAAGGTTGGATTGGCCAGTCTTGCAAAGGACTTGGATTGGCAAGACTGTGAGGAGGAGGAAGTTTAAAAAAAAAAAAAAAAGAGAGAGACATAGACGGCGTTGTACAAGCGTGGAGAACACTATACAGAACATAAGGAAGGCAAATGTGAATTGAGGCAATTTGGTGCGAGTGCACACCACAACCTATATAAATATGGCTGCAGCAAGTATGGCACCACCACCACCGTTTCTACCAGAACCTGGTGCTGTTATTTGACACCTATCTGATTGCCACAGGTGGTGATAAGTTTGCGTCAGTGAGAAAAGAAGCAATATTACTCCACAATTTAGGAACTGAAGGCAGAAGTGTTTACGATGGTTTGCCTGATCTGCCACAACAAGGCCAAGGAGACGTGGATCAGTATTTCATGGTGGAGAGGAAGTTAGAAGTCCATTTCGAAGCCAAGAAAAACATAACGTTTTGAAAGGCACAAGTTCTTCCAGAGGGTGCAAGATTCGCAAGAACCAGTGGAAAATGTTATTGCAGCATTAAGGTCCCTTAGTCATATGTGTGAGTTTGGGCAACTCACGGACTCTCTTATAAGAGACCAATTAGTTAGATGCATGAATAATGTAAACATACAAGAGAGGCTACTGTCAAAAGATGCATCACTGGAGTTAGCCATAGACACGGCAAGAAGCATGGAACAGACCCATAAATATATGAATACCATGAAAGGAGACAAGTTGGAAGGAGAAGTGGCCGCAGTGAGGGGATTCCGCAAAGGCACTCCTAACAAGGAAATAAGATGTTATAAGTGTGGCAGTAACCGTCACATTTCAACAAGCATGTTCTGTCCAGCCAGGAATACATCGTGTTTGAAATGCAAGAAAAAGGGTCATTTCGCAAGAGTCTGCCGGGAAACGGGGATGGTGCAAAACATTGAAGCAGTAGGAAGAGTACCTGAACAAGAAGAGGATCATGCTATGGGAATGAGCAACCAAGCAAAACATGTGCTAGAAGTATCGGAAGTTTCTAACAAGGGAGGTGCACCAACAGATGTATTAATGATCAATGGGAAAATAGTGACTATGAAAGTGGACAGTTGTTCACCGTGGACCTTGATGTCAAAGGCAACATTCTTGGGTTGCATGCAGGGTGATGTAAAGCAGTTGAAGGAACACAATATTGATCCCTATGCATTCCATTAAGTATAAAGGGAGAAGCTGTGAATCTGAGATATATGTTACTCAAGAAGGTTTGTCACTCCTGGGATGGGGTGAACAGTGGAAGTTGGGTATCAGGATCCAAGCAAATGCTTAAAGGCCTATTGATGTGGCCGAGCTGAAAGATAAGTGGGAGAAGGAATACCCCAAAGTGTTTCAAGAGGAATTGGGAATGTTAAAGGGATTTGAACATCAAATTCAGCTGAAGGCAGGAGCCAGTCCTAAAGTGCACAAGGTGAGGCCAGTGCCTCATGAACTAAGTGAAAAGCTGAAGGTAGAAGTAGAGTCGCTACTCCAAAGAGGAATCATTGAGAAGAGTGAAAGCTCTGAATGGCTGTCGCCGGTGGTGGTGGCAGCGATGACTAATGGAGACATTAGACTATGTGTAGACCTGCGAGATCTGAACAGGAATATCTTAGTAGATAGACATCCCCTGCCAATAATAGGTGACAAATTGTCGGTGTTGAACAATGCCTAAGTATTTCCAGTCATCGATCTTTCTCAGGCATACCATCAGGTTCCACTGAAGGAGGATTGTCAACACTTGACGGCATTTATTATGGTGTTTGGAACATTTAAGTATTGCAGGATGCCGTTTGGACTCGCCTCGGCGACAGCTGTATTCCAAAGGGTGATGGAGGCAGTGTTGAGCGGAGTAAAGAACATTATTGTGTTTCAAGATGATGTTCGGATATATGCTAGTTCCACTGAAGAACATGATGGAGTGTTGAGACAAATGTTGAATAGATTGGTTGAGGCAGGGTTAACGGTTAAAAGGAGTAAGTGTAAGATTGCGGTGCATAGGGTGGAATATCTTGGACATGAGATAGATCAACAAGGGGTGAGGCCTAAGAGGAATTTGGTGGAGGCAGTGAAAGTTGCACCTGTGCCAGAGAATAAGGAACAAGTGAAATCATTTTTAGGATTGGCCGAATATTATCACAAGTTCGTGAAAGATTTTGCCAAAGTGTCCAACCCTCTAAGAATGTTGCTCAAAAAGGGTGCGAAATTTGAATGGTCAGCAGAATGTGATGTGGCTTTTGAGTGTGTCAAGAAAGCGGTGAGTGAAGCACCATCCATAGGTAGATTCGATCCCAAGGACAAGAGTGTTTTGGTGGTCGATGCGATTATGCTTGGGCTGGGAGCGACATTGGTGCAGTACGACAGGGACAATACAGAGAGAGTTATTGCGTTTGCGTCTAGGACGCTGAGAGGTGCAGAGTGCAAATATTCCATTATAGAAAGAGAAACCCTGGCAATGTTCTGGGCTGTGAGCCATTTCAAGTACTTCTTGTGGGGAAGAAGGTTTGTGGTCAGGTCAGACCATAAGCCCATGGTTCAGCTTTTTGAGAGTGGAAGATGGGCGTTGGGTTCCCCAAGGATTAGCAGGTGGGGTTTGGGACTTCAGAATTTTAACTTTGAGGTAAGCTATTTGCCTGGAAAGAAAAATGTAGTGGCAGACTGCCTGTCGAGACTGCCAGTAAACAGTAATGTTGTGGAAGAAAAGGAAGAAGAGGAAGAGTTGGTAGTGGCAGAAATTCAGAATGCTGTAAAGAAGGAAGAGTGGATACAAGAAGAAGAGGTAGATGAAGATCTTAAGCAAGTGTTGGACAGTGAGGGGGTGGCCAGCCAAAAGAGACATAGATAATAAAGTCAATACCTGGTGGGAGATAAGGGATGAGCTGAATTTGTGTGAAGGCAGGCTGAGGAGGGGAAGGTGCATTGTTCCTCCACAGTCACTTAGATCTGTGTTGGTGAAGTTGGCACATCAGGGACATCCTGGAGAAGCTGCCATGAAAAGGAAGTTGAGACAGAATTATTGGTGGCCGGGGATTGATAAAAGTGCTGAAGGGTATGTCAAAGATTGCATGATTTGCCAAACTAGTGACAAATGTAAAGTGGTGAGAGAAGCCCCATTAATACCTAATGTGATACCAGACCAGCCTTGGAGCAAGTTGGCAGTGGACATCATGGGTCCTGTAGCAGGGTTGGGTGAAGGTCTGAAATTTCTATTTGTGGTGGTAGATTTTCATTCCAAATGGTTTGAATGGGAAGCAGTGAAGGAAGTCACAGCTAAGGAATTGATTAGTTTCTTGGAAAGAGTTTTTCTTAAGGAAGGGGTACCCGCTGAAATTGTGTCAGACAACGGGGTACAGTTTGTGTCTGGGGCAATGAGAACATTTCTAGAAGGATATAGCATAAAACATACGAGAACAGCGTTGTATAATCCCAAGGCGAATAGTCTTGTTGAAAGAGTCAACAGGTACATAAAAGGGGCCCTCAAATGGCCATGAAATCGGGACAGCCATGGAAAGAGGTGTTGAGGATGCTAGCATGGAATTATGTCACTACGCCGCACTCGTTAACAGGTGTATCTCCTTTTGTGTCTATGAAAGGCAGAAAACCTGGAACAATGTTTTGTCCAGGATGGCTAGGTATGGCCAAAGTGGTTAATGTAGATCGTGATCACATAGTGAAACTCATTAAATTGAGTCAGGAAAAGAATAAAGAACTGTTTGATGACAGGATGAGGGTGAAGGAACAAGAATGGAAGATTGGACAGTTGGAGTATGTTAAAAACCCTAGGCTAGTAAACAAATGTGTAGAAAGTAAGTTCTTAGGACCAAAGAGGATTTGTGCAGTAAAGAGTAATGTTGTCATATTGGAAGGAGGAGAGGTCTGGTCCAAAGGAAGGATAGCAAGAGTGGGAAGAGGGAGAGAGAGTAAGTTGAATGAACAGACGGAAGGAAGAGTGGTGAATGTAAACAATGATAAGAAATTGGGAGAGGAAAAGGAAGGAAGGGGAGTAGATGTGAATGTAAACAATGATAAGAAATTGGGAGAAGAAATGGAAGGAAGGGCAGTAGATGGGAACGAAAATAAAATTGGTGTGAGAACCGGCGAAGATGTGAGAACTGGTGGAAGAAGTTTGCATAGGTCTAGATCAAAACCTGTGTGGATGAGAGATTATCAATCTTGAAATTAATATATGAATTGTATGACATATAAAATGCACAAACTTTAACTATTGTTTTCTTATGTTTGTTTATGTTTTTTTTTGTAACTGAGTTTGGTTACATTGGTTATGGTATTTTCTCCAATATTTCTTATTCACATAAATTGTTTATTCGGTTTCCTGTAAAGGGGAAAGATATGTAGAGACTCATGTTTTCGCCTCGCGGCAGTCACGCGTACTTGTGGGCATTGTTTAGAATGCGAGCTGCGTGCCCACAAGAGGCAGTTGCTAGAGTTTGAATTGTGAGGCCGTAAAGTACGGAGGGCTCTGGGGAGCTCCTTTTAAATAAAGAACTTTGTTTATCTTCTGTGCCGCCTGTATCCTTTAACATAGCAACACAGGTTCGAATCCTGGGCTCATGCTTAGAAACTTGCTCTGGTGTTGAGGGTGTTATAAAAGAACAATTATAATTATGGGCAAAATGCACACAGTTCACCTTACAGCTCTGTTTGTCAAAGGAAGCAGCATTTTCATGTATTTCATGTTTTGCAGTTTCAAAATGAACTGCTCACCTTTTCTCTGCCAGTCCACATTGTGCTTTGAAATACAAGAAAGGATGTCTGCACTTTTAGGACCAACGTGGCCAGGGGCAGTTCACTTTTGTCTTGGGGCTGGAATGAAGCCGCAGAGAATTCACAACAGCAATTAGTATGCTCAATCTCAAGAACTCAAACAATACCCAACTATCTCAAATTAGAGTTGGAACCTGTCCCCTGGAATCTACAAACCACAGGATATGGGAAAATATGCCCGATTTGCTGTAGGGCAAGTTACTTAGATTTCAGTAAGAAGCAGAAATGTAGCTCAGCAAAAAACCTCCTTAAATGCATAGGATGGGGCTGAATGATCTCATATTTTGTTATATTTGTCTCTTGTGTTAATCATGAACATCTCATATCAGCTCTGCTTTCACGTTATTACACTGTCCATTTAACTAGTTCTAGTACTTGAACTTTATCATCAAATGGCTTATTAGTGCACTATAATTAAGTACACAATATAACATTATTTACTAAACGAATTGTAATTGTTTTCAATGCATTTTTGCAGTGGCTTGTTAAGCCATGTAATAATTTTCTGTTTTCTTAATTATATGTATGAGTATGTAAGAGGTACACCATACACAACAATGCTTTAATACACAGCATGCAAGAGCTAAGAATCATGTCTAATGAGTGTTTTATCCGATTGCTGTACCATTTCATTTCTTTGCAGCAAACTGCAGGAGCTAAAAAAAAGGCACTTTATTGTACACTAGACTAGAAAAAATGAAGCAGGCAGGAACACTACAGCATCTCATCAAATATTGATGACGCTGTTGTAGTCAGAGCAAGTGTCACCTTGTTGCAAAAAGAACAGGTGCTGAAAAGAACTTGTTTCATTAGTCGTTGGAATCTCTGTCATAATCTACTACCTATAATGATGGTTGTGTTCGTTTTTCCAAGCGGTTTAAAACATCTTTAACGTACAGTGTACAAGGAGAACGTCATTTCAGGTTATGGTAATTTCATGTTAACTAAATTGAATGTGAGCTTTTCTCTACATGTTTGAACAACAGCATAACTAAACGATGCATGGAAACCTTCCTACGAACAGTAGACACTTGATATCCGGTAGTTGTGATTCTGCTCCTATTTTGCAGGTGATAAAGACATATTTCACACATTCTTCTTTTTGCAGATGCAGGAGGAATAGGCAAAAAAAGACATTACATGCATTACTACAGAAACTTTGAAACAGTGCTAGTGCAATTCACCCTAGAGCATCAGTTTTGCAACTGCAATCAACATTCTTTCAAAGGTATTTTGCACCAGGGCAATTTCTGCCCTAGTCCTAGCATTAGTGCACAATTTGACCTGGTACAAACATGCATTCGAAGAATATATTGCTAGCAGTATGGCAATTTTTGGTGGCATTTCTCCATTGTAAACATGCCACTTCTAAAACGTTAGATTGGACAAGCTCGGAATTTTGTCTGAAATACTGATTGTCAGAAATTCCCGGCAATTTTCTGCACAATCTCAGACATTGCACTGCCTCCCAGGAAAAGTATTTCTGAGACCATTATTGGCCTCGGAAATGTTTTTTCTTAGTTTTTATTCTGAGTAAAACAGTGTATTGGGTTGCACAGCATTTCTCAGAAAATGAGAGGAATTTTATGAAATGCATGTTCTGTTGTTTACTCACCGACGTGCACATTTACTTCATGGTTGAGAGAAAATTTGGATTGCGAACTTGCTGCATAGGAGTGGACTCTCGCTCATCTGCCTCCGGGCGGTCTGGATCGGCAGTGGAATCAAAAAACAACACTTGATGTGGAAAAGATAAGGAGCTTTGCACATTTCCCATATAACAAAAGAAAAAAGATGATTGTAGGTGTGTCAGCCCTCAGAATAGCGTGTTTGGGGTACATGATATTGTCTTGACCAAACCTTGGCTGAACGAATTACTTTGCGTGATTAAAAGAAAGTGGTTATTTTTCTAAAAATGCTGTCTGCACCATACTTTGGATATCTTCGAATTAATTATACATATTTTACTTAACTGGGGTGTTGGTGTATACCTGTATATGCATTTAACCTGGTGAAATCATGTGCATGTAGATGTGTACTTGAACTCAGAGAAGCATAAGCACATTCCTAATTAGTTCAATGGGTCACTTTGCTGACAGAAATGTCTTTACACATTTCATCTAAAAAATTAAAAAATCATAATTAGTAGGGAAGGGATTCAATCTATAATATCAGGTTACAATACCATACTCATCATAAGAATACATATGATCCTAAACATTAACATTAGTAAGAGCACGGATGCCTAGCCACCATTAATGGTAATTGTCCTACACTTGTATTGCTTTCGAACATTCTGGAGAGTGTCAATGTAACCTCTCAGATATCCACAACTTGCAAATCTCCATTGACCATAGTGTCATGAGTGTGCCATAAGAGTATTGGTGGTAGGAACAGGACATGATCTATTCACAACAACCTCAACCTATATGTTATGTTATATGATTTGTATTGCGCACCTGGTACCCGAAGGCTGATGGGGGTAGACTGACAAACACAAAACAGACCACAAACACAGCAGAATAGTTATCTAGACCGAGTCACCGTTGGGGGCTTTAGGCAAAGAGCAGTGTTTTCAGTTTCTTTTTAAAAAGTTCTGTTGAAGCCAGCGTTCTTAATGCCGTGGGAAGGGCATTCCATGCAATGGGTGCTGCAACTTCAAATGACCCCTGCCTTGTTTTGATATTCTTATGCCTAGGTACACTGAGTGTATTAGAATTGTCAGATCTGAGAGACCTACCCTTATCCTTCACGACTATGGCCTCCTTCAGATATGATGGCATTTTACCAACAATGCATTTTTGGGTGATGGGTGATATGTGTGTATCTAACAGACTGGTTAGTACTGGTCACTCTTACAAATGCAAACTCTTTCGCCTGTGCCAGAAACATGTTTCTGAACTGATGCAATAGAGATTGCTAATGTGTGTTGCTCAAGGCAGGACTACAATTGCACGTCTGCCAGTAGTATCTATACAGCATCTCAATGTTTGTATCAAGGCCAGTTGCAGTAAGGAGGAGAAGGTATGCCATGAGGTGATTGTCCACAGCAGTTGCCCCAACACACATTTAAAACATATATGGCCATTTCACTGGGGTGCCTCAACATGACATCAGGTCTCACATCCTTTCCAAGGCTTCAATGTCATCTTGGCAAGGCAACATCTAAGTACTTCTGTGTTAATCTCTTCAATGTCAATATTTTCAACTAAGTTCAAGTGTGTTTTATTTTCCTTGCTAGAATGCACCTACATTCAGTGCATGGGCACCCATTGAATTCATTGCTTGTTATGTTCACCCTCCCCAGTAGATAACTGGGGTCCCCATCGCCACAAAGGAGGCTCTCCAAGCACTGTGCAGCTCTTTATCAACCTGTTTCCTTGGTCAAATTCTGAATTATAACACCACAGGCACCACATATCCACTTCCCCAAACAGACCCACAGCATTATCTGGTGGATGAGAATTCGCCATGGGCAGGGAGTCCGATGAGATACTTCCTCGCCATGATCACTCTTCCCCACAGTGATCTCGGCTGTCAAGTGCTGCAATTGAAGCTAAAGAGGTACCAAATGTACTGATCCTCAGCTCTTCAAACCACACCTCAGCATCGACAAAGGTAATCACACCAACACGCAGGCTGATTCCCACTGCTCGTACATACTTCACTAGGCTATTCAAGGTATTTTTCTGACCCATTGTTATGTGGGAATTCTCATGCAACAGAATTCCCGGGTGTAACCGAATTGGGAGCCTCCTCAATCTTAAGCAGTCCCTTGGTTTGGGTTTCTGTGGTATTCATTGATATCATCGCTGGAAATAACATCGAGGGTAAACCTATATTTATTTTAAAGGCACTATCCAACACTTTCCCAAATATTCTAGGACTGGAGTTTGTTTATATAATTGCGCCAGTCCTACAATATGTTGCGGAGGGTGTTTAGTGCCTTTAAACAAATATCGGGTCACCCTCGATGTTATTTCCAGTGATTATCTTACATGAAACCAGTTTCTGTGAGGCATTGAACATCAATATGGAATGGGAGAAAGACAGTGGATAGAAAAATAAATACAATCATATTCAAAAACATCAAAGAATGGTCCTGTAGTATTTTGCCAACCAGTTAATACATGCTCTCTTTTGCCAAGATCTGTCAAAGCACTTGGCCATGGAGAAAATAACCAAGACCTTTGTCATGTCCTTGGGGTGTTATTTTGTTATTGTGCTGTTACTGCGTTTCACACCATGCTCTAAATTAGATGCTACAAACCATGATTTGCTTGAACATGGAATATGTTATGTGATGTTATATTGTTAGGATTTGTACTGTGCACTGCAGCCTTTTACATGGTCTCAGGGCACTCTGGTGGATCTGAAAGTGAGTTAGTGTGTTGGGTTTGTCAGGCGGGGGGACAGTGGAATGCATGTTTGCTTTGTTTTGAATTGTTGCTCACAGACCAGAAGTCTGTTTTTCCTGCTCTCTGTGTATGTGAGATATTAACGTGTTTGTGATTAGAAGTGTTGATGACTTTGCGTCCATAGATGAAATTGTGTGTGCTTGTGGTGCAGGGATGCATTGGGTGGTGGGTGGCTGCTGTGTGTTAGTTGGATCATCGTTTGATGTCAGGGGATGCAGCGACGTGTGAGAGAAGGTAGGTTAGGTCAGTACATATTGACCTGGGTATAGAATCTGAGGTCTTTGCTGGGTTTATGAGTGCCCTGCATTGGTTTTCCGGTAGTGTATGGCTGGTGGTGGGAGCCGGTGTGACATTCACTTGGAGTTTGTTCCCTGTCCTACAGGCTTTGTCAATGTTGTGTCTGTGGTGGGGTCATTCAGGATAAGGCTCAGATATCTTTTTTATCAGTAATCTAATGTAACTCATCTACATCTAAAAGTATCTTCTTTGCTAATGGGATTTCGTGGATTGGTGTATTGACATTTAGAATTGACCAACAACTGATGTTATTTTATTCACTTCTTCAAGTTGACCTCCCGTGTTAAACACAATTTATGTATGTCTTCAATGTCTTCTTCATTTTGTGATTGGTTCAGACCTTAATTTCTGGTTTCGCACTGTTAATTTACTCACATTCTTAATGTTCAGCAGTTTCCTTGAACACAACACATAATCTGTCTACTTAAGACTTCGTATCCAAATTGCAACGAATTGCTATTTCCAGCCTAATGGCTCCAATATTAGGCTATTACATAACATTTCTAAAGTGTACCACCTGGCACTTAAATGGTCCAATGACACCTATGTCTGTGTAGCTTTATTAGCATTAGTGTCACGTGCATCATCTGCTAGTTGTGAGAGTTTCCCTATTGGTGTTGCAACCTTCCCCACCACATTTGTGCTTGTGTATGCATGAGTTACTATGATCCTGGGCGAGGTCCAATAGCACTAGGTGACAGAGTGCCAAGACATCATTAGATTAGACATTACTGAATCCTGATATCCTCAAGTGCATTCTTAATCCTTTTCAGATCATATTCTTTGGTAGTGAAAATCACATTAAGGCAAATCTCTCTTAATTCCAACTCAGAGACATCTTAAAATGTTAGACGCACATTTAATCAAACAGAGCTTTTCATCATTATCCTGTTGAATCACGCAGAACCCTCTAAGGGCCTAATTGACAAAAGCATTTTATAAGTGGCTTAAGGCAAAAATAAACATTTTTTAAAACACATCTTTCCTTCTTTTATATTATGTGTCTGCTTGTTTCATTGTGCAAAATTCCCATCGGCCAGTCAATAGTCTGTCGGTGCTGCTTTATTTTTCTTTTGGATTGAATTTAATTTTGAGTTGACTTTTGAGCACCTTGAACTTTCAGTGTTAGGACAGCCTCAATCAGTGTAAAGATTAAAACAATTACAGACATACAAAAACTGAGACTGAGATCAGCCACAGTAGATATTGGGAACACTGCGATGCACTTATGTGAGTGAACACGACAGTAAAAGAAAATCGAAACAATGAATGCAAGCATTTCTCAACAAAACAATGGATTACAGATACAATCGACTTTTTCTGCTTGAAATGACTTCAAAAAGCTGTTCAGAGAAGCCGCCAGACAGCTCCCTACTGAACACTGAAATTAAGTTTTAGAGCTTGACGCTTTACATATAGCATTGGCATCCTATAGTTTCAAAAGACACAGCACACACTATGCATTAAATCATGTGAATGTTCTCCCAACGGTTCTCACAAGCACCCGTGCACAATGATAGTTTATTATCAGTGAGAGAGGCTATTGTGTGTTTCCTTAGGTGCGACAAGCAAGGGTATTGTATCTGAGGGTACAGGAGTGCCCAGTGTGTTGTTCCACCCCTTTTGAGAGAACAAGGCTTCTCAGGGCTTCTGCTCTTCTCACATGTCAGTGACCATGTGACCTTTTCAATAAAAGGAACGAGCCATTTCTGCCTCGGGAGTGGAGACCAACTGACTCATGACTGCGGTGTGGTTCTTCCTGCAGCATGAACTGGCCCTTCTTAGCAGGCTGAGGGCCTGCCTGCAAGGCCCTCCACCATGAAAGTGTCCCTGCTGGGCAAGACTGTCCCTGTACACTGGTGTTTTGCAGAGCCCCTGCTGAGCGACTCTGCATGTGTATTCCCGGAGTTCCTGCCGGGCAACTCTGGCTGTGTTGTCCTGTGGGCCCCCAGGTCATGATTCGACCATGTGCTCACGGTCACGCATGATGATACCTGCATCTGGATATGTCTGTGGGTGCCCCCAGCAAAGGTGTGCCCGGACCCTGTACCCTGTGTCCAGGACACTACATTGGTGACAAGGAGTTTCGGGCATTCATGCCCTGTGCTGAAGAAGAGGTATTTCCCAGTCCCTGAGGGAGGCAGCATCTGCCGCCAGGAAGAAGTACTGTATCCCGCGTTCCAGTTGTAGGGTCCTGACCTGCTGTGTGGGAGACTCTGCTATTGCCTCAGTAGACACAACAGATGGTGGAGTGTCACACGCTCCATGTTGGGGCTCAGCGGGACAAAATGTGAACTTGTTCCCAACAGCGGTGAAGGCCTGGGACATGCTGTGAGCGGAGGCAAGAGGAGAGATTGTCATGCTGGCAGCCCCCTAAATCACCCAGGCTGACCGGCGGTGAAACAGACTGTGGTAAGCCCTCCCTGAACATCCATAGAGCCACTGATATGGAATGCTGCGGCTGTGTTATGTTTGAACCATTCAGAGCCCAGAAAAAGGTGATGGTTGCAGCCCGGAGCCAGCTCCTGTGAGCGGCAGTGCAAGTCTGCACGCTGCCACCTTGCCGAAGCGTCTAGGCCGATCCCAGGCCAGGTGGGTAGCAGAAGATGGGAATGGTCTGTGTCAGGGCTGTCAATACAAATAAAATTGGAACAATGGAAAAGTTGTGCTGCGGTCCCCGCAACCCCAACTTGGTTCCTGGTCCAACCGCAGTGAGTGCTCCTGTCATTGGAGATTTGTTGAAAGGAGAGTGATTGTGTACTCATGGCATGGTTCCCGGGCGGACCAGGCAGTGAAAAATTAAGTGCTCTGTGCCGGAACAAATGAGAAAAAAGGGGGAATATAGAAGGGGAAAAAAGGACACCACAAGTTTTCGCAGCATCGCGCTCATGGTTTGTCCTCATAAGTGTTGTCTGTGCACTGCCATTGGACTCTCCCCGTGTGTGCCCGGGCCCAGTGACGGGGACGTTAAAAAAAAGGAAGGAAGACGGGAATGTTCGCTCTGTGGAGCGTATGAAAAGGGTATGTGCCCGGCTGCAAGAGGAGTTGGAAAAGAAGGAATGAAAGGGTTGCTGGCTGCGTGCCCCATGCAAGGGTAAAGTGAAGCATATGAAAGAAAATGTGTAGCCCTGTGCTTAACATTTGGGAGCGGCCCTACGCCAGTGACTATACATGCCTGAACCTACCATGCGGTTGGAACTCCTGCTCCCGGGCTGCGTATATAGTGTGTGTTTATTCGAGATTGTTCTCTTGGAGCTCCATCTCCTTCCAACTCTTTGTTTGCTCTCTGACAACTCTCCCTTACAATGCCCATCTCTCTTTATGGCCATCTACATATCTTCCAGTTCTGGAAAGATCTTGCAGCGCCTTTGAGCCTCCAGTATTCTGTCTGTTAATGCAAGTCTCTGGTGCTTCTCTTGTGGAAAAATTTAATATTCTGCCTTCTTCCTTTCTTCTTTTCTTGAATGCATGTCCCCCCGCCCCCTCAGATTGGAAGCCACAGGATTTGCTTTGAAGTTTTGGTGTGTCGTCTTCTCCTGGATGGGCCACATTGATTCCTCTTAACTACCTCCATGGACAAACCCGCCCATCTTCCCCATCAGCCCCAAATCAGGTATCCCACCATCATGACCCACTATCCAGGGAAGGGGCCTGGCTTCCCAAATATACCAGCCAGGCCAATTTATGTCACCTATCCACTGTCAGCACTCACGTTGGTGGACCTGCATTTCTCGGAGGCAACTGGCCACCTGCATCCTCAGACCCAGTGTCTTCCCTAGGTCATCCGTAATGGTGCATCCTCAGGTCCACCCATCATCTGATGTGACACAATCCTGGCTCCAGTTGAAGTGCCTCAGAATAGGGAACATGTTAGTTCAGCAGGTGACATATTCAACGTAGTCAGAAGTTACAAAAATGTTTCATGTTGTCATGGTCATATCTGTCACTTCATCCAAAGTTCAGGATGCCACATTTCTGGCCAGCAAGGGAAAATGTATGCACCTTTGAGATAGAGTGTGTCAGTTATTATACTTAAATATATTCTAATATGGCTCAAAGATATATCAATGCTGTAATAAATGTATCATAGAACATTATTTGCAGGGTTTACATGAATACCATGGGAAGGAGTATTGCTTGGGTTGTATTGAGCACAATATATGTTCCTTGTAAGGCCACAGGAGAGCATGAATGGCGTTAGGCAGATGGCATCAATCAAGAAGACAGTTGCAGAGTGTGCAACCAAGGTTGTTCAGTGATGGATACATGGGGGCGATATTTACTCTATTGACTGCAAGGCTTGTCCGATGAGCTATAAACTGTTGTCATATATAATTCTGTGATGAGAAAAAGCATTTAATGTAATTTAAATATGAGTTTCAGATAGGAACATTGGTCAATTTGAGGATTTCTAAATGAAAACATCTTCAAAAACCATAACTAAACATTGAAAGGAGAGGGGGAATGCATTGATCAAAAGGTGTGTAGTCATCTTGTACTACAGTAATACAATGTAATATGCTGGTAAAGTGTATGACTAGTTTGGCAGAATCCCAGGATGGAAGAAATAAGGTAGGGAGATGTGTCTGAAATTCCCCTGCCTGGTTCTGTGGACATCTACTGAGGTAGTTAAGGGTTTCTTATGGTGAGGATTTTCTGGTCACTCTTAGTTTCTGTTCCAAGAGAGAGGCCTGTCACGCAAGGGTATTTAATGTAACAGTCGCTTTTAGGGTGGCAGTTCCCAAACTTGGATATCTGAATAAGAATTGACTTGAGGATACATTATCTTCTGTTGCACCAAACAAAACCATTGTTTAAAATAACACAGACAATAATGTTTTGGATACTGTGGAGGTCATTACAACCTAGGTGGTAAGGGGTTAACGGCGACAGTAAAGGTGTCGGAGCCATCAACCCCTTACTGCCTCATTACGAGTTCTGCTTGCAGGACCCGTCAAGGACACCTGGTAAAACCAGGCGGCCTTAGCGGGTCCCGCGAGCAGACCAGGGTGCTATCCACAGGCCAGTTATTAACAGGCCCGTTGTTAGCACCCTCCCCATTCCTATTGAGCACTCTGGGGGCTCGAATGGGGATGGGTTCCTTGAATGAGGAATTACCGGAACCCTCGAAGGTCAGAATAGCCCGGTAATTCCTCATTCAAGGAACCCATCCCCATTCGAGCCCCCAGAGTGCTCAATAGGAATGGGGAGGGTGCTAACAACGGGCCTGTTAATAACTGGCACCTGGTATGGGGTTAGCCATGCTGCCAATAGCGGCATTGTTATCTCCATTCTCGGAATGACCCCCTGTGTCTTTAAGAGGAACCAACTATCAGAGTGAAAGAAACAATTAAGCAAAGGATGTACACTCCTGTGTCATCCATAACTGACAACTGCTCAGACATCAGCAACACACCAGGGTGTAATGTGGTGCCTACACAGAGAGCCAACGTAGACATCAAAGGTACACACGATGCGTCTATATTGCTCACGTACCAAGCCCAGTTAACAAATGTATGCTGTGCTGGATTGCCAGCAGTGCAAAGCCATAACGCGCATGTGTGGAAATGTTGCAACATTCAAAAATGCTTTTAATTTGCTCACCTGCGTGTAACATACCTACAGTTCAAGAGTAGCTGTTCACACGTCTTTTAAACCAAAATCTGCCTTAAAGTACCAGGGGAACATAGTATAGGGAAGTGAACCACACGTATAAAGATTTGATTGAGCCCCAAAAACTGTTATGTTATTTTTATTTATAAAGCGCCTACTGCCATTGTTATGGCTTTGAAGCGCTGTGGGATGGAGGACCCTTCGGAAGACTGTAGTCTGTCCAAACATGAACATAAAACGAGAATCACATTACATGCAAATTACAATTAGAATTAGGTGACTATTCAATTAGTAGCAGAGATGACTAATTTAAAACAATAAAATCATGCAGAGCATTGTGTTCAAGGGAAGAGATGACTGCTATGTCACTAACTATGGCCTCATCACGAGTTGGGCGGTAGTGCCGGTGCTAATAGCGCCGGCGCTATCTGCCCTACCGCCAAACCCACTGGCGCTATTAGCTCTGGATCACGGGTTTGGCGGATTTGGAATTCCCCATTCCCCATTGAGCCCATTCGGGAATGCCCCATTCCCCATTGGGCTCAATGGGGAAATTTCGTGCTCATACCGCCGGCGGATTTTCCGCTGGCGATATGAGCGCGAATTTTCGGCGGATTTCCCTCCAGCTCAGAGCTGGGGAGAAATCCGCTAAAGCCCTGATTTGGCAGACCCTTAAATCCGGCGGTAACAGCGCTACCACCGGATTTAAGGGTTAAAGCCAAACTCGTGATGAGGCTGTGACTGCTGGACTGAATTATTTGTGATAAATTAGCTGTATTCTATTGGTTGCAGTGCATGAGGGGGAGTGGGAATAATACATAGTCTATCAACTCCTATGGCAACTGTCTACAGTTGAGGGCTCTGCTAAACTTTACATAGAGAACACATTCACACTGAATAACATGCAGTCACCTCCAAATTCGATGCACAATTCTCAGATATGTCAAATATGCATTCAATGCATGTTCTCTTGTCTGTAGCATTGGGTATTGCAGTACAAATGTTTTATATTGGATACAAACATGATGGTCATAATATATAGCCATTTTGTTCCAAACATATTTTGGTAGAAATGTCCCTTCAATGTTCTCACATACTAATTGATTTTACTGAACCAAAATCACTATTGACCACCTTTTTCACTCCAAACAAACTCTTTAAGGGTTTAATGTAAAACAGTCTTTAAATTCTGTCATGTTCTGGCAAATGAGTCCCCATCCATCATGCTTTAAAATGAGTCAGATGAGTACAAGAGGAACTTTCCTCTGTCCTGTGAGAGGGGTTATGTGTGACTAGGCAGAAGTCACTCTCGGTTTTGGCTTGAAAAGTTGATCGTTGTGGCAGTTTTGTCTATATCCTTCCAGTTCTGTGCCATGTTAATTCCCTCCTTAGTGTACCAGCTTTGTTCATACAGACAAGTTAATGTTAATGTTAATGTTAAAGGTATATATACCGCACACCGTCATCAGCGGAGTTGGTCCCCCGGCAGATCTGCAAACGAGAAGGTGGGATGGGTTAGTAAGGAGAAGAGGGAGAAGGTTAGTGAGAGAGGTGGTGTCCTGTGACAGCTTCAGTTCGGTTTACACCGTGTGCTGAGCTTTGGTGTGAATATCGGCTCAATGTCAGTCCTCGTGTGCGGTTGGTGCAGCCTATGTGTTGTTTGTTTGTTGTTGCGGTGTGGTGAAGTGCATGCGGCTTGCTGTGCGAGAGGTGGTTGTGGGAGTTTTTTGTGAGTTAAGTATGCAGAAATTTGACCTTTTTTGGTTAGTGGGTTATATGTCTTGCAGCTAATCTTGGCAGTATGGCTGTATGCCTAGATTTGAGAATCCTGTATGGTGCAGAAGAGGTCCAGCTCTCACAATACACTACATTCCACAATACAACAAATAAATATGTACGCCACACCTAGATTTGAGCATCCGGCAGAGTCGTGGATAGGCCCAAGTTTCACAATACATTATGCTTCACTATATAGTAGACAGAGATGTAGGCCGCACCTAGACTCGAGAATCCTGCAGAGTGGGATAAGACCCAGGTTTCACAATAAGTGGGATTTAAGATGTAATAGACAGAGATGGAAGCTATGCCTAGATGTGGGAGTCCTATAAATTTGGAGAGAGGCCTAGGTTGCCCAGTATACTACGTTTCACCATACAATAGGCAAAGGTGCTGGCTATACATAGGCTTGAGAGTTCTGTAGAGTGGGTGCTACGCAAGCCAATGTTCACAATTCCAGCCAAAGGTGGCACCCCCCAACAATCACAACTCCATCCAAGCGTGGCACCCGCCAACACTTGCAGCTCCATCATTATGCAGCCTTTCCCAACATTCACAACTCTATCCAAGTGTGGCACCGCTACCATCCACAATTCCGTCCGGAAGCGACGCAGGTCAATGTTCACAATTTCAACCAAATGTGGCACTTGCCAACATTCACAACTCTATTCAAGTTTGGCATTTGCTTACATTCTCAGTTCTATGGCATATGGCAGTATGGCATGTGAGTAGCAGAACAAACGTGGAGGGGATTATTTTAATGGGCATCCACACCAGGAGATATTGTTTAAGAAATTATGTACCTCAGATGAATGTTCCCTAGACAAATCTGGACTGTTTTCCATTGCACAGCTTTAGGTGAATGTTTAGCAATGCCGTGAGGGGAGAGGATTTTACAGCTCCCTGCCTTTGAAAAGTCATGTGCAGAGTGAAGATAGTGTCCCGATATTTACATGGCTCCCTTGTTCATAAGAAGCATAAATGGACCATGCTAATGTCAGGTTGTGTGTTAATAGAGTAGTTTGACATCTATTTAACTCAGTCATGCACAGTGGGCTTTTTTCGAGAGGAAGCTAGTGGCAAAGATTTGGGGCATGTTGGAGAGTGAAAAAGGATTTTAGGGGAAGAGTGGTGAGAAGAGGAGGTTGGAAAAAAGATGGAGAGGCAATTCAGGATGAAGTTGGCCAGAGAGATCAGAAGGAAGCTTGTCTAAATTATCAGGTGGAGGTTAGTATGAGACTGTGACAAATTGGATTCTGCTCCACATGGGTACAAGCATGAGCAGGGGAAAAATGACCCACTGAGTCCCCACACTTCTACAAACAAAAACACAATGTGATCATAAAGTTAAAACAGTGACAGATAAGAGGTATACCTCCTTCCCCTTTTGTGGTAACCTGGGCAAAAGGAAGGCTATGCTCTTAAGAGGGTTATGAAGGCGAACCAGCATTGACCCAAACAACACAGCAACACAGTCTAAAATAAAGTGAATGTCCAATCATGATTCTGTAAAAATATAAATACTTTATTTATTAATGTATTGATAATATGCTCACAGCAATAAATGTTTGCATACATACATACACCTATGATACATCTTAATATACACATAAACAATCAATTAATCTAAAAAGTCGAAATATTCAGATGACTGCATAAAAATTCATATAGTTAAAAAGGCAATACTCTATTTGATAGTTCTTTTAAAATAGATAATATCAATGCATAAAATATCATCATATAAAAGATTAAATTCATATCATTCTCTTCTAGCAATCTTACCCAGATATCACCTATACTGCAGTTATGTGTGGTATTATCATAAGCCAAGAGATATTTGCTTCGTAGCTCTATTAGACTTTCACATACACATATAATATGCTGCACAGATTCTACTACATTTATTCCACATAGTCTGCAGTATCTATATTCTTTTTTAATACCAACTTTTGCACCAAACATTTCTCAAACATTAAATATATTAAATTTGAACAACAGATACCAATGGATCGTTGTACAGTCTGGATATGCTGATTGATAGAAAGGTTAACAATCTCTATTAGTCCAATGTTCTAAGAACATACTACTATTAGCTTTTGTTGCCAGATTGACCATCTTCGGTTCTCTGTCTTTATAAACAATTTAATTAGACACACCATCTGCATGAAGAACAAATTGAAACACTACAAACACCTACCCCAAAGGAAGGACAGATAAGATGCGAAAGACTGGAGAAAGTAGCACTGTGAGCGTAGTTCCAAGGGTGGTAGGTAAGGTACTACCATAAAAAGGATATCTTGTTAGACTACAGGAGTGATCATGACCTATACAGTCTCTAGGTCCAAGTGGACCAATGCAGCAGTTCAACAGTCAACAGTATTGGATTTAGATGTTGGTGGGCTGACATGGTCAGACCAAGGGTTGAACGTTGATTCGAGCTGATCAGGCTCAGTTTGGGCATGTAGGATTGTGAAGGCCGTGGCAGCAAGCGGGCATCAAGTGGGGGCACATGCGGGTGCTCGGTGTGGTAGAACGGCAGCTATTCAAAGATGCAGGTTGGGGCACCCCATACAGTCTCCACAGTTGACTAGGCTGAGTCAGGGTTTACCTACTGGTAGGCGTCGATGAGTGACACTCCAGCGGTTCGAGTCAGCGGGCGACGGTCATTGAAGTGGTGATCTTGGATGCGTTGATGTACGATCGATGAGGCAGCAGGTCAGGGAATCTGAAGACTGGAAACATTGTATCTGTGAAACTGAAGAGTTTGTCATGGGGAATAAAGACATCAAATAAAAGTAAACTTTATTTGGCAGGATCCTCCTTCGAAATCCAAATAAATTCCAACATCCATGGGCGGCCCTCTTTCGTGGTCTCCCATGATCCAAATTATTTGCATTTATTACCACCAATGTCTGGAGGTGGTTTGGTTTAAGATCAATATAAAGCTACATCTGAATATATACAGTGGATTGTGAGCAATGAAAGTTACACAATGCCAAACATGTGATGCAATTTAATAATCTACTGGTTTACCTTGTCCTCAAACAGTTTTCAGAAATTATGATTATTACTGTGTGGGGCTGGGGTTCACCTGGAACATGGTGCTGGCCCCAGCCCTGAAAGCTTCCAGTGTTATCTGCCTGGGAATGCTTAACATCCCCCACGCCCGCCCCATCCCGAAAGAAACAGGGCATGCCCCAGAGGAAGGAATGCCCACACAAAGAAATTGCCTTTTGTCTATTTGATCTTCGGCAGAAGGAGTGGGGAAAAATTAATGTATCCAAGGAGAGAGGATACTGCAGGAGAGGTATTCCCACATATTGAAAATACTTAGGGTACACATCCTTAATGTGCCCCTCCCAACCTCCTGCAGACAAGCATGTTGGGATCTGGCATCAGAATACAATCCTTCTTGCAGTGTACCAAATCCCTGTGGCAAAATGACCATATAAGGGAGGAGACTTCCCCCTTTGAGAAATTATCTTTGTATTTAAGAAGAATAATGATTTCTTTGGAGATGTATTTGGGTACGGTCTGCTAGAAGTCATCAGCCATTGAGGTGAAGGTAAAGATTTCCAAGGAAGGAGTGAGACCTTTCCCCACAGCCACCCCAGGGAATCATTTGGAGAGACCTGCTATTCGATCAGGTCTGCCTATTGCCTAGACAATGCTACTCAGGATTCTGCCTACTCAAAATAGCAACACTGCAAGTGCTTTCTGGTCACCTTTCTGGCTGCAAAGGGCAGATGAAGTACTCTGAGATACTAAACAGGGTCCTAAGCAACTTATGATCAAAGGAACAACTTTGGGATCAATTTCCCACTTTAGACCACTTCCAAAGCAGTTTAGTCACCTATGAGTCCTTTCGATCCTCGAAAAGCTGTCTTTGACATTATACACTTTTATCCATTTTCAAGCAGCCAACTTGACCTCACCTGTCTGTTCTGCAGCACCTTCAAACCAATTGTCACTGTTGTACTGCACATTGTTATTGAACCAAGTCGACCCAATGGGAAGCGCATGACTGTGTTGATGCCTACATGATCCAATGGGAATTGCCGTCTCAACCCCAACTCGACCCTCTGAGAAGAGCCTAGCTTGGTAACCTCAATGCCAACTTGACCCACTGAAAAGCACACATAATCCCCAGGCTGGGTGTTAAGGGACATGGAGATATTTAGAACCCCACTCTTTCTTTACCTGTTTAAAGACATCCCTGAATTGAATATTGCTGAAAAAATAATTGCCTTATTAAACCTGCCATCATACCCAGAATGCCCCTGTAATCCGAACGTCCCTTTATTTTGGGTATTCCTTTACAAAGGTTGGTTGTTATTGTTTTCATTGGTGTGATTGTAATTTTAGTTTCATTAAAGAATAGAGTTTTTATAGAACCTTGATTGTACTTTTTTACCACAATACTATTGTTGTGTTGGATGATTTTTTTCTGGCTTAAATCCCTCTTGAAAAATAAAACCTACCATCATCCCATGCCTAAAGAAGCAAAGGAGTGATACAATGCATGTTTTGCCTGGTTGTTCTTTACGACTGAGGTCACTGCTATTTTAGTAGTAGTGTCAGGCGGAGTAGGAGTTTATAAATCAGAACTCATCCCTGTACTCCTGCAGAGCAGTAATTATTTAATCAATGTGAAACCTTCTATTTATCTGTGGAAATAATTTACCTTAAAGGAACAACCTGTCTTGTTGATGTTGGAAGTTTGGGTCTAACTAGTACAAGCTTCAGGCTATTTTACTTGGGGAGGAAGCTCCTTGGACTTCAAGTGCAAACTCTTGCAAGTGAGTAGGTCAGGGTCTACATTCCGTCATCCAGTGTGCTAAGGAAGGGCGTACCCTTGGTTCTGGCCTGTGATGAGAGAATGTGACTGTCCCCTGCCAGACGTTAATGACCATTGCAACGTCATCAAAGGAACTGTCCCATACCACCCATGGTCCCTACATTGTATAGCTTGGGGTTGCACTAGCCCCCCAAAGTAACCTTCCTGTAGTTCTGCAAAGTCATACAAGGGACCTTGTTTCATTGTGCATATGCCCCAACAGACCCTCAGTTAAGAGGTGGCGGTATGCACTGGGGCACTGTTGAAGTGGAGCGGACCATTTCGTATGAAGTTCTGGGTCACATTCTCCTCAACATGACCCAGAGAAAGTATATAAAAATATGACAATTCTTTCCACCGACACTTAGGTTGATATTGGCCAACTCACACTGACAGGGTCAGTGAGCAAAGTGTGGGGGCTACCTAACATGATCCTCACAACCAGGGGAGTTGCTAGGTCTGGAAAAGACCCGGGGCTACTCTGATGTTGGAACTGTTGGGACTGGGGGCTAGCTAGTCTTTTGGCTGTAGCTCCTGAGATTCTATCCGGGGCTACAACCAAAAGATCAGGGGCTATAGCCCCCTTAGCCCCCCTAGCAACGCCCCTGCTCACAACAGAATAGGAGCAACACTCATTGGTCATGCAAATCCACAAGATGAACTTTGAGTATGACATCACAGTGGTATTCTTGCTTTGGGTTTCACCTCACTAACCCAATGGATTTCTGAGGGCCCTAATTGGTTCTGTTGTCTGGATTGTACACAAATACCACCGCAGATGCAATGTGCAGTGTTGCACCTACCCAAATGCACAGCCCACATTCATCAGTGATCAGGCTGAGTTGCAAGATGATGTAGGCTCTTTTACTACCTCAGAGGGCACTCAGGTGTATTCATGTGCTCGCTACCATTGTAGCACTACAAAGAAAGGACACTTTGAGGGTCTAATTTTGGTTGCAGGTTATTCCACAACTTGTTTCCTTTAAATTCATCAATGAAATAGCTTGAAGTTATCATATTCGGGATGGCATTTGGAGAATACACAGATATTTCTCCTGAAGAATGCAATTTGTTTTAAAACTTTTGTGCGCAGTGACACCCCTTTACTCGAAAAGTAAAAGTAAAATACAGTTATCAAGAGGGACACAATTGAGAATGTCAGGCTTAAACGGAAAGTGCAGAAGGACAACATGCAGTAATTGGACGGCAGTCTACGATTCTGTTATAGAATGCCAACATTCATGATGCGCCATCGGTGATCAGCAAACATGTGTTTGTGGACATACATGTGACCAAGATATTCTTTGCTTGAATTGGCTTGTAGTGTAGTGACATACTAATATAGGTCTGATTGAGAGCATACTTGCTTTATCTAAAAGTTATAACAAACAGGTGTTCTGAAACATCTGCGCATTTGTACACGTGCACTTAAGTATTGGGAGGCACTGGACTAGGATCGATGGTGCATGAAAACAGTGTTTAAAATAATGTATTGTGGTGTAGCTTAACCCATATATTGACTTCTTCCTATGCTCCCTTGCACTGCTATACCTTATCCCCTATGGAAAGCAATATTATTTGTCCTTGCTGTCACTCGGCAATAGCACAGAACAGTAACCTGTTCTGCTTTCATTAATACATTTCTCCACATACAAAGTTATATTGTAGACTAGATCGCCCATGCAAGCGTGCTGATAAGATCTGAAGCACCCGAACTGTCTCCTGCGCTGCGGTAACAGTGCAGGCATGCCTATTCCATGCCTTGATCGGCTGCACGGTGCAGTCTGAGGGTCTCCCACTGCCGGATTCAGACAATGCAAACTCCTGTTGTGAGCACACTGGGAGCAAAGAGCTTTTGCTAATAATACTCTGAGAATCATTCAAGGGCTGGGGCATATCTGGAAGAAGGATAGAGCGCAATTATCAAGAGTAAGCCCAATGAAGCCATTTCTTTCTCTGAGGAACTGATGGCTGACACACACGTTCTCATTTTGTAAAAGCCTCAGAGTCAGTTTACATGTCTTTCTTCTGCCCAGAATATCTGATGTGATTCTCTATCGTAGCAATTCACATGATTGTTGTTTACTCTGAACAGTCCGAGAGATGAAAAGGCAGGAATATGTGCTTGAGGTTCATGTTGGTGTTGTGGGTCACACGGGATTTGTCTAGGATTTTGGGTTGACGTATTCTAATGAGCAAGATTAGTCCTAAATGCAAAATCATATTCGTCTCTGTAATGGCATAAAAAGCTGCTAGGTGATTGAGGTTATGCTGAGTACATTACACTGCATACAAGATTTCATTTTAACTTGTGCTCGTTCAAAGTAAACTTTTCTCACATATGTGGTCTACTGAAAATGAAATGCTATCTTCGGTAGGAACTTGCCATTGCATAGTAAAATTCATAATTTTTTGTCAATGGAATGTTTTCGGGATTTTTGAATTGTAGGCATACATTATGGTTATAAAATTTGCAGAAATTACAATTTCGAAAAGTACTACCATTTGAAATTTGAATTTATGTTTTGCTTGAAAAGCTTGCTTCACAAACTGTAAAGTTTTGAAAACTGAATGTTCACTGGATTCTGTCATTGTAATCAGAGGAAATGTGAAAATTACTTTATTTGTTAACCATAGTATAACACATGTTTATCTGGAACTTGAGCTCCAAATAGACTTGCATAACTACATGATTTTCCCATGTGTACACTGAGGGCCCGATTCATGCAAGTAAATCGGGACATTGCGCTCCAAACGTGCGCACGCAACTAAGTTTGTAGATTCATGGAATGGACTGCGCTGGACTTTATAGTACTGTGCGGGGGCCCCACACACCCCTGCCTGGCTGCAGACCTGGTTGGGGGGGTATGCTGACTGTTTTTCTGGGGTGAATTACTACGTGCACAAGTAGTGCGCAAAGTTCTGTTACTATGGCTGGAATGGCTCTGTGTGTGGGCGTGTTGTCGGCGTTCTGGCTGCTACTTGTGCACGGGGTTACTTTGCTTGGACAATTGCATGAATACACGTAGCACACTGATTTTCTTATGCATGACGGGCCGCACAGGTTTGTTGTCGGTGCGCAGGCCTTGCAGGATCTATGCACACTTTTCCATGAATCGGCACTGAATGTAAGTGAAAACGTCAGAGTAGAGATTATCATGCATGTTAAAACCAAGCATAGCACGGCATACCAAATAAATAAACAATTTAGTTCATGAAGTGTATTGGAATGTAAACATTAAACAAAATGGGAGACAGTTTCAAGCCAGGGATTGATTGTTCACCTGTGTTTCATCACATAACACCATGTTGCACCGTTCTTAGTCTTTTTGGATAACCCGCTCTCTTGTCTAGGTGATCAAGAAGCCAGGCATGACTATCAGCATCAAATGCCTCAAATAGTCTAAAATGTGCATACTTCATCATCAATTACTCTAATCGGTCTCTGTGCCTGGGTCCAAGCCAATTTCTAAGGCAACCAGAAATCATGTCAAGTAACCCTTTATTGTCTTTACATATTTATGTCGTAATTTCCATAGGAAAGCATTGAAGTCCCATCAGTAAAATGTTTAGCATATGCCTGAATTTTAAGATGGGCAGATCTCTCAAATACATATGATATATTTGAGATTGGTCTGCCATCTGACAGATCACAAGACCCACACTATTTTATGTTTAAATTAGTTTCCAATACATCATCTTTTAAATAGTTGAGTAGAGTTCCAAAGCACTTTATCAGTTGTGGTAGCTCACAGCTGAGGAAGCCAGCACTTTTCGAAAATGTCAAGCAATAGACGCAACCATTTGCATGGAAAGACAAAGATTACACAGTGGAGTGGCAGTACAGTAAAGAGGAACACAATGAAGGAGAGGGCTATGTACAGCAATCAGCCAGAGGGAGTTAAATCATAATTGGGAGCTATAAAGATACACAGGGATACAAGGGAAGGATATTTTCTCCAGCACAAATTATATTGTTTACTTTCCATAACAGTTTGGCAATTTTTGCTATACCTAAAATATTATCCATCATAGGGCGGGGGTCGCCACCCTATAGTTAATGTGAATCGGACACCCATAGGAACCTCAAAACATTCTATTGCTTATAACTTTTATTTGTGCAATGGGTTTGGCTGAACATTTTAAATCAGTTAGGAAGTTTGGTAAAGAATTGTTAAAAAATTAAAAAGTAAGTAAAAAAAAAATGTTCCCATACACAAAAAAGGTCAAGTTCTGCTTGACGACATAGCCCAAACTGCTGGACGGATTTGGACCAGGTCTGAAACAACTTGGCCACGAATCGTTTGCTGGAGGGCTTTTTGTTGTATGTGGTTATTTGCAGGAACGTTAAGGTGAGAAATACATTGTAACAACACTTGTGAAATGCTCGGAAAAAACTTTAGTGGCAGGGACGTTAAGGTGAGAACTTAATGCAATGAAACACCTGAAATTCAGCTAAAGCCACCTTAACTTCACGCACCCTGTTGTGCACCCTATGACCATGTTGTAACTACCTAAAGCCCTGATTTGAAAAAAGACTGTGATATCCGTCGAAACACGTGTCATCTCAAAGGGCAACTGTACAATTAATGTACTATCTATAATCACAAAAAATTGAGTCAAATCCTTTTTTGTTCTTTCGCGCATGAATATAATTAAGAGTAACCGCAACCAGAGCAACTTTTTATGAACAGAGTTGAGGAACAATATCCGTTGTTACCAGGTTCATGCAACTCAAAAATAATTTGCAATAACAAGGAGGGCGCTGAGGTGCATTATTTTAGTGTCCACTGTGAAAGGTTCCTCATAAATTATTCTTTATGACCACAATGATGACATAATTGATGACATCACCTATGACCACACTGATGACATTACTGTGACATCACTAATGACATCATCTATGACATCACTGTTGCTATCACTAATGACATCAATGATTATTAAACTAATGGTATCAGATATAAGATCACTCTATGTATTTTTCCATTTTTACACCACCCTTACGTTTCTACATATGTGATATTAGAGTTTTAGAATAGTTCATAACAATGAGTACATTGTTTAAAACAGTAAACAGCTACACATTCATCATATCACTACTTGTGAAGCTTTCCTTTTTAATACGTTGGTAAAAGATGATATCTGAATTATAAATAGTACACTGCTTAGAATGTTCTTGTTCGAGCCAAATATATCTAAGACATGTTTACTATAATATAATCTGCAAACACATTTACAAAAAACATTAGTAGAAATAAATAGAAAGAGACACAAGTTGAACCCTAATTATTTACTATGTTTGAAAATACTCAATTGTTTGATTGTTAGCAAAATGTGTACATGTATCATTTTCTAAATGACATGAGAATTGCTTTGAAACAAGGAACAACTATGTATTAGGCTATATTTTAAGATTTCCATATATGGGTATTCAAAACAATGTGATAATTACTCCAAATTGATATATGTATAGAAAAGAAATCAAGTTTTATAAGTCAATATTTTCTTGAAAACATGTACATATATAAATATTTATTTGTGTGTCTTTTGTAAGTGATTAACATATTAAAATTGAAATAAAACACATACTGTACAAAGGAAAAGTAATCTTTAAATAGTGTTCCATTTTTTAATACATTGACCTTTGTGTATGTCATAGATTATGTCATTAGTGATTTCACCAGTGATGTCATCACTGTGGTCATTGGCTGCGCAACAGAGGGCATGCAGTTAAGGTGGCTTTAGCTGAATTTCAGGGGTTTTGTTGCATTGAGTTCTCACCTAAATGACCCTGCAACTAAATATGTGCAGAGTTCTGTGCCTTACCCATGCCAGCAGAATTACTGGGTTAAAGAATGCACACATGCAGTAACACCACATGACTGACTGTTTTGCATTCATACCAGATAATGTTCAGAAGGGCCTTCCAAACAGTTCTGCCAGCTTGTGTTGTAAAGTTAAAATACTTTCACGGTATCAAAAAAAGCAACAAGGCAAATTAAATTATGGTATTATTGTTCAATCCGAATTTGTTCCCATCTCCAAGCAATCAATAATAAGGGCCCAATATGTGAACCATATTGTCAACTTAAATAATCAAAACAAGTTATTTGTAAAATTATTTGTAAACAAATTGTCCACGAAACTGTACTCAACTCACCTAAAAATATGATGTGGAAATCTCAAAATACAAGGCCTTCTCCAATCTAGCACAAAGTATAACTCAGGCTAATTTGTACTATTTAAAGAGGCCATTTCCATATCAAGCACGTTCCTTATTGCAGTAGAAACCCTATAGACAGGATGTCATAGCATAGCTCTGCTTACGTATCTTATAGAGGCATGGTTTTAAGGCAAACTATCTGCTACCACTGTATTTTAGTTGAGGTGTTGAAAGTACAGAAAGCATACTTTACAGTCGTAGAGATCCCCAAGAGTAAAAGAGCAGATCACAGGAGAGTAAAGAGGAAGTGCTGATAGTTGTGTCTCTTAGCATGATGATGATGTATGGAATGGAGCTTGATAGTAAAGTAACATGCTAGATCTTGAGACAGTGTAGCAATTATGACAAAGATGTCACTTTGATTCAGTAATTATATGATTTTGAGAAAGTTATTATTTATAATGGAAACTTTTGTAATAAGAGACCTCTATACCCCAGAATCCAAGGGCACCACTAGAACACAGAATCAACCCCAGATTTACATCCAATTGATATATTTTGAGAGCATGCTGAAAGCCGTAAAAGGAAGGACTGGTTCTCTCTAACAATGGTTTCCCTGGGACCTATCTGATATTACAGTGGATTTTAAACATTTGAAAAGCATGTTGTTGTACTCTAGCCCAGATCGTTGTAAAATGAAAATGGTTTGGAGTTACATTTCTTAATGGCATCGAAACTAGATACATACAACTAACACAGAGAATATTTCCTAAACATTAAAGTAACACTTAATCCCAAGTAGGTCTGAGACCCTGGTATCCACATGTATTAAAGACCTATACTATAGACTAATTCAAAAAATTAAAGAGCTTTGCAAAAAGGGCTTTGCAAAGTGCCCTGTTGATTTGGGAACCCATGTCAACAACCCTTTCATTTTCGGCCGTAATATATCTAGGGGGTCCATGTTGAGTGACTCTCTACATGTGCTCTTCCAGTTGGCTCCTTAGGTTTTCATGCATGCATGGATGGTCCATGTTGTGGCTTAAAATCTAGCACAACTCTAAACAGAAGTTTGATTTAATAGTTTCATTTTGGTTTCATTCCAGCACCAGTCCAACAATGTAGTCCTCAAAGAAAGTAATATCTATTATGTCCTCAAGGATGCTTATTAAACAGAAGCTGGTTGGCTTTTGGTTCTTTCTATATGTGCCTTTCCAAGCAACATGGAAAAATGTGCAAGTGTAGCAGTAGTTGTATTGGTGAACTGCACATCTGGTCAATTATTATGTAAATTGATTCACAAATTACATTAGGTGCTATGCTTTACCTGGTTAAACTATGTTTTCAGTTTCAGAACAGGAACAGCATGATCCACAAACCCCTCCTAATACCCTGTGTCTTAACTTACTGTAATATGTCACTGCAAACAGCGAATGATATGGACAAAAGAGGAGTATGACAACATAACAAATAGCAGCACAAGGCAGGACATTCTACATAATAGAAAATAACACTGATATTTTAAATAAATACACTGTCCAACATCAGTTACATGTATATAGTGTGACAGATATCCATCTGCTAACAGGATTTTTCAGAATTGTTTAAATTGTAGGTTCTCTAAGAAACAGATTCACCCATGAAATGCAGATCTGCTAAACAGTCTCACTTTCAGGCGGCACTCTGTTTTCAAAACTGAGTTTGTACCTCGATAGGCCTGCCGGCCACTGTGTGTGTAATTGAACTTGGAAACATGTCTCTAAGGTACGAAACATTATGTATAGTTTCTACTCACTTTTAGTGTTTTGCATGCCAGGTGCTGTTAGAACACACAGTAGCTAACATATACCCCTTAAAATCATTCAGCTGTGTATGGCACACATCACCCTATTAATCCAGTATTGTATTGGAAGAGGAAGTATGTGGAATACTTACAGTCTGTTGAAACTAATTCATATTTGAAGCAATGGTGCTACACCTTTAGAAAGTGCCCAAGCTGATTGGTTCACTTAAAAAGTGTAAACCCATGTTTGTTTCGGTAGGTACATTTCTGACCATATCAGAAAAGAGGCCACCAAACCATATATTACCAGTATGTCAGGAACCAATGTTATTGAACATTTGCATTGGCTTTTAAAACAAAAAAAATAATGGGGCTTACATTCAAGGTAATTAACAATGATATGTAAAATTACATGCCCATAGCCGGATCGCTGAATTAAGTTAAATATAAACATAAAATGATGCTCCTCATTACTAGTCTCGCAGTAAAAGAAAATAGCGTCAGTAACGGAATTGCTGCCACTCTGCTTCGCAAGATTACAAGTAACACGACATCAGTTGTCTTTCTTCAGGCAATAGTTCCATCAGAAGAATTAATACCAGCTGAATAAAACAGTGGTAATTCCTTCTTCATGTTTTCTCTCGAAGAAATTACGCCAAAAAAGAAAACATTAATTTAAAAATATTATATGGAATAATAACCACCAAATTTACAGCAACACTTAAAACGTGAAATGTTACCCAATATGTTGTTTTGAAATAGGGGCAATTGGGGAGATAAATAAATCTGCTGTAATTTGGTTATCAAATAGTTTCCTGTAACTCATGTTGTTGTCAGAGCTTTTGTGTCTTGCTTTCTGGGACTGTTGGTTTCACCAACAACTAAATATTGGTTACAGATCTGGCTGTCACCTTATGTTTTCTGCTGGGGAGGCTTCACATCCTCCTAAAAGGACAGGAGATGCCCATATGGGGTAGGGTGGGTAGTGGGGCGTCAAAGGAAGCTCTGCCACTGCAATGGAAGTCCCACCAGGGGGATAATTACTGGAGTCATTCTGATAGTAAGCAGACATGAGAAAAGGAAAGTATAGAGTAGCCTACTGGAGGCTTTGAGAGTTGAAAATGGGTACTTCCATCACAGAAATGCCTAGGCTACCCTTCCTTCCTGAGACCTATCCTAACTTCCTGCAGAGGGGGCACTCTGGGAGCTGACACTAGATGGCAAACCTCTTTTTACTGCAGTGAGGATTGGGCTTACAGAAGGCCTGGACTAGACATATCATTGTTGCAAAATTACAACATAACGGGGTGAGATCCCCTCCTCAATCAAAACCTTCCACACATCACTTTTGTGGTTATGGTTTGTCTCACTATGTGGGAGAGGGTATGCCCAGACATGGGTCCCTTGCTCGCTGTACCATAGGGAACCAAGCTGCCCAACAAGGCCGAAATATGTCTGTGGTTGCTGAGTTTCCATGCAGAAGGGACCTGGCCTAGCAGTTGGGGCAGGGCTGCTACCATTGGTGGCAGTACCTGACTAATTTGCATATGGCTGGACCCCTTTTGCAATAGCACAGACAGGCTTAAGAAAGGTGGTGTGGAAGGTTGCCCAGAGCAATGCCAGTGGTTCAGATTCATTCAAAAACTTCCACCCATCCCTTTTGTGGTTATAGTTGGACTAGACATACTAGGTATTACCAGCACCTGTATTACCGCTGCCAGTAATAACTGCAATTCCCCCATGGAATGGAGAACAACATACACTTACCGGCACTTGGAATATGCTGGTTATTCCAGGATTCCAAGTGTCGGCAACGGTATTACCGTTTGCCGGTGTCCCATCGGTAAATCTGGTGGGATACCGACAAACACCTAATGAGCCCCAATATGTCGTGGGGTAGCCTGCATTGTAATGCATTTGTGTAAAAAGAGACGTTTCTGGAAAAGGTTTTGAAAAATTACAAAAAGATGTGATATTGCCTAAAATCATTTTTATGGGCAAAACAAAGACAGCATGTTTGTTGCATGATAGTCTCTTTTGGCAGATCTTTTCAGTTGGTTTCTTTAGAGTGTTCTTAAAAGGTATCATTTGTGCAATTGTTTCTCCTCCAATAGCAGTATGTGTAATTATGTCAGGATCAGCACAACCCACCTAGCTCGGGATTCTGTTTTTTTTTTTTTGTCGCTTGGAGTATAGTGTGGTAATTTTGATTTCTTTATGATTTTATGAAAACATATTGAGAGAAACAATTACAAATATGATCTTATGAAAAATGTTGATAGCATCATACGTATTTCACATGTCTAGCGGGGGGAACATCTCATGTGCCTAAACTCACATTTTTTATTTAAAAATAAGTGTGTAACTTACCTTGTTAACCAAATTATTACTGTTTACTTCATAAATATGATAATACATGAATATGTATGCATTTTGTAAATTGACTGCCAATATTAAATCTTCTCAAACTGACTATTTCAACCTTATTTTATAATGAATGTAAATTGCATGCAGGGGACCGCCAAAGTGAGGCAAACTCGCCATTACTCTCACATTTTAGTCTATATATTGTGAAAAAGTAAGAACCACCTGAAGCTACGGTTTTCAGACAAAGTTTACTAATGGATTCCTATAGAATCCACCATGTTTTGAGCAGGTGTAAAGCGAATATGGATTCCATAGGAATCCATATTCACTTTTGCCTGCCTGAAAATGTCATGCAGGCATGGAATTAAATGCACTGACAAGACAGAGGAGGAGTGCGTGGCAGCCACCTTTTCTCTCCTACGTGCCAGACCCTCCTCTTGGCACTCCTACAAAATGGGGTAGAGAAAAAAATGAAGTGTAAAAATATTACTTCTTGATTTTATTAATCCATTTATCACAAAACACCATTTAAAACAAAACCCTATACGTGGTCCCTATTGAAGACTGGAATGTCAGATAGAATATGCTGTATCCACCTATTGTAGGTGTGCTTTCATTACATAGATGTACAGATGCACCCATTTTTCACTATATTTGCCAGATTATGTATTCCGTTTTTTATGAGTATTTTGGGAAACATTTCTGCTAGATTGACATAATACAAAACGGCGGAGTAGGCGGCAGAGTAGCAGTCTTGGCAGTCCACTCTGCTTGTTTCCTGATCTTCTGGCTGCAAGTCTGTCTACCCTTTCTACGACGAATTTGGGGAGGAGTACACATAAAAACCCCTTCCTCCAGCGGAGCGGCCGCAGAGTAGGCGGCAGAGTAGCAGTCTTGGCAGTCCTGGCCGACATGGACGCCATTGATGCCACACCGCCAACTCCTCCAGCGGAGGGCCGTCTGCTGAGAAGTTCCAAACCCAGCTCTTCAAGACCCTCAACTATGGCCTCGCTGGGAGCAAACAAACCAGGTACCAGTCATACCACAAAAGCCCTGTTTACTTTTTGTGAAGAAACTTTGCAAACGTCTTTGAACTCTCACACGGAAAACAGACGTCAGATTCTCAAACGCTTCTTAAACCAGACCCAAAGCAGGACATAAGGAAAGACTTAAACATTGTCTACTCACCCCCTCTGGCGATTCAAAACTCTCTATATAAGCAATCTGAACAAAAGGAGCAAAGACCCTGTGCGCTATCTGTACCTGCCTACCGGACCCAGCAGCAGGAGGAGAAGTCCGTAGGCTCTCATGCTTCGTCTCCAGGCACTCCGCGCTCGCCTGGGGTTTTTCTGTCGGCGGGACGTGCTCCCGCGTGCGTGGCCGCAACCCTGTCCGCCGGAGGGCGGCGGGTGTTGGGGACCGGAGACAGGCCCTGGGCTGGCACGGAGGAGCCGGGATCAGCTGGGGTCGGGCAATCGGCGGAGTCGCGTTCAGCGAAAGGAGGGTCCGATCCCGTTCACCGCGTCCTTCCTTGCACACGCCCTGCCGATGACGTCTCGTCACGAGAGGAGTCTACGGCAGGGGGGCGTGGCGGGGGGTGCGCTCCTCCTGAGGCGGGCAGGTCGGCCCTACGGATGGCCAACAGCACGGTTGTGCTGGTTCACGCCCCCCCTCGAGGGGTTACAAAGACACTCGCAGGCCAACTGGATGACACTGGGCTTAGGATGGAGACGGCAGCCCACCGAAACGCCTGGAGGGATCCGGGGCGCCAAAGCATTAGCTCTGGAGCCTCTCTTTCCCCAAGCCCAAAACAAACTAAGATTCCGGGCGAAAAGGGGCCCAGTTTAAAACCAAAGAAAAGAGGGCAGTGCCCAAAAAAAAAAAACACTTGGAGCCAAATTGAAGAACGGATGCAGAGACGACACAACCCCAAACAAATGCCAGAATTGGGGGCAGCATAACAAAAAAAAAAAAATCTCGAATGACTCCCCATCCCGACAAATAAAACCATCTAAATTACATAAGAGCAAAAAGGAAGAGACTATGCAAACAACTCCAGTACATACCTTTAGAAATTTCTTTGGTAAACAGCTCAAAACGCAAGTTTGACAAAATAGATGAAATCACAGACAATGAAATGTTGGAGTTTGTATACATTCCCGAACCACTAGCGCCCCATCAGGCTGTGGACTCCGAGCCCTTAGCCTTGCCCCTGTTACCAGAAAACCAACCCTTCCTACAGATGGGGCGATTTAGTCCCCAACTTCCCCCTTGTGAAGACCCACAAAACCTGCCCTTCTCCCCTATTCAAAATGATCGACCTACTACAAATGTGATGTGGGAGAATAGGGATACAGTGGAAAATACAAAAGAAGTACGACCTAGCAAAATCTCCGAAGCTGAGCAAACGAAAATACCAAATAAAAGAAATGAACAATTCAATGGAAAAGACTCAGAAGAAGAACAAACAACACTTATACCCGAAGATCTTCGCTCAAATAAAATGCAGCCAAAAAATTTGTCGCAACAACAACCAGAAAAACTTACTCTAGCCGAGGTACAGGTGCCAGAAAAATCTAGTAGGTCTACTGTAAACTCAAAAAGGGTGCAAACTGACGACCTCACGGTTACCGAGATCTCGCAAACATCCTTCCACACTGACCTTACTACAAAGTTACCAACTGACCAAAGAGAGCACTTAGCTCCACACCCACGTCCATCAAGTCAGGACGTATACGTGCAAACGCACGTCCCATCAAACCGCCAGCCAAGGATGAGCGACGCCTCTTTTACAACGCCCACAAACTCACCGAAAAAGAAACTAGACATCTTCACTATAATGTCCTCAGTAACAATAGCCCTTGCACCATTTATGAAACTTTATGAGTCCATAAATGATACTCTGAAGGACCACAGTACGCTCACAGCTATGATGCACACTAAACTTCTTTATCTGGAGGGATATATCACAGCGCTGGAACTCAATACAGCTCAAAAAACTGATAGTGTCTACGGGTCAAATTCCTTCCAGCTACCCTTTGATGGCTACAACATTCCAATCAACAGCCTGTCAAACAACAAAAATCCCTGAAATGAGCTCTCAAACGTTGAATCCAGCCTATACAGGTGTACACCCATCTATGAGGAAAAACACTCCTTCAATAGAACATGTCACCCAAACCTCTTCTACCACCCCACAGAGCCGTAAAAAGAAAACGGAAGACCCGAAACCCCGGCTAACCTTGAAAACCGGTACAAACAAAGACAAAGTGACACCACCAATACAAGCCCAAAATAAAAAACAAGGTGCAATGGAGTCAGAAACAACCTCCACGAAAGACTTTACAATTTTCGAGCTTCCTAAGACAACATCTAGAGACACAGTTGGCAGGAAAAAACAATTGGTTTTCTGCCTCCCATCATCAGAAAATACTTTTCCGAAAAAGCCAGCCCTGCCATATAAAAAAAGTTCCTATCTTGAAGGGACGGAAACACAAAAGCTGCCATATCAATGTCAATCGAAGCAGCCATCTAGCCACTCTTTCGTCGATTTGACAACTGCAGAAAATCCACCCCTATCTCCTAAAACAACAGAAGACTTTCTAGAGGAGGAAGTTTTAATGAATCTAAGCCAACATCTTGACGACTCAAACAGTAATAACAGAGAAACTGAAGTTATTACCATAAATCCCATAGATCTTGGATCGTCAGTAACAAAAAGGAAATCCTGGGTGGAAGATGCAGAGGATGACAATTCCTTTCTGACCCTGGAGGACAGAAGAAAAAAGACCTTAGACATTAAACAACGGAAACCAACACGACGTTCGCCAAGCCCACAGGCGTTTCATCCTAAAGCTGCTCAATGAAACCACGATTCAAGGCCGAAAATAGTCACACCCCATAAGTCTACAGCTAGTCACGCCCAGAAACACATCAAAAATTCTACGAGCTCTTGGAAGGAGAGTGATAACCTGTATTCCGAAGATTACTCGGCCTGTAGAAATAGTCGGACCAACACAAACAAAACTCGAATTAAAGGTAGAGAGGCAGACAAACGTTCGACGTCCCCCACATTCAAACTGAAACAAGTAAAGGATAGTCGAGAATATGTTATTTTGAACAGGAGAACGGTCCTAAAACTTTTCAAATCCATCTCCATGCTCAAATCAATAAAGACTGAAGACCTGGTTCTGGTGGAACCATCATATGAAAAAAAACTAGCAACAACCCTACTCCATGTGACATCTAGAAGAGTGCGACAACAGCTGCGTGAAGCATCAAAAAAAATTCTGAGATTGGGTTATGATCTAACTGATCTTTCAACTCCCGCACAGAAACTAAGTCATCAACCATCTTCTCCTTCACATCAGAAACTACGGGAAAACACAGACAGAGAAAAACGACGAAGTACCACAGTAACTACTCCAGCTACAGCCCAATATAGTGAGAAACACAAAACCGCTCCCCTGACATCGGTTCAATGGAAGAGGGACGCCCCGCCAAAGTTACCTCAAACGGACATTAAAAGAACACGGGTCCAGGTTCCAGTCACATCGTCAACAGCCGACCGAGAAGATACACATCGAAACCCGCTTAAAGAACTCTGGGCTTGGCTCCCGAAAGCTCTCTCCACAAATCGGAAATAGCAATTCCAGACACACCAGATAGACGACCAGCCTCCATCGGCAAAACTTGAATCAAGACCCATAAACCTAGGCTCATGGAACACCCGTGGCTTTGCCCACCTAACGGTGCCGGGCGAGGTAAACTTGGGCAACTTCGATGTGCTGTGTCTCCAGGAAACATGGCTCATGGAGAAACCGAATTTAGAAGAATATGAAGTTGCTCATGCTGCAGCCGGGAAAGGCACTAGAGGACGTCCATTTTCCGGCCTAATTACAGCAGTCCAGCAGGGAAATGGAATCATCATGAAAGAAATCCTTACAGCATCCCTCTTCTTACTAACAGTGTCAGTCACATGGCATCAGGAAAACACGGCTACCAGAAAGAAAATAGCAAAAGTAGCCATTATCATCAATACCTATTGGAATCCGGAATCCATTTCAAATGCCAATTACCTCAATATGATTGAAAATGAAATAGATCGTCTTTATACTATCTATCACTCGGCGGATCTACTAATATGTGGAGATTTAAATGCAGTCTGCACAAGAAATGTCCTCTCCAGACGCCCGACGCAGGCGGAAGTGAGAGGCCGAGAGTGGCTTACTCTCATGAAATCAAGAGACTTGATAAACTTGAGTAGCCTATTTCCGAACACAAGTCGGCTGCCAACCTGGGAAGGAAAAAAATCAACAGCAACAATCGACTACATCTTTGCCTCCCGTACGTTAATAACTACGATCATTTCTTTTGATGTGGTCCAAACCACCGCCAGTGACCACAATCTCCTGACTGCTACATGGGTTGGTTCCCGGACTTCAACCCAAACTATAGATTTGGCCCTTGAGATAAATAACAGGAAAAATCATCTCAAACTAAGTGCCAGCAATATATCAGATATTACAATAAACTATCGTCTTTTGGGTCGTGGTAGCAAGACGAACAATAGGTCAGATTACCGTCCTCTACTTATCCCTTATAAAACGGAAACAGGTCGACAACAGACAAACAAGGAACCGGGCCTTCACAAATACGACAAGATCTTGGTAGCCGAAAGAAGAACAGTGAGACAAGCTAAAAGAGCTTTTGTTCGTGACAACAACCCACTGACTAGAAAGGCCTTCTTACTAGCATCTAAAACCTACAAATCATGGCTAAAGAGCTACCGACTGACTCTCTACCAAAATGACTCTGAAGAGATGCTAAAGCAGATTTGTGGGAATAACGCCCGAAAACTTTGGTCCTTGATTCGAACAATTGACCGCCACCAAAACAATGCATTAACCATCACCATAACAGAAGACGTTTGGACAACTCACTTCAAGCGCCTATTCCAAGGAGTCCCTCAAGATCTTGCCTTCCAGAGAGAAGAAGAGGAACCCGGTACTTGCAGAAAAGAGATATCATGGATAGAGCTCCATAACAGGGGGGACATTCTTGAGAAAATCCAAAAACTTAAAAATTCTAGAGCACCAGGACCAGACGGCCTATCAAACACGGAATTGAAAAAACATCCTGAGGAATGGTCGTCCTTTATCAGCCTGGTATTCAAACGATGTGCCGAAACAAAATGCCTTCCGGTTTCCTGGACGTCCTCGATAGTCGTCCCGATATACAAAAAGGGAAACCGTGAAGACCCCTCAAACTTCCGTCCAATCGCTTTATTGGACGTGATTGGTAAAGTGTACGGCTCTCTGTTACTAAACCGATTTCAAAATTGGGCAGGAAAATCCGAATGTAACGACCCTTTGCAGTCTGGTTTTAAAAAGAACATGGGCACCACCATAAATATACTGACCCTCAGCATCTTAAAGGGAAAAGCAATGGCGCAAGGAAACTGACTCTACATGGCCTTCATTGATTTGAGCCAGGCTTTCGACCAAGTGGATCGATTAACTTTGTGGAAAAAACTTTGTGCCTGTAAATGCCCGGAGGCGATCCTGCAACCAATTATCCAACTGCACAAAAATACCACGATCCAAATACGACTCAATAACCAAGGGCTACTATCAGTAGCGATACCCACAAATCGGGGAGTGAAACAGGGCTGCCCACTGGCGCCAGCTCTTTTCCTGTCATACCTGGGCGACTATAAAGACCTCGAGTATGAAGTACGCTCCTTCCCTCCACAGTTAGGAGAGAGCAAAATCCCTAGACTGCTCTATGCAGATGACGTCATTTTACTGGACCAGACACCCGTCGGTCTCCACAGGAAATTAACGAACTTTGTGAATTACATCAAAACCAACCACCTGGCGATCAACAAATCCAAAACCAAAATATTGATTTTGGGAAAAAACTGTAAATCGCTGGAAAACTTTAAATGGGATGTGGAAAATGAGCAGATCGAAAAAGTGTCGGAATTCAAGTACCTGGGGGTTACGCTAGACAATTCAAAACAGGAAAAGGCAATGCAAGTAGCCCTACGATCAAAAATAAGAAGTCTAAGTGCGCAGGCGAAAGCTGTCGACAGAAAATTTGGACGCTTCTCCCTTATTCCAGTCTTAAATTTCTACAAAGCAAAGGTTGTCCCTGCCATCTCCTACGGAACAGAAGCCATGCTATTCTTACCAAATTCAATATGGATCGAACTGGAAAGCTACTTTTGGCGAAGGGTCCTCAACCTCCCGATCTCTACTCCGATGCCACTTATACGACGCGAACAAAGTTTGCTGTCACTGATGGGAGTACTAGAGAGAAACACCCTAATGCTCTACAGACAGACTCTTCTAGAAACCCGCCCTAAACCTCTAAATGCTATACACGAAGAACTAACAAGAGCAAAATGTGCCCGCTTAACCGGCTGGATTAAATCACAGGAAGGAAAGTTGACAGAGATTCAAAGCACATCAAAGGAACTAATAGAAAATCCTCTAGAAACACAAAAAAGACTATACAAACAAGACTGGATCGAAACCCTGGACGCGGCAGCTTCATATAAACTGCAGGCCCACTTACCACCACAGGCATGGAAGTTGAACGATCCACAGCCTTTTCTGGCAAAATATCCTAACAAGAAACTTCGTAACCTATTTCTGAGGGCCCGACTAAATCTGCTCCCGACCAACGAAATCTTGAGGATTAGAAGCCAGTCGGAATCAAATCTTTGTAGATTTTGTAACAACCAATCGTCGGTGGAAACCAATCGCCACTTGTTACTAACATGTCCAGCTATTGCCCATATCAGAAGACCATACCTGGAAACTATTTTAGCTTCGTCATATATACACGACGAAGAGCTCTGGTGGTTTCGTCTGATAGGAGGAACGAAAACCAGCTGGGTAACGGCAACAGCAAAAATCTTGGAGAGTATTTTCAATCCCTCAAATGACAGATGGACCTTAGAGACTTACGCTGTCTTTTCTGAAAAAAACCTTCTAGGTTAAAAATCAGTAAATAAAAAAAAAAAAAGAGTCATTTTATAAGGGCTATGAGGCATACAAAGTGAAACATAAAACTGATGTATGCCTTGCTTCTATGCTTCACCTGATAAAAGTGGAAGGTCCAAGAGTGTGTATGCCTTAAGTCTAACAAATGAGTCATAACCACAAGGTGTATGCATCTCTCTGAGCGTGTTCATCACAATTATGCCTTGTAATTTTGCCTTGTGATCATGCCCCATAATTAAGTCTCATTTCACAATGGAATAGGCTTAAATACAATTTTTCACTGAACCTGAAGAAGGTGCAAATTGATGGAGTAAAGTGGCCATCAAGACAGGTGGCCTGTATTACATCAACAAGCCCTCCCAACTGAAAACACAGGCTGTGCAGGTGAGAAATATTAAATGAAAAACGTGGAGCAGCACACACAAGGAAGAAAACACACTTTTGCAGCAAAATGGACAGAGCAGGACCATATTATTTGCACCTCAGAATGCTATACAGAAAGAATGCACTGACACCAAGGGGGCACTAGCAACCACAAGTGGTACCCCGTCAGACAGTGCCCTAAACCCCCCTCAGACATCACAACAGGCTTCAACCAAGCCCCCATCAGGAAGTCCATCAGTGTTGGCCACAGTCCTTCACTTAGACATCCCATCAGGATGTGCCCCAGTGCCCCATGAGGCAGGCAGCCCTTAAGGCTGTGCCTCTGCTGCCTCACAGGCAGCCGATCCGCCTGTGTCCCAGCTCCCCTTAGGCAGCCCATCAGGTTGTATCCCAGCCACCCTTACATCAGCGCCAGGAGAGGAGAAGGAGGATAGGGGAGCCTTAAGGCACTACACACTGAGGATATATAGGCCCAGTTTGTCCCACCATGACCTTCCAGATCAACAGGTCCTTACCACCTGCCTCCTGGACATGCCTACCTTCTACAGCCTACTGGCAGAAATCAAGCAATATATACAGCCTGACAGGCAGCCTGGAATGTCTAATTCCCACCTGTTGAAGGTGTTGCAAGTTCACCATGTCAGTGCCACAGGCACATTCAAAAACACTGTGACCCTGTAACATGGTATTAACCAGTCATGCCTCTCCCGCACCTTCAGCCAAATCCTGCCTGCACCATATCATCCCCAGTACTCAGTCACCCATAATCACACAGAGGCCCGGTTTTATGCAATTACAGGCTTCCCCTGATGCAGTGATTGTTATGACTGCATACATGTGGCGTTTTTACTACTCAGGGCAACTAAGTAGATCTACCAAAACAAGCAGATTCAACATTCCATGAACATGCAGATGGTCTCTGATGCAGACTGTGTCTTTAAACATGTGTGCCAGGTTTCTCAGATCCACCCATGTCTCCATGATCCTTTCTCAGATCAGCCCACCACGGATCATAGAGGGACTGCAGGAACATTGAGCTGCTGGGAAATGTACATGAAAAACCTCCAGCACCCAGTGCAAGCCATCATATGCCAGGTTTCTCCCATCCCACCATAACCACAGACACACATGTCCCTGTGCAGCCCATAAGATTGATTTCAGAAATGTACCAAAGGGACAAACACAGTACAAACCCAAAGCATAGAGAGGCTACACAATTATGTTGTGGTTGGTATCATGCATATTTACTAGGAAGGTCCTGTCAATGTGGCATCAGGTGCCATATGGACATCCTGACTATATGTGGAGGCCAACATCAGTGTAGAGAAGGCTGGGCCAAAAAGATAAGAGGACTGGGGGCAAGGTACAGTGGCTGACATAAACATGAGTGAGCTACAACTCCCTAAAGCAACTAGTTCAAATACAAAGACCACACTGGCCAGAGGAGAGATACAAGAAGAAATTGTGTATTTTGAATGTACAATGTTCAAGGTAGCAGGGGTAATTGGGTTTACGGGGGGACACAACTCATTCAGATTGCCATGCGTGCCAAAGGTATCATGTCATAAATCAAGAATTCCAGGAGTAAAGAGGAGTCTGGACAACCAAACGAGGTACCAACCAGGGTGGTTGAGAAAGTATGGGGAGTGAAGTGGAGGTAGACCTGTGTGTGTAGATATTGTGAGGCTACAGTTGTGAAACAAGGCCAATCTAGGAGCACCATGCTGGTGACAAAGTAACACAAAAGGAAGAGGGGGAGGAAGGACAAGAACACATGAGAGGGAGCACTAAGGCAGTCATGCCCTATGAAGGACAAGAATATAATAATGAGAGTGCCAGTCAATACACAAACATGAGACATGCACCATATGAAAGGAAGCAAAAGAAGCAGTAAGAACATGAGAAGCTTGTTTTAAGCAGCCAGTGAGCACTAAGGGACATTTTCCAGTGTATGTTTTGGGTTTGACAGGGTGGAGTGATGTCAACATCCATGGCCAAAGAAAATCATGAAATAATGTACTCAACAAATGTACAATTCTCATGCATGGAGGGGACAACTGCAATAGGGTATCCACAAGTAGGAATGTAGATGTTATTTCTTTCAAGAGATGTGTAAGGAAAGTACAGCATCACCAAGGGACACATACACTTATTTACAAGACATTTTTACTGTTGATACAATGCAAAGTGCAGGCATGACTGGGGATTGAGCATATGTAGGAGGCATGTAAGCAGGTGGGCCCATCCACAGGGCACACGATCTGGTAAAACAGAAACACATCATTGCGACGGACAGGAGATCACACTTGTAATAAGAAAACCTAGAGGTCCTATGGAAAGCTCCTCCCCAACTCTATGATTGCCATTAATCCAACTGTCACCTCCTTGAACATGGGTCAGTTCAGTGTGTCTACCTCAATGCCCCACGTGCCACATATGGATAGCCTGTTTTGCATAAAACCATGATCCGCTCACTTTAAGTAGACATTTGTTAAATTTGCTGGTAACCTATGTTTTGGGGTAACAGAGGAATCATTACATTCAAACCAACAACTTTTTTTAACATATGCAATGTAGTGCCCCGAGGTCATTGTGGCACCAGCGTGGTACATTATACCTACTGTTGTCAAGGTTTTTCTTTCCAAGAGATACTTGGCTGTGTGTGAAGCCTTTAAGCTTACAATTATTTTTGGTACGATCTGCATTGTACCTGAGAAGCATTAGTAAGACATATTGGCTATGTGAGTTTATTTGTATGGTGGAACGATTGTCTGAATTGCAAAAAGGACATGCTGTGGCATGATATGCATTCTGAAGAAGCTGGTCAAATTAAATGTATTCACAATTTGGTATGCATAAATATAGAAATCATTCATTAGGATGTGGTCTTGTGAAACATGGTTGCAAAGATTACATGTACGTTTCCACGTGTATGAAATCTGAAAGATTTAATTTATAGGGATTGTTGGTTTCCATTACTTGTAGTAACTATGTGAGTAATTCTTGTGGATCTTCTTGTGTGTTTATGGTAAAAGTTACCATTCCTGCACAGTAGTCCAATTCTTGCCTTATACCTGAGACACTGTAAGTGTTGTCAAGATTATTTGTGGTATTTCTGGGAATGACAAGTATTTGCAAACACAACTGGTCTGAGCCGGCGTCTAAATAAATGTTATGAACAATTGGTGGCAATTGAAAGAGAAGATTCATTGTCACATTAGCATAACAATTTATTCCAGTTGTGTGTGAATTTAAATGGACCAGAGAGTTGTGTTTGTGGATTGTTAGATGGGCCTGCAGATGTTTGTGGAGAAGCAACAGTTTTGTCTTTCTTTTCTGATGGATGTGATCTTTACTTTGTACTAGATAGTTTTGTAGTTGTATTGTTTGATGCATGAGTTGGTAGTTATTTTTTTAGTGGTATTGTTGGGCAATCTGCTGTAGGTTCTGTTTCTATTATTTGTCTTTAAAAAGGTTTCTTTTTTGAGGTACAGGGTACATTTTTAAATGGTGGTATATTGTGCACATAGACTGTTGTATTCCAGGATGCAAGGAATGTCAGCATTGACTTTGTATCAAAGTTAATTAGGAATAGACCATTGAGTGTTCGCAGACATGAAAGTGCTATGTAAGTCATACCTTCTTTAAAGACTGTGCTTCCAATGTCAATCAATGCGTGATCTAGGGTTAGAACATGTGATTTGCGAATAGTGAGAGCATATGCAAGTGACAGAGCAAATTGCTCTTTGCGTACAAACATGTCTTTGAAAAGAAGGAAATGTCCCATTGTTCGGCAAATTTATTTAACCTATGCAAGTTTATAATGGGGGATATTGACAAATTGAATGCAGTTGTCAGGCGGATATGCCTCGAAGCCAACAACTGTACCAATTGCTCCATTGACTAAGCCTTGTTCTACGTCAAGGTTATGTTTTAGAATCACTCTGCAGTTAAGACACAACGTTAATATTTTCTCCAATCCGGCTGTGTTGGAGACACATTTTTCTAAGCTATTTAGTTGTGTTGTTGCTTGTTGATACATAGGAAGAGTCATGCCATGCACTTCTAGTTTGTCTGTGGAGCTGATATTCAGTATATTTTTCATTTATTTTTTCAACATTGTTTCATTGAATTGACTCCAGTTGGCAAGCGTTGGTATTACGGACATATATTTTAGATTTGGTTGCATTAATTGTTCTATGACATCAGGAGCAGATGTGTTTCGCCCATAAAGCTCATGGATTAGTCTAGTATTTAAGATGGATTTTGCATCTTTAGTAAGCAGTGCAGTTCTAATGCCTTTTCAATGCATGTTTTGAGTTACTACTTTGTAGTGAAAATGTTGCCATAGATTTACATTTCCAATGCTACTGAGAGCATTACGGCATTCTTTATGTCTGAATGTTTTGAAAATAGGTTGCCCTTTCACTGTTGTCAACTGTAGGAGGTCTCCGAAATAAATAACATGTTTTCCTCCAAACAGTTCCCCATAGTTGGCATTGAGGACTTCTTGCATTCTGAGATGAATGAAAGCCAACATGAGGTTGGACACCATGCTTACTTCATCTATCAGGAGCACTTTCATTTGTTTTAGAATTCTGTGTACCTCAGTTGCAGCTTCCGTTTTCCATTTGTAGTATTCTAATAATTTGATTTGGCGTTCTACAGTAAGTTGGTGTAAAGTGACACCACCTATGTTGTAAGCAGCTAAACCTGTGGGGGCTGTTACTACAGCCAAAAGGTTGTTGTTTGTCAGGTTTTGTAGAACCTTGCTGATTATTTTAATTAGGAATGTTTTTTTTTCTCCAGAAGCAGCTTCACCACTTACATACAGGAGCAGAGGTTTATAATGTGTACATGTACAGATTTTACTTTCATGTTTAAAACTATGATCAATTTCTTGAGTGGTTTCCAGATACATGGCTAGTTGTTCATCATTTACCTGAGATTCCAGAACTGACACATTTTCATCAGATTGTTTATACTGATACAGGGTATTTTCTACCAGCACTGGCTATTGCTGCTTCATTTAGAATGAGTGGTTCTCCAAGTGGGTCTTGTCTTCCTGTAAAGGAAGGTCGACTGCCCTCAGGAGTGTCCTTGTGTAGTTGAGCATCAATGTCTTCCTATTTTTGGCATTCATTGTCCAAAATGTCTTTCTATTGTTTGAAATTTGCATTTGTTATACTGCTTTCATTTGCTTTAAATGCAGCTTCAAATGAGTCATAGTCACCTAATAATTATTCTTCTCTTCTCCAAAGTTTAAAAAGTTGGAGTAGGCCCATGTAATACAGTTCTCTATGTTGAGGAGTTTTAAATTATAACTTTACATGATTAGACTGGGTTTAGTTAGCTTCACTAGGCATCCTTCACAAGTTGAAAGTGAATATTTGCCCGTGGTCTCATTTTGTGTGACATTGTTTTTGTAGGTGTAGTTTTGGGCGATGTCGTAGAGACACATGTTTTCTAAAGTAGTACTTCTGTTTGGGTATTATGTGTCAAGTAATTTTTTAATTTTTAAATGTCCTGGCTGTTGGGGTCATTTTTGGCTATGTTTTCTATCTCTTGGTAGGATTTTAGTACTCTTTTTCGGGATGAGGCTGGGTCAAGGTTCAGCCAAACAATGTGCTCAGATTTGCTATATAAAGCTGTACCTGTAAAATGGTCTTCAGCTTCATAAGACCCGCATTCTCTATGGGAGAGTATTTTTATACTTAAGCTGTACAATTTCTGTCATTGTGTTTTTGTCAGATGATATGTCATCGTAAAGGTCCTCTAGCTCTGTTTTCTCAGCCTTGGTGAGATAGGCTGTGATATATCTTGCAACTGCAGTGGAATTGTCTACAATATATTGTATGTCTATGTTTGCATTCAACAAGAAGGCAATGATTGGATTGTAATCATTGATGTACTTGGATGCTTCCTCCCTTCTAATGTTGTATGTATGTTTAGGGGCTGTGCCTTTTACCTTGTGTCTAACAGAAGACATCAATCTATTTACTTGTCCTTTTTTGCACACTGGTCTAGGAAAGCCAAAGCGACATTTGGTGTAGTATTTCCGTTTGTTTTTATATTTACATCGGCAGTATTTGCCACATTTATGTTTTTGGAAGCGTAACATTTGTGTATGTAGGTCAATTTGTGTAGTTTCTGACGGGATGTCACAGGTAATGTATTTTACAATAAATTGTAAAACAGTGGCGTCACAATCATGGTCAAATTTTTGAGCGTCTTTTATCCACAAAAGAATGTGGATGTTTGGCACTCCTCTGGATTGATATTCTTTTCTCCAAAAAAGTGTTGTACTTCTCCAGGCGGAGGGCTAGTTTTATTGCAGATAAAATGCAGCATGGCTATGAAGCGATGGTGAAAGTACCTTGATACATTGAAAGGGTCAAGAGAACAGAGTTCTCCTGTTTTTTTTAATGCTTATTCCATCTTTATTTTGGTTTGCAGTATGTAAGAGGCCGTGCAAGTCATCCCAAGTGTTTACTGCACAACTTAAAGTGACAAACCATGTGGGTGTGCCTAGGTTCCTTAACATACAAAATACATCAGCGTGACGTTGGAACCAGTATTCTTTTGTACCAGGCATGTGTGCCAGGAAATTTGTGCTACATGACTGCAAAGCTTCATCTTTGCCTTTTATTTTTTTAAGCAGTTGGGTAGCGGATGTGTCGAAAAAGTTAGACCCTTATTTTAATGTGTGTGCAACTCCATAACATAGAGTTGCTAGTTCACTTTCAAAGAGGAGGTGGAAAATATATTTGACATTTTGCCTAAATCTGAGGTCTTCAGGATACATTTGTAAAGAGTGATATTCTGACGCACTAATTTGTGTGGACCTTTCATCATATCTTCCTCCTTTTCCTGTAGGAAAGAGTAGAGGAAAATGACGTTCTTCTACACTTTTTTCCCATATGCTCATTGGGGATCCTTTGGCTTGATGCATTAGATATGTTTCTAATGCATCGTCAGTTGTGTCTCTGGAGTGCAGTGGGTGAATGGTACATTGGCCTAAAATGTTGGCTTCTGTAACAGGATCTACACGTTCAAATTGACCAGTTTCTGGTGACTCTTGAATAATGTGGGTGGTTTCTTTTAAGTTTTCTTCTATGTTTATATCTTTGTAGTATTAATTGTTTTCTTTTCGATATTGTAGCGCTTGCCTACATTTAATTAAGTTGACTAGTTGTTGCCAAATACTTTTGTATATTGCTTTCACACCATTAACTAGTATAATCAAAGATTGATCTATTGGCCACTGTAGTCCTAGATTTTTCACTTGTTCTTATAGGTCCAGGTTTAGGTTTTAGATATACATTGTTTTACTTTCTTAAAAAGGCTTCCAAAAAATATTTAGAAAAGCACAGCATTGCAAATGTTTATTTGTATTACATGTCACAGTTTGGAATTGTGAAGTTTAGTTGTGTTTTTCATTTGCATCCTGGGACTCATAATGGGCAAAGTGAATTGGAACTGACAGAATGCAAAGGAAAAAAGAAAGACTTAACAAGCACCTATACATTGGAATGAGCGATGTTGGGATGTATGGCATTTCAAATGGTGTACAGGTTTATTTTATTTGGTGTCATTTTATTTTAGAGAAAAGTGACACAGTGCTGCTGTACATACACGTATACATTTTTCAACTTTTATCAAAATGCTTGTAAAAAGAAACATTTTGAAAAGCAGAGCATTGTAATTTTTTGCTGCTTCATGTGAGCCGGTGATGAATGCTGCACTGCATGGCATTTGCTAGCGGGGTTAAAAAGACCTATGTTTCATGTACACCCAGGGGCAGACTGGCAAGGGGACAAAGGGCAATTGCCCGCCAAACTGGGTGGGTTGTTGCCTAGCGACCAGAGCTCCAAAATGTTAAAATAAATAGTAAAAAGACAGAATCCTTGAAAACCTAGCCGACCACAAAGGAACCAAGTGCTCCAAAGCCTGCTCAGATTCTGCGTACATGGGGCGAGGAATTCATCTTGATTTCAGCAATGTTGTAGTTGTGCCTGGATGCCCCCACACATGGGTGTCCACAGCGAATGAGAGAAAGAGGAGTCTAGGCTGCAGGGGCATGTTTATACTTTCCAGTTGCAATTTATGACTTCAAATAATAGATTCGGCAACCCTGAATGGGAATGTTGGCACCACTTCTCCCGATACAATCCATGGCAGTTTATAATGACTCTTTCTTGCCAAGGAAGTAAAGGTGTATATCTTATTAGAGTTTGTCTTTGGTTTGATTCTGTACAATTGCTTCCCCTATGTACTGGTGAATTACTTGGTCACTAATTTGTTCATACAAATAGAGTTTAACAGCATCCCGAGTAGCATCCACAGTTGTTACTTGTATAGTGGTTATAGAAATGGCTGTTGGACTATTTGTAGTACCTTTGGACACAGTTAAAAACCACAGGTAGAAGGATGTAATATTCAGGTATCAATTATTAGAAGACTATAAACTAAGGAGGGTCATTCAGAGTTGGTCAGATGTTTTAATATGCTGAAGAAAGCTAGTTGCTCTGACCCTGGTATTTCTGGGAATCTGCCCTACTCATATTTTCCCACTAGCAGAGATGGTATTTCTGCAATACCTCCAGTGCTATTTCAAAAATACCCTTAGGCAATATATGGGTAAGGTGATGAGAGAAGGCAATCTGAGATGGCCACCTTTTTACCCCCTCAACATGGCTATTTAAAAAAAAACATTGTTCAATCTATTGAAGTGAAATACCTATGCTTCCTTGCTGTACAGTCAAAAGAAAGATATAAACAGTTTGAGTCCAGTTTTGATTTTTTACCTTCACTTTCAAGGTGAGGTAAATTAGGTGGATTTTCTGCAATAAGTCTGCCTAAAATACCTCCACCGGTATTCCGATGATATGCCCCCAATGGTATTTGATCAAACCCTGAATTGGGTGGACAGTAAAATCAAAGGTGTTTGCCAAATACTGACACTTTTACTGTTACCACCCAACTCTGAATGACTCCCTACGTCTTTGAATATTTGTCATTGTCTTGTCCAGAACACCTTTCTTTTAGGTTACCAACAAAAGACACACAAGCAAATCAACACCAGATTCAAATACATGCATACAAACTCACACGAACACAGATACATTCTTCCATCTATTGTAAGCGTGCACAAGAAGGACATGTTTGAGGCTATGAACTTGTATTAGTAAACATATCGAGAGAAATCCTATCTTTTCCTAATCCTAAAACGGGTTTCCCTGCCTCAACTAATGATCTACTGTGACTGTCAGGATGTTTGTTAAAGTAGAAGTGTCCAGCATCCTGTGTCAAGAAAACCCTGCTTCTGGCCCTTACACTATAAACTAAGGAATTATGCAGTACTGTTCTGATCCGGGGAGAATGCCTCCCTTCTCTGGGCATTCCATCTCAAACAACCTGGGGGAATGATTCACTTCCACAGGTCACAAAGTTCCAAATAATAATCTTGGAGGAATGACTTCCTTCCCCAGGTTACAAAGTTTGAGTTACAAAACAATATTCACTTTCTCAGTGGGCCAGGAGAATACCTCCCTTCTCCTGGCATTTGGTCTCCACATCCAATTAGCCCAGGGAATGACTCTCTTTCATAGGCCTGTTGGACCTTCCTCTCTGTCTGGATTAATAGGAGCATTACTCCCTTCTCCTAGTATTTGCAAAACAATGTCTTACAACCAGGTGGAATGGTTCCCTTTCCCTGGTCTTCTCCTCATTTGTTTTCACACGTACAACACCCAACTGTGGGTATTATGAGGGTCCTCAAACCCTGGTTTCTCTCTTCTTCTTTGCTTTGGCCTACTTGGTTCACTTCCCTATCAAGTACTGCACAAGAAAGATGACTCATATCACTCTCTTGGTTGGGGTCCTCAGCCCTTGTTTCTCTACTTCTTTGCTTTGGGCCACTTGATTCACTTCCCTGCCAAGTACTGCCATGAGGAAGATGATTCAAATGGTCCCTGACCCCATGTTCTCGCCCCTCCTTTGTATGTCCCCTTCATTGCCTTGCTTGCCACATCCTGACACAAGTAAGATAGTCTTGCTTGTAATGTCTGTACAGGGTGTTTGCCTCCTGTACCTTCCAGCCCCTACCGATCCCTGCACATCTCCCATTACCTTCTGTGTTCCCCGGAAGCAGGGCGGGTTGTTCCTGGGGTGTCTCTCCTACTCTGTGTGCTGCATGGGCATCTCTGTGTCTCTGTGCCTTCACCTCATGGATCACTGATTCTTGCATTTGCGTCATTGTGTGCCAGCCTCCCGGTACCGTCTGGATGCCATCAGGTAAAGGAGTTCCATAGTCCTCAAGGGTCAGAGAGAAAACGGCTCTTGACTCCTTTCCGGCATTCTCTGTGTCTCCTTTGTGCTTCATAGGCTTCACGGTCTCTTGTCCTGGTTGGCTGTGACTCTCTTGGAGGCAGTCCTTCTTCGGTGTTTATGGCATAAAAGGAACCAAGCCCCTGCAGAGGTTTATACCACTGCCGTTCCTTCTTGTTATCACTCTTCAATGGTCTGTGTTCCACCTTGTCCCAGGACTTGGATTACCCATCTTCCTGATGTTCTTCTTCATCACAGTTCTTTCCAACGCCTTGAGGTAGTCTACTTTACAACAGTACATAGTTCTAATGTCTATAAATGGATAGGAGGAGAAGGAGAGGCTAGAGTGTGTGGGGGTGTGATCTTCTCAAAAGTGCTATACCCTAGATGGTCATCCTTCTCCTGAGGGTGGAGTCCCTCCCCATTATATCCTCCCGCATTAAACCACCCTCAGGGGGTCTATCAGGTAGCGTCCTCCCCTCCTTGGCCTCATGGAAAAGGGCTCTGCCTCTGGGAGAAGTGACAACATCTAGTGATTTGTCACACTATACTTTACACTGTCACAATTACACTCAAACACATTAACTCAATCACAGAAACTGAAACACACAAGCACACACTTCACCTTATTTGAAAACACACATGAATATAATAGGTTGCCCTTGCACAGTCTCCACCAACCGGTGCAAGGCGTATTCCCCTTGCATTTCTCTACTTTGTTGAGTTCAAATATGCAGCTGACTTTCCAAGTAAGTACAACTTGGGAGCATAACAATGCCATGTACCCTCACCATCTTTACTCTGCATTATCCAAGTGCATACCCCATAGCCACAATTACCTGCAACATCCCAACAACAGCTTCCTGTCGTGTTTGGCAGAGGCTTACTGGCAAATCAAGGTGGTCTACTGTCTAACTGTATTTCAGGGTAACGGATAGTGGCATGAGGCAAGGAATGGGCTTGGTGTGATGAGCAATAAAAGGGTGTGAGTGGCAAGGAATTAGTTACTGAGCAATGTGGGCAAGGGAAGGAGACGTGTGCAAGATAAGTGAAGTGAATTGAATTAGTAGTTAAAGGATGGAGCAAACGGGGTACAGATGTCTGAAAGTTAATTGTAAGGAATAGGGGGGCATAGAGAATGTGGTGCAAAGGAAGGACAGCAGAGGTTGATGGGTGAAGAAAATAGGTTAAAGAGACTGAGGTACACATCTGGTATGGTAGGTCAGCAGGTACATGGTTGCTGAGATTTATGCCTGATCTGTATTCCACTGGACACAATTGTGGGACTATTTTAACCCCTTTTCTTTTTTTCAGACTAAGAGGTGTATACTTGCTTTATCAACATGTTTCAAATACTACTCTTATATTTGTTCAGGTTGCTTTATCATGTAAGATTATAATTATAATCTCAGTCCTTTTATCAGATGTATTTGTTTTAGGCTACAGACGATTAACCCATTATGTTCCATGAGTTCCCCCCCCCCCCCGCCAGTGCCAAGGCCTTTTTTGGTGACTTTGGTATTTCGCCATTCAATGCCTTGAATCCTAGTTTGCTGTAGGGGGTGAGAGAAAATAAACAAAAAGGGAGAACATTTTGGGTTTTTTCAAACAAATTCCAATAAAATGATGTACAATGAAGCCTGTGGTTTTTTCCTTGTAAGAGCTAGGAACAAATGGTTTGCTGTGTTGAGTTGCCCATTTTCCGGGCTTTCAAGAACGGGTTGAGTGGGAACGAAAAAAATATATTTTGATCTGATTATACACCGTTTTGTGAGAGATAGACATTTCTGGGGCGACTTGCGCAAGTCAGACCTCTGTGGATTCCCAGGGGTGTCTTCTTTTCATAAGTGCATACGGTTCCCTGTTTTCCTTGTTGGCATCGACACCCTAGGCCCTAATCTGGAGGTTGTCCACATGAGCAAAATTCCTGCAAATCTGCGGTGCCAAAAGACTTGGGGTTACCAGTGATTTAGCCTTTTCCGTTTGCGCGCAGGTAGGTGCACTCACCAAAATATCTCCCCAGACGACCCACTCCCGCCCACACCACCAACAATCCAGTCCGAGTCTTACCCACCCTAGTGACAGTGTGCCCTAACTGTAGAATAATAAAAAACAGTACTCACATAACGTTGCAGCTGCTCGCGTATAGAAAGCTGTGAACGAAACAAAAAACATTTGTTACCTAGGGTCACTTCAACAAAAACAAATCATCACTACTCTCCGATGACAGCACCCCTTTCAAGCCATCCCTGGTGGTCTACTGAACCTCACCCCCCCAGTAAAAACACATTTGCCCCTTCCTGGGGGCAGAAATCTGCCCCGTGGGAGGGCTACATGAGGTCCCCCCATCCACTTAGATTGGGGGGAGAGGGCCATCCCCCTTTCCATTACAAAATTCCCTGGTGGTTTAGGGTGCCTGTCAGACCCCTCTAAACACCCTAGCCTTTTCAATTTTTGTTTTAGTTTACCCAACTTCCCTTGGGTATGTGCCCATCTGCACATTAGTGTGCCCAACTGCCCCCAGGGTTCCCTAAACGTAATGCTTCACCCATTGGGGGGCCTGTACCACGTTTGGTGGTGGCCCTCTCACCCCCCACCCCAAATGGATTAAGCCGGCATCTCATGCAGCCCTCCCTGGGGTCAGATGTCCTTCCTAGGAGTAGTTATCTGTCCCCAAGGAAGGCTGCAGGAGATGGCCCTGTAAGAGTATTTAGCATTATTTTTATGCAGCACCACTGCATGGGTTTGGTGCATTGCTATAGTGCAGTACAGCAAGGCATGTGTTGCGAGTGTGACATGGACATGTAAATGAAAACAGGCTATTCAGTCAAAAACGATTTCTACATCTAAAATGCAAATATTTTTTTTCACAGTTAAAAGCATATATTTTTTTTCTCACCTGAAATTCCTCTGTTGCAGGAGACACATTTGAGGATTAATGAACTAACCTCATTAACAATACTAACGATTCTAACTCATTAATAATATAATCTGTTCTCCAGTGCAAAATGAGATGGAAAAAGACAGGCTCTGAAAGTCCTTTTAAACGCGCATCCAGATTTTTTTTCTTTGCTTCTATCTGCGCTCTGTCCACAGTATTTGCAGGAAGCAAAGACTCAAATAAGCAGGAAATCAGTTTGGTTACAGTTGCAACTGTATGAGCCAAGCCATTGTTAAAGAGAAGGAGGGTAGGACATGATAGAATTTCATTGGTTGAACTCGTTTGGCAGGCTGTAACAGAGCTTTGCTAATGAATCTCGGAGAAGAAGAGAGGAGAAGACATTTTACACAGCTGGGAGAAAGACGTGGCTGGGGATTTTCCTGATTGAAAAAGCAGATCCCAGTGCACTGCTGCAGAGACTGGGAATTCCAGTCAATAAGCCCCGGTTTGAGTGACGGCAGATGCTCGTCCTTGCTGCAGTGATTTAAGAAGAATTCATTGAACCACTTCCAGAAGACGACCAGCTGACGAATTTCACATGCTGGACAGGCCTGGTAATTATATTACAGAGTGTGGGGGCAGTGTGTATGTGTGCAAAACTATTCAGTCAGCGTGGAAGAGGGAACTCCAGTGTTTTATCAACAGATTTAATGTTGCGAATTGAATATGTTCTCGCTGCTCTCTTTTCATTTTGTTACAGATAAGGTTGTTACTGTGCAATTTCCATTTATTTCTGTAAAAAGAGTAATATCGTGTTGAAATGCAATTTTTTATAATACACAAAAATATCTGAAAGCAGATGGATAGTGGGCCTCATTACGACCCAGGCGGACTTCGCGGTGCTAAATGCACCGCGAAGCATGGCGGAAAGCCGCCGATAGCGCCATGGGGGTTGGCGGATTTACCGCCCCATTCCGACCTCGGCGGAGCGGTAAATCCCCAATCCCCATTCTGCCCTTCCCCATTCCCATTTTTGCCCCATAGGGTATAATGGGAGTGGGGAAGGAGTTAATTACGCCACCGTAAAATACGGTGGCGTAATTAACAACGAGGTCCCGTAGCGCCATGGTTTTCTCCGCCTGGTAAAACCAGGCGGAAAAGGCCGCCATGGCGCTACGGGAACTCGTAGTATGGCGGAGAGGTACGCCATGCACTACGCTGGCGTAACACCCTCTCCGCCAGGGTCCTAATGAGGCCCAGTGTGTTTTATTTTTCTCTTTTATTTGTGCATCTGCCATTACAGTATTGATAATATGGGGAGAGGTTTAGACAGTGCAATTGTCATTTTTAAGCTAGCTAAAAATAAGACTTAGCGGTAGCTGTGTGCATGATTCCATTCAGTATATAAGTGTATGTTTTCTGAATGGAACATAATAATAATATAATGAAATAGACTGCTGCTGGAGGTACATGAGTCAGCAGAAAGAGAGGCCCTGGACATAGTTCACCGATGTAGATAAGTTGGTGATAAATACCGCATGTTAGCTCGCTGTCGTAGATAAGTCAGTGAGGACAGCCCATGGTGGCACTCCAATTGAAAATGTGGTGTTCCTGAAATGTAAGCCTGAGGCCTCTCTAGTGATCACACGAACAAACTAAGCAAAATAAGGGGTTCTGGATATTGGGGCCACATATAAAACAAAGGAATTATGCTCACCAGAAATACCATCAATAACGCATACCAACATAATGTATACCACTAAATGTATCTGTGTGCTGAAATAATGTATGTATACTGTAGTACTATATACCAAATCTAATCTGAATGCAAAGAGTGATTATTACTGAATTATTTTCATTTTGGCGGTAAGAAAATACCGCTAGGTCCCAAATCTATACAAAATACCCTACAGCCCCCACTCTATTTTGGGTGGGGAGGGAGAGGGCCACTGCCCTTTATATTACAAAATTCCACGCCCCCCCCAAATGCAGCCTGCCATTTTCATTTTCTTTTTTTTTGTTTAACCAACTTCCCTTGGTGCAGATGGGCACATTAGTGTGGCAATCTGCCCCCATGGTGCCCAAAACCTACTGCCCCATCCACTGGGGGGCTGGTCCCATGTTTTGTGGTGGCCCTCTCCCCCACCCCAAATGGATGGGGCCCTCATGCAGCCCTCCCTGGGAATCCTAGGAAGGGGTGCATGATGTGCTTCCCCTCCATTTGGGGTCGGGGGAGAGGGTCACCACAAAACATGTGACAGGCCCCCCCAGTGGGTGGGGCAGTAGGTTTTTGGCGCCCTTGGGGTAGATTAGCACACTAATGTGCCCATCTGTGCCAAGGGACGTTGGGTAAACGAAGAAAATGGAAGGCTGCATTTTAGGGGGGCTGAGGGGCACCCTAAACTGCCAGGGAATTTTGTAATGTAAAGGGGGGTGGCCCTCTGCCCCCCTCCCCAAATGGAGGGGGAATCTCATGCAGATATCTGCCCCCAGGGAGAGCTGCATGAGATGGCCCCGACTCCATTTTGGTTGTGGTGGAGAGGGACAACCCCCTTCCCATAAATACATTCCCTGGTGGTCTAGTGGGGGCGGGGGGCCACTCCCCCAAACCACCCAAAACCACCCATGTATTTCATTGCTTTTTATTTTTTATTTGGGCCCATCTCTAGGGGCAGATGGGCACCCATCTGCCCCAGGGGACCCTAACCTGCAGGCCCCATCCTTTGTTGGGCCTGTCCACACTTTCCTGGTTGCCCTCTCCGCCCAAATGGATGGGGGGCACCTCATGTAGTCCTCCCTTTTCATGGAAAGAAGAATACCTGGTGGCGAGGGGACCCGCACCCCAACCCAAATCCCTGTTTCATTTTTCCTAACTCCTTCCCTGGGGACATATGATCACCCATCTGCCCCCAGGGATCTCCATAGGTCCATAGGTGTGGCCCCATGCTTTGGGTCCTCGGGGGTCGCTTACCTAGTAAGCAGCCCCTCCTCCCCCCACATCACAAACAGATCCTGGTGGTCTAGTGGCATTGCTGGCCGTGGATTGAGTGCTCTGAGCCTGATCTGCGACCAGCAATGCTTTCAAAAAAGGTGTTGTTGGAAAGGGGAGAGTCTCCCCTTTCCAACGACACCTCACTCGATCTCCGGCTTGCAATACAGCCGGAGATCCAGAGAGAGGGAGAAGGGATCTTACCTTCGCTCTTCACCACAGCAGCCGAAAAATAGCTGGCACAGTGAATTTAGTTTCAGTTTCATGTCGGTGTGCATTACGCATGCTGACGTGAAACTGAAGGTAATCCAACCTCCGGCCCGTGAAGAGGGACCTCCCCCTCACATAGTCTGAGGGTTGGATTACAGTTTTGAGCGATCCCTTTGCAGGGATCGCTCAAAACAGCGCGACGAAAAGGATGAGCTATCGCGGCCTTGGCAACCCGGAGGGAATTCCAAGGACGAGATACCTCGTCCTTGGCACCAAAGTGGTTAATAGGATTCCCCTTGTAGATACATTGGTGCTTTGAAAACCAGATGTATTGAAAACTATATTAGTTTAGCCCTTGAATAACAACTTTGCAAGAAACATTTTTTGTTTCTAACATTGAAGATGGAATAGGAGAAGATGACGTCCCCCCGGCCCCTCCCCCCCGCTTTCTGAATTGGAAATTGTGGAACCAGGAAGACAGGGCTCAAATCCCCACCTTTCACACGTTGTAATCCTGAGCAAATCACTTTTCATCACTGTTCCTTATTTTCCTTAACTCTCTGTAGAGAAAGCCTCACACATATGGGTTCATACTCTATGGTGTTACTCTATAAATAATGTTAACAATGTATGTTAATTATACTAGTGAGGAGGCAGGATTCCATGTGATGGTCTTATGTTGTGGGGATGGGTACAGAAGGTGCAGTTATGGGTTTTGTGTTGTGCGCTGAAGAGACAGGAAGCCAAGTATTGTGCCCTTACCATGCCAGCTCATATTTGACTCTGAGAACATACCCAAACCCACTGGTTCAGTAATGGCTATGCTCTACCAATGAATTATCTAGCTTTGCCAGCTTGTTACATTGTTCTCAAATAAATACGAGATGGGATGGGAGCAGATGTAGCCTGCTGTTGAATTACAACATGTAACACATTGAAAACTGGGCACAAATCCCAGCTTTCCTATTTCACTAATGACATCATCCTGGTTAAAGGTTTATAGTCATTGCATCGAATGCAATAGCATTGAATGCCATACAAGAGAAAAATAAACATTGAAAAAAAGCATCAAATGCATTTTTTTAATGGGGGGGTCCATTCCAAACCACCTTTGTTAACCTTTAAAACCCATTTTAATTAAACTAAACCCTTTAACTTAAAAAAAAAATGATGCTTTTATTTAATGTTTTTGTTTTCTCTGGTTTGGCATTCAATGCTATTGCATTCGATGCAATGACCAGATACCTGGTTAAATACGTTTACTATGTTTGTTAAGTGGCAGCATTTCGAGGGATCCGGGTCTCTTATAAACCACAAACATAACTGAAACATATGTTGCATACAAGGAAAGTAATGCCAATAATGTCTAGTATACATACTTGGGAATGTGTGGGGGGGATGAGGTTGGTAATGAGATTACTTGTTCTGGGAGTTGGGGCCCTTTCACTTTGGTCTTGGAGTATTGCACTATAGGTCAGAAAAGTAATCTTGCTGCCAGGCCAAATGTTGCCAGTCCTCCCATGTGTACACCTGCAGGAACGTGTGTTGATGAGACCGAGGAAGAGTGCCTAGTGGAGATCTTATCTCTGCACAGTGCCCCTCCTTCGTCTTGTGAGCATTCCAAAAAAAGGTTGCCAGGCTAAATGGAAGCATTTACAGCCTGAACCATGGAATTATGTGCGTGAAAAACGCAGATTTGCCCGCCTTTCTGCCCGAAAATCCCTGTTTGAAGTATGGTGATTTTCGGGCAGAAAGGCGCCCAAATCTGCGTTTTTCATGCAAATAATTCCATAAATCAGGCTGTAAAAGTATTACCTATTTCTTTAACACCTCCATTTAACGCGGAGCCTCATTTAAATTTGGAGGTATGTTTCTATATAACATTTCTCTCTAGCTGTCATTTTAAAGTAAGTTTGCATTGTATGCACGGGAAAGCCAACGTTAGCACGTATGTCCTGTTGGGTCACCTACATGTAATTTTCAGCATTTACACATTGTAGTGAAACGAATAGATTTCTGTGTAATCCACCTTCGTTATGCACTAGGTCAAAACCAGGTGAATTCCATAGGAATCCATTAGTAAGCTTTGCCTGCCAGGTATATTTGCAGGTGGCATTTACTTTTTTGCAAGATGGTGGGGAAAATGAAAAAGTAAAAGTGAGCCTCACTTTATCTCTTTCCTTCTCTCCTCCTTGCAAGTGTTTAAACTTGCATGCAAGAGACACGTGAGCACAAAAGTGCAAACATGGGTGGTCAAAATGACCCTGAACACCTTGCCCTTACGCATTACTTTTGCATTCTGCAGTATTTCAAATGACCCCCGCTATGTTAAGCAACACACATAGTATAAAGGTCTGATTTGTTTTTTCTCCATTCTATATTACCAGAGCAGCAAATGTTGACCAACAAGCATTTCCCTAAGGCTTAGCAATGTTCCATTATGTGCCACTGGATGAATGCAGGTGACCCTTTTTTACCTTTTTGTGTCTCAAACTTACTTAAAATAGCTAATCTTAACAAACAGGCAAAGACATTGTAACTATTTCAATTGCTAATTAAAGAAACACATTAATGATTGTCCAAGAGAAGGCTACCTGAAACTACTGCATTTTGGTAAATAAAGGGGCACCTTAATATGTATCTATTTTCATGGACAACCGATAGAAATGGATGGTTCATATGCAATATATTCCCTCTTTAAATAGCAGGAAACCCGCTTCCATGCTCATATGTGTATGCAGATTGATAACTCTTCTGTTTCAACATTACTTTTTTTACAGCTTTCTTTCAGTGCACAGTTTGATGTATGTCTCTCTTTTCACCATGGCTTCATGATGACATTGCCACAAATGCATCTGCTTTCCTTCGGTCTAATCACTCTGTATCATATATGTCTCGTGTCTGTATTTAGAGTCTGTTTTTCAACAAACACAAGTGTCTTTGCTTGATACACACTTGGCCCTTCACGTGCCCTTTTCATGCCATATTTGTGATATGTCTGGGTTTATAATTGCGTAACACATGTCTATTTATCCAGTTTCTTGTATGGTTATATAATCTCCTCATTAGCACTTGATGCGTATTGCAATAATTTGCCCCCTGCTTCGCTGCAATCAGATACTATTGCTGCAGATGAGAGGTGAGCATTTAGTCTGTCTGGTTCCTTCTGATTAATGGGGAAATCATCAGTCTAATAGGGGCTTTCAAGAGATGTGTTATTAGGATGAATTCTCCTCTTTTTACCTGCATTTTGCGCAATAGTATTAGAAGGAAAAGGAGATTGCCTTTTTTAACATTGGAACACTGAGTTTTCAGTATAATATCTTGCTTTTATTATTCAGATTCGGAAAATGCAGTTACCGTATGCAGATGGGAAAACATGTTTTAATGAACCAGGAACCAGCAGCTGAGCATTTCAGATCCTAATAAATCACTGTATTAAAGCAAGTATGGGATATGTTCCCTCAGTTAGCACCCTCTCCTCTCACAGCGCCAGTGGAACTCCCTTTCAACTCACAATACAAATATACAGTCATGTGTGCATGAACCGACATTAGTTTCAACAGTCGCATGCGTTTCGCCATGCAATGAGTAGCTCATGGGAGAACAAATAAGTGGGGCGATAGCCCTCTTTTTGTTAACGGGGGCGAGGGGGTCTTGGTTCAGGAGGACAATTATATGTATGAGAAAGGGGAAATAGAAGCCAGGCTACCCCTCCCTTAAACGCACAAGGTGGTGTATTTTACAGACCTATTAAAAAACTAGTACTTATTTAGACTAGCTATAGAAGATCACGCGAATAATCTCAAAGCATACAAATAAAACAAAGTTTAATTAGAAAAAACATGTAAAAAGGCAAAAGGGTATAGGTGCACTTTTGTCCAAACAAAATCGTCATATATACATTTCATAAGATTCAGTGACAGTTATGTGTTGCCATGTTATTAGCAACACACCATTAATACAAGATCTTGTAGAATGTCGTGGCCAGGCTCAACAGTGGTTAAGGGCACGCGCTTGAGGGTTAGCACCCGCTTGTAACTACACATTTTCAAGGTTGATTGCGATGACTTAATCCATACTGAAGGCAGACACGTTGTCGCAGGACTGCATAATGGTATGTTTTCAATGTTTAAAATGTTTCTTTAGATTTAGCACACGCTGGTGGTTACACACGGGTGATAAAGGAGATATTGGGGAACTGCAGGGAAGCAAGGGAGGCACATGTAGGTGTCGTGCAGCAGTTGGGAAGCTCGGAACACTGGCTTATACCAAGGAAAACCACTTGTGTTCTGAGCTGCCTGAATGGCTGGCAGCCACGCCCAGCGTGCTTATGTTTGCCAAACATCTCTAGGATGAATGCGTCCTACCTTGTTCATAATACATAACTAAACCACTGAGAACTAGTTTATAATTGCATCAGATCTTTCTAGGAAATACTATCAAAGAACTCAACTTTTTGGGTGTTCCAAACAGTAGTGTCCCACTTGTTCAATAGCAAAGAAAAACAGAGATGGGAGTTTTTTTTGTCAGATAATTATCCAACTGGTTGGGTTATTTGCCTGGTACCGACAAAGATCCGACATTCTTATATGAACACCAATGTGTCTGCATTTATCATAGAAAGAAAGAAACCTTTCAATCTAGAATTTGATATTTGTATCGAAATATGTGCATGGCTATAAGTGTGATTAACATGTATAACCTAGAATCACATGGGACCTTCTTTTAAGTATGACCCTATTATGTTTTTCTGAGTTTTTTCTTAATTTTAAAATGTCTGAGATGAGTAAATATGCGTATATTTCATTTATCATCAACTAGGGGTGTACCGAATAGTAAATTTACCATTCGGCCAAATACGGAATAGTTGGCCAAAGTATTCTGCCAAAGCCGAATAATGAACCAAATAGTCATTAACTACTACAAATGTGTCAATATATGCATAACAAGCCAACACTGTTGGCTTTGCAAATGCTTGTTTTAACAGGACTTCAGTGAAGGACATGCATATCGCTTATAAATAGTTTATAGCTATAACTAAGCTTTAGAAGGGGAGTTTTATCATTGCTTGCTTTCATTGCCTAATACAACGTTCCATCACCACTCCAATTACTTAAACATATACATATTACACTATGACACTGCTAATAACAAAGAAATGCCTTTAAAAAGTAATTTCCCAGTCTTTCCAAATCAATCCCTGCTCCATCATGGAAAAGGTGAAGCCTACTTTGCGAAATGTGGAAATGGGCGGGACCTGTGGGAGGGTGGGGGAGTAAGCGATGTGACGTGAGGAGGTGGGGAGAACTGCGGGAGTACAAAGGGATAAATACCTTGTAATATGACTGTCATTACTATTGCTGTAATGGCTTGAAATACCACTGGCGGTATTTGCTGCCCTACCTTTTGTAGGTTGGTGCTAAAATAGGAAGTATTCTGTAAATAACATCTGTTTTAGTGTTACCTCAACGGTTGTCAAGATGCCCTTAATTCGCTGGGACTGCGCAATGTATCACGCCTAATTTGGGTCTCATGATGAGTATTGGGGCAATGTGAAAAACATATACCATGTGTTTTTAAAATACCACCCAATCATGATTTGGGATTAAATTGGATATTCAAGGCACGGGATACACAGAATGTGCTGCAAGTGAAAGAAAACATTATGTATTTAACCCATTAAAGTCCATTCGTTGTACCCATTGTGTTAAAAATGCCATTTAATCCCGACTTATAATGATGCCATTTATTAATAATAAACTACATGAACTCCAAGCTTCTCAGTCTGCTTAGATGTGGTATAGCTCCACAGGCTGTGTCAGTGTATGTCCTGCACCTGTGTGATGCCCTCCGCTATCTCAGTTTCTGGAGCTTCAAGGAGGCCCCCTGCCATGTGTGACACCTAAAGGCACTACTGTCCTTTCTCACCCCATTAATGGATAACCGGATCAGGGCAGCACTCAGCTTTTGACTTCGAGGAGGGGCTAATGAGAAGCGTGCCGTTTGTGGGGAGTGTAGCTTTTCAGCCGCCCACTGACAACAAAAGGTCTTTTATCCTCTATGCAGCTGAGGAAGCCGCTCAGGAGGGGGTGCTGAAAGTGATCGGCTGCGGGGTGGGGCAGATGACAAAGGTTGCAAAGGTTATCTTCACAACAACATTATGCACCATTCTTTAACTGTCGGAGTCCCTTCATCCAGGCAAAGGTTCCTGTTTCCTTATTGGAGTGCTATGTTTTCTTGGGAGCCCATCTAGCTGTGTGTGCTGCAGCACCAGAGACTGTTATACCTGAGGTAGAAAGGGCCCGTCACCAAGAGCATGTATGTTCTTGTTGTACATACTCTAGCAGTTTACACATAAACCTTAAGCGCAGAGGTACCAGTTTGTTCAACCTAATTGCATAAGGATGCTTAATAGCCCAGAGGTTTAAGTGAAATGCGCATGTTTTTACAATGCAAGCAGTTTTTGTAGTATGTTGCAGTAAATAAATGTCCCCTGTGCAGTGATAACATGGAACGGTGCACTAATGTTTTCATGGCATTTTTGTTATCACCCTCTGTGTGATTGATTGCAGCGGGTATACATTCTGTCAGTCCGCAGAATGTTACAAACGCGGTTGTGATGAAATGCCTGCAAAGCAGTGGGCTGTTCCCCCTCACCCACCGCCCCCACCCCCCCCCGTTGATAACACCTCTTAGATGCCAGCCCATTAAAACAAAACCCCATTGCCGACATTTGCTGTCCTTTGGGTGTAAAAAAAAAAAGAACGCTTGCTGTGCTCCGCCTCTTAAACCTTTACACTACAAACGAGCAGGCTGTGACCCTATCATGAAATGGTAATGTTGCTGGCACGCCCGGGCCCCGAAGGACCGCTGCCTCCGTCATTGGCATAGCTTCTGAAACGTAATTTAAAATGCTTGTCTCGTTTTTCTGCCAAAGCCAAAACGTTCACTGATGGTCTGAAGCTATTCTAGAAAACACGCGCACCAATGGCTTTCTGCCCAAAAATAGTTCAGAGGAAACATGTTTGGAAATTACAATAATGCTTACCTAGCTCCTAGGAGCAGGCTGGCAGGGGAGCACTAAGGGCACCGTTGAACAATCGCATGACGCATACGATGCTGCCACAGAACAGCAGCATGGCTCCCAGTACCAATTAGGGGTGTACCTTCGGCTTCGAGTACAAATTCAAGTATTATTCGGCCGGATGCAGAATAGCTAGTTTCAACCGGAATTCGGCCGAATGTTTACTCGAAGCCAAAGTTCGGTATACCCCTATCATCAATCAACCTCAACCGTTGAGGTCCTGGATTTTCTTATTTTTCTTCATCTTTTAAAACCCTTCAGACTGACTGCTGGGAGCTTGTCTGTTTCGTTTACTCTTTTTGTTTTAACAAGGCCATCTCCATAGACCTTGTAACTAGGAAATAATGCTGAGCCTTTACTGCCGTAAGGTGATCTATTAATGCCAATTGACCTTTCACCTTGTTAACCATTTAGAGATCTATCAAGTGCGTCTGTAGCGATTCTCAGCAATCTCTCCTGCAGCTATCAATATTACTTGATCCCTGTAAATTGCTTGAAGGCAGCTCAATTTCAATTTCTAGCTCAACTTACCAGTGGTTGTGGAGAGATTTTCTAGTACAACGTGATTGATATTTTCTGCTAAACATTTTTTTGTTATAGTATATTTATGGGAACCATCTCAAACACTGCAAGATACTTTGAGGAGACACAACAGAAGTAGGGCTGTGACCATATAAATAAGTGCAGAGTTGGTCGCTGGTAGGAATCCAGGGGAGATTGCTTTTACCATTCCTGTAAGATTGGACCTCATATCAATGTGATCAGAATCAGATAAGTACATTTTGATTGTAATTAAAACAATCATAAAACATATACATCAATAAATACAACATTGAGGCCCATGCTGATAAAACGAGCATACATCATACATACAATGACATAGCTGATGCATACATATCGCACTTTTTGTGTAACCCTTCTAGAACAAATCTATCATAGGCTCAAAAGAAATTCCCCAAAACTTCCATATATCGCATAAACATTTGAAATTTAAAATTAAAAATATTTAGAAACCGTTGTTATCATCAGAGGGTCAGGACAGACACCTATCCTAAGTGGTAATGCTTGATTAATAAAGGAATCCATTGCACAAGATATACACATGTCTTGCATTAGAAGACACCAATGTGTGCCTTAATCGATAACATCTTCTGTATTTCAAAACCGGTATAAGTGTTACCTTGTGAATTGAAATATATGCTGGGCCCTAATGTTTCCAAATGGTTTGGACAGGAGGGGTGGGCATGGCACTCAATCATTAACCCTAAACATTTCCCTGTCATGGAATACAAAATGTATATGTTGACAGGTGTGTATGGACCAGCCAAGGATTGGCTACAACATCCCGGGTGATGAAATTGACAGATGGGCTCTATTTGAAGATTTCTCATGCTACGCATTTTCTATTTGTGCCAAAAGTAGATTATTAGCAATTCATTAACCTTCCCCTTATTGACGCTATCATATGAAGATGCTCAAACCAATGACTGGCATTTACAAGTAGCGTTTACATGGCTAATCCACCTAATTCTAGTGGCAAGGGTATATGACAAAGTATCAACAAGTATATCTATAGATAAGGTGCCATTCGGTTTCGCCCACAATGTGAGCTATATCATTGCAGGAGCCAGGTAGAATTGATCCTCAGTATAGCTCAACCCTAAATCTTGATTATGAGTTGTACACCTTTATTATCATGGGCAGTAGTTGGATACTTTTTACCAATAGTTTGGGAGCCCCTCAACTGAGAACAAAGATGTCTCAAATACCCTGCTGTGTGGAATTTCTTATGCTCAGAAGGGTCTGCAGCCACGTTTTAGCTCACTGCACCTTCACACAGAAAAATTACACACTTGCATATGAGTCTGATCCAGGGGCGTTGCTAGGTCTGTAAAAGATCTGGGGCTAGATCCCATTGCAAATTTAGATGTCAGATTACTATATCATATGAACACACGCGTCACGTTGTGTTTTCAAGAATTAATATTGTATGCTATACTGCTCATACTCCTTTGGAAGTACTGTGCTAACATGCAGCTAAACTGCCACTCCAAAGTATGAACATTCATCCAATAGTGCTAGGTAATACTTTGAGGTTGTATAAGACAAAGAAAAGCCTTTTAACAGGACAAGCGTGGTTTGATAAATTGTATTTAAGCAGCAGCTGGAGAGCCCCCCGTTGGCCACATTATCCACACAGTCGCTTGCTGCTGGTTGTTGGGCTGACACATTTGGGGTAGGTAGAGGGCTTAAATAGTGGTGGGATGTAATTACTTTAATTATACAATGTAGTGAGCGAGCTTGAAATTGACCAGGGGCCTATAGGGAGTTGGGGGGGTTTCAACCACCATGAGATTTTTTTTAAAACCCTGTCAAAATTGCACATATTTCAGAAAATCTTTTAGAAAACAACCAGAAAAGTACATATGTTTCTTAGTGATCTAATGGGCTACTGAATACTGTACCACTAATTAGCTGTGGCCAACAGCAAGCAGGAGGGATACAAATAGCATATATAACATAACATACATGTATTCAAAGACCATCATGGGGCTTTCCTCATCAATATATGCCAGTCTTGCACCCATTATCACTTTGATGTGTCCTAAGACAATTTTGAGAGTCCCCTGCCACATAATATGCTAGCATTGCCACTGTATATTGAGGGCTTTCCTCATCCATATATTCCAGTTTGTACCCATCATCAACTTGGCATGCCCAAAGACACTTTTGTGAGTCCCCAACCATTTAGTGTGCTAGCATTGCCACTGGAAACATTTTCGATGCTACTTGAGCCCAAAGTTCATCATGAGGCTTGCCTCTTAATATACGCCAGTGTTGCACCCATTATAAACTTGGCATGCCCAAATAGAATTTTGAGTCGCCAACCACATATTATGCTAGATTTCCCACTGGAAACATTGTCGATGTTACTTGTGCCCAAATACCATAACAAGGCTTTCCTCATCAATATATGCCAGTGTTGCACCCACTATCACCTTGGTGTGCCCAAAGACAATTTTGTGAGTCCTCCACCACATAATTTGCTAGCATTGCCACTGCAAATATTTTTCATGCTAATTGTGCCCACATACCATCATGCGGCTTGGCTCATCAATGTATGGCAGTATTGCATCGACTATCAACTTGGCGTATATCCCTTGAAGGCAGTTTTTAACACTTTAAAGGAGTACTGAATGGCTTCAATTAACTGGACGCTCAGTTCGTATAAACAAATAGGCCTGGTGTGTTAACTCCCCGTCATGCTATGCTGCTGCACTCCATTGATCATTGTAACCAGGACTTATGTACAGTTAACTAGCCCACAAAGACCAATTTCTCTTAAGCACCTTAATTGCACCATACGCTAGACAAAGCATTCAGTATAAAAATGCTTCTGGAAAAGCAGAGGCTGCTGATTGTCTCATCTCCCTTAAATGAGCACCATTATCTACAAATCGCAAACCCCAAATCTCTCAGAAACAAATAGATTCACATACCCAATTATTAAAAAACATACAACCAGCCCAAAACTTAAGAATGTACCCACCAAAACACCAACACAATACAAGTATACTTAAGGGCTGACATGCAGATCATCCTACCATATGGACCTAATACTGAACACACACAATACCTGGAATTGAAATATATTGTTCTGAATGTTTAAGTCTTGTGAAAAAAGGATATGGTAATTATCAGAAATCTCAGAAATTGGTATAACAATACTGAAATCTGCATGTTACACCACACAGATCTCATCAGCAGCCAATCAACCTGCTGAGCTACCCATTTTGTTTCTCTCTCTCTCCTGAGCTCCATGATATAGATGCAGGCTTGAAAGCGATCATTTGAACTCCTTTGGTTGCAGAGGGGGAGAAAGAAGGAGTTGCCCAGTGCAGTTTGTTAAAACAAACAAAGAAGGCCTCATTTAAGGCACTTGTTAGGTCAATGTTGGTCTTTTGCATGAAGCATAAGTGATGAGTCCAGTAAAGCACTTCATTCAGATTCACAAATATGACAAATCCTCTGGGTTATTAAACAAATATACAATTCCAATAAGCCTCAGACTAAGGCTCGAAAATAGCTGCATAATTCATCTTCAGGTTAACTTCTTTTCACTGCAGGTGCCTGAAGTGAAAGCTAATTGGAGGTATCCCCTTTCGTTTTCTTTATAGCACAGTTCAGATGAACACACACAAAAAATAAAGTGTGAAAGTACACAGTCCCCAGCACAAATTCATCCCTTGCTTGATGACTACAAGTTTACATGGTCCACATACGTGGGTCGAGTCAGGTAGTGTTGCCTGTCGCTGCTGCCGTCTGCCCTGTTGTCCCTCTCTCAAGCCAAGTGACTAATCGAGAATGCTGCAGCACCATGTACTGCTGCTGCTGGGTGTGGTGGAGGTGGGGCGGCATGGGCAGCATCACCAAAGCACAGTGTGCTGGTGGTGAAGGCTGCGGCCAAGCCGTGGCCCAGACACACCTTATGAAACCAAGTAGGCAGCAGCACGAAGGGGTACTTACTAGTTACATGTGGCACATAGAAAAGCTCCTGAAATAAAGAAATGAATTAATGTCTATAGGACTTTCTTTCTTTGACAAAAAATAATTGCGAGAGTTAGTTTATGGGGTCACATGTCTAAAGTGAAATAGTGTCATAATTTTAATTTTCAGAATACAAAACAGCACTGAGTTAGCACCATGCCCAAACCACCAGAACACACGCCTCAAATCGAGTTTCATTTCATTCAGCTTTTATTTTCTCCTTTTAAATCTTGACTTTAAAACTATAGAATTAAAACAGTTTATAGGTGTATTTCTACCAGTAACAAAATCATTTTACATTTCTAAGTAATCAGGCCTGTAACCAACAATGTACGTTTAAATATGCGATTTTCCCCCTTCAGTCAGGAAAAAGCACATTTTACTATTTCTTTAAATTCGGTTTTCATCTCCAGCAAATATACACTTTCTATAGCTACAGTTCTTTTCTTGAGTGCTGGAGTTGTTTTGCAGCATGGATCCAGTTACAGGCATCTATTTAGTGTCTTTCTCTGGACAGCTGATTCTTGATACTGTTGCAAAGAAAATAGGCGTGTTTCCTGTGTAAAATGAAAACAAAGCCCTGGGTTGATTTTTCAAAGATACATTGGACAGGAGCTGTCATTCAAATGAGGCCTGGTTCCTCTGAGACACAATTAATGATCCTGGGCATTACAGAGCCTTTTTAATCACAGTGGTTCATGAGAAATTGATGAATTTAGTGCCAAGCAGCACTTTTAAGGTTGAGAAAGTGTCATTTAAAAGAGGCATGTTGATCTTTCAGCAAAATAATGCTGCCTCTTTCACTTCACTCCATGTTAAATGTTGCAGAGCACACTGGCACATTCCTGCAGTGAGTGCTCTGTTCCACCCCACCTGAAATGTGTGTGGCAGGGTGGTGCAGCCATTTTCTGGATGTTACAAAAATGCAGTTTAGAGATCTTCGCACGCACAGGAGTCAGTGCTGCCATTTTGTGCTGTTTCTTGCACCAATGCAGCAAAGTAATGTAACATAGCACAACTGAGTGGGTCAAAATATCCCACAGATCCCCCCACCCCGACTTCATCTGGACTTCCAGTCGTGTGTGAGTTGGGCAAGTGGGATTTGTTTCTTGAAAAAGCAGGTTCAGTCGGGTATGAATCTTTCTTCCATCAACGAACAATGCAACATGCTCTCCTCGCTGCCTCTGGTATGGAATGTGGAACGAAACCCCTAGCCTTCTCTCAGTTTTTCTTTTCTGGTGTGGAGCGACACTCTGGATTTCCTTGGGCTTCTCCTTCCGGGTGCCTGAGGTGGTCCTCCTTGGTAAGGACAGTGTAATCAGTACAAATCTATAAAGTAGAACACAAACCGGTTATGACAATTTTCCCACTAACTGTACTCCAATTGGGATGACAGCAGTGGGATATACGCATGCAGTCAGTGACAATTTGAAATATTCCTATGCTTTGGATATATCCCCCACTGGGTTTTCTGTAGACTCCTCTATTTGCTGCAAAGTGTGCCTGGGGTGGCAGCTCTTTAGCTGATTGATGTGGATCCAACTCCCTTCTGTCAAGACATGCTTGGGGATGCAGATTCTGTAGGCGACTGGTGAGATTTTGTCCATAATTTCAAAAAGTCCCCGCCAGCTAGGCAAGAATTTTCTCTCCTTGGTCTGGTCCCTTTGGAAATTGTACAAGTAGACCCTGTCTCCTACTTGGTATTCCTTTTTGGTTGTCTTTAGATCATAGTGGGTCTTCATGCTGTCTGCAGATCTTTCTAGATTCCGCTGAGCATACACAAAAGCATGTTGAAGGTGTTTTCTCAGATTCTCAACATACTCATGAGTTGTGGAGGCATTTATTAGTGTCTGCTCTTGTGTTCTGTAGAGTAGATGCTGAGGTAGCACTGTCCAGTCATCAACTCAAATGGAGACATCTTAGTTGCAGAAGAAGGGTTAGATCTGAATGCCATCAGGACAAGTGGTAGTCGAATGTCCCAACTTGGCCCAGAGTCTGTCACAACATTTTTTAGTATGTTCACAATAGTTTTATTGTACCTCTCAACTCCACCACTAGAGGACTCCGGTATGCAATGTGTAGTTTCCTTTTTACCCCAAGTATCTCCCACATCTTTGTCATCACTTTGCTGGTGAAGTGACTACCTCTGTCTTACTCAATCCTTTGGGGTAGTCCAAAACACGAGAAGATGTGATTGATCATCAGGGCAGCTGCTGTTTCTGCCTTGCAATTTGGGGTCGGAAGACATTCCACCCATTTAGTAAACAAGCATGTTACCGTTAACATTTGCTTGATCCCCCTAGAGGAGCGAATCACGGGCCCGATAGAAAATCTGACCAAGGTAGTGTCATCCCCCTCTTTTGGAGGGGAGCTCGATGTGTGAGTGATGTTGGCTGAAATTGTGCACACACAAGATACCCCTTGTCGTATTGGTCGAGGTACTGCCCCATGTGTGGCCAGTATGCAAACTGTTGCAAGATTTCTAATGTAGTATGAAACTCCTGATGACCGACTGTGGTCACATCATGGGCGTGACTTAGCATCAGGCTTCATAATGAGGTAGGCACCACCCACTGGTCACAGCCAGATATGGATCTCCTCACCAACACACAGTCTTGGATTCAGAACATTTCGGGACATTTCATCAACACTCTGAGGTCCTCTTTCCCAATGCAATCAGTATCCGTCAGAGGAAAGTTCTCAGGGTCCTCAATGCGTTGATAAAATGTACCAATGATTGGATCCCCTTTTTAAGCCGTTATTAAATCAGCATCTGGGGTCTCCTTACTCCACTGGGCAGTTGAGATTTAATTCTGAGCATTTGTCTGGGACCTAGTGATAGCAGTGACCTGGATTTCCCCCAACAGGGACTATATCTAAAGGATATCCCCTTGGATGGCTCCGGTTTTGACCAGCTGATCAGCTAAGTAATTTCCAGTTGTGTCTGGTCCCTCTATTCTGGAATAACCCTTGATCTTTTTCCAGTAGATGGTCATCCCACTAGAGGTGACCAGATCATCAATATTATGTATAAGCTTGCCATGTTTGAGTGGTTTGTTGTTAGCACATAGCATGCCTCTGGTTTTCCTATTAAGCAGGTGCGCCACAAACCCGTTCCAGACATAATCTGAATCAGGGATTATGACCAGTTCGTGGAGTTGGTGTTGGTCAGCAGTGCGGATGGCCTGATGAACTGCCATCAGCTCTGCCACCTGACTACTAAAGGGACCAATTTCGTACCCAGCGGAGGGTTCCAGGGCATCATTCACCCAAGCTTGCCATGTTTGAGTGGTTTGTTGTTAGCACATAGCGTGCCTCAGGTTTTCCAATTAACCAGGTGCTCCACGAACCCGTTCCAGACATAATCTGAATCAGGGGTTATGACCAGTTCGTGGAGTTGGTGTTGGTCAGCAGTGAGGATGGCCTGATGAACTGTCATCAGGTCTGCCACCTGACTACTAAAGGGACCAATTTTGTACCCAGTGGAGGGTTCCGGGGCATCATTCACCCAGGCATTCCCAACGCCAGCCACCAATTCCTTTTCCCCATTGTTATCAACATGGTAGGAGCACCCATTCACATAAACAGTGGGCATTCCCTCACACTTGTCTTCTTCATAGACTTTGTTTGGGTTTTAAGACTTTCGTCCTCGAAAAAGTTTTCTCTGGCACTATCATGCAAGTCAGCCAGACCTTGCGCGAGGGGACTCTTCTTGTTTTGGCCATATCTGACCTCCACAGGAAAGCCTTGCATTGACAGAATCCAGGAAGTAATTCTGGAATTACTCAAATTTCCAGCCTGGATTCTGTCACTTTGGGGATTTTGCAAAGGCTGGTGTGGAGTCTCCACTATGATGTGTTTCCCCTGGATGAACGGGCAGTCATTTTTCAATGCCTGCACCGTTACCAGGAGTGCCTTCTCACAATCGTTGAATTTTTCCTCCACAGAGGATAAAGTCGTACTTGCATAGGAGATGACCTTATTGACCTTTTCATGCTTGTGATATAATACTGCGGTCAAGCATGTATTTGAGAACCCTGTCTCCAAGAAGAACTCCTTGCTTTTGACAGGGTAAGCTAGACAAGGTGCTTGTGAGAGGCTTCTTTTGAGTTGCTTTACTGTCTCGGCGTGTTCTGGACCCACCTCCCACTGGACCCCTTCTTCAACAGAAGGATCAGTGGTCTTGTAATCTCTGCGTAATCCTCAATGAACTTCCTACTGTAATTAGTCAGTCCAAGGAGGCTCCTTAGCTCACGCAGAGTTGTGGGGTCTTTTAGTTTCAGGAGTGCTTCCAATTTCTTTTCCTGGGGACAGAGACCCTCGGGAGTTATCTCATGCCCCTAGAAATTGACACGGGTCCTGCACCACTGTGCCTTCTGGAAGGATATTTTTGCTCCAGCAACCCTCAACTGAGTAGGAACATAACAGATTTCTGCTATGTGTTCCTCCACAGTTGAGCTTTTGATCAGGACATCATCTACGTAGGCCAGGTTACCTCTTTCACCCAAGTCATGGCATGGCCTTGTCTAAGAATATGTTAAATTCATTGCCGGAGTTGAGTCCGGGTCCATGTGTACTGCTGCCCCCCCGAAGGTTAAGGCCAGCTTGTATTGCTCCTCCCTACCGACAGGTACGGTCCATTACCCATTGGTAAGGTCAATGGCAGTGTATACCTTTGACCACTGGATCTGGGCCAGCCCCATGTCAATGTAGGGGAGAGGCCATCGGGATATGTGGACCTGTTTGTTTAGCTCCCTTAGGTCAGCACAGAGTCTCCACTGGCCATTGGGTTTTAAATCCCCAGCACCGGATTATTGAAGGTTCTGTGTACTGGACGAAATATCCCACGGGACACAAGGTTTTTGATAATTTCCATCAGGGACACCATGGATGCGAGAGGCAAGCAATATTGCTTCACAAACTCTGGAGTTATACCAGGGTCCGTGGGACTTGTTGTTTTATGGATTTTGGTGCGACCACAGTCATATGAGTCCACTGCAAAGAGATCTTGAAAATCTAAGAAAACTTGTTTCAACTTTTGCTTTTGCTCCAGAGTCTCACAGGCATCAGCTAAGTTGACTCTCTCTTCAACCATTTTCCTGAAGCCCGGAAAGACTTCTGGTTTCAGCTGCCTCCTCCAGCTGGGTGGAGAGGTGCCTGGTTAAAGTATTGACCTGATCGGAGGGTTTCAGGCAGGGAAGGCAGTGCTTGTGGACATAGATCACCTCATCCCTCCTGATGTCATAGGTCACCTCTTCCTTACCGTAAAGAGATGAAGTGTATACCAGGAAATTCACCCCTTGCCGGGTGAAGATCCTGTCCGGTGTTATGTCATTATTGCTATCACTGTCAAAACAGTAATTCGGGATTGGTCCTATCACTTCATTACCTAAATCTATGGAAAAATGTCAGTCATCAACCGCCATTCCAATAATGGTGCCTGCGCTCAGAGTGATACTCCTAAGGTCGCTGCTATCCATCAATATTGGAATGGTGTTGTGTTCTACATTGACGATTGGTGTTGGGTTTAAGCCCAACCCTTGCTGTTGTAGATGGGTGTTGAGGTGAACATATGCGTCAGGATTTTGCAGTTTCTGTCCTTTTTTAATTTTTAATTCAAGTGTGAATAGTTATGTCCGTCCTGGGATGGTGACTTCCTCTCCAATTTGAACTTCAACTGCATACGGCAGCAATTGGGCTGACCAAAATGCTTTTTCTGAATCATCAAAGTCCATGGGATTACCCCCTAATTGGGACCAGGCTTTGTAGTTTATCAGGTGCAAATTAATGGCAAAGTGATTGACAATGTCACTGCCTAAATAGAATGCAGCAGGGAAATCTCGCACAACCCAACAATTATGTACTATTCTTTTGTTGCCTATAGACCTTTTGAGCATACACCTTCCAGGCAGGAGATGTTTGGAATTGGGAGTTTCCAGGTCCATATCCCATTTGTCAATCAATTTAAATGTGGGAATGGCTGGATCTTTTGGGAGTTTTCAGAACATGTCTTTGCTGATGAAGCTCTTACTGTTGTTCACGCACACTCGGGCGAGAACAGATTCCTTCCCCTTATTTAACGAAATAGGGATGAATAGCTGTTCTCTAATTTTCTGAATGTCAGCTAAACTTTGAGCTTGTTTCTCATCACTTTTGACTATGGAATTGGGATTTTCCGATTGTGAATCAGTATAGAATTTCCAAGTGTTTACTTCCAGTGTGGAATGCCACTTGAAACTGGAAGGAAGGTGGATTTTCAGAAATAGAGAGCAGTTCCCATCACCAGTTTGTTGTCTTACAGCAATTACTGTCACATCAGGGATTTGGTTGTGGTGAAAATGGAACTCAATCTGATCCTTTTTTTGTTCAACCATGTGGCATGTGCCATTCAAACTAACATGGTTGACACTATGTTGTAATTTTATTGGTCAGTCGGTCTGGGTCCAGAGGACCTTGTTTACACAGTCTATTAGGGGGGACAACCTTCGCAGGATGTCATTCCCCATTAAACAGGGGGTGACCTCTGGAGTCACGACTATGACCAGATGTTTCACCTTTTGTCGCCCAATTTTAATTTCCAGATCTGCAGTCCCCTCAACAGGAATTTCATTCCCATCGAAGTTCTCAAGTTGTCCAGGAAGAGGGGTGAGAGGGATCTGGTATCTCTCTCCCCTTCCTGAATTCAGCTGATCAAAGGCCCTTTTTGACAGAAGAGTTGCTTGGGATCCAGTGTCCACCAGTGCCGACACTGTACACTGCCCTTGTATTTGGACCGGGGCATAAAATCTTCCCTCCTTCTCCTCAAGGGGGCCAAGATAATGTGCATTTTGGGCAAGTTGATTGATCAATTTCCTGATTCTTGACTCCGACACAGGGGTAGTTTGGGCATGATTCTGTGTGGGAGCTTAGGGATCTGCAAGACAAATGTGACAGTTGGATATTTGGGGAGTTTTGGGCTCCCCGGTTCTGATTCTGTGCCGCCCCCTCCTTTTTAGAGGCTTCACCAGAATAGGTTTGGGCAGTGTGGTTTTCATTATTATCATTCTGGAGTTCAAAGGTAGGCGATTCTAACTCAGTCCTGACATTCACCCAGTCTTCATTAGGATCTCTTGGGACCCATTTTTCTTTGGGAGGAGTGCCCCCGTCCCTGAAGGAGAAGATCTTTTTCCCAGAATCCTCTAAGGATCCCTTCCATTCAAATTGGAGAACACTAACCTCCTCCACAGAATGGGTCTTTTTGGGTTCTTTATTTCATCTACCCGCCCTCTGTTCTTTGGGTTGCATACTTTCAGGGGCAGGAGATTTTGGTTCAGGTTCCTGGGTGTCCAGGGGCTTTTCCCGGGTGGGGAAGGAAGCTTCCTCTAAGGCTTTACACCTCCCTTCCCCCATGCCTCCTCCTCTGGAACTGGTGAGTTGTCAGGGTTCTCTCCCCGTCATTGTTCTGGACTACAAGACCCTTGGTTTGTGGGGTTCTGAGCTGCCATGTTCATCTGAGGGTTCTGCTGAGCCCTCAACATGCGACCCAGAACCTGAGACAGGTTCTGGACATGGCGCTCCAGTTGAGACACCTGTTCCGGCTGGTATGGGGTCTCTGGCCCATCCTAGGTGAATCACGATAAGGGTAACTATCCCTTCTCCCATAGTACCCTGAGTTTGGAAAATTGGGGTAACCCTCCACTCTTGGCCTTCCCTCTCCCGGATTGGGCTGTCTGGGCTCTGGAAAGTGGGGAAAGAAAGGAGGGTTGTTTTGAAGGGTTGAAGTTTTGAGGGTACCGGGGGAAAGAAACTCAACCCGGCATTTGGGGGATTACTGCCCTCCCGGGGAAAGTTAGGAGGGAAGTTTCCTGGGGTGTTACTTATCTGGTTGGATCTTGGATCCCCGCTTGGGCTGCGGGAGTCCACACATACTCCAGGATGGGTTTGTACCCTTGCATCAGGGGCTGATATAATCAGGAGAGTTAGGGGTCCCTGTTGTGGGATTTACCTCCCTGACTACCGCATGTCCGGGATTGGCCCAAGAGCCTTCTGGTTCTTTGATTGGATGGATTTTGCACAGGTATATTTTTAGGCCCCGGAGAAAGCAGCTCAGTGGCACATCCACTGAGCTTTGGAGACGCCTGTTTATGTAGTAAATACTACTTCAATTATGATATAGCTTAGATTTGATTCTGGGTATGTAATCCTTCTTTGGTGGTCAATCATCTATGTGGAGACCCCCGTTGTTTACTTGTTATTAAATCACTTATGCGTTTATCATTTTCAATTTTTCTTTATTGAATTCATTGTGGCAGAAGCCCTTGCCGATGAATTTCGGACAAAGTCCTTCCTCAGGGCGAGTTTCTGTCCACTTGCTATGTATTTTTCTCTGTAGTTTATATCGACAATTCACACGCAGCGGTAGTCGTGAGCTATTTTCAAAGAGAGCTTCTGTGTCATGTCACGTGTATGTCAGCCAAAGTATATTAAGCTGAGGAGCAGTTTGAACGGTTGCTCATTGTAGTAGAAGCATTCATAGAGATTCTCATCCGACATCCGGTGAGGTATACCATTGATTGGATCTCTCAAGCGAGTGTCAGGGCTGTATGTTTCGTCCGACTCGTACTATCTGTTTCTTCTTCTCTACGGCGTCGCGTGCAGCGTTGTGGTGTCTGGGGCCACGGTTGTTTCCCCTGGCAACAGGCTATTTTTAGGCCCCCCATCTCAAGATCTAAAATGGGGGCAACCCTCACCTCTGCCACCTTAGCAGCAGCAGGGGTGTTGGCTGGTTTGGAGTTTTTATTTGTGTTTTTGCTATCTGCCAGTGTCTGTACCTCATAAATGTGGGTCGCCTGTTCTATGACCCAGTCCAGTTATCTCTTCTCATGAAAGTCCTTCACCAGCTGGGTCATGATATATTTGGGGAGTGCATTGATGAAGGTAGTGATGAACTCTTGACTATCTGTGCGCACCCTCCTGGTGGTCTGCGCAAAGGCACGTTTGAGCTCCTGCACACATTTTTGTGGGGCCTGATCTTCCCCGCACTGCAGATTATAGGCCACCTTGCGGGCCTCTTGGGGGTTTCTATGTGCAGAGAAATGTTTTAGGATGGCTGCCCTGTAGGTGGACCATCTTGAGTGGTCCTGAGCCTCCAGTCCCACAAAGAAACTGGAGTATTCAGGAGAGAATGTCCACTTCACATACCATATGCAATTCTGGCTGTCGTTCAGATGGAAAGTGTCCATAATCTGTTCATATCATTCTAGGTATTCCCAGGCAGAATAGTTTGCATTTTTATGATATGGAGTTAGAACACTCCTAATGGCCTTGATCTGCTAAAGGGGATCTTTTTGCATAGCTTGCTTAATGTTGTTTTCCTTCTTGGTTTTAGTCACCCGAGTCCACTCGTCCTCAGACTCAGAGGCACTATACAGGAGGTGGCTTCTTGATCCTCTAGGCACTCCCTGATTCTGCAAGCTTGAGATGGGCTTGCAGAATGTGGGGGCCTAGTTTCCCTATTCCTCTGGTGCTCAGAAGAGACTTCTGACTCTCCCCTGCTCCCAGGAATGGCTGAGTACCCACCCCACTGCCCGAACTGGGTAGAGGTATTCAGGATACTCTTTTTGGGCTTTATTTCCTGGAGTTCCCACCAAATTTCACAAACTTATCTTTTGGAAGGTGGTATTTTTGAGGGTCAAGTTCCCTGACTCTCCCCTCATAGGACTCTTCCTGTCAGAGATATTAGCCCTAATATTTGGGGATCTGTACAGGGACGCCCATCCACCAATTTCTGGGGGGTGCTGATCTGTCAGTCCCATCTTACCAACCCTATTGAATTCTACCATCCGCATGGCCCCTGGTTCATAAGAGCCAATAGACAGGAAGCTGGCAGAGTTCATGGTGTTTAAGGGGTTAGAGTCCCTGAGTACAGGAGTCCTTATGTTATGATCAGGCGTTGCCCTGTCCCTCTCTACCTTTTCTTTTTCAGCCCCTATTTCCTGGTGATAAACAAAAATCTGAGCCTTTTGTTTCTCTATCAAGGCCTTACTGGTCTCAATGTTAGCTCTTACATTGCCACTTGCTGGTGGAGCCCATCATTCTTTTCACAGAGAGCCTCATTGTCCCTCTGCGCTTCCTGCATGGTCTTGGAATACTGGGCCAATTTCTGCTGCAGGAGACTCACCTCCTAAATTTTAGCATCTTTGGTCTGGGTGTTCTCTTCCAGAGCACCTTCTATCCGTCTGGTGTGCTCTCGTAGCTTCCCAAACTCTCTCTTTAATTCATTGAGCTCCTGGAGGGCCAGCTTTCTTCCCTCTAACTTGTTTTTTAATTGGCTTACTTCCTGGCCTAAGGTGTCTCTCTCCTGACCTAGGGTGCCCCTCTCTGTTCAGCCAGGTCATCCCTTTGTTTTTTGATGGCATTGGATTTCTGGCACTCCTCATCAAATTATGTTTGAGAGTGTAGGTCTCTCATAATTAATGTATTATTTTCCTCTTTCAAGATTTCTATATGGTTTTGTAGGGTAACTATCTGTTCTGAGCAGACTATATTATAATTTAATTGTTGCGCCATTTTCTGTGGACTTTGTTGCAGAGAGTCATCCTTTTCCTGACACTCCTCTTTTAGTGTCTGTAATTGGGTGTCTTGCCCTGCATTCTCTTTCTGTAGGAGAGCCAGATCTTCTTTTAATTTTGTGACATAATCTCTAGATTCTGCCTCTAATTCATGGCTCTTCAGTAGCCTTTGTTCTGCAGAGTCTAGACAATTCTGGATTCTCACTAGTGATTCAATTTGATTCTGTGCCAGAACAATATTTTCAGCATGCTTTTCTTGCAACACTCGTATGTGGAGGTATAGGTAGGCCGCAATTCTGGCAATTTTTCTTTGCTCCTCTTTAACTTTTGGGCCATGTACAATTCACTAAGAACTTGGTGTAATGGGCCATTTTCCTGCCATGCATTCAGGTCCATGGCAGTGGCCTGTTCTGTGATTTCCTGCAGTCAGACATGTTCATTCTGTTCTGGTCACTCACCCCTGACAAAAAGCTTGTGCAGGGGGTGCTCCCTAGCCATACTGATTTCTACAGAAACAACCATTTTGGAAATATCAATTTCTTTATTAATTATGTTGGGGTTGATTTACTTTTACTTTTACAGACCGGACTGGTCTTGGAGTATTTGTTTTGGGAGGCACTTGTACAGTGTAGCACAGTAAACCAACCAAGCAAGGTGTCACTACCCTGCAGGTTAGTCCACTGTGCTAGACTGTCACGGTGGTAATCACACTCAAAATCACGACACAAGACCCCAAATCTGTTAAGTATTTCAATCAGGCAATTTATTTATTTATTTTAATTTTTGTAACGCGCCAACATGCCCGCGGGCAATACACCCTGGTCTCAGCCTAGTTTGCAAAATTGTGGATTTCCGCCTAAAATTAACCAAACGGTTTTTAAGAAAAACGGGTGAAATACTTTGAGTGTGGTGTTTCGGTTGTGATGTAGCAATAGGTCTTGGGTATAATCCAGAGTTAAAATAAAGTATCTAGCTATTAAACTGAGGAAGTTATGCAAGGTTGAATGAGAGGCATTTTTAGAAAAATCGGGTGGTGAAAACAGAAAATAAACTCAGTTTGGACAAGAACATATTTACTATAGTTTTACTCTAAGCTAAAGCATTCTGGCCAGAATATCAAGGAGGGGCCCAGTACACTCTAGAGTTGATTCATGATTTGAACACCAGATCCCCATTGCCCACCCCAGCGGAAACCAGTCAGATCAATCGAAGTAGGATTGATGGTTTAAGATTTACACAAGATACAAATGACTAAAGAAATGGCGCTTAGCATGATAAATCAAAGACAGGATTGCAATATGGATACTGACAATGTTACAAGTTATTAAGGTAAGGATAGGATGGTTTAGAGATTGGGATGAGACAAGGCAAGGCACAACAAGATATGCTATGGTTTTCTATGATTCCTATTAATACTTACAGTCCACTTTAATTTAGGATTTTAGACCATCAAGGGTTCTGGTCATCACACGGATCAGGACTAACCAAGGACAGCTGGGCAAATTTGGTGAGACAGGATCATCTGGGCAGTTCTGGTCACCGGACTGCACTGGACTGCACTGGACTGCACTGGACTGGCCCTTCTGGTTACTGGAGACTGGAGAACAGCGGGATAGGGAGTTTGAGCAGGCTTGGAACTAGTATTAGCAAGCCAGACTGGATCAGAATGCTTCCCTTGGATTTTGGGGATTTATAGAATTTGAGGCCTAGCTGAAAAGGGGTTCAGCAATGCATAGGCCTTGGCTTTGCAATTAAATCTAGAATCAGGATCAAGCAGGATGAAGAAATCAGGAACAGGACGCCACACAGGAAATCAGCAAGAAGTCAGGAATTAGTGGGCCTCATTACGAGTTTGGCGGTAGCCATGGAGCTGTTAGCTCCATGGCTACCGCCAAACCGGGCTCCTTTACTGGGTTCCCAGAATGGGGAATTACAGGGCCATTCCGGGTTTGGAGGGCCCGGTAATTCCTCTCTCTGGGAACCCGGGCCAGGACCTTCCACAATCCTATCTGAGCCCCCATAGGGCTCAATGTAAATGGGAGAGGGAGCTAACAACCGGCCAATTACGACCGGCCCGTTGTTAGCTCCCTCTTCCCCTCGCGGGACCCGGTAACAACGCCTGGTTTTACCAGGCGTCCTTACCGGGTCCCGCGAGGGGACTTCGTAATTTCGCGGAATGGGTTTAACGGGTCCGCCTCCATTATCGGAGCCTGTTAACCCATTCCGCGAAGGTCGTAATGAGGCCCAGTGTGTTTTGGTTGACAGGTTCCCTTATTTATCATGCCAAATGACAACACTAAAGTATATGGCAGGGGCAGGCTTACTTCCCTCACCCATAATGCTAGGATTGGGCAAGAGCATAGTTTCCACCTTGCTCTTCACTGATTGGATCACAGAAAGGATGTCATGTTTATGGGATGATTTTTACAATGACTAGAATCCTCACCTAGCCACTGGAACTAAAATCTAATTTTGCCACAAATACGGATTTATGCATTTATAACCTCTGAGAAAATTAGATACACAGGTTACATATTTTGTGGGTCATATTTCAATCCAAATCCCAAGTCTGTGGGATCTGGTTTTGCCTTTCGGCTACATTTTGGCAATTTTAACCATGAAAGATTTGGCCTAAATTGCCCAACTTTGTACACAGATGTGCATTTACCCATGGATGTGTGTACAAAATGTTATGCTCGCAATATCAATACTTTCCCCACAATCTGTTATTCTTTACAACTTCTGTTCCATATGCAGCAATGAGTTCTACCAAGTTTTCAAAGAAAGAGCATAACATTAGATTTAAAACTACAACCTTTTCATATTTTTCCCCATTCTTGCTGCAAAGTTAAATGTCATGAAGTTCAGTTACAAAATAGGCCTTTTAAAACCAACAGGAAGTCTATTGTCATTTCAACCGTTTTTTTTTTCTTTCCCCAACTGCAAGCAAATGTCAATTCCTTTGAAGCAGGATGAGGGGCATCTCTCTTGATTGAAGGTTACTGCCCCTCACACTTGACAGGTGGGAGTCTCAGCCTGCTATTGTCCCAGCCTGGAGCAAAGACGAATGTCTGATGTGACTTGAGAAGTCCCTTCGTCCTAGTTCATTCATAGCCTCCAAGCTAGCATTTAGCCTTTCCTGTGCCAGAAGTTTATGAGGCGTCACCATTTATCAGGACTAGCAACTGGCAGAGCAAGTTTTTTTTTTTTATATAGTATGCCAACTCAGCCTGGGTTTTAGCTTTTATTTTCTCCTTTTAAATCTTGGCTTTAAACCTATAGAATTAAAACAGTTTATAGGTGTATTTTTACCAGTAACAAATCTGTTTGCATTTCTAAGTAATCAGGCCTTTACACAACAATGTACTTTTAAATAGGCAATTTTCCCCCTTCAGTCAGGAAAAAGCATGTTTTACTATTTCTTTAAATTCGTTTTCATCTCCAGAAAATATACACTTTCTATAGCTAGAGTTCTTTTCATGAGTGATGGAGTTGTTTTGCAGCATGGATCCAGTTACAGGCATCTATTTAGAGTCTTTGGCCCTCATTCCAACCCAGGTGGTAAGTTCCCTACTTTACCACCATGGTGTAAACTCTGTTTACACCATGGTGGATGGCGGATTTACCTCCCCATTCCAAGGTGAGTGGGGCGGTAAATCCCCAATCCCCATTTACCCTTCCCCATTCCCATTTTTGCCCCATAGGGCATAATGGGAGCGGGGAAGGCACTAATTACGGCACCGTAAATTACGGTGCCGTAATTAGCGCCAAGGACGCTTAGCGCCTTGGTACTTAACGCCTGCTAAAAGCAGGCATTAAGGTGGAAATCAGGCGTTAAGGGTTAATGGCGCGACGGCGCCGTTAAACCCTTAACGCCTGGGTTGGAATGAGGGCCTTTCTCTGGACAGCTGATTCTTGATACTGCTGCAAAGAAAATAGACGTGTTTCCCGTGTAAAATGAAAACAAAGCACCAGGTTGATTTTTCAAAGATACATTGGACAGGAGCTGTCATTCAAATGAGGCCCGGTTCCTCTGAGACACAATGGCCCTCATTACAAGTCCGGCGCCGGACCATGGTGCTATTAGCACCATGGTCCATGCCGGAGTCCGGCATGGTGGATGGCGGAATTACCGCCCCATTCCAAGGTGAGTGGGGCGGTAATTCCCCATTCACCATTTGCCCTTCCCCATTCTCATTTTTGCCCCATAGGGCATAATGGGGATGGGGAAGGCGCTAATTAGGGCACCGTAAATTACGGTGCCCTAATTAGCACCAAGGTCGCTTAGCGTCTTGGACTTTAACGCCTGCAAAAAGCAGGCGTTAAAGTGTGAATCAGGCGTTAGGGTTAACGGCGCCCATGGTGCCGTTAAACCCTTAACGCCTGACTTGTAATGAGGGCCAATGACTGATCTTGGGCTTTGCAGGGCCTTTTTAATCACAGTGGTTCATGAGAAATTGATGAATTTAGCACCAAGCAGCACTTTTAAGGTTAAGAAAGTGTCATTTAAAAGAGGAATTTTGGGTCTTCAGCAAAATAATGCTGCCTCTTTCACTTCACTCCATGTAAATGTTGCAGAGCACACTGGCACATTCCTGCAGTGAGAACCCGGCTCAAGATGAAGAGGAAGGGGGAGGTTGTTCCACTAGAAGGCGCCTGCCGAGGAAAGAGATCGGCCACCATCTCGCTGTTTACCGAAGCACTTGGCACACAGAGAGTTGGTGCAAGAGGAAAGTAAAGATCTGGTGGGAGAGTATTTAGTGAGGGCAAGTTGTAGATAGTGTGGTCCCGGGCCCTAGATAGCCTTATGGATGATGCAAAGGGATTTGAATTTAGGGCTGGAGAGATGCGGTTCCTGGGATTGAAGCCAAGGATAAGTCTTACAGCCCTGTTCTATATTAGATAGAGAGGTTGTAGGGATGAGGAGGGTAGATTAAAAAACAGGCTACTGTCTAGCCTAGAGAGAGCCAGCTCTCTAGAGGCATTGATCATCTGGGGAAAGTGAGGAAAATAAGAATTCATTTGAAAGGTAGAGTTGAAAGTGGGCCGTCTTGGCAAGGTAAAGAATGTGAGGGAGGAAGGAAAGAGCGGAGTGGAAGATGATTCCCAGGATTCTGGCTTCATATGAAGGGGAATGGAGAGAGCCCATAGAAGATGGCCAGAGTGAGGGGAAGGAAGAGGGAGCATGAGTCCCAATAAATAGGCAGTCAGGAATGATGGAAGAAGTAAGGTGAGGGTCACAGGGAAGTTTTAAGAAGAGTTGTGTGTCATCTGCGTAACAGTGGAAGTTAGGGGAGAGTGGGGCGCAATATGGGTTAAAGAGACAGGGAGTGAGGTTGGAGCCCTGGGGGAGACCGCAGGTGCAGATAAAAGTGGGGGAGGAGAAAGAGACCAGAATAAGCTGGAACAGATGGTCAATGAGGAAGGAGGTCAGCCAGTCCAGTGCCCACACTGTGATAACAAGGGTGTTGTGGAGCCGTTTTATGAGGTTCACCTTTTCAAATGCAGAGGAGAGATCAAGTAGAATGAGAACAGCAGGAGAGTTGGAATCAAGAGATGCGAGCAAATCCTCACAGGTGTTCAGAAGAGCAGTTTCCATGCCTCTGGCTGCTCAGAATTCTGATTAATGATCGTAATTGTCATTGTTATTGTTTATTTATACAGCGCTTATACACAGGTGGGGTGCTTCAAAACGCTTCAAGGTGGGAAGGGAGCAAGGGAATACAGTAATCATTCTTAGGCCTTGAAGTTTCCAAATGATCAAAACAGAAAAAACTAGCATACTTGGCCTGACGGAATTTCTCCAAGTGTAAGTGCTTGTAAGTTTTACAGTTTTGACTAAGCTAGGGAGGGGTAGACAGAAACAAGTTGGGGAGGGGGGACAGGACAGACAAAATTACTAGTTCTAGTACATTTAGTTAATGCATACCTACAGGCAGAGGTGCGAGGAAGAGGTGGGAGGGGAACAAAGGCGCCCAGTCTGATAGGGACCTGGGTTAAGTGCAGAAAGGTTGCCTCACTCATGGAGCATAAGAAGAAAGTGCAGTGGCACAAAGGCAAGTGCAAAGACTGGCACAGGGTAACTGGGACCTGTAAGGCTTTGGAGGTGAACTGGGCAACCAGTCAGCAAAAACTGAGTGGAGTTAGGAAGGAGAAGGAGGAAGGAGGGTGGGGAAATGAGAGCATAGGTTAGCAGGTTAGAGGGAGAGAGAAGGAGGAAGAGAAGAGGAAGGTCTTGTTCCGGAATTTAAAGTGCTCCAGCTCTAGATGGAGAGAGGCAGGGAGGCTGTTCCAATGGGAGTCACCTGCAGAGGATACCCCAAAATCTCTGTTTGTGAAACTGGCTCACCCGCAGAGAGTTGAAGGAGGACGAGTGGTGGACTATAGAGGGAGTGTATTTAACAAGAGAGCGCTGTGAATAGTGCGGGCCTCAGCCCCAGAATGGCTTGTGGACTATCTTGCAGCCACAGGGAGCCAGTGGGGGATTTTCAGGACCAGAGAGATGCGGCCCCTGGACTTGAGGCCAAGGATAAGTTGTGCGGTTCTATTCTGGATGAGTTGTAGAGGACAGATAGTATAAGTTGGAAGGTTCAGAAAGAGGCTGTTGCAATAGTCCAGCCTGGAGAGAACCAGGACTCTGGAGGTAGTGAGGCTCTAGGGAAAAGTGAGAAAAGGTGGAATACCTCTGAGGAGGTGCCGTTGGTAGTGGGATTTTTGGAGATGTCTAAGATGTGTGAAGAGAATGAGAGAGTGGCGGCGAAGTTGACTCAAGATTTATTGCCTCATTGGTAGGTGAGGGTGCAGGGCCAAGGGAGGCCATCCATTGTGAAAGTGGGAAAGCGGGAGCAGGGGTCTCAATGAGGACAATCTCTGCCTTACTGGCATTCAGACAGAGATTGTTAGCAGCACACCAGGACTGAATTGCAAATTGACATTCAGGGATGAGCGAGGAGTAGGAGGGGGCTGAGGGTAGCCTGGAAGAGAGCTGAGTGTCATCCGCATAACACTGAAAGTTAAAGTTAAAGGTAGAGATCATGTGGGCCAAGGGTGCCATGTAGATATCGAAGAAACATGGGGACAAGTTAGATCCCTGGACAACACCACAGAGTAGAGAAAGGGCCCAAGTTCCACCTGGGAGGGCCGGTCAGAGAGAAAGGAGGCGAGCCATGCCTTACCTAATCTGTGATGCCCAGGATATCATAGAGACGGGTCATCAGAATGTTATGGTTTACCGTATCGAAAGCAGAAGAGAGGTCAATCAGAAAAAGAACAGAGGGAGAGTTAGAGTCAAAATTTGAGAGCAGTTCTTCACAGGTGTTCAGAAGAGCAGTGTCTGTGACTCTGGATGCTCTACCGACAAGAGGAGTGTGGCAACCTTAACAAGTGCAGTGTGCTAGGTAAGTTGGGGGAAGACCAGCTTCTCCAAGAGTTTCCCAAGGAAGGCCGTGATAGATATGGGGCAGTAGTTGGCTGGACGAGAGGGGTCTGCAGAAGGTTTTTTTCTGGAGGATGCGCACAAGGGAGTGCTTGAAGGAGGAGGGGAAAGATCCAGGAGCAAAAGAGTGGTTGCAGAAATCAGCAAGTGCAGGGGCAAGAGAGCCAATATTGTCCTTAATGGTTCTGGATGAGCAGGGGAAAACCTGTTTGGAGGACACCTTCATGGAGCAGACGACTCTGGTGACCTCATCAGGTGTGATAGGCGAGAAGGAGGAGAGAGAGGCAGAGGGAGGATGGGAGGCCATATGAGGCAGGGGGTGGGGAAGGGGGGAGAAGGACACAAGGTTGCTCAGGATGTCCTGAATTTTTGCAGTGAAGTGTATGGTCAACAGGTTGCAGAGGGCTTTGGATGGAAGAGGTGAAGACTAGACCACAGAAGGGTTGACTAGTTTAAATAGTTCAGCCATGTTGACAGATTCACCAGAGGAACAAGCCTGCATGTGGACATGTGGGCCATTTTATTTGAGTAAGACTGTGTGCGTATGAGAGAAGAAAGGACCCACTCAGGGAAGATCAGAGCAACCCCACTGTCAGCACGGTTAGGGGGAGGCTTGAAAATGATCTTATAGCCATCAGGCAGAAGGGAGTCAAAAGCAGTGACTATACCAAAAAGATGGGAATCCCCTTCATCGTGGACAATGGGGAGAAATGTAACCAGAAGCAGTGAACAATCTCTCACAGAACATCAAAAACAATATTTTCAAATTTAGGACTCACAAAAGTAGAAAGGAGTTTGATAGGTCAGGAGTCATTATGATCAATTTATTTCATATTTTTATTAACATAGAATCATAAAACATGACCAATGTTCATTCTATCATTAAAACAAACACATATTACCACTAAAACCAAACTGGTTTATTACAAGTAAAAATGAAAAAAGTATTTAAACAAATGGGCAAAAAAGTGCCACAAGTGATAAATACTGTCGTGATATGTTAGAGGCACACACACAGTGGCCATATTCTCAATGTGGAACACATATACTGTTCTCGGCATATCACTAAAGTGCTGAATTTCTAAATACAGTCTGGCCTTGAACCATGTCTCGGTAAGAGCAAGGATATTGAGGTCAAGGTCTTCAAGGAGGAGACAGATGTTGGCAGTGTATTAAGCTTGGCTAGATGCAAAAAGTCTCCACCTGTGTAGGGTTTCTGAGGAGGGCTACAGAGGTGTGGCACCAGTCTGAGGAGGGGGGGAGGCAGAGAAAGTTGAAAAAGGAGTAGCAGATGAGGGAAGGAAGTTGATGAAGGACAGCAGGCACTGGTCAAAGAAGAGGAGGTTGGGTTGAGAACCCTTTATTTCTCTTATTCTTTCTCCTAGGTTCTAGTAAAGCACTCCCATTGTTGTGCTTTTCTCTTTTCAGTGATCTATTTAGTAGACTTCTCGGATACCATTGCAGTACTAATCTGTCTCCCAATAATTTCTCTAGGTTTATAAAATGGCTTGACACTAAGAATATTCTCATTCTTATCTATACGGATATTAACATTGACAAAATGTATTTCTTTGTTGCTAAAATTAGCTGCGAATTGCAGAAATCTATCTTGACTTATTTAGCCATGTGACAAAAAATCTAGCTGCTTCCTCACTTCCCTTCCACATTAAAAGCAAATGTATTGATGTAGCAGCTCCATACTCTGATGTTATTTTTGTATGGCTTACAGTTACCATAGAATTTAGTTTCCTCTCAGAGCCCAACATAAAGATTTGCCACAATTGGTGCTACAGTGGCACCCTTTGCAGTACCATGAATCTGACAATAAAACAGATCTATAGACATAACATAGTTTTCTGTTGATGTATTTCCCATGCACCATAGCTTGAATGAGCTGGGTGTACATTGGTTTGTTTGTTAGAGTTCAGTAATTTTTTTCTAGCATACTCAGTGTAGCTGCTTGTGGAATAATTGTGCATCATTAAAAGTTATTCATTAGGATCAAACTCCAGTCCTTCAATCAGGTTTATTTTCTCACTAGTATCTTGTGCAAATGATCTCACAGACTTCACAAATGGTCTGAGTTATACATCACCAAATTTAGATAGTGATTCCAACACTGAGTCAATGCCCGATGCTAGCGGGCATCCTGGTGCGATTGGTCATGCCTTTGTGTATAGTTGGGAGGGTAAAGAATTTTGGATTTCTCGGTTTGCTTTTTATCAGGAAATGGGCTTATTGTTCACTAATCTAATTCCTCCAGAGGTCTTTTTCAGCGTTCTCTGTAATTAGTTGTTTTAGTCTTTGTGTAGGATCTATCTCAAGTTTCTCATAACACAAGGTGTCATTTCATTGGCATTCACATTCTAAAATGCAATCCTTTCTATTTAGGATCACAATAGCACCTCCCTCGTCTGCTTTTTGAATTATAATTGCAATTTTTGTGCTAAACTAGTCTTCTCTAGATGTTCTCTTGCCGTATGCAAACTATTCTCAAATACCTGTGATTCCAAACTATGATTATGCGATTGGGAGGAAAAGGAAGAAGGATTCCATAATCCCGACTCATATTATATTGTCTCACACTCTTTGGCTCCAAAAAATTGTTTTAGGTGGATTTTTCTCATTAGTTGATGGCATTTGAGATAGAACTGAAATTTGTCATGAATGCTAGTTGTGACAAACTCCAAGACCCTTAACTCACTTGCTGTCTAACTATAAGGCTCTCCTGTAACTGGTCATTCTTGGTGTGCACATCCATTCAGTGTCTTCCTGCCCTCTTTCTAAAGAACAGGGATCACATTAATCTATTCTCCCTTGACCCTGGTGATTCCCAGATCTCCTAATTCTAGAGCACCACATTCTACATGAACTAGCCTTTTCTAAGTTGTAGTAATTCATCCCAATTGCTTACATTTAGAGTGTTGGTATTCTCTGATTCTTCATCAAACAAACATAGAGAGCTTAGCTAATAACTCCGTGCTATACATGTCAGTATAGCTTTTGCACTTATCTGCTGCCATAGGTAAAGAATCAGAGGATGCAAGTCTCACAACCCATAGCTGTACTCAAGCTAATCTCCTCATCAAGAAACTGTAGGGGAAAACAAATGAATGGGCCACCCCCACTAACCACAAATTTATAACAACAAAACCCATTAATTACACCATGCAATGTGGACTGGCATGTAGTAAAATGTATTTGTATTAACTTAATTTCCCAATATTTTCTGTTCAACATTTAAAAAACATGCTTACTTTATGCCTCCAAGTTTCAGCATCCATTGTCAGATTGTTCCCCTTGGCGCCTTGGTTGGAATAAAAAGAACTAGATTTACTGAATGAACCAGGTCACATGAAAAAGGCCCCAGAAGAAGGGATTGATTTTGATTTCTTGCATTTTCATGTCACTTCTGCAACATCGTTGCGAGCAGTGCAACTGTTTAAGACGATGCCTCTACTTACAAAGAAGGGTCAGCTTTGTCCTCAAGTTCTCCAAATGCCTCTAGACCTGTTTTCCATAATTTGTCTTCCCATAGGAATATCTGAGTCAAAAACGTTTCATTGCAGACATGTATTTATGTAAATTAAAAATAGCAACATTTAACACAAAAAATATGTAGAAGAATGTGGGAAAACATGATAGCAATTGTTAGGGAGAATTTTCAGTTTCTATGCTAATTCCATTTAACCTGAGAGATCCCCTGCAGTTTTTCTGCACTGCGGACGTTTTGATTTTTACCTCCTGAGTGAGTGGCCCTTTTTACAACTCACTCTTTCTCTGACTGGGATGTTTTATTCTTACTGTTTTAATGGGGTCTGGCTAACTCCATAGGCATCTGCTGTTTGCATACTGACACACAACACCCTCCGTGCAGTGCCACTAAATACATTTTCTTGTGTGAAATACAATTCCCAAGAATAGTGAGATACATTTTATCTTACTTACTCCTTCTGGGCTTTTACTTTATCATTTAGACTAGGTTTGAATCCTTTGTATGTTTTGTCTTTGGCAGTGTCTGGGAAGGCAAGAAATGAGGGAGGAGCCTGAAACATTGCTGGCCTTTGTCTGTGGGGATGCCTGGCCGAAACCAGTTCTAAATGGGTGGCTGGCTGTCATGGAGGATAGCCAACCCCCAGGTGATTGACAGCTGTATGCCTGTGAATTAATGAAATTCGGCATTAAAGGTGAGAATTTGGGACTACAGACAGAGTTGACCACTGTAACAAGACAACAGATGAAGAGGATGAGCAGAGATGCCAGCAGCACCTCCCAGGACTGTAAAAGCACTGGTGTAGCCTTTCAGCTGTGCTGTCCACATTTTCACATCAACAGGAAATATCCACCAAGGACGACTTCCTCTCTTAGGCTTGTGAGACCAACTAAACTTGCAAACTGCTAAATTGTGGCTCAACCCCCAACTTGCTGCAACCTTCCTGGGCTGCAATATCCAAATAGCTGGGGTACCCGGACCATCATTGAGTGCATCATCTTCCAAAGAGCGAATCTAGATGAAACTTCTCATGCATCCATGGACTCCTACAGAAGTAAGGATTCTTCATAGAAATGTACCTCACCAGAGTTCAGGACCGAGTCACTGAGGAAAATTGAACCATGGATATTCATTCCTCCTTGGTGCTGAGAAAAGGTGCCAAACTCACAAAGAGCAACTGAAGTGAGATGAATTAATTGCTGCTGAGCCCCTCTGGAGAGTGCTGCTGCAGAAGCCCACCAATGGTCTCCCCTTTTGTCACCATGACCAACAGGCAGGAATCAGGGTCTGCATCACTGTGTAACGGGGATCACTTCGTAGAAAGCACCAAAAAATAATCAAAGTAGTCAAAAGGGAGTGTACAGCAGTGCAAGAAGTAACACAGTTTTATTCAGGGTCCCAGACGCAGCTGGGACAGCAAATTCAAACAGATTGCAGAACAGAACGGCATGAAAAGTAGCCTTCAAAGAAACATCTCTAAAATAAAGACTTTAATGCAAGGCAAAATAATTAGCATTTGCAATCGTACGACATGAAAAAGTCTCCCCACACAAGTTTGATTGGACCTTGCAGTTTGAGCCTATATAGAAAAGCATACATTGCAAACAATCCTTGGGTTTGTGGACCTTCCCACACTACCCTCAATTACCCCCTGTGAGTCACAATCAAAAATGAAGGCATTAAAACATGTGAGCTGACCAGTAATTATCTGCCCTGGTCACCTCATGCTGACTCTCATGGGAATGGCTACCCACCAATTCACCATCAGAGCCTTAAACCACCGACATATTGAAGCACACATACTACATATTGGGGACACTCTAACCCTTTTCCAAGGGGAAAACGTTCTATGGGGCAATTTCAACAGCTGTGGTTCTTGCAGGCTCCATTAGAAAATCACATTTCATAAAATGATTTTGTATTATAAAATTGCGATTTATTTTTGTTTGCTGGCAGAACCTTTGAGCACTAATCTGTTGACCTCGAAAAATAACAACCACTGTGTACTTTTCTTAACGCTGGCCTGGGATTGCAAATGCTGCACTAATTTACCAGCTGCAATGGCTGTTTGCCACAAACAAAATGCTTGCACACGTTTAAAGCAGAAGCATGCTTTTGGGACCTATTTACATCACTTCATTCTACCACTATGCACGATTAAACTTACCTATGCCCCGGCATTTATTGATTCATTTTATTAAGCCTTTAATTTCACAGATATCAGAAAGAGCCCCCTCCCCTTTCATGGTGCTACTCTCACAGCTGATAAGTGTGTTCCATCATACCGCGCTGGACTTGCATTTTTATTACATTCCCCCCCTTTATTAATTTATTAATAACTACATCTTTTTGGGACTCTCATTTCTTTTTAGCAACTTCATCTTTATAGATCCATATTTTCTCCAACCGTGTCATGTCTCCCGCAGCCATTCAGATCTTCCCCAAACCATACAAATCCTGTGCCATCCTTAAGGTATTGTAACCAGAATTTCATGTAATTTTTAATATCAGCAGGATGTGTAAAAACCCATCCATCAGGATCCACCCACTCACGTTCTTACATTATTTTATTCTTGGTCTTCATTTCAAAATAACATATATCAACACTCAGGGGTAACATCAAATGTCCTGTTTGGTCGTTAAAATATACTTCTTAAAAACGGAGAAGGTGATGAGAATCAGTACCAACGTGGGGACAGTCACTCAGACAATCCGAAAAGCCAGGTGGGCACCCATTTCAATACTCTGTCCAGCCAGTCTTTTGCTTGCACTCCATTAACCTTGCTTGTCATCTTTCCCTGGAGTGTCCTTATCTCTTGCATAGCTGCACTTAGAATTCCATTGGAGGCATCACCATCAGGTCTGGCAGTGCATCGACTTGACCCAAATTTTGGGCAGACATGTCTTTCAATGGAGGTCCAGATAAAATCTATTCTGGAGGCCCACCAAACGTCATATCTTCCTTGATTGCATTTAGCACTTTTGCCGTTGAATCAGCCAGTTGCAATAGCTCGTAACGGGTTAGCTGCAGCCATTTAGAATTAGCTGCAGCTGGTACTCCTGGAAAAAACAAAGATGTGAAAAAAGTGGCAGCCATGGAGAATAGTCGGAAATAATCTGGGATAGCTGCCAGGTTCTCTGTGCTTTTCTGTGAGAAATAATTGGTTTCCCGCTTTCTCCTTCCTATAGTTTTTTGCTGCTCATTTTGTTGCGCCATTTTTCCCTGCAATGCGATCTTCATGGCAGTGCTATTTTGCGAACCACAAGTGCAGGGATGTGCAAAGTGACGAGTGCGCAGATTCCATTCCAGTCAGGTGGGAGTTGGGCATATGCTTTGGATCTGCAAGCCCACCAAAGATCCATCACAGCTGCAGTTCCCCACGTCAGCGCTGCATTCAGCATGACTTTGGCAAAACACAAATTAGTCCCCAGGAAAATTGACCCATTCGACTTAAATCACAAAGGGAATCGCGTAAAGCTCATCATGTCAACTGGATGAGGTTTTTCATTTAACCACATAAAGGCACGATCATACTTTCCCCAAGTTGCTCTGCAGTTGTCTTTCACCTTGGCTACTACGTTTTGCGCAAAACCCACCAGTCCTTCAGCACAACACTGCATTATTCCCCCTCCCATTTGTCCTGATACCAAACTGCACCTTCTGTTTTCATAAGGGGTGTCGTATGGCACCAGGAGACACTTTGCCATTCTTTAGTTATGCATTGAAATCTTTTATGGTCTTTTCTTTATAATTCCTCATCTTTAGGGCCTTCAGTGACATACTCCTTTACCTTTTGCCTTGTTCCCTCATTTTGAAGCATTTGTGTTAATTTTACATTGTTGTCTTTCCTTACATTTTGCCCTTCATCCACCCATTGCACTGCTACTTATTATCCCTTGAATAAACTTTGAGTTCTACAGAGAGACAGGTGCATTTGGCATCCCACCTCCTCATAGGACACAGCTTGGGACAGGAGAACTTTGGACATTACAATTACATGTGGAATGAGATAGGACAAGTAGCATGTGCCCTTTACTCTCTCCGTTCCCAAAAGCATCATTTCATTGTACCAGATATTGCCTCTAAATGAATTATGCTCTACCTCAGTGCCATGGTTGAAGCCTGTATCGGTCTTTACATTTCTTTTTCCCATTTTTCTTTTTGCATTCTATTGTGTTTCATCTCTAAAAAGCAAATAAAACGACAAGCATTCAAACTACATTAAAACATAGTAGAACCATTAGGCTCCAAAAACCTGTACATTTATTTTTCTTTGTCACACTTTTTGCATTGTAAACTTCTTCAGCTCCCTCTTTCACAGGCTTTTTATAAATCCTAAGGGCCGCTAAAAAACTAAAAGAAAACTCTGTTATACGCCCCATTATGTTGGGCTTTGGGAAACTGTACTTTTGTCTCTGCGTATGTCCGTAATATGGACCCATCCCGTCGTCCTTGGAGTTTGACAGCTGTTGGAGTTGAACAGATGATGACATGTGGGCCTGTGAAGTGCTCCTCTTTCCACTTCCTCACATGGTTTGGAACTAAGACCTGATCAACCAGAAAAAGAGGTGTTGCCATGGGGAGAAATGTTTGTTTGGATCAAATGATTATCCAGATTGGTTTTTAGGCCTCCTCTGCAAGCATATATAGTTTAGGGACTTGGTAAGTTCTTTGAGATACAGATAAAATTCCCCCCCCCCAGAATAGCAGCGGTAGAGTGAGCAACAGAGATTGTACGTGATGGTGGAATTGACGCATGCATTCTCCGCCCTGTAGAAATCTCATGGGGAGGCAAATGATCATCTCCCTCATGTGTATGTCTTAGCGCAAAGCAAGTGACAAGCAGTGCACCCATCACTTCAAGCATGTGCATAAGCTTAGCCAATCACATTTTCAGCAGTCCATTCATCTTTTCTACCAAGGTGTTGGCTTGAGGAGGGAAGACTGTGCATAGTTTATGTCTTATCCCAGGAGTGTTGTGATTTCCTTTATTAAGTCATTGGCAACGTGCTGCCCATTATCAGAGCAAATTTCATCTGGAATCCTCCACATCAGGAACACCTCTCTCACCAGAAATGTAGCCAAAGTGTGGTCATCATTGTGGGCACAGGGATTTGCCTCAAGCCAATGTGAGAATAGACACAGCACTACAAGCATTTACTTGTAAGAAGTACATCTCTCTTGCATATAAATGTAATCGATATGCCAGTGCTGGAAAGGGCCTTCTGGTCACGACAATGTTCCCTGTACAACTCTTAATGTGTAACCTAACAGATCATACAATTGCTCACATACTCAGAAACACACATACATATTTGGCTCAAACCAGTCATGTGATCCCTCTGGCATATATGCTGATTATTTTGCTGCTCTGTCTGCCCTTTTGTTTCCTAGTTAGATAAAATCTTGCACTCCTTTATGGGCTTTGCACTTTAGTAATGCTAATTCTACAGGGAGTGGTAACATTTGTAGTAGTTTACTCAATAATGCTGCATGCTGGACGGGAGTGTCATCACTTCTTTTGAACCCTCGACTTTCCCACCTTGCTAGTCTGAGTGCACTGTAAAGGTAACATAGGCCGAATCAGAGAAGATGTTCACTTCTTGGCCTTCTGACAGGTTTAATGCTTTGATCAAAGCCGATAGTTCTGCCGCTTGTGCAGAGTAATCGTTTGGTGTGCATGTCTGTGATTATGCCATCAGCTACTCCCCTTTTTGTTCTCCTTGTCCGTACCCCACCACTGCAAACCTGAGTGCCTCTGCCACATGGTTTGATCAATTCTGGAACTCCCGTCAATGAAAATCATGTTGTCCCCCTCCTTCGATCACTTCTTCCTTAACTAGGAGGTTACCTTCGCTCCTGTTGATACATGCCACACAGTTATGGATATAATCCCCATCTTGTACTTTATCTGCAATGAACTCTGCTGGGTTTATTGTCCTGCCTCACCATTTCTATTGCTGGGTTGGTTAGTATTACCTCGTACCCTGAAGACCTTTGAGTTGATTTTGTTTTCTCCAGTATGGTGAACAACACATGTTCCACGTACAAAACTACTGGGCTCCCCATACTTATTGTGGAAGCCTTTTCAATACCAATAGTAAATGTAGCAGCAAGTGCCTGCTCACATGGAAAATGTCCCTGTATAACTGCAACTATTGACCCAATGTAATATGCAAGTTGTTTGTGTCCCACCGTTTTCAGCTTTCCATTTTATGTGTGTTTTGTTTTTCTGTCCTTTGTTTACTGCTTGCAACAATGGGCTGGTGTATGTGGAGTTCAAAGACCCATGTGCTGCAATAGTTGCACAAGCCCAGAAATTGATGCATGTCTCTCACTTGTTTTGGTCGTGGAGTCTTGTGTATGTTCTCTACTCTTTCTGGCGTTATTTTTCTCCCATCTGCTGACACATACCGACCCAAGTACACCACCTCTTTTTGACAGTACTGTAACTTCTCTCTGTCCACTTTGTGTTTTTGTTTGTCTGCTAGTAAAGTCAGTAGTGTCACTGAGTCCCCTCTACACTCCTTTTCTGTCTTACTTCACACCAATAAATCAAGTACTGTATTACTGTGCTAGCAACTTGCAAATTGCTCACATCCATTTGTAATACTATGTTGAAGATTCTAGACCCTTCACAGCCCCTGAGGCATTCTAGTATGTTTGAACTGTGTCTTCTGATACATAAAAGCGGTGATATAACTGGGGTCTGGGTGTAGTGCAAAGGAGAAAAAGGTGTTCTTTATGTCAACCACTGTGAAATAGTGCGCTTCCGTGGGAACACTGCAAAAAATTGTCACAGGGTTGGGAACCAATTGATACTCTGCCTCAATAATGTCATTCAGAGGGTGTAAATCCTGTATGAAACGCCACGCCCCTCCCTTTTCCTTCTTAATCAGATAGATAACTGTGTTGTAAGGTGATGAGCACACCTGTATTTTGCATTGCTTCCATAGTGCATGCAGTGTTTCATATATGCCCTCATCTGCTTCTCATGAAAGTGGATACTGCTTTACTCGTGGCAACAGTGCTCCCTCTTTTAGCTTGATGTGTACCGCCCCTGCCCCTTTGAGTATTCCTACATCATGGGTTCCTGTTGTCCACACATTCTTGGGCTCTTTTTCCATATCTTCCTACAGATATTGTGCTTTCTTTTTCATTATCTGGGTCACCTGGGGCACTGCCCATTCTGCTATGTGTACTGGACTGAGTTCGGGCTCAGTTCGAACACTACCTCTCCTTCTTAATTGTCTTTTATTGCAAACAACTCTAAGTCACTTACTCCTGTTAATGGTCGTGTGGTGTGGGGTCAATACATAATACAGAGTGCCATTCCATGTTGTTCTTGTCAGTGGCAACTAGTATAATCATTTCTTTTCATACTACTACTTCCTTGAAGTACAGTACAATGTGTGTGACTGAGCTAACTGAGGTGGGACAGTGAGGCCTGAACAAACATGGGTTGGACAGCCGAAACACCTTCCCTTCAATCACTGGCAACCATCCCAACAACACATGTACTTTGTATTCAAACATATCTTTGTATGTGGGTATTGCTCTCATTGTGCTGTGCGCATAGTATCCGTGAATCAGTACTGCCACCCTTGCTGGATACATCCTGGGTGTGGCGCACAGCATCGCTTTCTGCAAGAACGATGTTGTGATGCTGAATTTGCTTAGTAGGTCCCTCCCCAAGATACTGATTGGAGTGTCTTTTGAATACAACAAAGGTGCTACAATATGCTGGATCCCTGTCATCAAGGGTAAATCTTTTGTCAAAGGAACTTTCAAAATTGTCCCTGCAAACATTTGTTAGATAATGGAAATCCCTCTTCCTTGAGGCGCAATCTGGTTGCCCCAGTGTCTATAAGGAAGGAAAATTCCCTCTGCCCAATCAGAACTTCTACCTCCGGTTCCTCCTCATGGTTTTCACTTACTGCTAGAACAGGAAGGACACACTCGCACTCCCGGTGGGCAACCCAATTGTGAAAATGTGTTTGCGGATAACGCAAATGGGTTACCACCAACCATTGTCACTCCAGTGTATGGGGGCATGGTGTTTTGTCCCAGTATTGTCACCCCTTTGGATATCTGTGCCTGCACTGGTGCCTGAAATACAGTCACTGTACCTTAAGTTCCTGTCATTTCCCCATTTTGTACCTGCCCTTGTCCTTGGGTAGTGATACCTTGAGTCTGTGCAGGCTGTGTCTGTAATTGTTGTTGATGCAGCATCACCCACACCTGCTGTGGAGTCTGCTGTATGTGTGTCTTCTGTTGCTGTGGCATGACCTGCACCTGTTGAGGAGTCTGCTGCATGCATGTCTGTTGTGGCTGCCCTGCTGTGCAATGAGTGGACATGTTTGTACAAAATGTCTAAAAGTCCCACATGCGAAGCACTGTACTCCGAAACGTGGAGTCACTCCTCTTTATCCCATTCCCCTTCCACATGTGTGGTATCCTCTCCCAGTCTGATACTGTCCCATGTACCCATTTCCCTTACCTGCTTGCATAATCCCTGGCTGCGGCAAGTTTATGAATGCGGGTTGCTGCTTCATCTGCACTGTTCCCCACTGCTGGTTGGGTGGCATCTGTGTGTAACCCCATGTCTGCATTACCATGACCACTGATTGTCCCCCTTGCTGAGCTTGTTGAACCACTACTGGCCCTACGAGTACTGCTCCCTGCTCCCTCCATGTGTATTTTTGTCATTTTTGTTTCTGGACTGAATTGTTTTCTGCCTTAGTAGCATTGTCGACTGTCTCCTTATCCTTCTCCTATTTTCTTTTGCAATAGTGTACAATTGTTGCCTGTATCTCAGGCCACCCCTTTACCTCAATGACCACTATCTTTTCCAAAGAGACCTGCACATCTGCGGGAAGCGCCTTCGCTAGGATGTGGGAAACAAAGGTATGTTTTCGTCCCATGACTTCTTATTTTCCTGCATCCACATCTCCTGTTTGGATCGTATGTATTCCGTGGGCTCCTTGTCAGGCTACATTTTGAAAGCCATGATAGACCCCATGTCTGACGTGTCTGGATACAGTTCCCTTAGAGCCTTCCACACATGTGCTCGATAATTGTTAAGCATATTCTATCGTGTATATAAAAGCTTAATTTTACCCCAGAGTATCTGGCTTGTTGCCATATTTTGTCACTGCTCTCCCCAACCAATAGTGCCAAAAATCTTTGTATGTCTCCTATGGCCATTGGGATTCCTGCTGTCTCTTTCTCAAAAACACATATCCACTTACTCTCCCCCATCATTAATGAAGATAAACTGTAAACCAAGTTGCCCATTACCATTGTCTGCCATGATGTGTACACATTGTGCATCGCTTTCTGTAAAAGGGGCATTTGTGTGTTCGCTCTGCGTTTATTGCAACATTATGGTCTTTTTGCTACCGCTATTCTGGTTTTCTGCTCAGAGCATATTTCCCCAGTCACCCAGTGATTCTTCTCTCATCCTTTCTCCTTTCCTTTCTCCTGTCTGTCAGACTGTGTCTTTATGTCATAATTTCCATGATCACTGTCACCGATGTCTTCCCAGTCCTATATGTTGTGCCCTTCCTCTGTCGTGTCAGTTCCACTATGGTCTGAGTCCTGACCCCACTTGTCAATTTTAAATTTTATGCACCCGCTGTCAACCCAAGGTCATTGGCTGCCTTCTCGTGTTCCTTTCCTTTTTCCTCTATTTCCCTTTCCATTGCTTTTTCTGGCTCCTTGAACACACTGTCAAGTTGCTGCTGCATGCTGTTTTTTATGTCACTTAAATATTTTCTCTTCCCTTTCTCGTCCTTGCCGACAATGCTTGTGTCACCTTCCTCTTTCTGTTAATGTGTTCCTTCCTTATCTTGAGACACTCGTTTAGAATTTGTATACCCTGCAGCTGGTTTAAATAATGGGTATATCGTATAGGGGGGTGGCAGTGCCCTTCCCTGCTCCTCCTCCTCTTTCCCCTTCTGCATTTCTTTCTATTTTTCCTTATACAATTTCCAAAGCCCCAATTTCTTTTCAAGTTTCACTCCTTTATATGTAGCTGTTAAATATGATTACATACTTCCTACAGTATCTTTATCAAACGTTCCCTCTCCAGCCCATTCTTCATAATGCTTGCCCATTGAGTAGTGCACCCAGTCGAAATGGAACTTTGATATTTATCATGGTACTGGGGCAATTTCCTACACATGTGGTTAAACAGGGCATCCATCCAGTAAGACGTCATTGTCTCTGCCTTATTCCTTTCTACTAAAATATTCCACTCTCCTTACATCTTTCCTCCCTTTATTAATTCAACCTTTTAAATGTACACTCTCCCTTCAAGCACTCCCACTCGCTCAGTATTTATACTTACCACTTCGCTCGATTGGCCTAATTTAATTCACTCTGGCCTGCTCCACAGGCCCCCACCCTTTCACACCATGCACTCAATGCTGGCACACAATGGCCTTCTACAGAGGCCCGCCTTGTTATATAGTATTATTACAGAAATGACATTCACCTCAGGCCCACCACCTTAAGAACAAAGCCTGATATTGGTATGTAAAAAGAAACAATTACTCCTCTTCTCGCTAAACTGTACCAACAACTCGCGCTATGCAACTTTGCGCAATTTATATGTTAATGTGTTTATTTTTTAATTTTTTATTGTGATATACTTTATTCAACTTTTCACAAATTGTTACATCAACTTCCATTCATGATAAAAACACACAAGAAGGTAAACAAAATTAGAAAAGGTTCCTCCGTCAATAAGACCTATAAATGAGAGCAGCAGAGGAAGCCAGCCGCTAACTGCCCATTACGTTAACATTTGCAAGATATTAGCAATTTTCCTCCAGAAAAAAGTAAAAGACATTACAAGCATGGTCATTCCTCATCATAAAATCTTTGCACACCCACTCCCCAGACACATTCTTATTCCAGCATACCACTATACATGCCACAGACCTAAGAGCCTCCAATGCAATAGACTGACACAAGAGATGTTTTGCAGTTTCCAGTTCACTCTCCCCACAAAGCCGGCAGATTCTATTAGCTCTGGGATCTTGGTGCCAGGCCCCCTCGTTCTCCCATGTTCTTACAACATTACACTTACATTTGTAATAGTCCCAAACCACATAGTTGTCAAGGAATTGCCCTATATAAGTGGGGGGACTATTTCTTTGTTGAAGATATAGCACAAACTCTGTTGCATGGTTACTCGTGGCCAAGTTGACCAATGCCTGCTCCTGGCAGTGGACCACATCATGTGCTTCACAGCCTGCTTATAATGCCTCAAATGAGAAGCTACAATGTTCGCTGAGGGGAACCTGTTAGGCAACGTTTGTGTGCAGTACCCTTTGGGACCACTACACACAACTAGGACTACAGGTGTAAGCAAAACCAACCTTTGGTATAATAATGCACTACACAGTTTTGTGGTAGCGCTGCTCTGCAGTCCGGTTTATCTCAAGTGGGAATGTGAGCTGTAAGGGTGTTACACAGAGTTCTATATTTACAAGTATTCAAATAGACTTATACTCAAGGTTTCTTGGCAAAACACGTATTAATTTATTTCACAGTCATTTATAAAACATTCACTAGAAGGTGGCAATCTATATCACACACAAATATACTCCAGTACTTCACAAGATCAGGTTCTGAGGTTTTAAAACTACTTTGAAGGAGGAGCAACATATCATTCAGAGAATTTGAAGTAGGAGCAATAGGCATAAGTTAATAAAACAAATATTACAGTTACTCTGAAACAGTGCAAATAGTTTGAGTTCCACAGAGGAGTTAATTCAATGCAATAGGTTAGGCCAAAGTCAATGGGCTAAAGTCTTGTATAGGATAAAGCAGTTCTGGAAGTTAAACAGAAAAGTATTTGCCAAAAAACTCAGAATTAGTTTGTAAAAGAAAGATTCATATGTCGGTTCACAAACTGACTAGGCCTGCAAGTTGCCAAAGTTTCACGCACATTCGAATTGAGAGGTAAGTTCTCTCGGTTGGGTTTTCACAGTACCTTACAATGAAGAAAAAGATGCAGCTGAAGACGTCTGTTCCTGGCAGTTCCTGCAGATCTCGCTGTTCCTGAGCCTCGGTCGTGAGGACAAGAGGGAGGACGTTGGAGGACTCTTGCACTGCGACTGGTAAAAAAGCTGGCAGAGGCAAATCTTCAATTCCGTGAGTTGTAATCAAGCAAACAAAAAGTGATATTCTTCTCCCTGGCTATTCGGTTTCCTGCAAATACAACAAGCTCTGAGAATGGTATCCAGGAGGCTTACGAGTTGATTGGTCCCACCAACTCAAAGGGAGAAGTCGTCCTTGAAGGACTTCTCTGTTGAGATGAACTTGCCGATTCAGACCTGCAGCAGGGCTTCACTGGGCAAACCAATGGTCCAGGAATTACAGCAGCCGTCCTATTCCATCTCATCTTCGGTTCTTTCATTCCAGTGGTTGACTCTGCCTTCCAAGACAAGAGACTTGCCTTTTAAACAGTTTTCTCCCATTCATTCCAGCCTAGCTGCCACTCACCCAGCAGGGTTGCAGTCCTTGCCAGTCAGACAGCCAGCCAATCATGCCAGAGTGCTTTTGGGGGAGTTTCGGGCATCTCCCTCACTTCCTGCCCACCCCAGACACTCAGGCGCCAGAGGCAGTCTTCAGTCCTGACGCCCGCCAAAGGGAAAATGAACAAAGGGACCAAACCCGGTTTGCGGCACAGAGACAAACTCTAGAAGGAGCTTTCCAAAAAGAAATGGTGAAAAAAGAAGACCAGAACCCGATTAAACAGAGGAGGCTCAGACCCCATCTTGAAAAACATGGCTCCCACGATATACCACTACTGGTGTTTGCGGTCAGGAAAAATCATGGTAGTTTGTTATAAAACCACTGCCACAAGCCATTTTGTGAGGAAAGGGTAGCTTTTGAATGCTACATGAGTTTCTAGACCCTCCAGCACCCTATTGTAAGAAAGGGTGTGCTGGGTCTAGGAATTTGAAATGACTAGTAAAGTCAATTTCACTTTACTTTCTCTGGGAAATGGTAGTTTATCCCAGAGAAGGTATTTAAACCTTGGGACAGCCTAAAAGGCTTCCCTGTGTCACTGAACTGAGGGTGCTGTGTGAAAAGATGATGCCTATGGAGTTGTCTACGACTCCATAACCAAAAGAAATAAACACAGAAAACACAGTGAAATGAAAAGCTCAAAGTCCCAAAGTTCAGCAAAAGAGCTGGAGGGCTCTAAGTTAGAGGGAATTAGCACATTTAGGAGAATTCTCCCTAATAGAACCTCATCCACCATTCAGCCACGTCACATACCATGGAGAGATACCATGGAGAGATGCCTTCCTGGAATAAATGCAGCATGTGTCCTATGGGCTTCAAAGATAAGAATTAGTAAGGTTACCCTTTGGGGCGTTGCACAGCTTCCAGTACAGATTCAGGCATCCAATATCCATTTTACAAGGAATGGAAAGGAGGTTGAACTCCAGCAAGGATGTCTCAAATGCTGTATGAGTTCAAAGTCGCAACAGTCTCTTGACACATTTTTTTCCCCAATTTAGCCAGACCTTCAGTTCTGACCAAGGCTCACTCCATGCCATAGGTCATCATGGTACCACCTTGGCTCCATATAACTTTAGCATAGCACCCACAGACTATCCTCCACCCTGTTGCACAAAGGCTCGAATTCCACCAAGTAGACCGTTAGATTTAAGACTAACACACAGTCAAGGTAGTCTGTGCCAATTAACCTGGAGTCTAGATGGATGCACAGGTATTTCTATGAGTTTACCAACTCCAACCTGGGTCCTGCCAATTCCCAGGTCATTTTAATTTTACTCCGTTTTCTCTGTGGATTAAAAATCATAATCTTAGTTTTAGAGATATTGATGGTCAACAAGCTATCATCGGCATACTTTATTACTTTGTTTAGGGAGATTTGTATTCCTCCAGGGGTCAGGGCTAGGATGACCAAGTCATGCACCTAAGCCAACCACTGGAGTGGCTTAAGTCCCAGCTTCGGGGGGATAGCTACTGCATGTATCAATGCCACCTCCATGTCGGCCAGGTAAAGGTTTAACAACATTGGGGCCAGGGTACAACCCCGTTTTAGCCAACTAGAGGGATAAATCCACCTTGTTGATCAACCCTGACCTTAACCCTGGTCTCAGAGTGCAGCAAAGTGATCATTTTAAGTAGACCGGGGGAGATGTTTAACGCCTGCAATTTGTTCCACAGTGATCAACAGTGTCAAAGGCCACACTTAGATAGACAAAGACCACATATACCACCGTTTTTCCTCATCTTCCATGCCTGTTGGATCATAGTAGTAAGAGCTAAAATATTAGTGTTGGTGCTGGATTTCTTATGAAACCCTGTTTGGAGTGTCGGGATGATTCTGAAGGATTCTTCCCAAATCTCTACTTATTTCAACAAGATTTTGTAAAACTTTTGCAGAGACATCCAGCATGTCCAGCATACGATTGTTCCTCGGATCATTGTGCCTGCCCTTCTTTAGGACCGGCATGATGATGCTATCTTGCCAGGACGCTGGTATGCTCTGTTGGGCTTTAATACTCTTAAAGAGTTGGTGCACGGCAGCTGCCCAGGCTGATGGATCTGCCTTGATACCATTACTACAAATACCATCTGGGTGCAGTACCCTAGAGGTTTTGGAAGACTTAATTATTCCCTCTATATCTTCCAGGTCAAGTTCATATGCCCAGTTATTTGCCACCAGGGGGCCACTTGATGTAATCTACCTTCTGCCCCCAAGGGTGTGGTGGATGCATTTAACCCACCTAGCCACAGGTACTCCATTTAAGTCCCTTGTGTTTGACCCCCCACCATTGACAACCTTCCAAAATACAGTATAATCCTTGTCCATAGGTGCCAGTACCAATTTATGCCATCTACGACAATCCTGTATGTACTTGTGCCGCTTTAGCCACTTACCTTTTATTTATTTAATTTATATATTTATATAGCACTGAAAGCCGGCAGGCATCGGAGTGCTTTAACAAACCACAACTTACAACATAGAAACATAAAAAAGGGCACCGCCAGAAAGAATACCATAAAAGCGGCAAATTCGCAGTTCATCTTAAAACAAACATTCTTGAGATAAAAATTAAGAACCAGGTTATTTTACTATGCGTTTCAAGTTTGATAAGCCCTTAGGTAAATGTTTACAATTACTCAAATAGAAAGGCAAGTTGGTAGCCCCACATCCCACCAGAACACAATCCGTGTTTTCTGATAATACACCACTCCTCAATCTCCAGTCTGCGCACAAATTTCAAGTCTGAGCGTCTAAATACTCCTGGCCCAGTTTACTGGCAGATCCAGGCCAGAACTTTGTTTCTTAATGCCTCCCTTGGCTTCCTCCCACAAGGCTTCTCTATAATGGCAATGATGAAGCTCCTGTCGGCCATGATTGAATCCCATAGCCACTTGTCCCTGGGTACTGGCAATTCAAATATTGTTAGGAAAGGGGAACAAAGTACAGCCTTTATCAGGTCCATATAAATAGGGCCTAGAATAAACTTCTCCACATCCACCAACGGTGCAGGATAAGGGCCTCCAGGCATCTCATCTCCTTTGGAAGGAGGAACACAAAGCAAAACTATTTCATGAAGGCCAATAGTGATAACTTACTCATCAGGTGTTAACTGTGTAGATGGTGAGTCACAGTCCTTTTTCTTTGATAGGCAAGCCAGCTGGCACCGTTATTCACTTGGGCTAGGGAATAATGTGTCTTCAAAGGAGTTAACAGTTCCGTTTGACAGGATTCATCTACATTGATGAGATGGTAATTCCCTACACAATTGTCCAGGGAGTCCATCCTGGTGCAAAAATCATCAAATCTGTTACACTGATTCAGGACTTTAATTAAATTAGCTTTTACTAACACCCACTGATCAGAGGAGATCTGCAATTGTGGCTCATCCTCCGAATCGGGCAAAGCCAATAATACCAGGGGGACTTGGGACTCAGGGTTAATCTCAGACCCTACTAAATCACAGTGGGACATTATGGACGTGGAGGTCATGCAGGTATCTCCCATAAATGTTGATGAGTTTGAGCTATTAATAACCTCATCTATTGTCCGATTAACCATAGTCAGTTCAGTATTTCCACTATTCACAAAGCGGCCTCATGGGACAGGACTGCCCTATCCGAATGCCGCTTTTGCTGCAATCTTTGCATCCTGCATTGGCTCAATGCCTGGACCTCGGATATACAGTCCCCTAAGAGGGACGGGGGAGTCACCCTTGATGTAGCCATAGAAATATCCCACAGTCGGGCTCCACTAATCACAAGTGAAGTAGCCATAGGGGTAGTAGTTGGGAGTGTATATCCCAGTGCCTGTTTTAAGGGAGTCATGTTACAATTGTCAATTATCGATCCACCCTGAGGTTTTTTTGGTATGCCTTTTTAAATAATGTTCCTTCCCCTAGGCATCCTGTATCAGAGGGAAGAAGTGCTAAACAAGAATGGTGGAGGAGCTCAACTACTCACGCAAGGAAGGTACCAGAAAACAACGCAAGTGGCGGATAGTTGGTCATCCTGCCCGTTCCCCTGGACATCCCAGGAGGATCACAGTGGAAGAGATGGAGAAAGAGGCACACAGCGCCCACCAAACATAGCCACAGCCAAGCTGCTGCACTAACCGTCATGTTTCCTGACAGGTTAGAGGAACGGACCTAGAGGAAACCTTCGAAGGAATGTCAAGACACAATCCTGCCCAGAGCAACTGCCGCCGCCGACATTCTCCTCTCACATGATGTTTCATGTTTGCATGTGCTTGTTTGTCCCTTCCTCCAGTTAAAGTGTATTTGGATTTAGCCAATTTAACTTTCATACTATGAGCCCAGGGCAATAGTTCAGTTGCCGCTATTACACTTAGTTCCCCCCTCAGCTGCCTCTTCCTCTCCCTAATTTCATGATCATAATGATTTCTTTGTGAGCTTTTAGACCCCATTGCCATACTATTTGCCAAATGAGGTAGCCTCACAGCACACCTTTGGATCAGGTCCATATGAGCTTCAAATAGAGATGTGACCTGGCGTGGCTGTGTCTCCAAACCAAAGCCCCCATAGTCTTGACTTCAATGGTAATTTGGCTCTGGCTCTTCCATCCCTTCCACAGCCACATAAGACAAACATTATGATCACTTTTCACAATGCTGAAAAGCGAACTGCTGCTACTCACAAACATGTGTGCGCATCTACCCCAAATGCACTCTTCCCAAAAGAAAAGAAAATAATGCAACTATACCAATTGCCTGCACTATGCGCGACTCTTGTCTAACAAGGTCCATCACTTATTACCCAACCCTCTGCAATAGCGCAGATGTGCCACCATCTACCTGTTCCTATCGGAATGGCAGACCTAATATCTACTACGATCACTTCAGCATTAACGAGGGTGCATCCTATACAACATAAAAAGAGTCCCCCCCTGCCCCTGGTGAGTTTGTGCATGGGTACACTTGTGCATCCTTTTAGGAGATGCTTCACTTCCCTTGACATAAGAGGCCTGCCCTTTCGGTCAGAGTGAAGGCATTGCCAGACCAGGCAGACTTTTGGGAAATGGCTCCCATGGACCCTTACTGGCTCGGGCTCTTTGTACTGGCCAATGGATGCTATCGTCAGTCGAACCGCAGAGATATCTCGCTAGGGCCTCCAAAAATGTAAAGAGGGTCACTGTAGAACTCACCAGAAAATTTCAAAAGTAGTCAAAAAAGAGTGTGTGCTAGTGCAAGAAGTAACAGTTTTATTCAGAGTCCCAGATGCAGCTGGGACAGCAAATTCAAACAGATCACGGAACAGAACTGAATGAAAAGGCGCTGTCAAAGAAACAATCCGAAAATAAAGATTTTGATACAAAGCAAAATAATTAGCATTCACAATCGTGCGAAATGAAAGTCTCCCCACACATTTAGAAAAGCATACATTGCATTGGGTTTGCGGACCTTCCCCACAACGTTTTTTCACTGAATTTGATAGGTTTTTAAAAGTGCAACTTAACCATAACATATCTTTAACAAAGTTTGTTCACTGAATTTCATTGGTTTTTACCAGGATACCTTTAAGTCTTCTACATGTTCCTTACATCATACCGACCCCACCCTCTGGGCCATTGTGATAGATTCAGAATCTGCAGACCACGCGACTGTCCACGGACTTCGGACAGCATTCAGCACAGGGGCAGAGGGGTTACCTTACATTGTTGTATCCTGAAACGGGCAAAGACATGTACATGAAACAATAAGAGATATGTGGAGCACATCCAAATATAAATATCTATAGAAATTCTGTACTTGAGAAACCAAAAGTATGTTTTCATAGGGTGACCAACATAATGGAATGCACCAAGCACAAAGCTTAACTGTACACCTAACAGTATTACCTCACTTTAACCTTGCTTACACACTGACAGGCAGCTGGCAGTTGTTCCAGAAGAAACCCTTAGAAACATAGTAAGTGCACTGTATTTTTTTCTGTTTTCTGTAGCATTACTTGTAAGAAATAGCAGTATTGTTTCCTTTGAACAAAAATGGCAAGCACACTGGAATGGTTCTAGGAACATTTCCTACATGACAAAATGAGTGAATAAAACAACTCTAATGGTACAGAATACATTTTTAAAGGAGAAAAAGTTATGTGGTTTTATTTTTAACAGTACATAGTGGGAATGAGGAAAGTGGGCCCAAATTACATGTAAATGAACTTGAAGATGGTCGCAGACAGCTCATAACTGCACAAGCACAGAATGAACTGATGAACTCATCTGCAAAAATTGATGAACTAAATAATGTCATACAGTTGATGACATTTGTGAAAAATCATTTGAAGGAAAATGTACAATATCACTGCCTGACATGTAACTGTGCCCATTCACCCTGCCCCAACCAATCATCCCAATCAAGTTCCCTAAATGAAAGACTCTATGATGAAACCTCAACCCCTTCCTCCCTTCATGAACAGTGTGTTGAAAACCCCAATTCTTCCAAATATATTCCCCATTCTGATTCCCCATCTCTTTCCTAATTGATTGTATGTTTTTGTTTTTATAAATATGTGTGTGTGTGTGTACAGTTGGTGTGTTTTTTTTTTAAAAAGCCCAATTTGCAGTCTGCATATTCTGCGACTGTCCGTGCTGTCCGTAACCAAAATGGAGGTAACCCTAGATATTGCGCCTGTCTGGACATGTCACCTAGGTGGGTCGCATTTTTAATTAGTTTCGGTGCTCCACCCAGGTCTATGGACACTAGCATGCATGCACAACTGATCTCACTGTCCACACGGCAGTGTTACACTTTTAACCATAACGTTCCCTTAACATAGTTTTTTTTGTAGTGAATTTTACAGGTTTTTGGTAGGGCAACTCAACCATAACGTCCCCTTAACAAAGTTTTTTTTGTAGTGAATTTTACAGGTTTTTGGAAGGGGAACTTAATTGTAAAATTGTGATAATGAAGTTGGTGTTCTGAATATACACTGTTGTCATGTGATTTTGGGAGAAATGTAGTATAATGCTTGCACTTGATGTACATGTATCATAGAACATACAGAACCCCCTCCCTATTGATATTAGAAAGGGACGGACTGAGTGCCTGTTTGCAGACGGGGGCGGACGAGGTCAACAGTACCCAAACAGGCAGGGAGTATCTGAAAATGTACTATTTCTTTTACACAAAAAATGTTGAACTTAGAAAAAGGACTGGAAGACATTATAAGTATAAGTAAATAAATAAGGAAACCTGAGCATGTGAAATGAAAAAGATGCATTTAATAGCCATGTAGAATGAAATGGATGGTACCATAAAAAAAAGGATGCCTCTATCGTAATTACTTCATAGAAACTCTGCAGCGTGGACCGACAGTGGACGGACGCAGTAGGACGAAGGGAAATAACATCAAAATAGTAAGTGAAGGTCATTTTTTTGTATGTGTGTGTATTTTCTTTTGGTATGTGGTGCATAAATAATAATTCCTTTCCTGGTTTTTGACACAGAAATGACAAGTACATTGGAGTGGTTGGAACAGTACTTTCCGCATGGGGAAATGTCGGAAGAGAGCGATAGCAATGGTACACAGCACTCTGCGTATGCAAAGTAATGGGCAGTATTTTATGGGCATTTAATAGATATATATTTATTTTTTACAGACCAGGAAAGAAAAGAAGAAAGGCCAACAAACGAGACAGAAGAAGACAGGATGAAAAGGATTGAGCGAAAAATGGAGACGTTGAATGAGAATTTTAAAAGTTTAAGGGAGTTTGTGGAGGACTGTGTGAGAGGGAAAGTACGTTACCACTGTCCAACCTGTACCTGCCCCCCTTCTCCATTCCCTAATGAAACAATCCCAAACCTTCAAGAAGAAAATAGACATTTCGACGAAACATCCATCCCTTCTTCCCCTCACAAATCTCCCCCTCATAACCAGCCCGTGTTGAATCCTAAATTTGTGTCAGTATCTGCTTCCCCGGTATTTCTTTGGAATGAAAGGTGGGTGTGTGTTTGGAATGTTTTTGTATAGTAGTTGTAGTTAAAGAGAGTGAGGAATATATTTATTTTTTAATAAGACTTAAAATGTTCGCGAACAGCGTGTCTGTTCGACGTATCCGTAAGGAATGGAATGTGGATGTTGTGAAGGCAGTACACCTACCCTTACTAATGTCAAGTGCGATGGAGTTGATGTTTGACGGCACCATCTGTGCAAGTTGTGCCTGCATAAACTGAAAAGGGCGTCGTAAGGACGTTATACCTCACCGTACCGCTGACAAACGAGATACAACATGTTCGTAGAACACACCAGGTGTCCGGGATGGAAGTGAATGAGTAAAATGGGAGTGTGTTAATGACAGTATACCTGCCCGTATGCTCTGCAGGAAAGATGGTGGCATCCGTAGGACAGGCGCGGTGGCCGGCAAGTTCGTAGTCAAACAAAATGGAGGTGTCCTAAGGACAATGCACCTGTCCGTACAGTGAGCATATCATGTATGCACATGCGCAGTGCAACCATAAGTACAGCGAACATCGCGCCTGACCTTAACTATCCGTCTCACTTGTGTCACACTTTGAATTAGTTTGAGAACCCGAACACTGTCCTTAGGACGCTGTCCTTAGGACACTTGCGCGCATGCGCAAGTTTGTTAGTCTGCATTTGCTGTCCATCGGACACCCATTTCTGGCGTGGATGTGTTCAGGACGTCATCATGTGACTGCTCCCATGCTGAGCGTGAGGACTAATTTGCACAGTTTGTGTGCTTCCGCAGCAGTACAAAAGGAACTTATGCACACAAGGAAACTTATTGTACAGTCTAAAAATATAATTTCACATATCCGAGACAATGGCCCTCATTACAACTTTGGTGCTAAGTGCACCAACTTTACCACCATGGTGTAAACTATGTTTACACCATGGTGGATTGCGGATTTACCGCCCCATTCCAAGGTGAGTGGGACGGTAAATCCCCATTTCCCATTTTCCCTTCCCCATTCCCATTTTTGCCCCATAGGGCATAATGGGAGTGGGGAAGGCGCTAATTACGCCGCCGTAAATTACGGCGGCGTAATTAGCACCATGGCGGGTTAGCGCCATGGACTTTAACGCCTGCCAAAAGCAGGCGTTAAAGTGGGAATCCGGCGTTAAGGGTTAACGCTGTTGTTAACCCTTAACGCCGGGGTTGTAATGACCTCCAATAGCTTACCTGTGGACACGTTGTGTAAAATTTTCGGAATGCTTTTCAATGATGAAGAAGGTCTCGAGGCGCACCCCTCCATCCCTATAAGTGGCCACACCCCCGAGCACATCTTTGTTGTCCTTCTAGCTATAGCAGATTGAGGTGTACTGCCTTTACTTCTGTAGTGACCAAAAGGAAAGTAATTGGTATGGCATCCATGGCTGCTGTTGCTTCATTAGCCTCTGCACCACCCCCAAACCCGCCACCACCACCACCTCCCCAAGAGCCTGCTGAGAGATACACGGGTGGGGATGTAGAGATCAAGGAAGAAGAGGAGGAAGAGAATGAGATGGAGGAGCTCCGCACTACAAGCACTCACCGGGAGTCATGGGTGTGGCGGTTGTTTTACATTTATGGGAACGTATCAACAGCACGTGCAAACCTGTTGAGCTGTAACCAGTGCCAAGTGGTGCTGAGTCGCGGGAGACCTGGTGCGCACAGCTTTGGTACGACAGCCATGAAGCGACACCTCACTTTGTTCCACAGTGCGGACATTCGCAAGCTGGTGCCATGTGAAGAGCGTAGTCGATTGAGTTCCTCCACAGCATCCTTCGTGTCCGATCCTCTCACCACAAGAGACACTCCTGTGGGGGAGTGGCTCCCTCCAGCTGCCTCACAAGCCATTCGCAATGCTGTTGACCCTTACCTTTCAAAGGTGACAATAGTGTGTATGTATTGTGATGCAGTACTCTGCAGGGGGGAGAGTTTTCAAAGTGCTTTTGAGGCTACGGACACAGAGCACCAGAAGATCTGCTCCTTACCTAAGTGAAGCTCACCCTATATCTTTCTCTGTGCACTTGCAATTTCTTATCCCTGTGGTTGGTGTCCCTTCCTTTTTCCTCCTCTCCTAGTGTGTCGTGTGGCCAAAAGCAGGAAAGTGGAAAACAACAAACATTTTAAAAAAATGGCTCTTTTCAGAGCTGCCTTTCTCAGTTTAATGATAGAACTATCAAGTGACCGATGTAGGCGTCTGCGCATTCGTGAAAAAGTTCGCGGACAGTCGTAGGACACACAAAAAAGGAGGGTGCAAGCAGAGCAAACCCAATGAAGTGGGCGCTGGGAGTAAGTGGTGGCTCGGAAAAGAGCCTTTCGGTGGTGTGTTGTGTGGGTCAAAAACTGTGGATTGGAGAAAACTGATTGTCACATAGGTTATTGTGAATGCAAAAGAGGTTGCAATGCATTTTGTACATTGTGAAGAAAAATCTGATTGCCAGCATATGTGAGATGGACTCCATCTCTGCTGAAAATGAAAGAGCTGCGAAACAAAATGTTTTCATTGTGGAATGAGGAGGACATGCCAACATCTCTTAGAAAGGCACAAACAGCCATATTCACAATGCGTCTCGCTTTCTCCATTTGTGGACCAATGGCAGAAAAACGCAGCCATATTTGTCTTTGTGCAATACGGGAAAAAAGTATTTGACAATTTCGAAACATGTCCATGACCTTCGCAAGTCCTTCCTTCATTGCAATTGCAAAGAAATTCCAGAGACATGGCCTAAACTGTTGCCTCTGCAATGAATGATAAGTATAGCTGGAGGACGCTCTGTCAGTAAAGTAACGCAGAGAGGTACCAAGTTCAGCCACCTCATTCACGCACGCCATGCCAGTGCACTTCCACATGAGGAAATCTGAGTTCTGCAGATAGACGGCAGCTTTCTACATGCACCTTCAACCATTGTATCCATGAGTCTCCCAAAATCCAGATAATCTGTTTTCGAGTACGCAGAGGCATGGCTGTGTGGTCTCCTGTCAGGGAGAAGACGGTCTTACTGAATCTCAGAACATAACTACTGAACTTTATTGACCAATCCCTAGCTCCGCTCATTCTCATTTGCATGCGTCTCCACCCCAGAATCCCTGTTGGTGATATGCGCAGCCTGCAAACTACCGCCATATCCACGGACATGTATGGGATCAGAGCGTGACGACAGTACATTAAAGTATTATTCCCCTTTTTCCCCTTTAAGGCGGGCTCTGAAAAGAGACGTTTTTTTGTTTTTGGGCAGATGTATTTTTTGTGCTTACTGTACTCCGACAACCATTACAGAACCTTCTCTAAAGCAAGCCTTACATTCCAAAAGAACATGGCATTTCCCAAAGAAGATAGCGCAACACCATCTGCCTCAAAATAATCTGCTTTACTTGGAACAATGTTATCGTGGCTGCAGAAAAACCTACCAGCTCGTAACATGAAAGCATGCATGCCGCGATTGATGATACGCCTCCCAATACTTTGATCTGGACAGAAAACAGAATTGTTGTCCCATTTTACTCTAGGGAGTAAACCAGAAAAAATTACTTTCATTGTTGGGAAGATGTTCATGAGTGCTTCAACCAACTGTCCCAAATCTGCCAAAAAAAGTACATGAATTCACGTAGCCCAAATGGCAAGCACCATAGTGCAAAATTACCACATGAGGAGTGGTCACCGTACGCATGTCTCTGCAAACTTGCAGAATTGCCGCAGCATTGGCATCAGTGTCAACGCTCCACACCACCTCCACTCCTCTCACATCGAAATGGTGTGCCACATGCCTACTCTGGGCATAGTTTTGTAAGCCATGGACAAAAATGTCTCCAAGCACCAAAACCCTGACCTCTGCCATCTTCAGTATACGCACCGTCTTTCGACACAAAAGAGTAATGTGAACATCTGATTGGCTGATGCCTACAGTCCGCTTTCGATGCAGGATTTGCGGTAGAAACCTGTATGTGACACGCCCTACCCGCGGACAAGCGTTGCCTACGTGCGGCACGTAGCTCTTACCCAGTCCTTCTACCCTTTCCTCATCGGTAGCAAGTTGAGTCCCTCATTGCACACAACTAACAGTCACACAACCATCCACCAATCACATTCAACATCGCTAAATCTAACTCCGTCATCAACATTGCGCACTTCAAATGCAATGTCGATGACTCTGACTTGAAGTTGCATATCATTGCAAAGCACCTACTTCACAAACTACTGTACAAGTGTTGCGGATTTCTAAGTGCACTCCATGCATGCACACATGCATGAGTATAGAGTACATGTATGCATATTTTAATCAGAGAACATGTGCAACCCTTATGATGTAATTTAAATAAATGAATGCCGCTAAATGTGCATACGCAATACATACCAACGCTCCCCCTTTTAAGTGCAAGATGTCCGATTTATTATTGACAAACCGCACAACATCTTACTGTCTTCCGCATAACCTATACATACGTTACAAGCATGCCTATTTAGGGCGAAACTGGATTTTGCATTCGAAAATGTCGGAGTTTTGTACTGTGTACGGCCTACAGTAATGGTACTTGCAATGTGATGGTATGAGAAAAATAAGATCTCCCGATTGCTGTGGTGACATCTCTCTCTCAGGGTCTTCCGATGTGTCAGCATTCTGCTTATAATTTGGAAGTAGAACATTTTTTCACATCTACTATTATGCCCTATCACATACAAACCTCTCTCCTATAGATGGTATATCTTTTAAAAAACAAGGCATTACGATAACATTAAAATTGTTCTCAATTCAGAAGGACTTGCAAGTAACATATTGCAAGTAACATACACAAGCTGCACAGAGTGAAGTGAAGTGCACATGTGCACTGGGTTTAAATATGAAAGGAGAATGCTCTGACGAAAGATGCACAATTAATGTGTGCAGTATCATCACTGCTGTAAACACACAAAGTAATTAATGTTTTTTTTCAATCGCAGTGAAGACTACTCTCCTGAGAATCAACAGCATCTACACTGCAAACGACATATCCGACGAAACCCGGTCATTTCGCAAAAAAAAGTAAGCACCGTACTAACTTTGCATTGTAACTATTCCTCAATGAGGCTGCGTGGGTTATTTATTTAATTTGTACACCAAAGTAAACATTGATTTCTGAACCATTCTACCTACAAATACCCATTTATTAAACAGAGAATAACAGGCAGAATGGCTCACAAATCCCTGTGTGTTTGGAACTCAAATAACATACAGAATCATTATAATGTTAGTTCTAGAAAAAGAAGTTGCTGTTTCAAGTTTATGGCATTTTGTTTACTAATAATGCTTCTCGTCACCACTAGGCCACTTTGTACTCTCACCTGAAGCACATTGCAATAGTATACAAACAGTAAAATAGCCTTCCCAAATCATTGTAAGAGGCCAAAGCACATTCACACACCATAACAAAGAGCTTCCCCATGAGACTCATTCACGCATACACACAGCACACATACATTGAACAACAGACCAAAGCATGCCTTCTTTTTTTCAACAGACACCAAAGAATGCCTACCAAAAAGCAACTTTGTAGAAAGGAACGCAGAACTAGAACAAATAAAAATAAAAGTGTTCAATGTAAGCATCCATCTATAGTAGAGCTTGTAGAGAAAGTACGAACAAAACAGCTAATGCAGTCGTTTAGCAAAACAAAGGAAGCTTCAACTACCGAAACTTTACCTCCTCCATCAAAATGCGTCACAAAACACAAAAAGCGTGGCAAAAAAACGGCTGCCAGTACAGCTATCAATGCTCCTAATATTCCTGATATAGTAACAAGAACCCATAGTAAAAAAAGTATTTTAGCAAAAATGTTTCATCACAGAGTGCTTCAGAATCTACTAAGAAGAGGACCAAAATCATCCTCACCCCTTAAAACCTACCGTAGAAAGTTAATCCTACAAGCTCTCATGGACAGTGCAATCCTTCTCAAAAGGAAGTTGTTTATATTAGTGTTAAGTAGGATGAAAGCACTAACAAAACTAAGTACCAAACTACAAAAGAAATGTTAATGGAGTCACACGACAACCACAGAACCATATTTTAATGAGGAAGCATACAAACAAAATCAAACAAACACAATTGCCATCCATAGCAGTGGACGAGGGTATGAGAAAATCAATAGTACCATCATGGAACAAGAAACACTGCTTACAAAAGTATCCCCTGAAAACTGAGCCACACCGTCCAGTATACAAATGGACGTGCACATCAATGTTTGCCATTCCAAACAAAGCTTTCAAATCCTTACGTCAGTTCCTCAATTCGTATGTAAAAGGGAAAGACAAAAGTAAAGTGAAAGTGCTGCAAAATATGGATATTTGTCCAGTGTGCAAATACACAGGACTACAAGGACATTCATTAGCCTGCATTTCTGGCCCTATTTGCAAAAGCACCTTCCATGATATCAGTACATCATTCAAATGTTAGATATCTAGTGTATAAAATATATTATGCAAAAATTCCAGCTCCAGAATTAGGCAATTTAAATAACACTCTTCTACATGTTACACCCAAATACTTACAAGAAGGAATTGACCGTATTCAGAGAAAGTATTTTGGAAGTGAAAGCCACTTACAAAATGCAATAGTTTTACAACATAGTAACAACACATCTGCACATAGCAACCTTCTATTACACACATACAGAAAAGAAATACTAAAATTTGAAAGGGCATCGGCTGAAGTACCAAACCATGTGTGTGTGTGTGTTGCCGCAGAACATTTTACAAAAGCAACGCAAGAAATGTGAAAATAGAATACAAATTAGAAGACAATGAAGATTCCAAATGGTTTGAATTAGCTCTCTACCTTTTAGCAGAGAACAAATATGAACTAACTGAATGCCTAATATGTTGCAGTTACTGTACTACAATATTAGACAACAACCACACTCCTTCACATGCTATTACCAATAATGTGGAATTGTTCCCACTACCAAAAATCCTGCAAACAACTCAATTTGTATGAGAGCATCATAATTCAAACACTTCACCCATTTCAAGCAATTATACGCCTTCCACCAAAAACAGCAAAATTACCTCCCTCTGAATTGGTGAAAGGCATTCATGGCAAAGTAGTTTATTTGCCATTAGATCTATCTGAAAATGTACACACTCTAGGAGTGCAACGTTAAATAGAGCATTCTTTAATAGTCTTGGTAAATGGTGTACCAGCAAAAGACAAAATAATTTGGCAACAACTGGTGGACTTACATTAAGTTAGACAAGCATTGCAATATCTAAAAGACAATAATGAGTACTACAGGGAAATAAATATTGAAAAAAGCTTAAGGGAAATAACGGAAATAATGCAAGAGCCATCCGAAACTGGACAATTCAAACTTCTGAATCTTGCTACAGTATCCACTCTTTTGGACCAGTACACAATTCATCTATTGCATTCCAATGAAAGCATAGATGATGCACTAGAAACCTACCAAATGCGGCAAGCCAAAGGTTCTCCAATGAGTATATGGGAAAAAAGTATAGAAGCACATGCTTTTCCACTGCTATTTCCTACTGGCAAAGGTGGAAGATATGATGATAGACCCACTCAGATTGGGGCATCAGAATACCGCTCATTACAAATGTATTCACAAGATCCCAGATTTAGACAAAATGTGGAATGCATATTCCACCTACTCTATGAAAGTGAATTAGCTACGCTATGTTACGGTGTTGCACACATTTTAAAATCTGGAGCCTACTTTCAAAATGTGTCAGCTATGCAGTTAATACAAAAAGTATAGGAAAAAGATGAGGTTTTACAATCAAGTATAACAAATTTGTTTGCAAACATGCGTGGTACAAAGTAATACTGGTTCCAATGGCACGGAGATGTGCGTTGTATGATCAGAAACCTTGGACCACCGACTTGGTTTGTTACACTAAGTTGTGCAGAATATGCATGTTATGGATCAAAGGTGCACCTAAATTTGGGCATGACAGTGAGAGCACTGTTTTGCAGTTTATCCAAAAATATGTCACTTGTGAAATCCCTTCACAACAGACACACAGTGAGCTGCATGGGCAGATTTTACAATTTCAAAGACTCAAATGTGGCAAATATTGTCGCCGCAAATACAAAAACAAAGGTAAATACTACACCAAATGCCACTTTGGTTTCCCTGGACCAGCAACAGAAACAGGTGAAGTAAACAACCTCATGTCTTCAGTTCGACATAGTGTTAAAGGTAAATCACCTAAGAACACGTATTACATAAAAATAACAGAAGAATCAAAATAGTTCAATGATTACAATGCAATCATTGCCCTCTTACGGAATGCAAACATAGATGTGCAGTAAACTGCTGACAAATCTACTGCTGTTGCATGATATGTTACAGCTTACTTAACAAAAGCAGAAAAAACAGAGCTTCGAGACCTCAGGGATGAACTGGCATCAGACAAAACACTATCACAGAAATTGTACAGCCTAGGCATAAAAATGCTCTCTCATAGAGAATGTGGCGCCTATGAAGCAGCAGATCATTTAACCGGTACTGCTTTGTATGGAAAATCAGACAACATAGTATGGCTAAATCTTGGTCCTGCTAAATCTAGAAAAAGAGTTCTGAAATCATATGAGGACATAGAAACAATTGCCAGAAATGATCCCAATAGCCAAGACATTCTAAAAAACAATTTACTGGACACATACTATCCGGACAGGAGTAGCACTTTGGAAAGCATGTGCCTATACCACATAGCTCAAAACTTTGCATACAAAAATAAAATAAAACCAGATGAAAGAAAAGATAGATATAGAGTGACCGGTTGTGAAGGGAGCTTAGTGAAACTTACCAAACAAAGCTTAATTCATCATGTAAAATTATCATTAAAAACTCCTCAACAGAAAGAACTATATTACATTTCTCTGTTTCAACTTTTTAAACCATGGAGAAAAGAGGAAAACATACTAGATAACTATGACTGCTATGAAGATGCGTTTAAAGCAAATGATTCGAACCATCCACATTTCTTTTTAATATATGCAGTGTAGTGACCTGCATTGGTTGTGGCTCCTGTGTGGTAGATTATACCTATTGTTGTGAAGGTTTTCTTACCAAGTGATACTTGACTGTGTGTGAATCCAGTCAGCTTGCAGTTGTTTTTGGTACCATCTGCATTGTAACGTAGAAGAATTAGTATTACGTAGTTACTATGTGTTTGTATTAGTAAGGTGGAGCGATTATCTGAATTGCAGGTAGTACATAATCTGCCATGGTTTGAATTTTGTACAAGTTGCTGAAATGGAATGGATTCACAATTAGGTATGGATACATACATGAAGCGCTCATTAGGGATTTGTTCCTGTGTGACATTGTTGCAGAGAGTGCATGTATGTTTCCACATGTATGAAATCTGGAAGATGTCATTTATAGGGATGTTTTTGTTTTCCAGTACTTGTAGTAAGTACATTAGAAATTCTTGTGGATCTTCTTGTGAGTTCATAGTGAATTTCACCGTTCCAGCACAGTAGTCCAATTCTTGTCTTATTCCGTGAACACTATACGTGTTGTCAGGATTGTTTGTTGCGTTTCTATAAAGGACTAAAATTTGCAAACACAATTGGTCTGTACTGTGTAAGTAACTGTTGTCAACAATTGGTAACAATTGAAATAGAATATTCATTGCTACATTTGCATAGCAACTTACACCAGTTATATTTGAAAATTTGAATGGACCAAATAGTTCTGTGTCCAAGTCATTTTTTCGGAGTGTATGATGCTTCTTTGAAGACGTACCTGAGTTACTTTGACTAATAGGTTCTTCTTTGGTTGTGGTAATTGATGAAGTATTAGCTTATTTTACTCTCTTTGGAGGATTTGCAGTCAGATCCTGTTGGATGTCAGTTTGAATTAGTTTTCTTTTACATTTTCCTTTTTGTGGAACACAATATGATTTTAGATGGGGGTGTATAGTGAACGTAGTCTATTGTATTCTAAAATGCAAGGAATATCAGTGTTCACTTTACTTGCATCAAAGTTGATTAGAAATAGACCCTCAAGTGTTCCTAAGCGTGATAGTGCTACATAGCTCATGCCTTCTTTAAAGATTGTTTACCAATATCTATCAATGCTTTGTCTAGGGTAAGACCTTGGGATTTATGAATGGTGACGGCATATGCTAAAGTTAGAGAAAATTGTTCTCTGCGTACATACATGTCTTTGAAGAGAAGGAATCAAGCTTTTGAGCGCCCTATCCTTTTCACTTCTGAAAGTTTGTCAAAGAGAATATTGACAAACTGAATGTTGTTGTCATGTGGGTATGTTTGAAAGCCAATAACTTTACCCAGTGCTCCATTAACTAGTCATTGCTCCATGTCAAGGTTACGTTTAAGCATTACTCTACAGTTTAAGGATAATTTTAATATTTTCTCCAACCCAGCTCTGTTGGAGATAGAATTTTCTAAGGTATTTAGTCTTGTTGTGGCTTGTTGACACATGGGTAGTGTTATACCATGTACGTCCAGTTTGTCTGTGGAGCAAATTCCAATTATTGGTTGCATTTCTTTTTTCAACATTGTTTCATTGAATTTGGAACAGCTTGCAAGAGTTGAGATTAAGGACATACAATTGACATTTTTGTGTGCTAATTGTTCCATAACATCAGTAGCACATGATTTATTGCCATAACATGCATGGATGTGCCGGGTTTTTAATATTGCTTGTGCTTCTTGAGATAGTACACCAACTCTAATACTTTTAAAAATGTTGGCGTAAGTGAGGTCTGCAGATTGGCGCATGTTTTCTGTTAATTCTCTGTATTGGAAATGTTGCCAAAGTTTGACATTTCCTATGCTGCCAACAGTTTTAGGGCAGAATTTGTGTCCTAAGGTTTCAGAAATAGATTCACCTTTCACTGGTGTCAATTGAAGATCTCTGAAAACAATAATGTGTTTTCCTCCAAAGAGTTCTTCGTAGTTTGTTTTAAGTACTTCTTGCAATCTGAGGTGAATCAAAGCCAACATTAGGTTGGAGACCATGCTCACTTCATCTATCAGCAGCATTTTCATTTGGTTTAATACTCTGCGTAGTTCCATTGCAGCTTCTGTAGAAAGTTGGTAATAGTCTAATTTGTTTTGGTGTTCTACTGGAAGGAGTAATAATCGGTGTAAAGTGACACCGCCTATGTTGTAGGCAGCTAAACCTGTGGGGGCAAATACAACAGCTGACAGTTTGTTGTTTGTCAATTGTTGAAGGAACTTGCTGATGATTTTGATTAAGAATGTTTTGCCTGAACCAGCTTCACCACTGATGTATAGCAGTATATGTTTGTAATTTTGGCAGGTACATTCTTTATTTTCGTGTTGTACACCATGTGCAATTTCTTTTGTTACTTCTTCAAAAATGTTGCGCGGGTCTTTGTTAAGTTTTGATTGTAATACAGTTAAGTCTTCTGTATCTTCTTCATAGTGACACATGGTGTGTTCTACTTCTGTCATTGCTAATTCTGACTCATTTGCTATTAGTGGCTGTCCCAGTGGTTCTTGGCTTCCTGTTACAGAAGGTTGACTACTGTCGCAAGTGTCCTTATCTAGTTGGGCCTGGAGTTCTTCTTTGTGTTGCTGTTCATTGTGCAACATTGTTTAGTACTGCGTAAGGTTCACATCGGTGATAGTGCTTTCATTTGCTTTGAAAGCGTCTTCATAGCAGTCATAGTTATCTAGTATCTCTTCTTCTTTTCTCCATGGTTAAAAAAGTTGTAGCAGGGACATGTAATATAGTTCTTTCTGTTGAGAAGTTTTTAATGACAATTTGATATGATATATTAAGCTTCGTTTGGTAAGTTTCACTAAGCTGCCCTCACAATCTGTCACTCTATATCTTCCTTTTTTTCATCGGGTTTTATATTATTTTTGTATGCAAAGTTTTGGGCTATGTGGTATAGACACATGGTTTCCAAAGTGGTACTCATGTTCGGGTAGTATGTGTCTAATAAATTGTTTTTCAAAATGCTTGGCTGTTGAGATCATTTTTGGCTATTGTTTCTATGTCCTCATATGATTTGAGAACTCTTTTTCTAGATTTAACAGGACCAAGACCTAGCCATACTATATTTTCAGATTTTCCATACAAAGCAGTACTGGTTAAATGATCTGCAGCTTCGTAGGTGCCACATTCAACATGAGAGAGCATTTTTATGCCTTAGCTTTACAATTTCTGAGATAGTGTTTTGTCTGATGATAGGTAATACCAGAGGTCTTGAAGCTGTGTTTTTTCTGCTTTTGTTAAGTAGGCTGTAACATATCGTGCAACTGCAGTGGAATTGTCTGCAATGTACTGCACATCTATGTTTGCATTCCATAAGAGGGCAATGATTGCATTGTAATCATTCATACATTTTGATTCTTCTGTTCTTTATATGTAATACGTGTTCTTAGGTGATTTATCTTTAACACTATGCCCAACTGAAGACATGAAGTTGTTCTCTTCACCTGTTTCTGTAACTGGTCTAGGGAAACCAAAGCGGCATTTGATGTAGTATTTCCCTTTGTTTTTGTATTTGCGACGACAATATTTGCCACATTTGTGTCTTTGAAATTGTACAATTTGTGCATGAAGGTCACTATGTCTCATTTGTGAAGGGATTTCACAAGTGAAATACTTTTGGATGAACTGCAAAACAGTGGCATCAGTGTCCTGACCAAATTTAGGAGCATCTTTATTCCATATAAGCATGTGGATATGTGATGATCCTCTGGCTTGGTATTCTTTTCTCAAAAAGAAGTGTTGCACTTCTCCGAGGGGAGGAACAGTTTTATTACAAATAAAGTGTAGCATATCAATGAAACAATGGTGGAAATATCTTGAAACATTAACAGGATCTAGAGAGCAAAGTTCTCTAGGTGTTAGTATATCTGTGTTTGTTTTGTTTTTGTTTGATATGCGTAAGAAATCATGTAAATCTTCCCATGTATATTCTGCACAACTTAATGTAACAAACCAAGTGGGTGGTGCAAGGTTTCTGATCAAACAACGTACATCTCCGTGACATCTGAACCAGTATTCTTTTGTACCACGCATGTTTGCAAACAGATTTGTAATGCTTGATTGTAAAACCTCATCTTTTTGTTGCACTTTTTTTATTAATTGCGTAGCTGACATATTTTGAAAGTGGGTTCCCGATTTCAATATGTGTGCAACTCCGTAACATAGAGTTGCTAGTCACTTTCAAAGAGTAGGTGGAATATGTATTCCACATTTTGTCTAAATCTGGGATCTTAAGAATAGATTCGTTATGAGCGGTATTCTGGTGCTGTTATCTGAGTGGGTCTATCATTGTACCTTCCTCCATTGCCAGTAGGAAATAGTAGAGGATAAGCACGTGCTTCTATACTTTTTTCCCATATGCTCAATGGTGATCCTTTGGTTTGTCGCATTTGGTACGTTTCTAGTGCATCATCTATGCTGTCATTAGAGTGTAATGGATGAATTGTATAATGGTCTAAAATATTGGATACTGCAGCAGGATCCAGAAGTTCAAATTGACCAGTTTCTGGTGACTCTTGAATTATTTCAGTTGTTTCCCTTAAGTTTTCTTCAATATTTATTTCTTTGTAGTATTCAATATTGTCTTTTAGATATTGCAAGGCTTGTCTAACTTTATGTAAGTCCACGAGTTGTTGCCAAATTTGTTTGTCTTTTTTTGGTACACCATTTTCTAAGACAATTAAAGATTGCTCTATTGGACGTTGCACTCCTAGAGTGTGCACATTTTCTGTCAGATCTAATGGTAAATAAACTACTTTGCCACAAATGCCTTTCATCAATTCAGAGGGAGGTAATTTTGCTGTTTTTGATTGAAGGCGTATTATTGCTTGAAATGGGTGTACTGTTTGAATTATGATGCTCTCATATAAATTGAGTTGTTGCAGGGGTTTTGGTAGTGGGAATAATTCCAAGTTATTTGTGATAGCACGTGAAGGAGTTTGGATGTTGTCAAATTTTGTAGTGCAGTAACTGCAACATATTACGGGTTCACTTATTTCGTATTTGTTTTCTGCTAAAAGGTAGAGAGCTAATTCAAACCATTTGAAATCTTCATTGTCTTCTATTTTGTATGTTACGTCTATAGTTTTAGTTTTACTTTTGTAAAAAGTTCTACGGCAACACACACACACATGGTTTGGTACTTCATCTGAGGTACTTTTAAATTTTTGTATTTATTTTTTGTATGTGTGTTAAAGAAGTTTGCCATGTGCAGAATTGTTGCTAGTCTGTTCCAAAGCTATTGAATTTTGTAAGTGGCTTTCACTTCCAAAATATTTTCTCTGGATACAGTCGATTTTTTTCTTGTAGGTCTTTGGGTGTACCATGTAGAAGAGTGTTATTTAAATTGGCTAGTTCTAAAGCAGGACTTTTAGCATAGAAGAGTTCATAGACTAGATTTCTTAAAGTTGAATGATGTGTTCATATCATTTTGATATCATGGAAGGTAATTTCGCAAATAGGTCCTGAAATCCAGGCTAATGAATGTCTTTGTCATCTTGTGTATTTGTGCACTGGACAGGTATCCATATTTTGCAGCACTTTCATTTTGATTTTTTCTTTACCTTTCACATACTGATTGAGGAAGAGGCGTAAAGATTTGAAAGATTTGTTGGGAATGTTACACATTAACGTGCATGGCCATTTGTATATTGGACGTTCTGGTTCAGTCGAATGGAGAGGTAATTCTGAGTTTTCTGGGGATATTTTTGTAAGCAGTGTTTCTTGTTCCATGATGGTATTATTAATTTATTCATAATCTTGTCCACTGCTATGGATGGCAATTTTGTTTGTTTGGTTTTATTTGTTTGCTTCTTCATTAAAATATGGTTCTGTGGTCGTGGTGTGACTCCATTCACCTCCACAGATATTTAATAAGTTATTTTTGTTGACATTCCGTTTATTGAGAAGTTTTTTTTGTAGTTTAGTACTTAGTTTTGTTAGTGGTTTCATCCTGTTTAAAACTAAAATAAATAATGTCCTTTTGAGAAGGATTGCACTGTCTACGAGAGCTTCTAGGATTAATTTTCTAAGGTAGGTTTTAAGGGTTGTGCATGATTTCGCTCCTGTTTTTATAAGATTCTGAAGGACTCTCAGGCGGAACATTTTTGCTAAAATACCTTTTTTGGTATGGTTACTTGCTAGTATATGAAGATTTATAGGAACAGTTTTAGCAGTAGTGGTAGCCGAATTCTTGTTAAGCATTTTCTGTTTCGTTTTACATTTTGATAGAGGAGGCAAAGTTTCTGTAGTAGAAGCTTCTTTTGTTTTGCTAAATGACTGCATTAGCTGTTTTGTTTGAACGTTTTGTACAAACTCTGGTAGAGATGATGCTTATTTTGGACACTTTTATTTTCATTTGCTTTCTACAGACTTGCTTTTTGGTAGGCATTCTTTGGGGTCTGTTGAAAAAAAAGAAGGTATGGGTTGGTCTGTTTTGCAATGTATGTGTGCTGTGTGCATGCGTGCATGAGTTTGATGGGAAAGATGTATTTGGTGGTGTGTGAATGTTCATTGGGCCGTTACAATGAGTTGGGAAGTCTATTATTCTGTTTGTATGTTACTACACTGCGGTTCAGATGAGAGTAGAAAATGAGCTAGTGGTGAGGAGAAGCATTAATAGTAAACATAATTGTATGAAATTAAAACAGTTCTTTGTTTTGTAATACTAACACTCTAAGGGTTGAGTATGTTATTTGTGTTCCAAAAAAACAGGGATCTGTTTAATAAATGGGGATTTGTGGGCAGAATGGTTCAGAAATCAATGTTTTTTTTGGTGCGCAAATTACATGAATGAACCACTCAGTGTCTTTGAGGAACAGTAAGAATATAAAGGTAGTATTGTACTTACTTTTTTTTGTGGAATGAGCAGGTTTCTTCGGATATGTTGATTTTCAGGAGAGTGGTCTTCACTGCAATTGTAAAAGGAAGAAGTTAGTAATGTTGTGTGTTTATAGCACTGATGTTAATGTACACGTTAATTTTTATGTTTTTGTGGTAGTATTCTTGTTTGATATCTGAACATAGTGTATGCATGCATTTCATTTGACTATGTGCAGCATTTATATGTTATTTACACTATGTTAGTTCAACATGCTTTGCAAATGAGTAGAATTGCTGTGTTGTAGATAGCAGAGAGCTTTGGAAGTGATAGTTCATTATAGTAGATGGGGAAAAATTTGAATAATTTCATATTATAACTAGACATGCGAACAATCAGGAGCACCTTAGAGGGATGTTTCACTACAGCAATCGGGAACATTTATTTTTCTCATAGGATTGCATTGGTATTAGCATTGATTTAGGCGGGAGACAGTAAAAAGTTGTGACATTTTTCAATGAAAAATGGAGAGTCTCGTGCGTAAATCGGGAGGGTGGCATGCATGTATAGGTTATGCGGGAGACAGTAAAAAATAGTGCGATTTTTCAATGGAAAATCGGGAGTCTTGTGCTTAAATTGGGAGTGTTGGCATGTATGTATTGGCTATGCAGATTTAGTGGCATTACTCTGTTTATATGTACATGTACTCTGAATAAAATATGCATACCTGTACTTTGTAATCATGCATGTGGATATGCATGGAGCTGTAAGTAGAAATCTTTGAGACTTGTACAGTAGTTTTTGTAGTAGGTGCTTTCCAATGATATGAGACTTGTATTCAGAGTGATCAACAGTACATTTGAAGTGCGGAACTCTGATGATGGAATTAGATGTAGAGATCTTGGATGTGATTGGTGGATGGTTGTGTGACTGCTTAGTTGTATCCAATGAGGGAATGGAACCGAGAGTGATGTGGAAAGTGTAGAAGGGCTGACTAAGAGTTACGTGCCGCGCAGACACTGCTGCTGTCCGCAGGTAGGGCGTGCCACATACAGAGTTTTCCAGCAAATCCAGCATGGAAAGGGGACTTTAGGGATCAGCCAATCAGATGTTGATGTTGATTTGTGTAGAAAGAGAGTGTGTGTAGTGAAGATGGCAGAGGTGGAGAAAGTCAGGGTGTTGGTGCTCGGAGATATGTTTGTCCATGGTTTACAGCAGTATTCTCAATGCAGGCATGTGGCAAACAATTTCGATGTTAGAGGAGTGGAGGTGGTGTGGAGCGCTGTGACTGACTGCAATGTAGAGGCAATTCTCCAAGTTTGTAGAGATATGCGTAGGATGAACAGTCCGGATGTGGTAGTTTTGCAGTATGGTGCTTTCGATTTGGGCTACGTGAGTTCTCCTACTTTGTTGGCAGTTTGGAACAGTTGGTTCAAGCAGTAATCAACATCCTTCCAAATGCCAAAGTAATTTTTTCGGGATTACTACCTAGAGCAATATGGGACAATAGTTCTGTTTTTTGTCCTCAGCAAAACATTGCTAGGTGTGCAATCATTCAAAGTTTTTCTGTAACAACGAGAATATTGTTTCAAGTAATGCTGCTTATTTTGAAGCAGATGGTGTTTCTTTATCTTTTTTGGGAAATGCCATGTTGTTTTGGAATGTAAGGGTTGCTTTGGACCAGGTTATGTCAAGATTTTAGTTGTAAAATAAGAAGAAAAAAACCCCAATAAAATCCAAAATAACAGGTGTCTGTCAGGCATCTGCAAAAAAACAAAAAGAACAGCTCTTTTCAGAGCCCACCTTAAAGGGGAAATAGGGAACACTATTTAAATGTACATTCACCATGCTCAGGACTTCTATATGTCCGCGGACATGGCGGTAGTCTGCGGACAGCTCGTATTACATACAGGGATTTTGGGGTGGAGAGGCATGCAAATGAGAATGAGCGGAGCTAGGGATTGGTCAGTAAAGTTTAGTGGGTGTGTTGTGTAAGGAGAGATTTAGTGAGGACGTCTTTTTCCTGAGAGAAGAACAGATAGCTATGGTTGTGTGTTTTCGAAAACAGATTATCTGGATTTTGGGAGACTCATGGATACATTGGTTGGAGGTGCATGCAGAACGTTGTGGTGTATCTGCAGATCTTGGATTTCCTCATGTGGAAGTGTACTGGCTGGGAGTGTGTGAAATGAAATGGCTAGACTTGGTACGTCTCTGTGCTACTTTACAGACAGAGCGTCATCCTGACATAATTATAATTCATTGTGGAGGGAACAGTTTAGGACATGTGTCTGGAATTTCTTTGCAATTTGCAATGAAAGAAGGACTTGAGAAGGTCATGGACATGTTTCCAAATTCCCAAGTAATTTTATCTCGTATTGCGCAAAGACAAATGTGGCTGCGTTCTTCTTCATTTGGTCCACAAATGGAGAAAGCGAGGCACAATGTCAATAAGGCTGTTTGTGCTTTTCTAAGAGATGTTGGCATGTCCTCTTTTCACAATGAAAATATTATGTTTTGTAGCACATTCATTTTTCGCAGTCCATCTTACATATGCTGACAAACAGATTTTTCTTAGAAATGTACAAAATGCATTGCAACCTTTTTTGGAATTATAGTCATCTATTTTGCATTAGATGTTGACGAATCCAAGTTTTTCAAACACACAAAACACGACCAAAAGGCTCTTTTCAGAGCCATCACTTACTCCCAGAGAAAAGTGCATTCGTTTTGCTAGGGCAGCACCCCAAAATTGTATCTGTCATAGGACTGTCCGCTGACTTTTAAAAAATGCGCAGGGACCTGCACTGTTCATTTGGTAGTTCTATTTTTAAACTGAGAACGGCGTCTCTGAAAAAAGCCTTTTTTTTGGGATTTTTGTTTTATATTTTTTATACACACAACACACTAGGAGAGGAGGGGAAAGGAGGGTAAGGAAGGGACACCAACCACAGGGAGAAGAAAGGGCAGGTGGATAGAGGAAGATGTAGGGTGGGCCTTATTTAGGTAGGTAGCAGGTCTTCTGGTGGTCCATGACCATAGTCTCGAAAGCACTTCGAAGACTCTCCCCCCTGCAGAGTACTGCGTCGCAGTACATACACAATATTGTGACCCTCGAAAGGTAAAGGTCAACAGCATCGCAGATGGCCTGTGAAGCAGCTGGAGGGATGCGCTCTCCCACATGAGTGTTTCTTGTGGTGAGAGTAGCGGAAACGGAGGATGCTGTGGAGGAACTCAACCTACTACGTTCATCACAAGGTACAACCTTGCGAATGTCCGCACCGTGGAACGAAGTTAGGTGTCGTTTCATGGATGTCGTACCAAAGCTGTACGAACCACGACTCAGCACCAATTTGCACTTGTTACAGGTGACCCTGTTCGCACGTGCTTTTGGTACGTTACCATAAACGGTAAACAACCGCCACACCCAAGACTCCCGGCGAGTGCTGGTAGTAGGGAGTTCCTCCACCTCATTCTCTTCATCCTCTTCATCCTCGTTCTCTACATCCTCATGTGTGTTCCCCTTTGCAGGTGGTGGATGAGGGTTTGGGGGTGGTGCTGAGGCTGATGTAGCAACAGCAGCCATGGATGCCATTAGGGTTGATGAGGTAATCTCAGCTAGAGCAATAAAGGCAGCAAAAGTCAATCTGCAATAGCCAGAAGTACAATGAAGATCAGCTCTGGGGTGTGGACTTTTATAGGGGAGGAGGGTTGCGCCTCGAGAATATATCAAACACTCAAAAGCGTTCAAAAAATTACAGAAAATATGTGGAAAGCCAGGGCCATTGTCTGGGACATGTGAAATAGTGATTTTTTACTGTAAAATAATTTGGATTGCCTAAATAAATTGTTTTAAAATGTTGGGCACCCGGACAGAGTCCGCAAATTAAGACAAACGCGGTCACATGATGATGTCAGGAACACGTCCGTAAAGGGAACGGGTGTCCGCAGGACAGCAAATGCACAGGAGCGGTCGTGCGCATGCGAGCGGGTGTTCTACGGAGAGTGTTCGGGTCCTGAAACTAATTAAAAGTGTGACACAAGTGAGATGGACAGTTACGGACAGGCGCGATGTTCGCAGGATTTACAGGTATGGTGCGCATGTGCATAGATGTTCTGCAGAGTGTACGGCCAGGTATAGTGTCCTTAGGATATCTCCATTATGTCTGACTACAGACATCCCGGACACCGCGCCTGTTCTACGGACAGTTCCATCTTGGTTGCGAATGGTACAGACAGGTATAGTGTCCTTAGGACACCCATATTTTGTTCATTTACGGACATCCCGGACACCTGGTGTGTTCTAAGAACAGTTTCATTTTTGTTGCGAACGGTGCAGAGACGTACAGTGTCCTTAGGACACCTCCATTTTGTTGATTTACGGACATCCCGGACAGCTGGTGTGTTCTAAGAACAGTTCCATCTTGGTTGCGAATGGTACAGACAGGTGTAGTGTCCTCAGGACATCCACATTTTGTTAATTACGGACAGGCCGGTGAGGCACGCTGTCCGTTGACATTTTAACTGCTTTAAAAAAAAATAAGACACAAACAATTTCATTACAAGAAACATAACATTTTTTTTATTATATACATATACACAAATTATGAAAGAGAGGGGGAAGCAGAAACTGATACAAGAACAGGGGAATTAGGGGTTTGGAGAGGATGGATGGGAGGGGATGAAGGGATTGAACTCTCATCAAAACTTTTATCTTGTTGTTCACGCTTTGGGGATAGTTCACTGGGACATGGAGAGGGGGCACAGATACAGGTGGGACAATGGTACTTAATTTTTTCTTTGATGCGGTCCTCCACTAGTTGTTTCAAACTATTGAAATGTTCCTTAAGCATGTCTACTTTCTGCTCAATGCGTTCAAGAGTCCATTTTTCCATTGTGTCTTTTGGAGTAACATTTTCAATGTTTGTATGGTCTGTAAAAAATAAATATATATTTATGTTAAGTACACATTAGGTCATGATTATTAATTTCCTTGTATAGACAAGTGTCTACCATTATCATCACTGTTTTCAGACATTTCCTCATGTGGAACATTTCCTTCCAGCCACGCCAAAGTGCTTCACATTTCTGTGTGAAAAACAAAAATATATTAATTATACTGTACCTCATCCAAAAAGTAGAGCAATATGTACAAAAAATGAAGTTTACTTACTAGTTTCTGGTAAGTTATATTTGTTGTGTTGTGTAGGTCAACTGTTGCTTCTAGCACTGCAGTTTATGTGAGGTAATTATGTTGGAGGTATATCTTTTTTGTTATGGTATAATCCATTACATTACATATTGTACTTCAATGACTGGTTGATGTGTTAAATATGTAGGTTACACTGCTTTTTTATTAATATATATAATGTGTATATGTGCTGCTTTTTGAACTTGCGTAGTGTTTATATGGTATGATAGAACATTTTCAGATACCCCCTGCGTGTTTGGGTAGTGGTGATGTCGTCCGTGACCGTCCACTGATATCAAAATCATTAGCGGGGTGTTCGGTATTTTGTAAGTTAATTGTATATAAACTAAGGGAACCCTTAGTTCAGTGATGTCATCAATGACATTTGTGATGTCATCTTTGATGTCCTGGGTGTTAGTATTAGCCTTGCACGGTGGTGGTGCGAGTTATGGTTGCTTAGCTTACCATAACTGGCGAATTTCAAGGGTTTTTCGGTTTTACTTGGAACCATAACGTCCCTTTAACAAACTTTTTTTACTGAATTTCATAGGTTTTTAGTAGCGCAACTTAACCGTAACATCCCTTTAACAAAGTTTTTTTACTGAATATATATATCTAACCTGAAGCGAGTGTCACTTTGTAATATTTTTAAATGCCGACCATTTATAGAACAGCTATGTGTTAATGGCACAGTTTATTTAAAACCAATCAAAGATGGCAGATCTGAGGAGTAGACCATAAGGAGGTGTGGACGACTCTCTACACTGTGACCATACAGACAATGCTAGTATAAATAGTCCTTCCTTTGTGTTCTTCATCTTTAACGTGAGCAAGCGGTTTGTTACCGCGAAACACGTCGTTTTCGTGCAATCTTTCCCGTCTTGGACATTTTAACCATTAAAGCATATTTTTGGCTGACAATTTAAGGTTTCCTGCCTCAGTGTTTTTGTTCAGATCACTGAACGCAAACGGCTTCCTGGAGTGCCCTCCACCTTCCCTGCACCCCTGTACAGGGTCTCTCAAAATATATATATATATATATATATATATATATATATATATATATATATATATATATATATATATATATATATATATATATTTCAATTCAGTGACGAAGACAAAATTCGCCATTGTGGCGAGCAGCACTCCCATATATATATTTGCAAAAAAAAAGTGGAGAAAGCCGCCAAAGAAGCAGAGTGGCACTCCAAGCACATGGGAAATGTCAGAGCTGCCCCAACAAACAAAAGCAAAAGGAAGTTTGTGGTCACATGACTAACAAGTTTTATTGACCATTACAACCAAAATGCAAAACAACATGCACGCAGAGGCAGGACACCAAATGAAAGGGTCCTGTAATGTGTTTTGCGCTTCCCATAGCGCTTCTTCACACACAGGGGAAACACAATCAAGGTAAGTTTAAATACACAATCAGATGTTAGTCCTTCCATTATGTCTGTAGGCTGCAAAGTTCTTCTCTATAGCTAATGTTCATGGCAGACATCTTGCAACATTTTGACCAACAAAGAAGTAAATCCAAATATTCTCAGTTAACGAATATAACGGCACAGGCCATGTACAAGGTTGGAATAAATGCATTAAAACCCAAAGTGGGGATCACAATGAATCACAGTTTTCATAAAACAGTTAATACATATGTATTAAGTCTTCATAAAACAGCTCATATAATTATTAAAAACAAACTACAAAGTGCATAGTGCAGACAAAGGTCTGTATGTAATATACAGGACCACAAAGTGCATCATGTAATCAATTTTATAGAATTGAGCAAGTTATAACATTATGAAAAATACAATTGTACACCATAAATGTTTCACGAATATTCAAATTGATAATTCATATAATCCAATGTGATACCGGCTGGGATGTCAAGGTTACTAGAAAAGTTGACAAGAGTAAGAAAAGGCAGCAACGATGGAGCAGACAATAAAATGCAATCTCAGAACAACAAAGGCAGTGTAATATAGTGCTAATGCATAAAAGTAGCATAACAACGTGCAAATGCAACAAAGCCGCAAAATTTAACCTGCTGCATATACCATACAGAGCGATAGACCAAACAAATATGTATCAATCGTCCAATACATTGGTGCAAATGGGCAAGGTGGAAGGCAGAAGAAATGCCACAATGCTGTAACCAAATAAAGTCTACCACAACTGCACAAAATATGCAGCAAGGTCTGACAATAAAGTGCTAGTGCACATAAAAAGGACAGCACCCAATTAATTCAGACAATGTAGCTGCATTGATACATTGAGATACCCCACTGAAGCACAATTTAAAGATGCTAAAACCCAATTACAGACTAATTGGTCATAGATGAATCTAAAGACAATAAATAAATATCTCGAACAAAACTGCTCTAAAATTTCATGATGATCTTGTACACTAAAAATATACATGCTGAGATGAGAAACAAGTGTCAAAACAAATACAAGTATTTACTATACACCTCTACTCCCCTGCTACAAAAGGACATATATGCAGCTCACTCCCAAAAATATGAGGGAATGAAAAATAAGTGGCAGTCAAGAGAGACCTGAAAGTGAACAACAAAATCATGAACATGAAAGTAGACATGAAATCAAAAACAGTCTGGCATGGGCATTAACATATCCCAATTATTTTAGCACTATAAAGGAAAGCAACAATAATCATAGGGTCAACATTGAAGATAACTGATGATTTGATGGCAAGAACAGTCTTATACACCCAAAAAGGTATTTATGTATTCAACAGTATTGTGATGATTAAAGGCTTTAGTATGAAAGTCAAGGATGGATTTAGTTTCCAATTGTCACAGTTTTAATAAACGATCACCCCCTCTCGGATGTTTCGGTATATGAGCTACTGCAAAAAAAAGTTAACACTCGGAAATCATTGCCATGTTGTTCTCTGACGTGTATAAATATGTGCTATTACTGACCTTTATTGCTTTATTGGTGTCTGGATGTCTGGACTGGACTGGGGTCTGTATCTGTACCCATACAGCCCTCCCCTTTTCTTCCTGCACTTTCAGACCTACATGGCCTGCTGCCATAAACCCAGCACTTGCCACTTGCTGGCTGCACTCCCATTGTTTGTTGCCTTTTTATTTATTATTTTATTATTATTTTTGTTTTTTCCTTCTCGCTCCGCACTCTCCTTTTGTTCCCCCTTCCATGCACTTCTCCCCCTTCCCCCTCTACCCTGCACTTGCACGTTCTCAATGTCACTGGGCCTAGTAAGATCGTTGGTTTTGTTCTCCCTTGTTCCCCTTCCCCTGCCTTGTCGCGCTCTGAAACACTTGTGTATGAGCGTGATAGAAATAAAATATCAATATCAATATCACTCCGTCTGCTGGAACTGTGTAGAATAAAAAGAAATGACCTGCATTATAGATTCTTATATTCATTTATATCCATCTTCCGTATTATTATTAGTTGCTGAATTTTTAGTTCGATTGATTTGACGTGTGTTAATATAAATAAATAATGTAATATTGTGTAAGTGTTTACTTGGATCCTTGTGTTTACTGATTTCAGTGTACTGCTCTATAGCTACATTCCCCCTCCTAAGATTAGCCTGGCTGCTCAACCTCTCTACCGACTTGAGTAGTACAGGCTTATATTAAGAGTTGGGTCCCTAATACCAAGAGATAAGTCTGGGGGTCACGTATACCAATTACACTGATGACACCCAGATCTTCATCCAACTCACTGGATGCCACTCTAAAGACACCGAAATGGTTAACAACATCTATCTAGATATTGAAGCTTGGATGGCCACTCATAGCCTTTGTGTAAACGATGATAAAACTGAGTTACTTATCATTGGTTCTCAAACTCACTTAAAAAAACAAGACTCCCGATATGAGTCATTTAACATTGACAGGAATATAATGAAAGTCTCAAAGGAAGTCAAAACTTTGGGTATCTATTTTGACTCCACGCTGACACTTAACAGACAAGTTAACTCCTTAGCCTCCACCACAGCCTATACTAACAAATTGATCAACGCCTGTAAGCCCTTCCTGTCCACCTCCAGCTGCATCACACTAGCAAGAGCTCTCATTCTCTCAAAACTCGAATATTGCAACACACTCTTCATCGGTACCTCGGCACGGAACTTAAACAAATTCCAAGTGCTGCAAAATAATGCCCTCAGATCATCTCTCAATATTCCACACTCAAGCCATATCTCCTCCCTCAGAAGAGAAGCTCAATGGCTTTCTATTCGGGATAGAATCACCCTCCGCACCCTGGTCACCACTCATAAGTGCCTATCCAATACAGCTCCCGCGTACCTGACAGATAAATTCACAAGACACCAGACCAATAGGCCTACTGGATCCAACTACTTCAACCAATTTACAATCACCAAATTCAACCTAAAAACAACAAGAGGGGCTAGCTTCCTACTGCTAGCCACCAAACGATGGAACACCCTCCCTCCTGACATCAGAGGAGCAGAGCCTGCTTTCTGGTCCTTTAGAGCCAAACCTAAAGCCTGGCTCTTCGGGCCTAACGATTCCTAAGCATTTCTAATCTCCTTCCCGATAATCACACACTCCCTGAAGGTGCGGTTCTTCTGTCGAATTGCAAATTATTTTGCTAATGTCCCAAATCTATGTATATATATGTATATATTTAACCTAAAGCATTGTATATATGTATCTAATAGTCATTCTACCTTGCTTTTGCCTCTTGACGCTGCCTTAAGGTGATCTGTAACACACCTCCAGCATCTATATCTGTAATAAGATGAACTGTATCCTGATGTGTGTAACCTTTCTGTCTAAGTATAAGCACACAGCTACCCTTGGGTTAGGTGTGCTATATAAGAAAATAAACTAAACTAAACTAAACTTATAGAGTCCCACACCAGTTGGACATTAGAAAAACATACCTAACAGCAATATGCACTTTCAGCAGATGACTAGGGCCTGATTTACAAAGCATTTTTCAATGGGATTGTCATTATAAAACGCTTTGGTAAATCGGGACCTAGATGTCAATAAGTGTGATCTATTAAGCATCCAAAAAAGAACATCTGTTTTGAAATTCAGTTTAATGTATTTGCTGATGTTCAGATCTATGTAGATTGCACAGTTAGAGGGGTGTTGCTACGTCTGGAAAAGATCTAGGGCTAGGCTAATGTCAGGACTGTCGGGACTCACGGCTAGCTAACCTTTTGGTTGTAGCCCCTCAGCTTCTATCTGGGGCTACAACCAAACGACCCAGGGCTTAAGCCCTGTCAGCCCCCTGCCTCCCCTAGCGACTCCTCTGCACAGGTATGGAGGCATCCTTCAGGAACTCATTCGGTACATACATCAATAATGCCATGGCAGTCCCAGGCTCCTGAATTTCACAGCACATTGCTCAGTGACTGAAACTCAAAATAACTTCAGTGTGGACTTAATAGGGGCTCAATTTGAAAGTCTGAGGAGCGTAAATGAAATGCCTGCCTTAATACCTCAGTGTACAATCCAGGGCATTTTCTGGGTTTTTGGAGGCACTGAGGGGCTTCTGATCGGGATTTACATTACCACTTCCCTTATCCCCTTTGACTTCTACGCTGGTAAAATAGCTCACCATGTTGTGTGCTCACCGCTGTGATCTGGAGGTTGCAGCTTCAAATACCAGAAAAACCAACTCAACCTTTTAAGGTCGATTAATGAGTACCCATTTCTGGTGAGTGATACATGTATGTAAATATGCTCTATTTAAGGAGATTTGGCGAAAACGCTCTATACATAATAAATATTAATTACTAAATTCGATCGAATGTGCCTGGTTTTTACACCAGCAAAAATCAGGCAGATTACATAATAGTCTATTGTAAACATTACCAGTGATGCACCTATGGCATGTCAGCCAGCGTTTTTCACTGCAGAGTGAAAGATGGAGGTGAAAAGATATGTCCACCACCCATTTACAACTCTTGTTTGCACTCTGAAATGCAAATGATGAAAATTGCCTGAAGGGGACTCGTTTGCATTTAAGTGCATTTAAGTGCAAACGGAAGTGGTTTCCTGGAGGTCATGTCGGCAATAATTTTAAATGAGCTCCTATGGTACACATGAATTGTTGCTACATAAAGTGAATCTATAGGCTTCAGAGATTTAAGCAATTTCTTCCAAAGTGTCACAGAGCTTTTCCACAGAGAATTTGAGCAGAAACCAATTAAAACAAACAACAACAAAAAAATAAACTACTGCTAAATCGCTTGGTCTCTGCCACTGTCCGTGTTTGATGAAAAACAGAAGCTGTAACTTCCCCACTTTAATCGTTGAGCAAAGTCGCCACTGGATGGACTTTATTCTAAGATTGAAGACTGACAATTGAGTCCATGTGAAGGTAGTTTGTACCTATCATTGAGGGATCAAGCTGTGAATTGCCAGACCTAATAATTCATGGAGTGGATTATTAAATTAAATCGACAATAAGAGCAATTCGATCCTCATGTTTTGTATCAAGTACAAAATGATGTGTCAGAACTTCCTGCATTCTAAAAATGTTATCATACAATGTAAATATATTTATTGTCTTACTTATTTATTCAAAGACAAAATACAATAAGGGTGTTTAAGATTCAAAATTATTTTAGTCTTTGGACCATGGTTTCAAGGGGAGACATGGGGCCTGATGTACAAAGCGTTTTTGAATGGGACTTTCCCATTAAAAAACGCTTTTGCTAACCAGGCTTCATCATCGTAATATATAACCATAGCTAAATAAAAATATCGGGGGTCCTTTAAAAAAAAATGTAATTGCATGCAGCACCTCGTCAAGGTTTTCACCGATGTGCTATTGGGTCTCCTGCATGCAATTCTAATCACCCTCAAAGTGGTTTTTTCATGTAAAAAGTACATCGAGGGCGAAATTACATTTAATCTCCACTATTTGTCTCTGCTTGGAGAGAAATGCAACACTGTTGCAAATTACGCTTTGCAGGTGGCATTTTATAGTGGATGACAGTATAATCTGCATGATATTTATCTGGTGTAAATGCTAGCCATATTCTTATGAAATCTGTCATAATCTGTGCTCGGCTGGATTATGGCTATGTGTGTGTTATGATGGTGTGGTGATGTCAATGACATTCCATGCGGAGTGTTGGTGTGGTGATGTCATTGACATCCTTGTGGAGTGTTGATGGTTGTTTGGAGTGCTGGGTTTGACTGGTGTTAGTTGGACTTAATGTGCTGGGCTGGATGGATGTCCCAGTGCTTTCTCTACATGATATCTAAGAGAATAAACCTACATGTAAACTACTCTGGTGTTCCTTATTGGAAAGGAGGCTTAGCTTATATCACTGGCGACAAGGATGGTTCTGGTGCTGCTGGGAAGGGGCAGCAGGTGAGAAGTGCTGCTTTCCAAGGAGACATTATACCAAAATCCTTCCATTTTACTCCTGCATGAAAATCCTGCGGAGTCATAACACATGGTGGTACTGCAAGACAGAGGATGTAAACAAAGCAGAGCTGCAAACCCTGCTTTGCTGCCCTCCAATGACTTAGAAAATGGTGCACAAGGTCAAACGGAGGCATCCAAGCATTACACTACACTCTGCTTTTATGCCTCCATTTAATGTTGACAAATAACGCAAGGTGGTTTGTTTTAAAATTTAAATTTCGTTTGGATTGCTAATGTGTGAGGACACGTGGGCAACTTTACAGAAATAAACACTGTTAAATAACATCTCATTCGTTTTCGTCCTTGTTTGACCTAATAGGAAATCATAAATACAATCTGAACTTGCCCATTTTTTGGTAATTGTATGGATTACGCCAGTGTTGAAAGAAATGAGTTTCAGGATACACGTACAGTGAAGAAATGGAGAATCAATAAACAATTTATATTGCATCAGAAAATCATACTTTCTTAGATTTGACATAGGCGCACAACTGTTGCGAGTGTTTGCCCAAAAGGCAAAAACGTAAGCAGTCTTTGTTTTATTCAATTAAGAACATTTGCATTATTTAACACTCACTCATACATTATTCTGTTAAAGGAAATTCATGAATTCCACATTCAGAGATGTAGAATGTGTTTTGGGTGTACCTAAGCACAAAAAGAACATCAACAGGTTTGAATGAAATAATGCTGTCTGTTATAATTCTATATAAATATCATATGTGAATAAGGTTTTAGATACCTAAGTGGGGACGCTGGCCAATCAGGATGCTCAGAACAGAGGCTGCAGTAAAAAGTGCAAGCACACATTTCAAGCCGCCTGAGTGTTGTTTGCCCATAGCCATCCTCCACATGATTTTCACCCAACCGCCTGCACTTTGAAGACATGGTAACTCCCGTGATACGGGTGGCATATACTTTTTTGACTTACCAAACAATACAATTGCCTGATGTGTCTGTGCCACCACTGCCTTGCCCTTGTGAACTACCATGTGATCTTGTTGATGACATCCCGATAATCAATACAGAAAATGGTCTTCAAGACAGCAATGAGGCATTACAAAACTTCAGGTAAGCTTTCTTTGTTTTTTTTTTCTTAAACCAATCCATTACCCACTGTGCACAGGTTTGATAGTTGCTAACACCATTACTGCTATTGGTGGAAGGGCTATCTTTGGGTAAAGGCAATGCCATCCACCTGAAGGGATCCTTGTTTCACTCAGCCCTTAACATCTTAACTTTGGCAGCAGGCCATTGCTGGCATCTCTTCTTCTCTTCTTTCCCTTGACAAGTTGCCTATATTTGATACTGATTGATTCTATTAGTACATCAACTTTAGCTACTCTTAATCATTACTTTTGATTCCCACACTCACTCTTTCTCATCCCTGGTTTAATAAAACGCTCATGTAATCATGTCAGCAGCTTTCTACATTTGAAAATTGCTGGCATAAGAATAGATTTCTGAACAATTTCTAACTTTACACAGAACTCCAGAAGGCGTATGCATCTGATTTAAAACAGGATATATCTGAGTTGTATCACTCCCTTATCATCGCTCATGCCTCCTTGTCTTGTTGTCGCTTTTCTACTACCAAACCATTCCTCACTGTTCCTTCACCCTATCAATCACTTTAATTCTTACTGGATTCTAAAGACTTGCATATTTTGATTACACATTTGAGGATATATACTGTTCTTTTCCTTTGTCAGCCATTCTCTTTTTCTCCTGTCTCCTTACTTTCAGATTCAGATTCTTGTTAAATCTAGTATCACTCATGATAATCCAACAGCTGATCATTCTGATCCCTTTCCATTGCCTATTTTGTTAAAAGAATGCATTGACTACTCAAATCTTATCGGGTACATGTATTTAATACATTTCCTCAGTGAGGATAGTTTTCAGCTAGGTTTCAAACAGGAAACCATCATTCCATCCACTATTAAAGAAAACAAATAAAATACTTTCAATTATTGTCCTATATCTATTACTCCTTATTTATAAAAACTACAAGAAAGAATTGACAATAAAAACAAGCTTTATTCAATTTTCTCAAATAACAATAAACTACAGTCATCACATTTCACCAGGCAGTGGCATTATAAGGTACTTGCAATGTTACATTAGTCCTCGTTTACATCAGCATATTAAGCATCATTTGTACATTTGTCATATGCAGGAGCATCGGCCGGGGACAAATCTCAAGCACATGTCTAATCAGCATCTCCAGATTGCCAATCACCTGCATCAACTGCCCGCCCGCGATATCAGGTATATAGAATTGCTAATTTTAATTGTCATCTTATCTAAAATCCAATTCAAAGAAAAATCTTTAGTTGCAGTGACGTTAAGGTGATAATTTAAGGCAACAAAACCCCTAAAATTCAGCTAATGCCACCTTAACTTCGAGCCCCCTGTTGCGCAGCTTATAACCACAATGAGGACAGTGAATTAGAATGTGTTTTCCATCTGCGCAAGTATGCCCAAACGCAATGACGTACTTGTGCCTAAATTATTGGCCAATCATCAAGGAAAGGCCCAATCACTTTGAAAGCTGCATTTATGTAGCTACATGGGTTTGTGCATGTTTGTAACAGGTAATCGGATCATGTAACAGTTTTGCATTTCCACTATATCTTGAATGTGTTAATTTTTCTAATGTTATCCAAGTACACAATTAAAGCACAATTAGTACCCAACAAGGGATAATCTGATTGTTACAAACAATCTGATTGGCCCTCAGCGTGTCTTTAGCTTCCAGACAATGCACCGGGCACCACTACATCCCTTGGTATTTGTTCTGTGAGTGGCTGCCATGGAAAGAGAGAAGGGACTACATGTACTCCCTTCTCCATTAACATAGCGGCCATTTTCTTTGTTTTTTTTTCTTCTGCCTTTTTAAAGGCCATCATGGAAAGGGAGAAGAGACTATAAGTAGTCACTTCTCCCGTTCCATCATGGACATCTTCTTTCTTTAGTTTTTTTTTTTTACTGTTTTAAATGGCCACCATCAAAAGGGTGAACATACTTCATATCCTATTCCACGGTGGCCATCTTTTATTTTAATTTTTTCAGTTGCTAAATGCCAGAGTGTCTTCAAACGAATAAAGACATTATTAGTACCTCAGGATGAAGTGGATGAATACATCCGGCAGATGGATTACATCAGAAATAAAAGATCCTGGGAAGGTATCTCGCTCATCCAAGTGGTACTGATTGAGAAAGGAGCACCAAATCTATAGACTCGTCATAAAAAGCCTCCTCTATGAACCTCTCTAGCATTTCTAATAACTCTTCAAATAGAGTGTTCGAGTGCTGCCAGTGTTAACTGTCTGTTAGCAGCACCTTTAATGGGTGGAGGTTGATTCTGCACATCCAACGCTCACAGCTACAGTGAAGACATAAGACCACATATAAGCCAAAAAAAAAGCTGCAGCCCAGTATGTTCCAGACCATCTCATGCAATTTCCAATAAGCATCATCCACATCTTTCCATGAAACTCGCATTTAATGATTTATCATAATTGATATTCCCAAGCTTCATATCCCATTCCATGGCAGACATCTTTTTTCTTTCTTTATTCAGTTGCAAAATGCCAGAGTGTCTTCAACCGAATAAAGACACTATTAGTACCCCAGGATCAAGTTGATGAAGATTTCTGGCAGATGTATTGCATCAGAACAAAAAGATCCAAGTGGTACTGCTGGAGATAGGAGCGGAACACCTGTAGAGACTTCATTGAAAAACTCCCATATGAACCTCTCTAGCATGTCTAATAACTCTTCAAATAGAGTGTTCCAGCGCTACCAGTGCTTGAAGAATCTGGCTGTTGCTAGCAGCACCTTTAATGGGTATAGGTTGAGTGTGCACAACCACCACTCACAGCTACAGTGAAGATATAAGAACACATACAAACCAAAAAAGGCTGCAGCCCAATATGGGCCAGACCATCTCATGCAATTTCCAATATGCATCATCCACATCATCCCAGGTGACTTGCACCAGATGATGTATCATAAAATATGTTCCCAAGCTTTCTGGTGGAACATTAGAAGGGCCATGTCTTAATGTTTTCTTGCACAATGTTACACATATTCAAAAGTCCAACTGGTGACGAAGATATAAAATAACAAAAATGGCAATTCTAAAAAGACAATGCTACAAAAATAAAGATGCCTCTCTGAATCTCTATCATTTCTAATGACTCTTCAAATTCAGTGTTCCAGTGCTTCCAGGCTTTGAAGATTCTGACTGTTGCAAGCAGCATCTTTAATGGGTGGAGGTTGATTATACACAACCACTGCTCAGAGTTACAGTGGAGATATAAGACCACATACACGCCAAAAAAGTCTGCAGCCCAGTATGGGCCAGACCATCTTTGCAATTTCCAATACACATCATTCCAGAAAACTTGCACCATATGATTTATGATGATTGATGTTCCCATGCTTTCTCACTGGACATTAGAAGAGACATGTCTTAGTGTCTTTTTAACAATGTTAGACATGTTTGAAAGTCCAACTTGTAAGGAAAACATAAAATGACAAAAATCATAACTCTAAAAATACAATCACATGAAAAATGAAGCCTCCTCTCTAAACCTCTCTATCATTCTTAATGGCTCTTCATGTAATGCACCTTTAATGGGCGGAGTTTGATTCTGCACAACCATCGCTCACAGATACAGTAAAGATATAACAGCAGATATAAGCCAAAAAAGTCTGCACCCCAGTATGGGCCAGACCATTGCATGCAATTTCCAATATGCATCAGACACATCATCACAGGAGACTTGCACCAGATCATTTATCATGATTGATCTTCCCAAGCTTTCTTATGGAACATTAGAAAGGCCATGTTTTAGGGCCTCATTACGAGTTTGCCGGTAAAACCGTGTTCATTACCGGCATGCCGGAATGAGCGGGTCTGTGCACGTATGAACCCGCCAATAGCGGGTGACTACGAGTGCGCGAGCACGGGCGTTCCCCCATGCCGGTAGTGGCAATACCGCCATGCCGGTAAAGGGCCTCCAAGCCCCCTATACCGGCATCGCGGGGCCCGCCCATTGCGCTACCGCCTCACACTAACCCGTAAATACCGGCACGGTAATACCGGCGTGGTATTACCGTGTTCGCAAAAAATGGACCCGGAAATTACGTCATCGCACAGGAACGGGAAATGGGCCAGTGGCCATCTTTAAAAACACAATCCATTGCAATCCTCCACAACCAACACTCCTCCCGTGTCGTCGTGTGTCAGGAGAGCATCACCATGTCCAAGGCCAGCAGGAAATCCACCCAGAGGAAGAGGAAGCAGCGGTTCTCGGACGCTGAGCTCACCATGCTCGCCAACACACTGGAAGAGCATGCGGACGTAATACGCTGCACAGACCTCAAGCTGCGGCCCAAACCCGCAAAAAAGAGGCCTGGCTCGCGTTAGCGCAGAGGTTGACAGCATTGGGGTGCGCCCCAAGGAGTGTGCGCGACTGCCGGAAGCGGTGGGACGACCTCCGCCTCCGTGTCCGGAGCACCCTGTCCGAAAATCGGAGAGCCGCAAGGGCGACAGGCGGTGGGCCACACTCCCCAGTCCAATTGATGACATGGGAGGAGACGGCAAGTCGCTTCATCAACACCGAAAGCATTGAGGGGATCGGAGATCAGGAGGTCGGGGCGGCAATCACCACAGAGGAAGGTGAGTGTACCATCACAACCACGTATCATGACACATGATGTGGCCCAACTGATGGGGAAATTAGAGTGGGCAAGGCGATGCATCAACATACCCATAGATCAATCATCGTCACTTCCCGCACCACATGGACGCAGAGTGACGACCCCAATCCCAACAGAAGTGCCACATGACCCAACCATGCCCATGCACCCACCACACAGAGACCAAATTAATGCTACACCACCAGCCATGCATTGATCCCCCACATACCCCCTCAGTACACCCAAAGCAACAAACCAGAAATGAAATGATGGCTGAATGCATGGACACATCCCACCACAATACATCACAGCCGCCAATTGACTACATCACTGATGACCCGCATCTCTTCTATCCCCCAGGCACTGACGATGAAGGTAGACCAGTGGACAGGGGTGCGAGCACGTCCAGTGCACAAAAGGGGTCCAGGGAGACCCAACACAACCGTCCAAGGAGAAGTCATCTGCCAAAGCCAGCATGCCACGCAAGGCACCAACCCTGCAGGGAACACCTGCACCCACTGACCAACAACCAAAAACCACAACAGTGGTAGCCCTGCCGCAAGCCACCAAGGACGTTGTGTCCACAGAGGTGGAAGAGGAATCAGACATGATGCCTGGCACACCCACCCCAAGCCCAATTGACAGCCCCCAACCTCTAGTAGAGTCTGAGTGCCTCGACAATCCGTGCCTGCATGATTCAGACCTCGGTGAATCAGACACTGCGCTGTTCGAGGACAGTGCCCCGGAGGATGGCTCCGCGCAGCCGCCTACCACCACCCTGCAAGGCACGACTCTGCCCTCCTCCACTCTGCCCTCCTCCACTCTGTCCTCCTCCACTCTGCCCTCCTCCACTCTGCCCTCCTCCACTCTGCCCTCCTCCACCCTGCCAGCAACCTGCAGACCTGTGGACGTCACATCATTCGAGACCCGCCTGACAAGGGTCGAGGCCCGGCAGGAGTCCATGCTCCAGATCATGCAGCAGCAGGTAGAAGCAAGCAGAGAGGCCATGAGTGCCATCGTGAGGGCAATAGTAGCCAATACTGCAGCAGTGGAGGCATCCACGCGTTCCTTCCAGGAGTGCATGGGGACACTCACGGAGGCCATCCGTGCAGGTAACGCTCCAATGCAGCGGCCACACCTTGACACAGGCAGTCCATTGAGAATTGACACTTCCGCCACAACTACCCCTGCAACCTCGGCCCAATCCAGTCCGGTGCGTCACATGAGGAGGAGCGCACGACGGCCGGCCATGGCACCACCCAACACCAAGATGCAAAAGAAATGAATGCACGGACGATGACATTGTGGCAGGACACATTGTGGAAGGGAGCACTGTCCGATGCACACATGGGGACACTTAGCATCTGTGTGGAGGGAGAGGGATTTCACTGGGGTGTTTGGAGGGTTTGTGCGGTGGGAGGGGGGCGTTCACTGGGGTGTTTGGAGGGGAATGTTAATATGATCACGTGTATGTGAATAATACACCCGTTGTTTGCAAGCAATTCAATGGCTGGACATTCTTAATTTTGTGCATGTACATTCAATGTGTGATAGCGTACGGTTGTGAACTGCTAAGTATACAAGTGTGCATGCCCGCATGCAGCCAGTGTGTCACTGGAACATTCCTTTCATGGTCCGTGCGTTTCAGATGTAAACGTGGATTAGTGCTTGGCATACAGCATGGCCATCCCGTGCATCATGTACTGGCAGGGGGGCTCCTTCGCCTCCGTCTCCATCCCCTTCATGGTCACCCGGCCCATGCATGTCTATGTCAGTTGGCAGTGGTACATTCCTCCGGACGCACATGTTGTGCAGCATGACACAAGCCATGGTGATATTTGCCACCCCCTCAGGCCTATATAGGAGTGCACCACCAGAACTGCATTGGCATCGTAACCGCACTTTCACAGGCCAAAGGTATGCTCAGGCAGAACACGGGTACGAGTGTGCACGCGATTGTACTCCTATCCATGCCAGTTCAGCGGTTACGCATTGGGGTAAGTAGCCACGGCCTGAAGGTATATCCTCCATCACCTGCAGGCAGATTGGAATAGGTGTGTGTCACTCTGACTTGCCAACTTTCAGGACACTGAGTCATGGCGGCAGCTATTTGCTGTGGGCATGCACATGTCCCTGTACGTATATGCAATAGTCACATAGATGCTATGGATACTGTAATGAGGTGTGGGACACTGGATGTGGTTTGATAGATGATGCAGGGTGTAAACATGCATGCTGAGGCAGATGTGCTGTGTTAGTGCGGCAATGTTTGGCCTCCAATTCATGATGTGTATTCTATGCATGCTCACAATTATGCATGCTCACACTGGCCACATTGCCAGGGTTACCATCCTGTTCAGTCCTGCATTGCTTGACATTGCCATGGTGGCCTGGTTGTGGCTCTTACTTCTCGTCATCCATATGCATAGTTTGGCATTTGTGGCCCAGTGATGTGTCAGGTTCGGTTTGGCTAGTTCAGGTCTGGAGTGTTTGGCTCGGCATGCACTCTCCACTCACTGGCTACGGCCACCCAGGTGCACTATTCCCCCCCTTGCCTCCCAGCTGCAGTAGCCCCCCCCTTCTGCATCTGCCCTGATCAGGTCCCCACAGCACAGCCATGGGACAGTTGTGCAACTCACCAGGGTTCCAGGCACGTGGTCCAGCATGCGTGAGAGTAGTGGTTGTGAAATGCCATGCAGCTGGTCCACTGTGTGTTGGTAGGTGCCTGGGGCCAGGAAGTGTTGCACAGTAACCACCTTTATTGGTGGGGGGATGGCAGTGCTTATCTCGATATACCTGGCAATGTCATTCTGTGTCATGTCCACTATGGTGGTGATGGTGTCACGGTCCAATCGGTCCAGGGTGTGCGTCTGCTCAGGGGTTGGTTTACATGGGCTGGGTCTGGTGCAAGGGATTGGTGGCTGCCTACGTGGCACTGGTGGCTGCGCTGGTGGTGATTGCTGGCCATGTCTCGCCCTCCTTCTCCTCCTGCGTCTCCTCTGTGCTGCCTGTTGTTGCTGCTGTGGTTGTATCACTATGGGCGGGTCCTCCTGCACCATGTTTGATGGTGCTAGTGGTGGCATTTTGGTGTGGGAAGGGGTGTGGTGTTTCATTGTGCGCCTTTTGTGATGGCCAACTCTGCATTGGCTACGCCGGGGGGGGTTGCGGTGTGTGGGTGTGCTCAGTTCATACTGGCACAGCCTCCTTTGACTCCACCTGTGGGGATTGTGTGCACCTGTGGCAGCTGCCTTGTATCTTGGTTGCTGTTTGCGGGTGGTCCGCGATGCCTGTTTTTCCGGCATCATGCAGCCCGTTATTACCGTGTTCGCGATGCCGGTATTTGCATGTTTGCCTGGGTTGTGATTGCCCCCTATTACTGGCATGCTGGTATTTACTACCTGAGGAGGCGCGTGTACGCGCCTGTGCCGCTATTAGCGGCACCGTAAATAACGGTGCCGTTAATACCGGATTTGTGGGTCAGAATGCTACGGAACGTTAAATGATGCCGGTATTTACATACCAGCATCATTTTTCCCTTACCGGCATAACTCGTAATGAGGCCCTTAGTCTTTTCTTGCACAATGTTAGACATGTTCAAATGAGCAAACAGTGAGCAAAACATAAATAAAAAAATTACAACTCTTAAAAGACAATGGGCCTCATTATAAGCTTGCTGGTCTCATAACAACGGTACCAGTAAGCTTGTCGGTACCATTGTTACCGGACTGGCAAACTACGAGGTCTGCTCGTGGGTGCCTTACCCCCTGCCAGGTCTTACATGGGGGCAGACCGGCACCCGTGAGCAGACCATGTCAGATGCACTGGCACCATTCAAGAATGATGCTGGTGCATCTGGCCTCCCCATTCCCATTGAGTCCAATAGGACTCTATGGGAATGGGGAGCAATAATGACTGGCACCCAGCAATGGGCAATTAGCGGGTTTGGTGGGGCGAGAATGCCCCAGTAATTGCCCATTGCTGGGTGCTGTTAAATTTATGACTCCGGCAGCAACCGTGCCAGTATTTACCGGCATGGCTACTGCCGAAGTCATAATGAGGCCCAATGTCATAACAAATTAAGCCTCCTTTGTGAACCTCTCTAGCATGCCTAATAACTCTTCAATTAGAGTGTTCCAGTGCTGCCAGCATTTGAAGACTCTGGCTGTTGCTAACAGCACCTTTAAAAAGTGGAGGTTGATTATGAATAACCACCAACCACAGCTACAGTGGATATATCAGACCACACATAAGCCAAAAAAGGCTGCTGACCAGTATGAGCCAGATGATCTTGTGCAATTTCCAATATGCATCATCCACATCATCCCAGAAGACTTACACCAAAGATTTATAATGATTGATGTTCCCAAGCTTTCTGGCAAAACATTAGAAGAGCCAGGTGTTAGTGTTTTATTGCACAATATTAGGCATGTTCAAATGTTCAGCTGGTTAGGAAAACATAAAATAACTAAAATTGCAACTCTGAAAAAACAATGCCACAAACATGAAGCCTCCTCAATGAACCTCTCTAGAATTTCTAATAACTCTTCAAATAATAGTGTTCCAATGCTGCTGATATTTGTAACAACACATTACAAGAGTCATGTCTTACTGTTTTATTGCACAGTTTTCACTAAACATCCTGTACCTCCCTTTTAAAGCATGATCTATAATCTGCAAACAGGGAATCAACTGTAAAAAAGCATCACTACTGCTGCTGTTCTCCAATCAAACACGGACACTATTACTACTCCAGTATAATGAGCCACAGTCCTAATATCACTTGGCCCAGAACCAATGGGGCATTCCTGCATCAGATAATGCTCCATGGTCTTTATCATAGCCCTCATGTTGATCAGACCTGTAACTATGAAAATGCAAAAAATTCACCTTAACTGCATGGATGAACCAGTGTGCCCAGTAAACTGGCATTCACAACTGCCACTATTTCTGTATCAAGTAGCAGTAGAGTAACAATAACATTAAGAACAATCAGTGTGTTTCCTATTTTAAACTGTTGCACATGGACACTTCTAATAAACCATCCCAAAATGTTACAACCACTAATTTGTGTACTAAAATTGGATTACTAAGCACATACTCCACCTGCATTTATTAGGGACATTTTCACCAGAAAATCCATTACATTTCTATTTTACATAGTAACAGTGTGCACAACTAATACCATTCCTATATTCTTTATGAATATATATTTAAAGATAAAACCAATCACACATATTTTTCATGAAAGTAAACACTAGGGGGGTAATTCATAAAATTCAGCGCATAAGTGGCGCACGCTGCTGGTGCACAGTGTGCGCATGCGACAGTCTGCGCCAGCCGCGAGAGCCAAAATCCATTTCCGTGCACAGCGTATTCATGGATTTTAACAACCATTACCAGCCGTGGTGCAGAGTGACGCAGCGACCCTGCAGCAGTACCAGTTACGCCCCCAATCCCTCCCCATGTGCCATGTACAGCTCACAAATCCCGTACATGGCGCACAGGCCAGTGGACCAGTATAAAGGCCCCCAACCATGAAATCGCCTGTAAAACTCCCTGCGCACCCCTCCGAATAAACGTACCCCGCTGCGCGGGGAGAATCACACGCGATTGGACCTGTGCGAGTGGGGTATGTGTATTTCGGGGGCTCGTGAGAAGTTTCACACGCGATTGGCCCTGTGCGAGCGGGGCATGTGTATTTTGGTGGTGGGCAGGAAGTTTCAGACGCGATTGGCCCTCTGCGAGCGGGGTATGTGTATTTCGGGGGTGCACGGGAAGTTTCACATGCGATTGGCCCTGTGCGAGCGGGGTACGTGTATTACTAGGGTTCGCGGGGAGTTTCACACGCGATTGGCCCTGTGCGAGCGGGGTACGTGTATTTTGGGGGTGCGCTGGAAGTTTCACACGCGATTGGCCCTGTGCGAGCGGGGTACGTGTATTTCAGGGGTGCGTGGGAAGTTTCACATGCGATTGGCACTGTGCGAGCAGGGTACGTGTATTACTTGGGTTCGCAGAGAGTTTCACACACGATTGGCCCTGTGCGAGCGGGGTACGTGTATTACTTGGGTTCGCAGAGAGTTTCACACACGATTGGCCCTGTGCGAGCGGGGTACGTGTATTTCGGGGGTTCGTGGGCAGTTTCACATGCAATTTTGCTGTCAGAGCAGGGTACGTGTATCCAGTGGGGTGCGCGGAGAGTCACACACGTGAATTGGCAGTGTGGGTCCTCCCAGGTGTGCCCTCTACCCCCTCCATGGCCCCTGCAGGCAGCCCACACCACAGGGGACTACCCAGCACCCCTGGCCATGTCCCGCACGCAGCCCATCCACCATGGGCATGCCCCCCAGCCAGCCCACATGTCACCTTGCACTAGTGATCACCAACTCATGTCCCCCAGCACCCCTACCCACCCAGCAGTGAGGTTCCAGCAGGCCCTGAATCATGTCCCCCAGCACCCCCACCCACCCAGCATTGAGCCTCAGGCCCTGACTCATGTCCCCCAGCACCCCCACCCACCCAGCATTGACGGGCACATGCCAGCAGGCCCTGAATCATGCCCCCCCACATGACATAAAGATGCACAATCATGGCCCACATCTCCACCAAAATACCACAGCACGCCACCCCAGTCTTGAGACGCAATGATTTCCCAATCCACCCTACACTGACATGCCTATATCAAGACACAAACCAAAGTCAACTATGTACATCAACACATGTCCGTCATACACACACACTGGTTGGCATTGATTGTGTAAACCCACATTTTCACATGCATGAACTTAAAGAGCGAATTACACACATGGAAGTAAAATATCAAAATGTATTCTGGACAAAAATATAGCAATGAAATGAAAGCATAAAAAAATTGCAAACATGAAATGAAAAGCATGTCCAAAAGATGAGTACATGAAAAGTATAACCAATCCAAAGAAATCCAAAAGAAAAATAGTACAAACTCTCCCTCCACCAAGGCAAATCCAAAGGAAACGCAAAAAGTAAAATCCATTAATCCATGGTGAAATCCAAAGAAAAAGTTCCAATAAATCCATTGTCCAACTATGTACAATCAATTGTCAAGGGTCCATGGGCCCAACGAAAGAACATAAACCTATGAAAAAAACTACCTAATAAAAAAACTATATACAAAAGTGTGGGACAAAATCCGAATACCCCAAAATAAAGGAAAACGAAAATGAAACCTAACACTAAAAACTATATACAATGGCAGCGGGCTAGTCAGACGGCTCACTTTCCGATTTCCCGTGCCAGGGCATCATCGAACTCCTGCTCAATGTCCTGGAGGCGGTCCTCTTCCATGGCCCCGAGTGTTCGCAGGGACGATGCCATGTTGGACTCCAACTCCCAGCGAATAGCCTCGAGGCACTCGGCCCGCCTGAGTGCCCTCCGCATGGAGTTCTCCACCCTGTCAATTGTGAGCCGTGCCTCATCTGCCCGCCGCCGCTCCGCATCTACACGCCGGCCCAACCGCAGCCACATGGAAGACACACCCATTCCAGGGTCCTCCTGCCCTCTGGCCTATGCCTGCCCCTCTGATGTCGATGGCCCTGAGCCATCATTGCTCCCACCTAGAGCCTACTGCTGCTGTCCATGTGCCTGCACATCCTCCATCAGCTGGTCTCCAGTTGTTGTGGTGTCCACCCCTGCTGGACTGCTGACTCCCGACTGTGGCAGGGATGGGATCTCCACCAAGCTGGCTGTGTTGGTCAGGCCAGGTCCACAGGGGGCCCTGGTGGAATCTGGGCCGGAAGACGGCAGGGAGAATGACTGGCGCATAGTGTCCACAGAGGAGGAGAGGTCTGCCAGATTGCGCAACACATGTAGGAACCCACTGACCAGTGCCACGTCGCGACGCTGCTCTTCGTGCTCTTCGTGATGGCGTGCGTGCTCCACCCCGGAAGCACGCTCGTCATCACGAATGTCACATGTGCGCAACGCGACACCAATCAGGACGGAGCCCATTCGTTCATGGGACCCCTCGTCCGCAGGTAGTGGAGAGGCAGATGACGTGGCACTCCCCCCTACCTGCAGACGGGCCTGGGACTGGGCATCCCTGTTGGTGCATGGTGGTGCAGTCACAGGGTCAAGCACAGCGACATGCACAGGCCCCTCCGCGGTGACCTGTGCTGCCTCCTGACCCTGGCCCTGGACTGCACCACTTGCACCAGTGGTACTACCCCCACCAGGCCCCATGTGCGGTTCAGTAGCGGGCTCCTCATCCTCTGTGGAGACCACCAACCTGGATATCTCCACACCGTCTTCTGCCTTTGCAAGCCCCTGTGGGGGCTCACCCGGCCCTTCCGCTACAGCCGTAGTGGCAGACACAGCACCAATCCCCTCGCTCCCGGATGATGGCAATTCCTGGGAGGGTGGCTGGGCCTTGCGTCGCCACCCTCTGGAGGCATCCCCGCTGCTTGGATCCACAACGCCGTCTCCGCCCTCTTCTTCACTTGACGCTGTGTAGAGGGAGACATAGAACACAAGCATCAGGGTACAGTCAGTGGTCGAAGTGTACGAAAAGAAGTAGTGGAACTATGTTCCCTGCTGGCCTGCCCCATTCCTCACAAACCCCATCATTGCACCCCCTCCACACACAATCCAAACCCCCAAACAAACACACCTGCTCTTTAAGGGAATGTTCAGTTTATTGCACTGAAGTGTAAGTTTCAACTTCTTTCTACACTTTTATTTTTAAACAAAGCCATTTCGGAATTGTATCTTTTTAAAATAAAAGTATAGGAACGGTGAAACTTAAAACTAAAAGGTATAGGAGCACCGCTCCGAACCGCTCCCGCCCACTTCGACCTATGGGTACAGTACAAAATTCCCCTAGACAGGAAGCAATAACACATGAGTGGCACTGTCAAATGTCACTTCCATCCTGTCCCTCCACAATACATGGGTGAATGCACACAACACACATGCAGAAACAGGCACAGCGCCTACAATCAACATCAGCATCCATGTACAAGGGCCTCTTTTAACCAAAATGTTGCCTTCAAACTCACATGCATTATGGCTCACACTGATCCCATGCACACACATCACCGGAGGGTCATGCATCATGACTTGTACACCACACACACAGTGGATTGACACAGTGGATACAACAGTGACCGCACTGCATGAGTTAATCTACACATCATCACAGACATGTGTCATGCATCCATGGCGTTTCAAAGTCACACACACACTTCTCAGACACACACACATGTGCACCATACATGTACATGAGAGCAGCACCCATCCCTCACCCCCCCTCCATGTCCAAGAACAGAGACTGGCATGCATTCATGGGTGCATTCCGCATACAGCTCCCCATGTTGCATTGGAACACATGCACCATCCATGTGGTTCACACATTACTGGTCTCACATGCATGACCATGATGTCCCTGCACACACATATCCATCCATGGCCTATGTCACACATACAGGCAAGTATCAGACTACCAGCACACTGCAACATGCCCTGTGTCACACAGCAATGCTTGGCCACTTTCCGCTCAACTCCAGTTGGGTCTGCATCCGAAGGATCTGGTCATGGAGCGCTGGGCCTACGTATTCCAGGACCCTCATCTGGATGTTGCTCATGCTGACCCAGCACCCCTCTGCATCCTCTGCCTTTGCGAGGCGCCGGGCCTTGGAGACGGTCCTGGACCTGAAGTCCTCCCAGCGCTTCCAACGTGCTTGATGTCGTGGGTTGCCACCCCCTCTGCGTTGATGGCAACCACTGCGTCCTCCCAGATCCTCTCCCGTCCCTCCTTGTTGGTGCATGATGTTCCAAAGAGGGCATCATAATGCCCCAGGACATGCTCCACCAGGACACCAACTTCCTTCTCACTGAAGCTGGTGGCCCTCTGCCTCTCTGGCTGGGGGTCGCCAGTGGTCTCAGATGGTGTTTGCCCTGACATGGCGACCCCCGAGGCAGACGTGGGTGGGCAAATGGGTCCTAGGGCTGGGCTGCGGAGCGATGGTATCCCAGTCGGGAGTCTTCAGTTCCAGCAGGGGTGGACACAGCAACTGGACCCCTGCAGATGGCTGACATGCAGGCACCAAATAGCAGGGCACGTGGGCAGCAGGCAGGCAGCAGCAGAGGGCTGGTGGGAGCGTGCTCGGGGCTCTTGGGGGCAGGAAAATGGCCTTTTGGGCAGGAGCGTGGTCTTCCGTGTGTTTTCACGTGACCAGCTTGATGCGAAGTGATTTGGCACGTGAAAAAAGTGCACATCAGCGTGAAATCCGAGGAAAGGCCCATAGCGCGTAAGCGCGTAAGTGACGTCACACGCGCGGGCGTTCCCCACAACGCGGGTGCATTGTGAATCAGCACGTGAGAAAACTGCATGTCACCATGCTATTGGAGGAAAGGGCCTTTGCGCGTAAGCGCGTAAGTGACGTTGCACGTGTGGGCTGGCTTAAAAGGTACGAGTAGCACTCTATTTTCTTCTATATTACTTCACAACGTTTCCAGTTCGTACTCCCTGTTTCCTCAGACTGCATTCTTTTCTTCTTTTGGCGGGGGTGTTGCACGTCTTTTTCACATTCAAGACAGACGGTGAGTCACGCACGTATTCATCAAACTGTGGTTGCCCCCGTGTGTCGCGTACCCCTTCAGAGGTCATTGTAGACTGCGTGTAACACGCGTATGCTTATTTTTGTGTTTCTGGGTGCCACAGCGTAGTGCAGGTTCATTTTTCCACACACGTGGTCTACCAGGGGTTGCGTGCACATGTACTTTTGTTTTTGGGTTGCTGGTGCGTTGCGTGACCCGTCATCTTCCCCCAGGGGTCACATACAGCCTTGCTAGAGCACTAGGGTATGAATTCCATCTAGTACCCTACCTCATTCCCCCAATTGCCCAGGACAATTGTTTGTTGCAACTCCCATACGCACAACAACATCAGTGCCATGGTTGGGAGGCGACCAAGCAGTAAGGGAGGCAAAGGTGGCTGACCTCCAAAAGGTGGGCGTGGTGGGCGCAGTAGGGGACATGGCCAGGATTTGCAGGGTGCCCCTAGAGCCCCGTGTGTGGAGGACCAATCAGGGCCACCTATGCCCCCCCAATGGTTGTGGGAAACGTAGCTGACACCATCCCAGCTCAGCCCTTGTTAGACCGGCCCATTTTGTCACCTGAACCGGCACAGGATGACTCCCAGGCTGACTTCCAGGTCAGCAAGTCTAATCCACGTGTGGTGGTAAAAGTTGCTGTCGCCAGGCCACGTGGATCTGGGGCAGCAATGTCATCTGCTGCCCCAAGTAGGCAGGGTGGGGAGGCTGCAGGGGCAGCTGCAGCTCAGTTCACCCCAGCTCTGAGTCTCCCAGCCGGGACAGTGTCGGTCAAGGTCCATCACACCGACGTTGGCCCTGCCGACATCACCCTGCAGCCAATGCCTGCACCAAGACCTATGGTCATTGTGTCTTTACAGGCTTCAAGTACCCAGTCCACCTGCGCTTTTGCCCATACTGACCAGAGCGGCGTAAGCCACTCAGGATCTCTACCACCTTACAAGAAGAAGAAGAACGGTGCTCTTGCACTACAGGCTCAGACCCCAGACACTGCTACACACTCCGGCACGTCAAGGAAGCCTAGCTTCAATGACACCGAACTTGATGCACTTGTGGCCTATGTGTCGGCACATAGCCGCAAAATGTTGGTGACTGCAGGATGTAAGACTAGGACTGCTCAACTTAGGGCCCACTGGCAGACCATCGCGGACCACATTAGTGCCCTTGGATTTGTGAGGCGCACAACTGATGATTGCTACAAGCGGTGGAATGACCCTAAACGCAGAGCAAAGAACAAGCTGGCTTCCAATCATGCCTCTACTCTGGTGACGGGCAGTGGGTCTCCACCAGAGGACGACCAACTCACTGAATATGAGTCTGTTGCTGAAACCTTCGTCACAGAGGAACAGATCCAAGGCGTGGGAGACCTACCAGATAATGAGGCATTGTCCGGTGAGTGCCCATGCAAGTGTGTGTAATCCATGTGTATGTTTCTTGGGTGATATGTAATGATTGAGTGAAGGTGAGGGTGTGTACTCCTCAGTGGTATGGGTCACCCATCTGCTTCCTCCAAACCATTCACCGGCCTTGGGTTTGGGTATGACAGTATCCCTTCTGACCACAGTAGCCAATTAGCGCCACATTACTGCAGTTGCCCTTGAACTGTCATCTTGCAACAACATTGTTCTGATTTTTCAGTGTTCATTCAGCCTGATTGTTTCAATCCTCCCATTTTTGCAACGCATTTTTCTACCCTAATGCCACATATGTGACATGCTTCTGTTATAGATTACAACCCACATTGGTCCACATTTCTTACCTTGTTATGGGAATGATTTGACCTTTCAGGCTGATTGAGTAAGGGCCTGCTCACATTAATTTCTGGGGCCTGTTTGAATGTGGAACATGATTGTTGTTTCCTGTCATGTTGAAGTGACCAACCATTGATGTGTCCATCTGCCTGCCATCACTGTATTATTTCACACTGGATGTGTTGCACTGTGTGGCACATGCATATTTTGTCACACTATTTTGCATTTTTCATCTCATAATGTCCATCTCACATGGATGGGTGACAGTACTCATTCACTGACATATGGCTGTACTTGTCAAATGTACCATGGCTATGCTACATGCCATATGTGTGCTGGCATGTGTCATGTATGTGGATTGCCCATGCCACTCACAGGCTAATCTGTGATGCCAGTTGTAGCACATGTGTTGATTTTCCATCTTGGAATCCTCAGTGTCTGCTTTTTGCCTCCCCTTCCAACTCATTGACAGTGCATGCATGCCAGGGTTATAGTCGTGTGGGACATGTGTTGTTCATGTACTGGATATCGGCCTTGTCAGGCCTATGTGTGTGCTATGGTGCTCATGCCTGTTTCCATTTGTTGTCTTTCATTTTTTTGCAGGTGATGACGCACTTGATGCTGTTGAGGTGGATGAGATGGTGCAGACCCAGGAGGAATCTCAGCCACGACTAGGCACCAGTGGAGGACGTGGTGTGGTGGTGGGTGAAAACCCTATCCTCCTGCAGTCCATACTGTCCATGGGTGTCTCTGGGTGCACCTCCCCAGACCTCTATGATTCAGGTGCTGAATCAGATAGTGGGACTTATGTGTTGTCGCAGGTGAGTGTTTCTGGCAGGGATGCTGTTCTGTCCAACCCACCTGCACCGGGGGTTGGCCCCTCTATGGGGATGTCAGTGTTAGTAACTCCGCCTTTGGCAGTTATGGATGCAGGGTCACACTCCACTACATCTGATCCTGTTCCTTGGCCAGCAGATCAGAGGGGGAATGCAGTTCTGCAGCCTCAGGCAGTTCCAGCACAGCAAGGTGCAGATCGCCTTGCCCCAAACAGGTGTGGTGCCTCCCGACGCGGTGGCCGTACGCCACCAGGCAATACTGTATGGGAAAACTACATTTACAGTATAGCAGCACAACAGGGAGCATCGGTTGAAATGATGGCTCAGGCAATGGAGTGGGTGGCCACTTCCATTCTCCCCCCTGAAAGGCAGATGGAACAACAAGCCATATCTGTAGAGTCACAGGGCCATAGGAAAGCCCTGAGGTTAGAACTCCATTTCCTCAGGGAGACGCTGGGTGAACTTGAAGCTTCCCAAAATTTTAGGTCAGAACAGCAGCTGGAGCAGCTCACATGTTCGCTCTCAGCTGAGCTGCAGGCAAATCGTGAGGAGATCCGGGCGTCACCCGAGGCCATGCGTGCAGAAATGCAAGCAACCCGTGAGGTGCTGCATGGGGATCTCCGTACTATCATCCTCCAGAACAAGACCTTCCACACCCGCATGCTTGCTGCCATGGAGGACCATACCAGGGCTTTGCATGGGCTGCTTCTCATAGCACCACCACCTCCTGATGTAGCAGCAGAGGGTGAAGAGAGCGACAGCAGTTTTCCCACATTGGCGTAGCCGTGCAGGCCATGAGCCCATGGAGGTATTTTTTTTCCACAACAGCCACGCAGGTGGGTGTTGGTGTGCACCCTGTCCCCAAACCTCCTGGGTGGCCTCCCCCGCCCCTGGTCCACACATGGCCATTTTTGATTTTTGTATTTTTTTTGTATTTTTTTTTACAGTGTGTTGCCTTGTGTGGCTCCCATGGGCATCCACTGTGTATTCCAGCTGTGCACATTCAGGCGTGTCCTGTCTTTGAGTTAGATGCTTGGGTTCATGACACACACACCCCTCCTGCTTCCCCTTTCCATGGGCTTGCAAAGGGTGTGACCAAGTGACAGTGACTTACACAGTGGCATTGGTCTCCCATGAGCTGTGTGGGCAGTCTGTAGTTAAAACTGTGTGGACATCCCTAGTGGGGAATGCTGTTGTATTGAACACTGCATGGTGTATTGATATGTGCTTGTGCATCCATGTCTTCCTCCTTATTCACAGGTACCTTCTTCATGTCTTCACAAAGCCGTCTCCTTTGCAGAAGCAGTTCATGTTGTATGCAGTACACTGACACATTTGCCTGACAGCAACACTCTGCAGTTGGAAGGGGTCGATGTGCTGGCTTATTCAGGCTGTAAGACTTGCACTACATTGATTTTGTACTGTCATATTTTGCCACTGTTTCATCCTGTATTGTGTTGCTGGTAAGTATTTGTTCACGTGTGCTGTTTGTTATTGATTACTGGGAGCATATTGTCTGTGGCCTCGTTCCATTTGGGACAGTGCACTTTGTGACACTTGTGTCATGTGTTGTGCATTCATTTGGTTGCTTTCACATTGCATGACATGCCATGGTGTGTTGGGTAGCTGAGATGGGGAGGGGTTTGGTGACATGGAACTATTTTCATGTTGTATTTTGCAAGGGGGTAGTCATTCATGCAGCATAAATGTGTGTCTTTTTGTGACACAGCATTGGTTGTCTTTCAGTAGGTAGGGATGCACACAATGTATCACTTCCAGGTGACCAATCTCAGGCTGGTATGGTTGTGACAGTTGATTGTCCCTCATGTCATCATCATTGATTGTCAGCTGGTATGTGCCAGGGCTGTGTGATTTTAGGTGAAGTATTTTGCCACAAGCTGGGTACGGGCTGCCTCACCACGTGCCCTTTCACCTCCAATGCGCAGAGGCCGTGCATGTGGTTGGGGATGTGGGGGCATCACCATGTCCACATGCAGGCCCCGGCGGGTTGCAAATTTGTGCCGGACACATGCTGCCACTACATTCCTGCACACTACCGGGGGCGCGTATAGCAGCTGCCCACCAGAGCGCTCAAGGGAGCGAAAGCGTGACTTGAGCACTCCGAATGTGTGCTCCACTATGCCCAGGGTTTCAATATGGGCTTTGTTGTACCTTACCTCGGGTGGTGTGGTGGGGTTCCGAATTGGCGTCATCATGTGGGTGCTCAGAGGGTAGGCTATGTCCCCTGGGGAGGTGATGATGGGTATCATTAGTGGAGTTGTGACATTACTCAGTATCTGACATGCATGCATGTGCAGAGACATTTATACTCACCAAGCAGCCATGTATCGCCATGCCGCCCAGCTTCTAGGTCCCGGTTTAGGGGTGAAATTCTGAAAATGAAACTGTCATGGGTGGACCCTGGATAGTTGGCATATACTGAGGTGATGATTCCCTTGGCATCACATACTACCTGCACGTTGATGGAATGCCAGTGCTTGCGGTTTCTATAGATGTGCTCAGTTGCCCTGGGAGGACGTACAGCCACATGGGTACAATCAATGTCACCTAGCACTTTTGGGAAGTGTGCCACCCCATAAAAGTCCTGGTCGGTAGCCTGCCTTTCTGCAGGTGTTCTGGGCATGTATATGTGCCTTCGGACTGAAGAGAGTGCAGTCATGATGGCCAACACCTGGTGTAGGCAGCGTGACTGCATGGCCTGTGACACCCCCCCCCACGATGGCACTTGTCTGCTGAAATGAACCAGTGGCCAAGAAGTGCAGTACATTGAGCACCTTTTCCAAGGGGCTCAGTGCTTCGGAGCACAGGGTGGGTGATGTGAGGTCATCCTCCCACTCACTCATCAGGTCGAGTATTATGCATGGTGGGAACCTGTACCTCCCATACACCTGGTCATCAGGCATCCCAAAAAGGCTGGTCCTGGGTGTAAAAATTCTGGGCCTGGCTATTCTCCTCCTCCTGCGGTGTCCCACGACCACTCCTGTGAGGAATGGTATATTCATTGTAGCGTTTGAGCTTGTTTGTTGTTTTTCGCGCACTTGTATGCTGCACGGGGCCGCGTACGCCCGCTTCCTGCTGGCGTATGTGTTTCCGGATTAGCGCGTCTTTTTTTGCGCAGACGTTTCCCCTGTTCGATTCCATGAATAAGTGTTGTAGGTGCACAGGTGGGCATTCCGCGCATTTCCCTCCTGTACTTCCCCCGTAACGCCCACATTTTCACGCATTGTTCCCCATTCCGCGTGTTATATCCCGTGTTCCGCCCACTTTTGTTGTGTGCGCCGCGCAATGTGCGCTTTCACTGTGCGTGTAGTGCACGCCGTTTGATGACATGTGTGCCCGCGTGCGGCACACACGCTTGCGCTGCTATTTTCACGCTTGCGCTGCGTTTCGCACGCTTTCGCACGCTTGCGCGGCAATTTTCGGCGCACATTAATTCCATGAATCGGCTTGTAGCTTTCAAAATACAATAAACAAATTAAGACAATACATTTTCTCATATAGATTACAAAACATTAACACACTTCAGGTTTTTATTTGAAGCACACACATTTTCAAATCACCCCACAACGGCAAAAAAAAAATCTTTTCAAAACAAACACATGTTCATATCACCCAAAAACACACTTTAACACACAACATAAGTGATTATGACAGCATTGTAAATAAAATCACATTTCTACTTCACTGAAATTCATTGTCTCTCCTGATAAACAACTTCCAACAATTATTCCCATCCATTTCCTAAATAAATAGCAGGACCAATTTGTTCCTAACAAATACAGTAAACAATCAAGAGCCCCATTATCAACATATCATTAAATAAAACTTACAACAAAACAATGAAAAACAACTGATTGATGCCAATCATATTTTATCACGGGTAACATGAACTGCACCGTGTGAGGTCTACAGTCAAAATGAAAAAAGTAGACACAAGAGTTTCATACATTCCAAATCAAAAGCCGATAAAGAGAACTATATTTGAAGAAAACTAATACAATGGCGGACACATACTCACTGCAACCCATCAGAAAGAAGTGCACATTTACAACATTACATCTAGCCAATTAGAAACTCTGAAACACAAACAAAACCCTTCCCAGCATCACTAGTAGCCCCAGATAATCAACATTGCTACAAAGCTTACTATTAGCCACAAACTAAAAACCAACCTAAGCCAACCTTCAAAACTTCAAATAAGACAAGACAACACCCAAGCGCACAAAATAACATACACAGATACACTTCTGTGCTACATCATCCACATAAAAATATGATTATTGCACAGAAAATGTATGTTTATACACACGGCTATAAATTAAACGTGCCTACAAACTCAACCAATAAAAAGATGAAATGCATTGATGCGCCTACGCACATGGTTTTCATACACGTGGTTATAGAAAACCCATACATTAACATTTTACTGGTAGCCACGGCTATTCACCAAAGATATGACTTAAACAAATCTATTTCAACTCCTCAAAACTCCAAACAAGGGTCCCTAAATCTGTAAGTGATTTCAAACCGGCACTTCACCTAAGTCAACGCCAAGCGTGTAATGCACAACTGAAACCCTTATTTATTTTGTCTCTAAAAGTTCTTTTATTCTGAACGATGTACCACTCATATCACGCCCCTCTCTTGGAACCCCCCCGGTCGCACTGAACCAGGAATCAGGCTGGTTTGCAAGTTAAAATATTTATTTATGTATTTACAATTTTAATCACACTATATTGATGGGTACACAATAATCACCAATGGGGTGATGTAACACTAAACAATCTCTTTAATCACAAGGAGTAATAGTGAGCAACAATTCAGCACAGAAATAATACTTTTGTGTGTGTTCAAATCAAATAGCAATGTGGTTACTATTTCCCCCTGCACACCCCTCAACCCGCCCAACAGGCAATGTAAAGAGATAGGAGGAGAGAGAGCAGGTATTCAGGAATACAGAATTCAAACAAAATGTCAATCCCAATTTCCCCCCAGCAAACACAAGAGATAAACAGAATTGATCGGCATACTTTTAGAATGGTTTTAAAGTTATCTTGAGAATGGAATTGGTAAAACACTAAATATGGTTTAAATTGGTGAAATTGTTTAAATTCTTATTGGAGCCGCTTTATATAGTTGCAGACAAACACTAACAATGATTTAATACTAAGAAGCAATGGGAAATCTTAAAACTGAGGTGGGGGGCAATCAAAAGATGTTTTACATGTGTCAGAAATTTCCTAAAACAAAATTCACAGCAAACTTTTCTGCACGCTGTAATCGTGATTGCGGTTGAAATTTAGTTTCTAGCATTACATTTGAGAAAGTTATGGACGTTTCAGAGGAGGTTGTTTTTCTGAGATAGGCGCAAGAATGGGAAAACAGGGATGCACTTTTAAAAGACAAACAGGATTTCTTTTACACTAGGGGATGACTATGAAGAAGCAAATACCACACAGAAGTACAGCCACTGGATCAGGGTGACTGCCTGCCGAAGAGCTTGCCTTCTTCAGACGCAATATATCAGCGCAAAGATATTTTTAACAATACTAGTACAAAAGGAAGAAAGTAGGGATAAGATAGAGAGTTCAGGCAATTCAAAAAGATTTCTAACAATGCAGCTTCTGCAGACAAGATAGGATGAATTTAGATAGGGATTGGACTAAGCCAGGTACATATGCTAGTGACACAATTCTATTCTATAGATACTCACTATATATGTTTTGAGCAGAACCGTCAGGAATTCTGGTCTGTCAAGATTTCTGGTCAGGGATTCTGCTCAGGGATTTTGCTCATCGATTCTGCTGGGCACACCGGACTGCACTGGATCTGTTCACAGCACAGTACAGGACTGGATTGTGTCTGCAATGGCTCTGGTCACAGCACAGCACAATTGGATTGGATCATTTGGTTCTGGTAATAATTATTTTAGCAGGAAAGCAGTTACAGCACAGCCCGGCTGTTTCTTTTGTTCCCCTTAGGTTTCTGGGATGGGTTCTGGAATCTTAAGGCCTAGCTGAGAATGGTTCAGCTATGCAATGAGCCTTTCTGCATGCCAAGTTCTGGAGTCTGGAGCAAGGAAGATGGATGGTTATCTAGCAGGGTGCTCTGCCAGCAATCGATTAGTGGGTGGATCTGTGTGTGTCCCTCTAAGTCTTCAGATGTCTCTATTTATGCTTATGATAAAGGGGGTTTGTGCTGGTTTATCCTAAGCGCGCCCCTTAGGCAGGCGATTGGCTAGAATCTCTTCTCTACCTTGATAGGAGGAGAGAAATAGGGTGTCACCTTGATGGTGTGAGTTTATGAGTCAGAGAATCCTCCCCTTGTCCCTTGAACATAAAATCTACTTTTATTTTAATACATATTAACATGTGTACAATCTCTATAACAATAACATATATAGATCAAATATGTTGTGTAGCATATACTCCTCCAAACCTCGTCGCTGTAGGATCTTGTGTCTGCTTTTGACAGAATTTTGCCCTTTTTGTCCGGAACACAATATCCAGTTTATCAGAAAATTTGTACAAATGTGCGCATTGAATATGGGCATAAGTGTATGAAGTTTCATGCATTTGGCATAAATACATTTGGTGTAAAACCATATGTAAAACCATATTTTCTGCAGTTAATTCCCGGAACATCTCACAGAGTTCTGGCGCCTCTTAAAAAATGCCGCCAAAAATTAGATTTACAAATCTGTTGTTTACATATTTTTCACAATTTTACACAGTAATTTATCAGTCTTTTAAAAACATGCTTTTGGCCTTTGTTAAACAGCAAATGGTGGTGTGTCTCCACCTCCTTCTTCTCCTGGCAGCTCAGAAGCAGTCTCCTCCCAGTTCCTTCTGGGCCCGGCCATTTATGACTCTTCACACTTCGCATTTCCTTTCAGCCAAGAATGTCCATTGTCTCCTTCTCCTTAGTTTTCAGATATTAGATTTCAGTTCATTGTCTGTTCATAATGATTTCTTGAATTAAGCGAATTGTAGCCCCCAGCAAGAATATTGGATGTTTGAATGTGTTGTGTACCGGTATTCAGCAGTTTCAGCAACCAAGAAAAAGGATTTAAAAGCAAGATGTTGGATTTCTTTCAGCAACGCACCGCTTTTCCCTCTGTGCTCCATTTGTACTTGTTGTGAAGCCCAGTGACATGTTTCAGGAGTGAGATCTCCGTTCCACCACTGACAACATGCATGGTAGATTTGGCAGCCATCTTTTCGTGTTGTAAAGCGCAATTTCCATAGGTTTTGGCACACACAAGGGTTTTGCGGATATGTTGATCATTCTGGCAAAATCAGAACACAGGGATGCCGCAGGGCAGAGCATAAGTGGGTTAATACATGTCACAACACACATATCATCCCCCATCCACTCCCAATGGTCCTCCTCCACTCTGCTGGTCTCTCCCAATCCCCCAAAACACTCAATGTCTCTATGATGCCTCTGTACCATAAATGTTGGATAGCTATGGCTACCACATGTACACAAACACACAACGTGCCACTTGCCATAATATAGCCGTCGTTGCACAGGGTATCACACTTACCCATGGGTAGCAACACCACACATTGTGTGGCTGCTGGATAGCCGTGGATAATTACAACAATACCATCAAGCAACTACAAACTCGAAAACACACACATCATACATACCCTGCTCATACAAACTACTGGAAATTTAAACTAGGAATCATTTTCCTGGAAACAGAGACATACTTCAGATGTCATGGCTGGTTTGAAAACTGTGTAGCTGATCGGGTACAGTTGGCTCTTTTGGTTACTGCCTTTTTTAACTGTGATCTTTATTGAAATGTTTCCAAGATGTTTACAGCAAAGCACAAACCTTCATAATGTCAACAACAGTGTGTTAACCCCTCCCCAGCCTCCCCCTTACACATCTCGTAGCATTGGTCACATTAAAAATATCCTGTTTAGGTCAAATTGAAAGGAGCACTTCATACATCCATTTTATACCATAAAGTCAATGGTGAGTTCGACAAAATCCACTGCCCCAATACCTCTAGCATTTCCCTGGGCGGCAGGACCACCAAGCACCTCTGGGACTTTCCCTGTTACTTTTCACCCATCTCCCTCCCTTGGGCTCCCCAGTACCTTTCTGCTTCCTGCATGGTCATCCAACCTCCCCATTCCTCCTGAAATTCACCCATTCAATCATTCACTATGGCGGTCAGCTTTACCATGATTACCATATCATCAGTTTTTTTCCTTCCTTATTAATCTTGTAAGGATGGACTCCCCCTTCCATCTCTGAGCCACTGTTACTCGAGCGACACTCAACATTTTTTCTAGAGGTCTCAACAGTCTGTATTCTGACCTATCAGTTGTGGTGAGGCCCAGGAGTATCTGAAGGGGGTCCAGCTGTAAACGTTCCCACAAAACATCTTTGATCCAGCTCGGAAACTGCACCGAAAACACCTTGATTCTCAGACATCCCCACCACATGTGTGAGAATGACCCCACCTGGCCGCACCCTATAGGACATTTGGGGGAAGTCTAGCGGAACATCCTTGACAATCTAAGGGGATCCCTGTAAAACCCCTGGAGAAGCTTAAAGTTGTGTTCCATTGTGGCTGTGAACAAATTCCCATGAAAGGCAATCTTGTATATCTGATCCTATTCTTCCCCCCTATTTCCCTATGCAGGAGCTCTCCCCAATGCCTCTTCAATTTCTGTCTCCCCTCAAGATCTGACGTAATTAGCACCTTATAGAGTCAGGATACCATCACTTTTCTACTCGTAGCCGAATTCAGAGCCCTCTCAAAGGGCATGAGGTCTCTGGATAATTGGTTCACCCACCCACCCACTACTCAGGTAGTCGAAGATCGGGATCTCTGCCGTAGACATAACCTCTCGCAGTTCCTCTATAGATTTGAAAAGACCCCAATTGAAAAGCTGATCCATGCGCTCCAACCCCCATCCGAATATTGCTGCAAGAATTGAAAGTTATTTCCATCCAGACCAATTTCTGGGCCCCAGACAGAGGTGAGCAGTGAGGGCCATTGTCATATATACTGGCAGGCCGGGGCAAGATGGTTTAGAGCCTGGCAGACTAGACACACCTTGCAGGCATCCATCACTCCTTTTCCACTCTCTCAAAATCAGGTACAAATAACAATTGGTCCGGCCCCCTTGGGGGAATCTGATTGGTTCAGCCACACTTCCTGTACACCCAAGATGGCCCCTGCCAGTCTTTCAGTGAATCTAATAGCAAGCTCTAGCCTCTGGGTGTGGTTGGCTATATAAGCCACGCACGAAGGCAGACCTGTCTGATACAGACGGTTTGCAGGGATGCGGCTTCTGCAGCAGCCAGACGCGTTCGCAAAGGACTACAACATTGCGGCATTCATCCGCACCATGAGGACGTTTTTTGTTCGTCTAGCAGCCCACACACCTTTACTAATGAAAGGACACTGACCTGATTGGAAATTGTTGGAACCATCACATCAGCGCTGGAGCTCCTTTCTCATATGCCAGTGACCTCCAGTTGAAACTGAGTGGGGCGGCCAATGTAGAGGCACAATACGACCTCTCCGTTTCCAGGCACATCTATAAGCACCTTCTGCATTTCTCTGTGAAAAAGAATTCCGGACCACTACCAAGGAAGCCCGATAAACACAATAAGGGGCACCCTTAGGAGGGCCCTACTCTCCAAGGGACCAGAATAACTGCAATTAAGAAGCAAAGAAGTCATAAAACTTGAGTCTAGGGATTGTTCAGTGCTCAGGACTGGACAGGACCCAAGACTTGGGATCTTCACATCGGCAGGGTCTTCAAACAAGATGCCCTGATGAAGGCGGACTAAAAAGTGTTTTAAGACCGCAGAAACGTGAAGAGCTTGGTCGGTGACCAAGCCCCATGTAGGCAAAGAATTATTTTATCTCAAAGACCCAGATACAGGCTTCATTTGAGCCTCAGGACATTCATTAATCCTTATTAATTCCTGTCTTTCCACCAAAATAGAATAATAGCCGGGGAGAGATACAGGGATTACCTTAGAACACCCCCTATAGGGTGCATGATTAGGGAACTGAATTTAAGTTTTCCTATTAACTGCTTTACTTTCAATGTCATATTTAGAAACTTTGTCTCTTGTTTTTATGTTGTTCAATGCTTCTTGTCATGATGTATCACGATTGAGTTTGTTCATCACAATGTGTATTATTTTGTAACTTGTTTGATGCTAATATTGAATTAGACCGTATTGTATTCTAAAAGCACTTTGTTGATGCAAATTAAAGAGCATATATTTAAAAAAATATTTTTCCTTCTCCAGTATACTCAATTATCCCAAGACTTTTATAAAAGAACTGATTTGGATTATTGAGGCTCAACAAACATCACTCATAGAGTAACCACCGAGTGACGACCAAGTTTTTCTGTTTTAAATTTCTCTCTTACAGGGTGGGATACATTCTTATTTACATGTGGTTGGCTATATAAGCCATGCCCAATGTCAGACCCGTGCTTTGTGTTGCATTTGTAGCTTAAAATAACACACTCACCACAATCCTCAAACTTGAACTACCTTGGCTTCCACTCCAGAATCTCTGCATGCACGTTCCTGAACTCTGCACCTAAGAGAAAATAAAATGCAAAAAAGGACAATACCTGTAAGTGCTCGCGCTTAGACCCGACTACTAGCTTTTTCTTGCAAGTTCACACGCAAGCTTCAGAACCACTTACCCGATCTTCTTGGGAACTCCCAAGCAGAATTCTGAGTTCTCGCGAACTTCCTCTCTCAGCAAACTCTTCAGAAGAAACCTGTTGAGAGAGAATAACAATTAGCTTACATCAGCAAATTCTTTCTGGTGCGCAGAACTCGCTGTGACCTAAGAATACGCAGCGACCACTCGGACTAACCAGAAAACTTACCTTCAGATACTCACCCATTCACGAGCTGAGAAACAGCACCAAATCCAGTGAAGCAACTGGAAATCCAAACTTACCTGCAACAGTACCAGATCCAGTGAAGCAACTGGAAATCCGAACTTACCTGCAACATCTCCGCTGGGTAAAGAAACACAGTGAGTGGCAGAACAGAGACTTACCAGACCCTGAGTCAAGTGGAGCAACTGACCCGTGGGTTCCAGAGACACAGCACCCCTGCCTAGTTCAGGATGGAGAGTTTGCCTAATTAATCCCTAAAGTGAGCCAAACTCCTAACATTCCACCATCACAGCACACAACAAGGGGAGGGAGAAAGAGGGCTCTGGTTTCAAATCTTGGTAGACTAAACATCTTACCTCTCTATTTGGCAGGTGCCTGCAGTCCAACGCTACTAGTCCCGAGAAAGCAGGGAAGGGGTCTAGAAGGCTTAATCGCTCCCGCAGAGACCCAGGTGAGTGTGACAGAACACAAAGCCGTTCTGAAACACTCTGCCTGAGCGATGGAGACTTCTGAGGTTGACCAGTTAGCAGTGTTGTTAGGGGAGTTGCGGGCTGAAGTACATGCGGCCCGCTCAGAGACCAACTCATTGATGCGGGAGCTATCAGTAAATACAGACTAAGGCAGAACACGAATGAAGACGCCAGGAACAACTATGTTTATATTGCGGCGAATCAGGTCACTTTCTTTGAAATTGTCTCGCAAAGCCTCCACGAAAGATGGTAGGAGCCATGGACAGTACCAAAGGAGAAGATGAGATGGGAAATGCTGATGCCCGGCAGACTTGGAGGTTGGTTTGTCGAGCACAAGAAAGATTCACTTGACCTCCCACTTTGCAATTCTATGGTCTTAGTATACCTGCAACAACCAAACAAGATGCATGCACTTGAGGCTTTTGTGGACAGCGGTGCTGTTGGGAATTACATGGACTTAGTGACCACAGGCAGGATAGGGTTGCCAATCTGCATGAAGAGGAACGTTGAGAATGTAACTGCAGTGGACAGAACCCAATTGCTTTCAGGTCCAGTAACCCAATGCACCGCCGATATCACATTAATCTGTCAAGACGGCCATAGGGAAAGCAGCTCATTTGATCTCATCGCTGCTCCCCAGTTCCATATGATACTTGGCATACCGTGGCTGGAACTACACAATCCAGTTATAGATTGGCACGCACAAACACTAACCTTCCCCAGGGAATGCAGCCACTGTTGCAATCAGGACCAGGAATCGGAATATCCATTACCAGCATCCCTGAGGGTGATATCAGGTTTGGGTATGATAGGAACATTACCTACAGAGTATTAAGAATTCCAGGAAGTTTTTGCCAAAGAGCAAGCCAACTCCTTGCCTCATCACAGGGTTTATGATTGCCAAATTGACCTGATACCTGGAGCGCAGATGCCCTGTAGCCAGATTTACGCCTTGACCGAAAAAGAGAACGTTCATTTAAAGACTTATTTAGACCAATATCTGCAAACGGTGTAATCAGACCCTCAAAATCCCCTGCAGCTTCGCTGCTTTTCTTTGTACCCAAGAAAGAAGGCGACCTACGAACATGCATCGACTACCGGGCCTTGAACCAAGTAACGGTAAAGAATAGATACCCATTACCAATGATTCCAGTACTACTCGACCAGGTGCGACGAGCTAAGATCTTCACAAAATTGGATCTCTGTGGCACCTACCATTTAGTACGTGTCACAGAGGGCAAGGAATGGATGACCGCTTTCCGCACCAGGTTTGGTCTATTTGAATACCAGGTGATGCCCTTTGGGCTTTGCAATGCTCCAGTAGCATTTCAACACTTCATGAACGATGTACTAAGGGAACTGCTGGACGTCTGTGCAGTTGTCTACATCAACAGCATCCTTATATATTCAGCTAATATGCAAGAACATGTGTAGCATGTACAAGCAGTGCTTCAGAAACTAAGGGAAAACCACCTATGTGCCAAACTCGAGAAGTGCTCGTTTCATAATCCTAAAGTGGAGTTTCTGGATTTTGGATTATCAATGTGTGGAATTAAGATGGACAACAGAAAAGTGGAGGCAATCATTATGTGGCCGTCACTGACATCAGTAAAGGGAGTGCAAATCTTTCTTGGTTTTGCGATTTTTTATCAACTTTTTATATCTGGGTTTTCACATTTAATACATCCAATCCCTTCTTTGTTCAGCAAAAAACAAAAATTTCAGTGGACACCAGCAGCAGAAGAGGTGTGTTGAGCCTTGAAAGACAAGTTCATCTCTGCACTGGTGCTACAACACCCACAACCAGATCTTCCATACATCATGGAAACAGACGCCTCCAGCGTTGCCATGGGGGCTGTCCTATTTTAGCAAAGTAAAGAGACACCCCATGGCCTTTTGGTTCAGGAAATTTACTCCAACAGAACTCAATTACGCAGTTACTGACAAAGAACTACTTGCGATTAAGGACGCCTTGTCGGAATGGAGACACTACCTGCTTGGTGCCAAACACACTATTACCATTATAACGGATCACCGAAATTGACAGTATTTATGCTCTGCAAGAGCGCAGTGATCCTGGCAACTCCGGTGGGCCCTGTTCCTGTCAGAATACAACTTTGTGATTACATACCAGCCCAGAATCAAGAATGGCAAGGCTGACGCCCTCTCTCACATTGGTAAAGGCAAAGATGCTTACATCACCCCTGACCTGGTAGGTATCATTCCAGGCCACAAGATTCTGGGGCTTTGCGGGAGATCTTCCACGTCACTGGATGCACTCCAACAAACAGTTAAAAATAGCCTATCAGAGGACGAAAAGCAGGCCTGGGGCAAAAAAGGGAAAGAGTTTACTATGCACAACGGTATGCCTTACCACCAAGATCGACTATACCTTCCAAATTGTGCTCTCCAAGAGGAAATTATAGCCAGTTACCATAACTCTCCTTTGGAAGCCCATCCGGGAATAGCTAAAACCCTTGAGAAAGTCAAGAAACATTACTGGTGGCCGACGTGGTGAGAAGATGTTGTTGAATTTGTGAACTCTTGTGGGGTCTGTGCTCAATACAAAACATCCAGACAGAAACAAACTGGTCTATTACAAACCATGGCGATACCACCTGCACCTTGGCATAACATCTCAATGGACTTCATCACGGATATACCTCCAAGTTCTGGGTACAATACCATACTAGTGGCTGTTGACCTCTTCTCTTAAATGGCCCATTTTATAGCATTAAAAGGAATTCCTTCTGCGTCAATATTAGCACAGGTCTTTCTAGAGCGCATCATAAGAATATATGGATTCCCCTCTGTGATCATTTCAGACAGGGGAAGTCAATTTGTGTCTTAATTCTGGAAGAAATGTTGCGTCCAGGCAGGGACCGAAATCCGATTGTCAGCCAGACATCATCCTCAAACCGATGAACAGACAGAATGCACTAACCAGACCCTCAAACAGTATCTTCACTGTCTATTACATCAGACCGATCAAGCTTGGACAGAAATCCTATGGATGGCAGAATAAGCCTATAATAACTCAATCCATGCTTCTACACAGCCGACCCCCTTTTATACTCTGTATGGCTGAAATCCACGGACCTCAGTGTTCGACCCACTGGAAGCAATAGAAATGCCTGCAGTTAAAACGTTACATGAGCGAAGAACTCAAGCAGTACAAGAAGCAAACATGCATTTGTAGACAGCCAAGGCTACACAAAAGAGGAATGCAGACCAGCATTGGAGGAAAGCTCCAGATTACCAAGTAGGGGATTCCTTGTGGTTGGTAACTAAATATATAGCCCTGGAGGGCCCAGAAAATTTCAGCCAAAATACATCGGCCCGTTTACCATCGAAAAAGTAATCAACCCTGGAGCCATGAAACTAGCCTTACCATCCAACATGCGAATACACCCAGTATTTCACGTCTCGTTGTTAAAACCTGTACACCCTGGCACTCAGGTGCAAGTTCCTCAGGCATCAATTGTGGTCGAAGGAGAAGAACCCGAATACGAAGTAAAACGTACCCCGGACTCTAAAACCGTAAAGAAGACCCTGTACTATCTGATGGACTGGAAAGGGTATGGACCCCAAGTTAGGTCATGGGAACCTAGTGAAAACATCCATGCCCCTCGATTACTACACAAATTCCACTGAGATAACCCTACCAAACCAGGGGCAGGAAGTATACCATTAGGAGGGGCCTTGAGGGGGAATACTGTGACATATACTGCAGAGCAGGCAGGGCAAGATGGGTTAGAGCCTGGCAGAATAGACACACCTGGCACCCATCACTCCTTTTCCACTCTCTCACAATCAGGTACAAATCACAATTGGCCCCTTGGGGGAATTTGATTGGTTCAGCCACACTTCCTGTACACCCAAGATGGCCCCTGGCAGTCTTTCAATGAATCTAGTAGCACACTCTAGCCTCTGGGCGTGGTTGGCTATATAAGCCACGCCCAAAGGCAGACCTGTGCTTCGTGTTGCATCTGTAGCTTCAAGCAACATGCTCACTGCAATCCTCGAACTTCACCTACCTTGGTTTAGACTCCGGAATCTCCGCACGCAAGTTCCTGAACTCTGCACCTCAGAGAAAAGGAAATACAAAAAAGGACAATACCTGTAAGTGCTTGCGCTTAGACTCGACTCCTGGCTCGTTCTTACAGGCATGCACGCAAGCTTCAACACCACTTACTCGATCTTCTTGGGAACTCCTGAGCAGCATTGTGAGTTCTCGCAAACTTCCTCTCTCAGCAAACTCTTCAGGAGAAACCAGTGGAAAGAGAATAAGGATTAGCTTGCATCAGCAACTTCTTTCTAGTGCGCAGAACTCGCTGTGACCTAACAATACGCAGAGACCACTCCGAGTAACCAGCAAACTTTCCTTCAGATACTCACCCATTCACGAGCTGAGAAACAGCACCAAATCCAGTGAAGCAACTGGAAATCTGAACTTACCTGCAACACTACCAGATCCAGTGAAGCAACTGGAAATCCAAACTTACCTGCAACATATCCGCTGGGTGAAGAAATACAGTGAGTGGCAGAACAGAGACTTACCAGACTCTGGGTCAAGTGGAGCAACTGATCCGTGGGTTCCAGAGACGCCCCAGCGTAGTTCAGGATGGAGAGTTTGCCTAATTAATCCCTAAGGTGAGCCAAACTCCTAACGTTCCACCATCACAGCACACTACAAGGGGAGGGAGAAAGAGGGCTCTGGGTCCAAAATCTTGGTGGACTAAGCATCTTACCTCTCTATTTGGCAGGTGCCTGCAGTCCAACGCTACTAGTCTCGAGAAAGTAGGGAAGGGGTCCAGAAGGCTTCATCGCTCCCACAGAGACCCAGGTGAGTGTCACAGCCATGTGGACAGGGCAGTAGTCACCTTCCCTCTCCACCATGTTGCCCAGATAATTTAAGTCTCACTTTTATGTTACCCCAAATTAGCCCCAACACTGCTGCATTGAACTCCTTAAAGAAACCCATCCAGGAGGATGACTGAGAGCGATGTAAAGAGATAAAGGAAGTGAGGTAAGGCATTCATTTTTATCAAGGTAATTTGGCCATACCACCACAGGGTTGAAGGCTCCCACTGCTTCAAGTCTGCCTTAATTTGTTCCTGCATGATGGTGTAATTGCTCTTGAATAGGCTTGACAAATCCTCAGTCAAGAGTACCCTAGGTATTTAATGCTTCTCCTCTCCACCTTCCTACCACATGTCCTCGCCTCTGAGTCTATGGTAGACTGCCTTTCCCACCGGCATCACCCAGGATTTGTCTGCATTGATTTTAAAACCCCAAAAATTCTCTGAATCTGGAGATCTGAGAGACCAGTTTGTGTAGAGAGGTATTTACATTGGACTGGAAGCTAAAATGTCATCTGCGAAAAAAGAGTGTTTCAATTCCTTTCCCCCTCAAATGATCCCTTTCATTTTTGGGTTAGCCCTAATGGAATTGGCCAATTTCACCATAGCCATATGTTCTACATAATGCATTAGGTCTATGGTTTTCCTGATGTTATTCGTGCCTTCCCTTAATTTTTATTTTATTTTATTTTACATTTATAAAGCGCTCACACAGCCCGCAGGCATCGAGGCGCTGTTACAGGAATTGTTAGTTTTTCTTAGTTGTGTAATTGTGTTTTTTCTTTGTCTTAGTTACGTATTTATAACGCGCTTAAACACTCAGAGGTTAATAAAGCCCACTTGATCCCAGTAAATTAGGGACGGTAACACCTCTTCCAATCTATTCCCCAAAATTTTGGCTAGGATTTTCACATCCACATTTCAAAGGGTTATTGGCCTATACAATGAGAATAGTGTCAGGTTCCTGCCTTCCTTGGGGAGAACAACTGTAATCGCTCCCATCATTGTCTCCAGGAGGGGCTCACTCTCCAGGACTGCATTTAATACTCTCACGGGTAAGGAACCAAAACTGACCTGTGCTATTTTTAAAATCAGACTGAGAAACCATTGCCTACCGGGGCTGCACCCCACCTCATTCCCTTGATCATTCTCACCACCTCTACTTTATCTACCCGATTATCTAGAGATGTAGCTGTCCCTTCTGGGAGGCTTGGGATAGGCAGCTGACTGAGGAACTCCCTTATGGAGGAGCCATCTCTGAGGCGTATAGGGACTCAAAAAAGGCCTTAAGCTGCTCCTCTATCCACTGTTTGTTGTAGATCCCCCCGCCTCCATTGATATCGATATTGGTCACCAGTCTACTCTTCCGATCCTCCTGCAATGTCCAGGTCACTATTTTGTCAGCTTTATTGCCTTTCTCATAGTATTTCTATTTGAGAAGCACTCATTTTCTTTCGGTGGCTTGTACCTGTAGTGTTTTCAATTGGGATTCATATTGTCTAAGCTTCTTCGCCTCCCCTGAGCGTAAACTAAAGCCTCCACTATTGACTATCAGAATTCTCTCTATCTTCTCCCTTAGTTCTTGTTCTTGTTGGGACCTTTCCTTCTTCTTACGTGAGCTTATTTTTTATTATCTCCCCACTCCTGTATAGTGGCCTTGAAACCTTCCCAAAGAGATTGGACCCTAACTTCCCCATTATCGTTGTATTCAAAGTAATTCTTGACTTCGGAGAGAAGGGCATGCACTATTTCTCTATCTTTAAGGAGCAAGTCATTGCACATCCACCTGCCCCTTGGTTTCCCAGGCACCCAGTTCCCAACCACCACTTTTACTAGGTCATGGTCCAACCATGGAACTGTTTCAACCTGTGAGCTCAAGATCTGACCTTTGAGGGTGACATCGATCAACACTAAATCAATTCTTGAATAGCAGTTATAAAATGAGGAGTAGTATGTAAATGATCTTAACCCCACCTCCATTTCCATCAGAGAGTCGGCCAACCCAATGTCCTTGTTCACTCTTCGAAATCTTTTTAGAGACCCTCCCACCCGACCGGGTCACATCCACCTTTTCTGCTCTGGAGCAATCCTTAACTGGGTCGAGAAACATATTAAAGTCTCCCCCGACAACCAACAAACCTTCCACAAAGTCCTTCAACCTATCTCTGAGTACCTCCCTGAACTGAATTTGCCCCACATTCTGACAATATACCGAACCCAACATCAGCAGAATACCAGTAAATGTGCCCTTCAGAAAAGCATATCTCCCTTCCCCATCAATCATCTGTGCCACCACCTTGAAATTAAGGCGGCTGGAGAGAATAATCACCACCCCTATCTTTTTGACAGTGGTGGATGCACTGTAGATCCTCCCCACTAAATTTGGTTTCAAATTCGGTTCCTGCCCCATTACCCAATGCGTCTCCTGGATCATCATGACGTCTAACTGGTACCTTTGAAATTCCTTCAGCCGGAGGGATTTCTTCGTCTGGGAGTTGGCCCTCCTTACATTAAGGGAGCCAATCGTTATGTCTGTGGCCATAACTCACTGTGTGTCCTCTTGCTGTAACCGGTAGCTCCCTTTATAAAGTTTTGTTGACAATGCCTTGTAGTCAAACAAACAGTTATGTAACCCTGCTGCCTCCACCACAGTGATAGACACTTTTTAAAATAACTCTGTTGAACCTTAAACTCTTCACCCTCACCCTTTGACCCCTCCTAAGTGTCCAGGCTAGGTCAACTGGCAAAGAGACCTCCGACTGGCCAACCGGCAACGCTCCTGGTGTCCACCCATCAACTAAAACAACTCTCGACTTCTGAGCTCCCAATCTATAGATGGAATCAACATATTCCTCTTACGAAAACAATCATAGAACAATCCCTTTGTTAACCACTTGATCAATCCCCGTATCAAACTCGATCTCAAAATTCCCTTCTTCAAAACCCACCCTTGATCATTAGGTTAGCGCTTCACCACCCACTCCCCAGACCCTTCTCCCACCCCTCATTGATATTGGTATTGACCCTCAGTGGAACAGTATCATCATTATCATGGCATCATCACCACCACAGTCACCCGCTCAGCCGGGTCAGGAAACCTTCCACTTCAGTCCCCTAGATGGATTGAGCCCTGCCGAGGGGGAACCACCATCCCACTGGATAAAATCGAGAATCCAGAGGGGTATAAAAGACAACCAATTCCAGCAAAGCCCCTCAGTGTTCATAGGGTTCCCTTTGTGGGTGTGTGGAGCTTCCTGAATTTGCATGAGCCTGGCATGCAACGCTTGTTCGATTGTTTTATACACCACTACTCTTCCTTGTCTGGGCTTCCCCCCTCACTGAACCTCTTTTCCCAGTTCCTTTGTAACTCTTTGTATGTCATCTTCGGTGATCAGTTGGTACATAAACCCATCATTCTTGAAGGAAAATGAACAAGGGAAGCCCCATCGGTATCGAATACCCTTCTCATTAAGCCATTTAGTTAGTGGGTTGCACAGCCTGCACCTCGTCAGAGTGAACAATGATAAGTCTTGTAAAATAGTGATCCTTGCTTCTCCCTGGGTCACCACCCCTTTCTGTCGAGCTTTGTCCAGGATTCTCATTTTCTCAGGGTAGTGGTGAAAGCGAGCCAGCACTGACCTTGGGCCCCTGGCTGCACCCCTGGCTCTATGTGCTCTGTCTATTCTGGGTTTGTCTTTTGAATCATCATCAAACAGGCTTTTTGCCACCTTATGTATTGCTCTTCTGAGGTCCCTCTCTGTTTCCCACTCCTTTTTCGGTATCCCAAAGAATTGTAGATTGTTTTTTCTTTCTCTGTTTTCAAAGTCATCCATCTTCAGAGTTATTTATGACGGTCCTCTTTCCAGCTACACTATTCTCATGTCAATTTGTGTTTTAAGAGTATCTAGGGAAGTATGGTTGTTCTCCACTTGTTTTAGCTTGTCGTCCATATTGTATACTCAGTGGTTCAGATTTTCCAGCTTTTCCCTTATGTCCGCTCTCATGTCCCTTATTTCCTCGTACAGGGATGCTATGTCTCTTTTGGTGGACATTTGGTTGTTGGCCTCCATCGCCATGGTTATATCGCAGAACGGTGACTTTGAGGATGGAGGCTGTGAGTAGTGAAACTGCTATAGGGAAGACCTCCAGTTCATTTGTGACAAAGTGCTCCCTGTACCACCCAGGGGGAAGAAGGGTGTTCAGAAGATACGGGGTGCCTATATCCCCCAGTTGGGCTCCAGTTGTCTCTCTATGTCAGCCTTAATGCCCTCAAAGGCACAGGACCATGTGTGTCCCTATGAACAGTGAAACTCAGCACCTGGTGGACACCTCCAGCTGTTGCCTCTTCATGGTTGCTCCACAACCAAATTTGGGGGGGTGGGATGTCTTCACCACTTTGTTCTCTTGGGGAGCACAGGGAGAACGTTGGGCACATGGTGTACTTTTTGCACATTGATGCCTATCGCCTCAGGTATGGTCCAAGGAACCTGTGGCTATGACGCTCCCCAGTCCTTGCTGCGGTTAACCACGCCTCCAATATTCAACATCCCATTGGGCTACACCAAAGCTGTGGTTATTCATCTATGTTTAAAGAATATAATAATAATATCCTTCTATCTGAAAAAAAGAAAACATAAATCAGTTAGAAAACACAGACTTTAAGAAACACAATGTATACACACGTTTTCATGCACATTATATCCTTTATGCAGTGAATCCCATGCATTACATAAGATACAACATTTGTGCATACAACACTGTTCTCTTTCCACATACTAATCATTGAGTCATTGGGAGTAAAAAAAAAAAATGTTGAATAAAAATAAAAACAACATTAAAAGGTTGGTATGACAAGTATTTGTGCAAAATCAAACTGCACACATTAAAGGTGCTGCTACCAACAACCATAGACTTGAAACACCTGCAGCACTACATTTAAAGAATCATCAGAAAGGCTAGACAGGTTCAAAAAGAAGGGTTTTTGCAAACTGTCTACAAAAACCTGCTGCTCCCATCTCCAGCGGTACCACTATCTTTTGAATACAGATTGACAGAAGTTAACAGTCCAACATCTGGTGCAAAATCCACTGGGATGATGAGAATGATACCGCTAAAACACAAAACAAAAAAATAAAAATTACTAAAATGAACTTACTAAACACCATCAACTGTATTACCTCACAGAAAACACAAAACAGCTAAAAGTACTGCAACACATACAATCAAATAAACCTTCAACCGTACTAACATGAATACAAAAACGAAATGCCTACATTTCAATGACATTATTAATAATATTAATAATAATAATAATAATAATAATATTGTATATATTATATACCGCTACAAACCCATCAGAGTTCTGTAATAACAGAAGACATTGATTGGACAATCTTATTGTGTAGGTCCATGTTAGTGAAAGTAAAAAAAAAACACAAAGAAATACTTGCCACACAATCAGAGCAGATGGAAAAAATGATAATAAACGCCATCTGAAAGCAGTAATTAATATAACTAACACACACAACACTGCAAATAAACATGTAAATATTAATGAACACTTACTTTCACATTAGCCACATTCCTGCCATGTGCACAGTGAGAGTTCTGGAATCAAAAGAATAAAACTGCAGAAAATGGTGGCTTTTATATTTTCCAAAAAGAATACCAAAAAAAGAGGAGTATACACCAATACAACTACTAAAAAATCGGTGACATATTTTCACAACAACCAATCACAAAGAGCTACAACCAATAACAAACAATGAAACTCACAGAAATCAATTTTTCCCCACCCAGCCTCTTTCAAAACTGTGACTATGCATACAGTTTTCTGCAAGCACAAAATCAAACAAAATGGTCCTTCAAACCTTCAAATAAAATAAGTTAACTAAGTATATAAAGAAAACACAACCAAATACAATTCTGTACTGTATAATCCACATAAAAATATGATTATTGCACAGAAAAGTTATGTTGATAGACGTGGCTGTAAATATACCAGCGGTTCCAGAGACAAGTAATCAAACTCTGAATAGCATCAATGCACCTACACACATGCTTTTTTAATAGACACAACTACAAATACACAGCGTTCCATTTGCCATGATATAGCTGCGTCTGCAAAACTGTGTCTCATTTACCCAAGGGTAAGAATGCTGTATACAGAGAGCCTGCTGCATAGCCGCGGATAAACATAACACTACTATCAACCAATCAAACATTTCAAAACACAAACATCATAAACCCTGCTCATACAAACCATTAGAACATTCAACTAGGAATAATTTTCCTGGAAACAGAGCAAGACTGCAGATATCATGGTTGTTTTGAAAACTGTGTGGCGAATTGGAGACAGTTGGTCCTAGATTTGAGAGATTTGGCAATGAAATGATTTGTTTTGCGAGAAATGCGCTGGTTCTAAATTTTGGCAAAATGGTTAACTCTGAGAAGTACAAAGCAGCCAGACGTCATACAAATTCATTGTGGAGGCAATGATTTGGGGAATGTACAAGGTTTGTCCCTTACTTTAATGATGAAACAAGACTTGGAAAAACTAATGGAACTATTTCCTCACACCATCGTTATCTTTTCTAATCTGGCTAAGCGGCAAAAATGGAGATGGACTACCTAATGTACTGGTAAAATTGAGATATCCTGAGGAAATGAAAATAAAGCAGTTTCAGCATTGCTGACAGACCACAACCAATTATGGTTTCCAAAAGCATGTTCACTCTGATGGCACATAAACATTTATATTCCTTCCATAATTCAAGGATTCTCTTCATCAACAATTATCCCAAAGCCTAACTGTGGTTGAAACTTGGATGACCACACATTTTTCTCTAATGCCAGAAAATTTGCTCTCTCCTGCATCTGTTTTTGCCTGTTGTATTTTTCATTTTCCCATCTACATTTATTTTTTTTGCTCTCAGTTCATATTTAGGATTCATTATTTGTCAGGTTTTAATGTTCAAAATCAAATTTTGTCTGTGACTCAGGTTTCCAAATTTAATTTATTCAATATAAGTAAAAACAAACCATAGGGCCCGATTCATGGAAGTATTTGAGGGGAGAATCGTGACATTGCATGCTATTCTGTGCATAAACCCCCCTTTGTCGATTCATAGAATCGACTTTGCAGGAAAAATCTGTACACTGCGGGGCCTTCGTGCAGTTCCTGTATGTCCCTCCCTGCAGTCAAGCACGTTGTGCGAGACTCCACACAGACGGTAGGTTGAGGTATACGCAGGGCAAGAGGCTGAACATGCAAAATGAGGGAGAACAAAGCTAAAAGTGGGTGTTCCGAGGGATGGCCTGCACAGGTCATTTGCACGACCACAACTGCGCTGCACCAAGTGCATTCATGGATGTGACTGTGCAACCTCATGTCATTTACATCACCATGCTAAACTGATGACCCAACACCACCTGGATTCAGGCCTAAAGACCCATGCTCATAGGATTCACTGTGGAAAGGTAATATTGGAACTTTGGTTTAGGGTTGCATGCAACAGTTGAAGTAATAAAGGTGATATAGAGATTACACTACACATGTGATTACTGATATTTCTACATTCAAGCATGACAAGCTAAATTTGAAGGTTTAATTACAGATTGTCCCGGGAGGATAGCTCAGCGGCAATGTGCTCGCCTTGGAAACAAGACCACACAAAGCAACACAGGTTCGATCCCCAGGTCAGTGCTTAAAAACCTCTGGGTATTGAGTGCGTTATAAATACGCAACTAAGAGACATATTCCTGTAACAGCGCCTTGATGCCCCCGGGCTGTGTGAGCGCTTAAATTAAAAATGCTAATAAAATAAATGTATTACCAAACACAATAACTCTCTCTTCAAATTGATTCCCAACTAACTCAGGTAAAACAGAACGGTAAATGTAGAATGCACTTTATTGTCAGGATTGTGTAATGTAACCCGGGTCTGTGTCCTGTCTGGGTGAATGAGGATTTACTGGGACATTCTGACCTGTGCAGACCCGGTAAGTCCCCATTCACCTGACCATTCCCCATTCTCATTTGAGCCCGCATAGGGCTCAATGGGAATGGGGAAGGCACTAATTATGGGCCTGCCAATAGTAGGCCCGTAATTAGTGCCCTGGTCCCTTAGCGGGACCCGTAAAGAACCTGTGGTCCGACCACACGTCCTTTGCGGTTCCCACTAAGGGACCTCAGAATTGGGCGGTAAGGGATTACCAGCACCGGTCTCCTTACCGGTGCCCGGTATCCCTTATCGCCCACCTCGGAATGAGGGCCAAGGTGGTAAAGGTGCAGGAGGTTATATGTTCTATTCAGAATACATGCTGTTGTTTGTTGAATATTTTGAATGGCAGAATATAAGGCAAACATCTGTTCAATTTCACAAAAAGATTCTTATTAATGTTTAATTCATTAATGGAGTGATTTAGGGAAATATTATATGTTCAGTTGCTTGCGAAAATAATGTAACTACACCTTGGCCCTCATTACAACACCGGGGCTAAATCATGGCGCTATTAGCACCATGGTTGGTGCCGGTGTTGTAACGGGTCCACCATGGTTCAATGGGGAATTACCACCCCATTCCAAGGTTGGCGGGCGGTAATTCTCCATTGAACAATGGCCCTTCCCCATTCCCATTTTCACCCCATAGGGCTCTATGGGAATGGGGAAGGCGCTAAGTACGGTACCGCAAATTGCGGTACCGTACTTAGCACCAAAGTCCCTTTCTGGGTCCCTACTTTAACGGCTGGTGTAGACCAACCGTTAAGGTCAGGTCCTGCAAAGGGACCTCATAGTAAGGCGCGAAGTGTTTAACGGCGCCACAGCCTTTTACGGTGCCGTTAAACACTTAGTGCCAGGGTCGTAATGAGGCCCCTTATCTTACATTTTTGAGATTAGGAAAGGAGAGATACAATTCAATTTTTAAAGTGATAAAGTTTCAATAAATTACTGTTTTAAAATATGACTCTGTGTCACCCAAAATTGACAGAAAACAATTAGCCTACAAAAAGCTTTTATAAAGAGAATGTCAAAATGACAAATCACAGACACCATATGAACATTGACCATTGATTTGAAAAATGAGAAAGTATCTGCGAAAACTGCACATGGGAACTTGAAAGAGTTGTTTATACTTATCAATCAAACAAACACTTGTTTGTTTTGGTTCTAAGTTAAAGAAAACAACATTTATGAATACAAACATATCTGAAATGAATCCTATACATATAATTTGCTTAGGAGAATGTGCATTGCAAATTCAACATGTGTAAAGCCATCCTTACTCTGAGACCAAGCTCAAATTATGTACCAGGCCAGAAGACCAAGGCAACAAACCCATATAGTGATTGATGTCCCAGCCATCTTATCATTACATCAACTTGTGGCTGTCCAAATCAGTATCTATGCTTCAAGTTACAAACATTTCAATTATATGTGATTTTTATGACAAATGAAATAAGCTCTGAGCCAAGCAATCGTGCATTGTGGATATACTGAATCAAGCATTCAGCCCCTTTTCACAAAAATATGAGTACAAAATATTATTCCTTAAGATATGTATTAATTCTAATGTTCCCGAAATGTTCTTTTATTGTATGCAAAGTTTTCTCATAATGGTATTTCTGAAGAGTAAAATAAAAGTGCACCAGACTGTCAATTTTGAAATGATAACCTTGAATGATGACCTGGATTTTTGCCAGAAATGTGAATTTCACACATTCTGAATCCCTTAAAAGCAAAATAGTTAACTTTCCATTTCAACAACTTTAAAAAAAGAAAAACTTGATGGTGGTTATACCCCACTATCCCACTTTGCCGCAACCTCTACCCCTGCCCCTCCATTTTCTTCTTCCTTTTTGTACACCATGTCTGTTCTTTATTTTCTTAATTTACCTTTTTCACACTTTTGTATGGTCGGTCTGAAAAGTAAAGAAAAAGGTTTTGGGAAAGTTGGATTCACAAATTCATTTTTGGGTTTTCTGACATCAACCCACATAAGCATCTACCATAAGATACGTGATATGCCTAGTCAATGTTTTGATTATGTGATGTGCTCATTAGGGAAAGTACAACATTCTTATTATGACAGCAATATATACTGCCAGTGATTATTAGAAAGAAACACTGTGCAATTTGAAAAATAACCAATTTACAACATAAGCAGAATTAAGCATTTTGCTTTTCCTGAATCTTCATTGGTAGACATTTGCCATAATACTAAGAAAGCTTGTATTTAAGGTCTGAGCATTGACATCGTGCTTGGTTTGCCAGAAAATAAGAACAGCTTATTGTTCAGTATTTAACTGAATCCTGCTCCGGTTCTTCACGTTTTTAAGAGATTTGACCATACATAGATCTCCACAGCTTTCTTACGCCATATCTATTGACAACTCTTCATGATATCTGAATGTATGGATTATTGTTACCAGGTACGTTGTGTTGCAACAGAGGACTTGCATGATCAGGGTAGTGGGAAACAATCTTAGACTTACCACACTTTGGGCCTAATTCATGGAATGTTTAGCATGGTGCAAAGTGACTTTGCACTGTCAACAAACACTGTGATTCACGGAGCTGTGCAACGTGTATTTTTAAAGAGTATTTAGCGTTGTGCACAGTCACTTTGCACCACGCTAAAAGTTCCATGAACTAGGCCCTTTGTGTGAAAATCCAGTGGACACATCTACATGTCTTTCAATTGCAAGTCATGTCAAAAGTCTCTAGCATACAAATGAGCTTGCAGTTGCAACCATTTCACGGTTGTCTCCACTATTACCACCACAGCTGTAATCATCACTTTACATTGCTTCTGTTGTATACACTTCTGTACTATCTTCAATGATTTGTACAGTTTGTAATGTGATGCATATTGTAAATCTAGTTGCCAGGGGTATTCTGGCTCACATTGTGTAAATCAATTCCAGATAAACGGTCATCCACTATCATGTTCAGCTTGGACAGAGGTCGGCAAACTGCGGCTTTCCAGAATATGTAGTCCTGCAAAGCCTGTCATACATAGATTGCATAGGGAATGGTAAGGATTGATGGGCTTTGTAGGCCAATGCATCTGGACATCGACAACTGAAAGACTACTGTCATATTCAAATCATAAATACAGGCGTTGTGCAACTTCTTGGCATATCAGTATGTTTACTGGGAGGTCCTACTTTATGGTGATGGAATTTGGCAAAAATCAAGTGTAAAATAGTGATTTCAGTGTCTGTTCTGCTTAAGTTATACAAAAAGAAGTTCCATGGCATCACCTATGCCTCTCAAATCAAGTTCCACTGTCTGAAAGTGGATTAGATTGTCTGGCTTCTATTACTCCACGATGAGTGAGACAAGCCGGGTACAATTACAGAAAAGATGCTGTTAAATATGCGTTTTCAGCACAATGTGCAGATTGCAATGCACATCAAGGGGAGGGTCCTGGATTGGATCACAAGCTTTAATGTCACCACCAACAAGGTTGAAGTAAGGCCATGCCACACCAGGAAGGATGGTGGTGACATCGAGACACACAAGTGGACTATCTGCCTCATTTCTGGCCCCACATTTTGAAGCAACCCTAAACATACTGTCCCAACTAGACTCCGTGAATAAATTGCAATGACCTACCAAAACCTGGTTGAAAAGGCCATAAATATTAAAGCACAAGAAAAAACAGACCATATCCTGAAAGGAGAAGCCAACTGTTGGTACTCTGATGAGATTCAACATCTTAAAGTAGATAAGCACAAGGTTTTTGAGGGCTGGAAGATTGAGAGTATCAAAACAAATAGAAATAAATATCTGGCAGCAGCTAAAGTGCATAAAGATGCTATTACATCAGCTAAGAAAATAGCTTTTGATCAAAGGATAAAAAATGCCAAATCAAACACTAAAGAATTGTTTACAATCTTGAGGAAACTGGAAAAGCCTACCCTACTGGCTACTATGATCAATCAAGACAAAGAATGGTGTAATTCCATTCAAGTGGAACTGACTCAAAAAATAAAAAATATCCAGAATGATATGAAGGCGAAATAGGACCTACATGGCAAAACTATCCAGCTAGATTCCCATCAGGAAGGTGATTTGAACACCCCCCTCCCCTACCCCTGTTAAAACAGCTGCGGCCCACATTTTGTAAGGGTGATGTTTTTCCCTCAAGGCTGGTGAAAGAGTGTGCTGCTCAATTGATTCCCCTCATAACAAAATGTGTGAACCTGTCCTTCAAGGAGGGTTTGGTGGCAAATTGCATTTAACAAACATGGATTTGGCCTTTACTAAAGAAACACTCCCTGGACCCAAAACACTGACTAATTATAGGCCCATCTCTAATGTGCCTGGATCGTGCTGCATATGCACAGGTTCATATCTATTTGGGAACGTACTACATCCTGAATAAAAGGCAGTCAAGTTTTCGGAAGTCCCATAGTACCGATTCTGCCTTGTTGGACCTCAAGGCAAAGATGTTGTAGATTATAGAAGGAGCGGTACAGCACTCCTGCTGCGTATCAATCTTTCTGCAGCTTTTGATTTAGTGGACCATTCAATACTAGTGACGAGGTTCAAACATGGTGCAAATTTTCTCTACATTAGCAGCTCACCGGATCGAGTCCTTTTTGTCTAATTGGAAGTCCAGAGTCTTTATCGATGACCATAAAGCCGACAAATTTGAAATTGAGTGTGGATTTCCTCAAGGGTCATGCCAGTCCCCTGCTTTATTTAATTTGTTTACAGCTCCCCTCTTTAAGTTACTGAGTGGCAGGGATATTCTATTCATATACTTCTCTGATGACAGTGCCTAATCCCTCTGTCAGGAAATCATTCTGAGGACTTTGAGACCGTCAACAGAGTGTACGCCATAATCCAGACTTGGATGATGAAGAATGGGTTGGTCTTGAATGGCGGGAAAACCGAAATTATGATTGTTCAGACAGCGGCACGCCTGAAGAAGTCAGGGCTAGATTTCAGTGAATTCTGCATAGCCAGATCTGTTATTCCCACCATGCAGAAGGTGAGGACGTTGGTCATGGTGATTGACCAAGAACTTGGCATAAAGGCTCATGTTAGCTTTCTTGTGTCGTCCACTTCCTACTACCTCAAATCGTTGGTACAACTGAAGCCAGGACAATCGAGCAACAATCGCAAGAGCAATTATCAGATCCAAATTAGATTATGGCTCCAGCCTGTTACAAAAATAACAAGGCCCCCAACTGGTCAAAAGTTCAAACAACACAGAACACTTAAAAAAAAAAAAATGTGAAAACTGTTGTTATTTTTCTACAAAAGTGTCTACAAGAATATCTCGAGGTGCCTTGACACGCATTACTTTAGCAGTGACTTTATAATTGACAACTGACCCAATGTCATGCATGACAGTTTCACGGAGCCCCGACTTTGCAGGCCTCTACTTATAAAGGGAAAATTAAACTACAAGTCCCAAAATGGAAAGTGAAAAGCCAGGATTGTCCCAAAATGCCCCGCATTAAATGGTGCCACTTAGCAGGTATATAAATCATATGAGCAGTGAGGAGGATGCTTGGACGTCACACTAAACATTTTACAACTTAAGATATTGTGCTTTGATGTTTATTGTTTTAAAATGTTTATGATACGTTATTAAACATATGCCTGTTTTGTGGGTATCAGAAATTATGGCACCATGATTTTTTATGGCATTCATGTTGTTTCAACGTATGTACCATCCCGTGTGTTTCCAACGCTGCAAACATGCCAGAAATATTCAAACATTAAGAAAACAAAGCAAGACATTCAATACATCTAACATAAATAGACAATGGGTCATTCATAACATCCCTCCACACACTGATTAAAACACAGATTCTATTTCATGACATCCCTAGTGAATGCCAGGAAAACTGCACCCATATTTCCCAAAAAAAACACAGAATTACAACACAAACAGTTATAGAAAATAAACTATACTCACTTAGACAGAGGATGGAATATTGAAACGCAAGACCTCATAAACCTGTCTCAATCTGACACTCTGATCCAATGAAAACTAATACTAAAGAGGGATATCAACATATGTCACACAAACAAACAGTAACAGCGCATCCAGCCAAAAGAAAAAAAAATACATGTCATGAAGTGACAGACATGCAATTAGTACAAATGAGCAGCTCAGGGGTGAAAAGCAGGAGGGGGTATGTGTAAAGAACGTGCTTGAATATGTGCATATCTACCAAAGCAATTCTGTTTGTTCTTCTATCTACACTTCATCCATTCTAAACCATTTATTGTGTTGCCCAAATTGCCACTGAGAGGCCTCGAACGAGCCAAATGTAACCAGAAATGGATGAGCAAACACGCATTCCATAAGACAAATTGGGAGCTCTTTCAAGATAGGATGGCAAAACAACGTCCCCTTCTCTAAATGTCTTCACTAGTAATGTTTTAAGGGAAAGAGTTCTATTCATACATTTATAATGCACCCATATACAGAACCCTTGACACCTATGTGTGCAATTCGCTATGTGGTATGGGTTCATCACATGGCCTGCACGTTGGCATACAAGCTGTATTTTCCTATTGACCACGTTTTTATTTCGAGATCTGCTTAATTTGCCAGCGGTCTTAAGGTTAATGTATTTAAAAGGGATGCAAGGATGTTTTGGAAGAGCCCATTTGTATATTGCTGCACACCATTAGTCTTTTGGAAACTTTGAAAGTGAGAATGTATGCACTTCTGTCTCAACTCAGCCCCTGTTTGCAAACATGACCTTTCTGAAAGGTCAGTTTGAAACAAAGGCCATTACATGACAATGTTTACCAGGGGCCGTCTTTCTCTGCTTGTTCTCGTTGAAGGCGAAGTGTAGGCACCCTGTGCCTGGAGGGGAGACTGCACCACCTCTTCCCACTGTTCATTGTTCTGTCTCTGAAGCCAATGATCTTACGTATGCTTACTTTGTGGTTTCATTAGCTGTGGCTGTTCTGGAGAGCATTGAGTGTTGTGATCTTTGCTGGAGCACAGAACAGGTGCAGCATGGATAGTACTATTGAAAGTTGTTATAGTTTGGTTCTTAGGTTGTGTAATGTGGTGGGTGTTCTAGACGCATTAGGGCAGGTGGAGGATGTGAAGCAGGGTTGATGGTTGCATGTGAGCCACCGGCAGATGACAATTTAAGAATAAGACTGACACGTACCTGGTGTGAGCCTCAATGACTGGCGATGAGGATCAGTTGTGAGAAGGGACAACAACACCATCTGCACCCCACCTGGGTACCCTTGCAAGCTCCGCAAAAAACTAGAACAACAAGACTATGGTGGTCGCAAGGTGGTAATAGCACTCCCCAGGTGTGCAGCAATTGCACTCCCCAGGTGCACGGCCATAGCACAAGGTATTGAGCAGGGAACTGGGCCCAGAGTTAGGATATAAAACACACAGCTGAATGCGCAAGAGGCAGAATTGGGCACCAACTACGACACAAGCTTCCCCAGTAGACATTGGGAGGAACAGTTAGTCATATCTAAGAAAAAACAGACAGTGCTGTTGGATACAAAGTATCTGCATTCAAGAATTGGGAAACACTGCACACAGCCCTTTTAAAAATAAAGGAATACATTAAAACACAAGTAAGCAGTTTATGAACTCAGAAGAACAATGGCAGCAGCGAGTATGGAACTGTCCCCACAATTCCTGGCAAAACCAGGATCACTGCCAATTTTGTGGAACAGGTGGAGGAAAATGTTCGATCCCTAATTGGTGGCAATCAGGGGGTGGGGAATTCACCCCAGTCATGAAGGAGGACATATTACTGCATAATCTCGGCCCAGAAGGACACATCATTTTTGATTGATTGCCAAACCTAGAGAAAGAAGGCATAGGAGTTGAAGATGAATGAACAAGGCCAAGCTAAAGCTCAAAAAGCATTTTGAAACCAAGAAGAAGATTACTTTTGAAACACACACGTCCTTTCAAAGGGTGCAGGAAACACATGAGCCTGTATAAAACAATATATTATGTGAAGTTCATTTATACTGCGCACAGTTACGATTGACATGGTCTCCAGGCACTCACATGGTTCTGTAAGAAAGTGGGTTTGGTAGGTTAATGAGGCAAGAGGGAGTAGAATAGAGGTTGTGCTTTTCTGCTTGTGCTTGTAGAACCAGGAGGAATTGCCATTTTGTGCGAGTCGGCTTTCAAGGTGTGTTTAGATTGTGCAGACTGTGGTTAATTTGTCAGGAATGGTAACATCCAGTGATTGGGATGTTTGTTTGTAGAAGTTAGTTTGCATGGTGGATATGTGGGTTGTGTGTTATTGTGATATTAAACTATGTTAGATCATATGAGGTAAGTGCGGGGTATGCTTGAGAGGAGCCAGTAGCTGGGAGGGTTAGTAGTTAGTGCGTTAAGAACATTGATCCACACCTGCAAGTTTGGATCCCTAATGACTTTATTGATAAGGGACCAACTAATCAGATGTGCAAACAGCACCATGGTGCAAGAAAGGTTGCTAAATAAAGATACAACTCTTGAAGAAGTAATAGAGCTAGCAAGAAGCAAGGGGCAAACTGCAAGAAACACATGATCCTGTAGAAAACTAAATATTATGTGAAGTTAAGTTGATTTATATCACGCAACATTACCATTGGCATGGTCTCCAGGCACTCATGCGTTTCTGTAAGAAAGTAGGTTGGTAAGGGTAGTGAGGGCACATGGAGTAGGATTGAGGTTGTGCTTTTCTCTTGGTGCTTGTAGAACCAGGAAGAACAAGTCAGGTTTCTAGGTGTGTTTGGATTGTGTGCACTGGGGTTATTGTGTCTGGATGGGTAATGTGCAATGATTGAGAGTTTTCTTTGCAGCAGTTCGTTTTTATGGTGGATGTGTGGGCAGTGTGCTTTTGTGAGATTCATTTATTTATTTATTAGATATACATATAGCCGATTGGCTTTGTATAACACAATAAATACAACAATAACATACAAATATACATACCATTATGCACATCAATAGAATTGTCATATGATTTAAAATACTTCATTCTCAAATTCACTAAGCTTTCACAATTCATTATTACATGGTGAAGAGATTCAATTACATTATTTCCGCATAACCGACAATACCTCTGTGGGTACGCTAGTCTTAATCTATTTCCTTTCGTCTCCATTGCATCAGATGCATTCAATTTAAGCAGCAGGTAAGTACGGAATGTTCTGGTGCTTGGGTAGGCCCTTATATACATAGCGGGCATCATTCTCGTTAGTCTCTCATGGCAATAATCACCACTGTGTGCCAATGAAGCCAAATTCACCAATGATTGCTCAAACCTGCGTTCTCACATATTCTTTTTTACCCATGTTTTCAGTTGTGGTATGGTCCATGTCAGGTCCCTACCCTGGCCCATGTTTGTATGCATGCTTTTCATGGGGCCCATGATACCTACAGGCACAGATCCTTCAATACTCAGGAGTGCTTTCACATACGGGACAATTATTGTGTCGGTTTCCAATTTACATAACTTTTCATATGACATGACACATTGACTCATATATGCATACCACATCCCCGTGATGTTGTACTCCAGGTACAAATATTCCACACTCACACTTTGTGGCAATCGAAATAACTTTCTTAATATTTTGGCTTCTAGCCTCACGAGGCGAGTTACATATTTGTGGCCCCAAATTTCAACTGCATACATAAGAACCGATCGAATTTTTGTGAGATTAAACTGATTTGTTAGATTGTATGAGATAAGTCTAGGGTATGCTGCAGAGGAGCTAGGAGCGAGGAGAGTTAGTAGTTGGTGCATTAAGAACATTGAGCCACACCTGTAAGTTAGGATCCCTAATGACCTCATTGATAAGGGACTAACTAGACAGATGTACAAACAGCCCCATGCTACAAAAAAGGTTGCTAACTAAAGATACATCTCTTGAAGAAGATATCGAACTAGCAAGAAGCATGGGGCAAACTGCCAAATATTGCAAAAACATGAACAATGATAAACAGCAACAAGAAAATCCACTATACGTGCCCCTAAATATAATGGTAGACACATTTTCGAAAGTGTGAAGTATATCAAATGTTCAGATGTGGAAGTAATAGACATGTAACAAATAAAGAAATAGAAGATTCAAGCTTTGAACCCTTCCGTCCCCTGCACACTTTTATGTGTTGGCTAAACCAACTACTATAACATAAAGGTAATAATGTCCATGAATAAATAATGAAATTCAAACATAACCAGTTTTGTGAAACACATAAGTGTATATAATTTTTGTTTTGGATTGTAAATTGGATACAAAGACAAACATAATCACAATGTTGTCACAGAGAAAGAAAATAAATTGAAGAAATGTTGCCAGTAGTCTGCTTTCAATTGGCGACGCGTTTCGAGGATGGACTCCTCTTCTTCTTATGCCTAAACAGACTATAAACAAATATATATATTACCAAAAACAGAATTTGACCAAGTGTGTTATACAGTGTTTCCTTAAAGATTGAAGAATCTCTAAACAACAAAAAAGTAACTGTTTCTAAGATTCCAACCAACACAGTGTTAATATATTCACATCCACTTCAGTTTGTGTTTCATAAAGTATATAAGGACCATGATGGTTCTAAAAAACCAGTCAAATCAATAATTCCCAAATGAATACCCCTAGAGAGGAGCATGCTGCTTAAGTGGTGAGAGATCCAGTATGATTCCCCGACCGCCTTCCCAAATAGCCAGTGAGGAGAAAAATAGGAACAGTAAGTCAAAATTACCTGATGGGGTAGAATGTGTGAGCACAATCTCTATTGCCCCAAAGAGAACAAGGGGTAGTGTGTATCTTAAATGCAGAAGGCTGCTTCAAAGAATGAATATTGGTGACCAATCGAGTAATGTTTAAAGGAGATTGCTCAATCTGAAAGAGAATTTTTGAAATAGATAGGACACTGGTATCAAGAATCGTGTAAAACGTAGAAAATACGTACCAAAGAAATGCCAATTGGTATCAAAAGTGGGTTAATATAATCATGCATATAAAGATAACTAAATCATCCCACACACGGGGGGAAAAGGATCTCCAAACAGGTACAGAGCAAGGTCTAATGAAATGGATCTTTCAACAAGATACATAGGACTTACGCTGTTCTCGAGTAGTATACGAGTCCAGTTAGATGAGAAGGTATTAGATAGTCACCAATGGATGTGGGCGATAGTCCGCGTTGCGTGTAGTATGTCTAAAGTGAGATTATTCAGATAACCAGGATCTACAAATACAAATAGTGAACGAAAATATAGATAATGTATAATCATAAATACGAATAGATGAAAACTGAATCGATTATGAAACAAATGATGAAAAAAATTAAACGTACCTAGATAGTACAAAGAAATGAGATCTAGCATGTCATGCAGTCATCCGCAAATCGAGCCAGGAAAACCATGATTATTTGCGTGCCTTGATTTCTACCGTCAACGTTCACAGTCACAGATCGATATTACAATCATCCAAACTAAAAGAAAGGTAACAGAGATGGGATTACAAAGAGAGGTAATAGGAATAGAGCTAGGTGGGAAGCCCCTAGCATCCTGATCGTTCTATTCTGAATGCGGTAGTTCTTACCTGTAGGATCGAGAAAGCCGTTTTACACTTAACGCAGAAGCATCGGCCACCGTTACCATGGTAACGTGATTCGCCATTTTTAATGAGGGCAATGTGTTCCACTCGAACCGTGCGATCCAATGAGAAAGCGCAGACTACAAAAACTAAAACTAAAACTAAAAGAAGGACAGACAGTGTCCATCCAGTGGTAACTTAGCGGCCATGATAGACTGTATTACAAAAGTAAACAAACAAATGTACATCGTGATAGAGCGCAATCTATAGGGCAGTAATGATATAAACTCCGGAGTAACCGTGCAGGGTTATAAATTCAAGAAAATGGAAATAAATGGAAATAAACGGAGCTCGAAAGGATTAAAAAGTTAGAAAATACTGGTTAAAGAAGTTGATCTAAACTTAACAAATGCGACAAATGTGAAATTAGAGAAAACCACTACAAATAGTCTTAAGGAAAAGGGGCCGTAAAGATGGTCTATATTTGGGTCTGGCGGTCACTGGTGTCACGAGGTCCAACGTGTCACAAGGCGCGCGCCACTCGCCTGTTCTGGGGGTCGGGGTCCTCAGCTACGGCGGTCTCCCTCCTGGAGATTGTATCCGCGTTGGCGCCTTTCTCTTCGGCGTACCGCGGTCCGGGCTCCCGGCTCCCTGGGCGCGGCCATCTTGAATGTCCTGCGCATGCGCGGAACGTCAGTATCCGACGTTTCGCGCATGCGCAGTGACAGCGGCTTGCGTTCCAAGCCTCACTTTGGTCCCAGGCTATAAATAGCCGTTGCAGACCCGGAAACAACGCGTCTCAACGCGGTTTGTTCCGTGTTTGCGCTCCAGGAGCCCTACTTGCCTGAATCTCTGTTCTGCTCCTGTCCTGTTCCTTTTTCTACCTCGTGCTAGCCCAGTGCTCCTTATCCTTGCCTTGTTCCTTTTGCCCTGCCCTGCCTTGTTACTTGCCCTTTTGGGTTCCAGTCTGGTACTTGGTCTTTGGGGTAAGGTAGGTCCCTGCCTGGGTTCCTCTCTAGCCCTGCACCATTCCTTGGTTGGGAAGGGGTCCGGTCCTGGGGTGTTCGTTCTCTTCCCCTACTCTTCCTTTCCTCCTTGAATGGTCTGCCTCCCCATTTCCTTTCTGCTGGTCTTGTGCCCTGCCGGTATCTGTGCCATTACTACCACCGAGGAATTACCGAAGATCTGTCCCTCGAACTGCTGGTACCGAAGTGGACTTCACCTGGCCTTCTCTGTCAGTGTTTACACTGTCCTGACGTCACGCAAATACAGAGAAGTGCTACCCGTGACGTTGGGAGCTGGTTCAGCTCAATCCTGTCATTTATTGTCAGGAGGGTGTTGGGTCGGTTCCCCGCGTTGCTCTTTCATCTTTGCGAAGATCCATCGACAGACTGGCAGCCTCATCCCCTCGCTCCCCAGGAAGAAAAGGTAACCAGCGATCTCGTGACGCCTCTTATAACAGATTGAGACGCCTTTCCTCCAGCTCCGACATGGCAGACATGCAAGAACTACGTGAGGAAGTACGAGCCCTGCGTCTCGAGATGACCACCCTTCGCCAGGAGAATGACACTCTTCGGCAAGCAATGGGTCGAGGATTGAATATTGCTCCACTACCTGAGAATTCTATGGCCCACACAACTCCTATGAAGTTCGATGGTGATCCACGTCGAGTGGCGGAGTTTTGTACCCATTGCCGGATTCATTTTCAGTTTCGATCTAGCCATTTCAATCAAGACAAAGCCAAGATAGGGTACATCCTTGGTAACTTGACCGGCAACGCTCTAGCTTGGGCTGCTCCCCTGGTTTCCGCCGATAGTCCCTTGTTGAGTGATTTTGCTGCTTTTGAAAAGGCCTTTCTGGATATCTTCAAACCACCCAACCTGGCTGCCGTGGCCCAGAACCAGCTGATGGAAATCAAACAGGGATCTGGTGACATCATTAACTACATTAGTCGGTTTCGGCAGCTTGCAACTGATTCCCAATGGCCCGAAATCACTCAGAAGACTTTATTCCGTCGTGGGTTACGAGACGAATACAAGGATGAATTGCTGCATATTCCTGAACCAGAAACCCTACCCACATTGTTGGATCAGGTCCTCCGTATCGACCACCGACTGGCTGAAAGGAGAAGTGAACGTCGTCGAACGGAAAGATACCATCCGGGACTCTCAGTACACCCTTCGGGATCTACAACCCCAACTGACGCGGGTCCTGAGCCCATGCAACTGGGAGCTATTCGCGGACCATTATCTGAGAAGAGAAGACGTCAACAAAACCTATGTCTGTATTGTGGAGGGACTGGACATTATCTAGGTACCTGTCCTCTACGTCCCTTGAAGAAATCGGAAAACTAACGGGCCCGCTGTGTGGTGAGAAGGCAGCGGTGGGCCGTTTTTCTGATTCAGACCTTCCTCCCATGCACTCGGTGCCCTTATTGGTCTTGGAAGTCGGTATTGCATGGCAAGGGAAATGCATTACGACCAGGGCTCTTCTGGACTGTGGAGCATCGGGCAATTACATTGATGCCTCGTTTGCGGTTTTCAATGGGATCCACCTGTATCGCAAGGAACATTCAGCAGTGGTTGAGGTAATCGATGGTACACCTTTGTCTTCGGGTCCTGTGTGCCAACATTCCGGTCAGTTATGGCTATCAGTGGAAGAACATCTTGAACGGATTTCGTTGGATGTGATCAAGTCTCCCTCCTTCCCGGTAGTGCTCGGCTTGCCTTGGCTGCTTTACCACAATCCACAGGTCAATTGGACTTCCCGAACCATGGTCTTTTCTTCTGCACGTTGTTCTCAGGAATGTCGTCTTCGTGATACCCTTCCGGCAAAATCTGGTTTGGGGCTACCCACTCCTGGAAACACCTTTTGGGCATTACGAGTATAGGGTAATGCCGTTTGGACTCTGCAATGCCCCGGCCGTCTTCCAACGGTTCATGGATGTTGTCTTTTCAGATCTTGTAGGAGTGTCAGTATGGGTATATCTGGACGACATCTTGATTTTTTCTTCTACTCGCATGGCTCATGTTGAACATGTTCAGGAAGTCCTCCGTAGATTATCTGCCAATCATTTGTATGCCAAAGCTGAGAAATGCCAATTTCGTCTGGAAAGTGTGGAATTCCTAGGCTATGTAATCAGCAGCACAGGAGTTCGGATGGACCCCACGAAACTGCAAGCCATACGGGAATGGAAACAGCCCCATGATGTTAAGTCACTGCAACGGTTCTTGGGCTTCGCTAATTTCTACCGACGTTTCATTCCACAATTTTCTCACTTAACTGCCATGTTGACTCGTCTGACCAGCAACAAGATTCCTTTCTTTTGGGATTCTCAGGCCGAAGTGGCATTTCAGGAATTTAAAAAAAGCCTTTATGTCAGCTCCTATTTTGAATCATCCGGATGACAAAGAACCATTCTTAGTTGAAACGGATGCCTCGGACTATGCAGTTGGTGCAGTCCTGTTGCAGCGTGATCCAGTTACAGAAATAGAACATCCTGTGGCCTACTATTCGCGGAAGCTGTCACCCAGCGAAAGAAACTACGCTGTGATCGAGAAGGAACTTTTGGCCATAAAAGCAGCCTTCGAAGAGTGGCGACATCACTTGCTGGGTGGTAAATATCCAGTGGAAGTGCGCACAGACCACCGTAACCTTCAATTTTTACGTTCCTTGCAATGCAGAACCTCACGGCATGCACGTTGGGCCTTTTTCTTTTCTCAGTTCGATTTCGTGGTGACTTACATACCTTGCTCTCAGAACATAAAGGCCGATGCCCTGTCCCGATCCTTGGAGGACGACATAGACAGAGCCAAGACCAAGGAACCCTTGATTGCTTCGAAGCATTTCCTATCGATGTTGACTCCTTAGCTTCAGCAACTCTTAGATGCGACTCGGGCGGATCCCTCCAGATCCCTGGTGTTGCGACATTACGACATCTGTGAACGCGACGGATTGCTTTTCTTCAAGGATCGCCTGTACGTCCCCACTCTGAATCTTCGAAGGACTGTCCTACAGAATTGTCATGATTCCGTTGTCTGTGGTCATCGTGGGGTCAATACCACCCAAGAATTGGTTGCACGACAATTCTGGTGGCCAGGATGGGCCAAACAAGTTAAGCAATATGTGGATTCTTGCCCTGTTTGTGCTCAAGTGAAGGTTCCACGCAAGAAACCCCTTGGTCTACTGCGACCTACGTCTACGCCACCGTACCCATGGCATACTATTGCCACGGACTTCATTGTTGAATTACCACCCTCTGGTGGGAATACGTGTATCATGGTGGTGGTGGATTGTTTTTCCAAGTTGGCTCACTTCATACCTTTTCCGAAGCTGCCCACTGCCTCCCAGATGGCTCAACGTTTCTTACATGAGGTGTATCGTCTTCACGGCCTTCCTGAGAAGATTCTGTCGGATCGTGGTTCGCAGTTTGTTTCTTCTTTCTGGGATCAACTGTGTCGTCATTTGGACATTCAGCGCGCTCTGAGTTCCGGTTACCATCCCCAAACCAATGGGCAAACCGAGCGTACTAATCAATCCCTAGAACAGTACCTGCGATGTTACGCCAATGCCACTCAGGACAACTGGTCAGATTGGTTAGACACCGCGGAGGTGGCTTACAACAATGCTGTTCATTCTGCTACCGGACTCAGTCCCTTCGTTTGTTCTGTTGGTCTGCACCCCAAGCTGCTGCCTCTTCGTCCGATGCCTCCTAGTGCCGTTCCGTCGGCTGATGCCATGGTGGCTCTCATCCGCGATCAACATCGCCTGGCGGCCAGTACCTTGGCAGTGGCACAAGCACGTATGAAGGTTCAGGCCGATAAACGGCGGAGTCCTGAGCCCGACCTTCAGGTTGGCGATATGGTTTGGCTATCTTCCAAGAATCTGCCTGCTCGCAGTTTGCCCGTGAAATTGGCTCCCCACTTTTTTGGGCCCTTTCGCGTCCTTCAACGCATTTCCCCTGTTGCCTTTCATTTGTCTTTGCCTCACTCTTGGCGGATTCATCCTGTTTTTCATGTCTCCCTTTTGAAACCCTGTGTGCCCGATGTTCTTGGCCGTCCATGTTCCCGTCCTGCCCCGGTGTTGGTCCAGGGGGTCCCTGAGTTTGAGGTAGAGGAGATTTGTGATTCGCGGATTAGGCGTGGGGTGCTTCAGTATTTGGTCAGTTGGAAAGGCTATCCGGCTTGTGACCGCACTTGGGAGCCTTGCTCCTTTGTGCATGCCCCGCGCTTAGTTCGGGACTTCTTCCGTCGCTATCCCTGGAAACCTGGTGCCCCGGGGTTGTCCGGGAGGGGGTATGGTGTCACGCGGCGCGCGCCACTCGCCTGTTCTGGGGGTCGGGGTCCTCAGCTACGGCGGTCTCCCTCCTGGAGATTGTATCCGCGTTGGCGCCTTTCTCTTCGGCGTACCGCGGTCCGGGCTCCCGGCTCCCTGGGCGCGGCCATCTTGAATGTCCTGCGCATGCGCGGAACGTCAGTATCCGACGTTTCGCGCATGCGCAGTGACAGCGGCTTGCGTTCCAAGCCTCACTTTGGTCCCAGGCTATAAATAGCCGTTGCAGACCCGGAAACAACGCGTCTCAACGCGGTTTGTTCCGTGTTTGCGCTCCAGGAGCCCTACTTGCCTGAATCTCTGTTCTGCTCCTGTCCTGTTCCTTTTTCTACCTCGTGCTAGCCCAGTGCTCCTTATCCTTGCCTTGTTCCTTTTGCCCTGCCCTGCCTTGTTACTTGCCCTTTTGGGTTCCAGTCTGGTACTTGGTCTTTGGGGTAAGGTAGGTCCCTGCCTGGGTTCCTCTCTAGCCCTGCACCATTCCTTGGTTGGGAAGGGGTCCGGTCCTGGGGTGTTCGTTCTCTTCCCCTACTCTTCCTTTCCTCCTTGAATGGTCTGCCTCCCCATTTCCTTTCTGCTGGTCTTGTGCCCTGCCGGTATCTGTGCCATTACTACCACTGAGGAATTACCGAAGATCTGTCCCTCGAACTGCTGGTACCGAAGTGGACTTCACCTGGCCTTCTCTGTCAGTGTTTACACTGTCCTGACGTCACGCAAATACAGAGAAGTGCTACCCGTGACGTTGGGAGCTGGTTCAGCTCAATCCTGTCATTTATTGTCAGGAGGGTGTTGGGTCGGTTCCCCGCGTTGCTCTTTCATCTTTGCGAAGATCCATCGACAGACTGGCAGCCTCATCCCCTCGCTCCCCAGGAAGAAAAGGTAACCAGCGATCTCGTGACGCCTCTTATAATACAACGTCACACAAGCTAAATGGTAATGGAATTTTGTAGGAGTTAAATAACTGGCGAATACGCCTTCCCAGTATATGGGCTGGTATATTTTTGAATAGATAAACTTTATTCTACAATGTATCTGTGGAGCATGATTTAAGTAGGTACAAAAATTGATAATTTCAAACAAAAATATTTTTTGCCATGTATTGTTTGATTCAAATGGATGAATCCGTAATTTGTTACATATAATCTAGACAGCAATGCAGAGGGGTAAACAATTCACAATATTAATAATATTGCATGTAGAGAGATGCTAAAAACTCCATGGTTCAGTACTGTGGAGTACCCAGAATAAAATCACATTAAAGGTTTAACGTCAATGAGATGTTACAGATTCACAGTCAAATTCAAAACTTTATTCAGAAGATGAATACCTTATAGGAAACATTTGAGTGAGTGTTCTTCGTTAAGATCTTTTGGATATACAGTGTGTTATTAAAGAAGGGTATGCAATTTAAATAAGTAATGCAACTTCATTGGGAAATAATAAGTCACATTTGAAGACTGTATTGACAATGGATGTTAGTGGTTTGGGACTGGGACCAACATTGTCCCAACAATCAGATGGGAAAGGAGAATATGTTCTTGACTTTGATTCCACACCTCTCAGGGGGGTGGAGATTAAGTACTCTGTAGTTGAAAGAGAGGCATTGGCAGTGTATTTGGGCATTCTATATTCTCAGTTCTATCTTTTGGGTCATCAGTATTTAGTAAGGTCTGATCAAAGACCATTGCTGCAAATGTTTTCGAGTAAGGGGTGGAGAAGTGCTTTTGTAGGGGTGGATATCCAGGTGGCCATTCGGGTTGCAGACATTCCTATTTGAAGTGAGATATTTGTCTGTTGAGAAAAAAAAGCAGCTGCAGATTGTTTTTCCCAGCTACCTGTAGACACAGGAAATTGTGGTGGTGAGTCTTTAGAAAGAGACATAGTAGTAGCAAATGTCACTGAAAGTGCCATAAACATAGCAGATTGGGAGATGGCAGAAGGGGATTAAGAGACTATGCTTTGTATCAGACAGCAGACTGTGAGTGGGTGGTCTAACAGGCTATTTGACCATGGTTTGAAGCCAAAGATGAGTTGTCTATCATGGAAGGTAGAATGAGAAGAGCATTCAAAGTCGTACCACATGAGGAATTGAGGGAGACGTTTATTAAACTGGCACATTTAGGCTGTAATAATGTCAAGGGAAGACTGAGGTCATGTTATTGGTGACTGAATAGCGATTTAATTGTGGACAGGAGAATTCAACAATGTCATGAGTGTGCAAAAATGATGAGTCTAAAGTGATTTTAGAGAGACCACTGCTACCTATACCAGTGCCATCTCAACAATGGACAAAAGTGGCTGTGGACTAATGGGTCCCATTTAAGGTTTGGGATGGGCGTTTAAATACATATTTCTGCTTCTAGATTACCATTCTAAGTGATTTGAGTGAAAGGGAATCATGGGAGCGATGACCATTGAGATGGTAAAACATTTATCGACAGTATTTTTAAGGAGGCTTTTCATAAAGAATTAGTAACAGATAATGTAGCACGGTTAACCTCAGAGATGAGGAAAACATATCTATCTATCTTAACCATTAAACATACACTCACTGCTTTATATCTCCCAGGGTGAATAGGTCAGTTGATCACATTAACCAATTCATCAAGGGGGGGATACAATTAGCCATCAGAGCAAGGGTCCTGTGGGGAGAGGTACTCAAACGTATGGTTTAGGGATATTGTAACACACTACACACTGTTACCAAAGTGTCCCGATTTGTATCTTTCAAGGGGCGAGAGCCGAGTACAACCCTGTTTCCTGGATGGCTGGGGCTGGTAGTGACAGTGAATCATCAGAGGATAATGCAAATGATTATGGAATGCCAGCATCTTTATAAGCATGTATTTGATCAATAGAAAAAGGCTCAAAAGAGCGTGTGCAAGGTAGGGGATTATTGAACCTCAGAATGAGTCATAATTATCAAGGTGATACATTCTTAGGGCCAAAGATAATAATGGTTGTGAGGAAATGTGAGGTGATTGTAGAGGTTAGAGAATTGTGGTTGATGGGAAAAATTACACCATGTAGAGGGACATCTAATGAATAGTTCAGAGATGAGGATGAAACCATGCATGGTAACCAGAGAGAGGATGTAGAGAGGATGAGTATTATGGAGAGGGTGAGGAATACCATGGAAGTAAAGCAAATGAGTGGCAGGGAAGTCGTGAAGCCAAGATGGCGAGGGAGTTATGTTTGCAGTTAGCATTCTGTGAATAGTTACCAAGACATGTGTACCCCTACACTACAGTTGGTTATTTTCCTTGTAGCATGTTAGCACATTTCTTGTTAATTACCTGTTTTTTTATGCAGTTTGGTATTATTTAGGGGGTATTCATATTATGATTTGGTTCTTAGGTAGTGGAATGTGGGGGAGTCCTGGAAGCAAAGGGGCAGTTGTAAAAAAGGAGACAGTGGCATTTGTTGCATGTGAGCAGATGGCAAATAAAGAAGTAAAATGACACCTGGTGTGAGCCTCAATACAATACTTATAGTGTCAAGAACAGCTACACAACATAAAACTGCATAGCAAGATTCCCTCACTGAGTCAATAGAAGGTGTCTACTGTATTTATGGAAGGATTACAGTGCTATATTAGTTTAGTATTAGAGAAAATCTGGTTCCTCTGTTCTTCTATTTAGGATGTTTTAAACAATCTTGCATGAACCTCTGCATGCAGTGCCTTATTGATGCGTGAGTGAACCTGCATTGTCATGTCCTTCTCTCTTTGTATGGATGATTGAACATATTTGCATTATAAAAGGCTTGCAATATCGAGTTTCTGTGTGTCTGAAGCTTGCAGAGTCCATTCCTGTGCATGGTCTCTCTGAAGGTGTAGCTTCTATTCCTAACACCAGTTCTCACTCTGCGATTTATGTGAGGGAAGTCTGCACTGTCTCTGTCCATGCCGTACCTTTAAACTCTGTGATGGAATCTGTATGGGAGGAAAGGTCGTTTAGGCCCCCTCCCCTCCATTCCCTCTCTGCATGCACACTATGCTCGCCCCACGACTGCCCATGCGCCTGTGGCCAGAGGTGCTGGATGGCCTCAGGCGACACATACGAGTGCAACCTCCAGAAGGGGGCGGATTACTGACTCCATTGTGTACTCAATCCCGAATCCATTTTGCATATGCAAAAGCAGGCCTCACAGCAAAGCCAGCCTGCAGGCCTGCAGCTCTCCCCTGGCACCGCGCACAGTTAGCCAGCTACTCCCCCACCTCCTCCCCTCTGGTGTACCTGCAGCTACCCTGTTCACACGGAAGACTGGGCACAAACAGCTACAAGTTGAACACTGTATCTCTCGCCTTCCTCCTTACATCACTGTCCTGCAAATGACCAGACTTGAGCCTGATCCTGATCACCCCATCCGGCGCCCCATCCATCTCCACAAATCTGCCTCCACACCCGCAGACCCTGCCCATAAGACATATGACCCACACAACCCCTTACCTCACACCTCTTTTGATGCGGCAGATGCATGCCCCACGAATGTATGCCATCCTGTTTCACCCACAATGCTAATCCCCTCTATAAGGCTTTAAATTCGCTCCTGTGTTTGCATATAGGGGAGCTGTCTCTGTGAGATTTAACAGAACAATCAATAATTAACCCATCTAAATCAATTGCAATGAATATGATCTCATGGTCTTCATGTTGGTGTCCTGTAATGTTGGTTACATATCGTTCACTACCAAATGCCCCCACAAATGTATGAAATGCTAGGTGACTAGTACGTTGTGATGCAAAATGTATGGTTTGCAAGCTCACTTGTATTTCAGTACTGTGTATACTTTCAAATGTATTGAGATATTAAAAGATTCACACGTACAATATAAATGGTGCAGGCACGAGACTAATGTAAATAAAAGCAATTCTGTAGCACAGGTGACCATGGTATATGTGAAAATAGTAAACATGATCGAACCCCAAACCAATGGTTTATGTATAATTCCACTGAACAAGCTGGCCCAAACTTAAAGAGCCAAAGGTCCTTCTCTCCCCTCTCCAGCAGCGCTGTGCACGAAGAGCGTACAGTCCCACCCTTTTCTCCCTTCCTTATGACAGGGCTGTGGCCGGAGGCCCACGTTTCACTGATGTCTTAATGCAACAACTGTATCTTTTCCCGCTTCTACTAGGCCCACCCAGAATGTCACCCCTCTGACACACAATGACCCCCATACCTGTCCCCCCTTTCAGGTGAAACAGACAAATGTATGTATAGATAAGTGTGAAATATATGATTCTCCCCCATCACTGTCAGGAAGTCAATGATATTTTTTATGAGTGTCTTTCTTATTGCATACTTTGAAGTGGTGTCTAGATTAGAAAGTTAACATCAATCACCCCATCCGGCGCCCCATAACATTCACCTCACACTGACCAGCCCAGCTGAAGCACGTGATGTCTGCCTTCCTGCCAATCAACTGTCCAATCATCGGATGCAGAGACTACACAACTAAACTGGATTTGGGACTCTACCAATGAGAATGGCCCGGAATTAACAATGGCCCGGACAGAATGGTCACGATTAAGAGACATATGTGAACAAGGTGACTTGCCTGCTCCCAGACAGAACAAATGCAGGAGTCCCAACCACATGAGTGGTCGACAGAAGAGAGGTGGAAAAAGGGAGAAATACTGTTCCAAATTAATGATCCAACCACAAGAATAATAGAAATAGATCAAGTGGTTAGTGAGGTGGGTGTGGAAGGAGGGGACATGACATCAGACAGCGCAGAAGAATATTGGTGTGATATAGAAGAGCAAGAAGAGGCGGAAAGAAGGTTGGGGAGTGCGACAGTTGGAGGGTCGACAGGAATAGGACAGTCTCCTCTGGGGAGGGCAATTGAAGAAGAATGGCATGGAAGGTTAAGGAACAGGATGGGACGAATGCCAGTATTGGGGGGAAATGGGGGGCAAAGGTAAGTGCAGGGAAATCCATGAGAAACAAATTACAACTTCCATTGATTCACAGAGGGGTAGGAAGACCCAATTACATACCCTGGGCCCAGATGGATAAAGAAAACTTACTAAAAACTGTACCCCCGCTCTCAGGAGGGGCACGTAAATGGATCTATGCATTTGAGAAAAACACTGCCGGGGTTCCCTTAGAAGTAGGTGTTGTTAAAAGCCTATTAGTATCCGCAGTAGGTCACCAAGCTAACAGGGTGTGAACAAAGGCAGGCTTCCCCGAAATAACACTCTACTGCGATCGCCATGATGGGGCATCTTTTAACATGGTAAGAGCAAGGGTATGGGACGCATTAAGAGAAACTTTTCCAGACACAACAGATTTACAGTCTGTAATGCAATGCACAATGGGGGAGGAAGAAGATGCAATGGCTTTCATTCTTCGGCTGGAGGAGATGTGGAGAGCGGAGACGGTCACAGCTTGGGATTAATCAACCTCCCTGTTCTATTTTATAATCAAAAGAGGGCTCCCAAAAGAAGTGCAGAAGGCTCTTGATAAAATAGCTGGGAGAGAAGCCAAGGGCTGGCTGGAGATACAGAGCATTATAGTGCCCCATTGCAAAAGAATCAACGAAAGAGAAAGGGAGGTAGCCAAAAAGAGACTGGCAGATGGGGCTAAATTAATTCAGACAAAACTAGTGAAGGTCACAGCAGCAGTAGCTGCCCTCCTGGCAGAAAGGGAACGAGAGGAGGAGGAGGAAGGGCAGATAGGCATACAAGCAAGGATGGCTGCAAATTGGGCAGGAAATGGACATGAACAGTGGAATGGCGAGGAACAATATGGAGGGCCACAATGGCAAGTGAGGAGCGCCTGTGGAGGAAGAGGTGGTTTACAGGGTTACAGAGGGGGTGGGTACAGTTATGGAGGGTATGGAGGACAAGGCCCCAGAGGAGGAGGACAAGGGACATGCTGGAACTGTGGGAGGTGGGGACATTTCTCAAGAGAGTGTCGAAGCTGCCCCATGAATCCCTACCAAAACTAACAACAATATGGCCACCCCCACCCAGGAAGCCCACACGGGTTGCCTATGGGTGGTGGTAGGAGAGAAGAACAACCCGATCCCAGGCAAATGGATGAACACAGAGCACTTCCACAAAACACAAAACAATATACACAATCCCGAGAACACATGGCCCTGGTTAATGGAAATCCCTTTCTCACAACCACGAATGGTGCTCCCGCAACTTTCAGAGGAATAGCAGTAGTGTCGGGTAATGTTTTTGACAATGGGGAGGACACGCGATACTCAGCATATGACAGCCCACAGGGAGCACTTGCGTGTCCAGTACTATGGATGACCCTTAACGCAGCTGAGGAACCACTGGTGGGGTCGGAGATAGGGAAAAAACAGTTCATTTTTATGGTGGACTCAGGAGCAGAAAAATCGTGCCTACGAGAAGGCGGGTTTCCGCTGTCTAATCATAAATTGGAGATGCAGGGGTTTTCTGGGGCAGTGGTCGAGGTTCCATACATGGAATTTACTGGGGAGGGATCTCCTTATCAAGCTCAATATGACTATCTCATTCACAGAGAGATGGATAATGTGTTCAACTCCTGGGATATGTGCAATGCGAACCATGCTAGTAATACACACACAAGCCATGGCACAGCAGGTGCGTGGAATACCTGTTGATCCAGACATGTTCATCCAAGGGTTAAAGGTCTTGACACAAGTGGTGCCCGAGTTAAAACACCAAGAATGGAGAGTGCCATCAGAATTTGTGTTTCGTCCCATAGCACACCCCGAGATAGTGCCATTGTCTGTGGTGTCCCTAGACTTGCATGGGGTACAGGTGTCATCACAAACGATAGCAGTGATTGGACTAGACATAAATGGTTGTGAATGGCAAACAGTGCTGTGCATACATGCCAACACAGCCTTGCAAGACTTGTCTGACGAGAAGCTTATTACTGAATCTGACAGTGATGGGGAAATAATAATAGAGATAGCAACTCCCTGTGACATAATGATCCAGAACAGACAAGTTCCACTTCCACTTATGGTCATAGTGAGCACACCACCAGCATTTTTCAATGAAGACATGCAACATGTACAAGCAGATTTGTGGACAACTGGCCCACATGACATGGGATTGTTGTGCGAGGTAACACCTGTGAAAATAAAACTCAAGCCAGGGGCATTATTGCCCTGGGTAAAACAGTACCCCCTGTCAAGAGAGGCAGAAGAAGTGATAAAAGAAACAATACATGCACTATTACAACAACGATTATAGTACCTTCAAATTATCCCTGCAATACCTGTATCTACCAATCAAAAAGGCAAAGGGAGGGGCTTGGAGAATGATACAGGATCTACGCCCCCTGAATGATGTCATACAAAAAGAATTCCCACTTGTCCCAAACCCTGCATCAATTTTATGTAGCATACCCAAATATGTGGCATGCTTCACAGTGGTGGATTTGAAAAATGCGTTTTCTCGCTAACACTGGATCCCGAGTCACAGTACCTGACAGTGTTTACCCTGGGGGGAAGAGATATGAGCACTGCAGATTGCCCCAGGGATACTGTGAAAGCCCAAGCATATTCAACAGAATACTGAATGAAGATTTTGGAAATATTGACACAAAAAGCACAATCATTCAGGACATAGATGACCTCTTGATCTGTGGAAAAAATGAAAATGAATGTACACAGGATTCAGTAACACTATTGGCACTACTGGCACACAAGTGGACAAACCACAATTGCAGTATTGCTTGATAGAAGTATTATATTTGGGTCAAATAATATCAAAAAAAGGCAAACAAATAATACCCGATAGAGTAGCAGCTGTACGAGGTATAAGTAAACCCAGAACAGTGAAGGAGATGCAGAAATTTCTCAGCATGTGCAACTATTGCCGTGCCTGGATATCAGAATATGCAGCATACACAAAATCACTCCTACACACACTAAAGAAAGCACAGAGGGAAAAAAGCAGCAGTACAATGGACACAAGAAATGCACACTGCCTTCAACACATTGAAAGAATTGATATTGACAGCACCCGTCCTAGCGACACCTGGTTATGAGCACACATTTTATTTATTTTTGCATTGTGATGGCATACTCATGACAGCAGTGCTGACACAAAAAACATCCTTAGCATACTAGAGTGGTACACTAGACGCAGTGATGCAGGGACACTTCGCCTGAGAACAAGCTCTCACAGCCGCAGCGTTCGCCATTGAAAAAAGTGCAACAATTGTGATGTGATGCTCCGTAACTCAATACTTGGAGCATTCACTGTTTTCCATACTTAAAAGATCAAAAAGTACATTAAAAACACAGAGAGCCACAGCCTATGAAATCAATTTATCAAGTGCAAACATACACATAGCGCGGTGTAAAACAGTGACCCCAACCACATTTCTCAAAAAAGCATGCACAGTGGAATATATGCAATTTCACGACTGTGCCACATACAGGGGGGATGATGTTGGTACACCCACAGCAAATGAAGATGCACTGACCGAAGGAGAAGTATATTTTGTAGATGGATCAGCATCAATACATTGTGAAGCAAGAGAGAAACACATAGGGGCGGCAGTTGTACGGTTGGAGGAAGGAGAATATGAAGTGATTGTACCAAAGAGGTTGCCCGCCCACTTCTCAGCACAAGCAGCTGAACTAGTGGCGCTAATCGAAGAACTGCATACAGCCAAAGGAAGCGCAGTAACAATATACACTGACTCAGCATACATGACAACCACAGTACATGGGGGATTGGCCTGATGGGGAAGGAGAGGATTCAGAAGGGCAGATGGGACCCATGTGCAGCATGCAGAACTACTTGCAGAATGAATAGAGGCACTAAAAGAGCCAACAGTTGTAGCATTGGTAAAATGCCAGGCCCACACAAATAAGAATGGCGTCATCTCATTAGGCAAATGGAAAGCGAATGTTGCCGCAAAAGAAGTGTCATATCTAACAAAGGAAACAACAGGTGAGTACGTATTACAAAGAAATGTGGAGGAAGAACAAGGGGAGGGATATAACTCCATGTGTCTTTTCCCGCTGGGGGATATGAATTTATATGTTCCGACAATGGAATGCATTTCGTCAATGACCTGTTCAAAGCAGTGACAATGATGCTGAGCATCACTCACGAATTATGCATGATTTATCACCCGCAATCAAACGGCATTGTTGAAAAAATAAACAGACTCCTTAAAAGTAGACTGTCCAAACTATGTCACACTTTAAAGAATAATTTGGTTTATTGTTTGCCCTTGGCCCTATTTGAATTAAGAAATCAGCCCAGCAAAGATCCCCACTTGTCCCCCCACAAGATCATAACAGGTAGACGCACGCACACGGCTCACTCCCTGTTACAAAGACAGTCAGGTGCAACAGTATTAGGGGAAGAATTTGAAGAGTACTTGAGACAACTTACAAGAGCAGCAGGCATGATTGCAAAGCAATTAGCACCCCCCTTCACAAAATAAACAGCAAGTGACAAGGTAACACCAGCCACAGATAGCCCAAGCTGCCAGCTCATGCCAGGGACGATGTTGTATGTGAGAAGCTTTGAGCATGGGTGGAATGCACCAAGATTTCATGGCCCATATCAGGTATTGTATTGCACGCCTACTGCAGTGAAGGTGAAGGGCCTAAGGTATTGGATTAATTTGTCCGACGTATGCAAAGTATATGACAGTGTAGGGGAAAACGAAGAAGGAAACGGGCCAGAAGAAGAAACACAAACGTAATTAAGAAGAGCAGGTAGAAAAAAGAAACAGATATTTGGCACAAACAAAGAGATAAAAATTATAATAAACAATGATGACATAATGCATAAATAATATATCATAAATATCAATGTGAAAGGGAATATGGTGCATTCAAATAGTAGTGATGGTGAGGTCTGTCTGTCTGTCTCTCTCTCTCTCTCTTATTATTTCTCCAGATTTAATAATAATTTCACGTATGATCAAAAGGATATTAACTGAGAGAAAATGTGTACAAAGTATAAAAATCTCTAAGTAACAGTTGTAATGGAAATAGTAGTTAAATTAATGTATGCTTAACACGCTTTTATATCTCATTCTGAAGGAATAACCATGGCAACAGAGGGGGCCCCCAATGTCAATAACAGTAGATTACATAGCAATAGGAATAGAGAATTTAATTTGAGAAGTTATTCTTATGAATGTGGCGTGTTTTTCTGTGCAGTATTATTGTTCTCAATGTTGTTTGGCCTAGTGGTATATTTGGCCATAGAATTCATATTTATCGATCTGAATGAAGGGGGGAGGGACAAGCTTGGTGAAACAGGGCACCCATCTGTTATGGGATGGGTTTAAACTGATCTGGACACATTAGATCCAGAGAAATGGCTAACATTATGACAATCACACAACCAGCACCCCTGTACCAGTAAACCCCACTGCTCATTATAATGAATCTGAGTTCAGTATCTATGAGATGAATGACCCAGACCCTTCCAATTTATCCTGGTTATATGATGGCCCCTATCCAACTGTATTTTCTACACTAGATACAGGTGCACAACATACCTCAGATCAAAGATGTGAAAAATCGTGATGAAAATACTGTCGGGAAATATGTTGCATTTTATAATGAATGGGAAAATGGGGAAAGGCGGGATATTTCCAATCGAACATGGGGAAGGAAGGATAGCACTGGGACGACCGGGAGGGAATAAAGGAGTAAAAGTGGGCGGCACGGAAGAGATATGATGACTACCATGTGCTGGGACTAGACACAATAGAAGACCCACAACACTCACACACGTCTAACAAATGGTGCGCAGACATGAGCACCACTGCAAATCGGCCAACAAATGGGAGCTCCTATGTGTGCTTTCTGATACCCCATGCCTCAGGTACTCCTAAAGTGCTGCTACCACAAGAGTCACCTGTTCCAGAGGCACAGTGTCTCCTTCATATTGCACTATGCAGAATAAAAAATACTTTTCAAGCACAAACTGTTTCATTTGAAATATTGCAGAATAAGCAGACATGCTACACAAAACCACAAGGAGTATTCTGCCGGAAAGAACCTTTCTTGGTGATCCAAGGAACATTATATTCTGACAATAAGTGGCAAGAAGTGCAAATAACATGCAACACAGAGGCACTGCAAGGACTGTCAGACAAAAAATTACAATGGATCCATAGAACATGCGCCCCGATATGGACCCATCACATCACAAAGCTTACGTCGGTAACGGCCCTCGAAAAACCATTCAAACTTCAGAAGGTACAGAAGGTACTGCTGTTTAGCTGTTTTCTATATATTAATTGTGTGAGGGAAACTTTCTCTGCTGTGATCTAACTCTAAGACCACACGATTAGACCAAGCTGAGATGTTTTGGACAGACAGACTGAACTCATTGTACCCAGGCAGTCTCAATGAAAATTGTAACTTTGCTTGTTATATCTAGAGTCCCATAACCTTTAGATGCTGGCTGGTACTTCAACATGTAAACCAACAAGAATTGTGCACCAAGTAGCACATGTGTATACACCAGATGTCAATTGTAATATCATGGACTTTCCAGAATGCTGGGACATGTCCCCAGTAAAAGATGATAAATAGTGTTACTGTAAACCAACATAGAATGCACAACAAGTAGTGAATATGTGTACACCAGGTGTCGATTTTGAAACTATGAATATGCAAGGGTGCTGGGACATGTGCCCAGAAAAAGATGACAAACATTGTTACTGCATGCTACCGGAGTATAAACGTGTATGATACAGATATGATAGAGCTGATACAAGATATAGCCATCAAACAATATTCCTGGCATGTTCATTCTCCAATGTCAATCTAAATCACAATACATGAACTCATGTACAATGACACACCATGTATAAATGAAAAAAATGTATCTTAAAGAGAATGCAAATATGTATTTATAGAATGTATCAATTGGGAAAATGCAAAATGATGGTACATTATATTTATTCGCTAATATTCTTGTATGGAAAATCAATTGGAATGTGATCACCAAAATAACTAAATAGAATATAGATACTCATTGAGAACATGCAAACAAATATCATTAATTAATATTCTTGTATGGACAATCAGTTGAAATACAATCACCAGCATAACTAAACAGAATGTAGATAATCATTGGAAATATGTAAACCAATTGTATTTGGTATCAGCTAAAATATCAGGCAATATTATTTGTACATTGAACATCTAAGGTATTACTATTTCCATAAATGAAAGTATTGTAATTGCATCGATAGTGGTTGTCAGTACTCATTCTATTCACCATTGACTGCCAATAGCAACAATGCAATCCAATATAAACAGAAGGATTGTGTGTTTATTGCTGCCAAGATTAGCCGTTTTAGAAAAGCCCAGGAGTGACATGCACGTGTCTAACACTTGGAACATAATTTTAAGCATTACCAGAACTATGGCCACGGTTCCTCACGCAATGACTTCATCACTTTGATGACATCATCAAGTTTTTGCAGCGGCGGCCATCTTAGAATAAACACAATTCCCTCAAACAGATAGGTTTTCACTACCAATCAAAGCAGAGGGGCCCTGGGTTTGGGGGAAGAAACTATCTATAAATAAGAACAGATGGAATTATAGCATGTTGCTATAACACAATACGTTTTTCACACATCTTAGGACTTTCACTGCAAAGCATCTAGGAGTATAGAGACCTCCATTTGTAGTATCAAAAAGATGCATTTGAGGCCACAGGTAATATTGCCTATGAAACCAACCTACATTAATTTGATTACTTATATGTTGTTTATTAATTGCAAACAAACAATCCAGCAAGTAATTAATTTAGATATGACTAAAGAGAAACAGGCAGGTAGGGACCCATCATTCTTATTTATATTGCTGCCATCATACGTGTCATTGTATATACAACTACATTATTTTGGAGATTAGATTAAAGAAGAGGAATTAGTACTGGGCACATGCACTTTTGTAGATCAAGATTCCTGAAGATTGTCTGAACGACCGAAATGCATTGGATCAACGTGTGTATGTGTCTTTCGGATTCAAATAATCTCATTTTATGAAAATGGCAGTTTGTCAATTTTTATCATTAATAGTTGAATGTGGATACTATGTTCTTAAATTCATTATCAACAAGTACAAGAGTATACTGAGTATCTAGGGAACTACAGAAGTAATTATATTGTGTGCGCAAAACACACACAAGGCCCTGCCAATATCGTGGGTTAGCAAACCTAAGAGCATTTCAAAAAGAGTCAACCTTTTCAGAAAAATCCGAGACACCCATAGTTTAGATGACCTGACAACCATTGCATTATAAACCACAAAATACATAGAAAGACAACTTGGACATATGAAGTCTTGGACAAACAGCCTTATATACATCCAAAATCTTTAATGGCAGACCTGAAACTTGGCCACAGTACCTCTTTGTAATCAAGTCCTTTCGGGACAATGCATCTGTCCCCACGCTCAGCTCAGATCGAGCAGTATGTGCAGTCTAGATAGCTATGTTCTTTCAATACACAGCTAATGTTGCCTTCTGATGAGTATGAGCACACTGAAACACTAATGACAGAAAATATGGGACTGATGTGAAAGCATGGCAGCCTAAAAAGGGTCTTAGACGTTTGGGTGTCTGGTTGTGTCAGGGACATGAATATTGCAACTGCAATGTCTATCTCACATTAGTTTGAGACGGGCCAAGGATTTCAGAAAACTAAGCATTGAGCTACTGATACTGGGCCTCATTACACGGTAGGCGGTAACCATGGCGCTATTAGCGCCATGGCTGCCGCCGGTATTTTACTGTGTCCGCCTTGGTGGATGGTGGAATTACCACCCTACTCCAAGGTGAGTGGGGGCGGTAATTCCCCATTCACCAAGGCTGTTCCCCATTCCCATTTTTGCCCCCATAGGGCATAATGGGAATGGGGAAGGTGCTAATTACGGTACCGCAAATTGCGATACCGTAATTAGCTCCGTGGTCCCTTTGCGGCACCCTACTTTAACGGCTGGTAAAACCAGCCATTAAAGTCGGGTCCCGCAAAGGGAACTCATAGTAAGGCGGTAGGGGTTTATCTGTACCGGTGCCCTTACCGGTACCGGTAAACCCCTACCACCTACCGTGTAATGAGGCCCACTGAGTAGTTTTTTTTTTATTTTAAGTGAAATTATATGTGCAGTAGTTGCAACATCAGCAGATGGCACAGGACCACTGAATTTCTTAGTCCCCAGTGTTGGCAATGCCACACTAGCTGCCTTGAGTGACCAACTACTTTTTAATCAAGTTAAAAGAAAGCAAGCATATACTTCGGGCCAGTATGACCTGTTTCCACCATTTCCTGTCTGCCAACTTGTGTTCCCCTTACCCATTGACCTCACACAAAGGTACTGGGAAGGAGAGACAGGACAGTGAACGTGTAAGGTGAGTGTGCATGAAAACATCGTATTCTGTGCCGAACTGAGCTGTGCCTGCACAGTGAGGGATGTCTAACAATGACATAAAAAATACACCTTAAAGTATGTCCCTGAATACTTGCACAAAAGGCACAGATCTCATACTTGCACAAAAAAGGCACAGGTGTTATTTTACACATATCACATTTACCATTTTCACAAAAGGAAGTGACTGGGATGAGGAAGATGGCACTTTGGAGGAATGGCTGTAATCGCTGCCATTAATTCCCGCCGACTACAGGGATCAGAAATCTTCAGTATGCATCATGTCATGATCCACAACTCCCTAGCATGCCTAAGCAGCATAGCCAATGGTGAGGAATCATGTGAGTTGAAGTTCAACAGATCAGGACAAACAAAGTTTACAAACCTCTGCCTTATGATGTGCATTACTTACAACACAGTATTGATACAGTGGTTTGCAAGGTCATGTGTACAACTGCACCTCCGATGAATGATCATTGGACACCATTCTGCCCATGAATTGTGGCATTAGTACAACTGGAGCATGAGTGGGTCATAGGTGTGTAAAATACATTATTACAAACCAACCAACAACATAAGTGATGTCACACAATGCACCAAGTTAATCAATGAAGGGCTCCCAATGTCTCTATGAGAACAGCATAGAGATGCTAAAAGGCAAGTTGTCCACAGCTCACTGCTTCTACTGCATGTTGTATAACATCCGTCCACTTGTATAGACACTTACCACAGAGGCATCATTGCATTCATTATATTTGGTTCACATATTAATGGGCCTCATTCCGAGTTTGGAGATAGCCATGGCGCTATTAGCACCATGGCTGCCTCCAATACTGGTACCGCCTCCGACCTGGTTCAATGGGGACTTACCGGTCCATTCCGACCTTGGAAGGACCGGTAAGTCCCTATTGAAAAAGGCAATCCCCATTCCCATTTGAGCCCCCCCATAGGGGAGCGAGCTAATAACGGTACCACAATTTGCGGCTCCCGCGAAGGGACCTCAGAATAAGGCGCAAAGGGATTACCGGCACCAATGTCCTTAACGGCGCCCGGTATCCCTTTGTGCCCACCTCGTAATGAGGCCCAATTGTCTGTGATCATTTTGCCTTGCAGTGCTTTGACAACCCTCTGGCAATATGATTAATAATCTTTGGAGAATCCAGACAGTTTTCATGATTAATTTGTCATGGAGTGCATTTGCCATGAGCTAAATACTGCCACTCATGGCATTGGAACGGTTTAGTACCAGATTCCAGAGACAAAGCCTCACACCACAGACTGAATCATCAAGATCAGTGCCTCCTAATTCAGAAGAATTCATCATGGATGCTGATGTCGCACGTTTATATTTACACACACAACACCACAGTGCATGGACTGTTGTCATGACACTGATATGCCCATACTTAGCGCCTCCATTTCTTTAACATTCTGGTGCACAAACACTATGATCACACAGTTGCATATGACAAATTGTCAAAAGGAAATGGGAACCACAATGCTTGAAAAATTATTGAACGTTGATGGGCATGCATCCGAACATCATCTGAGTAGGTCTGTTTAACGGGTAAACTAACTCCACCCATAAATAAGAGTCTATGGGCCTCATTATGACCCTGGAGGTAACCATGCTTTTTGTGGCATGGCTACCTCCATTCCGGGTACCGGGTCCGGTTTCCCTGAATGGGGATATATCAGGCCATTCCGGCCTTCGTGGGCCCGGTATTTCCCCATTCAAGGAACCTGGACCCGGTACATCCCCATTCCCATTTCAGCCCTGGGAGGGCTCAATGGGAATGGGGATGATGCTAACAATGGGCCTGTTAATAACCAGCCCGTTGTTAGCATCCTGGTCTGCTCGCGGGACCCGCTAAGGATGCCTGGTAAAACCAGGCATCCTTAGCGGGTCCCGCGAGCAGACCTCGTAATGAGGTGGTAGGGGGTTAACAGGGCCGGCAGATCTACCGGACCCATTAACCCCCTACCAACAGGGTCCTAATGAGGCCCTATGTGCTGGAGTGTGTTTGCACATGTCCTGTATAAAACATAGTTTTTTTTCTGTTCCTTTTGCCACTGGGAACACCAGCATTTTGTAACATACTACATTTCTTAGAATGCATATGGTTTTCAAAGGCTACACGTGTTTAAAGATTCGGAACAGGCATGTTTCCGTTCTGCGTGTGCCTAGCATGTCTTACAGCCAAGGGATCCACCAAGCTTCACCACTTCAACGTAAACCTATGGCACATGATACATTAAACAGAGTGGCCTGTCTGCCATACACATACCACATAATCATGATGGGTCGGACTGCAAACATGACAAACTCCATGCAAGCATCATCAGAAGTGCACACCTCATCAGCACTTAAACACATTTTAATCTGAAATCTGATCTAGAGCTGCAGAGTCATGCCTACAGCCCAAGGCTGTATTTCAGATTCCCTGGTCATACCTGCTGCAAAAAAACCTGGCCACATAAAAGGAGTCCACAGAGATAGACTCTCACTATTAGTCAAGCAACAACAGTATGCAGTGTGGAGAGTGGCAAATCCCACCTCTAGAGATGACAACCCAGAAACACCACTGCAGTGTACAGGATGTATTGCTTCCCTCCCCATGTAAAGAAGATAGGAAGGGAAGCAGACATGTATATGTAAGGATATTTGGCGTGTTACAGCACAGAGTACAGCACTTCTGCACAGGTAGCAATTTTTTTTATGCAGCACCACCACATGGGTGCGGTGCATTGCTATATGTGTTACCAGATTAACATGGAAAGACAGGCTATTCAGTCAAAAACGATTTTAACATATAAGATGCAAATCTATTTTTACAGTTAAAAGCACACGTGCACATTCAAAAATGCACACTATTTTTCACCTGAAATGCCTATGGTGCAAGAGACACATTTGAAAATTAATAACTAACATTATTCATAACTAACCTGACTAATAAAACTGAATTTAACATAACCCACTAATAAAAATGTGTCTCCACTGCAGAAATAGGCCTACTCTGAAAGTGAACTTTTAAACGCACATTCATTTTTTTTTCTTTTTCTCTGCTGCTCTGTCCACATAACTTAGGAAGCCAAGGGCCCGAAGATACAGGAAATCAGTTGGTTACAAATGGTTACTGTAAAAAGGAGCCATTGTGTAGAGAGGGAGGATGTGGCATGATTAATTTCTGAGGCAGTGATGAGGGTTTTGCTGGGGGGAGTTTGAAGAGAGAGGGGGGACAGTCGGGATTTGGAGAGCTGGGAGAAGGACCTGTTTTCCTGGTTGGAGCATTTCTGATGAAAAAGCTGAGAGCTCCAGGCAATAACCCCGGTTTGAGAACGAAAGACGCTTGTTTTCACCGGGGTTAATATTCAAGGGAGCCACATTCAGAAAGAGAACAGCTGAAGAAAACTCGGGCTGAACAGATAAGGTAATTACAGAAGTGTGGGGGCTGAGTGTGTACGAGAATATTCAGTCAGTGTAGGAAAGGAGATTCCTGTGCTTTAATCACATGTTAATGTTGCAAATTGAGTTCTTTTCTCCGCCACTCTCTTTTCAGTGTATCACAGACAATGCTGTTACTGTGCTTTTTTATTTATTTCTGTAAAGAGTGAGATCGTGTTTAAATGCAACTTTTATAATACAGAAAAATATTTGAAAGCAGACGGGTGGTGTGTTTTATATTTACCAATACAGTGATGATGATGTGGGGAGATTTTTAAACAGTGCAATTGTCATTTTAAGACAGATGTGTGCATGATCATATTCAGTATGGACAGTTGTGAGTGACTGTTTGTAGCATAGCCAACGGGAAGAGAGACTCTCTGGACATAGTTCCCTACCGTATATAAGGTAGTGGAAATTACCACAAATTTACCACACATAGCTCTCTGTCGTAAATAAGTCAGTGAGATCGCCCATGGTGGCACACTAACACTAACACTGAAAATGTGGTATTCCTGAAATGTAGGCCTGAGGTCTCTCTAGTGATTACACGAAAAATCTAAGCAAAGATAAGGGATTCTGGACATTGGGGCCACAAATAAAACAAGGGAATTATGCTCACCAAAATACCACCAACCACGCATACCAACAACGCATACCAAATATGCATGTCTGGGTGCTGAAATAATGCATGTCCACTGTATTATTGTTGTACATGGCCCAATCTGAATACAAGGAGTGATTGTTGCTAAGTTATTTTTCGGCGGTAAGAAAATACCGTCAGGCCCCAAATCTCCACAAAATACCCTACATATTTATGGTGCGTTGCAGGCCGGGAAAGTGATCATAGAGTACCTACTGGGCGTGGCAAGCGTGTCTCACACTGCCATTTGCACATTAAAGGGAACCCATTTTATAATAGCAGTGTGCCACTAAAAACGAATTTCAGAATGTCACAAAGGGAAACCACATTCTCAGATCTAGTGCAATATTTAGAGGCAAAGTTGTTTGCACATGGGAATTGGTCGTCGAATAGCACGTTAGAATGGAGTAACCGCATTCAGGGTGAGGTGCAGAAAGAAAAACTAGACAATATTTTTGCAGAAGGCAGCATAATTCAGGTCTGCCTTACAAGATTATTGAATGCAGCCGATAAAAGTGCAGAGAAAGACTGTTTAATACGGCTATGCGGCAAAATATGGTTTATTTTAAACAAGTCCCTGCGAATGCAAGAGAATGATACTCAGCTAATTAACAGGTTAAAGACTGAATTAGATGGGGCAAGTAAAAATCAGGAAATGTTGAGAGCAGAATTGGATGTATGCCAAAAAGACATGCAATTAAAATGCAGAGACTTTGATACTCAGTTATCCAAAAGCAAGAAACAATTTGAAGATAGTGAGCAAGAATTGGCACACTTAAAAGCCTTAGTGGATCACATTAGACAGGATAAAGATGAGGTTGTTTCAGAGATGCAGATTTTACAAAAAGAACATTGTGAAAAAGAATGTGATCTCCAGAGCGCAGAACAAGAAATGATTAAAATGATTCAAGAAAGAGATAAGAGAAATAAAGAGTTCAATGAATGCCAAATGCAAATGTGTGACATGCAGGAGGTGATTAATAAGATGAATGGTGAAAACAACTATTTGCATGATGAAGCCAACAGACTCCTTAAAAAATGTGCATTCCCAGGTCCCAGGAGAGGCGGCAGGGTACCACATTCAATGGAGTGGAGGTGAATTCTAGCTCTCACCAAAGAGCTAGTGCTCCAGTGACTGGGCCGGTGACTGAACTTGGTTGCAGCGCCCTTGGGGGATTTGATACTCCCATTGGGGGCAGCCACCAATCTCATACACCTGAAAACAGGATTGAATCACAAAATAGTGCAATTCCATGCATTGCAACAAGTAGCCCCATACAAATAATGAAATACGTTAAAGCCCTGATCAAACCATTTAAAAAGGGAGGTGAATGCTGCATTGAGGATCACTTAGAAGCGGTGCATGACATTTTTAAAGCACTCCAGATACCTAAGGAACAGTACAGACAATATTTTCATTTAACTTTAGATGCCCCGACGGCCAGCATCATAGGGGGATTAAATGAACAGCAGAATATGACATGGTTGGAGTTTGAAAAAGAAATTAGGCGTCATTTTTCTCCTTTTCAGTCATTGCAGGAGGCAAAGAAAGTCGCTTACACAATTACTGCTGGACCTAATACATCCCCTCGCCAATTTTTACAAGACTTAAAAAGAGCATTTTCTCGCTTTGATGTATCTTTTGACTCAAATTCCAATGAGTTCAAAACTGCATACTTCTATGGGCTACAGAAAGACATCATATCCCAATTGGTCCGTGAATTTGACCGTGACAAGTCCCTTGAATGGATTGTACATCAAAGCACAAAACTATATGAGGTACTCTATTGTCAGGGTAGAGAAAGTGATAAAATGAAAGATACTAGACCTAAATCTAAAGAACCCTCAGCCACAGTAATGGAAATCAGGTCAGCCAAAATGTCCCTTGAGTCTGCTCAAAGCCAAGGTAAAAATAATGTGACACCTGAACAAAGGGGTAATCAACAAAGATCGCCATTTCCTGGACCAATGTTCCAATCACATGATCCTAGTAATAGAGAGAGCTACATCAGCCCTAGGTATTTAGGGGACAGACCCCGGGTAGGATATCGGCCTGATATGGCAGGTATGAACAATAACCAGAGACAAAATCAAGATCAAAGAAATGATGGTCCCTACCAGTCATTGGGGACACAGAGCAGATTTGATCCCAACACCATGATATATGGTAATCAGAATAGGCCCCGATATGTGGATCGATTTACTGATAATGGAAATCAACCTAGGGGCCAGTACCCACAATCTGAGAGACAGGACATGAGGCAAAACGTGAACTACAATCCACGTCAGTACAATGATTCCCCACCAGGGGATTATAATCAAAGGATGGGTGCAACCCGCTCCCCTCCACAAATGAATCAAGAGTTCAGAAACCATCCCAACCGACATCATTCACCTGAGAGGTATCAGAATAGATCCAATCAGGGGGAAAACAACCAATATCGACCTAGACCACAGAAAGAGGATCCTAGAGAGATGGAAAGGTTCCAGTGCCTTGAGGCCCAAGTGAAAATGTTAGCTGAGCAAATAGGAAAGCTCTGTACAGCGCAAAAACAACCTTCCAAAGAGGGGGCTGATGGCCATCGCAATGACCGGGGGGCTTCCGAAAAGTGACTAAGTAGTCATGATAACTGCAGTGCCAAAATGACAGATTGCTCTGATATAATTTTGCATAACGACTCAGAGATGCCTAATGGATTAAATGTGAAAGTGCCAGTAAATGAACTTGTGACAGAAAGTGCAAATAATTCTAAAAAAGAGGTACGGTTTAATCTAGAGCTAAATAAAACAGTAAAGATTTGTATAAATGAAAAAGAAACATTAGGAATTCCAAAAGAAAAAAGGGACAGACTTAAGAAAAATGACTCATGCATGGGGAATACCAGTGGACAGGGAGTAAGTGGGGATGCTATAGCTCCTTCCCTGGGCAAGCAAAACAATGACCAAACACAGACAGAAAAAGGAAATACTCACAAGGAGGGTACAAGTCAATCACCTGAAGAATTCTTTGAGCCACATATTTTTGAAGAGGCTGACAGGGCTGGTATCACACTAAATGATCACAAATGCACAGAATTAAAAAATGACAAATTGATGAATGATGTTGTTACACATGTTCAGTTGGAAGGTTGTAATGTGGTCTCTGATGTTACCCAGATGGATGGGCGAACAGTGGCCACACTCCAAAAAACCTCTGATCATGGAGAAATGAATAAAGTCTCTCGCGCAGAAATGGGTAAAAAGGAGGGAAAAATGTCTTTCCATTTACCAATGTGTTTAGCCAAAAGTGAAAAAGACCTGAGAAAGGTGAGCCCTGAAATCAGTAAGAATTCACATTTCTTATGTGTATTAGAGGAAGTTGAGGACAGATATTATGCACCCATCACTGTAGAAGAAAAATGCCACACCTTTGCTATGATTGACACTGGCGCACAGGCCACAATTATGTCCAAGGAGCTGGTAAAGAGTATCAATGAAGGGAGAGCCCCACGGAGTCAGATCACAGTGAAGGAAAATCAAGGCCCAGTGCATAACTTTAATGGGGAGGAGGTGCCCATCATAGGTGTAACTGAGGTTGACATAAAAATAGGAAAGCACAGAATGAAACAAGAGGTATTGATCACATCTATTTGTGAAATTCCATTTCTGATGGGGACAGATTGTCTGAAAAGATTGTCTCCTCTAATAGATGGGGTGAATGGAGTGCTGTGGTCCTTAACCAAAAAAACATTGATGCCTAAGAAACTAAAATCACAAAACAGCAATATAAATGAATGTCACACCGTTGCCAAAACAAATGATGCTGTGGAGGTATATCTCCAGAATAGCTGCATACCTAGTGTCACTGTTATTTTAATGTGTCAAGACAAAATGCAGAGCGACAATGAAAAACTACCTGTACAAATATACTTGGACCCAAGGAAAAATTGGCAGACTGCCATAGATGAGCACACATTACGTTTTTATTTAAAAGAGAAAACATGCAAACAGAATATTACTTCTAAAACAGATTCAGAAAAACACATTACCACTCTGGCAGAAATACACATGGAAGATGAGCAACCATGGGTTCATGTTGGTATAAATTACTATTTTAAAACAATAAAAGCCACTTTAGCGCTTGAACATGAAAGGAGTTTCATTAATGAGAAATTGTTGCAAAAAATAATGGAGAGGGAAGAAATCCCGAGATTTAGGATTAAAAACCAATATGTTTCTGGCTTGGACAGTCCAGACTTTGAAAACCGAATTGCAGGCAGATGCATGCTTAAAATTAGCATTGGGTAGAAAACAATTTACCATAATGTATGGATAGTGAGTGGAGCATAAAATGAATTTTACATGGGAAATGACATCATGCACAGAATGTGTATGGTGTTAGATTTCCTTAATCAAAAAATATGGTCACGCCTAGGTGGTCCGGCACCTGAATTTGAAGACAAAAGAAGGGCTTATCATTGTGCACAACTGGTTCCTTATGCAATCGAATTACAAATGAGGAAAGATACTATTATTCCTGCATTTACAAAACAGTTTGCAATAACACTGAAATGCAAAAATGGACAGCAGATGAAAGGTTCTGATGCATTTGTATGCCTGAATGAATCCATAAAACAGCAAGGCCTGGATTATGAATACATTCCATTGGTAGATATTGGTGAAGGATCTGTAAAAATTATGGTAAATAATAAAGGTTGTCAGGATATTCATTTAGAGGAAAACTCCCCATTAGGAATGGCCATACAAAAATCACATTATACGGCAGATTTAAATAACATGGTGATTGGAAATATTCCTGGAAAGTATGTAGATGCCAAGGGTGAGTTGCCAGAACACCTGGACTCTCAGCCCAAAGGAATATTTAAAATTCATTCTGTGTATCCTTATGATTCAAATGAGACAGTGTGCTGCCATCAAGAGGATTGCATAATATTTAATTTAAATGAAAATGAAACAGAAAATCAGCCCATTGAAGTGGAAGCTGATATGCCAAAATATTTAAAAGTGGCAGCTTTACAAAAAGACACAGCCACACAGTTAGAGGAAAGCGCCGAGATTCCCTTACCAGAAGATTTTCCAGAATTTTCCAAAATGAAAGAAGAACAGATCTCCTTAGCGAATGCGTGTGAAAGCAATGAAGAGACGGACAATCTGAGGGAGATATCTATGGAGTTTAAGGATGTATTTGCAAAAGATGCTTATGATTGTGGTTTAACTGATTTACATGTGGCCACACTACCAGAAGGGTGTAGCAGAAATCCAGTGTTTGTACGCCAGTATAGACTACCGCTGGCATGTTTAGAATCATTGGCAGAGATTATTAAAAATTTTGAATCGCGGGGAATAATCAGGCCCATTCATAGCACATCCAATACACCTATTTTAGGTGTGTTAAAGCCAAATGGTCAATGGCGGCTGTGTGCAGACTTGAGAGAGTTAAATAAAAGAGTACCAGTATCTAGATGGCCACTGCCATTCATTGATCCGGGCCTAGCTCAGATACATGGTTCAAATGTATTTACCACATTAGATCTCACCTCTGGATATTGGTGCGTGCCATTGGCAGAGGAGATACAACATTTATTTTCCTTTACATTTGACAGGACTCAATATGTCTGGCTTAGAGCTCCGTTCGGGTACATCAATAGTGGGAGTGAATTTGGCATATTTTTGAGAAAGGCCATGCCGGATGCAGCGGAAAGAGGAACAATAGTTTATGTGGACGATGTCCTGATAAAAAATAAAAGCCTGAAAAGCCATTTTGATGAAATAAGACATGTACTTGGCCAATTGCAGAAAGCAGGCGCCAAAGTATCTTTGCAAAAAGCACAATGGTGCAAGAAAAAAGTGAACTTTCTAGGGCATGAAGTGACTGAACATGGGCTAAATCCACAAAAGAAGAAAATAGAGGCCATACAAAGAATAAAAGATCCTAAAAATGTGAAAGGAGTAAAAAGTTTATTAGGGATGACAGGCTAAAGCAGAAAGTTCATTGAAAATTATGCAGAAATCACTCAACCATTGACTAAACTGCTTAAACTGAATACTCCCTGGAAATGGGAAAAAGAGCAGTCTGATGCAGTGGCTAAATTAAAGGAATGTCTTGTAAAGGCACCATGTTTAGCATACCCCATAAAGGACAGGGATTTCTTTATAGAAATAGGTTATTCTGAACATTGTATGTCAGCAGTGTTATCACAAAAACACGATTTGAATCACAAAACCATTGCATATGCAAGTAAGGCATTTTCCCAAGTTGAAATGAAATTTAATGAATGTGAAAAGGCCCTATTAACCACTGTGTGGGCGCTACAACATTTCCGCCCCATTGTTCAGGGAGAAAAGGTGATTATTGAAACAAATCACCAACCTTTGCAATTTTTAGAGAGTAAAAGAATTAGATCAGGCAATCTAGCGCAATCCAGAATCACTTCATGGACGCTGGCATTACAAGGTTTTCCCGTAGAAGTGAGATATGGACAAAATAAAAAGAACCCAATTGCCCAAGGGTTAGCTGACTTACATGACTGTGCAGCTGAACAAATACCAAATGAAATGGAAGTAGAAACTAGTTTGCAGGAATTTGAACAATCACCACACAAAACTTTTGATGAAAAAACATGCAAGGATTTGCCAACTGTATATGTGGATGGTTGTGCTTTTCACATTGAAAATGACAGTAATAAACAGTTAGTGGCAGGAATAGGAAATGTCTGGTTGAAATGTGAAGGTGTCCCCAGTATAGGGATGAGGATTGGAGATAGGAGCAGTCAGGTGGCGGAATTGGCAGCCATTTATAAAGCAATTGCTACTGCAGTTGATAAAAAGTTCAGTGAAATTGTCCTGGTGACTGATTCTGACTATGCACGGAATAGCTTTGTGGAGTATTTGCCTGGTTGGAAAGCAAGAGGCATGGTTACATATAACAAAAAAACCACTTAAGCATGGAAAAATGATACAAGCCATAGGCAAATTGGTGTCAGAGAATAAGTTAAAAATATACTGGAGAAAAATTCGTGGGCATTTAAAAACACCAGGAGAGGATAAGGAGGGAAATGATAAGGCAGACCACCTGGCTAAGATTGGGGCTGTGATGGGAGAATTGCTACCTATTGATTATTTAATGGGTGAAATACAAATTGATGCAGTCACACGTTCTAAAGCACCAAAGGAGGTAGATCAACCGGTGGTGCAGTGGAGTCATGACACGCCAGACCAAGATTTGATTGAGGCACAAAAGAATGATCAAATTTTGGGAATCTATTATAATCATTTGATAGATCCCGAACACAATTCTTTGACAGAAAATGATTGTATGGGAAAAGAGGAGTTGAGGGTGTTATTAAAGAACAAAACACGAATTAGATTACAGGATGGACTCATGATTAGAGAGTCCATAACAGGACAAATACAGTGGGTAGTACCCCTTTCATTCAGAGGACTAATGCTACACCATGCACATGATGCCATAACTGCAGGCCATAGAGGTTCACAAAAAACATTAGAAATACTAAAAGATTATGCTTACTGGCCACATATGTCCCAAGATGTGGAATTATATACTAGAGGATGTCTAGTATGCGCCCAATTTAAACCTGCTTCAACAATGCATAGAGCACCATTGATGAAAAGAGGCCTAACTCTCCCATGGTCAGATTTGCAAATAGACTATGTAGGTCCTTTAAAAAGGTCGAGCAGGGGACACCGTTATATTTTGAGTGTGGTATGTTTGATGTCGAAGTGGATTGAATGCATTCCTGCACCAGATTGTAGTGCGCAAACAGCAGCCACATTGCTGGTGAACCATGTGTTCTCAAGGTTTGGGTTGCCACAAAGAATTGAGTCAGACAGAGGAAGTCATTTCACAAGTACTCTAATGAGTAAGGTATGGCAAATACTAGGTGTGAAAAGGAAACTACATATCGCATATCGGGCGGCGTCTTCAGGTACAGTTGAAAGAAGCAATAGGTCTGTTGTGGATATTTTAAAGAAATTTGTGGCAGAAGCAGGTTCCAGCTGGGATTTACGTTTACCGTTGGTTTTGATGGCAATCAGATCAACTCCTGCCAAGGCAACAGGTGTTAGCCCCCATGAGGTCTTGACAGGTAGGAAAATGGTGATACCACAACACCTACTATACAGAACACATGAGCAGACACTTGTGAGTGCATCCACAGTTCATGAATATATTGATGAACTGAGGAGGCATTTGCAACATGCATTTGCTTTTGTGCAGAGAAATCTGGAAAGAGCTGCTGACAGTGCAAAGTCTTATTATGACAAAAAGACATCAGTAAAGGAATACAGTGTAGGGGATCAGGTGTACAAGTTTCATTTTGGAAAAAGTAAACAGAAAAATTCTAAATTTCTAGCAGCCTGGCAGGGGCCATTTCGAATTATAGTTAAGGTCTCTCCTGTAGTTTATAACATTTTGAAAAATGAAGGTGAAACGGCAATAGAGCAGTTTGTCCATGTAAATCAAATCAAACCATGCCATCCCAGACATGAGATCAGGCAGCTTGAGCATGTAGAAACAGATAAAGTCCCTTGAACACAAAAAGAGAAAATAAATGGGTACAATCAGGAGGCAGTGACAAAGAAGTTAAAAAGTTGATTGTTATAATGGCACATAAACACTGTAATATATGTAAAAATATATAATATAAAATAAATAAATAAATAAATAAAAATATATAATGGAAGCTCATGGTTGGTGTGCAGAGAGAAAATGTATTAAATATTGAATGCTGTTTTATATGTGCTTGTTTTCTTTTAACTTGTGTTTAATTTCAGAAAAAAAAAAAAAAAAAAAAAAGAAATATTTTTACCAAGCATGTTTTATTTTTGGCAAAAGGGTGAAGTTAGTATTGTGCTATGTACTTAATTTGTTTATTTTCTATTTGATTTAGAAAATTAACATTATTTGGTCAGAGGTTCCGGGATCAGAGCCCACGGGAGACGATGGAGTCCTGGAACCCACGTGGACGGATTCCGGGAAAGCCCCAAAGAGGGGTGAAGACCAAGGCTGCAAAGCGATCAGCATTGAAGATGATACCGATGATATGGTTAATGATGATGATATTTGGAGGGATCTTCAAGAATTCAGAAGCACAGGTTGTCATTGAACCTGGACCAGCATCTGGTATCGCGGTGGAAGAGGCACCAGGATTCATCATGAGTGATAGAAGGATGATTTTCCAAAATATATACATACCACTGAATCCTGAGATTTTGATTGAAAAACACTTGAACAATACCGGAATTAAGATTGAACAGACTAAAGAGTGGCTGGAAATAAGAAAAGAGGACACTAAGCAGTCAATAAGAGATATATTAATGCAATTGGAAAAAACATTTGTGAATTCAGCAGACATTAAGAAGAAGAGAGGAAAGAGAGGTGCGGTGATGCTCGCAATATCAATGGTACTGTCAATAGTTGGAGCCATAATAGGTACCACAATATCAACAGCCAATTCTATTTCGGTAGGAACACTGAGTACTAAAGCGCAACAACTGAGTATTGACCTAGAAATAATACAAAAAACATTAGATGGAATTAGAGGGGGACTGGATGAACAAGTAAGATTCATAAATGAAACTGCAATCATTCTAAATGAACAAGCGGATGTAATGCAACGGGCGACTAAAATAATACTTAAGCATGACAGAACTTTAAATGAAATATTGAACATAATGAGTCCTGTTGATAGACTATTAACGAATTATATGAGAGAAGTTCAAACTGCAGTTTCACAATTGATTCAAGGACATATCCCCTTGTATTTTGTTTCGCAGGATATTATTCGTCAAATGATAGGAAGATTGACCAGGAGGGAAATTGATATAATACAGGTAAAAATTGCATTCGAAATGGGTAATGCAATGCCGTTATATGTGGACTTGGAAAGACTAGAGATCGGATTTTTGCTATGCATCCCATATGTAGCCCCTGAACTTATTTATCAAACGAAGTGGGTACACAACGTGGGATTTTGGCAAGAGGACAAATTTATTAAGATTAAGACTCCAGAAGTGGTGGCATTTCAGTCATGGGAACCTGAAGTTTATTTAATACCAAGCCTGGAAACATGTGTAAAATTTAAAGAACAAAATTATATGTGTCCAGGTAAACCGTTTGTTCCTGATGCCACAGATGCTATTTGTGGTTTGAAATCTGACCCAAGTATATCAGAGGGATGTGAAGTGATTATTAGCAATATGGGGAGTGAAGAAATGGCACAGGCTAAGATGGTCAGAGGTAAATGGTTGATCAGCACCTGTTTAAAGAACATGACGGTAGTACATTTAAACCATGGAACATACGTGGTTAAACAGGTGAAATATAATGTTTTTATTTACATGTTCCAAAGGATACAATTGTGTCAATTGGGGGGTTAACATTGTTTCATGTAACAAATGATGTTTGGGAAAGCCAAGTGGAAAATATCGATTTTTTTCAAAGGGATACTTTTCCAATAGACCCGGATGTGGAATATTTATTGAATCACAAAGAAAGACATGTTATAAAAATGAATTTGAGAAAAAACAATATTACAATTAGTAATCTGGGGATAATAGAAGTGGAAAGATTTAATTGGGGAACCTGAGGGGAACGCTCAATAGTGGGTTCGGCTGTCCTGGTGCTAATCATGGGTGGATGGTTGATTGTGCTATCAGTAAAAATGAAAATGTTACTGATTTTACTAGCTACGTCAGGAAGAGAAAGATATCCCAATACACATGCATTTTAAAAGAAAAAAGAAAGAACAAGTTGTTTTTAGGAATTGGCTTGGATTGTAGCCAAGTTCTAAAAACAAAAGGAGGGTATGTAAGGATATTTGGCGTGTTACAGCACAGAGTACAGCACTACTGCACAGGTAGCATTTTTTTTTATGCAGCACCACCACATGGGTGCGGTGCATTGCTATATGTGTTACCAGATTAACATGGAAAGACAGGCTATTCAGTCAAAAACTATTTTAACATATAAGATGCAAATCTATTTTTACAGTTAAAAGCACACGTGCACATTCAAAAATGCACACTATTTTTCACCTGAAATGCCTATGGTGCAAGAGACACATTTGAAAATTAATAACTAACATTATTCATAACTAACCTGACTAATAAAACTGAATTTAACATAACCCACTAATAAAAATGTGTCTCCACTGCAGAAATAGGCCTACTCTGAAAGTGAACTTTTAAACGCACATTAATTTTTTTTCTTTTTCTCTGCTGCTCTGTCCACATAACTTAGGAAGCCAAGGGCCCAAAGATACAGGAAATCAGTTGGTTACAAATGGTTACTGTAAAAAGGAGCCATTGTGTAGAGAGGGAGGATGTGGCATGATTAATTTCTGATTGGAGCAGCGTCATAGCAAGTATCATGCTAGAGGCAGTGATGAGGGTTTTGCTGGGGGGAGTTTTAAGAGAGAGGGGGGACAGTCGGGATTTGGAGAGCTGGGAGAAGGACCTGTTTTCCTGGTTGGAGCATTTCTGATGAAAAAGCTGAGAGCTCCAGGCAATAACCCCGGTTTGAGAACGAAAGACGCTTGTTTTCACCGGGGTTAATCTTCAAGGGAGCCACATTCAGAAAGAGAACAGCTGAAGAAAACTCGGGCTGAACAGATAAGGTAATTACAGAAGTGTGGGGGCTGAGTGTGTACGAGAATATTCAGTCAGTGTAGGAAAGGAGATTCCTGTGCTTTAATCACATGTTAATGTTGCAAATTGAGTTCTTTTCTCCGCCACTCTCTTTTCAGTGTATCACAGACAATGCTGTTACTGTGCTATTTTATTTATTTCTGTAAAGAGTGAGATCGTGTTTAAATGCAACTTTTATAATACAGAAAAATATTTGAAAGCAGACGGGTGGTGTGTTTTATATTTACCAATACAGTGATGATGATGTGGGGAGATTTTTAAACAGTGCAATTGTCATTTTAAGACAGATGTGTGCATGATCATATTCAGTATGGACAGTTGTGAGTGACTGTTTGTAGCATAGCTCGTTGGAGGTACATGAGCCAACGGGAAGAGAGACTCTCTGGACATAGTTCCCTACCGTATATAAGGTAGTGGAAATTACCACAAAATTACCACATATAGCTCTCTGTCGTAAATAAGTCAGTGAGATCGCCCATGGTGGCACACTAACACTAACACTGAAAATGTGGTATTCCTGAAATGTAGGCCTGAGGTCCCTCTAGTGATTACACGAAAAATCTAAGCAAAGATAAGGGATTCTGGACATTGGGGCCACAAATAAAACAAGGGAATTATGCTCACCAAAATACCACCAACCACGCATACCAACCACGCATACCAAATATGCATGTCTGGGTGCTGAAATAATGCATGTCCACTGTATTATTGTTGTACATGGCCCAATCTGAATACAAGGAGTGATTGTTGCTAAGTTATTTTTCGGCGGTAAGAAAATACCGTCAGGCCCCAAATCTCCACAAAATACCCTACATATCCCACAACTGGTCAATCACATGCCACCAGGGCACTGCTTCCAGCCCCCATGTTTTCAACTGGGTGATTCCAAAACACCAGTGGCATCACAGCTGTCACTGTGCAGTCCAGTGTGTCTCCCTGTAGAGACCATGCTATCTGATCCATTAACTTACAGACTCTCCAATAGATTGCCATGACACAATTCATGAGTGAAAGGCGACAGGTGGAACTGGACGTCTAGGGCAAAGGCACACTTTTGGAGTTCACAAACATAGCCACCCGACCACCAAAAGAGATAAAGTATATGCACTGTAGCTGCTACTGCTGGCTTTCCAACACTTTCCAGCTGGTGTGTTATAGCAAGAGCCTGATTTTGGATGTGTTTTCCAAATTCCCAGGTTCAAAACATGGCAGTCACATCTTCATGCATTCAGAAGTGTGCACAAATATGGGCACATTTAGACAACGGTTTTATATCTAGGCCTTCAATGACATGTACTCTTCTTCCTTAATCTGAAGCCCAGAACAAGAAAATATAATAGAAGCACACACAGACACACATAATGGAGTTGCTTCTTACTCCATTACCGAATTGCATTAAGCCATGCACGTAACTTAGTGTCTGGTTGACACCCATCTGGGTCTTTGCAATTGAAAAATTCACTTTTATTTTAAGATATGCATGTCAAAAATGGGTATGTGTACCAAAATGTTAAGTAATGTTAGTGAGCTTTATACTGTGCAGTGCTTCCATTTTCATGGTCTCCAGGAGCTCAGTGGGATCTGAAAAGGAGGGATAGGGAGGGTTAGTTAGTGCTATGAGAGGGAAAGCTCAAGATAGCATTTGCTTTGCTGTTGGTATATTCAGTTCAGAAATAATTGTCACTGTGTGTTGTGTTTGCCTCTAGATCGTATGGGTTTACTGTTGTTTTGGTGTGTGTGTTTATATGGTATTGATTTTCTGTGTTTGTGACGTGGTGCTGGAGAATTAGTGTGTTGGGTTGGGTGAGATTCTGGAGGGGATGTCCCGTTTGCTGTTTGAATTCAGGTGTGTGGTGTTGTAGAGTTGTGTGTGTATTGTATTTGATGATTGAGCATTGATTTTGTAGGAAGGTTGTGTTTTTTAGTAGGTTTCGTGGTGAGGGAGGTCTCTGCATTCTTGTTGGTGGCATTGTTTTGATTAAGCTGGCTATATTATGTTTTTCTTTCATTGGGCCTGCCCAGTACATTTGGTTTGTTCTGGTTTCACTATGGTCTGTGGTGTTTCCTTGTGTTGAGGTCGAGTGTTTTGTTTCAGTAATTCTTTTTGTTTAGGTAGGTGAATCAAAGAGCTAGGTGTTTAGTAGTTTTCTAAATTTTAGGTGTTCTTCTTTTGTTCGCTGTTCCTTTGGGAGTGAGTCACAAAGTTTTTCAGAGATGTGCCACTATATTTTAGTTTTGGGTATGGCTTTGGTTCGAGGCATATGTCATTGCTGGGTCTGAATGTTCATTGTTGTCAGCAGATGAAGATGTATTCCTATATGAATTCCACTCTTAGCTGTGTATTGCTATGTGTGCTATGCAAAGGGTTCTGAAGTAAATCCTTTTTCTGACTGGTAGTCAGTGGATGGTTCTCAGTGCTGGTGTGATATATTCTCTCCTGTTGAGTCTGAAGAGTAGTCTTGCTGCTACATTCTGTATTTGCTGTCATTTTTTGTTGAGGTAATACAACATTCCTGAGTAGATGCTGTTGGCATAATCTATTCTTCAAATGGCAAGGGAGATCACAGTGAGGTCTGTGCGGGAAGGTGTGGAAAGATAGAATCTGTTTGATTGCACATAGGTGGAAGAAGCATTTCTCCACTACTGCATAGACCAGTGGTTCAATTTTTAGGTTGTTACCATTAACATTCTGAGATTTCTAAATACTTTTGAAGGTTCCAGTTACTTTTGAAGGTTCCAGTCGATCTCCCATTTCACTAGGTCATGGAATGTGCTTTTTGTTTGATGGCTTGTTGGGCATGGTCATGATTTCTGTTTAGTCCAGGTTGATGAGTGAGGTCATGTAGATGTTGAAGAGTAGTGGTCAGAGCAATGCGCTTTGTGAGACCCCACAGATTGGTCAACGTGGTACTGACTTAAGGTAGGTTAGCCAGGTTGCTTCAATTCTCTTCCCTGTAAGGAGATAACGCATAGTAAGGCCTATTCCTTGGAATCTGTTGATGAGAGTTTCATGATGGGCTGTATCAAGGGCTGCTGAAATGTCTAGTAATAGTGGTGCTGGGGTGATTTTGGAGTCAGCGTTCATTTATAGATTGTCCCATATGGATCCTAGCGCTGTTTCCATTCCTCTCATGGCCTGAATCTGACTTTTACCTGGTCAAGTAGATGATTGCTTTCTAAATGTTCTAGGATTTGTTTATGTATAGGTATGCTTCAAGGAGTTTCTCTGGGAAAGGGATGCTTGAGATAGGCCGGCAGTTGGTTACGTCTTCTGTCTTACCCGAGGGGTCTTTCAGGAGCTGTTTAATGTATGCCTCTTTCAAGCTCTGTAGTACAACTCTTGTTGCCAAAGAATGGTTCATGAACTCCAGAAGTATTCATCACTCGTCTCTTGGTTGAGGCTGATCTTGAAGCTGTCAGATGGGCAAGGTTCTGCTGGTGACCCTGCTTTGTTGTTTTGATTCACTAGGTTATTACACATTTCTTTCGAGAACATTGAGAAGTACTTTAGTATTTTAGTTAATTCCAGAGTTGGATAGCTGGTGGATTTGTTGTTTTTGAAGTGATTTTGGAAGGTCATCACACCTGATCAGTGTTAGGCCTCACAACCTTAGCGTAAGTACTGCTATGTAACTTAGGCTGTTGAGTCAATTGTGCAGATGTAGAAGCATTGAATTATGGAAAGGGAAATCACAAGTACAGTGGACAACAACTAACAGCATATGCATTGTGTGCGCCTGGAACATGGACTTGATTGTTGTTACTGATTTAGCGTCTATTCAAAGCACATATTTGACATGTTGTATTTGTCATCTTCTGTATGTGAGCTATTATAATTGGTGTCCTACCACCCTTCAGCAATGAGGTTGGTGTAGTCCACTGCATTGTTGTGGTTTGAGAAAGGTGCCCACTCTATGTGAATGTAAGCGCTTTATTCACTATACTGAGTGTATTGTTCATAATCATTTGCTGTAGCAGTTGAGTCTGTGTAGCTCAGGAAAGCCTTAATACATGACCATGGAGATTGTATGATATTTGATGTGCTCAGTCCATAAGTGAAGATGAACATATGTAGCCCCAAATGTGTTTTGATGTATGGGGTGCTCGGTATATGTGGCCACTCATGCAAGTATCAATGTGTGGGATGTTCCTGTTGTCTGTAGTTGTTTTCCTGTTATACTCCTACACTGAAGAGGTCCTCTTAAATTCATCCTTGTGATGAGGCATTAAGGTTAAATGTGTCACTGTGAGATATTCTTTTAGCAGTTTTTATTAATATCCACAACATCAATGAAATCTAAGAACTCCAATGGCTTAACAGTCTCACATCTAATAACTAATGATAAGTGATCACTTTCTTCCCTACATTAAATCTCCATTTCAGAGAACAATGGTCAAATGGAGACATAAGCAAACAATCAAAGACAGATGCAGTTTTGTCAGTGACTCTAGTATATTGTCTGGGATATCTCCTGGGCAACAGCCATGCAACATATATAGGCCATGAGAGTTCAGCATTTTAAACCATTCTTAACCTTTTATGTCGAAAACCCTCCTGCTTTAATATGATATTCACTGTATTCCAGGCACTGTATCTAATGTCGTTGTCCATTAATGGAACATCCGGGGGAATTTGTGCATTAAAATGGCCCATGATTATAGTCAGGATCAGTAGTTATGTACACTAATGTTTATTTAAGCCTTCTATTACACAGGAGGATCATATATTTTGGGTACAAGTAAATGGCCTGCCTTGCGGATCCTGGATATAACATGTTCAGAGGTAACCGTCACTTCTTCAATCTTGTTAGCATTTTTAATGCTTATAAGTAGTCAACATTTTGTTCTCTCCATATTTCTCTTGGTAGCCACTGTCTGAATGGTGTTTCTTCCATCAAAGTAAACTGGTTTATCGACCAGGTATCCTGCAAAGCACCGAAAATGTATTGATCTAAAATAATACAAAGCCATTTCTCCTGAGAATAATTGGAGTTTTCCAAGGTGTTCCATGACTAAAAGGAGAGCTGCATTTTAGGGTGAATTTAAGACCTTGAATTGTTGAATAGGAAGTAGCCAAAGCCAACCATCCCTGTGAAAGAATGTATTGCCAACACTACCCAATATCTCAAATCTCAATAGAAATTGTATAAGTAAAGTTTGAGGAGGGCCGGTACGGGGTATGCAATAGACCATCATTCGGTGGAACATTTACCATATCCAAGCTTTCCATAGTCCATGTCAAAGGAAAGTGCACATTTCAAAATGGAATCTGATGCAAAATACATAATAGAAGTGCAACATTGTGTATTCTCTAATCTCCCAACTATAAGAATATCATCAGTCTGAATGGTACAAAGTGGTGGAATCAAGTGTAAAAAGTGTAAAATGGCTGATATATTCAAACAACATTGTCTTGTGTACCAAACAAGCTTTATGTACTCATTGCCTACTTACACTGCTCTTTAAAGGATATCCTGTTGCTAAGGTGTTTTTATCCGCCTTTATTCACTTCCACTGCATTAAGCGTTGCTCCCCCAAATATCCTAGTGCCACAACTACAAACAGGTTGCAATGCATCCGTAAATTGATGCAAGGTACCTGAATCTACTTTGTTAAGACAAAAGAGATTTTTCACCCATCAAAAATCACATTATCCTCCAAAGTCTTTGGGCCTCATTACGAGTCCTGCGGTAACCGTGCCTGAAATTCGGGCAGGTTACCGCCGGACTCGTATTACCATTCCGCCTCCGTGATTGCTGGAATCACCGGGGCATTATAACCCTGGTGACCTGGTAATTCCGGAGGTGGAATTCTGTTAATCCCCATAGGACTTCATGGAAATGGGGAAGTGGAAACACCGGCACCATGCTGTAATGGTGCCAGTGTTTCCATGTCCGCATGTAGGCGGGTGGTGTCAAACCCGCCAGGTCAGACCTGGCGGGAATGAAATCTTCCACCTGCAGGACTCTTAATCAGCCGGTCCGGAAAGAACGGTGGTGGCGGATTTACCACCACCGTTCTTTCCAAACCGGCAGGGTTGTAATGAGGCCCTTTGTCTTACCTTCAGCATTCAGATATTTGGTCTTTGGCAATAGTGGAAGATAACTATGTACATCCATATTCCTAATAAAGAATTTCACGGTTTCAAGCATGTCGCCAACTTTATCACACGTTTTTTCCTTTTGTTTTTGGTAACTAGGTAGTTAAGTGTTTTACAGTTCTAAACATAGAGTCACCATTTATCAAAAGCTCTGTGAAAACAAAATTAGAGTTAATGATTTGATTGGGGTGAACCACCTTTGCCTCATGTTTCTTTTTCTCTTTTCAATGTATAAGTAGTTATGGCTTTACCCTTCTTACGTTGTGCATTGTAGTTTGAGTTAGTAGTAGATCTTATGACTTTTGTATTTACAACCAAAATTATATTCACACTGACTAAAAAGACAACGGCCCTCATTACGACCCTGGCGGAAAGCGACTGACCGGAGCACCACAGCGTAAATAGCGTTTCCGCCATTGCACGAAGGAGCAAAGTGCGGCCCATTCCGACCCATCGGGCACGAGCACCACGGCATGGCGGAAGTGCAAAGTCCACGATGGCGGAAATGACCCCAAAACGGCCCACACCGCCGCCGTACGGCGCCCCAGGTGCAATACCGCCACCCCTCTTAGCGGTCACCGCAGTGTGCGCCTACCGGAAAGTACGGTGCCCGGAAATATACGGAAACGGAAGTTAAAACATGGGCCCGGAACGGGAAACATCCCGGCGTACACCTATAAATACACTAAAACCACACAACCACTAAAATCACTACCCTGAAACACACCCCAACCCGTCAACCACCCTAGCGAAACCAAGAATAATGGGAAAAGCAGCGAAGAAAGCGTGCGACCGCAAGCGGCAGGTCCACTTCTCCCGTGAGGAACTCACCGTGCTAACAGAGACCCTCCAGGAGAAGGCTGCCGTCGTTTTCTCCACGCAAATGACCAGGAGGCACTTGCAAACAAGAAGGCCATATGGGCTCTGGTGGCACAGCGGGTAAGTGCGGTGGGGACCGCACCCCACAGCAATGCCGCAAGCGATGGGACGACCTGCGGATACACGTCCGCAGCATACTCTCTGCCAACCGCAACATTGCCACAGCCACCGGGGGAGGTCCTGAATCACCCATCAAGTTGACCCCCTGGGAAGAAATCTGTGCCTCCACCATCGGAATGGAGAGCATAGAGGGAGTCGGAGGGATGGAGAAAGGAGTGCAGACATCCGAAGATACAGGTAGGTGGGCCAGAAAAAACAATGCCAAATCCACACAGTCCATCCATGTGAAGTACCATGCGTCCACATAGTGCAACAGAAACACATGTCCAGGAGAACGTCCACACACATCGGCCTGATAGCGCACGTTAAAACCCACAATAAATACATAAATAATTAAAAACCCCTAATACACGCACTACACGTGCAGCAGGCACACCCTAACTGCAGGCTGCCAAACAACTGCACCCTCACTCCACACACAAATCAAAGCACCTCCAAGGCCCCGGCCCAAATCACCCTCAGGTACCACCCCAATGCATGTGATACAATGCCATTCCAATTCCCACAGACCCACCAATAACCCTCGCCCTCCTCTACTCCACCACAGGGTCCGATCCAAACGACGAGCTACAGGACACCCCTACCAGCACACCTGCAAAGAGGGCCAAGACCAACGGCCAGAGACCCTCCACCTCAGCTGCACGCATCAAGACACGGCAGCAGCACAAATCAGGTGGCAGCACAGAGGAGGGAACATCAACAGGCACCCCAGCAGCCAGCATGCCCACAACACCACCACCACAGGTCCCCCCAATGGATGCCACAGAAGGCACTGCCTCTGGTGGCAGCAGCACCATAGGTGACACCCCATTGATGGCAGCATGCTCGGACACAGAAAACGGGGATGCCGAAGTCAGATCCATCCATGACCTGTCCCAATCCCCCTGTCTGTCCCATCCCGTACAACATGAGGATACCACGCAGGTGCACCCACAAGACGACGACTGGCCATCCCCCACAAGCCCTGTGGCAAGGCAACATGAGGACAACAGCCCCTCTGTGACACCCCCGCAAATGGCCATGGCCCAGCAGAGGCAACAGTCCCTCGACCAGCTGATCGAACAACAGCAGCAACTGGCCACGCTCCTCAAGGACCATGCTGATGAATGTGGGGCCACTAAGGCAGACATAGAAACATCAACTGAGACACTTAGGGCACAAATCGAGAGTAGCACCGAGAGCCTGAGAGTCCAAATGGAGAGAAGCACCGAGAGCCTCAGGGGGGAACTGCATGCGACGGCCAAGGACGTATGTGCCGAACTTGCCGCAGTGCGCCGTGTGCTCACTGAGCTCTCGCAAACCCTTAGGGACATGCATGGACGTGAGCAGGCAGACACATCATCCGTTGCAAGCTCCGTCCAGGGCAGCCCCCAACGTAGATCTGGAAGGAACCTGCGCTCCACAGGCAGGGGTGCCCCTGATACCCGCAGAGGGGGCTTGCAATAGCGACAGCCCACTGACAATGAGCATCTTTGGACACTGGTGTTCGGGGGGGAGGTAGGGGGGTGGAGGGGGTGTGTTGGGCTCACTTGGGTGGCGGGTCGATAGGGTGTTCAACATGACATCACATATGCCATAAAAAGTGCACGATCAACCAATGAGATGTGTGGACATTGATCTTTGTGTACTAGGCCATCATAGGCGTACAGTCCATATTGTGCATGTCCCAGACACACGCAGTGCCACGAGTCCCGTGTCCATGTATCAGCCACCAGGCGTGAGTGCTAGAAGCATACATCAATGAGATGCTGACGAATGTCACGGGCCTCCGGTGCCTCGCAGACTCCATGAGGTGCTGCCACATCCCCACCCTCATCATGACCATCTTCAGGTGCTTGCAGTTCTGCGTCAGGGGGCATGGGCACATTTCTACGTACGCACATGTTGTGGAGCATGACACATGCCATCACCATCTTTGCAACCTTCTCATGGCGGTACAGGAGTGCCCCGCCAGACCTGCTGAGGCAGCGGAAACGAGTCTTCAGTAGGCCGAATGCCTGTTCTATGACTACACGGGTACGTGAGTGGGCATGGTTGTAGTCCTCCTCATGCTGGTCCCGTGGGTTCCGGACTGGTGTGAGGAGCCATCTCTTCAGTGGATATCCAGCATCACCTGCATGTGGACGAGAAACGTATGATGTGGAATGCCATTGATACGTACGCACACCCCCCCCCCTTCCTGCCAGGTCATTGCCAATTCACATACCCCACATCATCATGCATGTAATGAGACTCACCGAGTAGCCAGGATCTGTTCCCTGCGTGTCGCTCCATGTAGCGTGGTATTGTAGAGTTCCTCAAGACCATAGAATCATGGGTTGATCCAGGGAATCGGGCGCAACAATGTGTAATGATCCTGTTGGAGTCACACACCATTTGTACATTCAGGGAATGGAATTGTTTTCGGTTGCGGTATTGGGCCTCCATGGCATGTGGGACGACCAATTCCACATGGGTGCAGTCGATGGCACCAATGCAACCCGGTATGCCGGCAAGTGCATGGAATCCCACTTTCGTGTTTGTAATTTCCTGCTCCGAGCGTGGTAGGGAGATGTAGTCGTCTGCGTGCTGCAGGAGGGCATCGAGCACTTGCAATAGTGTCCGTGAGAACAGTGGCTGAGAAATGCCATGCAACTGTCCGACTGTGTGCTGGTAGGTGCCTGTGGCCAGGAAGTGGAGTACAGACACCACCTTCAGTAGGGGTGGGATGGCGGTTGGGCTATCTATCATGCTGACAAGGTCAGCCTGTGTCATGTCCACAATGGCGGCTATGGTGTCCCGGTCCAAACGGTAGAGGGTGTGGATCTGCTCATCAGTGAGGTTGAACGGATGTGCTCGGAGGCGTGGGATTGCGGGCTGCCTGCGTGGTGGTAGTGGCTGTGCTGGTGGGCCTTGCTGGCCCTGCCTTGCCCTCCTCCTCCTCCTGCGTCTCCTCCGTGCGGCCGGTTGTAGTTGGTGTTCGTCTTCCTCTTGGAGTTGGAGCACTTGCAGTGCTATCAGGTCCCCCAGGGCCAACATCGCGAGTCCTGCCGGTAGCATTTCGGTGTGGTTGTGGGAGGAGACTGGCTGTGCAATTTATGTGTTTTCAGGCTGTATGGCCTCCACCTGTGGTGATTAATTCCACCTGTGCAAACTGCTCTCCCCTTTGGCCGAGCACGTCCCGCGCACAACGCTGCAATTCGGGGAATGGTATCTTGCTATTGCAATCATGTATTTGTACCCGATGGCCGTGTTGGATTGGTTGTTATGTTCATTCGGCTATGGTCCCATTGTTTCCCATTCTATCTGTGCAGTCGCGAACAGACTTGTGAAGGGTCAGTGGAACGTAGTACTCGAGTAACGGTGGGCCCTCATGCATCACTGTACCGAGTTGCAACGACGGGCGGGGCGTCCCATTCGTGGGTGAAGGCAGTTGCCTTTTTCACACACAGCCGCACTCGATGGAATAATTAGTGATTTCAAACGGCCACAGATGCCTTTCCGACGTGGTGTTGCAAAAGAGGAATTCGAAGGGCGGCGCTTTCGGTCTTCAGCTGGCGGCGAGGAGATGCCCACAGGTCTGACTGCAAATATAACGTTCTATTGTTCAATGTCCTTGAGACAGGGCCCATGGCGAGGGAGCAATGGTTGATATGAATAGTTTGGGATGCGCATTAGCTACGTGGGCGATGAGGCCGGCCGTTCCCAAATACATGTTACTTCACAACACTGGAATTACGGGCTGGGGCACTGTGGATTTTGCAGGCTGCATAACGCACAGACTCAATGGATGTTTCTAATGTCATGTGAGTAATTATTCAGGCGTTTTGATCCCGGGATGAGGGAATGATGAATGGATGCATGGGCAGGTGATTTGATACAGAGTTTGCCATGTACAGGGCTTCTTGGGATCTATCCGCCTCCCCTACGCTATGTGATGCAGGGCTGCCATAGTGGGACCATCGTCTATCTGGCCTTGTTGAGCCCTCCCTGTCTCGAGGCGCCCTCAGACACTTGTGTCCATGCACGTTGACATTCCCATCTGATGGATTCTGTTTTGACAGACGCATGCACAGGTACACTCGTTTGTGATGGTGTTTGCACCTCGATATAGATGGTTATGAGTCGCAAGTGGTTTTGGGGTGGTGATGATCCTTTTGAGTGGGCTAGCATGCATATGGCTGTGGATTTCGTGTGATCATTGAAGTGAGTTGTTCGAATGTAGTTCTGATGGCCATTCTGTTCTTTTTCTTTTCTTTTGGTTGACAGGTATCTCCTCCCCTTTTGCCACTGCCATCTGTATGCCACTCCTGCAGATGGATTTTACTCCCGACACCTGCTGCTTCGTGTTAATCGGTGGAGCAGCATTACGATCTTATGGGACGATCGCCAATGGCCCACATGCCCTTACGCAGTACTGGTGTCTCGGAGCAACATTTCGGCCTTTCAGCTGGACTAGTGCCTCCCCATTGGGACAGCCCTGTGGTTCTGTGCGCTTCCATGTTGCCTTTTCGTACGTGAATGTGGCTCTGTGTACCATGGGGGTACAGGGCGACACACAAGTAGTGGCTGGTCATTTCTTGCGGATGCAGCCCACAATGGTGATTAGTGTTTTGGAGTTCATGGCCTGATGGCTGTATGGGCTTGGTGTCTTTGATGTGCATAAATTGCTATTCTGATTTGGCCCGTGTAGCGTTTTTCTTTGCAAGTGATGTGGCATATGCCTATTTGGGGGGCGATGTATTGTGAGGAGATCTGCATTGGGTTCCAGCTTCGGGGTTTAGTTGCGTGGTACTGTACTGGGCGCGTTTGCCTACTGAGCCCGTGAGGTCAGGGATGGGGGCTGCCTATATGACAGTTTGAATGTTGTCATGCTCAGGGGCGGGGGATTGGGTTTTGTGTAACAGATGCCGGTCAGCCAGGTGGACTGGTGGAATGATGTGATTTTCGGAATGTTGCTGGGCACAGGTGCCTGTGTTTGCGTGCGTTTCTTGGTGGGGGACTGTGGTCATGTCCATTGGGATGGCTTCTGTATTCGTGCCTTCTGTGACCTGCAGCTCCCATTGGCCCCTCTTGTGTTGCTTTTGTTCGTTGGCATGCATGGGTGCTTTGTACATTTCAATGGTTGCATTGTGACTTCATTGCACCTACCGGGAGTTGTACTTTGTGGGCAGGGAGCGGTGTACAGGCACTCAGTGGGGCCGTTTACGGTTGATTCGCGATGCCGTACTTCTCGCCATGGCGGAATGGTACATTCCGCCATGCCTGATGGCGTTAGGTACATGTCCGCTAGGGTCGGAATTGGCGTACCGTTGCACCATGGTGGTGTTTGCGGTTTGGCATGGCGCGCGCGCGCGTGCTTGGTGCAGTTAGCGTTGGCGTTCACTACGGTGTCGCTAATGGCTTCGTACTTTGCGGTGACGGGTCATAGTCGCACCGAGCGCTATTCGATGGCGGTATTGCATTTCCGCCATCGTTTTTCGATTTCCGCCAGGGTCGTAATGAGGGCCAACATAATTAAACATCATTGGGAATATAACACCCTTTCTTGGGGTTAGAACAACAATCTGTCCAAATGTTATTCTCTTTATATTCCTTTGAGCCCAATGGAGGGAAAAGTTCAGGAGCCTCTGTAAATAATGCATATTGATAAGAGGCAACATTAGACAAAACAGATTGTATCCCCAATTTGTTCCGCAGTGAGACTCAGAATGGTAATATTCCTTGTACATTTGTTGTGACTTCATACAAATTCACAAGTAAGGTTAGCAAGTAATCCAGTGTCTGTACTTTTAAACTAGGTTTTAACTGTGGACAGGAATTGCTACCTTCTGAGAAAGTCCTAATGTTGTTTTTATCAAACTAAATTACCCTGGGGAATGCCACTGTTAATAGGTTTGCTCCTACTGGTGTCAGCATTGGTTTCCTTATACAGTTTACAGTTCATAAGAGCCGCCAGCTGATTTTACTCATAACAAGGTGAATTTCATTATAGGTAACTGCGGATTACACAGGTGGCTCTTATCTGAAAAGTCCCCACTAATATGATGAACCTCGAAGGCACCAGTGTCCAGAGTTATGACGTGCATGAAAGGCTCAGAAAGAGACGGGGCTGGTATAGGATTGTCAATTAATTTGGTAAAAGAATTTGAACCTACGGATGGCTCAGTATCCAGAGGATTGTTCCTTGACATCTCGGTAGTGGAACAAAGGGGACATACATCTGATAAAGGAGCCAAATTATCCACAAATGACAAGATGTATAATGGGATCCATCATTGTATGCCCTAGAGAAAGTGGGGGTGACCAAAGTCTCAAAATTAGGAGTACATTTTTTTTTCTTTTTCTGGCAGAGGTATCAGTAGAGCTTATATTATGGACTAATTTATGGCCCTTCAAAATAAGAGCCTTGAATGCCTGAGGTCATATCTGTAATCTTCTTTATTTGGGGGAACAGATGAATCTGACATCATCAGAGGGTCTTTTTATGGTGGACAGGTGTGAAGTGAGAGCTATACTGTGTCCACAGCCTCGCAAAGTGATCCCTTCATAGAAGAAGAAAAAGCGCATCGTCCGAGTCAGAAGCCAAATCACTGGTTGACAGCAATGTGCTTTGTGTGCTTCGCAAGTGCCGCGGGTGCCAAATTCATGCTTCTATTGCCCCGCTGACATGCGAGCAGCTGATGACATTGTGGTAAATTGAAGGATAGCCAAAATGTATTGCAGCTAGTTTAAAGGGAAACACCCCCATAGTCACACTGTTTATGAAAGTAAGTTTGTATCTCCATCACTCTTAAATGAAACAGGCACGCTGCTTCAGTGTGAACAGCTGATAATATAGTGGCAAGTTGAAGTATAGCAAATAAACGTAGCATACAATTCAAAAGGGAAACACACCTGCAGTCACTGTGTTTATGAAAGTAAGTGGACAATTTGATTTGTCTTAAGAGTGGAGTTGATAGAGACTTACCTTCCCATAGAATAGGTTATTTGGCCAGGTACATTCTCAGTAGAGGAGCTTCCAGATCTTTTAGTGCATTTTTAAGAACTTTGGGTTTCACCCTAAGTTTCCGAGGGCAATCCAGACCTGGACCGCTTGCTCACTGTCCTTAGCGAGGCACAGCTTCACTTCACTGATGAGGCCCGACTTGGCCAAAGCATGTGTCTGGGGTGCTTTTGGTATTCTTGTTCAGAGGACAATTGCCTACTATTTTGGTGTTTGCTGCCCTTGTGGGTGGAACAAAGACTGATATGCAAATGGATGTTTCTCCTCTGTGAAAGGTACAGTAAGCTAAAACGTGGTTGTAGACCCTTCCAATTGGATACCTTCCCATAGGACGGGTTATTTGGTTGTGTTTGTTCTCAGTAGAGGGGCTCCCAGATCTTTTTGTGCATTTTAGGACCTTTGTGTTTCACCCTAAGTTACCCAGGGTCATCCAGACATGGAAACCTTGCTCATTATGCTTAGATAGGCACAGATTCACCTAACTGATGAGGTCTGACTGGGCCGAAACATGTGTCTTGGGTTGCAGTTGGCACTCTTGTTCAGAGGAGAATTACCTAGCATGTCAGTGCTGGACTGCATTTGTGGGTGGGACAAAGACTGATATGCAAATTATTTCTCCTCTGTGAAAGGTACAGTGAGCTAAACGTGGTTGTACACCTTCACGAGTGGATACCTTTCCATAGAACAGATTATTTGGCTGTGTTTTTTCTTGGTGTAGGGGTGCTCCAAGACCTTTTTGTGCATTTTAAGGAACTTTGCGTTTCACCCTAAATTACCCAGGGTAATTCAGGTGGGGACCCCTTGCTCACTGTGCTTAGAGAGGCACAGCATCACCTCACTGATGTTGCCCGACTACGCCGAAATACATGTCTGGGGTCGCTGTTGGTACTCTTGTTCAGACGAGATTTGCTAAGCATTTCGGTTCCAGACTGCCCTTGTGGATGGGACAAAGACTGATATGCAAATTGATTTTTCTCCTCTGTGAAAGGTACAAAGAGCTAAAACGTGGTTGTAGACCCTCCTGAGTGGGTACCTTCCCATAGAACAGGTTATGTGGCTGTGTGTGTTCTCGGCAGAGGTGCTCTCAGACCTTTTTGTGAATTTGTGTGCATCTGTTTTAATTTCAGTGTACAATTAGTAATTTTGACGACTTCATTTTGACTCCTTAAGGTTGCATTTTTATTATTATTCCTCGACTATTTAATATTGCAGGGGACCTTCAGAACACAGGTCACAAGCCACACGTGTTAAACACCTATTCGCAAAATGCATAAACCTCTTAATTTCCTAACTGTAATGCAGTGCCTGTTTAAGCAGCACACCCACTGTTGGAGATAGAAGCATTGATGTCTATTCAATTGTGGTTGTCCTCCCATAACTGCAATGGTTTGAAAAGTAGCATATGCATGTTTTAGCGTCATGTGCATTTAAATATATCTGGCTCTATGGTAGCATGCTCAATTGCCTCTGTTCACAGTGCTGTCAAATGTCCCCATAATGGCAAACACACATTTTAGACACACAAAATGTAATTTGGAGTTTGAGCGATGTGTACTAAGTTAGACTGCATATGGCAAAGCGTACTATGAACAAGTCCAGGTTTGTTTGAGTTACTAAGCATCTAACATTTATATTTTTGCGTTCATAATACTTGCAAATTGGACTTCAGTTCCTATTTCTTTGGGATATAGATGGTAATTCGAAATAAATGACCAATGCATGGACTTTGTTTCCAGACATTGAGGGCTGAGCTAAGTTTGCATTGCCTGACTGAACAATGGCTGTCAGGCATGACGGCCAGGAATGTAATTTCAAATGCTTTAGCAGAAAGCCAATGCGAGCCCTTCCCTCTAAATGCTTGTTCAAGGGAAACCCGTTTATGGCATTCTAAATGGGCTGAAGATGCAATCGAATACATGCGCTATTACTGATGCAGTAATTTCAGAATCCTGGACCTTGAATAAGAATGAATGCAAGCAGACTGCTTAAATGACACCACTGCCGCAGAACAGCTCTTTCGCTTGGCAACATGAGCAGACACCTTTGTCGATATTAAATCATGCGGATTGACCCTGGTTGTTAAGCAAGAACGCGTCATCTGGGTACTGAATAGAGCCCGTGACAGATCTCATTATGTATACACGATAGGCGCTTAACACGGTTCTCTACTGTCGACCATCGATTTTTCTCTCTACTTTTCAGTGCCTGGTGTGGTTTGCAAATTCCGCACCCTAGGGTCATCACAAGATGATGAAATATTGAAAAACAAAGGCATTATCTCTATGTTATGTACTTTTGTTTCAATATATGATTGTCCCGACCTGTTTACAATTGCATATCTTGTGTGTGTTTTTTTTTTTTTTAAATATGTCATTTTATGTATAAAGATATTACTTACGGAAATGCGTCCGTGCGGTTTTTCTGTAATACTTTTGTTGAAATTAATCAGAAGCGAGACGCTTTCAGTGAAAAAGTAATTAACACAAATAGCAAAACGTTTGAGGACTGAAGGACAAGTCTTTAACTTGCTACTGGATAACATAATTTTGCTCGCTGTGCCCGGCTTATCAAACACTGATCTAGCGCTCTCTTGTTCCATCTCTCTCTATCCCTTTCGGGGTGATTAATGGAATGATTGAGCGCAGAAATGAGTGGCGCAAGCGTGAAAAATGCAGTGCACCCGTTTCCCAATTCATGGACGGCCCTGCGCCTGGCTTACCTGGGCTGTGCGCCGAATCCGCGTGTGGTGCACACGTCACTGCGACATCCCGAAAGCTGTGCGCAAGTTGCCCAGTGAAGGTGCATAACATACAGCGCACACACCTCAAAAGGGGGTGGAACGCACGGAATGGGGAACAACACGCAAAAATGTGGGCGTAACGGGGGAAGTCCAGAAGCGTAATCCCCGCAACGGCCACACTTGCGCTAACAACACGTATTCATGGAATTGAACAGGGCAGACCCGCGCACGCCAAAAGACGCGCAAAGCAGGAAAAACGCCTGCCACGCGAAAGCAGGCGGAAGCGCCAACGTGCAGCATAAAAGTGCGCGCAAACAACAAACAAGCATATACAGCTACGATGAATGTCCCATTTCTCGCAGCAGTGATCGGGGGATACAGCAGGAGGAGGAGGATAGCCAGGCCCCACATTTTCTTACCCAGGACCAGCCGTCATGGGATGCCTGATGACCAGGTCTATGGCAGGTATATGTTTCCACCTCATATCATCCTAGACCTGGTCACTGAGTGGGAGGATGACCTCACATCACCCACCATGTGCTCCCTAGTGTTAGGGAGAATTATCTGTTTAGGCTGAATTTCCTAACCTAGTGAGTCCCCCAGCAGCTTTGCTGGATTTCTGGAGTTTGTTTTTGTCCATCCTGCCAAGAGTGAGACTCTTTTCTCCCACTCTTGGGCATGAATGTGGTTAATTCCTGTGAATGTCAATGTGTTCTATGGGCTATGGGGTCTTTTACTCCATAGGGTCTCATGTGTTTTGCAATGTGTGTTACACCGCATCCTCCGTGCCGTAACACTGGGGCGTCCTAGAGGATCCCCACCATAGACTCCATACCCTGGGACTGACTACTGTCTCCCAGGGCATGTAAAGTCACCATTGGCTTTACTAGACCTAAATTTACTAACAGAACTAGTACAAACCATCCTATTGTGGACGTACTAGTAGGGGTAATTCGAGTACCCCTGGCTCTGTTATTCGAGGGGGCACTGTCCCGTCCCCCCTCGTCGAGTTTTGGCTGGTGGCAGTGGAAACTACTTGTTATATTCGACCCGAATATAACTCTATGGGATTCTTCCCATTATTGGAGGCTAACCCTTTTTCCCGTTAGTCTCTAACATACCACCGGTTTATTTGTCTTAAAATAAATTTACCAGTCGGTATTTTCTGCCAGAACTCGGTTTTTAAAATGGCGTCTGTGTTCACCTCTGTAACTCCGAACCAAAGGTTGAGCCCTTTGTTCCACTTTTGGCGGGCTTCTACACAGAAGCCCTCCAGAGTGGTGCCATTCTGTCTGGGTACCACAGGTGGTGTGGGAGGGGGTTTAGGCACCCTGGACTGAGTTGCCTTGCCAACTCAAGTCGCACTCTGGTGTGATTGGCCCAAGTGGTGAGCCACCCCGCTCACCACTTAGCGTGTTTTGATTGACAGCTAGGCTGAATGAATGGGGGTTTGCTGCATAAAAGCAGGGCTTTTGGGACTGGATCTTCAGAAGTCGCCACAGGACCTAGGAATCCGAGGAGGGTAAAGCTGAGCCGACCTGCAACAACAACACCTCCGGTGGAGCCCTGCTGAACCGACTCACCACTTCCCAACGACAGAGGAGATCTCCCGGCTGGAGAGTCTTCTTCCCCTGACTGGTGGGAACAACCAGTCCCTTTGCTTTTTCTTCGCTTCCAGGGCATAGTGGTCGAATTGCCCGTGCTGAGCAACCCGGCAACCGGATTGCCACTAGCCCATACCGTGACCAAAAGGTGGTGCCTTGTGATGGAGCACTCCACGGCTGGTCTCTTCCCTGGTGGTGCAACGATCTTCAACTTTCCTTCGACGACGGGATCATCTCATCTCTTGGCAAAGCCCCGACTTGCATCCACCACCAGGAAAAACTGCCCCCGCCGGAGCTGTCTCGCCACATACAAGGTACCGTGTCCGCCTGGCTTCCCTAGTGACGGTTAGCATGAGGTGTCTTAATCCTTACCTTTCCATTGGGTCGCCTCCAGACCTTCTTAACTTTTTGTTCTAAACTGGTCCAACCTTTCTGTGACAATTTGCTACAAAGACTCGAAGTGCATTTCCACTGTGATACTTTTTGGGGCCTCTGAACTTTGTGATCCACAGTAGGCCCTGCCTTGCATTTGCTTCGTAAAAGAGTTGGTACAGAGGTGGTTTCATACCCTGCCTTTTCTCTCCCGTTCTAATGAATATTAGAGTGCCATCTAGGTTAAAGCATTCACCTCTGTCTGCAAATAAGTGGTGCCGTTGAACCTAGACTTGTCGAAATCTTGTTAGAAGAGTGAGATACTTATAGTAATTGTAATTGAAGTTGTTTGCCGTATTAGTGCCAGTGGGCCTCATTACGACCCTGGCGGAGTGGGTTTACGCCAGCGGTATTCGCGGCGGACCCTTCCGCCCTACTACGAGTTCCCGTGGAGCCGTTTTCCGCCTGGTTTTTCCGGGCGGAGAAATCCATGGCGCTACGGGACCTTGTTGTTAATTACGCCACCGTATTTTACGGTGGCGTAATTAACGCCTTCCCCACTCCCATTATACCCTATGGGGCAAAAATGGGAATGGGGAAGGGTAAAATGGGGAATGGGGATTTACCGCCCCGCCAAGGTCGGAATGGGGCGGTAAATCCGCCAACCCCCATGGCGGTATCGGCAGCTTTCCGCCGTGCTCCATGGTGCATATTGCACCACGATCTCCGCCAGGGTCGTAATGAGGGCCAGTGTGTTTTTCATAGATGTGTCTTTATAAATAAATAACTATATATCTTTACACCGAAGCTCTGTTCCGTGTCTGCTTGTTCTACTGTGTAAATTGCCCGATTTTGTATACTCCACATACTGCCTAACTCTTCTTGAGGGAAGTCTGACTGCTCAGCCACAGCAACCAAGTGAATCTGTGTGGTACAGACTGCTACCAAGTGGGTTTACTGCCAAACACCTGTAGGCCTAAATCTTTTGCAGTGGTCCCAGAGGGAACTGCACAGGTTTCCGCTTAACACCTAGCACTGAGCCCCTTGGAAAAGGTGCTCAATGTCCTGTATTTTTTGGCCACTGGGTCATTTCAGCAGACAACTGCCATAGTTGGGGGAGTTTTACAGGCCACGCAGTCACGCCGCCTACACCAGGTGTTGGCAATCATGACTGCACGCCCCTCAGTCCGCAGGCACATATACATGCCCAGAACACCTGCAGAAAGGCTGGCCATGGTCCAGGACTTTTACAGGGTGGCACCCTTCCCCAGAGTGCTCGGTGCCATTGATTGCACCCATGTGGCCCTACGTCCACCTAGGGCCACTGAGCACATCTATCGCAACTGCAAGCACTGGCATTCCATCAACGTGCAGGTTGTATGTGATGCCAAGGGAATCATCACCTCTGTCTATGCAAACTATCCACCCATGCCAGTTTCATAATCAGAATGTCAGCCCTACACCGGGAATTGGAAGCTGGGAGGCATGGCAACACATGGCTCATTGGAGAGTACAAATGCCTGTGCACATGCATGCATGTCACACACAAACAAATACACAAACCCAACTAATGACAACCATCATCACCCCCCAGGGGACAGTGCCTACCCTCTGAGCACCTACCTGATGATGCCAATACAGAACCATACCTTACCATCCCAGGTAAGATACAATGCAGCCCACATTGCAACCCAGGGCATAGTGGATCACACATTTGGAGTGCTGAAGTCACGTTTACGCTCCCTTGACCGCTCTGGTGGGCAGCTACTACATGCGCCCCCAGTAGTTTGCAGGATCATTGTGGCAGCATGCGTCCTGCACAATGTTGCAACCCGGTGGGGTATACCGGTGGACATGGTGGTTCCTCCACATCCCCAACCAAACGCATGCCCGCTGCGCATGGGAGGGGAAAGGGCATGTGGCGAGGCAGCCCGTACCCAGCTTGTGGCTCCATCTTTCACCTAAACTCCCTACCCCGCGGAGTGCACACATGCCTGGCACATTCCAGGTGACAATCAATGATGACAAAGGGACAGTCAACTGTCACAACCTTAACACCCTGAGAATGTGTCCTTGGAATTGCAGCAATGTGTGCATCCCTAGCCACTTAAACAAGCACAATCCTGTGTGACCAAAAGATACATATGCAAGCTACGTATTCCACCCCCATGCAAAATATCACATCCAAATGCTGGTATGTCACGTAAACCACTCCCAACCCCATGTCACCCACCCCACACACCATGCCATGGCATGCAATGTGAAAACTACAATAAAAATATCAGCACACATGACACAACTTTCACAAAGTACACTGTCACGAATGGAAACGAATGGGACAATTCCCTCAGACACGGACTCTGAAGAAAAGAGTGAGCAAAAATATTCACCCCATACTAAAAGTACATAAATGCCTGCCAAAAAAGGTGTCAACACCAAAACCTTGAACCTTCTGTGGCATGCATTTCAGGGAATCACAAAGAAGAAAAGAAAATGCATGTGCTGCGGGGTTGTCCCCCGCAACACCCTGCTCACTACATAACACAGTACAGTGAGTGATGTTTGTGGCCTGGAAACCCCTGCTGCTGCATAAAAAAATTAAGCAAAAAAATTAGCATGCAGCGACAGTTCACGCTCACAAAAGTCAATGTGAACTTGTGCAGCAGGGACATAGCATCTCTCAGAAGGCAAGTAGTGTGTGCATGGGTTGATGTTGGGGTGGTGATGGGGTGGGGGATGTTTGCAGGTCTATCCAATGCATGCTAGCATGGGAAATGCATAAACCTTCAGTGTTGTGTACATTTCCCATGTGAACCACTCCGTTGTAGGCACATCTACAATGGAAACATATTGCCGATTCCGTGACACATCATAAGTTAAACCAACACAGGACTATCAAAAAATTACCAGCATAACATATCATAAACACAGGGCCCAACAGTGACAATGTCAGACAGTGATGAAACACCATAGCACAAGTGCCTCAATGTCGCATTGCCACCACACGTCCCCCTACCATCATGAGAGTGGAATCCACAGCTAAAGGGGGCATGGGACCACATACAGCATTAAGTGCATAAACAACGTGTACAGTCAAGGCAATACATGAATACGCAAAATGAAATCATGCACAGTCAACAATATACTCACCAAAATGCAATCCAACCATGCACTGGAGAAACCATCATGAATCCCCACTAGGGGTATATACACAAGTTGGACTTCAGACTGGCCACAGATATGACAGAAGTCCAATGCCTCTGTGTAAGTTACTGTCACAGAGTGCCATCCTTGCGAGCCCATGGAAAGGGGAAGCAGGAGTGGCATATGTGTCTGGACCCCAAGCCACAAACACAAACACGAGACAAGCCTGTATGGGCCCAGCCAGTACACATAGTGGATGCCATCAGATGCCACATAGCACCACACTGTAACATAAATGTACAAAAGAAAAAAAAGGAAAAATGGCCATGCGATGATGTTGAGACAAAAAAAAAATCCTCCATGGGCTCATGGTCTTCACGGCCCAACCTGAGTGAGAGATAAGTCGTTGTCATCACCCCCTCGTTGTACATCAGAAGTGCGCATGGCACAGGTGCCTGACCATGCATAGCCCCAGCCATGGCAGCAAGCATGCGAGCCTGGTGAGCCTGGTTCTGCATGAATATGGCACAGAGGTCGCCATGCATCACTTCACATGTAATGCAGAGTTCCTCCTGGAAAGACTCAAGTGTAACAAGGAGCTCTGCCAGCGAGGCCTCACGTGACAGACGGACCTCCTCCCGGCTTGTATGGAGTTCAGCCGAGATGGTGTGATCCAGCCGCTACATCACCTGTTCTGCCCGTGTCCCCTGGCTCATAATGTGTGCAGCCAGAGTAATTCTGAGAGAGGTGTTATCTTCCCTCAGGGCATCCCTGTGGGCCTGTCTCTCAGCAGCAACAGCTGAGCGCAGAGCCACCAGTTCTGCCCGGCGGGCCCTGTTGGAAGTCGCCATGCTCAGCCTGAGTGAGTGGCACATGGACTGCGTTGCCTGCTGTTGGAGCTCCAATCAGGGGGGAGAATGGAATCGGCCACACGTTCCATACCTTGAGCCAACATCTCAACCGCCCCCTGTTGCTGTGCTATGGCATACATGGCTTGCTCCCACCCAGTGGTCCCCGGTCGGGCCGGCCACTGCATTGCTGGACACCACACCTGTTGGGCCCAAGGAGACGTGGTCCTTGCTGTGGTGGCACTGCCTGTGGTTGCAGGACTGCAATCCTCTGTTGATCTGCTGCCCCAGGAACAGGAGCAACTGGTGTGGAGGGTGACCCTGCACCCGTACCCACCACTGGTAGACAGTCCAACACTGACTGTCCCCTTGAGGGCTCAACCTCAACTGCAGGTGTGGCGGACAGAACAGCATCCGCTGCCAAATCACCCACCGTTGACGGCACGGAATGATGAGCATCCGATTCACCACCAGAGTCAAAGAGATCCTCAGAGCCATACCCAGAGGCAGGCCTGGGCAGAATGGCCTGGAGCACCAATAGGTGTTTGCGGCGTACCACCCCACGACCACCACTGGTGCATGGTTGTTGACCTGAACACCCCACCCTGTCTGCCAGTTCCTCTCCCTCTGCTTCTGGTGAATCATCACCTTTAACAAAAATAAAAAAAAGACATGAGCACACATGTCAGCAGCACATACCACACACATACACAATGCAATAGTGAGAGCCAACACACGAGGCAGCCCTTTCACACACAACACAAACTCTGGCATGCATGCAGTGGCAATGAAATGGAAGTGGACTGTGAAAGCAGACATGGATGCGTGTCAAATATGAAGGCCACGCATGTACTGCATGTTACATATCACCTGCATCACACACAACCTTCTGGCAGGCATAGATCTCAGGCAAAAATGACAGATGTCAACAAAGATATGGCACATAGCATAGCCATGTCACAATTACCAAATAACCACAGCAGTAAGTCAAATTGAACTGTCCATGACACATGTAAAATGAATGTCAACATGCACTGCAATAAAATAAATATCCCAAAAAGTACATGTGTCTCAGGATGCAACAACCCAAGTGCATTGAAATACAGTGAAGGGAGGCACATGTACACATACATGCCAGGTCACATTGACATCACACAAGTGAATAGGCATGTTGAAGGGTGAAACATGGCTCAGAAGTGCATGAGTGCAGTGCAGCACATGTGTACGTCCTCAACTATCAACAGAACCAAAAGCGTAGTGATGACAATCTCGCGACAAGCCGGCACTGTAAGGGCAAGTGCAGTCATCATGTGCAAAGTGTTGGCACTGGGTTGTAGGGATGCAGTGAACCCTGCCCTCCCCCCTCCCCTCTCTGCCCTCTGGGGAATGGCAGGAAGGCAATGCATGGATCTGAATGACTGACCACAGTACTGTGAAGTTGCAGACAGTGTTGACAGGTGTCATTTGCATCATCTCAGTCAAATGAGACTACAGCAGATGAGAGGTAGACAGTAAGCAGGACACATGAGGAACCATCACAAGTAAATCTATACATGCAGAAGCCACAACACCAGTAACCTAGAGTCAGGGTGGCTGTAACAGAGGGAGGCCTGTGCTCGACACAGACAAGAACACCCTAAACATGTGCGTGATGAGGAAGTGGCCCTGGGTGAGCATGATATGGATGACCAAATACCATGAGACGGATAAAATACCAGAGATGTAGTACAATGAGTAGCCTGCCACGGATCCATAGGGGCTTGCAGGAAATGCACATGGGCCATGAATGAACACTCATGTCCACTCTGAGCCTGTACCATCTGCACGGTCCAAGTGAGACACCCTGCATCAAGGACAAAGGAAGTACCCCACAGTACAGGTTTGGCAGGGTTGAAGAGGGAAGTGTGCATGTACACAGGAATGGGGAACAGGTCATAGCAGTAGTCCAACAGGGAAATCACCAGTAACATGGAGACAGTGAGCTGTAAGGTGGTGGAGAGGCAAGGAAGCATGCCCGTGAGGAAGAGGAGCTTGAAGGGTGATCTCACATAGCCGTCAGTCATGTGATGACATAGGTCAAGTATTGAGTGGAACTACACCACAGGCTATATGCTAACATGTCAGTGAGCTTGAACATGGACAGGAGAGGCCGCCGAGTGTCTTGCATGTAAGTAGGGTGCATGTCAGGCCTGGCTCCAGCAGGGGGGCCAAGGGGGCCAGGCCCCCCCAGAGCCAGCCTCTGGCCCCCCCTAGAAAGGAGGCCATGTCAGTTGTGTTATACACCACTGGTAACCAAGGGAGTGGGGGTAGATGTCACTCTTAACATTCAGCAGCAACCTCAGAGACATCATTCTGAGAGGCTGAATTGCAGGAGGCCTGGCCAGAATTAGTTTTCTTGCCCTAGACAATGATGTATGCCCCATGCCATGAAAGTACAAATGACCAGGGATATGGGGGCCATTCATACCTCTAAGTGAGGTAGCACACTTATTCAAGAAGGCTGCCTACAACTATTTTCTCAAACCTAAAATCACAATTTTGGTTTCTGTAATTTCAAGTATGTTTATTTTTTGTGGTAATATAGTGGTTTTTCACATCATGCTTAATAAAATGGTTAACTATATCAAACAATAAAATGACAGGTAAAGTTGCTTGAACACAGATTTCTGCAGAAGGTGCGTCAACTGACTGGGGCCACTTACAAATGACATTCAAAGTATATATTCTGCTGCATTAACTACTTGAGTATAAATGAAAAGATAAGGTTGGTAGTAACAAAAATGTAATTCTGGATGGGAGAGAGTACAGTCAAAAAGTGATACATGCAAGGCTTTGAATTAAACATTATCACTACCATTTCTCTGCGCAACATTCCATGCCATAATTCTGTAGTATGTCAGTGCAATTAGAGAAGGCGACAAGCCATTAGCAAATTACTTTTGGTGCTGCCACCAAAAGGAGCATTTCAATCTCAATTGCTAGGCCGTGTTCCATCTGGACTGGAACACAAGCAACCGTATGAATGTTTAGGCTCTGTGGTCTAGCAGTTTGGGAAGGGCTTCTGACATTAGTGAAAGAGTCATGGCTGATGCAAATGGTATGGAAGGCTGGCCAGAGCAATGACGGTGGTTCTAATTGATTCAGAGACTTTTTACCTATTAGGTACAACCAGAACGCATGCTGTGGAACACAGATAGGATGGCAATAAAATGTGAGGAGAAACACACATCCTATGGGTGTGTCTGGTCACCCACCTAACGACCAGACGTGGCTATGTCAATGCCTCACTACCAAAAATCTAACCTTTCTAGAACTCTTTGAGCAAACTCCATCACAAAGTAACACCAAACGTCTTGCTGTATAGGGCCTGTGTGTCTTCAGCCAGTCGATTTTATAAGCAATGTATTTGTCAATGGCTCTGTGACTTGCACTGAAATCCTGTCTTAAACAAGCAATCATGAAGCCAGAAGTTTTGTCTTCGTATAGGTGTTAGCAGACATTTGCCAGGCAATGTCATCATATGCCCAGTTACTGGCACCATTTTCCAGCTGTTCCCATCTTATGGCCAGGTGGTACCCTTATGGCAGTGCCTGGCAAATGCCTATCCATCCCTAATCAAAAGCCCAAGACGTTGGCTTTGCCAATGCATTTTGGCTTCCGTTTGTCTCCCTCAGTGAATGTGTATATGCCCAGATGTGGGTGTCTTGCTTGCTACGACTAGGGAATCAAGCTGCACCTCATTGAGCTGGTCCAACAAGGCCCTACCTGAAAATGATGAGGCTAGGTTGGCAAGTACTGACCAGTTTCAGATCTTCTCATGTATACTTACCAGTGGGGCTCCGACCTAAATAGAATGTATCTTTGTTTGGAAGGCTAGTCTACTCTGACAGAATGTTTCATGATTCAAACTGATAAGTACTGACTTGATAACCTCATTCTGTTTGAATAACTTTACAGAGTTTGCATGCAAACAGAATATGTCATGTGTGTTGTGGGATTTATTTGGAAAGTATGATGTAAATCCTGGGTGCTGGGTGTTTAGGCAGTGCCGGAAATGAAACATGAACACCCGTAAAATAACAAAAAAGAAGAGCGTTTTCTATAATGTTGCGGTCAAAGTATAAAATGTGTACATCTTTCATAACTAAAAAGCAGTATTTAATTATTTTCTAAAGAGTGCGATCAGAGGTGGATTTAACATTTGGACAAGGGACAAATGCCAATGCCCCCCTACTGCTCTACTCTCTCCCCTCAAATACAAACAGCCAGGGGTGATCAAGCTCTACCAGTGAGATCCTATCTTTTTAACGTGTCTCAGAGGAAGATTATTTACAAAAGGTAGTGATTAGAGATAAGAAAAGGTAAAAAGGGAGTGACCATTGCTGTGCCGCTTTAAAAAAAATGATATAGGATTTTAAGAAGCTATTTAAGTGTGATTGTTGGGTGATTAGTAAGTAAGGGGATACAGAACAAGCTCTGTGAAACAATAACCTTGTCATGCATTTCATTTCACTTTGTGTCTGTATAAGATTTTTTAAAGTTCTCATTAATTTCTATGCTGGAGCTTGTAGGCATCCATTCAGGATGGGGAAAATAAAGCTACAGTCATAGAGGATCATGTTCCAAGTCAAGCGGAGTGGAAGAAGTGGCGCTAAATGCATGTAGCTTCCATTTTTATGAGCTGCATGATTTTGTATGATTTGACAGGTGAAGTTGGCGAGCAGATCGGACTTAACACGTTCCCCCTGCCAAATTCAATTGGTAGTCCACCAGCATGTATTTTTACGTTGGCGGAAAACCAATAGGTTCTCATGGGACTTGCCAGACCTTTACACCTGAAAAAATGCATTAGAGTCGAAAGGAATCCATTTTGAATGGCTCCGCCAATCGTTAATTGCGCAAGTAATTTACACTTTTCCAGACACGTAGTGGTAAAGTAAATAGCAAACGTGATTTTTGCCTGTGTTTTACTCTTTACTTTTCCAGTACTTGCTGGAAACGATGAAAATTAATGAATGGCCCCTTTTGCAAAAATGGGCAAGCAGGAGAATTCTGATCAGTGCAATTAAGGATTCAAAACAAAATGCCCCTCTTAATCTTTTCATCAACATGTTTCTACAATGATGAATAGATTGTCAGGTTGGTTTATCATGTGACTTGTGCATTTTTTTAAAGTAATCTGTATACAATTTAGTATTATTTTAGTTATTCAAAGCCAAACTTCAACACATATTTGTACCAACTTGAGCTTGGAAAATGTGTGGTCAAGTACCTAAATTTCAGGCTCGGCTCAAATTATGGCTTTGCCACTTCACCAAAGTGTGTGATCCTGGGCATATTTTTTAATTTCACTATGCCTAACCTGTTAAAATTAGGTGCCCCTAGACCTGATTCAGTTTGCATTATAAGCTATTCCAAAAAGCCTAACTTGTGGTTTAATAGATGGGCAGCACAGGCATTAGGACACACACACATCTAACTTTGAAAATATCCAGGCCACATTTATTGAACACAATTGTGTCAGTCCATAGCAAATCAAAGTAAACACATCAAACAAAGAATCATCATGGACAATTCCATATTGTAACCAGTATGTAAACAGTATGTGCCAGACAATGATGTACAGGGGCACGCCCCACCAGGAGCAATACCAGGAGGCCGCAAACCCCTCAACCAGCACTGTCTGCCTCCTGATGCAGCCCTTGCAGCCCTAGCACTCCCTTGCACGCTCAACGCAATTAAAATGTGCTGCACAAATGCAACAAAAAAATAAAACATTTTGTTTCAAATGTAATTTTTTACATGAACCATTGATGGGAAACATTCAGAATGGGACTACTGTATGGGTTCAGTTGGATAGAAGGGGGGAACGAGTTTGTGGAATGGGTGCATGAAGAGAGGTTTGTATACATGTGTATGTTATTGGAGGATATGTTATTGTGCTCAAAATATTGTTAAGATCAACAAGACTACCTGTATTGAATGGACATGGTATATTCTGTTCTTGAAATTTAAAGAATTCTGAATTTTTAAAAATGTTTGTAGGAATCAAAATCTCCTAGTCCTTGCTTCAGTATTATGGGTGGGGGTCTATCTTTCACAACAAGATGGAGGGACCACAAGCATCTCCTCCGGGGCCTGCTGGGAGTATCCACAGCGCTCAGGAAGGTATTGTTGGGCGGACACCATCTGAGATGGTAAAAAACTGGGGGCCTCAGTGCTCAGCCCTCTCAGAGGAGGAGGAGGCATCACCCTCAATTCTCCCAAGCCAGTCCAGGAAAGACATGCTGGGTGCTGGTGTGAATAGGTGGGAGGGGAGGTAAATGAAAACTGTGGTTAGGGCAGCTAAAGGAAGGTGACTGGACGGTGAAAGGTGAAGGAGGATCAGATATAACAGAAAGGGGAGAGCAGATGGGAATGAAAGATAGGTAGATTGATGTTGCAACACTATTTTCCTTGCTTCTCTTTTGAAGACATTTTTTGCTGGACCACGGATCTGTGAAATCAGGATCAACACCAGCACTTTGTTGAGGATACTCCTAGACCCACACCCAATGGAATATGGGCCCCCTGATCAAAACCCTGGCCCACCCAGATAAAATTTCCTGGAGCCGGGCCGCATGTGTGCTAATGAGGACTGCCCCGGTGTGCAGCACTTGGCCTGCATGCAGACTGCATTACGACAACCATGCATCAGTCAAGCATTGCATGTGTCACACATGGCACTCATTAATAAATAGCCTGAACTGGCAGTCAATCACAACACATCACACAAGCAAAACACACATGGGCTGGACACACACGCATCAAGACACACCGGATGTTGCATTATAATCCAGCATCTCTCCCACTCCCTTGATTTGTCCCTGATCGATGAACTCTGCAGCGATTTCCTTGTGCGTAGTGAGTTCATCCTCCTCTGGTGGTGGCCCACTGGCAGTCACCAGAATCAAGGCGTAATTAGAGGACCGCTTATGTTTTCACAGCGTCGGAGGTCAGTCCAACGCTTGTAGCAATCCTGAGCTATGCGCCTCTCAAATCCTGTTGCACTGACACTAGCCCCAATGAACTGCCAGTGGACCTGATGCTGGGCAGGTGTAGTATGGCAACCAGAGACCACAAGCATATCGCGGTCGTGTGCCGACACATAGTCCACAAGGAAGTCCAGTTAATATTTATTGAAAGGTTTCTTCCTTGCCTTGCCGGAAGCCAGAGCCGTGTCTGGGGTCCCAGCCTCTTGCGCAGAAGCACACCTCCTCCTCTTGGTGGCTAACCCTGAGTGGGTAATGCCGCCCTGCTCAGTAGGGGCAGTGGTGATGGTGGACTGGCCAATGGGAGTAGTTATAGGCATGAGGACCCCATCCCTGGATTGTGTAATCGGCTGCTGGGTTCTGTTGCCAGGACCCAGCTGCACAACTGCCTCAGTGCCAAGGGCTGTGACCAACACAGTCCTGGCTGGCAGACTCACTGCTGGGGTGGTGTTGGCTGCATCTGCCCCTGCAGTTCCCACCACCTGGCTGCTTGGGACAGCAGATGTTACTACTTCCCCAAATAGAAGTGCCTTGGTCACAGCTACCGTAAGCACACGTGGCTTGGTCTTCCCCACCTGAAAATCGGCCTGGGAGTCCTCCTGTGCCAAGGCATCCTGCACTGCCTGACCACAAGCATGGGTGGTAGTTGCCGCAGCTGCACCTGCAGCTTCCACTACCTGGTGGCCCATGCCAGCAGATGACACTGGCTGTGGGGTCAGATGTGTGCCAGGGATGACTGCAGCAGCAGCACCTCCCTGAGCCACTGGGGGCGGGGGTGGCATGGCTGTCCCAGCCTATGGCTGGACATTCTGCCCCTGCGTAACACCCTGGCCACATCCCCCTCTGCATCTACCTTGGCCTCCCTGGCCTCCCTGGCCACCCTAGCCATGTGCCCCACCACGCCCAGCCTCAGAGGTTGCCCAACTTTGCCGCCCTTCCCTTTTGGTGGCCTCCCAACCATGGCACAGATGGACTATTGCCAATGGGAGGTGCGCACAATTGTCCTGTGCAGTCGGGGAGAAGGGGGCAGGGTACATGATGTTAGACGCACCCATGTGCTCCTGCAAGGCTGCATGTGACCTCTAGTGAATAAAGACACATCACGCAATGCTCAGACACCCCAAGTAAACAAAACAAATGTGCACGCAAACCCCGGTAGCCCACGTGCCTGGAATAAACCTCTTGCAGTATGCTGTGGCACACAGGGACACACAAAAAGCATACGCGTAGAACACGCAGGCTACTCTGACCTCGATAACGGGGTATGCAACACACAAGGGGAACCGCAGTGGGAAAAAAGCATGGACTACTGACCATCTGCCTTGCGTGGAAAAGAAAAACACACGCACGTAGTGTCACGATCCATGCCCCTGACCCCCTCAAGTATACCAGTCCGCTGGTAGCAGTGGGTCTAAAGCCCTTCAAACTGGTCCCAAGGGCCATAAAACTTCATCATAAACATGCATGGAGTCAGTCGCCAGGCTCCTTATCTGGAATAAAGCAATACCAGTTTTGGACCTTAATCCAACATGGAGACCTATTACACAGCTCAGTTCTTTAGAACCAAGCCATGCGGTCTAGTGTTTTGGGTGTGGCTCGGCCTGGAACTACTTGACCTGGAACTACTTTACCTGGGCTATTTGAACCACACCCAAACAGCAGAACATGCTTCAAGTTATTCTGCACTCCCGCAGCGTATCGCTCACCGTGTCCAGCTCCTGTTCATCTGCTTCTCCGGCGGCCCGATCCTGATGCCCTAGATCCAGATTCCATTAATAACCTGGAAGAACAAGAACAGCATTAGCAAGCAAGAACACTTACCTGTGAAGTAACTGGCCTTGAATCCGTCCTGCACTTCGCTTACCTCGCCCATCTCTGGAGTTCGCCGCAACCTGCAAATGTAAAGAAACAAGGGCAGCATTAATAACAACTCTTACCTGGGCAAGCAGAGAGTCCTGGCAGCACCCTGCACTTCTCTTTCCTCGCCCATCTCCGGGTTTCACTGCAACCTGCAAGGGAGAAGGAACAAGGTCAGCATTGACAAAGCACTTACCTGGGCAAGCAGCGCTTCGATCGTTCATCACTCCGGAACATCACCGCAACCTGTACAAAGAAGAGAAGAGAACACAGGTTAGCAATTAACACCAATAAACAGTATAGCGCTCCGTCCGCGCATCAACAACTCACTGTGGTCTTTGCCATCGGCGCGGCAACTCCGAGATCACAACCATCCCTGTGAAAACAAAAAGAGACATTGTTAGGGAACAGCGTAGTGGAGCAAGACAGAGAAAACAGAGTGAAAGAAAGAGACAGAATAAGGACGGAAAAGACATTATAACTCACCTGGAAGACAGCAAGCAGAGTCGGAGTCACAGGCGTTCTGGACCCAACATAAGGGCACACGGACCAGTGAAGCAACTAGGTCCACGGAACGCCCACACCAACCATGCGCCCCTGCACCGAGACGCAGGATGGAGAGTTCAACGCACAAAAACCTAAGGCGCTACCCAACATCTGGCACATAACCAAGCAGAGAGGGGTCCGGGATAGCGCGTAGACCTCCATCCAGTATCATGTGGCACCCCCATGGATACCAGGTGAGCGTTACATGTAAGCAACTCCACCGCCAAAACAAGAAATATAAACTTTAAGCGCTGTGAAGATGTTGTGTTTGAACCCACAAGTAGTAGAAACACACGAAAATCACATACAGCGAACTGCTGTGCCACATGGACATTTAACTCTTTCCAAAAGCATCGCCCGCGCACGTCACGTCACTGTAACGCTCACCTGATTCCCACGGAGGCGCTGACCCAAACTGGACTGCTACAGTTGCTTCTATGACTATGATGAGGCGTAGAACTCGGAAGACGCTCTGGGCAAGACCTCCGAATATTGACTGTCTGGCTTGTAAGGTGAGTTTTCTGCAGGTGGAAGAAAAATGGGTAATTACAAGCTGGTTGGATAAGTTCTCCCACCAATCTTCTGCTTTTCCCACTTCTTGGTTCTCGACTGGTCTCCACAAACTCTCACCTTTGGCTTAGTAAAGCCGAGCTCTCCATCCTGCTTCTGGTGCAGGGGCGCGTGGAATCCAGTTACGTCACTGGATGATTTCAGTGTTTAGGCTCAGTGTCCTTTTGTGGCTTTTAATAGTCCTTCAGGTGCCGAGGAGCTGTTGGCGACACCACCACTGCTGTGCAAGAAGAGACTGGTGAGTATAGAAGATCTGAGGCCGCTTCTGAAGGAGCACCCTCTATAATGTCCTTTTCTGCCTTTCAGGTGCCGAGATGCTGTGTGCGATGCCGCCGCTGTTGCACGTGCGGTGGCACGTAAGTATAACTGAGTTGTGGCCATTTCCAAATGGGCGCCTCTGATAATGTATTTTCCTTCCTTTCAGGTGCCGAAATGCTGAGGGCGATGCTCTCGCTGCTGCGCGTGAAGAAGCGCGTAAGTATAACTGAGTTGCGAACCCTTCGGCTCGGACAGCACTAACAATGTCTTTTGTCTTCCAGGTGCTGGGATGCTGCCGAAGCGAAGGCCGCGGTGAACTCCGGTGTGATCACGGATGGATAAGGTAAGCGAGCGCAGCTGCGAGCGTGTTGCCCGTTTTCTAACCTTATGTCTTTATTCGCAGGTTGTCGGAGACTGGACTCTTGTGGCTGAATTCTGGTGAGTAGATGTTCCTGTGCCTTTTCTTCATCCACAGGTTGCTGCTCGAGAAGCTGCGGGTGTGTCTGGACCTGGAATGCAGGAGCCGACTCGGTGAGCGTCCTGCTGCTGTTGCAGAATAACGCGAAGCACGTGAATTCTATCGGGCGTGGTTTAAATAGTGGAGAAGTGCTTTGGTGCGTATTCTTCCTCCAGCCTCACCCCGGTAAGAAAAGAGTTCCAGTGTCAGAGGATTAGCATCATCCCCACCCAGGTAAGAAAAGAGTTCCTGTAACAGAGGATTGGTCCCTCCCAGCCAGTGGCTGGGACTTCACCCAGCTTGGATTGTTCTAGGTGAATATGCAGCATGGTCTGCCACAGGTAAGTCCACCCAATCACTACTGCACACTTTAAGAATATGAGCCCGGCGCCCATGGTGCCGGGACTGTGGTTCCTTATGAGCCTGGTGCCAGAGGCGCCAGGACATGGTCCAAAGGGCCCCTGTAGGGGTCTGCTGGAACCGGGGGTGTGGATGATGAGCCTGCTTCCGGGGATGCTGAGCCAGTCTTGGCTCCTCGGGAGTAGCGCTCATGACAGCACCCCCCCTCAAGGCCCTTCCCAAACTTGTCCTCCCTGGGGGTTTTGGTTTATCGGGAAAGGTTCGGTGGAATTTCCTGACTAGACGAGGAGCATAGACGTAGTCATAGGGTTCCCAGGATCTTTCCTGGGGTCCGTAGCCTTTCCAGTCGATTAGGTAGAATAGTTTTGATTTGATGATCTTGGAGTCCAAAATGTTTTTAACTTCAAATTCGGGCTCTCCATTCACCTGAATGGGTTCTGGAGGTCTGGTCAGTCTGGTTCCAGGTTGCATGGGTTTCAAAAGAGATACGTGAAACACAGGATGTATTCTCATATGGGTTGGCAAATCTAATTTAACGGCCACTGGATTAATTATGGCCGTAATTGAATATGGTCCCAGGTATTTGGGGTTGAAGGTGCGAGGTCCTTTTAGCAATAAATGTTTGGTGGACAACCAGACTTGATCCCCAACCTGGTATTGAGGGGCATCGCTTCGGTGTTGGTCTGCTCCTTTTTTGTACCTTTCTTTAGCTTGTTGTAGATGTGCAGTCGCTTCCTTGAAAGCTTGGGTAATAACAGAGTGCAACTGATCTACGGCGGGTGTTCCAAGATCTTGAGGTGGGTCGAGGTTGGAGGTTCGAGGATGAATTCCATACAAGATGTAGAAGGGACTCTTCCCGGTTCCCGAATGAACTGAATTATTGTATGCATATTCAGCTATCCAAAGGATGTCCTTCCAGTTGCTTTCAGACTGTTGTAGCATGCATCGTAAATATTGTTCGAGAGTCTGGTTTGTTCTCTCGGTTTGCCCGTCGGTCTGGGGGTGATGGCTGGTTGAAAGTCTTACATCGATTTGAGCTAACCGACAACAACTACGCCAAAAGTGAGAAATAAACTGGCTTCCTCTATCAGAGATTAGTACCGACGGGAAGCCGTGTAACCGGACAATGTTTTCAAGGAATTCTCTGGCTAGTACTGAAGCTGAAGGTAAGCCTTTTAGCGGAATGAAGTGGGCCATTTTAGAAAACAAATCCACAATAACGAGAATAGTGTTGTACCCGGAACAAGAGGGTAAGTCTGTGATGAAGTCCATGGAAAGGGTATGCCAGGGACACGGTGGAATGTCTAATGGTTGCAGAAGACCAGCCGGCCTTTTCTTTTGACCCTTGTTTTGAGCGCACACACCACAGGACATCACAAATTCTTTTATGTCTTTTCTCCATGAAGGCCACCAGAAGTGTCTCTTCACTTTTTCTGTGGTTTTGGTGATGCCAGGGTGACCCTCCATTAATGAATCATGATAACAGGAGATTACCTGTTTTTGTAAATCGGCGTGTGGTAGGAATAATCGTCCTTGGAAATAAGGCAAGTCATTGTTTACGGTGAAGTTCTCTCCTCTTTGTAACCAGCTCTGTAAGTCTGATGGGGTCACAAGTTGTTTAGTTTTTGCCTCAATATCCTCGATGGATTGCGAAGAAATCAGACCCAAGATCCTTTGTTCAGGAATTATTGGTACGGGTTCGGGATTGACAACGTTATCTCCCATTCCAATTCGGGAAAGAGCATCTGCTTTGCCGTTCTTGTTGCCCGGGCGGTAAGTGATCACGAAGTCAAATTCAGCAAAGAATAGAGCCCAGCGAAGCTGTCTGGAGGATTGAGCTTTGGCGGTTTTTAGATACTGTAGATTTCGATGATCGGTGATCACTTTAACGGTGTGTTTGGCCCCGAGGAGATAATGCCGCCAGGCCTTAAAGGTGGATTTAATAGCTAAAAGCTCTTTTTCCGTGATGGTGTAATTAATCTTAGGCGCTGAGAACTTTCGAGACCAAAACGCCACAGGATGCAGTTGGTTAGTCTCTGGATCCTTTTGTGATAGAACTGCTCCCATTGCTAAGCTGGAGGCGTCGGTTTCAACGATGTAAGGGAGATCCGGGCGTGGGTGTTTCAGTATTGGCGCCGAGGTGAACTTGGCCTTTAGCTCTCGGAAGGCTTGTTCAGCTTCTGCAGACCATTCAAAGCGCTTTTTTTTTCTTACGAGGGATGTGATGGGTTGTACCACTCGTGAAAACTCTGGAATAAATCTGCGGTAAAAATTGGCAAAGCCTAGCATGCTTTGAACGCCTTTCACGGAAGTAGGAGATGGCAATTTGAGGATTGCGTCAACTTTTCTCGAGTCCATGTGGACTCCTTTGGGTGTCAGAATAAATCCCAGAAATTCGACCTCGGTGACATGAAAGGCACATTTCTCGAGCTTGGCAAAGAGTTTATGTTGGCGAAGTTTTTCAAGGACCGCCCTAACATGATTTCGATGATCAGCTTCCGAAGATGAGTACACAAGAATGTCGTCTATGTAGACGACAACACAGACATCAATGAGCTCTCTGAGGACGTCATTCATGAAATATTGGAAGGCGGCCGGCGCATTGCATAGTCCGAAGGGCATCACTTGGTATTCAAATAGCCCATACTTAGTGCGAAATGCCGTCTTCCATTCATCACCTTCCTTGATCCGTACCAAATGATAAGCTCCCCGGAGATCAAGCTTGGTATAAATACAGGCGTTTTTCACCTGGTCGAGGAGTTCCGGGATCAGAGGCAAGGGGTATCTGTTTTTTACTGTTATCTGATTCAGAGCACGGTAATCAATACCGGTCCTGAGGTCACCTTCTTTTCTTGGTACGAAGAACAGAGCCGAGGTTGCAGGAGACTTTGGCGGACGGATAAAGCCATTGGCCAGATACTGGTCTAAATACTGTCGCAGATGAAGGTTCTCAGGCTCGGTGAGGGCGTAAATCCTACTGCAAGGGGGAGTTGCACCGGGTAGCAGATCTATCTGACAATCGTATGATCTGTGAGGTGGCAAGGTGTTAGCCTGTTCCTTTTGAAAAACATCTTGGAACTCTCGATACTCTTGAGGTAATTGTGGACCGTCAGTCGTTGCTGACGCTAGGCCAATGCTGGGTCGTGGAAAGCAGGTTGGTGCACACTCAGGGAACATTATCGTCTTTGCTCGCCAATCAATCTGAGGGTTGTGTTTCTCCAACCAAGGGATTCCTAGGATTACTTGGAATTGAGGAGCCTTGATCACATCGAACACAATTACCTCCCTATGCCCGTCTTGGCCTAGTAACGTCACTTCAGCAGTGGTATGGGTTACCGGTCCGGAGGCGATTTTGGTCCCATCCACCGTGGTAATCACGTCTTTAACCGCCTTTGGACAAAGAGGTAGGTTCATCCTGGAAGCCAATTCGCGGTCCACGTAATTTCCTATTGCTCCACTATCAATGTATGCCTTAATAGCATGCAAACGTTGTGGTTGCTTTGGGTTTACGAGGACCATAGGCATTATGAAGTGCGAGGTCAAAGAACTGGTTTTTAAGCTCGGCAAGCGGACCTCTACACTTGTCGGGCGAGGTCGTTTCCCGGCTCAGGCTTTTCAGAGTTCTTGTCAGAAGCTCCTACTGTCTTCTTAGGTGGTTTTACCGGGCAATCTCGAAGAAAATGTCCAGAGTTTCCACAATAGAGGCACAATTGCATTTGTCGTCTTCTGTCACGCTCTTTCTGGGTTAAGGGACCCTTTACGGCCCCAATCTGCATAGGTTCAACGGTGTCAACCCCTTTGGCGTTGCTTTGTGTTTTCGTGAATACTCGGGTTTCAAACCTGGATCGGTCCGCCTTTCTGTTTTGGAGCCTATGATCCAATTGGACCACCAAATCAATATATTCCGAACAGTCCTAAGGAGGATTCACGACCTGGGCAAGGACGTTTTTAAGTTCACCACGCAGACCTCTGTGAAATAGCGTGATCCTTTTATCCTCGGGCCATCTAGTTTCCACGATTAACCTATTAAAAGATGCAATGTAGGCTAAGAGGTCCTGGTTGCCCTTTCGCAGGGAGAGGAGTTCGTTGTCCAGGGCCTGCCCTTGGGAATGTCTTGCAAAAAGTCTCTCCATACTCGCCTGGAAGGCTGAGAAGTTCCGAAGAATTGGATCATCCTGTGTAACCAGAGGGATCGACCAATCAGCGGCGCTGCCGCTAAGATTTGAAAGTACAAAGGCTACCTTGGTCTGGTCAGTTGGAAAGGCTGCGGGTCTACCAAGAAAGTGCAGTCGGCATTGATTTATAAACACTGCAAATCTTTTAGGGTCACCAGAAAAGCGTTCAGGTGGTGCCAATGGCACATTTCCAGGTAGGTTGATTTGAACGGGATTGGTTGAAGTAACTGGGGTATAATTCCCCCCTGTTTAGGCTCAGTGTCCTTTTGTGGCTTGTAATAGTCCTTCAGGTGACGAGGAGCTGTTGGCGACACCACCACTGCTGTGCAAGAAGAGGCTCGTGAGTATAGAAGAACTGAGGCCGCTTCTGAAGGAGCACCCTCTATAATGTCCTTTTCTGCCTTTCAGGTGCCGAGATGCTGTGGGCGATGCCGCCGCTGTTGCACGTGCGGTGGCACGTAAGTATAACTGAGTTGTGGCCGTTTCCAAATGGGCACCTCTGATAATGTCTTTTCCTTCCTTTCAGGTGCCGAAATGCTGAGGGCGATGCTGCCGCTGCTGCGCGTGAAGAAGCACGTAAGTATAACTGAGTTGCAAACCCTTCGGCTCGGACACCAATAACAATGTCTTTTGTCTTCCAGGTGCTGGGATGCTGCCGAAGCGAAGGCCGCGGTGAACTCCGGTGTGATCACGGATGGATAAGGTAAGCGAGCGCAGCTGCGAGCGTGTTGCCCGTTTTCTAACCTTATGTCTTTATTTTTAGGTTGTCGGAGACTGGACTCTTGTGGCTGAATTCTGGTGAGTAGATGTTCCTGTGCCTTTTCTTCAATCAGAGGTTGCTGCTCGAGAAGCTGAGGGTGTGTCTGGACCTGGAATGCAGGAGCCGACTCGGTGAGCGTCCTGCTGCTGTTGCAGAATAACGCGAAGCACGTGAATTCTATCGGGCGTGGTTTAAATAGTGGAGAAGTGCTTTGGTGCGTATTCTTCCTCCAGCCTCACCCCGGTAAGAAAAGAGTTCCAGTGTCAGAGGATTAGCATCAGCCCCACCCAGGTAAGAAAAGAGTTCCTGTAACAGAGGATTGGTCCCTCCCAGCCAGTGGCTGGGACTTCACCCAGCTTGGATTGTTCTAGGTGAGTATGCAGCATGGTCTGACACAGGTAAGTCCACCCAATCACTACTGCACACTTTAAGAATATGAGCCCGGCGCCCATGGCGCCGGGACTGTGGTTCCTTATGAGCCTGGCGCCAGAGGCGCCAGGACATGGTCCAAAGGGCCCCTGTAGGGGTCTGCTGGAACCGGGGGTGTGGATGATGAGCCTGCTTCCGGGGACGCTGGGCCAGTCTTGGCTCCTCGGGAGTAGCGCTCATGACAGCCACTTACGCGCGTATGCGCTAAGGGCCACTCACTCTGCATCAAGCTGGCCACGCAACAACACACGGAAGACCATGCTTGTGCCCAGAAGGCCATTTACCTGCCCCCGAGAACCCCGAGCAGCCTCCTACGAGCCATCTGCTGCTGCCAGCCTGCCTGCTGCCAATGTGCCCTGCTGTTTGGTGCCTGCACAGAAGCCATTGGCAGGGATCCTGTTCCTGAGACCACCTCTGCTGACCCAGAAGACTCCCGACTGGTGTACCATTGTTCCACAGCCCAGCCCCAGGACCCAGTTGCCCACCCACACCTGCCTCGGGGGTTGCCATGTCAGACTCAAAACCATCTGGGGCCAGTGGCAACCCCCAGGCAGAGAGGCAGAGGGCTCCCAGCTTCACTGAAAATGAAGTTGGCATCCTGGTGGAGCAAGTCCTGGGGAATTATGATGCCCTCTTCCCAAGTTTGCACCTCGACAGGGATGGACGGAGGTGGATCTGGAAGGACATCATGGATGACATCAATGCAGAGGGATGGCATCCCGTGACTGCCACCGTGTCCTCAAGCACTGGGAGGACTTCAGGTCCAGGGCCCTCAGGGAGGCCTGGTGCCTCGTTGAAGCTCATGGAGAAGTGGGGCGCCAGGATCAGTTGAGCAACAACCAGATGAGGGTCCTCGAGCGCATACACCCAGCGCTTCACCGCCAGGTCCTCAAGATGCAGACACGTCCAGTGTTGAGTGGTAAGTGTCCATGTGTTCATCTCCAGCGTAGTGCATGTTGAGGTGTGTCAGGTGTATGAATGAATGGCATGCCCCATGTAGGGAAGCTGTGTGCAGGGACATGACAGTGAAGCATGTGAGTCCGGTCAAGCATGTGCAACAACAATGGTGTGTGTGTTGCTATGCATGATGTGCACCTGCATGTGATGATGCACACATGCATGCATGCCTGTGTCTGTACCGGGCCATGTCTGCTGTGTGAATCATGGATGCTGATGTCACCCTCATGGACGTGCATGGTGTACATGTGCGTGTTACTGAGTGGTGAGTGTGTGACTGGCAAACGTCATGGATGCATGACAAATGCACATCTCGATGCGTGCATTGACTGTCGTGGACTAGCTTTCCCTGATTGCGCTGTGATGGGAGGTGGACACGGATGGATGCATGACTGTGTGGTGGTGTATGTGCATGTGTGTTGCTTGCAAGGACCCATGTGTTGTGGAAGGTGATGATGGCTATGACGTACGACAGTGCCACTCATGGGCATTTGCTTTGTGTCCAGCAGACTTTGGTTCAGTACTCTGATGCTTGTGTTCAATGTCTCCCTTTCCACAGCGGCGAGTGAAGAAGAGGGTGGAGATGGCGCTGTGGAGCAAAGCGGTGGGGATGCCTCCACCGACCAGAGACACAAGGCCGAGTCACCCTCCCAGGTTATGCCATCTTCCAGGAGCGAGGGGTTCTGCTGCCTCGTCCGCCACTACGGCCGCAGCTGCCGAGCGGAGGCAAAGAGGTCAAGGTTGGAAGTGGGCTCCACGGCAGCAGAAGGGGCAGGTGAGCCCCCATAGGGTCAGGACAATGCGGAAGACGTGCAGAGGCATCCAGTTTGGTGGTGGATGAGGAGGAAGAGGAGGATTCCACTGGTGCACTTGGTGCAGATCAGGGGCAGGGGTAGGAGGCAGAACAAGTTGCTGCGGAGGTGCCTGTGCGTAATTATGTCCCATGTCCCTGATTCTGCGACTGCATCACTCTGCACCGGCAGGGATGCCTCAGTCTAAGCCCGTCCGCAGGTAGAGGAAGTGGGCCTCATTACGAGATGAGTGGTAGCCATGGAACTATTAGCTCCATGGCTGCCTCCCATACCGTGCCCATGTCCGGTCTCGTTCAATGGGGACTTACCGGTGTAGTCCGACCCTGGCGGGACCGGTAAATCCCCATTGAACAGACCATTTCCCATTCCCATTTGAGCCCCCACAGGGCTCAATGGGAATGGGGATTGCGCTAATAATGGGCTTGTGACTTGCAAACCCATTATTAGCGCCCTGGTCCCTTAGCGGTCAGACCACACATTCCTTACGGTTCCCTCCAAGGGACCTCAGAATATGGCAGTAGGGGATTACCGGCACCGATCTCCTTAACGGTGCCCGGTATCCCTTACTGCCCTACTCGTAATGAGGCCCGAAGTGTCCATGTCAACTGACCTTCCTCTACCTGCGGAAGAATCAATCTGTGACAGGGTTGAGCCCGTCCTAGTCGGTGTCGCGATGCGCACATGCGTGATTCGTGATGATGTGCATGATTCCAGGTAGGACAACGCACATCAACACGAACAGCTGTGTGCCATCCTGAACTGGCTAGGACGGCTCATTGTTGCAGGGTTCCTCGATGTGCTGGCCACTCTTGCAACCCTCTACTCCTCTGCACCCACTATGCGCCTGTCATCCTCCATGCCGTCTTCTGACCCTGAACCCACCAGGGCACCCTGTGGACCTGCCTCATCCACTGCGGCCAGGCTGGTGGAGATCACATCCCTGCCGCAGTCAGGAGTCGGCGGTTCAGCGGAGGTGGTCACCACAGCAACAGGATCCCTGGCAATGGAGGTTGTGCAGACACCTTCCAGCAGGGCGCATCCACAATGACCGCGGGGGTTGTCAGCGTCCCGGAGGCAGTCATGGTGGCACAAGCAGATGACATCAAGGCAGCAGCAGCAGGCTCAATGTAGGAGGCGTCTGGACTCTGGGCCTACAATATTATAGGGGCAGGCATCGGCTGAAGGTCAGGAGGACCCTGGACAAAGTGTGCCTTCCGTGTGGCAGCGGATGAGCCAGCAAATGGATGCAGAGCGGCGGCAGGCAGAGAGGGCATGGCTCCCCGTGGTCAGGGCCGAGAACTCCATGGGGCGGGCATTGAGGTGGGCGGAGTTCCTCAAGGAGACACGCAGGGAGTTGGTGGAGAGCATGGCGGCGTCACTGCAAGCCCTCGAGGATAGGGCACAGTCCCGCCTCCAGGCCATAGACATGGAGTTCAAGGATGCCCTGGCCAAAGAACTCAACAACAAGAGTGAGCCGTAGGACTAGCCCGCCACCATTTTAAATAGTTACTTAGTGTTAGGTTTCCTTTGCTTTTAATCTTTTTTTTTTGGAGGACCTGAACATTGCTTCACTCTTTTGTATATAGTTGTTTTTTGTAGGTTGTTTGTTGGACCAATCTGTTTTTTGGGAACATGAACCCTTCATCATTTATAGTAAATAGTTGGACATTTTGTGGATTTTTCTGTTTTTTTTTTTGTTTTTTTCCCATGGAGTAATGGTTTTTCGTTGTTTATTTTTGGTATTCCTGGACTGAGTACATTGTTCTGGGCAGAGGCCTTTTTCATGATTTATTAATTTTTTTGGTGTTTCTTTTTATTTAGAATTTGGCATTTTGATTTTTTTACGTTCATATCATTTGCATACACAATTTGTAGTTGTGTTTCATGTATTTTCATTTTTTGCAATACATTTACATTTCTTCAAATCTGAGTGTTGTCTGCTCACACTTGTTTGTTGCATGTGTCAATCGCCACTGGCTCAGGCATATGTCACTGCTGTGTGGCTATGTTGGACATGTATTTGCATGCATGCAGCTGTGCTTCTGGGTATGGCATGCCATGGGGCCAGTACTGTGAGGTGGGGCCAATTGATGGGTGTGTAGTTGCATGGGGTGTGCAGCATGTGTGGTCATTTGGGTGGACATTTACTACATGTTTGTATGTTGTGACGATGTCTTGGGGGAGACATGATTTGGGGCCTGCTGGCAGGTTGCCGTCACTGGTGGGGTGGGGGGATATGAGTCGGGCCTGCCTGCCTGCATGCGGTGTATGGTGCCATGTGTCCTTCCTGTGGTCATGGTCATGAGTGATGCGGGGGTCCCTTGTAGTGTGGGCTGCCTGTGGCCATGGTCACAGGTGATGGGGGGATCCCTTGTGGTGTGGGCTGCCTGCAGCCATGGTCAGGGGTGATAGTGGTCCCCTGTGGCGTGGCCTACCTGCAGGGCATGGGGAGGGGCCACCTCACAGGCAAATTGCGTGTAAAATGCACTCATGTACCCCTGAATACACACACCCCACTCACCGCAGCCAAAACACGTGAAAATCTCCCTGCGCACCCCATTGAATACGCGTAATCTGCTCGTGCCAGACAAATCATGTGATTAGTGCACTTGCATACCCCTGAATACACGTACCCCGTTTGCGCCAGCCAAATAGCATGATGAGCGCACTTGCGTACTGCTGAATACACGTACCCCATTTGCGCAAGCCAAATCGCGTGATAAGCGCACTGGCGTACCCCTAAATACACGTACCCCGCTCGCGCCAGTCAAATCACGTGATTAGCGCACTTACGTACCCCTGAATACACGTACCCCGCTCACGCAAGCCAAATCGCGTGATAAGCGCACTTGCGTACCCCTGAATACACGTGCTCCGCTCACGGCAGCCAAAACGCATGAAATTCTACTCGCACACCCCCTTCAATACGCGTACCCCACTTGCGGCAGCCAAAATGTGTAAAAATCTCCCTGCGCACCCCCTTGACTACACGTACCCAGCTCGTGCCAGCCAAATCAAGTGATTAGCGCACTCACATACCCCCAGAATTGTGCACCCTTCGTGGTGGGGCCCTTGCATGCTGCCATCAGCATGCAAGTGTGGGGTTACGGTAGGCCTTTTTCACGCGTTTTGGAAGGCACGAGCGGGGTACCTGTATTCAAGGGGGTGCGCAGAGAGATTTTCATGCTTTTGGCTGGCGCGAGCGGGGTACGCATATTCAAAGGGGTGCAGGAGTAGATTTTCACGCGTTTTGGCTGGCACAAGCAGGATACGCATATTCAAGGGGGAGCGCAAGTAGATTTTCACACATTTTGGCTGCTGCGAGCTGGGTACGTGTAGTTTTTCACGCGATTATGCTGTAGGGAGGCTGTAAGTGGGTCCAGGGTTAGCGCAGCCCTTTGTGCCGTATTGGGGATTCCTATGGCTTTTTCTGGCACAAGGGGTGTTCTTGGGGGTGTTACTGGCGCTGCTGGATGTTCGCTGCGCCACGGCTGCAAATGGCTGGGGAATCCATGAATGCACGGTGCGCCAAAATGCTGTTTGGCGCAAATGCGGCTGGTGCATGCTGGCGCACGCTCCCTCGCTACATCTGCGCCTGATTCTATGAATTGGCCCGTTTATCTCTCCCACTCTCTACCTCTCACTCTATGTGTCGCTTTCTGTATGGGTGAGATTTGTGTATTCAGCTGCATATTTGCAAGAGCCACCACAACCTTAGTGACAGTTGTGTGGCCAAACAGAAAAAATATATCTTGGGGGTGGCTGTGTTTTTTGCAGAAGTGTCTACTAAAAAAATGTCATCAATGAAGTGTGCTAAAATTATAAAGTTACACATTTTCTTACTTGTGCAATGCTTATTTGTAATGATGACTTCCAGTATATATTGTTGTCTACATAAAAACAATTATCTTTTCTTACTAAGCAAAGCACATAATAAAAACCTAGAATAAACATGTCAATTATTTTCTGATAGATGGCTATCAGGCATAAAGTAAAAAAAAAGAAGAAAAAAAAAATATATATATATATATATTCAGTGAAAAAACTTTGTTAAAGGGACGTTATGGTTAAGTTGCGCTACTAAAAACCTATGAAATTCAGTGAAAAAACGCTGATCGTGTGTTCTGAAAGCGGACACTGTTCGTGTCCTTGAACAATTTAAAAGTACATTTTCAAGTAATCCACAATATTTTACAATATAAACTCACCATACAACAAGTCCCACATACTAATCCTGAGTTTCTACATACTTTTTGAAACTTTTTGAACCTTTTTTGTGTTCAATCTGTCCGCGGACAGAGTGTATATCCACGAACCGCGTACAAGCACCCCTATAAAAGACCACGCCCTAGAGCTTATTCTCATTGTGTTTCTGGCTATTCTACAGAGCACAGCGAATTTTACTGCCACCTGCAGATTTCCATTTTGAACCTGATGGCATCCATGGCTGCACTGCTGCCACCAGGTGCTGCATCTACCTCAGCACCACCCCACCCCCTCCACCACCACCACCTCCCCAAGGGCCTGAAGAGGGGAACAGGAGTGAGGAGGCAGAGGAGGAAGAAGAGGATGACGAGGATGAGGTAGTTGAACTCCCTACTACCCGCTCTCGGCGTAAGTCTTGGGTGTGGCGGTTATTTACCATTCGTGGGAATGGTCCTAAGGCTCGTGCAAACCAAGTCACCTGCAACAAGTGCAAAATGGTACTCAGTCGTGGGAGGCTTGGTTCGTACAGCTTTGGGACCAATACCATGAAGCGACACCTAAGGTCATTTCACACTGGGGCCATTCGCAGGGTTGTACCTTGCGAGGAGCATAGCTAGCAGGTTGAATTCCTCTACTTCATCCTCCGTTTCTGATCCTGTCACCACAAGGAACACTCCTGTGGGACAGCGTATTCCTCAAGCTGCCTCACAGGCCATACACCATGCTGATGACCCTTAACTTTCGAGGGTCACAGTTGTGTGTATGTACTGCGACGCAGTACTCTGCAGGGGGGAGTGACTTTGAAGTGCTTTTGAGACTATCGTCTCAGAGCACGAGAAGATCTGCTCACTACCCAAATAAAACCCACTCTACATCTTCCTCTCTCAGCGCGCCCTTTCTTATCCCCGTGTTTGGTGTCCCTCCCTTTACCCTCCTTTACCCTCCTCTCCTAGTGTGTCTTGGATAAAAAACCAACAAAAATATAAAACAACAAAAATAAAAAAAGAAGGCTCTTTTCAGAGCCACCTTTCACAGTTAAAAAATAGAAGTGAAAATAAATGATGCAGGGCCCTTTGAATTTTTTAGAAGTCCGCGGACAGTCCGACACACAAATTACCCAACTCAGCCGCTAGAATTTTGATGTTATAGAACAAACAACTGTTTTAATTGTATAGCATTCGATTTACTATTTGTACTTCTCCACACCACTAGCTTACTTTTTTGTGTCATCTGAACCCAGTTTAGCAACACATTAATTCAAGAATACCCATCCCCACTAGTTGTAGTTGACCAATGCACGAACACACACCATTACATACATCTTTATCATCTTACTCAAACACTCATGCACACAGCACACATACATTGCCGAACACGCCAACCCATACCTTCTTTATTTTTTTCAACAGACCCTAAAGAATGCCTACCAAAAATCAAGTCTGTAGAAAACAACGCAGAAGTAGAGCAAATGAAAATAAAAGTGTCCAACATAAGCATCCATCTCTAGCAGAATTTGTAAAAAAAGTTGAAACAAAACAGCTAATACAGCCATTTAATGAAACAAAAGAAGTTTCAAGTACAGAAACTTTGCCTCCTCTATCAAAATGTAAAACAAACCAGAAAACAATTAACAAAAAATCAGCTATCACTACAGATAAAACTGGTTCTATAAATTTTGATATAGTGCAAAGTAAGCATACCAAGAAAAGTATTTTAGCCAAAATGTTCCATCACAGAGTCCTTCAAAATCTTATAAAAACAGGAGAGAAACCTGGTTCAACCCTTAAAACCTATCGTAGGAAATGAATCTTAGAAGCGTTGATAGACAGTGCAATTCTTCTTAAAAGAAAGTTATTTATTTTAGTGTTAAACAAAATGAAACCACTAACAAACCTAATGACTAAATTACAAAAAAGACTTCTCAATAAACGAAATGTCAACAGAAAAAACTTCTTAAATATCTGCAGAGGTGAATGGAGTCACACTACAAGCACAGAACCATACTTTAATGAAGATCATGCAAACAAATACAATTGCCATACATAGCAGTGGTCGAGGTTATGAAAAAGTTAATAATACCATAATGGAACAAGAAGTACTGCTTACAAAAATATGCCCTGAAAACTTAGAATTACCTCTCCATTCAACTGAATCAGAACGTCTAGTGTACAAACGGCCATGCACGTCAATGAGGAACATTTCCAAAAAAATTTTAAGTCTTTACGCCAATTCCTCAATCAATATGTGAAAGGCAAAGACAAAATCAAAATTAAACTACTGCAAAATATGGATACCTTTCCAGTGCGCAATTACACAGGACTACAAGGACATTCATTGGCCTGCATTACAGGACCTACTTGCAAAACCACCTTCCATGATATTAAAAGGATATCAACACATCATTCAACTATAAGAAATCTGGTCTATAAACGGTACTATTCTAAAAGTCCTGCTTTAGCACTAGCCAATTTAAATAACATTCTTCTACATGGTACAGCAAAAGACCTACTTGAAGAAATCGACTATATCTAGAAAAAATATTTTGGAAGTGAAAGCCACTTACAGAATGAAATAGCTTTAAATCAAATTAGCAACAATTCTATGCATGGCAACCTTTTACTACACACATACAAAAAAGAAATACTAAAATTTAAAAGTACATCAGCTGAAGTACCAAACCATGTGTGTGTATGTTGCCGCAGAACTTTTTATAAAAGTAAAACTGTAGACCTATCTTACAAAATAGAAGACAATAAAGATTCTAAATGGTTTGAATTAGCTCTCTACCTTATAGCAGAAAACAAATATGAAATAACTGACCCCTTAATACTTTGCAGTTACTGCACTACAAAACTTGACAACAACCAAACTCCTTCACGTGCTATCACAAATAAGTTGGAATTATATCCACTACCAAAACCCCTACAACAACTTAATGTATATGAGAGCATCATAATTCAAACAGTGCACCCATTTCAAGCAAAAATATGCCTTCAACCAAAAACAGCAAAATTACCTCCTTCTGAATTAGTGAAAGGTATTCGTGGAAAAGTAGTGTATTTACCATTAGATCTAAAAGAAAATGTGCACACTCTAGGAGTGCAACGTCCAATGAAGCAATCTTTAATTATCTTAGTAAATGGAGTACCTACAAAAGAAAAAAAAATATGGCAACAGCTGGTAGATTTACATAAAGTTAGACAAGCCTTGCAATATCTTAAAGAGAATAATGAATACTACAAAGACATTAATATTGAAGAAACTTGAAGGACACAACTGAAATAATCCAAGAGACACAAGAAGCTGGTCAATTTGAGCTCCTAGATCCTGCTACAATATAAAATACTTTAGACTATTATACAATTCATCCATTGCACTCTAATGACACCATAGAAGATGCACTAGAAACATACCAAATGCGTCAAAAAAAAGGATCACCAATCAGCATATGGGAAAAAAGTATAGAAGCACGCGCTTTTCCTCTACTCTTTCCTACTGGCAAAGGAGGAAGGTACGATGATAGACCTATTCAAATATCAGCATAAGAATACCGCTCATTACAGATGTATTCTGAAGATCCCAGATTTAGACAAAATGTGGAATACATATTCCACCTACTCTTTTGAACGTGAACTAGAACTTTATGTTACAGAGTTGCACACACATTAAAATCAGGATCCTACTTTCAAAATATGTCAGCTGCACAATTATTACATAAAGTGCAACAAAAAGATGAGTTTTTACAATCAAATATTACAAATCTATTAGCAAATATGCGTGGTACTAAAGAGTACTGGTTTCGAAGTCATGGAGATGTACGTTGTATAATCAGAAACCTTGGCCCACACACTTGGCTTGCTACATTGACAGGCCGATTCATGGAATGAATGTGCGCTGAAATTTTCGGCGCAAGCATGCGAAAGCGTGCGAATCGCAGTGCCAGTGCGAAAATCGCAGCGAAACCCGCGCACAGCGATTCATGGAAGTCTGTGCGTGTGTAAATCCCAGGATGTGCACCAAAATTCTGCGTGGCGCACGCTGGCGCACACGTCTCCAAACAGCGTGCGCTACACGCACAGTGAAATCGCACATAGCGCGGCGCACACAACAAAAGTAGGAGCAACAGGGGGCCTGACACGCGGAATGGGGAACAACGCGTGAAAATGTGGGCGTCACGGGGGAAGTACAGGAGGCAAATGCACAAAACGCCCACACGCACGTTCAAAACACGTATTCATGGATTCGAACGGGGCTAACGCGTGTGCCAAAAAAGACGCGCTAAACCGGAAACACGTACGCGAGCAGGAAGCAGGCATACATGGACCCGCGCAGCATAAAAGTGCGCGCAAACACCAAACAAGCTCAGACGCCAGGATGACTATACCGTTCCTAGCAGCAGTGGTCGTGGGATACCGCAGGAGGAGGAGGAGGATAGTCAGGCCCAGAATTTTAACACCCAGAACCAGCCTTTTGGGATGCCTGATGACCAGGTGTATGGAAGGTACAGGTTTCCACTTCACATAATACTCGACCTGGTGAGTGAGTGGGAGGATGACCTCTCATCACCCACCCTGTGCTCCCAGGCACTCAGCCCCCTGGAGAAGGTCCTCAATGTACTGCACTTCTTGGCCACTGGATCATTTCAGCGGACAAGTGCTATAGTGGGGGCGTGTCACAGGCCACGCAGTCACTCTGCCTACACCAGGTCTTGGCCATCATGACTGCATGCCCATCAGTCCGCAGGCACATATACCTGCCCAGAACATCTGCAGAAAGGCAGGCTGCTGTCCAGGATTTCTACAGGGTGGCACAATTCCCCAAAGTCCTAGGTGCCATTGATTGCACCCATGTGGCTCTACGTCCCCCCAGGGCATCAGAGCACATCTATAGAAACCGCAAGCACTGGCATTCCATCAACGTGCAGGTAGTATGTGATGCCAAGGGAATCATCACCACAGTATATGCCAACTATTCAGGGTCCACCCACGACAGTTTTATTTACAGAATGTCAACCCTAAACCGGGACCTAGAAGCTGGGCGGCATGGCGATACATGGCTGCTCGGTGAGTATAAATGCCACAGCACATGCATGCATGTCAGATACTGAGTAATGTCACAACCCCACTAATGATACCCATCACCACCTCCGCAGGGGACAGTGCCTACCCTCTGAGCACCCACATGATGACGCCAACCCGAAACTCCACAACGCCACCCGAGGTAAGATACAACACAGCCCACATTGCAACCCGGGGCATAGTGGAGCGCACATTCGGAGTGCTCAAGTCACGCTTTCGCTCCCTTGACCGTTCTGGCAGGCAGCTGTTATACGCTCCCCCAGTAGTGTGCAGGATCATAGTGGCAGCATGTGTCCTGCACAATGTTGCAACATGCTGGGGCCTGCCCGTGGACATGGTGGTGCCCCCACATCCCCAACCACATGCACGGCCACTGCGCATGGGAGGGGAAAGGGCATGGGGTGAGGCAGCCCGTACGCAGCTGGTGGCTAATTACTTCACCTAAAATCACACCCCTGTGGAGTGCACACAGCCCTGGCACATACCAGCTGACAATCAATGATGATGACATAAGGGACAATCAACTGTCACAACCATATCAGCCAGAGATTGGTCACCTGGAAGTGTTACATTGTGTGCATCCCTACCTACACAAACACCACCAATGCTGTGTCATCATAAGACACACTTCTATGCTGCTAAATTCATTACCCCCTTGCAAAATACAACATGACAACAGTGCCATGTCACCCAACCCCTCCCCAGAACTGCCACCCAACACACCATGGCATTTCATGCTATGTGAGATCAAACAAAGCAATCCCCAAAACCTGACACAAGTGTCACAAAGTACAGTGTTCCTAATGGCAACTGGCCACACACAATATGCTCCCAGCAATGTAGAACTAACAACACACATGACCAAATACTTACCAAAAATACAATGCAGCTACACAACCTCAAACATAGCAAAACATGACAGTACTAAGTTAAAGTAGTGGTAGTCTTACAACCTGATTATGCCAGCACATCGACCCCTTCCAACTGTACAGTGTTGCTGCCATGCAAATGTGTAAGTGCACTGCTTAAAACATGAACTCCCTCTCCAAAGTAGACGGCCTTGTGAAGACATTAGTAATGAACCTGCAAATTAGAAGGAAGACATGGATGCACAAGCACATATCAATACACCATGCAGTGTACAATAGAACAACAATATCCACTAGGAATGTATACACAGTATTGACTACAGAGTGCCCACACAGCTCATGGGAGTCCAACGTCACTGTGTAATTCACTGTCACTTGGGCACGCCCTTTGCAAGCCCATGGAAACGGGAAGCAGAAGGGGTGTGTGTCTCACGAACCCAAGCACCTAACCCAAACTCAGGACACGCCTGCATGTGCCCAGCCGGAATACTGTGGATGCCCACGGGAGCCACACAAGGCAACACACTGTAAAAAAAAATCAAAAATCAAAAATGGCCATGTGGGGGCCGGGGGAGGCCACCCAGGAGGTCAGAGGACAGGGTGACCACCAACAGCCACCTGTGTGGATGTTGGGAAAAAAAAACACCTCCATGTGCGCATGGCCTGCACGGCTATGCCAATGTGGGAGAACTGCTGCTGTCGCTCTCATCACCCTCTGCTGCTGCATCAGGAGGTGGTGGTAGTATGGGAGGCAGCCCACGCAAAGCCCTGGTATGGTCCTCCATGGCAGCAAGCATGCAGGTGTGGAAGGTCTCGTTCTGGAGGATTATAGTGCCGAGATCTCCATGCAGCACCTGACATGATGCTCGGATCTCCTCCCGAGTTGCCTGCATCTCAGCTGAGAGCGAACGTGTGAGCCTCTCCAGCTGCTGTTCTGTCCTCAAGTTAGTGGAAGCCTCAAGGTCAATAAGAGTCTCCCTGAGGTGATGGAGTTCTACCCTCAGGGCTTTCCTGTGGGCCTGGGACTCTATTGATATCGATTGGCGTAGAGTCTCCAGTGCCGCCCGTCGGTCCCTGTTGGACGCCAACATGTCTTCCCTGTGTGATTGGCAAATGGAGTCTGTTGCCTGCTGTAGTTGCTCCATCTGCTTTTCAGGGGGGACAATGGAAGTGGCCACCCTCTCCATTGCTTGAGCCATCATCTCAACTGATGCTGCCTGTTGGGTTGCCATAACGTACATGGATTGTTCCCATATGGTATTGCCAGGTGGCGTCGGCGGGCACCACACCGGTTTGGGGCAAGGCGATCTGCGCCTTGCTGTGCCGGCACTGCCTGAGGCTGCAGGACTGCATTCCCCCTCTGATCTGCTGGCCCAGGAACAGGATCAGATGTTGTGGAGTGTGATCCTGCATCCGTAACTGCCAAAGGCAGACTTACCAACACTGACATCCCCATAGAGGGTTCTACCCCCGGTGCAGGTGGGTTGGACAGAACAAAATCCCGGCCAGAAACACTTACCTGGTACGGCACATAGGTCTCATCATCCAAATCAGCACCTGAATAGAGGTCTGGGGAGGGGCACCCAGAGACACCCCTGGACAGAATGGTCTGCAGCAAGATTGGGTTCTCACCCACCACCACACCACGTCCCCCACTGGTGCCCGGTCGTGCCAGAGATTCCTCCTGGGTCTGCACCATCTCCTCAACCTCAACAGCATCAAGTGCGTCATCCCCTGCAAAAACATGAAAGACAAAAAATTGAAACAGGCATTAGCACCATAGCACACAAATAGGCCTGACAAGCTACAGAACCAGTACATGATTTATACATGTCCGACATGACTATAACTCTCCCATGCATGCACTGTCACTGAGTTGGAAGGGGAGGCAAAAGGCAGACACTGATGACACCAAGATGGAAGAGCAACACATTTGCTGCATGCTGGTAGCACTGCCATCACACATTGGCCTGTGAGTGGCATGTCCAATACACATACATGACACATGGCAGCACACAGATGACATTTAGCATAGCCATGGTACATTTGACAAGTACAGCCATATGTCAGTGATTGAGTACTGTCAGCCATCCATGTGAGATGGACATGATGAGATGAAAAATGCTACATAGTGTGACAAAATACGCATGCGCCACACACTGCAACACATCCAGTGTACAAAAATACAGTGATTGCAGGCCGATGTACATATCAATGGTTGTGCACTTCAACATGACAGGAAACAACTATCATATTCCACATTCAAACAGGCCCCAAAAATGTATGTGATCAGGCCAATACTCAATCAGTCTGAATGGTCAAATCATTCACCTAACAAGGTAACAGATGTGGGTCAATGTGGGGTTCATCAATGACAGAAGCATGTCACAAATGTGACAATAAGGCTGAGGAATGCGTAGCAAAAGTGGGAGAATTGAAACAATCAGCCTGAACGAACACTGAAAAATACAAACAATGTTGTTGCAAGATGCCACTTCAAGGGCAACTGCCGTAATGTTGCGCTAAATTACTACTGTGGGCAGAAGGGATACTGTCACAGCCAAATCCAAGGCCGCTGAATGTTTTGGATGAAGCACATGGGTGACCCATACCACTCAGGCACACACACCCTCACCTGGCACTCAATCAGAACCTGTCACCCAAACAACATACACATGCATTACACACACATGCATGGGCACTCACCGGACAATGCATCATAATCAGGTAGTTCTCCCACACCTTGGATCTGATCCTCTGTGACAAAGGCCCCAGCAACAGACTCATGTTCAGTGAGTTTGTTGTCCTCTTTTGGAGACCCACCGCCAGTCACCAGAGTAGCGGCATGATTTGAGGCCAGCTTGTTCTTTGCTCTTCGTTTCAGGTCATTCCACCGCTTGGAGCAATCATCAGCTGTGCGCCTCACAAATCTAAGGGCACTTATGCGGTCGGCGATGGTCTGCCAGTGTGCCCTACATTGACCAGGTGTCGTCTTGCACCCTGCAGTCACCAACATTTCGTGGCTATGTGCCGACACATAGGACACAAGTGCATCAAGTTCAGCGTCATTAAAGCAAGGCTTCCTTGACGTGCCAGAGTGTGTAGCCATATCTGGGGTCTCAGCCTGTCGTGCCAGAGGACCCTACTTCCTCTTCTTTAAAGCTGGAGCAGAGCCAGAGTGGCTTACGCCGCTCTGGTCAGTAGGGGCAGAAACACCGGTGTACTGGGTAGTAGGAGTGTGGGAATGCACAATAACCATAGGTCTTGATGCAGGCATTGGTTGCAGGGTAATGTTGGCAGGGGGAACGTCAGTTTGATGGACCTGGACTGACACTGTCCTGGCTGGGAGAGTCAGAGCTGGGGTGGAACGAGCTGCAGCTACCCCTGCAGCCTCCCCACACTGCCATCTTGGGGCAGCAGATGACATAGCTGCCCCAGATCCACGTGGCTTGGTGACAACAACTTGCACCACCACACGTGGCCTAGACTTGCTGACCTGGAAGTTAGCCTGGGAGTCATCCTGTGCCAGGTCAGGTGCCACAATGGGCTGGTCCAACAGGGGCTGAACTGGGATGGTGTCAGCCACGTTTCCCTCAAACATGAGGGGGGTGTGGGGGTCCCTGATTGTTCCTCCACACATGGGGGTATAGGGGCACCTTGCAAATCCCAGACACGTCCCCTACCGCGCCAACCACGCCCACCTTTTGAAGCTCGGCCACCTTTGCCTCCCTTACCGCTTGGTCGCCACCCTCCATGGCACTGATGTTGTTATGCGTATGGGAGTTGCAGTAAACTATTGTCCTGGGCAATTGGGGGTCAAAGGGGTAGGATACTAGATGGAATTCGTACCCTAGTGCTCTAACAAGGCTGTCTGTGACCCCTGGGGGAAGTTGATGGGTCACGCAACGCACAGGCAGCCCAAAATCAAAAATTAACGTGCACGCAACCCCTCGTAGACCACGTGCGTGAAAAAATGAACCCGTACTACGCTGTGGCACCCAGAAACACAAAAATAAGTGTACGCGTAATACACACAGGGTACAATGACCTCTGAAGGGGAACGCGACACACGGGGCAAGCACAGTTGCTAAGTACGTGCGGAACTCACCGTCTGCCTGGGAAAAGAAAGTGAAAAATACATTGGCAACACCCCCGCCAAAAGAAGAATTGTACGCTGTACAGGACAAAAGGAGAAGTGAACTCTGTTTGAGGAAACAGGCCCAACAAAAAATCAGAAAAGAGCTGTCAGAGGTAACAGGGAGTATGAACTAGAAACGCTGTGAAGTAATCACGTATGAACCGACAAGAAGTACAGATTTCACCCAATCGCTCTCTACGAAAAGCACGTAGAAGGAAATGGCGTCCTACACGTAGCTTTTAAACCGGCCCACACGTACACGTCAGAAACGCGTGTATGTGGGCCCTTTTCTCCAATTACACGCGATGACACTCGGACGTGCAGTTTTCCCACGGGTGCTCTGTCATCACGTGCTATGAGGGAACGGCCGTGCTTGTAATGTAACTTACGTGCTCAGGGCCTTTGGTCCAATGAAATCGCGTGCGTGTGCTGACGCGCTTACACGCTAAGGCCCTTTCCTCAAATTACATGCTGACGTGCAATTTTTTCACATGCCAAATCACTCCGTATCAAGCTGGCCATGCGAAAACACACGGAAGACCACGCTCCTGCCCAGAAGGCCGAATTACTGCCCCCCAGATCCCCGAGCATGCTCCCACCTGCCATCTGCTGCTGCCTGACTGCCTGCTGCCCACGTGCCCTGCCATTTGCCGCCTGCACGTCAGCCAGGGGTGTAGTTGCTGTGACCACCCCTGCTGGAACCGAAGACTCCCAACTGGGATTCCATCGCTCCACAGCCCAGCCCCAGGACCGAGTTGCCCGCCCACTCCTGCCTCTGGGGTTGCCATGTCCAGCACAACACCATCTGGCAGCGCTGGCCATCCCCAGCCAGAGAGGCAGAGGGTCACCAGCTTCACTGCCACCGAAGTTGGTGTCCTGGTGGAGCAAGTCCTGGGGCAGTATGATGCCCTCTTTGGAAGTTTGCGCGCCAACAATGAAGGACGGACCAGGATCTGGATGGACATCGTGACTTCCATCAACGCGGAGGGGGTGGCAGTCCGCGACTTACATCATGTCAAGAAGCGCTGGGAGGACTTCAGGTCCAGGACCCTCAACAAGGCCCGGCGCCTCACTAAGGCAGTGGATGCCAAGGGACGCCGGGGCCAGCTGTCGAACCATCAAATGAGGGTCCTGGAACACATATGCCCAGTGCTCTACTCCAGATCCTTGAGAGGCAGACCTGTCTGGAGTCGAGCGGTAAGTATACATGCATGTTGATAGTACGCTGTGCGTGTCGTGGTGTGCCAGTAGTGTGCAGGTTACACATCTGTTTATGTAGGGCCATGTAGGGATGTGTATGTACATGGGTGTGAGGCTGCCACATGTGAGTCCTCTCAGTTGTGAGACACATTTATGGTGTATGTGTTGGTAATCATGCTGGGCAAATGCAGGTGTGGGAGCACACATGTTTGAATTTCTGTGTATGTACATTGGCATGGTTGTGGCATGGATGGTGGTTCATAATGCATGTATCTACACTGTGTTCATGTGCATGTATGTGTATCTGACAAGTGTGCACCTGTGATGCAACATGGATGGACGTGACACTGATATATAGAAGGATGAATGGCAGATGTGACATGTATGGCAATCTCATCACTGCAACAGTTGGAGGAGATATAGACATGCATTTAAGTGTGGTGGCGTGTGTGCATGTCTACTGCACTCCTTGTGTTTCATGTGATGTCAGGCTCACCTTTGGCTGTTCATGCTGTTGTATGTGTATGGAGGGTGCTGTCTGGTGCAATATTGATGTTGAAATGTTCATGTGTGTGAGTTAAAATGACATGTGTGTCGTGGAGTGTGATGCCGTGTCTGTAGTTAAACAATGCCACTCATGTGCAACTGTCATGTGTGTATCAGTCCATTGTACAGTGCCCTAATGCCTGTGTTTTATCTCTCCCTGTCTGCAGCGTCAACTGAAAAAGAGGGCGGAGAGGGTGCTGTGGAGCACAGCGGCAGGGATCATCCCGCCAGCCGGAGACGCAATGCCCGGCTCCCCTCCCAGGTTGTCATCTTGTCGGGGAGTGAGGAGTCCGGTGCCACATCCCAGGCCACAGCTGCTGAGGGAAGGTCCAAGAGGCGGAGGTCGGAGTTCGACTCCTCGGCAGCAGAAGGGGCAGCTGAGACCCCACAGGGTCCGACGGAGCAAGATGGTACGGAGTCATCCAGGTTGGTGGGGGTTTTGGTGGAGGAGGAGGCCGTGCAAGGGACAGACACAGTGTCTGGAGGTGGGGATTCTACTTGTGCTAGTGGTGCAGTGCAGGGGCAGGGACAGGAGGTAGCACACCGCGGAGGTGCCTTTGTGTAAATCTGTCCCCGATCCTGTGACTGCATCATCCCGCACCAGCAGGGATGCCTACGTCCAGACCCGTTTTCAGCGAGGGGATCCGCTTACAACAACTGGCCTTCCTCTCCCTGCGGACGTGGCTATCCAGGACCGGGTTGAGCCTGTCCTGGGTGGGGTGGCGTTGCGTCAACGGGCCATGCGAGGTGACCTGTAGTCTTTTCATGAGGAGACTGCACGTCATCTCGAATGGCTCGTTGACCGCGTTGACCTACTGGGACAGCTCACCAGGGCCGGATTCCTCTGTTTGCTGGACCTTGTTCCGACCCCCTCCTCAAATGAACCCCCTTATGCGCCAGTCGTACTCCATGCCATCTTCCCACCCATGTATGACCTGTGTACCCTGTGGAGCTGCCTCTGACCCTGCGGCGAGGCTGGTGGAGGACACATCCCTGCCACAGTTGGGAGTCGGACATCCAGCAGGGGTGGCCACATCAACAACTGCACCCCAGCCGGAGGAGGATGTGCAGGCAGCAAGAGCCAGGGCACCGGTAGAGGCACAGCAGCAGCAGCAACAAGGTGGAAGCCATGATGGCTCGGGGCCTTCGTCATCGGAGGGGCAGGCATCGGCCAGAGGCCAGGAGGACCCAAGACTGGAAGTGTCTTCCGTGTGGCAGTGGGTAGGCCATGCTATAGATGCGGAGCAGCAGCGGGCAGACGAGCCACGGCTCACGATGATCAGGGCGGAGAACTCCATGCGGAGGGCCCTGAGGCGGGCCGAGTGCCTCAAGGCAATTCAAAGGGCGTTGGAGGAGAACATGTCGTCGTCCCTGAGAACCCTCGGGCCATGGAAGAGGACTGCCTCCAGGACATTGAGCAGGAGTTCGATGATGCCCTGGCCCGGGACATTCAAAAGTGAGCCGTCGGACTAGCCCGCTGCCATTGTAAATAGTTTTTAGAGTTAGGTTTCCTTTTCGTTTTCCTTTTATTTGCGGTCAATGGACAATGCCACACACATTTGTATATAGTTATATTTTTAGGTAGTTTCTTAGGTAGGTTTCATTTGTTTAGTTGGGCTCATGGACCCTTTACATCGTTGGACAATGGATTGATTTTTTGGGGGATTTTTGCATATGGATTAATGGATTTTTATTTTGGACAATGGATTGTATATAGTTACATCATGGATTCATTTGGATTTTTTTTTCATTATGGACATGGAGTAATGGGTTTTTTTCAGGACAATGGCCCTCATTACGACCCTGGCGGAAATCGCGGTGCTAAATGCACCGCGGAGCACGGCGGAAAGCTGCCGATAGCGCCATGGAGGTTGGCGGATTTTCCGCCCCATGCCGACCTTGGCGGGGCGGTAAATCCCCATTCCCCATTTTACCCTTCCCCATTCCCATTTTTGCCCCATAGGGTATAATGGGAGTGGGGAAGGCGTTAATTGCGCCACCGCAAAATACGGTGGCGTAATTAACATCAAGGTCCCGTAGCGCCATGGATTTCTCCGCCCGGAAAAACCAGGCGGAAAACGTTCCATGGCGCTACGGGAACTCGTAGTAGGGCGGACGGGTCCGCCGCGAATAACGCTGGCGTAAACCCACTCCGCCAGGGTCGTAATGAGGGCCAATGTATTGTAAATAGTTGGACTATGGATTGATTTCGCATTTTTATTTATCATTATGAACATGAAACAATGGATATCTTTGTTTTACCTTTTTGTGGATTTGCGTTGGTGGATGGAGAGTTTGGACTGTTTTTCTTTCAAATTTGTTTGAAAGAAACAAATTTGAAAGAAAAACAGGCTGACAGTTAAATGCCAGGGGTGCAGATAAGCAAGAAGGAGAAACGGCAAGTCAGAGAACTGGTTGTAGATCAGAGAGAAGAGAGGCAAGGGGGTAACAAAGAACGTGGAGGACAGAAGGTAGAGAAGGGGGTAAATCAAGGAAAGCGGTTCAAAGGCTTATTCTGGTTATCTAGACTAGAAAAAAGCACGCAAACAACGGGGGAAAGGTCCTCTGGCTCGGGAGGACAGTAAACGGGATATAACTAGAATGGAATGAGTTATAGTTTAGGATTCCTGTATTTCGGGGTGCAGAAGGACATTACACGGGGGCAGCCCTTGGGGTCTGGGAGATGAGACATGGGATGGTTCAGTGACGCTGAGAAGATGTGGTGTACAGTATGACCCATCAAAAGGCTTCTAGGAAAGGGGGTGTAAGTAAGGGCACTAGCTAGCCCTAGGGGTGATAGCCGAGTGGAGGCGGGGGGTGCAATGCGGGAGAGGTAATGGGAGGCAGAGCCATATGACGGGGTGGGAGCACTGCTGTGGCAAGGGAGTTATGTGGAAAGGCGGGGGTGAACCGTAATGTAAAAGAAGACCCCCGAGGCGTGGCCGGAGTCAGAGATGAAATGATCAGGGGAGACTAGAGGCCATGAGGCGGGGCTGGAATTCAGAAGCAGTGAGGCTTGCGCCCTAAACGGTGTAACTGGGTGCGGAGGCAGGATGAGGGGAAGTGCTAGGCCAGCAATGGGTGCAGCGTGCACCTCACGGCTGATGATTCCTGCACACTGCACAGGCACCACGTCATATTGGAGAGTCCCATGAACAGCTCAGGAGTCATCGACTTGATGGCCAGGCTCTGCAGCCATATTCCACTCTAATTGCCAATGTTACCTCAACACACAGCCATGAGCACTGCTGGGCCATTCGCTGAGACTTCCGCATCCAACACACTTGGGCATTGCTGAGGCACTGACTGTCACTGCTACCATTGCCGCACCTAATGACCCCTGGGCCATTCCCTCCAGCCCCGAATAATACACTTGCAATAATCACCGACAACCAGAAAAACCTGCATGCGTCTTCGTGCATATTCCAACCGCTTTATAACACATACCCTCAAAACCAAAAGAGGATACCCCTCTAATAGTGCTTCTAAAAGATACTAGTGTGTGTGTTTTAAATCTTTAATACGCCCTTAGTGCTCAATAAGGCCCCAGTGTGTGAAGGGCGACCCCCCCGCCGCCTCTGTGCTTGCGCCACCCATGTGCCCACGATGCCCCCCCACACCTTGCTAGGGGTGGACTGGCCTATAGGGAACTCTGGAAAAAAATGTATATATATATATATATATATATATATATTATTTTTTTTGGGTAAGCCTCTGCGCCCTGGTCCTCTATTGTGTGGTATTTTCAAATGTTCCATAGGAAACTTGTTGGGTTTGCTGAAAATGTGTGGAGCGGCTGAGCCACTGAAAATTATTGCCCGGGCCTCTTCTGATTCCCCAGTCCATCCCTGCACTCCCCCTCTGCCCCCCACTCTGGGCACGCACTGTGCCTGGCACCTAATTAGGTCATAAAGGACCCAGCGTTTCCAGCTGGCCCCTTCCCCTTTCATCCCTTATCTCTTCCTCCTCTTCCACCTCTCGATACCAACAGGGAAGGGGGAGAGAACAGGAATCCTGATGCGGCCACGGCAGCGGGAGATGCGGCACAACGATGAGGCGGCAGAGTGGAGTCTGAATCACAGGACTGTGGGTATGTGCAGCAACGACACACACCCCCTACTGATGCGAGGCACCAGAGGTGTAATGAATTCTACCCGTGGCTTGAGAGTGTAGCAGAGGCCCCTGGAGGAGGAGCAGCTGGGAAAGGGCGTCCGGAGAGGGGCAGGGCGAGATATAGAAGGGGATCCCGTGACCAGTCAGAGGCCTCCTTATCTTCCTCATACACCCCCGCTCCATCACAGCATATCAAATACCATCGGCCCATATACCCCACCTCTGTGGAGACACAGGCAAAGAGCGTGGAACAACATGCTGGAGACGAGTTTTGAAGTTGGGTTCTGCACTGTCCCACCCTGTTCCACCTCCAGGTACCTCACAACTCTGGCTTGATAGATTGCCCCGGAAGGTCCACTTTCTTGGGCTGCAGAATCCCTTCCCTAACTTAGTAGGGAGTCAGCTGTCCAAATTGGCCACAAACCCCACCCGGAAAGTGTTCCTCAAGCATCAACAGCAAATACATGCTCTATAAATAAATGCACACTTTCAAAAAATTCTTGAAATTATTGGGCTGTAAGTTTCGATAGGGTCCATTCTGCTGACTTTGCTTATGTGTCCAACAAGCAAACCTTTTGTTCTCCGCGGTGCATAGCAAAGTCATTCACTTGTCTAATTGTGCACTCGATCTTACAACGCTGCATCACTAAACAAACTCGCTTTTGGTTGGTGACCTTCCAGAAGTTACCGTTCGGCGCATTTGCCATCACACGCTGACTACTTGTACTGGGCGCCCCAAAACGGCAGGAGACTGCTTTGTTTCATGTTCCATCTACTCCTCAACATTTTTCTGTAAAGAAAAAGTGCTCGGCACATTCGCATTACGCACCCCCACAATGCTATGGAGGAGTATAAGGCACTGAAAGGGCGCTGGGCACGGCAGCGTCTCCAAGGGCAACTTGACCCTTCCGGACACATGCACTAAATGTTATAGAAGTTGCACGAACATGGTCAAAGTGGCACATATCCTAAATGCACGAGCTGTGGGGGTGGGCTATTAGGTGCAGGGGGCATCCTGCACCGAGCGTTTGATGCGCCTTGTGGCGCGAGCACCTTATGATGAGAACAGATAAGCCCGGGACCCCCCGAAAGCAGACTTACTTGGGAGAGGAGCAGAGCTGCTGCCGTGGTTATCATAGCGGGAGCTGTGCGTGCTGCGCCTCCCGCTCCATCCCACGGGCTGCTGACAGGGCAGGAGGGGGAGCAGGGATGGCAGGCGCGTCACTCAGCACCCCGCACAGTACACAGCGGTGAGGTCAGGCGCGGCCCGCGACCACTCCGTGGCATGAATTGTGCCGTTTTATATTTTCGCCATTTTTCTACAAAAAATGCCAAAAATATAAAACAGCACAAGTCACCAGGGGCAGGGAGAGCCCTGGCAGGCAGAGGCCCTGTCAGGGCTCTCCCTGCCCCTGGTGACTTGTGCCGTTTTATATTTTTGGCATTTGAAAAATGCCGAAAATATAAAACGGCACAATTAGCATGCCGCGGGAGTGGTCGCGGGCCGTGGCTCATGGGCAGCAGCAGCTCATGCCTGCCTGCCCTGGGCCTTGCATACCGGTCCGTGCCATGGCCCAAGGCAAGGCCCTTGGGCCACGGCACGGACCAGGGCTAAACAAGGTAGGCCCAGGCCAGGCGCCGTCGCCCCAAGTTGAGGCAGTCAGCGAGTCGGCAGACTCGGCACTGCCAGTGCCGAGTCTGCCGACTCGCTGCCTGCCTCAACTTGGGGTGACTTGAGTCGGGCAAGCCCGCTACCACCAAGGCTCGCCCGACTCGAGTCGCCCCAAGTTGAGGCAGTTAGCGAGTTGGCAGATTCGCTCGCTGCACTCCAATCCACTCCAGCAACACTGAACGACGCAGCGGCCCTGGCCAGCCTACACGTCGTTCAGTGTTGCCTGGGCCACGTGGTGGTGGGCCCAATCAGAGATTAAAAACAATTGGGGTACTACTTACCGCGCTGGTGCAGCAGCAGCACCGTGTGGTCCGTGTCGACTCGTCGGGCAGCTTCAGACGTGTGAAGGCGGCACAGGCTCACAACACGCACACACCCTGCGCCGCCAGATACAGCAATGTCATTGGCTGTTTGGCAGCCAATGACATTACTGTATCCATGGCAGGGGAGGGAGGGAATAAATAAGTGCGCTGTTTGCGCACATTTTCTACTGGCGGGGCCACACCTGAAGCACCCCGCCAGGCTTTTAATTAAACGGGGCTATGTAGAGTGTGTGGAGCTACGAGCTCCACGCCTCTACTATACAAAAAAATATACCAAATTGGGACGCACCCTGCTGCCGGGCCGGCCCCGGGCCTACACTATTGTTTCCTTACCACAGCGCCCCAGCGCTGTTGGCAAAGGAAATTCCATCTTCTAAGCTAAAAGAGATTCAATCAGAGTTCTCTGATTGAATCTCTTTTAGCTTCTCTTTTTTTTTTGTTTTGTTGGGGGGGCGGAGCCCAGCCGCCCTATCATAGCAGCCGCCACTGCTTTGGAAACCATGTGTCTATACCACATAGCCCAAAACTTCACATACAAAAATAATATAAAACCTGATGAAAAAAAAAGGTAAATACAGAGTGACAAACTGTGAAGGCAGCTTAGTAAAACTCACCAAACCAAATTTAATTAATCATATCAAATTGTCATTAAAGACTCCTCAACATAAAGAACTATAATACATGTCCCTGTTACAACTCTTTAAACCATGGGGAAAAGAAGAAGAAATACTAGATAACTATGATTCATATGAAGACGCTTTCAAAGCAAATGAAAGCACTATAACTGATGTAAACGTTACATAGTACAATGAACAGCAACATGAAGAACATGAAGAAGAACTCCAGGCCCAACTAGATAAGGACACTCCTGACAGTAGTCAACCTTCTGTAACAGGAAGCCAAGAACCACTTGGAGAACCACTAATAACAAATGAGGCAGAATTAGCTATGACAGAAGTAGAAAACACCATGTGTCAGTATGAAGATAAAGAAGACTTAACTATACTACAATCAAAACTAAACAATGAGCAACGTAGCATTTTTCAAGAAGTAACAAAAGAAATTGCACATGGTGTACAACATGAAAACAAAGAATGCACCTGCCAAAATTACAAACCTATAATACTGTACGTCAGTGGTGAAGCTGGTTCTGGCAAAACATTCCTACTCAAAATCATCAGTAAATTCCTTCAACAATTGACAAACAACAAACTGTCAGCAATTGTCACTGCCCCCACAGGTTTAGCTGCCTACAACATAGGCAGTGTCACTTTACACCGATTACTACTCCTGCCAGTAGAACAACAAAACAAATTAGACTATTACAAACTTTCTACAGAAGCTGCAATGGAACTATGCAGAGTATTAAAACAAATGAAAATGCTACTAATAGATGACGTGAGCATGGTGTCCAACCTAATGTTGGCTTTGATTCACCTCAGATTACAAGAAGTACTCAAAACAAACTACGAAGATCTCTTTGCAGGAAAACACATTATTGCTTTCGGAGATCTTCTTCAATTGACCTATGGGCCTATTTTTAAAACATTAGGACACAAACTCTGCTGTAAAACTGTTGGCAGCATTGGAAATGTCAACCCTTGGCAAAATTTCCAATACAGAGAATTAACAGAAAACATGCAGCAATCTGCAGATATCACTTATGCCAACATCTTAAAAGGTATTAGAGTTGCGTACTATCTAAAGAAGCACAAGCAATATTGAAAACCCGGCACATTCATCCACTTTATGGCAATAATGCATGTGCTACAGATGTTATGGAACAATTAGCCCATGAAAATTGTCATTTGTATGGCCTTAATGCCAACTCTTGCAAGCTGTTCCAAATTCAATTAAATAATGTTAAATAAAGAAATGCAACCAATAATGGAAATTAGCGCCACAGACAAACTAGATATACATGGTATGACACTACCCATGTGTGAGCAAGCCACAACACGACTAAATAGTTTAGAAAATTCAATCTCCAACACAGCTGGGTTGGAAAAGATATTAAAATTATCCTTAAATTGCAGAGTAATGCATAAACGTAACCTTGACGTGGACCAAGGACTAGTTAATTGAGCACTGGCTACAGTTGTTGGCTTTCAAACATACCCACGTGACAACAAAATTCAGTTTGTCAATATTCTCTTTGACAAACTTTCAGAAGTAAAAAGGATAGGACGCTCAACAGCTCGATTCCTTCTCTTCAAAGACATGTATGTACGCAGAGAACAATTTTCTCTAACTCTTGCATACGCAATCACCTTTCATAAATCACAAGGTCTTACCCTAGACAAAGCAATGAAAGACATTGGTAACACAGTCTTTAAAGAAGGCATGAGCTACGTAGCACTATCACGCTTACATACACTTGACGGTCTATTTCTAATCAACTTTGATGCAAGTAAAGTAAATGCTGATATTCCTTGCATTTTAGAATACAATAGACTTCGCTCACTATACACCCCCCATCTAAACACATATTCTGTTGCACAAAAAGTAAAACGTTGTAAAAGAAAACTAAATCAAACAGAAATGCAACTGGATGTCACTGCAAATCCTCCAAAGAGAGTAAAAGAAACTAAAACTTCATCAATTACCACAAACATAAAAGAACCAATTAGGGAAAGTAAACTAGGTACTTCGTCAAAGAAGGAAGACAAACTAAAAAAAAATCAATCAGATACAGTCTACCTGGTCCATTTAAACTCTCAAATATATTTGGAGTAAGTTGCTACGCAAATGTAGCAATGAATATTCTATTTCAATTGTCACCAATTGTTGACATTTACTTACACAGTACAGACCAATTGTGTTTGCAAATGTTAGTACTTCATAGAAACGCAACAAATAATCCTGACAACACATATAGTGTTTATGGAATAAGAAAACAATTGGACTACTGTGTTGGAATGGTTAAATTCACTATAAACTCACAGGAAGATCCACAAGAATCTTGAGTGTACTTACTACAAGTACTGGAAAATAAAAACATACCTATAAATGAAATCTTCCAGATTTCATACATGTGGAAACATACATGCACTCTCTGCAACAATGTGACAAAAGCACAAATCCCCAATGAACGCTTTCTATATATATCAATACCTAATTGTGAATCCATTCCATTTCATCAACTTGTACAAAATGCAAACCATGGTAGATTATGTACTACCTGCAATTCGGATAATCGCTCCACCTTATTAATACAAACACATAGTAAATACGTATTACTAATGCTTCTACGTTACAATACAGATGGTACCAAAATCAACTGCAAGCTGACTGGATTCACACATGGTCAAGTATCACTTGGTAAGAACACCTTCAGAACAATAGGTATAATCTACCACGCAGGAGCCACAACCAATTCAGGTCACTACACTGCATATATAAAAAAGAAATGTGGATGGTTTGAATGTAATGATAGTACCATTACTCTAAAGCAGAGATTACCAGCAAATCATTCAAACACATATTTAATGTTCTTAAAACCAAAATGTATTAATTAAACTGTACTTAAACCTTAACTAAACTTGTAGTAAAAAAAATATAAACTGTTTGAATATTCCAACAGGTATCTAAGTGCCCAAAGATTCTACAAAAACTAATCAGATAAATGAATACCACTAAATTAGAGCAAAAAATAGACAATTAGAATACACAAACTGATATCTAACTGCTACAAAATTTTACAATATCCAAACAAATAAATGATATGTTACTGCTCCAAAAATCTGCAACAAGCCAATATATAGAGCATTAGCCAGAAACAACAAGTGAACACTGAAAACAAACAAACAAATAGACTGTAGCATAACAAAAAAAGTTTTTTTTTTAATCCAACATGTATTTTTTTTTCTCCCACAGACCCAGTGATTTTAGCAACAAACACAGAAACTGAGCATATTGCACAGTACACTGGTTTGTAATCTACCAAATATGAGGGTAAAAAAAAAAATGTTGATTATTCAATGTTATAAGTCGTTACAAAATACCAATACTAACATGATTTTTTCTTTTATCACAGAAATGAACAAGAAATACATGTACTCCAGTTACTAAACCAAACAGTAAGTATATTATAATAAGTACAACCATCGCAGCATATCACACCCATAGTGGCTTATATCTTTGTTCCTTATAAATTTGTTTTTGGATCCCAAAGTTATAAGCCACTATGAGTGTGATATGCTGCGGTGGTTGTGGCCAGGGCATAGAGTCTTGGACAGCGTCCTCAGGACACCCCCATTTTGTTTATTTACGAACATTTCTGAACACCGCAAATGTTCTGAGAACAGTTTCAGCTTGCTTGCGAACAACACGGACAGCGTCCTCAGGACACACCCTTTTTGTTTATTTACAGGCATTTCAGGACACCGCGAGTATTCTTAGAACACTTTCAGTTTGCAAGCGAGCAATACGGACAGCGTTCTCAGGACAACCCCATTTTGTTTTTTACGAACATTTCAGGACACCGCGAGCGTTCTTAGAACACTATCAACTTGCCAGCGAAACAATACATACAGCGTCCTCAGGACACCCCCATTTTGTTTATTTACGAACAATTCAGGACACCGCGAGTGTTCTTAGAACACTTTCGACTTGACAGCGAACAATAAGGACAGCGCCCTCTGGACACCCCCATTTTGTTTATTTACGAACATTTCAGAACACCGCGAATGTTCTTAGAACAGTTTCAGCTTGCTTGCGAACAACACAGACAGCGTCCTCAGGACACACCCTTTTAGTTTATTTACGGACATTTCAGGACACCGCGAGTATTCTTAGAACACTTTCAGCTTGCAAGCGAAGAATACAGACAGCGTCCTCAGGACACCACCATTTTGTTTATTTACGACCATTTCAGGACACCGCGAGTGTTCTTAGAAATAAATTTAAATAAATAAACACTTTCAACTTGCTAGCGAACAATACGGATAGCATCCTCAGGACGCACCCGTTTTATTTATTTACGAACATTTCAGGACGCCGCATTCTCAGAACAGCCCCATTTTATTCATTTAACAACATTTCAGGACACCGTGAGTGTTCTTAGAACAATTTCAACTTACCAGTGAACAATATGTACAGCGTCATCAGGACACCCCCAACTTGTTTAATTAAGGACATTTCAGGACACGGCGAGTGTTCTTAGAACCGTTTCAGCTTGCTTGCGAACAACACAGACACATATTTAGAACATTTCAGAACACTTGTGTTGTCCGCGGACAAAGCGAACACAACAGGGGGGTCTACCACCTAAATAAATACAACATTTAACCCATCTCTTACTCCCCCACCATCCCCAAACACTTTTAGACACCAACACACTCTACTAAATACAATTTTTCAACCAAGTTTCACTGCGCTGTCCGCAGACGTCCGCGAATCCAAGATGGCGGGCACTACCGAAAATCTGACACGCTTCACGCTCTACGCCATCCATTCAGCGAACACGTCGCATGTCCGCGGACATGCCGTAAGCCGATTGGCCAATCAGGACACTGTCCGTGGAGCGAACAGGGAAGTGTGTCTGTGGACTGAACACAGATATCACTAATTTGTTTTTACCTACTTTTTGGTCATTTTTAAAAAAACTACTGGACGGATTTTCACCAAATTTGCAAAAGCACGCTTTTGGGACCAATCTGCTACTCTGCTAAAAAAGTTTTGGGAACCCCCTTATAACTTTGCTCCCCCTAAACGAATCCTCACCAAACTTTGCAAAAAAATTCTGAGGGGGCCATATACTTGCAAAGTTTGGTGGTGATTCGTCCGGGGGGAGCAAAGTTATAAGCCGCCCAAGAAGTGCTCTTCCTATGGAAACAGCAACTTAACCATAACTACATGGCCACTACCGTGGCCATGTCATATATATATATATATATTCAGTGAAAAAAACTTTGTTAAAGGGACATTATGGTTACGTTGTGCTACTAAAAACCTATGAAATTCAGTGAAACAACTTTGTTAAAGGGACGTTATGGTTCCAAGTAAAACTGATAAGCCCCTGAAATTCACCAGTTATGGGAAGCTAAGCAACCATAACTTGCGCCACCACCGTGCACTACAAATGCTTACCATAACTGGCGAATTTCAGGGGTTTTTCGGTTTTACTTGGAACCATAACGTCCCTTTAACAACATTTTTTCACTGAATTTCATAGGTTTTTAGTAGCGCAACTTAACCACAACGTCCCTTTAACAAAGTTTTTTCACAGAATTTCATAGGTTTTTAGTAGCACAAATTAACAATAATAACTCTGACTTTATGTACATGTAATATGGAACATACTGAACCCCTTCTACTGAATTTGATGTCTGTGAACTACTTTAATGTCCGCGGTCATGTTCTGACAACAGTACCACTACCTAAAAACTCTGGGGGGGTATGTTTAATTGTTATATCATAACATATGAACAATTTACAAATTCACAAACCAGCACACATACACATCAACAGGGTAATTCATAGAATTTCGCACAAAAGTGGCGCACGCGGCTGGTACACAGTGTCCCCGTGCGATACACTGCGCCAGCCACGTGCGATAAAATCCATTTAATCGCACAGCGTATTCATGGATTTTAGCCCCCAAAACCAGCCGTGGCGCAGAGTGGCGCAGCGACCCTGCAGCAGCGCCAGTTACGCCCCCAAGAACGCCCTCGTGCAAGGAAAATCCATCAAAATCCCCAATTCATCGCAAATGTCTGCGCTAACCTTCCAGTTTACAGGGCTGCAAAACAGCAAACGCCAAGTGGAGTCAGTGTATTACTGGGCTGTGCGGGAAGTTTCACACACGATTGGCCCTGTGCGAGCGGGGTACGTGTATAACTGGGGAGTGCAGGAAGTTTCACACGCGATTTCAGCAGGGTACGTGTATTACTGGGGTGCGCGGGAAGTTTCCTCCTCCTCTGCCCGCTGCCGCTCCACACCTATCTGCTGGCCCAACCGTTCCCACACGGAAGACACTCCCATTCCAGGGTTCTCCTGCCCTCCGGCCAATGCCTGCATCCCTGATGTTGATGGCCCCGAGCCATGATGCCTCCCACGTCGAGCCTGCCGCTGCCTCCGACGCAACTGCCTGTGCCAGCATGACGGCATCCAGGCTGATGGAATCCACCGATGCCGTCGTGCACGTGCCCTGCCCAATGATGCCGTCACATCCTCCATCTGCTGGGGTCCAGTTGCTGGTGTGTCCACCCCTGCTGGACCTCCGACTCCCGACTGTGGCAGGGATGGGATCACCACCGAGTTGGCTGCGTTGGTCGGGGCAGGTCCACAGGGGGCCCTGGTGGCATCTGGGCCGGAGGACAGCATGGAGAACGACTGGCGCATAGCCTCCACAGAGGAGGAGAGGGTCGCCAGAGTGCCCGACACATGTACGAAACCCCCGACCATGGCCGCTCCCAACTGGGCCACGCTGGCACGGTGCTCTTCGTGATGACGTGCGTGCTCCCACCGGGAAGCACGCACCTCATCACGAATGACACCCGCGCGCAACGCGACACCAATCAGGACCTTCTCCACACGGCCAGGGGTCCCCTCGTCCGCAGGTGGAGTGGAGTCAGATGACATGGACATCCCTCCTAACTGCGGACGGGCCTGGGATGGGGCATCCCTGCTGGTGCATGGTGGTGCAGTCACAGTGTCAGGAACAGTGACATGCACAGGCACCTCCACGGTGACCTGTGCTGCCTCCTGCCCCTGGCCCTGGACTGCACCACTTGCACCAGCAGGGATGCCCCCACCAGGCCCCATGTGCGGCTCAGTAGCGGCCTCCTCCTCCTCTGTGGAAACCACCAACCTGGATGGCTCCACCCCGTCTTCCGCCGTTGCAAGCCCCTGTGGGGGCTCACCCACCCCTTCCACTGCAGCCGTGGGGGCATCCCCGCCGCTTTGCTCCATAGCGCCATCTCCGCCCTCTTCTTCACTTTGCGCTGTGTAGAGGGAGACATAGAACACAAGCATCAGGGTACTGTACAATGGTCCCCTAGACAGGAAGCAATAGCAGATGAGTGGCACTGTCAAAGATCCCTTCCATCATGTCCCTCCACAACAGTGCAAGCAAAACACATGCAGTAACAGGCATGGCGCATGCTATGGACATTAGCAAACATGTCTAAGGGACTCTTGAAACATACAGTGTTGTTTTTGAACTCACATGCATCATGGGTCATGCCTATCACATGCACACACTTCACCGTACTTTCATCCATCTGGACTCGTACACCCCAGACAAATTCTCAAATGCATGACCATGATGTCCCTGCACACACACACGCTTACATGGCCTATGTCACACATACAGGCAAGTTTCAGACAACCAGCACACTGCAACATGCCCTGTCTCACACAGCAATGCTTGGCCACTTACCGCTCGACTCCAGACAGGTCTGCCTCTCAAGGACCTGGACGTGGAGCGCTGGGGATATGTGTTCCAGGACCCTCATCTGATCTTCCGACAAGTGCCCCGGCACCCCTTAGCATCCGCTGCCTTCAAGAGGTGCCGGGCCTTGTTGAGGGTCCTGGACCTGAAGTCCTCCCAGCGCTTCTTGACATGATGGAATAGTCGGACTGCCACCCCCTCCGCGTTGATGGCAGTCACGATGTCCCTCAAGATCCGAGTCTGTCCTTCCTTGTCGGCGCGTGATGATCCGAAGAGGGCATCATAATGCCCCAGGACAAGCTCCACCAGGACACCAACTTCCTTCTGACTGAAGCTGGTGGTCCTCTGCCCCTCTGGCTGGGGGTCGCCAGTGGTCTCGGATGGTGTTTGCCCTGACATGGCGACCCCCTAGGCAGGCGTGGGTGGGCAACTGGGTCCTGGGGCTTGGCTGTGGAGCGATGGTATCCCAGTCGGGAGTCTTCTGTTCCAGCAGGGGTGGACACAGCAACTGGACCCCTGCAGATGGCTGATGTGCAGGCACCAAATGGCAGGGCACGGTGGCAGCAGGCAGGCAGGCAGGCAGCGGCAGATGGCTCGTGGGAGGCTGCTCGGGGCTCTAGGGGACAGTAATTCGGCCTTTTGGACAGGAGCGTGGTCTTCCGTGTGCTTACGCGTGGCCAGCTTGATACGGAGTGATTTGGCACGTGAAAATTCTGCACGTCAGCGTGTAATTCGAGGAAAGGCCCTTAGCGCGTAAGCGCGTCAGCACGCATACGCGACTCCATTGGACCAAAGGCCCTTAGCGCGTAAGCTCGACTGTGACGTATCGCGCACGGGCTTTGCCCTGGCAGGGCTTGAAGATCCCACGTGGATTTCCATTGCTTAGTACGTGCTTTTCGTGGGGTGCGGTGCGTGTGTTATGCAGGCGTTGGGGTTCAAACGCTATTACTTCACAGCGTGTGGGTGTTGGCTACGCGTTCTTCTACATGCAAGGCAGACGGTGAGTGGTACCCTGCTCCCCCAGGCCCGATCGCGTGTTAAACAACCCGCGAGCCCCTGAAATACACGTACCACGCTCCCCCATGCCCGATCGTGTGTTAAACTTCCCGCGCAGCCACGAAATACACGCACATGCTATTATTCACACAGCGGGTGTCCGTGTTTGTCGGGTACCCCTTTGCACGTCATTTAGGGGTGCGTGGGAAGTTTCACATGCAAATTCAGCAGGGTACGTGTATTTCAGGGGTTCCAGGGAGTACTACACATGAATTGGCCATGTGGGTCCGCCCAGGTGTTCCCTCTACACCCTCCATGGCCCCTGCAGGCAGCCCACACCACAGGGGACTACCCTGCACCCCTGCTCATGTGGGGCACCCTCCACCAGGCCCCCACTCATGTCTCCCAGCACCACCACCCCAGCACTGTGGGGCACCCTCCACCAGGCCCCCACACATGTCCCCCAGCACCCCCACCCCCCAGCACTGTGGGGCACCCTCCACCAGGCCCCCACTCATGTCTCCCAGCACCCCCACCCCCCAGCAGTGCAGGGCACCTGCCAGCAGGCCCCCACTCATGTCCCCCTGCACCCCCACCCCCCAGCACTGTGGGACACCTGCCAGCAGGCCACCACTCATGTCCCCCTGCACCCCCACCCCCCAGCAGTGCAGGGTACCTGCCATCAGGCCCCCATACATGCCCCCCAACACCTCATGACGATCCATAATCATGGCCCCCATGCCCACTCAATACACTGCCTACGCCACCCCAGTCCGAACACACCACCAGGTATGACATCCACCCGACAAAGAAATCACCAGCACATGATGCATCCCAAATGGCTAGTCTGCACATCAACACATATCCGTCAAACCCACACAATGACAGCATGTGAATGATAGAACACACATTGTGACATGCATGAAACCAAAGAGAGAATACCACACATTGAAGTACAAAATTATAATGTATTAAACAGAAAAGCAAGGCAATGAAATGGAACAGAAGAAAATGGAAATAATAAATGAAATCCAGCATGTCCAATAAATGAAAAAGATGCATGAAATCCAAATGAAAGGCAATCCAAAAGCAAATCTCCAAAGTGTCAGTCTGAGAAAATAAATCCAATGTTCCAAAATAAGAAAAAACCATTGATCCATGTGAAAAAAAAATCAAAAATCCAAATCCATTGTCAAACTATGTACAAGGTTAACATCCAGGGTCCATGTGCCCAATCCTTTAAATGAAACCTATAAAATAAAATACTACCTAATGAAGAACTATATACAAGAAGTTGGGGCATTGTCCAAGCGCCCCAAAACAAAACAAAACTGAAAGGAAACTTAACACTAAAGAACTATTTACAAGGGCAGCGGGCTAGTCCGACGGCTCACTTCTGGATGTTCCGGGCCAGGGCATCATCGAACTCCGCTCAATATCCCGGAGGCGGTCCTCCTCCATGGACCGAGGGTCCGCAGGGCCGACGACATGTTCTCCTCCAACTCCCTGGGGATTGCCTCGAGGCACTCGGCCCACCTCCGGGCCCTCCATATGGAGTTCTCTGCCCTGACCATCGTGAGCCATACCTCTTCCGCCCGCTTCCGCTCCGCATCTATGGCGTGGCCCAACCGCTGCCACAAGGAAGACACTTCCCGTCCTGGGTCCTCCTGCCCTCCGGCTGATGCCTGCCCCTCCGATGTCCAAGGCCCCGAGCATCATGGCTACCACCTCGTTGCTGCTGCTGCTGTGCCTGTGCCCGTGCCCTGGCTCCTGCTGCCTGCACATCCTCCATCGGCCGGGGTGCAGTCGTTGATGTGGCCACCCCTGCTGGACGTCTGACTCCCGACTGTGGCAGGGATGTGTCCTCCACCAGCCTGGCCGCACCGTCAGAGGCAGCTCCAGAGGGCACCCAGGTGACAAATGGGTGGAAAGATGGCACGGAGGACGACTGGCACATAGGTTGTTCAGTTGAGGAGGGGGTCGGAACAAGCTCCAGCAAACGGAGGAATCGGCCTGGGTGACCTGTCCCAGTAGGCCGACGCGGTCACCTCGCATGGCCCGTTAACGCAACGCCACACCAGTCAGGACAGGCTCAACCCGTACCTGGATAGCCACGTCCGCAGGCAGAGGAAGGCCAGTTGTTGTAAGCTCATCCCCTGCCTGAAAACAGGTCTGGACGTAGGCATCGCTGCTGGTGCAAGATGATGCAGTGACAGGATCAGGGACAGGATTCCACACAGGCACCTCCGCGGCGGCCTGTGCTGCCTCCTGTCCCTGGTCCTGCACTGCACCACTAGCACCAGTGGAATCCCCGCCCCAAGACCCTGTCTCTGTCGCTTGCACGGCCTCCTCCTCCACCAAACACCCCACCAACCTGGATGACTCCGTGCCATCTTCCCCCGTTGGGCCCTGTGGGGTCCCAGCTGCCCCTTCTGCTGCCGAGGAGTCCAACTCCGACCTCCGCCTCTTGGACCTCCCCCCGGCAGCTGCGGCCTGGGATGCGGCACCGGACTCCTCACTCCCCAATGAGATGACAACCTGGGAGGGGAGCCGGGCCTTGCGTCTCCGGCTGGCGGTGCAATCCCTGCCGCGTTGCTCCACAGCACCTTCTCCGTCCTCTTTATCAGTTGACGCTGCAGACAGGGAGAAATAAAACACAGGCATCAGGGCACTGTACAATGAACACATACACACATGATAGTTGTACATGAGTGGCATTTGGAAACCTCAGACATGGCATCACATTCGCCAACACACATGTCATTTCAACTCGCACACATGAGCCATACACAGCCATATTGCAACAGCCAGCACCATCCATACACATACAACAGCATGAGCAGGCAAAGGTGAGCCAGACATCACATGCAACACAGGGAGTGCACTACACATGCACACACCACCACACTTGCATGCATGTGTACACCTCTGCCAACTGTCGCAGTGTTCAGATTGGCATCCATGTCACATCTGCCAATCAGGATTCCACATCCCGCTGTCACATGCATCCATGTTGCATCACTGTTGCACCCTTGTCAAATAAACACACATGCACATGTACACAGTGCTGATGCATGCAGCTGAAACCAACATCCATGTGTGACATCACGAACATGCCTACTTACATACACATTCATCCAAACATGTGTGCCCACACATCTGCATTTGGCATGCAAGCCTACACACACAAGCACCATCCATGACTCACACATGAGAGCCCTCGCATGTGTTAGCCTCACGGCCCTGTTCACCCCCCCAATACTTGGCCCCATAAAAACACATGTGCAACCTGCACACTACTGGCACACCACCACACGCACATCTTACAATCATGATGCATGTACACTTACCGCTCGACTCCAGCCGGGTCTGCCTCTCAAGGACCTGGACATGGAGCGCTGGGGATATGCATTCCAGGACCCTCATCTGATCGTCCGACAAGTGGCCCCGGCGCCCCTTAGCATCCGCTGCCTTCAAAAGGCGCGGGCCTTGTTGAGGGTTCTGGACCTGAAATCCTCCCAGCGCTTCTTGACATGATGGAATAGTCGGACTGCCACCCCCTCCGTTGTTAGGCAGAAACCTGTGCAGTTCCCTCTGGGACCACTGCAAAAGGCTTAGGACTACAGGTGTTTGGCAGTGAACCCACTTGGTAGCAGTCTGTACCACACAGATTCACTTGGTAGCTGTGGCTAAGCAGTCAGACTTCCCTCAAGAAGAGTCAAGCAGTATGTGGAGTATACAATATAGGGCAATTCTTCACCGTAAAACAAGCAAACACGCAACGAGGCTCAGTGTAAAGATATTAAGGTATTTATTTATAACGGAACATCTATGGCAAACACTATGGCACTATTACGGCAAACACTTCAATCACAATATCTCTACGAAGAAGAAATTATCAATCCCCCTAACAATATTTCGACAAGTGTAGGTTCTACCAGCATCACTTATTTACAGACAGAGGTGTATGCCTCAACCTAGATGGCACTCTAATATTAGTTAGGACGGGAGAGAAAAATAAGCAGGTTACGAAATCAACACAGTTCAATACTTCATCGAAAAATGCAAGGCAAGGAGGCAAGAACCACAATAGCACATTCAACAACGAAAAAGGCCACACTGTTGTGGCTGTGGTTGTGCCCGTGGGCTAACGTACCAGTAAGAGGGCAAAGGGAACTAATATTAACACAAGGTACTAGTACGTATGTAGGTTGGCCTATAGGAAGGTGTGAATGAATTAAGGCCCTGCCCCTGGTCCAAACCTAAGTGCCCCATTTTGGGTTAATAGCATCTACATATAATTGGTATCCATCATAATGCAACACATCAAGGATAGTCGTGTAGATTATTGTAAGTTAAAGACAAGACTTTATGTGCAAACATCCGTTTAAAAGGTGAAAACAATGCCCTAAACCATGAGGGCAAATACAATCAATAAAACATTTATAAGGTTACATACATATAAAAATTCCTTCTTAACATAAATCAGAATGCAGATTGCTAAACAGAAATGATAAATATTAGTTAGAAAGGAAAGAAGAAAACATGGAAAAATCAATGAAACATAAACAAAAGTAATGGAAATATGTCTCCCAATGTAGAAACATCAACACTGGAAAAAAGTAACAAATACTTTTTTCAATATTATATGGTCATGATAAGTATCAGTAACACCCCAGTGGGAATATTTGTTCATACACCAATGGGGTGGGGTCTGCCAACGCATGAGGGGGAAGAAAAAGAAAATAAGAACAATACTGATGTGACAAAAATGAATAAGGCTAATTCAATAGACAGTGATCTCAGAAAACCAACTGAGATACTGAACAAATGTTTCTGTAGATCCTGGCTAACTGAAGGAACAACAAAACATGTATTGTTATAGACGAGAGGTCCAATATAGATCAGATGTTATTCTGAGGGACCTCCAATCCCCTCTAGACAATATTGCGTTTCGGCGGTACCAGCTCCGCCTTCATCAGGGCAGTAATAGCAAGACCCTGTGGGAAACAACAGAGAAAAAAAAAAAAGGAAGGAATGTTTTTAGAATAAAGAAAAGAACTGAATTCGATCAAGAACAGTAAAAAGAGAAACATGTATAAAAGATAATGAAGAGAATGATTTATGTGTAACAGAATTATGTAGATGAATCGCTAAAGTCAAAAAATTGCAAAGTGCATGATCCTAGTCATGTTTGCAACTCACATCATGCCAAGAACCACAATAGATCATAAAGTTCAGAGGCCAGGCCCACTCGGAGAGAGGCAAGGTGATATGTCCCAAAAAGTCTCTTAGTGGAAATGCGTTTGAGTCTTTGTAGCAAATTGTTATCGGCAGATTGAACCAGTTCAGAACAATACGTGAGAAAGCTTGGAGGCGACCCAACGGAAAGGAGAGGATTAAGACACCTCACTCGAACCGATCGAAAAGGGAAGCCAGGCGGACACGGTACCTTGTTTGTGGAGAGACAGCTCCGGTGGGGGCAGTTGTTCCTGGTGGTGGATGCATGTTGGGTCTTTGCCAAGAGTAGAGATGATCTTGTCGTCGAAGAAAAGTGAAGTCCGGTGCACCACCAGGGAAGAGATTTGCCGCGGAGTGCTCCGTCACAAGGCACCACCTTTTGGTCGCGGTACAGGGGTAGTGGCTATCTGGTTGCCGAAGTGCTCTGCACGGGCAATTCGACCACTGCGTCCTGAGGGGAAGAAAAAGCAAAGGGGACTGGTTGTTCCCACCAGTCAGGGGAAGAGACTTTCCGGCAGGGAGATCTCCTCTGTCATCGGAAAGTGGTGAGTCGGTTCCGCAGGGCTCCACCGGAGGTGTCGTCATTGCAGGTCGGCTCAGCTTTACCCTCATCGGATTCTTAGGTCCTGTGGCGACTTCTGAAGATCCAGTCCCAAAAGACCTGCTTTTATGCAGAAAACCCCATTCATTCAGCCTAGCTGTCAATTAACACATGCTAATTGGTGAGCGGGGAGGGTCACCACTTGGGCCAATCACTCCACAGTGCGACTGGAGTTGGCAAGGCAACTCGGTCCAGGGTGCCTAAACCCCCTCCCACACCCCTGTGGTAACCCAGACAGAATGGCACCACTTTGGAGGGTCTCTGTACAGAAGCCCGCCAAAAGTGGAACAAAGGGCTTGACCTTTGGTTTAGGAGTCACAGAGACGAACACAGACGCCATTTTAAAAACCGAGTTCTGGCAGAAAATACCATCCGATAAACTTATTTAAGCTAAGTAGACCGGTGGTACGTTAGAGATTAACGAGAAAAAGTATCAATCTCTAACAATGGGACGAATCCCATAGGGTTATGTTCGGGGTCGAACATAACAAGTAGTTTCCACTGCCACCAGCCAAAACTCGACGAGGGGGGACGGGACAGTGCCCCCTCGAATAACAGACCCAGGAGTAATCGAATTACCCCTACTAGTACGTCCACAATAGGATGGTTTGTACTAGTTCTGTTAGTAAATTTAGGTCTAGTAAAGCCAATGGTGACTTTACATGCCCGGGGAGACAGTAGTCAGTCCCCGGGTATGGAGTCTATGATGGGGATCCGCTAGGACGCCCCAGTGTTACGGCACTTAGGGTGCGGTGTAACACACATAGAAAAACATATGAGACCCTATGGAGTAAAAGACCCCATAACCCATAGAACACATTGACATATAAAGGAATTACACACATTCATGTCCAAGAGTGGGAGAAAAAGAGTCTCACTCTTGGCAGGATGGAAAAAAAACAAACTCCAGAAATCCAGCAAAGCTGCTGGGGGACTCACTAGGTTAGGAAATTCAGCCTAAACAGAGAATTCTCCCTAACATCCGTGTTGATGGCAGTCACGATGTCCGTCCAGATCTGAGTCCGTCCTTCCTTGTCGGCGCTGTCATAAATCACCAATGTATCAATTGAAAAGGATACAGTAACCAAAAAAGGATACAATTGGTAGGGCTCTTCCGGATCCTTTTCACAAGACTTGATTGAAGGCAGGCCAAATTAGACATTCCAAATGATACAACTCTCTGACTGAATAAAACAGGCAGAGAGATGGATCACTGGAAAGGGTTATTGTATCGTAAAATATGCCTAGGATAGATAAAGTATCATAAGAAACTGTCCCAAACTCAAATCACTATGATAGCACAGTATTAGCATTAATTCGAAACACTAACCTTAAGGCCAAACTGAAGAATTCAACGAAAGTCTCATGAAGAAACCCAGGAGTGGAAACAACGATATAGGAGGGGAAGATTAGTAAGGGAGACTTATCCCGAATGGCACGAGGCTCACGCTAGATAACGGGTTGGTGCACCACGGGATAGCGTCCAAAGTACTGTGCACAATCACCTTCCAATAGTTCATGAAATACTTTCTTTCCCACGAAGAACAAAATTTGATTTTCACCTGTTAACTGTCACAGGCACCAAAGGTTCAAAGAACTTCAGAAAACCACGTGCAGGATTGCACGCGACAGCGTACACGCAGCCAGGCCAGCCGCACTTGGAGAAAGCGTTTCCGCGTGAAGATTTAGCAAGCAAACTATATACACGCAGCCCAGGGCAGCCGCGCTTGAAAACAGCGTCCGCGTGTGGAGATTTGGCACGCGAACAGGATACACGCAGCTCAAGACAGCCGCGCTTGCAGACAGCGTCCGCGTGGAGATTTGGCACGCAAACAGGATACACGCAGCTCAGGACAGCCGCGCTTGCAGATAGTGTCCGCGTGGAGATTTGGCAAGCGAACAGGATACACGGAGCTCAGGACAGCCGCGCTTGCAGACAGCGTCCGCGTGGAGATGTGGCACGTGAACAGGATACATGCAGCTCAGGAAAGCCACGCTTGCAGACAGCGTCCACGTGGAGATTTGGCATGCGAACAGGATACACGGCTCCAGGAATTAGCGTGTGGAGGAAAACACGCTCAAAAAAGGCCAAAGAAGTTGCTGAAGAGAATGCGAGAACGCAGGTCAGGAGTTCAGCTACAACATGCCAAAATTGACTTAATCAGAAGCAGCCATCAGCGTTTCCACGCTGCTTATGTACGCACTGCAGTGATACACGTGGGCGTAACTAATTTTGTATGGAGAGGTCGTTCCTGGTCCAGAGATATGTCCAGCAGGCATGACAGGCGCACAAACTTCCGAAGAGGGCATCATACTGCCCCAGGACTTGCTCCACCAGGACACGCTGGGGATATGCGTTCCAGGACCCTCATCTGATCTTCCGACAAGTGGCCCCGGCGCCCCTTAGCATCCGTTGCCTTCAAGAGGCGCCGGGCCTTGTTGAGGGTCCTGGACCTGAAGTCCTCCCAGCGCTTCTTGACATGTTGGAAGTTGCGGACTGCCACCCCCTCCATGTTGATGGCAGTCACGATGTCCGTCCAGATCCGAGTCTGTCCTTCCTTGTCGGCGCGGGAACTTCCGAACAGGGCATCATACTGCCCCAGGACTTGATCCACCAGGACACCAACTTCGGTGGCAGTGAATCTGGTGCCCCTCTGCCTCTCTGGCCGGGGGTTGTCAGTGGTGTCAGATGTTGCAGTGCCCGACATGACAACCCCAGAGGCAGGAGAGGGTGGGCAACTGGGTCCTGGGGCTGGTCTGTGGAGGGATGGAATCCCAGTCGGGAGTCTTCGGTTCCAGCAGGGGTGGTCACAGCAACAGCACCCCTGGCTGATGTGCAGGCAGCAAATGGCAGGGCATGTGGGCAGTAGGCAATCAGGCAGCAGCCGATGGCAGGTGGGAGCGTGCTCGGGGCTCTCAGGGGCGGTAATTCGGCCTTCTGGGCAGGAGCGTGGTCTTCCGTGTGCTTACGCGTGGCCAGCTTGATACGGAGTGATTTGGCACGTGAAAATCAAGCACGTCTGCGTGTAATTCGAGGAAAGGGCCTTAGCACGTAAGTGCGTCAGCACACATACGTGAATTCATTGGCCCAAAGGCCCCCAGCGTGTAGGCGCGTCTATGACATTACGCGCACTCAAAGATGGCCTCGCTGTGATTTTCGGCAGTCCACTCGACCACAACAGGCCACCACCAGCCAGCCGATTGGCTGCCGGGCCCTTCTACTGCCCCATTGGCTGCCGGCTGGCAAAGCCGGCCCACTCCCTCCAAGGCCCACGGGAGACAAGGCTGGAACCTGTCTGTGCCTGTTCTTGCTGCATTCTGCCGTCTGCCAGAGCCCCTGGCCCTCGAACATGCGAACACCAAGGTAACACTATATATAGCTACTGCGCACTACCACCAGCAACAGATGACACGCCCATGTGTGTTTAATTTGAATCTACATATGGGTTCACATTTTTGCCTCTAGCCCTAGTGTCTTTACTGCCGCATTGCATTTTAGTCAGTGCACTATTCGGATTCTAGGTGCTGCCCCATTGCATTCAGTTAATGTACTATTCTGATTCTAGGTGCTGCCCCACTGCATTTTAGTTAATGTACTATTCTGATTCTAGGTGCTGCCCCATTGCATTTCAGTTAATGTACTATTCTGATTCTAGGTGCCGCCCAACTGCATTTCAGTTAATGTACTATTCGGATTCTAGGTGCTGCCCCATTGCATTTAGCTAATGTACTATTCTGATTCTAGGTGCTGCCCCATTGCATTTCAGTTAATGTACTATTTGGATTCTAGGTGCTGCCCCATTGCATTTAGTTAATGTACTATTCTGATTCTAGGTGCTGCCCCATTGCATTTCAGTTAATGTACTATTCTGAATTTAGGTGCCGCCCCATTGCATTTCAGTTAACTTACTATTCTGATTGTAGGTGCTGCCCCATTGCATTTCAGTTAATGTACTATTCGGATTCTAGGTGCTGCCCCATTGCATTCAGTTAATGTACTATTCTGATTCTAGGTGCTGCCCCACTGCATTTTAGTTAATGTACTATTCTGATTCTAGGTCCTGCCCCATTGCATTTCAGTTAATGTACTATTCGGATTGTAGGTGCTGCCCCATTGCATTTAGTTAATGTACTATTCTGATTCTAGGTGCTGCCCCACTGCATTTTAGTTAATGTACTATTCTGATTCTAAGCGCTTCCCCATTTTAGTCAATGTTCGGAATTGTCACATCTAAGTGCCCTATGATGTAAGCATTTTAGTCAATGTTAGGAATTGTCACATCTAGGTGCCCCTGATGTATGCCAACTAGCCACCGACTATCATAGTCTGGCCTGCTCCCCACCAGCGCCACTAGAATCCACCATTATCTACAGACCATGAACTTCTGGCTCGCCCTAATCATGTTGCCATTCTGCTTAATACAGGACAACTTACCCTGTAGCAACAATAGCTACAAAGCCCACCAGGACGGCCTGGCTAAACTAGGGTGCCCCAGACACCACCCCATCCCATGCCCCACCCCATTCCTACCCTCCGCATCCCCCTTCCCCTCCACTAACCACCCCCTCACCTCCACCTCCATTGCCATCCATGGCCCACCTACCAACAGCCACCCCAGCCCCATTGCGAAGTCTAACCAAATTAAACTGACCACCAAACCTCCCGCCCGCTTTAAGCCGCCCGGCCTAACCACCCCATCCCTTACTCCCAATCTCACAGCCCACAATAACAGATTAGGCTCCAGGCTCCCCACCACAATTTCTAGATCCAGCTCCAAACCTTACACCAAAACTAATACAAAGCACATTGCCCCAAACAAGCCCACACCTCCCCCACTAAAAGGCGCCCTACTCAACGTCAGACCCTTGGCTGCCCACCCCACAGAAATTGCAGACATTATCCTTACCAACGACCTTGACTTTCTAGCCCTAACAGAAACCTGGCTTCATGAGGCGTCCGGACTCCATTTATCGCTAGCCATCCCAGACAAATACTCTATCCTCAGAGCGGACAGACCAAACGCCAGAGGTGGAGGTGTAGCGATCATTTCAAAATCTGCCCTAGGCCTTAGACCAACCGACACAGTCGCACTCACATCCTGTGAGTTACTCACAGCCAAACTACAAACATCCCCCACAACCACAATCACCATCCACCTCATATATAGACCCCAGTCCCCCCTGGGACCTTTGAAGAAGACATCACATCCCTCATCACCGAATATTCCAAACCATCAGCACAAATCATGATCCTCGGAGACTTCAATCTCGGCTACCAGGACCCGAACGATGCACATGCTGCATCCCTAGCCAATGTCCTAACCGATCATGGTCTTACTCACTTCGTTGTACTCCCTACCCACCAAAAAGGCAGAACCCTTGATTGGGTAGCAACTCACAATTGTAATACAACCTGCAAAGACCCCCAACCTCTGGCATGGACCGATCACCACATGATCCCTCTTGAGGTCAACACCAATCAGGCACTGCCCAATAAGCACCCCATGGCACCAGCATGTCCCACCAGGAATAAATGCAACATTACTGCTGAAGCCCTACTACCACTGGTCTTACCTACCCTCAATGCTCTCACAGCCAACGATGACCTAAACCTGCTGATTGACACCTTCAATGATTCCATGGCTAGAGCAATGGACACCGTTGCCCCTTTAAAAATATGCAGAGTTAAACCCAAAGCTCATCTGAACTCGTGGTACACCCCTGAGCTCAAAATACTCAGGAAAGAGAAAGCTAAGGCTCATCACACCTGGAAGACTAACCCCACCGCGGAAAACAAATCCAACCTCACTAACTTATCCTCACTTTACAAAAGTGAGATAATCCGGACCAAAAAAGATGCTTACAACACCAGGATCACTCAGGCAGGATCCTCCACTAAAGAACTATTTAAAATTCTGAAGGAACTAGAATACCCTATTTCACCTCCAGAAACCTGCCTGAAAGACAAATCCTGGTGCACCGACATCCAGAACGCCCTCAACAATAACATTTTAGGACTCCAAACTAAAATTGAAGTTAAACGGCAACAACTCTTCAACAATAAGGTCACCAACCTTAGCCTACCCACACCCAACAACACTAGCACAGGCTTCTCGTTTAAGAAAGTCACCATCCCGGAAGTTCAAAAAATCATCACCTCCCTAAAACCCTCTAACTGTAAAGGAGACAGCTGCCCGGCACAGATCATAAAAGATGCAGCCAGAGAGCTCTCCCCCTTCATTACCAAACTCATCAACCTATCCTTCACCAATAACTCTATCCCCAGCAACTTAAAACAATCATGGGTTCTCCCACTCCTGAAAAAACAATCCCTCGACCCGGCCATACCCACCAGCTACACGCCCATCACCACAGTCCCCTTCCTACTGAAAATCCTGGACAGAGTTGCCTACATCCAAATTCAGGAATACCTGGAATCCAACCAACTGCTAGGAATACGTCAATCTGGCTTCAGACCTCAACACGGAACTGAAACCGCCCTTGTTGATCTCAAAAGCCAGATTGATGAAATTAAAGACAAAGGCAATGCCGCAATCCTACTCCTACTAGACCTCTCAGCGGCCTTTGACCTGGTCAGCACCAAAGTCCTCTGTAATCACCTTGCCACCGCACCCCACTTCTCCTCCCCTGCCATCACATGGATACAATCCTTCCTGGCAAACAGAACCATGCGAGTCTTTTCCACTACAGCTGCAGCAGACCCCATCCCCATCACATGCGGGGTCCCAAAAGGATCCTGTGTATCCCCCACTTTGTACAACATATTTACAAAGCCTCTATTTGACCAACTGGACCGTCTGGGTGTCACCTACACAAACTATGCAGATGACACCCAGATACTCCTCACCATCTCTGGTATTTACCAAGAAGACTCTGCCCGGATCAACAAAATATTCTCCATCATTCAGGCATGGATGGCCTCCCATAGCCTCTGCCTGAATGATGAGAAGACAGAGCTCCTAATCGTCGGCTCCCCCAACACTCTAACTAAACTCGACCCTAGCTATAACAACATCACCATCGATGGCCATGGCATCCCCATAGCCAAAAGCGTAAAAACCCTTGGTTTCTATCTAGATGCCAACACCAACCTTGGCAAACACACCAATATGACCGCCTCAGCCGCTGCCAATACCGGCAAGCTCATTAGGGCCAGCAGACCTTTCCTATCACCCAACAGCTGCCTCACCCTTTCCAGGGCCCTAATACAATCCAAACTCGATTACTGTAACAGCCTGTACCTTGGTGCTAATCAATCCGTACTCAACAAGCTGCAGGTAATACAAAACAATGCCTTGCGCGCAGCCCTCAACATTCCCAGACAAGAGCATATCTCCGCTACTAGGAAAGCCTGCAAATGGCTATCCATACGCCAAAAATTTGATCTAAAAACCATCTGCCTCACATACAAATCCCTCAATCACCTAGCACCACCATATCTAGCTAATAAATTCACCCTGAAACCTGCCACCAGATCCACCAGATCCTCCAACACTCTTTGCTTATCAGTGCCCAGGTTCCACCTAAAAAGAGCTGGAGGGGTAAGCTTCACAGTGCTTGCCCCCCAACTCTGGAACTCCCTACCGCTCAACATCAAAACTGTCCAATCCTTCCAGATCTTTAGGAAGCAGGTCATCAGCTGGCTTCTAAACAAAGAATAACGCCATTAACACCAGACCCGTGCGGTAACTGGCTTAGACACTGTATTCATATTGAAAACTTTATATTGTACGTACTGCATTTGCTCTTGTTTACTGATCACTGTATATATATGTATATATTATAAACTTGTACGAAGTATGCAACACTAAGATACTTCTCAACGCTGTAACCAAATTCTTAAGCGCCCTTCTACCTCTGGGTTTGGAGCGCCATACAAATAAAATAAACAAACAAACAAACGTGTGTTTTCCATGGCGCGTAGAAAAAATAACAACGTCAGGGTGTCATAGCGTGCAATTGGTGGAAAGGGCATCAGCGCGTATGCGTGTCTGTGACATGCGTGCGCGGGCGTTTCCCTATGACTGCACGTCAGAGTGTCAGCTCGTGTAATTGGAGGATAGGGCCTTAGCGCGTACACGCGGAAGTGATGCTGGACGTGTGGGCATGTTTAAAAGGTACGTGTTGAACGCCATTTCCTTGTACGTGCTTTTCGTGGAGAGCGAGTGGGTGAAATCTGTACTTCTTGTCGGTTCACAAGCGATTTACTTCACGGCGTTCCAAGTTCGTACTCCCTGTTACCTCTGACAGCTTTTTCTCTTTTTGTCTTTTTCCTGGGCCTGTTTCCTCAAACAGCGTTCACTTCTTCTGTTGTCCTGTCTCCTCAGACAGCGTACAATTCTTCTTTTGGCGGGGGTGTTGCCAACGCACACAAGCGCGTATTTTTCACACGATTTTTCCTGGCAGACGGTGAGTCGTGCACGTATTTAACATCTGTGCTTGCCCCGTGTTTTGCGTACCCATTCAGAGGTCAGTCTAGGCTGCGTGTGACACGCATATGTTCATTTTTGTGTTTCTGGGTGCCACAGCGTAGTGCAGGTTTATTTTTCCATGCACGTGGTCTAGGAGGGGTTGCATGCACATTATCTCCCTTTTTTGGGGTGCCTGTGCATTGCGTGACCCGTCATCTTCCCCCAGGGGTCACATACAGCCTTGCTAGAGCACTAGGGTACGAATTACATCTAGTACCCTACCCCTTTGACCCCCAATTGCCCAGGACAATAGTTTACTGCAACTCTCATACGCACAACAACATCAGTGCCATGGTTGGGAGGCGAGCACGCGGTAAGGGTGGCAAAGGTTGCCGAGCCTCAAGAGGTGGCTGTGGTGGATACGGTAGGGGACGTGGCCGGGACTTGCATGGTGCCCCTAGCCCCCCATGTGTGGGTGACCAGTCAGGGACACCCATGCCCTCCCCCCCGGTTGAGGGTAACATGGCTGACACCATCCCTGCTCAGCCCTTGTTGGACCAGCCCATTGTGGCACCAGACCTGGCACAGGGTGACTCCATGGCTGACTTCCAGGTCAGCAGGTCTAGGCGACGTGTGGCAGTGCATGTTGGTGTCACCAGGCCACATGGATCAGGGGCAGCTATGTCATCTGCTGCCCCGAGTAGGCAGGGTGGGGAGGCTGCAGGGGCAGCTGCGGCTCCATCCACCCCAGCTCTGAGTCTCCCAGCCAGGACAGTGTTGGTCCCAGTCCATCCTGCTGACGTTCCCCCTGACTACATCACAGTTCAGCTAATGTCTGCACCAAGTCCCATGGTGAGTGTTCATTCCCACACTTCTAGTCCACAGTCCACCGGGGCTCCTGCCCCTAGTGTCCAGAGCGGCGTAGGACACTCAGGATCCCCACCACCTTCCAAGCGGAAGAGGAAGAGTGCTCGTCCAGTACAGGCTGATGCCCCAGCCATGGCTACACAGTCCGGCCCACCAAGGAAGCCCAGCTTCAATCAGGCCGAACTTGATGCACTTGTGGAGTATGTGTCCGCACATGACAGCGAAATGGTGATTACTGCAGGAAGCAAGACCACACCTGCACAACGTCAGGCACACTGGCAGACCATCGCAAACATCATAAGTGCCCTTGGATTCATGAGGTGCACAGCTAATGATTGCTACAAGCGCTGGAATGACCTGAAGCACAGGGCAAAGAAAAAGCTGGCCTCAAGTCATGCCGCAACTCTAGTGACTGGAGGTGGGTCTCCAGCAGAGGACGTAGAACTCACTCCACATGAGTATGTTGCTGGGACCTACGTCACGGAGGAACAGATCCAAGGCATGGGAGACCTGCCAGATTATGAGGCATTGTCCGGTGAGTGCACATGCATGTGTGTGTCATCCATGTGCATGGTGTGTGTGTGAGGGCTTCTGATTGAGTGCCATGTGAGGGTGTGTGTGCCTGAGTGGTTTGGGTCACCCATGTACTTCATCCAATACATTCTGCGCACCATGATTTGGGTATTGCAGTATCCCTTCTGGCAACAGTAGACATTCAGCCCAACCTAACGCCAGTTGCCCTTGAAGTGTCATCTTGCCACAACATAGTTGCGTATTATTCTGTGTTCATTCAGGCTGATTGTTTGCATTCCACCACTTTCACTAGGCATTTCTCAGTCCTATTGTCACATGTGTGACATGGCTATGGTACATGCCATCTGTGTGATGGCATGTGTCATGTATGTGTATTGGACATGCCAATCACAGGCCAATGTGCGATGGCACTGCTAGCCAGCATGCAGCAAATGGGTTGGTCTTCCATCTTGGTGTCATCAATGTGTGCCATTTGCCTCCCCTTCATACGCAGTGATGGTGCATGCATGGGAGGGTTATAGTCATGTGGGACATGTGTCAATGAAGGACTGTTTCTGTTGCTTCTCAGCCCTAATTGTGTGTCATGGTGCTAATGCCTGTTCCCATTTCTTTTCTTTCATGTCTTTGCAGGGGATGACGCACTTGATACTGCTGGGGTTGTGGAGATGGTGCAGACCCAGGAGGGGTCTCAGGCCCGACCGGGCACCAGTGAGGGACGTGGTGTGGTGGTGGGTGAGAACCCACACTTGCTGCAGACCATCATCTCAAGGGGTGTCTCTGGGTGCACCTCCCCCCAGCTCTATTCAGGTGTCGATTCGGATGATGAGACCTATGTGCGGTCGCAGGTAAGTGTTTCTGGGAGGGATTCTGTACTCTTCAACCCACCTGCACCAGGGATAGAACCCTCAATGGGGATGTCAGTGTTGGTAGGTCCACCTTTGGTGGTTACGGATGCAGGGTCACACTCCGCAACATCTGATCCTGTTCCTGGGCCAGCAGATCAGAGGGGGAATGCAGTCCTGCAGCCTCAGACAGTGCCGGCACAGCAAGGCGCAGTTCGCCTTGCCCCAGACAGGTGTGGTGCCCGCCGACGCAGTGGCCATACGCCACCTGGCAATACCGCATGGGAGCAATCCATATACGATATGGCAAACCAACAGGCAGCATCATCTAAGATGATGGATCAGGCCATGGATAGGGTGGCCACTTCCATTGTCCCCCAAGAAAGCCTGATGGAACAACTACAGCAGGCAACAGACTCCATTTGCCAGTCACACAGGGAGGACATGTTGGCGTCCAACAGGGACAGATGGGCGGCACTGGAGACTCTGCGGGAAGCCATTTCTATTGAGTCCCAGGGCCACAGGGAAGCCCTGAGGGTGGAACTCCGTCAGCTCAGGGTGACTCTTGTTGAGCTTGAGGCTTCAACTGATACGAGGACAGAACAGCAGCTGGAGCGGCTCACACCTACAATACTCTCAGCTGAGATGCAGGCAACTAGGGAGGAGGTCCGGGCATCCCGTGAGTTGTTGCATGGAGACCTCTGCACGATTATCCTCCAGAACCAGACCTTCCACACCCACATGCTTGCTGCCATGGAGGACCAGACTAGGGCTTTGCGTGGGCTGCCTCCCATAGTGCCACCGCCTCCTGATGCAGCTGCAGAGGGTGAAGAGAGCGACAGCAGCGAATCTCTCACAATAGGGTAGCCGTGCAGGCCATGAGCCCATGGAGGTGTTTTTTTTTTCCGCAAGATCCACGCAGGTGGGTTTTGGTGTGCACCCTGTCCTTGGACCTCCTGGGTGGCCTCCCCCACCCCCCTGGCCCATTCATGGCCATTTTTGATTTTTGATTTTTTTGACAGTGTGTTGCCTTTTGTGGCTCCCGTGGGCATACGCTGTATTGTGGCTGGGCACATGCAGGCTTGTCCTGAATTTGGGTTAGATGCTTGGGTTTGTGTGACACACACCCCTCCTGCTTCCCGTTTCCATGGGCTTGCAAAGGGTGTGCCCAAGTGACATTGACTTACACAGTGACGTTGGACTCCCAATTGATGTGTGGGCAGTCTGTAGTCAATACTGTGCATACATTCCTAGTGCATATTGTTGTTGTATTGTACACTGCATGGTGTATTGATATGTGCCTCTGCATCCATCTCATCCTCCTAATTTGCAGGTCCATTTCTCATGTCTTCACAAGGCGGTCTACTTTGGAACAGGAGTCCATGTTGTAAGCAGTGCACCTACACTTCTGCGTGGCACTAACACTGTACAGTTGGACGTGTTGGAAGTGCTGGCATTATCAGGTAGTGAGACTACCAATTTTTTAAATCCGTACTGTCATGTTTATGGTAGGTTGGAGGTTGTGTAGGTGATTAGTATTATTGGTAAATATTTGGTAATGTGTGTTGTTGGTCCTGCATTACTGTGAGCATTTCATGTGTGGCCAGTTTCCATTAGGGACACTGTAGTTTGTGACACTTGTGTCATGTTGTGGGGATTAATTTGTTTGCTCTCACATAGCATGACATGCCATGGTGTGTTGTGTGGTGGTGCCAGGGAGGGGTTGGGTGACATGGCACTGTTCTCATGTTGTATTTAGCAAGTGGGTATTCATTTTTGCTGCATATAAGTGTGTCTTTTGATGACACTGCATTGGTGGTGTTTGTGTAGGTAGGGATTCACACATTGTGACACTTTCAGGTGAAAAATCTCAGGCTGCTATGGTTCTGACAGTTGACTGTCCCTTAATTCATCAGAATTGACAGATTGAGTCATCATTGATTGTCAGATGGTATGTGACAGGGCTGTGTGCACTCCACAGGGGTGTGATTTCTATGTGAAGTAATTAGCCACCAGCTGCGTATGGGCTGCCTCAGCCCGTGCCCTTTCCCCTCCCATGCGCAGTGGGCGTGCATGTGGTTGGGGATGTGGGGGCACCAACATGTCCACAGCCAGGCCCCGGCGTGTTGCAACATTGTGCAGGACACATGCTGCCACTATGATCCTGCACACTACTGGGGGAGCGTATAACAACTGCCCGCCAGAACGGTCAAGGGAGAGAAAGCGTGACTTGAGCACTCCGAATGTGCGCTCCACTATGCCCCGGGTTGCAATATGGGCTGTGTTGTATCTTACCTCGGGAGGCGTGATGGGGTTCCGAATTGGCGTGATCATGTGGGTGCTCAGAGGGTAGGCACTGTCCCCTGGGGAGGAGGTGATGGGGATCATTAGTGGGGTAGTGACATTACTCTGTATCTGTCATGCATGCGTGTGCTGTGGCATTTATACTCACCAAGCAGCCATGCATCGCCATGCCGCCCAGCTTCCATGTCCCGGTTTAGGGTTGACATCCTGTAAATGAAGCTGTCGTGGGTGGACCCTGGATAGTTGGCATATACTGAGGTGATGATTCCCTTGGCATCACATACTACCTGGATGTTGATGGAATGCCAGTGCTTGCGGTTTCGATAGATGTGCTCAGATGCCCTGGGGGGACATAGAGCCACATGGGTGCAATCAATGGCACCTAGCACTTTGGGGAATTGGGCCACCCTGTAGAAATCCTTGCTGACAGCCTGCCTTTCTGCAGGTGTTCTGGGCAGGTATATGTGCCTGCGGACTGATGGGCGTGCAGTGATGATGGCCAACACCTGGTGTAGGCACTGTGACTACGTGGCCTGTGACCCCCCCCCCACTATGGCACTTGTCCGCTGAAATGATCCGGAAGACAAGAAGTGCAGTACATTGAGGCCCTTCTCCAGGGGGCTCAGTGCTTGGGAGCACAGGGTGGGTGATGTGAGGTCATCCTCCCACTCACTGACCAGGTTGAGTATTATGTGAGGTGGAAACCTGTACCTCCCATACATCTGGTCATCAGGCATACCAAAAAGGCTGGTTCGGGGTGTGAAGATTCTGGCCCTGACTATCCTCCTCCTCCTCCTGCCGTATCCCATGGCCACTGCTGCTAGGAACGGTATTTTCATCCTGGCGTCTGAGCTTGTTTGTTGTTTGCGCACACTTTTATGCTGCGCGGGACGTGCGTCTGCTTCATGCTGGCATACGTGTGTCCGGATTGGACCTTTTTTTTTGGTGCGTTATAGGCGACCGTGTAAATCTTCCCGCCCACACCAGGAATACATGTAACACGCTCTCCCAGGCCCAGTCGCGAGTGTATATTCCCGCCCACCCCAGGAATACACGTAACACGCTCTCTCAGGCCCAGTCGCATGTGGAAGTTCACGCGAACCCGTATTACACGTACCCTGCTGATATCGCGTGTGGAAGTTAACGCGAACCCTGTAATACACGTACCCTGCTGATATCGCGTGTGGAAGTTAACGCGAACCCCGTAATACACGTACCCTGCTGATATTGCGTGTGGAAGTTCACGCAAATCCCGTAAAACATGTACCCTGCTGATATCGCGTGTGGAAGTTCACACGGAACCATAATACACGTACCCTGATGAAATCGCGTGTAAGACTACCCGCGCACCTCTGAAATACACGTACCCAGGCAAATCGCACTGCTGGGGGGTGGGGGTGCAGGGAGACATGAGTGGGGGCTTGCTGGACGGTGCCCCTGACTGCTGTGGTGTGGTGGTGCAGGGGGACATGAGATGGACATGAGTGGGGGCCTGGTGGAGGATGCCCCTGGATGCTGGGGGGTGGGGGTGCAGGGAGAATGAGTGGGGGTCTGGTGGAGGGTGCCCCTGGATGCTGGGGGGTGGGGGTGCTGGGAGACATGAGTGGGGGCCTGGTGGAGGTTGCCCCTGACTGCTGGGGGGTGGGGGTGCAGGGGGACATGAGTTGGACGTTAGTGGGGCCTGGTGGAGGGTGCCCCTGGATGCTGGGGGGTGGGGCTGCAGGGAGACATGAGTGGGGGCCTGGTGGAGGGAGCCCCTGGATGCTGGGGGGTGGAGGTGCTGGGAGACGTGAGTGGGGGCCTGGTGGAGGGTGCCCCTGGATGCTGGGGGGTGGGGGGCTGGGGGTGCTGGGGGACATGAGTGGGGGCCTGTTGGAGGGTGGCCCCTGGATGCTGGGGGTGGGGGTGCTGGGAGACATGAGTAGGGGCCTGGTGGAGGGTGCCCCTGGATGCTATGGTGGGGGTGCTGGGAGACATGAGTGGGGGCCTGGTGGAAGGTGCCCCTGGATGCTGGGGGGTGGAGGTGCAGGGGGACATGAGTGGGGGCCTGGTGGAGGGTGCCCCTGGATGCTGGGGGGTGGGGGTACAGGGGTACATGAGTTGGACATGAGTGGGGGCCTGGTGGAGGGTGCTCCTGACTGCTGGGGGGTGGGGGTGCAGGGGGACATGAGTTGGACATGAGTGGGGCCTGGTGGAGGGTGCCCCTGACTGCTGGGGGGTGGGGGTGCAGGGGGACATGAGTTGGACATGAGTGGGGTTCTGGTGGAGGGTGCCCCTAGATGCTGGGGGGTGGGGGTGCTGGGAGACATGAGTGGGGGCCTGGCTGAGGGTGCCCCTGGATGCTGGGGGGTGGGGGTGCAGGGGGACATGAGTTGGACATGAGTGGGTGTTAGGGAGAATTCTGTTTAGGCTGAATTTCCTAACCTAGTGAGTCCCCCAGCAGCTTTGCTGGATTTCTGGAGTTTGTTTTTTTCCATCCTGCCAAGAGTGAGACTCTTTTTCCCCCACTCTTGGACATGAATGTGGATAATTCCTTGGAATGTCAATGGCCCTCATTACGACCCTGGCGGAAAGTGACTGACCTGACCGCCACAGCGTAAATAGCGTTTCCGCCATTGCACGACGGAGCAAAGTGCGGCTAATTCCGACCCATCGGGCACGAGCACTACTCCATGGCGGAAGTGCAATGTCCGCGATGGCGGAAATGTCCCCAAAACGCCCCCCACCGCCGTCGTACGGCGCCCTAGGTGCAATTCCGCCAACCATCTTAGCGGACACCGTAATGAGCGGCAATCGGAAAGTACGGTGACCGTAAATATACGGAAACGGAAGTAAAAACATGGTCCCGGAACGGGAAACAGCACGCCGTACACCTATAAAATCAGAATTCCCACACAACCATTAAAAATACTACCCTGAGACACATCACAACCCGTCATCCACCCTAGTGAAAACAATAACAATGGGAAAAGTAGCGAAAAAAGCGTGCGACCGCAAGCGGCAGGTCCACTTCTCCCGTGAGGAACTCACCGTGCTCACAGAGACCCTTCCAGGAGAATGCTGCCGTCGTCTTCTCGACGCAAATGACCAGGACGGCACTTGCGAACAAGAAGGCCATATGGGCCCTGGTGGCACAGCGGGTAAGTGCGGTGGGGACCGCACCCCGCAACCCACAGCAATGCAGAAAGCGATGGGACGACCTGCGGATACGCGTCCGGAGCATACTTTCTGCCAACCGAAACATTGCCACAGCTACCGGGGGAGGATCGGAATCACCCATCAAGTTGACCCCCTGGGAAGAAATCTGTGCCTCCACCATTGGAATGGAGAGTATAGAGGGAGTCGGAGGGATGGAGAAAGGAGTGCAGACATCCGAAGAATCAGGTAGGTGGGCCAAATAAAACAATGCTAAATCCACAATGTCCAATCATGTGAAGTACCATGTGTCCACATAGTGCAACAGTAACACATGTCCAGGAGAACGTCCACATACATTGGCCTGATAGCGCACTTTAAAACTCACAATAAATACATAAATAATTAAAAACCCTAAAAACACCCTCTACACGTGCAGCATGCAAACCCTAACTGCAGGCTGCAAAACAACTGCATCCTCAATCCACACAAAAATGAAACCACCTTTAAGGCCCCGACCCAAATCACCCTCAGGTACCACCCCAATGCATGTGATACATTGCCATTCCTATTTCAACAGACCCATTAATAACGCTCGCCCTCCTTTACTCCACCACAGGGTCCGATTCAAACGACGAGCTCCAGGACACCCCTACCAGCACACCTGCAAAGAGGGCCAAGACCAACGGCCAAAGACCCTCCACCTCAGCTGCACGCATCAAGACACGGCAGCAGCACAAATCAAGTGACAGCACACAGGAGGGAACTTCAACAGGCACCCCAGCAGCCAGCATGCCCACAACAGCACCACCACAGGTCCCCCCAATGGATGCCACAGAAGGCACTGCTTCTGGTGGCAGCAGCACCATAGGTGACACTGCATTAATGGCAGCATGCTCCGACTCAGAAAACGGGGATGTCGAAGTAAGATCCATCCATGACCTGTCTCAATCCCCCTGTTTGTTCCATCCCGTACACCATGAGGATACCACGCAGGGGCACCCACAAGACGACGACTGGCCATCCCCCACAAGCCCTGTGGCAAGGCAACATGAGGTGACCAGCCCCTCTGTGACACCACCGCAAATGGCCATGGCCCAGCAGAGGCAACAGTCCCTCGACCAGGTGATCGTGCAACAGCAGCAACTGGCCACGCTCCTCAAGGACCATGCTGATGAATGTGGGGGTACTAAGTCAGCCATAGAAACATCTACTGAGACACTTAGGGCAGAAATGGAGAGAAGTACAGAGACACTAAGGGCACAAATGGAGAGAAGCACCGAGAGCCTGAGAGTACAAATGGAGAGAAGCACCGAGAGCCTGAGGGGGGAACTGCATGCGACGTCCAAAGACGTATGTGCTGAACTTGCCGCTGTGCGCCGTGTGCTCACTGAGCTCTCACAAACCCTTAGGGACATGCATGGACGTGAGCAGGCAGAGACATCATCCGTTGCAAGTTCCGTCCAGGGCAGCCCCCAACGTAGATCTGGGAGGAACCTGCGCTCCACAGGCAGGGGTGCCCCTGATACCCGCAGAGGGGGCTTGCAATAGCGTCTGCCCACTGACAATGGGCATCTTTGGACACTGGTGTTCGGGGGGGAGGTAGGAGGGTGGAGGGGGTGTGTTGGGCTCACTTGGGTGGCGGGTCGATGGGGTGTGTAACATAATTTCACATATGCGATAAACATTTCACTATCATCCAATGAGATGTGTGGACATTGATCTTTGTGTACGAGGCCATTATAGGCGTACAGTCCATATTGTGCATGTTCCAGACACACACATTGCCACAAGTCCCGTGTCCATGTATCAGCCACCAGGCTTGAGTGCTAGAAGCATGAATCTATGAGAATCTGACGAATGTCTCGGCCCTCCTGTGCCTCGCGGACTCCTTGAGGTGCTGCCACATCCCCACCCTCATCATGACCATCTTCAGGTGCTTGCAGTTCTGCGTCAGGGGGCATGGGCACATTTCTACGTACGCACATGTTGTGTAGCATGACACATGCCATGACCATCTTTGCCACCTTCACATGGCGGTACAGGAGTGCCCCGCCAGACCTGCTGAGGCAGCGGAAACGAGTCTTCAGTAGGCCGAATGCCTGTTCTATGACTACACCGGTACGTGAGTGGGCATGGTTGTAGTCCTCCTCATGCTGGTTCTGTGGGTTCCGGAGTGGTGTAAGGAGCCATCTCTTCAGTGGATACCCGGCATCACCTGTATGTGGACAATAAAGGATGTTTGTGGAATGACATTGCTACGTACGCCCCCCCCCCCTTCCTGCCAGGTCATTGCCGCATCACATACCCCACATTATCATGCATGAAATGAGACTCACCGAGTAGCCAGGATCTGTTCCCTGCGTGTCGCTCCATGTAGCGTGGTATTGTAGAGTTCCTCAAAACCATAGAATCATGGGTTGATCCAGGAAATCGGGCACAACAATGTGTAATGATCCTGTTGGAGTCACACACCATTTGTACATTCAGAGAATGAAATTGTTTTCGGTTGCGGTACTGGGCCTCCATGGCATGCGGGACGACCAATTCCACATGGGTGCAGTCGATGGCACCAATGCAACCCGGTATGCCGCCAAGTGCATGGAATCCCACTTTTGTGTTCGTAATTTCCTGCTCCGAGCGTGGTAGAGAGATGTAGTCGTCTGCGTGCTTCAGGAGGGCATCGAGCACTTGCAATAGTGTCCGTGAGAACACTGGCTGTGAAATGCCATGCAACTGTCTGACTGTGTGCTGGTAGGTGCCTGTGGCCAGGAAGTGGAGTACAGACACCACCTTCAGTAGGGGTGGAATGGCGGTTGGGCTATCTATCATGCTGACAAGGTCAGCCTGTGTCATCTCCACAATGGCGGTTATGGTGTCCCGGTCCAAACGGTAGAGGGTGTGGATCTGCTCATCCGTGAGGTCGAACAGATGTGCTCGGAGGCGTGGGATTGCGGGCTGTCTGCGTGGTGGTAGTGGCTGTGCTGGCGGGCCTTGCTGGCCCTGCCTTGCCCTCCTCCTCCTCCTGCGTCTCCTCTGTGCGGCCGGTTGTTGTAGTAGTTGCTGTTCCTCTTCTTCTTGAAGTTGGAGTACTTGCAGTGCAATCAGGTCCCCCAGGGCCAACATCGCTAGTCCTGCCGGTAGCATTTTGGTGTGGGTGTGGGAGGGGGTTGGGTGTGCAATTTATGTGTTTTCAAGCTGTATTGCCTCCACCTGTGGTGATTCATTCCACCTGTGCAAGCTGCAATCCCCTTTGGGCGAGCACGTCCCGCACACAACGCTGCAATTCGACGCATGGCATCTTGCTATTACAATCATGTATATGATCCCGATGGCAGTGAAATATTGGTTCATATGTTCATTCTGCTATGGTCCCATTGTTTCACATACTATCTTTGCAGTCGAGGACAAACTTGTGAAGGGTCAGTGGAATGTAGTACTCGATTAACGGTGGACCCTCATGCAGCACTGTACCGCGGTTCACCGACGGGCGGGGCGTCCCATTTGTGAGTGAAGCCAGTTTGCATTTACACACAATGCCGCACTACATGGATGAATTTGTGATTTCAAGCGGTCACAGATGCCTTTTCGACATGATGTTGCAAATGAGGTATTCGAAGGACGGCGCTTTCGGTCTTCAGCTAGCGGCGAGGAGACGCCCACAGGTCTGACTGCAAATATAACGTTCTATTGTTTAGTGTCCTTGGGACAGGGGCCATGGCGAGAATGCAATGATTGATATGAATAGTATGGGATGCGCAATAGCGTAGTGGACGATGAGGCAGGACATTCCCAAATACATCTTACTTCACAACGCTGGAATCCCGGCCTAGAGCACAGTGCATTTTGCAGACTGCATTACGCACAGACTCAATGGAAATTTCACATGTGATGTGAGTAAATAATCATGCGTTTTCATACCGGGATGAGGAAATGATGTATGGATGCATGGACAGATGATTTAATGGAGAGTTTGCCATGTACAGGGCTTTTTGGAATCTATCCGCCTCCCCTGCGCTATGTGATGCAGAGCTGCCATAGTGGGACCATCGTCTATCTGCCCTTGTTGTACCCTCCGTGTCTCGACGCGCCTTCATACACTTGTGTCTATGCACGTTATTAATCCCATCGAATGGATTCTGTTTTGACGGACGCATGCACACAAGCACTCGTGTGTAATAGTGTTCCCAGCTCGATTTTTATAGTTATGATTCGCAAGTGATTTTTGGGTGGGAATAATCCTTTGGAGTGGGCTAGCATGCATATGGCTGTAGATTTAGTGTGATCATTGAAGTGAGTAATACGAATCAAGTTCTGATGGCCTACTATTCTTTTTCATTTCATTTGGGTGACAGGTATCTCCTCCCCTTTTGCCGCTGCCATCTGTATGCCACTCCTGCAGATGGCTTTTACTCCCGGCACCTGCTGCTTCGAGTTAATCAGTGGAGCACCATTACGATCTTATGGGACGATCGCCAATGGGCCACATGCCCTTACGCAGTACTAGTGGCTAGGAGCAACATTTCGAGCTTTCAGCTGGACTAGTGCCTACCTAATGGGACGGCCCTGCGGTTGTAGGCGCTTCCATGTTGCCTTTTTGAACGTGAATGTAGCCCCTGTGTACCATGAAGGAACAGGGCGTCACACAAGAAGAAGCTGGTCATTTATTGCGGATGCAGCCCACAATGATGAAATGTATTTTGGGGTTCATGACCTAATGGCTGTATGGGCTTGGTGATTTTGTGGTGCATTAAATGTCTATTCTGATTTTAACCGTGTAGCGTTCTTCTTTGCAAGTAATGAAGCATATTCCTATTTGTGGTGCGATGTTTTGTGAGAAGATCTGCATTGGGTTCCAGCTTCTGAGTATAGTTGCATGGTACTGTACTGGGCGCGTTTGCCTACGAAGCCCAGTGTGGTCAGGGATAGGGGCTACCATTGTGACTGTTTTAATGATGTCCTGCTCATGGGCGGGGGATTTGCTTTTGTGTAACAGATGCCGGTCAGCCAGGTGGATTGGTGGAATGATGTGATTATCAGAATATGGCTGGTCACAGGTGCCTGTGTTTGCGTGCGTTTCTTGGAGGGAGACTGAGGTCATGTCCATTGGAATAGCTTCTGTATTCGTGCCATCTGTGCCCTGCAGCTCCCATTGGCCCCTCTTGAGATGAGCCTGGCTGCTCAGTCACTCTGCCAACTTGTGTGGTACATGCTTATGCTGATGGTTGGTTGGTTTACTGGCAGGAGTACAGGGCTGGTGCAGTCTCCCTCAGGATACTGCTTTGTATGTTGCCTTACACTGGTGTCAGTCGATGGGGGGGCCTGTTTTTGTTTGTCTCATTTTTCTGCTCATGTTGCTGTACTTGAACCTTCACATGCCTGTGCTGCATCAGTGCGGCAATGGTGCCATGGCATAAATGGATGGCCACTCACAAGGCACTTGGAGCACCTAGATTCATTTGTTCGTTGGCATGCATGGGTGGCTTGTACATTTCACTGGTTGCATTTGTGTCTTCATTGCACCTACGAGGAGTTGTGCAATGTGGCCAGGGAGTGGTGTACAGGCACTCAGTAGGGCCGTTTACGGTTGATTCGCGAAGCCGTACTTCTCACCATGGCGGAATGGTACTTTCCGCCATGCTTGATGGCGTTAGGTACATGTCCGCTTGGATCGGAATTCGCGTACCATTATGCCATGGTGGTAATTACGGTTTGGCATGGCGCGCGTGCGCGTACTTGGTGCAGTTAGCGTTGGCGTTCACTACGGTGTCGCTAATGGCATCGTACTTTACGGTGACGGCTCATAATCGCACCGAGCGCTATTCGATGGCGGTATTGCATTTCCGCCATCGTTTTTCGATTTCCGCCAGGGTCGTAATGAGGGCCAATGTGTTCTATGGGCTATGTGGTCTTTTACTCCATAGGGTCTCGTATGTTTTGCTATGTGTGTTACACCGCAACCTCCGTGCCTTAACACTAGGGCGACCTAGAGGACCCCCACCATATACTCCATACCCTGGGACTGACTACTGTCTCCCAGGGCATGTAAAGTCACCATTGGCTTTACTAGACCTAAATTTACTAACAGAACTAGTACAAACTATCCTATTGTGGACGTACTGGTAGGGGTAATTCGATTGCCCCTAGGTCTGTTATTCGAGGGGGCACTGTCCCGTCCCCCCTCGTCGAGTTTTGGCTGGTGGCAGTGGAAAATACTTGTTATATTCGACCCCGAATTTAACTCTATGGGATTCTTCCCATTGTTGGAGGTTATTACTTTTTTCTCGTTAGTCTCTATAACCTACCGCCGGTTTATTTGTCTTAAATAAATCTACCGGTTGGTATTTTCTGCCAGAACTCGGTTTTTAAAATGGCGTCTGTGTTCGTCTCTGTAACTCCGAACCAAAGGTTGAGCCCTTTGTTCCACTTTTGGCGGGCTTCTACACAGAAGCCCTCCAAAGTGGTGCCATTCTGTCTGGGTACCACAGGGGGTATGGGAGGGGGTTTAGGCACCCTGGACTGAGTTGCCTTGCCAACTCATGTCGTACTCTGGTGTGATTGGCCCAAGTGGTGAGCCACCCCGCTCACCACTTAGCGTGTTTTGATTGACAGCTAGGCTGAATGAATGGGGGTTTTCTGCATAAAAGCAGGGCTTTTGGGACTTGATCTTCAGAGGTCGCCACAGAACCTAAGAATCCGACGAGGGTAAAGCTGAGCCAACCTGCAATGACGACACCTCCGGTGGAGCCCTGCTGAACCGACTCACCACTTCCCAACGACAGAGGAGATCTCCCTGCCGGAGAGTCTTCTTCCCCTGGCTGGTGGGCACAACCAGTCCCCTTTGCTTTTTCTTCGCTTCCAGTGCGTAGTGGTCGAATTGCCCGTGCTGAGCACCCCGGTAACCGGATAGCCACTAACCCGTACCGTGACCAAAAGGTGGTGCCTTGTGACGGAGCACTCCGCGGCTGGTCTCTTCCCTGGTGGTGCAACGATCTACAACTTTCCTTCGACGATGAGATCATCTCTTCTCTTGGCAAAGCCCTGACTTGCATCCACCACCAGGAACAACTGCCCCCGCCAGAGCTGTCTCGCCACATACAAGGTACCGTGTCCGCCTGGCTTCCCTTGTGACGGTTAGCGTGAGGTGTCTTAATCATTGCCTCTCCATTGGGTCGCCTCCAAGCCTTCTTAACTTTCTGTTCTGAACTGGTCCAATCTTTCTGTGACAATTTGCAACCAAGACTCGAAGTGCATTTCCACTGTGATATTTTTTTGGACATATCGCCTTGCCTCTCTCCGAGTGGGCCTGCTCTCTGAACTTTGCGATCTACAGTAGACCCTGCTTTGCAGGCCTTGCATTTGTTCGTACAAGTGTTGGTACCGAGTTGATTTCATACCCTGCCTTTTCTCTCCCATCCTAACGAATAGTAGAGTGCCATCTAGGTTAAAGCATTCACCTCTGTCTGCAAAAAAATGGTGCCGTTGAACCTAGACTTGTCGAACTATTGTTAGAGGAGTGAGATACTTATAGTAATTGTAATTGAAGTTGTTTACCATATTAGTGCCAGTGTGTTTTTCATAGATGTGTTTTTATAAATAAATAACTATATATCTTTACAACGAAGCTCTGTTCCTTGTTTGTTTGTTCTACTGTGTAAATTGCCCTATTTTGTATACTCCACATACGGCCTAACCTTTCTTGAGAGATGTCTGACTGCTCAGCCACAGCTACCAAGTGAATCTGTGTGGTACAGACTGCTACCAAGTGGGTTTACTGCCAAACACCTGTAGTCCTAAATCTTTTGCAGTGGTCCCAGAGGGAACTGCACAGGTTTCCGCCTAACAGTGGGGCCTGGTGGAGGGTGCCCCTGACTGCTGGGGGGTGGGGGTGCAGGGGGACATGAGTTGGACATGAGTGGGGCCTGGTGGAGGGTGCCCCTGACTGCTGGGGGGTGGGGGTGCAGGGGGACATGAGTTGGAGATGAGTGGGGCCTGGTGGAGGGTGCCCCTAGATGCTGGGGGGTGGGGGTGCTGGGAGACATGAGTGGGGGCCTGGTGGAGGGTGCCCCTGGATGCTGGGGGGTGGGGGTGCTGGGAGACATGAGTGAGGGCCTGGTGGAGGGTGCCCCTGACTGCTGGGGGGTGGGGGGGTGGGAGACATGAGTGGGGGCCTGGTGGAGGGTGCCCCTGACTGCTGGGGGTTGGGGGTGCAGGGGGACATGAGTTGGACATGAGTGGGGCCTGGTGGAGCGTGCCCCTGGATCCTGGGGGGTGGGGGTGCTGGGAGACATGAGTGGGGGCCTGGTTAGGGTGCCCCTGGATGCTGGGGGGTGGGGGTGCAGGGGGACATGAGTGGGGGCCTGGTGGAGGGTGCCCCTGGATGCTGGGGGGTGGGGGTGCTGGGAGACATGAGTTGGACATGAGTGGGGCCTGGTGGAGGGTGCCCCTGACTGCTGGGGGGTGGGGGTGCAGGGGGACATGAGTTGGACATGAGTGGGGCCTGGTGGAGGGTGCCCCTGACTGCTGGGGGGTGGGGGTACAGGGGACATGAGTTGGACATGAGTGGGGGCCTGGTGGAGGGTACCCCTGGATGCTGGGGGTGGGGGTGCAGAGAGACATGAGTGGGGGCCTAGTGGAGGGTGCCCCTGAATGCTGTGGCATTTATACTCACCAAGCAGCCATGCATCGCCATGCCGCCCAGCTTCCATGTCCCGGTTTAGGGTTGACATCCTGTAAATGAAGCTGTCGTGGGTGGACCCTGGATAGTTGGCATATACTGAGGTGATGATTCCCTTGGCATCACATACTACCTGGACGTTGATGGAATGCCAGTACTTGCGGTTTCGATAGATGTGCTCAGATGCCCTGGGGGGAATTAGAGCCACATGGGTGCAATCAATGGCACCTAGCACTTTGGGGAATTGGGCCACCCTGTAGAAATCCTGGCTGACAGCCTGCCTTTCTGCAGGTGTTCTGGGCAGGTATATGTGCCTGCGGACTGATGGGCGTGCAGTGATGATGGCCAACACCTGGTGTAGGCACTGTGACTGCGTGGCCTGTGACCCCCCCCCACTATCGCACTTGTCCGCTGAAATGATCCGGAAGACAAGAAGTGCAGTACATTGAGGACCTTCTCCAGGGGGCTCAGTGCTTGGGAGAACAGGGTGGGTGATGTGAGGTCATCCTCCCACTCACTGACCAGGTTGAGTATTATGTGAGGTGGAAACCTGTTCCTCCCATACATCTGGTCATCAGGCATACCAAAAAGGCTGGTTCTGGGTGTGAAGATTCTGGCCCTGACTATCCTCCTCCTCCTGCGGTATCCCACGGCCACTGCTGCTAGGAACGGTATATTTATCCTGGCGTCTGAGCTTGTTTGTTGTTTGCGCACACTTGCATGCTGCGCGGGACGTGCGCCTGCTTCATGCTGGCGTACGTGTGTCCGGATTGGACCTTTTTTTTTGGTGCGTTGTAGGCGACCGTGTAAATCTTCCCGCCCACACCAGGAATACACGTAACACGCTCTCCCAGGCCCAGTCGCAAGTGAATATTCCCGCCCACCCCAGGAATACACATAACACGCTCTCCCAGGCCCAGCCGCGTGTGGAAGTTCACGCGAACCCGTAATACACGTACCCTGCTGATATCGCGTGTGGAAGTTCACGCGAACCCCGTAAAACATGTACCCTGCTGATATCGTGTGTGGAAGTTCACACAGACCCATAATACACGTACCCTGATGAAATCGCGTGTAAGACTACCCGCGCACCTCTGAAATACACGTACCCAGGCAAATCGCACTGCTGGGGGGTGAGGGTGCAGGGAGACATGAGTGGGGGCTTGCTGGATGGTGCCCCTGACTGCAGGGGTGTGGGGTGCAGGGGGACATGCGATGGACATGAGTGGGGGCCTGGTGGAGGGTGCCCCTGGATGCAGGGCGGTGGGGGTACAGGGGGACATGAGTTGGACATGAGTGGGGGCCTGGTGGAGGGTGCCCCTGGATGCTGGGGGGTGGGGGTGCAGGGAGAATGAGTGGGGGCCTGGTGGAGGGTGCCCCTGGATGCTGGGGGGTGGGGGTGCAGTGAGACATGAGTGGGGGCCTGGTGGAGGGTGCCCCTGGATGCTGGGGTGTGGAGGTGCTGGGAGACATGAGTGGGGGCCTGGTGGAGGGTGCCCCTGGATGCTGGGGGGTGGAGGTGCTGGGGGACATGAGTGGGGGCCTGTTGGAGGGTGGCCCCTGGATGCTGGGGGTGGGGGTGCTGGGAGACATGAGTGGGGGCCTGGTGGAGGGTGCCCCTGGATGCTGGGGGTGGGGGTGCTGGTAGACATGAGTGGGGGCCTGGTGGAGGGTGCCCCTGGATGCTGGGGGTGGGGGTGCAGGGGGACATGAGTGGGGGCCTGGTGGAGGGTGCCCCTGGATGCTGGGGCGTGGGGGTGCTGGGAGACATGAGTGGGGGCCTGGTGGAGGGTGCCCCTGACAGCCGGTGGGTGGGGGTGCAGGGGACATGAGTTGGACATGAGTCGGGCCTGGTGGAGGGTGCCCCTGACTGCTGGGGGGTGGGGTGCAGGGGGACATGAGTTGGACATGAGTGGGGGCCTGGTGGAGGGTGCCCCTGGATGCTGGAAGGTGGGGTGCAGGGAGACATTAGTGGGGGCCTGGTGGAGGGTGCCCCTGGATGCCGGGGGTTGGGGGTGCCGGGAGACATGAGTGGGGGCCTGGTGGAGGGTGCCCCTGTATGCTGGGGGTTGGGGGTGCAGGGGTACATGAGTTGGACATGAGTGGGGGCCTGGTGGAGGGTGCCCCTGACTGCTGGGGGGTGGGGGTGCAGGGGGACATGAGTTGGACATGAGTGGGGCCTAGTGGAGGGTGCCTTTGACTGCTGGGGGGTGGGGGTGCAGGGGGACATGAGTGGGTCTCTGGTGGGGGGTGCCCCTGGATGCTGGGGGGTGGGTGTGCTGGGAGACATGAGTGGGGGCCTGGTGGAGGGTGCCCCTGACTGCTGGGGGGTGGGGGTGTGGGAGAAATGAGTGGGGGCCTGGTGGAGGGTGCCCCTGACTGCTGGGGGGTGGGGGTGCTGGGGGACATGAGTTGGACATGAGTGGGCCCTGGTGGAGGGTGCCCCTGGATGCTGGGGGGTGGGGGTGCAGGGAGACATGCATGGGGCCTGATGGAAGGTGCCCCTGACTGCTGGGGGGTGGGGGTGCTGGGAGACATGAGTGGGGGCCTGGTGGAGGGTGCCCCTGGATGCTGGGGGGTGGGGGTGCAGGGAGACATGAGTGGGGGCCTGGTGGAGGGTGCCCCTGGATGCTGGGGGGTGGGGCTGCTGGGAGACATGTGTGGGGGCATGGTGGAGGGTGCCCTGCACTGCTGGGGGGTGGGGGTGCTGGGAGACATTAGTGGGGGCCTGGTGAACGGTGCCCCTGACTGCTGGGGTGTGGGGGTACAGGGGGACATGAGTTGGACATGAGTGGGGCCTGGTGGAGGGTGCCCCTGACTCCTGGGGGGTGGGGGTGCTGGGAGACATGAGTGGGGGCCTGGTGGAGGGTGCCCCTGGATGCTGGGGGTGGGGGTGCTGGGAGACATGTGTTGGTGGGCAGTAGTGCAAGGTGACATGTGGGTTGGCTGGGGGGCATGGCCAAGGTGGATGGGATGCCTGCGGGACATGTGCAGGGGTGCAGGGTAGTCCCCTGTGGTGTGGTCCGCCTGCAGGGGCCGTGGAGGGTTTGGAGGGAACAGCTGGGAGGACCCACACGGCCAATTCACGTGTAGGACTCCCCGGCACCCCCGAAATACACGTAGGCTGCTGGATTCGCGTGTGGAATTTCCCACGCACTCGGAGTACACGTACCCTGCTGGAATCGCTTGTGGAACTTCACGCACACACCGAAATGCACGTACCCTGCAAATTTGCATGTGAAACTTCCCGCGCACCCCGAAATACACGTACCACAGACAATCGCGTGTGGAACTTCCTGTGCACCCCAAAATACACATACCCAGGCCAATCGCGTGTGGAACTTCCCGCGCACCCCGAAATACACGCACACGCTATTTTTCACACAGCAGGTGTCCGTGTTTGTCGGTACCCCTTTGCACCTCATTTGTCCTAGAGGGCCACAGTATGGATCATTCATCATAACTGTATATAGGTGCTTTTTGTAAGCGCACATTTTGGCGCACATTTATTTCAGGTGCAGGGACGCTACCACCTGCTTTCTTGTGGCGGACTTGTTTGGCCCTGTGCGCGTCTTTGACCGTGCGCTGGTTTGCCCTATTCGATTCCATGAATATGAGTTGTAGGCGAGCGTGTGGGCGTTCTGCGCACTTGCCTCCTGTACTTCCCCCGTGACGCCAATATTTTTACGTGTTGTTCCCCATTCCGAGTGTTACGCCCCGTGTTACGCCTACTTTTGTTATGTGCGCCACGCTATGTGCGATTTCGCTGTGGCCATGGCGCACGCCGTTGGATGACCTGTGCGCCGGCGTGCGCCGCGCACTTTTTCAGCGCACATCCAATATTTTTCTCGCGCACACGGACTTCCATGAATCAATGTGCGCTGGTTTCCCTGCGATTTTCGCACTTACACTGCGATTCGCACGTTTTGGCACCTCTGCGCCGGAATTTTCGGCGCACATTAATTCCATGAATCGGCCTGTAAATGTAGTAATACATAAGAAGTGTAACCCATATATGTAACACACTAACCATTCATTTAAATACAATATGTTCTAAAATGGAATATACCAAAGGAAGATAAATAGGCGTCCAACATAATTACCTCACAAACACTCCACAACTAAGAGCAAGACCAGACCTACCGAGTACTCAGAACATACCTTACCTGAAATAGTAAGTTTACTTCATTTTACTCATATATTTATAAACTTTCTGTATTAGATTAAAAAAAATATATATTATCTTTTTTTTCTCACAGAAATAGGTAGTACTCTGGAATGGCTAGAGGAGCATTTTCCACATGAGGAAATGCCAGAAGATAGTGAAACTAATGGTAGACACTTTGCAATATGAACCATTTAATTATTATTATTTTATATACATTTAACATATATATATTTTTTTGTACAGAGCATACCAAAATAGAAAATACCTCTGAAGAAACTTATGGATAACACTCTTGACAGCATAAAAGAAAAAATTGATTTATTGTTGACCAATTTTAATAATTTGAAAACTTTTGTTGAAGATCATTTTGAAACAAAAACCTCATACCATTGTCCCACATGTACTTTTCCCCCTCACCATATCCCAGTCAATTATCCCCAAACCCCCTCCATAACCCAAAACGTTTTGATGAGACTTCCTTCCCTTCTTCACCTGATACCAATCCTGTTGAAACCCCTAATTCTCCTGTTTTTGTTTCCGTTTCTGCCTCACCTTCTCTGTCATAAATTGTTAATATATGTTAAATAAAGTAACATTTTTGTATTGTGTTGTAATTAATTTTTTTTAAAACAATTTAGGTGTCCGCGGACAACACAGGTGTTCTGAAATGTCCGTAAATAAACAAAAATGGAGGTGTCCTGAAAAACACTATACCTGTTCGTACTGTTCGCTAGCAAGTTGAAACTGTTCTAGAACACAAGCAGTGTCCTGAAATGTTCGTAAAGAAACGAAAATGGAGGTGTCCTGAACAACACTATACCTGTCCGTACTGTTCGTTACCAAATTAAAACTGTTCTAAGAACACACGCGCTGTCCTGAAATGTGCATAAATAAACAAAAATGGAGGTGTCCTGAAAAAAACTATACCTGTCCGTTCTGTTCGCTACCAAGTTGAAACTGTTCTAAGAACACACGCAGTGTCCTGAAATGTTTGTAAATAAACGAAAATTGAGGTGTCCTGAAGAACACTATACCTGTCCATAATGTTCGCTAGCAAGTTGAAACTGTTCTAAGAACACAAGCAGTGTCCTGAAATGTTCGTAAATAAACGAAAATGGAGGTGTCCTGAAGAACACTATACCTGTCCGTACTGTTCGCTAGCAAGTTGAAACTGTTCTAAGAACACACACGGTGTCCTGAAATGTTCGTAAATAAACAAAAATGGAGGTGTCCTGAGGACGCTATGTCTGTCCGTATTGTTCGCAAGCAAGTTGAAACTGTTCTAAGAACAAACGGCTGTCCGTAACTGTTCGTTTGACGTGTGACGCACTTTTAATTGCTTCAGGACCCGAACAGTGTCCGTAGAACATCAACACGCATGCGTAAACCAATGTTCGTGCATTTGGTGTCCTTCGGACAGCCGCTCCCTTCACGGATACGTTCGCAAAGCGATCATGTGACCGCACCCACGCTGATTGCGTGTTCTAAAATGCGGACACTGTTCGTGTCCCCGAACAATTTAAAAGTACATTTTCAAGTAATCCACAATATTTCTCAATAAAAACTCACCATAGCACAAGTCCCACATACTAATCATGAGTTTCTACATACTTTTTTGAAACGTTTTGAACTTTTTTTTTTGTGTTCGATCTGTCAGCGGACAGCGCGCATGTCCGCAACCGCGTACAAGCCCCCCTATAAAAGACCACGCCCTAGAGCTTATTCTCATTGTGTTTCAGGCTATTCTTTAGAGCACAGCGATTTTTCCTGCCACTTGCAGATTATACCTTCATCAAGATGGCATCCATGGCTGCACTACTGCCACCTGGTGCTGCACCTGCTTCAGCACCACCCCCACCCCCTCCACCAACACCACTTCCCCAAGGGCCTGTAGAGGGGAACAGGAGTGAGGATGCAGAGGAGGAAGAAGAGGATGACGAGAATGAGGTAGTGGAAATCCCTACTACCCGCACTCGGCGTGAGTCTTGGGTGTGGCGGTTATGTACCATTCATGGGAATGGTCCTAAAGCTTGTGCAAACCGAGTCACCTGCAATGAGTGCAAAATGGTACTCAGTCGCGGGAGGCATGGTTCGTATAGCTTTGGGACCACTACCATGAAGCGACACCTCAAGTCATTCCACACTGGGGCCGTTCGCAAGGTTGTACCTTGCGAGGAGCATAGTAGGTTGATTTCCTCTACTTCATCCTCCGTTTCTGATCCTGTCACCACAAGGAACACTCCTGTGGGACAGCGTCTTCCTCAATCTGCCTCACAGGCCATACACAATGCTGATGACCCTTACCTTTCGAGGGTCACAGTTGTGTGTATGTGCTTTGACGCAGTATTCTGTAGGGGGGAGCGACTTTGCAGTGCTTTTGAGACTATAGTCTCAGAGCACGAGAAGACCTGCTCACTACCCAAATAAAACCCACTCTACATCTTCCTCTCTCAGCTTGCCCTTTCTTATCCCTGTGGTTGGTGTCCCCCCCTTTATCCTCCTTTCCCCTCCTCTACTAGTGTGTTGTGTATAAAAAAAAACAAAAAAAGTAAAACAACAAAAAAAAATAGGCTCTTTTCAGAGCCGCCTTTCACAGTTAAAAAATAGAAGTGAAAATAAATGAAGCAAGATCCTTTGTATTTTTTAGAATTCCGCGGACATCTAAAATTTTGGGGTGCTGCCCTATCATAACCATTGCAATTTTCTCTGGGAGGAAGTGGTGGCTCTGAAAAGAGCCTTTGGGTGGTGTTTGTGTTTGAAAAATTATAAATACTCAACACCTACTTCAAAATGGATACTGTAATTCTAAGAAAGGTAGCAATGCATTTTGTATGTTTCTTAGAAAAATCTGATTGCCAGCATAAGTTAGATGTACTCCATCTCTGCGAAAAATGTATGTACTACGAAACATAATATTTTCATTGTGAAAAGAGGACATGCCAAAATCTCTTGGAAAGGCACAAACAGCCTTATTGACATTGCACCTTGCTTTCTCCATTTGTGGACCAAATGAAGAAGAACGAAGCCACATTTGTCTCTGCGCAATCCGTGAAAAAATTACTTGAGAATTAGGAAACATGTCCATGACCTTCCAAAGTCCTTCTTTCATTGCAAATTGCAAATAAATTCCAGACACATGTCCTAAACTGTTCCTTCCACAATGAATTACAATTATATCTGGATGTTGCTCTGTCTCCAAAGTAGCACAGAGAGGTAGCAAGTCCAACCACTTCATTCCACATACTCCATGGCAGTGTACTTCCACATGTGGGAATCCAAGATCTACAGCTACTCCACAGCTTTCTGCATGTACCTTCAACCAATGTATCCACGAGTCTCCCAAAATCCAAACAATCTGTTTTCTGAAACACACAGCCATAGCTATCTGTTCTTCTCTCAGCAAAAAGAGTATCTGAGAAACTCTCTCCTGGCACAACACACCCACTAAACTTTCCTGACCAATCCCTTTCTATGCACATTCTCATTTGCATGGCTTCCCAACCCAAAAATCCCCGGATGTAACCCCCGATGTCCGCGAACTACCGCCATGTCCGCGGACATATTGTAACATGGACAGCCCTTCTAGCATTTCCACTTCACTCTCTGTGCCATTCCCTCATTGGATGTAGCTAAGAAGTCACATGACCATCCACCAATCACATCCGAGACCTCTACATCAACTGCATCATCATAGATCAGCACTGCAAATGTACTGTGAATCTCTCTGAGTACAAGTGTCATATCATCGGCAAGCAACATCTACAAGAAATACGGTACAAGTCTCCAAGATTTCTACTTGCAGCTTGTAAGGATATTTGGCGTGTTACAGCACAGAGTACAGCACTACTGTACAGGTAGCAATTTTTTTTTTGATGCAGCACCACCACATGGGTGTGGTGCATTGCTATATGTGTTGCCAGATTAACATGGACATATAAGTAAAGACAGGCTATTCAGTCAAAAACGATTTTAACATATAAGATGCAAATCTATTTTTACAGTTAAAAGCACACGTGCACATTCAAAAATGCACACTATTTTTCACCTGAAATGCCTATGGTGCAAGAGACACATTTGAAAATTAATAACTAACATTATTAATAACTAACCTGACTAATAAAACTGCCTTTAACATAACCCACTAATAAAAATGTGTCTCCACTGCAGAATTAGGCCTACTCTGAAAGTGAACTTTTAAACGCACATTCATTTTTTTTTCTTTTTCTCTGCTGCTCTGTCCACATAACTACAGGAAGCAAAGGGCTCGAAGGAACAGGAAATCAGTTGGTTACAAATGGTTACTGTAGAAATGAGCCATTGTGTAGTGAGGGAGGAGATGGCATGATTGATTCTGATTGGAGCAGCGTCATAGCAAGTATCATGCTAGAGGCAGTGATTAGAGTTTTGCTGGGGGAGCTTGAGGAGAGGGGGAGGACAATCGAGATTTGGCAGAGCTGGGAGAAGGACCTGTTTCCTGGCTGAAGCATTCCTGCTGCAAAAGCTGAGAATTCCAGGCAATAACCCCGGTTTGAGAACGAAAGACGCTTGTTTTCACTGGGGTTAATCTTCAAGGGAGCCAAATTCAGAAAGAGAACAGCTGGAGAAAACTCATGCTGAACAGATAAGGTAATTACAGAAGTGTGGGGGCTGAGTGTGTACGAGAATATTCAGTCAGTGTAGGAAAGGAGATTCCTGTGCTTTACTCACATGTTTAATGTTGCAAATTGAGTTCTTGTCTCCGCCACTTTCTTTTCAGTGTATCACAGACAATGCTGTTACTGTGCTATTTTATTTATTTCTGTAAAGAGTGAGATCGTGTTTAAATGCAACTTTTATAATACACAAAAATATTTGAAAGCAGACGGGTGGTGTGTTTTATATTTACCAATACAGTGCTGATGATGTGGGGAGATGTTTAGACAGTGCAATTGTCATTTTCAAGGTAGCTAAACATCAAATTTGGCTGCAGCCGTGTGCACAATGTAATTCAGTATGAGCAATTATAACTAACTGTGTGTGTTGTAGTTTGTCGGAGGTCTATGAGTCGGCAAAAAGGGAGGCCCGGGACATAGTTCACTACCGTATATAAGATAGTGAAAATACCACATGATAGCTTGCTGCCGTAGATAAGACAGAGAGAAATTGCCCATGGTGGCACACTAAAAATGAAAATGTGGTGTTCCTGCAATGCAAGCCTGAGGTCTCTCTAGTGATTACACGAAAAATCTAAACAAAAATAAGGGGTTCTGGATATTGGGGCCACAAATAAAACAAGGGAATTATGCTCACCAAAATACCACCAACCACGCATACCAAATACGCATGTCTGTGTGCCGAAATAATGCATGTCCACTGTATTATTGTTGTACATGGCCCAATCTGAATACAAGGAGTGATTGTTGCTAAGTTATTTTTCGGCGGTAAGAAAATACCGTCAGGCCCCAAATCTCCACAAAATACCCTACAAGCTCCATTCATATACATTAGCATGAACACAAACTACAGGTATGCATATTTTCTGTAAAGTACATGAAAAAAATTTCTAACTGACCTTTAGATTGTATAATCTGTAAAATGAATCTACTGTCTTTTTTCAATCTCCAAAAATCAACTGTCACTTACAAACCTTTATACTATTTAATTTCTGTATACACACACACACTCAATTCATGTTGAACTAACATTTTTGAAATACAATATGTAGTCAAACAAAATTGCATGCACACTCTATGTTCAAATCTCAAACAATAGTACAATTACATACATTTTTTAAAATGTTTTTATTTATTTATTTAATTACATACATTTATATAGGCCAAGCAGCCCATGACATTGAGGCACTATCACTTGCAAAAGCTTAGTTACGGGAATAGTGGTATTGCAGTGGTACATTATGAACTTCACAAGGCATAGTAAAGATATTTTGTTTGCTACAGTTAGTCATTGCAATACAGTTTATTCATTAACAACATATGATTTGTATTCAACTGGTGCAATGTTTTGGTGAGATAGTTTTAAGGTTGTGAGGAAGGTGCTGAGGATGTCAATTAAAAAAAACAATGTCTAAATTAAAAACAGTGCTATATACAAACAAAATTACTAATTTGTTTCTTTTACAATTGCAGTGAAGACCATTGTCCTGAAAAGAAACAACCAATTTTGAAGTACAAAGAACAACTAAGAAGTAACCTGCTCATTTTAGACAAAAAGTAAGTTGAATACCACCATAATATTTCTATTATTACTCAAACAAACTGTAAGATTAATGCATGCTATTTCTGTGCCTAAAAATGTCTTAAACAGCGTTTTACAGCCAGAATGGCCCACTAATTCCTATTTTTCGACACACCAATTACCCAACTCAGCCACTAGAATTTTGATGTTATAGAACAAACAACTGTTTTAATTGTATAGCATTAGATCTACTATTTGTACTTCTCCACTAGCTTACTTTTTTTCTAAGATCTGAACCGAAGTTTTGTAACACATTCATTCAAGAATACCCATCCCTACTAGTTGTAGTTGCCCAATGCACAATCCCACACCATTACATACATCTTTATCATCTTACTCAAACACTCATTCACACAGCACACATACATTGCACAACACCCCAACCAATACCTTCTTTATTTTTTTCAACAGACCCTAAAGAATGCCTACCAAAAATCAAGTCTGTAGAAAACAACACAGAACTAGAGCAAATGAAAATAAAAGTGTCCAACATAAGCATCCATCTCTAGCAGAAGTTGTAAAAAAAAAGTTGAAACAAAACAGCTAATACAGTCATTTACTGAAACAAAAGAAGTTTCAAGTACACAAACTGTGCCTCCTCTATCAAAATGTAAAACAAACCAGAAAACAATTAACAGAAAATCAGCTATCACTACAGATAAAACTGCTTCTTTAAATCTTGATATAGTGCAAAGTAAGCATACCAATAAAAGTATTTTAGCCAAAATGTTCCGTCACAAAGTCCTTCAAAATCTTATAAAAACAGGAGAGGAACCAGGTTCAACGCTTAAAACCTATCGTAGGAAATTAATCTTAGAAGCGTTGATAGACAGTGCAATTCTCCTCAAAAGAAAGTTATTTATTTTAGTGTTAAACAAAATGAAACCACTAACAAAACGAATAACTAAATTACAAAAAAGACTTCTCAATAAACGAAATGTCAACAGAAAGAACTTCTTAAGTATCTGCGGAGGTGAATGGAGTCACACTACGAGCACAGAACCATACTTTAATGAAGAAGCATACAAACAAAAGCAAACAAATACAATTGTCATAGATAGGAGTGGTTGAGGTTATGAAAAAGTTAATAATACCATAATGGAACAAGAAGTACTCCTTAAAAAATATGCCCTGAAAACTTACCCCTCCATTCAACTGAATCAGAATGTTTAGTGTACAAATGGCCATGCACGTCAATGTGTAACATGCCCAAAAAATGTTTCAAGTCTTTACGCCAATCCCTCAATCAATATGTGAAAAGCAAAGACAAAATCAAAATTAAACTACTGCAAAATATGGATACCTGTCGAGTACGCAAGTACACAGGACTACAAGGACATTCATTGGCCTGCATTACAGGACCTACTTGCAAAACCTCCTTCTATGATATCAAAAGGATATCAACACATCATTCACCTATAAAAAATCTAGTTTATAAACTGTACTATGCTAAAAGCCCTGCTTTAGCACTAGCCAATTTAAATAACATTCTTCTACATGGTACAGCAAAAGACCTACTAGAAGAAATCGACTATATCCAGAAAAAACATTTTGGAAGTGAAAGCCACTTACAGAATGAAATAGCTTTAAACCAAATTAGTAACAATTCTACACATGGCAACCTTCTAGTACACACATAAATAAAAGAAATACTGACATTTAAAAGTACATCTGCTGAAGTACCAAACCATGTGTGTGTATGTTGCCGCAGAACTTTTTATAAAAGTAACACAAAAACTGTAGACCTAACATACAAAATAGAAGACAATGAAGATTCTAAGAGGGTAATTCATAGAATTCAGCGCACAAGTGGCGCACGCGGCTGGCGCACAGTGTGCGCTTGCGAATCCCTGCGCCAGCCGCGTGCGCATAAATACATTTCCGTGCACAGCGTATTCATGGATTCCAGCCACCAAAACCAGCCATGGCGCACAGTGGCGCAGCGAGCCTGCAGCAGCACCAGTTACGCCCCCAAGAACGCCCCTTGCGCAGGGAAAAGCCATCAAAATCCCCAACCCAGCGCAAAGGGCTGCGCTAACCCTGTACCAGCACGGCAAGCGGGGTACGTGTATCACTTGGGTGCGCGGGAAGTTCCTCACGTGATTTCAGCTGGGTACGTGTATTACTGGGGTGCGTCGGAAGTTTCACACGCGATTGGCCCTGTGCGAGCGGGGTACGTGTATTACTGGGGTGCGCGGGAAGTTTCACACGCGAATTCAGCAGGGTACGTGTATTTTAGGGGTGCGCGGGAAGTTTCACACGCGATTCCATCAGGGTACGTGTATTTCAGGGGTGCGCGGGAAGTTCCACACGCGATTCCATCAGGGTACGTGTATATCAGGGGTGCGCGGGAATTTTCACGCGCGATTTCAGCTTGGTACGTGTATTCCAGGGGTGCGCGGGAAGTTCCACACGCGAATGTCCTGGGTACGTGTATTTCGGGGTGCGCGGGAAGTTACACATGTGAATTCAGCAGGGTACGTGTATTTCAGGGGTGCGCGGAAAGTTCCACACGTGATTCCATCAGGGTACGTGTATATCAGGGGTGCGCGGGAAGTTCCACACGCGAATGTCTTGTGTAAGTGTCTTTCGGGGTGCGCGGGAAGTTTCACACGCGATTTCAGCAGGGTACGTGTATTTCAGGGGTGCGCGGGAAGTTACACACGCAAATTTCCTGGGTATGTGTATTTCGGGGTGCGCGGGAAGTTACACACGTGAATTCAGCAGGGTACGTGTATTTCAGGGGTGCGTGGAAAGTTCCACACACGATTCCATCAGGGTACGTGTATATCAGGGGTGCGCGGGAAGTTCCACACGAGAATGTCCTGTGTGCGTGTATTTCGTGGTGCGCGGGAAGTTTCACATGCGATTTCAGCAGGGTACGTGTATTTCAGGGGTTCCGTGGAATACTACACGTGAATTGGCCGTGTAGGTCCTCCCAGGTGTCCGCTCTACAACCTCCACGGCCCCTGCAGGCAGCCCACACCATGGGGGACTACCCTGCACCCCTGCTCATGTCCCACAGGCAGCCCATCCACCATGGGCATGCCCCCAGCCAAGCCACATGTCACCTTGCACTACTGATCAACAATGCATGTCTCCCAGCACCCCCACCCCCCAGCACTGTGGGGCACCCTCCACCAGGCCCCCACTCATGTCCAACTCATGTCCCCCAGCACCCCCACCCCCCAGCAGTGCAGGGCACCCTCCACCAGGCCCCCAACTCATGTCCCCCTGCACCCCCACCCCCCAGCATCCAGGGCCCCCCTCCACCAGGCCCCCACTCATGTCTCCCAGCACCCCCACCCCCCAGCAGTGCAGGGCACCCTCCACCAGGCTCCCACGCATGTCCCCCTGCACCCCCACACCCCAGCATCCAGGGGCACCCTCCACCAGGCCCCCACTCATGTCCCCCTGCACCCCCACCCCCCAGCAGTGCAGGGCACCCTCCACCAGGCCCCCACTCATGTCCCCCTGCACCCCCACCCCCCAGCACCGTGGGGCACCCTCCACCAGGCCCCCACTCATGTCTCCCAGCACCTCCACCCCCCAGCACTGTGGGGCACCTGCCAGCAGACCCCCACTCATGTCCAACTCATGTCCCCCAGCACCCCCACCCCCCAGCAGTGCAGGGCACCCTCCAACAGGCCCCCAACTCATGTCCCCCTGCACCCCCTCCCCCCAGCATCCAGGGGCACCCTCCACCAGGCCCCCACTCATGTCCCCGTGCAACCCCACCCCTCAGCAGTGCAGGGCACCCTCCACCAGGCCCCCACTCATGTCCCCCTGCACTCCCACCCCCCAGCACTGTAGGGCACCCTCCACCAGGCCCCCACTCATGTCTCCCAGCACCCCCACCCCCCAGCAGTGCAGGGCACCCCCCACCAGGCCCCCATCTCATGTCCCCCTGGACCACCACCCCCCAGCATCCAGATGCACCCTCAACCAGGCCCCCACACATGTCCCCCAGCCAACATGTCATCACAATCTAGATCCCTGGCCCTTATGGTCAGCCTCCAAATGCCAAACACCTACCCGAGTATTGCATCCACCCACTTAGAAATGGCAATAACATGATAGAACCCCAATTGCAAGTTTGGAAATGAACACATGTCCCTCACATACACCCAATGGGTGTCAGTGAAAGTCAAAACCCATATCATGATATGCATGAAACCAATGAGATGATACAACACATTGAAGTTTGAAGAAAAAATATGTATTAAAAGCAACATAAATTGAATCAAAAATAAATAAACAAAAATGGGAATTTAAAAAACAGAAACCCCAGCATGTCCGTGAAATAATGCAAAACCACAAATCATAATCCAAAGGAAAGGTGTCCAAAGTCACAGTCCACAAAAGTAAATCCAATGGAAAATTAAAATCGAAAACCATTGCTCCATGGGTAAATCATTAAAAAAAAATGAAAATCCAACAGTCAACTATATACAGATAAACAACCCAGGGTCCATGATCCCAACATAGGAAATGAAACCTATCTAATAATACTACCTAATAAAAAAACTATATACAAAAATGTAACCCATTGTCCAAAAGGTCAAAAAAAAAATGCAAAACCAAAGGAAACCTAACACTAACTACAGAACTATTTACAAGGGCAGCGGGCTAGTCCGACGGCTCACTTTTGGATCTCCCGGGCCAGGGCATCATCGAACTCCTGCTCAATGTCCCGGAGGCGGTCCTCCTCCATGGCCCCGAGGGTCTGCAGGGCCGTCGACATGTCCACCTCCAACCCCCTGCAGATTGCCTCGAGGCACTCGGCACGCCTCAGGGCCCTCCACATGGAGTTCTCCGCCCTGACCATCATGAGCCGTGCCTCTTCTGCCCGCTGCCGCTCCGCATCTATGGCGTGGCCCAACCGCTGCCACACAGAAGACACTTCCCATCCTGGGTCCTCCTGCCCTCCGGCCTATGCCTGCCCCTCCGATGTCGAAGGCCCCGAGCCATCATGGCTCCCACCACATTGCTGCTGCTGCTGCGCCTCTGCCCGTGCACTGCCTCCTGCTGCCTGCACATCCTCCGCTGGCTGGGGTGCAGTCGTTGATGTGGCCACCCCTGCTGGACGTCCGACTCCCGACTGTGGCAGGGATGCCTCCTCCACCAGCCTGGCCGCACCGTCAGAGGCAGCTCCACAGGGCACCCAGGTGACTAATGGGTGGGAAGATGGCACGGAGGACGACTGGCGCATAGGGGGTTCAGTTGAGGAGGGGGTCGTAGCAAGCCCCATCAAATGGAGGAATCCGGCCTGGGTCACCTGTCCCAGTAGGCCGACGCGGTCAACGAGCCATTCGAGATGACGTGCAGTCTCCTCATGAACAGACTGCAGGTCACCTCGCATGGCCGTTGACGCAACGCCACAAAAGTCAGGACAGGCTCAACCCGGACCCGGATAGCCACGTCCGCAGGCAGAGGAAGGCCAGTTGTTGTGAGCTCATCCCATGCCTGAAAACAGGTCTGGACGTAAGCATCCCTGCTGGTGCAAGATGATGCAGTGACAAGATCAGGGACAGGATTGCACACAGGCACCTCCGCGGTGGCCTGTGCTGCCTCCTGTCCCTGGTCCTGCACTGCACCACTAGCACCAGTGGAATCCCCACCTCCAGACCCCGTCTCTGTTGCTTGCACGGCCTCCTCCTCCACCAAACCCCCCACCAACCTGGATGACTCTGTGCCATCTTCCCCCGTTGGGCCCTGTGGGGTCCCAGCTGCCCCTTCTGCTGCCGAGGAGTCCAACTCCAACCTCCGCCTCTTGGACCTCCCCCCGGCAGCTGCGGCCTGGGATGCGGCACCGGTCTCACTCCCCGACGAGATCACAACCTGGGAGGGGATCCGGGCCTTGCGTCTCTGGCAGGCGGTGCGATCCCTGCTGCTGTGCTCCACAGCACCTTCTCCGCCCTCTTCATCAGTTGACGCTGCAGACAGGGAGAAATACAACACAGGCACCAGGGCACTGTACAATGGACACATACACACATGACAGTTGTACATGAGTGGCATTGGCAAACCTCAGACATGGCATCACGATCGCCAACACACATGTCATTTCAACTTGCACACATGAGCCATACCACAGCCATATTGCAACTGCCAGCACCATCCATACACATACAACAGCATGAGCAGGCAAAGGTGAGCCAGACATCACATGCAACACAGGGAGTGCACTACACATGCACGCACACCACCACACTTGCATGCATGTGTACACCTCTGCCAACTGTCGCAGTGTTCAGATGGGCATCCATGTCACATCTGCCAATCAGGCTTCCACATCCCGCAGTCACATGCATCCATGTTGCATCACTGTTGCACCCTTGTCAAATACACACACATGCACATGTACACAGTGCTGATACATGCAGCTGAAAACAACATACATGCGTGACATCACGAACATGCCTACTTACATACACATTCATTCAAACATGTGTGCCCACACAACTGCATTTGGCATGCAAGCCTACACACACAAGCACCATCCATGTCTCACACATGACAGCCCTCGCATATGTTAGCCTCACGGCCCTGTACACCCCCACCCATACTCGGCCCCATACAAACAGATGTGCAACCTGCACACTACTGGCACATCACCACACGCACAGTTTACAATCATGATGCATGTACACTTACCGCTTGACTCCAGATGGGTCTGCCTCTCAAGGTCCTGGACGTGGAGCGCTGGGGATATGCGTTCCAGGACCCTCATCTGATCTTCCGACAAGTGGCCCCGGCGCCCCTTAGCATCCGCTGCCTTCAAGAGGCGCTGGGCCTTGTTGAGGGTCCTGGACCTGAAGTCCTCCCAGCACTTTTGACATGTTGGAAGTCGCGGACTGCCACCCCCTCCGCGTTGATGGCAGTCACGATGTCTGTCCAGATCCGAGTCTGTCCTTCCTTGTCGGCGCAGGAACTTCCGAAGAGGGCATCATACTGCCCGAGGACTTGATCCACCAGGACACCAACTTCGGTGGCCGTGAATCTGGTGCCCCTCTGCCTCTCTGGCCAGGGGTTGTCAGTGGTGCCAGATGTTGCAGTGCCCGACATGACAACCCCAGAGGCAGGAGTGGGTGGGCAACTGGGTCCTGGGGCTGGGCTGTGTAGCGATGGTATCCCAGTCGGGAGTCTGTGGTTCCAACAGGGGTGGTCACAGCAACAGCACCCCTGGCTGATGTGCAGGCAGCAAATGGCAGGGCACGTGGGCAGCAGGCACTCAGGCAGCAGCAAATGGCAGGTGGGGGTGTGCTCAGGGCTCTGGGGGGCAGTAATTCGGCCTTCTGGGCAGGAGCATGGTCTTCTGTGTGCTTACGCATGGCCAGCTTTATACGGAGTGATTTGGCATGTGAAAATTCTGCACGTCAGCGTGTAATTCGAGGAAAGGCCCTTAGCGCGTAAGCGCGTCTGCACGCATACGCAATTTCATTGGACAGAAGGCCCTTCAAGCGCAAGCGCCTCTGTGACGTGACGCGCGCAGGCGTGCATGGGCGTTTCAGCGTGTGTGAAAAACTGCACGTCCGCGTGTAATCCGAGGAAAGGGCCCATGCGCGTAAGTGACGTGACGCGCGCAGACGTTTCCCTCAGCACGGGTTAAAGGTGAGCGGGGCCAGCAGTTCGCTGTACGTGCCTTTCGTGGAGACCGACGTGTGTTGCTGCTTCCTGTTGTTTCGCGCGCCATCACAACTTCACAGCTATCAAGGACGTATCTCTTCTTTTGGCGGGGGTATTGGCTATGCGTGTTTTTCTGCATCGCGCTAGTCAGACGGTGAGTCGCACATGCTATTTTTCCCACTGCGGGTGCCCCTGTGTATCGCACCCATTTTCGATGTCATAGTAGCCTCCGTTTCCCACGCGTACGCGTTATTCGTGTGACTGGGTGCCACCGCGTACTGCGGGAGGTTGATTCCACGCACGTAGGCTGCAGGGTTGCGTGCACGGTTTTACTGCAGTTTTGGGTCACTACATCACCGGGGTAACATACAGCCTTGCAGGTGCAGGGGGGCTGTTAACATCTTGCTTCCCACCCCCTTCACCCCAATTGCCCAGGTCAATTGTGGTGTACTCCTCCCATTTGCACTACTCCATCTGTGCCGGCACTACTACATCTGTGCCATGGTTGGGAGGACACCAAAGGTGAGGGGCGCCTCAGCTGGGCGTACTCCTCATGGCGGGCATGGTCGGGGACGTGGCCGTGGTGACCAGGGAGTAGGGGGACTCCAGGGTGTCCAGGGCGGCCACAGAGGGGGAAGAGGCAGGGGTGCGCCACTTGAGCACAATGTTGTGCCATGTGTCGGTGCAGTCATGCCACAACCCCCTGTGGTTCCGGGGGATGCAGCTTCTGCATCTGGCACTGGCGCCCGTGTGACCTGGCAGTCCGTTCCATCGACTGCCACGGGCCCAAGGGTAGTGGTAGCTGCAGGTGCAGCTGTGGACACCGCAACCCAGGCTCAGGGTCTGCCAGCGCAGGCTGCGTTGGCACTTGAGGAGCCCTTGGTAGATTTCCAACAGGCCAGAAGGGAAACCATAGGGGCAGGCAGGGCTGCTCAGACCAAGACACGTGTCCCTGGGGCAGTTATGTCATCTGCTGCCCCGAACAGCCTGGTGTTGGCAAGTGCAGGGGCAGATGCACCCAACAACACCCCGGTTGTGAGTCTGCCAACCAGGACTGTTGCTGTCAATGAGCCTGCCACAGCTGATGTTGCTGCGCAGGGTCCATTAGAGGGCACCCAGATGCCACTGCCACAAGTCAGGCCTTTGGTCGTCCCTCCACCTGCCACTCCCTTGGCTCAATCCACCAAACCCACTGGCCATACTGGTCAGGGCGGCATTAGCCAGCCAGGGTCTGCGCCACAGTCCAAGAGGAGGAAGGTTGCACCTGCAGCACAGGCTGGGACCCCACACACAGCCATGACCTCCTGCATGTCGAGGAAGAAGCCTTTCTGCAAGCAGGAACTGGACTTCCTCGTGGGCTACGTGCGGGGTCACAGTGGGTGCCAATAGTCAGACGACGGCTGCCCAACGTGACACCCACTGAAAGCATGTTGCGGAACATGTCAATTCATTCGGCCATGAGGTGCGCATGGCGCAAGAGTGCAAAAAGCGTTGGAATGACATCAAACGCAGCACTAAGGCTAAGCGTGCCTCTAATTACAACTTGACTCTGGTGACTGGCGGTGGGCCTGCACCAGAGGAGGAAGAGCTCACTCCGCATGAGGCACTCGTTGCGGAGTTCATACCACCTGAATTGGTCGAAGGAGTGGGAGAGATGCTGGACTTTGATGCCCAGTCCAGTGAGTGCTGATGCGTGTTTGTTGAGGACGTGTTTGTTTCACTTGTGGGATGTGTTGTGCATGGTTGCCACTACATGTGACGTGTACATGGTTCTGATGTGTAAGTAATGCAATGCTTCCGTGATGCATGTCTGCTCTGCTGGATGGTGGACATGTGGAGCAGACAGGGACTGTCTGCATCACCACTATTTCACCCTACTGACATGCTGGTTACAAGTATGCCCCTCCGGTCCATGTTCCAGCTCACTGGGCCTTCTGCATGTGGCGTGGGGTGACCTTCCTCTCAGCCCAGGCACAATGTCATTGCATGACTGACGTGCATGTCTCCTCTGCCTGCATGCGGGGACTCCATGTAGGCATACTCCCTTGCCCCTCCTCCGCCACTCTGCACCCCAGTTCCACCTTTGCACTGGTCTGCTTCAATCTTGCCAATGTGTACTTTCCTGTTCATGCGTCCTGTGTAGATGCTAACTTCCAGCGTACAATCTGCCAGACATATGCCGTGTGGTACAGCCTTAGTACTTGATGCAGGGTATCTCACTTGTACTGTGCATAGGTCAGATGTCCCGCAGGGACATGAGTGCCCATTCATGCTCCATGTGCATTGCACGCATGCCCCTATGTGTCCTTGACTGGATGATCACTGTAATACAAGTCCTGGGTGACATACATTGCATGGCATCTCATCAGCCTTCCCATGTCAACTGTGGCTCAGTACTGCGTTGCACACATGTTTAGGGTCTGACAATCTGTGTGGCTCACGGGCCTCAGCCTGTTCAATGGCCAATGACTCTGTCCAACTGTTGTTGTGTCTTCTTCACACATGGGTGGCCTCCAGAGTTTTCATCATGTGTCCTGCTTACTGTCCCATCATCATTTGCAGTGTTGTCACTTGAATCACATTAAGCTGTTGATGCCAGTCAACACTGCCTGTCAATACACAGGTGTATGGTCAGCCTTTTGTTACCATGCTAGGCATCCCTGCTTCTGTACTGGGGTGGAGGGGTGCGTGGCTTCTAGATATGGTACACATTGAATGCACAATGCACGTGATGCCTGAATTTGACCTTGCACTGCCTTCACATTTCCTGACACACACCATGGAGTCTTTGTACATGTAGGTAGTGAGTGGTGTACACATTTTCTGCACTGCATAGACCCACTTCCATGGAAACTGCCACCTTTCAACAGGTCTGATCACAGAAGCAATTCAAAGTTGACCCAGCATGCATGCCAGGTTATATGTTGTGTGTCACATGTCTGCCTGATGCATTTGTTGTCGGTGTGTGTGTGTGTTGTGTGCTTCTGACATGTGTAGTGACCTTTTTTCTCTCTATTTTTCAGGTGATGATGCAATGGAGGCGGAGGATGGTGTTGTCATGCCAGACACAGGGTTGTTACCACTACATCAACCCGGCACAAGTGGGGGTCGTGGGGTGGTAGGCCACGAAAACCCCCAAGTGCTACAGTCCATCTTGTCTCTGGCTGCCTATGAGTCCAGCCTTGATGACGACTCTGACGTCCATGTTGAGTTGGATGAGCATCAAGTCCATGGCCCTCATTACGACCCTGGCGGAATTCGGAAAACGATGGCGGAAATGCAATACTGCCATCGAATAGCGCTCGGTGCGACTATGACCCGTCACCGCAAAGTACGAAGCCATTAGCGACACCGTAGTGAACGCCAACGCTAACTGCACCAAGCACGCGCGCGCGCGCCATGCCAAACCGCAAACACCACCATGGCGCAAGGGTACGCCAATTCCGACCCTAGCGGACATGTACCTAACGCCATCAAGCATGGCGGAATGTACCATTCCGCCATGGTGAGAAGTACGGCATCGCGAATCAACCGTAAACGGCCCCACTGAGTGCCTGTACACCGCTCCCTGCCCACAAAGTACAACTCCCCGTAGGTGCAATGAAGTCACAATGCAACCAGTGAAATGTACAAGTCACCCATGCATGCCAACGAACAAAAGAAACACAACAGGGGCCAATGGGAGCTGCAGGGCACAGATGGCACGAATACAGAAGCCATCCCAATGGACATGACCACAGTCCCCCACCAAGAAACGCACGCAAACACAGGCACCTGTGACCAGCAATATTCCGAGAATCACATCATTCCACCAGTCCACCTGGCTGACCGGCATCTGTTACACAAAACCCAATCCCCCGCCCCTGAGCATGACAACATTCAAACTGTCATATTGGCAGCCCCCATCCCTGACCTCACGGGCTTCGTAGGCAAACGCGCCCAGTACAGTACCACGCAACTAAACTCCGAAGCTGGAACCCAATGCAGATCTCCTCACAATACATCGCCCCCCAAATAGGCATATGCCACATCACTTGCAAAGAAAAACGCTACACGGGCCAAATCAGAATAGAAATTTAATGCACATCAAAATCACCAAGCCCATACAGCCATCAGGCCATGAACTCCAAAACACTTTTCACCATTGTGGGCTGCATCCGCAAGAAATGACCAGCCACTACTTGTGTGACGCCCTGTTCCCTCATGGTACACAGAGCCACATTCACGTACGAAAAGGCAACATGGAAGCGCACAGAACCGCAGGGCCGTCCCAATGGGGAGGCACTAGTCCAGCTGAAAGGCCGAAATGTTGCTCCGAGCCACCAGTACTGCGTAAGGGCATGTGGCCCATTGGCGATCGTCCCATAAGATCGTAATGCTGCTCCACTGATTAACACGAAGCAGCAGGTGTCGGGAGTAAAACCCATCTGCAGGAGTGGCATACAGATGGCAGTGGCAAAAGGGGAGGAGATACCTGTCAACCAAAAGAAAAGAAAAAGAACAGAATGGCCATCAGAACTACATTCCAACAACTCACTTCAATGATCACACGAAATCCACAGCCATATGCATGCTAGCCCACTCCAAAGGATCATCACCACCCCAAAACCACTTGCGACTCATAACCATCTATATCGAGGTGCAAACACCATCACAAACGAGTGTACCTGTGCATGCGTCTGTCAAAACAGAATCCATCAGATGGGAATGTTAACGTGCATGGACACAAGTGTCTGAGGGCGCGTCGAGACAGGGAGGGCTCAACAAGGCCAGATAGACGATGGTCCCACTATGGCAGCCCTGCATCACATAGCGTAGGGGAGGCGGATAGATCCCAAGAAGCCCTGTACATGGCAAACTCTGTATCAAATCACCTGCCCATGCATCCATTCATCATTCCCTTATCCCGGGATTAAAACGCCTGAATATTTACTCACATAACATTAGAAATATCCATTGAGTCTGTGCGTTATGCAGCCTGCAAAATCCACAGTGCCCCAGCCCGTAATTCCAGTGTAGTGAAGTAACATGTATTTGGGAACGTCCGGCCTCATCGCCCATGTCGCAATTGCGCATCCCAAACTATTCATATCAATCATTGCATCCTCGCCATGGCCCCTGTCTCAAGGACATTGAACAATAGTACGTTATATTTGCAGTCAGACCTGTGGGCATTTCCTCGCCGCTAGCTGAAAACCGAAAGCGCCGCCCTTCGAATTCCTCATTTGCAACATCACGTCGAAGAGGCATCTGTGGCCGTTTGAAATCACCAATTATTCCATCGAGTGCCGCTGTGTGTGAAAATGGCAACTGCCTTCACCCACAAATGGGACGCCCCGCCCGTCGTTGCAACTCGGTACAGTGATGCATGAGGGCCCACCGTTACTCGAGTACTACGTTCCACTGACCCTTCACAAGTCTGTTCGCGACTGCACAGATAGTATGTGAAACAATGGGACCACAGCAGAATGAACATATCAACCAATCTTACACGGCCATCGGGTACAAATACATGATTGCAATAGCAAGATGCCATTCCCCGAATTGCAGCGTTGTGCGCGGGACGTGCTCGGCCAAAGGGGAGAGCAGTTTGCACAGGTGGAATTAATCAGCACAGGTGGAGGCCATACAGCCTGAAAACACATAAATTGCACAGCCAGTCTCCTCCCACAACCACACCGAAATGCTACCGGCAGGACTCGCGATGTTGGCCCTGGGGGACCTGATAGCACTGCAAGTACTCCAAGAAGAAGACGAACACCAACTACAACCGGCCGCACGGAGGAGACGCAGGAGGAGGAGGAGGCCAAGGCAGGGCCAGCAAGGGCCGCCAGCACAGCCACTACCACCACGCAGGCAGCCCGCAATCCCACGCCTCCGAGCACATCCGTTCAACCTCACTGATGAGCAGATCCACACCCTCTACCGTCTGGACCGGGACACCATAGCCGCCATTGTGGACATGACACAGGCTGACCTTGTCAGCATGATAGATAGCCCAACCGCCATCCCACCCCTACTGAAGGTGGTGTCTGTACTCCACTTCCTGGCCACAGGCACCTACCAGCACACAGTCGGACAGTTGCATGGCATTTCTCAGCCACTGTTCTCACGGACACTATTTCAAGTGCTCGATGCCCTCCTGCAGCACGCAGACGACTACATCTCTCTACCACGCTCGGAGCAGGAAATTACCAACACAAAAGTGGGATTCCATGCACTTGCCGGCATACCGGGTTGCATTGGTGCCATCGACTGCACCCATGTGGAATTGGTCGTCCCACATGCCATGGAGGCCCAGTACCGCAACCGAAAACAATTTCATTCCCTGAATGTACAAATGGTGTGTGACTCCAACAGGATCATTACACATTGTTGTGCCCGATTCCCTGGATCAACCCATGATTCTATGGTCTTGAGGAACTCTACAATACCACGCTACATGGAGCGACACGCAGGGAACAGATCCTGGCTACTCGGTGAGTCTCATTACATGCATGATTATGTGGGGTATGTGATTTGGCAATGACCTGGCAGGAAGGGGGGGGGTGTGCGTACGTAGCAATGGCATTCCACATCATACGTTTCTCGTCCACATACAGGTGATGCTGGATATCCACTGAAGAGATGGCTCCTCACACCAGTCCGGAACCCACGGGACCAGCATGAGGAGGACTACAACCATGCCCACTCACGTACCCGTGTAGTCATTGAACAGGCATTCGGCCTACTGAAGGGTCGTTTCCGCTGCCTCAGCAGGTCTGGCGGGGCACTCCTGTACCGCCATGAGAAGGTTGCAAAGATGGTGATGGCATGTGTCATGCTCCACAACATGTGCGTACGTAGAAATGTGCCCATGCCCCCTGACGCAGAACTGCAAGCACCTGATGATGGTCATGATGAGGGTGGGGATGTGGCAGCACCTCATGGAGTCTGCGAGGCACCGGAGGCCCGTGACATTCGTCAGCATCTCATTGATGCATGCTTCTAGCACTCACGCCTGGTGGCTGATACATGGACACGGGACTCGTGGCACTGTGTGTGTCTGGGACATGCACAATATGGACTGTACGCCTATGATGGCCTAGTACACAAAGATCAATGTCCACACATCTCATTGGTTGATCGTGCACTGTTTATGGCATATGTGATATCATGTTGAACACCCTATCGACCCGCCACCCAAGTGAGCCCAACACACCCCCTCCACCCTCCTACCTCCCCCCCGAACACCAGTGTCCAAAGATGCTCATTGTCAGTGGGCTGTCGCTATTGCAAGCCCCCTCTGCGGGTATCAGGGGCACCCCTGCCTGTGGAGCGCAGGTTCCTCCCAGATCTACGTTGGGGGCTGCCCTGGACGGAACTTGCAACGGATGATGTGTCTGCCTGCTCACGTCCATGCATGTCCCTAAGGGTTTGCGAGAGCTCAGTGAGCACACGGCGCACTGCGGCAAGTTCGGCACATACGTCTTTGGACGTCGCATGCAGTTCCCCCCTCAGGCTCTCGGTGCTTCTCTCCATTTGGACTCTCAGGCTCTCGGTGCTACTCTCCATTTGGACTCTCAGGCTCTCGGTGCTACTCTCCATTTGTGCCCTTAGCGTCTCTGTACCTCTCTCCATTTCTGCCCTAAGTGTCTCAGTTGATGTTTCTATGTCTGCCTTAGTGCCCCCACATTCATCGGCATAAGCCTTGAGGAGCGTGGCCAGTTGCTGCTGTTGCACGATCACCTGGTCGAGGGACTGTTGCCTCTGCTGGGCCATGGCCATTTGCGGGGGTGTCACAGAGGGGCTGTTGTCCTCATGTTGCCTTGCCACAGGGCTTGTGGGGGATGGCCAGTCGTCGTCTTGTGGGTGCCCCTGCGTGGTATCCTCATGTTGTACGGGATGGGACAGACAGGGGGATTGGGACAGGTCATGGATGGATCTGACTTCGACATCCCCGTTTTCTGTGTCCGAGCATGCTGCCATCAATGGGGTGTCACCTATGGTGCTGCTGCCACCAGAGGCAGTGCCTTCTGTGGCATCCATTGGGGGGACCTGTGGTGGTGGTGGTGTGGGCATGCTGGCTGCTGGGGTGCCTGTTGATGTTCCCTCCTCTGTGCTGCCACCTGATTTGTGCTGCTGCCGTGTCTTGATGCGTGCAGCTGAGGTGGAGGGTCTCTGGCCGTTGGTCTTGGCCCTCTTTGCAGGTGTGCTGGTAGGGGTGTCCTGTAGCTCGTCGTTTGGATCGGACCCTGTGGTGGAGTAAAGGAGGGCGAGGGTTATTGATGGGTCTGTGGGAATTGGAATGGCATTGTATCACATGCATTGGGGTGGTACCTGAGGGTGATTTGGGTCGGGGCCTTGGAGGTGCTTTCATTTGTGTGTGGAGTGAGGGTGCAGTTGTTTGGCAGCCTGCAGTTAGGGTGTGCCTGCTGCACGTGTAGTGCGTGTTTTAGGGGTTTTTAATTATTTATGTATTTATTGTGGGTTTTAACGTGCGCTATCAGGCCGATGTGTGTGGACGTTCTCCTGGACATGTAATTCTGTTGCACTATGTGGACGCATGGTACTTCACATGGATGGACTGTGTGGATTTGGCATTGTTTTATTTGGCCCACCTACCTGAATATTCGGATGTCTGCACTCCTTTCTCCATCCCTCCGACTCCCTCTATGCTCTCCATTCCGATGGTGGAGGCACAGATTTCTTCCCAGGGGGTCAACTTGATGGGTGATTCAGGACCTCCCCCGGTGGCTGTGGCAATGTTGCGGTTGGCAGAGAGTATGCTGCGGACGCGTATCCGCAGGTCGTCCCATCGCTTGCGGCATTGCTGTGGGGTGCGGGGTGCGGTCCCCACCGCACTTACCCGCTGTGCCACCAGAGCCCATATGGCCTTCTTGTTTGCAAGTGCCGTTCTGGTCATTTGCGTGGAGAAGACGACGGCAGCATTCTCCTGGAGGGTCTCTGTCAGCACGGTGAGTTCCTCACGGGAGAAGTGGACCTGCCGCTTGCGGTCGCACGCTTTCTTCGCTACTTTTCCCATTTTTCTTGGTTTCGCTAGGGTGGATGACGGGTTGGGGTGTGTTTCAGGGTAGTGATTTTAGTGGTTGTGTGGTTTTAGTGGTTTTATAGGTGTACGGCGGGATGTTTCCCGTTCCGGGCCCATGTTTTTGCTTCCGTTTCCGTATATTTCCGGTCACCGTACTTTCCGGTAGGCACACACTGCGGTGACCGCTAAGAGGGGTGGCGGTATTGCACCTAGGGCGCCGTACGGCGGCGGTGTGGGCCGTTTTGGGGTCATTTCCGCCATCGCGGACTTTGCACTTCCGCCATGGCGTGGTGCTCGTGCCCGATGGGTCGGAATGGGCCGCACTTTGCTCCTTCGTGCAATGGCGGAAACGCTATTTACGCTGTGGCGGTCCGGTCAGTCACTTTCCGCCAGGGTCGTAATGAGGGCCCATGTGTTAGGGGTGAGTGATTCTGATGTGGACACTCCTCTGTCCGCGACACCTGCACTGAGGGATCAGACAGTCTTGGTTCCTCCGCCCGTGGTGGATCGGGACGCAGGGTCACCCTCCACACCAGTCACTGATGGGCCTGGGACATCACGTTGACGGGGGCATGTAGTCGTGCAGCCGCGGGCGGTGCCAACACAGCGAGGACCCCCGGTCCTTGGGTCCCGCACGGGTCAAGCCCGGCAACGTGGTCGCCACGCGCAACCGCAGTATACTGAGTGGGAGCAAGACATGACTGCCAATTCAGAACGGCAGGGGGCAGCAATGGAGAACATCGCTGAGAGCATGGAGCGTGTGGCCCGATCTGTGCTCCCCCCTGCTAGGCAGGTGCTTCTCCAGCAGCAGGCGGCACGGTCCACGGCCCGCTCGTTCAGGCTGGATATGGCGGCCTCAGACAGGGCACGCCAGGCTGAAATGTCGTCTCTGCGTCAAGCAATTGCTGCTCATGCAGAGGCGCACATGGATGCCCTGAGGGAGGAGTATGCTTCCCTCAAATCCACTCTGGGTGTCCTTATGATGTCCCAGAGGCAGCGGGCAGAGGAGAGGTTTGCACAGCTTGAGCGTACCATCTCGGCTGAGCTACAGACTTGCCGGGGGGTGCAGCAGTTGTCCAGCCAGGCCTTGCAGGAGGAACTCCGTGTTACACGTGCTACCTTGCAAGAGGAAGCACGTGTATCACGTGAGGTTCTGCATGCAGACCTACGTCACATCGCCACACAGAACCAGGCTCACCCGTCTGGCAGACTTGCTGTCGACGAGGGGCAAGCTGCGGCTAGGCGTGGCCAGGCTACTGTGCCATGTCCTCCTTTCCAGGATGAGCCAGACTCGGACGACAATCTATCTCCCAATAAGGTCGGGCTGTGCAGGCGTTGAGCCCATGGAGGTTTTTTTTTGGCCCAGCATCATCGCATGTGGGTGTTGAGCAGCACCCTGTACTTTCTCCTCCTGGGTGCCTCCCCTCCCCCCTGGGTCGTATGTGGCCATTTTTGATTTTTCTTTTAGTTTAGTTAGTTTAGTTTCTGTTTGATAGTTAATTTAATTAGGTAATGTAGGTTTTTCATAGTTAGTGTAATTAGTTAATATCGTTTAAAATTGCTTGTCTATTGTGCTTTCATGTGACGGTGCAGTGCTTTGTGGCTTTTGAAGGCATCCACTGTCTGTTCCAGCTGAGCCCTTCAGGCTTGTCTTGTGTATGCGTTTGCTGCTTGGGGTCCTTGACTCACATATGCCACTCCTGCCTCCCTTATCCATGGGCTCGCAAGGATGGTTCGGTGTGACAACCTATTACACAAGGGCTTTGGACTGTCATATCTGTGGCATGTCTGGTGCTTTGTGACTTGTCTTGACACCCCTATTGGGGATGATTGTGGTGTTATTGTCCACTGTTCAGCTTTTGCTAGATGGGGTGTTTCATGATTAATGTGTACATTCATTGCTATGCATTGTGTAGTATGTTTCTTATCTTTACTGTACACGTGCTTGTTGCAATTCATGCCGTAGATAGTGTGTCCCACACTTTGGATGTGAAAAACGGACTGATGGTGTGATTTCTGATGTAAGTCTCTGACATGGTCCAGTAATGAGATGCCTGAAGAGACACACACAGATGACTTTAAAGCATTAATCATGTGTTTCATGCCCTTTCTGCAGGGGGATGAGCCTCCAGAGCACCTTTGCCAGCAGACATGGCCCATTGGACATCTGAATTCTGGACACGTTTGTTGGTGCCCACTGTTAGGGAGAATTCTCTGTTTAGGCTGAATTTCCTAACCTAGTGAGTCCCCCAGCAGCTTTGCTGGATTTCTGGGGTTTGTTTTTTCCATCCTGCCAAGAGTGTGACCCTTTTCCTCTCACTCTTGGACATGTATGTGTGGAATTCCTTTGAAGTGTCAATGTGTTCGATGGGCTATGGGGTCTTTTACTCCATAGGGTCTCATAAGTTTTTCTATGTGTGTCACTCTGCACCCTACGTGTCGTGACACGGGGGCGCCCTAGCAGGTCCCCCCACCATAGACTCCATACCCGGGGACTGACTACTGTCTCCCCGGGCATGTAAAGTCACCATTGGCTTTACTAGACCTAAATTTACTAACAGAACTAGTACCAACCATCTTATTGTGGACGTGCTAGTAGGGGTAATACGATTACTCCTGGATCTGTTACTCGAGGGGGCACTGTCCCGTCCCCCCTCGTCGAGTTTTGGCTGGTGGCAGTGGAAACTACTTGTTATGTTCGGCCCCGAGCATAACCCTATGGGATTCGTCCCATTGTTGAAGATTGATACTGTTTTTCGTTAATCTCCAACGTACCACCGATCTACTTATCTTAAATAAGTTTATCGAGTGGTATTTTCTGCCAGAACTCGGGTTGTAAAATGGCGTCTGTGTTTTTCTCTGTGACTCCGAAACCAAAGGTTGAGCCCTTTGTTCCACTTTTGGCGGGCCTCTGGACAGAGACCCGCGAAGGTGGCGCCATTCTGTCTGGGTTACCTCAGGGGTGTGGGAGGGGGTTTAGACACCCTGGACCGAGTTGCCTTGCCAACTCAGGTCGCACTCTGGAGTGATTGGCCCAGGTGGTGAGCCTTCCCGCTCACCACTTAGCATGTGTTGATTGACAAGCTAGGCTGAATGAATGGGGGACGTCTGCATAAAAGCAGGGCCTTTGGGACTGGATCTTCAGGAAGTCGCCACTGGACCTAAAGAATCCGACGAGGGTAACGCTGAGCCGACCTGCACGACAAAACCTCCGGTGGAGCCCTGCGGAATCGTCTCACAATCTCCCGACGACAGAAGAGATCTCCCTGCCGGAGAGGCTCTTTCCCTGGCTGGTGGGAACAACCAGTCTTCTTCTTCTTTGCGCTTTTTGGTCGCCCAGGACGCAGTGGTCGAATTGCCCGTGCAGAGCACCCGGCAACCGGATAGCCACTACTCCTGCATCGTGATCGAAAGGTGGTGCCTTGGGACGAAGCACTCCGCGGCTGGTTTCTTCCCTGGTGGTGCACCGGACATCTTCTCTTCGACGACGAGAGCATCTCTTCTCTTGGCCAAGACCCGTCGTGCATCCACCACCAGGAACAACTGCCCCCGTCGGAGCTGTCTTCCCCCACAAGGTACCGTAAACCGCCTGGCTTCCCTTTTCGATCGGTTCGTGTGAGGTATCTGATTCCTCTCCGTTCCGTTGGGTTGCCTCCAAGCTTTATTCACTCTTTGTTCTGAACTGGTTCAACCTGTCGCTAAACAATTTGCTAGACAAGACTTGAGTACATCATCCGTAGAGACTTTCCAGGACATCGTGCCTTGCCTCTCACCGAGTGGGCCTGGCCACCGCACTGTATAATCTAGTGTGATTAATGCTTTCTTGCCTTGCATTTTTACCCGCTTCAGTACGAACCGTGTTGACTTCGTTACCTGCCTTTCTCTTCTCTCACTTCCGCACTAAAAATATTCGAGTGTCATCTGGGTTGATGTATACACCTCTGTCTGAAAATAAGTGGTGCCGTAGAACCTAGAGTTGTCGATATAGTGTTTCGGGGGGTTGAGCTTTATTCCATCCTGCAGAGTAATTGTATTTTGATTTGTTTGCCGTGGTTCACTTTAGTATTTTTCGTAGACATTCTGTTATTAATAAATAACTTACTATCGTTATACTAAAGCCTGGTTGCGTGTTTACTCGTTTTGCTGCGAAGAATTACCCTATCTTGTATACTCCCTATACTGACCAACTTTTCTTGAGAGAAGTCTGACTGCTCAGCCACAGCTACCAATTGGATCTGTGTGGTACAGACTGCTACCAAGCGGGTTCATCACAACACCTGTAGTCCTAAATCTTTTGCAGTGGTCCCAGAGGGAACTGCACAGGTTTCCGCCTAACACTGGTGTACAGCGGTGGGATTAGTATCGAGTATACAGTTTAGAGTGTTTTTCGACGCTGTAGGACGACTAACCACAAAACGTTACAAAAGCAACTTTCAAAAACATGTCTACAATGGAAATGTACAGCCAAGAGTCTTTGTCGGATAAAAATACTGAGAGTCTGCGAGCTCTCTGTAGACAAGAGAATCTTCCTGTAAAAGGCAAGAAGTTAGAACTGATAGAGAGATTGCTGGCGAACCAAAGTCTGGGTACTGGTTCAGAGGAACCAAACTCTCCAGCAACTGTAGATAACAGTAATGGTGTTGATCTAAATCGTGATTCAGATGATAGCGATGAAGAGGCTGACGAGGACGGCGAGGCTAACGAAACTGTCTCACCTGTTCCTCTACCTGCCTTACCAACTGTGCCTACGGGGCCAATACCAGGTCCCACAAGTAACCCTGCTTATTTTGAACTTGAAAAAATGAAGCTCGAATTAGAATATAAACGGTTCTTGGCTCAATCTGAACGAAACCAAGAGCTCGAGTTCAGACGAATAAATGCCCAGGCTGAGCAGAAACAAGCTGAGTTAAGACTCAGGGAAATAGAGCTTAATCATGAGTTACAAATGAAAAAGTTGTCTATGGAAAATGCTTCTCTCTCCTCTGGTTCCTCTAGGAGCTCCAGTCCCAAAAGACCCCGGATGCCGAAGGAATTAGTGGGTATGTACGAACCGAGATTGGATGTGTTGGATTGGTTGAAACTGTTTGAATACAATCATGGGCTCCAGGACATCACCGGGAATGCGTTGCTTCCCTGGTTGTTCTCTAGGCTTCCTCCTGTTGCGACTGATGTGGTAATGGAATTGGGGGAGGTGGATAAGACGGATTACGAAAGTGTGAAACTAGCTTTGATAGCTAGATTCGGGAAGACCCCTTCCCAGTATCTTAAGAGGTTTAGAACCCTCAAAAAGCATGATGGTACCCCTTGGGCTACCTGGGTGAGTGAAGGGTTGAAAAACTTAGAGGGATGGATTAAGGGTTACAAAGTTGACACTCACGAGGGTATGCGAAATCTTTTTATGTTGGAGTCGATTTATGATGCCTGTTCTCCTGAGCTCAGACAGCACTTGGCTGATTCGAAGGAATTAGATTCCAGGGCTCTAGCTAAGGCTGCTGACTTGTGGGTTGCCAACAGGGCTACTCACAAGGATTCTGGGGTAACTCAGAAAAAGGACGGGGGAAAACAGCCTAAAAAAGACTCAAAGGAGAATTTGAATAACTCACATTCCAAAGAGGGCCCCAAACAAAACCAGAAGGGTAAGCCACCGGGAAAACCACAGCAGAATAGTGTGTCTTCTGGTGCCAAACCGGAAGGAGGTCAGAACAAGCCACCATTCCAGAAAGCATTCGGGAAATGCTTTGTTTGTGGCTCGACTGATCACGTGAAAGGAGATCCCAGATGTAAGGGTAAACCTTCAGGGGTCCAGCTTGTCTCCTTAGCCTTCGCTCCAGAGGAGGAAGTCCAAATGGCAAGTGGAAACTTTCAACTGCTAGCTGACGAACCCATTGGAGTCTCAGCCAGCGTTTCTTTAGTATCTCTGGGGTTGTGGGAACAACAGAATTTAGACGTCTATAATTCTATCCCCGATAATACTAAAGAGTATTATAAGGACAGTGTCCAGGTGAATGGTCAGGAGACGCCTGCCATTAGGGACACTGGGGCCAGCATAACTGTGGTGGATAAATCGTTTTTTCAGGCTGAGGATGTTGCTAAGGCACCCAAACGCCTCACCAAGTTAGCTGGAGGGCCTGTGCAGATGCTTCCCCAATTACCAGTTCTCATCCAGTGTAACGACATGACTGTAAAGATACCTGTCAGCATACAGAGTGAGGTACCAGGACGCGTACTGTTGGGTAACGATTTGAAAACTCTCGGAGTTGTATCGCATACTCCCAGACCTCCTAGTAAACGGTTACAGGAGCTAACCAGACCTGCAAGAGAGAGGACCCTGCGCGGTACTCTCGGGGAGATGATGAAGAAAGAAATCACTCCTGCTCCATTGGAAATGGCGGCCGCTGTCTCTAGGAACACAGAAGTCAAAGGGAAACCTAAAACTTCTAAACCGAAACCAACAGCCCACATTCCGATGCAGCCGACACGGACTTCCCCGCGGTTGTCCAATGTCGCACCCGTAACTCCACCTCCAGCTGAGGCTGTGGGGGAAGTACAACCCTGTATGGTAGAATTAGACTCTGAAGAAGAGCTAAGGGAAGGCCCGGAACTCATTGGAGATCTGGATCCTGTTGACCATCCTGAGCTGCAGTCGTTACTGGCAGAAGGTGGACCCAGCAGGGCAGACTTCAGTAAGGGACAGAGAGAATGTCCAACTCTGGAAGGTCTTCGCCGTCAGGCAGAAACTCAGGCTGAAGGGCAAGAGCCTGGGAAACATAGGTTGCACTGGGAAGATGGCCTCTTCTATAGTGAACCGACCGAGTCTGCACCTGGAGACTACAAACGCCTTGTAGTACCCCAAGAGAACAGACCACAGTTCTTGCAGTTAGCCCACGAGATTCCTTTGGCTGGTCACTTGAGTTTCAAGAAGACTAAGGAAAGGCTCTCACTCTACTTCTATTGGCCAAAAATGGGGGCCGAAGTAGAAAAGCACTGCAGAAGCTGCCATACCTGCCAGATCTCTGGTAAGGTTGGGTCCAAGAATGTGGCACCGTTAGTGCCTCTTCCCGTTGTGGGAGTCCCATTTGAGAGAGTAGGGATTGATATCGTTGGTCCCCTTGATCCTCCAACCTCCTCAGGCAACAGGTTTATACTTGTTGTAGTAGACCATGCTACTAGGTATCCTGAGGCAATTCCTATGAGGACTGTTACAGCTCCGGCTGTGGCTAAGGCCCTCCTTGGTATTTTTACTAGGGTCGGATTTCCTAAGGAAGTTATCTCTGACAGGGGGTCAAATTTTATGTCCCACTACATGAAAGCCATGTGGAAAACCTGCGGAGTAACTTACAAGTTCTCAACGGCTTACCACCCACAAACCAATGGGTTGGTAGAACGGTTCAACCGAACCATGAAGAGCATGATAGGTGCTCTAGAAGAACCCCTTAAGCGTAAGTGGGACCTTCTATTGCCATGCCTTCTTTTTGCTTATAGAGAAGTCCCTCAGGAGGGAGTAGGCTACTCTCCCTTCGAACTGCTCTATGGTCATCCCGTCAGAGGTCCATTGGCCCTGATTAAGGAGGGGTTGGAGAGTGCTCCTTCCCCCAAGCCAGTCAGAGTGACTGACTACGTGATAGGTCTCCGGAGGAGAATGTCGCACCTGATGACAGAAGCAAGCGATAACTTGAAAGCTGGACAAGCATTGGTCAAGCACTGGCACGATCAAAAGGCTAACATGGTTGAGTTCGCTCAAAACCAGCTTGTTCTTGTTATGATCCCCACAAGGCAGAGGGCCTTGCAAGATAAATGGATGGGACCCTACCGAGTAGTGGGTAAGCTCGGTGAGGTTAACTATCTGGTGGACTTGGGCAACCCCAAGGAGGCTCCGACAGTCTTTCACACCAACCGACTTAAAGCGTATGTCTCACGACCTGACGTAGGAGCGTTGCTTCTAGCATCGGTCGAGGAAGAAGAAGAGAGTGAAGCTCTTCCAGATCTCCTCAGAGGCTTACCGTTAGATGAAAAAATTGAAGGAGTAAATCTCTCCTCCAATCTGACACCCGAGCAACAAGAAGAGTGCAAGTCTATGTTGAATCAGTTTGCCTCCCTGTTCTCGCTCTCACCAGGCTTGACCCCTTGGGGCCAACACGAGATACTCACTGGTGACTGTCTGCCTGTCAAAAGCAGAGGATATCGCATGTCAGAAAACGTAAGAACCCACATCAAAGGTGAGGTCAGCAAGATGCTTGATCTCGGGGTAATAGAGCCCTCTACTAGTCCATGGTCTAGCCCCGTTGTGTTAGTACCAAAGGCCGGATCTAAAGAACTTAGATTCTGCGTGGATTATAGAGCTCTTAACGCAGTCACCACGACTGATGCCCATCCTTTGCCAAGAACAGATGAGTTGGTGGATAAACTTGGCGCCGCCAAGTTCCTCAGCACATTTGACTTGACGTCAGGCTATTGGCAAATAGCCCTGACCAACCATGCCAAGGAGAAAACTGCATTTTCTACCCCCGTTGGTTTATACCAGTTTACGGTAATGCCTTTCGGACTAAAAAATGCACCTGCTACGTTTCAACGGATGGTAAACCAGGTTCTAACCGGGATGGAGGACTTCTGCATGGCATACTTGGATGACATAGCAGTGTTCAGCAATTCCTGGGACGAACATGTAACCCACCTGAGAGATGTTTTGCAGGCTCTTGGACGAGCCAATCTGACCATAAAGGCGAGTAAATGCCAAATTGGACAGAGTAAGGTAGTCTACCTTGGGCATGAGGTAGGCGGTGGAGAAATAAGGCCTTTGCTCAGTAAGATTGAAGCTGTGCAAAATTGGACAACACCGACTACTCAGACTCAGGTGAGAGCCTTCCTAGGCCTCACCGGGTATTACAGGAATTTCATAGAGAACTATGGAACCATAGCTTCTCCACTGAATGTCATCTCCTCGCCCAAATTCCCTAAAAAGGTTAAATGGAACGAGGAGTGCAATCAGGCGTTTGAAAACCTGAAAAAGGCTCTTTGCCAAGCCCCAGTACTCAGAGCTCCTGATTACCGCCAACACTTCATTGTGCAGACCGACGCTTCCAATGTAGGGATAGGTGCCGTACTCAGTCAACTGGATGGGAAAGGTAGGGAGCACCCCGTTTGCTACATCAGCCGTAAGCTGAAGGATCCTGAAACAAGGTGGGCAACAATCGAAAGAGAATGCTTTGCTATCGTGTGGGCTCTGAAGAAGTTTAGGCCGTACTTGTATGGTTCTACTTTTGTTATTCAGACTGACCACCAACCCTTGAGATGGTTAATGCAAATGAAAGGGGAAAACCCAAAACTACTGAGATGGTCGATCTGCCTGCAAGGGTTCGATTTCACCATTGAGCACAGGTCAGGGTGTCACCACCAAAATGCTGATGGTCTCTCTAGGATGTATATCATCGACTAGAGGTATGAGATTCATCCAGGAGTGGATTAAATCCTCCTGTCCCTTAGTCTGGGGGGGGCGAGTGTTAGGGAGAATTCTCTGTTTAGGCTGAATTTCCTAACCTAGTGAGTCCCCCAGCAGCTTTGCTGGATTTCTGGGGTTTGTTTTTTCCATCCTGCCAAGAGTGTGACCCTTTTCCTCTCACTCTTGGACATGTATGTGTGGAATTCCTTTGAAGTGTCAATGTGTTCGATGGGCTATGGGGTCTTTTACTCCATAGGGTCTCATAAGTTTTTCTATGTGTGTCACTCTGCACCCTACGTGTCGTGACACGGGGGCGCCCTAGCAGGTCCCCCCACCATAGACTCCATACCCGGGGACTGACTACTGTCTCCCCGGGCATGTAAAGTCACCATTGGCTTTACTAGACCTAAATTTACTAACAGAACTAGTACCAACCATCTTATTGTGGACGTGCTAGTAGGGGTAATACGATTACTCCTGGATCTGTTACTCGAGGGGGCACTGTCCCGTCCCCCCTCGTCGAGTTTTGGCTGGTGGCAGTGGAAACTACTTGTTATGTTCGGCCCCGAGCATAACCCTATGGGATTCGTCCCATTGTTGAAGATTGATACTGTTTTTCGTTAATCTCCAACGTACCACCGATCTACTTATCTTAAATAAGTTTATCGAGTGGTATTTTCTGCCAGAACTCGGGTTGTAAAATGGCGTCTGTGTTTTTCTCTGTGACTCCGAAACCAAAGGTTGAGCCCTTTGTTCCACTTTTGGCGGGCCTCTGGACAGAGACCCGCGAAGGTGGCGCCATTCTGTCTGGGTTACCTCAGGGGTGTGGGAGGGGGTTTAGACACCCTGGACCGAGTTGCCTTGCCAACTCAGGTCGCACTCTGGAGTGATTGGCCCAGGTGGTGAGCCTTCCCGCTCACCACTTAGCATGTGTTGATTGACAAGCTAGGCTGAATGAATGGGGGACGTCTGCATAAAAGCAGGGCCTTTGGGACTGGATCTTCAGGAAGTCGCCACTGGACCTAAAGAATCCGACGAGGGTAACGCTGAGCCGACCTGCACGACAAAACCTCCGGTGGAGCCCTGCGGAATCGTCTCACAATCTCCCGACGACAGAAGAGATCTCCCTGCCGGAGAGGCTCTTTCCCTGGCTGGTGGGAACAACCAGTCTTCTTCTTCTTTGCGCTTTTTGGTCGCCCAGGACGCAGTGGTCGAATTGCCCGTGCAGAGCACCCGGCAACCGGATAGCCACTACTCCTGCATCGTGATCGAAAGGTGGTGCCTTGGGACGAAGCACTCCGCGGCTGGTTTCTTCCCTGGTGGTGCACCGGACATCTTCTCTTCGACGACGAGAGCATCTCTTCTCTTGGCCAAGACCCGTCGTGCATCCACCACCAGGAACAACTGCCCCCGTCGGAGCTGTCTTCCCCCACAAGGTACCGTAAACCGCCTGGCTTCCCTTTTCGATCGGTTCGTGTGAGGTATCTGATTCCTCTCCGTTCCGTTGGGTTGCCTCCAAGCTTTATTCACTCTTTGTTCTGAACTGGTTCAACCTGTCGCTAAACAATTTGCTAGACAAGACTTGAGTACATCATCCGTAGAGACTTTCCAGGACATCGTGCCTTGCCTCTCACCGAGTGGGCCTGGCCACCGCACTGTATAATCTAGTGTGATTAATGCTTTCTTGCCTTGCATTTTTACCCGCTTCAGTACGAACCGTGTTGACTTCGTTACCTGCCTTTCTCTTCTCTCACTTCCGCACTAAAAATATTCGAGTGTCATCTGGGTTGAGGTATACACCTCTGTCTGAAAATAAGTGGTGCCGTAGAACCTAGAGTTGTCGATATAGTGTTTCGGGGGGTTGAGCTTTATTCCATCCTGCAGAGTAATTGTATTTTGATTTGTTTGCCGTGGTTCACTTTAGTATTTTTCGTAGACATTCTGTTATTAATAAATAACTTACTATCGTTATACTAAAGCCTGGTTGCGTGTTTACTCGTTTTGCTGCGAAGAATTACCCTATCTTGTATACTCCCTATACTGACCAACTTTTCTTGAGAGAAGTCTGACTGCTCAGCCACAGCTACCAATTGGATCTGTGTGGTACAGACTGCTACCAAGCGGGTTCATCGCAACACCTGTAGTCCTAAATCTTTTGCAGTGGTCCCAGAGGGAACTGCACAGGTTTCCGCCTAACACCCACATGCACATGTGTGCACAAGCAGAGGCACAGGGATTGCAGACCTACATCCTAGAACTGCTGACGTGTTCCAAGGAACTCCAGGCAAGGTGAGCAGCACAGGGGGGCCACAACACAGCAAAACTTGCACCAGGCGAGTTGCACATGCAGGCTTAGTTACAGCACTGAGGGTGAGCTTGGACGAATATTGGTGTTGAAGCACACAATGCAGCTTAGATGTGTTGGTGGACTGATGGCTGTTGATTGTAAGGTTGTCTGGGACACCTGCAGGGGCAGTGGCACATACCCTCCGGTACACCAAGGTACATTGAAGCACTTGTATCAACCATGTAGCCTTCCAAGACATGGAAATGGGCAGCTCACAGGGACATACAGCAAGGGACATACTCAGGTGCAGTGCATTTCATGTCCATGTACATTTTGATACATGCACTGCCTACTTTGTTTCGGTCATGGTGGAACACGACTTGTTCTGAAGTCATGCCTTGCTATATGAGTCTGTCTGCTTACCCAGGGAACATTGCATGTTGTGTGAATTGTGACACATTGGTGTTCCATTTGCCATGCACCCACCGGCGGCTGACTTACTGCATTGACTGTGTATGACCCATCACAGGGGTAATGTTATATATGGGTACGAAGCACCTACACCAGATTGTCTGTTTGTAGAGTAGTTTGTTGCTATGGGGCATGTTTGGTGGTGTGTTTTTGTGTTATGGGCACGGACAGATTATTAACTGTGGCTCTCTTTGCAGCATTGCAGTGCTCCTGTAACCGGACCTGAGAGTGCGCAGGCAGGAGGCCAGCACTCAAAACCAGAGCTAAGTGTCTTGTTGTTTTTCTTTCAAACTGCTCTGCATAGGCTTGCTGAGGGGTGCACTAATACATGGATGAATGTGTAATTCAATTTGGTATGTTTGTTTTCCCCTAATCACCCGGAGTCCTATCCAATTTTAAAACCTGTACCCTCTACCCGGTGTTCCTGCTTCCCGTACCTATCCAAGCAACGTTCCCTAACCCTCTTTCCCCGCTGGGGTTGCGGATGCCTGTGTAAGTCCCAAACTTCCAGGCGCCAAAACCCTAGAGGGGGTGGTTGGTTCGTGACAATGATGTCCAAGTTTGTTCGGATTGTGTATGTGTTCATGCAGGTAGTACATTTTTGTGCATTCCCTACTTTCATGTGTCATTCCTCCTCCCCTCTCCTGCCCCTCATTCCAGTTATCCAGTGTGCCAACACCTGTCCCAACTGAATATCCCTGACCCTCCTTCCCCACCAGGGTCTCAGAGGCCTGTGTGAGTTTGACCTTGCAGGCACCTGGGACACGGTGGGGGTGGTTGTTTCGTGACACTCCCGTGCCTGTACACGGGACCTGTGACAGTACACATCCGTTCATGGTGCATCATTCTATGTTATGTACCACACATGGTTCACATCCTGTTGTGACATTGTTTTACTGTGCTACCTTGGTTGTTACATCATTGTGATAGTACTTGGCCTTTGTGAGGTACTGCTACGTCAAGTCATCTACTGGAGGGTGTTCTGGTTCGTTTTTTTTTGGCTTGGAATTTGTGATTTTGCAAATGAGGGTGGACTCTGAGGGTGTAGGCACCTTTTTACACACAAGGTGGGAGATGGTGACGAAGGGGAAGGGTGATCCTGTGGCCTGGTGAAATTGAGGGTTGAAGGCTCCATGACCCAGGTGCAGTTGTTAAGTGGGTCATGGTCATGTGTGAGGGGGGGGGTGGTTTGTTGTTGATAGTTGCCTTGCCCTGCAGTGTCATGGGAACACTGACATTGTAATTGTGGTATCCTATGTACATGTTGTGTTCTGCTGATCAATGCCTGTTCATGTGTTGTGTTTACCTTTCAGGTATGAGGGGATAGTTGTGGTTTGACATGCTGGGGTGTACACATGGTGAATGTTCACATGTGATGTGTAGAGGACACTGATGGTCACTTGATTGCACATGCATATGTTGAGTGCATGTCCTTACTGACCCACACACTTGCACTATGATGCACTACATGTACAACCACCCTTGCATATCCACGTGTACACTCTGTTTGCACATGTTCTGTGACCAATTATGGATCCTGTACATGCCTAATTTGCTTTTTGATGTGGTCTGTCGCTTAGATGTGATGCTCAGGGTGTGCATCACACACAATGGCTGTTCACTGTGCTGTGCACTGAGCAGTGTTTTGCAGGAGTTGGACACAGCACACAGAAACTGCAGTGTTGATTTTGCAATGCACAATGTGCATGTAGACAGGCATTCATTGTTATGTTACGTCTACAACTTTTGTAATGCATTTGGGAATGACTTATTTTGGGTGGGAGTTTGTTGGTCAGTCATTTCATCTGATTCCATGTCAGGCATCATTGTCTGATGCCACTGTACATTTTTGACATGGCAATGTGTACCTTATTGGTACTGTATTGGTGTATGGGTATTGCTTGCCATGTCATGTTGTGGTTTGGGAGGGTTTGAGTGACATAACAGTGATGGTCATGGCCTGTTTTGCAGGTGTGTGTGATTCACACCTTGCATGTCAGGGTCATCCGCTTCTCAAAGCAACCAGCTGGGGGTAGATCTCTCTCCGTGGCAGGGGCCACCCTCTGGAACAGCCTTCCTGCCTCACTGGAACTTTAGGAGAACCATCTCCGGTTTTGGAAGCACCTCAAGACCTTCCTCTTTGCTTCTGCTTTCTCTCTCCCTCTCCCTTGCAAAATTCTTCACTGGAACTGCACTGGATCTGCAACTGGGCCACTCTCACCGACCTCGGTCCCTGGCCCAGCCACTCTCCACTTGCACTGCCTCCCTGGCAACCCCTGCATGCGGGACTGTCTCTCTATCCCTACAGCCCCCCTTCCCAGCACTTGTCTGCACTTACCTTTGCAGTTGCCACCAGCTGGCCTATTTATTTGTTTTTTAGTCTACTTACCCTGTACTGCACTCCCCCTCCCCTTCCCCTTGCGCTTTTCCCTTCCCCCTACCCCTGCACTTGCACAATCTAAATGCCACCTGGCCTAGTAGTATCATTGTCTGTCTTCCCTTGTTCCCCCCTCCCTGCCTCGTCGCACCTTGAAATACTTGTGTATAGGCACGTTACAAATGCCATATCATGTCATGTCATATGTGTGCCTTTTGGTCACACAGGATAGCTTGTGTTTAAGTAGCTAGGGATGCAGACAATGTGGCACTTCCATGGCAACTATCTCAGGGTGGTAGGGTTGTGACAGTTGACTGTCTCTTTGTCATCATCGATTGTCACCTGGTATGTGCCAGGCCTGTGTGCACTCCGCAGGGGTGGGAGGTTAGGTGAAAAATGTGGCCACAAGCTGGGCCCGGGCTTCCTCACCATTTGCCCTGTCCCCTCCCATGGGCAGCGCCTGTGCCTGTGGTTGGGGATGTCGGGGCACCACCATGTCCACCGGTACGCCCTGCCGTGTTGCAACATTGTGCAGGACACATGCTGCCACAATGATCCTACACACTACTGGGGGTGCATAGAGTAGCTGCCCGCCAGAGCGGTCAAGGAATCGGAAACGTGACTTGAGCACTCCGAATGTGTGCTCCACTATGGCCCTGGTTGCAATATGGGCGGCGTTGTATCTTACCTGGGGTGGTGTGGTGGGGTCCCGGATTAGCGTCATCATGTGGTTGCTCAGAGGGTAGGCACTGTCCCCTGGGGAGGTGTAAATGGTTGTGATTATTGGGGTTTGTGTATTTGTGTGTGTGTGTGTGTGTGTGTGTGTGACATGCATGCATGTGCAAGGGCCTTTGTACTCACCTAGGAGCCATGTGTCACCATGCTGCCCAGCTTCCAGGGCCCGGCTCATGGCGGACATTCTGTATATGAAACTGTCATGGGTGGAGCCAGGGTAGTTTGCATAGACAGAGGTGATGATTCCCTTTGCATCGCATACCACCTGTACATCGATGGAATGCCAGTGCTTGCGGTTTCGGTCGATGTGCTCAGTGGCCCTAAGTGGACGTAGGGCACCAAGCACTTTGGGGAAGTGTGCCACCCTGTAATTATCCAGGACAACGGCCTGCCTTTCTGCGGGTGTTCTGGGCATGTATATGTGCCTGCGGACTGAGGAGCGCTGTCATGATTGCCAGTACCTGGTGTAGGCAGCGTGACTGCGTGGCCTGTGAGACCCCCCCCCACTATGGCAGTAGTCCGCTGGAACGACCCAGTGGCCAAGAAATGCAGGACATTGAGCACCTTCTTCAAGGGGCTCAATGCTTGGGAGCAAAGGGTGGGGGATGTAAGGTCATCTTCCCACTCCCTGACCAGGTCTAGGATGATATGGGGTGGAAACCTATACCTGCCGTATACCTGGTCGTCAGGCATCCCAAAAAGGCTTGTCCGTGGTGCGAAAATGCGTGCCCTGGCTATTCTCCACCTCCTGCAGTGTCCCACGATCAGTGCTGCGACAAATGGGGCATTCATCGTAGCTGTATATACGTGTTTGTTGTTTGCGCGCACTTTTATACTGTTCGCTGGGACGCTTCCGCCTGCCTTCGTGTGGCGGACGCGTTGACCCCTGTGTGCATCTTTTGCCGTGCGCGGGTTTCTCGTATTCGAATCCATGAATATGGGTTGTTCGCGTGCGTGTGGGCGTTCCGTGTAGTTCCCTGCAGTACTTCCCCAGTTACACCTTCTTTTTCACGCGTTATTCCCCATTCCGCGTGTTATGCCCACTGTTCCGCCCACTTTGGTTGTGTGCGCCGCGCTATGTGCGCTTTTGCTGTGCGCATAGCGCACGCCGTGTGTGCCCGCGTGCGCCATGGCAGGATTTGGCGCACGGACAGCGGGAAACACGCACAGTGTCTTCCTTGAATCGCACGCGTGCGCATGCGCTGGGTTTCTCACGCTTGCGCCACCTTGCGCCTGCTTGCGCTGGGATTTTCGGCGCACGGTTGCTCCATGAATCGACCCCTAAATGGTTTGAATTAGCTCTCTACCTTATAGCAGAAAACAAATACGAAATAACTGATCCCTTAATACTTTGCAGTTACTGCACTACAAAACCTGACAACAACCAAACTGCTTCACGTGCTTTCACAAATAATTTGGAATTATATCCACTACCAAAACCCCATCAACAACTTAATGTATATGAGAGTATCATAATTCAAACAGTGCACCCATTTCAAGCAATAATACACCTTCAACCAAAAACTGCAAAATTAACTCCCTCTGAATTAGTGAAAGGTATTCATGGAAAAGTAGTGTATTTACCATTAGATCTAAAAGAAAATGTGCACTCTAGGAATGCAACGTCCAATGCAGAAATCTTTAATTATCTTAGTAAATGGAGTACCTACAAAAGACAAATAAATTTGGCAACAGCTGGTAGATTTACATAAAGTTAGAGAAGCCTTGCAATATCTTAAAGAGAATAATGAATATTACAAAGAAATTAATATTGAAGAAAACTTGAAGGATACAACTGAAATAATTCAAGAGACTCAAGAAGCTGGTCAATTTGAGCTCCTAGATCCTGCTACAATATCAAATACTTTAGACCATTATACGATTCATCCATTGCACTCTAATGACACCATAGAAGATGCACTGGAAACGTACCAAATGCGTCAAACAAAAGGATCACCAATCAGCATATGGGAAAAAAGTATAGAAGCACATGCTTTTCCTCTACTCTTTCCTACTGGCAAAGGAGGAAGGTACGATGATAGACCTATTTAAATATCAGCATCAGAATACCGCTCATTACGGATGTATTCTGAAGATCCCATATTTAGACACAATGTGGAATACATATTCCACCTACTCTTTGAAAGTGATCTAGCAACTTTATGTTACGAAGTTGCACACATATTAAAATCAGGATCGCACTTTCAAAATATCACAGCAACACAATTATTACAAAAAGTTCAACAAAAAGATGAGGTTTTACAATCAAATATTAAAATCTATTAGCAAATATGCATGGTACTAAAGAGTACTGGTTTTGACGTCATAGAGATGCACGTTGTATGATCAGAAACCTTGGCCCACCCAATTAGTTTGTTACACTAAGTTGTGCAGAATATGCATGGGAAGATTTACATGATTTCCTACGCATATCAAACAAAAACAAAACAAACATAGATATACTAACACCTGGAGAACTTTGTTCTCTGGATCCTGTTAATATTTCAAAATATTTTCACCATCGCTTCATTGCTATGCTACATTTTATTTGTAATAAAACTGTTCCTCCCCTTGGAGAAGTGCAACACTTCTTTTGGAGAAAAGAATACCAAGCCAGAGGAGCACCACATATCCACATGCTTTTATGGATTAAAGATGCTCCTAAATTTGGTCAAGACAGAGATGCCACTGTTACAGTTTATTGAAAAATATGTCACTTGTGAAATTCCATCAGAATCCACAAATAGTGATCTTCATGCACAATTTTTACAATTTCAAAGACACAAATGTGGCAAATATTGTCGTCGCAAATTCAAAAACAAAGGGAAATACTACACCAAATGCCGATTTGGTTTCCCTAGACCAGTTACAAATACAGGCAAAGTGAACAACCTCATGTCTTCAGTTAGACATAGTGTTAAAGGTAAGTCACCTAAAAATACAAATTACATAAAAAGAAAAGAAGAAGAAACATATATCAATGATTACAATGCAATCATTGCCCACTTATGGAATGTAAACATAGATGTGCAGTACATTGCAGACAATTCCACTGCAGTTGCACGATATGTCACAGCATACTTAACCAAAGCAGAAAAGACAGAGCTGGAATGACCTGTCATCAGATAGAACACTGTCTCAGAAATTATACAGCTTGGGCATAAAAATGCTCTCCCATAGAGAATGTGGATCCTATGAAGCAGCTGATCGTTTAACTGGTACTGCATTATATGGTAAATCTGAAAATATAGTATGGCTAAGTCTTGGTCCAGCTAAATCTAGAAAAAGAGTTCTAAAATCATACGAAGATATAGAAACATGATCCCAAGAGCCAAGACATTTTAAAAAAAACAATTTATTGGACACATACTACCCAAACAGGAGTACCACTTTGGAAACCATGTGTCTATACCACATAGCCCAAAACTACACATACAAAAATATTATAAAACCTGATGAAACAAATGGTAAATCAGAGTGACAAACTGTGAAGGCAGCTTAGTAAAACCCACCAAACCAAATTTAATTAATCATATCAAATTGTCATTAAAGACTCCTCAATATAAAGAAGTATATTACATGTCCCTGCTACAACTCTTTAAACCATCGAGAAAAGAAGACGAAATACTAGATAACTATGACTCCTATCAAGACGCATTTGAAGCAAATGAAAGCACTATAACTGATGTAAACTTTACACAGAACAGACAATGTTGCACAATGAACAGCAACACGAAGAAGAACTCCAGGCCCAATTAGATAAGGACACTCATGACAGTAGTCAACCTTCTGGAACAGGAAGCCAAGAACCACTGGGAGAACCACTAATAACAAATGAGGCAGAATTAGATATGATAGAAGTAGAAAACACCATGTGTCAGTATGAAGATAAAGAAGACTTAACTATACTACAATCAAAACTAAACAATGAGCAACATAGCATTTTTCAAGACGTAACAAAAGAAATTGCACATGGTGTACAACATGAAAACAAAGAATGCACTTGCCAAAATTACAAACCTATACTACTGTACGTCAGTGGTGAAGCTGGTTCTGGCAAAACATTCCTAATCAAAATCATCAGTAAGTTCCTTCAACAATTGACTACAAAAAAACTGTCAGCTGTTGTCACTGCCCCCACAGGTTTAGCTGCCTACAACATAGGCGGTGTCACTTTACACCGATTACTACTCCTGCCAGTAGAACACCAAAACAAGTTAGACTATTACAAACCTTCTACAGAAGCTGCAATGGAACTATGCAGAGTGTTAAAACAAATGAAAATGCTACTAGTAGATGAAGTGAGCATGGTGTCCAACCTAATGTTGGCTTTGATTCACCTCAGATTACAAGAAGTACTCAAAACAAACTACGAAGAACTCTTTGCAGGAAAACACATTATTGTTTTCGGAAATCTTCTTCAATTGACACCAGTAAACGGTGGGCCTATTTTTAAAACATTAGGACACAAACTCTGCTGTAAAACTGTTGGCAGCATTGGAAATGTCAACCTTTGGCACCATTTCCAATACAGAGAATGAACAGAAAACATGCAGCAATCTGCAGATCTCACTCATGCCAACATCTTAAAAAGTTTCACAGTTGGTATACTTTCTAAAGAAGCAGAAGCAATATTGAAAACCCAGAACATTCATGCACTTTATGGTGATAATGCATGTGCTAAAGATGTTCTGGAACAATTAGCCCACAAAAATGTCAATTGTATGGCCTTAATGCCAACTCTTGCAAGCTGTTTCAAATTCAATGAAATAATGTTAAGTAAAGAAATGCAACCAATAATGGAAATTAGCGCCACAGACAAACTAGATGTACATGGTATGACAATACCCATGTGTGACCAAGCCACAACAAGACTAAATAGTTTAGAAAAATCAATCTCAAACACAGCAGGCTTGGAAACGATATTAAATGTATCCTTAAATTGCAGAGTAATGCTTAAATGTAACCTTGATGTGGACCAAGGACTAGTTAATGGAGCACTGGGTACAGTTGTTGGCTTTCAAACATACTCACGTGACAACAAAATTCAGTTTGTCAATATTCTCTTTGACAAACTTTCAGAAGTAAAAAGTATAGGACGCTCAACAGCTCGATTCCTTCTCTTCAAAGACATGTATGTACGCAGAGAACAATTTTCTCTAACTCTTGCATACACAGTCACCATTCATAAATCACAAGGTCTTACCCTAGACAAAGCAATGATAGACATTGGAAACACAGTCTTTAAAGAAGGCATGAGCTACGTAGCACTATCACGCTTACGTACACTTGACGGTCTATTTCTAATCAACTTTGATGCAAGTAAAGTAAACGCTGATATTCCTTGCATTTTAGAATACAATAGACTTCGCTCACTATACACCCCCCATCTAAACACATATTCTGTACCACAAAAAGTAAAATGTTGTAAAAGAAAACTAAATCAAACAGAAATGCAACAGGATGTCACTGCAAATCTTCCAAAGAGACTAAAAGAAACTAAAACTTCATCAAGTACCACAAACATAGAAGAACCCATTAGGGAAAGTAACCAGGTACTTTGTCAAAGAAGGAAGACAAACTAAAAAAAAATCAATCAGATACAGAACTACCTGGTCCATTTAAACTCTCAAATATAGTTAGAGTAAGTTGCTACGCAAATGTAGCAATTAATATTCTATTTCAATTGCCACCAATAGTTGACAACATTTACTTACACATTACAGACCAATTGTGTTTGCAAATGTTAGTACTTCACAGAAATGCAACAAACAATCCTGATAACACGTATAGTGTTTATGGAATAAGACAACAATTGGACTACTGTGCTGGAATGGTTAAATTCACTATAAACTCACAGGAAGATCCACAAGAATTTCTAATGTACTTACTACAATTACTGGAACATAAAAAACATACCTATAAATGAAATCTTTCAGATTTCATACATGTGCAAACATACATGCACTCTCTCCAACAACAAGAACAAATCCCCATTGAGCGCTTCGTGTATGTATCAATACCTAATTGTGAATCCGTTCCATTTCAGCATCTTGTACAAAATGCAAACCATGGTATATTATGTACTACCTGCAATTCGGATAATCGCTCCACGTTACTAATAAAAACACATAGTAAATACGTAATACTAATGATTCTACGTTACAATGCAGATGGCACCAAAAACAACTGCAAGCTGACTGGATTCACACAAGGTCAAGTATCACTTGGTAAGAAAACCTTCACAACAATAGGTATAATCTACCACGCAGGAGCCACAACCAATTCAGGGCACTTCACTACATATATAAAAAAGAAATGCGGACGGTTTGAATGTAATGATAGTACCATTACTCTAAAGCAGAGATTACCAGCAAATCTTACAAACGCTTATTTAATGTTCTTAAAACCAAAATTTGATAACTCAACTGTACTTAAACCTTAAGTAAACTTGTAGTAAAAAAATGTAAACTATTAGAATATTCCAAAAGCTATCTAACTGCCCAAACATTCTACAACAACTAATCAGATAAATGAATACCACTAAATTAGAGCAAAAAATAGACAGTTAGAATACGCCAATTGGTATCTAACTGTCCCAAAATGTAACAATATCCAAACAGATAAATCAATACCACTGAAATATATAAAAAAATAGACAGTTAGAATACGCCTACTGGTATCTAACTGCTCCAAAATCTTACAATATCCAAACAAATAAATAATATGTTACTACTACAAAAAACTGCAACAAGCCAATGTATACAGCATTAGCCAGAAACAACAAGTGAACACTGAAAACAAACAAACAAATAAACTGTAGCATAACTGAAAAAGGTTTTTTTTTAATCCAACATGGATTTTTATTTTCCCACAGACCCAATGATTTTAGCAACAAACACAGAAACTGAGCAAATTGCACAGTACTCTGGTTTGTAATCTACTAAATATGAGGGTCAAAAAAAAATGTTGATTATACAATGTAATAAGTCATTACAAAATACCAATACTAATATGCTCTTTACTTTTATCACAGAAATGAACAAGAAATACATGTACTCCAGTTACTAAACCAAACTATGCCCTGGCCACAACCACTGCAGCATATGACATCCATAGAGTCAAACATTTCAACTATGGCCTATGGGAACTTTTAATGTCCGCGGACATAATAAGTGTTTTTAGAACACTTTCAACTTGACAACGAACAATACGGACAGCGTCCTCAGAACACCCCCATTGTGTTAATGTACGAACATATCAGGACACCGCGGGTGTTCTTAGAACACATTCAACTTGCCAGCGAACAATATGGACAGCGTCCTCAGAACACCCCATTGTGTTAATTTACGAACATATCAGGACACCGCAAGTGTTCTTAGAACACATTCAACTTACCAGTGAACAATACGGACAGCGTCCTCAGAACACCACCATTTTGTTTATTTACGTACATTTCAGGACACTGCAAGTGTTCTTAGACAGGTTTGAGCTTGCTTGTGAACAAAACGGACACATATTGCGTCCTCAGAACACCCCCCCATTTATTTTATTTAGAACATTTCAGAACAGCCGTGTTGTCCGCAGACAAATCGAACACAAGAAGGTCTACCACACAAAAAAATACAACATTTAACCTATCTCATACTCATCCACCCTCCCCAAACACTCTTACACACCAACACACTCTACTAAATACACATTTTAAACCAAGTTTCACCTCGTTGGCGGGCGCTACCGAAAATCTGACGCACTTCACGCTCTACGCTGTCCAATCAGCGAACACGTCGCATGTCTGCGGACATGTCGCAAGCCGATTGGCCAATCAGGACGCTGTCCGCGGAGCGAACAGGGAAGTGTGTCCGCGGACCGAACACAGATATCACTAATTTTTTATGACCTACTTTTTGGTCATTTTAAAAATAAACCACAGGACGGATTTTCACTAAATTTGCAAAAGCACGCTTTCAGGACCAAGCCACTGCTCCTGGTCCAAATTTGGTGAAAATCCGTCCAGCGGTTTGGGCTGTAGGCGTGAGCAAAGTTTTTTCCCCATTCAGTCTATGGGTTTTGGGACCCCCCTTATAACTTTGCCCCCCCTGGACGAATCCTCACCAAACTTTGCAGAACAATTCAGAGTGGGCCATATACTTTATTTGCACAGTTTGGTGAGGATTCGTCCAGGGAGAGCGAAGTTATAAGCCGCCCCAAAAGTGCTCTGCCTATGGAAACAGCAACTTAACCATAACTACATGGCCACTACTGTGGCCATGTAATATATCTATATATATATTTTTTTTTAAATGTGCATTTCCAAATTTCCCAACCTTCTTCTGATGAAGTTCCATACATATGTGGTCTGCATGGAAGCATACAAAAGTCAATAAGTTTGCTTATTTTTCATGGAGCTTCTAAACTTGCACTTTACAAGTCTGACATCCAGCCAATTTATCGTTCTAAAATGAGTTGTGATGCACGCTTATATTGTCCTCTGTCTGTTTCCATAAAATCACATAGGATTTTGGGAACATACCAATGAACAGAGATCTTTATGTTTGATAAATATATCAGTAATTACATTGTTGTACGGTTGAATCCCTAGGTACATAATGCATTCTGGCCTTGGTGCTCCTTTATTTTTTCCCAACACTCACTGTCACATTAAAGTGAAGCATATGTTCTGATTCAGACAGCTGGATGTTTTGGGTGTAGGATAAAATTGCTTTGACCAATGATTATGTTGGAATCCTCCAGCCCTGTGAAGAATTGTTGCTGTCTATCAGGGTATAGATGGCTGTGCACACACTCAATTTGCAGTGTATAGACATCTTAAGATGTTCTCATAATGTGTGAACGCCTAAAAAAAAATGACTGGAGAAGATTTGCTGGTAGGCTCCATGCAAGTCTGATGATATTTCAACAATTACACGCCACATGTGTGTAAAACACATCACCCAGTGCCCACCATTTGAAGGTGTTTATTTTAATGATCTGCCGAAATGATCTTCTGTCCTCTCTGAGGGAGCACTTATGTTTGAACATTTGCAGTTGCATAACTACACACACTGTGAGAATCCGTAAGCCAAACACAAAACAAAATATATAATAACATTTTCTGCGGGATGTGGCCCACTCATAAAATCCTGAAGCACATATTAGCTTTCAGTACCATTCACTGAGAAGAAATACATTTGCATATCAGTTTGACATCACGACCAAGGGCAACTCGGCACTGGAATACTAGGAAATCTCACTCTGAACAAGTGCGCAGTCAGCAATTGGAAGCACGTGCTTCTGTCAACAATGTGCTCTCTTCAAGGTTCTGATTCCTATTTGTCCAACTAAGAGCATGGGGTTAATACCTGGATGACCTCGAACCATTAGGGCTAAACTTCAGGCGCCGTAAATATGTACAAAAACGTTGAAAAACAAATTATTGAATAGCCTAATCCATGGGCTGTGTCCCACTTGAGAGATTATCAATCCAACTTTAGCTCTCAGTACCTTTTATAGAATAGAATACGCATTTGAAAACCGATCTTGTCACACTTTCAAGGTCAGTCCATTCCCACAATGTTAGGCAATCTCCTCTGAACCATAATGCAAACAACAGTGAAAGGTACTGATACCTAAAATTAGTTTCAGATGCTCCCAAGTTGGCCACTAATTATATAATAGGATATTATAGATAGTGTTAGTTATTAGTGAGAACCTCTCACATTTTGTGTGTTTGTGTAGCACCTGAAGTTTAATCAAATGTGTGTTGGACTAACCCAGATGTGGATCCCTCTTCTCAGTGGCTTAGAAAAGCAGATGCAATGCACTGATGACACCCAACAAGGGAAAAACATGTGTCGGATGCGGATGTTGCTGGTTGAACTCTGGTTCTCCTGTGATTGTGTAGCATTTGGGTGTTGGAACTGCCTGTGTGGGTGGTACCGGATTGATATGGATATGAATATTTTCTTCAATGAAAGCCTATGGGAACTAAAACATGATTGAGGCTCTTAGAACAGGTGATTATAACTTGTGATTGTCATTGGTTAAGAGCTCATGCAGTTGACGTGAAATCTCAGGCAGCTAATGTTCTCATTTGCCCTCTGTCTTGCTGCCAGAGGATCCATGTCAACCACACATAATATTGGGGATAAGGAATGGACCTGTCTAGTCTCTCTCTCTCCCTCTCTCTCTCTCTCTCTCTCTCTAAACACATTGGCTTGGGGCTCAAACCATTAGTTAGCATACAAGTATAAGGAGATTGGGAAAGTAATCATGTTAGACTGATGAATCTATCTGCCAAACCTATACAGGACATTTTCCTAAAGAGAACGTTCCATTCAATATGATTGAATAATTTCTCTGAGTCCAGTCAAATAATGACCACTCATTTCTGCATACCCCTCTTCTAATTAAAAAACAGCAAAAGTGTGTTGTTGGATACATTTCTTGCTCAAACAAAACCATTCACTGATGGTAGAACCTTTTCCAGTCTTTTCGCAAGTAGCATATATAAATATGTATCTATATATACAAGGAAAAAACCCTTAGTTACCGTGACATCAAGGTGAGAACATAATGGAACAAACCCCCTGAAAATCAGTTACAGCCACCTTAACTTCACCCTCCCTGTTGTACAGCCTATGACCCCAATGATGACATCCCAGATGACATTACAACAGTAAATGCCATTAAGCATGAACTTTAACGATGGTTAGTGTGCATGGCCAAATATATTTCAACAAACACATTAATGGACCATTAGTCATGGTCTCCAGCCATACACAATGGCCATGGCCTACAGCCGTGTCCACTGTATATTTTAAAACACTAACAGGCCACCAGCCGTAGCATTTGGCCTTCACCAGTGGCTATGGCCTTCAGCTGTGTGCATTGTATATTATGTACACTAACCATTACTAGCCATGGCCTTCAGCACAATATTGGCCAGTGCCCACATCCTTTGGCTGTGCCCACTATGTATTCTAACATGTAAATGTATCACTAACCATGGCCTTTGACCATGGCCAGTGGCTACATCCTTTGGACATATGCACTATTCATTTTAAAATACTAACGTTGCACTAGATATGGCCATCGGAAGTACCCACTGTATTTTATACACAGTAACCATCCACTAGCCATGACCTTCAACACAATACTGGCCAGTGGCCACAGCCGATGACCTTGCTGACTGTATATTCTAACATATTAATTGGCAATAAAGATGGCCTTTATCCATGGCCAGTGACTACGGCGTTCAACCTTTTTTACTGTATATTTTAAAACAGTAGTGGGCCACTAGACATGGCTTTCAGCCACACCCATTGTTTATTTTACAACACTAAATGACCACTAGTGTTGGCCAGTTACCACAGCCATCTTCATGGCAAAGTCCACAGTTTAAATTATTATTAAAATAATCAAACTATAATGTTATGTCTAATGCCACCATTATACAATGTAACTAGTGTTGTCACCAGTAATGCCATTAGTGATGCAATCTGTGATGCCATCAGTCTACTCATAGAACATGTAATTAGTGATGTGATCAGTGATATCATCATTGTGGTCATAAGGTGCGCAACAGGGGACGTGAAATTAAGGTGGGCCACTAGAAGTTAAGGTGGCTATAGCTGAATTTCAGGGGTTTTGTTACCACCTTACCATTCTTGCAACTAACGTTAATGCCTTGAATTTCAAGGTGTGTTTCTGCGACACAAGCCATGTTCTTCAGCCATGGCCAGTAGCCACGGCCATAGGCTGTGCCCACTATATATTTTAGAGCACTACTACTACTCTACTACATTACCAGACAAACAATACAATACATACACAAATATATGCCCTGCACAATGGCTCACCTAATTTCTTTTATGAATGTCTCATCTTTTCTGTTCAGTAACTGCAACCTCTCTGGAAGACAAAGCAACACACTCCATAATAGAAATAAAAAGAACAGAGGTGACTTTTCATCATAATAGTACTGTATGAATGCTGAATGTATTCCTAGTACTCAACCAATTAAGGTTGTCAAATTCATCATTGTGTAGAGGAAAAAGACTTCTCATTGGAGAAAATATAATTCTAACTTTTCTAAATATCTATAATTAAATATTTACACAAACATTCAATTCTATCTCACTTTGGACACACATCTCTACATGACACACTTAATGAGGAAGTAGAGATTCCAATGAATGCACATTATCTGGCTTCATTGGCCATGGACATCATGGCTCAGAAATTACAAATCTAATGCAAGGGAACATCCTAACTTCAGGTATTTCTACTTGTTCAGTATACAATGTATCATTGTTAATATTACCATCCTACACCAAACTCTAAAAAGCATAATACTACTATCCAAGAGGGAGAGTAGCTATGGAAATGAAAACAAATATTTCATAATACCAGCAGTTCCATTTTTTAAACAGTGAACAACTAAAATATGAACCCTACATTTGACAATAGCAGAGATTAAAATAATTATACTTTAAAAAGGAAGGAACATGATAAACAACACTGCATTGATACAACAGCTATACTAAGTACTTAGGTAACTACGAACCTGGTTTTTTATCAACAAGTTCCAAACGGAATTTCCCGCAATGTCATTGGTTCCTGCACCTCCAAAGAAGTTTCAGAACATTTTAAATACAAAAAAACAATAATATCATAAAAATAAATAACTATATACACAACACCAAATTCTGTACAACCAAGGAAACCGAGACATATAACCTAACTATGGGCCTCATTACGAATGTAGCGGTAAGGCAACAATGGTGCTGGTAGTGCTACCGGTGCCGTTGTTACCATACCGCCACATTACGAGTTCTGCTTGCGGGTGGCGCTCTGCACGCCTGGTCAAACCCTATGGGGCAGAATGGGGATCGGGAACTCGGCCATACCGGCACACGCAAATGGGCACTTACCGGCCCATTCAACTCGTAATGGGCCGATAGTGGACCATTCACGGGTGCCGGTGCCGGTAGCAAATTTTGGCGATTCTTAGCAAGTTTGGCAGTAGCCGTGCCTATATTAAGGGCACGGCTACCACCAAACTCGTAATGAGGCCATGTGTCTTCAGTTTTACAAATAAAAATATGAAAACATGTCAACGATGTACCGTTATTTTGAGTGTAAATCTTTTTACAATCTGATCATACCATATTTCAAACAATAGGTAGACAATACAAACTACCTTTGTGTAAATACATCCCCACTTACTACAAGCTACACTACAATCTTCACTAAGAATCTTTCGCATATAATTTCAATACTTCGGGTCCACTTACACACATGAGTAGTTAATAATGACATTTTGTGATCTACTTCAATTTACAATGTTTTTCTGTAAAACAATATGGTTATTTATTACTTCTATTTACTCAGGAGCTTCATTGTGCATGTAGAATACTATCTTGAAGTTGTCAATTAATTTGTCAATTCATTTGTAAACTACATTTTTGGAAGTACCTCGGAAGCACCATCAACTGACATTTAAACTATTAAACTATTAATCATTACTTCCACTTTGTTTGGATATGTATTTCTTCAACAGTAGGGACCCGACGTAAAGTGTGGATTCCCTTTTTTCTATTAACCACTATATGCTAATTATCTCTAAATTGTCATTCTTTTCAAATTTGTGTGCATCCTTGATTTGCCAACAACACACATAAGAAGTCAATACACTTTTTTTTGTAATCTATCCTGATAAAAATAATTGATATTTCTCAGAAATATCTGATTTTGCCATATTTAATTTTCATCAAGGTCCAGAGTGTAAGCACAGAACACATTCCTGGAAATGTATAGAAAATAGTGCACTTGGAATAGAGGTAATTCAGAGAATCCACTAAGTACGACATAATCTTGACTCATTTTTTTTTCATTCCAATACTTTTTCTAAACTTTGTGTGCATCATTATTTCAGTCACCTACACGCATAAGTAGCAATGGAAAATTAAGTAAACCTTTCTTTAAAATATATTTTTTCATAACTTATTTATTTTAAATTACATTATTTGTTGTGTTTTTCGCTCTACATTCTACTATTTACTTATTTCAGATGTAAACAGTTATCAACATCTACACTCCCTAGCACTCAGAATAATGTACATGGAACCACTCATATAACCCAGTAGTGATAGGGAACACTGCATATTAAAATATACAGGCCCTCATTACGACCCTGGCGGAGTGGGTTTACGCCAGCGTTATTCGCGGCGGACCCGTCCGCCCTACTACGAGTTCCCGTAGCGCCATGGAACGTTTTCCGCCTGGTTTTTCCGGGCGGAGAAATCCATGGCGCTACGGGACCTTGATGTTAATTACGCCACCGTATTTTGCGGTGGCGCAATTAACGCCTTCCCCACTCCCATTATACCCTATGGGGCAAAAATGGGAATGGGGAAGGGTAAAATGGGGAATGGGGATTTACCGCCCCGCCAAGGTCGGCATGGGGCGGAAAATCCGCCAACCTCCATGGCGCTATCGGCAGCTTTCCGCCGTGCTCCGCGGTGCATTTAGCACCGCGATTTCCGCCAGGGTCGTAATGAGGGCCACAGTGTTTAACATAATAAAACAAAAGTAGAAGTTTGCAGAATGCTGCATTTTAAAATCATTCATATAATTATGTCAATTTCTTATATATGTTTATTGTATAGTAATATTTGAAACTAGTAAATATATATCCTTTAGTTTACTTAAAAACATACTTATTTCACCCTTTCAAACATCATGTTTGCATGATTATATTCAAAAGAATATGCAACATATTTTAACACTTTGGTTCTAGCAACATTAAATAAACGTTGTTTAAGCCCTTTAAATCTATCTTGATGTATGACTATAGAGTAATTCCAAAGAAGCCTATCTATTTCTGTAGGTACCCATGTTGTAAAATGTCCACAGTGAATAAATGCTCCCTCATGAAAAAATAATTGCACACATTTCAAAAATATGTCTTACTAGTAGAAACTTGGCTATTTACAAAATTAATTATCAACATGTTAATTTTCCTTCCATCTACAGCAGATCTTTGAAACATAATTAAGAGGTACTTATTAAAAAAGTAGATTTTGCAGTGTAGACTGTGAATTAAAACCACAGCCACTGCATTACATATCATGAAATACCTTTTTTTATGAGATCAGAAACATTCTCACTTTTTTGATCAGTTATAGGAACATATCAAAACCTTCCTGAAGCATCCTGAGTAGTATGATATTTGTAACATTGTGCACACTCACGTTTCCATTTGAAGATATTGCTACACATCTATCTACACCAACTGTTTCCTGAACTATCACTTCAAAAATAGTCTTTAAACATTCTTGACTATTGTCCTGCATATTTTGAGAAAAATGATCACTTCCACTTGCAACAGCCCTTACATTTCGGGTTCACATTGCCAAATGTATGTTGTGTGATCTATTATACACATATTATTTAAGCATTGTAAGTCCAACACATAGCTGTTTGTCTACTGTTGAAGCTATTTTTTGCATTCATGATGTCTTTTGAAACAACATGCACAAAGCTGCATTTAAATAGCATTCAACTCCTGTTTGGTTAATAAATCTACAGTGGGTGTATGTCATATTTGTATCACTTTCCAACACTGCTAGATTCTCTAGCTTTGTACACTTATGAGGAACAACTTTATTTGAATGTAGCTTCACTAGTTACTTATTTTTTCTTGATAATTGCTTAGCAGGAAGCAGTATGAGGTTAAGGTGAGGAGCAAACAGTACACACAATCAATTGTATTCTTTAATGCAGGAAATGTCAGCTGTCCGTTTTACTTCATCAATGTTTATTTAAAATAAACTTTCAATATGTTTTACACATGACAAGGCTACATATGACATTCCTTCTTTGAACACTGTATGACCAATGTCAATTATTGCTGCTTCTAATGTCAACTCGTGTGATTTATGAATAGTAATTGCATAAGCAGACTTTCACAAATATATCCTTTAAAGCATGAAGTGCGCAGAGGTCCAAGAAATCAAATGAGGTTTCTTTGCGCAATCAAACTTTACAAGAATATGTTCAATATTTGTACTATGAGGAAAAGTGTGAAATGCAACCACTCTTCCCATTGCTCCATTGAATAGACCAATGTCTAGATTCCAATTCATCTTCAATATTACTTGTGCATTGATGCATAGTTTTGAAACCAATTCTAGACCTGCTGTTTTAGAAATTCAATTGCCTAATTGAATTAATTGAGCCTTTGCTCTGTTATCAAACTCTAATGGCATACTATATCCATCTACAATATTGCACAATTTTATTTCTACAATGTCTTGCTTCTCAGAGAGCAGCATTGTAGAGCTGAACCTGTCACACTCACAAAGTGTCCACATCAAAGCAACACAAGAAATGTTCTTTTCATGAAGGGTCAACATGACATCAGGCCCAGTGCAACCTGCATGAAACATATTAGAGGTCTGTCTCTCTTTTAAGACTGTTTTCATATTCTCATCAATGATATCTATACACATCTTATTAAGCATGTCTGCATACACTAAGTCTGAAGATGTATCTCATATTAATTGTAATTTCCTGGAATTCAAAACAATTCCAAAGGTTGATATACCAAAGATAACTATAGTTTTTTGTTTATACTTAGATTGCAGCATCTTGAAAACTGGTTGACCTTTTGCAGGAGTTGATTGTAACAAATCTCCCAAAAAAAGAACATGTTTACGTCCAAACAAAACGTCATTTGCAAGTCATTGAAAGCTAGTATCAAGTTAGACACCATATGTACTTTATCTACCATCAAGGTATTTATTTTTCTTAGATCCTTTCCTACTTCTTGCGCTGCACTTGATACAAGTTTAAAAAACTCAATTTTATTATCATGCTCCACTGGCAGCATCACCAATCAATGTAAATTAAAACCTCATGTGTGAAAAGCTGCTAAAACTGTTGGAGTACTTACAATACATGACAGAGAGAAATTGGTTACATGTTGTATCACTGCTCTCAATGCATGAATTAAAAACGATTTCATTGTTCCTGCTTGTCCACTAACATACATCAATAGAGGTTTGTACTGGATACAAACACATTAATGCTTGTAATGTTTTAAATGTGTAAGGACCCATCTTTGATTTTACAATAAACGTCCTGCTGTTCTATATTAAGTTTACTTACTAATGGATCGTAACTTGAATCTGCAACTTTAGTTTGTAGTATTGTACGTTCTACTTCTTTCATGGTGAGCTCAACATCCTTTTGAATAGCTGGCTCATCTAAGACTTGTTGACTTCCTATTGCAGAATCTTGACTGCCATCAGGAGTCTCTTTTGCCAATTTAGCTGCCAAATTTTCTTCTTGACGTAGTTATTTTTCAAGTAACTCTAAGTACTGTTCATATTTTGGACATCTAATCAAATTATGTTTTGCAAAAACTGATTGTTTAAAAACATCAAAGCAAATAACCCCCTTCAGGTCATGGGAAGAACAATTGCAAAAGGCAACCTTAAAATATGTCATTTTTCTCTGCAGTTTGGCAAGACAGTTTCATCTGGTTGATGACCCTTTTGCTTTCCATGACTCACTAGACATTCAATACATCCATGTACTTTAAACTGTCCTCTGTCATTGTTTGCAACAATATTTCGATATGAGCATCATTCTGCCACTTCATATGAACAAAGACAACTCTGCAGACCTATTTGGATAATAAGTATCAATCAAGGCGGTTTTGAGAATCTCTGTACTATCGGGTCCTCTTTCAGCTAACTGCTTAATTTCACTCAAAGGCTTCAGTACTCGACTGGTAATGGTAGCTGGGCTAAGACTTGTGCATAGCTTCCACACTCTCTATGAGAGAGCAACTTTGAGGTTTCTGACAGGACATGTTCTTTTCAACTTTTGTCATGTATGCTGTAACATAACAAGCAGCAGTGTATCATTAGCAATTTACTGAACATCGGTATTTGCATGCCATATCTGAGTAATTGTTATATTTTTTTTATAACAAGCTAAATACCAAAGAGGTTTCTAAGCGTGGACCCAGGATCGAACCTGCATTGATCTGCGTCATCTTGCTACCAAGATGAGCATGTTGCCACTGAGCTATACTACCCGTGCGTAATGAAAAAGACTGTAATCATTAATTAATTATCTCTTTTTAAATGATATGTATTCCTCTGTGACTTACCAGTAACATGGCATTGAAATATATATGTGACTGTGACTTACCAGTAACATGGTGTTGAAAAATATACATATATTTTTTTATTTTTTTATTAAGGCATTTAGTTAGTTACAAACTTTTGCCATTTGTAATTTCAAAACATAACATTTTCTACAAATAAAACGTCTAAGTTACTTCTTTTCATCCAGGTCTTTAATTTTTTTTTAAAACAGCATCTACAACAACTTCACCAAAGCACGTGTCACCCCCATATTTTCTCCACCATACAAGGCCTCCCACCATGCGTCTGCATCAACTCTGAGTTTTCTAGAAAGTCGAATATGGAGGTGCATCGTCCTGTAAGTTATTAAGTCAGGACAGAACAAGATAAGATGATTTAAGGTTTCTGTTTTTGTCTGGCATTTTCTGCACATATGAGACTATGGGCATCATTACGACTTTGGAGGTAGCCATGCCTTTAATAAGGTCAAGGCTCCCTCCAAAACTGTGTCCGGGTTCCCTGAATGGGGAATTACCGGGCCATTCCGAGTTTGGAAGGCCCGGTAATTCCTCCCTCAGGGAACCCGGGCCTGCACCTTCCCCATTCCCATTTTAGCCCCCATAGGGCTCAATGGAAATGGGCGCAGGAGCTAACAACGGGCCGATTTCGACTGGCCCATTGTTAGCTCCCTGGTCCCCTCGCGGGACCCGGTAAGGACGTCTGGTAAAACCAGACATCCACATCGGGTCCCGCAAGGGAACCTCGTAATATACTGGAATGGGTTTCCACCATTAGCAGCACCCGTTAACCCATTCCGCAATACTTATAATGAGGCCCTATGTCATTCTGCTTCTATACAGAGTCAACCTTGTATGTAGGATATTCAAGCAAAATCTAAGAAATAAATCTCTAAGTCTCACATTTGGAGATTTTTTTAAGTATTGAGGTGTCACATTGAGTAGTCCTGTTAATGTTCTAGATAATGTATGCATTTTCAAGTTTGCCCTCTTTAATTCTGTATCCCTCCTATCATCAGCCCATAGATAATTTTTCACCAAGGTGGGATTCCCAGTCCAACTATCGATGGATCGTCCCAAGTTTGCCAAGATTTCACTGCAACTCTTCATCCACATATTCAAGAACCAATCCGGGGTAGTCACAGTATTTGGGGCGGACAATTAGGGTCCTGTAATTTACTGTAAAAAAAGAAGGATTTCCAAACCACCTTATGTAAAGACACATGTCTTATTGCTGCAATTAGGACAGCATTTGGCAAACGCAGGATCCGTCTCCAGAATTTTCCCTCAAGGCGCTCCCATGTTTCCCATGGTAAGCCGAGGGAAGCTTCGGCAGCATAAGTAATAGCTGGTGTTACTTTCTGGTGATATAAGTGGATGACTGGCTGGAGTGAAAACGTTCCATATTTGTTCCCAATTAAAACACCCTGGGCAGTTAGATGTTTAAGTTTACTTTCCAAGTACCCTTTTGAGGGAGTTTCAGAGGGATTGCGCTTATCATGGCACGAGATATTTTATAGCCAGAACTGGCTGGATGCTGTGCTTGTTTAAAGTCCAACTTGGCGTCTTCATTTTTCAACCTCTTCTGTTCTCTAAGATTAGAATTTCAGACTTGCTAGTATTGATGTGTAGTCCATTCTATTCTACATACAGTTGTAATACATCTAATTTCCTTGGGAGGCAAAGCTGGGTTCTGTCCAAGATAAAAATGTCATCAGCATACAGGAGGCATTCTATCATGTAGCCATTGATCTTCAGTGATTATGAAGCGGCTGGATCTATGACATCAAGTACATCAGAGATGAAAATGTGAAATAAGTCTGCAGCAAGGGAACAACCCTGCTTTAATCCCTTATGTGTTAGAATGCTGCTGGTCAGATGTCCCTCCTGGTCAAGCCTTACTTGTAGTGATGCACCTGTATACAGATCCTTAATGGCAGATAGGAGATCACATGGACATCTCATATTTGACATTTATTCCCACAGGCACTCTGTCTAATTCTATAAAATGCCTGTTCCGTGTCAATGCATGCAAGATAGATTTTGCAATCACCTCTCAGTGTCTTCATTTTTAACAGGCTTGTATCAGCAGGTTTAAATTACCTCTTACTTTCTTGACAAAACCTGTTTGTCAAGGATCAAAGGCTTCTGAATTTCGTACCCATTCATTTAGCCGCCTCAACAAGATTGCAGCAAAGATCTTACCTAAGACATCAAGAATGGCGATAGGGCTGTAGTCCTTCGGATCAGCTCTATCGCCCTTCTTGAAAATCGGGACCACCACCAATTTCTTCCATCATGCCAACCCATCAGCACAATCGTTTTGAACAGGATCAGACAGAAATCTGCCCATTCTTCCAGGGTGGCCTTTAATATGTAATTTCTTAGGCCATCTGCCCTGGAGCTTGGAAATTGTTTGCTTTCTTTATTATCAAAAGCATTTGGTCTCTATCAAAGTTGAATTTCCATTCCATGCAATGCTCCTTCTGCGGGTCTCTTCCATCGTGATCCGTTTGGCCAAATAGGTTTTCAAAATGTGTCACCCATAAACGTTTGGGTATTGGATTTATTTGGAGGAGCAGTCAGTAGCCTCTTTGCTGTTTAAGAGCAGCCACAGGTTTTGTGTATTCTGTAGACTCAGAGCCAGCAGCTTTGTTTCTGTGTCCCTTTGGTACTGTGAGGATCTGTAAGAAGCAATCCCACATCTGTATTTTGATCTCCGTTTCTTGATCAATTGGTTTCTAACAACCAAAGGGGCATGTCTAATGTCTCTAAGGTCCATATGCAAGAGGCGTTTTTTGTTCAATGACTGCACCCTCAAAAAAGTGCTTGGCCTTAAGTTTGGGTTTGCCATCTTTATGATGTTGCTCTCTAACTATGGTCAGCATATGATTATATTCCACCCCTGTGTCTTCAGACTTCAACTGAGCTGACAATTCCATTTTCAGATGGGGGACGTCTTGGGGTGGATACGCAGATAATTTCTTCCATGATCTACCTCGACATTATGGTTCCACAAGTCGACTTTAGCCCTTTTTGACATAGTACATGAGAGGATAAGAGGATCATGGTCACTAGCCTGTGTGGAAAGAACTCTTATGAATTCCACATTTTACCTCAAATTGCAAGAGACAAAAAAGTAATCCAAGGTGGCGCTTTGTACTCCATCATGCTAGGTCTTAGTACCTTCAAGATCTCCTTTAACAATTCCATTTAGCATATGGATGTATCTAATATCAGTTTCATTCCACACATGTTGCGATCTCAGTCTTTTAATTTTGAACCCCAGCAGCTCACCCTTCTCTTTTCTCTGATTTGTTCTTAGGCAGTCGATGTTCAGGCGACCACAGATTATTAAGAAGGGTTCACTTGAAGCCAAGTACATTTTGTCTATCCAACTCATCACTGTGTCAATAAAGTTGGGCGATTGTGGGCATTCAGGGTTCCAATAGAGGATTAAGATCACCAGAGGCTTCATGCCATTTGTTGAGTGTTCCTAAAATATATTTATTAAGATCTGTATTTTAAACTGTTTTTTAACATGGTCAGAAGGCCAGAAGAGGGGCGACCGTGGGTATTATCTATGGCTTTGTTATGATACAAGGAATATCCATCCAACAAGGGAGTATGAAGGAGGCACATTTTCTGCAAGCATACTCTCAGGGGTGGACTGGGAAGCAAAAGAGGCCCTGGAAATAATTTTCAAAGTGGCCCCATATTATACATTTTCAGCAAGCCCAACCCTTTACCTATGGGAACAATTGATAATACCACACAAAAGAGGCCCGGGGTGCAGAGGCCCACCAGGAAATCTCCAGAGTTCCCATGGACCAGTCCACCCCTGCATATAATGCCTAAGTTTGCAATCGGGGGAGGGATGCCTAATAAAAGCTGGGGAAAGCCTCTTGTGTTTCAGGATCCTGTATCAAGCTTCCATGGTTCCTCATTGTCCTGGCTCTAATCTTGATTGTGTGTGGTTAGACCACTGGCTATCCAAGTCCACGATTGTTCTTCAGTAGCAGTTTGCCTCAAGTGGTCCTTATGAGGCAATCTTCTATGTTCCAATGAGGTGTTTGCTCCTTTAATGATGATTTTGAATGATTCTAAATTGTCATAAATTATATTCTTTTCTTTGTCTATGTAACTAGACTAATCAGTGACGGGTGGAAGTTCCACTTTATCTTCTTCAGTGGAAACCCTTTGACGATTCATAGAGTTTATGGCATTTGTCATCGCTTTAGGAGAGAGTGAGCCCTGCGGATGTTACAATTTTTGTACGTCGAACCCTAACAAACATAGTTTATCCCAGGCATCCAAGAGTAGACCCGATAGAGCACCGGAGGCCATATGTAAGCATAAGCTATCAATTTCTTCTTCACTAAGGAAATGTACAATCTTGATGTCATTTGAGTGTATCCCTCTCAATATCAGGACGTAGTGAAGTAGACAGATAATATTGCCACGATTTAAAATCAGTATACTCAATACTCGTTTGACTTTGAATTCTGTTGCTAGCACCCATTTTTGATATAATCAGAATTTTGGTGATCCTGTCTTGAGTGTCGGATCATTTGTTCCATCAGTGTGGATGGTAGCGATGGTCCACTAGGCTGCAATAATGTCTTAGCTTGTTTCTCTGCCGGCGTAAGGAACAGAGAAGCAGGAGTGAGAACCACGTTCTTACCAACATGACTGTGTTCTGCTAGTTGAATCTTCTGTAAATCTACAGAAGAAAAATGCTCATGTTTACCAGGATCATCTGTGAAACTTTCATCAGATTCTTCCTTATATGTCAAGAATTGTAGCAACACACCGTCCAGTGGTTCTGTTTCGAGGTCCATATCAACCTGACTGCTAGTAGTTTTTAGGTTTTCTTCCACTTTTTCATTTAAGTGATTTTTATTGAAGTTCTGATTCAAGTTAGCTGTGGCTGTAGTCAGGACTCCCACCAGAACAGCTTTTAGATTTCAAACGAAACTCTGTGTGCTTGAGGTTTTAGTGAAGTTGTGTGGCAACGGCTTATTTTTTGTTTTTTTGCATTTTATTACTTGTGGCACATTTGAAGTTTTTGCATTATTAGTTTGGCTTTCCTAGCAAGAGCAGCCAGCAATTGAGTAGTTAGCAGTGTTACCGATAGATTGAAGTTCTTCATTACCAGCTGTAAGGATAACGCCCTTCATCAGGCTTCTGCTCACAGTAGTATGTGAAGTTTGTGATTCGGGATCTGGGGGCGGCGGCAGTCTGCTGAGTCTGTATCATGCTAGTTAGTTGAAAGTTGTCCACAGGTGCAAGATCATCGGTTGACTGGTTTCTCAAATTTGTAGATGTCCCCTGGCTGCCTTTGCAAGGGGCAGTTAGGATCAACAAAGGATCTGCAATGTGCTAGGTAAGCGATTCAGGTTAGACCCTCTGATTTTCTTTGCAAGTCTAACTCACAGACTCTGTCTCGAAAAATTATTTTATCAGATCTGCCCAGTTCGATGAAAGACTTTAAGATTTCACCATATATGTCTTTGTCTTTCGTTCTATGTTATCTCATTGTTTCCATAGAGGCTTCTATATCGATCAATGTTGAGTTCAATAGTGCAATTAATGTTGAGTTGTCCTTCTAATTGTTGTTTACATTTTCATACAGTTTTAGGTATGCTTTCAATGTAATCATAACTGTAGAGATGATGCTAGCTTGCATTTGAGCAAATAGAGCACTCTGAATTTTGTCATTACGGTAAGCCAAGCAGTGAGTATGTTTCCTTGAAGATGGCTGCTGTGATGATGACTCTCTAGGATCCAAATTCAAGGGAAAGACTCCAGTTGAATCCGAGTCATGTTCTTCAATATACTCATCATCTCTGCTGATCGATTGCTGCTGAGATGTACTGGGATTCAGCGAAGCGCATGTTCCAGGGGCATAAGCAGAAATGTAGCCACAGTTGTAAGCATCTGGTGAGAACCATTTTCTTTCTCAATCGAAGTTGTCAAGATGGTTGGAGTTACATTTCCATGATAACCTGGGTATCACTGGTCAGGCTCTGGCGTGGCTGACCTCTTTCCGCTCCAATCGACACTCCCAGGTCCAACTGGGGTTCTTCCTCTCTGAGATCTTTTTCGCTACCTGTGGTGTTCCCCAGGGATCTAACCTCTCTCCCTGGCTGTTCAACCAGTATCTGGCACTCCTTGCCCACCGCATCGCCCCTCTCTGCCCTAACTTTCAGTGCTATGCGGATGATACCCAGCTCATTTTCAGACCGTCTTTCTGCTATCCAGGAATGGTGCGCCACCAATGACCTTTGCCTTAATGCCATTAAGACTGAGATTCTACTCATCGGCACACCCACTCCCTCCTTTCCTGCAGCTCTCTGGCCGGCCTCTCGTGGCCCTCTTCCTGCTCCTACCTGCAAGGCAGAAAACCTCAGGGTCATCTTCGACTCCACTCTCTCCTTCTCTCCTCACATATCCGACATCTCTAAGAAGTCACACTAACAGCTGCACCTCCTCAAAGGTATCCTTTGTTTCCTCTCCTTCCCCCAGAAGCTCACTGTCTCCAGAGCTCTGGTTCTCTCGAAGCTGGTCTACTGTAACAGCCTCTATCTAAATCTGCCTGCCTCAACTCTCCGCCCTCTGCAACTCATCCAGACTGCGAGACTTGTCCTTGGCCTCAAGCCCAGGGACCGTATCTCTCCAGGACTGAAATCGCTACACTGGCTCCCAGTGGCTGCAAGGATTAAGTTCCAAACCCTCTGTATTGTCCACAAGGCCTTCTGGGGCCATGGGCCAAAATACCTTCAACTCTCTCTTCCTAAATATCTTCCTTCTCGATCTCTTCACTCATCCGCCTCCAACTCCCTCAGGGTCAGCCGCTTCCCCAAGCAACGAGTTGGGGGTAGATCTCTGTCCGCAGCAGGGGCCTCCCTCTGGAACAGCCTTCTTGCCTCCCTGAAACTTGAGGAGAACCATCTCCGGAAGCACCTCAAAACCTTCCTCTTTGCTTCGGCTTTCTCTCCCCCTCTCCCCTGCTAATTTACTGAAACTGCACTGAATCCGCAACTGGGCCACTCACCGATCTTGGTCCTTGGCCCAGCCATTCTCCCCTGCCTCCCTGGCAACCCCTGCACTGGGGGACTGTCTCTTTATCCCTACAGCCCCCCTTCCCAGCACTTGTCTGCACTTACCTTGCACTTGCCACCAGCTGGCCCTTATTATTTTATCTTGTATTCTACTAACCCTGTACTGCAATTCCCCTCTCCCTTTCCCCCTTGCACTTTTCCCTTCCCATCTACCCATGCACTTGCACGATCTGAATGACACCTGGCCTAGTAGGATCGTTGTCTGTCTCCCCTTGTTCCCCCCTCCCTGCCTCGTCGTGCCTTGAAACACTTGTGTATAGGCGCGTTACAAATGTCATATCATATCATATCATATTCTCCAATGGGTCTGGCGGGGGTTCATTGTCTTACCAACGACCCTCTTGCTCTTCAGCCCAGGAGGCCAACAGGTGCCGCTCCAAGACCTTCAGAGTAGGATGTCATTGACGCAAGGATCCCCAAGGTGGCCCGTCGATGTCCAAGCAGGATTGATCTGGCCGTTAAGTTGGGCCCCCACCCATGCACCCTGGTGGGAGGCCGGCTGGTGAATTACGTCAGTGTGTGGAAGACCATCTCCACTGACCGTTGGGTGCTGGATGCTCTCGCTCTCAGACACACCCTGGAATTTCAACGGAAGTGTCCCCGAATACCCACGGTGGCATGGCAGGAAAACCACATCCCTCAGCTGTTGCTGGAGGTGCGGCCCATGCTAAGGAACGGCCCAATAGAGCTTGTCCCGAAGAGGCTCTGGGGCTCCGGAGTGTACTCAAGGTACTTTCTCATCAGAAAGTAGAGCGGGGCTGGAGGCCCATTCTCGACCTTTGTCGACTGAACATATACTTCAAGTCCCTAAAATTCTGGATTGTTACTCTTCAGCACGTGCTCAGACAGCTGGAAGAGGCGGACTTCTTGTCGTTGTTGGACTTAGAGGATGCATACTTCCACATCCCCATCCACAAAGGACACCTGCAAGTTCCTGCATTTTGTGGTGCAAGGGAAGCAATACCAATTCAAGGCCTTTCTCTTCAGATTAAATTCAGCACCAAGGGTCTTCACCAAGTGCCTTGCACCAGTGGTGGTGCAGCTGCGACTACGAGGGATTCATGTCTACCCTTATCTGGATGACTGGCTCATCTGGGCCAGCTCAAAGGAGATCGCGTCGCCCACACGGCGAAGACTGGGTGCCTGCTGACAGAGCTGGGGTTCACAATGAACTTTGCAAAGTCCTGCTTGATTCCATCGCAGGAAGCACTGTTTCTAGTATCCAGACTGAACACAATGTCGTGCCTGGTGTTTCTGTCGGAGGAGAGGATAGCGGCCATCTTGGGCATGGTACAGTGACTGTTGGCCCTGAAGATTGCGAGTGTGAGGTCCATCAAGTCTCTGCTTGGCATGATGTTGTCATTCGTATACCTGTGCAGGCTACGAATGTGTCCACTACAGGAATTCCTCGACGCCCATTGGATACAAGTATCAGGAACCTTTGAGGACATGATCACACTCGATGAGAGTTTCCATAGAGCAATACGGTGGTGGGGAGTTCGCGCGCATCTTTCTAGAGGTGCAGATTTCCAGGCCCCACTGCAACAGGAGACGGTCACAACAGACGCCTCCCTGGAAGGATGGGGAACTCACACCAGCAGTCTTCACACAAGAGGCCTGTGGCTACTGAAAGAGAAGACATTGTACATCAAGGTGTTGGAGCTGCATGGCAGTGTTTTGGGCCCTCAAGTCTTTCCTTCCATCCCTCAAGGGCAAGGTTGTCCGGGTCTTCACGGACAACACCACCACAATGTTCTACATCAGGAAGCAGGGGGGCACCAGGTCCGCGGCGCTCTCCAAAGAGGTGCAGGAACTGTATCACTGGGCCATCGACCAGGGGATGTTCCTCATCCCGTTTCATCTGGCAGGAGTGAATAACACTGTTGCAGACTCTCTCAGTAGGGAGATGCGTTCCTGTCATGAGTGGGAGCTTCGTCAGGACCAAGTGGATCGCTTGTTTGCAGATGGGGCCATCTCCGATCTATTTGCGACGCCGACGAACACCAAGTTCCGGAGGTTTTCCAGCAGGTTTCCGTAGGTGGGTAGCATGGGGGACTCATTCTCATTCCCTTGGAAAAGCTTGTTTCTATATGCATTCCCTCTGTTGCTGTTGCTTCTTTGACTAGTCAGTCAACTCAGACGGTGGCGGTGCAGGATGATCCTCGTTGCACCGGCATGGCTGAGACAGATATGGTATCCGGACCTTCTCGACATGTCAGTGGCCCCTCCAGTCAAGCTTCTGATGGTCGCAGATCTTCTCGCCAGGGAAGGAGGTGCAATTCTGCACCACGACCCAGGATTGCTGAACATTCAGGCCTGGCTCTTGCAGCGTTACAATTCGTGGGCGACGAACTCCCAGTGGACTGCAAGGAAGTGCTTGTCAAGGGCTGCGCATCGTCTACTCTTAAATGCTATGAACATAAATGGAAGAGATTTGTCAATTGGTGCTATGCACAGAATATCGATCCTCTAAGAGTCACGGCTCCGCAGGTACTGCTGTGTTTGCTGTCGTTGGCCAAGGCTGGACTGGCCCATCCCTCCGTCAAGGTTCATCTGGCGGCTATCTCCAGCTACACCAGATTTCCGGGACAGTCTTCCCTACGATCACAGCATCTGGTAAAGGAGTGTGTCAAAGGACTGTTCCATTCATTCCTGCCGGTGAAGGCTCCAGCCCCGGCGTGGTAACTCAATGAGGTGCTGACTAGGCTCATGGGTCCTCCGTTTGAGGCTATGCATTCCGTGCATGTGATGATTTTGTTGTGCAAAACAGCTTTTCTTGTGATCATCACCTCCGCACGACGAGTGGGAGAGATCCAGGCCCTCTCATATAAACCACCTTACTTGACATTCCACAAGACGAGGGTAGTGCTGCGGACGCACCCCTCTTTCATGCCCAATGTGCTATCGGACTTTTATCTAAAAAAGCTTTGGGTGTTGCCTGTATTCTTCCTGACGCCTTCTTTTCCGGCTAAGAGGACTTTGCACTTGCTAGATGTGGCGAGAGCGCTGAAGTTCTATGTGGACCGCACAAAAAGTTTCCGGAAGACGTCACAACTTTTCAGGAACTTTGGCCCTGTGAACCATGGGAAGGCCCTCTCCAAGGCTTCCATTTCCAGGTGGCTCTCTGGCTGCATCATCCATTGTCAACGGTTGGCAAACCAACCATTGCCTGGCTGTCCATGAGCCCATTCGACCAGAGCGGTCGCTGCAAATACGGTGTTCCTGTCTGGTGTGCCCCTGCTGGATATCTACAGGGAGGCTACATGGAGGTCAACGCACACCTTCACAAGGTTCTACTGTGTCGAAAGGGATTGCAGGGAGGAGTCCAGAGTCGGCCAAGCAGTGCTGCACAACCTGTTCGCTTGAAGGTGAGCCTGGTGAGGAGGTAAGAGATGCTTATGTTGAGCCTTTTCCACCTCCCGTGGATGTGCATGTGTGTACTGCTATGCATTCATGAATATGTGAATCCGTGCTAGACCCCATGCTGGAGAAGGAGCCATTTACTTACCTGTAACTGTTGTTCTCCAGATGTACCCAGCCATCAACAAACAGATGTACCCAAATTCATAACGAATATTTACAACATGCAAACATATCCTTTTGTACAAACACTATACAAAATATGAATTATTTTTTTATTTAACACACATTACAATGGAATGCACCTATCACAAGCCACAACTGTACACTTCATATTATCTCTCACTACAACTCTGCATACAGATTGAGAATCACCAGCTGCTTATTGGACAACTAATTCTCTGTAAATTGTAAGTGCATTGTATTTATTTCTCTAAAATTAGCTTTCATTATATAAACATATGTTATAAGACAGAAATGGCATGCACACTTGAATAGCTAGAGGAGAATCTTCCAAAAGAAGAAACGAGTGACAATAACATCTCCAATGGAATACAATAAATATTTTAATGTAAACAAATAGTGTATTTTGTACACAACTTACTAAAATAATAATTTGTATTTTTCTTACAGTACATAGTTTTCATGAATTAACCACGCCCCCGTTGAATTATACCCAATCCCCAGAATCACAAACAGAAGTCTTATCCCCAACTGCAAATAATCAAATCATGGACTTGTCCAACAAATTAGATGAACCTAGTAATGTATTAAAATACCTTGTTCATTATATAAAGGATCATGTAATCCAAAATGTTCCCTATCACTGTCCTTCTTGCACCTCTCCCCCTTGCCCCAGCAATCATTCACAGCAAATTCTGATCATTTTATTGATGAAAGCTCACTCCCTTACTCACTTCATAATTATTGTACGAAAGTCCATGATTCTCCCATTTATGTCTCCCATCACTTTCTTGAAAAAATATATTTTTTGTACTATAAATGTTTTGTTTATTGTGCGATATATCCCGTTATTAGTTCATGGACTACGCGACTGTTTGAACATGTCTGGTTTCTCATGACACACTTTTAATTAGTTTGCGGACACCGCTCCTGTTCTACGGCCACCCACCACATGGGCCAGTGATTCCCACCTGAAGGGTGTCAGTGGACGGCCGTCCCCAGACGTCATCGACTGCACCAGTGAGGCATGACAGGACTGTCCGCAAATGGTGTCCGTGGCCGTGCAAAGTTTAATAGTGCATTTCCAGCCAATATAGGGTGTCTGAAGCAGACATGTTACCCTTGTACAGCTCCCAGACCCATTCTATTTTGATCTGGCAACTTTTAACAACTTTACAAGGCATTTATTGTGACTCAGTAATCCGCGGACAGCACAAATGTCTGTGGACGGTTCTTCTAAATGGACCCACCCATTACTTTTCCTCATTCTCAATCTGGAAATCCAGGAAAGAGAACCTGCTTGTAGTTTACAAGTTCCTGTTTTGCTGCTTCCAGATTTGTTTTGTGGACAGTGCCTGCTTCTTCACTGAAGTGCATATTGGAGACATCATAGGTCCAATTATTTAAGGCAGAAAATACCTGTTCTGCAACCAACTCTAATGAAAAATGGTCACAATATGTGACTGAGAGGGGGAGTGATGGGTGAACGATTGTGTGGTAGGCAAGAAAGCAAAGGGAGGTCAGAGGGAGAGCAGTGGGTCAAAGGGGGAAGCAGTGGGTAAGAGAGCAGAGCGGATGTAGTGGGGCAGTGGGCCAGAAGTCGGAGAGAGAGAGGAGGCACAGAAAGTGGAAGGAACGTGGGCTCAGGGGTAGTAGTGGGCCAAAAGCAGAGAGGGGTTGGCCGGAAAGGGGTAGTAAGCTACAGATTGGGAGAAAGGAGAAAGGATGAGAGAAGAGTGTGATAGAATGGGAGAAAGGATGAAAGATGCAGAAGTACCATGCAAGAATAAAGGACTGTATACTGCGGGAGGAATTGGAGAGTGTACGGTGTGAGTTGGGAGTATGATTTGGAGTCTGGTAGGGACTAGAGAGCGCAAATTGTGACTTGGCAGTGTGACAGAGCATGTGAGTATGTGTATGACTGAGCGTGAGGTTCAAAAATACAAGTTGTGATGGGGAATTGGTGAGACGTGTGAGGTGTGTTAAGTGAGAGAGGTGTGTGGGTGTTTGCGGAATTAGGGAACATAGAAGGGGAACATTTTTAGCGTTACAACTGATAATGATTAATAATGTTAATAATATTAAATAGGCATGCACATTAAACCAAAAAATGTAGCCAAAACAAACACTGTTCTGCCAAACCACAGACATCTAGGAATCTTCCTATTTGATACAAAAGATACATATATTTACACCTGGCTCTCTTGTAGCCTTGCACACGGCCTCTTTCCTACAATGAACCAATCTTGCACCTTCCAGTCAAATAAAATTGTGCTGCAAAAATGCTGCCATAAATAAAGGTTTGTGCTGCAAAATTTTCAATTTCATGCCGCAAAATTTTCAATTTCATGCCGCAAAATCCTGGAGGATCTGACTAAGACACAGTCATTACTGGTTAGCGTACACCAGTCTTTGAGGTCAATCCTGTGGACAATCTTCAGGTCCAAAAGTCTGACCACCCCTAGCCCAGTTTTTTGTCTAAGCCAGGCTAGGATACCGCAAGGCTTCTTTGGATTCTTCACCATTGGCATTAGCAATGTTTGTGATGATAAAGTTTCTCTGGTCCCACACAAAGTCATGAGTATTCATGTCCTCAATTTTATGCATCGAGCATTTTGTTGTGCACATGTTCAAAAGGGATCCTGGTTTAGGAATAATAATAATCGATATAGGATAGTTGATCTTGCCTTGGACTGGATTCTAAGCCAGTTCTGGGGTGGACGCACATAATTCCACTACCGGGACAATAATATCCACATTAGGGGTTTGGGTATCTTTCGAGATGGTCAAAGTAGCCCTTGTTGGCTTTGGGGTTACCCCACTCAAGGAGTTGGTTTGTGTGGCCCGATTTAGTTGCTCCTTATGTGAGCTGATATTAGCAGCTTTATCCAATTTGACTACCTGAATCACATCGATATGGTTATTAGATTCATTTATTAAGGGATCAATATTCGCTTTAGATGAAAGTAGGTCCACTGCCCAGTTCTTGAGAGAGTCTGCCAATAGATTCAGATCAAAAGAGCTTGAGCATAAAAGTAGCCCTTTAGCTATACTGGCCATAAGATCAGGCCAGTGAGCGTGGTCAGGTGATTCTGATTGAAAAGGGATATGTCTGCCTCCCTCTTGCGAGGTAATATTATGTAATGGACAATGATCTGTATTGTTACCTGGGCACTTCTTGGATCCTTCCGGGGCCCAAGAGGCCAAAGGAGTAGAGTCGTGCTACATGGTATCATGGATATCGCTGTTATCAGCTATGAAGGTACACTGCAGAAGTATAGAAGCAGTGCAGTTGAAACTTATTGAAGGTTTATCATGATGTGAAGGTTCTTGGGCTGGGTTTTTAGGGAGAGCGGCTATCTCCTCAACTTTAAGCATAGGCAGATCACTCTGTAGTCTTTGTCTTCTACGGGTGCTGAGAGACAGAACCTCTGAAACCCGATCTCTAATGGGGGAGGAAGAGGGGAGGGGGATAACTAAGCCAGCTACTGGACTAACTAATCCTGTTCCTACCCCTCCCAAGGTGGGCTTACCCCTAGACAGTGAGGTATAAGAATTATAGTGCGTGTCTTTTGGGCGCAAACCAGAAACACCAGCTTTTCTATTGGTGGCCATGGTATCGCCCCCCCCCCCAAAAAAAACAAAGCACGTGATATCTTTGACTGGACACAACGTAAGAATGATTAAGGGTCCAGCACAACACCTTACTCTGGGGCAGACTAGCTGCTAAGCAGGCTGGCTTCTAAGGCAAGCTGCAGCTGGAAAGTGGAGCAGTATCACTGAAAAAGCAGGTTGGGAGAACAAGCAAATGGGCAATCCCACTCTCCAGAGTGGACTGTCCAGAAAATCTAGTCCTATGTGGACTGAGAAAAAGAGCGCAACTCTTAACGCTCATGCAGTGTAGTGCCTCTTCAATAGATGCCACCCCGAAAGGGTCCGGAGGTAGCTTATGAGCTCCTTAAATCAGGGGCTCCAAGCTCCAGGCTCCATGTGACCGCAGGCCATGTAGAGCTGTGCGCGCTGTAACGCCATGGGAACCGAGGGCCTGCATCCAGCAGCGCTCACACGCCAGACCGATGAAGAGCTTAGAGGAAAGGACCTAGGACCTAGGTCCGGAAGTTAGATCCGAGCGTCAAGCCGCACGGCAACTCGGAAGACGTTACCGCCGCTTCCGACACTCTGTAAAAGAATCATTCATTAGACCTTCTCCTTAGAAGAAAGTGTGCAATACAAAATAGCATTGGACTTTTAAAAAAAATTAAAGAACGCCAGAAAAATTATCTGAGAGACGAGATGTTGGCAAAGTATAAAAGGTGCTCACCTTTTAAACCCAGCAATTGTTGAGAAATACTCTGTGGAAAATACAATCCTAAAACAAAACCAGTGCTTGTGGTCTTGTGCGTATGTGGCTGCATTGGGACCATGGGAACCTGAGTAAAATCCTGATAGACAAATACTTGAGCAAGCTTGGCAACCTGAGAAAACCCCGGGGGTTGCATCAGCCCTTTCAGCAAAAGTTACACTGTCCACTCACTTGCGTCCTTTACTTGTGGACTGAAAAGCAGCCACAGCCAGCGGCTAAAAATTGCACCAGTGTCCAGGATTGCAAACTCTCTTGCCACATCATGAGGACATACTCACGACTTACTTGCCCTTTCTTCATTTCCCCTCCTCACCCCCATGTCTGGCTTTCACCAATACTCTGCTTCATAAAGATAACTTAAAAGGTACGCACACCATAGTCTCACTCATATATATAAATCCTTTTCAAAATATGTTAGGAAAAAGGTGTACAATTGTGGCATTCTTCACCCCATCTTGACTGGGAGTCTACAAATACCACAATGCAATTCAGCAAAAGGCAAACTAATGTTCTATGTGTGAAAAGACTTTAAGGACTGGCAGTAGCACGGTTTTAAAAAAACAATAAACCAGATATTCTTTCGGTCACCCATCAATGCAGTAACTGGGACTGAACCTGTTTAGTTTCAAAGCCAGGATAGGGCCAGCTGTGCTAGCTCCCCTCACCCCCCCAGATGGCTTCCTCACCTCCCCTGCCCGCTTCCTTTCCCCCACAACACACACTGTTTCTGTGATGCAGATTGCTTTGAGATGTCAGCTATAGCCGAGGCTACAGAAAGCTTTGTGTCGCAAACAGTCCCTAGACACCCTCCAACTCCGAAATTTCACTTGGTGCCACCCCCCACACCTCTAGCCTGATGATAGTTGCATCTTTTTTTTTTTTATAACATATTTTATTGATTTTACAACACAAGAACCGCTGGTCCTAGTCGGGCCAGAACATAACATTACAACAACATTAACATTTGATGGTATATGTGCTCATATAGATTGCATACATTGCATATCATTTCACATGTTGAGATCTCCGCTGCATTTATTCGTATCTCGTAACTCCAGTTAGCAAGGCCGTGTGGTTCAGGGTTCATACATTGTCTTCCCAGCGTTGCCAAATCTTTTCTGCTTTTTCGGGACATCCCCTGGCTCTATATACTCTTCTTTCAATGGCTATGCAGATTTGTACGTCTGTGATCTACTGGGTTACCTGTGGCGGTTGTGCTGCACCCCATAGCTGGGCTATATTTCTTTTGATTATAGCAGTCGTGGTCATGAAGCATAGTTTTTCATACCTGGGCAGATCTATTTCGCTGTCTGCTCCTAGTAGCATCAGTTTAGGATCTCTGGGGATTGTTTGCCGCAGGACCTTCGTAAGGATATCGCAGCACTGTTGCCAGAAGTGACTGATATTCGGCATTCCCACAGTATGTGAAAGAAAGTTCCTTCTTCTTCACGACAGCACAAACAGTTAAGTTCCGCTATTTTGCCCCAACTGTACAGGGCTACTCTCGGGTAATAGACCCTGTGGAGTATTTTAAGCTGTACCAATCTTAGTCTGGTTGAGATGGCGGTTTCTCGGGGGTGTATGAGAATTTGGACCCAGTCTTCTGGCATGATTTCCCCAATGTCCCCTTCCCACTTTGTTTTCAGCCGTGTCAGTTCTGGTGTGGCAAAGGAGGTTATAACGTTGTACATCACTGTGGTGACCTTTGCTTGGATTCGATCTTTAATTATGTTACGTTCTAGTGGGGTACTATCCGGCATGTTGGAAAGGGCAGGGACATGTTGTTGTAGTGTGTGTCGCAGCTGTGTGTAGTGGTATCGTTCTGACTCTGGGAGGTTAAAGACAAGGCCAGATCTTCATAGGGTCTAATGTTGACATTTCCTACGATGTCTCCCACTTTTCCTATATCACACCTCATCCATGTGGGCCATTCTGGCAGTTTGGTTATCTCAGGGAGGTTCCTATTGTGCCAAAGGGGCTGTAGTGGTGTGACCTTGTCGTCCCAACTCATAAAAGCATGTGATTCCCTCCAGATGCGAGGTGCCTGTGTAGCCATGTCCCCGGGCCTACTCTGGGTGTTGCAGCATATAACTTCAGGGGGGGCGACGCTCTCACGTATGGTAGTGTGGGTTCTGCATGCAGTGCGTCGTTTATCACCGACATTTGGCCAGCCCAGTAGTAGGATTGTAGCCTTGGTAGGCCAATGCCGCCTTCCCACATCGATCTTTGTAATGTCTGGAGATCTATTGTCGGTCGTCCACCTCCCCATAGAAGTGTTCTGAGTATGCAATCTATTTTCTGGAACATTTTCCCGGTATGTTGAGTGGGGCGTTTTGGAGAATGTATAAGTAACGGGGGATTGTTAGCATTTTAAATAGTGCTGCGTGACCTAACAGGGTCAATGGCAGAGATTTCCAATGTTGCACATCCCCCCAAACCGGTCTGTAATGGGTTGTAAATTATTGGACATGTATTCCTTAAGGTTCCTTGGGATCTTGATACCCAGGTACTGAAAGTGGTCCGGGGGCACTCTATATGGGCAGGGCTCTGGGGGTTCCATGCCTAGCTGGTTTAGTGCGAATATCGTAGATTTGGACCAGTTCACCCTCAGGTCACTGAAGGCCCCATATTTCTGGAGTAGTTGCGTCACCACCGCACATGCTGACCTGGGGTCGCGCATCTATATGAACAGGTTGTCTGCATATAATTACACCCTATCCTCCCAGTCTAGTCTGCCCGGGATCCCTCTCCATGTGGGTGCGTCCCTCAGGAGCTGGGCAAGTGGTTCCATGGCCAATGCAAGAGGAGGGCTGATAGGGGACAGCCTTGTCGCGTCCCTTTTCCCAAGGGGAAGGATCGAGATGTCCAACCGTTCACTCGGACCTCAGCCATCGGTGCGTTGTATAGTAGTTGGACCCAGGATAAGAATTGCTCCCTGAAGCCCATTTTGCGCATGATATCCCAGAGTGCCTCCCAGCGGACAGAGACGAATGCTTTTTCGAAGTCAATTGCAAGAACTCCTAGGGGAATGTTCAGGTTTTGGGCGCGTTCAATGGCTAAATGTAGTCTTCGGATATTCATTCTCGTAGATCTGCCAGACATAAAGCCACACTGGTCTGGGTGAATCAGAGATTTATGACCCGTTGCAGGCGTGTAGCTAACAGTTTGGCCAGTATCTTCGTCTCAGTGTTTGTAAGGGAGATTGGTCTATATGAGCTCCACTTATCCTTATCTGGGGGCTTATTTGCTTTGGCTATTACAATTATGGTGGCCTTTCTGAGCTCCGCCGGTAGGCTGCCTGTGATTCGAGCTTGCTGGTACATGTTGATTTGTGGCTCCGGTGTGACCGCCAGCCGTTGTGTGTTTATTGCTACTTGTTTACCGTTTGGGGTATGAGCTTCTTTTCGACTCATTGTGTAGTGATAGAGCCAGCTCTGGTTGACAACAGGTGATTATTGTGTGTTTCATTATGGCAGTATTTCTTCCTGCTGTTGCTGGGGTCTGTCCTCTGGTCGTCTCTCAGGATGAAGCCCATTCCTTTCTTCTCCTTAGTTGCATCTTTTTGACCTGCATATGACTTTTTTCCTACATTTCATTTTCACATAACCTCGGCTATAAACTTGTCAATCACTCGCATCGAGAGAAAAACAAGATGGCAGCTGTTTCATTTCAAAAACAAAGAGTTTTGGCTAAATCTCAGATATATAGATATCTATTTTTGACCCCCTTCTCCATGAAATATTTAAATAACTACTGCACAGAATAACCCCAAACCACAAAAAGCACTCTTTTGAACGCTTCATGCCCAAGTTGTTTTGGACCTGGTCCAAATCCGTCCAGTGGTTTGGGTTATGCGCTTGTTTGCCTATGGGAAAATTAATGGGAACTTTTTGTTGGTCTTCTTCATTAGCTTTTTTTATTTTTTAACACATCTTAATGACATTTTCTGTCTGGGGTAAGGGCCCGCGAGTCCCTATCATTTTTGAGATTTCGGCCAAATTTGTTACTCGAATCAAAAGTTAACAATAGAATTTTAAAAGGTTCCTATGGGAGTTTGACTGTATAACTATAGTGACAAATCTGTCATATATTATGACAGTGCCTCCTGGCTTTCTTTGGACACACAAAGAATGATAATGTGTGCAACAGTGGCAATAAGACAGATTGTCTTGAAATTCTATTCAATTCCAGTTCAATTAGAAGGCGAGGAGTTCGTTTCTGTGTGTGTGCACCTTGTCATCTGCTGTTGATGCAGGGTGTACATACAGGGCCTTCAAGGATGCTGCACCCGTTCAGTCCAGGAGCATCACCTGCTCCAAAAAGGGTAAATGAGGCTAGCAGATGCAAAGTAAGTAGTGCATCTACGCTATGGGAAAGAGGGACTAACTTGGATTTAGGGATCTATAGGGTGCCTGGAGTCTGAGAAAGGGAATATGGGTGAAAGGCAGTATTAGAATCTGAGCACTTACTTGCATACACAGAGGTGATGGTGTATTATCTAGAATCTATGGAACAACCAACATGATAGGCAGCCAGCACTGGCATTTAATGATGAATCATCATTTTACTTGGGCACTGCTAGCAATAGAATGGGCCACTGTGGGTATATGTTGGTGAGACACATTTCATTTTTTCAGACGGGCCTCATACCATTCTTTTGGGACAAACAGCATGATGGAAGGGACAATGGTGAGATATTATTTTGATGAGATAGACCTCCTGATGATGTTAAACTACAAGCAACTTGTAACGCTGGCATACACCAAAGGAGAGTCTCCAAGATTCCTTTAAAAATAGCCAGCAACACATGTGTTTCAAAATGTTCATGTGTAATGTCTCTGACCAGCAGCTAGAGGAGTATATTTTGTGTTACCATTCAAAACTGATCTTGAAATGTTATCATTTTCTACCCATCTCTTTCTAGAAATGTGTAGACTAAACACACTATCAACTGGTTATCCTAACAATGTTATGAAGGGGAACCACAACCAAGCACCAACCTAGTTCATTTGAGTTCACTGAACTCACTCAGACCAAATTGGAATAAAATGTATGCCTCACCACTTTAAGAATTCATCGCACACGACTGCACATATTGTGGGTGATGTTGCCTTAAAGTACTTTGCTCCTGTTTGTATTACCTTGAGAACAACCTCATTCTGAAGGGATATTTGTATAACAAAAACAAATCTTTGCAATAAGAGGTCATAATTACAAAAGGAAAAATATGATGATGTCCTCATACAATTATAGAAATTATCTGTAACAATGGTAATCATCTCAGCAAGGATTTATTCTGTAGGATGTTTAAGATGGTGTGTAAACAATGCAGTAAAAATGCATCACGTGTTTCTGAACATAATCCTTTATGTGTGAGGTGTGCGGGCTGTGTTATTTCAATTCTCAGCCCTGATGTGTGGAACATTCTGGGGGTAGATTATATTACATTCAAACCAAAGCTCACATCTGGCAAATGAATTTAGTACCTTTTTCTGTTTGTGTTGTATGGAATTAAACACATTACTTAATCTGAATGCTACAGTACTTGTAGTTGCTTGCTTCCATGAAAAACATTTAAAACTATTTTAAAATAGTTTGCCACTTGTGCGAAGGTTAATAGATCAATAATTATGTTTTTCTGGGGGCAGATTACAAATAAATTTGAACCAAAGCTTAGATGTGGCCAATGATTTTAGCACCTTTTTCTATTCGTGTCACAAGGAAAAGACCAAATAACTTAATCTGAAATCTAAAGTCTTTGTAGTTGCTTTACATGCAAAACATAAGCATTTATTTTTATCTTATGCCACTTGCTTGAAAATTAATTGATCAATAATGATTTGCTCCAAATTTAAGTGATGCAGAGTTGTATTATATACTGCCTACTCACAATCAAGGACTGGTCCGACAGGAACTACCTTAAAATTAGTATGGATACAACCGTGATCATGTTTATCAATCACAACCCCAGCCCCTTGTCTGAATTTTGGCTAGAATAATGTGGATCTTGTCCTGAACCAAAAGACGAGGTAAAGAACTTAGGCATAGTCCTTGACAGCTCCATTACACTAAATTGACTAATAAATACAGTGACTGACTCTTGCTTTTACTGCTAAATAAAATGAGATCTGTACTCCCTCTGCTGCTTTGCCTCCAAAGAGTGCAAATCACAGCAGCCAGGATAGGCTTACATTTCAGGAAATGACCATATCACCCCTGCTTTGAAATCGCTACACTGGCTTCCGATGAAATAACAGATAGATTTGAAATGATGAAATAACAGATAGATTTGAAATGTTTAAGACCCTTTACTGGCCAGACACCTCTCGCTTTTTGACCAAACTTAAAATGTGCACCACTCGTCATGTTGCCGGAGGTACTTGCGTGAATGTAATAACCATTCCGGTCTACATAAGAGAAAGAAGAGGTGGACACTGCTTCACGGTGTTAGCAGCAAGAATGTGGAACACCTTGCCACCAACATTCCGGAGGGAACCGACTCTGTTAAAGTTTGGTAAACAGCTAAAGACCCACCTTTCGTGCCACCTTATACATATCATCATGTAATCTGGCAGAGCTTTCTCAATGCCAAGATACCTTTGGGTGACAGTTGCGCTTTATCAAAACCCACCTAACATAACATCATAGTTCCTACCAGGCTAATAAAAGGAAAGTCTTTTTGCATTTGTTCTCTTTGCATAATAAAGGACACACAACATCCATATTTCTCTCCTTTTAAACAGTAGATTTGAGGTAAACATTCCTTAACATGTTAAGAGGCAAATTTAGTGCATTATACGATCATTACATTTTTAGTTGTAAAGGGTCCTAAAGTGCTTCCCTGCAAAATAATGTGCTGTTTAAGATTATTGTCACATGTTTATTATCAGAAACTGCATCTGCTTAGTGTGTAGTTCTTATGTGTTATCCCAGCATGAACAAAATAACAGAACAGAGAAGCACTCTAACACTAATTTCGAAATTAAGTCTACTAGTCTCCAAGCAAACCATTGCACACTAGGTTTGAACACGAAAGTAACGTGATCATAAACTATTTGGATGGGTATGTAGAGATGTACCTGCTGGGCCACAAGTAACTGGTGAAACAGCTGTAGAGGATACAAATCTGAGTATACAACCCAAACAGGGCCATGCATGAGGAATCCAATTAAAAAATATCAACAGGGCACCAATTAAACAAATGATATCAACATATGAGAGAGGATGCTACTTTGTGTGTTTTAATGAAGAACGAAATTTGATGATATTAATCAAAACAAGGATATAAATGCGGAAACAGATTTAAAGTAGAACATCGACCTGGGAGATAGGATAGGAAACAAACCTATGGTCACTAATTCAAGAGAGATCATAAGGGCCTGTGTACAACAGAGGACAATACCCAACAAGGATTTGAATTTAACGAACCAAATGTAAAAATAAGTAAAAAAAAATATTCAATTGAGGACACAAATCCAATGTATATAAGCAGGGGTGGACTGGCCTATTGGGAACTCTGGAGATTTCCCGGTGGGCCTCTGCACCCTGGGCCTCTTTTCTGTGGTATTTCCAAATTTTCTCATAGGAAAAGCACTGGGCTTGCAGAAAATGTGTCATTTGGGGCCACTTTGAACTTTATTTCCAGGGCCTCTTTTGGTCCCCAGTAATTATTTCCAGGGCCTCTTTTAGTTCCCAGTCCAGCCCTGTATATAAGTGCCTTTAATCATTCTATTCAGGTCATAAACGCACATTCCTTTTAATAGAATCCACAAAGGATTTCAGGATAGCTATATGTATGGATAATTGAAGAAACAGTTAAACACAATCATAATTTAAAGAACTGCTGACAAAATACTATTTTGACTATAGCTTTGATTAGCATTACATTGCAAGTTATACAGAGGATTTATCAATAGATGTTATGTTTCGAGTGTTTTTTTCTAATTAAATACCTTAAAAAACGTAGCCATAACGCACATTTTTTTTCTTTTAAATGTGCTTGGCACCATTTTTTCTCCGTTTTAAAATAAAACATAGCACAACATACCCTGGGAACTCTTTTGGACCTGTGCAAATAGCACATCATAACTTGAATATCACGAAAACCTTATTGCGCTATTCCATAACAACCAACCAGCAAAAATAGTGAAACCCTTAATATGCTCCATTGTCTTGGTCAGTGCAAACGTGCCCAGCGTCCTGGATAGCTTACTATGTACTTGAACCAAATTTCATTTATAGCTCATAGAGGATGATGCATTGTATCACTTTACCCTTGAATACATTGACCTCAGTAATATTACATCAGTGGTCGGCAATCTGTAGCTCTCCAAATATGTTGGCCAAAAACGTCCATCGCCCCAAGCTAATGTATTAAATGGTGAGGAATCAATGAAGTCATAAGTCATGACATCTAACCGGTCCTAGGTTGCCCACCACAGGGAGTGCTTTATAAATGTGACTCAGGTGCTGTAAAGGTTCCACCACTAATCCCTGTCTATGGCATTTTTGTGCATGTTTTAAATGAATTCATGTTTTGTATTCTGCTGCACGTGAATGTGGAATGATGATTTGAAAAGGCCTTTGGAGAGACCACACCTGCGTTTGGCTTCTTGCCCTCCCTGATATCATCCTATCAACAATTATGAAGTTGAATTTTGGTGACAGCGATAACATTCCAAGGATGCACTGTCTTTAGTTTCTTTATTTTCGGATGCATTTGTTGTCTTGTTTTTCCAGACTTCGTGAGTTGGTGTGTTCTGTCGTGTGCATGGCAGTCTACACAATGTAGTCTACGTGCAGCATCGACATACCCTGGGAACTCTTTTGGACCTGTGCAAATAGCACATCATAACTTGAATATCACGAAAACCTTATTGCGCTATTCCATAACAACCAACCAGCAAAAATAGTGAAACCCTTAATATGCTCCATTGTCTTGGTCAGTGCAAACGTGCCCAGCGTCCTGGATAGCTTACTATGTACTTGAACCAAATTTCATTTATAGCTCATAGAGGATGATGCATTGTATCACTTTACCCTTGAATACATTGACCTCAGTAATATTACATCAGTGGTCGGCAATCTGTAGCTCTCCAAATATGTTGGCCAAAAACGTCCATCGCCCCAAGCTAATGTATTAAATGGTGAGGAATCAATGAAGTCATAAGTCATGACATCTAACCGGTCCTAGGTTGCCCACCACAGGGAGTGCTTTATAAATGTGACTCAGGTGCTGTAAAGGTTCCACCACTAATCCCTGTCTATGGCATTTTTGTGCATGTTTTAAATGAATTCATGTTTTGTATTCTGCTGCACGTGAATGTGGAATGATGATTCGAAAAGGCCTTTGGAGAGACCACACCTGCGTTTGGCTTCTTGCCCTCCCTGATATCATCCTATCAACAATTATGAAGTTGAATTTTGGTGACAGCGATAACATTCCAAGGATGCACTGTCTTTAGTTTCTTTATTTTCGGATGCATTTGTTGTCTTGTTTTTCCAGACTTCGTGAGTTGGTGTGTTCTGTCGTGTGCATGGCAGTCTACACAATGTAGTCTACGTGCAGCATCGAAATGACCCCCTTGGATCTTCCAAAACAATTGATGATAATCACATTGCACTGAAGCAGCTTTTCAGTGGGTTTCATATATGCTGCAGAGAGGTCCCACTAGGATGACGAGTCACCTAATACATCCCTATCATTAATTACTGTTTGTGGGCCCACATTGACGCCTCTTGTTTACCTGTGTGTGTGCAATGTGTGAGCCCAGTACTTTCTGTCTTCTTCTGATAGTTTAACCTGGAATTCAATAAGTACGCATAGAGGAGAACTTGCTGGCGTCTTTAGTGACTTTGCACTGCCAGCAAACACGGATTCATAGAGCAGGGCAACGTGTCTGTTTGCCATGCAAAGTCACTTTGCACTGCAACAATACACGTTACACTGCTCCTTGAATCAGGCTGCAGCAGTGCGAAGTGTATTTTTGCAGCGCAACGTGCCTACATGGCATACCAGCAAGCATGCCATTACCATAGTCCAATTGTGTGGTGACCAATGCACCTACAATGGTGGAATGGTCCTCAACTGAGACATATGGAAGGGCAGTAAAACAAGGTTAATTTTGCCATATGCAGTCCAGGGTAATTCATAGAATTTCGCACAAAAGTGGCGCGTGCGAATGTCTGCGCCAGCCGTGTGCACTAAAATCGATTTCCGTGCACAGCGTATTCATGGATTTTAGCCTCCAAAACCAGCCGTGACGCAGATTGGCGCAGCGACCCTGCAGCAGCGCCAGTTAAGCCCCCAAGAACGCCCCTAGCGCAAGGAAAAGCCATCAAAATCCCCAATCCAGCGCAAAGGGCTGCGCTAACCCTGGACCAGTTTAAAGGGCTGCCAAACAGCAAACACCAAGCGGGGAACGTGTATAACTGGGGTTCGCGTGAAGTTTCACACGCGAAAGGGCCTGTGCGAGTGGGGTACGTGTATAACTGGGGTTCGCATGAAGTTTTACACGCAAAAGGGCCCTGTGCAAGTGGGGTACGTGTATTCCTGTGGTTCGCGTGAAGTTTGACACGTGAAAGGGCGACGCCCATGCGCGATACGTCACAGACGCGCTTAGGCGCTAAGGGCCTTTGGTCCAATGAAATCGCATATGTGTGCTGACCCGCTTATGCGCTAAGGTCCTTTCCTCGAATCACACGCTGACGTGCACATTTTTCACGTGCCAAATCACTCCGTATCAAGCTGGCCACGCATACACACATGGAAGAGCACGCTCCTACCCTGAAGGCCATTTTCCTGCCCCCCAGAGCCCCGAGCATGCTCCCACCTGCCATCTGCTGCTGCCTGACTGTCTGCTGCTCACGTGCCCTGCTATTTGGTGCCTGCACATCAGCCATCTGCAGGGGTCCAGTTGCTGTGTCCACCCCTGCTGGAACAGAAGACTCCCGACTGGGATACCATCGCTCCACAGCCCAGCCCCAGGACCCAGTTGCCCACCCACTCCTGCCTCTGGGGTTGCCATGTCGGGCACATATCCCTCTGGCACCACTGGCAACCTCCAGCCAGAGAGGAAGAGGGCCACCAGCTTCACTGCCACCGAAGTTGGTGTCCTGGTGGAGCATGTCCTGGGGCATTATGATGCCCTCTTCGGAACATCACGCGCCAACAAGGAAGGACGGGAGAGGATCTGGGATGACATAGCGGTTGCCATCAACGCGGAGGGGGTGGCAACCTGCGACATCAAGCACGTCAAGAAGCGCTGGGAGGACTTCAGGTCCAGGACCCTCCACAAGGCCAGCAGGCCCTCACTCATGTCCCCCAGCACTCCCACCACCCAGCACTTAGGGGCACCTGCCAGCAGGCCCCCACTCATGTCCCCCAGCACCCCCACCCCCCAGCTGTCAGGGGCACCTGCCAGCAGGCCCCCACTCATGTCTCCCAGCACCCCCACCCCACAGCAGTGCAGGGCACCTGCCAGCAGGCCCACACTCATGTACCACTCATGTCCCCTTGCACCCCCACCCCCAGCAGTCAGGGGCACCTGCCAGCAGGCCCCCACTCATGTCCCCCAGCACCCCCACCCCCCAGCAGTCAGAGGCACCTGCCAGCAGGCCCCCATTCATGTCCCACTCATGTCCCCCTGCACCCCCACCCACCAGCAATGAGGGGCACCTGCCAGCAGGCCCCCACTCATGTCCCCTTGCACCTCCACCCCCCAGCAGTGAAATGCTGATCTCATTACACAAACCAAGAGTCAACTATGTACATCAACACATGTCCGTCACAAACATACACTGGTTGGCATTGCTTGTGTAAACCCACATTTTCACATGCATCAACCCAATGAGCGAATCCCACACATGGAACTAAAAAATGAAAATGTATTATGTACATGAAATCAAAAATGAAATGAAAGCATACCAAAATATGAAACATGAAATGAAAAGCATGTGAAAAAGATGATTGAATGAAAATGATAACCAATCCATATAAATTTGAAAGAAAAACAGTCCAAAGTCACCCTCCAACAACGCAAATCCAAAGGAAATGTAAAGAAAAGAAATCCAATGCTTCATGTTCATAATAAAAAAAACGAGAAATCAATCCATAGTCCAACTATTTACAATCCATTGTCTGGATAAAATAAATCCATTGCTCCATGTCCATAATGCAAAAAAAAAAAATGAAAACATGATGAAACTATATACAATCCATTGTCCAAGGTTGTAAAGGGTCCATGATCCCAAACAAACAAATGAAACCTACCTACCTAACTACCTAAAAATATAACTATATACAAATTTGGGTGGCATTGTCCATTGACCACAAATAAAAGGAAAACGTAAAGGAAACCTAACTCTAAAAACTATTTACAAGGGCAGCGGGCTAGTCCGATGGCTCACTTTTGGATGTCCCAGGCCAGGGCATCATCCAACTCCTGCTCAATGTCCTGGAGGCGATCCTCTTCCATGGCCCGAGGATTCGCAGGGACGACGACATGTTCTCCTCCAACTCCCTACGAATTGCCTCGAGGCACTTGGCCCGCCTCTGGGCCCTCCGCATGGAGTTCTCCGCCCTGGCCATCGTGTGCCGTGCCTCTTCTGCCCGCTGCCGCTCCGCATCTATAGCATGGCCTAACCGCTGCCACATGAAGACACTTCCAGTCCTGGGTCCTCCTGCCCTCCTGCCCCTCCGATGTCGAAGGCCTCGAGCCATGATGGCTCCTACCTTGTTGCTGCTGCTGCTGTGCCTCTGCCTGTGCCCTGGCTCTTGCTGCCTGCACATCCTCCTCCGGCTGGGGTGCAGTTGTTGAGGTGGCCACCCCTGCTGGACGTCCGACTCCCGACTGTGGCAGGGATGTGTCCTCCACCAGCCTGGCCGCAGGGTCAGAGGCAGCTCCACAGGGTACCCAGGTGATACATGGGTGGGAAGATGGCATGGAGGACGACTGGGGCATAGGGGGTTCAGTTGAGGAGGGGGTCGGAAACAAGGTCCAGAAAACAGAGGAATCCGGCCCTGGTGAGCTGTCCCAGTAGGTCAACGCAGTCAACGAGCCATCCGAGAACACGTGCAGTCTCCTCATGAAAAGACTGCAGGTCAGCTCGCATTGCCCGTTGACGCAACACCACCCCACACAGGACAGGCTCAATTCGGTCCCAGATAGCCACGTCCGCAGGGAGAGGAAGGCCAGTTGTTGTAAGCGGATCCCCTCCCTGAAAACGGGTCTGGACGTAGGCATCCCTGCTGGTGCGGGATGATGCAGTCACAGGATCGGGGACAGGATTACACACAGGCACCTCCGCGGTGGCCTGTGCTGACTCCTGCCCCTACCCCTGCACTGCACCACTAGCACCAGTGGAATCCCACCTCCACACCCCGTGTCTGTCCCTTGCACGGCCTCCTCCTCCACCAAACCCCCCACCAACCTGGATGACTCCGTGCCATTTTCCTCTGTCGGACGTTGTGGAGTCTCAGCTGCCCCTTCTGCTGCAGAGGAGTCCAACTCCGACCTCCGCCTCTTGGACCTACCATCGGCAGCTGCGGCCTGGGACGCGGCACCGGACTCCTCACTCCCCGACGAGATCACAACCTGGGAGGGGAGCCGGGCCTTGCGTCTCCGGCTGGCGGTGCGATCCCTGCCGCTGTGATCCACAGCACCCTCTCCGCCCTCTTCATCAGTTGACGCTGCAGACAGGGAGAGATAGGAGACAGGCATCAGGGCACTGTACAATGGACTGATACACACATGACAGTTCCACATGAGTGGCAGTGTCAAACTTCATTCATGGCATCGCAATCCCCAACACACATGTCATTTCAACTCACACACATGAGCTATTCCACAGCCATATCACAACGGCCAGCAACATCCATACACATACAACAGCATGAGCAGCCAAAGGTGGGCCAGACATCACATGAAACACAGGGAGTGCACCAGACATGCACACACGCCACCACACTTACATGCATGTCTACATCTCCTGCATCTGTTTCAGTGAAGAGATCGCCATACATGTCACATCTTCCATTCATCCTTCTCCATATCAGTGTCACGTGCATCCATGATGCATCACATTTGCACACTTGTGAAATACACATACATGCACATGTACACAGTGCAGATACATGAATTATGAACCACCATCAATGCCACAACCATGCCAATGTACATACGGAGAGATTGAACCCTGTGTGCTCCCACACCTGCATATGCCCAGCATGCTCACCAACACATACACCATCAATGTGTCTCACACGTGAGAGGACTCACATGTGGCAGCCACACGCCCATGTTCATACACATCCTTACATGGCCCTACATAAACACATGTGCAACCTGCACACTACTGGCACAACACGACACGCACAGCATACCATCAACATGCATGTAAACTCACCGCTCGACTCCAGACCGGTCTGCCTCTCAAGGATCTGGATGTAGAGCGCTGGGCATATGCGTTCCAGGACCCTCATTTGATGGTCTGACAGCTGGCCCTGGTGCCCCTTGGCATCCACTGCCTTGCGAAGCGCCAGGCCTTGTTGAGGGTCCTGGACCTGAAGTCCTCCCAGTGCTTCTTGTCATGTTGTAAGACGCGGACTGCCACCCCCTCCGCGCTGATGGCAGTCACGATGTCCATCCAGATCCTGGTCCGTCCTTCCTTGTCGGCGCGCAAACTTCCAAAGAGGGCATCATACTGCCCCAGTACTTGCTCCACCAGGACACCAACTTCGGTGGCACTGAAGCTGGTGGCCCTCTGCCTCTCTGGCTGGGGGTTGCCAGTGCTGCCAGATGGTGTAGTGCTGGACATGGCAACCCCAGAGGCAGGAGAAGGTGGGCAACTGGGTCCTGGGGCTGGGTTGTGGAGCGATGGAATCCCAGTCGGGAGTCTTCGGTTCCAGCAGGGGTGGTCACAGCAACTACACCCCTGGCTGACGTGCAGGCAGCAAATGGCAGGGCAAGTGGGCAGCAGGCAGTCAGGCAGCAGCAGATGGCAGGTGGGAGCATGCTCGGGACTCTGGGGGGCAGTAATTCAGCCTTCTGGGCAGGAGCGTGGTCTTCAGTGTGTTTTCGTGTGGCCAGCTTGATACGGAGTGTAATTCGAGGAAAGGGCCTTAGCGCGTAAGTGCGTCAGCACACGCACGTGATTCCATTGGACCAAAGGCCCTTAGCGCATAAGCGCATAAGTTACATTACGCGCACTGGCGTTTCCCTCATAGCACGTGATGACAGAGCACACGTGGAAAAACTGCACGTCCGAGTGTCATCGCGTGTAATTGGAGGAAAGCGCCCACGTACATGCGTATCTGACGTGTACGTGTGGGCCGGTTAAAAGCTACATGTAGGACGCCATTTCCTTGTACCTGCATTTCGTGGAGAGCGAGTGGGTGAAATCTGTACTTCTTGTTGGTTCACACGCGATTACTTCACAGCGTTTCTAGTTCGTAATCCCTGTTACCTCTGACAGCTCTTTTTGGAATTTTTGTTGGGCCTGTTTCCTCAAACAGAGTTCACTTCTCCTTTTGTCCTGTCTCCTCAGACAGCGTACAATTCTTCTTTTGGTGGAGGTGTTGCCAAAGTGCACACGTGCGTATTTTTCACGTTCTTTTTTCAGGCAGACAGTGAGTTCTGCATGTACTTAGCATCTGTGCTTGCCCCGTGTGTCGCGTTCCCCTTCAGAGGTCATTGTAGGCTGCGTGTATTACGCGTATGCTTATTTTTGTTTTTCTGGGTGCCACAGCGTAGTGGGGGTTCATTTTTTCACACACGTGGTTTACGAGGGGTTGCGTGCACGTTAATTTTTAATATCAGGCTGCCTGTGCGTTGCGTGACCTGTCATCTTCCCCCAAGGGTCACAGACAGCCTTGTTAGAGCACTAGGGTACGAATTCCATCTGGTATCCTACCCCTTTGACCCCCAATTGCCCAGGACAATAGTTTACTGCAACTCCCATACGCACAACAACATCAGTGCCATGGTTGGGAGGCGACCAAGTGGCAAGGGAGGCAAAGGTGGCCAACCATCAAGAGGTGGGAGTGGTGGGCGCGGTAAGGGACATGGCGGGATTTGCAGGGTGCCCCTATGCCCCCATGTGTGGAGGGACAATCAGGGACACCCATGCCCCCCCCATGGTTGAGGGAAACGTGGCTGACACCATCCAAGCTCAGCCCCTGTTGGACCAGCCCATTGTGGCACCTGACCTGGCACAGGATGACTCCCTGGCTGACTTCCAGGTCAGCAAGTCTAGGCCGCGTGTGACGGTCCAAGTTGTTGTCACCAATCCACGTGGATCTGGGGCAGCTATGTCATCTGCTGCCCCAAGTATGCAGGGCGGGGAGGCTGCAGGGGCAGCTGCAGCTCCATCCGCCACAGCTCTGACTCTCCCAGCCAGGACAGTGTCAGTCCCGGTCCATCAAACTGACGTTCCCCCTGCCAACATTACCCTGCAACCAATGCCTGCATCAAGACCTATGGTCATTGTGCATTCCCACACTACTACTACACAGTCCACCGGTGATTCTGCCCCTACTGAGCAGAGCGGCGTAAGCCACTCTGGCTCTGCTCCACCTTTAAAGAAGAGGAAGAAGGGTGCTCTGGCACGACAGGCTGAGACCCCAGACACGGCTACACACTCCGGTACCTCAAGGAAGCCTTGCTTCAATGATCCGGAACTTGATGCACTTGTGGGCTATGTGTCGGCACATAGCCACGAAATGCTGGTGACTGCAGGGTGCAAGACCACACCTGGTCAACGTAAGGCACACTGGCAGACCATCGCCGACCGCATAAGTGCCCTTGGATTTGTGAGGCGCACAGCTGATGATTGCTACAAGCGGTGGAATGACCTGAAACGCAGAGCAAAGAACAAGCAGGCCTCAAATCATGCCGCTACTCTGGTGATTGGCAGTGGGTCTCCACAAGAGGACAACAAACTCACTGAACATGAGTCTGTTGCTGGGGCCTTCTTCACAGAGGAACAGATCCAAGGTGTGGGAGGACTACCTGATTATGATGCATTGTCCGGTGAGTGCCCATGCATGTGTGTGTAATGCATGTGTATGTTGTTTGGGTGACGGGTTCTGATTGAGTGCCAGGTGAGGGTGTGTGTGCCTGAGTGGTATGGGTCACCCATGTGCTTCATCCAAAACATTCAGCGGCCTTGGATTTGGGTGTGACAGTATCCCTTCTGCCCACATTAGTAATTTTGCGCAACATTACGGCAGTTGCCCTTGAAGTGGCATCTTGCAACAACATTGTTTGTATTTTTCATGATTCATTCAGGCTGATTGTTTCAATTCTCCCACTTTTGCTACTCATTCCTCAGCCCTATTGTCACTTTTGGTTCTTTAGCTTGTCAGGTCTATTTGTGTGCTATGGTGCTAATGCCTGTTTCCATTTTTTGTCTTTCATGTTTTTGCAGGGGATGATGCACTTGATGATGTTGAGGTTGAGGAGATGGTGCTGACCCAGGAGGAATCTCAGGCACGACTGGGTACCAGTGGGGGACGTGGTGTGGTGGTGGGTGAGAACCCAATCTTGCTGAAGACCATTCTGTCGAGGGGTGCCTCTGGGTGCACCTCCCCAGACCTCTATTCAGGTGCTGATTCGGATGATGAGATCTATGTGGCATCGCAGGTAAGTGTTTCTGGCAGGGATTCTGTTCTGTCCAACCCACCTGCACCAGGGGTAGAACCCTCTATGGGGATGTCAGTGTTGGTAAGTCCGCCTTTGGCGGTTGGATGCAGGGTCACACTCCACAACATCTGATCCTGTTCCTGGGCCAGCAGATCAGAGGGGGAATGCAGTCCTGCAGCCTCAGGCAGTGCCGGCACAGCAAGGCACAGATCGCCTTCCCCCAAACAGGTGTGGTGCCCGCCGGCGCGGTGGCCGTACGCCACCAGGCAATACCGTATGGGAACAATCCATGTACGGTATGGCAAGCCAACAGGCAGCATCAGTTGAGATGATGGCTCAAGCAATGGAGAGGGTGGCCACTTCCATTGCCCCCCTTAAAGGCAGATGGAGTAACTACAGCAGGCAACAGACTCCATTTGCCAATCACACAGGGAGGACATGTTGGCGTCCAACAGGGACAGACGGGCGGCACTGGAGACTCTACGCCAATCGATATCAATAGAGTCCCAGGGCCACAGGGAAGCCTTGAAGGTAGAACTCCATCACCTCAGGGAGACTCTTGTTGCCCTTGAGGCTTCCACTAACTTGAGGACAGAACAGCAGCTGGAGCGGCTCACACGTTCACTCTCAGCTGAGATGCAGGCAACTCGGGAGGAGATCTGGGCATCACGTCAGGTGCTGCATGGGGATCTCCGTACTATAATCCTCCAGAACGAGACCTTCCACACCCGCATGCTTGCTGCTATGGAGGACCATACTAGGGCCTTGCGTGGGCTGCTTCCCATAGCACCACCACCTCCTGTGGCAGCACCACCTCCTGTGGCAGCACCACCTCCTGCGGCAGCAGCAGATGGTGATGAGAGCAACAGCAGCAGTTCTCCCACAATGGAATAGCCGTGCAGGCCATGAGCCAATAGAGGTGTTTTTTTTTCCCAACATCCACATGGGTGGCTACAAAACCATTATATTAAAAAAAAGACAGTCACAAGGGCGCACTCTGTCCTCGGACCTCTTCGGTGGCCCCCCCCCCCATCCTCCACATGGGCATTTTTGATTATTTTTTTTTTTTTTTACAGTGTGTTGCCTTGTGTGGCTCCCATTGGCAACCACTGTATTCCGACTGGGCACATGACATGCAGGCTTTTCCTGAGTTTGGGTTAGATGCTTGGGTTCGTGAGACACACACCCCTCCTGCTTCCCGTTTCCATGGGCTTGCAAAGGGTGCGCCCAAGTGACAGTGACTTACACTGTGACATAGGACTCCCATGAGCTGTGTGGGCAGTCTGTAGTCAATACTGTGTACACATTCCTAGTGGATATTGTTGTTGAATTGTACACAGCATGGTGTACTGCTATGTGCTTGTGCATCCATGTCTTCAGAAGGCTGTCTACTTTGGAGATGGAGTTCATGTTGTAAGCAGTGCACTTAGACATTTGCGTGGCAGCAGCACTGTACAGTTGGAAGTGGCTGATGTGCTGGCATAATCAGGTTGTAAGACTACCACTACTTTAACTTAGTACTGTCAGGTTTATGCTATGTTTGAGGTTGTGTAGCTGCATTGTATTGTTGGTAAGTATTTTGTCATGTGTGTTCTTAGTTCTACATTACTGGGAGCATATTGTGTGTGGGCAGTTTCCATTAGGGACACTGTACTTTGACACTTGTGTCATGTTTTGGGGATTGCTTTGTTTGCTCTCACATAGCATGACATGCCATGGTGTGTTGGGTGGCGGTGCTGAGGAGGGGTTGGGTGACATGGCACTGTTGTCATGTTGTATTTTGCAAGGGGTAATGATTTTAGCAGCATAGAAGTGTGTCTTTTGATGACACAGCATTGGTGGTGTTTGTGTAGGTAGGGATGCACACAATGTAACACTTTCAGGTGACCTATCTCAGGCTGGTATGGTTGTGACAGTTGACTGTCCCTTATGTCATCAGCATTGATTGTCAGCTGGTATGTGCCAGGGCTGTGTGCACTCCACAGGGGTGTGATTTTAGGTAAAGTAATTAGCCACCAGCTGCATACGGGCTGCCTCACCCCGTGCCCTTTCCCCTCCCATGCGCAGCGGGCGTGCATGTGGTTGGGGATGTGGGGGCACCACCATGTCCACGGGCAGACCCCGGCGTGTTGCAATGTTGTGCAGGACACATGCTGCCACTATGATCCTGCACACTACTGGGGGAGCGTATAACAGCTGCCCGCCAGAACGGTCAAGGGAGCAAAAACTTGACTTGAGCACTCCGAATGTGCGCTCCACTATGCCCCGGGTTGCAATGTGGGCTGTGTTGTATCTTACCTCGGGTGGCATGGTAGGGTTCCGAATTGGCGTCATCATGTGGGTGCTCAGAGGGTAGGCACTGTCCCCTGGGGAGGTGATGATGGGTATCATTAGTGGGGTTGTGACATTACTCAGTATCTGACAAGCATGCATGTGCTGTGGCATATATACTCACAGAGCAGCCATGTATCGCCATGCCGCCCAGCTTCTAGGTCCCGGTTTAGGGTTGACATTCTGTAAATAAAACTGTCGTGGGTGGACCCTGGATAGTTGGCATATACTGAGGTGATGATTCCCTTGGCATCACATACTACCTGGACGTTGATGGAATGCCAGTGCTTGCGGTTTCTATAGATGTGCTCAGATGCCCTGGGAGGACGTAGAGCCACATGGGTGCAGTCAATGGCACCTAGCACTTTGGGGAAGTGTGCCACCCCGTACAAATCCTGGACGACAGCCTGCTTTTCTGCAGGTGTTCTGGGCAGGTATATGTGCCTGCGGACTGATGGGCGTGCCGTCAAGATGGCCAAGACCTGGTGTAGGCAGCGTGACTGCGTGGCCTGTGACACCCCCACCACTATGGCACGTGTCCGCTGAAATGATCCAGTGGCCAAGAAGTGCAGTACATTGAGGACCTTATGCTTGGGAGCACAGGGTGGGTGATGTGAGGTCATCCTCCCACTCACTGACCAGGTTGAGTATTATGTGATGTGAAAACCTGTACCTCCCATACACCTGGTCATCAGGCATCCCAAAAAGGCTGGTTCTGGGTGTAAAAATTCTGGGCCTGACTATCCTCCTCCTCCTCCTGCGGTATCCCACGACCACTGCTGCTAGGAACGGTATATTCATCCTGGCATCTGTGCTTGTTTGTTGTTTGCGCGCACTTTTATGCTGCGCGGGTCAACCTACGCCTGCTTCCTGCTGGCGTACGTGTTTCCTGATTTCCTGATTAGCGTGTCTTTTTTGGCGCACGCCTTAGCCCTGTTCGATTCCATGAATACGTGTGTTGAACGTGCGTGTGGGCGTTCCGCGCACTAGCCTCCTGTAATTCCCCGTGACGCCCACATTTTCACGAGTTGTTCCCCATTCCGCTTGTCACACCCCCTATTCCTCCTACTTTTGTTGTGTGCACCGCGCTATGTGTGATTTCGCTGTGCGCGTAGCGCACACTGTTTGTAGATTTGTGCACCAGCGTGCACCACGCAGAATTTTGGCGCACATCCTGGGATTTACACGTGCACGGACTTCCATGAATTGCTGTGCGTGGGTTTTACTGCGATTTTCGCACTGGCACTGCGATTCGCACGCTTTCGCACACTTGCACGGAAAATTTCAGCGCACATTAATTCCATGAATCTGCCTCTTTATATTTTTGATGCAAACCTCCAAATTGGTGACCCATGAAATGTTGTGGGTTGATTATGTGGATGTGAACCAGAACCTCCCAACACACACTGCTCCTCATTGTCTCGTTCTCCCATATCCAGGATGCTAACAATGTTTTACATTTGTTTTCTGTTTCATGTGCACGAGCACTGGAAAAAGAAAAACATGCCCTAATGCTACTTGGAAACTGGGCAGGCCTTAGTAGGGCAATATGGCATGTTATAGTGCCTGGAATGGGAAGACTAGAGTCTGATCAATGCCAGGTTTACATTACTTTACCCTTGGGTGACCTCAAACTTTCCCAGACAATCTCCATAAATGTCTTACAAGTTTGTGAGACTCAAGCCACTCACAATTCGAGTGATCTGAGTTATCACTGTTCTGCAATAGCCATGCTAGCCTCTATCCCTCTGCTGATTGGTCCTCAGAATTTGTGGATATTGATGACATTTTCGACAAAGAAACAATGTTAATCTCTGTTACTCCTCATTTACTTCTTTTCTTAACTTACTCAAAATGGTTTTACCACATAATGCTTTTAGGGATGGGACATATAAGAGATAGGATGGGTTTGTTTGTGGGAGACTACTTAAATGCAGTTCTGTCAATGGGTAACTCCCATTCTATAGACACCAGTTGTGACCAATATACTGTATCCGTTGCTTTTGGCAGTTACATAAAACTCACCAGATGCATCAGAATGTATTTGGAAGTTCCTTTCGATGGATTGTTTTTTATTTTGCAAACTATATGCATGAGTGGATCCACTATTTAGGCAAAGCTACCTATGACATCTTGAAAGAAAATAATGTTATTTTACAATCAAAAGAAAATACAACCTTTTATTTTGCTTTAGGTTCTGAATTCTCTGGAGAGGAATTGACCATCCCTCTCACTGATACATGTGAGAACCGGTAATCATTAGCCATCAAGACGTGGACTTGGAAATTAATCTTGGATTGGATCATTTTGTCAACCTCTGCCTCAAGTTGCCCAAATAATATAACATCCAATTATATAATGGCATGCCTAGAAGTGGCGGAATTACATCCATCTACTTTCAATGAATTAATGTTTTTCATAATCTAACCAGATCCTATATCCTTTTATGCACATCACCTCATGTTTGGGATGATCCTGCTACAATAACCTCCCTCTGTGAAGCTCTTTCTTGCTCCTCTTCTATGTTTGGCTTTCATAGGCATCCATTTGCACATGCACATGTTTCTGAAATGATCAGACACTGCCCAAGTACGTATTACAGAAAGTGAAAGTAAGTACAAAGACCATCATAAGGCCCCACCACCAAACCCACAGCTCTCATTCTTCCAACCAACTTATGTTCCCCCTTTCACATTCCGCTCTGTTCAGGGTAAAATGGACAGTGATAATCTGCAGATGCCACACACTTGCAGTCTTACTGGGTGAGGAAGAGTGTGTGAAATAGGGAAGTAGTGAAAGGATGGGGGAAGGGTCTACACATTTTTAAGATAGGTTGGTCTGCTACACATCCTCACACACCCTCTTGGGTCTGTGTATCATGGCCCTGTGGGCTGTCACCAGAGGTGTTCCCAGTATATCCATGAATGACATTCTGTACTTTCTTGATGTCTGACCTGTTACCTGTGAATGCAGGGCATGTAGGCGTGCTTATCCTCTTGGAGGATTAATTACACCTGCACACTCTGTTGCCACCCCAGACCCTCCCATCTGATGTCCATATGTTCACATGCATCACTCCTATAGCTTTGGAGGGTTTTGACCATGCCCAAACTGGCACTCTCGGGGTTCAGGGGTGTTTAATCGTAACCCAGTCACCCACATGTACATGACTGGCTGCTAAACCTTTCCATTTGCCATACACGGATTCTTTCCTAATTATCATTGCCAATAGTTTATCCTTTACCATCTTCAAACCATCACATGGCTCATTTGTTTGTTTGTTTGTTTGTTTGTTTGTTTGTTTTATTATTTATAATGTGCACCAGACCCTAGGGTATCAGGGCACAGGTACATGTATATTTTCAGCTTTAAGTTCCAATTTACATAGTCACACACGCAAAAAGGCAGTATATCAATTTCCGCTTGGAGTTTCAATTTAGCGGAATTACACAGTAAAAACAGTAGGACAATGATGATAAAATAGATAAAAATAAACTATAAGATATATACACATGGCCAGGTTAGGGAACAGAGGGGGTGGAATTCAGCAGGAGATGAGTAGTAGTAAGGACCCTGTAAAGGTTAGTGGTCCTTTAACTTGAACCAGTTAATGATATTGCGTCGGGAGTTGGAATAGGTTTCGTCAGCCATTAGGTAAGGGGGAAGGGAGTTCCTGAATTGGGCTGCTTTGTGCCAGGGCTGTGTGCACTCCACAGGGGTGTGATTTTAGGTAAAGTAATTAGCCACCAGCTGCATACGGGCTGCCTCACCCCGTGCCCTTTCCCCTCCCATGCGCAGCGGGCGTGCATGTGGTTGGGGATGTGGGGGCACCACCATGTCCACGGGCAGACCCCGGCGTGTTGCAATGTTGTGCAGGACACATGCTGCCACTATGATCCTGCACACTACTGGGGGAGCGTATAACAGCTGCCCGCCAGAACGGTCAAGGGAGCAAAAACTTGACTTGAGCACTCCGAATGTGCGCTCCACTATGCCCCGGGTTGCAATGTGGGCTGTGTTGTATCTTACCTCGGGTGGCATGGTAGGGTTCCGAATTGGCGTCATCATGTGGGTGCTCAGAGGGTAGGCACTGTCCCCTGGGGAGGTGATGATGGGTATCATTAGTGGGGTTGTGACATTACTCAGTATCTGACAAGCATGCATGTGCTGTGGCATATATACTCACAGAGCAGCCATGTATCGCCATGCCGCCCAGCTTCTAGGTCCCGGTTTAGGGTTGACATTCTGTAAATAAAACTGTCGTGGGTGGACCCTGGATAGTTGGCATATACTGAGGTGATGATTCCCTTGGCATCACATACTACCTGGACGTTGATGGAATGCCAGTGCTTGCGGTTTCTATAGATGTGCTCAGATGCCCTGGGAGGACGTAGAGCCACATGGGTGCAGTCAATGGCACCTAGCACTTTGGGGAAGTGTGCCACCCCGTACAAATCCTGGACGACAGCCTGCTTTTCTGCAGGTGTTCTGGGCAGGTATATGTGCCTGCGGACTGATGGGCGTGCCGTCAAGATGGCCAAGACCTGGTGTAGGCAGCGTGACTGCGTGGCCTGTGACACCCCCACCACTATGGCACGTGTCCGCTGAAATGATCCAGTGGCCAAGAAGTGCAGTACATTGAGGACCTTATGCTTGGGAGCACAGGGTGGGTGATGTGAGGTCATCCTCCCACTCACTGACCAGGTTGAGTATTATGTGATGTGAAAACCTGTACCTCCCATACACCTGGTCATCAGGCATCCCAAAAAGGCTGGTTCTGGGTGTAAAAATTCTGGGCCTGACTATCCTCCTCCTCCTCCTGCGGTATCCCACGACCACTGCTGCTAGGAACGGTATATTCATCCTGGCATCTGTGCTTGTTTGTTGTTTGCGCGCACTTTTATGCTGCGCGGGTCAACCTACGCCTGCTTCCTGCTGGCGTACGTGTTTCCTGATTTCCTGATTAGCGTGTCTTTTTTGGCGCACGCCTTAGCCCTGTTCGATTCCATGAATACGTGTGTTGAACGTGCGTGTGGGCGTTCCGCGCACTAGCCTCCTGTAATTCCCCGTGACGCCCACATTTTCACGAGTTGTTCCCCATTCCGCTTGTCACACCCCCTATTCCTCCTACTTTTGTTGTGTGCACCGCGCTATGTGTGATTTCGCTGTGCGCGTAGCGCACACTGTTTGTAGATTTGTGCACCAGCGTGCACCACGCAGAATTTTGGCGCACATCCTGGGATTTACACGTGCACGGACTTCCATGAATTGCTGTGCGCGGGTTTTACTGCGATTTTCGCACTGGCACTGCGATTCGCACGCTTTCGCACACTTGCACGGAAAATTTCAGCGCACATTAATTCCATGAATCTGCCTCTTTATATTTTTGATGCAAACCTCCAAATTGGTGACCCATGAAATGTTGTGGGTTGATTATGTGGATGTGAACCAGAACCTCCCAACACACACTGCTCCTCATTGTCTCGTTCTCCCATATCCAGGATGCTAACAATGTTTTACATTTGTTTTCTGTTTCATGTGCACGAGCACTGGAAAAAGAAAAACATGCCCTAATGCTACTTGGAAACTGGGCAGGCCTTAGTAGGGCAATATGGCATGTTATAGTGCCTGGAATGGGAAGACTAGAGTCTGATCAATGCCAGGTTTACATTACTTTACCCTTGGGTGACCTCAAACTTTCCCAGACAATCTCCATAAATGTCTTACAAGTTTGTGAGACTCAAGCCACTCACAATTCGAGTGATCTGAGTTATCACTGTTCTGCAATAGCCATGCTAGCCTCTATCCCTCTGCTGATTGGTCCTCAGAATTTGTGGATATTGATGACATTTTCGACAAAGAAACAATGTTAATCTCTGTTACTCCTCATTTACTTCTTTTCTTAACTTACTCAAAATGGTTTTACCACATAATGCTTTTAGGGATGGGACATATAAGAGATAGGATGGGTTTGTTTGTGGGAGACTACTTAAATGCAGTTCTGTCAATGGGTAACTCCCATTCTATAGACACCAGTTGTGACCAATATACTGTATCCGTTGCTTTTGGCAGTTACATAAAACTCACCAGATGCATCAGAATGTATTTGGAAGTTCCTTTCGATGGATTGTTTTTTATTTTGCAAACTATATGCATGAGTGGATCCACTATTTAGGCAAAGCTACCTATGACATCTTGAAAGAAAATAATGTTATTTTACAATTAAAAGAAAATACAACCTTTTATTTTGCTTTAGGTTCTGAATTCTCTGGAGAGGAATTGACCATCCCTCTCACTGATACATGTGAGAACCGGTAATCATTAGCCATCAAGACGTGGACTTGGAAATTAATCTTGGATTGGATCATTTTGTCAACCTCTGCCTCAAGTTGCCCAAATAATATAACATCCAATTATATAATGGCATGCCTAGAAGTGGCGGAATTACATCCATCTACTTTCAATGAATTAATGTTTTTCATAATCTAACCAGATCCTATATCCTTTTATGCACATCACCTCATGTTTGGGATGATCCTGCTACAATAACCTCCCTCTGTGAAGCTCTTTCTTGCTCCTCTTCTATGTTTGGCTTTCAAAGGCATCCATTTGCACATGCACATGTTTCTGAAATGATCAGACACTGCCCAAGTACGTATTACAGAAAGTGAAAGTAAGTACAAAGACCATCATAAGGCCCCACCACCAAACCCACAGCTCTCATTCTTCCAACCAACTTATGTTCCCCCTTTCACATTCCGCTCTGTTCAGGGTAAAATGGACAGTGATAATCTGCAGATGCCACACACTTGCAGTCTTACTGGGTGAGGAAGAGTGTGTGAAATAGGGAAGTAGTGAAAGGATGGGGGAAGGGTCTACACATTTTTAAGATAGGTTGGTCTGCTACACATCCTCACACACCCTCTTGGGTCTGTGTATCATGGCCCTGTGGGCTGTCACCAGAGGTGTTCCCAGTATATCCATGAATGACATTCTGTACTTTCTTGATGTCTGACCTGTTACCTGTGAATGCAGGGCATGTAGGCGTGCTTATCCTCTTGGAGGATTAATTACACCTGCACACTCTGTTGCCACCCCAGACCCTCCCATCTGATGTCCATATGTTCACATGCATCACTCCTATAGATTTGGAGGGTTTTGACCATGCCCAAACTGGCACTCTCGGGGTTCAGGGGTGTTTAATCGTAACCCAGTCACCCACATGTACATGACTGGCTGCTAAACCTTTCCATTTGCCATACACGGATTCTTTCCTAATTATCATTGCCAATAGTTTATCCTTTACCATCTTCAAACCATCACATGGCTCATTTGTTTGTTTGTTTGTTTGTTTGTTTGTTTGTTTTATTATTTATAATGTGCACCAGACCCTAGGGTATCAGGGCACAGGTACATGTATATTTTCAGCTTTAAGTTCCAATTTACATAGTCACACACGCAAAAAGGCAGTATATCAATTTCCGCTTGGAGTTTCAATTTAGCGGAATTACACAGTAAAAACAGTAGGACAATGATGATAAAATAGATAAAAATAAACTATAAGATATATACACATGGCCAGGTTAGGGAACAGAGGGGGTGGAATTCAGCAGGAGATGAGTAGTAGTAAGGACCCTGTAAAGGTTAGTGGTCCTTTAACTTGAACCAGTTAATGATATTGCGTCGGGAGTTGGAATAGGTTTCGTCAGCCATTAGGTAAGGGGGAAGGGAGTTCCTGAATTGGGCTGCTTTGACTTTGACTGCTTTGCTTTGACTTGGAAGCTACTTAACCATGGTGGGCACACTCTGCCTTCGAGTTTCCTGCCTCTAAGTAATTCAAAAGGAATGTGTTGTGAAATAGTTGGACTCTATTGTCTCATGAACATCTTGTTACAGTGTGCTCACACAAAGAGGGCACCTTTTATGCTGCCATTTAAGACCCTGTTTCACCATTCAACCATCCCCTTGGTTTGTGGGGGGCACAATGCAGTGTTGCAGTGGTCAATTACATTTGCCTTTAAAAATGTACCCATCTGCTGAGACTTTAACTTGTCACCACTATCAGTGAGGAGGATTAAAGGGTAACATACTTTCTTAAAAATATGTGATACCTTCTCTGGTGCATAGGTTGTTGGCAAACCCACCTCTATCCATAATGTGAGCAGATTGACTAAAATCATGGAACATTCCTGAGATCTGCCACAGCACAGTGGCCCCACAATGTCAAAAGCCACTCTTTCCAATTGAACACTATGAACAGCCCTAATGGTCATAGTGTTGGTGAAAAATGAGCAATCCTTCTCACTGCCCACCGATGTGAGACACTCACATACACACTTTCCACTTGAATATTGCAGGCCACCAAAATGTCATGCCCCACCATTTTTTTGGTTTTGATCATGCCCTGGTCCCTATCATGACTTTTAATACTTTTGCGGACCAATGTAGGTGGAATGACCATGTCAAGTTCTCCTAAGTCGAGGAACCATTTCTTATTGCACTCATTCTTTTCTAGAAATCCTAGCCAAGGACTCGTCATCATGCATGGCCAATTCCAAACTCTTCTTTCTAAACGAAATATTGTTTGATTGTCAGAACTTGGTACTCTGCCTCAGTGCCATCTATTTCATCTGACCCAGTAAGCCTCAACAGAGTCTTCAGCTCTAATTGTGCACCTGAAGGTGTAGTCCTGCACTCCCGTGAACCATTTTGTGATGCATGAGAAGAGTGTTTCTAGGTCCTTGATGGTCAGAGGTTCTAGGAAGGACTCATGATCCAAGCTTACTTCCAACTTTATGACCCAAATAACTGATCAAACATTTTTTACATCCCATCTGATAGCCAGATAAACCATTAGTTTCAATACAGTAGTTCATTACTGCCCCTTTTGGACTCTCAAAGCAAAAGCAATGTTCAGCTCGTTTCCTTCCTTATTTGCCTGATAACTGCTTCCAAATCTATATTGCTGGCATTTGTTGCTGCATTTGTTTTTCTCCCTGATTTGTAATTCTACAACAATGGTGATATTCAAAGAGCAAGTGTAACTTTTATAAACTCTTTCTCACAAGCTTTGTCCAACTGGAGTGGATCCCTTTTTAGCCAGCTTGAGCATTTTGCATGTAGTGTTGGCATAAATGTAGTGCAAATCTAATGTAGAACATTCTTACACAAGGCCGTATTGTTTCTTTCTCTACATGCTCAGGAGTCTTCTGGATCATCTGTATCGAGTTAATTTGAGGTTGTACCCCCTTTTGCTGTAATGGCATGTCCTAGATACTTAATAATTTACTGCTTGCCTTGCACTTGTCCTTGCTTATCATCATGACATCAAAAGCACCTTGCATGTTTTGGGTGTATTCTAGGAAACGTTTCCATAAACTAACACATCATCTTGAAAGCATACAATACCTCATCTTGGAACAGATGGCATATGATCCTGTGGATGATCGCTCTGGTGGACACTGAACCGAGTGGCATCCTAATGTACTGAAGTAAACCTTTGGAGGTTGTGAAACCAGTCAGGTTTCTTTGGGTGGGATGATGTCTCACCTGGAGATAAGCTGGAGATAAGCTGATTTTAGATCTAGAGTAGAAAAATGCTTTGCATCACCAAGTGTACACAATGGTTCCTTAATGTTGGGTAAGTTGTATACGCCTGAATAATACATTTGTCGAGACCCCTCAGGTCAATGTATTGTATAAGCTTCCCATCGGGTTTACAAACCACCACAAGGGGAACACACATTCAGACAATGCATCTATTTTCAATATTCACTGTTTTTCCATGGTAAGGAGCTCATTCCTTACTTCATCATGCACGGATTCAGGTAAATTCAGTAGTTTCTGTAAAACCGCTGCTCGCCATAAGTGGTTTTAATCTTATTTGATGGGAAACTCTCTTGATGCATCCAATATCTCCTCTGAAGACCTCCTGTTCACTGTGCACATCCTGATTTGTGCTTTTCTTTTGCCTTTAGAGTCCAATGGTTTCTTTGTTGGTACCTGTTCTCACCCTCTTCTTCCTTTGGTGTGACTGTATCAATAGGACTGTTCTGCCTTTACAGGACAGATAGACCCTAGCCTAGGCAAATTGACACAAAAGATAGTTTGGCATGGAACAGCCTCACCAATTGTATTAATCTCCCATCGCAGCACATCATTCTGATGTCAGGGCAGTTACTAATGTTGGAAGGGTGATAAGGACTGTCACATTGAAATCACCCCTCCCTTCCTGCTCTGTTTTCTCAGCGTGGTTGGTAACCATCTTGCTTCTATTGACATTATTTCCTTCAAGCTCTGCTTGTATTGTAGCACATACACTATGCACATAAATTCTGGTTGCACTTACATATTTCTTCTCTTTCTTGCTACAAAGATGTGTGATCCACTTCATTCACAACTCCAAAAACCTCTTCTGACAATGAATTTCCTTTGTTCCATAGAGCATCTATGTCCTTGCTTTCCCTGTACTCAAGCATAAACAGTTTGAATTTAATTGGGGCGAGTTCTCCAAACACCACAAATTGTTCTAAGTGCTCTGTCATTTTGGGGTTCATTTAGAGTTCGGCGATGTTCAAATCCACCAGCTGAAGGCTATTTGAATATAGGACTCAACCAGCTTTACACTTTTTTCTGCCATGGAAAGCTGGCTGAAATTCCACCAGTCTCCATGCTTGGCAATGGAGACTGGGGGATTTTCCACCAGCTTTCCGCTGCCAGAAAACCAGTGTAAAGCTTCTGGAAGGCTATCTTTAAATACATTTAAACATCCACAGAACACTAAATGAGCACTACTGTGTTCACACCCTTCCTTCTTCTCTTCGAGGCAACAGACAGTTCTCCTGACATAACCAGGAAGAAATGTAAGGGTGGTACACAATACAATGAGGGGAACTGATATGCTGATATCACCAGATCCCCACATGTCTGCTGATGCCCTACAGTCTCTGGTTTGCAGAGTTTATCAATGTTTCTGTCAAGGTGCCAGAGAATCCTATGTCTGAGCTATGGTCCAGATGTAACAAGTTGTCCACCTTAATTGTCCTTATTTTACTACTATACCTGAGCTCTCATATATGAGCTGTGAGATGAAATTGAGGTGGTCCTAACTGCCACGTATTGTCTACGCTACATGTCACTGCTGCGGCTACGTTCCACATGCCGCTCTGCAACTTCAACTATTATTATAATGGGCATGCAATGCTGGCGCCACATTCTGCTTTTTTTTTTTATTTCCAGACACTCGCTGATTTGCACTGCCTCAAGCATCCGTGCATTGCCAGGTATCCCTGCCGGAATACGTTGGCGTGCAGGTACATGCTGGCATGCCCTGCATGCTGGAAGCATTCACACACGCAGGCAAGTTTCTCACTGTCCGAACACCTTGTTGGGATGATGACAGCAAACTTCATTGTTGCTTCCACGGCACAGCGGTCAGCCGGGAAAAAGACCGGGGCTCTTCCCACAGTCAACACTGGATTCTTTCTGGTGGGGTCCCCATGTCATCTACTTATAGCCACTGAAATTGTATTGTATTTATTGCCACTGAACGTATCAGGAGTTGGGTTATCAAGTTTTATCCTTTAATGAAGAAAGAAATTAAAATATTTCAAACATTTCAATTAGTTGCTCATGTGTCTGCCAATGCCCTCTAGTCTCTGGTTTGCAGAGTCAATCAATCTTTTTGTCAAGGTGCCAGAGAATCCTATGTCTGAGCTATAGTATGATCAAGATGTAACCAGTTGTCAACCTTAATTGTCCTTGATTTTCTCCCATACCTGAGCTCTCATTCATGAGCTGTAAGATTAAATTGTGGTGGTGCCAACTGCCACGTATTGTCCACTTTACATGTCACTATTGAGGCTTTGTTGCATGTGCTGCTCTGCTACATTAACTCTTCTTATATTGGGCATGTAATGCTGGCACATTCTACTTTTTTTGTTTCAGACACTGAGTTGCGCAGCCTCAAGCATCCTTGCATTGCTAGGCATCTTTTTCTAAACTTATTTGATCTATTTGGTATTTATAATGCGCCTATACACAAGTTTTTCGAAGTGTGACAAGACAAGAGGGGTGGGAGGGGGAACAGGGATGACAAAACCATAAAAGGTCCTACTAGGCCTTGTGAAATTAAGATTGCGGAAGTGCAGTAGCAAGAAGTGCTGGGAGGGGGAGTGCAGGTCACGGTGGAAGGGCCCGTGGGCTAAGTGAGTACCAGGGGAGGCCAGGTGGACAGAACCAGGAGAATGCAGAGAGTGCAGGGCAGTGAAGGTCCACGTGCTAGGTGCGAGATAGGGGGATAGAAGGGCTCAAGTTGTGCATGCACAACCAGACAAGTGCAGGGGGAGACAGGCCAGAAGGGCAAGTGCAAGTTGGGGGCGGGGTTCAAGGGAGCACAATTACAAGGGAAGACTGGACAAGGAGGGCCTGGTGACCTGTAAAAGTCTGAAGGAACAAGGCATCCAGTCAAGCGGCAGATGGGGACATTAGCATGGGAGGAGGTGAGGAAAAGATGACCAGAAATGGAAGGTCTCGAGACTACTTTAGGTGCAAGTGCATTGTAAAACCGCAGCCTGCATCTTAGGTGGAAGGCCCTCAGGAATCATGGCTGCAGGCAAATGCAACCAAGTACAGCCAAGTCTTCTCACTGGCCTAACACCTAGTTGGGCTGATGACGGCGAACTTGCTTCACTTCTGCTATTGGTGTTTCCATGCCACAGCAGTCAGCCGGTAAAAGGATTCGGTTGTTCCAACAGAACTACACTGGGTTCTTTCTGGTGGGGTCCCTGTGTCGCCTACTCAGGCGTTGGACAATTCAGTATTATCCTTTAATAAACAAAGACGGTCACATCTCTCATACATTTCAATTAGCTGTGAAGTCAAGTGGAATGCGCGACATTGGTAAAATGAAGATGCTCAGGTTCGAGATGCTGTAAACTCCATTATGAGATAATGGAAGTGGTATATGGGGTCTTAATCCACTGGTGTGATTTCACAGCAGAAACATAGAGTTTCTTTTCTCTGACTGACAGTCTCCAGTGGTGTGCAGAGTGAATGGGGGTCACACTAGAGAAAGGTGGGCTAGTGTTGCAGGGCACATGTATGTTGTTTTTGACACCTTAATACTGTACCCACTCCCTAGACTGCCAACCCCTGGGTTCCACACAGGGGTGGACAAAGGAGGATTTATGAGCATTTGGAACAACTTGGTAGAATACATTCCCATTCCTGATAATTATTAATCTACAAGTCTATTTATTGTAAATAAAATCTAACACAAATGGGGCTCTTTAATGAACACAACTCTCCATTTAATGTATGCCATAGAACTTTCCTTCATTGTTGATGGCTAGTACCGTGTGTCACAGCCCACTGAAGAATATTTTACAGATTAAAAGAGAGAGAGAGAGAGAGAGAGAGAGAGGGCACATTCAAGGTGCCAAACTTTTTGACAGCATGATTAAAACTTTTTCCCTTCCTGCATATCACTGATTTGTGGTATGCTCCTGTAGGGAACAATTTTTGCAGCATCCTACTGACAGCAGGTACATCATTATTCAATCAAGCCGTCTTTAACTAGTGTTTAATTTATTTTTGTTCTGTCAGTAAAGTGTCTGAATGTATGTTATGACCTTTTCATTTTAAGCTTCTGAAAATATTTTTGGTCGTTCATGAATCACATTTGTGTCAGTTATTTCAGAAAATGAAAACATTCTGTGCTTCTTAGGAGGCAGATCCACAACCGCTTTATAAAAGAAAGCTAGATAGCTGACAGTACAGATCATTGCAATAGTGGCTGAGGATATACGGTCAAATGTAAGTCAGCAGCATGCAGAACTACTAGAAATGTACATGGGAGACATTTATGGGAGGGTTTGATTGACATAGTTAAAGTATAACATCTAAATACTGCATGGTGAAATGCATGTCTCATGCACTTAGGGCCTGATTAATGGATTTTTTTTGTTCACAGTGTAAAGTGACTTTGCACTGGTGGAAAGCGACTTTGCACCGCCAACAAACACCCTGATTCATATCGCACTGCAAAGATACACTTTGCAACGCTCTGTGAATCACAGTGTTCATTGGCGGTGCAAAGTGACATTGCACCAGTGCAAAGTCACTTTTCACTGTGCTAAAAGGTCTATGAATAGGGCTTTTAGACTATTGTATTTTTTGAGTACATTGACATCAATAAACAGCTTGCACCTAGATAAATTGGTTGAATATCATGGTCCAAATGCAACGATGGCTACGTTCAATTCAATGTTTAAATATATGCACTAAGCAAACACATGTACACCCTTTTTTATTGAGCTGCATATGGAGATGTATTACATATTTACCAAAATCCATAAAGATCGGTTTTAAATACATGCATTGAATATTGAGCTATGTGTACATGTTATACTGCGTGGCAAAATAAGTATACGTAAAAATCACACATACATCATGTTCAAATGCCTACATGATATAACAAGACACTGCTTAGTGAGTGAGGAGGTACCTTGTCTTGAGTTGCTTATACTGCATGGTGAGAAAAAAATAAATATATATATATATATAAACTGGAATCCACTCCCAGGCGCAACGGCACTCCGGCTATAATTGTCTTGAAAAACCTCATAAATCCACACACAGATAAGTTAACTGTGCAGCCAGAAAGTCCTTTATTGGTGAAAAGGGTATGTGGACAAGAAAGGCAGCAGCAGCATTTTACAGGTAAGAACGACGCATTTCCCCCTACTTGGGCTTCATCTGGGATGTGTCATGGAGAGAGGACTGCATTATTATGGCCAGGTAGTATAAGTCCATCTTCACTTATTAGCACTTTTGTGTTTGTGTAGTGTTGAACTTTTTTCTATAGAAACATGCAGCCATAATTGTCTTTAAACAATGCTTTCATTCTATTTGAATGATTTACATGTAAACAATGCAGATGACGAATTTATGTTATGCATGTCCTATCATTTTCACAGCGTTTCATTATTACTAAAGTGCTCAGTGCTTTTGAGAACAATGTTGTATTAAATTAATAGCAATGCTTTTATTCTATTTATATGTCTATTGGTACGTAATAAAAGGGCAAGTAATTTCTTTGCTTGTTTTGTAATATTCGTTGAATTACATTACCCCATGTGGGTATAACAAAATGCTTTGTACTAATAATGACATCATAATGACCCATAAGAGCCATTTGTTTGTGTAGCCATGTTAAAATGCATAGTGCGTTGTTATTACAGTCAATGTTATATATTAAAGTGCTATATGCTGACAATAAAATAACAGTTGGACTGCATATATTATAATATACATTGAATTTCATTATCCCAGATGGGTATGATAAAGTGCTTAGTGCTAATGATTACATCATGATGACCCCTGAGAGCCATATGTTTGTATGGCTGTGTTAAAGTGCACAGTGCCTTGTTGTTGTATACTAAAGTGGTGCGTGCTATAAAAAACACAGTTGGACTGCTTAACATTTAAATGCTATATGCTCTTAGTGTGAATATTACAGATCAGAGGATAAATCATAGGTTGGAATTAAAGGCTGTGTGTTACCCTTACAGGTGCCTCTAAGGTATTAAAAAGCCAACTGGAATTCAACATTTGATTTAAAGTAGAGACTCTATGTTGCCCTTGCGGGTGCCTCTATGATGTGACTGGACCAGCTTCATTTTTATAAAAAGAAAATCATTAGTACGAGTGAAAAAATGTGTGTTACCCTTGCGTGCATCTTACTCAGATTAATTAATATGGGAGACGGTGCGTTACCCTTGCAGGCGGCTCACTCAGATTACAAATTCAAAGGATATTTCTTTAGGTAGCCATATTAGATAGGAGACTGTATATTACCCTCACAAGGCTGAAAGTTAAAGTGCATTATGCTTAACAAACAAGTCTCAGATTAAAACCAAGGGTTAACCTTAATAACAGAATTATCTCCAAAAGTAAAATTGCCACTTTTTCACAATAACATTGGCCCTAATTTTAGAATCCCATCAAATATATTCAAAATGTTCAAAATTCGTTTGCCTCATTAAACTTCACATATACAAGACTAAGGCACATTGTAAACCAATAAATGCAGCATACTTTGTCTATAAATGCACATTATTCTCTCCTATTTACAAATGATAAAATTGTGTATGAAAAAACATTTTGTTAAAAAACCAATGAGAAAAAAGTGCAAAACACTGCAAACAGATGTCTGGCCATCTAATCCGTACTTAGTGTACTATAAACCCTTACTTATCCTTTTTGCACACAGAGGGCCTCATTAGGACCCAGGCGGTAAGGGGTTTACGGCGGCGTAAACAGCGCCGACCCTTACCGCCTGATTCCGAGGTCCCTTAGCGCCATGGAGGATTTAACACCTGCTTTTAGCAGGTGTTAAAATCCATGGCGCTAAGGGACCTTGTTGTTAATTATGCCACCGTAATTTACGGTGGCGTAATTAACGCCTTCCCCACTCCCATTATGCCCTATGGGGCAAAAATGGGAATGGGAAAGGGTAAATGGGTTAATGGGGACTTACCGCCCCGCCAACCTCGGAATGGGGCGGTAAGTCCGCCAACCACCATGGCGTAAACATAGTTTACGCCATGGTGGTAAAGGTACGACCCAGGCGGTAACTTACCGCCTGGGTCGTAATGAGGCCCAGAGAAATGTAATTTCTAAGAGTCTCATTGTCAAAAAACCTAGGATAAACAGTGTGTGTACTTGATAAACCAATTAAAATGTTGAGTGAAGAATGGAAGTTGGTAATACACCTTGGTTTTCAAATTTACCTCAACATTTGAAATACATTTTACTCAACTTAATGGGTATGATTGTAAAAAACACAGTCTATTTATCAGGCTGATCATGTTTTTAGGATCCCAAGAATACATATAGTTCTTTGTCACGATTGTGACCTCCCGGAAACTTGGTGTTGAAATCCACTATGTATCTTGATTCCATTTGTCTCATTTTTCGTAGTCTGTCCCCACCTCTTGGGTGTGCTTCCACTGTGTCTATAATAAAATATTTAAATGATCCAATGTCATTTTGATGAATGTCTTCAAAGTGTTTTGCAAGTGTATAGGACCTATCATGATTCTTTATTGCACGTAAGTGCTGTAGTATCCGTAGCTTAGCTTCCAGTTTTGTGCTACCAATATACCACAAATTACACGCACATGTGATCACGTAGATGACAAATCATAAATTTTGTGGAGCATCTCAAATCTTGTCTAATCTTGATTTCCTTTTTGGTTCGCGGGTGTAAGAAGACCTTGGTATTCATTCCATCACGATACACTTTGCATTTGGCACAAGTGTAAAAACCTGGTAGTCTTCTTGTTAACCAGGTATTGGAGCTTTGTTTTTTAGATGACTGAAACATACTAGGTGACCGCTTAGTTTAGTATATATATATATATAAGGAAAACACTTTAGTTGCAGGAACGTTAAGGTGAGAATTTAACGCAACAAAACCCCTGAAATTCAGCTAAAGCCACCTTTACTTTGCGGCCCCTGTTGTGCAGCCTATGACCACAATGATGGCATCACAGATTGCACCACTGATGACATTACTAATTACATTAAAACAGTAACAAGCATTAAGGGTGACCTTCAGTCATGGTCAGTGTGCATGGCCAAATATATTTTAACACATTAATGGGTACTAACTATGGCCTTCAGTCATGGACACTGCCACAGTCTTCACCCAGGTACACCGAATATTTTAAAACACTAACAGGCCACCAACCATAGACTTTTATCTTCACCAATAGCTACAGCTTTCAGTTGTACCCACTGCATATTATATACACTAATCATCCACTAGCCATGGGCTTTAGCACAATACTGGCCAGTGGACACAATCTTTGACCGTGCCCATTTTATATTCTCAGGGGTGGACTGGTAACTAAAAGTTGCCCTGGAATTAATTACTGGGGACCAAAAGAGTTCATAGCCCCATATGACACATTTTCAGCAAGCCCAATGCTTTTCCTGTGAGAACATTTGGAAATACCACAGAAAAGAGTCCCAGGGTGCAGAGGCCCTTGCGGACATTTCCAGAGTTCCCTATAGGCCACCCCTGTATATTCTAACATATAAATGGGCCATTAGCCATTGCCTTTGATCTTGTGCATTGTGTACATCTTTTGGCCATGTACACTGTATATTTTAAAATAATAAATTGCAATAAGCAATGGCCTTCGGCGGCGCACACTGTTTATTATATACACTAACCAGCCACAACTATGGTCTTCAACTTAATACTAGCCAGTGGCCACAGCCTTTGGCTGTGCCGACTGCATATTCTAACATATTAATGGGCACTAGCTATGGCCTTCAACCATGGCCACTGGCTACAGCTTTCAACGTTGCCAATTGTATATTTTGAAACAGTGATGGGCTACTAGGCATGGCTTTTAATCATGCACATTGTCATTTTTGAACACTAACCAACCCCTACCTATGGCCTCTGGTACTGTCCGGTGACCCCAGTCTTTATCTTTGCCTAGTCCACGGCCTTAATTGTTATGTCCTGCACTTGCACAATTTAAATGACACAAGGCCTAGTAAGATCGTTTATCTACTCCTCCCTCTGTCTTCCCACCCTTGTCTTGTCGCGCCTCGAAACACTTGTGTACAGGAGCGTTATAAATGACTTATCAAATCATATCATATTAAGGTAATCAATGTTGTTATGAGCTAACATATCCATTATGACATGTCTAATTCCATTATTGATTTAATCAGGGATATACAATGTAATTAGTGTTGTCACCAGTGGTGGCATCAGTGATGTGTTTTGTAATGTTATCAGTGTTCTCACACAACATGTAATTAGTGATGTCATCAGTGCTGTGATCTGTGATGTCATCATTGCGGTCACAGGATGCACTTTGGGTGCGCAAAGTGAAGGTGGCTTCAGCTGAATTTCAGGGGTTTTGTTGCATTAAGTTCTCACCTTAACATCCCTGAAATGTTTTTTTCCTTGAATTTCAAAGGTTTTGTTACAAAGGGCCTCATTACGACCCAGGCAGAAAACCATGGTGCTAATAGCACCATGGTCCATGCCGGTAACTTACCGACTCCACCATGGAGAAAGGGGGAATTACCACCCCATTACAAGGTTGGCCGGGCGGTAATTCCCCCTTCCTCCATGGCCCTTCCCCATTCCCATTTTTGCCCCATAGGGCATAATGGGAAAGGGGAAGGCGGTAATTACGGTACCCCAAATTGCGGTACCGTAATTAGCACCAAGCTCCATTTGCGGGTCCATTCCTTAACGGCTGGTAAAACCAGCCGTTAAGGTGGGAACCCGCAAAGGGACCTTGTAATCAGATGCTAAGGGATTACCGGTACGGGTACCCTTACCGGTACCGGTAATCCCTTAGCGCCAGGGTCGTAATGAGGCCCAACTTATTGCACACCTTAACGTTCCAACAACTAAAGTTTTTCCCTTGAATTTCAATGCTTTTGTTATTCCATACATAAGTAACATTAATAATAAAGACAATTTGGATAATCAAAGTAAAATTAAAAGCAATTGTGCACCCATATTCCCCCAAATAATGATATTCTTAAAAATATTTCTTTCCATATTAATTTAACTTTGAAAAGTGTTTGCAATTATATGTACTGTTTATGAATAGAAACATATTAAAGTGTTCCAGTAACTGTGTACAATGAGTACACTCAATATATCTTAAAATACATTTTTACAACACAAATGCCCACATACATATGTGTATATGTTTTCTTTTGGGTTTTCTGTTTTATAGTCGTGTTTACAGAGGTGTAAATCCCGCAACATGGCCGTAGCCACGTCAACAGAAGGCCCAAATGGTTTGAAATGTCCATTGACGCAGCTACGTTGCTTCACACCTGTTTCTACCGGCCAGGTACCCTGGTCAACCCTACAAAGCTACGCTAACAAACCTCATGAATAATACTGTTGCCCCACCCCACCGATTTCCAACCAGTGACTCCACGGTTCGCTTTCAAGCGACAAAAGAATGTCCGTGACTTAGTTGTGCACTCGTATCCCAGAAGAGAGAAAATATCCACCCAGACCACTTTGTGACAGTTGCCGCCAGTGGTTGGACAGTTTAAATGTGGAAAATATGTTGCCTGTGCTTTTACAAATAATCTGAAGGAAATTGACCTCAATGGAAAGAACTGGGTATTTCGCACTTTTTCAAATTGTGGATCGTCTTGGGTGATTTAGGGATTCAAATGCCCTTGTAATTTGATCTACATTGGAAAAACTACAAGATGCATCAGACAATGTATTTGTGAACACAAATCTTGTCTGAAGAATAAAGTGCCAAATAAACCTTTAGTTGCACATTACGAAATAAAAAAACACAAACACACTGACATCTCATGGTTTGGGTTACAAACAATTCCGGCAACTGAAAGAGGAGGTAACAGGGAAATGTTACTAAGCCTTAGTGAACAAAGGTGGATTTATTCCCTCAACACAGCCAACACAGGTTTGAATTCAGCGGTTGAATGGAACTCTTTGATTGCTTTGAGATAAGTAAGATCTGAATCGGGGAAATAGAATTCCCCAGCCGATGGAGAGCACTATTATAAGGTATGCCCCCAATTTGGTATTGTGGTGCCCATACTAGCTTTAGACAGTTGGAAATACGTGTCCATTCAGATGACGGAACATAACTATTGTTTTTTTTTGGCTTCACAATAGATGCCTCTTGTTTGAATAACATTGTCTGTAAAATACCTTTGAGGTGTAAGGCTCACACGCCAATATGCAATTCATATAATATAAGAAAATCACGTGGAATTGCACACATGCGCCCATTTATGTTTTTGTGGCTCCACAATATACGCCTCTTGTTTGTCGAAAAACATCTTGTCCGAAATATATGTGATGGGCAAGGCACAGTCGCCGATCTGTTAGGCATGGAATATAATAATCCACATAACAGTGATTGCCCGTGAGGTTAATTCCCCACGGCTACGAGTGAGATAAGACCACACTGTGGCTTTAAATGCCCCGAAGGCCAACGCATACGTGACTGTCACGTGAATATGCAAGCCAGCTATAAATGAAGAAGACAATGAGATACGCGATTCGAACACTACGACCCAAACGCGTTCGTGAAGCGGTGCCAAAGGTTTTCCTGAAGAAAAAAGGTAAGTCTGGCGAGTTAGATCTCGTAAGTTTCGCGAAGCTGTTTATTCATCTTGCTCGCGTATCTAATTGCACCCGGTTGTTCACAAGAGCAATGCCGTGATTGATAACAGTCCGCGTTGTTAGAAGCACACTCAGGCGGCAGCCTGGGGGGTGCTTTTAGTGTGTTTCATGCAGACATGAGTGACTAAACTCGTGTGCCTGTATCCATTATGTTTTCATAGGCAATCAAGTGAAACATTTGATTTTTTCACACATATCCACTGACGGCTTTCTCAAGCTGTGGAGCCCCCGATGTTTTTTGGAGTTTTGCTACTTTACCGAACAGAACAGACTCTCGTGTGTGTCTGCAGTGGAGTTAGATCTAGTGGAAATTAAGTAAGTGAATGTTGTACCATGCATTTAATTCTATCACATATTTTGAATATTTTCGACACATGGTAAACGAATGTGATAAAAATGAAAATTAATTAAAATTAAAATAAAATGATTTTAAAAGTATTGAACAAAATCATCCAATACAGGAGATTAACTAACCTAGGAAGTAATATCAAGAAAATAGGGTATACACATTTGTATGTGGATATCAAAGAGAGGTATAACATATTTTTTAGGACTAACCTCATGGTGTTCTGTTCTGTATAAGTATGACCTATACGAATATGAACAGAATAAACATTGGGTCTCTTTATGTAAAACACGTTTCCCACACAGCCTGGAATTCTTTGAAACAACCGAACCCGGAGTTGATCTGTGAATACTCGGGAGTAGGAATTACGTCCAGCAACGACTAGGTTTTACCTAGCACTAAGCTCAGGTCCAAGCAGAATGTAAGTAAAGGCTAGTGTGATTTATGGATACAATATTATTGTGATAAAATTGTGAAGTAGTTGTGAGATATCATGAGAATACAATGCATTAAAATAAATTAGACAAAGAACAAAGAAAGAGTTATGTTTTTGGTATGGAACCATTGTTTTAAATGTATATATGTTTGTTTTTAGATTGTGCTTATCCTGTTACGGGGGATTTGAAAGGAGGTGTCCAACATCTGAAAAAGAAATTGTCTGTCCTAAAGAAGGCCGTATAAAGTATTGGTTGTAGAAACACTAGGGATAGTGTTTCATTCCCTTAAATGGCCGAAACATGTCGACACTTGACAATGGACTAGTCAAATAACATAGTCTTGTATCTGTAAACTGCTGACGTGTACATAGTAGTTTTGACTAAGACAATGAACCCCATATAAAGCATACTGTTTTTTAAGAAGTGAGCGAGAATAATATGTTGATGCATTACGATTAATATATGATTCATTCTTCCTCTTTTTTAATTTTTCTAAATTGGTCTTAAACATTTAATAAATTGACGTGGACTTATTGAAGAAACTGTTATGTTGTGAGTGTGTATCAATTGAGTGGAATGGTTCCTTTGCCTTGCATCAAGTATAAGATATGTCTTGTATAACTGTGGCTTACCAAAGTTGAAGGTGATAGCCTTTTGTCACAATAATTCTGTACATCACCATGCCAGCCCTGGTTGGACATAGAGTGGGGTAGCCAGTTTTCTCAATTTTGTATTTTCTTGCCCCACCCCACCATACATTTCTTCAGTAATACGTTACATACTCTAACCTTAACTTCAGATTCCAATTCCCAAACAACTTCTGAAGAGAAGAAAAGTTCAATTGAAACAACATGACATACATGTCCATCATTTCTTCATTCACATTCATAAAAGTTGATACAAAATAATTTCTAAAACATCTTTGCTTTCATGTAGCAACCAACCATTCATGCATCTCAAGTGTGTCCTCAATTCATGAGAAAAGTAATATGAGAAAATAACTGCAAAATAAAGCACTGCCACTTAGTTTTTCCACCAAACTCCAGTTTTCACACCTTTCTCTAAGAATGGTAGGCCAACTCCAGACAGACAGCATTCTATCTACTGCTAGTCCATAACGGTGCCCTGCCACAACCTTTCTTCTCCTACCACCCATTTAATCAGTCCTTCTTAGTCATCCTCATCAAATTACATGTAAAGTCAAGTGCCTCACCTGTTTCCACCTACTCAACTATCATGGGGCCAAGGGCCGGACCCACTATCCTACATTTCACCTACAAACTAATCACTACTACTACTACTACTACTCAACAAAACATATCAGCATGCATGTCCTCCCTTCACTGCCCATCCCCACTCCAATAGGGTTTCAATAACCAAGGGCCCTGGGGAACGCCAGAAAGATATCTTAGCGAACCTCATCCATAATACTATTTCCCCAACCCACTATGCACCTGCACCCTTTTTCATATTACATCTCCCTATGTCAGTGCATTGCGTAATAACATACTGCATTACATACCATGACACCCAAATAGAGTCCTTCCCTTGAAAAGCACACTAATTCAAAGCAATTTGTGAAACTGCCAAATATGGTTGTTGATTATTGTTTTTTTAAATTACTACCAACAATTACATGAAAGTAGACAATCTGCAGTATAAAAAGAATCCCAATTTACACCTCTTGTCTAAGTGCTTGAGTGATGTGCAATACAGCTCATATAGCATGCATAACCTGAGAACATTCTAAGACAGTACAAAATCACCACTATAAGGTCATACAAAAACAGCTTAATATCCAACTACAAAGCACACACACCAACAATATCTGTCAAGGGTAGACTTATACTGCTGGCTTTACAGTAGAGTTTCTTATGCACCAACATATATATCACATCTTCCAATGTAAGTGAGAAACAATATTTCTTGGAAATATATTTTTTGTCACCCATAAGAATAGCATAACATTTCATACTGCTTCATCACTCTCCTAAAAACACTGAAGTAAAATATGGAAAACCCTACTTTTCAAACACTACTTGACTAAATGAGACACCAAAACATACTTCACCTTTTTTAGAAATACAACAATTCAAAATATACATAAAACATATAAACACACACTATCACTCACCTTCAGCTGCTTCAATTAATACATAGATCTTCAAAATGACCAAACAAAGAACATGTGCACACCATCACTTCTGGAACCAGAATGTGAAAAGTTAACCAAAAGGTCACTTTCATATCTTTCATAAAACAATAGTTCAAAAAGAGGACTGTAGAAAGCAAACACGTAAAACACCTACCACATTTTTATTACAACCTACATCAATCAATAAACCCGAACACAATCCTCCCAATTAATACTTTATAACACATTTAGACACGATATAAAAAAACAAATTTCCCTAATTTGTCAAATTGTTGCAAAAAACTTTGTTAAAGGGACATTATGGTTCAATGTAAAACTGAAAACCCCCAGAAATTCGCCAGTTATGGTAAGCTAAGCAACCATAACTCGCGCCACCACCGTGCATCGCTAAGACTAACATCCAGGACATCACTGATGACATCACATGTGCATTTACTTTTCATGAAAACTCTGTACAAGGGATTCTTATTATAATGTTGACAGAAAAAGTGTCAAGGATCATTGGAATATATATCTTGTGCTATGTAGTGCATTAGGCAATGCATTGATATAAATCGCATTATATTATGAAGTTCTTTACAGTATAGTAAGCTACTCATGTATAAATATAAGCATTGTGTGCAATATTCATAATCTTCCCATGTTGAATAGTGAAATGATAAATGCTTTCTTATTAGAGTTGTGTGTACTGTGCAACATGTAATAAGTAGCTAATAAAACCACTTACTATATAATGTCATTATTACATACAAAGCACAAAGACACAACACATACACATATGAGTATATATAGAGAAAGTGAAGTATGCAAAAAAGCAGCAGTAGGAGCAGAAAGTGTTCACAACTAAACTGATTATCTGTATGACAGAAAGGATTACTCTGCTTCAAACCTACTACTTCCCTATGTACAAATCATGATGTGACTGCACCCTAAAGAAAGTAATGCAAATACAAATATAAGCACATCCAAAGAAGTAATAAAAAAACAGCGGAACAATAAGAAAGTGTTGATAACCTTACTGATAGTCTTCATACACAGAAAGCATTGCTATCTTGTAAGTGTGTATTTTTCCTATGTATATGTTTCATATGCTGTGAGAGGACCCTATGTGAATTATTGTAAGAACATATTTGAAGTATAAGTCTACAAATATAGTACTTTTTGATTTCTTCGTTCCTAACTATTACTGGTCAAGATATATCACTAAAGGAAAAAAGAGCGAGTCGGACATGTGATGTCATCAGTGATGTCATCAATGACATTTGTGATGTCACCTTTGATGTCCTGGGTGTGAGTCTTAGCAATGCACAGTGGTGGTGCTAGTTATGGTTGCTTAGCTTACCAAAACATGCGAATTTCTGGGGTTTTTCGGTTTTACTTTGAACCATAACGTCCCTTTAACAAAGTTTTTTTTTACTGAATTTCATAGGTTTTTAGTAGTGCAATTTAACCATAACGTCCCTTCAACAAAGATTTTTTACTGAATTTCATAGGTTTTTAGTAGCGCAACTTAACCATAACTTCCCTTTAGTAAAGTTTTTTTTACTGAATTTGATAGGTTTTTAATAGTGCAACTGGACCATAACCTTCCTTCATCAATTTTTATTTTATAGAATATACATATTCATATTGTGAATTTGATTGATGTTTACTAGGATTCACTGACTTTATATACATGTAACATAGAACATACAGAACCCCTAGCTAGTGTTTTTGATGTCCACGGACGGATGCAGACAACATCAACACTACCCAAAAACTCAGGGGGTATTTTGGGGGGACTGTTTTATCAAGTCATATAAACACAGCACAAGTTCAAAAAGCAGCATATAAATAAACACACTATATATATTAATAAATAAGAAGTGGAACCTATATATGTAACACATCAAACATCCATTTAAATACCATATGTACTAAAATTGAATATACCAAAAAAAAAAGATATGCCTCCAACATAATTACCTCACAGAAACTGCACAGCTAGGAGCAACAGCAGACCTACACAACAGTAAGAACACAACTTACCAGAAGCTAGTAAGTAAACTTCATTGTTCTTATATATTTCTAAACTTTCTGAATTAGGTACACTAAAAGTAATATATATATATTTTTACTCAGAAATGGCCAGTACTTTGGAATGGCTTGAGGAAAATTTTCCATGTGAGAAAATGACTGAAGATAGTGATACTAATGGTAGACACTTCTCTATATAACCAAATTAATAATCATAACTTTGTGTGTACTTAACAGTTTTATTTTTTTTAACAGACCATACAAACATTGAGAATAATACACCTAAAGACACATTAGAACATATTCTGCAGCTCATGGAAGAAAAAATGGACATGCTAGTGGAAAATTTCAATCTTTTCAAACATTTTGTGGAGGACCACATACAAGAAAAAATTAAATATCATTGTCCCACATGTAATTGTTGCCCCTCTCCATGTCCCAGTCAACTATCCCCAAACCTTCCCCAGCAAGAAAAACATTTTAATGAGACTTCCATCCCTTCATCTCCTCCCATCCATCCTCTCCAAACCCCCAATTACCCTGTGTTTGTGTCAGTTTCTGCTTCCCCCTCTCTTGCATACATTTTATATTTGTATATAATAAAAAAAAAATATTAGATGTGTTTTAATTCAGTCCTTTTTGTCTTATTTTTTTAAAAAAAGGCAGTTAAGATGTACACAGGCAGCGCGGGTGTCAGGAAAGTCCGTAATTAACCAAAATGGGGTTGTCCTAAGGAGACTATGCCTGTCTATAATGTCCGCAGGCATGTTGAAACTGTTCTAAGAACATGCGTGGTGTCCGGGTTGTCCATAATTAACCAAAATGGGGGTGTTCTAAGGACACTATGCCTGTCTGTACTGCACGTAGAACATCTACACACATGCGCGCCACACCCACAAGTCCTATGAACATTGCGCCTGTCCGTAACTGTCCGTCTCTCTTGTGTCACACTTTTAATTCGGGTCCAGGACCCGAATACTGTCCGTAGAACACCCATGTGCATGCGCACAGACGTTCCTGTACATTTGGCGTCCTGCAGACACCCGTTCCCTTTGCGGACGTGTTTGCAATGTCATCATGTGACCACACCCACGCTGAGCATGTGTCCTGAATTGCGGACACTGTCCAGGTCCCCAAACATTTTAAAAGTACTTTTTCAGGCAATCCAAAGCATTTTATAGTACAAATTCACCATAACACATGTCCCAGACAGTGACCCTGACTTGCTACATACTTTTTGGAACTTTTTGAGCCCTTTTGGGGTGTTCGAACTGTCCGCGGACAGCGCGGGTGTCCGCGAAGCATGCACCAACACCCCTATTAAAGGCCACACCCCAGAGCTCATACTCTTGTGCTTCTGGTTATCTGACAGACAATTGTCTACTTTGGCTGGTAATCTTCCAGATTTTGCTGCCTTCCATCAGACCTGATGGCATCAATGCTTGCTGCTCCAGCTGGTGCTACATCTGTCTCAGCACCACCCCACCCCCTCCACCACCTCTCCAAGGGCCTGAAGAGGGCAACAGGAGTGAGGATGTAGAGGAGGATGAAGAGGATGAAGAGGATGAGGTAGTGGAAGTCCCTACTACCAGCACCTGCCGTGCGTCTTGGGTGTGGCGGTTATTTACTATTCAAGGTGACGTACCAAAAGCACGTGCGAACAAGGTCACCTGCAACCAGTGCAAAATGATGCTGAGTCGTGGGAAGCCTGGTTGGTACAGCTTTGGTATGACATCTATGAAGTGACACCTAAGGTCATTCCACGGTGGGGCCATTTGCAAGGTTGTACCTTGTGATCAACGTAGTAGCTTGAGTTCCTCTACCACATCCTTTGTTTCCACTCCTGTCACCACAAGAGACACTCCTGTGGACAGCGCATCCCTCCAGCTGCCTCACAGGCCATCCATGATGCTGAGGACCCTTACCTTTCGAGGGTCACAGTTTTGTGTATGTACTGCGACGCAGTACTCTGCAGTACTCTGCAGGGGGGAGAGACTTTGAAGTGCTTTCGAGACTGCCGTCAAGGAGCACGAGAAGACTTGCCCTCTACCTAAGTAAGGCCCACCCTACATCTTCCTCTCTCAACCTGCCCTTTCTTTTCCCCGTGGTTGGTGTCACCCCCTTACCCTGCTTTCCCCTCCTCTCCTAGTGTGTTGTGTGTAAAAAAACAAAAAAAATATAAAACAACAAAAATCCCAAAAAAGGCTCTTTTCAGAGCCGCATTTCACAGTCTAAAAATAGAAGTGACAAATAAATGGAGCATTTTTTATAAGTCTGGGGACAGTTCGCGGACATCTAAAATTTTGGGGTGCTGCCCTATCAAAACCATTGCACTTTTCTGTGGGAGGAAGTGGTGGCTCTGAAAAGAGCCTTTTGGTGGTGTTTTTTTGTGTTTGAAAAACTTAAATAGTCAACACCTACTGCAAAATGGATGGCTGTAATTCCATAAAAGGTTGCAATGCATTTTGTACATTTCTCAGAAAAATCTGATTACCAGCATAAGTAAGATGAACTCCATCTCTGCGAAAAATATATGGCTACTAAACATAACATTTTCATTGTGGAAAGAGGATATGCCAACATGTCTTAGAAAGGCACAAACAGCCTTATTAACATTCCGCCTCACTTTCTCTATTTGTCGGGCAAATGAAGAAGAACACAGCCACATTTGTGTCTGCGCAATATGAGAAAAATGTACTTGGGAATTTGGAAACATGTCCATGACCTTCCCAAGTCCTTCTTTCATTGCAAATTGCAAAGAAAATCCTGACACATGTCCTAAACTGTTCCCTCCAAAATAAATTATAATTATGTCTGGATGAAGCTCTGTCTCCAAACTAGCACAGAGAGGTACCAAGTTCAACCACTTCATTCCACGCACTCCATGCCAGTGCACTTCCACATGAGGGAATCCAAGATCTGCAGCTACTCCACAGCGTTCTGCATGCACCTCCAACCAATGTATCCGGGAGTCTCCCAAAATCCACATAATCTGTTTTCTGAAACACACAGCCATAGCTATCTGTTCTTCTCTCAGGAAAAAAGACTTTCTGACAAACTCTCTCCTTACACAACACACACAGTAAACTTTACTGACCAATCACTTGCTCTGCTCATTCTCATTTGCATGCCTCGCCACCCCAAAATCCCCGTATGTAATACGTGGTGTCCGCGGACTACCGCCATGTCCACTGACATATCGTAACTCGGACAACCCTTCTACCATTTCCACTTCACTCTCTGTGCCATTCCCTCAATGGATACAGCTAACCAGTCACACAACCATCCACCAATTACATCCAATACCTCTACATCTAACTCCATTATCAGAGTTCAGCACTTCAAATGCACTGTTGATCACTCTGAGTACAAGTCTCATATCATTGGAAAACACCTACAACAAAAACTACTCTACAAGTCTCCAAGATTTTTACTTGAATCTGCATGCATATCCACATGCATGAACACAAACTACAGGTATGCATATTCTCTGACCAGTACATGTACAACTCTTATAAATGCATATAAACAGAGTAACTGCCACTTAACCTGTGTAACCTTTAAAATTAACTTGCTGTAATTTTTCCCATCTGCTATAATCAGTTGTCACTTCCAAACCTGTCTGCTATCTATGTTTTTTACACACACACCTATCTAAAAAAAATATAATATTAGAAGATGGGAGAAATAACAATATAATTGTACAAAAACACTTGCAGGGTAATTCATAGAATTTCGCAGAAAAGTGTCGCAAGCGGCTGGCGCAGAGTGTCCGCGTGCGATTGTCTGCGCCAGGCACGTGCGCTAAAACCGTTTTCCGCGCACAGCGTATTCATGGATTTTAGGCTCCCAAACCAGCCGTGGCGCAGAGTATCGCAGCGACCCTGCAGCAGCGCCAGTAACGCCCCCAAGAACGCCCTCGCGCAAGGAAAAGCCATCAAAATCGCTAAATCATCGCAAAGGGCTGCGCTAACCCTGGACCAGTTTACAGGGCTGCCAAACAAGGAACGCAAAGCGGGTAACGTGCATATCAGGGGTAAGCGTGAAGTTATACACGCGATTAGCCAGGCTGCCAGGGTACGTGTATTTCAGGGGTGCGCGGGAAGTTCAACACGCGATAGTCCAGGGAACGTGTATTACAGGGGTACGCGGGAAGTTCAACACGCGATAGTCCAGGGAACGTGTATTACAGGGGTACGTGGGAAGTTCAACACGCGATTGTCCAGGGAACGTGTATTACAGGGGTACGCGGTAAGTTCAACACGCGATTGTCCAGGGAACGTGTATTACAGGGGTACGCGGGAAGTCTTACATGCGATTAGCCAGGGCACGTGTAATACAGGGGTACGCGTGAAGTTATACACGCGATTAGCCAGGGTACAAGTATTACAGGGGTACGTGGGAATTATCACACGCGATTTGGCTGGGTACGTGTATTACAGGGGTACACGGGAAGTTCTACACGCAAATCGGCTGGGTACGTGTATTACAGGGGTGCGCGGGAATGATCACACGCGATTTGGCTTGGTACGTGTATTACAGGGGTGCGTGGTAATGATCAGACGCGATTTGGCTTGGTACGTGTATTACAGGGGTGCGTGGGAAGTACTACACGCGATTGGCCAGGGTACGTGTATTACAGGGGTACGTGGGAATTATCACACGCGATTTGTCTGGGTACGTGTATTACAGGGGTACACGGGAAGTTCTACACGCGATTCGGCTGGGTACGTGTATTACAGGGGTGCGCGGGAATTCTCACATGCGATTTGGCCAGGTACGTGTATTACAGGGGTGTGCGGGAATTATCACACGCAATTAGGCTGGGTGGGTCCTCACAGGTGTTCCCTGTACACCCTCCACGGCCCCAGCAGGCAGCCCACAAAAAAGGGGACTACCCTGCACACCTGCTCATGTCCCCCTGCACCCCCAGCCCCCAGCAGTGCAGGGTCACCCTCCACCAGGCCCCCACTCATGTCTCCCACCACCCCCACCCCCCAGCAGTGCAGGGTCACCCTCCACCAGGCCCCCACTCATGTCTCCCACCACCCCCACCCCCCAGCAGTGCAGGGTCACCCTCCACCAGGCCCCCACTCATGTCTCCCACCACCCCCACCCCCCTGCCACCATGGGCAGCCCCCACCAGGCCCCCACTCATGTCTCCCACCACCCCCACCCCCCAGCAGTGCAGGGTCACCCTCCACTAGGCCCCCACTCATGTCTCCCACCACCCCCACCCCCCAGCAGTGCAGGGGCACCCTCCACCAGGCCCCCACTCATGTCTCCCACCACCCCCACCCCCCAGCAGTGCAGGGTCACCCTCCACCAGGCCCCCACTCATGTCTCCCACCACCCCCACCCCCCAGCAGTGCAGGGTCACCCTCCACCAGGCCCCCACTCATGTCTCCCACCACCCCCACCCTCCAGCAGTGCAGGGTCACCCTCCACCAGGCCCCCACTCGTCTCCCACCACCCCCACCCCCCAGCAGTGCAGGGTCACCCTCCACCAGGCCCCCACTCATGTCCCCCTGCACCCCCACCCCCCAGCAGTGCAGGGTCACCCTCCACCAGGCCCCCACTCATGTCTCCCACCACCCCCACCCCCCAGCAGTGCAGGGTCACCCTCCACCAGGCCCCCACTCATGTCTCCCACCACCCCCACGCCCCAGCAGTGCAGGGTCACCCTCCACCAGGCCCCCACTCATGTCTCCCACCACCCCCACCCCCCTGCCACCATGGGCAGCCCCCACCAGGCCCCCACTCATGTCTCCCACCACCCCCACCCCCCAGCAGTGCAGGGTCACCCTCCACCAGGCCCCCACTCATGTCTCCCACCACCCCCACCCCCCAGCAGTGCAGGGGCACCCTCCACCAGGCCCCCACTCATGTCTCCCACCACCCCCACCCCCCAGCAGTGCAGGGTCACCCTCCACCAGGCCCCCACTCATGTCTCCCACCACCCCCACCCCCAGCAGTGCAGGGTCACCCTCCACCAGGCCCCCACTCATGTCTCCCACCACCCCCACCCCCCAGCAGTGCAGGGTCACCCTCCACCAGGCCCCCACTCGTCTCCCACCACCCCCACCCCCCAGCAGTGCAGGGTCACCCTCCACCAGGCCCCCACTCATGTCCCCCTGCACCCCCACCCCCCAGCAGTGCAGGGTCACCCTCCACCAGGCCCCCACTCATGTCTCCCACCACCCCCACCCCCCAGCAGTGCTGGGTCACCCTCCACCAGGCCCCCACTCATGTCTCCCACCACCCCCACCCCCCAGCAGTGCAGGGTCACCCTCCACCAGGCCCCCACTCATGTCTCCCACCACCCCCACCCCCCTGCCACCATGGGCAGCCCCCACCAGGCCCCCACTCATGTCTCCCACCACCCCCACCCCCCAGCAGTGCAGGGTCACCCTCCACCAGGCCCCCACTCATGTCTCCCACCACCCCCACCCCCCAGCAGTGCAGGGGCACCCTCCACCAGGCCCCCACTCATGTCTCCCACCACCCCCACCCCCCAGCAGTGCAGGGTCACCCTCCACCAGGCCCCCACTCATGTCTCCCACCACCCCCACCCCCCTGCCACCATGGGCAGCCCCCACCAGGCCCCCACTCATGTCTCCCACCACCCCCACCCCCCAGCAGTGCAGGGTCACCCTCCACCAGGCCCCCACTCATGTCTCCCACCACCCCCACCCCCCAGCAGTGCAGGGTCACCCTCCACCAGGCCCCCACTCATGTCTCCCACCACCCCCACCCCCCTGCCACCATGGGCAGCCCCCACCAGGCCCCCACTCATGTCTCCCACCACCCCCACCCCCCAGCAGTGCAGGGTCACCCTCCACCAGGCCCCCACTCATGTCTCCCACCACCCCCACCCCCCAGCAGTGCAGGGGCACCCTCCACCAGGCCCCCACTCATGTCCCCCTGCACCCCCACCCCCCAGCAGTGCAGGGTCACCCTCCACCAGGCCCCCACTCATGTCTCCCACCACCCCCACCCCCCAGCAGTGCAGGGTCACCCTCCACCAGGCCCCCACGCATGTCTCCCACCACCCCCACCCCCCAGCAGTGCAGGGTCACCCTCCACCAGGCCCCCACTCATGTCTCCCACCACCCCCACCACCCTGCCACCATGGGCAGCCCCCACCAGGCCCCCACTCATGTCTCCCACCACCCCCACCCCCCAGCAGTGCAGGGTCACCCTCCACCAGGCCCCCACTCATGTCTCCCACCACCCCCACCCCCCTGCCACCATGGGCAGCCCCCACCAGGCCCCCACTCATGTCTCCCACCACCCCCACCCCCCAGCAGTGCAGGGTCACCCTCCACCAGGCCCCCACTCATGTCTCCCACCGCCCCCATCCCCCAGCAGTGCAGGGTCACCCTCCACCAGGCCCCCACTCATGTCTCCCACCACCCCCACCCCCCAGCAGTGCAGGGTCACCCTCCACCAGGCCCCCACTCATGTCTCCCACCACCCCCACCCCCCTGCCACCATGGCCAGCCCCCACCAGGCCCCCACTCATGTCTCCCACCACCCCCACCCCCCAGCAGTGCAGGGTCACCCTCCACCAGGCCCCCACTCATGTCTCCCACCACCCCCACCCCCCCTGCCACCATGGCCAGCCCCCACCAGGCCCCCACTCATGTCTCCCACCACCCCCACCCCCCAGCAGTGCAGGGTCACCCTCCAACAGGCCCCCACTCATGTCTCCCACCACCCCCACCCCCCAGCAGTGCAGGGTCACCCTCCACCAGGCCCCCACTCATGTCTCCCACCACCCCCACCCCCCTGCCACCATGTGCAGCCCCCACCAGGTCCTCACAATCCCCAATCATGTGCGTAATGGTCAGCCTCCACAGCCAAAAAGCCCTACCAAGTAACCCATTCACCCACATGGAAATGAAAACACATGTTACACCCCCAATGTTCATGGAGCAAATGAACCCATGTCCGTCACACACAGATTTTCAAATTGGGTGGGAAAACACACAACATGACATGCATGAAACCAATGAGATGAAACCACACAGTGAACAATGGAAAATAAAATGTATTGGACAAAAATACGAATGGTAAAGAAAGAAAAATAACTACAATGTAAATGTGAAAAAATAAGCTGCATGTCCGCATAAAAACACAAAAGTAGAAAATCAAATCCATAAAATTTTGTCCCAAGTGAAATGTAAAAACTCTCCATGCAACAAAGAACTATGTACAAAAATAACAAGGGTCCATCATCACAACTGAACTAAGGAAACCTCCTAAAAAACATACCTAAATATCAACTATATACAAAAAGTGGAGCAGTGTCCGTCGACTCCAAATCATAAGAAAAAACAAAATAAACCTAAAACTAAAGAACTATATACAAAGGCGGCGGGCAAGTCCAGCGGCTCACTCCGTGGTGTTCCGGGCCAGGGCATCATCGAACTCCTGTTCGATGTCCCGGAGGCGGTCCAGTTCCATGGCCCCGAGGGTCCGCAGGGACGACGCCGTGTCCTCCTCCAACCCCCTGCGGATTGCCTCGAGGCACTCGGCCCGCCTCAGGGCCCTCCGCATGGAGTTCTCCGCCCTGACCATTGTGAGCCGCGCCTCTTCCGCCCGCCGCCGCTCCGCACCTATGGCGTGGCCCAACCGCTGCCACACGGAAGACACTCTCTGTCCTGGGTCCTCCTGCCCTCCGGCCGATGCCTGACCCTCCGATGTCGAAGGCCCCGAGCCTTCATGGCTCCCACCATGTTGCTGCTGCTGCTCTGCCTCTGCCCGTGCACTGCCTCCTGCTGCCTGCACATCCTCCGCCGGCTGGGGTGCAGTTGTTGATGTGGCCACCCCTGCTGGACGTCCGACTCCCGACTGTGGCAGGGATGCCTCCTCCACCAGCCTGACCGCACTGTCAGAGGCAGCTCCACAGGGCACCCAGGTGACTGATGGGTGGGAAGATGGCACAGAGGACGACTGGCGCGTAGGGGGTCCAGTTGAGGAGGGGGTCGGAACAAGCCCCATCAGACGGAGGAATCCGGTCTGGGTGACCTGTCCCAGCAGGCTGACGTGGTCAACGAGCCATTCGAGATGACGTGCAGTCTCTCCATGAAAAGACTGCAGGTCACCTCGCATGGCCCGTTGACGCAACGCCACACCAGCCAGGACAGGCTCAACCCGGACCTGGATAGCCACGTCCGCAGGCAGAGGAAGGCCAGTTGACGTCAGCTCATCCCCTGCCTGGAAACGGGTCTGGACGTAGGCATCCCTGCTGGTGCAAGATGATGCAGGGACAGGATCGGGGACAGGATTGCACACAGGCACCTCCGCGGCGGCCTGTGCTGCCTCCTGTCCCTGGTCCTGGACTGCACCACTAGCACCAGTGGGATCCCCACCTCCAGACCCCGTCTCTGGTGCTTGCACGGCCTCCTCCTCCACCAGACCCCCCACCAACCTGGATGACTCCGTGCCATCTTCCCCTGTTGGGCCCTGTGGGGTCCCAGCTGCCCCTTCTGCTGCCGAGGAGTCCAACTCCAACCTCCGCCTCTTGGACCTCCCCCCGGCAGCTGCGGCCTGGGACGCGGCACCGGACTCCTCACTCCCCGACGAGATGACAACACGGGAGGGGAGCCGGGCCTTGCGTCTCCGGCTGGCGGTCGGATCCCCGCCGCTGTGCTCCACAGCACCTTCTCCGCCCTCTTCATCAGTTGACGCTGCAGACAGGGAGAAACAAAACACAGGCATCAGGGCACTGTACAATGGACACATACACACATGACAGTTGCACATGAGTGGCATTGGCAAACCTCAGACATGTCATCACAATCCCCAACACACATGTCATTGCAACTCGCACACATGAGCCATACCACAGCCATATCGCAACTGCCACCACCATCCATACACATACAACAGCATGAGCAGCCAAAGGTGACCCAGACATCACATGCAACACAGGAAGTGCACCGCACATGTACACACACCACCACACTTGCATGCATGTGTACACCTCTGCCAAGTGTCGCACTGTTCAGACGGGCATCCATGTCACATCTGCCAATCAGGCTTACACATACCGCAGTCACATGCATCCATGTTGCATCACTGTTGCACCCTTGTCAAATACACACACATGCACATGTACACAGTGCTCATACATGCAGCCCAATACAACATACATGCGTGACATCACGGACATGTCTACTTACATACACATACATACAAACATGTGTGCACGCACAACTGCATTTGCCATGCAAGCCTACACACACAAGCACCATCCATGTCTCACACATTACAGCCCTCGCATGTGTCAGCCCCACGGCCATGTACACCCCCACCCATACTCGACCCCATACAAACAGATGTGCAACCTGCACAATACCGAATAATCACCACACGCACTGCTCACAATCAGGATGCATGTACACTCACCGCTCGACTCCAGACGGGTCTGCTTCCCCAGGACCTGGACGTGGAGCGCTGGGGATATGCGTTCCAGGACCCCCATCTGTTCTTCCGACAAGTGGCCCCGGCGCCCCTTGGCATCCGCTGCCTTCAAGAGGCGCCGGGCCTTGTTCAGGGTCCTGGACCTGAAGTCCTCCCAGCGCTTCCTGACATGTTGTAAGTCCCGGACTGCCACCCCCTCCGCGTTGATGGCAGTCACGATGTCAGTCCAGATCCGAGTCCGTCCTTCCTTGTCGGCGCGGGAACTTCCGAAGAGGGCATCATACTGCCCCAGGACTTGCTCCACCAGGACACCAACTTCGGTGGCACTGAAGCTGGTGCCCCTCTGCCTCTCTGGCCGGGGGTTGTCAGTGGTCACAGATGGTGTTTGCCCCGACATGACAACCCCAGAGGCAGGAGTGGGTGGGCAACTGGGTCCTGGGGCTGGGCTGTGGAGCGATGGAATTCCAGTCGGGAGTCTTCGGTACCAGCAGGGGTGGTCACAGCAACAGCACCCCTGGCTGATGTGCAGGCAGCAAATGGCAGTGCACGTGGGCAGCAGGTAGTCAGGCAGCAGCAGATGGCAGGTGGGAGCGTGCTCGGGGCTCTGGGGGGCAGTAGTTCGGCCTTCTGGGCAGGAGCGTGGTCTTCCGTGTGCTTACGTGTGGCCAGCTTGGTACGGAGTGATTTGGCACGTGAAAATCCTGCACGTCAGCGTGAAAATCGAGGAAAGGCCCTTAGCGCGTAAGCGCGTCAGCACGCATACGCGATTCTATTGGACCAAAGGCCCTCAGCGCGTAAGCGCGTCTGTGACGTGACCCGCACGGGTGTTTCCCACACAGCACGTGATGACAGAGCACACGTGGAAAGACTGCACGTCAGAGTCTCATCGCGTGTGATTGGTGGAAATGGCCCTAAACGCAGAAGTGACAAAGCGTGTAATTGGTGGAAATGGCCCCACACGCAGAAGTGACAAAGCGTGTAATTGGAGGAAATGTCCCTACACGCAGAAGTGACAAAGCGTGTAATTGGTGGAAATGGCCCTAGCGCGTACACGCCGCGTAAGTGACGCTGGACGTGTGGGCCTGTATAAAAGGTACGCGTAGAACACCACTTCCTTGTACGTGCTTTTCGTGGAGAGCGAGTGGGTGAATTCTGTACTTCTTGTCGTTTCACACGCGATTTACTTCACGGCGTTTCAAGTTCGTATTCCCTGTTACCTCTGACAGCTTTTTCTCTTCTTTCGCTTTTACTGGTTTACCTGGGCCTGTTCCCTCAAACAGTGTTCCCTTCTACTGTTGTCCTGTCTCCTCAGACAGCGTATAAATCTTCTTTTGGCGGGGGTGTTGCCAACCAAACGTGCTCCTTTTACATGCTCGTTTACCAGGCAGACGATGAGTCACGCACGTATCTAACATCTGTGCTTGCCCCGTGTGTAGCCTACCCCTTCAGAGGTCATTCTAGGCTGCGTGTGACACGCATACGTTCATTCTTGTGTTTCTGGGTGCCACAGCGTAGTGCAGGTTTTTCTTTCTGCACACGTGGTCTAGGAGGGGTTGCGTGCACGTCATCTCCCTTTTTTGGGCCTCCTGTGCGTTGCGTGACCCGTCATCTTTCCCCAGGGGTTACATTCAGCCTTGCTAGAGTACTAGGGTACAATTACCATCTGGTACCCAACCCCTTTGACCCCCAATTGCCCAGGACAATAGTCTACATCCACTCCCATACGCACATTAACATCAGTGCCATGGCTGGGAGGCGAGGATTCCGTAAGGGTGGCAAAGGTGGAAGAGCCACAAGTGGTGGCCGTGGTGGATCCGGTAGGGGACGTGGTCGTAACTTGCAGGGTGAGCCTGTCCCCCCATGTGTGGAGGACCAGTCACGGGCACCCATAATCCCCCCCCTCCCCCCCTCCCATTGAGGCTGATGTGGCTGACACCATCCATGCTCAGCCCTTGTTGGACCAGCCCATTGTGGCACCAGACCTGGCTGACTCCATGGCTGACTTCCAGGTCAGCAGGGCTACGACACGTGCGCTGGTGCACGTTGATGCCATCATGCCACGTGGATCTGGGGCAGCAAGGTCATCTGCTGCACCAAGGAGGCAGGGCGGAGAGGCTGCAGGGGCAGCTGCGGCTCCATCCACCCCAGCCCTCACACACCCAGCCAGGACAGTGTCGGTCCTAGTCCATGCTGCTGACATTCCCCCTGACACCATCACACTAGAGCCAATGCCTGCACCAACTCCCATGCTGAGTGTGCAATCCCACACTCCTGATACAGAGTCCACCAGGGCTCCTGCCCCTAGTGTCCAGAGCGGCGCAGGACACTCAGGATCACCACCACCTTCCAAGCGGAAGAGGAAGAGTGCTCGTCCGGCACAGGCTGATGCCCCAGACACGGCTACACAGTCCGGCCCGTCCAGGAAGCCCAGCTTCACGGATGACGAACTGAATGCACTTGTCGAGTATGTGTCCGGACATGACAACGAGATGGTCATTGTTGCAGGATCCAAGACCACACCTGCACAACGCCAGGCACACTGGCAGACCGTTGCGGACATCGTAAGTGCCCTTGGAATCGTGAGGCGCACAGCCAATGATTGCTATAAGCGCTGGAATGACCTAAAGCGCAGGGCAAAGAGTAAGCTGGCCTCAAGTCATGCCGCAACTCTAGTGACTGGAGGTGGGTCTCCAGTAGTAGACATGGAACTCACTCCACATGAGTCAGTCGCTGGAACCTACGTCACGGAGGAACAGATCCAAGGCGTGGGAGATCTGGCTGATTACGAGGCATTGTCCGGTGAGTGCACATGCATGTGTGTGTCATACATGTGCATGGTGTGTGTGTGAGGGCTTCTGTTTGTGTGCCAGGTGAGAGTGTGTGCGCCTGAGTCATATGGGTCAGCCATGTGCTTCATGCAATACTTCCTGCGCAGCTGCATTTGGCCATAGCAGTATCCCTTCTGCCAACAGTAGACATCTAGCCCAACTGCACGCCAGTTGCCCTTGAAGTGTCACCTTGCCACAACATATTTGCTTATTTTTCACTGTTCATTCAGTCAGTTTGTTTGCATTCCACCACTTTCACTAGGCATGTCGCTGTCCACTAGTCACATGTCTGACATGGGTATGGTAAAGTGGAGTGACTTTGTTACCTGGATATCATTTGTACACACATGTCCCTGTGCAATTGGACCATTTCAGACTGGCAGCTCCAGGTGAAAAATCTGACCTGTTAGAATTAGAAAAGCAATTACATGCGGGAACTGGACTGAATGAATAGGTGCTGCCCTCCTCTCCATCTTCACTCAATAGCAATGGTACATGCCATCTGTGTGATGGCATGTGTGTTTCACCTGGCAATCACAGGCCAATGTGTGATGCCACTGCCAGGCAGCATGCAGAAAATGTGTTCATCTTCCATCTTGGTGTCATCAGTGTGTGCCATTTGCCTGCACTTCATACGCAGTGAGGGTGCATGCATGGGAGGGTTTTAGTCATGTGGGACGTTTGTCAATCAAGTACTGGTTCTCTTGCTTCTCAGCCCTCATTGTGTGCCATGGTGCTGATGCCTGTTTCCATTTCTTTGTTTTCATGTCTTTGCAGGGGAAGACGCACCTGATACTGCTGGGGTTGTGGAGATGGTGCAGACCCCGGAGGGGTCCGAGGGCCGACCAACCACCAGTGAGGGACGTGGTGTGGTGGTGGGGGAGAACCCACAAGTGCTGCAGGTCGTGCTCTCAAGGGGTGTCTCTGGGTGCACCTCCCCCGAGCTGTACTCAGGTGTTGATTCGGATGAGACCTACGTGCCGTCGCAGGTGAGTGTTCCAGGGAGGGATTCTGTTCTGTCTCACCCACCTGCACCAGGGTCAGAACCCTCCATGGGGATGTCAGTGTTGGCAGCTATGCCTTCGGTGGTTACGGATGCAGGGTCACACTCCGCGACATCTGATCCTGTTCCTGGGCCAGCAGATCAGAGGGGGAATGCAGTCCTGCAGCCTCAGGCAGTGCCGGCACAGCAAGGCGCAGTTCGCCTTGCCCCAGACAGGTGTGGTGCCCGCCGACGTGGTGGCCGTACGCCACCCGGCAATACCGCATGGGAGCAATCCATTTACGGTATGGCAACCCAACAGGCTGCATCATCCGAGATGATGGCTCAGGCCATGGATAGGGTGGCCACTTCCATTGTCCCCCCAGAAAGGCTGATGGAGCGACTAGAGCAGGCAACCGACTCCATCTGCCAGTCACACAGGGAGGACATGTTGGGGTCCAACAGGGACAGGCGGGCGGCACTGGTGACTCTGCAGGAGGCCATCTCCATTGAGTCCCAGGGCCACAGGGAAGCCCTGAGGCAGGAGCTCCTTCACCTCAGGACGACTCTTGTTGAGCTTGAGGCTTCAACACACCAAAGGACAGAACAGCAGCTGGAGCGTCTCACCCGTACGCTCTCAGCTGAGATGCAGGCAACGAGGGCGGAGGTCCGGGCATCCCGTGAGTTGTTGCATGGGGACCTCCGCACACTCATCCTCCAGAACCAGACCTACCACACCCGCATGCTTGCAGCCATGGAGGAGCAGACTAGGGCCTTGCGTGGGCTGCCTCCCATAGTGCAACCACCTCCGGATGCAGCTGCACAGGGTGATAATAGCGACAGCAGTGATACTCCCACAATAGGGTAGCCGTGTGGGCCATGAGCCCATGGAGGTGTTTTATCTTCCCAGGATCCACGCAGGTGGGTTCTGGTGTGCATCCTGTCCTCGGACCTCCTGGGTGGCCTCCCCAACCCCCCCGGGCCCATCAATGGCCATTTTTTATTGTTTCTTATTTTTATTTTTATTTTGATTTCTTTTATTCCCAATTTTTTTGGGACGATCTGTTGGCTTCCGTGGTTCCTGTGGGCATACGCTGCATTGTGGCTGGGCACATGCAGGCTTGTAATGTATTTGGTTCAGATGCTTGGGTTTGAGTCACACACACCCCTCCTGCTTCCCGTTTCCATGGGCTTGCAAAGGGTGTGCCCAAGTGACAGTGAATTACACAGTGACGTTGGACTCCCATGAGCTGTGTGGGCAGTCTGTAGTCAATACTGTGTATACATTCCTAGTGCATATTGCTGTTGTGTTGTACACTGCATGTTGCATTGATGTGTAACTCTTCTTCTGTGTCTACCTCCCAATTTGCAGGTCCCTTCCTCATGTCCACACAAGGACCTCTAGTCTGGAGATGGGGTCCATGTTGGCAGCAGTGCACCTACAACTCTACATGGCGCCAACACTGCACAGTTGGTAGTGGTGGGAGACATGAGTGGGGGCCTGGTCGAGGCTGCCCCTGCACTGCTGGGGTGTGGGGGTGGTGGGAGACATGAGTTGGACATGGGTGGGGGCCTGCTGGCAGGTGCCCCACAGTGCTGGGGGGTGGGGGTGGTGGGAGACATGAGTGGGGGCCTGGTGGAGGGTGCCCCTGGTGGCTGGGGGGTGGGGGTGGTGGGAGACATGAGTGGGGGCCTGGTGGAGGGTGCCCCTGGTGGCTGGGGTGTGGGGGTGGTGGGAGACATGAGTGGGGGCCTGGTTGACGGTGCCCCTGCACTGCTGGGGTGTGGGGGTGGTGGGAGACATGAGTGGGGGCCTGGTGGAGGGTGCCCCTGGTGGCTGGGGGGTGGGGGTGGTGGGAGACATGAGTGGGGGCCTGGTGGAGGGTGCCCCTGGTGGCTGGGGTGTGGGGGTGGTGGGAGACATGAGTGGGGGCCTGGTTGACGGTGCCCCTGCACTGCTGGGGTGTGGGGGTGGTGGGAGACATGAGTGGGGGCCTGGTGGAGGGTGCCCCTGGTGGCTGGGGTGTGGGGGTGGTGGGAGACATGAGTGGGGGCCTGGTGGAGGGTGCCCCTGGTGGCTGGGGGGTGGGGGTGGTGGGAGACATGAGTGGGGGCCTGGTGGAGGGTGCCCCTGGTGGCTGGGGTGTGGGGGTGGTGGGAGACATGAGTTGGACATGGGTGGGGGCCTGCTGGCAGGTGCCCCACAGTGCTGGGGGGTGGGGGTGCAAGGAGACATGTGCCTTTGCTGGGGGGCATGCCCATGTTGGGTGGGCTGCCTGCGGGACATGACCAGGGATGCAGGGTAGTCCCCTGTGGTGTGGGCTGCCTGCAGGGGCCGTGGAGGGTGTACAGGGTACACCTGGGAGGACCCACACTGTCAAATCACATGTGGAACTTCCCGCGCACCCCTGAAATACACGCGCCCAGGCTATTCGCGTGTGGAACTCCCCGCGCACCCCTGAAATACACGCGCACCCAGGCTATTCGCGTGTGGAACTTCCCGCGCACCCCTGAAATACACACGCCCAGGCTATTCGCGTGTGGAACTTCCCGCGCACCCCTGTAATACACGCGCCCAGGCTATTCGCGTGTGGAACTTCCCGCGCACCCCTGAAATACACACGCCCAGGCTATTCGCGTGTGGAACTTCCCGCGCACCCCTGAAATACACGCACCCAGGCTATTCGCGTGTGGAACTCCACGCGCACCCCTGAAATACACGCGCACCCAGGCTATTCGCGTGTGGAACTTCCCGCGCACCCCTGAAATACACGCGCCCAGGCTATTCGCGTGTGGAACTTCCCGCGCACCCCTGAAATACACGCGCCCAGGCTATTCGCGTGTGGAACTTCCCGCGCACCCCTCAAATACACGCGCCCAGGCTATTCGCGTGTGGAACTTCCCGCGCACCCCTGAAATACACGCGCACAGGCTATTCGCGTGTGGAACTTCCCGCGCACCCCTGAAATACACGCGCCCAGGCTATTCGCGTGTGGAACTTCCCGCGCACCCCTCAAATACACGCGCCCAGGCTATTCGCGTGTGGAACTTCCCGCGCACCCCTGGAATACACGTAGCCCGCTCCCCCAGGCCCGATCGCGTGAGGAACTTCACGCGAACCCCTGTAATACACGTAGCCCGCTACCCCAGGCCCGATCGCGTGAGGAACTTCACGCGAACCCCTGTAATACACGTAGCCCGCTCCCCTAGGCCCGATCGCGTGTGAAACTTCACGCGAACCCCTGAAATACACGTAGCACGCTCCCCCAGGACCGATCGCGTGAGGGACTTCACGCGAACCCCTGTAATACACGTAGCCCGCTCCCCCAGGCCCGATCGCGTGAATAACTTCACGCGAACCCCTGTGATGCACGTACCCTGCTGAAATCGCGTGTTAGACTTCCCGCGCACCCCGGTATACACGCACACGTATTTTTTGTCAGCGGGTGTCCGTGTTTGTGGGTACCCCTTTGCACGTCATTTTTTCCTGGAGGGCCACAGTATGGGACATTCATCATGGCAGTATATAGGTGCTATTTGTTGGCGCACCTTTTGGCGCACATTTCTTACAGCCGCAGAGACGCTACCGCCTGCTTTCTTGTGGCGGTCGTGTTTGTGCCTGTGCGCTGGTTTGAGCGTGCGCTTTTTTCCCCTATTCTATTCCATGAATACGTGTTGTAGGCGAGCGTGTGGGCGTTCCGCGCACTTGTGCCCTGTACTTCCCCCGTGACGCCCACGTTTTGGCAAGTTGTTCCCCATTCCGAGTGTTACGCCCGTGTTCCGCCTACTTTTGTTGCGTGCGCCGCGCTATGTGCGAATTTCGCTGTGGCCTGTGCGATTTTCGCTGTGACCTGGCGCACGCTGTTAGATGGCCTGTGCGCCAACGTGCGCCGCGCACTTTTTTATCGCACATACGCTGGTTTTCTCGCGCACGGCCTTCCATGAATCGACGTGCGCTGCTTTTCGTGCGATTTTCGCAATTGCACTGCGATTTTCGCTATTCCACTGCGATTCGCACGTTTTTGCCCACTTGCGCCGCGCTAATTATTCCATGATCGGCCTGTAAGTAGTGTATTATAACATGACACACAGCCAGTAAAAGGTCATGCATCTTCATACACTCACAACCATAGACACTATCATTGAAAAGTTCCCAGCTGCAATAACACCGCTACCTGTAAATCACATCCTTCTGCTTTATTACCCACACCTTCACAAATGTATACATTCCACGCTTTTCTATACAGTTTCTGCCATTTACCTTATAAAAATTGCAAAATAAATATATCATTATTTCTTCTTTCTCCTAACATCCTATAACACAGCTTTAAAAAACCAAGTGAATTTCATACACTTAATATTCTACTCATTTGCAAAGCATGGTGAACTAAAATATTGTAAATAAAATATAAATGCTGCACATAGTCAAATGAAACTGCATGCATACACTATGTTCAGATATCAAACAAGAATACTACTACAAAAACATAAAAATCAATGGGCCTCATTACGAGTCCGGCAGTAACCGCAGCGGTAAAACCACGCTTTACCGCCGGCCTCGTATTACCATTCTGCCTCCGTGATTCCCGGAATTACCGGGGCATTACAACCCCGGTTTCCCGGGAATCACAGAGGCGGAATGGGGATCATGGAAACACCGGCAGCATCTCATAATGCTGCCGATGTTTCCTCGTCCGCCTGCAGGCGTGCAGTGTTAAACCCTCCAGGTCAGACGTGGTGGGAACATCACCTCCCGCCTGCAGGAGTTGTGATCGCCCGGCATGGAAACAACGGTGGCGGGCGGCGGGTTTACCGCCACCGTTGTTTCCATAACGGGCAATTTGTAATGAGGCCCAATGTCTCAATTAACATCAGTGCTATAAACACACAAAATTACTAACTTATTTCTTTTACAATTGGACTGAAGACCACTCTCCTGGAAACCAGCAGCATCTGAACTACAAACAACTCCAAAGAAACCTGCTCCTTCCACAAAATAGTCTTTAAATCTCTCCACGGTCTTGCTCCCCCTTATCACTCCTCCTTCCTCTTTTTCTACACTCCCTCCCACTCCCTTCGCTCTGCTGACCACTTCCTTCTCACTGTTCCTCCTTCCCCTTGAGCCACACCCCGTTTCCGCTCCTTCCATCTCCTAGCCCCCCTGCACTGGAACTCCTTACCTCTCTCACTCTGCTCTATTTCTACCTTTTCCTCATTCCACACTTCCCTCAAATCTTTCCTTCTCCATTCCCTGCCATGAAACCCCTCCCCCCTTCTTGCCCTCCTGCCCCCTTGCCTTATCTCCTTGATCACCTCCCCCCCACCATTCTCACCCTTCACCCCATCTGTTTCCCTCCTCCTCCTCTTCCCCACCCCTCCCTCTGTCTCCCAGTTCTACTGCACTACTCTCCTTCTCCCCTTCAGTTTAATTGCTATACTTACTTTTTTGTTGTGCGGTTGATTCATGTAATTTGTGCACCAAAAAAACAAAGATTTGCGCACCGTTCTGCCCACAATCACCATTTATTAAACAGGGATTAGCAGGCAGAATGACACACAAATCCCCGTTTTTCAGAACACAAATTACATCAGCCCCTAGAATGTTAGTATTACAAAACAAAGAACTGTTTTAATTTTATACCATTAGATTTACTATTAGTGCTTCTCCTCACCACTAGCTCACGTTTTACTATCATCTGAACCACAGTATAGTAACAAAAATATAGAAGAATAGCCTTCCCAACTAAGTGTAGCTGCCCAATGCACAATTACACACCACCACATACATCTTTACCATCATACTCAGACACTCATGCATGCAGCACACATACATTGCACAACAGCCCAACCCATACCTTCTTTTTTTGTTTCAACAGACCCCACAGAATGCCTACCAGAAAGCAAGTCCGTAGAAAGCAATGCAGAAATAGAGCAAATGAAAATAAGTGTCCAAAATAAGCATCCATCTCTAGCAGAGTTTGTACAAAAAGTTCAAACAAAAGAGCTAATACAATCATTTAGCAAAACAAAACTATCTTCCAGTACAGAAACGTTGCCTCCTCTATCAAAATGTAAAAGAAAACAGAAAATGATTAACAATAATGCAGCTACCACTACTGCTAAAACTGCTCCTATAAATCTTGATATAGTGGCAAGTATCCATACCAAAAAAAGTATTTTTAGCAAAACTGTTCTGCCATAGAGTCCTTCAGAATCTTATAAAAACAGGAGACAAATCATGCACAACCCTTAAAACCTACTGTAGAAAATTAATCTTAGAAGCTTTGATAGACAGTGCAATCCTTCTCGAAAGAAAGTTATTTATTTTAGTGTTAAACAGAATGAAACCACTACCACAACTCACTACTAAATTACAAAAAAGACTTCTCAATAAACGAAATGTCAACAAAAATAATTCTTAAATATCTGTGGAGGTGAATGGAGTCACACCACGAGCACAGAACCATATTTTAATGAAGAAGCATACAAACAAAATCAAACAAACACAATTGCCATAAATAGCAGTGGACGAGGTTATGAAAAATGTAATAATATAATACAACAAGAAATACTGCTTACAAAAAATATCCCCAAAAAAACTGTAACATTGCCAAAAAATCTTTCAAATCTGTATGCCAGTTCCCCAATCAATATGTGAAAGGCAAAGACAAAATCAAAATGAAACTGCTGCAAAATATGGATACCTGTCCAGTGCGCAAATACACAGCACTACAAGGACATTCATTGGCCTGCATTTCAGGACCTATTTGCAAATGCACCTTCCATCATATCAAAATGATATCAACACATCATTTAACTATAAGAACTCTAGTCTATAAACTGTACTATGCTAAAAGTCCTGCTTTAGCACTAGCCAATTTAAATAACAATCTTCTACATGGTACAGCCAAAGACCTACTGGAAATAGAGCATATCCAGAAAAAATATTTCGGAAGTGAAAGCCACTTACAAAATACAGTAGCTGTACAACAGACTAGCAACAATTGTACAGATGGCAATCTTCTACTACACACATACAAAAAAGAAATACTAAAATTTAAAAGTATATCCGCTGAAGTATCAAACCATGTGTGTGTTTGTGTTGCTGCAGAACGTTTTATAAACGTAACACAAAAACTATAGACGTAATATACAAAATAGAAAACAATGAAGATTCCAAATGGTTTGAATTAGCTCTCTACCTCATAGCAGAAAACAAATACGAAATAACTGACCCCTTAAAACTTTGCAGTTATTGCACTACAAAACTTGACAACAATCAAACTCCTTCATGTGCTATCACAAATAACTTGATATTATTCCCACTACCAAAACCCCGGCAACAACTCAATTTATATGAGAGCATCATAATTCAAAAGGTGCACCCATTTCACTGTGTCTGACCACAGTGTCTGACCACACGTCCTTTACGGGTCCTGCTAAGGGACCAGGGCACTAACAACAGGCCTGCTTATCACGGGCCCGTTATTAGCACCTTCCCCATTCCCATTGAGCCCTATAGGGGCTGAAATGGGAACGGGGAATGGTTGGTTGAATGGGGACTTACCAGGTCCTCCAGGGTCAGAGTGACCTGGTAAGTCCCCATTCAAGCAGACCAGACCCAGACCCGGTATGGTATGCAGCCATAGTGCTATTAGAACCATGGCTACCGCCCAACTCGGAATGCCCCCATGGGGCCTCATTACGACCCAGGCGCTGGACTATGGTGCTATTAGCACCATGGTCCATGCCGGTCTCCGGCATGGTGAATGGTGGAATTACCGCCCCATCACAAGGTTGGCGGGGGCAGTAATTACCCATTCACCATTTGCCCTTCCCCATTCCCATTTTGCCCCATAGGGCATAATGGGGATGGGGAAGGCGCTAATTACGGCACCGTAAATTACGGTTGCCGTAATTAGCTCCAAGGTCCCTTAGCGGGTTGGATTTTAACGCCTGCAAAAAGCAGGCGTTAAAGCCTCCAACCCGCTAAGGGATCTTGTAATCAGGCGCTAATGGTTTAACGGCGCCGACGTTCTTTACGGCGCCGTTAAACCATTAGCGCCAGGGTTGTAATGAGGCCCCATGTGTCACTATGAAGATACAGAAGACTTAACTGTACTACAATCAAAACTGAACAATGAGCAGCGTAGCATTTTTCAAGAAGTAACAAAATACATTGCACATGGTGTACAACATGAAAATAAAGAATGTACCTGCCAAAATCACAAACCTATACTACTATACGTCAGTGGTGAAGCTGGTTCAGGCAAAACATTCTTAATCAAAATCATCAGCAAGTTCCTTCAACAATTCAAAAATAACAAACTGTCAGCTGTTGTAACAGCCCCCACAGGTTTAGCTGCCTACAACATAGGTGTTGTCACTTTACACTGATTACTACTCCTTCCAGTAGAACACCAAAACCAATTAGAATATTACAACCTTTCTACAGAAGCTGCAATGGAACTACGCAGAGTGTTAAAACAAATGAAAATGCTACTAATAGATGAAGTGAGCATGGTCTTCAACCTAATGTTGGCTTTGATTCACCTCAGATTACAAAAAGTATTCAAAACAAACTACGAAGAGCTCTTTGGAGGAAAACACATTATTGTTTTCGGAGATCTTCTTCAATTGACACCAGTGAAAGGTGAACCTATTTTTAAAAGCTTAGGACACAAACTCTGCCGTAAAACTGTTGGCAGCATAGGAAATGTCAACCTTTGGCAACATTTCCAATACAGAAAACATGTGCCAGTCTGCAGACCTCACCTACACCAACATTTTAAAAAGTATTAGAGTTGTTGTACTATCTCAAGAAGCACAAGCAATATTACAAACCCGGCACATCCATGCACTTTATGGCGATAACTCATGTGCTACTGATGTCATGGAACAATTAGCACACACAAATGTCAATTTTATGTCCTTGATGCCAACTCTTGCAAGCTGTTCCAATTTCAATGAAACAATGTTGAAAAAAGAAATTCAACCAATAATTGAAATTTCCTCCACAGACAATCTGGACGTACATGGTATGACACTACCCATATGTCAACAAGCCACAACAAGACTCAATACCTTAGAAAATTCTATCTCCAACACAGCTTGTTTGGAGAAAATATTATTATTATCTTTAAACTGTAGAGTAATGCTTAAACGTAACCTTGACGTGGAGCAAGGACTAGTTAGCTTTTAGCAGGCGTTAAAAACCAACCCGCAAAGAAATCACAAAGAAATCACATGAGCACCACAAATAAAAATGCATGGGGCTCATGCATTACGTGCACAGAAATCAGCACCAACTCCAGCACCTGCATCCACCAGTTATCATGGACACTGGGCCTCATTACAACCCAGGCGTTAAGGGGTTAACGGCGCCGTAAAAGGTGGCAGCGCCGTTAAACCCTTAACGTCTGATTACGAGGTCCCTTTGCGGGTGGCACTTTAACGCCTGCTTTTAGCAGGTGTTAAAAAACCAACCCGCAAAGGGACCTAGGAGCTAATTACGGCACCATAATTTACGGTGCCGTAATTAGCGCCTTCCCCAGTCCCATTGAGCCCTATGGGGCAAAAATGGGAATGGGGAAGGGCCATGGCGGCATGGGGAATTTCCGCCCCACCAACCTCGGAATGGGGCGGTAATTCCCCATTCCACCATGGCGGAGTCGGTAAATTACCGGCATGGACCATGGTGCTATTAGCACCATGGTCCAACGTCTGGGTCGTAATGAGGCCCACTGAATGAAACCTCAACTTCTGCAGAAGTGTCAACTGCACTTTTTTCAATTTTACCAGCTGCGGCCATGTCCAAAAGTACCACTATGTTCTCAATATAGGTAGAACTTTCACGGAAGTAAACTGTACAACATCTAGTGGAAGTCGACTGGGATGATGAGATTGATACAGCTACAATATAATACACAGAAACAAAATTACTAAAATGAACTTGCAAACCACTGTCAATTCAACTACCCAACAAACACTCAAAAGACCTAAAACTACTGCATACCTAAAAGTGGGTTAAAATTACAATAAATACAATCAAATAAACCTTTGATCTCACTAACATAATACAAAAACGAAATGCCCTATTGAAAATGTCATTAATTGACTAATATAATTTTATAGGTCCATATTTCTAAAACTTAAAACATATCTCAAATCCTTGCCACACAATTAAAGCAGATAAACACCATCATAATGACCAACTGATAGTAGTGGTACATGTAATGATTACACACAAGACTGTAAATAAACCTTCACACAATTAAAAATGTATACACATACTTTCCCATCAGCCACACTCCTGCCATCTCCACAGTGAGAGTTCTGGAATCAAAAGGACAAAACTGGAGATAATGTTATACTTTCCAAAAAGAACACCAAAGAACTATACTATATACAAAACATCTACTAAAATGGATGACACATTTTCCCCACAACCTATCACAGATAGCTACGACAAAGAAAAGTACCAACAACAAACAAGGAAACTCACGGAAATCTATTTTCCCCACCTAAAATCTTTCATAATATAACAAATAATAGGTTATTTATAACAAACTTAATACCCAGAGGACTCTAAGTGCGGACCCAGGGATCAAACCTGTGTTTCTCCACATCATCTTGATTCCAAGGCAAATGTTTTGCCCCTGAACTATCCTCCCGAGATAATTTGACAGCTATTCAATGCAGATACAGATCCTGCTTTGTATCTGCGGCTAGATGTCATTTTTTTCCAAACCTGAAATCAAACTAAGACAGCCTTTCAAACTTAACTGGAATAAGGGAACACTTAAGCAGATAAAATAACACACACACATGAAATTCTGTGCTGTATCATCGACATAACATTAGGATTATTGCACAGAAAATGTATGTTTATAGACGCAGCTACAAATATAACCGCTCCAATGGGTGAAACCAATTAAAGGACAGAAAGCGTTGACGCACCTTCACACATGCATTTTTATAGATGCAGTCATAGAAAAGCCCTGAATGTCTGTTTCTGTTATCCGCGGCTATACTAAAAAAACTACAAATTTAAATATGTATTTCCACTACCCCAGACACCAAAAACGTGGCATCAATATGTCTACCAGCACCCCTATGCTCCCTATGGTCCTCCTCCACTCCCCTGTTCTCTCCCAATCCCCCAAAACACTCAATGCATCTATGATGCCACTCCAACCAAAATGTCAAATAGTCGTGGCTACCACACATCTACAAACACACAATGTGCCATTTGTCCTAATATAGCTGCGGCTGCTCAGGTGACTACATCTACTGGCAGTAGCAATGCTGCGCACTGGTTGGCTGTTCGATAGCCGCAAATAATTACAATAGTACCATCAACCAATCAGAAACTACACAACACACACATCATATAGACCCTGCTCAGACAACCTACTAGAAATCCAAACTAGGAATAACTATCTTGGAAACCGAGAAAGACTGCAGATATTATGGCTGGTTTGAAAACTGTGTGGCTGATTGGAGACAGCAGGCTGTTTTGGTTACTGGCTTTTTGTGAGAAAATAAATATTAACATGGACCTATTTTTGAGAGATTTTACAATGAAATGATTTGGATAGCGGGGAATGCGTTGGTTCCAAGTTTTTCCAGAATTAGTAACTGTGAGAAGTACAGGGCACCCGGACGTCATACTAATTCAATGTTGGGGCAATGATTTGTGGACTGTACAAGGTGTGTCCCTTACTTTAATGATCAAATAAGACATGGAAAAACGAATGGAACTATTTCCTCACACCATCTTAATATTTTCCAATCTGACTCAGAGGCAAAAATGGAGCTCTACCAACAGATTTAATGGTAAAACTGAAATATCACAGAGACCACAACCAATTATGGGTTTAGAACAACAACACAGAGTCCTAAATGGCCAATGTCTATAGACCTGACTGAGTACACCTAAATGATGAAGGAAATGTGGTGTTCCTTTAAAACATCAAAACAGTACTCCAAACGAGCTAAAATACTACACTCAGCCTACCCCAAACCAGTCTACTTTTAACATATAAATACAAAAATATAAAAAAATAAACACATTTTCTTTTATTATACCTGCGGTTACATTTCATTGAATTTTATCATAACCACGGTTACAAACATGTACTGAAAAGGGGCTCACTTCAGGTTTTATACAACAATAAAACTCAAAAGATCAATACCGTATAACACTACGTATGTACTTATATAAAGTAGCTGAATATAAAGAAAGCAGAGAATAATACATAACATTAAACCGGATAAGCAAACATTTCAGGCGCAGTTATATCTATAGCCGTGTATAAAAACATACATTTTCTGTGCATTTTCTATGCAATAATCATATTGTTATGTGGATTATATAGCATAGCATTGTATCTCTGTGTGTTATTTTGTGTGCGTAGGTGTTGTCTTATTTAAAGTTTTGAAGGTTGGCTTAGTTTGGTTTTTAGTTGGTAGAACATGTACCTGTAGCGGCAGCTACAAGTAAGCTTTGTGACTGCATTGAATATCTGCTGCTACTAGTGATGAAGTGCAGGATTTTTTATGTGTTTCAGTGTTTCTAATTGGCTGGTGTGAATGCTGTAAATGTGTACTTCTTTGTAATAGGTTGCAGTGAATATGTGTCAGCCATTTTATTCGTTTTCTTAGAATATAGTGCATTTTCTTTTTCCGGTTTTGATTTTGGAGAGTATGAAACACCCCATTTTGTCTACTTTTCTAATTTTGACTGCAGAACACACACTGTGCAGTTCATGTTACCTTTGATAAAATATGAATGGCATTAGTCGGTTGTTTGTCATTGTTATATTGAAAGTTTTATTTGATAATATGTTGATAATGGGGCACTTGATTTTTTGTTGTTTTACTGTATTTGTTAACAATTAAGTGGTCCTACTTTATGTGTAGAAAATGGGTGTGAATAATTGTTGTAAATTGTTTATTCGGAAAGAAAAAGAATGTCGGTGAGGTGCATGATATAGAATTATTAAGTAGACTTCCTGCACTCAAAATAACAGAATGATCACAGAGCAGAAGACATGTGATTTTATAAACAATGCTTTTATACTCACTTATGGTGCGTGTTAAAGTGCGTTTTTGGGGTGATTTGAAAATGTGTTTGTCTTAAAAAGATTTCTTTTGCTGGTGTAAGGTGATTTGAAAATGTGTGTGCTTTAAACAATATCTGGTTTGCTGAAGTGTGTTATTGTGTTGTTATCTATATGAGAAAATGCATTGTCTTCAATTGTTTTTTTGTGTGAAACCAAGTGTTTAATTTCATGAAAAATATGTGCAATTGGTTTTATTTTTAAATATATTTTCATAACGAATATAGGAATGGTATTAGTTGTGCAAACTGCTATTATGTAAAATAGAAAGGGAATGGATTTTCTGGTGCAAATTGGCATAATATATGCAGGTGTAGTATGTGCTTAGCAATCTCTTTTTAGTACACAAATTAGAGATTGTAAAATGTTGGGATGGTTTATTGGCAGTTTCAATGTGCAACAGTTTAAAATAAGAAACACACTGGTTTCATTTTATGTTATGGTTACTCTAGTGCTATTTGATACAGAAATAGTGGCAGCTGCGAATGCTAGTTTACTGGGCACACTGGTTCTTCCATGGAGTTATGGGGAATCTTTAGCATGCTCATAGGTAAAGTTCTGACCAACGTGAGGGCTTTAGAAAAAAGACTGATTTTCTGATGAATTTCTGATGCAGGAATACCCCCTTGGCTCTGGGCTTATCGCTATTAGGAATGTGGCTCATTATACTGGAGTAGTAATAGTGTCTTTGTTTAGTTGGAGAACAGTAGCTATAGTGATTTTTTTTTACAATAGATTCATGTGTGCAGATCAAAGGCCATGGCTTAAAAGGCAGACAGAAAATGTCCAATCAACATTGAGCAAGAAAACAGTAAGACATCGCCCTTGCATTGTTCTGTGAAAAATACCTGCAGCATTAGAACACTCTAATTGAAGAGTTATTAGAAATGTGGAGGTAGCATCATTTTTTTGCAATCGTCTTTTTAGAGTTGTCATTTTTGTTATTTTATATTTTGTCACCAGTTGGACATTTGAATATGTCTAACATTGTGCAAAAAAAACCACTGAGACGCGGCCCTTAGAATGTTTCGACAGAAAGCGTTGTAACATCAATCATGATAAAACATCTGGTGTGAATCTTCTGGGATGATGTGGATAATGAGTATTGGAAACTTCACAAGATGGTCCGATCCATATTGGGATGCAGCCTTTTTTGGCTTATGTGTGGTCTTATATCTTCACGGTAGCTGTGAGCAGCGGTTGTGCAAAATCAACCTCCACCTATTAAAGGTGCTGCTAGCAACAGCCAGAATCTTCAAACTCTTGCAGCACCGGAACACTCTTTTTCAAAAAGCAATAGAAATGCTAGAGAGGTTCAGAGAGGAGGCTTAATTTTTTGTGCCATTGTATTTTTAGAGTGGTTATTTTAGTTATTTTATGTTTTCCGTACCAGTTGGACATTTAAATATGTCTCACATTGTTAATGAAAACACTAAGATGTGGCTATTATAATGTTCCGTCAGAAAGCTTGCGTACATACATTATCATAAATCATCTGGTGCAAGTCTCCAGGGATGATGTGGATGATGCATATTGGAAATTGCATGAGATGGTCTGGGCCATACTTGGCTGAAGCCTTTTTTGGCTTATATGTGGTGTTATAGCTTTATTTTATCTGTGAGCGGTGGTTGTACAGAATGAAACTCCACCTATTAAAGGTGCTGCTAGCAACAGCCATAATCTTCAAATGCCAGAAGCACCGGAACACTCTATTGAAGAATCATTAGCAATTCTAGAGAGATTCAAAGAGGATTATTCATTTTTTGTGGAATTGTCTTTTTAGAGTTGTCATTTTTGTTATTTTATGTTTTGCTCACCAGTTGGACATGTGAACATGTCTAACATTGTGCAAGGAAACAGTAAGACTGTCCCCTTCTAAATTTCCATCAAAAAGCTCGGGAACATCAATTTTGATAAATCGTCTGGTGCGAGTCTCCTCGGATGATGTGGATGATGTGTATTGTAAATTGCATGAGCTGGCCTGGACCATACTGGACTGAAGCCTTTTTTGGCTTATACGTGTCTTATATCTTCACTGTAGCCTTGAGAGTTGGTTGTGCATATTCACCCTCCAAATATTAGAGGTCCTGCTACCAACAGCCAGAGTCTTCAACCATCTGTAACATTGGAACACTCTATTTGAAGACTTATTAGAAAGGGAGGAGGTTTTTTATGAAGTGTCGACAGATGTGCTGCTCCTGTCTCCAGCAGTACCATTTGATGAGCAAGAGGCTGTTCCAGGATTTTTTTTCTGATGCAATGTATCTGCCGGAAGTCTTCCTCCACTGCATCCTGGGATACTAATGGTGTCTTCATTCGGTTGAAGACACTCCGGCATTTCACAATTTCGCAAATGAAATAAAAAAGAGATGCCTGCCATGGAATGTGATATGAAGAGTGTTCATCCTTTCCATGGCGGTCATTTAAAACTTGTATCACACAATGAGATATCAGGTCACTATTAAAAATTGCTTTTCTTTTTACTGTTATCAATAGTGTAACACTCACACAGCTTGCCCTCCAACAGATCTAGCTAAACCCTTGTGTGGTGGCTATACCTAGGTAGCACTGACTGGCTGCTTATCTAGTGTGAGGGAATAGGTCAAGAAACTGGCCCTATCACTATTCTATTACAGTCACTATTACCATACAATAAAAACACACATCTTAGATACGAGGCTGTGTGTTGTCTGCTTTGAAAATAAAATCTGTTTCACTTCTTCTTTTTCTTTGTTTGGCATCTAAAAGCAACAATCAAAACATAAAACATCATAAATGTCAAAGGAAGCTCTCATCAGTTGGTAAACCATGTTTAATCCGTTTTCCAACTTGACATAACTAGGGTAATGTGCTTTGATTCTTCTGTTGTGCTATTAGAAGAAACTACTCATCCTCTAAAAAAGACGTTTTGACCAACTCAGTGGCCTATTGCTTAAAAAAACAGTCAAACTAGGCCTACCGGTTTCAGTGGTATATTCAATTTGACAGCGTTCTTCAGTTTCAAAAAAACATGAGCCGGAGAGTTTCTCAGACGGTTAGTCACCCCACTTGTAGATGATAAAACGGGGTGAGGGGTTGGAGGAGAGACATATAATGTTATTCAATACATTGCTCTCTCTCTTAATGTATAACCAACTTCAATTAGATTTATATAAAGTTTCCTTATCCCTACTTAGTATGTGCCAGACTCAATAGTCAATGTTGGGTAAGGCGACTGTTTAATTTCACTCGTATGCAGTTTCCTTTGCCTTCCTGTTCACCCTGGAGTAATATAATATACCAAGTCTATAGGGTGTTGGAAGAGTTGGAGGGATTCATGCATGTTTAAATCTGTCATTTATTTCAGTTTGTATTTAGTGCCCGGCTAAAAATGTTGTTATTTAAGACACAAATGAAAAGACATATGCCAGTATGTTCTGAAAGGATTTTTTGTCAAGGACAAGCTGGGAAAAATCATCTATCTTCCCTTTCAAAGGTGCGGTCAAAATCAAATTGTGGTCAAGGTACATTGACAACGTTTCAATGGTGTTCACTGCAATGAAGAAGACCTTAAAACGTTCATGAATTGGCTAAATGACCAAAATAGATTTCTAACTTTCACTGAGACACATAGCCAAGAGTCCATCCACTTTCTGGTCCTAAATCTGGAAGCAATAAATGGAGAAATTACCAGCACGGTGTTTAACAAACCTACAGACCAGAACTCGTTGCTATTCTTCAATAGCTATCATCCACTGAGTCTCAAGAACAACTTGCGTTTAGCAATTTCCTCATATATTGGAGGACCTGCTCCAGCCTGTCCGACTATGATAGACAATCTGTCTATTTAGCTGCAAAACTATCATGCTGTGGTGATCCCAAAAGCATGATAAAACAAGCCTGAAAAAGAGCTAAAAACATTCCCATAGACACTACCCTGGAACAAGATGGGAGGAGAACAGAGTCCAGCGAAAATATCACATCGGTCTTCAGCTTTTCGCCCATGGTAAATAAAATAAAAAAAGAAGTCCTTAGACTTCAGCCTATCCTCAATGTCGGGGATTCTCGGTTGGAAAAATACAGATTTGCGATTAGGAGGAGACGAAATCTTTGTGATGCTCTAATACCCCTCTCTCTCACCTTTTGTTTTACTCTGGCTCTACTAGAACTGTCATCAGGCCTAGTACGGTAGTCGCCTGTCTGTTTCCATTTACTGCCCACTCTTCCCTTCCCTTCCTTATCTATGTCTTACCTCTTGCACCATCTGAAATATCGTTAAGCCGAATACAATAGTTAATTTCAGATCCTTACTGTTCATGGCCTGTAAGAATGTCATTGTATGTTCCCTTGTTGCCTCCCTTGCCTTGAAGCGCTTTGAAACACATTGTGTATAAGCACTACATAAATAAACTATCACATCATATCATATCATACACATGTACAAGGAGCCTAGAGAACAAGAACTGAACACCTTGTGGAACCAGCCAGCTCCAGCAGACCAGTCATTGTGTGGCCAGTATAGTGCATGCCCGAACACGACTTGATCTACGACAATCGACATTGGCTGGCAACATCCCTGGAACCAAAGAACTTTTACGAACTGCAACAGCAGTATTGTAATTTACTTAATTACATGCCCATGTACTCTGCGATATGTAGGCATGACAAGACGCCCCATAAACACCATATTGGCAGAACATCAGACCTGTATTTGCACCATAAAAGTGACAGTCCCAATGGTGCAGCACTTTATTTTGAAACATCATGGCCCCACAGATTTTACCTGAACTATTATTGAAAAAGTATCAATACCTAAAAGGGGTGGAAACCTACACAGCCTACTGTACAGGAGAGAGCAGCTATGGATTTTCTGCTTGCAAACTGACACTCTCGGCTTGAATGAGCAGACCAGCTGGCAAACACTTGCCACCTTGTGAACAACTGACACACTGTACTCTTGTAAGCAAATCAACATGAAATATGACCTCTATTAGGCTCGAGTCGAAATGCCCCACAATATATCCAGCAAAAAGATCCAAATAGATTGTAGCCTGCACTCCCATGTTGGGATGTCTGTCTATGACATTCCTGATGAATCATAGACAGGCGTTTTGAAAATCCAATGGCTTCACAACATAGACTCAGAATGCATTGTGTACCTAGACACACTTGCCTTACCAGAATCCTGCGGGATCACTTAAGTCGTGTCATGACTTGTCTCTAGTAACACGCTGTGACACAGAGAAAAAGAACCGGTAGACGAGAGTATAAAACAAACACCACTCCCTCCCGGGCACTGATGAAATTGCAGTCCTAAAACGAACAATTTAGTCAGATCGCATAATATTGTATGTAATAGTATTCCAAAAGGTCTAAATCAAAATTTAGATCTAGATGTAACAACTTGTAAGCATTTGACTACTGCATTTTATCGGATAACATAAACATCTGTAAGGAGCCAAGAACATTAAATACATGGAAGACACACTCGTTCTTGCAGAAGCCTTCGGGATAACCCAAGTGATGTCACAGCTCAGTCCTAGCAACCTGCTTTGCCACCAAAAAGAAGAACTGACAGAAGATAGAATTTCGGTACTGACATGATACCATATACCCAACTTTTACTGTTACAAATGAGGAGCCTAAATATATCCCATTTTACGAAAAAGACACTCAAAGATTGTGCCGCCTGTATAAGCATGTAATTTGATGGTGTCCTCCCATTCTCCCACTCTTTGCGCATGCGCATTGAGCACTATTCCAAATGTGGATGCAGCGGATGCTAATACAATGTTCAGTACCTGCCATTTACACTAAACAGACTGCTTGCTTTGGTGGAAAAAGTATCGTTTCATTTTCCATCTGCACTCCTGTTCTAAGGAAAGCCGTATGACTACACCTTTGAAAGGGAAGATCGATGACTTTTTGCCAACTCGTCTTGACAAAAAATCCTTTTGGATCATACTGGCATATGTCTTTTCAGTTGCGTTTTAACATACAGCATTTTTAACTGAGCACTAAATACGAATTGAAATAAATGATGGATTTACAACTGCATGAATCCCTCCAACTCTTCCAACACCCTATAGACTGACAATATTATATTACCCTATGGTGAACAGGAATGCAAAGGAAACTGCATCGAGTGAAATGAAACAGTTGTCTTACTCAACATTGACTATTTAGTCTGACACATACTAAGTATGGGTGAGTAAACTTTACATAAATCTAATTGAAGTTAGTTATCAATTAAGAGAGAGAGCAATGTACTGAATAACATTATATGTCTCTCCTCCCACTCTGAACCCTGTTTTATTATCTACAGGTGGGGTGACTAACCGTCTGAGAATATCTCCCTCTCACGATTTTTTTACAGCACGCAAGGTAGTGTTGTGGCTCTGAAAAAAGTGGTCAAAATGAATATACCACTGAAACCGGTAGGCCTGGTTTGACCTTTTTTTTTTTTTTGCAATAGACCACGAGGTTGGTCTTTTTTAAAGAATGAGTAGTTTCTTCAAATAACACAATAGAACAATCAAAGTACATTATCCTGGAAATGTCAAGTTGGAACACCGATTAAACACGGTTTACCAACCAATGAGAGCTTCCTTTGACATTCATGATGTTTTTTGTTTTGATTGTTGCTTTTAGATGCTAAGCAAAGAAAAAGAATAAAGTGCAACAGATTTCATTTGCAAAGCAGACAACACATGACCTCATATCTAAGACGTGTTTTTTAGATTATATGGTAATAGTGAATGTAATAGAATAGTGATAGTTCCAGTTTCTTGAACTATCCCCTCACCCTAGATAAGCGGACAATGAGCGCTACCCTGGAATGGCCACCAGACAAGGGTTTAACTAGATCTGTTGGAGGGAAAGCTATGTGAGTGTTACACTATTGGTAACGGTAAAAAGAAAAGTCATTTTGAATAGTGACCTGATATCTCATTGTGTGATATGAATATTAAGGGAATTGTCAGGTGTGAGACCCCAAAAGTCCAGGAAGTGCGTTCCTTTAAAACTGCCCCAAAAAAACTAAACAAAGGTGGTCTCCATGGATTAGGAGAAGGGGCTACATATAGTCTCTCTCCCTTTCCATGACGGCCATTAAAACGATAGAAGAAAAAATAAACAAATGAAATAGCCACTATGAAAAGGGAGAAGGGAGTACATGTAGTCCCTTCTCTCTTTCCATGGCAGCCACTCACAGAACACACACCAAGGGATTTAGTCATGACAGGTGCCTTGCCTGGATGCTAAGGACCCGGTTAGGGCCAATTAGATTGTTTATAATAATCAGATTATCCCTTGCCGGGTACTAATTGTACTTTAAACTGTCTACTTGGATAACATTAGAAAAAATATATATAAACACATTCAAGATATAGTGTAATCCGAAACATTTTACATGATCCAATTACCTGTTGCAAAGAGGCGCGTCGCTGCTTTTCTACATAAATACAGCTTTCAAAGTGATTGGGCCTTTTCTGGATGTGGCTACGGCTATGTGCAGGCATGTCTTCTTGATGATTTAGGTTATTGGTCAATAATTTAGATTCGAGCACGTCATTGCTTTTGGGCACACATTCTGGTCTGCTAAATTGTGTGGCCACCATTGTACCCGTCTACCAAACTCCTTGTTCCTGTTTTCTATCATTGCTTTTTATTTCTTGGTAGGTGAACTTCATTGGAAGCCTTCAGGAACTTTTAAAAACAGTACCTTGATTTATCCATTCTTTTTTTACCTTTCTTTTTCTTATACCTTTGTCCTTTGTCTTGTGCTTTGTACTTTGTCATTTTTTGTTAATTTAGGTTGAGTAGATATATATATATATATATGCAGTAAAAAAACTTTGTTAAAGGGACGTCATGGTTAAGTTGCGCCATTAAAAACCTATGAAATTCAGTAAAAAAACCTATGAAATTCAGTGAAAAAAACTTTGTTAAAGGGACGTTATGGTTAAGTTGCGCTACTTAAAACCTATGAAATTCAGTAAAAAAACTTTGTTAAAGGGACGTTATGGTTTCAAGTAAAACCAAAAAACCGCTGAAATTCGCTAGTTATGGTAAGCTAAGCAACCATAACTCGCGCCACCACCGTGAATTGCTAAGACTAAAACCCAGGACATCAAAGATGACATCACAAATGTCATTGATGATATCACTGATGACATCACATCTCTGGCTCGCTCTTTTTTCCTTTAGTGATATATCTTAGCCAGTAATACTTAGGAACAAAACAATCAAAAAGTCCTATATTTGTAGACTTATACTTCAAATATTTTCTTACAGTAATTCATTTGGGGTTCACGCACAAGATATGATACATATACATAGGGAGAATACACACTTGAAAGATAGCAATGTTTTTGTGTATTAAGACAAAAAGTAAGGTTATCAACACTTTCTTATTGTTCTGCTGTTTTTTTATTATTGTACTTTCTCTGGATATGCTCATATTTGTATTCGCATTACTATCTTTAGGGTGCAGTCACATAATGTGATAGTTATTCATAGGGAAGTAGTAGGTTTGAAGCAGAACAATAATTTCTGTGCATAAAGATAATCAGGTAGGTTATGAATACCTTCTGGTGTACTTCACATTCCCTGTATATACTTATATTTGTATGTGTTGTTGTGTCTTTGTGTTTGTATGTAATAATATTATTTAGGAAGTGGGTTTCATTAGCTACTTTTTACATGTTGCAAAGTACACAAGACTCTAATAAGAAAGCATTTATCATTTCACTATTCAACATGGGAAGATTATGAATATTACTCCTCCATCATGTATGCTGCACACAATGCTTATGTTTATACATGAGTAGATTATTATACTGTAAAGAACTTCATAATAGAATGGTATTTATATCAATGCATTGCTTAATGCATTACAAAGCTCAGATATCTATTCCAATGATCCTTGACACTTTTTTCGTCCACATTATAATAAGAATCCCTTGTACAGACTTTTCATAAAAAGTACATGCCCATGTTACGTCATGTCATCAATGACATTTGTGATGTCATCTGTGATGTCCTGGGTGTAAGTCTTAGCAATGCATGGTGGTGGCGCGAGTTATGGTTGCTTAGCTCACCATAACTAGCGAATTTCAGGGGGTTTTGGTTTTACTTTGAACCATAACATCCCTTTAACAACGTTTTTTCACTGAATTTCATAGGTTTTTAGTAGCGCAACTTAAACATAACATCCTTTTAACAAAGTTTTTTTACTGAATTCATAGGTTTTTAGTAGCACAACTTAACCATAATGTCCCTTTATCAAAGTTTTTTTTTACTGAAATTCATAGGTTTTTAATAGCAAAACTTAACCGTAACCTCCCTTTATCAAAAATGTATAAGTTTTTTTTTTTACTGAATATACATATTCATAGAGTGAATTTGATAGATGTTTACTAGGATTTCATAGAATATACTGACATAGAATATACTGAACCCCCTGCTAGTGATTTTGAGGTCCGCGGACTGTGCGTATGTCCGCGGATGGACACGGACAACATCAACACTACCCAAAAACTCAGGGGGTATCTTAAATTGTTCTATCATACCATATAAACACTTAACAAGTTCAAAAAGCACCACATAAACACATTACATGTAATAATAAATAAGAAGTGGAACCTATATATGTAACACATCAACAGTCCATTTAAATAGCATATGTAGTAGAATGGAAAATACCAAAACAAAAAAGATATGCCTCCAACATAATTACCTCACAGAAACTGCACAGCAAGAAGCAACAGCAGACCTACACAACAGTAACAACAACACTTACCAGAAACTAGTAATTAAACTTCATTTTTCTCATATATTTCTAAACTTTCTGCATTATGTACACTAAAAGTTATATATTTTTTTTTTTACAGAGAAATGTCCAGTACTTTGGAATGGCTTGAAGAAAATTTCCCACGTGAGGAAATGACTGAAGACAGTGATACTAATGGTAGACACTTTTCTATATAAGCCAATTAATAATCATTACTTTGGGGGTAATTCATAGAATTTAGCCTACAAGTGGCACACACGGCTGAAGCACAGAGTGCGCGTGCGACTGTCTGCGCCAGCCGGGTGTGCCAAAACCTATTTTAGCGCACAGCATGTTCATGGATACTAACATGCACAATCAGCCGTGGAATACACATACCCCACTCGCACCAGCGAAAACACGTGGAAAAATTCCCCTCTGTGGAGTGGGCTGCCTACGGAGAATGCCCATGGTGGATGGGTTGCCTGAGGGGCATGCCCAGGGGTGATGAGCTGTCTGTGGGGTATGGGGAGGGTGGATGGGCTGCATGCACATATTACGGGGGTGCGTGTGGATTTATACACGCAATTTTGCTGGCACGAGCGGGGTACGTGTATTATGAGGGGTGCGTGTGGATTTTTACACGTGATTTGGCAGTGTGCCCTCCCGGGTGTGCCCCCCCCATGCTGCACAGGCAGCCCACACCACAGGAGACCACCCCACACCCCTGAGCATGCCACACAGGCAGTTCACATGGCACTATGCACCTGGAAGCCCCAACTTATGTCCCCCCACCGCCCCCAGTGTCGGGCACCTGCCAGCAGGCCCCGACTCATGTCCCCTCCACCCACCCCCAGTGATGGGCACCTGCCAGCAGGCCCCGACTCATGTTACCCCCACCCACCCCCATTGACGGGCACCTTCCAGCAGGCCCCGAATCATGTCCCCACCACCCACCCCTAGTGATGGGCACCTGCCAGCAGGCCCAGACTCATGTCCCCACCACCCACCCCTAGTGATGGGCACCTGCCAGCAGGCCCAGACTCATGTCCCCACCACCCACCCCCATTGACGGGCACCTGCCAGCAGGCCCCGACTCATGGTCCACCAAACAACATGTCCTAACAAAACAGACCCATGGCCCTAATACCAACCCAAATCCCCCTTGGCCCCCAGTACAAGCATGCAACCATCCACTGCACCCACTTCCAAATTACCCATGCCATGACAGTCTTAAAAGAACCACCATGCCCATGCAGAAATGCACAACAGAGCAACACAGTGGCAACACATGACAGAGGCAATGTTCATTGAGACATGCACAAAACCAATGATAGTACACAACACCAACAGCAATCATGAAGTTATCTAATGTACTTACAAGTACTGGAAAACAAAAACATACATATAAATGAAATCTTTCAGATTTCATAACTGTGGAAACATACGTGTACTCTCTGCAACAATATGGCACGGGAACAAATCCCTAATGAACGTTTCGTGTATGTATCCATACCTTACTGTGAATATGTTCCATTTCAGCAAATGTACAAAATGCAAACCATGGCAGATGATGTACTACCTGCAATTCTGATAATCGCTCCACCTTACAAATACAAACACATAGTAAATACATAATATTAATGCTTCTACGTTACAATGCAGATGATACCAAAAACAACTGCAAGCTGACTAGATTCACACATGGTCAAGTATCACTTGGTAAGAAAATCTTCATAACAATAGGTATAATCTACCACACAGGGGCCACAACCAATGCAGGTCACTACACTGCATATATAAAAAAGAATTGTGGGTTGTTCGAATGTAATGATAATACCATCACTCTTAAGCCGAGATTACCAGCAAATCTTATAAATGCTTATGTAATATTCTTCAAACCAAAATGTAATAACTAATCTGTAAATAAACAATAATGAAATTTCAATTAGAAAACTATAAACAGTTAGAATACGCCAGCAGGTATCAAATTGCCCCAAGATTCTGCAACAACCAAACAGATGAATAATGAGATATGCCTATTATGCAATGCAACAATTCATTATAAACTACCTACACTAGCATGATCTTTTCCTAGATCACAGAAATTGAAAAAGAATATCCGCTCCAGTTACCCAAGTCATGAAAAAAAATATATCCAATCACAAAAAATCAAGCAGTAAGTATATTATAATTGAACTCACAAATACAGCTCCATAAGACAACCATTGAAGCAAACATCTAACCATACACCACAATTCAAAATGTTTACTTCCATGGATATGTTATATTGCAGTGCTTGCTACGAAGCTCCAAAATCTTAATTAAATGACTACATGACATAGCCAAAACTTAACATACAAACTATACAAATCAAACAGTACACAAACTGTAGATTTGTGGATATTTGATGAATGTTTGATTCTATGGGTGTGTTATGCTGCGGTGGTTATGGCCAGGGCCTAGAGTCTTGGGTGCATGGCCTACGGACTACGGCCTTCGGCCAAGCACCCAAGACCCTAGGCCCTGGCCACAACCACTGCAGCATAACACACCCGTAGAATCAAATATTTTAACTGTGCAACATGGGCATTTTTTATGTCTGCAGACAGCCGCAGTTACCGCGGACATGACGAACAGATCAAGGGCGCCTGCCATATAAACAAATACAGCATTTGACCCATCTCTTACTCCCCCACCCTCCCCAAGCACTCTTACACACTAACACACTCCACAAAGTTGTAATTTTCCCCTGTTCGTCGCCACGCTGTCCGCGGATGGCCACGGATCCAAGATGGCGGACGCATCAAAACAATACGACGCGCCTCACTCTTCATACCAGCCAATAAGCGAACATGTCGTATGTCCGCAGACATGATTCAAGCCGATTAGCAAATCAGTCTCCTGTCCACGGAGCGAACAGGGAAATATGTCTGCAGAGCGGACATAGATATCACTCATTTTTTTACACCTATTTTTTGGTCATTTTAAAAAAACTACTGGACTGATTTCCACCAAATTTACAAAAGCACACTTTCGGGACCAAGACGCTGCTCCTGCCGCAAATTTGGTGAAAATCTGTCCAGCGGTTTGGGCTGTAGGCGTGAGCAAAGTTTTTTCCCCTTTCACTCCATGGGAAAAAATAAATGTTGGCAACCCCCCTATAACTTTGCCCCCCCAGAACAAACCTCACCAAACTTTGCAAGAAAAATCAGAGTGGGCCATATACTTTTTTTGCAAAGTTTGGTGTGGATTTGTCCACGCGGAGCAAAGTAAGTCGCCCAAAAAGTGCTTTTCCTATGGGATTAGCAACTTAACCATAACTACACGGCCACTACCGTGGTCCGTTTTATGTGGGCAGTAGTCTTGTAAAGATTTATTTTACGATATATTAAGTGTAGTGTTTGTACACAGTTACAGTAACACTTTAATAACTTTCTATTCATCAACATTACACATAAATGTAAGCACTTTAAAAAGTTAAGCACTATGCAAACAAAGTTTGTTATGAACAGGTTTATTTGGGGGGAATGTGGTTGCACAATTTTATTTTAGTTTGGAGACATGATACATCATTTTCATTAGCCCAATTGTCTGTATTATTGATGTCAATTATGAATGGAATAACAAACCCCTTGAAATTCAAGGAAAACACTTTAGTTGCAGGTACATTAAGGTGAGCAATCCATTGTAAAAAAAAAAAAACCTTTGAAATATAAAGGAAAACCTTAGTTGCAGGGACGTTAAGGTGAGAACTTTACGCAACAAAACCCCTGAAATTCAGCTAAAGCAATGTTAACGTCACGCCCCCTATGACCACAATCATGACATCACAGATCACATCACTAATGATATCATTAATTACATGCTGTATGAGAACAATGATGACATTACAAATCACATCACTGATGCCTTCACTTGTGATAACACTAATTACATTGTATATAACTGACTACATCAATAATGGAATTTGATATAACATTTATAAGTTAGCTCATGAAAGCTTTGATTACCTTAATAACAAGTTAGGCCCGCAGGCTGGGGTCACTGCCCAGCATGAAGGTCGATAGTTAGTGGTCGGTTAATGTTAAAACATATCAATGTGCATGTTTTAAAGCAATGCCTAGTAGCACATCACTGTTTTAAAATATCCAGTGGCCAGTGTTGAAAGCTGTAACCAGTGCCCCTTTAATATGTTAGAATATACAGTCAGTACAGCCAAAGTATGTGACCACTGGCTAGTATTGTATTGAAGACCATCGCTAGTGGCTCGTTAATGTATCCAATATACAGAAGGCACGGCCCAATGATATAGATTGGGCTGGTTAGCATTGTATATTACACAATGGGCATATCCGAAGTCCATCACTTTTGGCATGTAACTATTTTAAAGTATACTGTGGACATGGCCAAAAGATGAACAAACTGCTCATGGTCAAAGGCCATAGCTAGTGAGGCCCATTTATATATTATAATATATAGTGTGCACAGCCAAAGATTGTGGCCATCGGCCAGTATTGTGCTAAAGCTCATGGCCAGTGGCTGATTTGTGTATATAATATACAGTGCACACTACTGAAAGCTGTAGCTACTGGTGAAGGCCACAGTCTATGGTTGGTGGCCTATTAGTGTTTTAAAATATTCAGTGCACCTGGGTGAAGAATGTGGACAGTGTAAATGACTGAAGGCCACTATTAGTAACCATTAATGTATTAAAATATATTTGGCCATGCACATTGACTATGGCTGAAGGCCATTCTTAATGCTGGCTTCTGTTGTAATGTAATTACTTATGTCATCAGAGATGTGATCTGTGATCTCATCATTGTGATCGTAGGCTGTGTAACAGGGGGTGCGATGTTAAGGTGGCTTTAGCTGAATTTCAGGGATTTTATGATGTTAAGTTCTCAACATAACGCCCCTGCAACTAAAGTGTTTTCCTTGAATATAATTATGGTTAAGTTGCTAAACCCATAGGAAGAGCACTTTTTGGGCGGCTTATAACTTTGCTTATAACAGTAATGTTCGGCAGTAATGTTAATCTAAGCAACCATAACTAGCGCCACCACCGCGCCACCACCGTGCACTGGTAAGACTAACACCCAGGACCTCAAAGATGACATCACAAATATCATTGATGACATCACTACATTTGGGTTAGATGACTGTGACTCATTTTAAGCTAGATTCAAAGCAAATTAAATCAGTATAACTAATGTCAATTTCAAACAATACAAAGAAAGGTTGGACAATGAACACCAACAAGAGTAAGAAATGTAAGCTCAACTAGATAGACACTCATGAGAGCAGTCAACCATCCCTTGCAGGAAGCCAAGAACCACTTGGAGAACCACTAATTTGAAATGTAGCAGAAATGGCCATGACTGAGGTTGAAGATACCATGGGGCTGATTCATGGAATTATTTGCACCAAAAAATGGGGATTTTTGCACCATTCTGCCCGCAAATCCCTTTTTAACAAATGGGGATTTGCGGGCAGAATGGCGCCCAAATCCCCATTTTTTGGCGCAAATAATTCCATGAATCAGCCCCCATGTATCAATCTGAACTATCTAAAGAAGACTTGTCAGTGCTGAAGTCACAGCTAAATAATGCGCAACTGTCCATTTATTTAGTAGCCACTGAAGAAATTGAACATGTTTTTAAACATGAAACAAACACTTGTAGCAGTAAAAATGATAAACCTCTGCTCATATATGTAAGAGGTGAAGCTAGTTCTGGTAAAATATTCTAAATTAAAATAATCAGCACATTTCTACAAAACCTAACAAACAACATTTTGGCTGTTGCAACAGCCCCCATTAGCTGCCTACAACATAGGAGGTTAACATTACAGTCGAACACCAAAATAAATTAGAATACCACAAATTACCAGCAGAAGCTGCTACTGAGGTACGCAGAATTCTGAAACAATAGATGAAGTAAGCATGGTTTCCACCCTCATGTTGGCTTTAATTCACCTTAGAATGCAAGAAGTTATAACAACTGACTACCTAGAACTGTTTGGAGTAAACATTTTATAAAACCAGTAAAAATGTCAACCTATTTTCCAAACATTAGGACATAAACAATGCTGCAACATTGGAAATTTAAATCTCTGGCAACATTTTCACTACAGAGAACTAATTCAAAACATACGTCAGTCTGAAGACCTCACCTATGCTAACATTTTAAACATCATTAGATCTGGTCTGCTTACTAAGGATGAACAATCCATCTTAAATACTAGACTAATCCATGAGCTACATGGGCAAACCACATCTGCTCCTGATGTAATGGAACAATTAACTCAGCAACATATAAAAAGCATGTCCTTAATGCCAATCCTTACAAGCTGTAGTCAATTCAATTAGAACATGTTAAAACAAGAAATGCAACCCATACCGCATATCAGCGCCGCAGACAAACTAGAAATGCATTGCATGACACTCCCTAAGCAGCAGCAAAACTAAATAGATTAGAAAAATGTATCTCCAATAAAGCTGGATTTGAGAAAATATTAACTTTGTGTCTAAACTGCATGGTCATTCTAAAACCTAATCTTGATGTAGAACAAGGTTTACTTAGTGAAGCAATTGGTACAGTTGTTGGCTTCCAAACATATCCACATGACAACAACATTCGGTTTGCAACATCCACTTTGACAAACTTACAGAAGTTAAAAAATATTGGCCACTCAATAGCATGTCTGCTTCTTTTCAAATGCATGTACATATGCAGAGAACAATTGTCTCTATCTCTTGCATATGCTTTCACTATCACACATCGCAATGTCTAACCCTAGATCACACATTGATTGACATAGGCAGCACAGTATTTAAAGAGAGCATGAGGTATGTAGTACGTTCACATATCTGTACACTCAATGGTCTATTCCTAGTTACCTTTGATGCAAACAAAGTCAACACTGACATTCCTTGCATCCTAGAACACAACAGACTATGTAGCCTGTACCCCAAAAAATAAAGCCTTCAAAAATAAAACATATACAAACAGGACCTACAACAGATCTCCAAACATTTCCACTAAAGAAACAACGACCAACTGCTACTCCTTCAATAATACAACCACAAAACTGTCCACTACAAACTCAACTGCAGATCCATCAGAAGACAAAGAGACAAATATCTCTTCTAGAAAAAAATAGCAGACCCATCAAACGATGCAGAGGCACAACTCTCTGGTCCATTTTAATTCAGCAACACAACTGCAGTAAATTGCTATGCAAATGCAACCATCAATCTTCTCAATTGCCACCAATTGTTCACAACATTTACTTAAACAGCTCAGACCAGTTGTGTTTGCATATGCTTTTCCTTCATAGAAATGCCACAAAGAATCCTGACAGCACTTACAGTGCCTCAGGTATAAGTCAATAATTGGACTACTGTGCAGGAATGGTAAAATTTACCATAAACACAAAGTAAGATCCACAAGAACTCCTAATGTACTTACTACCAGTACTGGAAACCAAAAACATCACTATGAATAAAATCTTCCAGATTTCATATACATGCACACATACATGCACTCTATGCAACCCTGTTTCACAAGAGCACATCCCTAATGAATGATTTGTATATGTATCCATATCAAATTGTGAATCCATTCCATTTCACCAGCTTCTGCAGAATTCAAATCATGGCATGCTATGCCCTTTTTGCAATGCAGACAATTGTTCAAGAATACAAATAAACTCGCATAGCCACAATGTCCTACTAATGCTTCTAAGGTAGAATGCAGATGTAAGCTCAATAGCTTTACACATGGCCAAGTGCCTCTTGGCAAGAAAACCTTCATAACAGCAGGCATAATGTACAACACTGGTGCCCCAACCACTTCAGGGCACTATACTGCATATGTAAACAAAATAATTAGTTGGTTTGAATGTAATGACACCTCTGTTACTCCAAAACATAGGTTACCGGAAAATCTAACATACACCTAATTAATATTCTTTCAACCCAAATTTACTCACTAAACTGTAGCACAATAAACAGTTAGAATACACAAACATGATCTAACTAACTACATCCATTGTCAACAATGATACTTTTAAAAGTCAAAATAGTTAGAATACACTAACAGGTATATAATTTCTTCAAAAATACCTTTCATTGCAATACATTTCGAATATGCCATGACAGTTCTTGTTACTACAACACTTCTTGTAAGGTCTAATATAGTTAGAATACGCAAAACAGTTATCAAACTACTTAATTACAACACACGTCAAACAAACATACTATCACACTTAAACTCACACAATTATAATCATATTTTTAATCCTCCATGGATGTATTTTCTCCCAATGACCCAATGATTATTTCATATGACTACAACAACAGCCCACACTAATGTTGCACCAACCATAGTACATAGAATGTACTCTTTGTGAGGGTCAAAACAGTCAATGTATATGTACCATTGTATGCAATTAAAGCTTAGAAACTATCCTGCTTAACAAATCATACAATTTTTTTCACACAGAAATAAACCAGAGACTCCACCCGTATTACTGTATGCAAATAAGTAACAATACCAAGTATAACCAAATACGTATTCCTTAAGCACTATCCCCCATTGTAATACATTTATAAATACCATATGCAATTCAATTACATCATTTCACCATATTACAAATACTGTATGCTCCCCTACAGTACCTATAATTACTATACACATTACTATAATCTGTGTAGCCATTGGACAAGTTTTTGGCGACATGGCCTATGGCGTGTATGAGTATTTCCACAAATGGTGTGCCCTCCCCAGAACGTTGGCACACTTTGACAAAACCGCACCAAACTTTGCAGAATCATTTCGAGGGGGCCATATACTACTTAAGCAATGTTATAAGATGCCCAAAAAGTGCTCTTTCTATGAGTTAAGCAACTTAACCATAACTGCAGTGCCACTACCGCAGTCCCTGTAATGACCTTGTGTTGTGGGGCATTTCATGATTTAATGAACTAGGGAATGGCACTGTGGTGCAATTCACAGATTATTTTTTTGTAATTAAAAACCCTTAGCACCTGCGTGTTGATAAGGGTGTTTTACAAAAATACAAAAATGACCTTGTGGTGTGGCCCTGTGCAATGTCCTACTTTTCAAATTCAGTTTCCCTATTGATGATGTCACAGTCATCAACAGAGAAAATGGATTTCAGGAACTAGTTCATGACACAAAGGTCGCTGCATGGTAAGTGTCTTTTTTTCAATTAAACTGCCTGCGTTGGGAACTACATGGCTGCTAATTACAATATAATCTGTGGTGGCAGTCTTCCAGTTACAGTAATGCTGCCTGCATTAAGGGACACTTGTTTCTTTTGAGCCTTTAACATGGGTGGCGGGTGGTTAAAGATAGGGTTATCCTATTGCTGTGGTGTGTAATGTTAAACACACCTATCCTAAGTAAACATTATTTTTAGATGTTTATAGTGGTTCTGAAAATAATCGCTGTGGAGTTAAAGAGGTGATGGGAGGGAGTGGATATAGGAAAGATACGTGGAAAGTAGGCAATTTTGTTTATGGCATGTTTGATTTATTGATGTATTATCATTATTTTCTTAATTAAAAGTCAGGTAACAACAAACCTGAAACAGGGAGTAGAAACACTGTCAAAAAAACTACTGCCAATTTCGTCCATGTTCCACCCAGGCATCCTCAATAAACAAAAAAACTTGTTGCATTCTGTTTAATTGGCAGAAAGCACTCCCTCCAGGTGAAAGCACCAGCTACTGGAGACTTGCGGTAGTATGGAAGATCAACACAGGGGCAGCAGAGGAGACACTCCCATCATTGGCAACAGATGAAGTTGACAGGAAAGGTTGTGAGGATGACGCAGTTGGTGGTGGTAGTTCCGCTTCCTCTATGGCCTGAGGTGCTGCATGTCCAACAGTGGATTGCAGAGCATTGTAACCAAGGTGGATTTCCTGTTTCTGGAAGCTGCTCCTGAAATGTTCACCCTCTGGCCGACAGTAGTAATGATTCAGGTGGTTGACAAATGCTGTGGTGCCCAGGCTCTGTGCAGGAACCACAGAGATTACTCTCTTGTGCACCTGACCACAAAATATGCACTGTCCCTTTTCCACACCCAAAAGTGGAGTGTTTTTAGGGAACCTGAAGTATACCAGCAGAGGGATGGTGTGAAACTCCTGCATCAGTACTTCTTGGGTGGAGCATGCTGCTCTACCCATTCAATGTCCTCTTCCTACAAGTCTTCCGGGTCTTCAGGGACAATGAGGTCAATATCTTCATTTCTCAAGGGTGCCTCAAGATGGTGTGGCTCCATCTCCAGAAAAAATAAAAAATCTAAATCAAAAGAAAAGAAAAACTAAAATAAAATAAACAAACAGAAAACAAAGTACAACAAAGGGAGAACACACAGGACACACAGGGAAATGGTTTGTAGGAAATAGCGTGCACAGTGACTGAATTTATCTCCAAAACAATGAGAACGTGTGAGGTTTTCTGTAGTATATATATTTATATGTCATTTGCGATCTGTATGTGTATGAACAAATCTGCTTGCAAATTTCATACAATGCATGTGCACATAGGTCAGTACGTTTGCAGAATTATTTGTACTCTTGAATCTTAATTCAAAAAGAAATTAGTCTTTTTTTTTCTTTTATATTTTGGATTTTTACATATGCTAAGTGACAATTTGGTTGTTGATTAGTTTAGGTGTGCCAACTTTTATTTCTAAGAAAGTGATATGTATGTTTTTCCTTATATGAATATTCAAATGAATCTCGATTTCAGAATCAAATGTTGAATTTAGTGTTGCTCACATATGGGTTTGATACAAGACATTTATCAAAATAATGACGTTTTTTCTCAATTTTTTATTTAACTTTTTTTCAAAAGAGAATTCAATTATGTATGTTTTTTCGGGAGTTCACATTCCCCCTATACATAAAATAAAGTTATTGGTAGAATAAGATGCAGTTTCTATTTTATTGGGCGTGTTTGTTGTTTTCGAATTATAAGGAGTAGAACATTTTGTTTCAAGAATTTTGTAGCACTGTTCTTCAATCTACTCTTCCTCACTTAATTACCATCTGAATAATTTGTAACATTAAAATTACTCGATTCATTTTGGCTGGGGGATAGAAACAAGGTAAACATTGAAAGTATTATTTTATATTTTTCTCCATTCAGATAGTGTCTTCATATATCTCCTTTTTTGTTAATTCTCAATCTCAATATTCAAACACGCAATATTTTGAAATATGTATATAATGTGGATGTGCTGAGAAAGTATTTTATTTTTTTAATTAGCGGTCCAATAAAGTACTAGGACAAGTAAGTGGGCTGTATTGGTAGTATCTAGATTTGTAATGAGTGGTTAAAAAGGAACTAAAAAACAGAAAGTAAGGATTTCACATGTTATGAGCAGTGCTTTTACTTTATGTAAAAAATTGTCAATTAAGACAGTGTTTACTCATATTGATGGGTACTGCTCATGAATATAGGTCTCATATCGGCTCGCACCTCTTCCTTATTACAGTATTGCTCTAGATCTCAATCTGAGTATTATATTTAAAAGTACATTTTGATTTATAGGTAGTCCTTAAAATGACTTTTGGGTTTATAGTGCGCAAGGTATCATTTTTCAGCACTGAAGAAGGCATGATGTAATGTCAGAGAACCCTACTTTCAACATATCACTCTTCCTCATTTCAGTACCACACTGCCGTAAACTCATTCTTCCTCATCACACTCCCTCACTAACCCCCACTTTGCTGTTCATTGTCAGAGTCCCCATCTACACCACTAACCTCTTCCTCATCACAGTTCCTACTACACCACCTCACTCTTCAACTGAAACCTAGAATATTGCAACATTATAGAGCAATTTTGAATCAATATTTTAAGGAAGTTTGGCAGTATTGGATAGATGAGGTTAGGCGCATTGACACTAAATTAGAGGAGCTGATAAGGGCTGCAAAAGGAAGCAAGTGTGTAGACACCCTGCCAGATGACTACATTAATGAAATTGTTAAGGAATGGTTTGCTTCCCTAAATTGCGCACACATCAACACAAAGTTAAAGGAGCTTGTTTAAGCAATATTTAATCCAAAAAAAAAACAGCAGACACGTGTTTCGAGCAATGAAGCTCTTTTTCCAAGGCTGTACATAATTACAACATAATATACATGTTTAACAATCCCATGTTTTGTTAAACAAAATAGATAGACCCAAAGTTCACAACAATCAGAAGGGCAAAGAGGTAATGCATTTCAACCAAATCATTTTTTGATAAGTACCCAACATAACATTTGGTAAAAACAAATTGAAAATTGGTCAGTAGTACCACATATGTAAAAAAACAATATACATTTTTCATCGAAGAAATATGAATTTGTGAAAAAATGAATATGTGAAAACAGAAGAATTATAACGTTTACAAATAGCACACGTAGCAGGACATGACAAACCAAGAGAGAAAAAGATAAGAAAAATATAATTGGATTAGATAGTGATTGAAACCGCTTGTGTGTGTTCAAAGACTGTATAAGCGCCCCATATATTTTAACAATAGAAGGCAGAATTTGCCTGAAAAGAATTAACCGTTACCGTCTGGAGGCTTAGTTGTAAATTATTTGCTAGGAGAGAAAGGGGAACTTTCAGTATTGTGTGATTCAAAAAGGGAAAGAGTTTTTGAAAATCCATATATATAGCGATGGAAACCATTAATGTAACAAAATAGAGACCTTACCAGTTAATTATAGAAAATATATGCTCGGGTGATTTCACCAACTCCACTGAAAAAAGTAAATTTCAAGTTTTAAGGCACTTGCCTAGCATGCAACGTGGCAAAAAAGCAAAAGAGTTAACTAATTAATGCGTATAAGCACGTACCTATATAGTAGCAATTGCAATATATTGATCTGACCATAGCAACAGCAATTGTAAACAAAGACACGACCGGCAGGGAAATGACATAATTTCCAAGGGAAGAAAAAGAAAAGACACGCACACATATTAGGCGTCTATCCATCACACGTTTAAACGCAAAGAAAGTAGGCATCCACATGTGCATGGCCCCTGCTTCCAGCTAGTATGGAGGTGTCTGCGTGAAAGGACGCACTAACCGGCGTTTCCGCACAGCGTCTGGGAAAGCAGCAGCCTCGCGTGTGCGCGCTGAGGCTCCAGTTAAATGGAACCTGGGATACATCACGTTAGTCACATTTAGAAATATGACGGCCATATTGAAGGTACCTAACGCTGAATGCGAATGAATGTAAAGCTGGAAAAGAACCTAATTGAAGAGGACAAAGCTAGTAAAAGCGACAAAAGAAAAACGGTTATGAAGTGCATATAGCATGGTCATGGCAAATGTACAAGGTGACATCAGAGAAACACTGAAAATTCATGGTCACTATTAAGGCCAGATGCCTTTGTTTCCTTGAATTAAATATTGCTTAAACAAGCTCCTTTAACTTTGTGTTGATGTGTGCGCAATTTTGAATCAAGACTTCAATTATCCCTTGTCCCTGTACATAAAAGAAGTGGTAATAAAAGTTAAGGAAATTGGAGTCGAGGCTCATTATCACTTTCAATACTAAAAAACCTAAGGGATATACAGCTGGGGAAGATGGTGTTTTAAGTGAAAGTCACATGACCAGAAGACAATGAATCTCCTGCGTTCAGAAATAAAGGCATCCTGCTAGATTGAGGCTGTAAGAAAAGCCTGAGGAAGTCGACGAGTTGGGATGGAACGCATGGCAAAACAACAGCAGTTGTAAATTCCTTAACCAACTTGTAAGTCTGTGTTGACTTTAAATGTTTTACTTGATGTATTTTATCTAAAAGAAAAATTATGTTTTAGCACTGTTATTCTGGGATTGAGTGTATGAGTTGTTTGGCCTGTGAATGCAGTGAGTGGCATGCATTATAGTCACCCATGTGTAACGCAGCGTGTGTGAATTTAAAAACGGTTTCTCTCCTATAACCGACACACGAGCAACTGCTTAAGCAGACATTTGTGCCACTATGAGAAGTTTCTGAAAGATATATACTGAAAAAACTTTAAAGTGCAGTTAAATTGACCATATTTAACACAAAACCCTTGAAATTAAGCAGATGTGTGTAGTTATAACCATCTTAACTCAGCACGCTCCAATGATGTCCCCCATAATGCCATGTCGCATATAATGCCATTTTGTATGTCATTGTGAATCCCTTCTCTTATGAGATGTATATGCTCATGGGCTTTGCAATGGGACAGTGCCGAGTTAAGCAGGTCATTAAAAGTTGTCATTATTCCCCAAAATTCTATTGCTAATAACTTTTGACTTGCTGTATGGATTTGGATGAAAATTTCCAACAAACATTTTATCAAGAGATGAACTAAATTTAGCCTTAGTAAACTCAAAAGACCAATCAGAGTAATGGAGTCTAGCCCTTGAATAGGGGGATGGAGAATAGTTAACCAATGAAAATGAATAAACATAAGCTGTCATATCATCATTTAGCTATGTCTGATGGTGTGGTGGATTATTCATAAGCAAATTAACAAGGGGGGTCCTGGGAGTCCCTCTGCCAGACATTAGTCCTGGTTACGAGAGACTTACCCAGAGTCTTTAGCTCACTATCTTTCACAGAGAAGAAATATCCCAAACATATCAGTCCTTGTCCTGCCCTGGGGCAGTCCAGCATCGAAATGCTAGGGAATTCTCCTCTGAACAAGAGTACCAACAGAAACCCCAGACACGTGTTTCGGTCTGGTTGGACCTCATCAGTAGGGTGGATCTGTGCCTCTCTAAGAATAGTGAGCAAGGGGTCCACGTCTGGATTCCCCTAGTAACTTAGGGTGAGACCCAAAGTTACTTAAATATGCAAATTAACAAGGGGGGTCCTGGGAGTCCCTCTGCCAGACATTAGTCCTGGTTACGAGAGACTTACCCAGAGTCTTTAGCTCACTATCTTTCACAGAGAAGAAATATCCCAAACATATCAGTCCTTGTCCTGCCCTGGGGCAGTCCAGCACCGAAATGCTAGGCAATTCTCCTCTGAACAAGAGTACCAACAGAAACCCCAGACACGTGTTTCGGTCTGGTTGGACCTCATTGAAGTAGTTTTGTTCTACAGAAACGGTGGCACAATCATTGATTTTTCCACATATTCACTGGGCATATTAATTCATAAATACATATTCTTCCTGTACACTGGCCTGGTTCTTGGCTTATCTGTGGCAAAGGGGGAAGTATCTATGTGGCGCTATATGAGTCATAGAGAGGGCTAGACTGAACATCATAGAATATCGTTGTGCTGCTATTGATTGGGGCGGGAAGGAAATCCCCATGTTAAGGGTTGTCCCTAGATATATCACAGCATCGTGATAGTTGACGGAATTGCATTTTAAAGAATAAACATTATACCAATGATTACGGGTCTTCCACCTCTCCTCTTTTCCTGCTCACACCATGTCATTAGCTTCTTTAGGACAACGCGTGAAGATCTCCTGCCACCACCCCAGGTCCCTCAGCAACCGTTAGAAGGCTGTCGGAGGGCCGAGGGAGAGTCAATTGATGCCAACTGCTGAAATGTACACACGAGTTTCCTCTCTGTCCATACACACGAGTTTCCTCTCTGTCCATAGTGTTGCCCCTGCTTGCACTGGCATAGGGGGGGTCACAATGTCAGGCCCTAGCACCCCAAATAAGGGTACCAAACGGTATCCATGAGGCTATCCAATTGATACACCACTTTATAAGCGAAAAGCAGATTAGCCTTGAACCCATATATAAATGTGTACATATGAGTGGGTGGCTTGAATATGGGTATGCCAGTATTGAAAATAAAGATATCAAAGTTGTATTCCCTCAACATTTTGTTTGCACATAGATCTTGCAGACCCGGCTATAACTCTCTGTACAAAAAGTAATTACCATTCCCTGCCTTTCCAGCTGTCTACTTAATCACACAACAAAATATGTCTTGGGTATTTATTAACACTATCAGCATAATAAATAAAGTCGATATTAGGAATCTAAACCCATTGGATTTGTAATTAATTGCGAGGATATACCTGCACTAAACTATAGTTAAAGTGTTGACTTTCAGTAGTCGTTGACACCCTTAAACCGCCTGCAATCCAGACACCTGTCACTCTCGCCGTTGCTGATATCGGAATCATATATTAAGCATTACTGATGACTCTGCAAGCTTTAGGAACGGCTGTGTTTTATCAACTTGTGAACACATTTATGATAATAGTTCCATATATCACTACTAAGTGAATTCCTGTCAGAGCCATCAATAGGGTTTGAATGCATTGTCAACATTTGAGTGTGTGATAATCAACACGCTTTGAAAGTTAAATGACTCTCGGCAGCAGCTTCCATCCATTTTAATGTGCCCTCAACTCCGAATAGATTCATGCTTGAAATTGATTGCCCCTTGCTATCCACACCGTTATATGAACAATAGCAGCATAATGACGCCTTGCATGTCAGGTCCTTGAAAGTAGAATCAATACACTAATTTCTTATCCGCTTCTCTGGCTTCCTCCTCTTTCTTAACAAAGTTGAACAAACATTTGCTTTGATCACACTCTTTCACCTGAGGCTGCAATCTGGTGAATACAAAATGGGTTCTCCCTTCCCTTGAGTGGCTGTGTTACTAGTTCTCGGTTCGGGAAAGTTGGGCACGGGGTGGCAGGGGGGTTCATGAGTATGGTGAGCATGCAGGTATTTGGCTAATTGTATTATACACGAACTTGTACAGTGACTAGGAATATAGGAGGCCACCCCACGGCGCATTCTGAACTCTTTTCAAACGAGATATTTGGAACAAAGTAAAACGTGGATTTTATTGTACTCATATCTGATAGCATCTGTGGATGTTTCACATGTTTCCTGGGTCATCACTCAGGTAATTTTTATTTATCTTTCAGTTTTGCCTTGAAATGTATCAGGATTGCACCATAAAATATTGCTGAACAATGTTTACATTCCTTGAACATCTTATTTTGAGATATATTTTTTTGTTATTTAGGTAACATTTTGAAAATGTGATATTTATTAGTTTATATTAGACAGTTGTATCAAAACTGACATTTTTTTTATCAATGTGATTCACAAATGTTGCATGAGCTGAACTTGTAGGTGGATAGCTGTTGGGAGCCTCACAATGCCTTGGCACATCTATTTTCTATCTGCCATGCCATAATTTCATTCTTACCTCTATTCTCATTCCTTGCACCCCCAGACTGCTCTTCTGTCTCCCTCTTTCAGTTTTGAAGCTATATACCGTTTCCCCCTGCCCATTAGCCTGGCCTAGTTGCGCAGTCTCTTGGGACCGTGTGAAGTAACAGAAAAATGTACTGTGGTTCCATCAGAGGATTGTTTGGGTAACCCAGAGCCACCAACGGTTAAACAAAGAGGTGATTGTTGGAAGGTTTGGAATGCATCCTAACCTCTGGCATAGCTCTGGGCAACCATCTGGACCATCGTTCTTCAGCCTTCCAAGACATTGCAGTTTGGGTACAGACAAATGCACATCAGGCTTGGTGCCACCCCAACAGAGGCACACGTTGCCTACTTTGTGTTGCTGATAGATGTCTATTCTAAGTAGCTCGTGGTTTGAGTGTCGCATGATCTTTTCAAAGTGATAATTACATGTCTCCAATTTGTGATGTGGCAGGAGGCTTTCCCAAAAGAGGTTGTCATTGATAATGAAACACAATTATTTTCAAATGCATTGAAAGGGTTTCTCACTGAGCATTAAACATTGCATTGCAAAATGGCATGAAATAATGCAAACGTGTTGGTAGCATGAAAAGTTAAATGTATTATGACGGCCATTGTCCAGATCTGGATAGCTGTGTTAACAGGATGTGACTTGTGCAAGAGGTAATGGACTGGGTTTTCGAGTGCATTACACCTCTTGCAACCTCCTTACTTTCCCTCTTTAATGTTCTACATAGGCCCAATCCCAATAAAACATGTATTCAGCACGGAGTGATAGGTCTGTTCTCGTGGTTAGGGACAATAGTGAAATATTAAGAAGAATTGAGTGAAATTCGTTATGGTACCTCCTGGTATCTAGGTTAAAATCTGTACACTCAAGAGCACAGGAAAGGGACGGTCGAAGTTCTCCTACAGGGTGATTGTCATAGGAGACCTGGGAGAATGCTGCACGCTTAACTATTGGTAGTGGGTGAATTAAGCAGCATGTAGTTCTGAATCCCAAATATGGGAGACCTTCCAGCTGATTGTTGTCTAAAGAATTGCAGAGAGAAATAGTGATTTTGGGAGTCTTGCAAAGCCCTGACATGTCCCTTCCCCTTATGCCTGTCCATCTCCTGCTTCCAGCAGCCACATCTGCATTTCTGTTTCCATACGTTAGTCTCTACGTGGAGCGTGCGTTGGTGCGCCAGAAGCTGGGCAAGGCCCCAGGCCGTGAAAGAGTCACGATAGATTTTTTCAGGAATGAGTCTTCAATATGGGTGCCCTATTTGACCATGTTATATAACACTGTGTTGGCCAGCACCTTGATTCCAGGGTCTTGGACTGTGCCTTAAATAGTCCCAACACATAAAAAGGGTGTGTGCAATGACCCTGTCAACTTTAGACTGATTTCTTTGCTGGATGCTGGGGGGAAGACGCTTGCCAGGGCACTTTTATTCCACTTGGATGAGTGGGTATTGAGCTCCGGTGTAATTGATCATCATCAGGCAGGATTTTGTGGGAGCCTGAACATGATCGACCAAAGTCTTTCGGCTGCGCTTGATCTGTGAAAAGTATTCTGTTCTGAGAAAGGTCAGTGTCTATGCTGTGTTTGTGGACCCCTGCATAACTTTAGATACGGTCCCATGGGCACGTTTGTGGAAGGTCCTGGAAAAGCTCTGGATCCCTGTGGCTCTGCTTTCAGCAGTTCAGAGTCTTAACACAGAGAACTCGGCAATAGTCTGCTGGAGACAAGAGGGAAGCACTTCCCGTAGTATTGCTATACAGAAGGGAGTCGGCCAGGGATGTGTGTTGGCACTGAGGCTGTTCTGCATTTTCATTAATGACGTTTTGAAGAGGTTGTTGGCTGCCCAGACTGACGCCCCTTTTCTAGCAGTTGACAAGTTTCCCACATTGTTGTTTTCCAATGATGCTGTGCTACTGTCTCTCACTCCGGCTGGTGTGTAGAACCAGCTGGATATTGTTGTCTTTCGCAAAGAAGAATTAGCTTTCTTTGAATATCATAAAAACCAAGGCTATGATCTTCAATGCCAATTCCAAGAAGAAGCAGAAGCCTTATCTCTCTTTGTAGAGGGTGGTGCAATTGAGCAGGTCCAGTCCGATGATTATCTAGGTCTGAGAGTTATGGCATCATGCAGTTGGAAAATGCAGGTTAAGAAGGCCAACCTCACCTTGGCTAGATATAGCGGGGCCCTCACTAGATTCACCAACGAACATGGGAATGGGGCAGTGTGGGTCTCGCTGGAGGCGTACCGAGCACAAGCACGGCATGCAGCATTGTTTAGGGCGGAACTCTGGGGGCACGTGGAGATCAAGTCCCTTGCAGTAGCTGAGACAAGATTTCTGAAGAATATCCTTGGGTTGCTCACTTCGGCCCTGTACATCCCAGTGCTTTTGAAATAAGTTGGATTGGAGGTGTTTGAGGTGATCTGTAAATTATGCCCAGTACTGGGCTCACCTCTGGTCTAATCCTCACCTTTGTAAATACAAAGATGCAGTTACAGATGTTTTGTTTCAGCAGGGGGGCAGCGCCTTAAAGTAGGCTGCCCATGTGAAAGGATATATGGGTTTGCTGGGTCTGGAGGATTACTGGTAAAATCCCTCAATCCTCACACCGGTTGCAAAGGAAACAATCAAGAGCGCAGCAGGGGCAAAGGCACAAGAGGGCATCCGGGGAAGATCCAGGACTTCTGAGCAGCTGGGCGGATATCTTTCAATAAAGACGAAGGCGGGCTGGGAAGATTACCTAGACTATGTCACGCCCAGGTGGGAAAGAACATCATATTTAAAGTTCCATACTGGAATCTTGCCGACTGCTGTATTTTGGCATAGATGGATTATTGCCGTTTCCACATCATGTATCCTTCGTGATGAGCCTGAAGACATGGTACAACAAAATGTGTTACTCTGTCCGGCCACAATGCCTCTCAGGAAGCGCTCTCTGAAGCCTCTGTTCTTAAGCTGTGGATGTAGGTCCCTAGCTGGTGCTATGGAAATTTGGCTGGATGCCTCGGATACAGAGGCTGTGCTTGCCACTACAATCTGAGCTGGGCAAGAAAAATGTATATGAGGCATAAGACTTTATGAAGATGGTTTAGCCAATTGACCATAAAGGGGTGATGTGTTGAGAACATATAAGTGGACAATACATTTAACACAATGTTTCTATTTACAGACATTAAACATTTCCGAAATAGTGAACAGCATCTCCAATTATACAAGGCATATAAGGACACCAAACCCAGGTTATATCTTATCCAAGTGTGTGGTACACGGTTTGAAATGTGTAGTATCTTCCTCCAATATGTAATTTCCTATTTATCTACTTGAGAAGTGGTTATTATTAGGAGTGCATCTAAGCCATATAGAATGGTGGGTAGTAGACCCATGCAGGTTTAAGCGAAATCTTGCCATATCTATGCATAATAATTTGAGTTTGACATATGGCAGTATTGATTTTTCTCTCGATGCACTCATATTGGCTCTTTGATTTTGGTACTCCCTCAAAACATGTGCCTAGATAATTATACATGTCAACCATCTGCAGTTGTACCGTGTTTACTGACCAAAAGAATTTTCCCCTAGCAGTTTTTATTGGGAGATATTGAACTACCTGTGTCTTCTCATGATTTATTTTCAGATCATTAATTTGTATGTATTCCTGAAAAGTTGTCAACAATGTTTGTAGACCTACCGGTGTTTTTGAAATTGAAACAAGATCATCTGCATATAAGAGGTGTTTTATAGCAACATTGGCAATTTTGGGAGAATCTGACTGTACCACAGAGAAGACATTTTTCAAGTCCTGGATGTAATAATTAAAGGCTGAGGAGGCCATTGAGCACCCCTGTTTCAATCCACGAAATGTATGGATTGGCGCCGACAAGCTACCTTGTAATGAGAGTCTAACACAAATTGTTGTGTCTGTGTGTAGTTCTCGAATTAACTCAAGGATGTTATGCAGGCATTTGTCTCTAGTCAGTTTCTCGAACAACTTCACTCGAGATACTGAGTCGAAGTCGGAGTGCAGGTCCACAAAAGCAAAATAAATTGGTTGTTTTGTGGAATGGCATTGCGCCTTTATTGCATTCAGACACATCAGGTTTACATGTGTGCCCATACCCCGCACAAAACCTGTTTGATTTGGGTCACATAGATTATTGGTCAATGTCCAATTATTAAAATCTCTCAGTAGTAACTTAGTAAAGATCTTCCAAGGCGCATCTAAAAGTGCTATTGGCCTATAGTTTAGTGGTGACATGCGATCACCTTTCTTGAATATTGGAATAATCAAGGAGGTTTTCCATGTCATGGGCACTTGCTGTGCTATTATTATGGTGTTAAATATATTATCTGTGCCCATTGAACCGCATTGCTCTTAAACAGATAGTTGGATAGTCCATCTGGCCCAGCAGCCCTAGAAGAACTTGCATGTACAATTAGCTGTTCAATATCTGTTCATTCAAAATTAAGTTGCCAGTTTCGATTACTTTCAGAAGTGTATGTAGTTGAATTGAAACTTGGATCAGCATATAGATCGGTGTAGTGTTTTATACATGCTGCTTCACATATCATTTTGAGTTGTGCATCAACTTGTTTATTAGATATTTGAGCATTTAGGAGTTGCCACATCTCTGCAGAGTTCTTATTTACCATTGCTAGCCCCATGCGCTCACCATCATGTTGTAGTTGTAAGTATTTATGAGCTTTGAGCCAATTCTTATATCTATTCTTTGCATGTTTTAAGGGTGATTCACACGCTGTAAAAACCTAAAGTTAGAAGTTGCCTTCTTTGTTTCGTATATGCTGCCTGTCTATGTACAATTTCACAGTTGTATGCATGATTATATTTCGGGCGACTCTTCTTCATTATAGTAACTGTGTTAGCATAGAAGGCAAGTAATTCCGTATAAGGTGCTGGCACTGATGATATTATATTACTTTCTAGTTGGTATATGAGGGACGAGATCTTAGGTGTTGTCCAACTTATTCTATTTTTTGCCAGATTTAATACTAGGCCTGTGGAAGCATGCCTTTCCCTAGGAGTGAATGATTCACTCACAATGGTCATTGAAAGGAGTTTGTGGTCACTGTAAGGCAAGGCAACAACTTCAAAACTTTGCAACCATTGAAATAGTGATCGATCAACATAAATATAATCAATTATACTTTCTGAATGATTGCGAGACCAAGTTGCTTTTGCTGGAGTGTAACCCTGAACTGCTCCATTTACCATGATGTACTGTCTCTCTTCCATGAAGGAAGACCAGGTCTGAACTTGTTGGTGGTGGTATTTGGTGTTTATGCAATCTAAATTAATGTCTCCTAGTATGATGGTATAGGTTATGTCACTAGAGATATTGACAAGGTGTAGTATTCGTCTTAGACCTTTATAGAAGGCCTCATCGTTTAGGGCAGCTGGATTTCGATACACATTTATTAACGCTAATTTAACTTTGTCGGTTGACATTTTTACCAACAAAATATGTTCGCTTTCAGCATCCCACATCTCAATGGACAAACCCATATTTAGATTTACCGCCACCAACAGTCCTGAAGCTGGCCTTCCCCCAGTTGATCGTGCAGGCAATAGTACCACCTCATATCCATCCCACACTCGTGATGCTGTTAACCAGCTTTCCTGTAAAGCGATAATATGAAATACGTGTGCAAAGATAGAAATAGCAGCTTTTAAATGTGAATTACCTCTTGTATTCCAACAGGCTATATTCAATTTATTATTTGAAGATGACAGTAGTGGTTACTGGTATGTCATCATGTTGGAATTCATGCTTCTGCTTTCAGATACCTCTGCTCGTTGATAGTTGTTTATTCTAGATGTGTTTGTGGGGGTGTTTCTATCACCTCTGGCTCCATCTTCGGCAAGCAGGAATCCCAATGAAAACAAGTACATCTTTCTGTACTAGCTGCTATTGTCTGTATGATATTGAAATGTTGATCTTTTTTTTATTTGGCTTTAAGGTAAAGCACTGATTGTGTAATTTTAGTGAATTATGAACTAAGTGATTGTGACGATGCAACTTTTAACTTTTCTGTGAACTGCTTTTATGATTATTTGTGTCGAAATAAAGCAATACAAGTAAAGTAAAGTAGAGTTAGTCTCACTGCTCTATTTTCTCACAAGCCTGAAATTGTTGAGAAGTCTGGTGGAACCCCAGGAGGCAATAGAATCAGATGTGTGCTTTAATTCTATCAGAGGAAAGTTGAGGTGATCTAGAGGGACCAGTTTCCCCTAGGTCTGTTTCTCATTGTAGCCTGTGCTGCCTCAAAACAGTGACACATTGTTATACCTGTCAGTATGGAATTTCTTTTCAGCCACAACCCTCTTTGTGGTGTGAAGTGTTGTTGTCCCTTCATGAGTGCTTCAACAATTACATACTTTTTAAAAAAATATAATATCCAGGCCATTTAGAAACTATCTAACTACTGTCTTGTACATACTAGTATCTTTTGACGTAAACAATCTTATTAATTGAATTAAAAATACATTTATTTTTAATGTTGTTTAATGCTTGCTATGCAATAGATTGAAGCTTTATTTTAAGATCTTTCCAATCCCTAAGCATACTGTCAAAATGTAATTCTAAAATTGTGTGCAAACACATTAAATAACAGGCATTTGCTCATTGTTTTCTCTTCATCAAAGGTCACTGCAGAAAAGAAAAGCATTTGAATATTAGATTGTTTTGGGAGTTAAGACATTCAATGAGATAACACATATAACATCCATTATAGTGAATAGATATTGTTAAATTCTAGTTGTAAGAGTAAAATAATACCTAACATGCATTGTTCGGCAGGGCATTATTAATCTTGAATCGTAATGTCTCCAGTTCAATCGCTGCTATGGACCTGCTGTAGGGGGATTGACAAACTCAGATCCCACACTCATGTTATCTGTCCAATGTTATGCTCTGCAGGACATGTTCTTTTCAGTTCAATGTTTGCCACTGTGGTTCCAAAAACATTATTAATAATAGCATTGCCTTTGTATACTATAAAGAGAAATTTCAGGATCATCCAAACACAAGGATTAGGGCCGGATTCATGGAATGTTTTGCATGGTTCAAAGTGTCATTGCACTGCAGAAAAGTGACTTTGCACTGCTGATAAAAAACCCTGATTCATGGAACTGTGCAAAGTGTATTTTTGCAGTGCAAAGTGCGTGCAAAGTCACTTTGAACCGTTCAAAAATTCCATGAATCAGGCCCATAATGTGCAGTTATAGAGTCACTGACTACCCTCCATTACAAAACATCAATACTGTATTGTGTAGACATAGTCAGTATTAAGGCTCAGCAACGCTGTTTGCTTTTTGGGTATGCCTGACATATTTTTTTCACAAACTGAATGTTCAATATTTATCCTTGTATCAAGCAGTCTTTGTGGAATGTAATGGGATCTGCCGGGGTATGCAAACTTAAGGACACTCAGTCCACATGCACTTGTATTTAGGATCTCTATAGAGAGATGGCACATTTCACAATCTCACAAACTGTTGTGCCTTCCAGATGCATGGTGTGAGACACTTTCTACATTTGCATTAGGTAATCTCGAGGGGAAAACATATGTCCCAGACTTTACACTCCTCCTAAAGTAAAAAGTAGAAATGGGCTACCACCAAGATTGCAAACACTAGTCAGCATATCCCTTTGACGAAGCTGCAGCACAGGTTAGGAGCATTTACAATACATTACATATGTATTGTGTAGACATGCAAGCATGTTCACATTTTGATAGTTGTTGATAGTGAAATAACTGCAAACAGACTAGCAGTGTTCACATGCACCTGCCGAAAATAATGTTTTAGGGGTATGTGCATGGATGGTTTGACAGTGTAAACAAAATCTAAATGGAAAAACATGATTTATAATTTGATAGGCTGTCAATGGTGATCGCTGAAACAGAAAATGAAAGTAATTCCCTGAAAAAATAGTTGATGCACATACAAATTGTAGAGGTGGAGGCGAGTGCCCCCCCCAAAGCCCATAACCGATGTTGCCTATATGTTGGGAGCCAGAGTGTGGGACACATGCAATACCAGTGAGAGTACCAATACTGAAGGAAATCCTGGAAGTAAGAATCCCATTGAGAAAGCCATAGATACATACAGAAATCCCAGAAGAAGTGTGAAAACTGAGCAAAAGAGAAGATTGGTGACATCATAAAGAATAGAGCTGATGCACCCAGGAGAGATACAGAGACGAGAGAACATAAATATTCTATAGACACTCTAAATAGGAGATGCCAAAGATGAGCAACATTTTGGGTGAGAGATGAAGAAGCTCATGCTAAAAGCAATAATGATGAAGATATCAAGTGGTTTTACGATTGTACAGAAGCAGTAACGCAAGAAGACAAAGTATTCTTAAAGGCTATGTAGTGAATAGATTGCGGCGACGCGCAAACGTGTATGCATAGGAAACCTATGAACTATGGTTGATTCCACAACACACTTTAGCAGAGCAAGATCCAGTGAAAAGGAAGGTTTTCAGTATGTCATAGTTAGAAATCGGAATCTTAACCATGGAGGTGAAACAAGGAAGGGCCTGGCTGGCTCAACACCAAGAAGTCAAGGCCACCTTGAATGTTCACACAGTAGTTACGGAACCTGTGAAAGAACAACACTCCTGTCTAAGGTGAGGAGTGAGAAAATTGACGACGATAGAGGTTCATCATGTAATACTATTTTAAATATAGAAAGACTCAAAAACGTGCTCTGCACTCAAGAAGACAGAGTATGCCTATACTCCCTCATATTCTCAAGCTCAGAGAACATTTTTGAGGCTAAGTTCAAAGCTTAATTGACTGGCAGACTGCAAGGGTGATGATAGATGACAGGCTAACTGGTGGGAGGCTCTGGTTATGATCAGCCCACCAGCACCTGGATGTCAGACTGTTTTAAACTGTGTGCAGCTTGTGTAGGTGAAATATTACAGTAGGGCACAAGGGTGCCAACCAATTATAGAGGGCCACGTAATAGTGAGCCCTATAGTTTGTATAACCAATGGGACATTGTGTATTTGATGGCGTTCATAGTGGCCTGCACTAAGGGAGGGCTTAGTTGCCCAACCTGATGTTAGAGACCCAATCACTTTTCCAACAAGTATGAAACGTATACCTAGATGTTCCCTGTAATCCTATCCCTCTCCCAAGTAGGTTTTTGCAGTTTCCAACATAGTTTGACCTCAATGATGATGAGTTTTTAGTATAAAAGTTAATTTTATCATGAAATGCATTTAGTGTGAAGATCGAGCACATTTGTTGATGTTCGCTGTAAATCCCTGTTTTGGACATTAAAAGAGTTACACTTTGCCAACTTTTTGAGTTAGTTTGATTATTGATGTTTGAGTATATTCTGCATCTCCATCCATCTCAAAGTATTGCTACCTCGTCTTAAAGGGCTGGGTCTGACAACCCAGTTCACCTGGTAGCAGAGCAAGGATGGTCAAAAATCCATCGACCTCGTAAGCTTTGGGGTCCCGGAAATATAGGACTTCCTCCACCATTTAGCTGGAGGAACGTGAAACTCCTTGTAGATAGCGGCCATTAGTTTAAAATAAAAACTTGCAAGTACAGGTGGGATCGGTCCCTCATTTTCAAGCAAAATCCCCTTCTGACTTCTCCAAGAAGCTGAGCGAACCGAAGGTTGAAGCAGCTGGTTAAGGACGAGACAATCCAGAGGGTCACAAATGGTGAGTAGACTGAGTGAAGTTGCAAACTGAATGAGCACTGAGTTGGGAAGAGTGATAACGAGGATAGAGTATTTTATTTTATTTTTGGGTTAAGACAAAAAACGTCATAGTGTGAGACAACGAGCGTCGTCACAGTTTAAGGTATATGGACAAGAAGCAATCTTTATGATAAACCCAGAATGGTACGTCAAGGACCTTTAGAAGGAGCTTGTCCCAGAGTCTAAGTGCTAGGCTATAAAAGTTCAAGGTATTTTTAATGAGGACAGCACATACTCAGTTGAAGTAATTATTAGAGGCAGAGATAGTCACGAGTGTTGACGAAAGCATGTGGGCCGGCCAGTCTGTCAGTCTGTCAGTTTGTCTGTTTGTCTGTATATTGTATGTGGTGTATGTGGTAAAGAAATAAATATTGAAAAACAAGGAAGTAATAGACTGCAGTGGAAACATTGAGATTTTAAAGTAAATTATTTAGTTATATAATCAACTGATAAATGTTTAGTGAATAGGTAGATTGAAGTAAATGTGATATAAAGGTTTAGTAAGTGGTGCATACTCATATTGTATTATTTTTGGAAAGCCTTTGTTTGTGTAAAATAAAATAAAGTTGTGACAGTCAACTGTGACTGAGTTGTGATGGAGGATGTTACTCGGCTCATGCACCTGTGCAAACGGTTGCCAAAACATGCACCCAAGCTTAAGCAGTTCAGTGTAGAATGGGTTATGGGTACTGCAGATAAAATGTTCATACCATGGCCATAAGGGAGATAACTGTCTAGAGAATGTTTGCAACATATGACAACATATTTGCATGCAGCGTATACGGAAAATAAGTTAGAAAAGATATTAGCAAGTTTAGAGCTTTGGAAGATGTACCGGTCCGATAGCACAGAAAGTAGAGCGCTTGCTTTGACATCTGTGCAGAACCTGATGACTCAGGTTCGAATCGTGGCAGGGCCAAACTCAGCCTCCCATCCTTCTGAGGTCGATAAATGTGCACCACAAACTGTGGGTAATAATAAGAAGCGCTCAGATGCCTGAGGGTTCACAGCGCTATACAAATGCTAAATTATTATTATTATTATTATTATTATTATTATTATTATTATTATTATTATTATTATAAGGAGGAACAGGAAGAGCCGCCTCCTAAATACTGGATGCTTAACCAGTGCAAAGAGGGGCGTGATGAGCCTTCTGCTCCCTCTACCATGCCTGAAGTAAATGGTGATAGTACGAAAGATGAATGATTATACATTTTAAGAGAGCTTAAGGCAGCGACAGGGTATAGTGACCCAATGTATAAATCACCTGCATGTAGCAGCGACGAGAGTCACAAAAAACTCCAGAAAAGATGTGATTCCTAAAGTCCCACGAGACAAGGAAAGAAGTGATCGAACAGTTATGTTCCTAGTCATAGAGATAGAAATAAAAAGATAGAAAGGAGAGAAAGATCAATCTGACGAGTTAGCGCACATACAGAACAAATGCATGGATAGTCCGATATTGCTTAAACTTCATGGGAAGAGAATTGAGGAAGTAAGGAAAAATGAAGATCAGGACGAGCAAGATTAGAAAGACAGGGAATGAGAGAAACTATTGACAGAATGCAAGGCCAAAAGAAAAAGCAGACAAAGATGAGAACAACTTTATTAAGATGAACAGTTGAAAAAACAGGGAAGAGCAGAGGAGCAAAGGAAGTATGACAATAGACAAAGAGCAATCGAAGAACGAGACAGGCTTGAAAAGAGAAGAGAGGAAGAAGAAAAACAGAAATCAAGAGAAAAAAGAATGCAACGATGCAGAGATGAAGAAGTGTTTAGACCAAATGACAGAAGAGAGATGAAAAAACAGGCAGAGCAAAGGGTAAGGGAGGAAGCAAGGCAACAAAGAGAGTTTGACGAGGAACTGGAACTCAAGAGATGGCAAAGGGCATGCCACATCGATCGCATAGAAAAAGAGTTAATAGAATCTAATCCAGTAGTAGCATGGGAGGACTTAGAAAAATTCTTCCCAACACATGAACCAATGGCAGGGCCGTCTAGAGCAGATCTAGAGGACAATTTTGATATAGGAAGCATTGGAGAGAAAATCGAAAAGATTTATCATGAGATGAGGTCCAAAAGTGAATAAAAAAATAAGGGGAAAAAAACGACTGATTTGAAGGAGCACAGTCGTAAGGCAAAGAGAGATGTTCGTTAAGCCTCAAGCAGAGAGCCTTGTCTTTGGACCAGCTAACTCTGAATAGAGATGAAAAAGAGGGAAGTCATACCAGTGGGGGACAATATGTGTCAGACGAAGGTAGAGAAACCTTCGGTGGAGAGGTGGGCACTAGTGCATGTGATCCTGAGGGATGTTCTCTGGCAGGCAGAGAAGTGAAGTGGTGTCATGATGCCTACCCCGGACATCCAGACCAAGTCCATCAGTCCAGGAAGCAGGCATCGAAACACCTATTGAAAACCCAGCCACCCTGGCTAGGGGCTATCTGGGTTCAGTCCTGGAGCCGTAGGCACCAGGCTCATATGAAGAAACTTACCTCATGCAGACCATGCTGCAAAGAATCCAAGCCAACGTGAGGCCTGGAAGGAACTACTTTGTTTCAGGGACTGTTTTTTACTCGGGTGTGGTCTTGGGGAACTTCTTACCTGGGACTACTTTGGAGGCTATTTAAACCATGCCCCATGAGCAGCACACGCTTCGCGTTATTCTGCATCCTGCAGCGTAACGCTCACTGTGCCTGTCAGTCCAGCATCCAGTCTTCTGCCACGCCCGCCTCGAATCCGGAGCTCCTAGAAAGAAGGGAAATAAGAAGAAAAGGTTAGAGCAAGAACATTACCTTCATTCTTCATCTGATCCTGGATCCTTCGCGCATCCGAACAAGGAAACAACTTTATTTTGTGTGTGTCGCACTGCCAGCTGCAGCGCCGCGCTATACTTACCAGTCTTCACAGCACCTCCTCGACCCGGCGTAGCTCATCATTCATCGCCGAACTCCTGGCACCTAAGGGGACGAAGAAAGACAATAAGGTGAGCCGAGAAAACCAACAAAGACAATTTCTATTATCATTATAGACTTACCGAGTTACCGCCGGAGAAATTATTCTTCTACACGCCACATTATTTTATGCTGCACCTGTAAGGAGAGAGAAAGCAACAGGTTAAGCACTGGCATTTTTTACCAGACAGTGTTGGGTAACACAGACTCTTACCTAAATGCAATCAGCTGATATGGGACAACCTCCTCTCGAATCAAGCTGCAAGACAAAGGAAGGAATCGGACAAGAGTGAATAACAGACATTTTGAACTCTTAAGAACCAAATACTTACGGCTCCTCGCCACTTACCTCAGAGTCAATATTCGTCTGGAACTCACCCAATTCCTTCGGACCAGTGAAGTAACTGGTTATCTATGCGCCCCTGCACTCCACGCAGGATGGAGAGGTCATCATTCAAAACCATAAGGTGAGACTGGTGAAAGGGAATATCGGAGGTGATTAGTGGGAAAACGGTGGGGGTGTGCTCGCTCAATCCACGGGTGGCTAAATCCTTTTCTCTGCTTTCAGGAGAATACTCCTACGGGTCAAGCAGACGAAATTGAGCAGGCCAGTCCGGTCAGTCATCTCTGCACTACAATTCAGGTTGGTGGAGGCCTCAGCTATCCAGTTCCGACCGTCGCCGCTGTGGTAGCCAGGTGAGCGTAACAGAACGCGAAGCCTCCCAACAAATTCCCACCCGGGCGTTATGGAGACCTCAGAAACTGACCAACTGGCCCTATTATTAGGGGAACTTTGGGCAGAAGTACACTCCGCCAGCCAAGAAACTAATGCTCTCAGGAGAGAACTGATTGTGTCTAAGGAACGCACTGATGACCTTGCTAGGCAACTGCTGCAAAACCAAGCTGGGCAAACACCCTTACCTGGACTCGGGGGGAACCCAACTCCTGCTCCATCAAGCAACCCTATGCAAATAGTTTTACCTGGAAATATTCCTTTAGCACCACCCAAACGCTTTGCCAGAGACCCAAAAAGGTTTGCTGTATTTATGAACCAGTGCCGCTTGCACTTTTTATGTAGACCTGGAGCCTTTCCGAACGATCAAGCCAAAGTAGCCTTTGTACTATCATATCTCAGTGGCAGCGCAGCTGATTGGTCAATTCCACTAGTCAACCAGGATGATCCTCTTCTTCGGGATATTCAGGGCTTTCAAACAAGCATGGAAAGACTATTCGCCCGACATTTACTAGGACAGGCCTTGGATAACAAACTTTTGTCCCCACGACAGGGTAACCCGGATCTGCTCACCTACATCGCAACATTTAATAGGTTGGTGGTGGAAACCGGATGGCCTGAGGCAAAACGAATTATGTTATTTCATCGTGGACTCCGAGGAGAACTCAAAGATGTGTTAGCTCAAGTAGTGAATCCACCCCAGGATTGCGCTGAATATATAGACTTGGTAGTCCAGTTAGATCACAGACTTCAGAATAGAGGGGCTGATCGAGCTAAATTTGAGAATTCAGATGCATCAGAACCAATGCAGATCGGGGGGGGGTTAAAGGACCCTTGACTCAAAAGGAAAATAAAAAGAGATGACAATTGCAATTGTGTCTGTACTGTGGAACTTTGGGACATTTTCTGCGAGATTGCCCTGTTAAACCGCCCAAAAAGGTGGTAGGAATTGCGGACAAAAGCCATATAGAGCCTGACTCGGGAAACGACCACGCCCGACAAGCGTAGAGGTCCACTTGCCGAGCTTAAAAAAGGACACTTAGACCTCACACCCAATTGTGCCAATGGTCCTTATTGATCCAAGGCTGCCATCACGTATGCACGCAGTGAGAGCATACATTGATAGCGGGGCCATCGGAAACTACATGGACCACGAATTGGCTACAAGGATGAACCTGCCTCTTTGCAAAAAGACCACAACTGATGTCATCACCACTGTAGATGGGACTGAAATTGCCTCTGGGTCAGTAACTCACTCCACTACACAGGTGAAGCTGTTGGGTCAAGATGGGCATCGAGAAAGCATTGTGTTTGACTTAATCAAGGCCCCGCAGTTCCAAATAATTCTGGGAATGCCGTGGTTGGAAACACATAATCCTTGTATTGAATGGCGAGAGAAGAGAATGACCTTCCTGGATTGTGCACACACCTGTTACCCAAAAAAAAACCTTGAATAAAGGCTTGGCCACTGTCGTTACTCCAATTGTGCAGTTACCTCAGGAATATCAAGAATTTCAGGATGTTTTTTGGAAAGAACAGGCAAGCATGTTACCGCCTCACAGATCATACGATTGTCAGATCGATCTTTTACCCGGTGCACAACCTCCATGCAGTAGGATGTAAGCCCTTACAGAGCCCAAAAACCGTCATCTATGACAATACCTGGATCAGTACCTTGCTAATGGATTCATTCGTCCATCCAAGTCCCCCGCAGCCTCAGCTTTATTCTTCGTGCCCAAAAAGGAAGGTGACCTGAGAACGTGCATAGATTACCGTGCATTAAACCAAATTACAGTAAAAAAACGATACCCATTACCTCTGATCCCCGAATTACTGGACCAAGTAAAGGATGCTTGTATCTACACCAAGTTACATCTCCGAGGGGCATATCATCGGGTCATGTAAAGAAAGGCGACGAATGGAAGACTGCCTTTCGCACCAAGTATGGATTGTTCGAATATCAGGTGATGCCTTTCGGGTTGTGCAATGCACCGGCAGCCTTCCAGTATTTTACGAATGATGTTCTTCGAGAACTCATTGATGTCTGTGTTGTTGTATACATAGACGATATCCTTGTGTACTCCTCCTCAGAATCAGACCATGTTAAGCACGTTTGTGCCGTCCTTAAAAAACTATGCCAGCATAAGTTATATGCAAAATTGGAAAAATGTGTTTTTCACTCTACAGAAGTCCAATTCCTTGGATTTATTCTGACCCCAAAAGGAGTTTGAATGGACTCTCGAAAGGTTGATGCAATCCTCAAGTGGCCATCACCTAGTTCAGTTAAAGGAGTACAAAGCATGCTTGGATTTGCTAATTTCTACCGCAGATTCATTCCAGAATTCTCACGTATCGTACACCCCATCGCAGCAGTCTTGCAAAAGAATAAGCGCTTCCTATGGATCGAAGAGGCTGAAAGGGCCTTCCAAGAACTAAAATTGAAATTCACATCTGCACCTGTTTTAAAGCACCCACACCCTGAACTTCCATACGTATTTGAAACTGATGCATCCAGTTTAGCCATGGGGGTTGTTCTTTCCCAGAAGGATCCTGAAAGCGGCCAACTTCATCCAGTAGCATTCTGGTCAGGAAAATTTTCAGCACCCGAATTAAACTATGCAGTTACCGATAAGGAGTTATTGGCCATCAAATCTGCATTCAAGGCTTGGCAGCATTATCTTCTCGATGCCAGGCATACCATCACTGTAATCACCGATCACAGGAATTTACAATATTTGAAGACAGCCAAGGCCCAATCATCACGTCAACTTAGGTGGGCCTTGTTCTTCACCGAATTCAATTTCGTGATTACTTATCGACCAGGTTATAAAAATGGCAAAGCAGATGTCTTATCTCGTATAGGAATGGGAGAAGCATATTCGAATCCTGAACCGGTGCCTATAATTTCGGTGAAAAGAATCCTGGGTATAACTACTTTACAAACTCTAGAAGACATTAATTTAAAGATCCAACAACTTTTCGATCCAGCTGCCTTGCAGGAATGGCTAAAGAAAGGCCAAGATTATTCAGTCATTGATGTACTACCCTACTATCAAGATCGTCTATTCCTACCAAGGAACTACAAGAACTAGTTATCTCCAATTATCACGATGCTTTGATTGAGGGACACCCAGGAATTACAAAGACAGAGGCCAAAATTAAAAGACAATTCTGGTGGCCAACCTGGCGAAGAGACGTAAAGTCATTTGTGTAATGTTGTGGTATCTGTGCCCAAAACAAGAGTCTGAAGAAGAAACCAGCTGGTCTTTTACAACCTTTGGATATTCCGCCTACACCATGGCACATCTTGTCCCTAGATTTTATTACTGACCTTCCCCCATGTAGTGCATTTAACACCATTCTAGTTATAGTGGATCTTTTTTCCAAAATGGCTCACTTTATTCTTTTAAAAGGATTACATTCAGCTTCAACTTTGGCCAAGAAATTTCTTGAAAACATTGTCCGAATACATGGATTTCCTTCCGTGTTGGTCTCTGACCGAGGTAGTCAGTTTATTTCGCAGTTTTGGAGGAAATGCTGTCAATTGGCGCAAATCGACGTGAGGTTATCAACCAGTCATCATCCCCAGACCGATGGTCAGACCGAGAGGACCAACCAGACTCTTGAGCAATACCTACGTTGCATGTTACACCAAACCCAAGGCAATTGGATGGATATTTTATGGATTTCCGAATACGCATACAACAACCGGACAAAGCCCCTTTTATACCATATATGGGCATCATCCTCGGACCTCAGAACTCGACTTGCCCCAACACTTGGAAATGCCCGCAGTAAACAATCTACACGCTACTATTACACAAGCCTTTAAGGAGGCAACTAAACATTTGAATCGAGCAAAAGAAAAATACGAGAAAAATGCGGATCAACATAGAAGTGAAGCCCCACAATACCAGGTTGGGAATCAAGTTTGGCTAGTACAAGAAACCTACCTCTAAAAGGAACTCAGACCTTTAACCCTAGATATTTGGGACCTTACACCATTAAAGCCATTATCAACCCGGTGGTCGTCAAATTGGAATTACCTTCTAATATGCAAATTCATCCCATCTTTCACGTTTCACTTCTGAAGCCAGTACAACCCGGAACCAGGTTAACCAAACCACCCGACCCCATCCTAATAGACGGGGAACCCGGGTTCGAAGTTAAAAATATCCTGGACTCTAAGATGGTCAAATCTCAACTTTTTTATTTAATTGACTGGAAGGGTTACGGGCCACAAGAAAGGTCATGGGAGCCTAGTGACCACGTTCATGCACCTCGCTTGCTGGAAAGATTCCATCAGAATTTCCCAGACAAACCAGGACCAAGGGGAAGAACGACCTTAGGAGGGGCCTTGGGGGGGAGTGCTGTCATGATGCCTACCCCCGGACATCCAGACCAAGTCCATCAGTCCAGGGAGCAGGCATCCAGACACCTATTGAAAACCCAGCCACCCCGGCTAGGGGCTATCTGGGTTCAGTCCTGGCGCCGTAGGCGCCAGGCTCATATATGTGATCAGTCCTGGTGCCATAGGCGCCAGGCTCATATGAAGAAACGTACCTCATGCAGACCATGCTGCAAAGAATCCAAGCCAACGTGAGGCCTGGAAGGAATTACTTTGTTTCAGGGACTATTTTTTACTCGAGTGTGGTCTTGGGGAACTTCTTACCTGGGACTACTTTGGAGGCTATTTAAACCACGCTCGATGAGCAGCACACGCTTTGCGTTATTCTGCATCCTGCAGCGTAACGCTCACCGTGCCTGTCAGTCCAGCATCCAGTCTTCTGCCACGCCCGCCTCGAATCCGGAGCTCCTAGAAAGAAGGGAAATAAGAAGAAAAGGTTAGAGCAAGAACACTACCTTCATTCTTCATCTGATCCTGGATCCTTCGTGCATACGAACAAGGAAAAGACTTTATTTTGTGCGCGTCACACCGCCAGCTGCAGCACCGCGCTATACTTACCAGTCTTCACAGCACCTCCTCGACCCGGCGTATCCCATCATTCATCGCCGAACTCCCGGCACCTAAGGGGACGAAGAAAGACAATAAGGTGAGCTGAGAAAACCAACAAAGACAATTTCTATTATCATTATAGACCTACCGAGTTACCGCCGGAGATATTATTCTTCTACACGCCACATCGTCTTACGCTGCACCTGTAAGGAGAGAGAAAGCAACAGGTTAAGCACTGGCATATTTTACCGGATAGTGTTGGGTAACACAGACTCTTACCTAAACGCAATCAGTTGCTACGGACCTCCTCTCGAATCAAGCTGCAAGACAAAAGAAGGAATTGGACAAGAGTGAATAACAGACATTTTGAACTCTTAAGAACCAAATACTTACGGCTTCTCGCCACTTACCTCAGAGTCAACATTCGTCTGGAACTCACCCAATTCCTTCGGACCAGTGAAGTAACTGGTTATCTACGCGCCCCTGCACTCCACGCAGGATGGAGAGGTCATCATTCAAAACCATAAGGTGAGACTGGTGAAAGGGAATATCGGAGGTGATTAGTGGGAAAACAGTGGGGGTGTGCTCGCCCAATCCACAGGTGGCTAATTCCTTTTCACGGCTTTCAGGAGAATACTCCTACTGGTCAAGCAGATGAAATTGAGCAGGCCAGTCCAGTCAGTCATCTCTGCACTACAATTCACTTTGGTGGAGGCCACAGCTATCCAGTTCCGATCGTCGCCGCTGTGGGAGCCAGGTGAGCATAACAGGTGGTCAGATTCTGACCCACATAAACAGAGGACGCCAGAGCCTCTAGCATGGCCAGATCGACCTAAAGGATGATCCCATAGTATGAGCATGGAGTCACCCCCTTATGTGAGCAGGTTAAGGTGATTACCGGGAAGAAGAAGGTGTGGAACCATTGTCCCTGCTATGGAGAGGCGCACAATGTCAGATGAATGTGATTTTAGGGTCTCTAAGTTCCTGTTTTTAGAAAAAGGAGGGGTCAGTGCACAGTATGTACCATGGCCTCAAATGGATAAGGATAATTTAAGGTGTAACCTACTGAGTTTAACGTCGGGTGCCGGAAAATGCATCTATGAATTAGAGAAAATGACAGGAGGACATATGCTGGTATAAGGTCTTCTAGCAGCTATACTTGGGGAGCGAGCCGATGACGTTTGGTTGAGAGCAGAATATGCAGGTGTCACTGCCCAGAACACAGCTCATGATGGAGCACTGTTTAATAGTTGTAGGGCGGCAGTCTGGAAAGCTCTCAGAGTACAGTGTCCGATACGTCAGATAGGGGAGATATAATGGCACATAAGATGCAGGAAGGGGAGGATCCGCTTATCAACATTCAGAATTTCCAAGAGCAGTGGAGCTTGGAAACGCGTGAGCCGTGGGGAAATTCTATACCTTTATTCTATCATATATAATGTCAATGGCTGCCAGACAAGGTGCAGAGACAGCTCAAGAAGTTGGTGGGTCTGGAGGCAAAAACATGGCCAGAAATACCATTGACTATTGGGCATCATTGCCTGTTGTTGCAATAGAAAACTCAAAAGAAAGAAGATGGTAGAAAGCTTGAAGATGCTAAGTTGGTACAGAAAAAGCTATCTAAGTATGCTATAGAAGGGACAATGTTAACTAGTGGAGAAGGGTCAGGATCGCAGCAAGAAACAGGTATGCCACAGTTAAATAACCAACGGCAGTTTGATCAAGGAGGGAATGGATTTGTGCTACGAGGTAGAGAAAACTTTCTGAGGAAGAGGATGATTTCAAAATAATCAAGGGAATTTCCAGAGTAACCAAGGTGGGTTTCAGCCTATGCAGAATGATAATCAAGGCATGCAGGGAGGGCAAATTAGGAGACTCCCTCCTGTATGTTGGACATGTGGAATGACAGGACATTTAGTACCCACATGTGGAAGTCAGGGGTATGTGCAGAATGGGCAGTTCTCAAGATGGGGGACTGCTTTTCCACCTGCATATAGCTCACAAAATAGGGATGGGGTTGACCAAAATCAAACAGTTATCAAGCACAAGCGCTGAGAATACAACAGGCTTTGCAACCACAGCAAGAACCGTTGAATACACCACAAGGGCAGTCACAGCATGCACCCATGCAAATACAACAGAGCGCAAACACAGGTCAGTTTTTGACTCCTAGGATAGGGTGTGTCACTATCAAGGTTGGAAATCCTTTCACTGGCACAGGGATAAGTATGTACCCACAATAGGACAGCTCACTGGGTGACTTGATGTGTTCAGTACTATCAGTAACGCCAAATTCTCAAGAGAAACCGAGGGTTGACGTCACGATAGGAGGCAGATCTTTTTCTTTTTTAGTAGACACGGGTTCAACTCGCTCATGTATACAAGAGGGAACATTGTTACTATCAGGTAATGCCATGAATGCTCAAGGTTTCACAGGAGCCACAAGTAGAGTTCCTTTTTACTAAAGAATTGCCAGTCTCTATAGTAGAATGTAATATGTCTGTCCCATTGCTGTATTCAAAACAGACGCCAGTTAATATACTGGGCCGAGATTTGATGACAAAGTTGAATATTATGATTTATTTTACTGATGAAGGCATAGTGTGTTCAACGCCAGGAGTACATTATTTAAATGTGAGTGAATTCATTATGGCATTCACAGGACAAATAGCCATACGAGGGGTACCGTTAGAACCAGAAGTATTTCATAATGGGGTACGCATGTTGTTAACATGGTTGCCTGGTTTAGTAGGTAAGACTATGAGAATACCTGATGAATTTCTCTTTAGACCAGAGATTCCCAAGGACGAAGAGGGGGGACAGATTTTTCCCATAGAGTTACAAGCAGCTGTAGTACGAGGGGTGTTCATAGGATTTGATGACAAAGGCAAATCATGGAGCACAGTGATTGCCATAGGAGAGGGTTGCAGATTAACTGATGTCACTGATGAGGATATATTTAAAGACGACCCATCTGATGACGAAGTAGTGTTCGAGATGAGCATTACATATTGGGTTAGGGCAGAAAAGCGTGAAGTCCCACAGAGGATGATGATAGTGAGACAGCGTCCTGCATTTTTTGATGAAGACATTGGCGAAAATGCCAGTTTCATTATGGACCACATGCCCTTATGACGTAGGCCTGTTAAAGGGGGTTGGAGAAGTTAAGATTAAACTGAAGCCAGGAGCAAGTTTACCTCAAGCACAACAGTATCCCATGTATTGAGAGGCAGATGAGGGTATTTTTAAGACAATATCTGTTCTGATGGAGCAAGACATTTTAGTGACATCAGAGTCACCATGTATCCTGTCAAGAAATTGAAGAGGGGGTCATGACGTTTAATTCAAGACATGTGCCCGATTAACCAGATTGTAGAGGCTGAGTTTCCTATAGTTCCTAATCCAGCAACGATTTTATGTAGTATCCCTGTTGAGGTGGATTATTTCACTGTGATTGACTTGAAAAATGCATTTTTCCTCAATCCCATTCCATAAAGATTGTCAGGATCTGACATCATTTACGTTCAGACAGACTAAGTTAAAAAGCACAAGATTACCCGAAGGGTATTGTGAGTCTCCATCGATTTTCAATAGAGGCCTGCAGATGGATTTAAGCTATATTGATTTTCTAAGTGTTGTGTTGCAATATGTAGATGATATTTTGGTCTGAAGCATGTCAGAAGACGAATGCAGACAAGACTCAATTCAGCTAATGGTTTAGCTGAAAAAAAGGATATGAGGTGGACAAAGAGAAATTGCAGTATTGTCAAGAAGAGGTGCTATACATAGGCCAGTTAATCTTGCATGAAGGAAAGAAAGTTACACCGGAAACGGCTGTGGCAATTTTGAAAAGAGCAAAACCGTACACGATAAAGCACATGCAGGAATTTCTGGAATTATGTAATTATGTGAGAGCATTGGTATTTGATTATATTTCATACACAAGGCCATTTTTGCAGGCCCTGAAAAAGGCTCAAGCGAGTCAGGAAAGCATTGTATGGACTGAGGAAATAGAGGAAGGGTTTAAGGAGTTAAAAAAGGCAAATTATACAGCTCCAGTTTTAGGGACACCTAATTATTCTGAGGAATTCTGATTATTCTCACACACGAATGGAACAGTCATGACAGCGCTACTCATGCAGAGAGCTACGTTGGTGTACAAGCCTTTAGCATATTACAGTGGGATTTTGGATCCAGTAATGAGGGTCACTTCCCATGCAATCTTTGGCAGCTGCCGCATTCTCTTTTGAGAAGTCTGCCAGCATCGTAATTAGGGTGTTCCATGATGTTGTTTGTTGAGCATGCACTATTTTCAGTTTTGGAAAAACCTAAAGGTACACTGATGTCTGAAATAGATTCTGCTTATGAGGTGACTGTATCGAATACAGCGATTAATATGGTTAGATGTAAAACTGCGAACCTTGCCACGTTTGTAGCTGAGCCACTGGCAGAGGACACGCAGGCACATGATTGCTCAAAGTATGAGGAGTTCTATGATGAGATCCCAAGAGTGAAAGAAAATGCTTTGACAGATGGGGATATACTTTTTATTGATGGTTCTTTGAAACCTTATCAAACTGATGGGCGAAGATGTTTAGGTGCCACTGTAATTAAGCACAAGGCTAATGGGGAATTCGAAGTAATAACAAGTGCACGACTACCATTCCACTTTTCAGCACAGGCTGCAGAATTAGTGGCGCTGACAAAAGGACACTGCAGCTCAACAACTGCAGCAGCTCTACCCCGGGGATCAAATTTTCATAAGGAGCTTTAACAGAAGATGGAATGAACAATGCTTCAAAACACTGTCATTGATGCCACACCCACATCAGTAGAGACTGTCGGCAGGAAAACCTGGATCCATTTGAGGAACACCCAGAAGGCCAAGAGACTCACACGTTCTATCCGGCAGCAGGAACAGTAAAATGGACTGTTAAAAGAAGAGTGCCCCCAAACATTATTTGAACATTTTAGCTCAGTACACCACTTTGGGGGGATGAACAATAACACTTCTTTGCAGATTTCAAGGGCATCAAACAGTGGAAAAACAACGATAAAGCCTTGTGTTGTAGTTTTTGTTCTTTTCTTTCTCTCTCTCTCTTTAAGGTCAAAATAGTATATTGGTCTTTTAGGGGTAGGTTTGGTAATAATACAAACCTTCCCTTGCTGATATATATATATATATATATATATATATATATATATATATATATATATATATATATATATATATATATATTCAGTGAAAAAACTTTGTTAAAGGGACGTTATGGTTAAGTTGCGCTACTAAAAACCTATGAAATTCAGTGAAAAAACTTTGTTGAAGGGATGTTATGATTCCAAGTAAAACTGAAAAACCCTTGAAATTCGCCAGTTATGGTAACCTAAGCAACCCTAACTCGCGCCACCACCGTGCACTGTTAAGAGTAACACCCACGACATCAACGATGACATCACAAATGTCATTGATGACATCACTGAAAGAGTAAGTGTACTTAATTTTATTCATATATTTATAAACCTTCTGTATTAGATAAAAAAATATATTATCTTTTTGTCTAGTACTCTGGAATGGCTAGAGGAGCATTTCCCACATGAAGAAATGTCACAAGATAGTGAAACTAATGGTAAACACTTTATAATATAAACCATTTAATTATTATTATTTTGTATACATTTAACATATATATATATTTTTTGTACAGAGCATACCAAAATAGAAAATACTTCAGAAAAACCTGTTATGGATAACACTTTTCACAGTATAGAAGAAAAAATTGATTTATTGTTGACTAATTTTAATAATTTTAAAACTTTTGTGGAAGATCATTTTAAACCAAAAACCTCATACCATTGCCCCACATGTACTTGTCCCTCCTCACCATATCCCAGTCAATTATCCCCAAACCCTCTCCATAACCCAAAACATTTTGATGAGACTGCCATCCCTTCTTCACCTAATAACAATCATGTTGAAACCCCTAATTCTCCTGTTTTTGTTTCTGTTTCTGCCTCACCTTCTCTGTCATAAATTATTAATATATGTTAAATAAAGTTTAATTTTTATATTGTGTTTTAAATAGTTTCGTTTTTTTTAAAAAAAAAACAATGTAGGCGTCCGCGGACAGTGCAGGTATTCTGAAATGTTCGTAAATAAACGAAAATGTAGGTGTCCTGAAGAACACTATACCTGTTTGTACTGTTCGCTAGCAAGATGAAACTATTCTAAGAACACACGCGATGTCCTGAAATGTTCATAAAAAAAAAAAATTAAAGTGTCCTAAAGAACACTATATCTGTCCGTAGTGTTCGCTATCAAGATTAAACTCTTCTAAGAACACAATTGGTGTCCTGAAATGTTCGTACGTAAACGAAAATGGAGGTGTCCTGAAGAACACTATACCTGTTCGTAGTGTCTGCTAGCAAGTTCAAACTGTTCTAAGAACACACGCGGTGTCCTGAATTGTTCGTAATTAAACGAAAATGGAGGTGTCTTAAAGAACACTATACCTGTCCGTACTGTTCGCTAGCAAGTTGAAAATGTTCTAAGAACACAATTGGTGTCCTGAAATGTTCGTACATAAACGAAATTGAACGTGTCCTGAAGAACACTATATCTGTCCTTCCTGTTCGCTAGCAAGTTTAAACTGTTCTAAGAACACATGCAGTGTCCTGAAATGTTCGTTTCACGTGTGACGAAATTTTAATTAGATCAGGACACGAACAATGTACGTAGAACATCAACGCGCATGCGCTAGCCAATCTCCGTGCATTTGGTATCCTGCGGACATGCGCTTCCTTCACGGACTTGTTCGCGAACGGATTATATGACCGCGCCCACGCTGATCGCGTGTTCTGAATGCAGACACTGTTCGGGTCGCCGAACAAATTAAAAGTACATTTTCAATTAATCCATAATATTTTTCAATAAAATCTCACCATGGCACACAAGGTAATCCTGAGTTTCTACATACCTTTTAAAACTTTTCAAACTTTTTTTTGTGTTCGATCTGTCCGCGGACAGCGCGCATGTCCGCTGACCGCACACAAACACCCCTATAAAAGACCACGCCCTAGAGCCCTAGAGCCCTAGAGCTCATTCTTATTGTGTTTATGGCTTTTCTACAGAGCACAGCGAATTTTGCTGCCAACTGCAGATTTCCATCGCATCTTTGATGGCATCCCTGGCTGCTGAACTGCCACCTGGTGCTGCACCTGCTTCAGCACCACCCCCTCCCCCTACACCACCACCTCCCCAAGGGCCTGAAGAGGGGAACAGGAGTGAGGATGAGGAGGAGGAAGAAGGGGAGGATGAGAATGAGATAGAGGAAAACCCTACTACCCGCACTAGGCTTGAGTCTTGGGTGTGGCGGTTATTTACCATTCATGGGAATGTTCCTAAGGCTCGTGCGAACCGTGTTACCTGCAATGAGTGCAAAATGATACTCAGTTGCGGGAAGCACGTAAGTACAGCTTTGGGACCACTACTATGAAGCGACACCTGAGGTCATTTCACTCTGGGGCTATTCGCAGGGTTGTACCTTGCGAAGAACGTAGCAGGTTGATTTCCTCTACTTCATCCTCTGTTTCTGATCCTGTCACCACAAGGATCACCTCTGTGGGACAGCGTCTTCCTCAAGCTGCCTCACAGGCCAAACAGAATGCTGATGAACCTTACCTTTCGAGGGTCACAGTTGTATGTATGTACTGTGACACAGTACTCTGCAGGGGGGAGCGACTTATCCCTGTGGTTGGTGTCCCCCCCTTTACCTTCCTTTCCCCTCCTCTCCTAGTGTGTCTTGTATAAAAAACCAAAGAAAATACAAAATATCAAAAATCAAAGTGAAAATAAATGAAGCAGGGCCCTTTGTATTTTTTAGAAGTCCGCGGACAGTTCGCGAACATTTGAAAAATTGGGTTGCTACCCCATCACAAACATTGCAATTTTCTCTGGGAGGAAGTGGTGGCTCTGAAAAGAGCCTTTGGGAGGTGTTTGTAAGTCAAAAGTCAAAAATTATAAATGCTTAACACCTACTTCAAAATGGATGTTGCAATTCCAAAAAAGGTTGCAATGCATTTTGTACATTTCTCAGAAAAATCTGATTGCCACCATAAGTAAGATGGACTCCATCTTTGTAAAAAATGTTTGTACTACGAAACAGAATATTTTCATTGTGAAAAGAAGACATGCCAAAATCTTTTAGAAAGGCGCAAACAGCTTTATTAACATTGCGCCTTGCTTTTTCCATTTGTGGACCAAATGAAGAAGAACGAAGCCACATTTGTCTCTGCGCAATCCATGAAAATATCACTTGAGAATTAGGAAACATGTCCATAACCTTCCCAAGTCCTTCTTTCATAGCAAATTGCAAAAAAATTCAAGTCACATGTCCTAAACTGTTCCCTCCACAATGAATTACAATTATGTCTGGATGTTGCTCTGTCTCCAAAGTAGCACAGAGAGGTAGCAAGTCCAACCACTTCATTCCACGTACTCCATGCCAGTCTACTTCCACATGTGGGAATCCAAAATCTACAGCTACTCCACAGCTTTCTGTATGCACCTTCAACCAATATATCCATGAATCTCCCAAAATCCATACAATCTTTTTCCTAAAATACACAGACATAGCTATCTGTTGTTCTCTCAGCAAAAACAGTATGAGGAACTCTCTTCTGGCACAACACACCCACTAAACTTTCCTGACCAATCCCTTTTAGTACTCATTCTCATTTGCATGACTTCTGAACCCAAAAATCCCCGGATGTAACTCCCGATGTCCGCGAACTACCGCCATGTCCGCGGACATATCGTAACATGAACAGCCCTTCTACCATTTCCACTTCACTCTCTCTGCCATTCACTCATTGGATGTAGCTAAGAAATCACATGACCATGCACCAATCACATTCAAGACCTCTACATCTAACTGCATCATCATAGATCAGCACTGCAAATGTACTGTGAATTTCTCTGAGGACAAGTGTCATATCATTGGCAAGCACCATCTACCAGAAATACTGTACAAGTCTCCAAGATGTCTACTTGCAGCTTCATGCATATCCATATGCATGAACACAAACTTCAGGTATGCATATTTTCTGTACAGTAGATGAACACATTTTCAAACAGACTTTTAGCTTGTGTAATCTGTAAAATGAATTTACTGTATTTTTTTCAATTTCCTAAAATCAACTATCACTTATAAACCTTTATACTATTTACTTTCTTTATCCACACACACTCAAATCATGTTAAACTAACATTTTTTAAATGAAATATGTAGACTACATATATTCAAACAAAATTGCATGCCAGCACAATCTATGTTTAAGGGGGTAATTCATAGAATTCAGCGCACAAGTGGCGCACACGGCTGGCGCACAGTGTGCGCGTGCGAATCCCTGCGCCAGCCGCGTGCGCTAAAATCCATTTCCGCGCACAGCGTATTCATGGATTCCAGCTACCAAAACCAGCCGTGGCGCACAGAGGCGCAGCGACCCTGCAGCAGCACCAGTTACGCCCCCAAGAACTCCTCTCGCGCAGGGAAAAGCCATCAAAATCCCCGATCCAGCGCAAAGGGCTGCGCTAACCCTGTGCCAGCAGGGCAAGCGGGCTACGTGTATCACTGGGGTGGGCGGGAAGTACCTCACATCATTTCAGCTGGGTACGTGTATTTCAGGGGTGCGCAGGAAGTTCCTCAAGCGATTCCATCAGGGTACGTGTACATCAGTGGTGCGCGAGAAGTTTCACACGTGAATTCAGCAGGGTACGTGTATATCAGGGGTGCGCGGGAAGTTCCACACGCGAATGTCCTGGCTACGTGTATTTCGGGGTGCGCAGGAAGTTTCACACGCGATATCAGCAGGGTACGTGTATTCCAGGGGTGCGCTGGAAGTTCCACACGCGAATGTCCTGGCTACGTGTATCTTGGGGTGCGCAGGAAGTTTCACACGCGATATCAGCTGGGTACATGTATATCAGGGGTGCGCGGGAAGTTCCACACGCGAATGTCCTGGCTACATGTATCTTGGGGTGCGCGGGTAGTTCCACACGCGAATGTCCTGGCTACGTGTATTTCGGGGTGCGCGGGAAGTTTCACACGCGATATCAGCAGGGTACGTGTGGGGTGCGCTGGAAGTTCCACACGCGAATGTCCTGGCTACGTGCATCTTGGGGTGCGCGGGAAGTTTCACACGCGATATCAGCAGGGTACGTGTATTCCAGGGGTGCGTGGGAAGTTCCACACGCGAATGTCCTGGCTACGTGTATTTCGGGGTGCGCAGGAAGTTTCACACGTGAAATCAGCAGGGTACGTGTATTGCAGGGGTGCGCTGGAAGTTCCACACGTGAATGTCCTGGCTACGTGCATCTTGGGGTGCGCGGGAAGTTTCACACGCGATATCAGCAGGGTACGTGTAGTCCAGGGGTGCGCGGGAAGTTCCACAAACGAATGTCCTGGCTACGTGTATTTCGGGGTGTGCGGGAAGTTTCACACGCGACATCAGCAGGGTACGTGTATTCCAGGGGTGCTCGGGAAGTATCACACGCGATTCCATCAGGGTACGTGTATTCCAGGGGTGCGTATCACACTCAAAAACAGCAGGGTACGTGTATTCCAGGGGTGCACAGGAAGTATCACACGCAAAATCAGCAGGGTACGTGTATTTCAGGGGTGCGCGGAAAGTATCACACGCAATTCTATCAGGGTACGTGTATTACAGGGGTGCGCGGGGAGCACCACACGTGAATTGCACGTGTGGGTCCTCCCAGGTGTTCCCTCTACACCCTCCACGGCCCCTGCAGGTGGCCCACACCACAAGGGCCTACCCTGCACATGTCCTGCAGGCACCCCATCCACCATGGCCATGCCCCCCAGCCAACCCACATATCACCTTGCACTACTGACCACCAACGCATGTCCCCCTGCACCCCCAGCCACCAGGGGCAGCCTCCACCAGGCCCCCACCCATGTCTCCCACCACCCCCACCCCCCAGCAGTGCAGGGGCAGCCTCCACCAGGCCCCCACCCATGTCTCCCATCACCCCCACCCCCCAGCAGTGCAGGGGCAGCCTCCACCAGGCCCCCACCCATGTCTACCACCACCCCCACCCCCCAGCCACCAGGGGCAGCCTCCATCAGGCCCCCACCCATGTCTCCCATCACACCCACCCCCCAGCAGTGCAGGGGCAGCCTTCACCACGCCCCCACCCATGTCTACCACCACCCCCACCCCCCAGCAGTGCAGGGGCAGCCTCCACCAGGCCCCCACCCATGTCTCCCATCACCCCCACCCCCCAGCAGTGCAGGGGCAGCCTCCACCAGGCCCCCACCCATGTCTACCACCACCCCCACCCCCCAGCCACCAGGGGCAGCCTCCACCAGGCCCCCACCCATGTCTCCCATCACCCCCACCCCAGCAGTGCAGGGGCAGCCTCCACCAGGCCCCCCCTCATGTCTCCCATCACCCCCACCCCCCAGCCACCAGGGGCATCCTCCACCAGGCCCCCACCCATGTCTCCCACCACCCCCACCCCCCAGCAGTGCAGGGGCAGCCTCCACCAGGCCCCCACTCATGTCTCCCATCACCCCCACCCCCCAGCAGTGCAGGGGCAGCCTCCGCCAGGCCCCCACCCATGTCTCCCATCACCCCCACCCCCAGCAGTGCAGGGGCAGCCTCCACCAGGCCCCCACCCATGTCTACCACCACCCCCACCCCCCAGCCACCAGGGGCAGCCTCCACCAGGCCCCCACCCATGTCTCCCATCACACCCACCCCCCAGCAGTGCAGGGGCAGCCTCCACCAGGCCCCCACCAATGTCTACCACCACCCCCACCCCCCAGCAGTGCAGGGGCAGACTCCACCAGGCCCCCACCCATGTCTCCCATCACCCCCACCCCCCAGCAGTGCAGGGGCAGCCTCCACCAGGCCCCCACCCATGCCTACCACCACCCCCACACCCCAGCAGTGCAGGGGCAGCCTCCACCAGGCCCCCACCCATGTCTACCACCACCCCCACCCCCCAGCCACCAGGGGCAGCCTCCACCAGGCCCCCACCCATGTCTCCCATCACCCCCACCCCCCAGCAGTGCAGGGGCAGCCTCCACCAGGCCCCCACCCATGTCTCCCATCACCCCCACCCCCCAGCAGTGCAGGGGCAGCCTCCACCAGGCCCCCACCCATGTCTACCACCACCCCCACCCCCCAGCCACCAGGGGCAGCCTCCACCAGGCCCCCACCCATGTCTCCCATCACCCCCACCCCCCAGCAGTGCAGTGGCAGCCTCCACCAGGCCCCCCCTCATGTCTCCCATCACCCCCACCCCCCAACCACCAGGGGTAGCCTCCACCAGGCCCCCACCCATGTCTCCCACCACGCCCACCCCCCAGCAGTGCAGGGGCAGCCTCCACCAGGCCCCCACCCATGTCTACCACCACCCCCACCCCCCAGCCACCAGGGGCAGCCTCCACCAGGCCCCCAACCATGTCTCCCATCACCCCCACCCCCCAGCAGTGCAGGGGTAGCCTCCACCAGGCCCCCACCCATGTCTACCACCACCCCCAACCCCCAGCCACCAGGGGCAGCCTCCACCAGGCCCCCACCCATGTCTCCCATCACCCCCACCCCCCAGCAGTGCAGGGGCAGCCTCCACCAGGCCCCCTCATGTCTCCCATCACCCCCACCCCCCAGCCACCAGGGGCAGCCTCCACCAGGCCCCCACCCATGTCTCCCATCACCCCCACCCCCCAGCAGTGCAGGGGCAGCCTTCACCAGGCCCCCACCCATGTCTCCCGCCACCCCATCCCCCAGCAGTGCAGGGTCAGCCTCCACCAGGCCCCCACCCATGTCTACCACCACCCCCAACCCCCAGCCACGAGGGGCAGCCTCCACCAGGCCCCGACCCATGTCTCCCATCACCCCCACCCCCGCGCCACCAGGGGCAGCCTCCACCAGGCCCCCACCCATGTCTCCCACCACCCCCACCCCCCAGCAGTGCAGGGGCAGCCTCCACCAGGCCCCCACCCATGTCTCCCATCACCCCCACCCCCCAGCAGTGCAGGGGCAGCCTCCACCAGGCCCCCACCCATGTCTCCCATCACCCCCACCCCCCAGCAGTGCAGGGGCAGCCTCCACCAGGCCCCCACCCATGTCTCCCACCACCCCCACCCCCCAGCAGTGCAGGGGCAGCCTCCACCAGGCCCCCACCCATGTCTACAATCACCCCCACCCCCCAGCCACCAGGGGCAGCCTCCACCAGGCCCCCACCCATGTCTCCCATCACGCCCACCCCCCAGCCACCAGGGGCAGCCTCCACCAGGCCCCCCCTCATGTCCCCTATCACCCCCACCCCCCAGCAGTGCAGGGGCAGCCTCCACCAGGACCCCACTCATGTCCCCTATCACCCCTACCCCCCAGCAGTGCAGGGGCAGCCTCTACCAGGCCCCCACCCATGTCTCCCATCACCCCCACCCCCCCAGCAGTGCAGGGGCAGCCTCCACCAGGCCCCCACCCATGTCTCCCACCACCCCCATCCCCCAGCAGTGCAGGGGAGCCTCCACCAGGCCCCCCCTCATGTCTCCCATCACCCCCAACCCCCAGCCACCAGGGGCAGCCTCCACCAGGCCCCCACCCATGTCTCCCACCACCCCCACCCCCCAGCAGTGCAGGGGCAGCCTCCACCAGGCCCCCCTCATGTCTCCCATCACCCCCAACCCCCAACCCCCAGCCACCAGGGGCAGCCTCCACCAGGCCCCCACCCATGTCTCCCATCACCCCCACCCCCCAGCAGTGCAGGGGAAGCCTCCACCAGGCCCCCACTCATGTCTCCCATCACCCCCACCCCCCAGCAGTGCAGGGGCTGCCTCCACCAGGCCCCCACCCATGTCTCCCATCACCCCCACCCCCCAGCAGTGCAGGGGCAGCCTCCAACAGGCCCCCACCCATGTCTACCACCACCCCCACCCCCCAGCCACCAGGGGCAGCCTCCACCAGGCCCCACCCATGTCTCTCATCAGCTCACCCCCCAGCAGTGCAGGGGCAGCCTCCACCAGGCCCCCACCCATGTCTACCACCACCTCCACCCCCCAGCAGTGCAGGGGCAGCCTCCACCAGGCCCCCACCCATGTCTCCCATCACCCCCACCCCCCAGCAGTGCAGGGGCAGCCTCCACCAGGCCCCCACCCATGTCTACCACCACTCCCACCCCCCAGCCACCAGGGGCAGCCTCCACCAGGCCCCCACCCATGTCTCCCACCACCCCCACCCCCCAGCAGTGCAGGGGCAGCCTCCACCAGGACCCCACCCATGTCTCCCACCACCCCCACCCCCCAGCAGTGCATGGGCAGCCTCCACCAGGCCCCCCCTCATGTCTCCCATCACCCCCACCCCCCAGCCACCAGGGGCAGCCTCCACCAGGCCCCCACCCATGTCTCCCATCACTCCCACCCCCCAGCCACCAGGGGCAGCCTCCAACACGCCCCCACTCATGTCCCCTATCACCCCCCATCCCCCAGAAGTGCAGGGGCAGCCTCCACCAGGCCCCCACCCATGTCTCCCAAAACCCCCACCCCCCAGCATTGCAGGGGCACCCTCCACCAGGCCCCACCAATGTCTACCACCACCCCCACCCCCCAGCAGTGCAGGGGCAGCCTCCACCAGGCCCCCACTCATGTCTTCCATCACCCCCACCCCCCAGCACTGTGGGGCACCTGCCAGCAGGCCCCCACTCATGTCCAACTCATGTTCCCCTGCACCCCCACTCCCCAGCACTGTGGGGCACTTGCCAGCAGGCCCCCACTCATGTCCAACTCATGTTCCCCTGCACCCCCACCCCCCAGCACTGTGGGGCACCTGCCAGCAGGCCCCAACTCATGTTCCCCAGCCAACATGTCATCACAATCTAGATCCCTGGTCCCTGTGGTCAGCCTCCAAATGCAAAACACCCACCCGAGTATTGCATCCACCCACTTAGAAATGGCAATAACATGATAGAACACCAATTGCAAGTTTGGAAACGAACACATGTCCCTCACATACACCCAATGGGTGTCAGTGAAACTCAAAACCCATATCATGATATGCATGAAACCAATGAGATGATACTACACATTGAAGTTTGATCAAAAAATATGTATTAAAGGAAACATAAATTGATTAAAAAATAAATAAACAGAAATGGGAATGTAAAAAAATGAAAAGAAGCATGTCCGTGAAAAAAAGCAAAACCAAAAATCATAATCCAAAGGAATGGTGTCCAAAGTCACAGTCCACAAAAGAAAATCCAATGGAAAATTATAATTGAAAGCCATTGCTCCATGGGTAAATTTTAAAATAAAAAGAAAATCCAACAGTGAACTATGTATAGATGAACAAGCCAGGGTCCATTATCCCAACAAAAGAAATGAAACCTATCTAACAACACTAACTAATAAAAAAAAACTATATACAAAAATGTGGCCCATTGTCCAAAAGGTCCAAAAAAAATCAAAAACAAAGGAAACCTAAAACTAACTACAGAACTATGTACAAGGACAGCGGGCTAGTCCGACGGATCACTTTTGGATGTCCCGGGCCAGCTGAAAACAACATACATGCGTGACATCACGAACATGTCTACTTACATACACATTCATCCAAACATGTGTGCCCACACAACTGCATTTGGCATGCAAGCCTACACACACAAGCAACATCCATGTCTCACACATTACAGCCCTTGCATGTGTTAGCCTCACGGCCCTGTACACCCCCACCCATACTCGACCCCATACAAACAGATGTGCAACCTGCACACTACTGAAACATCACCACACGCACAGCTCACAATCATGATGCATGTACACTTACCGCTCGACTCCAGACGGGTCTGCCTCTCAAGGACCTGGATGTGGAGCGCTGGGGATATGCGTTCCAGGACCCTCATCTGATCTTCCGACAAGTGGCCCCCGCGCCCCTTAGCATCCGCTGCCTTCAAGAGGCGCCGGGCCTTGTTCAGGGTCTTGGACCTGAAGTCCTCCCAGCGCTTCTTGACATGTTGTAAGTCACGGACTGCCACCCCCTCCTCCTCCTTGTCGGCGCGCACACTTCCGAAGAGGGCATCATACTGCCCTAGGACTTGCTCCACCAGGACACCAACTTCCCTGGCACTGAAGCTGGTGCCCCTCTGCCTCTCTGGCCGGGGGTTGTCAGTGGTGCCAGATGTTGCAGTGCTCGACATGACAACACCAGAGGCAGGAGTGGCTGGGCAACTGGGTCCTGGGGCTGGGCTGTGGAGCGATGGAATCCCAGTCGGGAGTCTTCGGTTCCAGCAGGGGTGGTCACAGAAACAGCACCCCTGGCTGATGTGCAGGCAGCAAATGGCAGGGCACGTGGGCAGCAGGCAGTCAGGCAGCAGCAGATGGCAGGTGGGAGCGTGCTTGGGGCTCTGGGGGGCAGTAATTCGGCCTTCTGGGCAGGAGCGTGGTCTTCCGTGTGCTTACGCGTGGCCAGCTTGATACGGAGTGATTTAGCACGTGAAAATTCTGCACGTCAGCGTGTAATTCATGGAAAGGCCCTTAGCGCATAAGCGCGTCTGCACGCATATGCAATTTCATTGGACAGAAGGCCCCTCAAGCGCAAGCGCCCCTGTGATGTGACGCGCACAGGCGTGCATGGGCATTTCAGCGCGTGTGAAAAACTGCACGTCTGCGTGTAATCCGAGGAAAGGGCCCATGCGCGTAAGTGATGTGATGCGCGCAGGCGTTTCCCTCAGCACGGGTTAAAGGTGAGCGGGGCCAGCAGTTCACTGTACATGCCTTTCGTGGAGACCGACGTGTGTTGCTGCTTCCTGTTGTTTCGCGCGCCATCACAACTTCACAGCTATCAAGGACGTATCTCTTCTTTTGGCGGGGGTATTGGCTACGCGTGTTTTTCTGCATCGCGCTAGTCAGACGGTGAGTCGCACACGCTCTTTTTCCCACTGCGGGTGCCCCTGTGTATCGCACCCATTTTTGATGTCATAGTAGCCTGGTGTCCCACACGTACGCGTTATTCGTGTTACTGGGTGCCACCGCGTACTGCGGGAGGTTGAATCTACGCACGTAGGCTGCAGGGTTGCGTGCACGGTTTCACTGCAGTTTTGGGGTGCCTGAGCATTGCGTGACCCGTCACTACATCACCGGAGTCACATACAGCCTTGCAGGTGCAGGGGGGCTGTTAACATCTTGCTTCCCACCCCCTTCACCCCAATTGCCCAGGTCAATTGTGGTGTACACCTCCCATTGGCACCACTCCATCTGTGCCGGCACTACTACATCTGTGCCATGGTTGGGAGGCCACCAAAGGTGAGGGGCGCCTCAGCTGGGCGTCCTCCTCGTGGCGGGCGTGGTCGGGGACATGGCCGTGGTCACCAGGGAGTAGGGGGACTCCAGGGAGTCCAGGGCGGCCACAGAGGGGGAAGAGGCAGGGGTATGCCACTTGTGCACAATGTTGTGCCATGTGTCGGTGCAGTCATGCCACCACCCCCTGTGGTTCCGGGGGATGCAGCTTCTGCATCTGCCACTGGCGCCCGTGTGACCCGGCAGTCCGTTCCATCGACTGCCACGGGCTCAAGGGTAGTGGTAGCTGCAGGTGCAGCTGTGGACACCGCCACCCAGGCTCATGGTCTGCCAGCGCAGGCTGTGTTGGCACTTGAGGAGCCCTTGGTAGATCTCCAACAGGCCAGGAGGGTAACCATAGGGGCAGGAAGGGCTGCTCAGACCAAGACACATGTCCCTGGGGCAGTCATGTCATCTGCTGCCCCGAACAGCCGGGTGTTGGCAAGTGCAGGGGCAGATGCACCCAACAACACCCCGGTTGTGAGTCTGCCAACCAGGACCGTTGCGGTCAATGACCCTGCCCCAGCTGATGTTGCTGCGCAGGGTCCATTAGTGGGCACCCAGCTGCCACTGACACAAGTCAGGCCTTTGGTCGTCCCTCCACCTGCCACTCCCTTGGCTCAATCCACCGAACCCACTGGCCATACTGGTCAGGGCGGCATTAGCCAGCCAGGGTCTGCGCCACAGTCAAAGAGGAGGAAGGTTGCACCTGCAGCACAGGCTGGGACCCCACACACAGCCACGACCTCCTGCACGTCGAGGAAGAAGCCTTTCTGCAAGCAGGAATTGGACTTCCTCGTGGACTACGTGCGGGGCCACATCCGTGACATGCTAGTGGGGGCCAATAGTCAGACTACTGCTGCCCAACGTGACACCCACTGGAAGCATGTTGCGGAACATGTCAGTTCATTCGGCCATGAGGTGCGCACGGCGCAAGAGTGCAAAAAGTGTTGGAATTACATCAAACGCAGCACTAAGGCTAAGCGTGCCTCTAATTACAACTTGACTCTGGTGATTGGCGGTCGGCCTGCACCAGAGGAGGAAGAGCTCACTCCGCATGAGGCATTCGTTGCGGAGTTCATACCACCTGAATTGGTCGAAGGAGTGGGAGAGATGCTGGACTTTGATGCCCAGTCCAGTGCGTGTTGATGCGTGTTTGTTGAGGATGTGTGTGTTTCACTTGTGGGATGTGTTGTGCATGATTGCCACTACATGTGATGTGTACATGGTTCTAATGTGTAAGTAATGCAATGCTTCCGTCATGCATGTCTCCTCTGCCTGCATGCGGGGACTCCATGTAGGCATGCTCCCTTGCCCCTCCTCCGCCACTCTGCACCCCAGTTCCACCTTTGCACTGGTGTTCTTCAATCTTGCCAATGTGTACTTTCTTGTTCATGCGTCCTGTGTAGATGCTAACTTCCAGCGTAGAATCTGGCACACATATGCCGTGTGGTACAGCCTTAGTACTTGATGCAGGGTATCTCACTTGTACTGTGCATAGGTCAGATGTCCCGCAGGGACATGAGTGCCCATTCATGCTCCATGTGCATTGCACGCATGCCCCTATGTGTCCTTGACTGGATGATCACTGTAATATGAGTCCTTGGTTACATACATTGCCTGCCATCTCATCAGCCTTCCCATGTCAACTGTGGCTCAGTCCTGCGTTGCACACATGTTTAGGGTCTGACAATCTGTGTGGCTCACAGGCCTCAGCCTGTTCAATGGCCAATGACTCTGTCCAACTGTTGTTGTGTCTTCTTCACACATGGGCGGAATCCAGAGTTTTCATCATGTGTCCTGCTTACTGTCCCAGCATCATTTGCAGTGTTGTCACTTGAATCACATTAAGCTGTTGATGCCAGTCAACACTGCCTGTCAATACACAGGTGTATGGTCAGCCTTTTGATACCATGCTAGGCATCCCTGCTTTGGTACTGGGGTGGAGGGGTGCTTGGCTTCTAGATATGGTACACATTGAATGCACAATGCACGTGATGTCTGAATTTGACATTGCACTGCCTTCACATTTCCTGGCACACACCATGGAGTCCTTGTACATGTAGGTAGTGAGTGGCGTACACATTTTCTGCACTGCATAGACCCACTTCCATGGAAACTGCCACCTTTCAACAGGTCTGATCATAGAAGCAAATCAAAGTTGACCCAGCATGCATGCCAGGTTATATGTTGTGTGTCACATGTCTGCCTGATGCATTTGCTGTCGGTGTGTGTGTGTGTGTTATGTGCTTCTGACATGTGTAGTGACCTTTTCTCTCTCTATTTTTCAGGTGATGACGCAATGGAGGCGGAGGATGGTATTGTCATGCCAGACACAGGGTTGTTACCACTACATCAACCCGGCACTAGTGGGGGTCGTGGGGTGGTAGGCCACGAAAACCCCCAAGTGCTCCAGTCCATCTTGTCTCTGGCTGCCTATGAGTCCAGCCTTGATGACGACTCTGACGTCCATGTTGAGTTGGATGAGCATCAAGTCCATGTGTCAGGGGTGAGTGATTCTGATGTGGACACTCCTCTGTCTGCGACACCTGCACTGAGGGATCAGACAGTCTTGGTTCCTCCGCCCGTGGAGGATTGGGATGCAGGGTCACCCTCCACACCAGTCACTGATGTGCCTGGGACATCACGTCGACGGGGGCATGTAGTCGTGCAGCCATGGGCGGTGCCAACACAGCGAGGACCCCCGGTCCTTGGGTCCCGCAGGGGTCAAGCCCGGCAACGTGGTCGCCGTGCGCAACTGCAGTATACTGAGTGGGAGCAAGACATGACTACCAATTCAGAACAGCAGGGGGCAGCAATGGAGAACATCGCTGAGAGCATGGAGCGTGTGGCCCGATCTGTGCTCCCCCCTGCTAGGCAGGTGCTTCTCCAGCAGCAGGCGGCACGGTCCATGGCCCGCTCGCTCAGGCTGGGCATGTCGGCCTCAGACAGGGCACGCCAGGCTGAAATGTCGTCTCTGCGTCAAGCAATTGCTGCTCACGCAGAGGCGCACATGGATACCCTGAGGGAGGAGTATGCTTCCCTCAAATCCACTCTGGGTGCCCTTATGATGTCCCAGAGGCAGCAGGCAGAGGAGAGGTTTGCACAGCTTGAGCGTACCATCTCGGCTGAGTTACAGGCTTGCCGGGAGGTGCAGCGGTTGTCCAGCCAGGCCTTGCAGGAGGAACTCCATGTTACACGTGCTACCTTGCAAGCGGAAGCACGTGTATCACGTGAGGTTCTGCATGCAGACCTACGTCACATCGCCACACAGAACCAGGTTCACCCGTCCGGCAGACTTGCTGCCGACGAGGGGCAAGCTGCGGCTAGGCGTGGCCAGGCTACTGTGCCACGTCCTCCTTTACAGGATGAGCCAGACTCGGACGACCATCTATCTCCCACATAGGTCGGGCTGTGCAGGCGTTGAGCCCATGGAGGGTTTTTTTTTGGCTCAGCATCATCGCATGTGGATGTTGAGCAGCACCCTGTACCTCCCCCCTCCTGGATGCCTCCCCTCCCCCCTGGGCGTATGTGGCCATTTTTGATTTTTCTTTTAGTTTAGTTAGTTAAGTTTCTGTTTGATAGTTAGTTTAATTAGGTAATGTAGGTTTTCCATAGTTAGTGTAATTAGTTAATATAGTTTAAAATTGCTTGTCTATTATGCTTTCATGTGACGGTGCGGTGCTTTGTGGCTTTTGAAGGCATCCACTGTCTGTTCCAGCTGGGCCCTTCAGGCTTGTCTTGTGTATGTGTTTGCTGCTTGGGGTCCTTGACTCACATATGCCACTCCTGCCTCCCTTATCCATGGGCTCGCAAGGATGCTTCGGTGTCACAACCTTTTACACAAGGGCTTTAGACTGTCATATCTGTGGAATGTCTGGTGCTGTGTGACTTGTGTTTACACCCCTAGTGGGGATGATTTTGGTGTTATTGTCCACTGTTCAGCTTTTGCTAGATGGGGTGTTTCATGATTAATGTGTACATTCATTGCTATGCATTGTGTAGTATGGTTCTTATCTTTACTGTACACGTGCTTGTTGCAATTCATGCTGTAGATAGCGTTCCACACTTTGGATGTGAAAGACGGACTGATGGTGTGATTTATGATGTGACTCTCTGACATGGTCAAGTAATGAGATGCCTGAAGAGACACGCACAGATGACTTTGAAGCATTAATCATGTGTTTCATTCCCTTTCTGCAGGGGGACGAGCCTCCAGAGCACCTTTGCCAGCAGACATGGCCCATTGGACGACGGAATTCTGGACACTTTTGTTGGTGCCCACATGCACATGTGTGCACAAGCAGAGGCACAGGGATTGCAGACCTACATCCTAGAACTGCTGACGTGTTCCAAGGACCTCCAGGCAAGGTGAGCAGCACAGGGGGGCCACAGCACAACAAAGCTTGCACCAGGCGAGTTGCACATGCAGGCTTAGTCACAGCACTGAGGGTGAGCTTGGACGAATATTGTGCAGCTCAGATGTGTTGGTGGACTGATGGCTGTTGATTGTAAGGTTGTCTGGGACACCTGCAGGGGCAGTGGCACATACCCTCCGGTACACCAAGGTCCATCGAGGCACTTGTATCAACCATGTAGCCTTCCGAGACATGGAAAGGGGCAGCTCAAGGGACATACAGCAAGGGACATACTCGGTGCAGTGCATTTCATTTCCATGTACATTTTGATAAATGCACTGCCAACTTTGTTTCGGTCATGGTGGTACACAACTTGCTCTAAAGTCATGCCTTGCTATATGGGTCTGTCTGCTTACCCAGGGAACATTGCATGTTGTGTGAATTGTGACACATTGGTGTTCCATTTGCCACGCACCCACCGGCGGCTGACTTACTGCATTGACTGTGTATGACCCATCACAGGGGTAATGTTATATATGGGTACGAAGCATCTACACCAGATTGTCTGTTTGTAGAGTAGTTTGTTGCTATGGGGCATGTTTGGTGGTGTGTTTTTGTGTAATTGGCACGCACAGGTTGTTGACTGTGGCTCTCTTTGCAGCATTGCAGTGCTCCTGTAACCGGACCTGAGAGTGCGCAGGCAGGAGGCCAGCACTCAAAACCAGAGCTAAGTGTCTTGTTGTTTTTTCTTTCAAACTGCTCTGCATAGGCTTGCTGGAGGGTGCACTAATGCATGGATGTATGTGTAATTCAATTTTGTATGTTTTTCCCCCTAATCACCCGGAATCCTATGCAATTTTAAACCCTGTACCCTCTACCCAGTGTTCCTGCTTCCCGTACCTATCCAAGCAACGTTCCTTAACCCTCTTTCCCCGCTGGGGTTGCGGATGCCTGTGTAAGCCCCAAACTTGCAGGCGCCAAAACACTAGAGGGGGTGGTTGGTTCGTGCCACTCCTAAGCCTGGACTACAGAAGGCTGTGACAATGATGTCCAAGTTTGTTTGGATTGTGTATGTGCTCATGCAGGTAGTACATTTTCGTGCATTCCCTACTTTCATGTGTCATTCCTCCTCCCCTCTCTTGCCACTCATTCCAGTTATCCAGTGTGCCAACACCTGTCCCGACTGCATATCCCTGAACCTCCTTCCCCACCAGGGTCTCAGGGGCCTGTGTGAGTTTGACCTTGCAGGCACCCGGGACACGGTGGGGGTGGTTGTTTCGTGACACTCCCGCGCCTGTACACGGGACCTGTGACAGTACACATCCGTTCATGGTGCATCATTCTATGTTATGTACCACACATGGTTCACATCCTGTTGTGACATTGTTTTACTGTGCTACCTTGGTTGTTGCATCATTGTGGTAGCACTTGGCCTTTGTGAGGTACTGCTATGTCAAGTCATCTACTGGAGGGTGTTCTGGTTCGTTTTTATGCGTTGGATTTTGTGATTTTGGAAATGAGTGTGGATTCTGAGGGTGCAGGCACCTTTTTACACACAAGGTGGGAGATGGTGACGAAGGGTAAAGGTGACCCTGTGGCCAGGTGGAATTGAGGGTTGAAGGCTCCATGACCCAGGTGCAGTTGTTTAGTGGGTCATGGTCATTTGTGAGGGAGGGGGGGTTGTTGTTGATAGTTGCCTTGCCCTGCCGTGTGATGGGAACTCTGACATAGTAATGGTGGTATCCTATGTACATGTTGTGTTCTGCTGATCAATGCCTGTTCATGTGTTGAGTTTTCCTTTCAGGTGCGAGGGGATAGTTGTGGTTTGACATGCTGGGGTGTACACATGGTGAATGTTCACATGTGATGTGTAGAGAACACTGATGGTCACTTGATTGCACATGCATATGTTGAGTGCATGTCTTTGCTGACCCACACACTTGCACTCTGATGCACTACATGTACTACCACCCTTGCATATCCATGTGTACACTGTTTGCCTTCTGGTGCCCACTGAGTCCCTGCAGCACATGTTCTGTGACCAATTATGGATCCTGTACATGCCTAATTTGCTTTTTGATGTGGTCTGTCGCTTAGATGTGATGCTCAGGGTGTGCATCACACACAATGGCTGTTCACTGTGCTGTGCGCTGAGCAGTGTGTTGCAGGAGTAGGACACAGCACACAGAAGCTGCAGTGTTGATTTTGCAATGCACAATGTGCATGTAGACAGGCATTCATTGTTATGTTACGTCTACAACTCTTGTAATGCATTTGGAAATGACTTATCATGGGTGGGAGGTTGTTGGTCAGTCATTTCATCTGATTCCAGGTCAGGCATCATTGTCTGATGCCACTGTACATTTTGGACATGGCAATGTGTACCTTATTGTTACTGTGTTGGTGTATGGGTATTGCTTGCCATGTCATGTTGTGGTATGGGAGGGTTTGAGTGACATAACAGTGATGGCCATGGCCTGTTTTGCAGGTGTGTGTGATTCACACCTTGCAGGTCAGGGTCATCCGCTTCTCAAAGCAACTAGCTGGGGGGTAGATCTCTCTCCGCGGCAGGGCCCTCCATCTGGAACAGCCTTCCTGCCTCACTGGAACTTGAGGAGAACCATCTCCGGTTCGGGAAGCACCTCAAGACCTTCCTCTTTGCTTCTGCTTTCTCTCTGCCTCTCCCTTGCAAAATTCTTCACTGGAACTGCACTGGATCTGCAACTGGGCCACTCACACCGACCTCGGTCCCTGGCCCAGCCACTCTCCACTTGCACTGCCTCCCTGGCAACCCCTGCACTGCGGTACTGTCTCTCTATCCCTACAGCCCCCCTTCCCAGCACTTGTCTGCACTTACCTTTGCAGTTGCCACCAGCTGGCCTATGTATTTGTTTTTTGGTCTACTTACCCTGTACTGCACTCCCCCTCCCCTTCCCCTTGCACTTTTCCCTTCCCCCTACCCCTGCACTTGCACAATCTAAATGACACCTGGCCTAGTAGTACCGTTGTCTGTCTTCCCTTGTTCCCCCCTCTATGCCTCATCGCACCTTGAAATACTTGTGTATAGGCCATATCATGTCATGTCATATGTGTGCCTTTTGGTCACACAGGATAGCTTGTGTTTAAGTAGCTAGGGATGCAGACAATGTGGCACTTCCATGGCAACTATCTCAGGGTTGTAGGGTTGTGACAGTTGACTGTCTCTTTGTCATCATCGATTGTCACCTGATATGTGCCAGGCCTGTGTGCACTCCGCAGGGGTGGGAGTTTAGGTGAAAAATGTGGCCACAAGCTGGGTCCAGGCTTCCTCGCCACGTGCCCTGTCCCCTCCCATGGGCAGCGCCTCTGCCTGTGGTTGGGGATGTGGGGGCACCACCATGTCCACTGGGACGCCCTGCCGTGTTGCAACATTGTGCAGGACACATGCTGCCACAATGATCCTGCACACTACTGGTGGTGCATAGAGTAGCTGCCCGCCAGAGCGGTCAAGGGAGCGGAAACGTGACTTGAGCACCCCGAATGTGCGCTCCACTATGGCCCTGGTTGCAATATGGGCGGCGTTGTATCTTACCTGGGGTGGTGTGGTGGGGTTCCGGATTGGCGTCATCATGTGGTTGCTCAGAGGGTAGGCACTGTCCCCTGGGGAGGTGTAAATGGTTGTGATTATTGGGGTTTGTTTATTTGTGTGTGTGTGTGTGTGACATGCATGCATGTGCAAGGGCATTTGTACTCACCTAGGAGCCATGTGTCGCCATGCTGCCCAGCTTCCAGGGCCCAGCTCAGGGCGGACAATCTGTATATGAAACTGTCATGGGTGGAGCCAGGGTAGTTTGCATAGACAGAGGTGATGATTCCCTTTGCATCGCATACCACTTGTACATTGATTAATGCCAGTGCTTGCGGTTTCGGTAGATGTGCTCAGTGGCCCTAGGTGGACCTAGGGCCCCATGGGTGCAATCTAAGGCACCAAGCACTTTGGGGAAGTGTGCCACCCTGAAAAAATCCAGGACAACGGCCTGCCTTTCTGCGGGTGTTCTGGGCATGTATATGTGCCTGCGGACTGAGGGGCGTGCTGTCATGATTGCCAGTACCTGGTGTAGGCAGCGTGACTGCGTGGCCAGTGAGACCCCCCCCACTATGGCAGTAGTCCGCTGAAATGACCCAGTGGCCAAAAAATGCAGGACATTGAGCAGCTTCTCCAAGGGGCTCAATGCTTGGGAGCAAAGGGTGGGGGATGTAAGGTCATCTTCCCACTCCCTGACCAGATCTAGGATGATGTGGGGTGGAAACCTATACCTGCCATAGACCTGGTCGTCAGGCATCCCAAAAAGGCTTGTCCGTGGTGCGAAAATGCGTGCCCTGGCTATTCTCCAGCTCCTGCGGTGTCCCACGATCAGTGCTGCGACAAATGGGGCATTCATCGTAGCTGTATATACGTGTCTGTTGTTTGCGCGCACTTTTATACTGTGCGCGGGGACGCTTCCGCCTGCCTTCGTGTGGTGGACGCGTTGACGCCTGTGTGCGTCTTTTGCCGTGCACGGGTTTCCCGTATTCGAATCCATGAATACGGGTTGTTCGAGTGCGTGTGGGCGTTCCGTGTAGTTCCCTGAAGTACTTCCCCAGTTACGCCTTCTTTTTCACACGTTATTCCCCATTCCGCGTGTTACGCCCTCTGTTCCGCCTACTTTGGTTGTGTGCGGCGCGCTATGTGCGCTTTTGCTGTGCGCGTAGCGCACGCTGTGTATGCCTGCGTGCGCCATGGCTGGATTGGGCGCACGGACAGCGGGAAACACGCGCAGCGTCTTCCTTGCATCGCACACGTGCGCTTGCGCTGCGTTTCTCGCGCTTGCGCTACCTTGCGGCTGCTTGCGCATAGATTTTCGGCGCACGTTTGTTCCATGAATCGGCCCCTATATCTTTAAAAAAAATACTTGTACAATTTCATATTTTTTTGTTTTTATTTATTTATTTACTTAATTCCTTTAATTTAGACATGACAATGAGGCGCTATTACCTAGAACAGCTTAGTTACAGAAATAGTGGTATTCACTGGTATATTATAAATTTCACAAGACATAGTAAAGATATTTTTTTTGCTACAGTTAGTCATTCAATACAATTTGTTCATAAAGAACATATCATACGTACTGAACTGATGCAATGTATCTTATGTAAATAAATTAATTTAATGGTTTTAAAGAAGGCACTGAGGATTTCAATTAAAAAAATCAATATCTAAATTAAAAACAGCGCTATATACAAACAAAGTTACTAATTTGAAGCTTTTACAATTGCAGTGAAGACTAGTCTCCTGAACAGAAGCAGCCGAATTCGAAGAACAAAGAAGAACTAAGAAGTTACCTGTTAATTTAAGAAAAAAAGTAAGTAGAATATCACCATAATATTTGTATTATTACTCAAACATACTATAACGTTAATACAAGCTATTTCTGTGCCTAAAAATAGAGATTGTGCACCATTCTGTCCAAAAAAATCCCCATGTCTTAAACAACGATTTACAGCCCGAATGGCCCACAAATTCCTATTTTTCGACTCTCAAATTACCCAACTCATCTGCTAGAATTTAGATGTTATAGAACAAACAACTGTTTTAATTGTATAGCATTAGATATACTACGTATACTTCTCCACAATACTAGCTTTCTTTTTTCTGTCCTCTGAACCCCAGTTTAGTAACACATTCATTTAATAATACCCATCCCTAGTAGTTGTAGTTCCCAATTCACAATCACACACTATTACATACATCTTTTTCATCTTACTCAAACACTCATGCACACACCAGGCATACATTGCAGAACACCCCAACCCATACCTTCTTTATTTTTTTCAACAGACACTAAAGACTGCCTACCAAAAGTCAAGTCTGTAGAAAGCAACGCAAAAGTAGAACAAATGAAAATAAAAGTGTCCAACATAAGCATCCATCTCTAGCAGAATTTGTAAAAAAAGTTGAAACAAAACAGCTAATACAGTCATTTAGTGAAACACAAGAAGTTTCAAATACAAAAACTTTGCATCCTCTATCAAAATCTAAAACAAACCAAAAAACAATTAACAGAAAATCAGCTATCACTACAGATAAAACTACTTCTTCAAATTTTAATATAGTGCAAAGTAAGCATACCAAGAAAAGTATTTTAGCCAAAATGTATCGTCACAAAGTCCTTCAAAATCTTATAAAAACAGGAGAGAAATCAAGTTCAATGCTTAAAAGCTATCGTAGGAAATTAATCTTAGAAGCGTTGATGGACAGTGCAATTCTTCTCAAAAGAAAGTTATTTATTTTACTGTTAAACAAAATGAAACCACTAACATAACTAATAACTAAATTACAAAAAAAGACTTCTCAATAAGCGAAATGTCAACAGAAAGAACTTCTTAAGTATCTGTGGAGGTGAATGGAATCACACTACGAGCACAGAACCATATTGTAGTGAAGAAGCGTACAAACAAAAGCATACATAGCAGTGGTCGAGGTTATGAAAAAGTGAATAATGCCATAATGGAACAAGAAGTACTCCTTACAAAAATATGCCCTGAAAACTTAGAATTACCCCTCCATTCAACTGAATCAGAACGTCTAGTGTACAAATGGCCATGCACGTCAATGTGTAACATTCCCAAACAATGTTTCAAATCTTTACGCCAATTCCTCAATAAATATGTAAAAAGCAAAGACAAAATCAAATTAAATTACTGCAAAATATGGATACCTGCCCAGTGCGCAAGTACACAGAACTACAAGGACATTCATTGGCCTGCATTACAGGACCTACTTGTAAAACCACTTTCCATGATATCAAAAGGATATCAACACATCATTCAACTATAAGAAATCTAGTCTATAAACTGTACATGCTAAAAGTCCTGCTTTAGCACTAGCAAAGTTAAATAACCTCCTTCTACATGGTACCGAAAAAGACCTACTGAAGAAATTCACTATATCCAGAAGAAATATTTTGGAAGTGAAAGCCATTTAAAGAATGAAATAGCTTTAAACCAATTAAGCAACAATTCTTCACATGGCAACATTTTGCTAAACACATACAAAAAAGAAATACTAACATTTAAAAGTACATCAGCTGAAGTACCAAACCATGTATGTGTATGTTGCCGTAGAACTTTTTATAAAAGTAACACAAAAACTGTAGACCTATCATACAAAATAGAAGACAATGAAGATTCTAAATGGTTTGAATTAGCTCTCTACCTTGTAGCAGAAAACAAATACGAAATAACTGAGCCCTTAATACTTTGCAGTTACTGCACTACAAAACTTGACAACAACCAAACTCCTTCACGTTCTATCACAAATAATTTGGAATTATACCCAGTACCAAAACCCCTACAACAACTTAATTTATATGAGAGCATCATAATTCAAACAGTACACCCATTTCAAGCAATAATACGCCTTCAACCAAAAACAGCAAAATTACCTCCCTCTCAATTGGTAATAGGCATTTGTGGAAAAGTAGTTTATTTACCGTTAGATCTAAAAGAAAATGTGCATACTCTAGGAGTGCAAAGTCCAATGCAGCAATCTTTAATTTTCTTAGTAAATGGAGTACCTACAAAAGACAAAAAAATATGGCAACAGCTGGTAGATTTATATAAAGTTAGACAAGCCTTGCAATATCTTAAAGAGAATAATGAATATTACAAAGAAATTAATATTGAAGAAAACTTGAAAGATACAACTGAAATAATTCAAGAAACACAAGAAGCTGGTCAATTTGAGCTACTAGATCCTGCTACAATATCAAATACTTTAGACCATTATACAATTCATCCTTTGCACTGTAATGACACCGTAGAAGATGTACTGGAAACTTACCAAATGCGTCAAACAAAAGGATCGCCAATCAGCATATGGGAAAAAAGTTTAGAAGCACATGCTTTTCCTCTACTCTTTCCTACTGGCAAAGGAGGAAGGTATGATGATAGACCTATTCAAATATCAGCTTCAGAATACCGCTCATTACGGATGTATTCTGAAGATCCCAGATTTAGACAAAATGTGGAATACATATTCCACCTACGCTTTGAAAGTGAACTAGCAACTTTATGTTACGGAGTTTCACACATATTAAAATAAGGATCACACTTTCAAAATATGACAGCTACACAATTATTAGAAAAAGTGCAACAAAAGGATGAGATTTTACAATCAAATATTACAAATCTATTAGCAAATATGCGTGGTACTAAAGAGTACTGGTTTCGACGTCATGGAGATGTACGTTGTATGATCAGAAACCTTGGCCCACCCACTTGTTTTGTTACATTAAGTTGTGCAGAATATGCATGGGAAGATTTACATGATTTCCTACGCATATCAAATAAAAACAAAACAAACATAGATATACTAACACCTGGAGAACTTTGTTCTTTGGATCCTGTTAATGTTTCAAGATATTTTCACCATCGCTTCATTGCTATGCTACATTTTATTTGTAATAAAACTGTTCCTCCCCTTGGAGAAGTGCAACACTTCTTTTGGAGAAAAGAATACCAAGCCAGAGGAGCACCACATATCCACATGCTTTTATGGATTAAAGATGCTCCTAAATTTGGTCAAGGCAGTGATGCCACTGTTTTACAGTTTATTGAAAAATATGTCACTTGTGAAATTCCAACAGACGCCACAAATTGTGATCTTCATGCACACATTTTACAATTTCAAAGACACAAATGTGGAAAATATTGTCGTCGCAAATACAAAAACAAAGGGAAATACTACACCAAATGCCGATTTGGTTTCCCTAGACTAGTTACAAATACAGGTAAAGTGAACAACCTCATGTCTTCAGTTAGACATAGTGTTAAAGGTAAGTCACCTAAAAATACATATTACATAAAAAGAAAAGAAGAAGAAAAATATATCAATGATTATAATGAAATCATTGCCCACTTATGGAATGCAAACATAGATGTGCAGTACATTGCAGACAATTCTACTGCAGTTGCACGATATGTCACAGCATACTTAAGTAAAGCAGAAAAGACAGAGCTCCAAGACCTCTGGAATGACCTGTCATCAGATAAAACAGTATCTCAGAAATTATACAGCTTGGGTATAAAAATGCTCACCCATAGAGAATGTGGATCATATGAAGCAGCTGATCGTTTAACTGGTACTGCATTGTATGGTAAATCTGAAAATATAGTATGGCTAAGTCTTGGTCCAGCTAAATCTAGAAAAAGAGTTCTAAAATCATATGAAGATATAGAAACAATAGCCAAACATGATCCCAACAGCCAAGACATTTTAAACAACAATTTATTGGACACATACTACCCAAACAGAAGTAATACTTTGGAAAACATGTGTCTATACCACATAGCCCAAAACTACACATACAAAAATAATATGAAACCTAATGAAAAGAAAAGTAAATATAGAGTGACAAACTGTGAAGGCAGTTTAGTTAAACTCACTAAACCAAATTTAATTAATCATATCAAATTGTCATTAAAGACTCCTCAACATAAAGAAGTATATTACATGTCCCTGCTACAACTCTTCAAACCATGGAGAAAAGAAGAACAATTACTAGATAACTATGACTCATATGAGGATGCTTTCAAAGCAAATGAAAGCACTATAACTGATGTAAACTTTACACAGTACAAAACAATGTTGCACAATGAACAGCAACACAAAGAAGAACTCCAAGCCCAACTAGATAAGGACTCTCCTGACAGTAGTCAACCTTCTGTAACAGGAAGCCAAGAACCACTGGGAGAACCACAAATAATAAATGAGGCAGAAATTGGCTATGATAGAAGTAGAAAACACCATGTGTCAGTATGAAGAGAAAGAAGACTTAACTATACTACAATCAAAACTAAACAATGAGCAAAGTAGCATTTTTCAAGAAGTAACAAAACAAATTGCACATGGTGTAAAACATGAAAATAAAGAATGTTCCTGGCATAATTATAAACCTATACTACTGTACATCAGTGGTGAAGCTGGTTCTGGCAAAACATTCCTAATCAAAATCATTAGTAAGTTCCTTCAACAATTGACAAACAACAAACTTTCAGCTGTTGTCACTGCCCCCACAGGTTTAGCTGCCTACAACATAGGTGGTGTTACATTACACCGATTACTATTATTACCAGTAGAACACCAGAACAAATTAGACTATTACAAACTTCCTGCAGAAGCTGCAATGGAATTACGCAGAGTATTGAAACAAATAAAAATGCTACTAATAGATGAAGTGAGCATGGTCTCCAACCTGATGTTAGCTTTGATTCACCTCAGATTACAAGAAGTACTCAAAACAGACTATGAAGAGCTCTCTGCAGGCAAACACATTATTGTTTTTGGAGATCTGCTTCAATTAACACCAGTAAAAGGTGAGCCTATTTTTTAAAACATTAGGACACAAACTTTGCCGTAAAACTGTTGGCAGCATTGAAAATGTCCACCTTTGGCAACATTTCCAATACAGAGAATTAACAGAAAACATGCAGCAATCTGCAGATCTCACTTATGCCAACATTTTAAAAAGTATCAGAATTGATATACTTTCTAAAGAAGCAGAAGCAATATTGAAAACCCGGCACATTAATGCACTTTATGGCGATAATGCATGTGCTACAGATGTTATGGAATAATTAGCCCACAAAAATGTCAATTGTATGGCCTTAATGCCAACTCTTGCAAGTTGTTTCAAATTCAATGAAATCATGCTAAGTAAAGAAATGCAACCAATCATGGAAATTAGCGACACAGAAAAACTAGATGTACATGGTATGACACTACCCATGTGTGACCAAGCCACAACAAGACTAAATAGTTTAGAAAAATCAATCTCAAACACAGCAGGCTTAGAAAAGATATTGTTATTGTTATTGTTATTGTTATTTTGCATTTATATAGCGCCTTATATACCATTGGTATGGTCTGAAGGCGCTGGTAGGTTGAACGCCCTTGGGAACCGAGGTTCGAGTCAGTAGAGAGGGTGAAGAGAGACAAAAGGTGCGTGTGCGCACAAAGTATGTGTGCAGCTGGTGCGTGGTTAATGTGGTAGCTGCTTCTTAGTGGTAGGTGTGGTGGTTGAGAGGTCAGGAGAATGTGTACGCTCCGGCAGAATTAATCCAGCTCGAGAGTGGCTGCGTTAGGCCTGAGGAGAAACGCATGGCTGGGGGTGTTAAACCAGCGGTGGTTACTTAGAGTGATGGGGAGTGAGCGGGAGATGTTGATATGAGAACAGTTATACCGAATGGTGTCATAGTATCCCTGTGTTCTATTTGAGTGATGGTGTAAAGAGGAGAGTAGGAGTGAGGTGTGGTATGATATATGTTCCTTCGAATGTTCCCGCATATCAATGCATATTACGTACGTTCCCCACACTCAGCCATTCCCCACATTCACCCATTCCCCACATTCACCTATTCCCCACATTCAGCCATTCCACATACTCGGCCATTCCCCACACATTCGGCCATTCCCCACACATTCGGCCATTCAGCCAATTCCCCACACTCAGCCGTTCCCCACACACAGCCGTTCCCCACACACAGCCGTTTCCACACACAGCCGTTCCCCACACTCAGCCGTTCCCCACACTCAGCCGTTCCCCACACTCAGCCGTTCCCCCCCACTCAACCATATTAAAATTATCCTTAAATTGCAGAGTAATGCTTAAACGTAACCTTGACGTGGACCAAGGACTAGTTAATGGAGCACTGGTTACACTTGTTGGCTTTCAAACATACCCACGAGACAACAAAATTCAGTTTGTCAATATACTCTTTGATAAACTTTCAGAAGTAAAAAGGATAGGACGCTCAACAGCTAGATTCCTTCTCTTCAAAGATATGTATGTAAATGGCCATGCATCCAAGACTCTATGCCCTGGCAACAACCACCGCAGCATATCACATCCATAGAGTCAAACATTTCAACTATGGTCTATGGAAACATTTAATGTCCGCGGACATTATGAGTGTTCTTAGAACACTTTCAACTTGCCAGCAAACAATACGGACAGCATTTTCAGGACACCCTCTACGAACATTTCAGAACAACGCGATAGTTCTTAGAACACTTTCAACTTGACAACGAACAATACGGACAGTGTCCTCAGAACACCCACATTTCGTTTATTTGCGAACATTTCAGGACACCATGAGTGTTCTAAGAACACATTGAACTTGACAGAGAACAATACGAACAGCATCTTCAGGACACCCCCTACGAACATTTCAGAACAACGCGAGAGTTCTTAGGACACATTCAACTTGACAGAGAACAATACGGACAGCGTCCTTAGGACACTTCCATTTTGTTTATTTGCGAACATTTCAGGACACTGTGAGTGTTCTTAGAACACATTCAACTTGCCAGCGAACAATACTGACTACGCCTTCAGGACACCCCCTACGAACATTCCAGGACACCTCGAGTGTTCTTAGAAGCGTGTTCAGAACACCACCATTTTGTTTATTTGCGAACATTTCAGGACACCGCAAGTGTTCTTAGAACACATTCAACTTGACAACGAACAATACGGACAGTGTCCTCGGAACACCCTCATTTTGTTTATTTGCGAACATTTCAGGACACCATGAGTGTTCTAAGAACACATTCAACTTGACAGAGAACAATACGAACAGCATCAACAGGACACCCCCTACGAACATTTCAGAACAACGCAAGAGTTCTTAGAACACATTCAACTTGACAGAGAATAATACGGACAGCGTCCTCAGGACACCCCCATTTTGTTTATTTGTGAACATTTCAGGACACTGCGAGTGTTCTTAGAACACATTCAACTTGCCAGCGAACAATACTGACAGTGTCCTCAGGACACCCCCTACGAACATTCCACGGACACCGCAAGTGTTCTTAGAAGCATCTTCAGAACACCCCCATTTTGTTTATTTTCGAACATTTCAGGACACCGCGAGTGTTCTTAGAACACATTCAACTTGACAGAGAACAATACAGTGTCCTCAGGACACCCCCTACGAACATTCCCCGGACACTCCGAGTGTTCTTAGAAGCATCTTCAGAACACCACCATCTTGTTTATTTGCGAACATTTCAGGACAACACGAGAGTTTTTAGAACACATTCAACTTGACAGAGAACAATACGGACAGCGTCCTCAGGACACCCCCATTTTGTTTATTTGCGAACATTTCAGGACACTGCGAGTGTTCTTAGAACACATTCAACTTGCCAGCGAACAATACAGACTACGCCTTCAGGACACCCTCTACGAACATTCCAGGACACCGCGAGTGTTCTTAGAAACGTCTTCAGAACACCCCCATTTTGTTTATTTGCGAACATTTCAGGACACCGCGAGTGTTCTTAGAACACATTCAACTTGACAGAGAACAATACCGACAGCGTCCTCAGGACACCCCCAAGGAACATTCCCCGGACACCGCGAGTGTTCTTAGAAGCATCTTCAGAACACCACCATCTTGTTTATTTGCGAACATTTCAGGACACGCGAGTGTTCTTAGAACACATTCAACTTGACAGAGAACAATATGGACAGCGTCCTCAGGACACCTCCATTTTGTTTATTTGCGAACATTTCAGGACACTGTGAGTGTTCTTAGAACTCATTCAACTTGTCAGCCACAACCCCATTCATATTTGCAAACATTTCAGGACACAGCAAGTGTTCGACAACGTCTTCAGAACACCCCCATTTTGTGTATTTGCGAACATTTCAGGACACCGCGAGTGTTCTTAGAACATATTCAACTTGACAACGAACAATACGGACAGCGTCCTCAGGACACCTCCATTTTGTTTATTTGCGAACATTTCAGGACACCGCGAGTGTTCTTAGAACACATTCAACTTGACAGAGAACAATACGGACAGCGTCCTCAGGACACCCCCTACGAACATTCCCCAGACACTGCGAGTGTTCTTAGAAGAGTCTTCAGAACACCACCATCTTGTTTATTTGCGAACATTTCAGGACACGCGAGTGTTCTTAGAACACATTCAACTTGACAGAGAACAATACGGACAGCGTCCTCAGGACACCGCCATTTTATTTATTTGCGAACATTTCAGGACACCGCGAGTGTTCTTAGAACACATTCAACTTGTCAGCCACAACCCCATTCATATTTGCGAACATTTCAGGACACAGCGAGTGTTCGACAACGTCTTCAGAACACCCCCATTTTGTGTATTTGCGAAACTTTTCAGGACACCGCGAGTGTTCTTAGAACATATTCAACTTGACGACGAACAATACGGACAGCGTCCTCAGGACACCTCCATTTTATTTATTTGTGAACATTTCAGGACACTGCGAGTGTTCTTAGCACAGTTTCAGTTTGCTTGTGAACAAAACGGACACATATTGAGTCCTCAGAACACCCCCCATTCAGTTAATTTAGAACATTTCAGAACACCCGTGATGTCCGCAGACAAATCGAACACAAAAAGAACATCTAACACATAAAACACACAACTTTCTTCCTATCTCATACACTCCCACCCTCCCCAAACACTCCTACACACCAACATACTCTACTAAATACAAATTTTGAACAAAGTTTCACCGCGCTGTCCGCGGACGACTGCGAATCCAAGATGGCGGACGCTACCGAAAATCTGACGCGCTTCACGCTCTACGCCATCCAATCAGTGAACACGTTGCATGTCCGCGAACATCACGCAAGCCAATTGGCCAATCAGGACACTGTCCGCGGAGCGAACAGGGAAATGTGTCCGTGGACAGAACACAGATATCACTAATTTTTTGTCACCTACTTTTTGGTCATTTTAAAAAAAACTACTGGACGGATTTTCGACAAATTTGCAAAAGCACGCTTTCGGGACCAAGCCGCTGCTCCTGGTCCAAATTTGGTGAAAATCCGTCCAGCGGTTTGGGCTGTAGACGCGAGCAAAAATGTTTTCCCAATCAGACTATGGGGAAAAAAAAAGTTTTTTGACCCCCCTATAACTTTGCCCCCCCTGGACGAATCCTCACCAATTTTTGCAAAAAAATTCAGAGTGACCCAAATACTTTTTCTTGCAAAGTTTGGTGAGGATCCGTCCAGGGAGAGCGTAGTTATAAGCCACCCAAAAAGTGCTCTTCCTATGGAAACACCAACTTCAACATAACTACATGGTCACTATCGTGGCCATGTAATATATATATATATATATATATATATTCAGTGAAAAAACTTTGTTAAAGGGACGTTATGGTTAAGTTGCGCTACTAAAAACCTATGAAATTCAGTGAAAAAACGTTGTCAAGGGGACGTTATGGTTCCAAGTAAAACCGAAAAACCCTTGAAATTCGCCAGTTATGGTAAACTAAGCAACCATAACTCGCGCCACCACCGTGCACTGCTAAGACTAACACCCAGGACATCAAAGATGACATCACAAATGTCATTGATGACATCACTGTTGACATCACATGTCTGGCTCGCTGTTTTTTCTTTTGCTGACATGTCTAGGCCACATGGTTTTCTTCAGTAACAGTCAGAAACTAAAAATGTTATTTTATTTGTAGACGTATCCTTCAAGTAGGTTCTTACAGTAATTCCCTTAGAGTCCAGTCACATCATATGAAACATATACATACGGGAAGACACAAGCTTGAAAGACAGCAATCCTTTTTGTGCATAAAGTTAATCAATAGACTAATGAGCACTTTCTGATAGTTCTGTTGTTTTTTTTATGGCTTTATTTTCCCTGTATATGATCATATTTGTATACATTGTACTCACACTACTTTCCTTAGGGTCAAATCACATCAAGTGATACATATACATAGGGTAAATAGCAGCTTTGAAACAGAGCAATAATTCATTTTTATGAAAATAATCAGTTAAGTTATGAATTGTTTCTGCTACTACTTGTGCTTTTTTGCTAACTTCACTTTCCCTGTATATTCCCATATTGGTATGTGTTCTTGTGTCTTTGTGTTTTGTCTATAGTCATGCAATTATGTAATACTTGTGTTTTATTAGGCACTTGTTACATATTTCACAGTACACAAAAATCTATTAAGAAAACAATTATCATTTCATTATTCAACATATTAACATTACAAATATTATACCTTCATCTTGTACGCTGCACACAATGTTATGTTTCTGTATGAGTAGCTTAGTATACTAGATAGAACCCCATAATAGAATGCTATTTATATCAATGCATCGTTCAATGCACTAATTAGGGTATGATATTTATTGCAATGATCCTTGACACTTGTTTTGCAACATTATAAGAATCCCTTGTACACATATTTCATGAAAAGTACATACACATCTGCTGTCATCAGTGATGTCATCAATTACATTTGTGATGTCATCTTTGATGTCCTGGGTGTTAGTCTTAGCAGTGCACGATGGTGGCGCGAGTTATGGTTGTTTAGTTTACCATAACTGGTGAATTTCAAGGGTTTTTCGGTTTTACTTGGAACCATAACGTCCCTTTGACAAAGTTTTTTCACTGAATTTCATAGGTTTTTAGTAGCGCAACTTAACCATAACGTCCCTTTAACAAAGTTTTTTCACTGAATTTCATAGGTTTTTAGTAGCGCAACATAACCATAATGTCCCTTTAACAACGTTTTTTCACTGAATTTCATAGGTTTTTAGTAGCGCAACTTAACCATAACGTCCCTTTAACAACGTTTTTTCATTGAATTTCGTAGGTTTTTAGTAGTGCAACTTAACAATAATGACTTTCACTTTATATACATATCATATGGAACTGACTGAATCTCTTCTACTGTACTTGATGTCCGCGAACTCATTTAATGTTCGCGGACATGTTCGAAGAACAGTACCACTACCTAAAAAACTCTCGGGGGGTATGTTTGATTGTTATATCATAACATAGGAACATTTAACAAATTCAAAACAAAGCACACAAACACATTATATGTACTAATACATAATAAATGTAACCCATATATACAACACACTAACCATTCATTTAAATGCACTATGTCCTAAAATGGAATATGCCACAAGAAAATAAATTGGCTTCCAACATAATTACCTCACAAACACAACAGAACTGAGAACAAGAGCAGACCCACTGAGTACGTAGGACATATCTTACCAGAAATAGTAAGTGTACTTAATTTTATTCATATATTTATAAACTTTCTGTATTAGATAAAAAAATATATTATCTTTTTTTTTTCTCTCACAGAAATGTCTAGTACTCTGGAATGGCTAGAGGAACATTTCCCACATGAAGAAATGTCACAAGATAGTGAAACTAATGGTAAACACTTTATAATATAAACCATTTAATTATTATTATTTTGTATACATTTAACAGATATATATTTTTTTTGTACAGAGCATAACAAAATAGAAACTACCTCTGAAGAAGCTGTTATTTAAAACACGCTTGACAACATAAAAGAAAAAATGGATTTATTGTTGACCAATTTTAATAATTTGAAAACTTTTGTTGAAGATCATTTTAAAACAAAAACGTCAACCCATTGCCCCACATGTACTTGTTCCCCCTCACCATATCCCAGTCAATTATCCCCAAACCCTCTCCATAACCCAAAACGTTTTGATGAGACTTCTATCCCTTCTTCACCTAATAACAATCATGATGAAACCCCTAATTCTCCTGTTTTTGTTTCTGTTTCTGCCTCACCTTCTCTGTCATAAATTATTAATATATGTTAAATAAAGTTTAATTTTTATATTGTGTTGTAAATAGTTTTTTTTTTTTTTAAAAAAAAAACAATGTAGGTGTCCGCGGACAGTGCAGGTGTTCTAAAATGTTCGTAAATAAACAAAAATGGAGGTGTCCTGAAGAACACTATACCTGTTCGTACTGTTCGCTAGCAAGATGAAACTATTCTAAGAACACACGCGGTGTCCTGAAATGTTCGTAGAAAAAAAAAATGTAAGTGTCCTAAAGGACACTATATCTGTCCGTAGTGTTCGCTAGGAAGTTCAAACTTTTCTAAAAACACACGCGGTGTCCTGAATTGTTCGTAATTAAACAAAAATGGAGGTGTCTTAAAGAACACTATACCTGTCCGTACTGTCCGCTAGCAACTTGAAAATGTTCTAAGAACACAATTGGTGTCCTGAAATGTTCGTACATAAACGAAATTGAAAGTGTCCTGAAGAACAGTATATCTGTCCTTACTGTTCGCTAGCAAATTTAAACTGTTCTAAGAACACACGCAGTGTCCTGAAATGTTCGTTTCACGTGTGATGCAATTTTAATTACTTCAGGACCCAAACAGTGTCCGTAGAACATCAACGCGCATGCGCTAGCCAATCTCCGTGCATTTGGTGTCCTGAGGACATGCACTTCCTTCGCGGACTTGTTCGCGAATGGATCATATGACCGCGCCCACGCTGATCGTGTGTTCTGAATGAGGACACTGTTCGGGTCCCTGAACAAATTAAAAGTACATTTTCAATTAATCCATAATATTTTTCAATAAAATCTCACCATGGCACAAGTCCCACATAGTAATCCTGAGTTTCTACATACCTTTTGAAACTTTTCAAACTTTTTTTTGTGTTCGATCTGTCCGCGGACAGCACGCATGTCTGCGAACCGTGCACAAACACCCCTATAAAAGACCACGCCCTAGAGCTTATTCTCATTGTGTTTCTGGCTATTCTTCAGAGCACAGCTATTTCTCCAGAAACTTGCTGATTACACCATCGAGATGGCATCCCTGGCTGCAGAACTGCCACCTGGTGCTGCACCTGCTTCAGCACCACCCCCACCCCCTCCACCACCACCACTTCCCCAAGGGCCTGAAGAGGGGAACAGGAGTGAGGATACAGAGGAGGAAGAAGAGGATGATGAGAATGAGGTAGTGGAACCCCTACTACCCGCACTAGGCGTGAGTCTTGGGTGTGGCGGTTATTTACCATTCATGGTAATGTTCCTAAGGCTTGTGCGAACCGTGTTACCTGCAATGAGTGCAAAATGATACTCAGTCGTGGGAAGCACGGTAAGTACAGCTTTGGGACCACTACTATGAAGCGACACCTGAGGTCATTTCACTCTGGGGCTATTCGCAGGGTTGTACCTTGCGAAGAACGTAGCAGGTTGATTTCCTCTACTTCATCCTCTGTTTCTGATCCTGTCACCACAAGGACCACCTCTGTGGGACAGCGTCTTCCTCAAGCTGCCTCACAGGCCATACAGAATGCTGATGACCCTTACCTTTCGAGGGTCACAGTTGTATGTATGTACTGTGACACAGTACTCTGCAGTGGGGAGCGACTTCGTAGTGCTTTTGAGACTATCGTCTCAGACCACGAGAAGATCTGCTCACTACCCAAATAAAACCCACTCTACATTTTCCTCTCTCAGCTCGCCCTTTCTTATCCCTTTGGTTGGTGTTCCCCCTTTACCTTCCTTTGCCCTCCTCTCCTAGTGTGTCGTGTATAAAAAACCAAAAAAATACAAAATATCAAAAATCCCCAAAAAAATACGGCTCTTTTCAGAGCCGCCTTTCACAGTTAAAAAATAGAAGTGAAAATAAATGAAGCAGGGCCCTTTGTGTTTTTTAGAAGTCCGCGGACAGTTCGCGAACATTTAAAAAATTGGGTTGCTACCCCATCACAAACAGTGCAATTTTCTCTCGGAAGAAGTGGTGGCTCTGAAAAGAGCCTTTGGGTGGTGTTTATAAGTCAAAAATTATAAATGCTTAACACCTACTTCAAAATGGTTGTTGTAATTCCAAAAAAGGTCGCAATGCATTTTGTACATTTCTCAGAAAAATCTGATTGCCAGCATAAGTAAGATGGACTCCATCTCTGCGAAAAATGTATGTACTACGAAACATAATATTTTCATTGTGAAAAGAGGACATGGCTAAATCTCTTAGAAAGGCACAAACAGCCTTATTAACATTGCGCCTTGCTTTTTCCATTTGTGGACCAAATGAAAAAGAACGAAGCCACATTTGTCTCTGCGCAATCCATGAAAATATCACTTGAGAATTAGGAAACATGTCCATAACCTTCCCAAGTCCTTCTTTCATAGCAAATTGCAAAACGATTCCAGTCACATGTCCTAAACTGTTCCCTCCACAATGAATTACAATTATGTCTGGATGTTGCTCTGTCTCCAAAGTAGCACAGAGAGGTAGCAAGTCCAACCACTTCATTCCACGTACTCCATGCCAGTGTACTTCCACATGTGGGAATCCAAGATCTACAGCTACTCCACAGCTTTCTGCATGCACCTTCAACCAATGTATCCACGAATCTCCCAAAATCCAAACAATCTGTTTTCTGAAACACACAGCCATAGCCATCTTTTGTTCTCTCAGCAAAAAGAGTATCTGAGAAACTCTCTCCTGGCACAACACACCCACTAAACTTTCCTGACTAATCCCTTTCAGTGCTTATTCTCATTTGCATGACTTATGAACCCAAAAATCCCCGGATGTAACTCCCGATGTCCGCGAACTACCGCCATGTCCGCGGACATATCGTAACATGAACAGCCCTTCTACCATTTCCACTTCACTCTCTCTGCCATTCCCTCATTGGATGTAGCTAAAAAATCACATGACCATGCACCAATCAGATTCAAGACCTCTAGATCTAACTGCATCATCATAGATCAGCCTGCAAATGTACTGGGAATCTCTCTGAGTACAAGTGTCATATCATTGGCAAGCACCATCTAACAGAAATACTGTACAAGTTTCCAAGATTTCTACTTGCAGCTCCATGCATATCCATATGCATGAACATAAACTTCAGGTATGCATATTTTCTGTACAGTAGATGAACACATTTTCAAACAGACTTTAAGCTTGTGTAATCTGTAAAATGAATTTACTGTATGTTTTCAATATCCTAAAATCAACTATCACTTATAAACCTTTATTTTATTTACTTTCTTTATACACACACACTCAAATCATGTTAAACTAACATTTTTTAAATGAAATATATAGACTACATATATTCAAACAAAACTGCATGCAAGCACAATCTATGTTTAAATCTTAAAAAAAATACTTATACAATTTCATATTTTTTTGTTTTTATTTATTTATTTACTTAATTACTTTAATTTAGACATGACATTGAGGCGCTATTACCTAGAACAGTTTACTGACAGAAATAGGAGTATTCACTGGAATATTATAAATTTCACAAGACATAGTAAAGATATTTCTTTTTGCTACAGTTAGTCATTCAATACAATTTGTTCATTAAGAACATATCATAGTACTGAACTGATGCAATATATTTTATGTAAATAAATCAGTTTAATGGTTTGAAAGAAGGCACTGAGGATTTCAATTAAAAAAATCAATATCTAAATTAAAAACAGCGCTATATACAAACAAAGTTACTAACTTTTACAATTGCAGTGAAGACCAGTCTACTGAAAAGAAGCAGCCGAATTCGAAGAACAAAGAAGAACTAAGAAGTTACCTGTTAATTTAAGACAAAAAGTAAGTAGAATATCACCATAATATTTGTATTATTAATCAAACATACTATAACATTAATACAAGCTATTTTGGTGCCTAAAAATAGAGATTGTGTACCATTTTGTCCAAAAATCTCCATCTCTTAAACAGCGATTTACAGCCAGAATGGTCCACAAATTCCTATTTTTGGACACACAAATTACCCAACTGAACCGCTACAATTTTCATATTATAGAACAAACAGCTGTTTTAATTGTATAGATTAGATTTACTATTTGTACTTTTTCACACCACTAGCTTACTTTTTTTTTGTCATCTGACCCCCGTTTAGAAACACATAAATTCAAGAATACCTATCCCTACTTGTTGTAGTTCCCAATGCACAATCACACACCATTACATACATCTTTATCATCGTACTCAAACACTCATGCACACAGCACACATACATTCCAGAACACCCCAACCAATATCTTCTTTATTTTTTTGAACAGATCCTAAAGAATGCCTACCAAAAGTCAAGTCCGTAGAAAGCAACACAAAAGTAAAGCAAATGAAAATTAAAGTGTCCAACATAAGCATCCATCTCTAGCAGAATTTGTAAAATAAGTTGAAACAAAACAGCTAATACAGTCATTTAGTACAAAAACGTTGCCCCCTCTATCAAAATGTAAAACAAACCAAAAAACAATTAACAGAAAATCAGCTATCACTACAGATAAAACTACTTCTTCAAATTTTAATATAGTGCAAAGTAAGCATACCAAGAAAAGTATTTTAGCCAAAATGTACCGTCACAAAGTCCTTCAAAATCTTATAAAAACAGGAGAGAAATCAGGTTCAATGCTTAAAACCTATCGTAGGCAATTAATCTTAGAAGCGTTGATGGACAGTGCAATTCTTCTGAAAAGAAAGTTATTTATTTTACTGTTAAACAAAATGAAACCACTAACAAAACTAATAACTAAATTACAAAAAAGACTTCTCAATAAGCGAAATGTCAACAGAAAGAACTTCTTAAGTATCTGCGGAGGTGAATGGAATCACACTACGAGCACAGAACCATATTTTAATGAAGAAGCGTACAAACAAAAGCAAACAAATACAATTGCCATACATAGCAGTGGTCGAGGTTATGAAAAAGTGAATAATACCATAATGGAACAAGAAGTACTCCTTACAAAAATATGCCCTGAAAACTTAGAGTTACCCCTCCATTCAACTGAATCAGAACATCCAGTGTACAAATGGCCATGCACGTCAATGTGTAACATTCCCAAACAATGTTTCAAATCTTTATGCCAATTCCTCAATAAATATGTAAAAAGCAAAGACAAAATCAAAATTAAATTACTGCAAAATTTGGATACCTGTCCAGTGCGCAAGTACACAGGACTACAAGGACATTCATTGGCCTGCATTACAGTACCTACTTGTAAAACCACTTTCCATGATATCAAAAGGATATCAACACATCATTCAACTATAAGAAATCTAGTCTATAAACTGTACTATGCTAAAAGTCCTGCTTTAGCACTAGCAAAGTTAAATAACATCCTTCTACATGATACAGCAAAAGACCTACTTGAAGAAATTCACTATATCCAGAAAAAATATTTTGGAAGTGAAAGCCATTTACAGAATGAAATAGCTTTAAACCAATTAAGCAACAATTCTACACATGGCAACTTTTTGCTAAACACATACAAAAAAGAAATACTAAAATTTAAAAGTACATCAGCTGAAGTACCAAATCATGTATGTGTATGTTGCCGTAGAACTTTTTATAAAAGTAACACAAAAACTGTAGACCTATCATACAAAATAGAAGACAATGAAGATTCTAAATGGTTTGAATTAGCTCTCTACCTTGTAGCAGAAAACAAATACGAAATAACTGAGCCCTTAATACTTTGCAGTTACTGCACTACAAAACTTGACAACAACCAAACTCCTTCACGTGCTATCACAAATAATTTGGAATTATACCCAGTACCAAAACCCCTACAATATGAGAGCATCATAATTCAAACAGTACACCCATTTCAAGCAATAATACGCCTTCAACCAAAAACAGCACAATTACCTCCTTCTGAATTGGTAAAAGGCATTCGTGGAAAAGTAGTTTAATTACCATTAGATCTAAAAGAAAATGTGCATACTCTAGAGTGCATCGTCCAATGCAGCAATCTTTAATTATCTTAGTAAATGGAGTACCTACAAAAGACAAAATAATATGGCAACAGCTGGTAGATTTAGACAAGCCTTCCAATATCTTAAAGAGAATAATGAATATTACAAAGAAATTAATATTAAAGAAAACTTGAAAGATACAACTGAAATAATTCAAGAAATACAAGAAGCTGGTCAATTTGAGCTACTAGATCTTGCTAAAATATTAAATACTTTAGACCATTATACAATTCATCCTTTGCACTGTAATGACACCGTAGAAGATGCACTGGAAACTTACCAAATGCGTCAAACAAAAGGATCGCCAATCAGCATATGGGAAAAAAGTATAGAAGCACATGCTTTTCCTCTACTCTTTCCTACTGGCAAAGGAGGAAGGTATGATTATAGACCTATTCAAATATCAGCTTCAGAATACCGCTCATTACGGATGTATTCTGAAGATCCGAGATTTAGACAAAATGTGGAGTACATATTCCACCTACTCTTTGAAAGTGAACTAGCAACTTTATGTTACGGAGTTGCACACATATTAAAATCAGGATCACACTTTCAAAATATGACAGCTACACAATTATTAGAAAAAGTGCAACAAAAGGATGATGTTTTACAATCAAATATTACAAATCTATTAGCAAATATGCGTGGTACTAAAGAGTACTGGTTTCGACGTCATGGAGATGTACGTTGTATGATCAGAAACCTTGGCCCACCCACTTGGTTTGTTACATTAAGTTGTGCAGAATATGCATGGGAAGATATACATGATTTCCTACGCATATCAAATAAAAACAAAACAAACATAGATATACTAACACCTGGAGAACTTTGTTCTTTGGATCCTGTTAATGTTTCAAGATAGTTTCACCATCGCTTCATTGCTATGCTACATTTTATTTGTAATAAAACTTTTCCTCCCCTTGGAGAAGTGCAACACTTTTTTGGGAGAAAAGAATACCAATACCAGTGGCATCACTGTCTTGACCTAAATTTGGTTAAGACAGTGATGCCACTGTTTTACAGTTTATTGAAAAATATGTCACTTGTGAAATTCCATCAGAAGCCACAAAGAGTGATCTTCATGCACACATTTTACAATTTCAAAGACACAAATGTGGAAAATATTGTCATCGCAAATACAAAAACAAAGGGAAATACTACACCAAATGCCGATTTGGTTTCCCTAGACCAGTTACAAATGCAGGTCAAGTGAGCAACCTCATGTCTTCAGTTAGACATAGTGTTAAAGGTAAGTCACCTGAAAATACATATTACATAAAAAGAAAAGAAGAAGAAAAATATATCAATGATTATAATGCAATCATTGCCCACTTATGGAATGCAAACATAGATGTGCAGTACATTGCAGACAATTCTACTGCAGTTGCACGATATCTCACAGCATTCTTAACTAAAGCAGAAAAGACAGAGCTCCAAGACCTCTGGAATGACCTGTCATCAGATAAAACAGTATCTCAGAAATTATACAGCTTGGGCATAAAAATGCTCACCCATAGAGAATGTGGATCATATGAAGCAGCTGATTGTTTAACTGGTACTGCATTGTATGGTAAATCTGAAAATATAGTATGGCTAAGTATTGGTCCAGCTAAATCTAGAAAAAGAGTTCTAAAATCATATGAAGATATAGAAACAATAGCCAAACATGATCCCAACAGCCAAGACATTTTAAAAAACAATTTATTGGACACATACTACCCAAACAGAAGTAATACTTTGGAAAACATGTGTCTATACCACATAGCCCAAAACTACACATACAAACATAATATGAAACCTGATGAAAAAAAAAGGTAAATATAGAATAACAAACTGTGAAGGCAGCTTAGTTAAACTCACTAAACCAAATTTAATTAATCATATCAAATTGTCATTAAAGACTCCTCAATATAATGACATATATTACATGTCCCTGCTACAACTTTCCAAACCATGGAGAAAAGAAGAACAATTACTAGATAACTATGACTCATATGAGGATGCTTTCAAAGCAAATGAAAGCACTATAACTGATGTAAACTTTACACAGTACAAAACAATGTTGCACAATGAACAGCAACACGAAGAAGAACTCCAAGCCCAACTAGATAAGGACACTCCTAACAGTAGTCAACCTTCTGTAACAGGAAGCCAAGTACCACTGGGAGAACTACTAATAATAAGTGAGGCATAATTAGCTATAATAGAAGTAGAAAACACCATGTGTCAGTATGAAGATAAGGAAGACTTAACTATACTACTATCAAAACTAAACAATGAGCAAAGTAGCATTTTTCAAGAAGTAACAAAACAAATTGCACATGGTGTAATACATGAAAATAAATAATGTTCATGCCATAATTATAAACCTATCCTACTGTACGTCAGTGGTGAAGCTGGTTCTGGCAAAACATTCCTAATCAAAATCATTAGTAAGTTCCTTCAACAATTGACAAACAACAAACTGTCAGCTGTTGTCACTGCCCCCACAGGTTTAGCTGCCTACAACATAGGTGGTGTTACATTACACCGATTACTACTATTACCAGTAGAACACCAAAACAAATTAGATTATTACAAACTTTCTGCAGAAGCTGCAATGGAATTACGCAGAGTATTGAAACAAATGAAAATGCTACTAATAGATGAAGTGAGCATGGTCTCCAACCTGATGTTAGCTTTGATTCACCTCAGATTACAAGAAGTACTCAAAACAGACTATGAAGAGCTCTTTGCAGGAAAACACATTATTGTTTTTGGAGATCTGCTTCAATTAACACCAGTAAAAGGTGAGCCTATTTTTAAAACATTAGGACACAAACTCTGCCGTAAAACTGTTGGCAGCATTGGGAATGTCAACCTTTGGCAACATTTCCAATACAGAGAATTAACAGAAAACATGCAGCAATCTGCAGATCTCACTTATGCCCACATTTTAAAAAGTATCAGAGTTGGTATAGTTTCTAAAGAAGCAGAAGGAATATTGAAAACCCGGCACATTAATGCACTTTATGGCGATAATGCATGTGCTACAGATGTTATGGAACAATTAACCCACAAAAATGTCAATTGTATGGCCTTAATGCCAACTCTTGCAAGCTGTTTAAAATTCAATGAAATCATGCTAAGTAAAGAAATGCAACCAATCATGGAAATTAGCGCCACAGACAAACTAGATCTACATGGTATGACACTACCCATGTGTGACCAAGCCACAACAAGACTAAATAGTTTAGAAAAATCAATGTCAAACACAGCAGGCTTAGAAAAGATATTAAAATTATCCTTAAATTTCAGAGTAATGCTTAAACGTAACCTTGACGTGGACCAAGGACTAGTTAATGGAGCACTGGGTACAGTTGTTGGCTTTCAAACATACCCACGCGACAACAAAATTCAGTTTGTCAATATACTCTTTGACAAACTTTCAGAAGTAAAAAGGATGGGACGCTCAACAGCTAGATTCCTTCTCTTCAAAGATGTGTATGTACGCAGAGAACAATTTTCTCTAACTCTTGCATACGCAGTCACGATTCATAAATCACAAGGTCAATGATAGATATTGATAACACAGTCTTTAAAGAAGGCATGAGCTATGTAGCACTATCACGCTTACGTACACTTGGCGGTCTATTTCTAATCAATTTGATGCAAGTAAAATAAACGCTGATATTCCTTGCATTTTAGAATACAATAGACTTCGCTCACTATATACCCCCCACCTAAACACATATTCTGTTCCACAAAAAGTAAAACGTTATAAAAGAAAAATAAATCAAACAGAAATGCAACAGGATGTCACTGCAAATCCTCCACAGAGAGTAAGAGAAACGAATACTTCATCAAGTACCACAAGCAAAAAAGAATCAATTAGGGAAAGTAAACCAAGTACTTCTTTAAAGAAGGAAGACAAACTCCAAAAAAAGCAGTTAGATACAGAACTACCTGGACCATTTAAATTCTCAAATATAGTTGGTGTAAGTTGCTACGCAAATGTAGCAATGAATATTCTATTTCAATTACCACCAATTGTTGACAACGTTTACTTACACAGTACAGACCCATTGTGTTTGCAAATGTTAGTACTTCACAGAAATGCAGCAAACAATCCTGACAACACGTATAGTGTTTTTGGAATAAGACAACAATTGGACTACTGTGCTGGAATGGTGAAATTCACTATAAATTCACAGGAAGATCCACAAGAATTTCTAATGTACCTACTACAAGTACTGGAAATCAAAAACATACCTATAAATGAAATCTTTCAGATTTCATACATGTGGAAACATACATGCACTCTCTGCAACAATGTGACACAAGAAGAAATCCCCAATGAACGCTTCATATATATATATCAATACCAAATTGTGAATCCATTCCATTTCAGCGACTTGTACAAAATGCAAACCATGGTAGATTATGCTCTACCTGCAATTCAGATAATCGCTCCACGTTAGTAATACAAACACATAGTAAATACATAACACTAATGCTTCTACGTTACAATGCAGATGGGTCCAAAAACAACTGCAAGCTGACTGGATTCACACATGGTTAAATATCACTTGGTAAGAAAACCTTCACAACAATAGGTATAATCTACCACGCAGGAGCCACAACCAATTCAGGGCACTACACTGCATATATAAAAAAGAAATGTGGATGGTTTGAATGTAATGATAGTACCATTACTCTAAAGCAGAGATTACCAGGAAATCTTACAAACGCTTATTTGATGTTCTTAAAACCAAAATTTGATAACTAAACTGTATTTAAACCCTAAGTAAACTTGTGCTAAAAAAATATAAACTGTTAGAATACTCCAAAAGCTATCTAACTGCTCAGAGATTCTACAACTAATCAGATAAATGAATACCACTAAATTAGACCAAAACATATACAGTTAGAAACGCCAATTGGTATCTAACTGTCCCAAAATTTAACAATATCCAAATAGATAAATCAATACCACTAAAATATATCAAAGAAATAGACAGTTAGAATACGCCAATTGGTATCTAACTGCTCCAAAATTTTATAATATGAAAAAAAATAAATAATATGTTACTGCTCAAAAAAATCAACAAGCCAAAATATTAAGCATTAGCCAGAAACAACAAGTGAACACTGAAAACAAACAAACAAATAAACTGTAGCATAACAGAAAAAGGTTTTTTTTTAATCCAACATGGATTTTTTTTTCTCCCACAGACCCAATGATTTTAGCAACAAATACAGAAACTGAGCAAATTGCACAGTACTCTGATTTGTAATCTACTAAATATGAGGGTCCAAAAAAAAAAAAGTATATTGATTATACAATGTAATAAGTCATTACAAAATACTAATACTAACATGCTATTTTCTTTTATCACAGAAATTAACAAGAAAAATATGGACTCCCGTTACTAGACCAAACAGTAAGTATACAATAATAAGGAGAACCATAGCAGCATATCAAATCCATAGTATCTAATACCTTTGTTCCTTATACATTTGTTTTTCACCCAAAGTTATAAACAAATATGAATGTGATATGCTGCGGTGGTTGTTGCCAGGGCATACTGTCTTGGGTGCATGGCCAAATGGCCATGCACCCAAGACTCTATGCCCTGGCAACAACCATCGCAGCATATCACATCCATAGAGTCAAACATTTCAACTATGGTCTATGGAAACTTTTAATGTCCGCGGACATTATGAGTGTTCTTAGAACACTTTGAACTTGCCAGCGAACAATATGGACAGCGTTTTCAGGACACCCCCTACGAACATTTCAGAACAACGCGATAGTTCTTAGAACACTTTCAACTTGATAACAAACAATACGGACAGTGTCCTCAGGACACCCCCATTTTGTTTATTTGTGAACATTTCAGGACACTGCGAGTGTTCTTAGAACACATTCAACTTGCCAGCGAACAATACGCACTACGCCTTCAGGACACCCCCTACGAACAGTCCAGGACACTGCAAGTGTTCTTAGAAACGTCTTCAGAACACCCCCATTTTGTTTATTTGCGAACATTTCAGGACACCATGAGTGTTCTAAGAACACATTCAACTTGCCAGCGAACAATACGGACTATGCCTTCAGGACACCCCCTACGAACATTCCAGGACACCGGGAGTGTTCTTAGAAACGTCTTCAGAACACCTCCATTTTGTTTAGTTGCGAACATTTCAGGACACCGCAAGTGTTCTTAGAACACATTCAACTTGACAGAGAACAATACGGACAGCGTGCTCAGGACACCCCCTACGAACATTCCCCGGACACCGCAAGTGTTCTTAGAAGCGTCTTCAGAACACCACCATCTTGTTTATTTGCGAAACATTTCAGGATACCGCGAGTGTTCTTAGAACACATTCAACTTGACAACGAACAATACGGACAGTGTCCTCAGAACACCACCATTTCGTTTATTTGCGAACATTTCAGGACGCAAAGAATGTTCTGGGAAAACTTTCAACTTGACAGAGAACAATACGGACAGCGTCCTCAGGACTCCCCCATTTTGTTTATTTGCGAACATTTCAGGACACCGCGAGTGTTGTTAGAACACATTCAACTTGACAGAGAACAATATGGACAGCGTCCTCAGGACACCCCCATTTTGTTTATTTGCGAACATTTCAGGACACCGCGAGTGTTCTTAGAACACATTCAACTTGTCAGCCACAACCCCATTCATATTTGCGAACATTTCAGGACACAGCGAGTGTTCGACAACGTTTTCAGAACACCCCCATTTTGTGTATTTGCGAACAATTCAGGACACCGCGAGTGTTCTTAGAACATATTCAACTTGACAACGAACAATATGGACAGCGTCCTCAGGACACCCCCATTTTGTTTATTTGCGAACATTTCAGGACACTACAAGTGTTCTTAGAACAGTTTCAGTTTGCTTGCGAACAAAACGGACACATATTGAGTCCTCAGAACACCCCCATTCAGTTTATTTAGAACATTTCAGAACACCCGTGATGTCCGCAGACAAATCGAACACAAAAAGAACGTCTAACACATAAAAAACACAACTTTCATCCTATCTCATACACTCCCACCCTCCCCAAACACTCCTACACACCAACACACTCTACTAAATACAAATTTTGAAAAAAGTTTCACTGCGCTGTCCGCGGACGACCGCGAATCTAAGATGGCGGGCGCTACCGAAAATCTGACGCGCTTCATGCTCCACGCCGTCCAATCAGCGAACATCACGCAAGCCGATTGGCCAATCAGGACACTGTCCGCGCAGCGAACAGGGAAGTCCGTCCACGGACCGAACACAGATATCACTAATTTTTTTTACCTACTTTTTGGTCATTTAAAAAAAAAAATACTGGACGGATTTTCACCAAATTTGCAAAAGCACGCTTTCGGGACCAAGCCGCTGCTCCTGGTCCACATTTGGTGAAAATCCGTCCAGCGGTTTGGGCTGTACACGCGAGCAACATTTTTTTAATGGGAAAAAAAACGTTTTGGGACCCCCCCTATAACTTTGCCCCCCCTGGACGAATCCTCACCAAACAAATTCAGAGTGACCCAAATACTTTTTTTGCAAAATTTGGTGAGGATCTGTCTAGGGAGAGCAAAATTATAAGCCGCCCAAAAAGTGTTCTTCCTATGGAAACACCAACTTAACCATAACTACATGGCCACTACCGTGGCCATGTAATATATATATATATATATATATATATATATATATATATATATATATATATAATATATATATATATATATTCAGTGAAAAAACTTTGTTCAAGGGATGTTATGGTTAAGTTGCGCTATAAAAAACCTATGAAATTCAGTGAAAAAACTTTGTCAAAGGGACGTTATGGTTCCAAGTAAAACCGAAAAACCCTTGAAATTCGCCAGTTATGGTAAGCTAAGCAACCATAACTCGCGCCACCACCGCGCTCCAAATGGGAAATCAGATTTAGGCAGAAACACTGCAGCATTTAGCATTTAGCATTTCCCATTTAGCATTTCCCATCTCAGGCCCCCCGTGGGGAGCCCGAGAGCCCCAAATGGGAAATCAGCTGTAGGCAGAAACACTGCGGCATGTAAATACAACCGTGTTTTGTTTCTGCCTGCCTTGGCTTTCACTTTGGGTCTCCGCTGCTCCCCTGTGGGAGCACTGGAGACCCAAAGTGATAGCCACAGCAGGCAGAAACACAACGCGGTTGTGTTTGAAAACGCTGCGTTTTTTCTTTCCGAGTTTCTCAGGCTCCTCCGAGCCGGAGGAGCCTGAGAAACTTGGAAAGAAAAACCGCAGCGTTTTCAAACACAACGTTGTATTTATGTTTGCGGTCGCTTCAAAAGCGACCGCAAACATAAATACAACGTTTTTAAAGCTGCGGTTTTATTTCTAAGTTTTCTGGGCTCCTCCAGCCCGGAAAACTTAGAAAATAAAACGCAGCTAGTGCTTATTTTTTTTTTTTTTAAATAAATAGCACTTACCGAGATTCAGCTGCAGCTTTCCTGCTCTGGTCTCCGGTCCCCGTCCTCCGCGTACAGGACCAATGAAGGAAAAGCCACCCAGCAGTAGCTTTTGTTTACTACAGCTGGCTCGCTTTTCGTTCATTAGTGCCGCAAAAGCAAAAGCCAGCACAGGCGGGCATCCATTTCACAAAATGGATGCGCCCATGTGCTTGCTTTTGCGAATTTTGAGCTTGAATAGCTCAAAATTTTACATAGGAAGTTTAAAAAAAAATTAGTGCTAGTATTATTTTTTTAATGTTGCCTATCTATTTTTAAAATATTTTTTTTTACTGGACTATCCCTTTAAGTGGTCACCTGCTAACCTTAAAATGGTTGGAAAAACATATGGCAAAGGAGACTCAATGTTCACTACTTCCAAAAAGTGCTCTTGTCTTGCACCGAAGGCCAAAACCCCACTGGGTCGACAATTAATTTACTTCCTTGCCAAATTATGCACAGTCTGAAAACCATCTACATAAAAAGGCTGTGTACACCAGGTCTCTTGTAACAAAAAAATGTTGTTTGACCTTAGAATATCAAGGTGTTCTTTATGTATAATGAATGAATTATAACCTAGAGTATTCCAAGATACAAATAATAAATCATCTATAGACGGATTTCAATTTGCTCCATTACTTATCCGTGCAGGTTGCCAGAGCTCTTCTTCACAAGTGTTTATGATAGCCATATCCTTATCTTTCTGAAGTGCAAGTAAGGAGCCTCTCTCTGAGTAACCGTCCTGCAAGATCTTTGTTTCCTTCCTTTTTTCGAAATTTCCCATGCTGGTTTGCACCATTTTTTTCTTTTTATAACTGAGGATCAAAGACAAACCATGGATGTCAACAAATGAGCATGAGTCTTCAATAGGACAATAAAGACAATAGAAGGATGTGTTAAATGCCCAATTTGCTGGGCTTCCAACCCTTGGCAATTCCACTCTTTTCAAATCCGCTGAGACAATAATACTTCATTCTGGGATTTCCTGGAAAATTGCCAACATTTCAGTTCTATTTAGAAAAGGGCTATGGGCAGCTGGATTTATTTCCTCATTGAGTGTTCATAAACCCAAGTCCTTTTAAGAGGTTGTTGTCATTTCTCACTGTAATGTTTTTGATGTTTCACTTTATTTTTGTTCACCTTAACCGGAGATACGACCTCTATAATAGATTTTTCCAGTGGACTGTGATTATGTTTACCATCATTCTTTTCAGCAGTTTGTATTTTTGGAACTGTCTTTTTTTCCTATGGCCCATTTAGTATCGTGCTACGTGTTGTTCCATCTGGCAGAGTATTTTTAACCTTGATCGCTCCAGATTGGATGATTACCTTCTTAATACAGGGTAACACCCTGTGCTTACTAACAGCCACTACCTTTCCTGTGTTGTCGAAATCTAACTTTGCCTGCCCCCTTGCATTTTGTTATTCGACTCCTCGATGATAGATCTATCCATTTCAAGTGCCATTAAAGGGGAAACGAATATCTCCTCCTAATCCCTAGTTGGCACAGCCGTTATTGTATTCGCAGGATGAATAAATGGGCAAGGGGCTAGGTTCATCAACACTGTCATCTTCAGTCAAGAATGAAGATGACCTCATGGGTTTAGACATTTTTGTTTTGACTGGTACTTTGGCCTTTCTGTTCTCTAATGCTGTTATATCCAGAATTTTCAAGTTCTTACTAAGTACTCTCTTCATGCCCGACTGCTCTTTCATTAAAGTAGAAACCAGTAAGGTCAATACGTCTACTTTTGCCATAATGCCATAGGCCTTTAATTAACAACGCCTCGAAGTTCACTTTTGGAGGATCTCGATATTCGTTATTTTGTATTTTTTTGTCGCTACTTGTCTCGTACGAACTTTCTTCTGATTCAGAATAAAGCAGCGCCATAAGATCAGATGAGTTTGAAAGATTTATATCAATAACGTTATCTTCTTGTGTCATTATATGTGCACTCTGTGTTCCACCCAAAGAGGCCCATCTTAATCGTACATCCAACTTAAGTAGTGAATTGTTGTTATCAATTGAACCAAAGTTATCCAGTTCAGCAGAGTCATTTGAAGACAGGGATTGCACTGCAATATTCAAGTGTGTTCTTTTTTTTCAACTGAGAATAACTCAGAAATTGCCAGTAGTGTGTTTGAAAAAAAGGACTTCTTTTAGGTAAAATGTGCCTTTGTTTGTTGGATACCGTTGATACATTTTCTCTCATCCCTCGTTTGGCACTGACCACAGTGCTATGTAATGTAGCCCTGCGATTTTGCTGTGGCTTTATTTTCGTTAAAGCCCTTGCGTGTGTTCCCATTATGGATGTTTACAAAACAATGTCTTGCCTTTGTCCTTGTTTGTACTAAATTGTCAGGTGGGCTATTGAGGTTACACTAATGTTATTTCATTTAAACCAAGCATCCTTAATATCTACCAAAAACTACCATTTGACAGGCATAAAACGTGGACAAGGAATCCAATGTAATAATAAGTGAATGCTGGGGAATCATGATACACAAAGACTGCTGGCCTGCAGAGGCCTGCAATCACCAATCAAAAACGTGCTTTCTGATTTTCCCCATGGTTAAAATAATAATTTCCACGATTCTTGATGTATCTTGAAAAAGAAAACATCAACTGCTAGCTCCCCAGGCAATCTGAAGCAACCACAAACAAAATCACGGGCAGGGCTGTTTATCAAGTTACACGCTATATCATATTTAAAATATCTAAAATCGCCAAGCCCTCTCCCAAAATGGGGCTGTGCCAATTGCCACTTGCTGCTCTTAGCACACTTACGCCTGTAAAGAAATGTACCACCTACCACTGTATCTCTAACTCCAGAAGCAGTATAGAGGGAGACTCTAGGACAGCAAATCGATTCGGCATAAGCACAATCAAAGTGCCTCAATCATAACAGCCTTGTTGCTGTCGCAGTGGTATTAAGTAATATTATCCCCATATATATGGTCGCCGTAAATAATATCGCCTGGAAAAGGTCGCAGCGATATTATATGGGTGACCATATATATGGGGACAGGGGAATAAAATTAAAAAAAATAAAAAAAATAATAATAAAAAAATAAATAAAAATAAATTGGGGGTTGCGGGGGTGTCCCCCGCATGTTCCATGCAATAATGTCGCCACAAAAAACAGCCATTTTTCGGCGATATTTTTGCATGGTGAGATTTTTGTGGCGACATTATTACATGGAACCGTCGCAGTCCATGTCCAGGTTTCGTGGTTTGCGTTTTCCCTGCCACAGCCCGGTCCAAACCAGCAAACAGTGACACTGCAGATTCTTTTCAGAGCAACAAACCTCCTCACTGAAAAGCTAGAGGAAAGCTCCTAGTAAATGTCAAGCCGCACTGTGCTCATCAAATCTCAAACATGTAGCGTCTCAAACACACAGCCGCATCCGACGTCCTCACCAGAGTAATCACAACAATAGTAGTGTGTCAGTGACAGAATTAAGAGGGACATGGTGGATCTGGAGGGCTTTCTAAGGTGTAGCATAGATGTGCAGCACCCTGAGACAGCCAATCTATAGCACATCCACATGAGGGAGGGGGGAATAGGAAAGTCAAATTACTTTTATTATATTTGTTATTTAATACCCCATGCAACTCGCACACCCAAACTGTTTCTGCCACAAGAGATGCCACCACTAATAGCACAATGCTTAGTGTGCCTTGCCATATGTAGGGTGCATGGGTATTTTTAAGGATACATGTTTCAAGCAACCCTGGTAAAAGCAGATGACAGTGAGTGCCCTGAGAAAAATGGGCAGGAGCAGTTGGGGGGGAAAAATAAGACCTCAACTACAGATGAAGGTCACCGTTTTTCACAACAATAAGTGGGTAAAAGAACTGATAGGGTGCAAAGCAGGAGGACTATTGGGGTACCCAGAGGAAACAGTGGTGTATATTAATGAGAAATGCTATGCTGTGTGGGGGAGATATGTGACATAACTGGCATGGATGAAGCAACGTGATTAATCCAATAAAGTACAGAAACTGACACAATGCTCCTTGTGTTTTATGGGCAATGTCAGCATGCCTGTTGATACCAATGAACAATGTCATAGGACACATAATATTCCAGACGTCAATGGAGGAACCACAGTATTTATGGATATTTTTCCTTCATATACCATATGCCCACCTCACCATATTGAATTAACACCCCTCCCCCACCAGCTGGCCTGCCAGTCACTGGGCCTCCGCCACCATAAAAGCTCAGATTATTTATCCCAAAACTCAACCGAGAAGTTCAATGCCATTCCTCAGCCGCATTGACTGTTCACCAAAACAGAGACATTCTTCACCTCCCTGCTCGCTCCAGGAGTACAGGCATCAGCAAACTCTAAGTGGATACAAATAATGTGCTTACAAATGATACAACTAGCAAATGATATTGAGCATGGACTCAATGTGAACGGGGAAGTATTAAGGGCCTTTAGATTAATGCCACTGCAAAGTAGATATATTCTTGACTTGCTCACCACCATAGAGGGCGGTTTCTGCGTGAAAATAAGCAGTTCCTGCAACACATACACCCCACCCCATGATTCAGATAACGGATCTATGATATGCGCAATTGTAGCACTACACACACTGTATTGGATAAGGAAGGTAAGGTGGGGTGGAGCAAGATTGGTTATCATCATTATTCTCATGGGTCCCATTGAGGCTGAGTACTGTATTGACTCCTGTCCTTGTTGTAGTGCTTATAACCTTTTGCTCCTGTCAAATGATCATAAGGTGTTGCACAAACCTGATGTCCAGAGGAACGACTATGGTTTCCCAAACCATTAAAGCAGGTAGAGCTACTCCCCTCTTAAAACGTTTGCAAACACAGGCAGATAACTGGAAAGGAGAGATTGAGCATTGTATGGTGAGGATAGAGCAGCTGATTGGTCCCCCAGGAACACTTTCCTATCTCATACCCGACCTAGAGAATTATACATATCATTGGGTAGATGCTGAAGGGGATTGGGGCTACTGCTTCTTGACATGTACCCCAGAGGAATATATTATGTCTGAAGAAAGCTTGCAAGGTTCGGGTACCCAAAACAGATTTTGACAATCAGAGACAAGAACGTATATTAGTTTATGAATTAAACAGGGGAGGTGTTGATATGCAGGTGCAGCTTTCAAAACATGAAAAGAGGTAGATGCTTTGTAAATTCTATTAGCAGGGAGAGCTAGTCATTTTTGGGTCCGGATTTCTGACATTTGTTTAGCATCCCTGTCCATGTGTGAATTGCACTTAGCTTTGACACATCGGTATAGCGTGTTATACGCAGCAAAAAGTTCTGGTCATAAAATTCAGAGATTGGGACCATACTTCAAGGATTTCTTAGTAAGCATCATTGAGGTAGATTGTTTTTTTTTTTTTTATATATATATATTTATAACGCGCCGCCAAGCCATTGTGCCTTCTTTGCCGTTAATAGAGATAGAATATACTGTTTTTGTATTTGGGATAGATGTTGTTATTTGTCGAGTGTAAGAGTGAAATGCCAAGTAGTGCAAGCATTAAGTAGGAAAGAGAGTGATGTTTATTAGCATGAGAGCCACCAGCCACATTAACAAGAGTCCTGCCATCTTGAACTAGGCCCTCTTAGAGTCTGTGGCTTTCTGCCATTCAGGGTACTAGGCAGCATTTCTGAGCTTCAGACCTGTTAATTTAATTTGATTTTATTCCTGCTTCCCCCCATGAGCTCCCAGATTGCCAAGGCCCCTGGAGGAATGGTGAAGCACCACACAAAGATTGGATATTGTTACAAGCTTTATTGTATATATAATGTATTATATACTGTTGCAGGAGATCGGTAATGCTAATTTCCCCACATTAGATAGCTGTAATGGCAGTGAAGGGCACATTTTGGTGTGAACAGGGTGTAGAAGCAAGACCTATTCAGGGTATTGAAAGAGGGTGTGGTTGAACTGCCACCATTGAGAAGTAGTAGGACCATTGGAACTGCATCTGAGACATTAGTCCTTAAGAGCAGTATCTGGTACTGCATCTTCATGAAGCCACCTGGTTCCCAAGAGAGATATGAGAGGTGTTATGCTAGGAAAGCATCATGTTTCAAAATGGGAGTCGCATGAGGTGTTGCTATATGTGCAACTGCAAGGTCTGAGAATCGATGAGGGATGCCAATCGTCTGGTCTCATTAGAAAGTAGTATTGTGTACATCTTGATGCCACGGGGTACTGACTTCACTGTTCACACTTGCTCCAGGACCAAGTTATCTCATGGGGCATGCACATGATGACTTTGTCATGGCCAATGGGGAAAGGCCATTGTAGCAACAGTAATATCAATAATGTTGTCAATCAAAACAGACTATTTTCTGCTGACTACACAATTAGGTCATTCCTATGGGTGGCATTGAAATGATCATGGGCAGGCTTCTGACCAATGGGTTTGGGTTGCATAGGTTGTGTTTCGGTTTTGTTATAGGGACTTGACAATGGAGAGTGTGGGCTTAACATGGATATGATATTTGTAAAACGTGTTGTTTTGTGGGTTACCTCTATAAAAACTGTAAACTAATATCGTTTTTGATAGAGGGAAAACATAAACCTGCATTAAATCTCCTCTGGAAAAATACATATAGGTACAAGTTGAAAGTTCTCAGTTAGCCCATATGAAAGGTGAAAACGTCATCAACACACAGACCAGTGCAGGATGGGCGCTACCATGCACCTTCATGTGGATCTTTGACAAATACCGGTATTGGTTTTAGCTAAAATAGAACGTGTACTGAAGGAGAAGAAGTCTACTCCGAGGTATTCACAGCATAGGAGTACCCCACATATAGACTACGGGTCAAAACTAAATCCTCATGAGTGAATGATCAATTGGTACTTGCAGCATATAGGATATCCCTGGCAATCATGCAAGGTGTCTTGTTGAACATCAAGGACCAGCTTGATATGAGCATTTCAAGGATCCCTAATATTAGCAATTTCCCAATGCTTCTGATGTTCTCCAATGTGTGTGCCCAGGGCTCCCACCAGAGCACAATGGCTCTGACTCCTGCCATCACATGGCAAACATTTCCCAAGATACACACCCTTGACCTTCTTTGGATCGACAAACACATCCTCTTCGCAACAGACAATCATTCTGCTACCAGTGTCACATTAAAGGTCATATTTTACTGTATAATTGGCTTTCTAAAACTTAAGACAACCTTGGACTATGCAGAGTGGCCACATTAGTACCAAAGGCCAGGGAAACTGTCTCCTAAAATAGAAAAATGCAGCACCACACCAACATCCAGAGGTGCAGATCTCTTTTTTTAATGAACATTAGAAGAAAACAGTGCATGTTTGCCACAAAAATGCTTACACAACTGTTTAACACTAATTTACAGAGCAGAGGACCAGTGTCCTGTCCTTAACAATGGGTTAGAGGTTGGGGGCCAGTCAGTGGGGAGTTGAGCATGTAGGGGGGTGTTGCAGAAAGGTGGCATAGGTGGATGGGAGCCAGTGGGGAGTTGTGTGCATAGGCAGGTGTTGCGGGAAGCTGGCATAGGTGGGTGAATTATGGGGCCGGTTGGTTCGGGTGGATAGGATGGACATTGTGGCAGGCTGAAGGGAGGCCATTGCAGTCATGAAGATTAGGAATGCACCACGCACCTTTGGCTCCAAATACCTGCTGCACACAACACTGCACCCTTGGCATGCGCAGGCTTTGCGGCATAGGGTTTGGTAGGCCAGTTTTAAAGGCAGGAAAGTTGTTGAGCGTTGAGGGCTAGCGTGTGTGGTGTAGTCATAGTGAGCGTTGATCAGGCAGCTTAACCTGTAGACCTGCAATGCACAACACTGCACCCTTTGCCTGTGCAGGCTTTTCCACAGTGGGTTTGGTAGGCTGTTTTTAAAGGCAGGAAAGGCAACAAGCATCGAGGCATAGGATGTGTGGTGTAGTCATAGCGTGCAAAGATCAGGCAGAGTATCCTGTGGACCTGCAGCACACAACACTGGGCCCTTGGCGTGCACAGACTGTGCTGCAGAGGGTTTGTTGGCTGGTTTTAAAGGCAGGATAGGCATGAAGCATGGAAGCATAGGGTGCCTGGTGTAGTGGTAGAGAGTGTTGATCAGGCAGCATAACCTGCAGACCGGCGGTGCACAATGCAGCACCCTTGGACTATGCAGGATTTGCAACAGAGGGTCGGCCGGTTTTAAAGGCAGGAAAGCTGTTGAGCATCAAGGCGCAGGGTGCTTGGTATAGTCATAGTGAGCGTTGATCAGGCAGCGTAGCCTGCAGACCTGCGGCGCACAACACCACAACCTTGGCACGCGCAGGATCTGTGTCTATTTGTTCTTGATTGCGTCTGAAGTGCTCTGTGTTGCTATGCGTACAACTAAACGTCATTTATATTTGTTATAGGCAATTGTTGGTGATTTGCACATGTGTGATAGGTAATATGCAGTGGTTTGGAAAATCAGCCTCTTCAAGTCTTGACAAGCACACGCTCTTTTTATATGTATCATCTGGTGATGTAGTCCATGTGCATGAAGTCGCTCTGCATTGATGATGCGTGTTTGTGCCATACTTTTTTTTTCAAGGTTGTTGCTAGGTTTGTAAAAAGTCTGGGGTTTAAGTCTGGAAATGGAAGTGCCAGCCAATAGACATTGGAAACATGGAAGTCACAATCTCACATTACTGAATAGTGCCAGGTTCGTTGGGGGACGTTTCATGGCATACCATAGTCTGAATGTCGTTGTCAACTCACCAAAAGTATGCATTGCCAACATGATCATGTCTGTGCAGACAACTAAGTACTACCAAAACATATTTATGCCATATCTTCCCAAATTGGTATCCGCAAAACGTCTGCACATTGAATGAACTCATAATTGTGTGCAAAACATATTATACATAATCAATCATCACGTTTTGAATAATTAATCAACTATACATATTCCACTTGGCTGTTTGAGATTTATCATACAGTTATTGTGATGTGTCTCTTGTGTATTGTGTAATGTTTTCTGTGAAATAGCACACATGGGATATTTTGGAAAATGTAACTGAATACCATTTCATGAGGTCTATGGGCCTGATTTACAACGCCTTTTTCAATGGGGTTTTCCCTTTCAAAAGTGTGTTTGTAAATCAGGACCTGTGCATTTTCACTGCAGTACAGCGATTCGAGGCATAGCTAAATGAAATTCAGCAGACGTATGTAAACGTTTTAAAGAATGAGATTGCAACAAGACGCGCAACGTTAACATAGTTGAAGAATTGGGATTCCTTGGCAAGTGGGTGACCTTGACTGGATCACTGCCCTTCAATATGAATTAAAATATAAACTTTCTTTGGAAAAATGTAATCCAATTTCAAGAACTAGTCAAAAATTACAATTTCAAGGTTGGTTGACAGTTTTGCTCTGCTGGGTTTTATCACTCATATGACCCCACTCGTTTTCGATATATATGTTCCCCTCGGAGGCATTTTATCAGGGACAAAACTTGATGGGTGATGTTGTCTCAGCAATTCCTGAAATAATCATACTGCCTAGTAGCACAAAATATAACTAAAAAAGGCAACTCGCTATTTTTCTGCACGAGGTATTGAGGGGTAACACTCATGAAATAAAAGTTAGAATAATAAACCAATGTATAGCCACGCAATATATATGTAAATGTTACTCTCAACGTTGCGTTACAATATGAGATGTACCGTCCTTAGCATGTATTGGGGAAAAGAAAACTGGTGTCAATGTCAGTGACATGCCTTAAGCCACTGGTGTACTCAAGTGGGTGAATGATTGACTATTTGACCAATGATGATTAAGAAATCGGGCTTGATTAACAGATAATTTGACAATGGGTGCATGACATTAACAAAAGCATGCTTTGCGAATCCGGCCTCAAGTCATTATTCTGAATGAAAACAGGTTAGTGAACAACATATTAAGATTAGGAATGGCACATTTCATTTACTAAAATAGGTAATGCAAGACTAGTGTGAATACATCTGATTTCTCCTTTTTCTATGGCTCCTCTGCCATTCCTTGCGAAGTTTAACTAATAAGCTAAAGGACAAATTGCATCCCAGATAGTTGTGGCTATGGTTGGACAGTGATAATGCTTGGCTCATTATTGCCGCCTCTATGAGTCCTGCGGCCTGACATACAAAAGTGTTTCATAATGGCACAAACCCATTGAAAAATGCTTTGCACATCAGGCCTGTTATCTGTTATCTAATGTGTGACTTCACTACTGATTTGTAAATCCTGATTTTCGATTTGCTTTTCATTTCATCATTCTGATTTTGTTAAATGTGAAAACATTCCGACCAAAGCTACACATGCCGATAGTGCAATGCACACAGGGCCTGTTTAGAGAAACTTTGCACCTGCCAAAGTGCAATTATAGATGGCAATAGGGACCAGGGCAAGATTGGCCCAGGCCCGGCTCCAGGAATTTTTATCTGTGGGTGCCAGGTTTGTGATAAGGGGGGGCCAAACTTTTCTCAGATTTGTGATCCGGCAAAACATGTCTTCCTGGATCTGAAACATCTATTTTCCCTTAACTTCTTTGTTAGACTGCTTCATAAGGTGCAGAAGCCTGGATTCAAACACAGGTTGTTACCCACAAGACTACTTGAATGTCTCATAAAGATGCTTGTTGGGATTGCACTCCCTGGCAGATTTAAGCCAAATGGATTCTTGGGCAAGGCTGACAGATGGTCCCGGGTAGGTGGGACATGGGTGTGGAGTTTATTGTGGGAGTCGTTAATCGCTGTCATGAGTGCAACAAATGTTACATGTTTTTTAAGTTGTCTTTTTCTACTATTTGAGCTGTATGTTTAATGGTATGACTGTATCTGGGAACAGACTGTTCACCTCATCAGGTTTTGCTGACATGAGGTGAATTGCCCAGGTTCACTCAATTTGTTCAAATGGGAAATCTGCTCTTGCCTTCCACCTGCTAATCCCTTCCAAAATCGGAGACTCTGCAGTACCCCTTCCACAGACTTCTGCTCCTTTGTTTCCTTCCATAAGCTCCATCACTACTTTGACCTTCCATTGGCTACTCACTTCATCTTCCATATGCTCCCCCATCTCAATATGGAAAACCTTTGCCAAAAATGAAAAATGAAAGCTGTATACTGCACTTAACAATTATTCATGCCCTAAGAAACATGTGTTGTACCTTTGTTCAACATACTGCTATAATTGAGATATAAAAAAAAAGTACAGAGCAAACGACAAGCAGAAAACATAGTGTGGCAATATCACCCCCTGTCACCTTTCATCAGCTCCCCCTGACTATCATTCCCATTTACAATCACTCCCACCTACCCCACCCTTTCCCCACCATGTCTTCTTGGCCTGGCTGGGGAGAATCGAGGATGATTCCACCTCCTCCTCTGCAGGGGCTGAGCAACAAGGACGCCAGTCCTTATTCCATCTAACATAGTGTACGCTCAATAATACCTCCCCGAATACCGTGGCTGGAGGCCACAAAGGAGGTGCTTGTGGTCCAGCCATTTTGTTGTGAAAAATGGCACCCTCATCCTCGATTAATATTGAAGCAAATAATAGGATATTTAGTTTCTTACAAATGACATTTTGAAGCACAGCATTGTATTTTTGTTGCAATTTTGCAGCTAATTTTAATTGAGTTGAGGGTGTGTGGGAGTGCTAGCATGCAGGTGAGAGTGGGATCAGGAGGTAGACAGTGGAGGTTGAAGGGTTTACGGACTCCTGGCATCACTTCCGGTTGGATGTGGTAGGGAGGAGAGGCCACCGCCACCCGCTGCCCCCTATACATCATTGTCTGGTACATACTGTTTTTATACTGTTTATAATATGCAATAGTCCATGATGACTTCTTATTTGACATGTTTACTTTGCTATTTTGAATGTAATCATTTTGATCAATAAATGTGGCCTTATATTTTCCAAAGAAAGATGTGTGTACATCTCCCTGGCTGGCCCTGACCCCTGTGCTGCCCATCTATTAAACCATACTGCAAACTGGATCACTTCTAGGGGCTCCTAATTTTGGCAGGAAACAGACTGAGATTAAATTATTTTCCTAGGATTACACACTTTGGTTAAGTGGTAAAGTCAGAATGTCAGCATAGCCTGAAATTTAGGTACTTGACCACACATCTTCCCAGCTAAAGGTAGTACAAGTATGTATTGAAGTTTGATTTTAAATACCTAAAATATTACAATTCTAGGTCTTTGCACACAATTTACCTTTTGTATAGATTTTGAAAGGGAACACTCTGCTTACCATAGCCGTTACTCTGTATATAAAATAAACTAAGTGATAGGGATGCTTTATAGGAAAACATTTTTTATTGTCACGAATTGCATAATTTTATACCAATGATTGTAAGTCATGAAAATAAAAATGTTTATTTTTTAAGTTTCTGTATTTGAAGTTTCTCTATACTTTTCTTTTTCCATCTATTAAGTTTCTTTTTCATACTTCGCTAACTTTTTTTGTAAAGGTTTGTAATAAGCCATAAACAATAACAAATAACAATACTCACGTTATACAGATTACTTTAAAAATGCACAAGTCACATGATAAACCAACCCGACAATGTGTTCATCATTGTAGAATCCGGTTGATGAAAAAGAGTATTGGGGCAATTTTGTTTTGATTTTGTTTTGTTTGCACAAAGTTCTGGAAAAGTAATTAGCAAAACATAGGCAAAATCGACTTTTCACCTCACTTGTGCACTATGTGTCTGGAAAAGTATACATCTCTCCCACAATTAACGATTTGAAATCTGCTTGATTTTACCAATAAAGTTACAATCATAGGTGGTAATTTTCCAAGTCCTGTGTAGTGGAAAATTGGGCGGAAATGATTTTTGATTATAGCTTTATTTTCCCTGTTCTGATTTGAAGCTTACAAGCTCCAGAATGCTAATTAATCAGAATTTACAAAAGTGAAATAAAATGTATAACAAGTCAATGTTTCACACAGCTTGTTCTGTACCCCCATCAATTCTAATCACCCAACAGGCGCACTTAAATAGCTTATCAAAAGTGTATATAGTTTCAAGAAAATAGTACATTTTCCTATCACTAATCTCTTCCTATTTTAAATAATCTACATTTGAGACATGTTCAAGCGATAAGGCATCACTGGGAGGACCTGCACATCCCTGACTGACTTTGAGGGGAGAAAGGCAGAGCAAGGGTGCCCCTAGAATATTTGTTCATTGTTCGACTGTTAAATCCGCCTCTAATTGCAATCTGCAGCTAATATTTCCCTTTTTTTACATTCATCAGATGTGCACCGTTTATACGTTGCCAGAAACATATCAAGAAATGCTCTTTTCTTGTGTTATTTTCAAGGTTTCATGATCAATCTTCTGAGGGCCAAATGTTTATTGGAGGAAGTGGGAACAATCCTCCAATCCCGCATCCCCCACTTCCCCTCTGTCACTTGTGGGATCCCACAATAAATAACTTCAAAGTCTGGCACTGCCTAAACACCTAGCAGTTATATCATACTTTTCAAACAAGACCCATTATACACATGATGTATTCAGTTAGCATCCAGACATTGTTAATTGTTACTCCAATAGTATGATTTTATTAAGGCAGTACTCATCTGCCCATTTCATGAAAGGTTCTGGTCAGGCAGTTTAGGCTTCCACAAAGACAAATATGCATACTATTTAGGTCAGGACCCCACTCTTAAGTATGCATGAGAAGATGATCTGACGTTGGTCCATACTTGCCATCCTAGCCTTGATATGTTCAGGTAGGTTCTTGTTGGAACAACTCAGTGACACGCAGTTTGAGTCACTAGGCGTTGCAAACAAGGATCTCACATCAGGGCATATATACTTTCACTTAGGGAGATAAACTGAAACCAAAACACATTGGCAAAGCCAACAGTTAGGACTTTTGACTATACATGGCAAATGCATTTGCCAGGTACTGCCACAAGGGTACCACCTGGCAATAAGGTGGGAACATCTAGAAAATAGGGCGAGTACCTAGGCATATGATGTCATTGTCTGGAAAATGCCTGTGTAATACCTATACACATGTCAAAACGGTTCACTTTGCATTTGCTTGTTTTAGGATTCCAGTCCAAGGAACAGATGTGAGGACGTCATGTTGCGTTTAAATCTACTGTCTGAAAACACACCATGTTAAGAGATGTTTTATTACAACATGAGCTCATTTAAAGTGGCAATTAAGTCATTGAACATTCAAAAGAATGCCTAGATATAACACAAGCAAGCCCAATGCAGCACAAAGTGTGATGTTACTTTGTGACAGAGCTAGCTCAACGAGTACCCAAGAGGGTATGTTTCAGCAGGGAGGGGGCAGGTAGTTGGTGGGAATACCATAGAGATTAGCATGGCAATGGATGGGTAAATGACTAAACATATCCACTGAATGTGTATCCCTCCTAACATCCTTTCTCCATCCTATCTGTGGTCCAATGCAATTGTTCTGTCTTACACCTAATTACCTACTTCAATGCCTTACATCAAATCACTTTGATTTTACTACTCTTTCCCCTCCAGAAGTATATTGTTCTTACTACCAACCTTATTGTTTCTTTTATACTCAAGTAGTTCATGCAGCCGAATATATACTTTGAATGGAATGTGTAAGGGCTCTCAGTCTAATTAACCACTGCCATTGCTTCGGTCAGGCTCCCATATCGTTATTTATGAATCAGCCTTGGCCTCACTGCCACTAATGTGAACAGCCCTACCCAAACTGCTGGAGCACAAGGCATATAAATGCTTGTGGTATCTTGTGTTCCAGGGAATGCAACTTGTCAGGGTCCTCAGCCGTTTATGCAACTGGTGTAGAAATGTGTCGAAGCATCATTACCTGCCATTTATTGTTTTCTAGAGTTAACCATCTTATTAGGCATTATTGGAATAACAGTTATATTCCCACACATAAAAACCTACATTCAATTACCAAAATCTACTTGATAGGTTTGAAACAATAACTACCTTATAAAGGAGAGGATTGAAATGTAAGTAAGATTAAAAGTGCAGTTAAAAAAGCAACGCAGGATCTTGCTAGAAAGTTGTAGGCTGACTTCTCAAACAACTGTGCTACCTTACTTAAGAGGTGTGAATAGCCCTCCATATCCCTGGTCATTTCTGCGTTCAATGCTGTGGGGCATAAATCATTGTGCAGAGAAAGCAAACAAATACTGACAGCATGTTTTAAATCCCTTAGTCTCCCCCTCCATCCTCCGAGTCCCAGTGGTGTCTTAACGTGTATGTTTAGTTTTTTTATTGTGTATAGTTAAAATACATTCAACCTTTTGATGAAAAAAAGAAAAAAAGGAAGAAAACCTCACAGCACTGACAAGGCCTCCTTTCTAGCAGGGCTGGGCTGACCCACCGGGAGACCGGGAGTTTCCCCGGTAGTCCTCGGGCCTTAGGGCCTCTTTTCTTGGGGGAAGGATACATGGGGACTCAAAATTAAACTATCACTCGCAATTCGGTATATGCATCCATACATGCCAGCCTGGGTGGGGCCATTCGCTGCATGATTTGTTTGTCTGCCAGGCCTGTCCCTACCCATGGATTTTGGGACTTGCGCTCTCATTGCACTAGGGCACATACGCATTGAAAACACCCATGCCCTAGTATGCTCTGTGCTGTCGAGCCACATGCACAGGCGTGGCTGGGCCTGTGATTGAATGTGCCACCGCCCCCTAGAGACACTGGCAACAGACAGTCCGAGTGCTGTGCTGGTAGCGAGCTCATGCCATGTGCTGTGCCCATGTTCTCAGTGTGCTCTGACAGATTCAAGAAAGACAGCCAACCTACCAGGTGAAGAAGGCCGCACTGCTTCCATCAGAAGACAGCAGCAGGTGACCCAAGTGAGGCTGTGGCTGGAGCTGAGAGCAGCTGAGCGTAGTAGCCAGACCTGAAAGGTAAATGGATTGTTTGTACATGCGTGTCCCTCTCCCATTCTGCTGAGTGCTTCTGACCCTCACTCTTACCCTATGCGGTAAACCTTTTCCAATGTGCTGTAATATTTTCTAGCCATCATGCTACAATGTTTTCTTTGTGCTGCTATCCTGCATGCAAGTGCTAAACTTTTCTCTCACTGTGTAATATTCTCCTCCTCTGCTGCAATGTGTTCCCCTTGTGCTGTATTCATTTCCCGGCCGGGATCATGTAATATGCTCTCCATGAGCTCTAACATTCCCCTTCCTGTGCTTTAATGTTCCCTGCCTGAGCTATACTGTAAAACAGCACCCTGTTTAACTAATAGTCGCTCTTTGTGCGGTGATCCCACGGCCCAAACTGAATGGGGATGGTTATTGGGGTGTAGTGGGAATACTGGCAACCCGTAGATCTTTTAAAATGCACTTCAGCTCTGCTATACAAGAACAAACTAAACTGCTAATCCAGTACTACCTCTCACACCCACCTCTACAAATGTACCTTGCCATGACCTAAAGAAGCCCCTACCTATGTCATTCTAGAGGCTGACACACTGCTCTGCTAATGCACCTCTTCCCAATCCTGACCACCCACACCCCTGCAATTCCAGTACATTAGAGCCATACACTGCTCTGCCAGTATGCCTCAACACTCACCTCCATTGACGCCTGCTGGTCCATTACGGCAACTAACGCAAAGCTCGTCTGACTGTCAATACTATTCCACCCATGCCAGCAGTAACCCCTTTGCTTCTATTAAAGCTATTCACAAAACTGTGCTAATGGACCTCAATCCTAGCCAGCAGCAACCCCTGTTGTTCCATTACAGTGGCTCACACTCAGATCTGCAAATGGACCCTCCATCCTGGCCTGCAACACCTCCCGTTATTCCATTACAGTCAGTGGCTCCTTCACATGCGGCTCTACCAGTGTAACTCAACCCTGGCTAGAAGCAAACCTCATTCTTCCATCACACTCATTACCACAAAGCTCTTCCAATGGCTAGAAGCAACCCCAATTCTTACATCACACTCACTCCCACAAAGCTCTTCCAATGGACCTCAATCCTGGCCAGCCGCTGTCTGATCTTTCATTCTTTTGGTAGGTGGTGAGGCCTGCATGGCCCCGGAGTTGGCCCTGATAACCAGGTCTAAGGTCATGCTGTTTCTGGACAGGGAGGAGTTGTCTGTGAGGGGGGAGTTCCAGCACCCCCTCTAATAACCCCTTATCTTATCCGGTTGTATTTTGGATGCCTTAACATGGCATCTCGGCTTCTGGGCTCCTCTGTCTCTGCGAGAACTATAACACATTCCAGCACTTCCAGACTTTATTTGGCTGCAGAGGGGGGCTGCAGGGTATGCAGATGATGGCTCAGGCCTGGAGGTGGCACTTAGAAAGGTGCAGGGGGCTTCAGGGTGTGAAGATGATGGCTCAGGCCCGAAGGTGGCCCTTAGCAAGGTGCTTAGCTATTTGTGCTGTAACATTCTCAGTGGGGTGTGGTGTGTTCTCCCAGTGCTGTACTCTTCAAGCCATGTGCTGTACTATTCGACTGTCTGCTGCACCATCCACTTTTCGCTGTAACATTGGCTTCTTCTGCTGGTACATTTGCTCCCTGTGGTGTGCACCTCTCTTCCTGTACTTTAACGCTCCATTATCAGCACAAAAAAGGTAGCAGACACCCCTCTCTCGAAAAAACACAGCATGATAACCTGTTCAGTGGTTATTAAACACTTTGAGAGTTTGCAGTCATCTGCTTTTTGCTCACTGTACCTTTCACAAAAGGGAAATATCCATTTGCATATCAGTCTTTGTCCCGCCACATGGGCAGTCCAGCACCGAAATGCTATGGCAATTCTCTTCTGAACAAGAGTACCAATAGCAACCCCATAAACGTGTTTCAGGCTTGTTGGGCCTCATCAGTGAGGTGAAGCTGTGCCTCTCTAAGCACAGTGAGCAGGGAGTCCACGTCTGGTTGCCCAAAGGTATTTAGGGTGACCAACCCCAAGTTCCTTCCAAAAATACAAAAAAGGTAGCAGACGCCCCTCCCTCGAAAGAACACAGCATGATAACCTGTTCAGTGGTTATTAACCACTTTGAGAGTTTGCAGCCATCTACTTTTTGCTCACTGTGCCTTTAATATATCAGTGTGGTGTGATATCCCCAAAACACCTGCACTAAATCTCTCCTTGCTCAGCAATCATCTGTTAGTACATTATGCGCTGCCTACCCCCTTGCTCCACACACTCTCTGTCCTCCCCTCCACCTCCCCAATCCTCTGGACTCTGATGGTAATTTCATATCTTCCTGGCTGATTCATGGGTGCCTGCTTGCTTGTGCAGTTGTGTTCTCGCTGCACTGAGCACCCCACCACACAGCTTGTGCATACTGTGGAATCCTCCAGCCTGTCACTGATTGATGGTTCTCCTGGTGTGTAAAACCCCCAGCCCCATACGTTAACATTTCTTCCCCATAAAGAAAATCCCCTTCCATATTATGTAATCCCTTAGCACTGCATAAAGCCAGGGCTGTGCTGTAGCATGACCGTCCAGCATTGTGCTGTACTATTTCACCCTCTGCTTTAAAAATCACATTTGTCCTCACACCCCCATGACGTGGGATTCCTCTGATGTAATATTCACTACACACTCTCATATCCTCATCCATGTGCTTTTTTTTATTAGTTTGGGTTTCTAGATGGTGCTTGCACCAGCTATAAACCAAAAACTATTGCATTAAAGTATAGATGGGGAGAAATAAAGAGGGACACAGAGCGTGTAGGTGTTGTTTGGTTAGTTGCCCACCCACTGACTGGCCATGATAATCCCTATGGCTATTCCCACCCAGTTCCTGCCCCTCCCCGCCAAAACACCTCCTCCAGAGAACTCTATATGACTTTGCTTTAACCAAACCTTACCGTTAAACTTCACACTAAAAGTGCCTGCCAGTGTTTTGTCGAAGCAGCCTTCTGAGAGTTAATGACTTAATTGGAGTTGTAAACCCTCTACTGGTGTAATAAAAAATGTCTTCACCAGGTCTGCTTTTAGCCACTTGATTGATAAGCACTATGCATGCCCTTCACTTAAGTCATGTTAAAAATAAATAATGGTAAAGCCCACAGTTTTGGCTTGTGTATAAGTACTAGGCATTTGCCAGGCACTGCAAATAGGTGCCCAGGTACTCATATCGTTTGCACCCGCTACCATTAATGGCCAGTTAATACCAATACAGTGGTGCTTGGAAAGTGCTCTTGCCATGCCAACACAAACTGTTGGCATTGCCAATGCTTGTTTTCAGTATGATGGAATCAGCCAGCCCTATTTTGCAATAGTGCCCCTTGGTGCAGACATATTTTCCTGTGCCCTTATATTGCTCCCTCGTGCAGCAAAATATGGAGCCACTTTGATCACATTTTCCAGGGCCTCTTTTGGTTCCCAGTCCCACCCTTATTTCTAGGGGGACAGGGGTGGCCTTGGGGGGGGGCTGGCCCCCCACCCCCTGCTGGAGTCGGGCCTGGGCCTAGTGCAAAAATATGCTTGAGTCAATGTATTATGTCACCAGATCAATGTCTGCTCAGTGGAATTTGGAGAGAGTATCAACGCTTGAGCCAATATTGCTCTAGTGCAACAATGCTTTAAAGGACCATAGGGGTCAATTTCTCCAAAGTGGATATTGCTGGTTCCTTTTGCGCTTACATGTAAACAGTGGTCATCCATGCAATATTCAGCATTCCTGAGACAGACACATCTGTAAAAGCTGGCGGTTACGGGATTGACACATTCTTTATCCACTCTTTCAGAACAAGTGTAAATGCCTTCCTCAACAAATGATTACCAGAGCCATTTGCATTGGAATCGTAATGAATCATCCTGCTTTTACCAGGTGTAAGGCCATGTGCATTCAACAGGTAACCTTTGGTTCAACACCAGCATGAAAGTACATATTGTAGTTAAACCATGTCCCCCTTCTACTTCAAAATAAAGATAAAATACACTGGTTCGAAAGAGAGAGAGAGACAGGGCCTCATCACGAGTTTGGCGGTAACCCTTAAGTGCGGCGGTAGCACTATTACCGCCGCATTTAAGTGGCCGCCAAATCACAGCTTCGGCTGATTTCCCCCCAGCTCTCAGCTGTGGGAAATCCGCCGGCCATAAGAGCGCGAAATTTCCCCATTGAGCCCAATGGGGAATGGGCTCAATGGGGAATGTGGATTTCCCGTTCCGGCAAACCCATGATCCGCCGTTAATAGCGCCGGTGGGCTTGGCGGTAGGGCAGATAACTCCAGCGCTATTAGCGCCGGCCTTACCGCCCAACTTGTGATGAGGCCCACAGAGAGAGAGAGAGAGACACAGAGAGAGAGAGAGAGAGAGAGAGAGAGGGAGGCAGAGAGAGAAAGAACAAGAGACAGAGCGAGAGAGCAAGAGAGAAAGAGACAGAGAAAAAGAAAGAGAGAGAGACAGTGAGCGTAAGAGAGAGAAATAGAGAGTGAGAGAGAGAGACAAAGAGAGAGAGAGAGACACTGAGTGTGCAATGGGAGGCAAACCTTGAAGGACACATTAATGAAATAAGCATACATTTTCTGCAACAGATTTTGAAGATCATGCAGGTGAAGGAAGCCGCGGCCAATAGCAGCTAGGTGAGATGTTAGGATTATATTATTATTATTATTATTATTATTATTATTATTATTATTATTATTATTATTATTATTATTATTAGTATTATTTAATATTATTAGGAGTAGCAGGATGATTAGTAGTAGTAAAGATAGCAGTGTTATAATTAACAATATTAGCACTAGTAGTATGTATGTAGGTATTAATATGATTTTTTTATTGTCTTATAAAACGTATGCATTGTGTGCAATGTTCACATTTCTTTCACGTGTTTTGTAAGTATGTGGTGGATTTATAGAGTAGAACGTTTTGTGAGGTGGGCTCTGTGGTCGACTGGAGCAGGTACAATTAGGTTGGAACTGTGTAGTCTGTAGCTTTAGCCCAGGAACATTTTTCATCAATAAGTTGTTAATGTCTTTCCTGTACTGTGAGATCATTTAATATGTGGAGAAAATAGATTGGATGTTTCTACACACTGATGGCGTTTAACATGCCCGTTGTCTGTTCTACCCATAATTTTTTGTTTCCAGTCTTGCAATGTTGCATATTCTGGAATAGGACGACTTCCTTAGATGGATAGCTTTTCAGATAGTTAAGGTTGCAATTGGGATGACACAGAATTGAATGTAATATAGTATATTATGAAGATGATCCCGATAGGAATGGTCAGCCACAGTAGCCTACTGAAAGTGGGAGGAGTAGGCTTGGATTGTCTGATGCTGCTGACTAGTCCTGTTGAAGTATGAAATTATTATTTTGGGCGACAAGAGGGCTGAGGCAGTGACACCTATGTGTGTTTCCCCACCTAGGCGTGTCAGTATCAAGAATTGGAAAGCAGTCCCAGAGCACCGAGTTTGCAAAAAGGGTTTCCTTGTATGCAATAATGTTAATTGATTCATGCTGTTTTATTTATTTATTTATATTTATATAGCGCACAAGCAGCCCAGGGGCATTGAGGCGCTGTTACTTGCAAGAACTTAGTTACACAGGTACAGGCATGGTAGCGGTCGTTGACACATTGTGAATACTACAAAACATCATACAGTTGTTACAGATATTGCACATAGTCATTATATTACAACTTATGCAACGGGTCAAATGATAAGTATTCATGCTGATGTGAAGGGCCTTATGTGAGTCTCGTTTTTAGGATTTTTTGTTTGAACAAGATTTTGCAGTTCATGATGAAGCACAATGATTTGGAAATAGGGGATGGCTTTCGTGTGCACCCAATCAGAATTAAGGTTGGATAGACACGATAATATGACTGGCTGCCAAGGTAAAAACACTCCTCAGAAATGGTGGGTTGCATTTTAAGTATGCACTTGCCTTCAGGATTGAACGAGCACAAGGCAATATTGCAACCATAAGACAACTTTAGTGGGACTGACATTATGTTTAACTCTGTGTTCTTAGTATACTGACGTTCCAAGATGTTGCCCATTTTGGGAAGAGCTTTTGGATACCCCATATGTAGATTCAAGGTGACCAGCATCAGGATAGAGACTTGACTGTCTCCACATGTGACTGGTTGGTGAGATACATTTCCATCCGTTTCAGAACGTCTCTGCTGCATGGTTAGGAGGCACATCAGTTATGCATTAGATTCTGTATACCCATCAGCGTAATCAAAAGTGCAAACAGTGCTGTGTGGTTGAGAGTGTGCAATACTGTCAACCACACAGCACACGTAGCAGTTTAGTGGGGTCAGGAGACAGGCATCATGTTTGTTCATGATATGCAATATGTGACCAATAACCTCTAGGGTGTCTTTTGTAGTGATGAACCTAAGTCTAAACCCAGATAGTAAACAGTATTGTTGTATCTGTTTGTGCATTAGTGCAGTCACATTTTTTCCTGTGAATTTACCCATGAATGGGATGTGGGCGACAGTGATTCTTTGCGGTTGGATTGGTCCTTATTCACTTTGAAGGGGGCAAATTAAGCACGTTTTCAGTGACATGGGGAAGGTGCTGTAAGAACAAGTGGTGCAGCATTTCAACCAGGCCAAGTATTCCATCAGCAACTCAGACCTCTTTAGAAGGTGTGTACCAGTGTATAAAGGATGATGGTATTGTAGCCAGTGTGGGTGTGTGAAGCACTGAGATGAACTAAAGAAGGGGTGGATTGGGATTTAGCAGTGCATAGCATAGCATTGGCACAATGTAGTTGTAGCACCCCCTCTGATAACCCCTTATCTTATCAGGTTGTGGAAGCAACACCGAGCTGACCTCTGTACAAAGGTGATTGGAAGAGAAATGGAGAGCCTTCTGGAAACTTACAAAGAAGGCCTGGCCATGCTATAGTAGATAGCTGATTGGTGGATGACATCACTGCCAGGGCTGGAATATGGTATGTTTTCTGTAGGGAGCAATAAGAAGAGGGGATGGCAAAGGGAACTCTTGAAAAGGGAGAGAGAGACAGAAGGAGGGGCATTTTGGCTTTTTGTTTTTGTGCCAAGAGAGGGAAAGCTCAAAAAAGGATTAAGAGAGAGAAAAGAAAATAAAGGTCTGAGATCTGGGGCCTTGTGGGTAGCTGTGTGTCTGCTAAAAGACTGCAGTCTCGAGTTGGGCTGAACACCAGAGTAGGGTGTTTGGAAATTCTTGGCTGAGTCCTAACTATAGTTAGAGGAGAGACGGCTTGCACTCTGCTGTGCTGACAAAGTGACATCAATCATGTTGTAGATAATCTTACACTAATGAGTGAAAAGTGCAATTAGGCATGAAAGAGGAAAAGCCCCTTTTTCTCCATTCACTGGGAAACAAATGTATTTTTCTGTATGAAGATAGCTACTTGTAGAAAAAGGGTGGTTTACAGCATATTGAAAGTAACTGTTATATCTCAAGGTTTTTTGTAAAACGTGTATGCTCTTCCAAGTGTGCAAAAATCAAGGCCTACTTTGCTGTGGGTGAAGGAGAGCTTTTTGCCTTGTGTGAAAATTCCAGGGAGTTGTTATGAATTTAAATGCATTGCATTAACAGGTTGTGAAAACAGTATTATTTGCATAGCTGGGATACGTTTTTGTCCAAGGTTTTGCATGCATCTAGTGAACATACATTGTGATATTGCTCTATGTGTGTGTTTTAATATGATCTACAGAAAACCTATAAAGTGAATTACAAGATCACAAAACTGCACATGGTTGTTTTTTGAGTGGTCTATTTATTCTTATTATGCATAGAAGGTAAAGCTTGGGGCCATTCGATACCGCCTGTGGTAAAATGAGTGTGCACTGCCCTACATGAAGTCTAACAACTGTATCCAAAGAGGACCTGAAAAAAAGAGCAAGATTGCAAGCTTATTGCCCATGTTTCGAGGCATGCTTTAGCAAACAAGGGATAGGCACATTTTTGCATGTGCTTGCAGGTGGCAGTAGCAAACCAGAAGTATAAAAATCCTACATATATTTTGTGCGGTTGCTAGGAATCACTTTGCTTAATACAATTGTTGGGTGTGGCTTTTTATAGGAGGGTTATATTGCGTCTATGACTATTTTTTGATTGTTTAAGGGACTTAGGTTTGGTCACCCTATGTTTTCCTAGGATTATCCAGACATGAACCCCTCGCTCACTGTGCTCAGAGAGGCACAGCTCCACCTCACTGATGAGTCCCAACAAGCCCGAAACACGTGTCTGAGGCTGCTGTTGGTACTCTTGTTCTGAAGAGAAGTGCCATAGCATTTCGGTGCTGGACTGTCCATGTGGGCAGGACAAAGACTGATATGAAAATGGTATTTCCCTTCCGTGAAAGATACAGTGAGCTAAAGTGTGGCTGTGGACTCTCAAGTGGGTACCTCCCCAAAGAACAGGTCATTTAGCCGTGTTTATTCTCGCAGAGGGGTTCCTATGACTAATTGTTAATGATTTAAGGGACTTAGGTTTAGTCACCGTAAGTTTCCTATGGTCATCCAGACATGGAACCCTTGCTCACTGTGCTCAGAGAGACACAGCTCCTCCTCAGTAATGAGGCCCAACAAGGCTGAAATATCTGTGTAGTGTTTCTGTTGATATACTTGTTCAGAAGAGAATTGCCATAGCATTTTGGTGCTGGACTGCCCATGTGGGTGGGACAAAGACTAATATGAAAATGATTATGTCTCTTCTGTTAAAGGTACAGTGAGCTAGAGTGTGGGTACCTTCCCAAAGCACAGGTCACTTAGCTGTGTTTGTTCTTCCAGAGGGGCGCCAATGACTATTTTTTGATCATATTGTGTAGTGCTGGTGCATTTTAAATTGTTCTGCTTTGTTTTCTTGGTTTATCTCAATGACATTGTGCATGGTGTAGTGTTTGTTCTGTGTGCATTTCAAAATCTATTTTACTTTCTTTCCTATTTGAGCTGTTTTTGTATAAGTGCATGTGGGCTGTGTTTTAACAAGGCATTTATTGTAGTGGCATAGGGTGGAGATTAGTGCACTACAACATGAATTAAATTGGGATTACTGATCTTTACACCTTTGCAGAAAAGAAATTGTATGCTCTGGCAACGTGGTCTGATGACACACTGCAACAAAAAGTGATAGGTCAACTACCCACTCCTTGAGTCCCTGTGACACTTAAAAGCTGAGTTCATGTTAATCCTGATCAATCAAAGATTAATCATACCACAATTTAGAAAAAACATGTTCATTTATTTATATGCATTTTATGCAAAAACATAAAAAAGGACTATCAAAAAGTCCTATACGTCAGTAACTGAAACTACCAAATCTGTGCTAACCACTTACAGTCTAAATGGTGTGGTAACACCGAACCTTTCATGATGAATAAAAACAGACACAAAGTGAACAGTAAAGAATTCATATACACAGAAAAGAAGTGAAAAGATTAAATAACACAAGTTTGTTGATGACCAAATTGGGATCAATATTCCTGATCCCTTATGCATACATATATGTCTCAGAGTTTTTCTGGGAGAGTTTGTAGGATATTAATTTAGTATGCCTATTTTCAACCACTCAATATTTATCCAATCAAAGGTATCCTGAGGAGTATTCTACCCACTACCCTTTGTTGGAAACTTGTTGTGAAATTGAGAGTAGGAAAAAAAAGAGTCCAAATTTCCTAATGTAAAGTCGACATATGTTTCGGCCTTATAGCTCATACAGTGCACTGTCTCGGTGCTGTTGATTCTGTTGATACTGGCCGTCTTCAGGACAGGCTAACAGAGTTTTTCGAAAAAGGTAACACATATTTTCCCAGGTACTTCTATTGCGATCTATAAAAAAGTTTATAAAAGGAGAAAAGTTTTAAGCAAACGCTCCTAAAAAAGCTTAGCTAAAAGTTGTGGTAATGGACTATCATGGTTCTGCCATGACATGGACTGACCTGCAGTTGTCTCAGATTGCTTCAGGACGTTGTAGAAGGAATGTCAGTGCAATAATTCTAGAACACCTCTGGCTCCTTGACAGATGCTCGCTTCTACAGGTGTATTCATTCACCATGCCTATAAATAAACATGCTATTATCATGATCACATTCATTGTGAAATCGAAAACATTGTTCAATGTACAATGCACCAAACTGTTGGATATAAATATGTACCTTAGATGGCCATCAGGGGGCAATCGTTCTTTTACTGGCTCCACAACGGGCCCTTCAATTAGTCGGCTTGAGTTAGATGGGCGCATCTCAGGTTGCAGCAATTAGTGTCAAAATACACCAGCTACTATGGAAAAATGACAAAGGACAGAGTATCTATTACTGTCAAAATCTGATCTCTCGTGCCTTTATGCATCCAGTTACTAATGGTAAAAGAAAGTAATGTGTTGAAGGATAAAACTCATGGTCTGGCACTGAAAACTAGACTGAAAGACAGAGGCTACCCGAAGCCTACCATACAAAGAGCCTACAAGAGAGCTCAACACATGACAAGGGAGATGTGTCTGCATACTACACAAACAATGAACTTAGACAATATCACATGTGTTAGTACCGTCAGCCCGATCAGTGCGCCTCTACGGAAAACTATTCTTAAACATTGGGACATGATCAAAACGGAAGACTTCAACCCCTCTAAACCACAGTTTGCCTTCAAAAGGCAAAGAAATCTAAAAGACAACTTGGTGCACACCCATCCTTCAACAACCACACAGAGACATCGAGCCTTTTACCGACGTGTTGACCTGAATCTTAAACACAAATACTGGACAATCCTTTAACCAAGGGTCAGTCACGTCAACTTGTTACCCATCTATACCTTCCCCAGGTCACTACACCTTAGTACTTTACACTAATAGGTACTAAATCTCAAACAGAAATAATGATCAAATCTAAACCAAACTAAGCAAATCACAATTTTATTTCATATACATAACACACCTTTTAAAAACATGTAAAATTGTAAAATATTCCTAAAAATCTTTTACAACATTCATCATAAAATACAATTACAAAACCATACAAGACCCAAAGTAGTGCTCAACCCTGTGACATCCTGCCTATACAAAACTAAATGGTGTACAGTACCTTAAAGGAAATCACTCTGCCTAAAGAAAACACAATGGTCTGTAGCCCATGGGTTCACTTTATATACTTGATACCTCGTGCCTTGAACTCAGTGTATTAATACCCCTTTAGATGCTACTCAGGGGTTAATCTCAACTCAATTTGCGATGTTCTTTGAGTATTGTCACTAACTCACAATACTTCTCAAATGCCCAACATGTTTCATCCGACACTTAAGTTCAACAAAATACTCTTGAACTTCATCAGGGGGACCATATGTACCCTTTAACCTTTTTATTTTCTTATCTGGTTGATATAACACTATTTAACAATTCACTATAGGTGACGTTCTGATCCTATAGTTTAAATATAAATCACACGATTCTTGACCTGGGGAGACATAAAGTGGAGAGATAACAAGCAACAACAGTCATTAGTATGTCCATTACCGTTGTTCTACTTAGTCAGTACCTAAGGCTACTGCACTAAGGCTTACCGTATCACTTTTCCCAAAAAGTCACTTGACAACGGTAAGATAGGGGAGGATCCCAACATCTATGTCGGACCACTCAATACCTAGAGAAACACAAAATCTCACTCAAGCGGTAATTAATCACAAAATGGAACAGCTTTCCATCACTCCTCTATCATGGTGTGGTGGCTACTGTTCCCATACCTAGAACTCATTCACTAATCAGAAAAAATCGCTTTTGAATTCTTAATATCTACTTAAAACCATAAATTAACACACCTTTATGCTGTCTTTGTCAGTGACACCTCTGCTGTAATCACCCCTTATTTATCACAACCAACGGCCCTCTGTGACCTTCAAGGCTGCATGCACAGAATGCTTCTAGGTGCTAAGACCGAGCCCCCATGCAGCTGAAACAGGGAAAAAGAACTCCAATCACCTCATCACAACACGGATCATTCGTCCGGTGAAACAGACATGCTTCATCAGCCGACAGCTTATCAACTAGCATTGGCCAAACAGCACAGCTTTCAACTCCCTTGATGGTAAGTCTTTCTGACCGCGTCTCATCAGTTGCCGAGTGGGTTTCTAGATGGAAACAAGGAACACACACCCTTCCATGAGACGAACGCGGGCGTAGTAATCGCTGCGCTCGAAACGAAAACTGTCAATAACTCGCCATCACCCGTATTGGTCACTCACCTCACACCCAGACTGCACCAACCACATCTATTTTTTCATGAAACATCCGGCACACTACCGACGTTGGTTGACAGGATGTTAAATTGTGGTTCAAGTATCACGTGAGGCATCCAGGACCTGCTTCACGCAATGCGTGTCATACGTAATCATCACGTGAGTATCTCTGTCCAAATATGTGACGATTAAAATGTGTAGCGTGCCTCCTGTAGAAAGTTTAACTCATTCGTGTCCGCGCAAAAACTGCACTCTCCCTTGCCTTAGAATGAATATGTAAAGTCTACATTGACCTCACTAATTAATCATTCAGACACCTGAAATTTAAACAGTATGCTCCATCAAAAAAGTGAAAAGAATATATTCAAGGTGTGTACTAATCACCAGTCATCATTTAACACTATGTGGCTCTGGCAACTCAACACTCTCCATGTTTCACGGGGTGTTAATGTCACACCATCAATGTCAGTGCAGATGAAAAGAGTAACTGTTATGTACCCTCTCAACTGATCCTTGTATGGGTCTAAATAACAGCTAAATCGCGGGTCGCTAAGCCCTGTTAATGGAACGGCAATAGTTAAAATTTCCAATTGCCCATTTCATTAAGTCCTGTGGTTGCTGAGTCTGTCAAAAAGATCAGCCATTGTTCTTTGTACTGCAGTTTTTTTAAATCAGCTTCAGAATTATTTGTTCTCTCAACTTGCCACAATACAGACCACTTCAGTTCTTCTACATTGTGGCCCATTGTGGTAAAATGACCAACCATCGGAGCCAGCATATTTTGATTACGGATGCAACTCCTGTGTTCACCTATTCTTGTAGTCACCCTTCGTTCAGTCATCCTTCACCACATATACCTAAACAAACGCAAAATACACTATGGGGTTTATCGCCCATAACAGGTCACCATAAATGTGGCCATTGTTCGGTGTGTCCACAAACTAAGGACATGAAGACCATTACCTTAGGCACTCGAGTAGTCCCCTTGCGGGAGTTTACCAACTGTATGACCACCTGGGCAGTATATGTCATCATCTGCCCATGTAATTTAGCCTATATTGGCACAACAAAATGGCAGGTGAAAAAGAGAATCTGTGAGCACAAATCATGCATTAGAAATCAAGCAGATAATAAACCCCTGGTCGCACATTTTCTTAAGAAACAGCATAAACCGCCGGATATTCTTTGGTGTGTTTTACAAATTGTCCACCAGGCTCCGAGAGGCTGTAACCGTGATTTAGCTTTGACACAATGTGAGCAAAGATGGATTTATGACACTAATTCAGTAAAAAAATTGTCTAAACGTAGCAGTTGAATGGAACATCTTTCTATAATAAACATCTCTAAATCCCGCCCTGTATATGTTTGTGTATTATCATCATTTTGACCACCACATAAATAAACAATAAAAAATGAATAACCTAGTCAATCTGGTGCAAGTTCTTTCTTCTCATGAGAAAGATTAGTTTACAATTCCTCACCTTTGGGTCAAGGGCCACCCTCCGGCCCCCCCGCACCCTCCCTCTCTAGTTGTGTATGTGAAGAGTAACAATGAGACCTTCCATTCTAAAACCTGTGTGTTTTTTTTCTCAAACGTTCAATGGCATCTTTTGCCCATTTGTGCACATACTACACTCTATACACTTACTAGTGTCTTTTGAAAATCAAATATTGAATATCCCAAGTTCTCAATGTGGCTTTTTTGTTAAGTCTAGTATGCTCAATATTCCACATACTTGCCAATAAACTCTACATTCCATGAGCCTCGGCGGCATTTTATACATCTTAATCATATTAACACACTAATGTGCTATAAAAGTGACCAAATGGTTCTTTCTCCACTGCTGCTGAAAACACAAAAAGGAACCAGTCTCCTGAGAGGTGCCAGAACAGGCCTGATCAGGGTGAATTCTACCAGTACCGGCCTAGAGCACAAAGGAATGACTTCAGGGATATGGACAGATTCCACTGCTTGGAGACACAGGTAAACATGGTGTCTGAGAACATAGGGAAACTGTGCAGTATAGAAGCATCAACTGAGTAAAAGTGCAAAATGTCACAAAAGTGGCATTGCAAGGACTGAGAACAAATGACTACTTAGCCAGGCTTCCCACAATGAAAGTGAAAATGACATTGATTTACCATTGAATGAACAAGCTGAATTGACTATTGATTTAAAACCAAGGAAACAAATGAAAGACAATAATACAGGAAATAAAAACATGCACAGGAAAGGGGTATGGTTTAATCTAGAGTTGAACCAAACTCTTCATTTGTGTGAAGATGACAAAACAGAAATGCACACAAAGAACCTAAGGAACAAAGAATCAAAAGAAAGTTTACAAGGAACATGCATATTTAAAGTGAAGTAATAGGCGTTACTATCAAAACAGATTAGAGATTGCATTGCCTGGCTGCTATAATAGTGATCAAATCCTGCAGAAAAGAAAACATTGCATAGATCAGAAAATGGATTTCCTAATGAAAATCCTGAACCACAGATGTTTCATTTGGCAGAAATAACAGGTACGGTACAGAAAACTGATGTTCTGCCACATGACACTTATGAAAATACAGAACGGTTGGGTTCCAGAGTAAAGGTAAGTGAAAGAGATCTAGAAAATGGGGAAAAAGCAGAAGAGGAATGGGTGATGAACACTTGTGGTACCAAGACATAAGGGTAGTCAGTGGCATATTTCCAGAATAATTCTCAAAATAGAAAAATAAATAAAGAAATCGAAAAAGCAATGGGCAAAACAAGAGGTAAAATGTCATTTCAGATGCCCCTTTGCCTAGCAAGAACCCAGGCAGGCCTGAAGAAAATAAGCCCTGAGATCAGCAATTACTTGCACTTTCTTTGCATACTTCAAGAATGCGAGGATAGTTATTATTCCCCTATTATGGTTGAAGAATTGTGTTATTCATTTGCAATGATTGACACAGGTGCGCAGACAACTGTGATATCAAGGAAATTAATGCAAATCATAAATGAAGAGAGATCCCCACAAGACAAACTGAATTTGAAGCAGAGTGAAGGCCATTTGCATATTGTCAATGGGGAAGAAATATCAGTGGAAGGTGTCATTGAAGTCGACATCAAGATAGGGATGCATAGAATGAGACAGTAGGTGGTGGTTACACCCATTGAAGAGAAAACATTCCTCATAGGAAGGAATTGCCTTAAGAGACTGTCACCCCTCATTGATGGGGTAAATGAGGTGTTTTCGTCTTTGGCCAAAAAACCTGAAACCTAAAAAGGTAGTGAGCTAGACTACATTGCAAAAGAATGCCACAAGAATGCTAGGTCCGAGAGTGCAGTGAAAGTATATCTTCAGAATTGCTGTGTGTCTAGTGTCACTGTCATTCTCATGTATCAGGATGACATACAAGGAGACAAAGAAAAGCAATCTTTGGAGATTTACTTGGACTCCAAGAAAAACTGCCAAACAAAGGTAGATGCAAAACACATTGCACTTTTATCTAAATGAGCAAAACTGTAAACAAATACTATGTCCCCATAGGCACGGCTAACGGGCATCACGTGATCCCATGTTATTACTGTTAGATCAATCAGTGTGCAGAGTGAGGTGATGTGGGAATGGAAGAAAGACAGGGAACAGGGGTGTGGGAGGGAGGGAGGTTGGCCACGAGGGAGAGTTGTTATGTTGATAAAAGATGTTTACAAAATATGTATATACACCAAAGCTTTTTTACATCCTCGAACTAGGAAAGAAGTTAAGATTAAACAAGATCTGAGGTGTTCCACTCAATTTGTCATTTACGTGATTACTTGTGCATGCAATTTATGGTATATTGGTAGCACCAAACTGGAAGCCAGACTACGAATACTACAAAATTTACGTGCAGTCAAGAATCACGAAATGCCCTACCCACTTGCCAAACATTTTGAAGAGTTCCAGCAGAATGACATTAGCACATTTAAGTATTTCATCATTGATTCAGTGGGAATCCATCCAAGAGGAGGGGACAGATTGCGGACTCTGACACAAATGGAATCAAGATACATAGTAGATTTTAACACTAAACACCCGGGAGATCACAATCGTGACGAAGAATTATATGTATTCCTGGAATCTTAAATCCTATGTTTGTCATGATTGTTAAACTCTATTGTGTATGTAACTCCATTTTTGCCAGGTTTTTTTAGTGTAAAGATTTCCCAATCTTTTTCCTATTCTCTGTACGTAGTGTGCGATAACATGAAAGGTGAGGTTTCTCAGTACACTATGTACGATTTGGACGCCTATTCAGCAGAATGCAGTTTTTTACATTTATATTTTATTGATTTTATTGATTTTTCCAAGTATATTTTAATCACAGTTTTTACATGCATTTTTTTGTGGTAAATGGGAGAGATTGGCAAGCATTTGTAGATTAAGTGCTTTGCTGTCAATAGTGCACAATATGTATCATTTTTAAATAGGTGATCTTTGTGAAAAATTCTTAAGAATAGACCAACTTGGTGGGGAGCCCACCACAATGACCAATGAGACCCAGAAATGGACAATGTGATACAAAATCTTAATGCCTAAACACTGTTACTTTAATGCTTCAAACATGCAGATTTTAATATATGAGTGTATTATTTAATATTTTGTATCTTAATCTGTAGCCCTCAGTTGTTTTTAACCATCTAATGATTCCATTTGTAAAACTGTGGGCTATCCATTTTAACATGTTTGCTGGTTTACTATGAAATGTGATTTTCTTATATATAGCATTATGCACTTCAATATACTTGAGTCAACACTCCAACAATAGGAGTGGATAACATATGGTCACAGTACCCATTATGGTTGCCCCTTCCTATAAATCACAAGTGTGATCTCATTTCAGTGTTTGATCATAGCTGGACACCCGCAAGGGCAACAAACTGTCCAAGCTCTGATTATGGCATAATATCTTAAATCCATTCTCGTTCTTGTTTTGCTTAGAAAGCCCTATTAGATGGGTTAAGTTACACTGCAGAGGCACCCGCGAGGGCAATATACAGCCTCCATTGTCCCAACAGAACTACTTGGGCCTTATAAATAACTCACGTTCTGGTTATGGCATGAAATCACATCTCTCCCTGTCCTTGTTTAAAAGCAATCACTTAGGCAGGTCAATTTACTTTGCAGAGGCACCCGTGAGGGCAACATACAGCCTCCATTAGTGCCATTAGAATCATCTGAGCCCCAGGATCTTTTAGTATCTCTCAGTATTTTGAATATTTTTAAGTTCACAGAGCATAGACTTAGACTATAGAGGCACCCGCAAGGGTAACACACAGCCTCCTATGCCAATATATGAATCATATATATTTTTCTAACATGCACTTTGATAGCACATAGCACTTTATCATTGAATAGTTTATCCATGTTTATACAGCACACAGCACTTTACTATTGAACAGTTCATCTATGTTTACATAGCACGCAGCTTACCCATAGTCTCACAATATGCATTTTTGATAAGCATGCATCAATATGTTGTATTATGCAGTACCTAGTTATAAATTTACCCATTTGGGAAGACTAACATTATCTAGGTCCGCATAAAAGAAAATGCAGAATAACCACCCTGCCGTGCTATTTTCAAAATGTCAAACATTTGAACGGATGATATACGCATTACTATTTAAAAAAATATAAAATTAATTAAATAAAAAACTAAACAATTATGAAATAGTTTTTTACATATCATCCTGTTCAAACCTACTTGGGATAATCTAATTTTGGGTCGATTTCATGCACAGCTTTAATAGTGAACTGCAATACAATCACAGACATTAACAGAGAACAGAAGTAATGCTTACTATGTTCCAACATGGCTGCCTGTTTTGTCTGTTTGTTTGCTGTGTGCTTCTCAGTTAATCTGCATAAGTGCAAAACACTGAAGATGGACTTATACATGGTTATTTATAATACTGCAAATACTGCAGTCCTCTCTCCATGTTATGTACCAGACGAAGCCCGAGTAGGGTGAAACGTGTCATTCTTTTTTGTTTTAAACTGCTGCTGCCTTCCTTTGTCCATGTGCTTTTTAACTAATAAAGGTTGTCTTTGGCTGCACTAAGAAAAAAAAACTGTGTGTGGATTTGCGAAGAAGATTGATGTTTTTTCTCACTAACACAGCCTGATTGCCATTGCGCCCAGGATTGGATTCCAGTCCCTTTCTTTTTTTCTTTTCTTAAATATATATATATATATTGCTTCAGAATCAGCCCAGGAAAGATATTTGCTTTGGACATGTGAATGGGCATACAGAAATGATAGAAGAAGTGTTGTAGTGAATGTGATAAGGCAGTATTTACCTACTTTGTGGGCATTACAACATTTCCACCCTGTTATTCATATCATCAGCTGCTGCAATTTGTGCAGCAATAAAGAATCAGATCAGGGAATTTAGCTCAGTCAAGAATCACATCATGGACATTGGCATTGCAGGGATTCCCAGTGAAAGTGAGACATGGGCAGAATAAAAAGAGCCCAGTTGCTCAAGGGCCAACAGATGTGCATGATTGTGCAGCTGTCTGTGTGTCTGATAACACAGAGTTAGAAACAAATTTGATTGAATGTTAACAATCCCATCACAAGGCATTTAATGAAGAGACATGTAGGGATCTCCCAACTGTCTATGTATATGGATGTGCATACCACGTGGGGGGTGATTCAGAAAAATAATTGAAGTCATGAATAGGGAATTTGTGAGTCAGGTCTAATGGCATCCCAAGGGTAACCATGAGGTTAGGTTCTAAAAGCAGTCAAGTTGCAGGCAATATTCACAGCAGTGGAAAATAAATTTAAAGAAAAAGTTTTAGTTACAGACACAGAATAATGCCCGAAATTGTTTTGTCCAATATTTACCTGGATGGAAATTGAGAGGAATGGTTACATATAACAAAAAGCCACTCAAACATGGCATAATGATTCAAACCACAGATAAGCTTGTGTCAAAGAATGACATGATCATTCACTGGAGGAAAATAGGAGGCCATTTGAAAGCCCCAGGGTAAGATAAAGAGGGGAATGACAAGGCAGATCTGTTAGCCAAGATTGGGGCAGTGATGGGGGAGTTATTTTCTATTGAGCACCTACTTGGTGAAATCCAGCTGGATGCGATAACATGCACCAAATCGTAGGGGACAGTTGATCAGCCTGTCGCACAGTGGAGTCTTGATACCCCATATCAGGTCAAGATACAAAAAGAAGATCCCATTTTAGGTATACTCTATAATAATTTACTAGAAACAGATCAAAAAGCTCTGACTGAGGAGGACTGTAAAGTGAGAGAGGTACAAAGGGTGTTGTTAAAAAGCAGAAAGACATTTTGATTACAAGATGGGCTGATGGTTTGGGAGTCCGTGTCAAGCCAAATCCAGTGGCTGGTATGTTTGTCATTTCAGGGGTTGATGCTACATCATACCCATGATGCTATAACAGCAGGACACAGGTTTTATATAAAATATTGGACATTTTAAAAGAATATGCGTAATGGCCACTTGTGTGCCAAGATGTAGAGTTGTAAACTAGGGGATGTTTAATGTGTGCAGAGTTTCAACCTACATCTCCAACAAATAGGGCAGCATTAATGAAAAGGGGTCTGACACTTCCATGTTCAGATTTGTAAAACAACTTCATTGGTCCTGTCCAAAGATCAGCACGGGGAAACAGATGTATGCTCACAGTCACCTGTTTAATGTCCAAATGGTTGGAGTGGATCCCAGCACTTGACTGCAGTGTGCAAACAGCAGCCACATTGTTGGTGAATCATATTTTCTGTATGTTTGGTTTGCCTCAAAGAATGGAATCAGACTGTGGAAGCCTTTTTACTAGTGCAGTGATAACTAAGATGTGGTACATTTTGGGTGTGCAAAGGAAACTGCATATTTCTTATCCGCCATCTTCTACTGGTGGTGTAGAACATTGCAATAGATCAATTATTGACATTTTGAAAAGGTTTGTAGCTGAAGCAGGGCCCCGGCTGGGATTTGTGTCTCCCTATGGTGCTAATGGCTATTAGATCAACACCATCAAAATCTACAAACCTCTGCCCAAACAAAATTATGACAGTCAGACATATGGTCTTGCCACAACATTTGTTATACTGGACCGATTCACAGGTTCCGATAAGTAGAGCCATAATTCATGGATATGTGGAAGAGCTGAGAAATAATTAGCAGTATGCATTTGCATTTGCGCTGCAGAATTTAGAAAGAACCACTGACAGTGCCAAAACATACTATGATAAGAAAACATCTGTGAGAGAGTATGAAGTGGGCAATCAGGTTTTTACATTTGACTTCTCAAAAAGTAAACACAAGAATTCCAAATTTCTAGCATTCTGGCACGGCCGATACAAAATTGTGGACAAGGTTTCACCTGTGGTCTACAGAATTGTGATAATAAAGGAAGGAGTGCTGACTGTGGAACAATGTGTCCATATCAAGCAAATCTAGCCATTTCACCCTAAGTACACGGTTAAAAGGCTTTAACAAGCTGGAGAAACTAGCAAGGAATTAAAGGTGTAGTTGTGTACTAAAATCAAATAAACAAACGTTTTACTTTGAAGGGATTCAATTTAACAGGTAAGTTGATGCACTGTAGCAGATAAGTAGGTCTGATTGGAATGGTCTGAATGGCCTGAATGGAATTATTGATATAAGTATAAAACAGATATGTAGATGTGTGTGAGATGTGAGGTGTAAAAATAAATTAAAAGAGACATTAAAAACATGTTTAAAAAAGGTGTCTAGGCTTGTAATATTGTATTTCTAGATGAATGATAGGTAGTATACATTTTGGTTTCCAAATAGGTAGAACAAATTGGGGGGTATGGTTGATTCCAAATAGGTAGAACAAATGGGGGGGGTGTTGAATTGTGTGTTTTCATTATATTAATTCTATAAATGTTCTTTCAGAGAATTGCAAAGTGAGCTGTTTATATGCTGTTTAATACATGCTTTTGTTTTCAGAATAAAGAAGGACAATTAAATGTTGTATATTGTGCTTGTATATTGTAAAATACATAATATTTCTTCCAGGTCGTGAAGGGAAATTGATTAATGGAAGTGATAAATCTTCTGATTTATATATTTATTTCCTTCCTTCACCAGTACTCCCTGGAGCTGTGTGTCATTGGAGGGGACCATTGTAGTCTGCCAGACTGGAAGCCCCATGGCAAAAAAAATACAGGACTGAAGAAGGTGAAAAAGATGAGTGACTAGCGAGCATGAAGGAAACCCCACCCAATGATGCAGGCCTCACTGACAAACAGATGCCTTGCGCAAGGCTGCTGGGCCAACTCTAGGCCTTCTGATGGATTTGTCACTGCCGGTTTAAAGGAATGTTAATTTTCCCTTAATGTAATACTATGATTGCATGATGAATCATTCCTTTTATCCATTCTTGAATCATGAACAATTGAACTGAATTTATGTCTGGGTTTAAGCCATGTCTTTCAGACATTGGTTTCCATTTTCCTAGGTTTCAACTTGTAGAATAATTTATTTTTATGAACAAGTATTCATTAGATGGACGAATATTGCATATTTTTTACCATTTATTTTTAGCTAAAGGACTCAAAGAAGGACTCTGGGTTACTTGTGTATTGGTAATGATTTAGTAAGCTACTAAAAAATAAATAAGCTTTGCAAACACAATCAAAATGACTGCAAACAAAATAAAATTCAAATTATATGCAGAGCTCATGTGCAAAACTAATTATTACCTGTTTGTGATATGACAATATATGAATATTTGACATTGCAAAATATAACTGACTGTTATTGAGCTAGTGAGTGTTAATGCACAATGTACCCAAGATCACATGGATTGATGGAGGTTTAGCTGTGATTTTTTGTTTCTGCAGAGGTTTTGGAACCATACAGAAACAAAAGGGGGAAATGTAAGAACAAGTGGTGCAGCATTTCAACCAGGCTAAGAATTTCATCAGCAACTTAGACTTCTATAGGTGTGTGTCAGTGTCTAGAAATGATGGTATTGCAGCCAATGTAGGTATCATATGATATTTTATTATATGATATGTTATTTATATCACGCTCGTACACAAGTGTTCAAAACATGAGGTGAAAAGACTAGATCAAGCTGGTGAAGCTATTTGGGAATGAAAGGTATACTGAAATTGATACATATTTACATATTTACTTGAAGGGATTCACTGTAACAGGTAAGTAGATGCACACTTAGAAGGTAAGAAGGTGTGAATGAAATTATTAAGATAAAATATAAAACAGGGGATAAAACAGGTGAGTAGGTGTGTGTGAGATGTGATGTGTGAAAAGAAATTAATAAACAAATAAATACAAATAAAAAGAGGGTTCAGGCTTGTAATATTGCATTTCTAGGTTAATGATAGCTAGTACATGTTTTTGGTTTCCAAATAGGTGGAACAAATGTGGGATGTGTTGAATTGTATGTTTTCATTATGTTTAATCCATCAATTTGATTTCATAGAGTTGCAGGGGTAGCTGTTTATATCCTTTATAACATGCTTTTTGTTTTCAGCGCCCACAGAGCTGGGTGTCGCCAGAGAAAACCACTGGAGGAGCCTGGACTGGAGGCCCCTTGACCAAAACATCCTGGACCGAAAAAGGGGAAGAAGATGGTGTAACTGGCAAGCGTAAAGGAGGAACACAGATATGGGTAATGGAAGCCTGAACTCATGTTGTGAAAAAATGTGTGGCATGGACACAAGCCTATCCGGTAAACAGGTGCATTTGTGCAAATTTGCTGCAACAGCATTTGGCCTAGTGATGGATTTGTCACCACAGGTCTAAAGTATCTTCGTTCCCATACAATTCTTCAATGATTTCTCATTTCTCCAATCTCTATTTGTCCTTAAATATGAACAATTCAGTTCTAGATATGAGAAATTTCAATCAATCAAGAGACATTGGTTTACATTTTTCTAGATCTGGACTTGTCAAATCAATTATTTTTATGAACATTTATTTACTACGAGAACACCTATTACATATTCTTAATCATTTATGTTTAGTGAAAGGATGCAAGGAAGGACCCTGTATTACTTCTGTATTGATAATTTATTGGTAAACTACTAAAAATCATACCAACATTTATAAACAAAATGAACTTATTGAAAAAATAAAATAAAATGCAAAACCCATATGCAAAATGCATTATTACCTGTTTATTGACATGAACATCTGTGAATATTTGACAATTCAAACCATAGCTGATGATTGTTGTGCCATTGAGTGTAGATGCTTATGTTCTCACAGAAAGTACTCAAGATCACATGGATTGATGGAGGTGTAGCTGGGATTTGTTTTGTTTCTTCAGTGGCACTGAGGTTTTGGGACCATAGAGAAACGCAAGCAGGAAATGTAAGAACAAATCATCGTGCAGCATTTCAACAGGCCAAGAATGTGATCAGAAATTCAGAACTCTATAGAAGGTGTGTGCCAGCAGTTAAATGACAATGGTTTTGCATACAGTGTGTGGCTTAGCACTGATGTGAGGCACTTGGATAAACAAAAGAAGGGGTAACTTGGAATTCATGATTTCATAGCATAGCCTTGGCATAGTGTGGTTCTAGCATAGGGACTAGTAAACATAGCACTACTAATCCCCTAGCATTATAAAATGACCAGTGCTTAGAATGATCTAAACCCTGGGTGCAAAATGGGGCTGCAGTCACGTTACACTGAGATGCCTGTTTGGAAAACAAAACAAAAACACGAAACAAAACTGTTTTACTGCAACAACGTGAGGCACTGGGTGATAATCTGCAGAATCATTCTTCTTAAAGCAGCCCATTGTTTAGAGCACAGGAAATTGGAAGGAAAATATTTCAAATATCCATCCAGGTTGGGGAGGCAACACCAAGCTGAACTCTGTACAAGGGTGACTGGAAAACGAATAGAGATTCTTCTGGAAACTTACAAAGAAGGCCTGGCTGTGCTATGAGAGATGGCTGATTGATGGATGACATCACTGCCAGGGCTGGAATATGGTATGTTTTTTGTAGGGAGCCATCCCTAGGGGATGGCAATGGAGAGGCTTGAAAGGGGAGAGAGAGGGACAGAAGGAGGATATGTTCTACTTTAGTTTTTTCTGCCAAAAGAAGGAGTAATCAAAAGGGGATTGAGTAAGAGAAAAAAAAAGGTTTTGAGATTCGGCGAGAGGTGGTTTGCATTCTGCTGTGCTGACAAAGTGAAATTGATCAGCTGGTAAGCATTATGTGCCAAACAAAGAGATATTCATACATGTTTTAGAGAATCTTACACTAATGAGCAAAAAGTCAAATTAGGCACGATAAAGGAAAAGCCCTTTCTTCTCGATTCATTGGAAATCAAATGTATTTTCCTTTATGAAGATAGCTATTTGTGGAAAAAGGGGATTTTACCACATCTCCAAAGCAACAGTTATATCTGAAGGTTGCTTGTAAAAAGTGTATGCCCTGCCAAGTTTGCAAAAATAGAGGCCTGCTTCACTGAGCTTTTTGACTGTTGTGAAAGAAGCCAGAGAATTGTTACTGAAATATCCAGCCATTTTTACACATTATGTTGACAAGTTGTGAAAACAGAATTATCTGCTAAGATGGAATATGTCCAAGGTTTTACATCATCCACTGAACTTATATTGTGAAATTGCCCTCTGTGTGTGTTTTATTATGATCTGCAGAAAATATATAAAGTGATTCACAGAATCACAAAAGCTCATGATTGGTTATTGACTGGTCTTTGTATTCTTATTATGCATGGAGGGTAAAGCTTAGGGAAACTAGATACCGCCTGCGGTAAAATTAGTGTGCACCACCCTACAAGAACTCTAACAATTGTATCCAAAGAGAACCTGAATTAAAGAGCAAGATTGCAACTGATTATTGCAAGTCGCCTTAGTAACTTTGAGGTATACAATTCCTACAGTGCCCTAGGAGAGAAACACATTGATGATTTGAAAAGGGTTTGGAGTGCTTGGCCATGAATAATTTGATGATTCTGCAGGAAGAACGTTTTTCTCTTTATTTGGAGAATTTGAGGGTTGAAAGGTTGTCAGGCTAGAAATGAATGCTGATCATTCATGAACAGCCCTGATTTTGATGTTTTTATAGATAAAAGGTTTTTTACAGTGTATTATTTTTAACAAAAGTAGAGAGCTGCAGCAATTATGTACTACCTGAAAGAAAGCAGGAGATTAATATAAATATATGTGATTAAAGTAATTCAAGTTCTATGATATAACCCTGTCTGCGAATTGATCAATTATCACTACACTTGGAACACTATTAATACCTGTAAGATGGGATGATGTAACGAATAGTAGTGTCCCTGAGAGCAAATCCAAAAGGGGCCAAGTGTAATGTGTTGCAGTCCCAACATATTTTTCTGCAAGTCATTACACTTTGGCAATGAAGGACAGCCATTTAAAGCTTGCCACAATGTGTTCATGATAAAACGAAAGAACATACTTCTGATATCCACGTACATTCTTAGCAATGTGTTGCATATATAGAAATGCTGTGGTGGTTTTTTTAGATGCATTGCTTGTTGCTGTCAGTAAATTCATTAGAATTACCAAAATCAAGAATATAAGGAATATAGAAATGAACGAATATAGAAAATGAATATAGAAATTATTTTGAATATAGAAAATGGTGATTCATCTTAAAAAAACATTATTTAAATTATGAGTGGCTAGTGAACAAAGTATAAAAAGTTGTACACTACTCATATTCCATACGTATTGAACAAGTAAGGTATTGTAGTCCAAAACCTGTAACTGATTTCTGCTGATTGTTATTTAGTTATGAAAAATATAAGGAACAGACAATGTAAAATTACACTAGATGGTATCAACCTCTCAAGCAATTTAATTACCAAATACATTCAAACTGCGTGTATTGGCTTTACCAACCCTCTGCACATCAAACATCACAACACAGACCCCACCCACACACCTAGAGAGCAACACACTTAAGTTAGTATTGTCCTTTATGCACAAGAGATATCTCCCTTCATCAAGCCAATTTGCCAGATCATGTCACCATCCCAGGCCTCCACACATGCCACAATCCAGCAACAAAGGACAAAATTCATCAATTTCTATCACTTATTGCTCCTTGAACAACTTCACAACTGCAGACCTGCAGACCAGAGTCTGCTCCCTTTCCATTATTTGTCCAACATCATCCTCGTTGCTCTTAATCCACCATCAAGTGCTATTTAAAACAAGGCCAGGTAAGTTTACATTTTCAGTGGATGATGGGTTTATGGAGTAGGCAATGTTGACTAATACCTTAAACTAATTAAACAATCACACATTGTGTGCCAGATAAACAGGCTTGCCTTGTAGATGTGAGCACATATATCCACAATTACCGACATGATTTTACAAGCAGAGTGTTCCCTCTGAGAATATCAGCAAGTTGCTCTTCATGAAGGAGAGCAACCCTGAGAATTCCTTTGGTAAAAGAATGTTGATTAGGAAAAATTAAATATTGAATATGCTCAAAGACCGGACAAGGATGGAAAGTAAATTAGATATAGTATGGCAAACCTGTGCAGAGATCATATTGATCGAGCCACGAACAATACAGCCACATGTTACCAACCAAAACTACTGGAGGCACTAGGGTCTACACAAATTGAGACACCCCTAGAAAAACAACTGAAATTATCATTTCAAAACATGGCTCCTAGTTGGAATGCCACGTAAACAAAAATGACATCTTTTGCAAAAGATAAGGATTTTATTTAATGTGAGAATCCAATTAGGAGTAGCGTTTTGAAATGAGCTTTGCAACCAATTCTGACAACATTTTCAGAAGGAGTAGTAACAGCAAGAATCCAGATAACCCTATAAATAGGAAAGGGTGTAATGGAAGACAAGACAAATTTAGCTGGCAACCAAGGGAATAAGAAAGGCCCAAACTTGCGGATGGATAATTCACCAAAATCTACATTAGATGGAGGAGGCCCCAAAATAATTAATCTAATGAATCCAGTGCAAAGTGCACTGATGTTAGGGCAGGTGAATTTGGTGAGCCAGTAAATGAAAATGATCTGGCAAAGTCTGAAGTCAGACAATGTGGGTATGCAGTCTTTATATCAAATATTTTGTAAAGAATGAACTTTTATCAACGTTTTTATAGAGAATGCATTTGGGGTGTGGTAAAGGGTTAAATATGTTTGGGAAATGGTTGGGCTGGGTATTTAGTGGTGGGAAACAAGGGTTTGGGTGGGACCCCATGGGTGGGACCCCGCCCTCCCTCCCCCCAGATACAACCTGCCCCCCACACAAAAGTGCATTCTCTACACAATGGTTCATTACAAAATATTCAATATATGTGAATTCTTTATAAATTACTTCAGTATACAGATATGTAACCGACAATGTGTACATTCCAATTTGAGGCTTGCACTGAAACCTGCAGCTACACTTTTAGTTTTGGTATTGACAAATGGTCCAACACTGGAGGATTCTTGTGAAGAAGATACCATTTCGTTAATGAACATGTTGATCCATTTTGTTAACACCATATTTGGGGTAAAGCTGCTTACTGGCAGGAATCTGCTTATGGACAAATGGTCAAACTGGATGACACTTGGCAAGAAAATCCTTCCTGGGGCCTATCCCATGATTACTCTAAATCACCCATCCAAGCTTGTAGGTACTGTAGAGAGGCTCCCATAGGTGACAGGTGAGATCTGAGATTGTTTTTTTACCCAGCTGAATTTTGTTGGGTAATGGCAGTACAATAGGCATCCATTTACCTTTGACACAGTCTAGCAAGACGAGTACTGATATTGAATCAACATGCTGGATAAGGAACATGGAGGGACCCGCAAGTGAGCCATCATTATTAATCCACAATAGGTTTTCCTGTTTGGGTAATTTAGAAGAGGTAGATTGGCAACAGGGTCCCATTCAAATGTAAATGTCTAAACCATAACAAGACTCACAAAGGGCTGTTCAAATTTCCACAGGTAACAAAGGAGATTTGGCCTGGTTTTAATGAGGGTCGCATGCAGACATTGGGCGCATTGAGAGGATGTATTCTCTCCAAGGCAACAGAAGGGAAATGTGGGAAGGCAATGATGAATACCTCAGCAGGGCCAACTCAACTTATTTTTTTGTTAAGGAATATTTCTGCTCTTAAAATCAAGCTATCTGGCAATGACTTGTGGGAATTCTTAAATGACTACCAGATTCCCATTTTTCAGGAAACATAGATAGTTGATCCAATCCAAATCAAAGGCATATCACTGTATTTTGTCCTGGCATTAAGGATAGGCGGGTCATTTAAATTCCAATAAGCCATGTAAATAAAATACAAACATCCTTTTCATGATTGTGAAATCTAGGGAAAATAAAAATCTCCTCTTAGTGAATTTGTAACATAACAAAACTACAAAGGGGTCCTTGGCTTTACTGAATATGCAAAAGGATATAATTTCAATCAATTGAGGCATAGGCCTTTTGGTTTATCTTGTGATTTTAGGGGCAGCTGCACCCTCAGACTAGGTAGGGAAGATGACCTGTTCACAGAGAATGAGGAAGCTGCCCTGCACATAAGAAAGTCAAATATAGTAGATCCTGCCTCTTTGGTTAACTCCCTATACATATGGTAAGTTTCGATGGAAATAGATTTTAGAGCCGTAAAAAGCATATTTGACTAAAAAAATTAGGTAATTATATGTTTGCTAATGGGAAGTTTCAAAGCATAATTCCCATGTAGTGGTAGTTCTGTATCTGTGGTTTTGAGTTCCCTAGGAGGAATGAAATTGACCATAATTCCCTTGTACTTGTGTGAGCTTGGGATGAAGTTGGACTAAGAATGGCTTCACCTACACTTCACAGATTTTGAAAAAGGGCAATTATAGGTTACTACACTGGAAAAGTGATAGGGACACCAGTCTGCTCTGGAGGGTGATCATTGCCACTAAAACTGTTATTTTGACATGCCTACATGTGTATGTTTAGTCAACATACATTTTGTAAGCTTTATTATAATTCACAGAGACTTGCCAGAGTATTTTTAAAATTCCTTTGTCCAACAGGGCAAGATACACTAAAGCAAAACAATCATGGCTTTCTACCACTTATAAAGTCAAGAAGAGAGCCTTGCCTCATGCCTTAAAGACCCTAAGTGTCAATATAGAAGTTATTAAGCTGAGACAGAGGGCCTGATTCATGGAACATTTTCCTATGGGATTGCGCCATTATAAAACACTTCCATGAATCAGGCCCATGATTATAAAAAGGAACCATCAAAAAGGAGGGCAGAGGTTTAAACAAAAATTATGAAAATCTATGCTACGCAGCTAATATGGATGATGGTAGAACTTTCTTGAGTATGGCAGCCACAGACACTAACAGGCTATATATGGAACTGTGGAAGTCCCAGAAGTCCACACACCTGAGAGGAAGTAGATTCCTAATTTCTAGACTTGTTATGCAGCAAACAGTAATGTTTTGGTCCGTGGATGTGAAGCTGATTTTCTCTGGGATCGGCAATTACGCCAAATTACATTGGAGGAAAAGTCAATTGACTATGGGGCAGACAAACATTTGTTAAATTGCTTGGGAGTAACAGGATTCCTTATGATATCTTTTGTTGTGGATCTTATTTCTAGTACACATTTTACATGGAATAGTTTTATCCAACTGTCTCTCACATTGCTGTTAAATTGGCACCGTAGTGCCAATAAACAAATGTTGTGATAAGTCTAACCCATCCTCATCAAATCCAGTTATTTTCTTGGATGGCACTCAAAGGTTTATTGCAGGAATAATATTGGAAAGCCTGGAGCGCAGAGCCGGAGGCAGAGTCTTGAGGTCTGAACCTGTTAGCTGCTTTTTCCTCTGGATCTACTTGCTGGCAGTCTCTTTCTTCCCCCATTAAGAATAACATTAAAAAAACACCTCCCGCCACAGAGCGGCCACAGAGTCAGAGGTAGAGTCTTGGGATTTGAACCTGTTACCTGCTTTTTCCTCTGGATCTACTTGCTGGCAGTCCTCTTTCTACCCCCATTAAGAATAACATTCAAAAACATTCTCCTGCTGCGGAGCAGCCGGGGAGTCGGAGGCAGAGTCTTGGGGTCTGAACCTGTTACCTGCTTTTTCCTCTGGATCAACTTGCTGCCAGTCCTCTTTCTACCCCCATTAAGAATAAAATTCAAAAACCTCCTCCCGCCGCAGAGCAGCCGCAGAGTCAGATGCGGAGTGTTGGGGTCTTTGGGTCTGTGGATCTGAGGAGCTGCGGAGCGGTATTTCGATCAATAGAAAAAGGAATCAATGACTGATAATTACAACGTTGGTAAGGCTCATCGACTTCTATGATATTTATCACTATTAAACATTCCTTAAATATACAAATTGAACAAGTCGCTCATACCATACACCACTCATGATTTAAACGCTGAAATTGTTGCTTGGAACTGACAAAGAGTGGTTAATTTAGCATCATTGGATTTCAACTCCCTGCTATATACAAAAGAGTGTCAGCTCATTACCTTTATTTACCCACTGACGTTTCACACATTTGCCAGTGAATTAAAGTTACTGAGCTTCTAGTCTCCAGTTTGTCTTCTGGCTATTGCAAAACATACCTCCAGTGAATTGGAGCGGGAATTGCGGACGATTTGTCTTTGACCCGTCTCCAAGTAACAACAAAATCCTACCGGTGAAATAGAGCGGAGACTCTGGGCGCTCAGCTCTCGACCCGACTCTTGCTAAGTGTAGTTACTGCCGGTGAACTTGAGCGGGGACTGCAGGCTTTTGCCTTTGAAACAACTCCTGATAAGCGTTGTTAATGCTGATGAAGTCGAGCGGGGACTGCAGGCATCGCCTTTGACCCGCTCCGTACCTGTTACTGCAGCACGAGATAACCTCATGGAAACTGTGGGGATAATAGTTTCACAAACCGTGCCCCTTATTATTTTACTAAATACATTTCAAACTGCTCCTGAAAAAGGAACATTGAATTCAACATGACAGGCTATAACCTGTGAAGCACAATGCAGGAATAGATGCTTGCATACCAGAATTCAATGAACCATCTAGGAGAGATATGACTTTAACACCGGTTAGTAGAACAATATTGAAATCACCTGTGTGTAATAAAAACAAAATATATCTATCTTTTCAGTGTACAAAGTGTTTATCCCAATGATGAACAAGTACCATCTGTCCCAGGCTTGTCGCACCTATTCACCAACAACAACATTGACGCCTCTACTTCAAAAAACGAGAGATGTCAAGACAATACGCCATTACATAGAGATTATACATCAACAACAACAACGATAAAAAATACAATACTATATTTTCCACGTAACCAAAATTCAGATGGAATTAAAAGTGGCAAGACACAAGAAAATCAACTGATGGAAAAACATAGGAATTGATCTGTCAGATCAGGCACTGGTTCATTCCGACAATTTGCCCAATGTAGGGTCCTCGTTTGAATTAAATGACATATCGGCATTAATGGAAGATACAGACACAGAAGCAAACCTACATAGGAAATCATTTGAAAATGAGAAAGCTAAAAATGGCCAAAAAAACTTGAAGAAAAAGCTACAAAAGAAAGCATGAATACATCAACAATGATAGCGTTGAATTATGTACCGACTTCAATGGTAAAAGTCTATAAAGAAATTTGTTCAGAAGTACGTTTACATACTGGACATTTATTGGAGATTACTAAAGACTTAAACATTAATGATACAACACTAGTTGCTAAGAATGCTGTAAATGACCTGTGAATATTTTACAAAACTGAAGCCCAGCTATATCACCAAGAACTAATGAAAAACTTTCAGGCCATCAAACAGAGAGATGAAGAAACAAAGAAGATTATGGAAAATCTAACTGTCAGAATACAAGAGTTTGAAAACCACCATTGTATAAATAAAAAAAAAAACATCCAATTGTGAACCAAAGGTGGATGAAAACAAGGGAATTGTCATGATGCCTACCCCCGGAGCACCAGGCCAGGCCCAGCACCCCCGGAAGCAGGCATCATGCCCTCGGGTAAAAGCCCAGCGGCCCCTTATAGGGGCTCTTTGGACTCAGTCCTGGCGCCTTTGGCGCCAGGCTCATGTTGGACATCAGTCCTGGCGCCATAGGCGCCAGGCTCATAAAGGGAGGTGTTTTGTGCACTTACCTGATGCAGACCATGCTGCACGCTTCAGGCCTCCCTGAGACCTGAAAGGGACTATTTTTTCATAGGGACTATTTTTTCACTCGGGCGTGGCCAGGGAAGGATACATACCTACTTGGGGAAGGATACATACCTGGGACTTCTTTGGAGGCTATTTAAGCCACGCCCAGACAGCAGCTCATGCTTCGCGTTGTTCTGCTTCCTGCAGCTTAACGCTCACCGTGTCTGCTCCTGGACTCCAGCCACGCCCGCCTCGAACCTGGAAGACCTGCAAGGAAGGAAGAGAAGAGAAAGGTGAAAACCAAGGACTATTTCAAACTTCTTACCTGCATCCGGAATCTTCTCGCCAGCATCCCTGAAGAAAGACTTCCATTTAAAAGCATTGTGTTGCTCGCTGCAGCGCCACGCTTCACTCACCTGTCCTCGAGACATCTCCCGGCTCCATCGCGGCTGTCAGCATCGGACGCCACATCTCTGCACCTAGGGGAGAGAGGAAGAAACAAAAGGTGAGCAGAAGGAACACAGAAGGAAAGCCTGATTAACAGCCATAATACTTACCGGCTTTTCTTCCACATTTCGGGTCGGCGCCGCCCCGTTGGCAGGTACCGTACCCCGGCCCCTATGGGGAAAGGACAAGATACATTTCTGGGGAATGATAAGGACATTTAGAGGGATCGCCCTCATCACTACTCACCTCGGCAGTTTAACCCCTCGACGCATCGCCTTCATTCTGCACCTGAAATAAAGGACAGATCACAGGTTAGAAAGACAACATAAAGGGGGCCTCACTTGAACTTTGAACTTTCATACTTACGGCGCATCGCTCAGGAAAGTCAAGTGGATTTTGCCAGCGCCATTCTGAAAACCAGTGAAGTAACTGGACGAACACGCGCCCCTGCACCAGAAGCAGGATGGAGAGTTCATCCTTCCAAACCATAAGAAGGATATTCCTACGGGCCAGGCAAGCACAATTTGGAGGTCCTGTCCAATCGGTGTTCCGGGTCCTGCGCATTACGCTAGAAGAGACCACAGCAATCCAGACTAGACCAGCGCCCCCGTGGGAACCAGGTGAGCATTACAGAACACAAAGCCTTCCTACAAATTCCCACCCAGGCGCTATGGAAACTTCCGAAACTGACCAGTTGGCCCAATTACTGGGGGAATTACAGGCCGAAGTACACGCCGCTCGTCAAGAGACTAGTGCCCTCAGGAGGGAAGTGATTGTAATAAAGGATAGAGCTGATGACCTGGCTAGACAGCTTTTGCAAGGTCAAGCTGGACAAACTCCTTTACCCGGTTCCGGGGGGAACCCCGCTCCTGTGGTTTCCAGTAACCCGGTGCAGATTAATCTACCTGGAAACATGCCGCTGGCCCCACCTGAACGCTTTGCTGGGGACCCCAAACGATTCGCCGTATTCATGAATCAGTGTCGTTTGCACTTCCTATGCAGACCTGGGGCCTTCCCTAATGATCAGACCAAGGTAGCCTTTGTGTTGTCATATCTCAGCGGCTGTGCTGCTGATTGGTCAGTCCCACTGGTAACTCAAGATGACCCGATTCTTCGCGATTTTCAAGGATTTCAAACCAGCATGGAAAGGTTATTTGCTCGACACTCCCAGGGACAGGCTCTGGATGACGAACTTCTATCTCTGCGACAGGGCAATCAAGACCTTCTATCCTACATTGCAACCTTCAATAGACTAATTGTGGAAACTGGTTGGCCAGAGGATAAAAGAATCACGTTATTCTATCGAGGTCTACGCGGAGAACTTAAAGATGTCCTGGCACAAGTTGTAAATCTGCCCCAAGAATGCACCGAATATATAGACTTAGTGGTCCAATTGGATCACAGGCTGCAAAACAGAAAAGCAGATCGGTCCAAGTTTGAAACCCGGGTGTTGGCCAAGACCCACGCTAACCCCAAGGGGGCTGATGGCTCGGAGCCTATGCAAATCGGAGGGGTTAAAGGACCCCTAACTCAAAAAGAACGGGAAAGAAGACGACAGATGCAATTTTGCCTTTATTGCGGGTCCTCTGGACACTTTCTACGAGATTGCCCGGTTAAGCCGCCCAAGAAGGTGGTAGGAGCCACTGATAAAATCCATGGAAACTCTGTATCGGGAAACGACCACGCCCGGCAAGCGTAGGGTCCGCTTGCCGAGCTTGAAAACTAACTCTCAGACCTCGCATTTCATTGTGCCAATGGTCCTCGTAGATCCGGAACAGCCTAAACGGTTGCATGCTATAAAGGCATACATCGATAGCGGGGCTATAGGAAACTATGTGGATCGAGAATTGGTCTCTAGGATAAACCTCCCTCTGCGTCCTAAAACCAACAAAGATGTCATCACCACAGTAGATGGAACTGAAATTGCCTCTGGACCGGTAACACATTTCACAGCTGAGGTGACACTTGTAGGTCCGGATGGCCATCGGGAGGCCGTTGTGTTTGATGTAATCAAGGCTCCACAGTTTCAGCTTTTTCTCGGAATCCCTTGGTTAGAGACACATAATCCTCAAATTGATTGGCGAGCGAAGAGAATAACCTTCCTGGATTGTGCATAAACATGCTACCTAGAAAATCCAAAGATTAATCTAGCATCAGTAACCTCTGTCCCCGTGCAACTACCTCTAGAGTACCAAGACTTTCAGGACGTCTTCCAAAAGGAACAGGCCAACACGTTACCTCCCCACAGATCGTACGATTGCCAAATCGATCCGGTGCCCGGTGCACAACCCCCTTGTAGCAGGATTTACGCCCTTATTGAACCAGAGAATCTGCATTTGAGACAATATTTAGATCAATACCTCGCCAATGGTTTCATTCGCCCGTCAAAGTCCCCGGCATCCTCAGCTTTGTTCTTCGTGCCTAAAAAAGAAGGCGACCTTAGAACTTGTATCGATTACCGCGCATTGAACCAGATAACTGTTAAAAATCGTTACCCTCTGCCTCTGATCCCTGAACTCCTTGACCAGGTGAAGGATGCTTGCGTATACACCAAGTTAGATCTCCGGGGGGCTTATCATCTGGTACGAGTAAAAGAAGGCGACGAATGGAAAACAGCCTTCCGTACAAAATATGGACTATTCGAATACCAGGTGAGGCCTTTCAGGTTGTGCAACGCGCCAGCAGCCTTCCAATTCTTCATGAACTTTGTCCTTCGGGAACTCATCGATGTCTGTGTTGTCGTGTATATCGATGATATTCTTGTGTACTCCTCTTCGGAATCTGATCACAGAAAGCATGTCAGGGCCGTCCTAGAGAAACTGCGCCAGCACACACTGTTTGCCAAGCTGGAAAAATGTGTTTTCCATACCACCGAGGTTGAATTTCTCGGATTCATCCTGACACCTAAAGGGGTCCGAATGGATTCACGGAAAGTGGATGCCATCCTCAAATGGCCATCACCTAGTTCGGTGAAAGGTGTCCAAAGCATGCTTGGTTTTGCCAACTTTTATCGCAGGTTTATCCCGGAGTTTTCACGTGTGGTGCAACCCATCACTGCACTCTTGCGAAAAAATAAACGTTTTGAATGGACCGAGGAAGCCGAACAGGCCTTTCAGGAGTTGAAAGCTAAGTTCACGTCCGCACCTATTTTGAAGCACCCGCGTCCCGATCTCCCATATATAGTCAAAACCGACGCGTCCAGCTTAGCCATGGGAGCTGTCCTGTCTCAGAGAGACCCTGAAACCAACCAACTGCACCCCGTAGCATTTTGGTCCAGAAAGTTCTCGCCGCCGGAGATAAATTATGCGATCACCGATAAGGAACTATTAGCCATTAAGTCCGCCTTTAAGGCTTGGCCGCATTATCTTCTCGGCGCCCGGCATACCATCACCGTGATCACTGATCACCGAAATTTACAATATTTAAAAACTGCCAAGGCTCAATCGTCTCGACAGCTCCGATGGGCTTTGTTCTTTGCTGAGTTTGATTTTGTAATCACCTACCGCCCCGGCTATAGGAATGGTAAGGCGGACGCTCTATCCCGAATTGGAATGGAAGAAATAGACACAAACTCAGAACCTGTGCCGATAATTCCCGAACAAAGAATTTTGGGGATAACCACTTTACAAACCCTTGAAGACATTCAAGCACGAGTGAAACAATTCCTGGACTCTTCAGCCTTGCAGGATTGGATCAAAAGGGGGTCTAACTTTTCAGTCAAGGATGGCTTACCTTACTTCCAAGGACGCTTATTTTTGCCAGAAAAGGAATTGGTTATTTCCCGTCAACATGATACCCTGATGGAAGGACATCCTGGCATTGCCAAAACAGAGGAAAAGGTTAAACGACAATTCTGGTGGCCTTCCTGGTGAAAGGATATTAAATCTTTCGTGATGTCCTGTGGAGTTTGTGCCCAAAACAAAGGTCAAAAGACAAGACCCGCCGGTCTTCTTCAGCCCTCAGACATTCCACCAGCACCTTGGCACACCCTGTCACTAGATTTTATCAGGCACCTGCCCTCTTGTAATGGTTACAATACTATTCTGGTCGTGGTGGATTTATTTTCCAAAATGGCCCACTTTATTCCGTTGAAAGGATTACCTTCAGCCTTTGTTCTTGCCAAGGAATTCCTCGAAAATATCATCCGTTTGCATGGATTCCCGTCCATACTAGTCTCCGATCGAGGAAGCCAGTTTATTTCTCATTTTTGGAAAAAGTGTTGTCAACTGGCACAAATCGACGTAAGACTCTCGACCAGCCACCACCCACAGACCGATGGTCAGACGGAGAGAACGAACCAGACCCTTGAACAATATCTACGATGTATGTTGCACCAATCGGAGGGTAATTGGAAGGACATTTTATGGGTGGCTGAATATGCATACAATAACTCGATACACTCTGGAACTGGTCAGAGCCCCTTTTATACCCTATAGGGACATCACCCTCGTACTTCAGACTTGGACTAACCTCTGAGCCTTGAAATGTCCGCAGTGGACCATTTGCATTCTACGATTACTCAAGCCTTCAAGGATGCAACTGCACATTTGCAACATGCGAAAGGGAAATACAAAAAGAATGCGGATCTGCATCGAAGAGAGGCGCCTCCATACCAAATAGGGGATCAAGTATGGTTGGCTACCAAACACCTATCACTCAAGGGGCCTCGAACTTTTAATCCAAGGTATTTAGGCCCTTACTCGATCAAAGCTATAATCAACCCAGTGGCAGTCAAGCTCGATCTACCAGCTAACATGCGGATTCACCCCGTTTTTCATGTGTCACTTTTGAAACCAGTGCACCCAGGAACCAGATTAACAAAGCCACCAGAACCGATTCAGATAGATGGGGAGCCTGAATTCGAGGTGAAGAACATTTTGGATTCTAAGATCTCAAAATCAAAACTTTTCTATCTAATTGATTGGAAAGGGTACGGGCCTCAGGAAAGGTCTTGGGAACCCAGTGATCACGTACATGCACCTCGGCTGGTAAAAAGGTTTCATCGGAATTTCCCAAACAAACCGAAACCTCCAGAAGGAACGACCTTGGGAGGGGCCTTGGGGGGGGAGTGCTGTCATGATGCCTACCCCCGGAGCACCAGGCCAGGCCCAGCACCGCCGGAAGCAGGCATCATGCCCTTGGGTAAAAGCCCAGCGGCCCCTTATAGGGGCTCTTTGGACTCAGTCCTGGCGCCTTTGGCGCCAGGCTCATGTTGGACATCAGTCCTGGCGCCATAGGCGCCAGGCTCATAAAGGGAGGTGTTTTGTGCACTTACCTGATGCAGACCATGCTGCACGCTTCAGGCCTCCCTGAGACCTGAAAGGGACTATTTTTTCATAGGGACTATTTTTTCACTCGGGCGTGGCCAGGGAAGGATACATGCCTAGTTGGGGAAGGATACATACCTGGGACTTCTTTGGAGGCTATTTAAGCCACGCCCAGACAGCAGCTCATGATTCGCGTTGTTCTGCTTCCTGCAGCTTAACGCTCACCGTGTCTGCTCCTGCTCCTGGACTCCAGCCACGCCCGCCTCGAACCTGGAAGACCTGCAAGGAAGGAAGAGAAGAGAAAGGTGAAAACCAAGGACTATTTCAAACTTCTTACCTGCATCCGGAATCTTCTCGCCAGCATCCCTGAAGAAAGACTTCCATTTAAAAGCATCGCGTTGCTCGCTGCAGCGCCACGCTTCACTCACCTGTCCTCGAGACATCTCCCGGCTCCATCGCGGCTGTCAGCATCGGACGCCACATCTCTGCACCTAGGGGAGAGAGGAAGAAACAAAAGGTGAGCAGAAGGAACACAGAAGGAAAGCCTGATTAACAGCCATAATACTTACCGGCTTTTCTTCCACATTTCGGGTCGGCGCCGCCCCGTTGGCAGGTACCGTACCCCGGCCCCTATGGGGAAAGGACAAGAGACATTTCTGGGGAATGATAAGGACATTTAGAGGGATCGCCCTCATCACTACTCACCTCGGCAGTTTAACCCCTCGACGCATCGCCTTCATTCTGCACCTGAAATAAAGGACAGATCACAGGTTAGAAAGACAACATAAAGGGGGCCTCACTTGAACTTTGAACTTTCATACTTACGGCGCATCGCTCAGGAAAGTCAAGTGGATTTTGCCAGCGCCATTCTGAAAACCAGTGAAGTAACTGGACGAAAACGCGCCCCTGCACCAGAAGCAGGATGGAGAGTTCATCCTTCCAAACCATAAGAAGGATATTCCTACGGGCCAGGCAAGCACAATTTGGAGGTCCTGTCCAATCTGTGTTCCGGGTCCTGCGCATCACGCTAGAAGAGGCCACAGCAATCCAGACTAGACCAGCGCCCCCGTGGGCACCAGGTGAGCGTTACAGGAATGGATGATACATCATTATTATAATCAATGATGGAAGAATGTATTCGTCTCACGCAACTAGTAGAAAATGAAGACGAAATCAGCAGAAAAAGAGACCGTAATCATGGCCTAGAAACAGGGACTGACAAGAAAGCAAAGAAAATAGAAATGATGAAACAAGCAAAAGGCACAAAAAAGAAAAAAAAAACAGAAGAATAACAAAACGTTTGTCCCTGAAGATGAAATAAACCTCATTGAGGACGAAGATAACCAGAGCAATGTCATCCCCATTACGAAAAAAAGGAAAAATAAGACAGAAGTGTCTAATAGATTAATCCGGAAACTGAATAAAAAATAGGCTGATTAAATATTAAAGGAAAAGAGAGAAACGAAGAATCTCAATAAAAAAAGTAGAAAGAAAACTCAAGAAGAAAAAAATGCGAATGAGAGCAAAGTAACAAAGTCTACTGTTGGCAGTCAAGCAGAACTACCGAAAAAACAACTGAAAATAGCACCAATATTTTTAAAACCAGTGAACCAGCAATCAAACTTACTCCAATCTTCATAAAGAATAAAGAAAAAATCCCTGTCCATAACAAATCTCTAATAAAAGAGACAGATGATGGACTAAACACAAGGGAAAAAAACAAAGTACCAATGCAACAAAAGATATAAACTAGGAAGGTACCATATCCAGTACTTAAAAAAAGAAAACAATTGAAGAACTGCGGGAACAGATATGTAAATCAATAATAGGATACATTCTATCGAGTGATAAAATGGCAAATCAACAATCTGAAATCAACACAAGACACGGCAAAGATGCTGTAGATTTCGATTCCAGGACCCCACTGACTATCAAGGAGATACGAGAGGAGATGCAAAGGACTTTGAACGACAAAAAAAAAACAATTAGCGACATCTACTTATAATGACCTTAGATCAGCTGGTGAAACCTCCATCTTCACATACCCGTACTTATCCTGATGGAAATGGCCTTGATGAAAGATCTTACAGAAACATGTTAGAGAACTAAAATGGATCTAACACAGGAAGAAACACTTGGTTCAAGGGACAAAATGGGCAAGATAAGTCACGCAAATCAAACACATCATGATTATATATGTGAAGAAGTACGAAGATGTATGGCAATATATAATACGATAAATCAGGAGATCCTGCAAAAGGAACATATAAGAAGAGACCTACCAGTCCCACAGAAAATTCAGACAATTGAACAGGAACAAATAATCAAAGTTATATTCCACGCACCGTCCATTTTACACAAAAGCAAATGAAGGTACCAGACTCTGCAAGAGAATGGACAGCACCACGAAATGATACAAGAAACAACAGGCAACTATATCTAACAATTGCTGTAAAACAGAGACAAGAATGATGCGGTCCAGCAATTTCCAACAGAACCCTGATAAACACCAGATGATAATATGTTGTAGCAGCCATCATTTCATACAATATGATTTGAACAGAGCAGGTATCTTAAACATATTGCATGAAATTCCCAATTTAAGGAAAATTGCTTCTAATGATATAGATAGAGTTGACTTTTTGGATGACATGGATTTAACAGCTGCGCGTATCACTTTAAAATCTAGGGTGGTCTTGTATGTACTATTAAAAGAAGCTATAGCCTTGAACAAACTAGGTTTTATGATACATCAAGAAGGCTGGAACATGCAAGATAATTGTACAAATGATGTTAGTAAAAATCTCTTTTCGGGCGAACAGCCCAAACGGGATGAGAAAAATGAGAACCAAGCAATCAGTTCTATTAAAAATTGACAGCATGAGCACTATTACTGGGCATAACTGTCTAATGAACGGGAAACGTATCACCTGGTGTCATGGAACTCAAATGGTCATCGGCATTTGATAAATTCCATCACACATGAATTGGAATTATACAATATTGTAGTTATCCAGGAATCTTGGCTGCATATTATGCCTATTTGGGATAAATTTGAGATAAGTATGATACCTATTGATACCTCGACCCAGGGTAGGCCAACCTCAGGACTTTTAGTGGCTGTTAAGAAAAATAAAGGATTAACAATAGAAGCATGGCTTTGCCCCAATAACCATGCCTAACTGGTAGGGGTCACTGTACAATATCTGGGGATTGCTTTGCTGAATATATACTGGGGCCAAGCTAATTTATCTGTAATTGATTTCTTTACGCAAATTGAAATTGTGTTGGAGGCAATCACATTGGATAAGAACATAACACATACCTTGGTAATGGGGTATTTGAATCTCCATCTTTTGAAAAAAGAGAAGGGTACCGAACAAATAGTAAAAAACTGATGGAACAACTTAATGAAGTAACGCTCCTTTATCATGTTAAACGAAACCCTGCCGGGAGACAGAGACAGCAAAAAAAAATATGGCAAAAGAGGAATGCAAGAAGGCATGATAGATTTAATCTATTGTGACACCTCATTCATGACATTATGTGATAGACTAGAAATAAAACATAACAAACAAAGTGATCAAAAACAACTTTGTCTCAAATGGTCTACAACTATGTCAAAAAAACTGATTGAAAAAATGAAACATTCTGGTATGATCACGGTAACTAATCAAGGAAATAGGATTAAGTGGTCACCAAAGAAATTAACATCTCTGTCAAAGGTTTCCCCCCGGCTCACCTGAGTTCTCTTCTTGTGGCGTTCCGCGGAGGACTCCTTCTCCCGGCCGGACCGGGACTTGTATAAGTGTGCGCGAGTCGAATCTGACTCCAGCGCGAGCGTTCAAAGTTCCAGGAAGTCGCGTGTTCCAGGACGTCCAGGAAGAGGATCGTAGAAAGGTAAGAGATACTGGAAACAGGGGAAAAGGGAAGAAAGAATAAGGGAGTTGGCCAGGAACTTGGAAGGGTAACGCCGAGCAGCACACACACGTCGAGACACTACCTAGAAATAGCGTTGAGACGCGCGGAGGCGCGGGGGCGTTGCCCATTTATAGAACGTGCCGTGTCGAACGTACAGGCTATTACGAAACACGGCACTGGGCACGGCCATGTTGGAAGTATCAAGGAGCACACTCTCCGTCTGGACCAGGACCAGGAAGACCAGAAGGGGCTATGTCCATGGTTAATGACAGCATGCCTCCTCCGAAACTCCATCCCACCAGGCTTGCCAGGGTGTATGAGATGGAATCTTCTCAGCAATCGAGGGGTGTTTAGGTTGGATAGTGGTTCCCATGTTCTCTCGCTAGGAGGATAGCCTTTCCACTCGACCAGGTATTGAAGCCGACCCCGTTTGTACCTGGAGTCACATATTCTGGATACTTCATATTCCAGCTGATTGTCCACAATCACAGGGCTGGGTCTGCCGGTTTTCCGGGTGGAGTGGATGTAGGGTTTGAGTAGAGAAGTGTGAAAAACTGGATGTATTCTCTTCCAGGAGTCTGGTAGCTTGAGCCGATAAGAAACAGGATTGATGATTTCTTTTATGGAAAATGGACCATAATATCGGAGGGCTAACTTGTTAGGGCGTAGATGTCGTGGTAATAGTTTCGAGGACAACCAGACCTGGTCACCAATAGAATAGGAGGGTGCTGGTCTTCTTTTGGAATCAGCATATCGCTTAGTGCAAATCTTTCCCAATTGTTCCTTGGCTTCCTTGTGGATGTTGAGGAGAGTTTCAATCCAGGAATCAAGTGAAGGTACTGGAGTTGGATGTGGTAGAACTGAAGGTAACACAGAGGGATGAAAACCTTGACTACAATAGAAGGGGCTAACGTTGATCGCTGAGTGATCTGAATTGTTATAGGCAAATTCGGCCAAGGGTATAAGGAGGGACCAATCTGCCTGTACCTTGGTTGCGAAACAACGAAGATATTGCTCCAGGGTTTGATTAACACGTTCTGTGGCCCCGTTGGTCTTTGGGTGATATCCAGATGAAAGAGCGCGTTGAATCCCTAGAACACGACAGGGATGTTTCCAGAATTGTGAAATATATTGCGGTCCTCGGTCCGATATGATCTTGGAAAGGAGTCCATGAAGACGGAAAATGTGTTCTAGGAAAATTCTTGCAAGCTCTGATGAGGAAGGAAGTTTATAGAGAGGCGTGAAATGTGCCATATGAGTAAACAAGTCTATGGTTACCATGATGGTCGTGTAACCCCGGGAAGGTGGTAATTCCACGATGAAGTCTGTAGCTATACATTCCCATGGTCTTGTTGGCAGTGTAGGTTGCAATAGAAGGCCCGCCGGTCTCTCATTGTCGTGCCTATTCTGACTGCAGACAGTACAGGTCTTGATGTACTCTTGTACCTTGCATTTCATTTCCGGCCAACAAAACTGTCTTTGTATAAGACGGAGCGTGTTGGTTACACCACGATGTCCAGAATGAAAAGTATCATGGCAGAGAGTTATTATTTTATGTTGAAGTTTCAGTGTGGGAATGACCAAGGCATTTTCCTTGAATAGGTATCCTTCCTTGATTCTTAAGTTCCAGGGATTCTTCCTAGAGACGTCCTTCCAGAGGTCAGAGGACTGGGTTTTGGCTCGAATCTCTTCCAAGAGGTTGATCGCTTGAGCTATAAAGATTGTGTTGGGAAACATTGTAGGATAGGTCCTATCTTCAGTGGTTAAATAGTCAGGACGTCGGGACAAGGCGTCCGCAATCATGTTTTGTGATCCAGGTACATGAGTGATTTCGAATTGGTACTGGGCGAAGAAGTAGGCCCAACGTGCCTGACGACTGTTCCTGCACTCCATAGATTGGAGAATTTGTAGATTTCGATGGTCTGTATGGACCTGGACTGGATATCTAGCACCCAGGAGTAAATGTCGCCATTCTGTGAAGGCTTGGCGGATTGCCAACAGCTCCTTTTCCAGGACGGAGTAATGGGTTTCGCTGGTTGTTAGGGTTCTAGAGAGGTAAGCCACTGGGTGGTCCATCTTGTCCTCAAGCACCTGTTTCAAGACTGCTCCTATGGCATGGTTGAAGGCATCCGTTTCCACTATGAAAGGGTGATCTAAGTCAGGCTGAGCCAGGACGGGGGCTTGCGTGAATCTTGTCTTCAAGCGTTGAAAAGCCTTCTCTTGCGAGGAAGACGAGGCGAGGAAGGGAACATCCTTCTTCAGCAGAGCAATGATCGGTTGGACGAGCTCAGAAAAGGTAGGAATGAAATTTCAATAAAAGTTAGCAAGTCCCAAGAAAGACTGAACCTGTTTCACCAATGTAGGAGCAGGCCAGGCCAGTATGGCCTTTACCTTTGAAGGGTCCATTCCAACTCCTTCTGGGCTGAGGATGAATCCAAGGTAATGAACTGAAGTCACGTGAAAAAGACATTTCTCAGGTTTGACCAAGAGCTTGTTTTCACAGAGCCGTTGTAGTACCGCCATGACATGTTCTTCATGTTTCAAGGGATCCTTGGAATAAATCAAAATGTCGTCTAGATAGACAATGACAAAGAGAAAAAGCATGTCAGAAAACACCCTATCCATGAAACGTTGAAAAACTGCAGGGGCATTAGCTAATCCAAAGGGCATGACTAGATATTCAAAGTGACCAAAGGGCGTTCTAAAGGCGGTCTTCCATTCGTCCCCTTCCCGGATACGGATTAAGTGATAGGCACCCCGGAGGTCCAACTTCGTGAATATTACGGCAGAGGGTACCGATCTTTGAGGGTGCATTGATTTAGACCATGGTAGTCGAGGCAGGGTCTGAGTTCCTTGAAATCCTTCTTAGGAACGAATAACAATGAGGCACCAGCTGGAGATTTTGAAGGTCTTATGGTGCCATTTTCCAAATTGATGTCCAGGTATTCTTGGAGGGACTTTTTCTCAGGTTCTGAAAGGATAAACATTCTGCCAAAGGGAATTACTGCCGAGGGATCTGTCTCAATGGCACAATCTTTGGGTCTGTGAGGGGGTAAAGCCTGGACTATGGCAGTCGAAAAGACATCAGTATATCCTTGGTAGACCTCTGGGACTTGTACAATGTTGGAAACCATGAGTGAGGTTTTTTGCTCTCCTGAATGTTCAATCGCTGGTGTTAAGGAGAGATCCAGGGATAAACAGTGGGACATACAAAACTCAGAGCCCAGAAACAATGACCCTGCTGTCCAATTAATGTACGGATTATGTCTTTGAAGCCAGGGCATACCCAGAACCATTGAGTAATGGGCTGATTTGATGATGTCAAATGTAATCTGCTCTTTGTGGTAGTTTATGGAGAGACGGACCTCTTTTGTCTGTAGGGTTATGGGTCCTGAAGAGAGAGGTCTCCCATCAATTGCTTCTACCGGCTGTTTAATGTTCCGTGACTCATATGGTATTTTATGTCTGATAACCCAGTCTTGATCAATGAAAATTCCCATAGCTCCACAGTCCACCAGGGCCAGTATGGGATAGGTCTTGTGCTTGGAGGGCGATAGAAAGGCCTGTAGCACCACCAGGTTATTCTGTCCAGCAGAGTTCAAGGATGTGATTGATGTGGAGCAGACATCTTTCTCCCAAAACCTCGCTCCATCTAGGGCCGGGAGCTGGCGTTTCCCGAATGCCGTGGAGGGGCTAAAGGACATTCTCTAACGAGATGCTTGTCTGAGGCACAATACATACACAGGCCGGTGTGAATTCTTCTCATCCTTTCTTGTGGAGTAATTGGCCCACGAGAGGCGCCTATTTGCATTGGTTCGGAGTCGTTATCAGGGGTTGAGACAGGATCGGATTTCACAGTCGACTCCGTAGGGGTTCGTTGAAAGGCAGTCTTAGCCTTTTTCCTTTCAGCCCTTCTTTCCTGGATACGAAAGTCTATTTGTAAGGCTAGATCTACCAAAGCCTGAAACGAACTGGGGCGAGCCACTCTGGATAATTCATCCTTGATATCGTCATTTAGACCCCTGCAAAATAAGGTGAAACTCGCTTCAGGGCCCCAATCAGCCTCCTTTACCAGCTGTTTGAATCTGGTAACGAACGTTAGCATATCCTTGGATCCTTGCTGAAAATCAAGTAGGCGTTCCTGGGCGCTGAACACTTGTTCGGGCTGGTCAAACATAGATTTGAGCGCCTGGATAAATGCATCATTATCGTCCAGGAGGATGTCTCCAGAGTTCACTAGGGGAGTGGCCCAAGATAACGCATTCCCTGTAAGATGGGAGATTATGAAGCCCACCTTGGCCCAGGAAGTTGAAAAATAATAGGGCTTGAATGTAAAATGCACCAAGCAGGAATCCAGAAATCCACGTAAGGATTTTGGCGAGCCATCGTATTTGTCTACCACTCCACCCAGGATCACGATTTCCTTATTGGCAGAGTCACGTGACAGCACTAATTGTTTCAAGGCTGCGTTCTCTGCCTTTAAGTTCTGTACCTCGGTTGTTAGCTCCTGCATGCCGCGCATGAGGTCCTGGACCGCTTTCTCCATAGCGGTATCAGTGTTGATCGTTTGGCGTCTCAATCTGTCAAAGGTACCCCTGGCTCACCTGAATTCTCTTCTTGTGGCGTTCCGTGGAGGACTCCTTCTCCTGGCCGGACCGGGACTTGTATAAGTGCGCGCGAGTCGAGTCTGACTCCAGTGCGAGCGTTCAAAGTTCCAGTAAGTCGCATGTTCCAGGACGTCCAGGAAGAGGATCGAAGAAAGGTAAGAGATACTGGAAACAGGGGAAAAGGGAAGAAAGAATAAAGGAGTTGGCCAGGAACTTGGAAGGGTAACGCCGAGCAGCACACACACGTCGAGACACTACCTAGAGATAGCGTTGAGACGCGCGGAGGCGCAGGGGCGTGGCCCATTTATAGAACGTGCCGTGTCCGATGTACAGGCTAGTACGGAACACGGCACTGGGCACGGCCATGTTGGAAGTATCAAGGAGCACACTCTCCGTCTGGACCAGGACCAGGAAGACCAGAAGGGGCTATGTCCATGGTTCATGACAATCTCTTCATTTAGATTTAGAAAAAAACATACATGAAGGAAATATTGACCCTGATATTTACATCTCATCCTTGCAATTATACAAGGCATGTAAGTTAAGCAATGGTGAAACTATAGTTAAACATATTCATGCCTTTGATGATCAAATTAAAATGAAAAAGAATATACTAAGAAAAGAAATAAAAACATTACTGAAATTCTCATCAGAAACTAACTTCTCACAATTTAAAAATTTAAAATGTGATTATAGAAATTGCACAAGAAACCGGAGATATCTGACTTTCCACCAAGATGGAGAACTAATGCTGAGATGAATTATATCCAAATCCTCTGCTACAGTTTTGCAATTACAGAACATAGTCTCAAATAAAAAACAAATAACAGTCCAAGTGAATGCAGTTTCTAAATCAAGATGGGTCAAATACAATGAAAATACATATAAGATTCCATTTCCAAATTGCATGTCTAACTTCAAGTACACCTTGATGGCACACACTTTTACCATCGATCGAGCAGATATAATACAATCTATCTGCAACTTGAGCTCTTCCTGCGCCCCTGTCCCGGGTGGTCTTTCCAACAAGACCTTGAAATCTAACCCGGAACAATGGGCTGATATACTGACTGTGATCTTTAAAGCAGCTCTGTAGAGGGGAATCATTCCTCCCTCCTGGAGAAAAGCCATAATTATACCAATCTTTAAGAAAGGGGACAGATCAGATCCAGCAGCATATATGCCCATTGGTCTGTTAGATTTGCCAGGAAAAATGTTCACCAGACTCTTACTTAAGGAGTTCAATCTATGGATGGAAAAAATAAATTAAGCACTCCCTTCCAAATGGGCTTTGTCTGTGGAATTGGAACACATATCAATGTATTAGTTATTAACATCTTAAAAGCAAATGCTGAAGAAAATAATCAAATGCTTTATATGTCTTTCAGACTTTAAAATGGCATTTGACTCTATACCTAGAGAAATGCTAATAAAGAAACTCATTGATGCACAGTGCCCTGAATTTCTAATAAACTGTATCTACCAACTCCAAATGGGAACTACTGTTCAAATTTGGATAACTACGGACGGAGTCCTTACCAACCCCATTAATACTGCTAAGGGCTTGAAACAAGGATGTACCTTTGCATCTGCTTTATTTAATTTCTATATCTCTGTTATAGACAACACCTTTAACAAATAAAGACATACTCCCCAAAACTAGGAAAGAAGGATATTCAATGGTTATTATATGCAGACAACCTAGTTTTAATCTCAAAAACTCTACAGGGCAAGCAATTGTTACTAAAAGTTCTTGAGGAATATACACAGAAAAATTGTCTGACCATAAACATCAAGAAATCAGAAATAGTACAACATGGCGGACTTAAAAAATGACAGATGCTGGGAACTTGGCATCTGCAAAAACAAATACTCCCGATAACCAATGAATATGTATATCTGGGACTAAATATTAATTAATGATCATTATAAAGATGAACCATATGTAGAAAAGCTAAGAGACAAAACAACTACTGCTATCTCGCAATCAAAAATTATAAATGTGAAATATGGGAAATTCTCAATCGCTCCGGTCATGACCTATTACAAACAAAAGGTCATACCCAGAAATCTATATGGTCCTGAAAATAAATCAGGGAAATCGGATCTATACTGGCAAAAAATAAAATAGAAGCATGATATTGGAGAGCTGTTCTGCAGTTGCCAAGATCTGGGCCAATGCCGATACTGCGTTATTAATTAGGACTCCTTTCATTGGGCCTCATTACAAATCAGGCGGTCCGGAAATAACGGTGGTGGTAAACCCGCCGCCACCGTTGTTTCCGGACCGCCTGATCCCGACTCCTGCAGGCAGGAGGTGATGTTCCCGCCAGGTCTGACCTGGCGGGTTTAACACCGCCCGCCTGCAGGCAGACGAGGAAACACCGGTAGCATTACGAGATGCTGCCGGTGTTTCCATGATCCCCATTCCCATTGAGTCCGATAGGACTCAATGGGAATGGGGATTAACACCATTCCGCCTCCGTGATTCCCGGGAAACCGGGGTTGTAATGCCCCGGTAATTCCGGGAATCACGAAGGCGGAATGGTAATACGAGTCTGGCTGTAACCAGGCGGTTTTACCGCCTCGGTTACCGCCGGACTCGTAATGAGGCCCATTGTCTGCAATGTATAAATGGAGAAAATGTGCACAGTACAGCAAATGTATAACAGCAAAACAAACAGATAATGTACTTTCTTTCTTGGCAAACTACCTGATTACTTCTTCTCAAAAATTCCTCAGACAATGGAGGAAATCTGTAGAATTGATCCTTCAAGACACTGGTACAATGGTCGAATTTCTAGTAGCCAATCCAGAAAAAAAGGAAATGAAGATATGGCAAGCTGATTGAATAACAGCCAGAGAACAATGCATTGCATATAAAGATTTTGACTCAAATCCATTCAATATAAGGAGATATGGAGAACTTCCATCATACCTGGCAAAATACCCTAGTCTAATGTACAGAACAGAAATCATGAGATTTTGATTAATCCTATGTAACAAAAATGAATTGAAAGCGAGACAAAAAATCATTACAGATGAAGATAATGTGTGTTGATTCTGTAAACTACCGAACGAATCAATGAAACATCTAAAGACAGAATGTGAATCTCTATCAGAATCTAGAACATATTATTTCAAAGATCTATTCAAAGACATATACATTTCTGACAAAGATGATCTGTGGCAAAGATTGATTCAAGCAGACAACAGAAAGTTGGGTTATACTATAGCAGATTTTTTAAAGAAAATTGATCTGAACAAGGACTGTAGTTCAATCGAGATGATGGAATCGTTTTTTCTTAATACTGGAAAAAATGAAATCTTGACAAAGATAAATATTAATAATGGTTTGACTAAGATTTTAAATATTGCTGATATTTAATTTTCTCTTTTTGATTCTTTTTTACTTTTTCATTTCAATAGTGTTTTTGTCGTTAAAAATGATTTAGACTTTATACATGTTTTATGTTGTATAAAAAAGCAAATAATATATTGCAAAGTTGATTGAAAATCAGCTGTATCAATAAAAAAAAAGCCTGGAGCAATGGTTATGAGAGAAGGATATTTTATCTGATAATCATCTGACTTTTAAGGCTGGTTTTGGCATGATTGACCAGGGTCTAACAGTATAAATTAGTATTAATTGTGTGAAGGTAATGGCTTATCCTGTTTAGATGGCATTAATGGATGGATCTGAGTTCTTGTTTGGACAGGAGAATCTTTTGATTAATCCTCAGTAGCATCGGGGTGTGCATGCTAGAGACATGCTGACACCTTGTAAATATCTTGTAAATATCTTATAATCTTGTAATTATTTTTGAAAGATATGTTGTTATTTGTTTGCAGCATACTATGTCACTGTAACCTCAAGAAAAGCTCCCAGATGCATCGAGCCAGGCGCACTATATAAATAAACAAAATACAAATACAAATAGAGGCCTTGCATGATGTGTTTGCTATGGAAATGAAGGCGAATTGAACCAACAGCTACAGGTTGTGAAGGGGGTTCAGCAAGGGTGTGTGCTTTCCCCCTCCTCTTTGACCTTTAAGTCAATCTCACTTGCAATCAACCTGGAAGATAACCTGGAAGCAAATGAGGCAGATGTTCCAAGATGCGGGCAAAGGAGACTTACAGTTCTCAGTTGAACAGATGACGCAGTGCTTCTAGCCAAGACTATAACATTATTTCACTTACTGGTCAATTTTCTTTTTTGGATATTTGTAAGGTGCTTATACAACAAATGCTGTTTCAAGGTGCCACAGGATAGAAAAGGATGAGAGGGACAAGGGAGGAAGATGAAAATAATGGTCCTACTAGGCCTTGTGACAATAAGATCATGTATATGCAGTAACAAGAAGTGTAGGGGGGAGTGCCGGCCTGATCAAAACATGAATTGCTAAAGTGGGAAGGGAGGTACAGGGTAAAGAGGGGAGAGTGCAAGTGAATAGAGGGAGGTGGAGGGGGGAATAGGGCCACAGATGCTAAGCGAGTGATAAGTGGAGGACAGGAGGGCATGTGCCAGGGATTGCATGGGGAGCGGGTGGGTGCAGGTCCACATGCTAAGTGTGAGGAGGGGGGTGGAATGTCTAGGGGGGCATGGTGAACTCTAATACTCAGAGGGCAACAGGCAACCAGTCACTGCGGCAGATAGAGGAGTTAGCAGGGCAGGGGGAGAGGGAAGGAAGAAGAGAAAAGAAGGGCTTGAGGAGCTTCCGCAACTTAAGGAGATCCTGCTCAAGCCTGAGAGGATCAGGAAGACCATTCCAGAGGGAAGTTCCTGTGAGGAGAGAGATCCAACCCCCACTCTCTGCTTAGAGAAGAGTCTGATCTGCAGAGAGTTGGACGTAGAAGACTGAAGGGCTCTAGCAGGTAGGTATTTAGGGAGAAAGATTTGGATGTAGCAGGATCCCATGCCCCGGAAAGCCTTGTGGATGAAGCAGAGGGGCTTGAACTTGATTCTGACTGCAACTGGTAGCCAGTGCAGAAATGTTAGGGCTGGAGAGATGAGGTCCATGAGCTTGAGACCAAGCATAAGGTTTGAAGTCCTATTAAGGGATTAGTTGAAAAGGGCAGAGGGAGTAAGAGGCTGTTGCAGCAGTCCAGCCTAGGGAGGTCCAGACCTCTGGGGACATTGAGTGTATGAGGGAAGGTGAAGAAAGGGAGAATGCCTCACAAGAGGGTGAGAGGAGGGAGCCCATAGAGGGTGGCCAGAGGGTAGGAGGTAAAGAGGGAGCTGGGGTCCCAATGAGAAGGATATAAATCTTACTGGCATTAAGGAAACAATTATTGCCAGCACACAATGCCGGAATAGTAGACAGACAGTGATGGGAGAGGAGGAAGAGGAGGCAATAGAGAGAAGCTTGAAGGAGAGCTGCATGTCATCTGCATAACATTGTAAGTGAGAAGAGAAGGGGAGATCATAAGGGCAAGAGTGGCAGGTAGATGTTGAAGAGCCATGGTGAGAGGATAGAGCCTTGAGAGATGCCACATGTGGAGGGTGTGGTAGAGGATTAAAAAGGTCCCAGTGAACTTGGGAAGGTCAGTCGGAGAGAAATTATTTCAACCAGTCCAGTGCCAGGCCCTTGATGCCAAGGGTATCATGCATTCGATATGTCAGGGTGGCATGATTGACCGTGTCGAAGGCAGAGGAAAGACCTGGAAGGATAAGAATGGATGAAGAGTTGGAATCGAGATTTGAGAGCAAGTCTTCATCAGTGTTCAGTAGAGCAGTTTCCATGCCCCTGGCTGCTATGAAGCCAGACTGGTGATTGTGCAGACAACCGACAGATTCAGTGTGTTGGATCAGTTGGCAGATGACCAGTTTCTCCTGGAGTTTGCCCAGGAAGGGAGTAATGGAGATAGGGCTATAGTTACCCGAACAGGAGGGTTCGGCAGAGGGCTTTTTGAGGAGAGTATGCACAAGGGAGTGCTTGAGGGGTAGCAGGAAGGAGCCAGTGGCAAAAGAGTAATTACAGAAAATGGCCAAGGCTGGCACAAGGGAGGCAACGTTGTCCTTGATAGTTCTGGAGGGGCCCGGAAGCACCTGTTTCTAGGAAACTTTCATAGAGAGGACTAGTCTAGAGACCTCATTTGGTGCTATGGATTAGAAATAGGATAGTAGGAGGGAAGGGGAGAGGGGAGCCAAGGGAGGCATGAGAGCTGGAGAGGGAGAGAGGCAGGGGAGTAGGGGATAGTGAGGGGATGACATGAGTTTTGGTTAAAAAGGTGGGAGGCCAGTGAAGTACAGAGGGTCAGGCATGGCAGAGGAGAGGTGGAGACTGCTGGGTGATTGACAAGTTCCTTGCAGATTTTAAACAGTTTGTCTGTGTTGTTAGTGGTCCCACAGATGCAGGCTTGGATATGGATCCTCTTCTTCGAGCGGATGGAGACATTGTATTGCCTGTGGAGCAGGTGGAAGGCCAGTGTGTCAGTGAATGTGCCCGATTCCCATCACTTATGCTCAGCGACTCTGTACTTGTGTTTCAGAGAGGCTAGGTTGGAGTCAAAAAAAGTGTTGCGCTTGGGGCAGGCTTCATGTGGATCCTCATGACTGGGCTAACAATGTCCAGGTTGTTGTTGATAAAGAGGTGAAGATTAGCAAGTGTAGAGCAAGAGTAGGAGTCCATGGCAGGAGTGGGAGTGGGAATGAAAGTGGTGGCAAAAGCAGCAACTGATACTTTGGTCATCGGTCGAATGACAGAGAAGGAGACTGGCAGTGCAGGCAGAGGCTTTGCCGGGCTATCTAAGAGATCTAGATGAGAGGACAGGAGAGCATGGTCAGATCAGGCGAGAGGTGTAGTGAGAAGATTGGAGATGGGATGTCTGATGAGACCATCCAAGGTATGTCCGGCTGAGTGCATTGGACCAGAGGGGCGAAAGGTAAGGGACAGAATGTCGAAGAGGTAGCGGAAGAGTCCACTTACTAAATCAGGAGAATCATTGTGAATATTGAAGTCTCCAAGGAGGAGAAGCTTGGAGATGGAGGCAAGAGGAGAGAAGGGAAGGTCATACCTCTCTGAGAGGAAGAGGGAGACAGGACCAGGGGTCTTGTTGATGTGGTGAGAGTCAACAAGAGGGTTGGAGAGACACCAAGCCTGCAGACAAGGCATTCGAAGGAAGAGTAGATCTAATTGGGAATGATAGTAGCAGGGACCTATTCAGCGAAATTCAAGGCCACTTCGCCTGCAGACCGGTTAGGCTTGGACTTAGATAGGTTCTTGGAGCCCTCTGGGAGGAGTATGTCAAAAGCAGTGACAGAGCTGGCAGTGAATCATGGCTCAGTGAGAGCGAGAACATCAAGGTCAAAGTATATCAGAAGGAGACAGATGTCAGAGGAGTGCTTAACAGCAGAGCGAGAGTTGAGGGCAGCTAGGTGAAGCTGGTTGCCACTTTTGAAGGTCTTCCAAGGAGAGGTACTGGGATGCGGTACACCCGTCGGTGGCGGAAAAGAGACAAGAGGAGTGGCAGACAGAGGAGTGGCAGTAGAAGGTAGGTTGTTCATGAGAGACGGAGGACGCCTTTCAAGAAAGAGGAGGTTGGGATGAGAGCCATGGTCCTTGACAGTGCCATTCTGATAGAGGTTTATGATGCACCTAGAGGACGCGAGGCATGCCAAGATTACCTCCCATCTGGTGCCAGCATTAATTGGTGATGAAGAGAAAGGGGAGAGGGCAGGGACCATGTGGGGAGTCCACACATTCTGGGGAGGGAGCGAAAAAGAGGATGTCTATGACAGCCCATCTAGAAGAAGCATTGACGTAGATGTCACCGATGGGCAGGCCTGGATTGGAGACCGAGAGATCATTTTTGAACTTTTTCTTTCATGACTTAGAGAGAGAGGTAGGATAGGTGATAGAGTATCAGTTAGAATACATAGGGAGATGGAGAGCACAATGGAGGGAGAGGACAGAGAGATGGAAAGGGGAGAGAGAAGAGAAGTTGATCAGTTCCTGGGGAAAGGGTGTTACATACCCGTACAAAGGATCAAAGAGAGGCAATCCCCCAAGGCTACTGTCCTGCCAGTGTGCAGAGGGAGCCATGTCTGAAAAGAATACACATAACCTTCTAAAGCTGAACTGGGCCCTCAGGGCTGACATGTGTGATATTGATTTAATGTGGCTGGGATAACTAAGGGAGATGCTGGCCATGTACCCTTACTCAGGTATGGCTTACATTTACAGTTTAATGTGCCAGTCGGACGGAATCCTCAGAGTTAAGCAGTTTTTGGAACAGGGGTGGATATTAAATGCAAAACCTGCACTTAAAAGGCTTGACTATCACTACTGCTGTCAAAATGACAATTGTGTCCTCTGAACCTGTTCCGTGCCACTGGTAGAGCAGGCACTGCAAATCGGGATATTGACTCAGCAGAGCACAACAGGCACTATGCTTTGGGCATGAAGCTTTTGAAAGAAGAATCACATCAGCAGATTTCCCTATCAATGATGGAATTAGTTGCATCATTCTTGCAACATCATACGTGTGTTACTAATTAATAAAAAATGTATAAAAAATAAAGCTAGGGCTTCTATGCCCCTGCCAGATGCAGATGCAGACCTATCCACACTTTTTCATGAGTGAGGTGAAGAAGGATTGTCACAAGGCAGAGGCATCCCTACGCATCCCAAGGGCACATTGGGGGTGAACTGCTACTGTAGCAAGACCTGCCTATCGACTAGCAACACTGGTTGTCCATGAACCACTGGAGTTGAAGGACTTGAAGGACTCCTGCAAGTGTTATCCAGCGACACCCCCCTCATTGTGTGAATGAGAACAATGACTCATCTTGTCCCAGAGCACGCAGATTGGGACTTACAGCAACAGAAGAAGCAAAGCAGATGGTTTCCTGTATCCTACCACATTGAACCATTGTCAATCACATTCAAACAAATGGAACCGTGATGCTGTATTTAGCACCTCTATGAATCACTTCAAACCACTGTTCATGCTCCTTAAAACCATTTACCAATGTGCCTAGATGAGAGTGCTAATGGCCCAGTTTGAACAAGAAACTTGCAACTGGGGACATTTTCAGACCACCACATCTCGAACAGCACAAAGAACCATCAGCATCTTCATCTTTGAGCCGATGCACAATCGTTGAACCAACCCTGATGTGTTCTTCGACCAGCATCCTTGAATTGCTGCATGGAATACACATTGAGATTCATATCATACCCGACTGAGTGCCTGATCCCCCCTGGATCACTGCAACTCACCATATCTGAGCCTGGTTTGAACTGTTGAACAACATTATTCTTTGATGTGAAACAGGTTCTGTTATAAGGTGCCTTTCTTGTTGGGACCCTAGAGATTGGTTAAGCCCATCTTTGCAACCTTTTCCAAAAAACATTTCCCTTTTTACCATTATTAAAGTGATATATTCCCGTTACTGCCTGCCAAGTACATCATTATATTCTACATTTGACTCTCTTCTTTTTACGGGGGCATTTTGTTACTGTTTTCTAGCACAGTTTTTGTTGCATATTTGTGTGTTTGATTAAAGTACATCATTTTTTATAAAACCTTGATTGGACATTTCAATATTTTGGACTGCTCTACTTTTGCTGTTTGGACTGCTACTTTCTCACATTGACACCCCTCTCAAAAGTATAGTGCCCTCAGCCCACATTAACACAAAAGATGAAGGAGATATATCTTTTGACCGTTCCCGTTTCACATGTAGAACTGTGATCACTTTTGTTTTGTAGATGTGTGAGGGAAGATTAGAAAAGGTAATAGTTATTTTGTCACAGAATTACAGACTCTTTGCACTGTTGAATGAACAATTAGCATTACTACCAAAATTGGTTTAGCACCAAATTGTATCCGATCAGTGCACTTTTGACGAGGACAACATACTAGGATTAGGGCAAACATTACCGTGATGCAACAAAGCATTGAAACAGTGTTTTTCTTTAGGGCAATTTTTGCCATGGTATTAATTGCACTTGTCCCAGTGCAATATTTTAGTAATACCACCCTTTGATTACAAAATCTTTGGTAGCTTTCTTTTGCCATGCAAATCTTTCCTCATTCGCCTGCCCTTATCGCATTTTGTTGGTCACATCCATCTCTGCCTACAGTCCTACTTCTTGACTCCTGTCTCGTCCCTTTACCATCCACCTCCCACACATCAATGTTTGTTTGCCACTCAAGATTCTTATTGTCACAAACATAGTTTTTGTTGGAAAACCGCATATAATACTTGAAATGTTTATTTCCTTTAACTTTCAGTGTTTGTATTTGTATTTGTTTTATTTATATAGCGCAGCCAGACCCGAGGGCAACCGGGTTCCTACCATCGAGTGTTAGGTTCCTGCCATCGAAAAATGTAATTGGGGAGGCTTGACTCCAGTCAGTGAATCTGGTATGCCTACTAATGTCCGAAAGTTCCGCATTTTATTACACATTTCAGTAGAAATTACAATATTTCCACTTTATCTCTTCTGCATAGTCAATTCTCACTGTTTGCATTTTGTGTGTCTGGCGGACAATAATGTTCAACTGGTACTGTGAAATTTGCTATGTACTTATATAATTTCTTCCTTCCTCTTCTATAAAGAAATTCCTTTTCAGTTTTATAACACATATTCCCCATTCGGCAGGGATGTCATTTGGGGGTTGCCGCTCTGTTCACCCTTGCTTACCCTGCAATCTCCCTTGCTACCCTTGCACCTCTTACTGAAGATCCTGGAGTAGGAGGATCCCATGCAGCTCCTGCGGTCTGGGCGCCCACCACACCAGGTCTGGGGGTGCCCCAAGACAGTCTTCAATCATCAGGGTGAAGACTGGGTCGTGGCTTGCAGTGCGAGAAGGAAGCTCTCAGTAGAAGTTGGAGCTGACCGTGACATGTGGCCGGTATCACACGCTAAATTCAGCTCTAACCTCTTCTCCTCCAGCTTCCTTCAGGCTTATATACACAAGCCAGGAAGCTCTCCCAGTTTCCAGCTCTCCCAGCTTCCTGGTTCCTGTTTGTGAGCAGCACGCAGGACCCGAGAGAGGCCTGGAGTGATGGACCTAAGCTGGAAAAACAGGTAGAAAGGCTTTTAAAAAAATGTGATGCATATTTTGCATGTGTGAAGTGTGTGTCAGATGTATGCATGTGCTATGGGTCTGTGCGTGGTGTATGAATGAGATGAAATGTGATAGTGTGGGTTTTTGATTGCTCTGGGGGCTTGGGGGGGTGCCTGTGTAGATAATGCAGTGAGAATGGATGTAAGCGAAGGTGTATGAGTGAGTGACTGGTGGGTGAATGAGTATGAATGTGATTGTGTGTTGCAATGTTCTGGATGGGTACATGTCTGTGTGGAGAATGCAGTTTGAGTGGACGCGATAGAAGGTGTTTGTGTCAGTCATCGGTGGGTTAATGAGTAGAGATGTGAAAGTGTGTGTTTGAATGTTCTGTGTGCGTGGGTGCCAATTTCATTGTATGTGATAGAAGGTATATGGGTGAGTGACTGGTTGGTGAATGGGTATGAATGTAATTGTGTGCATGGATGTTCTGGGTGGGTGGGTGCATGCCTGTGTGGTGAATGGAATATGAATGAATATTAGAGGATATTTATGGTCGGGTGAAAGGGGATGCCTGCATGTTTGTTTGTTTCTTTGTTTATTTATTTGGTAATGCGCACCAAACCTTTGGGTAGCTGGCTTCAGCAGGACAAGTAAACTTAAAGCTTGGTTACAAGAAATACATACATATTGTGTATAGGCGCGTTACAAATGCCATATCATATCATACATACATACATACAGAGAATATATATTAACAGCCTCTTTACATATTACAGTTGAGTAGTGCAATGGGTAGAAAATACGGTGAATGTGGTAGAGCATAACAGGTATTAGGTAGCAGGTGCAGTCTAGGTAGGGAGCGGTGTGAGTTAGGAGTCATTTGTTCGTAGCCAGTTTAGTATGTTCCATCAAAGGGGAGTGCGTTCTAGGATTGCGTTGCTTTGACCGGGAAGCTGGAGCCTCCGGCTGTGGTTCGTTTGAATCTAGGGATCTCTAGAGTGTAGGAATTGGCAGCTGTCATTGGGCGTGTAGTGGTTCTCCTATTTATTCTTTCTGAGAGATTTGGTGGGGCTAAGTTGTTCAGGCTTTTAGATGTGAGCAAGACTGTTTTAAGGATGACCCTGTTGTTTATTTTTAACAAGCTGACATCTCTTCTAAATTTAGAGATATGCTCTCGACTACGAATATTCAGGGCTGCTCTTAGGGCATTATTTTGCAGTCTGTGAATTTTGTCAGTGATGTATTTATTGGCACCTGAGTACAAAGCGTTACAAGAATCCAGTCTGGACATTATAAGAGCATTGGCCAAGGTAATGCAGCTAGTTTCGGAAAGAAATGGTTTGCAGGCTCGGATGAGTTTGCAGGTGTAAGCTGTTGTTGATGCTAGTAGGTTAACTTGTTTCTTGAGGGTTAGTGTGGAGTCAAGGTAGAAGCCTAGAGTTTTAATTACTGGCATCACTTTAATGGAGTTATTGCCAATATTGAAGGAGTCATAACTAGGGCTAAGTTTCTTAAGGTTCGGCTCTGAGCCTGGGATCAATATCTCAGTTATGTTGTCATTCAGGCAGAGGCCATGGGATGCCATCCATGCCTGACCGAGGAGGTATATCTTGTTTACTAAGGCTGTGTCCTAGAGAAAGTTGCACGAACGGGGAATGAGTGTGTGTCTATGTGTGTGTATGTGTGTGTCTATGTGTGTGTGTATGTGTGTGTGTGCGTGTGTGTGTAACTGGGGATCACTGGGGATCACTGGATGATTTTTGACACATCCTTTATTGACTTTGCATGTTTTGCTAGTATTTACATGTAAAGCCAAGTTCATGTTTGTCATAACCTGGCTAGACTGGCATTTTGGTACAGCCAGTCTAGCCATTGCTTTCTGTGGCATGAAATGTAATACTCATCATCTTTGATAAAGCAAGCATGATAAGTAAGCATGATAAGTAGTATTACCTCGCTAAATTGATGTTTCGGTGTTACGTCAGTCCACAAATTAATATGTGGAGGTAACCCAATATAGGGTTACAATGGGTTACATTGTAGGTATTAAAATATGTGTTTCCTCCTATCTGTTTGCTGAGCTAAATACCTGCTAAAAACAAGCATTGATAACACCCATATGTCTGGCTCTTGCACAGGGATTACTGAAGCTTTTGCCAGTCACTGCTATCGTATGGCCATGTGTTCACATCATTTGACAGTTGTTCTCATCTGAAGGCACATCTGAAGGCACATACCTACACAATTGAAAAAACTCATAGCCTTTCCTGGCGTAACATACACCATTCTAGCATATCTTGAAGGTCAATATCGGTCAGTAATTCATAGGGTCACTTCTGTCCCCCTTCGGAAATACCACTGATCGCATCCAGGAAGGGGGATTAGGTCCCTGTGACTTATTAATGGTCATTGAAAAGGCTAAACGTATAGGTAACTGTCTTCTTTTGAATTCGAAGGGCTTGTTTGTATCAGAAGGAATGAGAGGTGTGAATGGTTTAAGAACACTATGTTCCATCAATTACACGGGACTCTATGATGTGTCTTTGTAAATACTTAATTGTCAACCTTGTTACATTGCAGAGCCCTGTGATGGCATAGGATTGATTAGTAGCATAATTACAGCACCTATTTTCAGTTGATGAGACTGAAAGGTTGAACTGGTAATTAACTATTCATTAACACTGGAACCGCCATGCCCTGTCTGAAGAGAAGTGCGGATGGAAAGAAGTAACTTGAAATTATTCTGAATGTTTGTGATCGTGGAAGGTGTAGGTGACCAATGTAAAGGCCCATCCCCGTTTTAGCATGTGTAATACAAATAAAATAGACACACCCCAACAGGCTGCAAGATTTAGTCTTTCTTTATAAAGAATTGGCATCCAGAGAACTCTGCAGCCCGAGAGCGCTCTGGCATACAATACACTTACAATTGATTATAAGGGTAGAAAACGTCATAAATGATGTCAGACATGAATGTTGCAAAGTTCATTATGATTGGACACAAGCTCACGTTGTATAGGCGCATATAGGTGCTGCTGCTCCATAGTTGGCTGCTAGGTTGGCGGGAGGGTGAGCGCCACAAGGTCCATCTGTCTGTGTCCAGGCGGGGTGAGGGTAGGGCGCTGCGAGGGAGGGTGGCCACTAACTAAGCTAACATAATACACTATCATTAAACATGCGCTAAACAATAGTCACTCCAACTCCTTTGAGGAAATCATCATAAACCTATAAATTGTATTCATGTAATCGCACCATTACTTATTGGGAATTATATGGGGTACCAGGTCAAGGGTCTTGGCCAGTGTGATAACATCAATTGTGGGGTGGGTCTGGACTTATCAAAGAGGCTGGGGGCAGGTTGACGTTTTTTAGTTACAGGAAGCAATATACTGTGACTGAGGTCTGATTTTAGCTAAGGACACGCTGGGGTAGGCTTCATGGCTGGGTCACATATCTAGTACATCAAGAGAATACCTTGCAGGGACACAGGGTTACACTGGCAGTAATTTTCCAACATCGAGGGTGAGAGGGCGCAGGCATGTTTGTGGAGATGGATGAACTACAAGGCCTGGCTCAGGTCGGTTCACACACAGGACAGTGATCTCAGAGGAAGAGCAAGACTTTACATTTGTTGTTGTTGCAATTGCCTCCGGCTCGAGCGTGAGAATGGAGCTGCAAAGCTTTCAGACACAGTGAAAAAGGGTGGAGGCTTTGTGTGCGATTTGCGCCGCACTGCACAGTGGAGAGAAGCCTTGTTGTATTATCGCAGTGAGGCCTAGTCCAAAAAGATGGGGTCGAGGGTGTACAAAATAGATGCCAAGTGTCTCTCGCAACAGCCCCATCTATGCCAATGCCAGCATAAGGCTGATGTTAACATAAGGGCAATGGAGGCGTCCCCCACCATTGGAAGAGCAAGTGGTCCAGGCTGTACTGAATGTATGGCAGGGGGCCTAAACGACCCCTCACTCACACACACCAAGTAGAACCGTGCTTATTCTGTTTGTAAAATGATAGCTGTTAGTGAATTGGTAGGGCATACAGGGGTGCACTTTGCCATCTGGACAGCAGGGGGCAGCCAAACACATCTAAATTGCATCAGATGAGTACAGAAACATACCTAAGCATGTTATGTATATAGATAGATTGTCTCTACCAATACGTGGATAACAGGGTGTGTGCAGAGGTGCACAGCTTCCACTGAGCACCACACTTAAAATACAGCACAGTACGGTAGATGAAGAATACCAAGAAGAAGGAACAAAGTGTGCTGGCACATGCATACCCCCACACACATAAACTCTCTATCACACACACACACTTTACTTACCCTGCTTGTAAGGAATGGAAACAACACGTTCATATTTTAGGATTATTGTCACCAGACAGGATTTCTAGACAGGTACACTTTATTGAAACCATCACCCTATCAGGCATAAACTTGACGTACAATCACACTCACAGATAACAACCAAGATTCTTTTACAGGAAACGTTATATGTGCATATCCTTAACTGAAGATGTCTAGGTACATGAGTCTATATCTACACACTATAAATCAGTGGAGTAACTTTGCTGATAATGTTGGGGGGGATGAAGAAAAGGTGCCACAGCCAAATTCTTGTGGACAAAATAGTGTGCCATGAAGGTTGGGGGGACAAACACCCTTGTCCCCCCCTAAAATTACACCCATGCTCTAAGTGGAAATTGGAGTTTGATTGATGACAAGCAATGAGTCAGATGCTAGTTCCCGAAAATGTTGCTTCTGATTTTCAAAGTGGTATAGGTGATATGAAATTCTTGTTCAGTATTCTTTTTATTATGCATTCTTCGATAAAGGATGTCATTTCTATTCTTATTTCTATTCTTATATACACAATTGTTGGTTTTGGCTAAAAGTGCCATTAATAAAACATATAATTAAGTAGTGGTTAAAACAACAAGAACGTGGGGAATATCCGGTAGGGAGAATGCCTAGGCAGACGTAATTTCTTTTCTTGGTAAATCCTGTGTCCCTTCTTTTGAACACTGTGTTTCTCACTCTTTGACAAGCTCCTATTTCTTCATCACTTTGGTTGTTGCTATAATCATACCATCAAATATGAATCATATATGTCATGGGTTTGGATGGAACTGTGCTGTTTCCTTGATAAATGACAGCATGGTGCCTTGCCCTACACCCATTAGGCAATGTATAACCTCTTTCCAGCATATACGAATCGCTGGCCTCTTATAAACATATCTTTGATTACCTCATCTGCCAGTTTGACACAAACACTATACTTCTTTCATCACAGAGTTTGTATAACTCCCGCTATGCTCTTCAAATGTACGATCACTCAAAATGTGAAATGCTGCAGTTGTACTGTTGGAGAAGGCTCATTCAAGCATGTGTATGGAGTTGTTTGTTAAAAAAAAAAAAGGAAAATGTTTAGGACACCCTGAAACGCATTTTCAAAATACAAGATGATTTTAACTTTAACTGTCTTCCATTTTAGGGTGCACTTTCGCAACACATGTTAGAGGTTAATAGTTGTCACTAGATTTACAATCGTTTTGTTGACATGATATACATACCCAGTACATCCCTTTACACATTCGTGTTGGCTGCACAGAGAAAACACCTTGGTTGCAGTGAAACCACTCAATAGGACCCTCAGATGTCAGAAAACATTCATCCAGCTTCCTTCTCTCTTACAGACACACCATCATGTAATCAAGTCCTGCAAATGGTGCTGACATACATATTCAGATTGGACTGGTATGAGCATGCCTCTCACGCACCCCGTTGAATTTGGTGTGGTTCTTAACCAAAGAAAATATGAACAAAAAAGGGTACAGGTCATGCATTCTATGCTACAATTTATAGAAATTGGATTAGTAAGAACATAAAACCGTAGGATGTACAGGTAGCTCTGTAGAGGAACACATGAAAATTAACAACAATGCAATAACATGTGATGTCAACTACAGTACACATGAGCATTGCGGCAGCTCAAAGCACACACGTGTCCATCTGAAAATGGTGTGAATGATAGACACGCTGAATACACAGTAGCCAAATGTATATCTGTATCACATCGCTGAAATAGTGTCTGACAAAGTGTGCCACATATACAGTGCCGAAAATGCAAGTAAGCCAACCAATCAATGGCCCTCATTACGAGTTGGGCGCAAAGGGATACCGGGCACCGGTAAGGACACTGGTGCCGGTAATCCCTTTGCGCCCTATTCCGAGGTCCCTTAACGGGTCCCGCTATGCGGTACCGTTATTTGCTCCCTCCCCATTTCCATTGAGCCCTATCAGGGCTCATATGGAATGGGGATTGCCTTTTCCAATGGGGACTTACTGGTCCCACAAAGGTCGGAATACACCGGTAAGTCCCCATTGAACCAGGTCTGAGTCGGAACCGGTTTTGGAGGCAGCCATGGCGCAAATACCATGGCTACCTCCAAACTCCGAATGAGGCCCAATGTCTATATTTTAACGTTACGAACACCTTTCCCTTCATCAACAACATGCAATGTTTATCATAGTGCTCCGCAACAGGACCACATTTATCATGAAAGAATGAAAATTGGTGCCATCCACAATATAAAACATTACTCACAACTTATCAAGTTGGGTAAATACAACAGTCATTGTCGTTTTTTCACAAATAATACAGTATAAAAGCGCAATTGCAAACAACACCATAATGATCATTCATACCTTTCACTTGTGACTCAATCACTCCTTGCCTGTAGTTTGTACTATTGCACAATGGTGATGAGGCCCACGGAATTTGTATCATAATGTCAAGATATTGTTTTCCGTTAGATCAAGTACAACATTCAAGTTTATTTCTGAATAAATAAATGCATACATAATTAAAACATGTATACATATCAAACAAAATAAAAATGACATCACAAAGATTACACTTTAGCCAATAAATATTGATTCTGAATTTGGACCGCTTTCCGGAAACATGATATTGTCAGGTCCAACCAACCAGCCATGATTCCGCTCTTAGAAGAGATTCTGCTCTTGGCCGACACTGATGAAACCATGTCCAGTGTTCTTGATCAAACGACAGAAAAACACGCAACAAAGTAGATCTTCCCAGCTTGCAAAACACACTGGGCATGTTTTGCCTCCATTGCACCTGTCCACCTATCACTATAGGCTCCTAAAGGAATGCAATGGAATCTTGCCCTGGTAATTCAGTTCCTATCATATGCGTGGTCGCTCTAAGAAAGATATGCCTGCCTTGATGTGATTTGACTGTTTCATTAGTCCCTTATTTTCGTGCATATCTTTCATAACAACTCTAAACAATCTTTAAAATTGGATAACATAGCCAATCTAAAATAGCTGTTTGAGCAAGGTGACTTTGTGCATCATTATGTCCATTAATAATGTATTATTATCTTGAATCCAAGGGATAGAGTGTGCACCTGTTTTACCTAGGATACCTTTAATTACAAATTGCGTTAAGTCTGCTTTAGGGTACTTCCCAATACATAACCAATTGGAAACATGTCCAAGGACCAATTCATCCTCCAAATATCATAAACCTACTTCTAGATGAGCAGCATTATTAGGAGCTGATCTTGGAAGTACCTTTTTTATTAAAAGTTATTTCTCTATGGTTTGTGTGGAGGCTATAATAGCACCATAATTCATTATTGACTTATTCTAGACCTTCAAGGCCTTGTCTATTTGTTCAGCTTTACACATATTTGTAAAACCGTAATCACACCCAGGGCCGGCTTCCTTCTAGAGGCCTGCTTACTTATGTAGAGTGTCCCATTAGGTCAGAAGAAAAGTGTATCCCTAAGTTATCACATTCAGTAACTCTAGATTCAAGGAAAGGTCTTTAGTTGCAAGGATATTAAGGTGAGAACGTAAGTCAACAAACCCCCTTAAATTCAGCTAAATCCACCTTAACTTTGTGCCCCCTGTTGCGTAGCCTATGACCACAATGATGACATCACAGATTGCATAACTGATGACATCACCAATGACATTACAACAGTAACTGGAAGTATGGTGCTAAAGCCAATGACCAATGCCTGATTAGTGTATATAATATACAGTGGACACAACTGAAAGCTGTAGCCACTGGCGAAGGACAACGTCTATGGTTTGTGGCCTGTTAGTGTTTTAAAATATACAGTGCACATGGGTGAAGACTGTGGCCAGTGTCCACGACTGAAGGCCATGGTGAGTACCCATTAATGTGTTAAAATATATGTGGCATGCACACTGACCATGGCTACAGGCCATCCTTAATGCTGGTTACTGTTGTAATGTAATTAGTGATATCATCAGAGATGTGATCTGTGATGTCATGATTGTGATCATAGGCTCCACAACAAGGGGCACAAAGTAAAGGTGACTAGAGCTGAATTTCAGAGTTTTGTTGTGTTAAGTTCTCACCTTAATATCCATGCAACTAAGTATTTTTCCTTGAATTTTTAGGTTTTATTAGAATGTATTGCACACCTTAACTTCCCTGCAACAAAAGTTGTTTCCTTGAATATCAATGGTTTTGTTAAACATAGATTTTTTCCACACATGACCAGTGACCAGGGCCTATGGCCATACACAATGTATATTTTAGAACACTATCATACCACTAGCCAAGGGCTTCTGTCATGGTCAGTGGGCACGTCTATCAATTTTAGAGCACTACAGACCACTAGCCATGGCCACTCTTCATTTTAAAACACTCACAACACATCACTCAAAGATGTCAATCAATCGTAAACTGATTTTTACTTGTTTTGATAGTCGTATTGCTATGTTTAAAAGATTGCAGGCTTTGAGAACTCACAATGTTTTCAGTCAATGCTCAGTGAGATTAAATTATTTGCTGAGTATCACACATTTTGGTTATGGCTGGTCTCTTCTTGACTGTTGTGATACATCGCACAACCCCAACAAACCACATTTAAGCAACAGAGAAAAGGGAACAAAATGACCAACTGCAAGAATAACAAAAACTGGCACCCATGTATATACACACAGTAAGTGAGCATATATTTTAAAGTGAAATATCCAAATGTAGTTCAATTGACCTTCTCCTCAGAAGAAAGTGTGCAAAACAAAATAGCATTGGATTTAAAAAAAAAGTAATGAACGCCAGAAAAATAACCTGGGATAGGAAATCATCCCAAAAATATGGTGGCAACGTATAAAAGAGGCTCACCTTTTAAACCCAGCTATCTATCATGAAATATTTCCTGGAAAACAAAATCCCAATACCAAACAAGTGCTTGTGGTCTTGTGGGTAAGTGTCTGCACTGGGAACATGACAACCTGGGTAAAATCCTCTTAGCCAAATACTTGAGCAAGTTTGCCAACCTAACAAAAAACAAGGGGTTATGTCAGCCATCTGAAAACCTACATGTGTCCTTTACTTGTGCCATGAAAATCAGCCACACTCAGGGGAAAATAACTGCACCAGTGTCCAGGACTGCAAACTATCTTGCCACATCATGGGCAAATATGTATGACTTGCTTGCCCACTCATCTTATCCCCTCCTCATCCCCATGTCTGACTTACAACAGTACTCTGCTTTATAAAGATGACTTGAAAAGTACATGCACCATACTATCACTCAAATATATAAATCCTTATAGAACTATGTTAGGAAAAAAGTGTACAATTGTGGCATTATTCCTGCCATCTTCACTGTAATAATAAAATGACCAGAATGCAATTCAGCAAAAGGCAAAACATGGTCTCTGAGTACAAAACATTCAAGGACTGACAGTAGCATGGTTAAAAAAAAAGAATGAGGATGCTGTGTGTTGTGAGATATTTAAAACTAAGAAAACACACAGTATTTGAGACTGTGGACTGCCTTCGATCATGCAGTAACCGGTACCAACCCTTCTTAGTTTAAAAGTGAGGAATGCCATGTGCCATGTTGCTTTAAATGGTCTTGTAAGGTGGGCTAATTTTTTAGGCAACATGGCGTTAGGGAGTTGACCCATTCCACACTTTGAAGCTAAGCATGGTTGGTCCCAGTTACTGCGTGGATGGGAAACCCACTGTAGCTGTAAATATATCTGTTTTCTTTATTATTGATTGGGAGACTACACATACCAGAATGCAATTCAGCAAAAGCAAATAAAAATGGTCTCTGATTGCAAAACGTTCAAGGACTGACAGTAGCACAGTTTTCATTAGGATGCCCTTTTGGACGCCCATCTATGTAGTAACCGGGACCACCCCTGCTTAGCTTCAAAGCATTACTGACCCTGCTTAGCCTTAAAGCAAGGAAAGGGCTGCCCTGTTTCTCTAAGTGATCTTGTAACAGTGGCATATTTATCAGGCAACGTCGCCTGAAGGGCTGTCCTTTTCCTCATTTTGAAGCTAAGCAGGGTCTGACCTGGTTATTGCCTGGATGGGAGACCTGGATGGCTATTGTGTAACAGGCCATGGCTAGTGCATTTTCATCCCAAAAATCACTGTAGCTGTGAAAATATATTTTAAACAAACACAACTCTAAATCCGGTTCACAAATAGCTGTGAATTTCAACAGAAATTACAGCTTTCCTGCCCCCCAGGCCCTCACCAAGTAACACCCTCATCTGTGTCAGCTTCCCGCCACTTCCTAGATGGCCTCCTCGCCTCCCTTGCCCTCTCCCTTTCCCCCAAAAACAAACACTGTTTGCTTTGAGATGTCAGCCATAGCCGAGAATAAAGAAAATGTGTGTTGCAAACTCAGTCCCTAAACCCCCTGCAACTCCCACATTTCACTTGGTGCCCTCTAGCTTGATAGCATTTGCATCTTTTTTTGACTTACAAATAGCTTTTTTCCTACATTTCATATTACCATGTCCTCAGCTCTGTCCACAAGTATCTCACACATATAGAGAAGAACAAGATGGTGGCTGTTTATTTTCTAAAAAGAAAAACTGTTTCTGGTAATTTACCCAAGATATAGCTATCTATATAGCCCCCCCTCCTTTTCAAATATTGTAAAAAACTACTGGACGGAATAACCCCAAACCACACATGCATCATAATCCAATGCTGTGTGTTCAAGTTGTATTTCGGACTGTTCCAAATCCATCCAATGACTTGGGCTGTGCACTTTGGCAAAAATTGACCTTGTTTGTCTATAGGAAAATGAAGGAAAATGAATGGGCAGTATGCTGCAACTTTGGGACAAAGAAAAAGTGTAGTCTTCTTATAACTTTTTTAAAATTTTGTAACAAGTCTTTATGAAACTTTGCAATCTGGGGCGGGGGGTGCAAATCACTGATCACTTTAGTAATTTCAGCCAAATCTGTTGCTCAAATCAAAAGTTCTTAACGATAGAATTTTGAGGGGTTCCAATGGGATTCTTACTCACCTTAACTGTAGAGTGGCTATAACCACCTTATAAAGTGTAGCTTTTGTCTAAGGCTGTGCGCAGGTCCATGAAGGCCATCTGGATAGGTTATTTCTTGACACTAGAGAGTGTGCCAATATTAAATAGGGTTTGAGGGCTTGCTCACTTGCCCCCAGACCAGATCGAAAGCCCAACTGTATTTTTGCTAGAATATTGCTATGCAATATCCGCTGTTCCAATTTATTAAGAGTGTTCTTCCAAATATCGTAAAATTGGAATCCAGAGTAGAAATTGGCCTATGAGCCATTGTACTATCTCGCCTGCCTTTCTTAAATATTGGATAAATCAACACCTTTTTCTAGCCAGCTGTTGTTATACAGGTTTTTATTATTGCATTGACAACATTAATGAATGTTGGTGCAGAGGCATCAACTAGATCAGAAAATAGAACCAAAGGGATACCATCTGATCCAGGGCAGCAAATATAAGCATGAATATTGATGGCATCAATATCGTCTTGCCAAAAGAATTAAAGTGGGGCTAGCTGATTCTGTTCTACAGGTCCCATCACCACTAGATGTGCATTCATCAGAGATGAGTATTGCCTGGGTGTCACCTCCATCACACAATACAGTGTGGGAAATGTTGTATCCATGCCTGATCCTCCACATTAGTTTTCACAATCTTCAGCATATGCCTATACATTGGACCAAGTCCCAAAACATTTTTGAGGCCTTATCTGCAGCCTGTTTACCAGTTTGCGCCAAGCCGCTCTATAAAACCCAAAGTTATGCCTTATAATTGCAGACATATCAGTTGCCCATGCATGTGCAAGCTCTTTCCTATAATTGTTATCAATCTTCAACAAGGAAAGCAGGCGTGGACAATCTGCAATCCATATTAAACCAGCACCTTATATTAGGTTTCATCCGGGAAGAACAGTTGACATAAAATATGTCAGAAAAATTGTGCATTACTGAGTCATATACAGTAAACGAAACCTACTACATTCATGTCCCCTTATATAATATGTTGAGTTAATATATTACATGTATTTGGCCCAATTCTTTTATAATGAATGATTGATCCATCCACTATTCATTCTTGTCCGGGTAGGTGTTAACTCTATGAAACTTAAGTGGGGTATGTCATTGGAAACTGGTGGACCACTATGCTGATCTATCTGTGATATAATTAGGTGATGATCACGGTATGTTCCTTTATTACAGAACAGTCCTCATTCTGGCAGAGATACACAAATCCATGGTGACCCCTAAATGTATATTTGCCTCGGCTGTCATTTAAAGCTCAGTAATTGGGGGTCGTGGCTTAGCACTGTTTTGGATGGCTGCCTGAAATTATGCTCCTGCTCCGGCGATAGCAATTTACTTACATTTATCGTTTTTGAACAAGTTTAATACATCAATTGCCTTGCCCGAGGTCTGGATATGGTGTGCAGTGAGGTTTGCTGATTGCTGGCTCCGGCTGAAGACTGCACGATGACTGCTTGTCCGAGATGGTGGGCACGGCTTAAAGCACCTGCTTTGCGTTAGAAAGCAGCCAGCGCATACTGTCAGCTGATGCGGCTGATGCAAGCGGGAGGACCCGCTCACTTCAAGGAAACACATTTCCTTCATAACAAAGGCCTGTAAGTAATAGTGAAACACAACCACAAAGAAACACGCTGTTTTAAGAACTCAGGCTACTATTTTATAGCTATAAACTGCATATTTACCTCTTTAAAGCTTTTCATTAATAACTTTCCTGCATCTGGTGACTGAAATACTATCACCTGGAATTCTGCTGATTAATAACTGAAATATTAAATAAAACTGCCTGGAATATATAGTTGCTTGGTCCTTTCTAATAAAACTCGGTAGTTTTGCACGTGAATCTCATGGCCACTCAAAGCTTTAACTGTTAAAACTGATGCAAAGCGAGAAATAAAATAGCTCAGATTCTAACAATGAACTGCAACTTTGTAATAGCAAAGGCTAATTAAGGTGCTATCACGTGGCTGCCTTAATATCAAGTAACACTACGATCTTTAAACTATTAGCTCAATTTATAACAAGTTATTGGCAGGTCTTATTTTGCACTGTACTTCATAAAAAGGTGCTTCATCCTTAAGATATCTGCTCTATCAAATTGACTTGTGGCAGAAAGTTTGCATTAATTGAATAATATATACCCAGCATCAACATGACATTGAATAAAGGGACAACCTAAGGATGGATCCTCAACTTCGACCAACAATGCTCCTAGGAGACAGAAAAGCGACTCTCCCACACCTAGAGAGGACTTACAGGACCCCGTCAGGCAAGCTACTTTAGCAGAGATCAAAGCCCTCAAACCTTTTATGGAAGCTACAATTGCTAAACTGCAAATGTTGGATGACAAATGGTCCACGTTTGAGTCAAGAATAAATGAAGTTGAAAGAAAGGTCAGCGATGCAGAAGACGTTACAGGAAGAGTGGCAGCTCTAGAAAATTCTGTTATGTACCTCCAGAAACAAACTGAAAATCTAGAAAACAGGAATAGGAGGAATAACCTTCATATTGTGTGCCTTCTGGAGAGCATTGAAAAAGATGATCCCACTAAATTTCTATATCATATGCTTCCACTGCTTCTGGATCTTCCCACATCTCAGCAGCTTAACATCCAAATGGCTCATTGCGTGGGTCCCAGGAACCCTTCTCGTAATGCTCCAAGAACTCTAATTTTTGCTCTATTAGATTATACCTATGTCCTTCTCATCATGGACAAAACTAAGCATAGGAAACAACTTGTGTGGGAGGGCACCAAGAACTCTATATCTCAAGATGTCTCTAATGTCACTGCAGCAAGAGAAAATAATTTTGATGTTCAGGCCAGCTCTTAGGCAATTAAATGCCAGATATGGAATCATCCATCCTGCTACTCTATAGGTTACCCTCAACGGCCATATGTTCACATTCCAGGATCCGCCTGATCTGCGTAGATTCATTCAAAGCCACAGAAGAGAAGAAATGGATTCATCAAGACAACCTACATGAAGAGGTTTAAGTATTAGAAGTGTCTTCCATCTCATCATATTCTCATCGAAGGGGGGGCATCGGGTGAGTCTTTGCAGATCTGGCTCTCCACCCTTAATACTTACCTTTTCAACTCCGACATGGTTTGGAGTGGCTTTCTCCAGTTTGCCACTACTCTTACCATCATTATTGGATTTTCTTGTATAACACAAAATTCCATGTTGACTTTGCTGGTCTTTCCCCTTTCCTCTTGTCTCCTTCCCATTAGTCTATTCAGACAACATTCTGTTAATATTTACTATGAACTTGAATATACTTTCTTAACGGCTCCTTATGTCATTTAATATAACTACATGGAACGTTAAAGGACTTCATATTCCTGTTAAACGACAGAAGATTCTTTCTCATCTTAACAAAGCCAAACTGTCCATGGCTTGTTTGCAAGAATCCCACCTCCCACAAGCAGAAGCTGCTAAACTGAAACGTCTTTGGGTAGGACAAGTTTTTTTGAGCGTGGCTTCTGTAAAGAAATTTTTTGTTATTACGCTTATCAATAAGCATCTCCACTACAAAGTTATCTCCACAGAATGTGATGAGGTTGGAAGATGAGTTTTAGTTAAGCTCTTTATCGATTCTACTGAGTACTTTATTTTAAATGTATATGGTCCAATCAATGCCAACTCTACTTTTTGGATTCAACTGAGAAATCATATCTTCAGAACTTGTCTGAATATCTTCATTTTAGATCCCCATCTTGTCTCGGGAGGATAGCTTAGGGGCAACGTGCCCGCCTTGGAAGCAAGACGACAAAGAGCAGCACAGGTTTGATCCCCGGGTCCGCACTTAGAAACCTCTGGGTATTAAGCGCGTTATACATAACCTATCATCATCATCATAAGAAATCAAATGTCCGCTTTAATAAAACTAACTCTAAAATGCAATTTGCCAACTTTGTTTCCGAATTAGGCCTTACCGATACATGGCATTTGGTTCATCCCACCAATATGGAATATGCTTTTTACTCCCATCCTCATAACTCCTTTTCAAGAAATGATTATGTTTTTATTTCCAAATACATGTCTAATCACTTGATTGGTGCTATGATAGAACTTATCACACTCTCAGATCATGCTCCCATACACATCCAACTTTCCAATTCACACTATATACATCAACATAATAGATGGCAATTTAACGCTACCCTCTTGAAAGATGAACAATTTACCAAATGGATCCAACAACAACATGCCCATTTCTTCTCTGAAAATCTTAATGTAGACAAATCCATTGATAACAACTGGAACTGTTATAAAGCAGTATTAAGCGTTCATATCATTTCTTATACTGCATTAAAAGGAGAAAAAAAAACTTAAAAAAGAAACAGAAGATATCCTTAGGAATATTAAATATCTAGAATCTGAATACATGCACACCAACTCTGCTTTAATTCTTCCAAAAATAACTAAACTCAGAATTCAGTATAATAACATGGTTACACGATATTAATGTGCTAATCAACTAAAGTATAAATCAAAAATGTATCAGTTCTCTAATACATCTAGCAAATCACTATCCTCTTATCTTAAACTGAAAAAGATAGAGCCAAGATTACAGTGATTAAAGACGACCATAATTTGTGTTCCTCGAAAGTAGTAACTAACATCACTCATGCTTCAGACTTCCTTAGACATATACATCATGACTCATATGTTAGTACTGATTTCCAAACATTAAATGCCCCCCTACATGCAAGTGAAATATATAAGGCTATGAAAGACCTTAAAAAAGTAAGGCTTCCGGGCCAGATGGATTTTCAATTGACTTCTTTACTCATTTTAATGATTTATTGGTACCCAAGCTCAATTAACTTCATTCTTCTTTCATCTAAAATCGTGTAGCCTTAGGGTCCTTTTCGGAAGCTTTGCTTATTGTGTTCCCTAAACCAAACAAATAACCTGAACTGGTCCAAAATTATATACCCGTATCCCTGATTAATACTGATTGTAAAATCTACTTTCTTCCAAATCTAATTAAAAGTGATCAAGTAGGTTATGTCTAAGGGTGGCTGTCCTGAGCTAATATCAGACTCTTCACTAATATCATGAACGTTATCAATAAATCAACTAATCCATAAGTGGCTATAGCACTTGGTGCAGAAAAATAATTTTATATGGTGGAATGGAAGTATATATGTAAGGTACTTAAATGGCATGGCATTCCTGATTCTTTTATTTCTATGGTTAAAAAGCACTGTATTGCAAACCCAAGACAGCAGTTTTCATAAATGGTCATATGTCCTCTTCATTTTCTCTTTGCATAGGTACCTGCCAAGGTTGCTGAACATTACCAACTCATGTCTGCATTACTTACTTCCCACCATTACACCATTTTCTTTAGCTTCTGTGTATAAACTTCACACAGACAAATCAGAAATCAGTCCATTAAACATACACTGCACCGAGCATCACTGCTCTAGCTCAGGAATGAAATGGTGTCCTGCAGGTATTAAATATCTTGACATCCATATAGCTTCCTTCATGAAAGACATTATAAAACAAAATACTGCAATTGTCCTTACTAGGGTTAAGGATCTCACTACCTCATGGTCCCCTCTTTATTTATCTTGGTGGGTCAGCCTTGAATCTGTTAAAATGATGATAGCTCCAATTATACTCTTCATTCTATACATGCTCCCTATTTCCTCATCTACTTCGTTATTTAAATCACTGGACTTCTGCCTTCTTAAATGTCTATGGGGGAAAAAGAAATTTAGAATTTCATTATATAAACTCAAAACTCCTAGAACGAGAGGCATAGTTGGCTTTTCAGATTTTAAAAAATACCATATGGCACTTGTTTTGCGTCAAGCCTATTTGTGGTTTATGCCCTATAATCTGAATCCACCTATTTGGCTTATTTTAGAGAGAGCAATGGTTTTCCCCCACATCCTTTCAGATTGTCCATATATTAAAGAAACTACAGATGTGTTACTAGTAACAGTATTAATATCACTGTTGTATATCTTAGATCCTATTTATTCCATTTTATTTCCAAAATGTCTCAGTTTGTGTCCCTATATATATGGATGAATCCCCTGATAAATGTTAATAACAGAATAATATGTTGGAAACCATGGATCTTTGTGGGTATTAAATATGTAGGACAGCTCTTCGTTCAAGGGACACCACTCACATTTAATGAGATGGTGACCAAAGTTAATTTACCTATGACCTTTTTGCGTAATTATTTAAAAGTTGATTGATGCAATTATGGTTAATTATGATTAGTTAATATGTTCAGCTAATGTCTATCCAGCTGACAAAGTGCAGCATATGTCTAACCAAAATTTTACGACCTCAATGTTTTGTAAGATTTGTATATCTATGTCAGGAGATATAATCCAATGGAAATGTCAAGTGGCTTGGAAGCAAGACTGCTCCCTGATTGATGCCCAACAAAATGGCCATCTATATGGCGGTACATATCTAAAGATATTGTTTCAGCAAGTCTACTCCAAACTTTGTATTTATTCCATCACAGAGCCTTCATCACTCTGTGAATTCTCTTTAAAGGAGGACTCTCGCAAGATGAAAATTACTGGAGCTGTCTTTGAATGCAAGGCTCTTTCAAATATATGGTTTTTGATTGTATCCATGTTAAAATATTTTGGGAGATGGTTTGGAAAACGCTCAAACCAATTTTTCATATACAACATGAGTTCAGTTTTTCATTTCTCTACCTTGGTAGTTCAATTGTTCAGCCTGCTATTGATAGAAATACATGCAATTTATTTGATCTCTTTATTGCAATAGCTATCCAAACTATCAAATCTAACTGGAAGGACCTCAAGCATCTGCACTTTAAAATATGTTGAGACTCTGTACGTAACATCCACAGAATGGAGAAATGTAATGCTACATCTCCATTGTTACAGTGTAAACATTAATTGAACTGACATTCATTTGTTGATTACATGGAAAATGCAACTTCTCGTTCTTAGTGGAAAATTGAATCGGTTGCCATCATATACTTTGATGTACAACATCTACTAACCTCCCTTTCGTTTAAGTCTACCTTGTGTGTCCTGCCTGTTCATCATTTGTTATGATATATATTGTGTATATCTATAGGTTTATCTTAAACTTGCATTTTATGTTTTTTGATATTAGTAAATTGCACAGCTATGTCATTTCATTCTAATTTAAAGAAATTACTATTTTCTTTTTGAATATGCATTTACATGTTACTTGTTCTAGTTTGGATTGTATAAACCTTATATACCTTTGTAATTCAATACAAAATGCTTAAACAAAAAGAAAATCTGCAATTATTGGAAAGCAAGCCCTATTCATTCAACCAAGTGTACACCACACCCTCTTGTCACTAAAACTTAAGTCCTGCCATCAGTTCATTTCTTCAATGAGGCGATGGGGTTTCTTTCTCGTTCTCGTTGGTCGACACTCTGCTCTGACCGACGGGTCTGTCCAGGTCTCTGGTGTCATGTCTCCTTCAGAGTCTTCTCTGTCTCCTTCATAAGGAGCATCCCATTGAGTGAAATCGTCACTCAGGTTTGTGTCGCCCAAGACTGGGGCCCCCGGCATCCGTCTGAAGTGAGATGAGTTTCTCGTTATGGACCTACGGTCTCCCTCCGCAGTGATGAGTGTTCCCTTCTTTTTGACGATGATGAGTGGTTCCTCGCCGAACGGGGCTATGTTTTTCCGATACTGAGGTTGGCGGACCACTACCAGGTCTCCTGGTGCTAAGTCGTTCGCTTTGGCTCATCGGGTGGCATCTGCGGTCCTTTTCATGTTCTCCTTCATGTGTTTATCTTTCTCTCTCATTTCTGTGTCCTTTTCATATTGATCTTCATCAACTGCCACATGTGGTATTCGTGTTCTAATCGTTCGCCCAAACATCACTTCCGATGGTATTTTCCCAGTGGTGCTGTGTGGGGTGTTTCTGTAGTCTCGCATGAGTTGGTATAGCAGCTTCTCGACTGGCTCTCCAGTGATGCGTGCAATTTGTGTGGTGCGCTTAATGTTACTCATGAACCTTTCTACTGTTCCATTCACCTGTGGCCACAGAGGTGTCACTTTTCTGTGCCGAAAACCCATGTATTCTGCAAATCTTTGGAAGTCTTATCCCGTGAATGGAGGTCCATCGTCGGCCTTTACTACCTTGGGTACTCCATAGGTTGCGAACATCTGATCTAGGGCGGGTATGGTGTGATGTGCTGATATGGACGGGACTATCTGTAGGTCGTGGTATCTTGAGTATTCGTCCACGACTACCAGAATGTATTCTCCCCCTTCCATGGGCCCAAAATGATCGACAGCTATTTCCTCCCATGTTCCTTCAGGCAGTGCGGTCATGTTCAGGGGTTCAGGGGATGTGTGTGGCTTTACAAACGCACAGGTAGGGCAGTCTTGCAGTAGTTCTTCCATTGAGGTGTCCAGTTGTGGAAACCATCATTTCTGTCTTAGCATCCTTTTGGTAGATACGATCCCTCGGTGTCCTTCATGGGCGAGTTTTAGTACTTTCTGCCACAGGCTGCGCGGAATCACAAGCTTGGTGCCTTTTAGCAGCAACCCTTCGTCTGATTTCGCAAGTTCCTCTTTCATGGCTAGAAAGCATGTGTTGTCCTGTTTGATGTCTTCATTCATTGTCTCTCGGATCTGTTTGGCATGTTTCCATCGCCCTGTTTCTAGGCATCGTAGAATGATTTGTATTCCTTGATCAGTGTTGGACTCCCGAGTTATGTGATCCATGTCGAGTCCTTGTGGCGTGTTGCTGTGGATGACATATTTTATGTACTGGTCAGCTATGGAGGGTTCTGGTCCGCATGTGTCCTTTGGAAGTCTCGAGAGAAAATCTGCAGGGTTCTGCTCTTTCCCATGCCTATGTGTGATGGTAAATTGATAGTCTTGTAGTTGAAGTGCCCATCGAGCTATCCTGGGTGGCATTTTTGCCTGAGAGTTGTCATATATGAAGATGAGGGCCTAATGGTCCATTACAACTACAAAAGGCTTTCCATACAGGAACAAATGAAAATGTTCGCAGGCCCAGACCACTGCCAATCCTTCCTTCTCTGCCTGAGAGTAGGCTTTCTCGGTTTTAGAGAGGTTTCGACTGGCATAGGATATTATGTGCCTTCTGCTTTCCTCTCTGTCGTCATGTTGTGTTAGAATGGCGCCTTGGCCAACGGGACTGGCGTCAACAATGAGTTCTGTGGTCTTCTTGGGGTCAAAATATGCCATATTCCGGGCGTCGGAGATGCGGTCCTTGATGATTTGAAATGCCTCTTGGCATTGGGGTCACCAGACGAATTCTGTGTTGAGCTTGGTGAGTGCTCAGAGGGGTTCACTGATGGAGGCGAAATCTCTTATGTATCTGGTGCAGTAACATGCAAGTCCCAAGAATGACCTGAGGTCCGAGGTGGTGGCGGGCAGCTTGGCTTCTCGGAGCGCACTGACTTTCTCTGGGTCTGGTGTCATGCCCTTCTCAGAAAATATGTGTCCAAAGAAACGGAGTGTTTTCTTGCGAAATTCACATTTCTCCTTGTTTAGTGTGAGCCGTGCGTCTTCTAAGGCCATGCACACTCCCATTAACGTGTCATCGTGTTGCTCTTGATTTTGGCCAAAGTCCAGGATTTTGTTGCTGTAGTTCAAACAGTTTGGCACGTGCTTGATGACATTGTGAATTTCTGCATGAAAAATTTCAGCCGCGGACGACACCCCAAAGCTTAGTCGCTTGTAACAGAAAAGTCCCAGGTGGTTAGCGAACGTTGTTATATAGCGAGAGCTCTTGCAGAGTTCCAGCTGGTGATGCCCTTTGTTTAGGTCCAGTTTTGAGAACACGTTCGCCCCATTCAAGAGAGGCACCATGTCGGTTATTTGAGGGGCTTGGTGGCGTTCCCTTAGAATGGCCTCATTTGGTCTCCTCATATCTACACATATTCGGATGTCTTGGGAGTCTCTTTTTGGCACAGGTACGATGGGAGAGACCCATGGAGTGAGGCCTTCCGCTGGCTCAATGATGTCTGCCTCCAACAATTTGGTCAGTTCGTTTTCAACTTGTTTTTGAATGTTGATGGGGATTCCCCGGTAGTGTTGGGCTATGGGTGGGACACTGGTGTCGATGTGGAGTTCGATCTGTTTGTCCTTCAATTTGCCAAGGCTTTTGAATAGTGATGGAAAGACTTGGTCTATGCTTGCTGTGGGGTCTAGATACTTGTGTACCATGAGGCGATACAATATGTGGATGAGTCCCATCTCTATGGCTGCTTGATAGCTCAATATGCATCCACTCTCAGTGGCCGCTTCCAGTACCTGCATGGGGATATTCTTTCATGTTCTTTATATCGACACGATGCCATGAAGAATCCTTTGCATGCCAAGGGGGTCTTTGAGCCGTATGGATAGATAAGTGTTCGAGCTGGTTGCAGGTGAGGGGCGTTTGGTATGCTTTCATAGACTTTCTCACTGATTACGTTCACCCTGTGTCAATTAGAAATTCAGCTGCCATCTGGTTCACTTGTATTCTGAGTATCGGCTATGATCTTTTGCCGTACTATTTCCTAGTGCGTATAGATATCCCTTTTTCCGCGGCGTTTCCGGTTGTCTTTCTGGTCGATGGGCCCTCTCATCTGATGATGTGCTCGACACACTGTCAGACTGTGACTGCTCAATGAGGCACCGTACATACCTTCGGGGTCTTCTCCTTGTTTTGGAGGGTAGGGTCTAGCTCTCCCTCCAGTCTCTTCTGTCTTGCCTTCTTTGCGGTTGTTCGTCGTGGTGTTTGTGGCGCCCTTGTTCATGGGGCTGGTATGCACCCCGGTGGTGGTGGGGTGTCAGCTGGTTTTGTTCCGGTTCTGTTATGGGTTTGTTGCTTCTTCCCTCCCCTTTCATCTTGCTGCGGAAGATTAAACACACAGCCTTGTAATGGTTTTCCCCGCCGCACGCGGAGCAGTTCTGACCCATTGCAGGGCATGTTCCTTCGTGGGGGTATTCATGTCGACACCGGTAACAGAAAGGGTCACTGTTTCTTGCCATCCCCTCTAGCTTGTTGAGGCTCTCGTGTTTTCCATCGGTTATCTTTATGTCGTCCAGACCTTCGACTTGTGCGGCGAGAGCAGCATCAGATCATGCCAGGCGTAGGATTTCTTCTAGGTTGCGTGGCTGTTGCAGCAGTCGTTTGCGGAAGTCAGCGCTTTCGCACCCCACTATGATTTGTGACCTGAGGGCCTCCTCGTTGGAGTAGTTGTTGAAATCACAGTGTTTCATTTTTGCTCGAAGTCTCGTGATGAATGCATCTATGGTTTCGGCTTTGTTCTGTTTGGTAGTGTGGAATATGTGTCGTTCATAGTCCACATTTGTGTGGGGTGTGAAGTATTCCGTGAGCATTGTCTTCAGCTTAGTGTATGTGTCTATGTTGCCTTCCGGTATTTCTTCAAGGATGTCTTGCACGTTTGGTCCCACGGCATGGTTTAACAGGTTGAGCTTCTGTTCATCCTCTAATGTACCTGCCGCTTTTAAACACACTTCAAAGTCCCTCAGCCACCTCTTCCACCTTGATCCAAGGGTGCCGGTGTCAGTGAGGTCGAAATTTGCTGGCAGCTTGGTTAGCATGCTGTCTGTCATTTTCCGGTGTCCTGTTCTGGCTGGATTCACTGGTACTGTTAGTGATTCTCCTTCTGATCCGCTCATGAAATGACGTTGCACTTGCGTTTTCCTATGGATGTACTGGATAGAAGTTTCTTTGGTCTAGTGCGGTGGGCCCTTGGCGCCAGAAGAGGGCGCTGCTCTAGTTCGTAGGCAGCTTGCGGGCACTTTCCTGCCTTGTGCGTTGCAATTTTGAGCGCCAAATGTGGGGGGCGCTGTGCCGCGTGTTGGCAGGCCTGTGAGGCCTAGTGCGCGTTGTGGCCTGGTGTCTTGTTGGTGGCCCCGATTAGCAGCCGTGGTGCTACCCGTGGTGTTGATGCAGCCGTGAGCTGCCTTGCTGGGGCTCCAGACAACAAGGGGCGCGGGGGGCGCTGTTACGTGCGCTGTTGGGCCTTGTGGGGGAGGGGGAAAAGGGGAGCGCTTGTGCTTACCCCTTGATGTGTTCTCGTTGGATCGGGAGGTTTGCGCCTCCACCGCTCGTCTTTTGCTAGTTGCCGTCGGCGGGAGGGCAGTGCTCCTCTACCGCCCGGAATGCGTGAGCAGGGAGTCACTGCTCTACCTGCCGGTGTTTTAGCGTGCGCAGGATGGGCCTCGCTGTCGTTGCCGTTGGTGGGAGAAATCTGTTCTCCACTGGCCGGATGATCCGCCACACGGGGAGCCGTCGCAGCTGCTCCACCCACGGGAAGTGTGTGCGCCGGAGCTCAGGAGATGCTCGCCCATGGGGGGGCTTGTCCTGATGGTGGGGAGCCTTCGCGCTCCAACCCACTGTATCGGACTTCCCGACAGGCGGGGTCCTGCGCTTCCAGTGGTGTCAGGCAGTACACCACGAGCGCGGTGGACCTGAGATGGCAGGCACGGTGGGACCTTGTGTCCGCTTCCTCGCCAATGTGGTGTTCTTCCACGTGGACCGCCTCACGCTAGGTCATCGATCGCTCATCCATTCACACAATGATGAGGCCGACACAGAGCTGGGGTGCAACACGTCTTTACTGCATCACAGCCAGACTCGAACTGCCCTTGGGCAGTAACCCCGCCCCTTAACACACGTGCGTCGCAGCCCATAAATAAACAGAAACAGACAGAGAACTCATCCTCTAATAAAGACAAGTGTGGCGACACCACAAATCACAAGGGGGGAAACTTTCTGACAAACTAGAATAACCCGTAGAAAATACCCAGAGGCAGTTAACATTTCGCACTATTAAACTTGCGGCTTTGGAATCTTTTCAAAGGCATTGGTAATGCTAATGAACAGGTTTACGAGCAAGTAATCAATATACTTATCATGAGCATCATAGGATGATACTGAGAGTTGATACAAGCTAATGCACTCTCGGCTTAACATTAATATATTAACACATATAAGACATGGGAATAACAGTTCTAAAATTTAAACAAAGAATGCAATATAGAAAAAAACAATGGAACGATTTGGCCTAGAAGCAGACATTACATACTCGACATAATGTAGATGGCGAGGTTATTGGTCAATGTTCAAGTTCATGTTGCTCACTGTAATGCAACTGGGTGTTCTTAAATAAATATTTGAAATGGGAAGTTTATAGATATGGGAAAACAAAAGCCAATAAAATATCTTCCTCCACCAGTCCATGAACCCTGTTATCGGTTGTTACACCTTCCAAGCATGCAGTGAAGACAAAGGGCACATTAAGTCCCTGTTAAACATTGCTATAGAGCTGCCAGTCATGCTGTCTAGGGGTCAGCCCGGCAATCTGCCCAACTTCAGTTCACCTAGGGTACACCTGATGGGGGAGGCAACGTTGGTGGGTGATTGACATCTCTAGATGCTGCACACTGACTAGGTTGATGTTGGCTGGAGTCAAGCAATTGCTGGCTTCACAAGGAAAACTGTGATCACTCGAACGTAACGTTCTTATTACATGTCACAAGGTGTTCGGGTGATACATTTTCCGGTTTATTTTTCTCTTAGCTCTTCCCCTTTAATGAAGGCTTTCTTAAACATCAATCCGTAGTGTTTTTGAAATAAGCCTTAGCAGAGTCTCCAGAATCCTTTAACTCTGCTAAATGCTCAAAAAATGCTATTTATTCAGAGCACGCATTCCATTAGCAATGCATCATCATATATGATGTTCTGCTCTCAGTAGTTTATACAGGAAAATGCACAAAAAAAGTAATACTGTGCTCCTTTGGGCGCTGTGCTTCAAAGCAACAACCTTGACTTTCAAGGAATACGGCTCAAATGATCCGGTGCAGTCCCTGAATTACGCAGTTGTACTTAGTGTTACAATCTCTGGCATATATATGCCCAAAATAATATAGCCAGCTTGTCCGCTTCATGGCCTAATGCGAAGATTAATTTTATTCGGTTGTATTTCTCTAGGTGCAGCCGCTTGGCAGTGAGTCATCTCCTCCACTGTCTGACCTGGATTACTGATGATTGCTCACAACAATAAAAGTGAGCACTCTGGTTGCCGCCATCTTCCTATAAAGGCACATTCCGCGCCTCACATGCACAGAAGAGGAAAATAGAGCAACATAATTGCTATGCCCTGGGACTCAGAGTGTCTTTATTAGCTGTATTCTGACTCTGCTTGAGATGAAGTGAATGCCAAAATTGTCAGTTTATTGTCAAATTCAGTTTCCTCATCACTTTCTAAAATCTTAGCAAAATGTCAGCTGAATCCAACATAATTAGTGGTATCCTTGACAGAAAGGCTAGGCCATTTTCCCTCAAGTAGTTATTAAAAGAATATTTTGAAGGTGGTTTGCTTAGTGCCGAGGGACATTGATAATGTGATAGCTTGCACTTAACATGATTTAAAACCTGAAAGACTTTTTATTTGTTAAGGGAGCCCGTCGAAATGTACCCTTTGGAAACTCTTCTAGTACACACTGGTTATGCGAACTCCCCAAAATATGAAAGATACGATGTGGCAGTTGTACATGCACTTTAGGAGAGTGCCTTTGCTGTAGTTATTAAGCTAGGGCTTCTGAACTGAAAAGACATCCACTGCGTGCAGATATCTCTCATACACACCTTGTCTACATTTGCCTCTTGCTCTCAAGTAGTTTTGGTAATGGTTTACTAAATCTCCAGGAAATGTCCTCTTAATGTGGTAATTTCCTTTGAAAACGTGGCACTCCTTGCAAAGACCAATTACAATCTATGTGACGGTCCTCTGATGGAAATTAATATGGTATGATGTGGAAATAGCACACAATTATTAATAAGCAAAAGTAAACATTACCATTTACATTATACAATGAAAAAATAAGCAGAGATGAGATGGTGCCTTTCACCTACGGCACAGCTGATGACTAGTAAGGACCCTGAAAATCCAATCCGAATACATTGTGAACCCATGCTTGTCATGTTGCAGCCTGCAGATTAGTGAATCAAAATCCTGAAAGAGCATGCAGCAAGAAGTGGTTGTAATGTGCAGGTTAAACCAACTTCCCTCCAGGCGATGAAGTGATTGTTCAGTCTACTTCATTCTGGAGGACCATGGCATGTAACTGCTAGTAGAGGTGTAAGGTGTGTTCATCTATCACGTAATAAGTTTGCTGTTTCGATCCTACGTGAAATGCAGTTGCTAATAGATTTTGATTCATTTGAAGTATCTGTCTGAAATTTTCCAAAGAGATTTCTGGTTTGACCCCAAAAATTGGAAAGACTGGTGCCGATCAATGGTTTAAAATTGATAAAGTGTTAAAAAAGGGCTTTGTTTTTCAACTTTTGCCTTGGTTTTCCCACTGGTGCAAATGTGCGCCTGTTGAGCATGTGCACAGTGAAAACCACTGGGCAGATTTACTCCAAATTTATATTGATGAAGATGTGACATTTGGTGATGTGGTGATTTTGGTGTAAAACCGGCAGTCTTTTTTTTAATTGTGGTGAACAGTGTAGCCCTTTCACCAAAATCTTTTATGTATCTCCAATGGTGCAATGCAGCAAGTGAGTCTTTTTATAAATGAAAAGCTGCCATTTTTCCTCTAATGTGAGCGATCATCGTGAGAATTCTTGCAAGGAAGAGGAGTGACAACATCCTTAAAACTATAGCAGACAGGGAAAAGGATATGTTTCCCTACAGGTCGGATGAGGGAGGCTGAAACAATAGAATTTGGGAAGTATGAGATTTTGTGGTGGGCCGGGGATAGTATTTCATTTTATATATTTTTCATCTATTTGCGAAAATTATTATATTTTTGGGAGAATGCTATTTGCAATGAGTCATTGGGAAAGTACCCCTTTACATTGTGTTTTTGCATTTTTATCTGGATTTTAGTTAAATAGTGACAGTCAATTTGCATAAAATTCCTGCAGTACATGTTTGCAGTAAAATCTCGTGACCACATATGAGGAGGATACACAAGTCTTCAAAATGTAAGTTACAACACCACACATCACATACATTTTGATTCTTGTTCCTCATTATCGCAAAGCAGCCAGACACCATGGCCATAGGACATGGCCAGCTGGCTACCGACCCGTAATAGGGTAAAATGCCATGGTGCATAGTTTAGAGACATACTGATTATATTCATCTAACATCAGTGAGGTTATGGAAAAGAAAAATAGTTTCCTACTTCAGGTTGTGTGAAATACAACTTAAATACCATGAAATCCAGTGGAAAATACAAACTTTGGTTGAGAGAAAGTTCAACTTAACAGAAGCCATTACATTTTGTGAAAACTATTTAGTTGAAGTGATTTAAACACAAGTTTGGAGCCCTGCTACTGAAAACGTTTATGGGTCAAATGTCCTGTTCGATGGAATTGCTTCCACTCAGAAGGATCTATAACTGTAGTTTAGCTCACTGCACCCTTCAAAAAGGAGAAATACCATTTGCATAGCAGTCTGGTCCCACCCACAAGGGCAGTGCAGCACCAAAATGCAAGGAAATTCTCCTCTAAACAACAGTACCATCAGCACGCCCTGACACATGTTTCGGCCTTGTTGGGCCTCCTCAAGGAAGTAAAGCTGAGCCTCTCTAAGGCACAGCAAGCAACTGGTCCACATTTGGATTATCCTTGGTTACCTAGGGAGAAACCCCCACATTTTACAAATTACGCAAAAGTGTGGGATCGGCTCTGCTGAGAATGAACATCAGCCAAATACACTGTTCTAAGGAATGTCTTCTAATCTGGAGGGTCTGCAACCGACGATTTAGCTCACAGCACCCTTCGCAAAGGAGAAATATTAATTTGAATATCAGCCTCGTCCCTCCAGCAAGGGCAGTCCAGCACCGAAATGCTAGGCAATTCTCCTCTGAACAAGACTACCATCAGCAACCCCAAACAGGTGTTTATGCTTTGTTGGGCCTCCTCAGTGAGGGGAACCTTAGCCTCTCTAAGGCACAGTGAGCAAGGGGTCTACATCTGGACTGCGCTTGTGGGTGGGACCGGACTCATATGCAAATGAGTATTTATTCTCTGTGAAAGGTACAGTGACCTAAACAAAATGGTTGCAGACCTTCCTTAGCGGGAAAGCTGATAGGTTATTGGTTATTCGAACCATGTTCGTTCTCAGTAGAGGGGCTCCACATTTTTTTATAAATTAGTTGAAGTGATGTTAAGATTATGGGCTAATGCAACAAAATGCTTTAAAGTCAGCAAGTGTTGAAATCAATGCCACCTTAACTCTATAGCCTCCTTTTGTGCAGCCCTGAGCACCTTGATGGTATTACAGATGACATCATGTCTTACATCATCAATGATCACTGGAAACTAGAGCACACTGAGACATCATTGATGAGAACACCTCACACAGTACTGGAAACTACCCATCAGAGTAAATACATCTCTTGGTCTATTTCAAGACATATGACAAAGATATTGCATAGAACTGTGTGTTGTGCATGCTAACAGCTTTTGAATGTACCAGGGCACCCATTATAGAGGGAAAATGGTCATTGGACCTGGAACCGGTGGGCAGTAGACCTGCAATATAGGTAAAGTACCACTTTGGATGGCTCAGTGGGCCTGGGGGCATGGCAGAAGGTCATGCTCCATACAATGTGAGCAGTGGCCATGGCATAGGCCATGGCCAGTGAGACACAGACCTGCAATATCCATAAAGTGACCACTTGTCCTGTCCACAGGCACAACTTCATGGTTACTTTGACCTGACACAAACAACACGCTTATTGAATTGTAGAAAAGAGATTGGTGCTGGTTGTTCATTCACAGAGTAAATCGGGCAGAGGTCTTTGCTGCAGTACAGGCGCCATGCCAAATTTTTCCTAGCATTGCTTATATACTCTTTCTAGCATTGTGAAAGTGTGGGTGGAAGGGCTTGATTTTCCACAGGATAGAAAGTTGGTACCAAGCAGTCTGTGTCTTCTGTGATATGTGCTGTTTGGAAGAAATGTGTCTACTGATGTTGCACCCAAGGGACTTGACGCAGGTGGCCAACTGGGGTGTGAAGCCCTCAAGGTTCATAGTAGAGAGCCAGGTCTGGATGTCAGGGTGTTCGGTTTTGTTGGTCAGCAGTAAGAATTCAGTCTTGGAGGGGTGAGTTTCAGGTAAGCACTGGACATCCGTGACTGGATCAATGTGATGCAGGCATTGAGCCTGTGGATGTCTCCGATAGAGAATGTCATGGTGGGTATGCACGTTGTGTGGAATGAGGAGGGTTCATAGTGGTTACATGTAAAGATTGAATATCACGGGGGAGAAGATGGATCCTTGTGGGACTCCACAGGTGATGAGCAGAGTTGCTGATCTAGATGAATCTATTTGTACAAAGTGGTGGTCATTAGCAAGAAAGGATTTGAACCATCCGAGGATGATCTTGCTGATTCCCATGCAGCAATGTAGCGTGTCAGTGAGTGTCTGGTGGTCTACTGTGTCAAATCCTGCTGCAAGGTCAAGTTGAACAAGTAGGCAAGGATGGCCATCAGCAAGGATGTTAAGGGCATCATCGATCACCTTGAAGGTAACCTTTTCTCTGTTGCATCTGGGTGTCAACTACTGAACAAGGTTGTTGCCATCAATGTGTTGGAGGAGTTGCATGGCTACTGCCTTCTCAGGATCTTACCTAGAAAGGGAATATTGGTGATGAGGCACTGGTTGATGAGGATGTTGGGGTCCAGTGTTGGTTTCTTGAGAAGTGGGTGGATTTGTCTGATCCTGACTGTTGGGGCAGGGTGCCTTGAGTTAGGGATCTGTAGATGATTATCGGGTTAAAGAGGAGTGCTTCAGTCAGAAGGTTCTTGAGTACAGAGGGTGGGAGGATGTCGTCGGTGTACAATGTCACCTTGAGGAATGCTAGGGTCGCAGTGAGTTCTTCCTCAGTGAGTGTCTTGAAAGTTGTCTAAGTATTTGTGGTCTTGCACGATGGGATGTGTAGTAGGCTGCCAGTTGTAGTGTTAGTGTCTATGTGTTGGCAGATCATGCTTATCTTGTTGATGAGTAAGTAGATTTTTCTATGGTGTGTTGAATGGGGGAGGGTAGGTGAAGTGCTTCATGGATGAGTGCACTGCTTTAATTGTTGGCATTGGATATGGTGTTTTGGTAGCAGCTGGCCTCAGCAGTAGTGATCAGTCATCTCCAAGTAGCACATAGTTCCTTGAGCAGGGAGAGGTTGGATTCACTGCAGGATTTTCACCACATCTTTTCTTGTTTTCTGATGGTTTATTTGTTGTAGTTGAGTTCTTCGGTGCACCAGAGTTCAGTAGATTTGGCGTGGGGGGCATTGTCTCACTGGGACATGGGGGGTTAATGTTTGGTGTCAGAGTGGTGTTGAATTCTTGGAAAAACACATTGCAATCGTGGTGGGTCAGAGATAGATCAGTCCATGTGATTTGGAGTTTGGCAAGGTCTTCCATGAGGGCCTCCACTGGAACGTTGTTGAATGATCTCAAGGCTTGTTTGCTGGGTTCCTGATGGGTTAACTTGATTGATGTGACATGACTAATGTCAAAGGGGATGCCTGATGGTCTGAGCAGTCAGCAGGATTGGAGAGCTGTGATGGAGGGTGGGAAGGGCAGTGATAATAAGGTCAAGGATATTACCTTTCCTGTGAATTGGGTCCTTTGTCTGCTGTGTGAGGTTCAGTGTTGAATAGGCAGTGGAGATCTTCCTTCATTGACTTGGTTCTAGGTTGTCAACCATGTAAGTTTATTTATTTTGATTTGCTGCACATAGGAAGTCATGTAAATCATGTTGTGTATTCTGCACAACTAAGTGTAACAAACTAAGCATGAGGAACTTGGGTATTTTTAAATTTATTTTATTGGAATCATTGCTCAGTACTGGCACTGCCCAGAGTGTCTCGGAGAACATTACAAGGTTCAAAGGTTCAAAAAGATGGGAGGTGACCTGAATGTACTAAGTGTTTTCAGTATAGGATAGAAAGATTAGGATAGACATTTGGTAGCAGGGCAGATGGAGGGGTGGGTTATGTGTAGATTTTGTAGTGAATGTATGTGTAGGCATTGTAGCATAAAGTGAACATCAGTGTCATTACAAAATCAGTATTTATTTGTACCACAAATATTTGCCAGGTGATGTGTAATACTTTATGGCAATACTTGATCTCTGTCTTTTATCTTTTTGAGTAGTTTACTATTTTACATGTTGATAAAGTGGGTGCCAATTGTTAATGTATGAGCAACACCATGGTGTAGGGTTCCAAATTCACTTACAAACAAAAATTGAAAAATGAACAAAATGTTTTAACAGAATCTTGAATCTTCATTCATTCATTCATAGAATTCTGAGAGAACACTATTCTGATGCATTAGTGTTAAAGGTATGTTGTCATCCTATCTTCCTCCTTCTTCTATAGTTAAGAATTGTGGAAAACAGTGTACTTCTCAACTTACTTCCCATTCATTCTTTGGACAACCTATTTTTGGTGCATTTTGTACGTCTCTAAAGCCTCTCTCATGATATTCCTTAAATATAGTGGTTGGATTGTACAGTGGCCCTAAATGTAATCCATAGTGGTTGGATCTAGACATTAAAATGTACCCGTTTTGGATGTGTCTTGATATATTTTGCTAGCATTATTTATGTTATCAATGTTTATGTCTTTGCAGTTCTCCTTGTGCTCTTTAGTTTATAGTGGAGCCTCTTTTATTTAGTTAAAGTCAGCTAGTTCTTGCTATTTGTTTTGTCTTTTTTCGTACCACCACAACTGAAGATTGATTTAGCTGATGACCTACTTCTAGAGTTGTAACATTTATTTGAGATCTAATGGTAAATATACAACATTGCTATGAATGCCTCTAAGTAAATCTGATGAAGGCGATTTCGAAGTTTTGAGTTCAATTTATGATAGCTTGAAAGGTGTTTACTATTTAAATTATAGTGCACTCAACAGTTTTGTTAGCTAGTGAGCTTTGAGCAGTCCAGCTGTCCAAGCGACAGTTATATTTTCCAAAAGTGTAACATACCAATGTGGCAAATAGTGCAATGTTTCAAATATTGAAAGCAGATGAGCTTTTAAATGCACCACCGCTTCATGTTATCTATAACCAATGTCATTACCTTTTTAAGTGTAATGAGAGTGTTAAATGAAAAGGCATAGTTAATCATATGGATGAGATGTGTTTGATTTAAGTATACATGTCGAGTGCTAGTGCATTGTACATTTGTGCAGTTAATTACTATATTGTTTTTATAAGATTGGTTTCATTTTTAAAATAGTTTATTTTAAACATTCCTGCAGGATGTCTTCTTAGAAGTTTTTTGTTGTAGATACTTGAAGAGTAAATCTCTAAAAGATTGTCAGGATAGTGTGGAATACAGCAGACTGTGATTCACAGAACAAATGCACTCGCAGAGGAGTACTGTTGAGTCGATGTGAAATTATTAAATGGCTGTTGCATACAATCTAGAAATTGTCAAGTTGTGGTAAGCAACACAACAATAAACTGCACACACCTCCATGTATTGTGCATAGCAGGGCACTTCACATTGCACCACATCACAAATGGCATTAATAATGTCATTGATACAATTATATTTTAAAATGAAGTTGTTTTTATTGTTGTAATGAAACAGTGTTTATCCCATTCTCAACATCAAGGTGAGTTAGTGGATCTCATTTTCAAAAGTTCTGCAGTGTAAAGAAAGGTGATAAAGGCGGGTTTAAAGGTGTTAGACCTGCCTTAACACTGTTATTTAAACTGCAGATGTGTTACACCTGTCTTAACATCTTTATTTACAATGCAGAGTATTGTGGAGTTTGAAAGTGGATAATGGACAGAAGAGGAGTTTTCCTTCTGCCACACTTTTCAACTCTAACTCTGCAAAACAATTAATTTCTCACTAGCTTGATATTTTCATAAAACCAAACGATTCCTACGAATCTGTATGGGTTTTACACGTACAAAAAGCATGCACATTCCATAGGAATACATTTTAAATACTGGCTGCCATTCATAAACAGTCAGCAACATTTAATGGATATACCCTGGGAGGTGCAAAAGTGGGGAGTAATGGCACCCCTTCCCTGATATACACATGTGCTTCTAAAGGCGGCACATCAGAAAAAGTGTTTCAGTGACAGGTACTTTTCGGTAGACATCCCTCTGGTAACAAAATGAAAGACAAATATTGTTGAAACAAGTACATGATTGGGGGACTGTGGACATGGGAATGCACTATCAACACACCAAACATAACAGGAAGTATAGGCTGCGAGAATTTTATCCACATGAGGAGCTCTGACAAGCTGACCAAGGTTAGGCCATTTTACTGAAGCAAACACTTCTTGCGTTTTGCTATCATTTTAACACCACCAAGTATACCCTTCTGTCACATTAGGTCTAATGTCTAACACTAAGATGACAGGGTCTCCTGCCTGCTGCTTTAGAAGTAGTTACTGACATTACGTTGATAGGTGTTACCATACACAACACTAGGCCCATTTCTGAATGTTCTGTCACTTAACTAAAATCAGACTGCAGTTCTGCTTCCCTTCAAAGAAAAACATGATACCAGAGCCTGAGGTGCAGGGGCAGGGCACACACTAGCTTTCGTTTCAAGAATTAGACCCTGACTGCTCCTGCTCATGAAGCTGTTCCCAGGACATTTGAACATTCCACAAAATAATAGCTTTTGTCATTGGCACAGAGCAGACAAACACAAGAGTAACTAAAAGGACATTTCATTTCAATATTAGCAAAGACCTTGTGTAGAGATGATGCCAGAACAATGAACCAGGCAAGTGGTTCTACTGCCCCCTATTGACTTTTAGGAGTACTGGGTACATGGTAGGGTTTTCTGCTGATTATGCAATTAGTGTATCTGCAGGAGGATACATTCACTGGGCCTTATTATAAGTTTGTTGGTCCAGTAGCAACAGTACTGGTAAACTACCGGTACCATTGTCACCGGAATGGCAAACTACGAGTTCTGCTTGTGGGTGCCTTCCTGCCCACCAGGACTGGCCTGGCGGGCGTACCGGTACCCGCGAGCAGAGCATGTCAGATGCACTGGCATGATTCTCAATCCAGGACCTGTGAATGGGCAATTACTGGGTCGGCAAGGCAGTAATGACCCGCTAATTGCCCATTCGCGGGTGCCAGAAAAAAACACCAGTATCATAATTAGGCCCACTATGTCCCTAGGATTTAACTAACCAATAAAATGTGATAATGTATGCTCTGTTTAGGTAGGGATATAGGTGGAGACATTGGGGATGTATAATACACTGGATACTTTGTTTTGTATGTTAATCTTGTGGTTTTTTTTTCCTTTCAATTTTGTAACCCAACGTGGGCGGGTTCAGTTGTCAGTTTTTCAGTTCCACAGAGCTGACTGACTCTCCCAGCCGTTTGACTGCATGCTGTTTTCCTTGCAACATGTACCTTAAATTATTCTTTCCCTGGATTGATTTCATGGGTCTAAGTCATAGGACCAAAAGGTTTAAGAGGTCCCCTAACATGTCTCCCTTCAAGAGTTTATTGATGGGCGACTAATCAATTTCTGAATCGTTCACATAGTTTAAGTCCGTTATACTGACCAGAAGGGCCAAAATATTATGTTGGACTGTTCTCCATCTTTAGCTGTTGTTGAGATTCCATCTTTGCACAGTTTAGGATCTACAACATTTATTTTTTTGTGAGAAGGCCCTCGGGTAGGATTCCATTCCTGAATCAACGGTGTCTGCAGTAAAGGAGGCCTAAACCCCTGTAGAATTCCTATCCTCCTCTCCGTTAGGAGCAGAATGAGTCATAAGTTCTGGCACAGACGACAATCTAGTCTTCCTCTTCCTCTTGGACCTTGGCAGCTTCCTTATCTACGAGCTGTTCTCATTGCAGCTGACCCATGAAAGGAGATACATTGATCCCCCTCTCCCCTGAGAGAACAGGGGTGCACATAAAGATTACTTTATTTTCCAAGTCATTCCCGAACAAGATATTGCCTTGGAAATTGACGGACAGTTAAAGCAGTCTGTCAGCAATTTGAAGGGAAATGTCAAGTATGAATAACTTCTTAACGGATCCACTATATAACTTAATAGAATTTAGAGGTTCTGCATATAACAACCATACTTCATTCAGTGCTTCAACCCAGTGGTTGAATGTAAATACACATACATGCATATGGGAACTGCCTGGTATTATGCAGAATCACATCCTTCCCATTGGCACTATCTTTCCCCACCTGCATACAATATGAAAATACTTCTGGAATATTTGTTCCAAAGTAGAAAGTCTCCACACAGCCAGAGGCCATTGTGAGGGATTCACATAGAATGACCCCTGGTGTTGTCTGATTTTCCGTAGTCCCAAAAGATGCCAGTGATTCTGGGAATATCTAAGGCCCATTTTACTTTGAGGTAGAGGTGCCACTAAATCTATGGAGCAAGCTCTGAAGGGCTTTACCCAACTCTAATGTGTAAACCTGTAAGGAAGGAGAAATGATGTGACCTCAGTTATATGGCTCCTCACTTTTCAGAGGTGGCCTCTTATCGTTGTTGTTCACTCGTTGTGGGATCCACAAGTCACCATTGTCGTGCAGCTTGACAAGATTCAAAAACATAGAATCAGCAAAGTGCTAACACAACAACAATATGAGTTCATGATGTGCTCCAACATCAGAAAATGAATCATGCATTAACATGAGTTACACATTTTCATGGAATCCTTCACCCAAGTCACCCACTAAATACCATACTTCATTTTGGGCTCCCTAGAGTTCTGTTATTCCTAGTGGGAGGTTTACCACACCTATGCATGAGAGCATCTTTCCTACTCACATACTTCACTTGATCACCTCACTGAACTCAAGTATTGTGACATAGTCACTCCGGGGAAGTCTACTAATCAGCTGTGCAGCCGGTTCAGTGTCATTCAACATTTGTATCCCACAAGTAAACTCAAAGGCTTGCAGCAAATCCAAAATATATTTTCTACCCATCTCCATTCTAATTAAGTCCTTAAGGACCAAAGGATGAAGAGCAGACCTAGAGCCATTCAAGACTCATATTCAGAACCATTGGCATCGGACTCACTAACAGCTTCTACTCTCAGTCCTGTGAATGTGACTGGTCACCACTTACCATGTCTTTGAGAGTGGTCTGAGCAGCCAACCCTTTATCTCCAAGATCAAGCTCTTTTTCCTTAATAGCCAACAAATAGCCGTGCTTTTTCTCTTTTCCAGCAAACTCTGCCTCCAAACTGTTTTAGATCAGACACTTGAGTTGTTGTCCTAACAACATCATGCCCTTTTACAGATCAAACTCCATAGCTCTAATCTTGAGAGACTCCTTCTCTAGAAATAGGGGGGATCAGATTCATTAGGTAGATACAGTAATGGGGGAGAAGAGCATACTTCACCATTCTCAGTGGAAACATTATCTGTTTGGAAGACTATATTTTGCAAGATCAGTCTTTGCATGAGAGAAATGTGGGCCCATACCAGCCAAGACCTTTGCAATCTGTCAAATGTCATGTTAATCAATGCCCCAAAAGAAAGAGAGTCAATCGTCATACTGGTACTGATAAGCTCCCGAAAGAAAAACAACACACAAACAGGTATGCCTAAGAGATAGCTTACCAAAAGGAGCAATACTAAAGGATATCTAACCCCCAGGAAAGGTTAAACACTAAACACAGTTAGAAACCCACACAAGTTAAAGGAGTTATTTTCAGTGCAGCAATAAGCTACAAACTGGTAAGTAGATCAGTCGTTAACAGCTGACAATAACTAAATGTAAGTATCTTATTTCTCTTTTTTACCAAATAATTATTTATTAGTACACATTTTTTAGGGATGTGTATCCACAATCCTTTGGTGAGGCGTGAAGGATGGTCTATCCTTAGTGAAATAACAGGGTGCTGCTAAAGATACTCACAACTCTCACAAATGGCAGTGTGGCAGAGCAGTCCTATTTTACTCTTATGAGGGGAATGAGTATCAAAGTACAAGTAGACAAAGTCACATAGGCAATTAAATATACCCAACATAATATACAGTACAATATAAATACATTTATTTAGTATTGTATTGAGGTTAAAACACTGACAAATATGCAATACGCAAATAAACAATAAAAGCTAGCATATAAGAAAAGCCCTGTCATGAGACAAGCATTGACTACAGCTCACTCCATAAAATGTAATATAGAGCCTTTATAACAGAGACATACTAGGCCTACATGGAGGCAAAGTGTTAAACACTTTAGGAAACAGATTCAGAGGATCAACAATCATCTGTAAATAATAGCCAGATCACAGTCCTGTCTCCTGAAGAGGTCACAGTTCTCCCAACAGAATTACTGGCAAGCATGTTACTACACAATTTATAAACTGGTTGCACAACCCAGATAGACCCGTAGCAAAGGACACAGAGTCTTACTCTCTACTGTCTGGGACACCATGCACTGTATATATACAAAAGAGAACTCTAAAACGCAAATGAAGCAAAATGATATTGGCAAATCCTGTCCCAACCCCTACATAAGTTCCATCCACACAATTATAACAACCCATATACTTTAATTGTAAAAGTCATCAATTTAAAAAAGGTAATGTTGCACAATAAGTAACATTCCATTTAAGCCCCTTCATCCTACCACATATTTTTTGCAATCTGGAATTTATTAGATTTTGCCAGTTTTACTGTGAGAAATACATCCGCTTGTAATGAGACCCCATGTCATTAAGTTCCATTGATTTTTAAAACTGAAAGGTGCCTTTTTATTTTCAACATGTTCTGTAGTTTAAGAAAAAATGTTTAAACACTCTTTTGGTAAGTGTTCATGAAAAACAAGCAAGCACCTTCATTTTGACCTACAGATTGTGAAATTGTTTAAAAATATGTATTTTTTAATGAAGAGAAATTATGATATAATCTATTTTAAAATGAATTTCACTTCACTGCACTACCCTAGAAACCTGTATATATGACTGAAATTATATATTTAATCATGCAAAAATTGCAGTATAAATGCCAGAGACAAATGTGTCCCATAAAGATTGGAGCCCAGATTTCTTTCCACCTGAATTATGTTTTACATAATGGAATATTTAAAAGAGAAAGCTACATTTTTCACTGGTATAGCAGATTTCTATTTTCAATGCCTTGCAGTATCTAGATCTCTGTCCTACTTGCCCTTTAAACATGTTTTACATTCTGTGAAAAAATAAGTTCTTCAGCTTATCATAATGTTAATGCCAACTTGCAACTGGGTAGGATGACACAGCTCACGTCTCGTGGCCACTGTAGAGCAACATATAAGATCTCACTACAGCAATAACACTAACCTGAATTGCTGTTACAACCAGTCGTAACAGTAAATCACTTCTGGAATATGGGTTGTAGTTGCTCCCCATACTGATGCCCCTTAAGACTTCATTGGTGTGTAGTAGTATGATGGCATGAGGATATACAAACGGCACAAATCCTGGGCCTCATTCCAAGTTTGGCAGTCCAGAAATAAGGGTGGCAACACACTTGTTTCTGGACCGCCACACTACGAGTCTACCTGCCTGGTAGGCAGAGTGGTCATGCACGGAAGCATCATTAGCAGCGATATCAGTGCTTCCATCTCCCCACTCTAATAGGACTCCATGGGAATGGGGGGTTACCAAATCTGCTGCCGCCGGATTCAGAATTTCAAGGTGTCAGCCGTCCTCGCAATGAGGCCCATTGTGTGTAAAGGTAGCAGAACCACTACAGCCAGGTTATTTTGGGGGCTTCCACAACAATAACCAGGTGGAGTAATAAAACAGATGTATCACATGCTTACCATTATCCCCATAACTACAATGAGGCCCACAGACTCCATTCATGTTTAATGCATATTTAATTAGTATCTACTGATAAAAAGGACATGCAACAAAAACATAAACCAACTTATGCAAAATTTGATTTCTTTTAAATCCACTGTAAATGTAAAGTTTTGCTTTAATATGTTAATACATGTAAAGTTGTATTGCATACATTTGTTTCTTTACTCTGTACCTAAAGGCATAGCCATTGGCTTGATCTAAAGTCATATGAAAGACATATGCTACTAATATCAGTCTATATGGACCCACTGAGTTTTATTTTTCATGGTGATTGTAGTGCACCACATACACAATCTCCAGTCATGACTGATTTGAAGACCTGGCTTGTGTATTGATTTGCTCTTCATCATCTCTTGATGCAATCATGTGTGTGCTAGCTCAAAATGTCATGTCACATACTTCCATCATCCATCTGGAATGTTTGACATGAACAAATGTTGGACCTGTAATGATTGTCAGGGAAAGCATGATTGTCATGTAAGGCAGGCTGTTGGTAGGTTTTCTTCTTCCTACACCCATTAAATGGATCACTACCACTTTGCTCCTCTTCCTTGTTACAGTCCTTATTCTGTGAAGGTGAGTCATGTCCGAGAAACATACAACTGTATGAGCCATTTTTTTTATTATCAAATTCTTCCCCCTTTCCTGGGTATAAATCACCTGAGTTATAGGCTGAAGGCTGCTGGGCGTGTTAACTAAGCTCCCTTGCTTCATTTGTAGGTTTATTTTCTGATGCAATGTGAAGAGTTATGTATCTGCAGGACTCTCAAATGCACAGACAGAAGTCAATTTTGTGTCTGTGTTGTTGCTATTTAGGATTGACCTGCCATGTAGGCTGATGTTGTAGAGGCCTGGCCCCTTGAATGTAATGGTTCGTAGACACAGTGGGACTTTTGCTCCTCCAAAAGAGTATGTTATAGATGGAGATTATTTCCGCTCATAAGTTCTCCTTCTCTGTCTGTGGCAGGTAGGTCTGCAAAAAGTGCATCTTTACAAATAATGTGCACAATGTCAGCTTCTATTTTCATTAAGTAGAAGATTACAAGGAGAGCTACACCTATTGGGTAGCTGCAGACCAAATACTTTATGTTTTCTTATAAAGAAAACAGTTTTGGAGACTCTGTTAACTTGAGTAAAGCAACCACTGCTGACTGTGCATTGTTTTTACCCCGTACCACTGTTCTTCCCCCCTTTGGTTAGCATGGTAAAGTAGATCTTAATAATGTTTCTAATCCCCGTTGAAAAAATATTTACATTTGAGTCTGAGGGGATTATGGCTTTTGGGGAGGTAGAGAACAAGCTCCTGTTAGTGGTCAAAGATTTAGATTATTGGTTGTGCGGGCATGACCGCCTTATTGCATATTGGGGGTATCCCTCCGATAAATCAAGTGGGATACCACCAAACGAATTTACTGTTAACAGCACTTTGACTGCAGGAATTACCGGCAGGTTCCAAGTGCCAGCAAGGGCTGTTACTCCCCATTCCAGATTTAACCTTATTTCCTTTTCACTAAGACCACTTTTGGAATCACAAGGAAAACGTCTTATTATATTGAGGTATTCACTCACTTGTGCATATGCATAATATATTTGATCCACCTGGTAAAATAATAGGTCCTGTCTCTCGGAGGAGGTGCTTTCTTTTTAATGGATGTTTTAACAAGGGGATGTTTTTTCTTATAAGGTCCAATTCAACTGAGGGCTTCAAGGGAAGTATCCTAAGGATTGTCTGTCATCATTGGGTAGTACCATTTTGGGATATTGGAAAGCATTCTCTGAAAGATTGATATCTTTGTCCTAGGATGGATCTGATGAGATCCTGCTGTGATACGTACCTTCCCAAGAAAATATTTTCTTTTAATGTCATTTTTTGGGGGATAAATTAACTATTATAAAGCAAACCAATGCTTTTGGAATACGGTTCATTCTCAGGGATTGTAAGTCATGATGTCTGTACAATACCATCTGACAGATGTCTCTTTTATTTCAATGACACATTATTTGTAAAGGGGAGTGGCCTGAATGTAGCTATTATGATAAGCTATTTATATAGCGCATTAATCCAAAGCACTTTACAGAGCACATATTTACATACAATATCACCCAACCGAAATTGGTACTCATTTGTCGACCTCGGAAGGATGAAAGGCTGAGTTGGCCTTGCCGGGATTCGAACCTGCGACCTACAAATCAGGCTCAGATCGGAGCAGCGAGTGCTCAAACCGCTGAGCTATCTTACTGGATATGTTACTTATTTTGTACATTATAACTGTTAGGCTTTTTATACATTGATTTCAGAGATCTCAATAAATACTACCTTAGCAACATCCCAGTAGAAAAAGTCTATAAAAACATCAGAGATCATTATAAATAATGAAAATCAGCTTTCAGTCCCATTGATAGTGCGAATGTCTCTCACAAATTATAATTTCCCTCTAAGTAGGTCTGCCAGATAGAATTAGGGGCATACTGCACTCCATCACGAATCTATGTGATCACTGCATGACCCATAATGTCGACTATTAAATTGCCGACTCCCATTATGGCGCGCAGTGATCACATAGATGACTGTGCCCTGCATTCCCATAACTTCCTCCCCCCTACCCCCTTACCATTTGCGGCGGCACACCATGTAGTGTGCTGCCATCTGTCCTCTGACCCTGCGGCATCAATTCTCGCCCACTAACTTGGGTCCGAACTGGGTTCACAGGGTCTGTTTTTCTTTTTTTGTTTTCTTTTACTTTTTTCTCCTTTATTGCCCCCACTACCATCTAATGGAAGTTGGGGACACCCCCGCTACTGCCGCTGCCATTATTCTATGTAGTGGGGGTCGGCATGTTATTACCATGCAAAGGTGCAGTAATGAACAAGTCGCAATTATCAGGGTGACATTTTTGTATTATTCCCTCCATCACCAATCACTAATAGATGATATTTCGCAATGTGCCTTTAGCCTCACAGTCCACTACAAAATGTTTAAGGGTCTCACTGTCTGGCCAAATGCACAGTTTACAAGGTGCAATAACCGCACTTATACCCTTTCTGGTGTATAAAGTGTGGCAGAGGTTAAAATGAATGTGCAAACAAGTTGCAATTATGTAATCATAGGGGTGAGCCATTAGGTATCCATTGCTTCTGATAGATGTCCTAATGTATGCTTCATATTCTTTTGCAGTAGTCTTGGTGGCTAAATTACCCATGATCTGTTCAGAGTCAATAGCCAGCAGCTCCCTTTTAACATGAAACAGTAGCCTTCCTGAAGTCAGGCTAAATGGAGAACCCCCCTGCTATCCACCCAATTCCGAATATCCCAGAAGTTCCTACAAAATGACAGCTTCTTACATTCAAGAATGTCGACATCCACAAGCAGCCCATTAGCATGTACGAGTGAGCCCTCATTAGCCCAGGAAATCTTAGCATGTTACTACCCAAAAACATATGTTCCTTCTTATTCCTTGTTTTCGACTACAATGGTGCAGTGTTGGTCCTTTACTCCTGTGTCATACGCCCTGTTGTGGGGAGATAGGCTGGGAACCTTTGTTGCATATTGGGTGAAGCATTTAGCTCAACATCAAAGAGTTATGCATGTCATTGCTAAAACCTGTGACTGTAGATCCTACTACTATTTATTAATTCCTTTCACTATGTTGGTCTTAGCCAGAGACTCCATGCTAATGCTTTGCAACCCAAACAAGTAACCTGTGTCATTTATACTGCATTGGTATGGGGATACAGAGATGGCAGCCAACTACAAATTAAAGAAATTATGTGCAACCTAGCTCTTTCACAAAGATCCACCTCTTCTGCCCTGAGAAAACATTCTCTGTCGGCTTCAAGTGACCAGCAAGTTGGTGACTCTGTAGACAAGGGACCACCCAACAGCAAGTAGATGTTGGTACTGAGGGTGATAAGAGGGGGATCCTCTGATCACCCCTCCTTCGACCCCATCAAATGGCAGGGAAAATAACAGTAAAAAACAGGGAGGTGTGTCACGCAGAAGTCCACAAGCATAATAATGTGATGTAGAACAGATTTGCAATGAATTGCTGAGAAGAGAGCGAAATCAGAGCATAGCTATACCATAAATTGTATTAACATCAAATCCATTAAAACATGTTGAGCTGAACATTCTAGCCATATTGCATATCAGGCTTTCACGTTGTAGAGGAAATGTATATAAGCAAAGATGAAAAAATAGATAACATGCCATATATTCATAATGTAAATCTAGTGTATAGTCAAGTGGCAAAAAACTGAACTCTCTCCAAGTGAAGGGAATCACATGGGAAGAGGCTGTAAAGTGCTAGATGAACACAACCTACACGTGATAGGCATTTCAGTCAATATTGAAATACATTAAGAGTACACATATTTATTTACTTATATAAAAACAATGAACAATTTTTCAATACATTGAAAACACTCCATAAAAGACTTGAACCTAGCAAGTCAAAGAACTATTGTGTCTGATAAAATATGTTCGACAACAGTCACAAAAATATAGAACAATTCATTAGGCTGTTACTTTTAGCTTTCAATTCATGCCAGCCATTCTACTTTTGGTCTCCCATGTGGTTATTTCGGTGTTGCAGAGTTCAGTGTGTGAAGGGTGTTGGTGTTGGTGGGGTGCAGGACGGACAGTATAACACCTTCCACCTCAAGTGATACTTTGCTACCAGAATACAAGGGAATGTTACAAAACAGACATAATACAGCAGGTGGTGGACTGGTGATCCTAGAGTCAGGTTCTCCAACACGCTGATTGTAAGCGTCTGACTGTGGCTTTCCAGTCACTCACTTACTTCAGAAGCAAACACAAAAAGTCTTTAAAACGAGGAAGTGCTCTGACCAGGCAGAAATGCAGACCCTCTTCTCTGTGTACACAGCTACCCCCTCCCTTTTCCTCCCCTGTCAAAGCAAATGACCATAGCCTTGTATAAGGTGAGATGAGGGTCTGTAGCTCACCCATTGTTTTTAAGTAACTAGCCGTTAGAGGGGGATTGACAGGTTACTGCATGGCCAATTTGGTCACATGAGAATTGGTCACAGTTGTTTGCCCGAATTTTGCCCCATATATATGAGGGGGAAAATCGAGCAGTGAATTCCACCATGCTCATTTTTTTCAGTCTTGCCCATTATTTTGACCTAAGAACGTTTAAGGGTAGTAACAAAGTAGGCTTTGGCCTACTTTTCTTTGGCTGATTTCTTAGACCTGGAAAACGGGCATGAAGAAATCATATTATGTGTATGAATTGGAGATGTGCTAAAATGGCAGTGGATTTTATTTTTTGACAAAGTGTCACTTTCTTTGTGCTAAATTTTGTTAAAAACGATAAGACATTCATAAAAACCTCTTCAGATTGCCATAGCATGTGCAGTCCCAAATGAAACATTGAAAGAGTTGTTTCAAGCAACACATCAGACTGCAGAGCATTGGTGGATAGTGTCAGGATTATGGGCTGTTTGGGACTGAAGAGATGCCAGAAACTGAACAAATAGGGCAAATACTACAAAACCCATGAGAACTTGTGGAAACTGGTAGTTTCCCGCCGTGCGCGCGTGTGGCCAGCTGAGTTTGATTAGGAACGGTTTATCAAGGCCACACGGCGTACGGCAGGTGTGGCTTATTGTGGGTGTGTGCGGAGCTCCATGTCGGAGTGAATTTCCACAGAGACGGCGGCAGGCGGTGAGCAGGCGGTTCGAGTTGCAAGCAAGGCTGCCGCTGTGAAGTGCTGTTTCATCCAGCATCTGGCACGGCTTCCGAGCCTCCCAGACTTCAGATAAGTGCCTCATGAGTATTTTTCCACGTTTTTGAGTTCTTTGTACCACAAACATTTGGTTATTGAAAGGTTGGGGTGCGGAGGGGGCGGCCATGTCCTCCACTGGTCCGGTACTGAGTCTGAATTACAGCTGCATTGTATACGAACATTGTTAGGGACTAGGCCCTGGTATACAACGCCTCCTCCAGGACATTCAGACACCAATCCTCAGTCAACAGGCATATAGGGTTACTTTTCTGATAAAGGAATTACTGTACGGATTATGTCTGGTATAAGGAACTGAGTACTCGAAGTCAGTACTACTGTGCACATGTGTTTTCATGTCTTGGTGATCACTATTGCTATGTGCTAGCCCAACATGGGCCATGTGTTATGTCCTTCATGGGGAGAGTAAGTTTCTCCAGTGTATATTCCATCCTGCTTGCTTTATGTAGTGTTTTATGTCAATGTGCATTGTGGTACATGTATTAAGATGTGCTGTGCTCAAGGAAGTTACAAGTATGTCATGTTCAGGAACTATGCAGGGTTAGTAGTGTAGGGTTTTTTCCTGTTGCTTCCCTCGACCTATCCACACTTGGGTTTCCTTCAACCTTTTCCTGGTTTCCCTATATCCCCCACCCTGTCCACAACCTCTTCCTAACCCTCTTCCCCCCACTGGCTGCCACGTGGTGTCCTGTTCACTACACCAGGCACCTGTGCCAACCACGGTGGGAGGGTCGACTTCATTCGGCTTCTGTGGTTCGGGGAAGAGTGTCGACCGCTCTTCCCTATTTGGTTGTGTATCTTGACAGATAGCAATGTTGTGTCAGCCTTCTCATTGAATATCCTAATTGGTGTCTTATATTCTGATATTCTAAAAAATTGTTGTGAGGCAGCTACTCATTATAGAAATAAGGTGTTTGAAGTTCTTAATACAACAGTGAATGAATATGTTTTTACTGTTGCTGTATAAAGAGTACAAATTCCAGTGCTCATGAACAAAACCACCTCAGTCCACTATCTCTCACAAAAAGTTCCCACCTATTTTCCATCAACTACAAGCATCTCTTGTTAACATAAAGGTTGGCTGTAAAGGTCCCTGAAATATAGAGTGAAGCTTTTGATATGTCCAGGATAGACATCCTTATATATGAGAATGTTGATCTGCTCAATATAAAAATACATTTGCTCCCTTTACATTTTTGATCACCCATCTGCTCCTAACTCTGGATTTAGGAGCTTTTTCGGTGAATTTGCTGTCCACACATTATAAATGTGTTCTCTGGTAAGCATTGTTGGTGCTTTTATGGTGGGGAATATTATATCATAAAACCACTCATCAAAGCCATTTTTACTGTTTCTATATTACCCAAACCCTCAGTAGATTTGAGTTCCTCGGCTGTGCTCGGAGAAGCGGCTTCTTCCCCCCCCCCCGACATCCCGCAGCAAGGTGAATCATTTTTTGCTCCGTTCAGACGGTGGGGACACAGGGATAGGAGCAATGGCAGTGTGCAAGCCCTGGAACTCGCCCACATTCAGGCACGTTCTAAGGTGTCTTCTTCTAAAGCAGGCTTGCATTATTCATAAGAAAACAAAGGAACGCTCACTGTAGATACAAAGCGCATCAGATAACCGAACGCCGGGTTGTATATTAACTGCCCGCCTCACAAGAGAGTGCAAGTACTAGCAGATAGAACACATGAAGAATACGATAGCGTATCTCCTTTATGAGGAACAACTTACAAAAAGCCTCACACAACAGCCTCTACGGAAAACTTCTGAAGCCCGGGCCAAGCGTCATTTCCAGAGTGCCGAGTGGTCATCTGACGGCATTTTCGGGTACACATCAGAGCGGCAACAGGTAGCGAATAGCCCCTTAAACCTGCTAACAATTGAGAAGGAACCTGTAATAAGCCAGCTGGGCAGACAAAGTGGAACAGTCACATATCCTCATATCCCCACAGGGGAGCGCTCCCCTCCCCCACACATAGAAGACGTGCCATTCAGCTTTCACTTTTCAGGCAACCAGGCACTAAAAGAATAATACTGTATTATGGAATCAGATCTGGATACTGTGGGGATCCAAGTCCATGTATTTTCTGAGGAAGATTTGGACTTCACCCTTAGTTCCAAAAAATCTTTAGGACACTCACTGGTCGGCGCATTCTCTCAAGGAGTTTGCCCTATCCAGAACTGGCTGGAAGCCCTAGAACACCTGATTGGGGATGGCCTTAAGACAAAAGGCACGGATGGAAACACTGGCACGTCCTCTAAGCAGACTGCCACAGAAACAGTTAAAATGGGCAGAGACCAGACCTGCAAGCATAAGTGCCCTTCGTTGTCCCCGGGACTCGACAAGGAGGGAAAAAGGAAACCTCCTGAGGCTGTTGACACATTCGAAAAGCTGAAGGATGCCTTCATGATGCGATAGACCATGCTGAGCCTCCTACCCCCTTCCCCAGGGGTGCAAAACACAGGGGACGAGGACTCCTCACCAGAGTCCGTAATGTCTGACTTAAAATCCTCCCTGAAGTAGAAGAGTGGTAAACTGAAATGCAAACAAAGGCATTTGGAAGAATCCAAACAGGAGGAAACAGACATGTTTGACCCCGAGTCAATCATGCACCCAAGAACTAATGACTGGCTACCATCACCAAGAGTTGTAGCATACATGACCCACAGGCTACAGAAGCCTATTGAAAGAGAAGTGATGCTTCGGATGTGGTCAGAGTGTCCAAGACCGGATTTACCAGGGAAGGTAGCGGAGACACCGGAGCTAGATCTAAAAATGACAGCATTTATCTCAAAGGCCTCCACAGACCTCCGGAAAGACATGGACTGGGCCTGGAAAGGCTGCCAAGAGAAGGTCTTAGACATGACAGTTTTGATTCAAAACAAGGAGACCTAGCCTAATTTGAAGCCGGTCAAACTTCTATGAAGAAGATTTTCCCATCAAGAGTTTTTGCCGGGACCGGACACAGTAGAGGTTGTGCTTCTGGTCACTTCCACTTGCAAAAAAGACCTCAGAATCCAAGAGCCCATTACTGGGAGTCCCTTTACCAACACTCTTTCTTTCCAGCATGAGGACACGGAAACTGAGGGCACAGATGACAAGGCTAGTACCCCCACCAAGGGGCACACTCAAGTGAAAGAAACAGTGACTTACCCTCCAGTGGGGGGCAGGACACTGTTGCACTTAGGTAATTGGTCCATGCTTTCAAGCGACACGTGGCTAATCCAGACAGTGGCAGGATTCCATCTAGAATTTGTTGCACCACCAGTGCAGCAAGTAAGACCAAAGCATTTCGCACAAGTGTGCGAGGAGTGCAAACTCCTAGAAAGCGAGTTAAGCCAGCTAGTGAGCAAGGGCACAATAGATCACAGCAGCATTGCAGTGACTGCCTTTAAGAGCAACATGTTCCTAGTTCACGGCAAAGATAAAGTAAGACCTGTGATAAACCTGAAGGAACTGAACGGGTGGCTGGTTTACAGACACTTCAAGATGGAGACTGGCTAGTGAGGTTATATCTAAAGGATGCCTATCTAACAATACCAATTGCCAAGATACATTGCAGATTCCTCAGCTTCTTCTGGAACAACCAGGTATGGCTGTGATTCCGCCTTGCCTCAGTGCCCTGGGACTTTACGAAAGTAATGAGACCGGTGGCGGTGGCCATGAGAGAGAGGGGGATCCGCATGATTGTTTACCTAGACAATGTTCTCATGTTAGCAGATGACAGGGAAGTGCTGATCAGCCAGATACAGTGGGCATCCAAACTCCTCTCATCCCTAGGTTTTCTGATAAATCAGGAGGAATCAAAATTGATTCTGAGTCGACGCCTAGAATTCCTGGGTTTCGTACTAGATACGACAAAGGCGACACTGGAACTTGCAATGCCCAAGGTGAGAGAAATTCAAAAGGAGTTGAGAGCAGCATTAGCAAAGCCCTTAATATCTCTGTGAACACTAGCGAGAATTGACAGGCTTCTAGCACCTTGCCAGGCCACCTGCATTACAGAGCCCATCAAAGGATGAGGATTCAGCACCTACAGTAGGGTCTAGTGTACCATCAGTTAGTGCTCCTGGATTAGGAAGGGAGAGTAGAGCTACAATGGTGGCACCAGAACATGGTGGCATGGAACGAACTGGCAATCTTTGGGGACGTTCCAGGGCTCATCATAGAGTCCAAAGCCAGCAGAGCAGGCTGAGGAGTAAGATGTGAGCACATGGAAACAGGCAGCAGATGGTCCCAGGATTAACTGTACCTCCACCTCAATTGCTTGGAATAGCTTGCAGGTTCTTTTGCAATGAAAGCTTTCACCAAAGACAGAGCAGAGTGTTGCATCCTTCTCAGGATGGACAGCATCTCGGCAGTCTGATACATCAACCACCTCAGAAGAACGCAGTCATTAATTCTGGTGGAGTTGACCAGGGAGACGAGGAAATGAGTCAGAGCTACCTCTCCTTTCTAGCGCTAAGCAGAGATTGACATGTTTCTATAGTCTAGTAGGAAAACATTAGATCACACTGGTGGAGCACAAAATATACAAAAAACAAATGTATTCTGATTAAGAAGTAGTAACATAAAAACAGAACAGGAACACGGAAAAGATGACAGTCTGGTTTACAAAGAATCGTACATTAAAGCATGACATGAAAGCAATAAATAACTTTTTTTGTGTGAACATGAAGACCAATTCAAAACTTTTCACAGTGCAAGATGCATTTTAGGATATTGCATGGGTCAGGACTAAATGCATGACTCGTAGCAAGACTTGTCGACACTGTATTGAGTGTTTCAAATTCGGGAAATTATAGTTCTCTAAAGGAGTTGTTCAGTAACATAGTTCATAGGGAAATCCGAGCTATCATCAGGACTGGTCGTGTTCTTAAAAGCGCAGAGGTGAGTGATAATGATTAGTGGAGTGCTGTTCAGAACATCATCTAAAAACAATATAAACAGAATAAAATAAGTGGGTGTGCCACAATGGTATATAGCTAAGCTCTAGATAGAAAAAATATGTCAACGTAGCTCTAGTCAGTGTTTTAGGTGCTCTCGGGCTGTGGACGGTGGTCCGTAATGGCGAGCGTCGGGTGTTCAAATGAATACACCAGAAACCTGCAATAGTCAGGTAGGGGTGTGATTTTAATCACAAATGTAAATATTAAGTAACTCATCTAGGTAAATAAATGGATGAACAAAATACCTGGTTTTTGGACAATCGATGGGGAAACACAGGATTAACCGCGAGTCAACAGCGGTATGGTGTCCGGCTTGATAGAAAGGACAGCAGTTGGTGTTGATTTCAGATTAAAACCGGAGTGGAAAAAGTCTCTGTGCTCCTGCAAAGTCAGGGCGTAGTGTGAAAACAGTGCAACATTATATTTACATATTGATAGATAGCATAGTCAAATCTGAGGAAAAATGCGAAAAATCGCGAGGAGAACGTAATTAAAAAAATAGAGAATTAAGGCAGGTTAAGATAAAAAATGCCTCTAATTATTTATTCAAAACAGTATGGCGAGAGCCAATAGTGACCGTAACCCAAAGGGGGCCAAAGAGAGAGCTGAAGCAGCGCGCAGTGTGTTTACCTGGTACGAGCTGCAGATGCTTCGATCAGTCTCTCTTAGTTGCGCATGCGTAGTCGCCTGCAAGGCCGAAATTGTATGTCTTTATAGCGAGTTGCTAAGGGAGACAAGCACATCAACGAGTGGGCGTTGTCCTGCTGGCCAATCTGAGCGCGTCCCGGGTGGGTGCAAGAGATGACGTGGCGTGGCTAAAAATGCTATGTAAAAGGCTTGTGAAAGGGGTCAATAAATGAAATACAGGGGTGCTATTTAATGAAAGCAGACCCATAATAGTGGAAAGATTCAATCGAGCTGTGCAAAATATTTTAAAAATTGCTAATAGAGACGGGCACGTTAGGAGTGGGCGTTGGTCCCGCTAACCAATCTGAGTGCGTCCTTAGCAGATGCGCTGAATGACGTGGCACGGCTGAAGAGGCCATGTAAAAGGCTCATAAAGGGGGCCAATGAATGGAGAGGTACTGTTCAGAAAGAACCAGTGACCAGTTGACCAAGGACTTCTGGCATTACTGCCTCAACCAGCAATATCAGTGACAGTGGAGTCTCTCCCTGGAGTACAGAATGTGGAAGCAGACTGGAACTCCCACTACTGGCATGGCTCCAGTGACTGGATGCTCCAGAGAGAAGTGTTTGCTCAGATTATGGATACCTGGGGTCCCTTAGACGCCGACCCATTTGTCTCCAGGTTGAACAAACAGTTACCTAAGTTTTTCAGCTGGAGGATGGACTCGGAAGTGCAAGTAGCGGATGCTTTTCTGCAAGCATGTTTGAGCACAGTACACTGCGCCTTCCCCCATTCATGATGTTGGCGATAGTACTAGCGAAGATCAGGAGAGAAAAAGTGCAGGTGGTCATAGTAGCCCCGAACTAAAAGTCACAAGCTTGGTTTCCAGTTCTGATGCAACATTTATCGGATTTCCCATGAGTGCTTCCTTCCACGGAGGATCTCTTGTCTGATCCGACTGGAAGGATTCATCCTTTGATAAGCACGGGGCAACTTCCTCTACTGGCGTGCTGGGTATCGGGAGCAGATGGAGCATGCCAGGCATTGCAAGATGGGCTGCAGAGTTTATCAAGAAATCCCGGGCCCCCTTTACACTCAAGAGTTATGAGGTGGCATGGAGTAGATGGTGCCTATTGTGCAGCCGGTGTAGTCTTCATTCCATTTCACCCCCTCTAGTGCAGGTGTTAAATTTCTTAGCATCCCTAGGCAGAGTGAGGAGAAGCTTTTCGAACTGTGGGGGTACACAGGTCGGCAATTTCAGCCAGTCACAAACCGCTAGTCAGAGCCCCCATAGGTGAGGACCCTGCGATAGTAAGATTGATACGAGGTGACAAATTGAGTGTTGCCCCTATTCCTAGATAGGTGCAGCGATTGGACGTCACCGTAATCTTGTGGCTAGTTACAAACTGGCTGTGTAGCAAAGATCTGATGGACCAACAGCTATCTGGAAAACTATCAATGTTGTTGTGCCTGATGTCCTGTAGGAGAGAGTCTGACGTGAAGGTGCTTGAGATAGACAGGAACACCTTCTACCTAGAGGGGATGACCTTTTCCATCGCGAGAAGGACTAAGGGTCTCTCTTTGATGATATCATACCCATATTTCCTGGACCAGCCTAAACTGTGCATGGCTAACTGTATCAAGGAATATGAAGGAAGGACAGCTGAAGTGAAACCTGCAGGTGTTTCCCAGTTGCTCCTTATGCGCAGAAAACCATTTAAAGCGGTAGCAGCAGCGACTATAGCCCATTGGGTGTGAGAAATCATGTCAGTAGCAGGCATAGATGTAACACATTTCAGGGCACATTCAGTCAGGGGCGCCATGGCCTCCAACACCTTTAGTGTCAGAGCGAGTATTCAAGACATCCTAAAGGCAGTGGATTGGTCCAGCGATACCACTTTTAAGACCTTTTATTTTAAGCCGATTGCAAGTGTGGCAGCAGCAGTGGTGGACAGATTTGAACATGCATAATGCTTGCCTCGATCTTGACATAGCATGTAGATTACCCCTGCTGTAGGGCAGTGAATCTTGATTCTATTAAAGGCGCAAAGGCGAGCATTATCCCACCCAGGGATGCATAGCATAATAAAGTGATGTGCATTATAATGGCAGTTTTCTATTCATATTGAGTGCGTTGTATGACCCTACCTAACGTATGTATTCCCTGAAAGGGGATGACCAGAAGGCTACCTGAGGACCTGAACGAGGAGGAGACGATGTCTGTGCAGTCAGTCGCCAGAGTTGGCCATGTGAGGCCCTCTGATTGGTGAAGGCCAGAGTGAATAAAGCATATGTGGCATGTTGGTTTTCTGTTGGGAATGTTTTTGTTGTTACCGGATGTCATTTGAACGGAATCATGGAAAATGAAAGGACTTGGGTGGGAGATGGCTCATGGGCCATAGAGTCTGGACATAGACATAGAACTACCAGGGATATTGGGGGTTGAAGGAGTATGGGCTTAGAATCTCAACACTTCGAATCAGACGTTTATCATTCACATTTTAGCGAGGGTTTGAACTTCAACTGGGGCCCAGGGTGTGAAACTCATTACTGTACTGTAGAGTGTGTGTCTTGGGCAGAATTAAATAGATGCCAATGCACAGAGCACATGCTTGAAATTGCATGTTGATCCATGATGCTATTTCAATGAACTGAGCTGCATTAAATATATTACTAACATAATCTAACATACTAATTAAGCCAACCCCAGTTAACATGTAACTGAATCCCATAATAACATTTAGTGCAAATTAGTCAATGATGGAATAAGCTGAATGCAGACTGATGAAAATGCATGATGCTCTCAAAATGAGAAGAAAAATGTACATTAGATATGCAGGCTGGATTTGCGCTGGGTGGTAGCTGAAAAATGTGAAGTTACGTTCTTCTAAAACATAACTTTGTTTTGGAGCAGGAAGCGCAAGGAAAAAATTAAACATTTTTCTCTACAGCAATGAAGTTAGTACAATGAGGAAAGCACTCAGTTGCAGATTGCGTGATTCTTAGTGGGATGATCTGATCAAGGGGAGGTGCTTGTGATTGAAAGGGGCGGTCACAGAAAAGGGTTTGGAGGCAGAGGAGAGGGGCATTCCTCTTTGGGCACTGATGGACGAAGGAGCAGAGGGCTGGCAGGGCAGACGGAGTTCAGTGCTGGCAAGCTGACTAAAGCTGAAGCTGTCTCCTAGGCAAACAATCCCTAGAAAAACTGCAGTCTCAAGAATCCTCATCTGGGTTTCCCCCTGCATAGCTGGCAGAAAGACTGAGGAAGATTTCACTGCCAAGCTGAGTCAGGAATATCTCCAACCGATCTAGGTAAATAGGCGGTTAAGTGAGGTACTGGGAATGTGAAAGATACTAGGTAGCCCAGATTAAGTAGTTCACTTCATTTTAGGTGCTGTATTAGAGATTCTAACTCCAACATGCATGTACCACTATGTTCGTATTTCTCAGAGTTTTGTTGTTTTTTAAAAGTGTATTTTTCTTGCCAAGTTTCTTGAAGCCAAGGTCAGTTGCCAGGGCTTTGCACAGATAAAGTGCTGAAAGCTATTTTAAGAAGAAATGTACTTGCACTGTGAAGTACAATGTGGGCATAAGTGTCAGTCTGTGCAAATTGTATGATTCTATTTTACGATAAAAAACAGATTAAAAAAGTAATTTAGATGAGATGCAGATGTGTGGTAAGAAATATCTCAAAGTAAAGTAGCCGCAGTGAGCTGTTTTCTAGAGAGATTGAATGAATGTGCTGTATTTCAATTGCATGCTTTACATTTGTTGAAACTCAGCCAAAGGGTGTAGTGTGGTATTGTACATAAGGTACCACAGGAGGGCATGAGCCATCTATCCAGAGTGCAATAAGTCCAGTACTTCTTGTTGTTAGTGACCCTGGTAAAGATAATTATTAGGCAGTATTCTGAGATCAGTCTCACCACTATAAACATACCCCAACAAGTTTACCACAAATACCACCAAATACCACAAAGTAATAGATATAATCCCAACATATATCTTACAGGCTCATCTGATATGAAGATTTGAGTACATGTTCTAAGTCAGAAAAAAAGAAAGAAAAAAAGTATTTTGAAATGGAACGATTTAAATTTGCTGGAAGAGTAGAATTAAAGGAAGTTTAAGCATAATGCTTTCCTCCATGCTTTAATAGAATCAATACTTCCTGTGCAATAGCAGGAGTAATCTTCATTGAACTCAGTAACACCTGACTTCCTTCTACTATTATTTGGACAGCCCATTATGGAATGTCCATGCCATGTTTTAATGTCAAACTTAATTTCTCCGCTATTATTGATGCTCAATACACAATGGCACATACTAGTTTGTGACTAACACTGTGGCTTTTATACAATACCTTGAAACCAGGCTATGTGCTCTCATGCAAGCAATAGAACTACACATATACCAAACCATGATTAATACAGACAATACCGCTGCTGTTGATGCTCTCACCCAAAAGAAAACTATGCCTATGTCAGCACTGATACACTCATGTCTTATAACCATTGTGCTTCAGATGACCTACAAAGATGATATTTAGAAAGAAAATGGTTCATTACAAACCAGCCCAACTACAAACTGCATTTAAGTTAGCAACAATAAGTTTCACAATTAAAAAATCGTAATTTACGTGGAACATGTTCTAACAATATCTCTAAAGACCTCCTTAAGTTTCAACTTGCTTAGATCATCCAAAGCATCTCTTTGATATTGGAGCTACTTTCCTCCCTCACAATGTAGGCACCATAATGGAACATCTACCCAAATATTCCGACTTGGATGATAGTGCACATTGAAGCCAGAGGACATTCCTTATCATCCACATGTATTTGGTAGATTTGCACCTCTTTCTTCAAATGAATGTATAGCTTCATGAATAAAGACAAAATTATTCAAGTCTCCCCAGACACTTGGCCAGCAGCTATTGCAAAAAATGCCCACATTGGACCATACAATCCTTTTAAACTATCGTCCAATTGCAGTTCTTCTCTGGCCAGCACACATTCAGGACACAGTTGTGACTTTACAGTTACAGAGGTATTTGGAAGAAAGTAACATTCTGGATGGTTACCAATCAGGGGTTAGGCCAGGTCAAGGCACTGAGACACCTTGATGGCTATCTGGAATGATATCCTTGATGCTGTTGGAGGAGGTGACATCAGCATGCTTGTCATGCTGGACCTGTCAGCAGCTTTCGATACATTTAATTTTGCCATAACTTAACCCAGGTTGATGTCTCTGGTAAATGCATCCAAGGAATACATTGAATGGTTTGACTCATTTCTTGTTGATTGATATCAACAGGTCAGGAACGGCCCTTACTGTTAAGGAGCACTACTAGGCACTTGTGGAGTGCAGCAGGGGTCATGTCTGTCACCTCTACTTTTAAACATTTACATCTGCCAACTGATGAACATTTTTACACAATTTGACCTTCAGTACCATTCATATGCTGTCAATACTCAGATCTATGTTAGTCTAAAGCAGCCTTTGGAGGCAGTGGAGCGAGTTCTGAAGTGTGCCAAAAATAAATCACCTCTGGATGTTGGAGAAAAATCTCCAACTGAATCCCTCCAAAACCGAGATTATTGGTTTTGGCCCTAAAAAGAAGCTGACCAGGGTGATATCCTCGGTTCCCTGCCCACTTTTATTCAGGACTGCAACCAATTATACACAGTCTGTACACAATATGGGTTGAAGTTGGCAGTCAAGTCTAAGTTGCAATTCACAAGTTAATCATATTCTTAAGTCTTTCTTTCATCAAATGAAATGTTTAAAACCTTTGCTGTCACTGATTTCTGAGAAGTACCGCTGTATTGTATTAGGCACCCTTACCAATTCTAAATTGCAGTACTGCAATGCTTTTTTATCACAAATCCCAAAATACCAACTGCCACGCTTACAGGTGGCTCAAAATTCAGCAGTCTGTTTGATTTTTTCAGTGCCACGGAAAACATCTATTGCAGAGTTCTGTTCCGGAGAGCCCTCCGTTGGTTACCTGTTCAACAGTGGATAGAGTTTAAAATGCTATGCCTCGTTTTGAAATGCATTAATGGGCTTGCTCCAACCTTTCGGACATCTAAAATGGTACCCCACTGTCCCACTCGCAATCTGCCTTCTAGGGGTCATGGAGGGGGGTAATTCCGAGTTTGGAGGTAGCCATGGTGCTATTAGCACCATGGTTGCCTCCAAACCCGGGTCCGGGTCTGGTGTCTCTGAATGGGGACTTACCGGGTCATTCCAACCTTGGAGGACCCGGTAAATCCCCATTCAGAAAACCATTCCCCATTCCCATGTGAGCCCCCATAGGGCTCAATGGGAATGCGGAAGGTGCTAATAACGGGCCCGAAAATTGCGGGCCCATTATTTGCTCCCTGCTCCCCTAACGGGACCCGCTAAGGACGTCAGGTCTGACTAGATGTTATCAGTGGGTCCCGCTAGGGAAACTCGGAATAGGGTGGTAAGGGGTTACCAGCACCGGCATCCTTACCGGTGCCGGTAATGCCTTAACGCCCACCTCGGAATGACCACCATAGTCTATTAGCAATACCTTTCTCGAGAACAACCACCTGGGGAGATAGACGGTTTTCTCATGCGGGCCCTCGTGTGTAGAACTCCCTTCCACTATATCTGCAGCAAATCAATTCCCTACCCAGGTTATGAAAACAACTGAAAATGGGCCTCATTGCGACCCAGGTGGTAAGTTACCGCCTGGGTCGTACCTTTAACACCATGGCGTAAACTACGTTTACGCCATGGTGGTTGGCAGACTTACTGCCCCATTCCGAGGTTGGCGGGGCGGTAAGTCCCCAATCCCCATTTACCCTTCCCCAATCACATTTTTGCCCCATAGGGCATAATGGGAGTGGGGAAGGCGTTAATTACGCCACCGTAAATTACGGTGGCGTAATTAACACCAAGGTCCCTTAGCGCCATGGATTTTAACACCTGCTAAAAGCAGGTGTTAAAACCTCAATGGCGCTAAGGGACCTCGGAATCAGGCGGTAAGGGTCGGCGCTGCTTACGCCGCCGTAAACCCCTTACCGCCTGAGTCGTAATGAGGCCCAATGTATCTGCTTAAATAATTGTTGTTGCTGGTTTAAAGTAGGTAGCCTATTTGAAACATATGCATTTCCATCTGCGCCTAGATGCAGTCCTCTGCCAGGTTCCCCTCGGGATAGGGGGATAGGCACCTTAGAAATATTAAAATCAAAATCGCATCAAATCAATAGACACTGCCATTGAACTCATTGCCCTCTTTAAAAAACCCATTCACTGAAAGCCTTGCTATGGCCAAATTAAAACCAGCAAATGTATGCCCATTGCTCAGGAAACCATTCTTGGAGCACACAGATCCTGCTAACCTTTGTCAAATTCATGCCCATCGTTGTGGGGATACTGCTAAAAATGCTGCTGCATTTCAACTTCAGAATCAGTTACCATAGTTCCATCTTCTTGAACCCTATCTCAGAGGTTTCCATCTGGGTCTGGATACGGAGGTAGAAATTATAGCAATGATGGACAACATCAGGTGAACAGTAGATGGAAACAAGCTGTAATATTACTGGGCCTCCAGGTGGCCTTCAACCACAGTATCTTCATGGGCTACCAACACAGAATGGAAATCAGCAATTTGCCCCTGGCATGGTTGAAAGCTTTATTAAAGATGATTTGCCTAGTCAATCATAATTTTGCCCATAAAATTCAATACATTTAGGGCCTGATTCATGGACCTTTTAGCACAGTGCAACGTGACTTTGCACTGGTGCAACGTGATTTTGCACTGCCAACAAATACCCTATTTAAATAGCAGTGCAAAGTGTATTTTTGAAGTGCAAAGTCAGTGCAAGAATACACTTTGCACTGCGCTGTGAATCAGTGTTGTTTGTTGGCAGGGCAAAGTCACAGCGCTATAAATTCCAGGACTCAGACTCGTAAGTTGCATTGTTGGATTCCACTGACTAATCATTCTTTCAGTGTGCATTTGTATTGCATGCGGGTGCATAATAATACTTTTTCAGCTAGACAATGATTACTAACAGAGTATTTATTTGTATTATAACAGTTAGTACCTGGATGTGCGCCGACAGGTAACATCCAATGCTGCAAAATGGAAGTAATGCTATTTTGCCCCTGTCATGGCTTCTAGAACTCCGCTCTTAGGCCACCTACCTTGGCCTCCATCTGTAGTATGTAAATAAGTGCAAACAAGTGAGTCATGTGTGATATTAGTCTAGCACTGTTTCAATTATTTTGCCCATAAACGCTGATTGTCAATACCTATATATCAGCAAAAAAAAATGGAAACTCATCATTTTGTGCCTCTGGACACGTTGTCTGTAAGTGTCCAGTAAGGATCAACACAGTCTAGTGGATCTACTCCTCGGGCGCAGTGGAGCAACTTTGTTGAAAAAGTTGGGGGCATGATATCTAAAGGAAAGGGACCCCTGCAAAATAAGGGGGACAGAACGGTGTGCCACGAGATGTGCCCACACCTCCACCTTGTGAGGTGGCAATGTTTGAAAGATGCAGCTGCAACTCTTCAGCATCACACCATAACACAAGCATGTCAGTACGGCACACTTGAGGGGGTCTCGAGACCCAAGGGGACTGGAGGCATCATTCTGCTCAGATCCTTTGCATACTCGTCCCCTCGCTCGATGACACTTAACCCCCTCTCTGCCCCATTCCTATGTTAAGTAAAACAGCATCATTACTTATAACACTGGATGAGACATGACGGGGGGTGATGCTAGATGCAGTACAAGAGAGGGGGAGGGAGTTCCATGTTCACACTGCGCTACCTTCAAAGGTCTGCTTTAGTGTTTGATCTGTTAGGAAATGTGGTATTTCAATGAATAGTGTTGCTTTTCTGCTGAGATCTCAGAAACGCCCGTAGATACAACTGTTATCTACCCAATATTTGAGCGAATGTGAATGAATTACTTTGGGCATTAGGCCGGCTATCCTTAAAATGAAGTGTGCTTTGCGGGTTCCAGTGCAGCACGATACGAACGGGCTTGCGAGAGCATGCTTAAAGCTAACTTGATCTGACCATTTCCCCATGTTGATAGGGAAAGCAATCTCTAATACATTAGGTCACTTCCAGGCTACGATTCACAAACAAACACGCAGCTTTTCCCGACTGCCTAACAAGTTGTGATATCGAGAACTTAAAGCATAATTCAAACATTGGTTGTTCTTTTGAGAAATGCAACAACTGTCTTAGTAAAAATATTGGGTGAACTGATTCCAATAAAGGAAATACTGTTACCCACATGATGTCACTAAGATAGTTAGGTCTTGAACTTGCTGCTGCAAGGAAACACAGGAGAAAACCAGAAAGACGATGGGCAGATTCTCAAAAGATAGTGCAAATGAAAGGAATGCAAAGAATGCGCTTGATTGATTTGCGCTATTTTTGAAATGCTCAGGTCACCGTATTGATAAAGGTGACCTGGGCATTTCTATGGGGTCTGGACAATAGTGCAAAAATGCTCCATACAGCCCCTTTTCAGACATTAGTGCCGGGAACGCACTTCTGGCACTAATGCATGACTGGATACCAGGAACCAAATGGTTGCTGGAGCGCATTTCATCAAAACTTGCCTCTATGTGTCGTCTCACTGTGAAATGACCAAGAAAAAAAAGCATGTCCATCTGCACTTCTGGCACTAATGTATGACTGGATCCCAGGAACCAAGTGGTTGCTGGAGCGCATTTCATCAAAACTTGCCTCTATGTGTCGTCTCACTGTGAAATGACCAAGAAAAAAAAGCATGTCCATCTGCTTTGGGAATGCTAGTGTGACAGCTGTGGTTTAAGCAGTGACTGACACTCTTCAAAAACAAATCATGACAGGGTCAGCACGGATCCTGCAATGATTTGCACCTCCCCCTGTGCCTGTTCTGAACAGGTGCATGGGCAAGGCGCTCGCTTCTGGGAATTTTAAACTGAGTTCGGGATGCGACTTACAATGCACAGAAACACGCCTTTATTTGTGCAAATGTGCAAATGGGGTAAAAGGGACATCTCAATGAGCTTCTATAAGATGCGCTCATTCAGATGCCCTTTGTGAATTGGGCGAACCCTTTTTTTTTTCTTACTTGAGAAGATGTGTTAGCGCATCTCTTCACTTGCACCAAAAAAGGTGTTGAGATTCTGGTCCTGTGTCACCTGTTATACCTGCCAGAAGATGAAATGGACATAGTGAAACACACTAGATGGTATAAAAAGGAGACTTCCAAGGCCAACGCAGGATTCTGCTCTTAACCCCCCCACACCCCCATCTGAAAATTAACTTTATGAAAACATAACAGAAGTGCAAAGTCCTATCACCATATATATTTGGCTTAAATATTCTCAGGTACTTTGTGTTGGCAGTGACATGTATCTGAATTGCTTGGATTAGAAACTCTCAATCCACTAAAAGAGTTCAAACCTCCTTTATCTGAACCACTTAGGAGTGTGTTTACATGCTACACTTGAATGAGATACAATTCCTGAACAAATCTAGCAGTTGCTCTTGCTCGCCTTCTTTTTTTAAATACTGTTAAGCAACAAATACAATTGGGGATAAACTCTAGACGATCCTTATTATCGTTATATATATATTTGAATTCTTCCAAAATCTTTAAAATCAGCTGGTTGTCACCACTTCTAAAACGAACAAACAGTGCCTGAAAATCTGGTACATTTTGAACCTTTTTTTTTTATTTGCCCTATCCTGCAAAACTATTCTAACAGGCTGTGGTCAAGAATATGCAACCCGTTTTAAATTTCAATGGATCATTGGACCCTTTACAAACAGTCTTTGTACACCTATTACTAGAATTGCAAAAAATATTTGTTGTGGTTGGTTGGTTACTAAAATAATCCATGGAGAGCAGCCAATTATTGCCGTTCTAGTTATATCAATGATAATCTGCTGATCTAAAACAGACAATTTATTCAACCCCTTCCCTCGCGGAGGGGTGGGGGACGTGGGTAGGTAAATGACTGAATTGGATTTTCAAAATGCAATTGCTGTTTGCGTTTCTGGATTAATACATGTGCAGCATTAGGCCCACTGCTCTTGGTTAAGAAATGAAGTAGTAAAGTTAATTTTAAGCAGTAATTAAAACTCCACGCGGACCCCTGTGATCCCTTTGAGGTGTGCGGGGCTGCTTGCAGATTTCAAGGGCACCGTCATGGGCTGGGCGTTTAAGAGCATTAACCAACTTGTGTGTGTGTGAACAGTGCATAGGATGGTTTGTATTATGCTCATGGAGGCCAGTTTGTTTTGTTTTTTGTTAGAGAAACCTTAGTTTAATACAGTTGAGAAATCTTCATTTATTTTTATTTCATTTATGAGAATCTATTTTATTTGATGTTATCAATGACAGGGTTTCAGAGGGAGCAGTCTGATGTGATGCGGTCTGTGCATGAGTAATACAGCAATCTGGATCCAGTGGATGTGGGAATATGGTCATCTTATTTGAATTCAGAAGAGTGGAAGGTACACGTTATTGCCATTCGTGGGGTGAGGCACATATGCAATATGCCTCCTCCAGAAAATATTATGACTGCAGAAGTAGTTGGTCGGATTAATGTTGATGAGAATGCTAATAGGGAGTGATGTGGTGATTGAGGGCATGGCGGTGACACTGACGCAGAGGCCGTAGAGGAGCCTGATTAGTTGTTACAGCCAGTAGTACAGAAGTCTGGAGGCGAGGCAGTACCACAGGGGAGTGAATGACAAGTTCCACCCACTGCTTCACCATACCAATGAGAAGAATGAGATTGCAGCAGGGACCTCCCAGGTGGTCCAAGGGAACTGTGACATTGTCATCCAAAGACAGACTTGTCTCGGTAGTTAGAAAGGCCTGCTCAAACAGTGGTGGGTTGATACCCACAGATGGGCCAGGTCAATCCCGGGTACCTATACAGGGAATCTTCACTATAGAGCCAGTGAACATGGGGGCAGTGCTATGAACAAGATTGTCCAGCAGATATGGACATTGTTCCTAGTGTGCAGGCACATCTTCAGTTGGGGAAAGTTGTTACATGAGGGGTTAATGGACGGTGCATAGCATCATTTTGCATAGCTCCATCCAGAGTGAATTTAAACATGCTGAGAGTAGTTCTGTGATGGCATGGCACAGGGAACTTAATAAATATTTTTTTTTTCTGGATGGAGCTATTTAGGTTATTTTATTATAGAACATATCAAAATGTGACATTCAATTAATAGCAGAAATTTGAAAATAAGGCAGCCTACTTCAGGATTCAGGATGGAATATTTTGGATATGATTTGAATCGCATGGCACTCGCTGAGACTTTAGTCTCTCCATCCTCTTTTCAATAGTGAGTGCACCATTCACTTGTCTAAGGAGAGAGCTTGTAAATAGGGACAGTCATCTTTCCTAGCAAAAAAAAAACAATCATTCAGGATGATTGGGAGTCTTTTGTGCGGCAACAGTGTAGTGCACCTTATAGAGATTTTGGTTAGAATGCTTTGCAATGAGCCCCACCATGTGAAGGACCTATGTTCAGACACGAGAAGGGTTCTGAATTTGTATATCTCATAAAAAAGAGAGAAATACAAATTCAGTCTGTGCCTTCATCCCTGCAAGACAGGAGAGATGTACAAATGCAGGCTGTCTCCCACGCCTGTGGAACAAGATTGAAGTAAACATGGAGCATATGCCCTCATTCCTGCAAAAAAGGAGAGTCATAACAACTTAGGCTGTGACAAGACTCCTGTGAGATAGAGAGCTTGTATGAATTCAGGCTTTGCCCCTACCCCTGCAAAAAATGAGAGATGTACAAATTGAGTGTGTGCCCTCGTCCCTGCATGACAGGAGAGACACATTCCAGACTGTTCCCTCACCAATGCCAGAGAGGAGAGATGTACAAAAACAAAAGTGTGCCCTCACCACTGTGAGACAGAAGAGATGAAAAAAGTAGTGTGCCCCACCTGAGACAAGTGAGATGTAACAACGGAGTGTTTTCCCACATCCCTTCGAGATAAGAGGGACACAACAATGTAGTCGGCACCCTCATCACTGTGGCTTAGGAGACACATAAAAAGAGTTTATGTCCACATCCCTGTTAGACAGGAAAGATGTACAAATTGAGTGGGTGCCCTCGGCCCTGCAAGGGAAGAGTGATGTGAAACATCAGGCAGTGCCATCATCCCCGAGGGGCGGGAGAGACACAATCATTCAGGCTGTGCACCCACCCCTGTAAGACAGGAGGCAAGTAAACATTGAATGTATGAATTACATGTACAGTACATTGATCATGAATACCTGTGTCATGCTCTGATGGTAGACAAACAATATTCTTGACACTTTGTGCTTCACGCTCTCGGTAGGGAGATCGTCAACATGGTTGTTCATTATCATCTTGATCAACAGGATCCATCCCCAACACAATCCAATTTAATAGATAATTCATGGATTATTTGCGGCGAAAAAAACAGGATTTGTGCGCCATTCTGCCCGCAAATCCCTGTTTAACAAATGGGGATTTGCGGGCAGAATGGCGCACAGATCCCGTTTTTTTGGTGCAAATAATCCATGAATTACCCCCAGAATCTCTAAAGTCTGAGCTACTAGAAACCTCTTTATCTACCAGCCCTCTCCACTGAACAGGGTGCCCTGTCCTCTGTGATACAACAGGTTATCCTTCGTCCCTTTAAATATATTCTGCTACTGACTTTGAGGATCATGTTGCTGTGTTTTTGAAGGCAAGTTTAGCTTGCATAGTCGGGTTGGATATGCTGCTCCTTCATTTTAACGAGTGTTGATTGTTCTACTTTCGCTACAGAAAGGTTTCTCCTGTGGTCAGAGACATCAGCACCAGCATTACTAAAAATGTGTTGTGACTGTACACCAGCTCAGCTAACGTTGCCAGTGGCTACACAGACAAGTGCTGCTGGCCACACAGACAACTTGCAGAACCAATACTTTAGTGTGCCATGCTCCTTGCTAAGCTTGCATGTGTTGCTCAAATATGTATCCGCCATATGTGTTGTTGTAGACCCACTACTGCTACCTGTTGCGGTCCTGTATGTGTGAGAGTTGCACACACTACATGGGCTGTCCCTGCATCTAACAGATGCAGAGGAAAGGGTGCTACCATATGAAGGTAGATTACCAACTGGCTTCTGGGGCTGCTCAGTGGTTGTTTTTCATCTTGCCTGTCCTCCAAGCCTGTGCTTTGCAAGCAATTAATCTTGCAAATGCCTCTCAAGTGCAGTCTTGCATATTCAAACTATATCTACAGAATATGTCGTCCTACTGATCAAATTATGCTGCTACTTTAATCTTAAAACAGGGCTCAATGAATGACGCCAAAAGCTATTTAATGTTTTTTTCCCCCCTGTATTGTATAGTGGGTCAGAAAGATTGAATTTCTTCCACCAACTGCACATTTTATGTTTTTCCAATGTTATACTGTTCTATTGCTCTTCTGTATTTGAGTGTTAAAATGCACACCCTCTCTAAAGAGAATACATTTCTATATTTAGAACCGAAACTCTCCAGACTATTTATACAAACCTTTCAGGGTGCAGAGTAGGTAACTCTGCCCTGACAAATAGGCATAAAACAAAAGAAAAATAAATGGTCTCCAAAACTTTGGATGCCCCTGTCCCCTACACAACATAACGTTGGCAAAATGCCAGTTTAGAAGATTAAAGAAAAGTACTTTGTAAAACATTCCAATGTTTAAAGGAGATTTCTTTCCAATCGGAAATATCTCCACAACAGGGTGGATGTCTGTGAATTTTTGTAGCAGTGTTTCAAGAGAATCAGTGATAGGATGCAACCCATGCACATAAGTCTAGTTATGCTCCAGTTGTCGATGGTGTTAACGTATTGAAAACTGCAGCTTTACTTCACTTGATTGCATGGGTGCGTGGGTGCAACACTTTCAGACACATAATCAGGGGCTGGAGGACTTGAATAATGAACTAAGGCAGTACAACCTCCAGCAGTTCATTCAGACATGGGCCATGGTGACCGCTCTTGAGTCCAGGACAGAAGAGGAACTCAACCTAGTGCACTCAGAACACCAAATGTCGATCCACCAGAGGAACGGAGGTTGGACCGCAGCATGTGCATGCTACGCAGCTGAAGGAATCTTTCTTCTCTCTCACCCTTTCCAATGAACAATTTCCAAAAACAATACTCCCGGCTGAGAAAATATCACAAGCAGGCCAGGGGGTGGCTATGGCACCCTCAGTCTTAAAGTATGTAGTGGAGCACCCTTTTCCCTCAGAGGCTTGATACGATGTGGCATTTATAAGGCGCCTATACACTAGTGTTTCTGTAATGTTCACCTAGCCTCTTCCCATTTCACCCAGACCTTCTGGACCTTCCCAGGGCATCCAGTGGCATTGTAAATTTGACTTTCTAGGGACACACATTTGTCCACCTCATTTGGCCCAGGTGCCTAGGCTTAGTTTATCTGTAGATCCCCATGTTGCGGCAGTTATTCTCTTCCCCATTCCCAATGTTACAGCTAAAAATACCTTCTCATATTTGGTGCATTCCACCTCCCCCAATTTACCCAGTAAAACCAGCCTCTGGTCGTGTGGAACTGAGGATGCCAACACCTCCGAGATCTTACGTATACATTTGCCCCACAAGTTTTGGATTACCTCGCAGCCCCATACCATATGGAAAAAGGGGCACTCCATCCTTTTGCAGTGCAAGCATCCTCTGTTATCTGCCCCCCCATCGAGCCATCATTGAGCAGGAGTAATATGCCCAGTGGAGTATCTTGTATTAGATTAATCACAGCCTGGCGTCTATTCCTATGTCCTGTGGGAACATTAGTGCTTTTACCCATTCCTCTGATTCTATGGAGCCCAAGTCTCTTGGCAATTTTTCTTTTAGTCGGGACAGTTCCTGAGTTCCGAGAGATGTGAGTACATGGTAGAATGTAGAGGTGAATTTGACTAAAATTCGGTCTGGGAGAATTTTGATCCCCTGGGGAAAGGATTTCGGGATTCCTTCAGGGAAATGGAACTGTGCACTAAGAGCATGCATTAGTGGGAGGTTTCTATAATAATCACTGTGTGGGATCCCAAACTTCACCCGCAAATCCTCGAATTCCAGTAGGAATCCCTCCTCTATTACGTCCACAAGCGTATGTTTGCCCTGTCGCTCCCTTGATGTGAAGTGACCCATTTTCAGGACCTCGCGGATGTGTTTGTTTTTCTAGAGGGGTTGAGCTAGTATTGGTCTCCAGCCCCACCAAATGTATTGGTGGGCCTCTTTCCAGGTGTGGCGGATATGCAATGTCATCCTTGGTGTGTCAGCTATCCCTTCATCATCACTATACAGTATCTGGAGGGGTATGTTTGGTCCCATCCATCGAATCTCAGCCCCAATATGTGGGAGCCAAACTTTCCCATGAAGCCATGCGTTCACGACCCCTGTCTGTGTTGCCCAGTAGTAAGTACGGAGACATGGCAGACCAATACCACCCGCACACACCGAGAGCTGCAGTGTTCTAAGGGCTATATAGCGTTGTTTCCCTCCCCACAGCAGCCCTCGTAGGATATTGTCTATGGATATAAAAATCATGTTGGGGTGGGAAGTGGAGCATTCTGGAGGATCTATAGGAATCTCGGGAGTGTCAGTATTTTGAATATTGCTGCTTTTCCCACTAACGTTAGAGGGAGGGACTGCCATTGGGCCATGACTGCAGAGAATCTGTTTATTACTGGCTGCAAGTTGAGCTGTAAGAAGTCGTCTAGGTCTGGGCTGATCTGAATGCCAGGGTAATCAAAGCCCGAAATCGAGACAGAGTTTGGACACCATCTAAGAATCGCATCTATCCCCCCTGGAGCGGGAAGAACATTTTCTGTGTATTCACTCTGAATGCCCCAAAGTTTTGGTATTCCATAAGGATATAAGACACCACCGGGCAGGAGATTAAGGGCTTGCTGAGATATATGAGAAGGTTGTCTGCGTACATTGAAACGCGGTCCTCCTCACCTCATGGCCATGCAAATCCAGTCCATTCTCAACTCCTCCTAAGTTTTATTGCTAATGGCTATAGGGCCAGGGTAAATAGTAGGGAGGAGAAGGGACAGCCCTGCCTGGTCCCACGTCCCAATGTGAATGCCCTGGAAGACAACCCGTTCACCCGCACTACTGCCTCTGGAGAATCATATAGCAGTTTAACCCAGGATATAAAACTACTCCCAAATCCCATTCGGCCCATTATGGCCCACAGAGCATCCCACTTAACTGGATCAAAGGCTTTTTTGAAATCCACAGCCAAGAGGGCCAGTGGGTCCGATATTGCCAGAGCCTGATCGTTGGCAAACTGTACCCTGCATAGGTTCATCCGAGTGGATCTAAGGGGCATGATCCCACATTGGTCTGGGTGGACCAGGGAGTCTATCACTCCCATTAGTGTGTTGGCAAGGATTTGTGTTCAGGACCGTAGACTCCCGATTGATTAGTGATATTGGCCTGTAAAAGGCACAGAGTTCTGGAGGCTTTCTGGGTTTAGGAATGACTTCAATATATGTCCTCCTAAGAATTGTGGGGAGTTGTCCCCTCTCTTTGCTAGGTAGGAAATAGGATGCATGTGTCCCGTTACTGTCTCTCCCAGTGGTTTCCAGGTTTCTACTGGAAAGCCATTGGGTCCCGGGGTCTTACCTGACTGTAACTGGGATAGTTTGGCTGCAACCTGCTCCTGCGTAATCTGAGCCTCAACTCGTTCGCAAGCTGCTCCGAGAGACTGGGAGTTCGATCGAGTCTAGGAAGCATAAGCCCCCTATCTCAATTGCCTGCTCTTGGGGGGAGCATAGTTTTTCATAAAAGGTGGCAAATGCTTCCGCAATATCTGTGTCTGCCATCAGTGGCTCCCTCCCACCCGCCTGCATGACAGGCACATGCCCCTTGTTTCTATCCTGCCTTTCCAACCAGGCACGGGTCTTGCCAGCTTTATCCCTGGTCTTATATATGTGGCTCTATTTCAACCATTGAGCAAACTTTGCGTTGTCTAGCGCAACATTTCTTCAGACCTATTGTGCTGTGATTAGAGCCTCCTGTGAGGCCTGAGATCTTGATTCGAGGAACTGTCCCTCTTTCTTTGCCGCCTGCTCCTTTGCTTCTATAATTTCCAGTGAGTGTGGTCAGCGGTGAGCTGACTCCACAGAGATAGCCTCTCCTCTGAGTACTGCCTTATAGGCCTCCCAAAGCATAGTTGGGCCCTCCACTGATCCTTCATTCATTGTGAAATACTGTGAAACATTTTTTCTCGCAGGCCCTCTGTTATTTCAGGCATTCCCAGGTAATATGTATTCAGGCACCAGGTTGTGCTAGGTTTTACTTGCCCACTCTTCAAGGTGATCAGTGGGGGAGTGGTCCAAAATTCCCCTGGCAAGAAACATCAGACACCAGCCTATGAGCCGTGCCCTGAGGGACAAAGAAGTAGTCTATCCTAAAGAGTGATCTGTGTGCATTGGAATAGAATGAGAACCTAGATTCTGCCTCATGCAGCACCCTTCATGTGTCTACCAGTCCCAATGCTGTAGCAAAGGAATGTAATTTTGTTGGAGTGTCCGGGTTCCTATTACCCCTATCTGACCTGTCTCTACCAACCTCCATGACCTTGTTAAAGTCTCCACCCAGGACCCATGTTTCTGCCCATTCAGTGAGCATTATTACTTGGTGCTTGTTTAGGAATTCCAGCGTAAGTGGTCGGGGCGCATACACTGCCCTATTGCCCCAGCTGTCTCTCACTTCCCGCAACTGAAACGGCACCCTCTTATGTATAAGGATCAGTGTGCCCCTAGCCCTTCTTGAGAATCCTATGTGATATGCTAGCATATAGTTGGATCTCTTAAAGAATTTGCATGTGTTTTTCTGTCAGGAGAGCAATATCGGTTAAATGTTGATTGGGGAATTGGAGTGCCAACCTCCGCTTGATGCTGGACCCTAGTCCATTGACAATCCACGTCAACAGTGATAGTTGCCATCACGTGTCATTGATACTTTTGAGGTTTGTTGCGAGGCCTAGGCCCCTCCCTTTGGTCTCAGTCTCCCTCCCACCCACGAATGACAGCGCACCCAGTATAACATTGTATTCCTCCCTATTCCAGAGGCTCAAGGTGTTCCCGCCCATCCACCATTCGCAGCATAATGTATCCCCACGCCACTTGCCTCACCTACCGCTTAAGCAATGTGACCAACAGAACTAAACAGTAAGAAAAAACAAACCCTGTTTCCCCGTCTTGAGTCCCCTTCTCAGTCTGCAATTTATGTAAATTGACTGCAACTTCGGGGCCTCCCTCAGTGAGCTTCAGCGCAACGCAGAGTATGCCATCCCCTCATCCCATAACTGTAACCAAAAACCACCCCCCACCCGCACTGCCCCCTAATTAGAAGTATGTGTCACTCAAACTTGTACCTTTTGAAAACATGTATAGGGTGACTCTTTAGAGCAATCTCAGCTGTTTTGTCTCTGGCCAGGGGCCACTACCTGAAGGATTCAGAAAGGGTAGCTGACTTGAATCCCAGAAGACCAGTCTAGCGGCATCCCCAGGGCAATGTTCAAACTCAGCATTGTTCCTACATCCGTCAGTCCAACTTCCCCTTCCCCACGGATCCACAGTCCTCCTCTTCGCTGTGTGGTCTCGATGCCTCCAGCCAAGCCAGGATCGTTCCCATAGTGCCGCCCCTATCTGTCTGGTCTGGTCCTTTGGTGTGCCCGGCGTGGGTTGGAGAGGACGTGTGTCTCCAACCAGTCCTAGACTTCCTTGGGGCTATGGAACACATGGTACATGTTGTGGTACAGCTTGAGTGTGGCAGGGAAGAAAAGTATCAGAATCACTGTTATACTCAGAACTCAGATCCCATTCCGCACCTGAACTGGAGTTCTCCTTGACAGGTGGCTTCTTTCTTCCTATTGATTTGAATTAGGTTTTCTTTTTATGAAGATAAGGCCTGCTGCAGGGCGATGCTACCCTGGTTGGTTAAGGAACCAGAAGACCAGTGGCCCCGGTCCTGCAGAAGCCAGAAAAGGGAAAAATAATTTAATTGGCAAAAAATAAAACTTGAGTGTTTGTCCGTGGAGCTGTGGATGTTCTTCCGGAATGTGTTTAGCTTTCAGCTCTTCTGACGTGTAAGAGGCAACGTGGGGATCCAAAGCAAAAAGGTTCTTTGATTCCAAATGAGTGTCTGATGCATAAGGAGTTCACTGCCAGAGAGGCGAGGGAGCGGAGAAGCGGCCGAAAGCCAGGAAGGAGAAGAAAACCACAGCATTACGAGAGATAGAGAAAAGGGAGAACCGGAGATGGGAAGGAGAGAAAGGGTGGAATGCCCGACCGGAGGAAAGAATACAGAGCCTGGGAAGCAACCGGAGAAGCCGTCAGAGAGAAGGAACCCAATGACAGAAACAAGGGGGAGACAGAAAAGAAGGGCACAGAAGCAGGTGTGCCTAGGGCCCAAGGAGACCAAAGAAAGAGGGCTTACCGAAGCCAAGGGAAGTAATTGAGCACGCCAACAAAGGAGAAAGTCTAGGGCAGTTGAAATGCAATCCACTGCGGGGGAACGTTTGTCAATGATCCCATAAGTGCTGATAGAATGGACGTATGACAAAAAGTGCATATTTAATGTTGAGGGATGCAAGATTTTTCTTCACCGAAACATAGGATTGTCTTGATTTCTGTACTTCCCTTGTGTAGTCCGGGAAGAGACACCATTTCAGCAGACATTATAGGTGAGTGGGCTGGTTGCCCTTGCCATATTTATGAGCATGTCTTGGTCTCGATAATTCATGAGCCGGGCAATCACTATGCATGGGGAAGCCCCAGGTATTGGCCTGCCTGTTGGAACCCTGTGTGCCCGCTCAATAGAGAAGAGGTTTGAAAGCTTTTTCAGTGTCATGAGGTCCGAGAGCCATCATTCCAGAAATAGTTCCATGGACGGTCTTTCCTCTCTGGGAGACCAAGTATATGAAGGTTATTACTGCAGGATCTGCCTTCACTGTCTTCTGCTTGGTTATCTAGTGTGGTTCGTTTTTGAGACATCTTCTCCGGACGTTCTTCCATCTTTCGTATTGCATCTTTGCTATCTGATATGCGCTGTTTAGTTTCCTCCACTTGTGAGGTCAAGTTCCACAGGTCCTGTCCCAGGAAGGAGACTTCGGAAGCCAAGCCATCAATTTTGGTTTCGACAGATGATCTGGAGTCCCCTATGGCGGCAATGATCTACATGAATTATATCGTTTGGCTCATCTCCACACTTTCCCCTTCATCCACTGGCTTGTCCCATACCAAGGAGGCCACTGCCGACACACTCATAGTGTATTGATCCATCTTTTTCTGCCCAGACCCTTTGCAGGGCATGTCTTTCACCATTGTATCCCCCCGGTATACAGTTGTTGAGATTTCTTTTGCTGGTTTGTTGACCCCTGTCCATACTGCAGACCGTGCAGAGGAAGAGGTGAGTAGGAGAGGGGCCCCAAGGTCCCAGGATAGAATGTTAGGTCCTCCCTTGAGGCCAAAGGGCAAGAAGGGTATGGTGCCGAGCCCACCATGGTCCCTGTGGTCAGTGAGATGCCCCCAGAGGTGCCAAGCGGAGTCCTCTCATTTTTTCAGTGGCCCCTGCCAATGATTATAGATATTCTGCTGCCACTAGCCTGCGCTCCTTTCACTCAGTCTCCCCCAGTCTGTGTCACCCAAATGCTGGCACCAGAGGTGGCCCCACAACCATGCGGCCCAGTGATCCAATTTTATGCAGCGGAGTAATGGGGGGACATGAGGGTCAAGAAAGTACTCCCCAGTAGGCCTTTGTCCACACCTTCACTGTGTGCTCACCTTCTTGGGACCATGTGGTCCGCACTGCTTCCTCAATATTACTGTTTCCTGGGGGCGGCCCTTGGGCTCCCAGTGGGTTCTGCAGTGGTCTGTGGACCAGTGTTGTCCTAAATTGCAGGGCTGGGGAGCGGGGACCAGGCAGGGTCCTAACTGGCCTCCCGTTCCCGGTTTGTTTGCCTTTCCTTGCGTGGTCCGGTGCCTCTCGCAGGGAGGCAGGTGTAAATCATGGGTTCAGGTGCTGCTTGCAGGGGGGGTGATACAATTTCAGGCCTGGGCGCTCCTCGGCGCCTGCCCTCCTTGCCCACCGGGCTTCGAAATATGCTTTGATAGGGCCCACTTCTCTTCCACTCCACTCAGCACTCGTCGTGTCTCACCTTCAATTGCAGGAGCCGGACAGGGACCAGGGTGCTGCTGACGCACTCTGCCAGTGTCTATCCCACCTTCGGGCATCGGGAGTGTTCCGCCTTCCTCTGTTACTAAACCAGGTCCGCCCCTTTGTGTGTAGGTGACGGTTGTCTTCCTCCCTCCATGGTGGGGGTTGGTCATGACTCACCATTGTCGGCTCCCTCTGGTCCAGTTTTGACAACAGTGCACACCAATACGCAGGTGCTGAGGTCTGCTTCCCACTTCCTCCTAGAGTTGGGATGGTGGTGATATGATATGATATGGCATAACGCGCCTATACACAAGTTTTTCAAGGTGCGAGCGTGCTCCACGTATATTGAAGCAGGTGCCGATTTTCTCCAGATTTCGCAGTATGCTAGCTAAAAGCTTTCCTCAATCTGCCCCTGTTGGAAATACTAAGGGGTTTGAGCTGCAAATAAGATTTTCTTAAGGATTTACAGCAGCCTCGACGAAGCAGCAGAAGCTCATGTCTGCAAATGCCCCTGTTTTTTTTAATGAGAATATTCTGTATTCATTTGAAACTCCAGCAAAGCGGGAGGAAGTAGCTCAAAAGTGATTTAACACTCTTAAAAATGGTGTCAAGACGTGCAGTGGTCTGTGTGAGATACTGATTCATTGCAATAGAGATGAGTGTCACTGTACACCATGCATCTGAAGGGTTGACAGTTTTCTGCCACCCTCTAGCACTTATGTTTTTGCCTGAGCCAGATCCTTCCGTAATAGGATAGAGTAAGTAGAAAAGACAAGCACGTGCTAATTATTGCCCATGGTGTGTGGTGCACATTTATCGACCGCAGAAGGATGAACGGCTGAGTATGACCCTTCTGGCATTGAAACCTGTGACGGCAGACTCTGCACGAATGTCAAAGTGAGCACTCTACTCACTGTGCTATCTGACCAACATAGGATGCACTGCTTTCAAAGCTATGTGCATTACTCACTATGCTCTCAACAAGACAGGCCCAAAATACCTTCAGCAGATCACTGCTACCAACCCAACAGAAACTTGCATTCAGGTACTGCACACCTCCTGGTGATCCCCTCCTTCAAATCAACCAGAATAGGAGGATCCACCTTCTCCGTCCACGCCCCCACTATCTGAAACTCAATGCTGCCTAACATCCAATGCTTAGAGGACAATTCCAGAGTGCCCTCAAGACATGGTTAGTCCCCCTGCATCCTAACAAATCCCTTCCCGCTTGAGCAATTCAATCACTCCAGGCAGGCTGAGGCAGCAATGACCTTCCATGCATTCACAGAATGATGGTAAGAATACTCTGATAATCTCCAGCAGAACACAGGAGGGATTCTTTCCTGCATCTACAAAAGCAAGAACCAGCAACAGCAGGCGGGTACATATCACACTCCATGTGTATGCAAGATAGCTGAAGGCAAGGCCATTTACCCACACACATCTGCAACCATACGCCAATCTGTGGCATGCTGGAGGAAGGAGTCAAAAAAGGGGTAGGGTGGTATAATCGCTTCTTTATTAAACAATAAGCAATAAGGCTTACCTCTCCCTGTTCTAAAGTGAAATCCCGTACCTGACTAAGGAAAATTTGATTGCTCGTCGTCAGGGTGGTTGTACAAATGAAAACATGCGGTCCTCTATCCAAAACTATCTAACTCTAGCCCTACCACTATGTACACAAACAACATAAAGAACACCAACAGAATGACTTGGGCAATACTGCATGGGCATCCCACAAGCGAGGCAGGGTAACTGCTGTTACCATCGGCAGCTGGGAGAGGGGCAGCCCTAACACCCCGCGCCTGCTCCTCTCCTCCCCCCCCCAGCTACGGAGACACGCAGTCTCGGCGGCACAAAAGCCACGGAAGGGTAAGGTGCGAACAGTCATCGCACCCTTCCTCCAAACAGCAAGGCGCTAAGCGCCATAAGGAAACAACCATCAGGCAGGGCCCAGGTTCAAAGATCTGCCCCCACCGGGGGGTCAGACAGTCGGCTATCCGGCCGGGGGCTGCGACAACAGCCGCCCACACCACATACACATCAAAGACCCAGGGCCTCCCTGGGTCCTATAAATGAGAGCAGCATGCTCAGAGTAAACACAATCTGTTTGTGGACCCTGAACTGGGACCCAAACAAACTGGAGGTTCACTGTTTACTCAGTGTCTTCCAAATCTTCTTGCTTCTTTAGTAATTCTTGAAGTTCGCTGTACATCGCAGTGTCTTTTTCCTTCCTGAACATTGTACTGTTCAAACCAATTACAATGCAATCTTAGCGAAGGAAGAAACGGCAACCGAACGGCCAGCGCGGACGCTGTCAACTTCAACATTTTCAGCATAGATCGAAAAGCAAGTGACGAGCGGGTCCAATCTTCAGCAATCTACAGCAAACAAAGACGCGTGCTGCGGAATTATCCACAAAACCAGAAGCGGCACTCGAACAGCACGGCGCGGACGGTTTTCCGATTCAACATTTTACAGGTGAGCCACCGTGCTGGGGCTACGAGGGAAGAAAAATAGACATTTATGTCCAGGAGAGATACATTTTATTTACAGTGGACCGGAACCCCCGTGTTATAAGGCAGACGGGGCAAGATAACACAACCCAATTTAAAATTTGGCAGAGTCACAAACCAGCTTGGGAGCTCGCCTTTGCTTGTCAGCCACGCAGAGCTGGCAAACACATTGCCAAGCTCGGCGGGCCCAAAGACTGCAGATTTAAAATAATTTCTGTAATATTGCAGGGCGATCCCACAGCAAAACCAATTTTTTAAATCCAGCAAATCAAGCCTGGGTGCTGCCCACTTTTCGGAAACCCGGGCAAGAAGGCACAGTCAACAGTTACCCAGCACAGGCAACAAATAGAACAAGCGCAAAGAACTAGCCGAAAACAACGGTTTTAACTCTGTGATAAAACCCTTTTTTTCTTTTTCCTATAGCAGTCATAGAAAAACCTGGGCCCCAAACGGAAAACACGGGCACCCCCAACACCGACGCAGAAGCCCAAATCACCACAATTGCTAGCAGCCATTGAAGCGGCAGAGCACTACGGATGGGCATGGGTTAGAGAATACATGTACGGCCTACCCAGGGAAGGAATTACCAGCCCATCCAGCCAGGGGCAGGTTCCTGCACCATTGAAAAAGAGAAAAATATCCGAAGACGCCAGAAAAGGTATGTTACGCTCCCCTGACTCCCACGATGGCGCTGGCCTGGTTCGCGCTGCTGTGACCTCTTCTAAGGTGATGCGCAGGGTTCGGAAGACGGACTGGACCGGGCCCCCAAATCTGGCTTGTCTGGCTCGCAGAAGTATCCTTCTTAGGGTCTGGAAGGACGAGCTCTCCATCCTGCTTCTGATGCAGGGGCGTGTTGGTATCCAGTTACTTCACTGGATTTTCGGATTGGTGAGAACCAAACTTGCTTGGCTTCCAGGTAAGTTTTTTGATAAGAGGTTCCCCTTGTGTCCATGCATTAATGTACTAATGCTAGTGTCTTTTTCCCATAGGGGCCGGGGTACGGAATGCCGGGGAACAGGCACCGACCCGAGATGAGAGGTGAAATCCTTGTAGAAATCAGGTAAGTCTTTAATGAGCGTTTTTTGGTAATGTCTTTTCATTCGCTCATTAACGCTGATGTCTCTTTTTCCCCTTAGGGGCCGGGGTCCGGAAATGCCAGGATGCGGCGCGGACCCGAAATGAAGAGGGAATTAATCAACAGGTAAGTCTTAACATGGAGATTTAGCTTTCCTTATTTCCTTCTCTCTCTCACCTTTTGTTCTGGTCTTTTTCTCCCTAGGCGCTGGGGCGTGACTGCGAATCCGGATGATCGCTGCTGAACATGGAGGCACCCTGTAAAGGTGAGTGGAAAGCGGCGCTGCAGCGATCGACGCAATGAGCTTTTAAATAAAAGTCTTCCTTTTCAGGATTGTCGGCGAGATGTCTCCGGGATGCGGTTTTAGCAGGTAAGGACTTTTCCTTCTTCTGTTCTCTTCTTCTCTTCCTTTGCAGGTGATCCAGGATGCTGGCAGGCGTGGCAGAAGTCAGGATGCAGGAGCAGACACGGTGAGCGTCCAGCTGCTAGATGCAGAACAACGCAAAGCACGTGGGCTGTTCGGGTGGGGTTTAAATAGCCTTGGAAGAAGTTCCAGGTATGTATCCTTCCTCCAATCAGGTATGTATCCTTCCCCGACCACGCCTGGATGGTAAATTAGTCCCACAGGTAAAGTAGTTCCTTTCAGGCCTCAAGGAGGCCCGGGATCCTGCAGCATGGTCTGCATCAGGTAAGTGCACCAAGCACTCCCATAATGAGCCTGGCGCCTATGGCGCCAGGACTGATGTCTTTTATGAGCCTGGCGCCATAGGCGCCAGGACACTGTCCAAAGGGCCCCTATATGGGGTTGCTGGGTCCTTCCTTGGGGACTGGTTGTCCGCTTTCGGGGACGCAGGGCTTGAACCGGCTCCCCGGGAGCGGGCATCATGACAAGGTACCAAAAAATGGTCAAAATTATGCAAGAATATGACGGAATGGCAGCAACTAATGGTAGAAATAAGGGGGAAACAGACGCTGCCTGCAAGGGAACCTGGGGCCTCAAACTCCCCCATCACAATAGAACCTCCTATAATGGTTGTCAATCCACCCGTAACACCACCTATAGCAACTCCGCCACAACCAGTACAGCAGTTGCCAATAGCGGCCACAGTTATGAATGCAACAGCCTCCACAACTCCAGCAACTGATCCAATAGGTGCCCTAAAAGCATGGACAACGCCAGGCGCAGACAGTCCAGGCGCGACAGGGACACCCGGCAGCAATACAACTGACATTATATCAATCTGTAATGCGCAAGTAGAACAAAAAAGGAAATCTTTCCAAACAGAGATATTTAATAGATACAAAAGATGCCTGGAATGGAACATTGATACCAAAATCAAAGAAGCCATATGGGCCAAAGAGGTTATAGAAATCTTTTCCCTAATAGAAGCACAGCGCAAAGGGAAAGACGCTTTTAGAGATCCCAAAAAAATAGAAGAGAAAGCCATTGGCAGGAACGTCCAGGTCGAGCAAAACTGGGACAACTGGTTACAGGCTTTTGCCATACTAGAAACAGTATATGAAGAAAAATGTCCCATGTATGGTAGGAAGATCTGGGCATATGTTGATAAAATAAGGGAAGTAAAAGTAACACAGAAGGGGAAGACATGGCTTGCATACCACATCAGATTTAGGAGGAGCATGTCAGAAAGAACGGCCATTGAGTGGGATGAAGTCCAGAACGATTTATATACCCTCAACGTCGAACCTCCCCAGGAAGAAGATACCATGCATTCTTCTTCCAAAAATAGCAAAAAATCGCAAGTAAGCAAATCCCATGACAATGATCAATCCAAAAAAGGGGAGCAGCCCTTTCGGAGAAACCAGCCTTGGGCCGTGAAAAATAATGCCCACCGACAGAACAAACAGCAGGCTGGCAAATCCAACATCCCATGCAGAAATTTTGGGAAAAACCAGTGTACATGGGGCAAAGAATCCTGGTACAAACACGCCTGCACAAACTGCAACGGCGACCATGCAACAAGCAACTGCACCAGACTCCCAGCCAAGAAAGAATGATAGCCCAATTTTAGAACCAGGACGAACGCCCATCAACCCGGGCAATTTTAGGGATGCCCTAAACAGCTACTCAGACACAGAAACCAGGATAATATTGCAGGTTTTCACCAAGGGTTTTTTTATCCAATTTAAGGGCTCTGGGTCACAATACATCCTGATGAATCTAAAGTCAGCCAGGGACAACCCCCAGATAGTAGAAACCAAAATCAAGAAAGAACTGCAACTGGGCAGGGTAGCACGTCCTTGGGATACCATGCCTCTAAAGGACTATTTAATATCTCCATTAGGCCTGGTTCCCAAAAAAGAACCCGGAAAAATGAGACTAATCCATCACCTATCCTACCCCAAAGGCCAGTCTTTAAACAATGGCATCGCACACACAGAATCCGCTGTAACTTACACGCATTTCCAAGAAGCGGTAAGGCTCATACAAGAGTGCGGCAGAAACGCCTTGATGGCGAAGCTGGACATCAAATCTGCTTTCAGACTTTTGCCAGTCCACCCAGAGTCACAGCAGTGGCTAGGTTTCACTTTTAACAACAAATTCTACGTAGATAGATGCCTTCCCATGGGGTGTGCAGTATCCTGTGCACTATTTGAGCAATTCAGTTCCTTTTTTCAATGGGCTTTCCTAAAGCAGAGACCAGGGACAAAAATAGTACATTACCTAGACGATTTCATGGTCATAGGGCCACCAAAATCCGAAGAATGCGGCCAGGCTTTAGCAAACCGGGAGCACATGGCCACACAGTGGGGAATTCCCCTAGCGAGGGAAAAAACCACTAAACCAGACACAAACATAATCTTCCTGGGCATCGAAATAGACTCAGCAAAGGGGCTCTGCAGAATCCCAAAAACAAAAATAACAGAACTCCAGGCTAAAATACAAAACATGATAATGAGAGATAAGGGGACTCTGTCCATTAAATACAATCCTTATCTGGCAGCCTCAATTTCGCATCCAAAATAATACCTCGAGGGAGGATATTTTCCAGAAGCCTGGAGTTCAAAATCAAATCACTCACCAAACCACACTTGCATATAGGCAGAGAGGTGAAACAGGACCTGGAAACATGGGGAAAATTCCTCAGAGATTTCAACGTGTCTTTACTTTGGCGAACGCCTTTAAACACCCAGTCTAACAGGGTCCTATACATCGACACAGCTGGGAGCAAGGGTTTTGGAGCCATACTAGACTCCGAATGGGTGGCAGGACACAGGCCCAATTCATGGCACACAGCAGGGTGGACAAGAAACATCACCTTACTAGAAATATTCCCCATCTGGCTAACATTACACATCTGGGGCAGGCGACTAGCGAATACGGAACTTTTGATTTGGTGCGACAACATGGCTGTAGTGGGCTCCATAAACAGAAGGTCTACCAAATGCCCTTTAGTACTAAAAGTATTACAAGCCATTACAACAGTCACACTACAAGTAAACGTTGTACTCAAAGCGAAGCACATTTCAGGGGCAAATAATAACATTGCTGATGCCTTATCTCGCTTCCAGGGGACAAGATTCCGAGCGCTAGCGCCGCACGCCCAAGAACATATGACGCCAATACCAGCAGAATGCTGGGCAATAATGGGTGGGAAGACAAGAGTAATGGCATCAACGCCAATGCCAGAGAGCACAGGCCGGGATGCCCAACGAAAACCAGGCACCTCTAAAATGGGTGCCAACAACGCATTAGCATCAACGCCAGCACCAGTGTCAAGATTGCCTTCTTAGGTTGCCCTTGTAGTGTAGATGAAGAATTCTACCATACAATGTAACCCTGTGTCTGGATATAAATAAACCAGCACCAGGGATCAATTGTTTGGAAGAATGGACCCAAACGCGCGTGGCAGCAGACTCCCTCGTGTGCGACCGTATTCCAGTTGCAAACAGAAATGCTTTTTTATGCCGACGTCACAAGGAGCAGAAATAGCTGTTACAATATACAAGAAAAACAATGCTTAATGCTTACATAAGGGACATCAAAAAACAGAAACATGAAATAGGACAGACACTCTTACCATGGGACTGGTAACAAGAATTCCATAGGCAACCAATGCTCCAGTAAGACCGCCAGGTACAGGGCTGTAGGACTATTCCCGCCGGCACGCATACGCCTAAGGGTCAGCAGTACAATCCCCGACGAAACGAGGATGCTCCTACCTCCGCCCCCTGATGGTACCACGGCAGTCTCTAGTCCGTACCGGGGAACGGAGAGGAGTAGTGTACCGGCAGTCTTGATGAGGAACACTGGTCAGGTGGATCCCCAGAAGCAGGAGGTAATCCAATGCGGTCCACGCTTGAGTACAAACCAGGTTGATCAAGTTGAGAGGCAGTGGCAATCCATAAGACAGTCCAGGTCGGTAGCTGAGAAAAGTTCCGAAGACAAAAACGTGAGACAAAGGCAAATCCTGGGCGAGGTCCGGTTCGGCAACAATTTAGCAGTGGGGCAGAACAGGGTTAGTTCCGCGGGAAGGCTGGAAAGATTAAAGGAACAGGTAAGCAGAAGGCGAGGGAGAAATGCACCGACAAGAGGTACTCAAAGTGCAAGGTAGCAGGGCAAGACAGGAAAACAAGGGTTCAAGGGACAGGGAAAACAAGGATATTCACAAGGCACGTAGTAACTCCAAATTCAAAATCAGAAGCAACGCGTTTACTGCAGGCTAGAGTTTATCAAGTTGCGATCACATGACCTGAGCGGCAGCCGTGGTGCGGGTCGACGTCGCTGCCCTAATCTCCATGGTAACCGCCAATGCAAGAACCCTGAAGGACGAGATTGTATCAAGTTCTTATGGCCGTGGATTAAGCCTTTAATACGAGGTAACCGAGTGGATCATGACCGCTGGTACAATGTAGCCTGACCTTGTTTTCTCTGAGACGGCGGGGACGGCGCTAGGCTATTTAGACTCCTGCGACTCCCGGGCCGATTCCTGAGAACCAGAGAGTGCAGGCCGGGATGACCAATACAAAGCAGGCACCTCTAAAAGGGGTGCCAGCAACACATTGGCATCAACGCTAGCGCCAGAGAGCCCAGGCCGGGATGCCCAACGAAAACCAGGCACCTCAAAAACAGGTGCCAAAAATACATTGGCATCAATGCCAGCACCAAAGAGTGCAGTCCGGGATGACCAATACAAAGCAGGCACCTCTAAAAGGGGTGCCAGCAACACATTGGCATCAACGCCAGCGCCAGAGAGCCCAGGCCAGGATGCCCAACAAGAATCAGGCACAACAACAACGGGTGCCAACAACCTCACAGGCTTCCTAACAGAGATGGCAGAGAGGACGGTGGCAAGCACCACAGCAACACAGTACAGTAAGTGTTTACAAACAGTATTCAAAACCACAGGTTTAAACCACGTAGAACTAATAACGATTAAAGATATAGAAGTATTTTTAAAATGGGCCCGGGAACAAGGTTTCAAAAGGGATTGGGCCAAAAGACACCTGGTGCCAATCTCATACTTTACGAAAATTCGGGGCGATTCAGACCCCACCCAGAACACACTCATTTCTTATGCAATGAAGGGATGGGGCAGATTGGAGGGGCCGCAAGTGGACATCCGCCGACCCCTTGATTTCACCAAACTGGTACAGATAGCAAGCCATTTGGAAGCCATATGTTGGCACCCTTACGAGATAATGTTATTTAAAACTGCCTTTTTCCTAGCCTACTGGAGGGTTTTCCGGGTCGGAGAACTCATCGCTTCCAGCACCAAGGCCACAAACGGCCTGGGCGTCATGGAAATCAGGGTGAGACAGGAGAGTTTTAATATAGAAATGCAGCAGTCGGAAAACGGGTGCAAAAAGAACCATCAATATTTGTTTCATCGACGAGGCAACAAACTGCCCGGTGTGCATCACCAACCTTTATTACGCACAACGACCTAAAGTGGGGGGGAGTTTTTTAATCCACAAGGATGCATCGGCCCTAAGCCGCTACCAATTTAAAGGAGTGCTGATGAAAGCAAACAGCAGAGCAGGGTGGGATCCCAAACATTTCGCCACTCATTCCTTCAGGATAGGTGCCGTGGCATGGCAAGGAGGTTTAGCACCGCAACTACTAAAAAACATAGGGAGATGGAAGTCAGACTGTTATAAAAGATATATCAGACCGCAACCGATATAGCCATCCACCCGTATAATATTGTCTTCCTTTTCCCTCCTTCCCACCACCACAGAAACAACAGGCGAATTGAGGACCACACTCCAATCAGCATGGATAGTTGGCCATTCATTTGTTTTCAGGACAGGCAGATGGGCAGAAGAAACTAAAGATGGGCCACCTTTCAGAAACACCATTACGTCATGGTGGGGATACAGAGGCCTACGTTGGGCGGACTTCCACGAAACATTAGCGGAACTGGTGGCATACAGGGACCCACCAGAATTCCTGATCATACATCTAGGGGGCAACGACCTAGCCAAGACAGCTAGACGCACCCTATGCAAAGAAATGTGCTCCTCCCTAGCAGGCATTGCGCACAACTGGAGGGGTACCAAAATATATTTCTCAGCCATCTTACCAAGAAATAAATGGCTAGGGGCCAACTGCTACAAATCTATAGAGAAATCCAGAAGAAAACTGAACAGGACCATAGAGAGATTCTGTATGACTAGAGGACTGGGTTTCATAAAACACCCAGCCATTACACTAGGCAACCCAGACCTTTTTCTCGACGACGGCACCCATCTGTCTAGCCAGGGCATTGAGCATCTTTACCGGGAAATCAATACAACTCTTGCTCACAGGGGCTGTCACTAGGGCATACTCTTGGGGGAGCACGGCCAGCCGGGAACCTGCCCGTGTGTGGTGGCACAGGTGCAAGGGGGTAACCTCAGGACCCAGTGCCCAAAAGTATGATACCATCATGATATGTGATATTGTTATTGTCAAACCCCATATGTGTGCAATAAAACCGGACGGCCTTTTATTGCCAACACTTGTAACACATTGTGAGCCTATCATTACGGGTGAGGGTTCGGGGTTCGGCCATTACTAATGCATGCATATGGTTTCCGCAGTTATGGGCAATGCTGCATGGGCATCCCACAAGTGAGGTAGAGTAACTGCTGTTACCATCGGCAGCTGGGAGAGGGGAAGCCCCGACCCCCCGCGCCTGCTCCTCTCCTTCCCCCCCAGCTACGGAGACACGCAGTCTCGGCGGCACAAAAGCCACGGAAGGGTAAGGTGCGAACAGTCATTGCACCCTTCCTCCAAACAGCAAGGCGCTAAGCGCCATAAGGAAACAACCATCAGGCAGGGCCCAGGTTCAAAGATCTGCCCCCACGGGGGGGTCAGACAGTCGGCTATCCGGCCGGGGGCTGCGACAACAGCGGCCCCCACCACATACACAACAAATACCCAGGGCATCCCTGGGTCCTATAAATGAGAGCAGCATTCTCAGAGTAAACACAATATGTTTGTGGACCCTGAACTGGGACCCAAGCAAACAGGAGGTTTTCTGTTTACTCAGTTTCTTCCAAATCTTCTTGCTTCTTTACCACAGAACCCACCCACCCTACAAAAGGGGAGTAGAACAAAAAGAAGTACAAGGCACTGTACGGTGCCCACAACAAGTCGTGGGACACAAGAAGGCGGCACGGGTCTGAGGGGGTAACCTCAGGACCCGGTGCCCAAAAGTATGATGCCATCATGATATGTGATATTGTTATTGTCATAACCCATATCTGTACAATAAAACCCTACGCCCTTTTATTGCCAACACTTGTAACAAGTTGTGAGCCTATCATTACGGGTGAGGGTTCGGGGTTCGGCCATTACTAATTCATGCATATGGGTTCAGCAGTTATGCTTCTTCTGGTTCACTTGTGACCCTGTTGGTGATTATGTTCAAAAGTCTTAACTAAGAGTTCATGTTCCACAATGATACATCATACCACAAGGATGACTCCCTCCTCCTGGTCCAACAGTTGAGTGTCTTTGAAAATATCTTGGTTGACCTTTGTCCTAGTATCTGAATCAACAAAACAGTTTTGCCAGACCAGAACAATGAATCTCTTCTCCTGATTCACTCAACTCTACATGAACAGTTCTAATAAGCTTTATACTTCTCTCCAGGCTTTCTCTGGAGTTGATTCATGTGTTCCTGCTTCACTTGATGTATTGTAATTCCAAGTATTGTGAGGGAGCCTACTTCCAAGTCTTTGGTTGTTTTGTCAAAATCACTGAGACATTGGAGAACCCTTCTGAACCTTTCTTCTCTTTAATTGGTTTTACTCAATAGGTTTTACTAATTTTAATCACCTCATCTCAATTACTGAGATGAGGCAGATGACTCCTGATACTTTGGTCAGCTTTGCAGGAGTTACTGAGATGAGGAGATCACTACTGATGGTAATGACACTCTTGGCACTTTTCCACCAACCACTGCGATGAGGGAAATTACTCCAGATGCTTTTATCAGCTCTACAGCAATTACTGAATTGAGGGAGATCACTGTTTATGCACTGCTCACTGACAATGCCACTCTTGGTACTTCGCCACCAACCACTGCAATGAGGAAAATTACTGCTGAGGCTTTGATCAGCCTTATAAAAATTACAGTCGAGGGAGATCCCTCTTGATGCACCTCACACTGACAATGTCACTCTTTGCTCTTTCCACCAACCACTGTGATGAGGGAGATTACTCCTGAAGCTTTGATTAGCTTTACAACAATTACTGAGACAAGAGAAGATCACTCATGGTTCACTTCTCACTGACAATGTCACTGTTGGCACTTCTCCACCAACCACTGTGACGAGGGAGTTTACTCCTGGTACACTCATTATTTACACCCACATCACTACTGGTTCTACCGTGGATCCTGTTAACTCTTTCTTCCTGGGACCACATCAGTTTTTTCTTAGGCCTCTCTTCTGCTTTGGCCATTTGCCGCCACTCTTTCCTCACATCTCTCACCTCCGTTTTGGTTCTGCAGTGCGACCGGCTCACCAAAATCTCTGCTGTTAAAGAACCAGCCAGTCCACCTCGTTAGGTCATGTCACCATTAGCCGGATCCTCTCTTCTGCTTTGGTTGGGCCTCCTGGTAGCTCTTGAGGATTCCTAAGACCTTCCAGCTGCATCCTCTCGACCGAGGACTTGCTTCTCTATCTCATGACTTAGTTGCCAGGTTTGAATTTCCTGGACAGCTGCGTCTTGAGGCTGGCTTCTTTCTGGTTTCCCTGGTTTCTCTTCAGGCAGTCCTTTGTCTATTTGTATGGTTGGAAGCTGGATCCTCCCCAGCACAAGTTCCAAGTCTCTTGGGTCTAATAATGATGCACTCTTCAGGTCTCCTCTGGGCCACCTATTCTCAGTACTTTGGAAGTCACATGAAAGAGTGGATTGCATAAGTCCTGTAATCTTCTTCTTCACAGTATTTCCATGAAACAATAAATTATGATTTATAGGAAGAAAGGGAGGAGTGTCACAATAACTTACTGTGGCACTATCAGTGGCTTTTCTTCCAGACCTTAAGGATTTCAGGGACAAAGAGGGAAGAGGGTTAGGGCGTACCACCATGGAACGGGAGTCACCATTGCCATGAGGGATGTCCCTCCCTGGGAGGTCTTCCTGCTTTTTACCAACCGTGGTGGGAAAATTAGGTAGCAGCCTCACCTCCCTAGATTCACTGGGAAGGACTCCCCCATGGGGAGAAGTGGTGTAATTGCACGAGTCATCACAACTCCCAATGACATACTGCACAACACCTCTGCCATTAGGATGCAGATATCCCCCAGGACCAATGTTTGGTCTAGCTGGACACATAATGAACCTATTACTGTTCTCTTGCCAACTTCAAAGCAGCCATGCACTTGTCCGCTTAATATGGGTAGCTAGTAGGGACCTGGCCATCCCCAACAAATATCTTTTTGGCCAAAGTACACACAAATTCTAAACTCCTCTGACACATTTCCCATACCTGGGCTTCAGTCCCCTGAGGGTGTTCAACCTGCAGCTCATTGAGACCATGCCAATGGTGAAAGACACTCTACAAATGACGATTACTCATACTACTAGTATTTACCATCAACTCTCTGAAACTGTTGTTTTTAACAAATGTCTTTGTCAGAAAATCTACCACCGGCATTATCACCAATTTAGCATTGAGCAGCTGCAATTATGGATAATTACAATTATATTTCTGACTGCAAACATATGACTTGCTGAGGCTTGCTTGGCACACATAAATTGTTCCCCTACCACTACTTTGTGTTTGGTTGGTTTCTGATGGACTTGGCAAACAAACTACCTTCTTGCACGATTGACATTCCTCTAAGTTCTAGGTTCCATCTGCTGGGCAGTGCCAAAATGCTGCTGAGTATTTGTTGGCTCTTGGGGTTATGCTGTGTAAAATGTTGGTCCCACGCTTGTGCATGTTGTCACTTCATATGTCCCAGCAATGAGGACGTACCCATTCATCCCTGCCTTCCCTTGGGACAAGACTTTTCTGCACAGCATGCAAGTGGCAAGATGCTGTAGGTGCTGTGGATGTCATTTGCTGTTGAGCAGAGGCAGAAGAGGAGGGATTGTGGTGTTCAGCAGGACACATAGATGCAAAAGGTGGTCCTGCTTGGAATGATGGTCTGATTGACATACACCAACTCCACCTCAGGATTTCAGACATGTTGCAAAAAGGGTTTATACAGGGTGAGTGCTTTGTGGATGTGTTTCCACAATCAGAGCCCATTTGAGGGTTGTGATTGTAGTAGGTCCTCTTTCAAAGTGTATTTGTCCCTACACGGCTTCCTCTGGACCACTGCTGTGGTCGGGCTCAGTATCTGTTCTAATTGGCCAAAAATAATCTGTAAAGAATCTCTTATGAGAAGAGAGGGGGAAGTCAGCATCCTGGTCATCATCTACCTTCATCACCACCACCATTTTCGCTATCACACTCATGGATCAAAGGAGTGGGGGTGCAGTGGATGTTTTTGGTTGAACAACATCCTGATCCTATTACATGGACAGTTGGCATTGGCTCTGTTATTTCTGACTTACCTTTGGAAGGCGCAAATACAGCCCCCCTCAAGAACTTGGACGTGTACATTGATCTGCGCAAAAAAGGGAGCATGTGTAATATCCACACTTGTGCAAAGCTCAGTTCTTATGGAACTCAGTGATTGGCTGGCTGCGCTGAAGTGGCATAAACAGCTTAGGCTGAGAGAACATTGCAAGGACTGTGTGCCACCTCACAATAGGTCTTTGAATCCTTGAAAACATGTGGAAATTAACTGATGTTGCACCTTTCTACTACTCAAGATGCATCCCCAGCAATTTCAGCAGCTACTGTTTCTACAACACCTTCATTTCACCCTCCCCAGTTTGCCCTTTAGCTTTGGGGGCATCTTAATTGGCAGTGATTTTAGTCTCAAATTCAGTAAACTCACATACTGCCTTCTTTTCACCAATCAATCTGTCCCTGCAGCCAACAGCTGCCATTTTGGGTTGGTGTTAGCTTGGGCGAATTTGCATTCCTACACTGCCTTGCTGCAGTGGCTTGGAACTGGAGGTGAACTTCCAGTGATGACTACTAGGTGACATGTGGAATGTGTGAATTGGCTCAAATGAACAATCTTACATTCCCATTTCAAGTGAGCCTTTTTAAACCCACAATATCTTTCTTGGTGCATTGTACACGTGGCCCAATGCTCCAAAGTCAAAGCTGTCAGTAGTATACTGCACTGGTGATTCCTAATAAGGGTGAAAATGTTGTTGTTCTAAATGACTTTCATAGTATTGGTCCAGGCGTGATTCAAAAGTAGCACTGCTTGCAAAGACGCTTTCTTATGGATACAAGTTTGCATGTCAGCTAGTTTGCATGCCTGCAATGCCTTGTTGATGTGGTTTGCAACAGGGAGGTTCATTTCCAGTGATGGTTTGTAAATGGCGTTGCGGAAAGTGTCGCTTTTCGAATGGACTATCTTAATTATTTATATATAATGCACGAGGTCAGTGAATTTAAAATTCAAGATTGGATTAGTTGCTTCTTTTTACAATGCTTATATTGAAAAGTAAACATTGTATTTCCCTCTGGACTTTCTAAAAACCATTTGAAAAATATGCCTATGAGACATATGTTCTGCATGTATCCGTGGAAGAAGATAAGTTTGTGCTGAAAATGAAATGTAATTCTTTATTTAATTGCAGGTAGCTAGAAGAAAAAGGTTATAAAGCAAGTCATACATGATGTATTGCCACACTCTAAAATATGAGTGCAGAAACAGTATATGTAATTTACAGAAATATTTTAGAATGCAGTTTGAACATTTACACATGTAATCGCTCTCATATGTTTTAATCTGAATTATAATGCTTTGAAATTCGAAACAGGTTTACAACTAAAACAAAAAAAATGTAAAAAAGGCAAAACATTGCATACTGAGAAGGGTGTATTATTCTTGGACGAGTCATGCTACGTTGAAATAAATGGGATGGCCATATTTCATTGTACATTAATGTATTACTTGCACTTTGGGATTTGGACATGGTATTGGAAAAGTATAGTGGAAATCCAGCATCTGTTTTAAAAGATTGATGTTTCTTAAGCGAACCTGCACGAAGGCATTAGCCTGGATCAAAACTATCTTCTAGCGGCTCCAGTTTCTGATGCAGAAGACCAGGCGACGCAATACAGTCAGCATACAAAATGTGTTCCTGTTACTCAGCTGAAACTCATAAGCATCTATCTTTACCCACACAGGTGCATGTTTTATAGGTCACTGAAGGCTGCATCTGTTCCACATTTAATCCTCCATATATATCTGTATTCTCATAAAGGTGTAAACCCTAAAAGGAAGATTCAGGCCTTGCATTCATTTAGGATAAGAACATGGATGCCTAATTCCAACACGATAAAGCTTTAAATGGTGTAAACTTCTATTTTGACACACAAGATAAACAGACCAGCGTGCAGCCTTTCAGCAAGCAGAAGCAGCCCCCCTACCACAGAGCCCCAAAAGAACAGTTTATATTAGGGCAAGCATCACACTGTTCCCCATAGTAACCCCTGAACACAGTTAACGTCTTCTAGAAAATGCAGAAAGGCATGTCTGCTTGTCTGCACATCCTGCACTTGATCTAAACAGAGGACTAAGAGAGAGCAACATGCCAACAGTGCCTGGCAAAATACTGCCATGATTCCAGGTATATTTTGATCCTTAAATCTGCGTCATGACCATAACCAGGTCAAAAAGCTCAAATTGCTTAGAAATAGGTAATCTTCAAATCGCTTGGTTGTGTTTTTCCTCTATAAACTAGGTAGATAGTGATGCATGTATTTGCCACCCAGACAGATATAAGAAGTAAACCCTACCCTAAAAAATAGAAGGACCTACCCTGATGGCAATAAATCAGCGCACTTTACAGACAGGTGGCCTACTATAAAGCCCAACATATTAGGTTTAAGCACAGTCATATGTACGGTGGAAGGAGAACAAAGACTACGAAGCGAAAAAGTATAATTAATCAAAAGAAAAACACAGGTTTGGCAGAAAAAGTCACAAAACCACAGCACTTGTATGAATAAATATTAAGAGTGCACATAGGCTGCAGGTGCCTTATAGGTGTGGGAGTACTGCCAAGTACAACCCACTGTTGTGTAAACAATTAGAGCACGGGCAATTCTCAGCGCCCAAGAGTGCAATATAGGCATGTCTTGCAAGTATTTGAAGAGAGATGTGGTTATAAGTCCGATGGGTTTATTTGCAAAGTAGCCTGACACGTGTTTCGAGTCTAAACCGGCTCTTCATCCAAGGCTGTAAATGGGAGATGGGACCTAAGATAAATTGAATGAAGGCCAGTGCCAGAAAACTCTCTCACGGCTTCGTAATTGCGGTAATTTCAGCACAGCAGGAAAAGCCAAAGTGATGTGAAAGGAAGCAGCCCCTTAATTAATCAAACATAAGCATTCAAGACTGCTAAAGGCATCACTGGTCCTGATTCACAACAGCTTTTCTTAGTGAGAAAATCCCATTGATAAAAGCTTTGTAAATCAAGCACATTATCATGGGGAAATGTCCTCCCACACATGTACTGCCTGATGTGAAGCTTAATGCTATATGTTCAGGATGGGTGCTTCTCCCAAGCAATTATTGCTATTTCTGCCTACTTACTATGAATATTTTAATGTTGAGTCACCTGTTTCATATACAAACCTTTGGACAAATTGCATCTATATCCAAAGTGCATCTGATCAGGTGAAAACGTGTAATAAATACATAATTAAATCAAACCACCTGTCCCTATTGGATTGGCGCATCTCAGAGAGATTTGTCACAAGAGAATTGAAAACGAATAAGAAGAGAAATACCTAGATTTGCTCTTACATTGCACAGCATGACTGTGGCCTTAAACATGCTATGTTAGCAGTGACAAGCAAGCGAAGGTGCCTGCACCAGTCATGGATTTATTGGATAAAGTACCCAAATGCATTTCCATTTGCACCTGGACTATCTAACAATACATAACGTCAAGCTCAGAAAACAATAGATTTTCGAGCACCAAGTCAATTTTATGGATCGATGAACAAACTCTCAGACCATCCTCAAGGAAATATTAACTCTTTTGGATGTGCAATTGATTTTCATAAATCACTTGCAACATAGCTGGAAATTTGATGATGCTCCATTCCAATCTCCAGCAGAGAATCGGTATGTTCTTTAATTTCAGGGGGCCTGCACAATTAATGTTGTATCGTTAAAACTCAAGACATTGAAAACATTGTTTTAGATTTGGGTTAGGTCTACATTTAAGTGGGTCCCCATGGGGTTTTTTTAATACATGGTTTCCCATGTTAATCTCAGGGTGATCTTTCAATTTAGCAGTGAGATAATGTAGGTGTTAATATCTTGTCCTACTTCATTACTTTCAGGAATATTACAAAACTTTAAACTGTTCATTCTCACCCTACTCTCTACATATTCAATACATTATTGAAGTTTGTTTCAAAAACTTGAAGTCTCCCTACCATCTGACACCTATTTGGTGTTAGCCAATTCCACCACAATTTCAGTCTTTGCATGAGAATGCTGCTACATCAAACAGAGGAGTGGCATATTTCAGTATGCAGAACCAATCAATCTGCCTATTAGTGAAACCTTCTTATCTTTTGATGCAACAGCACCTGTGTGCCTGAGTACACACATCAACTATACTTGATAAACTGTTCATTTTGTAATGTGTATAAATTTAATTATTTTACTGTAGGGGCAGGCACTCAGAAAAGAATAATTGTAACCATAGCTGCCCATATGGGTAACTCTACACACCATTTGTGACCACTATTTCTTGCTGACAGTAGTGTGATGAATTCGAGAGTCATCACCGATTCCCCAGTGGTGATCTCCTCATTTTTAGTCCAGGGACAGCAGCCACTACCTAATCCAGAACCTGGGAGCAGATTTATGAGGGAGGTTCACATGGGCGGAAACGACTACCGGGGAGATGTTTTGACTCAATTGGCCAAGACACGGAATCCCCCTTTCACATAAAGAACACCCTATGATACCCAAATTCTTCATGGCCTAATGTCATTCTAGTCAGGCCCCTACCTTTGACCCAAACACCCACATCCCACAGAAGACCGTTTGTTTCTGATGTGCATTTATGTGAAATCCATGACCAAAACCATCTAATTGTTAAAAGTCCAAAGACAAACATTTACTCCAACTCCCGAAACCAGCCAGGTAATGAGATCAGGAGGAGGACAAGGGAGTTGGTGGAAAGTGACAGGAGCTTGAACTACACCATGCAGGCTTGTTTTTTTCCAAAGTCTTCAGTGTGCAGGACACTTAAAGATGACAACTGCACTGCAAGTCGAGCACTGCAGGAGGAGACGTTGCCACCCATGTACGCGAGGCACACCGCCAGAGCTTGCGAAACAGAGAAGACAGCTGAGAGAGGAGGAGAAGTGATGCGTGCAAGCAAGAAGGGCAGCCAAAATGTCAGGAGCCACAAAAGAGCTCCTGGAGGTTGAGCCACTCGACACAACAGCATTTTCCAGCCCATGTCGAGAAGGAAAGCTGCCGGGTGACAGCGGTGCCATGCAGGATGCTGGAGGAATGTTTCCATACTCTGAAATGAAAAGCAGGTGAAGGAGCCACACAGCAGAGGTGTGAGCGGCATTAGTGACACTGGAAGGAACTGGTGAATCTGCCAAAAGCAGCTAGCGACCCTAGGGCATTCCAGCAAGCGTTCCAACAAGTGTTTCAGTACAAGGCAATGTACAAAGGTCAGGTTTGTTTGAATGCAAACAAGACAAAGTATCAACACAATACACTGTAAGAGGAATGTTTGAATGCAGACAAAGCAATGTATGAAGGCAGACCCCAATCAAGTATAGAAGCATTAGATCCCAATGTGGGGAGACGTTTGAGTAAATGTTACCATAGATAGATATACCAAGCACCTCAGTATATGCTGTTAAGGTATAACCAAAGAACAGTGATACCCAAAGAACTGGGAAACATATAAGAAGTTCTGGCAGACAAGTATACCAGGCTGCTGAAATTGTATTTAGATTCCTGGCAGGGGAGTATACCAGGGATGTGTAAACCCTAAAGAAACGTCCTCAAAGCATATTACATCAGGCAGCTGAAATTACATGAGTCTTCCTGGCAGGGGACTATACCAGGTAATCTGAACAGTTAAAAGTGATTCTGCAGAAAAACATTTAGGGATTTTTGTGCTTGAACAAGAAATGTGAGTCTAGTGAAGACACAAACAAACTGTTAACTAAAGAGACATTTTTTGCCATCCTATATAAGAATCCAGGGCAAGGGATTCACCTTTGGATCCAAGGGTCTTTAACTTGGACAACATTTTCATTGGAGTCATCATTATATTTTTGTTTTTAAACTCTTTTTGTTAACATCAAGATAAAGACATTCCCTTGCACCCTTTGTTGTTTTGTTTTTATTGTGAGGATCAGAGTATGTTGTGTTGGATACAAGGATGTCTTTCTTTAATAACTGACATCCTGATGCAGACAGACCCTTAGCTTTATTTTTAGGTAGGGAAGTTTCTCTTTAGAATAGGGCTAGAGAAATATTTTTGCAACCCCTTTTTGACATGTCTAGTCTAGAAAATATGACTAGTTTGTGTCCGGATTTCATTTCTGACTCCTTACACATGGTGTTAGAAATTGGATTGGGTTCAGTTGACATAAACTGGGGGACCCATAATTTGCAAAACTCAGTAACCGCGCTTCCGATCTGACAATTGCCACTGAACACTCCATCAGATTTGACTTGTGCAGCAGTAGGGGGAAACTGATTCAACCTGGAGACTGAGTTCTAATACCTACAGACTTAGTCTGCATTGCCCCTCCTGGAACCTACATTAGATTTGCCTCTAAGTCAGCTTTAGCCTTGCGGTTTGGCTTAGGCATATTAGCAGGCATCATAGACCCTGACTACAGAGGACATTTAAAGATACTAATGCAAAATAACGGCAAATAGGCCTATTAAATAAAGGCGGGGAAAGCATCACTCAAGGGACTTTGGAGAAGGCTCTGTTCACTAAACAACAAGTAAAGACCTCTAGTAAAACAGAAAGAGTAGCCAAAGCTTTTGGTCAGGCAGACATAGAGCCTCACTTTACACTACCTGAGTCAGCTCCATCTCTGATAACAGAAGAAGACCCTGAAGTCTTCCCTGATTTAGCCTTTGCCCAAAGGACTGATCCCTACTTGCCAAGATGTTTCTTCAGGTCTTAACCAAAGAGGAGGGAAGGAAGACAGTTGGACAATTCTTTTTTTCTTGAAGACCGGATAATAGACCTGATGGTTCCCCCTGGTCACAAGTTGTGGTGCCCAACAGCCATAAGAAAATTGTGCTGGAGATCACCCAATCCCACCTGACAGGTGGACATCTAGTGACAACCAAAACCCTTGCACAAATCCTAAACCAGTTGTGTTGGCCTGGGATATATGCAGATATAAATACATTTGTGGCTACTGGTCCCCTATGCCAGAATACCAGTATGCAAATGCCTCCACCAGTTGCCTTTCAGCCGCTACGCATCATAGACATACCATTTTGATGCATAGCTATGGATATAGTGGGTCCCCTAGAACCATCAATGTTGGGAAACCAATACATACTGCTGATATTAGACTATGCATCTCGTTATCCTGAAACCTTTCCTTAACGGAACAACACAACATAACAGATTCTCAAGCATTTGATTCCATTTTCTTCGAGAGTTGGGTTCCCCAAGGAGATCTTAACATACCAAGGATCTACCTTTATGAGTAAATTCATGTCACAGGTAAAAATGTTGCCTACTTCTCTATTGCACTTGCAAACTGATGGTTTAGTTGAATGATTCAACCAGACTTTAAAGCATACCTTAAGAGAACTGGTTAAAGTGGATGGAAAGAATAAGAATGCTATGACACCTTGGGCATTTTTTGCCATTAGGAAAACAGCACAATCCTCAACAGGATTTTCCCTCTTGGAACTCTTATACGGCAGAGAACTGAGAGATGTCTTAGAACTGTTGCGTGAAACCTGAGAGGAACAAGAGAAAGCTATGTTGCCACTATCCCAAACTGCTCAGACACTAAAAGAACACATGGTGGCAGTTAGATCCATAGTGCAAACTAACATGATTAAAACCCAGGCATATCAGAAGGGCTATAATGAAAATCTGTATTACAATAATTCCTTTCTATTGGACAAAAAGTCCTAGTTCTCCTCCCATCTTACCAAAAAAGATGCTCTTAAGGTGGCACGTCGTTACAAGATAATAGATCAGACAGGGCCTTACGATTACTGAATCTCTTTGCCAGACAGAAAAATCAAGACTCACATTAATCATGTCATACCCATTAGAAGACACTACCACAGTATGTATTAACCAGCTTGTTATCTGATGACCTAGCTCAGAATCAGAAGGAGGACCTAACGGACCTCTTAAAACAGTTCCCTAATGTTTTCAGAGCAGTAACTGGGAGAGTAAAAGGATCTATCATTACAACCGTACGCCTTCTGGAAACCTTGTACATCTGAAGCTCTATCGAATACCTGAGACTAGAAAAAGTATAATTAAGAGGAATTGGAAAATATGTTAAGATCTGATAATATTCAGCCCTCTCAAAGCCCATGGTCATCCATGATCGTATTAGTCACCAATGCAGATCAATCGTGGAGGTTCTGCATTGATTTCAGGAGGTTAAACATGGTTTCCCAATTTGATAGGTACCCCATGCCCAGAATTGATGATCTTATTGATCGATTGGGGTCTGCTGTTTACCTCTCTACGATTGATCTGACAAAAGGGTACGGGCAAGACCCTGTTAATCCAGCAGATAGACAAAAGACAGATTTTTTTGCTCCCACTGGGCTTTTACAATTCAAAGTATTGCCTTTTGGCTGGCATAGGGCACTAGCTACCTTTCAAAGGTTAATGGATCAATCCTCCAACTTTATGCCTCTTTGTGTGAAGCATACATCGATGATTTCATCAACAGTATGTCATGGAAGGAGCATGTTTCCCACCTGTATTTAGAAAAGCTTGGCTTACAGCAAACCCAAAGAAATGCCATTTAGCTAGATCAGCGATCAACTATCTTTGTTTTTTGTCATGAGAAATGGGCTGGTTCAGCCCCAGATGGAGAAAGGCAGAGTGGTTAAAGAAACCCCAAGTCCCAAAACGAAGAAAGATCTAAGAGACATTTTGGTTTTAGTAGGATATTACAGACATTTATCCCATATATATCATCTATAACATCTTGACTTACTGATAAACTCAAATTGCTGAGCCCAGAAAATTAAACAGAGTAATGAAGATCAGTTGTGTTTTGACAAACTCAAACACATTTTGAGTAACGAGCCTGTGTTGAAGGCATCAGATTTCAACTAGGAATATATTCTACAAACCGACACCTCACATATTGCCCTTGGTGTAGTTATTTCACAAGATGAGGATGGTAGAGAGTATCCCAACCTCTATATAAGTACAAAGTTATTCCCGAGAGAGAAAAAATATGCGACCATTGAACTAGAATCCCTGGCATTAAGTGGGCCATAACCTACCTCAAATACTATCTGACAGGCATGAAATTCAAGCTCGTCACAGACCATGGCTCATTAACATGGATGAGCCTCTGCAAAGAAGCTAATGCAAGAGTCATGCGCTGGTTCCTAGATGTAGAGCCTTTTTGTTTGTTGATTGAGTACAGAAAAGGAAACAACTAGGATATGTGGGCTTCCTTTCCAGTTTTCCAATAGGTGCTGAGAGAACCAGCAACATTAGGGGAAGTGCAGGTGAGAATCCAATGAAGTCATCACAGATTCCCCGGTGATGACCTCCTCCTACGTGGCCAGAGGGCGGGGGAGATATTTTGACTCCATTGGCCAAGACGTAGTATCCCCCCTTTCCCATGAAGAAGACCCTCTGATACCTGAGTTCTTAATGGCCTATTGTCATGCCAGTCAGGCCCCTACCTTTGACCCAAGCAATCACAACCATCACATAAAACTTTTTGTTTCTGATGTACCTTTATTTGAAATCCATGAGAAAAAAAACCATCTAAGAGCTAAAAGTCCATAGACAACCTTGGGCTCAAATTGCCATGATCCCCCCAGGTACTGAGACAAGGAGGAGGACAAGGGAATTTGTGCAAAGAGACAGGAGATTGAACAACGCCATGCAGACTGGTTGTTTTTCCAAGTCTTCAGTGCATGGGACATTTAAAAATGGGAGTCGCACTGTCAAGTTGAGCAGTGCAGGGAGAGACGTTGCCACACAGGCTGAGGCTCATGAATGTGAGCACACTGACGGAGCTGGTTAAACAGAATACCGCTGGGAGAGGAGAAGAAGCAATGCGTGCGAGCAAGAAGGGCCATCGAAATGCTGGGAAACTCAGGGGAGCTCCTGGAGTCTGAGCTGCTTGATGCAACAGTGTTCTCCAAACTGGGTCGAGAAGGAAAGCTGGAGAATGCCCACACGGCCACACAGGATGCTGGAGGCACACTCCGAAATGGAAAGAGGGTGAAGGAGCCACACTGCAAAGGTGCAAGCTGTATCAGAGACTCTGGAAGGAACCAGTGAGTCTGGCCAAAGCAGCTGGGGACCCAGGGTGTTCCGACAAGCACACCAACAAGTGTTTCAATGCAGATAAGGCAAAGTATAAAGGAAACATGTGTTTGAATTCAGACAAGACAAAGTATCAACTCAATACCAAATAAGAAAAATGTTTGAATGCAGACAAGGCAAAGTATGAAACCAAACCCCAATCAAGTTCATAAGCATGCAATGCCAATGTGAGGAGAAGCTTGAGTAAATGTTACCATAGATAGATATACCAAGCACCATTGTATATGCTGTTGTGGTATAACCAATGAACTGTGATAAACAAAGTACTGTGAAACGTATAAGAAGGACTGGCAGACGAGTACACCAGACATCTGAAATTGTATCTAGATTCCTGGCACGGAAAATACCAGGGAATCTGAAAATCCTTAAGAAAAGTCCTAGCAGGCGAATACACCAGGCAGCAAAAATTGTATCTAGATTCCTGGCAGGGGAGCATACCAGGGAATATGAAAAGCCTAAAGAAGTCCTGGCAGGTGAGTACACCAGGAAGCTGAAATTATATGAAGATTCCTGGCAGAGATTCTACACAAAGACTATTACAGAACATTCTGTTTGAACAAGAACTTTGTGAGTCCAATGAAGACAAAACGTAATTGTAAACAAAATAGACATTTTTGCCATCCTATCTAAGAATCCTGGGGAAGGGGATACACCTCTGGATCCAAGAGGCTTTACCTTGGAGAACATTTTCGTTGGAGTCATCATTATATTTTTGGTTTTGAACTCTTTTTGCTAACATCAAGAAAAAGACATTCCCTTGCACACTTTGTTGTTTTGTTTCTAATGTGAGGGTCAGAGTAGGGTGTTTGGACTCAAGGACGACTTTCTTTAATAACTGACATCCTGATGCAGACAGACCTTTAGCTTTATTTTCTAGGTAGGAATGTTCCTCTTTAGAATAGGTCTAGAGAGGTATTTTTTCAAACGCCTTTTTGTTTTATAAAATGTCTAATCTTGAAAATATGACAACTTGGTATCCGGCTTTAATTTCTGACCCCTCACAGTAGCCACCACACATCCATTAGCAGCATATTTGATGTCTTCAGGGAGCAGGGGCGGGACAATGGTAGCAATATCAAGAATTGTCTTCAAGGGGCAAGAAAGTAAATGTGCTGCTCTGATAGCAGCTGACACCAGAGGGGGAAGGGAAACGTCTGTGTTGGGTGGCCCACACTTGTCCACGAACTATCAGCATGTTAAAGGGGCATTACCAAAGAATGCTGATTATAGGTCAGGTGTTACGGACTTGCATTGGTGTATGAGCAGTCATAGGTGAAGAGGCAAGCAGAAATTAAGTCACAATGCATAAGAATGTTTTCCACTTTGTTACCAAAGGGGTGACATGGTGGGTGTGCACTTTGATGTCATATGGAAATATGGTTTTGTTACAGTATTACCCACATTACAGTATCTCATAAGAAATACATTTGGATTCCTAAATCCTCCAGTATAGAATGTTAACTTCCTCATGCCAAAATAAAATATTGTCTTTCTTGTTTGATAGATCAAGAGGAATGTGAGTACATCATTCAGAGTTATCTGTTTGCTATGTATGTAGAACTGGGATAATCACAGTGGTACCCACATTAATGTTTACAGCTTTGTCCAGGTTACGATCATGCCAATTGTGGACAATGTGTTGGTCTGCGAAAATCTGCAGCAGACAACACTCAAGAAAAACAATGATTTCAGCCTCAGTGTCTGGGCCAAGGACACCCTATCCTCCATCAATGGGACACAAAAATGAAACAATGATAAAAAACATTTTAAAAAACCTTCACAAGTAATCAAATAATTATAGTTCTTCAATGTATGAGTCTTGTGCCACTCTTTTTATTTATGGTACTATATCATCTTGCTTGGGAGCACGGATATGCGGCTATGTGCTCAGACTTGGAGCGAGCATGAAACAAGGATCATGGCCATTTTACCTTGCAGTACCTGAAGAAACCTTCAGGTTTTACCTTTCATGTACTGAAGAAATTGAAGCACTACTAGAAAGAATTATGAAAAGCAAAAAAAGAAAGTAAAGGAAGTTAAGATAACCTACAGAATGTCATTTTAGATGATTCTACATTGTGACACCAAGACACTTTTTGTTCGATGTAAGTTTGGTCGCCAGGTTTTTGGTGACCATGGTAGACATTGCCCTTATTGTTTTATTTCATTGGGGATCCCCCATATTCTCCTCCTCATCACACCCCTACTTTCCACCACTCTACCCCTTACCCCTAAACCAAACATACTTAAATATTGCCCAACAAAAAGGGAGGGTGGGGCATACACGTGTTCCCTACTCAATATAAATATCAGTCAATGGTCTTCTCCTACGAAGGTTTCCTAGGTGTGTCCTGTCATCAGGGATGCAGTTTTAGCTTGCAGATTTTGGGCAGTGCATGTGTTTGTGATCAGTGTCAATTTGCAGTAAAGGGTTATTCTGGTACATGTAGTTTACAGGTTGCAGGGAACCAACTCAGAGAGACAAGAATGTACCCCATCCCTCTGTGCACATTTATTTGTATGTGATCACCATAATATAAAAGTAGCCACCAAAAATACATTGGCCAAAGAAGGACCAATTTAACAATGGTATACCTTTTTGGAATAGTACGGATTGATTATATTCCATACATGATTGTGAGTGAATATGATAAGATAAACACAGAAACATGTAGAATTTCGTTTTGCAATGCAAGGGTGGTTGTGAGGGGACACAAATGTTCATGAAGGGGTGAGCATGATGATGTCTGACTGAATGCAGCTGTGGGTCTCTTGTGCAGGTGTAGCACAAACACGTTCCTCTGCTCAGAGGTTTTGGAGGTCGCACTTGAATTTACATAAGACACTGCGAGAGAAAGAGGGTTAAGGTAGTTGCTTGGATAGGTAATAAGGTTAGGGTAACCTGACATAGGGTTAGGAAATGATGAATAGATAGGTTAGGGAAGTTGGGTAAATGCTCCTTGACTCTGTTTCATTGTCAGGTGGCACCAGTTGCTGCAAATAACACATTTATCTCACACACTGGTCTAGTGTTTGCTAAGTTGTGTTCCCTAGACATTCAGACACCCCTGCCAAGGTGTCACCCTGTTGCTTGACATCGGATACACTTCTGTAAAATGTATATGTAATGCACTGAGTGACACAGTGTGTACCCCATTTGTTGTGCCTGCTGTGCCACGCTATGGTGCTCTATCTTGCATGTGTCATTGTGCACACACTGTGTGTGTCTATGGCTCTGCATCCCATGCTGACGCACAGCACCATGCATTACCCCTAATTCACTTTTTTCATCATGTGATGGGTGCCCCTGCTGCATGTGTAAGCTGCCATTGGTACAGGGGTGTGTTGTGGCATGTTGATGTTGAGCTTGTTGTGGGATTCTGTCACTCCCATTTACATTTACTTGGCTCACCTACGCACCCATGCCTGCCACGATGATGAATCATGCTCTTTTTGTCTCTCTCACTGTTGCTTTGTGGTACTTGTGGTCCTGTGTGTCTATATGCTGATTGGGTAGCACAGTTCCGCCATTCAGTGCTGCTCTTATTTTAGGGTACATGATGGATGGAAACAGCCACTGATGGGGGGGTTGAGTAGGGGCATTCCAAGTGCCATCATTGCCATTGTGTGTACCCCCAAAAATCCTATTTCTGTGTACTGTGATTCCTAGTCACTCAATGCCCAGGTACATTGTCCTCTGTGCCTCTCCACGTATGCTGGCAGCGTGCTGTTATGCAATACCATGGGATCATGTGTTTATCCTGGGAACCGGGAACAGCAGTGGGTGATTGTGAGGTCGGCATCACAGGCGACCTGGATGCTCAGTGAGTGGTACTGTTTCCAGTTCCTGAATACTTCCTCCTGGTCATGGGGTGTAACCAGCTCAACATGAGTACAGTACTGTGCTGCCACCATATTGGGCATGCCTGCCATGGTGTAGAATCTTGCCTTAGTGGCATTCACCTGTGCCAGTGTGGTTGGGAGTGCAATGTGCTGTCCCACATGCAGCAGGAGTGCATCCAGCACCTCCACCAGTACTTTTGAAAATGTAGGTTGTGCTAATCCGTGCAGCTGACTTACAGTATGTTGGAAGGTGCCCGTTGCAAAGAAATGCAGGACAGACACTAGTTTCACCAGCATTTGTATGGCTGTGCGGATGCCAATCCTGCTTTGAATGTCTCCCTGGATCATGCTCAGGACATATGCTATTCTCTCCCTGTCCAGGCGATACAGGGTTAGGATTTGCATGTCACTGAGGGTCCATGGTGTGGCCCGTACATGGGATATGGATGCACGCCTTGCATGATGCATCCTCCTTCTCTGGTTCCTCATCCTCACCCTCCGGTCCAGTGCCTCTTGGGCCCTCTGTTTGTTCTCCAGCCACTGCAGCCCAATGTTGGCTTGGAGCAGCTGCAGGTCAATGCTGACTGCAGCCAGTACCAGCATTGTGGAGTTTGGGAGTGTGTGTTGAAGGTGTGGCCTTTTTCACTTACTCCAGGCTGCATTGGGTACACCTGCGGCCTCATTCACCACACCTGCTTGCATTTCATGCTGTTTAGTGCCTACTTTCAGGCAGGGTTTTACCACCTAGTGTTTGCCTCTGTTACCATCATTTTATTGCCAGTATTCCCTGATACGCGAGGCTTGTTATATGGCGGTGTTGCTGTGGTGGTTGTGTTCCTGCCAAGTCTTAGGTGCCTGGACGGTGGCCATTGGTGCCGGTTTCTCTGCCACCTTACTTGCAATGTGACTTGTCATAGGCAGATTTCCCACCTTTGGGGGGCTCCCCCAGACTCAATCTCGAGGCCACCCAAAATGACTGTTGTGCGTGTTGTTCACGTGCATGGCATTCCTGGGACTTGTTGTCCCCAAGGTTTTTTGTCGTGCAGAGCATTTTTGCAGCTTGGGTCCTGCTTGGTTGTGTCTACAGACTGGGCATATGGGGCACCTGGAATGACCTGGTGGGGGGCTTTGTTTTCTTCCTGTGGCCTCTCTGGTACCCCACAGTTAAAGGGGCTCCACCTTGTCTAGTTTCGACACTGACAGTTGAGGTGAAAAAAGCAGGGAAAGATGAAAAGTCCAAATTGAGATTCATGCATTAGCTAGCAGAAGGGTTTGGCTTATATAGCTTTCTGGTGGGTGCAGGGTTCACTCAGATAATTTCAGTTGCTCTTGTGCATATTGTGTTTTATGATCATTGTTCAAAGAAAACAGTAATGATTGATTGATTAGGTCATTGCCACCATGTTTGTCGGTTGAAAACCTGAATTGTACAGAGCAATTTCCTTTCTGAAAAATAATAATACATTGTACTGAGTAAAACTTAATCAAAAGGGTTGCTAAGCATATTTTCTAATTGATTCCTGAGGACCAAAAGGATACATCCAAACAAGATTGCTGTGGTATCTTACTTATGACCTGATATGTGTAATTGATATCACAGACACACAGACAGTCCTGTTTGCCTGTTCTATTCTCGTAGCTAAAAAAGTGTTTCAACATGTGAATTGGAGATTTCTATGGCAAGTGCTACACACAGGGTGACTGGTAAAATGATTCTTGAGAGATAGACTCACATAGCAGAGGACTTTAGGTGACTGGCTTGATTGATTGATTGTTTATGTATTATGTGTTTATACACAAGTATTTAAAAACAAAGCCATGCAAAGGATGGGATGACATAGGGAAAGACAGGACAAACAATCTTTCTAGGCATGGTACATTCAGATTAAGAAGGTGAACAGGAAGGACGTGTGTGAGGGGGTAGTTGGGACCAAGTGCACCCATTCCCGTTAGAACATATGTTAAGTGAAGAGAGATACCACTCTCACGTGTCATAACCGAAGTGCAGTAGTGGTGCGACAAGTGCAAGGCCCAGGGGCAAGTGCATGAGACTGGTGAGGAGAGCTTGGGTCCTGTGAGGCTCTGAAGTTACACCATGCAGCCAGTCAGTGAACTGAGCAGAAGTAGAGGCGAGAAAGCAAGAGAGCAGAAAAGGAGGTTAGCAGGTATTTGTATTTTTTTGTATTTATTTTTATTTATATAGCACTTTACACCAAAGCGTTGCACATTATAACAACAGGATACATGAGAAATAACATTATAACAGTAACAGTAGAAGCAATTAACAAATTGAGAATCAGGCCAAAAAAACAATAAGTAGAGCAATTAGCTAGCGGAGAGAAGAAGAGGAGTGCAGTAGAAATGAGAGGGTGAGGGGGAGGGGAAGAGGGGGAAGAGAAAGGAAGGGGAGAGGGGAGAGATGGGGGGAAGGGGGGTAGGGAGAAGATCAAGGATATAAGGCAAGGAGGGAGGGGACTTGGAAGGGGGAGGGGTTTCAAGGGGGGGGAATGGAGGAGGAGAGATTTGAGGGAAGTTCGGTATGAGGAAAAGGTGAAAATAGAGCAGAGTGAGAGAGGTAAGGAGTTCCAGTGAAGGGGGCCTAGGAGATGGAAGGAGCGGAAGTGGGATGAGGCACAAGGGGAAGGAAGAACAGTGAGAAGGAAGTGGTCAGCTGAGCGAATGGAGTGTAGAACGAGAGGAGGGAGGCGAGATGAGGTGGAGCAAGACCGTGGAAAGATTTAAAGACTAGGCAGAGAAATTGAAATTTGAGATGGGAGTAAAAGGGAAGCCAGCCTAGGGAGGAAAAGGAAGCAGAGATGGAGTCACGGGGGGAGAGGAGACAGAGGGTGCGGACGTCAGCGTGGTAGATAGATTTAGGGGGGCAAGGTGAGTAGTAGGAAGTCCAAAGAGTAAGAAGGAGCAGTAGAATAGGTGAGAGAAGATAAGGGAGGAGATCAAAAGTATAGTAGCATGGAAAGTGAGAGAGGGGCGGACTTTGCGAATATTGAAGAGGTGGAAGCGACAGGCACGAGATGTGAGAGAGATGTGATGGGAAAAGGTGAGAGAGGAGTCAAAGTGGATGCCTAGGTTGTGAGCGTGGTCAGAGATGGGGAGATTAGAAGGGGGAAAATGAATGAAAGGAGGAGGAGAGGTAAGGGGAAGCGAGTTGGAGGGGGAAAAAATAACTTCCGTTTTATCAGTGTTAAGGGAAAGGAAGTGAGAAGACATCCAATTTTTTATAGCTGTGAGACAGGAGGAGAGTTTAAGATGGAGGTCAGTAGAGAAGGAAGATAAAGAGAGGAAGAGTTGAGTATCATCGGCGTAGAAGTGGTGTGAAATGCCAAATGAGGAGATAACTGGGGCAAGGAGGGAGGTATAGAGTGAGAAAAGGAAAGGGCCAAGTACCAAGCCTTGTGGTACTCCATAAACCAGAGGCTGGGAAGAAGAGGAGCGACCTCCCCAGGAAACAGTAAATGAGCGGGAGGAGAGGTAAGAGGAAAGCCAGTTAAGAACGGAGCCTTTGAATCCAAAGGAAGAGAGAGTATTGAGAAGAAGGGGGTGATCGACAGTGTCAAAGACAGCAGAGAGGTCTAGAAGAATAAGGACAGAGGATTGCTTGGAGTGTTGAGCAGAGAGGAGGGAGTTAAGGATGTAAATGAGGGATGTTTCAGGGGAGTGTTCAGGATGGAAACCGGATTGAGAGGGAGGAAGGAGAGAGAGATTGGTGACAAAGGTTGAGAGTTGTGAGTAGGCAAGGCGCTCAAGAGGTTTAGAGAGGAATGGGAGAAGTGAGATAGGGCGGTAGTTGGAGGTGAGTAGGGGGTCAGCAGAGGGTTTCTTTAGAATAGGAATGATAGTGGCATGTTTAAAAGCAGAGGGGAAGATAGCAGAGGAAAGGGAGGATTTGAAGAATGAAGTTAAGTAGGGAATAAGAGGAGGGTAGATTTTAGGTATAAAGAGGGAAGGGAAAGGGTCAGTAGGAGCAGAAGAGGGGTGGGCTTTGGAGAGGAGGGTGGAAACATCAGAGGGGGAGACAGGGGAGAAGTCAGTCATGCAGGTAGAGGGGAAGATGGGAGAAGGGGGAGAGGGGAGTTATAGGAGCAATTAATTTTTTGCCGAAGGACAAGAATCTTGGAGGAGAAGAAGTTTGCAAAGTCAGAGGGAGAGAGGTTGGAAGAGGCAGATGGATCGGGGGTGGGAGGAGAGAGAAGACGAGAGAGAGTTTGGAAGATGCGGCGGGGGTGGGAGGCTTGAGATTGGAGAAGGTTGGAGTAATAAGAACATTTTGAAGAGGAGAGGCAAGAGTCATAAAGAGAGTGGAAAGAGAAATAAGAGGTTTGGTTGGAAAGCGAAGGGGATTTGAGCCAGAGTCTCTCAAGACGTCGGAGAAGACGCTGCATGGAGAGAAGCTGCAAGGAGACCCAAGGTTGAGAGGGCTTCCGGGTTGGTCGGAAGAAGGAGAGGGGATGAAGTAGATCAAGAGAGGAGGAGATAGAAGAGGAGAGAGTAGATAGTGAATCATTGGGGGATAGTGAGGAGAAATCATGGAGAGAGGGGAGAGAAGAATAGCAAGTGTCAAGAAAAAGGGAGGTATCACAATTGCGAAGGTCACGTCGTGAAAAAATGGAGGGGCCAGGCTTGTGAGAAGAAGTAATGGGAAGGTGAGTAAGAGAGGAGATTAAAGCATGATCGGAGAGGTAGATAGGAAGTGTGAAGACAGCAGAAGAGGGGTAGGAAGAGTTGAACAGAAGAACAAGTGAGAGGGATAGTGAAGGAGGAGGCAAAGGGGAAAGTCTTGAGGGAATTCTGTAACTTAAGGAGATCTGGTTCAACATGGTGAGAGGCAGGTAGGCTGTTCCAGAGGGAAGCACCTGCAGCGGATATGGATCTCCTCCAAAGTCACTGATTGTAGAAGCAGTGCACCCGTGGCACACCCGTATTGAAGAAATATGAGCAGACGGCTCTGGAAGGTGAGTATTTAGGAGGAGAACGTTGCAGATGGAGAGGGCCAAGTCCCCAGATAGCCTTGTGGACAATGCAAAGGGTCTTGATCTTAATACTTGTTAGCCACAGGGAGACAGTGAAGGGATTTCAGCACCAGAGAGATGCAGTCCTGGGCTTGAGGCCAAGGATACGTCTTGCGGTTCTGTTCTGGATGAGTAGAAAAGGACAGAGGGTAGAAGAGGGAAGGTTGAGAAAGAGGCTGTTGCAATAGTCCAGCCTAGAGAGGACCAGGGCTTTGGAGATGGTGAGCCTCTGGGGGAAGGTGAGAAAAGGTAGACTACCTCTGAGAAGGTGAAGTTGGTATTGGGACTTTTTAGAGATGTCCACGATGTGAGATGAGAAGGAGAACGTGGAGTCGAAGATGACCCATAGATTTTTTGCCTCGTTGGTAGGTGAAGGCGCAGGGTCAAGGGAAGATGGTCAGAGAGTAAGAGGGAAGGGTCCCGATGAAGCCAATCTCTGTCTTTTTGGCATTGAGGCAGAGGTTGGTTGCAGTGTACCATGACTGAATTGCATACAAACAGTCAGGTATAAGTGAGGAAGAGGAGGAGGCCGAGGGTAGCCTGAAGGAGAGCTGCGTGTCATCTACATAACAGTGAAAGTTGGAGGTGAAGGTGGCTATCATACGGGCCAGGGGGGCCATTTAGCCATTGACAAACCAGGGGGATAGGTTAGATTCCTGGGGGACACCACACATAGAGAGAGTAATAGGGGAGAAGAAAGACCACAATTTAACCTGGGATGTGCGGTCGGAGACAAAGGAGGTTAGTCCCTTACCGCCCTACTACGAGTTCCCTTTGCAGGTCCTTCCTTAACGCCTGGTTTTTGCAGGCGTTAAGGACGGGGCCTGCAAAGGGACACCGGGGTCAATAACGGTACTGCAATTTACAGTAGTGTTATTGCTGCCTTCCCCCTTCCCATTGAGCACTATGGGGGCTCAAATGGGAATGGGGAATGGCTCTGGTGAATGGGGAATTACCGGTCCCCCCGACCTCGGAATGGACCAGTAATTACTCCATTCACCAGGCCGGAGTCGGAAGGGATTTGGAGGCAGCCATGGTGCAAATAGCGCCATGGCTACCTCCAACCTCGTAATGAGGCCCATTGGCTTTTCAACCGTTCAGGTACCTCGAAAATGAGGATGCAAAGGCTCTCTTGATGTGTTTGCCATAATTGGTGGCTGGGCACAGATTGCTTTTGGGAAAGGCTGGCTTCAGGCAACGAAACCCTCTTGACAAATGAAATTGTAAATTTGTTGAAAGAAATTAATTTGTTGAACTCTTCTTTGATTTAGATGAGACAATTATTTTATACTGACTCATTGTTTGTCAAATTTAGGTACTAAGTGTTTTTAATGTTTTTTAAAGAATTGTGGTATCAGTTAAGTTGAGTTTGTTTACTGAGATGAAATTTTGTTACATTTCTTTTCTTCTTCTGTCTTTCTTTATATTGTTTTTCTATTATTTTTAGATGGAAGTTCGTTTTAATGCATATAATGTAGCGATTATTTAATGCTTGTATTATTATATGATTATTTTTCTTATAGTTGATGAATGATTTAATGAATGTCTTATTTTGCGAAAAGTCGAATTATTTCTTTTTTTTTCGGCTAAAACACAATAAAAAAGAAAAAGAAAAAGAAAGAAGAAGAAAAAAGATTGTTTATGGTGATGAGCATGCAAAATAAAAAGAATCAAAAACAGAAAGTAGAACAGTTATTTGGCATAGTTCCGCCTAAACCATGACAAAAGTTCACCAAAGGCTGTGATAGGTAAGATGCATTGACAACTGAGACAAAACTAATTTTTCAATTTTAGACAAAATGGGAAATGAGAAAAAGGAAGAAAAATAGAAGACTTTATTCCTTTATTGAATAAATAACTAGGCTATTTAAAATTGCTAGTAAGCCAGACTGATTGCAAAGAAGAATGAAATTTAATAATAAGATATGGACACAAGGGAAATACATGTTTAATTAAAGAGACAGGTAGAGGGCCACTGGAGCAGTAGTCGGATTTGCTTAAAATAATTACTGAAACAACTTCAGATTTTAAAACTGAAGCAAAAGGTAAGAAAACGTGATTCAGGAGTGGGAACCAAAAATATAGTTCAGAATATACTGAACGTTAGAGCTAAACGAAGTAGTGTCCAGTGAAGAAGTTGTGCCACCATAGGCAAAAAAAAAGAATGTCTTGTGTAGGGTCGGTACATTTGTCGTAGTCAACAAAGCATTTTATCAGAACTTAGATTAACAATCTCAATGTGTTTCTGATAGAAGGTTATAAGACTGGTAGCCAGGAAAAGCCCAACACACGTAGAAATGCAAATTCCTGATCACACAATCGTATTGTACTTTTTTAGAAATACCCACACGAGAAAGGGAAAGGGAAAGGGGACACATATCAGCCGTGAAGTTCCAGCCTGCTTTGCCTAAAACCTAGGGGTATTTTGACAACACATGAATGACCACATATATTTGTATTTGACAAATATGCCTGTGATAAATTCATTGCATATTGTAATCACTAATTATCCAATGGTTACTGGTCTTTGCACTCATTTATGTTTTTCCAAACAGTCCTCAAGTACTCCTGACTTTTGGAAAGATTGCATAAGAGGTATTCCAAGAGCAGCCTCAATACATAAAGTTGGCATTCTTTTTGACAATCAGATATTTACATCTATGGAAGACCTTTGTGGCCTGATAGAACTGACATTGACAATATTTAAATGCTTACATCTAAAATGTTGTTCATTGCGGCTCAGTGATTCAGACTCAGTCACACCTGGATGGGAGCACACAATCATTCACCGGGACGGCTGTGGAGAGAATAATCGTTCTTGTTCTAAATGATTTAAAGAGAGAGGCAAGGATTGAGCTTGCCAACGCCTGGGCTTCCTGACTTATAGTAACTTGCTGTTGAATAAGTGCAGCAAGTTGACAGAACTGCTGTGCTGTAAAGGATCCATTCTTAACCTTGAATGGTCTTTTCTGAACGCCTATGAGCCTTCCGAATTCAGCTAGGGCAATGTACTGAACTGCACAAAGTGTCACTCTGAAGAGCATGATGACCTCCACATGACCCTCAACTCCCAGAAATACGTTATGTATGGTCTGCAGTAAGTATATATATTTGCATACATATGTAAGTATATATGGTTTGTCTTGAGAGGATAGCTCAGGGGAAACGTGCTCGCCTTAGAAGCAAGACTACACCGAGCACCACTTAGACACCTCTGGGCATTAAGCGCGTTATAAATAACCAATCGTATCATAAATCATTTTGTTTTCAGATGCTGAATGAAATGATATAATTTAGTGTCACTGTAGTGCATGTTGGGATATCTACAACCGGTGAAATGAGGGCAGAGAACATTTGCAGTTGCTTTTGTATCTGAAACTGTTAGCAAGGGGAAAAAAATAGGCAGAACCCTGTTTAATGATAAGCTTCTTGAGGTAAATAGCTGCTTCTCATGAATCAATAGATCTATGAGGCTACACAGTAACCCGCTACAGGGGGTAAATGTGGGATATATACCTGCCCTTATCCTCCAATATATACTAGGGCTACATCTGTAGACATATGGAAAATGATTATGATTAGAGTATACTGTCCATCATAGGCTCCAGACTGATCATGAGGTGGTCCGATGGTCTTGACTCCCCACTATCTTCGACCTTGCAAATCACTGCAGCACTGAAGCAGAACCTGGGGGAAAGTCTGTCTTTGGCCTTGAAAACCACTGCTGAGGTTGGCTCTCTAACCACTCTCCACTCAATGGAATGAAGAGTTTCTAATCTGTGACAGTGTCTGAGCAGTACAGTGGCAAAACACACACCAAACACAAACTAGGTTGCACTCATGCAATCGGAGAGCTGATCAGGGTCTAAGGGGCTCTGCTCATGATGCAAGTGCTAGAAAAACCAAGAATCATGTTTGCTACATCAGGAAAGGGTAGTTCTGCTAGAACTACTAAAATAGTGTGTATTGTATTGCCAGCATATAATTTAATAGGTCGCCTACAGAGGCCATGCCCACTTCCCAATCTCCCCATAACATCTTTTGCTGCAATAGTTTTCAACAATATGCCTGCCCTACAATAAAAGGGAAGAAATCTGAAAGAATTGCTCTCCAATAGAACCTGCAAATCTCAGCACCAGACCATATCCACGATGTGGGGACTGGACCCCATAGGTGATCATTTCCCATTCAAGAGCTGCAGTGCTTGTAGAGTGTCTTCCTCATGTTCTTCCCTGTACATTAACAGTCGAGTCTGGACTCTCAAAGGATACACCACATGCAACAGCAGCAATGTTATCTACTTTGTGGCATGTCCATTGCAAAAAAGTACATCTAGGGAAGACTTCCTGACCAGTAAGAACTAGGATTGTGGAGCGTAGATCCGTATTAGGACTAAACATCTTATGGTCCCTTTGGCGGTACATTGCCAGGCTGAACAACATGGACCTGATTACCTTACGTGGTGAGACATTGAGAAAGTGACGGGCAGAGGTAGCCACAGCATAACTAATGGGCATGTGCAGAGAGAACAATGGTGGATGTACCACCCAGACAGCCATTTAAGTGAATTAAATAGCCAGGACGAATGCAAGCAATTGAATGTGTCTCTTAGTTCTCCAGAGCACTCCCTACTGGCTTTTGAGTTCTAGATTATTGAAATGTTTCATATTTTGGCACATTTTCTGAACCACAGATGTGATGTAAGTGTCAGTTCCCTATTTTTACTTTCATATTTGTACATAATAAAAGATTTTTTCAAAATCATTGTTTTATTATGGAGGCCATGGGTTTCACAGAGTGCAACAGTGATGATTGTCTATTGGGGCCCGATTCATGGATAAGTGCTTATTTGTCTCGCAAAGGCTGTGTGCCAAAAACGACACTGCGCGAGCTTGCGCACAACATGAAAAAATGTGTGTCCCGTGTATTCATGGAATTTTCTGCGCAAAGGAACCATATATGCAAGTTGTGGCCATAAGGCCCCCAAAACGCCCCCACGCAAAGCCAAAATAGCCAGAAACCGATACATTTGTGTGCTCGACAGACGCATATACATGCACCCTGCAAACAGTGTGTGGGGTCCTCCACAAGCAGGCCTACCCCTCATGGACCCTGCAGTGTCCCCAGCAACTGTCACCAGCACCCGACAACATGTGTAAGATGCATCGTAACTCGGTTATCACTTGGGTAAATCTCTGTGCGAACCCACGTAAACCGTTCCTGAACCCTACATTGCATGCTCACCAGACGCGCATACATGCACCCTGCAAACAGTGTGTGGGGTCCCCCACAAGCAGGCCTACACCTCGTGGACGCTTTGCAGTGTCCCCCGCAACTATCACCGGCAACCCGACAACATGCATAAAATGCATCGGAACTCGGTTACCACTTGGATAAATCTGTGTGAGAACCCCTGTAAACCATTCCTGAACCCTGCTATGCTGTGCATGCGCACCACTAACTACGACCGGGACACCATCTGCATACACGCACCCCTAAATCTGACAAGCAAACGCACCTCAAATTGTGCAACTCCTGCGAGCAAGTCTGCTGTATGCCTGCTTTTGGGTGGGGGAGAGTTTGTGGGCTTTGTGTGGGCATTTTGCAGGTGAGAGGTTGCGTGCTGTCCCTCGGAACACCCACTTTTTGCCATGTTGTTACCCATTTTCCGTGTTCTGATCTCAAAACTGTACTCTGCTTAGGCCTCTGCCACGCCCTGCGTGGTCTAACTCGCAAGGCACTCAGCCTTTTGCAGAAACTTGCAGGACCATGCTGGTAATCCACGCAAGTCGGCAAAATATCCAAAGCATCTGATTCCATGAATCGACGGACAGGATTCTGCATGCATTTTGTCAGGAAAATGCAGTATTTTACGTGCAAATAATTCCATGAATCTTGCCGTTAATATCTGACATGAGTGTCCATTGCAATTAAATGATAGCTTATTGTTGTTTTTAGCCCTACCACTTTTATATGGTGGTTTCATTACATGATACATGCCAGTCATGTGCACATCTGAAATGTGGGTAAAACTTTATAATTAGTGGCTGCTCCAATATGGTGGACCCTCCATCGACACAATGGCCGGTGTATGTGTTGCGAAGAGCCGGTGGAGAGCACAATGTGACACGGTTGGTAATGAAATCAGAGGATCCCCGAGTGCCCGCGCATTACATTTTGCACAATGCTGTTTTAAATTACAACTAATGAATGTAGTGCAATATTGTTTAGAATGTGATGGGAAGTGTTTCCTCTACATCCCATAGTTGTAATTAATTTCAGTCGTGGTCACGAATGGCACACATTTTTTTTTCTCGAACTCTGTCATACCTTCATGACACGTTTTGCTGACAGAAAGTGTTCAGCCGTGTGTGAACTCTTGAAGAGATGACAGACGAGTATACACGCAGAAACAGTGTCATCCAGGGAGGATAGCTCAGCGGCAACGTGCTCGCCTTAAACACAAAACGACATGAAACAACACAGGTTCTGATCCCCGGGTCCGTGCTTAGAAACCTCTGCGTGTTTAAGCACGTTATAAATACGCAGCTAAGACAAAACAATTATGCGACTAAAAAAATAAAACTGTTTCTGTAACGCCGCCTCGATGCCAGTGAGCTGTGTGAGCACTATAACAATTGAACAAAATAAAGTGTTTTGAGGTAAGCTATGGGATGGCATTTATTCCACCTAGTGGACCGACTCGGATAACGAGCGTTACATGTATCCGTATGCATTTGCCATTTGGCTACACACACTAGCCACTGCAGATTTTCAATCTATGGGACACACATTTTAGGACCCCATACAACCCTCGCATGCCAGAAAAGAGAATTCCATCATAATGAAGCCAACACCCAGTAACCCGTTAGCCCCTGCTGAGATGATTTATACCATGTGCACGCAGAAAAGCCGTTGAGCTGTTAGCGCTGGAGTGTTTTGTTATTGCGTTTCGTGAATCTGTCCAAATAACGAGCTGCGGATGTAGTCAACATGCATTTGTCATTTTATTGTAGATGCCAGCGTATGGCGAAGTTCGAACCCATGGGAGAAAACCTTTAGGGCCCCATACCACCCTTAATTACAATGCCTTGCCCTCTGAGGAGTTTGAATCAAAGATGAAAAGTTATCCTTGTTTCTGCGCTACATGTGTTTTATTTTGAACAAATGGACAACGGTAGGGTGTTCACCCGAGTTGATTGTGTTTGTGGGACATTTCGAGTCCTGGGAATTTAAATAAATATTTGAGACGACAGAGGTCTTTTTTTATTTTATTTTTATTATTGGGAGGCAATTAACTATGCTCTCCTTAAATAAGGTATGAAATAGTAGGTTGGCGTTAAAGTACTGACACAGTTTAAGAAAAATGCACACAGTCCATATCAACGTTTTTGTTATTTCTGTTTTTGTAGAGCCAGTAAGAAATATTATAGAAGAAGCAATAGGTAAGACATCAACTACTGATGCTGAAATAAAGGACATTTGCCTCTAGGGGCCTTAGGTCCTGATGAAGAAGGCTAATTGTGTCTTAGCACTTCAACGTTCAGTCGAAACTAGAACAAGGGAAGAAAGTATTTACTCAAATGGGGGAAACCACTGAGATATTTTGCCGAATTGTTGTGTTTTAGACAATGTACCGTAGGCTATGGTCCAATGAGATCATTGACATATGCTTTGTTTTGTGATGTATTTTTCATATGAATTATACATATGGAAGTAAGGTGCAACATTTGTTGGACACTTTATATTTATATTGACACAGAAAACAATTGTGTTTATTATATGCACATTTTGTCATTACTGTTTGTCATTACTGTTTGTAGTATGTTTTGTTTCATACTATTGTATCGATCCATGAGTATTTGTATATGTGTTTTTTATCCTCCTCTTAGAATGCATTAATTATCAGAGATTGTTTTGATTAATGTATGCTGTGGTCATTTTTCCACTAACCGCACATGTCATGGTTTAAATGTTTTTTTGAACTGTACATATTGTGTAATGTTTGCTTGTTCCCTTGAGAAACCACCCCTGTTTGGGTGCAAAGTTGAGCCATGTTGCTCCAGTACAATTCTTGAAAGAGAAACAAAAGTGCACAACATTCGGTATGTAACACATTCAAGTCTAGCTTAGGGACATTGTTATGCTCTAAACACAAATGCCCTTTTTCGTACCAATTTGGCAATCACTGATGAACGAACATTCTGTGTCATTTAATATTTTTGATTGATTTTTGATGGACATTGCTAATGAAATTGGTTAATTGAACAGCAATTCATTGTGCAATTTCCGGCCTTGTAAAATAGCTTGATCAACAGTGTAAATCCACTCATTGGGCCTCATTACGAGTCCGGCGGTAACAGAGCCGGAAAAACCGTCAGGTTACCGCCGGACTCCTATTACCATTCCGCCTCTGTGATTGCTGGAACCACCGGGGCATTACAACCCCAGCGACCCGGTAATTCCGGAGGTGGAATTCTGTTAATCCCCATTCCCATGGCGTCCCATCTGACGCCATGGGAATGGGGAAGTGGAAACACTGGCACCATGCTGTAATGGTGCCGGTGAATCCATGTCTGCCTGCAGGCGGGTGGTGTTAAACCCGCCAGGTCAGACCTGGCGGGAATGACACCTCCCACCTGCAGGACTCTTAATCAGCCGGTCCGGAAAGAACTGTGGTGGCGGATTTACCACCACCGTTCTTTCCGGACCGGCTGACTTGTAATGAGGCCCATTTATTTTGACTCTGACCTTGCTATCCAGGTTTATTCTGACAATTGGAAGCTTCCTCTGAAAGTAATCTTCCTGCTCCAAATCTACCAAGACCGGCCCTGCCAGTTTGCACATTTGCCTGGCTTTCACCCCATCATGAGTGCAGTTGGCTAGTGCAACTTGCGGAGTGACTCAGATCCTATTTTGTAATTCGCCAGCGTGCCATACCTATGCTGTGTGTGCTTAGCATGCCAATCAATCAGGGGCCAGATTACAGAAACTTTGAACGGTTGCAAGTTCAATTGTGCAAGTTATTACCACTGAGGCAAAGTTTGGCCTGGGGCAAAAACCTAATCTTTCAATGCATATTTACCCGAGGGCATTGTTTGCCCTGGTATTAGCACCAGAGCAACCAATACCCTCATGCAAAAAGGATAGCTCAGGGGCAAAGTGTTTATCATGGAAGCAAGACAACACTGAACAATACTGGTTTGAATCACCATCCTTCACTTAGAGACTGTGGTAATTAGAGTGTTACAAAACATGCATTAGAAGCATATCTTTTTTCACTAAACCATTTGATTGCCGTAGTGCTAGTACTGTGAAAAATAGCACTTACACTGGTGGAAGGTTTTGTAATCTGGCCCTAGGTTGAGCTGTACGTCTGCTAGAACACATGCAAACCAATGGCAGTCAAAATCAGGGGATGAAATAAAAATAGACATACTGGCAACTAAAGGGGGGTAAGCGTCTCGAATGAGAGGAGGGACTTAGGATCAAAGTGGCTTTGAATCAAAAACATACTTCAAATAACAACCTGGGCGGCAAATCTGATTCACAAGTGATCATGGTAAAAGTGGCCTGCACAACACTTCATGGGGAAGTGAACACAAGTACGCCTTATTATTTTCCCTTTCTGACTTTCTCTATGTAGACATTTGAATGGACACTATGCCTATTCTGAAAACACAAAGTCTGCATTATCCATCACTGCCTTTGTATATTATCCTGCTCTGTGAACTATGACTGAAAAGATGTGTTTTTGCCATCCACCTTTCTAGCTCTGAAAATAATTGTATTAACATTCCCAAAGCATCGTCACATCGCTGCACTTTGTTATTCCCAAGCATCGTCAAATCGCTGCACTTTGTTATTCCCACACATCAGCAAATTGCTGCACTTTGATATTAAATGGAAAAATATTTTCATAATTCTTCAAATGTGTGTCAGAAAAAAAAAATGTAAGTTATCAAAGTACATAATGACTATCATCAAAGCCCAAAAGCAGTAAATAAAGTCTGTCACATCTCAGTACGAACTTATTGTGAAGCACAGACAGTCAAATCCTTTATTCCCCAATCGACAGACGACCACCAACAACAGCAACCTTCACCTCAGTATCTCTAAACCTGTAGACCTCATAGAATCCCGCATCATCTCCACGAAGTACATTTTCCTCTCCACAAAACAGTACTGAAAACTATATACATACACTAATAATCTTCCATCCACTCTGGCTGTGTGCTGCATCTTGCACTGTGTCTCCATACTTCACCACCAGTGGACAATTCACTTTTAAAAGTGTCCTCCTCTCCTTTGTTACGGTCTTCACATGGATAAACACTTCCAGAATCGACACTTCTCTACACCCTCCACAATCACCTCGACATTCCTTACTGTTGTTGTTTTTTGAGGAGCAAGGTATTTGTTGTCATGACACTTACGTTTGCCCTGGGATAACGTACCATCACCCAACCTCCCATTCCCAGTCCCTCTGCTCGACCTTGTGAAAATTATCAAAAGATTGCTTCTAAAATGATTACCCTTCTCAACTTGTTAGCATAATTCTGCACCTACCACCACCATGAACAGAACTGCTCTTGTGCTGACTATGGGCCTTCAGTGTGATAAGGAGCAGTAGGACAATAACCTTTAACGGAAGCCAATGCATCACACTGGCAAAGTACAGCAGGACAATATGCCCTTTATCAAGAATGGAAGTCATCGTAGGTGTGGAGGCCCTACCCCCTCATGCCTGTTTGGGATGGGAACAGCTATCTTTACCCGGAAGGACATCACCATGTGATATCATTCTGTATCAACACTGTCAACAGACTATGCAGCAGAATGATTGGTTTACTTGGTGGTGGCGGGAGTTGGGAACAGCATACCAGAAGGCCTGGTGTAAGAGTTCTGTAATCTTTGCCGGTCCTATGTCTGGATTATTATAAAAAATTACTGGTTTGAAGGGTGGAGCTGGTTAGTCAGGAGGGAACAGGTTAACGGCTAGAATGCTGTCGGTTTGTTTTGCAAGCAAACTAATAAATCTCTTTTGCTTGACCATCATCATAATTGAAAAGACAAGTATTATTGACTTTCACAGTGGGATCGTACAATAAGCCAATGCCATACGCTTAACCACTTTCCTACATGGCACACCTGCCTTAAGTACTAATTATATCCCCATATTTACAATATGTTTATTCTTTCCACCAATCCATTGGGCCTCATTACCAGTCCACCGGTAACCCTGTCAGTCCTTCGGCGGGTTGCCACCAGACTTGTTACATTTTACCAGCACCTAGCTTCCCGGTGCCACCGGGACATTGCAGGTCCCAGCAAATCGGGAAGCTAGGTGCCAGAAATTGTTAGTCCTCATTCCCATGGAGTCCTATAGGACTCCATGGGAATGGATTCACGGAAGCCCCAGCACCGTTGCTAACTGCGCGGTGCTTCCGTGACAGCTCTGACTACTGTGGCCACTGCACCTGGCAGGGTCAGACCTGTTGGGTTTATCTGCCCTGGCAGGCAGACTCAGAATGTGGCTGTCTGGAAACAAGGGTGCCGGTAGGCTTACCGGCACCCTTGTTTCTGGACCGCCACTGTAGTGATGAGACCCATTGTCTCGCGGGTGATATAACTCTGTATAGGTATGCTGATACCAAAACTGGTCAGAAATGTCCTCAACATGTCTGACGTCAACTTCACACCAATATCCATCACTATATTTTGTGGGAAACTCTTCATTTAAAAACTGCTTCTAAGAATTGAATAATTTCAACCATGATGGCCTTTGTTACTGCTCTTCACGCTACCCTTTTTGATGGCAATCGACCAGAACAAAAATGAATTTGTCTTGAATCTCACACTATTTCTTGTGTGACACTCTCATTTCAAAAGCGACTTCTAAGAATGTAACCATCTCAACCATGGTGGCCTCTGTCAGTGGCCTATGCTTGACCCTTTTGGAATAGCAATCCACTAGAACAAAAATGAATGTGTATCCCTGTCCCTAGCCCAAAATAGGGCCCGATACATCCACTGCCACTTTACACCAGGGCTCTGAAGGTACTTGGACCAATAACAGTGGAGTCCTACACAATCTATGTCTTTGGTGTGGTCTTACTTACAGGACAGGCCTTGAACCGGGCATCCGGGGGCATCAGGGTATCGCTGGGACAGCAAGAGGTCAGTCAAGGATCTCCTCTTTCCTCCAAGGTGTCTCAGTCAGCCTCTATGTTTCCAGGCTCCTGTCTCCAAAGCAAGATTCAGGCCTCTCTGCTGGGATGTTTCTCACCAGATTTCGGCAGCAGGTCACCTCTCAGAATTAGGGGAAGAAGTCGAGCTCTAAGACAAACTGGTTTATTTATAGGTTAAATGGCATCATTAATTTGTCATGATTCTAGCAAAACAGATTGGCTAGTTTTCACTACCCACCTCCCCCTTGTGTGATAATAGGACAAGGAGATAGGGGAGTGATTTGGGACAGCTGTGGGAGGAGAAAGCTTCATCATCCCACTTTGACAGGTGGGCTCGGCATGCTTTGGGCTCACAAAATCTCTCAACTTGGGGAGTTCAATACATTTTCAAATCTTTACATTTATGCATATATTTTTAAGAACTACATTTTAAGGTGAATAAGATAAGGGTAGTCTGAAGTCAGCACACCCTTCCTCTGTAGAGATAGTTTTCCTTCATTTACTCAGAACCACATCAGTGAAAAATATGACACTTCATAATCTTCATGTTAATTATTACTGGCATGCCCATACCAACTTTCACATCTCTCGGAATCAAGGGAAGGCTCAAATCACATTTTCATTAATAACTTTAGTTATGTTTATCACGCCAAAATCGTTTTAGCATGGTTACAAGGGGGTTACTATCACCTTTAACAGAAGTCTGCAATTACTATTGTGGCATGCACGCTGCCTATTTTATGCGATAAAATGTATTTCTCCCATTTAATCAAACTGCATTTTCACATCCTTCACTCCTGCCCCCACCTTTTTTTAAAGTTTCAATTCTCTTTAGACATGTGACTTAGGCAGAGCCTGGTCTCTGTTTAGGTTAGCTTACCCCTTCAAGGCATGTGAGGCCCTGATAACAGCTCCTAATGGAAACTTTATGGGATTTTTGACCTCAAGGTCACTCCTGCTGCACGAACAGACATGGCTTATCAGTTTTCCACTGTGTTTCTGATCTAAGAAGTACATTCTTTCATGTATTTTGTAATTGATAGCCCTGATTGATTATGACAACCAGGCCTGTCTTCAGGACAGCAGAGGGGAGGTCCGAGAGCTTAGTTTCATATTGGGAGAAATTACCGTCCATGTACCCTGCCGCATATAGCCTTTAAACTGCACATAATTGCAATTTTACACAGCATCTTATAAGGCTTCCACAGTTTCAACATACATGAATGTCGCTTTTAAATTGTCCATATGTATATGGCTGTGATATGAGAACATCATATTCACACTTTAAAAGTCTGGTGAGCATTTCTCTTAACATACTGTCAATTTGGACGAGGGAATAATTCAAATGACATTCTTTCATTTTTTTTTACATGCAATGCTCTGTTTCACTTTAGCTGCTTGGAGCATTCTGGTATCCCATTGGAGATACTGTTCACTGTGGTTTCTTTATATGTCAGTGCAGCTCTCCACGGACTGTCAGCCTCATGTCTTTGTTTTCCTTCCTGAAATGCACTGCGCACATCTTCGCAGTTGCGGATTGAGGGCCACCTTCTTTCCTTTATGAATTAGGTTCAATAGGTCTTTTGTCCGACATCATTTCTTTGCTGGCCTTATATTTCAATGAGCATTCACAAATGACTCTGGCCTCTTTATTTCTGGCATCCAGGGGCCATATTTCACCCCTCAAATTCCCCCCTCCTGGCTCTTTGATTCCATTGAGACAGAGAGAAGAGCAAGTAGAGAGTGTTGTGCCTGTTTCATTGTGGTTTGGGTTCTTTCCAGGGTTTCTCCTTCCGTGTACGGGTGCTCTTTTTTGAGTCCTGAGGGAGTGGCGCTCTGGTCTGCACTCCATTCTTTTTGGATTTTGGTTTTGGTCCTCGACACCTCTCTTTGTGGTAGCTCAAACCTCCAGCCTGTAGAGGCAAGGAGTTTGTTATTCTGCTGAAAATAAAAGAGAGGTTATGTATTTCATACAGTACTAATTTCCTTGGTATGATGTGTGAATTGACAACAAAACAAGATAGACATGACATTTTACTCGACATCTATACATTCAGACATGAAAATCACTGCTTTTGGTACATTCCTGAGAAGTATAAATTGTTCCACTCCCTGTAAATGTATTATATTCTCCTTCCAGGTTCTCATTCTTTACCTTTCTTCTTTAGATGGTTCCTGGGCTCTACCCTCACTAGTTTCTTCAATCAGTCGCAAGTTCTGTCTGGGATGACAACTTTTCAACTGATTGATATGAATCTATTTCTCTTCCATCTGTTCTCCTTTAAGGATGCAGATCTTATAGGCGACAGGTGAGATTTTATTGACAATTTCAAAAGCACTGCACCAGCAAGGGAGAAACATGTGCTCTTTGGTCTGGTTCCTTTAGAAAATGTACAGGTAGACTCTGTCTCCTACCTCGTACACTTTCTTGGGGTCTTCATCCCCCTGTGCCGACTTTTTAAAAGTTTGCTGACCATAAGCAAAAGCGTGCTGAAGGTGTTTTCGTAAATTCCCAATGTACTCATAGGTCGTGGATGCGTTGACCAGGGTCTGCTCTTGAGTTCTGTAGAGCAGATGCTGAGTTAGCACCATTTTTCATCCAGGCATGAGCTCGATTGGTGACAATGGTGTAGACCTGAAGCCCATCAGGACAAACAGTAATTTGATGTGCCAACTAGGTCCAGCGTCGACCACGAACTTCTTCAAGATGCCCACACTCATTATATTGTATCGCACAAATCCCCCACTCAAGGCTGGGCGGTAAGCAATGTGGAGTTTTCTCTTTAACCCCAGTATCTCCCATATCTTTGTCATCACCTCACTGGTAAAATGACTTCCTCGGTCCGACTCAATCCTTTGGGGAAGGCCGAAATGCAAGACAATGTGATTGGTCATTAGGACAGCAGCTGTTTCTGTTTTGCAATTTGGGTCCGGGAGACATTCCACCCACTTGGTAAACAAGCATGCCACAGTCAACATGTACTTGTTTCCTCTAGAGGAGCGATTCACAGGCCCAATGAAATCGACTTGCAAATCCTTGGCGTGCGATGGAACTTGGCTGAAAATGAGCACACACAAGACACCACTTTAAGTATAGGTCGAGATCCTGACCCATGTGTGGCCAGTATGCTACATCTTGCAAGATTTCTAAAGATATTAGAAACCCCCTATGATGGGCAGTGTCCTCATTATGGAAGTGACTTAACATCAGGCTTTGGAATGAGGTAGGTTGCCCCCACTGGTCACGTCCAGGTATGGATCTCTTTACCAACAAACCGTCTTGGATTCGGGAAATGTTTTGAAAACTTCATCAACACCCAGAGATCCTCAATCCTGATATAATCAGATTCCGTCAGAGGAAAAGTCACAGGGTCTTCCATATATTGATAACATTTCCCAATAATCGGGTCCTCTTTTTGTGCCATAATCAAATCAACATCTGGGGTTCCTTTACTCCACTGGGCAGTTAAGAGTTAATTTTGGGCATGTTTTTGGGACTTTGGTTTCTATGAGATCCAAGTGGATGGCTCCCGTTTTGGCCAACTGGACAGCCAAGTAATTTCCTGTTTTGTCTGGTGCCTCTATTCTGGAGTAATCTCTGATTTTTTTTCCAATAGATGGTCATCTCATTGGAGGTGACCAGCACATCAGTTGCTTGGATTAATTTCCATGCTTGAGTGGTTTGTTATTCGCACACAGCATGCCTCGATTTGTCCAATTAATCAGGTGCTCCACAAACCCATTCCTGACATAATCTGAAACAGTAACTATGACCAGTTCTTTGCGTTGGTGTTGCATGGCAGTGAGGATGGCTTGATATACCGCCATCAAATCTGCCACTTGACTACATTGGGAACCTATCTTGTACCAAGCAGAGGGCTCTGGGGCATCATTCACCGAGGCATTGCCAACGCCAGCCACTAGTTCTTTTTCCCCATGATTATCAACATGGTAGGAGCAACCATCCACATAAACTGTGGGTATCCCTTGGTACGCCTAAATGTTGTCTTGGGTCTTTAGACTTTTCTCCTCAAGACAGTTTTCTTGAGCAAAGACATGCAAGTCTGCCAAACCTTGCTCTAGGGGACTCTTCTTGTTTTGGCCATATCTGACCTCCAAAGGAAAGCCTTGCATGGACACAATCCAGGATGTAATTCTGGAATTACTCACGTTCTCTGTTAGGATTCGGTTACTTTGGAGATATTGCAAGGGCTGGTGAGGAGTCTCAACAATTATGGGCTCCCCCTGGATGAACGGGCAGTAATTATTCAGCTTCCGCACCATTGCCGGGATTTTTTTTTTCACAATCGTTGAATTTTACCTCCACAAAGGAAAAAGTTTTGCTCGCATACGAGATTACTTTGTTGACCTTGACATGCTTTTGGTATAATACTGCTGTTAAGCAAGTATTTGAGAACCCTGTCTCGAAGAAGAACTCCTTGTTTTTTATGGGGTAAGCCAAATAAGGCACTTGGGAAAGGCTTCTCTTTATTTGTTATTTGTTTTACTGCCTCGGATTATTCTGGATCCCACTCGTACTTTTCCCTCGGTCTTTTATAAATTAACCAAGGGTAGTGTGACCTCTGCGTAGTCTTCTATGAACTTTCTACTATAATTTGTGAGTCCAAGAAGGCTTTGTAGTTCCCACAGAGTAGTAGGGTCTTTTAATTTCAGTAATGCTTCCACCTTTTTCGTTTGGGGACTGAGAACCTCAGTGGTGATTTCATGTCCTAAGAAGTTCACGTGGGTCTTACACCACTGTGCCTTCTGAAAGGACCATTTTGCTCCGGCTTTCTGCAACTAGGTCAGAACATAGCGTATTTCAGCCATATGTTCCTCCAAAGTTGAGCTCTTATTTAAGACATCATCTACATAGGCTAGGTTTCTCCTTTTGCCCAAGTCAGGCATGGCCTTGCCTAGGAAGATGTTAAATTTGTTGCCAGAGTTTATGTATCCAAAGGGTGTTGGGGTCCACGTATATTGCTGCCCCTGAAGGTAAAGGTAAGCTTCTACTGGTCTTCCCTACTCACGGGTACTGTCCAGTAACCGTTGGTCAGGTCAATGGCGGTATACACCTTTGACCCTTTGATCTGGGCAAGTCCCTGACCGATGTAGGGAGGGGGGCATCTTGACATGTGGAGCTGTTTATTTAACTCCCTAAGGTCTGTTCAAAGTCTCCATTGGCCATTGAGTTTGAGTATCACCAGTACCAGGTTGTTAAAGGTACTGTGGACTGGACAAATTATACCACAGAATTCAAAATGTTCAATAATCTCTGTGAGTTACTCTATGGATATGAGAGCCAACCGGTATTGGTTCACAAATACGAGAGCCATCTCAGGATCCATAGTTAAGGAGGTTAAATGTATATCTCTGTGACCACAGTTATACAGATCTGTGTCAAAGAATGAACCACGTTTATTTCTGGACAACAAAGATTTCATCATACAATGGAGCTATATAGCCAACAAGTGTGGCAGAGATTGGGTAATCCTGATAATAGATACAGCAAGAGAAATGACTTTAAAAATCAGAGGAGACCTAGACAAAATGGGAGAAGCCATTAAGAAATTGGTACCGCTCGACACATATAAAAGACGTCTGGAAGAAATAACACGGGAAATGACAGAGTTTAAAAGTTTCTGTACGAAAGATAGAATCGCACGGATGAAAAAGTATTTAATACATTTTTCACACTAAGAAGCGTATCAGTACACTAAGGAGCGGTATATACCCCCAGGAATACAACAACAAAGGACATATGGACAACAGAAACAAAAAAGGAACGGATATACATCATATAGTTCAGGCAGTTCTAATGACGGCAGCTTCCATAGTGGACAAGGCCAAAGACCCTACAGAAGTAGAGGTAGACAACAAAGAGGAAACATTCGTAATAGGAGAACATCAAGAAGAGGAGGTAGGAATAACAAATACAATACAGGCCCACCACCACAACAACAACAAACTTCAGCATCCGTGGTTTCTTTTTTGGACGAGCGAGAGGAAGAGCATCAGTGGGCAGCAGAGGAACGAAGGACCCGGAGCAATCACCCCTATTAGTCAACTTGTCTAGTTATGATCCCAGCACTGTTGAAATGACAGTTTTGAACCTTGGTCTGGGCTTTGTCCCTACCACGCATTATGACAAATTCCAAACTAGAATTGAGATTGAGCAGCTCCTTCGGAAGATTCATCTTAAACAGTATTTCAGGGACAAAGAATCTGAGAAAACTGTCAATGAGAGCGGATTGAAAAAGAAATCAAATTTCGATCCCCCAGTAGCCAGTTATACTCCTGAAGCAGTGGTATTTGCTAATAGAGTCTGGCACGACTTGAGTATCTTGGAGAAAAATGACACTCCATGTAAATTTCAGAATTTAAGTGATATCGAGAAGAAAGCTATAACATCTTTGGCTAAGAACCAGAGTATTATTATCCGTAAAGCAGACAAAGGAGGGGCTGTGGTGCTTCAAGATAGGTCAGCCTACATTGAAGAATGTAAACGACAGTTGTGTGACAGGTCCTACTACCGTAAACTGAAGGATGATCCCACCGCAAGACTATCAGTACTCATCAGAGAAAAAGTCGAGAAAGCACTTGAAAGGGAATGGATTTGTAGACAGGAATATGATTATCTCATCATACCTCGACCGTCCGTCCCGAAATTCTATACCTTACCTAAAATTCACAAATCATTGCTCAAACCCCCTGGTCGTCCAATTGTCTCAGGTACAGGGTCACTGCTTGAACCGCTTGCGAAATTTGCTGACAAATTCCTGAAGCCGTTTGTCCTCAATATGTTCTCGTACTTACAGGATACTACCGAAGTGATTAACAATGTAGAACATATGTCCTTCGATCCGGGAACTCAATTGTTAATAAGTCTGGATGTAGTGGCATTGTATACGTGTATACCCCAACAGGATACATTGGAGGTATTGGAGAATGCACTACTAGCCAAAAGAGACTCTGGGGTGACACCTAATAGTTTTATTCTGTGGTGTGCCGAAATGGCCCTCACCGAAAATTATTTTATGTTTGACAACGAATTGTATCATCAAATTCATGGCACGGCCATGGGCTCCCCAGTCGCACCCACGGCAGCGAACCTTTATGTTGAAAATTTTGAGTTGCAGTTCATTTATCAGACTACTAATCCATACTTTTTGAATATTGCCTTATGGCGTCGATTTATTGACAACATCCTGATAATATGGGATGGTACAGTTGACTCATTTTTGGAATTTTTTGGGTGGATTAACCAACAGAATCGATATTTACAGTTTACATGTACCTATAGCTCAGAAAAAATTGATTTTCTAGACATAACAATCTGGGTAGACAAAGACCAAAAGATACTACAGGTTAAACATTTTCACAAAAAAACTGATAAGAATGCCCTATTGAGTTTTAATAGTTTCCATCCGCGGCATACTCGTGAAAATTTACAATTCGGTCAGTTTATTAGATTGAAGAGAAATAGTACTCTGAATTCTACTTTCTACACAGAAGCTGACCAACTGAAGGAGAAGTTGATTAACAGGCATTATCCCAAGAGCATTGTTAATAGAGCATTTAAAAGATCGATTAACAACCATCGTGGAGCATTGCTTGAATACCGTTCAAAAAATCAGTATAGGAATAACATTGTCTTTGTGAGCACTTTTAATGAGAAAACGAATGCGGTTATCAAAATTATTAAGAGAAACTGGCATGTTTTGACAGGAGGTGAGAGCCTGTTAGATAGTCCTTTGTGTGCCTATAAAAGAGCGTCTAATTTGAAAGAATTATTGACTAAAAATGATATTGCTCTAAAAGGAAAAGAACAGATCAGCATCACAAAAGCGTGGGGTTTACCCTCAGCAGTAGGTCACGCACCGTGCGGTAAGTGTGTTAATTGTAAATACACTAGTAGAACAAGAGAGGTGGACTTGGGACTTACTAAGTTATGGCAACAAACTAGTCTTACTAATTGCAATTCATCACATGTAGTATATGCTGTGTGGTGTCCGTGCCAAAAAATGTATATTGGAATGACAGAGCGTAAAGTAACCATACGTATCGGTGAACACAGGAGTTTTATTCGCAACCAGAATGTGCAGGCTCCTATGGTGAGTCATTTTTTGGCAATGAACCACGATGCGGAGCAATTAAAATGGACTATTTTGTGGCGATTGGACAGAACTAATAATGCTGATGCTGACCTCAGAAAACTGCAGTACAAAGAACAGTGGTTGATTTTTTTAACTAGGTCAACATCCATAGGACTCAATGAAGAAATTAATTGGAGACATTAGTTGTGGCTGGCCCATAGGTTCTCTTGTACAGTTGGTCATAGTGATTTTGACTGTCCCATAGGTTCTCTAGCGCATGAGGTCGCAATGAAAAGTGACTACGATGGTTGTTTGTCGTTTGGTGTTATTTTTAGAAAATATATGCTAAATGCAGTCATGGTCGAGTGTCGCTTATTAATGAGTGAGATCACCAGCTAATTTGAGACCGGCACTAATGTTGTGGACGAGTACTCACAGATGTTGAGCGGTGTTGGTCTTCTCTTGTATTACTCTGACGGTTGTGGGCAGTGATGCGCACGGAGATCGTGCCACGTGTAGATATATAAAAAAATTGTTTTTTTCCCATGTACGGGTGATCTGCGATACGAGAGGATGCTAGATACAGTCACGTGACATCGGAACTTGGAATACGTGGTACGTTAGATGGAGCACGTGACGTGCTCATGTGATAACGGACAGGTTCACGCAATAGAGACGGACTGATAAATAGAACACTTGGTTACCAGCCATAGAGCGACTTCGCACAGATTGAGGAATGAGAGACGGAGAGAACATGCACAAGCTTCTGTAGGGGTAAGTCTATCAGTCTGCACAATTCCGGTTGCTGGTTGTAGGTAGTGACGTTGCTTGAATTGGTAGACATAGTGGCATTTGAAACCACATATGTGACGGTTGGCTTTCTTTACACAGGTCCCCCCTGCACATAAGATTTGAAGCGGCTGACTGTTTAACGCGACCACGGTTATAGAGAACCACTTCAGATATAGTTAGCAGCATTAAAGTTGGGATCATGGTTCCTGAAACCTTATTTTCTTTTGGACCTTCTAGGAACAGGTAATTATTGCACCTTTGATGGGAACCCTGTGATAAACTGGACAGAGCTAATGGCTGCATGTTTTTGGGAAAAAAAGGTTTTTTTAAGAGTAGAGTGGAAACGTTAATAAACTTCTGAGAGGATGGGATTCAGAGAGAAAGTAACCTAATCAGATGGTATCTTCTTAGGAGAGCCTATGTGAAAGGTGAGATAAGAAGAGAGGAAGAGAAATGATCTGAAGTAGATCTTTTACATTAGCAGTATATGTGATACTGTCTAATTTGAAAGAGGCTGGTATATTGTCTAGCGTTGACGCTACACACCGGTTTGATGATTTGTTTGGCATCTCTCGTGTTTTTCAGGAGTTGAGCAGTCAGACATATTTGTTTGAAGACTCCCCTACAGAAACCGTTGTCAAAATAAATATGACAAAGAATGATACGGTAAGCCCTAGTTATAGTATACTAAGGTACTGACTAGGAAGAATGACAGCAAATTTGTTGATACTAACTGTTGTTCCTTGTTATATTCTTCTTTTGTGTTTTCCCAGGTCATTATTTGTGTGGCACAAAATTAGTGGTGCATAACAAAGAGTCGTTTTTAAGATTGGATCTACCTCATGCGAAGAGATATTGGTGAAGGGTACAGATGGTGCCCCTGATGAAGTTCTTTAATACTTTGTCATAGTAAATTGGTTTTGAACGAAACATGTTGGGCAATGTAGTATATTGTGATTAAGTGACAATAGAAACAGTATTCCGATATTTCGGACACTTATCCTCCCCAAGGTAGCATTAATGGGGTTAGGAGTACACTTAAAAGATAAATTACTTGTAGAGTAGTATCCTTTAGTAATAGGGAACTAATGAGCTACCGACCATTTGGTCTCTTTAGAGTAAGTGGTCACCCTTAAGTTGTACACTCAAGTTTTGTATAGGCAGGTGATGCAAGGGTGAACACAACATAGGTGATTAACACATGGGAATTGTTTTATTGGGATTTTTTTGTAAAAAGGATTTTATGTATTTTTGCAAATTTTTGCAAATTTTAATCAATAATGTTTTATAAAATCAAGTGTTATGTTGTTTATGAAATAAAAAATGTGATTTATAAATTGTGACTGTGACTGAGTGCCTATTTGTTAAAAGCACTTGGTGTTGGTTGACTTGGGTGATACAAGAGGTGAGAACAAGGTGACGTGGTTTGACCTTTGGTGTTAGGATTGTCCCGAATTTGTATTTAAGGAGTCTGGTCACCACGTCAGTAAATTGGCTCCATGTCTCTAGATGGTGATTGATCTGTGTCATAGATCTCCTCAAAACACAAAAACACCTGTTTCAGCTTCTGCTTTTGCTCCTCAGCCTCACAGGCATCAGCGAGATTGATTTGTTCTTCAACCATCTACTTAAAACATGGAAATTGCCCGGGTTTTCCAATTTTGGCGGTATCCTCCAGTTGGGTGGTTGGGTGGAGAGATCTCTTGTTCTGATGTTGGCCTGGACAGGAGGTATCAAGGATGGGAGGTCGTCACTGTTCACTTGAAATACCACCTCATCTTCCTGATATCGCAGGTTACCTCTTCCCCACCATAAGGACAGGAGGAGTACACCAAGAAATTCCCCCTTGCCGGGTGAAAATCTTTTCTGGAGGGATATCGTGATCACAATTGTAACAGTCATTTGGAATTGGTCCCATGATCTCATTAGCAAAGACAATAGAATAATGGAAATCAACCACAAGTGCAATAAAGGCGTCTGCACCCAAAGTGATACTTCTAGGGTTGCTGTTTTCCACCAATATTTGAATGTGTCATGTCCTAGGTCAACTAGGGGTGTCAGATGTAAATAAAAACCTTGCTGTTGGAGGTGATAATTCAAATTTATATAAGCGTCCCAGTTCTTGAGGTTCTGTCCTCGCATCATTTTTAGGGGAATTGTGAATTGTCCTACTTGTCCTGGGATGGTGACCTTTTCTCCTATTTGAACTTGAACCACATTCGGCAGCAATTGAGCTGACCAAAATCATTTTTCAGTCTTGTCAAAGCCCATGGGTTTACTGCCAGTCGGAACCAGGCTTTGTAATTAATTAGGTACAAATAAATTACGAATAGATGAGAATGTCACTGCCTAAGTAAAATGTGGAGGGCACAATTCTCACAACCCAACAATTATGTTCTATACTTTTGTTTCCAATGGACATTTTTAGCATGCACCTGCTAGGCAGGAGATGTTTGGAATTTGGAGTTTTCAGGCCGATTTCCCACTTATCAACCAACTTAAATGTGGGAATGGTCTGATCTTTTGGGAGTTTCCTGAATAATGCTTTGCTGATGAAGCATCCTCCATTATTCAGGCCTACTTTGGCGAAAACAGGCTCCCCCTCATATACCTGAATGGGGAGAAACAGCTGTCCCCCCCTTTCTCTGGATGTCGGTCACGCTTTGAGCTGATTTTTCATCACCTATTGTCATGGGATTTGGGTTTTCTTCAGATTGTGGGTAGGTATAACATTTCAGAGTATTTCCTTCCAGTGTGGAATGCCACTTAAAACTAGGAGAAGATTAATTTTCATTAATGTAGAAGGGTTCCCATCCCTGGTTTGCTCTCCTACCGAGATGACAGTAATGTCTGGGACTTGATTGTTCCTAAAATGAAATTCTATTTGGTCACACCGGTGTTTAATCATGTGGTATGTGCCATTTAAACTCACATCATTTGCACTTTGTTTTAATTTGATTGGCTGGTTCCAGAGGACTTTGTTCAGGCAGGCAATAAGTGTTGATAACCTCCGAAAGAGGTAATTCCCCAGTAGACAAGGTGTGCCTTCGGGAGTGATGACTATCAAAAGGTGTTTCACCCTATGTTGCCCAATTTTGATCTCCAGATCTGCAGTCCCTTCGACGGAAATATAATTTCCATTAAAGTTTTGGAGTTGCCCAGGAAGAGGTGTGAGGGAAATTTGGTGATGTCCCCCCCTTCCTGAATTCATTTGGTCAAAGGCCTTTTTGGACAGAAGGGTGGCTTGGGATCAAGTATCAACCAGCACTGAGAATGCACATTGACACTATAGCTTGACGAAGGAATATAATCTCCCATTTCTCTCTTCAAGGGGGCAACGAAAATTAGCCTTTTGTGCTTAGTTGAAAGCTATTTTTTTTTTATTTTGAAGCCAGGAATCTGTAAAGAAAATTTTGCACCCAGTAACAAATGGGCTGGGCCAGTCCCCTTTTTCTCCTGATTCTTTGATGCCCCCCATTTCCTGGAGACAGTTGCCTGAACCTGTTTGGGGGGAGTATCCCTCATTGCTTTCAGAGTCATCTGGGTGACATTGTTGGGGTTTAAGAATGTGTTACTCTGTGTCGGTCACCATACTTACCCAGTCTAAGTCAGGGGCTTTTGGGACCCATTTTGTCGTGGGAGGGATCCCTCCATCCCTAAAAGAGAAGAATTTCTTCCCTGAATCCTGCAGGGATTCTTCCCCTTCAAACGGGATGATGTGGACCTCCTCCATAAAGTGGAGTTTCTTTTGCTCTTGATTTCTCCTACTTACCTTCTGTTCTCTAGGTTTCAGCTTTTCGGAGGTAGGAGATTTGTGTTCAGGTTGAGAGGTTTTCAGGGGGTTTGCTCTCGTGGTAAAGGAAGCTTCCTCTAGGGCTTTGCATCTCCCCTCCCACCAGGCCACCTCTTCTGGAACATGTTGGGTGTCAGGGTTTTCTTCCCGTCATTGCTAGGGAACGCAGACCCCGCTGTTGAGCTGCTCTGGGAAGCAATTTCCATTTGATGGCTCTGCTTACCCCTTAACATGTGCCCCAGGTCTTGTGTCAAATGTTGGACCTTTGCTGCTCCTGGAAAGGGTAGCTGTCCCTTCTGTCAGAGTAGCTGGGGTGTTGAGAGTGTCCCTGATAGCCCTCCATCCTTGGTCTCCCTTTTCCCTGATTTGGGAACCTATTATCCTGAAAGAGAGAGGAGGATTGTTCAGGAAAATGGGGTTTGGAGGGTATCTGGGAAAAAATTAAGTTGGAAGGTGGAGTATTTCTTCCCTCCTAAGGGAAGAAGTTTTGAGGGAAGTTTCCTGGGGCAGTACTTACTTGATTGGACCCCCCCTTGTTCCGGGGGAGTCCATACATACCCCAAGACGGGTATATTACCCTTGTATCCCCGGCTGATATAGGTGGCAGGGTCAGGTGGCGAGTTGGTTGGATACCCTGCCTTGCTATGATCCGATTTTGTTTGATCACAGGGTCTCCTCTGCCTTCCATTCTGCTTATTAGTGAGAGGAATATTTTTAGCCCCCCCCCCCCATTTCCAAGTCCAATATGGGTGTATTTTTCACCTCTGCCACCTTTGCAGCAGTGGGGATGTTCGATGGTTTGGGTTTTTCTGGGATTAATTTTGTTTTCAGAGGGCTCTTGTACCTCATACATCTGGGTGGCCTGTTCTATCCACCAATCCAGGGTCCTACGCTCATGGAAGTCCCTAACCAGTTGGGTCATACTATAGTTCAGGAGTGTATGGAAATAAGTATTAATTAACTCCCAGCTATGTGTGCGCACCCATCTAGAGGTCAGGCCAAATGCTGGCTCCAGCTCTTGCACAACCTCTCTAGGTTCCTGGTCTTCTCCACACTGCAGGTTGTAGGCCGCCTTGCAGACCTCCTGAGGGTTCCTGTGCATGGAGAATGCTTTAAGACAGACGCCTCATAGGTGGACCATCTTTGAGGATCTTCATCCTCCGGCCCTGCAAAGAAGCTGGAGTATTCCGGGAAAAATGACCATTTAAGAAACTCCATGGAATTGTGATCATTTTTGATGCCAAATGATTTCATCATTTGGTCATACAATTGTAAATGCTCCCATATTGAGTATTTGGCATTCTCGTGATATGGTGTCATAAAGCTCTTGATGGCTTTTATTTGCTGAATTGGGTCTTATACAAGACTTCACTTCTGTTTGGCAGCCTTCCTTTTACGCTGCACCTGAGTCCACTCACCCTCCGACTGAGAGCGGCTACTATTGGGCGCCCACTCCCTGTCCTCTAGGCACTCCCTACCTCTACGAGACAGGGAATCCCTCCCAGAATGACTGGATCTGGTCTCTTCTCCCCTCTGGTACTGTGGGCTCTCTGGGTCACTTCCCTTGGGCTCACCTTTTTGGACAGGGAGTACTCATCTTCCTCATCCATTGTTCCAGGTATGGTGGAGAATTCCCCCCACCTCCCTGAATGTGTGAAGGTTTTAAAATACTCTTTTGAAGCTGGACTCTGGTTTTTCTCTATCTGCAAAGCGGACCAGGTGGTCACTTTGTAACTTATGTTTCTGCCAGTCTAACTCCCTGATCTTTTTATCATATGAGCCCTTCTGGTCAGAAGTATATGGTAGGGTATTTTTAAATCTGGAAAAAAGATGAATATCCGTCAATATCTGATAAGGACTGGCCTTCTGGCTCAGTTGGACTAAGCCTGGTTGAGTCCAGCTGCCTCATGTTTCCCTGTTCTTTCAAACTGCCAGGCATGAAGTAAATAGCACTCTGTGCATATACTGTGATGAGGTGGCTTGAGGTGCCTGGTAAGGAAGTCATCACTATGTGATTAGAGGGTGCCTTTCCATACTCTAACTGGTAAGGGGGCATGAAAGCCTGCTTGTATTTGCCCATCTCCTTTTCCAATCTCTAAGATTTGTTATTCTCAACCCCTATCTCTTGGTGATATATAGAGGCCTGTGTTTTCAGCTCTGCTATCAGGGCTTGAGTAGCTTCTATTACTTTGTTTTGTACCACTGCTTGGTCACTGAGTCCCCTGTTCTCCTCACAAAGGGACTCATTTTCCTTCTGTGAGGCTTGTATTGTCTGGGAATATTCAGACCTCTTCATTTGCAGGAGACTAATCTCCTCCCTTTGAGCAATTTTGGCCTGTGTTGCCTGCTCTATGTCCAACTCTGCTTGCCTCACATGTTGCCTTAATTTCTAATTTTCTATCATCATGTCTGTCAGTTCCTGAGAACATGTCTGTCCTTAACTGACACATTTGCAGACACAGGGCACTTTACTCCTGGCACAATTTGCTATTCTCTTCGCTGAGGTGTTCTCTCTGTCATTTCAGAGTGTTCAGATTTTGGCGCCCCTGATCGAATTGTGCCTGGGAATTGACCTCCCTAATGATCAACTGACTATTCTCATCTTTCAGTTGCTTAATATGCTTTTGAAATGCAAAAATGTCCTCTAAACAGGCTCTATTTTGCACAACTTGCTCACTTCATTTTTGTTGACTCTCTCACATTTTCCACACCTTCTTGATACTCCTGTCTCAGTGAAGAAAATTGAGCTTCACGCTCTAAATTTGTGTGCTTCCCTGTCACTAACTCCTCTTTTACCTGCTGAATTATGTTTTCTAATTTCAACTCTGAATTCTGGCTCTGTTGGGCTTTTTCCTCTAATTGTTTCAATGCTCTCTGTGCTTGATTCAAAAGCTCAGATTGGTTCTACACAGAGGCTACACTAACCTGATATCTTTCTTCCATGATCACCATATGGGAGTACATATATGCTGTGAGCTCAGCAATTTAATGTGCTCATCTCTGGTGGTCTGTGTCATATACAAGTCTGTCAGGGCCTGATGTGACAGGCCATTATCCTGCCACATATCCACATTTACAGAGGTAACCTCCTGTATAATTCTAGATTGCCACATGCCATGCTCCTGTTCTACCCATTCACCCTTAATAAACATTTTGTATTCAAAGTGGATATATTTATTAATTTATTTCAACCAAATATCACCAATGGATTAACATCAGCCAGCAATGCTGTGGTGACACAAAAACGAAATTGACTTCCGTAAAGGCACCAACACAGAGATATGAAATCACACTTGATTCCTTTTTAATCGCCCACCAATACAGGAAAAGAACAATACAAGACACAGTGATTTCTGATTTTAAACACAATGGTATGATAACTTTCCTCCCAGTAGCCCTCAACCTGCAAACATCAAATAGACTTGACTCCTCTGAATGGAAGGCAGTGGAAGAGAGGGAGAACACAATGGGAAATTCAGAGTTTGGGGTTTGACTCAGAGATAATAGGAAAGAAAGAAAAGCAAATGCGGAAATTCGTTTTGCCACAGCTAAAAAGAACAGGTATGGCTTTGGGGATTGATGCTTCTGGCAAATCTTTGTTTAAACCGGCTCACAACACACTAGGAAAAGTGTGTTAGTTTTGAATGCCAAAAAACACCACCAGTGATTTCTATAGGGTTATTAAGTGATTTACTTTTATTAAACATGCTTGGGATCTACACAGACAAACAGTATATTTTTCTAGGGGGAAATAAGTAAAAGCATGCTTGAAAAATATAAGGCCTACACAATCTATGTCGTTGGGGTGGTCTTACTTACAGGAGAGGCCTTGAACCGGGCATCAGGGAGCCTCAGGGCATCGCTGGGACAGCAAGGGTGTCAGTCAAGGATCTCCTCTATCCTCTACGGTGTTTCAGTCAGCCTCTATGTTTCCATGCTCCTGTCTCCAAAGCAAGATTCAGGCCTCTCTGCTGGGATGTTTCTCACCAGATTTCGGCAGCAGGTCACCTCTCAGAATTAGTGGAAGAAGTCGAACTCTAAGGCAAACTGGTTTATTTATAGATTAAATGGCATCATTCATTTGTCATGATTCTAGCAAAACGGATTGGCTGGTTTTCACTGACCAACCCCCCACCCCTCTGTGTGCTAATAGGACAAGGAGATAGGGGAGTGCTTTGGGACAGCTGTGGGAGGAGAAAGCTCCATCATCCCACTTTGACAGGTGGGCTTGGCATGCTTTGGGCTCACAAAATCTCTCAACATGGGGAGTTCAATACATTTTCGAATCTTTACATGTATGCATATATTTTCAAGAACTACATTTTAAGGTGAATCAGATAAGGGTAGTCAGAAGTCAGCACACTCTTCCTCTGTAGAGATACCATTTTTCTTCATTTACTCAGGAGCCATATCAGTGAAAAATATGCCACTTCATAAACTTCATGTTAATTATTATTGGCATGCCCATACTAACTTTCACATCTCTCGGAATCAAGGGAAGGCCCAAATCACAATTTCATTCATAACTTTAGTTCTTTAGTTATGTTTATCACACCAAAATCATTTTAGCATGGTTACAAGGGGGGTTACTATCACCTTTAATAAAAGTCTGCAATGACAGTTGTGGCATGTACGCTGCCTATTTTATGGGATACAATGAATTTCTCCCATTTAATCAAACTGCAGTTTCACATGCTCCTTCACTCCTGCCATCATTTTTTTTTAAAGTTTCAATTCTCTTTAGACATGTGACTTAGGCAGAGCCTGGTCTGTGTTTAGGTTAGCTTACCCCTTCAAGGCATGTGAGGCCCTGGTAACAGCTCCTAATGGAAACTTTATGGGATGGGTGAACTCACGGTCACTCCTGCTGCAAAAACAGACATGACATATCAGTTTTCGACTGTGTTTCTGCTCTATGAAATATATTCTTTCATGTATTTTTAAGGGGAAGTCCTGAAGCTTAGTTTCATATTGGGAGAAATGCCGTCCATGTACCCTGCCGCAAATAGCCTTTAATCCTCACACATAATTGCAATTTTACACAGCATCTTATAAGGCATTAACAGTTTCAACATACATGAATGTCTCTTTTAAATTGTCCAACTGTATAAGGCTGTAATATGAGAACATCATATTCACACTATGAAAGTCTGGTGAGCATTTCTCTTAACATACTTTCAATTTGGATGAGGGAAAAACGAAAATGACATTCTTTCATTTATTTTACATGCAATGCTCTGTTTCACTTTAGCAGCTTGGAGCACAATCTGGTATCACATTGAAGATACTCTGCACTGCGGTTTCTTTATATGTCAGTGCAGTTCTCCATGCATTGTCAGCCACATGTCTTCCTTTTCCTTCCTGAAATGCACTGCGCACATCTTCGCACTTGCAGATTTTGGCCTACTTTCTTTGCTTTATGATTTAGCTTCAATAGGCCTTTTGTCCGACATCATTTCTGTGCTGGCCTTATATTTCGGTGAGCATTCACAAATGACTCTGGCCTCTTTATTTCTGGCATCCAGGGGGCATATTTCACCCCACAGGACACAATTACAACCTTCTCTCAATCTCCCATTTATAATGCACAATTTAATCTTGACCGTATACCAAAGTCCTACATGAATTTGCCTAATGTAGCTTTATCTGGCCATTCACTAACTGTCCATTTGATGCATCTCAAATCATCATTGGCCCCTTCTGCCTGTTCCCACTCCGCTGACAATAGGCTGACACACTCTCCATGATTGCTACTATGTCCTTCTCCAAAGATTCCTCCGCTACCTAACTCAAGGACACTGCCAAACGAGACAAACAACCTGAAGCAGTGTTTTTGTTCCTGGCAAATAAACCCCTGAAAAAGCAAAAGGATGCAAATCCAAAATGTAAGTTGATACATTCTTCAATCCTTTGAAGGAAATTATTTGCACTAGTGGTTTGTAATGCTATCATACTGTGAACCTTTTACCTCATAAGTAACATTTAAAATGCTGGACAATCCATGACTCTGCCAGAGCGCCCCTCTCAATTACCGAATAGTTAATTTCATTATCTTTAAAGAGTATGGAAGCAAAGGCTCTCACACGTTCACCCTGCAACTCTCCACATTGTGACAATGTGTACTCTAGCCCTAACCCAAAGGCATCCCCCATGAGGCTAGTATGACAAACTTGCTAAAAGTTAGTCATCAATGCTGCATTGACTATATCCCCCTTACTGTGTCAAAATGCCTGTTCACATTCTTCGGAATAGACTAATGTGTTTCCTTTTTTAAGTAGTGTACTAATGGATATACAATTAATGGCAAAAATTCTTGAGGACCCTATGCTAACCCCAGGAAAGGTTGCACTTTGTCTTTGCACTATGCACTTTGTCTTTGCACTGTGTCTTTCGGAGGGCACGGGGTTCCTAACTTTACAGCATCTAATAGTCTGGATCTAGGATACATTATTATAGAAGTTATCTAGTGTCCCAAATACTGCACCTCATCTAAAGCCAACTGACACGTATTCTTGTGTATGTTGAGGTCACCCAATCTAAATCCTCCAAACACTTGCTTGAGGTCTCCATCATGTTGCAATTTAGAGCTGCCTTACACCAGTACACCATCCTGGAAAAATTACTGTATTTGCGAGACATTGCAGAAATGTCTCCAGCATACTCTGAAACACTGTGGCTGCAGTGTCCAATCCGAATGGCATTTGAGATAACCTAGGAGCTTCCAATGGTATAATTAATGATGTTAAGTGTTGGCAAAATTAATTCAGTTTTACCGGATGATTACACTCAATATTTTGGCCTTTCTCAACATCGTCAGAGCTTCCATTATATTAGGCAGGTGATGTCTATCCACCCAAATGTTACAATTAAGATCTCAGACGTCCATGCAAACCCTTATTTTGCTTATAGGCTTTGCTACCAGCACCACCTGAGCTAGCTATTCTAAACTATTAATTCCTTGGATGACACCACATTGGAGCATGTTGTCTAGTTCTTGCTTTAAATCGTCCTCCATATATTGGGGCACAGTATGTGTAGTTGTGTACCACTGGAGCAGCAACTACCTTGAGCTTCATATGGTGTTCGCTGTGAATACTTCAGGATACTCTTGAGATCAGGGGCCAGATTACAGAAAACTGGTGCAAGTGCAAAGTTGTACGGTATTAGCACTAGGGCAAAGTTTGCCCTATTTCTAAAAACACATGGACATATCAGAAAACCCTTTGCATGACATGAGCAGTTTGGCATGCTATAAACACCAGGGCAAAATTGCTCTGCTGCTTATATCACTGGGGCAAAACGTGTCATATAGCCAAGGATTCAATACATTTTTCATAGTGTTGTATTCTACAAATGTTTTTTGACAAAACTTTGGTAAGATCCAAATGAATGAGTAATTAATACTATGTGAAATCATTTCACTGTGCAGAACGGATGAAGTTTGGATAATAATCACATAAACTACATTTGATGCCTTCATTAATTACAATACCTTGATAAACTTCTTTTGTGCCAAACACAGACCACATTTCGGCAACTCCTCTAATAAAATGTGGACATTTTGTCTGGCAAAATGTACCTAGACCTACATCTAAATTAAAAGTTGAAATGTTCTTGTACTTCTATTTTCTTTCAATGATGTTTCAAGATCTTTTTTCTGCTATAATGCACATATTGTCTATGCATTTCTAGGAAAAATATGTAATATTTCTCTGAATTATTATTGAATATGAATGTTTTCATAATCACGTTTTAAAAGTATGTGGTGCACATTGACAATTGAGTTTAATGCTGTGTTGTGTATTATTCCTTTGACTACTAGTTAGATCATGACTGCAGGAAATAGCTAACATTTCACTAAAAAAATGCATGCAATGAGATCTAGAAAAACATGATACACAGCTCAATGTGTACATTTCCCTGTTCTTCAAAAATCACTGACAACAAAAATTATTCCCTTAACAAGTATCTATACGGTCATCAATACTACATTTTTCAGAGCAGAAAAAAATGAAAAGAGACAAGCATTGTAAAAAACTGTTGGCCACAGTTTGAAACTTCCAAATAAACCCCTCTAATCCACCAAACAAGAACATTGTAACTAACTTAGCTAAAACCCTCACGGAACAGACTTACCTCCTTTTACAGGCTAACAGGCAGTCAGAGCGAAGTGAGGGCCATAAATGCAAGCTCAATTTCTTTAATATCTCACTTGGTCCTCACCCTTTTGGTTGTATATCACGATTACCATGCCATGATTACCTTGTGGTTGTCAGTGACCATTTCCCTGAGGGAAGAACGTGCACCAGGTATCTAACATCACATGTGTTTCTTAAAATAAATTTCAAATAGGTGAGCAGTCATGGAAATGGCAAATGGTGCCACAAGAGGAGCCCCATCTTCCATTCCATAGTGACCCTAAAGTCGCAGATTCCAGGAGCAATGGGTGTGACCAAGAAATTGTTTTAAGTATTGTGGATTGCAACGTAAAGTTATATTTTTTTGATGGTGCCAAATTTCAAGAATTGGGATGCAGGAGGCAGCCAAGCGAGGCCTCGCATAACCAACAACTTGCTCAGAGTGTGGATTATATATTTAGGTAAGGTCTGAGAAAGATGAAACCTAATTGGATCTCACAATTCCCCGTGTGCTAATGTGGAGACATCATCCTCATCCATCCTTAAGAACTCTATACTGAAGTGTAGCATATACAATATAAAATAGAACCTAGTCAGCTCAGTCTCCAAAATCTCACAACATTGCACAGAATTGTGATAAAGGGAGAAACTACTGGTAGACAATGCATAATATTGATATGCAGACAATGTGGTTCTTTGAACTTTTTAAAATACAATGAGCTCATTACAATACTTGCGGTATCTCTGCCGGTATAACAGGCACTGCTGCCGATATCATTTTTTTTTCGGCGCCCGCGAATGGACAATTACCGGGTCATTACGGCCCCGCCGGACCCGGTAATTGCCCATTCGCGGGCGCCGGAACAAAATGCTCCCCATTCCCATTTCCCATAGTGTTCAATGGGAATGGGGAGGTTGGATGCACCGGCACCATTCAGAATGGGGCCGGTGCATCTGTCATGCTCTGCTCGTGGGTGCCAGTACGCCCGCCAGGTCAGACCTGGCGGGTGGTAGGGCACCTGCAAGCAGAACTCGTAGTTTGCCATTGTTACCGGACTGGCATACTTAAGTTAATAATTAACAGCCACAAAGTAAAGACAAGCGCTCTGCTTTGAGTATAGATCTTAAGGCTTCTTTTAGATTTTGATATTGACACTGTAGACCCTCTATTCTTAACATTTGTTCTTTCCATCAATTCAAGGGTACATGCCCAATACACACATAATCCAGGACTCTAAACATCTGAAGCCTCCTACTTTCTAACGTGTTTTTACACGCTGCGTAGTTGTCAGAATTGACATAAACCCACACATAATCTTTTTTTATTACTGTTTTTTCCAAATAGGACATTTGTGTTCTTAATGGGTTGTTTTAAATGTGAGGAATCCATATTTACTTAAACCTGAATATGAAAATGAATGGGTTATTGTGGATATTGTTGCATCTGTGGTTTAGCTCACTGTAGATGAGCATGCCAATTTAAAGTATAACATGGAGAAAGCAACATTGAGCTACACGGTAAAAGATGGCAATACAAGCAAAAAGAGAAGGCAACAATATAATCACTAGTTCTATCGATAAGAAGTTCCTGCTTTTTAATGGACGCCATACAGGAGTTTTTTTTTACTTTGCAATTCAAATTATATTATGCACACATGTTCGATAAAGTGCAGACTATTATTATTTAGTGCATTCAAAAACATGTGATGTGATTTGTAATGTCATCAGTGTTCTCATACAACATGTAATTAGTGATGTCATCACGGATGTGATCTGTGATGTCATCATTGTGGTCATAGGCTGCCCAACAGGGGGTGCAAAGTTAAGGTGGCTTGAGCTGAATTTCAGGGGTTTTGTTGCATTAAGTTCTCACCTTTAAACATTTTGTTACACTATATCGCTCACCTTAACAACCAAAGTTTTTTTCCTTGAATTTCAAGGGTTTTGTTATTCCATAAATATTTAACATTAATAATACTGACCTCCTCCTTAGATGAAAGTGTGCAAGACAAAATATTAGTGGGCATTTAAAGAAAGTAATGAACACCAGAAAAATAATCTGAGAGTGGAAATGTTCTAAAAAATATGCTGGCAAAGTACAAAAGATGCTCACCTTTAAAACCCAGCAATCTCATGAAATATTCCATGGAAAACAAAATCCCAATACAAAACAAGTGCTTGTGGTCTTGTGAGTGAACATCTGCACTGGGAACTGGACAACCTGAGCAATATCCTGGTCGGCAAATCCTTGAGCAAGCTTGCCAACCTGAAAAAACAAGGGGTTGTGTCCGCCCTCCGAAAAAAAGATATGCTCTTCAACCACATATGTCCTTTACTTGTGCCCTGAAAAGCAGCCACAATCAGGGAAAATAACTGTACCCGTGTCCAGGATTGCAAACTCTCTTGCCACATCGTGGGCTTGGTGCATCATGGGGCATACATTTCATACTTAGCCTCTAATTTAATATGTTCAATGATAAAAGGTGAGGTATGACACCTGTGAAAATCCAAACAATATAATTGTAGCATAGTGGTTAAGTGTTGTGTCTCAAATAACGTTTGTTGATAACAGCGTTCATTCACTGATAACAGTGTTCAGATCAAATGTGATTTATTAATTTCATTTTATCTGTTTTATAATGTTGCCCAGTGACAGTGTAGTCCTCTTTTTTAATACATTTTTTAATACAGTCCCGTGCCCCAAGCCCCTTGTTTTATGGCCGATCTCTTGGTGACTGTAGTGCTGCATCGCACAACCTCAACTAACCACATTCAAGCAGCATGGAAACAGGAAAACAATAACCGGCTACAAGAATAACATATGCCCAGGTACTTTCTGCACCCATAGTGAAAATCAAAAGTTGGCACCCATGAATATACGAACAGTACTGCTTAGCTTCAAAGTGATGAAGGGGCCAGCCCCCTTTGGGTATTTTGCTGTAATTGGTCTTGTAGCTTTGCATCATTTATTAGGCACCATGGTCTGACGGGGCTGGCGTTTTACTCAGTTTGAAGTTAAGCAGGGTCAGTCCTGGTTACTGCATGGATGCGAGACATTTTTCACCCTTGATGTCACTGCAGCTATATATATATATATATATATATATATATATATATATATATATATATATACATATATATATAATTATGTATAAATCATTGGCAGGATTTGAGAACTCCCAATGTTTTTAATTAATGCCCTGTGCGATAAAATTATTTGCTGAGGATCACACACTTTGGTTAAGCAGCATGCTACAAGCCCCTTGTTTTATGGCCGGTCTCTTGGTGACTGTTGTCATACATCGCATAACCACAACTACCCGCATTAAAACAGCAGAGAAAAGGGTAAGAAATGATTGGCTGCAAGAATAACATATGGCCAGGTACTTTTGCTCCCATAGCGAAAATCAAAAGCTGGCACCCATGAATATTCGCACAGTAGGTGGCCACATATTCTGAAGTGAAAGATAAAAATGTAGTTCAATTGACCTCCTAAGAAGAAATTGCGCAAGACAAAATAACATTGGACATTTAAAGAAAGTAATGAACACCAGAAAAATAATCTGAGAGAGGAAATCTTTCAATAGATATGCTGTCAAAGTATTAAAGGTGCTCAATTTTTAAACTCAGCGATCTGTAATGAAATATTCCATGGAAAAAAAAAATCCCAATATGAAACAAGTGCTTGTGGGTAAGCGTATGCACTGGGAACATGACAACCTGAGTGAAATCCTGGTAGCCAAATACTTGAGCAAGATTGCCAACCTAAATTAAATCCAATGGGGTGCGTCTGCCCTCTGAAAAAAAAAGTTACTCTCTTCACCCACATGCATCCTTTACTGGTGCCCTGAAAAGCAACCAGAATCAGGTGAAAATGACTGCATCAGTGTCCAGGATTGCAAACTCTTTTGACACATTGTGGGAAAATACTCATGACTTACTGGCCCTGTCATTTCCCCTCCTCACCCCGAAGGCTGGCTTTCAAAAATACTCTGCTTTATAAAGCTAACTTGAAAAGTATACATTCCATAGTGTCACTCAAATATATAAATCCTTATACAACTATGTTAGGCAAAAAGTGTACAATTATTCTCCCCATCTTGATTGCGAGACTACAAATACAGAATGCAATTCAGCAAAAGGCAGAAAAATCTGAGTGCAAATCTTTCAAGGACTGACAGTAGCACGGTTTTAAAAAAATGCAGATGAGGTGTGACATGAGATATTTAAAAGTTTGAGAACTCAAAATGTTTTTAGGCAATGTGCATTGAGATTTAATTATTTTCCATGGAGCACACACTTTGGTTAAGTAGTGTTCTCCCAGCGGTACACCCCTTTTCTGTGTCATCATTTTGGCGTGGACCAATTTGGCACAGGCATTTTGCTGCAGCTGCCATTTCGGCGCACCCTTTTCAGAGTGAAATCCATTCTGGCGCTGTTATTTTGGTGCCAGGGATGTTTGAACATGGCTGGCATTGCAGCCACATCTAAATGTCCTCATGCTAAATAAGATCACAGGACTGCACTGCAACAAACCTTGCCATCTCCCACTTGCACTACTTTTCTTTTAATTAAATGAAATTAAATAAAAACATTCATACTCGAACCCTGGTCTGGCAGAGTTCAAGGCCAAGCATCTAACCACCAGGCCACAAAGGCTATATTTAGCCTATAATTTAATATGTTCAATCATAAAAGGCTAGGTATGAAACTTGTGACAACCGAAGCAATAACATAATTGAAGCATAATGGTTTAGGTGAGGCTTCTCTGATAGCAGTGTTCAGCATAAATGCTTTTTTTATTTAATTTTTTCTGTTTTATAAAATTGTGGATGCTGTGTATTATGAGATATTTAAAACTAAGAAAACACATGGCATTCAGGACTCTGGACTGTCGGACTGTCTGCCATCCATGCAGTAACTGGGACTGATCCTGCTTAGTTTGAAAGTGAGGAAGGATCCAGCCCCCTTAGGCCATGTTTCCCTGAGAATTCTTCCAATGGGTTCCTATATATTAGGGAACATCGACTTAGTCGGTTGACCCCATCCTCACTTTGAAGCTAAGATTAGTTTATCCTAGTTACGGCAGGGATAGGAAACCCACTGTTGCTGTAAAAATACCTTTTTTTATTTTTCATTTTTGACTAGGAGACTATAAATACCAGAATGCAATTCAGCAAGAGGTAAGAAATTGTCTCTGAGTGCAAAACCTTCAAGGACTGACATTAGCATGGATTTCAAAAAAGTAAATACTCCTGATGCCCATTCAGTCACCCATCCATGCAGCAACCAGGAATGACCCTGCTTAGCTTCAAATAAAAAAAAAAGGGCCAGCCAGCCGATTCCACTAAGAGGTGTTGCAAGTGTTGGTCATTTATCAGGCAACATTGCCTGAGGAGGCTGGCCTCTTCCTCACTTTATATTTATGTACAGTCTGTCCTGGTTATTGTGTGAATGGGAGACGTGGATGGCAATTGAGTCACTGGCATGCCCAGTGATTTTTCACCCCCACCTTCACAATAGTTATAAAAATATCTTTTAAAAAAATGTAACTGCGGGTTCAGAACTACCCATACCCGTGGTCTTCTGTAGTCCTTTGTAACCTATGATAGAAGAAAATGCTTCCCTTCCCCCCAGTCCATCACTTAGTGCACCCCTCGTCTGTGCCAGCTCCCCCCACCCCCCAGAGGGCCTTCTCACCTCCCCTGCACACGTTGTTTCTGGGATGCAGTTTGCTTTCAGATGTCAGCTATTCAAGGTACAAACTCTGTACCTTGACACCCTCCAGCTCCCAAATTTGACTCAGCACTTTCTAACCATCCCCCCACCTCTACCCCGATGGCATTGGTATGATTTTTATTGGAAAATAGCATTTTACTGCATTTCATTTTCCCATAACCTCGGCTATATCCTCGAATATATCTTGCATTGAGACAAATATCAAGATGGTGGTCATTTCATTTCTGAAAACCATGATCCTGTAATGCATCATCAAGATATAACTACAATTTTTGGAGAAGGGGACATCCCCTTTCTGGCAATTTTTTAAATAACCACAGCTCAGAAAACCCCCAAAACATGCATGGTGTGCAAGTCAATGCTTCATGCCCAAGTTGTTTTGGACCTGATCCAAATCTGGCTAGCGGTTTGGTCTGTGTGCTTTTGCAAAAATCGACCTTTTTTGTCTATAGAAAAATAAATGGAAAGTAGACCGCACTTTTGAAGAAAAAAAAATGTTTGGATGCTTAATAACATTTTGATTATTTAACAAATCTTTACGAAACTTTGCAGTCTGCAGGGCATGGGGCCCGCAGACTTTTAATCACTTTCGGCCAAATCCATTACTCGAATCCAAAGTTTTTAAAAATAGAATTTTAAGGGGTTCCTCAGTGTCTCTGACTTATCTTAGCTATAGGGGGGGCTATTGCCGCCCTATAATTACACAGCCACAGTAGTGGCTGTATAGTTATGGTTAAGTTGCTAATCCAATAGGAAGAGCACTTTTTGGGCGGCTTATAACTTAGATCCCCCTGGACAAATTCACACCAAACTTTGCAAAAAGTCTGAATTTTTTTGCAAAGTTTGGTGAGGTTTGGTCCGGGGGGGGGGGGAAGGTATAGGGGCAGTCCCAAAATGATTTTTTTTCCCATAGAGTGAATGGGGAAAAAAGTTTGCTCACGCCTACAGGCCAAACCGCTGGACGGATGTTCACCAAATTTACGACAGGAGCAGCAGCTTGGTCCCGAAAGCGTGCTTTTATAAATTTGGTGAAAATCCGCCCAGTATTTTTTTTTAAATGACCAAAAAGTAGGTCACAAAAAAATTAGTGATATCTAATTTAGTGATATCTATGTCTGCTCCGCGGACACATTTCCCTGTTCGCTCCACGGACTGGACATCGATTGGCTAATCGGCTTGCGTCATGTCCACGGACATGCGACGTGTTCACTGATTGGCTGGAATGAAGCGTGAAGTGCGTCTTATTGTTTTGATGCATCCGCCATCTTGGATCCGTGGAAATACACGGAAAGTGCAGAGATGAACTGGGGAGAAATACAACTTTGTCAAGTGTGTTGGTGTACAGGAGTGCTTGGGGAGGGTGCAGGAGTAAGAGATGGGTGAAATGTTGCATTTGTTTAGGTGGCCGGCATCCCTGGTGTGTTTGCCATGTCCGCGGACACCGCATTTGTCTGTGGACATAAAAAAATGCGCTTCTGGCTATTTTACTTTAGTATGATATTGGTTTTGGGTTGTTAGTACAGTGTTGATTGTAATTAATATCCTGTATAAGTAGCCCATATAGCTCAGTTAAAATGTTTGATTCTATATAAGTAGCCCATTTAGCAGAGTTAAAATGTTTGATTCTATGGGTGTGATCTATGGGTGTGATATGCTGCAGTTGTTGTAGGCCTTAGGCCATGCACCCAAGACTCTAGGACCTGGCCACAACCACCGCAGCATATCACACCCATAGATCACACCCATAGAATCAAACATCTATCAAATATTTGCAAATATACAGTTTGTGTTGGGTTTGATTTGTATAGTTTGTATGTGATGCTTTGGCTATGTCGTGTTATTAAGATTGTCGAGTTTGGTAACAAGCACTGCAGTTAAACATATCCATGGAAGTAAACATTTTGTATTGTGCTGTATGCTTAGATGTTTGATTCAATGGTTGTGTTATGGAGCAGTATTTATGAGTTGTATTTATTATAATATACTTAATGTTTGATTTTTTGTGATTGGATATATTTTTTTCATGACGTGGGTAACTGGAGAAGATATTCTTTTTCAATTTCTGTGATGAAAGAAAAGTTCATGTTAGTGTATGTATTTTATAAAGACTTATTGCATTGCATAATAGACATTTCTGCTTTATTTAGACCCTCATATTTAGTACTTTACAAACCAGTGTCCTGTGCAATTTGCTCAGTTTCTGTGTTTGTTGATTTAATCATTGGGTCTGTGGGGAAATAAAATCCATGCTGGATTAAAAAAACCTTTTCTTGTTATGGTATGGTACGTTTTTTGTTTGTTTTGAGTGTTTCCATGTTGTGTCTGGCTAATGTTCTATCTAATGGTTGTTGCAGATTGTTGGATACGTGATGTCGTATTGTAACTGATTATAGTTTTTTATTTATATTATTAACTTTCCTAATATACCTGTTGGGTTGTTGCAGATTCTTGGGGCAGTTAGATACCTGTTGGCGTAGTCTAACTGTTTATTTCTTTTTATGATTTAGTGGTGTTGATTTATCTGTTTGGTTGTTGCAGAATTTTGAGGCAGTTAGATTCCTGTTGGTGTATTGAAACTGTTTAAAGTTTTCTAATTGAAATTTTATTAATGTTTATGCACAGATTAGTTATACAATTTTGGTTTTAAGAATATTAAATAAGCGTTTATAAGATTTGCTGGTAATCTTTGCTTTAGAGTTATGGTATTATCATTACATTCAAACCATCCAGAATTCATTTTTATATATGCACTGTAGTGACCTGCATTGGTTGTGGCTCCTGTATGGTAGATTATACCTACTGTTGTGAAGGTTTTCTTACCAAGTGATACTTGACCATGTGTGAATTCAGTCAGCTTGCAGTTGTTTTTGGTACCATCTGCTTTGTAACGCAGAAGCATTAGTATTACATATTTACTATGTGTTTGTATTTGTAAGGTGGAGCGATTATCTGAATTGCAGGTAGTACATCATCTGCCATGGTTTGCATTTTGTACAAGTTGCTGAAATGGAACGGATTCACAGTTAGGTATGGATACATACATGAAGCGTTCATTAGAGATGTGTTCCTGTGCCACATTGTTGCAGAGAGTGCATCTATGTTTCCACATGTATGAAATCTGGAAGATTTCATTTATAGGTATATTTTTGTTTTCCAGTACTTGTAGTAAGTACATCAGAAATTCTTGTGGATCTTCTTGTGAGTTTATAGTGAATTCCACCATTCCAGCACAGTAGTCCAATTCTTGTCTAATTCCATGAACACTGTAAGTGGTGTCAGGATTGTTGGTTGCATTTCTATGCAGGACTAATGTTAGAAAACACAATTGGTCAGTATTGTGTAAGTAAATGTTGTTTATAATTGGTGGCAATTGAAATAGAATATTTATTGCTACATTTGCATAGCAATTTACAGCCATTTCTTTGGAGTGTGTGTTGCTTCTTTGAAGAAGTATCTGAGTTACTTTGAGTAGTAGATTCTTCTTTGGTTGTAGTAATTGATGAAGTATTAGGTTATTTTACTCTCTTTGGAGGATTTGCAGTGAGATCCTGTTGCATTTCTGTTTAAAGTAGTTTTCTTTTACAATGTTTTGCTGTTTGTGGAACAGGATAGGTTTTTAGATGGGGGTGTATAGTGAACATAGTCTATTGTATTCTAAAATGCAAGGAATATCAGTGTGTACTTTACTTGCATCAAAGTTCATTAGAAATAGACCGTCATGTGTGCCTAAGCGTGATAGTGCTACGTAGCTCATGCCTTCTTTAAAGACTGTGTTCACAATATCTATCAATACTTTATCTAGGGTAAGTCCTTGTGATTTGTGAATGGTGGCTGCATATGCTAGAGTTAGAGAAAATTGCTCTCTGCGTACAAACATGTCTTTGAAAAGAAGGAATTGAGCTGTTGAGCGTCCTATTCTTTTTACTTCTGATAGTTTGCCAAAGAGAATATTGACAAACTGAATGTTGTTGTCCAGTGGGTATGATTGAAAGCCAACTACTGTACCAAGTGCTCCATTAACTAGTCCTTGCTCCATGTCAAGGTTACGTTTAAGCATTACTCTACAGTTTAAAGATAATTGTAATATTTTCTCCAAACCAGCTGTGTTGGAGATAGAGTTTTCTAAGGCATTTAATCTTGTTATGGCTTGTTGACACATGGGTAGTGTCATATCATGTACGTCCAGTTTGTTTGTGGAGCAAATTTCAATTATTGGTTGCATTTCTTTTTTCAACATTGTTTCATTGAACTTGGAACAGCTTGCAAGAGTTGCCACCAAGGACATTGAAGTGACATTTTTGTGTGCTAATTGTTCCATGATGCATGGATCTGCCAGGTTTTTAATATTGCTTGTGCTTCTTTGTTTTAGTACATCAACTCTAATACTTTTTAAAATGTTGGCGTAGGTGAGGTCTGTAGACTGGCACATGTTTTCTGTTAACATTTGGCAACATTTTCAATACAGAGAATTAACATTTCCTATGCTGCCAACAGTTTTATGGCAGAGTTTGTGTCCTAAGGTATTAAAAGTAGGTTCACCTTTCACTGGTGTCAATTGAAGATGATCTCCAAAAACAATAATGTGTTGTCCTCCAAAGAGCTCTTCGTAATTTGTTTTGAGTACTTCTTGTAATATGAGATGAATGAAAGCCAACATTAGATTGGAGACCATTCTCACCTCATCTATTAGCTGCATTTTTATTTGTTTTAACACTCTGCGTAATTCCATTGCAGCTTCTGTAGAAAGTTTGTAATATTCTAGTTTGTTTTGGTGTTGAACTGGAAGGAGTAGTAATCAGTATAAAGTGACATCACCTATGTTGTACGCAGCTAAACCTGTGGGGTCAGTTACAACAGCTGACAGTTTGTTGTTTGTCAATTGTTGAAGGAACTTGCTGATGATTTTGATTAAGAATGTTTTGCCTGAAAGAGCTTCACCACTAGTGTATAGTAGTATTGGTTTGCAATTTTTGCAGGTACATTCTTTATTTTCATTTTGTACACCATGTGCAATTTCTTTTGTTACTTCTTGAAAAATGGTATGCTGCTCTTTGTTTAAATTTTGTTGAATGTAGTACAGTTACGTCTTCTGTATCTTACCCATAGTAACACATGGTGTTTTCTACTTCTGCCATAGCTAATTCTGCCTCATTTGCTATTAGTGGCTGTCCCAGTGGTTCTTGGCTTCCTGTTTCAGAAGGTTGACTACTGTCGGGAGTGTCTTTATCTAGTTGAGCCTGGAGTTCTTCTTCGTGTTGCTGTTCATTGTGCAACATTTTTTTGTACTGTGTAAAGTTTACATCGGTTATGGTGCTTTCATTTGCTTTGAAAGTGTCTTCATAAGAGTCATAGATACCTAGTATCTCTTCTTCTTTTCCCCATGGTTTAAAAAGTTGTAGCAGGGACATGTAATATAGTTCTTTATGTTGAGGAGTTTTCACTGACAATTTTATATGATTAATTACATTTCTTTTGGTAAGTTTCACTAAGCTGCCTTCACAGTTTGTCACTCTGTATCTACCTTTGTTTTCATCCGGTTTTATATTATTTTTGTATGTGAAGTTTTGGGCTATGTGGTATAGACACATGCTTTCCCAAGTGGTGCTTCTGTTTATGTAGTTTGTGTCTAGTAAATAATTTTGGTCTTGGCTGTTGGGATCATTTTTGGCTATTGTTTCTATGTCGTCGTATGATTTGAGAACTCATTTTCTAGATTTAGCAGGACCAAGACTTAGCCATACTATGTTTTCAGATTTCCCATACAAGGCAGTACTGGTTAAACAATCTGCAGCTTCATAGCAGCCACATTCTCTATGTGAGAGCATTTTCATTCCTAAGCTGTACAATTTCTGAGACAGTGTTTTGCCTGATGATAGGTCATTCCAGAGGTCTTGCAGCTCTGTTTTTTCGCTTTGGTTAAGTAGGCTGTAACATATTATGCAACTGCAGTGGAATTGTCTGCAATGTACTGCACATCTATGTTTGCATTCCATAAGAAGGCAATGATTGCATTGTAATCATTTATATATTCTGCTTCTTCTGTTCTTTTTATGTAATATGTGTTCTTAGGTGATTTATCTTTAACACTATGTCTAACTGAAGACATGAAGTTGCTCACTTCACCGGTTTCTGTAACTGGTCTAGGGAAACCAAAGCAGCAGTTGGTGTAGTATTTCCTTTTGTTTTTATATTTGCGACGACAATATTTTCCACATTTGTGTCTTTGAAATTGTACAATTTGTGCATGAAGATCACTATTTGTTGCTTCTGATGGAATATCATAAGCGACATATTTTTTCGATAAACTGTAAAACAGTGGCATCACTGTCTTGACCAAATTTAGGAGCATCTTCAATCTACAAAATCATGTGGATATGTGGTGCTCTTCTGGCTTGGTATTCTTTTCTGCAAAAGAAGTGTTGCACTTCTCCGAGGGGAGGAACAGTTTTATTACAAATAAAGTGTAGCATTGCAATGAAGCGATGATGGAAATATCTTGAAACATTAACAGGATCTAGAGAGCAAAGTTCTCCAGGTGTACCTATATCTATGTTTGTTTTGTTTTTGTTTGCTATGCGTAGGAAATCATGTAAATCTTCCCATGCATATTCTGCACAACTTAATGTAACAAACCATGTGGGTGGGCCAAGGTTTCTTATCATACAATGTACATCTCCGTGACGTATGAACCAGTACTCTTTAATACCACTTATGTTTGCTAACAGATTTGTTATGCTTGATTGTAGAACCTCATCTTTTTCTTGTACTTTTTGTAGTAATTGCGAAGCTGATATATTTTGAAATTGGGTACCTGATTTTATTGTGTGTGCAACTCCGTAGCATAGAGTTGCTAGTTCACTTTCAAAGAGTAGGTGGAATATATATTCCACAATTTCTCTAAATCTGGGATCTTCAGAATACATTTGTAATGAGCGGTATTCTGATGCTGTTATCTGAATGGGTCTATCATCGTACCTTCCTCCTTTTCCAGTAGGAAAGAGTAGAGGAAAAGCACATGCTTCTGTCCTTTTTTCCCATATGCTGATTGGTGATCCTTTGGTTTGTCGCATTTGGTACGTTTCTAGTGCATCATCTATAATGTCACTAGAGTGTAATGGATGAATTGTATAATGATCTAAAATATTGGATACTGTAGCAGGATCTAGAAGTTCAAATTGACCACTTTCTGGTGACACTTGAATTATTTTTGTGGTTTCCTTCGAGTTTTCTTCAATATTCATTTCTTTGAAATATTCATTGTCTTTTAGATATTGCAAGGCTTGTCTAACTTTAAGTAAGTCTACGAGTTGTTCCCACATGTTAATGTCTTTTGTAGGTACACCATTTACTAAGACAATTAAAGATTCCTCTATTGGATGTTGTAGTCTCAGAGTGTTTACATTTTCTTTCAGATCTAATGATAGACAAACAACTTTGCCACAAATGCCTTTCACTAATTCAGAGGGAGGTAATTTTGCTGTTTTTGGTTGAAGGCGTATTATTGCTTGAAATGGGTGCACTCTTTGAATTATAATGCTCTCATATAAATTGAGTTATTGCAGGGGTTTGGTAGTGGGAATAATTCCAAGTTATTTGTGATAGCACGTGAAGGAGTTTGGTTGTTGTCAAGGTTTTTAGTGCAGTAAGTGCAGAAAGTGCAAAGTTTTAAGGGGTCATTTAGCTCATAATTGTTTTCTGCTATAAGGTAGAGAGCTAATTCAAACCATTTGGACTCTTCATTGTCTTCTATTTTGTATGTTATGTCTACAGTTTTTGTGTTACTTTTATAAAAAAAGTTCTGCGGCAATACACACACACACATGGTTTGGTATTTCAGCGGATGTACTTTTACATTTTAGCTTTTCTTTTTTGTATGTGTCTAGTAGAAGGTTGCCATCTGTACAATTGTTGCTAGTTTGTTGTAAAGGTATTGCATTTTGTAAGTGCCTTTCACTTCCAAAATATTTTCTCTGGATATGCTCTTTTTCTTCAAGTAGATATTTAGCTGTACCATGTAGAAGATTGTTATTTAAATTGGCTAGTGCTAAAGCAGGACTTTCAGAATAGTACATTTTATAGAGTAGATTACTTATAGTTGAATGATGTGTTGATATCATTTTGATATGATGGAAGGTGCTTTTGCAAATAGGTCCTGAAATACAGGCTAATGATCGTCCTTGTAGTCCTGTGTGTTTGCGCACTGGACAGGTGTCTATATTTTGTAGTAGTTTCATTTTGATTTTGTCTTTGCCTTTCACATACTGATTGAGGAAGTGGCGTAAAGATTTGAAAGATTGTTTGGCAATGTTACACATTGATGTGCACGGCCATTTGTATACTGGACGTTCTGGTTCAGTTGAATGGAGAGGTGATACTGAATTTTCTGGGGACATTTTTGTAAGCAGTATTTCTTGTTCCATAATAGTATTATTAAGTTTTTCTAGCCTCTTCCACTGCTATGAATGGCAATTATGTTTGTTTGCTTTTGTTTGTATGCGTCTTCATTGAAATATGGTTCTGTGCTGGTGGTGTGACTCCATTGACCTCCACAGGTATTTAAGACGTTATTTTGTTGACATTCCATTTATTTAGAAGTCTTTTTTGTAATTTAGTAGTTAGTTTTCTTTGTGGTTTCTTCTGTTTAACACTAAAATAAATAACTTTCTTTTGAGAAGGATTGCACTGTTAATTAAAGCTTCTAAAATTAGTTTTCTACGGTAGGTTTTAAGGGTTATGCATGATTTCTGTCCTGTTTTTATAAGATTTTGAAGGACTCTGTGGCGGAACATTTTTTCTTATATACTTTTTTTGGTATGGATAGTTGCCACTACATCAAGATTTATAGGAGCAGTGTTAGCAGTAGTGGTACTGAATTGTTGTAAATCACTTTTTGTTTTGTTTTACATTTTGAAAGAGGAGGGACATTTTTTGTACTGGAAGCTTGTTTTGTTTCGCTTAATTACTCTATTAGATATTTTGTTTTAACTTTTTGTACAAATTCTGCTAGAGATGGATGCTTATTTTGAACACTTTTATTTTCATTTGCTCTACTGCGTTGCTTTTTACGGACTTGGTTCTTGGTAGGCATTCTTTGGGGTCTGTTGAAAAAAAAAGAAGGAATGGGTTGGGTGTTGTGCAGTGTATGTGTGCTGTGTGCATGAGTATGTGAGTATGATGGTAAAGATGTATGTGGTGATGTGTGATTGTGCAATGGGCAGCTACAACTAGTTGGGAAGTCTATTCTTGTACTTGTGTGTTACTATACTTGGGTTCAGATGACAGTACAAAGTAAGCTAGTGGTGAGCAGAATTACTAATACTAAATGTAATGGTATAGAATTAAAACAGATCTTTGTTCTGTAATACGAACCTTCTAGGGGCTGAGTTATGTTATTTGTGTATCAAAAAAAAGGGATTTGTGTTATTCTGCCTGTTAATCCCTCTTTAGCAAATGGGGATTTGTGGGCAGAATGGTGTCCAAATCTGTTTTTTGGCGCACAAATTCAATGAATCAACTGCACAGTGAGTTTGAGTAACAGTAAGAATATTATGGTAGTATTGTACTTACTTTTTTTGTTTGGTATGAGCAGGTTTCTTCTGAGTTGTTGTTTGTACTTCAGATGTTGCTACTTCTCAGGAAAGTGGTCTTCACTGCAATTGTAAAAGAAAGAAGTTAGTAATTCTGTGTGTTTATAGCATTGACGTTAATTTAGACATTTATTTGTTTATGTAATGGATCACTATGAGCAGGAGTTAAGTTAACGAAAATGTGTCTTTTTTGACTTCAAAATCGTAACAAAAGAAATTAAGTTGGGTAAGAACCCCTGTTTAGAGTCCAAAGTTTGTTATCAGCAGGCTTGCTAAGAGCATAAGAGCACACTGGTGCCTCGTGGAGAACTGGTGCCTCGTGGAGAACGCTGGTTTTCATTGTAAAAGTACACGGTAAGTACTGTAATACAGCAATGCTGTTTTCTACAGTTTTCTGTGGCGCGCTCTTTTGTTTATTCACACGCTCGTATGGTTTTCTATTCCGGTCATTATAACTGCGGTTTGACTTTGAAAGGAACTTGCCATCCTCAAACTGGAAACAAGTTTTTCCCTCGGCTGCCTGAGCCGGCGTTGACTTCAGAGGGAACGTGTTGCCTTTGATGTGTAAACTATTTACATGAGTCATGTCTTTTCCCGCGGCTGCCTGAGCCAGTGCTTTTATGAAGTCTGTACTTGTACGGCCGCAGCCGTGAATATCAGGGCCTGTGTGTGTTTCGTTTTCATGACCCAGCACTGTTTTATTTTCTGTCTCTTGTCCCCACCAATCCTCCTTTGGGTTTTCCGTGTCTGGCGCTTCTGTCAGGTTATCACAGTTTATTTTTGTAGTAGTATTCTTGTTTGATAAGAGAACATAGTGTGTGAATGCAGCTTCCTTTGACTATGTGCAGGCTTTATATTTTATTTACTATATGTTACTTCAATATGCTTTGCAAATGAGTAGAATATTAAGGGGGTAATTCATAGATTTCATCGCAGAGGCAGTGCACGCGAGCAGCGCAGAGAGGGATTGTGCGCCAGCGTGAGCCAGCAGTGTGCGCTAAACAGCATTCTGGTGCACCACGTATTCATGGAATTCCCAAGGCAAAAAGAGCCCTGGCGCAGAGAACATCCCGCAGCGCCAGTTACGCCCCCAAGAACACCCCTCGCGCAAGGAAAAGCCATCAAACTCCCCAATCCAGTGCAAAGAGCTGCGCTAACCCTGGACCAGCTTACAGGGCCGCTACACAGTAAACGCCGAGCGGGGAACATGTATTCCTGGGGTGCGCTATAATTATCACACGCGGTAGGGCCTGTGCGAGCGGGGTACGTGTATTACTGGGGTTCGCGGGGAGTTTCACACGCGGTAGGGCCTGTGCGAGCGGGGTACGTGTATTACTGGGGTACGTGGGGAGTTTCACACGCAGTAGGCCCTGTGCGAGCAGGGTACTTGAATGTGAGTGGTACGCGGGGAGTTTCACATGCGGTCGGCCCTGTGCGAGCGGGGTACGTGTATTGAGGGGGTGCGCGGGAAGTTTCACACGCGGTAGGCCCTGTGCGAGCGGGGTACGTGGATTTCGGGGGTGCAGGGGAAGTTTCACACGCAATTGGCCCGGTGCGCGCATGGTACTTGTAGTACTGGGGTTCGCGGGGAGTTTCACATGCGGTCGGCCCTGTGCGAGCAGGGTACGTGTATTTAGGGGGTGCGCGGGAAGTTTTACATGCGGTAGGCCCTGTGCGAGCAGGGTACGTGTATTTCAGGGGGGGGGGTTTCACTCGCGATTGGCCCTGTGCGAGTGGGGTACGTGTATTTGGGTGGTACGCGGGGAGTTTCACACGCAGTAGACCCTGTGCGAGCAGGGTACGTGTATATCGGGGGGGAGGTTTCACTCGCGATTGGCCCTGTGCGAGTGGGGTACGTTTATTTCGGGGTTGTGTGAGAAGTTTCACATGCGATTGGCCCTGTGCAAGCGGGGTACGTGTATTTCGGGGGTGCGCAGGAAGTTTCACACGCAATTTCGCAGTCAGAGTGGGGTACGTGTATCCAGTGGGGTGCGTGGGGAGTCTCACATGTGAATTGGCAGTGTGGGTCCTCCCAGGTGTGCCCTCAACCCCCTCCATGGGCCCTGCAGGCAGCCCACACCACAGGGGACTACCCTGCACCCCTGGTCATGTCCCGCAGGCAGCCCATCCACCATGGGCATGCCCCCCAGCCATGCCACATGTCACCTTGCACTAATGATTATCAACTCATGTCCCCCTGCACCCCCACCCACCCAGCATTGAGGGGCACCTGCCAGCAGGCCCCCACTCACGTCCCACTCATGTCCCCCTGCACCCCCACCCACCCAGCATTGAGGGGCACCTGCCAGCAGGCCCCCACTCATGTCTCACTCATGTCCCCCTGCACCCCCACCCCCCAGCAGTGAGGGGCACCTGCCAGCAGGCCCCCACTCATGTCCCCCTGCACCCCCACCCCCCAGCATTGAGGGGTACCTGCCAGCAGGCCCCCACTCATGTCCCCCTGCACCCCCACCCACAAGCATTGAGGTGCACCTGCCAGCAGGCCCCCACTCATGTCCCCCTGCACCCCCAACCCCCAGCATTGAGGGGGACCTGCCAGCAGGCCCCTACTCATGTCCCCCTGCACCCCCACCCCCCAGCATTGATGGGCACCTGCCAACAGGCCCCCACTCATGTCCCCCTGCACTCCCACCCCCCAGCATTGAGGGGCACCTGCCAGCAGGCCCCCACTCATGTCCCCCTGCATCCCCACCCCCCAGCATTGAGGGGCACCTGCCAGCAGGCCCCCACTGATGTCCCACTCATGTCCCCCTGTACCCCCACCCCCCAGCATTGAGGGGCACCTGCCAGCAGGCCCCCACTATTGTCCCCCCCTACATGACATAAAGATGCACAATCATGGCCCACTTCGACACCAAAATACCACAGCACGCCACCCCAGTCTCAAGACGCAATGATTTCCCAATCCACCCCACACTGACATGCCTATCTCAAGACACAATCCAAAAGTCAACTATGTACATCAACACATGTCCGTCACACACACACACACTGGTTGGCATTGATTGCGTAAACCCACATTTTCACATGCATGAACCCAATGAGCCAATCACACACATGGAAGTACAATATCAAAATGTATTATGGACAAAAATAAAGCAATGAAATGAAAGCATAAAAAAATAGCAAACATGAAATTAAAAGCATGTCCAAAAGATGAGTAAATAAAAAGTATAACCAATCCAAAGAAATCCAAAAGAAAAACAGTCCAAACTCTCCCTCCACCAAAGCAAATCCAAAGGAAACGTAAAGAGAAAAATCCATTATTCCATGGTGAAATCCAAAGAAAAAGTACAAATTAATCAATTGTCCAGCTATGTACAATCCATTGTCAAAAAGAAAAACCCATCAATCCATGTTCAAATCCAAATGAAAAGTTCAAATAAATCCATTGTCCAACTATGTACAATCCATTGTCAAGGGTCCATGAGCCCAACAAAAGAAATAAAACCTACCTAACAAACTACCTAAGAAAAAAACTATATACAAATGAGTGGGGCATAGTCCAATCACCCCAAATCAAAGGAAAATTAAAATAAAACCTAACACTAAAAACTATTTACAATAACAGTGGGCTAGTCCGACAGCTCACTTTTCGCTGTCCCGGGCCAGGGCATCATCAATCTCCCGCTCAATGTCCTGGAGGCGGTCCTCTTCCATGGTCCCGAGGGTTCGCAGGGACGATGACATGTTGACCTCCAACTCCCTTTGAATTGCCTCGAGGCTCTCGGCCTACCTCGGTGCCCTCCGCATGGAGTTCTCCGTCCTGACCATTGTGAGTCGTGCCTCTTCCGCCCGCTGCCACTCTGCATCTATGGCGTGGCCCAACCGCTGCCACACGGAAGACACTTGTAATTCTGGGTCCTCCTGCCCTCTGGCCGATGCCTGTCCCTCCGATGTCGATGGCCCCGAGCCATCATGGCTCCCACCTTGTTGCTGCTGCTGCTGTGCCTGTTCCCCTGCTCTTGCTGCCTGCACGTCCTCCTGTGGCTGGGGTGCAGTTGGCGTGGTGGCCACCCCTGCTGGACGTCCGACTCCCGACTGTGGCAGGGATGTGTCCACCACCAGCCTGGCCACACGGTCAGAGGCAGCTCCACAAGGTACCCAGGTGATACATGGGTGGGAAGATGGCATGGAGGACGACTGGTGCGTAGGGTGTTCAGGTGAGAAGGGGGTTGGAACAAGGTCCAGCAAACGGAGGAATCCGGCCCTGGTGACAAGTCCCAGTAGGTCAACGCGGTCAACAAGGCATTTGAGATGACGTGCAGTGTCTTCGCAAAAACGCTGCAGGTCACCTCGCATGCCCCGTTGACGCAACGCCATCACACTCAGGACAGGCTCAACCCGGTCCCGGATAGCCACGTCCACAGGGAGAGGAAGGCCAGTTGTTGTAAGCTGATCCACTCCCTGAAAACGGGTCTGGACGTAGGCATCCCTGCTGGTGCGGGATGATGCAGTCACAGGATTGGGGACAGGATTACACACAGGCACCACCACGGTGGCCTATGCTGCCTCCTGTCCCTGCCCCTGCACTGCACCACTAGCACCAGTGGAATCCCGACCTCCAGACCCCGTGTGTGTCCCTTCCACGGCCTCTTCCTCCACCAAACCCCCCACCAACCTGGATGACTCCATGCCATCTTCCTCTGTTGGACCCTGTGGGGTCTCACTGCCCCTTCTGCCGCCGAGGAGTCCACCTCCAACCTCTGCCTCTTGGACCTACCCTCGGACGCTGCGGCCTGGGACGCAGCACCAGACTCCTCACTCCCCGAAAAGGTGGCAACCTGGGAGGGGAGTCGGGCCTTGCGTCTCCGGCTGGTGGTGCGATCCCTGCCGCTCTGCTCCACAGCACCCTCTCCGCCCTCTTCATCCAAACAACGAATTGGGGGCAGATCTCTTTCCACTGCAGGGGCCTCCCTCTGGAACAGCCTTCCTGCCTCCCTGAAACTTGAGGAGAACCACCTCCGGTTCCGGAAGCACCTCAAAACCTTCCTCTTTGCCTCCGCTTTCTCTCCCCCTCTCCCCTGCTAATACTACTGAAACTGCATTGAATCTGCAACTGGGCCATTCACCGTTCTCGGCCCAGCCACTCTCCCCTGCACTGCCTCCACGGCAACCCCTGCACTACTACGGGACTGTGTCTGTATCGATACAGCCCCCCCTTCCCAGCACTTGTCTGCACTTACCTCGCACTTGCCACCAGCTGGCCCTTGTTATTTATCCTGTATGCTGTATGCTAATAACCCTGTACTGCACTTTCCCCTCTCCCTTTCCCCAATGCACTTTTCCCTTCCCCTCTACCCTTGCACTTGCGCGATCTGAATGACACCTGGCCTAGTAAGATCTTTGTCTGTCTCCCCTTAAACCCCCCCCTGCCTCGTCGCGCCTTGAAACACTTGTGTATAGGCGCATTACAAATGCCTTATCATATCATATCATATCATATCTGTTGACGCTGCAGACAGGGAGAGATACAGCACAGGCATCAGGGCACTGGACAATGGACTGATACACACATGACAGTTGTACATGAGTGTCAGTGTCAAACTTCAGACATGGCATCACACTCCCCAACACACATGTCATTTCAACTCACACACATGAGCAATTCAACAGCATTATTCCACCAGGCAGCACCATCCATACACAATCAACAGCACGAGCAGCTGAAGGTGAGCCTGATGTCACATGAAACACGGGGAGTGCACAACACATGCACACAGGCCACCACACTTACATGCATGTGTACATCTCCACCAACTGTCGCAGTGATAGGATCGCCATCCATGTCACATCTGCCGTTCAGCCTTCTACATGTCAGTGTCACAGGCATCCATGTTGCATCACAGTTGCACACTTATCAAATACACACACATGCACATGTACACAGTGCAGATACATGCAGCTGGAACCACCATCCATGTGTGACACCACAACCATGCCAACGTACATACACAGTAATTCAAACATGTGTGCTCCCACACTTGCATTTGGCCTGCATGGTTACCAACACATACACCATCCATGTGTCTCACACATGAGAGGACTCACATGTGTCAGCCTCACGCCCCTGTACATACACATCTATACATGGCCCTACAAATGCACATGTGCAACCTGCACACTACTGGCACACCACAACACGCACAGCGTCCAATCAGTATGCATGTACACTTACCGCTTGCTCCAGACGGGTCTGCCTCTCAAGGACCTGAACGTGGAGCCCCTTGGCATCCGCTGCCTTCAAGAGGCACTGGGCCTTGTCGAGGTCCTGGACCTGAAGTCCTCCCAGCGCTTCCAGACATTTTTGATGTTGCGGACTACCACCCCCTCCTCGTTGATGGCAGTCATGATTTCCATCCAGATCCTGGTCCGTCCTTCATTGTCGGCGCGTGAACTTCCAAAGAGGGCATCATACTGTCCCAGGACTTGCTCCACCAGGACACCAACTTCCCTGGCACTGAAGCTGGTGGCCCTCTGCCTCTCTGGCTGAGGGTTGCCAGTGGTGTCAGATGGCGATGTGCCCGACATGGCAACCCCAGAGGCAGGTGTGGGTGGGCAACTGGGTCCTGGGGCTGGGCTGTGGAGCGATGGTATCCCAGTCGGGAGTCTTCAGTGGTCATCCCTGGCTGATGTGCAGGCAGCAAATAGCAGGGCACGTGGGCAGCAGGCAACGTTTCCAGTTCGTACTCCCTGTTTCCTCAGATTGCGTTCTTTTCTTTTTTTGGCGTGGGTGTTGCCTACGCACACACGCGCATCTTTTTCACGTTCTTTTACAAGGCAGACGGTGAGTCGTGCACGTATTTTCCAACTGTGGTTCCCCCGTGTGTCGCGTACCCCTTTAGAGGTCATTGTAGGCTGCGTGTAACACGCGTATGTTTATTTTTGTGTTTCTGGTTGCCACAGCGTAGTGCAGGTTTATTTTTCCACACACGTGGTCTACCAGGGGTTGCGTGCATGTGTGATATTATTTTTGGGGTGCCTGTATATTGCGTGACCAGTCATCTTCCCACAGGGGTCACATACGGCCTAGAGCACTAAGGTACGAATTTCATCTAGTACCCTACCCCTTTCACCCCAATTGCCCAGGACAATTGTTTACTGCAAATCCCATACGCACAACAACATCAGTGCCATGGTTGGGAGGCGACCAAGCAGTAAGGGAGACAAAGGTGGCTGACCTCCAAAAGGTGGCCGTGGTGGGTGCGGTAGGGGACGTGACTAGGATTTGCAGGGTGCCCCTAGACCCCCGTGTGTGGAGGACCAATCAGGGACACCCATGCCCTCCCCCATGGTTGTGGGAAACGTAGCTGACACCATCCCAGCTCAGCCCTTGTTGGACAGCCCATTTTGGCACCTGAACCAGCACAGGATGACTCCCAGGCTGACTTCCAGGTAAGCAAGTCTAAGCCACGTGTGGCGGTGCAAGTGCTGTCACCAGGCCATGTGGATCTGAGGCAGCAATGTCATCTGCTGCCCCAAGTAGGCAGGGTGGGGAGGCTGCAGGGGCAGCTTCAGCTCTATCCACCCCAGCTCTGAGTCTCCCAGCTGGGACAGTGTCGGTTCAGGTCCATCACACCGTTGTTGGCCCTGCCAACGTCACCCTGCAGCCAATACCTGCACCAAAACATATGGTCATTGTGCATTCGCACACTTCTAGTACCCAGTCCATCTGCGCTTCTGCCCCTACTGACCTGAGCGGCTTAAGCCACTCAGGATCCACACCACCTTTGAAAAAGAAGAAGGGTGCTCTGGCACGACAGGCTGAGACCCCAGACACGGCTACACACTCCGGCATGTCAAGGAGGCCTAGCTTTAACGACGCCAAAATTGATGCACTTGTGGCCTATGTGTCGGCACATAGCCGCGAAATGGTGGTGTCTGCAGGGTGCAAGACCACACCTGGTCAACGTAGGGCACACTGGCAGACCATCGCGGACCAGATTAGTGCCCTTGGATTTGTGAGGTGCACAACTGATGATTTCTACAAGCGGTGGAATGACCTGAAACGCAGAGCAAAGAACAAGCTGGCCTCAAATCATGCCTCTACTCTGGTGACTGGCGGTGGGTCTCCACCAGAGGACAACCAACTCACTGAACATGAGTCTGTTGCTGGAACCTTTGTCACAGAGGAACAGATCCAAGGCGTGGGAGACCTACCAGATTACGACGCATTGTCCGGTGAGTGCCCATGCATGTGTGTGTAATCCATGTGTATGTTGTTTGGGTGACGGGTTCTGATTGAGTGCCAGGTGAGGGTGTGTACTCCTGAGTGTTATGGGTCACCCATGTGCTTCCTCCAAAACATTCACCGGCCTTGGATTTGGGTATGACAGTATCCTTTATGCCCACAGTAGCCAATTAGCACCAAATTACTTCAGTTGCCCTTGAACTGTCATCTTGCTGCAACATTGTACTGAATTGTTCAGTGTTCATTCAGGCTGATGGTTTCAATTCTCCAATTTCTGCAATGCATTTTTCTGCCCCAATGCCACATATGTGACATGCTTCTGTCATTGATTACACCCCACACTGGCCCACATTTGTTGCCTTGTTATGTGAATGATTAGACCATTCAGGCTGATTGAGTATTGGCCTGCTCACATTAATTTTTGGGGCCTGTTTGAATGTGGAACATGATTGTTGTTTCCTGTCATGTTGAAGTGACCAACCATTGATGTGTACATCTGCCTGCGATCACTGTATTATTTTACACGGGATGTGTTGCAGTGTGTGGCACATGCATATTTTGTCACACTATTTAGCATTTTTCATCTCATCATGTCCATCTCACATGGATGGGTGACAGTACTCATTCACTGACATATGGCTGTACTTGTCAAATGTACCATGGCTAGGCTACATGCCATCTGTGTGCTGGCATGTGTCATGTATGTGTATTGGACATTCCACTCACAGGCTAATGTGCGATGCCAGTGCTACCCAGCATGCAGCAAATGTGTTGCTTTTCCATCTTGGTGTCCTTAGTGTCTGCTTTTTGCCTCCCCTTACAACTCATTGAAAGTGCATGCATGCCAGGGTTATTGTCATGTGGGACATGTGTAAATCATGTACTGGATCTCTGGCTTGTAAGGCCTATGTGTGTGCTATGGTGCTCATGCCTGTTACCATGTCTTTCATGTTTTTGCAGGTGAAGACGCACCTGATGCTGTACAGGTGGTGGAGATGGTGCAGACCCAGGAGGAATCTCAGGCACGACCGGGCACCAGTGGAGGACGTGGTGTGGTGATGGGTGAAAACCCAATCTTATTGCAGACCATACTTTCCAGGGGTGTCTCTGGTTGCACCTCCCCAGACCTCTATGATTCATGTGCTGAATCGGATGATGAGACTAATGTGCTGTCGCAGGTGATTCTTTCTGGCAGGGATTCTGTTCTGTCCAACCCACCTGCACCAGGGATAGAATCTATGGGGATGTCAGAGTTGGTAACTCCGCCATTGGCAGTTACGGATGCAGGGTCACACTCCACAACATCTGATCCTGTTCCTGGGCCAGCAGATCAGAGGGGGAATGCAGTCCTGCAGCCTCAGGCAGTGCCGGCACAGCAAGGTGCAGATCACCATGCCCCAAACAGGTGTGGTGCCCGCCGACGCGGTGGCCGTGCACCACCAGGCAACACTGTATGGGAAAACTCCATGTGCCGTATTGCAGCACAACTGGGAGCATCAGTTGAAATGATGGCTCAGGCAATGGAGAGGGTGTCCACTTCCATTCTCCCCCCTGAAAGGCAGATGGAGCAACAACAGCAGGCAACAGACTCCATTTGCCAATCACACAGGGAAGACATGTTGGCGTTTAACAGGGACCGACGGGCGGCACTGGAGACTCTGCGGGAAGCCATTTTTCTGTGGAGTCACAGGGAAGCTCTGAGGTTAGAACTCCAGTTCCTCAGGCGGACTCTAAGTGAACTTGAGGCTTCACGAAATTTAAGGTCAGAACAGCAGCTGGAGCAGCTCACACGTTCGCTCTCAGCTGAGCTGCAGGCAACTCAGGAGGAGATCCGGGCATCACGCGAGGCCATGCATGCAGAAATGCAGGCAACCCGTGAGGTGCCGCTTGGGGATCTCCGCACTATCATCCTCCAGAATCAGACCTTCAACACTTGCATGCTTGCTGCCATGGAGGACCATACCAGGGCTTTGCGTGGGCTGCCTCCCAAAGCACCACCAACACCTGATGCAGAAGCAGAGGGTGCAGAGAGCGACAGCAGCAGTTCTCCCACAATAGCGTATCCGTGCAGGCCATGAGCCCATGGAGGTATATTATTTTTCCCAACATCCACGCAGGTGGGTGTTGGTGTGCACCCTGTCCTCGAACCTCCTGGGCACCCCCTCCCCCCACATGGCCAATTTATTTTTACAGTGAGTTGCCTTGTGTGGCTCCCGTGGGCATCCACTGTGTATTCCACCTGGGCACATGCAGGCTTGTCCTGTGTTTGGGTTAGATGCTTGGGTTCCTGACACACATACCCCTCCTGCTTCCCTTTCCATGCATTTGCAAAGGGTGTGACCAAGTGACAGTGACTTACACAGTGACATTGGGCTCCCATGAGCTGTGTGGGCAGTATGTAGTCAAAACTGTGTGTACATCCCTGGTAGGGATTGTTGTTGTATTGAACACCGCATGGTGTATTGATATGTGCTTGTGCATCCATGTCTTCCTCCTTATTAACAGGTACCTTCTTCATGTCTTCACAAGGCCGTCTCCTTTGCCGATGCAGTTCATGTTGTATGCAGTACAATGACACATTTGCCTGACGTCAACACTCTGCAGTTGGAAGGGGTGGATGTGCTGGTTTATTCAGGTTGTAAAACTTGCACTACTTTGATTTGGTACTGTCATATTTTGGCAATGTTTCATCCTGTGTTGCTGTATTGTGTTGCTGCTAAGTATTTGGTCATGTGTGCTGTTTGTTATTGACTACTGGGAGCATATTGTCTGTGGTCTGTTTCCATTTGGGACAGTGCACTTTGTGACACTTGTGTCATGTGTTGTGAATTCCTTTGTTTGCTTTCTCATTGCATGACATGCCATGGTGTATTGGGTAGCAGAGATGGGGAGGGGTTGGGTGACATGGCACTGTTTTCATGTTCTATTTTGCAAGGGGGTAGTCATTCATGCAGCATAAATGTGTGTCTTTTTGTCACCCAGCATTGGTTGTCTTTGGGTAGATAGGGATGCAAACAATGTAACACTTCCAGGTGGCCAATCTCAGGCTGGTATGGTTATGACAGTTGACTGTCCCTTATGTCATCATCATTGATTGTCAGCTGGTATGTACCAGGGCTGTGTGCACTCCACAGGGGTGTGATTTTAGGTGAAGTAATTAGCCACCAGCTGCGTACGGGCTGCCTCACCACGTGCCCTTCCCCCTCCCATGCGCAGCGGCCGTGCATATGGCTGGGGATGTGGGGGCACCACCATGTCCACCGGCAGGTCTCGGCGGGTTGCAACGTTGTGCAGGACACATGCTGCCACTATGATCCTGCACACTACTGCGGGCGTGTATAGCAGCTGCCCACCAGAGCGGTCAATAGAGCGAAAACGTGACTTGAGCACTCCAAATGTGCGCTCCACTAAGCCCCGGGTTACAATATGGGCTGTGTTGTATCTTACCTCGGGTGGTGTGGTGGGGTTCCGAATTGGCGTCATAAGGTGGGTGCTCAGTGGGTAGGCACTGTCCCCTGGGGAGGTGATGATGGGTATTATTAGTGGGGTTGTGACATTACTCAGTATCTGACATGCATGCATGTGCAGAGGCATTTATACTCACCAAGCAGCCATGTATCGCCCTGCCGCCCAGCTTCTAGGTCCCGGTTTAGGGTTGACATTCTGTAAATGAAACTGTCATTGGTGGAACCTGGATAGTTGGCATATACTGAGGTGATGATTGCCTTGGCATCACATACTACCTGCACGTTGATGGAATGCCAGTGCTTGCAGTTTCTATAGATGTGCTCAGTTGCCCTGGGAGGATGTAGAGCCACATGGGTGCAATCAATGGCACCTAGCACTTTGGGGAAGTGTGCCACCCTGTAGAAATCCTGGACGCCAGACTGCCTTTATGCAGGTTTTCTGGGCAGGTATATGTGCCTGCGGACTGATGGGTGTGCAGTCATGATGGCCAACACCTGGTGTAGGCAGCGTGACTGCGTGGCCTGTGACACCCACCCACCCCCACTATGGCACTTGTCCGCTGAAATGAACCAGTTGCCAAGAAGTGCAGTACATTGAGCACTTTTTCCAAGGGGCTCAGTGCTTGGGAGCAGAGGGTGGGTGAAGTGAGGTCATCCTCCCACTCACTCACCAGGTCGAGTATTATGTGAGGTGGAAACCTGTACCTCTCATACACCTGGTCATCAGGCATGCCAAAAAGGCTGGTCGTGGGTGTAAAAATTCTGGCCCTGACTATCCTCCTCCTCCTGTGGTGTCCCACTCCCACTGCTGCGAGGAACGGTATATCGTGGTAAAAACAGGCAGCCTTAGCAGGACCCACAAAGGGACCTCGGAATAGGGTGCAAAGGGATTACCGGCACTGGTGCCGGTAATCCCTTTGCGCCAGCCTCGTAATGAGGGCCACTGTCTATCTGTGTGAGTGTATGAAGATACATAATCGTATCCTGACTGTGTTTAATGTTCTAATACAGTACTAAGTGTTTTTTTCATAATTATACTGTTATTTCTCCCATCTTTTAATATTATCATTTTTTAGATAGCTGTGTGTGTAAAAAAAAATAGATAGCAGACAGGTTTGGAAGTGAGAGTTGATTATAGCAGATGGGAAAAGTGACAGTAAGTTTTTTTTATAGGTTATACAGGTTAAGTGGCAGTAACTCTGTTTATATGCATTCATAAGAGTTGTTCATGTAGTGTGCAGAAAATATGCATACCTGTAGTTTATTGCATGTGGATATGCCTGTAGCTGCAAATAGAAATCTTGGAGACTTGTACAGTAGTTTTTTTTGTAGTAGCTGCTTTCCAATGATATGAACTTGTACTCAGAGTGATCAACAGTACATTTGAAGTGCTGAAAGCTGATGATGGATTTAGATGTAGAGGTCTTGGATGTGATTGGTGGATGGTTGTGTGACTGTTTAGCTGAATCCAATGAGGGAATGGCACAGAGAGTGAAGTGGAAAGGGTAGAAGGGCTGTCCAATGTGTCTTTCAAGCATCTTAAAAAAAAACGCAAAAAAACAGCTCTTTTCAGAGCCAACCTCATAGGGGAAATGGGGCACACTATTTAAATGTAAATACACCACGCATCGATTCAGGTCCAGATTCCCTCATGTGGAAGTGCACTGGCATGGAGTGCATGGAATGAAGTGGCTGGAATTGGTACCTATCTGTGCTAGTTTGGAGACAGATCATCATCCAGACATAATTATAATTCATTGTGGAGGGAACAGTTTAGGATATGTTTGTGGAATTTCTTTGCAATTTGCAATGGAAGAAGGACTTGAGAAGGTCATGGACATGTTTCTAAATTCCCAAGCAATTTTTTCTCGTATTGCGCAGAGACAAATATGGCTGCGTTCTTCTTCATTTGGTCCACAAATGGAGAAAGCGAGGCGCAATGTACATAAGGCTTTTGTGCCTTTCTAAGAGATGTTGGCGCATGTCCTCTTTTCACTATGAAACTATTATGTTTCGTAGCACATACATTTTTCACAGAGATGGAGTTCATCTTACTTATGCTGGCAATCAGATTTTTCTGAGAAATGTGCAAAATGCATTATGACCTTTTTTGGAATTACAGCAATCCATTTTGCAGTAGGTGTTGACCATTTGAAGTCTTTCAAACACAAACACCACCAAACAGCTCTTTTCAGAGCCACCACTTCCTCCCAGAGAAAAGTGCAATGGTTATGATAGGGCATCACCCCAAAATTTTAGATGTCCGCGAACTGTCCGCGGACTTCTAAAAAATGCACAGGGCCCTGCACTATTTATTTGTCACTTCTATTTTGGACTGTGAAAGGCGGCTCTGAAAAGAGCCTTAATTTATTTTAGATTTTTGTTGTTTTATATTTTATTTTTTATTTTTACACATGACACACTAGGAGAGGAGGGGTGAGGACAGTAAGGACGGGACACCAACCCCTGGGATATGAATGGGCAGGTGGAGAGAGGAAGATGTAGGGTGGGCATTATTTAGGTAGTGGGCAGACTTTCTCAAGCTCCTTGACCGTAGTCTCGAACGCACTCCAAAGACTCTCCCCCGCTGCAGAGTACTGCGTCGCAGTACATACACAATATTGTGACCCTTGAAAGGAAAGGTCAACAGCCTCGTGAATGGCCTGTGAGGCAGTTGGAGGGATGTGCTGTCCCACAGGAGTGTCTCTTGTGGTGACAGGAGCAGAAATGGAGGATGTGATAGAGGAACTCGACCTACCACGTAGATCACAAGGTACAACCTTGCAAATGGCCCCACCGTGGAACGACTTTAGGTGTTGCTTCATAGATGTTGTACCAAAGCTGTATGAACCAGGCCTCCCACGACTCAGCACCATGTGGCACTGATTGCAGGTGACCTTGTTCACACAAGCTTTTGGCACTCCACCTTGAATGGTAAACAACCGCCACACCCAAGACTCACAGCGGGTGCTGGTAGTAGGGACTTCCACTACCTCATCCTCTTCATCCTACTCTACATCCTCACGCCTGTTCCCCTCTTCAGGTCCTTGGGGAGGTGGTGGTGGAGGGGGTAGGGTTGGTGCTGAGGCAGATGTAGCATCAGCTGGAACAACAGCAGCCATGGATGCCATCAGGTTTCAGCAAAGGCAGCACAGCAAAAGCACGTAATCTTCAATAGTAGGAAGACAGAATAAAGATCAGATCTGGTGTGTGGCCTTTTATAGGGGTGCTGGTGCACGCTCCGCAGACAGCCGCGCTGTCCGCTGACAGATCAAACACCCCAAAAAGGTTTCCAAAGTTCCAAAAAGTATGTAGAAAGTCAGGGTCATTGTCTGGGACATGTGCAATGGTGAATATTTACTGTAAAATACTTTGGATTGCCCAAAACAGTACTTTTAAAATGTTTGCGGTTCAGAACAGTGTCTGCAATTCAGGACAAATGCTCAGCATGGGTGCGGTCACATGATGATGTAGCGAACACATCCGCGAAGGGACACCAAATGCACATGAACGGTCGTGCCCATGCGTGCAAATGTTCAGTGTTCGGGGCCTCAAACTAATTAAAAGTGCGACATGAGTAATACGGACAATTACGGACAGGCGCGTTGTTCGTAGGACTTATGGGTGTGGTGTGAATGTGCATAGATGTTCTACAGACAGTAGGGACAGGTATCGTGTCCTTCGGACCCCTCCATTTTGGGTTAATTGCGAACATTTCAGAAACCCAATGTGTTCTAAGATCAGTTCTGTGTTGCTTGCGGACAGTACGGACAGGTATAGGGTCCTTAGGACACCTCCATTTTGGTTTTTTGTGGGCTTTTCAGACACCGATTTTAAGAACAGTTCCATTTTGCCTGCGGACAGTATGGACAGGTATAGTGTTTTCAAGGCACCTCCATTTTGGTTAATTACAGACATTCTGGACACCCGCACTGTCCGCAGACACCCAACTGCCTTTTTTTAAAAAATAAGACACAAAACACTAAATTAAAAGAGACATATTATTTTTTTATTATATACAGATATGCAATTTATGAAAGAGACAGGGAAGCAGAAACTGACACAAACACAGGGGAATTAGGGGTTTGGAGAGGATGGATGGGAGGTGAAGAAGGGATGGATGTCTCATCAAAAGTTTTTCTCGGGTTTGGAGATAGTTGTCTGGGACATGGAGAGGTGGAACAGGTGCATGTGGGACAATGATATTTAATTTGTTCTTTTATGTGGTCCTCACCAAAAGGTTTCAAAACATTGACATTTTCCATAAGCATGTCCATTTTTTTGTTCCATGCACTGCAGAGTACTTTCTAATGTCTCTTTTGGTGTATTATTTGCAATGTTTGTATGGTCTGTTAAAAACAATATATATATATATGTTAAGTACACATAAAGTAATGGTTATTAATTTGTTTATATAGAGAAGTGTCTACCATTAGTATCACTGTCCCCTGACATTTCCTCACGTGGGAAATTTTCCTCAAGCAATTCCAAAGTACTGGACATTTCTGTGTTAAAGCATGATAGAACAATCTAAGATACCCCCTGAGTTTTTGGGTAGTGGTGATGTTGTCCGCGTCCGTCCGCGGACATTCACACAGTCCACGGACATCAAAATCACTAGTAGGGGGTTCAGCATGTTATATGTATATAAAGTAAGAAAATCCTAGTAAACATCTATCAAATTCACACCATGTATAGGTGCATTCAGGAAAAAAAACGTTGATAAAGGGACGCTATGGTTAAGTTGCGTTACTAAAAACCTATGAAATTCAGTAACAAAACCTTTGTGAAAGGGACATTATGGTTCCAAGTAAAACAGAAAAACCCCTGAAATTCCCAAGTTATGGTAAGCTTTGCAACCATAACTCGCGCCACCACCGTGTATTGCTAAGACTAACATCCAGAACATCAAAGATGACATCACAAATGTCATTGATGACATCACGGATCACATCACATGTCTAACTCGCTGTTTTTTTCTTTTAGTGATATATCTTAGACAGTAATAGTTAGGAACACATAAATCAAAATGTACTCTATACAGTATAATGTGTTAAGCAGGGCAGTCTAAAAGCTTTAATTGCATACAATTTTACATATACATTTACTTTTTTGACCATCATAAACGGTACATTATATGTACTATGTTTGGTACAACATTAGTGTGTGCTCCAATGTTGTTGTATTTAAATAAATTAAGCATTGGTTCATTGGGAAAAAAAAATCCATAAAGGATTACAAGAAAATATTACAATTATGTGAGTGCATGTGTGATAGCATGTTTGTTTGACATGTGTTGTAATTAAGTAAATGCTTCAAGTAGTTAGATACCTGTTGGCGTATTCTACTATATCAGACTTTACAAGACGTTTTGCAGTAACAAGAACTGTAATAGCGTATTTGAAGTGTATTAGAATGACGTATGAAGTAGTAGTATCAAGTAGTTAGATACCTGTTGGCGTATTCTAACTATGGTGACTTTTAAAAGTACTATTGTAGTATTATGGATGTAGTTAGATACCAGTTGGAATATTCTGTTTTTTGTGCGAATGTTTAGTGAGTACATTTGGGTTGAAGGAATATTAATTAGGCATTTGTTGGATTTGCTGGTAACCTATGTTTTACATGTGCATTATATTGGTCTGAAGTGGTTGTGGCACCTATTTTGCTTACTGTTGTGAAGGTTTTCTTGCCAAGAGATACTTGGCAGTGTGTATAGCTATTGAGCTTACAGCTTATTTTGGTACCATCTTCATTGTATCTTATATTAGTATGACATATTGGCTATGTGAGTTTATTTGTATACTGGAACGAATGTCTGAATATGCCATGATTTGCATTCTGCAGAAGCTGGTGAAATGGAATGCATTCACAATATGGTATGGATACATATACTAATCGTTCATTAGGGATGTGCTATTGTGAAACATGGTTGTGTTGCAGAGAGTGCATGTATGTGTTCATGTGTATGAAATCGGAAAGATTTTATTCATAGGGATGTTTTTGGTTTCCAGTAGTAAGAAGTAGTAAGTACTTTAGGAATTATTGTCCATCTCCCTGTGTATTAAGCAGCAATTTTCTTTTTATACTTTTTTGAAAAAAATAAAATACCAACACATGTTTCTTTTTATTTTAATTCCCTTTGTTACATATTTCATCCTTATGTGTTTTCCAACCCTGTTCCACACCCCTCTTTCCTTCCCAAAACTACCCTTTTAAGGGCCACCTTTTAAGTTACAAAAATAGATCAAATTGAACAGACTGCAAAAATATATCTCTTGTAATTTACATTATGCAGTTTAAGTGCCTAGAATCCCTCAAAATGTGTGTTTGTAACTGTGGTTACAATGTTAACAGGGGAGCCATTTAACTGTAGATAGATCTACTCCAGTCGTTGCTCGCCTTAGCCGTGGAAGCATAATACTGTAACTCATTGGCTGACGCTGTAGTGGCGGTTAGAAGTAATATTAGAACAACAAAGAAATCTGTGTCTATACATATGTACATTGTACATATAAATGTAATATGTATCAAATGTCTTACCCAATACCTTCATATGTGTCGTGGTGTCTTCTTTCTTCAACATTACTAACTCTGAAATAGAATTAAATGTTTTTCATAATAACAAAAAAAAAACTATACCATAATGGTTCTAAATGAAAATTGAATCTATTCCTAGTACACAACCAATAAAAGGGTGTATTCATTAATCATGCAATAGAGGAACAAAAACGTCTTGTGGCAGGGAAAATAACTCTATTCAGTTTTTTAAAATATTTAACAGTAAATATATATATATATATATATATATCAATTATACACTCTCATTTTATACAAGTATAGCTATATAACATGTGAAATAAAAATGTAAACAATGTTATAAAATAAACTATAATAACCATTCAGGTAACTACGGACCGCGTTTTGCATCAGCAAATTCTAAAAAGAATTGTCCCCAATGTCAATAGTTTGGGCACATATGAATGTATTTCTCTACAAGGAAGATATGTTAAAATACTGTACACAAATTTTACTTAGCCCGTATTTATGTTCCTGTCAGTCCTCTTTTTACTTCTTTTCAGCATGTCCTTGCCTCATTTGAAGCTTCCTTTATGGCGATAAATGTGCCGATGCATTCACCCGCGCAGAGGACGGGTGCAGCGGGCACGCCATCAGCATGCTCAAGGCACGCTTAAGGCAAGCCCATCTGTGCCCGTCCGTTCTAAGTCAGGGCGGCAGGGAGCCATACTTTTTATCCAAAGTGAAATCCTGGCATTCGCCCCTTCTAATACTCAGTTCCCGGCAGGGTGGCAGGTCCTATCGACTAAATGCCTGACAATTGACCCACCAACATCTTCTTTGCAACCTCTAGTGACACTGGATGTACCACTGCTGCTCCTCAATTCTCGCTCTCTCCCTGCACATGTGGCTGACATCCACCAGTTACTGGTGGACCGTCAGCCAGAGTTATTGTTCCTAACTGAGACCTGGTTGCAAGAGGCATCTGCCCCAGCCTTGTTCCAAGCTATTCCAGGTGACTATCGAATCATACATGCTGACCGCCCTTCCACTCAAATGGGTGGCGGCGTAGCAGTGATCTTTAAGTCCTCTCTATTGATGCCTGGGCTTCAACTTTCCAATTCACTTGCCCTACCGGCGCTATTAATCCAATGTGTTTTCTCTCCTTGCTTCATTCACATGTCACTTTTTGGTGATTTACTGACCCACTGGCTCTTATGTTGGGCTGCTTGAACGTTTTATGGACATGGTGTCTGATCTTCTTGCCAGATTCACTCACCTTGTTGTATTGGGTGATCTCAACCTGAAATTCATTCTTACTCGACCCCCTGCTCTCATCTTCTTTTTGAGAGCTTTTGTGATTTAGGACTTGTCCAAGTAGTTTCTGGATCCACCCATAAACTGGGCAACACGCTGGATTTGGTTTTAGCTAACGCAGCTCTTGTAACATTGCATCCTCCCGAACCAGTACTTCGGTCAGACCATTATCTAGTGCCATGTGTGCTATTAAAAGGTCAACACTCAGCTAAGGGATGCTCCTCCAAAAAGATGGCAAAGGTGCTGGCGCTCGGCTATATTATCAGCCTTTGTCACTCAGGTTAAAGACAAATGTAGTAAAACTAGAGCAACAGCCCTAGCTGATCTCTCCCAGTTGCTGCTTGAGGCAGCCGATATAGTCGCTCCCCTTAGCTAATTCAACCACAGAGACTGCCCATGGAACCCTGGTTAACTGAGGCGCATCGTCTCTCTCTTCGCCAGGCTGAACGAAAGTGGCGTATAGCGTATACCCTAATATTAGACTTCTCTATAAGTCCTGTGCCACGTCCTATGCTGCAGTTGGTGTGGCAGCTAAGAAGGCTTTTTATGCCCACAAAATTGAGTCTGCACTTGGTCAGACTAAGCCTCTTTTCGGTGATGAGATCTTTCTCCACTGATGCTAAACTTACACGTTCTGTCTGTCCTACACAAGATCTCTGAGTCTTGCTGGCACATTACTTTACCTCTAAAATAAAATCATTATTATACATACCAACATTGCACATGCTAGGACTTATACATCTACATTGTCCCCGCCTTCTGATTTGGCTGCTCCTATAAGGCTGTCAGCTTCAGAAGTTTGGTCATCCTTCCCCCCTTTTACCTAAAATGTGGTACTTGCCGCTATGCAACATATTGAGTTGGGGGCTCCTTCTGACACTATTCCTCTTGCTGAGTTGAAGGACATTGGTCCTGTGCTGCTGTGTGTAATTACAGATGCAGTCAAACATTCTTATCAAGTGGGTTTCATTCCCCCAGACTTTAAGGCTGCTACTGTCACTCCTCTTCTTAGAAAGCCTTCACTTGATCCTCTGCTACCCTCTAACTATCATCCCATCTCATTGCTACCTTTCTTTATGAAACTTCTCAAGTCATTGGTTTCCCCCCTGCTTTCTGCTTTCATGGAGCCTACAGATCTTGTTGACCCTACTCAATCTGGTTTTAGGCCAGGACAGGGGACTGAGAGCATCCCGGTCTCAGTCCAAGATGATATGGCCAGGCTGGTTGATGCGGGATGGGTTGGGGCCCTTATTGTATTAGATCTTTCAGCAGTGTTTGACATCATAGTCCACCCCATCCGGCTCACCCGCCTGGCCCAAGTTGGTATCTGAGGCCAGGTACTGACTTGGTTTGCCTCGTTCCTGGCCAATAGAACCCACATTATTTCTCTTCCTACTTATCATTATGGGGTCTTTTCTCTGTGTTGTGGTATCTCTCAGGGATCAGCCTTGTCTCCTATTCTCTTCAACATTTATATCTGGCCTATGGTGTATCTCATCCGTTCCTTCAGCATCAGGTGCAAAGGATATGCTGACAACACACAGCTCCTGATCTGCCTAGATCAGGATCGGGCTGAGGTGTCATCATGCCTGTCTCGGGGCCTGACTGCCGTGGGGGCATGGATGAACCACAATTGGTTGAAGTTCAAGGGAGACAAGACTGAGGTGTTGGTGGTGTGCTCCCTCCTGATCCTTCCCTCTGGGTATCTTCCTTTTGGTCTTCCTCTCTTGGCCCTCTCCCGGTCCCTACTGATAAGGTGAAGACTTAGGTGTCATAATGTCTGTGTCACTCTCAATGCACGTACAGGTGGCACCTGTCTGTCAGTCAGGCCATTTTCACCTAAAAATTCTAAAGAAGGTCCTGCTGTTTATTCCTTCTCATCTTTGTCCTCCGGTAGTGACAGTCCTAATGCTAAGCCGGCTGGACTATTGCAATTCGCTATACCTGGCCCAACCTAATGGCCTAGACCAGCGGTTTTGGCGCCTCCAGAATAGGGCTGCCCGGGTGGCTACTGGCTTCCCCTATGGAGTGCAATTTTTCTTCGGTCCTGCACTCGCTTCATTGACTGTCCGTCAAACAGCACATTGTCTTTAAGGCCATCTGCATGGTGCATCGTGCTCTGCATGATCAAGGGGCTGTGTATCTCCGGGACAAGTTTATCCGTTACTGCCCTACACTGCCTTTAAGATCGGCAGCTGCTGGCCTTCTTGTAGTCCCGTCCTTCCGTCGCACTCGCATCAGAGAATGGGCTTTTTTGTCAGTTGTCTCCACAATTGTGGAATAGTCTCCAGTTGGCCTTGAAAAGTCTATCAAATCAGTGGGTTTTTAGAAAATTGCTGAAAACATTTCTGTTTGGTTAATTACTTTCCTTGGATACTGCTTCTCTCTTCTCCAGCGCCATGATGCCCTTGGGTGACCACACGCTAAACAAGTTCAATCAACATAACATAACAAATTAGTTATTATTAAATTATGACAAATTCACAGATTCATTTATGTAAGCTTAACCAGGAAACCAAGACATATAATCTAACTGTGTCTTCAGTTTTACAAATAAATAAATGAAGAGATGCCAATAGCGTAACATTATTTTGAGTATGCATCTTTTTAAAGTATAGTCATACAAATATTTCAATTCATAGGTAGACAGTAAAAACATTTGTATGTGTAAGCATATTAACAGCAAAAACTACACTAATAACCTAACCTGTGTCATTTTCATATTTCTTGTAAAATCTCTGTGCAATTTTTTGTTTGGCCAACTACACACATGAGAAGTTCATAATGACTTTTCAAAATGTACCCATCATATTTAAAAATGTTAAAAAGTAGGAATTGTTATTGAAACTTCTATTGGCACAGATAGTTGTGTGTAGTGTGGAATACATGTTTTATGATATCAGAATTAATTGTAGAATATAAAAATGATATCTACATTCCAATACAATACTTCTTTTATATTTTGGTGTGTGTCCTTTTTTTTGGCAACCTACACACCTAAGAAGCTAATGACAATATTCTAAAATCTACTGTAAAAAAAGAAAAATGTCCATGGTTTAATAACTTAATTCATTGTACAACTTTTCTGAAAACTTCCACACTGCACATAGAACATATGTAAGCATTGAACAAACTAAAACCTCAAGTAAGCTGTTTTAATCTTTTAGTTGAATTGGAATACTTCTTTTAAATGATGTGTGGTTACCTATTTTCGCCACCTACAAACAAGAATTAAACACAGTATATATAAATTCTTCCCTAAAACTCTTATTATCAGACACATCTCATTTATTTGATAAACATTTTACTTTGTTGTTTTTGTATCTACAGCCTACTGTTTACTTGTTGCATATGTAAACAGTCATGATCTTCTACACCCCTTAACATTCAAAATAATGTACATGGATCCATTTATGTAACCTAGCACTTATAGGGAAACCCTTGTACATATTCAAATATACACTGTTTTACACAATAAAACAGAAGTAGAAGATTGCAGAATGCTGTTTTCTCTTCTAATTGTAACGCTCACCTGGCTCCCACGGAGGCGCTGGTCTGGTCTGGGTTGCTGTGGCCTCTTCGAGCGTGATGCGCAGAATTCGGACCACCGATTGAACAGGACCCCCAAAACTTGCTTGTCGGGCCCGTAGGATTATCCTTCTGCAGATGAAAAAGGGGATTAACTGTCTGCCGAATAGTGTGCTTGCTCCCCCCTTCCCCCCTTCGTTCCTCTCTGATTCCTCCAAAACCCCCAGTTTAAGCTCACCTTATGGTTTGGAAGGATGAACTCTCCATCCTGCTTCTGGTGCAGGGGCGCGCGTGCGTCCAGTTACTTCACTGGTTTTCAGAATGGCGCTGGCAGATCCTCTTGACTTTTCTGAGCAATACGCCGTAAGTATGAAGATGCAAAAGTTCAAGTGTGAGCCTCCTTTTATGTTGTCTTTTCTGTCCTTTATTTCAGGTGCAGAACAAAGGCGATGCATTGAGGGCTTAAATTGCCGGTGGTAAAATCGGGTGAGTTAGTGATGAGGGCGACCCCTCTAAATGTCTTTATAATTCCCCAGTAATGTCTTTTGTCCTTTCCCAATAGGGGCCGGGGTGCGGTACCTGCCAAAGATGCGGGGCCGACCCGAGATGTGGAATGATTCACCAAGAAAAGCCGGTAAGTAATATGGCTAAAAATGTCCTTTCCCCATAGGGGCCGGGGTGCGGTACCTGCCAAAGATGCGGCGTCGACCCGAGATGTGGAATGGGTTCACCAAGAAAAGCCGGTAAGTAATATGGCTGAAAATTCGGCTTTCCTCTTGTGTTCCCTTGCTCACCTTTTGTCTCTTCTTCTCTCCCCTAGGTGCAGAGATGTGGCAACCGGTGCTGAGAGCCGCGATGGAGCCGGGCGGCGTCTCGGGAACAGGTGAGTGAAGCACGGCGCTTCAGCGAGCAACGCGGTGCTTTTAAATGGAAGTCTTCCTTCAGGAATGCTGGCGTGAAGATTCTGGATGCAGGTAAGAAGGTTGAATAAGTTCTTGGTTTTCACCTTTCTCTTCTCTTATTCCCTTACAGGTATTCCAGGTTCGAGGCGGGCGTGGCTGGAGTCCAGGTGCAGGAGCAGACACGGTGAGCGTTCAGCTGCTGGGATGCAGAACAACGCGAAGCACGTGTGGCTGTCCGGGCGTGGCTTAAATAGCTTTGGAAGAAGATCCAGGTGAGTATTCTTCCACATCCCCACCCAAGTAACAAAATAGTTCCATCAGAAAAATAGTTCCTCCTAAGCCTCATTTGGCTTGGTTCTTCATGCAGCATGGTCTGCATCAGGTGAGTGTGCAGCATGGTCTGCTTCAGGTAAGTGCACCAAACACTTCCCCTTATGAGCCTGGTGCTTATGGCGCCAGGACTGATGTCCAACATGAGCCTGGCGCCAACGGCGCCAGGACAGAGTCCAAAGAGCCCCTATAAAGGGCCGCTGGGCTTTTACCCGGGGGCGTGATGCCTGCTCCCGGGGGTGCTGGGCCTGGCCTGGTGCTCCGGGGGTAGGCATCATGACAGCACTCCCCCCGAAGGCCCCTCCCAAAGTCTTTTCCCCAGGAGGTTTCGATTTGTTCGGGAAATTCCGATGGAACCTTTTTACTAGCCGAGGTGCATGTACGTGGTCGCTGGGTTCCCAAGATCTTTCCTGAGGCCCGTACCCCTTCCAATCAATTAGATAGAAAAGTTTTGATTTTGAGATCTTAGAGTCCAAAATGTTCTTTACCTCGAATTCAGGCTCCCCATCTATCTGGACTGGTTCTGGTGGCTTTATTAATCTGGTTCCTGGTTGCACTGGTTTCAAAAGCGACACATGAAAAACGGGATGAATCCGCATGTTAGCTGGTAGATCTAGCTTGACTGCCACTGGGTTAATTAAAGCTTTGATCGAGTAAGGGCCTAAATACCTTGGATTAAAAGTCTGAGGTCCCTTGAGCGATAAGTGTTTGGCAGCCAACCATACTTGATCCCCTATTTGGTATGGAGGCGCCTCCTTTCGATGCAGATCCGCATTCTTTTTGTATTTCCCTTTCGCATGTTGCAAGTGTGCAGTAGCATCCTTGAAGGCTTGAGTAATCGTAGAATGCAAATGGTCCACTGCGGGCATTTCGAGGCTCAAAGGTGAGTCCAAGTCTGAAGTACGAGGGTGATGTCCATATATGGTATAAAAGGGGCTCTGACCAGTTCCAGAGTGTATCGAGTTATTGTATGCATATTCAGCCACCCATAAAATATCCTTCCAATTACCCTCCGATTGGTGCAACATACATCGTAGATATTGTTCAAAGGTCTGGTTCGTTCTCTCCGTTTGACCATCGGTCTGTGGGTGGTGGCTGGTTGAGAGTCTTACGTCGATTTGTGCCAGTTGACAACACTTTTTCCAAAAATGAAAAATAAACTGGCTTCCCCGATCGGAATCCATGCAGACGAATGATATTTTCTAGGAATTCCTTGGCAAGAACAAAAGGTGAAGGTAATCCTTTCAACGGAATAAAATGGGCCTTCTTGGAAAATAAATCCACCACAACCAGAATAGTATTGTATCCATTACAAGAGGGCAGGTCCGTGATAAAATCTAGTGACAAGGTGTGCCAAGGTGCTGGTGGAATGTCTAAGGGTTGAAGAAGACCGGCGGGTTTTGTTTTTTGACCTTTGTTTTGGGCGCAAACTTCACAGGACATCACGAAAGACTTAATATCCTTTCGCCAGGACGGCCACCAGAATTGTCGTTTAATTTTTTCCTCTGTTTTGGCAATGCCAGGATGTCCTTCCATCAGAGTATCGTGATGACGGGAAATAACCAGTTCTTGCAATTCCTTTTCTGGCAAAAATAAACGTCCTTGGAAGTAAGGTAAGCCATCGTTGATTGAAAAGGCAGAGCCCCTCTTGATCCAATCCTGCAAGGCTGAAGAGTCCAGGAATAGTTTTACCCGTGCTTGAATGTCTTCAAGGGTTTGTAAAGTGGTTATCCCAAAGATTCTTTGTTCGGGAATTATCGGCACAGGTTCTGAGTTTGTGTCCATTTCTCCCATTCCAATTCGAGATAGCGCGTCCGCTTTGCCATTCTTACAGCCGGGACGGTAGGTGATTACAAAATCGACTCAGCAAAGAATAAAGCCCATCGGAGCTGTCGTGAAGACTGAGCCTTGGCAGTTTTTAAATATTGTAAATTTCGGTGATCAGTGATCACGGTGATGGTATGCCTGGCGCCAAGAAGATAATGCCGCCAATCCTTAAAGGCGGACTTAATGGCTAATAATTCCTTATCGGTGATTGCATAATTTATCTCCGGCGGCGAGAACTTTCTGGACCAAAATGCTACGGGGTGCAGTTGGTTGGTTTCGGGGTCTCTCTGAGACAGGACAGCTCCCATGGCTAAGCTGGATGCGTCGGTTTCGACTATATATGGTAGATCAGGACGCGGGTGTTTCAAAATAGGTGCGGACCTAAATTTAGCTTTTAATTCCTGAAAGGCCTGTTCAGCTTCCTCGGTCCATTCAAAACGTTTATTCTTCCGCAAGAGTGCAGTGATGGGTTGCACCACCCGTGAAAATTCCGGGATAAACCTGCGATAAAAATTGTAAAACCAAGCATGCTTTGGACACCTTTCACCGAACTAGGTGATGGCCATTTGAGGATGGCATCCACTTTCCGTGAGTCCATTCGGACCCCTTTAGGTGTCAGGATGAATCCAAGAAACTCAACCTCGGTGGTATGGAAAACGCATTTTTCCAGCTTTGCGAACAGTTTGTGCTGGCGCAATTTCTCAAGGACGGCCCTGACATGTTTTCTGTGATCAGATTCCGAAGAGGAGTACACCAAAATGTCATCGATATACACGACAACACAGACATCGATGAGTTCCCGAAGGACATCATTCATGAAGAATTGGAAGGCAGCAGGCGCGTTGCACAACCTGAAAGGTATCACCTGGTATTCGAATAGTCCATATTTTGTACGGAAGGCCGTTTTCCATTCGTCGCCTTCTTTTACTCGTACCAGATGATAAGCCCCCCGGAGATCTAACTTGGTTTATATGCAAGCATCCTGCATTTGGTCAAGGAGTTCAGGGATCAAAGGCAAAGGGTAACGATTTTTAACAGTTATCTGGTTCAATGCGCGGTAATCGATACATGTTCTAAGGTCGCCTTCTTTTTTGGCACAAAGAACAAAGCCGAGGATGCCGGAGACGTTGACGGGCGAATGAAACCATTGGCTAGGTATTGGTCTAAATATTGTCTCAAATGCAGATTCTCCGGCTCAGTAAGGGCATAAATCCTGCTACAAGGGGGTTGTGCACCGGGCACCAGATCGATTTGGCAATCGTACGATCTGTGAGGAGGTAACGTGTTGGCCTGTTCCTTTTGGAAGATGTCCTGAAAGTCTTGGTATTCCGGAGGTAGTTGCATGGAGACAGAGGTTACTGATGCTAGACTGATCTTCAGATTTTCTGGGTAGCAGGTTCGTGCACACTCGGGAAAGGTTATTGTCTTCGCTCGCCAATCAATTCGAGGATTATGTGTCTCTAACCAAGGGATTCCGAGAATAACCTGAAACTGTGGAGCCTTGATTACATCAAACACAACTGCCTCCCGATGGCCGTCCGGACCTACAAGTGTCACCTCAGCTGTGGAATGTGTTACCGGTCCCGAGGCAATTTCGGTTCCATCAACTGTGGTGATGACATCTTTGCCGGTTTTAAAACGCAGGGGAAGGTTAATCCTGGAGACCAATTCACGATCCACATAGTTTCCTATAGCCCCACTATCGATGTATGCCTTTATTGCATGCAACCGCTTAGGCTGTTCCAAATCTACGAGGACCATTGGCACAGTGAAATGCGAGGTCTGAGAGTTTGTTTTCAAGCTCGGCAAGCGGACCCCTATGCTTGTCGGGCGGGGTCGTTTCCCGATACAGAGGTTTCATGGATTTTATCAGCGGCTCCTACCACCTTCCTGGGCGGCCTTGCCGGGTAATCTTGTAGAAAGTGTCCAGGGGATCCACAATAAAGACATAAGTGCATCTGCCATCTTCTTTCACGTTCCTTTTGCGTTAAAGGTCCTTTAACTCCTCCGATTTGCATTGGCTCAGAGGCTTCAGCCCCCTTGAGGTTAGCGTGGGTCTTGACTAACACCTGGGTCTCAAACTTGGACCGATCAGCTTTTCTGTTTTGCAGTCTGTGATCCAATTGGACCACTAAGTCTATATATTCTGAGCATTCTTGGGGCGGATTTACAACTTGGGCCAGGACATCTTTAAGTTCTCCGCGTAGACCTCGATAAAATAACATGATTCTTTTATCTTCTGGCCACCCAGTTTCCACAATTAGTCTATTAAAGGTTGCAATGTAGGAAAGGAGGTCTTTATTGCCCAGTCGCAGAGATAGAAGTTCGTCATCTAGAGCCTGCCCCTGGGAGTGAAGAGCAAATAACCTTTCCATGCTTGCTTGAAATCCTTGAAAATCACGAAGAATAGGGTCATCTTGAGTTACCAGTGGAACTGACCAATCGGCAGCACTGCCGCTGAGATATGACAATACAAAGGCTACCTTGGTCTGGTCATTAGGCAAGGCCCCAGGTCTGCACAGGAAATGCAAACGACACTGATTCATGAATACGGCGAATCGTTTGGGGTCCCCAGCAAAGCGTTCGGGTGGGGCCAGCGGCATGTTTCCAGGAAGATTTATCTGCACCGGGTTACTGGAAAGCACAGGAGCGGGGTTCCCTCTGGAACCGGGTAAAGGGGTTTGTCCAGCTTGACCTTGCAAAAGCTGTCTAGCCAGGTCATCAGCTCTTTCCTTTGTTACAATCACTTCCCTCCTGAGAGCATTAGTTTCTTGACGAGCGGCGTGTACTTCGGCCCGTAATTCTCCCAGTAGTTGGGCCAACTGGTCAGTCTTGGAAGTTTCCATAGCTCCTGGGTGGGAATTTGTAGCAGGGCTTCGCGTTCTGTAACACTCACCTGGCTCCCACGAAGGCGCTGGTCTGGTCTGGGTTGCTGTGGCCTCTTCGAGCGTGATGCGCAGAATTCGGACCACCGATTGAACAGGACCCCCAAATCTTGCTTGTCGGGCCTGTAGGATTATCCTTCTGCAGATGAGAAAGGGGATTAACTGTCTGCCGAATAGTGTGCTTGCTCCTCCCTTGCCCCCTTCGTTCCTCTCTGATTCCTCCAAAACCCCCGGTTTAAGCTCACCTTATGGTTTGGAAGGATGAACTCTCCATCCTGCTTCTGGTGCAGGGGTGCGCGTTCGTCCAGTTACTTCACTGGTTTTCAGAATGGCGCTGGCACATCCACTTGACTTTTCTGAGCAATACGCCGTAAGTATGAAGATGCAAAAGTTCAAGTGTGAGCCTCCTTTTATGTTGTCTTTTATGTCCTTTATTTCAGGTGCAGAACAAAGGCGATGCGTTGAGGGCTTAAATTGCCGGCGGTAAAATCAGGTGAGTTAGTGATGAGGGCGACCCCTCTAAATGTCTTGATAATTCCCCAGTAATGTCTTTTGTCCTTTCCCCATAGGGGCCGGGGTGCGGTACCTGCCAAAGATGCGGCGCCGACCCGAGATGTGGAATGATTCACCAAGAAAAGCCGGTAAGTAATATGGCTAAAAATGTCCTTTCCCCATAGGGGCCGGGGTGCGGTACCTGCCAAAGATTCGGCGCCGACCCGAGATGTGGAATAGGTTCACCAAGAAAAGCCGGTAAGTAATATGGCTGAAAATTCGGCTTTCCTCTTGTGTTCCCTTGCTCATCTTTTGTCTCTTCTTCGCTCCCCTAGGTGCAGAGATGTGGTGACCGGTGCTGAGAGCCGCGATGGAGCCGGGCGTCGTCTTGGGAACAGGTGAGTGAAGCACGGCGCTTCAGCGAGCAACGCAGTGCTTTTAAATGGAAGTCTTCCTTCAGGAATGCTGGCGTGAAGATTCTGGATGCAGGTAAGAAGGTTGAATAAGTTCTTGGTTTTCACCTTTCTCTTCTCTTATTCCCTTACAGGTGTTCCAGGTTCGAGGCGGGCGTGGCTGGAGTCAAGGTGCAGGAGCAGACACGGTGAGCGTTCAGCTGCTGGGATGCAGAACAATGCGAAGCACGTGTGGCTGTCCGGGCGTGGCTTAAATAGCTTTGGAAGAAGTTCCAGGTGAGTATTCTTCCACAGCCCCACCCAAGTAACAAAATAGTTCCATCAGAAAAATAGTTCCTCCTAAGCCTCATTTGGCTTGGTTCTTCATGCAGCATGGTCTGCATCAGGTGAGTGTGCAGCATGGTCTGCTTCAGGTAAGTGCACCAAACACTTCCCCTTATGAGCCTGGCGCTTATGGCGCCAGGACTGATGTCCAACACGAGCCTGGCGCCAACGGCGCCAGGACAGAGTCTAAAGAGCCCCTATAAAGGGCCGCTGGGCTTTTACCCGGGGGCGTGATGCCTGCTCCCGGGGGTGCTGGGCCTGGCCTGGTGCTCCGGGGGTATGCATCATGACACTAATTTATATAATCTTCAGAATCGTACCTCTCTGTTTATTTTGTACTGTTTTAAATACATCCTAGTAACAATCCATCTTCTACTTTACATAAAACATGTGTTGCTTTGTTCTTCCATTTCAAACATTTATTTTTCATGCTTATATTCCCAATTAATACAAAACATGCATTTTAAAACTTTGGTTCTAACAAAATTAAGTAAGCATTCTTTAAACCCTTTGCCAGTCTATCTTGGTGTGTGACTATAGATTCATTACAAGCAAGCCAATCTACTACTGTACCCACCCATTTTATGAAATGTCCACAGTGAATGGATGCCCCATCATGCAAAATAATTGCACATGTCTTAAAAGTGTTCTTACTAATACAAATGTGACTATATACAAAATTAATTACTGACGTGTTAATTTTCCTACCATCTACAATGTATCTTTGAAACATAATCACTACATACTTATTAAAAACTACATGTTGCAGTATTGGTGGTAAATTACAACCACAGTCACTGCATTGCATGTCATGGAATGCTTTAGTTAGAAGATTCGAAACATTTACACTTTTCTGATCAGGGATAGCAACATATCATGATTTCCAATTGTAATAGCTATTTGACATTGCCGAATGTATACTTTGTGGTTTTTAATCTACAGATATTTTAAGAAATTAAAGTTCCACACATAGCTGATTCTTTGCTTTGGAAGGTACTTCTTGCATCAATGGAGTCATTTGAAACAACATACACAAAGCTGTATTACAATAGAATTCTACTCCCGTTTCATTACTACATCTGCAATGAAATTATGTTACAGTTGAACAACTCTCCAACTCTGGTAGATTCCGTTGTCTCTTAGTCTTAATAGGATTTTTTTTTTGTTAAATATACTTTCACTAACTCCTTATGTTTCCTTCCTAAGTGCTTAGCAGGTACAGGTATACGGTTCAGGTAAGGAGCATACATTACACACAACCTATTATATTCTTCAATGCAAGACATATCAGCTTCACTTTTCGTTCATTAAAGTTTAAAAAAATAAACCTTCAATATATTTCACACGTGACAAAGCTAAATATGGCATTCCTTCTTTAAAAACTGTATGACCCATGTCAATAAATGTTGCTTCTAAAGTCAATGCTTGTGATTTATGAATAGATATTGCATATTCAGAGCACAAAGGAAACTGCACCCTTTTCTCAAAGGTATCCTTAAAAAGCATGAAATGTGCAGAGGCCATAGAAATCAAATCAGTAATATGTGTAATGCGAGAAAGTGTGAAATGCAATCACTCTTCCAATTGATCCATTGACTAGACCAATTCCTACATGCAAGCTACTCTTTAACATTGCATGTGCATTGATGCAAAGATTTAAAACTGTTTCTAGACCTGCTGTTTGAGGACTTGAATTCTCTAGTTGACCTAATGAGCTTTTGCTCTCTCTTCCAACTCTAATGGCATAACATGACCATCTAAAACATAACACAATTTTATCTGCACAATACTTTGCTTCTCTGACATTCTCTGACATTCTATAGCATTGTAGAGTTAAACCTGTTACACTCTGCACGCATGCGCATCAACATAACACAAGAAATGTTTCTTTCCTTAAGAGTCTACATGACATCAGTTGGACTGCAATCTATATGAAACGTGTTAGAAATCAGTCTTCCCTTTAAGACAGCTTTCACATTCTCATCAAGAACACCTATACAAATCTCATTAAGCATTTCTGCATTCTCTAAGTCTGAATCGTGCCTCATATTAATGGTAAGTTCCTGGAATTCAAAACAATCAAAGGTAAACATGACCAATACTTCCTATACTTGTTTGCCTGTCCTTAGATTAATTAATCCAGTGGCTTGTTAACCAAGGCTGGGGTGCATCTGCCATGATATGCTTTTTCAATAAGCCACTGCATTTGGCTTACAAGGCAATTATGCAGCCTATTTCATAATCCAATAATTTTGACATTGTAGTACATGCAAAGAAAAAACTTTCGCAAACACTGTAAGTACATTAATACATCGAAGCACCATAGCCCGGGAGACAAAAAGAAGCTCCTGGCTCCTATGAGAACTAGATATAAAAATTGGTGTAAAAACCATACATTTTCTAAGGGTAACGCTGATTGGAAAGGTCTTTTCCAACTGTTGCACAGTAATGATGATAGAAAATGGGGATCTCTGTTTTGGTCTTTTGCCAATGGCTCTAATGGAAAATAAAAGAACACTATTAGTATGGCAGGCTTGACGGAAGCTATTTTCGAATTTTAGAATTTTATAATGAGCCGGTGCTTGGTCTGTATTTAATAGCGTTTGTCCATAGTACAGCATTTGCACATGTATCTGAGAGAGATACCATAATACTTATTATCAAATCCCTCAATGGCTCTAGAGCCCCTGGTCCAGCCATGCTGACAAATGTAATTTTTAAAACAGATACACATTTTTGAGCATTGGTGTTATCAAATCTTTTTCAACAAATGCTTAGCACTGGCTTACTGCCGTCCAGCTGGCATAAATCTATTTTCATCGCTGTTTTTAAAAATGGTGATTGAAATAACATAGACAATTATAGGCTTTTGGCTATGCTAGACATTGGCTCTAAAGTGTTTGCCTGCATATTGCAGGGAAAACTAGATAAATGGGCTCTGTCTAGAAATGTATTGTCCCCAATCCAAATGGGATTTTGTAAATCACATGGCACGCTGCACAATCTTTGTATCTTACCATCAGCCACTGCCAGGATGAAACCTATGGGAACATCTACATGCGTTTTGTAAATTTTTCTAAAGCTTTGGTTGAGTTTCCCGTAATCAGCTTTGGGCTAAATTGACTAGTTGGGATATTGATTGTTCCCTTTTATATTTCATTGTTGCACTATAGACTGACACCACGGTCTCACTTTGGATCAATCAGCAGGGGGAGGTTACTAAGGACATGCCTACAAATACAGGCCTGGAAAAGGGTTGTGGCTTGGCCCCATTTTTATGTACTCTGTATGTGGCAGATATGGGTGCATGTATTGAAACTGCCTGTAATTTTCCTCCACTTATTGCTATAGTACCAGTATCTTGGATTGGATACGCGGATGACATGTTTTATTTGGACCGTACTCCTATCGGTCTGCGAAGATCATGAGATGCTTTGGTTGTTTATGGTCAGGCAAACAACCTTCATGTCAACAGCACCAAAACAAAGATTCTGGTAATTTGGAAAAACGGGTCCTCAAGTACAATTTTAAGTGGCATTATGGTGGGGCCTTGTTTGAAGTAGTGGATAGCTATTTATATCTTGGTGTACCTCATTATAACACACCATCATCACAAAGGTATGGTGACCACATATATGCGATAACAAGGAAGAAATGGCTTATGATTAGGAGATTTATATGAAATAAAGGAGGAAACAATATGGAGTGAATGGTTGAAATTTACTGCAGACATATCATTCCCATGATTCTGTATTGTTCTCCTATTCTCCCTAAATCCATGGCTAAATGGATGGACTATTTGGAATCCAAGCTGTTGCACTCTATCTTGCGGGTGCCTTGCTCTGTCCCTGCCAAGGTCCTTTGTTGTGGACTTGGGGTACAATCTATCCAATTATTTTGGTCACATCAGCAATTAATACTTTTTCTTGAGATATATTTCTCACCTGCAGAGGCTGACAACGTGTAGTCATGTCATAAGACTATACTGAGGGAATACCACTAATGTATTCCTTGAACAGCTTAAAGTGACTGCTTTCAAACATGTATCCAATCTTGACATTGACTTCCATGATTTATTGGAATTGCCCAATTCTTCCATTGTTTTAAAAAGGAAGAATATTAATTCTGATTGTGTGGCTAATATCCAATATGTAAGTAAGAAGTCTATGTACCATGTGTAATCTACATAGGGGTTCTACCGAGGATTGCCCTGTACTTACTAAAATACTGTCTACTAATATACAGCGATTTGTCCTGTACTCACGTTTTAATATACTTCTGACACTAGAACACTTGGGGAGATGGAGCACATTTTCTTTAGATCTTATAATTTGCCGGTTTTGCAAGGATCATATAGAGACTGCACAACATTTGCTAACACAATGTTATGCCCTTGGTTTGTATTGCCATGCTAGCTATAAGGATTTTGTACATAACATTGCTGCAATTGTAGGTGCTGAGGGTATTGTCATGACAGCAGCAGCATTTCATTTATGAACTCCGGCCGTATAGCATATATCTAATTGAAATGTAACCAATACATAGATTACACACTTTTCCCTTTGTATACAATAGCGATTTTAAACTTTGATAACTGTTTTATGTCTTCTGTTTTAATCATTTTAATTAGATATATGCTTTATAAATTAAGATTGGCTAAAGGTGTGTGTTTTAACCGTATTCTTAATTTTAAAAAAGCTATATTTGTATTATCTACAGTATTTGTATCTACAGATTTAAGAACACTGCTTTAAAACAAATAATATTTTAAAACTTTACTTTCCTTCACACGATGCTTTCTTATGGCACGGTGTTGTTGCTATCTTGAGGGCATCTCACAAAAAAGCTGAAAGCTGTATGTAAAAAAAAAATAGGGATGGTAAATGTCAGTCATTGTGTTTCTTTATATTTTCAGTATGTAATATGAATTGTTCTTTATATAAAATGTATTCAGTATATTTAGGTTTGTAATTTAATACACTTTATAGGTATTACTTGGAAAGTAGAGTTTTCCGTATTTAATTTCAGTGTCTTCTGAAGAAGGTTCAAGCAGTAGTACAGGTATTGCTATGGTTATTTATGAAAAAGATATATTAACCATATCAAATGTCCTTCCTTCTTTTTCTATACATATGACCTGGCAATTCTCTTAATGTGTGCATGTCTTTCATTTCATATGTGCATCCGTTAATATGATTTCTAAGGCTGTAAAACAAACGGTCACTATCCTCTATACAATTACTGTAGGTTTCATGCAGTCTTACCATCTTGAAAATGTACTGTTCCAAACACAAACACATCGCAAACTGAGAAACTCAGTTACCATCCATTCAAACTCTACTTTGCTCATCTTATTTACACCACATGCAACACACACTTTATACAATTATGTAAGGCTAATCTATATGAGCTACATCTGTATATAGGGCAAAAGGCATTTCTTCATCAGAAATTTGAAGGAAGCCCACATGGTCTTCTCCCTTTACATTCATTGGTCATATGAAACTGAACATTGAAAGTGTGCATCTTCGTCCTGAACGCAATACACTCATAACTAGTTAATATACATGCATAAATCTGTGGCATGATAATATGCTACATATCTTTGGTTTGATGTAGCAACCTGCCATTCATTATTCTCTGGTGTGTCCTCAATTTATGAGGAAAGTGACGAGGTAGGAGACCTGGAAGGTAATAAACGGCCACTCAGTTGCTCCAGCCAGCTCCAGTTATAACACCTCAAAAACCTCTACTTAAAGACTGTAGGTCAACTCCAGGCACACAGCATTGAGTAGGCTGCTGATCACATGACCGGAGCATGCCACTCATGTACTCCTCCCACCACCAATTTAATCAGTCTTTCTAAAGCGTTCTCATCAAATGACATGCAAAAACAAGGGCCTCAGCTGTTTGTACCTGTTCAGGTCTGATAAGGCCAATAGCCTGCATTTCACCTAAAAACTAATCGCCAATACTGCTACTCAACAAAATACATCACCATGTGTGTCCTACATCCACTGCTCATCTCCACCCTCACTAGAGTTTGAATGGCCAAGTGCCCTGGGCAGCCCTATAATGCTAACCTAGTGATCTTCATCAATAATGGCCTTGCCCCCATTTCAGTGAACATTTCTTCCATAATACCTGGCATACTGTAAACAGACTTCAGAGTACAATTACCAAACCACTTATGAAGAGAAGAAATGTTCACTGGAAATTTACCAATTGACATTTACTTTCTCTGCAACATGACAGAATCCACGAATAACCACAAATAAAAAGAATAACATTTGCCAACATCAAAATGAAGTTACCATGTATCAGCTGCACTCCATCATAAGACTTATCATATCTAAGTCCACATTCAAAATCATCTAGAAAATACCACAAACACAGAAGCAACATTTTTCAAGGGTAGGGCTTTGCTGCTTGTTTAATGAGACAAATTATGACCCCCATTGTAGGTGGGAGGAAAGGAGACGCTGCAGAAAAAGCACAAACACAGTTGCAGCCACCTTTGCCAGACCCCTTACTAGTAAAGGAGGTTCAAGTTTTCTCACCATCAAGGAGTGAGATAAACCTGGGAACTGCGCCCCCCACAGGGGTGGCGGGGGGTACCCCGCTGGTTACTGAAATAAAGGATACTCCTCAGCCCAACGCAGGGGGGGCAGCTAGGTTATCTGCCAGCCCAAACATATTTTACGGAACTGTACTGCCTTCAAGTACACTTACAGAGGAGGAGTATAGTACCCATGAGACCGCTGTAAACCATAATAATGGTATTTTAAATTTTGCAGTCAAAATGTTATTAAACTTTTGTGGCACAATACATGAAGACCTGAAGCTTCAGGGGGTCGCAATAGCAAGTATACGTGAACATATTACAATTTTTGAATTACTATGCAACCATATTCATTTTACATCACCTATGTCAGTGCATTGTGTAAAAACATATGAGATTACATAGCATGATACCCAGATAGGTTCCTGCCTCCCAAAGCATACCATTTCCAAGCAATTTGGGAAACTTCCAAATATCGTTGTTGACTATTATTGCTAAATTACTACCAACAATTAGATGGGAGTGGAAATACTGTAGTATAAAAGAATGCCCCATGTAGACCCCTCCTCTAAGTGCTTGAGCAATGTGGGATGCTATTGAGCAGCTCAAATAGCACAAATAAGATAAGAAAAGTAGAGGTTCACTGGGTGGGCTTTAGGTCTTTCGAGTTGTGATATATCTGGGCTGGCACAGTGCATTTTTTTGAATAAGCCTAAATGAAAAGTGAATTCATCTCATATGCCATGGTACCCATTTCTTTCATAACCTAACAATTTGTGATAAAAGATGCACACATTAAGAGAAATATATGCATAAACCATATCATATGCTAGCTCATACCTATATACAAAGAGACAAACACATTCTGTGGTGTGTCCTCAATTCATGAGGAAGGTGATAAGAGAAGAGAGCGGTGAGATAATGTATTGTCACTTAGTTGCTCCACCCAGCTCCAGTTTTTATGCATTACACGCCTCTACTTAAGAACTGTAAGCAACTCCAGGCACACTGCATTGAGTATACTACTGGTCACATAACTGGGGTCTGCCACACACTTGCTTCTCCCACCAGCCATTTGATTAGTCCTCCTTCAGCTTCCTCATCAAATAACATTAAAGGTCAAGCACCTCGCCTGTTTCCGCCTATGCAAAGATCATAGGGTCCATGGCCTGACCCACTATCCTGCTTTTCACCTACAGACCGATCGCTACTACTACTACTACTCAACAAAGGGAATCAGAATGTATGTTCTCCCTTCACTGCCCATCCCCTAATCAATAATACCATTGCCCCCATCCCACTGAAAATGTCTTTTGTAATACCTGGCATACTGTAACCATAACTTCAGAGTATAATTCCCAAACAAACCACTTCTAAAGGAAAGAAATGTTAACTTGAAACTAAATGGCATACATTAGCATAATTTCTTAATTCACATTCATAAAGGTGTTGCAAGATAATCTGTTACACATCTTTCCTTTGATGTACCAACCTACCATTCATGCATCTCTGGCGTGTCCTCAATTCATGTGGAAGGTAATAATAGAAGAAAGCTGCAAGATAATGCACTGCTACTTAGATGCTCCACCCAGCTTCAGTTTTCACACCTTCCAAGCCTCTACTTAAGAATTGTAGGCCAACTCCAGGCAGATAGCATTTATTATACTGCTAGTCACATAACTGGGCCGTGTCACACCCTTGCTCCCCCCACCACCCATTTAATCAGTCCTCTTCAGGCGCCCTCATCAAAGAAAAAGAAATGTCAAGCACCTTACCTGTTTGCACCTATTCAAGCATCAAAGGGCCAATGGCCTGACCCGCTATGCTGAATTATACCTACAAACTAATCGCTACTACTGCTACTCAACAAAAGATATCAGCATATATGGTCTCCCTCCACTGACCTTCCCCACTCTCAATAGGGTTTCAATGGCCAAGTGCCCTTGGCAGCCCCAGAAAGCTACCCTAGCAAACCTCATCAATAATACCATTGTCCCATCCCACTGAATATTTCTTCAGTAATACCTGACAAACTGCAACCATAACTTCAGAGTACCATTCCAAACCACTTCTAAAGAGAATAAATGTTCACTGGAAACAAAATGGCATACATTAGCATTATTTCTTAATTCACATTCATAAATGTGTTGCAAGATAATCTGTCACACATCTTTGCTTTTATGTTTGAACCTACCATTCAGACATCTCTGACGTATCCCCAATTCATAAGGAAGGTGATAAGAGAAGAAAGATGCACAATATGCACTGCCACTTAGTTACTCCACCCAGCTCCAGTTTTCATGCCTTACAAGCCTCTACTTAAGAACTGTAGGCCAACTCCAGGCAAACAGCAATCAGTATACTTCTGGTCACATAACTGGGCCCTGCCAGACCGTTACACCTCCAACCACCCATTTAAAAGTCCTCCGTAGGCGTCCTTAGGCATCATCATCAAAGAACATGCAAAGTCAAGCACCACACCAGTTTGCACCTATTTGAGTACCATAGGGCTATCTCACCTACAAACAAATGACTACTATTACTGCTCAACAAAAGATATCAGCATGTTTGTCCTCCCTTCACTGCCCATCTCCACTCTCACTAGGATTTGAATGGCCAGGTGCCCTGGGCAGGCCCAGAAAGCTACCCTAGTGAACCTAATCATGAATACCATTGCCCCATCCCACTGAGCATTTCCACAGTAATACCTGACATACTGTAACTATATCTTCAGAGTACAATTCCCAAACCACTTTTAAAGTGAAAAAAATGTTCACTGGGAACTTACCAATTGAAATTAACTTTTCCTGTAACATGGCAGAATCCATGAATTACCACAAATACAAAAAATGACATTTGCCAACATCAAAACCAAGTTAGCATTTATAATCTGTACTCCATCAAATAACTTGTCATATTTAAGGCCACATTCAAAATCATCCACAAACCTAACACACAAGTAGTTACAAATATGGGATCATAGTAAATAGCTTGCATTCCAACTTCAAAGCACAACCACAGCAGCAATATGTTTCAAGGGTAGAGTTATGCTGCTTATTTAATCATACAAATTACTCTGCACCCCTATTCATTTTACATCTCCCTATGTCAGTGCATTTTGTAACAACATATGAGATTACATAGCATGATTCCCAAATAGGTTCCTGACTTTCCAAAGCACACCATTTCCAAGCAAATTGTAAAACTGCCATATATGGTTGCTGATTATTATTGCTAAATGACTACCAACAATTAGATGGAAGTGGAAATACTGCAGTATAAAAGAATGCCCAATGTAGACCTCTCCTCTAAGTGCTTGAGAAATGTGGGATGCCCTTCAGCACCTCATATAGCGTAAATAAGATGATAAAAGTAGAGTTTCACTAGGTGGGCATTACATTTGTCGGGTTGTGATATATCTGTGGTTGGCACAGTACATTTTTTGAATGAGAAGCCCAAATGAAAAGTGTGCTAATCTTATTCACCACAGTACCTGAAGTGGGAGAATGGGAGAAAAGACTCCCCCCAATCTCCTCGCGACCCTGGCCCAGAGGATCGCGGCCCAGACACCCGCCACGAGATGAATTTGTCTATCTACCAGACGACCAAATACCCTGGTTCAAGAACATACGGATTTGCCCACCAGCCTGCCCGCCAGCCTGCTCTACTCAAGCCGACACCTGCGGCATGGATGAACTCGACTAAGCCCTCAACAACAAGCACCTACATCGTTAGAGATGCCATGACGACCTAGCCAACTGTCAAGAACACACGTGCAACCATGCACACTGGACACTCCCACACCAATCCACACAAAGAATATACTCAGTGCTATGACGTAGGTGACGGATACACCCACTGACGCGCATCTTTATTATTTTTCACATAGGTTTTCCGAAATGCAGAAACGCAAGACGCACAAAGCACTCGTTTACATGCTTGCTGACGCTTCTCCCGACCCTTGCATCGTGATGAAAATACAACGAAGACATGATACTGCCTATGAAGCCATGTGACACCGCAACATAAGTGCCGTGCATTACACATCCCCACCTATGAACCAGGCCCAAGTAGGCCGCAAGCAAGAGCCGCCATGGACACTGAACGAGCAAGAGTACAAGTGCTGACCATGCAGAACGAGCCCAGCGAGGGAGCGATGTTGCAACTTGTATGCTACCAGCTGACGCCAAGGTCACACCTGTAAGCAAAACCAGGCATGCAGAGGCAAATACAACTTTAAATGTGCAGAATTCTGCCTCAGCCACGGTCTCTCCTCACGTTACCAAGCCAAACCTGACAAGGTGCCAGGCCCCTGAGGGAGAAGTCGCCTGGGTCCCACGTCTGGGACACAGGCTGCAACAATGAAATGACCCAATGGACACCTACAGCGATGGGAATGGTCTGCTCTCAGGCCTATGAGCAAATCCACGCATTGTCTGCACGAACACATAGTTACATATTGTTGCAAATGACAGGTACACCGCAAGCTGGGAACAACGACGGTCCCAGGCTGGGGGGCTCGCGAGTGGACCAATCAGAACATGGGGGCACTCATCACTGATGCCACTAACATTAGCCAATCATTAGGGGTCTTCGTGTAACAATTTTCAAGTATCTAATAGAAGGGACAGCCCAAGTATACCACCTGACTGACCCTTAACCACTAACAATGTTCTCTATATGTATGCTATACTAACCCTACCACTCGAGGAACCAATCCAGAGTGGCGATAGGTTTTTTCGCCAACGTTCCCAGGTGACGCAAGTAGCGCGTCATACTGAGGCAAAAAGGGGCCTGCGAGCCCCACAAATTTTGAGAGTCTGGACGGACGCATACGATCCTAGACCCATCCCTGCCGTGGTTCAATAAACAGCAGAACCACCTTGCTTCTTGTGTGTATCTCATACTCATTTTTGGGAAACACGGGAGGAGTTGGGGCCTCCCAGCCCGGAGGTCTGCGGACGGCCCAGCCGACCCCGGGAGAAACTCCCCGACATACCCATTTCCTACATAACCTAAGGATTCATGATAAAGCATGCACATATTAAGAGAAAATATCCATAAACTATGTAATTTACAAGCTCATCCCTATATAGAAAGAGTCAAACACATTTGATACATTACTGCATTAAAGCTGAAATGCAAACTATAAAACCCTACCTACTTAGCCACTATGAATTCACCTTCTTCACTTTGTTCCATAATTTCTCAGAAACCATGTACCTGTTGTAATTTGCCTGATATGCCAAAAGACTTTAATAATACCTGGCATACTCTAGCCATAACTTCACAGTACAATTCCCAAACCACTTCTCATGAGTGAAAATGTTCATTCCACCCTTACCAGTTAAGATTAACTTTCCAAGTAATCTAGCAGAAGCCACACATCTCCACAAACAAGCAAAGGAACATTGTCAAACATCATAATTAAGTTAGCATTCATCAGGTGCACTGCCTCATGAAACTTCTCAAATTTTAGGGCACATTTAAACACTTTCACAATTCTAACAAAAGTAGAAAATCACCAATATAGAGACACAGAAAAAACCTTAATATCCAACTACAAAGCGCATTACACAGCTGCAATATTTGTCAAGGGTAGACCTATGCTGCTTGGTTGACACTGGGGATTCTTATGCACCCTCAGTCATATGACATCTTCCAATGTTAGTGAGAAACAACCTTAATTGCAAATATGTTTTTTGGCACACATAACCATAGCATAACATGTGATACTGCTTCATCACTCTCCTAAAAACACTGAACTAAAATATGGAAAACCCTACTTTCCAAGCAATAAACTTGACTGAATCAGACACCTATAAATACTTAATTTATCTTAGAAATACAACAATTCATAATATACATAAAATATAGAAAAACACACACTCACCTTCAACTGCTCCAAATAATGAATAGATCTTCATAATAGCCAAACACAGAACATGTGCACACTCTGATTTCTAGTATCAGAATGTCAAAAGTTCACATAAAGGTCACTTCGTAGCTTTCAAAAATCAATAGCACAAAAAGAGGACTGTAGAAAGCAAACAAGGAAAATGTGCAATGCATTTCTATTACAACCTATAACAGGCAAAAAACCCCAAGACAATCCTTCCAAAGAATACTTTGAAAAACTTGACCAAACACAATTAAATAAAACATGTGTTTTTCTTAATTTGACAAATTACATAACCACCGCTATAATCCCGGTTGCACAGCAAGGACCCTCTTTATAGACGCAGGTAAAATGACATTTTTCAAATGCGCTGGAAAACACATATTGCAAAGATTTCAAATTTAATTCACACATGCCTTGAGGGGAGAACATCCAAACAGAAATACATGTAAAAATCAGTGCTAAAAAATCCATAAAATATGATCACTGCATCAAAATTAAAACAGCTATAACCGCGGGTACAATGAGCAGGTTCATACTTATGGTTACCAAAGCCTGCCAGAAAGTACCACATCCAATTGTAGTATGGGATTTAGTCATCCGCCATTAAGTGCGGCATCCCGTAACATTTTTCAAGATACAAAAAGACATATTGACAAGGTGTAACAATTCAAACAACATAAATGTACACATGAGGGCATAGAAACAGGAACACATGTACAATTGTGTAGTGTAAAATCAATGAAACAACATGATCAATGCACAGAAACTCGATTTGCCATACCCGCAACTAAGGCGATAGTCATAGATGCATCTACATCCGCCAACAATACACAACATCCATTGGCTTAGTGGTGTTCGCAGCTATAGACCATCTGACAGAGCACAATGTTTCATTGGCTGCTGTCATATTCATGACTATTTAAAAAAAAAAACATCAAAGTTATTTTCCTTTTCCAGTATATTTATATATTTATAAGGTGCTCTGCATGGCTCTTTTAAGAGCCTTTTGGTTCTTTTAACAATATATAACCAAAAAATATATTTTCAATCAGTAGTACTCCTCACCACTATTACAATTAAATAAATCTTGGAATATTTCTCTGCGCTCTTTCTTTAGGTGATTAATTTTCTTTTCATGAAGAGAAAAAAAAACTGTGCTCCCTGTCACAAATATTACTCCACAATAGCAGAATGAACCTCTCATTTCAAACACTCCATCTAAAATAATATTATAGAACAAAAAAAGTTGTAAGTCAATGCTTTGACAACACATCACCTATGTCCACCACATCACTATGAACCCCATTCTCAAAATTCACAAATTCCCATGGTCTTCTGAACAATGAAAATCTTCTCCTTCTGAAATTGGCTGCATGTTTGAAATATCCAATCAAACAAATACACCCCAACAATAGCACAATCACCTTAAACTACACCTCACTCTCAAGCAATAAAAATGTACTATGTAGAAAAACTCTTAATACAACGATACAATATAAATATCACTCAAAACAATCAACAGTTCAACGGCATCTGAGGTACTTGACATACTATTGGCAGCCACACATCACATAGACAATGAACAACCAATCGGAAAGTAAATACAAACATTCCACCTTCTCTCCTCATTTACTCTTCCTCCATTGCTAATCCAAATATCTGAAGTGACAAGCAGTATTTCTTTCTACCACACTAAAATGGAAAGCTACATGCAACGACTGGAAGACGATTATCCTACAGAGGAAGAAATTAACAAGGAAGGCACTGAAGAAAATGAACCAGAAGAAAATACAACACAACAGTCCATTCTTTATATTTATGTAAAATGAGACTAACAATATTTTAAGAAACAAACATCAGCCACCAAACAGATATACATTATCTACCTACTATTACATGTCTATACACCACAACTATTTGTAAAGTTTATTATATCTTCAAGTATTTAAAAATATTTCAAATATTTTCAAACAGATAAAGAAGCCATTCAAGTAGCAAGAAGAATGAAACAAGAAGCACCACATAAAATCCCTACAAAACTAATCATGGATTAATTAACAGAATTGAAACAACTATTAATTAATATTCAGAAAGAAGTACAATCAAAGAAAAAGGACATTGAAAATTTTAGACAAATCATGGACAGTAAAAACCCAGATAATTGGGCTAATGAAGATGTATCATGTGTTCCAACTAAAAGAAAACCCAGAACCACATCACCCCAAAAAAATAAATGTGGTTTTCCAACAATCTTTGTTTGCATATTTATTTATCTTTTTCAAGTATGTACACTTGTATGTAATATTAATGAATACAACATATTTCAAATGTTACAATTATCTGTTTGCAAACACTACTCTCAATAAAGTCCAAATGTCATTTGTTGTACGCAAAAGTGTTCCATAGCCGAGGCTACCAACCAAGCACATGGGATGTGTTTGGGATCGCCATGGACTAACAAGCCCAGTTGTAGATACTCCTGGACGCAATCACAAATATAAAAATGGCACCTCATCTATAGTAGCCGTGGCTAAAGGATTCTGTAGGATTGTGTTTTTTTTTTTTTAGAAACTGTGCATAGAATATCAATAACAAAAGAGACAATAAAAAGAGTGTTAGGCAGAAACCTGTGCAGTTCCCTTAGGGACCACTGCAAAAAGTTTAAGTCTACACGAGTAAGCAGTAAACCCACTTGGTAGCAGTCTGCACCACCCAGATTTACCTGGTAGCTGTGGCTGAGCAGTCAGACTTCTCTCAAGAAGAGTTAGGCAGTATATAGAGTATACACAATAGGGCTAAAAATACAGTAGAACAAGCAAACACTGACCAGAGCTTTGGTATAAAAGTATATAATTATTTATTTAAAAACACACTTATGAAAATACACTGGCACTAATATATGAGCAAGTTCAAACACAGTCACTATAAGTATATACACCTGCCTAGTTAATTATTCGACAAGTCTAGGTTAAGACAGCACTTATTTAGCAAAACAGAGGTGAGTGCGTAACCGCAGATGGCACTCCAATAATTTGTTTAAAAAGGGAGAGAAAAGGCAGAGTAGGAAAATAACACAGTACCAACACTTTTAAGAAACCACAGCAAGTCAGAAAAGGCAGGGTCGACTGTAGAGACAAAAGTTCATAGGCGAGGGCCCACTCTTGGAGAGAGCAAGGCGGAATGTGCCCAAGATCACACAGTGGAAATGCACTCAAAGTCTTTGCAGAAAAGTCAAAAAGAGGTTGGACCAATTCATAAAGGCAAAGTTAGCAGGTCTGAGGTCAACCCAGTTAGAAAGTCAAGGATTTACGGGACACCTTGGACAATCTGTTGCAAGGGAGACCAGGCGGGACACAGTACCTGAAATGGCGAGAAATCTCCAGCGGTGGCAGTTGTTCCTGGCAGCGGGTGCAAGTCATGGCTTCGACCAGAGGAAGAGATGATCTCGATGAGGAAGAAAGCTGGAGGTCGTTGCACTGCCAGGGAAGAAACCAGACGCAGAGTTCCCGATTAAAAGGTACGACCCTTTTATTCGTGGTAGTGGGGAAGCGTGGCTATCCGGCCGCCAGGGTTCTTGGCACGGGCGATTCGACCACGAGACATCCAGGAAGGCGAAAAAGGTGAACTGGTTGGTCCCACCAGCTCAAAAGGAAGAAGACTCTCCTGGAAGAAGATCTCCTCTGTCGTCAGGGAAGTGGTGAGTTTGTACAGCAGGGCTCCACCGGTGGTGTCGTTGTTGTAGATGGCTCAGCTTCGCCCCTCTTCGGATTCTTTAGGTCCTGTGGCGACTTCTGAAGTTCCAGTCCCCAAACCCCTGCTTTTATGCAGAAAAAACCCCATTCAACAGCCTAGCTGTCACTCAAACATTCTAAGTGGTGAGCCGGCCGGCTCACCACTGGGCCAATCACACAAGAGTGTGACTTGAGTTGCCAAGGCAACTCAGTCCAGGGCGCCTAATACCCCTCCCACACTTCCCGTAGACCCCAGACAGAGTGGCACCATTTGGAGGGCTTCTGTGGAGAAGCCCACCAAAATGTGGAACAAAGGGCTCGGCTTGGGTTAGAGTTTCAGAGGCGAACACAAACACCATTTTAAAACCGAGTCCTGGCAAAAAGACCCAACCGGGTAATAAATATTGAATAAATAACCCAGCGGTATCTTTAACATTGCACCAAAAAGTGGTGCGTTTAAAATCAATGGGAAAATCCCATAGGAAATAGTCCGGTGGAATATTTTGTGTGGTATCCACTGCAACCAGCCAGAAACTCGAAAGGGGGGACTGGACAGTGCCCCTTTGGAAAACAGACCCAGGGGCAATCAAATTACCCCTACCCGTACTTTGACAATATGATGGTTTGTACTGGTTCTGTTCACAATTTGAGACTAGTAAAGCCAATGGCGATTTTACATGCCCTGTGAGACAGTAGTCAGTTCCAGGGTATGGAGTCTATGTTTGGGGGTCACTATGACACCCCTGTGTTACTGCACTGAGGGTGCTGTGTAACACACATACCAAAAACACATGAAGCCCTATGGAGTAAAAGACCCCATAGCCCATAAAACACATTTACAGTCAAAGGACATTCTCAAATCATGCCTAAGAGTGGGAGAAAAAGAGTCTCACTCTTAGCAGGAGAAAAAAATAAACCCCAAAAATCCAGCAAAGCTGCTGGGGGACTCACTAGGTTTGGGAAATTAGTCTTAAAAGAGAATTCTCCCTAACAAAGAGTACATACAAATAGTTATGTAAAGTAAATAATAACTCATCACTCATAGCCGCGGATAGGGTTCTTTGACTTTTTCTCTAGCCCGGTTACAATATGAAACATTTCTGGGTAAGTCACATACATTTGTATACATATATAGATAATAGATAACTCTTAAAAAGGACTCTTTCGGGTACAAACAGTGCACTTTTTTTGCATGTTGAGGCCTATAGCCTCGGGTATGGTCCATCAAAGCTCTGGCTACGACCCTCCCCAGTCGTTGCTGCAGTTAACCACGCCTCCAATACTCAACAACCCATTGGGCTACACCATAGCTGTGGTCATTCATCTATATAAAAAAATAATATCCTTCTATCTGAAAAAAAAGAAAACATAATCAGTTGAACAAAACACACACTTTAAGAAACACAATTTAATACACACGTTTTTATGACCCTCACATCTAGTATGGAGTGTAGTACATAGTCTATGTAAGATACAACATTTGTCAATTCAACACTGTTGTTCTCTTTGCACATTTCTAATCCTTGGGTCATTGTAAAAAAAGATCCAATTTGGATTAAAAAAACATGCACAATATACAAAAGTATACGAAAATACTACTACAATAAACAAAAAGGGATATATAAACTTCGTGAGACTAAACAAATAACTTTATACTGCGTAGCTGCGGGACAGAGGATTGGGAAGGTTAAGTAAACTTGGAGAACAAGAGAACAGTGTGGGATAAGTAAACTTGGAAAACCTGATTGGTGCAAAGAAATGAAGAAAGTCCAATGCACCTTATTAAAAAAAAACACTAAGAAGTGGGCCTTCAAATGCTTCTAGCTGGTCTGCCCCATACCAGGTTGAAGCCTTTTTTGACTTACATGTGTTCATCCCTCATCCCAATCTCCAGCAGTGCCACTATGTTTTGAATATGGGTTGGCCTTTCACAGGAACTAACAGTACAACATATGGTGCAAGTTCACTGGGATGATGAGAACAATGCACCTACAACAAAATAAAACAAATAAAAATGACTACAATGAACTTGCAAAACACCATCAATTGTACTACCTCACAGAAAAATACTTCATAGCTGAAAGTGCATTAGAATTACAACAAATATAATCAAATAAACCTTCAACATCACTAATATGAATACAAAAACAAAATGCCTGCATAAAAATGACACTGATTGACAAATCTAATTTTGTAGGGCCATCTTAGTGAAACTTTAAAAATACTTTAAAAAATACTTGCCACACAATCATGGCAGATGAGAAAAATGATAATGAACACCACCTGATAGCAGTGGTTAATATAACTAACACTCATACCAATACAAATACAACTTCAAATATATAAATATGTATTAACACTTACTTTCTCTTCAGCCACACTCCTGCCATGTGCACAGTGAGTTCTGGAATCAAAAGGATAAAACTGCAGAAAATGGTGGCTGTTATACTTTCCAAAATGAATACGAAAAAAAGAGTACTTTATCCCAATAAAACTACAAACATGAATGACACATTTTCACTACAACCAATCAGAGAGCTACACAAATAGAATAGTAACAACAACTAATAACAAACAATGAAACTCACAGACATCTATTTTTCCCCATCCAGTATATTTTACAGCTGCAGCTATTCGACATGGCTGCAGATCTTGCTTTTTATCCATGGCTACACATACATTTTGCCGCAGGCCCAAAACCAAACTAAATCGGCCTTCAAAACTTCAAATGATGTAAGAGAACAACTATGCAGATAAAATAACACACACAAATACAATTTTGTACCTTTAGCATCCACATAAAAATATAATTATTGCACAGACCATTTATCATTTATAGACATGGCATAACTGCGCCTACGCGTACTACCAATAAAATTACAAAATCAATTGAGGCACGCCTAACCAAGTTCTTTTCAGTAGACCCAGTTATAGAAAAGACCTACATGTCCATTGGCTGTTAGCCGCAGCTATACTAAAAAAATACAAATAAAAATATGTATTTCCACCCCGCCAAACTACAAACAAGTGTCTCTAACATGCTTACCAGCCACTCTCACTCCCCATGGTCCTCCTCCACTCCCCTGGTCTCTCCCAATCCCCCAAAACACTCAATGCATCTATGATGATACTACCCCCAAAATGTTGGATTGCCGTGGCTACCACACTTCCACAAATATATGACGTGCCATTTGCCATAATATAGCCGTGGCTACACAGGGTACCACATCTGCCCCCGGGTAGCAATGATGTGCACTGAATGGCTGTAGGATAGCCACAAATAATTACAACAGTGTCATCAACCAATTACACATTCGAAAACACACACACCATATATTCCCTGCTCATACAAACTACTAGAAATTGAAACTAGGAATCATTTTCTGGAATCAAAAAGAAAGACTGCAGATATCATGGCTGGTTTAAAAACTGTGTGGCTGATCAGAGACAGTTGGCTGTTTTGGTTACTGACTTTTTGTGAGAAACTAAACATTAACATGCACCTATGTTTGAGAGATTTTACAATTAAATGATTTGGATTGCTGGGAAAGCATTGTTTCCTGGTTTTTCCAAAATTGTTCTGTCTGAAAAGCACAGGGCTGCCAGACGTCATACTATTTCATTGTGGAGGCAATGATTTGGGGAATGTACAAGGTGATGAAAAAAGACATGGGAAAACTAATGGAACTACTTCCTCACACCATCTTTACCTTTTCCAATTTGACTAAGCGGCAAACATGGAGATGACCACTAGATTTAATCGTAAAATTGAGAAATCACAGAAAAATGTTGATAACGTCATTTCAGCATTCAATAGAAACCACAACCAATTATGGATTTCAAACAACATAAAGTTCTACATGGCCATTTTCTATAGACATGATGGAATACACCTAACCGAAAAGGAAATGCAGTGTTCCTTCATAACATGAAAACAGTACTCCAAATGTGCTAAAGTACTCCACTCCGTGTACCTCAAAATAGTCCTTTTGAAGGACTACTTATTGCATATAAATACACAAATATACTACAGATAATAACACAAACCATTTTTTTTTGTATTATTCCTTATTATACTCGCAGGTACATTTAATTTACTTTTATTATAACCGCAATTACAAATTGTTAGTTAAAGAGGGGGTGGCTCATTTGGGTTTTGTAATACAATAGAACTTAAAAGATCAATACAGTACAACAATGCTCATGCAGTTATGTAAGGTAGCTGAAGATAAACAAAGCAGAAAAAAATACATAACAGTAAACTCGCTAGTGAAACATTTAATAGGCACAATATATAATAGCAAGAGTGTCAATACACACCATATACATCCCTATACCTATAGAAATTACTTTTAAAAAGAAATAAAACACCAACACCCCAAAATCTATAGCTGTGGGTATGGAACTACTGATATGTGTGGCTATCTGTAGTCCTGCGTAGCCTCACATATAGTCCTCACCAAGCAGTCCCATCATACTTACCCCAATATGGCAATATTTTTGTCCAATTTGCAAAGTTTCACCTTACACCTCTGCCATTTCCCACCTTCTATCATTATTTTTAACACTTTTTGTATTTTTTTCCACTGTTTTTGCATCTGTCGTCATCCAAGAACATCTGACATCATTGCAGACTTTTCGGACAGTGTCACGTGACCACAAGCACACGCACGGCATGATGACATGTCCACAAACGTGTCCACATTTCACAAATGGGTCCATGCTTTGCAGAAAGTTTGTAACTGCATTTTCTGCTTATCTAGTTACTTTCAAGCTCAAATGTACCCCTGTACAGCTCCTGCACCTATCCATACTCATTATTACTTAACAATCTAGCACAGAGCACATACTTGGAAGAATATTGACAAAACTGTCATTCATCTTAAAAATGGCATCGTTATTGCCATCCCTCCTCCCAAGAGCCACTACCAGCAGGAGGACCTACACACAAAAAAAGTGCAGTGTGTCCAAAGACAATGAACAGGTCCAAGAAGATGAGGTTGAGGTAGTGCCTACCTCTAGCAACAAAAGAGAATCATGGGTGTGGCAGTTCTTTACAACTGTTGGGAATGTACCAAAGGCTAAAGCTACCAAAGTGAAATGCACTGAGTGCACTCAGTCGTGGACTACCTGGAGAGTACTCCTACGGGACCACCTCCATGTGCCACCACACCCATTCCAACCACAGCAATGCTCTCAGAAATGCTGTTCCTTTCCTAGCAAGTACTACTTCTGTGGGACACAACATTCTACCAGCTACCTTGCAAGCAATAAAAGAGGCTGTTGATCCATTCCATTGAAGACAGCAGTCCTCTGTATATACTGCAACACACCACTCTGAATGGGGGAGCAATTTTGAATCTGTAATTGAGGAGCATGAGAAACACTACCCCCTACCTCAGATGAAACACACACGCAACATCTTACCCTGTCTACCTGCTCCTCCATATTAGTGGTTGGTGCATCTTCCCTCATTTCCCTCCCCACCTAACTTTCTAACCTCTCCTGAAAATAAGACAACAAAATCAAAACATGACAAAAAAGGTTCCTTTAAGAACCACCTTTCACAGTTAAAAAATAGAACTCAGTAAAGTGCCTAGACTCAATAAGATTTTCCAACATTTCCATTAGCATTTTGTGTTATGCTAATGGGAATAATGTGGCCTGCATCCCGCGTTCTAGTTACTGGAACAAGGGATAACGGCCCGCCAGTCCGAGTTATCAGCCCAGAAGCAAGGGCAGATAACGAGGTCTGCGGAATGCTATCCCCCGTTCCAGCCCATGCAATGGGGCATGAAGGTCATTACCACATAAAATATCCCGGGGTGGTAAAAAGCTGATTTTTTTTATACACAGGTACGCTAGCGGCTTCCCACTTCAGGAAGGAAAATCCTTTTCCAAGATGGCCACCATGGAAAGGGAAGGCAGGGCTCCATACACAGCTCCTCTTCCCTTTCCATGGTAGCCTGCAGAAGGCGAAGAATGAACCCTATGCCCATATTACCACAAGCACATTTTTTCTCCCTTTAAAATCTATCCCAATTTCAAAAAACTTCACCACATAGCCGATCCCAGTTGGGCATGGCCACTTAATCCCCATTGGTCATCCTTTGTGGTCATGGCCAGTAGCCAGATTGTCTGGGTCATGACCCGGAAAATCTGGCCACTGCACATGGCCACAGGCTATACTTCAGTCACCCAAGTTATATTACTATTTTTTGTACCTACATTATGACACTTGTCAAAAAATAAAAATACTGACACATTTGCAAAACCATGATTTCAGGTCCTTGCCACTGCTCCTTACACAAATTTGCTGGAAATCCGCCCATGTTTTATTTTTTCAAAAGTGCCAAAACATATGTACATACAATAGTCATATAACTTAGCCCCCACTTGACAAAATCCATTCAGACTTTGCACAAACATTCAAGGTTGGGTCTCTAATCTTTCTGAAAAATGTTGTCTACATTTGTCAAACGGCAACACATTTATAAGCCATCTATAAATGTTGAGACCCCCCTCTAATTTAGCCCCCTCTTGACAAAACGTTCCACTGTAGGAAGGAAAATCCTTTCCAAGATGGCCACATTGGAAAGGGAAGGCAGGACTCCAGAGAGAGCCCCTCTTCCCTTTCCATGCCGGCCTGCAGAAGGCAAAAATAGAACCCAATGACTATATTACCACAAGCACATTTTTTTCCCTTTCAAATCTATCCCAATTTCAGAGAGCTTTACTACTTAGCCAGTTCCTGGTGAACATGGCCATTGGTCGTCCCTTGTGTTCATGGCAGTATCCAGATTGTCTAGGTCATGACCTTATGTCATGACCCGGGCAATCTGGCCACTGCCCATTGCCACAGGCTAAAACTCAGTCACCAATGTCACAATTTTTCATACCTACATTATGAAGCATGTACACATTTGCAAAACCATGCTTTTAGGTCCTTGCCAATGCTCCTTAGATGAATTTTCTGGAAATCCACCCATTTTTTTTTTCAAAAGTTTCAGAATGTACGTACATACAATAGTCATACAACTTAGCCCCCACTTGACAAAATCCATTCAGACTTTGCACAAACATTCAAGGTTGGGTATTTAATCTTTCTGAAAACCTTTGTATACATTTGTCAAATAGAAACAAAGTTATAAGCCATCTAAAAATGTTGAGACCCCCCTCTAATTTAGCCCCCTTTAGACAAAACTCCACAAAGCTTTGAAAAAACACATATATCTAGATCTAAATTCTTTTTTGCAAACTTGTGTGCAGATTCATCAAATGGCACCACAGTTATAAGCCTTTACAATATGTTGAGACCCGCTCTAATTTTGTTCTCTCTTGAAAAAGCAGCACCACTCTTTCCAAAACCATTCAGATTCAGGTCTAGAATATGCTTCCAAAATGTCATGCAGTTTCATTGAGTGGCGCCATAGTTATAAGACATCCAAAAACTGCTTTTCACCAACCCTGTAATTCACAAATAAGCATAGCTTCCCCGGAACATCTAAGATGTTTACGAACATCGCAGGACTGTCCCGGACTGTTTCCCGGGCATCGAAGAAGAAACACTCTTGTTTTTTGGCTTTCTAAGGCCATGTCCCATCCCATCCTCATCACCCCTCACTGTTAGGGAGAATTCTCAAGAATGTGCTAATTTCCCTTACCTTTTGAGACCCACAGCAACTTTTCTGGATTTGTACAATTTAAATTTTTACCTGGAAAGAGTGTGAGCTTTTTTCCCCACTTTTTCATGTATTTTGATGTGTATTTTTACTTTTCTGTTCTTTGGATATGGGGTTTTAAAACAACTCCATAGGCATCATCTTTTTCTTGTGTGTCACACAACACCTCCATTGCAGTGTCACAGGGTTATCTTTCAGACTCCCCAAGGTTTAAATTCCTTCTCTGGGACTGACTACCATCTCCTAGAGCATCTGAAGTTAAATTGACTTTGCTAGTCCTTTTAAATTCATAGACCCAGCACACCCTATGTTCCTATAGAGTTTTGGAGGGGTTGAATAGCATCCCCTGTGTCTAAACACTCATGCAACAGTCAAATGTTACCCATTTCTCTTGAAATTGCTGGTGGCAGTGGTTTTAGAACAAACTAAAATGATTTTCCCGACCGCGAACACCGGTAGCTAAAAATCGTGTCATCCATGTTTTTCAATTTGGCACCCATGACCCCTCTGTACAAACAGACTCAGTCATCTTTTTTCGCCATTTCTTTTAGGAAAGGTCCTTCTTGTGTTTTACTGTGTGCACCAAGCCAGGTTTGGTCCCTTTGTTCGATGCCCTTTGGCGGGCTTCAGTGCTTAAGTCCTACTCTGGCGCATGAGTGTCTGGGGTGGACAAGATGTGAGGGAGGTGCCCGAAACTCCCTGTGCTTTGCATGATTGGCTGGCTGACTGTCCAGCAAGAACAGCTACCCTGCTGGGTGTGTGAAGCTAGGCTGGAATGAATGGGAGAAAACTTTTTAAAAGGCAAGTCTTCAGGACTGAAAGGCAAAGTCGACCACTGGAACGAAAGAACCGAAGACCAGCTCAAAGAAGATGACTGTTGCAACTCGTGGACCGTTGGTTTGCCCGGTGAAGCCCTGCTGCAGGTCTGAATTGCCTGAAACTCCATCGACAGAGAAGCTCCTTCAAAGACAAACTTCCTCCCTTGAGCTGGTGGGAACAACCAACTCGTAAGCCACCTGGACACCGTCTCCATACTGGTTGAATTTTCATCAGAGTGCTGTTGAAAACCAGATAGCCAGTGAGAAGGATACCAGTTTGTGGACTTTAAGGCACTCATACCTTAAAACCAACGCTTAGTCAAGCTTGTGGCCTCTTCCCTGGGCAGTGCAGGAACCTCCCAATGTCCTCATTCTTGTCCCCACGACTGAAGCTCAGGAAAAGCGAGATCTGCAGGAACTGGCAGGAACGACTGCCTCAGCTACAGCGTTTCTTCATCAATAAGGAACTGTGCAAATGCGTTGTGGAAATCCTTTCTGCCGCAGTGAAAGTTTGTCAAACTTTCCCAATTTTGAGTCTTGTTCGCTCCTAATCTGATATATAACTCTTTTTCTGGCAAACTACTTCTAAGAACATTGGCAAAGACTTAACCATTTACTACCAGTACTGTGCTATCCTAACCAAGACTCTGAACCACTGACTTTGGCCCAGGCCTATTGAATTTAATTGCTGGTTGTAGTGAACTGAAACCTTTTGCCATGACTCTGAACGTAACTGTGCTTTAAATTCTTTTAACCTTGTTTTTCTACCCTTTTTGAAAGTAATTGAAGTGCTATTTTGCTCCCACTTCAGGAGAGCTTAACTTGTTCAGAAACGTATTGGTTATGTACTGTAGTGCATAAAGATTGTCATGTTGGGCTGCTTCTTACTAGTGGAATCGTTTCCAACTGACTGTGCAAATAAATGTATATTCTTTTACCAAGAAACCTTGAGTAAGTGTTTGTTTGACTACTTTGATTGCAAGTCCTTTGTGTAACATCTTGTACTGTTCACATTACTCTCGAGATAAGTCTGGCTGCTCAGCCACTGCTACCACATAACTGTGTAGTACAGACTTGTACCAAAGGTGAGATTGTGCTTACACCTGTTATCTTAATTGTGTGTAGTGTACCCAAAGGGTACTACATGTAATTATGCTAACATTGGTGAACAGTGGTGAGGATAAAGTATAGTTGTTACATTGAGAGTGCTGCTCTTACCTTTGTTCAAATAACCCTCACAAGGCTAAGCACAACTAGAAAAGCAATTGTTTTTATCATGTCTGATATGAATAGCTACAGACAGGAGACCCTAGCCATTTTAACAGTTGATCAGCTTAGAGAAATGTGTAAATCTAGGAACCTCACTGTTAAAGGCAAAATGAATGAACATTGTAGGAATGTCAAAGTCAAAGAAATAGGTCCGCTCTTACCTACTTCTAATGAAAATGTGGAAAATGAGGATGATAATGTTTCAGAGTCCAACTCAAATGTTATTGATGAGTTAGATATGGCAGAGTAGTCTCAAGATGTAGGCCTCACTTTACATCTACCTGCTGTTAGGTCTCAATCTTTTGCCAAATGGGCCCTACCAGGTTCAATGATGAGTCCAGAGTGTGTCTCTCTTGAGAAGATGAGATTTGAGTTAGAATTCAAAAGAATCCAAGCACAACTGAAAGTATACATCAAGAACTTAAACTAAGGTAAATTGAATTACAACATGTTCTTGAAATGAAGAAATTGTCTCTTGAGAATGGTTCTCTCCCAAAGTCTTCTAGGTCTTCCAGTCCTAAGAGCCCTTGCATGCCCAAAGAGGCAGTAAGTATGTATGAGGTTAAGCTTGATATTTTGGATTGGTTGGCAACTTTTGAATATAACCATGGGATTCAGAATATTACAGGGAATCAGCTGATTCCTTGGCTTTTTTCCAGGCTACCCCCAGTTGCATCTGATGTTGTAATGGACCTAGGAGAAGTAGATAGAATGCAGTATGAAAGTGTGAAACTAGCTTTGATGGCTAGGTTTGGGAAAACTCCTTCCCAGTATCTTAAGAGGTTTAAAATCCTCAAAAAGCATGATGGTACCCCTTGGGCTACATGGGGGTGTGAATGTTTGAAAAACATAGATGGTTGGGTTAAGGGTTACAGAGTTACCACTTATGTAGGTATGATAAATCTGTTTATGTTGGAATCTATTTGTGATGCCTGCTTGCCTGAGGTGAGACAGCACTTGACTGACTCTAAGGAAATTGATCCAAAGAAGTTAGCAAGGGCGGTTGTATTGTGGGTTGTCAACAGGGCTACTCACAAGGATTCTTGGGCAATTCAGAAGAAGGATGAGGGAAATCAGCACAAGAAAGATAACAAAGAGAATTCTAATACCTCCAATCCAAAAGAGGGCCACAAACATAACAAAGGTAAGCCACAAGGGAACCCGAATCAGGCTAGTGTAACCCCTGGTGCTAAACTAGAGGTGGGTCAGGCCAAACCCACACTCATAAAGACATTTGGAAAATATTATGCTTGTGGGGCAACTGACCATGTGAAAGGGGATCCCAGATGTAAGGGTAAACCTTCAGGTGTCCACACTGTCTCCTTAGCATTCTCGCCTGAGGAAGAAGTTCAAATGACAAGTGGACACTTTCACCTACTGGCTGAGGAACCCATGAAAGTCTCATCCAGTGCTTTAGTATCCCTGGGTCTGTGGGAACAACAAAACCTAGATGTCTACAATTCCATTCCAGACAATACTAAAGAGTATTACAAAGACAGTGTTCTTGTGAATGGTCAGGAGACCCCTGCCATCCGAGACATTGGGGCCAGCATTACTGTAGTTGATTAATCTTTTTTCAAGGTAGAGGAAGTTGCTAAGGCACCCACATACTTCACTAAGCTTGCTGGAAGCCCTGTCCAAATGCTTCCACAGTTACCAGCTCTCATGCAGTGCAATGACATGATACCTGTTAGTGTTCAGAGTGAAGTACCTGGGAGAGTCCTGTTGGGGAATGACTTAAAAACTCTTGGAGTTGTATCATGCACCCCCAGGCCTCCCAGCAAAAGGAAACAGGAGCAGACTAGGAAGGCCAGAGAAAATACTTTAAGGAGATCTCCAGAGGAACGTATAGAGGAAACTACAACCAACAGTCCATAGGACTTACTGACTGCAATTTCTGAGAAGAAAGAGGAAAAAGGGAAACCTAAAACTTCCAGGAAAAAGCCAGCCAGCAGTCCTGTGCTACCAACAAGGACATCCCAGAGAGGACTGTCTAAAGTCAAACCTGTGATTCCTCCACCAGCAAAGCCTGAGTGTGAGGAACAACCTAGTATGGTTGAATCAGCTGCTGAGGAATCAGAGCTGGAAGAGGGCCTTGCTCCTGTTGGAGATCTGGATCCTGCAGACCATCCTGAGCTGCAGTCTTTACTGGCAGAAGGTGGGCCCGGCAGGGCAGACTTCAGCAGAGGTTAAACAGTGTCCTACTCTTGAAGGTCTTCACCAAAAGTCAGCTTCCCAGCTGGAAGGACTTGAGCCAGGGAAGCATAGGCTATACTGGGAGGATGACCTCTTCTACAGTGAATTTACTGAGTCTTTTCCAGGAGACTACAGAAGACGTGTAGTGCCTCTGGAAAGCAGACAACAGTTCCTACAGTTAGCCCATGAGATTCCTTTAGCTGGTCACTTGAGTTTCAAGAAGACTTAGGAAAGGCTTTCTCAGCATTTCTACTGGCCTACGTTTGCATCTGATATAGATAGATTCTGTAGGAGCTGTCACACTTGTCAGAAATCTGGCAAGAGTGGAGCCAAGAATGTGGCACCCTCGGTGCCTCTCCCTGTGGTGAGAGTCCCTTTTGAGAGGTAGGAATTGACATGGTTGTCCCTTAGACCCTCCAACTTCTTCAGGCAACAGGCTTATCCTGGTTGTTGGAGACCATGCTACTAGGTATCCTGAAGCAATACCTATGAGGACTGTTACAGCTTAGACTGTTGCTAAGGCCCTACTTGGTATTTTTACCAGGGTAGGTTTACCGAAGGAAGTCATCTCTGACAGGGGATCCAATTTTATGTCCCACTACATGCAGGCCATGTGGAAGAACTGTGGAGTGACTTAGAAGTTCTCAACTGCCTACCATCCACAGAAAAATGGATTGGTAGAGAGGTTTAATCGTACCACGAAGAGCATGATAGGTGCTTTAGAGGAATCTCTTAGAAGAAAGTGGGATCTTCTACTGCCATGCCTTCTATTCGCTTATAGAGAAGTCCCTCAGGAGGGAGTTGGATTTAGTCCCTTTTTGAGCTTCTCTATGACCATGCAGTTAGAGGTCCCCTGGCCCTAATTAAGGAGGGGGTTGGAGATGCTCCTTCCCCCAAGCCAGTGAGAGTCACTGACTATGTGATAGGTCTCCAGAGGAGAATATCACACATGATGGCAGAAGCATCAGATAACTTGAAAGCAGGTCTGGCTCTGGTGAAGCATTGGCATGAAAAGAAGGCCAACATGGTTGAGTTTACTCAAGACCAGCAAGTTCTAGTTATGGTACCTACAAGGCAAAGGGCCTTATAGGACAGGTGGATAGGACCTTTCAAGGTTGTGGGCAAGTTTAGAGAGGTTGACTATCTGGTGGAGTTAGGCAATCCTAAGAAGGCTCCCAGAGTCTTTCACACCAACTGTCTAAAAGTTTATGTCTCAAGACCAGAAGTGCGAGCTTTGCTTCTAACTTCAGCTCAAGAAGAGGAGGATAGTGAACCTCTACCTGACCTACTCAGAGGACAGCCTTTAGATGAGAAGATAGGAGTCAATCTCTCTTTTAATCTGACACTGGAACAGGAGGAGTGCAAGTTTCTTTTAAATCAGTTTACCTCCCTGTTTTCACCATCACCAGGCTTTACCCATTGTGGCCAGCATGAAATTCTCACTGGTGACTGTTTACCTGTTAAAATCAGAGGTTACAGAATGTCAGATCACGTAAGAACCCACATAAAGGAGGAGGTCAACAATATGCTTGATCTCGGGGTAATAGAGCCATCCAAAAGTTATTGGTCTAGTCCAGTTGTATTAGTACCAAAGGCAGGATCCAAGGAGGTGAGATTATGTGTGGACTATAGAGCTCTTAATGCAGTCCCTAGGAATGATGCCCATCCTTTATCAAGGACAGATGAACTGGTGGACAAACTTGGTTCAGCCAAGTACCTCAGTTCATCTGATCTCACTTCAGGCTATTGGAAAATAGCTCTGACAGACCATGCCAAGGAGAAAACTGCATTCTCAACCCCAGCAGGCCTCTACCAGTTTAAGGTAATACCTTTTGGACTAAAGAATACCCCTGAAACATTCCAAAGGATGGTTAACCAGGTTCTGAATGTGATGGAGGACTTCTGCATGGCATACTTGGACGACACTGCAGTGTTCAGCCCTACTTGGAAAGAACATGCTGACCACTTTGGAAATGTTTTGCAGGCTCTTGAGCAGGCCCATCTGGCCATAACGGTGAGTAAGTGTCACATTGGTCAGAGTAAAGTTGTCTATCTTGGACATGAGGGAGGAGGAGGTAAAATCAGGCCATTGCCTAGCAAGGTACAAGGTGTACAAAACTGGGCCAACACTACTACTCAAACCCAAGTTTGAGCCTTCCTAAGCCTCACTGGTTACTATAGGAACTTCATTGAGAACTTTGGGACCATAGCTTCTCCCTTGAATGTGATCTCCTCACCCACAATTCCTAAAAAGGTCAGGTGGAATGAGGAGTGCACTCAAGCATTTGAAGGACTTAAGTAAGTCATTTGTCAAGCTCCAGTCTTAAGAGCTCATGACTACAACCAAAAGTTCATTGTGCAAACAGATGCTTCCAATACAGGTATACGTGCAGTTCTGAGTCAGCTGGATGAGAAAGATAGGGAGCACCACATTTGCTTCATCAGTAGGAAGCTGAAGGAACCTGAAATAAGGTGGGCAACCACTGAAAGAGACTGTTTTGTTATTGTGTGGTCACTGAAGAAGTTTATACCATACTTGTATTGATCTACTTTTGTGATTCAGACTGACCACCAACCCTTGAGATGGTTGATGCAAATGAAACCCGTAAACTACTACTGAGATGGTCAATCAGCCTGCAAGGGTTTGATTTTACCATTGTAAACAGGTCAGAGTGTCATCACCAAAATGCTGATTGTCTCTCCAGGATGTTTGACCGACTGGAGTAAGGAGATTCATGCAGGAGTGGATTAAATCCTCCTATCCCTTAGTCTGGGGGGGATGAGTGTTAGGGAGAATTCTTAAGAATGTGCTAATTTCCCTTACCTTTTGAGACCCCCAGCATCTTTGCTAGATTGGTAGGATTTAAATTTTTACCTGGAAAGAGTGTGAGCCTTTTTTTCCCACTCTTTCATGTATTTTGATGTGTGTTTTACTTTTGTGTTCTTTGTATATGGGGTTTTAAAACAACTCCATAGGGATCATCTTTTTCTTGTGTCACACTGCACCTTCAGTGCATTGGCACAGGGGTGTCTTTCAGACTCCCCAATGTTTAAATACCTTCTCTGGGACTGACTACCATCTCCCAGAGCATGTGAAGTTAGATTGACTTTGCTAGTCCTTTTAAATTCATAGACCCAGGCACACACTATCTCCAGATGAAGTGCTGGAGGGGTTGCCTAGCACCCCCTGTGTCTAAACACTCATGTAACAGTCAAATGTTACCCTTCCCTCTTGAAATGGCTGTTGGCAATGGTTTTAGAACAAACTACCATGATTTTTCCCGATCAGCTATGTTTTTCAATATGGCACTAACAAGCATTAACCAGATCGACAAGTGCAATGTTGTGTTTTTTAATATGATTTTACTGCACTGTTCATGGACACAGGCATCTGTCTGCAAATCCAACATGGCGGGCGTTTCCCAAAATCTGACGTACTTCACGCTTTTCACCAGCCAATCAGCAGGCACGCATGATGTCTGCAGACCTCATGTCGGCATCTGGGCCAATCAGAGGCCTGTCCATGATACGAACAGGGAAGTGAATCTGTCAACCGAACCCAGATATCACAAATTGTTTTTACCTACTTTTTGGTTGTTTAAAAAAAAAAAACTACTGAATGGATTTACACCAAATTCACAAAATCCCACTTTCGGGACCAAGCCAGCACTCCTGCCGCATATTTGCTTAAAATATGTCCAGCGGTTTGGGCTGTAGACGTGAGCACATTTTTTTTTCCATTGCGTCTATGGGAAAAACCATACATTTTGGGACCCCACCTATAACATTGTCAACCCCTTGATGAAACCACACCAAATTTCGTAGAATCTATCTGACAGGGCCATATACATATTGTGCAAAGTTGTGTGAGGTTTAGTTCAGGGGCAGTGACGTTATAAGCTGCCCAGAAAATACTCTTCCTATGGGTTGAGCAATTTAACCATAACTGCAGGGCTGCTACCACATGCCCTGTAATATATTCTCGAACACCAGTAAGTTCTCGGAAGTGTGCTGTTTGCTGGAACAAACCCTGTCTGGACTTTGGACTAATTGCCGGCTGGTAACAAGATACGAGTATTCTGCTCGCGAGCCGCGAGTGAAAGGAGGAAGTCGTTAGCAGCAACACCCGGACATTGCCTGACTTTGATAGTGAAGGATTGACTCGTATCAGGTGGCACCTCCGCTCCGCTTCCCCTGAGACGAGTGATATACTCAGCATGCCACGCACCATGCGCGCGCACCAGTAAGTGCACGGAAGTGTGCTGTTTGCTGGAACAAACCCTGTCTGGACTTTGGACTAATTGCCGGCAGGTAACAAAATACGAGTATTCTGCTCACGAGCGCGAGTGAAAGGAGGAAGTCGTTAGCAGCGACACCTGGACATTGCCTGCCTTTGATGTAAATATAGACAAGTGTTTTTTGTCCTATTAGTTGGATTGGGTACGCCTTTTGCTTTTTCCCAGACCCCTTGTCAGATTAGATACGCCTCTGTGACGCCATCTACATGCACGAGTCTAATGGTAGTTCTCTTTATACTTTTACAGTGAAGGATTGGCTCGTATCAGGTGGCCCCTCCCCTCCACTTCCCCTGAGCCGAGTGATATACCCAGCATGCAGCACACCATGCGCGTGCACCAGTAAGTGTGCTGTTTGCTGTTCGCGGTGCACGTTGAGCCTTTCTGAATTAGGCTGACCATGAGGTTCATGTGAGACACATTCCTTTTTTAAGAATAGGAGTTATAGATTGAGAACTGTACTAAGGAAGTGTTTAAGTGCTGTTTTAAATGTGTTTATTCTATTAATCCCTACAATTACTTACAATGATCCAGTTGTCCTAGATTTGAGGGGCCTGCCCCCTGACCCTATCAGTAGCACTGGTTGTTAGCCAAGGCATTAGAGATTCCTCACTCTATCACATCTTTTTAGGATGCCAGACCGCATCTATTGTCAGAATGGTCTGTACTTAATTCCTAGTTCAGCTCCACTGCTTCAGCTAGCGCGATGATGTCATGCGACGCGTTCATGTTGGTTTACGTTGGACGCCATTTTTTACACTCGCTCCTACGAGTTTTCAATTCAGCACAACTCGCTGAATACGAGCGTTCTCCTCTTCCCTGAGATGTTGCCTTGAAAGAAGCCAGAGCTTCATTCTGAACCACAAAGGTAAGCCTGACAGTGGGACCCTCATCCACTACTTTTTAATCCCAGAACACTACAACTAGCAAGACGTTTTACCATTATTCCCACTATCTTTTGTCTCCCCATATTAGGAGACTGTTTGGAACACACAGCACTTTTTTGTAAGAAGTGCTTGTACTACCAATCAACCTTAAGAGACAGGTTTAAAACAGCTCAGGTGTCTGGGCGTTTTTGGACTATTAGTTATTCTTTGGAAGCCATCTGGCAGGTAAACTGCCCCTACTCATTACCTGTTGATGATTCAAATATCATACACAATTCTGATCCCATCTTAAACTAGAACACTGTTTGGTTTTTGTTGTTTTGTCTCTTATAGTCTTTGGGAATACCCTAAACCCTGAAACGCTTGAATCTGTGTTACCCATTCGTTCTAGCAATAATCCCTGTCACCCAGATAATGAAGGTACATCACTCTCCTATCCTCTATTATCTCCATGACATTCCAGCAAATATGTTGTAAATATTTAAGTACTAAGGAGATTCACTTTTCTATAGGTGACCCATTGGACAGGGATTCTGAATAAACTGATGCCACCACAGCACTAGAGGCAACCTCGGGCAACATAGCGAGGTATGAAACATTACAATGTATGGTAGATTCAATTATAGACCAAAAGCTGGGTAATGTGAACCTTATATATTCTGAGAACTATGATTTCTCTCATAGATATCCTGTTCACACCTACATTGAACCTTAGAAAAAGAAGAAGCTCTATGGACTTGAATAGACTTTGAGAAAACCCTAATACCCACTCCTGATGAAGGGATTTTTTCCCGAAACGCGTAGAGTATTATGAATGTTATGTATCTTTTCCTGTGAAAAATAACAGAGATTGTTGCATACTTGCACATTTGTTTATCATATTTGAGTTTCTTGCTTATAAATGACGATGTATGACGATGACATGTGAAACTGTGTAAACACAAAAAGAATAATATTTGTGAATAAACAAATATCTGTTTTTTAGTAGCATCAGTGAAGATAATTCACTTTAAACATTGATAAAACATAAAATATAGCTATTAGCAGAAATATTACCACTAATGCCTACTTTTGTAGATAGACAGAATATTCACTATACTAGCAAAAGAATTACTACTGGAGTCATTCCCTTTATATGGTTTTCCCTAAACAGGTTGACTTATACTGTTACATAGAATCTCTGTCTGAAAAGTATACCTTTTGACTGTCTTTTGACAGTAACCTTGAGTATGCAGGGGACACGAGTAGTCCACAACCTGTGGATACCCTCCCCTTTTTCAGTTTTTCCAAACTCACAACCTAGTGTCAGGGTTGTGTCTCTCTCTTCTGCACCTCACCATCAGTCTAAAGACTATCAAATAGGTTAATTCCTGAAGTAGTCAGGTGTGCAAAGGTGTTCATTTCTCCCCTGTTAAATGCAACTACGCTCAGTGAATAATACCCAAAGGAAAATGGGCGATTTTAAGCTAGACACCAGTAAACAAATGAGTCAGCCCAATCGTGCTTGCAAAAGAAAAATTATATCACAACCAGGACTATTGACTGAATGTAAATTGGCCAAAATGACGTCATTTTTTAATAAAATAGAGGGTTCTGAAAATAAAATGATTTTAAAGAGCGAGCAGACTATGACCCCAAAAGAGATTGAATGCTCAGCACTGGAAATTATGGATGAACTAGCAATTGCTTTTCCATGCATTGGTAGTAAATTGATATCACAGATGGTAAAACCAACTGGAGATAATGTACAATTTCATGATGATAACACTCGTCCATGCCCCACGAGTGATGGGGGGACAGAACCCTATGTGGAAAAACATGTGGGTGAAAAATGTGAATTGTTAAATGCAGGAGAAAGGTTTGAAATCGATGCAAATTCAGGACTAATAGTCATAAGAAAAGCCTGTTTAGCAATTGATAATCAGATCCCTGATAGACCGACTGTGGAAAAGCCTGAGGTCATAAAAATTGAATCACTAGATGAAACAAGCTTCGAAAGCATGAACACAGAAGAGCTATTTCAAGCATTAGAAAATGCCCTAATTACTATTATAGAAAGATGTGAGTCCATAGAAGATAAGTTAGCGATTCATTCACTGCTATTATGCGATATTAGTAAAAGAAACAAGAAAAATGAGTGACAAAGGTGCGAATACCGTAACAGAAACAGAGTATGAATCTGCATGTGTCTGCAGAAAAATAAATGATCAGATAAGACTGAGTAAGACTGGTGAAAGAAAGAATGAGTATAATGTGTCAGAATATAAATCGCCAAGTAAAAAGGGTATGTGTGATAAAGAGAAATTGGAAAAGCAAAATTATAAAAAACACACAAGAAAGCTACAAGCTAGAAAAAAGAAAAATAAATATGGATAAGCAGTGATGTATAGTTTTAAAACGACAAAAACGATTAAGAATGGGTGTATAATTGAAATAGAAGACACTATTGAACCTAGGAAATCAGATAATAATTTGGTTAATGACATAAGAAAACCTGTAGAATCAAAAGTGAAATCTATATGTAAAGAGCCGAATTATGTAGGCGATCATAATGTTGCAATACATGAGCATCAACCAAATGATAGTAATAGGAAGCTACTGAAGACACAAAAGAAAGTTAACAAGACTGATACTGACATCCGAGACTTTTTCATGAAACCTTCAGTGTCCCATTTAGGCAAACTCAGTACTAACTGCCAGAGCCCCTTAACGAAGATAACATGCCCAAAAAAGAAAAAAACAGACAAAATTGGAGTGTGCTGATGATATACTGAGTGATGTACAGAAACTCTATGAAAGCACAGTAGGATTAGGGATGCTCAGAAAAAAGTGTAAGCAATATGAAAAGCATCAAAGGACAGAGGGGTAAGGAGCAGCGTAAGAATGGCTTACAAAGAGTAGAAAAAGGAATATATGGGGGTACTCGATTGAATGAAAGGGCTCCTGGTGAAACGAAAAAACATGATCTGGGTCCTCCAAATTGAAAAGATAGACCCTAGTGAAATGCTGGTGCTCAATTGACAACGAATACTCAGATTATGTGCTGCAATTATTCCATTGAGGGTGATTGTTTCTGATGATCTGAAAATAATAGATCAAGTGGTAAGTCCAACATGGATTGTCACCAATGTATGGTGCTATGAGAAGACAATATACAAGTTTATATTGAGCCAAAAAGAGCATTTTGAGAAAATTGGCTACACATGTAATGAAAAACTAATGTCCTGGGACAAATATGAAGTGAAAAGAACCAGACAAGTTGAAAATAAGGGAGAGAAAGTGAATAATGAACAATGGGTAACTAAATCTAATCAAAAGAATGTAGCGAAAGTGAATTCAAACCCACCGACTGATATAAAGATCCCTGATGGCTATTGGCAATGGCTCCCTATTGCTTTCAAACCCCACTTTGAAACTTGCTCCTGATGATATAGAGTTAATAGTGTCTTGGAATACTCAAGGAAATATACACTAAACTAGTGAAGACGGTCTGAATGCGAATATTCCCAGATTCAGAATAGTGGTCCTCCAGGAAACGTGGCTAGTAACTGATTGTGAAATAGACGGACGCAGCAATCATGTGAGTCCTGCAACACAAGGTATTAGAGAGTGTCCGAAGGGAGGATTAATGGTCTCTATTAAATCACTGTGGAGCGGGATCAAACATGAAGTATCTACCAAGATGATTCTAGTGGTGACTGTGATATGTACTTGCCAATAATAGACACATTTATTTTGGTAAATGTATCTAACCTGCCCAGGGGTAAACATAATAGGGAAAATATATTCACACTAACTAAAGTACTAGTAGAATTTGGAAACAAACTACCAGTTATTATAGTTGGAGACCTACATACTAAACTCAAGTTTGAGTCTGAATATATCAATGCCGAACCTAAGTCCGAACCAGTCAATATAGACCCTCTGAAAAGGGAAGTAAAAGAATGGATTACCTGACTTAATAAATTTCACCTACTTATCTTGAACGGCAATACCCTAGGAGACACAGAAGTACAACCTACCCGTATATGTGGAAACAGTATGAGCACTATTGACTATATGATTATAAATAAAAGAGCAAGAATGTTAATATGTGATACGGCAGTTGGGTATAGGGAAGAAAGCGATCATTTGCCTCTCTATATCTGTCTTATAGACAAACATGTAGACACTAACGAATACCAAAGGAATGGAGATATAGAGGTAAATGAGGCAGGAAATCATATAAAATGGAATCCCCGAAATATAGAGAAAGGGAATAAGATTGCTGAACATCTATTGGAAAATTTTATTGACAAATTTGAAAACAGCCCACTTGACAATATGAATGAAATGCTTAGTGACTTTGATTCTATGACTGAAAACATAAAAACTTCTGTCATGGAAAAAAGAACTCATAGAACTATCAAAGAAAAATGGAATCTGGTACATCATAAGAGATTTGATAATGAGATACATAAGGAGAAGAAAAAGCTCAGCGATAGTATTCAAAAATGCATAAAGGAGAGGGCTATAAATGCAGCATATAGGATACAGATACTTAAAAGGCAGTATAAGCATTGGCTGAAAAACTACCAGAAAAGGAAACACGAAGAAACCTGGTTAGATCTAGCACATGTCTCGAAAAATAGAAATAGTAAAGAAATGTGGGATATTCTAAACCGTAGAAAAGACACCACTCTCCCAATTAACTGTTTGCCAGCAAGTGGATGGGTCATCTATTTTAAAAGCACTTTGAGAACGCTAATAAGCGAAGAAAATGGAAATGTGAATGATGCTATGATGTGGAAATGTACAACGACTGTAACCTCCTTGGTAAACATAATAAAAAAACTGCCCAAATCAAGAGCAGCAGGACCAGATAGCACCTGTAATGCATTGCTACAGAAGGCCCCAGAACTATGGGCCAGGGTACTACTCATTATAATCCAGCGGATTGGGAGACAAGGCAAGCTGCCAGAGTCATGGAAGAAAAGTATAATACTGCCCATATGCAAGAAAGGCCCACGTAAAGATCCTGCTAACTACAGGATGTTGGCTATGCTAGACATTCCGGCTAAATTATTTGCCAAGATTCTGTTCATTGATTTGAATCAATGGATTATCAAATGTGGAGTTCTGCCTGATAATCAATCTGGCTTTAGAGCGGGATCATCTACAACACATAACATTGTAAATTTAGTAACTGCCTTAGAATATTCGTGTAAGGTTCGTGGGCTGTCTGTATATGTTGGTGTCATAGACTTTTCGGCGGCATTTGATACTATCACACGAAGTAAGCTATGGGCCAAGCTCAAAAACTGGGGAATACCACCTGGGTTATTGTATATGATACAACTGCTTTATACCGATACGTCGGTTCGAGTTTGTCTTGACCTAGAAGGGAGACTATCAGAAGCCATACCTACTATACGTGGAGTTAAACAAGGCTGCACCCTAGCGGCCCTCCTATTCAACCTATACTTGGCAGACTTCTTAAATGAGGCTAGTAACAGTCAGACATTTGATATCAAGACACATATCAAGGCACAGTTAAGCTTGGCTCGCTAGGCTACGCTGATGAGCTTGTCTTGATTGACTATACACCTGAGGGCGTCCAATTAGACGAATTAGTAAAGTTTGCAAAAGAGAATGATTGGGTTATTAATAATGAAAAAACAAAAGTAATTACGTTTGACTCCAAACATCTGATTAGAAATCAAAAAACAAAATGGATGATAGAAACTAGACAGCTTGAGGTTGTGAACGAATTTAAGTATCTGGGCGTGGTTATAGATCATAAGCTTAACTGGAATAAAACACTGGTGTGAAACAAAGCATAAATGTATGATAGCCACCATGGCGCTAAGCAAATTTATCAGCAACCAAGAAAACCTATCTGTGAACACTGTTGCCACACTATATTCCGCCAAAATTGTATCTTGTCTACTATATGGTGCTGAATTATGGGGAACTTGTTTTAAGAAAGAGTTGAAAACATTTGAAGCCAAAGTGCTAAGGATATTGTTGAGGATGCCAAAAAACCTTTCAAACGAATATATACTGCTGGAATGTGGACTGATAAGTGTGAATAGTCGTATTGAACTAATGGTGGCTATGCTATATGTGAAATTGTATAGACTTACCAATGGCACATTTGTGATAAAGGTTATGGAACAATATGGTTGTTCAACCACCAAAATTAACTTTGTTACCATAAATAGGTGGAGAAAGGTATATTGCTGTTCTCTATTGCGCAGATTAAGCAGAAATTAAAAAGACTAATCTATGGTTTAGATTATGAACAGATGACAGTAAACCTGGGAGAAAAAGTAAACAGTGGTCCATTCTTAAATCAACTGATGTCCAGGGAAGGCAAACCCACCTAACAGTATGCATTTCCAGAGTGCAACACGATTCATTGGTATTTAACATCTGTAACATATTAGTAATACTAGGTGCGAAAAATGGTATTCAAAAAGATGCTAGATATTACAGACTATGCAGGGTAAATACATTGGAAACAGCCCATCACATAATATGTGAATGTGAGAGCCTTGATGAAGTACGCAGGGAATACTTAATGAAAAACAATAACAATACGTATAAGTGCAATATGTCTGAAATGTTGTTGAGTCTTATGGCCGGAAATTATATGAACTTAATTTTTTATTTGATTAAGTTTTATGTGATGATTTTAGAGATTTTAACAGAATTATCAAATGGTGTACTGATGTTTTTATAGTGATATTTTAACCTGTGATTGACAAAGACGTTTGATTGTATACTACTCTCTGGGAAATATCTTGTGATTTTATATGCTTTATATGTAAAACTGTAATTGTTATATGCATATTAAATAACACTGGGGTGGGGGTTGAAGGACGCACTCTGGTTCCCAGGTTATTCTACTTTCCACAGTTCAGATGGTGTTCTCCTCCAAGCAAACTTTCATGCCTCTTGCAATCTCCAGGGACGGCAGTCTGTAAGGGTGTTGCTGACTAGTACCCAATGTGGCCTTAGGGGATTCTGGTAACTGTAGTGAATGCAGGTAGCCAGCAACCAACTCTCCCTCCAATTGCACAGTGCAAGACCACAGTGCGGGGATTGGTGGTAAACCAGCAGTGTGGCTTTCCAGAGTGGGGCATGTATTTCCCCAGTTCATTTCCCCAATCCCTCTGGAGTCTGGATATCCCAAGCATTTTTTTCACACTGAGTGGGGGCGGTCGATGCGTGAGCTCTGGCTCCTAGCTTGGTGTGCTTTCCACGGTTCAGATGGTGTTCTCCTCCAGCATGCTTTCATGCCTCTTTCAATCTTCAGGGAAGCAGTCTATACAGGTGTTACTAGTTAATCCCAACTGTAGCCTCAGGGGATTCTGGTAACTGCACACTGGTTCCAGCATGGGGAGGGGTAGAAAAACAGCTGTGTGGCTCTCCTGAGTGGGGCATGTATTTCCCAGGTGCAGCTCCCCAATCCCCTTTGGTGTCCGGAACTCCCAAACATTTTCTAACACTAGGGGGGGTCGAGGGATGCACACTGGTTCCAAGTTTAGTGTGCCTTCCACAGTCCAAATGGTGTTCTCCTTCAAGAGCGCTTTCATGCCTCTTGCAATCTTCAGGCAGGCAGTCTATACAGGTGTTGCTGGTTAATCCCAATTGTAGCCTCAAGCGATTTTGGTAACTGTAGTCAATGCAGGCAGCCAAGAACCAACTCTCCCTCCAATTACACAGTGTAAGCCCACATTGGGTGGGGGATGGAAAACCAATAATGTGGCTCTCCTGAGTGTGCATGTATTTCCCCGGTGCAGCTCCCCCAATTCCCTCTGAAGTCTGGAACTACCAAACATTATATCACACTGTGGTTGGGGTGGTCGTGGGGTGCACTCTGGTTCCTAGCTTAGTGTACCTTCCACAGTCTACACAGTGTTCTCCCCCAAGCGTGCTTTCATGCCTCTTGCAATCTTCAGGGTGGAATGGAATAAACTCAAACCACAAAAAGTCCTCCAGTCAACGCTTCTTGCCGAAGTTGTGTCCGACCTGGTCCAATTCCGTCCAGCTGTTTGGACTATGCAGTGCTGCAAAAATGTACCTTTTTCGTCTATGGGAAAATGAATGGGAAGTAGGCCGTAACTTTGTATTTGTTTCTTCTTTTTTGTTGTTTTTTAATATCTTTTTTATTTTAAAACAAATCTTTAACACACTTTGCAGTCTATGGGGGTGGGAGCGAGCATCCCAAATTGACTTCACAATCGTGGCCAAACTGCAGCATGAGTCAAAAGTTACTAGCAATACATTTTTTCAAGGTTCCTATGGGAACTAGACTCACCTTTACTATAGGGCCACGACCTGCACCCTATAATTAATAGGTCAGCTTGGACAAGACTGTTTTTTTCTGTGATAAAAAAGAAGTGAAAGCTTTACTTGTTCTGACTCTTCGGCAGAGCAACATCCTGTTCCAGGGACAAGAGAGATTCTGTAGGTTGGTTTCCCAGGTTGGAGTTCTGCAACACTTCCAGGGCTCCTTAGTTTGGTGCTTTGAATGGATGTTTTTCCTAATCAAGGTGTGAGAAAAACAGCGACAAGCAATGTTGCTGGAGCAGGGTGATAGCATGCTTTCACCTGCAATGGCAGTCAAGGGCAAAGTGACAGGCATGAACGACACACCCTGAATCTGTGAAGAAAAGTGCGATGTGACACCAATACTCACGGTTCCATGTGATTATTACACATTTAAAACACAGAATAATCATTAGTTTGGGTGTTTCACCCTAAAGTCCATTTCCTCCAGCCCAGTCACACACTGACACAAACACACACACGCACGCACATGGACTCTCTCAGCCTCCCCCCTCCCTTCTACACAAGAAACACTCTTCACTGACCCCCAACAAACACTTTTATTCGTGCCCCCTTCCCATCCACGCCACACATATTCCCCTCTACATTCACACAGATACAGACACACACACACATACACTTAACTTCAACGCCCACAACTTTTTCTCGTCCAGCCTAACTGCTCCTGTCAGCCCCTTCAGCAGGGGTTGACATTTCGGCTTAGAAAAAACCGATTTAGGCCGTTTCCAAGCAGTCTTTCTAAATCGATTTATTTTTATTTTGGCAAAACTAAAGAGTTTTTTTTTCATGCCATACCCACGCATGTAATAAGAGCTTTATTGTAATAACCACACAATGGATAGGATTTTGCAATCATATTAATGTTCCATAAGAACTACAAGTGGAATATTTACTCAATGCATAGGAGTAGGGGTTTAGTCCAGCAGGAGACACAACACAACAAGAAAAGGCCTGCAGAAAGGGTGAAGAAAAATGAAATTGGTGAAATACAAGAATCAATTACTATAAATATATATATCACTTTGCCAAACCACATGAAAGCCTCTCTTCTCAGATTAAACATGGACAATACATTATCTGGTAAAATGCCCACTCAGGAGAGTCAACGATCACATTTTAGAGGACACTTCCATTTGGATATTTAGCTAATTATTGTGAACGACTTGGGGATTCACCTTATATGTTTTATGTTTTTACAGATTTGGAACCCCTTGTTAGGCGGAAATCTGTGCAGTTCCCTCTTGGACCATTGCAAAAGATTTAGGACTACAGGTGTTTGGCAGTAAACCCACTTGGTAGCAGCCTGCACCACACAGATTCACTGTTGGTAACTGTGGCTGAGCAGTCAGACTTCTCTCAAGAAGAGTTTAAGCAGTATGTGGAGTATACAATATAGGACAATTCTTCACAGTAAGACAAGCAAACACGCAACAAGGCTTCAGTGTAAAGATATTAAGGTATTTATTTATAACGGAACATCTATCAAAAACACTATGGCACTATCACGGCAAACAAATCAAACACAATTACTCTACGAAGGAGAAACGATCAATCCCCCTAGCAATATTTCCACAAGTCTAGGTTTTACCGGCACCACTTATTTACAGACAGAGGTGTATGCCTCAACCTAGATGGCACTCTAATATTAGTTAGGACGGGAGAGAAAAATAGGCAGGTTACGAAAGCGACACAGTTCAATACTTCACGGGAAAAATGCAAGGCAAGAAGGCAAGAACCACAATAGATCATAAAGTTCAGAGGCCAGGCCCACTCGGAGAGAGGCAAGGCGATATGTCCCAAAAGTCTCTAGAGGAAATGCGTTCAAGTATTTGTAGCAAATTGTTATCGGCAGATTGAACCAGTTCAGAACAATACGTGAGAAAGCTTGGAGGCGACTCAACGGAAAGGAGAGGATTAAGACACCTCACTCGAACCGATCGAAAGGGAAGCCAGGCGGACACGGTACCTTGTTTGTGGAGGGACAGCTCCGGCAGGGGCAGTTGTTCCTGGTGGTGGATGCACGTCGGGTCTTTGCCAAGAGTAGAGATGATCTCGTCGTCAAAGAAAAGTGAAGTCCGGTGCACCACCAGGGAAGAGACCAGCCGCGGAGTGCTCTGTCACAAGGCACCACCTTTTGGTCGCGATACAGGGGTAGTGGCTATCTGGTTGCAGAGGTGCTCTGCACGGGCAATTCGACCACTGCGTCCTGAGGCGAAGAAAAAGCAAAGGGGACTGGTTGTTCCCACCAGTCAGGGGAAGAGACTCTCTGGCAGGGAGATCTCCTCTGTCGTCGGAAAGTGGTGAGTCGGTTCCGCAGGGCTCCACCGGAGGTGTCGTCGTGCAGGTCGACTCAGCGTTACCCTCGTCGGATTCTTAGGTCCTGTGGCGACTTCTGAAGATCCAGTCCCAAAAGCCCTGCTTTTATGCAGAAACCCCCATTCATTCAGCCTAGCTGTCAATCAACACATGCTAAGTGGTGAGCGGGGAGGCTCACCACTTGGGCCAATCACTCCAGAGTGCAACCGGAGTTGGCAAGGCAACTCGGTCCAGGGTGCCTAAACCCCCTCCCACACCCCTGTGGTAACCCAGACAGAATGGCACCACTTTGGAGGGTCTCTGTACAGAGCCCGCCAAAAGTGGAACAAAGGGCTCAACCTTTGGTTTAGGAGTCACAGAGACGAAACACAGACGCCATTTTAAAAACCGAGTTCTGGCAGAAAATACCATCTGATAAACTTATTTACGATAAGTAGACCGGTGGTACGTTAGAGATTAACGAGGAAAAGTATCAACCTCCAACAATGGGACGAATCCCATAGGGTTATGTTCGGGGTCGAACATAACAAGTAGTTTCCACTGCCACCAGCCAAAACTCGACGAGGGGGGACGGGACAGTGCCCCCTCGAGTAACAGATCCAGGAGTAATCGAATTACCCCTACTAGTACGTCCACAATAAGATGGTTTGTACTAGTTCTGTTAGTAAATTTAGGTCTAGTAAAGCCAATGGTGACTTTACATGCCCGGGGAGACAGTAGTCAGTCCCCGGGTATGGAATCTATGGTGGAGGTCCGCTAGGACGCCCCAGTGTTACGGCACGTAGGGTGCAGTGTAACACACCTAGAAAAACATATGAGACCCTATGGAGTAAAAGACCCCATGGCCCATAGAACACATTGATGTTCAAAGGAATTACACACATTCATGTCCAAGAGTGGGAGGAAAAGAGTCTCACTCTTGGCAGGATGGAAAAAACAAACTCCAGAAATCCAGCAAAGCTGCTGGGGGACTCACTAGGTTAGAAAATTCAGCCTAAACAGAGAATTCTCCCTAACACCCCTGCTCACTGGCTAATGAAATACAGCTTCACACCACTATTGTTGTCTAGCAAAACACAAAAATATGCATTTGTGATGCTGCTAGCACTTAAGTTAAGAAAATAATAGCTTAGTGATTTGATGTGGGACTGCACTTTTGGGGGTGATTGGATTGATATGCAAATAGACATTTCTTGTCTAATCGGACACACTGGGCTAAAACATGGTGGTAGACCCTCCTTGGTGGGCAAACACACATACAATAGGCTACTAAAAATGTGTACATTCTCAGCAGAGAAGTCTTGGATAGTGAAAAGGAGAAAGGAGTGGTTGACAGTATTCAAAACGGTACAAAGGCTCAAAAGGACGTATACAGACAACAGTTTAGAGTGGTGAGCATCAGAGAAATGGTACATGCATGAGAGCTGTCTATGTGGAGCGTTCACTACAAAAGCCAGATTGAAGTGAATTTCAAAGGCCATTTTCCTTAATGTACTTTAGTGATCCGGTTGAAGACCACCTTCTCAAAGAAGATAGTGATAGTTCGAAGGGAGATTTGGATCAGCATCCGGTTTCTCCGAAAGGGGTGGGTAGTTGCAGATTTGAAGGTTCAGGTAGGAGTGCAGTGGAGTAGCAAATGGGTCATTATGAGCACAAGATTGGTTGGTGCTGAAAAGAATGGGTGCTAAACCAGTTTGAGAGGTAGGGAGAAGTAGTTGTGGGTGGAAGGGACGTATGGGAGAGCTGGTGAACATAAGGAGCAGGGGAAGAGAGTGTCATATATTTTAGAGATTTCAGAGAAAAGTAGTGAGCAAAGGCATTAGCAGAGAGGGATGGAGGCAATGAGTATACGGTTTGGGAGATTTGAACAAAGTATGAGGTGAGGACAGTAATTGGTGCAACACAATATTTGTGAAGTAGGAGTCCAGTGCAGAGGAGAGAGAGCAGCAAGGGAAGCATTGTTCATTTTGATGGTCTGGATCTCAGAGGTGATCCAGGACTGTGGATGGGAGTCAGATGTTTTGTCTGCGTTCAGGATAATGTTGGTCAAAGGGATTCATAAGTGCACAGTACAAGTCTGAAGTAACGCATAGTCATGGAAGAGGCAGAGAAGGGGACAGAAAAAGGAAATACGTCTTTACAGCATCCAAGTGAATGGCATGAAACTCCTGCTTGACTTCTGAAGTCATTGAACAGGGCAGAATAGGAATAGAGGGTGGCAGGAACAAGATTTTAAAATAACCAAATAAGTAATCAGAGGAAGAGGAGACAATGGAGAAGTCAGAAGAGGAGAGCAGAGTAGGAAGAAAGGAAAGGTCAAGAGAGTTCCCATCACAGTGGGCAGACTGGTCATGGAGGGATTAGTGGAAGTGGTCAGATAGTATGATGTTAAGTTCAAAGCAGGTGACTGAAGAGGGCTTGGAAATGTTAACGTTCCCCAAGGTTCAGGAAAGAAAGAGTACAGAAAGCCAAGGGGTTGATAGCGAACAGTTGGAGCAGCTCTGCAAACAACATTTTAGCCCAGGTGTAATTTAGGATAAGGCTTGTTATGAGATTTGTGGTACTTTTGGCCATGTAGGTATGCCCTGTGGGATTGCAATGTCGGGGTATTGATATACTGTATTTTGTGCTTAATCCTACTGGACTACTGATGTGGCTAAAGACAGCAGCGAGAATTTCCAGGTTACCAGGTTGACTTTATCCAATGTATGTATACGATAGTCTGTGACCAAGTGTCAGTACAAGCAACTGATCATTTCCTAAGAATTCTCCCCAGAAAATGTCTATATTCCTACCTCACAGACGAAGTAGCTTATATGGTACCACCCCTTGTTCACAAACAATGCTTGTATAGAACGTGGATGGCAACATTCAGCTCTGTCTTGTCCAATGTGAATACATTCTATACTAATCAGTTGTCGGCATACCCTAAAATGTGGCCCAAGAAGATCTAGATATTCTGATCTCTGTGCAGGACTTTTCAAAGTATGTGGTGGTGGTAGTGAGATAGGGTGCAGCCTTGTAGAAAGGTTTGACATCTTGCAGGAAATAAAACACGTGTAGCATTTACCATAGCTGTTCTTCTTGAAAGCAAAGGAAAATAATTCCTTGTCAATCTAAGAGTAGACACCAGATAGCATTGTCCTCCCTCTCGCTGTCAAAAGCAAAAGTTTCCAAAACTAAACCCCCACTATAACACACTTTGCTTTTCCAGTGCAAATCGGCCCTGTCCCCTCTCTTATCCTAATCAAAATACCAAGGTATTGCAGAACAAGAGAAAAATGTATAAAGCTTTGTATAATAAATACAGACTTTAACTCATCGTATTTGAGCCAGATAGCTGCATTTCTGGGTTGGTTCCATAGGAACCAATTAGTAAAAGTCAGTTTCAAATCATAGTTTTCAGCAGTGTTTGTGTTAGTATAAGTAGAGGGTCTCATGTACAAAATGTTTATCACAACAGAAAGTTACTTTGAGCCGTAAAAGTCTACTTTGCTCCATGCTAAAATACCATTTCCGATTCACAGATTGGACTTGGCGCTGGACATTCCCGCCTAGCGTTCTGCATGAGCACTTTGCGTGGGAGGCATGGGAAAGGCCAGTGCAAAGAAACGAAAGAGGGCGTGACATGCAAAATTCAAATTGCACAAGGAAAATGAGGAAGAACATGGACGTTGCGAGGGAGGCACCATGCAAACAACAAATACGCCCCATCAAGCACAAAGTAAACCCTATTCACAGAAACTATTACACAATCATGTTGATTCCAAATGAGAATGATCATTCCACGATCCTACCACCACTCGTTACCCATCGCAAAGTACAAAGCGCAATGTGATCATAGACCTGCCTCAGGTAGTGGGAGAATGACCTGGTATCATGCACCATCTGTTTACAGGTTGTGCCACCTCTGGGCAAAGTACTATCAGACTTACACTTCTTGGCTACAAGATCAGTGCAGCATACCACAGCCTGTGTGGGTGGTATATCACAGCCCGCACAATCAAGGTGCCCCCACCAGGTCTTGTGCTGCATCCTAGCGCATGGGCATAGGCACATTCACTTGCCACACACTGTGCAGGCAAGGCAGAGAGTGTGGCAGGAATTATATCCATGTGCACACTTTCTCCGGATCCTGGGAGCCAGCGACTGCACCTATGTAGCACTGCAACCCCCCCCCCCCGAGACACCGTGCACATTCATCACAACAGGAAACATCGCCATTCCATAAATGTGCAGTTGTTCTGTGATGCCAAGAGACACATCATGCATGTCAATGCCAACTACTCAGGATGCACACATAATAGCTACATCTTCCAGCATTCCCCAATGTATCAGGCCCATTCATCAGGAACCTTTCGAAACAGCTGGCTTGTGGGTGAGTATCAATTACCATGCACCCACACGCAGTCACATGAAACACAAGACATTACAAAACTTGCAATAAATAACCATATGCTCCTTTGCAGGGGACAGTGCCTACACACTGTCAACATTTTTGTTGACATCCATCAGGAATTCAGCCACCCAGGTGCCACTCCAAGTGAGATGCACTAAAATGCAGCACACATAGCCACTAGGGCATAGTGGAGCGCAACTTTGGAGTGCTTAAGTCACACTTCTGCTCCCTTGACCACTCAGGTGGCACACTGCTATACGCAGCCCCTGTAGTACACAAAATCATTATTGCATGTTGTGTTCTCCACAATATTGGCACACGTCATGGCATAGCAGTAGAAGTGCACGAGGGCTTCCACCCTCATTCACAGGCACAACCCATTCTTTTAGCATGCTAAAGGGCACACGGACAGGAAACATGCAACCAGGCAGTACAAACCTACTTAACATGAATAAAAAACCCTTTGGAACACAAACAGAAAAGCCACCTCCCTAATGGCCTTCAATGATGCAAAAGGGCCCATCCAGCTTGCCCATAACAACATCCTGAGAATGTGCCTCTTGGATTTCCAAACTGTGTGTGCCTCATAACATCAAAACTGCACTGCAACCTCATGAATATCCTTGATATAAAGTGCACAAACCATGTCCAAAACGCACGACAAGTTAGATCACATGCCCAAAACACCTGATATAGCAAAGCCAGCCCTTAGCATGATGGCTCCATCACACATGTCCCCCTGATTCACTAGCATCAAGTGCAAACAAAATGTCTCACCTGACTGCCATTTTAATGCTGGGTCCTTCTGCACAATTGCATCTAGTCCTGCCCACCACCACTCACCACTGCCATATTAATGCTCCTGCAATGGGGAAAATCAACAGCTGCCCACCCACCCTTCCACATTTATGTCTCTGATACCATCACCATGTCCCTAGTACCATCGGGAACATGCAAACCAAATCTCCCAGAAAACGATCTAGCCACTCACAGGATACACAAACATAACAAATGCACGGTTACACACCCCTTACTTTCAACAATCCCTGATCATATCAATGGGAACAAAGCAGCAGCATTACACATGACACATGAACAAGACAATTAGTCCTCCAACACCCGCACCTTACCAGGACTGCACCTCATACTTCACACATCTACCTATGTGGATTGTGAGAGTCAAGTGTTTTTCATGCCTATGTATCGTGTAAAGGGGTGGACTAGGAAACAATAGAGGCCCTGGTAACAATTCTCAAAGTGGCCCAATATCACACTTCTGCAACAAGCCCAATCCTATTCCCATGTGAAAATGTGGAAATAACTCCCAAAAGAAGCCCAGGGTGCAGAGGCCTACTAGTAAGTTACCAGACGCCCCTAAAGAGCAGGCTACCCCTGATCAGGAGAACGCCTGCAAGGCTGACATGACAGGAGTGCAAATGTAATGCCACACAAGAAAGAAGCTACTACATCAGCCCTCACCAAGTGCATGTGCAATGGAACATCCTTAGGAGACTGACTCTAAGCAGATAGTCATTGAGGTGTAACCAGTAACACGCAACACTTGAATAACTAATCAATGATACATGTACACACACAATTATGTAGGACAACTCACATCTTCAGTGACAGCGACCATCACCCAACCATCACCATAATACATTATTCATGCAATCCCTAAGTGTGCCACATCATGCTGTTATTAGGATGCATATGTCACCAGCCATGAAAATGAATAACAGTGGTACAGCTCTTGTGCTGTGAATCCCTCACCACCACCTAACACTGACCCTTTGCATGGGTGATAAGAAATCCGGTGTCCAGCAGAGGGAATGGGGACATGGTTGGAAATAGGGTGAGGAATGGATGAGGCAAGATACCTGAAAGAACATTGAACCTTTGTTTGTACCAGCTAAAGGAGTCTGGCTTCCAGACTGCACATATATACATCAATGTTGAATGTAATGCTAACCTTCATGTGGGAGGCTGTTGCAGTCCACAAGACCATGTTAGTTGACTCCGCTGAGCATGGCCACATGTTCTGTTGCCACACAAATGTGCCCAGTACCATGAGCAGTTCATGTACTACCCTCGAGAGAACAATGGTCCTTACATAAGGCCCAAACAAATTATACAGTCCACCCTGGATGAGGACACATAAATACAGTCCACCTGGGACAGGGGTAACAAAAGAAATACTTCTACCTTGGGTGGGGGTATGAAATAAAACAATTGAAAAATCGGTCCACCCTGGTATGGGGTGGGGTATGGAGTGAACATATAAAGGAAACAAATCCGTTCCCCCTCCATGCACTCCATGGGTGCATGAAGAAGGGGCGGTGGTGGTGGCAAGAGGATAGGGGTGTGTGGGGACACGCCAATTGCATCACATGCATGGTTCACGTGGAATCTGTGGTGGATCCTGGGATGGTGCACACAACGCCAAAGCCTCATTGCCTGCAGCCACTCTTGACAGGGATGAGTGCATGATGGGCCCAATTGCAGCAAGGCCCTGATGATTGATGTCACAAGTGACCAAAGAGTCATAATGCATGCTGACCCTTGACGTCTCCAACTGCATGTTGAGAGATTGCCTCAAGGAATCCATCTCTTGGTGGTGGATGTCCCATGTGGTAAACATTACATCGTGCAGAGATTGCCCCAAGGAATTCATGTCTTGATTGCAGGATTCCCTTGAGGCCAACATCCCTGCCTGCAGGCATTCACTGAGGGAATATGTGTCTTGACATAGGGAACCTTTGAGGCCAACATGTTCACATGCAGTGTTTCCATAAAGATGTTGATCTGCTGCCGCTGGTCTCTTGAGGCCAGCAGCTCATCATGCAGGGATTATCTCAAATCCAATACTTTATTGCAAATTGCATGCCGCAGTTATTGGATGTCCTCTCTCCTCTCCTGCTACACTAGATGCAGTTCACAGTGTGTGCAACCTTTGAGCGGATGACATTTTCTGCTAGGCAATGGAGGTCACTGGCCACTGCTTGCAGTTCCTCAGCCCATTGGAGCCTTGCACATAGAAAGTCCTCCTCCCACTCTAAGTGTACGGCAGGAACACATCCACCTTTGTGGGCCCTACCAATCTGGGATGCTGAAGCCCAGGGCCATCAGTGCCATTGGCTGGTGGCCTACAACCATAGGACTGAAACCAGCCTCTACTGCTTCCTCTATGATAGGCAAAGGCAATTGTGTAGACACTGAAGCCACCATTGACGCAGTGCTTCCCACTGCCAGGGCCAGGTTCTACAGGCTCTCCTTCTCCAAATCAGCAGCCCAAAGTAACTCAAGCCACTCCATGGCATCCAGACTACTTAGTGGTGTACCCTACACCATGTGCCTGAGTATGCCCTCCACATTAGATTTATCAGCATCATCGGAAGAGTCTGCAGGCCTGCTGATGATGGCCTGCAATATGAGGGGAGTCTCATGAGACACAGCACCCCGGGCTGCACTGGTGAATAGTTGTGCTTCATCCTCCTCCTCCTCCTCATCTGCTGCAACCTAACCTGCACAAAGTCAGACAACTATATTCAGAGGCCTCTTTCTGAGGAACTTTTTTGGTTGGGTTTTCCTACAGGTGGACCTCAGCGCCCTTCTTGTTAGCTGAAAACCGGCTTTTCACAGTCGCATGAGAGTTTGTAACAATGGAGTTCCCTTGGTTCCTCTACTTCGTTTTGACTTTAAGCACAAAAACCTTTGGTTACTTTGAATTATTGTCATGCGCCCTTGTATTTCGAGAAAAAGCAGACAAATGACCCTTCTTCTCTGTGTTTTATGAGAAATTGACTTTTAATTAAACATATTTAGTATTTCTTATAGTGTCCTTTGTGATAACACATGTTTCGATGTTCACAAAGTCTTTTTCAAATCAGGGCTAATCATGTCACACTTTCAAAGTAACAATCCTTTTTCAAAAGCAAAAATCAAATTAATTGGATGAAAATACCATATGAAATTAACATATTCATTCCATAAATGCATTAATTCAGATGGCCATTGAGGGAGGGGCAAAGGGTAGGAGTGTTAGCGATGATTGAAAAAAAGGAAGAACAATGGATAAATAGAAATGGAAAAATGGATAGAGAAGAAGAAGAAGAAAAATAAAAAATAATAAATGAAAAAAGTCACATGGTTAATGATTACAATCCCATTCACTTTTCTGGCTTAATGTGTGCAAGAATTCCTAAAAAGTTGGTAAGTATGATCATTTTTCATTTAGCTTCTTACCTAATGGTGTTGGTTCACATTTCAACTTAAGTTTTTCACAAGTCAAGGGTTAAATCCCTGAAATACAAACATCAAGAAATGTGTGATGGCCGCCTGAGTTTGTGCGACTCTGTTGTTAGTTAGCATTATATTCGGTACCGGTGTTAACTTAAAAGAATCTTTTTATGATCAATCTGCTTTTATTAAAATTGACTGGTCGCTGTCCATTGATAACATACAGCTAAATATTCCCAATTTTTATGTAAAGACGGGCTGAGTGAAAGCCTAGTATTTATTTTTACTAAACTTAGTCTTGTTTAAATATACATGCAGTTTTACATTAAATTCGCTCTTTCATGTGAATGTGAGCATTATATTTGGGTCTCGTGTCTCTCCCCTTGTATTGTGTATCATTGATATCAACAAGGTGTTGGTAGACGTAATCAGTGAGGCTTGTTAGCTCCTCATCTTTAAAGGACCTCTTCCTTGGTGGACCCTCCTACTTGACCTGTGCTTCTTTCTGAGGTGCCTCCTGTTTCTGCTCTGCAATCTGGCTCCTATTGTCCCTAGTGGGCTTTTGTGGTACAGGGGGACCTTTAGGTTCACCACCATGTTTACCAGGTGTACCCTTCTTCTGCTCTCTTTTCTGTCCTCGTCCAATTCCTCTCCACGGAGCCCTCTCACTCAAGGTGCAAGCATCATTCCCTGCAATGTACCCACACATTTTGTCAAAGAATCTGTGGTGTACCCCCTAAATATCGCCAACTCTGTGCACTCCCGGTAATCCAAGTTGACCCACCTAAATATCTCTGCCTCCACATATGCATTGGAGTGCACGTCATTTACAGCATTATGCACATAAGTGGGATGCGTGTGGCATGGAAATTATGTTCATAGGGCCCTTCCTCTGAATTTGTCACTGGTGCCTTGTGCATGGAACAATACACATGTACCTTGCTGTACCTCCTGCCATGTGCCTTTTCTTGCCTCCTCTAGCCTTATTTTGCCTCCATGCCTCAACATCTTCTGCTACCTGGTAGTGTATCACTGCCTGCTTACCACTGGCACTGCCTTAGAGTGCCTTCTGTTACTCCTTAGCCTGTTCATCTGTGACCATCCCACCAGGCTCTGTGACCACCTCATCTTCCATATAAGGACTTCCAGACCCCAAAACCACCATTGCAGCTCCACATCACACAAAGTCCGGGCCCAGCTTCACCCCACCAGCCTCAGGTGCACCATGTCCGGAACATCGACCAGCATCCCCAATGTGAGGCTGGAGAATTTGGCATCCGGGCTGATCAGGTCTTGACCAATTAGGATGCCCTCTTTGTTCCACAGAAGCTGTTTGGAAAATGTGGCTGTCAACATTTCTGGGTGGACATCACAGCTGCCATTAATGCAAAGGGGGTGGCAGTCCGCACAGTGGACCATGCGAAGAAGCTCTGGGACAACCTCAAGATCCAGAGTCAGTGAAGGCAGCACTTGAGGCAGGTGCCTCCGGGGAGGTGCAGCTTGCAGGCCACTATCAGGTGTCACCCCTTCACCTCTGGAACCTGGAGAGGATCAACCCAGCTGTCCGTGCCCAGGTCCTTGACCTACAGGCACATATCCAGGCTGCTGGTGACTACTTACAGGGTGTACATTTTCAAAGATTTGGTATGTCCTGCATGGGTATGCATGACTTGATCAAGTTTCCACAACCTGTGTGTGGCACAGTCCTTAAACGGCATGCCACCTCATGCCTACACTGAAACTATGTCATGGTACGCATCTGTTTAGTGGACAAGTATAGGTATGTGCTCACCCAGCCTCTGGTGACAACCTATACTCATGTGCAGACACTGTGAAATGCTGACAGTGAGGCCTCTGACAGGAACAGTTGCCAGATTTAGTTGTTTGGGGCATGTGAGGTACCCTCATTCACGCTCCTCCACGGGTTGTTCCATTGGGCATGATGATTGCATCATCTCCACTCAGCAGCTGAGACTGACACATGTGTATGGATGTGTGTTCACAGCAATTTCTTGGACTTGACTATCCAGATCTACATTGGGACTCATCAGGCCACCGAATGAGGGGGCATGCATGGTAAGTCAGCATTACATTTGTTCATGTTGGGAACAAAAGCATTGCTGATTGATCCACAGCAACAGGTGCAGAAACGTGTTGCTTGCTTTCATGTTTGACTGTCAGGAATGCATGTTGGTAAACAGGGTTGGGTGGAGATGTGCCTAAGGCAGTATAAACACATGTGGCTAAGTGCCCTTACCCTGGCCATTCCTGTAAGATGCACTTGGGTCACTGCTTCATTGTGATTCTGATGTGTACAGAGTTTCATGTGTATGTCCATCATTGTGACGTGTCCTTTTGCCTTCAGCTGTGAGACTGGAATCTGTCACATTTTGGAATATGGACCTGTGTGTGAGGCAGTTGCTTGTTGACTGATACTGATGGCATGCTACTGATGCACTTGGGCCGAGTGCACATGTATTGGTGCTTATTAGGTGGGGGGCCCATAGAGTGTGGGCACAATCAAGAGTTGAACAACAACATATAATACATGTCAACACGACAGTGTTTCGGCCATTTTGTGTGGAGCTAGGTCAGCTCTATTGGTGTAGGTCTTCATCAGGACAGGAGTATCTTTACGAGTGGAGGGTCCTATGTGGTCGAATCAGAGGAGCTTAGTGGCTCAGTGGCTCAGATTAAGAGGTGGAAGGATCCACTTCTTTAGGATGCAGTTGTCATCAGCAGTGTGACGTCTCGGATGTCGAAGACTTGCATCCTCAACATCCGAGATGTCACACTGCTGCTTCAACGATCTTGGCAGCTGAATGCACTGACAATAGACGTGACCGTGCCTGTTGACAAGATGACGACTGCATCCTAAAGAAGTATATCCTTCCACCTCTTAATCTGAGCCACTAAGCTCCTCGGATTCGACCACATAGGACCCTCCACTCGTACTAGGTACTACACTTTGTATGTCCTCAAATGTGAATGTCCTTTGTTTTTTGAAAAATACCAGTGTATTACTCACCACTGCACTTCAAAATAAAACCCTTTTGTGCAGAAGAAAAGTTTCATGAGAATTCTGTGACCACCCACCCAAGGGGTCACCCACTCAGGGTGTAGCAGTGGTTACTCTTCAGCAGAGATTGACCTGACCTTGCTCATTTGTTTTTTGATATTATTGTACCAACCTGGGCAGAGCAAGGCAGTAACTAGGCACCCTTTAGAATACTAATTTCAGGACCTTTCATTCTCACATCTCCTATAGTATGATGCCATGCTTAATGCTCAACAGAGACTGACATCTGTCATTTACATTATCTGCTTGGGCAAAGTGGGATTACTATGTACTGTGCCTCACAGACATGTTCCGATCAACACAAAGCCAAACCGGCATTGTCATTGATTGTTTTCTTTCATTACTTATTTTGCTTCGATCTAGATCTAGGAACCCCTTAAAGTTGCTCTCTTCCAAGCAAAACCCCCACCTTTTCCTCCGTCTTTCCTTAGCCATGCATGTTTCCTCAGCTCCATGAAAGGTTCGGGAAATTGGGCTAAGGGAAAGCTGGCTCATCCTATAGTGTCTCCCTTCTCATCACTTAACATTTAATGGGCCTGATTTACTGAAACGTTTGTCAATGGGAAAATCCCATTGAAAAAAGCTTTGCAAATGAGGCTCGATGTATATCTGGTAAAAGGGAAATTGCACTGATGCTTCCCTTGTGCTTAGTCATTATAAGTGCTGTGTTCATAAAAGGATGAATGGACAATGACATGAGCATGCCTCTTGCATTATTATTCTGAATAAATGCAGCAAACAGGCTAATAGAAATAGCACGTTTTTGTACATGGCTCTGGGTAGGGGAGTTGTACATAGTTCTTAGGCTTACTGACAGTAATTGGAAAAATATCTTATAGTTGGAGTAATGTTTTTTTTCCATATTCCCCAAACATCATCACACATATATTGTGGAAATAAGCCACGAGAAAGCGGGCCAATACCGCCCCAGGTAATGACCCTGTGGCCCGTAGTTACACGTGAGGGCCTTAACGAGGCCCCAGGGGCATTACCGTGGGCGGTATTGGCCCAGTGTCTCTGGGCTTATTGCCATTAGTACCCTGGTCCGTTATACCAGGGTACTAATAGTATTTTGTTCGACTCCGAAACACTGCCGCGTTTTGAAATAAAAAAAAAAAGTGAAATAAAATGGCACAGTCCGTTTTCCCTTTCCATGGCAGCCACCGGGAGCAGATGCGCTGGGAACAGAAGTGTTCCCAGCGCGTTCACGCCCCAGAAAAGAAGAAAAAAGAAGGTAAGTGGGATTGGGAGGGCGGGGTGGGGGTAGTTTTGTAGGGGAGGGGGTTGGAGGAAAAAAAAACATACCTGAGTCCCCGGCGGGGGACGAAGGCAGCCTACAGCCATGGGGAGGCTTGGAGCGGGGATGGCCCCGTTTCGAGCCTCCTCATTGGCTAAGGGGCCACCACGCCCCCCGCCGGGATCAAAAGGCACGTACTGCGTGCAAGGAATTCCCGGCCTGGTCATTCCACGGCGAGGCCCAATCAGAATGCTTGTTTCATTCTGGTTGGCCCTCGCCGGGTACTAATGTAAAATAGGTGATACTGCTATTGCACATGTCGCAAGAAAAATTATATTGGAATTAAAAGCTGCCAAGCTTGCAGATTCTCTGCTTCTGGGTCAATCATGAAGCGAATGTAGACATATGTAATGCTTGATTCCATTTTTAAAAGTTCGAATGTGTGTCTGTCCTCTTTAAAAGGAAACAGTTTTGTATAAAACTTGCCAATCTGATAAGGAGTGGATTCTATGGTGAAACAACCACGGAGTACCTTAACTTAAGAGATATCACCATTCAATGTCCTCACCTGTTCTTCCCCATGTCGCACTTGCTTGTACACTTCATCAATGCAAAGTGATTTAGGGAGTCCTTGATGCAGAAGGCAAGCAATTTCAGGCTATAAATATTGCATTGCCAATAAGCATTCTCAGGCGTCGAAGTGTATCCAGCATAGACTTGAGAAACATTTCTGATCTGCTAAACCATTGAACTTATAAAAGCACTAGGTATCTAATAAATCCTGCTTTGAGTCACCTGCAAGTCTCCCGCATTTTGTCAGTGTGAAATACAATGGGTTTTGCAAGGTCTTCATCGAACATGAGAGCATTGGAATACACTTTTTTAACTTTTGGTGACCTTTCTGATCTCTGAGGAATAAAACCCATGTGTGGCCTTTGATTTCTCATGATCAGATTTATTAGAATAAAAGCTTGTATTTCTGTGATGCCGGCTTTGCAGTCTAGTCGAGGGGAGGAGGGTGTTGGAATGGGGTTAATGCAATATTTGTGCTAAGTAAGAGATAGTGATGCTTTTTTTTGATGAGCTTGTAATTCGGCGACAAGGACCTGTAACGTGTAGACATAGGCGGGTCTCCGCCATCGAATTTTGGTAATTTCGAACTGCAGAGTGAAAAAGTGCAGGGCAAAAGGGGGCGTACATGTTTGTATGACACCTTTTGGCCTGCACGTTTGGAAACCTCTATGAAAATTGAGTAAACGCTGCTTGCCATTCACGCATGTTAGGCAGCATTTACAATGGATTCCTATATAATCCGCCTGCTTTTTACTTATGCATAAAGCCGGTGGACCACATGGGGATCCACAGCATTTCCGGCGCAAATGCTAGGAGTATTTATACGTTGGAGAGAAAGGGAGCGGCAACACAAGATGTGTTCCACGACTCCTCTCAGCCATACAAATGCGTAAAATGGAACACGACTTGAGAAACATGCATAAACTCCTTAAGCACGTCTTCTACACATGTTTCTTATGTTATTCCACATCATAAATGTGTCCAAGATCTACACCTTCTGGCATTATGGTTGCTAGGCCAAACACAAGCCTTATTTGTACAGAAAGGGAGATGAATCATATCAGTAATGCATATCAAAGAAATTATAAAATGATACAAATATGGGAAGAGAGAGTTCTATAATCTATGAAGGTTGGGAAGTTTTACCAGACTTTTAGATCTTCGTCCATTTCCCTTTTACACATAATCAAGATCATTGCCTTAAAGATGGATTCTGTTTGTGGACGTGCATGTAGGAAAGCACACAATAGGAACCATTTCTAACAAGATGGACATAAAAGATTACTGGAAGTTGGCAATCTGTACTTCAGTCTACTCTTCTGGGTCAGTGCTGTACCAAGCAAAGTTTGTATAAGCTGACCCTGGAAATCTCGCTTCCACAAGAGCCCTTGCCCAGCCCATTGTTGCTGCTCACAGAGGTCAATCTCTAAATGTGGCAAGCCTTTCCCCATGCCACAAGAAAGGACATGTTCCTAACATCTAAGTATTAAACCTGTCCAGTTCAATGTCCCACGTAACAAGCACCAGGCCCTTTAGCTAGTGTACGTAGTTAGTTATCATTATATAATTATAGTTGGTTATTTATAACACGCTTAATAGCCAGAGGTTTCTAAGTGCTGACCCAAGGATCGTACCTGTGTTCCTCTGAATCATCTTGCTTCCAAGGCCAGCCCGTTGCCCCTGAGCTGCTGGAAACATTGAGGCTTCTTCAGCACTAAGAAGCAATATGTAGCATTTGCAGTATTTTACAAAGATATGATAATATAACAAGCCATTGTGGCGCAGCTCGCCCTTATGCCGATCGCCTTGCCCTACATCTGCTACTCTTCTTTCCGCAACCCCTTTCCTGGAAAAATTCCCCTCGCACATTTGAGCCCCCCTATCCTCCCTCTACCAAAGGAATATTATGATTTGAAAATGAGATGCAAGAAATGAAAGTTGAAAACGAATCTCCTTCCATACTACTCTAAAGTGCTTATAAGGGTTGTGTTCAACCGTCTTACCAATTTCTTAATTTCTTAGACATCCACCACCTTCGAGGCCCACTACAAGCAGGTTTCCGCTTCTGTCACTCCATGGAAACTGCTCTCATGAATGGGTCCAAATTCCTCGCCTCTGTTAAACATGCCAACCTATCCTTGATCTCAATTCTCCTTGACCTGTCTGCTGCCTTTGACACTGTCGATCATTCTGATATGCTTAATAGTCTCTTTCCTCTTGGAATTTGCAATCAAGCCCTTGCCTGCATTGAATCCTACCATTGCCAATTCTCTGTATCCTGGACCAACAACACCCCTCAACTCACTCCTCTAACTGCTGGTGTTCCACAAGGCTCTGTCTTTGGTCTGCTCCTCTTTACACTCTACACCTCTGCTCTTGGGGCACTAATCTCCTCCTATGGGTTCTCGCACCAACTCTTCACAGACAACACCCAAATCTTCTTCTCTTTTCCTGAACTCTCCTCTAATCTCTCTGACATTTTCCAACTGTCTCTCTTCCATTAAATATTAGATGGCTTCACATTCTCTGATGTTAAATTCTACCAAAACAGAAGTGCTATTCTCCCCTGCCAAAACCTCTCTCTCTCTCATGTCATTCTCTGCCTATCCAGATCCCACCGGACACTCTCCCCTAATCTCCTTCAGCTACAAACTTCTGTCATCTATGACCCTTCTCACACCTTCTCTACTTTCGTCTCCAAAATTGGAACAGCAGCTCTCCTCGACATCCTAAATATTAGAAAAATCAGGCACCTCCTTCCTTTCAACAATGGCAAGCATCTCTTAAACCCTCTTGTTGTCTCTAAACCGGACTACTGTGCCAGCATTCCCTTTGTTTGCCCCAACTAAGCTTTCTGTCCTCTTGAAATGATCATTAATTTCACTACCAGGACTCTCTCTGAACTCCCTCACTTCACACCTACTTCCTTGTACTGTAGCCAGGCTGGATGGCTGACAATGCAAAATAGGGCCAGATTTAAATTTCTTCTTCTGGTTCACAAATGTATCCACGGTGAGGAACTACTGTATCTATCTTCTATCCAACTCTACATGTCTTCTCATAATCTGTGCTCTGACACCGTGACTACACTTGTGGCTCTGCACCCTCCCTGTACTTCTACTTGCTTCCATTCCTTTGCTCTTCTGTCTCCACTTCCATGGAATTCTCTTCCACTGGACATCTGAGAAACAGTCCACATGGATTTGTTCAAACAAAATCATACTAGAAGACTGCCTCCTCACCTCTGAGTTACCCTTTTAACCTACTTCTCATCTGCCTGCTAGCTATCATGTTTCCCTCGCCTCTAACCTGACTCTGCCTCTCACGTCCTCTGACTCCACTCTAGCACTTCACCCATCATGGGCACATTCTGAGCACAGCTGGCCATACCGCCTACCTGCACTTAAAAATGTTCAATGTTGAGTGTCCTTAATCTGTGCATGTCCACTAATGTATTGTCCCCAATGATAGTTCCATTTACTCCCCTTTCCACAACCTAGTCAGTATGTCCCTCAAACTCACCCCATTGTAAGAAGCTCACTGCTTCCCATCAAATCTGATTTGTTATCTATTGTCCATTATTTTGTGACCAAAAGATCATTGTTCCTGTATATAAGTAAATAAATAAATCTAGTCAATTAAATGCACAATTCTGTGGGGGTGCTTGAGAGCCCAGTCAATATGCCAACTCCTCACTGAGGTCTGTCCGCGAGGTGAAACCCCACCTCAAATTAACCATTCTTTTTTGCAGAGTGACAACTGCATGTATTTGCTGTTTTCTCCAGAGAGTCTTCTTCCTTGATTAGTTTTGTTTAATATAGCTTTTATTTGGTGCAAATGACACTGTAGCAAGCAACATTTAATATGGGTTAGGGCCAGCTTTAATCCACTTTGTCAATTGTACATACATTATAAAGGAGCTAGTGCAAGATATTAGTGAGTAGAGTTAACATTAAATCCTTTATCACTCCAGGAAAGCATATTCACGAGCCGATTCATGGAATTAATGTGCGCTGAAATTTTCAGCGCAAGCGTGCGAATCACAGTGCCAGTGCGAAAATCGCAGTGAAACCCGCGCACAGCGATTCATGGAAGTCCGTGCGCGAGGAAATTCCAGGATGTGCGCCAAAATTCTGCGTGGCGCACGCTGGCGCACACGTCTCCAAACAGCGTGCGCTAAGCGCACAGCGAAATCGCACATAGCGCGGCGCACACAACAAAAGTAGGAGGAACAGAGGGCGTGACACGCGGAATGGGGAACAACTCATTACAATGTGGGCATCACGGGGGAAGTACAGGAGGCAAGTGCGCAGAACGCCCACACGCACATTCAAAACACGTATTCATGGAATCGAACGGGGCTAACGCATGCGCCAAAAAAGACGCGCTAATCTGGAAACACGTACGCCAGCAGGAAGCAGGCGTACATGGACCCGCGCAGCATAAAAGTGTGCGCAAACAACAAACAAGCACAGACGCCAGGATGAATATACCGTTCCTAGCAGCAGTGGTCGTGGGATACCGCAGGAGGAGGAGGAGGATAGTCAGGGCCAGAATTTTTACACCCAGAACCAGCCTTTTTGGGATGCCTGATGACCAGGTGTATGGGAGGTACAGGTACCACTTCACATAATACTCGACCTGGTCAGTGAGTGGGAGGATGACCTCACATCACCCACCCTGTGCTCCCAAGCACTCAGCCCCCTGCATAAGGTCCTCAATGTACTGCACTTCTTGGCCACTGGATCATTTCAACGGACAACTGCTATAGTGGGGGGGGGTGTCACAGGCCACGCAGTCACGCTGCCTACACCAGGTCTTGGCCATTATGACTGCACGCCCATCAGTCCGCAGGCACATATACCTGCCCAGAACACCTGCAGAAAGGCAGGCTGTCGTCCAGGATTTTTACGGGGTGGCACACTTCCCCAAAGTGCTAGGTGCCATTGACTGCACCCATGTGGCTCTACGTCCCCCCAGGGCATCAGAGCACATCTACAGAAACCGCAAGCACTGGCATTCCATCAATGTACAGGTAGTATGTGATGCCAAGGGAATCATCACCTCAGTATATGCCAACTATCCAGGGTCCACCCACAACAGTTTTATTTACAGAATGTCAACCCTAAACCAGGACCTAGAAGCTGGGCGGCATGGCAATACATGGCTGCTCCGTGAGTATAAATGCCACAGCACATGCATGCATGTCAGATACTGAGCAATGTCACAACCCCACTAATGATACCCATCACCACCTCCCCAGGGGACAGTGCCTACCCTCTGAGCACCCACATGATGACGCCAATTCAGAACCCCACCACGCCACCCGAGGTAAGATACAACACAGCCCACATTGCAACCCGGGGCATAGTGGAGCGCACATTCGGAGTGCCCAAGTCACGCTTTCGCTCCTTTGACTGTTCTGGCGGGCAGCTGTTATACGCTCCCCCAGTTGTGTGCAGGATCATAGTGGCAGCATGTGTCCTGCACAATATTGCAACACGCCGGGGCCTGCCGGTGGACATGGTGGTGCCCCCACATCCCCAACCACAAGCACGGCCACTGCGCATGGGAGGAGAAAGGGCACGGGGTGAGGCCACCCGTACACAGCTGGTGGATAATTACTTCACCTAAAATCACACCCCTGTGGAGTGCACACAGCCCTGGCACATGCCAGCTGACAATCAATGATGATGACATAAGGGACAGTCAACTGTCACAACCATACCAGCCTGAGATTGGTCACCTGGAAGTGTTACATTGTGTGCCCTACCTACACAAACACAACCAATGCTGTGTCATCAAAAGACACACTTCTATGCTGCAAAAATCATTACCCTCTTGCAAAATACAACATGACAACAGTGCCATGTCACCCAACCCCTCCCCAGCACCGCCACCCAACACACCATGGCATGTCATGCTATGTGAGAGCAAACAAAGCAATTCCCAAAACATCACACAAGTGTCAAAGTACAGTGTCCTCAATGGAAACTGCCCACACACAATATGCTCCCAGTAATGTAGAACTAACAACACACATGACCAAATACTTACCAACAATACAATGCAGCTACACAACCTCAAACATAGCATAAACATGACAGTACTATGTTAAAGTAGTGGTAGTCTTACAACCTGATCATACCAGCACATCGGCCACTTCCAAATGTACAGTGCTGCTGCCACGCAAATGTCCAAGTGCACTGCTTAAAACATGAACTCCATCTCCAAAGTAGACGGCCTTGTGAAGACATGAGGAATAAACCTGCAAATTAGGCGAAAGACATGGATGCACAAGCACATAGCAATACACGATGCAGTATACAATTCAACAACAATATCCACCAGGAATGTATACACAGTATTGACTACCGACTGCCCACACAGCTCATGGGAGTCCTACGTCACTGTGTAAGTCAATGTCACTTGGGAACACCCTTTGCAAGCCCATGGAAACGGGAAGCAGGAGGGGTGTGTGTCTCACGAACCCAAGCATCTAACCCAAACTCAGGACAAGCCTGCATGTGCCCAGCCGGAATACAGTGGATGCCCACGGGAGCCACACAAGGCAACACACTGAAAAAAAAAAAAAAAATCAAAAATCAAAAATGGCCATGTGGGGGCCAGGGTGGGGGGAGGCCACCCAGGAGGTCCGAGGACAGGGTGCGCACCAACACCCACCTGTGTGGATGTTGGGGAAAAAAAAACACCTCCATGGGCTCACGGCTATGCCAATGTGGGAGAACTGCTGCTGTCGCTATCATCACCCTCTGCTGCTGCCACAGGAGGTGGTGCTGCCACAGGAGGTGGTGGTGCAATGGGAGGCAGCCCACGCAAAGCCTTGTTATGGTCCTCCATGGCAGCAAGCATGCGGGTGTGGAAGGTCTCGTTTTGGAGGATAATAGTGCGGAGATCCCTATGCAGCACCTGACGTGATGCACGGATCTCCTCCCGAGTTGCCTGCATCTCAGCTGAGAGCGAACGTGTGAGCCGCTCCAGCTACTGTTCTGTCCTCAAGTTAGTGGAAGCCTCAAGGTCAACAAGAGTCTCCCTGAGGTGATGGAGTTCTACACTCAGGGCTTCCCTGAGGCCCTGGGACTCTATTGATATTGATTGGCGTAGAGTCTCCAGTGCCGCCTGTCTGTCCCTGTTGGACACCAACATGTCCTCCCTGTGTAATTGGCAAATGGAGTCTGTTGCCTGCTGTAGTAGCTCCATCTGCCTTTCAGAGTGGACAATGGAAGTGGCCACCCTCTCCATTGCTTGAGCCATCATCTCAACTGATGCTGCCTGTTGGGTTGCCATACCGTAAATGGATAGTTGCCATGCGGTATTGCCTGGTGGCGTACGGCCACCGCGTTGGCGGGCACCACACCTGTTTGGGGCAAGGCGATCTGCGACTTGCTGTGCCGGCACTGCCTGAGGCTGCAGGACTGCATTCCCCCTCTGATCTGCTGGCCCAGGAACAGGATCAGATGTTGTGGAGTGTGACCCTTCATCCGTAACCGCCAAAGGCGGATTTACCAACACTGACATCCCCATAGAGGGTTCTACCCCTGGTATAGGTGGGTTGGACAGAACAGAATCCCTGCCAAAAACACTTACCCCCGACGGCACATAGGTCTCATCATCCAAATTAGCATCTGAATAGAGGTCTGGGGAGGTGCACCCAGAGGCACCCCTCGACAGAATGGTCTGCAGCAATATTGGGTTCTCACTCACCACCACACCACGTCCCCCCTGGGGCGCGGTCGTGCCTGAGATTCCTCCTCGGTCTGCACCATCTCCTCACCCTCAACAGCATCAAGTGCGTCATCCCATGCAAAAACATGAAAGACAAATATGGAAACAGGCATTAGCACCATAGCACACAAATAGGCCTGACAAGCTACATAACCAGTACATGATTTAGACGATTTACACATGTCCCACATGACTATAACCCTCCCATGCCTGCACTGTCACTGAGTAGTAAGGGGACCCAAAAGGCAGACACTGATGACACCTACATGGAAGAGCAACACATTTGCTGCATGCTGGGTAGCACTGCCATCACACATTGGCCTGTGAGTGGCATGTCCAATACACATACATGACACATGCCATCACACAGATGGCATGTACCATAGCCATGGTAAATTCCACATGTCAGTGAATGAATACTGTCAGCCATCCATGTGAGATGGACGTGATGAGATGAAAAATGCTACATAATGTGAGAAAATAGGCATGTGCCACACACTGCAACACATCCAGTGTACAAAAATACAGTGATTGCAGGCCGATGTACACATCAATGGTTTGTCATTTCAACATGATAGGAAACAACTATCATGTTCCACATTCAAACAGGCCCCATAAATTCCTGTGATCAGGCCAATCCTCAATTAGCCTGAATGGTCAAATCATTCATCTAACAAGGTAACACATGTGGTCCAATGTGAGGTTCATCAATGACAGAAGCATGTCACAAATGTGACAATATGGCTGAGGAATGCGTAGCGAAAGTGGGAGAATTGAAACAATCAGCCTGAACGAACACTGCAAAATACAAACAATGTTGTTGCAAGATGCCACTTCAAGGGCAACTGCCATAATGTTGATCCAAATTACTAATGTGGGCAGAAGGGATATTGTCACACCCAAATCCAAGGCCGCTGAATGTTTTGAATGAAGCACATGGGTGACCCATACCACTCAGGCACACACACCCTCACCTGGCATTCAATCAGAACCCGTCACCCAAACAACATACACAGGCATTACACACACATGCATGGGCACTCACCGGACAATGCTTCGTAATCAGGTAGTCCTCCCACACCTTGGATCTGTTCCTCTGTGACGAAGGCCCCAGCAACAGACTCATGTTCAGTGAGTTTGTTGTCCTCATGTGGAGACCCACCACCAGTCACCAGAGTAGCGGCATAATTTGAGGCCAGCTTGTTCTTTGCTCTCCGTTTCAGGTCATTCCACCGCTTGTAGCAATCATCAGCTGAGCGCCTCACAAATCCAAGAGCACTTATGCGGTCGGTGATGGTCTGCCAGTGTGCCTTACATTGACCAGGTGTGGTCTTGCACCCTGCAGTCACTGACACATAGCTCACAAGTGCATCAAGTTCTGTCTCATTGAAGCAAGGCTTCCTTGAGGTACCGGAGTGTGTAGCCGTGTCTGGGGTCTCAGCCTGTTGTGCCAGAGCACCCTTCTTCCTCTTCTTTAAAGGGGGAGCAGAGCCAGAGTGGCTTACGCTGCTCTGGTCAGTAGGGGCAGAATCACCGGTGGACTGGGTAGTAGGAGTGTGGGAATGCACAATGACCATAGGTCTTGATGCAGGCATTGGTTGCAGTGTAATGTTGGCAGGGGGAACGTCAGTTTGATGGACTGGGACTGACACTGTCCTGGCTGGGAGAGACAGAGCTGGGGCGGATGGAGCTTCAGCTGCCCCTGCAGCCTCCCCACCCTGCATACTTGGGGCAGCAGATGACATAGCTGCCCCAGATCCACGTAGATTGGTGACAACAACTTGCACCACCACACGTGGCCTAGACTTGCTGACCTGGAAGTCAGCCAGGGAGTCATCCTGTGCCAGGTCAGGTGCCACAATGGGCTGGTCCAACAGGGGCTGAGCTTGGATGGTGTCAGCCACGTTTCTCTCAACCATGGGGGGGCATGGGAGTCCCTGATTGTTCCTCCACACATGGGGGCATAGGGGCACCCTGCAAATCCCGGCCACATCCCCTACCTCGCCCACCACACTCACATTTTTAGGGTCGGCCACCTTTGCCTCCCTTACCGCTTGGTCGCCTCCCAGCCATGGCACTGATGTTGTTGTGCGTATGGGAGTTGCAGTAAACTGTTGTCCTGGGCAATTGGGGGTCAAAGGGGTAGGATACCAGATGGAAATCGTACCCTAGTGCTCTAACAAGGCTGTCTGTGACCCCTGGGGGAAGATGACGGGTCACACAACGCACAGGCAGCCCAAAATAAAAAATAAACGTGCAGGCAACCCCTCGTAGACCACGTGCGTGAAGAAATGAACTCGCACTACGCTGTGGCACCCAGAAACACAAAAATAAGCGAACGTGTAATACACGCAGCCTACAATGACATCTGAAGGGGAACGCGACACACGGGGCAAGCACAGTTGCTAAGTACATGCAGAACTCACCGTCTGCCTGGAAAAAGAACGTGAAAAATATGCGCGTGTGCGCGTTGGCAACACCCCCGCCAAAAGAAGAATTGTATGCTGTCTGAGGAGACAGGACAAAAGGAGAAGTGAACTCTGTTTGAGGAAACAGGCCCAACAAAAAATCAGAAAAGAGCTGTCAGAGGTAACAGGGAGTACGAACTAGAAACGCTGTGAAGTAATCACGTGTGAACCGACAAGAAGTACAGATTTCACCCACTCGCTCTCCATGAAAAGCACGTACAAGGAAATGGCGTCCTACATGCAGCTTTTAAATTGGCCCACACGTACACGTCAGAGACGCGTGTACAGAGGCGCTTTCATCCAATTACACGCGATGACACTCGGACATGCAGTTTTTCCACGTGTGCTCTGTCATCACGTGCTATGAGTGAAACGCCCGCGCGCATAATGTAACTTACGCGCCTAGGCGCTAAGGGCCTTTGGTCCAATGGAATCGCGTGCGTGTGCTGACGCGCTTACGCGCGAAGGCCCTTTCCTCGAATTACATGCTGACGTGCAAGATTTTCACGTGCCAAATCACTCTGTATCAAGCTGGCCACGCAAAAACACACGGAAGACCACGCTCCTGCCCTGAAGGCCATTTTCCTGCGCCCCACAGCCCCGAGCACGCTCCCACCTGCCATCTGCTGCTGCCTGACTTCCTGCTGCCCACGTGCCCTGCTATTTGGTGCCTGTACATCAGCCATCTGCAGGGGTCCAGTTGCTGTGTCCACCCCTGCTGGAACTGAAGACTCCCGACTGGGATACCATCGCTCCACAGCCCAGCCCCAGGACCCAGTTGCCCACCCACGCCTGCATCGGGGGTCGCCATGTCGGACACACCACCATCTGAGACCACTGGCAACCCCTAGCCAGAGAGGCAGAGGGCCACCAGCTTCACTGCCACCGAAGTTGGTGTCCTGGTGGAGCAAGTCCTGGGGCAGTATGTTGCCCTCTTTGGAAATTTGCGCGCCGACAAGGAAGGACGGACCAGGATCTGGACAGACATCATGACTGCCATCAATGTGGAGGGGGTGGCAGTCCGAACATTCAAACATGTCAAGAAGCGCTGGGAGGACTTCAGGTCCAGGACCCTCGACAAGGCCCGGCGCCTCTTGAAGGCAGCGGATGCTAAGGGGCCACCTGTCGTAACATCAAATGAGTGTCCTGGAACGCATATCCCCAGCGCTCCACGTCCGGGTCCTTGAGAGGCAGACCCGTCTGGAGTCGAGCGGTAAGTGTACATGCATACTGATTGTAAGCTGTGCGTGTGGTGGTGTGCCAGTAGTGTGCAGGATGCACATGTGGTTTTGTAGGGCCATGTATGGATGTGTATGTACAGGGCCGTGAGGCTAACACATGCGAGTCCTCTCATGTGTGAGACACATGGATGGTGCATGTGTGTGTAAGCTTGCATGCCAAATGCAGATGTGTGAGCACACATGCTTGAATGACTGTGTATGTAAATTGGCATGGTTGTGGTGTCACACATGGATGTCAGTTCCAGCTGCATGTATCTGCACCGTGTACATGTGCATGTGTGTGTATTTCACAAGGGTTCAACAGTGATGCAACATGGATGCTTGGGACACTGATATGTAGAAGACTGATTGCCAGATGTGACATGGATGCCGATCTCATCACTGCGACAGTTGGTGGAGGTGTACACATGCATGTAAGTGTGGTGGCGTGTGTGCATGTCTAGTGCACTCCCTGTGTTTCATGTGATGTCTGGCTCACCTTTGGCTGCTCATGCTGTTGTATGTGTATGGATTATGCTGGATGTTGCCATATGGCTGAGGAATTGCTCATGTGTGTGAGTTGACATGCCATGTGTGTTGGGGATTGTGATGCCATGTCTGAAGTTTGACACTGCCACTAATGTGCAACTGGCATGTGTGTATCAGTCCATTGTACAGTGTCCTGATGCCTGTCTCCTATCTCTCCCTGTCTGCAGCGTCAACTGATGAAGAGGGCGGAGAGGGTGCTGTGGAGCACAGCGGCGGGGATCACACCACAAGCCGGAGACGCAAGGCCCGGCTCCCCTCCCAGGTTGTGATCTCGTCAGGGAGTGAGGAGTCCGGTGCCGTGTCCCAGGCCACAGCTGCCGACGGTAGGTCCAAGAGGCGGAGGTCGGAGTTGGACTCCTCGGCAGCAGAAGGGGCAGCTGAGACCCCACAGGGTCCGACGAAGGAAGATGGCACGGAGTCATCCAGGTTGGTGGGGGGTTTGGTAGAGGAGGAGGCCGTGCAAGGGACAGAGACGGGGTCTGGAGGTGGGTATTCCACTGTTGCCAGTGGTGCAGTGCAGGGGCAGGGACAGGAGGCAGCACAGGACCGCTGCGGAGGTGCCTGTGTGTAATGCTGTCCCCAATCCTGTGACTGCATCATCCCGCACCAGCAGGGATGCCTACATCCAGACCCGTTTTCAGGGAGGGGATCCGCTTACAACAACTGGCCTTCCTCTCCCTGTGGACGTGGCTATCCGGGACCGGGTTGAGCCTGTCCTGGGTGGGGTGGCATTTCGTCAACGGGACATGCGAGGTGACCTGCAGTCTTTTCATGGGGAGACTGCACGTCATCTCGAATGGCTCGTTGACCACGTCAGCCTACTGGGACAGGTCACCCAGGCCGGATTCCTCCGTTTGCTGAACCTTGCTTCAACCCCCTCCTCAACTGAACCCCCTATGCGCCAGTCGTCCTCCGTGCCACCTTTCCAACCCATGTATCACCTGGGTACCCTGTGGAGCTGCCTCTGACCATGCGGCCAGGCTGGTGGAGGACACATCCTTGCCACAGTCGGGAGTCAGACGTCCAGCAGGGGTGGCCACCTCAACAACTGCCCCCCAGCCGGAGGAGGATGTGCAGGCAGCAGTAGCCAGGGCACGGGCACAGGCACAGCAGCAGCAGCAACAAGGTGGGAGCCATGATGACTCGGGGCCTTTGACATCGGAGGGGCAGGCATCGGCCGGATGGCAGGAGGACCCGTGAAGGGAAGTGTCTTCCGTGTGGCAGCGGTTAGGCCATGCTATAGATGCGGAGCGGCAGCGGGCGGAAGAGGCACGGCTCACGATGGTCAGGGCGGAGAACTCCATGCAAAGGGCTCTGAGGTGGGCCGAGTGCCTCGAGGCAAGTTGCAGGGACCTGGAGATCCGGATGTCATCGACCCTGCAAATCCTCGGGGCCTTAGAAGAGGACCGCCTCTGGGACATCGAGCAGGAGTTCGATGATGCCCTGGCCCGGGAAATCAGGAAGTGAGCCGTCGGACTGCCATTGTATATAGTTAATTAGTGTTAGGTTTCCTTTTGGTTTTCATTTCATTTGGGGCGCTTGGACAATGCCCCACCTTTTTGTATATAGTTGTTCATTAGGTAGGGTTTTTGTAGGTTTCCTTTCAATGGTTGGGCTCATGGACCCTGGATTTGTACTTTGTATATAGTTCTACACTGGATTTCACTTCATTTAAGTTTCTTTTTTACCATGGATCAATGGATGTGTCTTATTTTTACACTTTGTATTTGGTTGGACGGACAGACTCTTTGGACCCATTTGCTTTTGGATTGATTTGGATTCTGCTTTCACACATTTTTTTTGAATATTTTGGACATGCAGCTTTTTCTTCATTATTTCCATTATTGTGTGATTTTTTTTAATTCATTTGGTTCATTATTTAATACACATTTATTATATACTTTACTGATGTGGTCTTATCTCATTTGTTTTGTGCATGTCACAATGTTGATATTTTCACAGTCATGTGTCACCATTGCGTGGGTCTGAGGGACATTGATTCATGGCCATGCTGGTTATGTATTTTCTATCATGACTTTGGGAATTCAATGTGGGGTGTTTGGACTGGGGTGGGATTTGGGTGGCCATGAGGGGCATGGGTCTGGAGTGTGATGACCTGTCAGGGGGACATGTGTGGGGGCCTGCTGGCAGGTGCCCCTTACTGCTGGGGGGTGGGGGTGCAGGGGGACATGTGTGGGGGCCTGCTGGCAGGTGCCCCTGACTGCTGGGGGGTGAGGGTACAGGGGGACATGTGTGGGGGCCTGCTGGCAGGTGCCCCTGACTGCTTGGGGTGGGGGTGCATGGGGACATGTGTGGGGACCTGCTGGCAGGTGCCCCTAACTGCTGGGGGGTGGGGGTGCAGGGGGACATGTGTGGGGGCCTGCTGGCAGGTGCCCCTGACTGCTGTGGGGTGGGGGTGCAGGGGGACATGCGTGGGGGCCTGCTGGCAGGTGCCCCTAACTGCTGTGGGGTGGGGGTGCAGGGGACATGTGTGGGACATGAGTGGGGGCCTGCAGGCAGGTGCCCCTGACTGCTGGGGGGTGGGGGTGCAGGGGGACATGTGTGGGACATGAGTGGTGGCCTGCTGACAGGTGCCCCTGACTGCTGGAGGGTGGGGGTGCAGGGGGACATGTGTGGGACATGAGTGGGGGCCTGCTGGCAGGTGCTCCTGATTGCTGGAGGGTGGGGGTGCAGGGGGACATGTGTGGGGGCCTGCTGGCAGGTGCCCCTGACTGCTGTGGGGTGGGGGTGCAGGGGGACATGTCTGGGACATGAGTGGGGGCCTGCTGGCAGGTGCCCCTGACTGCTGTGGGGTGGGGGTGAAGGGGGACATGTGTGGGGGCCTGCTTGCAGGTGCCCCTGACTGCTAGGGGGTGGGGGTGCAGGGGGACATGTGTGGGGGCCTGCAGGCAGGTGCCCCTGATTGCTGGGGGGTGGGGGTGCAGGGGGACATGTGTGGGACATGCGTGGGGGCCTGCTGGCAGGTGCCCCTGACTGCTGGGGGGTGGGAGGGCAGGGGGACATGTGTGTGGGCCTGCTGGTAGGTGCCCCTGACTGCTGGGGGGTGGGGGTGCAAGCTGACATGTGGCTTGGCTGGGGGGGCATGCCCATGGTGGATGGGCTGCCTGCGGGACATGACCTGGGGTGGGGGGCAGTCTCCTGTGGTGTGGGCTGCCTGCAGATGCCGTGGGGGTGTAGAGGGAACACCTGGGAGGGCCCACACTGCCAATTCATGTGTAGGACTCACCACGCACCCCTGAAATTCACGTATCCCGCTCTGACTGCAAAATCGCATGAGAAACTTCCCACGAACCACAGAAATACACGTACCCTGCTGAAATCACGTGTGAAACTTCCCGCGAACCCCAGAAATACACGTACCCTGCTGAAATTGCGTGTGAAACTTCCCACGAACCCCAGTTATACACGTACCCCACTCGCACAGGCCCTTCTGTGTGTGAAACTTCGCGCGAACCCCCGTAATACACGTACCCTGCTGAAATCGCGTGTGAAACTTCCTGCGAACCCCAGTTATACACGTACCCCACTCGCACAGGCCCTTACGCATGTGAAACTTCACGCAAACCCCCGTAATACACGTACTCTGCTGAAATCGCGTGTGAAACTTCCCGCGAACCCTAGTTATACACGTACCCCACTCGCACAGGCCCTTCCGCGTGTGAAACTTCCCATGAAACCCCGTAATACACGTACCCTTGCTGAAATCGCATGTGAAACTTCCCACAAACCACAGTTATACACGTACCCCACTCGCACAGGCTCTTTCGCGTGTGAAACTTCACGCGAACCCCCATAATACACGTACCCTGCTGAAATTGCATGTGAAACTTCCTGCGAACCCCAGTTATACACGTACCCCACTCGCACAGGCCCTTTCGCGTGTGAAACTTCACGCGAACCCCCGTAATACACGTACCCTGCTGAAATCGCGTATGAAACTTCCCGCGAACCCCAGTTATACACGTACCCCACTCGCACAGACCCTTTCGCGTGTGAAACTTCACACGAACCCCAGTAATACACGTTCCCCGCTTGGCGTTTGCTGTTTGGCAGCCCTTTAAACTGGTCCAGGGTTAGCGCAGCCCTTTGCACTAGATTGGGGATTTTGATGGCTTTTCCCTGCGCTAGGGGCGTTCTTGGGGGCGCAACTGGCGCTGCTGCAGGGTCGCTGCGCCACTCTGTGCCACGGCTGGTTTTGGAGGCGAAAATCCATGAATACGCTGAGTACGTGCGGATATCGATTTTAGCGCACGCGGCTGGCGCAGACATTTGCACGCGCACACTGTGCGCCAGCCGCGTGCGCCACTTTTGTGCAAAATTCTATGAATTACCCTGTATATATATTGTGTACTGTCTTATCACAGACACTAATTCATTAACAGAGCATATGGCACCTAAAACTAATCAAATCTAATACATCAAAATGAAGTCACTGATAAGAATTAAATGTCAGTATCTAAGTTGGCTAATTGTATATATTTTGCCTCAGCCCCCCCTAAATATATCAGCTATTGAAAATAAAAGTTTGGAACTTGTGGAACAGTATAGAATATTGCCCTCCCTTGTGCCTTTCCTTATAGTAATGGCCACCGTCGAGATCTCATCTGATTGGCATAAAGAGGACAGAGGAAATGGTTCTTGAACACCGTGATGTAACCAAAGACACCATTCCTAGCCAAAGTTTAGCATTTAAGATTTTAACAGAGTGTAGAAAAAATGCAAGTTCAGCGTGGTTAAGAGACACAAACTTATCAGTTGCGAGGGTAGCACTTGACCTGATAGGGGGTTGTCCCAATAATATGTTGTCTATTATGACAACGCTAAATAATGCCTCAAAATAACAGTGTCTCATGCGTAAGAAACGAAAACTATATAATAAAGATGAACCACAGGTAAGTATGATAGAATGTAACATTAGGCTGAGGCGTGGTAAAAAGGCCTGAAGTCATGATTTTTCTAAAAAGTGTATTCAGTTTATCAATCACTCGGTAGCCCTAGCAGCTGCTAACACACTGTACGTCTCACAATCCTAGTGTGATATGTTGAGAGGCAAAAACAATGTTTGTTACTTTCAGGGTCATAATGGGAGCTCACGGGTCTCGTTGAAAGGCAAAGAATGCACAAGTATTTTATAATCAAGCATAGTTAATGTACAAATCCTTGTCTACTGGCGATTTAAAAAAAGCCCACAGCTGTTTCAAATTGTCCATCCAATACATGTCTGCATGAGAAGAAGTTAAAGAGTTCCTGATGTGTTCCTTTAATGTGATAACGTTTTCTTAGTTCAAGGTGCTGACCAGAGTCATGGTAGAAGGCTTTCTCATGAGAATAAAGATCAGATGAACAGGACAGATGAAAAAGGTTCCGCTGGTCATCTTAAATGTTTCAATGATTTGGCATATAGTGTGCAAATGGAGGGGTTAGTTTGTGATGTCAAATGGGCTAGTCAGGGGTGGTGTGGTATGTTTGGTTGAATATGTGTTTACCAATCAGCTTTGTACAGAAAGACTTATGGCCCGATGCATAGAATCTGGCACAGAAAAGGTGCAAGGGCTACACGCCGAGAAGGAGTCTGCGCCAGCCGTGTTGCAGAGAAATGTTTGTGTGGCACGCATATTCATGGATTTTCAGAGGCATCAGTAGCCATGGCGCAAGGAACAGCAAGCTGCGCAAGTAACACCCCAACACGCCCCAATGCGCAGTAAAAAGCAAGTGAAAATCCTAACACAGCGCATGCCTCCATGCCATCCCTGGTCCAGCATACAACCCTTCTGGCGAAATTGCGTGAAAACACCCCGCAATCCCTGGTTGGACCCCAGCGTAATCGTGCATAAACACCTCGTAATTCTGGCCCGCACCCCAGCGTAATCGTGCAAAAACACCTCGCGATTCCCAGCCGCACCCCAGCGTAATCACATGAAAACACTCTGCGATCCCCAGCTGCACCCCAGTGTAATCGCGCATAAACACCTCACAATTCTGGCCTCAACCCCATCGTAATCACACAATAACACCTCCCAACTCCCGGCCACACCCCAGTATAATCGCGCGAAAACAGCCTGCGATCCCCATCCACGTGTTCCGGTCCCTTTTTAGGTGACTGCGCAGGACCCAACACCCCTTCGCTTGGAGTCTCGTGTAAGGCATTTGTGGTGTCGCAGTGACGTGTTGGACCGACGGAGATTCCTCGCAAGTCCCTGGTAAGACCCGCACAATGTGTTCAATGAATTCACAAACAGGCACTTTTGCGTGATTTCGCATGCAATTCCCCTTTTTTCCAAGCAATGAATTAGGGCCTTATTGTGTTGCAAAAGTACTAATGCTAATTAGTTTAGATTATTATAAAAACCTTTGCTTTAGGGGAGTTACTTCGACAGCACCTTTTCATGCTGTTCTGTTCTTTGCTCTGTTCGAAATTGCTGTCCCAGCTATGTCTGGGCCCTGAATAAAACTGTGTTACTTCTTGCTTGGAGTACACTCCTTTTTTTACTACTTCTGTAATTTTTAATACCAAACGTTGCGGTGACCCCTCACATTATTGGCGGCCCCACTTACGTAAGCCTACTTTCCCGACCAGGGCGCAGGGATTTCAGCCGAAGTCCCGAAGACGTGTGGGACAACGCTCGCTGACCAGTCCAAATAGCTCAAAATAACAAGGAGGCCCGTGGATGCCGAGTTCCTGAAAGTCCGTCTGGACCAGGAGCAGCCTTTGCCCCAATTGTGTATCGGCCTTTAAAGGATGACTCAGAGGTTGAGAGAAATGGAGCATCTCCTGGAAAAGGTATGTGAGTGTACCGATTCATGAATGCGCTGGGAAGGGGAGAGATTTTTTATTTTAAAAGGTTTATAGGACGCACCCTCAAGAGGAGGAGGGCGATTGGCCACAATAGTCTAAGATTTTAGGTTCATTTAATCTGATAGGGAGAAAAGTGGACGGTGGCACATCTGCATTAGCGCAGAGGGTTGCACAGTCAGTTTAGTGATGGCAAAGTGGAAATTGTTATCGTTTTTTTTTTTTTTTTTTTTTTTATTGTGGCTGTGGAATTCACAGAAGGGCCAGAGTGGAAATAACATGTAAATAGTATGAGAGTTGTGTGTAGCACGTGCAGGGGATGCGGTCGAACGAAGGGAGACCAACCACATTCTCAGTATATTAACATAGGGCATTCTTGTTAAGGTGGTGTGCCTGTGGAGAGGGCCATTTGTTTACTAAAAAAAACAAACAGGACGGATCTGTGGAGAAGGCCATTGTATACCAGAATGAAAAAGAGAAGCATCAAAGGGTGGGGCCAAAGATAAGGCCAGTGTGAATGAGAATGGATGAAAGAGCTACGTGATAAGTATAAGAGTGAACAAAAGTGAGTGAATAGTGGTAAAGGAGAATGGGATTTAAACAATAAAGAGAAAGCATAAAAAGGGGAGAACAGTAGAGTACTCTAGCAATCAGCACTAAAGAGGGACATTGGCAAATTATGGGAAGGATGCATCGCTTGTTTTTATGCAAAACTATCCCAATATCATGATAAAATAATAAAGTATAACTTCCAGTGGGCAGGGGACACAGTGGGAAAGTGTTACCAGGAATGGCCCGGTGAGGGAACATTGGACAAGAATATAATAGACATTGGCCCTCATTACGAGTTTGGCGGTAAACATGCCACTATTGGCGGCATGGCTGCCGCCGAAATCGTGTCAGGGTCCGGGTCCTCGGAATGAGGATTTACCGGGCCATTCCGAGTTCGGAAGGCCCGTTAATTCCTCCCTCCGAGGACCCGGACACGGTCCTTCTCCATTCCTATTTCAGCTCCCATAGGGCTGAATGGGAATGGGAGAGGGAGCAAACAAAGGGCCATTACGAGATGGCCCGTTGTTTGCTCCCTTTTCCCCTCGCGGGACCCGGTACGGAGTGAACGGCGCCAGCACCTTTTACGGCGCCGTTCACTCCGTACGCCAGGGTCGTAATGAGGCCCATTATGTATTCATACCTGTCAGCTATCTATAAAAGACTAAAGCTTAAAAAGAGGCAAGACATTCTAGAGCTCTGGAAATTGTACGAAGAAAAGAAAAAAGAGCCAGAGAAGGGAAACAGGGAGGATGAGCAGGGGAGTTTACCACCCTCTCCCTACGCAATGTACCCACTGTTGAAACCAGCTGCAGGATACACACATCCTAGGCGAAGAACACAAGATAAGGAGGTAGCTAGCAAGAAAAAAAGATGAAGGTGAAGCCAACTCTGTTAGTTAAGATGAGAAGTGGAGAAATAAATATTTAGCGGACACTAAAAACAACACACAATAGCAACTTGACTATATGTTCAGGGAAGCATAAAAAGCAGTGGAAGTGAGATACAGAATAAAGAAAAGGAACAAGGAAAGACAATTGATGAGCAAGGATGTACAACAGAATGCACACAATTTAAAATTGATAAGTGGGGACAATATTTGGATGATGGAGAGGGTGAACACACTGCATCAGACTGGGAGGAAAGTAACGAAAGTGACCAGGAGGATGACAAACTTGACAAGTGTAGGGAACCGAACATGGGAAGGAGAAGATTCGAGAGGGAGGAAGAGAAAGAAAGAGAGGAATCACTGAGGGACTGGGGAAAAAGGCTTTGGAGTAGGAAAACGAGAATAGCAGGATCTAAAAGACCACAGTGAAGGAATAAGCACAGAGCACAAACAATAGGTGCTTCTCTTACAGAAAGGCAAAAGGTGCAGTGCAGTATGGACCTTTGGCAGACCATGGACAGGGATAATTGGTTTATAGTTTACCTTCACTAATGGCGGGAACGAGTAAGTGGGTTTATGTTTTTGAAAGGAAAACAGCAAGAATTCCATTGGTCATAGGAGACATTAAGAGTTTACTAGCAGTGTTGATGGGGGAATGAAGTGACAAAATTTGACAACAAGCCGGTCATACAGGGGTAACATTTTGCTCCAATGTACATGATCAAGCACCTTTTAATAATTATCGAGCACAGGTATGGAAAGCTCTGAGAGAACTGTATTCAGACACCTCAGATATGGGGTCAATACTGCCATGAAAAATGAAATCAGATGAGGACCCTGCAGAATATATAATATCCATACAGGAGATGTGGACCCAGGAACACAAACACTCCTGGGATGAGAATATACCATTGTTTTATCACATACTAGTGAGGGGGCTCCCCACAGAAGTGCAGGTTTCCCTAGAAAACATCATTGGGATTGAGGCAAAACGGTGGCCTGAGATACAGGCAGCAATTGTACACTACTGTAAAAGAAAGCAAGAGAAAGACAAAGAAATGGTAGATAACACAGTAAAAGCAGAAAACAAATTAGTGCAGAGGAAATTGCCGAAAATAAGCATGGAAGGAGCATTGCTCACAGGACCAGTTGTCATCCCACCTGACCAACAAAGGGGACTCCCTGTAACAGTGATAACACAACAGGGAGGATACACACACACACCTAATAATCAGCAATGGGGGACTGTGCAGATGCAACAACAACCTGCATTTACAAACGTACAACAACAGCCAGCTTTTTCAAATGCTGATGATTATAGCGGACATTATCAGGCGGGAAGAGTACATAATACGAGGGGAAGAGGATTTAGGTACAGGGGTATGGGGCCACGATTTGGAGTACAGTGTTTCACGTGCAGCGACTTTGGTCATTTTGCTCGCACATGCCCTCAAATCGCATCTACAGGGCAGCAACACGAGGTATACACAGAGGCGCAAGCACCTCCACCAATAAAAATGATGCCACGGCACCATCAGCTAAGTACCCACACAAACACAGAGTATACCAGCCCAGGGACAAGTACAAATGCAAAGTGGTGAGATGGCAGGAAAACAAGTTACAGTCACTATGCTTCAGGCACCAGCACAGACACAAGGCCAAGAAAGATTAACAATATTTGGACAGAATACTGTGCCCCAATGGTCGGCAGTAAATCATTTATGTCTGCCGCAAATACACTTTCCCAATAGGAGTGCCCACTTAAGGTGGAGTGTGTCCAGTCCTACCAAAAACTGAAGACCCCGAAAAGGAACCCGAGGTAGCAGTTCAAATAGGACAGAGGGGATTTTCCTTTCTCGTAGATACTGGGGTGGCCAGATCATGCACACAAGAAGAGGGATTTCCATTTTCCATCTAGAGTTTGGACACACAAGGCTTTTCGTGACCATTTTGAAGGTTCCTTTGACAAAAGATTTACAGTTTATAATAGGGACGCAGCCTATTGTAGCACCTTTTTTATATTCAAAAGACACACCTATCAACATTCTTGGAAGAGACTTTCTCAGCAAACTGAAAGTCACAATTTCATTCCAGAAAAAGAGATGGTGTGCACCACACCTCCTGGGATGTACCTGGCAAGGGTGGCAGTGTTCATACAGGCATACTATGCACACAGCACAATGAGAGGGATACCCACTTTGAGAAACCTGTGGGTATTCTCCCAAGCCAACCTTGATAATCTCTTATTCAGGTGGCCTGGGAAGGGCCGATGCTCTCAGAGCCAAACCCCAGGGACAGATTGGAAGAGGGAGGATCACCTAGGAAGGGGAAAGGCCCCAGGTAAGGCACAGTATTATACAGAGGAAGAGGGAGAGGAGAACGAGGCCCCTGATGCCTTTGTAGGCTATACAACATCTACCTTCCTTACTCTCAGTGAATTTCTTGGACCCAGATCCAACAACCCCTCCATATATGGCCTACCAACTAGGAGGCCAAACCTTGTTACCCTCGAAACCCACAACTCTGAGATTCCTCTGTTTTCTGTTGTCCACCCTAATAATCCCGATAATTTCCATTTGTTTAGCAAACTCAACCAATCTCACCCTTATCACTTTATCAATACCCCTCGGACGAAGAATATTATTTTCCATGACAACCTCCCCCTTCTGATGTGAAAACTTTCACATTTCACGAAGGACGATGGACTATCACCCAAGCCATTTACCTGACATGTCCCAAAACAAGGATGAGGCAAAGTCAGGCAATTGACAAACACCTGTTGGTCCTGCCCTTCCCTTCCCCACACTGATAAAAGATGGAGCACAAGAGCACAAGATGAGCATGGCAGAGCACACATCAAGGGAGCTAACTCAGCATGGCAGTTCAAGAGGAGGAGAAAGACTGAGTGAACTGATAGGGTGCCAAGGGGAGAAGCGACCTTGCCCTTTCCGACAAGGTCCGTGAAACTTCTGCAGAAGGAATCTTAAGACCGCAAGCAATAGCCAGCATGTGTTGCAGCAGATGTCAACGGTACACAGGACCCTCTTGTGCTGATAATAAAGCCAGGGAGAGACACGTCTCTCTGTGGTACCAACATTGACTCCAGATAGAAGAAAAGCCAAGCAGTTCATCACAGCTGGTGAGTCGAGGGGAGAGCCGATAAGAAACCGGACTGTGTTGAATGAAAGTAGTAAACAGATAATTGAATTGTGAAAGAATACAAAGAACTGTTGATACTAGAAGAGTGAGAACCAGCAACAGAGGAGTCTGGCACCACTTGGGTGCTGACTCAGGAAACTCTGGGCGATTACCCGATTGTTGAAAATACCGTTACCAGAAGACCTTGGGAAAGGCGCAAATGGGGTCAAATTGGTCATAAAGGGGTACAGTAAAACACTCTGTACAGTCGAAAGTCTTGGCAGAAGATTGTGAAACTAAGGGAAATTGATCCTGCATCACGAGAACTGATTGACAAAGTTGACAAGAGTGAACCCGAAGGAGGGATGCTGATAAACAGGAGGCAAAATCTAAAGTGCTGATATACAGTGTGTTGACAGGAGTGAACCCGGCAGAGGGATGGCCACAGTGAACTGCTTAAAAAGACATTGGGCCTCATTACACGGTAGGCGCTAAAAAATGTGATTTACCGTCATGGCGCTATTAGCGTGTCCGCCATTGTAGGAGACCGCTAATAGCGTACCATTACGAGTTAGCGGACACGCGCATAGGGCCATGACGGTAAATGACCCCACCGCCATGGCGGAAAAGCACCTTACCGGCTCCGACCAAAGTGCTGATAGCACCTCCGCCCTCATGCTGCACGCTATTAGCGGCCACCGCTGTTAGCGGTCACTGCTATTAGCGGTCACTGCTATTAGCGGTCACCGTAAAACACCGGAACCGGAAATAGCGTCATCGCACCGGAACGGGAAAGAGCCCGGCGGCCATCTTTAAAAACACAATCCATTGCCATCCCCTGCACTCAGGACCTGCAGCAACACCACGACTGGCAAAACCACATCCCAGAAGAACAAACAATGCCCAAGGCCCTAAAGAAAGCCGATGCGCGCCAGCGCAAAGAACGCTTCTCAAACGAGGAATTGAAAATGCTGGCAGACACCCTGGCTGCAAATGCAGACGTAGTGTTCGCTAGCGACATGCGGCGCCCGGCACTCCTGAGAAAAAAGGAAATCTGGGCTGAGGTGGCGCAGAAAGTCAGTGCGGTGGGCTCCACCCCCCGCACCGTAAAGGACGTGCGCAAGCGGTGGGATGATCTGCGCCTCCGTGTACGCAGCATTTTATCGGCCAACAGGAATCTGGCCATGGGCACAGGAGGCGGAGGTGGATCCCCGATGAAGATGCAGGAGTGGGAGGAGACATGTGCCAGCACCATTGACATAGAATCCATCGAGGGAGTGGGCCGAATGGAGTGTGGTGTGGCAACAACGTCAGACGGAGGTGAGTGACCACGCAAGACACAGCAATGCCAAGCATGAGTCCCTCCCCCAAATGTGAATTGGGAATCAGCTAATGGATGGGGTCATCACACACACATGTACACAACCCTGCATATATGCCCTGCACATCCCCACACAACCACATGCATGCAGCACCTCACACACGTGTCACCCTGACACATGTCCGGATGACCCACCCATCTGGCCAACAACCTGCAGGCCCAAAGTAGATGTCCAAATCCAAAGAACTGCAGCAACAACAACATATGCATGATGCACGTTGACCCATCACTGATGTTATCCCTGTCTTGCTCCCCCACAGGGTCACAATCTGACAGTGAGGAGCTGGACTCTGCAACGCAGGCCCCACCACCCAAAAAGCAGGCCAAGGGAAAGGATGCAGGCACCAGGCCCAGTACATCGAGGGGCACTGGGATTCCTGGAGTGGCCCAGCGTTCAAAAGCCACCCACGCAACGACCACACCAAGGGTTGAAATGCCATCCGACACTGTGGCAGCACCCCCACCACCCACCCCCACCACTCAGGAGCCAGTGCCAGAAGGCACGCCGTCCGCAGCCAATAGCTCCGTTGGGGAAGCAGCAGCCACGGCACCTATGAGTGATGTGGACGACCCATGTCCGACACCGGAAGGGCAGCGTACACCCAGCCCCCAGCTGTCCCCACTCCACAGCCCATGCAACACATCCAATGGCAGCATCCATGAGGTGCATGCCGTAGATGCAATGGATGGGTCATTCAGTCCCGTGGCGACCTCACCTGATGTCGGCCACATGCAGCAAGCTGCGCCGAGGAGTAACAGGGGCAGGGCCGCAGACGACACCATGAGCCTGATACGCCAGCGCCAGGAGGAGCTCAATGCCCTGGTTGCCCGGCAAGTGAGCGAGGCTGCCTCGACCAGGGAGGAGATCCGGGTGTTGTCAAGGGACATGAAAGCTGCCATGGACAGCAACACGACGCGCCTATGTGATGAGATGGCCGCTGTGAGGCAGGTCCTAACGCGCATTGCTGAGGCGATGGAGAGCATGCGTCACTCACAGGGAGCAGATCAACCAGCCACGCCCTCGTCTACTAGCTCCGACCAGACAACCATCCTGCGCAGGTCCAGCCGGTCCTTGCGGCGGTCAGACTCACAACCCCCCAATGGTGGTAGTGGAGGAGGGAAGTAGGGCCAGCCTGTCCCTGTTGACACTTGGGAACTAATGCAGCACTGATGTGCACACCATGTTCGGTGGAGTTGTGGGGGGAGGGGGTGAGGGTGTTCGGTGGAGTTGTGGGGGGAGGGGGGTGAGGGTGTTTGGGGGAGTTGTGGGGGGAGGGGGGTGAGGGTGTTTGGGGGAGTTGTGGGGGGAGGGGGGTGAGGGTTGTTGGGGTGGAGGGTACATGCACGTTTGAATGTCATAATGCTCAATACACACGTAATGGCATGGATAAACACATGACTGGACATTGATAATTGTGTATGTGTGCTTTATTGTTGAAGGGTGCACTGTGATTATGTCCTCCATACACCCCGTGCCCTGAGCTGAACACCAATTGCACCCTCCTAATCCATGTGCATCAGAAACAATGGTATATCAGGTGCTGCCGCACAGCACGTCCCTCATGGGCATCGCCACCTGCATGACCTGCAGCCCCCTCTCCTCCATCCTCATCCCCGTCATCATCCTCAGACGGTGGTCGCAGTTCTATGTCAGGGGGCATTGGCACATTCCGTCTGATACACATATTGTGAAGCATGACACATGCCATGGTGATCTTGGCCACCTTCTCATGCCCGTACAGGAGTGCCCCGCCCAACCTGCTGAGGCACCGGAAGCGTTCCTTCAATAGGCCGAATGTCTGCTCGATCACCACGCGGGTACGGGTGTGTGCATGATTGTAGTCCTCTTCGTGCCTGTTCTGTGGGTTCCGCACAGGGGTAAGGAGCCACCTCTTCAGGGGATAACCTGCATCACCTGCATGGGTGCAACAATGGGTATGTGTAAGTGTCTACATAATGTGGAGCGTGCACATATCACACAAACAAACATTGCATATTCAACGACATCCACTGATCCAAGCACGCATGGCAATCAGGGTAACTGCAATGTGGGAAGGTGAGGTGGTCCTTGCAAGTGGACATGCACCATGCATGCATACAGCAGGGATTGCCATGTCCCGCCAGAGTTTAAGTGATTTGTGTTTCCTGGCCCTGGCAACGTTAGTGCCACACTGCTAGTACACTGCCATTCCTTAGTTGATGTCCCCATACTGTTTGATGGCAATTCTGTGGTGGGGTACGGGTGTGCCTCACCACAATGGCTACAGGGGATCCATTTGTATGCACTCATGTGCGCGGACCATTTCTGATGTTGTTCAGCGTACATTTCAGTTGTGATTTTGATATGCATGTTGCTGATTTGTGTAATGGGGGAATGGTGTGTTGTGCGGTGTGCATGTTGTTTGGAATGGCCTGTTTGGCGTAATGGATTGATATGTTTGCCGTGGCACTCACTTCCGGCATGTGGTTTTGTCTCTGGTCCATTGTGGGCTGCCTCACTGTACGGTGATGCAAATATGTATGTCCATTCTTCTCATGACACAAGTTCACGCCCAGTTGGAGTATGCATCCCCCCCCCCCCATTCACGGCCAGTTGGAGTATGCATCCCCCCCCCCATTCACGGCCAGTTGGAGTATGCATCTCCCCCCCCATTCACGCCCAGTTGGAGTATGCATCTCCCCCCCATTCACGCCCAGTTGGAGTATGCATCTCCCCCCCCACTCACAATCCACATCACACTGACATGTGGTCGGCCTGCTACTCACCAAGTAGCCACGAACGTTGTCCAGCATGTCGCTCCATGTATCGTGGTATTGTCGAGTTCCGCAGGACCATTGCATCATGGGTTGAACCGGGATATCGGGCACAGCAATGTGTGATGATCTTATTGGAGTCACATACCATTTGGACGTTGATGGAGTGGTATTGCTTTCTGTTACGGTACACTACCTCATTGGCATGTGGGACCAGCAGTTCTACATGGGTACAGTCGATGGCCCCGATGCAACTTGGGATGCCTGCCAGTGAATGGAAGCCAACTTTGGTGTTGGAGATCTCCTGGGCAGTCCGTGGCATGTATATGTGTTGACTTGTGTGCTGCAGGAGGGCATCGAGCACCTGGTTCAGTGTGCGTGAGAATACTGGTTGTGATATGCCATGCATCTGACCTACCGTATGCTGGTAGGTGCCTGTGGCCAAGAAGTGGAGCACTGTTACTACCTTCAGTAGAGGGGGGATGGCAGTACGGATGTCAATGAGACTCACAATGTCGTTGTATATCATGTCTACTATGGTGGTGATGGTATCCCAGTCCAGACGGTACAGGGTGTGTATCTGCTCAGGGGTTAGGTTGACTGGACTGGCTCTGATCCTGGGAATTGGTGGCTGCCTCTGTGGTATCACTAGGTGCACTGGTGGTGCTTGCTGCGCCTGTCTTGCCCTCCTCCTCCTCCTCCTGCGTCTCCTCTGTGCTGCCTGTTGTTGTAGCTGCTGCACAGCAATCATGTCCTCTAGCCCATGTAATGCTGCTAGTATTGCATCCATCTTGGTGTGGGAATGGGTGTGGGGAGGGGTGTGGTGTGCTCTTATGTGCTGCCAGTCTCCATTGCCTCCACCTGTGCAGATTGTGTCCACCTGTGGCAGGTGGGAACTCTGCTGTGCTCTTTTAACGTGTGGTTCGCGATGCCGGTATTAGCGCCTTGCCGGTAAGGGTTCTTTGGGTCTACTACATGCCGGTATTGCCATGTACGCATGGCTCGTGATGCCGTGATATTAGCGCTATGCCGCTATTTCCAGTCTGAGGGGCCGCGCGCTCACGGACTTGCCGCTAATAGTGCCACCGTACTTTGCGGTGCCGCTAATAGCGGTATGTCCGGGTCGTGATTGGGGAGGGGATTTACCGATACCGGTAATCCCTTACCGGTAACGGTATGTCCCTACCGCCTACCGTGTAATGAGGCCCATTGAGATTTGGGAATGATACAGAAGACATTAGGGGTCATTATGAGAATCACGGTAATGGAAAAACGATGCCGGTAAGGGAATACTGGCACTGCATACCGCTCCGGTCTATTACGGGTCAACAACCTGGTATCAGCAACACTGCTGATACTGTGTACCCCCGTACCGGCATGCGCACGGGCACGCAGCCCTTTTGTCTGGCAATACCGGGATGGCGCTAACAGGAGTACATCACAAGTCATGTGGACATGCAAATACCGGCATCATGAAACGGTAATAATGGATACCGGGATGCCAGCATCACTGGCATCGCGAACCACCCGGAAACAGCAATGTGCAGTGTTCCCAACTGCCACAGGTGCACAAAATCAGCACAGGTGGAGGCAATGGAGTCTGGTCCAGCACAAAAGGAGCACAACCACACACCACACCCCTTTCCACACCAAAATGATTCTACTTGCAATAGCAATATTGGGGCTGCAGGACATGCTTGCATTGCTACAGCAGCAACAACAACAGGCACCACAGAGGAGACGCAGGAGGAGAAGGAGGGTGAGACAGGCCCAGCAAGCCCCACCAGCGCAGCCAGTGGTACCACGCAGGCAGCCCCCAATCCCTTGCATCAGAGCCAATCCATTCAACCTAACCCCTGAGGAGATCCACACCCTGTACCGTCTGGACCGGGACATCATCACCACCATTGTGGACATGATACACAATGACATTGTCAGCCTGATTGAAATACGCACTGCCATACCCCCTCTACTGAAGGTAGTGTCTGTGCTCCACTTCCTGGCCACAAGCACCTTCCAGCACACAGTGGGGGAAATGCATGGCATATCACAACCCTTATTTTCTTGCATGCTGAACCAAGTGCTGGATGCCCTCCAGAAGCCCTCAAGCAACTACATATCCCTACCACGGACTGTCCAGGAGATCTTTGACACAAATGTTGGCTTCCATGCCCTGGCAGCCATGCCAAATTGTATTGGTGCACTTGACTGCACCCATGTTGAATTGGTGGTGCTGCATGCCACGGAGGTGGTGTACCGCAATCGTAAGATATATCACTCCATCAATGTACAGATGGTATGTGACTCCAGCAAGATGATCACACATTGTTGTGTCCGATTTCCCGGATCAACTCATGACTCAATGGCCATGCAGAACTCCACGCTACCACGCTACATGGAACGACATGCAGGATGACGTGCCTAGCTGCTTGGTAAGTAGCATGACAGGCACATGGCAGTGTAATGGGAAGAGAGATGCACACACCACCCTGGCGTCATTGTTGTGGTGACAGCTCAATGTCCACATAGCAAAAAACTGTGCCCCAGAGCATCCCAAACTGAACTTGACAACCAATCCCCATAGTAATGACAGAAGCTGCACACTAATTACAACATGCCTAACTTTCAACAAGCCCACATCCCACAACAGGTCCACCACACATCATCAGACCTCACCCTCCGTAACACAATCCAGCAACATGCTGTGAGTATGCACAATGTAAATGTCTGCAGCAAATCACAACACAGGACAAGCATCCATGAGAGTGCACAAATCAATCCCACCAAGGGAATACACTGCTTGTCAGAGGGCCACCACCACAGTAGCGCTGCATTTCACCATGGGAATAATAAGCGCTGAATGATAAATCATGCTGAGACTTGTGCCAATGCTGCCAGTAATAACATCAAACTAATTACTACACATCACATTATGATACCAAACACAGCGGCATGCATCCACAATGCATGAACATCAGCAAGGGAGTGGACACCCTGTATCATCTGGAAGACGCAACCCACACCATTAGACCATGGCATAGCACACATTGTGGCAAGGTAAAATGTGTGCATACATCCAGGAACATGTGCATGTGAACAACAAATATCTGAAGGCATGTGTGATAAGTACAGGTGTCTATCAGGAATTGGCTTACACATACCTGATTATGCACCCATGCAGGTGATAGTGGCTATCCCTTGAAGACGTGGCTCCTCACCCCTGTCCGGAAGCTCCAGAACAGGCACAAAGAGGACTACAATCGTGCCCATACCCGAACCCATGTGGTGATCGAGCATACCTTTGGCCTGTTGAAGGCATGTTTTCACTGTCTTAGCCGGTCGGGTGGGGCACTCCTGTACAGGCATGAGAAGGTGGCCAAGATCATCATGGCATGTGTCATGCTGCACAACATGTGCATCCGACAGAATGTGTCTCTGCCCCCTGACATTGAACAGCAACCACCAGGTGAGGATGAAGAAGATGAAGAAGATGGGGTTGTACATCATCCCGGTGGTGATGAACAGGAGGGACATGCTGTGCGCCAGTCTGTGATAGGCCAATATTTCTAAGACACATGGATGCAGAGGGTGCCATGAGTGTCGGACTCAGGGCACTAGGTGTGGGGGTACATGGACACTATGCACTGTAAACCAACAAATCACACATACACAATAAGGAATGCCCAGTCAAGTGTTTTTTTTGGTACACAACAGGTGTATTTAACAGTAAAAAGTAAAAAGTGCTCAGACCCTTCACCTCACACATATCCCCACCTCCTCCCCCACAAATCCCCCACACACCCCCTCAACCCTCCCCCTCACCCCACAACTCCCCCACACATCCCTTCCACCTCCGCCTTCCCCTCCCGCCACAACTCCCCTACAAACTCCCTCCCCAACCCCCTCCTCCACAACTACCCCACACACCGCCTCTTCCACCTCCCTCCCCCTCAACTCCCCCACACATGGCATGAAATGTTATGCCACTCGAGTCTGCATAGGTCTACACATGCATGCTGAGCCTGATACTAATGTCCTGTGTCTGACTCGGGGGGGGGGGGGCATGTTGGGGCGCCGCATGGAACGCACAGACCTGCGCAGGGGGCTTGTCTGTGTGGAGCTTGACAAAAACCCTGTGGGCGCATGCTCTACTGTCGGGGCAGGACGCAGACCCTCCATGGCATCCGCAATCCTGGCAAGGACCTGCCTCATTGCCAACAGCTCCTCATAGATCTTTAAGGTGCTCGACTATAAGGCCCCTTTCATGGCTGCAGTGTTGTCTCAGGCCTCCCTCCTCGTCACATCTACATCGGAGACATATTGTTTCACTAGGCCGGTCAGCACCTGGCACGCCTCCAGGGCAGGACAAAGACTGATATGTTTGGGATATTTCTTCTCTGTGAAAGATGGTGAGCTAAAGACTGTGGGTAAGTCTCTTGTAACCAGGACTAATGTCTGGCAGAGGGACTCCCAGGACCCCCCTTTGTTAATTTGCACCTCCATCTGTGACATCCTGAACTCCACGTCCCAGACCCCTGTGGAGGTGGATGGCACGTGTGGCAAGGGGCCCAATTCTGGTGGGTTCTGTGTGGGGCTCCAGGCCTCTGCTTCTGCCTCTCCTCTAGACTGGACATGCGAGGTGCCATTGGGTGAGCTAATGGGTGTGTACGGGTGTGCTTGGGTGGGGCTGGGTGTGCCAGCAAATTCCATGGAGTGGTTGTCCTCCTCAGGGACACAGACCTCGCCTTGGGAAAGTACTTCATCATGGCAGCTGGCTCCCCAACAGAACTGGTAGCTGCAGACAGGGTCCCATCTGCCACTGGCTCTACAGATGCTGATTCCACAGGTGTTGGAACTGTTGGAGTAGTGGCTGACCTATGACGCCCCTGTTCCCTGCCATCCAGTGATGCCTTTGTCCTCGGTTGCTGATGTGTCTTGCCAGTGCCCTTGGAGGTGGAAGCCCTGTTAGTTTCTTCCCTGGACCTAGCCCTCTTCGTGGGAGTGGGAGTGGTGGCCTCTGCATCGCTGTCAGTATCATGGCCTGTGGGGGACCAAAAGCGGGACAGCATCAGTGATGGTTGTAGGTGCATCATGCATAAAATGGTATTAGTGCAGTTTTACACATTTGATGACTTGCTGTCCTACTGTTGTGGCATATAGGTTGTCTGCCATATGGTGGGGTTGTTCAGGCATATGGTAGGTTCACACATGTGTGAGGTGGTGTCTGCTGTGTGACATGCCTTTGTGTTGTGGACTGCGTGCAGTGTGACACATGCCATTTCCCGGTTTGTGGTGTGTGTCTCAGGTATGGCATTGGCATGCTGCATGCATGTGGATGTGTCAGTGCTTGGGATGGCATCTAGGCAGGGTTGTGTCAATGTGTGTGTAATGGGCCATGCATTGCCTCATGGCACGGTCACATTGGTGGACTATCATCATACTTTGCATTACAGTGTTTTCTTTGGACACTCACCTCCATCTGCCGATGGCGAGGCTCCATGTTCCATTTCTCCCACTCCTTCTATGGAATCCATACCGATGATGTGGCGCAGGTTTCGTTCCAGCGGCTGAGTTTGATGGGTGAGTTTGATCCACCGCCAGTAGCCAGGCCCTGTCTCCGGTTGGCAGACAAGATATTGCGCATCGGAGGCGCAGGTGGTCTCAGAATTTTTTGATGTGCTTTACAGTGCGGTGGGGTGGTGCCAACCACACTGACTTTCTGGGCCACTAGCTCCCATATCTCTTTTTTTTTTTTTTTTAGCTGTGCTGCTCTCTTCAGGACTGAGGCAAAGACCACCTCTACATTCTCAGCCAGAGTGCCAGCGAGCATGTTAAATTCATCCTCGGAGAACCGCTCCTTCCGCTGCCAGTATGCCCCTTTCTTTATGGCCTTTGGCATAGTGCTGGTGGTGTAGATGCTGATCTGTGTTTTGGTTTGAGGCTCCAGGTCCTGTATATCGAGGATAGCAATGGATTATGTTTTTCAAGATGGCTGCTGTGCCATTTCCCGTTCCGGCGCTAATGCCGACCCCATTATTTAGGGGTGGGCGGAGGCGGAAGGGGTGTCATCGCTTTCCATGGTGCCACTAAGGGATGTTTTTGGGACTTTTGCGGCAAGCCGGTACTGTCAATACCGGCATGCCACTATGCGTGTGCACGCATACTCGTAATCAGCCACTGTTAGCGGCATCAGTGCTACCCGGACCCGGAATTGCCTCCATGCCAGTAAAAACTGATGTTTAGCACGATTCTCGTAATGACCCCCCCTTGTGTTGAAAGCCGTAGTGAACCCGATGGAGGAGGGTGATATTTGAGAAAGGTCGATGCCCAGAAGTGGGAGACCCAGGGGTGAAAAGACATCACCCAAAGCATTAGCAGAAACGAACTCTGGGTTTATTATTTGAAACCCATCAGATCCTCGGTGGAAAGAGACTTTTTTGTAGTAAAGAGACTTAACCACCGAAGGCCCTGATTGCTGAGAGCGGAACTCTTGGCTTGTGCTGTGAAAGATCGAGCATGTGCTGTGTTCCCGAATCCTACCTTGTCCTGTGCTAAAAACATGGGGAAGAGAGACCCTGACTATAACATCCTGACTTATAATTTGTGAACACTTCCTTCTTTCTTAAGAACATTATCCCACACTTCTTTTTGTATTTAGCGTATGGATTAGCAATTGTTTTTTTCTAGTATAGGCACTTTTATTTTGAGAAGACGCCACTCGGGCTGCCTTATTATTGTTTGATGCTCGAGGCTTGCTCCCATTTTAGGTTTAGGTTTAGATTAGGTGATTTTCCACCCTACCTATACAGTTTAATATACACTGTTGAACTGTGATCATTTGTGTCTGTCTTTACTTTTGGCACCATGAGTTTTGTTTTAGAACAGTCTTTGTAAGCCGGAAAACAGTTTTCTAAGCCATGTTGCACCTATTTAATAATTAATCATGACTTCTTGCACACCCGTGGCTAATTTAGGGACACTCTTCATGTTCACTGTCTTTTATTGTATCTTAAAGAGTTGCTCTCAGCTTGGGATACATATTGGTAATAGTTTGTTTAGGAACAGCAACCTGCTCTTGGAGAAAGTTTGTTAGCGCACATGATTAGCTATGGCTAACACCACACTGAGGACAGTATGGTGATAATCAGATGGTTTTGATAGCACAGCGGTATTTGCACGGCATTCCTAAGCCCATCATCATGCTGGAAACCAGATATTGTCAATTCCTGCTGTGTGTCTGATGGTTTATTTATGGGTGAGCAATAGCTTGACATAGTTGAGGTAGCTCTACAGGTCTGAATCTGTAGGTCAAGAACAAATGCATTCAAGCTTAATAACACATTTTGTAGGCAGGCAAATGCAGATTTTAAGGCTTTTATGTGTTCTTATAGTTTAACAAAAGTGAAGCATACATCTACCACAATAGGAGAGGCATCAAAGGACAACTTGCTCCCCAACAATAATGAAGTATTAAGGGCTAAGGAGGGACAAAGAACAGGTCTGACAAACACCTATTTGTCCCTCTAGTAAGCACAGTGGTAGATGCCTATTTTGACTCACTGAGCTGACCTCTGCTGTTGTAGCAAGGACGTCTCCTTCCATGTTGTGCCTCTAGTTGTCAGTCACTGTAATGACGGATTGATACTGGAAATGGTGTGAACATCATAAGAGTAGATCCCATGGAGGTGGCAGGCGGAAGCACTGACAGGAACAGAGGCCTAAATCAGGTGGGTGATAATGAGAGCCCACTCTATTAGGTGATACTGATGCATGCTGACAAGGAGATCTGATTCAGAACAAGGTAGAAGACTTGAGGGCACGACTCAGCCCTGCACCCAGTTACAGGGGCTCACTCAGGCTGAAACCACAGATTGTAGGGGCTTGAATATCTTGTGGTGTGAGGACATAATTGAATGGTCACAATCTGGTGCTCCCGCAATGGTAGGCAAGAATTGATTTGTTATTTTGACCGCATAATGATTAATCCTCCAAGTTAAAGAAAGAAGTGGACTTTTCACCACTCATCAGATCATTTCAGTGCTATTAATTCAGATTGGTGAACAGTGGTTCACAGCTTATCCAGGTTGCTGAGGTACAGGATGGGGTCCACAGACTGAGGTAACCCTTGTAGACAAATATTTCATTCCTAATTCTGAAAGAACAAATAAGGGGATTTACCATCCACCTGTACTACACCGATAGGGTTGACTGACCAAGCACCGGATTTGACACATTGGCCTTCAAGCTAAACCCTTTCCTGCAAATTTTGGTATGGCATGCCCATCAACCACTAACATTCAAAACCTTCAGCAGGTAGGAGCATCAGGAAACATCTTGGAACTGCTTCATCAAGGAGTGCCACAAACTAAACACATCACCTACTAATTACTCCATTGACTAGATGCTGGAACATTGTATGGAAAATAAATGAACTTCACTGTGGTTCAGGCATTATCAAATTGAAAGGCTACAGTGAATATGTGTAATACAAATGTAAAAGGAACAATAGTATGTTGAGTGATCTTCCTGAGGGGGCAGAAGTCAGAGTGGAGTTGCCTTTATGTCTACCATTCTACTGAGGCTGTTGTACCGTAAGAATACTTCTTCAATGAATATTCATATAGTGTACCACTTTAGCGCATGGCTAATGCATAGTGGTCCGAACATAGCATTCTAAGAATACTCCAAGGTTTCAGGGGTCTTAGCCTGCTCCAAGGAGAGGGGTACCAATCCCTAAATGGAAAAACGCATTCCTTACTACAAGAACTTGCAAGAACCACTACTAAATGATTAAATTCATGTTTGTGTTTCCGTCCAATTCTTCACCAAATGGGTATTCAATGCAAAGCATCCACCTTTCAGCAGCCACAAGATCTTCATGCCTTCATCTGCACAATCTTTCGAGTGGACATGGAAATCATCACATCACTTGGGCATAGTTAACTTTAGTTTTCTCCATATGTAGTGTTATGACATAGTTTCATGTCCTCACTGAATAGTTTAAAATGTTTCACATCTATCATCAAGTTGTGTTTATTGGCATAATATGGGTTGTGTCAGCTGTAAATGTTATCACACTCACCATGCAGGGTGACCCAATATATGTATCGTCTTCTTTTTTGACAGGGACTCTCAAGTTGCTTGAATAATGTTTTATACAATATATCCCATTTTCTTCAACTAAACCAATGGTGCCATTATGTTTGGCGGTATTGGCAGATATAATCTAAAGTCCTTGTTACATTACTATTGCCTCTGAGGACATTTTTGCCTTGAGATTGGTTCTCCCAGATCAAATCAGTTCCCTACTTGTTAATCTGGTTCCTTGATGAGTAATTGTGTTCACATGGGCCAATTGATATAATTTGGCTGTCTCCCATAGATAATACTGTAGACAAAGTATACTGTAACACGTTGAAAAGGTTATTGCTATATAAAAGAAACTAACGCCTGGTCTAAACTGACTCATGTTTCGGCCTACAGTGCCTTTATAAAGGATCTATGCTTGGTTTGATCAACAATTATGCTCAGGATGTGTATTAAGTCTTTTTAATGCAATAATCTAGGCATCCGAGTATTTCAATTACTGTATTATTTATGCAGAACGACTGCATTTTATCACTTGAAGGGAAATTGTGAATGTGAACAAAATTACTGATCAAGGAAACTAAATTCAAATTGTAACTTTGGGCATAGTCACATTGGTTACGATCACGCAGCAGTCCCTCATACTATAAAGGACACATAAAAAAATACACATTGGCCACTTTTGGGTGTGCCCATATGCCCAATGAAAACATTCAGTATACCTGTTAATCTTTATTTATAGCCAAATCCAAATGCAATAGTAAGAATGGAAAATATTTTCTGCACGTTACATTGCTTGATGACAAAAACCCAAACAATTTTTTTTGTTATTTTGGGAGATGTTAACATAACATGCAATTGGTACCATTATTGGCCTTGGATAATTTGGTAAAGGAGCAGGATGAAATGTGCTGTATTCCGTCTATTTCTGCTAATCCTTCATGCAACCTGTATCACTATGAAGTGAGGGTGGCATCCTTCTTGTTTTCGATGGATGAAAGGGCCTGTAATGGGAGGCTCCCAGGATATAGCACAGCCCAGTTGATCTTTAGCTGTACCTTAAACACTCTCTTATGGACTACATAATCATCGAACTAAGAGCCTGGTGGCAGGTTCTAAACTCCAAGGTTGTAAGAAGAGTTGAGAATGACCATGACCCAATTGAGTTTACTTTATCAATCCCCAAATAGAAGGTGGGAAAACACTGACAAACACACTGGTATGTAGGGTATTGTGGTCTATGCTAAGTACAAAACATGACGTATCAGCTTTATATACTATTTCCTGTCCTAGCCAATTATAACACTATATAATCTATAAAGTCTTAAGTTGGTAAAATCAATCAAACCCTATGTGACAACCCAGGCTAAAATATCATGTAATTGATAGTCCCCTAGGACTAAAGCATATTGGTATGATGCTGAATGTAGATTGGCCAAAAATAATCTCCTTCAGGAAGCAAAATAGATCACAGGGAAGGTTAACTCTAGGTTGGTCATGTTAAGGGCATCATACGAACAACTAATATCTAAGAAAAAGGAGGCGCATGCCCAACAGGTATGGCAGGGAAAAGGGAGGGGCTGTTTAATGCCCATTATGCCAGAGACAATTTCCCATTTTGGAAATTGGTGTCTGAAAATGAGCCCAAAGGGGACCAATCATGGTTTGTCGCATTGGTAAGGAAGAATGGAGGGCACTTTTTTCGAATGTGCACTCTGCTGTTTCTCCTCTACTCCCCCCAGTAACAACCCACTGCATGTCATATGCAGATGTGCGGTACATTACTCTTAAGGAAGTTGAGGATACACCATGCAGATATCTTACTAAATATTCCTCTGTAAATTTAAAGAGATTTGTAATCTATTTACGATAGAACGTCTTACCCACACTAGAGAATACGTGGGTGCGTGGAAAGGTACCCCCATGGAGGATAGATTGTGTCGGAAGTTGAAACGGACATACATGTACTTACCTGTTGTCCTTTATTGGGCTCTCTTTATGTGATAGTACCTGGGTACGTGCTGGTAGCCTGCGTGATGGGGAAATTTTTGCGGAATTCAAAACTCTGCTAAAGACTCTTAATACCATTCCTGATTATCCACTGGGGAAGGTTAAATCGAGGTTAGAGAAAAACAACCCCTGGTGTGATGAGGAATGTGCAGTGGCAAAAAGAGAGATTGTTTTCCACGTTAGGTCTCCTAGCCCGATAGACAAGGGTATGCTACAAGCCAAAAGATTAAAGTACAAACAGATTTGATGCGCAAAGAAAAGAGCATATGAAAAAAGGTCCTGGGAAGGTTTGTTTGAGGGAATGGTCATAGAGATATGAGCAGATTCTGGAAATTGGTTACCCCCTGTGCCCTTGGTGAGGAGATGTCTTTGCGATGCTATATATCAGGCATTGCCTGGTGGGCCCACTTTTCTGAGCTATACACAGATGGAGGTTATTCATCAGAGTGATATGGAAGCAAAGTCCTTCCGGCCTCTTCCACCAAAGGAGCACTGCTATTTTCCAATAAGGAGGTGGGGGAGGCTGTACAATCTCAGAAACTTGGTAAAGCTGCAGGGCCTGAATTGATACCATTGGACGAACTATCAATTTAGATTCCGGTGTTGTCTAGACTTTTTAATGCAGCTTTTTGTGCAAAAATAGTCCTGAGTACTTGGACCAAGGCTTCAATAGTCCCAGGACATAAGAAGGGAGGTCAGGAGCGGCACTAAAATTACCGCCCTACTGCTGGACTGCATTGTGAAGAACTTTGGCAAAGTATTGCAAACCAGATTGTAGGGGTGGGTGGATGACTCTGGTATTATTAGCAATGTGCAGGCAGGGTTTAGAGTGGGTTGGGCAACTGTTGACCATTGTTTTTTATTATTCTTACTTATCCAAAAGTACACCCAGTTACTCAAAATGAAGGTATATGTTATTTCCCTCGACTTGAAAACAGCTTTCAATTCAGTGCCCAGAGAAACCTTGTGGCAGGTCTTAAAGAATAGAAATTTTCCCCAAGCACTAATAGAAGCAATTAAACTGCTCCACGAGAAAACTTCAGCTACAGTTCACTATGGGACGGGAGGGGAACATAAACCAGGGGGTGCATCAAGGTTGCGTCTTGGATCTGCTCCTTTTTTTGCTTTATATTCAGGAAATAGTGGATGCCTTGGAACAGGCTGCATGGGACGCGCGTAGAATTGCATCTACGAGGTGGACCACCTTATTTTTCGCTAATGACACAGCAATACTTGTAACAACCCCAAAGGGGCTTAATGTAGCACTTCACATCTTTTGTTGGCAATGCAAGGACTGGGGGCTAGAATTAAATATCACTAAAACAAAGGTAATGGTTTTTCAGCCACCGTTTACCAAGTCCCATAAAGTGAGAGATGACATAGAAGGTTGCACGTTCGAGCAAGTTAGGTATTTTGATTACTTGGGATTAGATTCAACGAAGTAGGAGGTAGGGCTGACCAGATGATGAAAGCTATGGTTAACCTATCGAAGTATAGTGGGGGCATCTCTTCCTTTTATTTGAGCCATGGCAGTGGGGCAATCTCTCCGGCTATGGAGTTGTTTGACAAGCAAGCCCTCCTAGTAGTGTTATATGGCACTGAGATATGGGGCTACATTGCCACATAAGGCCTATCCATACCTCATTGATCCATTTGGACCTGCAGACATGGCCCGTAGCCGCACATGATTGCCCTAAAGTCAGCGCTGAGTACTGAGTAAGAATCTGGTCCACCCCTAGTTTGTTCCCCTACTGAGCTGCGCTCAGAGACTTTCTTAAGCTGGGTGGTGCAGCCAACTATGGGTGGGTGCGGCATGTGAATCCTGTGCTAATAGGGTTGAATGCAGAATCCCTCTGGACTGTCCCCTCAGAATTCCGGCATGCCTCTAAAGTTGACCTGAAAGTAAAGGCCAAGTTTATTGGCAGGGCGAATTTTTGTTCCTAGGCAGCGCCTTGAAGAATGGCCAGGAATTCTTACTTATTAACACAATGGGGAACTGTAAGCACATCTGGGATGAGATTCACCCACCCTATGAGCACTCACTTTATGTGTGATTTAGATTAGGCATTATATATACTTACTATACTCGCCTATGGTCTTCTTCTAATTCGGGTGTTTGTCCTCTGTGTCGAGCATCTGATGAAACCCTATTGTACTTCATGATAATCTGTCCTGTCTCTCAATCGATGAAGCATATGTATTTGAGGTCCATCTTTTTGCAGTTGAGTATAAGAAATCAAGTGATGACATGCTGTGTTTAACCTGTTATTTGGAGTGGAAGGTTATTTTCTCTACAGCTACATACGTGCATCATGCTTGGCTCTAAAGACGTAGATTGTTGGGCATTGCGTGAATATGTAAGTGGCACTTTCGAGGGGCTGCAAGCTTGCCCTTCTCTTTGAGGTTTCTTTTTGAGGAGATCCTACTTCCAGGTGGTTTTTATACTAGAATGTTTCCTTTTGTATAACTATATTGCTTCCATTTGTATAACATTTATAGTATGTGCATGTTTTAACCCTATGTATTAATTTTTAATATATAAATAAAATTGATTATGGTTATGTTTTGCTAAAAGGCTAACAGCATAAAGCTTTTAAAAATTAAACAAAAATGATAAGTACTAAATTACTCAGTTTTCTAAATGCAGCTGCCAATGGTAAGTAGCATCTATAAATGAAGGGTAACATAATATGTGTAACCATATTGCAAAATGTGTTTGCCGACTCTTTCTAGCATAATTTGAATACTTTTTCTTGTATACTCAGAATAGCTTACCCTGTATAACAGATATTTGTATTTGTATTTTTATTGTTTTATATAGCGCCTTAATACAAGGCGCTTCACAAATAACAACCAGTAATACAAAAAACATGGAAATGTAGAAGCAAAACAGTAAACATGAATCAAACCATAAAATCGGCATTTAAAATAATTTGCAAGTAAGAAGGGAGAGGAGAGGAGGGGGGTAGGGAAGGATCAAGATGGAGAGAGTAATAAGTGAAGTGAGCAACAAAGGAAGGGGATCACAGTAGAGACGAGAAAAGATAAAGAAAATGAGAGCAGATAGAGGATCAAAGAGGGAGGGGGGTAGGGAGAAGGGGAAGGTATCAGGGAGGGGAGTGAAGAAGTTCTTTCAAAGAGGAGCGGAAGGAGGAGTAGGTGGGAGAGGAGCGGATAGAGAGAGGTAGGGAATTCCAGTGTAAGGGGGCAAGGAGCTGAAAGGAGCTGAAAGGAGCAGAAATGAGAAGAGGCACATGGTGGTGGGAGAACAGAAAGTAAGAAGAGATCAGCAGAACAAAGGGAGCGAGAGGGGGTATATACTGAGAGGAGAGAAGAGAGGTAAGGAGGAGAAAGATTATGAAAAGATTTAAAGACAAGACAAAGGAAGTGAAATTTAAGCTGGGAGTGGAAAGGAAGCCAACCTAGGTAAGAGAGTGCGTTGGAAATTGAGTCATGGGAAGAGAGTAGACATAGAGTATGTATAGCAGAGTTATAAAGGGATTTGAGGGAGGCAAGATGGGAAGCAGGAAGACCAAAGAAGAGAGAAGAACAATAGAAAAGGTGAGAGAAGATGAGGGAGGAAATTAAGAGCTTTGTAGCAAGGAAGTGAGGGAGATATTGCTTGGCTGCCAATCTGCAAACACTTAGTCTATGTTTTTTCGCAATCTAAAGGAGACACGCAATCTTGCTAACGCTTGTAATTAGAAAAGCTGTGAAAGTCATGTGATACTGTACGGCAGTACACATAAGAAACTCTCTTATTTAAATGTGCTAAGCAGGTGGCCATTTTAACAAGGAGTTAATACTGCGAAGTTTATTAGAAAAAACATGCATACATAGGTATTTACAACATGAACCAATCTAGCATTTCATTGAGGTCGAATCCAACACTTTTGTATGCAAATATGAGGTGTTGTTCTTGCTCCTAAAGCTTCTTTTTATCATTGGCCAAATTCCTGCTTGGCCACTGGATCATTTCAGCGGACAACTGGTATAGTAGGGGGGTGTCACAGGCCACGCAGTCGCTGCCTACACCAGGTCTTGGCCATCATGACTGCACGCCCATCAGTCCGCAGGCACATATACCTGCCCAGAACACCTGCAGAAAGGCAGGCTGTCATCCAGGATTTTTACGGGGTGGCACACTTCCCCAAACTGCTAGGTGCCATTGATTGCACCCATGTGGCTCTACGTCCTCCCAGGGCATCTGAGCACATCTATAGAAACCGCAAGCACTAGAATTTCATCAACGTCCAGGTAGTATGTGATGCCAAGGGAATCATCACCTCAGTATATGCCAACTATCCAGGGTCCACCCACGACAGTTTTATTTACAGAATGTCAACCCTAAACCGGGACCTAGAAGCTGGTCGGCATGGCGATACATGGCTGCTCGGTGAGTATAAATGCCACAGCACATGCATGCATGTCAGATACTGAGCAATGTCACAACCCCACTAATGATACCGATCACCACCTCCCCAGGGGACAGTGCCTACCCTCTGAGCACCCACATGAGTGAGCTTATTTTTATCATTGGCCAAATTCCCGCTTGATGGTATTTGCATAAGAATGTCACATGTGTGTCCCATTGTTAGAAAATGTCCAGCTAGAGGGACATTTAATACATTTTTATGAATGCAACTTGTATGTTTATTAACATGTGTTTTGGCTTTTCTCTCAGTTATTCCTATACATAGATTCTTGCAGGGCACCAAAATGGCACAGACTTCCATACATGTATTACAATTAGTGAATTTTCTTTGTGTCCAGGGAGTACCTAGACCTATACTCACCTCTTTTGTTCTCTTAGTTTGGGCACAACAACTACAAGTTCTGCATGGAGAATGGCCTGTAGGTTTTGACAAACCCCAGACTTCAGTAATGCTCAATTGATTGTTATTAGAAGCACTCACATAATTTTTGAGCAGTACATCTTTTAGATGTTTACCACGTTTAAAAGCACAGAGTGGACAATTGACTGGACAAGTTTCTTTTTTCCAAAATGTGCAGTTTCTCTTTACAACGTTATTTATTTTGTTATACAGATGACTGAATGTGCTTATGAATACAATATTATCATTTTTGTTGTTCTAGGTTTTGTATTCTAGCAATGCTTGACGGTTGTTATTAGTTGATCTTTTCCATGGTTTTTAAACTAAATTCTTAGGGTAGCCTCTTGACCGTAGATTAGCTATTGCATTTTAATCTAAGGAACTGACATATGGGTAAGTTCTCTCACGTATGGAGTGGAGGGCAACTGGAGAATATCAAAAGGGAATGGCTTAAATTTCAATTAGTTTGTTGTTTTATCAACCAAAATGGTGATATCCAAGAAATTTATTTCACAGGAATTAGAGCTCGCAGTAAAGTTCAAGAAACGTTCTTGTTGATTCAGCCATCTTAGAAAATCTTCAAATGAGATAGTATCTCCAGTCAAAATGATAAGGATATCATTGATATACCTTTAATATAATTGTATTCTCTGAAAGAATGGATTGGACTCAATTAAAATGTTGTGTACCTCTAGTGAGTCGAAATAAAGATGTGCCACTGATGGTGCTACTGATGAACCTATGGCTGTTCCATGGATGTGGTGGAACATTTTGTTAAACAAATAATAATTCTCAGTTAATGCGATTTCGGTACACAAAAATATGAAGCTATTTGGGTTAGTTCCTCTAGAATGTTTAGTCAATAGCAGTTGTTCAATCATATCCAAAATGTAGTTGTCTTGGGGACAAGAGGGAGGATGTCTTGGGACTCCTACACTACAAATGGCAGGTCGGCCGCAGGAATGGACAAATGTCAAATCAGCGGCACTTCGCGGTTTCAGCTCCTCGTGTCTCTCGCAAACAGCATCACTGAGGTTCTCGGATAACACTTTGGACTTTCCTCGCATATGGGGTCAAGCACTCTGTTGAGGTGGCTCAGGCTTGGTCAGTCCTGCTTCAAGGGAGTCCAGAGGATCTTCCTGGAGCTCGGGTCTGACTTAAAAGCGATGCACTCAGTCTGGTGTTCCTCTCCCTGGCACTTCGGTTTCTGCAGCAGCAATGTAAGTACAGCTAGCACCAAGAGGATGTCCAGACAAGTTTACTTTGGGGTGCATTGGTCCAACCAACCCAAGGGGAGAAGTCGTCTGTTGCAGGGCTTCTCCAGTCGAAGCGAATTGGGAGCTTCAGCAATGCAGCAGGGCTTCACCGGGCAAACCAAGGTTCAGGAGTTGCAGTGAGTCTCTTTTTCAAGTTTTTCTTCGGATTCCTTCATCCAGTGGTTGACTCTGCCCTCCAAGCAAAAAGCCTTACCTTTAATGCACTGTAGCTGTCACTCACACAGCACAGTGACTGTCCACCAAGCACAGCCAGCCGGCCAATCACCTTTCGGTGCGTTTCTGTAACCAAGTGGATTAAGCACAGGGAGTTTCAGGCACCTCCCTCACTTCCTGCCCTGTCAGACACGCTGGAGCCATAGGCGGGCATCACCAGTGAATCCTGCCAAAGACAAAACAAACAAAGTGACCAAACCTGGTTTGGCATGCAGAGTGAATCTCAAGAAGGCCTTTTCCAAAAAGAAATGGCAAAAAAGAAGACTGGGTGATTTTGATGAAATGGGCACCCATGGGTGTCTTACTGCAGCTGCAATTGCAGCCCACGGTAAAAACACACAATGGTAGGAAAAAGTAAACCACTGCCACCAGCCATTAATTGTAGAAAGGGTAGCATAAAAATATTACGTGAGAAATTAGACAAAGGGGATACTAAGTAACCCCTCCAACACCCTATTGTAAGATAGGATTTTCTGGGTCTTGAAAGTTACAAAATGTAAGCAAAGTCATTTTCACTGCTCTTGGAAACAGTGGTATCATCAAGAGAAGGTATTTAAACCTTTGCAAAATCTAAGAGACTTCCCTCTGTCACTGCACTGAAGGTGATGTGTGTCACAATGTAAAGATGATGCTTATGGAGTTTGTCAGACTCCAAAGTCAAAAGAAACACAGAGTCCAAATCACTGAAAAATACATGAGAGAGTGGGAAAAGGTCTCACTCTCTCCAGGTTAGAAATAAAAAGTCCTAAAATCCAGCAAAAAGTGCTGGGGTCTGTAAAGTAGAAGGGAATTAGCACATTTCTGAGAATTCTCACTAAGAGCAGGGTTGCACACTGGCCCCTACATTAGACAACTTGTATGTTGCTGATCTGGATGAAAAACTACAGGAAAGTAATAATGTTCCCTCTTGCGTAGGGCAGAAACACATTGCTCGGCTGGCCTATGCTGATAATACTGTTATCTTGGATCAGACGCCTTTAGGGCTTAAGCATAGCGTAATAGCACTGCAAAACTTTTCTGACCGGAATAACCATAGTATAAATTATAAGATGCAAAGGTTATGACATTTAGTGTGGGTAAGACATGCAATCACGGATTTGACTGGAAAATGAATAATGAAATAATTGAGGTGGTTAGAAATGATACATATCTGGCTGTTACTATTTATAATACACTTCCTGGAGTCTAAGTACCTGGAGGAACAGGTGAAATCCATCAAGGAGCTGGGAGATTACATCACCAACTTGAAGGGCCTGGCGGTGCCCCAGAATGCCATGGACGAGTACCTGTTTGACAAACAAACCATGGGGGAGAGCAGCTAAGCTCCCCTCTGGAAGGAAGTAGAAGCAAGCAGAGCCCCCTCCTGCAGAGCATATCTACCAGCTTTCGAAAGCTGCAGACATATTCTACCTCCTTGTAGTGACGTGACCCACTACCAACCTTCCCTTAAGGTGTATTTTAACATGTCTGTGTTCTCAAAGGTTGACGGGTTGAGGCATCAGCTGCTGTGCTTGTCAACATGTTTTCAAGAAAAATAAAGATTTTCAGTGTTGAAAAAAATAAAAAATAAAAAATAAAAAATATGTTATACACTCAGCTCTCACACACTAGCCAAAGATGTGGTATGCTAGGTCCAAGGAACGTTTTTCTCAAATAAAGGCAGGTACTCTGTAAAGGGCCTTATAGAAATGTATAAAACTAGCATAGTACAGTGTTCACTTTATGGTATGGAGGTTTTCTCTCATTAGGAGACCCCCTGGCTCTCTAAACTTGAAGGTAAGCTATAGCGCATGGCCCTTGGCTTATTTAGCTCCACACCAGTAGAAGCAATTTGCCTAGAATTTGGAATTATGTCTTTGCAAATGCAAAAGAAACTTGCAATGGCTCATTTCTTCTAAGAATGTTGGCGGAGAAAGCAAATGACAATTTGCAACCGGGGCCGGGGGTGCTGCCAATCAGGTACTACAGATCGCAGGCTGAAACATCTAATCTCTGGCCACGATCCACAGAATCAGCTGGCTGCTGCACCTGCCAAGGGCTGCCATCTTTCCCCTTGCCCTCCCTCCCGTAACAATTTATTTTTAAATTCTTTAATTCCAACCCCCTCTCCCCACTTACCTGACTGATGCGGTGGCAGTGCTGCTCCACCACTGCTGTTTCCCTTTTTTGACTGCCATGGTCATAGAAGAAGGGCTCTGTAAGTAGCCCTGCCTTCTGTAACCATGACAGCCATCTTGGTAAAGTATGTTCCTTCATTCAAAGGGACATCTTCCCGGTGAAGGAAAATACGTTTTTTTTAGAACCCTGGGTAATGGCTTTGGTAACCCGGGGTGGTAATGAGCTTAACACCCTCTGCACAGGCCTTTAACTTGGTGCCCGGGCCAATAGCACCCAATCCGGCCCGCCGGATCAAGTGTTAACCCACATTCATTGTATTCGAAATTTAGAGATATACTGAACATAGAGAACTCTGTAGGAGTTTTAAACACTTGGATCGATGAAAATAAGAAATGTTTTGTAGACATTGGCTACACTTTAATTTTACTGAATCACCTTGGACGCTCATTAATGGAAATCAAAGAAAAAGCAGACTTGTGAGATAAAGGCAATAATTTGACAATTTTGGCCCTCAAATCGTATTTTGCGATATATATTAGACAGAGTTTTTTTTAACAAATGTGCCTTTTAATTATATTGTTAAGATGCAAGGTTTTAAGGTAAGGAGATTCATCATGCAATTACGTTTTGACCAGTTACCGACATTATCACGTATTGGGGCCTGGCAAATGATTCCTTATAATGAGAGCCTATGTTGTGTTTGCAAAATGGAAACAGAGAATCTATGACATCTTTAAATGGTTGTTTTAAATTGAATGAATTTTATGGGAAGTGGAATGACAGTTTCTTTCATAATATTAATTATTCATTCCCTAAACAAAGTTGGGCAACTATATACTATGTAATATGAAAAAGATGTATGCAATGTTTATGTTTGTCAGAAAGCAATAACAATCATTGAATTAGTTGGATTACCATTGTGTTCTTTTTATTCTTGTAATATAATATTTATTATATGCATTTATTGTTTGTATTGTGATTAAATGATGTATAATGTTAAAGCTTTATTTAACCAATACACTTTAATCAAATAAAAATAACAAAAGAAGTTATAAGCAAAAGTGGGTTTATATCAATTTGCCATTTTTAATGGATGAGCAAATTCATTGCTGTTAATTTTGGACAAAGAGGCCCATTTAAGTTAACCATAAACTAGAGGCTAGGTTGTTGTCCATGCCATCCAGTGGACTCGCATAGATGGCATTCAATGGCAGAGCCTTTGAAGCATTGTTCCGTGAAGAGCAGGCCTTGTGACCAACCTTTAATCATAAAATGAACAGGAGGCAGTGGAAATGTATTTTTTAGAGTATATGTACTTCTATTTGTTCTGTATTTTTCTGTATCCCCTTACCATACCCCAGGGGAGTTGCTAGGTCTGGAAAAGATCCGGGGCTACACTGATGTTGGGACTGGGGGCTAGCTAGTCTTTTGGCTGTAGCTCCTGAGATTCTATCCGGGGCTACAACCAAAAGATCAGGGGCTATAGCCCCCTTAGCCCCCCCTAGCAACGCCCCTGCCATACCCCTCTCTTACATCAGGTTAGAGAGGCACCTACCAGAAAACAGCAACCCCAAGGACATCAAGGTATTGAGAAAAAGGAGTGCCAGTCCCACACAGGGGTCTCCATTGCCTACCAGCTCCCTTTGCCCAATCCCTGCTTGCCCAGCCCTTCATTCGGCATTTTGTTGAGATTGGAAATGTGCACTTCACAGCCAGGAGCCCATAGTTAAATGTGGATGTGCTTCCGAGACACTCACCAGCTTATACGCCTACAAACTCTTAACATACAATTGTAAATTAATTCATGACTCCACCATTCAAGGGTGCAATTAAGTGAACGAGGCAAATAACATTACAACAATAGCCAAATATGGATCGTGCTACACCAGAAATGAAATTGTCCCTTGATGACTAAAATGGTTGTTCATATTACTCTTTTTTATTAATTTCAGAAGAATAAAAGGCCAAGACACCATTTCAGCTGTCGACCTGTGAGCTGTATGATATACACATGTTTCTGCATGAAGGGTTCATCTAAATTAGCTGTTATGCAGGTATCACGTGATATTATCCCCACCAATAATATCGCCATATATAGTTGTCGGGAAACGGCATAGGCGATATTATTGATGGGGTTAATATTAGGGTGTAATGGGAGCAGGGTTTGCAGGGGTGTCACCCACAGGTTCCATTGGGTAATATCGCCGCACAAAAAGGTGCCATTCTTGTCTGCGACATTGTTGTAGCGATATTAACCATTATGCAGGAATACACACCTGTGACCGGTAGGTTATATAAACAGATCTGAAGCACATTGACTCACTGTTCTACCTTCCACTATTGAAACCTGAAACACTCACCCACCAATGTATCAAGCTTTTTACAAATTGAGGTACCTTCATATGTTGTTAACTTGTGAGCTGCTAGTTGCATGCAGAAAACTGTTGCACGTGAAATCACTGGGTAATTTTAGCAGAACTTGAACCTGTGATTTGCCGAATACTGTACCATTGCTGCAAGAGGTGCATGACCACACTGTTGCTCTGTTACTAAACCCTCTTCTATACCCCCCTTATGGCTGTAAATATGGCGTTACCTTCCGCGCCACATTAGGATAGCAGACGTCCCAGGAGGCCTGTCCAGGACAGTGACACCTCTTCTCAACAATGTATGAAAAGGGTGGGATGAAAGGAATGAAGGTAAGAGTGAGTGTGAGGCAAGCTTGCACTTTTAAACATGTTTCAGGCCTTGTCACTGCTCATTAATAATATGCAGGGCACACACAGCAAGCCAAATGGTTACTTTATTTCATTTACCTCTGTGCACATACCCTTGCACTTACTTTGTCTGCACTTACCCTTGCACTTGCCACCAGCTGGCCGCACTTTTATTATTTATTGTCTTATTTATTTTACTGTTATCCTATGTACTGTACTGCCCCCTCCCCTTTACCCCTCCCTGCACGTGTGATCTTAATGTCACCTGGCCTAGTAGGATCGCTGTCTCTGTTCTCCCTCTGTTTCCCCTCCCTTGCCTCGTCGCACTTTGAAACACTTGTGTAAAGGCGTCTTATAAATGCCACATCATATCACATACAAACGATGCGGAGGAACTACTCATGCAAAACGTGTGCTTTACTGCACATGCGACATGCAGTAGCAAGACTGCTTTGACCTTTGGCTTTGCGTATCTTCAGCAATGTACGGCTCTGCGTCTGCCGGGGATTCGGCAGCGTTCACATCTCTTTAGCGGTCTGGCCTTCCAGATCCCTGTGTGTGGGATCCGGAGACAGAGCAGAGGGAGAGCCAGAGTAGAGGCACAAGAGAGAAGGGTGAGTTAAACAAAATGGTGTGTGAGTGTTTAAGAGCAAAGGCGTGTGGAGAGGGTTTGAACTGATGACACCATTTTGGAAATGTTCAGGCGCTGCATTAGTCCAATGAGCTATCATACCAGTGGGTTAAATCCCCAGAATTAAACCATGGCAAAGGTTCAATAGAGCTTATAAACAATGCCAAGATGCCGGCCCCAGAAGTAGTACTCATCTAAAAAAAAATGAGGAAAGGATACAAACTTCAGTCCACCTTACCTGAATGTTGGCCATTCAGCTGATATTCTGCATAGACACATTTATAAAGTTACTTCATGTATATGTGCTCCAAGCTGCTTAAACCTGTGGCCCTATCAGACTCGTGATGCCACAGTGTTTATTCATGCACCCTGTTGGCTACCTTGGAGAAGGAGATTTTAGGTTCTTTTGATTGGCAGAAAAAGAAGTTTGTACTTTTTTATTGCAGATAATACTTTTTTAAAAAATACTGTAATGCTCACGCCATTGACCGACCCACTGAATGACAAACAATGCATAGAACACACGCCAAAACGAAGATATTTACATACCTACAACTCTACCTTTCTTCGTATGTGCCGAGCATTGTAGAATCCCAACTCTGCATTATGTAGACATCACTTGCCACCCAGATGCAGCACAGCTGTTCAAATGTATGCAAGGCAAAAATGAGAAAATGCACTGGATGTCCCCAGAGCGTGAAAGTAATATGTCAAACCAGGGTGTAAGCAGTTTACACCTTGCTTTTACCCCCAGGTGGATTTTCACTTCCTTACACCGTGCATTCCCCTCCACATTCATATACCAAATGGCATTTTCCCGGGATGACATTTTCAGGCTGAAGGGAAAACTATACAATCCGCCTGGCTTTTTTTATTTTTTTTCTGCCTGCTAATAGCTGCGAGATTCCATAGGAATCCATTGTAAATGCTGTCTACCCTCCGTAAATAAAAGGAGGCATGTACACTTTTCAGCAAAGCAAAATGGAAAAACAAGGTGTAAAGGTGATTTCCCCTGTTTTTACACTTAATTTTTGCACTGTGTTTTGCAAATCATTTAAAATGCAGAGTCTCAATAGCACAAAAGTGCTTATGTTGTCATCCCCCCCTTAAATAAACATTTCTTATAAAAATGACCCCAATGTGTTTGTAACTATGGTAAATCACTTTCATTGGACATTTTCTTTAGCAACTTGTTTTCAGCCCAAGGAAATTGGAAACTGACCAGTACGGTCCTTTGTCCGCTGCAAGCAATGCAGTAATTTGCTGGGATGCATGCAATTGGCGATTATATTGCACTTGCATTTACCTCTGCTGCTAGGAGAAGTGTTTTTCAGGTAGTGGTGAATCATGTGGCAACAGTACAACATATATATATATATATATATATATATATATATATATATATATATATATATATATATATATATATATATATATATATATATCTAGGGGATTCAGTGCTACTTTCATTCAGGGATTTGAATTCACAGAAACACCAAATTTGAACGACTAAATTTGTTTTTGTATTAATTCAGTTCAGTAAAGCTTTCTTTTTGACATTCAACATGCAAGTATACATAGAGGGGTGCTAGAGAGGGAGACCTGACTGAGTTGTTTATTCAGTGTGTATTCCCCTATGTGTTACAACTTTTACATGTAACAATATATCACGAAGAAAAATGGCAATGAGAAAATGCAAAAATCATATGAATCACCACCTCCCGAGCCATCAAATGCCTAGACACTTACTTTTGGAATGGACAGAGCATGCAGCCATGCAGCCATCCAATCCTGCTCCATTCATCACTCCCTCAACAGGTCCAACCGAAACCAAGCAATGCATCCCACCGCTCCTTCCAGGACGTCCCTTTGGATTCCCTGGAAGGAAACCTCATCACTTTGGCCCCAATATCCGACCACTGCGGGAAAGGGAATGCCCAGTTCAGCATACCTCGCCACAGCTTAACTAAAACCACTGATATCTGTGCTCCGCTAAAATGTCAACTGAACAAGAATAAGCCACCCACGCCGTGGAACGCACAGGAACTCATTGCCAGCAAGAATGGCATCTGCACACCTTAAATTGTATTATGAAAATATCTTGAAGAAAAATACCACCTCATACTGAGAATCCTCCACTCATCATGACATACTCTTATCAATGCCGTCAAAGCAAACTATTAAACGACAACTATCCTGAAACATTTCAAGAAGAACAGTGTTATCTTACAAGACTTGAAGCATTGTGTAGAGTCCCTGCCAAGCCCTGCAATAGCACAGTCCAAAACCAAATGCAACATCGAACATAATTATTTCGCAGACAAGTTACAAATGATACACAATGACAGTTCCAAAGACACAATATCTGTCACGCACAAACCAGCCAACAGCATAACAAGAAGGATCAAATTCAGGATGATCACCTTAGAGGACCTGACCACAACCTTCCCTTTTCTCAAACTTAACTCTTAGGAAAATATCATTCTCCACTCTTCCATTCTGAAAGTTATCACAGGAGAAAAACTGCCATCAAAGCATAACTCATGCAGGGTAACTCCCCAGAGGTACCTTCAAACAGGACAGTGTTATCCCTGTTAAAGAAGAACACACTCAAAAAGGATGACCTGGCTAAGCACCATGGAATCAGACATCAACCCCTTCTAATAAACTAATTGATACGACTGATGTCTTAAAGCTACATGTAAGGTTCATGCAACATGATCTACTCCTTGACTACCAATCCATATTCTAACCATTATGCAGCACAGACCCCACCACCACCCAAGTTATTCATTAAAGCCTACATTTACTTGACAAAGTGTATCCTTGCCTACTCATCCTAAGTGATCTCTCAGCTGCTTTTTATATTATTGGCCACAAAGCCCCCTTCAACACCCTCGCCAGTTGCCACCTTCAGTGGCTTTGGCAGAAGAGTACTGCAGTGGTTTCAATCCTAACTCTCAAACACCACACCTAGATGATAGGAACTTGCTTGAAGGTCAACCTCACAAAAACAAAACTCATTCTCCAAGGAAACGTCTCCAGGCATCAAGATGGCCCAATAAGTCTGCCACCTCTGCAAGGTCAAGTTATTTATCCCTTCCCGAAGTTTAAGAATGTTTGTCCATCTCTCCGCTGGACAGTGGCAACACTCTACACAGGCATCCCAGATGGCACTGAGTCTTGATGAAATCTATCAAACACTCATTAGTCTCCCGGTTCACAGGATTAAGGAAAATCAATCACATCACCAAAGAGCTGCACTGGATACCCCGTCAAACATGCATCATTATCAAGACAGTCTGAATCATATGCAAGTGGTCACTTCCAAACAAACATGCTAACTGTCCAAGATACTGAACATCTTGAGGGCAATGTACCACCAGAAGCTATGGAATTTCCGACTGGAAACAAAGGGCTGCAAATGCGAATAATAGGGAACAACCCTTTGCCTGCTATACACTCTGTTTCTGCCCCACCTTAGCAGCGCTGATCAGACTGGCCCACTATATCCTCTACTTGAGGGAGGACCAGAAGATCCAACTCTTCTAAGAGCATCTCTATAATTATTCGGATTCGTTGCTCCACTGAATCCTACTTTCCCCTAACTGCATCTCACCCCTCCCCTCCCCTGATAGCCCCATCATATCTTGACAATCTCTGCTAAACCTTCACACTACATGTAATGACCTTGGTGCATACTTTGCTTACAGAACCTGGTTGTTTCTCAGACAAATTTTTGCTTTATATGTTACATACATACCGGCTGTTCCATGTCTTCAGCCTACAAGTATTTGCAGCCTGGGTTGTTCCCTCGCTGCCAACCCCGACTGGATTCTTCAAAGGGCAACCCCTTCAAACAAACGCCCTGCCTCCTGCACCCAGGAAGGTGTGGTTCCCTCCATTCATCACCCACCCATCCCAACCCACACCATCCACACTTACCTAGGTATCTCAGTATGCCACCTCTTCATCTTCCTGTTCCACCTCTCCCTTGTTGCCCTTCCCCCACACCCTCTGCCAAACCTGTACCCGTACACTCAATACCCCACTGACATGGACCAGGAATCCCCAATTTAACCGTGCGAACTTCGCATCTTGGTCAATACCCACAATGCAAAGGTGGTGCGGGTAAAACATATCTGCGTAAGTACATCCATGCATGCAATGAATCTGAGTTATATTATCAGAAATATTTTCATTTACAGGGTAAAGTTTTTACAAGATAATTTAATTAGCTTATTTTTTATTTTACATAGTATTTTATTTTATGTTTTTTACCGGACACTACTTTCCCCCAAGACATCCTGGTGCTATAGACAAAAAGAGAATAGCTGTGGCAATACATCCACACTCTAACAGTGTGTTAATATCCCTATATTTTAATCATGTAGAATAAAGTGCTGTTGGTTGTAATGCTGGTGTAGTTGTGTTGGAAAGGGTGAAAGAAGAGAGGAATGATATGGGTTGTGTCATGCATCACTTTGTAAAAACATTTCCGAAGTGGAACAAATCAGTGTATACATCACTATTTATGAAACATGTCAGACAAGAAGCATTTGACTAATTTGAAAAATACCAGTCAAGGGTGAAAAAGTGTGTTAGCCGTCAAAGTCCCTTCAACCTCTTCATCAGATGGTGGAGAGTGACATGACTGTGAAAACAGAAAAACAAAGGGCAATTCATTCTCAAAGTGGAAAAAAAAGGAAAAAGAACATTTTAAACTTCACTGGCTGAATGAAGAACAGTATCAATGGAATGGAATACTGGTCTTGAATTTCTGTCTTGAGTTAAAGACAAACACTCATATAACAAGACGAAAACAGTCCACATATGTGGATGAGATGTGCATTTAAAGAAAACAAATCAATTTAAAATGTAACTGTCGAATGTAACAATTTTTCAAAACGTAGGTGTACAGAGTCTCAAAATTGGCCACAGTAATGTCCTAAAATTACTGATGTCATTTTCCACATCGCTATTTGAGAGTTGCATTTTAAGAAAACAAATCCTTTTTTACATGTGACTACTGAATGTAATATTTTTTCAAAGTGGGGCCTCAGTAATTTCCTAAAATTACTAATGTTATTTTAAGACATATTAAAGTGAACGTTTTCAGAAGACATAATGGGAAAGCAGTGTCAGTATTACATTTTCCTCACAGAGTCTAAATATGTGTGTTTCAGCATGCATCTAGTGTCAGGACATTGTAGTCATTTCAATGCAGGAGCTAAGGATTCCTGGCAGGTATACAATGTGACACTACAAAACATGCTTTCAGGGTTTAGCTGGTACAGTCTCCAAAGTTAATTGAGTATTCCTCAAGCTTCACAACAGTGTATTGTCTTGCATACAGTATAGCAAATACAAAATATCTTGCACATTTTTTAACAGTACAATGCCCGCTGTTACCCCAGTGTATCTTGTGCTCTCTAATGGATGCCAACAGTTTGATCTTAGACACCCAAAATATCTGTTGTTGGTGTTCTGCACCATGATTAGCTCTACTGAACAGTAGTAGCCAACATATGTTATTAAGATATGATACTGGGGAGTTGTGTTCTCACTTTGTTGCTATGATTACATTGCCGAGCTGGGGCTCCGTGTTTGTGATAGTGTGCCATAAAACCTATGGATACGTTCATACCTCAATCATTTAGGAGAGCTGTCTTCAAGGACTACAACTCCCACGTTCTTCTGTGTATAGTATTTGAGAGGTCAAAATAAAAGTATTCGCTGTAGGCAGTGTAAGCCCAGGCATTAGGGTTTTATCACAAAAAAGGGGCAAACACACCCGATAACTATCCGGTGCAACACACTCAGCATTCAAACAGTATGTCTTTTGAGGTGTGGTGGTGTTTAATAAAATGTGCAACCAAAGGTGCATTATCCTGCCTTGAACTAATACATGACAGGTGCTGCTGTATTTGTTTTTATGAGTCGGCTCGTCATCCCCACGTATTTAAGCTGTCAAGGGCATTGAATCAAATATACAACATTGCTTGTATTGCAGTTTGTGAAAGAATTCTGTTTCCACAGGGTACAAAGATCTAGATCTATTGTTATCGTGCATGACGTTAATGAACAAACGTTATATTGTGCAAAAGGAGAATGTCCTTGTGGTTAATCAGTGCCCCAAAGGGTGTTGTGACGTTCAGTAATTCTGTTTTTTCTGATTTTATTTTCTGAATCTAACCCCTGCATGAACAAAGATGTTTTAAGCAAGCAAAGTTGTCCTTGCATGTTAATATGTTAATGCCTACATTCAAAATCATCCACATTTCAATTCCTATTGCAACAGTCACTTTCCTTGTTTTTACCCTCAATGTTACACATTAGTGCCAAATCACACACACAGCAAATGTTGTGATGTAGCCATTAGTTGAAATTAATGGAACCATTGAAATTAGTGAATACTGTTGAAATTAGTGACACTGTTTTTCCTACATCTACGGCAATCTTCTGTAGAGTTCAATGCTTAAACATGGAAACTTACAGAAGCATGAATCCTAACCTTTCATGTCATCAAACCATATGATCTTTGTTCTGCAAGGTGAGCATGTGCTTTGCTTAATATCGAAGCATCATCAAAAATGATTGTTCAATCGGCAACAATTGTCCATAGATTTAAGTCATAACAGAAAACAGAGAATATAAAAATGAGGATACCATGAAAGAATGATAGCGAAAAAGAGAAAAGAATCACAAATGAAAACTATTTATAATGGATTTGGTATCCTTAGTACTCAGTGGTGACATTTCCCTCACAAGGCCCAATGATGGCGCCAACTTGAATATATTATGTTTGCCAGAGAGGCCTGTGTCCATGTCACAAAATACATCACAACAAGACTGCAGATTTCCATCTCGTCGTCTGGATCTCTCTTCTTCGATCGCAAGTCTCTCTCTACTTTCTCCCCTTTTTGGTCCCGTGGACTGCATCTTGCTCCATCCCGCAGCCTCATTCATGGACAACCGACCCCAGGAACCCCCACAAAATACTGACGAAGGAAAATTGATTAAAGGATCTAATCTAGAAGAGAGAGGCAGACAGGTTAAGGGCCAAGCAATGATACTTTTTTCTTTAGGATTACAATGTTTTTTAACTGCCTGTCATACACCTTTTACATTTTTATTATTAGTAGACATCTGTACTTCTCATTCATTCCTTCAGGCACACCACATATAACACACCTATTTACCTGCTCTGCTGACCCCTGTTCATTCCTTGTGTGAGCTACTCACCTTACTGCCATTCACTTCACTGGCTTACTCAGCTTGATTTTAATATGACCGCTGGTATGATGACTGGTTTCTCCTGACTGCTCTATCCTCTTAACTTCATATTTTGGGTGAAAGGGATTAATTTGGTTGACGTGGACAAATTGTTCCACAGCCAGATCCCCTTGCTTAGCCATTATTCTGTGCACAACAGGCAAAACCTTTCCCACATTCTTGAATGGGTTATGGCAGGAAGACATCAATTTCCCATTTTTACTTTTGTCTTTTGCATAATTAAATGTGTACACATAATTACTTACTTCACATTCCCTAACAGATGATTTCCTGTCTTAGTATGATTTGGCACCCTCAGCTGCCCTTTCCAGATTTCGCTGTGCCCATGCAAATGCATGCTGCAAATATTTTCTAAATTTTTCCACATATTCATGAATTGTGGATGAATTTACAAGGACTTGCTCATTGGTTCTCTACAACACATGTTGGGGAAGTACATTTCTCCTTCGTTTCATGATTTAATGTGGACTGAGGATTGTAGAATTAAATGGTGACACTCTAATAGTCATAAGCACCAACCAGAGTTGCAAATCACAACCTTCTTAAGCCACATATTCTTTTAAGAATATCAATTATTGATTGGTTGCATCGTTCCACACCACCACTAGAAGATGGCTGTTATATTGAAGAATGAGGGATACTCAAAAGGATACTCAGGTAGGCCGCTGGTATCATCAGCAACATGCTTTAATCAGGTTACAGGCTCATCAGGTGACATTAGGTACATAAGGAGGTAATGGAAGTACAGAGCGAAGCTCACTGGCTCCCACCACCCAGGCTACATCTTCCAACTGCCCTGGGTGGATTCACATTCAACCTCAAACAATCCAGACACTCACATGATATTCCATTCATGACATTTCAAACTCCATTCACACCATGCATTCAGGGAATAGGGACCAAGCAGGATAACCAGTCATAACAACGGCTGCAATAAAATAGGTAGCTTCCTTTTTACTCGCAGAATCTGCCACATCTTGGTCATCACTGCATTGGTAAAATGGCGTCCACGGTCTGATTCTATTTTTTGAGGTAAGCCAAACCACTAACAAGTTAGCTGCTGTCTGTGCACTACAGTCAGGACTTGTTATGCACGCCAAACATTTAGACATCAGACAGGTTACCGTTGGCATTATTTGTTCCCCCGTGATGACCTTTGGAATGGACCAATGAAATATATTTGCAAATCTGACTAAGGTAGTGTTAGACCTCTTTTCATGAATGCTGCTGTATGTGTTGGGGAAGCAGGCTGGAACTGTGCACACACCAAACACCCCCCCCCCCCGGAATATAAATCCACATTTTCGGACATATGCAGTCAATAAGCATATTTTTTCAATATATGCAATGTTTTCTATTAACCTCTGAGTCCCACTGTTAGTGCATCCTGGGCATGATGTAGCATTAACCCCCGAAATGACATAGGGACCACCCATTGGATCTGACCTGAAATGGATTCTCAAAACAACAGCCCATCTTGCAGTTGAAATCTCTCTTTATTCTTTAAAAACACCTTCAATTCTTCTCATCCTTTGCAGTATTCCTCTGGTAAAGGATTCTGCTCGGCATCTGACATGATTGTACAACAAAGCTAGAATTGGGTATTCTTTTTGTGCTTTGATTAAGTCCTGATCAGGCGTATCAAAGATCTACTGCACCACTGGTTGATCATTTGCTACCTGATATTTGGAACATTTTATAGCATTCACTTGGATCCAAGCAAGCGATTATTCAATAGGAGGTGGCGTGAACGCCCCATTACTCATCCAATTTTGTCAATTTGATCAACCTTGTCATTCCCTTCCTTATCTTCCCCTGGTGTTCTGGGTTTCTCTTGTATCTTTCTCCACTCAATCTTCAACTCATTCACTGAAACAAGATTATTGATGGCCTGAATCAGTTTTCCATGTTTGAGGTTTTTTTTTTGTTATAAGTGACAATCCCTCTCAGTTTCCAACCTGGTAAGTACTCTACAAAACTCTTCCAGGCATGATCATAGTTGGTAACCAAAACTATTTATTTTAATTTGTTTCTACTGCTGTGGATATAGCTTTGTAAATTGCAGCCAATTCTGACACCTGACACATTTTGGGACCTATTTGTGTGCTTACTTGTGGGATACATTCACATTTGACCCACACATTCCCAATTAATGCCACCAATTCTTTTTCAGGATCACCCCACACGTGGTATGCATATACATATACAGTTTAGAGATTCCTAAACTCTTATTCATCAAATGCTTTGTGTGGTGATTGTTGAAATTCAGTCAAATGTGTTTCTAATACTGCGCCATCCATAGCATCTACAGCTCCACAGCCATACAAGTCTTCCAGCCGGTACAACAGAGGACAAGACATCAATCTTACTAGGCCCAGTAACGTTGAGACCGGACAAGTGCAGGGGAAAGTGAGAGGGGTAGTGCAAGGGCGAAGGGAGGAGTGGAAAGTGCTGAACAAGGGATCAAAACAACAAGTAGTGTGGCCAGTAGGTGGCAAGTGCAAGAATTATGCACAGACAACAGGTGTCTAATAAGTGAAGATAAGGGGACTGCAGGGTTGCAGATACAGACCCAAGTGCAAGGGTTGCCAGGAGGCACTGTGGGTATGCAGCTGAGTGGGTAGGGACTTGGGCCCAATTTCAGAGGGTAGCCAAGTGCCCAGTGCAGAAACAAATAGAGACCAGCAGGGGAGAGGAAGAAAGAAGGCAAAAGCAAAGAGGAAGGTCTTGAGGTGCTTCCGGAACCAAAGATGGTTCTCCTCAAGTTTCAGAGAGGCAGGGAGGCTGTTCCAGAGGGAAGTCCCAGCTGAAGACAGAGATCTACCAACACCTAGTTGCTTAGAGAAGCGAATACCCTGAGGGAGTTTGAGGTGGAGGAGCAAAGAGCTCGAGTAGGAAGGTATTTCCGAAGGGACAGTTGAAGGTATTGCGGACCCAGGCTACAGAAGGCCTTGTGGACAATGCTGAGGGTATTGAACTTAATCCTTGCAGCCACTGGGAGCCAATGAAGAGATTTCAGGGTTGGAGAGATACAATACCTGGGCTTGAGGCCAAGGACAAGTCTTGCAGTCCTGTACTGGATGCGTTACAGAGAGCAGAGAGTAGAAGCAGGCAGTTGCAGAAAGAGGCTGTTGCAATAGTCAAGCCTAGAGAGAACCAGAGCTCTATAGACAGTGTGCTTCTGGGGGAAGGAGAAGAAAGGAAGAATACCTCTGAGGAGGTGCAGTTGGTAGTTTGACTTCTTGGCGATGTCAGAGATGTGAGGAGAAAAGGTAACTGTGGAGTCGAAGATGACCCAGAGGTTCTTAGCCTCACAGGTGGAAGCAGGAAGAGGGCCAAGGGAGGCTGGCCGGAGAGTGACAGGAAAGGAAGGCATAGGTGTGCCAATGAGGAGGATCTCTGTCTTACTGGCATTAAGGCAGAGCTCGTTGACGGTGCACCACTCCTGGATTGCAGACAGACAGAGATGAGAGAGGGAGAAGTGGTGGCAGAGGGGAGCCTGAAAACGAGCTGACTGTCATATGCCTAGCATTGAAAGTTGGAAGAGAGAGAAGCAATGCGGTGGGCAAGGGGTGCCAGGTATTGGTTGAAAAGCCAGGGAGAGAGGTTAGACCCCCGTGGAACACCACAGGTAGAGAGTGATATAGGGGAATGGAATGAACCAAATTGGACCTGAGAGGGTCGGTTGGAGAGGAAAGAGGTCAACCAGGCCAGGGCCTGATCAGTGATACCCAGGTTATCACAGAGGCGGTTTGAGTAGGATGGCATGGTTGACTATGTCAAAGGCAGAAGAGAGATCAAGTAAGATGAGGACAGAGGGGATATTAGAATCAAGGTTGGAGAGCAGGTCTTCACGGATGTTCAGGAGAGCAGTTTCCGTGCTTCTGGCTGCTCTGAAGCCTGACTGATGGTCATGGAGGCAACCAACAGTGTCAGTGTGGAGGTTAAACTGAGCGATGGCCAGCTTTTCCAGGAGTTTAACCAGGAAAGGAGTGATAGAGGTCAGGCGATAGTTTGCCGGGCAAAAGGGGTCAGCTGAGGGTTTCTTGACAAGAGGGTGCACAAGAGAGTGCTTCAAGGGGAGGGGAAGGCTCCAGTGGTGAATGAGTGATTGCAGAAGTCGGCCAGGGCAGGAGCGAGGGTGTCAATGTGGTCCTTAATGGATTTGGAAAAACAGGGAAGAACCTGTTTTGATGAGACTTTCATGGATCAGACTTGTCTAGAAATCTAGTCAGAGGAGAGCAGAGGAAAGGAAGAGAAAGAGGGAGTAGAGGCGGCCGCACGGAGGCCAGAGGTAGCAGAAGCAGAAGCAGGAAGAGGAGGAGAAGGCAAGAGGGTGCACAGGATGTCCTGGGTTTGGTTTTAGACATTAAATGAGAAGCCAGAGCCATGCAGAGTGTGTGGGAGGGGACAGGAGAAGTCGAGACTGCAGCATGATTGGCCAGCTCCTTACAGATTTTAAAGAGTTTGGCCGAATTGTTAGATGCTGCAGAGACACGGGTTTGGATGTGGGCTCTCTACTTAGTACAGACAGAGAGCTGGTATTGCCTTTGGAGCAGGCGGCAGGCCAGTTTGTCAGAGGATGCATAAGATGCCAGCCATATCCTCTCAGCCACCCTACTCTTGCGTTTAAGGGTGATAATGTCAGAGTCTTTCCAAGAGTTGCACTTGGCTTTGGGCTTCAAGTGGATCCTCATGACAGCAGCAAGAAAATAGAGAGTATCAGAGATAGATGAGTGGAGCTTTGAAAGGGCTGTGTCAGGATGTGAGTCAGGCAGAGGTGGATGCGTCTGAGAGAAGGTGGCAGCAAAAGCCTCAACTGACACACGCTTCATGGGCCAGATGACCGAGAAGGTAGGTGGCAGTGCTGGAGATGGCTTGGCCTGAAGGGTAGATAGGGAGAGATTGGACGAAAGTAGAAAGTGATCACTCCAGGAGAGAGGAGTGGTGAGAGGTTAGAGAGGGGGAGGTCTGAGGAGTTGAGAACATCCAGAGTGTGCCCTGCAGAGTGATTCGGGCCAGTGGGAAGAATAGAATGAGAGAGAGTCAGAGAGGTCCCAAAAGAGTTAAGAGGAGGGACAGGAAGCATCCAAGTGGATGTTGAGGTCTCTGAGGAGGAGGAGCTGGTGGTCAAGGCCAGGAGGCAGGAGCTCTCCTCCTGATCACTCTGAGAGGAAAGTGGTAGTCTGACCAGGTGGCCGATATATAGTAGCAATGGTGTGAGAGTGGCCAGGACCGAGAGAAAGCCTGCTAACAAGGTAATCGAAGGAGGAGTAGGTCTGCAAAGGAATCACAGAGGCTGGAATCCACTCCGGGAAGATCAAGGCTTCACCACCACCACCGGGACGGTTGGATCGGGGCGTGGAGTGGATCTTGTAGCAAATAGGGAGGAGTGTGTCAAAGCTCATGACAGAACTGGCCATAATCCAGGTCTCGGTAAATCCGAGGATATCAAGGTCGAGTTCTTCAGGAGGCGGCAGATGTCAGAGGAGTGTTTGGAGGCAGAGTGAGAGTTGAGAGTGGCAATATGTAGAAGGTTTCCAACCTTGAAAGACTTCCGGTGAGGGTTATAAATTAGATGTATGCCCTGCAGAGGTGTAGAAGGGGCCTGTGGGGGGGGCAGAAGAGGAAGGAGGAGAGGGCAAGGTAGCCAAGGAGGAGTCAGTGGTGGGAGGCAAGGAAGCCAGAAGAAGAGAGAGAAGGCATTGCAGGAGCAGGAAGGAAGTTGATGAGGTGCAGGAAGCATCTATCAAAGAGGAGAAGGTTGGACTGAGGGCCTTGGCCCAGAACGGTGCCATTCAGGAAGACATTAATGATGACTTTAGAGGAGTGGAAGGGGGCCAAGAGGGTCTCCCACTGGGTGCCACTATTAATGGGAGAAGAAGAGCAAGGAGAGACCGCAGAGGCCATATCAGGAGTCCATAGGTCTGGCGAAGGAACGACAAAGAGGATGTCAGTGAGAGTCTGTCTGGAGGAAGCACTGGTATAGGTATCAACGATAGGGAGACCAGGGATAGAGCAAAAACACACAATTTTCCAAGTAATCTTGGGTACCGTTCCAATTTTTGTGTTATAAGACCAGGGTAAGAGACCAAGATAGCCTTTTTAATCTTCTTCCTACCAGATTTAGTGAAAAGGGTAGAATAGTCAATGGAGAAACAGTTAGAGAAGATAGGAGAAACAGAGAGCGCCAGGGTGATGTGGAGGAGAGGGAAGAGGAGAGAGAGGGGTGTGGGAAAACTAGGGGAGAGCCCAGGGGGCTGCAAGCACAAGAGGTGGAACAAGACAGGAAAGAGCAGGAAAGACTAGCACAATGCAGTCACTAGCAACAGTGAAAATCAAAATTAGCAAAAACAGGATGACACAAGGTAAAGCCAATGGGCACATCTAGATTTGAGTTTTAGTAAAACAGGGTGAAACACAGTCAGCCAATGGGCACAGCTAGATTTGAATTTGAGCAAAACAGGGTGAAACACAGTCAGCCAATGTACACGGTTGACGGCAATAAGAATGCAAGTCCAGGTGAGAGGGAGTGAGGGTGGGACAGTCAGAGGGGTAGGAGCATTTATGGTAGAGATGACTAACCCATAGTGAGGTGAAGCAAAGTGTCACAAGAGTTCCAGGTTCTCTGAAGAGAGTAGGAGCACCAGCCCCAATGCAATAGTGAGGGGTGCATGGAAGACACCCAAAATTCGACCAGACAGCGGACAGGGAGAAGACAGGGGCCTTAGGAGTTTGCCTTTGGTGGGGGCCAGCATTCGCCTGCCATCTTCTCCGATTGGCTGGGGTGTAAGGAGGGCAGCCAATCGAAAGGGCTCTCATACAAAAGAACACAGCACTCAGGTGCCTGTGTGCAGGTCGGCCCTCTTGGAATGGTCGAAAGTCGAGCAGTTTCAACGTGCCTCCTGTGGATGTTGAAGTCACTCCGGTATGCGTATTAAACACAGGTCAGGCACATGAGCAATGATGTGCTCTCAAAACAATACACGGCCCAAGTGGGCTTAACAAATGATATTCTGCTTCTGGTGAGACACATGGGATCATCAGCCACATTGAGGAGCAGATTCTGCACTTCAGCCCTGATGTCTAGATGTCCCGGGAAGTGAGGGACAAGACACTGACAACAGGGGCATGGAGTGCACCTTTGGTGGGGGCCAGTCTTCACCTGCCAGCTTCCCCGATTGGCTTGGGTGTACGGAGGGCAGCCAATCAAAAGGACCAAGTCTTAACTGGGCTAAATTCCCTGATCTGATTCATTAACTCTCAAGAATTGCAGGGGCTGATGATTAATTTCAACAATCAAGCGCTCTCATTTAATAATGGAGCAGAAGTGTTGTAATTCCCAAAACGTTGTCAAAAGTGCTTTTTGACATTCATTCACTTTTGTTTTCATCTGTGAAAATGTGTTGCTACCATATGCAATGGTTTTGTTTGTTGAATCATACTTTTGATACAAGACCACTGACATGCACGGGTCTGTGAACCCTATCTCCAGAACACAATCTTGAGTTTTCTTTGGATAAGTCAAACATGGGGCCTTCATTAGACACTCTTTAAATGAAGCTCTCGCTTCACATTGTTCCTCTCCCTAGTTCCAGGGCACTCCATGTTTCAATAATATAGTCAATGGTTGTGTGATTTGTGCATACTATTCAATGAATTTCCTATTGTAACTTGTCATCCCTAACCGGTTCTTTAACAACTTCAGATTTGTGGGGTCCTTTACCTTTTGGATGGTGTTTACCTTTTTATTTTGCAGGTTTAACCCTTGCTCCATAACTTCATGTTCCAGGAAATTCACACATTTCCTACACCACTGTGCCTTCTGAAAGGACGTATTTGCCCCAGCCTTTTGCAACTGACTGAGCACATGTCTAATTCACTGAAATGGCTTTTTATTAACTCATTTTTGATCACCACATCATCCATGTAGACCACAGTTTCCATCAGAAATATCCCAAACTCACTTCTACTATTGGTTAAGCCAAGGGAGTACAATTCTGCGCATAGTGATTCCCTTGGAATGAATAGCAAATAGATTTTGTATATCTTTTCCTAGGGGCGCAAACCAATGCCCTGCTGTTAGATCTAAGGTAGAAAAAACATTTGACTCTTGGATTTGGCAAGGCCTTGGTCAATGAATGGGAGAGGCCACTTTGAAACAGGGACCCTCTTATTCAGTTCTCTTAAGTCTGCACACCATCACCATTGAACATTGGGTTTCAATACACCAAATATTGTTGTGTTTGAGGTACTGTGAATGGGTCTAATGATTCCCCTGGACTCCAGGTTTTTAATTATTTCTACCAAAGACTATAAACAGACCAAGGTTAGCCTATATTGTCACACAAATACACATTCTCTATCATTGCCTTCAGGCAGTGTAGCAACATGCAGATCAGTACGCCCACAATCGTAGCCATCCTTAGAAAATACCTGTCTTGAATTCTATTAATAGTTTTCTCAATTGGACTTTCTCTTCTTCATTGGTGCAAGCATCTGCTGCCTGGATTTGATTCTCTACCATTTTAGAACATTCTGGGAAGGCTTTCTCATGCAAACATAATCACATACACAGACATAGGCAAACACTGAAGAAGGCAGTTATTGTCTAAATACAAGGTCCAATTAACTATTAGCTGGATAGATTTATAACATCAGATCCTAGGCATTGTAAAATTGTAGTGCTATAGAGTACTCAAACTCCTTCCTGGAAGGAATGCGTCCTGTGGGATCTAAAAATGAACACAGGCGCTTAAGTGTGCAGTGTTCCATCACCATGGCCAACACACTGACTCGCCAGGTATCACAGAATGGGAAGTGTGTAGAAGACTACATGAACCAGATAAAATGTGAGCAGGATGACTGGAAAATGTTTGTTCACATAAACATGTTTAGTTTTTCGTTGGACTAGGCCTCAAGGATTGTAAAAGTCTGCAGAGCTGCAGTGTGTTCTTGCATAGGTAGCAAAATGGAGGAAAGCATGAGCTTCAGTGTGTTTATGCTAAGCTAGTAAAATGTAAAACAGTATGCACTGACAAAACCGCTGACAACTAAGAAAGAAGGCTTTGGTGCATCCCTATTATGGAAGAAGGACGGATTTGGCAGAAGTCATGATCCAGTGCCATATAAACCCCTGCCTGAAACCACTTTGGCAGAAAGGAATGAAGAGGGACAGAAGAAGACTGTTCAGGCAGCTGAGTCCTTTGCTACAATCCTAATTTTGTAAGATTAAAACATGTTATCCTTACAAGATTGCCTTTTTGCCTTGTATCCCTAGATATGTGTATTGATTTTTGTATGACTGTAATTAGGGACATCCTTACACACGCCTAACTATTGCACTTAGACAAAGTCTATCTCTTTATATGCATCTTTTTAGAAATCCATCAAGAAAATTGTAGACATTTATATACACAACATGTTTCAAAATCCATCAGCAGAGCACACATTCAACTGTGCATTTGGTTATAGAAAAAGAAAAACATAACATGCAATTTCACACTTACAATTTTTTTTGGGTTCTAAAAAAACTAATTAGCATTCATTGATAATGTGTGTACCATGGATTAACATCCTTTGCTATTTCACCCTTGTTTACGATTAGTAGGTCACGGATGAAATCAGGACACACCTTGGCAAGCACTTTGATTGATTTATGAAAGCAAATGCATTTTAGAAATAGCCTCAACCCTTATTTACCCATTGCCTCTTAACTAAAATGGGCTACTCTCAGGTTAGAAATACTGGACTTTCTTGCATAGCAGAATTATTCCCATAATCCATTTTTATTCAGGCAACCTCCTTGGTATCCGGGGTACCATGGAGAAAGAGGAAATTGACTTTTAGGTCAGTTTGACCTGGCCAAATTAACCCTTGCAATACATTCCAATTACCTTGATCCCTATTAAAACTCACTTGCAATCCTTGCACAACCAGCCCTCCTGGCCTGCTTGCAGTTTTAGCACACATTCAACAGCAATTAACAGCAGTCTCATTCTTTCTGGCTCAGGATTTCAGCCTGTGCTCCCTTTTCACACTGCCAGGCACACAGATGACCTCTGCTCAGAGAAGTCTTCAAGGATCAGCAAGGCTTGGCAAAATGTCTTTACGCTCAGACCTCACAGCTGCAAATGACAGCCTGTCTCTCTCATTTGAGGATCAGTTTCCGAAATTCGAAAAACGTAGCCCCAGGTCTTTGCATGAAACCAGAGCTTTTTAAATCCCTGCCCTGTTTTATGGACTCAGTTAGGTAAGTCCCAGAGTAGACTCTGTTAGATTTATAGATCCTGCACATTTCCATCCCCTCCCAGGCAATGTCACTTCCTTCCTCCAGCCCCTTGTGTCACTCTTCATATACATGTAACAAGGCCTTCGGGAATATTTCAGAGCCTTCTATGGCCCATCTACCCCCTCAGGCTTTTGGAAAACTACATACCATTTGACTGTCTCTTCCTGGCACTCAGAAGAAAATTAAACATGCCATCCTCTTCCTGAACTTCTGACTGAACAATACCCATGTTTATTTCCCATGCCTGTCATCTGGTTACACCATGCAAAGTAGGCTTTTCACCCTTTAATTCTCTGTTGTCTCTGCTTTTGTTTTCTGAATCTAACCCACACACAAAAATCTGTTTTAAGCAAGCTAAGATGTCCATGCACCTTCTATAATGTTATTATGTTAATGCCTGCAGAGCTCCTACATTCAAAATCACCCCATTTCAATTGCTATTGCTACAACCACCACACTTGTTTTTACCATCTATGATACACATTAGTACCAAATCACACACACAGCACGTGTTGCAATGTTAGCATCAGTTGACATTAATGGCATTGTTGAAATTAGTGACACTGTTTTTCCCTACAGGAGCCAGTGAGTCTCCCTTAAATCTGTCTCCTGACTCTCTTCATCATCGCCAGAATTATAAAGTAAGTACCAACAAAGGACACAAACGTCTGGATTCTTAAGTGTTCCTTTATTTTTTAAGTGAGTTAAGGAAAATAAAAAGGCACTCCTCCCAATAGCAACTCACAGGGCAACTGACAGGAATTGACAGGGCACAGCGCAATACCTTCCTGTAGAATGTACAACTCAGAAATGCCCTTCAAATGTAAATATGTATTAATTCACAAGACTGTGGCTTCACATGCATCCTTTGAAGAAAAGCAACAACAGTTGTGAAGGTAAACACTTAAGCAAACAAGGTGATATTGTTAGAAACTACGTGCAACCATATAACATACCTCCCCTCCTCACAAAAGAAAACTGAAATCACCCTCTCACAGCAATACTGCCCTTATTCCAAATCTTACCATCAAGAACCACTGCATCACTCATCAACTTGGTCACATGCATGCACTTTCTTTGGCTTTTTTGGCCCAACCCAGGTTTCCGTACCCAGACACTGTCTCCCTCTTCCACGCTGGTTAGTCTGACCCTCCTCTGAAGGTCACATCTGTCCTTCTTCTCATCACCCTTCTCTCAAACCTGCTCTTTGAGAGCTTTTTCGTCCCAATCCACAAATGTCATCCTGCCCAACCAAGCTGGACAGACAGCAGTGGCCACGTTCCTTTGTCGGAGGACCTCAAAAGGGATTTTTGGCCTGTAGTGGGATGTTGTGCAAATCTGAGGTGCAAACAGTTCCCTCCAACTCTGCTTCGCACTCTTTGCCCCTTTAAATGGCCATGTGAATCCCCCCTATGAGGATCCCAATGAACCTTTCCACAACCCCATTAGTGGAGAAATGAAAAATAGACAATCTTACATAAATAACACTCGTCCCAACAGGGAATTCCCTCGTCACGCTCAAAGTGAATGCACACCATTGTCATGAGCTTACTTGGAAATAACTCCCTTTGAAAAATATGATCAAGAAAAGCTGCTAATGCACTTGAGTCACCTTATTGTACAACCTTGATCTCAACCTATTTGGAGTATAAATATATTAATACCAAAAACACTTCTTGCGCCCACTGACACCACTCTCTGGGCCCAGAACATTCATGCCAACCATCTCCCAAGGAAACTCAGGAAATTCTAAAGGCTTTGGAGTTTGTGCGTGCATCACCAACACTCTGTCAGACTCCTTACACAAAACACAAACTTTGATCATCTCTGTCACTTCATTGTCTATGCCCGTTCACCAATAGTCCTCTCAAAGGGCACCTTTCACCTTGGTCATACCCAAGTGATCTTTGTGAGTCACTTCCACAATTCTAATTCTAACCCTTGAAGGGGGAACAATGCATCCTGACTTAAACACTTGTGACTCTTCCACAATTAACCCATCCCACACTTGCTTGTCAACTCACATTCACTATTTCAGTGCTCCCAAATTCAGACAATTTTGTTTTTCACTACACACAATCTCATTTGCCTTTTCAGCCTGTCTGCACTCTTCAGTTGAGATGGCTCCCTCACAAATCACAAAAACTTCATCCTGCTACAATAATTCTTCCTCCAATTGTTTATCAGTTACAGCTCTATTTGTTCTAGAAAGAAAGTCAGTCAACTAAGATATGTTCCTTCCCAGGGACAAATCCTACGCTGAAGGAGTGCCTTCCTAGTGAAGTCACCCAGCTGATGATCATGTGGGAAACTCCATCAATTCCTTTAGACATAAATGTACTCACAAGAGGCTTTTGATTGCTAAGGACCTTGAACTCCCTAACCCAAAGAAAGGCCCTAAACCTGTTTATGGCCCACACGACACTCAGTGCCTCCTTTTCAATTACTGAATAGCAACCCTCTGCCCCCTTAAGTGCCCGAGAGGCAAAAGCAATAACTCTTTCTATGCAATGCTGACTCTGGAGTAGCACAGATCCCAGTCCTGTGTCATTAGCATCAGTAATCAGGTATGTCTCTCTCTCTCTCTCTCTCTTGTTCCCTCTCTCTCTCTCTCTCTCTCTCTCTCTCTCTCTCTCTCTCTCTCTCTCTCTCTCTCTCTCTCTCTCTCTCTCTCTCTCTCTCTTTCAAAACTCATCAGCACATGAGCACCTGTAATGGCATTTTTGATTCCCAGAAATTCTTGATCACAGGTCTCCAACCATTCAAAGCTGACATCTTTCTTGCATAGTGATTTAATGTGCACACATCAATCTGAAAAGTTCCTAACTAAAATGGCATAGTACTCAACTAGCCCTAAAAACAACATAAACTCCTGTCTATTTTATGGAGATTCCAAGACCACAATAACCTCAGCCAGGCTACTCTTGGGTCGAATGCCATCACCATAAGGTCTGTGTCTAAGATAGTCAATTTCACTCAACCTAAACTTGCACTTGCTCTTTTGCAAAGTCAGTCCTGCTCTGCGCAGTTCGCCTTTGACAATAGACAGCCTCCTATCATGATCTTCCAGGGTTTTTCCCATAATCACAATATCATCCTGATAAAAGAAAACTCCTTTTATTTTCCCCAATATTGCAGGCATGACACTGTAAAACAACCCTACTGACACCAACCCAAATGGCATGCGCCGAAATCTGTAGGTACCCACTTGTGTAATAAAGATAGTAGAATCTGTTGCCTCTGTCTGGTTGATGCCAGATCAAAAGTAATAAATGCCCTTGCGTGGTCTGAAAGGCTGATTATCTCACTGATGTAGAGTAGGAGAAATCTATGAACCACTACACATGTGTTAAGCCCTCACAAATACACACACATACGGATACTGCCATTGCCTTTGCACACTATCACTGTGGGGGAGACCCACTCTGATGCCTCCACCAGCTCTGTAATCCCCTCTCTTTCAAGTCTTCTTATTTCCTCATTCACTTCCTCCCTGAGTGCTAGGGGAACACAAAAATCTTTTCTCACCACTGGTACAGCTCCCTCCTGAGTTTGACGTTATGGCAAAAACCCTTGAGACATCCTAATACTTCTCTCAACACATCATCATATCTGTCGTCAGGAGCAGAGATGGATTGATTGACCGTCGCTATTAGGCCTGGAACCTTAGGGTCAGTGAAAATCTCTAAATCACTCTGCTGATTAAATCCAAAGAGATAACCTCCCTTCTCAGACACAAAGTGTTTCAATTTAGTAGTTCTGCCCAAACACTCTAGAGTGATGATAAAATACCCCAAACCACCAATTTCAATTCCACTATAAGCATTCACACTAACTTTGAATTTGACAAGGTCTATATCAAAAATCTTCACTAGCAAGGTTTCTTGATCAATAATGGTCTAGTCTTACCCTCAATAAATCCACATAAACACCCCTTCTGATTGACACATACCTTGGCATGAGGTTTCATCCTCACAGTATTATCAGACACCTGCTCAATCTCTATCACCCTCATGCGAGCAAAGTTATAGCATCACTCAGCAAAGTGTCCTTTCTTGCCACACCTTAAGCATTTAGCATTCTGATCAGGACAGGAATGGGAATTGACAACATGAGATAATCCCCCCACAGCACAAGCATATCCTCTCTTGTTGGTTAGCTTCCACCTTAAAATCAGAGGGCTTCTTTTCTGGATCCTAAACACCCTCCTTTTTAGTGCAGAATTTGCCCTTTGAGAAATTCTTCTTCCCAAGAGACAACATTTTCTTGTGCTCAATCGAAATGACATTCAATGAGTTGGTTCCAGATTTCTTCCACTCCTTCGCACATCACCTGTGTCCTCAGCTCTGCAGCACTCAGTTGCAACATGATCTTTCTTCTGTGTCCTTTTAAATTGAACTGCACAAGTCAAGGCAGTTCTGTTACCTCATTTCATTCACAGCTGTGATCAGGGCATGCAGAATCAGACTGCATATTTACTTCTCCATGTAGCATAATCAACTGTGCTCAAGTGGCACTGCCCCATATTTCCATGGGTCCTCTCATGTAGAGCAGGCATGCTCTTGGCATGGAGCTTCACTGCTCACCCTTCAGAATGTCCTGCTTAACAAGAGTTCTCAGTGCTCAGAGGCACCTCTATCTTCACCCTGGGTGGTGGGCTCTCATTTGTGCGGGCAGTGGGTCTGTCAACTTATTCCTGACCCCCCGTAGCAGTTAACGTCTTCTTATTTTCCTCTCTTTCAGCTTCCAGCAATCCTTGGGTCCCACTTCTGTCCAGCTAATTGCCACTTATACAATTAAAGAGGCTGGTGTATAAGGTAAGTTGGATTAAGTTCCTTTTATTAAGTTACATCAGGAGTCCGGAGTCAGGAGACAGATCTAAGGGAAACACACTTGTTCCCCCCACCCATTTTACATCTCTTGTAATTACCTGGGCTGGAACCCCTTTCAATGACAAACATTCCACTCACTGACTCAGCATTCTCACAGTGACCTCATGCATTCCATAGATCCATGAAATCACTATATAAAACACCTCCCCCTTTTTAAATATGTGATGAAATGTAAGTTGTTTGTTACCTTTGCATACAGTGAATGTTTTGTTGTTGTAGTTGAATCAGCATTTCATCAATATGGTAAGATGTTTTTTTCTGCATCAGTTGCAGTTTAGCTTAGATAATGTAGTTTAGTACGTGAAGTGCATAAAGTTCAAAATGACCACACCAACAAATCCTACCATGGCTCAAGATGGGTGAATTTCTGGCGATAATCCACCTGGAGTATGTGCATTTTCACATACCCATACACCTGGCTCACAGACTCTATGTTTTACAGTGGGACAAATGCATTGCCTGTTCGGGGTACTCCACTTCGGCCTAAGGTTGTCCCAGAGGTACTTTACCAAATATTTTGCCGCAATGGTAGTGCACTTAAGAGCAGGAGTGGAAGTCTTTCCATAGCTCAACAATTGGCTCATATAAACAGGATCAAAGGAACAGAAAATCATAGCTGTCAATCAAAGGAGACCATCTAGGGTTTTCCATCCATGACAAATCAGTGGTCATGCTGCCACAAAATGCCCTCTTTCTAGCAGTGGAACTGTATACCTGCATTCCGCAGATGAGACTGTCCGCCGTACGAATAGCAGCAATCACCCAACTAGCCAACTGGTTCTTGAAGGCAGGCACTACTACAGTGCATCACTACAAATCCCAACTGGGCATGATGTAATCATGTATATTGCTCGTTCCTAATCGCCGGCTTAACTTGAGGCAGATCCAGGAAGAATTAGATTGACAATGGCTACAAGCATCAGGTACCTGCGAGGACATTGTACACCTGTCACATCCCTTCCACCAAGCATTGCACTTGTGGCGGGTGGAACAAAACCTAGGTCAGGGCATCCAAGCCTCCACCTCCATTCTCCTCAGGACAGATGCGTCCCTGTTTGGATGTGGAGCCCATCTTGGAGAATTGCAGGCATAGGACGTATGGTCCAAACAAGAATCAGAACTGTACATTGATGTGCTCGAACTCAGAGCTATTCGATGGGTGCTGACGTCCTTCCAGCCTGTACTCCTAGGGCCAAGGTTCCCATACAGACATCACATCCTCCATGCATTACACTAACACGCAAGGAAGCACAAGGTCTGTGCTGCTATCTGCAGAGGTGCAGAAACTTTAAAGGGGGCTCTCATCCATAAGATCCAGGTCAGAGAAGAACACCTTCCAGAAAAGCACAACATTCTGGCAGATCAAATGAGGGAATTCACCATGTCCCACGAATGGGAGCTCGATTGGACAGATCAAACAGATCTTCATAAGGTGGGGTCACCCTCACATCAATCGCTTTGCAAACAACCACAACATAAAATGCCTTTGTATCCAGGTATACGGAAGAGGATTCACTGGTGGATGCCTTTTCTCTAACATGGAAGGGCATGTTTCTATAAACCTTCACTTTGATACCATTACTAGCCAGGGTGCTGAGACTGGTGAGTGAACAACCTTGCAGATGTTTCTAATATCAGTGGGCCAAGGCCCGACAAGTCTGGTATCCGACGCTCCTGCAGACGACATGCACTACACCTATTCATTTCAGCGCTTGGTTACTGAGCAATGGAAACACAGACCTAATGCTGCCAGATGGTTTTTTCGGATATCACTTGAGCATCCAGGGCGACTTCCACACACAAAACATATGCAAAGAAATGGAAACGCTTTACGACCTGGTGTGCAATGCAACATATCAACCTGCTGTCAGTGACAGTAGAAAATGTACTACCCTAATTGCTCCACTTGGCTAAAATGGGCCTATTGCAGGCTTCTATCAAAGTTCACCTCTCAGCCATCACATCTTACTCCAGAGGTCCTGAGGCCACATCCTTTGTCTCTGATCTGGCAATAAAATCCTACATGCAGGGTTTTCTTAGGACCTTAGCACTGGTGCCTTCACCTATTCCAAGCTGGTATTGCAACATACATCATTAATGTCTCCTCCAAATGAGCCCATCCACAATTGCGATCTAAACATCTTCTCACTGAAAGTTGCCTTCCAAGTGGCGATCATAGCCACACGGGTCAATGATGAACTAGAATCTTTTCAAAGGACCCTCTGCACCCAGGTTCCTCCCCAAGGTGGTGTCGGATATGACTGTCTTGGCATATCGTATTGCCAACTTTTTTTGGCAATCGTACCTTCAGCGTTGAATGCTCCCTGCACTAGCTAGACCTGTTGCGAGTATTCAAATTCTATTTGCAGCACACTGGTGAATTTCAAAAGTCTTCCACATATTTTGATTAATTTGCAAGGCCTCTTAAGTTCCAAAGCATCTCCAAACTAGGCCTTGCTCAATGGGTGTAGTATAGCATGACAAACTACCACAAGATCAAGGGCAACCGGCTTACCCATCCAGCTACAACCCATTCATCCAGAGGCAGGGCAGCTACAGTGGCTTTCTAGGTGGGAGTGGCCATGAAGGACATATGCAGGATGGTTACTTGGAGCACGCTCCATACGTTGGCCAAGCACTAGTGTCAGGATTAGGGCACGGAAGGGAGTTGGCAGTTAGCAGTTGGATAAGCAGCCCTAACACTTCTGTCTATGTGAGGTAGGAGCAGCCTCTGTTCTTTCCTCACTTCATGTTCAAGCATGCAAAATGTGTACAGTGTAGTCTTGTTGACCTAATGTGTGCTGCAGAAGAGTAGGTGGCATGCATCTACTGCTTGGTATTTTATTCAAGCATGTGAATCTATGAAAGATCCATTGCTGGAGAGGTCTTTGTTACTTACCTGGAACTGATTTTCTCCAGCATTGGTATCTTTCATAGATACATATGTGCCCGCCCACCTCCCTGGTGAGGCTGCTCCACAGAAAGGCAGTCATCAATCTAGCAGTCACTATTAGGGTTCAAAATCTGGGCATGGCTACCTGGGGTGGAGAGTGAGCCGTGCAATCTCATTGGTTGGGGATGGGGAGAGGCTAAACAAGTGAGTGCCTTTCGTGCTTAATTAGCGGTGCAGATTGCTTTTTACTAGGGGAATGTTTTTTAGATTGCTGAGGATTCCCAGTCTGACCATGGGGAGTGTTCGAGCATGTGCATCTATGAAAGATATGCTGGAGAAATAGTTACAATTTGCAGCACAATTATGAGAGCTTCTGAAGAGCTGCTTGTGTTTGGATTTGACATTATGCTCGAACCCTCGGACCTGGTGAATTGCGATAAAGGCTCAATATCAATTCCCTCAAACGAGAAAGATGCTACTCAGAGACGTGACGATCTACGCAAATCGCTTGCTGATGCATCCACAAGGGCAATCCAAACTGGACAAAATGGCTGTAATTTTGTGCGAGTAAAGCCTAAATTTGGCCCCCATCAAGATCAGCAATAGTAATGACCTAAAGAGTGTGAGTCCTGGTGTGAGTTCCTATCTTGGAACATGAGAGGGTTCACGCATCTTTTTAACGATTTTGACATTGACTTACAAAAGGTTATTGTAATTTGCCTCCAAGAAACGTGGTTATGTGAGGCACCGACAAGAGATGGCTTTGTAACCCATTTGAATCCAGCAGTGAAAAATCAAAAGGGCCGTCCTTATTCGGGCCTCTTGATGCTGGTAAAAATAAATCCTTGGTGGACGACACTGGAAATCTTTAATCCAAACCCTTTTATTCAGTGAATCATCTTGCAATCACTGCACATAGAAGTGGCAGAGCGTCAACACTTGCTGATTATTAATGGATATTGGAATCCTCAAAAAATCAACACATTATCCTTCATAAAGGCGACCAATCACCTTATAGATAATACCCTAATAGCATTCAGAAATCTATCTATTATCTGTTGTGGCGATCTAAACTGCGGGTGGTTTAAATACGACATAGAGCGAAATTTAAATGTACCATTAAATGAGAACGAGGTCGCCACTCGTGGTCAGGCTTGGATGATGGCCCTAATGAATCGTAATTGCCAAATGGTAAACGGAAACGTTAAAGCTGATCAACCGCCGACATCTACTCGGCATCGTGCAAATTCACAAAAAATGTTAGATTATATTATTGTTCGGTATCCCGAAACGACAATAAATCTGAATGTCTCGAAAATGGCTAATAGTGATCACAACCTCTTGCATTTTTCCTGTATGATGGAATGGGCAAACCCACAAAAACGATATGAAATTCCATTATCAGTAAATGCTGAGGGAAATCGGCTCCGAATCAATGTAGCGCAAATCCAAAAACTGAGTGATAAGCTATTCAAACATTATAAAGGACAGCAAGTCAACTGTGCCCCGTTAGTGAGACTCTTTAACACATCCATAGTTTTGTCATGATTAACGGGCGTATCTCACAAGCATATGTCAAGTACCATCCTTTAAGCCGAAAAGAAAAATATGCAGCGCGATGTAAGACGGCTGAAAAGAAATTCTGGTTCTGCTAAAACAGATGACGTAAGAAAGGAAATTAAACAAAGACAACAAGTTTATAGAAACTGGTTAAAATCTCATAAAATCATCATTCAACAAAACTGTGCAGAGGAAATGATGAACATTCTGGTGACCAAAAACACTCTACAAATATGGGCCATCTTGAATGCAGGAAATTCCCGATGTCCTGCCTTAAGTTCAAATGAAATTGACGGTGCAAAATGGGAGGCACACTTTGCTCAAATATATCGGCAACCCCCAAAAGAACTCTGTGGTTTATCAGTGAACAACAATGTAATCTGGAAGGCCAAAATTGCTTCGTCTGACATCGAGAATGCCATTAAGAAGTTAAAGAACTCCCATGCTGCTGGACCCTATCTAATCACCAATGTGATGTTGAAAAAACATGCTCCACAATGGGCAGTCTTTATTGAAGCCTTGTTTACGACGATCTGTACAACAAAACAAATACCCGAATCGTGGCACAAAACAATAGTAGTTCCAATATACAAGAAGGGCAATCGGGCTGATCCTACCAACTATCGCCTGATCGCCTTACTCGATACCATTGGAAAGATCTTGGGCTCTTTTCTGCACCAAAAACTGGCCCACTGGGCATGTAATGCCAAGATCCTGGATATTGCCAAACTCGTTTCACAACAGGAGTAGGAGTAGAAGTAAACCTGCTTATCCTAAATATATTAAAGTTTGAAACCTTAAAGGCAAAGAAGAAACTGTACTTGGCTTTTATAGACATGCGCCAAGCTTTTGACAAAATAAACGGTGGACTGCTTTGGAAGAAATTGACACATTGGAACTGCCCTCTATCTATCCTAGAACTGGTGTAAGCTCTCCATAGCGGCACATCGATTTGGGTTCGACTAAATAACAAAGGAGATCTATCAAATTTCAACTAACAGAGGCGTTAAACAGGGATGCACATTGGCGGCCGAGCTATTTAAGCTCTTCATTGCAGACTTGCCTGAGTACTTGGATCAAGTTGACTGTTATTCCCCCAAACTTAACAGCACTCAAATGAAATGCATCACATATGCGGATGACCTTGTCTTGATCGATTGTATGCTGATTGGGTTACAATGGCTACTGACGAAATTACATGAGTACTTGGATTGCAACGATCTGGAATTAAATGTCGAAAAAATCAAAAATAATGACTATCGGGTCGTCAGGAACCCAGAAAGATAAATCCTTCAAATGAAAAATCGACAATGAAACCTTGAACCCAGTAAATTGCATCCGTTATCTTGGAGTCATGTTTAATAATTCCCTAAATGAGCATTACTGGAGGCTGGATTTAGCAGCCCGTATGACACAGTTTGGAATTCAAGGTGCAAAGATCAACAGAGAGTATGGGAAATTCAGTTTATCACCAGTCATCATATTTTACTCTCAAAAGGTAGTCCCTGCAGTAGCTTTTGGCGCAGAGGAAGGATGGAATTTGGACCCTCAATTCTGGCACAAACTCAAAGCAAAATTTTGGTAGCGTGTTCTGAGTCTACCATCTTATGTCTCAGTGACAGCCATACGCTATGAACTATCATTGAATTCTTTACATTGAATTGTAATTTGGAAATCATTAAGTGCATTGCGAAAAATGTGTGTAACTCCTTTAATTCTAGTATATAAAATCTTTGCAACAAATTCTGAAGAAAGTAGTAGAAATGTGTTAGTCGAATGGAAGATAATTCTGGCAAATCCTCTTCTAAAGGCCGACATAAATTTTGAAGATTTGATCAATTTCCTCCAGTGGGTCAAAAAGAAATTTGAATCCTGCTCCTGGATCAGCAATTTAGAACAACGCAACAAGATGCAATCAATGCTGAAGGCTGAAACGAGACCTCATAAATTGAACAAACAATGCAGATACTTGACAAAGTGTCCTTCACGCTATTATCGTGAGCAATTCCTGAGGTTTCTTTTAGATGTGTTGAACACTAAAAAAATGATGTGGCAACAAAAGAATAAAGACATAACAGACAATACATGTCAATATTGTTCGAGTGACATTTAGTCATTACAACATCTTGTCACAGTTTGTCCTGGGCTGAGTACCCAATGTACTTGTCATCTTGGGATGTACGCACCCCAGGACAATGATATGGAAAATTGGTAGGGGCGTGTGATTGCAAGGCATGATATAAAACTATCCTGTGCAGTGGTTAACTATTTGGACTCAATTTTGATGAAAGTGTGCAAAAAGTAACTACGGACAGTTTAAGTCAGCTGAGTGACCTCCTTTCACTCCTTTTGGGAATGGTGGTCATTGTGCAGGTTTCCTACTTTTGTTTGCATTCTTACACATGCAGCGTGTTCAAGAGGGTCCCATGTCAGTGGTTGCTAGTAAGACTAATGTTCTAGTTGCTTGGGCTGGTTGGCAGCTCCTGGATATGCACTTTGATCAGATGCACTAACCCCAGCAGGCAGTGCAGCAATGACTTCACACTGTATAATGACGGCCTGACGGCAGAAGTTAGTGGGTGTGCTCAACAGAGTGATGCTGCTACAGTCTGCAAGCAGCATTTGTTGTAAATCTGTTTTTTCAAGTGTTTTCTTCCTTTTGCTAAATTCCCTGGCATCATGCTTTGCATCACTCTGATTTGGTTACTGCAGTACTATGTCTGGACTTCTCTGGGTAACTGACTTTGGCTCCTCCTCTTGAGGTGTATTGTGGACTTGCTTTCTCTGCACTGGCATGTTTGGATCTTCTATTTTCTGACTTGGTCTCTGCTTCCCCTGTGGATCACTGGACTGTTCTGGATTCTGCTCCTACCTGGAATTGTATCTCCCAAGGACCTTGATTTTAATCTTGTAACATTCAAATTCTTCACAATCCTGGTTTGGGGTACGTTTTCTATTCCAAATGCAGGTTAATCTGGGAATATTACTTCCATACAAACACAAAACTTTGCAATAAATAAGAAATACAAATATGAATATTCCTTACAAATATAGCAGACAATTGATGGGTGGCATTTCCTTTATAAGGCCTGCCTAAGATGTCAGGGTGCAACCAACTGAGTTCCTGCTCTTACTAGATGACAGTGCTGTACGCCATTGCTAATAAACAGTATCCTGTAGGATCAATATCCACTTTCTTGCTCTTAGTAGCGCATAGGTGCAACAAAAGAACATAAAATGCAGTACATTTTCACAGCTAGCAGAACAAAGCAGGTATTTATTTCTTCCAGTGCACCCTTCCATATAGCAGTAACAGCTTAGTGGAATGCAATTAAATCCTACCCTAATTGGGTCAGTCATATGCATTAATGCTGCACGAGGGATTCCCCTTGTGTGATGGTAGATGGCAAAAAGTTTTTGTGATTATGTCTCTTTTGACCTGCAGCATGCTGGTATAAGCGGGTCCTGCTGCCACCGTTCCTGGGCCAGCTTCAGGTAAGTGCTCCTATCCTTGCCCCCTCCATTTTGTTTTAGTTTTCTCCCTTTATTGTGCCTTTTGGCCTTTTTTCTTCGTCTCCTTCTTCCACAGACACACTCCCACTGTGTATTTCCCGACCAGAACCTCCCCCAATGCTCATCCTGCCCTCTCCCCATCTCTCCTGCCCATGATTCACTAGGCTGAATTGTATAGCCAACTTCCCTGCATGCAGTGCCCACCACATTCTTTTGACCTGCAGCAGGCCCATGCAAGCTGGTCCTATTGCCACCATTCCTGCACCGCCTTCAGCTAAGTGCTTTGCTTGTTGCCCTCTCCATTTTCATTTAGTTGTCCCCTTTTCTGTGCCTTTTGGTCCTTTTCCTCATCCCCTTCTTCCCCAACCCACTCCCACTGTGTGTTTCCCTCCCAGATCCTCCCCTGGGGTCAAATCCGTCCCTCCACCCGCCTCCCCTCCTTGTATTTGCTAGGCTGTGTTGTTTAGCCTCCTTTTGAACAGAGAGACTCAGGGCTGCTTTTCCCAGGCAGCCATCAGCTATGGGCCTGAAGCAAAGGGCAGCTCCATTCTAAGCAGTTCCATTCCTTATAAGTTCCTGTTCACCTCAGGATGCATGACAACCTACAGAGACAGAAAAGGTGAGGGTGGTATAGGCGGGGAGCGCAGCCATTACTGTACTCCAGTAAAACCCCATCGGCTCTTATTACCTAAGCTCATATACCTCCCTGAATTTATTCTAACTATGTAATTTGGCTGTATTCCACTTCTGCCGTATTTGCATGGGTTTGCCTTTTTTGCACTTAGCCTATTTGTGCAGGTTAGCCATGTTTTTGCATTTGGCCTAACTGTATAGGTTAGCCATTTCATTATACTTAGACAGATTGTTGGGGATTGGTAATGTGCTGTACTTAGATTGATTGTAGGGGGGAGGAAATGAATTGCAACATAGATGGTTTGTTTGGGGGCAGGAAATGTATCTTTTTTAATTGTGGTTGGTTTACATCAAACCTTTCATAATAAATCAATACATCTCCATCACATTAAAAATTAAATTAAACCTTAAATTCCATATTCATCTTCCATCACATAAAAACAAACATCAGCTGCTGGACAACCTCAAAACATACATCCTTCTCCTATGGAGCAATTCATTCAATTGCTTGCTATTTGGCAGTGTTAGGACGTCTTCCATGAATTTCATAACCCCTATGATCGCTTTTTTATTGTCACCAACCAAAAGAGCATTCCACCACTCCTTTTGAGAAAATAAGGTACAAGTCATTATAACGTCCTGAAAATACTTTTTCCTTAGATTATTTAGAGATCCACAGTCAACTACTAAATGTTCAAGCGATTCAGGACCAAAAGGTTGATAACAAAACCGACATGTGAATCCCCAAAATCCTTCTCAGATTCAACACTTCCCTGGTTGGCAGAATATTCACTGTGAACTTGAGAAAAAGGTTCTGGGACCAGGGGCAGGGGAATTCGGACAGGTAAGGTGGGAGCTAGTTCATACTTTGCCCTTTGTGCTTGAGTATCAATCCAATCTTGGTAAAGTAGTTGTTTTTTAATTTTACCCAGGGTTGTTAAAAGGGCATCATTAGCAAATCCCAGGTCTTCTAACCAAGACTTACATTCGGCCTCCCTGGAGACTAAAAATCCTTCTCTCCCCTCAAACGAGTCAGAATTCAATATCTTAAATGGGATAGGGGTACCTTGATCAAATCTTTTCCCATAGAATGCATGTCTTTTCCATTTAATCTTCGATTGCATAGATTGAAGCCCTAATTCGAATCTGATCAATACATTTGGGGTGGATTGTGGAAGGTGAAGTACTCTTTTTCAGAAATTACCCTCAATGATGTCCCAAAAAGATTTAGGCCATCTCTGGAAGGCCTCTGCACCAGATATCAAGAGTTGGACCACCTTCTAAAGGAGGTGCGTATAGGTAACAACTACTTTCCCAATCTTTTGTGCAGAATCAAACCCTGGGTGTCAGAATTTTACATTTCAATGTAATGAATTCTATCCATTGATTTTCCATAGCAATATGATTGAGGGTGAGTGCTAGATAAATATTTTTATCCACACACTCTAGGGGGACATTGTTCAACCTCCATTTAAACCCTCTCTTTTTTTCCCAGATCATATATTTTTTTTTGTTTACGTTAATCCTCAGATCATTTCACTCAAAATATTTTAGCAGCTCATCCAACCTCCACTGTAAAACTTCCAGATTTGTTTTTAGGATGTCATTATTGAGGCTGTCAGGGTCGGCAGTCCTGGAGAAATGTAATGTTTTGATAAGGTGGATGATATCATCCCTATCAAAAGCAATATCCCATTTTAGATCTTGGGGAGAGTTGCCAAGGGATTGAATATTTGTCTTTCACTCCGGAATCAGTTCAAGGTAGCGGGCAACAAAATAATCAGCTTTGGAAGGAGGCATCTGTGTGAAGAGACTTGAAAAATGCTTGCCCCATCTATATTTATCTACTAGGGGGTAGATTGAAGCCCATTGAGGTAATCATTATTATTTAGCACAGCCCAGATGTTCCTGCTGTTTTTATTTGCCATGTTTTTGAGCATTGCCTCCGTATCATGCAACATGCGCAGGGCCTTAGAGGAAACTAAACAAGTACGGTATTGTTGTTTTCTTTTCCTAATTAACTCATTTTAATTAGCCATGTTCAGCTTATTCAGGTGCCTAAAACCTGCCTGAAAAAGGTTTTTTTGGTCCACCAGATCTTTGCTATAATGATGAATCCTTAAGGGCTTTGGGCAGGTATTCGGGAGACAGGACGATTTGCACTGGTGAAATAAATCCTTGTAAAACAAGGACCCCCTTTACCAATAGTGATTGCTTTAGGCCCTCCATAATCACTTCCATATCAACTGGTCAATGGACCGTATTTCGTGCCTGGTTTATTTTGATATTCTCAATATCCATTTCTGGCATCAATATTTCACCCCTACTCCAAGTGAGCCTTAATGTGGTGTGATCACTAAATCCTCTCGGACAATCATCAAGGTTAGCCACATATTTAGATACGTTAGAGGATACAAAAAAGTGACCCCAATAACAGCGTTGCACACCTCTGGACCAAGTAGACACAGCAGGGATGGTGCCCTTAGATTGACCCTTCAACTTCATGATATCCCGGGCGTTCAGCTCTATCTGCCAGAGTCTATGTCTTTCTTCCATTCTAATGCTATTTAATAAAATCCCCCCATCATCAAAGCAAAGTTCAGGTCAGCACAAATAAAAAAGTAAGGTTTAGGAATATTTACAAAGATCTTAGCAATCCATGTTATCAAATGGTCAACAAATGCGATATTAGTAACTGCAGCTGGATTCATATATAGGTTGAAGATAAAGGATCAGGGTTAAAAGCGCAAGATCCAAATGTCGAAGTAGAAAAGACCGGAGACAATATAGTGAGCAAGGATGCGGGGGCACCCCTGCATCCCCCAGTACTGTATACCTGATCTGGTCGAACTTTTCAGCCGTTCGGAATTTGACGATTCCAAATCACGCATTTGGTCATTTTAAATCAGACATTTTGGACGATTCCAAGATAAATAGTGGAATATTACGTAAACCCCCAGCTCTCTCCCGGGTCGCATAAACTACATGCTTGTAAGAGCTTTCTTAGCCCACGACCCAGTTTTATCAAAATCAGGAGGCCAAATTACAGCAATCTTGAACAGCTGTTGCAGATGGGAGGTTTTACCAACCACGTCTCTTACAGTAAAATGATGTCAAAATCTTTTAGGTCAACCCCATCAATCTGAAATAAATGCTTGTGACCCCTAATGTTACATGAGCACCATTGAAATGGCACCTCATCCAGAGTTTCTGGTTGTTACTTCCTCGATGGTCGGGCTAGGGCCCCTGCCAACCAGGACCAATCTTGGAAGGCTTTTTCCAGCGAAGGATGCTCTTCTCCAACTACTATGGACCTTTGGTTCTCTGTAGCACAGTCTCTTGTGATTTTCAGTAGTGATACATCTCTAAACCCATTGCATTCTCCCTAATCAGAATGGGTCTGGGGCTGAAAGGCTCAAAATGAGTTAGTGGAAATACTACTCTTCTTTTGTCGTTAAATCTAGTCTTGATTTGAAACAATCCTTGTGCCCCGATCCAAACTAGGAGCCACTCACTGTATCATGCGCAGGGTATTCTGTAATCTCATAACCCAGTGGCAACAGGTCAACAAATGCTTCGAATATCAAACTGCGCACCATGTTTAAATGTAGATGTAGTGAGATCCAATCCATTCACTTTTCGTTAACAAATTGAACCATCTAACCATCTTAGGTCTTCTGATTTTACATTTCTAAGTTTTGGAGTACAACGAAGAAGGTTAAGATCATTTGCTCGATTCAAAATTAGGCCATCTCTACAAGGCAGTAGTCTTTCAATTGTGACCTTGGGAGTTGGATGCCCACAAGGCGAGTTTTCTTTTTGTTGGAATACGTTTTTTTTCGAAATGGAGGCTGGAACATGGGTGCAAAGCTGTCTCTGGAGTTCTTAGCGGAAATAGCTAAACTATCTCATTTTAGTTCAAGTGTAAAAAATTCTACAACAGGGAAAACTGATTCAATTGCCATCCTAGTCTCAATGATCTGGACTTCCGAAAGAGGCCCCGCTGGTTCGTCAATGGGATGGAGAGGGTGGTTAAACCCATTATTCCCCCCAGGAGCAATTTCTATTGCATCATCCTCCAGCCCATCCTCATCTGAGTAGGTCGATAAATCTAGAAACATAACATCTCATCATCCATGACCAAGTCTTGTTTTTCTGGTCCCTTTTGTGCTGCCAAAAGAGGAGCGTAACTTGAAGCTTTATGCCCGGTCTTACCTTTCAAGCTTTTGATTTCCGTAGAGGAGTGTTGCAGAGGCGTTGTTAATTTTCGCAGAAATGCCCTTCAGCTATTTGATTTTGGCTTGTTGTTATTATTTGATAGGTTTTTACTCTTTGTCTGTGTATTAAGTGGAGGTATAGGCTGATTGATCTCAGGTTTGGATTTAATAAAGATGGTAAATTGCTTTGTGTCTGCTGTAACAATAGATGCCACAGTAGAGGGTCAATTTGATTGGGTTGCCACCAACATTGCCAGTTGTTGAGAGTTCTTTTCCTGGGGGTACAGTTCAGGAGTGACATCTCCTAGTAGGATGGTGGACCTTGGTTGCCGTCCACTCTCAGCTCCATTGAAACCGAGTTGAGACAGAGATTCTCTACTATCCGAGCCATCGTCCATGATATAGATGCTGAACCTAGGGAACCACATTTGATTGTTTGCACCAAGAGGAGTTGAGCTTCCACCATTTTAGGGTATGAGCTATCCTGGCTCTTTCTTGCCCACTTCAGAGACTCACGTATAGCAATCATCAGTATTGTTTTTTTCATTGGCTTCCCCTCTCACTAAGTCAGACAGTCTTTCCTGGTATTTTGATGTTGCTTCAGCATCTGTATTTAGCCGATCTTTCAGGGATTCAGCTAGGTATTCCAAGGAGGTAAGTGTAGTCTGTGTTGATATCAACAGGGTGGCTTGCTCTTTAATTGAATCATGTAGTGACTCATATAATTTAATGAAGGGATTAAGAGCAACAGTTAAAGAAGACATTTTCATGGCTTGAAGATTTTGGGAGTCTAGAATCCTTTCAGCGTGAGTCGTTGGGGGGACAATCGGACTAACTATATCTGAGGCCGTCTCCATTATATGATTCATGAATGTGGAGTCTACGACTAGTGGGGAAGTTAGGCCCTTTCTTGCTGTAGGCAAATTGACATTAGATTGAGTAGTAAGATTCTCATGTATACTCAATGAGGGCCCAACTTGATCTCTTTGACAGGCTCGAGGTGTTTGAGGTGTCTGTAGTTTGAAGACCTCACGTAAGAATCTCTGACTTTGCACAGTTTTTTTCATTTTGGCCATTTCTTTGGATAATCTTGCTGCAATTGCTGCATGTATTTCCAAACAGTCACCTGATGGATTAAGCCATCCCTCTGATTCAAAAGTTGTGGCTGAGGAGTATTCCATATACTTGGGAGAGAAAGGACGAGCAATACATTTTCCAGGTCCACATATTACTCTGCATAACTAGAGCAGTCCAACCATGCAGTTGAGGTGCAGCTAGTCTTTGACATCATCACAGATTCCGTGACAATAGGAAAGACTGACATCCTTCCAATATTTGTGTTGCCTAGCGCACACCTAGGTTTAAGGTTTTTTTACAGGATTTGTTGAAAATTTACGGGGTGCCGGGGAGAATAACAACCTTGACACTGGGTTGTTTTAACCTATGTAAATCCAACAGATTGTCCACAAGATTGTGGAACTCTCCCGTCCCCTGCACACCCTTTATACTGTAGAAACAGTCAATATTTCTATACAATGGTAATATTCAGTTTCTTTCAGAAAAAAGAAGAAATTAATGAGAGAAGCTAATTCATGACACTATTATAATAAAACAGAATGATGGGGACCATCGGTTTTAATTGAATTTTAAATTAATTGTTATAGATATGAATTTCAATTCATTCATCATCCAGTCTTTGTAAACATAATAACATAAATGTGTTCATTTTGAGGTTACATTCAATATTATAATACAAGGGCATACAAGGTACTCATCACACTTTCTATACAATAGGCTTTTCACATGGTATATCCACAGAAAGTAATGATGAATATTTTCTCGACGCGTTTCGGGGTGTCCCCTTCTTCAGGAATTGATAGCCCTCTTCATTGCCGTTAATCTTTGTTTCGTCTATAATGTATGATACAATGATCAAATTTTAGATTCTCACTGATAACTGTCATTTAACTCTTGGGAGAAATTTTTAATAATAATCACCTGGATGTTCAATGTGGAATATCCTAACTGGATTTATTATCAATAGCAATATCAGCCCAATAATGGTTATTCAACCTGTAGATGTGATAAAAAGACAATAGGGAAAGCTCAATTAAAAACGGGATCTTAATTCATGAAGGAAAATCTAGTCATGTAATATCTAAGAAAAAATATTACCTTTCGGTATTTCTGTATTCGTGTCAGAGATCGTGTCAGCAATGGGTGGCTTTGATGTGTAAGCCGGGGTAAGCACAGTTGGGGACATCCTGGCTTCAATTTGGTGGGATAGATTAGAGGATAACCAAACAGACAAGAACTAAAGAGACAGTGCAAGGATGAACTGACCAAGACAACAATACAATCAGGACAGAAAAATAGCTAACAAGGCTGACACAGACAACAGGCACAACTAACAACTTAACACACTACACAGCATCCCCCAGACAGACATGACAACATAACCTCATGTGTAAACTGCAAATCCAATGCAACCTTTCATCCACACTATTTAACAATTACCCCAAGCTCACAAGATAGCAATTTTCAAAACCAAACCCACCATATAAGCAAACCCACTTGCCAAAACAAGAACACTAGGGCTACACTACACTAAGAAATCCACACCTAAACTAGTAAGTAGGAGAATGATTAAGGGTAAAGGTTCGACAGGTCTACCGGTGCGCTATAGTCTCCACCTGAGAAGTTACTGAGGATAATGGCCTGCTGCATTTACACTTCCGCAGAGCCCCCCTAAACAAGACTGAAATCTGGTAATAATGTTTAAATTGGTTTGGAAGTAAGGTGACTCGAGCACTGCCAAAGAGTGATATCACTGCAAGAAATATGAAACTAATATTGTGATCAAAATTACACTTATAGTGATTTCACAAAGATATTTAATCAGGCTGTGAATATCCAACACGTGTTTCGACCTAACCAGTTGTTCTCAAGGCTGTCTTAAGTATGTGTGATACAAAAGAAAGTAACCATAAGTGAAAAATAAGAAATAATTAACAGAAAAAAAAGAAGTAACAATAAAGTAAAGGTAAGTTAGACCAATTGCAAATCAACATAATTTGTAAATTGTACAGGAAATGGTTTCAATGCCACATACAAAAGAACATGAAGGTACCATACCGATAACCAGTTGATGGTTTCAGGGATGAGCGGAAAGCGCACAGAGAGAAAAAAGAAATACATAAAAAGCTGAAATGCATAGCCATTTGGAAAATTCCATTGATTTTACGAATATCTTGTAATAAGTGTGTTAGCACATCATTTACCCCAGTGCCACTATACTGTACTGGTATTATGACACCAATGGCAGAAAGACATAGACAACATTAGCAAGGCTATTATGCTTGTAAGTGAGCCAATAGAAAAAATGAATCAAAAAGTACGGAACCACAGATATAATTTGTGTGTGATAAGAATGAGATCTGAAATGGCATGCAAAGTGTAACATGCACAACATGACACGAGTAAAACGTACCCTGTTATCTTGAAAAGGAAGTTAGGTGATCTGTTAATCAGAAAATAATGGTAACTCTGGTTTAGGAACAGTCCCAAATGCATGGAGAATAGGGTGTAAGGTTGAAAAGATAAAATAGAAAGGGAGTCCATACAGCAGAATTGTGTATTTACATAAGTAGAATAGCAACAAACATCAGTGGGAGAGCACGTAACCGTGTTTTCAAAAAAGTATCATAGTTTGCCAAATCATCACATGATAAGGCACATCTGTCAAAAGACAAAGATAAGAAAACATCATCAGTCCCCTGAGTGGTCATAGGAGGCAGAGAATACAAAGACACAAATAGGGAATTAATACAGACGTTCCTCACTGTATGGAGTTGTAGCAAGAAAAAATTGTTGTTCTGGAGGTGTAAAAAGGGGTCTTCCCTTGAAGATGCTGTCTTCGAGTAGACAAGGTGAGTCTGGGGGTCCTGTCTGTTCCAAATAACAGAACAGTAGGCAAATAAAAGAGAAGGAGAACTGAAGGTGAAAGCAAGCCCTGACAGCAGACCAAAGAAGGTGATAATAGCACAAATGTAAAGAAACCCTGAAAAAATGTGACGCTAGACGTCAGCCCGGTATAGCTAACCCCGAATGGTGCAAATTCCCTGGGCAAAGAATCAATAGGGGTAAATCCCACTTCTGAGACTCAGTAAACGCGAGGTGCTATAGTAAGGTGCATATCACAGAAGTGGGTTCCTGAAACCATGCCATAGAGAATGTTGTGTTGCTGCGACAACATCACGCGCAACTGTGCACGTTACATCATCTGTAAACAATAAGAGATGTCGTAATAACCTGCAAGATAGAAAAGGATCAGTGGTCCCATTCTCGGTCCAAGTACAAATGTAATAACAGCTCAGTTACAAAAATCTCGAAGTCACTAGATTCGAATCGAGAAATAAAATGACAGGCATAAGAAGTCATTCCACCAAGTAAGTTGAGATAGAAAGCTAACACTTGGTTGTGGAAATTGAAATTAAAAACAGGAAGATAAAACCCGCAAATCACAGGTAATAAAATCTATCCCTGACATCCCACAATACAAGGAAATGAAAATAAAAGGCCAGACACCCAATTGAGGGCGACATCCACGGCTAGAAAAGAGCCTGTTCAGCTAATGTATTGACGAAATAAAAGTTGGGATGGAATCCTAAGAAATGGGAACAGCCCCCTGAAAATACCGAGTGACAATGAGGCATTTGGAAAGTTGATAAACGATTAGTTCTGCAAGATTAGTAAATTGTTCTCATCAGAAAACATAAAGAAATGAAAAAATAAAAAATAAAATAAACTGGAAAATATGCACAGGATAACATTTGAAAGAAAGATGTCTGCAAACAGGCATCCGAGCTGTCTCAGATGCTAATAGGTGAATAGACAGGCAAAATGATCCCCTCACTATAAGGAAATGCAGAAGTCCAAGTTTCATATACAAAAGATATTTGACAAACTATCTTGTGAAGGACTAATTCATCTGATATCCTTGAGGCATACTATGATTTACATTGTATCACAGAAAAACATTCATTTCATGATCCGTATTTAAACCATTCATAGTGCATCGTAAGAAACAGATTAGTTTGCACTCCATCAGTCTGATTTTCAGCAATAAGTCACCACCACGCTTGCCCTTTTTGGTTCTCATTAAACCTATAAATCTTAGATCTGATTTATCGGCCAACTTGTGCTCAAGTTGCCAATGCATGGCAAGAGGCATGGCAAGAGGTAATCTAGGATCATGCTACTAGCCAGGTGTTCCCCTATCTATACTCATAGCTGTCTAATGGTGCTGCCTATATAAAGTCTACCACAAACACAAATAATTGCATAAACAACATACTTTGTTTTGCAATTAATGTAATCTTTGATTTTTACAGATATTCCTGTACCATCATTACATTCTTGGCAATCCTTATGAGCATATTTACAAGTGTTACAATTACCACACTTATGAAAACCCATGCGGTTGGAGCCAATTAGTCTCAGTTGGGTGGTTTGTTATGCTAGGATTAAAGAAGGAAGGGCTCCATTTATTCGTCAGAGTGTTAGCTCTGCCATAAATACATTTGGGTTTGTCAGAGAGATCGGGAAGAAGGTCAGTGTCTAAGTGAAAGAGATTCCAATGTTTGGAAACCAGTTTGTACAAAATGGAAGAATCCTTTGAGAACTGAGTAATGATGGCCAGGTTTCTCACCACATTGGGGTTTTTGTCTGTATGATCAAGCAGGGTTCCTCCTCTTCAGTGTTATTGTTGCCCAAGCGCATTGTTTGTAGACTGCGGGCGTTGCTAAGTGATGTCTGAACGTTAATTGTCTCTTCCTTGGCTTATCAGGTCCTGCAGAGTTGCTGAAGCGTTCCGCCCCGATTTGTGATGAACTAACCAGCGGGATCCCCCGCAAGATGAAAGGCAAGAAGAGGAAGCCCTTATGTCAGATTGCCTTCAGGGGGTAAGTAAAGGTGAGAGTTGAAGCAGAAAACAAGGGTTGTACTCTGTCCTGACCTGCAGGGTTGTTCTTCCCTTCAGGAGCTGTTGGGGAGCTGAAATGAGTGCCGTGGATTTCCCATGGGAGAGCAAGAGCTGGAGCTGAGTATGGAGAGAACTGTTGAAGCCTGCACGCGTTGCAGAACAGGTGAGCTGGAGCAAACCGCTGCACATGAATTGCTGAACCTGGAGGCAAGGGTTACGCTGCCTACTTGCAGCTGGTGAAAAATGATAAGCACTGGGTGTGGCTGAGGGTGGTGCTTATATAGCCCTGGGCTGCACCCAGCACCACTAGACCACCTTGGATACTGTAGGTGAGGATCATCAGGGGCCATCTTGGTCTTAATATGGCATCCTATTCTGGGGGCCATTTTGGAGGTGGCACTTGCCCATATGAATAGACTGCAGTCTGCACTTGCGCCAGCCAGCCACCCTCTGCGTCCAGGCATAGCCTAAACTGCATGTTTGTGGTGTTTTGGAGGTCTTGCTAGGGATCATGACAGCACCCCCCCTCAAACCCTCCCAAGGAGAGCTACACCTGGTCTAGGGCGTTCCGGATGGTTGCGGTGATAACAGGCCAAGAGACATGAAGCATGTATGTTTTCAGCTGGTTTCCAAGTCTGATCTAGTACACTATAACCCTTCCAATCAACCAGATAATAGTTTTCTCTGTATTATTTTGGAATCTAGGAAATCCTTGACCTCATAGTCAGCCTGCTCTCCCTGTATCTCTACTGGAGGAGGTTGCCTTAGGGAATCCCTAGTGCCTGGGAACATGGGTTTTAACAATGACACATGGAAAACTGGATGTATGCAAAGTGTGGGGGGCAATACCAACTTCACTGCTACAGGATTGATGATGGATTCTATGGGGTATGGACCGATATATACCTTGAGTGAAACTTCTTAGGCCCTTTCAGTTGGATGCATCTCGTAGCAAGCCACACTTCATCGCCTACTTGATACTTGGGTTCCTCGGTTCTTTTTTTATCTGCAAAATACATGTGGGCTGCTTTTGAATACAAGAGGGTTTGGGTGGCCTTTTTAAAGGTGTCTTTAATGCTTGTATGTATGGTGCTAACAGCTGGCATGTCTAACGGCAGCGGTGGGTCAAGAGCTGAAGTGCATGGATCCCTCCCGTGTAGAAAGAAAAAGGGTGAAAAACCTGTAGAACTATGGATGGTATTGGTATATGCATATTCAGCTGCACATAGGCGATCCACCCAACTTGAGTCTATGTGAGTGAGCATGCATCATAGGTATTGTTCAAGAGTTTGGTTTGTCCTTTTGGTCTGGCTGTCGGTCTGTGGGTGGTGACTGGTGAACAAATGGACTTCAATCTGAACTTTGGCGCAACAGTTTTTCCAGAACCTAGAAACACATTGACTTCCCCGATCTGATATCACCACTGAGGGAAATCCATGCAGTTTGACAATATTTGTTAAAGTCTATGCCAGTACCCCTGCACTCTGTAACCCTTTCAGGGCATTATTATAACCATTGCAGGGTGGCAACTCTGTGATGAACTCCAGAGAGACGGTATGCCAAGGGGCCGGTGAAACAGATAATGGAGCAAGTAAACCCTGTGGCTTGCTTCTAGGTGTCTTGTTTCTGGCGAAGATGTCACAGGTCTGTGCCTATTGCATAACATCTTTCTGCCATGTGGGCCACCAGAAATACTGCTGGATCTTTGCCATTGTCTTTGCAATACCCGGGTGTCCTGTTGTAAGTGTATTGTGGTAATTTCTGATGATACAATTAAGTATACTAGAGTGTGGTAGATACAACCGGTTCTGGTAATACAGGAGACCATTCATTTCTGTCTCTTGAGTTCCCTGTGAGATCTGGGCTTGAACTTGATCTGATTTCATGATTCTTCTGACTTCCTTCAGTAGTTCATCCAACGAGGGTGAGCCGATTCCGGTGGTGCCCAGTAGCTTTTCTTCCGGTATAATGTGTAAGGGAGTAGGACTTGCAAATACATCTTCTCCATCAGCATCCCAAGAATTTGTAACATCGCATCTGCCTTTCTGTTCTTCACAGCTGGGCGATATGTCACTGTGAAGTCGTATTCCGTAAAGGACTGAGCCCACCTTAAGTGGCGAGGGGACTGCGCCCTGGCTGTCCATAGGAATTGCAAGTTGCAATGGTCTGTTCTGACCGTATGACGTGCTCCAAGGAGATGATGTTACCACTCTTTGAAAGCAGCCTTGATAGCAAGTAACTCTTTATCAGTCACGGCATAGTTCATCTATGCTGGGTTGAATTTCTTGGACCACAATGCTACTGAATGTAACTGGTGGGTGTCAGGATCCCTTTGGGACAAAACCGCCCCCATAGCCACACTTGACACATCGGTCTCAACCAGATATGGGAGTTCAGGATCTGGGTGCCTGAGTACTGGGGCGGTGGTAAACTGGTGTTTCAGTTGTGCAAAGGCCTGCTCGGCTTCAGTGGTCCAATGAAAAGGTCAATTTTTCCAGAGTAAAGAAGTGATGGGATGAACTATATCTGAAAAATCGATGAACCGCTTGTAAACATTTTCAAACCCCAGAAAACTTTACACTGTTTGACGGAAGTTAGTGCTGGCCATTGGAGTATTGCTTCCACCTTGCAGTTATCCATCTGGATTCACGGGGGAGGCAGTATGAATCCTAGGAATTCTACTTTGGTCACGGGGAAAGCACACTTCTCAAGCTTCGCAAACAGATGGTGCTGGCGTAATTTTTTCAATACAGCTCTAACATGGTATTAATGTTCTTCCAGGGTTGTGGATTAAATTAAGATGTTGTCTATGAACACCATTGAGCAAACAGCCAGTAATACCTTCAGGACATCATTCATAAAAACTGGAATGCTGCCAGGGCGTTGCATAGCCCAAAGGGTATGACGGTGTATTCATATATCCCAAACTTCATGTGGAAGGCTGCCTTCCACTAGTCGCCAGCCTTCACGCAAACCAGATGGTAGGCTCCCCTTAGGTCAAGCTTTGTTTAAATCTTTGTGCCCTTGTCACAGGTTTCCCCCTTCTCACCTCTCTGTGTTCTTTATTGGAGTTCTTTGAAGGACTCTTGGTAGATGGTACACGGAGATCCGGGATGCAAGATGTAATAAAGAGGAAGGGAATGAATGAGGAGGGAAAATTAGGGGCCAGGAACCAGTAATCAAAGAAGGTATCAAGAGAGAACTACGGCAGCACACGTCTAGCCACTGCAAGCCGAAGCGTTGAGATGCGCGGGGCCACCGGGGCGTGTCTTCTTTATAGAACGTGCTGCGTCCGACGCGGAAGCTGGTAAACAACGTTCTGTGTTTGACGGCCATGTTGGGAGTACTGCTGAGTGCATGCCCCTATGTGTCAGGGACCAGGAAGTCCAAAAGGGATGCATCCGATGGTTCATGACAGCATGCCTCCTCCGAAGGCCTGTCCCTCTGGGTTTGCCCGGGTGTATAAGATGATACCTTCTGAGTAATCTGGGGGCATTCAGGTTTGAGATTGGTTCCCAGGTGCGTTCACTAGGAGGGTACCCTTTCCACTCAACCAGGTACTGTAGCAGACCATGTCTGTACCTGGAGTCACATATTCTGGACACTTCGTATTCCAGCTGGTCATCGACAATTACAGGGGTAGACCTTGGGGCAGTCCAGGAGGACTGGACGTACGGTTTCATTAGAGACGTGTGAAACACTGGATGGATCCTCTTCCAGGAGTCTGGTAGTTTGAGTCGGAAGGCCACTGGGTTTATGATTTCCTTTATGAAAAAGGGGCCATAGTACCGGGGAGCCAACTTATTCGGTCGTAAATGTCGAGGCAGTAGTTTCGAGGATAGCCAGACCTTATCACCCACTGCATAGGAAGGTCCTGGTCTTCTTTTGGAGTCTGCATAATGCTTGGTGTTAGTTCAGGCCCTTTCTAAGTGTTCTTTGGCTTCCTTGTGTACGTTGAAGAGAGTTTCAATCCTGGAGTTGACTGTAGGTACTGGTGTAGGATGTGGGAGAATGGAAGGTAGAACCGAAGGGTGGAATCCTTGGCTGCAAAAAAAGGGGCTGGTCTTGACAGCCGGGTGATCCGAATTGTTGTAGGCGAATTCAGCCACAGGTATTAAGAGTGACCAATCGTCCTGTACCTTGGTGGTGAAACAACGAAGATATTGCTCTAGGGTTTAGTTCACACGTTCAATAGCTCCGTTAGTCTGTGGATGATAACCTGAGGAGAGGGCGCGTTGGATTCCTAGTATACGGCATAAGTGTTTCCAAAATTGAGAGATGTATTGAGGTCCTCTGTCAGATATGATCTTAGAAGGAAGTCCATGAAGTAGAAATATGTGTTTCAGGAAGATTCCAGCGAGTTCTGAGGAAGATGGTAGTTTATACAATGGTGTAAAATGAGCCATATGAGTGAATAAATCAATGGTGACCATGATAGTTGTGTGTCCCCTGGAAGGTGGCAATTCCACAATAAAGTCCATAGCGATGAATTTCTAGGGCCTTGTTGGTAGCATAGGTTGAAGTAGGAGACCCGCCAGTCTCTTGTTATCATGTTTGTTTTGATTGCAGACTGAACAGGCTTGGATGTACAGTTGGATGTCAACTTTCATCTTTGGCCACCAAAATTGTTTTTGTATTAGACGGAGGGTGTTGGTGATGCCACGATGTCCTGAGTGAAGGGTATTGTGACAGACGTTTATAATCCTTTGTTGTAGTCTCTGTGTGGAAATTACCAGGCCATTATCCTTGAACAGATACCCGTCCTTTGTTCTAAGATTCCATTGATTCTTCCCTGTAAATTCCTTCCAGATCTCAGAGGACTGGGTTTGCATCCGAATGTCTTCCAGGATGCTGATTGCTTGGGCTACAAAAATTGTGTGGGGAACATTTTTGGGAAGGACCGATCTTCAAGAGTTTCATAGTCGGGACGTCGGGATAAGGCGACTATTCCTACATTCCAGAGATTGCAAAACGTGAAGATTCCGATGGTCCGTACGGACCTGAACAGGATGTTTTGCTCCCAGAAGTAGATGACGCCACTCTGTGAAGGCTTGACGGATGGCTAACAGCTCCTTTTCCAATACGGAATAATGAGTCTCGCTGGGAGTTAGAGTTTGTGAAAGATAAGCAATGGAATGTTCTAAGTTATCCTCGAATTCCTGCTTTAGAACTGCTCCTATGGCGTAGTTAGAGGCATCCGTCTCCACAAGGAAATGTCGATTGATGTCAGTTTGAGCCAGGATGGGGGCTTGTGTAAACTTTGCCTTTAATCGTTGGAACGTTTCATCTTGGGCTGCTGTCCAGAGAAAGGGAGTATTTTTTTTTCAACAATGTAATGATCGGTTGAACTATCTCAGAAAAGGAAGGTATGAATTTCTGGTAAAAGTTGACAAGTCCCAGGAAGGATTTAATCTGTTTCACAGTAGTTGGAACAGGCCAGGATAGTATGGCTTTTACTTTTGAGTGATCCAATCCAATTCCTTCTGGACTAAGGACAAATCCTAGATAGTGAACAGTAGAGACATGGAAAAGGCATTTCTCAGGTTTAGCGAGGAGCTTGTGTTCACGTAGCCGCTCTAAGACTGCCTTAACATGCTCTTCATGCTTAAGATGGTCCTTGGAGTATATCAGAATATCGTCCAGGTAAACTATGACGAAGAGGAAAAGCATATCGGAAAACACCCGGTCCATGAAACGTTGGAAGACCGCTGGGGCATGGGCGAGTCCGAAGGGCATGACCAGGTATTCAAAGTGACCAAAGGGTGTTCTAAAGGCTGTTTTCCATTTGTCACCCTCCCTAATAAGGATCAGATGGTAGGCACCCCTGAGATCCAATTTCGTGCAGACTACAGCTCCTCTCACCGCTTCCAGGATATCTGAGATTAAGGGCAATGGGTAGCAGTCCTTGAGGGTGATTTGATTTGAACCACGATAATCAAGACAAGGCCTAAGCTCTTTAGTATCTTTCTTGGGAACAAAAAACAACGAAGCTCCCGCTGGAGATTTGGAAGGTTGTATGGTGCCATTTTCAAGGTTGCTATCCAAGTATTCTCGAAGTGCCCTTTTCTCTGGTTCGGATAAAATGAACATCCTTCCAAAAGGAATCACTGCTGAGGGTCCAGTATCAATAGCGCAGTATTCAGGTCTGTAAGGGGGTAGGGCCTGAACTATGGCAGTTGAAAACACATCAGTGTAATCCTGATAGGCCCTAGGGACCTGGATGATATTTGAGACCATGAATGGGCCTTGCGGGTCTGTCAGCGTACCTTCAGAAGATGTCAACGAGGAATCCAGGGATAGACAGTGAGACATACAATGCTCGGAACCAAGAAACAAGGATCCTGCTGCCCAGTTGATATATGGGTTGTGCTTCTGTAACCAGGGCATACCCAGTACCATTGGGTAATGAGCAGACTTTATGATGTCAAATTTGATCACCTCTCGATGATGGTTTATCGAGAGCTGGATCTCTTTGGTTTGTAGGGTTATGGTTCCTGAAGAGATAGGTCTTCCATCAATAGCCTCTGCAGGTTGCATGATGCCTCGAGTTTAATATGGAATGTGGTGGGTAGTGACCCAATCTTGATCTATAAATATCCCCATGGCTCCACAATCCACCAATGCCAAAATGGGGTAGGTTTCGTTCTTGGATGGCGATAGAAAGGCCTGCAAGATCACAAGATTGTTTTGTCCAGGAGAGTTCAAGGATGGAATAGATGTGGAGCAAACATCTCTCTCCCAAAGCTGTGCTTCATCTAGGATCGGGAGCTGGTGTTTCCCAAATGCCGTGGAGGAGCTAAGGGACATTCTCTCACAAGATGTTTGTCTGAGGCACAATACATACACAGCCCAGTGTGAATCCGTTGCATTCTTTCTTGCAGGGATATGGGTCCACGGAAGGCCCCCAGTTGCATGGGTTCTGAATCTGTAGTGGGGTAAGGAGTGGGCTCAGCTTTAGAGGAAGGTTCTATGGAGGTCTTTTGGTAAGGCATTCTAGTCTTCTTCTTTTCTGCCTTCCTTTCCTGGATACGGAAGTCTATCTGTAAAGAGAGGTCCATAAGAGCCTGGAAGGAACCTGGGCGAGCCACTCTGGCTAGCTCATCCTTTATTTCTTCATTCAGTCCTCTTCGAAAAAGGGTAAAGCAGGCTTCTGAGGACCAATCTGCTTCTTTGGCCAGTTGCTTAAAGCGTGTCACATATGTAAGCATATCCTGGGAACCTTGCTGGAAATCCAGTAGGCATTCCTGGGCACTGTAGACCTGTTCTGGGCAGTCCTACATGGTCTTTAGGGCCTGTACGAATCCATCACAGTCATCCAGGAGGGCATCTCCAGAATTAACTAAAGGTGTAGCCCAAGTTAATGCATTCCCCGAAAGATGCGAAATCATAAAGCTCACCTTTGCCCTGAGGGTAGAGAAGTAGTAGAGTTTAAAGGTAAAGTGGACTAAACACGAATCAAGGATTCCGCGAAGGTTTTTTGAAGAACCATCGTATTTATCTACTACTCCGCCCAGCATTACGCTTTCCTTGGTCGCGGAATCACGGGACAGGACTAATTGTTTTAATGCGGCATTCTCGGCTTTAAGATTCTGCACTTCTGTTGTTAACTCCTGCATGCCGCGCATGAGGTTTTGAACTGCCGCCTCCATGTCCGTATCAATTTCAGTTTGTTGGCGTCTCAATCTGTCACAGGTTTCCCCCATTCTCACCTGTCTGTGTTGTTTATTGGAGTTCTTTGAAGGAGTCTTCTTGCGCACAGTTCGGGTCTTGTATAACCCTGTGTGAACGTCCTCGGGTTCCAGCGTGCGTTCAGCGTTCTGACTCCTGGAACGTTCAGAATGTCCGGGAAGTCCTGGAAAACGATGAAGTGTGTACTCGGAGACGATAAAAAGGGACGCGTCCGATGGTTCATGACAACCCTTCACTTTGTCGAGTAACACCGGGATTAACGGCAAAGGATACCGGTTTTTATGGTGATCTTGTTAAGTCCCCTGTAATCTATACAAGTTCTGAGGTCTTCTTCCTTCTTGGGGATGAAGAAAAGAGCTGAGGAGGCGGGTGATTTGGATGATCAAATGAACCCATTGGCTAAGTACTGGTCTAAGTAACTGCGTTGATGCTGATTCTCCTTCTCTGTAAGTGCGTATTTGCGACTGCACAGTGCTTGTGCTCCCGGAACCAGGTCAATTTGGCAGTCATAAGGCCTATGGAGCAGCAAGGTGTTGGCTTGGTCTTTTTGGAAGACATCCTGGTAATCTTCGTATTACAGAGGCAGTTGCCCCATGATGCCAATCACAACCATGGGTTCCTTGTTATATGGTTCGGGTAGTTCCTGAGCTTTGACAACATCAACAGATGTAGCTGGATAACATGTCCAAGCCCCCTCGGCTGAGAAAGTCAATGAATGGGTTTGCCAGTCTATGGCCTGATTATGACACTCCAACCAGGGCCTGCCTAGTATGTGCTGCAACTGGGGTGCATTAATAATGTCAAAGACTATCTGTTCCTGGTGGCCATCATGGCATAGCAATACAACCTTCTCTGTACATTGGGTCACTGGTCCGGATGACAGTTGTGTCCCATCCACAGACACAATGTTGTCTGCCTTTTCCCTTCTTTGAATGGGCACACCTACCCGTAGGGCCACAGTAATGTCCATGTAGTTCCCTACTGCTCCACAGTTGATATGCGCTTCCAATGCATGCATTTGTTCAGGCTGTTTGGGGGCATAGTAAGATTACCTGTGTTGCAAGATGCGAGACTGTAGACGTCCTTTCCTTTCCCGACAAGCCAATCTCTATTCTTGTCGAGCCATAGAGTTTTCTGGCGGCTCCTTTGATTCCGATATGTTTATTTCAATGGCTCCCAGAGGTTTTCTGGGGTGCCTTGCTTGGGCAGTCCTTTAAGAAGTAACTGCAGCTAACTGGTCAACCTCTAACGCTATGACACTCAGGCAGGGCGTATGCTCGTGGGCTTAACGTTCGGTAATGCGTACCTCTGGTGCCCTGCACAAGTGCCTGGTCCGGTACCCCAACTGACCCCCTTTTTTCAGATCTGCCAGAGCACCAGGGGACCACTACCTTGGTGATAGTGCATGGTATAAATGTCCTTTAACATTAACATTAAAATTAATATTATACTCTGTCATCAGGGGAAAAATAGGCAAAGTATTAGGATGGAGTAATCTCTCCCATTTAGCCTTGATGTCGGTGGAATTGGGGGAATTCAAGAGTAAATGGTCCATCTCCCTAATTTGCAATGGGTTAATTGTATCAATGGTGCGAATTGATGGTGAAGGGAGCAGGTCAGTAGACTGGCTGTCAAGCTCCCCCAAACTAGTTACAGTATCAGCCTTTGTTGCTTTACTAGGCTCTGAGATTGCCTCAATAGTGACATGCTGATGGCTATCACCATGTCCATTTATTTATTTATTACATTTATTATACGTTGATAGAAAATTCCGGGTCAACGTCCCCCTGAGCAACGTCATGTCATCTTCCCATTCTGCTGGTCTACGGGCCATTCATTGTGGAGGTTTTCTTCATTGTTAATGGTTTTCTGAACTATTAGCTGGGCAGAAATATAGGTGCAGATAGGGTGAGATGGACAAGAGGTAACCCCGAAAAATGCTGCAATAACAAACAGTTGTACAAACAGGATCCTCAGTGCTCTCAAAAGGAATGGCCCCTGTAAAGGAACAAACCGTTGAGAGGTTAGTCCAACTCCTACTCCGAACCCCCTTCCCCACCGAGAGTGGGAAGATGAAAGAATGCGGATTGGATGACGGGAGCTACTCACCCAGTTTCCTGCTTCAGCAATATCCTGTAGTAGATGGCAGTCAAAAATCAACTCGGCACCGGCAGAACCCCTCTCCTCTTTCAGGTCCAAGGGCACAGCAAACAGTGAATAGCAAAACAACGAAAATGGTGCTTGAGGGGACTGGGAATCCTCCAACACAGCTACCCAGACTGCTTCCACCACTGAGCACCACTCCAAGTTCCCTCCGCGAGGTGCAAGAAGTTTTGAAGTTAGAACTCAGCCTTTAGCATAAGCACTGTAGAAAGGCTGCCAGACTGCTTCCACCACTAAGAACCACACTGCGTTCGCTCCGCGAGGTGCAGGAAGTTTTGAAAGTTAGAACTCCGCCTTCAGCATAAACACTGTAGAAAGACTGCCAGACTGCTTCCACTACTCAGCACTAGTCATTTAGATGGTGTGTGGGGGCTAGGAAATGTATCGCACAAAGATGTTTTGTTTGGGGGCAGGGATAGTATTGCACTTACATGGATTGTTGGGGGTGGGTAATGTCCTGCACTTTGATGGATTGGAAATGTATCACACTTAGATGGATTGTTGGGGGTGTAATGTGCCGCACTTAGATGGATTATTGGGGCAGGATATGTATCGCACTTAGATGGTTTGCTGGGGGTGTGCAATATGATGCACTTAGATTGTTTTTTGGGAGGAAGGAAATGTGCCGTACTTAGATGGCTTGTTTGGGGCAGGAAATATATCCCACTTAGATGGTTTGTTGGGGACAGGAAATCTATCACACTTAGATGGATTGTTGGAGGTGGGTAATGTGCTGCACATAACCTATTTGGAATGTTAGGTGTAGAAAATAAGATGGATTGTTGGTGGCAGGAAATGTGTTGCTCCTTACTAACAGTACTATAAACTCTCCATTCTGCATCCTCACCCGCAAACTCTGAACTAAAAACAACCAGATCTCTACTGCACCAAAAACCACACACACTTCACAGAACCCCAACAGGAAACCAAACCATGCAAAACCTTACCTCAACACCACATGACGGCTACCAACAGAAACGCACCTACGCTCAGTGACTGGTTCTCCAAAATGAAGCTTCCAAGAAGCACATCAAAGCTCTCCCGCACTTCTCCCGCTCAATCCCACTAACAAATCCCCCACAACCCTCCTTCCATTGCAGATCTGCCATAGTGCCAAGAGATTACGCACGTGTCAAGAGTGCACAGTACACGCTACATGACATTAACACTATGTACTATTTTCAACAGGTGTCTGATCCTGTGTACGTGTACACATTGTGGAGTAAGTTGAGTGGTACTTTGCTGTTTACTTTGATCTTGAGGTGTTGTTGAGTGTCAATGGGGCTCAGTGGTGTTTTCCTAAATCAATGGTCAGCAGGACAGTTAGTTTAATATTTGTTAAGAGTGCTGATTATGTACTGAATTTGGAATTTTGTTGGAGCCCTGTTTAAAGTAATTTTCTTTCTTTTCAATCAGCGTATGAGCAGTCTTATAAGTGTATTTGGTGGGTCTGATAATGCAGGAAACTTTGTGGTTGTCCAAATAGCCAATTAGTTGGGGTTGTTTTAGGTCTTTCTTTCCAGTAGTGAAGACAGACAAACTGAAAGAATGCTGCTTAGAAAGCAAACTGAGGTTTGGTTGTTGTGACGGTGCCAATACAATTTGATTTCTTGGAGGGAGGGGTGATTTAGTCTTGCTCTTCTGAGTTTAACCTGTGGTTACCTAATTTGTCTGGCCAACAAGTTACGATCAGTTGGAAGTTGTTTTGCCTCCTTTAGAGCATTTTGTGGTAATCAATATTGTGCAATACATTGTCACCTGTTGGGTTGCATGGGTTTGTGATGAGTGAGGTGATTTAAGTTTCAAGGGTTAGCTGCTATTCTACATGGATTTCAACTTAAGCATGTGCCAGGTCTTTTTTGTTGGTTAGTTAAGCCTCTAGGTGTGCAGTAGGCCTGCGGCAATGCCTAAGGAGACACAGGTTGTGCTTAGGTGTAGCAGGCCTACGATTCAAGAGTGGCAGTCTTGGATAAAAGGTGTTAGGTTCATTTTTCAGGTGGTGTTGAATGCAGCATTGTAGGCTAAATGTGGGGGGAGTTGTTCTGAGGCGTGACAGGACTAAGATCCAAGATTTGCAGTCTTTGGTAAAATGTTTTATGTTCATATTTCTGTTGGTTGAGGATGTATTTCTGTGGTGAGGGTGTGCTGCTGGTGTTTTAGAAACATTTGTAAAATTATATTAAGATCCTGTCTGCCCAAGCAGCAGATGGTACATGCATGAGGTGTGCTTGTTTGTGCTGAAATAAGGGAGGTGTGTTATGTGGTGCCTGCTAGTGTGTAGGAAGTGTCAATGTCTTCCTGATTGTCTCCCCTGTTGTGTGTTATATAGTGATTTCATGGATTTTTGGAATGCATGAGGTCACTGTGAGAATGCTGAGTGAGAGAGTGGGGTAAGGAGTGGGCTCAGCTTTAGAGGAAGGTTCTATGGAGGTCTTTTGGTAAGGCATTCTAGTCTTCTTCTTTTCTGCCTTCCTTTCCTGGATACGGAAGTCTATCTGTAAAGAGAGGTCCATAAGAGCCTGGAAGGAACCTGGGCGAGCCACTCTGGCTAGCTCATCCTTTATTTCTTCATTCAGTCCTCTTCGAAAAAGGGTAAAGTAGGCTTCTGAGGACCAATCTGCTTCTTTGGCCAGTTGCTTAAAGCGTGTCACATATGTAAGCATATCCTGGGAACCTTGCTGGAAATCCAGTAGGCATTCCTGGGCACTGTAGACCTGTTCTGGGCAGTCCTACATGGTCTTTAGGGCCTGTACGAATCCATCACAGTCATCCAGGAGGGCATCTCCAGAATTAACTAAAGGTGTAGCCCAAGTTAATGCATTCCCGGAAAGATGCGAAATCATAAAGCTCACCTTTGCCCTGAGGGTAGAGAAGTAGTAGAGTTTAAAGGTAAGTGGACTAAACACGAATCAAGGATTCCGCGAAGGTTTTTTGAAGAACCATCGTATTTATCTACTACTCCGCCCAGCATTACGCTTTCCTTGGTCGCGGAATCACGGGACAGGACTAATTGTTTTAATGCGGCATTCTCGGCTTTAAGATTCTGCACTTCTGTTGTTAACTCCTGCATGCCGCGCATGAGGTTTTGAACTGCCGCCTCCATGTCCGTATCAATTTCAGTTTGTTGGCGTCTCAATCTGTCACAGGTTTCCCCCCTTCTCACCTGTCTGTGTTGTTTATTGGAGTTCTTTGAAGGAGTCTTCTTGCGCACAGTTCGGGTCTTGTATAACCCTGTGTGAACGTCCTCGGGTTCCAGCGTGCGTTCAGCGTTCTGACTCCTGGAACGTTCAGAATGTCCGGGAAGTCCTGGAAAACGATGAAGTGTGTACTCGGAGACGATACACGGAGATCCGGGATGCAAGAGGTAATAAAGAGGAAGGGAATGAATGAGGAGGGAAAATTAGGGGCCAGGAACCAGGAATCAAATAAGGTAGTGAGAGCGAACTACGGCAGCACACGTCTAGCCACTGCAAGCGGTAGCGTTGAGACGCGCGGGGCCACGGGGGCATGTCTTCTTTATAGAACATGCTGTGTCCGACGCAGAAGCTGGTAAACAACGTTCCGTGTTTGACTGCTGAGTGCAAGCCCCTATGTGTCAGGGACCAGGAAGTCCAAAAGGGACGCGTCCGATGGTTCATGACAACCCTTCACTTGGTCGAGTAACACCGGGATTAACGGCAAAGGATACCGGTTCTTTATGGTGATCTTGTTAAGTCCCCTGTAATCTATACAAGTTCTGAGGTCTTCTTCCTTCTTGGGGAGGAAGAAAAGAGCTGAGGAGGCGGGTGATTTGGATGATCAAATGAACCCATTGGCTAAGTACTGGTCTAAGTAACTGCGTTGATGCTGATTCTCCTTCTCTGTAAGTGCATATTTGCGACTGCACAGTGCTTGTGCTCCCGGAACCAGGTCAATTTGGCAGTCATAAGGCCTATGGAGCAGCAAGGTGTTGGCTTGGTCTTTTTGGAAGACATCCTGGTAATCTTCGTATTACAGAGGCAGTTGCCCCTTGAAGCCAATCACAACCATGGGTTCCTTGTTATATGGTTCGGGTAGTTCCTGAGCTTTGACAACATCAACAGATGTAGCTGGATAACATGTCCAAGCCCCCTCGGCTGAGAAAGTCAATGAATGGGTTTGCCAGTCTATGGCCTGATTATGACACTCCAACCAGGGCCTGCCTAGTATGTGCTGCAACTGGGGTGCATTAATAATGTCAAAGACTATCTGTTCCTGGTGGCCATCATGGCATAGCAATACAACCTTCCCTGTACATTGGGTCACTGGTCCGGATGACAGTTGTGTCCCATCCACAGACACAATGTTGTCTGCCTTTTCCCTTCTTTGAATGGGCACACCTACCCGTAGGGCCACAGTAATGTCCATGTAGTTCCCTACTGCTCCACAGTTGATATGCGCTTCCAATGCATGCATTTGTTCAGGCTGTTTGGGGGCATAGTAAGATTACCTGTGTTGCAAGATGCGGGACTGTAGACGTCCTTTCCTTTCCCGACAAGCCAATCTCTATTCTTGTCGAGCCATAGAGTTTTCTGCCGGCTCCTTTGATTCCGATATGTTTATTTCAATGGCTCCCAGAGGTTTTCTGGGGTGCCTTGCTTGGGCAGTCCTTTAAGAAGTAACTGCAGCTAACTGGTCAACCTCTAACGCTATGACACTCAGGCAGGGCGTATGCTCGTGGGCTTAACGTTCGGTAATGCGTACCTCTGGTGCCCTGCACAAGTGCCTGGTCCGGTACCCCAACTGACCCCCTTTTTTCAGATCTGCCAGAGCACCAGGGGACCACTACCTTGGTGATAGTGCATGGTATAAATGTCCTTTAACATTAACATTAAAATTAATATTATACTCTGTCATCAGGGGAAAAAATAGGCAAAGTATTAGGATGGAGTAATCTCTCCCATTTAGCCTTGATGTCGGTGGAATTGGGGGAATTCAAGAGTAAATGTTCCATCTCCCTAATTTGCAATGGGTTAATTGTATCAATGGTGCGAATTGATGGTGAAGGGAGCAGGTCAGTAGACTGGCTGTCAAGCTCCCCCAAACTAGTTACAGTATCAGCCTTTGTTGCTTTACTAGGCTCTGAGATTGCCTCAATAGTGACATGCTGATGGCTATCACCATGTCCATTTATTTATTTATTACATTTATTATATGTTGATAGAAAATTCCGGGTCAACGTCCCCCTGAGCAACGTCATGTCATCTTCCCATTCTGCTGGTCTACGGGCCATTCATTGTGGAGGTTTTCTTCATTGTTAATGGTTTTCTGAACTATTAGCTGGGCAGAAATATAGGTGCAGATAGGGTGAGATGGACAAGAGGTAACCCCGAAAAATGCTGCAATAACAAACAGTTGTACAAACAGGATCCTCAGTGCTCTCAAAAGGAATGGCCCCTGTAAAGGAACAAACCGTTGAGAGGTTAGTCCAACTCCTACTCCGAACCCTCTTCCCCACCGAGAGTGGGAAGATGAAAGAATGCGGAGTGGATGACGGGAGCTACTCACCCAGTTTCCTGCTTCAGCAATATCCTGTAGTAGATGGCAGTCAAAAATCAACTCGGCACCGGCAGAACCCCTCTCCTCTTTCAGGTCCAAGGGCACAGCAAACAGTGAATAGCAAAACAACGAAAATGGTGCTTGAGGGGACTGGGAATCCTCCAACACAGCTACCCAGACTGCTTCCACCACTGAGCACCACTCCAAGTTCCCTCCGCGAGGTGCAAGAAGTTTTGAAGTTAGAACTCAGCCTTTAGCATAAGCACTGTAGAAAGGCTGCCAGACTGCTTCCACCACTAAGAACCACACTGCGTTCGCTCCGCGAGGTGCAGGAAGTTTTGAAGTTAGAACTCCGCCTTCAGCATAAACACTGTAGAAAGACTGCCAGACTGCTTCCACTACTCAGCACTAGTCATTTAGATGGTGTGTGGGGGCTAGGAAATGTATCGCACAAAGATGTTTTGTTTGGGGGCAGGGGTAGTATTGCACTTACATGGATTGTTGGGGGTGGGTAATGTCCTGCACTTTGATGGATTGTTGGGGGCAGAAAATGTATTGTGCTTAGATGTTTTTTTGTGGTTGGAAATGTATCACACTTAGATGGATTGTTGGGGGTGTAATGTGCCGCACTTAGATGGATTATTGGGGCAGGATATGTATCGCACTTAGATGGTTTGCTGGGGGTGTGCAATATGATGCACTTAGATTGATTTTTGGGAGGAAGGAAATGTGCCGTACTTAGATGGCTTGTTTACGGCAGGAAATATATCCCACTTAGATGGTTTGTTGGGGACAGGAAATCTATCACACTTAGATGGATTGTTGGAGGTGGGTAATGTGCTGCACATAACCTATTTGGAATGTTAGGTGTAGAAAATAAGATGGATTGTTGGTGGCAGGAAATGTGTTGCTCCTTACTAACAGTACTATAAACTCTCCATTCTGCATCCTCACCCGCAAACTCTGAACTAAAAACAACCAGATCTCTACTGCACCAAAAACCACACACACTTCACAGAACCCCAACAGGAAACCAAACCATGCAAAACCTTACCTCAACACCACATGACGGCTACCAACAGAAACGCACCTACGCTCAGTGACTGGTTCTCCAAAATGAAGCTGCCAAGAAGCACATCAAAGCTCTCCCGCACTTCTCCCGCTCAATCCCACTAACAAATCCCCCACAACCCTCCTTCCATTGCAGATCTGCCATAGTGCCAAGAGATTACGCACGTGTCAAGAGTGCACAGTACACGCTACATGACATTAACACTATGTACTATTTTCAACAGGTGTCTGATCCTGTGTACGTGTACACATTGTGGAGTAAGTTGAGTGGTACTTTGCTGTTTACTTTGGTCTTGAGGTGTTGTTGAGTGTCAATAGGGCTCAGTGGTGTTTTCCTAAATCAATGGTCAGCAGGACAGTTAGTTTAATATTTGTTAAGAGTGCTGATTATGTACTGAATTTGGAATTTTGTTGGAGCCCTGTTTAAAGTAATTTTCTTTCTTTTCAATCAGCGTATGAGCAGTCTTATAAGTGTATTTGGTGGGTCTGATAATGCAGGAAACTTTGTGGTTGTCCAAATAGCCAATTAGTTGGGGTTGTTTTAGGTCTTTCTTTCCAGTAGTGAAGACAGACAAACTGAAAGAATGCTGCTTAGAAAGCAAACTGAGGTTTGGTTGTTGTGACGGTGCCAATACAATTTGATTTCTTGGAGGGAGGGGTGATTTAGTCTTGCTCTTCTGAGTTTAACCTGTGGTTACCTAATTTTACTGGCCAACAAGTTACGATCAGTTGGAAGTTGTTTTGCCTCCTTTAGAGCATTTTGTGGTAATCAATATTGTGCAATACATTGTCACCTGTTGGGTTGCATGGGTTTGTGATGAGTGAGGTGATTTAAGTTTCAAGGGTTAGCTGCTATTCTAAATGTATTTCAACTTAAGCATGTGCCAGGTCTTTTTTGTTGGTTAGTTAAGCCTCTAGGTGTGCAGTAGGCCTGCGGCAAAGCCTAAGGAGACACAGGTTGTGCTTAGGTGTAGCAGGCCTACGATTCAAGAGTGGCAGTCTTGGATAAAAGGTGTTAGGTTCATTTTTCAGGTGGTGTTGAATGCAGCATTGTAGGCTAAATGAGGGGGGAGTTGTTCTGAGGCGTGACAGGACTAAGATCCAAGATTTGCAGTCTTTGGTAAAATGTTTTATGTTCATATTTCTGTTGGTTGAGGATGTATTTCTGTGGTGAGGGTGTGCTGCTGGTGTTTTAGAAACATTTGTAAAATTATATTAAGATCCTGTCTGCCCAAGCAGCAGATGGTACATGCATGAGGTGTGCTTGTTTGTGCTGAAATAAGGGAGGTGTGTTATGTGGTGCCTGCTAGTGTGTAGGAAGTGTCAATGTCTTCCTGATTGTCTCCCCTGTTGTGTGTTATATAGTGATTTCATGGATTTTTGGAATGCATGAGGTCACTGTGAGAATGCTGAGTGAGTGAGTGGAATACTTTGCCTTGAAGGGGGTTCCAGCCCAGGCAGTTACAGAGATGTAGCCTGGGTTGTGGGAGCCAGCGGGCCTCCATTAGATCTGTCTTCTGTCTCCTGATGTAACTTAAGAAAAGGAATTTAATCCAACATCTTGATTTCCCAGCAATCTTTGATTTTAACAACTACACCATGCTATGCAAACTCAACATCCACATATTCCTCTTCCTCCACAGATTGGTCCATGACCGTAATCATGTCACCAGAACAGTGCAGCAGGGCAGGAGAGTCTATCTCTGTCTGTGGCAATTTTTTGAGCCCATTCATCATAACATCTGTGACGAGTGCGACCCTCCCGGTAAGTGTCCTCGGCCACCACCGCCATTTTGGGTCCCTGACCCATTGCCTCTGTTTCCTTTTCTCTCATCCCCTCCTCCCCTCATCCCCTCCTCACTCTCACCACCCCCTCGCCACCCCCATTCACTCCCAGATAATCCCTCTCTGTTTATTATGTGTTTGAAGTGCTGTTGGAACTCTTGTTACAAAGAGACTTAACTAGCATTTTGGTGTTATCCTGCCCTCTTGGGTGGCGCCAGACTTATATGCAAATGGCTTTTTCACCTTTGTAAATCGCAGATGTAGGCTCTCCCGGGTGGCAACCTATCCAAAGGACATGTTGCTTTCACCTTTTCGTTCTCTGTAGAGCGACACCCAGTCCTCTGTTTAAATATTTAGGGATGTGGGGTTTATACGTTACCCAGGGTAATCCAGACATGGACCCCTTGTTCATGGTGCTTAGCGAGGCACAGCTTCACCTCACTGATGAATCCAAACAAGGATGGGGCATATGTCTGGGGTTTCAGGCTGTTGGTGCTCTTGTTCAGAGAGTTGAGTAGCATTTTGGTGCTGGATTGTCCAGATAGGTAGGGCCAGACTGATAAAAAAATGTTTATTTTTCCTCTGTGAAAAGGGCAGTCAGATAAAATGTGGTTGTAGATCCTCTTGAGTGGGAACGTACCCATAAACCTGGCTATGTTTTCATGTTCGTTCTCAGTAGGCGTCCCAGAACTTTGTTTATATGTTAGGGGACTATGTTACCCAGGTTAATCCAGATGTGTATCCCTTGCTCACTATGCTTAGAGAGGCACAGCTTTAACTAACTGATGGCACCCAAGAAAGTCAAAACACTTGATTTGGCTTGCTGCTGGTAATCTTGTTCAGAGGAGAGGTGCTGAACTGTCCAGGTGGGTGGGAGCAAACTAATAAACAAATTATTTTTTCTCAATTGTAAATGGTACAGTGAGCTAAAACTGGTTGCAGGCCCTCCCAAGTGGGAATCTATCCAGGACATGTAATTTAGCCATGTTTGTTCACAGTATAGCAGCTGCCAGGACGTTTATTTATTTATTTATTTTTTAATTATTATTGAATATAGTTGAAATTACATCAACTTTTTCAATGTATAAGAAATAGCAAAATCCATAAACATCAAATCCAAGTATAAAAAAGATTCATAAAAGTTTACAAAATGCTAAAATATCATCATACAAATTTATCAGAAAGAGATAAGCAAACGACTCTTAATTTCATTACATATTCAAGGCTTTTAAAAAATTGATGGTTGCAATTCTTATGCTCATACATTCGGTGGCTGCCAAGGCGATCCATATATTTCTAGGATCGATTTGTGCAAAATACGCAAAGTGGTTGACAAAGTGCAATTTTCTTAAAGTGGATAGTGCAGGACAGTTCAATAATAAGTGTTGTAAAGTTTCGACAATCGTTATATTTTTGCAAAACCTACACCAGTTGAGGTCAGAGGGGATTTGCTTTCTTCTTGTTTTGACCTCACGGGTGGGCCAGATGTTAAACCGCAAACAAAGAATGGCCGTTCTTATAGCAGCAGATGGTCCCAAGCGTAAATAAGCAGCAGTGTCTTCATAACGCTTGGGTCCAAAGATTGTAGAGTCAAAGTCTTTGTAGGTTAAACACTGAGTTCTAGTGTCAATCCAGTCCATCATATACACCTTCTTCTTTGCTTGCTCCGGATGAAATACAAGAAGCTCAAGTGATATGTCAGCGTTCACCATGATTATTAAAATTTTTGAAGACCAATGTCTCGGAAATTTTTCTGCGGGGCTAAGCAAATAGCTAGAGATGGAAGATAGTGTGGAATTATCACATGAGGATAACAAGCATTTGCGAAATGGGGCACATAGACGCCACTTTTATAAGGCAGTTAAAGAGGTTAATCCCAATTCATAGCGTATCAGCACACCAGGAATACACTGTGGAAGATGTAAAGTTGCACGCCAAAACTTAGCTTCTAATAAATTGAGAAAACCTGGGGGAACAATTAACGTTTCTAAACCATAAAGGATAGTTGCTACAACATTCTGGTTCCAATATGTGATGGCAGCTTTGATAGAGAATTTGCCATATTTGGAAACAATTACTCGTGTTTGACAGATTGCCGTGACTAGCTTGTGATTAATTTTGTCCAGGTGCGAGTCTAGCGTTGGACAACCATCGAAAATTAGGCCCAAGTAAACGTAATTTGGTACCATCTTTATGGGTATTCCCTCAATTTGCCATTCTAACAAGTGTTTACGTAAACCTTTAGGAACATACGTGACAATTTGCGTTTTCCCAGTGTTTACTACTAGTTCATTTTCTTTAAAATAGGAGCATAGTGCTGACAAAAGATTACGTAAACCACTGGGAGTTTTAGACACTAAAACAAGATCATCCGCATACCACAAGGCACACATTTTTACACCGTTCAGTTTGGGAGCATCAGTTGTTATTTTGCTAAAGATCCAGCGTACATCATTAATAAAAAAATTGAACAGGACGGATGCTAAAATGCACCCCTGTTTCAACCCTCTAAATGTTGGAACTGGGGATGAGAGAAGACCCTCCGAATTCAATCTCACATAGACCTTAGTGTGTAAATGGATAATATCAATAAGAGTTGGAGGACATTCCGCTTTGAGTAACTTATCTATGAGTTTTGGTCTTGAGACCGAATCAAAAGTGGAATGAAGATCCACAAACGCAAAATATCTGGCTTGTCTCTTGTTAAATGCTTGTTGTCGTATAGCATTTAAAGTAATTAAATTGATGCCAGTACCTAAACCAGCGACAAAACCAGTTTGTGCTGGGTCACGTTGATTTGCTTTATTTGACCAAACATTAAAATCTCTTAACACCAACCTAGAGAATATTTTACCTGGAACATCCAGTAGCGTTATTGGACGATAGCTTTTAGGGTCCATTCGATCACCTTTTTTATAGATCGGAATGATCACAGAAGAGCGCCATGAATCAGGAACATTTTTGGTTTGTATAATATGGTGAAAAGCATTGTTCAAGATTAGTGCCCATTTTGTTATATTTTGTTTGAGCATTAAATTAGTAAGTCCATCCAGGCCTGCTGCTCTAGACGAAGAAGATAATTTAATAAAATCTTGAATAATAGATCTTGTACAGTGCAAAGCCCACCCATTTATAGAGCTGTTGTTGTACTTATAGCAAGTCATCTTGGAGTCATCATATAGAGTAGAAAAATGTGTGACCCACACTGATTCAGATACTCCATTGAGTTGTGCATGACCTTGGGGTGATGTATTACATTTGTTCAACAACTCCCAAACCAAGGCAGAGTTTTTGCTACGACAAGCTACCAAAAAGTGTTCGCTATCTATTTGATGCATGGCTGCTCACCTCATGCGAACCCAATTTCAATATCTCGATGTAGCAACCTTAACTGCCTTAATTTGATCAATCATGGGGAGTTTGCGATGATTTCTGATCTCTCTTCTGTAAGCCTTTTTTCTTTCACAGAGAGCTAGATCAAACCCATGCACATGTTTTTTAGGTAATTTACAATGAGAGGGGTAAAGATTCGCAAAAGTGCTTAACACATCTATATACTAACCAGTCTTATGTAACCGTTGATTGTCTAAAATAGCACCATTCAGAGCTAGTAGTTTATTAACAGACCATTTGAAGCGGTTTTTGCCATTATTGACAGATACAGGTCGATTATAGTAAAATACAATTTTCGAATGATTTTCAATTTCAACCGCCCAAAATAGTGCTAAAAGATGGTGATCACTAGATGACTGTTTTACTATGATAAATTTGGTGGTATTCGTAAAGATGCTATTGGACATACAGATGTAATCAATCGTGGATTTTGAGTTGCCTCTCTCCCAGGTGTTCATTGGGGGAATGTCACCTATAATCGCACCATTTGCCATCTTTAAGTCATGATCTTCCATAAAGGAGATCCATTTTGCACCCTCACGATTCTTCTTCCTTATGTGCGAATCAAAGCAAGAAAGGTTCAAATCACCCATAAGTAAGATTCCAGAGATATTATTTTGTGCAGAAATGTACTCGAAGAGAAGAGAAAGCGCATCATAAAAACTGTCATCATTGATTCCTACCGGATTCCTGTAAAGATTAATAAGTGCGTATATCTGTGAGTTAAAGGAGATTTTAACCAATTGCATAAATTTATTTGGTGCTCTCCAGGGGGATATCTTTAAACCCTTACTCACTTTCACTGCAACTAACAGTCCAGCTGAAGGTCTACCTTTATCAGCTTGAACTGCTGGCAGCAGACTAATCTCATGGTCATCCCATATAGGGGGATTTACTAGCCACGTTTCTTGCAAGGCCACTATGTCATAAGTGTTCAACTGGTTGTTTAAAGTCCACTGCAGGTGAGAATAGCCTCTGGTATTCCAGCTGGCAAGTGAAAGTTCAGTAATGGGAATAACTGCTCGTGGTTATGAGTGAGAATTACCAGGTGCTCTGGGGTCTAATGGAGAATCTTTAGTGCAAAAATTGCAGGCACATGACGGTGCAAGGGTGGTACCTACAATAGATTTATTACCATCAATCTCCTTAGACTGCTGACGTGCTGGATCTTGGGCTAGTAAAAAGCCAAGATTGAATAAATCCATTCTGGCGTTCCACAAAGTATTACGAACGATTCCAGACTTTATCCAGAGTCTAACGATGGAAAGATTCTTCTCACAAAGAAACTCAGCTTGATCCAAATCAGTGGGAGAGATGGCATCCAACCCCTCTATATCTCCAAATATATTTAAAACACTAGCACGACATAAGTCGTACTTTGGAAAGGACCCATCGTGACACTTCAAAATTAAAGTATGGAATTGATTGAGTTTCTTTGAAAATGCAATGTTATCGTCATTTATGTAAGGTTTAGTGCCATCATTACGTAAATCAGAATATCTCTTATTGTTTTGTTTTGAAGGATCTTGAGGACAATTCCTATTACAATGAGATGGTTTGGGATTCATACAATTATCTGTTCTAATTGTAAGAAATGAAGCTTCATTTTGGGTATTATGAAAGGGGTTATGTGTTTGAAGGGGTTGATCAATGGCATGTGAAGCTTCGGGCAACACCTCAGATTTTTTTTTTAGTAGATAGGAGTCTACAGCGGCTCTTAATGAGCTTAAACGATCCCCAACTCCCACTGTAGAAGCCGCAGAGGGAGGTATCTTACTAGCACCTGTATTGATGACACCGCATTGAGTAGATAATGTTGTTTGTACAACAGGAAGGGATTGTTTTATTTGTATATTATCAGGCTTGGATGTTAACAGATGTACCAACTCATTCAAAGGATCATACATAAGAGGTGACCTAGGAACCTCCTTTAAAGCAACTTGAGAAGATGGAAAATTGGCTGGCAAGGCTTTAACAACAGGGGATTTGCCGGCCGTAGCGACTAATTCGCTATTCGTAACCACATCTTGACTATCTGAAGAGGCAGCAGCACTGTGAACAGCAATTTCCGTCACCGCCAGAGCTTTTTTTATTTCTTTGTGTAGCTTTGGTTGACACCCCCCTTTTGTTTACAGGTTGCAGATTGAACATCACTCTTCACAGGAGAAGCAACACTGATCCAGGACTCATTGTTTTTTGAAGTCACAATTTCCTCCACACATTCAATCGGACGAATAATTTTAGAAAATGTTGGCAATACTGAGGTAGTGGTCAGAGGGTTTCGAGTCAAACTTTCTAGAATGTGAAAGACGTTGTGCAATGGGTACCCCAAAGTGTTCATTTAAACCTTGATAAGATAACAGATGAAATTCAAGATGGACTACTCTTTGTTCCAGGTTTCCTAATGAAAGACTTTTAGCACATTTAAGTGAGGTGTCTTTCATCCAATCACTTATATGGTCTAGCTTAACAGTTTGAACAGCTATCTTCTGGTCTAAAGAGTCGAAAAGCTTAAATAGAGTGGACATAGTAGTGTTAATGGCCCCCAAAGTGATTTCTAATAAGGCAGGATTAGCCGAGGTAGCAAATGATTGTTGTTTCCTCTCAGTAGTTTGACAGCTGCGGGGGTAAGATGTAAAAAAGACACCTCCTCATCCAGTCTTATTGAATCCATGGAGCACGGTTGTGCATAGTCAGTCATTATTGAAGCTCTTGAGCTTTCTAAGTCCCTGCATTCAGGAGAATTTTGACAGGGAGGAGATATGGATTTATTTGGACTGACATATCCCACGTCTTCGATAATTACTGAGGCCAACGAGACGTTCTTAGTTGGAATATCTCGTGCTACATTATGGCTTTCAATTGTCGTGTCTTCAATATGAAGAGTCGACTCTTCTAAAACAGTAGCAAAGGTTTGAACGGGTTTAATAGGTTTAATAGGAGAATGAGGTACAGTTAATAAAGTTTGATCTGAAATAGTACAACTCAAAGGGCGAGTAGAAGCCTCATTGTTAAGGGTAGGATATTGATTTGGAGTTACACTACCTGGACAACAAATAGGTAGCGGTGGATTCGAAGAAACCTTCACAAGAGATGCCAAGTCAATCGGATCAGACATTGCTATACCACCTGACTTTATCTCATAAAACTTACGAATGTCAGGTTGAGTGGGAGTTTTATTAATTGGGGTTAAAATAATATTTTTCTTAGAAATACGAGTTTGACTTTTGGTCTTTTCCTGTTATTTTGGGATATTTTGGTTCACGGGCGTCTCGGAAAGCAAAGCTAGATCCGGTAGACTAGGCATTGAACTTGGAGAGGTAACCATGGGGTCTCTAGTGATCTCCGATGGCATACCTGTTTTCAGGGTAAACATGAAATGATTTATATCAAAACGTTAAAGATTGATACAATTTTCTCTTTTGATAAAATGCAGGGCACCAAACTCAAATAGCAATAAGAACTGACAAAATTTCAAACACTCATCAATTCGGAATTTAAGCGATTTATGTTAGTAGGTGCGGTGGCAATAAACAGTACCTGAGGCAGTATGGTAAAATGCCACCATCCGCCAAACAGCCGCAAAACAGCCGTTGGGCTTATCACCGCAAGGGTGGCTCTGGCGCAGCTTTGAGTGCGCTGCCGGGTCACGTGAGCGCCCACGTGATGTGGGCTAACTCCGCCTCCACCAGGAAGCGGAACGGTGCAGGCAAAAGCAAAGCTCGCAGTGCCTGAAGCGGTTTGTAAGCAGGAAACAGGTCCAAAGTTCCTGAGAGCAGAGAAGGATGACAGGAGTCCGCTCCTGTAACACGCCAAATTCTGGTGGGCAGAAACAAATACGCCGCTCGGGCGGCTCTGGCGCAGCTTTGAGTGCGCTTCCGGGTCACGTGATCGCCCACGTGATGTGGGCTAACTCCGCCTCCACCAGGAAGCGGAACGGTGCAGGCAAGAGCAAAGCTCGCAGTGCCTGAAGCAGTTTGTAAGCAGGAAACAGGTCCAAAGTTCCTGAGAGCAGAGAGGGATGACAGGAGTCCGCTCCTGTAACACGCCAAATTCTGGTGGGCAGAAACAAATACGTTTATTAAATGTTTAGGGACTTGGGGTTTCACCCTAAATTATCCATGGTAATCCAGACATGGACCTCTTGCTCACTGTGTTTATAGAAGTGCAGTTTCACCTCACGTTTGAGTCTCCAAAAGTCCAAAGCCTCACATTTCAGTCTCCAAAAGTCTGAAACGCATGCCTGGTGTTGCTGTTTCTATTCTTGTGTAATATCTCTTTTTTGATGCATCTTTTGTAGGCTTGTTTTTTATTTTTATTGAAATGTTTTGTTAGATAATTGCATTTTTACTGTGGTAATTCGGCAAAATGTTGGTTTTTATATTTTGTAAAGATCTACTGATCCAAACAAATAAAAAAAATAAAAGAAAATATAGAAGTGCTGAGCCTTTTGGGACTAGACTGCCCAGGTTCGTGAGAGCAGGGTGATATGCACATTTTCTTCTGTGAAAGGTACATTAAGCTAAAACATGGTTTTAGCTTAAGTTCCTGAGTGGGATCTTACCTGTTATTTCTTCCTGTTCATTTTTTGGTAGAGGAGCTACCAGGCCTTTGTTTAAATGTTTATGGACTTATGGTTTCACCCTAAAGTACCCAGCGTAATCCAGACGTGGGCCCCTTGCTCACTGTGATTAGAGAGGCACAGCTTCACCTCACTGAGGAGGCCCAACAAGGACTGAAAGCTGTTTCGAGTGGCTGTTACTGTGATTGCCTAGCATTTCAGTGCTGGACTGTCCAGGTGGGTGGGAACAGACTGATATACAAATGAATATTTCTCCTCTGTGAAAGATACAGTGCAGTATAATGCATTTGTAGACGCTTCCAAGTGGGATCCTACCCAATGAACAGGTTATTTGACCGTATTCGTTCTCAGTAGAGCATACATGCCAACCCTCCCGATTTAGGCGGGAGACCCCCGATTTTTAAGTGAAAAATATAGCTATTTTTCACATTCTCCTGCCTACAATTACTGTAGCCCCAATGCATTCCTATGGGGAATTGTAGGTCTCTCGATTTCCCAGTGGAAATATCCCTCCCAAATGGCTCTGGATGTTGGCATGTATGGTAGAGGGGCTCCCAGACTTTTGTGTAAACGAACCACATGCATGCCATATCCTCTCGTGATATGAGCCCTAGTTCACAGGCACATAAACAAGAAAACCTGCCGCTGCAATACATTGGTCTGTGCCATATTCAGGGTGTTTCTGACCTCAATGACAAAGTGTTCCAAATAATACAAATAATGAATGAATACAAAATATAGGTGCATGGATTTTTCTTCATGTCATGAAATATCACGCTAAAATTGAATGGTTTTTTTTCTCCATAATACTCATGTACAAGTTAAGATAGTCTTTTGACTTTCATTCCATAATTTCTAAACGTGCATGGTAATTACCTTAATGTATGCACGCTATTACGTTTTCTTTTGTAAGCACCTGGTTTTACTGCACATCTATTTATGTATAATTGCGCCATTTGATTTTCATGATCAATGGAGCTGCAAGCTACTTGCACTTAGCTGTATGCACACCAAGGAATGTTTTAGATTTGTGTAGCCTGCTTGTACATATGCCTAGAGTGGAAGGTTATTACATGCAACAATATAGATGTACAAGACCAACATTAATTGCATATATCCTCAAGTCTGTTGTGATCATTATGAATTCCCTAGATTCACCATCTTTTCAGAAATAGGTGCAATTTTTTGCAGTGTGCTCAGTATCATATGAATTTCGAATATTGCTAGTAAATGTGAAAGAGAGTCGGCATTATATTAATGGTACAATGCCTAATATTATGCACTCGTGGCACATTTTAGGCATTTTACACTTGCAGTGAGAGACATTTCTATATATCGTTTAATACAAGTTAAACATATTCTATTTCTTAGCGCAAATGCTTCCCATTATACAGAAACTCCTTTTGTCATTTCCTTAGGAGTAATAAATATGAAGGAAACTCCTTGCATACGAACTGACACTTCCATTATTCCCTTCTCTGTCTAGTCTCAGTCTTTTTTACATCAATATTTAATCAGTCCCCTTTGGAAGAACCTATGTTCTATAAACAGTTCTTTTTTCATTTGGATTCACCATTAATATAATCGTCAAGTTTAGATCGAAACACTTTTATGAGAAGAAAATCATACACAAACTAGGAGTAGATGAGAAGGGAGGGATAATACTTGCCTTCATGCCATTAATAGACTCCTGACTCCTGACTCTCCGCTGTACTCTATACTAGGAATAATCAAAATTCTATGTCCTAGCACAGGAGGTTGCTATTATCCAGTTTCAAAGCCTGGGTAGCCAGCGCTGCCTTCCCTTTCCTTCCCTGCTCCCCTTCCTCCTCACCTCTTAGCACCCATGTAGTTGCCTTCGTTGGTCCTAAGAGTGTGTTTTTTTGTTTTGTTTTAAAAGAAATGAAACATACCTTTGCTGCGATGCCCGATGTCGAGCAGTGCTGTCCCCGAAGTCTATTTTCAATGTTGATGATGTCACAGTCATCAACGTTGAAAACGGACACCAGGGACAGCACTGCCGAGGCCTCGGACCTAGCAGCAAAGGTAAGTTTCTTTATAAAAAAAATACAAAAAAGACACCATTAGCATCTGTGTACGTAAATATATGGGTGATAAGGCTGCTATGCCCCTCAGCGGTGGGCCGATCCTGTCGGTACTGGCACCGTTGCCCTCCTTGAGGATCCCTTGCTTCACTCAGGCCTTTAAATTGGGCGGCGGCCCATTACTGACAGGCACGGCCTGCTGCCGCAGGGCATGTCGAACCATTAGACCAGTCTGTGGCACCTGAGAATGTCCTCGAGCCTCGAGCTTGGCACCTGCACACAAGGCATTGGATGACATACACCTTTCGATGAAGGAGCCCAAAACAAAGCCAAACCAATCCCTTCTTGGGACGCAGTCCATCTAACCCAATGTGTCAGAGTGGAGATTATCCATGTCTATGAGGTTTGCACAAGGATATAAAAATGTGAACAACAGACATTCTCAAGGAGACCCTTTTGTTCCCATTGTTTGTCCGTCTACCGATCTGAAATTAACCAAAACCTAGAGTAAATGGAAGGTCTGGAAAATCCTATGGCCCGGCAACATATGTTGTCAGCGACCTCGCTCGTCTGTCCGACCAGTGGGGGGGAGTGCACTCATTCTTTTAGATCTCTCAGCTGTTTTTGACACAGGTCACCAACCAACCCTGCTTCTTCGAATGGCTGGTGCTGGAATTTCTGGCTATGTCCTGTCCTGGTTTGAATCCTTCTTGACATACCTCTCTCAATCACTTTCTGTTTGACCTTTTCTATCCGATTCACTGCCTATCACCTGTGGGGTTCCTCAGGGTTCTGCTCTGCAGCATATTCTTTTGAATGTCTACATTCAGCCTTTGGCAAGGCTCATCCAGCCCCACAGTTCCGCTGCTATTCCTATACTGACAATACTCTAATCATTGTGTGGCTCGATCTGGCGGTGGCTGAGGCAGCTGCACATTTGCGTTGCAGTCTGGAGTCATGGGAACCTGGATGAATCAAAACTGGCTGAAGCTGAATGATGATGAAACTGAAGTCTTGGTGGCGGCTCCCCAGTATTCCCTTTCTCTCTGGACACATGCTTTCTGGCCTTCCTCTTTGGGTAAGCTGCCCATCCCAGTGGCAGTGGTTACAGACCTGAGCTGTAAAATCTCTGCCTCTCTGCCCGCAGAAGCCCAGGTTAGTATAGTTAGCAAGAAAAATTCTAAAAAACATTCTTTGAAAGGTTCTGCCTTTTTTGTCAGTTCATCTCCACGCTGTCAGCTTCCATTCTCGGAATGCTTGATTACTGCAATTCTTTATATTTAGCTCATCCTCTTTAAATTCTTAATAGGCTATAGGTGTTGCAGAACTCCATGGCCAGGGCTGCCACTGGAGACCCTTGGCATGGCTTCATCTCACCTGTCCTCTTCCATCTGCATTGTCTGCCTGTTGCTCTCTGTATTGAGTTTAAGACACTCTTCATCATCCACCATGCTTTTTATGGAATTGGTGCCAAGAACATTCAAGAAAAAATTCCATCCCTTTACTCCCGCCCGATCATTGAGATCAGAGAAGGCTATCTTATTCTAGTTCTGAGGTTCAAATACTCTTGGGTGGGTAGATGAGCTTTCTCTGTGGTGGCAGTGGTTCTGTGGATGAACCTGCCACGCTGTTAACGTGGGATAAATAATCATCTTTTGTTTCGCCGACAACTTAAAACTCTTCTTTTCTGATCTCTGTTTTTTTCTTTTTTGATTCCTTCTAGCTGTTCTTCCTTGTAATTATTTTTGAGCGCCATGACGGCATCATTGGTGTTCGTCTGCGCTTTGCCAAATTTGTATAACATAACATAACGTATAACATAACATTTGCCCTGAAACCAATGAAATCAAACTCAAAAGCATAAGAGCTGAGTTATGCAGACAACCAAGAAATATTGATAAGACCACATAGGCATTACCATTTAAGTTGAGGGAGGTATGGCAGTCTGTTCCCTGTTAGCAGCGGACCCGCTAAAGGATGAAATCCTATAGGGAAATGCTCAACCAAGTGGTGAAAAGACCAATTTTGAATGGGATTCACACATCATACAGTATACCAACACATTCAGAAACACCAAGTGCACTCATGAGAACTAAAGGTGCTGGATGGCGATGAAAGATAGATGAGTCCCAAAGATTCTGTGGAAATACATGTGGTAATTTATTGGCTCCTGATATCAACCATGCCAGAAGAGAACTGGGAACCTATCAGGCCAAAAAGTTGGGGAACACCCTGGCAGTTCTGAAGTAGTTTCCACATATTCAGAAGCACAAGGTAATTCATTGTCATTTCCATAAGATGCAGCAACTTCATATGAGCGTTCCACTATAGAGTGTTCTGAACCAAACAGCACTTCTATATCCTGGTGTTAAAGGAGTCCTTGCAATCATGGAAAAAGGATGGAAGACATAATGGGCCCCATTACTAGGGTAACCCACTAGTGCTTCCGGCAGGTTGCCCCAACCTCGTAACACCATTTCCACCGCCTGATATCCCAGTGCCACCGTGACATTACAAGTCATGGCGGCCCAGGATGTCAGGCAGTGGAAACTGTAAGTCCCCATTCCTATGGAGTCCCACAAGACTACATGAGAATGGGGCACGGAAGCACTGGAAACCATGCCTGCAAGGTCTGGCTCCTGGCAGGTCACACCTGCCAGGAGCACCGGCCCTGCAGGCATTCTCATAGTCTTGCAGGCCAGAAAGGGTGCTGGTACATTGTTACCGGCACCCTTATTTGCAGACGGCCAGAATTGTAAAGTGGCCCAATAATGTCTTCCTAATCATTTCTTCCTTTACCCCATGTAACGGTAGTCTTTGGAAAAGCCCTTGTCTTTCAACTACAATATTAAGGAATCTGAACAGATGTTAAGCAGAGCAGGTCTGTCTGAAAAGGACCTTAACTGTTTCAAAAGATTCAGAAAAGTTGACCTGTCTGTTTTCCAATCATTAGGATGGCACTGGGAATGATAAAGCCAATGCACCACTGGATTATGAGTCTCTGAAAGGAAAGCTGTGTTTTTCCTTGGTCTGGAACCAGAGACAACAATTGCAGAACTTCACCTCTAGGTCTAAGAGGCATTAAATATAATGGAAGGCTAAATGGTTTTCCATCAGAAGACTCACCACACATCATAACCAATTATTTTTAAATCTGCAAATGGTAATATAGCTGGCCAGAATGTCTTGACACTTAGGGCCTCATTCATAGAGGATTTTCCTATGGGATTGCACCATTATAAAACACTTTTGTGAATCAGGCCCTTGATGATCCAACAAGATTTCTGAGGATCCCACAGCCCTCCAGTTAATGGTGAACCGCATCTTCCTCCCCAACATTTGAGGCTGTCATCAGATCCTAACCAAAGGTTTGGGATGGAAGAGAACGTGGTTGGCTATTCCAGATCTCCATGTTTTGTAACCATTAGCTTATCTCTTGCTTTGCTCCCATGGAAAGATGGACAAAGTAAACATAGACACCGAATCCTCTGGGATGGCACTGTTTGCAATTACTTCCATTTTAGGTGAAGTCTCAAGTGTATTTGTAATTAAGGATCCCATCATCCCAAGATGGGACAACATCTCTAGTGTCTAGGAAATTATGACAATGATCACCCTTAATGTCCTTTCTCTCATGTAAGTGGCTACTGGGTGTGAATCGTGTCATGAAACATCAGAGGGATGATGATAGACCGAATTGCTACTAATTAAACTGGTATTTCACCCCCTTCATCACAAACTGTCAATACCTCTAACGATGGATGCGACTTGGACTTTTAGGTCCAGTGTGACCAACAAGACAGCTTGTGTCCTTAATCCTTTTCACAAGAAGACATTTCTACATCATGAAGTATTGATAATCTATAGGTTGTGATCACAGAGATTGATAACAGGCCTGACATACCTTTGCCTCTGTCGGACTAGGAATAGATTGCTTAAAAATCCTATTAGATGGAGTGGAGCAGCCCAATTGCCATCTTCAATGCATAGCTCTCCCATGTTCTATCAATTGTTTGTGCTCACTGGAGAAATTGATAGTTCTCAGAGGAATTCCTTGAACAGCAAGTTGAACAGACTGAAGCATGATGACTTGTACTGTCTGTAGTGCCCAAGCTTCTCGTGAAAGAAGTCCCCAATTGTGGAAAGGGAAAATCCTTCCCTCCAAAGGAATTGTGCCCTTGAAAAAAAGTCAAGCAACCACGCCCAAACCGAATGAACGTGAAAGTTCCTTTGTTCATGAATAAAGCACTCCTGCACTGAATAAACATCTCTGTTTACATTTGTTCATGTGCCTGGCACCAAAGGCACCAGGACTGAGTCCAGCTGGCCCCCCTGTGCTTGATTCATCCCAAAGGGACGAATAAGAGCTGTGTTACTCCTTGCCCCATCCCCTGATGGTGCGGGGTCTGTGTTCTTGGGCTAGTGGCCATGACAACACTCCCCCTCAAGGTCCCTCTCACGGGTGGTTTTCCTCTTAGTCCTGGCTTGGTGGGATTATTGCGATGAAATTGTTTGATCAAGCATTTGGACAAACTCACTGGGTTCCCAGGTACAGTCTTGAGGTCCATAATCTTTCCAGTCTATGAGGTAATACAATTTGGACCGTACTATTTTGGAGTCTAGAATAGGTTTGACCTCATATTCTGGTTCTTTTTCCCAGATTTCAGGCTTGGGTGGAGTTTTGATCTGTGTGCCTGGTTTCAGGAGTGAGAAATGGAATACCGGGTGGATTCGCATATGAGATGGTAGTTCCAATTTCATGGCAGCAGGGTTGATCACGGCTTTGATGAAATATGGTCCAAGGTACCTGGGACGGAATGCTAGTGGTCCTTTCAGAGAAATGTTTTTAGAGGCTAACCAAACCTCGTCACGACCTAATAATGTGGAGCTTCCTTCCGTTGTCGATCTGCAAATTGTTTCTGCTTTTCTTTAGCTTTGGTCAAATGTTCTGCTGCCTCTTTAAGAACCCGAGTGATGGTTTTATGTAAGGTCATTACTGCTGACATCTCCAATGCATCAAGTGAATCAAAAACAGATGTCCGTGGGTGTCGACCATACATCATATAGAATGGAGTTTGCCCAGTATTAGTGTGGAAGGAATTGCTGTAGGCATATTCGGTTAGACAAAGTATGTCCTTCCAGGTATCTTCGGTTTGTTGCAACATACACCTTAAGTACTGTTCCAAAGTTTGGTTTGTCCATTCATTCGGTCTGGCCATCGGTTTGGGGATGATGACTGGTGGACAACCGAAGGTCTATCTTGGCGATTTTGCAACATCTTCTCCAGACTGCTGAGACAAACTGAGTTCCACAGTCTGATATTAATATCGATGGGAATCAGTGTAAATGGACAATCTGTTCCAAGAACACGGTAGCGAAAGCAGAAGCAGTTGGGAGTCCTTTCAAAGGGATGAAATGGGCCATTTTGGAGAACAGATCTACAACAACTAAGATGGTGTTATATCTATTGCAGGGAGGAAGGTCAGTAATAAAATCCATTGACAGTGTATGCCAAGGTGCTGGCGGTACCATCAATGGATGCAGTAAAATGGCAGGGTTTTATATCTGAGACTTGTGCTGTAAGCGGACACCACAGGTTGTGATAAACTGAGCTATGTCTTTTCTCCAAGTTGGCCACCAGTAGTTTCTTCTTACCTTAACCTGAGTCTTGATGATTCCTGGATGTCCTTTCACTAATGAGTCATGATAGTTTGCTATAATTTGATTTTGCAGTTTTTCATCCGAGATGTACATTTGCCCTTGAAAGTACAGTAGATTGTTTTCAATGGTGTATTGGTCTCCCTTTGATAGCCATTCCTGTTGTGTTGATTGATTCATATGAGTTTGCAGATCGGATTTCAAGTCGTCCAAGCAGGTGGTTGTGACGGTTCGGTTTTGGATTTGTTCTTCAGGAATGATGGCCACGGGGTCTGATGTGCCAAAAGCTTATTTTCCCTCACTCATGCATGATAGGGCGTCTGCCTTTCCATTGTGTATTCCGGGTGTATAGGTGATGATAAAATCATATTCCGCAAAGAAGAGAGCCCAATGAAGTTGGCACGAAGATTGGGCCTTAGCGGTCTTTAAGTATTGTAAATTGCGGTGATCCATGTCTACGGTGACTGTATGTCTAGCCCCAAGAAAATAATGCCTCCATGCTTTGAATGCTGCTTTAATCGCTAGCAACTCTTTATCCGTGATTGCATAGTTCAATTCAGGAGCTGAAAACTTATGGGACCAGAATGCCACGGGATGTAACTGTCCTGTTTTGGCATCCCTTCACGATAATACTGCTCCCATTGTTACGTTGGAGGCATGTGTTTTGACTACGTATGGTAGGGCTGGTCGAGGGTGTCGAAGAACTGGTGCTGAGGTGAATGCTAATTTCAGCTTCTGAAGGCCTCCTCTGCTTCTGTTGACCAATGGAATTTCCTGTTTTTTCTCAGCAGAGAGGTAATCGGGTGTACGATCTGAGAGAACCCGGGAATAAAACCATGATAGAAGTTGGCAAATCCGAGCATACTTTGCACCCCTTTTGTGGATGATGGTGAGGGCCATTGGAGTATAGCGGCTACCTTGCGTGTGTCCACATGAACGCCTTGTGATGTGAGCCTAAAGCCGAGAAATTCCACCTCTGTCACATAGAAGAAACATTTATCCAACTTAGCATACAGCTGATGTTGTCGAAGCTTCTCTAAAACCACCCGGACATGACCGACATGATCCTCCTTGAAAGCTGAATAAATGAGAATGTCATCAATATAGACATGAGCACAAACGTCAAATAATTCATGGAGTATGTAATTCATAAAATATTGGAACGCTGCGGGGGCATTGCATAGCCCAAAGGGCATAACCTGGTATTCCAACAGGCCATATTTTGTGCGGAAGGCCGTCTTCCACTTGTCCCCTTTTTTGACTCTCACAACATGATAGGCCCCTCGTTGATCCAATTTTGTGTAAATCTGAGCATTTTTTTTACCTGATCCAAGAGCTCAGGAATAAGTGGTAAGGGATATCTGTTTTATACTGTGATCTGATAAAGTGCTCTATAGTCAATGCAGGTTCTTAAGTCACCCTCCTTTTTGGGACTTGGACGGACGAAAGAAGCCATTAGATAGATATTGATCCAGGTAAGTTTTTAGATGTTCATTTTCCAGCTCGGTTAGGGTGTAAATTTGGCTGCAGGGAATCTTGGCTCCAGGCACGAGATCAATTTGACAATTGTAAGGCCTGTGCGGTAGCAGGACGTTCGTTTGATCTTTCTGAAAAACATCCTGGTAATCCAGATATTCAGGTGGTAAAGAACCAGTGAGACCCAAAATTATTTTTTTCTTTGATTTCGGATTTGTGACGTCTTTGTTGTAACAGGTATCAGCACAGTCTTGAGGAAAGGTCAGAACTTGTTTTCACCAGTCGATCCTACGGTTGTGGGTCTCCAGCCAAGGCATTCCTAGTATCATCTGGTACTGAGGAGCACCGATGATCGTCCTAACAAAGAAGCATGACTTTTTTGGTATACTGTGTCACTGGGCTGGATGATAGCTACGTTCCATCCACTGCTGTGACGTTTTCCGATTTCAGTTTCTGGCAGAGAGGAGGGCCTGTTCGGATAGCCAGATCTTGCTAAATGTAGTTTCCCACAGCTCCACCGTCAATGTATTCCTCCAAGGCATGTATTTTTGATGGTTGTTTGGGGTTTACCAAAAGTACCGGATGACTAGATGTGAGGTCTGCACACATTCCTTCTTTTCGCTCAACAAGTGGACCCCTATGCTTGCCGGGCGTAGGAGTTTCCCTGAGTCCTTTTCATTTTCTTCTTTGTCCCTTGCTCCGACTCATTTCCTAGGTGGCTTCACTGGGCATTCTCGGAGGTAGTGACCTGCTTTACCACAGTGTAAGCAGACATGTTGCTGTATTAATTTTTCCCTTTCTGCCTTGGTGAGGGGACTCCGTAATCCGCTGATTTGCATTGGTTCCGGCTGTTTGTGTGATTTGGCTTGATTTTCACGGGGTCGCACACAGACCGCCCGCCCTTCAGCCTTTGTTCGGTCCATTTTTCGATCCTGCAACAAGTGATCGAGCTGCCCTGTCAAGTTGATGTAGTCCGCACATCCTTCAGGGGGGTTCACAACTTGAGCCAAAATGTCCTTAAGTTCACCACGCAACCCTCACTAGAAGAGTGTAGTCCTATTTTCTTCTGGCCAGTTTGTCTGGGCTACGAGATGATTGAAGGTTGTGATATAGGTTAATAGGTCTTGATTTCCCTGTCTGAGTGAGAGTAATTCGTTGTCCAGAGCTTGTCCTTGAGTATGCCGCACAACCAATTTTTCCATTTCATGCTAAAAATCCCCAAAGTCCTGAAGCAAAGGATCATCTTGGTTCATCAATGGTATTGACCAGTCTGCTGTGCTGCCTCCTAAATATGAGAGTACAAAGGCAACCCTGGCTTGATCGTTAGGAAAAGCCCCAGGCATGCATAAAAAATGAAGGCGGCATTGGTTTATGAATATAGCGTACTTATTAGGGTCGCCGGTAAAGCGTTCAGGCGGGGCCAGTGGTACTGCCCCTGGAAGAACCACCTGAACTAGTGTTGATTGCTGCAGTATGGGAGGATGGGCAAAGCCAGGCAATGGAACCTGACCAGCTTGTACCTGAAGCATCTGTTTTGACAAGTTGTCAGTTCGCTCTCAATTCACAATGAGGTCCCTCCTCAAAGCAATGGTTTCCTGTCTTGAGGTGTGAACTTCAGCCCATAGTTCTCCCAGTAATTGGGCCAACTGGTCTGTCTCTGAGGTTTCCATAACACCTGGGCAGAGATTTGTAGTGGTTTTGCATTCTGTTATGCTCACCTGGTCTCTGCCGGGACATTGAGGAACTGTTGCAGCCCTCCCTGGAAGTGGATCACCCCTATCAGGCTTCTTCCTCTGCAAATATTCTGTGGGCTGTGACAGTTGGTGACACTGCTCCTGCGTGGATATGAGAGAACGTGAGGATGCTACTCTGTGACTTTTGTCTCTCTCAAACCCTTCTTCTCAAAGTGTGGTGACCATGCACCGACCCATATATCCTCACCTGTTGTTTAATGATAATGATCTCTCCATCCTGCTACTCTCTGCAGAGCCATTTCTTGATGGGACTGAGTTCCATCACAGGCCCCTCTACGTGGTAGCCCAGTCCAGCTGCGACTATGCCACTTCTTATGGTAAGTGTCTTTCAGTTCTATTGTCTCTTCTCTCTGTTGAAATGTGTATTGTTAATGCCTCTCTTCTGGTTTCTTCCTATAGGTGGAATTGCGGCCCAGCAGAGGCCTTGGAGCACGAGGACAAGCCGGAAATAAGAGGAGAGGATCCGCGAAGGTCCGACAACAGGTAAGTGGTGGTTTAAGGTTAAGTGCGAGGTTAGATGGTGGCGCAACCCTAAACTCAATGTCTTTAATGTCTAACCTTGTCTTTTGTATTTCTTGCAGGTGCCGTTTTCGTGAATGAGGAGCGTGTCATGCTGCTGTGTCAAGGTCAAGATTTCAGCTTTTCCGGAAGGGCTGAAGCTGGAATTCTGGATGCCAGGTTCGAAGAGAGGCGTATGCAGGCAAGAACAGCTGGGTAAGTAAGAAGCTGGAGTGCAAGTGGTTAGTCTGCAGTCAGGCAGCGATGAGTGTTACGCTGCATGCAAGTGCAGAATAAAATGAAGCGTTTGCACACAGGCTGGGTGGGCTTATATAGTTGAGTTCCCAGCCAGCCCACTAGCTCTGGCTTACCGGCCACACCCTGCCACTCCTAGATGATGCTGCACGTGCAACCCAGTTCTTTTCAGCCATGCCCAAACCGAATGCACGTGAAAGTTCCTGTGTTCATGAATGAAGCACTCCATCACCAAATAAACGTCTCTGTTTACATTTATTCATGAGCCTGGCACCTAAGGCACCAGGACTGAGTCCAGCTGGGTCCCCTGTGCATGATTGTCCCAAAATGACAAATAAGAGCTGTTTTACTCCTTGCCCCCATCCCTGGATGGTGCGGGGTCTGTGTTCTTGGGCCAGTGGCCATGACAGAGAGACAGCCGCATATGATTCCAGGCCCTAGCTTTATATGACCGAAGGAGAGCATTTCATGCAACCCCCTCATTCTCCAAATGCTTTCTTTTTGTCGAGGGCCATCTTAGATAAGGCAATGCACCTCATATTGCCAGATTTGCCTTTCTATGCCCACTACTAGCTATGGGGACCAGCCAATTGATAGGATACTTGAACCATCAATTAACCAGAGAATCAGTATGAGCAGAGAAAGCATTGCTCAAAGAGAAGTTCATTGAGAAGTCAATAATGTTACCATATATTCTGCTTCAATCATCTTCATCTATCTTATCTTCAAAAGATGATTACTGCTGCTCCCCAGTATTCTCAATTTCCTGGCTATGATGCATGGGGCCAGCAACTTAGTTCAAGCAGAGGGGATTCTCTGTGTCTGAACACTGTGGAGCCGGTGTTGCAAAAAACTTTCACCAGTGCTCGGACTCTCCCCCTGGTGATTACTTTTCAAAATTAATTCTCCCCCGGAGACTTTTTTCTGAAATAAAATCTCTGGGTGGTGCAATACTTTCCCGCCCCATTCGAACTGAATTTCCTTATTGTTATGCTTAAAAACTTTAGTTACTAGGACGCCTAGGTGAGAACTTAATGCAACAAAACAATGAAATTCAGCTGGAGGCACCTTAACTTCATGCACCCTGTTGCACAGACTATAACCACAATGATGACATCACAGATCACATCACTGATGACATCACTAATTACATTACAACAGTAACTGGCATTGAGCATGGCCTTCAGCAATGGTCAGTATGAATGACGAAATATATGTTAACACATGAATGGGTACTAGTCATGGCCTTCAGCTATGGACAGAGGTCACAACCTGCATCCATGTGCACTAACAAGCTACCAACCATAGAAGTTGGCCTTTACCAGTGGATACAGCTTTCAACCAGATTAGGCACTAGCTGTGTACTTTAGCACAATACTGCCACTTACCACAATCGTTGGCTGTGCTCACCATATATTCTAACATATACATGGGTCACTAGCCATGACCTTTGACCTTGAGCAGTTTGTACATCTTTTGGCCATGTCCACTGTATATTTTAAAATAATAAAATGCAATAAGTGATGACCTTCGGCCATTCCAGCTCTGTATTACACAACACTAACCAGCCTCTAGATATGGCTTTCGACCATGCCCACTTTATAGCATATACACTAACCACCCACTAGTCATGGTATACAACACAAAACTAGCCAATGGCCATGACCTTTGGTTGTGCTGACTCTATTTACTGACATATTAATGGGCACTAGCTGTGTTCTTTAGCCATGGCCACTGGCTACAGCTGTATATTTAAAAACAGTGATGGGCTACTAGCCATGTCTTTTAACCACGCATATTGGTATTTGGTACTAGCTATGGACTTTGGTGCTGGTCACTGACCCCAGTCTTTGTCATGGACAAGTCCATGGCCAAAATTCTTATTAAGGTAATCAAAGTTTTCATGAGCTAACTTCTAAATGATGTTATGTCTAATTCCATTATTGATGTAATCTGTTATAGACAAAGCAATTTGTGTTGTCAACAGTGATGTCATCAGTAATGTGACCTGTGATGTCATCATTGTGGTCATTGTCTGCGCAACAGGGGGCACAAAGTTAAGGAGGCTTTAGCTGAATTTCCAGGGTTTTGTTGCATTAAGTTCTCAATTTAACGTCCTTGTAACTACATTTTTTTCTTGAATTTCAAGGGTCTTGTAATTGCATACATAATTAACATTAATAATGCAGACAATTTGGCTAATCAAAACAATGCTAGAAAATAAAATAAAAAGTAATTTTGCAACCACATTCCCACCAAAAAAACTGTTGTTACAAAAAATGTGTTTGCATATGTACTTAACTTTTTAAAGTATTTACATGTATATGTACTGTTCATGAATAGTCATGAAAGTGTTACAGTAATTGTGTAGAAAGACTACACTCAATATATTTTTAAATAAATATGTCCAACACTTCTGCCCATAAATATGTAGATTACATGGCCTGCGGTAGCGGGCATGTAGTTATGGTTAAGTTGCTAAACCCATAGGAAGAGCCCTTTTTGGGTGGCTTATAACTTTGCTCCCCCTGGACGAATCCCCACCAAACTTCTTTTTTTTTCCCATAGACTGAATGGAGAAAAAATGTTGCTCATGCCCACAGCCCAAACCGCTGGATTTGCAGCAGGAGCGGCGGCTTGGTCCCGAAAGTGTGCTTTTGTAAATTTGGTGAAAATCCGTCCAGTAGTTTTTTAAAAAAACAACCAAAAATTGGGTTAAAAAAATGTGTGATATCTATGTCCGCTCCGCGGACACCCACACTTGCCTATTCGCTCCACGGACAGGACACCAATTGCCCAATGGACCTACGTCGTGTCCGAGGACAGATGTGTTAGCTGATTGGTTGAATTGAAGCGTGAGGTGCGTCACATCCTTTTGATGCGCTCACCATATTGGATCCGCGGACAGCGCGGCATGGAAATTAGCATAAATCCAATTTTGGGAGTGTGTTGGTGTGTAGGAGTGCTTGGAGAGGTTGGGAGTGTAAGAGAGGGGTCATATTATGTATTTGTTTAGGTGGGAGAAGGTTATTATGTGTTTGTGGTATCCACGGTCACCGTGGTTGTCCGCGAACATACTAGACCCTGGGCGCACTATTGGTTATTTTACTTTACTATGATGCTGGTTTTGGGTCGTTAGTACAGCATTGGGTGAAGAGGGTATGTATTCAAGAGTTTGTGCCTTGGTTTTAATTATTATTTTAGAATGTCAATTGAAGTGAATAGGTTTTGAGGTGGATGTGTTATGTTTATGGGTTGTGGTCATTCGGTAGGTGTTTGTTTCTATGGGTTTATTATGCTGCGGTGGTTGTGGCGCCAAGCACCCAAGACTCTAGACCCTGGCCACAACCACCACAGCATAACACACCAATGCTACCAAATATTTTGATTGTGGTATGTGGGCTGCTTAGGGGATATGTTTTAAAAAATGTGAGGACTGGTTGGCAGTAGTGTGAGGGTGTTTATAGGATAGTGAGAGGATGTGTGTTAGTTTGTTTGTTGGATTGTGTTCAGAATGTTGGTAAAGAAGACTGTAGGCATTTTGGGTTGTATTTATTGGTGAGGTGTTCATGTGCATTGCTGTGTTATGCTGTGGTGTTTGTGAGTCCAATCACTATATACTTACTGACTGGCTTTCTGTGGTTGTATACAGTTTTTTCATGATATGGGTAGTTGGAGCAGCTTTTTTTTTCAATCACTGTGATAAAAGAAAAAATCACATGTTAGTGTAGGTAGTTTATAATGAGTATTTCATTGCATAGTAGACATTTCTGCATTTTGTCGACCCTCATAGTTAGTACTTTAGACGTACTATAGTTCAAACCAGTGTACTGTGCAATTTGCTCAGTTCCTGTGTTTGTTCATTACATCATTGGGTCTGTGGGAAAAAATCCATGCTGGATTAAAAAAATCTTTCTACGTTGTGGTACAATATATTTCTTTCATTCATTACAGTAGGAGGAATTGAATAGGTGTATGGTTTTTGATTTGAAAGTGGTGGCAGTATTGTTGCAATTAGATAGCATTTGGTGTATTCTATTTGTTTATTTCTTTTTCCATTTTAGTGGTATTCATCTATCTGTTGGCTTGTTGCAGATTTTTGGGGCAGTTAGATACCTGTTGGCGTATTCTAATTGTTCATAGTTTTGAAGTTGAAGTTTTGTTTATGTTCATACACAGGTTAGTTATTAAATTTTGTTTTTAAGAATATTAAGTAAGCATTTACAAGATTTGCTGGTAATCCCAGTTTTAGAGTAATGGTAGAATCATTACATTCGAACCATCCAGAATTTTTTTTTTTATATATGCAATGTAGTGACCTCCATTGGTTGTGTGCGTGGTAGATTATACCTATTGTTGTGAAGGTTTTCTTGCCAAGTGATACTTGACCATGTGTAAATCCAGTCAGGTTGCAGTTGTTTTTGGTACCATCTGCATTGTAACGTAAAAGTATTACTATTACGTATTTACTATTTGTCTGTATTTGTAAAGTGGAGTGATTATCTGAATTGCAGGCAGTATATAATCTGCTATGGTTTGCATTCTGTACACATTGCTGAAATGGAATGGATTCACAGTTAGGTATGGATGCATATACAAAGCGTTCATTAGGAACTTAGTCTTGTGCGACATGGCTGCAAAGAGTGCATGTATGTTTCCACATGTATGAAATCTGGAAGATTTCATTTATAGGTATGTTTTTGTTTTCTAGTACTTGTAGTAAGCACAATAAACATTATTGTGGATCTTCGTGTGTGTTTATAATGAATTTGAACATTCCAGCATAGTGGTCCAATTCTTGCCTTATTCCAGAAACACTAAGTGTTGTCAGGATTGTTGGTTGCATTTCTATGAAGGACTAACATGTGCAAACACAATTGGTCTGTCCCACGTAAGTAAATGGTGTCAATAATTGGTAGCAATTGGAATAGAATATTGATTGCTACATTTGTGTAGCAATTTACACCAGTTGTATTTGAAATTTTGAATGGACATGACAGTTCTGTGTCCAAGTCATTTGTTTGGAGTGCGCGTTGTTTCTTTGAAGAGGTAGTTGACTTTTTTTGTGCAGTAGATTCTTCTTTCGTTGTCGTCCTTGATAAAGTAGTAGCTTCTTTTAATTTCTTTGGAGGAATTGCTGTGAGATCCTGCATAATTTGAGAGTGAAGCAGTTTTCTTTCACAAAGTTTTGTTTTTTTGCGGAACAGGATAGGTTTTTAGATGGGGTGCAGAGTGAACACAGTCTATTGTATTCTAGAATGCAAGGAATATCAGCATTTACTTTACTTGCATCAAAGTCGATTAGAAATAGTCGATCAAGTGTACGTAAGTGTGATAGTGCTACATAGCTCATGCCTTCTTTAAACACTTTGCTACCAATATCTATCATTGCTTTATATAGGGTGAGACCTTGTGATTTGTGAATTGTGACTGCGTATGCTAGAGTTAGAGAAAATTGTTCTCTGTGTACATACATGTCTTTGAAAAGAAGGAAGCAAGTTGTTGAGCGTCCTATCCTTTTAACTTCTGATAGTTTGTCAAAGAGAATATTGACAAACTGAATGTTGTTGTCATGTGGGTATGTTTGAAAGCCATCAACTTTACGAAGTGCTCCATTAACTAGTCCTTGGTCCACGGTCACATCTAGTTGCATCTGGAGTTCTTCTTCTTGTTGCTTTTTATTGTACAACATTGTTTTGTACTGTGTAAAGTTTACGTCTGTTATAGTGCTTTCGTTTGATTTGAAAGCCTCTTCATAGGAGTCACAGGCATCTTGTAAATCTTACTCTTTTCTCCATGGTTTAAAAAGTTGCAGCCGGGAAATGTAATACATTTCTTTATGTTGAGGAGTTTTTAATGACAATTTGATATGATTAATTAAGCTTTGATTGGTAAGTTTCACTGAGCTGCCTTCACAATTTTCCACTCTGTATCTACCTTTCTTCTCATATGGTTTAATATTATTTTTTGTATGTGAAGTTTTGGTGGTATAGACACATGGGGCCTCATTACGAGTCCGGCGGTAACCGAGACGGTAAAACCACCTGGTTACCGCCGGACTCGTATTACCATTCCACCTCTGTGATTCCCGGAATTACCGGGGCATTACAACCCCAGTTTCCCGGGATTCATGGAGGCGGAATGGTGTTAATCCCATTCCCATTGAGTCCTATGGGACTCAATGGGAATGGGGATCAGGGAAACACCGGCAGCATCTCGTAATGCTGCCGGTGTTTCCTCGTCTGCCTGCAGGCAGGCGGTGTTAAACCCGCCAGGTCAGTCCTGGCGGTAACATCACCTCCCGCCTGCAGGAGTTGTGATCGCCGGCATGGAAACAACGGTGGCGGCGGGTTTACCGCCACCGTTGTTTCCATACCGGTGCGATTTGTAATGAGGCCCATGGTTTCTAAAGTGGTACCCCTATTTGGGTAGTATGTGTCTAGTGACATGTTTTTCGAAATGTCTTGGCTGTTGGGATCATTTATTGCTATTGTTTCTATGTCTTCGTATGATTTCAGAACTCTTTTTCTAGATTTAGTAGGACCAAGGCTTAGCCATACTTTATTTTCAGGTTTTCCATATAAGGCAGTAGCGGTTGAACGGTCTGCAACTTCATAGCTGCCACATTCTCTATGGGAGAGCATTTTTATGCATAAGCTGTACAATTTCTGTGATAGTGTTTTGTCAGATGATATGTCATCCTAGAGGTCTTGGAACTCTGTTTTTTTCTGCTTTGGTTACATAGGCTGTGACATATCATGCAACTGCAGTGGAATTGTCTTCAATGTACTGCACATCTATGTTTGCATTCCATAGGAGGGCAATTATTGCATTGTAATCATTGATGTATTTTGATCCTTCTGTTATTTTTATGTAATATGTGTTCTTAGGTGATTTAGCTTTGACACTGTGTCTAACTGAAGAGATGAAGTTGTTTACTTGACCTGTTGTTGAAACTGGTCTAGGGAAACCAAAGTGGCATTTGGTGTAGTATTTCCCATTGTTTTATATTTTTGCCAATACTTCCCACATTTGTGTCTTTGAAATTGTAAATTTTGTGCATGAAGGTGACTATGTGTCATTTGTGAAGGGATTTCACAAGTGACATATTTTTGGATGAAGTGCAAAACAGAGGCATCATTGTCCTGACCAAATTTAGGAGCATCTTTAATCCACAAAAGCATGTGAATGTGTGGTGCTCCTTTGGCTTGATATTCTTTTCTCCAAAAGAAGTGTTAGACTTCTCCGAGGGGAGGAACAGTTTTATTACAAATGAAAAGTAGCATAGCAATGAAGCGATGATGGAAATATCTTGATACATTTACAGGATCTTGAGAGCACAGTTCTCCTGGTGTTTATATATCTATATTTGCTTTGTTTTTGTTTGCTATGCTTAGAAAATCGTTTAAATCTTCCCATGCATATTCTGCACAACTTAATGTAAAAAACCAAGTGGGTGGTCCAAGGTTTCTTATCATACAGCGTACATCTCTGTGGCATCGAAACCAGTATTATTTTGTACCACACATGTTGCTAAAAGATTTGTAATGCTTGACTGTAAAACTTCATCTTTTTCTTGTACTTTTTGTATTAATTGCATAGCTGACATATTTTGGAAATTGGTACCTTATTTCAATGTGTGTGCAATCCGTAGCATAGAATTGCTAGTTCACTTTCAAAGAGAAGGTGGTATTCCACGCTTTGTCGGAATCTGGGGTCTTCAGAATACATTCGTAAAGAGCGGTATTCTGATGCTGTTATTTGTGTGGGTCTATCATCGTACCTTCCTCCTTTTCCAGTGGGAAAGTGTAGAGGAAAGGCACGTTCTTCTATACTTTTTTCCCATATGCTGATTGGAGATCCTTTGGCTTGTCGCATTTGGTAAGTTTCCAGTGCATCATCTATGGTGTCTTTTGAGCGTAATGGGTGAATTGTATAATGGTCTAAAATATTGGATTCTGTATCAGGATCTAGAAGTTGAAATTGACCAGTTTCTGATGAGTCTTGAATTATTTCAGTGGTTTCCCTCAGGTCTTCTTCAATATTTATTTCTTTGAAGTATTCATTGTTGTCTATTAGATATTGCAGGGCTTGTTTAACTTTATGTAAATCCACAAGTTGTTGCCAAATGTTTTTGTCTTTTGTAGGTGCACCATTTACTAAGATAATTAAAGATTGATCTATTGGACGTTGCACTCCCAGAGTGTGTACATTTTCTTTAAGATGTAATGGCAAATAAACTACTTTGCCACAAATGCCTTTCAGTAATTCAGAGCGAGGAAGTTTTGCTGTTTTTGGTTGAAGGTGTATTATTGCTAGAAATGGGTGCACTGTTTGAATTATGATGCTCTCAGACAAGTTACGTTGCTGCACGGGTTTTGTTAGCGGGAATAATTCCAATTTATTTGTGATATCACATGAAAGTGTTTGGTTGATGTCAAGTTTTGCAGTGCAGTTACTGCAAAGTATTAAGGGGTCAGTACTTTCATGTTTGTTTTCTGCTATAAGCTAGAGAGCTAATTGGATCCACTTGGAATCTTCATTGTCTTCTATTTTATACATTACGTCTACAGTTTTTGTGCTATTCTTAAAAAAAGTCTGACGGCAACACATACACACACAGGGTTTAGTACTTCAGCAGATGTACTTTTAAACTTTTTCTTTTTGTATGTGTGTAGTAGAAGGTTGACATCTGTAAAGTTGTTGCTAGTCTGTTGTAAAGCGATTGGATTTTGTAAGTGAAGTGGCTTTCACTTCCAAAATATTTTCTCTGGATATGCTCTATTTCTTTGAGTAGTTCTTTGGCTGTACCATGTAGAAGATTGTTATTTAAATTGTCTAGTGTGTAAGCAGGTCTTTTGGCATAGTACAGTTTCTGAACCAGATTTCTTATAGTTGAATTGTGTGTTGATATCATATTGATATGGTGGAAGTTGATTTTGCAAATAGGTTGATGAATGTTCTTGTAGTCCTGTGTATTTGCGCACTGGACAGGCGTCCATACTTTGCAATACTTTTATTTTCAATTTGTCTTTGCCTTTCACATATTGATTGAGGATCTGGGTTAAATATCTGAAAGATTACTTGGCTATGCTACACATTGTTCGGTGGAATGGAGAGTTGATTCTGGGGATATTTTTGTTAGCAGTGTTTCTTGTTCCATAATGGTATTCTTAAGTTTTTCATACCCTCGTCCACTGGTATGTATGGCAATTGGGTTTATTTGCTTTTGTTTTTATGCTTCTTCATAGAAATATGGTTCTGTGCTGGTGGTGTGAAGTCCATTCACCTCCACAGATGTTTGCAAAACTATCTTTGTTGATATTCCGTTTATTGAGAAGTCTTTTTTGTAGTTTAGTACTTAGTTTTGTTAGTGGTTTCATTCTGTTGAAAACTAAAATAAATAATTTCCTTTTGAGAAGGATTACATTGTCTATGAGAGCTTCTAGGATACATTTTCTACGGTAGGTTTTAAGGGTTGTGAGTGATTTCTCTCCTGTTTTTATACGTTTCTGAAGGACTCTGTGTCAGAATGTATTTTGTAAAATAATTTTTTTGTCGTGCTTACTTGTGGCTACATCGAGATTTACAGGTGCAGTGTTAGCACTAGTGGTAGCTGCAGTCTTGTTAATCACTTTCTGTTTCGTTTTACATTTTGAAAGAGGAGGCAACATTTCTTTACTGAAAGCTGGTTTTGTTTCGCTTAGTGACTGTATTAGATCTTTTGTTTGAACTTTTTGATCACATTCTGCTAGAGATGGATGTGTATTTTGGACACTTTTATTTTGATTTTGTCTACTTCTGCGTTGCTTTCTAAGGAGTTGCTTTTTGGTAGGCATTCTTTGGGGTCTGTTGGACCCCAAAGAACACGTACAAACATTTTCAGACATTTTCTTGCAAGGAGTAACAAATCTGGGTTTCATCCAATGGGTGTCCAAGGCTACTCATTGTAATGAACACACCTTGGATATGATTTATTTGTATTTATTTGTATTTGTATTTATTTTATTTGTTAAGCGCAGCTAGGCCTGAGAGCAACCAGGCGCATTTTCTCACATACACAGTTAAAGTACATTCCAATATGTGTCAGTGACTAGAGGTTCAGGCTCACCCAATTTACAGGAAGATGCAGGGGAGCAGAATTCTCATAGAGGAATAATGATACAGAGATGTACAGACAAGGTAATAGCGATAAGCAGGTAACAGTACAAGATATATCAACATAATCAGTGAAGTAAGCCGGTAGGTGACATGAACAGGAAAGCAGGGCGACCCTAAGGTAGGTCAGGCCTTAAATGAAGTGCTTCATGCATTCTGCGTGCATGTTTTAGTACCCCTTAGGTACTGATGGACATACCCCTGCAGCCTGGTATGAAAATGTGCTCTTCAATAATGTTTGAATGTCCACTGAGTGTGAGGACACAGTTTAAAATCTTTGTAAAAAGATAACAATCCTGACTTGATGGTTGTCAAATCAAACGTGAGTATAATAATATGTGTATTTTATTTTAGTTAACATAGAACGTTGTATAATAGAATTATATTTTACATTTAAAAGAAGAAAGAGTTAACACAGTTAGTCTTGTAGACATTTTGTTGTTAAATACTATATCACTTCATATGTTAAATTGTAATTTCCATGTTAAGAATCAATATGAAAAGTAAACAGTCAACTAAGAGGCATTAGATATTTGGTGTACAGTCAATACACAGGGGCTATATTGAACGGGGAGAGAGAAAGTATGAAATCAGACTTCGGAGCTGAGCAAATGTCCAACTCAACAATTGTGCAAATATACAAATGTGCAAAAATACAAATGTCCAATTGTTTGCACCCTGAAGTCCCAGGCAAATTCAATTTTCAAGGATTAAGGCATTTCTGTATTTGTAGCTAGATGCGAAAAAGAGCTACATGGCATTAAACTGACCAATAGTTCCAGAAATGGCTAGATTTTATCCAGTCGTACTTGTGGATGAAGGCCTCACGTGTAGACTGTTGCTAATAAAGTACACTCATGTTTTGTGGTTTCTAATGTATGCAGGAATTTACAAATTCTGCAGAATCTCTTCTCTGGCCCCAATTTTAATTGAGGGTCACGGATTGAAAGTAGAGGTAGTTGGTTGATGCAAAACAACAATATTACATTACGTACTACTGGATTCAGACTATGAATAAGTAAGGGTGTGGCCTCAAATAAATATGTGTTACTCTTGACATGTATTTATAATTCTGCAGTTTTGTGATCTGGTCATAGTTATTTGTCCAATCTCAGAGATTGTACTCTCTTGAAAGGATAGTTTTAACACATCGTAACTGCTTTCCGTGTCAACATGAGGTAACCAATGTATATATTTAAAAGTAGGATTGATTAGATCATCGAAGCTACTCCCTCTATTATCAGGTTCCGTGGCACAAGTAGACCCCACTGCACCTCCAGCAGAGGGCTCTTTGGGTTGACCTTGTTTTAATAAACAATTCCCCACGTTTTCTCACAGCTTGGCCACCCAAAGAGACAATCCCCAGTTCCAACCTTAAAAATGTCATTGCCATGGACAAGAGTAATTTTAAAATATGCCTAAAAAATTAGCCCTCCAGCATACTAATGTCTTTCATTGTCAAGGCTCCAGCCCATAGAGAACGGCTGAGGAAATACATTGGTTATAAAATGTCAAAATTCCTTCTAACAAATAGCCTACCATCTGTCTTTCAAATGTATTAAATTGGCACGTGAGCTGTTAGGCTTTTTCTGCACTTGACTTCCTTTATCTGGATAAAATCCACAAGGGTGCTTATCTGAAGTCCCAGATATGGATAATTCCCCACATAGTCTATGGTGCCCAGTGTGGAACCATCTGGGCTCTGCTGATCCTCTAGTTTTTGTCTTGTCTAAATTGATAGATAGATCATTGGTATATAGCTGAAGCTCATTTAATATAGACATCATCCCAGTATATACATGGTTGAAAATGATGAGATAGTCAGCATAGAACATGCTAGTGATCTGTGTATTGATGATCTTAGGTGGACAGTTGGCCCTTTCTTGGAGCTGATATGGTGTGTTTAACAGGGGCGCAAGCACACAACCTTGCTTGACTCCCCTGTTGACAAGTACAGGAGAAGATACAAGGCTGTCCTTGTCTAGGCGAAGCATTGCGCTTATATCCCTATGCAACAGTCTGATTATGTCAAGGAACCAGTTCGGGCAACCTATTTATTCTAATTTTCTCCATGGAATGGTTTGATTTACTTGATCAAAAGCAGCCCGAACAACACATAGGTAACATATAGCGCAGGGCCTTCTTGTCTTCTTGACTCATTTAGTAGTCTGTCCCACATTCTTAGATTGTGTACTGTGGACAAGCCCTGTCAAAAGCCAGTCTGAAAAATGTATAAGACATTGTGTGCCTTGATCCAGCCTTGCAGTTCTTTGAGCACAAAGGAAGGACACAATTTGCCATTCATGTCTAGCATAGACAGCAGCCTATAATTTTCCAGTGAACACTTATTTCCCTTTTTATACACTTCGATCAATACCGACTGCCGCCATGTTTCAGGGATAATATATTCTAAGCACACCTTGTAAAATAGTTGTTCCAGGATCTCGGCCCACCCTTCAGGGTTCTTCTTTACAACTACATTTGCTAACCCATTTTGATCAGGGGTTTTTGAGCTCTTTAATCTCTTAATGATTGCAAGTGTGATTTCTTCTTGGCACATTTTATTTGGCCAGCGGGCTGCTTCTGCTGTCTCATAATTCAAAGGGAGCATCTTCCCTGTTCATCTTCTCCCCTATATAACTCAACCATACCCCGTTGCTTATAGGGTTAATGATAGACTTCTCTTTTGAACCCCTAGCCAGAGTCCAATGTTGCCAGATGGAATAGAAATGACTACTTCTATTCCTATCATGCCTTGCCATTGTGCATTTTTTATAGAGAATGTCCATCCTCTTCTCCGGTTTATGCAGTCTTGTTTAATCTTATTATGTTTTCTTGTCATATTCATGGGAAGTGAAGATTTCCTCAGCTCTCTTACTTTTCTGTGCATCCTGTGTTTAGCAACGCGGATTGCCATATCAGATAAGTTGGTATGTTCCCTGTCAATTGCTAGGTGTCTGTTATGGTGGCCTCTAAAAACCCATGTGGGGGTAGCCAGACTTCCTAGCCATTTTTCCATTTCGTTTGCAGAGGAGTTTTTAACATGGTTCAAGTCAGTGTTTCCAAATGCATTATTACCAACGTGATTTCATACAACTCACCAAATATGAGTTGTCGATGGCTTACCTTCTCCCAGGTCCATTAGTAATGTCATTATTGCATGGTCACTACTTTAGTTTGGTATCACAGCTAATTCTTTGACATACTCTAATATTGGGTTGCTACCAAAAGAAAGTCTAATGTTGCCCATTATATATTGTTTCTCCATGTTTGTTTCCCAGGACGATCTCCCTTAGCACACTGATTCATTAGAACAAACTCACTCTTTTAAAAAGGATACCCACAGTTTACCGTGTCTATTTGATTTCTTTTGCATCAAGACACTTTCATTTCTAATGCTCTGATAAGAGGGGTAATTTTCTTTATCTTTGCAGCAGGCATTTAGTTCACCACCAATGAATATAGCATCATGGCCTGTTTTGCTTCCCCACTCTGTTCAGATGTTATCAACATATTCAAATATGCCCAATGTGTAAATTCCGCCTGGTGGATCATACACATTGAATAGCAAAATCTGTTTACTATAACACCTTGTCCTCTAAGTGATCTCCACTGAAAGTACTTTTCCATGTCTATCTAACGTCAACATTGCTGGGTACGTAGATGCTGTTTTATCCCAATGATTAGCCCACCATAAGGGTGCCATGCAGGCCTTTTTTGCTGGTGCATGAAATAGGAGATTGCCGTAAATGTAAATTGGGGAAGTCAGCCACGTTTCCTGCAGCATGAAAATGTCCTATTCCATTAGTGTCGTTAAGGAACCTTATTTGCACAGCACGTGAGAATTTCCTGTGGTGTGCCAACAGGTCAGTTTAAATAATCATTTGTTGTCAGAATTTTGTCGTTGTAGTAAATACTTAAGCCACTCGCAGCCTTGTGCGTTCTCAAATAGGTTCTGGGAGGAAGGGTTGACTGTTTTTCTCTCATCAGCACATCCCTTCTGCTCACAGTTCTTAAAGCAGGTGGCTGGTTGCCCGATGGCAACTTTTCTGTCCAGTACATATCCAAGGGTACCCAAGGTAGTCTGGCGATCAGATCATTGAGGTTGTTTCATCTAGAAAACAGTGAATAAATGTAAGGTTACCTTCTCCCTGGACTAAAGGTTCAGCAAAGTCAAAGTCACTAGTGTTTAATATTCTCAGTGTAGGGATCTTGGCGAGCAATTTTACTAGTTTTGAATGATGTATACTCCTTGTTTCCTGGTTTTGATGTAGAGGGCAAATCGTAAATAATTTGGGATTCAATATTGTTCTCTTATTGTCTTATCTAGGAACATGAGGAGGAGAAGTTCTTAGCAATTCTTGAGGGGGAGAATAATGTGAGCTCATAGATACCTCCTCTCCAGTAGTGTTTATGACATCCTAAACATTTACTTTGACAAGCCAACTGGTTATGTTGCCGGCATTCTGTTGTTGCCTCTTTTTCCATCTACTCTGCCTCCTTTTTGACTTTTGTATAGAGGTAGGTGCGATTGTAGAGTGTAATGGTTTGTTCAAGGGCTCATTTGAAGAGGAGTGGTGATCACTAGTTTCTCTGCTAGTTCAATCCATTTTGCCTTCTGCCTCTCGTTATGCATTGAGACATCTGCTGCCCTCACCCTGTCACCCTCTTCAACGATTTTTTCCTGCTGGTTTTTGCTTAACATAGGTCCATCAGTAAGCAAGGCATTTTCAGCTTCTTCCAGCTTGTCTTGCAGTCTGTTTGTTTTATTACTTGGAGCTTTATGTTTGAGATAAAGCGGTTAGGTGCTGTATAGAACTACCCGGCAGTTGCAGATCCTCATGGATCCTTCCACATAGTTTCAAGAGGATTTTAACCGCAAATTGGAGCACTCCTATGCTCGGATTTGAGTTTAGACTTGTGCTGCTGATATCACTTGATTCTGGGTGGTTTATTACCCCAGCCATCCCTGTTAACTCCTCCGTATCAGGCTCTGGATAGAGGTAAGGGGTTGCAGGCACTCTCAGACATTTTTTCTGCGATGTGGGAAACGGGATGGGAGAAGGCTTGGGGGGTGAGACTGGTTGCCACTCTGGCTGCTATTTTCTGTTTGGCACTGCATGGTTCCCTGCAAAGAATAACAGAGTTCAAGATTCAAATTGTCATCTATATTGAAAAGTGATCAGTTATCTTGTGCCACCTCACCCTTAGAATAGTTGGCTAATTCCTTCGATATATTCATACACCCCCAACATTCCCAGCTGGACCAGACAAGAAGATCTTGCCTCCTGCCAAACTAGATTATGCACTAGCTGTAAATGCCTTTACCCCCAGCTGCAGTCCAAAGAGTACAAGCTTTGACTTAGAGATGGAAAATGTGAAAGAGAAATCAGAAATGTGGTAGGGGATTGGTGCAAATCCCTTAGCAAGGTGGTTAGACATATTTCCAAGATTAGAATTAAGGCTTATAAGAATTTCTAAACACAGTCTAATAATAACAGAGAACTGTCTGTTAGGCAATCTCAACAACGATAGTATTATTGGACTATTCTCTGCCTTTAATGACATTACATATAGCTTCTTTTAAACTAACACACCCCCTATATAGGTCAAGAAGAGGAGAACCTGGTTCAACGAGAACAGTAGAGCACCAAAGTTAACACTCAAAGCTGCTGATGAACCCTGAAGCTAAAGTATTTGAAAGGGTCGGGATCATAAAAAGTACAGTTGCACTAACCAGAAGCCAATAGATCACATGTACACCAGTCCAGTGCCCTCGTGTGGGAGGCCTCCCTTTCAAAGGATAACAGGCAGTTCTGGAGTATTAGTTTTCTATGGCTTTATTCACAAATATCTTTATTCACAAAAGCCCTATCCACACAAGGTCCTAGTTGGCTACACCATCGGAACCCACTGGCTTAACCATTACACAAAAGGTCTATGAATGCTCCAATGCTGTGACATTAACCGCGGATCCCATCTCCTTCCATTCAATTAATTTGCTATCTGACAGCATTACTCTAGCAAAGGTGCAGAAGGCAATTGTCTGACTCCCTTCCCACAAGTAATTGGGACCAGACATTGCTCCAGGTGATCTGTATAAGCTTTATCATAGACTTTCAGCTGGAAATGAGATCTCATTATCAATTGCTTTGTTGAAATCATTGAATGAACTGAACTTTATAACCTTACCTCCACAACTTTCCAACATAAAATTTTGGAAAGACCTTCATTGAAATGTCATGATCCAATTTATATAAATCTATGTGTTAATATGTAACATTTTGTATACCAACTGCTTATTTTGATTGATGTAGCAAAGTATTCATTTTTATATATGTTGCGTATGATTCAAATGATTTAAATATAAGAACTGAACGCGTATTTTTCTTTTCTTATTAATTGTCTTTTTTCTCTTATTCTGTATTTGATACAATGTGCAAAAAGTCCTTTTGTGAGACTAAATGCACAATATAAAAATAAGCTTTGACCTGATACCTGTCTATGCTTACCACCAGAGTACTCCCACCAAAATGGTCATAGTCTAACATCATCCCACTGTTTAAAAGGGGGAGCCGTGCAGACCCTGCGTGCTGCTGGGCAATTGCTCTCATTGACGGGTCACTAAAAATCCTGGGCAGGTTCTTGGTAGATAAGCTTATCATTTGGGTGGAGAATAATATGATAATATACTCATACCCTGGTTAGAAAAGCATTTAGCTGTGCCTTAAATAATAACAGTGATGTATTGTTTGAGTCCGGACCCAGATCTAAATCTTGTGATAGATTAGTGACTGTTAAAACTTTCACTGATTGCTCATACAGAATAAAATCTATTATCAAGAAGAACTGGTGGCAAATAACCTTAAATATACCTTTGTAGGAACCATTTTGTATGTTCCAAAAAACCATGTATAAAATGGTGATGATATATTATATTCGACCCTCCAGTGTGAAACCATTAACCATTAATTTTTTCCAGAAACTCGGTTTTTAAACCCCATGACTGGACACTGTCCATGTGTCTCATGTGTTGTATGCAAAAACAGTAACTGGCCTAACCAATTGTAACAGCAACAATGTTATTTACATGATGGTATGCCCACGTGACTTGAGATACATTGAGAAAAGTAACAGGAAGTGTAAAACAAAAATGATAGAACACAGGATCTGCATTACGAATTGTACTGAAAAAACTCCTTTGGTTAAACACTACATGTCTAAACAAGATGCTTTGAATGAATTGGTAAATATCAGAGAACCATTAATAAGAAGTGATTTACAGTAAATAAGAATCAGGGACCCCTCTTCTGCACTTGTCAGGACAATGAGAATCCTAGGATGTGTGGCCATCCAGTCTACTTCACTTGGTTAAGTACTATTTGGGTTAGATCTGAATAGGTCACCACCATCTAAATTTGACTTTGAGAGATGAACTCTATAATTATGTTGATTCTAGTTTGGGGGGCTATCTCACGTGTGTGTTCAATATGTGTTCTTACCGACTTAAGATGGTGATTTTGATGCTTTCATGGTATGTCTATGACATAATAACGCAGTGTAGGGATGTATTTGTAGCGTGGATATTTTTTGTCATTGGTTATGCACTGCTTGCATGTCCATATATGAGCGTATAATGAGATGCCATGATATTTCAGTGTACTTTACTTCACAAAGTACATTTTGAAAATCGATCTGGGCCATCCTTCCACCATTGCCGCCATCAAAACTACAAACACTGGAGTGCCTGTCCCACACTCGCAGCCTCTGCTCTGATTGGGCCAAACCTACATCTTTAGGCCCAATCAGGTGAGTCGGCAGGCGAGAGCCGGCCCCCTGCCAAGGACCTCTCCTAAGGCTGCTGTCTGGCCCTCTCTTGCCTCCATTCAGAATTTCAGCCCTGGAAAACAGCAAACATCCCCTCACACAATCGCCACAAGGCTCTGGTGGAGTCTCCTACTACCAGCAAGCAAGGTGAGCCCTGATGGACTTTGTGGTTCATTGCAGCACACCCATACAGAGTGGAGCATCGAGCGCTGTATGGCATCCTAAATTCATTTTACTTTTCCAGCATTGCGGGAATCTGCTTGCTGCAGCACTCCACTGGTGCTTTGTGTGATTGTGTGCACTCTTTTTACCATAGCACAGCCATGCTGTACATTTTGGAAATCGATCTGGCCAATCCTTCCATCATGGCCACTGCCAAAGCTACAAACACTGGAGTACCTGCTACACACTTGCAGCCCCTGCTCTGATTGGGCCCAACCTACATCTTTAGGCCCATTCAGGTGAGCTGGAAGGTGAACGCCCCCTGCCAAGACCCTCTTTCAAGGCTGATGTCTGCCCCTTTCCGGAGCACCACTCCCTGTCCCTTTGCCTCTTGCAATTCTCCCATTGTACCTAGTCCACTGCTTGACCTCAAATCACAAACTTTACTTGACTATTAAACTGCTCCGATAAGCAACATGATCGCTTCGACCTGGGCCGCACACTTCATTGGAATTTCTGACTGCTTTTGTTGTTTTCTGCTCCTTTCCCTACCTTCCTAACTATGACCTCTAACCACTGCCCCATCTGAAATATGCAACGTGCTGTGCCTCCAACTGTTTGCTTGTTTCTGCTTTCCTAATTGCCCTGCTTCATAAAAAGATAGACACTCAATAAAAAAAAAATGATATTCTCTGGTGTGCTTCTAACTGCGCATCCACCATCTTGTAATGCTTTTTAGTGCTTATTGGCTGAATTTTAATCTAGGTGTGTTTCCAACTGCATCCACCATGTTGTACTGCTTTTTAGTGCTTATTGGCAGAATGCCAATCTAGTTGTGCTTCCAACTGTGCATCCACCATTTTGTGCTGCCCTATAGTCCAATTTGTAAATGTTTGGTGATTCTGGTCCTGTTTTAGTGTGCTCATTGATACACATGAAGCCTGCCTCCAAATGCAACTATTGGTATGATTCCGACTTGGCAGCTTTGAAACGTAAGTGCAAAGCAACAGAGCGGAAATGGCAGGCATCTAGCTCAGCCTCTGACAAACTGGTCTGCTGCCTACTCCGAAGGCAATATCATCTCGCTCTATGCTCCAAGAAGAGGGCTCATGTCCAAGCTCACATCTCTGGAGCCACCAATAACGTGGCTGATCTTTTTAAAATCTGCATGAAACTTGCCAGTCATACTGCAGACTCCTCCTCTCCTCCACCCTCCCAGGCCCTCTGCACTGCACTGAACACCGACTTCTCCTCCAAAACTCTTGACATCTTGTCCTCTCTGTCATCTGCTCCTCACCCCAACCCCTTCATTATACTAAGATAAAAAAGGCTGTAGTCTGCTTTTGTTTGGGTGTGAGACCCGCAGTCCATTTAAGGTCTCAAAAGCAATAAGACAGAGATGTATCCTTGCTCCACTACTTTTAGGTATAAGTTATCATTGAACTGCTGGCTAATTGTTTCGTTCCACCCCAAATAGGCAACAATATCCTTCCGGTTCTGTTTTTTGACGATGACATGGTCCGATTATCTATGGGTCTGTGGGTCTAAAAACCTCTGTGGCAACTTTTATTAATACATTTGAGGAGCTGGGACTTACCTCAAAGGCTGGAAAAGTAGGACAATGGTCTTTAGCCCTAGACTCTCAAAAAAGGTCAAATTAGATATCACAGCTGCAGATTGTAAACTTAAGCAAGTCAGCTTCTAAGACTACCTGGAGATGAAATTTCACTAGGGTTGCTGCTGGACTTCTCAGGTAAATAAAGCTTGCATTAGCCTAGAGAAGTACAGCAGCGCTTCAAGAGGTTTCCATCAGCAACATGGGGAGATGGAATTTCACTGGAACTGTATAACAAGCAGACCAAATTGTCAGCCCTTTGTGGTACTGGTCTTTGGGGTTATGCCAACATCTCCAACCTGACGGTTGTGGAAAAAACTTTTTTAAACAACCTACTCTCACTCCCTCAGAGTTCGTTGAATGCCATCATTCACATGGAAACTGCCATATGAAGGCTTCTATTAGAAAAGTTATTTATTGGGTTCATTCATGGTCCACTCCAGGTCACAAGAGATACTGAGATGCTTTAGTACACATAATGTAATTGGAAGGGGGGAAGAGCTTACCCTGGGTGAACTATGTGAAAAGCACCCTCAATGCCTTAGATGAGTCTATTTTGTGGACGAGACCGTCCATGGCAAATAAGGCAGTCTTTCTAAGATTAAAGGAGGCTGCACTAGTTCTTCCTAGAAGAAATATGGAGTTTAATGCAACACTTTGAAATTAGGTCCTAGTTACCTCTTGACCAAACCAGATTTTAATTAACAAAACAAATCTTGATGTTATCAGTCCCCGTTTTGCTTGAACCTTGTATATAGAATTTAGGATGGGCAGACTCAGGTTAACGACATTTACTAAGGCGTGGGGGGCTAGTAACATGAACACCAGTATGTGTCCCATGTGAGGCTTAGAAGATGAAACAATGGTTAATTTTATGTTATTTTGTAATGAACTAAAAACTCTAAGACTCCAGTATTTGAGATCTATGCTTAGGACATCAAGCATTAGATCATTGTCTGAGGCCCTAGTTTACTGCAAAGGAACAAATGATTTATCTATTGTGTACTGTATGTCTAAATGTATACACCGAGCCTGGTTGAGAAGGGCTAGAATTTTAAAGAACCCATCTTGAGCTAACTTTAATGCTGCTATCATTTGATTGTGTAAGCTTGTCAGCTGTTGTGCTATTTTGGGTTAATATTGTCTTTCAATATTTTTGCTTCTATTTATAACTTTGCTGCAGCGCAGTTCCACATGCTTGCTGTGTTGATTTGTTAATAACGTGTGAACGTGCCTGATTTTCTACTATTTAATAATGTAGCTTTTATTTATAGTATGCATTGATGAACGGATGAATTGCGACTAATGTATTGAATGTATTTTCTAATTTTTATATATGTATCGTTTTATTCTGAATAAAACAAAATGAAACAATATTCCTTCACCAGAGAGTCTTGTAATCACATGAACTAAAATCTGTGAGGGTCTGTTCCAAACATTATTTTCTCTTTCCATTTATGTACAAACATTGACAAAATATATGCTCTAGAGATTCCACCGACTCAGAAGAATTGCAGAATCTGTAATACAGAGACATCTTTGGAACTCACGCTTTAAACGTCCTGTGTTTGGGTCAGATTCAATCTGAGCCGAAGGAACTGATACCTCCAATGCATATTCGCAAATCTTTCTAAATATGGGGATAAACAGACCCATTTTTTGTGTTCGAAGGAGAGGTGTTGATAAAATGTATATTTACCCAGCATCTCTCACGTGGAATCCAGTCCTACTTCCATAGTTTCACTTAGACCATGTCAGGTGTTTAAATTAATGATTCTGTGTTACAATTTATATCATTTAAATTATTATCACATTTATCACCTCAAGAATTAAAAGAAAGATTTTCTTTGCTTGTTAGTTGGGAACATTAAACCACAAATAAAGAATCAATGAGAGGCGATACAATTTTCCTATACAGAAAAAGAATACTCCACATTAGTCGTACTTTTAGGAAAATAAGACCCAACTCAAATCTTACAACTGCCCCAGGTCTACAGTTTGGTAGCCTCAATAAACATCTCCATAAGGATCGTCAATGGCTTCCAGATTCTCCTAATCAAACCAAAATATAATCTCCAGGCCATATATGATGTTTGTAAGCACCTTTGCAGGATAATATTTGATCACTAGCACTATGAAGAATTGACCAAATATGAAAAAAATATCATGCATCTTGGTTTGAAAGACTCAATTTTTGCATTATCATACATATTTAGGGCTGATTTATTGTAATTCAAAAAGAATGGGATTTAGGATATATGAAGTGATCCATCACCGCCGAAGGCATCTTACCTAGATACCATTTAAACTTAATTTGTCTCCTTAATTTTGAGAATCTCATTATTTTTGTCTGATTTTTATTCATGATTAAATCATTTGTTTCTACATAGACCTTTAGGCCCTCCAGAAACTTCTGTAAACCAATTGCCATGTAGTCCTCCAGTAGAACATTATCTCTGTAAGTCAGCCAATTTAAGTGGAGGGCGCCTAATCCTGGTGACATCACACCATAATTTCTAAGGATTCCCCAATATTAGATATGTAGAAGTTGAATAGTGTCACAACCCTTGACCAAAACCCCCTCTGGCAAACCCATTGGCCAGCTGGAGTCAGGACTCGGGCCTCTAGAGCCTGGCATCCTCTTCAAAAGCCCTCATGGGGCCAGTCCTGGCACCTATGGCACCAGGCTCATACACCATGAGAAACAATGTGCTTGGGAACTACTTTATTGTATTGTCAACCAACATGAAGGCATCCACATAGCTTGGTTCCTAAGAACCAGGCTATGCGGTCTAGTGTTTTGGGTGTGGCAGCCTAGGGACTACTTTACCTGGACTATTTTGTTGGGGCTATTTAAACCACACCCGAGCAAGACAACAAGCTTCGCGTAACTTTGCAGATTGCAACGTGACGCTCACCGTGTCCAGCTATTCCCTCAAACCTCGGAGAAGCAGAACCTGCAAGGAGACAAAAGGAACATCATTAGCAGCAGCATCTTACCTGCAGTCTTCATCTTTAAACACTCACAGCTACTGAGAACAGCTTCCTCGAATCTGCATGTCTCCCGGACAGAACGACCTGAAAGAGGAAGATAGAGGCAACATTAAAGAAAGCAGCAGAGACATTTACAAATTACGAACTGCCCAAAAGGCTTACCTGGCTGGTCGCCTTTCGGCTGGCACCACTCCGGACATTCAACTCGCGCTGAAGAACACTGCGACCTACAAGGAAGGAAAACACAGGTTAGCAAAGGCAAGATTTTGCAGCGCTGCGCATAGCGCTTACTTACCGCATCATAGCGCTCTTAATGCGCCATCATTTACCAGTGGGGCTCAACCAAGCCAGTTTGCCGCGCTGAAGCACCGCATACCTAAGGGAGAAAAAAGAGACATTTTAAACAAAGAAAGGCATGCAGGATAGCAACAAAACTAAAGAACAGCAATAAGACCTACCTGAACAATATCAAGGTAAGACAAGGCGCCCCTGCAAAAGAAGGCAGGACGGAGAACACGCCTAATTCTACCACAAGGCAGAACCTTCCCTGCAGACCACATCAGGGCAAAGCTGAGAAGCATACCAGCGAGTAACCCGGCTGGGTGGTGTCCCTGTGGATACGAGGTGAGCGTAACAAATAGAGAGGGTGCCAAGATGAGAGCCTGTCGAAACTCCCTCGACAAATTGATCCCTTTAGAGAGAGATTCCAATTGATTCAATATATCTTTTAAAGTCGTCTTTGTATGCATATGGATCCGTATTGGGGTGGCCATCCAGGAGACCCCACCTCAAAAGTTTACCCCAATGTTTATCTCAATTTCCAAGATCAAAAGCCAAGTTGAAGTCAACAAAGCATAGGAAAATGGCCAATGCGTTCCTTCTATGGGGCCTTATCTTGGAGTAGATGTACAATAAAACTATTCTGGGAAGTACTCACAAATGTTATAAAACTGTCTGAAAAATATTTAAGTGGGCAGTATGAATGGCCCATTTTTAAATTTCTTTTAAGATAAGGGTGTTGATGATTGTATCAACATCTAACAAAATGATAGGTATGTGGTTGAGGGGGTCTTTCCTGTTCCCTTTTTTATAGATTGTGACAGCATGGTCATGTTTCCAAGTTAAAGGTGTTTTGGCAAAGATGACGTTAGTGAATAAAATGCACAACACCGAGGTCCACAATTCAGGGGCCATTTTCAAAATTATTGTCAACAGACCATTAGGTTGGTAGCACTGGAATTACTTGGCCTTTTAATAGCAAGTAGGATATTTTCATGTTTAAAATTAAATGGCCATTCACGGCCACTGCGACTCTCAAGCCCATTATTATCAACTATCTCATACGTGTAGAGTTTAAGAAAGTGATTTACCCATACGGACTGGAAGATGTGATTTATCTGAACCTCGCCATGCCAACATTCAAGGCTATTCATTATTGACCAACATGTTTCATCTTGTTTCCCAGTCAATATAGTGTGAATATCTCCAGCTTCCTTATGGGGCATACTACATTTATGTTTTTTAATTCAATTTTTGTAGCCTTGTTTGGCGGCCTTGGTGAGGCTCAGTTTAGTCAAAGAAGAAACGTTCCTTTTATTTATTTCCCTCAGTTCTCTTCTGAGACCTTTCTTTTTTCCCATAATCTTTGGATCAAACTTATGTGTATAGCTCTTCAACTCCCTCTGCAAGGTATTTTTTTATAAAGCTATTATACAAATCCGGAGAAGTAGAGCACTCTCTTGCATCATCAAGATCATTCATAACAACCAAATTAAATTTCATGGTATTCCCCTGTGCCTATTCAATTCAGATCCTTGCTAGATTCACTGTTCCTCCATTTGAGGCCTCCTTTTTACAGTACTTAAAAGAAAGGCATAGCGAGTTGAGCAGTTACAAACGTATGTTCACTCAGACCCATGTCCTTAATTAGAAATTGTACACAGTGGGGAAATAGCTCCTTATTAAACATAACATAATTGATTCTAGAGACACAAATACTCATGTAGCAGGTGCTACACAATGCCAAATCGCCAGCTACATTCCCATTCAAGCACTGAAGGCCCAAATTAGCATAAAGGTAGGTTAACTGTTGGTTAATATCTACTGGAATCCATGATAAAGAAATGTGTAATAGAGGATTCTACCTCAAGCAAAAACCAGTTTGCCAATAGACCATACATTCTAGAATGTGTAAGCTTGAGGCACCTTTCTATTGTATTTTGGGCAGCTGCCAGGAGGGCCGCCGACGCATAACCTAGTCTCCCTTGAGGAGCCAATTTCTGGCTTATGCATTATCCATCCAAACAAATTCCTCTTGTTAACCAAGTGTCCTGGAGCATTATTATAGGAAATGTATTTAATATTCCACATAAATCCTTGTTATTCACTAAACAGCTGTTCCCCCAGCAGTTCCAAGAAATAATACCCAGAAGGAACTCTCTATTAAAGCTGCCTCCATGTTCCACGCAGGTGGCACACATTTTTAGTCAATGTGGCAGCCAGGCAGGATCAATCCATCTCCCTTCTCTATTCTCTATGTTCTATCCCTGAGCCTGCCACTTTAGACACCTGTGGTTCATCATTAATGGCACTACAGGTGATATTTGGATGTCAGGACATGCTCTCCTCCATCTAGTTATTTGCCCAGTCTAGCCTTTGGTTGTACAGATCACATTCCCACTCGGACTCCAGCATTGCATTGCATCCCACAATTCTCTGTTTTTCTGTTTCCAACACAATTAGATGTCGAATGATACGGGAAGGAATATATAAGGGAGCTATGTTCGTTCTATGCTCAACTATAAACTCTACCTGGGCTATATCACAGGATGATATCAAGGCAAGCCTTGGGATAACTTTGAGCAAGGCCAGAATATTAGATCTATTTAATAGCCGTCTCTCAGCATCCTGTTAATAAAACCTCCACCACCATGCAGTGCCCACTAAGTGACTTTTCCTGGATTCACTCCTAGTTCCTTTCTCAGTGATCATCAACCTTTAAATAATTTGAGGTATGGTTTCTGCCCTGGATTCCCTAGGGAGATCTCTCTGCGTACCTACACGTACTCTATGGATCAGTATAACTTCAACATCTGACCAATTAACACAATCATTTAGCACGTCATTCTCTTCATAACTTTCATCATCATTCGCAACAGCCATCATTAACAAAGTCCTTTCTAACCTAGAAAATACAGCACATTCTAGCTGCATTCTCTATCTCCTCAACACCCCAAAATGGTTAAGAATCCTCTTTGTGTCCTGCCTATTCAAAAGAAAGCAATCATGGACCTGTTTAAAACGAAGCAACTTTCACAGGCTGAATTGAATGAGGATACCAAAACAAGTATAATGGCTTATTTGCCATTCATTAACTTACATGTTTAGTAAGGAATTGTATTTGTTATTTGTCTGTAATATCTGGCAAGGAAGTTAATAACAAAACTATGACTTAACCTTTCACAGCTAACACACTGTACTGGAGAAGATACAAGGAATCTAACTGTAAGTGACAACATCTAACAGTAGGCAGCGTCAAGTGGCTTTTTATTACTTGAAGATGGCAAACCATGTTAGGTTTTTTTGGAACATTTTATTCCACCCTTAATGACTATCAGAGTGTATAGGCTTCAGCTGGTTGAGAAGGCTCCTGTGCACATTTCTTCTACATCCTATTGTTTCTTTAAATTGAATTTTAGCATGTGGGATGTATTTTTAACCTGTTGAAGCTTTATTAACTGTTCATGCTACCGTTTCTAGTTGATGGAGTCACAACTTTATGCGTATGCGTGTGTAATTGTTTTAATGTAACACACATTTTCTTTTATGGAATGTATCTTCTGAATAAATGTTTACTACTACTACATCTGATCAGCTGAAGCACTCAGAATGTATTCCAAACTTATCAACCCGCATCGAACAAATGCATAACAATATGACTTCACTGGAAATAGCCAACAAGCTGGAAACTCCTTTCCAGGAAAATGTGCACACAATTCATGAGACACTTAAGCTTAAGGCCAGATTAGATGTGTGTTCTCCTCCTGTGACTCAGTCCATAGCCTGTTTCACAAATTTCACCATATTGTCCCCACCAATGCATAATTTAAGCTTCACTAAACCCCTTAAAGATTCATCTGAACAAAGCCACACATCTCCAATGAGTCCAACAAAACTGTCTTTTGTAACTTTATCCCCACTAAATATAGTCCTAAGCTTTTTTGCATGACTGGGGGTATTGCAAATACTGCCCTCAATGTAGCAATGATTGCTCCATTGATCAAAAAGAAACCAACAGTTAGCCTACCATAGTGGACAGTATTTGCCTTATTTTTAATATCTCATTCATGGGAAAAATTACAGAAACATTCTCTTCACACCAATTTATTAATCTCTTTGAATAAAGCAAACTCCTGTAATCCAAAAAATATAGTTTACATTCTCAGGGTAATACAGAAAGACAATTTTAAAGTATATGGATCACATCAGGGTAGTCGTGTTCACCCGACTTTTCTTCAGCCTTTAAGGCTATCAACCGCTACTGCTGCACAGGTGAGCCACCACCGCTGGCATAAAGGGGTACTGACAACAAGTGTGTCTCTAATTATTTTCGTAATTGTGCAACCAAAGAAATAAAATGTGTGTTTCAAGTCCACTCTCACATGTTGAGTTTCCCAGGGCTCTATATTCTCCTCCGGTAATTAAATATGAATGTAAAGCTCTGTTCTAATGTAACCAAGAAATCCACCACAAGATGTGTCTGAAAGATTTTCAGATCTTACTGTATATTACACATACGGTCTTAGAAAATACCCCTATTACAGCGTGATGAACTGCTATCTGGCGTGTGAAAGCCTTGGCTTTTTCAAAAATGAAATAATACAATGATGCAGGTAATTCCATCTTTGAAAGGGGAATCAAGCTGGGTATTTCCCAAATTGACCTTTTACAATTGATCTTTTGCACAATTGACCTAATTATAGTGGTCCAAATTGACCTTCTGCACAATTGACCTTTACATTATTTAGTTATTTTATATATTTATTGGATTGGTTTTGGATTATAAATAATATAAGGGGAATGGGTGGGGGGGTTGCAGGGGGTTTTGGATTGGGTGGGAGGTTGCAGGGGGTTCCCCCCCTTATATGTCCTAATTGACCTTCTAAATTAGGTCAATTCTCCAGAGGTCAATTCTCCCAAGGTCAGTTGTGAAAAGGTCAATTAATATACAACCATCAGCTGATCAGATTCCCCTTTATTAACCCCATGTCAAAAGCATAGTGTGTATCTGTGTCCTGTGTCACCTACTCAGTGGCAAGGAGAAGGTTCAGAGGTATGCACCCTTGTGCCAAAACTATGATGATACATAACCCATGATGATGGCAGGAAAAAGTCTAATAATAAAGCTATGCCTGAATTAAGACATGGTGCAGAGCATTACTTTCGAGCTTTGCAGCCATATCCAATTTGAAATCACCCATTTAAAACATGTTTTTGTATTAATGCATATGGCTAATACAATTAAGCCTTTTACATAAAAATCACACTAAATACAAAATAAAAGATACAAAAACAATTATCAATTACTTATAAAATCTAAACCATTAAAAATCATCCAACAATTCATCTACTCATCTACTCATTCATATTATACTATTCATTAATAAATGCCTATACAAATTGCATATTTAAATCTAGATTAAAACTACCCTTCAAATTAGTGTCATTAGATACAACAGTGACTGGAATCTTCCTCTGTATCTATTCTATACAATGTTATATATATATATATATATATATATATATATATATATATATATATATATATATATATATCAGGTTTGTAAATTATTACCCATATTGATTTATTTTTAAGAATAGCTAACGACAAGTTAATTTCCTAATGGTGAATAAGGAGGTAGTGCCAAGTTCTATTCTCAAGGCAGCTAAAGGAACAGTTGTGTGCAGGTTCAAAAGTGACCTATGTAATCTGTCCTTCTAATGTATCTAGCCAGCCCACGTGCTATTCAGTAATAATTTCTAGGCCATATAGAATACAAGGTACAACTGATTTAGTATACACTTCCAGTAGTCCCTCTACATAATCTTCACCAACTCTCTCAATAAATCCTCTCAATGCCAACCATCGTCACATCACTTTAGCTTTAACATAGGTGTATTATTGAGAGGAGGTAGGAACACTGTAAAAAGTTAGCCCAAGATAAACATGTTTTAACCTGCTCCAATTGTGTTCGATTAATATGCCAGCTAAACATAGTATCATGACAATCTTTACTCCAAATTTGCATAACCATGGTCTTTACTTAGTTGATCTTCAAGCGGTTAACATCGACAAACTGAACAAGGATGTCAATGGCTCTTTGTAGGCCAAGTGGAGTGTGGTCAAGTAAAATGTGTCATCCGCATGAGAAATCCACGGTACCGCTACCCCACCAATACATGGCGAAAAGGTTTGTGTTGTGCTTAATTTTTCCCCCATGTCAGCCACGAAGAGATTGAATAACAGGTTCCACAAGAACGCGCCCCTGCTTCAATCCTCTGTTGGTAGGCATGGGGGAAGAAATATCCCCATCTTGTGAGAGACAAACTGTGACAGTTGTGTCGGTGTATAGGACCTTAATAAATTACAGCAGATATTTATCAATACCCCATCTTTCTAGTATAGACTATAAGATGTAGTTGCCGACACAATCAAAGGTTGGTGTGTGATCAACAGAACATTACAAAAAAATGCCATCAGCCCCACATAGTAAATCAGCAGCTAACAAGCGTAAAACACACATAGCCTGTATTGTGGAATAGTCCTTCCTTAATACTAGCTCGTTGGGTTTAAGCAACTTGTTATCACTAACCCATTTATTCAACTATTGTAATACAATTGTTGCTAAAATGCTGCTGCTAGTGTCTAGCATGGCTAAGAGTCTATAGTGTTTAGGGTCTATGCGGGAGCCACGTTTATGTATCGGGACCAGCATTGAGTTAAGCCAACTCCAAAGGAGCACTCTCAGTGTACATATTTTGATGTACATTTCCGGCAACATTTTGGCCCAAATTTGGGGGTTAGACTTCAATACAACATTGGCTAGCCCATCCAGCCCAAGGACCCTGGGTGGTTTTAATCTTGCCAAGATGTCAAGGATGTCACTGATTTCAATATTCAGAACTGGGTCACCCAAGAAAGAAAATTAAGGCTTACATTTCGCAATACATTTGTCCCAATAGAGGTCTTTTACATGTGCCATCCAATCTTCTTGCGCTATGGCACGCATTTCCTTAGCGGCCATTGAGGCCAAATAAGTCTGAAATAAGTACCTAAACTTCTGTGAGTCATGTGTACAATTCAGTCCCTATACCATTTTCCAGTTAGCTCATTCAAGTCTGTATTCATGGCCACGTAACCAATTCTTAAATTTAGAAGAAATAACTCCAATCTTAATTTTTTTGTTCTTGGAAGTTCTGGTTCTTATTTCTCTTAACGGCCCTCTTTTTCTTGCGTAGCAAGCACTTTTCAATATAGATCTTATAATCAAAGATTATAGATTTACCCCACGCCTCGCCTCAAACTCACAACGGGGAGGCTGATGTAGAGCGAGGGACATGTTCCTGGGTTCCCAAATCAAAACTTATGACCAGCAGTGCAAAGCAGATTTCGAATTGGGGGAAAACCAACACTATGCCTATGCACAACTGAGGCATTGGTTGTCCCACCCTGAGATGAGAGCCGCAGCAACTCGGGACCTCACGCCATTTGAGAAATAACTTGATACCAAAACGGGCAATAAAAAAGTGGTTGCAAACATATACAGGATTATAAAAGAAGGTGAGCCAAGACCACCTATGTCATAAAAAGCGAAATGGGACTCTGACACAAGTACCACAATAGACTTAGATGCTGGGGCGAAACTTTGGAACCAAATAACAAAACTCACAAGATTACTACAAGTCCGGGAAATATGGATGAAACTGATAACACAATCCACCTCACCGCAGTGCGACTCCACAAGATCTACCCAAGGGTTTCGCAGGAATGCTGGAGGAAATGTGGCCAGACGGGTACATGGAGCCACATATGGTGGTCATGCCTGAAAATAGTAGAATATTGGGAAACAGTCCATTCGGCCATCGAACAAGTCCTGGGGATAAAGATCGAAGGGAACTGGGGCCTAGCCATGATAGGTCTGAATGGGGCACTCGAGGAAATCACCAGGAAGCTCTACATCATCATGATGATGGAGGCGGCCCTAGTCCTGGCGCGCAAATGGAAATCGGCGTAACCTCCTGCAGACCATGAATGGATCTCAAAAAATATTGTTGTTCCTAGCGATGGAATGGCTGACCTACTCAATACAAGGAGACCACTTAATGTTCAATACGGAATGTTCAGCACTACTGAACTACCTAAAGGAGGCCAAGTAACGAAAATGGTGACCGAAGGCCATGACCCTACTGGGATAATCCCTGATCAGGAAGAGGAAGACATATAATGACAGCGGTTGTCGGACTCGCGGCACAGGACACAGTGAAGGCACGCACTGGGCACGATTCAAGGAACTGCCAAGAAAATCTCCAGGGCCTGCTCCGGACCAAGGGGGGCAGGGGGTGAGAGGGATGAAAGGGGGGGGGGCTTCTCACTTGCTGTCTCTTTCAGTTGTTTTTTCTATGTTTAGCCTCAGGTTGTAGTGTTTTTTGTATAAGGAAAACTCTATTGAAAAAAAAGTTTATAGAGTTATCCTTGCCTTGTACAGTCATCTTCCCCGTCATGTAACACCAAGGCTTATTTAGTGCACATTGTTCACCCAAATCACCATTACAGTGGTTTAGTGCTTCTTCTGGAGAGCAAACTATCTGCACTATATACTCATTGGCCCTTTTTAAGTTGGCTTCAGACCACACAATTCTGTTAGGCTGGGCATTGACCGACACCTTGCCTAATTCTACCCTACTGTTCTTCTGAGAATATACTTGAAATGTAGCTTTCATTATTGCGTGATCACTAACTGTAAAAAATAAAATGTCATACTTTGATGTTTTACAGTACAGAGTGTCCGTAAGGAATATACTGTCCAAACAAGAGGCACTATGCCCCTTAGGCCATGTAACAACCTCCAACAGAGTTTCATTCTTGCATGGCAGCAATGGTACGAGATTCAATTCCAGTAATACTTCCCACCACCTTCGGCCCTTCTGTGTTAGTACTCACAAATGTTTCTCCATTGGTCGTCTGTTATGTCATCACTTACCAAGTTAATAGCCTGTGCATTAAAGTCACCAGCAATCATTATACTTCTGTTAGGGTTCTTTCACATCCATGTTGACAATAGCTCTGCCCCCAATTTCAACAGTGAGGCATTTTACATTCCGTCTGCTATCATTCCCATCAAGAAAGTTCTTAGTTTCAACTGCTAAACCGTTGTCACAAGCAGTGCCTATATTATAACTCACTGCCTTGTAACCTTGTTTGAAGCTTATCCACAAGCAACTCTTAGGTTTCCCCATCTGAGCTCTGGAAGCTGGTTGTACAAATATTTGGTATCCATCCATTGAAAAAGTCGACGTCAAGCAGGTTTTGTAACGCTCACCTGATTCCCGCAGAGGCGCCGGTCTTGACTGGGTGAATGCTGTATCTTGAAAGGTGATGTGTAACACACGGTTGGCTCTTTGGGCTGGACCTCTGTGCACTGTATGTCTGACTCGAAGAGTAAGATGTCTGCAGATAGAAAATATGGGATTAATGAACTGGGGTTATTGGGTGCCTCTCTCCTCTTCCCTTTCTCTTCTCCTGTAGAACCCCAAAGGTTAACACCCTCACCTTAGGTAAGTGAACGCCGAGCTCTCCATCTGCCTCGGGGCAGGGTGCCGTAACCAGTTTCTTCACTGGATAAGGGTGCAGGTCTCTTGACCTCAGAGGACTGCTGTCCGTCGTTAACTGCACGAACGGTAAGTTCTGGGCACTTCAAATGTCTTAAAAGTCTTTTGTAATGATATCTCTTGTTTTGCAGGGTTCCGGCGATGGCGGATGGCGGGCTGATGAGAGTTGAGGATCGAACCCGCCTGAGGAATAGAAGTGCCTGGAAGCACGTAAGTAAGCGCTTGTAGCCTGCTTCACGATGCGCACTAACTGTCCCTTTTATCTTGCAGGTACAAGTTCGGAGCATTAGAGAAGCTGAAGGGTGCTGGAATACCCACTGGATTCGGCGTGGGAAGGAGTAATGGCACGTGAGTAATAAAGTTGCCCAATGTCTTTAAACGCACCTTCTTTTCTCTTTCAGATGCGGGATGCAGTGCCGAAGGCCTCTGGAGCGTGCGAATAGCTGGTAAGCTTTTGTCTTTCAGATGCCGGAATGCAGTGCGAAGACCTCCGGAGCATGCGAAGAGTAGGTAAGCCTTTGTCTTTCAGATGCCGAAATGCAGCGCGAGGCGTTGGTGACAGCCGATGGACCAGGTAGGAGATGCGCTACCACTGAAGACCGTAGTGCTAACCTGTTCTTTCTTTGTCTTTACAGGTGCTGCTGAAGACTGGATTCCAGGATGGTAAGCCTTTGTTCCCTTAGGCCCAGGATCAGAAGACACGATGAGCGTTCTGCTGCAGAGAATGCAGAATAACGCAAAGCAAGATTCATCCATCGGGTGTGGTTTAAATAGCCTCCTGTAGTGCTTAGGTGTCTCCTTCCACAGCCACGCCTAGGTAAGAAAAGAGTTCCTGCTTTCCAGAAGAGTTCCAGTGTTCTGAACCTAGGGAGTGGCTCCTGCCCCACCCAACAGGAAAAGTAGTCCCAAACAGAAGAGGATCAGGGGTTCAACTGGCAGGTAAGTAAGCAGCATGGTCTGCTGCAGGTAAATCCACCCAAGCATTATGAGCCCGGCGCTTCCAGCGCTGGGACTGGGCATCTTTATGAGCCTGGTGCCACTGGCGCCAGGACAGGGTCCAAAAGATCCCAATTGGGACTGGCTGGCACTCGGAACCGGGGTTATGGGTCTGCTTCCAAGGGAGTCGGGCAAGTCCTGATCTTTTGGAAGCAGAGATCATGACAGCACCCCCCCTCAAGGCCCCTCCCAAACCGGGCTTCTCCGGGGGTTTGGGCTTGTTAGGAAATGTTCGATGAAATCTTTTGATTAGACGAGGCGCGTGGACATATTCTGCAGGTTCCCAGGATCTTTCTTGGGGACCGTAGCCTTTCCAGTCAATCAGGTAAAATAGTTTCGATTTGGAGATCTTGGAATCCAGGATGCTTTTGACTTCAAACTCGAGTTCTCCATCAACTAGAATAGGTTTTGGAGATGTAGTTAGTCGGGTTTGAGGTTGCACGGGTTTTAATAGAGAGACGTGGAAGACCGGATGTATCTTCATGTGAGGGGGCAAGTCCAACTTGACCGCTACTGGATTTACTATGGTAGTGATGGAATAGGGACCAAGGTATCTTGGGTTGAATGTGCGTGGTCCTTTTAGAGGTAGATATTTGGTGGATAACCAGACTTGATATTGGGGGGCTTCCTTCCGATGTTGGTCTGCTCCTTTCTTGTATTGTTCTTTAGCCCTTTGAAGGTGAGAAACGGCTTCCTTAAAGGTTTGGGTGATTGTAGAATGCAGGTGGTCTACTGCTGGTGTTCCAAGATCTTGGAGTGGATCCAACTCCGAGGTTCGAGGGTGACTACCGTATAAAAGAAAAAACGGGGTCTTCCCAGTTCCCGAGTGGACAGAGTTATTGTAGGCATATTCGGCTATCCAAAGGATATCTTTCCAAGTTTTTTCAGTTTGTTGTAGCATGCAGCGCAAATACTGTTCCAGAGTTTGATTGGTCCTCTCGGTTTGTCCGTCGGTTTGAGGGTGGTGGCTGGTCGAAAGTCTCACATCAATTTGAGCCGACCGACAGCAACTTCGCCAAAAATGAGAAATAAATTGACTACCTCGATCCGAAATTAGAACTGAAGGAAAACCGTGCAGTCGGACGATGTTTTCGAGAAATTCTCGGGCCAGAGTTGCTGCTGTTGGTAAGCCTTTGAGTGGAATGAAATGCGCCATCTTGGAGAATAGGTCCACGATTACTAGGATTGTATTGTATCCGGAGCATGGAGGTAGATCGGTGATGAAGTCCATAGAAAGCGTATGCCAAGGGCGAGGCGGGATGTCAATAGGGCGTAAGAGGCAGGCTGGTTTTTCCTTTTGACTCTTGTTTTGGGCGCATACTCCACAGGACATTATAAAGTCTCTGATATCTTTTTTCCAAGACGGCCACCAGAAGTAGCGCTTGATCTTTTCCGAGGTCTTGGTCATACCGGGATGTCCTTCCATTAAAGAATCGTGATAACAAGAGATTACCTTTTTCTGTAAATCTGTGCTGGGCAGGTATAACCGTTCTTGGAAATATAATAGGTTGTCCTTCACCGTAAAGTCCTTTCCCTGCAGATGCCAATTCTGTATGTCTGCTGGAGTTACCAGTAGCCTGGCTTTATCCTTAACTTCCTCTATGGATTGTGTGGCGATTACACCTAGAATTCTTTGTTCGGGAATGATAGGTACAGGTTTAGGATTGATCAAATGTTCTTCCACTCCTATCCGAGAAAGGGCATCAGCTTTACCGTTTTTTGTACCAGGTCGAAAGGTAATTATGAAGTCAAACTCGGCAAAGAATAGTGCCCAACGGAGTTGCCTAGAGGATTGAGCTTTTGCGGTTTTCAAATATTGCAGGTTTCGGTGATCTGTAATCACAGTAACGGTGTGTCGGGCCCCCAGAAGATAATGCCGCCAAGCCTTAAAGGCGGACTTGATAGCTAGAAGTTCTTTATCAGTAATAGTGGAATTGATTTCAGGAGGCGAGAATTTGCGGGACCAAAATGCCACGGGATGCAACTGATTGGTTACTGGGTCCTTTTGTGATAGAACTGCCCCCATGGCAAGGCTTGAAGCATCTATTTCAACGATGTAGGGGAGTTCTGGGCGAGGATGTTTTAAGATCGGTGCAGAGATAAATCTAGTCTTCAAATTCTGGAAAGCTTGTTCCGCCTCGTTAGACCATTCAAAACGTTTGTTTTTCTTTAACAAGGCGGTGATGGGCTGGACTATTCGAGAGAATTCGGGGATAAACCTGCGGTAAAAGTTATCGAAGCCTAACATGCTTTGAACACCTTTTACGGAGGATGGCGATGGCCATTTGAGAATTGCATCGACCTTCTTTGAATCCATACGCACTGCGCTAGGTGATAATATGAATCCCAAGAATTCAACTTCAGTCACGTTGAAAACACATTTTTCCAACTTAGCGAAAAGTTTGTGTTGACGCAATCTCTCGAGGACCATTTTCACGTGTTTCCGATGTTCAGTTTCCGATGAAGAATAAACGAGGATGTCGTCAATGTAAACAACAACACACACATCTATGAGTTCTCTGAGGACATCGTTCATAAAATATTGAAAGGCGGCCGGGGCATTGCAAAGTCCGAAGGGCATGACCTGATATTCAAATAGCCCATACTTGGTGCGGAAGGCCATCTTCCATTCATCGCCCTCTTTTACTCGTACCAAGTGGTAGGCTCCTCTAAGATCCAGCTTTGTATATATGCATGCTTTTCTGACTTGGTCCAGGAGTTCAGGGATCAAAGGTAACGGATATCTATTCTTAACGGTGATCTGGTTCAGGGCGCGATAATCTATACAAGTTCTAAGGTCCCCTTCTTTTTTTGGAACGAAGAACAAAGCTGAGGAAGCAGGGGACTTGGAAGGACGAATAAACCCATTCGCTAGGTATTGATCCAGGTATTGTCGGAGGTGAAGATTCTCAGGCTCGGTGAGGGCATAAATTCTACTACAAGGAGGAGTAGATCCAGGTATCAGGTCTATCTGGCAGTCATAAGACCTACGAGGAGGTAGAGAGTTAGCCTGATCCTTCCGGAAAACATCTTGGAATTCTAGGTATTCAGGAGGTAACTGGGGAGCCTCCGAGGAAATTGCTGCCAGTGCAACACCAGGTCGAGGGTGACAAGTAGAGACACATTCTGGAAACTGAACCGTTCTTGCTCGCCAATCGATCTGAGGATTGTGCTTCTCTAACCAAGGAATTCCTAGAATAATCTGGAACTGAGGGGCCTTGATCAAATCGAACATGATCTTCTCATGGTGTCCATCTTGACTTACAAGCGTCACTTCTTGGGTAGTATGCGTTACTGGTCCGGAGGCTATCTCCGTACCATCCACCGTAGTAATGACGTCCTTTACAGCCTTTGGACAAAGAGTCAGATTCATCCTCAAAACCATTTCATGATCCACATAATTGCCGATGGCACCGCTGTCGACGTAAGCTTCAATCGCATGTAATCGATCCGGATGTTCAGGGCTAATGAGGACCATAGGTATCACGAAATGCGAGGTCACGGAACTGGTTTTAACGCTCGGCAAGAGGACCTCTATTCTTGTCGGGCGAGGTCGTTTCCCTGCTCAGAGTTTGTGACCCTGGTAACTGCAGCTCCTACTGCCTTCTTGGCTGGTTTCACTGGACAGTCTCGAAGAAAGTGCCCTGAGTTTCCGCAATAGAGGCATAATTGCAGCTGTTTTCTCCTTTCCCGCTCCTTTTGTGTTAGTGGTCCTTTCAGGCCCCCTATTTGCATGGGTTCCCCGGAGTCTAATCCTTTGGTAGGAGTTGGTGGTTTGGAAAATACTCGAGCATCAAACTTGGAACGATCGGCCTTCCTGTTCTGCAGTCTGTGGTCAATTTGAACGACTAAGTCAATATAGTCCGAACAGTCTTGCGGGGGATTCACTACTTGGGCTAACACACCTTTGAGCTCTCCACGTAGACCTCTATAAAACAGCGTAATCCTTTTGTCCTCAGGCCATCGAGTTTCCACTATCAGTCTGTTGAAAGACGCAATATAAGCCAAAAGGTCTTGATTACCTTGTCGCAATGAAAGGAGCTCATTGTCCAAGGCCTGCCCCTGTGAATGTCTTGCAAACAGTTTTTCCATACTGAGCTGAAAAGCTTGAAAATCATGGAGAACCGGATCATCTTGATTAACTAGAGGGATCGACCAGTCTGCCGCATTGCCACTAAGGTACGAAAGCACGAAAGCTACCTTAGCTTGATCAGTTGGAAAGGCTGCTGGCCGGCATAAGAAGTGCAACCGGCACTGATTAATAAATACTGCAAACCTCTTTGGGTCACCAGAAAATCGTTCGGGCGGAGCCAGAGGTACATTCCCAGGTAGGTTGATCTGCACTGGGTTCGTAGAGGATGTTGAAGGAAGATTTGCCCCTGATGCGGGTAACGGAGTTTGTCCGGCTTGTGACTGTAGCAATTGTCTAGCGAGATCGTCTGTTCGCTCCTTGGAAATAATCAGTTCCCTTCTTAGAGCATTCGTTTCCTGACGGGCTGCATGCACTTCTGCTCTTAGTTCCCCAAGTAACTGGGCTAGCTGGTCAGTATCCGAGGTTTCCATAGCGCCTGGGTGGGAGTTTTGCGGTAGGCTTTGCGTTCTGTAACGCTCACCTGATTCCCGCAGAGGCGCCGGTCTTGACTGGGTGAATGCCGTATCTTCAAAGGTGATGTGTAACACATGGTTGGCTCTTTGGGCTGGACCTCTGTGCACTGTATGTCTGACTCGAAGAGTAAGTTGTCTGCAGATAGAAAATATGGGATTAATGAACTGGGGTTATTGGGTGCCTCTCTCCTCTTCCCTTTCTCTTCTCCTGTAGAACCCCAAAGGTTAACGCCCTCACCTTAGGTAAGTGAACGCCGAGCTCTCCATCTGCCTCGGGGCAGGGTGCCGTAACCAGTTTCTTCACTGGATAAGGGTGCAGGTCTCTTGACCTCAGAGGACTGCTGTCCGTCGTTAACTGCACGAACGGTAAGTTCTGGGCACTTCAAATGTCTTAAAAGTCTTTTGTAATGATATCTCTTGTTTTGCAGGGTTCCGGCGATGGCGGATGGCGGGCTGATGAGAGTTGAGGATCGAACCCGCGTGAGGAATAGAAGCGCCTGGAAGCACGTAAGTAAGCGCTTGTAGCCTGCTTCACAATGCGCACTAACTGTCCCTTTTATCTTGCAGGTACAAGTTCGGAGCTTTAGAGAAGCTGAAGGGTGCTGGAATACCCACTGGATTCGGCGTGGGAAGGAGTAATGGCACGTGAGTAATAAAGTTGCCCAATGTCTTTAAATGCACCTTCTTTTCTCTTTCAGATGCGGGATGCAGCGCCGAAGGCCTCCAGAGCGTGCGAAGAGCTGGTAAGCTTTTGTCTTTCAGATGCCGGAATGCAGTGCGAAGACCTCCGGAGCATGCGAAGAGTAGGTAAGCCTTTGTCTTTCAGATGCCGGAATGCAGCGCGAGGCGTTGGTGACAGCCGATGGACCAGGTAAGAGATGCGCTGCCACTGAAGACCGTAGTGCTAACCTGTTCTTTCTTTGTCTTTACAGGTGCTGCTGAAGACTGGATTCCAGGATGGTAAGCCTTTGTTCCCTTAGGCCCAGGATCAGAAGACACGATGAGCGTTCTGCTGCAGAGAATGCAGAATAACGCAAAGCAAGATTCATCCATCGGGTGTGGTTTAAATAGCCTCCTGTAGTGCTTCGGTGTCTCCTTCCACAGCCACTCCTAGGTAAGAAAAGAGTTCCTGCTTTCCAGAAGAGTTCCAGTGTTCTGAACCTAGGGAGTGGCTCCTGCCCCACCCAACAGGAAAAGTAGTCCCAAACAGAAGAGGATCAGGGGTTCAACTGGCAGGTAAGTAAGCAGCATGGTCTGCTGCAGGTAAGTCCACCCAAGCATTATGAGCCCGGCGCTTCCAGCGCTGGGACTGGGCATCTTTATGAGCCTGGTGCCACTGGCGCCAGGACAGGGTCCAAAAGGTCCCAATTGGGACTGGCTGGCACTCGGAACCGGGGTTATGGGTCTGCTTCCAAGGGAGTCGGGCAAGTCCTGATCTTTTGGAAGCAGAGATCATGACAGGTTTCTTGTAACATGAATATGTCCATTGTGGCAAGAGCAGCATAGCCTATTTGTTGTTTGGTAAATGATCTGAAGCCCCTTGTGTTCCAGGATAGGACAAGGCCCAAATTAGAACTATCCGCGTGTCAAAACAATTGCTCTTCCACCAAAGGCTCCCAAAACTTGTTGAGAAGAATAGGCTCTATCAATTTAAATTGTTGTCTTTGGTAACCTAGCCTCTTCTTTGCCCAGACAGGTTTAATTGTTGCTTTTCTCTCCATGGAATACACGGGGGACATGAATTGCTCCTCATTAATTGGGCCATAGAATAATTGCATATAATAGCCCATAGTATACATTTTGGTGGCAAATAACATGATCCTTTCCAAAACCATACAGCTGACAAACGTTATCACCACCCAATTAGATTAACGGTGGAAGATGGGTAATTGTACCCTTTCAATATCTTGATGTCATAATGGATAACTCCTTGATTTGTTGAAACAGTAACATCAAGCTTCCTCTATTTGAAAATGGGCTATTGCTGGTAGGCTCAAATTCATCAATACAGATACATTGTGGGTAGTATGATGGAATTTTTGGTGGCTTATTGTACTGCTGGATATACGGGTAGGTCCACACAGAATGTCGATCCTCATGTAAAGCTGGTATAGGGTTGGGTTGGCCCTCTGCTATCGCCGACATGTAAGTAGATATGTGCGCCAACCCATTATCAGATATGGGCCTGGGCATTGCCCTCAAGTCTGCAGGCTCTGTTGTATTCTGGGAGAGTTCCCAGGCCGTATACGATGTGCATTGTGTACGGCTATACATTTGTGTCTGTTGGACATTAGTTAGCTGATCTTTATCTCTTTGTATAGGTATATGTATGCCCTTCATTGCTAGCCTAGGTTCAGTACTCTCCTGTGGAAATTGTAGCCATGTGTCTAAAGTGTCAAATCAGAGCTTAAGCTGTTTGGTTTCACCTTATTTACATTTGGCATAGCTGCCAATAACGATGCATTATTAGGTACTTAAACTGGAACTTTGTCAAAAAGCTGTTAGATAACAAGACACTGGCTGTAGGAGGTTTTATAGTTGGCTGTTCCTGGATGAACCTCCTTTGATTCATATCCACAAATGACAAAAGAACGTCAGCCTACTTCTTTGAGGCCTGGAATTATGAAAACGGTCTATCTACTTTATAAAAAGGGAGTAAGAATTGTATTTGCCAGGGTATAGTCACCAATGACCAACAAGCAAAGCAATGGGCCCCTGTGTACCACAGAAACCACCATACAGGCCATCCCCATCCAATCAGGAGTGGCAACTCGGCACTAAAATGGGTAGACTGGATGCATCGAGGACCAATACTCCAAAAAAAATCCCAAGCTAGCTGTTCCCCTGGATTTAAATAAAGCCCAAGCACAGGTCCAGAATCCACAAGGGGAGCATAAACCCACCTACTGACCTTGCCCCCCTCTCCCGACGGGGTGAAGAATGCCCTCACTGCTGCAACCTGGGCTAATGAGTTTGCCCTAGGCAAATATCACACGACAGAAACAGGTCTAGGTGGCACAGCAGCTCTGTCAGCACTCACGCCATCCAAGTGTTAACTGGGAGTATTATAAGGTAAATCTGCAGGACACGATGGGGAGCAACTCACCACCGCTGCATTTGCTTCTCTCAGTCTGAATTTGTAACCTAGAATAGTCAACCAACCACTGAACACCAAATGCTTGCCGCAAGACACAGGAACTGAGTTTTCCACTCACAGCTTTCTCGCTGCCACCGTCACTGGTACGTTAGAGGAAAGGATGTATCAGCGTGTGGAACGAGAATGTTAAGCAGCACTGCTCAGCAACTCAGCAACTCTCCCGTTAACAATCATTTCCAACACCATAGCAGAAGTGAGAATTCCCATACAAGGCCCCAGGGAACTCTTCTCTTCACACATGTGTAGGTTCCAGTGAGCCTAGCTCAGCTGTGGAAGGTGATATGTATTCTGATGCTTGGGTTGAGAGTGCCAAATGATAGTACAGGAACCTGGATGGCCATGTCTCCTCTTTGATCTCTTTGTGAGGGCAGGTCACACCAGCCAGCAGGGACAGACACAGAGCAGGCAACTGCCCTGGGCCCAGGCATCAATGTAGCACACCATTCACAGAGAGTAGCTTCACATCAGGGTGCTGCATATCTAAAGGCATTTAATGGAGAAGGGGTGGGGGTTAGTGTATCCAGAGGGAGATATGTACACGTTTTCCAAACGTATGCCATCTTGTTTCACTATGCATCTCTTTCTATTTCCTGTCCCTTCCACTTCCTGTAGCACAAATCACTTTTGGTATGATGTCAGAAGTGCAAAATCCGCTCATTTCAAGAGCAGGGATTGGACCCTAAGGCAGGCTAGCTTTAGTCCAATCATCTATGTACATATGACCTTTTGTCCTCTGTCTTCTTTCTTCACTTGGCTCTCGTGCCTTGATCTCTACTGCCCTTTCTCTTCTTCATGGTCGACCTTTCCATGCTCGCCTCAAATTTAATTATTTATGCCTGGAAAGTAAGTCTCTTCATAGTCCTGCTCCTCCCTATCTCGATTCTCTTTTTTCTTGGTATTCCCCCACTCAAAATCTCCACTCATGGTCTCAAGTTCTTCTATCAGTTCACCACCCACATTGTGCTCAATCACTCTTTTGCTCCTTCTCTCTGCTGGCTTATCTTCACTGGAGCACACTTCCTTTCTCCCTCTGCTCTCTCTTCTCCTTTCTTTCACTGTGGCCTTATAGTCCGTTTGTTTTCCCTATATGTTTTTGGTTGTCTGATTGTTTTATCGCTATTAATGTACCACCTTTCATTTAATTGTTAAGCGCTTTGGTGTACAGTGCTCTATTAATCAAAATAAAACACAAAATACAAAATACAGAAAAAGGTGTCACACACCAATTCTTTGAATCATCCTGTGCACTCCAATCCAGAAATACAATTTCTTTGGGCCCTGCTTGGGAGAGCAGTACTTTCCAGAGCCCTCCATTTCTGGGGTGGAAGTAGGTGTTCCAAGGCAGAATTGAGCTCTGTCCCCTAACCATCCCCAGGGACCATTGGGTTGACCTGCTGATGGAACAAGACTTGTTGCTATGCCAGCCAGAGCAGTACCCAGGACCACACCGTGTTGAAGGGCCCCTGCTGTTGTGTGACAGCCTCCCCAGGGCTAGGGAACATGATTGCAAGGACCCATCTTGTCCCCGATCCCCTGGGTTAGAGCTCACAGCACCTGTGAGCCAGAACAGCAAGGATATTTGTGTATTTGCCGACAAACCGATTTGAGCTATGACTCAGGTGTATTTGACAGCGTTCATACTAGAGGAACCCGCTGGAGCTGCCTTTGGCATTCATCATTCTCCGAACCATAGGTCACCTGTTTCGAACCAGTTCCCCACTACACTGCACCAGCTCAAGCACATTGTTGCCTCAGCTTGATCCAAGAAGTACTACTGCTTTTGCATTCCTCAAACCGCTGTCGAAACACGACTTGCTTCTTCGCTGCCACCACTTTAAGTCAATTGTGCCTGTCGTCCCTCGAACTTTGATATTCGCGCTTCCGCATCAATACAACTCGCTTGCTTATACTGGTACCAATGTGTTGCTGTTGAATCGAGACTGCCGCAGTGGACGTGGTGACCACCTGATATCACATTGCTGCAGAAAGTGCAGCTACGTTCCATTCAACCTCAGCTCGACACCTGGTCGCTGCTGAAACACCATGTCGGCTGCATCCTCGATCTAAAAAGGGTGTTCTTTCTAAAGGGATGGGATTTTGTGGTGTTTTCTTGTTAGTTAATATTGTACATGCTGTTTTGATTAACGTATATATGTTTTTCTAGAGCCTTGATTGGATATTCCTTTCTTTTGAACTGTTACTCTTCGCTGTTGGGGTTGCTACTGAACAGCATTCACACCTCTCCTCAGAGTACAGCCTTCCTCTGCCCGTGTTACCAAAGAAGGCTAGCGAGGTATATCTCTTAAATTCTTAAACGTGCCTGTAAACATGTGAGTGCTGAGCAGGCACTTTAGCCTCTGCTCATCCTTGTACTCAAACAGGGCTGAGGTCAGTTTGTCACAGTATAGCAAATCCATATCGCTGAGCACGACTATTTCAAAATGGTTTCAGCACTTCTTCACAAATTTCATCTTGATTTCGTGCAGTGAGCCCCAAGTTATGTCGGGGTATATTTATTGTTGCAGCCTAATGTTTTAGCTGGTAGTTCATGTTGTAAAACAACACATGCATCGGTGCATCTAAATAATAAGCCTTTAACTACAGCCAATGGCAGTCCTTATTCTCACTTGTATATTTGATGAATACTCCATCCGTAGATGTCAAATGTCGCGAGCCCTCCAGACATATGTTAATCTGAGATATCTAATTTCTATTTATGACTGCGACATCTGAACACAGTTCCTTAATCAGGGTAAATAAATATATTCCATGTAAGCTGCAGTGTTTTAAAATAAACATGATGTGGAATCCCAAATCTGCATATGGAGAGACATCGGGTTGATGAGTAATTACATTAATCCACATTAGCATCAACTAAATTACAGCATGTATTCATTAAAGACATCTCCATACGTAAATATAGACATGTTTGTCTTATCTGCTCGTTTAAGAATGTTAATTAGTTTAAAGTGGTATGGCAAGAATCTGATGAATATTAAAGGGCACGCAAACGTGTTTAAACCCCTTTTTTAGTATATGTATTTAGAAATAGGATTTATTTCAGTCAGTCTTTTTTAGAGTGAAATAATGTTTTTATTGTTACACAAAGTGTCAATAGTTGTGGTGTTCATATAAAAAAATACAAAACACAAAAAAATACAAATTTAGAAGCAACAGCAGCTCATATTAAACACAATGGTAGAGGTATGGATATTTTTAAAGATGATTTAAAAAACCTTCAGTGTAAAGTTATTTTACTGTCAAACCCATGAATAGACTTGTTGATACGCTATTATAATGACGAATAATGTAATATGTAGGTGTTGTCTGAATTATAATTGCATGGCAAAGAGATTTGGTATTTACAATCTTGTTCATGTAACTAGAAGTCTTGCAAAACTCATATGACTTGGGATTCAGCTCTTCACAAAGAGGACTTTCAGTAAGCGTTAGTTAATTCAGCCAGTTTCTTTAAAAAGTGTCATATTGTAACATCAAATTTAGCCAAACTTTAAGTGCACCTGGATTCTCTCCGATGTTTGACTTCTGCGAATCTGACAGTTCTTTTATAAAAAAATAAAAGCATGTAACTTAGTTTTTCTTTAAGAAAGAGTAACGCAGAAAAAGACTAGTGTGGGTGTGCGTGCTTAGCGAGAGACTACTAGTATGGGTTAATAGCAAGCCACCACTTCCTCAGAAGGGGTAGATATACCGTTGAGAGTACAGTCCAGCATGTAATTGCTATGTCTGAGGAGTGCATTATTGCACCCACATAACTAATCAATTAAAAACCAGCATGCTATATAGTGGTGGTTAATAATAATTCAATGCAAGTATAGATCTTAATGGGGGAACTTTAAAGGGAACAGAGAAAAAGATTGGGGAACAGAAGGAGAAAAACGTTCTCAGAGGGTGTTGCATAATTATGTAGGGCTCAAATACAATCTAAATTACTACCTACGCCTATCTGATTCCATTCAAAGGTAATGTAATAACAATTCTTGAAGAAAAACATGACTGGGTAAATATAGGTCAATTCTAAAATTAATTTGTAAACCTGTGCACCATTGTGTTCTAGTCAATTTATGCATTTATTTATTGAGCATTTGTTAGGTGCCTATACAACAAAATAGTGTTTCCAGGCACCACAAGACAAAGATGGGATTAAATAATAATGGCAAAAAAGACAGTAAATATAAAATCATGGTCCTACTAGGCCTTGTGATATTCGGACCTCCAAGAGCAGTGAAGAGAAGTGCAGGAGAAAGGGAGGGTGGGGGAAGCAAGGAATGGGCAAGTGCTGATGAGAGCCATGGAGGGAAGTGCTGAGGGATTCCAGGGGAGGAGGCCACTGGCTAAGCGCAGGGGCGGAGGAGTCACAAGGGTGGGATGCACTGTCGTCAGGTAGCGGGCCCACAAGGGCAGTGCTGGTGTCGACGGGGCAGGGGCCCGGTACCCTGTGAGATTCATGAAGGACCAGGCTGTCAGTGCCAGGAGCAGATGGGTGATTAGAAGGGGAGGGAAAGAGGGAAAGACGTAGAGAAAATCAGAGTTTTGAGAAGTTTCCGGAGCTTAAGGACGTCTGGCTCAAATCTGAGGGGCTGCTCCAAAAGAGGCACAAACTGAGGAGAGAGACCCCTGCCCCCGCGCCCCATCTCTCTCTCTGCTTGGAGAAGCATTTGACAAGCTGAGATTTGTAGTTAGAGGAGGAGAGGACTCTAGCAGGGAAGTATTTAGGGATAGAAATTTGGAGATAGCGTGCAACAATTAATCTAATTCCTAATTGTATGTGATTATTTTTAGTCATGCAATGTAGCTTCATAGTTGTCATTATGATGCAGAAGTTTTAGTCCCTTTTTGAAGATGAAATCCCAGTAATTTCAGTGTAATAGCCTACATGCAAGAGCCCCAGGTCCACCAATACTGAACCAACATTTATCACAGTTCATACAGTTAACCCTGTAGACGTGATCCATGAAGCACCAATAACTGCATACCAGCCAGAAAGGGCTTGGTCAACGGGAAAATGTGTTAATAGTACCTAGGTAACCCACTTCACCAATCTCCTTGGATAGAGAGTAAAGCATTCCTACTGGTAGCTTTTCCACAATATCCTGTTGTCACCGGGCAGCCACCTGCTCCCTAAGTCATGTCCATAGTATGCTTCCATCGGCCCCTGTCACAAAATTCTGAGTTGTCAACCTTCCCATGCTGGCATTTTACTCCTGTTCTCCACTTTTTCTCCTAGATCCCTTCAACGCACGTCCCTGTACATCACTTTTCTGAACTTTAACTAGCTTCTACTTCACTTCATCTTACTTTCTGGTCAACTTGTATTTCAGTCCATTCTTTATTTCTCCTGCTCTTAGCAGCAATGCTCTGTTCATGGTACGGTCCGTTGCTCCCACCTCTCCCAATGATTTCATTAGGAACCTGCCGCTCAATTTGATTGTCCCAAGATACTAATTGTCTCAACCTGCTTCACAGGGAGCTTTACTAAGCTGTAAAAAGGTGATAACAGTCCTGTAAATCCCTCATTCTTATGGGTTCTTGCTTAAATCTCGATACATGTTTTTGTTACGCTGACCTTTGTTGGAGAGAGAGACTTACTTTACAATCATCATTCCATGGACATTCTAGGTAGGAAATGAAAGAAAGGGGGAAATTAGCAAGCTGTAATATTTGGAGAATGTTAAAGCCTTATATGCCCAAAGGAAGTGAGTGGGGACAAAAGGCAATGTCTAAGAAGGATTAATTAGTGACTCTCAGTGTCCCAGAAATAAAACTTTGTAGCAGTAGGTAACAGAAAAGTGAAATAACCCGTGGACCAAACTTTGAATTAACATATTCAAATGATATTCAAAATGGTTATCTAATGACGTATTTATCTACTGTGATTAAGACCCATGCCTGCTCCATGAGATGCTAAAGAATGTGTGCAGTATATTCTGTGTGTAGTTTGGCACATGGGTTACTAATATTTAGTATTTGGGACAGTAAGCAGGGTGATATTGGTTACTAGCACTAGTACCGGTGTGCATTGAGTGGGCTAAATTTACTATGCCACAGGCCCAAAAAGTGCTGGCATAGCAGCAGGCACACAAGCATTGTCAGTTTCAGAAAATAATGCAAAATTGAAAACGGAGTGCTTCTCAAGGCAGAGTGTGTGGTGTAACAGCACAATGGTCCTTGAAAATAAATGTGCATTGTGAGGAGCAGGAAGAAGAGAGGAAAGAAATGCAACACATTTGGGAGGTTGTGGCATGGAGTATACTGTCCAAAGGTCATTTAAACCAGGGGCTGGAAAATGACATGGCTGGAATCCGAGGGGGCAGGTTGGGTGGTGGAAGTTTCTGGCACTTGGTCTGACAGGTGACACCAGATGACACGACGGAAGAAGCTGGGAAAGGGTAAAGCAAATGTACGGAGACATAGGATAAAATGCGTTCTTCACTTAGAGGTTTAAAAGAAGGAGGAAGGAGGGGCCTTCTAGCTTCCTGTGAAGAGGGAGGTGCTGATTCTGGTTTTCTAAAAGGAGAGGGCTGCCCTGTGTAGCTGTCTCTGATGAGGTTTCTCGACTGGGCTGAAGAATGATGTAGCGGCAGAGGGAGATCTTTGAAGGCAGTTTTTCGAATCTGGCGCAGTGTCCTGGCAGAAACAGGCCGAGTCATACTTGCCTGCAAGTCGGGCCTGGCGAGTCAAAGGTGAGGCGATCATTCTGAAAGGCAGAGAGAGTCCAGGATGAGTATAAATATGCCAACATTCAATTTGAACCCCTTCTGCAAAGTATTATAATTGGCAAGGTGTCAGACTGGACACAGAAGGCAGAACTTCTTTAATCCGTCTGGCACCAAAGGATTGACAACATAGCCAGAATACAAAGTATTAGCTTGAGGTTTCTACTTTCACGCAGAGGGGGTCATAAACTGATAATCTTGATAACAAGCCAATGTTAGGAGAGTAACTAAAAGTTGAAGCTGTATTCATATTACAAAGCTCTCTTCACCAAAGAGTGCCAGTTAGGAGGTCCCAAGTTAGAGGGAAAATCGCATACATTTAAATTGCAATGCTTATTGATATAGAGTGTGCATTCCTTTATTCTCACATGTGCACAATGCAAATGCTTACTGTACATGTTTCCATGTTTATCAAATATGAACTATTTTGTCCATCTGTGCTTTCTGATGAATTTGAATATAAAAGTGTATATCTGTGAAAGTGTGGGGTGCATTTTTTATCATGTCTAGAGCCTGTTCTATTTCTTGCATCTGGAGATAAATGGGCTTTATGAATGGGTGGCACACTACAAAGTATGTAAATGCATAGTTAAGATCCTGTCATGTCAAAAAGGTTGCAAAAGAGAAGGATTAAGACTCAATTAGTCTAACATATTTAGTGCTTTGGCCATGAATATTTGAGCTAGGTGCATTAGTCAGGCGTGGTAGCATTGTATTTGCTGATATTGTGCTGTGCTGAGCACACGGTGAACCATGTTTGTCAATAGCTCTGTGCATTAAGTGTTTTTTAGTTGACACACTGTGCTTTATCCAAACAGTGGGCAACATGTCTGAGATTAATGTAGCAGATGTGTGTGAGTATGTAGAAGCCACATTCTATGCTCTGAGTACATGGACTTCAGATACTTTGAACGTGTGAAGGGAGCTCCTGTTTGCCGAGATAGAAAAAATAGGAGCCTGGAAAATTGTTTGAAGAGGGTACAATATTACACATGTGCCTGACAAAACTGTTTGATTTTGATGAGAACAAGTCTCTAAAAGACAACATTATCAGGTTAGCAGCAAAGTGTTGGTTTCCCCTGCACAGGGTACTAGAAATCAGAAGAAAAAAAAAAAGATAGACAAACTATGCTGAAATGTCAGAGCGAATTGACAGATAGAAATACATCAGATGCAGTGCAGTTATCACGTTCACAGTTGTCACAATTACGGGCAAACCCACAGTGCTGTAAATGTTGCAAACTGAATTGGAACTTAAAAGAAAACAAGCCCACGAAAATTTAGAAGAGCTTAACTATTTGAATGGGGAATTAGAGCAGGTTCGAATGGATAGGGACATCACCTTGGCAGAATTGAAATATCACGTTAGGACAATAACCAGCATGCTCGGGACATGTAGTATTTAGAAAGTGAACTCGCCATTTAATGTCCGAAAGTGAAAGAAGTCTGAAGATAATGGGCCTCATCACGACTTTGGCGGTAACCCTTAAATCCGGCAGTAGCGCTATTACCGCTAGATTTAAGGGTCCGCCGAATCAGGGCTTCGGCGGATTTCGCCCCAGCTCTGAGCTGGGGGGATATCCGCCGACAATTTGCGCTATTACCGCCGGCGGAAAATCCACCGGCGGTATTAGCGTGAAGATTCCCCATTGAGTCCAATGGGGAATTGGGCATTCCCGAATGGCCTCAGTGGGGAATGGGGACTTACATTACCGCCGAACTTGTGGTCCGGCGCTATTAGCGCCGGGGAGTTCGGCGGTAGGGCTAATACTGCCCGCGCTAATAGTGTTACTGTTACCACCCAAGTCGTGATGAGGCCCAATGTCTGAGTATACGTAGTAAATATCAGAGTTTAATACTTTAATCTAAGACTGAGAAAAGAACAGTCCACAATGAGATGGAGAAGGTGCATACACAGCTGAGGCAATTAAGGCCGCAAAACGAAGGTTTAAGAAAACAAATTTTGCATTCACAGTATTATGAAGGGCAGAATATGTCAATTGATGGGAAGGAAACAGAGCACACTGTGGGAGCGGATCGACCTGTGCTGGGAGAGGCACGTTTATTAGGAGCTGGCCAGCTGCCAGCATCTGACGGAACAGATAATAATGTAGAGAGGGAGAGACAATCCATGTGAGATAAACAGAGGGCTTTTTGCACAGCAAGAGGAGAGGCAATAGAAAGCATACATACTTATGATAGTTCAAAATTTGGTGTTTTTTGACCCACTTAGGATTATGAAATTGCTTAAAGGACTGGTGAAGCCCTTTAAAAAGGAATCAAATATATCAAAATAAGAACATATCGAAGAGGCTGTGCAAATATACCAGACATTGAAATTCCCAAAGAAACAGTATATCTGTTTCTTCCATTTAACAATTGACCAAGCAAATACCAGTTTTCTATGTTGTCTCAATAAGCAAAACATTTTAATATTGGATGATTATCAGCAGGAGGTGAGGAGATTCTTTTTCGCTAAAGACGCTAAGACGCTAAAAGAGCGTATGTGTTATCTGCAGGCCCATATGAGTCACCCAAACAATTGCTTCAAACATTGAAAATGCCATTCTTGAGGTTTGATGTAAGTTTTGATGTTACCTTAGTCGAGTTCACAAGCACATTCTTTCATGGCCTTCAAAAAAAGATAATAGCCCAGTTAGCCCATGAATTCACGAATTAAAGGAGAATACATTAGATTCTGGACCAACCCATGAAAATGTGGGAGGTTGTTTCTCAGATTGAAAATAAATGCATGGAGTCAACGCATTGAGCAAAAAATGGACAAGAACATTTCCTGCAGTTTCAGAAATTAGATCAGGGAGAAATATGGAACTGGAGACAGGCCAAATGAAAAATGACACAATGCAGAATCAGAAAAGTGTAACGGTGCAAAGAAGGGCAACATCACCGATACCAGCATTCCAATTGAAAGATTCGAGTACAAGAGAATCCTACATCATTCCCCAGTTCCTTGACAATTCACCATGGGTAGGATTCCGGTACAGTATGAAAGAATCAAATAATACCCCAATTCAATCACATACTGGGCTATACCTGGCACGTAGAGCACTGAGTAGATTTAACCCAGCTACAATGACATATGGAAATGGTGATCAGTTGCATTAAGATTGGTGGATAGGTTCATTGAAAATGGAATTCAACAAAGGAAATAGTACCAGCCTAATGAAAGACATAAAGTGACCTATAGACCCCACCCCTATGTTCATGCCTCAGCGCAATCTAATCAGGCAAACATCTCACACTGGATGTACAAATGACTCACCATTGGCTAAACACACAGAGCTGCACAGTAACTCAGATTTGGGGAAACAAAGTGGTGATGATATAGAAAATAAAAACACACGCAAGAAAGTAGTCTGGTTTAACCTAGAGTTAAATTAAAGTGTTGACTCCATTCAGCTCTTTGAAGACAAGGAAAGGCAAAAGGAAAATGTATGTCACAAACCCAAAGAATGGCGGGAGAGAAGGCAGATTAAAAAGAAACATGTTATACATTTTAAAAATGAGGAGCATATAAATGAACATTTAATGAGTGGTCAGATAGGTGGTCAGGTAGCACAGCAAGTAGAGCGCTTGCTTTCACATCCCCAGCAGGGCCAAACTTAGCCTTTCATCCTTCTGAGGTCGATAAATGAGCGCCACACACCGTGGGTAATAATAAGAAGTGCTCAGATGCCTGAGGGTTCATAGCGCTATATATATGCATATTATTATTATTATTATTATTAATGAGAAAGAGAACCATCACATATTTAATGACTTGATTATTTCAATTTAAAAAAGTACAAGCAGGTGCACTGAACCACGAGAAGTAAATGAAGCACAACTAAATAAAATGACTAGTCAGGATCGGATACATACAAAAAGAAGTGACAGGGTTTCATTACCTGATGAATGTGATAATGTTCATATTCCCACAGAGTACTATTTCATGCCATATATGTTCAACAAGGCACTGTTAACAGATAAAGTACAGGTACAATTTAAGTTCCAAACATAAAATGTTGAAATACTACCACATGAACAAGATGCTTATGATAACACAGAGCAGTCGTTCCCCAGAGGGAAGGTAAGTGAAGATAATCAAAACAAAGTGGAAAAAGCAGGTATAGAATTTATTGAGAACTCAGGTGGGCCCACTGTGCAGGGAGGCCAATCAATAGCAAAGCTTAAAATGAAATCTTAGAACTAAAAAATAAACAGGGAATTTGAACATCAAATGGTCAAAAACAGGGATAAGGTATTATTCCACATGCCCCTTTGTTTTGCTAGAAGCCATGCATGCTTAATGAAAATCATCCCTCAGATTAGTAACAATTCACATGTCCTATGTATACCAGAAGAATGTAAGATATATAGTGTGCCTCTATCACAGTGGAAGAGCAATGCAATGTGCTTTCAATGGTGGATACAGGTGCACAGGCTACTGTATTGTCAAGGCAAATGCTGGATAGCATTATTAAGGGAGACAACAAGAGTACATTTTGAAATTAAGACAAATAGGGGGCTCTGAGCCATAATTTCCATGGTGAAGAGACACTGGAGGAAGGTGCAACTGAAGTTAACACTAAAGTAGGGAAACATAGACTGAGACAAGAAGTAGTGGTCACGCCAACTGAAGAGACACCATTCCTATTAGCCACAAATGTTCTGAAGCACCGGTTGCTGCTAATTGATAGGGTAAATGGTGCTCTGACGTCTTTGGCCAAATAGCAGCTGAAGCCTCAAAAAACGGTTAGCAGTGCAAAGGAATGCAACATCATTGCCAAGTCAGAGAGAGTACTAGAGGTATATAGTCATCATGGCTGTGTACCTAGTATCACTGTCTTTCTCATATGCCAGGGCAAAATGCTTGAAGGCAAGGAAAAGCAGTATTTTAAATTCCTCTAGATCCCAAGAGAAACTGGCAAGCACAGGTGGATAAAGACACATTACGGTTCTAGCTAAATGATGACTATCTTAAACCATGTAACACTTCAGTGTCACATCAGGAAAGATACATTTCATCCATTGCAAAGATGCACACACATGTATATCAGGCATGCATACAAGTGCACATAGATGGCCATCCGAAAATTGTTAAGGCAGTATTGGCCCTAGAACAGAAGAGGATTTTCATTACTGAGAAAGTGTTCAAACAAATGCTTGACAAAAAAGAAATTTCAAATTTAACAATAAAAAATCAACAAATATTTGGATTAAACAGCCCTGATTTTGGATATATAATCGTGTGGAGATGCATCTTGTAAATAAATATAGAATCCACAAGCATCCATCACAATATTTGTTTTGTAAGTGAAACTAAGGCCAAATTCCATCTGGGGAATGATACCACTCTCAGAATGAATGTGGTTTTACATTTTTTTTAAATCAAAAGGTTTGGTACAGACTGGATGGGACGCCACCTGAATTTGAGTATAACAGGTAAGCATACCACTGTGCACAAATAATTACATATGCAGTTGAACTCCAAATAGAAATATGTGTTACCATTCTTGCATTCATAAGGCAGTTTACAGTATTGTTGAAATCCAGAAGTGGACAAAAAGCTTATGGAGTCTGTAAGAAACCTGAAGGGGTCTCACCCACTAGTCCCCAGTGATCTGTCATCCAGGTGGCCAGGACACACCATCGCTATTGGATCCGGTACCTGGGGGTGGACCAGTGTGGGAGGATCACATGGATGAAGGATCTTTGGGTGTGGAAATGGGACACCGAAGGGTGAGGCACGGTGTTCCCTTCCCAATAACACCTTCTCCCCCTCCTACCAGGTAGGATATCTAGGAGCTCAACCTTCTTCCCCCTTTTCCGACACAAACACTTTCTCACAGACAGTTCACCCTGAGCGACAACAGACTAATACCCAATCCGTATACCTGACTTGTTCCAACACAAGGGTCAGGCAGATTCAGGCAATTACTGATAATTACACACACACCTAGCTTCCATCACACTTGCCCACATGGATAAAAGGCAGAGCATAAAAGCAGACTCTGAGCAAGGCAAAACACATGAAGAAGCAGCAACAGTTCTGAGATGACAGTTTAATACACAGAGAAAGATGGCAAGACCAGAAAGAGTTGCAAGGAGAAAGTTGACCTTGGCCTTTCCGGAAGAAAACTGCTACTTTCAAGAACCCTCGAGAGTAAGAAACATAAGACTTGGAATTAAAGCTGAAGAAAGGTGCATTGAGTGTCAAAGGCAGAGGCGTTGCTAGGGGGGAGCTAAGGGGGCTATAGCACCTGGTCTTTTGGTTGTAGCCCCAGACAGAATCTCAGGAGCTACAACCAAAAGGCTAGCTAGCCCCAAGTCTCGACAATTCCGACAGTAGCATAGCCCCGGGTCTTTTCGAGACCTAGCAACACCCCTGGTCGAAAGTGCCCGGGGTTCTCCCATATCGATAGCCAAGGCAGGGGGGAGCGATTGCCACTGTGGTACTGTCCTTGGCTCAGACAACAAAGCCACTCCAGTAAAGTCAGCACAGCCGGTGTGTCGGGGAGGCTGATGGCAGATGGGTCTTTGTTAAAACCAAGGTTGCAAGCGACAACATTGCATAAAGAAAACCAAGTATGAAGCGTTGGCGATAAGCGACAAGCCTATAATTGGAACTGAAGAAGTAATTGAACTTTGTGATTGAACTTTGGGAAGCATCCTAAAATACCACATACAGAGTGGTCCGGCACCACGTGGGTGCTCACTCGAAGGTCTCTGTTAGGTATCAAACTGAGAGTGTAAAATTGTGAAATGTAACTTTGAAGTGGTCATGCAATGGGTCAAGCCAAACCCTGTGCACCTTCACAAGTCTTTGATAGCTAATACAAACTGTAATTGGTCCAAGCCCGGGTGAGGAAGACTAATTATTGAAAAAGGGACCCAAGCCCGACTGAGGGAGATCCTGGGTGAACCGTGAGTCACCTGAGAAGGAATTGTGGAGCAAAAGGGATCTGAGCCCGGCTGAGGGTTATCCAGGGTGAAGAGTGAATCGCCCTTTCATGAATACTTGGAAAGTAACTTTTTGTTTGTTTGATACATCAGGCCCTTTGAAGCAAGAGACTTTTCATAACCTAAGAGACTTGGGCATAGAAGGCCATGATGCTTGTCATGGAACTGTTTCCTCGTGCCCAAGAACCCTTGGGTGTGCTATGTTTGATTGAACCACCTTGTCCTGTGCTAAAAACATGGGGACGTGAGACAAACAGCCTGATTTATCATTTTCATGAACATTACCCCACACTATTTGCAACTTAGCGGTAAGGATTGGCAATAGGTTTTTTAGTATAGGCCCTTTTTATTTTGACGAGACTCACTAGGACTGCCTTAGTATGATTTGATAGTCATAGATTTAGGTTTAGATAGGCTTTTATCACACCCTTGATAAAGTTCAATAAACACCATTGAACTGGGGTAACTTGGGTTCTTACTTTGATACCATGTATTTCTTACTAGTCTGATACATTCTTGAGTTTAAATGAAACCATGAGACAGCAAGGAATAGAGTGTGAATACACACCATTGGTAGAAGTTGGAGATGGTCCCATCCGGATACCAGTGGATAATAAAGGAAGTCAGGAGTTTTACTTGGAGGAAGGGACACATTTAGAGATGGCAATGCAAAAATCATATTACACTGCATATTTGAACAGGACTGGGAGGATAGCTCATGGCAACACATTTGTCTTGGAAGCAAAACAATGCATAGCAACACAGGTTTGAATCCGGATCTTGCACTTAGAAACGGGTCTCTGGTATTAAGCATGTGATAAAAGAACAATTATAATTATAACACAGTTATTGGGAATATCCCTGAAAGCTATGTCAGTTCACAAGATGAATTGCCTGAGTCTTTAGAATTCAGTCAATGTATCTTTATGAACCAAACGATGTGATTTGTCATCACCAGGATGCAATTCCAGGTCGATGAAAATGAGACAGAAGAAAAAGAGCAAATTGAGGTGGAGGCTGAAATGCCTAGATATTTGAGATTTGTGCCTGTCTAAAGAGATACTGCCACACAATTAGAAAAAAGCACAGAGATACCTCCTCTTGAGGATTTTTCAGAATTGTATAAAATGGTAGAGGAACAGGTCTAAGCTGCAGATTCATGCACACAGGATTTGGAGAAAGACTAGTTGAAGAAAATATTTTAGAATTTAAGGATGTGCTCGCTAGAGGTGCATATTATTGTAGGCATACTAGCATGTTGCTACACTGCCAGAAGGGTGTGATAGGGAACCTGTCTTTGTGCAACAATATGGGCCTGTTTAAAGTCATTGGCAGAAATAATCAGAACCTTAGAGTTCAGAGGCATCATTAGACCCATTAAAAGTACCTCTAACATGCCTATAATAGGCATATTGAATCCCAATGGTCAGTGGCGGTTATGTGCAGACTTGAGAGAACTACTTAATAAGAGGGTACCTGTGTCAAGGTGACCCCTTCCATTCATTGAAGAAGACCTCATAAAAATCCAAGGGTCAAAGATTTTTACCACTTTAGATCTGACAGCTGGGTATTGCTGTGTGTTATTATCAAAAGACATACAACAACCTATTTGTGTTCCCCTTCCAAGGTCAACAATGTGCATGGAAAAGAGCGTGCTTTGGCTAAATCAACAGCGGGGGTGAGTTTGGAATTTTTTACACCTAGGCACTTCCAAATGCAGCCGAGAGAGGAACTGTGGTTTATGTGGATGATATCTTGATCAAGAGTGAGGACAAAAAAATCAATTTCAGTCAAATAAGACTCAGCCAATTGCAAAAAGCTGGGGCAAAGGTATCATTGCAGAAAGCGCAGTAGTGTAGAAAAAGGGTAAATTTCTCGAGGCATTAAGTCATGGAACAGGGATTGAACCCACCAAAGAAAGAGGTAGAAGCCATTCAAAAGTTGAAAGCTCCCACAAATTTGAAGTGTTTAACGAGGATAACAAATTACAATGTAAAATTCATAGAAGAATATGCAGAAATCACAAAACCATTGACTAAATTGCTGAAAAAGGGAAAGCCCTGGAATGGAGACAGGAACAGTGTGAGGCGGTAGCCAAGTTCAAGGATTTGTTAGTAAGGGTCCCATGTTTGGCCTATCCAAAGAAGAATCAGGATTTCTTCATAGAAATAGGTTTCAAATATTTGTTTATGTCAGCGGTCTTGAATCAAAAGTATGATTCAAATAACAAGACCATTGCGTCTGCCAGCAAAGCATTGTCACACATGGAAACCAAATGTAATTAATGTGAAAAAGCACTATTAACAACTGTTTGGGGATTACATCATTTCCACGCCATCACTCAAGGACAGCGGGTGATTGTGATACTGCTCATCAACCCCTGCAATTTTTACAAAGTAAAAGGTTCAAATCAGGAATTTTAGTACAACCAAGAATAACATCATGGACAATGACATTACAGGGATTCCCTGTCCAAGTGAGATATGAGGAGAATAAAAGAGGTCCAGTGGCTGACGGGCTGGCAGAATGTCCTGACTATGCATTGATAGGTACAACAGATAGTCCAGAGTTGGAAATTGATTTGTTTGAATTTGAACAATCACCAGACAAAGCATTTGATGAAGAAAAATGAAGAACTCTCCCAACCATATATATGTAAATGCATATCCATGTGTAGTATCGTGCCTGCAGAACGCAGGGACATAGTAAGGTTCTAGAATGCAGCCACCGAGATTGAGGGAAACATGAGACAGACTGTTGAAGGGTGAATGAAGGAAGCAGAGGACACACATTCATATCCCCTATTTATTACATGTATAACTTTACTTGATTTTCACTAAATAAATACTTTTGTTACAATCACCTTACGGGTGCGAGCCCACACTCAAGTGGAGATGAGTGGCCTTACCGAATGTAGGGCGATCAGTACTCACAGCTCGGCATCTCTGTGAGCAGCACTTGAAGAAAGTATAAAGCAATCCTAAATGGTGAGAGCAGCGAGGACGGTGCCCATGCCAAAGGCTGTGCTGCCTTTTTAGCGGATCCCAGGGTTCCCAAACACAAAAGGGAAATTTGAAGGAAGGACCCAGCATTGTGAGGGTCACTCACATCACTGACAGTCATTTTGTATGGTCAGGCGCCATGAACTGTACCAGCCCAATGAATAGGCCTCCTCCTCCCAGTATAAAAATCTTTTTTTTAAAAAAAAAAAAGTTTTAAATTTGTTTTATTTAGGGTTGATCTCCTTACACATTCTGCCTCAATTCTACCAACCCACATGTAATGAATATGTGACAATGGAATAATACCAAGAGAGTGAATGATTAACGGAATTGTACAACAATCTCTCTAAACACTAGAATAGTGCAACAACATTACCGAAACACATAACAAAAGCTATCCAAAGGGGTGCATGAGATATGGCTATGCACAGTGTGCCCCCACCAGCAATGTTTCGACCTGAAGTTGGCAAACCGATTCTACCATGGAAATGATGGCCAGAAGCATTTAACATTATGCTAATGTAGTCTGCAGCACAAATTACAGTGTAGAAAGATAAAACATCCTTATTCCTACATTGGGCCTCATTACGAGGTAGGAGGTAAGGGATTACCGGCACCAGTAAGGGTGGCAGTAATCCCTTACCTCCATGTTCCGAGGTCCCTTAGCGGGTCCCTTCCTTAACGCCTGGTCTGACCAGGTGTTAAAGACGGGACCCGCTAAGGGACTTCAGAGCTTATAACGGTACCGCAAATTGTGGCACCGTTATTAGCTACTTCCCCATTCCCATTGAGCCCTATGGGGACTCAAATGGGAATGGACAATGGTTCTCAGAATGGGGACTTACCGGGTGCTCCAAGGTTGGAATGACCCGGTAAGTACCCGTTCTGAGAACCCGGACCCTGTATGCGGTAAGGGGGTAGCCATGGTGCTATTAGCACCATGGCTACCTCCTACCTCGTAATGAGGCCCATTGTCTTGTTCCAGCTGCCAAGAAAAATGTGAAGACTTACCTGAGTTAATGACTGATGAAAGTGGGGATCTGAATGAATATGAATGAATATGAGAAGTCTATAAAGAAAAACAGCAAACACTATGAGAAAAAGCTAAGCACTATTCTAGAACAATATTAGTTTGGGAAAACGAATACAGGAGGAGAAAGTGTTAAACAGTACATTACAGATATGTGGAAGTTAGCCAGGACATGCACATTTAATCAGCAATTGGAGGAAAGATTGGCAGATCAATTTATGTTAGAATGCAGCCGCAGCAATGTATGAGGGGATCTCTGGGCGGTAGACTATCTCCCTCTGGAGACGGTCCTAGGCATGGCTAAACAGGTTGAATATACTGAGAACTGTGTGAGGACATCGGAAGACAGAGTGAAAGATATCACAGTAAAAACAGCCCTGGCTAGTACAACACAACCACCCAGTGGGGAATCAACTGCAGTCATAGGTAATCAGAGCGTGAGAAGGAAGTGAAGCAGCGATATCAGGGAGTCCAGGTACAACAATGAAAACCGATGTACAAGAGATACAATGAACAAAGACAACAAAAGGGGTTCTACCTCAGAATTCCTATGAGGAGGGCAAAGAGGAAGGAAGCAAACTTCTTCAATAATGTTCTACAGGTATGACTGTCCGTCCCATTGGCTTAATAGTCCGGTCTGTCCTGCTCTCAGGATAATTTGCAGAATTTATAATGAACAAGGACATCTGGATAGATGCTGTAGTAATAAAAATAACTTCATAAATTGGATTGGAAATGAAGGAAGTGATGAAGGTGAAGAATGTATTTCAATGGTAAGAAGTGAAGATAATGAGCTTGATAGTCCCAAAACTACCATTCATATTAATGGTGTCCCGATTGTAATCATGGTGCATTTGGGAGTGTCTCTTTGACGCCTCTTTCTCTTTCTCTCCACACTCTGCAACAGCCTCTTCCTTAATCTGCCTCTTTCCTCCATTTGTCCCCTCCAACTAAACCAGAATAGGACTGTGAAACATATACTTGGCCTCAAGCACTGGGACTGTATCTCTCAAGCCCTAAAATATCTCCACTGACTGTGGTGACTGCAAGGATCTAATTCAAGAGCCTATGCGTCATCCACAAGGCTGTCTGGGGCCTGGGAACTTTCTACATCCAGCTTTTCCTCGCTAAAATATCTCCCTGCCAGAGTCCTTCGGTCCACTGGCTCCAACTCTCTGCAAGTCAAATGCTTCTCCAAGCACAGAGTGGGAGGTAGATCCTTCTCCTGGGCTGGTTACACCCTCTGGAAAGGCTTCCCTACGCCCCCTCAGACTTGAGAAGGACCTTCTTAAGTGCCTGAAACGTCTCAAGACTTTCCTTTTCTCCTCTTCCTTCCCCCTCTCCCTAAATGTTCCCTCAGCCATTGTGACCATGGCCTAGTCCATTCTGAGTCATACAGGGGCTAGACTCCTTCTATACAAGGTCCCCCCAGCAACCCATGCCAGCACTTGCCCTTGGGCTTCCTCTCCCGGACTAGCAGCAACCTGGTCCACCCTGTCCATCGCACTCACCTTCCATTCCCCTGCTTGTTCCTCTGGCACTTGTCATCTTGGCCCCCCAGCAGTTGCCCACCCCCTCCCTTTGGGCACCCTACTCCTGCACTTCTCCCTCTCCCCTCTGCAATTATCCCCTTGTCTTGTACTTGCACAGTAGGATTGTCACAAGGCCAATATAAAAATGCATTGCTTTGTTCTTTCCCCATGCCGCCTAATTTATCTTGTGGCAGCTGGAAACACTTGTGTATAAGCACCATGCAAATATCCAATAAACAAAATAATATAAATAAAAAATATACTAATTCCGGAGGTGGAATGCAGAACATGTTTATCCTAGTATTTACATGAAGTAGATATCAAGCCAAGAGCTTATGGTGGAGCAATAATTGCCCTGATTGGATCGTTCAAAGCAATTTGGGGCTTCAAGGGAAGGCAGGACAAAGGGTGTATGTATGCTTCAAAGAAAGGAGGATTTCCTCTCTTGAGTTGGACACATCAGAGGTTGCTGAAGGTACAGTGTGATCCGAATGCAATGGAATAAATCTTCTTGATTGAGAGTCCATCGATGAGCAAAGAAAAGATAAAAAAAGAAGTATTTAAAGATTAAATTGGTTGTTTGAAAGAGTTGACATATCATATAATGCTTAAACAAGGCTCTAAATCAGCAGAGAGATTAAGTGAAGCTGGAATTGAACATATGAGAGCAAGGAATCATAGAAAGCACTGATGCAGCTGAATGGGTGCCCCCTCTAGTTGTGGTAAGGAACAGCTCAGTATCATTCAGAGTGTGTATTGACTTAAGAGAGCTCAACAAATGTGTGATTTCTGAAAGGCATCCTTTACCTAATATACAAGAATTGATTTCTTAAATGGGTGCTGCTCCGGTATTTTCGACACTCAATCTTACATCTGCTTATCATCAAGCTAAGTTGCATAAGGAATCTAGACATCTGACTGCATTTATTACTCAAGAAGTACTGTTCCAATATTGCAGGATGCCATTTGGACTTATCTCTGTGGCTTCTGTGTTTCGAAGATCATGCACAGAATATGTGATGGAGAGGAGGGTGTTCTCATCTTTCAAGATCATATTTTAGTCTATGCAGAAAATGAAAACGAACATGATAAGGGATCTGAGAGAGTCCTAAAGAAGCTGCATGATGTAGGAATGGCTCTCAGTACATAGAAATCAAAAGTTAACAGGAAGAACATTTAGTATTTGGGGCATGTGATCTCTAAGGAAGGAATTTCACCAAAGATGGATCTGATTGATGCAATAGAACATATGATCACACCAAATTGCAAGGAACAGGTCCGAAATTGTATCGGCATGCGAGTATATTATTCAAAGTTTATTCAAGGATTTGATGATCCCACCGTGGCCTTGAGAGGAATGATGAATGTGAACAAGCAATTTACATGGGATAATAGGTGTGAAAATTAATTTCAATACATAAAGTGAGCATTAGCAGCAGCACCAGCTTTACAAAACTACACGAAAGGAAGTCGTACAGTGATTACGTCTGATTCAAGTAATGTTTGATTGGGACTGGTTTTAATGCAAATTGATGAAGGAAAAGAGCAGGTGATAGCGTTTGTGTCATGATTGCTGAAGGGCTTGGAGAAGGCATATGCAACCATGGATAAAGAAGCGCTGGCCATCAGATAAACTGTGGACAATTTCAGGAGCTTTGTCTGGGGTACCAGATTTGACTTTCGTACTGATCACAAACCAATTTTCCAAGATCAATTTTCCCTGTGCAGGTTCCTAAATAAATAAAACCACTTTTAAAATATATATGATATAAAAACACATACATTTGATCAAGGGAATCTGTGTTGAGTACCATTACATAGCCTAGATCTATTTGTATCCATACTGCTAGCCCCCTAATGGGCCAACCATTATTGCTCATAACAGCCGGAATAAGAAAACAGTTTACTGGGAGCCCCTCCATTTTCCAGTAAACAATGAATACACATATTGTCACAGTTTTTGATTGTATGGTCAATGGGTTTGATTACAAGAGGTGAACTGACACATCAATCACTCTTCTTTGATCATCCTGAATCTCTTGGCTTAGCTTAAATTGGAATATGGCTACCGTTATTGTCCTTTGTTCATAAATTATCAGGTCAGGGGCACAATCAGACTGACTCCCTCTCGTTACATAGCCCTGTAAGAGATTTATGCAGAATACGTTATGATTCATATGGGGGAAATATTCTAAAATCGATCACAATAGCCCCTGGGTTAACTTATTCAAAGTTACTTTGATTATACCATACTCAGAATAAAATGGATTAGAGGAGCTATTGGTATCCACAGTGTTATCTCATAATGGACAGCAGGTTTTATGGTGGCAAGTCAGTCCAACTGATACTTTCATTAATCAGGCTGTCTTGTTTACTTTAGGTTAAGAAGGTAACTTAGACACCTTAACCGTAAAGAACACATTGGAAGGATCCAAATGTAAATGTTTTTTTCAGTGTAGGTGTAGGTCACTTTAATAACAGAGGGGAGAGGAATGGCTTCCACAGGATTAAACAGCCAATAGGAAGGAGGGGGTAGTTCAAATCACTCAATTAGGCGGTAGGTCCTCACAAATGGGCAGCAAGACTTCCTACAAACTTGTCAGAGCCCAGCATCCTCTTCCTGTTGAGGATGAAGACATGGTGCCAGGCACCCAATTAGGGGGTAGGACTTTACAAAGTGAACAGCACAACTTCCTGCAGACTTGGCGTGGGCACTGGAGCACCGAATCACAGTTTCTTTTTATGTTCAGGGAGAGGGACATGGACTCAGGCACGCAATCAGGTAGTAGGCCCTCACAGCTGAACATTGCAACTTTGCACAGACTTGGTGCAGTTTCTGGCTTGCTGATGCATATCTTCTTCCTGGATAGTGAGTAGGATGTGGTCCCAGTCCGCCAATCATGCAATACATCATCATAGCTGAACAGCGCAACTTCATTTGCACATTAAAATGGTAAACATGAAATTGGACTGCACATCTGAACAGTACAACGTCCTGCAGATTTGGTGTGGGTGCTGGTGCATGGAAGCACAGCATTGTGTTACGGTTATGGAGAGGGGCATAGTACCAGGCACTCAATCAGGTGGTAGGCCCTCACAACTGAACATTGTATTGTACTGTATTTTATTTATATAGCGCGCCTAGCCCTTGGGCATCTGGGCACATTTCTTCAAGGTTGCATGAATACATAAAATCATAATAGTTAAGGTTACATGACTGATGCAGTTACATAGACATTATTTACAAGTATAAGGTGATGCAGTTACAAAGACATTATTTACAAATATGATGAAGCAAGATACAGCAGGAAATATTATACAGACGTAGACATAAGTGATATATATGCATGGATCACTCACTACAAATTTAGCAGTGAGCGGTCTGTTAGGCTTCGTTCATGATTAGCCACTGTTTGAGGCTCATTCGGAATTTGTTGTAAGAAGGTTCCAATCTGATACTAGTGGGTAGGGCGTTCCAATTTTTGGCTGCCAGTCCTGGACAGCTTCTTTCACTTGCCTTTTGGAGTTTAAATGGAGGTACTATTAGGGTGCAGGAATGGGAGGATATGGTCAGTCTGTCCGATGTGTGGAGTTTGAATTTGTCGCACAGATATAAAGGTGCTTGATTTTTTAGACTTTTATAGGTAAGTGAGAGGCTCTTATATTTGATTGTTTGGTTTATTGAGAGCCAATGAATACTTTGTCTGAGCTCCGAGATGTGTAGTGTTCTTGGGAAGTTAGTTGGTGCTCTAAGTTCATTGTTTTGAAATGTTTGTAGTCTTTTTAGGTTGCGCTGGTTTGTGCCTAGGTAAAGGGCATTGCAATAGTCTAGTTTTGTTAGTACTAGCACCCTGGCTAGAGTGGGACAGTTGTCAGTATTTAGAAAAGCTCTGCAAACATTGATGAGCTTACATGTGTAGGCTGTGGTGGAGGCAGTTGCTTTGATTTGTCTGGCCAGAGAAAGATTGAGTGAATGTACATGCCTAAGGTCTTGACATCTTTAGAGACCTCGATGTCATTGCCCCCAATGTTGAAGGTGTTGAACTGGATGTCAAGTTTGTTGATTTGGGTACCTACCAGGAGTAGCTCTGTCTTGTCATTTGAGCATAGTCAATGGGCCTCATTACACGTTGTGCGGTAAGAATCGACATTTACCGTCATGGCGCTATTAATGTGTCCGCCTTGGCAAGAGGCCGCTAATAGCGTACCATTACGAGTACCTGGACAGGAGCATATCGTCATGCCACTAATGACCCTACCACCATGCCGCTAAAGACCCCAAAAAGACCCTTAGCGGCACCGATGAAAGCGCTGATAGCACTTCCGACCTCCCGCAACATGCAAACAGCGGTCACCGCTAATAGCGCCCATCGCAATTAGCGGTCACCGCAATTAGCGGTCACCGTTAAATAGTGGAACTGGAAATAGCGTCATCGCACAGGAACGGGAAAGAGCATGGCGGCCATCTTTAAAAACACAGTCCATTGCCATCCTCTGCCCCTGGACCTGTTTCGAGAACTATGCCAATCCAAACCCACAAGGATTCCCTCGCCATGCCTAAGGCCATAAGAAAAACAACCGACCGGCAGCGCAAGGAGAAGTTCACCAATGAGGAGCTAACAATGCTCACTGAGACCCTTGCAGCAAATGCCGACGTGGTATTTGCCAACGACATGCGGCGGGAGACCCTGATCCGGAAGAAGGCTATCTGGGCAGAGGTTGCCCTGAAAGTGAGTGCGGTGGGCACCACCACCCGCACTGTCCGGGAGTGCAGAAAGCGGTGGGACGATCTCCGCCTCCGGGTCCGCAGCATACTGTCTGCGAACCGCAATATGGCCATGGCCACAGGAGGTGGTGCCGAATCGCCAATAAAATTGAAGGAGTGGGAGGAGACCTGCGCCAACACGATTGGTGTTGAATCATCGAGGGAGTCGGAAGTATGGAGCATGGTGTGCCCACTACATCAGATGGAGGTGACTGTACACATGAAACTATGCACTGTGAATGTTGATGTCCCCCCCAAATGTGAGCCCAGATTCACCTCATGGATGCGCCAACATCCAAACATGCATACAACCCTGCCAATGTCAGTGTCAAACCCAAACACACACACATGCACTCATCACCACAGACAAGTGCCACACAGAACCATGCATGGATGACCCACTCAACAGACCCATCACCTGCATCCCTACCAATGAAGTCCCAATGCACACAACAGCATGATTAACATATTCTGCATGAAGTACATTGAACCATCACCAATGCCACCCCTCTCCTTGTCCCCCACAGGATCACATACAGACAGTGAAGAACCTGGCACTGTAACTCAGGCACCCCCTGCCAAGAAAAAACCCAGGCCACAGGACACAGGGGACACCCCCAATACATCAAGGGGAAAAGGGAGAAGTGTTCCCATGCAGAGTGCCAAACATCGCCGGAGCGCCACTGCTACCATACCGCAGTCCACACCAGCAACAACTGCCACACCTTCAGATGTGAACCCCCCACCACAGATTCCAGCCACAGAGGGCCCACCCTCTGCTGCCACAAGTTCCACAGGTGAGGCGGAAGCCACAGCGCCGCTCTCAGATGTGGAGGACACCCCACCCCCCACAGGAACCCTAGAGGCAACTCCACAGCAAACACCAGGGTCCAGTGTCCAGTAGCCCACCGGTGGCTTCACCAGATGTCCTGGATGCAGAGGAAGGCGCAACAGCCACACCACAAGCATGCCACAGTGCCCTTGACCTGGCCAGCATCAGGCAGCGCAAGGAGGACATTACTGTGCTGGTTGGGCAGCATGTGGAAGAGGCTGCCTGTCTCAGGGGGGAGATAACAGAGACTGCCAGGCACTCAAGGGAGGCGATTGAAGCCTGTACCAACAGGCTGTGTGTGGAGATTGGCCAACTCAGGCAGGTCCTCACGCGTATAGCGGACACAATGGACCGCCAGTTCCCACCACCACCACAGGGACAGATAGCCACCTCATCATCTGCTAGTTCGAGGCAGACAAGCCCCCTCCGCCGCTCCACGTGCTCCACGAGGCGCACGTCAACCCAACCTCCTAATGCTGGTGGTGGCAATGGGGAATAGGGACTGCATGGTCTACCTTCCACGTGTGCAGCAGGACAACAACATTGTGCAAGACACATAAGGGGTTGTTGTCAGGGGGAGGGGGTAAAGGGTATTTCGGGACTGTTGTGGGGGGAGGGGGGAAGGGTGTTTTGGGACTGTTGTGGGGGTAGGGGGGAAGGGTGTTTCGGGACTGTTGTGGGGGAGGGGGGAAGGGTGGTGGGATAGTTGGGGATATGCACTTTTTCATCTTAATATTCCTTAATACACTGGTGATTACTCAAAACACAGGCTTGGACTTCTTCATTGTGTATGTGTACTTTATTGGTGACAGGGTCCATTGTGCGCTTCAACACAGACACCAGTGCATTACTACCCATATCCATCCTACAGAGTGAAACCATGTTACTCAGAAAATTTGGTTGATCAGATGCTGTCTCACATCACATCCCTCCTGGCCATCGCCTCTTGCATGACCTGCATCCCCGTCACCTCCGTCCTCATCACCATCATCATCCTCATCAGGTGCTTGTATTTCAACGTCAGGAGGCAGTGGCACATTCCGTCTGATACACATATTGTGCAGCATGACACATGCCATGGTGATCTTGGCCACCTTCTCATGGCCGTACAGGAGTGTGCCACCAGGCCTGCTAATGCACCTAAACCGTGTCTTCAAAAGGCCAAATGTCTCTGCTCTATCACGACACGGGTACGGTTATGTGCACGATTGTAGTCCTCTTCGTGCTGGTTCTGTGGGTTCTGTACAGGGGTAAGGAGCCACCTCTTTAGGGGATACCCGGCATCACCTGTATGGGGGGAAGAATGGGGACCTGTTACTGGTCATCTCTGGAGTGGCCTGTACATATCACACAAATCAACTTTGCATTGTGATTAATATCCACAACTAACAGCATGCATGCAGATGATCTGTGTGACTGCAATGTGCAAAGGTGAGCTTGACCCTGCAAGTGGACATGCCCAAATCATGGCTCAGACACCAATTGACATGTCCTGGGTGAGGCCAGGTCTTAGGTGTCCCTGGGCCCAGGAAAATTTGATACCACACTGCTAGTGTGGTGGCATTCCGACATCGATGTTGCAGTGCTGTGTAGAATCACTTCACCGGTGCTATAGGTATGTGGTTGGATGCTATGGCTAGGGGTGATCCCTTTGCATTCATTCAAGGGCACATTTCTGTATTGATGTTGTGCTGCGCTAATTCTGTATTACCATCTTGCCGCCATGTTGCTGATTTGTGTATTATGTGGTGTGGCATGGTGTGCAATGTGGATGTGGATGGATGTGTAGCATTCGTTGACCTGGATTGTTCTCTATGTTGTGCAGCTTATCATTGCATGTGGGTTATTGTCAGGTACATTGCGGCTTTCACTGATGGACATTGGGGTACATCCTTATGTCCATTTCTCCTATGGACGACAGTCAACTCCCATTTGGAGTACGTATCCCCCCCCCCTAAACAAACCCAGTTGGAGTATGTATCTCTCACCCCCCCCCCCAATCACACTGCCATGTGCTTGGCCGGCTACTCACCGAGTAGCCACGAACGTTGTCCAGCTTGTCGCTCCATGTAGCGTGGTATGGTTGAGTTCCGCAGGACCATGGAATCATGGGTTGATCCGGGAAATCGGGCACAACAATGTGTGATTATCTTGTTAGCGTCACATACCATTTGGACATTGATGGAGTGAAATTGCTTCCTATTTCTATAGACTACTTCATTGTGATGTGGGACCACCAATTCCACATGGGTGCAGTCGATGGCCCTGATGCAACTTGGGATGCCTGCCAGTGAATAGAAGCCAATTTTGGTGTTTGCAATCTCCTGGGCAGTCCGGGGCAGGAATGTGTGTTCACGTGCATGCTTCAGGAGGGCATCCAGTACCTGGTTCAGCGTGCGTGAGAATACTGATTGTGGGATGCCATGCATCTGCCCCAGTGTATGCTGGTAGGTGCATGTTGCCAGGAAGTGGAGCACAGTCACCACCTTCAGTAGAGGGGGGATGGCAGTTCTGATGTCTATGGGGCTCACAATATCATCATGTATCATGTCCACGATGCTGGTGATGGTATCCGGTCCAGACGGTACAGGGTGTGTAGCTGCTCAGGGGTTAGGTTAAATGGACTGGCTCTGATCCTGGGGATTGGTGGCTGCCTCTGTGGTATGACTAGGTGCCCTGGTGGTGCTTGCTGTGCCTATCCTGCCCTCCTCCTCCTCCTCCACCTGCGTCTCCTCTGTGCTGCCTGTTGTTGTTGCTGCTGCACTGCAATCATGTCCTCCAGCCCATGTAATTCTGCTAGTATTGGAACCATCTTGGTGTGGGAAGGGGTGTGGTGTGCTCCTTGTGTGCTGCCACCGTCTCCATTGCCTCCACCTGTGATGATTGTGTCCACCTGTGGCAGGTGGGAACACTGCTCTGTTCTTTTAATGGGTGGTTCACAATGCCGGTATTAGCGCCATGCCAGTAAGGGTTTTTTGGGGCTTTACCATGACGCTATTAGCATGTCCGCATGGCTTGTGATGGTGGGCTATTAGCGGCATGGCGCTATTTGCGGGATGAAGGGTCGCGCGCACGCGAACTGACCACTATTAGTGGCACCGTAGTTAGCGGTGCCACTAATAGCAGTAATTTGGGTCGTAATTGGCATGGGGATTTAACCTTACCGGTATTCCCTTACCCGTAACATTAATCCCTTACCACACAACGTGTAATGAGGCCCAATGTGTAGCCATCCATGCTTGGATGATGAGGTATATGTTGTTAAGTCGTTTGGTGTCAGTAATGTAGTTGCCTGATATGGGGATGAGAATGTGGGTGTCATCAGTGTAGTTGGTATATTTGATACCCATTTGGTCTAGGATGTCAAATAGGGGCTTTGTAAATATGTTATAGAGCGTCGGGGAAACACATGAGCCTTGAGCGACCTCGCATGTGATGGCAGTGGGTGGGGCAGATACAGTCAGGGCAAATACTCTGGTAGTTCTATTTCTGAGGAATGATTGGTGCCAAGTGGTGGCGTCGTTTGAGAAGTGTGCTGCGGAGGAGAGATGGCTGCAAAGGGATTTTTTATCCACTAGGTCGAAGGCAGCTTATAGATCTAGTAGTAAAAGGAGGGCAAGATTGCCTTCATCTTTTATAGCTTCTATTTTGGTTACTAGATCTATCAGTGCTGTTTCGGTGCCATGCCTAGGTTGGAATCCTGATTGTCTTAGGCCCAGTAAATCTTTGCTTTCCAGATGATGCTGAATCTGTAAGTAGGCTGCTCTGTCGGTGATCTTGAGGAGGAATGGTACTGTTATGATCCATCTGTAGTTAGAGTGTTAGGGTCAAAGAGGGTTTCTTGAGAAGGGGCATCACCCAGGCGTCCTTAAGGTTGGTCGGTACTGTATTGGATGTGAATGAAGCATGGCAACTTCGCCCAGACTTGGTGTGCTTGCTGCCGTGCTGAAGCACAGCTTCTTTTTGGAGAGGGAGGGGTCTGGTTCCAGTCGCCCAGGCATGTAATACATCCTTGTAGCTGAACGCCGTGACTTTGTTTGCACATTAAAAAGGTAAACATGAAATTAGCCATAACATTCTTTTTTACATACCATATGAAACTCAATTGACGCAAAGCTGTTCTATGTTTATATATATTCAAGGAAAAACTTTAGTTGCAGGGAGCTTAAGGTGAGAACGCTAAACAAAACCCCTGAAATTCCACTAAAGCCACCTTAACTGTGCACCCCTGTTGCTCAGCCTATGACCAATGATGATATCACATATACCCTTCCTTATAACACCTTCACCCCATCCTACCAAGTATGTTATTTAGGAACTCCAATCTCCAACCCCCTTTACAACACAAACACTTTCTCACGGACAGCGCTCTAGAAAATGGAGTAACACCTGAGCCGTATACCTAACATGTCCCAATATAATGGTCAGGCAATTACTACTAATCAAGCACACCTGACTTCCATTCACCTTCCTCACACAGATAAAAGACAGAGCACAAGAGCACACTATGAGCAAGGTAAAGCACACAAGGAAACAGCAGTTCAAAGATGGCAGTTTAACAAGATGAGAAAGATGGCGAAACAGAAGGGGATTGCAAGTAGGGATGTTCCCTTGACATTTTTGACAAGGACCCATTACTTTCATGCACCCTGGATATTGGAATGCGTAAGACCAGGAAAATAAGCTGAAGAATCCTGTATTGTTTGTTGGAGATACCTGGGGCCCTCCCGAGTCACGAATCAAGGCGCGGAGAATTACCCGCTGTGGTACTGCCCTTGGCTCAAAGAACAATGCAGCATCAGTGAAATCAACACATCCAGTGAGTTGGGGAGACCAATACAAGACAGGTCTGTCTTGAAGCCAAGGTTTCAAGTGGAAAAAGTGTATGGTGAGCGTTGGAAAGAACATTGTTTGAAATATGTGTGATAAAAGAAGGAACTGCTGACGAGTGATTGAACTTTGAAACAAAGATACGATACCATTGACAGAGTGGTCCGGCACCACGTGGGTGCTCAATCAAAGGTCTCTTCAAGGTGTCCAGTTGAAAAGTGAAAGAGTTGTAGGGAGTTGTGAATCAAAGTGGTCCTGCGACGGGTCAAGCAAAACCCTGCGAGCAATAGAATGTCTTCGATGTTGATACAGTAAAGAACATTTGTGGCAAAGTTGATAAAGTTGTTCCGAGCCTGGCCGAGGGAGATCAATTGAAAACTTTCTGTAAAAGTGGGTCTGAGCCTGATGGAGGGGGATCTGGGTGAAGCGGAATTCATCTGAGAATGTGGACGTGTGAAAACCTAAGAAGGTGGGTCTGAGTCCAGCGTAGGGGGACCCGGGATGCACAGAAAATCACCTGAGAATGTATACGTGTAAAACCCTAAGGAGAAAGGAACTTTGTTGTTTGTCATGTTGCATCAGGCCCTCTGGAAAAGTGACTTTGAATGGCAAAGAGACTTTGACACAGAAGGCTATGATGTTGAAGTTTGGAACTGCACACTCATGCTAGAGAAGCCAGAGACTGTGCTAAGCTTGAATGTGCCGACTTGTCCCATGCTGAAAATGTGGGGAATGGAAGCCAAAGGCTTGAATATCCTGACATATTTCTTGAACACTTTTCTTTTGCTTAATATTGTTTCCCACACGGTTTGTATTTAGAAGTAAGGATTGGCAATATGTGTATTAGTATAGACTCTTTTATATTGACAAGACACCACTAAGACTGCATTATTATTATTTGATTGTCACAGCTTGCTCCCATCTTTAGATTTAGGTTTAGAACCCAATTGAAGTTCAATAAAGACCCTTAAACTGTAATCACTTGTATTTCTCTTAATGTTTGATACTATGCCTTCCTTACAAAGGGGAGAAGAGACTATATGTACTCCCTTCTCCCATTCCATGGTGGCCATCTTCTTTGCTTAGTTTATTTTTCTGTTTAACTGACCGCCATCGAAATGGTGAATAGACTTTTACAGTGAGCACACAGCGAGCATTCATGGTCTTCTAACTGTGCTACCCTGGTTTAATTGAAGAAGCAGTATGCAGCAATCCTTGCACACGGTATATCGCCGCTGCATAGCTAAGCTCCATGGATGATGGAGAGTTTTATATTGAATCAGAGTTAGTAGAAACAATGAATCACAATTGTCTGATCCAGTAAAGGATCTGACAGGCCATGATGAAGCACAACAATGTCGTAAATGCATTGGCCCTTTTATGGATCTGCACAGATCATGAAAAATATGATTAACTTATAAATAGAATTTCTGAATAAATTATAATTTGGTTTGAAGAAACACAGAATTGTCAAATTTTTCAAGAAACTCAAAGCTAATTGTCGATGTTAGGGAGAATTCTCTGTTTAGGCTGAATTTCCTAACCTAGTGAGTCCCCCAGCAGCTTTGCTGGATTTCTGGAGTTTGTTTTTTTTCCATCCTGCCAAGAGTGAGACTCTTTTCTCCCACTCTTGGACATGTATGTGTGTGTAATTCCTTTGAAATGCCAATGTGTTCGATGGGCTATGGGGTCTTTTACTCCATAGGGTCTCATATGTTTTTCTATGTGTGTTACACCGCACCCTACGTGCCGTAACACTGGGGCGTCCTAGCGGACCCCCACCATAGACTCCATACCCGGGGACTGACTACTGTCTCCCCGGGCATGTAAAGTCACCATTGGCTTTACTAGACCTAAATTTACTAACAGGACTAGTACAAACCATCTTATTGTGGACGTACTAGTAGGGGTCATTCGATTACTCCTAGACCTGTTACTCGAGGGGGCACTGTCCCGTCCCCCCTCGTCGAGTTTTTGGCTGGTGGCAGTGGAAACTACTTGTTATGTTCGACCCCAAGCATAACCCCATGGGATTCATCCCATTGTTGGAGATTGGCTCTTTTTCTCGTTAATCTCTAACGTACCACCGATCTACTTATCTTAAATAAGTTTATCGAGTGGTATTTTCTGCCAGAACTCGGTTTGTAAAATGGCGTCTGTGTTCGTCTCTGTGACTCCTAAACCAAAGGTCGAGCCCTTTGTTCCACTTTTGGCGGGCCTCTGTACAGAGACCCTCCAAAGTGGTGCCATTCTGTTTGGGTTACCTCAGGGGTGTGGGAGGGGGTTTAGGCACCCTGGACCGAGTTGCCTTGCCAACTCATGTCGCACTCTGAAGTGATTGGCCCAAGTGGTGAGCGTTCCCGCGCACCACTTAGCATGTGTTGATTGACAGCTAGGCTGAATGAATGGGGGTTTTCTGCATAAAAGTAGGGCTTTTGGGACTGGATCTTCAGAAGTCGCCACAGGACCTAAGAATCCGGCGAGGGTAACGCTGAGCCGACCTGCACAACGACACCTCCGGTGGAGCCCTGCGGAACCGACTCACCACTTCCCGACGACAGAGGAGATCTCCCTGCCGGAGAGTCTCTTCCCCTGACTGGTGGGAACAACCAGTCCCCTTTGCTTTTTATTCGCCTCAGGACGCAGTGGTCGAATTGCCCGTGCAGAAGCACCTCGGCAACCGGATAGCCCGTATCCCTGAACCGCGACCAAAAGGTGGTGCCTTGTGACGGAGCACTCCGCGGCTGGTCTCTTCCCTGGTGGTGCACCGGACTTCATTTTCTTCGACGACGAGATCATCTCTACTCTTGGCAAAGACCCGACGTGCATCCACCACCAGGAACAACTTCCCCCGCCGGAGCTGCCCTCCACAACAAGGTACCGTGTCCGCCTGGCTTCCCTTTCGATCGGTTCGAGTGAGGTGTCTTAATCCTCTCCGTTCCGTTGGGTCGCCTCCAAGCTTTTCTCATTCGTTGTTCTGAACTGGTTCAATCCACCGATAACAATTTGCAATACAGACTTGAATGCATCTCCACTAGAGACTTTTTGGGACATCGCGCCTTGCCTCTCTCCGAGTGGGCCTGGCCTCTGAACTGTACAATCTATTGTGATTCTTGCCTTCCTGCCTTGCATTTTATCCGATAGGAGCGAACTGTGTTGATTTCGTAACCTGCCTATCTTTTTCTCTCCCGTCCTAACTATATTCGAGTGTCATCTAGGTTGAGGTATACACCTCTGTCTGAAAATAAGTGGTACCAGTAGAACCTAGAGTTGTCAATATTGCTAGGGGGATTGATCATCTACTCCGTAGAGTAATTGTGTTTGATTTGTTTGCCGTGATTTGCTATAGTGTTTTGCATAGACATTTTGTTATAAATAAATACCTTAATATCTTTACACTAAGCCTTGTTGCGTGTTTGCTTGTCTTGCTGTGAAGAATTGCCCTATTTTGTATACTCCACATACTGCTCAACTTTTCTTGAGAGAAGTCTGACTGCTCAGCCACAGCTACCACGTGAATCTGTGTGGTGCAGACTGCTACCAAGTGGGTTCACCGCCAACGTCTGTAGTCCTAAATCTTTTGCAGTGGTCCCAGAGGGAACTGCACAGGTTTCCACCTAACAGTCGATATTCGGAGTGCAGCCCACACTGCTGGCTTCATAGCCAAGGTCCTTTTCAAACAAATGGACTTCATATCACATTCCATGGTGGACAGCTTTTTTTTGTTGCTTTTTTCAGTTTCGAAATGCCAGAGTGTCTTCAACTGAATATAGACACTATTAGTAACCTGGGATGAAGTGGATGAAGAGTTCTGGCAGATGTGTTGCATCAAAAAGAAAACATCTTGGGAAGGCCTTTCACTCATCCAAGTGGTACTGCTGGAGATAGGAGCAGCACATCTGTAGACACTACATAAAAAACCTCCTCTCTGAACATCTCTAGTATTTCTAATATCTCTTAAAATAGAGTGTTCTAGTGCTGCCAGTGTTTGAAGACTCTGGGTGTTGCTAGCAGCACTTTTAATTTAATGGCTGTAGGTTTATTCCGCACAACCACTGCTCACAGTTACAGTGAAGACATGAATTGAATGAATTTTGAATTTGTATAGTGCAGATCCTGAGGGAACTAAGTGGCAAGCCACATCTAGGTGCATATGTTAATGGAAAATAGAGTGTTATACAAGGAAGGAATTCATGTTACAAATTATTCAAATAGGTGTGTTTTTGCTGCTTTTTAAACATATCCAATGATTATATTTTCGGCAAATGGAGTGGCAGCTCATTCCAAGCCCGAGGCCCAGTCATTGAAAACCATCTGTCACCATGGGTGGATTTTAAAGGGGGAACTACCAAAAGGTCTTGACTTAATGACCTAAGTGGTCTTGAGGGATTGTAGATTTTCATCTTTTCAGCAAAATAAACTGGTGCCAGGCCCTGTAAGCACTTAAAGACTAGACATAGTAGCTTAAACCTGATACGTTGGTGGATTGGCAACCAGTGAAGTTTCCTACGACATTCTGAGATCAATCCTTTCCGGGGCAGTGAGAAGATAAATCGAACTTCAGAGTTTTCAGCCACTGTGAGGCGTTGCAGCTGGTATTTTGTTCAGCGCACCAAAAGCCCATTGCAATAATCCAGCCTGGCATTAACAAGAGTACCAATCACAGTTGACCAATCCCCATCTGAGATAAGGGGGAGAAGAAGTTTTACAGGGTAATTCATAGAATTTCACAGAAAAGTGTCGCAAGCGGCTGGCGCAGAGTGTCCGCGTGCGATTGTCTGCGCCAGGCGCGTGCGCCAAAACCGATTTCCGCGCACAGCGTATTCATGGATTTTAGGCTCCCAAACCAGCCGTGGCGCAGAGTATCGCAGCGACCCTGCAGCAGCGCCAGTAACGCCCCCAAGAACGCCCTCGCGCAAGGAAAAGCCATCAAAATCGCTAAATCATCGCAAAGGGCTGCGCAAACCCTGGACCAGTTTACAAGGCTGCCAAACAAGGAACGCAAAGCGGGTAACGTTCATATCAGGGGTACGCGGGAAGTTTTATATGCGATTAGCCAGGGTAAGTGTATTACAGGGGTACGCGGGAAGTTTTACACGCGATTAGCCAGGGTACGTGTATTACAGGGGTACGCGGGAATTATCACACGCGATTTGGCTGGGTACGTGTATGACAGGGGTACGCGTGAAGTTTCACACGCGATTAGCCAGGGTACATGTATTACAGGGGTACGCGGGAATTATCACACGCGATTTGGCTGGGTACGTGTATTACAGGGGTGCGCGGGAATTATCACATGCGATTTGGCTGGGTACGTGTATTACAGGGGTGCGCGGGAATAATCACACACAATTTGGCTGGGTACATGTATTACAGGGGTGCGCGGGAATTATCACACGCGATTTGGCTGGGTACGTGTATTACAGGGGTGCGTGGGAATAATCACACGCGATTTGGCTGGGTACGTGTATTACAGGGGTGCGCGGGAATCATCACACCCGATTTGGCTGGGTACGTGTATTACAGGGGTGCGCGGGAATAATCACACGCGATTAGGCTGGGTGGGTCCTCACAGGTGTTCCCTGTACACCCTCCACGGCCCCTGCAGGCAGCCCACAAAACAGGGGACTACCCTGCACACCTGCTCATGTCTCCCACCCCCCACCCCCCTCAGCAGTGTGGGGCACCCTCCACCAGGCCCCCACTCATGTCCCCTATCACCCCCACCCCCCAGCCACCATGGGCAGACCCACCAGGCTCCCACCCATGTCTACCACCATCCCCACCCCCCAGCACTGTGGGGCAGCCTCCACCAGGCCCCCACTCATGTCTCCCACCCACCCCACCCCCCAGCCACCATGGGCAGCCCCCACCAGGCCCCCACTCATGTCCCCTATCACCCCCACCCCCAGCAGTGCAGGGGCAGCTTCCACCAGGCTCCCACTCATGTCTCCCACCCACCCCACCCCCCAGCCACCATGGGCAGCCTCCACCAGGCCCCCACTCATGTCTCCCAACCCCCACCCCCCCCAGCAGTGTGGGGCACCCTCCACCAGGCCCCCACCCATGTCTCCCACCACCCCCACCCCCCAGCCACCATGGGCAGCCTCCACGAGGCCCCCACTTATGTCTCCCACCCACCCCCACCCCCCAGCAGTGCAGGGGCAGCCTCCACCAGGCCCCCACTCATGTCTCCCACCCACCCCCTAGCCACCATGGGCAGCCCCCACCAGGCTCCCACTCATGTCCCCTATACCCCCCACCCCCAGCAGTGCAGGGGCAGCCTCCACCAGGCCCCCACTCATGTCTCCCACCCACCCCACCCGCCAGCCACCATGGGCAGCCCCCACCAGGCTCCCACTCATGTCCCCTATCACCCCCACCCCCAGCAGTGCAGGGGCAGCCTCCACCAGGCCCCCACTCATGTCTCCCACCCACCCCCTAGCCACCATGGGCAGCCCCCACCAGGCTCCCACTCATGTCCCCTATCACCCCCACCCCCAGCAGTGTGGGGCACCCTCCACCAGGCCCCCACCCATGTCTCCCACCACCCCCACCCCCCAGCCACCATGGGCAGCCTCCACCAGGCCCCCACTTATGTCTCCCACCCACCCCCACCCCCCAGCAGTGCAGGGGCAGCCTTCACCAGGCCCCCACTCATGTCTCCCACCCACCCCACCTGCCAGCCACCATGGGCAGCCCCCACCAGGCTCCCACTCATGTCCCCTATCACCCCCACCCCCAGCAGTGCAGCCCACAAAACAGGGGACTACCCTGCACACCTGCTCATGTCTCCCACCCCCCACCCCCCACCAGTGTGGGGCACCCTCCACCAGGCCCCCACTCATGTCCCCTATCACCCCCACCCCCCAGCCACCATGGGCAGACCCACCAGGCTCCCACCCATGTCTACCACCATCCCCAACCCCCAGCAGGGCAGGGGCAGCCTCCACCAGGGCCCCACTCATGTCTCCCACCCACCCCACCCCCCAGCCACCATGGGCAGCCCCCACCAGGCCCCCACTCATGTCCCCTATCACCCCCACCCCCAGCAGTGCAGGGGCAGCTTCCACCAGGCTCCAACTCATGTCTCCCACCCACCCCACCCCCCAGCCACCATGGGCAGCCTCCACCAGGCCCCCACTCATGTCTCCCACCCCCCACCCCCCCAGCAGTGTGGGGCACCCTCCACCAGGCCCCCACCCATGTCTCCCACCACCCCCACCCCCCAGCCACCATGGGCAGCCTCCACCAGGCCCCCACTTATGTCTCCCACCCACCCCCACCCCCCAGCAGTGCAGGGGCAGCCTCCACCAGGCCCCCACTCATGTCTCCCACTCACCCCACCCGGCAGCCACCATGGGCAGCCCCCACCAGGCTCCCACTCATGTCCCCTATCACCCCCACCCCCAGCAGTGCAGGGGCAGCCTCCACCTGGCCCCCACTCATGTCTCCCACCCACCCCCTAGCCACCATGGGCAGCCCCCACCAGGCTCCCACTCATGTCCCCTATCACCCCCACCCCCAGCAGTGCAGGGGCAGCCTCCACCAGGCCCCCACTCATGTCTACCACCCACCCGCACCCCCCAGCCACCATGGGCAGCCTCCACCAGGCTCCCACTCATGTCTCCCACCACCCCCACCCCCCAGCCACCATGGGCAGCCTCCACCAGGCCCCCACTCATGTCTCCCACCCACCCCACCCCCCAGCCACCATGGGCAACCCCCGCCAGGCTCCCACTCATGTCTACCACCCCCCACCCCCCCCAGCAGTGTGGGGCACCCTCCACCAGGCCCCCACTCATGTCTACCACCCACCCCACCCCCCAGCCACCATGGGCAGCCTCCACCAGGCCCCCACTCATGTCTCCCACCCACCCCACCCCCAGCACTGTGGGGCACCCTCCACCAGGCTCCCAACCATGACTCCCACCCACCCCACCCCCCAGCCACCATGGGCAGCCTCCACCAGGCCCCCATTCATGTCTCCCACCCACCCCACCCCCCAGCCACCATGGGCAGCCCCCACCAGGCTCCCACTCATATCCCCTATCACCGCCACCCCCAGCAGTGCAGGGGCAGCCTCCACCAGGCCCCCACTCATGTCTCCCACCCACCCCACCCCCCAACCACCATGGGCAGCCCCCACCAGGCTCCCACTCATGTCTACCACCCCCCACCCCCCACCCCCCACCCAGCAGTGTGGGGCACCCTCCACCAGGCCCCCACTCATGTCTCCCACCCCCCACCCCCCCCAGTAGTGTGGGGCACCCTCCACCAGGCCTCCACCCATGTCTCCCACCACCCCCCAGCCACCATGGGCAGCCCCCACCAGGCCCCCACTCATGTCCCCTATCACCCCCACCCCCAGCAGTGCAGGGGCAGCCTCCACCAGGCCCCCACTCATGTCTACCACCCACCCCCAGCAGTGCAGGGGCAGCCTCCACCAGGCCCCCACTCATGTCCCCCTGCCCACAGGCCCTGACAATCCTCAAGCATGGGCCTCATGGCCAGCCACCACAGCCCAAAGATACAACCAATTATTACATGCGCCCATGATACTACTCCAATGGAAACAATGTAAATCAACACATGTGTCTCACACACACACAATGGTTGCAAGTGAACCTGAAAACCCATATCATGACATGCATGAAAACAATGAGATGAAACCACACATTGAAGAATGAACAAATCAAAATAATGTATTAAAAACAACAGTAATGGCAATCAAAATTAAACAAAATACACAAGTAAAAAAATAACAAAATTAAGCTGGCTGTCCCTTTTCAAATTAAAATCAATAAATGATCATCCAAAAAAATGTCATCCAAAGTTCAAGTCCATAAAAAGGAAATGAAGGGAAAAAAGAAATAGAAAACCATTGCTCCATGGAAAAAAATATTCATAGTAAAAAAAATACCCAAATGCAAAGTCCAACTATGTACAAAGTATTCAGGGTCCATCATCCCAACAGAAGAAATTAAACCTACCAAAAAACCTATCTAAAATGGAACTATATACAAAAGGTGGAGCAGTGTCCGTTGACTCCAAATAAAAATAAACTATAAAGGAAACCTATCACTAAATAACTATATACAATGGCGGCGGGCCAGTCCAGCGGCTCACTCAGTGGTGTCCCGGGCCAGGGCATCATCGAACTCCTCGTCTATTTCCCGGAGGCGGTCCTGTTCCATGGCCCCGAGGGTCCGCAGGGACGCCGACATGTTCACCTCCAACTCCCTGCGGATTGCCTCGAGGCACTCGGCCCGCCTCAGGGCCCTCCGCATGGAGTTCTCCGCCCTGACCATCGTGAGCCGCGCCTCTTCCGCCCGCCGCCGCTCCGCATCTATGGCGTGGCCCAACCGCTGCCACACGGAAGACACTTCCCGTCCAGGGTCCTCCTGCCCTCCGGCCGATGCCTGCCCCTCCGATGTTGAAGGCCCCGAGCTATCGTGGCTCCCACCTACAGCCTCCTGCTGCTGCAGCTGCTGCTGTCCATGTGCCCTGTCCGATGGTGCCTGCACATCCTCCTCCAGCTGGGGTGCAGTCGTTGATGTGGCCACCCCTGCTGGACGTCCGACTCCCGACTGTGGCAGGGATCTGTTGTCCACCAGCCTGGCCGCACGGTCGGAGGCAGCTCCACAGTGCACCCAGGTGACACATGGGTGGGAAGATGGCATGGAGGACGACTGGGGCATAGGGGGTTCCGTGGAGGAGGGGGTCGGAACAAGGTCCAGGAAACGGAGGAATCCAGCCCTGGTGAGCTGTCCCAGTGGGTTAATGCGGTCAACGAGCCATGCGAGAAGACGTGCAGACTCATCATGAAAAGACTGCAGGTCAGCTCGCATGGCCCGTTGACGAAATGCCACCCCACCCTGGACAGGCTCAACCTGGTGCAGGATAGCCACATCCGCAGGGAGAGGAAGGCCAGGTGTTGTAAGCCAATCCCCTCCCTGAGAACGGGTCTGGAGGTAGGCATCCCCGCTGGTGCAAGATGATGCAGTGACAGGAGCAGGAACAGGATTTCACACAGGCACCTCCGCGGCGGCCTGTGCGGCCTCCTGTCCCTGATTCTGCACTGCACCACTAGCACCAGTGGAATCCCCACCTCCAGACCCCGCCTCTGTCGCTTGCACGGCCTCCTCCTCCTCCTCCAAACCCCCCACCAACCTGGATGACTCCGTGCCATCTTCCTCCGTTGGGCCCTGTGGGGTCCCAGCTGCCCCTTCTGCTGCCGAGGAGTCCAACTCCAACCTCCGCCTCTTGGACCTCCCCTCGGCAGCTGCGGCCTGGGACACGGCACTGGACTCCTCACTCCCCGACGAGATCAGAACCTGGGAGGGGATCCGGCCTTGCGTTTCCGGCTGGTGGTGCGACCCCTGCCGCTGTGCTCCACAGCACCTTCTCTGCCCTCTTCATCAGATGATGCTGCAGACAGGGAGAAAGAAAACACAGGCATCAGGGCACTGTACAATGGACTCATACACACATGACAGTTATACATGAGTGGCATTGGTAAACCTTAGACATGGCATCACAATCCCCAACACACATGTCATTTCAACTTGCACACATGAGCCATACCACAGCCATATTGCAACAGCCAGCACCATCCATTCACATACAACAGCATGAGCAGCCAAAGGTCATCCACACATCACATTCAACATAGGGAGTACACTACACATGCACACACACCACCAAACTTGCATGCATGTGTACACCTCCGCCAACTGTCGCAGTGTTCCGATCGACATCCATGTCACACCTGACAATCATTCCTCCACATCCTGTGCCATGCAAGCCCACACACACAAGCACCATCCATGTGTCACACATGAGACCCCTCGCATGTGTCACCCTCACGGCCCTGTACACCCCCCCTACTTGCCCACATAAAAATACATGTTCAACCTGCACACTCCTGGCACACCACACGCACAGCTTACAATCAGTATGCATGTACACTTACCGCTCGACTCCAGACGAGTCTGCCTCTCAAGGACCTGGACGTGGAGCGCTGGGGATATGCGTTCCAGGACCCTCATCTGATCTTCCGACAAGTGGCCCCGGCGCCCCTTAGCATCCGCTGCCTTCAGGAGGCGCCGGGCCTTGTTGAGGGTCCTGGACCTGAAGTCCTCCCAGCGCTTCCTGACACGTTCGTAGTCGCGGACTGCCACCTCCTCCGCGTTGATGGCAGTCACGATGTCCACCCAGATCCGAGTCCGTCCTTCCTTTTCGGTGCGCAACCTTCCGAAGAGGGCATCATACTGCCCCAGGACATGCTCCACCAGGACACCAACTTCGGTGGCAGTGAAGCTGGTGCCCCTCTGCCTCCTTGGCCGGGGGTTGCCACTGGTGCCAGATGTTGCAGTGCCCGACATGGCAACCCCAGAGGCAGGAGTGAGTGGGCAACTGGGTCCTGGGGCTGGGCTGTGGGGCGATGGAAAAGCAGTCGGGAGTCTTCGGTTCCAGCAGGGGTGGTCACAGCAACAGCACCCCTGGCTGATGTGCAGGCAGCAAATGGCAGGGCACGTGGGCAGCAGGCAGTCAGGCAGCAGCAGATGGCAGGTGGGAGCGTGCTCAGGGCTCTGGGGGGCAGCAATTCGGCCTTCTGGGCAGGAGCGTGGTCTTCCGTGTGCTTACGCGTGGCCAGCTTGATAAGGAGTGATTTTGCACGTGAAAATCCAGCACGTCTGCGTGTAAATCGAGGAAAGGCCCTTAGCGCGTAAGCGCGTCAGCACACGTCTGTACATTCATTGGCCCAAAGGCCACCAGCGTATGCACGTCTATGAAGTCACGTGCACGTTGAATATGGCACACGTTTGAAATGTTGTGTGTTAAAAAAATGAAAGACACTTCCGAGTGTCAAAGCCTGTAATTGGTGGAAATGGCCTTAGTACGGACACGCGGAAGTGACAAAGCGTGTAATTGGTGGAAATGGCCCTAGCCTGTACACTCGGAAGTGACAAAGCGTGTAATTGGTGGAAAGGGCCCTAGCGCGTACACGCGGAAGTGACAAAGCGTGTAATTGGTGGAAATGGCCCTAGCGCGTACACGCGGAAGTGACGCTGGACGTGTGAGCCTGCATAAAAGGTACGTGTAGAACACCATTTCCTTGTACATGCTTTTCGTGGAGAGCGAGTGGGTGAAATCTGTACTTCTTGTTGTTTCGTCGCGATTTACTTCACAGCGTTTCAAGTTCGTACTCCCTGTTACCTCTGACAGCTTTTTCTCTTTTTTCTCTTTTTCTGGTTTTCCTGGGTCTGTTCCCTCAAACAGCGTTCCCTTCTACTGTTGTCCTGTCTCCTCAGACAGCGTACAATTCTTCTTTTGGCGGGGGTGTTGCCAATGCGCACACGCGCTTCTTTTTCACACTCTTTTTCCTGGCAGACGGTGAGTCACACACGTATCTAACATCTGTGCTTGCCCCGTGTGTAGCCTACCCCTTCAGAGGTCATTCTAGGCTGCGTGTGACACGCATACGTTCAATCTTGTGTTACTGGGTGCCACAGCGTAGTGCAGGTTTTTTTTTCCGCACACGTGGTCTAGGAGGGGTTGCGTGCACGTTATCTCCCTTTTTTGGGCTTCCTGTGCGTTGCGTAACCAGTCATCTTTCCCCAGGGGTCACATTCAGCCTTGCTAGAGCACTAGGGTACGATTACCATCTGGTACCCAACCCCTTTGACCCCCAATTGCCCAGGACAATAGTTTACAGCCACTCCCATACGCACATTAACATCAGTGCCATGGTTGGGAGGCGAGGAATCCGTAAGGGTGGCAAAGGTGGACGAGCCACAAGTGGTGGCTGTGGTGGATCCGGTAGGGGACGTGGTTGTTACTTGCAGGGTGACCCTGTCCCCCCATGTGTGGAGGACCTATCAAGGGCACCCATAATCCCCCCCGCACCCCCTGGTTGAGGGTGATGTGGCTGACACCATCCATGCTCAGCCCTTGTTGGACCAGCCCATTGTGGCACCAGACCTGGCTGACTCCATGGCTGACTTCCAGGTCAGCAGGCCTATGACACATGCGCTGGTGCACGTTGATGTCATCAGGCCACGTGGACCAGGGGCAGCAAGGTCATCTGCTGCCCCAAGTAGGCAGGGTGGAGAGGCTGCAGGGGCAGCTGCGGCTCCATCCACCCCAGCTCTCACACACCCAGCCAGGACAGTGTCGCTCCTAGTCCATCCTGATGACATTCCCCCTGACACCATTACACTTGAGCCAATGCCTGCACCAACTCCCATGCTGAGTGTGCAATCCCACACTCCTGATACAGAGTCCACCAGGGCTCCTGCCACTAGTGTCCAGAGCGGCGTAGGACACTCAGGATCACCACCACCTTCCAAGCGGAAGAGGAAGAGTGCTCGTCCGGCACAGGCTGATGCCCCAGACACGGCTACACAGTCCGGCCCGTCGAGGAAGCCCAGCTTCACGGATGCCGAACTGAATGCACTTGTCGAGTATGTGTCCGCACATGATAACGAAATGGTCATTGTTGCAGGATCCAAGACCACACCTGCACAACGCCAGGCACACTGGCAGACCATTGCGGACATCGTAAGTGCCCTTGGAATCGTGAGGCGCACAGCCAATGATTGCTATAAGCGCTGGAATGACCTAAAGCGCAGGGCAAAGAATAAGCTGGACTCAAGTCATGCCGCAACTCTAGTGACTGGAGGTGGGTCTCCAGTAGAAGACATGGAACTCACTCCACATGAGTCAGTCGCTGGGACCTACGTCAATGAGGAACAGATCCAAGGCGTGGGAGATCTGCCTGATTATGAGGCATTGTCCGGTGAGTGCACATGCATGTGTGTGTCATCCATGTGCATGGTGTGTGTGTGAGGGCTTCTGTTTGTGTGCCAGGTGAGGGTGTGTGCGCCTGAGTTGTTTGGGTCACCCATGTGCTTCATGCAATACATTCTGCGCAGCAGCATTTGGCCATAGCAGTATCCCTTCTGCCAACAGTAGACATCTAGCCCAACAGCACGCCAGTTGCCCTTGAAGTGTCACCTTGCCACAACATTGTTGCTTATTTTTCTCTGTTCATTCAGGCAGATTGTTTGCATTCCACCACTTTTACTAGGCATTTCTCAGTCCTCTAGTCACATGTCTGACATGGCTATGGTAAAGTGGAGTGACTTTGTTACCTGGATATCATTTGTTTAGACATGTCCCTGTGCAATCGGACCATTTTGGACTGGCAGCTCCAGGTGAAAAATCAGACCTGTTTGAATTAGAAAAGCTATTACATGAGGGAAATGGACTGAATGAATAAGTGCTGCCCTCCTCTCCATCTTCACTCAATAGCAATGGTACATGCCATCTGTGTGATGGCATGTGTATTTCACCTGGCAATCACAGGCCAATGTGTGATACCACTGCTAGGCAGCATGCAGCAAATGTGTTCATCTTCCATCTTGGTGTCATCAATGTGTGCCATTTGCCTCCTCTTCATACGCAGTGAGGGTGCATGCATGGGAGGGTTTTAGTCATGTGTGACATGTGTCAATCAAGAACTGGTTCTGTTGCTTCTCAGCCCTCATTGTGTGCCATGGTGCTAATGCCTGTTTCCATTTGTTTTCTTTTATGTCTTTGCAGGGGAAGACGCACCTGATACTGCTGGGGTTGTGGAGATGGTGCAGACCCAGGAGGGGTCTGAGGGCCGACCGAACACCAGTGAGGGACGTGGTGTGGTGGTGGGTGAGAACCAACAACTGCTGCAGGTCGTGCTCTCAAGGGGTGTCTCTGGCTGCACCTCCCCCGAGCTGTACTCAGGTGTTGATTCGGATGATGAGACCTACGTGCCGTCGCAGGTGAGTGTTCCTGGGAGGGATTCTGTTCTGTCCGACCCACCTGCACCAGGGTTATAACCCTCAATGGGGATGTCAGTGTTGGCAGCTACGCCTTTGGTGGTTACGGATGCAGGGTCACACTCCGCGACATCTGATCCTGTTCCTGGGCCAGCAGATCAGAGGGGGACTGCAGTCCTGCAGCCTCAGGCAGTGCCAGCACAGCAAGGCGCAGTTCGCCTTGCCCCAGACAGGTGTGGTGCCCGCCGACGTGGTGGCCGTACGCCACCTGGCAATACCGCATGGGAGCAATCCATTTACGGTATGGCAACCCAACAGGCAGCATCATCAGAGATGATGGCTCAGGCCATGGATAGGGTGGCCACTTCCATTGTCTCCCCCGAAAGGCTGATGGAGCGACTACAGCAGGCAACCGACTCCATCTGCCAGTCACACAGGGAGGACATGTTGGCGTCCAACAGGGACAGGCGGGCGGCACTGGCGACTCTGCAGGAAGCCATCTCCATAGAGTCCCAGGGCCACAGGGAAGCCCTGAGGCTGGAACTCCTTCACCTCAGGACGACTCTTGTTGAGCTTGAGGCTTCAACAAACCGAAGGACAGAACAGCAGCTGGAGCGTCTCACCCGTCCGCTCTCAGCTTAGATGCAGGCAACTAGGGCGGAGGTCCAGGCATCCCGTGAGTTGTTGCATGGGGACTTCCGCACACTCATCCTCCAGAACGAGACCTACCACACCCGCATGCTTGCAGCCATGGAGGAACAGACTAGGGCCTTGCGTGGGTTTTTCGTTTGAATACCTGCAAACAAGGGTTGAATGAAGCAATGCAGTGGCAAGAACTGGCGATGCTACAACATTGAACCACGACATTCCACGAATCACTATCCACTGGCAGATGTATCTGTGTGATTAACGGGATAACATAAGAAATTTCTGAAGAAATTTCTGATGCATCTTTTCTCTCTGCTATGTGTTTTTCTGTTCCATTTACAAATGTCTCCCTCTTCCATTCATCTTTTTCATCTATTGGTTTCTTCCTTGTTTACCCACCTACGTTGCATCATCAACTTTACCTCCCTTTGCTTTGATCTATCCCTCTGGTGCACCTGTGGATCTTATACACCAGCTTTTCACTGTTTATTCCCTGGCATCACCCTCACTTCTCCACACCTCCCTTGCTGCATGCTCGTTTCGATCGCGCACCCTTTCATTGTTCACCCCCTGCACCCACCACTCATGACCCAGATACCTCCCCCCCTGTGAGCCCACACGCAGTTTCGGTTTTTCCCTCCCCCTGCCCGCCCCGTCACGTGCCTAGTCCCGTCCACACACACACACACCCACCGATGAGCGAGCATCGATTGGCTCCGCGCGTGTCCACGCCATCTCACGGGCCACGCCCTGTCCGGCTCTTCCCCAGCCGTCCCACTCGATACATGGCCGCCCCTGGTTTGTCCCAGCCCGGCAGCAGACACACCTTCCTAAATGTGTGTTTTGATTGGCCGCCCGTGATATAGACTTCCGCCCGGGCTGCGCCTCTGATAGGCCACCGATCCACCCAGACACCCGTGACGTGGTCATAGCCGATTGGCTCACGTGCCCATCATGGATGGTGCCACGCCTCCATGCAGCGTCAGACACAGCAGATATTCACCGCTGCAGCCGCTCAGTACACCCACAGCCTTGGGACCGAGCAGGCTGCAGCTTTTCAGTGCCTGCCCCGATTCTCCTCAGGTAAGCGAATTCACTCGCGTTTTTCTAGCGTTCCCCCGGCTCATCCAGTCCCTTATCAGCCTCGCTTTCTCCGCAGGTACGCCACTGGAGAGAGCTCATTCTCCGCTCCCAGCGGACCTCCTGGATAGCCCAGCCATCCTTTCCAGGTAGGTCCCTCTCCCTGCACATCCCCCTCCCCTCCCCCCCTCCCCTTCCACCCTCCCCCCCTCCCCTTTCCCTCACGTGCACAGGTTCTGTCACTTTCCCTTCCCTCCGCCACGGGGTTGACTTGTCTATGTTTTTAGCCACCATTATATTGGCTTTTTGCTCTGAATTGGCGAGCACCTTGTCTGTGTTAGCATTCACTTGCCTTGCAACAGGTTCTTTAGCTGTACTCTGGATGTACCATAGTTGCAACATTGCAGTTAGAGGCCAACTCATGCCCTCTCTGCAATTATGTCTTTTGTGTCTCCCATTCTAGGATCCACTTGCAGCCTGTCATCGCTGCCCTATTAAGAGGACAGACACTATTCAGTAGCACATGAAGATCGATCTTGTCCTGAAGAAGATGGTCGGTAATCACTCACGAACCATCGAAACCGGTCGACCTCACCTGTTGTGGCTTCACCACAACACTTTTATGATACCCCCAAGACCAACAGGGGTTACTGCATGAAATTGAGAGAAAACCCAAAAAGCATGGGTTTTCCCATCCCACAACAAGTGGGACAGTGCATTTTTAAGTGATAATTTGGTATCACCGAAACCACTCCCTGGGCAATCACCCTTTTGCAAGGAACTTTCTAGTCATCAGTGTTAAAATAAAGTTACATGACTATTCCGATGCCTCAATCTTTACAGTTGCGACCGCTAGCTGCCTAGATTTAGGAATACGAGATTTGGTTCCCCTCTCGCACTCTCTCACATAGTTGTGCTGGTTGCCCCCACTCCCACCCTGCATCAGACCAGCTTCTTACCCTGTGTCCAAGAGAACAGGTCCACGGTCAATACAAATACCATTGATTGTTTGGTCTTGCCCTTACCGGCAAGTTGATGAACCTTTTCCCCAATAAACCGTTCCCTGTGTATCACTGCCTCCCATAGTGCCACCACCTCCGGATGCAGCTGCACAGGGTGAGAATAGCGACAGCAGTGATACTCCCACAATAGGGTAGCCGTGTGGGCCATGAGCCCATGGAGGTGTTTTTTTTTCGCAAGATCCACACAGGTGGGTTTTGGTGTGCACCCTGTCCTCGGACCTCCTGCGTGGCCTCCCAAACCCCCCCGGGCCCATTAATGGCCATTTTTTTTTTTATTTTATTTAAAAAAAAAAAAAAATGTTTGGGACAGTGTGTTGCCTTGTGTGGCTCCCGTGGGCATACGCTGCATTGTGGCTGGGCACATGCAGGCTTGTCATGTATTTGGTTCAGATGCTTGGGTTTTTGTCGCACACACCCATCCTGCTTCCCGTTTCCATGGGCTTGCAAAGGGTGTGCCCAAGTGACATTGACGTACATGGTGACATTGCACTCCCGATATATGTGTGGGTAGTCTAGTCAATACTGTGTATACAATCCTAGTGCATATTGCTGTTGTGTTGTACACTGCATGTTGCATTGATGTGTAACTCATCATCCATGTCTACCTCCTAATTTGCAGGTCCTTTCCTCATGTCTACACAAGGCCCTCTACTTTGGAGATGGAGTCCATGTTGGCAGCAGTGCACCTACAACTCAACATGGCGGCAACACTGTACAGTTGGAAGTGGTGGGAGTGCAGGCATTTCCAGGTGGTGAGACTACCAATTTCTTACATTCGTAATGTCATGATAATAGTAGTTTTGAGGGTCAGTAGCTGATAAGTGTTATTGCTAAATTCCTGCTCAAGTGTGTTGTTCGTCCTGCATTACTGTGAGCATTTCAGGTGTCACGAGTTTCAATTAGGGACACTGTACTTTGTGACACTTGTGTCATGTTGTGGGGATTACTTTGTTTACCCGCACATAGCATGACATGGCATGGTGTGTCGTGTGGCGGTGCTGGGGATGGGTTGGGTGACATGGCACTGTCCTCATGTTGCATTTTGCAAGTGAGTATTCATTTTAGCTGCATGAATGTGTTTTTTCACGAAACTGCATTGGTGCTGTCTGTGTAGGTAGGGATGCACACATTGTAACACTTCCAGGTGAACAATCTCAGGCTGATATGGTTTTGACGGTTGATTCTCCAGACATTCAGGATCATTGTCAGGTTGAGTCATCATTGATTGTCAGATGGTATGTGCCAGGGCAGTGTGCACTGCACAGAGGTGTGATTTCTATGTGAAGTAATTAGCCACTAGCTGTGTACGGGCTGCCCCCCGTGCCCTTTCCTCTCCCATGCGCAGCGGGCGGGCATGTGGTTGGGGATGTGGGGGCACCACCATGTCCACGGCCAGGCCCCGGCATGTTGCAACGTTGTGCAGGACACATGCTGCCACTATGATCCTGCACACTACTGGGGGAGCGTATAACAGCTGCCCGCCAGAACGGTCAAGGGAGCGAAAGCGTGACTTAAGCACTCCGAATGTGCGCTCCACTATGCCCCGGGTTGCAATGTGGGCTGTGTTATATCTTACCTCGGGTGGCGTGGTGGGGTTCCGAATTGGCGTCATCATGTGGGGGCTGAGAGGGTAGGCACTGTCCCCTGTGGAGGTGGTGATGGGTATCATTGGTGGGGTTGTGACATGCATGCATGTGCAGTGGCATTCATACTCACCAAGCAGCCATGTATCGCCATGCCGCCCAGCTTCTAGGTCCCGGCTTAGGGTGGACATTCGGTAAATGAAGCTGTCGTGGGTGGACCCGGGATAGTTGGCATATACTGAGGTGATGATTCCCTTGGCATTACATACTACCTGCACGTTGATGGAATGCCAGTGCTTGCGGTTCCTATATATGTGCTCAGATGCCCTAAGGGGACGTAGAGCCACATGGGGCAGTCGATGGCACCTAGCACTTTGGGGAATCGTGCCACACCGTAAAAATCCAGGGCGGCAGCATGCCTTTCTGCAGGTGTTCTGGGCAGGTATATGTGCCTGCGGACTGATGGGCGTGCAGTGATGATGTTCAAGACCTGGTGTAGGCAGCGTGAATGCGTGGCCTGTGACACCCCACCCACTATGGCACTTGTCCGCTGAAATGATCCAGTGGCTAAGAAGTGCAGTACATTGAGGACCTTCTCCAGGGGGCTGAGTGCTTGGGAGCACAGGGTGGGTGATGTGAGGTCATCCCCCCACTCACTCACCAGGTCCAGTATTATGTGTGGTGGAAACCTGTACCTCCCATACACCTGGTCATCAGGCATCCCAAAAAGGCTGGTTCTGGGTGTGAAAATTCTGGGCCTGACTATCCTCCTCCTCCTCCTTTGGTAGCCCACGGCCACTGCTGCTAGGAACGGTATATTCATCCTGGCGTCTTAGCTTGTTAGTTTTTTGCGCGCAAATTTATGCGTCGCGGGTCGACGTATGCCTGCTTCCTACTGGCGTACGTGTTTCTTTGCGCGTGTTGTAGTCGAGCGTGTGAAACTTCGCGCGCACCCCTGAAATCCACGTACCCAGGCCAATAGCGTGTGGAAATTCCCACGCACCCCGGAATACACGTGCGCTGATGTACTCGCGTGTGTAAGTGCCCGCGCACCCCTGAAATACACGTACATAGGCCAATCGCGTGTACGCGCACTTTGGTCCAATTACACGCGATGACACTCTGACGTGCAGTCTTTCCACGTGTGCTCCGTCATCACGTGCTATGAGGGAAACACCCGTGCGGGTCACGTCACAGACGCGCTTACGCGCTGAGGGCCTTTGGTCCAATAGAATCGCGTATGCGTGCTGACGCGCTTACGCGCTAAGGGCCTTTCCTCGAATTTCACGCTGACGTGCAGGATTTTCACGTGCCAAATCACTCCGTATCAAGCTGGCCACGCGAAAAAACACGGAAGACCACGCTCCTGCCCAGAAGGCCGAATTACTGCCCCCCAGTGCCCCAAGCAGCCTCCCACGTGCCATCTGCTGCTGCCTGCCTGCCTGCCTGCCTGCTGCCACCGTGCCCTGCCATTTGGTGCCTGCACATCAGCCATCTGCAGGGGTCCAGTTGCTGTGTCCACCCCTGCTGGAACAGAAGACTCCCGACTGGGATAACATCGCTCCACAGCCCAGCCCCAGGACCCAGTTGCCCACCCACTCCTGCCTCTGGGGTTGCCATGTCGGGCACTTCGGCATCTGGCACCAGTGGCAACCCCAGGCCAGAGGGGCAGAGGGGCACTTGCTTCACTGCCACCGAAGTTGGTGTCCTGGTGGAGCATGTCCTGGGGCAGTATGATGCCCTCTTTGGATCGTCCCGCGCCAGCAAGGAAGGACGGGAGAGGATCTGGGCCGACTGTGTGGTTGCCATCAACGCGGAGGGGGTGGCAACCCGCGACGTCCAGAAGATCAAGAAGCGCTGGGAGGACTTGAGGTCCAGGACCCTCGTGAAGGCCCGGCGCCTCATGGAGGGGGGCCGGGGCCACATGAGTTCCATCCAGATGAGGGTCCTGGAACGCGTACGCTCAGCACTCCACGCCCAGATCCTTGAGAGGGAGACCCATCTGGAGTTGAGCGTTAAGTGGCCAAGCATTGCTGTGTAAGACAGGGGATGTTGCGGTGTGCTGGTTGTCTGATACTTGCCTGTATGTGTGACATAGGCCATGTACGCATGTATGTGTGCAGGGACATCATGGTAATGCATGTGCGACCAGTGATGTGTGAACCACATGGTCGTTGCATGTGTTTAAATGCGACATGGGGAGCCCTATGCAGATTTTACACATGAGAGCATGCCAATCTCTGTTCCTGGACATGAGTGGGGGTGAGGGATGGGTGCTGATGCCAGGTACATATATGGTAGCCATGTCTGTGTGCCTGACCTGCGTGTCTGTGACTTGTGAATGCCATGGATGCATGACACATGTCTGTGACAATGCACAGATTCACTGATGCAGCCTAGTTATCCTTGTATCCGCTGTGTTTGGGGTGTATGAGGCCAGATGGATGTGACTGAGGTGAAGTGTGTGCATGTGATAGGCATGACCCATGATGCATGTGAGTTCCATATCATTGTATATTTCAAGAGTCCATTGGACATGTATGGAAATGTCCATGGCATGCACCATGCCTGTTACTGTGTGTGTTTTGCCTGGACTGACTCATGTGTTGTGGAGGGGCATGATGGAAGTGTACTTTGACAGTGGTACTCATCAGCTATTGCTTCCTGTCTAGGGGACCATTGTACAGTACCCTGATGCTTGTGTTCTATGTCTCCCTCTATGCAGCGGCTAGTGAAGAAGAGGGCGGAGACAGCGCTGTGGAGCAAGGCGGCGGGATGCCCCCACGGCTGCAGCGGAAGGGGTGGGTAAGCCCCCACAGGGGCCTGCTACGGCGGAAGACGGTGAGGAGCCATCCAGGTTGGTGGTTTCCACAGAGGAGGAGGAGGCCGCCACTGAGGCACACATGGGGCCTGGTGGGGGCATCCCTGCTGGTGAAAGTGGTGCAGTCCAGGGGCAGGGGCAGGGGCAGGAGGCAGCACAGGTCACCAGCAGGGATGCCCCATCCCAGGCCCGTCCGCAGGTAGAGGGGATGTCCATGTCACCTGACTCCCCTCCACCTGTGGACGAGGGGACCCGTGGCCGTATGGAGAAGGTCCTGATTGGGGTTGCGATGCGCGCGGGTGCAATTCGTGATGACGTGCGTGCTTCCCGGGAGGAGCACGCACGTCATCACGAAGAGCACCATGCCGACATGGCCCAATTGGGATCTTCCATGTTCGGGGGTTTCCTGCATGTGTCGGCCAATCTGGCGGCCCTCTCCTCCTCTGTGGAGGCTATACGCCGGTCGTTCTCCTTGCCGTCTTCCGGCCCAGATGCCACCAGGGCCCCCTGTGGACCTGCCCTGACCAATGCAGCCAGCTCGGTGGGGATCCCATCCCTGCCACAGTCGGGAGTCGGAGGTCCAGCAGGGGTGGACACCACAGCAACTGTACCCCAGCAGATGGAGGATGTGCCGGCATCATCAGGCAGGGCACGTGCACGACGGCGTCGGTGGATTCCATCAGCCTGGATGCCGTCGTGCTGGCAGAGGCAGTTGCGTCGGAGGCAGCAGCAGAGTCAACGTGGGAGGCATCATGGCTCGGGGCCATCAACATCGGAGGGACAGGCATCGGCCGGAGGACCCAGGACAGGAAGTGTCTTCCGTGTGGCTGCGGTTCGGCCAGCAGATAGGTGCGGAGCGGCGGCGGGCGGAAGAGGCGCGGCTCACGATGGTCAGGGCGGAGAACTCCATGCGGAGGGCCCTGAGGTGGGCCGAGTGCCTCGAGGCAATCCGCAGGGGGTTGGAGGAGCAGATGGCGTCGTCCCTGCGGACCCTCGGGGACATGGAACAGGACCGCCTCCGGGACATCGAAGAAGAGTTTGATGATGCCCTGGCCTGGAACACCACGGAGTGAGCCGCTGGACTTGCCCGCCGCCTTTGTATATAGTTCTTTAGTTTTAGGTTTCCTTTGTTTCTTTTTATGATTTGGAGTCGACAGACACTGCTCCACTTTTTGTACATAGTTGCATTTTAGTTAGGGTATTTTGTAGGTTTCCTTTGTTCAGTTTGGCTCATGGACCCTTGGATGTTTTGGACATAGTTCGTCATTGGATTGTTTTATTTTTTTTGTTTTTATTTATTCACCATGGAGCAATGGTCTTTGCATTTATTTTTCTCTCTCAGATTGATTTTATTTTTAATGTGACTTTGGACAACATTTTTTTGAATTTGGATATGTAGTTTTGAATTTTTTTGACGGACATGCAGCTTATCTTTTTTTTATTGCCATTGTAGTTTGTTTCATTTCATTTGCATTCAATTTTTTTTAATACAATTTTGTTTTCATACTTCACTGTGTGGTATCATCTCATTGGTTTCATGCATGTCATGTTGGGTGTTTTCCCATTCAATTGCAACCATTGTGTGTGACGGACATGGGTTCATTTGCTTTATGAACATTGGGGGTGTAACATGTAATTTCCATTTCCATGTGGGTGAATGGGTTACTTGGTAGGGCCTTTTGGCTGTGGAGGCTGACCATAACACACATGATTGGGGATTGTGAGGACCTGGGTGCAGGGGGACATGAATGGGGGCCTGGTGGAGGCTGCCCCTGCACTGCTGGGGGTGGGGGTGATAGGGGACATGAGTGGGGGCCTGGTGGAGGCTGACCCGCAGTGCTGGGGGGTGGGGGTGGTGGTAGACATGGGTGGGAGCCTGGTGGGGGCTGCCCGTGGTGGCTGGGGGGTGGGGGTGGTGGGAGACATGAGTGGGGGCCTGGTGGAGGCTGCCCCTGCACTGCTGGGGGTGGGGGTGAAAAGGGGACATGAGTGGGGGCCTGGTGGAGGCTGCCCCTGCACTGCTGGGGGGTGGGGGTGATAGGGGACATGAGTGGGGGCCTGGTGGTGCTGCCCCTGCACTGCGGGGGGTGGGGGTGGTGGGAGACATGAGTGGGGGCCTGGTAGTGCTGCCCCTGCACTGCTGGGGGGTGGGGGTGGTGGGAGACATGAGTGTGGGCCTGGTGGAGGGTGCCCCTGCACTGCTGGGGGGTGGGGGTGGGGGTGGTGGTAGACATGGATAGGAGCCTGGTGGGTGCTGCCCATGGTGGCTGGGGGGTGGGGCGGGTGGGAGACATGAGTGGGGGCCTGGTGGAGGCTGCCCCTGCACTGCTGGGGGGTGGGGGTGATAGGGGACATGAGTAGGGGCCTGGTGGAGGCTGCCCCTGCACTGCTGGGGGTGGGGGTGATAGGGGACATGAGTGGGGGCCTGGTGGAGGCTGCCCCTGCACTGCTGGGGGTGGGGGTGATAGGGGACATGAGTGGGGGCCTGGTGGAGGGTGTTCCCGGTGGCTGGGGGGTGGGGGTGGTGGGAGACATGAGTGGGGGCCTGGTGGAGGCTGCCCCTGGTGGCTGGGGGGTGGGGGTTGTGGGAGACATGAGTGGGGGCTGGTGGAGGCTGCCCCAGAGTGCTGGGGGGTGGGGGTGGTGGTAGACATGGGTGGGAGCCTGGTGGGGGCTGCCCATGGTGGCTGGGGGGTGGGGGTGGTGGGAGACATGAGTGGGGGCCTGGTGGAGGCTGCCCCTGCACTGCTGGGGGTGGGGGTGATAGGGGACATGAGTGGGGGCCTGGTGGAGGCTGCCCCTGCACTGCTGGGGGTGGGGGTGATAGGGGAAATGAGTGGGGGCCTGGTGGAGGGTGTCCCTGCACTGCTGGGGGGTGGGGGTGGTGGTAGAAATGGGTGGGAGCCTGGTGGGGGCTGCCCATGGTGGCTGGGGGGTGTGGTGGGTGGGAGACATGAGTGGGGGCCTGGTGGAGGCTGCCCCTGCACTGCTGGGGGGTGGAGGTGATAGGGCACATGAGTGGGGGCCTGGTGGAGGGTGCCCCACAGTGCTGGGGGGTGGGGGTGCTGGGTGACATGAGCAGGTGTGCAGGGTAGTCACCTGTGGTGTCGGCTGCCTACAGGGGCTGTGGAGGGTGTACAGGGAATACCTGGGAGCACCCAGCCAAATCGCGTGCAGAATTTCCCGCGTACCCCTGAAATACACGTACCCAGCCAAATTGCGTGTGGAAATTCCCGCGCACGTACCCTGTCAAATCGCGTGTGGAACTTCCCGCGCACCCCTGAAATCCACGTACCCTGCCAGATCGCGTGTGAAACTTCCCGCGCACCCCTGAGATCCACGTACCCAGCCAAATCGCGTGTGGAAATTCCCGCGCACGTACCCGGCCAAATCGCGTGTGGAACTTCCCACGCACCCCTGAAATCCACATACCCTGCCAAATCGCGTGTGAAACTTCCCGCGCACCCCTGAGATCCACGTACCCAGCCAAATCGCGTGTGGAAATTCCTGTGCACGTACCCGGCCAAATCACGTGTGGAACTTCCCGCGCACCAATGAAATCCACGTACCCTGCCAAATCGCGTGTGAAACTTCCTGCGCACCCCGGAATACACGCACACGTTATTTTTCAGTCAGCGGGTGTCCGTGTTTGTGGGTACCCCTTTGCACGTCATTTGTCCTGGAGGGCCACAGTATAGGACATTCATCATAGCTGTATATAGGTGCTATTTGTTGGCGCACCTTTTGGCGCACATTTATTACAGGCGCAGAGACGCTACCGACTGCTTTCTTGTGGCGGTCGTGTTTGTGCCTGTGCGCTGGTTTGACCGTGCGCTTTTTTGCCCTATTCGATTCCATGAATACGTGTTGTAGGCGAGCGTGTGGGCGTTCCGCGCACTTGCACCCTGTACTTCCCCCGTGACGCCCACATTTTGGCAAGTTGTTCCCCATTCCGAGTGTTACGCCCCGTTTTCCGCCTACTTTTGTTGTGTGCGCCGCGCTATGTGCGATTTTCGCTGTGGCCTGTGCGATTTTCGCTGTGACCTGGCGCATGCCGTTAGATGGCCTGTGCGCCAACGTGCGCCGCGCACTTTTTTAGCGCACATCCGATGGTTTTCTCGTGCACGGCCTTCCATGAATCGATGTGCGCTGCTTTTCGTGCGATTTTCGCACTTGCACTGCGATTTTCGCTATTCCACTGCGAATCGCACGTTTTTGGCCACTTGCACTGCGCTAATTATTCCATGAATCGGCCTGTTATTATTTTTAGTTGAAAATATACTGATTTTATTATCTGGTTTGCATCGTGATTTAAACCCATGTTTGATTTCCAGATACAGCCCAAGTTTTTAACTGAGTCTGAATACTTAGATGCAATTCCAAAGAGAGAAGGACATGGATTCATAGGAAAGAACGTTTTCAATTTTCATTTTGAACCAAACACAATAACTTCTGACTTATTAGGGTTTTGTTGTAGCTTGTTTTCAAGCATCCAGATTTGAATCTCCTCTGCGGACTTCAGGATACATTCAACTGCCTCCACTGGTTGTCTCAAACTGACATAAATATGTGTATCATTTGCATATCAGTGGGATTGCAGATCAAATTGGGTGAATATCTCAAACAGGGGGCGAATATACAGATTAAACAGACAGAGGACAAGGATGAACCCTGTGGAACTCTGCAAGATATTTCAACATTTCGACAAAAAAGAGCACAGTTTCACCTGCTGCTTTCTGTCGGTCAGAAAGGAATTAAACCATGTTGATGCCTTTTCTACCACTGTGCCAGTGATCTTAATTAAGAATGGTAAAATCCACTGTGTCAAACACTGCCGACAGATCAAGCATGATTAACATGCTAATATCCCCATTGTCGGCATTTTCAAGACTATCGTCCCAGACTGTAAGAAGCGTAGTCTTGGTCCCATGACCTTGCCTAAAGCCACATTGATGGATATCTAGGATACTATTAACTTCTAAGTGGTCTTGAAGCTGCATAGTAACAATCTTCTCTAGTGTTTTAGCTGGCCATAGTAACCCCGGAATAGGACGATAACTTGCCAGAATATTATGGTACAAGGTTTTTTTTTTAAAAAGTGCTCTAAGGTAGTACTTTTTTTGTTCTTCTGGCACATGGCCATAGTTCAGGGATGCATTTACAAACCTTTGAATAGGTCCACTCAATACCTCTGCATGTTGTTTGGCTAAATAGTCTGGAATGGGATCATATATGAGATTTGTTGGTTTAAGCACACCAAGAAGTTTCTCAATAGTATCCCTGTCCAATGGGGCAAAATTAAACTCAGAGTCCCGAACCTTTCATCGGGCACAAGGTCAGCATTAGTTGAGCCAAGCATCGTAGTGGACTGGGCATCAACAAATATATCTGGTCCGTTTTATTACCAAAAAAATCATTAAATTCATTAGCCAATAATTGGCTGGGATACACACAAGTATTTATACAATCCGGATTTGTGAATTCCTGATGCATATAAGACCACATATAAGCCAAAAAAGACTTCAGCCCAGTATGGCCCAGACCATCTCATGCAATACACATCATACACATCATTCCATTAGACTCGCAACAAATGATTTATCATAATTGATGTTCCCAAGCTTTCTGACAGAACATTAGAAGGGCCACGTCATAGTGTTTTCTTTCGCAATGTTAGACATATTCCAATGTCCAACGGTGACAAAAATATTATATAACAAAAATTACAACTCTAAAAAGACAATGCCACACAAAATAAAGCCTCCTCTTTAAACCTCTTAAGCATTTCTAATTACTCTCCAAAAAGAGTGTTCCAGTGCTACCAGTGTTTGAAAACTATGGCTGTTGGTAGCAGCACCTTTAATGGGTGGAGGTTAATTCTGCACAACCACCACTCACAGCTACAGAGAAGATATAAGACTACATAAATGCCAAAAAGGACTGCAGCCCAGTTTGATCCAGAACATCTCATGCAATTTCCAATATGCATCATCCTCATCATCCCAGGAATCTTGCACCAAATGATTTATCGAAATTGATGTTCCTAAGTTTCATATCGCTTTCATGGTGGGCATCTTTCTTTTTTTTCTTTTTTCATTTGCAAAATGCCAGAGTGTCTTCAACTGGATAAAAACACTATCAGTACCCCAGGATGAAGTGATGAAGACTACCGGAAGATGCATTGCATCAGAAGAAAAGATACTGGGAAGGCCTCTCGCTCATCCAAGGGGCACTGGTGGAGAAAGGAGCAGCTCACCTGTAGACACTTCATGAAAAACCTCCTCTGTGAACGTCTCTAGCATTTCTAATAACTCTTCAAATAGAGTGGTCCAATGTTGCCAGTGTTTGAAGACTCTGGCTATTGCTAACAGCACCTTTAATGGGTAGAGGATCATTATGTATAACCACCACTCACAGCTACAGTGAAGATATAAGACCACAGATAAGCCAAAAAAGGCTGCAGCCCAGCATGGGCCAGACCATCTAATGCAATTATCAATACGCATCATCCACATCATCCCAGAAGACTCGTACCAGATGATATATCACGATTGATGTTACCAAGCTTTCTGACGAAACATTAGAAGTGCCACGTTTTTAATGTTTTCTTGCATAATATTAGACATGTTCAAATGTCCAACTAGTAAGAAAAACAAAAATAACAAAAAATACAACTCAAAGAGACAATGCCACAATGAGAGTTTTACTTATAGTCACGGCTATTCACAAAAAATCTGACTTAAAAAATGTATTTTCACTCCTCCAAACTCCAAACAAGTGTCCTTAACACACACATCAGCCCCCCTTCCACTCCTCATAGTCCTCTGCCACTCACCTGGTCTCTCCCAATCCCCCGAAACACTCAATGCATCTATCATGCCACCCAAAAGGTCAGCTAGCCACAGCTACCAAATGTCCACAAACACACAACGTGCCATTTGTCACAATACAGCCATGGCTGCACAGGTTACCACACTTACCTGCAAGCAGCAATGCAGTATACTGAGTGACTGTTGGATAGCCGCAGATTATAACAACAGTACCATCAACCAATTGCATAATTGAAAACAGACACATCATACATACCCAACTCATACAAACTACTAGAAATTCAAACTAGGAATAATTTTCCTGGAAACCAAGAAAAATGGCAGATATCTTGGCTGGTTTGAAAACTGTGTAGCTGATCAGAGACAGTTGGTTGTTTTGGTTCCTGCCTTTTTCAATTAATATATACATAATAGATCAGTCTTAGAAATGTAATACTGAGAAGGGACTCTTTCAGGTACAAACAATGTACTTTTTAGCACATTGAGGCCTATAGCCATGGGTATGGTTAAACGAACACCCGACTATGACCCTCTCTAGTCATTGATGTGGTTAACCACGCTTCCAATATTCAACAGCCCAATCAGCTACAATGTAGCCATGGTTATACATCTATGTTTTAAAAAAAAATATATAATATACTTTTATCTGAAAAAAAAGAAAACAAAATTAGTTAGAAAACACACAAACCTAAAGAAACACAATTTAATACACACATTTTTATAGCCCTCATAGCTTGTATGCAGTGCATCACATGCACTATATAAGATACAACATTTGTGCACGCACCACTGTTGTTCTCTTTCCACATACTAATCATTGGGCCATTGGGAAAATAAATCCAACTTGGATTAAATAAAACCAGCAAAAGGTAGGTGGGAGCAGTGTTTGTGCATAATCTCACTCCACACATTAAAGGTTCTGCCACTAACAACCAGAGTCTCGAAACAACTGTAGCACTCCATTTCAAGAATCACCAGTAATGCTAGACAGGTTAAAAAAAGGCTTTTCTTAAACTATATACAAATGTGCTGCTCCCATCTCCAACAGTACCACTTTGTTCTGAATATAGGTTTAACCACAAAAGTGATAGCTGGAAGGTTTTGAATTAATCTGAACCACTTGCATTGCTCTGGTCAACCTGCCACACCACAGTCTTTTAGCCCGTCTGTGTCATTGCAAAAGGGGTCTGGCCATATGCAAATCAGTCAGGTACTGCCAACAAAGGTAGCAATCCAGCCAGACATGTTTCGCCTTGTTGGGTCTCCTCAGTGACGTGCAGCTTTGTTCCCTATGGCGCAGTGAGAAAGCGACCCACATCTGGGAATACCCTCTCACATTGTGAGACAAACTATAATTACAAAAGTGATGGGTAGAAGGTTTTGAATGAATCTGAAACACTGTCGTTGCTGTGGGCAACCTTCCACACTACCGTATTTTAGATCATCTGGCCCATTTGAAAAGGGGTCCAGCCAAGTTCAAATCAGTCAGGTACGGACACCAATGGTTGCAACCCATCCCCACTGCTAGGCCAGGTCCCCTCTGCAGGGAAACACAAGCAACCTCAGACATGTTTCGGTCCTATTGGGCCTCCTCAGTGAGGTGCAGCTGGCACCCTAAAGCGCAGCAAGCAAGGGACCCACATCTGGGCATGCCACTATAACCACAAAAGTGATGGGTGGAAGGTTTTGAATGAAACTGAACCACTGGCATTGCTCACCAGTTTTTTAGGCTGTCTGCACCATTTTAAAAGGGGTCCAGCCATGTGCAAATCAGTCAAGTACTGCCACCAATGGTAGCAGCCCAGCCCGAACTGCTATGCCAGGTCCTCTCTGCACGGAAATACAAGCAACCACAGACAAACCTTCCAACCATCACATGTTTGGTTTCAGTTTGCCTCCCTATGTGAAAGAGGGTATGCCCAGATGTGGGTCCCTTGCTTTCTGCACCATAGGGAACCACTGGAGAGGGCCAACAAGGCCAAAACATGTCTGGGACTGCTTGTGTTTCCATGAAAGGGGAGATACCTAGCAATCCAACCAATTCGGGCAGGGCTGCTCTTTTTGGTGGCAGTATGTGACTGATTTGCATTTGGCTGTACCCGTTTTACAATGTTGCATATGGGCTTGAAAACAGTGGTGTGGAAGGTTGCCTCTCCCTTGCCACCCACAACAGACACTATTTATGTGACATAATTTGATTTCAGATGTTCACTATGTGCGGCTATTGGTAAGGCTACACATTTTTAATAACTTTCGAAATTTCAGCCAAAACTGTTACTCGAATCAAAAGTTATTAACAATAGAATTTTGAGGGGTTCCTATGGGCATCCAACTCACCTTAACTGTAGGGTGGATATCGCCGCCCTATGTTCCAGGATATGCATGTAGTACTATCACCAGGTATGACAACGAAACAAAATGCCAATGTGTGTTTACCTAGGGCTGCCAATTTATTATAAGCCACAATGCTGAAACACATTTGGGCTTAGCGTTCATTTAAATTAATAATATACATTCTCTAAGTAGCTGCTTTAATGCTCCTAATATCTGGGATTCCAAATGACAATAGCTGTTTTCTGCATGTCATGTGCACATTCCTCTGTGATATTTATCCTTCCCTAAAAGGTTGCAATGATGCCTTACAGCTGACGGTATGTCTATTGGCAGTGCACATCTTAAATTATGCCTATGTATCTAAATATGAATAACGGTCTTTCAGATATTTTTATTTTTATTTGACAAGGCTTCTATAGCTCTTTACTCCCAAGCACTTTGCATAGTCCATGAATTGGTACATTTAATGATATGATGGCAACAATACAAAGGTAAGGAGCAGAGAAGAAAATGACCAAGACAAAACCACGAAAGAGGAGAAAGCATAAAGATTAACCCGTAAACTATCAATATGAATGTCTAAAGACTGAACAGGTTGTTAGATAATTACACATTCCTTCAACAGAATACTAAAAAGGAAGACAAAAGTGGGTCAGAGGAGGAAGCCAACAAACTTCATTGTCAGGAGGCAGAGTCAGCATTTACAGAGTAAAAACTACAACATGAGACAGTAGGCAGTAGGAAATGCATATATGCAGCCACTTATCCGGTAGACTCATCTCATAAGAACCTACTAACACCACAATGTTAATTTGTCACACATGCTGAGTCAGTCGTAGTTGTGGTATGCCCACTGGCTGCCATGTTTTCAGTCTCAACAGTTGGGAGTCTGAGTGGCATTGTGTCATCAGTAGTCCTGAAGATCTCTAAAGAGGTCTATCATGACTCAGCATTTCCTCGGGTACCATCTTATAATGACTGATAGCATTGCATGCTTTCTAGAATTAAGATTTTGAAATCTCCATTGCCCCATGACATGCCTCTATGGCTTCACAGTTTCAGCACAGCCCCAACGTATTTAGTATATTCTCGGGTATTCAAGAGTTCATTTTCAAGGGTTTAAGGATAGCTGGTTACTTTACATATGGCATGGGGAGGGGATAGTTCAGGTACTATTGTGTCCCAGGTGCACCGGTGTACCTAATCAGACTCAAGTATGGGGAGGCACATGCGAGTTTGGTGATTATGTGGAGCCTACTGGTAATTGGCTGATTCTGGTGCTACCTATTTGGTAATGCTCATTTTCCCTGGTGTTTTGACCAGGAAAACACACAGGGTGTCCGTGTGGTGCATACATGTAATGAATCCATAAATCCGATGTGCCAATGTTACTGCTCCATCCAAGTGTCCTGGCAGGTTGTCCTTTGGCTTGTGGCTCATTCTCCTTTGTTAACAGTGGAGGCATCAGGGATAGAGCCAAGTTAATGTGCGTCCCATATAGAATGGCTAATTTGCCTGCCCGTGGCTAATGCAGGTTGATGGCATCATAATAGTGTGAGAACTGCTTGCCAGGATAGTCTATCTCTGAGTCTGTTTTCACTGGGCCACGTGTTTACACTGTGATATGTATTTGCAGATCAATAACCATTGTGATGGTTGATGTTAAAATGGTACCTTCCCAGTACAGATGACAGGGTAGACTCGGGTACAAAAGTAAATCTTTATTTGTTTGCCGATTACATAAGATACAGGTTAAACGTTACAAGACAGGTACAATTGGACATGTCCACCGGCCACCCTCTCTCTAAGCCAGCCCTTCATCGACTGTCACAGAACACCCACTCAACTTTCTACATCAAGGATCCTATGGCCTCACATACATTTAGAACAGAAGAGAAGGCAAAGGCAAGTCACCAAATATCTCCTTCCTTTAATGGAACAAGTGAAAATACCAAAATGAGGCATACAACACTGAAGCAACAGCATGTATATCCCTCACATAATCCCTCCTGCTCCACCCAACACTGTGAGTGAATACCCACTCCGCAACAAACCCCTCTTCACCCTCACATGAAAAAAGAAACAGTGGGACAAATCAACCTAAACATTGCCACTCCCCTGCACTACTTAGAGAGGGATGGCAAACTTTACAATTAAAAAGAGACCAAGCCACAATCTAAAATAACATCAGCTTCCAGCCGAACCTTACTCTTCAATCCCACTTGGGTGTGTCAGGAATACAGCTGAGCACTTGACAACCTCCAACGGAGTATTACCAACAGAATAAAAGTGTCACACACCCCAGAAATGTGCCAGATGTCTCACCCCAGTGAAGGCATGGGTGATCCACAACCCACATGTGTGCTAGATGTACAACACCCCAAACAAAGGCATGGGTGAACAACCCACCCAAAAATGTTCCGGGTGTCACACCCCAATAATGGCACAGGGGTGCAGCATCACCCAACGAAAATGTTACAAACCAATAACATGTTATACAGCCTTCAAAACATAACACGTATCACATAATAAGAACATCTCCAACCACGCCAGCACACACCAGCGTACATTGCATCATATGAACAAGCAATAAGTAGAATTTAAACACATGGTAATTGAAGGCGTCCCTGGCATTTTACAAGTGCCTGCCATTGTTTACTGATCCTTTGGAGGAAATATAGCAGGCTAATACGAGTTAACTGGCTTAACTCGAAATAAAGACCAGGACATGTATCCAATGCATGCAAACATCACCACCATAAACATCTTGTGGCTGGCCTCACATCACTCCTAACACCATAACGAACTAAATCTAATCAACACTCACCTATGGAACTGCTTGTCCCCGTCAACCAGAATCTATTAAGCCTCAGGTGTTTGTATTGACTTTTTTTTAAAGAAGGACCTTCAGTCCAGATCTAAGTCTGGCAGCACTAGCAGGTAGTTGCTCCTCAGATCATCCATCATGGCCTCACACTGTTGTCAGAACCCCAACCGGGCATCCAATTTCCCAAACATTTCTTCCCTTCCCAACAGGCAGTCTCTGTAAACCCCCCTCCCCTTTTTTTTTTTTTTTAGTAAAGTAGCTCTCTGGCTCGTTAACCTCCAACAAAGTGCCCTGTTCTTTAGATGGCCCCCTGACTCCTTCCAGCTCCACATAATCATCATCGCACACCAACTCTACCTCAGAATAGTATCTCTTATCTGAAACATCCTGTTCTTCGTGTGGATCTTTGTGACTTTCACTTTCGGCAAAACTGCCCTGCAAACAATCTGGCTTTGGCTGTCCCAAATCAACACCGGGGTAACTTTTTACCTACAGCTGAACTCGCTCTTCTGCAACATACATGGGTCAAAACCATAGGCAGTGGGTAGTCCATTAGCCTCGTCACAGCCATACTCCAACTCTCTCGTCCTGGTCCCATGAGCCCCAACAAAGGCCTCTGGCCACACAGACGGTCCATGTCAGGGATAAACGGCCAGCTATTGGTTGCCCACAATCCAACATCATACAGAACAGCTCTGGTCTCTGAGCGGTCCAGATCTCTGTTCCTCCTGCTGAGCCCAATGGTTTCTGGGCTCACTGAAGATACAGGACCAAACTATGGCATGTGATGCTCCCTTCACCACAGGTTTGCCACAGGACCCTCTCCAGTCTGGACTCACTTCAAAATCATACTAACCACCTGCAAATAAGTCCTGCAATACCTCTCTTACTGTTATGCCAGCCAAAGTTATCGTTCTCTCTGCACTGGTGGATTCTGGCTACTGTGGGGATTGATCTTGCCCAACTTAAACTAGAACACCAGGAGGCCGGCACTCCACTCTGGCTTGGCTGCCCCCCCCCCACAGCCACGGCTGGCTGTTCACTGAACTCTGCTGCCCCATGCAGCAATGTCACAATACACACTGGCCTCAGTCGACTCCAGCTTGGCTGCCCCTCAAAGTGATGGCAGGCTTTGTAGGCTGGAACTCCACTCAGCTTCAGAAAGAGGGTCTTCTTCTGGCTTTGGTTTGGGGTAGTGAATGTTCCTTTCCTCTGCTATCCCCAGCACAGCCCACACAGGTTCTTTAGCTCATTGTCAATGTTAAAATGGTACCTTCTCAGTACCGATGACACGGTAGCCTCTGGTACAAAAGGAAACCTTCTTTACTTGGTTGCAGGTTACATGAGATTCAGGTTGCAGGTTAGAGGACAGGTACAATGGGACACGTCCAGCGGCGACCCTCTCTCTCAGCCAGCCTCTCATCAACTGTCATTTACAAAACAATCAGCAGAGAACATTCACTCAGCATACTGCTTCCAGGCAAACATGGCCTCACATACATTCAGAACAGAAGGGAAAGGGAAGTCACACAAGTTGTCCATGTGGCTCTGATTTTCGGTGGAATTAAAAGTATTTTGAGGGCCTTCAATTAGTCTGGTGTTAATGGGATGTCTCTGTGCACAAGTCTTGGTGGGCTGGGCCTGGCATTATGTGCTGTGTAGTTAATCAGGCTCCTCCAGTCACCCCAGCAAAAGTTTGTATTGTTCATATTACCTTTCTTTGGATTCATCTGTGACCGTGTCACTTATCTATGGGCATTGCTCATGTGGGCGAACAGTATGTCTTCACATTTTCTATGCAATCTTCACTTTTCATTGGGCGTGTCTGAGTTTCATAGCTTCATGAAGTATTGCAAATCCATTATTGCTGTCTAGTTCATCGCACACAATTCTGTGTGGAAAATTCAGTCACTATGATCGACCTGCACCTAGGGACTTTGAGTTGCGGAATCCAAATGCATGTGTAGGAATGTGTTTTTTTTTGTTTACATCACTGTTCTCACAGTACCTTCATTTGTGCTCGAGCAGTGCATTTTTTTGTTGTAGTTTGTTCTAAAAAAAGGGCTAGACTTCACATATAATTCACAAGTAGGCGGATGTACATAAACGAAATGTTTTGAATACACACAGCCTGTTTCATGGAATTATTTGTGTGAAAAACGCAGATTTGCGCGACTTTCTGCCCGAAAATCCTTGTTTGAAATATGGGGATTTTCAGTCAGAAAGGCGCGCAAATCTGCATTTTTCACGCAACTAATTCCATGAATCAGGCTAACAGGATCCTTGTACTCTTGTTAAGATGTAATAGCACACATTCTTATCTCAGACTCCAACTGACATGTCCACAGAACAATTATTCAAATTACTCACCTAACACTCCCTCAGCTGCACACAAACATTCCATTTCCCACATGATGCCAACGGGGTGGAGCAAAACCGAACAATACGTAGTGCGTTTTAGTCCTATGTTTAGCAAATGGCATCACGACGAAGGAGGGTTGTTGCCCATCTATAGGGAATGTCAGATTGTTTTCATAATGTATAAAAAGTATGTGTGTGCCATGTGCATAACTGTCTTGTTATCTGGTGATAAGGCCAGTAGTCATAGGATGTTATGCCTGAATTCACTGTAGGCAACGTTTCCCTGGTTGGTGTAGGAACTCATATGGCGTTATTTAAAGTGCCGGAAAAGATAACGTTCCCATCTTCCCAGTCGCACATGCCTCTAAGTAGGTATTTCCCTAATTGGGCCCTAACGTTTTAATTCCAGTTTGCATGTGACTGTGGTGTTCCAGCCCTAATTTTCCCCGCCCTAGCGTTTCATACCAGTAGGGGGGACTTGAATGCTTTTCTATTTAAAGAGCTATTTCCCTGATCCTTTGAAGAAAATAATGTCGGTCCGTCATGGCACAGCATCAGCAATCAACAGCATTCGCACAAAACATACCTCATATTAACTTATCTTATGAATTAATTCAAGGACTCCGCAGGTCTACATGCTGCTTCTCACAGCAAGATAATCATTTACACTTCTAAAGTTCCTGCTCTCATTAAGTGTGGATTTTTCTGCGCATTAATACATAGTTGTCTTGAAGGAAATCTCTCGAAGCATGCCGACTGCACAGTAATACACCAATTTGTGAATGTGCATGTTTTAATACATTAAAAGCCTATACTTTTAAGCAGACACTGAAAAGGTGTAATTGCCATCGTTTGGGTGCAACACCATTGGGGGGAGGGGCGCTCATTATATCCAGCTGGCGGTGGATTGATAATATAGTGAGCTACATTAGTATCAACATGTTGCTTACCTTTCTCCATCAGGCAAGCAACATGTTCTCATGTGAGTCGCCTTCAATTGTGTTTTGCAGGGCCTTTCATTACCTTCAACAGAATAAGCTGTCGTGTCACTCTGGGCTAGACAGAGGATGGTTATGCTTAGAATGACTAGAGGGTGGGGGGAGCTGCCAGTTTACACAGTAACTGTCTCCAGGCTCCCATTGGCTCCTTTATTTATTTTGTATTTTGTGTTAGGTCGTTTGGCAAGAATATAATTTACACCATACATATAAAAGAAAGTAAAATGAATACATATCAACATACACATCATAATTCACCCTGGGCATAAAAAAGAATACATCTTTACAGTACTTTGGTCACTTTACATCTTCTTAGGGTCATCTCATAAAAGTTACTTTTTTATTTTATGTTTCTTGTTTAAAATACATTTTGTCAAATTAAACCCAAACATTAAACACAACTGCAGCCTTTGAAATGGTACATGCACCCGAAACAATCCTACACCAGAACCGATCTGTCACTATACTTTCCATATGGTGAACTATATTTCTATATGCTTTACCATGAATTGCCTCCAACTCATTACACCAGGTGGATAGGTGTTTGTCTACCTGTTGCCACCTCTAACTGGCAACATCTACAGAGCCTCTCTGGCCATGGAATCTTTTTCCAGCCTCCCAATCGAGCAACAGTGGGCAACTGGTCAACACGCAGACAAACCTACATCACTCCAGAGGTTTTGGAATATGACTCCCATGATCCCCCAATACTGACTATGCTGGCTAGGGTTGATGATAGTCCAACACATCAAGAAAGCCAAAGACTGCAGATCGCTCTTCTAGAATCTGTCAAAAGAACAATTTTCAAAACCAAAATTGGGTGGATTCCCATGAAACAGTTTTCCAATGAAGTTGTAAAAAACGAGTACCCGCCGAGGGTCAATAAGCTTCATGCAAGCGAGCACATTGGCCCTCGTGGGGTAATTACTTGCCTGACAACAAACTGTTCACTGCTGCATCCTCCAGGGAGTAGCCACCATGGAACAGGAGAAGAGGCTAGGCCCTACTCCCATTCCATGGCGGCCATTTTCTTTGTTTTCTTTCTGGACACTGCAGCAGGCGCAAGTTATTACATAAAACGACCTTGACAAATCGGGATCAGAATATGCTTATAGAACTATTGAAGAAGGATCACTGCACTTCCCCTTGCAGACATAAAGAAAGCATACCATTCCTCATCTCTGTGCTTTAATTCACTTTAAATACATGGCAGCAGAAATAGCAACGATGAAAACAAAACTGTTAGGATAATAAACCCCTCAATAGTGTTGAATGTGTTAGGTTAAGACTCTAGTAGGAAAAAAAACATGTTGATAGCCTAGAATAACTATGCATCTGAGTAAACTGCAGGATGTTTATTATGCCTTTGTTTACAACAACATGCTCATTAGGTAATATAAACCTTATTACTTTGTAAGCACTCATAGCAACATTTCTTAACACGTAGCTGCTTCACTACAAGCGGTTCGGTAACTAGTAGATGCATTATCCGTTGCCCCTGCATATTTTAAACGCTTTAGGAAGTTTTCTACACAAGGAAATATTTCTCTGCTGGATTCCGTTCTGCTTCATTTAGTCCCCGCAGTTTAGTGCAGATTAATGTGCTTAGAGACTGATTGCAGTAATTACTGTGTCCTGATGCTCCAATACATTAGTCAAAATATTACAAGCGAATGAACGGTTCAAGATTTTTTACAAAACCAGACAGACTGTCTACACGTGGGCAACTCCTAAAACGACTGTTTAGCAGCTATGTCTCCCAACCTATCACAACAAATAATAGCCTATACGTGTTATTTTTTTTTATTTAAAATGCAAGAAAACCTATTATATCTTATTTTTCGGTAATAAAAGGCACTCTTCTTCAAAGATGCACACTCGGTGGTTTAATGTCATCTGGTGGGCAACAATGGACATGACAGAAAACAATAAAACAATTGTGGCAGTTACCAATATATTATTATTATTATTTTTATTATTATTATTATTATTATTATTATTATTATTAGTGTTTTATGTCAGTTTAATTGATTGAAACAGTGCTCAACTTTTAAGTCTCTAAATTAATATTTACATGCAATACATTTGCATACCTAAAAACGAATACAATCCATTTACATTAATACCACAGCGCTCATTGGACATTCACTAACTTGCTCTTAGTGTTTCAATCATGAATTAATGTTTCAATGTGCCCTTAGCCATTTGTCTACCAATACTTGCGTGGCCGTCTCATTTGTCTTCTACTGATTATGTTTCTCAAATGTTCATTCAGTTTTGCCTTTTTTAGCCATATAACATACCAATTACCCATATCCGATTGTCGCTCGCGTCTTTCGCTTTTACTTTCTGATAACCAGATCTTACTTTACTCATGTTTCACACGTGCTCTCATTTCATATTGACCACACGACCCTTCATTTACCATTCTCTTGTCTAACTCAAATGTTAGGGTTACAAAATACTCTACCTAAAACACATGATCATTAGACATTCTCTGATCATTACACCGTTTTCAGTGGCCATATTTTTTAAGCATCCACTCTATATTACAGTCAGTCACATGCTTTATTTGTTCCCCTCAGACATTATAATGCCAACTTTCGTAAAAGAAAGGTTAATAAAACAGAAATGGTGAGCTGGTTCAAAAGGATGAAGGTCACCAGCCAAAAACTGCCTGCCGGTCCCATGTGTTAATATCCCTGCAAAAATATTGCCATACAAAAATATCACAATTTTTTTGCAGTGATATTAAGGAATGGAACCTGCGGGTGACACCCCTGCATCCCCTGTATTATTTTAAAGGGAGGGGGACACACCCACAAACCCTGCTTCCAAAACCCCCAAATATTATCCCCAATAAAAATATTGCCTAACGGCTGCTCCTGACGACCATATATACAGTGATATTTTTGTTGGGGATGATATTATGTGATACCTGCCTGCCTTGTTCATCTCTTATTGATATCCCTATTCCTCATTATCCCCTCATCCTGCATTCCAGACATGTTTTTTTGCAGTTGATAACTTGGTGTAAATGGGTCAAGCTCCAAGATCACTCTCCCGCCCACCTGCCTCTCACTGATCATCATGTTGCACTTTGTTTGCTTGTCCCAATCCTTGCTGCCACTTCTTTCCCTGACTTCAAGAATGTTTTGTTCGGCAGTTGCTGAGCATCTTCTGATAGATCGGAATCATGTGACCTCTATGCCGCCCACCAGCCAATTACGTCCTCTTATGTTTATTTTTTTATTTTAAATGCTTATTGGTTTTACTTACTTGCAAACAAGAAAGGCAAACAACCATTTACATTATCATTAATCCTCCTAGTTAAAAAAAGCAACATTTCATCAGATTGACTGTTCTCCACAATTCATAACGCAGCCTTATTGGACTATATTTTGATGTTGAAAAAAAGAAGGACAGCCAAAACCATTTGCATTATCATTCATCCTCCTAGTTAAAAATTCATAGTATGACATTGTTTGACCATATTCAGATGTCTTCTGAGATCTCATCCACATTAACCCAATAACTCATGGGCACAGAGATTTTAAAAGTTATAATACTTCCATAATTAATAGTGAAAATGTAACAAAGCTAAAATAAAACTGCAACTAATATAGTAACCCTCTGATATTGTCAAAATACCACACTTCTCCTTTCTTTAAAAAAAGCGCAAAAAGAAATGTCAAAGAATTAAGTTCTCTCTGCAAATGTGCTGATTAATATGTAAATATGATTTCTTCTGCTTGAAAAATACCCTTTAGAAGGAATTAGTAGACCGTAAAGAAATCAAAATATAGAGTTGATAAACAAGTATTATATAGAACTGACAAAGAAATCAGACAAACTGCCAAATCGAGCAAAATGTCCCCCGCATTTAATATCATTTCATATGCCTCGGAAAACTCCAACAGCTTAATTATTTCTTGCAAATCAACCTTGTTCAGTTTCACAATAGAAAGTAAACACATATATCAACCAATCACAGTGCTCCAAACAGACTTCTATTATCCAAAAGTGAAAAAACATCCTTACTTGAATTCCCAAGGTAAAATTGCTGTTTTTCTTTTTATATTCACAGATCTATTGGTTAATGATGAATGCTGATCATTACGATTTGAATTAATCTACATTTTCAAAAATGTGGATGAAGAGCACAAGTAGACAAGGTTCTGCCGAACCCATGTTCTATGATTAGCAGTAAACATCTTGAAATAATTGCCATCTTTTGTGGAGGCAATGAGTTGAGGACTCTCCATGGGGTTTTCGTTCTTTAGTTATGAAGCTTAATTTGGCAAAGCTCATGGGTCTGTACACTCAAGACACTTTCATTTTTCTAACATTATAGATGGACCATAATGGTAGTGGAAATCCAAATTCAATTCTAAAATTGAGAAAACACTGAGAAATGTCCACACAGTGGTATCAGAATACATGACTGACTATGGGATGTATTAGACTTCCAATAACAGCATCTAGTGTTACATGTCATACCTGTATAGGTATGCCGGAGTGCATCTGACAAATGCTGGCAGTGCATTCTTCAATGAAAATGTTCAGTCAGCTCTACACATCTGTTAGGTACTATGAGGTATTAGTCATACCACATAAGAGGTTAAATGTACTGAGGATAAGATGTAAGACATTTCTGTAGCATTACCGATGTTTTCTCAAAATAGCACACATCGTAAGATTGTTAAGTTAATGTTTACACCTTATGTTTCTTTGCTGGCAGTTCACAGATTCCTTGGTTTTCCTTGCAAAATAATTAAATTGTCCTTTTTTTCTACTTTGAAAAACAATCTCCTTAACTGAATTTTCACTATAATCCTATCTGCATCAGACTATAGGTAGGAAGGGTCTATTTTTCATGAGTGCCCAGCGGCGACATTCCACAGGATACACTTAACGTGGATTGGGTCTTTTCATAGCCATACCACAGTGTACTCCTGTGGACGCACTTACATGCATTGCGCGCCGGGTACACTCTCTTTTTGTTTTTCTGGTGACCATGGAATGGGAAAAGGAAACACACATAGTCCCTTGTCCCTTTTCCAAGGTGGCCAGTTTCGTCCCATTCATTAGTACAGAGCAAGTTTGCCCAAAATGGCGCCCTGTTTCTCAGTACTAATGAAGCAGTATGCTCATTCTAGTGTTCCTAGAACTAACGCGTACTGCAGCAACACCTTTTCAAACGGCAAAAGAAATGCTGCTTGAAAAGGTTTTGTCAGCGCATTAGTATTCCAGGGCTGCAAACTCGGGAAAACTAGTATCCCGAGACTGCAGACCCCGGAATACTAATGGCAATCACCGCCGAGCTGGCGGTTATTGCCATAATGTGTCTTCTTTAGACAAAAACAATACAAATATGTAGAGAAGTTAAACATGTTTATCCATATTCTATTTTTTGAGACACGCCATCCAGAGCATGCACATAGACCCAAATAACATCTAAACACCCAGTGACACCCAGTGACAACCATTACATGTTTCTCCATATTCCACTTCACTTTCAGCAGACATAAAAGGGGATTACTATCTACCAATGAAATAAAAGAAGAAGATGTGCTCTCCATTTTGAATGCCATTTAGCTGCTGGCCTTAATAATTAGTATTAGTGACAGTACTACCCCCAAACAAATTTGGCAAAAGCACTGTAGTTCCTATGCTAAACACCTCAGCCTATAAACAATACAGGTGGTACTACTGGCTATAATATTACTTAAAGATACACTCTTTCATCTAGTCAGTTTACATTTACGCTGTGTACTTTGTCATTACCCCCAAGCAAAATTGTCAAAAACACTGTACTTCCAAAGTTAAACCCCCCTTCTCAGTTTATAAACAATACAAGTTGTATTCACGTATATAATAATATTACTTAAAGACACACTCCTTCATCCAGTCAATATACATTGACTCTCTGTCTTTGTCATTGGTGGAACACAAAACATCTCTCTGAGGTTTTTGCTATCCAATCAGCATATTCTCTGATCATATAATCTTACCAGTTATCACATCATTAGCTTGATAATGTTCCTGTGAAGCAAATAACTAGTAAACAACATTTTTACCATGTCTCATAATGCTATTCACTTATGAAGCACCAGAAGGGAATCTAAAAACACTGGAATTACTGATGGGATGCTTTGAGGCAGAATTAAGACTGACAGAACTTGCCAAAAAAAGAGCTGATTCGATCATAATTTCAGGTCAGCCGAAAAACAATATGAGCAGTGGTGTATTTAGCCTTTCTGCTGCTCTAGGCCCAAATAAGTGCATGCAACCCCCCAAACTTTACTCTGCCCCTGCCACACCCTACACATTCACCAGATTGTGATCCTTCAACAAACTCTGCCCACGTTGTCCAAATTACACCCCTTCACCCCCACTTTGTCCCCCATTTTGGCTCCATAACATTATAAGGACGTACGGTTGCAGGGAATAGAGAGTTATTGCTTCCTCTCTATTAATTCAAGCCTGTCATCTTCTATATTATATTAGTTGAAAGAGTGTTTTCAGATCTCTGCTGCCCCAGATCTGGAGAAGGTAGTGTGTTCTGCAGTTGAGTGCTCTAGAGGTAATTGTTACGGGTAATTGTCTACTTCCGGTTAAATCTGAAAACAATATTTTAGAGGAAGTGATAAGAACATGAACTGTCTGCCAACTGGACACAAGTGAGAGAATGATGGAATGAAGAAGTTTGGTTTCAATGCTAATATCTGGTTTCTCTCACAAATAGACAGCTCCCACTGTTTGAGAAGCACCTAGGCTGTCTGTAGTATTAATGAAACATAGCTTAACTTCTACATGCAGTCCTGTCAAATGGTAAAGGTTACAATACAGTGCCTGCGGTAGCGGCCCTGTAGTTATGGTTAAGATGCTCAACCCATAGGAAGAGCACTTTTTGGAAGGCTTAAACTGAATTGTATACACTACTTATGAATGTAGAACAATTGGGGATAGAGCTCACAGAATATATAGTTGATTAAGGTTGCTGTGGCTACTTAGTGTTGTAGCGTTGTGATGCTGAAATATCTGGTTTCTTTTCTGTGGATAAACAACAGTATAATTGGTTAAGCAAGATAGTTCAAAAGCTGCAGTGGTATACAATTTTGAATATACTTTTTCTTTTTTTAGACCCTCATAAACAGTACATTTTAAGTACTATGTTTGGTACAACATTAGTGTATCACACACTGCTGTTGTTTTGCCATTACATAATCATTGGGAGAAAACAAAACTCTACTCAATAAAAAAGTATATATATATATATATATAGTTACATGAGTGTAAAGGTGTTGTGTCTTGACTGTCGTGTAGCCGAAGAGTCCTCTGTCCACAAGTGCCGCACAGAGAGAATCAAAATCACTGTCTGTACAGCCTTTGAGGCCACAGATGGGAGATGCCCTTCCGGAACTGCGCTACTCGTGGAATCCCGAACCACTGTAAAGGAAATACCAGTTAAGTGTCAAGCCAAAACAGAACCAACAACCAATCAACAAGTAAGTGGTACGGTCTTACCAAAAAGGCGTCTGTGGAGTAGCGGTTATACCTATGGGGGAGGTTCTGAGACCCAGCAAGGCTGTTTCTCTCACTGTGTAGCAATCCCAGCAACGTTGCAAGTGCCGGGCCCACCTGATGCTAGAATCCACACAAGAAAGGCGGAACGTAGTAGGAGTCCGTGAAGCAGTCCCTGGTCGTAACGATGATCCAAAAGTAAGTACCAGAGCCAAGGGTTATCCGCTGCCAGTCCGTGAAACAAATCCGAGGTCAAGATCCAAAAAGGTGAGACAGAAGGTAAGTAGCGCCGTACAGGAATCCGAGGAAACAGCTGTGAAGCACCGAAGCACCGTGATATAGCCGTTTAAATACTGGCGCTGCTATTTCCTCCCGGTCACATGACCCGCGACCGCATCACGTGAGTGTAGTCCAGAAACACGTGAGCGGAAGGTGGCGGTCATGTGACGCGGAAGAAGCCGGTCTAGCAGCCGCCACGGAAGACGCCAAAGGGGCAGACGTCTCTGCGGGCAAACAGCATGCCGACCCAAGCTTTGTGGCAATCGGCACCGTGGCAACTGGGGCGAAGAGAGAGCCTGTGAGTCCCAGAACCGGGCAAGAGGGCGAGGGGGGTTAGGGGCACGGGGTTGAGGAATGGGACCCCCAGAGGGACGAGAGGAGTGCGTGACAGAGCCCCCTCCAAAGGCCCACGACCCCGTGGGCATGAAGGGTGGTCCCTATGGAACCGCGCCACCAGGCGGGGAGCCTGGACATCAGCAGCCAGGACTCCTGGGGCCATACCTCGACCTATCCACCAGGTACTGGAGACACCCCCTAGAGACACGGGAACCCAGAATGGCTGAGACCTCAAAAACATCTGGGGTGGACAGAGACACCGGGGCCACAGGAGAGCGAAGCCGTGTGGGAGCGGGACAGGGCTTGAGCAGAGAAATGTGGAAAACGGGGTGAAGCCACCAGGAACCCGGGAGAGCAAGTCGATAAGACACAGGGTTGATAACACGAGTAACCGTATAGGGACCCACAAAACGAGGTAGAAACTTGCGACAACCCACCAAGCGCAGATGTCGGGTGGACAACCAAACGCGGGATCCCACAGAATACAACGGGGCCATCACCCGTTTGCTGTCCGCCTGCACCTTCATGGACGCCTGGGCCTCGACAAGATGAGTCGACACCTGAGCATGGACGGAGGCCAGGTCCCTAACACATGCAAGGGCAGCCGGATTGGCTGAAGGAGGCAGATCCGTGAAGGGCAGAACGGGGAGAAACCAGTGGAAGAATGGTCAGCGTTGTTGTACGCGAACTCCGCAAGATGCAACACGATCAACCAAGAAGACTGCAGCTGCAGGGTGAGACAACGTAGGTACTGCTCCAGCGTCTCGTTCAGTCGTTCGGTCTGGCCGTCCGTTTCAGGATGATATGCTGAGGAGAAGCGGACGTCCATACCAAGCAACTTGGTCAGGGCCCGCCAGAAACGCGAGGTAAACTGAGAACCCCTGTCCGAGACGAGAACCGAGGGAAGCCCGAAAAGACAAAAGACAAAAGACATTCTCGAAGAACAACCGGGTGTAACGCTCACCTGATTCCCACAGAGGCGCAGGTCTGGCTTCGAGTGCTGATGCTTCTTCAATGGTGAAGCGCAGGACTCTGAAGATGGACAGGAAGGGCCCTCTACTCTGGCTTCTCCGGCTCGCAGGAATATTCCCCTGTGCGTGAAAAGGGAGTATTATCTACTGACGGAGTTATGCTGAAGCCTGCCCCTCTCTTCCAACCCTCCACGATACCCTTCCACGATTCCCCGTGAAGTCTCACCTTAGGGTCAGGAAGGATGAGCTCTCCATCCTGCTTCTGATGCAGGGGCGCGTTGAAACCCAGTTACTTCACTGGATTGAGGATTGTTGGGAGTTCAGGTAAGCTTGACTATTCAGGTAAGGCTCTGTAAAAGATCTGTTGGAAGTTCAAAAGTCCAAGCTTAATAATAATGTTCATTGTCTTTTTGCAGCAAGCGCTAATGCTTATGTCTTTTTTCCCCTTAGGGGCCGGGGTTCGGAATGCCGGAGATATGGCGCCGACCCGAAGTGAAACGTGCAGTTCCAGTTCCAGTAAATGACAGGTTAGTTCTGGATGAGCGCTCAGGAACTGTCTTTGCATACGCTCATTCAATGTCTTTGTCTTTTTTCCCCATAGGGGCCGGGGTCCGGAAAATGCCTGGAAGCGGCAAGACCCGAAATGAAATGGGAATGACCCAACAGGTAAGTCTTATTCCCTTCCTTCTCTCACCTCTTATTCTTGTCTTTTTCTCTAGGCTCTGGGAAGTGGCTGTGTATCCGGATGATCGCTGCTGAAGATGGAGGAACCCAGGAAAGGTGAGTGAAATGCAGCGCTGCAGCGATCGTAACTAAATGCTTTTAAAAATGATGTCTTCCCTTTCAGGATCGTCGGTGATGTCTCCGTGGTGCAGATTTAGCTGGTAGGTCTCTTGTCTCCCTTTACAGGTGACCCAGGATGCTGACAGGCATGGCTGAAGTCCAGATGCAGGAGCTGACACGGTGAGCGTCCAGCTGCGAGGATCAGAACAACGCGAAGCGTGAGTTGCTGATCGGGTGTGGTTTAAATAGCTTTGGAAGAAGTTCCAAGTGTGTATCCTTCCTCCAATCAGGTATGTATCCTTCCCCGACCACACCCGGGTGGAAAGTAGTCCCACAGGTAAAGTAGTTCCATTCAGGCCTCAAGAGGGCCTGGATGTAGCAGCATGGTCTGCATCAGGTAAGTGCACATTAAAACACTTGAACACATGTCTAGCTTTATGAGCCTGGCGCCTAAGGCGCCAAGACAGAGGTCCAACATGAGCCTGGCGCCTAAGGCACCAGGACTGCGTCCAAAGGGCCCCAGCTTGGGCCCGCTGGCACTCCCCTGGGGGAAATGATGCCTGCCTCTGGGGATGCTGGGTCGGACCTGGCTCCTTGGAGGTAGGCATCATGACAGTACCCCCCTCAAGGCCCCTCCCAAGGTTCTTCCCTCCGGGGGTTTGGGCTTGTTCGGAAATCTCCGGTGAAACCTTTGTACTAATCGAGGTGCGTGGACATCGTTACTAGGCTCCCACAATCTCTCCTGAGGTCCATATCCCTTCCAGTCAACAAGATAGAAGAGTTTCGACTTTACCACCTTGGAGTCTAAAATGTCTTTAACTTCGAATTCTAATTCCCCTTCAATTTGAACTGGATCTGGGGGCTTGGACAATCGGGTTCCTGGTTGTACCGGCTTCAAAAGTGATGCATGAAGAACTGGATGAATACGCATGTTGGACGGTAGATCCAGTTTAAAGGCCACTGGGTTGATTATAGCTTTGATGGGATAAGGTCCTATGAATCTGGGATTGAAGGTTCGCGGGCCCTTGAGGGGTAAATGTTTAGTTGCTAGCCATACCTGGTCTCCTACTTGGTAAGGAGGAGTTTTACTTCAGTGCAAATCAGCGTTTTCTTTATACTTTTTCTTGGCTTGCTGTAAATGAGTTGCAAATTCTTTGAAGGCTCGGGTTATTGTGGAATGCCGATGATTAACTGCGGGCATTTCCAGGGTCAGAGGTGGATCTAGGTCAGAGGTCCGAGGATGGTGACCATACAAAGTATAAAAGGGGGTTTGTCCGGTTCCAGAATGCACTGAATTGTTGTATGCATATTCTGCGATCCAAAGGATGTCTTTCCAATTTAACTCGGATTGGTGTAACATGCACCAAAGATATTGCACGAGAGTCTGATTGGTTCTCTTGGTTTGCCCGTCGGTCTGGGGGTGGTGGCTGGTGGATAACCGCACATCTATTTGTGCTAGTTGGCAACACTTCTTCCAAAAATGTGAGATAAATTGACTTCCACGATCCGAGACTAATATGGAAGGGAAACCATGTATGCAAACTATATTCTCCAGGAATTCCTTGGCCAAGGTGGAAGCTGAAGGCAAACCCTTTAAAGGGATAAAGTGGGCCATTTTGGAGAATAGGTCCACAATTACAAGGATTGTGTTGTAACCAGCACAAGGAGGCAGATCTGTTATAAAGTCCATTGACAGGGTGTGCCATGGTGCCGGTGGAATATCCAAGGGTTGAAGTAGGCCGGCTGGCCTTTTCTTTTGAGCCTTGTTTTGGGCGCAAATTCCACAAGACAGTACAAAAGACTTTATGTCTTTTCTACAAGAAGGCCACCAGAAGTGGCGTTTGATTTTTTCCTCCGTTTTAGCGATACCAGGGTGTCCTTCCATTAAAGATTCATGATGATGGGCAATAATAAGTTCTTGCAATTCTTTACTTGGCAGAAACAACCGCTCCTGGAAGTAGGGTAAGTCATCCTTAACGGTGTAATGAGGACCCTTTTGACTCCATTCCAGTAAGGTTGAAGAGTCTAGAAGTTGTTTTACTTGCGTTTGGATATCCTCAATAGTTTGCAATGAAGTTAAGCCTAAGATTCTTTGCTGAGGTATGATGGGCACAGGTTCTAAGCTCGAATTAGGTTCTTCCATGCCAATCCGGGATAAGGCGTCCCTTTTCCATTCTTGCAGCCAGGGCGATAGGTAATTACAAAATCAAATTCCGCAAAGAATAGAGCCCATCGGAGTTGTCGTGAAGATTGAGCTTTGGCCGTCTTTAAATACTGTAAGTTTCTGTGGTCCGTAATTACGGTGATGGTGTGTCTTGCCCCGAGAAGGTAGTGACGCCAAGCCTTGAAAGCAGATTTGATGGCCAGTAACTCTTTATTGGTAATTGCGTAGTTGATTTCAGGAGGAGAAAATGTTCTGGACCAAAAGGCCACTGGGTGTAGTTGGTTAGTTTTTGGGTCTCTTTGCGACATGACAGCTCCCACGGCCGAACTGGATGCATCGGTTTCCACTATGTACGGGAGATCTGGGTGCGGGTGCTTCAAAACAGGTGCAGAGGTGAATTTGGTTTTCAGGTCCTGGAAGGCTTGTTCGGCCTCAAGAGTCCATTCGAAGCGTTTGTTTTTCTTTAGGAGAGCGGTGATGGGTTGGACTGTTCGGGAAAATTCCGGGATGAATCTTCGATAGATATTGGCAAAGCCGAGCATGCTCTGAACTCCCTTCACCGAGCTTGGAGATGGCCATTTGAGGATGGCGTCCACCTTTCGCGAGTCCATTCGGACTCCTTGAGGTGTCAGGATGAATCCGAGAAACTCAACTTCTGTGGTATGAAAAACGCATTTTTCGAGTTTTGCAAATAGTCTGTGCTGGCGCAGTTTCTCAAGAACTGCCCTAACATGTTTTCTGTGATCAGATTCTGAAGAAGAGTACACCAGGATGTCGTCAATGTAAACAATGACACAGACATCGATAAGTTCCCGAAGAACATCATTCATAAAGTACTGAAAGGCGGCAGGTGCATTGCACAAACCGAAGGGCATCACCTGATATTCGAAGAGCCCAAATTTGGTGCGGAATGCAGTCTTCCATTCATCGCCTTCTTCTATGCACACCAGGTGATAAGCTCCTCGGAGATCTAACTTGGTGTACACACAAGCATCTTTCACCTGGTCGATAAGCTCAGGGATCAAGGGCAGAGGATAACGATTCTTAATTGTTATTTGATTTAGGGCGCGATAGTCTATACACGTTCTAAGGTCGCCTTCTTTTTTCAGCACGAAGAACAGAGCTGAAGAGACAGGAGACTTGGATGGGCGAATAAAACCATTGGCTAGGTACTGATCTAAATACTGACACAAATGCAGGTTCTCAGGTTCCGTAAGAGCATAAATCCTACTACAAGGTAGTTGAGCATTGGGTACCAGATCGATTCGGCAATCATAAGACCGATGGGGAGGTAACGTGTTAGCCTGTTCTTTCTGAAAAACGTCTTGGAATTCTTGGTATTCTGACGGTAGCTGTACAGGGGTGGAAGTTGCTGAGGCTAGACCCATAGCTGGATTTCTTGGATAACAAGTTGGATCACAATCAGGAAAACTTATCTTCTTTGCTCGCCAGTCCATTCTGGGATTATGTGTTTCTAACCAAGGAATTCCAAGAATTACTTGAAATTGTGGGGCCTTGATCACATCAAACACGATTGCTTCCCGATGTCCATCCTGACCCACCAGTGTCACTTCAACAGTGGAATGCGTTACAGGCCCTGAGGCTATTTCGGTTCCATCTACTGTAGTAATGACATCTTGGGTTACTTTCGGGCAGAGAGGAAGCTTAATCCTGGAAGCCAATTCACAGTCTATGTAATTTCCAATAGCTCCACTGTCGATGTATGCTTTTATAGCATGCAACTGCTGAGGCTGTTTTGGGTCCACGAGCACCATTGGCATGACAAAATGCGAAGTCAAAGAGTTAGTTTTCAAGCTCGGCAAGCAGACCCCTACGCTTGCCGGGCTAGGTCGTTTCCCGAATCAGGTGTCACTAATTCGTTATCAGTAGCTCCAACCACCTTCTTAAGTGGTTTAACTGGACAATTTCGAAGAAAGTGACCGGAAGTCACGCAATACAGACAAAGTTGCATTTGCCGCCTTCTCTCTCGTTCTTTCTGCGTTAATGGTCCTTTAACACCACCGATTTGCATAGGTTCAGATACGTCGGTACTCTTGGAGTTAGCGTGGGTTTTGATCGGTGCTCGGTTTTCATACTTGAACCAATCTGCTTTTCAATTTTGAAGTCTGTGATCAAGTTGAACCCCCAAGTCAATGTAGTCTGCGCAGACCTGGGGTGGGTTTACTATCTGAGCTAGAACATCCTTAAGCTCTCCGCGCAGGCCTCGATGAAACAATGTGATCCTTTTGCTTTCTGGCCATCCAGTTTCCACAACCAGTCTGTTAAAGGTGGCTATGTAGGACAGAAGATCCTGATTACCTTGTCGTAAGGATAGCAGTTCGTTATCAAGGGCCTGTCCTTGAGAGTGTCGAGCGAACAATCTTTCCATGCTGGCCTGGAAGCCCTGAAAATTCTGGAGAATGGGATCATCCTGATTTACCAATGGAATAGACCAATCGGCAGCACTGCACATGAGGTAAGATAGTATAAAGGCTACCTTGGTCTGGTCGTTAGGGAAGGCTCTGGGTCTGCATAGAAAGTGTAAACGACATTGGTTCATAAAGACGGCATATTTCTTGGGATCCCCCGCAAAACATTCAGGCAGGGCCAAAGGCATGTGTCCAGGTAGATTCATTTGTACCGGGTTACTCAAACCCATTGATGTGGAAATGTCTCCGGAATTGGGTAAAGGAGTGTGCCCTTCCTGGGCCTGTAATAACCTTTTGGCTAGGTCATCTGTTCTTTCCTTGGATAAGATCAGTTCTCTTTTGAGAGCGTTAGTCTCCTGGCGGGCTGAGTGCACCTCTGCCCGTAATTCCCCCAAAAGCTGGGCCAGCTGATCAGTCTCGGAAGTCTCCATAGCGCCCGGGTGGGAAATTGTGGGTAGGCTTCGCGTTCTGTAACGCTCACCTGATTCCCACGGAGGCGCAGATCTGGCTTCGAGTGCTGATGCTTCTTCAATGGTGAAGCGCAGGACTCTGAAGATGGACAGGAAGGGCCCTCTACTCTGGCTTCTCCGGCTCGCAGGAATATTCCCCTGTGCGTGAAAAGGGAGTATTATCTACTGACTGAGTTATGCTCAAGCCTCCCACTCTCTTCCAACCCTCCACGATACCCTTCCACGATTCCCCGTGAAGTCTCACCTTAGGGTCAGGAAGGATGAGCTCTCCATCCTGCTTCTGATGCAGGGGCGGGTTGAAACCCAGTTACTTCACTGGATTGAGGATTGTTGGGAGTTCAGGTAAGCTTGACTATTCAGGTAAGGCTCTGTAAAAGATCTGTTGGAAGTTCAAAAGTCCAAGCTTAATAATAATGTTCATTGTCTTTTTGCAGCAAGCGCTAATGCTTATGTCTTTTTTCCCCTTAGGGGCCGGGGTTCGGAATGCCGGAGATATGGCGCCGACCCGAAGTGAAACGTGCAGTTCCAGTTCCAGTAAATGGCAGGTTAGTTCTGGATGAGCGCTCGGGAACTGTCTTTTCATACACTCATTCAATGTCTTTGTCTTTTTTCTCCATAGGGGTCGGGGTCCGGAAAATGCCTGGAAGCGGCAAGACCCGAAATGAAATGGGAATGACCCAACAGGTAAGTCTTATTCCCTTCCTTCTCTCACCTCTTATTCTTGTCTTTTTCTCTAGGCTCTGGGAAGTGGCTGTGTATCCGGATGATCGCTGCTGAAGATGGAGGAACCCAGGAAAGGTGAGTGAAATGCAGCGCTGCAGCGATTGTAACGAAATGCTTTTAAAAATGATGTCTTCCCTTTCAGGATCGTCGGTGATGTCTCCGTGGTGCAGATTTAGCTGGTAGGTCTCTTGTCTCCCTTTGCAGGTGACACAGGATGCTGACAGGCGTGGCTGAAGTCCAGATGCAGGAGCTGACACGGTGAGCGTCCAGCTGCGAGGAGCAGAACAACGCGAAGCGTGAGTTGCTGATTGGACGTGGTTTAAATAGCTTTGGAAGAAGTTCCAAGTGTGTATCCTTCCTCCGATCAGGTATGTATCCTTCCCCGACCACACCCGGGTGGAAAGTAGTCCCACAGGTAAAGTAGTTCCATTCAGGCCTCAAGAGGGCCTGGATGTGGCAGCATGGTCTGCATCAGGTAAGTGCACATTAAAACACTTGAACACATGTCTAGCTTTATGAGCCTGGCGCCTAAGGCGCCAGGACAGAGGTCCAACATGAGCCTGGCGCCTAAGGCGCCAGGACTGCGTCCAAAGGGCCCCAGCTTGGGCCCGCTGGCACTCCCCTGGGGGAAATGATGCCTGCCTCTGGGGTTGCTGGGTCGGACCTGGCTCCATGGAGGTAGGCATCATGACACCGGGCCAGTGTAGGCGATGAAGGGATGCCCTTACAAGGGATAAAGCGAGCCATCTTAAAAAAGGAATCGATGACCACCCACAAGGTATCGAAGCCCCGGATCCGGGGTAGGTCAGTGACGAAGTCCATGGTCAAGGTGTGCCACGGTTTGGGAGGGACAGGTAAAGGAAGCAAGAGACCCACAGGGTGACCCCTACGGTGCTTACACTGTGCGCAAACAGCACATGCGTTGACGTAAGATTCAACATCCTTTCTCATAGACGGCCACCAGCACCACCTTCTCAGCAGCGCCAAGGTGCGTTTCTGACCGGGATGACCATGAACCTGGGCGTCGTGAGACCATTCCAAGGCCATGTTGCGGGTGTCTACCGTGGGCATGAATAAACGATCAGAAACAAAGGGGAGACCATCGTGAACCACCAAATCCCAATCGGACAACTGGCCTAGGTGTGAGGTAACCCAGTCCCGTATCGCGTCAAGTAAGGGCAGGGTCGGAGTACACAAACAGACCACCTTGCCGACGTCTAGAAAGGTGTCTGGAAACGTCGGCAAGGCCACCCCCCCAGGGGAACGCGATAAGGCATCGGCTTTGCCATGGGTAGTACCCGGGAGATGTTTGATCACAAAGTCGAAAGCCGCAAAGAACAGATGCCACCTGACCTGCCTGCTGTTGATACACTTCAGGGATGCCAGGTCTTGTAATTTCTGGTGATCGGAATAAACCGTGACACGGTGCTTAGCACCCAAGAGGTGATGCCTCCAAACACGGAATGCGTCCATGACCGCCAGTAGTTCCTTTTCGGTCACGGTATAGTGGGATTCAGCATCTGTGAATTTACGGGAGTGGAAGGCCACAGGGTGAAGACGACCAGAGGCAGGGCAAGTCTGTGACAATACAGCACCTAGGGCAAAGGATGAGGCATCAGCCTCCACTATGAATGGCAGTTCTGGGTCTGGGTGCTGCAGGATGGGGGCAGTAGTGAACGCTGTCTTTAAAGCCTCGAAGGCCTGTTGGTGCGTGTCCGTCCATAGAAAGGGTGTGCAAGGGCTAGTCAGGGAAGTGAGAGGAGCCACCAAAGAAGAAAACCCAGAGATAAACCGCCTGTAAAAGTTAGCGAAGCCAAGGAAAGACTGGAGCGCCTTCAGGGAATCGGGGACCGGCCAGTCCAGCACCGCGCGAACCTTGAAGTTGTTCATGGCTAGCCCTCCAGATGAGATGTGAAAACCAAGAAACTCTACGGAGTCGGCATGGAACTGGCACTTTTCGAGTTTGGCAAACAAGGAGTGCGTCCGTAGGCGAGACAACACTTCCCTGACGTGCCGTACGTGATCCTTCATGGTCTCGTAAAATATCAGGATGTCATCCAAATAGACCACAACAAACACGTCCAGGACGTCAGAGAAGATGTCGTTCATGAACCTCTGGAACGTGGCCAGAGCGTTGCACAAACCGAACGGCATGACCGTATACTCATACAAGCCATAGCGAGTACAAAAGACGGTCTTCCATTCGTCCCCGGGACGTACATGAACCAGATTGTAGGCACCGCGGAGGTCTAATTTGGTGAAAACAGTGGCGTGTGTGAGACGGTCCAACAGGGGCGTGATTAGTGGAATGGGGTAGCGGTCTTTCTTGGTGATAGCATTGAGTCTGTGGTAGTCCACACAAGGCCGTAAGTCACCCTCCTTCTTGGGAATGAAGAAAATGGGGCTCACGGCGGGGATGTAGAAGGACCCATCTGGCCCAGACGGAGGGACTTTTGGATGTACTCCTTGAGGGCTAGATCCTCAGTAGGAGACAGGGAGTAGATACGACCTGTGGGGATAGCACTGTCCGGAACCAGATCTATTGGGCAGTCGTACGGATGATGTGGCGGTAGGACTTCCGATGAACCATGGTCGAACACTTCCAGATAGTCTTGGTATTGGTCCGGAATGAGTGTGGAGACCAGTCCAACCGTGTGGTGTTCTGTGGAGGGAATAACAGGATCCTCTAGAGATAATTGAGCCATGACCCCCAATGCTTGAGCGGGTGTCTCAATGCTGGTGGTTGCGGTTAGACAGAAGTGTTGACAGAGATCGGATTTGAAATGCACCGAACCCTCTTTCCAGTCGATTAAGGGGTTGTGTTCCCGTAGCCAGGGTATTCCCAATATTACACCGAACTGGGGCATTGAGATGAGATTGAAACTCAGGGTCTCCCTGTGTATAGCTTGTATGGTCAGGAGCATTGGGGCAGTCTGTTGTTTGATCGGTCTGGAAACCAGAGCAGTCCCATCAACTGCCTGTACTGGTTCCGGCCGAGTTTTGGCTAGAACAGGTAGGTTCAGGGTTTGGGCCAGCGTGATGTCCATATAATTACCTGTAGCCCCGGAATCTATGATAATCGTAACCGGGTGTGTTATGTCAGGTGTGGGTTGTAGAATGGCCTGTACATATATGGGTCTGATGCAAACGAAAGCAAACACAGGGTTTGGGGTATGACAAGGAGCGCTCGACCCAGTCCCCAAGTCTAGGGTCGAGCACTCCGAAAACCCGATGGTTTCAGCTTTGGGCGACGGGGACACTCCTTCACGTAATGGCCATTTAGACCACAATAATAGCAAGCATTGTCCACCCTCCTACGTTCCCTTTCTATGGGTGTGATCAGGCTCCTGATGCCCCGATTTGCATGGGCTCGGGATTGGTGTTTGAGGGGGCCGAGGTGGAAGGAGATGGGGCAGTGGTGTGCATGAAACCGGCCTCAGCCCTACGTTCAGAACGTCTGGCGTCCAATTGCAGGGTTAAATCGACTAGATCATGGTAAGAGGTCGGGAAGGAGGGAACAACCGCAAGGGCGCCCTTTATGGCGTTGTTTAGGCCGCGATAATAGACAACAGCCTTTTTGGTTTCGAGCCAGGAAGTCTCGGCTGCAAGCTGGTTGAACTTAGTAATGTATTTGATTAAGGACCCCCTACCGTGCCCCAGGTCCAGGAGTTCGAGGTCTCGGGACTGGACTTTATGGCGCGTATCGAACACTCGGGACATCTCAGTGACCAACAGATCAAAATCGTAAAGGGCTGGGTTGTCATTTTCCAGGAGTGGATTGGCCCAGGCAGCAGCAGTGCCTGCTAAATGAGAGAGAGTAAAGGCTGCCTTGGTGGTGGAGTCCGGAAAGGCCAAGGGTCTACACAAAAAATGCAACTTGCATTGATTCAGGAAGGTTCTGAATTTGCCAGGATCCCCATGATACCTCTCAGGGGTGGCCAAAGGAAAGGGAGAGTGCAGTACTACGGGATAGGGTTAGGAGTGGGTGGAACGGGAGGCTGGACGGGCGGGGTGTTGGGTATTTTGTGGATATTTGGGGCTTTGCGATATTTTCTTACCGCCAAAATACCTTTAGCAATAATCACTCTCTCTATTCATATTGGGTCACACATAACAATAATACATTGCATTATTTCAGAATTCAGACCTATTTAGATGACGTGCGCGGTAATTTGCGTGGTTGGTTGGTATAGTGGTTGGTTTATTTGTGGCCCCAATATCCAACATCCCTTGTTTTTTATCTAGATTGTTCTTGATCACTAGAGAGACCTCAGGCCTACATTTTAGGGATACCACATTTTCAGTGTTAGTGTTGTGTGCCACCATGGGCTATTGTGGTATTTTTGTGGTAATTTCCACTACCTTATATACGGTATGGAACTATGTCCAGAGAGTCTCTCTTCCCGTTGGATCATGTACCTCCAGCAGGCTATGCTACAAACAGTCACTCACAACTGTCCATACTGAATAGAATCATGCACACATCTGTTTTAAAATGACAATTGCACTGTTTAAAAATCTACCCACGTTTAAACCTTTTCCCATGCAAAATGTAAGAGAGAAATAATACACACTAGCTATCTGTTTTCAAATATTTTTGTATTATAGAAATTTCTTTTAAACACAGTTTAACTTTTTTTTACAGAAATAAATGAAATGGTACAACATTATTTGTGATAAAATGAACAGAGAGCTGCGAGAATATATCCAATTGGTAACATTAAATATGCTGATAAGGGACTGGGACTCCCTCGAATACACTGACTGAACAGTTTCGCACACTTTCGCATAGCTCCCACACGCTTCTGTAATTACCTTATCTATTCAGCATGAGTTTTCTCCGGCTATTCTCTTGCTGAATTTGGCTCCCTTGAAGATTAACCCCAGTGAAAACAAGCATCTGCCGTTCTCAAACCGGGGTTATTGCCTGGAACTCTCAGCTTTTGCAGCAGGAATGCCTCAGCCAGGAAACAGGTCCTTCTCCCAGCTCTGCAAGATCTCGATTGTTCTCTCCCTCCCCTCAAGCTTCTCCAGCAAAGTTCTAATCACAGCCTCTAGCATGATACTTGCTATGACGCTGCTCCAATCAGAATCAATCATGTCATCTCCTCCCTCACTACACAATGGCTCATTTCTACAGTAAAATTTGTAACAAACTGATTTCCTGTTCCTTCAAGCTCTTTGCTTCCTGTAGTTATGTGGACAGAGCAGCAGAGAAAAAAAAATGAATGTGCGTTTAAAAGTTCACTTTCAGAGTAGACCTAATTTTGCAGTGGAGACACATTTTTATTAGTGGGCTATGTTAAATGAAGTTTTATTAGTCTGGTTAGTTATTAATAAGGTTAGTTATTAATTTTCAAATGTGTCTCTTGCAACATAGGCATTTCAGGTGAAAAATAGTGTGCATTTTGAATGTGCACGTGTGCTTTTAACTGTAAAAATAGATTTGCATCTTATATGTAAAAATAGTTTTTGACTGAATAGCCTGTCTTTACTTATATGTCCATGTTACTCTGGCAACACATATAGCAATGCACCACACCCATGTGGTGGTGCTGCATAAAACAAAAAATGCTATCTGTGCAGTAGTGCTGTACTCTGTGCTGTAACACGCCAAATATCCTTACAGGGGGCCTGGTGGAGTATCCCCAAATTCAGCATCTGGGGGTAGAGGGTGTCTAGCACTCTGGATGGTATCAAGCGTTGGTGAATGGCTGTATTTGCTGCGGCCATGTACGCACGTAACACGGTTATGGCCTGAACCATAGTGGTCAAGGGGTCATCCGCAGCTCCCTTCATAGCTACACGACAGGATGGCTTCACAGTCTGTTGTGTCTTGACTCTCGTGTAGCCGAAGAGTCCTCTGTCCACAAGTGCTGCACAGAGAGAATCAAAATCACACTCTGTACAGCCTTTGAGGCCACAGGTGGGAGATGTTCTTCCGGAACTGCGGTACTCGTGGAACCCCGAACCACTGTAAAGGAAATACCGGTTAAGTGTCAAGCCAAAACAGAACCAACAACCAATCAACAAGTAAGTGGAACGGTCTTACCAAAAAGGCATCTGTGGAGTAGCAGTTATACCTATGGAGGAGGTTCAGAGACCCAGCAAGGCTGTTCCTCTCACTATGTAGCAATCCCAACAACGTTGCAAGTGCCGGGCCCACCTGATGCCAGAATCCGCACAAGAAAGGCGGAATGTAGTAGGAGTCCGTGAAGCAGTCCGTGGTCATAACAATGATCCAAAAGTAAGTACCAGAGCCAAGGGTTATCCGCTGCCAGTCCGTGAAACAAATCCGAGGTCAAGATCCAAAAAGGTGAGACAGAAGGTAAGTAGTGCCGTACAGGAATCCGAGGAAACAGCTGTGAAGCACCGAAGCACCGCGATACAGCCGTTTAAATACTGGCGCTGCTATTTCCTCCCGGTCACATGACCCGCGACCACATCACGTGAGTGTAGTCCAGAAACACGTGAGTGGAAGGTGGCGGTCATGTGACGCGGAAGAAGCCAGTCTAGCAGCCGCCACGGAAGACGCCAAAGGGGCAGACGTCTCCACGGGCAAACAGCATGCCGACCCAAGCTTTGTGGCAATCGGCGCCGTGGCAACTGGGACGAAGAGAGAGCCTGTGAGTCCCGGAACCGGGCAAGAGGGCGAGGGGTGTTAGGGCCACAGGGATGAGGAATGGGACCCCCAGAGGGACGAGTGGAGTGCGTGACAAAAGGTGATAGTATTATTTTTTGAAGTATGTGTTGTAATTAAGGGAATGCTTGAAATAGTTAGATATCTGTTTGCGTATTCTTACTACATTAGAGGTTAGAAGTTGTTTTGTCATATAAGAATTTAGATGGCATATTTGAAGTGCTTTATAATGAAGGGTGTTTTTGAAGTAGTTAGATACCTGCTGGCTAATTCTAACTGTTAATTGTGCTATAGTTTAGTGACAACATTTGGGTTGAAGGAATATTAAGTAATTATTTGTTAAATGTGCTGGTAACGTATGTTTTGGGGTAATACAGGTATTGTTACATTGAAACCAATGACATTTCTTTTCCACAAATGCAGTGAGTGCCCTGAAGTAGTTGTGGCACCAGCGTGGTATATTATACCTATGGTTGTGAATTGAAGGTTTTCTTTCCAAGAGACACAACCATATGCTTTACAGGCTTCCCACACGGCCACACCTTGGCCGTGTGGGAAGCCTGTAAGCATACCGTTATTTTTGGTACCATTTGTAATGCACCTCAGAAGCATTAGTATGCCATATTGGCCATGTTAGTTTATTTGTATGGTGGATGATTGTCTGAATTGCAAAAAGGGCATAATATCCCAGGCTTTGCTTTCTGCAGAAGCTGGTGAAACGGAGAGATTCACAATTGGATACATATAGAAATTGTTTGTTAGGGATGTGATCTTGTGAAACATGGTAGCAGAGAGTGCATGTATGCTTCCATGTGTATGAAATCTGGAAGATTTCATTTATTGGGATGTTTTTGGTTTCTAGTACCTGTAGTAAGTACATTAAGAATACTCTCATTTTTACCATTCCTGCACAGTATTCCAATTGTTGAATTATACCTGAGACACTATGGGGCCGATTCATGGAACAAACGTGCGCCGAAAATCTTCGCGCAAGCATGCGCAAGCGGAAAAAAACAGGCGCACGCGTGCGATTCATGGAAGTCCCTGCGCGTGTTCACCGCGGGATGTGCGCCAAACCCGTGCATGGCGCACAAGTCACTGCAACATCGCGAAAGGCATGCGCAACGCGCACAGCGAAAGCGCACAACCTCAGCGCACACACCAGAAAGTGGGCGGGACATGGGGCGTAACGCGCGGAATGGGGAACAACACGCGAAAATAAGGGCGTAACTGGGGATGTACTGCAGGGAAGCAGACGGAACGCCCACACGCACTCGAACCACACGTATTCATGGAATTGAATAGGGCAAAGCCACGCACAGCCAAAGACAAGCACAAGCTGAAACACGGCCGCCACACGAAGGCAGGCGGTAGAGTCCCAGCGCATCAAAAAAGTGGCGCGCGGGAAGTTAAATACGTGATTGAGCGGGGTACGTGGATTTCAGGGGTGCGCGAGAAAATCTACACACGATTGGCCTGGGTACGTGGATTTCAGGGGTGCGCGAGAAATGCTACACGCGATTGTCCTGGGTACGTGTATTACAGGGGTGCGCGAGAAAATCTACACGCGATTGGCCTGGGTACGTGGATTTCAGGGGTGCGCGAGAAAATCTACACGCGATTGGCCTGGGTACGTGGATTTCAGGGGTGCGCGAGAAATGCTACACGCGATTGGCCTGGGTACGTGTATTACAGGGGTGCACGAGAAAATCTACACGCGATTGGCCTGGGTACGTGGATTTCAGGGGTGCGCGAGAAAATCTACAAGCGATTGGCCTGGGTACGTGTATTACAGGGGTGCGCGAGAAATCCTACACGCGATTGGGCCTGTGCGAGTGGGGCAGTGTATTACGTGGGTGTGCGGGAAGTTGAAGAGGTGAATTGCCAGTGTGGGTCCTCCCAGGTCTCCCCTCTACCCCCCGTCCACGACCTCTGCAGGCAGCCCACACCACAGGGGACTACCCTGCACCCCTGGTCATGTCCCGCAGGCAGCCCATCCACCATGGGCATGCCCCCCAGCCAAGCCACATGTCCCCTTGCACCCCCACCCCCCAGCACTGTGGGGCACCTGCCAGCAGGCCCCCAACCATGTCCCACTCATGTCCCCTTGCACCCCCACCCCCCAGCAGGCCCCCACTCATGTCCCCTTGCACCCCCACCCCCCAGCACTGTGGGGCACCTGCCAGCAGGCCCCCAACCATGTCCCCTTGCACACCCACCCCCCAGCAGGCCCCCACTCATGTCCCCCTGCACCCCCACCCCCCAGCACTGTGGGGCACCTGCCAGCAGGCCCCCAACCATGTCCCACTCATGTCCCCTTGCACCCCCACCCCCCAGCAGGCCCCCACTCATGTCCCCTTGCACCCCCACCCCCCAGCAGGCCCCCACTCATGTCCCCCTGCACCCCCACCCCCCAGCACTGTGGGGCACCTGCCAGCAGGCCCCCAACCATGTCCCACTCATGTCCCCTTTCACCCCCACCCCCCACCAGGCCCCCACTCATGTCCCCCTGCACCCCCACCCCCCAGCACTGTGGGGCACCTGCCAGCAGGCCCCAACCATGTCCCACTCATGTCCCCTTGCACCCCCACCCCCCACCAGGCCCCCACTCATGTCCCCTTGCACCCCCACCCCCCAGCACTGTGGGGCACCTGCCAGCAGGCCCCCAACCATGTCCCCTTGCACCCCCACCCCCCAGCAGGCCCCCACTCATGTCCCCTTGCACCCCCACCCCCCAGCACTGTGGGGCACCTGCCAGCAGGCCCCCAACCATGTCCCCTTGCACCCCCACCCCCCAGCAGGCCCCCACTCATGTCCCCCTGCACCCCCACCCCCCAGCACTGTGGGGCACCTGCCAGCAGGCCCCCAACCATGTCCCACTCATGTCCCCTTGCACCCCCACCCCCCACCAGGCCCCCACTCATGTCCCCCTGCACCCCCACCCCCCAGCACTGTGGGGCACCTGCCAGCAGGCCCCCAACCATGTCCCCTTGCACCGTCACCCCCCAGCAGGCCCCCACTCATGTCCCCCTGCACCCCCACCCCCCAGCAGGCCCCCACTCATGTCCCCCTGCAACCCCACCCCCCAGCACTGTGGGGCACCTGCCAGCAGGCCCCCAACCATGTCCCACTCATGTCCCCTTGCACCCCCACCAGGCCCCCACTCATGTCCCCTTGCACCCCCACCCCCCAGCAGGCCCCCACTCATGTCCCCCTGCACCCCCACCCCCCAGCACTGTGGGGCACCTGCCAGCAGGCCCCCAACCATGTCCCCTTGCACCCCCACCCCCAGCAGGCCCCCACTCATGTCCCCCTGCACCCCCACCCCCCATCACTGTGGGGCACCTGCCAGCAGGCCCCCAACCATGTCCCCTTGCACCCCCACCCCCCAGCAGGCCCCCACTCATGTCCCCCTGCACCCACACCCCCCAGCACTGTGGGGCACCTGCCAGCAGGCCCCCAACCATGTCCCACTCATGTCCCCTTGCACCCCCACCCCCCACCAGGCCCCCACTCATGTCCCCTTGCACCCCCACCCCCCTGCAGGCCCCCACTCATGTCCCCCTGCCCCCAGGTCCTGACGAAACGCAATCATGGCAGTAATGGGCAGCATACCCAGCACAAACACCCAGCCAAGGATTGCATCCACCCACATAGTAGATGCAATTACATGATACAACCCCAATGGCAAGTATGTAAATGAACACATGTCCGTCACACACACATACACAATGGGTGCAAGTGAATGTCAAAACCCATATCATGACATGCATGAAACCAATGAGAAAATACCACAAATGTAAGTAATAAATATATGTATTAAAGATGAAAATGAAGTAAAGAAATAAAACACACAACAATGGGGATGACAAAACAAATGGTCCATGTCCGAGAACTAATAGAAAAAATCAAAAAACAAAGGAATCCAAAAACTAATGTAGTCCAAAGCAAAATAATGGGGGAAAAAATAAGGAAAAACCATTGCCTCATGGTGAACACAAATATAAATCCAACAAATGTTTTCCAAACATCAAACTATGTACAAGAATATCCCAGGGTCCATGAGCCCAACACCATAAATGAAACCTACTACTACTAACTAATAATAAAAATATATACAGAAAAGTGGCCATTGTCCGAGTGGTCCAAAAAAAACTTAAAAAATAAAGGAAACCTAACACTAACTAACTAAAGAACTATATACAATGGCAGCGGGCAAGTCCTGCGGCTCACTCTGTGATGTTGCCGGCCAGGGCATCCTCGAACTCCATGTCGATGTCCCGGAGGTGGGACTCTGTCCTGGCCCCGAGGTCTCGCAGGGACAACCCCGTGTCCACCTCAAACTCCCTGCGAGCTTCCTCGAGGCACTCAGCCCGCCTCAACGCCTGACGCATGGAGAACTCCGCCCTGACCATGGTGAGCCGCTCCTCTTCCGCCCGCTGCCGCTCCGCACCTATCCGCTGGACCAAATGCTCCCACACGGAAGACACTGCCATCCCAGGGTTCTCCTGCCCTCCGGCCGATGCCTGCCCCTCTGATCTTGATGGCCCCGAGCCATGATGCCTCCCATGTCGAGCCTGCTGCTGCCTCCGACGCCACTGCCTCTGCCAGCACGACGGCATCCAGGCTGATGGAATCCACCGATGCCGTCGTGCACGTGCCCTGCCAGATGATGCCGGCACATCCTCCATCTGCAGGGGGACAGTTGCTGGTGTGTCCACCCCTGCTGGACCTTCGACTCCCGACTGTGGCAGGGATGGGGTCTCCACCGAGCTGGCTGCGTTGGTCGGGGCAGGTCCACAGGGGGCCCTGGTGGCATCTGGGCCGGAAGACGGCATGGAGCATGACTGGCGCATAGCCTCCACAGAGGAGGAGAGGGTCGCCAGAAGGCCACACACATGTAGGAAACCCCCGACCATGGCGGCTCCCAAATGGTTCACGTACGCACGGTGCTCTTCGTGATGATGTGCATGCTCCTCCTGGGAAGCATGCACCTCATCACGAATGCCAGCCGTGCGCAACGCGACACCAATCAGGACCCTCTCCACACGGCCAGGGGTCCCCTCGTCCGCAGGTAGAGGAGTGTCAGATGACATGGACATCTCCCCTACCTGCGGACGGGCCTGGGATGGGGCATCCCTGCTGGTGCATGGTGGTGCAGTCACAGTGTCAGGGACAGTGACATGCACAGGCACCTCCACGGCGACCTGTGCTGCCTCCTGCCCCTGGCCCTGGACTGCACCACTTGCACCAGCGGGGATGCCCCCACCAGGCCCCATGTGTGGCTCAGTAGCGGCCTCCTCCCCCTCTGTGGAAACCACCAACCTGGATGTCTCCACGCCGTCTTCCGCCGGTGCAAGCCCCTGTGGGGGCTCCCCCACCCCTTCCGCTGCAGCCGTGGTGGCATCCCCGCCGCTCTGCTCCACAGCGCCTTCTCCGCCCTCTTCTTCACTTGCCAATGGGTAGAGGGAGACATAGAACACAAGCATCAGGGTACTGTACAATGGTCCCCTAGACAGGAAGCAACAGCAGATGAGTGGCACTGTCATACATCACTTCCATCATATCCCTCCACAACACATGGGTCAGTGCAGGCAAAACACATACAGTAACAGGCATGGCGCATGCCATGGACATTGGCATACATGACCAAGGGACTCATGATTCATACAATGTTGGTTTTAAACTCACATGCATCATGGGTCTTGCCATCACATGCACACACCTCACCGTAGTTCCATCCATCTGGCCTCGTACACCACAGACGCAGTGGATACAAGGATGACTAGGCTGCATCAGTGAATCTGAACATTGTCACAGACATGTGTCATGCATCCATGGCAGTTACAAGTCACAGACACGCATGTCAGACACACACACATGGACACCATACGTGTACATGGGACCAACACCCATCCCTCACCCCCACCCATGTCCAGGAACAGAGACTGCCATGCTTCCATGTGTCCATACCGCACAGAGCCCCCCATGTTGCAATAGAACACATGCACCAACCATGTGGTTCACACATCACTGTACTCACATGCCTGACCATGATGTCCCTGCACACACACATACGTACATGGCCTATGTCACACATACAGGCAGGTATCAGACAACCAGCACACTGCAACATGCCCTGTCTCACACAGTAATGCTTGGCCACTTACCGGCCAACTCCAGATGGGTCTGCCTCCGAAGGATCTGGGCGTGGAGCGCTGGGTCTACGCGTTCCAGGACCCTCATCTGGATGTCACTCAGGCGTGCCCGGCCCCCCTCCGCGAGGCGCCGGGCCTTATTGAGGGTCCTGGACCTCAAGTCCTCCCAGCGCTTCTTGATGTGCTTGATGTCGCGGGTTGCCACCCCCTCCGCGTTGATGGCAACCACTACATCGTCCCAGATCCTCTCCCGTCCTTCCTTGTTGGCGCGTGGTCTTCCGAAGAGGGCATCATAATGCCCCAGGACATGCTCCACCAGGACACCAACTTCCTTCTCACTGAAGCTGGTGGCCCTCTGCCTCTCTGGCTGGGGGTCGCCACTGCTCTCAGATGGTGCTTGCCCCGACATGGCGACCCCTGAGGCAGGCGTGGGTGGGCAACTGGGTCCTGGGGCTGGGCTGTGGAGCGATGGTATCCCAGTCGGGAGTCTACTGTTCCAGCAGGGGTCGACACAGCAACTGGACCCCTGCAGATGGCTGATGTGCAGGCACCAAATGGCAGGGCACGGTGGCAGCAGGCAGGCAGGCAGGCAGGCAGCAGCAGATGGCACATGGGAGGCTGCTCGGGGCACTGGGGGGCAGTGATTCGGCCTTCTGGGCAGGAGCGTGGTCTTCCGTGTGTATTCGCGTGGCCAGCTTGATACGGAGTGATTTGGCACGTGAAAAATCTGCACGTCAGCGTGTAATTCGAGGAAAGGGCCGTAGCGCGTAAGCGCGTCTGCACGCATACGCATATTCATTGGACCAAAGTCCCTCAGCGCGTGAGCGCGTCTGTGACGTGTCGTGCGAGGGTGTATCCCTCATTGCACGTGATGACAGAACACACGTGGATTTCAACCAATCGCGTGTGAAAGTTCACGGCACCCCGGAACACACATACCCAGGCTAATCGCGTGTGGAACTACCCGCGCATCCGGAAAAACACGTACCCAGGCTAATCGCGTGTGGAACTACCCGCGCACCCGGAAAAACACGTACCCAGGCTAATCGCGTGTGGAACTACCCGCGCACCCGGAAACACACGTACCCAGGCCAATCGCGTGTACGCTCGCTCCCCTCCGATCACACGCGATGACACCCGAATACGGGAAACACGTGCACGGCAAAAGACGTGCACAGGCGTCAACGAGTCCGCCCACACGGAGGCGTCCCGCGGACAGCATAAAAGTGCGCCCAAACAACAAACGCGTATATACAGCGACATGAATGCCCCATTTGTTGCTGCACTGATCGTGGGACACCGCAGGAGGAGGAGAATAGCCAGGGCACGCATTTTTGCACCACGGACAAGCCTTTTTGGGATGCCTGACGACCAGGTCTACGGCAGGTATAGGTTTCCACCCCATATCATCCTAGACCTGGTCAGGGTGTGGGAAGATGACCTCACATCCCCCACCCTTTGCTCCCAAGCATTGAGCCCCTTGGAGAAGCTGCTCAATGTCTTGCATTTTTTGGCCACTGGGTCGTTTCAGCGGACCACTGCCATAGTGGGGGGGGTCTCACAGGCCACGCAGTCACGCTGCCTACACCAGGTACTGGCAATCATGACAGCGCGCCCCTCAGTCCGCAGGCACATATACATGCCCAGAACACCCGCAGAAAGGCAGGCCGTTGTCCTGGATTTTTTCAGGGTGGCACACTTCCCCAAAGTGCTCGGTGCCATAGATTGCACCCATGTGGCCCTACGTCCACCTAGGGCCACTGAGCACATCTACCGAAACCGCAAGCACTGGCATTCCATCAATGTACAGGTGGTATGCGATGCAAAGGGAATCATCACCTCTGTCTATGCAAACTACCCTGGCTCCACCCATGACAGTTTCATATACAGAATGTCCGCCCTGAGCCGGGCCCTGGAAGCTGGGCAGCATGGCGACACATGGCTCCTAGGTCAGTACAAATGCCCTTGCACATGCATGCAAGTCACACACAGACAAATAACCCAACCCTAATAATCTCAATTATTATCACCTCCCCAGGGGACAGTGCCTACCCTCTGAGCAACCACATGATGACGCCAATCCGGAACCCCACCACACCACCGCAGGTAAGATACAACGCCGCCCATTTTGCAACCAGGGGCATAGTGGAGCACACATTCGGAGTGCTCAAGTCACGTTTCCGCTCCCTTGACCGCTCTGGTGGGCAACTACTCTATGCACCACCAGTAGTGTGCAGGATCATTGTGGCAGCATGTGTCCTGCACAATGTTGCAACACGGCAGGGCGTCCCGGTGGACATGGTGGTGCCCCCACATCCCCAACCACAGGCACAGGCGCTGCCCATGGGAGGGGACAGGGCACGTGGCGAGGAAGCCCGGACCCAGCTTGTGGCCACATTTTTCACCTAAACTCCCACCCCTGCGGAGTGCACACAGGCCTGGCACATACCAGGTGACAATCGATGATGACAAAGTGACAGTCAACTATCACAACCCTACTACCCTGAGATAGTTGCCATGGAAGTGCCACATCGTCTGCATCCCTAGCTACTTAAACACAAGCAATCCTGTGCAACCAAAATGCACACATATGACATGTGACATGACATGGGCCATACACAAGTATTCCAAGGCGCAATGAGGCGGGGGGGGGGACAAGGGAACACAGAGAACGGTACTACTAGGCCAGGTGTCATTGAGATTGTGCAAGTGCAGGGGTAGGGGGAAGGGAAAAGTGCAAGGGGAAGGGTGGGGGGGAGTCCAGTACAGGGGAAGTAGGCCAAAAAAATAATACATAGGTCGCCTGGTGGCAACTGCAAAGGTAAGTGCAGACAAGTGCTGGGAAGGGAGGGCTGTAGGGATAGAGAGACAGTACTGCAGTGCAGGGGTTGCCAGGGTGGCAGTGCAAGTGGACAGTGGCTGGGCCAGGGACCGAGGTTGGTGAGAGTGTCCCAGTAGCAGCTCCTGTGCAGTTCCAGTGAAGAATTCTGCAAGGGAGAGGCAGAGAGTAAGCAGAAGCGAAGAGGAAGGTCTTGAGGAGCTTCCAGAACTGGAGATGGTTCCCCTCAAGTTCAAGTCAGGCAGGAAGTCTGTTCCAGGGGGAGGGCCCTGCTGCGGAGAGAAACCTACCCCCAGCTAGTTGCTCTGAGAAGCGGATGACCTGGACATGCAAGGTGTGCATCACACACACCTGCAAAACAGGCCATGGCCATCACTGTCATGTCAGTCAAACCCTCCCAAACATCAACATGACATGGCAAGCAATACCCATACACTGACGCAGTAACAATAAGGTACACATTGCCATGTCCTAAATGTACAGTGGCATCGGACAATGATGCCTGACCCGGAATCAGATGAAATGACAGACCAACAAAATGTCCCACCCAAAATAAGTCGTTTCCAAATGCATTGCAACAGTCGTAGACGTAACATCACAATGAATGCCTGTCTATATGCACATTATGCATTGCAAAATCAACACTGCAGCTCATGTGTGCAGTGTCCCACTCCTGCATCACACTGCTCAGCGCACAGCACAGTGAACAGCCATTGCGTGTGATGCACACCCTGAGCATCACATCTAAGTGACAGAATACATCAAACATCAAATTAGGCATGTACTGGAACCATAATCGGTCACAGAACATGTGCTGCCGGGACACAGTGGGCACCAGAAGGCAAACAGTGTACACGTGGATATGCAAGGGTGGGAGTACATGGAGTGCATCCGAGTGCAAGTGTGTGGTTCTGCAGGGGCATGCACTCCACATATGCATGTGCACTCAAGTGACCATCAGTGTTCCCTACACATCACATGTGAACATCCACCATGTGTACACCCCAGCATGTCAAACCACAACTATCCCCTCGCACCTGAAAGGAAAACACAACACATGAACAGGCATTGATCAGCAGAACACAACATGTACATAGGACAACAACATTACAATGTTAGAGTTCCCATCACACTGCAGGGCAATGCAACTATCAACAACAACCCCCCCCTCCCGCGCAAATGACCATGACCCACTGAACAACTGCACCTGGGTCATGGAGCCTCCAACCCTCATTTCCACCTGGCCACAGGATCACCTTTACCCTTCGTCACCATCTCCCACCTTGTGTGTAAAAAGATGCCTGAACCCTCAGAATCCACACTCATTTCCAAAATCACAAAATCCAAGGCATGAAAACGAACCCAAACACCCTCCAGTAGATGACTTGACGTAGCAGTACCTCACAAACGCCAAGTACTACCACAATGATGCAACAACCAAGGTAGCACAGCAGAACAATGTCACGACAGGATGTGAGACATGTGTGGTACATGACATAGGATGATGCACCATGAATGGATGTGTACTGTCACAGGTCCCCTGTACAGGCGCGGGAGTCTCATGAAACAACCACCCACACCATGTCCCGGGTGCCTGCAAGGTCAAACTCACACAGGCCCCTGAGATCATGGTGGGGAATGAGGTTCAGGGATATGCAGTCGGGACAGGTGTAGACACACTGGATGACTGGAATGAGTGGCAGGTGAGGGGAGGAGGAATGACACATGAAACTAGGGAATGCACGAAAATGTACAACCTGCATGAACACATACACAATCCAAACAAACTTGGACATCATTGTCATGGCCTTCTGTAGTCCAGGCTCAGGAGTGGTATGAACCAACCACCCCCTCTAGGGTTTTGGCGCCTGCAAGTTCGGGGCTTACACAGGCATCCGCAACCCCAGTGGGGAAAGAGGGTCAGGGAACGTTGCTTGGATAGGCACGGGAAGCAGGAACACCGGGTAGAGGGTACAGGTTTCATAATTGCATAGGATCACGGGTGATTAGGGAAAAAAAACATACCAAATAGGACCACACATACATCCATGCATCAGTACACTCCCCAGCAAGCCTATGCAGGGCAGTTTGTAAGGAAAACAACAAGACACTTAGCTCTGGTTTTGAGTGCTGGCCTCCTGCCTGCGCACTCTCAGGGCCGGTTACAGGAGCACTGCAATGCTGCAAAGAGAGACACAGTCAACAACCTGTATGTGCCAATTACACGAAAACACAACACAAAACATGCCCCATAGCAACAAACTACTCTACAAACAGACAATCAGTGCTCGATGCTTCGTACCCATATATAACATCACCCCTGTGACGGGTCATACACAGTCAATGCAGTAAGTCAGGCGCTGGTGGGTGCGTGGCAAATGGAACACCAATGTGTCACAATTCACACAACATGCAATGTTCCCTGGGTAAGCAGACAGACCCATATGGCAAGCCATGACTACAGAGCAAGTTGCGTACCACCATGACCAAAACAAAGTTGGCAGTGCATTTATCATGAAGTACGTGGAATAGACATGCACTGCACCCAAGTATGTCCCTTGCTGTATGTCCCTGTGAGCTGCCCCTTTCCATGTCTCGGAAGGCTACATGGTTGATACAAGTGCCTCAATGAACCTTGGTGTACCGAAGGGTATGTGCCACTGCCCCTGCATGTGTCCCAGACAACCCTACTATCAACAGCCATCAGTCCGCAAACACATCTGAGCTGCATTGTGTGCTTCAACACCAATATTCGTCTAAGCTCACCCTCAGTGCTGTGACTAAGCCTGCATGTGCAACTTGCCTGGTGCAAGCTTAGCTGTGTCGTGGCCCCCCTGTGATGCTCACCTTGCCTGGAGTTCCTTGGAACATGTCAGCAGTTCTAGGATGTGGGTCTGCAATCACTGTGGCTCTGCTCGTGCACACATGTGCACGTGGGCACCAACAAACGGGTCAGGAATTCCGTCGTCCAATGGGCCATGTCTGCTGGCAAAGGTGCTCTGGTGCCTCATCCCCCTGCAGAAAGTGCATGAAACAAATGATTAATGCATCAAAGTGATCTGTGTGTGTCTCATCAGGCATCTCATTACTTGACCATGTCAGAGAGTCACATCACAAATCACACCATCAGTCCGTCTTTGACTTCCAAAGTGTGGAACACTATCTATAGCATGAATCGCAACAGGCACGTGTACAGGAAAGATATGAGACATAATACACAATGCATAGCAATCAATGTCCACATTAATCATGACACACCCCATCTAGCAAAAGCTGAACAGTGGACAATTACACCTAAATCATCCCCACTAGGGGTGTCAACACAAGTCACAAAGCACCAGACATGCCACAGATATGACAGTCCAAAGCCCTTGTGTAAAATTCTGTAACACCGAACCATCCTTGCGAGCCCATGGATAAGGGAGGCAGGAGTGGCATATGTGAGTCAAGGAACCCAAGCAGCAAACACATACACAAGACAACCATGAAGGGCCCAGCTGGAACAGACAGTGGATGCCTTCAAAAACCACAAGGCACCACACTGTCACATGAAAGCACAATAGACTACAAATTTTAAACTAACTCAACTATTAACTAATTACACTAACTATGGAAAACCTACATTACCTATTTAAACTAACTATCAAACAGAAACTTAACTAACTAAACTAAAAGAAAAATCAAAAATGGCCACATACGACCCGGGGGGGAGGGGAGGCACCCAGGAGGGGGGAGGTACAGGGTGCTGCTCAACATCCACATGCGATGATGCTGAGCCAAAAAAAATACCTCCATGGGCTCAACGCCTGCACAGCACGACCTATGTGGGAGATAGATGGTCGTCCGAGTCTGGCTCATCCTGGAAAGGAGGACGTGGCACAGTAGCCTGGCCACGCCTAGCCGCAGCTTGCCCCTCGTCGGCAGCAAGTCTGCCGGACAGGTGAGCCTGGTTCTGTGTGGCGATGTTACATAGGTCTGCATGCAGAACCTCACGTGATACACGTGCTTCCTCTTGCAAGGTAGCACGTGTAACACGGAGTTCCTCCTGCAAGGCCTGGCTGGACAACGGCTGCACCTCCCGGCAAGCCTGTAGCTCAGCCGAGATGGTGCGCTCAAGCTGTGCAAACCTCTCCTCTGCCTGCTGCCTCTGGGACATCATAAGGACACCCAGAGTGGATCTGAGGGAGGCATACTTCTCCCTCAGGGCATCCATGTGCGCCTCTGCGTGAGCAGCAATTGCTTGACGCAGAGACGACATTTCAGCCTGGCGTGCCCTGTCTGAGGCCGCCATGCCCAGCCTGAGCGAGCGGGCCGTGGACCGTGCCGCCTGCTGCTGGAGAAGCACCTGCCTAGCAGGGGGGAGCACAGATCGGGCCACACGCTCCATGCTGTCAGAGATGTTCTCCATTGCTGCCCCCTGCCGTTCGGAATTGGCAGTCATGTCTTGCTCCCACTCAGTATACAGCGGTTGCGCGCGGCGACCGCGTTGCCGGGCTTCACCCCTGCGGGACCCAAGGACCGGAGGTCCTCGCTGTGTTGGCACCGCCTGCGGCTGCACGACTACATGCCCCCGTCGACGTGATGTCCCAGGCACATCAGTGACTGGTGTGGAGGGTGACCCTGCGTCCCGATCCACCACGGGCGGAGGAACCAAGACTGTCTGATCCCTCAGTGCAGGTGTCGCATACAGAGGAGTGTCCACATCAGAATCACTCACCCCTGACACATGGACTTGATGCTCATCCAACTCAACATGGACGTCAGAGTCGTCATCAAGGCTGGACTCATAGGCAGCCAGAGACAGGATGGACTGCAGCACTTGGGGGTTTTCGTGGCCTACCACCCCACGACCCCCACTAGTGCCGGGTTGATGTGGTCTTACCAACCCTGTGTCTGGCATGACAACACCATCCTCTGCATCCATTGCGTCATCACCTGAAAAATAGAGAGGAAAAGGTCACTACACATGTCAGAAGCACACAACACACACACACCGACAGCAAAGGCATCCGGCAGACATGTGACACACAACATATGACCTGGCATGCATGCTGGGTCTACTTTGAATAGCCACTGTGATCAGACCTGTTGAAAGGTGGCAGTTTGCATGGAAGTGGGTCTATGCAGTGCTGAAAATGTGTACGCCACTCACTACCTACATGTACAAGCACTCCATGGTGTGTGCCAGGAAATGTGAAGGCAGTGCAATGTCAAATTCAGACATTACGTGCATTGTGTATTCAATGTGTACCATGTCTAGCAGCCAAGCACCCCTCCACCCCAGTACCAAAGCAGGGATGCCTAGCATGGTATCAAAAGGCTGCCCATACACCTGTGTATTGACAAGCAGTGTTGACTGGCATCAACAGCTTAATGTGATTCAAATTACAACACTGCTAATGATGCTGGGACAGTGGGCAGGACACATGATGGAAGATCCGGAGGCCAGCCACGTGTGAAGAAGACACGACAAGAGTTGGACAGAGTCATTGGCCATTGAACAGGCTGAGGCCTGTGAGCCACACAGATTGTCATTGCCTAAACATGTGTGCAACGCAGGACTGAGCCACAGTTGACATGGGGAGGCCGATAATATGGCAGGCAATGTATGTAACCAAGGACTCATATTACAGTGATCATCCAGTCAAGGACACATAGGGGCATGCGTGCAATGCAAATGGAGCATGAATGGGCACTCATGTCCCTGCGGGACATCTGACCCATGCACAGTACAAGTGGGATACCCTGCATCGAGTACTAAGGCTGTACCACACGGCATATGTCTGGCAGTTTCTAAGCTGGAAGTTAGCATCTACACAGGACACATGAACAAGAAACTACACATTGGCAAGAATGTAGCAGACCAGTGCAAAGGTGGAACTGGGGTGCAGAGTGGCGGAGGAGGGGCAAGGGAGCATGCCCACATAGAGTCCCGCATGCAGGCAGAGGAGACATGCATGACGGTAGCATTGCATTACTTACACATCAGAACCATGTACACGTCACATGTAGCAGCAATCATGCACAACACATCCCACAAGTGAAACACACACGTCCTCAACAACTACGCATCAACACTCACTGGACTGGGCATCAAAGTCCAGCATCTCTCCCACACCTTCGACCAATTCTGGTGGTATGAACTCCGCAACGAGAGCCTCATGCGGAGTGAGTTCTTCCTCCTCTGGTGCAGGCCCACCGCCAGTCACCAGAGTCAAGTTGTAATTTAAGGCACGCTTAGCCTTAGTGCTGCGCTTGATGTCATTCCAGCGCTTTTTGCACTCCTGCGCCGTGCGCACCTCATGGCCGAATGAACTGACATGTTCCGCAACATGCTTCCAGTGGGTGTCACGTTCGGCAGCCGTAGTCTGACTATTGGCACCCACTAGCATGTCACGGCTGTGTCCCCGCACGTAGTCCACGAGGAAGTCCAGTTCCTGCTTACAGAAAGGCTTCTTCCTCGACGTGCAGGAGGTCGTGGCTGTGTGTGGGGTCCCAGCCTGTGCTGCAGGTGCAACCTTCCTCCTCTTGGACTGTGGCGCAGACCCTGGCTGGCTAATGCCGCCCTGACCAGTATGGCCAGTTGGTTCGGTGGATTGAGCCGAGGGAGTGGCAGGTGGAGGGATGACCAAAGGCCTGACTTGTGTCAGTGGCAGCTGGGTGCCCACTAATGGACCCTGCACAGCAACATCAGCTGTGGCAGGGTCATTGACCGCAACGGTCCTGGTTGGCAGACTCACAACCGGGGTGCTGTTGGGTGCATCTGCCCCTGCACTTGCCAACACCCGGCTGTTCGGGGCAGCAGATGACATGACTGCCCCAGGGACACGTGTCTTGGTCTGAGCAGCCCGGCGTGCCCCTATGGTTTCCCCCCTGGCCTGTTGGAGATCTACCAAGGGCTCTTCAAGTGCCAACGCAGCCTGCGCTGGCAGACCCTGAGCCTGGGTGGCGGTGTCCACAGCTGCACCTGCAGCTACCGCTACCCTTGGGCCCGTGGCAGTCGATGGAACGGACTGCTGGGTCATACGGGTGCCAGTGCCAGATGCAGGAGCTGCATCCCCCGGAACCACAGGGGGTGGTGGCATGGCTGCACCAACACATGGCACAACATTGTGCTCAAGTGGCGCACCCCTGCCTCTTCCCCCTCTGTGGCTGCCCTGGACACCCTGGAGTCCCCCTACTCCCTGGTCACCATGGCCACGTCCCCGACAACGCCCGCCATGAGGAGTACGCCCAGCTGAGGCGCCCCTCACCTTTGGTGGCCTCCCAACCATGGCACAGATGTAATAGTGCTGGCACAGATGGAGTGGTGCCAATGGGAGGTGTACACCACAATTGACCTGGGCAATTGGGGTGAAGGGGGTGGGAAGCAAGATGTTAACAGCCCCCCTGCACCTGCAAGGCTGTATGTGACCCCGGTGATGTGGTGACGGGTCACGCAACGCTCAGGCACCCCAAAACTGCAGTAAAACCGTGCACGCAACCCTGCAGCCTACGTGCGTGGATTTGACCTCCCGCAGTACGCGGTGGCACCCAGTAACACGAATAACGCGTACGCGTGGGACACGCAGGCTACGATGACATCGAAAATGGGTGCAATACACAGGGGCACCCGCAGTGGGAAAAGGAGCGTTTGCGACTCACCGTCTGACTAGCGCGATGCAGAAAAACACGCGTAGCCAATACCCCCGCCAAAAGAAGAGATACGTCCTTGAGAGCTGTGAAGTAGATGGCGCGCGAAACAACTGGAAGCAGCAACACACGTCGGTCTCCACGGAAGGCACGTACAGCGAACTGCTGGGCCCGCTCACCTTTAACCCGTGCTGAGGGAAACGCACGCGCGCGTCACGTCACATGCGGACGTGCAGTTTTTCACGCGCGATTACGCGCATTACACGCGGACGTGCAGTTTTTCACGCGCGATTACGCGCATTACACGCGGACGTGCAGTTTTCCACACGCGATTAGCTTGGGTACGTGTGTTCCGCGGTGCCATGAACTTTCACATGCGATTGGTTGAAATCCACGTGTGTTCTGTCATCACGTGCAATGAGGGATACACCCTCGCACGACACGTCACAGACGCGCTCACGCGCTGAGGGCCTTTGGTCCAATGAAAATGCGTATGCGTGCAGACGCGCTTACGCGCTACGGGCCTTTCCTCGAATTACACGCTGACGTGCAGATTTTTCACGTGCCAAATCACTCCGTATCAAGCTGGCCACGCGAATACACACGGAAGACCACGCTCCTGCCCAGAAGGCCGAATCACTGCCCCCCAGTGCCCCGAGCAGCCTCCCACGTGCCATCTGCTGCTGCCTGCCTGCCTGCCTGCCTGCCTGCCTGCCTGCCTGCTGCCACCGTGCCCTGCCATTTGGTGCCTGCACATCAGCCATCTGCAGGGGTCCAGTTGCTGTGTCGACCCCTGCTGGAACAGTAGACTCCCGACTGGGATACCATCGCTCCACAGCCCAGCACCAGGACCCAGTTGCCCACCCACGCCTGCCTCGGGGGTCGCCATGTCGGGGCAAGCACCATCTGAGAGCAGTGGCGACCCCCAGCCAGAGAGGCAGAGGGCCACCAGCTTCAGTGAGAAGGAAGTTGGTGTCCTGGTGGAGCATGTCCTGGGGCATTATGATGCCCTCTTCGGAAGACCACGCGCCAACAAGGAAGGACGGGAGAGGATCTGGGACGATGTAGTGGTTGCCATCAACGCGGAGGGGGTGGCAACCCGCGACATCAAGCACATCAAGAAGCGCTGGGAGGACTTGAGGTCCAGGACCCTCAATAAGGCCCGGCGCCTCGCGGAGGGGGGCCGGGCACGCCTGAGTGACATCCAGATGAGGGTCCTCGAACTCGTAGACCCAGCGCTCCACGCCCAGATCCTTCGGAGGCAGACCCATCTGGAGTTGGCCGGTAAGTGGCCAAGCATTACTGTGTGAGACAGGGCATGTTGCAGTGTGCTGGTTGTCTGATACCTGCCTGTATGTGTGACATAGGCCATGTACGTATGTGTGTGTGCAGGGACATCATGGTCAGGCATGTGAGTACAGTGATGTGTGAACCACATGGTTGGTGCATGTGTTCTATTGCAACATGGGGGGCTCTGTGTGGAATGGACACATGGAAGCATGGCAGTCTCTGTTCCTGGACATGGGTGGGGGTGAGGGATGGGTGCTGGTCCCATGTACACGTATGGTGTCCATGTGTGTGTGTCTGACCTGCGTGTCTGTGACTTGTAACTGCCATGGATGCATGACACATGTCTGTGACAATGTTCAGATTCACTGATGCAGCCTAGTCATCCTTGTATCCACTGCGTCTGTGGTGTACGAGGCCAGATGGATGGAACTACGGTGAGGTGTGTGCATGTGATGGCAAGACCCATGATGCATGTGAGTTTAAAACCAACATTGTATGAATCATGAGTCCCTTGGTCATGTATGCCAATGTCCATGGCATGCGCCATGCCTGTTACTGTATGTGTTTTGCCTGCACTGACCCATGTGTTGTGGAGGGACATGATGGAAGTGATGTATGACAGTGCCACTCATCTGCTGTTGCTTCCTGTCTAGGGGACCATTGTACAGTACCCTGATGCTTGTGTTCTATGTCTCCCTCTACACAGTGGCAAGTGAAGAAGAGGGCGGAGAAGGCGCTGTGGAGCAGAGCGGCGGGGATGCCACCACGGCTGCAGCGGAAGGGGTGGGTGAGCCCCCACAGGGGCTTGCACCGGCGGAAGACGGCGTGGGGACATCCAGGTTGGTGGTTTCCACAGAGGGGGAGGAGGCCGCTACTGAGCCACACATGGGGCCTGGTGGGGGCATCCCCGCTGGTGCAAGTGGTGCAGTCCAGGGCCAGGGGCAGGAGGCAGCACAGGTCGCCGTGGAGGTGCCTGTGCATGTCACTGTCCCTGACACTGTGACTGCACCACCATGCACCAGCAGGGATGCCCCATCCCAGGCCCGTCCGCAGGTAGGGGAGATGTCCATGTCATCTGACACTCCTCTACCTGCGGACGAGGGGACCCCTGGCCGTGTGGAGAGGGTCCTGATTGGTGTCGCGTTGCGCACGGCTGGCATTCGTGATGAGGTGCATGCTTCCCGGGAGGAGCATGCACATCATCACGAAGAGCACCGTGCGTACGTGAACCATTTGGGAGCCGCCATGGTCGGGGGTTTCCTACATGTGTGTGGCCTTCTGGCGACCCTCTCCTCCTCTGTGGAGGCTATGCGCCAGTCGTGCTCCATGCCGTCTTCCGGCCCAGATGCCACCAGGGCCCCCTGTGGACTTGCCCCGACCAACGCAGCCAGCTCGGTGGGGACCCCATCCCTGCCACAGTCGGGAGTCGAAGGTCCAGCAGGGGTGGACACACCAGCAACTGTCCCCCTGCAGATGGAGGATGTGCCGGCATCATCTGGCAGGGCACGTGCACGACGGCATCGGTGGATTCCATCAGCCTGGATGCCGTCGTGCTGGCAGAGGCAGTGGCGTCGGAGGCAGCAGCAGGCTCGACATGGGAGGCATCATGGCTCGGGGCCATCAAGATCAGAGGGGCAGGCATCGGCCGGAGGGCAGGAGAACCCTGGGATGGCAGTGTCTTCCGTGTGGGAGCAGTTGGTCCAGCGGATAGGTGCGGAGCGGCAGCGGGCGGAAGAGGAGCGGCTCACCATGGTCAGGGCGGAGTTCTCCATGCGTCGGGCGTTGAGGCGGGCTGAGTGCCTCGAGGAAGCTCGCAGGGAGTTTGAGGTGGACACGGGGTTGTCCCTGCGAGACCTCTGGGCCAGGACAGAGTCCCGCCTCCGGGACATCGACATGGAGTTCGAGGATGCCCTGGCCGGCAACATCACAGAGTGAGCCGCAGGACTTGCCCGCTGCCATTGTATATAGTTCTTTAGTTAGTTAGTGTTAGGTTTCCTTTATTTTTTAAGTTTTTTTTGGACCGCTCGGACAATGGCCACTTTTCTGTATATATTTTTATTATTAGTTAGTAGTAGTAGGTTTCATTTATGGTGTTGGGCTCATGGACCCTGGGATATTCTTGTACATAGTTTGATGTTTGGAAAACATTTGTTGGATTTATATTTGTGTTCACCATGAGGCAATGGTTTTTCCTTATTTTTTCCCCCATTATTTTGCTTTGGACTACATTAGTTTTTGGATTCCTTTGTTTTTTGATTTTTTCTATTAGTTCTCCGACATGGACCATTTGTTTTGTCATCCCCATTGTTGTGTGTTTTATTTCTTTACTTCATTTTCATCTTTAATACATATATTTATTACTTACATTTGTGGTATTTTCTCATTGGTTTCATGCATGTCATGATATGGGTTTTGACATTCACTTGCACCCATTGTGTATGTGTGTGTGACGGACATGTGTTCATTTACATACTTGCCATTGGGGTTGTATCATGTAATTGCATCTACTATGTGGGTGGATGCAATCCTTGGCTGGGTGTTTGTGCTGGGTATGCTGCCCATTACTGCCATGATTGCGTTTCGTCAGGACCTGGGGGCAGGGGGACATGAGTGGGGGCCTGCAGGGGGGTGGGGGTGCAAGGGGACATGAGTGGGGGCCTGGTGGGGGGTGGGGGTGCAAGGGGACATGAGTGGGACATGGTTGGGGGCCTGCTGGCAGGTGCCCCACAGTGCTGGGGGCTGTGGGTGCAGGGGGACATGAGTGGGGGCCTGCTGGGGGGTGGGGGTGCAAGGGGACATGGTTGGGGGCCTGCTGGCAGGTGCCCCACAGTGCTGGGGGGTGGGGGTGCAGGGGGACATGAGTGGGGGCCTGATGGGGGGTGGGGGTGCAAGGGGACATGGTTGGGGGCCTGCTGGCAGGTGCCCCACAGTGCTGGGGGATGGGGGTGCAGGGGGACATGAGTGGGGGCCTGCTGGGGGGTGGGGGTGCAAGGGGACATGGTTGGGGGCCTGCTGGCAGGTGCCCCACAGTGCTGGGGGGTGGGGGTGCAGGGGGACATGAGTGGGGGCCTGGTGGGGGGTGGGGGTGCAAGGGGACATGAGTGGGACATGGTTGGGGGCCTGCTGGCAGGTGCCCCACAGTGCTGGGGGGTGGGGGTGCAGGGGGACATGACTGGGGGCCTGCTGGGGGGTGGGGGTGCAAGGGGACATGGTTGGGGGCCTGCTGGCAGGTGCCCCACAGTGCTGGGGGGTGGGGGTGCAAGGGGACATGAGTGGGGGCCTGGTGGGGGGTGGGGGTGCAAGGGGACATGAGTGGGACATGGTTGGGGGCCTGCTGGCAGGTGCCCCACAGTGCTGGGGGGTGGGGGTGCAGGGGGACATGAGTGGGGGCCTGCTGGGGGGTGGGGGTGCAAGGGGACATGGTTGGGGGCCTGCTGGCAGGTGCCCCACAGTGCTGGGGGGTGGGGGTGCAGGGGGACATGAGTGGGGGCCTGCTGGGGGTGGGGGTGCAAGGGGACATGGTTGGGGGCCTGCTGGCAGGTGCCCCACAGTGCTGGGGGTGGGGGTGCAGGGGGACATGAGTGGGGGCCTGCTGGGGGGTGGGGGTGCAAGGGGACATGGTTGGGGGCCTGCTGGCAGGTGCCCCACAGTGCTGGGGGTGGGGGTGCAGGGGGACATGAGTGGGGGCCTGGTGGGGGGTGGGGGTGCAAGGGGACATGAGTGGGACATGGTTGGGGGCCTGCTGGCAGGTGCCCCACAGTGCTGGGGGGTGGGGGTGCAGGGGGACATGAGTGGGGGCCTGCTGGGGGGTGGGGGTGCAAGGGGACATGGTTGGGGGCCTGCTGGTAGGTGCCCCACAGTGCTGGGGGGTGGGGGTGCAAGGGGACATGAGTGGGGGCCTGGTGGGGGGAGGGGGCGCAAGGGGACATGAGTGGGACATGGTTGGGGGCCTGCTGGCAGGTGCCCCACAGTGCTGGGGGGTGGGGGTGCAGGGGGACATGAGTGGGGGCCTGCTGGGGGGTGGGGGTGCAAGGGGACATGGTTGGGGGCCTGCTGGCAGGTGCCCCACAGTGCTGGGGGGTGGGGGTGCAAGGGGACATGAGTGGGGGCCTGCTGGGGGGTGGGGGTGCAAGGGGACATGAGTGGGACATGGTTGGGGGCCTGCTGGCAGGTGCCCCACGGTGCTGGGGGGTGGGGGTGCAAGGGGACATGTGGCTTGGCTGGGGGGCATGCCCATGGTGGATGGGCTGCCTGCGGGACATGACCAGGGGTGCAGGGTAGTCCCCTGTGGTGTGGGCTGCCTGCAGAGGTCGTGGAGGGGGTAGAGGGGAGACCTGGGAGGACCCACACTGGCAATTCACCTCTTCAACTTCCCGCACACCTACGTAATACACTGCCCCACTCGCACAGGCCCAATCGCGTGTAGGATTTCTCGCGCACCCCTGTAATACACGTACCCAGGCCAATCGCGTGTAGATTTTCTCGCGCACCCCTGAAATCCACGTACCCAGGCCAATCGCGTGTAGAATTTCTCGCGCACTCCTGAAATCCACGTACCCAGGCCAATCGCGTGTAGATTTTCTCGCGCACCCCTGAAATCCACGTACCCAGGCCAATCGCGTGTAGAATTTCTCGCGCACTCCTGAAATCCACGTACCCAGGCCAATCGCGTGTAGATTTTCTCGCGCACCCCTGAAATCCACGTACCCAGGCCAATCGCGTGTAGAATTTCTCGCGCACCCCTGAAATCCACGTACCCAGGCCAATCGCGTGTAGAATTTCTCGCGCACCCCTGAAATCCACGTACCCAGCCCAATCGCGTGTAGATTTTCTCACGCACCCCTGTAATACACGTACCCAGGCCAATCGCGTGTAGAATTTCTCGCGCACCCCTGTAATCCACGTACCCAGGCCAATCGGGTGTAGAATTTCTCGCGCACCCCTGAAATCCACGTACCCAGCCCAATCGCGTGTAGATTTTCTCACGCACCCCTGTAATACACGTACCCAGGCCAATCGCGTGTAGAATTTCTCGCGCACCCCTGTAATACACGTACCCAGGCCTATCGCGTGTGGGGACACCCGCACACCCCTGAAATACACGCTCCCCGCTCTGCGTTTGCTGCTGCCCTTTGCGCTGGATTGGGGATTTTGATGGCTTTTCCCTGCGCAAGGGGCGTTCTTGGGGGCGTAACTGACGCTGCTGCAGGGTCGCTGCGCCACTCTGCGCCACGGCTGGTTGTGGATGTTGGAATCCATGAATACGCTGTGCGCCTGCATGTGTTTTGGCGCACGCGGCTGGCGCAGACTACCGCACGCGCACACTGTGCGCCAGCCGCGTGCGCCACTTGTGCGCCGAATTCTATGAATTGGCCCCTATAAGTGTTTTCAGGATTTTTTGAGCATTTTTATGAAGGATGAGCATTTGCAAACACAACTGGTCCGAGTGGTTTAAGTAAATGTTGTGAACAATTGGTGACCATTGAAAGATTCATTGTTACATTAGCAAAACAATTTACTCCATTTGTGTTACTGAATTTAAATGGACCAGAGAGTTCTGTTTGTGGATCGCAAAATACAGGTACTGTTAATACGTTGTATGAAAAGGTACTTTATGAATGAAAACAATGCAGTAGTAGTGCAAACAAAAAATGCAATTATTGCTTTCATTCCACGAATTTATGTCTGTCTTTGTTACACAGGTGGTGCAGGTTTGTGGCATTTACTTGGTGGATTAATGGAAGACTGGGATTCTGCGCCTGAAAGAGTATTAACTATTTGTGAGTTTCGGGCAATTATTGATTAATTGATTAATTCCTCAGTGATAGCGGACAGTACCCTGGATTGATGCAGCCAGTATGTCAACTCGGCAGTATAATTTGTAGTGTCATTGATATCCACTTTATCAAACTAAATACAAATATTAAACATAATTGAAGCTAAACAGTTGTGAGAAAGTGTTGTAAGTGCACTACACGTTCAAACATATAATAGTATTGTTACATATTGGTGTCCAATAACACATGCATTGCCTATGGTGCTTGCCTCATTCTTATGTACCACCCTCTAGTATCAATGGCAGTTGCCACCTGTGATCGCAAGGCGGCTGGGTGGAGGGAGACGCTGAAGGTGTGGTACACCATGTGCACCTGAAAGGCATCTTATGCACTGTGCCTATTGTACACATGGCCACCGCAGTCCTGGTGTCTGCAGACTCCCCTTTGAAGACCCTGTTCCTGCAATGAACATATGTATGTGTCTCTTGAACGTTGTTGCAGGCCTATTGTGCTTGCCCCATCCTCATCCTCCTTCTCTTACTTTTACCTAGAAGCTCAAAGTCTGTAGATAAATGGCAATGTGTAGGCTGTACTATTGCAACAGCATCTTCTTTAATCTATCCACTTTCTTTCTTGCCCTTCTCCAGGTAATTCATAATAAGGCTGCAGAACTTATCATTGGCCTGAAGACCAGGGACCGCATATCTCACCTTGGCTCTTCAACCTTTACTTGGCACCTGTAGCGCACCTAATCTCTACATTCTTTTCTAACTTTCAGTGTCATATGGCCGACAAGCTTCAATCTGTGTGCTGCATCCTCTCTCCTCTCTCGCTTATTGCTGACTGTGTATGTGCGATTCAGGATTGGTGTGCATCCAACAATGTGTCTTAATGCCAGTAAGACTGGGATCATTCTTGTTAGACCCCTGTTTCTGTCCACCCTGGGTCCTGTACATACACCTTCCGTTGAGAAAAAAAAAACTTTGATGTCAATTATGACTCCACCCTCTCCCTCTGTACTCACATTTATGGAGGTTTTAAAGAAGTCACACTACCAGTTCCAGCTACTGAGAGGTAATTTTGCTTTTGTCACTTTCCCCCAGAAGCTCAGTCTCAAGAGATGTAGTTCTGTCTAGGCTGGACTATTGTAACAGACTCTTTCTAAATCTTCCTGCCTCTACTCTTCAACGTCTGCAAATTATCCAGACAGGACTGCAAGACTTGTCCTTGGCCTTAACTGAAGTGATGGTATATCTCCAGTCCTGAAATCTCTACACCGGCTCCAATTAGTAGCTGCAGGGATCAAATTAAAGACTGCCTGCATTTTTCACAAGGGTTTCGGGGACTACGGACCACACTACTTGCAACTTTATTTTTCTTCTTCAGCCCTTCGTTCATCCAACTCCAAATCTCTGAGTGTTAGACGCTTCTGTAGGTATAGAGGGGGGTAGATTTCTCTCCTCGGCTGGTGAATTTCTCTGGAACAGATTGCCAGCCTCTCTCAAACTTGAGCAGGAGCACCTCATGGTCTGGAGGTAATTGAAGACTTTCCTTTATGTATATGTCCATGTCTATGTCTATATGCTGATAACGTGCCAAAAGCCTACAGGCATCAGGGCGCGGTAGAACCGATAGTGCATAATTTATAAATTGGCACCACAAGAATCTGCTGACATAGCAAGGCCGCGAGTCTGACATTGGATAATTGGCAGTTTATTGGAAAAGGAAAGTTTTCAGTGCTTTCCTGAAGCTGAGATGGTTACCCTCTTGTCTTAGGGCAGCTGGTAACTTATTCCAACATATTGCGGCCTGGAACGGGAAAGATCTGCCCCGCCTTCACACCAACTTTGCACCTGGTATATTCAAAAGACCTGCATCTGCTGATCTCAAGCATCTCCGGGGGAACATACAATGAGAATAGTTTTTTACAATAACTCGGTGCCTCTCCAAAGAGGCATCTATGAACTGTCATCATAGCCTTTAACTTGACTCTGTCTTCTATTTTGATCCAATGAAGCTCTTTTCTACCAGTCGATATATGGTCTGTTTTTTTAAAATTTTCTTTACACAGCAGACAGCGTCATTTTGCATTACTTGGCACCTTTGACGTTCTCTCTTGGTAGCTCCCAGCAGCAAGCCATTTCCGTAGTCCAAGCGTGACATTATAATTGCTCTTACAATCATTGCAGTGTTTTCTTCATTGCTGAAGGGTCTTATAGCTCTTAATAGAAGCGGGTAATACGTGTTATTTTTGTGCAGGTAGTTGACCTCTGCTTTCGAGCCAACAGACACTTGTACCATCATCCCCAGAATTTTTACTTGGGGCATTACCAGAATGATGGCTTCTTTAATGGAGAAGGCTTTGTACTCAGCTCCAAGTTTGGCTCTTGCCTGGCTAGACTCGAAGATCATCTGTTATGTCTTTGTGTTGATTTATGCTTCTGCTTTCTCTCTCTCTTTCCCCTGCTGAAGTTCTCGTTCTGCTGCACTAACTGGTTACCTGGCCACCAGGTAAACCATATATAGACCAGGTTGCCTTATCACCAGTAGCTCCCTGCACTGTCTCCGGGCCCACCACGGACTATGGACTGTATCTGCAAGCACATGCTGCCATGTCTATTTCCACTTACTTAGAACTGGCCATCAGGGAATCACTTACTGGAGGTTGCTTTTTGCACTCTCCCCTTCCATCCCCCTGGCACTTCTCCTCTAGTTTCCTGTTGCACTTGCGTGATATGCATGACACAAGGCCTAGTAAGATAATGAATTCTTTTTCCCTTTGTTTTTCCCTTCCTTTTCTTGCTGTGCCTAGAAACACCTGTGTACAAGTTTGTTCCAAATGACTTATATTATATCATTGTTATTTTCTTCTGCTGCCCCACCACCCTTTTTTTTGTCTTGTGCCGACATGCACATTTTCATTTTGGGTGCAGGGGCTTCACAAATAACCAGGAAATAAATGAATTAAGTATATGAAGGTTGGACACGCTGCAAAGTAGATACCATGATAAGTGGCTGCAGATTGCAATAGACCAAAGGTTTATGTGCCAAAGTGCTAGCCAACATTGAAGTAACGGGTGAAGGAATTTGGATTGCCATTGTGCATTATGAACATGCACGTGTGGGCTTGTGGTCTTTGCAAATTTACATTTACATCTTACTGCACAGGGCAATGAGGGGCGCGTGCATGAATATGGAAATGGATATGATTGCGGGAATAGATGTACACAGAACCTACTAAGTTTGTACTGCACTGTCCGTGTTTTTACACTTGTACGTGATCAGTGTACTTGTCTTTTCATCAACATTATCCCTTCAAGTTCCAGCATTTGTGCCAGACAAAGTGGTTGCTTTAAGGATGAAATTGAAGACCCTTGTATTATCCACAAGGCTGTCTTGGGCATGGGAACACACTACCTGCAGCTCTTTCGGACAAACTCCTTTTCTTCACAATACATTCAATCTTGCCACTCCAACTCTCTGCTAGGGAAATGCTTTTCATAGCTGAGAGCAGGGGGCACATATTTATTGATGTATAGAGAAATCCATGCCTGTGTGCACTGTGCCTGAGGTAATTTTTGAAAGAAAATGTAAATGTATTGGGAACAGGCACGTTGATACCTGTAAAATGGAAGTAAATATTGTGATATGTGCTTTACTTTAAATATTTGGTGTTTTTTTAGTACACAAATTGCCAGTAATATTGTTCATTTTTGTGGCGTAAGTTTTCAGAAACAAAACTGACTTCGGGCACACTGAACGCTACATGAAGGGTTTCATTAATATGTTTCCTTCAATACACCGCACTAAGAATTTGAAGGAGCAAATGTGTTTACAATCCACAAAGAAATTTGAAGATTCACTGTATTAAAAGCAGACATAGGAAAGTCAAGTTTCTATTTCAGAACTCTGTGTTTTCAAGCGGTTGGTCTTCCGCTACATAGGAAGAATGGATTCACAAAATGCACTGTAAGCAAGATTTTAAATAATAGTTATTGAAGTGTGGAAAGTGTACTGTCTGCCCTATGATGAACGCTTTGACGGATGAATATTCAATTTGATGCAAAGAGTAGACATTGTATGTGTTAATTGTAACTTTAATTTATAGCCAAAATAAAAAAGTGATTACTGAAATATGTTTTTGCATTATTGATTTTACATAGTTATATACTCCCACTGTGTGAGTGTCCTGAGTACAGTCTACTGGGCGACAACGTCTTCAACAGTATTTGGACAATAATTATCAAGAGCGGATATGTGATAACAATCATTTGGGATGATCGCCGGACAAAAATGTGTCCTTTTGCAGTTGCAGTAACAAGGAGCAACATGGGAGCATATAGGTTCTAGAAAAGTGCAGATGTGAAAGTGCTGCATTTATTTCAATTTTAAAGCAGTAATTTCTCCTGTCTAATAGAGCACCATGTGCATAGATTTTTCATCGGTTATGGAAGAGAATTTTTGGTGAAGAACGCAAACACTTGCATTGATGGATCTGGAGCTATGAACTGTTTGAAAATGTTAACTCCTTTTTTGTGGATTTAATTGAATGTTTTCATTGCTGTGTCAAAATGAAAAGTACTTGTTACAGTCCCGACTATTTCGGTTTTCTTCAAAATAAAATGTTTCTATCATTATGCAAAAAGACACAAAAATCTTGTGTTTGTTATGGAAGTCTGTGTTTAAGTTCCTTGTTCTGCGTTACATAACCTTATGACATTGGTGATGACCTAGTACGTTTGGCTATGCTGCCCATTAACGTCATTCAAATAGGTGGTGCTCTTTCTGAGCATATAGTGATGTTAGCGTTAGGGGCGGGCAAATGTGATCATTGCCGCAAGAGTCTTTGAAGTTTGGCTTGATAGAATCTTATTGACTTTATGTGCTTTATTGAGAAATGTAAAGTAGATGAAGTCTATAAGGTTATTTTTTTTTAGTTCTATTTGTTTACTGTGAAAGGTGGTTACTAAAGGAGCCTTTTTTTTCATTTTTTTCAAGAGAGGTCTCAATGTAAGGTGGGGAGGGAAATGAGGGAATAGGCACGAGGCAGTAATATGGAGGGGCACGTGGACAGGGAAAGATGTTGCACGTGTGTTACATCTAAGGGAGGAATAGTGTTTCTCATGCTCTTTGATTACACCTTCAAAATCACTTAGAAATTCCTCCCCTCTGCAGAGTAGTGCGTTGTAGTATATACATAGGACTGTTGTCACTTTCAAGGTAGCTGGTGTGATTTTGTGTCCCACAGAAGTAGGCTGTGTGGTTACAATACTGGTTGCGGAAGATGAGATGGAGGAATACAGTCTACTACTTGCTAAGAAAGGAACAGCCTTTCTGAGAGCATTGCGGTGGTTGGATTGGGTGTGGCGTTGCATGGATGTGGTCCCGTAGGAGTACTGTCCAGGGGTTCTAGGTCAAATGTTCAAATGCAAAGGATCGAATGACCAAAGGGTCGAAACAAAAGGACCAAAAACCAAAGGGTCGAATTTTTATGTTTTTTTGGGGGGGAGTGGGCGAAACCCCTGTTTTTGGTGCAAAAAACAGTTTTTTTTTTACTATACGAAAACCAAAAAAAATATATATTTAAAAAAAAATTGATACTTTGGGTGTCGATCCTTTGACCGGACACCCTGTCCAGGTAGTCCATGACTGAGTACAATGTTGCACTCATTGCATTTCATTTTGGTAGCTTTAGCCTTTGGTACATTCCCAACAGTGGTAAAGAAGTGCCACACCCATGATTCTGTCTTGATGCTAGAGGTAGGCAGTCCTTGTACCTCATCTTCTTGGTCCTCTTCATTGTTTTTGGGAGTACTGTGCTTTTTTGTTGTGTAGGTCCTCCAGCTGGTGGTGGTGGGGCTGTTAGGGATTAGTATTCAAAGCAGTTTTGCTAATATTCCATGTGTATTAAAATGTTAATGGATAATGAGTAAGATTAGGTGTAGGAGCCGTGGACGGGGAACATTTTGAGCTTCAAAGTACCTAGGTGAGCAGAAAATGCCATTCTGAACTGTTCGCGAAGCACGGACCCCATCGCGAAGAGTGGCTGCGGTTGCGAACACGTCATCATGCGGTGCACAAGCGGATGGTCACGTGACAATGTCCAGGAGGTTTGCGATGAGGTCAGATGGTCGTGGACATCGACGGATGCAAAAACTGGGGAAAAAGTTCAAAAAAGTGTACAGAAGTGTTAGAAATTATGCTAGAAGGTGGGAAATGGCAGAATTCTAAGGTGAAACTTTATAAATTGGACAAAAAAGTTGCTCTGTTGGTGATATTAGTAAATTGTAGGAAATTAGCATGCACTGGTAAAAACCCATGAAATTCAATGAAAAAACTTTGTTGGTTAAGTTGCACTTATAAAACCTGTGAAATTCAATGAAAAAATGCTGTTAAATGGATGTTATGGTTACAAGTAAAACCTCAAAAATTTGCCAGTTATGGTAAGCAAATATAAGTCACACCACCGCCATGCACTGCTAAGACTAACAACCAAACATCAAAGATGACATGACAAATGTCACTGATGACATCATCGGCACACAGTTTTTGTTTTCGCCCTTCTATGGCTTTGGGTATCCTTTCACAGGTTTCTTGATGCACTTGTGCGTTCAGATTTACTCTTCGCCATTTTTTTTCTTTATGATCTATTTTATGCTCATGCTTTTTGGGTGGCCACATATCTCTGAAATGGGGACCGGGGAAGGAAATTAGTGCTTGCATCTGAACACCATTTAAGTGCGACCTGTGGGAACTCTGTGCTTTAGTTAAGCATACTCATGTTTTTGATATTGTAAAATGATGCATAATGTTTAACCTTTTCTTTTCTGAAGGGAATACCCTAATTTTGGTAATGGTTTAAAAAATGTATGTCGTATATTTGAATATAAACGTGATTGTTTAACACAGTGTATGTGTGTATTGATTAGAAAGAACTCCAAAGATAATGTGAAGTGGTACCAATAAAACCAATGAGGTTTTGGTTGTTTTGCATATTAAAGAGCATTTTGCGAATATATAAATGAACAAAGAGCATATAAGTCAAATATGTCTGCCAGATTTGTATGGCTGAATCACTAAATACCTAAAGCACGCTGGGTTGGGTACGAATTTCCCTTTTATTACATTTTTTTAGTAAACAAAAGTCACTCTACTAATAAAGCTTTTTCAAACATCATGCATACATACAGGTTTGGCCCTCAAACACTTTAGCTGTCAGAGTGGAATGACTGCTAACAGCTAAAAATTGCTAGTAGAGTTGTGTATCAGCCAGATACGGAGAAAGAAAATTGGCTTTATAATTAGAAGATGACAACCAGTAAATTGAAAATAAACTGCAGTGAAATACTGCTCCTCTGTCAATCTGCTACCCTGGGACTTGGCAGCCCTTAAATCAAAGCCTATTCATTCAAGGGCCATTGGCCAGAGGAGCAATGTATATATTGTGGCCATTAAATGTAGGAAAACCAAATTAGTCGATTTAGCCTGGGATTTGCTTTTGGAAGCCTCTTGTAAGAAAGATTGGAGGACGTTTGAAGAGATTGTGAATCTAAGTCTCCTAGTACATGGCGTATGCCAGGAAACAATCTGTGCGCTCTGGGCAAGTGCTTTGGTGGTCCATTTCACTGCACTATATGCTGGTAGGCAACTGATGCTTCTAAATTACGGTGACACTGAAGAAATAGCTCTCTCATATCATCTTACACCCTCTAGCAAGGATGACCAAAGTAAAGTCAATATGAGAATGTTGTGGGAATTTGTTTAAAATTATCCATCAAGGCATAAATGGCAGGCAATGCTCCAGGGCCTGACAGAGGGTCATCAGACCGTTTTAAACAACACCCATGTTTTTGGTGTTGTTTTATGTATTGTGAATGTCATGCATAAAATAAGTGCATTCCTAGCTAATGGAAGGATCCCTTTCTGTTTCCAATTTAAAAATAAGGTAACAATGCCCTTCTATCCTAGTATCATTATATATCCTTATTGGCTAGTTTTTGCATGATTTGTCTTTGTATGTTTTTGTTTGATATTAATTATTGGGTTTAATACCCATAATATGTTATGACTCTCAACTGGGCTTTCGTGATGGCCTTTGCACTGCAATTCAGGTCTTAAATATGTACCTGATCCATATCAATTATTTGTATATCAAGGAGTACCTTGTGTATTTTTTTTTTTATGGATCTCCCACAAACCTCCAACTCTGTTAAAAGTGTGGGGCCATGAAGGGTCCTATGTCAGCAGGGTAAACTGGGCATGATCAGCAGGGTCCTGATGGGACTCCTTATAGGTAATAGGGCCACTGTCGGAGTTGCGCACTCCAGCGATTGCCTCCCTGTATTAATGTTGACAAGGGTGTTCGGCAGGGGTGTGTCAGAGCACCCCTCCTGTTCTATATATATATGCTAATAATGTAGAAAGTGTGCTGCCTGAAGGCCATGTGAATGTACACTATTTTGGCTAAAATAAAATAAAAAAATCCACACCCTGGCTTACGTGGGTGATGAGGCCTTAATAGCCAAGACATTTGGCCAACTCCAAAAGTTGATAACTTGATATGTGCAGTTTATGGTATCCCTATATTTAAAAGTAAACAAATCCAAATCGGTAGTCAGCAGTTTTACATTGAAAAGGAATCCGGAAGGTGATTCATCGATACCGCTCAGCTGGATGACAGTATCACTGAGAAAGACTCTTTTACTTACTTGGGAGTGACATTTGCACACGATTTTAGGGGTTTTGAACATAGACCTTTGTTGTCTATGGTAAAGTGAATAGGAAGTACACTGCAACTGTTTTTTTCTCAGTACATTTTTTTAACACATATTTTCCAACCTTTGCAGTCCAGGTGGAGGGAGGGGCTTGTCCCTAATAGATTTCAAAATGTCAGCCGAATCCGTTGCATGAGTCAAAATGTATGAGCAATTAATTTTCTCAAGGTGCCTAATGGAGACCAACTCAGCTTAACTATAGAGCAGTGACTGCCGCCCTAAAATATATATGAAGCATAACATGGCCATAGAAGCACTGCGCAAAGTTAGTTTTTCTCATCTCCACGCGAGGAATGCACCTCAACGCTCTGCACTGCAACATTTCTGATGATGTTGGAAAATGTTGCCCATAACAGTAGAGTTTTTTGAAAATCGAATTCTATCACTCCTCTTCAGATCTTACATTTAAAATAACTCCACAGCTGTATTAGTATCTGTTTTACCTACAACACGTTTAACCTGAGTTTGCTGTGGCTGACCTCCTCAATTAGGTTTAGTATGAAATAACTACATATGCCCTGACAAACTTTGGGAACTAAGGAAAGGTATGTCATACCATTTGCAGATTGCTAACACAGAACCGTATGCAGTCAGAGAACTGTTTTCATGTAAACATGTATAGATTAGGACAGTTTGAAAACCTAAATATGACAAAAATAGTATCAAGCCTTCATCAAAAAGAACTGCCCCACAGATAGACACAATACACTTGCCAAAATAAGTGCAATAAATAAATAATAGTACTCAAAAACAGTTTATTAAAACATATACAATTAATGTATATCTTTCATGTTTTAAATTGTAGATTTAAAAAAAAATCAATTTGAAATTCTGTAGACCTCAGTTGTTAAACGTTTCTATCATAATCATAAGCAGATGTGCAGACTTGAACTCTGCCAGTGCAGGAAGGAAAGAACCAGTAGACAGGCTTTCTCTGTTAAAAACAAAATCACATACATCCAGCAAGTCATCAAAAGTATGCCCAAGAACACCATGAATACGCTAACCAGCAAGCTCTGGAACCAACCACAAGACTAAACTACTTCTCTCCGATTTTAAACAAAAATGGGTGAGCCTAGAGAATCCAAGCAACAGAGCAGGTTCACCACCAGGACCTTGCACACCAAACATGTACAAGACTATCTTCACCCAATAAACAACTACAGAATTCTTCTGGAACCTCTTTAACCATTCACGGGCAACAGGAAACGTACCACAAATCTTCACAACAGTGTACATTAAACCACTCTTCAAAGACCCCATGGGAAACACAGAAGACCTAACCAACTACCGTCCCATATCAAACATCAAGTATTCAGCGAAACTCCGGGAAAGCTAACTGTATGAACTAATCCTGGAACGTGTAGAAAGCAATTGTATAATAGAACCGGCACAAGTCAGCATCAGACCCATGAGAGAAAAGAAACTAGCACTACCATCCATATGGGATGACATAAAAACTAACGCTGATTCCAACATCACCTCATTGCTAATACTACCAGACCTTTCAGCAGCCTTCAAGACAGTCCACCACAAACCCTTCATCAAAATACTCAGAGAATTAGGAATCAAAAACACAGCTTTACTATGGTTAAAATCCTTCCTAACAGACAGAAAGAAAATAATCTTGCTAATCACCTTCAACTCAGCACCATGCACAACAATCTGTGGAGTTCCACGAGGCTCATCACTCTGACCACTCTTCAACACCTACATTCCTCGCTCATCAATATCATCAAAAGACATGGACTCCCTGCAACAACTATGCAGATGACAAACAAACCATCCATCAAATTAGCACTACTTGAAATCCATACCAAACCCTTATCAACTGCCTCACAAACATACATGAATGGATGAGCACTAACAGCCTTATGAACAACAGAAGAACACCTACAAAAATAAATACAAAAACATGGCTCTTTAACTCACTGAGATAAACAAGAAATATAATTGAAGAGAAGCAGCCAACCACAATACAAGGAGAGATACCTAATCAAAATCAATGGCAACTGAATTAACCAAAACCTGGGCTGCCCCAATGAAATAAAGTATATTAATTCAAGCCAATATACAAGGCTATGAGCACAGCCGAACCAATATAACCCAAGCAGAGAAGCACACAGTCCACTCCACCAATAACTCTGCTAAAAAATGGTGTCTCCTGCAAACCCACCCTCAACTAAAAAACAAACCACAGATATACCTTTACCATAGCACAAACTTGAAATCACCACAAACTGCACACACTATGCAACACACAACTGAAACCAACACACTGCAGAAAACTAACCCACAGAAAAGCAACTAACCCCATACACACTCACACACCAAAACACATAAAACCCACACCAATTAAAAGCAAACTCAAGACACAGTGACCAGGGTTTCTGAACCGAAGCTACTAACGGCACAAGGCAGTTCTCTATCACCCTCCCATCCCACTATCTAACCCTCCTTCCTTTGCACATCCACCAGAGTGCCTGGAGACAATGGAAAAGGCATTGATGCACAGTATCAACCACAATAATATAACATAACAGACATCCCAAGATTCTGGAATCTCCTCCCGTCAACATCAGTCTTGGCCCTAACGTTTATGGTTCAGTAAGGGTCTTAAGACCCTCTTCTTCAAGGAATGAATCCTCCCTAACATCTAGGTGCACACACTTCCACTCCCCACCCTACCTCAGACTGGGTGATCTGTTCCCCACTCTTTCCCCCACTGGTTGCTTGTAGATGGTTTGCTACCATTTGCCCAAACTCCCACAACCCTGGTCTTAGCTCCCTGCTCCCTGTTTTTCTGCTTCCTTCATTATGGCCTTCCTACTCATCATTGTAAAGTACTCAATTGCTTCGTGAAGCTAGGTTTGCACTTGATAAATGCAATAATAATAATAATAATAATAATAATAATAATAATAATAATAATAATAATAATAATAATAATAATAATAATAACCTGTAAACACGTGTTTCAATACACTTACTAAATAATGATAATGTACCCAATAATATAGATTCGAAAACATTGACAGTGTTCATAATAGCAACATCATGTTTAATGTGACAATGTCTTCTTTAATATAGCAGCACAACTGCTCTTTAAAACGGATGAACATGGTCAGGCTTCCTGGTCACTTGGGATAATTCTAATGTATCCATATGGTCATTACAACGCACAAGTTTGAATAACTCTTTTAATTTAGAAAAATAATCCCATCTAAAGTCATGCAATACATTTGTACGAGAAGGTGTGAGTGCGCTTGTGTTCGAATTTACACGAAGCATCTGGAATCATGAATACTCAGCTACTGTCCCAGGATATGAAGCATGTAGCCGACCATTAGGAATACACACAGATAATGTTCCAATGATTCTTTTATTCTGTGCTAAAAATAACATGCTCTGCGGGTGATATCTTTTTTTCTAGAGCTCACATGAGCGCAGATTATTTTCCGCATTTCATTGCTACCCAGATGTCCTGAACATGCGTTTATGTAAAACATTTTATTGATGCTGCTTGTAATTGCCACCATTGTGTGAAAATCAAAGGTTTTCATGTTTCATTTTTAGTATTGTCAAGTTCAAGGAAGAGGCACTAAGAAAAAAATGTACGACTGGTAATTGCTATCCATATGCTCCAGAAGAATAAAAAGCATCCACACCACAGCTGGTAGCACGTCTGTAAGCAGTAGCCTGTTGTCATTGTGCTCAACTGCTCATTCAAATGAAGGTGTAAAACACTGTCGGTTGTGCGTTAAGCGAATATTGAGACAAAAGTATTCAGTCTTTGGGAAATGTTGCTAACATTGGTGGAAGATATGCATTTTAAGTTGGATACACAGACTTGACTGCTGTTAGATGAGAATGACCTTGCTATGCTCGGCCTAGAAGAAGTTCATCGCACCATGCAAAGAAACATTTGCATGGCAGAATTATCCTTTGCCAGCTGTGACACTCCATAGTTGATATTGGCACCATTGCAAACATATGACTGATATATCAGATGTCATGTAGCCTCTTTTGATCCAAGTTGTTGTTAAGTATTTGTTACGCTTCTCTTGTTCATCACGCAGAGAATTACCAATGTGATAGAAGACTGATGTGTTATGTCTTTAAATTATCATTTGAAACATAATTTCTACTGAGGTAAAAAAATACATGTGCATCTATGGTGTCATAAGAATGTGTAGGATGTGTTTCTTTTTGGGAGCCCTCGAGCTAGGGGATTAATAGAAATGGCATAGAAGGAAAACAGAATCTAAACTAAAAGACACATATGTTAATCTCAAAAGTGCAACTATATTTTAAATTAGAAAACAATATCCCTTGTTAGGGGCGCATTTCACTAGCGTAAATTATAGACACATTCACAATATTTGGTATTCAACATTTTGTATTAACACATTTAGTATACGTTTCTTCTGACGTGGATATTCTGATGTGTTAGTAAAAGGTGATTTCATATACTGACAATCGTGTCAAGTGTGTCTACAGAAATAGTCATAGTGTCAGTCTCCTATTTAACCTTAATGGTCCAAAGCAATGCCCACATTTCCTATGGTTGCATTTCCTAAATGTCTGTGATCCACATGAGTCTAGTTCGGCACTCGCGCCACATTGGTTGCAAAGAATTTTGCTCTTGAAATCCGGCTTTAAGTCCCCCACCACCCGAGCCATCCTGCACTCTATTTAATATTAGCACAAAGAGATTGTTATTGACCTCCACTAAACCAATCGGAATGTTAAGAGTGCATTCAGTAACTACTGGCATTGACTGCATTCTGAACATTCTGACTTCCAGAGCAGACAAGGAAACCACAATGCAATTTTCAGGCAAGGTTTCTTTCAACTTGAAACTTCCTTTCGGGAAGGACTTTTTTTCTGCGGGAACATCCTATTTAACTCACCAGAGTGAAAGCTAAAACATGAGGTATGGTATTAGTAAGGTGGTGAATTTCTAACAGTGTGCCTACCCTTAAATCCAATTATAAACATACATTGTGAAATGCAGTTCTATTATTAGTCAACCCTGCTGCAATTGCCTAAAATAGGCTGCTATTCACCAATTGAATTTTAAAACTTGAATTTGAATGTATACATGATATCACAAATTTCACCCAGCACATTGTGCCTATGTGCTTTCGAAAATAAAACATGGGATATGCTTTCACTTTCTTATATATAAACTATTTACTTTTACATGACACCCAATGCATGTTCATGTTAAACCCAATTCAGTTTAACCAAATTTGCAGTTGAAATACTTAACTTGTGAATACAAACTGGTGATGTATACATTACAAACTAAAAGCACGTTTAATTTATTAACTCTGTTTGTCTATTTACTTTACTCAATGTTAAAGAAACATTTTTACTTCACCACCAAAACTCCAAAACATGTATTGCTACTACCATATGTGGTAATAGCCTTATAGACCTCCGGAGGGATCATTATCACTCAGCCTATAAGGCTGTGTTAAGCAAAGTTGTTAATATTGATTCAAATTAGCACTGTTTCGCATGGTGTATCCATTAAACACATGTCTGAAATCATAATGGTATTCAAATTCTAGTTTTTTAGTAAGACGCTGCACATTTCATTGATTTGTTTGCACATAGTTTCTATTTTGCACACCTCTACCGAGTTGACCGTTTTTAGATAGTTTTTTTTTAAAAATCTACTGTCATCTAGTTTTGAAAGTGCAGTTTTAATCAATTTTAGCTGCTTTTAGCTATTTAATTGTTAGCATCTCTTTGTGTACCTTCTAATTCTGCTTTACACAGTAACAATTTCACCCAGAGCAGCCCCCTCTGCTTAATTGGGCCTTGGTCCAGTGGAATTGTAGTCTGCATGCTCATTTGTATAATTATCAGGCACATCAGCGCCAGCGTCAGGGTCTAGCCAGTCTGTGCTAGTCTGTGCTGACGTGCTGGTGTTGGCCTTTTGTTTGTTTGATGCCAAGTTTTCCCTACAGTACACTTACTTCTACAGGTATGAAACTTAATAGATCCTCTCTTTCTCCTTCAAGCACACAATTTTTGAAGAGACAATGTTGCATTGACACATATTTGCAGATGTACTCCGAATTCGAGAGGCATAAAACCCCCAGAATGCAAAGCTCTGTAAGCGTAATCCCGAATATAGAAACTGTTCTAACTGTTGAAAGTATAAACGACAGTCAAACAAGAGAAGATGAGATCAATGAAGAAGGGATGCTAGTCGAGGAAAACTGCAGCTTTAATAAACAGTTATCACTACGGTCTGTCCCAATGTGTAAACCCCCAAGTGAGTTGAAGGACGATAACGCTCCGACTCTCTCTGATGCTACACATGTCACAGAGCAAAATAAGGCTATAGTAGAACCTATTTTGCTAAATGGTACTACTGTTAAAGTCTCCCTATTGGACACTAGATCTTTAGGGAAATCAAACATAGACGTCCATGATTATATTCTGGACAATGCCATGCATGCTCAGCAAGACCTATGCCCTCATCCAGGCTTGGATGGTGGCTAATGGTCTATGTCTTAATGGAGACAAGACCAAAATACCTCTGGAAGGTCCCAAACAAATCCTTAACTAATTGGATAGTAAACACTCATCATTCATCATTGACAATACCACCATCACCACATCAGCGGCAGCCAAAACTCTAGGAGTTTACATAGACTCCACCCTATCTATGTCACAGCAAGTTAGCGCCATAGCCTCTTCAGTCTCATTAACTACGAAGGTCATAAACGCTGTCAAACCCTACCTCTCCCCCATAAAGTACCTGTCCATAGCCAGAGCCACTGTGGGGGCAAGGTTGGACTACTCTAACGCCCTGTTCCTAGGCACATCATCCAATAACTTGAAGAAACTCCAAACCACATATAACAACGTCCTCAGAGCAGCCCGCATACCCAAGAGGGAGCACATATCCCAAGCCAGGCGCATTCTCTTTAAAGCCCTCCCCATCACACATTCCTGCCTATCAAACACAGCACCTCCCTACCTCTCAGAAACCATTCACCGCGCCACATCAGAAAGGCCTAAGCGGGCCCAACACTGCAACCAGCTTGCAGTCCCGACCTTTAAAAGAGCCAAACAGGAGGCGCGTGCAGTCCTAGCTCCAAAAAACTGTAACATGCTACCACTCGCACTCAAGAAAGAGACCTCCCGCACAATGTTCCGCAAGGCTCTGAAAACTCAACTGATCCACTAACCACTGACTCATACACACACCCTTTTCTAAATGTGAAAACTGAATATTGCCATTTCCAACCCATCTCACCATTTTATGAGTGAGAACACACTCTGTAAACTGCTGTAAACTGTTTTAAACTATACTCTATTGTTTGTCTAAGCAAGTATCCTGTAACAGCGCCACGATGCCCAAAGGCAGATGTGTGCTTTATAAATGCAAATGGATAAATAAATAAAGTAGATATCATGGCCATAACTGAAACCTGGCTGACAGATTCCAGTGGCCCTATTATTGATGCAGCCAAACCTAGGGATTCTAATTTTTTGGCCAAAATAGAGAGTCTGGTAATGGCTGAGGGGTAGCACTTATCGCAAGAGATGAACTTTGTTCTTCCAAACACTGTTGATTTGTGATGGCTGTGAGCTGCCAAATCTTAAAATTAATTACTCCCCAGTCCATTGTACCCATTGTATTGTGATTTACCAGCCCTGTATTGAAACGGGGCAATTTCAATGAGGACCCATGGCCATAATAACAGGTTTCAACACTCCCAATACATCCTCCCTGCTTATAGGCGATCCTAACAGGTGGTAGGGAATCCTTTCAGACAAAGAAGTGATTTCTTTAGAGCAAGACCTACAAAATATTGATATTCTGGTTCATAACAATGAAGGGACACATGTCAAAGGTAACATCCTGGATTGGGTTGCGGCAAGGAATATGCAGGTTGATTTTATATGCACTACTCCCTGTGTCTGGTCCGACCATTCATCTGTTCTCTTTAAAATAACACTTTCCAGGAAAACAGTTCCCCGAATAGCATGAGGAAATTGAAATTTTGAAAACCTTGGAAAAACCCCATCTGAAGTCAGAACTGTTCTCCCCTACAATTGAAGACTGTTCTAAGGTTCAACAAGCCTTTACAGATAATGTCATGGTAGACACGGTTTCAGCCTCTGTGCCTGATAACATTGAGGTTCCTCCAAGTGAGGATGCCCAACTATTTTGCTTTTCTGCAATTTCAGTACACACTATGTCGGAAGTTCTTGGAAAATGTGTCTTACTTCCTGCAATGCTGATACTCTGGAGGCCAAAATCATTTTAAACCACTCTAGCATTTTCTCACCTCTCCTAACACGCTTTACCAAACCACTTTTTTGGCACAATGCTATTCCAGTAGAAGTCAAGAATGTTGTAGTTACACCCTTTTGAAAAAAGCAGGTTCAGACCCAAACATTTTTAACAACTATCAACCGATTACAAATGTTCCATTTCTCTAGAAGGTTGTACATCGGGTATTCACCATGCAGTTGCAAAAACACCTGGAAGAGGTCAATATTCTCCATCCTAGACAGTCTGGATTCAGTGTACATCATGGCACAGAGAGCGCATTAGTTGATCTCTAGTGCCAGATGCTGGACTGTATGGAAAGGAGTAAGGCAAGTTTGCTGATGCTGCTTGATTTATCATTGGCTTTTGACCTTTTGGACCATAAGAAATGAGTGGCTACACTGTCCTTTGTAGGTACCTGCTCACCACTATCTGTGAAGTGGTTGAAATCTTTTCTGTCGGGTAGGATGTCAAGAGTGTGTTGGGGCCAGACATCCTGCACGAAAATACTGTCCACTTGTGGAATCCCTCAAGGAACGTGTCTGTCCCCTGCACTCTTTAAGATCTACCTGCGCGTTTGTGCAATATTTTGGACAAAGTAGGGGCCAAATTAACAAACTATGCCAATGACACTCAGCTGCTAGTTCAACTAAGTGGAGACTATACTGAGGATAAAAAAAATCATGCAGAGCATTTAACAAACAGTGAAAGACTGGATCACTGAACATTGGCTCTGCCTTAATAGCACAAAGACCGAATTACTGGTCTTTGGTTCCTCTCAAGCGAGGATGAAACTGGGACATGGATATTCAGAGTTCTCCATTAATGGCCATTGCATCAAGACTTTGGATCATCTTAAAATGCTGGGATTGATAGTTGACCAGTCACTGTGAGCAGACACTCATGTGGAAAATGTTACAAACAAGTCTCAATACCTGTGAAACCTTGGTTAGAGCCTTTGTAATGCCTTGCATTGATTATTGCAATGCCTTCCTTGGTGGAGCAAGTAAGTAATGTACACAGAAGCTCCAAACTCTTCAAAACGACTCTGTATGAATCATAAAACATTTCTCCAAAAGGGAGCATATAACCTCAGCTAGGAGGGACCTTCATTGGCTGCCTGTCACGTCTAGGATTACCTTTAAAATCCTTACCCTGATGCATACATGCCTACACGGTCATGAACCAAGCTACTTGAAAAACTGTATCATTCTGCAAACACAGTGGAGATCAACAAGATCTAATAACACTTACCGTCTCATCTGTCTGGAGATCAAAATAACTAATTGTAGGGGTTAGTCTTTACTGGAATGATCTCCCAGTTGAGATGCATACAGAGAAGAGCCTTACCACATTCCACAAACGTCTTAAGATGTCACTATTTAATTATACGTTTTGATTGACCTATGGTGAAGACCTTCGGCTAAGTAATTTCACTATTATGCAGCTTTTCCCCCCTATATGTCTATTAGTATTGTTAGTGGCTTTTGTTAGTGGTTTTCGTCTTTTATGGTTCATGTGCGCACTGATGCCTGTGGGCTGTGTCACATTATAAGCATTAAACATAAACATAAACATATATTGATACAAGAACATATTGGAACAATCTAAAATGTAGTTAAGTTTGCATAACAGAATGTTGATACATGTGTTCTGTTTTAATTTTTTGTTTGGCTTACAATGACACCTATCATGATAATAATACATTCATTCATCAATGTAATACAGAACATCAAAAACCTAATATATATATATGTATGTATATATATATATGTAAGGATTATATAGTGGATTCGCATTCGCAACTGGTCATCCGTGCGCTAGTGATCACTGATGAGATTCAGTTAAAGTGAGCTAAAGAATATGAAAGGTGCAAGCAGCAATCACACTAGTCCCACCAAGCAATCCACCCTAGTTGGCACTAATGAAATATACTGATATAGAATGGGAAGGTAATGCGCTTTACACCATTACAATAATGCATCATAAAGGTAGAAGTATGTTTAATGAGATCATGAACAGCCGACACGTATTTCGACACACAGGTTGTCCTCAAGGCTTAATAATCAAAACAAATCATCAATTCCAAACATCAAATCATAAAATGACATGTATACATTAAGCACAATGCACACGATGATTACAATAAATGAAAATACAAATGAAAAAATAAATAAAAGAATCATCGCATACCACGTGTCGGGATGCGAGGGAAGGACAAGGATTGCGCAGGCAGTTGAAAAAATCCAGGAGAAAGCAAAATTCCAAAATTACTTAAACCAAATGATTAGCTCCTAAATAACTTCAATAAGTAAAAGCATAACTATAGCAAAGACCCATTACCTAAGAGAGTTCATGTTGTTATGCCAACTAACCTGGAGAGGTCAATCTGAATTAGGCAGGTGCACCTAAATCAACCCGCATGTGTTTCAGGCATACATCACCAAAAGAAATGGAACTCGGTGGAAACAAGTGAAATTGATATGGGAAAGGTAAAATGAGGAAACCTAAGAGCCGGAAACTACAGCATATAGTCTTGAAATTGGTAAAGTGACTCGAGTTTGTGATTATGCTAACACTTAGTGAAGGAAATATCACCCAGTGCAAGTGTACCCAGTACAAGTGCACTAGGTAAGTAAACCTCATGAGCAAGCAAGTGAAGTAAATAACACCGGCAGTATTCTTACCGCGCAAAGTTGCAGTCAAGATAGCTCCGTAAAGTCCTAATAATGGATAAGTCAAATGTCAAAGCTTGGTTGTAAATAAGACAATAGTGAATACACCATAACGGATTGCAATATAAATACAGCCCAAAGTTTGTTGCACGTACCAATTGGACAGCCGTGACCATTACACAGCAATGTGGATTAAGAACGTCATCCAAATGACAGGAAAATAATTTAAATGCCTCAATGGTGAATGCACATATATCGCCTGCAAACAATGAAGGAAATACACAAATTCAGGTTCTTGTTCTGAAAAACAAACTACTGTAGAGTGAATCTAGGGAACACAATCATTCTATCTATAAAATTACTCACTCGGTCAATCAAGCCGCGTAAGGTAGATCAGGAAAATCCAAATGCGTACCATGTACAACTCAATCCGATAAAGTATAGACTTCCGCATACGTCACGGAAGTGACGAATGAAATGTAACAAGCGTGTGGCGTCACGCTTGTGACGTCACAGATAGACAAAAGCTGATTAACGAAGGAAAACGTTAGCAAAGAAGTTCTAAATGTATGCAACACCAAGAGAGGTGAGTAAAATAATATGAATAAGGCCCAAAGGCTGTTAGGAAATAAGAAAGTAATTCAGGAAATGAAAGCACTAATTGAATGAACCACAGTGGGTACGTGTGAACTAGTCATCTCATGTTGAGCACTCAATCACTAATGACACAGAAACAAGAGTATTACCTAGAAAACCAGTAAGGTCACCAAGCACTGTGGACCCAGTAGGGTACACTCTTAAGGCATGATCAAATTACAGTTATAATTACTCAAGTGAGAATATGCGAGGCACGCAGATACCACAATGCTGAACAGTGAATTACAGGGTGTTGCTTGGGAGATAATATCTCTGCACAAGTCAAAAGACTATATAGTTGGCAGTTTGGAAAATGGCTGTCCTTATCATAATCCTTAAGCGATTGAATCTCTGCACAAGTCAGAAAGATTATATAGTTAGCAGATTGGAAAATTGCAAAAATAAATACTAATGAGTAATTGAGTAATGTTAACGGAAGCCCATGGAGAAATGGAGCAAGTAACAACTGGGTAATTCAATATCTGGCCCCCATTAAAGAGGCCACCATGGAGAAATATAATGTCATATCCAAACAAGGGATGATACCAGTTACGAGTATGTTATAATTGAACTGTCCATGCGTGGGTGAGTGGGTGACGGCCACTAAACTGCAGTCCAACAATCAACCGAAATAAAAAGTGGTAGATGTTAATGCTTGAACACACCACACGGGGGACCTCGGTGCAGTCCAGTCAGGTCCCAAAAGGGACACAATACACATTAGAGCATAATTGATACGGGGAGGAAAACCACTGATGGAGCAAACTGATTATTCAAACAGATTTACAAGAATACATGCATTACATGGTCAGAATTTAAACCTCTTATGGTACAACGCAAGAAACCAATAAGTCTGGCTTCCATTTGTCTGAGCTTGAGATTTCCTCCCCTTTTCCCCCAATGCACATTCATTAGTCCAATGAAACGTAGATCAGAAATCTGATCCAACTGATGGTCCAGTTGCCAGTGTATAGCTAAGGGAGATTTAGGCTCACACATCCTGAGACTGGCTAAGTGTTCCCTAATACGAACTCTAAGCTGACGAATTGTGCTGCCTACGTAGAGTTTGCCACATATACAGATAATGGCGTACACGACATAGGTAGTCTTACAGTTTATGAAATCGCGTATAACCACTTCTGAACCAAATTTGTCATAGAAGATTTTGCATTTTGAATGTGCCCATGGACACTGATTACAATTTCCACATTTGTGGAAACCTACCGGTTGCTGCAACCATGCAGAATTAAGTTTTTTGTTATCAAGGAAAGATGGACTCACCATTGTTTTGATTGTGGGTGCTCTAGTAAATGTGAATTTAGGCTTAGGGGTCAAGTAAGGTTCAAGGTCATGGTCCAGTCTGATGGATGTGCCAGTATTTTTCCACCAATTTGTATAAAAATGAAGAATCATTAGTAAATTGACTAACAAGTGAAATATGCTGTGGGGATTCTTTGGACTTAGAAACATTGGCCAAAAGGTCAGATTTCTTCACATTAGCGAACCTGGCGTGTGCTTTATTGATGACAGAACTTTTATACCCTCGATTTAAAAAGCGCTTATTGAGCAAATTGCATTCCTTATCGTAATCCTTAGGGTGACTACAATTATGGTTGGCCCGTTGGAATTCGCCCATTGGTATATTGTCAATGGTGGCACGTTGGTGGTTACTCTGTGCTGCCAGGATGGAATTAACCTCTGTCAGTTTCCTGTAGGTTGTAGTATATAGGCATTTTCCTTCATTGAAAATATGTAAGTCAAGAAAGTCAATTTGATTCGAGTCACACTTGCCTATAAGGCTATTTCCAAACATGTTAGTATTGACATAGGTTAGGAATTCCAAAAAGGAGTCCTCGGTACCTCTTCAAATCAAAAAAAATTCATCAATAAAGCGCCGCCACATGATAATGTTTGACATAAATTGTGGTTGATTGAGTATATGGGTTTCTTCATAGTATGCCATAAAGAGATTGGCAAGAGAAGGCGCAAACTCGGCCCCCATGGCAACTCCCTTCAATTGAAGGAAGAACTGGTCATTGAAAATGCAGACATTATTCGCTAATACAAACTGTAAAAAATCTTTGAGCATAAGTACATGGTCCAAATATGAAGCAGAAGTATTTCGAAAAACATAATCTATCGTCTGCAATGCTAATTGATGATCAATATTGGTTTAAAGAGCGACAACTTCAATCGTGGCTAACAAATAATCATTTTCCCATGTAATGGTTTGCAGACTTTGAAGTATATGTGTGCTGTCTCTAATAAATGATTTCATTTGTACCACAAATGGTTTAAGAGCTTCATCCAAGTATTTAGATAGGCCTTCCATAACCCAATTAACACCACTCATAATCGGTCGTACCTCAGGTAAGGAATCAAAGGGTTTATGAATCTTCGGAAGAAAGTACAGGGTGGGTAAGGTAGGATCAGTATTTAGCAAAAAGTATTTTTCATCATCAGTAAGATATCCATTAGTGTACCAAATGTCATTTAGCTCAATCAGGTCCTGTGATATATGTTGAGTGGGATTGGACTTCAAGATCTGGTAGCAGCCAGGGGTATTGAGGTTTTTTAAATCCATGGTGATGTAATCATCTGTGTTAAGGATGACGATATTGCCCCCCCCTGTCTGCCTCCTTGATAACTATATCATTGTCTTCAGCTATATTTTTGAGAGCTTTATTTTGATTGGTAGTGAGGTTACATCTTCTCTTGGGTTACGACCGCCCATCTAAATACATGTGGATGTCTTGTGTTAGTGTTCGGTGGAAGGTCTCAATGACATTATCAGTAGTAAATTCAGGAGTACATTTAGACTTGGCTTTCAGTTCTTTCAGTTCAAGATGTAATGGAGTAACACCCAAATCTTTAGTTCCATTGGATGGTTGTGTACTGACCTCTTGGTCAAATGAAGCCAAGGTCTCAACAGTATTCAAGTCCCCCAATGGTGAAAGTGCTGGGGGGTTCCAGTATAGGCTTAGGAGTAAACATAATGACTTGTGTTGCAAAAGATTTCTTTAATTTGAGTTTCCTCAAAAATTTAAATAAGTCAATCTGAATATTAACAAAATTCGTACCAATGCTCGGTGAAAAAGATAGACCTTTATTTAGAGCTGACTTTTCATCAGGAGTGAGAACTCGTTTAGACAGATTGATCACCAAATCTGAATCTTCTATTATCCCAAACGTTTTTTTGAGCGTGTCAAGATCCCTGGTCGGGTGCTGTCTTCATCCGAACTTCCGCTGCCGCTTGCCCCCTCCTCCTGCCCCTGGTGTGGTTGGCGGAGTTGGAGTATATACACTGGGAGTTCTGGTGAAGCGTACTTGTTTGGTATTGGCAAATCTTACGTTGCCTTTCTTGTAACGTCTGATTTCGCCTAAAAAATTATTTCCTTTCAAATTTGGGGTGTCTTTCGGTTGTATCTCATTCTCAGCAGGTTCACCTGGTTCTGTTTCAGAGTCAGGATCAGAACTAGCGGGAGTGGTGTTGGTCGAGATTGGTTTATTGTTGGTACTGATATTGTCATATTTAGGTTGAAATGTATAAACTCTGTCCGATCGATAGTCCTTGTCGTCACGGAAAAACTTTCTGAATTTACGCATTTTGATTTCATCCTGGTATTCGACCAAGATGTCATGCATTTTCTCATAGTTTTTTAGTTTAATGTATATATGTCATTTTATGATTTGATGTTTGGAATTGATGATTTGTTTTGATTATTAAGCCTTGAGGATGACCTGTGTGTCGAAACACGTGTCGGCTGTTCATGATCTCATTAAACATACTTCTACCTTTATGATGCATTATTGTAATGGTATAAAGCGCATTACCTTCCCATTCTGTATCAGTAAATCTAATATATATATAAACTCTCAAACTTAAATATATACATAAAAGAAGAACAACAGAAAATTATTTCTTCATATACAGATCCTGTCGTCACAATTAGTCATTATCCATAAAATACAAATCAACTGAGTTTATAATCCTACTAATTTGTCTTTATAATAAAGATAATTGAAACATTTTACAGTGGCTAGTATTAAACCAGTGTTAGACCCACTTATTACTATAGCCCACCAATCCTCAGAAGAAATAATCCTGTATTTCATCAAGAATCGATTGCAATTGTCTCTTTTCCCAAAGAGCTGGGCATAATATCACATGTGTTTTATAATCTGCAGTTTAGAGAATTTTGGTTCAGCTTATAACACGCACCAAGAATTTCCCTTGTAGAATCTAGATTAATTCGAAATTTTTGGAATTGTCCTCTCCATTTTAAGCCTGTGTTGATCCAATCCCCTAGCCATAGTTTATGTTTAACAGGGGAGGAATTATCAATTAACAAATCAAATGAGATATCATTGATTTGATGATATTTAAGCATCCATCCTCCCAAAGAGAAAAAACCTATCTTTCTTGTCCTTCAAAGCTACATTCAATACACAAAATAAAGTATTGCATTCCAGAGCCAGACATTTCCTAAATAGTGATACCAGTTTCCATTGTACCATAAGTGACAGTGATAAAAAAACACATAACAAATCATTTGGATGGGCACTGCATTTGGGAGATGCAAGACTCCAAAATACTCCTTCCAGTTCTCTCCACAGTGCAGGTGTAAATGTAAATGAAATGTCTGCTCTGTAAGTTATTCCAGGTACAAACTTTGCGTTATAACATGATATCAAAGTAATCAATGAGAAACAACCACAGTTAGTATTTAGCACAGATCCTTCTGAAGCCAGTACAATTGTATTGGGTTATTTATAATGTGCTTAATACCCAGAGGACCTGGGGATTGCACTTGTGTTGCTCCATGTTGTCTTTCTTCCAAGATAAGCATGTTGCCCCTGAGCTATCCTCCCAAGACAACTTCATGTTTTAACATAGACATTATGGGATATCATATGGTCTTCCCACTATGCAAAATCTCAATTAGGTGAAGGATGTTACCCTTTCCAACAACTCATTGTTCAAATATTATTGAAAGGGGGTAATTTCCCTTTTCCTTGTTAACCTCATCACCACCAGTACTTTAGATTTAGCCATGTTTACTGTGAGATCATATAATTGCATGTACTGATTCAGTTTATAAAGATGGCACTGTAGGCCTACCACAGTCTGGTCCAGGAGAACCAAATCATCTGTATATTGCAGACAGTTTGACGCATAGCCATCAATACATGGAAGCTAGCTGCCTACAAGGTTTCTCCTAGAACAGATATTAAAATGTTAAATAGAGTTGGAGCCAAAACACAATCCTGTTTTAGGTCCCTAAACGTGGAAATTTACTTGGATAGGTTGTCTTCTAGATACAGTCTATCAGTTAAGGAATTGGCAGAGTGGAGATCCTTCATTTTGTTTTATTTTGTTGTATTGTGCATTGGTTTACCTTTCACAATTTAAAAATCAAACAGCAAGATACAGATAGTATGATACTTGCCAATAGCCGTACTATAATGCATGCAACATCCTTTAATATCTCTACAAGATAAGAAGGGCAGCCCCACTTTAAAAGCTTATTCCATAAGAGGACTCTATTAATAACATCAAACGGAAGGGGCAAGTCTATAAAAGCCTCATTAAGGTTCCTTCAGAAAGGGCTCTTTCTTTGAGATTTAATTTAATATCTTTCATGTTCAGAGCTGTCCCAGACCCTTTAACCTGCCAATTGATTATTACCAAGTAGGCAAAATGTTTTTCCGGTGCATCTAATAACGCAATGGGACAGTTCTTTTGAGGATTTAACCTGTCCCCTTTCTTAAGAACAGCCACCACTATCGCTGTTTTCCAGGTTAGGGGGACACGTTAAGCTACCAACCCTTGTTTAAAATTTAGTACAAATTATCATCCCACAAACTGGGCTATTTTTAAGGACTGGACCGCCAATATGACCATTGGTAGGATAGTTACTGCTCTTCCCAATTAAATAGTAGAAATTTTCTATAGAACATTTTAAATTCCAGACTCAATTTCAACGACCCCTCTGCATAAAGCACATAATCGCCAGACATACTGGAGCGATCAATTGCCTTTGTATCAACCCTTAAAAGTCTCTTCTTTCTGCTTGACTTCCAAATCAAACACGTGCCTTTGCCTAAAACAGGGTTTCACAGTGCTTCAAGTAGATTCATAAAAAATCAGATATCACTGTTACATAATTAAGCACTGAGCATACATCATAAATAGTTACATTGTCCATGGCAAAATTTGAAAGGTTATTACATTTCTCTACATTATTATAATTACATAATACTCTATTTTGCCAGGGTTTACGTCTAAGCATGGTACACACTTGCCATTCGAAGTTACCAAATCCACAAAAGTCAAAGTCATTTGCAGTATTGAGTGATCACTCTGCTTAGACAAGATCACTTGAAAGGATCACTTCTGAGACAAACATGTAGTCTATGAAATCTTGCTGGAACAACAAACCTAAGAGTCTTTGGCCAGGATATCGCCAGACCCACTTCTATTCAACATGTGCAGACCCCAGGTTTCCTTAAGGGATAACTACTCTAATCCCTGGTTCATCGAATAAGAGGGTATGTCTGTGTGCATTAAACATTTCTTATTCCCATCAACGCACAAGCCATTCAAATCTCCACAAATTATAATGCCATCCAACTTTGGCCCTGATAGCAAATCATCTTAAAGGTCTTCAATAGCATCAAGAAAGTCCTGGTTAGTTACACTAGCTGGATTCTAGTATACATCTATTAATAATAGGGATCCCACCCCCGGAAAATGCTTAAGGTGACATATCAACATGATGGCTTGGATTAAAGAGTATGGCCGTTTCCAATTAGGTGTAATTCCTAAATTATTGCGTGCCCCTACTAAAAGACCAGCACCTGGTCTCCCTTTCTGACTATTAAAGGCTGGATTTAAAATGATATAATACCCATTTAACAACAGAGGCCGCTGCAGCCAGGTTCCCAAGGCAAAGCTATCATATTGACTCCAATTGACACTCCCGGTGAAGAATAAGTGAGGATACCCACAGGTGTCGCATGATCCTACCAGAATGGACCTCAGGATCGTAGAATACAAACCACCTGCTAGCCAAGACCAATAACAATCGGGACCCCACTCCACTCCCATCAGATTACTTGCACACATCTTTTTACCACTTACTGCTGATCTTGTACATGTAATCAGAAGGGGGGTAAGGAGTTCATTCTCTTACTATCACCTTCTCTTGAACCTGCATGTAATGTATGCTGCTCTAAAATGTCCAGTCTAACTACTGTGGTTAAGTCATTGGCGAAGGATAACAAAATATGGGCAGCATCAAGTAAAACTGTTGTCACAATCCTTGAGTCAATGTGCAAAAAAACACAATATAATTTTGACTCATTAACAAATTTAACTTGCATAATGTCTCTTGACTCCATAGCACGTAGACAGGGCATGGTGTCAAAGTAATTTCATCAGATGGAGTAGAAATATGTTCCAATAATAAACATCTAAAAGGCTCATTGAATCAGAGTAGAAAGAATTTCTAAACAACAATTTATTACCTGCAGTCTTGCTTTTTTCTTCTAAAGTCTAGAAAGTACAATTGGGCAAACTTGAGAGTAATGAAGAGGAGTGTCAGGCTCAGTGTGTGTCTCCCCCTTCTCTTCACCTGATTCTTCAGAAGTAAGCTCCTTAAGGGCCGCTTCAGTCCTCTTCAAATCCTTTTTCTTCTTCTAGGGTTTTAGAACCTTGAGTTTCTGTCCTTTTCTCTCGTGTAAATAAGGTCTAGCCCATCCGGAGGCCACCTTGGCAGAAGTGAGACTCTACCTTTGGGGAACCCCAGGGGGCCAGCCTTGCTCCCAGGAAAAAAGCCGGAAGGCAGAAAAAACCCTGGTTATGATGGTGGATTCCAAAGAGGGTGCAATTTCCAAAGACCAAAGTCCAGCAACAGGCAATCCGGATAGGATGATCTAACTAAATTTGTTACGGAAGGTCCTGTGAAGATGTATTACCAAGGAAGTACGGAAGGGCAGTATCAAGGAAGAAGGACCGAAATAACAGGTAAGGAAAGCGATATGGACTGATAAAAAAAAAGAATACTGTAAGGATACGTTTGGAAAAGAAGGCGGGTGTCTCTCTGAGAGGAGCAAGACAGAGTGAAAGGTACGTTCCGAAGCCGCAGGAAACACCTGTGTGACTGGGGAATATGGTAATGGCTTCAAGGTGTCAGGACGGTATAGTATGAACGGACAGGCGCCTTGAAAGGGAAGTAAAGGAAGAAAGACAGGAAGAAAGGAAAGTGGATGAAATTCGTGTCCGAGGTGGACGAAAGCAGCGAGGTCAGACGGCAAGCACCGCATAGAAGTGAATGCTGTTCACGCCTGAGGCGGACGAAGCAGCGAGTCCGAATGGCAAGCGCCATACGGAAAGTAAATAAACAAACGTCTGTGGCATACGAAGACAGAGAGCCAAGGACAGAGAACCGTTAGGAAAGCAATAATATCAGGGGAAACGATAGACTGAGCACAATACCACACGTAGGAAACAACGGACAACAGACGATACTCGGAAAGCAAGAGAAAGGAGGCAAATTACAGGTCTGACAAAGGAAAGCGCAATGAGCAAAGCTACTGGAGTAACAAGTGTAGTAACAGTTAGAAAACACAGATACAACAAATCGGCTGGGTGGGCAGAGCCGGAACTTATAGGGCAGGACGCCATGTCTAATGAGGACTAGAACGTTAACCTGATTAAGCAATGCCTCCAAACGTTCCATAGTTTCCATTGGCAATTCCGGAAAAGGAGTCTTAGGATCAGATGGACAACCTAATTGAGGAAAATGATCCCCACGAGAAGGGGCAATTCGCATTGTCAAAGAATTTAAGATTGGAGGTGACTGAGAAACCACCTCTGATGGTGCATGTGTAGGACTGCCTTTAATCAATTAAGTAGAAATCCTCAGGAGACCCTCCAAATCATCTACATCAGAGCCCTGGTTGCCTTGTAAGACTTCTTCCTCTATTCCCAGAGGCTTTGAAGAGGCTAATGGACATTCATGGTCCATTTATTTCTCTTCTGGCACCCTTGGTGCTCTTTGCTACTGCACTTATCCAAGGCCTGACCTGGGCTTACCCTCAAAAGAGTTAAAGATCGTACAACTGCTCTGGGTCTGCAGGTTCTTGAGGTATTTGAAGAATTGACATTTGTCCTCTTTTTGGGTTTATTAGGAACTTTTTCTTGCCTTGCTTTGTCTTGCGCCTCTGATAAAATATGGAGTAATTAAAATCATCAAGCTCATTGCCGTTAAGGATCTGGGATTTCTTTAACTATAGATGGCAGTGCAGTAGCCATGATATACCCATCTAAAAAGGACAGCTTTGAATTCCACGTCGTAAGTAGTGGTGCTTGGTCCTGTCAATTGGAGTTAATATTCTCATATAGCCACACTAGCGATATTAAAACAAAATTTAAATCAGAAATAGTGAAATACCCAAAAGGGGGCCTCAGCGTGGTATTCTCTGCAGGGTGAGGAGAGAAAGGTGAGGCAGTTGAAGCACAAGAGGAGGATTTCAAACTATCAAGCACAGTATTCAGCAGCGCCAGTGAAAATTCCAAAGAGCCTGGAAGGCACTGAGCAGAATGAGCAGATACCATTAGGAAATTGGCCCCTTCATTAGTGAACATATTCCCAACAGGTTCCCGTTCAAGCAAATGGTTTGCACTCCACTATCTTCTTATGCACGAGACAGTATATCTTCTTGTACTTGATGCTGCACGAGACAGAAGATCTTCATCTGATACATCATTTGCCACTCTAGTAACAAAGTTCACAGAAGGTGGGTGAGCGTTCACAAAAGGTGCAGTTTTAGAAAAAAAGGAAGTCATTCCTGAACTGGGCATTTTCAACAGGCCAATAATTTTGAGACTGGAAGGAGACTGCAGGGTTACGACGCTGGCCACCAAATTGCCCACACCAAGGGCAGGGGGCTTTAATCATAGCAAATTGTTGGTTCCATTCGAAGGCACCCAAACAGGTGTCCCTTGTATGCCAGGCTTTTTCAATAATGCCGGTTAGGGCATATCATGGTTCACTTTGAATAACAGGTAGTATGAAGTTGACATTGTGACAAAAATTGCGTAAACAAATGGTCCAAAGTTTTGAAATCAGAAATTCAAGACTTACCGTTTTGGAGCACTCAGGTGACTTGTAAAACCTCCAACAGAGGACAAGGAACTACAGCACTACCTCATCAGCCTTCTATGTGACGTTCATAGGACTGCAGTAAGACTGCATTTAGTCACACGCACTTCACGTTGGTACTCTGTACCGCTGGGAACCTTTTAAAGCACAACTCCACCTCTTCATCCCGATCAGCAGAGGTTATCCCTACCTATTTATTCTATGGCAAAGTGATAGATGCTAACATGTATATTGTTTCCAGACAGAGTGACATTGCACAACTCAGCTAACACCACATCTCATTGTTTCACCGTCCATGATGTGGCCCCAATCCAAACAACAATGGAGTTCTCATCTTGTATTTCCAATTGTATGAAACCTGCTCCTTTACCCAAAAGCAACGGTTTGCTATTCCCCAAAATGTCGTGAGGAAGGTTGCCCTGCCCAGGCATCCTGACATCAGTTGTCATGACAATACGGTCATGCATTCAAACTGACAACAGTTGTGCTGTACCTTGTAACACACGGATCAGGAAGGGATGGCACAGGAACCTTGTAGGTGCAAGGTAACCTGAGGTTCATCTATACATTTTGTTTCACAGTCATTTATGAATCACACGTAAAAGACAGGGGACAGTCATTGGCCACCTCATTCAGCCTACCTCAACCTCCACACATTTATTAAAAAGCTCCTCATCCAGCATTTCCTGAGCAAGCAATCATTCTGCAGACATAAAGATTTCGGCCCAAAGTCATAGCAGCCAGCAGGACAAGAAACAATACTTAACACCCCTCCCCCCCTCATACAACATAAAACACACAAAGCATCAATTCTTCAGCACTCATACGTGAAACAAACCTGCAAGTGTCCTATGCAGACATAATCTACAAACCCATCTGTGCCTGGTAGCTCAAACACAATTGCAGTCCGTCTCCTGTCGGTGCCCCAGTTCCCACAGGCACACTTCCACAATCTGCAGAGCTGAAGGAGCTGCCATCCACCCTTCCACAAGATGCCATTGCTAAAATGAGGATATCTAGCAGTCTCCAGGAAGCCACCTTTATTATCAATGCCTCCAACCACATGAGCGACATTTCCAAAAATGTGCATCTAAATTTGAAAACGATGCTGCCCATGCTGAGTGTGACGATCAAAGAAGCACCCCACAGGACGTTTGCTGGTTTTAAAGAAAAAACTTCAAAATGTGAAATCCAGCCATGCTCCAGAAAGCATGATTGCAAAGATGCTAATGTAGCTGCCGCTGTTTTCATGGACTCTCCAGCCCCCAGAGCCTCTTCATTGCTCGCACCTTCACAGCACCGCAATTGGACAGGACAGAGCCTTGCACACAAGCTGGCAAAGCCCTGCAGGCAGGCCCAGCACAGGAAGTCCCACTTGCAAGGCCATCTCCTGTCGGTGCCCCAGTTCCCACAGGCACACTTCCGCCATCTGACGAGCTGAAGGAGCTGCCATCCACCCTCCCACAAGATGCCACTGCTAAGATGAGGATATCTAGCAGTCTACAGGCATCCACCTTTATTATCAATGCCTCGAACCACATCGATGACATTTGCAAAAATGTGCCTCTAAATTCGAAAACTATGCTGCCCATGCTGAGTGTGACGATCAAAGAAGCACCCCACAGGACGTTTGCTTGTTTTAGAGAAAAAACATCAACATGAGAAATTCTGCCATGCTCCGAAAAGAATGATTGTAAAGATATTAAAATGGCTGCCGCCGTTTCACTGAGACTCCAGCCCCCAGAGCCTCTTCATTGCTCCTGCCTTCACAGCACCCCGATTGGCCAGGACAGAGCCTATCAGGGCCCTTGCACACAAGCCGGCAGGCTTAGCCGGCAGTCCCAGCCCATGAAGGCACACTAAGTCCTTGATTTTGCTGCGCTCCCAAAGCTCACATAACCCTACAACAGAAGAACTCCCCTCTCCCACATGCTTGTCCCATCATGCATTTCCCCAACGGACCAGCAGCATGCCACCGCAGATTACCCAGCATGATCCCTTGCCAACAAGCACTAGCCTCACTGGTGCCTTCCAGCAGCACCCCCATGCACCCACCACCAACCCTGCAATCCTGGGCAGTCACTGCCTCACCCCTGCTTCTGGAGTGCATCTTCACCCTCGCGCAACATTCAGAAAGCCCTGGTGGAGCATCACCTGCATTACCCGAGCCAACTGTGGCAATCGCCCCCCGCCCGCAACATCTAACCCCCTAGAGACCACATCCCAAAGACCAAACCTGTGTTGCCAACTTTACCACTGCCCATCATATTATCAGTCCCAAAATCAGGAAATCCTACTGAAACTCGCCCACCATACTGCTGGTTGCCAGTGTCATCCCCCAAACTGCACCTGCATCCCCCAGTGCCAGACCCCAGCAATTTTCCTGCCTCACAACCCAGTATTGAGACCACTTCACATCTACTGCCCACTTTCGTTAATTTAAAGACACATTACTCAAGATTGAGCCTAACTTGTTGCATGCAATTGTTGATCTGCATTTTAACCATTTTCTGTCTATGATTGCACCTGACTTACTATCTTTTTATGTCCAAAGATGCTTTTGCTCCACTGCCCCTGACCACTGGTATGCACTTCAATCATCCTCTGATAAAAGTTACCCTTGATTGCCTGCCTATAACTGACACGATGATTATGTACCATCTTCTACCTATGCCTGGCCTACTTTCTCTGCCCCCATTTATAGACCTGCATTCCTGTCTCCACATGCCCGCCGCCGCCCTCAACTTCTCACCCACTGCTCCTGTAACACCCCCGCTCACACTGTGCAGCAAACCGAAGCAAAACCCCTACCCACCACTGCTACCCCACCTCTTACTCCTCCTGTGTCCCATGACTGTCCTTCCATATTTTCCACATATGCCCTGGCCCCCATGCTCACTGTGCCCCTAAACAGCACCTGCGCCACTCTGACCCCTCCCACCCTTCCACAACTGGCCAGAGCCTCAACAAGCACTCCCCATCTCCCGGCGCAAACCCCTCTGATTACCAACCACGGCTCACTGCTCCTCAGTGTCCTTCCATTTGGGTTCACCCGCGGTCCCGCTGATCAAACAGCTTGCCTCCACTCTTCCTGACAGCACTCCATCCCCTCATTTAGGGATGCGCCTCCCCCTAAATATCCATATACCCTCTCACTTAACCCCCTCTGAGAATATGGCCTGTCACACCAAAAACATCTCTGAACTCTCGAGCCTGCATGGGTACTGCCGGATAAGCAAGACTTGGCACCCACACACCACACATGGCCTCCATCTCCATCCTCCCATCAGCCCCCCATCCCAACCCCCACGACTCCCTAAACACAGAGCCTCCAGCATGACCCCTGCGACAAGAGGCACGTTGACCAACACTAGGGCCATGCCTCTCACACCATGAACCCTGCCACTGCCCCTGAAAATAAATACCCCTGCCTGCACTGCCACTATCAGACTAAAGCACTGCTGTGCACGCACATGCACCCCTATACCAGCGCACTACCCAGATGAAGAACCACCACTCAAGGCCACCCCCTTATCTCCCACTGCCCTCCCCACAACCCTGAGGCCCACCCATCTTACCTGCACACTCATCAATGCCCGTTCCTGCTGTGCCCATTCACCCAATATACATGACCTCATATCAGACAACAAACTAGACCTGCTCGCCATCACAGAAACCTGGCTGCATGAAGAAGCTGGCCCCTCTCTATCCCCACCCTGCCCATTGGGTACTCTATTCTTAGGAATTATAGAGATACCAACCCAGAGGGAGGAGTGGCTATCATCTCCAAATCCTTGATCACCATCAGAGCCTCCCCCTACCCTCTTTGAATATCTATGAACTTCTGTTAGCTAAAATCCAATCCAATCCCCAGACCACCATCAACCTCCTACTCCTCTACCACCAACCTAACAACCTCAGCACCCCTGACACTGACATCTCCCTCCCAATCACCCCTATCTTGAAGCCAAACACCAAATTCTTGCTCCTGAGTGATTTCAACCTAGGTTTTAATGGCTCCATGGACCAGAAATACATGGCTCTTATCACATCCCTGTATGAGATGAACTTCACACAAACTGTCTCCGCCCAGCGCATTCCAAAGGCCGGATCCTCGATTGGATCTTAAATCTCGATCTACCCTTCAAGGTTACCTCCATTGACCCGACTCCCTGGACGGATCACTCCATAATCTACTTTACCATGACCCTCGCATTCCCCCCACCCATAGAATGGATGACAACCAACCAACCCATCACTGTGAGACACACTCGCAAATTGACAAAGGAATTACTGGAGCCTACAATTTCTGCCTCCCTAGACTCGGAAACGACTCCACTGACCCCAAAATCATCCTCAATGCCTGCCTACAATTCCACCCTCCTCAGTGCACTACATCTGCACACCCACCTTATTACCACAACATGTAAAAAACCATTCATCACAACTGGTTCATCTATGAAAAATAAAATGTCCCCATCCAAAAAAAGAAACGTTAAGTGCCACCGCTGAAAGCTACAAAACAGCACTCATCACCACTGAAGCCAGTATTTACAACACTAGGATAAACAAGCCTCCTCTAACACAAGAAAGCTCTTCAAAATCCTTTAGAAATTGGAAGCCACAGTCCCCCCATTGGTTAGCTCCCCTAAAGACAAAGCCTGGTGCTCCTGAGTACAATCAGCACTTACCAATAAAATCCTCAAACTCCGAGGAAAAACTATCCACAAAAAAACTCTGCTCCTTATCGCCATAGTGGACACTCCCCTCCCTAAAGCCATTCTCAACCCCACCAACCCTCCTTTCCATTTTTCCCGACACCCCAACCGAGGGGCTCACCACCATTCACAACTCAAAGCCTCCAATTGCACTGGCGATATCTGCCCTGCCCACATCACCAAGATGTGCACTGATCCCCTTGGTCCTACCATTGCTACATTTATCACTGCTTCCTTTGAAACTCACTCAGTACCCAACTCCATCAAGGAAGCGTGAGTCATGCCCCTCTTGAAAAAAAAACTCCCTCAACCCTCCCCTCCCAACCAACTACTGTCCCATCACCACAGTTTCCTTCCTACTGAAATTTCTAAACCGCACCGCCTATTCCCAATTACAAACCTATCTAGAAGCCCATAAACTACTAGGCCCAGGCTCATCACAGAATCGGCCCTCCTTAAAATTCAGCTTGATCAAATTTGCGACACCGGGTACCTTGCCTTCCTCCTCCTACTAGACCTTTCAACGTCCTTCGATTTCATCAATCATGACATCCTATGCCACCATTTCACTGCCACTTTCAACCTCTACACTGAAGTGTCTATATGGATCAAATCCTTCCTGAGTGAAAGATCTTCCAGGGTCTTTGCTGGGGCTGAAGCAACTGATCCCATCCCTGTTCCCTATGGGGTCCCACAAAGCTCCTGTCTCTCACCTAAATTATACAATATGTATACCAAACCTCTTTTAGACCACCCAAACAGTCATAACATCCCATATACTAACTACGCTGGTGACACCCAGGTCCTCCTGAAACTCGCCAGAAAACATGATCTGGATTCTGCTAACATCAACTGGATCTACAGCATCATGCCCAGAAGTAGTAAAAAAACAATAGAAAAACTAATCAAGACCCATGTCTGAGCTGTGAAGGCATCATGAAGCAAGACACAGACAACAGATTCAAAGTTCAAAACAAAATGGTTTATTTAATCAAATTTCGGCATGGTAGAATGACTCATTTGCTTATGCTAAGGTGGGATATCCCTACCTGAACGATAATAAGGAAAGTCAGAGTTAGAAAGTTCAACTTAAAAGTCTGTCTGTGTCCAAAACCTATCCTTGGACTCACAACTAAAGATAAATAATGTGTAGGGATATCAAATTGAAAGAAATGGTGATCAACAGAAAGTTCTGAGCTTCTTCCAACACTTAGCTTTCTTTTCAGCTGCCCTTTCCCAGGTACAAGAAAGTTCCAAAAGAGTCTCATGTTACCTTTCTCAAGATCAAGGCAATACAGTTCCACACACTCCTCAGGGTTTCCTTACCAAGTTCCAGGAAACACCGTTCAAAAGAAAAGGTTCTTGAGAGTCCGTCCTCAAGACAGCATTTGTAGTTCATCAGGTCTCAGGGTTTTCTTCCCCAAGACTTCAACGTAACAACTGACACCTGCTTCAGTCTATCAAAGTTCAACACAACCCTAGGTCAACCTGACCTTCCTTCTGGATTGCATCAACATTTCACTTTCAGTGCTTCTCCTTGGTTTGTTTCACAATGGTTTTCACAATTTAGGGCTCCCTGGTCTAGATGCAGTTGTCAGACCACACAGTCCACCTATCACAGGTCACGCAACCAGGAACCCTTGGATCTTTAGCCCACACAGGTTCTTCTGTACTTGCCTGTGTGCACACATTCACATTCACTTAGCTCCTCCTTATCAGCTTCTTGGCTCTATATACAACTTCACAGTCTGTTGGCTTCTCCTAGTTAGCCTTGGAAGCAAGACACTGCAGAGCAACACAGGTTCAAATTCCAGGTCCGTGCTTAGAAACCTCTTTGGTATTATGAGTGTTATAAATAAGCAATTATAAATTATAATTATAAAGTTTCACACATCTCTTGCCAGTCTTTGACCTTGCTGTACTGTATCCATTCATAAAGTTCACTTATTGGTGGTCTTATTCATGCCCCACCTTTTTGTTGCACTTTTTCACACTTGCGCTCCTGCTTATTCAATGTGCTTAGTTTCAGATTTTCATTCAGTTCGGTATTCAATATGCTTAGTTTCAGACATGCATTCGGTTTGGTATTCAATATGATTATTTTCAGACTTTCATTCAGTTCGGTATTCAACATGTTCAAATCAGCTTGGTTTCAAGTTTTCATTCATACGGCTCTTCGTTATCTATGTGCAGCCTGCCAAGAGCACCCTGGCTTTTAAGTGCCTTTCCCTGAAACTCACTGGTCCTCGGCATTCCACTCCGTCGGCTCATGCTGATTCTTCTCTGCTTCTCAGGCTGGTGGGTTGGCAGCTCTGTTGGTTTGTCACGGCACGGATGGCATCCTATCTTCTTTCTTCCTCACTCGCAGCTCCAGCTGCTCTCTCTCAAACACAGAGGCTCCCACATCTGTGTCAGCCTAACAGCCCAGGACGACCTTACACTTGCACTGCATCATGTAAGTATGTGGCAGCAGTTGCAAATGTCAAACTTAGGTGTTACTGGGCCTTCATCATACCACTGATGCTCCTGTTTGTATCTGCTTTCAGTTTATCTGCAAGAATAAACAAGGGTAACATAGGAACGGTTAACTTAAACAGGCCTGCTCCTTAGACCCTGTAATCAGTGGTCCACAGGTTGCTGTTTCTGTAGGGCATTCAAACTCTGTGGTCTTTCACAGTGAGGGCTAAGAGCTAAAAATCTCCAGCCACTGCATAGTCGGCACAATTAACTGTCATCCCTAAACTTGCCAGTGATGTAGCATTGATATAGCCACTTGACCGCAAGCTTATCCAGTTACAAAGCTGAGAATCACATTTCCTGCTGTTTGACTTCTTATGGGCAGACAAAGGGTGGAGCAATACAGAGCTACTACAAATGGAACAAAAACATGAAACCATTCAGCTCCATGATTTCCCTTGGCAACTACTGACAGAGATCATGACATTCATTTTTGATAAATATACAGATTGCCACAAGTCTTCTCACTTTTCAAGAGACGTTGAAGACAGGCTTTCTATTTGATTTCTATTGATTCCTCCACAGTTTTCTGTGTTAGCCTTCATCTAAAAATATAATGTATTACTAGATTTAACTATAGTTTTCTACTCTATTTCTGTTGCTGAATGGGATTGTAATTTGGCCTATTTAATGTACATGTTTTAATTGTCCTGAATTTGTGCTGCACTGACTGCCTTTCAGGACCCTGTTGGACATTTATAAATGACTAGCAAAAAGTACCCTTTCTCCGAATGAGTTCTGCGGACATACATGACAACACACTCATCAATTGGTCAATAATCTTGTAGTTCACTGTTCCTATTCGCTTATCGCTTGTTGTGCTTTGCACTGTGAAGTGAACTGCACTGAGAATAGGTGTGTGTGGCTGGCTGACATACCCCGGACCAGATGTTGGGGGGAGGCAAGAGTTGGTGTGCTGCTGCATACTGGAACCTACTTTGCTCTCTCCCCACCTGTTGCCTCACCCTGATGTGGTTCAGTTCATTGTGGTGCATTGCAGTGCAAATGTCCCAGATACCTTGTAATCTAGGGTTGGCGACCGATTCTTGTATGACTACATTGATGTTTTGTCGATTTCAGGCAACTGTCTCATGTGTGAAGTTGTGGAAATCCAGGGAATGGGGTGTGGTGTCCAATGTTACAGAGCCAGTAATGTCTGGAGGGTCCTAACACGTAACTATTCAAACTTTTGGTGGTAATTGGTTAAACCGTGTGGGATTGTATACAGACCAACTCTTCACCAAGCCACAAAGTCACATACAAATTAAGAGTTTGGTTGGAGTCCAGAGAAAGAGGTGGGGTGTCCAAATGTCATGTAGCCAGTAATGTTCAGAGGGTCCAAACAGCTAACTATGCAGAATTTGGTGCAGACTGCTGAAACGGTATGGAAGTGTATGAGGAACAAGGCTTCACCAAGCCACAAACACATTTTGACTTGTGCTGAAATTCGGGGAATTTGCCAGTAAAAAATGCCATGCCACAGTAAGACAACATGTCCAGACAAACACCACAAATTCTGGTCATTATGGCCATAAAGAAAATATGTTTGCTTTTACCCTTGATGCTAGTTAATAATAGCATGCCACAGTAAGAACATATGGCCATTCTGTCTGCAAAAATGTAGGCCCCTGTGGATTTTAAAAAAACAACATCTTTGCTTTAACCCTGATGCCAGTAAATATTGCTGTGCCACAGTAAGAAAACATATCCAAACTGGCTGCACCAATGTAGGCCATTATGGGCACATCTGAACAATTAATCTGCTGAATCTACCCTTAATGACCAGTCCAAAATATCGTACAGCAGTAAGAAAATATGTGCAGACTGGCTACACCAATGCAGGCCTGTAAGGCAGTGTAAGAACACTTGGCATGTTGGTTTTACCGTTTGATGTCAGTGAAAAATGCCATGGTGTGATAAGACAATGTATTCAGACTGCCAGCAGCAAGGTACGCCAGTATAGCCACGTAATAACACTTGTTTGTTTTACCCTTGATGCTCAGTAAATAATGCCACGCCACAGTTCAAAAAATATATATATATCCAGACTGGCTGCAAAAATATAGGCCAGTCGAGCCAATTAATAACACTTACGTTTGCTCTGCCCTTGATGACCAGTAAAATTACAATGCCATAATAAGAAAACACATCCAAACTTGCTGCATCGACATAGGGATATATGGCCACTTCAGAACACTGATCATGTTGGCATTACCCTTGATTTTGTTTGTTAATGAGAGTACAAGTAGTAGAGGGTAGGGAATATGTTCTGTTTGGATAGGAATGGCATCTGGTATGACTCTCAATTGTAATGTACTGCTCAAGCTGGTCAAGATGTCAGATTATTGTATAGAGTTAGTTACTGTACCTTCAGTCAATGACCACTTTATTTTACAGACTCAGAGCTGTCAGTTAGATTTGTTCTGGACAACAAAGGTAAGGAGGTCAGTAAGCCTCAATATAGAATTTCAATTCAAATGGTCCAAGTGTTACCACGTTGACAATTTGTTGTAACTGTTAATAGAGTAAAGTGAAGTACTGATGTGGAAAAAATATACGTGTGTTAAAGGTTATATCCAAAGACAAGAGAAAAGCATTCAATAAAGCCCATTGCACTGCCATCTTGTGTACTTCACATGATGTTATACATCCTATTAGGGGTAATCTTTTGCTGCTTCCAATGATGCCATAGAGAATGAGAGGTTACAATATTCAGAAGCACTTCCAGGCCTCTCTCAAAATTGAAGAGTGAGCAGATGTACCCATTTATTATGATCCAGAGATTGCAGGAAGAGTAGATAAATTTGAAATTGAAAATCTGATGGCCATACAAGTTGAGTAGGTTGTAATTGCCTTAGATTGTAATTTAAGGGGGCAGTAATGGCCTCACTGCATTGGCCCGGGCCCTAGAAATAATGTCTATGTAATCAAGTGTCTGGGGGTTTGAGTAAAGATGGTTGCAAAAGGGGGAACTGATGGAGAGGGTTCCCTTTTCGATCATAAATAAATGAATAAATGAACAAACAAAAGAACATAAGCACTCAGGGAAATTATGACGGTTAGGAGTATCTCCTCACAGAAGGGATTTGGAACTTCCTTATGAACTTCAGCCATGAATACACTGTACCAATGGTATCATGTTCCTTGTTCCTTTAGTACCTTCATTTTTTCTTTCAAGCAGGCATTTTCCCCTTCATTGCTGGTGGTACTGATGGACACTGAAACATGTGCAGGAACACGGAACAGCTATGACCCATCCCCTTTCAGGTTAGTGGAGCAAGGCCATGGGGACAAGTCCAAATGGATATGGCCAGCCTGAATCAATAGAAACAATCAACATTTGTAGGGTGCCGGAAGTTGTCTGAGAGTCAGTGAACTGTGAGCCATCGGCCGATATCGTATGACCAGATGGACTTTCCCAGCAATTATGTACACCCCCTCATAGGTTCCACCCTACTGGAATTCTGTCATTATTATGTAACATTTGTTTATGGACAGTAAGAACAGACACAAATGTTAACAATATAATCTATTGTTCTTGGGGAGGCAGAAAGAATGTGCCAGAAGGCCTAGGAGCTGGTTTTCTCCAAACTTCTGGCATCAGCTGACCATGAGGATATAAATATACTGGACCTGGAAGGTGGATTGGGTTAGTTAGGGAGGTCTATATGTTTAGCTACATTGCATTCCTTGACTTGCAAGTCAATGAATAAATCACTTTTATTTGCCATCTTCAGAATTAGGGCGGAAGGTGCATTATATGGGCCATAGGGCTTGATACCCTGCTCACTCATTCAAGATGTGTTCGGATAGCTTCTGCATCATCATTATTTTCTCCCTCAACCGCATCCACTGTTACTTCAGATGATGAGCATGGAGTGCTCTCAATTGTTTCCCAAGTGAAACATCATTCTGCCAGTGCCACAATGTGTGCACATCTTCCCATGATGCATAGCATTTTTTTGTAGAGTGTGCTCAATTTAATGTGGTTATAGTGCTTGTCAATGGGAAAAATAACTCCAAGGCACGTCATGTGGCATTTTCACAGAGCCAAGTCATAGATAGAGCTTCCTATATTGGTGGTGGTGCTGGCAGATTAAATCGTGGACACAGAAGAGTCCCAGGCCTCAAGATTGTTAAGCTGCTGTTGGTTGATACCACAATGTTTCGAGTTATATTTGGACAACCGGCACTACTCTTTTTTAATTTCTTGGCAAAGACCTGCACCAAAAGCTCTGTTCTCAGTTCCACTAACATGTCTATGGCTTGACTAGAGTGCATTGTCTATCCTTGCATCTTCATTTTTGCAGGGTCTGCAGTACTTGAGAGATTGTTTTTCGCATAATTACCTGAAAGGGGCCATGGTGGGGAATGTCTGCCCTTCTACTTTTACTGACTTCATCACCATTCTCACCTTACTCTGAGGAAATTGCCGTGTGTATTGCCACAGCTGGTAGTTCTTGCATTTCGGAGTGCCCGCCTCTGCTCCTGCAACTGTATCTCACTAGATAAAATTGACACTAGAACTAAAGCATCAGTTTGAAGAGGAACCTTAATTCCTCCAAGATTAAAATTAGATAATGGCCCTCATTACGACCCTGGCGGAAATCGAAAAACGATGGCGGAAATGCAATACCGCCATCGAATACCGCTCGTTGCGACTATGACCCGTCACCGTAAAGTACGATGCCATTAGCGACACCGTAGTGAACGCCAACGCTAACTGCACCAAGTACGCGCACGCGCGCCATGCAAAACCGTAATTACCACCATGGCGCAACGGTACGCGAATGCTGACCCTAGCGGACATTTACATTACGCCATCAAGCATGGCGGAAAGTACCAATCCGCCATGGCGAGAAATACGGCATCGTGAACCAACCGTAAATGGCCCAACTGAGTGCCTGTACACCACTCCCTGGCCACATTGCACAACACCTCGTAGGTGCAATGAAGTAAAATGCAACCAGTGAAATGCACAAGTCACCCACGCATGCCAACGAACAAATGAATGTAGGGGCTCCAAGTGCCTTGTGAGTGGCCATCCATATTTGGCATGTCACCATTGCCGTACTGATGCAGCACAGGCATGCGAAGGTTCAAGTACAGCAAAATGAACTGAAAGATGAGACAAAACAACAACAGGCCCCCATCGCCTGACACCAGTGTAAGGCAACATTCAAAGCAGCATCCTTAGGGAGACTGCACCAGCCCTGTACACATGCCAGTAAACAAACCAACCATCAGCATAAGCATGTACCACACAAGTTGGCAGAGTGACTGAGCAGCCAGGCTCATCTCAAGAGGGGCCAATGGGAGCTGCAGGGCACAGATGGCACGAATACAGAAGCTATTCCAATGGACATGACCTCAGTCTCCCTCCAAGAAACGCACGCAAACACAGGCACCTGTGACCAGCCATTATCTGATAATCACATCATTCCACCAATCCACCTGGCTGACCGGCATCTGTTACACAAAAGCTAAACCCCCGCCCCTAAGCATGACATCATTAAAACAGTCATGATGGCAGCCCCTATCCCTGACCTCACTGGGCTTCGTAGGCAAACACGGCCAGTACAGTACCACGCAACTATACTCAGAAGCCGGAACCCAATGCAGATCTACTCACAATACATCGCTCCACAAATAGGAATATGCTACATTACTTCCAAAGAATAACGCTACACGGTTAACATCAGACTAAAATTTTAATGCACATCAAATTCACCAAGCCCATACAGCTATTAGGTCATGAACCCCAAAATATCTACATTACTGTGGGCTGCATCCGCAATAAATGACCAGCTACTCCTTGTGTGACGCCCTGTTCCTTCATGGTACACAGGGGCTACATTCACGTCCAAAAAGGCAACATGGAAGCGCCTAGAACCGCAGGCCCGTCCCATTAGGTAGGCACTAGTCCAGCTGAAAGGTAGATATGTTGCTCCTAGCCACTAGTACTGCGTAAGGGCATGTGGCCCATTGGCGATCGTCCCATAAAATCGTAATGGTGCTCCACTGATGAACTCGAAGCAGCAGGTGTCGGGAGTAAAAGCCATCTGCAGGAGTGGCATACAGATGGCAGCGGCAAAAGGGGAGGAGATACCTGTCACCCAAATGAAATGAAAAACAATAGTATGGCCATCAGAACTTCATTTGAATCACTCACTTCAATGATCACACCAAATCTACAGCCATATGCATGCTAGCCCACTCAAAAGGATTATTTCCACCCATGAATCACTTGCCAATCATAACAATATAAATCGAGGTGAAAACACTATTACAAACGAGTGTTTGTGTGCATGCGTCTGTCAAAACAGAATCCATGAGATGGGATTAGTAACGTGCATAGACACAAGTGTTGGAAGGCGCGTCGAGACAGGGAGGGTTCAACAAGGGCAGATAGACGATGGTCCCACTATGGCAGCTCTGCATCACATAGCACAGGGGAAGGGGATAGATACCAAAAAGCCATGTACATGGCAAACTCTCTATTAAATCATCTGTCCATGCATCCATACATCATTCCCTCATCCCGGTATAAAAACGCATGATTATTAACTCACATTACATTTGAAATCTCCATTGAGTCTGTGCGTAATGCAGCCTGCAAAATCCACTGTGCTCCAGCCCGGAATTCTAGTGATGTGAAGTAACATGTATTTGGGAACGTCCTGCCTTATCGTCCACTACGCTATTGCGCATCCCATATTATTCATATCAATCATTGCATTCTCGCCATGGCCCCTGTCCCAAGGACATTAAACAATAGAACGTTATATTTGCAGTCAGACCTGTGGGCGTCTCCTCACCGCTAGCTGAAAACCGAAAGCGCTGTCCTTCGAATTCCTCATTTGCAACATCACGTCGAAAAGGCATCCGTGGGCGCTCGAAATCACAAAATCATCCATGTAGTGCGGCAGTGTGTGAAAATGGCAACTGGCTTCACTCACAAATGGGACGCCCCGCCCGTCGGTGAACCTCGGTACAGTGCTCGCCCAAAGGGGATTGCAGCTGGCACAGGTGGAATGAATCACCACAGGTGGAGGCTATACAGCCTGAAAACACATAAATTGCACACCCAAACCCCTCCCACAACCACACCCACTCCAAAATGCTACCGGCAGGACTAGCGATGTTGGGCCTGGGGGACCTGATAGCACTGCAAGTACTCCAACTTCAAGAAGAAGACGAACACCAACTACTACAACAACCGGCCGCACAGAGGAGACGCAGGAGGAGGAGGAGGGCAAGGCAGGGCCAGCAAGGCCCACCAGCACAGCCACTAACACCACGCAGGCAGCCCGCAATCCCACGCCTCCGAGCTCATCCGTTCAACCTCACTGATGAGCAGATCCACACCCTCTACCGTTTGGACCGGGACACCATAATCTCCATTGTGGACATGACACACGCTGACCTTGTCAGCATGATAGATAGCCCAACCGCCATCCCACCCCTACTGAAGGTGGTGTCTGTACTCCACTTCCTGGCCACAGGCACCTACCAGCACACAGTCGGACAGTTGCATGGCATTTCACAGCCACTGTTCTCACGGACACTATTGCAAGTGCTCGATGCCCTCCTGAAGCACGCAGACGACTACATCTCTTTACCACGCTCGGAGCAGGAGATTACAAACACAAAAGTTGGATTCCATGCACTGGCCGGCATACCGGGTTGCATTGGTGCCATCGACTGCACCCATGTGGAATTGGTTGTCCCACATGCCATGGAGGCCCAGTACCACAACCGGAAGCAATATCATTCTCTTAATGTACAGATGGTGTGTGACTCCAACAGGATCTTTACACATTGTTGTGCCCGATTTCCTGGATCAACCCATGATTCTATGGTCTTGAGGAACTCTACAATACCACGCTACATGGAGCGACACGCAGGGAACAGATCCTGGCTACTCGGTGAGTCTCATTCCATGCATGATAATGTGGGGTATGTGATGCGGCAATGACCTGGCAGGAAGGGGGGGGGATGCGTACGTAGCAATGTCATTCCACAAACATCCTTTCTTGTCCACATACAGGTGATGCCGGGTATCCACTGAAGAGATGGCTCCTTACACCACTCCGGAACCCACAGGACCAGCATGAGGAGGACTACAACCATGCCCACTCACGTACCCGTGTAGTCATAGAACAGGCATTCGGCCTACTGAAGGCTCGTTTCCGCTGCCTCAGCAGGTCTGGCGGGGCACTCCTGTACCGCCATGAGAAGGTTGCAAAGATAGTCATGGCATGTGTCATGCTACACAACATGTGCGTACGTAGAAATGTGCCCATGCCCCCTGACGCAGAACTGCACGCACCTGAAGATGGTCATGATGAGGCTGGGGATGTGGCAGCACCTCAGGGAGTCCGCGAGGCACAGGAGGCCCGTGAAATTCGTCAGAGTATCATAGATTCATGCTTCTAGCACTCACGCCTGGTGGCTGATACATGGACACGGGACTTGTGGCACTGTGTGTGTCTGGAACATGCACAATGTGGACTGTACGCCTATAAAGGCCTCGTACACAAAGATCAATGTCCACACGTCTCATTGGATGATTATGAAATGTTTATAGCATATGTGAAGTTATGTTACACACCCCATCGACCCGCCACCCAAGTAAGCCCAACACCCCCCCTCCACCCTCCTACCTCCCCCCGAACACCAGTGTCCAAAGATGCTCATTATCAGTGGGCAGACGCTATTGCAAGCCCCCTCTCCGGGTATCAGGGGCACCCCTGCCTGTGGAGCGCAGGTTCCTCCCAGATCTACGTTGGGGGCTGCCCTGGACGGAACTTGCAACGGATGATGTCTCTGCCTGCTCACGTCCATGCATGTCCCTAAGGGTTTGTGAGAGCTCAGTGAGCACACGGCGCACAGCGGCAAGTTCAGCACATACGTCTTTGGACGTCGCATGCAGTTCCCCCCTCAGGCTCTCGGTGCTTCTCTCCATTTGTACCCTCAGGCTCTCGGTGCTTCTCTCCATTTGTGCCCTAAGTGTCTCAGTAGATGTTTCTATGGCTGCCTTAGTACCCCCACATTCATCAGCATGGTCCTTGAGGAGCGTGGCCAGTTGCTGCTGTTGCACGATCACCTGGTCTAGGGACTGTTGCCTCTGCTGTGCCATGGCCATTTGCGGTGGTGTCACAGAGGGGCTTATCACCTCATGTTGCCTTGCCACAGGGCTTGTGGGGGATGGCCAGTCGTCGTCTTGTGGGTGCCCCTGCGTGGTGTCCTCATGGTGTAGGGGATGAAACAAACAGGGGGATTGAGACAGGTCATGGATGGGTCCTACATCGACAGCACCGTTGTCTGTGTCGGAGCATGCTGGCATCAATGCAGTGTCACCTATGATGCTGCTGCCATCAGAAGCAGTGCCTTCTGTGGCATCCATTGGGGGGACCTGTGGTGCTGCTGGTGTGGGCATGCTGGCTGCTGGGGTGCCTGTTGAAGTCCCCTCCTGTGTGCTGCCACTTGATTTGGGCTGCTGCCGTGTCTTGATCCGTGCAGCTGAGGTGGAGGGTCTTTGGCCGTTGGTCTTGGCCCTCTTTGCAGGTGTGCTGGTAGGGGTGTCCTGCAGCTCGTCGTTTGACTCGGACCCTGTGGTGGAGTAAAGGAGGGCGAGCGTTATTTATGGGTCTGTGGAAATTGGAATGGCAATGTATCACATGCATTGGGGTGGTACCTGAGGGTGATTTGGGTCAGGGCCTTGGAGGTGGTTTCATTTCTGTGTGGATTGAGGATGCAGTTGTTTTGCAGCCTGCAGTTAGGGTGTGCATGCTGCACGTGTAGAGGGTGTTTTTAGGATTTTTAATTATTTATGTATTTAATGTGACTTTTAAAGTGCGCTATCAGGCCAATGTATGTGGCCGTTCTCCTGGACATGTGTTTCTGTTGCACTATGTGGCCACATGGTACTTCACATGATTGGACATTGTGGATTTAGCATTGTTTTATTTGGCCCACCTACCTGATTCTTCGGATGTCTGCACTCCTTTCTCCATCCCTCCGACTCCCTCTATGCTCTCCATTCCAATGGTGGAGGCACAGATTTCTTCCCAGGGGGTCAACTTGATGGGTGATTCCGATCCTCCCCCGGTAGCTGTGGCAATGTTACGGTTGGCTGATAGTATGCTCCGTACGCGTATCCGCAAGTCGTCCCATCGCTTTCTGCATTGCTGTGGGTTGCGGGGTGCGGTCCCCACCGCACTTACCCGCTGTGCCACCAGGGCCCATGTGGCCTTCTTGTTCGCAAGTGCCGTCCTGGTCATTTGCGTCGAGAAGACAACGGCAGCATTCTCCTGGAGGGTCTCTGTGAGCACGGTGAGTTCCTCATGGGAGAAGTGGACCTGCCGCTTGCGGTCGCACGCTTTTTTTGCTACTTTTCCCATTTTGTTTGTTTTAACTAGGGTGGCTGTCGGGTTGGGATGTGTCTCAGGGTCGGATTTTTAATGGTTGTGTTGGGATTCTGATTTTATAGGTGTGCGGCGTGCTGTTTCCCGTTCCGGCCCCATGTTTTTACTTCCGTTTCCGTATATTTACGGTCACCGTATTTTGCGATTGGCGCTCATTACGGTGACCGCTATGATGGGTGGCGGAATTGCACCTAGGGCGCCGTACAACGGCGTAGAGGGGCGTTTTGGGGACATTTCCGCCATCGCGGACTTTGCACTTCCGCCATGGCGTAATGCTCGTGCCCGATGGGTCATAATTGGCCGCACTTTACTCCATCGTGCAATGGCGGAAACGCTATTTACGCTATGGCGGTCGGGTCTGTTACTTTCCACCAGGGTCGTAATGAGGGCCAATGTCTTTGGCTCAGCAACAATTTCACATTGTTGACTACTTTCTCCAGTTCTACAGGTTGCACCATGTAAACCAGATGTCGACTGCTACAGTAGATTTCTTCTGATGAATTGGGATGAACTGAGACACACTGTTAGAACTGATATAATATTGTTTCGTCCTCATTGTATATGTTGGCCTATGCCCAGTCGCTTTGCGAGGAAATTCGTATTACAAGGTCGTGACCTCAAGTGAATCAAGCCTCCATTTTAGGTTACAGCCGCCTTTTTAGTTTATTATACAAAGTCACCCTGTGGCCTAAAATGGCCGTCTCGTGTGCTCTTGTTCTTGCCTTAACCTCTTCAACCTCTCTAGGAGAGTTAATGTCCAACCTGCCTTCAGGCTACATGTTAGGGTCATGTAGACCTTGTCCTTTGTTGACCTCGGGATCAGGGGATTACTTGAATCAGCGATGTTAACCTACAAGTATACAAGAACAATAACGCTATCCAAATACGACATGCGAAACATTTGTTTGAATCTGTATAAAAGTAATGTGTAAAGATAAACTTAGAGAATAATAATGTTTGTTAGTAAATGTATTGAAAAGTATACCACATGCACGAGATATGTAAATTAGGAACAAACCTGGCGTGACCCTAGCCCAGTACATGATTAACTTGAAAGAGGCTGGACATCGTTATAACGAAAATGTATAAATACGCTGATGTCCAGCTAGCAAATCCTGCTCACTGCTGGTGGTCTCTGTGATCTATTGACGGCCAAATAGCTATTTGTGTACTTTGTTTTATAACTGTTCAGTTTTGTAATAAAGATTCTGGGACTCTTTACAAGCCCGTGTCGGTGTATTTTCCTTTCGCATGGTGTAAAAGCCTTAATATTGTATTTTTCTGATTCCAAAGATGGCGCCCGAATAGGGACCCTCAAGATCGACTTGATGGTTGGCTCGGCTATTGGACCGGGATCGGACGGTGCCAACAGAAATGTCCACTCTGGACGAGAATTGAATTCCTCGACAAAACTGCACGATCCGATCCCTGAACGGTGAGCTGTAGCCCGAGGTGGGTAAATTTGCCAAAAATCACCAGACACGTGGGTCCTTAGCATTGTCCTTAGTAACCCGATCGGGCCTGTCAGTCCTTTGGTCAGGTGAATCGTGACCCGATTCTTAATTTATCCGTGACAATTTGAATTTGGCGCATTATACTCGCGAGCACAATTACTTGACCAGGTAACACCAGAATTTTGATATGCCTGGGAAATTGTCTGCCTGCTTTAGGGCATTATTCCGCAGCGACAGACAATCTTTGGTAGATAGCCGTCCCGCACCACAGGAGGGGTCACCGGCATGTACTATGTACTGTAAGAAAGGCTTTGGTAGTATAGCATTTAATAACATTTGGAAAAGACAGACCAGACATAATTCTAATCTTCGGTGGCCAACCAATGGTAGTTTTGAAATCCCTCGTATAGAATATGTAGAGTCTGTATTAGCAAAGAAAAAGGCTAGACCTGTGGCATTTGATGCATTGCATAGTTGGAAAACAGAAGCTTTGCAGCAACAAAAAAGTAGAGAGAAACATATGCGTAGACAAATGACAAGTGTCAAAAAGGCATGGTTATATGATCAAAATAAACAATTGGAGTCAGTTAGGAACACGGACAGGGCGTTTCAATTAGGCATTCAGAAAATGTACCCTTCAAATGATTTTCATACGTCAGATGAATTGATTAATAAACTTTTGCATGAACGAAGGCCTGGTGCCTCCGCGCCACCTCCCCCTCCTATAGTTCCTCCGGTCCTCCCTGCTGTTCTTCCTGTTGTTCTTCCAGCCGTTGCTCCTTTGCCTGCCCTTTTGCCTCCACCTGTTGATATTCAGAATGTGCCTATTCTTCCTCTTCCAAGTGATTCTGCATCGCTTGTAGTAGACCAGGGAGCAAGACCAAGGGTTGTGACTCGTAATACTGTGCCCCCAGAAAAAAAGAATGAATTGATCGCTTGGGCTAAACATTGTATGGAGAAGGGTGAACAAGCTGGTGTTTTTTCCACACTCGAAAATGTAAAAAGTATTCCTGAGAAAAATGTTTTTATTGAAGGATTAGGGACTCATTTGGGAATAATTTGGAATAGATTAAACGATGTAGATTTCCCACAAGGGTTATGAGATTTGAACGCCTTGGTGTTGTCCAGAGATACTGCGGAGAAAGTATACAAGCATGTAGAGAAGATTTTTGAGTATAGGAAGGAGTTGAAAGGGTTACAGAATGAGGAAGCAGATGGTGGTAGTTTAGGTATTATGTACTTACAGAAACGGTTTTCTCCTCACCGTGAATTAAAAGGTGAGGAAGTGCGAATTTGTACAAAGGATGCAATAAGATGGATTTCGGATATGTCGATAACTCCAGATGAAGTATATGACACATATAGTCAGTATACGTTAGAAATGCAAAAGAAGGTGATACAGATGATGGTAGAATACCTGCAGAATGAGTTTGTAAAAAGAAAGATTTGTTGTCCCGCAGAATTGTTGAGTGTTTATAAGAGAGCCTTTTCGATTGATACTTCTTTGACTGCCTTAGCGCTTGATTTGGCTCTGTTGCTTAGTAAGCGTTCGGAGCTGCCTACTTCTCAGTTGCCTATGAGAGAGGTCCCTCTGACATTTATCCCGAAAGTTGAGATTGCGGCCGATGCTGCTCGAGGAATACTCGCGGGGGAAATTCCTGCACATTACGTATCACAGTTTGTTCACATCCCATTTTCAAGACAGGAAGTGAACACCATAAAGCAATCTATTCCTGATGTAAGAAAGAATCCGACCGGGTTCTATAAAGAAATAGAGTCGGTTTTACAGTCGTCGGTATTCCTTAAGTGATATTGATTTATTATTTCCCATACTCCTGCCAGTTGATTTATGGAAACAGATTAGGACTGTAGATGATGTACCTGGGTTAGGAGATACATGGGATAACATGGTTAGGCTAGATAGAGAAAGACCAGCTGGCGAGCGACCGCCTCAAGTGATATTAACCTTGCCTGATAGGATTATCGTAAAATTGAAAACCATAGTTCCTGAAAAAAGAATCATTTGGGACCAGTTACAGATTATGTCTTCCGAAAGCACTTGGAAATCGAAGTCTCAATCAGAAGTACTGCATATGGCTCAGTACTATGAAAATCGTGTGAATAATGAAAAGGAAAAACTTGAGAAAAAAAGGGTAACCTGAAAACAAAAGTCCTATTACAACAGATTGTTAGAAACCTTAGAGGGGGTAATCAATTTAGAGGTCAGTACTTTCCACAGGGAAGTACGCCCCTGGCTCCGGTAACCATTAACCAGTGTGCCTATTGTCGACAGGAATGCCACTGGCGCGCACAATATCCGACCTTGCAGCAAAGGTCATTTGGGAACATGGGTAGACGATCCAGAGGTCGCCCAGGTACAGGGGGCCCTGGCAGAGGTCAGTTTGCACCAGAATCACAGCAACCTCCTTCACAAGATAAGCAAGTTTTGAATGTGGATAATAGAAACATTTTTGATCACCTTTCTGCCACGTACCTCTCCGAAGATCTTCCTTTTGATAAAATTCTGTTTCGCTAGGATTGCCCGAAGCAGGATTTGGAACCGACGCCTATTCCCGTTCATCAGAAAGGCCCCTATGTTGAGATGGCGGTGGGAAATAGGAAGCATCTATTTTTAGCAGATACTGGAGCTCAGAAATATTCCATTGACCTATCACGGGTTCCAAATATTCCCCTGTATGGGCAGTCCAACGTTTTCGTAGGGTTTTCAGGCACACCTGTAGTTTGTCCGGTCTCTTTGCCGGTACCGATAACACTGGGTCCCTTCACGGAACAGTGTCCATTTCTACTTACCACAAACTGTGGGGAGAACTTGCTGGGGTTAAATTTGTTGAAGGCATTGCAGGCAGTAATACATGGTTCTCCGGACGGAGTTCGGTTAACAATTTCACTTCAGCAATCACTCGCCTCTCAGTTTTTGACTCGACCTTTACCGCCAAAATTCAGTAATGTTCCGGAATGCTTATGGGCAATTGATGATAATGATGTGGGCATTCTTCAAATTGAACCTGTTAAGATTATTCTGAAACATGGAGTAAAATTGCCTTGCATCCCGCAATATAAGATCTCAGTTGAAGGCGAGCACGCTTTGAAGTGTATAGTTTCTGATTTTGTACATCGTGGAGTAATTGAGGAAATTACGGGTAGCCTATGTAACAGCCCCATTTTGCCAGTATACAAAAAAGGTGATAATGCGATTCCCTTTTGATTCATAATTGATTTACGTGCTATTAACAAAATTGTGGCTCCTCAATTTCCTATTGTACCTGATGTTACAACGATACTAACCATGATTACGGCTTCTGCCACTCATTTTAGCGTTGTTGATCTTAAAAACGCGTTTTTCAGTATTCCTATACACAAGGATAGCAGGTATTTGTTTGCGCTTACCTTAGGTGGACGCTCGTTCACATTCACTTGTGCACCACAAGGGTACACTGAGAGTCCAAGTATTTATAGTAGGGAATTAAAAGAACAGCTCGATACTCTCGAGTTGCCTACTACTTGCACGTTACTACAGTATGTAGATGATCTCCTCTTGGCTGCTGATTCTGAGAGTGCCTGTAAAGAAGGCACCGTGTTGTTGCTTTGTCATCTACCGAAACATGGCCATAAAGCTTCACTCAAAAAATTCCAATATTGTTGTCAGGAGGTCACCTATTTAGGCTATCTCCTGTCAAAGGAGGGAAGACGGTTGACACCTGAACGAATAAAGACTATTTCTGGCATTGGCTGTCCCAAATACGCAGAAGGAAGTTAGAGCCCTGATAGGTATGGCTTCTTACTGTAGATTGTGGATCCCTAACTTTTCGTTAAAGATTAAACCAATGCTGGCTTTGACAAAGAAAGGCATTTCTTTGCCATTGCCATGGACTTTGGAACACCAGACAGCATTTGATTTGCTCAAATCCGCGCTGTGTTCAGCGCCGGTTTTAGCAACTCCGAATTATGACAAGGCCTTTGTGTTGTATGTGCATGAACATGATGGTTGTGCTTTGGCTGTGTTAACGCAGGAACATGGAGGGAAGAATAGGCCGTGCGGCTATTTCTCATCCGCCCTTGATCCTGTTGCATGCGCTTTACCGAGATGTTTTAGAGCTGTTGCTGCTGCGTCTGTAAAACAGAGTGAGGGAATGGTCCTGGGTCATGCGTTAACCCTAATGGTACCTCACTCTGTAGATATTTTATTGAATAGAACCCAAACGCAACACCTCACTTCCGCACGATTGACAAGATATGAACTAATCGTGTTTGCCCCCCACATTCAAATTCAGAGGTGTTGTGTATTAAATCCGGCTGAACTTTTACCTGTCCCGCAAGATACTGTTGAAAGTGATGAAACGTCACACGATTGCCTTTATGCGACAGAACAAGAGACTAAAGGTAGAATCGATCTGAAAGAAACACTTTTGAATAGCCCACAAGGAGAACTATTTTGTGATGGCTCTTTTAAACTTCCGAATGGTACATCCACGGCTGCTTATGCCATTACTACTTTAAGTACGATTGTGGAAACCAAAAGAATTATGCATAATTCTGTGCAGGCCGCAGAAATTATAGCGTTAACTCGAGCTTGTGAACTTTCTGAAGGGCTTACAGTAAATATATATACCGATAGTCAGTATGCTTTTGGGGTGGTTCACAACTTTGGTAGACTGTGGAAAGAACGAGGTTTCTTGACCTCGCATGACACGAACATTCAGCATTGCACTTTAATAGTACGATTACTTTCAGCACTCGCACTCCCTGTTCATCTAGCTATCATAAAATGTGCAGCACATCAAAAGGTTACAGATGATGTAGGAAAAGGGAAAGCTTTCGCCGATCAGATAGCTAAACAAACTGCCACTGATTTTAGTTCAGAAATGTATACTGTAAGAGAAACTGTAAACATTTGCACTTTGGGTGAAAGTATCAATTCTGTAAAAGACATTCAAGCAGATGCTACCATAGAGGAAACTAAGAGATGGGTCGAGGGTGCTGTGAGATTGGATGATGATGGGTGTTGGGTGGACAATGTTGAAGGAAAATGGTTACTCCTTGACGCCTACATTACAATTATGGTTATTATGGCTCATGGTCCGACACATGTCTGTGCGCATAAATTTATTAAAATGCTACACAGTGTATGGGCCAATGATAAGATTTTAAAAACTGCGGAGCGCTTTGTCCAAGGGTGCATGGTCTGCTTGCAGCATAATGTAGGAAAAGGTACCTCGACTCCTAGAGTAAGTTTCGCTCTACCGTCTGTTCCGTTTGAGGTTATTGACTTTGATTTTATTGAAATGGAACGTTGCAACAATCTTAAATATGTGTTGGTTGTCATTTGTGCCTTCAGTAAGTGGGTTGAGGCCTTCCCGGTTAGAGATGCAATGGCCATAACCACGGCAAAAACTCTGTTGAAAGAGTTTTTTCCTAGGTTCGGGCTGCCGAGAGTCATCTGGTCGGTTAATGGGCCATACTTTATCGCTGCTGTAATCCTACAAATATGCAAAGGATTACAGATTGATAAATGGTTCCATTCGGCCAGACATGCCCAAAGTGCCGGATTAGTGGAAAGGCATAACAGCATTATAAAGAACAAGCTCGCTAAGACGTGTGCTGGCACCAAGCTAAAATGGCCGGACGCCTTACCGATCGTGTTGATGTCGATGAGAACAACCCCTCAACCTAAGACTGGGCTCTCTCCCTTTGAGGTGGTAATGGGGAGACCTGCTAATATTTGGGGTTTGCCAAAAAGTAGTTTGTTGCAGGACATAGAGAATGTGCTTCTTTCAGATTACTGTAACCAGTTGACTAAACATCTGTTTTCAATTTATCACCAGGTGCGAGATGCATTACCTATACGATACGAGGGTCCCGGTCACAGTCTACGACCGGGGGACTGGATCCTCACGAGAGTTTTTGAGAGGTTTTCTTGCCTTGCACCTCGGTGGAGGGGTCCCTACCAAGTCCTGCTAGTCACCCAGACTGCTGTGCGGGTAGCGGGTCGTGAGAACTGGATCCATGCGACGCACACCAAACGGATCCCGCAGCCCGTGCCATATGATACAGAAGACACTCCCACTGCTGTAGCTAATGTGCCTGAAACAGCAACAACCGACAAGAGAGTATCGGAAACTGTTCCAGAATTCGTAAGGCCAGACAAAACGGCCATCTTGTCTCCGCACTCTCCAACAGTGGAACTTCCGGATCAATCCTTTTCTGATCCCATTTCCGTTCACTCGCCACCTCCAGGAGGAAGTGACGACACGTTGTTCTCACCCGAAACTGTGAAATATAATTTACGTCCAAGGAAATAGACGTACGGCACAGTCTGACTGTGCGATTGAGAAAATCATTTGAGGGCTTGCCTTTTGGCCCAACTGTACGGGAGGATTCTGTTGGCTAAGGGTTGTGGGAAAGACATTAAGAAGACGCGTGACTGGAGTCGCCAGCAAACAAACAATTGGTGTTTTTTCGATTGAAGACTACAATGCCTGCACCCGCTACCGCTCGTACCGAACATTTAGATAAATATGTGACTAGCAGAGACAATGATCAAGCATGCAAGGGGACCTCCAAAGTGTATTGTTGCCTTTTTGTGATAATAACTGGATTTTTAGTAACTGTTGGTTTTGGGTTATGGTATCTGGAGAAAGCATATCCGTTAGAGGACTTTTTACCTATTGAAAATGTACCTGTTATCCCCACTCCTTCCGTGCAATTGCATACTTTATCGCCTAGAGATTCTTCGCATAGACGGAACTATAAGAATAATACCCTTATGTTAATCATGAATGCCACTCATGCAATTTTAAATAGAACCAATTGCTGGATCTGTTCACATCTACCGCAACATGGGGATAAGGGGCTAGGTTGGTATATTTATCCTTTACCTTTGACAACTGCCTGTTACGCTTCTCTTAGAGCACTATTTTTTGGTCGATGGAATGACAGCATCTCAAGGAACTTTGATGGTACAAACTTGAATAGTTTTGAAAGTCGTGTTTTGATGCCCCTGGGATGCTCGCTGTTTGCAAATAGGAGTAAACCGAACGTTTCTTCTGTTAAACCCTCTGATAGATTGTCTCGTCCTTTTCAGTCCTTGATCTCTTTCAAAATGGCTCCTATAGGCAATAAGGATGCCACGCCTCCATCTTATTCTGTTAAACATAGCCCCTATTCAGTATCCTTCTGCATACAGACGAATGGAACACGGTCAATGGGTAATTTTAGAATGTGTGCCAACTTTGTGAATTTGACTAGTGAGAACAGACCTCTGTACGTAGGCAAACCTGTCTATTTTGTTTGCGGTAATGTGGCATTTCCATGGTTGCCCAGGGATTGGCAAGGAACCTGTTATTTAGGGATTCTATTACCTGGGGTATTTATTGCCAGTACTGCAGAAATTTCGAAGACTCGTCCACGGCGAGGTGTGAAAGGGGATACTCCAGCGCAAACTCTAGGGGACATCATGAAATCCTTTGTGCCATTTTCTGGGCAAATTACGAATTCAGAAGATATCAGGGGACTAGCGAGAGTATTGGAGAGAACCATCAACCGGACCACTGACATTCTCTATAATATGACGTTAGAACAGAAAGTGATAAGATTAGTGGCTCTTCAGAACTGGATGGCATTAGATGTCATTTTGGCCGAGCGTGGAGGAGTATGTAATTTAGTGGGGTCCGCTTGCTGCGTTTACGCCCAGACTCCTCTCCAACTATCTTTAGGGCTATCCAAAATGTACATGTTCTTAGTTCAGAAGTGCATGTTCCTGAGGGAAACTTGGAACTTAGTGCATGGTTTTGGGACCTCCTACGGTCGTGGGGATGGAAGTTGTTTTCGGCCCTGCTGATTATCTTGGGAAGTGTTCTATTCCTTTGTTGTTGTATACAGTGTCTCCCTGGTATATGTTCAGTATTAGGGGGTGTTGCGCGCAAGCAACAAGTGTATTAGGGCATAAAATATACACCCCAGATAAGGTTTCCAAAGAGTATGTGTTGAAAGAAGCTCTGGTGTCTGATCTAATGGCAATAGATATGTCCGACAATGATTCGGGGTGTATAGACGTTGAAATGTGGAGTTAATCGCAAAATGATTGAAGGTGGTTTAGCGCTTGGCATAGGCCAAAGGAGGGTTTGTTAGAACTGATATAATATTGTTTCATCCTCACTGTATATATTGGCCTATGCCCAGTCGCTTTGCGAGGAAATTCGTATTACAAGGTCGTGACCTCAAGTGAATCAAGCCTCCATTTTAGGTTAGAGCCGCCATTTTAGTTTATTATACAAAGTCACCCTGTGGCCTAAAATGGCCGTCTCGTGTGCTCGTGTTCTTGCCTTAACCTCTTCACCTCTGTAGGAGAGTTAATGTCCAACCTGCCTTCAGGCTACATGTTAGGGTCATGTAGACCTTGTCCTTTGTTGACCTCGGGATCAGGGGATTACTTGAATCAGCGATGTTAACCTACAAGTATACAAGAACAATAATGCTATCCAAATACGGCATGCAAAACATTTGTTTGTATCTGTATAAAAGTAATGTGTAAAGATAAACTTAGAGAATAATAACGTTTGTTAGTAAATGCATTGAACAGTATACCGCATGCACGAGATATGTAAATTAGGAACGAACCTGGCGTGACCCTAGCCCAGTACATGATTAACTTGAAAGAGGCTGGACATCGTTATAACGAAAATGTATAAATACGCCGATGTCCAGCTAGCAAATCCTGCTCACTGCTCACATTGAACCCTGCTGGTGCTCTCTGTGATGTATTGACAGCCAAATAGCTATTTGTGTACTTTGTTTTATAACTGTTCAGTTTTGTAATAAAGATTGTGGGAATCTTTACAAGCCCGTGTTGGTGAATTTTCCTTTTGCATGGTGTAATCGCCTTAATATTGTATTTTTCTGATTCCATAACAGTAATAGATTTCTAGGAGGTGGGAACATTCTTGTTTGCTTCATCTTGCTTCCTTGGAGCCCTTTTTGAGTTCAATGTCTCAGGAAATTAAATCTTGATTGATTATTCTACCTGAATGGAAGTGGGATAAAGGGAATAAAGGGTACGTCTGTATAGGTAAGTTAGTTTGCACTTGCACTTAGTTTGCACTTGCAGTAGCCAGGTTAGGAAAAATACAAATGTTGAGAAACATATTCACATTGTAAATATGTTTACTCATGTATTACATATACTGGTGACTCCGATAAGGCAGCCCGTCCTGGCTGGAGAAAAGGTTCCATGAAAGTTGAAATGAGCAAATGACTGAATGTGCCAATTGTGTGAAAGCTTGTACTACCTTACATTTTTGGAACATTGCCATCGCTGCAAGATATGTCATTGTCCCATGCAATTCCTTTTTGTTTGCTGATGCCAGCGCATAGAATATAGCCATTAATTTAATGAAATAATGATAAATGAAAATGTATAATAATCATACATATTAAAGATTAACAAAAGTAATCATTAATGAAAATTACATTATAAAGTACATGTATTGACCAGAAATATTAATCAAGATGTATACAAGTATTATACTTGTTGAAAAAATACAATATTGAAAAAAGAAAACTATTCGAAATATTAATCATGATTCATGAAATATATAATAACGGTCTTGAATGAGGGAGAAATGCATATGTTGCTGCATGAACCCTTTACAGCTGTCTGTCTGGGGGTGATAAAGTTGTACAGTACAGCATTTGCCTAAAAGAAAAAGACGATCTCCCAAGCAGAAATGCATGTCAATTTGCATATACTGCAAAGTGGCTGCAAAGTGGATATGAACGTCCAGCAGTGGCTGCTTGGTGACGCTGTGGCAAGTGTTGATCCTGAAAAGGCGTATTCTAGACTCACATTTCAAGTTGTAGGTTGTTATCATCCAATTTGTAAACCCATTACAGAATTGATAATGTTTGATACATATCCATCCAGAATTTGAGAAAACATTAAAAAGGTTTAAGGTAGCTATCCAATAAAAGAGTACATTACATAAACACACTTTTTTGTGATTGTTATTAATGTGTTGTGGTTGGTTGATGTCTTAATGTGAGGTTTGACAGTATATGTATGTTTGGAGGGCATTTAGTACAAGGAGTGATTGTGGGTCCATTTTTGAAGGTTATTTATTACACAGGGTAATGGCGGGTGTATTTTATAAGACTGTTTTAAATAAGGTGTATGTTATAAGATTGTTTTAAATAAGGTGGAATTGTGGGTGTATGTTTTAAGGGAATATTAATATGAATATTGGTTCCTGATGTAGGGTGTAATGTAATTCAGTATAGAGTTTGATTAATGCTAAATGCTATGTGGGTGTTTAGTACAAAGGGGATTGTGGGTATATTTACAAAGGGCATTAAATGTAAGGAGTCATTGTGGGAGTTTGTTTAAAGGTATTTTATATATGCAGTGATTGTGAATGTCATGAGGTTATTTAGCAAATGGTTTGTTAATGGGTGTACATTGGAGGTAATTTAGTGTAAAGAGTAGTTGTGAGTTTATGATTTTAGATTATGTATTAAAAGGTGTATTTCTGGAGGTAATTCAGTATAATATGTGATAAGTGTGCCTCGTGGGTTTATGTCATAAGGTGTATATAACGAAAGTGGTAATGTGTTGTGTTTCCAGGCAGCACTAAATGTTTATTATGTGTGTTGTCTTGTTGTTCTGCATTGTAAAGTTATGAACGTACAGGCAATATATATTATTACTTGTCAGTTTGGAAATGGTAAGGTTCCAACAACATTGATTTTAATGCCAGCTATAATCTAAGTTATGTTTTAGTAGGGGCCTTCAATGTCTATCAATTGTTTAGATATCTTCCAAATGTTGACAAACGAACACCATCTACAACTTAGAAAGAGATAATTTGGTTTGGTACCTGGAAAAGGAACCATCTGCAAACCATTTAAATAACTGCTCTGTTTGGTATCTCTCTCCCTGTAAACTGTAAGGCAAATAAACATGTTTTTTATTTGACCTGGCAATGCCCTTAACACCAGAGATTAAGTGGTTTGTAACACTTTTTTAAAATAACAATGAACTGCAGGGATTCCAAAAAGTGGGTATTAGGTTCATATGTGGTTTTCTTAAAAGGGACTACTTTACAGAAGCTCAAAGGCCAGTACAATGGCATAAGGCGTCAAATAAAATGTTATTTAAATAATTTTTTTTTAGAACCAAATACCTTCATAATCAAGCAGCATAGCCTGTTTGCAACTTTTGGAATTGGCATACTCCTGCGTGCCCCTTTAGAAGTGTTTCCTTTTTACATTACGCTCTCCACAGTTTAAATGCTTTTTTGTTAAAGGTTGTTGTATTGAAGTGGAGTCTGCTGGCTCATTATCACATTTCTGGCCACTCACTGTCTCTCTGTCTTCACAAGGCAGATGAGAATAATATGTTTTGGTGGTCATTTTCTTTTTTTTAATTTTCTTAACTTAAAGTGAATGTGAGAAAGTGATAATTATGATGTAAGTAATGTTGACAGAATGCATGTATATGCATGTATTTTTTGGTACGACGACCTTTTGTCGCGGGACGGTTTTTCGCTGTTTTTTTTACCGCAAATTGTTTTTTCGAAAAAAAAAACATCACATTTTTTAGGAAATGGGAGGTTGTGGGGGGGTAGGAACCCCCCCCCCCCCAAAAGAAATTCGATGGATTTTTTCGAGAAAAAAAATTCCGGTAAAAAATACCCACGAAAAAAACATCCCGCGATGAAATGACATGGAACCATATTTTATAATATGTGTTGAGTACAATACCTCCTAATTGTGTGACTAACTTCAATGCATACCTATAATTCTTTTCAAAGAAAGGTAGGAGAGTTTCTCAAAACAAAGTTCATTTTTATGAAGCTTACATGAAGCTGGGAAAACAGAACCTCTTTAAGAGTGGATACACTACCAGAATCAAAGAGTTCAACAATTTGATTTTCCCCTTCTGGTGGTACAACAATTATCAGCATGGATTGTCAAATATTGTCAATTGAACCATATCCCACTCCTGATAAGGAAAGAATGGTATCAAACAGTGAAGACAGACAAAAGTGATCAAAGTTCAAGGGGGTTTATTGAACTTCAATTGGGTTTGAAAAACGCCTATCTAATCCTAAATCTAAAGATGAGAGCAAGCTATGACCATGACCATCAAATAAAAATAACACAGTCCTAGTAGAGTCTGGTCAAAATAAAAGGTCCTATACTAATAAACATATTGCTAATCCTTACTTCTAAATACAAACAGTGTGGGAAAAAATGTTATACAAAAGAAAGGTGTTCAAGAAATGATATAACAGTATAATTGAGCCGTTATCTTGCCTTCCCCACAATTTCAGGACAAGGACAGCACACTCAAGTTTAGCACATACTGTGGCTTTTCTAGCATGAGGGTGCAGTTCAAAATCTCAGTATCAGGACCTTCTGTGCCAAAGTCTCTTTGCCATTCAAAGTCTCTTATTTCAGAGGGCCTGATGCAACAAACGTTCAAAATTCCTTTCTCTTCAGGATTCTCATATGGATAACTTCTCTGGTGATTCACTGTTCACCCGTGTGCCCCTCTGCCGGGTTCAGACCCACTTTAACACAAAACCTTCAATTGGTCTCCCTCCACCCGGCTCAGACCAAATGTATCTAATTTTCCAAACTTTCTTTACTATATCAAAATCGAAGACTCTCGACTGTGCACAGGATTTTGCTTGACCCGTCGCAGTACCACTTTGATTCACAATAATATTTTCTCTTCTGAATATAACCATTTAGGTATCACTTCTGCCACTTCTCAGTTGGATACCTTGCAGAGACCTTTAATTGAGCATCCATTCAGTGCCGGACCACTCTGTCAAAGGTATTGTATCAAAGTCTCTTCAAAGTTCAAACACTCATTAGCAGTTCAACTTTACTCCGGTGTTTTATCACACACGTTTTAACAATGTTCATTCCAGCACTCGCCATACAATGGCCAGGCCGGAAACCTGACTGAAAGGGCTCAAAGAATCCAGAAGACTCAAGAAAAGAGGACAGAAGGGGAGACACCAGTTCTTCTAATAACTTTATGAAGAAAGGTAGAAGAGAAATGGGCCGGAAGATATAGGGAAGTGAAGGGTCAAGGGATGGATTTTTAAGCAGTGGGATAACTGTTGCTTGTTTAAGCTCGGCAGGATTAAAGCCTGTCTGACAAGAGACATTGGCCCTCATTACGACCTTGGCGGAGGACCATGGTGCAATTTGCACCATGGTCCATGGCGCTAAGCTGCCAACTCCGCCATGGGGGTTGGCGGACTTACCGCCCCATTCCGAGGTTGGCGGGGCGGTAAGTCCCCAATCCCCATTTACCCTTCCACATTCCCATTCCTGGCCCCATAGGGCATAATGGGAGTGGGGAAGGCGTTAATTACGCCACCGTAAATTACGGTGGCGTAATTAACAACAAGGTCCCTTAGCGCCATGGATTTTAACGCCTGCTAAAAGCAGGCGTTAAAATCACCATGGCGCTAAGGGAACTCGTACTCAGGCGGTAAGGTACGCCATGGTTTACGCCGGCGTAAACCCCTTACCGCCTGGGTCCTAATGAGGGCCATTGACTGATTTGAGCTTGTGGGCTTCATTGCATGATGAGCTTTTGGCTACAGGGTCTCGCCTCCACCAGGAGATGGACGCCTTGAGGCAGATGCACTCCTAGCACTCTGATGTGTCACGAGTGAGTGCACATGCAGACTCTGTGGCCCTCGGGGGTAAGTTCATCATGACCGCTCTGCCATTGGGTTACTCATGTATGCCTGCATGCATCTGTGTCACGAGTGGCTCTAGCCAGTGAATACTTTGGCGCTGCGTGGACAAGAGTCACCACAACCACCCACACAAACACCTGAGGATCCACAGCAGGATGGCAGTCCCAGACCACCCACGCCACCCCGACCACCTGTGCCCGGATGTCCATGAGCCCATGGAGGTTGTATAATGTTTTTTAATTTTCTTTTGACTCTTTTCAGTTCTCTTAAGTGGACAGACTTGCACCCACACCCCAAGGGTGAACATATTATTGTTTCACCTTGGTCTAAGATGGACACTTTTCCTTTTACCTTTTTTTCACCTTGAGGGATGTGCCATTGCCCTCTTGAGGCCTTACTGAGGGAAGACTGGGCATGCACATTGTAGTTAACTGGTATGGTTACCTTGACTGCAACAGCCTCATGCATACCAGTACAGATTACACTCTACATTGATGTACACATGTACAGACTGCATTAATTATTCCTTTAGCTGGTTCAATCCAATGTCCTATGTTGTTACAGGGATCCTGCCTAATCCAGCACCTGCATTCCCAGAGAGGTCCACCAAGCATCTTTTTTCACCCTGGTCCCCAAGCCCTCGGCCGGACACTGGCCCTCCATTCGGCACCATTTTAGGTGGAGGTGGCGAGGGAATCACAGCAGCTCTGCCAGACAATAAGGCTGTGCACTATCAATCATGTTCAATACTGGTGATGTTTGGACCCCAATTTTGGCATGCAGTGGCACACACATAGTTTACACGGATCATGCAATTTTTTGATGGTGACTGTCACAGAGGATGTAAGTTTGGCCACATGTCTGTGTGTGCATTTCCCCTTGGTCATCCCACATGTGCTTTGCGTTATTGGTTGCACTTCCACAAAGGACATCAGACTCAGAAGGCTGTGCTGTACTTATCCTCCATGAGCAATCGGCATCCTTTGACACTATGAATGACAGCATTCTAATTGACACACTCCACTCTCTAGGCATTATGAACTCATGCATTTAGAGTGTTCATCTCTTCCCTCGCTGACCATTCACAAATCATCTTTCTACCAACCATCTCCCCCCACCCTGTTTCCAAAGAGTTTCTGCAGGCGGACTCCCTATCCACCCTACCCTTTAACCTTCTCCCCTTCCCCAAACTTATCCGCTCACATGACCTACCCTGCCACAACTACAGAGATGACACCCATATCCTTTCCTAGATCCCCAAGACCTCGGCTGTTCGCCATCATGACATCACCTCGGGCCACACCAATTTCAAAACACTGCCTGGCAGCTAACCACCTCCTCCTAAATCCTGATTGAAGCAGAATCCTGATTTGCAGTAATACAGCACTTTTCCGCCAACCCATCCCTGACTGTGTTCCCTAGAACACACTCCCACAGCATCTAGCTCAGTGAAGAACCTGTGATGCACCATGGGTAATGACAGAACACTCTATCACTACATGAATGCTGCTCATAGATCCTGTTATCTACACCTCCACATCCTTAGATGATCCTTCCCTTGCCGATCTCTTCACTCGTGAGCAACAAGGAATCGGCTATTTGTGCTCCGGACTCATCATGATGCATGGTTTTCACTTCTGTGGCCTAAGCTTTGCGGCCATCTGGCTTGGTAAGCCCTCATTCTTCCCTGTGAGTTCACTGCACATTGCTGTTTTAAGCTGTGCATTATATAATTGCAATTCAGTTGTTTTGTCATCTTTAAAGACTGCTCTCCTTTCACTACCCATGTGGTGGATTCAACAGGTTGTGCATTTAAAAAAACGTTTTGCGAGCGGATCTGCACTATGCCAATTTGGCTGTCCTCATTGCTCTGAGTGCTCCCTGACCTGCTCCCACCCCCATTGGCTGCATCTCTTTCATCAGCCATCCTTTCAACTGGGAGGCCCGTTTCGAAAGCCCTGTCTTCTCCCTGTCCTCTGCCTGAACTGGCCTGTAAGTCTGGCCACCATCCCACATGCTCACAAATGTCAGCGTTCCAACCCCACTCTCTCAAGTTCATTGGATTCACTGTGACCCTGAACTTCCTTGCGGGCTGGTACCAACACTCTTCTTCCTTTTTTCCTGGCTTTCCCCTTGTTGCCTTCTTATCTGGACCCTTAGTCTCTCATACCTCCTCCTGCCCATGGGCAGTGCTGACTTTACATCTGCCTGTTAATACTACATTTTAGCTGTGCCCAGTGGCTACATTGTGTTTCATCTGCCTGCTAATACGTGCATTTAGTTGCGCCCAGCGGTTACCTTGTGTTTCATCTGCCTGCTAATACTTGCATTTGGTTGCGCCCAATGGCTACATTGTGTTTCATCTGCCTGCTAATACTTGCATTAAGTTGTGCCCAGTGGCTACCTTGTGTTTCATCTGCCTGCTAATACTTGCATTTAGTTGTGCCCCTGCTGTATGCATGTGATGTCTGTATGCCTGCCTCATGCAATTCACAGTCCCCCCTGTTGTATGCATGCGATGCCTGTATGCCTGCCTCCTTACTTCGCCGCCCCTCCTGTTTTATGCATGTGATGCCTGTATGCCATCCTCACGTATTTTACTGCCCCCCTGTTGTATGCATGTGATGCCTGTATGCCTGCCTCCTTACTATGCTGCTCACCCTGTTGTAGGCATGTGATGCCTGTATGCCTGTCTCCTTACTCCACTTCCCCCCGTTGTATGCATGCGATGCCTGTATGCTGCTCAGTCTTCTCTTCCTCTCCCTATCTTTTCCCTCTCTCCCCCGGCCCCTCACTATATTCTATGCACTTACTCTATTGGAAATGTCTCCTGACCTAGTACGATAGTAGCTTGTCTGTTCCCCCCTCACCTTTTGTCAATCTCCAGCATGACCAAAAATATTGTCAGGCCTAGTCCGATAGTCACTGGTTTTGTTCCTTTCCTTTCACGCTCCGCTGCCATCCCTAACATCTTGTCAATCCCCGGCTCTACCAGGAATATTGTCAGGCCTAGTTAGGTAATCGCTTGTCTGTTCTCATCTCCTACCCCCCACCCTCCCTTCCCCCTTATCAATGTTAAAGCTCTTGCACTATCTGAAATGTTGCAGGCCTAGTTCGATAGTTAATTTCACATTCTTAATGTTGCAAGGCCTGTAAGAATGTCATTGTATTTTCCCTTGCTCCCTCCCTTGTCTTGAAGCGCTTTGAAACTGTGTGCATAGGCGATATACAAATAAACTATCAATATCCTACCCTTACCCAGTCACTGCAATGTTGGCAATCATCATCTCCCGCCTAGACTGCTCTTATTCCATTTATGTGGGTGCCCCTGCCTATCACCTCAGAAAGCTACAACAGATTCAGAACAATGCAGCCATTCCGGGTGCACCACTGGCTTCCCATTGTCTGACATTTGCATCACCAACTGTGCCCTCCACGAGATATGCCTTGGACTCCTCCAACACTTGCTCACGGGCACTACAGAAACATTACATCAGGCTCTGCACTACTTCTTGTGATCCCTTCCCTAAATTCCAGTAGCATTTGAGGTACTGCTTTCTCTGCCAAGGATCCCACACTCTCATACTCCCTTCCACTCAGCAAATCGCCAAGTGGTAGACCACCTTTGCTTTGGAAAGGCTCTCATCACCTGGCTCTTTCCTTCCACAAGCTGGTCAAAGGCCACACCCCATACAATGTTCCGGCCAAGATGTCCCTGCTGGCCTTTGGCAGTGTGTACTGCATGTCATGGCTTTGCTGGTTTTCAGGAGTCCAGCTTGTTTTGGCAAACAGGGTGCTTGGCCAAAAGGTGTACATCTGCTCACTTGCACAGAGATGGCAGGGCAACCGGCCTGAATGTATCCCGGCACTCCACAGGACCGATTTGGCACACTTTGACCACTGAGGTTTGTACTGCTTGGCACATGTGGAACCACAACAGCCTTTACTTGTGTTCCAAATACAAGTCACTTGTTTACTGTAACTTTTCTGTATGTTCTTCAATGTATTGCATGACTTTTCTTTTCAAAATTGTTGCTCAAATCTTGGACTGTGAGTGACTGCACTGTATCTGACTGTATATTGCAGGCACATGCATGTGAAACATCATCCCCTCCCCACATCTTATGTTCATCTGTTGTCCCTGCAAGTGTTTGCACTACACCATATGATTCCCGCCCACTTCCTGGGAACAGCTCATCCTGGGTCAGAGGAGGAAGCAGCAGCTGGAGAATTATGACCTGTCCATGAACTATTGCTTCCAATGGGGGGTAGATGCGTAGGGCGGAGTCTGGAGTGGGGGTGCCACAGCATTATATGCGTGGGAATTGAGAACATGGGTCTATTTCTGGGTTACGTGCTGTGGTGTGTTGACCATATGGGTTCGGAGATAAGAAGCCGAGGGGTCCCCTTTAGCAGGTGGCCTTTCTTTCACAGCCTGCCCTTCACCCTCTCCCTCTATTGTCCTCCTTCACCCCAACCTGTAATATATTTTCATCCATGTTCCTCCCTGCCTCTCTGCCCAGCTTCCTTCTTTTTCACTCCTTCTGTCTCTGTGTTCCTCTCTTACCCACTTCTTTCAGCCCTCACCCACTCTAACAGCCCCCTTCTCTCCCCTCATCTCCTCAACGGCCAAACTCCTCTTTGATTCCCACTCCTACTCTCTCTCTCTCTCTCCACTCCCCAGATGCCCATTCTTCACTCTGTATTCTCTCTCCCTAATTCCTTTTGCCCTCTTTCATCCTTCCCATCAGCTCTGCCACATGTACTTTCACTCCCCAAACCTTCCACTCCTCCCTTGGTGTCCCCATCCCTCCCCTGCATCCAAGGGTGCCCCACAGGTCCCTGGGCAACCTGACAGTGGATGTGCCTGTCTTGTATGCCTGCCATCAATGCCCCACTTGTGCCCAAATCCCAGGGCAAACTAACCCCTGTGCCCAGAGTGCATAACTCACTGGTGGCAATGTGGTTACTTCACTGCCAGTGATTACTCTGTTCCTGAGTTCCAATGTTGGTGTATTCATTGGTGCTCACACTCTTTGATGTGACCTTCTGGTTGTTGCCAGAGAGGGGCACAGTCCATCTGTGCATGCAATGCACCCTCACTGTGTTGGATGATCCCTGGTTGAACTGTGGCTCTGCCTGGGGACACCCACACCACCTTCCCATTCTAGCATCCCTCCCACATTTATTGCTGCAGTTTTAGGAAATGGATTCCATCCACCTTGGGACTTTGTCAAGGGTATGCCCCCTCGGATGGGCCCCCTTACATGGGTGTCTTCCCAATACAGGCAGAGCAGAGGTGGGTGCCTCCTGGAAGCTCAGTGGTTGCCAGTTCATAGTGGACGGTTGGATGTTGTTTGCCCCAGTGGGGGCCCTGTCAGCCATGCTGTTCATCCTTCACCACTAACTGCACATCTGCATCAGTTCCGAACAACCATTCTGTGGGGTGACAACCCCCCTATCACCACACTGGTGGTGGCACGTTGCGTGGCCCCTTCCAATTTTCATTTGTGCCTGAGGCCAGCCCCTCCCCTTCCATCACAACCTCCGGTGCAGGCTGGCCTGCTGGTGCATATGTGATTGACCAGTCCACCTCCCAAGTGTTGGGGCTTTGCATGATCTCTTCTTTCTGTCCCACAGAAGTGCCAGAGGGCATGCAGATCAGCCTGGGCGGATGCAAGGCACCCGCATTATTGCGCTCAGGCATGTGCAGCTACAGTGAGGATCCAGCCAGTGACATTTGCTTGTCTCAATGAGTGAGCTATACACATGTTTGTACACATGGCTAGTATGGTGATAGTGCAAATGGCTCATTGAGTAAGCGATGTCCCCTTTGATGGCTGGCTCACCTACATTGATTTAAGTGGTGGATGTATAGCTAATACATGCCAGTAGATGCTTACTTCCAGGGATGTGTGCATTAATCAGACCTATAACAATATGGCATACCATGGCCGCTTCAGTGACTGTAGCTACACTTGGTCAGTTTGAACCTCCCGGTGACGGCAAACATACATATAGCCTAATAATTGGCCAATCCCAATTTGGGGAGGTAGAAACTTGAATTGATGTCACATGATTCTTTTGATTGCCTGTGAATGGAATGTGTTCAGTTCACATACTTTAACAGGGAATCATTGGGGGGCAAGACTGGTGGCAGCAGCCATGTTGAGTCCAGGTCCATGTGCATATGTTACAGTTGCTGTATTTGTATTTGGCCCTAGTTCTATCTTGTGATAGGGCTGGTAGTCTTGCACAAGGCACACATATACCCACCCAGCCTTGGTCACCATAACTGTGTGCATGGCCGTCATGCTGCCACAGAGACCAGCAAGCAGACGTAGTGGTCAATGCACCGGAACCCATTTGTTGTGTTCCACAATGGTCTTTACACATCATAAAAGCCACCATCGGAAGCGGTCTCTAGACCAATTGACGTGGTGTTGCGAGGTGCGGCTTGATCCTTTGTTCCTGTTCCTGTTCCTGCTTCTGCATGGTCACGCTCCTGAACGCCCAGAGGTGCATTCCTCTAATGACTCTAATGACTCCAGCTCGCAGCACACAGAGTCGGACTGCCGGAGGAAGGAAAGCGCAATCTTGGGCAGCGCGGGTGGAGTGCGAGTGCGGTCCCCAGAGCCCAGACCTTGAATTTTGGATTCGGGACTCGCTGAGATCGGCGGTCAGGTGGGGGATACTCCATGGATTGGCATACTACGGCATACTACGTAGAGTAAGGTAAGGGTTTGCTTCCAGGTTCTGTTGGTTTGGGACTGCGTACAGACCCGGAGCAACCTGCAAGTCGGTCCCAAATTGCGGGTCCTTAAATCTGACGACTTTCAATTTGTGGAACCATTGAAAGTCCCAAACCCTAAAGTTTCTGCGCTACACTGTAACTTCCTATCCACAGCCGAGTTAATAAGAAGTTACAAAGATGAACTGAAAGCAGTGGATGTCGAAGTAGATGCTGATTTAAATGAAATAGACCTGAGCTACCCGATTGGAGCAGCAGACATCCCTCTGGTAGTAGTAGACTGCTCAAGTTCACCAAAGGGAAAGAAGGTTGAGGCATAAGATGTCCAACAAGTATTAAAATGGTTGGTGGATGCACTTCCTGAGATTCTATCAAAACAATGAGATCTTTCCATACTATCTTGGAACTGTCAGGGCTTTGCACATCTTTTATCATCGGAGGGCACTACGAAAGTGATCAACAAACATAGTTGCTTCTGCCTACAAGAGACATGGGCTATGGACCCGCTAATATTAGATGGCTTTGTGATATACCATTCTGCAGCTAAAAGAGGAGAAAAAGGCCGGGCCATATGGAGGTTTGATTATAGGGGTGGCTATTACCTTGAGCTTGAGGAAGATCAATTCTAAGCTTGAAAGCAATATGATTGCAGTAGAAGTGACAATAAGGGTCTCAAGGGATCATTTCTACTTGTGAGCCTATATAATCCACCTGGTGCGGTGCAAAGCGAGCAATTGCAAGATTCTCTCCATGACCTATTGGCAAATTGGTTGATCATATCTGATAACACAGGGATCATAGTTGTTGGTGACTTTAACTGCCATATTACTGGGCATGGGGGTAAATCACAGAATCCTAAATTAAAAGAGAAGGGAGCCATGGAACACACTAAAAAAGATCTTGAGGGTGGAGCATGGGAATATCTGTTTGAGTCCTGGGATATGGAAATGCTGAACGGTAGAACAACTAGTGATCATCCTGGTCATCACACGTGGTCAAATGGTAGCTCTCATAGTATGTTGGATTATATATTTGTGTGCTCTAGGATCCAGCTACAGGTGGAGGACATGATAGTAATCCCCAATGAATGGAGTGACCATGCTGCCCTGAAATGTGAGATCAATATTCCTAGAGAGGAGCCCTGGCCCTGCCATAAGGGTAATGTGAAAATTAATAAATCGGGGACCAGGATTTCCTGGTGGGATAAAAATATAACACACACCATTGAAGCCCTCGGGGTGGTAGGATCTAATCAGCTCTCTAATTTTAATGAGATGACAATCGACTCTATAGAGGACTGGTTCTATGCCTTTGCAGGAAAGCATGTGGCTGCACCAATGGGGGCTACAATAGGACCGGAGGGGAAAAAACTGCCCTATGATAAGACGATCAGAGATGCGAAAAGGAATCTCAGAGCTGAGCTTCGCAATGCCAAGAAATCAATGGCCCCCGGGAGGTATATTATGCAAATATTAGGGGGATCAAAAACAGATATAGATCAGCCATTAAAGCGAAAAGAAGGGCTGATAAGGTTCGTTCCTGGCAAAGATTGGTGAAGACCATATGCGAAGGAAAGACTCGTAACATTTGGTCCCTTTTGGGCGATGCTCGAGGTATCAAGAAAGGGGCACTAGCAAATCCCATTCCATTGAAGCTAGGGTGTGGATAATATTCCTGGACAATTGGAATGCCGAGTCAAAGGATGAGAAATTAACAGCATTGGGAAGTTCTCCACCAGTGGCACCTATCGTCATATCATACAAACTCATATTGAATAAGATCAAAGAGATAAAATCCTCACCAGCACCGGGCCCCAACGGTTTGGCCAACATTGTTATTAAATCGTATCCTGAGTTCTGGGCCAGTTTGTTGGGTATACTATTTGAGAAGATTCTAAAAACAGGTAAAATACCCCATTCATGGGAAACAGCGATATTAATCCCTGTGTTCAAAAAGGGAAATAGGCTTGACCCAAGCAACTATAGGTTGCTTTCAATGTTAGACGCCACAGGGAAGATATTTGCCTCACTTTTGTTAAAAGAGCTACAGCTATGGGCTGAGGGTTCTGGTATACTGTCTAAATTTCAAAGTGGGTTTAGACAGGGATACTCCACCTCACATAACATCATGGTTATTGACCTGCTACGATCTAGAGCGAAGAAAGGGGGGGCTGCCAACCTATATGCCTTATATATAGACTTCACAGCGACTTTCGATTAATTCCCTAGAAGTCGCCTGTGGCGGAAACCGAAACTAATGGGCTGCCCTGAAGGTCTGTTATATTATCTCAGACTATTACACCAAGACAATTCAGTAAAATTGAAGCTAGACCAAGAAGGCCACACTACAACTAAAGTTTCCCAAAATAAGGGAGTAAAACAAGGCTGTGTCACAGTGCCTCTTATTTACAATCTATATGTTTATGACATCCCAGAAGCAATATCTGCTGCAAATAACTGTCCCCCTAAAATTGGTGAAGCCATCTGTCCCGTATTAGCGTACACGGACGACTTGGTGATATTTGACACACCATTAGTGCGATACGTAGATCAGCGATAGCCCTCTGGGATTATGCAGATGCGAATGGCCTTAGTATTCATCTGGGAAAAACGAAGGTCATGAGATATACAAATAAGAAAGTATCTCGTGTGCAGTTTATGGTAGGCAAAGTGAGCATCTCCTATGTTTCCCAATATCGATACCTGGGCATCGACTTTGAAGTTACTGGTGATTTAGTGGCTTGTAAACAAACGCGTACCATTAGAGCAGCACAAATGACTGCCCTGTTTCATAGGTTTACTGTCAAGCAGGGCGGTTTCACCCTATGGGGCACTTGCCCACTATACGTACAAGCCTTTTCTCCAGCCACAACATATGGGTTGGAAGCCCTCCTTGAGATCGACTTAAAGTGGCTTCAGGTGATTGAAGGGAGATTCTGGCGTTGTATTCTTGGCCTACCCCCTGGTATTCCAATGGCCATAATAAGGTTAGAGCTTGGGCTGATCTCTTTAAAGGCCGCAGTGTTGAAGAAGCGGGCATCATATATCTAAAAATGACTTGAGACACAAGCAATGGATTATTAACAGCAGTCCACCAGGAAATGGCTAGGGAGAACTCCTCATGTACAACCATTGGTCAGATGGCTAAATTGTTCAATGAAATAGGCTGGCAATCTAGGGAAGGGTGTTATTCAGGAGAGGCACTAAGGGCATTGGGTAAACAAATAGATCTCTGGGATTGGTTAGAGAACTACGACCACCTAATGAGTTTAAAAAGCTATCAATATGTGCAGCACAGATTGTATGAGTTTAAGAAACCTCAGAGATACTTGAACATTTGCCCATCGCCAAGTTTATTTTATTGCTCAGATTGGAGCAATTACCGACTAGTATGATCACCGGGAAAAAGGATAAGATTGCTGTAGAACTTCGTATATGCCGTCTGTCTAAAGCACAAGATCAGTTGTAGACAGCTAAGCACCTTCTGACTGAATGCCCGAGAATGGCTAGCACATTTAATCTTCTCCTTGGTAGATATGTTCATGGTAACAAGCACATCAAGGATGACCTCTTTACGGCACCATTGTATTAATTCTAATAGTATGCTCCTGTTGACAGATTTATATAACATCTGGCTGAGAGTTGAAGTTAGCTTGGGCATAACACTTTAAGATGCTGATCAAGAAACCTATATTGTATTGACAACTGAAAGTCGGACATTTGATTATATGTTTTTGGAATTTATGGTTTTTATGACGTTTTTTTATGTGTTTTTATTTGCATTATGTAATTCTATTTCATTGTTTCAAATGTTTGTGTAAAGTTTATAATCTAGTCTCATGCAAGCAGGATGTTTGGTTTTGCACCCCCTCAGCCTCTCCTGCAACAGCAGATTCTGGCTGACATCTGGATGGATGTAAGTTATCTGTGACTCTTGTCGGTGGATCACTCAGCTCAGGCATCAATGAAAATCTCACCTTGCAGCTCTTTGTTCCTCCTGAAGCTATGCCGGACTGAGTGTCTCTTTAATATCAATTGCCCCTTTCCCTCCCTGGGGAGAAACTGTGCCTGTCACAGGTTCCCCGTTGCCTTTGTCCCCCTAAGCTCAGACCCAGATCAGCACCGTCACTGGATCCATGGAGCTGGTTCAGTAATTGTTTCCAGGGAATCCTGGCCTCTCAGTTTCACTCCTCATGGGGTTAGTTGAGGCATACCCACAGCATGCACCGGATGGTGGTGGTAGGCTGAACCCCCTTTGCACATTTCACTACCCAAGGGCAGCTGGCTGTCACACATGTGGCTGTCTGTGGTGTTCCAGAGCTGGCAGCATGGGATGGGTGTGGGGTGCAGGCCTAACAACCACATCCATCAGGCAAGCACTCCCCAATTGGTGTTTGTTGCAGATCACAACAGCACACAATTGACAAAGCAAGAGGTACCATGCTGGGGCAACACCCCAACAGGGCCGGATTCAAGCTCAGCTACCCCAGTTTCTGCTCACCAAGCATGGCCTCAGAATATAGACGTGGAACATGACTATCTTGTTAAGTGGGGATGAAACAACTGAGTAGGATTACCTCAGTAACAGCACATGGGGAGTGAAGACTGCATACAAATCCAGCGGCTTGTGCAGGGAATGTTGAGTGCAGAAGACTGACTCCACAGCATCGCTTAGTGGGCCCAAGTCCTTCTGTTCAGGGCACACATCATTGGTGGTGTTAGGATGGCAGCATCCTCCGGCACACTGTTTTCACAACAAAGAACAGGTGTGGCAGCAATTAGCAAGTGGGGCACAGACAGGTGCCATGTACCTTGTGTACAGTAATCCAGAAGAAGTTGAGTGAGCTTTCTTCTATCATGTGTACCCTGGCTGACAGATGGGGAGTTCTGGCCATGAGCATCCTGCCTCCTTCTAGACCCACATTGAAATTGAAATGTTCAATTGGCAGCCATCTAGGCTTGCAGAGGAGGCCTGCCATCTGGTAGTGAAGTGAAATCCAATGGTCCTGGGCAGGAAGGTCCATGTGGCCCCCTGGTCAAGAGACAGCAGGACCTACTGTTCAGGGGCCACACTGGACCTGTATGTGATCCATGTGCTCAAGGGTTAGGGGTGTGGAAGTGCTGCAGTGGTGCTCTGGCCAGGCCACATTTGTGCTTTTCCCTCCAGGGAGGGACGGGACCCCAGCAGGATGCCCCAGGTCTGCTACCGGCCGGGCAAATGGTCAAGCCACATTTGAGGGAGGTTCTTAGGGGAGGGGGCCCCACACCAAGCCATCATGGAGTTCAGGCCAAGGCACAAGATAGCTCTTCTAATGAGCCAGTTACGCAGGCACATCCCCGACCTCCTGACACAGAATAGCCACTTCTGTGTGGCCCCACGAGTGAATGCCTAGGTGATTTTATGGTGCGTGGGGGGTGCGGCTGTGGGTATCTTGGCAGGGCAGGCAGCTGTTAAACATATTGGAGCTTTGCAGGTCCAGAGGCACACCTCAGGCATGCAGAGGGCTCTTCTCAGCAAACCCTGGTTGTCAAGTTTCACAGTTCCATGCAGGATTTGTTGTCAAAGTGCTTCTTATATTTTGCAATGTTTGCCTAGGTTTGACAGGCCTTGCACAGGCCCACCCATATGGAATGTCTCAGAGGTGTCCCAGCCAGTGCCCTGGCCATCTTGGGGTGCTAAACCAGCCATTGTGCACCTGCGTCTGATGCAGTTTGCCAGCAACGTTACTCTGCAGAGTTCCTCATAGGTGACCCAGCCCACTCTGGAGGGCTTAGCTCAAAGGCATCAAGGGCAGTGCCATGGATGGCCAGGGGTGCTACCACACCCTTTTGTGCCACTGGGTATATCATAGTTGCCAAGTTACCCTGTTTCATATGGGACACCTCAAGGCTATGAAGTTATTTAACTTTCATGCACTGCATTTCTCTGCAAGTTGAGAAGGTGATTTAGGGTGAAATGATGTGGATGGCAGCCAGGTGTGTACTTTGTGCAGGTTGGTTAATGGCAATCATGGGTGCACAGGGTATGGTGACATTGGTGGCAGGGATGAGTCACTGTTTTGGTTGTATTTATGTGCATTGGTGAGGTGAGCAGGTCTAGCTACATGCGTGAGGAGGGAGACATGGAGATGGGTGGCTGGCGAGTCATTACATGCAGTGGTTGCATGGCACTTGGGGAGACACGCAGTGGTGGTGTTGTGGACAGGAATACTGCCACTGTGTGGGGTGCCTTTCAGTGTTTTGGCCTGTGGTGAGCAGGTCCAGCTGCATGAGTGCAGAGGGAGACATGGAAATGGGAGACTGGCAAGTCATTGCTTGCAGTTGTTGCATAGCACCCAAGGGGACACGGGGTACAGTGTTATTGGGTGCAGGGATGTGTTACCTGCTCTGACCTTGGCCCTCATTACGACCCTTGCGGAAATCGAAAAACGATGGCGGAAATGCAATACCGCCATCGAATACCGCTCGTTGCGACTATGACCCGTCACCGTAAAGTACGATGCCATTAGCGACACCGTAGTGAACGCCAACGCTAACTGCACCAAGTTCGCGCACGCGCGCCATGCAAAACCGTAATTACCACCATGGCGCAACGGTACGCGAATTCTGACCCTAGCGGACATTTACATAACGCCATCAAGCATGGCGGAAAGTACCATTCCGCCATGGCGAGAATTACGGCATCGTGAACCAACCGTAAATGGCCCTACTGAGTGCCTGTACACCACACCCTGGCCACATTGCACAACTCCTCGTAGGTGCAATGAAGTTACACAATGCAACCAGTGAAATGCACAAGTCACCCACGCATGCCAACGAACAAATGAATGTAGGGGCTCCAAGTGCCTTGTGAGTGGCCATCCATATTTGGCATGGCACCATTGCCGTACTGATGCAGCACAGGCATGCGAAGGTTCAAGTACAGCAAAATGAACTGAAAGATGAGACAAAACAAAAACAGACCCCCATCGCCTGACGCCAGTGTAAGGCAACATTCAAAGCAGTATCCTGAGGGAGACTGCACCAGCCCTGTACACATGCCAGTAAACAAACCAACCATCAGCATAAGCATGTACCACACAAGTTGGCAGAGTGACTGAGCAGCCAGGCTCATCTCAAGAGGGGCCAATGGGAGCTGCAGGGCACAGATGGCACGAATACAGAAGCTATTCCAATGGACATGACCTCAGTCTCCCTCCAAGAAACGCACGCAAACACAGGCACCTGTGACCAGCCATTTCCTGATAATCACATCATTCCACCAATCCACCTGGCTGACCGGCATCTGTTACACAAAAGCTAATCCCCCGCCCCTAAGCATGACATCATTAAAACAGTCATGATGGCAGCCCCTATCCCTGACCTTACTGGGCTTCGTAGGCAAACGCGGCCAGTACAGTACCACGCAACTATACTCAGAAGCCGGAACCCAATGCAGATCTACTCACAATACATCGCTCCACAAATAGGAATATGCTACATTACTTGCAAAGAATAACGCTACACGGTTAACATCAGACTAAAATTTTAATGCACATCAAATTCACCAAGCCCATACAGCTATTAGGTCATAAACCCCAAAATATCTACATTACTGTGGGCTGCATCCGCAATAAATGACCAGCTACTCCTTGTGTGACGCCCTGTTCCTTCATGGTACACAGGGGCTACATTCACGTTCAAAAAGGCAACATGGAAGCGCCTAGAACCGCAGGCCCGTCCCATTAGGTAGGCACTAGTCCAGCTGAAAGGTAGATATGTTGCTCCTAGCCACTAGTACTGCGTAAGGGCATGTGGCCCATTGGCGATCGTCCCATAAGATCGTAATGGTGCTCCACTGATTAACTCGAAGCAGCAGGTGTCGGGAGTAAAAGCCATCTGCAGGAGTGGCATACAGATGGCAGCGGCAAAAGGGGAGGAGATACCTGTCACCCAAATGAAATGAAAAAGAATAGTATGGCCATCAGAACTTCATTAGTATTACTCACTTCAATGATCACACTAAATCTACAGCCATATGCATGCTAGCCCACTCAAAAGGATTATTTCCACCCATGAATCACTTGCCAATCATAACAATATAAATCGAGGTGAAAACACTATTACAAACGAGTGTTTGTGTGCATGCGTCTGTTAAAACAGAATCCATGAGATGGGATTAGTAACGTGCATAGACACAAGTGTTTGACGGCGCGTCGAGACAGGGAGGGTTCAACAAGGGCAGATAGACGATGGTCCCACTATGGCAGCTCTGCATCACATAGCGCAGGGGAAGGGGATAGATTCCAATAAGCCATGTACATGGCAAACTCTCAATTAAATCATCTGTCCATGCATCCATACATCATTCCCTCATCCCGGTATAAAAACGCCTGATTATTTACTCACATAACATTTGAAATCTCCATTGAGTCTGTGCGTAATGCAGCCTGCAAAATCCACTGTGCTCCAGGCCGGAATAATAGTGTTGTGAAGTAACATGTATTTGGGAACGTCCTGCCTTATCGTCCACTACGCTATTGCGCATCCCATACTATTCATATCAATCATTGCATTCTCGCCATGGCCCCTGTCCCAAGGACATTAAACAATAGAACGTTATATTTGCAGTCAGACCTGTGGGCGTCTCCTCGCCGCTAGCTGAATACCGAAAGCGCTGTCCTTCGAATTCCTCATTTGCAACATCACGTCGAAAAGGCATCTATGACCGCTTGAAATCACAAATTCATCCATGTAGTGCGGCAGTGTGTGAAAATGGCAACTGGCTTCACTCACAAATGGGACGCCCCGCCCGTCGGTGAACCTCGGTACAGTGCTCGCCCAAAGGGGATTGCAGCTGGCACAGGTGGAATGAATCACCACAGGTGGAGGCTACACAGCCTGAAAACACATAAATTGCACACCCAACCCCCTCCCACAACCACACCCACTCCAAAATGCTACCGGCAGGACTAGCGATGTTGGGCCTGGGGGACCTGATAGCACTGCAAGTACTCCAACTCCAAGAAGAAGACGAACACCAACTACTACAACAACCGGCCGCACAGAGGAGACGCAGGAGGAGGAGGAGGGCAAGGCAGGGCCAGCAAGGCCCACCAGCACAGCCACTAACACCACGCAGGCAGCCCACAATCCCACGCCTCCGAGCTCATCCGTTCAACCTCACTGCTGAGCAGATCCACACCCTCTACCGTTTGGACCGGGACACCATAATCTCCATTGTGGACATGACACACGCTGACCTTGTCAGCATGATAGATAGCCCAACCGCCATCCCACCCCTACTGAAGGTGGTGTCTGTACTCCACTTCCTGGCCACAGGCACCTACCAGCACACAGTCGGACAGTTGCATGGCATTTCACAGCCACTGTTCTCACGGACACTATTGCAAGTGCTCGATGCCCTCCTGAAGCACGCAGACGACTACATCTCATTACCGCGCTCGGAGCTGGAGATTACAAACACAAAAGTGGGATTCCATGCACTTGCCGGCATACCGGGTTGCATTGGTGCCATCGACTGCACCCATGTGGAATTGGTTGTCCCACATGCCATGGAGGTCCAGTACCGCAACCGGAAACAATATCATTCTCTTAATGTACAAATGGTGTGTGACTCCAACAGGATCTTTACACATTGTTGTGCCCGATTTCCTGGATCAACCCATGATTCTATGGTCTTGAGGAACTCTACAATACCACGCTACATGGAGCGACACGCAGGGAACAGATCCTGGCTACTCGGTGAGTCTCAATCCATGCATGATAATGTGGGGTATGTGATGCGGCAATGACCTTGCAGGAAGGGGGGGGGGATGCGTACGTAGCAATGTCATCCCACAAACATCCTATCTTGTCCACATACAGGTGATGCCGGGTATCCACTGAAGAGATGGCTCCGTACACCACTCCGGAACCCACAGGACCAGCATGAGGAGGACTACAACCATGCCCACTCACGTACCCGTGTAGTCATAGAACAGGCATTCGGCCTACTGAAGGCTCGTTTCCGCTGCCTCAGCAGGTCTGGCGGGGCACTCCTGTACCGCCATGAGAAGGTTGCAAAGATAGTCATGGCATGTGTCATGCTACACAACATGTGCGTACGTAGAAATGTGCCCATGCCCCCTGACGCAGAACTGCAAGCACCTGAAGATGGTCATGATGAGGCTGGGGATGTGGCAGCACCTCAGGGAGTTTGCGAGGCCCAGGAGGCCCGTGAAATTCGTCAGAGTATCATAGATTCATGCTTCTAGCACTCACGCCTGTTGGCTGATGCATGGACACGGCACTTGTGGCACTGTGTGTGTCGGGAACATGCACAATGTGGACTGTACGCCTATAAAGGACTCATACACAAGGAACAATGTCCACACATCACATTGGATGATTATGTAATGTTCATAGCATATGTGAAGTTATGTTACACACCCCATCGACCCGCCACCCAAGTAAGCCCAACACCCCCCCTCCACCCTCCTACCTCCCCCCCGAACACCAGTGTCCAAAGATGCTCATTGTCAGTGGGCAGACGCTATTGCAAGCCCCCCCTCCGGGTATCAGGGGCACCCCTGCCTGTGGAGCGCAGGTTCCTCCCAGATCTACGTTGGGGGCTGCCCTGGACGGAACTTGCAACGGATGATGTCTCTGCCTGCTCACGTCCATGCATGTCCCTAAGAGTTTGTGAGAGCTCAGTGAGCACACGGCGCACAGCGGCAAGTTCACCACATACGTCTTTGGACGTCGCATGCAGTTCCCCCCTCAGGCTCTCGGTGCTTCTCTCCATTTGTACCCTTAGTGTCTCTGTACTTCGCTCCATTTGTGCCCTAAGTGTCTCTGTACTTCGCTCCATTTGTGCCCTAAGTGTCTCAGTAGATGTTTCTATGGCTGCCTTAGAAGCCCCACAATTATCAGCATGCTCCTTGAGGAGCATGGCCAGTTGCTGCTGTTGCACGATCACCTCGTCGAGGGACTGTTGCCTCTGCTGGGCCATGGCCATTTGCGGTGGTGTCACAGAGGGGCTGATCAACTCATGTTGCCTTGCCACAGGGCTTGTGGGGGATGGCCAGTCGTCGTCTTGTGGGTGCCCCTGCGTGGTATCCTCATGGTGTAGGGGATGGAATAAACAGGGGGATTGAGACAGGTCATGGATGGGTCCTACATCGACAGCACCGTTGTCTGTGTCGGAGCATGCTGGCATTAATGCAGTGTCACCTATGGTGCTTCTGCCATCAGAAGCAGTGCCTTCTGTGGCATCCATTGGGGGGACCTGTGGTGCTGCTGGTGTGGGCATGCTGGCTGCTGGGGTGCCTGTTGAAGTCCCCTCCTGTGTGCTGCCACTTGATTTGTGCTGCTGCCGTGTCTTGATCCGTGCAGCTGAGGTGGAGGGTCTTTGGCCGTTGGTCTTGGCCCTCTTTGCAGGTGTGCTGGTAGGGGTGTCCTGCAGCTCGTCGTTTGACTCGGACCCTGTGGTGGAGTAAAGGAGGGCGAGCGTTAGTTATGGGTCTGTGGAAATTGGAATGGCAATGTATCACATGCATTGGGGTGGTACCTGAGGGTGATTTGGGTCAGGGCCTTGGAGGTGGTTTCATTTCTGTGTGGATTGAGGATGCAGTTGTTTTGCAGCCTGCAGTTAGGGTGTGCATGCTGCACGTGTAGAGGGTGTTTTTAGGATTTTTAATTATTTATGTATTTAATGTGACTTTTAAAGTGCGCTATCAGGCCAATGTATGTGGCCGTTCTCCTGGACATGTGTTTCTGTTGCACTATGTGGCCACATGGTACTTCACATGATTGGACATTGTGGATTTAGCATTGTTTTATTTGGCCCACCTACCTGATTCTTCGGATGTCTGCACTCCTTTCTCCATCCCTCCGACTCCCTCTATGCTCTCCATTCCAATGGTGGAGGCACAGATTTCTTCCCAGGGGGTCAACTTGATGGGTGATTCCGATCCTCCCCCGGTAGCTGTGGCAATGTTACGGTTGGCTGATAGTATGCTCCGTACGCGTATCCGCAAGTCGTCCCATCGCTTTCTGCATTGCTGTGGGTTGCGGGGTGCGGTCCCCACCGCACTTATCCGCTGTGCCACCAGGGCCCATATGGCCTTCTTGTTCGCAAGTGCCGTCCTGGTCATTTGCGTCGAGAAGACGACGGCAGCATTCTCCTGGAGGGTCTCTGTGAGCACGGTGAGTTCCTCATGGGAGAAGTGGACCTGCCGCTTGCGGTCGCACGCTTTTTTTGCTACTTTTCCCATTTTGTTTGTTTTAACTAGGGTGGCTGTCGGGTTGGGATGTGTCTCAGGGTCGGATTTTTAATGGTTGTGTTGGGATTCTGATTTTATAGGTGTACGGAGTGCTGTTTCCCGTTCCGGCCCCATGTTTTTACTTCCGTTTCTGTATATTTACTGTCACCGTATTTTGCGATTGGCGCTCATTACGGTGACCGCTATGATGGGTGGCGGAATTGCACCTAGGGCGCCGTACGACGGCGGAGAGGGGCGTTTTGGGGACATTTCCGCCTTCGCGGACTTTGCACTTCCACCATGGCGTAATGCTCGTGCCCGATGGGTCATAATTGGCCGCACTTTACTCCATCGTGCAATGGCGGAAACGCTATTTACGCTATGGCGGTCGGGTCAGTTACTTTCCGCCAGGGTCGTAATGAGGGCCCTTGTGTTTTACTTTATTCAGAGGCATTCTGCCAGGGGAGGTGGTTGCTGCTATGCAAGGACACAGGGCTGTGGAATGCCTGCACACCACACTTTAGAAGTGTAGGCTGGTTTGAACACCTACACAGAAGTGCATTGCTACATGGCTAGGGACATCTGGAACAGACTCTCAAGGGAAAAAAGCTGAGGTGAGATTGGCAACATTTTTTAACTCAACTTGCACTTTTCTAAGTCTGTATGACTGTATGCAGATGTGTAATGAGCTGTATTGTTGGCAGGGTATGGAGTAGCCACTCCACCTGTATATTGGGGTGAGACATGCCTATGGTGGCCAGAGCAATCCTCACAAGAGTTTGTTCCTGCTTACATTGAAGGCTGTGCCTTTGTCCTTTTTTTCTCCTATGTGTTGTTGCATGTCTGAGTGTGCAATTGTTGGTGGTGAGCGTGTGGATGTGATTACACGTTTCATTGATTGCGTTCTGTGCTTTTGCGTGAGCGACAAGGATACTGTTGTTTCTACTTGCTGTGACTGTGTCAGTGGTTTGTGCACTTGATTTGATGTCTTTGGGGACACACACTTTGCCTCTTGCAGACACATATTCTCACAGTGTTGTTATGGGCAATGTGGATTAGCCCCAATTTATCAGTGAAGGGCAACATGATGTGGCTTCACTGTGTGTGCTCCAGAGGGGCTGCTTTTCAGGTGAATTAGATTTGCATGTCCTGATTTTATGCATCCTGTCCCTGTGCCGTTTGCCCTGGCAAGCGGTTGGGTAGTGCCTGTGGCTGCAGGTGATGTCCCTCCTGCAGCTCTACTGGAATGTTGAGCTGTGTGGTAACACTGTGCAGGACACAAGATGCCACAACGATCTTGCATACTGCTGATGGGGCATTTAGCAATACGGCTCCAGAGTGGTCAAGGGGGCGGAAGCGTGACTTGAGCAACCCAAATGTGTGCTCCACTGTGCCCCTAGTGAATATGTGTGCTGCATTATACCTTACCTCGACTGGGTTGGCAGGATTCCTGAATGGCGTGAGCAGGAGTGTTGAGAGCGGGTAGGCACTGTCCCCTCCAAATGCGGAAATGGCTGTTGTTGGCATTGATTGTCATGGTGTGTTATTCTGTGTGTCATGTGACTGCTTGCATGTGAGTAATAGTTGCATCACCGATGAGCCAGGTGTTGCCAAAGGTTCCCGATGCCGGGGTCTGGTACAGTGGTGAACGGCAGTAAATGAAGCTATCATGTGTGCTTCTGGGGAAATTGACATTCACATGCATGATGACTCCCTTTGTATCGCAGATGACCTGTGCATTAATTGGATTCCGATGCTTACTGTTGTGGTACATGTGCTCGGGCACTCATGGGGGCTGTAGCACAACATGCATGCAATGAATAGCTCCCAGAACCTGTGGAAAGGGTGCTATTTAATAATATTTCTGGCACACTATCTGTGGTGTGCATGACATGTATATGTGCCCAGGCACATGTGATGTAATGCAGCACAAAACCTGGTGTATGCACCAGGATTGCGTGGCCTGCAATATAGGCCCCCAACAATGGCAGAGTTGTGCTGGAATGAGCCTCTAGCCAAAGAATTAGCGCTTTTCATCACCTTCTTCAGGGGTGTGAGTGAATGGTAGCAGATGGTGGGTAATGCAATATCTTCCTCACACTCCCTGAACAGGTCTAGGATGACATGGGGGGCTCTGTACCTTGCATACACCTCATCATCTGGCATCCCAAAAGCATTGTGCGAGGATGGGAAATCCTGACCCTCACCATCCTCTGCCTCCTCCTTCTAACATGAATATGTACAATCGCTACCACTACAGCTGGATTCATCCTGGAAGTGAAACTTTGAAATGGTGTGAAATGCGTGCTTGTATGCGTATCCTTTAGGCTTTGTACATTGCTTCACATATCATGTGGCGGTGAGATCACAAGGTTTGCGTGTGCCTTTTCGCTCTGGGAAGTTGCAGTTAGTAATCCATGAATTGGGTTATGTTTGCACTTGACTGGGCGTGTTAGTTTTTTATGTGGCGTGTCTCTTAACACACACACACATTATTCCTCATTCTTCCTCGTTTTGCGCAAGGAATGGGGAATATGCATATTCCGCCCCCTATTTGTTTGTTTGTGCTGGCCCGTCCCACATGCAGTGTGTCGGGAATAGCGCTCAGTACCACGCAAAGTAGGAAGCATCAGCGCAAAGTGAGTACAGTCCCACACAAAGTCCGATCCATGAATAGCCAGCATGAGATTTGCATGCAGCAAAGTGCAGTTTTTCGGGGCAAAGTTCGTATGTGGCATACAAAACTTTCTATGAATTGGGCCTTTTGTCCAGTGTGTGTCACTAGCTCCATTCCACCTCTTCTAGAGTTTTATGGACTAACTTCTGACCATTTCTATTAGTCAGTAAAACGTTTAAAATAAACTTCTAAAGTGAGATGTATTTCCTGTTAAAGTACAGAAGAGTTTGAATCTGAAACGCATATGTATAGGTCAACATGTGTATTTAGAATATATATTTAATTCACCTGCAAGTCAGACGAGGCTTCAGGAGACACACACCTTTGTAAACTTGAACATGACATAATTCTCACTTTACACCGTTGGTGACATTTTACTGACATTTAAAAAGTGTCAGAAGTTAGTCCATGATACTCAAGGAGAGGTGAATGGAGCCGATTACATGCATGGGACAAAGCAGGAGAAGCAACAGGAATGTGTGTAAGATCTGCATCAACTGAATTGTTACTAAAGGAACTGACATGGTTTTACTAATATTATAAGAGTGTGGCAGCGGAGCAGGCGGTAGGCGATTGTCATATTTCTTTACTACATGAAAGGGAGCTTTTGATTAATGTGGATCCCTTGTGATTAGATTGGGAAAGAAGGATGATTGCGAGTCCTTGATACAGCACGTGCATGCCTTACATGCTCATTTGGTTGCATGAAGCCTGGTGGAATTCCACCGACATGTCATCGTTTTTCTCATCCACAGATCGCCCCTTTAATTCAAATTGAAGTCTTGGCTCTGCTTTGCTTTACATCTACAACATAGTTTAAAATAAATGCCAGACCAAGCTTTGAACACCCAGGTGTTTCAGTGATTTGAGTTAATGAAAATTACCTGGAAAGTCAGTGGATTTAGACTTTGCTGATGTTTGCCCAGAAGTATCCACTGCTACACATCCATCAAAATATTTTCGTTTATTGCAGAACATGCCACGCCTCCCTCTCAGCAATCAAATTAAATCTCATTGTTTTCTGTCGAAATTAAACGCGCACGCAATGAAATCCTTGCTAGAAGTCATTGTTGAGTTGCTAACATTACTATGCTTACTAAAAACTCTAAGGTCCTTTAATGGACGCTTTGAAACACAATGTTTTGATGTATAAGTGCCTTACAAATGCACAATAAATAAATAAATAAATAAATAAACAAAAAAACGAACAAATAAATAAATAAATAAATAAATAAATAAATAAATAAATAAATAAATAAATAAATATGGCCATTCTTCATGTAACTGGTCAGATACTTCATTGAGTGAAGTATCCCCTGCTGCGTTCTTTCTTCAGCCGTCACGCCCCAGCAGGCCCGAGTGAACCCTTCATCCGTCCAATGTCATTACAATGAATACAATTAATTCGGTACTTGCCACACCTGTTATTTATAGCCCTCGGAAACATCAAGAACTGCGGTGGCAGGTGTTTCATAAAATACATGTCATTCTTTTTGGACTAAAGAGGGAAATTTGATATTTCCAGTATGCCTCTTATTATTTAAAACAAGCTAGCTGCCTCATAAGAAGTCGATATTTGATAAACTATGAACGTCAGAGAACGTTACGTGCTGGTCGTGAAAGTGATGATATTGATAACCGACTTAACTAATGCAAAGAAAGTGCACTTGTTAATATGTAGTGGTGAATTCGATTTTAAAACTGCATTGCGTGTGTTCTATGGTAATACGCATTCCCTAAAGAAAACATATGCAATTTCAGGAGCAGAGGTTTCCAATCTCACACCATCACAGGGATAAGCAATGCTTGGACTGAAATGTTCAGCCTTCTATCATTTGAAGCGAAATGCCCATCTTTAGGTGGCACATTTGATTTATAGCTTCTCATTACTTCCTGTGATTCCTTTATGTCAGGCTAGGAACCTAAAAGAAAACAGGCTCACAAGGTAATTTCTTTGGCCATTTGATAGCAGATTGTATTTCCGAAATTTTAGTCAATTGAGATAAAATGCATACACTGAAATAACGTTTTTGTATGCATACGTATTAATTGGAACATTGCACACTTTATTGAAATCATGCTGAAGTGCAGGACTAACCCCAACTTAGCCGGCAGTCAAAGCCCAGTTCTTGCATATTCCCTGCCAGGATAAAAAAACTAGTGTATATATGCATGGCACATGGACACGGTCTTTCAAATAAGCATAATATTTGCAGTAATTTTACCAATTCCACATCTGAATGGCATTTGGGGACAATCTCATATAATATCAAAGATTAATCTCAACATACGATTCCCTTTTTTGTAGCTGAAATGACCAATTGGATCAGTAACCCTAGAACCTGTATAATTCACTATATTCCAATCCTTCCATCGTTATTGATCAACATTGGGGTCATCTTTGATTCCACACTTTCCTTCTCCGCGCACATCTCTGACATCTCTAAAAAGTCAAACTTCTTACTGCATCTCCTTAGAGGTATGCTGCCTTTCCTCTCCTCCCTCAGAAGCTCACTGTCTCCCAGGCTCTAGTTCTCTGTGGGTTGAACTACTGTAACAGCCTCTTTCTAAATGTACCTGCCTCCATTCTCCGCCCTTTACAACTAATCCAGAACAGTACTGCAAGACTTGTCCTTGGCCTCAAGCCCTGGTATCGTATCTCTCCAACTCTGAAATCCCTTCATTGGCTCCCAGTGGATGCAAGGATTAAATGTAAAACCCTCTGCATTGTCCACAAGGCTTTCTGGGGCCTTGGTCCGAAATACCTTCATCTATCCCTGCGTAAATGCCTCCCCTCTCAAGCTCTTTGCTCCTCTACCTCTAACTCCCTCAGGGTCAGTCGTTTTTCAAAGAAACGAGCTGGGGGTACATCTCTGTCTTCGGCTGGGTCCTCCCTTTGGCACAGCCTCCCTGCCACCTTGAAACTTGAGGAGAACCATCTCCGGTTCTGGAAGCAACTCAAGACCTTCCTCTTCGCTTCTGTCTTTGCCCCACTTCTCCCCTGTTGATCTGCTTTGATCTCTCGGCACCGTGCACCTCGCCACCCTCTGTCCTTCGGGCCCATGTGCCTGCTCACCCTGCCACCCTCCTGCACTGCCTCCGGACCACCCCGTGCACTGGGGTCTGTATCTGTACCCATACAGCCCCCCACCCACTTTTCTTCTGCACTTATCAGATACACCCTATCTGACTAACCTAGCACTTTGCCACTTGCTGGCTGCACTACCACTGTATATCGCCTTTATTTATTTATTTATTGTACTTATTATTATTTATTCTGTTTTCTCCTCTGTTCCGCACATTCCACTTATCCCCCTTCCATGCACTTTCCCCTTTTACATTTCCCATGCACGTGTGAGCTCTTAATGGCACTGGTCCTAGAAAGATTGTTGTTTTTGTTCTCCCCTGTTCCCCTCCCTTTGCCTGGTCGCGCTCTGAAACACTTGTGTACGAGCGCGATATAAATCAAATATCATATCATCATATCATAGCATAACATATTTAGAGCATATTTGAGACATTGCAATACTAAGCGACATGACAAAAAAGTGCATGTAAGTAGCTTCCATTGGGTGGAAACACCCCAGCATCTTTTGGGATGAGTGACTAACTATTTTGGAGCAAGGCAATCACTCTAAATTTCCTGGACATATTGCCCATTATGTACATTTGATAGACCATAATGAGGCAACCACCTGTTTTATAATACAAATGTCTATTTGGAGATTTCAGGGCAGTTGAAAACAAATAGAAACATCCCTTGCATAAATCTTTTGGAATGAATTTACCACCCTCATTGGTGGCCGTACTAAATACAGCATCATAAGGTCTCCAACACGAATGGCTCTAACACATAAGGACATTGGTTGCATGAGCAAATGTGTCATGTGCCCTAATCATCTACCTTTTGGGACGTCACCAGCTGGAAATGCAACAAAACCTTTTCATTCCTGACCAGTAGTTTGATGCTGAACCTTTGAATACTGTAATCATGCCTGGGTATGTTGCATTACTGTTCTTATTTTTTGCACACTCTTTATATTGCTGTTTGTGAATGCCTTACGACTATCCAGCAATGGATGAACTGTTGCTTTCTTCATATGGATCCCGACAAGATGGAGGCTCTTTTTCCTGCTTCTTCCACTGTTTCTCCTCCTGTTTCTGCTCTCTTTTTTCCTCCTGCTTTATTGCCTGTTTCTAAATTTGCGCACAATCATAGTCCTTTCTCTATTTTTATCACTACATTAACTCTACTGCCGTTAGCTGTTGGTTCCAACTCACCAAGATCCATAAGATTCACCCGTTATTATCGTTGTCTGCCTCTAAAACCCATATTTCTGCTTTCATTTTCTCTCACCTCTTCTACTGTTTCGCTCTTCTGTTTGATGTTCCTGGCCAACGCTTGCCCCACTTTGTTCTGTCTACCATCAATCAATTTGGACCTTGCTTTCTCTTCATCCACGTTCTTCCATATCCTTGGCTCTTCTCTCACTGTCTTTGTTGTCTTTTGAATCACACCCTCACTTTAATTTTGTATGCATTGTTTTTAAATCTCTACATTGTCTTACTCCACATTATCTTTCTTCTCTTATTTCTTACTATTCCTCCCCTCAATCTCTCTGTACTCAGTCTTTGTTTCTTCTTTCCATGCGTAAGCCTCCTTGGGCCTCTGTTTGTTCCGATCCTCTGCTCTTCTTGCCCCAAAGTATTTAAACTCTCTTCCTCTTTTAATTTGATCTTCTTCCTCTTTACCTGTCATTGGCTCTCAACTTAAAATCCTTTGTCTTGTCTTCACCTTCATAATTCCATGTGTTTATTTTCTTGATTTGCATTTACAACTGTTATTGTACTGTTTTTCCTTTTGTTCAGTGCTTTGGCATAAGGGCATTATAAATAAATACAAATATAAATACAAATAAACAAACCAAACCTCTTTGTATCCAATGTCTACACTTTGTTACTGCTTCTAACATTGTAAACTGCAAACATGAGCTGTCTCTAAAGATAATCATTAAAAATAGTTAATCATATAATTGCTTAATTACATTTCAAAAAAAGTAATCCAAAACATGCACAGAGCAGTCACAACCAACCCAAAAACACACACCTTCAGCTGTCTGATGATCCGATATTCGAATGGTTTTCCTGGTAGACAGGGTCTTAGCTCATGTCTCAGAGTGGCACGTGTGAGGTTAACGTGTTTCATACAGCACTTACTTCTGACAGTAAGAAAAGTTGAAAGAATCTGTCTTCACTATTGTGAATCACGTGATTGGGGCTGAAAAACTTTGGACCAGTCAAAATAGGGAAGACCAGAAGTTGCAGCTGTGACTCAAGTATTTGACAGCTACAGACTCTCTGCAGGGAGAAGAAAGCACATTCAAATAACTGCTGGCAATGTTGAAGCGATTAATGTACTAAGGTGTGTGACTGTTGCAGACATCAGCCACAGCAAAACATCAACATCATCATTAGTAACATTATTTGGATCACAATTCTTAAAAGTGAACATCAATAAAAGTCACATCAGTAAGTCAGTAGTAAAACAATGATTGATATACAACACAAACATTCGTAGTAGATCAAAACACAGTAAACTCTAGGGAAGATTCAAATCACAGCAATAGTCTGATAAAACATTAACCAATAAACAACTATCCTAAGAAAGACATGATATTTATAAACTAACAGCAAATACACACCCAAAGTGCATTACATATCGAATACAGAATACTTAACAGAAGCAAGAGAGGCAGACAGTCATTTCACAATTTACCTCAAGACACCGATTTCAAATATCTCAAACGAAGTTCCCAAGCCTTCTTGTGTTATTTAGCTACCACAAAGATCAGCGATACTGTGATTGTGAAATTCCAATATCAATGCCTCTCGACCAGATCGAACAATAGAGGATTACAATATCAATTTTAATCATACCCTTCTAGGTTTAGCAAAGAGATGGAAGCAAATATGTAATGACCGACGTTCTCGTCCCATCATGTACAATACGGGCACTTAGATGGGTTTGTAGCTCTGTAAAAGGCATATAAAGGCAAAATACCTAAATGGAATTTAGTCCAATGTTTTTTTATATAAGAAGGGACACCCAGATCCAAATAAGATTCACATTGTGCAATGCTTTTTGAAATTAGGTAACTTAAAAAAATGGAAGAAAGTGCAAAAGAAGCCAAGAGCTGCCACAAAAACCAATCATCAAAAGCACACCTTATTCATATTTAGCACACTGTCGCAGAGAAAAAAGATTACTCCCTATGTCAAAAAGTCCCAAAATCATCACCATTAATCACCAGGATTTATTTTTCTTAAAGGTACTATTTGTTAGAAATACCTTAAGGTAGCTTTACGCTTTTCGGGAAAGGTTCCATAAGAAAGGTAAAAATAAGAATTCACTAAATGTTTCCATTATTTCTCATTTACAAAAATTCTTCTCATAAAGACTACGCAACACAATGTATTGCACTTCTTAAAAACTCGTTTCTGAAATGTATAACTACACGTGAGAACAACATGGAGATTTCTGAGCAGTGTGATAGGTGACATGATGCTGACGGTGCCAACAACTATAGACCTAGAGTTCAATATTACTAAAGTTCATGTTCATTGTAAGGCTTGTTTATAAACAAAAATGTTTGTTTCCCTTCGCAGTGAACACTGTCGCTTCAATTATGTTGGGCAGCAATGTTTTAATGCATAGCCTTGTGCCATTACACAGCCTACGTGGCTGAGATTGCAAAGCAACATGATGTGTGACCCAACTTTCAGTCGAAGGTGATGTGGTGGAATTCCCGGAGGGGTCGAGTGAGTTGAGGAATTCTGTTGGATTGCGTACGGCTTTGTCTGCATCCACCAAAGTATTGACCGAGTTGAACTCAGTAACTGAGCCTGGAAGCATATCCTGATTCTGATGAGTTTTGTTCCACGTGTCAGGACCGGTCCTTCTACAGCCACATTGATTTTTCACCGATTTCATGCAACCGACTCATGTGTGAAGGTGCTGAAATCCAGGGAAAGGGCTAGTGTGTCCAAATGTCATGTAGCTAATAATGTCAGAGGGTCCTAACAAGTAACTATGTAAAATGTGGTGCTGATTGGTGAAAAGGTGTGGAGTTTTATAAGGAGCAACTGTTAGCCAAGCCACAAACCCACAAACAAATTTTGACTTGTGCTGAAATCCGGGGAAGAGGTTGGAGTGTCCAAATGTCAAGTAGCCAGTAATGTCCACATGGTCCTAACAGGTAACTATGCAACATTTGGTGCAGATTGGTGAAAGGGTGTGGAATTGTATAAGGATCAACACTTCATCAAGCCACAAACACATTTTGACTTGTGCTGAATTCCATGAAACGGGCAGGGGTGTCCAAATATCATGCAGCCAGTAATGTCCATTGAACCGTAATAGGTAACTATGCACCATGTGGTGCAAAATGGTGAAACGGTGTGGAATTGTATAAGTAACTACGTTTCGCCAAGCCTGAAAACCCACAAACCCACAAACAAATGTTGACTTTTACTGAAATCTGGGGAAAGGTTTGTCCAAATGTCACAGAGCCAGTAATTTCCAGAATGTACCAACAGGTAACTCTGCAATATGTGGTACAGATTGGTGAAAAGGTTTGGAATTGTATAAGGAACAACGTTTCTTCAAGCCACAAACCCACAAACACATTTTGACTTGTGCTGAAATCTGCAGAACGGAGTAGGGTGTCGAAATGTCTTGTACCCCATAATGTACGGAGGTTCCTAACAGGCAACTATGCACAATTTGGTGCAGAACGGTGAAACAGTGTGGAATTGTATAAGGAACAAAGCGTTGCCACAAATCCCGCCACAAACACATTTCTCTTTTATATATATATGGATAGTTTTTATGTTTTATTGGTTTATACAAGTAAACCTTATATGATATATTAAAAACTCCAAGTTCAAACTTCAAGGAATCTGATGGAACAATAGGCCGTTATCCTAGAAGTGTTGTAAGAATGTGTCTTTTATTTAGCTCCAAAATGTTGCACCATATGTTACCGCTGTTGTGTATATACTTCAATTGCCTGTAAAATGATGCTCCCCCAAAATGTTTGGAAAATATCACTACAGCCTGCCTTCCTCTAGCCAATATAACAGTGTTTCTCTTAACCTACATTTGCCAAAAGACACTTCTGCTAAAACACATAATCAAAACTATGCAGACAGCCAACCAACATTTCAAATTACCATTGAAAAGCAGAGGGAGGATTTAGATATTAAAACTGCATCATCGACAAAAACGTACTCCCAGATTCAGATCCCCTAAGGTGGCAGCCTCCGCCTTGAGATTTCATTAATTTGTTGGCAAATCATTGATATGGAGTGAAAATAAAAGAGGATGAGGCATGCTCTCTGTGTAAGTTCGCTATTTGTTGAAAACAATAGTGTACATTCACATTAGACTCCCCAGCACACATAGCAAAGTTATTTGAATATTAAAACTGAATGACATATAATAATTTCAGGAAGATCTTTATGCTAGTTAATAACAAACAACCGATGTGCAGGGGACTACTTTAAAAGTAGTTTGTAGATTGACAAATGCCAGATAGAATACCTGCTTTTTTAAAACAATACCTTTCTGAATTATTAAAAACAGCCCGAAAGTGTGATCAACAGTAAAAAGGGAAGGTCAAAATCAGGCCCTGTCCGCATGCCCGCCAAACAGTCGAACCGGAGGAAAAACCTAAGACAATATGGCCGCAGATTGCACGAATATGCACAAATACCCACTGCACCTCCAATGGACAAGTACAATAAAATATACCCTCTCAGCCAACCAAACCAACCAAGAGCAGGACGAACCTTATGCAGATGAGACTTGGACGAGACTAAAGAGAACTCCACCGACAGTCTCGACTGAAGCGCCAAGAATCCCCACAACTAGCCGTTAGAGGCAACATGACGTAGCAGCAATAGACATGAAGCACACATGCCAGTCGCACATCGAGACACAATCACGCACCCAAACAAACGAAGAACACTGGCGTACAGTTATATTAGTTAGAGAACAGTAACATATACATAATGCATGCATGTTTATTATTTTCTAATTAGGTTGCCGCAGTAACGCAGAAACTGCAAGAAGCAAGAAGAGATAGTGTAAATGCTAGCAGTTGCTTACACGCAAATAACTTTATGGAGAGCAGGAACACTTGAGGGGCCCACTTACCTATGGATACTATGGAAACGCACATACAGAAGAAACTAGACTATGGCCCAGGGAGGCCCAGTAGGCCACGACAAGCTCACAAAGCTGAATCTAAAATGAATACAGAGCTACCCAGAATACTGCCAGGTGTAGAACAGGACCCTTGCCAAGGTTGCACTGTTGCAGATGACTTTCTTTCACCTGACCTGAAGTAACACGGACAAGGCAGACCTGAATAATCCTCCTAAATTCAAACTAATTCAGAGCTCCAAAAGCTCACAAACGCGGTCTGTGGACACATGGTCTGGCCGAGCTGTTGACAAACCAAGAATTGGTGGGTGAGAAGAGCAGGAATCTCACGAGCTAGACAGCGGCTGGCAACAAAGTTGTTCCAACCAGATCCAAGGTTGCACGATGAGAAAGGAGCACTCTCATAGTTGATGACGGTTCACACACGGGTATAACACAGACACATAGTTGCACGTGTTATCTTGAACAGGTGCGCTCTGAGTTGAGAACCAACTTGGGTCCCAGGACAGGGGGCTAGCGGCTCGACCACTCACAATTCATGGCCCTAGGGGTGGGTAACAGGAGTCCACCAACTAATCAGTGGGTCCACATATTGAAACAATGAAGAAGTAAACATTTACGGGGCTGATCCAGGCATAATACCTGACATGGGATAGCCAGGTAGATATGCTCTATAGCGACTACTATGAGGGAACTACCACTCAACACACAATCGTGTCCGGCGATATGTTTGCTGGGGAAGGGCCCAGTTTGCGATGTCATTGGGACGTAGATTTGCCTAAAAACTGACCTGCGAGCCATTGTTCACTGAGAGTGCGCCTGCACTTCTATGAGTGTGCTTATCCCTGATGGTTTGTTGGCTGTAATAAACCACAGTTAAAATGCTACCTGCATGGACTTGCGTTCCTTTTGGGAAAGTGGAAGGTGTTTGGCCTTCCATGAGTTCGGAGCCCACAAACTCCTAGCAGCCCTATGTATTTATTTATTTATTTATTCACATTTGTTGAGCGTACAGCAGACCGAAGACATCGTGGCGCTAGTTACGGTGTTGCTTATACTTAGTTACATACAGTTCATGTCCGTACAGTTACATTGGACGAAATATACTTTTTTTACAGATATGCAAGAGCAGCAGGAGCACCTGAGAACGGGGTTAGTTGAATAGGGCAGTTTTGAGTTTTTTTCAGAAGGAGAAGAGAGATGCATCAGCTCTGAGGTCAGTAGGTAGGGAATTCCAGAGTTTAGGTGTGAGGAATGGGAAGCCTATGCCTCCTGCTTTAGTTCTGTTGATGCGAGGTATTGCTAGTTGATTCGTGTATTGTGCTCTTCTCTGTCTCGTGGATTGATATCTACCTATCGTGTCAAATAAATAAGAGGGAGCTGTGAGGTTGATGCATTTATGGGTGGTTGTGAGAATTTTGAAGGAGATACGGTCTTTGACTGGGAGCCAATGAGCTACCTTTCTGGCTTGTGTGATGTGTTCTCTTTTTGGTATGCTGAGGGCTGCTCTGAGAGCGTTGTTTTGGGTTGTTTGGAGCCTAGATACGTTTTTTTCGGAGGTGCCGGCTAGGAGCGCATTACAATAGTCTAGTTTGTCTCCTATAGTTGCTCGGGCGATGGAGAGGCAGTTATCCTTGGTTAGGAATGGTTTTATTGCGTTAATGAGTTTAGTGCTTAGTGCTGAGGCCAAGACTATGGCGCTGACTTGTCCATGGATAGCGTGGCGTCTATGTGAACCCCCAGTGTTTTGACTGAGGATAGGACTGGATGATACAATTGTCTATGTTGGAGATCTCCATAACAAGTTGGTAGCAGAGGTAATGTTTCGAGGCCTCAGCCCGGCCAGAAGCTGCCTACTTTGCCACTGGACCTGAAAGGTTGTGGGACCCTCACCGGTTTTGCGAGACACTGGAACTGTGCTACCCGGAGAAAGGACGTCTGGAGCTGTTTTGGAAAATTAACCTGCCTGCGATCAGTGCAGGGTCCAAGGCGGACATGAAGGGCGAGGCGAGCAGTTGAGGGAAAGCCAGCGGCTGAGCAGCGTTGACGAGCACGGAAGGTAAGTATTGGTCCAGGCAATTAGCAATGTGGGCATAAGGGAGGGTGTTGAGTAATTGTTGGTAAGAGGGAGGTATTGTTGACAGTATTAACAGTGTGTTTTAGTATTGTTAGTAGTGTCATGGGGTAGGTAACCGGAGCTGAGGTAGTAGTCCATTTTCTATGTTTAGGGAGCATTCAGTCTTCAAGGTAAAAGGTTCAAGTTAACAACTAGGACTACAGTCTTGAACAGCTTCGATTATAGAAGTATGTAAATAGTGGATACCTCTGAATTGGGCGTTTTTGCCCGAAGCATAGATGACAGGATTCCCGTAGGGTTTCGCTGGAGCTATCCTAGATTGCGGAAGTGTATTAACTGGTTAAGCCTCCTGGAGAGAGGCGTTTCACATATTAGGTCACGCAAAAGGTGCAGTTAACTACAAGAAAATAGAAGTATACTCTGCCCTGGAGAGGTCGGAAGACAGCTGTAGGTTTACAGAATTGTTGGGGAATGTTCGTGTGGGAATATCAGCATCGGGTTATTGTCTTGTGTCGGTACACATTGTTTGTCCATTCGGAACAAGGTTTAGCTTGGTGACGTCACCCTCAGGCTATTTCAAATGACTGAGAGTTTTGATGGTGGGGAGCTGGTGTTGCGGACTTGTGATTGATAGAGAGGTGAACAAGTGGTGGCACGGAAGGCACATGCGCAGGATTGTGGTGGTGCTGGAGAAGGCAGCAACTGTGAAGGAGGGGCTGTACGTGGAGCACGCCATGTAAGGTGCAGAACATGTGAGCTTGTAGCAATAAAAGTGCATATCCATTGCAGTTGAACCCTTTTTCTTGACAGTGGATTATCAAAACCCTCAATTACAGGTCAGGTGAGCGAATGATGTAACCCACATGTCCAGGAGTGATCGGGGGACCGACCCCCACTCAACAGCTTTGCAAAGCCCTGCCACCATGTAAAGACAAAATCATTAAGTACATTGTAGAATGGGCCAGGAGCACTGAAGGAAAGGTAACATGGCCATGGCCGCCAAGTGGCAGTTTTTCCATGGAAGTGCAGCAATAACTATTGACACACTTACAAAACACCAATAAGGGGAAGGAGTTGACAAAATGCATGGCAATTTTTTTGCTTTTTCACGTATTTCAAGAGGGGGCGGCAGACCGGGTATGGATGATGAACCAGCAGGAGGTGAAGAAAGGGGCGCCCACCCCTTCCACACCTCCCCAAAACCCTCCTAGCATAGTATCTTATAAAACAGAGGAAGATCAGGGTGTATATCCATTAAGAGAACTACGGGCAGCAGAGGGATATTCAAATCCAAATGATAAACCACCACCATATACTAAAGAAGAGAACTCGCGAGGTACCGGACAGACTACTCGCATCAGCAGCTCAAACGAGGAGGGGCGGCAGAGAGCAAAGGCAGAGTTTGAGGGCATAGGTACCGAGGAGTGGATAGCAGCACAAATACTCCTGAAACTTAAAGGGAAGACAACGGCGGTCGCAGAAGGAGCAACACGGGCGATAGAGGGCTTGGAAAGGTAACAGGGAAGGCCTGCCTGGGCGGCTCAAGTGGAGCAGAAGGAACAACAAAACAGGGACACAGAGGCTAGGATGGAGCGGGAGGAGAGGTAAAGGTAGGAGGATTTGGAACGAGAGGAAAGGGAGTGAAGAAGGGAAAAGGAGCACATGGAGAAGGAACAAGCAGAGAGACTAGAAAAGGAGTGCAGATGGAAGAATGGGAAAGAAAGGGAAATGACGAAAAGGAGGCAGAACTGGCAGAGTGGAGAAGGCGGATAATTGAGCAAGAAACACTTAAGTATGAAGAAAAGAGGCAGAGGAAGTTGCAGATAGACTGACTGGAGAGGGAACGAGCACGCAAGGAGTTGGATGAGCGAGCAATGAGGGCAGCGAGGGAGCAAGCTGCATTGGAATGGGAAAGGAAACAACGAGAAGGAGAGAGGCAGCCAGAGCCAGATAGCTCAGAGGCACGCCCGGATAGGAGAGTAGGGCAAGGCACTGCACCCTTAGGTATATGTAAAGGAGAAAATAAATATAATTTAGCGGATAATTCCAAAGGGGCATGGTTTTGGACCACAGATGCATCATAATCAGGGAGGGATGGGGATATGGACAGCAGGGACCACAGATTTTTCAGAAGGCTACCAGGGACAGGGAAGGGAGCCACCCCAGTGTAGGACCTGTGTCGAGCTAGGACACATTTGATGAACGTGTCAATTTGGGGGGCTTCAACAGAATTGGGGGATCAAGGACAAATAGGGCAGGAGACTATCGTTCTCAGAACCAACAGCAAGGGCAGATGCAGGGCTCATTCCAACAGACACCACAGACCCCGACTCAAGCACCACCCCCTCAGAGGCACAGGCACCTCAGATGACAGCACCATTAGCCCAGTACCTACTGGCATCACAGCCCAGGGGGACTGCACAGCAGTTAGCACAAATACAGAACGCTGACACGACAGAACACATGGACACCATAGCGACTGTTCTGGTGAGACGACTGGGAGGGGTCACCATGGTGGGAACCACTCTCTTCACCAGGTACGGACTATCCATGTATCCACAATAGGACAGCCCAGAGACAAACTTGATGTGTCCCATCCTATCGGTCACACCAAATCCTGCAGAATAACTTTGCATAAGGGGGACGATGGGTGACAAAACATTTACCTTTCATGTTGACACTGGGGCTACTAGATCATGCATTCGGGAGGGGACATTTGCGCTGTCAGGTGATGCCCTGAACACTCAAGGATTCGCTGGGGCTCGGGAAGTGGTTCCTTTCACAGATAACATCTCTCTATCTATAGGAGATCACAATTTACCTTTACCCTTGCTATACTCTGGACAAGCACCTGTAGACCTATTGGGACGTGCCACTATGAGCAGACTGAACATGACCATTTCATTCCCTGACAGAGGCATAATATGCTCCACACCCGGAAAACACATGTTGAATGTGAGGCAGATTGTTCAGGCATATTGTGGGAGCACAGTACAGAGAGGGGTGCCATTGAACCCAGAAATATTCCAGTATGGAACAGACATAGTTATTGTGTGGATACCAGGCATTGCATGAAAAGTATGTAGGGTTCCAGGTGAGTACCTATTCAGACCAGAGACACCATTGGATGAGCCAGAGGGAACAATAGTGCCAGTGGACATCGAGGCAGTTTTGGCAAGGGAGGACTGAATTGCAGTGCATGCAACAGACGACAAAGGGAGAGCATGGAGAGCCATAATTGAGGTGGCGGAAGGGTGCAGACTCAAAATAGTGACAGACAAGGAGCGTTTTGGAGAAGAGAGGCTGGAGATGGAAATGATGTTCAAAATGGGTGTAAGGTTTTGGTTACAGATCAGTTACAGGGAGGTTGTACAAAAAATGGCAATGGCAATGGCACTGGAGGCACCGCCAACATTCTTGGAGGAGGACATGGCCAAGGTACCCAACATCTTATGGACCACGAGTCCCTATGATGTGGGGTGCATAAACAGCATGGGGGAGTAAAGATAAAACTGAAACCTGGAGCTATTTACCACGAATAAAGCAATATCCCCTAGCAAAGGAAGCAGATGAGGGCATTTATGAAACGATCAGCGCCCTCATTGAGAGAGGCATCTTGGTACCATCAGAATCTCCATGCAACACTGCAGTATACCCAGTGCGCAAGATGAATGGGGGGTAATGGCATTTCATCTAGGATTTACGCCCTCTTAACCACATTGTAGAAGCAGAATATCCAGTAGCAGCAAACCCAGCAACGATCCTGTGTGGCATTCCAGCAGAAGCTACTTGCTTCACTGTAATCGATTTCAGAAATGCATTCTTTTCATTGCCATTACACCCAGACTCACAAGACCTGACCAGCTTTATGTATCGCAACCAGCAGTGGAAACACACTTGTTTGCCACAAGGGCACTGGGAGTTATCAGCTATCTCTAACAGACTGATCCATATGGATCTAAGCAATATTGAGACTGAAAGCACAGTACTACAATATGTAGATGACATCCTGATTTGCAGCGAGCTAGGGGAGCAGTGCAGGACAGACTCAGTACACATGTTGACAGTATTGGCTGACAAGGGATACAAGGTGGACAAGGCCAAACTTTAGTACTGTCAAAAGTACTGTACATTGGGCATCTGATATCCAAGAATTGTAGGCACAATGCCCCAAAGCGAGCACAGACAACACGCAACACACCACAGACTAAAACATTGAGGGAAATGCAGCAATTCTTAGGGTTGTGCAACTATTGTAGATCATGAGTTTTTGATTAGAGCACATACACAAGGCCACTCTTAACAGCACTTAAGGAAGCACAGAGTGGTACAAAGTCATTGATCTGGACACAAGACATGATTGACACATTCACTGAGCTCAAGGAAGGGATATGCACAGCACCAGTGCCAGGAACCCCAGCCTTTGAAAAATAAATGTTCCTATTTTCACACACTGACAGGGTCATAATGAAGGTGGTCCTGACACAGAAGACAAGCATGGGCCATAAGCCACTTGCTAACTACAGTGAGCAACTTAAACCTGTTATGAGAGGACACTATACATGCGAACAATCTGGCAGCTGCGGCCTTCGCAGTGGAGAGAGCATCTACAATAACAATTGGGTGCACCACCACCCTTTACGTGGAACACACCTTGCTTGCCATACTGCACAAACCAAAGAGCACACTGACTACACAAAGAGCATCAGGATATGAGATAATACTATCAAGGCCAGAATTAAGGATAGCATGATGCAAAATGTAAACCCAGGACTATTCATGGCAGATATCTATCAACCAGGAGATCGGGCTCATGGTTGTACCAAGAACATAGACCAATTCAGAGAAACATCCAAGGTGGAGGAATATGCACTCGAGGGGGGAATCATCCTCTATATTGATGGGTCTTCCACGATTGATCAAACTGGGTTCAGGAGGACTGGGGCTGCTGTAGTGAGGCTAAAGGAAGACGGGACAAGTGAGGCAATTGCAAGTGCCCGGTTAGCAACTAATTATTTAGCACAGGCAGCAGAACTAGTGGCACTTATATTAGCCCTACAACACATTGTGGGTAAGAGTGTGACAATATATTCAGATAGCACCTATGTCACATCAACAGTACATTCAAGATTGGCACGATGGCTCAGGAGAGGGTATAGGAGAGCAGATGTAACTCCATTACAGCATGCACTACTGTTAGATGAACTGATTGAAGTAGTAATGTACCCACATGAATTGGCATTGGTGAAGTGCCAAGCACACACCAATGAGGAAGACACCATCTCAAGGGGAAACGAGGCAGCAGACTATGAAGCAAAATGTGCATCCTATTTTGGGGAATTATGGGAACTGAAAGAGAGACCCAACGTCACTGGAGGGGTGAAAAACCTGGTGATGAGAGAAGGGTACAACTACCTACCAGAAACACAGTTTATGGAATTGCAAGAAGCAGCACCCAGAGAGGAAAATGAACTATGGGTAAAACAAGGCTGCTCTATGTCCCCTTTGGTAGGCAGAATTGCATGCAGTACCCTTTGGGTACACTACGCACAATTAAGACTTTAGTTGTAAGCACAATCTCACCTTTGGTACAAGCCCGTACTACACAGTTGTGTGGTATCAGTGGCTGAGCAGCCAGGCTTATCTCAAGAGGGATGTGAGCAGTACAAGATGTTACACAAAGGACTTGCAATCACAGTAGTTCAAACAAACACTATTCAAGGTTTCTTGGTAAAAGAATATACATTTATTTACACAGTCAGTTGGAAAACATTCCACTAGTAAGAAGCATCTCAATATCACACTATAAAACACTACAGTACACAACCAATACATTTCTGAACAAGTTAAGCTCCACCGAAGTGGGAACAAAATGGCACTTCAGTAACTTTCAAAAGGCAGACCCTCCAGCTTATAGCGATTTTGCGATCCCGCAAAATGGCGTGAAAATTGCTGTTTTGCGCAAAATGCCGCAAAAACAACCATTTTGTGCAAAAACGGAACCTTCAAAACATTTATAAAAAAAATAAACAAAGTTCTCTGCAAAAATTACTGTTTTAAAAAGAATACTCAGGGTGCGATGTTCTCAATTTTTTTTACGCAAGAAATTAAATGCGCCAAATTATCTCATCACTTGTGCCCAAAAAAAGAGAAGCCCAATCCACAAGGGACACATGAATGGGCCATTTTATATGTGTGCCCATTCAGATGGCGTTTCTGCCAATTTAAAATCGCATCACTCATTTTCAAGCAGATGCACTTTTAAATGTGCAGAAACTGTAGGCAACCCTACGCGCACGGGATGTGGGGTGCCACTGCATGACAGTGTCTTTCCAGGCATTTCTTTCAAGGTATGATCCGCTGCTGTGTCGCTTGCATTTCTGTTCCTCAAACAGAATAAAAATGCATTTTTTGGGTCGCATTTTACCGTGGCAGGCCCCTCTCGGGAGAGCAATTCTAATCAAGGTACTACCCATTTTGATGACAAAAATCGATCGAATGGTACAATTTGACCTATTTCGTCCAGTACTATTCAATCGATTTTTATAAATACCAAACATGTGTTGTGGGGGTGTCACCCGCTCCCTAAATTCAGTATTTTTGGGTTAGGGGGTTGCAGGGGTGTCACCCACTTACTCAAAATTGAAGGTGGGGCCAGAAAAAAAAAGAAAATAACAAAAAAGTGACCCTGCAAAGTCGGATCCGACCCGTGTTAGAGGGACGGATCTGACAATGCAGGGTTGCAGGGGAAGTGGCAGCCACCAAGCAGTTAAGTAGGGTAAGGGGTGGTGGTGAAAGGTACATTTTGTGTTGTTTGGCTGAAGTGCAAATCAATTCGCAGCGAAATTGACTATGGTCAATTCCGCCGCAAATAATTACACTTTGGTCAAACAACCCAGAACACCATTCAAGGCAGCTGGCCAGCGCACAATTTGCGCTGCAGCTCAAGCCTGTGGAATTGCGCCGGTTGCCTTTGAGAATAAGGTGACCTGCTCATTTCCAAAAATGGGTTGTCTAAAAATAGTATATCCTCGGCTCTATTTTTAAATGCCCAATTTTTTGAGGACCTGGGTCAAAATCTACATTTAAAAAAAAAATGATTGCACTATGAGAGGGAAAGGAGAGAGGGGAGAGTGATGGGTGAGATGTGAAGTGATAGGCAAGAAAGCAGAGGGAGAGCTGTGGATCTGAGGAGGAAGCGTTGCACAAGAGAGCAGAGGAAGCAGTGATGAGGTGGGCCAGAAATCTGTGAGCGAGCAGAGGTACAGAAATTAGAGGGATCGTGTGGTCAGTGTGCCAGAAAGCAGAGAGGTTTTTGATTAGAGCACATACACAAGGCCACTCTTAACAGCACTTAAGGAAGCACAGAGTGGTACAAAGTCATTGATCTGGACACAAGACATGATTGACACATTCACTGAGCTCAAGGAAGGGATATGCACAGCACCAGTGCCAGGAACCCCAGCCTTTGAAAAATAAATGTTCCTATTTTCACACACTGACAGGGTCATAATGAAGGTGGTCCTGACACAGAAGACAAGCATGGGCCATAAACCACTTGCTAACTACAGTGAGCAACTTAAACCTGTTATGAGAGGACACTATACATGCGAACAATCTCTGGCAGCTGCGGCCTTCGCAGTGGAGAGAGCATCTACAATAACAATTGGGTGCACCACCACCCTTTACGTGGAACACACCTTGCTTGCCATACTGCACAAACCAAAGAGCACACTGACTACACAAAGATCATCAGGATATGAGATAATACTATCAAGGCCAGAATTAAGGATATCATGATGCAAAATGTAAACCCAGGACTATTCATGGCAGATATCTATCAACCAGGAGATCGGGCTCATGGTTGTACCAAGAACATAGACCAATTCAGAGAAACATCCAAGGTGGAGGAATATGCACTCGAGGGGGGAATCATCCTCTATATTGATGGGTCTTCCACGATTGATCAAACTGGGTTCAGGAGGACTGGGGCTGCTGTAGTGAGGCTAAAGGAAGACGGGACAAGTGAGGCAATTGCAAGTGCCCGGTTAGCAACTAATTATTCAGCACAGGCAGCAGAACTAGTGGCACTCATATTAGCCCTACAACACATTGTGGGTAAGAGTGTGACAATATATTCAGATAGCACCTATGTCACATCAACAGTACATTCAAGATTGGCACGATGGCTCAGGAGAGGGTATAGGAGAGCAGATGTAACTCCATTACAGCATGCACTACTGTTAGATGAACTGATTGAAGTAGTAATGTACCCACATGAATTGGCATTGGTGAAGTGCCAAGCACACACCAATGAGGAAGACACCATCTCAAGGGGAAACGAGGCAGCAGACTATGAAGCAAAATGTGCATCCTATTTTGGGGAATTATGGGAACTGAAAGAGAGACCCAACGTCACTGGAGGGGTGAAAAACCTGGTGATGAGAGAAGGGTACAACTACCTACCAGAAACACAGTTTATGGAATTGCAAGAAGCAGCACCCAGAGACGAAAATGAACTATGGGTAAAACAAGGCTGCTCTATGTCCCCTTTGGTAGGCAGAATTGCATGCAGTACCCTTTGGGTACACTACGCACAATTAAGACTTTAGTTGTAAGCACAATCTCACCTTTGGTACAAGCCCGTTCTACACAGTTGTGTGGTATCAGTGGCTGAGCAGCCAGGCCTATCTCAAGAGGGATGTGAGCAGTACAAGATGTTACACAAAGGACTTGCAATCACAGTAGTTCAAACAAACACTATTCAAGGTTTCTTGGTAAAAGAATATACATTTATTTACACAGTCAGTTGGAAAACATTCCACTAGTAAGAAGCATCTCAATATCACACTATAAAACACTACAGTACACAACCAATACATTTCTGAACAAGTTAAGCTCCACCGAAGTGGGAACAAAATGGCACTTCAGTAACTTTCAAAAGGCAGACCCTCCAGCTTATAGCGATTTTGCGATCCCGCAAAATGGCGTGAAAATTGCTGTTTTGCGCAAAATGCCGCAAAAACAACCATTTTGTGCAAAAACGGAACCTTCAAAACATTTATAAAAAAAATAAACAAAGTTCTCTGCAAAAATTACTGTTTTAAAAAAAATACTCAGGGTGCGATGTTCTCAATTTTTTTTACGCAAGAAATTAAATGCGCCAAATTATCTCATCACTTGTGCCCAAAAAAAGAGAAGCCCAATCCACAAGGGACACATGAATGGGCCATTTTATATGTGTGCCCATTCAGATGGCGTTTCTGCCAATTTAAAATCGCATAACTCATTTTCAAGCAGATGCACTTTTAAATGTGCAGAAACTGTAGGCAACCCTACGCGCACGGGATGTGGGGTGCCACTGCATGACAGTGTCTTTCCAGGCATTTCTTTCAAGGTATGATCCGCTGCTGTCGCTTGCATTTCTGTTCCTCAAACAGAATAAAAATGCATTTTTTGGGTCGCATTTTACCGTGGCAGGCCCCTCTCGGGAGAGCAATTCTAATCAAGGTACTACCCATTTTGATGACAAAAATCGATCGAATGGTACAATTTGACCTATTTCGTCCAGTACTATTCAATCGATTTTTATAAATACCAAACATGTGTTGTGGGGGTGTCACCCGCTCCCTAAATTCAGTATTTTTGGGTTAGGGGGTTGCAGGGGTGTCACCCACTTACTCAAAATTGAAGGTGGGGCCAGAAAAAAAAAGAAAATAACAAAAAAGTGACCCTGCGAAGTCGGATCCGACCCGTGTTAGAGGGACGGATCTGACAATGCAGGGTTGCAGGGGAAGTGGCAGCCACCAAGCAGTTAAGTAGGGTAAGGGGTGGTGGTGAAAGGTACATTTTGTGTTGTTTGGCTGAAGTGCAAATCAATTCGCAGCGAAATTGACTATGGTCAATTCCGCCGCAAATAATTACACTTTGGTCAAACAACCCAGAACACCATTCAAGGCAGCTGGCCAGCGCACAATTTGCGCTGCAGCTCAAGCCTGTGGAATTGCGCCGGTTGCCTTTGAGAATAAGGTGACCTGCTCATTTCCAAAAATGGGTTGTCTAAAAATAGTATATCCTCGGCTCTATTTTTAAATGCCCAATTTTTTGAGGACCTGGGTCAAAATCTACATTTAAAAAAAAAATGGTTGCACTATGAGAGGGACAGGAGAGAGGGGAGAGTGATGGGTGAGATGTGAAGTGATAGGCAAGAAAGCAGAGGGAGAGCTGTGGATCTGAGGAGGAAGCGTTGCACAAGAGAGCAGAGGAAGCAGTGATGAGGTGGGCCAGAAATCTGTGAGCGAGCAGAGGTACAGAAATTAGAGGGATCGTGTGGTCAGTGTGCCAGAAAGCAGAGAGGAAGCGGTTGACCGGAAAGAGGCAGTGAGCTGCAGTTTGGGAAAAAGGATGAGGGAAGAGTGCGATAGAATGGGAGAAAGAATGCAAGATGCAGAAGCAGCACAAAAGAATGAAGGACTGAATATTGCCGGAGGAATTGTAAAGTGTAAGATGTGAGTTGGGAGTATGACTTGCAGTGTGGCTGGGGCTGGGCAGTGCAAATTGTGACTTGACAGTGTGACATAGCACGTGAGTATTTGTATGACAGAGTGAGAGGTTCAGGAATGCAAGTTGTAATGGGGAGTTGGTGAATATGTGTGATGTGTGTTGGTGAGAGAGGTGTGTCAGTGTTTGGGGGTTTGGAGAACATAGAAGGGGAATATTTTCAGCATTACAACTGATAATGATCAATTTAGTTAATACTATTAAATAGGCATGCACATTAAACAAAAAAATGTAGCCAAATCAAACACTGTTCTGCCAAGCCAGAGACATCTGGGACTCTTCCTATTAAATTAATACAAAAGATACATAATAATGATACCCAGGCTCTCTTGTAGCCTTTCACTCTGCCAATTTCCTGCAATGTGGCAATCTTATACCCTCCAGTTAATACAAAATGTCCCGCAAAACTGCCACAATAAATGAAGGTTTGTGCTGCAAAATTTGCCATTTCATGCCGCAAAATTTGCCATTTCATGCCGCAAAATCCTGGAAGGTCTGAAAAGGGGTAAAAGACAAAGGTTCAAATAGTTGAAGCACAATTACTTTCATAGGCAGGGCAAATAGTTTCAGTTCACTACAACAGGCAATTCAATTCAATTTGCCTGGGCCAAAGTCAATGGTTCAGTGTCTTGGATAGGATAGCACATTTCGGGTAGTAAACGGTTAAGTCTTTGCCAATGTTCTTAGAAGTAGTTTGCCAGAAAAAGAGTTATATGTCGGATTAGGAGCAAACAAGACTCCAAAGTTGGGAAAGTTTCACAAACTTCCATTGCGGCAGAAAGGATTTCCACGGCCGCGTTTGCACAGTACCTTAAGTATGAAGAAAAGCTGCAGCTGAGGCAGTTGTTCCTGGCAGTTCCTACATATCTCGCTGTTCCGTAGCTTCAGTCTTGGGGACAAGAAGGAGGATGTTGGGAGGTTCTTGCACTGCCCAGGGAAGAAGCCACAAGCTTGACAAAACGTCAGTTTTGAGGTGTGAGTGCCTTAAAGTCCACAAACTGGTATCCTTCTCACTGGCTATCCAGTTTTCAACAGCAATCTGATGAAAATCCGACCAGTATGGAGATGGTGTCCAGGTGGCTTATGAGTTGGTTGTTCCCACCAGCTTAAGGGAAGAATTTGTCCTTGAAGGAGCTTCTCTGTCAATGGAGTTTCAGGCAATTCCTTACCTGCAGCAGGTCTTCTCCGGGCAAACCAACGATCCAGGAGTTGCAGCAGTCATCCACCTTCAGCTCATCTTCACTTCTTTCATTCCAGTGGTCGACTCTGCTTTCCAAGTCCCAGAGACCTGCTTTTAAACAGTTTTCTCCCATTCATTCCAGCCTAGCTGTCACTCACCCAGCAGGGTGGCTGTCCTGGCCAGACAGTCAGCCAGCCAATCACACCAGAGTGCATTGACGTCTCCTAGGAGAATAAGCACAGGGTGTTTCGGGCACCTCCCTCACATCCTGTCCACCCCAGACACTCAGGCACCAGAGGAGGGCTTCATTACTGAAGCCCGACAAAGGGCATAGAACAAATGGTTTGCCATCAGAAATCTACGATTAACAACATCCCCGCTGGGGAATTTTACAGGGCTAGGTGAAATTGTAGCCGTGACAAAGACTATCTGGAAGAAGTGAATGTACTAATCAGAAGGTTTTTAGAAAGAGGGTATTACCCAAATTCTATATCTAAAGCACAGGCAAATATGCATTTTCCAAGCAATTGGATTTAATTGTCAATCAGACCAAAACTAGAATTGAACAACGCCATATTGCCATCATCACACAGTATTCACAGGATTCCCCAAAACTCTACGAATTGGTTACCAAGCATTGGAGCATTTTAAGATTAGATAAGGATCTGGAGCCCTTTTTGTCAGAAAAGCCCAAACTGACTTTTACTAGAGCACCAACTATCAAACGAAAAGTTAGTCCTTCCTTTCTGAACATCAATGATGAGAGTGACAAAAATTGGTTATGTACAAAAATGTTTTTTTTCAAATGTGAATCTGGTAACCACTGTAGATATGCACACACCAACTGTGATACTTTCAGTGACATGACTGGTAGAACCATTTGCATTAATGCTTCCATTAATTGTAAATCTTGCTATGTAGTGTATGCTATTATATGCGTATGTGGAAGGCTATATGTGGGTAGCACCATACGACAGCTGAGAATCCGGATCAGAGAACATCTAGCAAGTCTAAGAAACCCTGATTTGAAAACCACTTGCCATACATTGGCAGGAGCAGCATCAGTTGGGCAACAAAGAAGATATACGCTTCATTGGTCTTATCAAAACCACTATGGGCAAAAGAGGCGGGAATATGAAATTAAAGTTAAGGCAATTAGAGAGCAAACTTATCTGCCATCTCAGATGTACTACAATTGGTCTCAACTGTGACCACAAAATGAGTCTGACTCATAACCATAGGGATTCACATACTTCAAACAATGTTTAGTTATGCCTCAAATTGTATCCATTTGACCAGCACAAATGATCCCTTTTCAAAGATAAATATATACATATATATTTCTCATAGTCTAATTGTTAGGAATCCCATGGCCTTGACCCCGTAGTGTAGCCGTAGAATTCCTCAAAACGATACTCCCCTTGGGTTAGGACGGATACCAATAACACCAATAAGAGTATTGCTCAGAATAATGGAGATCAGTCGTAGACTCGAACTTGTGGATTCTGTTACGGGATGATTTGCAACTCTCAACAGGATTAGTAACCTAAAAATAAAGGTACAACTCAGAAACATCCACAAGACATCCTCAATACCATAAACAATGCAGGTGAATACTACACTGTACAATAACGGGAAGTATGACAGAGAGGAGATGTAAATTTGTAAAGGACAAATGGTCTAGAGGGAACTTCCCCTGACACACCACAAGTACCGTAAGAAATCTAGGAATACGGGTAACCATGAAATCTTAGATTAAAAAGCAGGCTTACCGAGATGGATGTAGCAGGAGAGCAACTCGAGCAACTCTGGTTGCGGAAGTTAGAGAATCACCCGACGCCACAAGGACGCAGAACTAAGGTGGTGAGTCTCTAGTTCACTGGAACCACCGGACCCGACGGCACATGGACACCTTTTCCTGAGGTGGCAAGTCTCAAGTCCACACAAAAACCACTAGACCCGACGGCACGAGGATGCCTTATGTAGAGTGATTCCGAGACCAAAGGTTGCGGGTAAGTTGTTTTTTCCACGTTCTTCCGTTGAGTTGCAAAAGTTTTCCAATAAGCAGATCCGAGGTGTTCTGTGGGAGATGGAGTGTGCTGATTCCTTAAATAGATGAGACAAAGTATGCAGCTTCAGGGTCCGCGATGCAGTAACGGGACTGTGGCACTGCACGTGGTTACTGTGATCGTACGTGAGCAGTAAGCAAGAGTATCTGAGGCTTGGACAAAGAGGCAGTCAATAGCGGAGGCAGGGTTTGACAACAGGCGGGCAACAAGAGGCAATGAGGGAAGACAAAAACAGTCCATGGACGTAGCCAGAGGTCAAAGTACCAAAAAGACAGGTAACCAAACAAGGGGCAAGGCAAAAGCAATCCGTTAGGCAGGCAAGGGTCGTATAGACAAGGGCAATATAAAGCAAGGTCAGCAAGAAACAAGTAACTCACTTCAATCAGAAGCGCTGAGCCGATTCCCCTTGTGGCTTAAAAGCCCAATGTCATGTGATCTCCAGTCACGTCGCACGTGACCACTACGGCGCCTGGAACGACCCAGTCTCCAGGGCAACCATAAACGCTCCGTGAGACGGGTCCTAGCAGTCATGAAAAACCAATGTGCCAAAGGCACAGAGTGTCTCCGTGAAGCCATGCCCCTTAAAACTCTGGGACTTCGGGTAGCAGTGTGGTGCGAAAAGCGAACACCAGGTAACCATGGGACTGGTTTGTTGCGTATCCTTACAGTTCCCTTTCCCAAAAAGCACCGACTCTCCGGGAGGCCCAAAATTGAGAAACCAACCTAGGAGCATGGACATTCCCAACAGGTTCCCATGTTCGATCTTCCGGACCGTACCCCTTCCAATCAATTAGATATTGACGGACGCCCCATGATACACGGGTATCCAGGATCTGATGGACCTCGTATTCATCCGAACCCTGGACCAAAACTGGGTATGGACAGGGCTGTAACCTTGTGGAAGCAGGGCAAGGCTTAACCAAGGAGACATGGAACACCGGATGAATCTTCCAGCGATCAGGTAAACATAAACGAACCACCACTGGGTTCACAATTTCCACCACCTTGTAAGGACCCACAAAACGAGGCTGAAGTGCTTTCCTGCCAGGCATCTTTAAGTTCCTTGTGCAAAGCCAAACTAAAGAACACACCTGATAACAAGGTGCTGACGATCAATGCCGATCCGAGATTTCCTAAGCCGCAGAATGAGCATTTGATAATTGTTGTTTGACATCATTCCGTAATTTGGCTAAATTCTGCACACAAGTGTAGGCCGCAAGTACGGTCAAAGGAGGAACTAAAGACAGGGGTAGAGTGCCTGGATGAAAGCCAAACATAGCAAGGAACGCCAGTCTTCTTGATATTGCAGAATGAGACAACGTAAATATTACTCCATTGTGGAGTTGAGCCACTCGGTTTGTCCATCCGTCTGCGGATGATACGCAGAAGAAAACCTATCATCAATGCCCAAGGCAGAGGTGATCGCTTTCCAGAACTTGGATGTAAACTGCGGCCCTCTGTCAGATACTATTATGGTAGGTAAACCAAAGAAACGAAATACGTTCTGTATAAACATGTTAGCCAGAGCTAGGGGGGAAGGCAGTCCCTTGCAAGGAATAAAACAAGCCACCTTTGTGAAGTAATCAACGACAACCCACAAGGTGTCATAACCCCGCACAGGCGATAGTTCCACTACAAAATTAATGGAAATCATAGTCCACGGTGAATCGGGAACCGGAAGAGGTTGTAACAAACCCATTGGTTTAGAACGAAGACCCTTTCCCTGGGCACATATGGCACAAGAAGAGACATAGGGCCTCATTACACGGTAGGCGGTAAGGGTTTACCGGTACCGGTATTTTACCGGTACCGGTAAACCCTTACCGCCTTACTACGAGGTCCCTTTGCTGGTTGGAGAATTTAACGCCTGCTTTTTGCAGGCGTTAAAAACCAACCCTCAAAGGGACCAGGGAGCTAATTACAGTACCGCAATTTGCGCTGGCGTAATTAGCACCTTCCCCATTCCCATTATGCCCTATGGGGCAAAAATGGGAATGGGGAATTACCGCCCCACCAACCTTGGAATAGGGTGGTAATTCCCCTTTCCACCAAGGCGGTGCCGGTATTTTACCGGCATGGACCAAGGTGCTAATAGACCAAGGTCTTCCGTACTCCAGGGTGACCTGCCACTTTAGAATCATGACACCAGTTCAAGGCCATAACTCTAGTGTTCTCATCCGGTAGAAACACCCGACCCTGAACGTAAGGGAGACTCTATACAATATCCATGTTGTATTCCTGGACCTCGATGGGATCTGATTGAACCCAATCCCTTAAACTGGTTTTCATGGAACGCTGTAATACACAACCACAAGCTACCTGATGGGGTAGGACAAACGCAGTATCGGGATTCAACATATTGTCAGGAGCATGGATACAGGAAAGGGCATCAGCGTTGCTGAGTACCTGGACGATACGTGACCACAAAGTTGTAAAATGAAAACAACGCATGCCAGCGAAAATGCCTGGCGGTGTTACACCTTACCGAATGCAAAGCCACAAGGTTCCTATGATCCGTGAACACCTGTACAGGTGAGGAAGTGCCAAGGAGATGGTGTCTCCATACAAGAAACAAATCATGGACTGCCAAAAGTTCCTTTTCCGTGACCGAGTAGTTCTTTTCATAAGAGGTTAATTTTCGTGAATGAAAAGCCACTGGGTGAAGATCACCAGTGTCTTGACAAACCTGGGATAGAAAGGCACTAACCGCAACATCTGATGTGTCTGCCTCCACAATTAATGGCAATGTAGGGTCAAGAAGCTGTAATACAGAAGCGGTCGTGAAAGCCTCTTTTAACAGATCAAAAGCATTTTCAGTGTCTGGATTCCATACAAAACGCGACTTGCAACTGGTCAACGCAGTTAGGGGGGTCACAATCGTGGAAAAAGAGCGAATAAAGCATCTGTAAAAGTTGGAAAAACCAAAAAATTACTGTAGCGACTTCGGATTTTTAGGGACAGGCCAAGACAGCACCGCTTCTACCTTAGACCAGCTCATATGTATCCCATGGTTGGTAATGATGTACCCTAAGAATTCCACTGAGGTGACATGAAAAACATACCTTTCTAATTTGCCGTACAGGTGATTGTACCTCAATTTCTGCAGAACTGCAGATACGTGTTGAACATGGGTTTCAAGATCAGGTGAGTATATGAGGATATCGTCCAAATAAATGACCACAAAAACATCCAGCATTTCCTTGAATATATCGTTAATGAAGTGCTGGAAAGTGGCAGGGGCATTGCAAAGCCCGAATGGCATCACACGGTATTCGTATAGACCATAACGCATCTTAAAAGCCGTTTTCCATTCGTCCCCCTGACGAATCCTCACCAAGTTGTATGCACCTCTGAGATCCAATTTGGTAAAGATCTCAGAAGAGCCCAATTGATCCAATAATACCGAGATAAGTGGTATAGGATATTGGTTTCTTATCGTGATGGCATTCAGCTCCCGATAATCTATGCAAGGCCTCAAATCCCCTTCCTTCTTGGGCACGAAGAACATCGGAGAGGCTGCTGGCGAACGTGAGGGTCGTATGAATAACGGTTTTAAGAGAGTTATTGATATATTCTTTTAAGAGAGCGTATTCCTTTACTGTCAAAGAGTACACTCTACCAACCGGTAACTTGGCCCCTGGTACAAGGTCAATTGGACGGTCGTAGGGTCTGTGGGGGGGCAAGACGTCAGCCCCCCTAGGGTCAAACACATCTCGATATGTAGCATATACTTCAGGAAGTAAGACCTTAGCTACAACCCCTACAGTGGGAGTGATCAACAACAACGGTCGACAAGGGTTAGGAAGACCAAAACTAGAGGAGAAACAAGAATCTTCACAGTAAGGGGAAACAAAGTCTACTCCACCAGACTTCCAATCAATACAAGGATTATGTAACTTCAACCAAGGTACACCCAAAATAAGTTGAAACTGAGGGGCAGCAATGACATCGAAAGAGATGCATTCCACATGCCTGGCACGAATAGTCATGGTTAAGGAAATGGTCGGCTCAGTAACCCAACCAGATAAAAGAGTGGTACCATCGACAGCATTCACTAGTTCAGGTTTAATCTTCGTCACCAGGGGAATACACAAACCGTGGACATAATCAGAGTCAAGGTAGTTGCCAGTGGCACCAAAGTCGAGAATGGCCTTAACCAGCCACGAAGAACCATCCGGAATAGCCAATTGGGTCTGAATAAAAAACATAGTTGTGATTATGGGGGTCCTGAGAACTTGAGCGTTGCAATAAGACCCCATCTACTGCCAGGCTTTCAAGTTTCCCTGCTTCTTAGGTTTGCGGATACACTGACGTAAAACATGATCAGAGGCCCCGCAGTAAAAACATAAATTGTCCCTCCTACGTGGTTCCCATTCCTCTGCAGTAAGAGGCCCCCGAATAGCCCCTATCTGCATTGGTTCACTGCCACTAGATGAGGCCACAGGTATAGGTATGGGGATTTGGGTCTTGCATTCCCCTTTACATTCTGAACGCCTGGCATCTATTTGAAGTACCATATCAAGGAGATCTGGAAATGCTGTAGGCAACACAGGAACGGTGGCCAATATATTCTTTAGAGGGTTGGACAGACCTTTGTAAAACCGGGAGGTCTTCTCCTCTTCTGGCCAATTGGTTTCAGCTGCTATTGATTGAATATGGCCAGATAGGAGAATAGTGTCGAATCACCCTGTGCGAGGTCCAACAACTCACTCTAGATCCGTGGCTTGTGTTTTATACCTAGTGTCAAAAACACGGCTCATTGCCTCAAGAAGTGCATCACAGTCTTACAACATGTGACTACCCTCTTCCAATAGAGGATTAGCCCATGCTGCCGCCGTTCCTCCCAAGTGCGAGAGAACAAACGCGGCCTTAGTAGTCGAGTCCGGAAAAGAATTTGGCCGGCACAAAAAGTTAACAAAGGTCCTGAACACTCTAGGGTCCCCAGTGAACCTTTCTGGAGGGGCAAGAGGAAATTGGGCCGTTAAATGCATGGGATTTTGAGCATGATTCCCAGATGATAGACCCGAAGTTGAAGGCCCTGTTGTTGGGGGCACACTAGTAGTAGCAACAGGAATGGAAACCTGAGACTCATCCATGCGACGTTGTGTCACGTTATGCGCGGCAGCCATGTCATTCCTTAAATCGGCTACTAACTGCATAATTCCAGCCAAGTTCTCACTGATCTCCATATTAGGCGGCTTCTCATTCTGTTAGGAATCCCACAGCCTTGACCCCGTAGTGTAGCCGTAGAATTCCTCAAAACAATACTCCCCTTGGGTTACGAAGGATACCAATGACACCAATAAGAGTATTGCTCAGAAGAATGGAGATCAGTCGTAGACTCGAACTTGTGGATTCTGTCACGGGATGATTTGGGACACTCAACAGGATTAGTAACCTAAAGATAAAGGTACAACTCAGAAACATCCACAAGACATCCTCAATACCATAAATAATGCAGGTGAATCTAGTAATACGGGGAAAAGCAACTCGAGCAACTCTGGTCGTGGAAGTTAGAGAACCACCCAACGGCACGAGGACGCAGAACTAAGGTGGTGAGTCTCTAGTTCACTGGAACCACCGGACCCGACAGCAGGCAGACGCCTTTTCCTAGAGTGGTAAGTCTCAAGTCCACACAAAAACTACCGGACCCGATGCATGAGGACGCCTTATGTAGACTGATTCCGAGACCAGAGGTTGCGGGTAAGTTGTTTTTCCACGTTCTTCCGTTGAGTTGCAAATGTTTTCCAATAAGCAGATCCGAGGTGTTCTGTGGGAGATGGAGTGTGCTGATTCCTTAAATAGACGAGACAAAGTACGCAGCTTCAAGGTCGGCGATGCAGTAACGGGACTGCGGCACTGCATGTGGTTACTGTGATCGTACATGAGCAGTAAGCAAGAGTTTCTGAGGCTTGGACAAAGAGGCAGTCAATAGCGGAGGCAGGGTTTAGCAACAGGCGGGCAACAAGAGGCAAAGAGGGAAGACAAAAACAGTCCAGGAACGTAGCCAGAGGTCAAAGTACCAAGAAGACAGGTAACCAAACAAGGGGCAAGGCAAAAGCAATCCGTTAGGGAGGCAAGGGTCGTATAGACAAGGGCAATATAAAGTGAGGTCGGCAAAAAACATGTAACTCACTTCAATCAGAAGCGCTGAGCCGATTCCCCTAGCAGCTTAAAAGCCCAATGTCACATGATCTCCAGTCACGTCGCACGTGACCACTACGGCGCCCGGAAAGACCCAGTCTCCAGGGCGACCGTAAACGCTCCACGAGACGGGTCCTATCAGTCAAGAAAAACCGATGTGCTGGAGTGTGGCCTGGAGCTCATGGCGAGTAGAGGCTGACTTGCCAAGCTCCGGCCGAGGCGCCGTTCCTAGATCCTTATTGCCAGCTAAAATCACACCCTCATTGTTGTAAAACAGCCACGAGGGTAGCTGAAGCAGACCCCAACACAATCCGATCGATCTGCCGAAAAATAGGATCTCCAGGACTGGTGGGACTGCACTCAAGCTGATCCCTCCTTCCCGCATTGACACGCATCCAAGATGGTGGCCCGCCGGTGACTGCGAGGCCCCCCGGCGAAGCGACGCCGTACGGCGCAAATGCAGAGAGCCGCGATCACAATGGACCCTGATCTCCCGTGCGGGTGCACCCAAATACTGTTGCTGCCCACCCGAGGTGACCCCGCCGAGCTTCGGGCTGCTGGGGGAGCTTGATGTCATGCTGACCGAACTCCGTGCACGAACTGAGGCCGGGGGGTGCAGCTCGAAGAAGCCGGAAACATCCACCCGAGACCCCATCCCAACACTGCCGGGATACACCCGGAAGGAGAAGTTATCACAGGAACCCGGAGTGAGGAGCGACACGAGGAAACGCACATCAATAAATGAAGCACAGAGCCGGCCTTTCCTCCCTGCCTCCGAACTGCCCAGCCACGGTGAAGCAGAGACGAGCAACCAAAGGTGAGGATGCGAGGAGAACGGAAGGGCCAACGCATTAGCTGTTGCACCTCCCATAGATTCAGGGGTAGTGCTAAAGACCACCAACACAGCGAGTGACTCACCCAGAAACTGACCAGTGGGTACCCAGCACCAGCCCCTTCTGGCCACTTAATACAGAGACTTACCAATCCAGGGACCACAAACAGCATAACAGAGTGCAGGGCGAGGGCTCTCTGACACCCAAACAAACGTGCCACTTGCACTAGGAGCCACAACCCTGCCCCCATCCCCAACAACAAACAAAGGACATTATAATATTGGTCGGGCCCACCCGCTCAACCCCGAATCCACTCAGATTCTCACCGGAGACCTACACACCCTGCCCCCAAAGTAAGCTGAGCAACACACCATTAAAGCTTCAGCATGGCCGCCAGGAATAAAGGGAAACCAGTCACCAGGAACACGTATGTCTCTACCAAAGCGAAAACCCCTGTGCAAACCCGCCCTTTCACCCCAGAACCTGAATAGGCAAGAGAGGGAGAACCCACTGATAACCAATCCTAGGTACTGGAAGCCATTGCATTGCTGCGGACACATATGGACTCCAAGATTGATGAATTCAGATCAGACATCCAACTCATGTGCCAAAATGCCCGAAACCTAACTGAAAGGGTGACAACCGCTGAGACAACCATAAATGAAAGGGCACAGTAGCCCTGAAGGCCAAGGTCGTGGACCTCGAGAGGAAAGTGGCTGCGCTTGAGGCAAGGTCTGATGAGGCCGAAGGTCGTGCTAGACGGGGCAACGTCAGAATACTGGGAGTACCAGAGGGGAGCGAAGGCCCAAACCCAATGGCTTACATAGAGTCCCTGTTACAACAAGAGATAGGGGCTGGGAAGCTAACGCAAGGATTCACAGTGGAAAGGGCACACAGGTCCCTCCAGAAGAGGCCCCCACCCGGCACACACCCTCACCCCATAATCGCCAAAATACTCAACTTCCAAGACAGAGAAGTCATCTTGAGGCACTCCAGGGAAGAGGGACCCATAGAACGCGGCAAATCCAAAATAACTATCTACCCCGATTACACCCAGAAAATTCAAAGGGAAAGAAACTCATTTGTGCCGGTGAAAGCAAGACTCAGACATTTAAATCTGAAATACATGTTACTCTACCCATCGAGATTGAAGGTCATTTACAAAGGGCGAGCGATATTCCTGGAGAACCCAGAAGCCGCCAACATGTGGCTGGAAGACAACAACCTTGCAGAAGGTAAAGACGCTCACCAGAAGGAAGACTAAGACAAACCCTAAATCAGGATGTGAGAATCGAAACCACTTATGAACCTATGCTTCTAACGCAGACATAAGGCAACCAGAAACCTAGCAGGTAATCCAATCAACAGTTGGCCACACAGAAGCGGCCCTCGCTCGGCCTCCCACCAGGTGCCAGGCTCGACCCCCACGAAAAGCCCAGGACATGCCAGTTGCCTGACCGACCCACCTCGTGCCCGATACCCAGATAGGTCCAGACGGCGCGAGAGCGTCTGAGCACCAAATGAAAAATGTAGTCGCTAGGCGCACCAGTTATAGTTATGTTAAGTGTTTTATTAGTTACACAGTTTTCAAACCACTAACACTCACGAGACTTAGGAAATGTCAGAATCAAGAATTGAGAACAAGAGGACCCTGGAAGCCAACTCCAGGACTCCGCAGTCCGGGGCCGAGACTACACCACAACCCCGGTGAGGGCCGAATAGATGGACCCAAAGCACTAACCCAATGGAGTCGCAACTCAAGGTAATGACGTGGAACGTGAGGGGGGTGGGCTCGTACCTAAGAAGAAATCGGATTCAACCCTATCTCTGCAGAAAAAAGGTCTCAATTGCAATGTTACAAGAGACCCACCTCACGGAAGAGACCATGTCAAAACTGACAGAGAAATGGGGTGGAATCGGAAGGGGAGCACCTTACTCCAAATACGCAAGGGGAGTGTTCATGTGGGTGAATCCAAATGTGCCCTTTCAACTACAGGGCCTTGAGACTGATAAGGAAGACAGGTACATAATAATGTGGGGTACTATCGAACAAGTGGCAGTCTGTCTGGTGAATTCCTACCTCCCACAACACGGAATACCCTCACACCTCAGAGCGAGCAAACAATTCCTCTCCACAGATAGCTGCATTACACTTGCCAGAGCCTTGATACTGTCCAAATTAGACTATTGTAATGGACTTTACATTGGAGCTAATAAACAGACCATCCACAAAATTCAAGTGCTCCAGAACAATGCCTTGAGAGCAGCACTCAAGATTAATAGAAACGAGCATATATCCTCGACAAGAAGAGAATACAAATGGCTCACCACCATAGACAAAATTCATCTCAAAATCGCTTCCCTCACCCACAAATGTATCAACAACAAAGCTCCACCTTACCTCATGGATAGATTACGCAAAAGGACTTCTTCCAGACCTACCAGAATAGCCAACGCAAACTGCCTCCAAGTCCCGCGTTTCAAACTTGCCACTATAGGAGGAAATAGCTTCCCGGTCAAGGCTGCGCAGTTATGGAACTCCCTCCCGCATGATGTCAGAGAACCTCAGCCTTTCGCAAAATTTAGACAAAACCTCACTAGGTGGCTGAGAGCCAATGACAGCTAACTAGTCCACTTGTCACATTGTACATCACTGTATATAACTATATATTACGTGAACAGGAGCATGCTCCTCGCTCCCCTGTCCTGATCTCTCCTTGCTCCCCTGTCCTTGATCTCTCCCCAACGACAGCTAACTAGTCCACTTGTCACATTGTACATTACTGTATATAACTTTATATTACGCGAACAGGAGCATGCTCCTTGCTCCCCTGTCCTTGATCTCTCCTTGTTCATATCTGCTTGCTGTAATATTGCTGATGTCTATGTCTACACTTCCTGCCTTTTCCTGTACTTGCAATTAGCCGAGCATATCTGTAACCAAGCTCAGCGCATCTCTGCACCTTCATCTGATTTCTATGTACCTGTAACCAAGTTGAGCATATCCTTGTCTGTTTGCGCCCTGATACTCCAGGGTATGGCGCGCTATACAAATAATAAACTAAACTAAACTAAACCTCAAAACACAGAGAAGAACCTTTATCTGGGGAGGCGACTTCAACTGCGTCATAGATGGCTCCATGGATAGGTCAGAACCACCCCACCAACCAAGCAACGCCCCAACCCACGCGCTGAACACCACACTCGTGCACCTCGATCTGGTGGATATCTGGAGGGAGCATAACCCCACTGAGAGAAACTATTCCTACTACTCAGCCCCACACAAGATCCACACGAGGATAGACTACTTGTTCATAGACAGAGAACAAGTCCCAATGGCTGAAACTACAGCATACCTAGGCAGGTTGATTTCCGACCTCTCACCACTGATCATGCAATGGAAACTCAGGGGGCCTAGACCACCGATCCCTACATGGAGAATGCCTACCACAGCTCTTACTGACCCCGAATTCAGAGAGGACCTTGGCGAAAAACTAGAGGAATACATAGACATCAATAGAGGCTCTGTTGCAAGCTGGGGCACGCTTTGGGAAGCCATGAAAGTAGTGACACGAGGTAAAGTGATATCAGAAGCCAGCGGTATTCGAAGGCAACTGAAGGCTGAACTAGAGGAACGGGAGGAGGAGATAACACACCTAGAAACCAACTCCAACGCCACACCAGAAGAGGAGGCGAAGCTGAGAGAAATCCGAGAGAAGTGCCAATCAGCCTGGGACAGGCTAGCCAAATTCGACTTCGCTACATTCACGGCCAGGACACACAAGGAGGCCGATAAGCCAGGCAGACTCCTGGCTTGGCGGTGCAGACGTGAACACCCGAAACACCTCCCAACAGAGATTTTGGATGAAAATGGGGCAATGCACAGGACACAACTAGAAATTAACACAGTGTTTGCCGAGTTCTACTCCAGTTTGTATTCCCATGAGGAACAAATATCCATAGAGGAAATCAAGGCTACCTTGGAGGAGATAGGTCTCCCCAAAATCTCTGCCGAACAGAGAGAGTCATTAGAGGCGGAGATCACCAATGAAGATGTGACAGAAGCGATTTGATCACTAGCCACCTGCAAGGCTCCTGGAAGTGACGGCCTCCCGCCTGAATTTTACAAAACATACGAAACCACTCTCACCCCTATCCCCCACAAGGTCTACCAGGAGGCCTATGAGAATGGGATCCTACCCAACACCATGAAGGAGACGATAATAATTCCCATGCTCAAGCTGAACAAACCACACAATAACTGCAACTCCTATCGCCCCCTAGCTATGCTGAACTATGATAGTAAGATCCTCACTACCATCCTGGCCAGGAGACTCGCTCGGGTGGTGGGGTCCCTAATTCACGAGGATCAAAACGGCTTCGTCCCTGTACGCAACACCACAGCCAATTTAAGAAGGCTCCAACACATTATGGCCGAGACCTACACAAGAGATGAAGACCTGGCAGTGCTCTCACTCGACGCTATCAAGGCCTTTGATTCCGTATTCTGGGAGTGGCTCATAGAGGTGCTGAGGAAGTTTGGCTTTGGCGAAGGCTTTGTGAGATGGGTCACAATACTATATAACTCTCCTGTGGCTAGAGTGAAGACCGGTGGAAGGGTGTCCGAACCCTGGGAGATTCAGCGGGGCACCAGGCAAGGGTGTCCACTATCGCCTATTTTATACATCTTAGGCTTAGAGCCAATAGCTATTTACTTCAGGAAACAGTTTTTTGATGCAGGCATAAAAATAGGCAATGAACACTCCGTAATATCACTATATGTAGATGACGTTCTCGTATATCTAAAAGACCCCCAGGTTACCGCACATGTCGTATTGGAAGTCTTTGACAACTACGCGCACTACTCTGGGATTAGATTCAGCAGACTAAAATCCTGTGCATTCCCCCTGGCCAGACTGAGGGGCTTGAAGGAGACCGATCTACCGGATGTTGGGATAAAATGGCAACCCGACGCGTTCCGGTACCTAGGAGTTCACATGAGGCACACCCCGATGCTCACACATGAGCACAACACAGAAGCAGTAATAAGTGGCCCCACAAATCCATGAATTTCTGGTCAAAGCTACCACTAGCAATGATGGGCAGAGCAGCAATTGTCAAGATGATAGTTCTCCCTTGATTCTTGTACTACTTCATAAACATCTGCTGCTACATCAGACCACCCTTCTTCAAGAAGTTGGAAGCACTAATCAGGGACTTCCTATGGGGCCATCTGGGCACAAGCTGTCCTTGTCCGTTCTGATGCTACCATGCAGGCAAGGCGGAATACAGCTCCCTGGCCTCCAAATGTGCTATCTGGTGGCACAACTCAGCCACGTGATGAGGTGGCTCTCGGATGATCCGACTGCTGAATTGGGGCTACTATGACAATCGCCTTCCAAGCTATTCCCTAAAGAGACACTCTGGAACCCACTAAAGCAGACACGAGATGTTCCCATGATCACTGAATTTGGCAGGCAGATATGGTCCAGAACCTGCTTCGTCAAGCAACTGAAACACCCCTACTCCCCCAATACCCCTCTCCTGGCAGACGCATGCAAAACCCAGGCGGATATCATCACAGCGAGACGATGGGAAATCACTGGAATCTACACATGGGGCGACATGTTCGAAGATGGCGTGTTCAGGGAGTTTGAATTACTCCAGAATAACGAGGGGCTCTCATGTGGCCAGTTCCTGTGGTACCACCGGATCAAACAAATTGCCAAGAAGAATTGGTGCAGCTGGCCGGAGGAGCCTACCCTGGACCCCCTATTGCAAGAGATGCACAACCTCACAGATGGCTGGAATCAGTTTCTCGACTCTACAGTCGGCTGATGGACAAGCCCAACCCTAAAAGTGCGACACTAAAGGAGAAGTGGGAAACAGACCTGGAAACCACACTGACGGATAAGGAATGGGAAAGAGTACTACTCTACCCCAAGGAGGTCTCGAGAAACAACAGATTCAGACAGATTCAACTGAATATCCTATATAGGACTTACATGACCCCACACAGGGTGGCCAGTTTCAATAGACAGACATCGCCAAAATGTCCATGGTGTGGAAACGACAAAGCAGACCTGATCCACATATTCTGGACTTGCACCAAGGCAGTGACATTATGGTCCAAGATAAAACAGACTTGCACAGACGCTGGAATAACCAGATATGAATGGACACCAAAAGCATGCTTACTAGGCGCTTACCCTAGAGTGAGCAAATACAAGCACGTGGTCAAGTTGATGGACATTGCATGCATACTTGCTAAAAGAATCATAGCCATGGCATGGAAGACACCAGGGGCCCGAAGTATGAACGCTGGATCAAGGAACTGGAAAGATGGACTGAAGCTGAAACCAGAGCCTGGCAAGATGGAGTCAACACAGGTGGAGATGGTAAAAATGACACTCTCGACTCTTGGAAGGCCCTTCTGAGCGACATCCACTTCGCCGCAGATCACTAGCCCCCCTGTGGAAATCACCCTAACACAGCTGAACTCAAGAGCCACCCAAATAACGGGAGCGCGCCGGCACGAGTCCTCTCCAATAACCAAGCTGTTGCCCCACTGCATACCCAGCTCTAATTGAGTCCTGAGAACATTATTGCGCGACACGAAGACTTTTGTTGTTACACCGTTTATCACGTTTCTTTGTTTTGTTAACCTTTTATACCAGTATGCAAGTAACTAAATGCCAATAAAATCTGTTACATGAAAAACCGATGTGCCAAAGGCACAAAGTGTCTCCGTGAAGAAACGCCCCTTAAAACTCTGGGACTTCGGGTAGCAGTGTGGTGCGAAAAGCGAACACCAGGTAACCATGGGACTGGTTTGTCGCGTATCCTTACACTTATCTTCTGATCGTTGAGCAACAATGCACATTCTATTTGATATTTCAGTATATATCCTATCTCCCACTGCCTATACCTAAGCACTACCTGATTATTGCTACTCTTATTGAACAACTTGTTCACATTTTTGACTGGGATTCTTTTTTGGGACTTACTGCTAATTCCTAATGTCACAATCTTCTCAATAGCTACGTGTTTCTCTGATTAACCGATCAAGGCATTTCATTTTGTTTACCTCTGATGGCACGCGGACGTTTGTGTAGCTAGATGTCTGCCGCACCGTGATGTAGCTTTGCTTACATCTGACGTCACGTGCAACATTGCACATGACATCATCAGGTTTCTTACTCCATCTTAGATTCATTCTTTTATGGTGTTCCGTGTGATGGTACTCACGCCATGAACACAGCCATGAACTGCAGCTATACTTAACCACTACCCGATTATTAGTACCTTTATTGAATAACTTGCTCACATTTTTGACTGGGACTCTTTATTAGGACTTACTGCTAATTCCTAATGTCACAATCTTCTCAATAGCTACGTGTTTCTCTGATTAACCGATCAAGGCATTTCATTTTGTTTACCTCTGATGTCACGCGGACGTTTGTGTAGCTAGATGTCTGCCGCACCGTGATGTAGCTTTGCTTACATCTGACGTCACGTGCAACATTGCACATGACATCATCAGGTTTCTTACTCCATCTTAGATTCATTCTTTTATGGTGTTCCGTGTAATGGTACTCACGCCATGAACACAGACATGAACTGCAGCTATACTTAACCACTACCCGATTATTAGTACCTTTATTGAATAACTTGCTCACATTTTTGACTGGAACTCTTTATTAGGACTTACTGCTAATTCCTAATGTCACAATCTTCTCAATAGCAATGTATTTCCCTGGTTAACCGATTAAGGCTTTCGACTTTGTTTACCTCTGTTGGTACGCAGACGTTTGTGTAGCTAGATGTCCGCCGCACCGTGATGTAGCTTTGTTTACATCTGATGTCACGTTCAACGTTGCACGTGACGTCATCACATTTCTTGGCTACATCTTAGATTAGCTCGTTTATGGCGTTCCGTGTGACGGTACTAACGCCATGAACACAGCTATGAACTGCAGCAGGGATTGATCACATTAACTATACTTCAGGTAACATAGAATTATATTCTTTTCACTTAATCTGCACTGATGTAGCCAACCAAATCGGTTCATTTGAATTATATTACAAAGGCTGTGTTTTTTTCTGACTTTTGTTTAGGCAATCCACCCTCATCACATACGTTTCTGGGATTTTGAATTTGTGAATTCCCTTGGAAGACATCAAAATGGACTAATCTTCAGAACAACCTGATATTTGAACATCAGACTTCACGTTCAAGTATTCTGTTATAGGCGAGACTTAATTTTATCTGACTGTCACTTAAAAAATCCCCCTTATCTGAGATACTTTTTCCTTTTCTTTCTGGGAGCAAAAATGTGCATTCCATTAATTGTGTCATTTGTGATAAATATTTTTTAGACAACAGCTTACCGACATCTAATCACTAACAACAAATCAGTACGGGATATCATAACTTCAGGGTTGGAATCATCAAATCTTTACAAGCGGTAAGCGGGCTACGGCTCCTATCTATTTTTTACATCTAATCACTGAGCATGAGGGAGTAGGCATCTCACTATTATGCTATTTGGATGATTTTTCAGTAAATAGATCACTTTGTGCTGGTATAATGGTACTAAACAATGCATTATATAACAGTATATGGTAATAACATTTTCTGAGTAAATCTATAGCAAATGTATTTGGCTATTGCATTTTGTATACAAATATGGGATACCACATTCACATGGCTCATTTTGTGCCCTTTTTTCTCTGTGTTCCTTTGTTATGTTACTATGGATTTTTCCCTAAAATTACACTGATTTTGCAATGGATCTTTCTACATTCCGAACCCACCCTGTCTGATCCGACCGGTCACATATCAACATATGGTATGTTTTGCTTCCTTCATCTCCCTTTTTTTCTGATACTACATTGGCCCATTACCTTATTTGTTATGTGCTCTATATGGGTCTATGCTTTAATATGATTTGCTTTATGTTGTATTAAAAAACATGTCTGTGATATGTAGCCACATGCTTTTGTACATTCTTGATTACCAGCCTTGAGGATGACCAATTGGGTCGAAACACGCGTCGGCTGATCTAAGGACAATAAATACAAATTTGAAACGTTTTTTGAGGACACCTTATTTTGAAACCATTTGATATTATCTCATTACCTCATTAGACTTGTAACCATTCTACTGGTAGAGCGCAGGTCACCCTCCCAAATACTTGATACCTTAAGTTAAACTAATCCAATCTTTGTGGGAAGTTTGTTGGGACTTGGGGCAACCGGCTACCACCTTCAGCAAAATTGTATAACGTTCGACATGTCAAAAGTGGAGACGAGCGCATAACCACTAGATCGTTCCCGCATACCTTTTTCTACATATACTAACAATGGTTGGGAAGACAGAGCGGTAGGAAGTAAGGCACTAACCTTAACAAAGTTATCAGTGAACAAGGTACAAGAGGAGAATGACAAGTGCCTAAAGGAATGGGAAAGGAATGCAAAGTTGGTGACCGGGTGGACAATGAAGCTGGACCAATGTCAATAATTCCCCTGAAGACACCGTCTCTGTTTTACCAACACATAAGCGGGAAAGAGGCCAGTGAGAATGAAGGGTGCAAGCAAATAGAACCGGTCCTGGAAATGGGAGCAGGAACAGCAGTGCTGATGGATACCTATTGGGCGTGTAGATCCAAAGCATTGGAGAAATTGCCACCTTATTGGGGAGGAATATGCTTCCTAGTGCACATCAACATGCCTTCACTAGTAGTACCCAGAAAGAACGTGAAGTTTGATGACTTCCCCAAGATGTAAAACAACAGAAGAAGGAAAGGGTCACAAGATGCAACACCACCTACCTGCCCTCGTACAATAAGAGCGCAGGAAAGACTGAGCAGAGTGAGAAGAGAGGGGAATTATTTCTCCAGCCAATCAGAAGCTGCATTGGATGGAGTACCAGCATCACACAGGCTGTTCAGTAGAACACAAATGTTCTTCGCATCACTGATCCCTGCAATACCAACATTTACTAATGCCAAATGGTTGCAGATCACTCACTGGGAGTTGATGGTAACAATAAACTCAACAGTGAATGGATTCAATGCTGTAAAAGAAAATCAGAGCAATAAGACTGGTGGCACTCCAGAACAGATTTGTCCTGGACCTTCTCATGGCAATGGAAGGAAAAGTTTGTGCTAAAATCATTAGTTCATGTTGCACATTCATACCTGAGAATGATTAGAACAACGGAACTCTCTCAGATGCAGTCACACAGCTGACACAGATGCATGTGAAAATGGAGGACGAGGCACAAGGGACAAGGAAAGACAAAAGCTGGCAAGCATACTTCTGCTCATGGATGCCATTGTGGCTGGTGGATGGACTGAAGGTTATAGCTGGAGCTCTGATACTAGGAGCAGCATCTATGTGTGGGATCAACATATGTATTGGGAGATGCCAGAACACAGTAGAAGAAGCAATAGGAATGCAGATACTCATGGAAATGAATATCGAGGGGACAATGGATGATATTGTGAAGGAAAGAGACGGACTAAGGGAGAAAATAGCAGCATGTAACCTATGTCCAGCTGTAATAGAGGTGGACAATCAATATAACCTCAGGAAGTATGAAGGGAAGTGGGTATGGTGCAAACCCGAAGGAGGATGCGCCTACATGTACTTGTCATTCGATTATCATGTGAACTACTATGGACACCTAGCAGGGATCACAAAGATTTGGCAATTGATAGATGATCCATGGTTTTATCGTGATGTGGTCGATAAGTTGACCAGAGGGGGCATTGAAGAGGGAAGGTCAAAATCAAGCCCTGTCCCCCCACCCACCAAACAGTCGAACCGAAAGAAAAACCAAAGACAATATGTCTGCAGATCGCACGAACCCGCACCAATACCCACTGCACCTCCAATGGCCAAGTACAATGAAACATACCCTCTCAGCCAAACCTACCAACCAAGAGCAGGAGGAACTTTACGCAGAGTGGATGAAAACCCATTGGACAAGACTAAAGACAACTCCATCAACAGTCTGGACTGAAGCGCCAAGAAGCCACACATCTAGCCGTTAGAGGCAACACAACATAGTAGCACTAGACATGAAGCACACATGCCATCCACACAACAAGACACAATCACGCACCCAAACTCACAAAGAACACTTGCTTACCGTTCTATTAGTTAGAGGACAGTAACATATACATACTGCCTGCACGTTTTTTATTTTATCATTAGGTTGCCGCAGTAATGCAGAAACCACAAGAAGCAAGAAGAGATTGTGTAAATGCTTGCAGTTGCTTACACACAAATAACTTTATAGAGAACATGAACTATCAAGGGGCCCACTGACCTATGGATACTATGGAAATGAACATACAGAAGAAACTAGACTATGGCCTAGGGAGGCGCAGTAGGCCACAACGAGCTCACAAAGCTGAATCTAAGATGAATAGAGAGTGTCCCAGAGAACTGCCAGGTGTAGAACAGGACCCGCTCCATAGTCTCGGGAGGATACCCTAGGGGCAACATGCTCGCCTTGGAAGCAAGATGACACGGAGCAACACAGGTTTGATCCCCGGGTCCGCGCTTAGTAACCTCTGGGTATTAAGCGCGTTATAAATAAACTGTCATATCATATCATATCATAAGGTCGCACTGTTACAGATGACTTTATTTCTCCTGACTTGAAGTAATACCAGCAAGGCAGACCTGAATAATCCTCCTAAAATTCAAACAAATTCAGAGGTCCAGAAGCTCATAAATGCAGTTTCTGGACAAGTGGTCTGGCCGAGCTGACGACAAGCCAAAAAATGGCAGCTGAGAAGAGCAGGGATCTGACAGATACACAGCGGCTGGCGGCAAAATTGTTACAACCAGATCTGAGGTTGCACAATGGGAAAGGAGCACTCTCATAGTCGATGACGGTTCACACATGGGTATAACACAGACACATAGTTGCACATGTTACCTTTAACAGGTACACTCCGAGCTGAGAAGCAAATTGGGTCCCAGGTCTGGCGGCTAGCAGCTCGACCAATCACAATTCATGGCCCTAGTGGTGAGTAACAGGAGGCCACCAACCAATCAGTGGGTCCACATATTGAAACAGTAACACTTTTCATAGCTAATCCAAGCATGACACCTGACATTGGAGAGGAAGTTAGATAACCTCTATAGGGATTGCTATGAAGGAACTACCACTCAACACCCACTCATGTCAGGCGATAGGGAAGGCCCGTGTTGCAATGTCATTGTGATGTAGATTTGCCTAAAAACTGACTTACAAGCCATTGTTCACTGAGAGTGCGCCTGGACATCTATCTGTGTGCTTATCCCTGGTGGTTTGTTGGCTGTAATAAACCACAGTTGAAATTGCTACCTGCCTGGACTTGCGTTCCTTTTGGGAAAAGGGTAGGAGTTAGGACTTCCATGAACTCGGAGCCGGCGAACACCTAGCAGCCCACCCTGCTTGCCTGGGAGTTCTCCCTAACAACAGTCAAGAATCTCTTCCTGAATGCTGACTGTGCTGATGACAATAAAGCCTTTTTGTCAGACGCCAAAGTTCCAACCACAAGAGCAGCACTTTGCCATGGATTTATGCCATGGTGTCCAATAGTGAGATAGGGTGATAATAAAATGGATTATTGTGATCTCAATTTTCAACTATCAGGCCTATCACTGCCCCTTGCCAGCTATGGGCAATTGCCTGCCGAGAGTTTAATTTGTTAAAACGTTTTACCAGAACTTTTGCTAGATATTTATATTATATTTAAATTGATTGGCAAAGAGTTTGGACTCAGGACTTCATCTGCTTTTTGTGAAGCCAAAGCCTCCTGGACATCACCTACAATGAAAACACACGTACAGTTAGGTTAGATGATTACAGCATCACAAAATATGGCTTGTCTAACCACCTCCATACAACCAGCTGTGTTTTTTGGTATATAAAGCCTGGAAATAGTCAAACCAACCATCTTCAGTAACATTATAGTCAGAGGTTCTTATAGCAACAGCAGAACTATTAATAACAACATGCCAAAAATCCTTCTGGTTCGCGCAATGTTATTCCTTCTTATGAATGCATATATCTCTATAGCTCTTCCGCTTCCATGATACCATAGTGCTATATTTTCCATGTGCTGATTTCAGTTCACTAAGGGGAAACTCGTTGGCCTTACTGCAGTCCTTATCAAACCAATGTATGTTAAGCAGACCTTTCTTCTTTAAAGATTGTGTTGGCGGAGTAATTAAAAGCCGTGACTCCATCTTTTAACTTTCCATAAAATGTTAGTGTCCCTAGAGTTGAATTTGGGAGTGAACCCTGCGCCAATACTATCAAAACATTAGCATACAATTGTGAATTGAACAGAAAAGCTGGGATATGCAATGGAGGGGACCAACCCATATTGAGGGAAGGAAATCAATGATCTCTGTGAAGGAGAGTGTTAGAGCAATTTTAATTACATGTTGGTGCATGTGGTTCCAGGAACCGGCAACATCTCTATGAATGAGTGCAAGAGCATTTGAACTGCAAGCTGGGACATGTGAGCTATACAGTGACAATGCACATGAGGGTGAGTGTCAGATTTGCAAACGGTTTGACACGGGAGTGAGTTAAATCCATAAACTCATTAAAGAACGTGCATGCCCTTCCTACCAGTAAAGACAGAAGGGTGAGTTTTGAGGTCCATCTAAAGTTCGTTGGAAAATGTGTTGTTTTTACAACCAATAAACGATCAATTCATCAGGGAGGGAGGGGGGGTAAGCTCACTGGCAACGCGCGGGTCTTGAAAGCAAGACCAAACTGAGCAAGCACAGGTTTGAATCCAGGACCGTGCTTGAAAAATAAACATTTTTTTAAAAAAACAAGCGCGTTAGAAATACCCTTCCCTTCCACAATGAAACTAGCGCCTAGATACCTACAGGTTATGTGCGCTGCAAATACAAAAAAAAAAATAGATTCGTTTGTATCCACTTACAGTGCTCAAAACCAGTACTGTTGAATATAGCTGGCTGATCGCCTTTGCTAGCAGTGACTGACTGTGTTATGTATGCTCTTCGTGTGAAACTATAAGCACTGCGAGACTGGGGACATTTGCAAACCTGTTATGTCGCCACGGGGCAGGATATAAATGGTAAGTACCTGGGAGGTTCAACATAGTCCTTACTCTGTTACATTTTGTGCTGCTTTGATGTAGCCACATACTAAATGTTTTATTAAGACTGTACATGCACAACAACTGCAACACTGGATTGAATTGTTCATGCAAGTTCTAAAAAGGTGATGTTAGCGAAAGTGAAGGCAACAAACTGTTCCAAAGTCTTCAAAACGGTTCGCTTTCGGAATTCTTTTCTGCTGTTCCACAAATACACCTCTTCATTGAAAACATCCGAACAGCCAATGCAAAGCACCTGCAGCAATTAAAGTAGAAGACTTCTAGACTGGCACTTTTCTGAACAATCACATGGTCGCTGATGTCAGCAGTGATCCATGTTGCAAAGCCACGTGCTTGGCAGTGCCTTCAAAAATGGCTACTGCTTTAAGAAGCCTATGAGATTTTTTTTCTGGGAAATGAAGTTTCTTTCTGTAATGCACAACACTATTGTTTACCCGATATCTTGATGTTGAACTATGGTCTCTTATTCTTCTCACAACATGTTTTGTGATGAGAACTTTGTTGGTGCATAAAATGGTTCAGAGAGCAAAAGGGACCTGGTATGAGTGTTTTGAGTTGTGGGATGAGTTGACCTTATCCTTAATGTCCTTGCCAGATTAATCTATTGTGTTGTTGGGTCAACCGTGTTACTGAGGACTCATTTGAGGTCTGTGTTGGAAGACAAAGGCTCAAGAACAACAACATACTAAGAAGTGAAAAAGTGTTAAGGATTCACAGCTCACATTGGGATGTATGGTCCAAAGACCACATGGCAAATAACAGGGGAAGAGTATTCATTCGAGATTGATGCTGGGAGCCATAGATCCAAGAGCCAACAACTATCTTAGATGGATTGAAATCGTAAAAAGTATTTCAGTTACAAACTGGTACATATGGTCCAAAGACCCAGTGGCAACATATGAGAGATTGAACAATTATTTGCATTGCATGTTGAGAAAGTTATGTGAAAAACCAGAGGTGGTCTAAAAAGAACAAACTGAATAAATTATCATTTGAGTTCCAGGATAGGAGATGTGGAGCAAAATACCAGTTGCAGAATAAAGGTAATTAGGAAATCATTTGAATTGCATGAGGAGAAATGTGGGCCCAAGATCCAGAAATGTTCTACAAACTATGAGAATAGTGGAGAATCATTGGAGTTAAACATAAGACATGTTGCTCAAAACCCTGTTACTTCTAGGAGGAAATGTGGTTATTCATCTAAGACACACTCTCACACCACAGCCCTAATCTGCCAACCCGATAACCCTGTTGCTTAACTCATGTAATGTCAACTAGTTGTTACCAGGTTTGCTTGTAACCGTATGAACCTTGGAGTCTCTATTCTATACTCTCATGCCTTTGATGCTTTGTATGCACTTCTGTAACTAAGTACGTTTATCTGTAACAGCACCATGATGCCAAAGGGCTGCTTGTGCGCTTTATAAATGTAAAAAAAAAGAAATTAAAAAAAAGTGGAACGTCATTTGAATTGCATGCTTGCAAAACTGGTCCAGTTGGTGGTAATGCAAGAAAATGTAGGAAGTAATTTGAATAAAATGTTGTGAAATGTGACCCCAACACATAGCAATAGTGTATGAAGGACTGTAATTTATTTGCATGACAATTAGAGACAGTCAGAGTTCTTTTGTATTTGATAGATATGACCAATTTCAGTTTCTGGCAGAGATTAGGGTGAATAGGAAAATGTGGAAATGATCCTAGGCCATGCTAAAGTGCACCTCATGAGGTCTTGCAATGGCTCCTAGTTCTGTGATGCTAGCTTTCCTGATGTTATGTTTCCATTTGCCATTTGCTCTTACTCCTCAAACATCTATCTCTGCTCGTTCTCATTTAGCAGTTTATTTTGCATTATAAATGGCTAAATGCATGTTTTAATTTCTTACTGTAGTAACAGGGCCTCGCCTTTTCTGCTGTTATGGTACGCCGCAACAGATGTAAGTCTATTTCAAATGTTCTAATCAACTTGAAGATTGAGTAATTATGCAGATTTTTAATATACTCTTAGCAATCATGCCTTTACCACGGGTTTCTTTTGTCTCCTCCTTTTATTCAGACCAAATCTATGGGCCTCATTACATGCTTGATGGTAATTCTGCGATTTTATTGAAGTCTAAGGTGTCATTTTAACCAGAAATTACATACTTGTGAAACAGAACTGGAGACCAACGCAATCCCAGCAAAGGGTGCCTTCAAAGTATATTGAGGGTATCTGGGAAGATTGTGATCTACTTATAATCCTGGTAAAGTCTGAATTCATGGGCAATTCAAAAGTCAATGAAGTCAGACCTGGCTTAGCTCAACACAAGTGGACTTACTGGGTCCATAAATGTATTGCTTTCCAATGAAAAGACAGGATATAATTAAGCTGAATGTGCAAAGACGATAAACAAAAAAGGACCGGGTTCTTTATGAATATAGGCGCAATGAGTGGAGTTAATGTTAAAGGTATTGTACCGCGCACCATCACCACTGCTGCGGCCCCCAGGCACTTTGGTTGATCTGAAAAAGGAGGAATTAAGAGAAGGGAGAGGGGTGGGCGGGTTAGTAGGGTGTAGTGGGAATAGGAAAGTGAGAGTTGTGATGTCCTGTCGGCCGCTTCAGTTCGGTTTGCACCATTCACTGAGATTAAGGACGGTTTTTGATGGGTAGCAGAATTCCCGTGTGCTGTTGTGGCAGTTATGTGTTGTTAGTCTGTTGTTGCAATGTGGACAAGTGCGTGGGGATTGCTGTGCAGAGTGGTGGTTCTGTATGTTGAGTATGCGGAAAGCTGACATTTTTAAGGTATGGTTATACTGGTTTTCCAGTATTTGTCGATTTATTACCACTTTGTTTCTGCGTTTCTACTCTCAATCTCTATGGTTATCCTGTGTGTTTGGTACTCTACTTTGACCACCTAGCTGGCAGGCATGCTGCATGTTGGGCGCTTTCTTTTGTGTGGCTCCAGGGGTTTGTGTATCTAGCTCATATCCACTACTTCCCTGCCCTGCGGCAGGTTTAGTTTTGATCAAAGCACTTGTCCATCCTGATGGTTGTCCCCATCTATCCAAGTATCCTTTGGGATTGGTGGCGTGTGGGGCTGGGTGGGCCCCTGGGTGGGCCCCCGGTATTATATTGGATTGGGTAGGTTAGGGTTTCTGGTTTCCTACACAGTTATTAGCAGGTTGTGGACCTTTTTTCCTAGTTGATTCCCCCTGAATCTGGAACAAAGAGCCAAGTTTTGAGTAGTTTTCTGAACTCCAATTGACCCCTTGTGTTGCATATGTTTTTTGGTAGGTTATTCCATTTTGCGGTTGCCAGGTGAGTGAAAGATGATCCTACAAGTTTAAAACGTTCTATTTCAAATATTTAAAATATTCTTTTAATAATAACTGCTGGATGAATACAAATACCTCTATCCCCCAACACCAGTTCCTGTAACTATGTTACTGTAAAAAATGCCAAGCCTAATACTGGCACAATCCTGTTGTAAAGCGCCCCACTGCTCTTGAGCTAGGCTCACACTATAAGCAATAAAATACATTTTTTTAAAAGGCAGTGAAATGTTGAGAGGAGCTGCTATTTTCTCTCTTAATATTCTGGGACTCCCACATGTTGGGAATGATAGAGCCCCTTCAGCTGAGTGCACGTGGAACTTTAGCTGCAAGCACTTGCAAGTAAATGTACACCGGAATACTCCGCGAGTGACCTGCAATACTGAAACCGATTTGTGTCGTCCATGAAAGGCATCAAGTGTTATCCATCATGTACATTTCAAGATGCACGTGTGCACTACCACATCCCAATAGTGGAGGAAAATATACCCTTCGCTAACCCCTCAACCACATTGAGTTCAGACACGGCGCCCATTACTGATCTACTAGGAACGTTGAGAGCTAAAGCACTGCACGCTTATGTGCCATGCAGTCACTACCCGTGAGTGGCGGGTGGAGGTATTCGAAGCGGCATGCACTATTATGCTAGAAAGGCTCCTAATATAAGGACTAGCAGTAGGAACTCGAATGATAATGTGCTGCCATCCAGTGGCAGTTCCAGGCAACTGCAGGGCATTACGGCTGAGTTATGAAATTCAAATTCAAACAAAATCCAAGTTGTAACACCTTTTATTGGACAACCTGAAAATATTACGCAGAATTTGAATATGCATATACATGGTAGGCAATTGAAGGTTTGGACTTGTAAACATGTCCATTTTAAGGCACAGAGCTGCAAGACTTGGGTTCACCCTATAAACATGGCAGCCTGAGTGTGCAGAGCTGCAAGCCAGTGTCCAATCCCTTAAATGTGTCTGCCGTGTTGTGCATTGCCCGAGCATCTCATTGGTGTCTGGACGGCAGACCTTTCACACGATGGATATCGATCGGGCATTTACCATGACTGGAGCCAGTGTGTGCGAAGAGCTGCAAACATGGAGTGAGGTCTAGACAAGACTTAAATGGTTCAACAGAAATACATAAATCTGAGATGCCGCATAATGTGTATTAAATGAGAGTAGGTGATAACTGATGCTAGCAAGAGACATTCAAAGAAAGAGAGCTAATAGCAGAAAATGGTATGCAGCAAGACAACAAGTAAACTGGTATGTATACATGTGAAATCAGTCTTTTCATGACAACGTCAGTTTCTTTGTATTTTTGCATGACCTGAGGAAAGGCACAACTGACATTTCTGGAACCATTGTTTTTATGGGTTAGCTCTTAGCAATATGATGGAAAAAAACGAAGTTTGACAAAGAAGCAATTCAACAATAATTAAATGAGATTCTTAAGCAACATCAATGAATGCTTAAATGGGTTATCAGTGAGTAACACCTTTTAACATTACTGAGCTCAAAGAGACAGCAAATACCCGTCGAAACAAACTGCAAAAACAACACATCCAGGGTCTAATTTACAAAAATGTTTTCAATGAGACAATCACATTTAAAAACATGTTTGTAAATCAGTCCCCCAGTGTTTTCAAATTGAATGCTATTTTGATTAGTCTCGAAAAGGTATAAGGAACAAGCAGTTCTCGCTAGGTTATGAGGGCATCATTTTAAAAGTGCTTACCTTTGGAAGTGTGCAGAAATAGTTTACCCAAACATGTTACATGAAAGCTAATATTTTTTGTGTGAGGCTACAAGCCAAAATACATCTGAGCACATTTGAAAACTAAACTGTTAGAGTTGTTTTTAATGTGGTCTCAAACTATAAACATTCTACATAGTATCAAACAAGTACGCAGGGGGCAGCGTGGCTAAGCGCCGGCGCTGATGGCTGCTTGTGAGTTTAGAAACAACCATACTAAAGCATAGAAGGTGTATTATGTTGGCCGAAAACCAATCGCATCATATGCCCTACATCGCCAATAGAGAATCGTCAGCATAACCATAGAGCGTCCATCTTGTGTAAGATCCGCCATTTGATTTCTCTGCCTTTCTGTTAAATGCTTTGCAAAAAGTATTTATTAAATAAAGCTCATGCACGGACAAGGCCACAGTTTACATGTTGAGAGACCGGCCCAGACAGAAATGCCAAGCAGTACAGAAATACATTGTTTTCCTCCCTCACAAGTCCCTGAAGCTGTAGAAAAAGGCTGTTAAAGCATGAATTTTCTTTCCTAGCGGCCCCCCTTCGGGGCTCTCCTTAGATCAAGCTGACCCCTAGTTCACGAATAGAAACCAGTAGATAACATGCTTTGGAATGTGTCTCTCCTACGAACACAGTATCCTCACTGAACAAGTGCCTTGTGTTCTTCATAACAAAGAACTATGTCTGCTTACTGCAAAATTGCAACTGTTGCTATAACATTTAATATAGATTGAGTAAGAAGCGTGTCATAATGTGTCATATTTGTCATAATTGTCAATTAACGAACCCTGGCTCAAGAAGATACATTATGGGCGGTTTTGATGTGTCACAAAGAGATTGTACGATTGTCTTTTTATATATGATACTGTTGTAGAATGTTTGCTCTCTTGCGTCTCACGAGGTCTGGGTGACACACGTTGTGAGACGTTAGACCCAGTCGGCTGACTGAGAGTATTTGCTTTGCAATAAACCCTAGTGCTTGGAAATCGAACCTCGTGTCTGTTGTATCACTGAGTGTATGGTGATTGTGCCTTGTTTCCATACGCGACGGTCTTCAGGGCCTAGCAAAAAATGGCGCCCGAATAGGGACCCTCCCCCTTTTGCTCCATTGGGTACGTTGAATTTGAAGAAGGCGAAAACTAATCGAGGATGAGGCCGTCGAGCCGGGATCAAAAGGTGTTCGGGCCGCCCCTGTGAAAGTGATGAGAGACTACTTTGAAGATCTGTACACAGCCGATCCCTGATCGACGAGCAGCGGCCAGAGAGCATCGAGGCGAGGGTCCCGAAACGAGGCAGATTCAGCCAGATACGACATCACGACGATTCTTGGTTCCGTCTGTATACGGACGAATTGCGTCTTGAGAGACGAACTGATTGATCAGGTGAGTCGTGCCCCAATTCTTAACAGCCCTGATATTGGTTGGGTGTTGCTCTTGTAAGATCAAACGCCCAGGGGAAGGTATGAATAAGATCAATATGCCTGGGAAATTGTCTTCCTGTCTAGTGGGATTTTTCCACTGCGGTAGACAATCTTTGGAATCTGGCCTGGTTGCGCCACCCATAGGGTTGCCAGCGTTTGAACTATATGTACAATATGGGATAGGGGCGATAATGTTTAATGAAATTTGGCATAGGCAGACCATACATGTAGTAGATTTGCAGTGGCCGAAAGATGGTACTTTTGAGATGGCCCATATAGAACACTTAGAATCAGTACTGCTGCGCAAGAAAGCACGCCCCGCGACATTTGACGTCATAAGAGACTGGAGGACAGAAGCTAACCTCTGTTTAAAAAGTAGGGAGAAACATGCACAGAGACACAAATCAAACACAGAAAAAGTGCTAGAACTAGAAGAGCTCAGAATGACTGAGGATATCAGAAGAGGGGATAGGAGTATCCAATTTGCATACAAAAAAGATATCCACAACAAGAGTTACATGCATCAGATGAACTAATAAATAAATAAATAAATATTGTTGCCCCCCCGATTTAATGACAATATACAAAAGAGCGTTTTCATCTGAAACTGGAAAGTCTGCCCTCTCCCTCAATTTAGCTATAGTGCTTAATAAACAAAGGAATGAGTAAATGCCCAGTTTGATATTGCCCATGAGAGATAATATTTTTTAGACAACAGCTTACCGACATCTAATCACTAACAACAAATCAGTACGGGATATCATAACTTCAGGGTTGGAATCATCAAATCTTTACAAGCGGTAAGCGGGCTACGGCTCCTATCTATTTTTTACATCTAATCACTGAGCATGAGGGAGTAGGCATCTCACTATTATGCTATTTGGATGATTTTTCAGTAAATAGATCACTTTGTGCTGGTATAATGGTACTAAACAATGCATTATATAACAGTATATGGTAATAACATTTTCTGAGTAAATCTATAGCAAATGTATTTGGCTATTGCATTTTGTATACAAATATGGGATACCACATTCACATGGCTCATTTTGTGCCCTTTTTTCTCTGTGTTCCTTTGTTATGTTACTATGGATTTTTCCCTAAAATTACACTGATTTTGCAATGGATCTTTCTACATTCCGAACCCACCCTGTCTGATCCGACCGGTCACATATCAACATATGGTATGTTTTGCTTCCTTCATCTCCCTTTTTTTCTGATACTACATTGGCCCATTACCTTATTTGTTATGTGCTCTATATGGGTCTATGCTTTAATATGATTTGCTTTATGTTGTATTAAAAAACATGTCTGTGATATGTAGCCACATGCTTTTGTACATTCTTGATTACCAGCCTTGAGGATGACCAATTGGGTCGAAACACGCGTCGGCTGATCTAAGGACAATAAATACAAATTTGAAACGTTTTTTGAGGACACCTTATTTTGAAACCATTTGATATTATCTCATTACCTCATTAGACTTGTAACCATTCTACTGGTAGAGCGCAGGTCACCCTCCCAAATACTTGATACCTTATGTTAAACTAATCCAATCTTTGTGGGAAGTTTGTTGGGACTTGGGGCAACCGGCTACCACCTTCAGCAAAATTGTATAACGTTCGACATGTCAAAAGTGGAGACGAGCGCATAACCACTAGATCGTTCCCGCATACCTTTTTCTACATATACTAACAATGGTTGGGAAGACAGAGCGGTAGGAAGTAAGGCACTAACCTTAACAAAGTTATCAGTGAACAAGGTACAAGAGGAGAATGACAAGTGCCTAAAGGAATGGGAAAGGAATGCAAAGTTGGTGACCGGGTGGACAATGAAGCTGGACCAATGTCAATAATTCCCCTGAAGACACCGTCTCTGTTTTACCAACACATAAGCGGGAAAGAGGCCAGTGAGAATGAAGGGTGCAAGCAAATAGAACCGGTCCTGGAAATGGGAGCAGGAACAGCAGTGCTGATGGATACCTATTGGGCGTGTAGATCCAAAGCATTGGAGAAATTGCCACCTTATTGGGGAGGAATATGCTTCCTAGTGCACATCAACATGCCTTCACTAGTAGTACCCAGAAAGAACGTGAAGTTTGATGACTTCCCCAAGATGTAAAACAACAGAAGAAGGAAAGGGTCACAAGATGCAACACCACCTACCTGCCCTCGTACAATAAGAGCGCAGGAAAGACTGAGCAGAGTGAGAAGAGAGGGGAATTATTTCTCCAGCCAATCAGAAGCTGCATTGGATGGAGTACCAGCATCACACATGCTGTTCAGTAGAACACAAATGTTCTTCGCATCACTGATCCCTGCAATACCAACATTTACTAATGCCAAATGGTTGCAGATCACTCACTGGGAGTTGATGGTAACGATAAACTCAACAGTGAATGGATTCAATGCTGTAAAAGAAAATCAGAGCAATAAGACTGGTGGCACTCCAGAACAGATTTGTCCTGGACCTTCTCATGGCAATGGAAGGAGAAGTTTGTGCTAAAATCATTAGTTCATGTTGCACATTCATACTTGAGAATGATTAGAACAACGGAACTCTCTCAGATGCAGTCACACAGCTGACACAGATGCATGTGAAAATGGAGGACGAGGCACAAGGGACAAGGAAAGACAAAAGCTGGCAAGCATACTTCTGCTCATGGATGCCATTGTGGCTGGTGGATGGACTGAAGGTTATAGCTGGAGCTCTGATACTAGGAGCAGCTTCTATGTGTGGGATCAACATATGTATTGGGAGATGCCAGAACACAATAGAAGAAGCAATAGGAATGCAGATACTCATGGAAATGAATATCGAGGGGACAATGGATGATATTGTCAAGGAAAGAGACGGACTAAGGGAGAAAATAGCAGCATGTAACCTATGTCCAGCTGTAATAGAGGTGGACAATCAATATAACCTCAGGAAGTATGAAGGGAAGTGGGTATGGTGCAAACCCGAAGGAGGATGCGCCTACATGTACTTGTCATTCGATTATCATGTGAACTACTATGGACACCTAGCAGGGATCACAAAGATTTGGCGATTGATAGATGATCCATGGTTTTATCGTGATGTGGTCGATAAGTTGACCAGAGGGGGCATTGAAGAGGGAAGGTCAAAATCAAGCCCTGTCCCCCCACCCACCAAACAGTCGAACCGAAAGAAAAACCAAAGACAATATGTCTGCAGATCGCACGAACCCGCACCAATACCCACTGCACCTCCAATGGCCAAGTACAATGAAACATACCCTCTCAGCCAAACCTACCAACCAAGAGCAGGAGGAACTTTACGCAGAGTGGATGAAAACCCATTGGACAAGACTAAAGACAACTCCATCAACAGTCTAGACTGAAGCGCCAAGAAGCCACACATCTAGCCATTAGCGGGAACACAACATAGTAGCACTAGACATGAAGCACACATGCCATCCACACAACAAGACACAATCACGCACCCAAACTCACAAAGAACACTTGCTTACCGTTCTATTAGTTAGAGGACAGTAACATATACATACTGCCTGCACGTTTTTTATTTTATCATTAGGTTGCCGCAGTAATGCAGAAACCACAAGAAGCAAGAAGAGATTGTGTAAATGCTTGCAGTTGCTTACACACAAATAACTTTATAGAGAACATGAACTATCAAGGGGCCCACTGACCTATGGATACTATGGAAATGAACATACAGAAGAAACTAGACTATGGCCTAGGGAGGCGCAGTAGGCCACAACGAGCTCACAAAGCTGAATCTAAGATGAATAGAGAGTGTCCCAGAGAACTGCCAGGTGTAGAACAGGACCCGCTCCATAGTCTCGGGAGGATACCCTAGGGGCAACATGCTCGCCTTGGAAGCAAGATGACACGGAGCAACACAGGTTTGATCCCCGGGTCCGCGCTTAGTAACCTCTGGGTATTAAGCGCGTTATAAATAAACTGTCATATCATATCATATCATAAGGTCGCACTGTTACAGATGACTTTATTTCTCCTGACTTGAAGTAATACCAGCAAGGCAGACCTGAATAATCCTCCTAAAATTCAAACAAATTCAGAGGTCCAGAAGCTCATAAATGCAGTTTCTGGACAAGTGGTCTGGCCGAGCTGACGACAAGCCAAAAAATGGCAGCTGAGAAGAGCAGGGATCTGACAGATACACAGCGGCTGGCGGCAAAATTGTTACAACCAGATCTGAGGTTGCACAATGGGAAAGGAGCACTCTCATAGTCGATGACGGTTCACACATGGGTATAACACAGACACATAGTTGCACATGTTACCTTTAACAGGTACACTCCGAGCTGAGAAGCAAATTGGGTCCCAGGTCTGGTGGCTAGCAGCTCGACCAATCACAATTCATGGCCCTAGTGGTGAGTAACAGGAGGCCACCAACCAATCAGTGGGTCCACATATTGAAACAGTAACACTTTTCATAGCTAATCCAAGCATGACACCTGACATTGGAGAGGAAGTTAGATAACCTCTATAGGGATTGCTATGAGGGAACTACCACTCAACACCCACTCATGTCAGGCAATAGGGAAGGCCTGTGTTGCAATGTCATTGTGATGTAGATTTGCCTAAAAACTGACTTACAAGCCATTGTTCACTGAGAGTGCGCCTGGACATCTATCTGTGTGCTTATCCCTGGTGGTTTGTTGGCTGTAATAAACCACAGTTGAAATTGCTACCTGCCTGGACTTGCGTTCCTTTTGGGAAAAGGGTAGGAGTTAGGACTTCCATGAACTCGGAGCCGGCGAACACCTAGCAGCCCACCCTGCTTGCCTGGGAGTTCTCCCTAACAACAGTCAAGAATCTCTTCCTGAATGCTGACTGTGCTGATGACAATAAAGCCTTTTTGTCAGACGCCAAAGTTCCAACCACAAGAGCAGCACTTTGCCATGGATTTATGCCATGGTGTCCAATAGTGAGATAGGGTGATAATAAAATGGATTATTGTGATCTCAATTTTCAACTATCAGGCCTATCACTGCCCCTTGCCAGCTATGGGCAATTGCCTGCCGAGAGTTTAATTTGTTAAAACATTTTACCAGAACTTTTGCTAGATATTTATATTATATTTAAATTGATTGGCAAAGAGTTTGGACTCAGGCCTTCATCTGCTTTTTGTGAAGCCAAAGCCTCCTGGACATCACCTACAATGAAAACACACGTACAGTTAGGTTAGATGATTACAGCATCACAAAATATGGCTTGTCTAACCACCTCCATACAACCAGCTGTGTTTTTTGGTATATAAAGCCTGGAAATAGTCAAACCAACCATCTTCAGTAACATTATAGTCAGAGGTTCTTATAGCAACAGCAGAACTATTAATAACAACATGCCAAAAATCCTTCTGGTTCGCGCAATGTTATTCCTTCTTATGAATGCATATATCTCTATAGCTCTTCCGCTTCCATGATACCATAGTGCTATATTTTCCATGTGCTGATTTCAGTTCACTAAGGGGAAACTCGTTGGCCTTACTGCAGTCCTTATCAAACCAATGTATGTTAAGCAGACCTTTCTTCTTTAAAGATTGTGTTGGCGGAGTAATTAAAAGCCGTGACTCCATCTTTTAACTTTCCATAAAATGTTAGTGTCCCTAGAGTTGAATTTGGGAGTGAACCCTGCGCCAATACTATCAAAACATTAGCATACAATTGTGAATTGAACAGAAAAGCTGGGATATGCAATGGAGGGGACCAACCCATATTGAGGGAAGGAAATCAATGATCTCTGTGAAGGAGAGTGTTAGAGCAATTTTAATTACATGTTGGTGCATGTGGTTCCAGGAACCGGCAACATCTCTATAGGACTGAATGAGTGCAAGAGCATTTGAACTGCAAGCTGGGACATGTGAGCTATACAGTGACAATGCACATGAGGGTGAGTGTCAGATTTGCAAACGGTTTGACACGGGAGTGAGTTAAATCCATAAACTCATTAAAGAACGTGCATGCCCTTCCTACCAGTAAAGACAGAAGGGTGAGTTTTGAGGTCCATCTAAAGTTCGTTGGAAAATGTGTTGTTTTTACAACCAATAAACGATCAATTCATCAGGGAGGGGGGGGTAAGCTCTCTGGCAACGCGCGGGTCTTGAAAGCAAGACCAAACTGAGCAAGCACAGGTTTGAATCCAGGACCGTGCTTGAAAAATAAACATTTTTTTAAAAAAACAAGCGCGTTAGAAATACCCTTCCCTTCCACAATGAAACTAGCGCCTAGATACCTACAGGTTATGTGCGCTGCAAATACAAAAAAAAAATAGATTCGTTTGTATCCACTTACAGTGCTCAAAACCAGTACTGTTGAATATAGCTGGCTGATCGCCTTTGCTAGCAGTGACTGACTGTGTTATGTATGCTCTTCGTGTGAAACTATAAGCACTGCGAGACTGGGGACATTTGCAAACCTGTTATGTCGCCACTGGGCAGGATATAAATGGTAAGTACCTGGGAGGTTCAACATAGTCCTTACTCTGTTACATTTTGTGCTGCTTTGATGTAGCCACATACTAAATGTTTTATTAAGACTGTACATGCACAACAACTGCAACACTGGATTGAATTGTTCATGCAAGTTCTAAAAAGGTGATGTTAGCGAAAGTGAAGGCAACAAACTGTTCCAAAGTCTTCAAAACGGTTCGCTTTCGGAATTCTTTTCTGCTGTTCCACAAATACACCTCTTCATTGAAAACATCCGAACAGCCAATGCAAAGCACCTGCAGCAATTAAAGTAGAAGACTTCTAGACTGGCACTTTTCTGAACAATCACATGGTCGCTGATGTCAGCAGTGATCCATGTTGCAAAGCCACGTGCTTGGCAGTGCCTTCAAAAATGGCTACTGCTTTAAGAAGCCTATGAGATTTTTTTTCTGGGAAATGAAGTTTCTTTCTGTAATGCACAACACTATTGTTTACCCGATATCTTGATGTTGAACTATGGTCTCTTATTCTTCTCACAACATGTTTTGTGATGAGAACTTTGTTGGTGCATAAAATGGTTCAGAGAGCAAAAGGGACCTGGTATGAGTGTTTTGAGTTGTGGGATGAGTTGACCTTATCCTTAATGTCCTTGCCAGATTAATCTATTGTGTTGTTGGGTCAACCGTGTTACTGAGGACTCATTTGAGGTCTGTGTTGGAAGACAAAGGCTCAAGAACAACAACATACTAAGAAGTGAAAAAGTGTTAAGGATTCACAGCTCACATTGGGATGTATGGTCCAAAGACCACATGGCAAATAACAGGGGAAGAGTATTCATTCGAGATTGATGCTGGGAGCCATAGATCCAAGAGCCAACAACTATCTTAGATGGATTGAAATCGTAAAAAGTATTTCAGTTACAAACTGGTACATATGGTCCAAAGACCCAGTGGCAACATATGAGAGATTGAACATTTATTTGCATTGCATGTTGAGAAAGTTATGTGAAAAACCAGAGGTGGTCTAAAAAGAACAAACTGAATAAATTATCATTTGAGTTCCAGGATAGGAGATGTGGAGCAAAATACCAGTTGCAGAATAAAGGTAATTAGGAAATCATTTGAATTGCATGAGGAGAAATGTGGGCCCAAGATCCAGAAATGTTCTACAAACTATGAGAATAGTGGAGAATCATTGGAGTTAAACATAAGACATGTTGCTCAAAACCCAGTTACTTCTAGGAGGAAATGTGGTTATTCATCTAAGACACACTCTCACACCACAGCCCTAATCTGCCAACCCGATAACCCTGTTGCTTAACTCATGTAATGTCAACTAGTTGTTACCAGGTTTGCTTGTAACCGTATGAACCTTGGAGTCTCTATTCTATACTCTCATGCCTTTGATGCTTTGTATGCACTTCTGTAACTAAGTACGTTTATCTGTAACAGCACCATGATGCCAAAGGGCTGCTTGTGCGCTTTATAAATGTAAAAAAAAAGAAATTAAAAAAAAGTGGAACGTCATTTGAATTGCATGCTTGCAAAACTGGTCCAGTTGGTGGTAATGCAAGAAAATGTAGGAAGTAATTTGAATAAAATGTTGTGAAATGTGACCCCAAGACATAGCAATAGTGTATGAAGGACTGTAATTTATTTGCATGACAATTAGAGACAGTCAGAGTTCTTTTGTATTTGATAGATATGACCAATTTCAGTTTCTGGCAGAGATTAGGGTGAATAGGAAAATGTGGAAATGATCCTAGGCCATGCTAAAGTGCACCTCATGAGGTCTTGCAATGGCTCCTAGTTCTGTGATGCTAGCTTTCCTGATGTTATGTTTCCATTTGCCATTTGCTCTTACTCCTCAAACATCTATCTCTGCTCGTTCTCATTTAGCAGTTTATTTTGCATTATAAATGGCTAAATGCATGTTTTAATTTCTTACTGTAGTAACAGGGCCTCGCCTTTTCTGCTGTTATGGTCAGCCGCAACAGATGTAAGTCTATTTCAAATGTTCTAATCAACTTGAAGATTGAGTAATTATGCAGATTTTTAATATACTCTTAGCACTCATGCCTTTACCACGGGTTTCTTTTGTCTCCTCCTTTTATTCAGACCAAATCTATGGGCCTCATTACATGCTTGATGGTAATTCTGCGATTTTATTGAAGTCTAAGGTGTCATTTTAACCAGAAATTACATACTTGTGAAACAGAACTGGAGACCAACGCAATCCCAGCAAAGGGTGCCTTCAAAGTATATTGAGGGTATCTGGGAAGATTGTGATCTACTTATAATCCTGGTAAAGTCTGAATTCATGGGCAATTCAAAAGTCAATGAAGTCAGACCTCGCTTAGCTCAACACCAGTGGACTTACTGGGTCCATAAATGTATTGCTTTCCAATGAAAAGACAGGATATAATTAAGCTGAATGTGCAAAGACGATAAACAAAAAAGGACCGGGTTCTTTATGAATATAGGCGCAATGAGTGGAGTTAATGTTAAAGGTATTGTACCGCGCACCATCACCACTGCTGCGGCCCCCAGGCACTTTGGTTGATCTGTAAAAGGAGGAATTAAGAGAAGGGAGAGGGGTGGGCGGGTTAGTAGGGTGTAGTGGGAATAGGAAAGTGAGAGTTGTGATGTCCTGTCGGCCGCTTCAGTTCGGTTTGCACCGTTCACTGAGATTAAGGACGGTTTTTGATGGGTAGCAGAATTCCCGTGTGCTGTTGTGGCAGTTATGTGTTGTTAGTCTGTTGTTGCAATGTGGACAAGTGCGTGGGGATTGCTGTGCAGAGTGGTGGTTCTGTATGTTGAGTATGCGGAAAGCTGACATTTTTAAGGTATGGTTATACTGGTTTTCCAGTATTTGTCGATTTATTACCACTTTGTTTCTGCGTTTCTACTCTCAATCTCTATGGTTATCCTGTGTGTTTGGTACTCTACTTTGACCACCTAGCTGGCAGGCATGCTGCATGTTGGGCGCTTTCTTTTGTGTGGCTCCAGGGGTTTGTGTATCTAGCTCATATCCACTACTTCCCTGCCCTGCGGCAGGTTTAGTTTTGATCAAAGCACTTGTCCATCCTGATGGTTGTCCCCATCTATCCAAGTATCCTTTGGGATTGGTGGCGTGTGGGGCTGGGTGGGCCCCCGGTATTATATTGGATTGGGTAGGTTAGGGTTTCTGGTTTCCTACACAGTTATTAGCAGGTTGTGGACCTTTTTTCCTAGTTGATTCCCCCTGAATCTGGAACAAAGAGCCAAGTTTTGAGTAGTTTTCTGAACTCCAATTGACCCCTTGTGTTGCATATGTTTTTTGGTAGGTTATTCCATTTTGCGGTTGCCAGGTGAGTGAAAGATGATCCTACAAGTTTAAAACATTCTATTTCAAATATTTAAAATATTCTTTTAATAATAACTGCTGGATGAATACAAATACCTCTATCCCCCAACACCAGTTCCTGTAACTATGTTACTGTAAAAAATGCCAAGCCTAATATTGGCACAATCCTGTTGTAAAGCGCTCCACTGCTCTTGAGCTAGGCTCACACTATAAGCAATAAAATACATTTTTTTAAAAGGCAGTGAAATGTTGAGAGGAGCTGCTATTTTCTCTCTTAATATTCTGGGACTCCCACATGTTGGGAATGATAGAGCCCCTTCAGCTGAGTGCACGTGCAACTTTAGCTGCAAGCACTTGCAAGTAAATGTACACCGGAATACTCCGCGAGTGACCTGCAATACTGAAACCGATTTGTGTCGTCCATGAAAGGCATCAAGTGTTATCCATCATGTACATTTCAAGATGCACGTGTGCACTACCACATCCCAATAGTGGAGGAAAATATACCCTTCGCTAACCCCCTCAACCACATTGAGTTCAGACACGGCGCCCATTACTGATCTACTAGGAACGTTGAGAGCTAAAGCACTGCACGCTTATGTGCCATGCAGTCACTACCCGTGAGTGGCGGGTGGAGGTATTCGAAGCGGCATGCACTATTAGGCTAGAAAGGCTCCTAATATAAGGACTAGCAGTAGGAACTCGAATGATAATGTGCTGCCATCCAGTGGCAGTTCCAGGCAACTGCAGGGCATTACGGCTGAGTTATGAAATTCAAATTCAAACAAAATCCAAGTTGTAACACCTTTTATTGGACAACCTGAAAATATTACGCAGAATTTGAATATGCATATACATGGTAGGCAATTGAAGGTTTGGACTTGTAAACATGTCCATTTTAAGGCACAGAGCTGCAAGACTTGGGTTCACCCTATAAACATGGCAGCCTGAGTGTGCAGAGCTGCAAGCCAGTGTCCAATCCCTTAAATGTGTCTGCCGTGTTGTGCATTGCCCGAGCATCTCATTGGTGTCTGGACGGCAGACCTTTCACACGATGGATATCGATCGGGCATTTACCATGACTGGAGCCAGTGTGTGCGAAGAGCTGCAAACATGGAGTGAGGTCTAGACAAGACTTAAATGGTTCAACAGAAATACATAAATCTGAGATGCCGCATAATGTGTATTAAATGAGAGTAGGTGATAACTGATGCGAGCAAGAGACATTCAAAGAAAGAGAGCTAATAGCAGAAAATGGTATGCAGCAAGACAACAAGTAAACTGGTATGTATACATGTGAAATCAGTCTTTTCATGACAACGTCAGTTTCTTTGTATTTTTGCATGACCTGAGGAAAGGCACACCTGACATTTCTGGAACCATTGTTTTTATGGGTTAGCTCTTAGCAATATGATGGAAAAAAACGAAGTTTGACAAAGAAGCAATTCAACAATAATTAAATGAGATTCTTAAGCAACATCAATGAATGCTTAAATGGGTTATCAGTGAGTAACACCTTTTAACATTACTGAGCTCAAAGAGACAGCAAATACCCGTCGAAACGAACTGCAAAAACAACACATCCAGGGTCTAATTTACAAAAATGTTTTCAATGAGACAATCACATTTAAAAACATGTTTGTAAATCAGTCCCCCAGTGTTTTCAAATTGAATGCTATTTTGATTAGTCTCGAAAAGGTATAAGGAACAAGCAGTTCTCGCTAGGTTATGAGGGCATCATTTTAAAAGTGCTTACCTTTGGAAGTGTGCAGAAATAGTTTACCCAAACATGTTACATGAAAGCTAATATTTTTTGTGTGAGGCTACAAGCCAAAATACATCTGGGCACATTTGAAAACTAAACTGTAAGAGTTGTTTTTAATGTGGTCTCAAACTATAAACATTCTACATAGTATCAAACAAGTACGCAGGGGGCAGCGTGGCTAAGCGCCGGCGCTGATGGCTGCTTGTGAGTTTAGAAACAACCATACTAAAGCATAGAAGGTGTATTATGTTGGCCGAAAACCAATCGCATCATATGCCCTACATCGCCAATAGAGAATCGTCAGCATAACCATAGAGCGTCCATCTTGTGTAAGATCTGCCATTTGATTTCTCTGCCTTTCTGTTAAATGCTTTGCAAAAAGTATTTATTAAATAAAGCCCATGCACGGACAAGGCCACAGTTTACATGTTGAGAGACCGGCCCAGAGAGAAATGCCAAGCAGTACAGAAATACATTGTTTTCCTCCCTCACAAGTCCCTGAAGCTGTAGAAAAAGGCTGTTAAAGCATGAATTATACTTTCCTAGCGGCCCCCCTTCGGGGCTCTCCTTAGATCAAGCTGACCCCTAGTTCACGAATAGAAACCAGTAGATAACATGCTTTGGAATGTGTCTCTCCTACGAACACAGTATCCTCACTGAACAAGTGCCTTGTGTTCTTCATAACAAAGAACTATGTCTGCTTACTGCAAAATTGCAACTGTTGCTATAACATTTAATATAGATTGAGTAAGAAGCGTGTCATAATGTGTCATATTTGTCATAATTGTCAATTAACGAACCCTGGCTCAAGAAGATACATTATGGGCGGTTTTGATGTGTCACAAAGAGATTGTACGATTGTCTTTTTATATATGATACTGTTGTAGAATGTTTGCTCTCTTGCGTCTCACGAGGTCTGGGTGACACACGTTGTGAGACGTTAGACCCAGTCGGCTGACTGAGAGTATTTGCTTTGCAATAAACCCTAGTGCTTGGAAATCGAACCTCGTGTCTGTTGTATCACTGAGTGTATGGTGATTGTGCCTTGTTTCCATACGCGAGGGTCTTCAGGGCCTAGCAAAAAATGGCGCCCGAATAGGGACCCTCCCCCTTTTGCTCCATTGGGTACGTTGAATTTGAAGAAGGTGAAAACTAATCGAGGATGAGGCCGTCGAGCCGGGATCAAAAGGTGTTCGGGCCGCCCCTGTGAAAGTGATGAGAGACTCCTTTGAAGATCTGTACACAGCCGATCCCTGATCGACGAGCAGCAGCCAGAGAGCATCGAGGCGAGGGTCCCGAAACGAGGCAGATTCAGCCAGATACGACATCACGACGATTCTTGGTTCCGTCTGTATACGGACGAATTGCGTCTTGAGAGACGAACTGATTGATCAGGTGAGTCGTGCCCCAATTCTTAACAGCCCTGATATTGGTTGGGTGTTGCTCTTGTAAGATCAAACGCCCAGGGGAAGGTATGAATAAGATCAATATGCCTGGGAAATTGTCTTCCTGTCTAGTGGGATTTTTCCACTGCGGTAGACAATCTTTGGAATCTGGCCTGGTTGCGCCACCCATAGGGTTGCCAGCGTTTGAACTATATGTACAATATGGGATAGGGGCGATAATGTTTAATGAAATTTGGCATAGGCAGACCATACATGTAGTAGATTTGCAGTGGCCGAAAGATGGTACTTTTGAGATGGCCCATATAGAACACTTAGAATCAGTACTGCTGCGCAAGAAAGCACGCCCCGCGACATTTGACGTCATAAGAGACTGGAGGACAGAAGCTAACCTCTGTTTAAAAAGTAGGGAGAAACATGCACAGAGACACAAATCAAACACAGAAAAAGTGCTAGAACTAGAAGAGCTCAGAATGACTGAGGATATCAGAAGAGGGGATAGGAGTATCCAATTTGCATACAAAAAAGATATCCACAACAAGAGTTACATGCATCAGATGAACTAATAAATAAATAAATAAATATTGTTGCCCCCCCGATTTAATGACAATATACAAAAGAGCGTTTTCATCTGAAACTGGAAAGTCTGCCCTCTCCCTCAATTTAGCTATAGTGCTTAATAAACAAACGAATGAGTAAATGCCCAGTTTGATATTGCCCATGAGAGATAATATTTTTTAGACAACAGCTTACCGACATCTAATCACTAACAACAAATCAGTACGGGATATCATAACTTCAGGGTTGGAATCATCAAATCTTTACAAGCGGTAAGCGGGCTACGGCTCCTATCTATTTTTTACATCTAATCACTGAGCATGAGGGAGTAGGCATCTCACTATTATGCTATTTGGATGATTTTTCAGTAAATAGATCACTTTGTGCTGGTATAATGGTACTAAACAATGCATTATATAACAGTATATGGTAATAACATTTTCTGAGTAAATCTATAGCAAATGTATTTTGCTATTGCATTTTGTATACAAATATGGGATACCACATTCACATGGCTCATTTTGTGCCCTTTTTTCTCTGTGTTCCTTTGTTATGTTACTATGGATTTTTCCCTAAAATTACACTGATTTTGCAATGGATCTTTCTACATTCCGAACCCACCCTGTCTGATCCGACCGGTCACATATCAACATATGGTATGTTTTGCTTCCTTCATCTCCCTTTTTTTCTGATACTACATTGGCCCATTACCTTATTTGTTATGTGCTCTATATGGGTCTATGCTTTAATATGATTTGCTTTATGTTGTATTAAAAAACATGTCTGTGATATGTAGCCACATGCTTTTGTACATTCTTGATTACCAGCCTTGAGGATGACCAATTGGGTCGAAACACGCGTCGGCTGATCTAAGGACAATAAATACAAATTTGAAACGTTTTTTGAGGACACCTTATTTTGAAACCATTTGATATTATCTCATTACCTCATTAGACTTGTAACCATTCTACTGGTAGAGCGCAGGTCACCCTCCCAAATACTTGATACCTTATGTTAAACTAATCCAATCTTTGTGGGAAGTTTGTTGGGACTTGGGGCAACCGGCTACCACCTTCAGCAAAATTGTATAACGTTCGACATGTCAAAAGTGGAGACGAGCGCATAACCACTAGATCGTTCCCGCATACCTTTTTCTACATATACTAACAATGGTTGGGAAGACAGAGCGGTAGGAAGTAAGGCACTAACCTTAACAAAGTTATCAGTGAACAAGGTACAAGAGGAGAATGACAAGTGCCTAAACGAATGGGAAAGGAATGCAAAGTTGGTGACCGGGTGGACAATGAAGCTGGACCAATGTCAATAATTCCCCTGAAGACACCGTCTCTGTTTTACCAACACATAAGCGGGAAAGAGGCCAGTGAGAATGAAGGGTGCAAGCAAATAGAACCGGTCCTGGAAATGGGAGCAGGAACAGCAGTGCTGATGGATACCTATTGGGCGTGTAGATCCAAAGCATTGGAGAAATTGCCACCTTATTGGGGAGGAATATGCTTCCTAGTGCACATCAACATGCCTTCACTAGTAGTACCCAGAAAGAACGTGAAGTTTGATGACTTCCCCAAGATGTAAAACAACAGAAGAAGGAAAGGGTCACAAGATGCAACACCACCTACCTGCCCTCGTACAATAAGAGCGCAGGAAAGACTGAGCAGAGTGAGAAGAGAGGGGAATTATTTCTCCAGCCAATCAGAAGCTGCATTGGATGGAGTACCAGCATCACACAGGCTGTTCAGTAGAACACAAATGTTCTTCGCATCACTGATCCCTGCAATACCAACATTTACTAATGCCAAATGGTTGCAGATCACTCACTGGGAGTTGATGGTAACGATAAACTCAACAGTGAATGGATTCAATGCTGTAAAAGAAAATCAGAGCAATAAGACTGGTGGCACTCCAGAACAGATTTGTCCTGGACCTTCTCATGGCAATGGAAGGAGAAGTTTGTGCTAAAATCATTAGTTCATGTTGCACATTCATACTTGAGAATGATTAGAACAACGGAACTCTCTCAGATGCAGTCACACAGCTGACACAGATGCATGTGAAAATGGAGGACGAGGCACAAGGGACAAGGAAAGACAAAAGCTGGCAAGCATACTTCTGCTCATGGATGCCATTGTGGCTGGTGGATGGACTGAAGGTTATAGCTGGAGCTCTGATACTAGGAGCAGCATCTATGTGTGGGATCAACATATGTATTGGGAGATGCCAGAACACAGTAGAAGAAGCAATAGGAATGCAGATACTCATGGAAATGAATATCGAGGGGACAATGGATGATATTGTGAAGGAAAGAGACGGACTAAGGGAGAAAATAGCAGCATGTAACCTATGTCCAGCTGTAATAGAGGTGGACAATCAATATAACCTCAGGAAGTATGAAGGGAAGTGGGTATGGTGCAAACCCGAAGGAGGATGCGCCTACATGTACTTGTCATTCGATTATCATGTGAACTACTATGGACACCTAGCAGGGATCACAAAGATTTGGCGATTGATAGATGATCCATGGTTTTATCGTGATGTGGTCGATAAGTTGACCAGAGGGGGCATTGAAGAGGGAAGGTCAAAATCAAGCCCTGTCCCCCCACCCACCAAACAGTCAAACCGAAAGAAAAACCAAAGACAATATGTCTGCAGATCGCACGAACCCGCACCAATACCCACTGCACCTCCAATGGCCAAGTACAATGAAACATACCCTCTCAGCCAAACCTACCAGCCAAGAGCAGGAGGAACTTTACGCAGAGTGGATGAAAACCCATTGGACAAGACTAAAGACAACTCCATCAACAGTCTGGACTGAAGCGCCAAGAAGCCACACATCTAGCCATTAGAGGCAACACAACATAGTAGCACTAGACATGAAGCACACATGCCATCCACACAACAAGACACAATCACGCACCCAAACTCACAAAGAACACTTGCTTACCGTTCTATTAGTTAGAGGACAGTAACATATACATACTGCCTGCACGTTTTTTATTTTATCATTAGGTTGCCGCAGTAACGCAGAAACCACAAGAAGCAAGAAGAGATTGTGTAAATGCTTGCAGTTGCTTAAACACAAATAACTTTATAGAGAACAGGAACTATCAAGGGGCCCACTGACCTATGGATACTATGGAAATGAACATACAGAAGAAACTAGACTATGGCCTAGGGAGGCGCAGTAGGCCACAACGAGCTCACAAAGCTGAATCTAAGATGAATAGAGAGTGTCCCAGAGAACTGCCAGGTGTAGAACAGGACCCGCTCCATAGTCTCGGGAGGATACCCTAGGGGCAACATGCTCGCCTTGGAAGCAAGATGACACGGAGCAACACAGGTTTGATCCCCGGGTCCGCGCTTAGTAACCTCTGGGTATTAAGCGCGTTATAAATAAACTGTCATATCATATCATATCATAAGGTCGCACTGTTACAGATGACTTTATTTCTCCTGACTTGAAGTAATACCAGCAAGGCAGACCTGAATAATCCTCCTAAAATTCAAACAAATTCAGAGGTCCAGAAGCTCATAAATGCAGTTTCTGGACAAGTGGTCTGGCCGAGCTGACGACAAGCCAAAAAATGGCAGCTGAGAAGAGCAGGGATCTGACAGATACACAGCGGCTGGCGGCAAAATTGTTACAACCAGATCTGAGGTTGCACAATGGGAAAGGAGCACTCTCATAGTCGATGACGGTTCACACATGGGTATAACACAGACACATAGTTGCACATGTTACCTTTAACAGGTACACTCCGAGCTGAGAAGCAAATTGGGTCCCAGGTCTGGCGGCTAGCAGCTCGACCAATCACAATTCATGGCCCTAGTGGTGAGTAACAGGAGGCCACCAACCAATCAGTGGGTCCACATATTGAAACAGTAACACTTTTCATAGCTAATCCAAGCATGACACCTGACATTGGAGAGGAAGTTAGATAACCTCTATAGGGATTGCTATGAGGGAACTACCACTCAACACCCACTCATGTCAGGCAATAGGGAAGGCCTGTGTTGCAATGTCATTGTGATGTAGATTTGCCTAAAAACTGACTTACAAGCCATTGTTCACTGAGAGTGCGCCTGGACATCTATCTGTGTGCTTATCCCTGGTGGTTTGTTGGCTGTAATAAACCACAGTTGAAATTGCTACCTGCCTGGACTTGCGTTCCTTTTGGGAAAAGGGTAGGAGTTAGGACTTCCATGAACTCGGAGCCGGCGAACACCTAGCAGCCCACCCTGCTTGCCTGGGAGTTCTCCCTAACAACAGTCAAGAATCTCTTCCTGAATGCTGACTGTGCTGATGACAATAAAGCCTTTTTGTCAGACGCCAAAGTTCCAACCACAAGAGCAGCACTTTGCCATGGATTTATGCCATGGTGTCCAATAGTGAGATAGGGTGATAATAAAATGGATTATTGTGATCTCAATTTTCAACTATCAGGCCTATCACTGCCCCTTGCCAGCTATGGGCAATTGCCTGCCGAGAGTTTAATTTGTTAAAACATTTTACCAGAACTTTTGCTAGATATTTATATTATATTTAAATTGATTGGCAAAGAGTTTGGACTCAGGCCTTCATCTGCTTTTTGTGAAGCCAAAGCCTCCTGGACATCACCTACAATGAAAACACACGTACAGTTAGGTTAGATGATTACAGCATCACAAAATATGGCTTGTCTAACCACCTCCATACAACCAGCTGTGTTTTTTGGTATATAAAGCCTGGAAATAGTCAAACCAACCATCTTCAGTAACATTATAGTCAGAGGTTCTTATAGCAACAGCAGAACTATTAATAACAACATGCCAAAAATCCTTCTGGTTCGCGCAATGTTATTCCTTCTTATGAATGCATATATCTCTATAGCTCTTCCGCTTCCATGATACCATAGTGCTATATTTTCCATGTGCTGATTTCAGTTCACTAAGGGGAAACTCGTTGGCCTTACTGCAGTCCTTATCAAACCAATGTATGTTAAGCAGACCTTTCTTCTTTAAAGATTGTGTTGGCGGAGTAATTAAAAGCCGTGACTCCATCTTTTAACTTTCCATAAAATGTTAGTGTCCCTAGAGTTGAATTTGGGAGTGAACCCTGCGCCAATACTATCAAAACATTAGCATACAATTGTGAATTGAACAGAAAAGCTGGGATATGCAATGGAGGGGACCAACCCATATTGAGGGAAGGAAATCAATGATCTCTGTGAAGGAGAGTGTTAGAGCAATTTTAATTACATGTTGGTGCATGTGGTTCCAGGAACCGGCAACATCTCTATAGGACTGAATGAGTGCAAGAGCATTTGAACTGCAAGCTGGGACATGTGAGCTATACAGTGACAATGCACATGAGGGTGAGTGTCAGATTTGCAAACGGTTTGACACGGGAGTGAGTTAAATCCATAAACTCATTAAAGAACGTGCATGCCCTTCCTACCAGTAAAGACAGAAGGGTGAGTTTTGAGGTCCATCTAAAGTTCGTTGGAAAATGTGTTGTTTTTACAACCAATAAACGATCAATTCATCAGGGAGGGGGGGGTAAGCTCTCTGGCAACGCGCGGGTCTTGAAAGCAAGACCAAACTGAGCAAGCACAGGTTTGAATCCAGGACCGTGCTTGAAAAATAAACATTTTTTAAAAAAAACAAGCGCGTTAGAAATACCCTTCCCTTCCACAATGAAACTAGCGCCTAGATACCTACAGGTTATGTGCGCTGCAAATACAAAAAAAAAATAGATTCGTTTGTATCCACTTACAGTGCTCAAAACCAGTACTGTTGAATATAGCTGGCTGATCGCCTTTGCTAGCAGTGACTGACTGTGTTATGTATGCTCTTCGTGTGAAACTATAAGCACTGCGAGACTGGGGACATTTGCAAACCTGTTATGTCGCCACTGGGCAGGATATAAATGATAAGTACCTGGGAGGTTCAACATAGTCCTTACTCTGTTACATTTTGTGCTGCTTTGATGTAGCCACATACTAAATGTTTTATTAAGACTGTACATGCACAACAACTGCAACACTGGATTGAATTGTTCATGCAAGTTCTAAAAAGGTGATGTTAGCGAAAGTGAAGGCAACAAACTGTTCCAAAGTCTTCAAAACGGTTCGCTTTCGGAATTCTTTTCTGCTGTTCCACAAATACACCTCTTCATTGAAAACATCCGAACAGCCAATGCAAAGCACCTGCAGCAATTAAAGTAGAAGACTTCTAGACTGGCACTTTTCTGAACAATCACATGGTCGCTGATGTCAGCAGTGATCCATGTTGCAAAGCCACGTGCTTGGCAGTGCCTTCAAAAATGGCTACTGCTTTAAGAAGCCTATGAGATTTTTTTTTCTGGGAAATGAAGTTTCTTTCTGTAATGCACAACACTATTGTTTACCCGATATCTTGATGTTGAACTATGGTCTCTTATTCTTCTCACAACATGTTTTGTGATGACAACTTTGTTGGTGCATAAAATGGTTCAGAGAGCAAAAGGGACCTGGTATGAGTGTTTTGAGTTGTGGGATGAGTTGACCTTATCCTTAATGTCCTTGCCAGATTAATCTATTGTGTTGTTGGGTCAACCGTGTTACTGAGGACTCATTTGAGGTCTGTGTTGGAAGACAAAGGCTCAAGAACAACAACATACTAAGAAGTGAAAAAGTGTTAAGGATTCACAGCTCACATTGGGATGTGTGGTCCAAAGACCACATGGCAAATAACAGGGGAAGAGTATTCATTCGAGATTGATGCTGGGAGCCATAGATCCAAGAGCCAACAACTATCTTAGATGGATTGAAATCGTAAAAAGTATTTCAGTTACAAACTGGTACATATGGTCCAAAGACCCAGTGGCAACATATGAGAGATTGAACATTTATTTGCATTGCATGTTGAGAAAGTTATGTGAAAAACCAGAGGTGGTCTAAAAAGAACAAACTGAATAAATTATCATTTGAGTTCCAGGATAGGAGATGTGGAGCAAAATACCAGTTGCAGAATAAAGGTAATTAGGAAATCATTTGAATTGCATGAGGAGAAATGTGGGCCCAAGATCCAGAAATGTTCTACAAACTATGGGAATAGTGGAGAATCATTTGAGTTAAACATGAGACATGTTGCTCAAAACCCAGTTACTTCTAGGAGGAAATGTGGTTATTCATCTAAGACACACTCTCACACCACAGCCCTAATCTGGCAACCCGATAACCCTGTTGCTTAACTCATGTAATGTCAACTAGTTGTTACCAGGTTTGCTTGTAACCGTATGAACCTTGGAGTCTCTATTCTATACTCTCATGCCTTTGATGTTTTGTATGCACTTCTGTAACTAAGTACGTTTATCTGTAACAGCACCATGATGCCAAAGGGCTGCTTGTGCGCTTTATACATGTAAAAAAAAAAAAATTAAAAAAAGTGGAACGTCATTTGAATTGCATGCTTGCAAAACTGGTCCAGTTGGTGGTAATGCAAGAAAATGTAGGAACTAATTTGAATAAAATGTTGTGAAATGTGACCCCAAGACATAGCAATAGTGTATGAAGGACTGTAAGAGGAAATAAACAATGTATTTGCATGACAATTAGAGACAGTCAGAGTTCTTTTGTATTTGATAGATATGACCAATTTCAGTTTCTGGCAGAGATTAGCGTGAATAGGAAAATGGGGAAATGATCCTAGGCCATGCTAAAGTGCACCTCATGAGGTCTTGCAATGGCTCCTAGTTCTGTGATGCTAGCTTTCCTGATTTTATGTTTCCATTTTCCATTTGCTCTTACTCCTCAAACATCTATCTCTGCTCGTTCTCATTTAGCAGTTTATTTTGCATTATAAATGGCTAAATGCATGTTTTAATTTCTTACTGTAGTAACAGGGCCTCGCCTTTTCTGCTGTTATGGTCAGCCGCAACAGATGTAAGTCTATTTCAAATGTTCTAATCAACTTGAAGATTGAGTAATTATGCAGATTTTTAATATACTCTTAGCACTCATGCCTTTACAACGGGTTTCTTTTGTCTCCTCCTTTTATTCAGACCAAATCTATGGGCCTCATTACATGCTTGATGGTAATTCTGCGATTTTATTGAAGTCTAAGGTGTCATTTTAACCAGAAATTACATACTTGTGAAACAGAACTGGAGACCAACGCAATCCCAGCAAAGGGTGCCTTCAAAGTATATTGAGGGTATCTGGGAAGATTGTGATCTACTTATAATCCTGGTAAAGTCTGAATTCATGGGCAATTCAAAAGTCAATGAAGTCAGACCTGGCTTAGCTCAACACCAGTGGACTTACTGGGTCCATAAATGTATTGCTTTCCAATGAAAAGACAGGATATAATTAAGCTGAATGTGCAAAGACGATAAACAAAAAAGGACCGGGTTCTTTATGAATATAGGCGCAATAAGTGGAGTTAATGTTAAAGGTATTGTACCGCACACCATCACCACTGCTGCGGCACCCAGGCACTTTGGTTGATTTGAAAAAGGAGGGGTTAAGAGAGGGGAGAGGGGTGGGCGGGTTAGTAGGGTGTAGTGGGAATAGGAAAGTGAGAGTTGTGATGTCCTGTCGGCCGCTTCAGTTCGGTTTGCACCGTTCACTGAGATTAAGGACGGTTTTTGATGGGTAGCAGAATTCCCATGTGCTGTTGTGGCAGTTATGTGTTGTTAGTCTGTTGTTGCAATGTGGACAAGTGAGTGGGGATTGCTGTGCAGAGAGGTGGTTCTGTGAGTTTCTGTATGTTGAGTATGCGGAAAGCTGACATTTTTAAGGGACGGTTATACTGGTTTTCCAGTATTTGTCGATTTATTACCACTTTGTTTCTGCGTTTCTACTCTCAACCTCTATGGTTATCCTGTGTGTTTGGTACTCTACTTTGACCACCTAGCTGGCAGGCATGCTGCATGTTGGGCGCTTTCTTTTGTGTGGCTCCAGGGGTTTGTGTATCTAGCTCATATCCACTACTTCCCTGCCATGCGGCAGGTTTAGTTTTGATCAAAGCACTTGTCCATCCTGATGGTTGTCCCCATCTATCCAAGTATCCTTTGGGATTGGTGGCGTGTGGGGCTGGGTGGGCCCCCGCTATTATATTGGATTGGGTAGGTTAGGGTTTCTGGTTTCCTACACAGTTATTAGCAGGTTGTGGACCTTTTTTCCTAGTTGATTCCCCCTGAATCTGGAACAAAGAGCCAAGTTTTGAGTAGTTTTCTGAACTCCAATTGACCCCTTGTGTTGCATATGTTTTTTGGTAGGTTATTCCATTTTGCGGTTGCCAGGTGAGTGAAAGATGATCCTACAAGTTTAAAACATTCTATTTCAAATATTTAAAACATTTTATTTCAAATATTTAAAATATTCTATTTCAAATATTTAAAATATTCTTTTAATAATAACTGCTGGATGAATACAAATACCTCTGTCCCCCAACACCAGTTCCTGTAACTATGTTACTGTAAAAAATGCCAAGCCTAATACTGGCACAATCCTGTTGTAAAGCGCTCCACTGCTCTTGAGCTAGGCTCACACTATAAGCAATAAAATACATTTTTTTAAAAGGCAGTGAAATGTTGAGAGGAGCTATTTTCTCTCTTAATATTCTGGGACTCCCACATGTTGAGAATGATAGAGCCCCTTCAGCTGAGTGCACGTGCAACTTTAGCTGCAAGCACTTGCAAGTAAATGTACACCGGAATACTCTGCGAGTGACCTGCAATACTGAAACCGATTTGTGTCGTCCATGAAAGGCATCAAGTGTTATCCATCATGTACATTTCAAGATGCACGTGTGCACTACCACATCCTAATAGTGGAGGAAAATATACCCTTCGCTAACCCCCTCAACCACATTGAGTTCAGACACGGCGCCCATTACTGATCTACTAGGAACGTTGAGAGCTAAAGCGCTGCACGCTTATGTGCCATGCAGTCACTACCCCTGAGTGGCAGGTGGAGGTATTCGAAGCGGCATGCACTATGAGGCTAGAAAGGCTCCTAATATAAGGACTAGCAGTAGGAACTCAAATGATAATGTGCTGCCATCCAGTGGCAGTTCCAGGCAACTGCGGGGCATTACGGCTGAGTTATGAAATTCAAATTCAAACAAAATCCAAGTTGTAACACCTTTTATTGGACAACCTGAAAATATTACGCAGAATTTGAATATGCATATACATGGTAGGCAATTGAAGGTTTGGACTTGTAAACATGTCCATTTTAAGGCACAGAGCTGCAAGACTTGGGTTCACCCTATAAACATGGCAGCCTGAGTGTGCAGAGCTGCAAGCCAGTGTCCAATCCCTTAAATGTGTCCGCCGTGTTGTGCATTGCCCGAGCATCTCATTGGTGTCTGGACGGCAGACCTTTCACACGATGGATATCGATCAGGCATTTACCATGACTGGAGCCAGTGTGTGCGAAGAGCTGCAAACATGGAGTGAGGTCTAGACAAGACTTAAATGGTTCAACAGAAATACATAAATCTGAGATGCCGCATAATGTGTATTAAATGAGAGTAGGTGATAACTGATGCTAGCAAGAGACATTCAAAGAAAGAGAGCTAATAGCAGAAAATGGTATGCAGCAAGACAACAAGTAAACTGGTATGTATACATGTGAAATCAGTCTTTTCATGACAACGTCAGTTTCTTTGTATTTTTGCATGACCTGAGGAAAGGCACACCTGACATTTCTGGAACCATTGTTTTTATGGGTTAGCTCTTAGCAATATGATGGAAAAAAACGAAGTTTGACAAAGAAGCAATTCAACAATAATTAAATGAGATTCTTAAGCAACATCAATGAATGCTTAAATGGGTTATCAGTGAGTAACACCTTTTAACATTACTGAGCTCAAAGAGACAGCAAATACCCGTCGAAACGAACTGCAAAAACAACACATCCAGGGTCTAATTTACAAAAATGTTTTCAATGAGACAATCACATTTAAAAACATGTTTGTAAATCAGTCCCCCAGTGTTTTCAAATTGAATGCTATTTTGATTAGTCTCGAAAAGGTATAAGGAACAAGCAGTTCTCGCTAGGTTATGAGGGCATCATTTTAAAAGTGCTTACCTTTGGAAGTGTGCAGAAATAGTTTACCCAAACATGTTACATGAAAGCTAATATTTTTTGTGTGAGGCTACAAGCCAAAATACATCTGGGCACATTTGAAAACAAAACTGTTAGAGTTGTTTTTAATGTGGTCTCAAACTATAAGCATTCTACACAGTATCAAACAAGTACGGAGGGGTCAGCGTGGCTAAGCGCCGGCGCTGATGGCTGCTTGTGAGTTTAGAAACAACCATACTAAAGCATAGAAGGTGTATTATGTTGGCCGAAAACCAATCGCATCATATGCCCTACATCGCCAATAGAGAATCGTCAGCATAACCATAGAGCGTCCATCTTGTGTAAGATCCGCCATTTGCTTTCTCTGCCTTTCTGTTAAATGCTTTGCAAAAAGTATTTATTTCATAAAGCTCATGCACGGACAAGGCCACAGTTTACATGTTGAGAGACCGGCCCAGACAGAAATGCCAAGCAGTACAGAAATACATTGTTTTCCTCCCTCACAAGTCCCTGAAGCTGTAGAAAAAGGCTGTTAAAGCATGAATTATACTTTCCTAGCGGCCCCCCTTCGGGGCTCTCCTTAGATCAAGCTGACCCCTAGTTCACGAATAGAAACCAGTAGATAACATGCTTTGGAATGTGTCTCTCCTACGAACACAGTATCCTCACTGAACAAGTGCTTTGTGTTCTTCATAACAAAGAACTATGTCTGCTTACTGCAAAATTGCAACTGTTGCTATAACATTTAATATAGATTGAGTAAGAAGCGTGTCATAATGTGTCATATTTGTCATAATTGTCAATTAACGAACCCTGGCTCAAGAAGATACATTATGGGCGGTTTTGATGTGTCACAAAGAGATTGTACGATTGTCTTTTTATATATGATACTGTTGTAGAATGTTTGCTCTCTTGCGTCTCACGAGGTCTGGGTGACACACGTTGTGAGACGTTAGACCCAGTCGGCTGACTGAGAGTATTTGCTTTGCAATCAACCCTAGTGCTTGGAAATCGAACCTCGTGTCTGTTGTATCACTGAGTGTATGGTGATTGTGCCTTGTTTCCATACGTGAGGGTCTTCAGGGCCTAGCAAAAAATGGCGCCCGAATAGGGACCCTCCCCCTTTTGCTCCATTGGGTACGTTGAATTTGAAGAAGGCGAAAACTAATCGAGGATGAGGCCGTCGAGCCGGGATCAAAAGGTGTTCGGGCCGCCCCTGTGAAAGTGATGTGAGACTCCTTTGCAGATCTGTACACAGCCGATCCCTGATCGACGAGCAGCGGCCAGAGAGCATCGAGGCGAGGGTCCCGAAACGAGGCAGATTGAGCCAGATACGACATCACGACGATTCTTGGTTCCGTCTGTATACGGACGAATTGCGTCTTGAGAGACGAACTGATTGATCAGGTGGGTCGTGCCCCAATTCTTAACAGCCCTGATATTGGTTGAGTGTTGCTCTTGTAAGATCAAACGCCCAGGGGAAGGTATGAATAAGATCAATATGCCTGGGAAATTGTCTTCCTGTCTAGTGGGATTTTTCCACTACGGTAGACAATCTTTGGAATCTGGCCTGGTTGCGCCACCCATAGGGTTGCCAGCGTTTGAAATGTATGTACAATATGGGATAGGGGCGATAATGTTTAATGAAATTTGGCATAGGCAGACAATACATGTAGTAGATTTGCAGTGGCCGAAAGATGGTACTTTTGAGATGGCCCGTATAGAACACTTAGAATCAGTACTGCTGCGCAAGAAAGCACGCCCCGCGACATTTGACGTCATAAGAGACTGGCGGACAGAAGCTAACCTCTGTTTAAAAAGTAGGGAGAAACATGCACAGAGACACAAATCAAACACAGAAAAAGTGCTAGAACTAGAAGAGCTCAGAATGACTGAGGATATCAGAAGAGGGGATAGGAGTATCCAATTTGCATACAAAAAAGATATCCACAACAAGAGTTACATGCATCAGATGAACTAATAAATAAATAAATAAATAAGTATTGTTGCCCCCCCGATTTAATGACAATATACAAAAGAGCGTTTTCATCTGAAACTGGAAAGTCTGCCCCCTCCCTCAATCTAGCTATAGTGCTTAATAAACAAACGAATGAGGAAATGCCCAGTTTGATATTGCCCATGAGAGAAGTACCTCCCACCTTTGTGCCAAAAGTAGAGATTGCTGCCGCGGATGGAAATCCAGCGCGCGTAATAGAAGCCCATTTATACAGCACAGTTTGTGCATGTCCCTTTTTCTAGACAAGAGGTAAATAATATAAAACAAGCTATCCCTGATTTAGGGAAGACTACGACGGGATTGTATAAAGAAATTTGGTCCTATTTGAAATCGTCTATTTTCACGATGAGTGATATTCACCTATTACCTCCTGTGATTCTCCCAATAGATATATGGAAACAAATCAGAAATGTAGATGATGTTCATATTTTGGGTGAGACCTGGGAACATTGGATTAAAGAGGATACAGACAGGAAAGCTGGCGAGAAGCCATCACCAGGTTTATTAGCCTTGCCAGCGTGAATAGTACAGAAATTAAAAATACTAATACCTGAAAAAAGAATTGTTTGCGAAAAATTAACGGCATGTGTGCAAGGTAAAGATGAATTGGCTACTGAATATTTTAATATATTTGAAGAAGTATTTGCAGATTTTAGTGGCCAAGATTTGAGCACTGAACCCGGGAAGAGACTATTTGTTGACAAATAAGTGAGAGGGTTGCTGGCGATAATTCATAATTTAATAATGACATCTGAAAGTGCGTGGCAAGCAAAATCACAGAGTGAAGTGTTACACGTGGCACAATACTATGAGAATAGAGTAAATACAGAGAAAGAGAAAGAAGTGAGGGATAGAATGAATCTAAAAACGAGAGTATTAATGCAGCGGTAGTGAATAATAACAGGGGTGGAGGTAATGCACAAACAAGAGGGGATTTCTCCAACATGCACGGAGGTCCAATTGGACTGAATCAATGCGCATATTGTAGAGAAGAAGGTCATTGGCGGGCACAGTGCCCACATTTGCAGAATAGAAATGGAAATGCCCCGAGAAGGCAGAATAGAGGTCGCCCGGGAACACAAGGGCAAAATAGAAATTCAAGGATGCCACAAAATCATAATAACCAGGGAAATAACAATCAGAATCAGAACCAAAACCAGCATCAGCAGAATAGTGCAGGAGAAGGAAACGTTTTTGATACTCTGGCCAACTCATACTATTCTGGCGACTTTACATTGGATGATGTATTGTTCAACTAGGACAGCCAAAGACAGGGGTCAGAACCAGTATCTATTCCCGTTGATCAGAAAGGGCCCTACTTAGAGATGAAAGTTGGGAATAGAGAGCACACTTTTCTAGTGGACACAGGTGTGTAAAAGTGTTCAATAGACCATCACTTGGTTCCAGAGATACCACTGTCAGGGCAAAAGAATGTTTCAGTAGGGTTCGCAGGTACGCCAGTAATCAGTCCAGTGTCACAGTCAGTACCTATAACACTAGGTTCATTCACTGAGTTTTGCCCATTCCTTTTGACACAAAATTGCGGTGAGAATTTATTGGGTTTAAATTTATTGAAAAAATTGAGTGCGGTTATTCATTGTTCTCCTGATGGAGTGTATTTGACAATATCACCACAAAAGATGCCAGTGTCACTATTTTTGTCTAAACCGCTACCAACTGAATTAAGTAACGTACCGACTTGTATATGGGTGATGAAAGACAATGATGTTGGTTGTTTGAAAATAGAGCCGGTGAAAATTGTTTTAAAGGAGGGTGTTACATTGCCACGTATCCCACAGTATAACATTTCGGTGGAAGGTGAGAAAGCATTGAAATGTATTGTTTCTGATTTGATTAAACGGAACATAATTGAAGAAATTACTGGTAGAACTTGAAATAGTCCAATTCTTCCAGTTTACAAGAAAGGAGGTACTGAAATATCATATTGTTTCATAATTGATTTGTGCAGATTGAATAAAGTAATTGATCCCCAATTTCCATTGGTCCCAGATGTCACTACCATTTTAACAATGATTCCAGCTTCTGCTTCGCATTTTAGTGTTGTAGATCTAAAAAACAAATTTTTTACCATTCCACTACACCAAGATAGCAGACATCTATTTGCTTTTATGTTAGGAGGACGTTCGTTCACATTCACACGAATTCCACAAGGTTACACTGAGAGCCCGAGTATTTATAGTAGAGCATTAAAAGAACAACTAGACATGCTAGAGCTACCAATGAGTTGTGTACTATTGCAGTACATTGATGACCTATTGATTGCTGCTGACACAGAAGACATTTGCAAAGAGAGTACCGCTAAATTGTTGACACATTTGGCAGCACATGGACATAAAGCATTATTAACAGAAATTCCAATATTGTCAAAAGGAGGTGGCCTATTTGCGCTACCTACTTTCGAAAGAGGGAAGGAGACTGACACCAGAAAGGATAGAAAGCATCTCTGGTATGCCTATTCCAAAGACACAGAAGGAAGTCAGAGCCATAATAGGCATGGCTTCATATTGTAGGCAGTGGATTGCTAACTGTGCTATGATTGTGAAATTTATGGTGTCATTGACAAAGAAGGATGTTGCTTTGCCCTTGCCATGGAGCCTGGAATGTCAGGATGCATTTGATCTGCTCAAAGTTGCATTGTGTTTAGCTCCAGTTTTGGGCACACCAAATTATGAAAAGGATTTCAAATTATTTGTGCATGAGAGTAATGGTTGTGCTTTGGCTGTTTTGACTCAGGAACAAGGAGGGAGAAATAGACCATGCAGTTATTTTTCTTCCGCACTGGATCCTGTTGCATGGGCGTTGCTGCGCTGTTTGCGAGCTGTTGCTGCGGCTGCTGCGTCAGTAAAACAAACCGAGGGAATGGTTTTGGGTCACACCTTATTTTTGATGGTGCCTCACACAGTAGACATTCTTTTAAATAGAACGCAGACGCAACATCTTACATCAGCTAGACTGACGAGAGATGAAATTATCCTATTTGCACCGCATATTCAAATTTTGAGTTGTTGCGCTTTGAATCCTGCAGAGTTAATGCCCCCTCCCAATGAAAGAACGGGCGAAAGGAAACAACCACCCCATGATTGTATAATGGTTACTGAACAAGAAACTAAAGGAAGAATTGACCTAACAGATACCCCACAGAAAGAGCCAGACGGAGAACTGTTTTGTGACGGTTCCTGTTTTAAATTGCCCGATGGCACATCACCTGCTGCATATGGCATCACGGCACTAAAGAGTATTGTGGAGAGCAAAAGGATCCCATATATTTCAGCACTGGCTGCAGAGATAATAGCATTGACCATAGCATGTGAAATTTCTGAAAACTTGAATGTAAACATATATACTGACAGTCAGTACGCATTTGGGGTGGTACTCAGATTTTGTTGACTCTGGGCTGAGAGCGGTTTTCTAACGTCACATCGAACCAAGATTCAACATGGTGCTTTGATAGCTTGATTGTTGTCTGCACTGGCGCGTCCTAAGCAATTAGCAATAATGAAATGTGAAGTGCATAAGAAGGTAACATGTAACATTGGAAAAGGAAACGCATTTTCAGACAAAATTGCGAAACAAACTGCCACTGATCTACACACAAAAATCTTTATTGAAAAGTCAGAAGAAGTGCCCTGCATGATAGAAAATGGGATTGCCACAGTTAAAGAGATGCAAACAGAATCAACTGCAGATGAAATAAAAGCTTGGGCTGAGGGTTCAGCAGAATTAGACATAGAGGGTTGCTGGGTAGACAAAAAAAGTAAAAAATTGATGCTGCCTAACTCCTATCTAACCGCAATGGTCATTATGGCCCACAGTCCCACACACATAGGTGCTAAGAAAATTATTCATCATTTAGGCAAGGTATGGCAGAATCCACACATTAGAAAAATTGCTGAAAGACTGCTCCAGAACTGTATGACTTGTTTGCAACATAACATTGGAAAAGGAACCACTACTCCAATAGGTAGTTTTGCCCCCCCCTATGCCCTTTGAAGTCATCCATTTTGATTTCATAGAAATGGAAAGATGTCAGAACCTTAAGTATGTCCTGATGGTAGTCTGTGCATTCAGTAAATGGGTGGAAGCATACCCGCTTAAGGATTGCACAGCAATGAGCACAGCAAAAGTGATGCTGAAGGAGTACTTCTCTAGATTTGGTCTGCCACGGGTCATATGGTCAGACAATGGCCCGCATTTTGTTGCCGCTGTGATATTACAAATTTGTGCAGGCCTCCAGATTGATAAACGATTCCATTCGGCCAGTCGCCCAATGAGTGCCGGTCTTGTTGAGCACCTGACCGGTATCTTGAAAAATAAGATTAGCAAAATATGTTCAGGGAGTCAGTTGAAGTGGCCTGATGCGCTGCCCTTAGCTTTGTTGTGCATGCGCATGTCTGTGCAGGCAAGGACTGGACTCTCCCCATATGAGATTGTGATGGGGAGACCCGCAAATATTTGGAGCGCCCCGCAGCCTAGGCGCTTGAATGAAATTAAATACCCTTTGCTCGGAACTTATTGTAACGTGTTAACTCAGAAATTGCATTTGATTCATCAGCAGGTGCAGGAGGCTCTTCCTGTCAGATACACTGGCCCAGGGAATTTTCTGCAGCCAGGAGAGTGGATTCTGGTAAAATAAACATTGAAAGAAAATCTTCACTCGCACCTTGTTGGAAGGGCCCCTACCAGATTCTTCTGGCAACACAGACTGCAGTCCGAGTGGATGGTCGAAAGGCATGGATTCATGCCACCCATACGAAAACAATTCCATTCCCATTGAAAGAGCTGCCTGATCCAGACAACAAGAAAGAAACATCTGCCCTTGACTCGAAAGACACCATCGCCAGTTCTCTGCCACAAATACTGCCTAAGCCTGAGAAAGAGCCTGAAAAGATTGCCTCGAAGGAGAAAGGGCTAAAGGTGCCCCAACTTTGCCCAGCTGAAACTGCATCATTGCGGGTTGACATTAAGGCTTCTTCATCACTTATTGCATCACATGCTGACACTGAGCCTGCATATGGAAGTGAATCTGCATTATTCATAGATCACACAGTACCTGGAGCGATAAGGTACAACCTATGTTCTCAAAATCGGAAGTGATCTGATCTACATGTTTTATTTTGCCTCTATTCCTGACACGGATGAATTGGGAATCGGAGGCCTAGGGAAGTGGAGCGTGGTAGCTGTATCAATCTGCATCTAATTGAAAGCTTTGGAACGCGGCTTCCAGGTGGTATCTTTGAAAAAGTGAATGATCTATGTTGATCAGCCCGTGCGAACAAGCGGGGCGCATATGGTACAAACACAATTGATGCCTGCTCTAAAGTCTTTGGAGCACTGTGCAGAGTCACAATAATCTTGCCACACATTTATCAATTCAGGCTAATGAGAACTGGCCTAGACGCTTTGCTGACTTCTTTGAACGCTTTGCTGTTTTAATGGACGCTGCTGTGAAAAAATTATTCGGGACGAACATTGCTGGAGAGAAGGATTGCACACAATGCCTATACTCACTTCTGTTCTCTCCTGCACCAACGCTGATGACGTGATAGATATAGGGACTATAAAAATGTCCAGAAGGATTTGCTTTAGGAAATTCATACTAATTATTATAACACTACTTTGCATTCTGAGTACACTGATCCCAGTATTATGGTATCTGGAAAGCGGGCATCCATTATGTTCTCTTTTGCCTGCTACCAATGCACCTGCCACAGACAGTCCAGTTCATGTATTCTCTATACTCTCCCTCGACTAGAAGAAAGACACAGAAAAGGGTATGATAATAACACGTTGCTTTTGATCATGAATATGACTCACTCTATCCTGAATAGAACAAATTGCTGGGTCTGCTCCCATTTACCCCAGCATGGCGGAAAAGGAATGGGTTGGTATTTACAGCCATTACCCCTTAATACTGCATGTTATGCATCACTAAGTGCACTATTTTATGGGAAGTGGAATAAGAATGACACGGGTCAATTAAATGGAACAAACATAGATGAGTTGGAAAGGGTGGTAATGGAACCTGTAGGTTGTTCCATATTTAACAGAGCAAGAGTAATAAAACCTGTGGTAAGACCAGTAGATAGACTTTATGTGCCCCTATAAATCATCTGTAATCACTTTTCACATGATTCCAGTAGGGAACAAGGACGTTGTGCCCCCCTCCTATACTATTAATTACAATCCGTACACTGTCCCATTTTGCTTACAAAAGAAAGGTACCTATCCAGTATGGACATTCAATAGATGCATGAATATTGCAGTACTTGAGAAAGAAGAAGAACCAATATATGTAGGTGATCCCGTTTATTTTATATGTGGAGAAAAAGCTTATCCCTGGTTGCCTAGAAATTGGGGAGGGACCTGTTACTTAAGGATCCTTTTCCCTGGTGTATTGCTTTCCAAAACATCAGACATATCCAAATTATCTAGATCCAGGCCACGGCGGGATGACACAGGATTAATTGCGGAGGACATAGCAAAATCATTTATCTCATTCTGGGGGCAAGACCCTGGAAGAAAAGGCAGTTAGATTAATGACACTTCAAAATAGAATGGCTCTTGATATAATTTTGGCCGACCGTGGAGTTGTTTGCAAAATTGTGGGGTCAGCGTGCTGCGTATTTGGAAGTGACTCCTCCCTATGATTTTTGAGGCAATCAAGAAATTGCACATTCTGAGTTCTGACATTCATACCCCGACAGGTGGTTGGGAGCTGAATATAAGTTCCTGGTTTTGGGAGTTACTGCGCTCATGGGGATGGAATCTAATTGCAATTCTAGTAACATTACTTGGAATCACCATGACATGTTGTTGTTGCAGTGTGCCTGCCAATCTTTTGCTCTGAAATAACAAATGAATGCGTACAAATGATAACAGAAAAAAGAACTTCCAAAGTCGATATGAATGCAAACCACGAAAAAGAAACTATGAAAGAGTTAATGTCAATTAACATTGATGATGACGATTACAGTAGTATGCGAAGCTCAGAACTAGATACATGGTCAGATGAAGATGCGATGTATGGATGATGCTCTTGGCTTACGGCCAAAAGGAGGGTTTGTGAGTTTAGAAACTACCCTACCAAAGCATAGAAGGTGTATTATGTTGGCTGAAAACCAATCGCATCATATGCCCTACATCGCCAATAGAGAATCGTCAGCATAACCATAGAGCGTCCATTTTTTGTAAGATCCGCCATTTGCTGTCTCTGCCTTTCTGGTAAACGCTTTGCAAAAAGTATTTATTTCATAAAGCTCATGCACGGACGAGGCCACCGTTTACATGTTGAGAGACCGGCCCAGACAGAAATGCCAAGCAGTACAGAAATACATTGTACCCTCATACAGAGACCCTCACAAGTCCTTGAAGGCGAGCAGAGAGGGATTTAATCAGCGGCCCAGGTGCCGGCCGGTCTCCGTGAAGCTGTAGAAACAGGCCGTTAAAGCATGAATTATACTTTCCTAGCGGCCCCCCTTTGGGGCTCTCCTTAGATCAGGCTGACCCCTAGTTCACAAATAGAAACCAGTAGATAACATGCTTTGGAATGTATCTCTCCTACGAACACAGTATCCTCGCTGAACAAGTGCCTTGTTTTCTTCATAACAAAGAACTATGTCTGCTTACTGCAAAATTGCAACTGTTGCTAAAACAAGTAATATAGATTGAGTAAGAAGCGTGTCATAATGTGTCCTATTTGTCATAATTGTCAATTACCGAACCCTAGCTCAAGAAGATACATTATGGGCAGTTTTGATGTGTCACAAAGAGATTGTACGATTGTCTTTTTATATATATGATACTCTTGTAGAATGTTTGCTCTCTTGCGTCTCACGAGGTCTGGGTGACACACGTTGTGAGACGTTAGACCCAGTCGGCCGACTGAGAGTTTTTGCTTTGCAATAAACCCTAGTACTTGGAAATCGAACCTCGTGTCTGTCGTAACACTGGGTGTATGGTGATTGTGCCTTGTTTCCATACGCGAGGGTCTTCAGGGCCTAGCAGCTTAATCCGGTACTCCCGCTCTGGCGACTTTATATACTAATATATTGCTGTTTATAATCAAAGAAAACATTTCAAAATGACTTGCCTGCTCTTCCGTGATCAAGTTTAAGAGGTGGATAGCTGTACGGTGCCTGAATTCCATCTGAAGGGTGAGGCTGAGTGAGTCGGATATAGGCGTGGGCACGGGCTGCAGCAGTGAGGTCACGTAGCGTGCAAGCCAACAGTTCCTGTCAGCTGATGCAGCTGACGTGAACAAGACATATTACTGTGCATATGGAAGCATGGTTTCTCCACAACAAAGTCAAATCAACCTGTTATAAAGCACAGCATTACAAAAAAGGTACTTTTAAGTCACAGCTTCAAGGAATATCAATGAAAATCAATAATTTAAGTTGCTGAGGCTTTTAAAACTAGTTATCTAGTGGCTGGTATTATCTTTGGGCAAATTCATTATTGTAATTCCAGAGCAAGATATTAAGGTATGGCTTATATGAGGCTTCCCATTCATTCACAAGGTGTACTATTTATGTGTCTTCCCACCTTTCATGAAATCCTGGGGCAACATCTCTGTGTAATTTATTAACACAATATATCATCAAGATTTCAAGCTGTGGGCTATATGGTACATCATACCCATTAACAGGGTACGCTAATCTTGTGACGTTCTTGCTACTGTTTGAATTTTGGAGATTTATTTTGCACACGTGTTTTACCACAATCTCACAATAAACTGCCAAGTTACTGGCTCATATAGAGCTGTTCTTTCAATTTTTGAATGAATTTTGGAGCAGATATTATATGCTAGTCTACGACCACAACCTTAACATGCTACCATATTGTTGGCGTATATGACCTTGGTCACTACATAATAAGACATAACTTCTGGATTGCACCTTCACTATAACCTGAATTGTGAAGCAGAAATTCTGCCTAAACAGAGTACCAGATTTCGTTCCAAAGTATGGCTTCCAAAAAAGGGTAACCCAAGGACCTGCCCTTAACTTCACCTATTGCACCTAAAAGACAGAAAAGTGAGTCCCCCACACCGAAGGATGATCTACAAGATGTGGTCATGCAAGCTATTCTAACAGAGATTAAAGCCCTTCAACCATTTATCGAGGGCAAGTTGCAAATGTTGCAAATGTTGCAAATGAGATAAATGGTCCACTTTTCCAATGAAGAATAAATGAAGTGGAAAGGAGAGTTAGCAATGCTGAAGATGTAACAGGGAGAGTAGTGACACAAGGAAACTCAGTCAACCCTTTGCAGAAGCAAGCTGATCATTTGGAAAATAGGAATAGGAGGAACAATTTACAAACTGTGGGTCTTCCAAAAAATATTGAAAAGGACAATCCTATTCTGTTTCTATACTACATGCTTCCTTTACTCCTGGATCTTCCTACATCCTTGCAGCTGAAAATTCGAAGTGCAAATCGTGTTTGTCCCTTAACATCTTCTCGAAATGTTCCAAGAACTGTATTATTTGCCTTCCTTGATTATACTCACGTCCTGTTCATCATGGACAAAGCAAAACAAAAAAAGCTTACATGGGAAGGCACCAAAATCTTTTTGTCTCAGGATGTGTCTAATGCCACTGCAGCAGGAAACAAATAACTGTTGAGGTTCAGGCCTTCTCTAAGGCAATTAAATGCTAGATACGGAATCATCCATCCAGCCATTCTAAAGGTTACTCTCAATGGTCATACATTCACCTTCCAAAATAAAATTGATCTGCGCAACTTCATGCAGAGCCACAGAAGAGAGGAAATGGCCACATCCAGACCACCAATATACACTTGAATGTGCGGCATGAAGTATTCACTGTTTTGGGATGTCCTCGCTGGAGCAGGATGCTGGTTGAGCCATTCAGAATCTGGCTCTCCATCCCCACCATTCTTTGGTACAATAACAACATGGTTTAGAGTGGCTGTTTCCTGTTAGCCACTACTCTTTCATACATTATTCGGTTTACTTGGAAATTACAGAATTCCATGTTCTTTATGTTCGTCTTCTCCTGTCCCCTATGTTTCTCTCGCATTAGTCCATTAATGCAATTTTGAATATCTTAACACTACTTCTCATGCGGCTGCTACTTATTCTACCTTTCATAAGAGAATATATTATTCTTGAGCTCCTTCCATTTATTATTGTGATGTATATTTTTGTGTGCATTGATCCCATTGCTATTTATGTCATTTGACATAACTTCATGGAATGTTAAAGCACTACATAATTAGATCAAAAGACATAAGGTTATTTTCCATTTTAATAGAGCTAAGCCATCCATAGCTTGCATATAAGAATCTCACATTTCCCATACAGAAGTGGCCGAACTGAAACGTTTATGGGCGGGTCAAGTATTTTCTAGTCCATCAAATGAGAAATGAAATTGAGTCATTGTCCTCTTCAACAAACAATTCCAATGTTAGGTCATATCCACAGAATCAGATGATGTGTGAAGATGGGTTCTGGTAAAGTTGCTAATTGATTCTACTGAATATTCAATTTTAAATGTATATGGTCCTACTAATTCAGATTGTGCATTCTGGATTCAGTTAAGAAATCATATCCTCAACTATAGCCCTAATAACCTCATTGTGTTTGGTGACTGTAATGAGATTATAGATCCCTTTCTAGGAAATCAAATGTACACTTCTAAAAAACTAAATCTCACCTACAATTTGAACTTTGCCTCTGAATTAGGTCTTATTGATGAATGGTGCATAACCCATCCTTCTGACTTAGAATATACTTTTTACTCCCCCCTCACAACTCATTCTCTATAACTGACTATGGGCCTCATCACGAGTTGGGCGGTAGCGCCGGCGCTAATAGCGCTGGCGCTATCTGCCCTACCGCCAAACCCAACGGCGCTATTAGCGCCGGATCCCGGGTTTGGCGGATTTCGAATTCCCCATTGAGCCCATTCGGGAATGCCCCATTCCCCATTGAGCTCAATGGGGAAATTTCGCACTCATACCACCGGTGGATTTCCTGCCGGCGGTATGAGCACGAATTTTCGGCGGATTTCCCCCCAGCTCAGAGCTGGGGAGAAATCCGCCGAAGCCCTGATTTGGCGGACCTTTAAATCCGGTGGTAACAGCGCTACTGCCGGATTTAAGGGTTACAGCCAAACTCGTGATGAGGCCCTATGTCTTTATCTCAAAATCCCTCACTAATAGTCTGCTTGATGCCAACATAGAATGTATATCTCTATCAGATCATGCTCCTGTTCATGTTCAACTATCCAATTTACAAAATTCACTTAAACATAATAGATGGAGATTTAATGCAGCACTCCTGAAAGATGAACAATTTTCGCAATTTATCCAGCAACATCACGCAAACTTTTTCTCTGAAAATCTGAGTGTTGCTACATCCATTGTAAATAACTGGGACTGCTATGAAGCCATTCCTAGGTTGCATATCATATCCTAAACGACTATTAAAAAGAAAAAGCTTAAACAAGAAGCAGATATTATTCTTAAAACAATCAAATCTCTAGAATTTGAGTATATACAATCTAACTCAATCTCAATCCTTCAAAAAATCACTAGACTTAGAATACAGAATACAATATGGCTACACAATACGCATGTGCTAATCTTCTAAAATACAAATCTAAAATGTATCACTTTTCTCTCTAGTAAATTTCTGGCATCTTATCTTAAAATGAGAAGGAATAGGGCTGAACTTAGTTCTTAAGGATCAAAACGGCAATAGAATCTTCTCTGATAGAGGAATTTTACAAGCATTGTCAAACTTCTACCAAAAACTATATTCTTCTGAAACCCTGCCCAATAGCACCCATGCTCATAATTTTCTCCCTTCTCCCCCAGTGAAATTAGTAATGATATCGGACAGCTTCCTGATTGACTTTTTCGCTCTCTTTAATGATCATTGAGTTTGTGAACTAAATCAACTTTATACTTCCTTCATTGCCAATGAAAAAGCTTTAGGAACCTTTTCAGAAGCAATGTTTATTGTATTACCTAAACCCAACAAAGATCCTGAAATGACCCAGAATTACAGACCTATTTCACTCATCAACACTGATTGTAAAATATTTGCCAAGATTGTAGCTAATAGATTTATCCCATATCTTCCAAATGTAATTAAAAATCACCAGGTGGGCGATGTTAAAGGGCGATTATCCTCAGCCAATATCAGACTCTTTATTGATACTCTTAAAGTCATTCAGAAAGCTACCAACCCTTATGCAGCAATAGCGCCCCCCCTTTTTTAACAATGTGGGGTAGGCTAGAATCAGTCAAAATTATGATTTCCCCAATTATACTTTACTTTCTATACATGCTCCCAATCTCATTTCCCTTTTATTCTTTAAATGGCCGTATTCCTGTATTCTCAAGTGTATCTGGGGTAAAAAGAAACAAAGAATATCCCTATGTAAGCTTAAGAAGCCTCAAGCTGATGGTGGAGTTGGCTTTCCTGATTTAGAAAAAATACCATGTGGCATGTGTGTTATGTCAAACTCAACTGTGGTTTATACTGTTTATAACATGCCCAACTGGCTGGGTTTAGAGACAGCAATGGTCTCTGTAGGGTATTTTGTGGAGATTTGGGGCCTGACGGTATTTTCTTACCGCCGAAAAATAACTTAGCAACAATCACTCCTTGTATTCAGATTGGGCCATGTACAACAATAATACAGTGGACATGCATTATTTCAGCACACAGACATGCGTGGTTGGTATGCGTGGTTGGTGGTATTTTGGTGAGCATAATTCCCTTGTTTTATTTGTGGCCCCAATATCCAGAACCCCTTATTTTTGTTTAGATTTTTCGTGTAATCACTAGAGAGACCTCAGGCTTGCATTTCAGGAACACCACATTTTCATTTTTAGTGTGCCACCATGGGCAATTTCTCTCTGTCTTATCTACGGCAGCGAGCTATCATGTGGTATTTTCACTATCTTATATACGGTAGTGAACTTTGTCCCGGGCCTCCCTTTTTGCCGACTCATAGACCTCCGACAAACTACAACACACACAGTTAGTTATAATTGCTCATACTGAATTACATTGTGCACACGGCTGCAACCAAATCTGATATTTAGCTACCTTGAAAATGACAATTGCGCTGTCTAAACATCTCCCCACATCATCAGCACTGTATTGGTAAATATAAAACACACCACCCGTCTGCTTTCAAATATTTTTGTGTATTATAAAAGTTGCATTTAAACACGATCTCACTCTTTACAGAAATAAATACAATAGCACAGTAACAGCATTATCTGTGATACACTGAAAAGAGAGTGGCGGAGACAAGAACTCAATTTGCAACATTAAAAACACGTGAGTAAAGCACAGGAATCTCCTTTCCTACACTGACTGAATATTCTCGTACACACTCAGCCCCCACACTTCTGTAATTACCTTATCTGTTCAGCATGAGTTTTCTCCGGCTGTTCTCTTTCTGAATTTGGCTCCCTTGAAGATTAACCCCAGTGAAAACAAGCGTCTTTCGTTCTCAAACCGGGGTTATTGCCTGGAATTCTCAGCTTTTGCAGCAGGAATGCTTCAGCCAGGAAACAGGTCCTTCTCCCAGCTCTGCCAAATCTCGATTGTTCTCCCCCTCTCCTCAAGCTTCCCCAGCAAATCTCTAATCACTGCCTCTAGCATGATACTTGCTATGACGCTGCTCCAATCAGAATCAATCATGCCATCTCCTCCCTCACTACACAATGGCTCATTTCTACAGTAACCATTTGTAACCAACTGATTTCCTGTTCCTTCGAGTCCTTTGCTTCCTGTAGTTATGTGGACAGAGCAGCAGAGAAAAAGAAAAAAAAATGAATGTGCGTTTAAAAGTTCACTTTCAGAGTAGGCCTAATTCTGCAGTGGAGACACATTTTTATTAGTGGGTTATGTTAAATGCAGTTTTATTAGTCAGGTTAGTTATTAATAAGGTTAGTTAATAATTTTCAAATGTGTCTCTTGCACCATAGGCATTTCAGGTGAAAAATAGTGTGCATTTTTGAATGTGCACGTGTGCTTTTAACTGTAAAAATAGATTTGCATCTTATATGTAAAAATCGTTTTTGACTGAATAGCCTGTCTTTACTTATATGTCCATGTTACTCTGGCAACACATATAGCAATGCACCACACCCATGTGGTGGTACTGCATCAAAAAAAAATTGCTACCTGTGCAGTAGTGCTGTACCCTGTACTGTAACACGCCAAATATCCTTACATCTCCCCTCATACTCTTGCAGATTGCCCTAATATTAAGGGAAATAGTGAATATCTTACTTGTCCTAGTATTAATATTTCTGTCACATATCTTCAAGCCTATTTATTTCCATCCATCACAAAAATCCCGCAATTTGTTTCAGAATACATTTGGTGAATATGATTATAAAGTTCAACAAAAGAATCATATGCTGGAGACCATGGCTTTCTCTAGGTATTACATTTGTTGGAAAACTCTTCATTCAAGGTACTCCACTCACTTTTAGTGAGATCGTAACTAGATACCATTTGCCAATATTATGTATACAGCAATATCTTAGTCTGATTGATGCAATCATGGAAAATTATGATGTACTAATATGTAATCCTAATGGCTATGTTACTCTCACCTGGTATCCATGGGGACGCCACCCAGCCCTGGTTGGATGATTTGCACTCTCGATCCCTATCCCGGTCCCTTGGTAAGGCCTCTGGTTAAAGATGGGTCTGCAATATAGGAGAGCTGGATTCAATACCAGATTGTCTTTATGTTTTCCCACCTCCATTAGCCTGAACTCCTTCCTCCCCCTTGGGCCCTCTCCTCACCTTAATATTGTAGAAGGTGGATTCTCCGTCCTGCTCCTCATGGCAGCGGCGCGTAGATGTGGTGGGCGAGCAGCGACCAAGTTACTTCACTGGTGCAAGCCCCCCCTGTGGGAATCCAGGCCTGCTGCGACTCCGTAGGTTTGCTGCTTTACAGTCTTTATATGCAGTTCTTATGTTCTTCTTAGTTCAAATAATAATGTCTTGCTTCTTTCCTTTTAGGTATGGAAAGGTATTTTGGAGTTGTCATGTAGTTTGAAGATGAGCATGGGCCGGTAGGCGAAAGCGCGGTGTGCGCGATGCTGTCCGATGAGTAATGCGCGATGCGCGGCACTGTTTCACCTTTTATATTGCTAACCTGTGTCTTTTCTCTCCTTGCAGGTTGCGATGTTCCTCACCGAGCGCCGTAATGTTCCAGCAATGATACTGACCAGGAGATGACTACCCAGGTAGGAATTGTGTGGCTTTCTTCATTCAGAAGGAAACGTGAGTAAACGCTCACTAATGCTGTCTTTCTTTCTCCTCTTTCCAGGTTATGGTATTCCAGGATGCATGCAATGTCGGATGATGGAGTTCGTACCTTAGGGTGAGTGGAACTGAAGTCGGCGATGGATTGAAGACAGGATACTGTTCCAGGTAAGTTTCGTAGTGTTCTTTCTCTCTCTGAAGGTCCTTGGTTTCAGGTGAGCTGGCATCAAATAACTGGACGCGGTGTGAGTTACGCTGCCCACAGCAGAATAACGCAAAGCATGTTCTGCTGTTTGGGTGTGGTTTAAATAGTCTCACGTAAAGTAGTCCAGGTAAAATAGTCCCAGGCCTGCCACACCCAAAGTGGTCCAGGTAAAGTATTCCCAGGCCTGCCACACCCAAAAGACTAGACTGCATAGCTCAGTTCCTTGTAACTGAGCTATTTGTGTTCCTCCATTTTGGATGAACCCCCCAAGTGAAATAGTCCCAAGTAAATAGTCCCATTCTAATGTTGGTCTTCATGATGGTTATGAACCTGGAGCCAAAAGCGCCAGGACTGACTCCAAGAGAGTCTTGGATGAGGTTTTAAGGCCTTTGACCTGGCCCTAACTGGAAGGCTGACTTGCCAGTGAGGGCCAGGGGCAAGGGTCATGACAGGCTACCAAGTTGAAAGAATACAACACTTGTCTAACTTGAACTTTATAGTCTCCTTGTTTTATAGGATATGGGTCAACCAATGAAAACCTGTGGGATTGTCTAGTGGCATGGAAGCAGGACTGCTCATTGACAGACTCTCAGCTACTATGGCCATCTGTATGGAAGAATATATCTAAAGCTATGACTTCAAACCCTGTACTTCTTTAATCACAGGGCTTTCATCACCCCACTAATTCTCTTTAAGGGTACAGCTGCACAAAATGATAGTTGCTGGCCTTGTCTTCAAGCTCAAGGCTCTTTCAAACATGTTGTTTTTGAATGTACCCATGTTAAGAAATGATGGGAAAATGTATGGAAAACTCTCAAGTGTATTTTTCTTCTGCAACAAGATATATGTCTTAGCTTTCATTTTACTGGTTGTACAATGATTCAACCAGCAATTGACAAAAGTAAATGTCATTTGTTTGACCTTTTAATGGCAATAGCAATTCAAACCATCACCTCTAACTGGAAAGATTTTAAGTGTTTGCATGTCAAAATATGGTGGAACTCTGTGTGTAATATCCATAGAATGGAAACATATAATGCTGCATACCCTTCTTCACAATTCAAACATGAATTGAAATGGCAGTCGTTCATAGAATTTTTAGATAACTCTACTGCGAACCAATAGAAATGTTAATACTCTGCTGTTAGTAGTTTAAAAAACACATTTTTCAGCCAGTGTCAGCTTTAAATCCTCTCCAAAGCGAATCTTTTGTGCCACTTAATTTTTGTGATTCCAGGGTCTGCACTTGGAGTGCCTATATTGCGGCTGAGACAATATGTGAATCAAATTAGTAGATAGTATAGTTGGTACTCCTGAGATGTGCGATCCCCAGAAAAGAATTACAGTCCGTTTTTCGTAGTAATTAGATTTATTTGTTTAATATTTTTTCTCAATTGCTCCATGTATTTGGTCCATACATTCAAATCTTTAATTCCATTCTTATAATTTTAGTTTATCTCCCAACACGTGTTTCCCCATAGCTTTAGCTATGGTTCCTCAGGAGAGATTCTAAAATAAACAGAAAAATAAAAAGGTGTTTTTCCTATACAAATATTTATGGAATATTCTCTATTTCTGTTAACATTAGCACAAAAAAAGAAAGAAAACCACAGTGATCATATCTACATAGAAGAGGACATACACTCACCCTTGTAGTTATATTTGTTTTCTTAACCTTGATTGATATTGATAATTATTTTTTTCTGTTTTTTCCCTTTCATTCGCTTTTACAGGTATACTCCAATATTTCTTCTAGAATCTAAAAAATAGGCGCACAGAGCTTTTTTTATGATTGATTTACTGGGTACTATTCCAAATTTAAATCCCTATATGTATGGGAAAGTACATCCTATTCTGTGCAGATAGTTTTTAAAGCTACCTATATGGGTAACTCTAATTGAATGCACATACAGTTTGACATTCTGCACATGGGCATAACTGTGAGAAAGCTACGTGTATGGGTAACTTTTTGATTTTGGTAAATATACATTTTAGCATATTGCTCATATGCATGGCTAAATTGACTATTGAAAACAAATAGAGGATTCTGAATGCAAATTAGAAAAGGTAAAGATATAAATATAATGATACCTTATGTTTAGGTTTAGGGCATTTTCCTCAGCAAGGTACGATTGCCTTGATTCATCCGCGATCCAGGATGAATCCGGCCATATTGATTCTTCTTATTTATACGCCGCGATGTGTGGCGCGCAATGACGTCATCACGTATACGTGCTGCGATGACGTCACACGTCTCAGAATGAGCAGCGACCAATTTGTAATGGCAAATCTTTTACCAGGCTACATATTTGCTTCAACCGTGGTAAGGAAATGAAAATAGCGTTTAAGGTGTAATAGCAAGATTAACATAAAACTCTGCTGTTAGTGTATATTGTTAGTATACACCTTCCCTCCCTCCTATTTGTTCCTGTTTGTCCTGGCGTCTGTGTCTGCTTAAGTTTAAGAAACATATCTTACACAACTATGAGTGTATCTTAAATTGCATTTTTATGCATTAGGTTATAGAATGCATACTATACCATATGAAAATCTGTTATGGTCCTATCTACTCTAGGTGATCGGTTTGTTATATGTTCTGCCTTTTCTTATCACTTGTCTGTATATATTGAAAGAGTCTTATAGGCTCATTGATTTCAATAAAAATGTTGTATTGTTAAAACTTTAGCGAACTAGTATGTAAGTTTTTTATTTAATATTTGGAATCATAAATCAGGAAGTGGTTCCCATGCCTTATCATTGACATATGGCAAATTAAGGTGTCAAGGAGTATTATTATATTGCATGTAATATGCAACAGGTCAGTTTAGAGGCAAACTATACTAATTACATTACATTTCAGATACCTAGACAAGGTTACAGTGAATATTATTGAGACATTGCCTGCGATGAATGCATTATTTTTGAACGTATTGTGATCATTGTCACCTTCTTAATATTTGGCATGATAGAGAATAGTATATTGGTTTGCTTTGGGTTAGTTTGAGCTTAGAAATCTTCGACCATGCCCAATCACAGATTCAAGCACATGTCAAACATAGTTTTTCAGTTTGAAACATCCTAGTCCAGGGGGTTAGCAACATTTGTCTCTCCTGATGATTTGAAATACAAATCCCGTCAGCCTTAGCCAGATAAATCAATGGTGAGGGCTCATGGGAACTACAGTTGAAAACATCTGTAGAGCCACGGGTTGCAGACCCCTGGTTTAGTCCATGGTTAGGATTTGTTGACTCCAGGACCAAGGCATGGTGAATTGCAAGGGGACTGATCCCAAAGAAGAGAATTTGTGTCATAGGACTATGCTATTTTTCTTGGTCTATATGATTGGCAAAAATAGCAGTGATTTATAATAGCATTTCAAATCAAACTGGAACATAGCAAACATTGCAGAGTGCTGCCACATAGCAACAGCATGCCAAAGTGTAGCATACCAAACACACAGTAATGTAACACAGCAAAACAGCACCACAAATATAACATGCTGTGTTACATTACTGTGTGTTTGCTATGTGGCAGCACCCTGCAATGTTTGCTATGTTCTAGTTTAATTTGAAATGCTATTCTCACCTAGGTTTTGTATGCTACACTGCGTCATGTTATACTACCCCCATTTCTTGTTTTAAGCTGCTGGGACATCTAATGAACTGGTTTTCTGTTAGGATCTATGTGTTTTGTTCCCAAATCGAGCATGCTATCTATAATGTATGCTTTTGATGTACACCTGACAACCCCCACCAAACGCACCCTTGTTTGGACTGCTACCACCTCCCTCATTGCATTTAAACCCATCCCTGTTCCACCCGTTTGCGTTTCCTTTGTACATTTCCGTTTCCCAATGTCGATCTGTTAACCAAACTTGAGTTTGTTCATTATACATTTTAATTTTTTTGGGACAAGATTTCAGTTTCTGCGAGACTGGCTGGTTATGTTATGTCATTTTATATAATGTGATGTTTCAGTTAATTATTTCTCATTAATATCTAATGTTGAAGCACTTTGAAACAGCTATAAAGTGTCATGTAATACAGGCCAAAATCACCCAAGTGAAAGAAGAACACAAAAAGTGTTCTCAGTTTATGAAACAGGCCAGAGAACCAAGGTAGTACTACGAATATATTCAGGCAAGCAGACTCTATGTTCCTTTTTTGACCTATGGTTATCATACCGCCCTCTATTTAGTGGACAAGCTAACTATAGCTAAGGATGACCAGTATATTCAAGACTGGCATAAGCTGAATAACTCCTAGAAGAGCCTAGCCTTAGACTAAGATCAGTCCCTCATCACATATAAACATCCACATAAAGTTCCTAGCAAGACCGAAGATCCACCAGGAATCTCGGTCTAATGCCTTGCTCCCAGAGGAGCCCCAGTTCAAAAATACCCTTGTTTAAAAGTGCCAATGTTTCCCTTCAGCCTTTCTGTCTATAGAATCTGGCTGTTTGGGGCCTTGGTAACGTACATAGCTGAATTTTGATGTTTTTCTTGGTCATGTTTTCACAAAGCATGACCAGTGTTGAACCCAAGACAGAAATCAGTGTCCTTAAATATTTTGCACGGAAGGGCAAGCATCGTGCTCTGAGATTACTGCGATGTTGATTTGGTGGAGTATGGACATTTTTTCACATAATATAAAGGAGAAACAATTGAAAAGTGTGCTCATTTTGTAGAGTATTGTGGACATGGTGAATTCAAATTTCCAGGGAATTTTGATGCTATGTATTATTGATGATGTATTATTCCCCTTGCTAGTACCATTGACCATCAACCTATTGCGACATCACAGTAATGGAACTGAGTTGTTACATAATTGAGAATTCGGGCCAGTCATCCATTCGCACATACATTTCACCGATCTTGGATGATGTTGAGCACATTTATGTCCAGTCTGATGACATTTTGAGGCCCACTCAGTGCCTCTGTTATTCGTAGGTGATTTGCATTTTATAAAACTGTCAATCGATGTGGGCTGCCCAGCCTCACAAACAGCCAACCAATCTGTGAAATAGTGACCCAATTCAGCAATCAGTCTGTGTTTTGTGTGTCACAGTACAGACTGTTGACACATGTATCGACGGGTAATTGTCTGCTGCTTAAACACGGCAGACACAATAGTGAGAGAGTTGTTTTGTTTGTGTTACTGTTCACAGACGATGTTGAGGACTTCAATAGAAAGGTGTCAAAAAGGACCTGCCGTGCCTGTGTACTTTGATTGTTTTATATATATGAGCAACACTGGATGTTGCTTTAAATCATTGTATATTGTATGCACTATAATTACAGAAGGAGTAAAACGTTACGATATAACATGTGTTACAGTTGTTCTACAATTGCTCCTTAAATTACCATTTGTCTTTAACTAATTTAGTGCACATCTACTACTCTATGCAAAGTGGATCATCTTTTCTTTTTTCATGAGTTCACGTTTCTGACATAAAACCTCTGTCATATATTGTTATTAAAAGGGTCTTCTATTGACAGAATGTATTTATGTGATGCACAGATGAAGAATCTGTCGCAAGTGGCCAGGCATTGGTGCAGCTTGACAATAGACGTTCTATCACGTCCATGGGCTCGTTTCTCTAGCTATCAGAGAAGCTAGAGAAGCTGTGGAGCCATGGAGCATCCAAGACACAGAGCTATGGAGTGCTGTGCCGAGCTCTGCTGACGGAAGTGCGCTTAAGTCGTATTAACCTACAGACACACAGGTTTTCTGTATCTCCACTGGCACCTGTTGACTTGATCCTGGGTACCCGTGGCAAATCTTTTGAGCACCAGTGGCATTAGCGGCACAGATGATAAAGGAGCCAGAGTGCCTGTGGTGTAAGCACATTATTGTTCTGGCAGCACTTTTCAACGCCTGTAAGAAACCTTCCCTAGCTGCTCAGATATCCCTTAAGGAGTTGCATCATGTTCCCTTGCATGTTTGCATGGTTGGGGTGTATGTGTGACAGGTATGCCTTCACCTTGATGAATCCTCACCAAACTTTGCGATAAAAAGAATATGATCCTCACAGACTGGATCTGCAAAGTTTTGTGAGGTTTCGTCCAAGGGGGCAAAGTTATAGGGGGGTCCCAAAATGTGTGGTTTTCCTCATAGACGCAATGGAAAAAAATTGCTCATGCCTACAGCCCAAATCGCTTGACGGATGTTCACCAAATTTGCACCAGGAGTGGCGGCTTGGTCCCGAAATCATGCTTTTGGAAATTTGGTGTAAATCTGTCCAGCAGCGTTTTTTAAAATGGACAAAAAGTTGGTTAAAACAGATAGTGATATGTGGGTTCGTTGCACGGACTCACTTCCCTATTTTCTAAGCGGACAGCCCCCTGGACATTTTGGGGTCTGACATGATGTCCATGGACATCGGTCGTACCTGTTGATTTGATGGTGAAATGCGTGAGATGCGTCATATTTTTTTAAACAGACGCCATGATAGATCCACAGACTTTCACCACTGTCTACCGAAAGTGCTCTGGGGAAAAAGTCTGAAAACATATTTTGGGTTATTTGATGGCCAGAAGACGGTCTAGAAAGGGTGGGGTAGTGGAGTAAAGATGATATAGGGCTATTTTTATAAGTGGAAAAAGGTCTTGTACGTGCCGCGGTAGTCCACAGACACTGCGGTTGTCCATGAACAGCGCTGTGAGCAGACAGTTTGGAAAACATATTTGGGATTATTTCAGGGTGTGGAAAGTGTACGGGAGTGGAATAAAGATGATATGGAGTGATTTGTATAGGTGAAAAAAGGGTTTGCATGTGCCGCCGAGTCGGCGGTCAATTTCAGTATCTGTGGCCACCAATTCAATGACAGGTGGTTCAGGGTGAGCTTTGCTATTTGCAAATTGTTGTATGTACTTGTTATATGGTTTAGTTATATTGCGGTGATTGTGGCCAGTGGCCAGACTCTTGGAGCCATGGGCCTCAGAATCTGGGCACTGGACACAACCATTATAGTAATATGTGTATAATAATTATAGGAGCTGTAGGGGGAGTAGAAAGTATGTGGTATTTATGTTTGTAGTACAATTGAGGATAGTGCTTATGGAATATGTATTTGTTTTCACTTGGCACTATTACTTAGTTGCATACAGTAGTATAGTTGGGATCTCTGGTTCATTTTCTTTGAAAGAAAAGTATAATTTGTTAAGATGGGTAGTTGACAAGCTTAAGGGGCCGATTCATGGAACAAACGTGCGCCGAAAATCTATGCGCAAGCAGGCGCAAGCAGGCGCAAGCAGAAAAAAACAGGCGCACGCGTGCGATTCATGGAAGTCCCTGCGCGTGTCTTCCTCGGGATGTGCGCCAAACCCGTGCATGGCGCACATGTCACTGCAACATCCCGAAAGACGTGCGCAACGCGCACAGTGAAAGCGCACAACCTCTGCGCATACACTAGAAAGTAGGCGGAGCACGGGGCGTAACGCGCGGAATGGGGAACAACTCGCGAAAACAAGGGCGTAACTGGGGATGTACTGCAGGGAAGCAGACGGAACGCCCACACGCACCCGAACCACACTTATTCATGGAATTGAATAGGGCAAAGCCACGCACAGCGAAAGACACACACAAGCCCAAACACGTCCGCCACACGAAGGCAGGTGGTAGCGTCCGTGCGCATTACAAAAGTGTCAACATACAGCAATAGTGCCTGTGCGAGCAGGGTATGCGTATCTCAGGGGTGCGCGGGAAGTTCCACACGCGATTCCATCAGGGTACGTGTATTTCGGGGTGCGCGTGAAGTTCCACACACAATTCCATCAGGGTACGTGTATTTCGGGGTGCGCGTGAAGTTCCACACGCGATTCCATCAGGGTACGTCTATTTCGGGGTGCGCGTGAAGTTCCACACGCGATATCAGCAGGGTACGTGTATTTCAGGGTGCAGGGGAAGTCACATACGCGATTCCAGCAGGGTATGTGTATTTCAGGGGTGCGCGGGAATTTCCACACGCGATTGGGCCCGTGCGAGCAGGGTACGTGTATCTCAGGGGTGCGCGGGAAGTTCCACACGCGATTCCATCAGGGTACGTGTATTTCGGGGTGCGCGTGAAGTTCCACACGCAAATCCATCAGGGTACGTTTATTTCGGGGTGCGCGTGAAGTTCCACACGCGATATCAGCAGGGTACGTGTATTTCAGGGTGCAGGGGAAGTTACACACGCAATTCCAGCAGGGTGCGTGTATTTCAGGGGTGCGCGGGAATTTCCACATGCGATTGAGCCCGAGCGAGCAGGGTACGCGTATCTCAGGGGTGCGCGGGAAGTTCCACACGCGATTCCATCAGGGTAAGTGTATTTCGGGGTGGCGTGAAGTTCCACACGCGATTCCATCAGGGTACGTGTATTTCGGGGTGCGCGTGAAGTTCCACACGCGATATCAGCAGGGTACGTGTATTTCAGGGTGCAGGGGAAGACACACACGCGAATTCTGCAGGGTACGTGTATTTTAGGGGTGCGCGTGAAGTTCCACACGCGATATCAGCAGGGTACGTGTATTTTGGGGTGCGGGGGAAGTTACACACGCAAAATCAGCAGGGTACGTGTATTCCAGGGGTGCGCGGGAAGTTCCACACGCGATTCCATCAGGGTACGTGTATTTCGGGGTGCGGGGGAAGTTCGACACGTGATTCCATCAGGGTATGTGTATTACAGGGGTGCGCGGGGAGCACCACACGTGAATTGCACGTGTGGGCCCTCCCAGGTGTTCCCTCTACACCCTCCACGGCACCTGCAGGTGGCTCACACCACAGGGGCCTACCCTGCACATGTCCTGCAGGCACCCCATCCACCATGGCCATGCCCCCCAGCCAACCCACATGTCAACTTGCACTACTGCCCACCAACGCATGTCCCCCTGCACCCCCAGCCACCAGGGGCACCAACCACCAGGCCCCCACCCATGTCTCCCACCACCCCCACCCCCCCAGTCACCAGGGGCAGCCTCCACCAGGCCCCCAACCATGTCTCCCACCACCCCCACCCCCCAGCCTACCAGGGGCAGCCTCCACCAGGCCCCCACCCATGTCTCCCACCACCCACACCCCTCAGCAGTGCAGGGGCACCCACCACCAGGCCCCCACCCATGTCTCCCAGCACCCCCACCCCCCAGCCACCAGGGGCACAAACCACCAGGCCCCCACCCATGTCTCCCACCACCCGCACCCCCCAGTCACCAGGGGCAGCCTCCACCAGGCCCCCACCCATGTCTCCCACCACCCCCAACCCCCAGCCTACCAGGGGCAGCCTCCACCAGGCCCCCACCCATGTCTCCCAGCACCCACACCCCCCAGCAGTGCAGGGGCACCCACCACCAGGCCCCCACCCATGTCTCCCAGCACCCCTACCCCCCAGCCACCAGGGGCACCAACCACCAGGCCCCCACCCATGTCTCCCACCACCCCCACCCCCCCAGTCACCAGGGGCAGCCTCCACCAGGCCCCCACCCATGTCTCCCAGCACCCACACCCCCCAGCAGTGCAGGGGCACCCACCACCAGGCCCCCACCCATGTCTCCCAGCACCCCCACCTCCCCAGTCACCAGGGGCAGCATCCACCAGGCCCCCACCCATGTCCCCCAGCACCCCCACCCCCCAGCAGTGCAGGGGCACCCACCACCAGGCCCCCACCCATGTCTCCCACCACCCCCACCCCCCAGCCACCAGGGGCACCAACCACCAGGCCCCCACCCATGTCTACCACCACCCCCACCCCCCCAGTCACCAGGGGCAGCCTCCACCAGGCCCCCACCCATGTCTCCGACCACCCCCACCCCCCAGCCACCAGGGGCAGCCACCACCAGGCCCCCACCCATGTCACCCACCACCCCCACCCCCCCAGTCACCAGGGGCAGCCTCCACCAGGCCCCCACCCATGTCTCCCACCACCCCCACCCCCCAGCCACCAGGGCCAGCCTCCACCAGGCCCCCACCCATGTCTCCCACCACCCCCACCCCCCAGCCACCAGGGGCAGCCTCCACCAGGCCCCCACCCATGTCTCCCACCACCCCCACCCCCCAGCAGTGCAGGGGCAGCCTCCACCAGGCCCCCACCCATGTCGCCCACCACCCCCACCCCCCACTCCCCAGGGCCAGCCTCCACCAGGCCCCCACCCATGTCTCCCACCACCCTCACCCCCCCAGTCACCAGGGGCAGCCTCCACCAGGCCCCCACCCATGTCTCCCACCACCCCCACCCCCCAGCCACCAGGGGCAGCCTCCACCAGGCCCCCACCCATGTCTCCCAGAATCCCACCCCCCAGCACTGTGGGGCACCTGCCAGCAGGCCCCCACTCATGTCCAACTCATGTTCCCCACCACCCCCACCCCCCAGCACTGTGGGGCACCTGCCACCAGTCCCCCACCCATGTCCAACTCATGTTCCCCACCACCCCATCCCCCCAGTCACCAGGGGCAGCCTCCACCATGCCCCCACCCATGTCTCCCACCACCCCCACCCCCCCAGCCACCAGGGGCAGCCTCCACCAGGCCCCAACCCATGTCTCCCAGCACCCACACCCCCCAGCAGTGCAGGGGCACCCACCACCAGGCCCCCACCCATGTCTCTCAGCACCCCCACCCCCCAGCAGTGCAGGGGCACCCACCACCAGGCCCCCACCCATGTCTCCCACCACCCCCACCCCCCAGCCACCAGGGGCAGCCTCCACCAGGCCCCCACCCATGTCCATCAGCACCCCCACCCCCCCAGTCACCAGGGGCAGCCTCCACCAGGCCCCCACCCATGTCCATCAGCACCCCCACCCCCCCAGTCACCAGGGGCAGCCTCCACCAGGCCCCCACCCATGTCTCCTACCACCCCCACCCCCCAGCCACCATGGGCAGCCTCCACCAGGTCCTCACAATCCCCAATCATGTGCGTTATGGTCAGCCTCCACAGCCAAAAAGCCCTACCAAGTAACCCATTCACCCACATGGAAATGGAAATTACATGTTACACCCCCAATGTTCATAAAGCAAATGAACCCATGTCCGTCACACACAATGGTTGCAATTGAATGGGAAAACACCCAACATGACATGCATGAAACCAATCAGATGATACCACACAGTGAAGTATGAAAACAAAATTGTATTTAAAAAAAAAAGAATGCAAAAGAAATGAAACAAACAACAATGCCAATGAAAAAAAGATAAGCTGCATGTCCGTTTAAAAAAATAAAAACACCAAATCCTAATCCAAAAAAGTCCAAGTCCAGCGGCTCACTCCGTGGTGTTCAGGGCAAGGGCATCATCGAACTCCTGTTCGATGTCCCGGAGGCGGTCCTGTTCCATGGCCCCGAGGGTCCGCAGGGACGACAGTGTGTCCTCCTCCAACCCCCTGCGGATTGCCTCGAGGCACTCGGCCCGCATCAGGGCCCTCCACATGGAGTTCTCCGCCCTGACCATTGTGAGCCGCGCCTCTTCCGCCCGCCGCCGCTCCGCATCTATGGCGTGGCGTATCTACCGCTGCCACACGGAAGACACTCTCTGTCCTGGGTCCTCCTGCCCTCCGGCCGATGCCTGCCCCTCTGCTGTCTAAGGCCCCGATCCTTCATGGCTCCCACCATGTTGCTGCTGCTGCTCTGCCTCTGCCCGTGCACTGCCTCCTGCTGCCTGCACATCCTCCGCCGGCTGGGGTGCAGTCGTAGATGTGGCCACCCCTGCTGGACGTCCGACTCCCGACTGTGGCAGGGATGCCTCCTCCACCAGCCTGGCCGCACCGTCAGAGGCAGCTCCACAGGGCACCCAGGTGACTGATGGGTGGGAAGATGGCACAGAGGACGACTGGTGCGTAGGCGGTCCAGTTGAGGAGGGGGTCGGAGCAAGCCCCATCAGACGGAGGAATCCGGCCTGGGTGACCTGTCCCAGCAGGCTGACGTGGTCAACAAGCCATTCGAGATGACTTGCAGTCTCTCCATGAAAAGACTGCAGGTCACCTCGCATGTCCTGTTGACGCAACGCCACACCAGCCAGGACAGGCTCAACCCGGACCTGGATAGCCACGTCCGCAGGCAGAGGAAGGCCAGTTGACGTCAGCTCATCCCCTGCCTGAAAACGGGTCTGGACGTAGGCATCCCTGCTGGTGCAAGATGATACAGGGACAGGATCGGGGACAGGATTGCACACAGGCACCTCCGCGGCGGCCTGTGCTGCCTCCTGTCCCTGGTCCTGCACTGCACCACTAGCACCAGTGGGATCCCCACCTCCAGACCCCATCTCTGGTGCTTGCAGGGCCTCCTCCTCCCCCAAACCTCCCACCAACCTGGATGACTCCGTGCCATCTTCCCCTGTTGGGCCCTGTGGGGTCCCAGCTGCCCCTTCTGCTGCCGAGGAGTCCAACTCCATCCTCCGCCTCTTGGACCTCCCCCCGGCAGCTGCGGCCTGGGACACGGCACCGGACTCCTCACTCCCCGACGAGACGACAACACGGGAGGGGAGCCGGGCCTTGCGTCTCCGGCTGGCGGTGGGATCCCCGCCGCTGTGCTCCACAGCACCTTCTCCGCCCTCTTCATCAGTTGACGCTGCAGACAGGGAGAAACAAAACACAGGCTTCAGGGCACTGTACAATGGACACATACACACATGACAGTTGCACATGAGTGGCATTGGCAAACCTCAGACATGTCATCACAATCCCCAACACACATGTCATTACAACTCCCACACATGAGCCATACCACAGCCATATTGCAACTGCCACCACCATCCATACACATACGACAGCATGAGCAGCCAAAGGTGAGCCAGACATCACATGCAACACAGGAAGTGCACCACACATGTACACACACCACCACACTTGCATGCATGTGTACACCTCTGCCAAGTGTGGCACTGTTCAGACGGGCATCCATGTCACATCTGCCAATCAGGCTTCCACATACCGCTGTCACATGCAATCATGTTGCATCACTGTTGCACCCTTGTCAAATACACACACATGCACATGTACACAGTGCTGATACATGCAGCCAAAAACAACATACATGCGTGACATCACGGACATGTCTACTTACATACACATTCATCCAAACATGTGTGCCCACACAACTGCATTTGGCATGCAAGCCTACACACACAAGCACCATCCATGTCTCACACATTACAGTCCTCGCATGTGTCAGCCCCACGGCCCTGTACACCCCCACCCATACTCGACCCCATACAAACAGATGTGCAACCTGCACACTACCAAATAATCACCACACGCACTGCTCACAATCAGGATGCATGTACACTCACCGCTCGACTCCAGACGGGTCTGCTTCTCTAGGACCTGGACGTGGAGCGCTGGGGATATGCGTTCCAGGACCCTCATCTGTTCTTCCGACAAGTGGCCACGGCGCCCCTTGGCATCCGCTGCCTTCAAGAGGCGCCGGGCCTTGTTCAGGGTCCTGGACCTGAAGTCCTCCCAGCGCTTCCTGACATGTTGTAAGTCGCGGACTGCCACCCCCTCCGCGTTGATGGCAGTCACGATGTCAGTCCAGATCCGAGTCCGTCCTTTCTTGTCGGCGCGGGAACTTCCGAAGAGGGCATCATACTGCCCCAGGACTTGCTCCACCAGGACACCAACTTCGGTGGCACTGAAGCTGGTGCCCCTCTGCCTCTCTGGCCGGGGGTTGTCAGTGGTCACAGATGGTGTTTGCCCCGACATGACAACCCCAGAGGCAGGAGTGGGTGGGCAACTGGGTCCTGGGGCTGGGCTGTGGAGCGATGGAATCCCAGTCGGGAGTCTTCGGTTCCAGCAGGGGTGGTCACAGCAACAGCACCCCTGGCTGATGTGCAGGCAGCAAATGGCAGTGCACGTGGGCAGCAGGCAGTCAGGCAGCAGCAGATGGCAGGTGGGAGCATGCTCGGGGCTCTGGGGGGCAGTAGTTCAGCCTTCTGGGCAGGAGCGTGGTCTTCCGTGTGCATACGCGTGGCCAGCTTGATACGGAGTGATTTGGCACGTGAAAAATCTGCACGTCAGCATGTAATTCGAGGAAAGGCCCTTAGCGCGTAAGCGCGTCTGCACGCATATGCATTTTCATTGGACAGAAGGCCCCTCAAGCGCAAGCGCCCCTGTGACGTGACGCGTACAGATGTGCATGCGCATTTCAGCGCGCGTGAAAAACTGCACGTCCACGTGTAATACGAGGAAAGGGCCCATGCGCGTAAGCGCATGTGGAAACTGCACGTCCGTGTATAATACGTGGAAAGGGCCCATGCACGTAAGCGCGTGTGGAAACTGCACGTCCGCGTGAAATATGTGGAAAGGGCCATGCGCGTAAGCGCGCGTGGAAACTGCATGTCCGCGTGTGATACAGGAAAGGGCCTATGCGGGTAAGTGACGTGACGCGCGCGTGCATTTCCCTCAGCACGGGTTAAAGGTGAGCGGGCCCAGCAATTCGCTGTACGTGCCTTTCGTGGAGACCGACGTGTGTTGCTGCTTCCTATTGTTTCGCGCGCCATCACAACTTCACAGCTATCAAGGACGTATCTCTTCTTTTGGCGGGGGTATTGGCTACGCGTGTTTTTCTGCATCGCGCTAGTTAGACGGTGAGTCACACACGCTATTTTTCCCACTGCGGGTGCCCCTGTGTATCGCACCCATTTTCGATGTCAAAGTAGCCTGCGTGTCCCACGCGTACGCGTTATTCGTGTTACTGGGTGCCACCGCGTACTGCGGGAGGTTGAATCCACGCACGTAGGCTGCAGGGTTGCGTGCACGGTTTTACTGCAGTTTTGGGGTGCCTGAGCGTTGCGTGACCCGTCACCACATCACCGAGGTCACATACAGCCTTGCAGGTGCAGGGGGGCTGTTAACATCTTGCTTCCCACCCCCTTCACCCCAATTGCCCAGGTCAATTGTGGTGTATACCTCCCATTGGCACCACTCCATCTGTGCCAGCAATACCACATCTGTGCCATGGTTGGGAGGCCACCAAAGGTGAGGGGTGCCTCAGCTGGGCGTACTCCTCGTGGCGGGCGTGGTCGGGGACGTGGCCGTGGTGACCAGGGAGTAGGGGGACTCCAGGGTGTCCAGGGCAGCCACAGAGGGGGAAGAGGCAGGGGTGCGCCACTTGAGCACAATGTTGTGCCATGTGTCGGTGCAGCCATGCCACCACCCCCTGTGGTTCCGGGGGATGCAGCTCCTGCATCTGGCACTGGCACCCATATGACCCGGCAGTCCGTTCCATCGACTGCCACGTGCCCAAGGGTGGTGGTAGCTGCAGGTGCAGCTGTGGACACCGCCACCCAGGCTCAGGGTCTGCCAGCGCAGGCTGCGTTGGCACTTGAAGAGCCCTTGGTAGATCTCCAACAGGCCAGGGGGGAAACCATAGGGGCAGGCCGGGCTGCTCAGACCAAGACACGTGTCCCTGTGGCAGTCATGTCATCTGCGGCCCCAACAGCCGGGTCTTGGCAAGTGAAGGGGCAGATGCACCCAACAGCACCCCGGTTGTGAGTCTGCCAACCAGGACCGTTGCGGCCAACCACCCTGCCACAGCTGATGTTGCTGCGCAGGGTCCATTAGTGAGCACCCAGCTGCCACTGACACAAGTCAGGCCTCTGGTCATCCCTCCACCTGCCACTCCCTTGGCTCAATCCACCGAACCCACTGGCCATGCTGGTCAGGGCGGCATTAGCCAGCCAGGGTCTGCGCCACAGTCCAAGAGGAGGAAGGTTGCACCTGCAGCACAGGCTGGGACCCCACACACAGCCACGACCTCCTGCACGTCGAGGAAGCCAATAGTCAGACCACGGCTGCCCAACGTGACACCCACTGGAAGCATGTTGCGGAACATGTCAGTTCATTCGGCCATGAGGTGCGCACGGCGCAGGAGTGCAAAAAGCGTTGGAATGACAACAAGCGCAGCACTAAGGCCAAGCGTGCCTCAAATTACAACTTGACTCTGGTGACTGGCGGTGGGCCTGCACCAGAGGAGGAAGAACTCACTCCGCATGAGGCTCTCGTTGCGGAGTTCATACCACCTGAATTGGTCGAAGGAGTGGGAGAGAAGCTGGACTTTGATGCCCAGTCCAGTCAGTGTTGATGCGTGTTTGTTGAGGACGTGTGTGTTTCACTTGTGGGATGTGTTGTGCATGATTGCTGCTACATGTGACGTGTACATGGTTCTGATGTGTAAGTAATGCAATGCTACCGTCATGCATGTCTCCTCTGCCTGCATGTGGGACTCCATGTAGGCATGCTCCCTTGCCCCTCCTCCGCCACTCTGCACCCCAGTTCCTCCTTTGCACTGGTCTGCTCCAATCTTGCCAATGTCTACTTTCTTGTTCATGTGTCCTGTGTAGATGCTAACTTCCAGCGTAGAATCTGCCAGACATATGCCATGTGGTACAGCCTTAGTACTCGATGCAGGGGATCTCATTTGTACTGTGCATGGGTCAGATGTCCCGCAGGGACATCAGTGCCCATTCATGCTCCATGTGCATTGCACGCATGCCCCTATGTGTCCTTGACTGGATGATCACTGTAATATAAGTCCTTGGTTACATACATTGCCTGCCATCTCATCAGCCTTCCCATGTCAACTGTGGCTCAGTCCTGCGTTGCACACATGTTTAGGCTCTGACAATCTGTGTGGCTCACAGGCCTCAGCCTGTTCAATGGCCAATGACTCTGTCCAACTCTTGTTGTGTCTTCTTCACACGTGGGCGGCCTCTGGAGTTTCCATCATGTGTCCTGCCCACTGTCCCAGCATCATTTGCAGTGTTGTAATTTGAATCACATGAAGCTGTTGATGCCAGTCAACACTGCCTGTCAATACACAGGTGTATGGTCAGCCTTTTGATACCATGCTAGGCATCCCTGCTTTGGTACTGGGGTGGAGGGGTGCTTGGCTTCTAGACATGGTACACATTGAATGCACAATGCACGTGATGTCTGATTTTGACATTGCACTGCATTCACATTTCCTGGCACACGCCATGTAGTGCTTGTACATGTAGGTAGTGAGTGGCGTACACATTTTCTGCACTGCATAGACCCACTTCCATGGAAACTGCCACCTTTCAAAAGGTCTGATCACAGAAGCTATTCAAAGTAGACCCAGCATGCATGCCAGGTCATATGTTGTGTGTCACATGTCTGCCTGATGCCTTTGCTGCCGGTGTGTGTGTGTGTGTCGTGTGCTTCTGACATGTGTATTGACCTTTTCCTCTCTATTTTTCAGGTAATGACGCAATGGAGGCAGAGGATGGTGTTGTCATACCAGACACAGGGTTGGTAACGCCACATCAACCCGGCACTAGTGGGGGTCGTGGGGTGGTAGGCCACAAAACCCCCAAGTGCTGCAGTCCATCGTGTCTCTGGCTGCCTATGAGTACAGCCTTGATGACGACTCTGACGTCCATGTTGAGTTGGATGACCATCAAGTCCATGTGTCAGGGGTGAGTGATTCTGATGTGGACACTCCTCTGTCTGCGACCCCTGCACTGAGGGATCAGACAGTCTTGGTTCCTCCGCCCGTGGTGGATCGGGACACAGGGTCACCCTCCACACCAGTCACTGATGTGACTGGGACATCACGTCGACGGGGGCATGTAGTCGTGCAGCCGCAGGCGGTGCAAACACAGCGAGGACCCCCGGTCCTTGGGTCCCGCAGGGGTCAAGCCCGGCAATGCGGTCGCGGCGCGCAACCGCTGTATACTGAGTGGGAGCAAGACATGACTGCCAATTCCGAACGGCAGGGGGCAGCAATGGAGAACATCGCTGAGAGCATGGAGCGTGTGGCCCGATCTGTCTCCCCACTGCTAGGCAGGTGCTTCTCCAGCAGCAGGCGGCACGGTCCACGGCCCGCTCGCTCAGGCAGGGCATGGCGGCCTCAGACAGGGCACGCCAGGCTGAAATGTCGTCTCTGCGTCAAGCAATTGCTACTCACGCAGAGGCGCACATGGATGCCTTGAGGGAGGAGTATGCTTCCCTCAGATCCACTCTGGGTGTCCTTATGATGTCCCAGAGGCAGCGGGCAGAGGAGAGGTTTGCACAGCTTGAGTGTACCATCTCGGCTGAGCTACAGGCTTGCCGGGAGGTGCAGCGGTTGTCCAGCCAGGCCTTGCAGGAGGAACTCCGTGTTACACGTGCTACCTTGCAAGAGGAAGCACCTGTATCACGGGAGGTTCTGCATGCAGACCTACGTCACATCGCCACACAGAACCAGGCTCACCCGTCCGGCAGACTTGCTGCCGACGAGGGGCAAGCTGCTGCTAGGCGTGGCCAGGCTACTGTGCCACGTCCTCCTTTCCAGGATGAGCCAGACTCGGACGACCATCTATCTCCCACATAGGTCGTGCTGTGCAGGCGTTGAGCCCATGGAGGATTTTTTGTTGGCCCAGCATCATCGCATGTGGATGTTGAGCAGCACCCTGTACCTCCCCCCTCCTGGGTGCCTCCCCTCCCCCCCGGGTCGTATGTGGCCATTTTTGATTTTTCTTTTAGTTTAGTTAAGTTTCTGTTTGATTGTTAGTTTAAATAGGTAATGTAGGTTTTCCTTAGTTAGTGTAATTAGTTAATAGTTGATTTAGTTTAAAATTGCTAGTCTATTGTGCTTTCATGTGACAGTGTGGTGCTTTGTGGCTTTTGAAGGCATCCACTGTCTGTTCCAGCTGGGCCCTTCATGGTTGTCTTGTGTATGTGTTTGCTGCTTGGGTTCCTTGACTCACATATGCCACTCCTGCCTCCCTTATCCATGGGCTCGCAAGGATGGTTCGGTGTTACAGCATTTTACACAAGGGCATTGGACTGTCATATCTGTGGTATGTCTGGTGCTGTGTGACTTGTGTTGACACCCCTAGTGGGGATGATTTAGGTGTCATTGTCCACTGTTCAGCTTTTGCAAGATGGGGTGTGTCATGATTAATGTGGACATTGATTGCTATGCATTGTGTCGTATGTTTCATTTCTTTCCTGTACATGTGCTTGTTGCAATTCATGCTGTAGATAGTGTTCCACACTTTGTAGGTGAAAGACGGACTGATGGTGTGATTTGTGATGTGACTCTCTGAAATGGTCAAGTAATGAGATGCCTGATGAGACACACACAGATGACTTTGAAGCATTAATCATGTGTTTCATGCCCTTTCTGCAGGGGGATGAGCCTCCAGAGCACCTTTGCCAGCAGACATGTCCCATTGGACGACGGAATTCTGGACCCGTTTGTTGGTGCCCACATGCACATGTGTGGAGAAGCAGAGGCACAGTGATTGCAGACCCACATACTAGAACTGCTGACATGTTCCAAGGAACTCCACGCAAGGTGAGCATCACAGGGGGGCCACGACACAGCAAAGCTTGCACCAGGCAAGTTGAACATGCAGGATTAGTCACAGCACTGAGGGTGAGCTTAGACGAATATTGGTGTTGAAGCACACAATGCAGCTCAGATGTGTTTGTGGACTGATGGCTGCTGATAGTAGGGTTGTCTGGGACACATGCAGGGGCAGTGGCACATACCCTCCGGTACACCAAGGTCCATTGAGGCACTTGTATCAACCATGTAGCCTTCCGAGACATGGAAAGGAGCAGCTCACAGGGACATGCAGCAAGGGACATACTCGGGTGCAGTGCATGTCTTTTCCACGTACTTCATGATAAATGCACTGCCAACTTTGTTTCGGTCATGGTGGTACGCAACTTGCTCTGTAGTCATGGCTTGCTATATGGGTCTGGCTGCTTACCCAGGGAACATTGCATGTTGTGTGAATTGTGACACATTGGTGTTCCATTTCCCACGCACCCAGCAGCGGCTGCCTTACTGCATTGACTGTGTATGACCCGTCACAGGGGTGATGTTATATATGGGTACGAAGCATCAATCACAGATTGTCTGTTTGTAGAGTAGTCTTTTGCTATGGGGCATGTTTGGTGTTGTGTTATTGTGCAATTGGCACGTACAGGTTGTTGACTGTGTCTCTCTTTGCAGCATTGCAGTGCTCCTGTAACCGGACCTGAGAGTGCGCAGGCAGGAGGCCAGCACTCAAAACCAGAGCTAAGTGTCTTGTTGTTTTTCTTACAAACTGCTCTGCATAGGCTTGCTGGGGAGTGTACTGATGCATGGATGTATGTGTGGTTCAATTTGGTATGTTTTTTTCTCCCTAATCACCCGTGATCCTATGCAATTTTGAAACCTGTACCCTCTACCCGGTGTTCCTGCTTCCCATGCCTATCCAAGCAACGTTCCCTGACCCTCTTTCCCCACTGGGGTTGCGGATGCCTGTGTAAGCCCCGAACTTGCAGGCGCCAAAACCCTAGAGGGGGTGGTTGGTTCGTACCACTCCTGAGCCTGGACTACAGAAGGCCATGACAATGATGTCCAAGTCTGTTTGGATTGTGTATGTGTTCATGCAGGTTGTACATTTTCGTGCATTCCCTAGTTTCATGTGTCATTCCTCCTCCCCTCTCCTGCCGCTCATTCCAGTCATCCAGTGTGTCAACACCTGTCCCGACTGCATATCCCTGAACCTCCTTCTCCACCAGGTCTCAGGGGCCTGTGTGAGTTTGACCTTGCAGGCACCCGGGACATGGTGGGGGTGGTTGTTTCGTGACACTCCCGCGCCTGTACAGGGGACCTCTGACAGTACACATCCATTCATGGTGCATCATCCTATGTCATGTACCACACATGTCTCACATCCTGTCGTGACATTGTTTTGCTGTGCTACCTTGGTTGTTGCATCATTGTGGTAGTACTTGGCCTTTGTGAGGTACTGCTACGTCAAGTCATCTACTGGAGGGTGTTTGGGTTCGTTTTTATGCCTTGGATTTTGTGATTTCGGAAATGAGTGTGGATTCTGAGGGTTCAGGCATCTTTTTACACACAAGGTGGCAGATGGTGACGAAGGGTAAAGGTGATCCTGTGGCCAGGTGGAATTGAGGTTTGGAGGCTCCATGACCCAGGTGCAGTTGTTCAGTGGGTCATGGTCATTTGTGAGGGAGGGGGGGTTGTTGTTGATAGTTGTCTTGCCCTGCAGTGTGATGGGAACTCTGACATAGTAATGGTGGTATCCCATGTACATGTTGTGTTCTGCTGATCAATGCCTGTTCATGTGTTGTGTTTTCCTTTCAGGTGCGAGGGGATAGTTGTGGTTTGACATGCTGGGGTGTACACATGGTGGATGTTCACATGTGATGTGTAGGGAACACTGATGGTCACTTGAGTGCACATGCATGTGGAGTGCATGTCCTTGCAGAACCACACACTTGCACTCTGATGCACTACATGTACTCCCACCCTTGCATATCCACGTGTACACTGTTTGCCTTCTGGTGCCCACTGTGTCCCGGCAGCACATGTTCTGTGACCGATCATGGATCCAGTACATGCCTAATTTGATGTTTGACGTGGTCTGTCACTTAGATGTGATGCTCAGGGTGTGCATCACACACAATGGCTGTTCACTGTGCTGTGCGCTGAGCAGTGTGATGCAGGAGTAGGACACTGCACACATGAGCTGCAGTGTTGATTTTGCAATGCATAATGTGCATGTAGACAGGCATTAATTGTGATGTTACGTCTACGACTGTTGTAATGCATTTGGAAATGACTTATTTTGGGTGTGAGGTTGTTGGTCTGTCATTTCCTCTGATTCCGGGTCAGGCAGCAGTGTCCGATGCCACTGTGCATTTAGGACATGGCAATGTGTACCTTATCGTTACTGCATTGGTGTATGGGTATTGCGTGCTATGTCATGTTGATGTTTGGGAGGGTTTGAGTGACATGACAGTGATGGCCATGGCCTGGTTTGCAGGTGTGTGTGATGCACACCTTGCATGTCCGTGTCATCCGCTTCTCAGAGCAACTAGCTGGGGGTAGATTTCTCTCCGCAGCAGGGCCCTCCCCCTGGAACAGACTTCCGGCCTGACTTGAAGGGAATCATCTCCAGTTCTGGAAGCACCTCAAGACCTTCCTCTTTGCTTCTGCTTACTGTCTGCCTCTCCCTTGCAGAATTCTCCACTGGAACTGCACAGGAGCTGCAACTGGGCCACTCTCACCGACCTCGGTCCCTGGCCCAGCCACTCTCCACTTGCACTGCCTCCCTGGCAACCCCTGCACTGCAGTACTGTCTCTCTATCCCTACAGCCCTCCCTTCCCAGCACTTGTCTGCACTTACCTTTGTAGTTGCCACCAGGTGACCTATGTATTATTTTTTTGGGCTACTTCCCCTGTACTGGACTCCCCCCCACCCTTCCCCTTGCACTTTTCCCATTCCCCCTACCCCTGCACTTGCACGATCCCAATGACACCTGGCCTAGTAGTACCGTTCTCTGTGTTCCCTTGTTCCCCCCTCCCTGTCTCATCGCGCCTTGGAATACTTGTGTATGGCCCATATCATGTCATATGTCATATGTGTGCCTTTTGGTCACACAGGATAGCTTGTGTTTAAGTAGCTAGGCATGCAGACGAAGTGGCACTTCCATGGCAACTATCTCAGGGTGGTAAGGGTGTGACAGTTGACTGTCTCTTTGTCATCATCGATTGTCACCTGGTATGTGCCAGGCCTGTGTGCACTCCGCAGAGGTGGGAGTTTAGGTGAAAAATGTGGCCACAAGCTGGGTCCGGGCTTCCTCGCCACGTTCCCTGTCCCCTCCCATGGGCAGCGCCTGTGGTTGGGGATGTGGGGGCACCACCATGTCCACCGGTACGCCCTGCCGTGTTGCAACATTGTGCAGGACACATGCTGCCACAATGATCCTGCACACTACTGGTGGTGCATAGAGTAGTTGCCCACCAGAGCGGTCAAGGGAGCGGAAACGTGACTTGAGCACTCCGAATGTGCGCTCCACTATGCCCGTGGTTGCAATATGGGCGGCGTTGTATCTTACCTGGGGTGGTGTGGTGGGGTTCCGGATTGGCATCATCATGTGGTTGCTCAGAGGGTAGGCACTGTCCCCTGGGGAGATGATAATAGTTGAGATTATTAGGGTTTGGATATTTGTCTGTGTGTGACTTGCATGCATGTGCAAGGGCATTTGTACTGACCTAGGAGCCATGTGTCGCCATGCTGCCCAGCTTCCAGGGCCCGGCTCAGGGCGGACATTCTGTATATGAAACTGTCATGGGTGGAGCCAGGGTAGTTTGCATAGACAGAGGTGATGATTCCCTTTGCATCACATACCACCTGTACATTGATGGAATGCCAGTGCTTGCGGTTTCGGTAGATGTACTCAATGGCCCTAGGTGGACGTAGGGCCACATGGGTGCAATCTATGGCATCGAGCACTTTGGGGAAGTGTGCCACCCTGAAAAAATCCAGGACAACGGCCTGCCTTTCTGCGGGTGTTCTGGGCATGTATATGTGCCTGCGGACTGAGGGGCGCGCTGTCATGATTGCCAGTACCTGGTGTAGGCAGCGGGACTGCGTGGCCTGTGAGACCCCCCCACTATGGCAGTGGTCAGCTGAAATGACCCAGTGGCCAAAAAATGCAGGACATTGAGCAGCTTCTCCAAGGGGCTCAATGCTTGGGAGCAAAGGGTAGGGGATGTGAGGTCATCTTCCAACTCCCTGACCAGGTCTAGGATGATATGGGGTGGAAATCTATACCTGCCATAGACCTGGTCGTCAGGCATCCCAAAAAGGCTTGTCCGTGGTGCGAAAATGCGTGCCCTGGCTATTCTCCTCCTCCTGCGGTGTCCCATGATCTTTGCAGCGACAAATGGGGCATTCATTGTAGCTGTATATACGCGTTTGTTGTTTGCGCGCACTTTTATGCTGTGCGCGGGGACGCTTCCGCCTGCCTTCGTGTGGCAGACGCGTTGACGCCTGTGCACGTCTTTTGCCGTGCGCGTTTCCCGTATTCGGATACGGTCCGAGTGTCATCGCGTGTGATCGGAGGGGAGTGTGCGTACACGCAACTGGCCTGGGTACGTGTGTTTCGGGGTGCGCGGGAAGTTCCACACGCGATTAGCCTGGGTACGTGTGTTCCGGGTTGCCGGGAACTTTCACACGCGATTGGTGGAAATCCACGTGTGTTCTGTCATCACGTGCAATGAGGGAAACACCTGCGCGCGTCACGTCACAGACGCGCTCACGCGCTAAGGGCCTTTGGTCCAATGAAATCGCATATGCGTGCTGCCGTGCATACGCGCATGGCCCTTTCATCGTATTACACGCGGACATGCAGTTTATCACGCGTGCTGAAATGCGCATGCACGTCTGTACGCGTCACGTCACAGGGGCACTTGCGCTTGAGGGGCCTTCTGTCCAATGAAAATGCGTATGCGTGCAGACGCGCTTACGCGCTAAGGGCCTTTCCTCGAATTACACGCTGACGTGCAGATATTTCACGTGCCAAATCACTCCGTATCAAGCTGGCCACACGTATGCACACGGAAGACCACGCTCCTGCCCAGAAGGCCAAACTACTGCCCCCCAGAGCCCCGAGCACGCTCCCACCTGCCATCTGCTGCTGCCTGACTGCCTGCTGCCCACGTGCACTGCCATTTGCTGCCTGCACATCAGCCAGGGGTGCTGTTGCTGTGACCACCCCTGCTGGAACCGAAGTCTCCCGACTGGGATTCCATCGCACGACAGCCCAGCCCCAGGACCCAGTTGCCCACCCACTCCTGCCTCTGGGGTTGTCATGTCGGGGCAAACACCATCTGTGACCACTGACAACCCCCGGCCAGAGAGGCAGAGGGGCACCAGCTTCAGTGCCACCGAAGTTGGTGTCCTGGTGGAGCAAGTCCTGGGGCAGTATGATGCCCTCTTCGGAAGTTCCCGCGCCGACAAGGAAGGACGGACTCGGATCTGGACTGACATTGTGACTGCCATCAACGCGGAGGGGGTGGCAGTCCGCGACTTACAACATGTCAGGAAGCGCTGGGAGGACTTCAGGTCCAGGACCCTGAACAAGGCCCGGCGCCTCTTGAAGGCAGCGGATGCCAAGGGGCGCCGGGGCCACTTGTCGGAAGAACAGATGAGGGTCCTGGAACGCATATCCCCAGCGCTCCACGTCCAGGTCCTAGAGAAGCAGACCCGTCTGGAGTCGAGCGGTGAGTGTACATGCATCCTGATTGTGAGCAGTGCGTGTGGTGATTAATTGGTAGTATGCAGGTTGCACATCTGTTTGTATGGGGTCGAGTATGGGTGGGGGTGTACAGGGCCGTGGGGCTGACACATGCGAGGGCTGTAATGTGTGAGACATGGATGGTGCTTGTGTGTGTAGGCTTGCATGCCAAATGCAGTTGTGTGGGCACACATGTTTGGATGAATGTGTATGTAAGTAGACATGTCCGTGATGTCACGCATGTATGTTGTTTTCGGCTGCATGTATCAGCACTGTGTACATGTGCATATGTGTGTATTTGACAAGGGTGCAACAGTGATGCAACATGGATGCATGTGACAGCGGTATGTGGAAGCCTGATTGGCAGATGTGACATGGATGCCCGTCTGAACAGTGCGACACTTGGCAGAGGTGTACACATGCATGCAAGTGTGGTGGTGTGTGTACATGTGTGCTGGACTTCCTGTGTTGCATGTGATGTCTGGCTCACCTTTGGCTGCTCATGCTGTTGTATGTGTATGGATGGTGGTGGCAGTTGCGATATGGCTGTGGTATGGCTCATGTGTGCGAGTTGTAATGACATGTGTGTTGGGGATTGTGATGACATGTCTGAGGTTTGCCAATGCCACTCATGTGCAACTGTCATGTGTGTATGTGTCCATTGTACAGTGCCCTGATGCCTGTGTTTTGTTTCTCCCTGTCTGCAGCGTCAACTGATGAAGAGGGCGGAGAAGGTGCTGTGGAGCACAGCGGCGGGGATCACACCGCCAGCCGGAGACGCAAGGCCCGGCTCCCCTCCCGTGTTGTCGTCTCGTCGGGGAGTGAGGAGTCCGGTGCCGGGTCCCAGGCCGCAGCTGCCGGGGGGAGGTCCAAGAGGCGGAGGTTGGAGTTGGACTCCTCGGCAGCAGAAGGGGCAGCTGGGACCCCACAGGGCCCAAGAGGGGAAGATGGCACAGAGTCATCCAGGTTGGTGGGGGGTTTGGTGGAGGAGGAGGCCCTGCAAGCACCAGAGACGGGGTCTGGAGGTGGGGATCCCACTGGTGCTAGTGGTGCAGTGCAGGACCAGGGACAGGAGGCAGCACAGGCCGCCGCAGAGGTGCCTGTGTGCAATCCTGTCCCCCATCCTGTCCCAGCATCATCTTGCACCAGCAGGGATGCCTACGTCCAGACCCGTTTTCAGGCAGGGGATGAGCTGACGTCAACTGGCCTTCCTCTGCCTGCGGACGTGGCTATCCAGGTCCGGGTTGAGCCTGTCCTGGCTGGTGTGGCGTTGCGTCAACAGGCCATGCGAGGTGACCTGCAGTCTTTTCATGGAGAGACTGCATGTCATCTCGAATGGCTCGTTGACCACGTCAGCCTGCTGGGACAGGTCACCCAGGCCGGATTCCTCCGTCTGATGGGGCTTACTCCGACCCCCTCCTCAACTGGACCCCCTACGCGCCAGTCATCCTCTGTGCCATCTTCCCACCCATCAGTCACCTGGGTGCCCTGTGGAGCTGCCTTTGACGGTGCGGCCAGGCTGGTGGAGGAGGCATCCCTGCCACAGTCGGGAGTCGGACGTCCAGCAGGGGTGGCCACATCTACGACTGCACCCCAGCCGGCGGAGGATGTGCAGGCAGCAGGAGGCAGTGCACGGGCAGAAGCAGAGCAGCAGCAGCAACATGGTGGGAGCCATGAAGGCTCGGGGCCTTCGACATCGGAGGGGCAGGCATCGGCCGGAGGGCAGGAGGACCCAGGACAGAGAGTGTCTTCCGTGTAGCAACGGTTGGGCCACGCCATAGATGCGGAGCGGCGGCGGGCGGAAGAGACACTGCTCACAATGGTCAGGGCAGAGAACTCCATGCGGAGGGCCCTGAGGCGGGCCGAGTGCCTCGTGGCAATCCGCAGGGGGTTGGAGGAGGACACGGCGTCGTCCCTGCGGACCCTCGGGGCCATGGAACAGGACCACCTCCGGGACATCGAACAGGAGTTCGATGATGCCCTGGCCCGGAACACCACGGAGTGAGCCGCTGGACTTGCCCGCCGCCTTTGTATATAGTTCTTTAGTTTTAGGTTTCCTTTGTTTGTTCTTATGATTTGGAGTCGACGGACACTGCTCCACTTTTTGTATATAGTTGCATTTTAGTTAGGGTTTTTTGTAGGTTTCCTTTGTTCATTTGGGCTCATGGACCCTTGGAAGTTTTGTACATAGTTCTTCATTGGATTGATTTTATTTTTCATTTGACTTTGGACAAAATTTTTTTGGATTAGGATTTGGTGTTTTTATTTTTTTAAACGGACATGCAGCTTATCTTTTTTTCATTGCCATTGTAGTTTGTTTCATTTCTTTTGCATTCTTTTTTTTTTAATACAATTTTGTTTTCATACTTCACTGTGTGGTATCATCTGATTGGTTTCATGCATGTCATGTTGGGTGTTTTCCCATTCAATTGCAACCATTGTGTGTGACGGACATGGGTTCATTTGCTTTATGAACATTGGGGGTGTAACATGTAATTTCCATTTCCATGTGGGTGAATGGGTTACTTGGTAGGGCTTTTTGGCTGTGGAGGCTGACCATAACGCACATGATTGGGGATTGTGAGGACCTGGTGGAGGCTGCCCATGGTGGCTGGGGGGTGGGGGTGATAGGGGACATGAGTGGGGAACATGCGTTGGACATGGGTGGGGGCCTGGTGGCAGGTGCCCCACAGTGCTGGGGGGTGGGGGTGGTGGGGAACATGAGTTGGACATGGGTGGGGGCCTTCTGGCAGGTGCCCCACAGTGCTGGGGGGTGGGGGTGGTGGGGAACATGAGTTGGACATGGGTGGGGGTGATAGGGGACATGAGTGGGGGCCTGGTGGGGGCTGGCCATGGTGGCTGGGGGGCGGGGGTGGTGGGAGACATGGGTGGGGGCCTGGTGGAGGCTGCCCCTGCACTGCTGGGAGGTGGGGGTGGTGGGAGACATGGGTGGGGCCTGGTGGAGGCTGCCCCTGGTGGCTGGGGGGTGGGGGTGGTGGGAGACATGGGTAGAGGCCTGGTGGAGGCTGCCCCTGGTGACTGGGGGGGTGGGGGTGGTGGGAGACATGGGTGGGGGCCTGGTGGAGGCTGCCCCTGGTGACTGGGGGGGTGGGGGTGGTGGGGAACATGAGTTGGACATGGGTGGGGGCCTGGTGGCAGGTGCCCCACAGTGCTGGGGGGTGGGGGTGGTGGGGAACATGAGTTGGACATGGGTGGGGGCCTGCTGGCAGGTGCCCCACAGTGCTGGGGGGTGGGGGTGGTGGGGAACATGAGTTGGACATGGGTGGGGGCCTGCTGGCAGGTGCCCCACAGTGCTGGGGGGTGGGGGTGGTGGGGAACATGAGTTGGACATGGGTGGGGGCCTGGTGGCAGGTGCCCCACAGTGCTGGGGGGTGGGGGTGGTGGGGAACATGAGTTGGACATGGGTGGGGGCCTGCTGGCAGGTGCCCCACAGTGCTGGGGGGTGGGGAACATGAGTTGGACATGGGTGGGGGCCTGCTGGCAGGTGCCCCACAGTGCTGGGGGGTGGGGGTCCAGGGGTACATGAGTTGCACATGGGTGGGGGCCTGCTGGCAGGTGCCCCACAGTGCTGGGGGGTGGGGGTGCTGGGAGACATGGGTGGGGGCCTGGTGGAGGCTACCCCTGCACTGCTGGGGGGTGGGGTGGTGGGAGACATGGGTGGGGGCCTGGTGGAGGCTGCCCCTGGTGACTGGGAGGGTGGGGGTGGTGGGAGACATGGGTGGGGGCCTGGCGGTTGGTGCCCCTGGTGGCTGGGGGGTGGGGGTGGTGGGAGACATGGGTGGGGGCCTGGTGGTGGGTGCCCCTGCACTGCTGGGTGGTGGGGGTGGTGGGAGACATGGGTGGGGGCCTGGTGGAGGCTGCCCCTGGTGACTGGGGGGGTGGGGGTGGTGGGAGACATGGGTGGGGCCTGCTGGCAGGTGCCCCACAGTGCAGGGGGGTGGGGGTGGTGGGAGACATGGGTGGGGGCCTGGTGGAGACTGCCCCTGCACTGCTGGGGGATGGGGGTGGTGGGAGACATGGCTGGGGGCCTGGTGGAGGCTGCCCCTGGTGACTGGGGGGGGGTGGGGGTGGTGGGAGACATGGGTGGGGGCCTGGTGGTTGGTGCACCTGGTGGCTGGGGGGTGGTGGTGCTGGGAGACGTGGGTGGGGGTCTGGTGGTCGGTGCCCCTGCACTGCTGGGTGGTGAGAGTGGTGGGAGACATGGGTGGGGGCCTGGTGGAGGCTGCCCCTGGTGACTGGGGGGGTGGGGGTGGTGGGAGACATGGGCGGGGGCCTGGTGGAGGCTGCCCCTGGTGACTGGGGGGGTGGGGTTGGTGGGGAACATGCGTTGGACATGGGTGGGGGCCTGGTGGCAGGATCCCCACAGTGCTGGGGGGTGGGGGTGGTGGGGAACATGAGTTGGACATGGGTGGGGGCCTGGTGGCAGGTGCCCCACAGTGCTGGGGGGTGGGGGTGGTGGGGAACATGAATTGGACATGGGTGGGGGCCTGCTGGCAGGTGCCCCACAGTGCTGGGGGGTGGGTGGGGTGGGGAACATGAGTTGGACATGAATGGGGGTCTGCTGGCAGGTGCCCCACAGTGCTGGGGGGTGGGGGTGGTGGGAGACATGGGTGGGGGCCTGGTGGAGGCTGCCCCTGGTGGCTGGGGGGTGGGGGTGGTGGGAGACATGGGTGGGGGCCTGGTGGAGGCTGCCCCTGGTGACTGGGGGGGTGGGGGTGGTGGGAGACATGGGTGGGGCCTGCTGGCAGGTGCCCCACAGTGCAGGGGGGTGGGGGTGGTGGGGAACATGAGTTGGACATGGGTGGGGGCCTGCTGGCAAGTGCCCCACAGTGCTGGGGGGTGGGGGTGCTGGGAGACATGGGTGGGGGCCTGGTGGAGGCTGCCCCTGGTGGCTGGGGGGTGGGGGTGGTGGGAGACATGGGTGGGGGCCTGGTGGAGGCTGCCCCTGGTGACTGGGGGGGTGGGGGTGGTGGGAGACATGGGTGGGGGCCTGGTGGAGGCTGGCCGTGGGGAGTGGGGGGTGGGGGTTGTGGGCGACATGGGTGGGGGCCTGGTGGAGGCTGCCCCTGCACTGCTGGGGGGTGGGGGTGGTGGGAGACATGGGTGGGGCCTGCTGGCAGGTGCCCCACAGTGCTGGGGGGTGGGGGTGCAGGGGTACATGCGTTGCACATGGGTGGGGGCCTGCTGGTAGGTGCCCCACAGTGCTGGGGGGTGGGGGTGGTGGGGAACATGAGTTGGACATGGGTGGGGACCTGCTGGCAGGTGCCCCACAGTGCTGGGGGGTGGGGGTGGTGGGGAACATGAGTTGGACATGAGTGGGGGCCTGCTGGCAGGTGCCCCACAGTGCTGGGGGGTGGGGGTGGTGGGGAACATGAGTTGGACATGGGTGGGGGCCTGCTGGCAGGTGCCCCACAGTGCTGGGGGGGGTTCTGGGAGACATGGGTGGGGGCCTGGTGGAGGCTGCCCCTGGGGGGGTGGGGGTGGTGGGAGACATGGGAGGGGGCATGGTGGAGGCTGCCCCTGGTGACTGGGGGGGTGGGGGTGGTGGGAGACATGGGTGGGGGCCTGGTGGAGGCTGGCCCTGGGGAGTGGGGGGTGGGGGTGGTTGGCGACATGGGTGGGGGCATGGTGGAGGCTGCCCCTGCACTGCTGGGGGGTGGGGGTGGTGGGAGACATGGGTGGGGGCCTGGTGGAGGCTGGCCCTGGGGAGTGGGGGATGGGGTGGTGGGCGACATGGGAGGGGGCCTGGTGGAGGCTGCCCCTGCACTGCTGGGGGGTGGGGGTGGTGGGAGACATAGGTGGGGGCCTGGAGGAGGCTGCCCCTGCACTGCTGGGGGGTGGGGGTGGTGGGAGACATGGGTGGGGGCCTGGTGGAGGCTGCCCCTGGTGACTGGGGGGGTGGGGGTGGTGGGAGACATGGGTGGGGGCCTGGTGGGGGCTGGCCCTGGGGAGTGGGGGGTGGGGGTGGTGGGCGACATGGGTGGGGGCCTGGTGGAGGCTGCCCCTGCACTGCTGGGGGGTGGGGGTGGTGGGAGACATGGGTGGGGGCCTGGTGGAGGCTGCCCCTGCACTGCTGGGGGGTGGGGGTGGTGGGAGACATGGGTGGGGGCCTGGTGGAGGCTGCCCCTGGTGACTGGGGGGTGGGGTGGTGGGAGACATGGTTGGGGCCTGCTGGCAGGTGCCCCACAGTGCAGGGGGGTGGGGGTGGTGGGGAACATGAGTTGGACATGGGTGGGGGCCTGCTGGCAAGTGCCCCACAGTGCTGGGGGGTGGGGGTGCTGGGAGACATGGGTGGGGGCCTGGTGGAGGCTGCCCCTGGTTACTGGGGGGGTGGGGGTGGTGGGAGACATGGGTGGGGGCCTGGTGGAGGCTGGCCCTGGGGAGTGGGGGGTGGGGGTTGTGGGCGACATGGGTGGGGGCCTGGTGGAGGCTGCCCCTGCACTGCTGGGGGGTGGGGGTGGTGGGCGACATGGGTGGGGCCTGCTGGCAGGTGCCCCACAGTGCTGGGGGGTGGGGGTGCAGGGGTACATGCGTTGCACATGGGTGGGGGCCTGCTGGCAGGTGCCCCACAGTGCTGGGGGGTGGGGGTGGTGGGGAACATGAGTTGGACATGGGTGGGGGCCTGCTGGCAGGTGCCCCACAGTGCTGGGGGGTGGGGGTGGTGGGGAACATGAGTTGGACATGAGTGGGGGCCTGCTGGCAGGTGCCCCACAGTGCTGGGGGGTGGGGGTGGTGGGGAACATGAGTTGGACATGGGTGGGGGCCTGCTGGCAGGTGCCCCACAGTGCTGGGGGGTGGGGGTTCTGGGAGACATGGGTGGGGGCCTGGTGGAGGCTGCCCCTGGGGGGTGGGGGTGGTGGGAGACATGGGAGGAGGCATGGTGGAGGCTGCCCCTGGTGACTGGGGGGGTGGGGGTGGTGGGAGACATGGGTGGGGGCCTGGTGGATGCTGGCCCTGGGGAGTGGGGGGTGGGGGTGGTGGGCGACATGGGTGGGGGCCTGGTGGAGGCTGCCCCTGCACTGCTGGGGGGTGGGGGTGGTGGGAGACATGGGTGGGGGCCTGGTGGAGGCTGCCCCTGCACTGCTGGGGGGTGGGGGTGGTGGGAGACATGGGTGGGGGCCTGGAGGAGGCTGCCCCTGCACTGCTGGGGGGTGGGGGTGGTGGGAGACATGGGTGGGGGCCTGGTGGAGGCTGCCCCTGGTGACTGGGGGGGTGGGGGTGGTGGGAGACATGGGTGGGGGCCTGGTGGGGGCTGGCCCTGGGGAGTGGGGGGGGGGTGGTGGGCGACATGGGTGGGGGCCTGGTGGAGGCTGCCCCTGCACTGCTGGGGGGTGGGGGTGGTGGGAGACATGGGTGGGGGCCTGGTGGAGGCTGCCCCTGTACTTCTGGGGGGTGGGGGTGGTGGGAGACATGGGTGGGGGCCTGGTGGAGGCTGCCCCTGGTGACTGGGGGGGTGGGGGTGGTGGGAGACATGGGTGGGGGCCTGGTGGAGGCTGGCCCTGGGGAGTGGGGGGTGGGGGTGGTGGGCGACATGGGAGGGGGCCTGGTTGAGGCTGCCCCTGCACTGCTGGGGGGTGGGGGTGGTGGGAGACATGGGTGGGGGCCTGGAGGAGGCTGCCCCTGCACTGCTGGGGGGTGGGGGTGGTGGGAGACATGGGTGGGGGCCTGGTGGAGGCTGCCCCTGGTGACTGGGGGGGTGGGGGTGGTGGGAGACATGGGTGGGGGCCTGGTGGGGGCTGGCCCTGGGGAGTGGGGGGGGGGTGGGCGACATGGGTGGGGGCCTGGTGGAGGCTGCCCCTGCACTGCTGGGGGGTGGGGGTGGTGGGAGACATGGGTGGGGGCCTGGTGGAGGCTGCCCCTGTACTTCTGGGGGGTGGGGGTGGTGGGAGACATGGGTGGGGGCCTGGTGGAGGCTGCCCCTGGTGACTGGGGGGGTGGGGGTGGTGGGAGACATGGGTGGGGGCCTGGTGGAGGCTGGCCCTGGGGAGTGGGGGGTGGGGGTGGTGGGCGACATGGGTGGGGGCCTGGTGGAGGCTGCCCCTGCACTGCTGCGGGGTGGGGGTGGTGGGCGACATGGGTGGGGGCCTGGTGGAGGCTGCCCCTGCACTGTTGGAGGGTGGGGGTGGTGGGAGACATGGGTGGGGGCCTGGTGGAGTCTGCCCCTGGTGACTGGGGGGACGGGGGTGGTGGGAGACATGGGTGGGGGCCTGGTGGTTGGTGCCCCTGGTGGCTGGGGGGTGGGGGTGCTGGGAGACATGGGTGGGGGCCTGGTGGTGGGTGCCCCTGCACTGCTGGGGGGTGTGGGTGGTGGGAGACATGGGTGGGGGCCTGGTGGAGGCTGCCCCTGTACTTCTGGGGGGTGGGGGTGGTGGGAGACATGGGTGGGGGCCTGGTGGAGGCTGCCCCTGGTGACTGGGGGGGTGGGGGTGGTGGGAGACATGGGTGGGGGCCTGGTGGAGGCTGGCCCTGGGGAGTGGGGGGTGGGGGTGGTGGGCGACATGGGTGGGGGCCTGGTGGAGGCTGCCCCTGCACTGCTGGGGGGTGGGGGTGGTGGGCGACATGGGTGGGGGCCTGGTGGAGGCTGCCCCTGCACTGTTGGAGGGTGGGGGTGGTGGGAGACATGGGTGGGGGCCTGGTGGAGGCTGCCCCTGCACTGCTGGGGGGTGGGGGTGGTGGGAGACATGGGTGGGGGCCTGGTGGAGGCTGCCCCTGGTGACTGGGGGGACGGGGGTGGTGGGAGACATGGGTGGGGGCCTGGTGGTTGGTGCCCCTGGTGGCTGGGGGGTGGGGGTGCTGGGAGACATGGGTGGGGGCCTGGTGGTGGGTGCCCCTGCACTGCTGGGGGGTGTGGGTGGTGGGAGACATGGGTGGGGGCCTGGTGGAGGCTGCCCCTGGTAGGCTGGGGGGTGAGGGTGGTGGGAGACATGGGTGGGGGCCTGGTGGAGGCAGCCCCTGGTGACTGGGGGGGTGGGGGTGGTGGGAGACATGGGTGGGGGCCTGGTGGTTGGTGCCCCTGGTGGCTGGGGTTGCAGGGGGACATACGTTGTTGGGCAGTAGTGCAAGTTGACATGTGGGTTGGCTGGGGGGCATGGCCATGGTGGATGGGGTGCCTGCAGGACATGTGCAGGGTAGGCCCCTGTGGTGTGAGCCACCTGCAGGTGCCATGGAGGGTGTAGAGGGAACACCTGGGAGGGCCCACACATGCAATTCACGTGTGGTGCTCCCCGCGCACCCCTGAAATACACGTACCCTGATGGAATCGCGTGTGGAACTTCCCGCGCACCCCTGGAATACACGTACCCTGCTGATTTCGCGTGTGTAACTTCCCCCGCACCCCGAAATACACGTACCCTGCTGATATCGCGTGTGGAACTTCACGCGCACCCCTGAAATATACGTACCCTGCAGAAATCGCGTGTGTGACTTCCCCTGCACCCTGAAATACACGTACCCTGCTGCTATCGCGTGTGGAACTTCACGTGCACCCCGAAATACACGTACCTTGATGGAATCGCGTGTGGAACTTCACGCGCACCCCGAAATACACGTACCCTGATGGAATCGCGTGTGGAACTTCCCGCGCACCCCTGAGATACGCGTACCCTGCTCGCACGGGCCCAATCGCGTGTGGAAATTCCCGCGCACTCCTGAAATACACGTACCCTGCTGGAATCGCGTGTGTAACTTCCCCTGCACCCTGAAATACACGTACCCTGCTGATATCGCGTGTGGAACTTCACGCACACCCCGAAATACACGTACCCTGATGGAATCGCGTGTGGAACTTCCCGCGCACCCCTGAGATACGCGTACCCTGCTCGCACGGGCCCAATCGCGTGTGGAAATTCCCGCGCACCCCTGAAATACACGTACCATGATGAAATTGCGTGTGTAACTTCACCTGCACCCTGAAATACACATACCCTGATGGAATCGCGTGTGGTACTTCCTGCGCACCCCTGGTATACACATACCCTGCTGATATCGCGTGTGGAACTTCACGCGCACCCCAAAATACACATACCCTGATGGAATCGCGTGTGGAACTTCACACGCACCCCGAAATACACGTACCCTGATGGAATCGCGTGTGGAACTTCCCGCGCACCCCTGAGATACGTGTACCCTGCTCGCGCGGGCCCAATTGCGTGTGGAAATTCCCGCGCACCCCTGAAATACACATACCCTGCTGGAATCGCGTGTGTAACTTTCCCTGCACACTGTAATACACGTACCCTGCTGATATCGCGTGTGGAACTTCACGAGCACCCTGAAATACAAGTACCCTGATGGAATCGCGTGTGGAACTTCACGCGCACCCTGAAATACACATACCCTGATGGAATCACGTGTGGAACTTCCCGCGCACCCCGGAGATACGCGTACCCTGCTCGCACGGGCCCAATCGCGTGTGGAAATTCCTGCGCACCCCTGAAATACACGTACCATGATGAAATTGCATGTGGAACTTCCCGCGCACCCCTGAAATACGCATACCCTGCTTGCACGGGGCCAATCGCGTGAGGTACTTCCCGCGCACCCCAGTGATACATGTAGCCCGCTTGCTGTGCTGGTACAGGGTTAGCGCAGCCCTTTGCGCTGGATTGGGTATATTGATGGCTTTTCCCTGCGCGAGAGGCGTTCTTGGGGGCGTAACTGGCGCTGCTGCAGGGTCGCTGCGCCACTGTGCGCCACGGCTGGTTTTGGTGGCTGGAATCCATGAATACGCTGTGCACGGAAATGGATTCTTGCGCACGCGGCTGGCGCAGGGATTCGCACGCGCACACTGTGCGCCAGCCGCGTGTGCCACTTGTGCGCTGAATTCTATGAATTACCCCCTAAATTGCATACACTTTTACATATACATTTATTTTTTCTGATCCTCATAAACAGTGCGTTCTATGTACTATGTTTGGTACAACATTTGTGTGTGCAAAACTGTTGTTGTATTGAGTTGAATAATCATTGTGTCATTGGAAAAAAATCCATAGAAATAAAACGACTACAATTATGTCAGTGTAATTGTGATTGTCTGTTTGTTTGAAGTGTGTTGTTATTAAAGGAATGTTTAAAGTAGTTAGCTACCTGTTGGCATATTCTAACTACATTAGAATTTAGAAGAGGTTTGGTAGTAATAAGAATTTTGATGGCATTTTTCAAGTGTATTGCAATGAAGGATATTTTTTAAGTAGTTAGATAACTGTTGCTGTATTCTATGTATTCTAACTATCTTGACTTTTAAAAGTACTATGGTAGTATTATGGATGTAGTTCGATACCTGTTGGCGTATTCTAACTGTTTATTGTGCTACAGTTTAGTGAGTACATTTAGATTGTAAGAATATTAAGTAGGCATTTGTTAGATTTGCTGGCAACCTATGTTTTGGAGTAATGGAGGTGTTGTGACATTACAAACCAACCACTTCATTTTTTTTACATATGCAGTATAGTGCCCTGAAGTGGCTGTGGCACCAGTGTGGTATATTATAACAACTGTTTTTAAGGTTTTCTTCCCAAGAGATACGTGGCCGTGTGTGAAGCCACTATGCTTACAGTTGTTTTTGGTACCATCTGCATTGTACCTTAGAAGAATTAGTATGACATATTGGCTATGTGGGTTGATTTGCATGCTGCAATGATTGTAAGAATTGCAAAAAGGGCAAAATATGCCATTATTTGAATTCTGCAGAAGCTGATGAAATGAAATGGATTCACAATTTGGTATGGATACATATAGAAATTGTTTTTTAGGGATGTGCTGATGTGAAACATGGTTGCACAGAATGCATGTATGTTTGCACGTGTATGAAATATGGAAGATTTTCATTCATAGGGATGTTTTGGGCTTCCAGAACTGATAAGAACATTAGGAATTATTGAAGATATTTTTGTGTGTTTATGGTAAATGTTACCATTCCATTGTGGAATTTCTATGAAGGACGAGCATTTACATACACAACTTGTCTGGGCCATTTAAGTCAATGTTGGTGAACGATTGGTGGGAATTAAAAGAGAAAATTGATTGTTACATTGGCGTAGCAATTTACTCCAGTGGTGTTGCTAAATTTAAATGGACCAGAGATTTGTGTGTCTGCATCGTTTGATGGGCCTGCAGATGTTTTGTGAGAATAGATATTTGTCTCTTTCTCTTCTGATGGACGTGCAGATGAGTTTGTAGTAGACAGTTGTGTGGTTGGATAATTTAATGAAGATTCAGTTGGTTATTGTTTCTTCAGCAGAATTGTTGGGGGATCAGTTATAGGTTGTGTTTGTATTAGTTTTCTTTTTAAAGTTTTCTTTTTTGAGGTACAGGGTACATATCTAGATGGGGGTGTACAGTGCACATAGCCTGTTGTATTCTTGGATGCAAGGAATGCCAGTGTTGACTTTGTTTGCATCAAAGTTAACTAGGAATAGACCATTGTGTGTACTCAGACGTGAAACTGCTGTCCAACTCCTACCTTCTTTAAAGACTGTGCTGCTAATGTCAATCAATGTGTGATCTAGGGTTAAACTTTGCGATTTGTGAATAGTGACAGCATATGCAAGAAACAGAGAGAATTGGTTTCTGAGTACATACATGTCTTTGAAAAAATGGACACATGCTATTGTGCGGCCAATTGTTTAACTTCTGCAAGTTTGGATGTTGACAAACTGAATGTTGTTGTCATGTGGATATGTTTGGAAGCCAACAACTGTACCACAATTGCTCCATTAACTAAACCTTGATTTACGTCAAGTTTATGTTTCAGAATTATTCCGCAATTTACACACAAAGTTAACATTTTCTTCAATCCAGCTGTGTTGGAAATATATTTTTCTAAGCTATTTAGTAGTGCTGTTGCTTGTTGACACATAGGGAGTTTCATGCTATGCACTAATAGTTTGTCTGTGGAGATGATATGCAGTATGGGTTGCATTTCATTTTTTAACATTGTCTCGTTGAAATGACTACAGTTTACGAGGGTTGGCATTAAGGACATGCATTTCATATTTTGTTGAGTTAATTGCTCCATAACATCAGGGGAAAATATGTTTTGCCCGTATAGCTCATGGATAAGTCTACTATTTAAGATGGATTTTGCATCTTTAGTAAGCAGTTCAGTACTAATGAATGTTAAACTGTTAGCATAGGTGGGGTCTTCAGATTGACACGTGTTTTGAGTTAGTTATCTGTACTGAAAATGTTGCCAGAGTTTTACATTTCCAATGCTACTGTGTTGCCGCATTGTTTGTGTCCTAATGTTTTGAAAATAGGTTGACCTTTTACTGGTGTTAACTGTAGGGGGTCTCCGAAAACAATAACATGTTTTCCTCAGTTCTTTGTAGTCGATTTTTAGGACTTCTTGCATTCTGAGGTGAATTAAAGCCAACATGAGGTTGACAACCATGCTAACTTCATCTATCAGGAGCACTTTCATTTGTTTCAGAATCCTCCATACTTCAGTAGCAGCTTCTGCTGATAATTTGGAGCATTCTAATTTGTTTTGGTGTTCTACTGAAAGGAGCAGTATTCAGTGTAAAGTTACACCTCATACTTTGCAGGCAGCTAAACCTGTGGGGGCTGTTACAACAGCCAAACAGTTGTTGTTTGTTAAGATTTGTAGAAATGTGCTGATTATTTTAAGTATGCACATTTTACCAGAACCAACTTCACGACAAGTTTTAGTTTCATGTTTAAAACCATGTTCAATTTCTTCAGTGATTTCTTTATAAATGGTGAGCTGTTCATCATTTAGCTGTGATTTGAGCACTGGCACGTGTTCTTCAGATTGTTTATATTTATACATGGTATTTTCTACCTATGTCATGGCTATTTCTGCTTCGTTTAAAATGATTGCTTCTCCAAGTGGTTCTTGGCTTTCTGTGAGGGTAGGTTGACTGTCCTCAGGAGTGTCTTTATCTAGTTGAGCTTCAATTTCTTCCTCTTGTTGGCATTCATTGTCCAACATTTCTTTCTATTGTTTGAAATTGACATTTGTTATACTGCTTTCATTTGCTTTGATTGCAGCTTCAAATCAGTAGAAGACAGCTAATAATTCTTCTTTTCTCCAAGGTTTAAAACGTTGCAGTAGGGCCATGTAATACAGTTCTCTGTGTAACAGAGATTTAAATGATAACTTTATATGATTAATTAGGCTGGTTTTGGTAAGTTTCACTAGGCTTCCTTCACAAGTTGAGACTGATTATTTGCCATTTCTCTCATCTGGTCTGATATTGTTTTTGTAAGAGCAGTTTTGGGCTATGTTGTATATGCACATGTTTTCCAAAGCACTACTACTATTTGGGTAGTATGTGTCAATGAAATCGTTTTTTTTTAAATGTCCTTGCTATTGGGATAATTTCTGTCTATTATTTCTATCTCTTGGGAGGATTTTATTACTCTTTTTTGGGATGCAGCTGGACCGAGGTTTAGCCAGACAATGTCTTCATATCTGCCATATAAAGCTTGGTAGAATCTGCATTCTTTATGGGAGAGCATTTTTATACCAAAGCTGTATAATTTATTTGACAGTGTTTTGTTAGATGATACGTCATCCCATAGGTCTTTTAGCTCTGCTTTCTAAGCTTTGGTGAGATAGGATGTGGCATATCTTGCAACTATGATGGAATTGTCTGCAATGTATTGTATCTCTATGTTTGCATTCCGCAAGCGGGCAATGATTGCATTGTAATCATTGATGTATATGGATGCTTCGTCCCTTTAATGTTGTATGTGTTTTTAGGTCATTTGCCTTTTACACTATGTCTAACAGAAGACATCAAGCTATTTACTTGTCCTTCTTTGAAAACTCTTCTAGGGAAGCCAAAGCGGCATTTGGTATAGCATTTACCTTTACTTTTATATCTACTTCGGCAGTATTTGCCATATGTATGCTTTTGGAAGTGTAACACTTGTGTCTGTAGGTCACTATCTGTGGTTTCTAAAGGGATGTTGCAGGTAATGTATTTTTCAATAAACTGTAAAACAGTGGTGTCACTATCATGCCTAAAATTTGGAGCATCTTTTATCCACAATGGCATGTGGATGTGTATGGTGCTCCTCTGGATTGATATTCCTTTCTCCAAAAGAAGTGTTGCACTTCTCTGATCGGAGACTTAGTTTTATTGCAGATGAAGTACAGCATGACAATGAAGCAATGGTGAAAGTACCTTGATACATTGACTGGGTCTACAGAACATAGTCTTCCTGGTGTTTTCATATCTATTCCATATTTATTTTGGTTTGGAGTGCAGAAGTAGTCATGCCAGTCATCCCATGCATTCTTTGCACAACTTAAAGTAATGAACCATGTGGGTGGGCCTAGGATCCTTAGCACACAATGTACTACAGCGTGATGTCAGAAACAGTAATCCTTTGTACCATGCATGATAGCCAAGAGATTTGTAATACTTGAGTGTAAAACATCATCTTTGTCTTTTTATTGTGTGTAGCAGTTGGGTAGTGGATATGTTTAAAATATGAGAGCCTGTTTTTAATGTGTGTGCAACTCCATAACATAGAGTTTCCATTTCACTTTCGAACAGAAACACGCATAGAAACACTTGTATAGCGCTTTATAAATGACTTACCATATAATATCATAACAGGAGTTGGAAAATGTACTCTACATTTTGTCTGAATCAATTATATTTGTAAAGAGTGATATTCTGATGCACTAATTTGTGTGGACCGTTCATCATATATTCCTCCATTTCCTGTAGGAAAGAGTAGAGGAAAAGAGCATGCTTCTACACTTTTTTCCCATATGTTCATTGGGGATTCTTTGGTTGATGCATTTGATATGTTTCTTATTGATCTGCAATGGTGTCTTTGGCATGTAGTGGGGGAATCGTACACTGGCCTAAAATGTTGGCTTCAGTAACAGGACCTACATGTTGAAATTGGCCAGTTGCTGGTGAATCTTGAATTATTTGGGTGGTTTCTCTGAAGTTTACCTCTATGTTTATATCTTTGTAGTATTTATTATTCTTTTTCAGATATTGTACGACTTGTCCAACTTTGTTTAAGTCACTAGCTGTTGCCAAATCATTTTGTCTTTTTTTGGTACACCATTAACAAGTACAATCAAAGATTGATCTATTGGCCATTGTACACATTTTTTTAAAGATCTAATGGCAAATATACTACTTTGTAAAAACAAAGAGGTGATGGCTGAACGGTTTAGATTTAATCTTAACCTCTGACATTGCTCTGGGCAACCCTCCAGACCATCGTTCTTCACCTGCCAAGCCATTACAGAAGAGGAAAGACCATATGCAAATCGCGCTTGGTCCAACCCTAAAAGAAGCAGTCCAGCCCAAACTGCTAGCTCATATCCCTTCTGCACAAGACCACGAGAAACCCCAGACATGTTTCAGCCTAGTTGAGCCTCATCAGTGAGGAGTATCTTGGGTTTCCAGGCCCAGCAGACATGGGACCCACGACTGGCCATATCTGTCCTGCTCGGGGTGGCAAAGCGAGAAAAAAAGCAGTGATGGCGGGAATGTTTAGAATAAATCTTAACCTCTGGCATTGCTCTCTCCAGACCATCGTTCTTTACCTGCCTAGCCATTACAGAAAGAGAAAGAATATATAATATACTACTTTGCCACAGGTGCCCTTTAGTAACTCAGAAAGAGGTGATTTTGGTGTTTTCGGTTGAAGGCATGATATATCTTGAAATGGGTGTACTGTTTGGAATATAATGCTTTCCTACAAGTTAAGTTGTTGGAGAGCCTTTGGAAGTGAGGATATTTTAACTTATTCGTGATAGCACGTTGACAGCATTTGGTTATTGTCTAGCTTTGTTTTGCCATACGTGCAAACAATTGCGGTGTCAGTTATGTTATATTTATTTTCTGCTCTTAGATATAAAGCTAATTTGAACCATTGGGATTCCTTATTGTCCTCTATTTTGTAGGCTATATCTACTATTCTGTGCTCTTTTTATAAAACTTTCTGCAACAACAGACCCATATGTGGTCTGGTAGTTCAGCAGATGTGTTTTGAAACTTAGCTATTTCTTTTTTGTATGTGTTGTTTAGAAGGTTGTTGTTTGTGAGGTTTTCGGTAATGTTTTCTGAAGTTACTAAATTGTCTAAGTCAACTTCAGTACCAAAGTATTTACTTTGGATGTGCACTCATTTTTTAAGGAGTTTCTTGGCTCCATGTAGGAGAATGTTATTTAAATGGTAAAGTTCTAGAGCAGGACTTTTTGCATAGTATATTCTATGTACAAGATTCCATATGGCAGAATGGTGTGTTGCGTACTGGACAAGAGTCCATGGTTTGTACGTTTTTTGTTTTACTTTTGTCTGTTAGTTTCACATAGTGATTGAGGAATTGTCATAAAGATTTAAAGGAGTGTAGGCGTGCATTACACTTGAAGCTGCATGTCCATTTGTACAATGCAGAGTTTGTTTGTGTGAAAGGAACATTTGGAAGAAAGTGTATGTTGTGACTTTTTTTCTATAAGGGTTTCTTTTGCCATAATGATGTCTCCTACCATTTCATACCCTCGACCATTACTGTCTATGACAATTGTTTTTTTGTTTGTTCTTCTTTATAAGTCTCTTCATTGCAATATGGTGCTATGCTGCTTGTGTGAATCCATTCACCTTCACATAAGTTTGAAAAGGTATCTATTTTGACATTGCGCATGTTTAGAAGTACTTTTGTAATGTATTCATTAATTTAATTAGTGGTTTCATTCTGTTTAAAATCAATATAAACAATGTTCTCTTTAGTGGAAATTAGAGCTTCGTCTCCTGCAGTCGTTTTTAATTGTACATCATGACCTTTCAGCCTTTGCTATAAGATTGTGAATAAACATTCATGTTTGTAACATTCATTTTTTAGATTGCTTTATAGTGGCTACGTTAATACTGGTAGATATAGTTTTAAGTTCATTAGTAGGTCTGATTTTCTTTGTATATATATTTTTACTTTTAGCTTCTGGAAGATGGGCCTTATATTTTTTAGTCACGGCTGGTTTAGTTTTGTAGAGTGAGGTTGCTAGCTCTTTTGTTTTAGCTCTCTATAAATTATTTTAGAGGTGTATGATTATATGGCTTGTTTTTATTCTCATTTTCTCTAGTTTTTCTTTCTTTTCTACAGGGTTGCTTTCTGCTGGGAAAAAGAAAGTTTGGGTTTGAATGTTGGGGAATGTATATGGATGTATTGTGCATGGGTGTGTGTGATTGTAGAGATGAATAGAGAGCTGTTTGATTGTGAATTGGCATAATAAGTGTGGGTTGGAAGGTTGGAAGAGTTAGAGTCTGTAGAGGTGTGTTGGGTCTGGGTTAGTGGGAAACAGAGTTGTGGTGTGATTGAGAAAGTATAGACATTGTGATGTGTTGAGGAAAACAGTGTGTGTTGTAATGGTGGTGTTGAGATGGGAATAGAAAGAATGTGACTGGTGCAATATAATGAGTTAGAGTAAATTAAATGTTGATTGGAAAATAATACTATTGGCTAATATATAGTGCAAGAATATTGTTACAGAAATGTACATGGTACATTAATGTACTTACTTTGTAGCATGTAAAGGGTATTTTTTTTTTGGCAGCTGGTTTCGACAATCTTCTTCTTTACAGTAATTTAAAAGAAAGTTAGTTGAGCCCTTCTTTTCACATTTTAACCGCATTAGCATCAACCAATTCATACCTGAGATATTTGCTCGAGGTTGCACATGGTATAGGTATACTGTCAATGGTCCACCTCCATGATGGATTTTTCCTTTTAAGATTTTGAAAAAATAATGATTCTCAATTTTCTCGCATTGAACTGCAAATTATGGGCTTGAGAATATGTAGCAAAGAGATTCAGCTTTGTTTGTAACCCAAAGGGTGTACGGTCGAAGATCAAAATATCATCTGCAAAGGTGAGTCAATGCATCTTTAAATGACCCAGCCTTGCAGGATAGCAGATTTCATTTGCCCAGATCTCATCTATTTCACACAGGTACAGGTTGAACAGGGTTGCTGCTAAATTGCAACCCTGCTTAGCCCCCACTTCTGTAGATATCGGATCTGTGGTTCCCCCTAAGTTGTTCACCCTTACCAAATAACCAGTGTTTTGGTGTAGTTGTGCTACGAGTGCTATTAGATGATCTGGAATGCCCAGCCAGCCATTTTTTCCCATAGTACACTACGAACAACACAATCAAAGGCTGCAGTAAGATCTATCGAGGCCATATATTAGGGACCAGTATTGGAAACTTTGGATTTATAGAGCAGATGTGCCATGATTGTCGCGTTTAATGTAGTGCCCATCTGGGTACGAAAACCAATCTGAAACCGTGACAGAATGTTGTGTTGTTTAATATAGACCTGAAGAATTGAGAACACTTTTGCAGCTGCATCTATCAAGGTTATGGCCCGAAAATTCTTAGGGTCAGTCTAGTCCCCTTTTTGTAATTCGGCACCATTATAGAATTCAGCCAAAATGGGGGTATCCTAGATGTGGCTAGAATGTTGTCGAATCGGACCTTTAGATCTGCCCCCAGAGTTGTGGATTACGTTTGATGAGCAAGGTGGTATGCCGTCAGGGCCAACTGCTTGCGAATAATTCGGTGCCATAATTGCAGATTCTACATCTCCGCTTGACCATGTCGGTGCTGACATAACTGGCAGCACAGGAAGATCGGCCTTTAAGATTAGCAGTTTAAACTTACACGTAAAAAAGTGCGTCCCAAACTTGTGTAGTAATATGGGATGTTTGATCGATGTTAAAAATTGAAGTATCCGCCATAAGCATGGCCCACGTGGATTGCCTTTTGTTGCAACAAAGATTCATAATCATCTTTTGGTTTGTCAAAATGTGCATATGGCGTCTGTAATTCAGAAATTTATTGTGATAGACATTGCATAAAGATGTTTTCTTTTTGAAATACTCAGTATCTGATAAAGATGCTGCTTTTAGTTTTCTTAAGGCAGAATTCTTTGCACGTTTAGCCAGTTCGATCTCCCTGCTGTGTTGATGGGAGTGTTTAACATTTGTTACCATATGTTGGTGCGCTAAATTCGATAGTGCCATAACAATTGCATGTATTGCTCCTTGCTCTCTGTTGGAGTGTTATAAAGGGGACACCAGTATTTGATGCGGAAATCAGATGATTTTCAATCATGGTGTTTAATTTGTCACAAAGATGTCTATTCCAACGTAGCGAGATGCCCGGCCGATCGCTATCCAATAACATTTAATTCAGATCACTCCTTTGCCCCACAGCATTCACTTGAATCTTCACCCAAATCCTTAGATGGATGCCCACACCTGGCTCAGTTATAGAGATCTCACTGCATTCCTCCTGCATGTTTGCGGAAGTTGCATAGAAGTCTATACATGAGCTTTGTGTAGCTCTCCTACAGGTAACCACTTGTGTCTGTGAGTCAAAATTGACAAATGAAATCTCCTAGTTTGCAAAATATTCTATCCATTTTACCACACACATTTTAGCCTGAGATAGTTTGTCAATGCCTTCTGAACTGTCCTGATTAGAACAATATGCATTGAAAACACCCCCTAAAAGCATTTTGCTTTCAGATTTCTGAACCGTCACATCTTCCAGAATCATTGCAATATTGTGAAATATAGTTTCTAGCTTCATCTGGGCCGGATTGTGATAAATAGAAATTATTAGATAAGTGATGTGAGATATCTCACTGAAAGAGACCAATAACGCTAATAAAGCTGAGGATTTGTGAACCACCTGTGTTGTAATCATTCATTTTATGTTCAGAAATATTGTTAGGTACCAAATGGCCTCCCGCTGGCACCACGCTGTGCCTCTGCATGACATTTAGTGGGTATATATGGTAATGGTGAAGTATTTTTCTAAGCCAGGTTGTTATTTATGAAGATAGGAGGCGTTCTTTGGGAAAATAGTTAATGAAGTTGTGTTATGGATGGTGCTAAAGTGTGTTAACTATGTTGTTAGAAGAATGTGAGAGTAAGTAGTTGTGTTTTGGACCTTGGAAGGAACAGGGCAACCATGTGCGTGAGGAAAAAGTGCATATCTAATTTATTTTTGTGCTGCTGGTTTTAATAAAGGAAGTGCTCTGTTTGTGGTGTAATGTATTTGTATTGTGTTACATTGTTTTTAAAGAATATGGAAACTGTGGCCTATGGTAATTCTATGGCGGATTGTTGTTGCAGCAGGGTTTGGTGTCTTATAGTAGCGATTGGGACAGAAGAGTACTTTATGTGTAAGGTGAAATGTTGTATATAGATACTTTGACAGTATACAGATATGTGTGAGCAGATGGAGAATGGTGGTAGTGTAAGGCATGTAATGAGTGAGGTTTGAAAGTGTGACTTTCATTATTGAATGAAAAATGGAAAATGTTGAGCGTTTAAAAATGTTTCTATTTAGGAGCATTTTCCTGAAAGTTAGGCAATGCATATGTGCATTTATAGGAGCTTTGTGTGCAACCTTTTTGTAAACTAAAATAAAAGCAGATAGAAAAATGTGTAGCACTTGGTGTGTGCAAGTTTAATATTTTGGCAGTACATGTATACTTGCCAACATAATCTATTCAAATCTTTAGGTAGTTATGTAGTCCTCGTTTTTTGTTTGCATTCAGGGACTTGTAGTTGTACCTTTCGCATTATAAAACTTAGACTACAAGTTCCAGATTGCAGAGAAAAAAGCAGGACTGGCTAAGCACCTAAAGATTGGAATGGGTTATGTTAGCAAGGATGCATGTACTGCCAACATGTTATAATTCCACTTTCCAAGTGCATCTGAACAATGTTGTAGAAATGGTTTGCATCTGTTTTTTTCTTTTTTTATGGAACAAATTACACACAGTGCTGCTCTAAATGGACATATACTTTTTTTTGAAAATGTACATGAACATGCTTCTAAAAAGAACATTTTTTAAATGCACACCATTTTATATTTTTCATTCAATATAAATAAAAAAAAAGAAAATAGAGTGAATCCACCCTATTATAACTGGTGCTCTCAGTTGGCCCTAGACCGGGCTACACACATGGGTACTGTAATATCTGTACGTTTTTCAAAAATGATAATAATAAATGTTCTCAACAGCAGATCATTAGGATTTTCTTAAAGGAACTGTTTAGTCACATTCCTTTTAGCTTATTTTATCAAATATTATTGTTTCATATTCAATGAGGCCAGGCAAATATATTGGTTAGGATTTCATGTAAATATGCCAATGAATTTCGGTTCAAAACCTTCTTCAGGGCCGTACATAATATGTTAATTCAGATATGCCCAACATATTCTATCCTTGTCAAATTGGATTACATACAAACAATCAAATGATAGTTCATAAATTTCATGCAAAAACAGAAAAACAAATACCAATGTAGTGTCCATCAATGTGTCCCAACAGGTTGATATGAAAGTAAAAGGAAAACTTAATGTCAGCAATGTTACTAACATATACTGTGTGAGGTAAATACATCAAAGTAAAAGGATTGTACCTCGTGTTTCATATAAATCTTCAACTGACGTGTGGAGCATTCAGCTGCGGTTAAAGCTCCTGTAAAAACAACGTGAGAACTGTTAAATACGCGGCAATCTCTAAATGAGCGTGTAATGGTGTGTGAGGCTGATCCTTACCTTACTCAGCAGAAAACGATGACTCAAAGGCAAACGCATTCACCGTAGCGCGAGCGCGAATGCTTGCTCGAGTATTTATGCGTTTCCATGGTGACCTGGGTGAGGCGACGTGCCACAGCCAAGCTGCTGCAAGTACGCCTCGGGCCCCACCTCCATGAGTGTACGGGTGGGCGGGACTGCCACCATGGCAACATGGTTGGTCTGAAGTAAAAGTGTTAAAGCCACCGGATAGCGGTGCTAGAGAACGCACAATGCGTGAGCTGTTGATTAATCCAATTGCTAATCCTATTCAGTATCCGTGAACAGCAGGAGATCCATATTCAGGAAGCACATACATTTCGCACCAGTCGGTGCTGAGCAGGATGTTAAAGGCACAAAACTAAATATTGCTAAATAATGCTTGATTCAAATTGAATGACTAAGGTGCTGATAATAACAAAAATCAAAAACATTTGACAATAGTTTTCTGGAGATACATATTGTTTCCACCAAACGGTGTGACACAGTATGTTAAAGGCACAAAACCTCTTAATACTTGATTCAAATTTTAAGACATTGGCGGTGGTAAAAAATGAAAATTGTTATCAAAAACACAAAGCATCAACCAGATACCCACATTGATTATAAAACATTTAGCGATGGTCAGTGGTTATTACAAATTACTCCCTGTTCACAATTGTCCACTGGGACATCGGTCGCTGTCTGAGCAGGATATCAAAGCAGAAAGGTAACTTTGGAACTAGATTATCATGTTTATGATCGTCCAATCCATATGCATAGAAGAGTATATGACTGTTACTTATACATAGTCCTAGTCCTATGTTATAGGAAACACATATAAGTTATCTCTTCATTAATCCCCTTGGGTGTCAAAGAGTTCAATCGATCAATCGAAAATGTTTCTCTGTGATCAAGTCTCTTCTGCAAATGTTCATGTTTGTTGAGTCTTTGGACTACTTCAAGGATCACAAATTTTATCTGTGCCAGATTATGATGTTTTTCTTGCCAGTGTCTATCTACTGCTGAAGTGGCAGTGTGATTTCTTATACCAGATCAGTGTTCATTCCACCGGACTTTGGCAGTGCGTTGTGTTTGGCCAACATAGAAAAGGCCACATGGGCATTTGATCCCATAGATGATGTTCTGTGTTTCACATGTGGCATAGTCCTTAAGTTAGATTTTTTCTCCAGAGTATGGTGGTTGACGGTCCCTCCTTTCATGATGCAATTGCAGTTACTACAATTCAAGCAAGGAAATGTTCCAAAGCGATCTGTTAACTTCTTCCTACGTGGAGGTTTGGTGCTGACCAGCTTGTCCTTCAAGTTTTGGCTGCGTTGATAGGCAAAAGTAGGAAGTTCTTTTTACAAATGTTCTATTCTCTGGTCACATGTTATTGTGTTCCAATTATTCTTGATTATGGTTTGGATGCAGCTGCTTTGTCTGGAGTATTTAGATACAAAAACCAATGGGGGTGTTGGTTCTATTTTGGTTTTGGGTTTCAATAAGTCTTCTCTATTTTGCGTGGCTGTACGTGCAGTAGCCGCCTCCACTTCTTCCTTAGAGTATCCTTTCTCTAGAAATGTATCGGCAATCTCTTTAACTGCTTTTTGGTAGTCTGTGGGGTCGCTGACTATACTTTTGACCCATAGCATTTTGCTGTAAGGGAGATTTTTAAACAAGCTCGGTTGATGGAAGCTCAGTCTTTGTAGAAGGTTGTTGCGGTCTGTGCTCTTTCGGAAAATTGTTTGATATTCACAATCTGTGATCTTTATTTCCACATCTGGGAAATGTATGACTTTGCACGAGTGTTCATGTGTGAACTGGATCCTAGGGTCAATACTGTTGAGGAAGTTGAAAAAACTAAAAGTTCAGATTCTGTGTTGACACCAAAAATATCATCGATATATCTAATCCATATTGCCAGATTTTTGTGCCAATGGTGGTTTTGTAGTACATGTTCAGTCTCAAACTTGTGCATCAAGGCATTCGCGTTTGAGGGGCCATGGTGGCCCCCATTGCTGTACCTGCAACTTGCAAGTAATATGAGTTTTTGTATTGAAAATAAGAGTTGTTGCCGATGAATTTGAGGAATGCCATTATGAATTCCTTCTGTGCCGGTATATCGTCTTCACGTAAAAGCAACCATGCCACTGCTTCTCTCCCCAGATCGTGCGGGATGGAGGTGTAAAGGCTCTTAACGTCTATTGTGAAACAGATGTTATTGGAATTGAATGCTATTGCTCTAAGTTGTTGTAGGAAATGCGTAGAATCTTTGATGTAGGTGCTGTTTTTTTGGATGATAGGTTGTAGGAAATAATCTATGTATTTCCCTAATGGTTCCAAAACACTGTCCATCCCTGCCACTATTGGTCTTCCTGGTGGCTTGAGCGGATCCTTGTGTTCTTCCGCTTTCTCTAGTAGCTTCTCTAGGTTGCTTCTTATCTCTTCTGTTGGATCAGTGTCCAGTAGGGCATAGGTGTTAGTATCATTGAGTTGTTTTACACACTCCTGATCATAATCACAGCTGTTGAGTAACGCTAGGCTCCCTCCTTTATCCGTGGATCTTATGGTTAATGATTCATCTCCATAACGTTCTCTGATCAATTTGAATTTGTGGGGTTTCATGTTGCGGTTTCTTGGGTGACCGAATCTGATCCTCTCAAGGTCTCTAGTGACTTGCTTCTGGAATATCTCAACAGATGGTACAGAAATTGGTGAGATGAAGTTTCTCTTCCCCCTAAATTCTTTGAGATCAAGGATGTCTTCATCTTCTCAGTGATCTTGTTCTAGCTCACTAAAGAACACTTCAAGCTTCATCTTATGAATCAGTTTGTACAATTCAATCTTGGACTCAAAGAGGGTACTGTCGTAAGTGGGAACAAAACTAAGGCCTTTCTGTAAGGTCTGGATATCTTTGGATGTAAGAACTCTAGAAGACAGATTAATGACTATGTTTTCTTTTGTTGTAGTCTTGTGTTTGGTCCCCCTTTTGCTTTTCTTTGCTCCCTTCTTGTTCTCTTCTTCCTCTCTCTAAAAAAGGAATTCTGTTTCAACCTGATGTTTCTGTCATGCCTTTCGCTCCTGAGGTGCCTGGAGTTGATTGTTCTTCTTGATTAGTAGCTTCTCTTTCTGTGTCTGTCTCTGAGCTTGATGTTTCACTAGTGTAATTTGTCTTGGGTTTCCTCAAAGGAGGTCCATATTTATGCATCCAGCTGTATACCTCGTCTTTCAAGTAGTCATACGTGTCCAGTTTGAATTTACAAATCTTTTTGGTTTCTAGTTCTGATTTATATTCAGATAATTTGTTGTTCTTCCTCTCTATTCAAAGTTGCAACACATTCTTTATCTATCTCCTGAATTTCTTGTCCCAAATCTTTGAGATTGTTCGCCAGTTCTTGTATTGTCAGTAAAATAAGATCCAAAGAGCACTTATTTAATATAGCCTCCTATCTTTTTGCAAACTCTTTACTTTCATTGCACAAGGTGGGTCGTAGCTGAATGCGAAGGCCCCTTGGTATTCTTTGGCTTTTGTGGTACCTGCCTTGCGTGATTGCATGTAATTTGCGGTTAATTTCTTTGCGAATTAAGTATTCCAGTTGTTTAATTTGGCGTGTAGCATCTTCCTTATTGGTGCTGGTTGTGTTGAATCCAGTGTATTTGATAAGACCAAGTATTTTGCCAGCCACTTCGGCTGTGAAGCCTAATATTTTGGCTCTATTCATAGTTAGACCTTCTATGTCAGCAAATGACATGTTTGATTATATAATGAGTATTGGAAGTAAAGTCAGTGTGCTTCCGCCTTGTTTATGCCAAGACAAAGTACAAGGAATGCAGGATGAAGGTGGGCACTTCGTCGGTTCTTAGTTTTCATTCACTAGTCCATGTTATGTAATACTAATTACTATAACTTTGTCCTGGGGCTACCAGTTGTAAAAGGTCCTATGGCATTTCCTTGCTTGAATTGTAGTAACTGCAATTACATCATGAAAGGAGCGACCGTCAACCACCCATACACTGGAGAAAAAATCAAACTTAAGGACTATGCCACATGTGACACACAGAACATCATCTATGGGATCAAATGCCCATGTGGCCTTTTCTATGTTGGCCAAACACAACGCACTACCAAAGTCCGGTGTAACGAACACTGATCTTGTATAAGAAATCACACTGCCACTTCAGGGGTAGCCAGACACTGGCAAGAAAAACTTCATAATCTGGCACAGATAAAATATGTGATCCTTGAAGTAGTCCAAAGACTCAACAAACATGAAAATTTGCAGAAGAGACTTGATCAACGAGAAACATTTTGGATTGATCGATTGAACTCTTTGACACCCAAGGGGATTAATGAAGAGATAACTTATATGTGTTTCCTATAACATAGGACTATGTATAAGTAACAGTCATATACTTTTCTATGCATATGGATTGGACGATCATAAACATGATAATCTGGTTCCAAAGTTACCTTTCTGCTTTGATATCCTGCTCAGACAGCGACCGAGGTCCCAGTGGACAATTGTGAACAGGGAGTAATTTGTAATAACCACTGACCATCGCTAAATGTTTTATAATCAATGTGGGTATCTGGTTGATGCTTTGTGTTTTTGATAACAATTTTCATTTTTTACCACCGCCAATGTCTTAAAATTTGAATCAAGTATTAAGAGGTTTTGTGCCTTTAACATACTGTGTCACACCGTTTGGTGCAAACAATATGTATCTCCAGAAAACTATTGTCAAATGTTTTTGATTTTTGTTATTATCAGCACCTTAGTCATTCAATTTGAATCAAGCATTGTTTAGCAATATTTAGTTTTGTGCCTTTAACATCCTGCTCAGCACCGACTGGTGTGAAATGTATGTGCCTCCTGAATATGGATCTCCTGCTGTTTATGGATACTGAATAGGATTAACAATTGGATTAATTGACGGCTCACGCATTGTGCGTTCTCCAGCACCGCTATCCGGCAGCTTTGACACTTTTACTTCAGACCGACCATGTTGCCATGGTGGCAGTCGCGCCCACCCGTGCACTCACGGAGGTGGGGCCCGAGGCGTACGAGCAGCATCTTGGCTGCGGCACGTCGCCTCGCCCAGGTCACCATGGCAACACATAAATACTTGAGCAAGCATTCGCGCTTGCGCTACAGCGAATGCGTTTACCTTTGAGTCATCGTTCTCTGCTGAGTAAGGTAAGGATTAGCCTCACACACATTACATGCTCATTTAGAGATTGACACATATTTAACAGTTCTCACGTCATTTTGACAGGAGCTTTAACCGCAGCTGAATGCTCCGCACGTCAGTTGAAGATTTATATGAAACACAAGGTACAATCCTTTTACTTTGATGTATTTACATTACACATTATACGTTAGTAACATTGCTGACATTACGTTTTCCTTTTACTTTCATATCAACCTGTTGGGACACATTGATGGACACTACATTGGTATGTGTTTTTTCTGTTTTTGCATGATACTTATGAACTATCATTTGGTTGCTTGTATGTAATCCAATTTGACAAGGATAGAATATGTTGGGCATATCTGAATTAACATATTATGTAAGGCTCTGACGAAGGTTTTGAACCGAAATGCATTGGCATATGTACATGAAATCCTAACCAATATATTTGCCTGGCCTCATTGAATATGAAACAATAATATTCAATAGGAGAAGCTAAAAGGAATGTGAATAAACAGGTCCTTTAAGAAAATCCTAATGATCTGTTGTTGAGAACATTTATTATTATCATTTTTGAAAAACGTACAGATATTACAGTACCCATGTGTGTAGCCCGGTCTCTGGCCAACTGAGAGCACCAGTTCTAATAGGGTGGATTTACTCTATTTTCATCTTTTTTATTGATTTTTGGTAGCCCCAGGACAAAGCTATAGTAATTAGTATTACATAACAAGGACTAGTGAATGAAAACAAAGAACCAATGTAATGCCCACCTTAAACCTGCATTCATTCAATATAAATGCCACACTTTCAAATATTCCATTTCAGTCCGTTTTTTTTTCTTTGCATTGTGGGACTTGTAGTCTGAGTTTGGTAATGGTAAAATAGAATTACATGTCACAGAATGCAAATAAAAAAATGAAGACTTGTTAAGCACCTACAGATTGGCATGTGTCATGTTGGCAGGTATGCATGTACTGCCAACATATTTAACATGGGCACACCTATTGCCACATAAAAATGTTCCACAAATGTTTTGAATCTGCTTGTTCTTTCTGTTACAAAAATGTTACAAACAGTGCTGCTATAAATGGGCACATGCATTTATTAACTTTGATCAAATTGGTCCTAATAAGAAACATTTTAAAATGCATAGCATTTTAACTATGTGCTGCTTGATGTGAGCAGGTGCTGAATGCTGTAGTGCATGAATTTAGCTGGAGTGGTTAAAGAAGAGAATATGCTTATTGAGAAGATTATTACAGGGTAAGTAACAGGAACCTCTATATATATATATATATATATATATATATATATATATATATATATATATATATATATATTTATAAAAGAGTTGCAGAACATACTTAACAAAATATAAGCATACCTGTACTATGTATTGTTAGATGCATATGTTGTTGAATCTGCAAATAGAAATCGTGGAGAGTTTCACAGTCGTTTTTAATGCAGATGCCTTTGATTAACAGGAGATATGTACTCTGAGAGTTCAAGTGCACATCTGAAGTGTTGAACTGAGATGACAGAGTTAGGTGTAGAGTTTTTGGATGTGATTGGTGTATGGATGTGTGACTGTTTGGAAGCAGCAAATGAGGGAGTGTTACAAACAAGAAAGTGGAAAGGGTAGAAGGGTTGCCCTGTTCTACGGGATCCGCAGACACCACAGTAGCCTCCGGACGGCATGTGCCACATCCAGGTCCTTTATGGGTGCCTGGCATGGAAAGGGGACTGCAGAGACCATGGATAGTCGTGGACTCCATGCACATCAGGGGATCAGTCAATCAGGGTTCCTGGTGTGGCATACAGGTAGAGAGGGTAGCAGGAGTTTTGTTTGGTGAGAGCACTAAAGATGGCTATGGTTATGTACTTGAGGAGGAAGAGTGTATGGATTTTGGTGGTCTCTTAGATCCATTGGCTGAAGGTCTATTCTGAGCACTGTCGGTTGTCTGAGATTCTTGGATTCCATAAATTGGAAGTGTCATGGTATGGAGTCTGAAGAATTAAGTGGGTGGATTTTGTGAGACTATAGTTCAGTTGATACATCCACATATAATTGTTGTTCACTGTGGAGGAAAAAGTGTGGGCTACATTATCGGAATTTCATTACAGTTTGCAATGAAGGATACATTTTGAAAGTTGATGGAACTATTTCCACATTCAAAAATAATTAGCTCTGAGACAAATGTGGATGTGTTCAAATTTACTTTGTCCACAAATGGAAAAAGCAAGGTGCAATGTGAATAAAGCTAAGCTGTATGTGTTTATTTATTTATTTATTTATTTTTTGCAAGATGTTGGTATGACATATTTTCATAATGAAAACATTACATTCGATATTGCCAACATATTTTGAAAAGATGGAGTGCATCTAACTGATGTGGGTAGTCAAATTGTTCTGGAAAATTTTCAAAATGCATTCAAGAAGGTTCTTTAAATACATACAATATGTATTTAATTATTCATTAGAAGTTGCTTGTAACAAAAATTAACAATAGATATACAATTTTTAAAAGTCAAAAAGACAAAAAAAGGTTCTTTCCAGAGCCACCATTTTTGCGTGAAAAACAATTAAAATGATTTTCATTTCTCCACCCCACACCTGCAATTTTCCAATTGTCCGCTGACTACCATGCAGCCCGAAGACTATGCATACTGCAAACAGGCCTGTGATTTCCTTTTCAAGTTCTATCTTTCAACTGTGAAAGGTGGCTCCTAAAGGAACTGTTTTTTGGTTTTTTCTGGGCTTTTAAAAATATTTTAGCAGGAGAGGCAAGGTAAGGTGTGGGAGGGAATGGAAGGAAGACGCACCAATCACAGAAATGGGGGGACAGGTGGACATGGGAAGATGTTGGGCGGGCCCTAAATTTAAGGTGGGGCATTGTTTCTTACGCTTGTTGACTGCTGCCATTGAAAACACTACGAAATTGCTCCCCCCTACAGATTGGTGCATTGCAGTACAAACATAAAACTGTGACCCCCGAAAGGTAAGGGTCAACAGTGTTTTGTATTGCCTGTGATGCAGCCAGTGGGATCTTCTGCCCAAAAGGAGTAGCCTGTGTGGTAGCAGGAGCGGTTGAGGAAGATGTGGTAGAGGAAGATAGTCTACTTCTCCTTGAAAAAGGAACAAAGATTTTCAGAGAATCTGGGTGGTTGGATCTGGTGTAGAGCCACATGGAGGTGGTCCTATAGGAGTACAGCCCAGGTTTTCGGCAACTGAGCATAACCTTGCACTCAGTGCATCTCATCTTGGCTGTCCAAGCCTTTGGTACACCCCCAACGGTGGTGAAAATCTGCCACAACCATGACTCACTCTGCAGACTGGAAAAAGGCACATCCTCTACCTCATGTTCGTCTTCCTCTTCCTCTTGATCCTCATCAGTAGCTCTGCACCTGTTTCACTGTCCAGGCCCTCCAGATGGTGATGGTGGTGGTAGTGGCTGGGTAGGAGGAATTGCCATAGCAGATGCCATTGATGCAGGATTGCAGGTAATCTCCACAGCAGGTGTGTCCTGGTGCTCTCTCCTGGATAGGCAAATGGAAAATGAGGAAAGGAAAAGTAATGGGTGGGTCACTTCATAGGAACCGTCCGCAGACAGTCATGCTGTCCGCAGACTACTCAGTCACAAATAGGCCTTGAAAAGTTGTGGAAAGTTGCTAGATCAACCAAGAATGGTTCTAGGAGCTCTGGAAGGGTAAACCTTCAACTTGAAACATCCTAGATTGGCAAGAAATCCAGTTTTAAACTGTCCACAGAGAACAGACATTGTGGTCAGGCTGTCACGCCACATGAGTGTGGCCACATGATTATGTCCGGGGACATCAACAGCCATGACGGATGTCCGAGAGCACCACTCAGGCTGGATACAAAATGTGCATGCGTGTAAGTGTCTGTAGAAAGGCTGTGCTGTCCATGGACTAATTAAAAATGTGTCATGCCAAATCAGACATGTCCGGACACCGCACGTGTCTGGAGGCACCTCTCTTTTGTGTGCGGACACCCTAGACAGTGGTGGTGTGCGTGTACTCTTAATTGGGCTTTAAAAAAAAAGAAATGTGTGACAGAGCAATACACATGATATTTACAGTATAAAATATACATTTATTTAAGAAAGGTATGGAGTATCGGAATGGGAAACATAAATGGGAGAATTAGGAATTTCTGTACAATGATAATCATGAGAGGAAGGGAATGAGGTTTCATCAAAACATATTTCATTTACATTTTGGGAATTTGATGGTGATGATTGCTGGGGACAAGGGGGGCAAGTGCAAGAAGGACAGTGATAATGAAACATTTTAATCACATGATTTTTGATGTAATTTAAATGTTCCTTAAAGCAATTACTTTTTTCATCCAATGTTGCAGACTACACCATGATTTAATTATGTACAGTTGGGATAGAGCTTCTCTTTCTGACTGTTGGGATTCTGCATAATTAAATTGGGGTGTGGTTTCTTCGTGTAAACTATGTACTATAAGAAAAAAATATTTTTTCAGTGAGGTATATTCAAATTGCATTATTTATTTATTTTAAAAGATGTATTGTATACCATTGGATATGTCATCATAACTTGTTTATTCTTTCAGAAATTTTCTTCCAACCACTCAAGTTTGTTTGCCACTTCTGTGAAAATAAAAAGAATTGTGCATTTTGCTTATATGGAATGTTTATATAATAAATAGTTATAATACAGAAATACATGCAGTGCTATTACTGTTTAGTAAGAGTTTGTTCTTCAATAAGTGCCTGGTGTATGCAAGTTTGTATGCAATTGTACTGAGGTGATACTGTGAGGCGTACATATATCGTTTGTGCTTGGTGCAATCCATTATGTTATGTGCTAAATGTACAAAGAATGTGTACATTTTCAAATTATGACTTTGTACAAAAAGGTATATTTGGATGTAGTAAATGTATGTAATGTTGTTTTATGCATATGTCTTTCTTGGTTGAAGTGTAGACAATGTTTTCACCTCCCCTGTGCATCTGGGCTGTGTGAATGCTACCTGATGTCTGTGGAAATGTGTACTCTCTGCGTACTGTATAGCTGCTACATTGGGGGTACGTATATTATAAGGAACCTGTAGCAAATTAAGGGTGCACTGATTAAAACCTATGAAATTCACTGAAAAAACAGTGTTAAAGGGACGTTATGGTTACAAGTGAAATCGAAAAACACCAGAAATTCACCAGTTATGGTAAGCTAAGCAACCATAACTCATGCCCCCACCGTGCACTGCTAAGACTAACACACAGGACTTCAAAGATGACATCACTGATGACATCACTGATGACATCACATGTGAAATACATGTTTGATGAAATGTCCCTAAAAGGGATTGTATTTATAATGTTAGTAAAAGGATGTTAGGGATGATCAGGGGAAACCTATCATGAACTACTTAATGTATTAAAGAATGTAATCATGTAAACAAAACATATTTGAGTTGTGTTGTTAATTCAAAAATGTATCCATACATACACATCTCAATGGCTCCAGCATGTACCATACAAGTACAATATTTTGGTCATTTTGGATAGTAAAATAATGAATGCTATCTTATCAGAGTTTTAAGTAATGTTAAACATGGAATAAATAGCTAACAATTCAAGAATTACTATACTCTCTGTTAGTACAAAGAATACATAGGAAGACCCACAATGCATACAAATTACAGGCACATAGAAGGAAATTAAAGTGTAGAAGAAATAAACAACAGTACTCCAAAATGTTAATAACATTAATGTATACCATTGAATTGTGTGTTTGATGCCTGCTTCTTGTCCCATGTATGTGCACCATGAGCTGAGACCAAACCCTAGGAAAGAAGTTAAAAAAAAACATAGACAAGGTTAACGTCTAAATATATAGCAGCTTTAGAATTTCATATTCTGACTGTCCATAAACAAAACCATCTGGCCCAAATATGTCAGTGAACGAAATCAAGTTGCCTAGATACATGATGTCATCAGTGTTCTCATCAATGTCATTTGTGATGTCATCTTTGATGTCCTGGGTGTTAGTTTTAGCAGTGCATGGTGGTACACAAGTTATGGTTACTTAGCTTACCATAACTGGCACATTTGTATCTTTTTCCGGTTTTACTTGTAACCATAATGCCCCTTTTATAGGTTTTTATTATTGCAACTTAGACATAATGTCCCTTTAACAAAGTTTTATATGTGTGTATATATATATATATTATATAGGGCGGCAATAACCAAGGTGTGTCGGAGACACATAGGAACCCCTGGAAATTCTATTGGAACAACTTTTGTTTCCAGTAATGGATTTGGCAGATATTAAGAAAGTGATTAAAAGTCTGCGGGCCCCCCCAGACTGCAGTTTTGTAAAGATTCATTATAAAATCAGAAAGTTATTTAGCGTTTATTTTCTCCAAATGTGCGGCCTACTTCCCATTCATTTTCCCAAAAACAAAAAAAAGGTACATTTTTGCCAAAGTGCCCAGCCCAAACTGCTGGACGGATTTGGACCAGGTCCTAAGCAACTTGGGCACAAAGCGTTGACTCCCGATCCATGCACGGTGGGGTTATTCCGTGCCGTGGTTATCTTAAAATTTGACGGAGGAGGGGATAGGCCTTCTCCAAAAATTATAGTTATATCTCCCATGGTGCATTGCAGCATCATGGTTTTCAGAAATGAAACGACCGCCATCTTGTTTTTCTCTTGATGCAAGAGATATTTGCAGCTGTAGCTGAGGTTCTGGGAAAATGAAACACAAGAAAAAATCCAAATGGCATCAGGTAGAGGTTGGTGGATGGCTAGAGGGCACTCAGTGAAATTTGGGAATTTGGAGGAGGTACAGGGAAAGGGTTTGCAACACAAAGCTTTCCGTAGCCTCGGCTATAGTCGTGAATAGCCACCATCTCATAGCAAACTGCGTCATAGAAGCGGCGTGTGTTGTTGGGGGAGAGGGCAGGGGAGATGAGGAGGCCATCTGGGGGACTGGCACAGATGAGAGGGGCACTTGGTGAGGTGCGTGGGGGCAGGAAAGCATTTTCTTCCTGCTGTTATGCAGATATTGGCAGCTATATCCGAGGCTACAAAAGACTACAGATAGCCGAGAGTATGTGTTATACGGTAATCACAGCTATATAGTTTGGGGTGTCAGGGTGTTAAGTTTTTTTTTAAAGTACTTTATTTAGGTATAGTGAGGTCAGGGGTGAAAAATCACTGCCCATGCCCAAGACCATGGTCAGTGACCTGGTAGGTATGAAAGAAACTTTTTTTTTATTTTGGATGTGTGTTTTCAGACTTTTGACCATGTGAGATTTTGGAGATAGATAGAAGAAAATAGTTTAACAAAATTAATATAAGAAGGAGCAATTGTAGTCTAGTTTTAGATGTGTCATAAAATGTATTTTAGGTTGTGTATTCTCACTTATGGTATTATGTTGTGTGGGTGTGCAATATTTGTCTATCTAGTTTAGTGTTATGTATTCTTTTCGATTCTTATTTTTCAGTTACTTTACATCAGTACACAAGTAGTTTTGTTCCGTATTCATCATTTAAGTTGTATTGTAGTATAACACTTGAAGTCAGTCCCCCCCTTTTAACTAACGTTTTGTAGCCGCAACTATGGTAAAAGAGAACGAACTGTAGCCACGGGTATAATAAAAACATGTTTTAGTTATTATTTATTGTAGTTGTGTATTTATGTATGATGAGTAGTCCTTAAAAGGACTGTTTTGGGGTAAACTGAGTGTAGAAATTTAGCACCTCAGGAGTACTGTTTTTATGCTATGAAGGAACACTGCCTTTCCTTCATCGGTTAGGTGTACTTTGTCATGTCTACATAAATTGGTAATGTAGAATTGTATGTTGCTGTTCGCAATCCATAATTGGTTGTGGTCTGTCATGAATGCTGAAACTGCTTTATTAACATTTATCCGATATTACTCAATTTTACCTTTAAATTTGGTGGTCCATCTCCATTTTTGCCTCTGAGTAAGATTGGAAAAGATAAAGATGGTGTGAGGAAATAGTTCCATTAGTTTTCCCCTGTCTTGTGTCATCATTAAAGTAAGGGTCACCCCTCGTACATTTCCCAAATCATTGCCTCCACAATGAATTAGTATGACAGACATCTGGGTGCTCTGTACTTCTCAGACTGAGCAACCTGTAACCAACTCATTCCCCGCAATCCAAACCATGTAATGGTTAAATCTCTCAAACCTAGGTCCATGTTAATATTTAGTTTCTCACAAAAATCCAGAAACCAAAACAGCCAACTGTCTCCAATCAGCCACACTGTTTTCAAACCAGCCATGATATTTGCAGTATTTCTCTGTTTCCAGAAAATTATTCCTAGTTTTAAATTCTAGTAGTTTGCATGAGCAGGGTATGTATGATGTGCGTGTGTTGCATTTTCTAATTGGTCGATAGTACTGTTGTTAGTATACCCGACTAAGCAACAGCTGCCCAGCAAGTGGCTTTGCTAATCGTGGATATATCCTTGCAGCCCCCCCCCCCCGCTTGCGACCATAGCTATATTGGAGCAAGTGACATGTCGTGTGTTTGTGGACCGGTGGTAGCCACTTCTATCAGACATTTGTTTTGGCATTAGGGGAGACTAGGGCAGTGAAGGGAGTGGAGGAGGACCATGAGGAGTGGAGGTGGTGCTGGTAGGCATGTTGGAGACAGTTTTTGGAGTTTGGTGCAGTGAAAATGCAATTTTTGCAGTTTTTGCGAAAAGTCACGGATGACAGCAGACGTCTACGTGCATAGGCGCGTCAATACTATCCTGTGTTTCATTCCTTATGGCTGGAGCCACAGGTATATTTAAAGCCGCGTCTATAAATATATGTTTTCTGTGCAATCTACGTGCATAGGCGCGTCAGTACTATCCTGTGTTTCATTCCTTATGGCTGGACCCACAGGTATATTTAAAGCCGCGTCTATAAATATATGTCTTCTGTGCAATAATCATATGTTCATGTGGATGATATAGTTCATATTTTTATTTATGTGTACTGTTTTATGTACTTAGTTTTTCCCTTATTTGATTTGAAGGTTTGAAGGACAATTTAGTTTGATTTTGGGGCTTGCACGAAAATGTGCATGTAGCTACCGGTACAAATCAGGATCTGTAGCCACGTCGAATAGCTGCGGCTATGAAAGATGCCACATGGAGGAAAAATGGGTTGGTGTCAGTTTCATTGTTTGTTATTGGTTGTTGTTAATTTTGCATTTGTGTCGGGTTTAATGATAGGTTGTGCTGAAAATGTGTCAGCCATCTCAGTTGTTTTATTGGTATATAGTCCTCTTTTTTTAGTGTTTGTTTTGCAAATTATAAAAGCTAAATTTTCTGCAGTTTTGTCCTTTTGATTCCTGAACTCTGACTGTGCACATGGCAGGACTGTGGCTGATGTGAAAGTGTTAGTCTTTATTTACACATTTGAAGATTTAATTGCACTGTGTGTGTGTGTGTTAGTAGTAGTCGTAGCAACCATTGCTATCAGATGGTGTTCTTTATTATTTTCCATTATCCAAGTGCATTTGCACTAGATGTTGTACCGTTGACTCCCGTGAAAGGTCAACCTATATACTAAAGATAGTGGTACTGCTGCAGATGGAAGTAGGAGATGTATGGAAATGTTTCTTAGTGACCTTTGCAGTATTTATCATGATTTTTCACCCAGAGTGAAATCTCCCTTATTTACCTATTCGAGGAATCGTCCACACAGGACTTTCATCAATGAATTTGGGAAGAGTAATGAGGAAGTGCACCTGGTAAATGCGCACTTGGTTATGATACCACTGTTGAAGTTTAGAAAAAAAAGGGGAGAACAATAAATTGCCAGTTAAAAAAAACAAATAACTATGAATGGTAATCTGGTGTTCTGCGATTAAATTCTGCTGTTCACTAGATGTGGCATCTTCCTTTACCACCCAGTCACAGCATTTTGTACACATGACTTTTATCATGGTTAGATTGGGTGTCAGTAAGGGAGGAGCTTGTTTACTGGATACCACTGCTGATATAGAGACTTCATTTGCAGTTGGAGTTGTTGATGCACTGGTTTATGGAGGTTGCATAGGTTGTGCTGATTGCCTTCTATGCAAGTAATGGCCCAAATGCATTTTATTTCTTTTGTGATGGTCATGTGTTTTATGATAGTCATCATCAACTTCATCCCAATGGATTTGCACCAGATGATTAATCATAATAGATCTTCCCAGACTTTGAGATGGAATATCAAAAGGTCCATGGTGCAGAGTTTTATTGCAGAAGGTGCACAGTACCTTCTCTGGCTCTTTTATGGAGCAGTGTTCTTTCACTTTGAAGAAACGTAAACTGTCCGCTGTTTTGTTCATTTTTGTGTACACCTTCCTTCGTGGTGAAGGATAGTTGACCCAAATGATGATGTTGTCACTACTCGATCTCTCATGTGCAGACATGTTCCAATGTGTTAGTAGGAAGGAAAAAGTAAAACTTGCAACAAGACAATTGAAAAAAGACAATTCTGCAAAAAATGGAAAAGTTAAACAAAAAAAAAGTAGTTTGATAAACTTGATCTGTTTGGTGACTTTTTCTCCAAGTTTACTTATCCTACACTATTTTCTCTTGTTCTGCAAGTACTTATTCAAACCTATTTTCTATTGTTCTCCAAGTATACTTGACCTTCCCATCCTTTGTCCTGCATGCAACTAGTATAGGGTCTTTGTATATTTTTACACATTTTATGTATCCCTGTTTGTTTTTTGTAGTGGTATTTTCTTATAGTTTTTTTATATTGTTGTATGGGTTTTTTTAATCCAGGTTGGAATGACCCAATGGTTAGTATGTGCAAAGAGAATAAGTGTACTATTTTTGAATTTTTTTATTGTGCATTCGTTTTAACAATTAGAAAAACTTTTGACACATTTACTACTTTTACTGCCAGTCATTGTTCACTCATTTAACGCACTTTAAAATCCATATAAAAAGACAAGATTATTTGGTGACCTATCACTTGTCTATGTTTGTCTCTTCCGTCACAGTTGTAGTCAATGTTCTTCATTTCTCCAAGTTTCCTTTTCTTTTGTTGCTAGAGTTACTTCTTGCATCAAGAACAGCCATTAATTTGCCCAAAAAATGTACTCCTGCTAAGACAAGACTGGGGCGTGTTCCTTGTTAGAATCTTGTTCAGTTTTTTCATCCTATTTGCTCTGAGGAATGGGCACAGCAACTGCTTATGTTGGTTGATTAGAGCCGTACATTAAATTAATAGATGGTTAACAGTCTCTTGGCAACCAGGCACGTTGCAACATCTGCATATCCCATTGTTTGAACCTCTTTTCCCTTTGGACTGGCGATATTCATTTGTTGGATATATATTTATCCTTATTCGCAATAATTGATCTCAGTGGAACTTGCTTGGAAATATTCCGGTACTGTATCTCTTGGTTGATGGTCCTGAGCCGCATTTTGCAGGGATTTGTAAGCTTGCTTAGAGTCTCAAGATCTGATAGAATCGTCTTGCTTTAATTTTTCCTTAATTTTCTCCAGGTTCACTAGTAGTTCTTCAAGTGATGAGTCAATCATTTGAAGGTATTCAGCCTGCTTTTCTTTACAGGCATTCAAGGTGGTCGTACCTCTACCCATCTCTAGAGAAGACAGAAGTCTGTATCCAACAGGTGTTTCTGTCATCATAATCCTCCGTAGCAGGGCCACTGATTTCCATTATATCAATGCGTGCATGGACATTACTATGCACTAATGTTGTATATTGTATATAGTGCATGTGATGCACTACATATAAAATATGAGGGTCATAAAGATGTGTGCATTTGATTATGTTTAGTCTTTGAACTGATTCTGTTTTATTTTTTTCAGATAGAAGGATATTATATCTTTTTTTCAAACATAGATGTATAGCTGCGGCTACGATCCAGCCCAATGAGCCATTGGCATTTGGACACACGGGTAACCACAGCAACGACGGAGCAGGTGTTTTAGGCATGATTTTGATGATGCATACCCGCGGCTATAGCTGTAATGTGTGAAAAGTGCATTCTTCACGTACTCACTTTTACTGTGTCTTTTGATATTAACATTTTGCATTACATTTATGGAAATAAAGACACACAATCACATAGCAGTCGTTATAAGATTTGGGGCGTAATTGGATTTATTTGGTAGCCACCGCTAAACATTTTTTTAAATTTTTTTTTACATGTGGAACATTTTCAAATTATGTATTGAGTGAAGGGTTTGCAAACAGTTAGTGTAACATTTGAAATACTTTTTAATCAATAATAATGCATATAGGTGTACATATTTGAAAAGGGTAAATAAATATTCACGCACAGTTTGTTGAAAACAGGTTTATTTTGGAGGGTATGTGGTTGTGGGTGTTCTTTCTGTTTTAGTTAGACACTTGATATATCTTGTTCTGTAGCCACATTTTCTGGATTTTTACTGTCCATGATTATTCTTAAATGTTCAATGTCTATTTTCATTGATTGCATGTCTTTTGAAATATTCATCATTAGTACTTTTAATGTGGTCAAATAATCCATAATTAGATTGGTGGGTCCATGTTGTGGTGCTTCCTTTTTGAATCTTCTTCATCTTTTAAAACATATTTGACATATTTTTAAACAATGGAAAGAAGATTTAACACACTTTGCGTGTTGGTTGTATACACGTTTGATAGTTTGATAGTCGGTAGATAAATTATACGTGTTTGATGACTGATATTTGTTAATTTAAATGTAATAGTTAGTCACATTTAAAATTAATGTATAGAATGTACTTACAAAATCCTGATTGTGGTGTATCTTCTTCTGGAGCATTGTTTTGAGCTTCTTCATTTCTAATCTTTTCTTCGATAGGGTAATTCTCCTACAGCCATTCCATGTATTGTTCCATTCTTCTAGTGGTGCAGAGAAATACTTCTTGTCAGCTCAGAGTTAGAATTTGGAATGAAGGAAGATTAATGAGGAGAGAAAGTAAAATGTTTGTGTTTGCTTTGTGATTGGTTGTTCATTGTTTGTGTGTCGGTGGCTGCCAATAGGATTTCAAGTACCTCAGATGCTGTTAAATTATATAGAGCCTCTGAGAGAATGTATTTGTTTTGAGTGATGTTTATATATGCAAATAGAATTGCAGATAGTATTGTAATTACATGGCCACCGTAGTGGCCATGTAGTTATGGTTCAGTTGGTGTTTCCATAGGAAGAGCACTTTTTGGGTGGCTTATAACTTCGCTCCCCCTGGACGAATCCTCACCCCACTCTGAATATGTTTGCAAAGTTTGGTGAAGATTCGTCCAGGGGGGGAAAAAGTTATAGGGGGGGTCCCAAAACTTTTTTTTTCCCCATAGACTGAATGGGAAAAAACTTTGCGCACGGCTACAGCCCGAACCGCTGGACGGATTTACACCAAATTTGCGGCAGGAGCGGCGGCCTGGTCCTGAAAGCGTGCTTTTGGAAATTTGGTGTAAATCCGTCCAGTAGTTTTTTAAAAAATGACCAAAATGTAAGGCAAAAAAATTAGTGATGTCTGTGTTCGCTTCGCGGACGGACTTCCCTGTTCGCTGTGCGGACAGCACCCCGATTGGCTCAGCGGCTTGCGTCATGTCCACGGACATGCAATGTGTTCGCTGATTGGGTGGTGTGGTGCGTGATACGCGTCAGATTTTCTGTCTCGCCCGCCATCTTGCATTTGCGGACGTCCGCAGACAGCGCGGTGAAAGTTTGTTCAAAATGTGTATTTAGTAGAGTGTGTTGGTGTGTAGAACTCTTTGGGGAGGATGGTGGAGTATGAGATAGGTTCAAAGTTGTATTTTATTTATGTGCTAGACGCTTTTTTTGTGTTCGATTTGTCTGCGGACAAGACGGCTGTTCTGGAATGTTTGTAAATAAACAGAATGGATTCAGTGTCAACTTGAAAGTGTTCTAAGAACACTTGTGGGGTCTTGGAATGTTTGCAGGGGGTGTCCTGGAGACGTTGCCTGTATTGTTCATTGGCAAGGTGAAAATGTTTTAAGAACAATCGCGGTGTCCTGAAATGTTCGTACATAAAGAAAATGGGGGTGTCCTGAGGACGCTGTTTGTATTGTCCTCTGGCAAGTTGAATGTGTCCTAGGACCTTCCCCCTGTCCGCGGACATAAAAATGGTTGCAATGCTTGCATCTACGGGTGTGATATGCTGCAGTGGTTGTGGCCAGGGTATAGAATGTTGGGTGCATTCTATTTGGCCATGCACCCAAGAGTGTATGCCATGGCAACAACCACCGCAGCATATCACACCCATAGTGGCTTTTAACTTTGGGTCAAAAACTAATTTATAAGGAACAATGTTATAAGCTTGTATGGGTGTGATATGGTGCGATGGTTGTATTTATCTTGTTATACGTACTATTTGGTTTAGTAACGGGAGTCCATGTTTTTCTTGTTCATTTCTGTAATAAAAGAAAATAGCATGTTAGTATTAGTATTTTATAATGACTTATTACATTGTACAATCAACATTTTCTTCTTTTTATTGACCCTCATATTTAGTAGATTACAAACCAGAGTACTGTGCAATTTGCAAAGTTTCTGTGTTTGTTGCTAAAATCATTGGGTCTGTGGGAGAAAAAAAATACATGTTGGATTAAAAAAAAAAACCTTTTTCTGTTATGCTACAGTTTATTTATTTGTTTGTTTTCCGCGTTTACTTGTTCTTTCTGCCTAATGCTTTATGCATTGGATTGTTTCAGTTTTTGTGAGCAGTAAGATATTAGGTATTTGTTTGGATATTGTAAAATTTTGGCCCAGTTAGATACCAGTAGGCGTATTCTAACTGTTTATGTTTTGATATAATTTCATGGTATTGATTTATCTGTTTGCATATTTGTACATTTTGGGACAGTTAGATACCAATTGGCGTATTCTAATTGTCTATTTTTTGCTCTATTTGAGTGGTATTAATTTATCTGATTAGTTGTTGTAGAATCTTTGGGCAGTTAGATAGGTTTTGAAATATTGTGACAGTTTATATTTTTTTACTACAAGTGTACTTAAGGTTTAAGTACAGTTCAGTTATCAAACTTTTGTTTTAAGAACATTAAATACGCGTTTGTAAGATTATCTGGTAATCTCTGCTTTAGAGTAACGGTACTATCATTACATTCAAACCATCCACATTTATTTTTTTTATATATGCAGTGTAGTGCCCTGAGTTTGTTGTGGCTCCTGCATGGTAGATTATACCTATTGTTGTGAAGATTTTCGTACCAAGTGATATTTGACCATGTGTGAATCCAGTCAGCTTGCAGTTGGTTTTCGTACCATCTGCATTGTAACGTAGAAGCATTAGTATTACGTATTTACTATGTGTTTGTATTAGTTATGTGGAGCGATTATCCGAATTGCAGGTAGAACATAATCTACCGTGGTTTGCATTTTGTACAAGTTGCTGAAATGGAACGGATTCACAATTAGGTATTGATATATAGACAAAGCGCTCATTGGGGATTTGTTCTTGTGTCACATTGTTGCAGAGAGTGCATGTATGTTTCCACATGTATGAAATCTGGAAGATTTCATTTATAGGTATGTTTTTGTTTTCCATTACTAATAGTAAGTACATTAGAAATTCTTGTGGAGCTTCCTGTGAGTTTATAGTGAATTTCACCATTCCAGCACAGCAGTCCAATTCTTGTCTTATTCCATGAACAGTATACGGGGTGTCAGGATTGTTTTTTGCGTTTCTATGAAGTACTAACATTTGCATACACAATGGGTCTCTAAAGTGTAAGTAAATGTTGTCAACAATTGCTGGTATTTGAAATAGAATATTGATTGCTACATTTGCGTAGCAACTTACACCTATTTCATTTATAAGTTTAAATGGACCAGGTAGTTCTGTATCTGAGTGATTTTTTTTTAGTTTGTCTTCCTTTGACGAAGTACTTGGTTTACTTTCCCTAATTGGTTCTTTTTTGCTTGTGGTACTTGATGAAGTTTTAGTTTCTTTTAGTCTCTTTGGAGGATTTGCAGTGACATCCTGTTACATTTATGTTTGATTTAGTTTTCTTTTAGAACATTTTCCTTTTTGTGGAACAGGATATGTTTGTAGATGGGGGGTGTATAGTGAACGAAGTCTATTGTATTCTAAAATGCAAGGAATATCAGCGTTTACTTTACTTGCATCAAAGTTTATTAGAAATAGACCGTCAATTGTACGTAGGCGTGACAGTGCTACGTAGCTCATGCCTTCTTTAAAGACTGTGTTACCAATGTCTATCATTGCTTTGTCTAGAGTAAGACCTTGTGATTTATGAATGGTGACTGCGTATGCAAGAGTTAGAGAAAATTGCTCTCTGCGTACATACATGTCTTTGAAGAGAAGGAATCGAGCTGTTGAGCGTCCTATTCTTTTTACTTCTGAAAGTTTGTCAAAGAGAATATTGACAAACTGAATTTTGTTGTCACGTGGGTATGTTTGAAAACCAACAACTGTACCCAGTGCTCCATTAACTAGTCCTTGGTCCACGTCAAGGTTACGTTTAAGCATTACTCTGCAATTTAAGGATCATTTTAATATCTTTTCCAAGCCTGCTGTGTTTGAGATTGATTTTTCTAAACTATTTAGTCTTGCTGTGGCTTGGTCACACATGGGTAGTGTCATTCCATGTACATCTAGTTTGTCTGTGGCGCTAATTTCCATAATTGGTTGCATTTCTTTGCTTAACATTATTTCATTGAATTTGAAACAGCTTGCAAGAGTTGGCATTAAGGCCATACAATGACATTTTTGTGGGCTAATTGTTCCATAACATCTGTAGCACATGCATTATTACCATAAAGTGCATGAATGTGCCGGGTTTTCAATATTGCTTCTGCCTCTCTAGAAAGTATACCAACTCTGATACTTTTTAAGATGTTGGCATAAGTGAGATCTGCAGATTGGCGCATGTTTTCTGTTAATTCTCTGTATTGGAAATGTTGCCAAAGGTTGACATTTCCAATGCTGCCAACAGTTTTACGGCAGAGTTTGTGTCCTAATGTTTTAAAAATAGGCTCACCTTTTACAAGTGTCAATTGAAGAAGATCTCCGAAACAACGATGTGTTTTCCTGCAAAGAGCTCTTCATAGTATGTTTTGAGTACTTCTTGTAATCTGAGGTGAATCAAAGCCAACATTAGGTTGGACACCATGCTCACTTCATCTATAAGTAGCATTTTCATTTGCTTCAACACTCTGCATACTTCCATTGCAGCTTCTGCAGAAAGTTTGTAATAATCAAACTTGTTTTGGTGTTCTACTGGCAGGAGTAGTAATCGGTGTAAAGTGACACCACCTATGTTGTAGGCAGCTAAACCTGTGGGGGCAGTGACAACACCTGACAGTTTGTTGTTTGTCAATTGTTGAAGGAACTTACTGATGATTTTGATTAGGAATGTTTTGCCAGAACCAGCTTCACCACTGACATACAATAGTATAGGTTTGTAATTTTGGCAGGTGCATTCTTTGTTTTCATGTTGCACACCATGTGCAATTTCTTTTGTTATTTCTTGAAAAATGCTATGTTGCTCTTTGTTTAGTTTTGATTGTAGTGTAGTTAAGTCTTCTTTATCTTCATAGGACACATGGTGTTTTCTACTTCTATCATAGCTAATTCTGCCTCATTTGTTATTAGTGGTTCTCCCAGTGGTTCTTGGCTTCCTGTGACAGAAGGTTGACTACTGTCAGGAGTGTCCTTATCTAGTTGGGCCTGGAGTTCCTCTTCGTGTTGCTGTTCATTGTGCAACATTGTTTTGTACTGTGCAAAGTTTACATCAGTTATACTGCTTTCATTGGCTTTGAAAGCGTCTTCATATGAGTCATAGGTATCTAGTATTTCTTCTTCTTTCCTCCATGGTTTGAAGAGTTGTAGCAGGGACATGTAATATATTTCTTTGTGTTGAGGAGTTTTTAATGACAATTTTTTATGATTAATTAAATTTGGTTTGGTGAGTTTTACTAAGCTGCCATCACAGTTTGTCACTTTGTATTTACGGTTTTGCTCATCAGGTTTTATATTATTTTTGTATGTGTAGTTTTGGGCTATGTGGTATAGACACATGGTTTCCAAAGTGGTACTCCTGTTTGGGTAGTATGTGTCCAATAAATTGTTTTTTAAAATGTCTTGGCTGTTGGGATCATGTTTGGCTATTGTTTCTATATCTTTGTATGATTTTAGAACTCTTTTTCTAGATTTACTTGGACCAGGACTTAGCCATACTATATTTGCAGATTTACCATACAATGCAGTACCAGTTAATCGATCAGCTGCTTCATCGGATCCACATTCTCTATGGGACAGCATTTTTATGCCCAAGCTGTATAATTTCTGAGACACTGTTTTATCTGATGACAGGTCATTCCAGAGGTCTTGGAACTCTGTCTTTTTTGATTTGGTTAAGTATGCTGTGACATATCGTGCAACTGCAGTAGAATTGTCTGCAATGTACTGCACATCTATGTTTGCATTCCACAAGTGAGCAATGATTGCATTGTAATCATTGATATATTTTTCTTCTTCTTTTCTTTTTATGCAACATGTATTTTTAGGTGACTTACCTTTAACACTATGTCTAATTGAAGACATGAGTTTGTTCACTTGACCTGTATTTGTAACTGGTCTAGGGAAACCAAATCGGCATTTGGTGTAGTATTTCCCTTTGTTTTTGTATTTTGCCACATTTGTGTCTTTGGAATTGTAAGATTTCTGCATGAAGATCACTATTTGTGGATTCTGACGGAATTTCACAAGTGACATATTTTTCAATAAACTGTAAAACAGTGGCATCCCTGTCTTGACCAAATTTAGGAGCATCTTTAATCCATAAAAGCATGTGGACATGTGGCGCTCCTCTGGCTTGGTATTCTTTTCTCCAAAAGAAGTGTTGCACTTCTCCAAGGGGAGGAACAGTTTTATTACAAATAAAATGTAGCATAGCAATGAAGCGATGGTAAAAATATCTAGAAACATTTACAGGATCCTGAGAACAAAGTTCTCCAGGTGTTAGTATATCTATCTTTGTTTTGTTTTCGTTTGATATGCGTAGGAAAGCATGTAAATCTTCCCATGCATATTCTGCGCAACTTAATGTAACAAACCAAGTGGGTGGGCCAAGGTTTCTGATCATACAACGTACATCTCCATGGCGTCGAAACCAGTACTCTTTAGTACCTCGCATATTTGCTAATAGATTTGTAAGATTTGCCTGTAAAACCTCATCTTTTTGTTGAACCTTTTGTAATAATTGTATGGCTGTCATATTTTGAAAGTGTAATCCTGATTTTAATATCTGTGCAACTCCGTAACATAAAGTTGCTAGTTCACTTTCAAAGAGTAGGTGGAATATGTATTCCACATTTTGTCAAAATCTGGGATCTTCAGAATACATTCGTAATGAGCGATATTCTGATGCTGATATTTGAACAGGTCTATCATCGTATCTTCCTCCTTTGCCAGTAGGAAAGAGTTGAGGAAAAGAATGTGCTTCTATACTTTTTTCCCATAAGCTGATTGGTGATCCTTTTGTTTGACGCATTTGGTACGTTTCCAGTGCATCTTCTATGGTGTCATTAGAGTGCAATGGGTGAATTGTATAATGGTCTAAAGTGTTTGCTATTGTAGCAGGATCTAGGAGCTCAAATTGACCAGTTTCTTGTGTCTCTTGAATTATTTCAGTTGTATCTTTCAAGTTTTCTTCTTTTTAATAATCATTATTCTCTTTGAGATATTGCAGGGCTTCTCTAACTTTATGTAAATTTACCAGTTGTTGCCAAATTATTTTGTCTTTTGTAGGTACTCCATTTACCAAGATAATTAAAGATTGTTGCATTGGACGTTGCACTCCTAGAGTGTGCACATTTTCTTTTAGATCTAATGGTAAATACACTACTTTTCCACAAATACCTTTCACTAATTCAGAGGGAGGTAATGTTGCAGTTTTTGGTTGAAGGTGTATTATTGCTTGAAATGGATGAACTGTTTGAATTATGATGCTCTCATATAAATTAAGTTGTTGATGGAGTTTTGGTAGTGGATGTAATTCCAAGTTATTTGAGATAGCACGTGAAGGAGTTTGGTTGTTGTCAAGTTTGGTAGTGCAGTAACTGCAAAGTATTATGATATGATATGGCATTTGTAACGCGCCTATACACAAGTGTTTCAAGGCGCGACGAGGCAGGGGGGGAACAAGGGGAAGACAGACAACGATCCTACTAGGCCAGGTGTCATTCAGATCGCGCAAGTGTAGGGGTGGGAGGAAGTGAAAAGTGCAAGGTAAGTAGCGTAAAAAATAATAAATAAGGCCGGCTGGTGGCAAGTGCAAGGTAGATGCAGAACAAGTGCTGGGAAGGGGGGGCTGTAAGGATACAGTGACAGTCCCGCAGTGCAGGGGGTGCCAGGGAGGCAGTGCAAGTGGAGAGTGGCTGGGCCCTAGACCAAGGTCACTGAGAGTGGCCCAGTTGCAGATTCAGAGCAGATTCAGTGAAGAATTAAAGCTGTTCAGCAGGGGAGAGGGAGAGAGAAAGCCGAAGCAAAGAGGAAGGTTTTGAGGTGCTTCCGGAACCGGAGGTGGTTCTCCTCAAGTTTCAGGGAGGCAGAAAGGCAGTTCCAGAGGGAGGCCCCTGCTGCAGAGAGAGATCTACCCCCAGCTCGTTGCTTCGAGAAGCGGCTGACCCTAAGGGAGTTGGAGACGATGAGCGAAGGGCTCGGGAAGGAAGATATTTAGGAAGAGAGAGTTGAAGGTATTTGGGCCCCAGGCCCCAGAAGGCCTTGTGGACAATGCATAGGGTTTTGAACTTAATCCTCACAGCCACTGGGAGCCAGTGTAGAGATTTCAGTCCTGGAGAGATACGGTCCCTGGGCTTGAGGCCAAGGACAAGTCTCGCAGTTCTGTTCTGAATGAGTTGCAGAGGGCGGAGAGGCTGTTACAGTAGTCCAGCTTTGAGAGAACCAGGGCTCGGGAGACAGTGAGCTTCTGGGGGAAGGAGAGGAAGGGAAGAATACCTCTGAGGAGGTGCAGCTGGTAGTGTGACTTCTTAGATACGTCTGATATATGAGGAGAGAAGGAGAGTGTGGAGTCGAAGATGACCCCGAGGTTTTTTGCCTTGCAGGTAGGAGCAGGAAGGGGTCAAGGGAGGCCGGCCAGAGAGCTGCAGGGAAGGAGGGAGTGGGTGTGTCGATAAGTAGAATCTCAGTCTTACTGGCATTAAGGCAAAGGTCATTGGCGGCACACCATTCCTGGATAGCAGACAGACAGTCAGAGATGAGGGAAGGAGATGAGGAGGCCGAGGGTAGCCTGAAAATGAGCTGGGTATCGTCCGCATAGCACTGGAAGTTGGGGCAGAGAGCGGCGATGCGGAGAGCAAAGAGTGCCAGATACTGTTTGAAAAGCCAGGGAGAGAGGTTAGATCCCTGGGGAACACCACAGGAGGAGAAAATGATGTCAGAGAGGAAGGACCCCAGTTGGACCTGGGAGGGTCGATTGGAAAGGAAAGAGGTCAGCCACGCCAGAGCCTGACCAGTGATACCCAGGTTATCACGGAGACGGTTGAGCAGGATAGCATGGTTGACAGTGTCAAAGGCAGAGGAGAGATCGAGTAGAATGAGAACACACGGAGTGTTGGAATCGAGGTTCGAGAGCAGGTCCTCACGGATGTTCAGGAGAGCAGCTTCCGTGCTTCTGGCAGCTCTGAAGCCAGATTGATGGTCATGAAGACTACCAACAGATTCAGCGTGGAGGTTAAGCTGGGAGATGGCCAGTTTCTCCAGGAGCTTGCCCAGGAAGGGAGCAATGGAGATTGGGCGATAGTTGGCTGGGCAGGAAGGGTCGGAAGAGGGTTTCTTGAGGAGGGGGTGCACAAGGGAGTGCTTGAGGGGGGAAGGGAAGACTCCAGAGGCAAAGGAGTGGTTGCAAAAATCAGCCAGGGCAGGAGCCAGGGAGTCGATGTGGTCCTTGATGGTTTTGGAAGAACAGGGGTGAACCTGTTTAGACGAGACTTTCATAGATCGGACGTGTCTGGAAACCTCGTCAGCAGAAAAAAGTGGAAAGGCGGAGAAGGAGGGAGGAGGGGTGGCTGCAGAAGGGCCAGAGGAAGAGCCGGGAAGAGAGGGAGGGAGGTGAAAAGAGGAGAGCGAGGACAGGATGTCCTGAGTTTTTGAGATGAAGTGAGAGGCCAGTGCAGTGCAGAGGGCCTAGGAGGGGACAGGAGAGGTAGAGACTGCAGCAGGGTTGGCCAGCTCCTTGCAGATTTTAAAGAGTTCGGCCGAGTTGTTTGATGCCTCAGAGATGCGGGCTTGGATAATGGGGTCAGTTATTTCGTATTTTTTTTCTGCTATAAGGTAGAGAGCTAATTCAAACCATTTAGAATCTTCATTGTCTTCTATTTTGTATGAAAGGTCTATAGTTTTTGTGTTAATTTTATAACACGTTCTGCGGCAACATACAAACACGTAGTTTGGTACTTCAGCTGAAGTGCTTTGAAATTTTAGTATTTCTTTTTTATATGTGTGTAGTGAAAGGTTGCCTTGTGTAGATTTGTTACGAAGTTGGTTGACAGCTAATTCATCTTGTAAGTGGGTTTCATTTCCAAAATATTTTTTCTGTATATACTCGATTTCTTCTAGTAGGTCCTTTGGTGTACCATGTAGAAGAATTTTATTTAAATTGGCTAGTGCTAAAGCAGGACCTTTTGCATAATACAGTTTATAAACTAGATTTCTTATTCTTGCATGATGTGTTGATATCATTTTGATATCATGGAAGGTTGTTTTGCAAGTAGCTCCTGATATGCAGGCCAACGAATGTCCTTGCAGTCCTGTGTGCTTGCGTACTGGACAAGCATCCATACTTTGCAGTATTTTAATTTTGATTTTGTCTTTGCTTTTCACATATTGATTGAGGAATAGGCGTAAAGATTTGAACTTTTTTTGGGAATGTTACACATTGACGTGCATGGCCATGTGTAAATTAGATGTTCTGATTCAGTCGAATGGAGGGATAAATCTAAGTTTTCAGGGCATATTTTTGTAAGGAGTACTTCTTGTTCCATTTTGGTATTATTAACTTTTTCATAACCTCGAACACTTCTATGTATGGAAATTGTATTTGTTTGCTTTTGTTTGTACGCTTCTTCATTAAAGTATGGTTCTGTGCTTGTAGTGTGACTCCATTCACCTCCACAGATATTTAAGAAGTTATTTCTGTTCACATTTCGTTTATTGAGAAGTCTTTTTTGAAATTTAGTTATTCGTTTTGTTAGTGGTTTAATTCTGTTTAACACAACAATAAATAAGTTTCTTTTGAGAAGAATTGCACTGTCTATCAACGCTTCTAAGATTACTTTCCTACGATAGGTTTGAAGTGTTGAACCTGGTTTCTCTCCTGTTTTTATCAGATTTTGAAGGACTTTGTGACGGAACATTTTGGCTAATATACTTTTCTTGGTATGCTTACTTTGTACTATATCAAGATTTATAGAAGTCGTTTTATTTGTAGTGATAGTTGATTTTCTGTTAATAGTTTTTTTGGTCGTTTTACTTTGTGATAGAGGAGGCAGAGTTTTTGCACTAGAAACTTCTGTTTCACAACATGACTGTATTAGCTGTTGTGTTTCAACGTTTTTTACAAATTCTGCTATAGATGGGTGTTTATGTTGGAGACTTTTCTTTTCATTTGCTCTACTTCTGCGTCCCTTTCTACGGAGTTGCTTTTTGGTGGGCATTCTTTAGCGTCTGTTGAAAAAAATACAGAAGGTATGGGTTGGGGTTTTCTGCAATGCAGGTGTGTTGTGTGCATGATTGTTTGAGTAAGATGATAAAGATGTATGTAATGATGTGTGATTGTGAATTGGGAAGTTGAACTACTAGGGATGGGTATTCTTCAATTAATGTGTTACTAAGCTGGGGTTCAGATGACAGAAAAAAGTAAGCCGGTGGTGTGGAGAAGAATAAATAATATAGGTAAAGCTATAAAATTAAAACAGTTGTTTGTTCTACAACATCTACATTCTAGCGGCTGAGTTGGGTAATTTGTGTGCCGGAAAATAGGAATTTGAGGGCCATTCTGACAGGCGATCACTGTTTAAGACGGGGGGATTTTTGGTCAGAATGGTGCAGAATCTCTATTTTTAGGCACAGAAATACCATGAATGCACCGTACCGTGCGTGTGAGTTATAAATCAAATATTATGGTAACAATCTACTTACTTTTTTTTCAAAAATTAGTAGTTTGCTTCTTAGTTGTTCTTTGTAAATCAAAATCGGCTGCTTCTATTCAGGAGAATGGGCTTCACTGCAATTGTAAAAGAAAGAAATTAGTAATTTGGTTGCTATATAGCACTGTTTTCATTTTAGACATAGATTTTTTTTAAATTGAAATGCTCAGCGCCTTCCTGAAAACCATTAAAACTATATTATGACTAAGAGTAGGAAAGAAAATATCTTTACTATGGTTTGTGGAATTCATAATCTACCAACGTACACCACTATTTTTGTAACTAAGCTTTTCCACGTAATAGTGAGTCATTGTCATCCTAGCTCTCAACCATGTGTGTCGCAAAGGCGGGTGAAATCACCCGTTTTTGTTTTTGGCGGGTGACACGCCCATTGGAATGAATGGGCGTGCAGGAGGCTTGGCGGGTGAGTCAGTCCTTTACAAGGCGGGTGACACCCGCCAAAAGCATGTGAGTTGAGAGCTATGTGTCATAGACTGCTTTTGCACGTAACAGTGAGTGAATGTCATAGTCTGCTTGTCCTATATAAATGTATGTAAGTACTTATATAAACGAAAAAAAATTAAAACCAATTATGTGTTTGTACAAATATTATTGTTGGAGATTTGATCATAGAGTGTGTATGTTATTTTGTGTGATTATATGTTGTGTATATATTTTATTTCAAAAATGTTAGTTTAATAGTATTTGCATGTGTGTGTTTGTATGAAGAAATTAAACGATATAAAGGTTTGTAAGTGACAGGTCATTTTAGGACAATGAAACAATGATCGTCCATTCATTTTTCAGATTATAGAAGGTAAAAGTTGATTAGAAAATGTGTTCATGTACTGTGTAGAAAATATGCATACCTGTACTTTCTGTTCATGTATATGGATATGGACCAAGCTGCAAGTAGAAATATTGGAGATTTGTATAGTATTTCTCGTAGATCGTGGTTGTCAATGGTATGAGACTTGTACTCCGAGAGATACACCGTACATTTGTAGTGCTGCTCTATGATGATGCAGTTACATGTAGAGTTATTGGATTTGATTGGTGGATGGTCATGTGATTGCTTAGCTACATCCATTTAGGGAATGGCACAGAGAGTGAAATCGAAATGGTAGAAGGGCTGTACATGTTACGATACGTTCGCGGACATGGCGGTAGTTCTAGGACACCGTGTATTACATCCGGGGAATTTGGGGAGGGGAGGTATGGAAATGAGATCGGATGAAGCAAGGGATTGGTCAGTAAAGTTTAGTGAGTGTGTTGTTCTAGGAAAGGTTTTCTCAGATATTGTTTTTGCAGAGAGAAGAACAGATAGCTATGGCTGAGTGTTTCAAAACACAGATTGTATGGATTTTGGGAGACTCATTGATTCATTGGTTGAAGGTGCATGCAGAAAGCTGTGGAGTATCTATAGATCTTGGATTCCCACATGTGGAAGTGCACTGGCATGGAGTGCGTGGAATGAAGTGGTTCGACTTGCTACCTCTCTGTGCAACTTTGAAGAAAGAGGAACACCCAGACATAATTGAAATTCATTGTGGAGGGAACAGTTTAGGACATGTGTCTGGAATTTCTTTGCAATTTGCAATGAAAGAAGGACTTTAGAAGATAATGGACATGTTTCCAAACTCTAAAATAATTTTTTCACGGATTGCGCAGAGACAAGTGTGGCTTCGTTCTTTCTCATGTGGTCCACAAATGGAGAAAGCAAGGCGTAATCTTAATAAGGCTGTTTGTGCCTTCCTAAGAGATTTTGGCATGTCCTCTTTTAACAATGAAAATATTTTGTTTCGTAGTACATACATTTTTGGCAAAGATGGAGTCCATCTTACTTATGCTGGCAATCAGATTTTTCTGAGAAATGTACAAAATGCATCGCAACCTTTTTTAGAAATACAGCATTAGTTTTGAAGTACGTCTTACCTAGTTAAAATGTTTTACATTCAAACACCTCCCAAAGGCTCTTTTCAGAGCCACCACTTCCTGTTAGAGAAAAATGCATTGGTTTCAATAGGGTAGCAATGCAATTGTTTTTCTGTTCGCGGACCGTCCGCGGACTTTCACGAAATAGGAATGGCTATGCTTTATGTATCTTCACTTCTATTTTTTAACTGTGAAAGGCGGCTCTGAAAAGAGCCTTATTTTTTTTTTGATTTTTGTTATTTTGTATTTTTTTTTGTTCTTTTTTATACACGACACACTAGGAGAGGAGGGAAAGGAGGGTAAAGGGAGGGAGACACCAACCAAAGGGATAAGAAAGGGTGAGCTGAGAGAGGAAGATGTAGAGTGGGTTTTATTTGGGTAGTGAGCAGGTCTTCTGGTGCTCTGAGACGATCGTCTCAAAAGCACTCCGAAGTCGCTCCCCCCTGCAGAGTACTGTGTCACAGTACACACATACAACTGTGACCCTCGAAAGGTAAGGGTCATCAGAATTCTGTATGGCCTGTGAGGCAGCTTGAGGAAGAAGCTGTCCCACAGAGGTGTTCCTTGTGGTGACAGGATCAGGAACGGAGGATGAAGAAGAGGCAATCAACCTACTATGCTTCTCGCAAGGTACAACCTTGCGAATGGCCCCAGTGTGGAATGAGCGCAGGTGTCGCTTCATGGTAGTGGTCCCAAAGCTATACTAACCATGCTTCCCGCGACTGAGTACCATTTTGCACTCATTACAGGTGACACGGTTCGCATGAGGCTTAGGACCGTTTCCATGAACGGTAAACAACCGCCACACCCAAGATTCACGCCGACGGCGGGTAGTAGGGATTTCCTCTACCTCATTCTCGTCATCCTCTTCTTCCTCCTCTGTATCCTCACTCCTGTTCCCCTCTTCATTTGGGGAAATGGTGGTGGTGGAGGGGGTGGGGGTGGTGCTGAGGCAGATGTAGCACCATGTGGTAATAGTCGAGCCATGGATGTCATAGGCTTGGAGATTGAAATCTCAAAATCTGCAAAGTATGCAGCAAAATGCAGTGTGCTCTGTGGAATAGTCAGAAACACAATGAGAATGCGCTCTAGGGCGTGGTCTTATATCGGGTGCTTGTGCGCGGGTCGCGGACATGCGCGCCGTCCGCAAGACAGATCGAACATCAAAAAAGGTTCAAAAAGTCACAAAAACTATGTGGAAAGTTAGGATTAGTATGTGAGATTTGTGGTATGGTGATTTTTTAATGAGAAATATTGTGGATTACTTGGAAATGTACTTTTAAACTGGTCGGGGACACGAACAGTGTCCGCATTTAGAGCACGAGATGAGCGTGGTCACATGATTGTTTTGTGAGCATGTTCGCTAAGGTAGCGGTCGTCCGCAGGACACCCAATGTACGGACATTGTTTTGCGCATGCGTGTTGATGTTCTGCGGACAGTGTTCGGGTCCTGAACTAATTAAAAGTGCGTCACATGTAAAACGAACAGTTACGGACAGCCGTTTGTTCTTAGCACAGTTTAATTTATTTGCTAACAATACGGACAAACATAGCGTTTCAAGCACACCTCCATTTTCGTTTATTTATGAACAATTCAGGACACCACGAGTGTTCTTAGAACAGTTTCTGCTTGCTATCGAACACTACGAATAGGCATAGTGTTCTTAAGGACACCTCCATTTTCATTTATTTACGAACATTTCAGGACACTACGAGTGTTCTTAGAACATTTTCAACTTGCATGAGAACATTACGGACAGATGTAGTGTCCTCAGGACAGTTACATTTTCGTTTCTTTACGAACATTTCCGAACAACCGCGGTGTCCGTGGACATCTAATTATGACTGGGAAGGTGGGGCAGAAACGGAAACAGAAACAGGAGAATTAGGGATTTCTAGATAACTGGGATCAGGTGAAGAAGGGAAGGAAATCTCATCAAAACACTTTGGTCCATAGACAGGGTTTGGGGTTAACTGCGTGGGATAGGGTGAGGGGGACAAGTGCAGGTTGGACAATGGAGTGCTGTTGGGGGTTTCACATAATTTTCCACAAAGTTTTTCAAATCCAAAAAATTTTGCATAAGGTCGCCCATTTTTTGATTAATCTGCTGTAGAGTGATATCCTCTGATTGTTGTTGTGAGATGGTTGGAATTTTTGTATGGTCTGTAATAAAAAAAATGTATATGTTAAATGTATACAAAATAATATTTATTAATTGGTTTATATAGTAAAGTGTGTACCATTAGGTGTACTATTTTCTAACATTTCCTCTCGTGGGAAATGCTCCTCTAGCCAGTCGAGAGTACTAAACATTTCTGTGAGAAAACAAAAAAGTAATATGTTTTTTTTTCTAATATAGAAAGTTTATAAATATATGCGTAAAAAGAAGTGCACTTACTATGTCTGGTGAGATATGTAATCAGTAGTGTATACGTCTGGTCTTGCTGTTGGTTGTGGAGCGTCTGTGAGGTAATTATGGTGGAAGCCACTTTATCTTCGTTTGGTATATTCCATTTTAAAACATATTGTATTTACATGAATAGTTAGTGTGTTACATATATGGGTAACATGTTTTAAGTATTACTACATATACTTTGTATATGTGCTGCTTTGTGAATTTGTTAAATTTTCCTATGTTATGATATAACTATTACACATACCTCCCCAGAGTTTTTAGGTGGTGGTACTGTTGTCCAAACATGTCTGCGGACCGTCAAATTCAGTAGAAAGGGTTCAGTATGTTCCATATTATATGTACATAAAGTCAAAGTTATTATTGTTAAGTTGTGCTACAAAAAACTATGAAATTCAGTAAAAAAACGTTGTTAAAGGGACATTATGGTTAAGTTGCGCTACTAAAAACCTATGAAATTCAGTAAAAAAAATTTGTTAAAGGGACGTTATGGTTAAGTTGCGCTACTAAAAACCTAACAAAGTTTTTTTACTGAATATTATATTAAGAGTGTTTGTACACAGTACATTAGGAAATAGTGCTGTTTTTGGGGTATATTTATTGTTTCATTTGCTATGGGCCGAATGGCGTCTGAGTGATTTGAGTTTACTGAGTCTGTTTGCTGTTTCCTTGGTGCATCCTGCATGCCTCGCGCTCCACGTGAGAACGTACAAAAACCTCCAGGCACGGCAGAACCGAGGCGCAGTGGCATTTTAGTGACTCGAGTTTACCAAGTCTGTTTGATGTTTCCTTGTTGCATGCTGCGTGCCTCGCGCTCCACGTGAGAATGTACAAAAACTTACAGGCACGGCAGAGCCGCGCTGGAGTGGTGTCTGAGTGACTCGAGTTTACTGAGTCTGTTTGCTGTTTCCTTGTTGCATGCTGCATGCCTCACGCTCCACGTGAGAATGTACAAAATCCCACAGGCATGGTGGAGCCACGGCAGAGTGGTGTCTGAGTGACTTGTGACCCGTCACCCATCACCCGCTTTTCAGCTCTGGGGTTTGGATGCCATTGAGTGTGATTGGAACTGCTTTGTTTGTTTGTTTGTTTGTTTGTTTATTTGTAATGCGCCAGAATACCCTAGGGTAAAAGGGCGCAGCAGCTACATGGAATTGCGAAGCTTAGTTACAACAACAGCACATGTACATGTACATGCACAAAGAAATAGTAATAACAGGATTATATACAAATATACAGGTGAGCACATATGGGTACAGTGTGTACTGTGGCAGGAGTATATGTGTTTGAAGACTTATGTCTTCAGCCATGAAACGATCTTAGATCGGAAGTTTTGATAAAGTAAGTCCATTCTGAGAGTTGGCGGTTGGGAGTTCCACAGTTCAGCTGCTTTCACTGGGAAGCTATTGGCCCCTATAGTAGAACGTTTAAAGTTGGGTACAGAGAAGCAGTCTTTATAGGCTATTCTTGTAGGTCTCAGGGAGGTCTGTCTATGAAATCTGTCGATCAGGTAAATTGGAGCAGCGTTATTGAGGGACTTGTGAGTATGTGACGCAGTTTTTAAAAGAATTTTGTCTTTGATAGAGAACCAGTTATTCTGTAGGCTGTGTACTGAGATATGATCTCTTCTAGAGATGCCCAATGCTGCTCTAAGAGTGTTGTTCTGAAGAGTTTGTAGTTTGCTGGTGGTAGCCCTGGAGGACCCCAGATAGAGAGCGTTGCAAAAGTCCAGACGGGACAGAATGAGGGCTCTGGCAAGGGTCAGGCAGCTAGTGTCGGACAGAAAGGGTTTGGCTGCATGGATCAGTTTACATGTATAAGCCATGGAGGAGGCTAGGGAGTTCACCTGTCTATTGAGAGAGAAGTTGGAATCTAAGTAAAAGCCTAGCGTTTTAACCTCTTGTCCCACCTTAATGCTATTGCCATCGATCGTGAAGGATGAATAGGCAGGGCCTAGTTTCTTTAAACAGGCGGTAGTGCCCATGATGATGAGTTCAGTTTTATCATCATTCAGGCATAGTCCATGTGTGGCCATCCATGCCTGGATGATGATGTACACTATATTTAACAAAGCCAAATCCTTTCCATAATCTCCAGTAAGCGGAAGGAGTATCTTGGTATCATCTGCATAGTTAGTGTAGGTGATACCGAGATGATCCAGATCATCATAAAGGGGCTTGGTAAATATATTGTACAGTGTGGGGGAGACACAGGAGCCTTGTGGCACACCACAAGTGATACGTAAAGGATCTGCTGCAGCTGTAGTTGAAAAGACCCTCATGGTTCTGCCGTTAAGGAATGATCTAATCCATGTAATGGCCTTGACAGAGAAATGAGAAACTTCATAGGGAGGCACCGGACTGCTGAGGCCCGCGTGTGACTGAGCTCTTAGTATTAGGTGAGCACAACCAATACAGCAGCTCTATTTTCCTGAAACGCATTTGTGTATGCGAAATATATTGGTTCACGAATGATACTCCGCATTGCGACCAAATCTATATTATTGAAGTTCTTATATTAACATAATGGTTGGGTTTGCTGACTCCCAGCACCATTATATGGAGAATTTATAGAATTTAGAGTGAAATACTTACAAGCATTATAGCTGTTTTATAGTTGTTTCATTGTACTCTAATTAGCCCATTACCGGTTGCCTAATTATGAACATTAAACCGGCACGTAGAATGGGTCTAAGAAGTGACGTACATCTTAAAGGCAAGAGACAGCGGAGTCCTGGCCTCCTCCACAGAGTTAAAGACCAACCTAAGAAGAAAAGGGGGAAGAGAGACACTATATCCGTACAGTCCACTATACCAGGATATTTCTCTAGCACTAGGGGTGGGGTTGGTGTGGCATTGTCCCCTGGTTCTCCAAAATTAACGCCCCATTGCGGGTATTCCTTGGCCGGGGAAAATACTGAAAAGGTGGTGACCACCCAACTTCAGGCATTTGTTGAAGAGGAATCACTTTTGGATGCCCTGCAGTTGGGTTCCGTCCTAAATTTTGCACAGAGACAGCATTGTTGCTAGTTCACGATGAGTTTTTGAGGGTAGCTGATCAGGGCAAGCTTTAACTTTTAGTGATGCTTGACCTGTCAGCTGCCTTCGACACGGTCCACCAAGTGATCCTCCTGGAAAGACTGAGAACAATCGGAAAAGTTTCAGAGCAGGCCATCCGGTGGTTTAGGTCTTTTTTGGAGGAACGTCAACAGTGTGTTAAACTGGGTGCTTTCACATCAGTCCCTAGTATGGTGGATTTTGGGGTCCCACAGAGCTCTTCACTATTGCCACTTTTGTTTAACCTATATCTTCGCCTAGTTATGGAAATCTTGAGGCATTGTGGAATCAGCTTCCTGTCTTACGTTGATGCCACTCAGATTTTCATTACAATCGATAAGGTCAGTTAAACCACTATTAAGATTGGTGAATGCCTTCAGGAAATAAATGAATGGACGGCTTCTAATCAACTGCAACTGAATGCCTCTAAGACAGAATTTATTCTGTTTGGTCCGGAACATCTCATAACCATAATGAAAACCTCTTCCCAAGCTACTAGCAGTGGAACTTATATTCTCCACAAAAGTGAAAAATCTTGCCTGCATCTGGCAAGATAATTTGGGCAGCGAAAGCCAGGTAGGAGCGAAAGTGAAAGCCATTTTGTATTCCTTGCGGCTCCTATGGCAAACCCTTCCCTATATTCCACAGGGAGACTATGCGCAGGTAGTGGGTGCGCTTACGAATGCTCACCTGGACTATTGTAATAGTGAATTGGTGGGCATCCCAAAAAAGCAAATTAGCAGAACGCAAAGAGCGCAGAATGCAGTGGTCAGACTGATTTACGGGCTTAAGAAAACTGCTCATGTTTCTTCTTTCCGCCGCCAACTTCACTGGTTATCAGTTGAAGACTGTATACAATACAAAATAGCTTGCCTGGTCTTCAAATGTTTGTACAATATGGCACTGGACTATCTCAAAGATATGCTAAACATTATCAACCACCAAGATGTCTACGCTCCAGTGACCAAGCACTGTTTATTATCCCCTCATCTACATATGTTTCTAGAGGGGATAGAAGATTCTCAGTGTATGGTCCTAAATTATGGAACAGCCTACCTAGGGAAATGCAGAATTTAGATTCTCTGCTTAACTTTCGGAAGGCCCGAGAAACCTTTCTGTTTAGATAAAACCTGGTCCTCTGGTTGTGACTAGATTTCCATCTCCTCTTTGAATATGCCTATGAATACACCCTGTGCTAGCTTCCTTAAGAAAGAAACAACATCTGCACCACTATACGGTTAGGTCCGTTCTGAGCACGCTATACATTTTTCAAAATCAAATCATTGTCTATTGGTCTGATGGATAAATCTGGACTTTCTGACTTGTGATTGCCTTCTGGACAGGGTCTTAGTCCTGAGATGGGGGCTGATGCAGTAGTAATTGTTATGCCTCAAGTAGTCCCTTTGGAAGAAGGAATAACCATTGCCCTGGAATTGAATAAGGGGGCTAACACTGATCTTTCATCTTCTATCCTCTCTCTTGATAATAACGGTTCTTTGCTTAACCTATGCAAATCTTTGCAAAGGTATCCGCTTGGTGTCTGTCCTCACCCTAATGCTGCACGTCTGTCTGGAAATCTTTCAATGTCTCCTGACATGGATCGTCTTCAAAATATTAAAGAGGCTGGCAGCCATGAGAGTGAAAATAAAGAATGGAGGGTTTTCCGCTCCTCTCTGGACGGTCTGGCTAACATAGAGTTTAAGGCCGTATGGCTCGATAATGTGCATAAAACATGTCTAGACTTGGCAAAACAACAATTTAAAACACAACAGCTATTAGATGTGGTTATTAAAGCTTTGGGCTTGCGGTCACAGAAGACTGCTGATCTAGATAAGTATATGGTAGTCCCTAGTCAATCAAAACAAGATACTATGGCTGGTAACACAAACAAATGAACTGATCTTAGTAAACCCGCTGGAGGAACAAGTGTCTGGGAAGGAAGAATTAATTATATTATACTGGATGACACTGTGAATACCTGGCGGACTGAAGATTCTGTTAATATTGCTTCAGCGAATGAGGATGATGCGTTAGAGGCATTATGTGCTGAAATATCCCTTATGGGTAGACCTGATTATTCTATGCCGGGTAAGAGCCCTAATGTAACATTGAAGGCAACCAAGTCTAAAGTGTCTGTGCAGGTAAATACAATGAATCGCCAGCTGGCCGATCATCGGAACGTGCCCACCACAAGACACAAGGAGGTCTCTGGCTCTGGGACAACAAAAAGTGTTACCCACACTACCTCGGATAGGATTAAACAATGTGTGATCTTACAAGGATCTATTGATAGATGGACACACCCATGTCCTGTGGAAGGGCCACATGATGACAACAGAAAAGCGATGGGAGTTGGATTAACAACTACAAGATCAATTATGGTGAAACGGCCCCTGTACCCCATGCAAGAACATGGGGCGAGGGGTCAAAAACCTGGGGGCGATTTGAAAGATGGACAACTGCCAAGTTCATGCAAGGCCCCGTGTTTGAATCTGCTACCCCACTTGAATCTAATTCCCCTCAGGCTGGGGAGGCTCGTATTAATCCTACTATTGTGAGTGGAAATAAGGGGAACAAGGGGGAAGGAATGCTTCAATGATTAAACTGGTAAAAAAGAATACCTCTGCGGCAAGTCCCTTTTTGAACCAAACTAACCTGCTCCGACTTTGGGCTAATGTACCATGGTTATGCGCTATAAGATCTGAACTGGTACTACTTAAATGGGATAGCCCTACAAAATGGGTGATGCTACGGGTGGCTAGCCCTCTGTTAGCAGCTCTCATATTTGCTAACGTAGGTGCCTTTGAGGAGCTTGGCTTGCGTCTGGTTGTATGTGGGGATGCTGATATACGCTCTGCTGAAGGGAAGCCTGGTAGCTAAAGAATATTTAACATTGTAGGAACTAGAAGTTCCTTAGAAATACCTTGTGAGTAACAGGGAATGAGGTTGAATGCTGTAATTAATGATACTGAAGTGTATACATTTGGAAAGAGGGGCTATTATGTACCTCATATATTTACTATGCATGAAAAGTCCTGATCTATTGGTATATCCAGTTGGAACTCGCGTGGCCAGAAACACCTCCTAGATATGTCTATGACTATGTGTTTATAACGCGCCGACAGCCCGCGGGCATCAGGGCACGGAGAACGCCTAAGAAGAAAGTGACATGTTGAAAAACAGTAAGAACTGAAATCAGTTCAGGAAGGACAGGTGATCATATGTATACCAGTGGGAGACCCTGAAAAGTCTGGAGGCTATTGAAAAAGGTGGGTTTTCAGTAATACAGGGTACAGGGGGATCTATGAATTAATTTATTGGCCAAGATATATTTATGATACAAGAGATTTGGTTGGATAGCCCAGTGTATTTCGAGGGCTATCATTTGTATCAGGTATATGCTAGGAAATGGGACAAAGAGAGACCCTATGGTGGGCTGGTTGTGGGTGTTAGCCAGCGGTTGGCCTCTTCTGAAGTCTGGCGCATTGTAAATGATTGGTATGCACTTGGGTTGAAGTAAGGAGTACCAATAGCAAAGATAATATTATCATGTTGATGATTAATGTGTATCTACTACCAAAGCTGAAACCTATTAATGATTTTTTATGTAAGCTAGAGGAATGTCTGGCAATGAATCTGAGTAAGAACAGGGATGATGGGCTAGTGTTGCTCGGTGGGGACTTCAAGGCACATTGCGTGGACCATTCGCTGGGTGCAACATACTCTAATGTTAACCCTAGAAGTGTAATGTTGCAGACTGAGGATAACCTAAGAGGGAGGTTTCTAATTGGGTTCCTTAAGCAATGAGACATCTGTATGCTGAACGGACGGACACGGGGATATACCTGGTTAATACACCTGGAAGGGCACCAAATCTCTAGCTACTCTAGATTATATATTTGGCAATAATAATTGCCAGTCTGCAACTAGAGAACTTTCAGTTAAGGATCTGGGCTTTAGCGATCATCGCTCCTTGGGTCTGATTCTGGAAGTCGGGAAATCTGCGTGTGAGCGTATTACCCAGCCAGGGTGTTCTGGGGTTCGGGCTAACCATGCTAGTACTAATATCCGGTGGAAAAAAAATAGATTTGGGTAAGATTTCGGATAAGGTTGCCTCAGTTGTTATCCTTGATATCAATGAGATTGAGCAGTTGATGGGGGTTCAGTGGAGATGAAATTGAAGTTTGGCTAATGCAGTTAGCTTCTTCCACAGGAAAATGTTATGCCAGGCCTCATGCAGTCTGTTTGAAAATAACTAATGCTTACGACCCCATAGTCCGCGACGCTAAGCGCTGTATGCTTAGGGATATGAGAAGGGTAAATCTCTTAAATCTTTCTAGAGAAAATAGGAATGTTAACTTAAACAAGATTAAGACCGCTCAAAGAGGTTGGTGTAAGCGTTGGAAATGTTCTGTAAAAAATCAGGGCTGGCAAAAGATGATTGGGGTTTTCAGTAAGCGAAACTATAAGGATGCCTGGAGGCAACTTAATAAGGTTAAAATAAATTACAAAGCAAAGATATTGCATCTGATACAGGAAAGTGAATGGGTTGAATATATATCCCAGGTTAATAGAGTGGTTAATCCCACCTCTCCCCTCGATTTTTGTATGCATGGGTGGCATTTAAACATCAACGAGGATATGCTTGAGAAAAAGTTGATGTGTTTGAATAAATCTAGGGCACCCAGTCCAAATGGACTTGCTAATGCGGTCCTGCAGATGACCCGACTATTTGGGCAAAAATCTTAAATATCTTATATGAAAAAGTCTGCTATGTGCAGAGTATTCCCAGATCTTGGTGAAAGGCACAATTACATCCCCTGGAGGCAGCCCACACCACAGGGGACTACCCAGCACCCCTGGTCATGTCCCGCACGCAGCCCATCGACCATGGCATGCCCCCCAGCCAGCCCACATGTCACCTTGCGCTAGTGATCACCAACTCATGTCCCCCAGCACCCCCTCCCCCCAGCAGTGAGGGGCAGATGCCAGCAGGCCCCGACTCATGTCCCCCAGCACCCCCTCCCACCCAGAAGTGAGCCTCAGGCCCTGACTCATGTCCCCCAGCACCCCCACCCACCCAGAATTGATGGGCACCTGCCAGCAGGCCCTGACTCATGTCCCCCAGCACCCCCACCCACCCAGCAGTGAGCCTCAGGCCCTGACTCATGTCCCCCAGCACCCCCACCCACCCAGCATTGACGGGCTCCTGCCAGCAGGCCCCAACTCATGTCCCCCAGCACCCCCACCCCCAGCAGTGAGGGGCACCTGCCAGCAGGCCCAGACTCATGTCCCCCAGCACCCCCACCCACCCAGCATTGACGGACACCTGCCAGCAGGCCCCGACTCATGTCCCCCAGCACCCCCACCCACCCAGCATTGACGGGAACCTGCCAGCAGGCCCCGACTCATGTCCCCCAGCAGTTCCAGCACCCCCCAGCAGTGAGGGGCACCTGCCAGCCGGCCCAGACTCATGTCCCCCAGCACCCCTACCTACCCAGCATTGACGGGCACCTGCCAGCAGGCACCGACTCATGTCCCCCTGCAGCCCCACCTACCCTGCAGTGAGCCTCAGGCCCTGACTCATGTTCCCCAGCACCCCCACCCACCCAGCATTGACGGGCACCTGCCAGCAGGCCACGACTCATGTCCCCCAGCACCCTCACACCCCAGCAGTGAGGAGCACCTGCCAGCAGGCCCCGGCTCATGTCCACCAGCACCCCCACCCACACAGCAGTGAGCCTCAGGCCCTGACTCATGTCCCCCAGCACCCCCACCCACCCAGCATTGACGGGCACCTGCCAGCAGGCCCCGACTCATGTCCCCCAGCACCCCCACCCCCCAGCAGTGAGGGGCACCTGCCAGCAGGCCCTGACTCATGCCCCCCCGGCATGACATAAAGATGCACAATCATGGTCCACATCTCCAACAAAATACCACAGCACGCCACCCCAGTCTTGAGACACAATGATTTCCCAATCCACCCCACACTGACATGCCTATCTCAAGACACAAACCAAAAGTCAACTATGTTCATCAACACGTGTGCGTCACACAAACACACTGGTTGGCATTGATTGTGTAAACCCACATTTTCACATGCATGAACTCAAAGAGCGAATTACACACATGGAAGTAAAATATCATAATGTGTTATGGACACAAATAAAGCAATGAAATGAAAGCATAAAAAAATTGCAAACATGAAATGAAAAGCATGTCCAAAAGATGAGTACATGAAAAGTATAACCAATCCAAAGAAATCCAAAAGAAAAATAGTCCAAACTCTCCCTCCACAAAAGCAAATCCAAAGGAAACGTAAAAAATAAAATCCATTAATCCATGGTGAAATCCAAAGAAAAAGTTCAAATAAATCCATTGTCCAACTATGTCCAATTAATTGTCAAGGGTCCATGAGCCCAACGAAAGAACAGAAACCTATGGAAAAAACTACCTAATAAAAAAACTATATACAAATGTGTGGGGCAAAGTCCAAACACCCCAAAATAAAGGAAAACGAAAATGAAACCTAAAACTAAAAACTACATACAATCACAGCGGGCTAGTCCGACGGCTCACTCTCCGATTTCCCGGGCCAGGGCATCATCGAACTCCTGCTCAATGTCCTGGAGGCGGTCCCCTTCCATGGCCCCGAGGGTTCGCAGGGACGATGCCATGTTGGACTCCAACTCCCTGCGAATAGCCTCGAGGCACTCGGCCCGCCTCAGTGCCCTCCGCATGGAGTTCTCCGCCCTAACCATTGTGAGCTGTGCCTCTTCTGCCCGCCGCCGCTCCGTATCTATACACCGGCCCAACCACAGCCACACGGAAGACACACCCATTCCAGGGTCCTCCTGCCCTCTGACTGATGCCTGCCCCTCTGTTGTCGATGGCCCCGAGCCTTCATTGCTCCCACCTAGAGCCTGATGCTGCTGCCTTGTGCCCTGTCCAATGATGCCAGCACATCCTCCATCAGCTGGTCTCCAGTTGTTGTGGTGTCCACCCCTGCTGGACCGCCGACTCCCGACTGTGGCAGGGATGAGATCTCCACCAAGCTGGCTGTGTTGGTCAGGCTAGGTCCACAGGGGGCCCTGGTGGAATCTGGGCCGGAAGACGGCAGGGAGAACGATTGGCGCATAGTCTCCACAGAGGGGGAGAGGTCCGCCAGAGTGCACGACACATGTAGGAACCCACCGACCAGGACCCCTACCAATAGTGCCACGTTGTGACGCTGCTCTTCGTGATGGCATGCGTGCTCCACCCAGGAAGCACGCACTTCATCACGAATGTCATGCGTGCGCAACGCGACACCAACCAGGACGGAGCCCATATGGTCATGGGACCCCTCATTCGGAGCTAGTGGAGAGGCAGATGACGTGGCACTCCCCCATACCTGCGGACGGGCCTGGGACGGGGCACCCCTGCTGGTGCATGGTGGTGCAGTCACAGGGTCAAGGACAGCGACATGCACAGGCCCCTCTGCGGTGACCTGTGCTGCCTCCTGACCCTGGCCCTGGACTGCACCACTTGCACCAGTGGTACTACCCCCACCAGGCCCCATGTGCGGCTCAGTAGCGGGCTACTCCTCCTCTGTGGAGACCACCAACCTGGATGTCGCCACAGCGTCTTCCGCCATTGCAAGCCCCTGTGGGGGCTCACCCGGCCCTTCCGCTACAGCCGTAGTGGCAGACGCGGCACCAGTTCCCTCGCTCCCGGATGATGGCAATTCCTGGGAGGGTGGCTGGGCCTTGCGTCGCCGCCCGGTGGAGGCATCCCCGCCGCTTGGCTCCACAGCGCCGTCTCTGCCCCCTTCTTCACTTGACGCTGCGTAGAGGGAGACATAGAACACAAGCATCAGGGTACAGTACAATATTCCCCTAGACAGGAAGAAATAACACATGAGTGGCTCTGTCAAATGTCACTTCCATCTTGTCCCTCCACAATACATGGGTGAATGCACGCAACACACATGCAGAAACAGGCACGGCGCCTGCAATCAACATCAGCATCCATGTACAAGGGCCTCTTTGAACCTAAATGTTGCCTTCAAACTCACATGCATCATGGCTCACACTGATCCCATGCACACACATCACCGGAGGGTCATGCATCATGGCTTGTACACCACAGGCACAGTGGATAGACACAGTGGACACAACGGTCACCGCACTGCATGAGTGAATCTACACATCATCACGGACATGTGTCATGTATCCATGGTGTTTCGAAGTCACACACACACTTCTCAGACACACACACATGTGCACTATACATGTACAGGAGAGCAGCACCCATCCCTCACCCCCCCTCCATGTCCAAGAACAGAGACTGGTAGGCATTCATGTGTGCATTCCGCATACAGCTCCCCATATTGCATTGGAACACATGCACCATCCATGTGGTTCACACATTACTGGTCTCACATGCATGACCATGATGTCCCTGCACACACACATCCATACATGGCCTATGTCACACATACAGGCAAGTATCAGACTACCAGCACACTGCAACATGCCCTGTCTCACACAGCAATGCTTGGCCACTTACCGCTCAACTCCAGATGGTCTGCCTCCGAAGGATCTGAGCGTGGAGCGCTGGGCCTGTGCATTCCAGGACCCTCATCTGGATGATCCTCATGCTGACCCGGCACCCCTCTGCATCCTCTGCCTTCGCAAGGCGCCGGGCCTTGTAGAGGGTCCTGGACCTGAAGTCCTCCCAGCGCTTCCGGACGTGCTTGATGTTGCGGGTTGCCACCCCATCCACCCATTGATGGCAACCACTGCGTCCTCCCAGATCAACTCCCGTCCTTCCTTGTTGGCACCTGATATTCCGAAGAGGGCATCATAATGCCCTAGGACATGCTCCACCAGGACACCAACTTCCTTCTCACTGAAGCTGGTGGACCTTTGCCTCTATGGCTGGGGGTCGCCAGATGTCTCAGATGGTGTTTGCCCTGACATGGTGACCCCCGAGGCAGGCATGGGTGGGCAACTGGGTCCTTGGGCTGGGCTGTGGAGCGATGGTATCCCAGTCGGTAGTCTTCTGTTCCAAAAGGGGTGGAAACAGCAACTGGACCCCTGCAGATGGCTGACGTGCAGCCACCAAATAACAGGGCACGTGGGCAGCAGGCAGGCAGCAGCAGATGGATGGTGGGAGCGTGCTCGGGGCTCTTGGGGGCAGGAAAATGGCCTTTTGGGCAGGAGCGTGTTCTTCCGTTTGTTTTCCCGTGGCCAGCATGATACGGAGTGATTTGGCACATGAAAAAAAGTGAATGCCAGCGTGAAATCCGAGGAAAGGCCCTTAGCACGTAAGCGTGTAAGTGACGTTATGCGCTCGGGTGTTCCCCACAACACAGGTGCATTGTGAATCAGCACGTGAGAAAACTGCACGTCACCGTGCTATTGGAGGAAAGGGCCTTAGCGCGTAAGCACGTAAGTGACGTTGCACGTGTGGGCTGGCTTAAAAGGTACGAGAATCACTCTATTTTCTTGTACATGCTTTTTGTGGAGCACGAGCGGGTGTTTCTTGTACTTCTTGTCAGTTCACACGCGATTACTTCACAACGTTTCCAGTTCATACTCCCTGTTTCCTCAGACTCCGTTCTTTTCTTCTTTTTGGCGGGGGTGTTGCCAACGCGCACACGCGTGTCTTTTTCACGTTCTTTTTCAAGGCAGACGGTGAGTCGCACACGTACCTCCCAACTGTGGTTGCCCTCGTGTGTCGCGTAACCCTTCACAGGTCATTGTAGGCTGTGTGTAACACGCGTATGCTTATTTTTGTGTTTCTGGGTGCCACAGCGTAGTGCAGGTTCATTTTTCCACACACGTGGTCTACCAGGGGTTGAGTGCATGTGTACTTTCGTTTTTGGGGTGCCTGTGCATTGCGTGACCCGTCATCTTCCCCCAGGGGTCACATACAGCCTTGCTAGAGCACTAGGGTATGAATTGCATCTAGTACCCTACCCCTTTCACTCCGATTGCCCAGGACAATTGTTTACTGCAACTCCCATACGCACAACAACATCAGTGCCATGGTTGGGAGGTGACCAAGCAGTAAGGGAGGCAAAGGTGGCCGACCTCCAAAAGGTGGGTGTGGTGGGCGCGGTAGGGGATGTGGCCAGGATTTGCAGGGTGCCCCTAGAGCCCCCTATGTGGAGGACCAATCAGGGCAACATATGCCCCCCCCCAATGGCTGTGGGAAACATAGCTGACACCATCCCAGCTCAGCCCTTGTTGGACCGGCCCATTTTGTCACCTGAATCGGCACAGGTTGACTCCCAGGCTGACTTCCAGGTCAGCAAGTCTAATCCACGTGTGGCGGTGGGTTGTAGGTCAAAGGATCAAAAAAAAGGGTTGACAGGACAAAGGATCAACACCAAAGGGTCGACAGGACAAAGGATGGAATTTTTTTAACTTTTTTTTTTTGGGGGGGGGGTGCTAAAAATCACTTTTTTCCAAAATGAAAACCTAAAAGAAAATATATATAATTAAAAAATAATTTGATCCTTTGTCCTGTCGACCCTTTGGTGTCGATCCTTTGTCCTGTCAACCCTTTTTTTCGATCCTTTGACTACACACTGTGGCGGTGAAAGTTCCTGTCACCAGGCCACGTGGATCTGGGGCAGCAATGTCATCTGCTGCCCCAAGTAGGTAGGGTGGGGAGGATGCAGGGGCAGCTGCAGCTCAATCCACACCAGCTCCTAGTCTCCCAGCTGGGACAGTGTCGGTCCAGGTCCATCACACCGACGTTGGCCCTGCCGACATCACCCTGCAAACCAATGCCTGCACCAAGACCTATGGTCATTGTGCCTTTACAGCGCTTCTGCCCCTACTGACCAGAGCGGCATAAGCCACTCACGATCCGCACCACCTTACAAGAAGAAGAAGAAAGGTGCTCTTGCACTACAGGCTGAGACCCCAGACATGGCTACACACTCCAGCACATCAAGGAAGCCTAGCTTCAATGATGCTGAACTTGATGCACTTGTGGCCTATGTGTCGGCACATAGCCGCAAAATATTGGTGACTGCAGGCTGTAAGACTACGACTGCTCAACGTAGGGCCCACTGGCAGACCATCGCGGACCACATTAGTGCCCTTGGATTTGTGAGGCGCACAGCTGATGATTGCTACAAGCGGTGGAATTACCTTAAATGCAGAGCAAAGAACAAGCTGGCTTCCAATCATGCCTCTACTCTGGTGACTGGCGGTGGGTCTCCACCAGAGGACGACCAACTCACTGAACATGAGTCTGTTGCTGGAACCTTTGTCACAGTGGAACAGATCCAAGGCGTGGGAGACCTACCCGATTAGGAGCCATTGTCCAGTGAGAGCCCATGCAAATGTGTGTAATCCATGTGTATGTTTCTTGGGTGATGTGTAATGATTGAGTGCCAGGTGAGGGTGTGTAGTCCTGAGTGGTATGGGTCACCCATGTGCTTCCTTCAAACCTGTCACCGGCCTTGGGTTTGGGTATGACAGTATCCCTTCTGACCACAGTAGCCAATTAGCGCCACATTACTACAGTTGCCCTTGAACTGTCATCTTGCAACAACATTTTTCTGATTTTTCAGTGTTCATTCAGCCTGATTGTTTCAATCCTCACATTTTTCCAACGCATTTTTCTGCCCTAATGCCACATATGTGACATGCTTCTGTCATAGATTACAACCCACATTGGCCCACATTTATTACCTTGTTATGGGAATGATTTGGCCATTCAGGCTGATTGAGTAAGGGCCTGCTCACATAAATTTTTGTGGCCTGTTTGAATGTGGAACATGATTGTTGTTTCCTGTCATGTTGAAGTGACCAACCATTGATGTATCCATCTGCCTGCCATCACTGTATTATTGCACACTGGATGTGTTGCAGTGTGTGGCACATGAATATTTTGTCACACTATTTTTCATTTTTCATCTCATCATGTCCATCTCACATGGATGGGTGACAGTACTCATTCACTGACATGTGGCTGTACTTGTCAAATGTAGCATGGCTATTCTACTTGCCATCTGTGTGCTGGCATGTGTCATGTATGTGGATTGCCCATGCCACTAACAGGCTAATATGTGATGCCAGTGCTATCCAGCATGCAGCAAATGTGTTGATTTTCCATCTTGGAGTCCTCAGTGTCTGCTTTTTGCCTCCCCTTCCAAATCATTGACAGTGCATGCATGCCAGGGTTATAGTCGTGTGGGACATGTGTTATTCATGTACTGGATCTCTGCCTTGTCAGGCCTATGTGTGTGCTATGGTGCTCATGCCTGTTTCCATGTGTTGTCTTTCATGTTTTTGCAGGTGATGACGCACTTGATGCTGTTGAGGTGGAGGAGATGGTGCAGACCCAGGAGGAATCTCAGCCACGACCGGGCACCAGTGGAGGACGTGGTGTGGTGGTGGGTGAAAACCCTATCCTCCTGCAGAACATACTGTCCATGGGTGTCTCTGGGTGCACCTCCCCAGACCTCCATGATTCAGGTGCTGAATCGGACAGTGGCACTTATGTGCTGTCGCAGGAGAGTGTTTCTGGCAGGGATGCTGTTCTGTCCAACCCAGCTGCACCGGGGGTAGGCCCCTCTATGGGGATGTCAGTGTTGGTTACTCCGCCTTTGGCGGTTACGGATGCAGGGTCACACTCCACAACATCTGATCCTGTTCCTGGGCCAGCAGATCAGAGGGGGAATGCAGTCCTGCAGCCTCAGGCAGTGCCAGAACAGCAAGGTGCAGATCGCCTTGCCCCAAACAGGTGTGGTGACCGCCGACGCGGTGGCCGTACGCCACCAGGCAATACTGTATGTGAAAATGCCTTTTACAGTATAGCAGCACAACAGGGAGCATCGGTTGAAATGATGGCTCAGGCAATGGGGAAGGTGGCCACTTCCATTCTCACCCCTGAAAGGCAGATGGAGCAACAACAGCAGGCAACAGACTCCATTTGCCAATCACACAGGGAAGACATGTTGGCGGCCAACAGGGACCGACGGGCGGCACTGGAGACTCTGCGCGAAGCCATATCTGTAGAGTCGCAGGGCCACAGGGAAGCCCTGAGGTTAGAACTCCATTTCCTCAGGGAGACTCTGGGTGAACTTGAGGCTTCCCGAAATTTAGGTCAGAACAGCAGCTGGAGCAGCTCACACGTTCGCTCTAAGCTGAGCTGCAGGCAACTCGTGAGTAGAGCCGGGCATCACACAAGGCCATGTATGCAGAAATGCAGGCAACCCGTGAGGTGCTGCATGGGGATCTCCGTACTATCATCCTCCAGAACCAGACCTTCCACACCCACATTGGCGTAGCCGTGCAGGCCATGAGCCCATGGAAGTATTTTTTTTCTCGCAACATCCACGCAGGTGGGTATTGGTGTGCACCCTGTCCTCGAACCTCCTGGGTGCCCCCCCCTCGTCCACAATATTTTTATTATTATTATTTTTTTTTACAGTGTGTTGCCTTGTGTGGCTCCCGTGGGCATCCACTGTGTATTCCAGCTGGGCACATGCAGGCTTGTCCTGTCTTTGGGTTAGATGCTTGGGTTCATGACACACACACACCCCTCCTGCTTCCCCTTTCCATGGGCTTGCAAAGGGTGTGACCAAGTGACAGTGACTTACACAGTGACATTGGGCTCCCGTGAGCTGTGTGGGCAGTCTGTAGTCAAAACTGTGTGGACATCCCTAGTGGGGAATGTTGTTGTATTGAACACTGCATGGTGTATTGATATGTGCTTGTGCATCCATGTCTTCCTCCTTATTCACAGGTACCTTCTTCATGTCTTCACAAGGCTGTCTCCTTTGCAGATGCAGTTCATGTTGTATGCAGCACACTGACACATTTGCCTGACAGCAACACTCTGCAGTTGGAAAGGGTCGATGTGCTGGCTTATTCAGGTTGTAACACTTGCACTACTTTGATTTTGTACTGTCATATTTTGCCAGTGTTTCATCCTGTGTTGCTGTATTGTGTTGCTGGTAAGTATTTGTTCATGTGTGCTGTTTGTTATTGATTACTGGGCGCATATTGTCTGTGGCCTGTTTCCATTTGGGATAGTGCACTTTGTGACACTTGTGTCATGTGTTGTGCATTCATTTGGTTGCTTTCACATTGCATGACATGCCATGGTGTGTTGGGTAGCTGAGATGGGGAGGGGTTTGGTGACATGGCAGTATTTTCATGTTGTATTTTGCAACGGGGTAGTCATTCATGCAGCATAAATGTGTGTCTTTTTGTGATACAGCATTGGTTGTCTTTCAGTAGGTAGGGATGCACACAATGTAACACTTCCAGGTGACCAATCTCAGGCTGGTACGGTTGTGACAGTTGACTGTCCCTTATGTCATCATCATTGATTGTCAGCTGGTATGTGCCAGGGCTGTGTGCACTCCACAGGGGTGTGATTTTAGGTGAAGTAATTAGCCACCAGCTGTGTTTGGGCTGCCTCACCATGTGCCCTGTCCCCTCCCATGCGCAGTGGACGTGCATGAGGTTGGGGATGTGGGGGCACCACCATGTCCACCGGCAGGCCCCGGCGGGTTGCAACGTTGTGCAGTATACATGCTGCCACTATGATCCTGCACACTACTGGGGGCGCGTATAGCAGCTGCCCACCAGAGTGGTCAAAGGAGCGAAAGCACTCCGAATGTGTGCTCCACTATGCCCCGGGTTGCAATATTGGCTGTGTTGTATCTTACCTCGGGTGGTGTGGTGGGGTTCCGAATTGGCGTCATCATGTGGGTACTCAGAGGGTAGGCACTGTCCCCTGGGGAGGTGATGATGGGTATCATTGGTGGGGTTGTGACATTACTCAGTATCTGACATGCATGCATGTGCAGAGGCATTTATACTCACCAAGCAGCTATATATCGCCATGCCGCCCAGCTTCTAGGTCCCGGTTTAGGGGTGACATTCTGAAAATGAAACTGTCATGGGTGGACCCCGGATAGTTGGCATATACAGAGGTGATGATTCCCTTGGCATCACATACTACCTGCACGGTGATGGAATACCAGTGCTTGCGGTTTCTATAGATGTGCTCAGTTGCCCTGGGAGGACGTAGAGCCACATGGGTGCAATCAATGGCACCTAGCACTTTGGGGAAGTGTGCCACCCCGTAAAAGACCTGGACGGCAACCAGCCTTTCTGCAGGTGTTCTGGGCATGTATATGTGCCTGCGGACTGAAGAGCGTGCAGTCATGATGGCCAACACCTGGTGTAGGCAGCATGACTGCGTGGCCTGTGACACCCCCCCACTATGGCACTCAGTGGCCAAGAAGTGCAGTACGTTGAGCACCTTTTCCAAGGGGCTCAGTGCTTGGGAGCACAGGGTGGGTGATGTGAGGTCATCCTCCCACTCACTCACCAGGTCGAGTATTATGTGTGGTGGGAACCTGTACCTCCCATACACCTGTTCATCAGGCATCCCAAAAAGGCTGGTCCTGGGTGTAAAAATTCTGGGCCTGGCTATCCTCCTCCTCCTGCAGTGTCCCATGACCACTGCTGCGAGGAATGGTATATTCATCGTAGCGTCTGAGCTTGTTTGTTGTTTGCGCACACTTTAATGCTGCGCGTGGCCGTGTACGCCTGCTTCCTGCTGGCGTACGTGTTTCTGGATTAGCGCCTCTTTTTTTGCGCACGCGTTTCCCCTGTTCGATTCCATGAATACGTGTTGTAGGCGCGCGTGTGGGTGTTCCGTGCATTTACCTCCTGTAATTCCACCGTAACAGCCACATTTTCATGCCTTGTTCCCCATTCCGCGTGTTACGCCCCGTGTTCCACCCACTTTTGTTGTGTGGGCCGCACTATGTGTGCTTTCGCTGTATGCGTAGTGCACGCCGTTTGATGACATGTGCGCCCTCGTGCGCCACGCACGACTTTAGTGCACATCGTAGGATTTACACACGCACAGACTTCCATGAATCGATGTGTGCGGCTTTCGCAAGCTTGCGATGCGATTTTCGCGCTTGCGCTGCGATTTTCGGCGCACAGTAATTCCATGAATCGGCCTGAAAAATGCATTGGCATTCTATTGGAGCACAATGATTTATACAAAGGCAGTCTGACTATACCAGACTTGTCTATCCTTGCTGTTGAGTCAACTAACAAAAGCTGTGAAGGTCAGTTTCAGCGTATATCTGTTGCAGAAGGGAATAGTTTGCATGAGCATTACACTATTCATCCTCTACATGCACATGATGTCATGGGCGACAGTTTAGAATTGTATCAAATGAAAGTAATGAAAAGTGCACCAAAAAGACATTAGAAGCCTATTGTTTTCCTATGCTTTTTCAAACTGGTACTGGAAGGAGATTGGATGATCAGAAGGTGAAAATCTCTGCTTCAGAATATCATTGTACAAGAATCTATTTAGAAGATTCACGATTCAGCACCAATGTTGAAATATTTTTCACTTATTTTTTTAAAGTAAATTTTTCAACATTATGTTATGCTGTTGCGCATACAATTCAATCCAGTACTAGATTTTAGAATATTTCTTCATGTGAGATGCTGCAACAGCTGAAAGAAAAAAATAAATTTTAGAGGACAAATATTCTTGCTACAATGAGAGGAACTAAAGAATATTGGTATAGGAGACACTCAGAGGTTAGATGCATGATCAGAAATGTGGGATCTCCAACCTGGTTTGTGAAGTTTAGTTGTGCTGAGTATGGTTGGGATGATCTTGCAGAGTGGATTTGGGAAACTAATGCAAAGAAAGACAACATAGAACATATGACACCAGAGAATTGTGTTCTACGGACCCTGTAAGTGTATCACGTTTTTTTCATCACAGATTTTAAGCCATGTTAGATGTTATATGTAATAAAGAAAATGGTCCACTAGGCTATGTAGAACATTTCTTTTGGAGGAAAGAGTACCAGGCATGTGGGGCACCACATATACATATGCTGTTGTGGATTAAAGATGCTCCTCAGTTTGGTACGGAAAGTGATGGCTGTGTTCATTGAAAAATATGTTACTTTTTCTACTCCTGCTCAGCACATGAATGTTGATCTATGGAACAAGGTGGAAAGGTTTCAAAAGCATTCATGTGGAAAGTACTGTCAACGCAAATACAAACATAAAGACAAGTACTACACAGGCTTGTGACATCAGTTGCTCAAGTGTATATTTTAATGTCATCTGTTCGACAGCATGTAACTGGTACGTCACTGAGAAATATCTATCATTTAAAAAGAAATAAGAAATGCCAATGTATTAATGATTACGATCCTGTCATTGCTCAGCTATGAAATGCAAATACTGATGTACAGTTTATTGCTGATAATTCAACAGCTGTTGCTCGTTATGTTACAGCATACATGACAAAAACAGAAAAGAACAATGTAGCTGAAATATGGGCAGATTTATCATCAGAAAAACGTCTCAGTCAGAAACTTGCCAGCTTTGGTTTGAAGATGCTTTTACATAGAGAGTGTGGTAGCTATGATGCTGCAGATCAGCTAACTTGTATGGACGTAGTGTTAATGTAGTTTGGTTAAGTCTTGGACCGGCTAGAACTAGAAATTGGGTATTGAAGCCTTTGAGTGAAATTGAGCAGGTAGCTCAATCTGCACCTGACAGTACAGAGATTTCGAAAACCAACTTGATTAATACATATTATCCAAATTAATCTGAAGTGTTGGAGGATCTTTGTTTTTATGAAGTAGCACAACACTACTCATATCGAACAATGAAGCAAACAGTGACAGAGGATGGTTTAAAGTACATAGATGTAGTGGTTGTCTAGTGAGACATAAAAAGGCAAGTCTCATTAACCACATGAAACTGTCTTTCCAAAGTGCAGAGAAAAAGGAATTATTGTATGCTTGTATTTTGCAGTTGTTCTTCCCATGACGTGCAGAGAGTGATTTACTTGGAAGTTGTGAAACCTTTGAAAAATCATTTTTTGCTAAAAATGCTTAATTGCATATCCAAAGTGTTAGCAGTATTTGGAGTTACTGGAGAAAGAACTACGTTAAGAAGAACTTTTGGCATCTGAATTGGCAAAAAGACTCCTGAGGGCAGTTAAGATTCTGCAGCAGGAAGTCAAAATGTTCTTAGTGAGCTAGTTATTCAACCTGATGTTGAGCTTACTATGGAGGAAGTAGAAATTGCAATGTAACAAAGTAAAGTTGCAAATGTGAATTGTGATGGAATTGCTAGTAAACTTAATAAAGAGCAAACAGAAGTTTATAATACATTTAAAGATAGCTTCTACATGGTTTACTGCATGACAAGCGTGAATGCTCTTGTCTGCAATGCAAACCTGTATTGTTGTATGTTAGTGGACAAGCAGGAACAGGTTCATCTTTTTTAATTAAGAGCTGTGATCCAAAATGTAACAGATTCCTCTTTGTCATGTATTGCAACTGCTCCAACAGGTTTTGCAGCATTTAATGTAGGAGGTGTTACTTTACATCACCTGTTAATGTTACCAGTGGAGCATTACAACATACTAGAATATTGGAAACGTGTATCAAGTGCAAAACAAAAAGTAGGAAATGTTCTTAGAAAATGAAATACCTTGATTGTAGATGAAGTAAGTATGGTGTCCAACTTGATGCTACCTTTCATTCACTTGCAAATGAAAGAGGTTTTGAAGACTAACTACAACATTTTGTTTGGAGGTAAACATGTTCTTGTTTTTGGAGACTTGTTACAATTATCTCCTGTGAAAGGTCAACCCGTTTTTAGAATGCTGCAATCTAAGAATGCTCAAAAAAGTATAGGAAGTATTGGTCATTTTAACCTTTGGAATTGTTTTGAATTCCAGGAACTTACCATTAATATGAGGCAATCTGGAGACTTAGAATATGCAGAAATGCTTAATAAGATTTGTATAGGTGTTCTTTAGGAAAATGTGAATGCAGTCTTAAAGGGAAGTCTGATTTGTAACATGTTTCATGTAGATTGCAGTCCGGCTGATGTTATATTGACTCTTAAGGAAAGAAAATATTTTTGTGTTCCTTTGATGTGCACAAGTGCAGAGTGTAACAAGTTTAACTCTACAATACTACTGTCAGAGAAGCAAAATATTGTAGTGATAAAATCATGTGATGTTTTAGATGGTCATGTTATGCCTTTAGAATTGAATAAGAGAGCAAATCCTCGATTAGGTCAACCAGAGAATTCAATTTCTAAAACAGCAGGTCTGGAAGTAGTTTTAAAACTGTGGTCAATGCACAGGTAATGTTGAAAAGGAACTTGAATGTATAAATTGGTCTAGTCAATGGAGCGATAGGAAGAGTGATTGCATTTCACACTTTTCCTCACAGTACAAGTATTGAACATGTTGAAGTTAAGTTTGATTGTGTAGAAGGAACTCACTTGATTCATCGGAGCTCTGCACGTTTCATGCTTTTTAAGGATACTTTTGTGAAAAGAGCACAGTTTCCATTGTGCTCTGCTTATGCAATAACTAGTCATAAATCACAAGGGTTGACTTTAGAAGCAGCACTTATTGACATTGGTAATACACTGTTTAAAGAAGGAATGTCATATGAAGCTTTGTCACGTGTGAAAATATAGAAGGTTTATTTTTAATAAACTTTGATGAAAGCAAAGTGGCATCTGATATTTCTTGAATTGAAGAATATAATATGTTACGTGTAATGTATGCTCATCACCTGAACCTTGTACATTCAAATTAAATCAGTACTTGTAAAACAACAACAAAAAACGGAATTTAATGGAGTTGTAGAGTCATTCAACTGTAACATACTCTCATTGCAGCTTTAAAAATGAAACAGGAGTCGAATGCTATTGTAATGCAGCTTTGTGTATTTTGTTTCAAATGACTCCATTGATTCAAGAAATAGCTTTAATGGCAGTGAAAGAGATGTGTGTTGAAAATCCACACAGTTTACATAAAGAATGCTTACTTAATGTTGTTAGAAGGAAAGATTTAGGATATATGTGTAATATTCTTGGTGAAGAAGAATATTAGATGCCCCTACATTATTGCATTGGCAACTTAAGGAGAGGTACTCAAGAACCCTCCTGGGCATAGTTGGCAGGGGCTTTGGCAGATAATCAACAATCAGCATAGCTGTCATCTGGCGATATGTGGAGGATAATGGGCTGGAGATCAATGTTTCTTAATCGAGAATATTGATGTTGGGAGGCAAAACAAGCCAAAATAAATCTTTGAAGAGTGCTGCTTGGTTTTTGAAAGGAGAGAAACTAAGCAAAGTGTTAGCTATACCATATATGGGAAAGACTATTAACAACAGCTCAGCTGACCCTCAAAGGGAGGCTGCACTCAGAAGCAAGACCTGAAACTTGGCCTTACAGGCTTGCCACATAGCAATAAAAGTTTTCACTGAAGCCAATTATTGATTTTTACCATCTTAAGGTTGCTCCCATACTCACATACGGAGCAGAGATCTCATCCACACTACCTGCCTCAGTCTGACCTAAACTGGAGAGCATTTTTTGGAGAAGGGTTCTCCTCCTTCAACAGAGCATACCTACCCAAATACTATGATGGGAATTGTGCCTTAAATATCTATATGCCATCGCAGTACGGAAAACTTGGGCCTTTTACAGGCAATGCCTACTGGGCGAACCAGAAGGAGGTTTCTTAAGTGCTGAACAGTGCACATCAGTCGACCACGCAATCAGTGTTACAGGATTGGAAACAGATTTGTGTTGCAATACTCCAAAGCTTGGGTTCATCTGAAGATTCTCTGAAATCATCACAAGGAAATGTCAAGTGCAAGCTTTATGACCAAGACTGGATTGACAGTTGTGAAAATAAGACCACAAAGAATCTCTATGGCCATCCATACTTGGAATGCAGATCAAGAGGATCACTTCCCAAATATCTGGAAAGATTTCCAAGCCACCGGCGCAATTTAACAATTCATGAAATTTTGTATGAACCTTCTGACAACAAGAGAAGTCATCGAAGTAAGGACCAAAAATAAACATATGAGAACATTCAAAGGTAGACTTTGTAATGTGCCCAGAGAGACACTGTATCATCTGGAATTAATAGGTCCGTCTTTGTGTGAACAAAGAAGTAGGTGGTTAGGAAAGTTCCTGGCACAATTTACAACTTTGTCACTGGAGGATTGGTGGGTGCTTCTCCTAACAGGTGAACATGTCTCTATCACACTTGCTTTGCTTGCATACTTGAAGGATGTCATTTGTCTGCTGGATTAAGTGCTCCCACTTTAAAGGAAAACTGAGGAATCATTTCATATTAAGTGTGGTTCATTTGACTATGACAAGGGGGGGTTGCCCCCTCACAAGAAAAGACACAAATGTTTTGTTTATTGTGTTTCTTGTATTTTATTCATGTACATAGTATAAAGTTTGATTTTGTTTAAACCAAGGCTAATAAATCAAATAAAAAATAAAACATGCAAAATAAAAATGTGAAGTAAAAGCATGCTAATAAGTGTTTTATGTAAAGAAGGACATGGTTTGTTACTAGAATGTTTTTAAAAACTGTACAAAATAAATTTAGAGGTAGTATTGTGCAGATTATATAATTTACAAGAGAAAATAGCATTCTGCAATCTTCTACTTCTGTTTTATTGAGTAAAACACTGACATTTGAATATGTACACTTGTTCCCTATTGGCGTGAGGTTACATACATGGTTCCACATGCAATTTCTTTGAGTGTGAGGGAGTGTAGAAGCTGATGACTGTTTACATGTGAAAAAAGTAAACAATAATTTGTAGATAAAAAAACATATAGGGCAATTGAAATACAAAATCAAAATAACTGACTAAAAAGGTAACTCTATTAATTGTATAAATATGTTTCATGTGCAGTGCAGGGTTTTTAGAAAAGTCAGACATTCTATTCAGCCATTAAACTGTGCATTGTCTTTCATTTTTATGGTAGGTTTAAGACAATTGTGATTAGCTTCTAAGGTGTGCAGGTGGCCAGAAAAAAGGACGCACACCAAATTACGAAAGAAGTTATGTAGATCAAACTTTTATAATTTAGAATACATTTGATATAGTAAAACAAGGTATTCCACACTGTATAGCAGTATCAGTGCTCACAGAAGTTCTGATAATGTGTAGTTTTAAGGTTTTTTAAAATATGATGTGTATGATGTGAAAGGTCATTATCAAATGTTCATGTGTGTAGGTGGCCAAAGGACACACACAGATTTTATAAGAAGTATGGAAATTACATTTGTTATGTTATTAGTGTAGTTTTTGATAAGTGTTAATTTGTTTATGCACAAACATGTTTATTGTCTTCATATTATTTAAAATATAGGTATGACTATAGTTTAAAAAGATCTTTACTCAAAATAATGTTACAGTGTTGGCATGAAAGCCTAGTTATGTTATATGTCTTGGTTTCGTGGTGAAGGTTGCATAAAGTAATCTGTAAATTAGTCATCATGTAGTGTAAAGTAATCATTGTATAGAATTTTCTAATGCAAAAGTAGCTTGTAATGGCTAAATGATAAGTATTTAAAATAACAGAACATAGGTTTTTTTTCTCCATTGAGAAGTTATTTTTCTCTATAGCGTGATTAATGAACACAACATGGTAATGGTTGTATGCTTGGAATACGATCAGTATTCTTTTAGTATCATTATGAGAGAAAACACATAACTAGTTGTGTATTTATCTTCTTATGATGAACACCATAGTACCACTGCAATGGTGATAGTGCATGGCATAAATGGCCTTTACCATTAATATTAAGTACATTTAATTTTTTTCAGAGTTCATATATGGAAGAAAGAGGCAAGGACATAAAAAGGTATTTGGTAAGACTTTGGATACATATATATGTTTAATGTATAAATGCACATACAAAGAATTGTTCATTTTTGTAATAATATTACACGGTTACGGTATTAGCCAATGAATAGCAGGATTTTTTCTGTGCGGATTAGGTGAGCAACTACTGCAGAGCTTTTAATCGCAGCTCTCATAACCATGGCTACAGGCAACAATTGACAATTTTGAGTACTGAAGCTGCATAAAATAAATTACAATAGATATTGTAATATATTTTTGCAGTCTGTGTTTAATATTATTTATTTTAGTAACTTAAAAGGTAGCCCTTAAACGGGCCATTTTGGGGGATGGAAAGAATTGCGTGGAATAGGGGAGGAAAATACATAAGGATGAAACATTTAACAAAGGGAAACAAAATAAAATCCAACATATATTATTTTACAAAAAAGGGGGGAAAAATTGTCACCCAAAAAAATAAATGCTAAGCATGGCAGGTAATCTGATGTTAAGCGATTAACTTTATCCATTGCTCAATAGTGGCATCTCCCTGGAATACCCATTTGCAGTATCCTTTAAACATGACTTGCATCCTGGAAAGGTTGGGTGTCGGTAACAGAGAGGTCAGTGTAGTAGATACCACTGCTGATGTAGACGCTTCATTTCCACTGGTGGATGGAGGTTCTGCAGGTGGTGCTGATTTTCATCAATACAGGGAAAGGGTCCAATGCATTTTTTCTTTTGTGATGTTCATGGGCTTTACGATATTAATCATCGACATCGTGCCAGTGGACTCTCACCAGATGGTTAATCATTATCGATGTTCCCAGATGTTGAGATGGAATATTGGAAGGCCCACAGCGTAGAGTCTTATTGCAGAAGGTGCACAGTACCTCCTCCACCTCTTTTCTGGAGTGGTGTTCCTTCTCTTTAAAGAATCACCACGTGTCTGCCGTTTTCTTCATGCCTGTTTGCTTCTTCCTTGGTGGTGAAGGATTGTTGACCCAAATGATGACGTCATCCTCACTGCTCCTACTCTCATGGTCGGACACGTTGCAATGTCCAACCGGGGAGTAAAATATAAAAGAATAAAAATGACAACATGAAATAGACAATGCTGTAAAAAATGAAAACGTTTAAAAAAAAAAGAAAACAAAAAAGTAAAACAAAAAATAGACAAACTAAACAAATCACAAGAAAAATTGGATTTTGGGGAAACTGGGTAAAAAGGATGAGGAGATTAATGGGTAATGGGCCAAAGGTGCTTGCAGTGACTCAGAAACCCTTTGACTAGCAAGTGCAGAAAGCAATGATTAATGTAAAGTTATGTTTTTGTGGGTGTGGTGAATATTCACAGCTACAAACTGCTGTCCCGTCTGATTGGAGAGTCTCATATGCGCATTTGTCATCAAACAGCATGGGCTCAGCCGCGTTGATAAACTGTGTCATGTGATTGAATGGTTAGTTGACGCGTAGACAAGTCACGTCTAGGCACAGAGCAACAGCGCACGTTTTATTCTCTAATGCATTTTGTGAGAAGAGGCAAAGCCGCATCACAGGTTTTGTATGTCCCATTAGCTTATTCATAGACGTGGGTTACGTTAAAAGGCATGCCCATACTTGCGTCCATACTTCGCAAAGTGTGATTGGTTCTTTCGTTGGCACGTGGAACGTGTAGGCGCAGAACCACAGTGCGTAAAACCATTGGCTGGCATGTCAGGTGCGAATATGCATAGCCGCGTCTAAGAATGCAGACGTTCTGTTGGCTTATTTCACACACATGGGTTACCCCCTGCCCCCAGTAATTGCTGTTCATAGTCGCGCATGAATCCTTAGTAGACACGGCAATAAAACATAAAAATAAATAATTATATATGTATATATCTACATATATATAGGTATTAGTCTTGTAAATATTTATTTTTAAAAATATTGCCAGTTAATGTAAGACTTTACATAAATAGGACATATACATGTAAATACTTCAACAAGTTAAGTACATATGCAAACTCATGTTTTGTAACAACATGTTTATTTGGGGGGAATGTAGTTGTACAATTGCTTTTTATTTTACATTCTATACATAAAACAGTGTTTTGATTAGCTAAATTGCATGTATTATTATAACAAAACCCTTGAAATTCAAGGAAAATAACTTTAGTTGCAGGGACGTTAAGGTGAGCAATACATTTTAACAAAACCCTTGCAATTCAACGAAAACATTTTAGTTTCAGGAACATTAAGGTGAGAACTTAATGTGAGAAAAACCTGGAAATTTAGCTAAAGGCACCTTAACTTACAGACCACATTACTGATGACAACACTAATTACATTACAACAGTAACTGGCCTTAAGCATGGCCTTCAGCCATGGTCACTGGGCATGGCCAAATATATTTTAACACATGAATGGGTAGTAGTCATGGCCCTCAGTTATGGACAGTGGTCACAAACTTCACCCCTGTCCACTTTAGCCAGGGCCATTGACTACAACTTTAAATGTTGCCCACTGTATGTTTGAAAACAGTGATGGGCATGGCTTTTAACTAGCACACTGGTATTTCTGAACAGTAACCGACCACTAACTAGCTGTGGCCTTTGGTACTGGCTAGTGACCTCAGCTTTTGTCATGACCAAGTCCATACCCTAAATTGTTATTCAGGTAATCAAACTTTTAATGAGCTAACTTATGATGTTATGTCTTATTCCATTATTGATATAATCAGTTATATTGAATGTAATCAGTTTTGTCGCCAGTGATGGCATCAGCAATGTGATTTGTAATGTTATTGGTGTTCTCATAAAACATGTCATTCGTGATATCATCAGTGATGTGATCTGTGATGCCATCAATGTGGTCATAGGCTGATCAACATGGTGCATGAAGTTAAGGTTGCTTTAGCTGAATATCCAGGGTTTTGTTGTATTAAGGTCTCACCTTAACGTCTCTGCAACTAAAGTTTTTTTCCTTGAATATTTATATAGGTGCACCTTCAAAGTACCACAATCAAAATTCTCACAGCTGTCTTCTTGTCATAGCAGGGAATCTTATTATTTTACATCCCAACAGGATGTGTCCAGTGCATTCTTCCTAACCCCTTGGCTAAGGATATCTCTTTATCAATCAGTACTTCAATACCTTGTTCCGAGGTTTAATGCATCACCTTCCATCACTCTTGTCACAGGTAATCTTCTCATAAATAAAACACTTCATCCCAATTTCCCACTCTATACAAACAATTCGCTCCCACCTTTGTTTGTCACTACAATACTTACATTATCCGTGGATTGACCAAGGCCTCCAGTATCGCTCCTCCTTCAACGGGTTGCTCACCTTCACCCTGCAGGGCACCTCCACAGGGATCAGGGCAGGATTTTCACCAACGGGGTTCCTGACAACAATCTCAAAGTTTGCTTTTGATTCTCAGGTCTCCACAGGTTACTTCATAGTCTTCAGGATCACAGCGGCAAAAAGTTGACGATATGGGGGTCCTGGTCAACCATCTGGATCTGCTACCATATATAAAGGAGGGGTGGAAAAGCACAGCCTTGTGCACACCAAGTAGGCCAGGAAATCCCAGGCTCAAAAACAGAAGTCCGAGTAAATGGTGAAGGCCTGTTTTTTTAAACAAATGTAAAACAGGGACAGCAATAAGCGTACAAGTCTCAAAGCTCTCCAATTTCATAATATTAAACAATGGTTCAAAAAGCAAAAATACGTCGCTTTTGACGTCACAATGTTATCTGGGTTAGTAAAACCTACAGGAAGATGGGATTGGGTTAGTTGTATCATATAAATATATAATATATAGGAGTCAATATTCTGATTGGTTTTACTCTGTCTGATGGCTCCACCTGGGACCACCTCTAAATTGACAATGGTGAATACATGTCATCTCCACAATACTTGATTGAGAGCAATGATTGGTTGGCATGGGCTTCGGCTTAACCAACCTTCATTCTTTGGCAGGTCACCAGAACATGAGCAACCTTTTATGGCAGGGGGATGGACATCCAAATGCCGCCTTTCCCAATTAAAACCCAACATCTCTGATTTTCTAGGCCACGAGCCCGGTCTTCTGCTTTGAACGGGGTTCTATCTTGTATCTTTTATTTGGGAATTCAAAAGGAGTGAAGGTCTTGGTGTCTCTACGTCTGAAGCTAATGAATAGTCCTTGTCCTCCAACTCTAATTCACGTGTGAAGAGACCACGTTTTGAATTATTATACTCGGCTTTTACCAGGAATTTAAAGTATTTTACTGTGGCTGCCGTTACCCTCTCCATCCACTGAACACTTGTTTGAGCTATTTCTCTCTCAGTGTTAGTCTTATATATGAGCACCGGGTCCTTGGAGGCTGTCAGTTTCTTTATTTAATCTGACACACATATATCTTACGCTTGGGAACTGCTTATCTCATGCGCTCCTCGGTACCAGTCCAACCTAATTTTTTTATAATTACCTTGGCGAAATGTGTAGCTACTGTTCAATGTGTTCATCTCTGTGCCTTTTAGCTAATTCAGCGAGTTTGTTTTTCATGCAGCTTCAATGCTCCTTCAAGCTCTCCCATTTAGTGTGACGTCACTTTTGACGTCACAATGTTATCTGGGTTAGTAAAACCTACAGGAAGATGGGATTGGGTTAGTTGTATCATATAAATATATAATATATAGGAGTCAATATTCTGATTGGTTTTACTCTGTCTGATGGCTCCACCTGGGACCACCTCTAAATTGACAATGGTCAATATATGTCATCTCCACAATACTTGATTGAGAGCAATGATTGGTTGGCATGGGCTTCGGCTTAACCAACCTTCATTCTTTGGCAGGTCACCAGAACATGAGCAACCTTTTTATGGCAGGGGGATGGACATCCAAATGCCGCCTTTCCCAATTAAAACCCAACATCTCTGATTTTCTAGGCCACGAGCCAGGTCTTCTGCTTTGAACAGGGTTCTATCTTGTATCTTTTATTTGGGAATTCAAAATGAGTGAAGGTCTTGGTGTCTCTACGTCTGAAGCTAATGAATAGTCCTTGTCCTCCAACTCTAATTCACGTGTGAAGAGACCACGTTTTGAATTATTATACTCGGCTTTTACCAGGAATTTAAAGTATTTTAATGTGGCTGCAGTTACCCTCTCCATCCACTGAACACTTGTTTGAGCTATTTCTCTCTCAGTATTAGTCTTATATATGAGCATCGGGTCCTTGGAGGCTGTCAGTTTCTTTATTTAATCTGACACACATATATCTTACGCTTGGGAACTGCTTATCTCATGCGCTCCTCGGTACCAGTCCAACCTCATTTTTTTATAATTACCTTGGCAAACTGTGTAGCTACTGTTCAATGTGTTCATCTCTGTGCCTTTTAGCTAATTCAGCGAGTTTGTTTTTCATGCAGCTTCAATGCTCCTTCAAGCTCTCCCTTTTATTTGAGCATAGTAGCGCCGTCCATTGTATCCAAAATGTCTGCTTTTCACAGTGGCGTTTCTGCATTAAGTAAGCATTATGTGTATCCGTATGCATCTTGCGTTACAGCAGATATATTCGAGTATATGTGTTCTAGTGTCTATTGAGTGCAATAAATGTTCTTGATGCATAAATGCAGGTTGACCTAATATCCGTGTAACTTTGTGATGAATGAATATCTGCATCTCGTCTCGTGCATCTGTGTGTGTCAGAAGTGGAATTACATCACTTTCATTCGTAATTCTTTAGCAGCAGCATGTTCAAGTATGCCAGATCTTGTATGCTCATCTCTTCTTTGATCATTCCAGGGTAAGGCAGATAGGGTCGTCTTAGTGAATAATGCCTTTTCGCGTCTGCAGTTTGGCAATGGAGGGGAGCAGTTGTCAAGGCTGATGCGCTTCTCTCATTTTTATGATAGAGAGTCAGAGGAGGGACCGACGCCATCGATGATGCATTTATCTGTTTCTCAACGCAAAGCTGGCTGCATTGTCTGACATTATTTTTGTAAAGGTGTAATTGTAGAAGGGGTGTCTGTACATACGCAGAAAAGAAAGGATATGATGAATGAGGAGTGTTTTGCCATCTGGAATGTCTATAGTTCGCATTGTTGAGATTCTGATGTGTTCATTGTGTACCACAGCAAACATTTCTCCTCTTTTGTTTACTTGGTTGACCTGAAGGAACTTGAAATTATTCTGAATGGTTTTGTGGTATGCCACCTAGTAGTCATCTCCAGCTATTTCTTTGTTATGAATAGAATAATGTGCCTCTTCCCCTAAAAAACTCATCAATCTCCATTCTCGACTAACCCATTTTTAAGCTGTTTGTGGCTTTGTGTTGATCATACTTTTTGGGTTTGTCTTATACTCTGTGGTAGTGGGTATCAGTGGACTCGATTTTGTGGGTGGTTGTTTTTTGGGATTGGTTCCTTATTGAACTATTCTCATAGTTTATCTGTTGTGTCTGTTGGGTCACTGGGCCACACTCTAACACATACAAATATATGGGCAATCCTGAGATGCATCAGAAATAGATGTGCCTCATTCATAAAAATGTGTATCTCAGAGATGCACCACTTTAGAAAATCAGTGTAAAATGTGCACACAATATGTGCAAAGTGGGTAGAAAGCATGCAAATACACCAAATGAAGCATGCACGTGGGAGTGACCACAGAAAGTGAGCAAAGATGCACCAATGGCCTGATTCACAAAACCTGATCACTGGAATTTCTCCCCAAAAATTCTTCAACATTTGTACCTTTCTCAATGTGGCACATTTAGCCAGGAAAAGAGTGCCACTGATTTCTTCTAACCAAATAAACACACAATCTAAGCCAACAAAACATTCTAAAAGCCCAGCACAAACAGATAGGTAAACATTACCAAATGGCGAATTGAATAGACCGTAGACCTCAGTAGGTTTATTTCGCAACACTCTCTTACTGCAATTCCCTATTTCTTCTGTGCTCAATCTGCAGCCTGACTGCTCAGGAAACTATTGGTAAGGAGTTAGAGCCTATTTGTGGTCTGTTGGAGGTATATTGTAGTGTTTCGGTGTCGTTTTTCTGCACATTTCTGTTCTCTGGACACTCCTTTACTGTGTTGTTTCTGTGGGCTAGTGCTTTGTTTGTGCTGGCTTTTTTCCTTTCCCCTCGCAATTCACAGAAATTGACTAAGGCAATCAGGGGGCTCTTGCCTTTTTTTCCCAGCTTTCTCTTACTGCTCTCTTCTGTGTCTTCTGTACTCAATCTGCATCCATCCTGCTCAGCAAATACTTGGTGTGGAGTTTAGAGCCTGTTTTGTGGTCTATTAGAGGTATATTTTAGTGTTTTAGTGGTATTTTCTGCACGTTTCTTGTCCGAAGGGCTGCTCCTAGATGTTACAGCCCTTTGTTTGTTTCTGGATTTTCCCCCTTTCTCTTTCCAATTCATGACATTTGGCTGAGGCAGTCAGGTGGCCCTTACCTTTGTTTTCCAGCCATCTCTTACATATCTCCCCTGTTTCTTCTGCACCCTATCTGCATCCATCCTGATCATCAAACACTTGCTAAGGACGTGTGCATCGTGGAGGGATATTTTTATATAATTGTCTGCTCCTAGACAGCACTGTGTTTGTAACCTAGTCTTTTGTTTGTTTCTAGCTTTTCTGTGTCCCTGCCATTCTCCAATGCTTAAGCACTGCTCCTAGTGGAAAAGGGTTCCACCTGTTAGTCTCTTCGCCTTTTGCCACAGCCCTGTCTCTATTTCCATCACCACGCCCACCACTTAACCTGTCTGAATATACTGAAAATGCATCTGTTACTAGTAAATCTGTTTGGAGCCCTATGTCTATCCCTGAACATCTTATCACACAGCTTGATTGAATAATTATGCTAGCCACTCATCTGTATGGTTAATTGCACTGCTAAAAACAATGTGGTTGACTCACTGTCTATGTGCCTGCTTACCTAACACATAGACATATATGTTAAACTTCATGACTGGCAATTATCTAGCCAAATTTGGCTCATAACATCTGCTTTGTAGATTTGCACAATGTTGCACCTGCTTAGATACTACATCCCTAGCATTTAGGGAGGTTGAATTCGTTTGACTCCAGAATAAATGCAGATTTATTACTGCTGCCTATATACCTAGAGCATAACTAGTTTACCTTTACTTGTGCCTATGTACCAAGTACATACAGGGTCTGCATATAAATTCTCCTACAGACCGTAACTCACTGTGCTATCCCTATAACAACGGGGTAACTTGTGGTACTTTATCTATAACACCAACAAATAACTGGTTGAACTTCGGTATGTGCCTGAACAAACAGCATCAAGCTAAATCATCAGACCTATTATATGCATGAGCTGACAACCACACTCTCATGAACCATCACCAAGCAAGCTTCAGAAAAGGGATAAACAATATAGATCAGTAGTCCAGACTATTTCCCCTGATTGAGAAGTATACCACCCTGAGGAGACTCAATGTATATGTCCTATTTGTTGACCTCCATACAGCCTGCGGCACTGTACCCCTCAAGAAACTTTGGGGAGTGTTACTTGAGTATGGCATCCTGCATGCACTCTTGTCAGATGTTCTTTTATCATGTGAGGTCAATAAGGCACTAGTGAGCTGGGGCGCAAAACGACAGCACCAATAAAGGTGCAAAAAGGCATTGAACAAGATTTCAGGTTGGCTCCAACATTGTTCCTTTTATATATTAATGGAGTAATAGATAACATTTTAGCGGCCCCTCCTGGAGCCACGACTTCAGCGGGGTGTAAAAGTACCCTGTATTACTGTTCGTATATGAGGTGATCCTCATCTCACTAACTCCAACAGGTTTAAAAAACAGTTTCAGCTCTTCCGAGACTTCTGTTCCAAAGGGGGTCTTGACATCAACAATGGTAAAATGAGGTTGATGTTTATTTCTAACAAAAGAAAAACATCCACCCGACGTTTTAATATTAGAAGGAGATATTATCAAACAAGTCAAGTCATATGACTATCTGTGAGTGAAATGTGCTAGCTCTTGCAAGTGGGATCATCAGCTGAAAAAGGCATGAGCCAAACTTTCTAGATATCGTGTATTCATGGGAATGGTTATGTGAGACCTTCACTGGCAGCTTAAAAACTTCAAACTAGACAGGCTGCCCTTTATGTGGCAGATAGTTGGGGTTATGTGAATTATGGGGATAATGTGTAATTGAGAACAGTTTTCTAAAAATAAATCCTGGGGTTACTAACTAGTACATCCACGCTATTTTTACATGAACAATTAGGCCTGCCCTATTTTAAGAACAAGGTGGCCCTTAGACCAGACTTATACTGGAATAGGATGTGGAGCAGTCCAGAACTGCACACATACAGAAAGAAAGCAGAATCCAAAAGGAAGAAAGAACAAAGGGAGAACTGGGAGCAGCCCACACTTCCCCTTCTGATCAGGCATCTCAAGACTCTAGCGGTTCCCACTACATTGTCTCAAGAGACCATTGACAGCTTTTATCTCCAGATATCTCCTGAAGCACCCAGCTGGACCACATTACTATGACCTAACATTGGTCTGAGAAAGAGTACTCACCAAAGACTTTCAAGAAGATTTTGTTGGACCCTGTTTGGAGAGCAATCCTTTCCAAGGTCCTTCAGATGTGAAGTGAAGGCAGATCAGCCAAGGTCTAGGAGAACTCCGCCTGCTAACCATCCCCATGGACTATCGGGTGTGAAGTACTGCTGGAAGGGACCTGCATCTCTGCCAACCACAATGCTGCACAGGACCTCACCATGCTGAAGGTCCCTTGAAGGTGTGTGACAGCCTCCACCATGTTTGAGAGCTCAAGGAAATAACTCATCTTGTCCTTGAGCCCCTGGAATGGGTCTCACAGCTCCTGAGGATCAAGACAGCCGGGTATCTGCAATTTTGTCAACAAACTGTTGCGTGACATAATTCAAACGATTTTGACACTGTCAGAACCTCTGTGACCTCCCAAAGCAGCCTTTTTGAACTGCTGTCCTGCACGTTCAAAACCATTCACTGCTGCGACGTCCCCTCTGAAAGTGTGTTGATGCTTCAGCTCACACAAATAAGTACTGCTACACCTACCCTGCTTCAACTGCTTTTTGGACCTCCAGTTTTTTCATTTTCAAATGAGTCGCAGATCAAACTGATCCTGGTGTTCTTTACGACTTCAAGCACTTGCATCGAATGGCAGCTTTCTTCAGTTTGCCCATTCTTTAAAATCTGCTTGCTGCTGGACTACCAAGACTACCACATGTTGAACCACATCAAACCACCGAACAGCACCTAGAAGACTGGATCACTGCTATTGAACCACCAATACACCTCAAAGGTATAATTAACTGATATCTGCCCCATGGGCCATTCTGGGCCTTTGAGTCATATCCATCCCTTTTTGCAACTCTAGAAGATATCCTTTGGTCATTTGGGGTTTGTATTGCCTTTTTGTACCCCTGTCTCTTTACCCGGAGTGATGCATCTTAATGTCTTTCTTATTCTGTGTTCTTTCTATCAGGATAGGTGCTTGTAGTGTTATTTTTTTTAGAACCATGATTTGACGTTACATTTTGCTATTTGTGCTACTACTGAACCACTTCCACACTCCTCTTGAGAGTATCGCCTTCCCTCATCCCACAAATGGTGAAAGAGGTATATCTCTTAACTGTGTCTGTTTTACATTTATGATTGTGTTGGCTCATGGTGTGCAGAAGTGTGAATGCTGAGTATACGCTTTAGCCTGTGCTCATCATTGCACTCCTGTAGGGCAGATGTCAATTCCTCACAGGGTGAATCTCCAAAAAGTTCTAAATGGTTGCAGAAATTAAAGAAATAACAGAATGGTGCCTCGGAAATCATCCAACTTGCTCCTCGCCCAGTACTAATTGTGATGAGTCTGTGGGACTATGAGAAAATAGGTTGCTGGCTGTAATCACACATTATAAACCAGGTGGATTTGATTTTCCTATTTGCCCTTCTTGAGCGTTGACCAGTACTTTCAAGCAGAAGGTGCTTGCTCCCTTTTAAAATAGCAGACTTTCATTGAACCAAGCAAGCGGGCTAAAAGCTTGATTATTTGTGGCTATCTTAATGTACCTTATGTCTCCTTGGCTAATGTTAACAATAGCATTGTTTTACTTGCATCTGCATCCAGTCCTTTACCTAGGTATAACGTAACAATATGTGTGCTGAAAATAACATTACACGGAATTTGAATTTGGTTTGCTTTGAGAGGTCCACAGGTTCAGTTGTAGCTTTTTCAGACCTAACATCCTCTTGTGGAATTACAGAGTTGTTTCATGGATTCAGTTTATCTCCTGAAGTCCAATTTAAGTGACAGGGGATGATGGAGTGCTTTATGTTGGAATGCATAGGAGAAAAGCAGAGAGAAATCTAGTGGGATATGTGTTCCATTATTTTCGACGTTGCGAATTCTCAGAAGAATGACTGAATGGCTAGAGATTAATGCATTCTGGAATTCAGAAAGACATGCACTCTAGTGCATGCATATAATTCATATAATGGCTCTGGTCTGCACTGGAAATGAAACACACACATGGTAATAGCATGTGAATGGATCAATTATCGCATTTTCAGGAAAGGTAAAGAAGAGTCTGATAGTGGTCATGATTGGATCACATACAGAACTAAATACCATGGCATGCCCATAATAAAATGCAATCCTTCCATGTTTAATTTAATTAATTGCAATAAAAATACATAATTCTGTTTTCAATTATATTAAGTGATTGCAATGACATCTAGGTGTAAATGAGTTGCAACACCTGATACCACTAGCAGATGTTGTCGCCTCAGCAGCTTAACAGTAAATCTGGTGGCACAGGAGACAAGCAGAAAATATATAAAAGTATTGTTAAATATGACAATGTTGCCTAAAGTATGTGAACATTTCAAGCAGTGAACGAACAAAGTACCCCCATGTTGTGACAATCCTGACAGAAGTCAAATGTGTCCATGATGTATGGTGTTCTCCAATTTCTCAATCATCTGCTTCGGCATAGGGGCACCGATAGGGCCTTATTTAGAGTGATGCAGAATGGAGTCCAATGTAAACTGTCAAAGTTTCCAATAATTCGTTTTTTGCAAACATGATTTAAAAAAAAAGCAAAATTAACTGCAAATGGCTCAAAACACTGGTGTGAATGAACCCGGGGATGTTAGTGCAAATGTTTTAACGAAACACAACTGCAGTGAACATCCGAATTTTAAAAACTATCATTAAAGATTACCATGATGTTATTAAGAAATAGAGGCTATTAATGTTTACTAGTTCTTTAAGAGCTGCAAGTGGAATAACAATGATAATTACATTTGCTTGTCTTAGAAACCTGACACACATCCAGAACTTCCTAGAAGGAATATTCGAAACATTAATATACAAGATAGGAGAGTTATTCTCATTTTGGAAAGTGACCATTTTTTCGACTTCTATGATTCATATCACTTTTGACTCAAGTACCTTAAAGCACAAAATACCAAACACAAAAAGGGAATGAGGTCATGGAAACGTTGAAAGAAATTGTATGTGGAAATACTTCATTTGTATTGGTAAAGTCAGGGCTCCCTATCGTTTTAGCTAACCACCTTTTCAGGCAGAACTGGTCAGACTTTGGCTCTCATTATGAGGTTGCTGGTAGGACGCTGGTGGTACCGGCAGCCTACCAGCAACCTCGGCTTACCGTTTCCACCACCCGATATCTCTGCCGCCTGTAATAGCGGGATATTACAGGCGGCAGAGGAACGGTAAGTTCCCATTCCTGTGGAGCCTCATAGGACTCCATGGGAATGGGAACACTGAAGCACTGTCACTGTTTTTTAATGGTGCTGGTGCTTCAGTGAAAAACCTGCCAGTAATTGCATGAACTACAAGTATGGCAGGCCTGACAGTAATTCACTGCCCTTACTGGCAGACTTGTAGTTTGCAGATTTTGAAAATGTGCCGGTAACCTTCTTTCAAGACCGGCAAACTTATGAAGGCCATTATGCTTTGTTTAAAGAGAGTCAATGACCACAATAGAAGCATTTACTTCAAGTTAGTAACAGAACAGACTTATGTTGGAGTCACCAGTCCAAAATGTGCCCAATGATAGAACCACCTCAATATAGCTTAGCTGACACTTCTCACCGAGCAGAACTGAAGTCACTGGAATCTTTATCAGCCGTAACCTGTAGCATAACCAACCAAAACCAATATTGGAGAGTACACTGATTGGTGGGACCTACTAAAAGATATTGGCAGCTGAACTGCAGCCTTTTTTAGTTTACTCAATACCACACAGTGCTCTTATAGACATCCACCTGCAAATATCCTCAGCTGAATGTTAAATGTTAAACGATTAGCATGTTGTTTTTCTCATAGGGAACAATCAGGCGTCTTATAGAGAGTAGACTGCAGACAAGGCTATCTAAGATCCGCTATCGATAACTCTTTCAATTTTATCAACACATAGCAGTAGTGTGTCTTTAACAATAAAGATCAATTATCATGCTGTCCCAAATTCAACTTTTTAACCAGTTGACATGCTAAAGTTATAGAACATGGATATCAGATTTAGATAAACCTAGTGCCCCTAAATAGCTTTCAAGTCTGTGATTGTCCTCTAATAGAGTAGGCCAAACCCTAAACATGTCCTAAGCAATCACATAAAATGTCCTTTTTGGGAAATTCTAGTATCTCACTACACACAACATGGCTTTGTTACTATTAGCCTCATGCCATGTCCCAGAAAATTGCTGTTACTGTTGTAAATATTTAGCTACATTTGAGAATGACAGAGATAATAAACATGTAACACCAGAAGCAGGCACTTCAGAAATTCAGACAGTTAGAATCTAAAGAAGGGGATGTGAATGATATGGCTTCCAATGAAATGCTTTATAAGATGGCAAATGGAAAAGCCAACACACATCCCCCTGTGAAGATTTCCTTTTGAGTATCATGGACAAGCTATCCATTTTAATAGAACAATTAGGGAAACTCTGATCAAGATGAGCAATGACCACACTGTTGGAAGAAAGGATTGGTGTGGTTAATCTTGTCTCAATTTTAAAAAGGAAATTGGAGATCTTTACTTTGCAACATGTTCCATCATTAGAGAAACAATGTTTGTGCAAGAATATTATTTTAGGGGGAACACAATACAGGTTACCGGGTTACAGGAACGCAAGGAGAAGAGGGAGACAATTGGAATTCCTAAAAGAGGTCTTCCTAAAATCCCTCACTTCTGGCCTGGAAAAATTCTGGTAAAAAGTTGGGCTGATAAGCAACTTCAAAAAGAGACTGAAGAATGTGGGGTGTGGGAAAAGCAATGACAGGAAAAGATAGCAACTTCTGCATGGTTCTCTTCTACAATCCTGAACTCGTGATGTGGTTTCCACTCCTTTTTGTAGCTCCCCTGCCATAGAGATAGCAGCAGCATTTGTTAGAGGCAGCCAAAATAAGAACATGATGTTGTCTTTACCTGATAAACCAGCAGTATTGGTGTATGTGCAGTTAAGACAGTGTGCAGCAATTCTCCCTCTTATCCTGCTTACACAGACAATGGGCCTCATTACGAGTTTGGAGGCAGCCATGCCCTTAATAAGGGCATGATATGATAGGTTATTTATAATGCGCTTAATACCCAGAGGTTTCTAAGTGCGGACCCAGGGATCGAACCTGTGTTGCTCCATGTCGTCTTGCTTCCAAGGCGAGCACGTTGCCGCTGAGCTATCCTCCCGGGTCCGGGTCCAGGTCTGGGTTCCCTGAATGGGGAAATACCGGGCCATTCTGACCTTGGTATTTCCCCATTCAGGGAACTCGGACCCAGACCATACCCATTCCGATTTGAGCCCCCACAGGGCTCAATGGGAATGGGGAGCATGCTAACAACGGGCCCGTCATTAGGAGCAGACCTCGTAATAGGGCAGTAAGGGGTTAACAGCTCCCGCGCCTTTACCGGTGACATGAACCCCTTACTGCCCACCTCGTAATGAGGCCCAATGCCTTTGCCACGTGTATATCAACAACACTTCCTTCCACTCTCTTATCCCCATCAGAGACATCTCAAATCAGGGTGCTGCAGTGGGGAGCTTCCATACCTCTGATTCCCATGTGCTGTTTTAAGGATAAGCCTACAGCACTAAAAGTCAGTCACAGTGATCCAGGAATCAGTTTGGGAAGAAGAAGGTGTTAGAGCAATGTTCCACTTGGGGCATAGTAGTGAGCTACGCCAGTGAATGTTCATCCGCAGTGACAGACAGTATAGCCCAGAGATAATTAAGAAATGAGTATGTTCTTTGATGTTGTTTCAGGTGATGCTGCTTGTTTGTCCTTTACTTGCTAGAGTAATTGGTACACATAGTTTAGGCCTGTGGGCAACCAGATTCGAGCATTCAGGAGGCTGATGGTCACTTGACCGGGTCCTGGCACTCAACTGCTCTGACCACCACCAGTTTTCCTATCTCCCCGGTAGCCGGATAGTGACTCTAGGCCACCTCGAGGCAGACAGCGTTGCTGGTCATGTAATTAGGCCCTTCCACTCAGCTCTTTGGCCCAACACAAATTTCACCAGTCCTCCTTAGACATCATCATCACCAGCATTCTCAGAAAAGGATGTACAAAGACAAAGTCCTCAGTAATTTGTGTCTATTTGTGCCTAACAGTGCCAATGGGCTGACCCACTATCCTGTATTTCACCTACAAAGATGTTGCTGCTACTACTAGTACTCGCCAACAGATATCACAATGTGTCCTCCCCCTCAACAGCCTATCGCCACCCTTGCTAGAGTACAATTGGCCAAGCGCTTTAGGCAGCCCCAACAAGCTAACCTAGTGAAGCTAATCAGTAATCGCCCTTGCCCCCATCCAACCCCCATAGACCACATGCGCATGCCACTTCATGCTGATCAAGTGCACGCTCAACAGTCACTCACTCTACAGAATCACTGACCTCATCTCGTGCTACTTATTTGACACCTGCTCCATCACAGAAACATGGATCATCCCTTTTCTTGGAGAATTTAACACCCCAGAGTCTCACGCCATCAGCAACACTCAAAGCTTGCTTTTCACACTGACTAAATCCAGGGGCTTTAAGCACATTGGACTCTCCCCATGCACAACAAAGGCTACATGCTAGAATTTGTCTTTACATCCTCCCCTAACCTCAAATCCCATCGCACTCGACTGATCTGACCACACCAACATACCAGTGTCAATCACCCACTCGACCACAGCCAACAGAGGTCAGGCCATTTCACTCAGCACTGCTCATTCAAAACCTTCACCGTCAATAAGATTAAAGCAAACCTCACACACTTGCCCATTCCAGCGAGTGCATAGTCCTCCAAGAAGTATTCAACAACTATGCTTTGAAATTGGTGAACACTCATGCCCCCAAAAAACAACAGTGTTAAGACCAAACCTTGCAGTTGGACACCCACATGCTCACCTCCAACAAATGCTCAATCATAGACCTAGGGAAACAGTGGTGCTAAAACTGTAACCCTGGACATCTCATCCACCTTAAATCTCTCTGCGCTAACCATGGTATTCTGATTACTGATGCCAAAGCTTCTTAATATGCCACAAAACCCACAGCATTCCTTAACAGGATCAATTATCTCTTTCAACTAGGAAGGCATTTTATCAAACCCTGGCTCAACACCAAGGAGCCAAGAACTGAAGAGAAATGCAACAATTATCTCTTCCAACTAATAAGGCATTTTACCAAACCCTGACCCAACACCAAGGAGCCAAGAACTGAAGAGAAATGCTACAGAATCACCAAATGTTTTTAATTGAATAGACAAAATCCAACAGATCATCTCTCCTCCATCACCAGCAGGTTCCTAAATGCACACACCTCCCTCAAACCTACTTACTAATCTGACAATATCATCCAAGCCTCTGTCATTAAACAATTGATGGACCTGCCACTCAACACACTCCTCAGCAGCATTATTGCGTCTTTCACCAAACAGTCATTCCTGGTCTCAAGAATGGTCTCATATGACGTTTTTTGAAAATACTAACCCTAGACCCAGCCGACCTAGCCAACTAATTTCCCTTTACCAACTGCCCCCAAAATCTTGGAAAAAGTAGTCGCTGCAAAACTGCTCACAAGACTCGAACAACTACACCTTTTGCACCATGGTTTTGCTCCAAGTTTAGAATTGAGAAAGCCACCATCCAGGTGGTGGATGGATCAGGGTGGCTCTTGTTTTAATGGGCTACTACCTTTCAGCTGCATTTGGTACCATCGACCACCCCATACTTCTCTTCCTGCTCACGGACAAGGTAGGGTTTCCTGGCACTGTCCTGAATTAGTTTATCTCCTTACTCCCGGGAAGACACCAAGCCATCCAAATGAACACATTGCTTTCAGTGGATGGATCTGAGTGGCTCTTGTCTCCTTGGGCTACTACCTTTCAGCTGCATTTGATACCATCAACCACCCCATACTTCTCTTCCTGCTCGCGGACAAGGTAGGGTTTCCTGGCACTGTCCTGAATTAGTTTATCTCATAACTCCCGGGAAGACACCAAGCCATCCAAATGAACACATTGCTTTCCAACCAATACCCACTCCCCAGTGGAGACCACAGGGCTCAATCCTCTAACCAATCTTTGTCAACAATTATATGAAGCGCCTGGTTACACTGCTCAAAGATCCTGATATAGGCATCCAGCATAGAACAGGCAATACTCAGTTGTACATGACAATAAAAAGCCCACAGGAAATCAGTTGTCTCTGTGATTACCTAGTCATCATCGAGTCCAGGATGTCGAATGCCTATCTCAAAAGTAACCCCTCCAAGGCCAAAATCTTCCCCATCTGTTTGTTTGCTAAACAACAACTTGTCCAACAATGGTTCAATGATTTGGGCCTGGACAGATTTGATGTCCAGTTCTCAGAGTATGCAAAACCATTAGGCTTCACCATTGACAGCCGACTATTTTGCCAGAAACACATCACCAAGAAGGTTAAAAATCTCCACCTATGCGAAAAATTAAACAGTACATCAAACTGCAGGACTTCCGGACTGCATTACAAGCATTTGAGGTTTCCCATATTGATGAGGGAAATACCCTCCTGAAGGGGCCCCCAGTCGCTCAATCGGTCCCCTAAAAGCAGTCCCCACACTGCAGTACGTCTTTTTATAGGTATGCAGCAATTTTTCCAAATCACCCTCAAACTACGCAAACCACATTGGCTTCCTCTCCAGGTCAGGATACTATTCAAGACCACATTAATCATCCAAAAAGCAGTCACAAGTAGCGCACCAGCTCACCTGGTGGCTAAGATCCACATATATGCTGGCACATGCTCCTCATGCCGCAAATCAACCACAAAGCTCAAATCACAACTTATTCCAGAAAGAGAGGACCCAAAAACAATCCTTCTCTTGTCCCGCTGGAACTCAATCCTGTTATTGGCTTTGAATGCCGCCACAATTCTTCAATTTTGGCAATCTCTCAAAACGTGACTTTTTCAACATCACCTAACCAAGGACTCACAGTACTGCTCTACTGTTGAAAGATGCAAGCCTAAACACTAGCTACCAACACACTGTACAATGCTCTGCTGCTCTCGAGCAAGTTAGACACTTTAAACATTAAAATAAAATTAAAATTCGAGTTGTATGTATTGTGAATGTTGATAACCCCCGCGGGAAGGAGGAAACAAGACTTTTGTTATGATGTTGCCATAAAGGTATGCTTTGATAAGTGATTATAAATGAAGATAAATAATGATATGGGAGTAGTCTGGCAATATGTTGGAAAATGTTGCAGTTAGGCTGCACATATTTAATGCAACTAAACCTATGAAATTCAGCGGATGTGGGAAGTCATGACCAACTTAATTCAGCGCGCTCCCGTTGACGTCTCCCACAATGCCATGTCCCCCATAAAGCCATTTTGTATGTCATTGTGAATCCCTTCTCTTATGACCCTGGGCTTTGTAATAGGAACTCACCGAGATAAACTGGTTATGACTTCCCACATCCACTGAATTTCAAGAGTTTTGTTGCGATAAAACGGCGCAACTTAACTGAACCTTAATTAAGGTTTTTCAGTGAATTTCAGGGGTTTTGATATAATATAGTTTTTTTTAGACCACCAGCCATGGCCAGTGGCCACAAATCTTGGCCAAGTCCATTGTATATTTTAAAACACTATCGGGCAACTAGATATGGCCTACGGCCATTGTCAGTGGCCATGGCCAAAGGCCGTTCCACTGTGACACATTCCCCCAACATGCTTCTTTTGATCCCATTAGCTGGATAAGGCCTTTGGCCGTGGCCGCTCTACATGTGTTTTGTGGCCACTATCCAGGGCCTTCAGCCCTAGCCAGTGAGCACAGCCTTTGGACGTGCCCACTGTATATTTTAAAACACTACCGGGCCACTTTCCGTGGCCTTCGGCCATGGCCACTGTACATGTTCCCCCAATGTGTTTCTTTTGGAGCCACTAGATGGCCTTGGCCTTTGGCTGTGGCCACTGTACATGCTTTTGGGCTCACCAGCCGGAGACATTGGCCCTGGCCTGTGAGCACAGCCTTCATGACCTGCACATGTCAATTTCCTCGACATGTTGTTCAAATAGGTTACCCCACACCTCAGTGTAAAAATCGACTTTTATTTGTATTAATATTATTTTTTCCCATAAGGGAAAAATGAAATACAATGAAATACAAAAAACTCTGAATATTTCAAAAACGGTTATTTTGCATGTGATGTATCACCTCGGATATGGAAACAATAACCTTGATTATGTGTAAACATCTGAGCTTTGAATTTGGTCCCCAACCCACCCTGAACTCCTTAGTTTCACATGGTGTCCTCTTTCCCCCTCCCCACCTCTAGCCTGATTGCATTTCATCCTTTTTCCTCCTCCAAATGGCATTTTTTCTACTTCGTTTCCGTTAACTTTGAATATTATCCCGAATATTCGCAATTATACCGAGAATCAGAAAAAAAAGATGGCAGCTTTTTCATTTCTGAGAACCCTCTCTGCTGCAAAGCACCATGGGAGATAGCTCTCTCATTTTGGGAGAAGGGGGTACCCCCTTCTGTCAAATATTTTTAAAAGACCTTGATGCAATAACCCCAAACTCCCCCCGGAACTCGAGTCAACGCTTCATGCCCAAGTTGTTTTGTATTTGGTCCAATTCAGTCCTCTGGCTTTTGCTGTGCGGTCTCGCAACAACTGGCCTTTTTTGTCTGTGAGGGAAAATGAATGGGGACTAAGCTGAAAGTGTTTTTTGTTGTTATTTTAATATTTTTATTTTGTAATGGATCTTTCCCAAAATGTCCAGTCTGTGAAGGGGCGTAGGTACAATTTTGACTGCAACATTTCAACCAAAACTGCCATATAAGTCACAAGTTATTAGCACATTATTTTGGAAACTTCCTATGGTACTCAACATGCACCTTAACTATATTGTGGCAGCCACCGCACTATAATTTATACAAGTGTTTACTATTTTTCTTTTTATTCTAGCAGACAATGAATAGAGAACTCCTCATCTATTGGCTTTAGGCAATACCCACCCAGAGGGTTCTCTAAAGAGACATGCACAGTAGGACTGCTGAGACAGCAATTTAAGGAGCACTCGGGGTGACAGGGTGAAGGAAACCTGCGCACCATTTTCAATGGAGCCTTATTCTTGGTTGAAAGTGCATCAGGAGGTGACACCCATACGCCGATCACCTGCGGAAGTGGACAGCAGATATTGTCAGTCCAGAGTGACCGACCCGTATACAGAGGATCACGTGATGATGAGCAATGGCATGGAACTGAAGACAGACTATGGGAATATACAAGAAGGGTTATTGTTATGTCTTGGGGGGCAGGAGAGGGCAAACTGAAATGTGGTATATTATGAGGGGCTAGACCGTAGGGAGATACAAGGCAAATTGGAGGTGTGTTGTAATAGTTTTGGTGGTGGACTATAGGGGTGCTGTCCATTTATGTGGTTTGCAAACTGGTAATACATCTTATCTTACTTTGTCCATTCTCAATGGGACTACTGAGCTATTTTGTGTTGATTTGCATTGATAGATCAAGATTCTGACTCAGACCTGTCGAGCAATGCTTCAGACAACTGACTCCCGAGGGTCTCCATCCGGACAGCCCCACAAGCACTCAAAACAATAAGGTATGAGCCCTAATTGCAAATCTCCATAGGGAGTTTCCAGAAGATGATATCAGCGATGGTGAGAGTGCATGTGGGGCAGTACAGTGAACCAAGTTCCCGTTTGGGACCAGGGACTGGACAACATGGGATGGTATGTTTTTAAGGGATATGCTAAAATGGGAAGGAGATTTCGGGCTGGATATATAGTATTGGAGGTCGTGTTTGCTTGTTTCATAACTGTGATTCTTTTACTTTTTACTTTCTTTTATCCAGAGATTAATCTAGCAAAATGCCAAGGGTAGGGGCTAAGCCTGGTGCAACGTCAGGGTACATGTTTGGGTTATATGTTGGGGAAAGGGTAAAGCCCAGAATTAAATTAGGATAGGAGGATAAGTGGACAGTGTGAGTCCTTATCCCGATCAGGATAACTCTGCTGTGTCTTTGGTTGTTAAATGTAAGCTTCTTCCCTCTCAGAACCACAAAGGAGTGGAGTCAAATAATGCATGGAAAAGGGGCACCTGGGGAACAGGGCAAGTGATGAGCGAATGCAGAGTTAAATGGGCAAACAGCAATCAAACAAGGCAGAGGTAGGGGTTGCCCACACATAATATGTTTAGGCCTTATTACAGTTTGTCTTGTGATTATTTGGACTCATAGCACTATTTGACTCGACATAGCAGACAGACTCAGTTTCCGATTGAAAGTATGTTTAATTTGGATGAAATGGGAGCCCTTAGAAGGGACTGATATACCAGCAGTACAGTGGGGAGCATTTGCCACATGGCTGGAAGAGTCTACAGCTTGGGGAAATGTCAGGAAAATCAGAGGACTGAGGGAGATTAATGATCGACGGAGGGCACAAAAACTTTTTTGAGAGGTGGAAGAGGAACGAAAGGGGAACATTTGTACCCTCAGATAGTGGAAAAGGAAGGGGCGATGGATATAGACATGATAGAGGAGGATTGGGTAGATCAGCATAGCGAGATGCCAGAACATATACTTGCAATTTTCACTAGTATAAGCCCACATACAGGGCCACAACCAGCAGAGGCACAACGGGAGGCACGTGTGGTGGTGATGTCTCCCTTGATGCCCTGAGCTCCTGGGATGCATAGGCCAAGCAGGTTGGGTTCCTCTGGAGCACAGGCATCCAGGGTGCCACCACCTTCATATGACCCCCTTGGTTACAAGCGGAAGTACTTTACATGGAAGGGATTCACACCCTATTCAAGCTCCCCTCAGACAAGTACCATATGGCCATGAAAATGGAGAGCAACAGCAGGATTTGGTAATGGTCTATGTACCATGGACATCTGGAGACTTCAGGACACTGGTGAAGAAGGAGTTCCCCAATATATGGAAAGAACCCCAATGATTTGTGGAGGAACTTCAAACAGTAATGCAGTGCTATAAGCCATTGTGGGCTGACATGAATCAACTTATGAGAATAGTGATGCCACCTAAGGTGAGACCACTATAAGTGGAGTGGGCGGCCTGGCCAGCCACAAACCGAGGCACAGAGTAAGCCCTGGTGCAGGCGAGGGAAAAGATAATGATGGTGGTTGCAGATGTGTGCCCCAGAAAAACTGATCAGCAAATAGATATCAAGCACAAATATTTCACTGATTACTTCGATAGACTCAAGGTGGTGTTCACTCAGCACTATGGTATTTCAAAGCCAGAGGAAATAGCCCAGGAGGCTATAGCAAACTTGTTTGTTTTGGGTCTACTCCTGAAGGTATACATATTAAGAATATGTGTATATGCTAGCAGACCAAGCCGTTAGCAGAGTTAGAGACAGTGGCAAATCATTGCATTGCTTGCCAGGACCAGAAGAAGGAAACATTCCAAAACAAGCTCATGTTGTTGCAAATGCAGAGTCTTCAGGGACAGCTACATGGACAGCTCCAATGAATGGCTCATTATCCTGGGGATCAGTCCCAAAGGTGGGGCCAAGAGAGGTAGAGGTAGAGGTAGAGGCGGAGGCCAGGGGGGTTCACAGAATCTGCCCCACAGGGAGGTTTTGTGGGACAACCCCAGCAACTGATTCAATGATTACAGTTTGATCAACAGCATGGGTGGGGCGCACAGGGGCAACGGGTACAGGGACATTGGAATAATTAGCAGGCTCCTAGAGACATGGCACTGCATCCTTTGATTTGTAATTTTGCGTAAGCAGGAGGGCCATTTTTAAAAATGAGTGCCAATTTAGACGACAAAGACCACAGCCACAGGAAAATAATATTCCAAATAACATCTAGATGCCACAGCAGGGAGGAAATGTCCAAAGACTGTCAGTTAGAATGGGACCAATACCTCAATTCCCAAACCCAGACACTAACACTTTTATTCCTGGAGACGAGCGACAGTCAGGTGGGGATTCATATGGATTCTGGAAGCACTAATGATCCTGGCAGAAAGGCAGGCTGCCGTCCAGGACTTTTACGGGGTGGCACACTTCCTCAAAGTGCTAGGTGCCATTGATTGCACCCATGTGGCATTACGTCCACCCAGGGCAACCGAGCACATCTATAGAAATTGCAAGCACTGGCATTCCATCAACGTGCAGGTAGTATGTGATGCCAGGGGAATCATCACCTCAGTATATGCCAACTATCCAGGGTCCACCCATGATAGTTTCATTTTCAGAATGTCACTCCTAAACCGGGACCTAGAAGCTGGACGGCAAGGCGATACATGGCTACTTGGTGAGTATAAATGCCTCTGCACATGCATGCATGTCAGATACTGAGTAATGTCACAATCCCACTAATGATACCCATCATCACCTCCCTAGGGGACAGTGCCTACCCTCTAAGCACCCACATGATGACGCCAATTCGGAACCTCACCACACCACCTGAGGTAAGATACAACACAGCCCATATTGCAACCCGGGGCATAGTGGAGCGCACATTCAGAGTGCTCAAGTCACGCTTTTGCTCCCTTGACCGCTCTGGTGGGCAGCTGCTATACGCTCCCCCGGTAGAGTGCAGGATCATAGTGGCAACATGAGTCCTGCACAACGTTGCAACCCGCCAGGGCCTGCTGGTGGACATGGTGGTGCCCCCACATCCCCAACCACATGCGCGGCCGCTGCGCATGGGAGGTGAAAGGGCACGTGGTGAGGCAGCCCGTACACAGCTCGTGGCCAATTACTTCACCTAAAATCCTACCCCTGTGGAGTGAACACAGCCCTGGCACATACCAGCTGACAATCAATGATGATGACATAAGGGACAGTCAACTGTCACAACCATACCAGCCTGAGATTGGTCACCTGGAAGTGTTACATTTTGTGCATCCCTACCTACTTAAATACAACTAATGCTGTGTGACAAAAAGACACACATTCATGCTGCATGAATGACTACCCCCTTGAAAAATCCTACATGCAAATATTGCCATGTCACCCAACCCCTCCCCATCTCAGATACCCAACACACCATGGCATGTCATGCAATGTGAAAGCAACACAATGAATGCACAACACATGACACAAGTGTCACAAAGTGCACTGTTCCAAATGTAAACAGGCCACAGACAATATGCTCCCAGTAATCAATAAGAAACAGCACACATGAACAAATACTTACCAGCAACACAGAACAGCAACACAGGATGAAACAGTGTCAACATGCGACAGTACAAAATGAAAGTAGTGCAAGTCTCACAACCTGACTAAGCCAGCACATCGCCCCCTTCCAACTGCAGAGTGTTGCTGTCATGGAAATGTGTCAGTTTACTGCATACAACATGAACTGCATCTGCAAAGGAGATGGCCTTGTGAAGACATGAAGAAGGTACATGTGAATAAGGAGAAAGACATGGATGCACAAGCACATATCAATACACCATGCAGTGTTCAATCCAACAACAATCCCCACTAGGGATGTACACACAGTTTTGACTACAGACTGCCCACACAGCTCATGGGAGCCCAATGTCACTGTGTAAGTTACTGTCACTTGGTCACACCCTTTGCAAGCCCATGGAAAGGGGAAGGAGGAGGGGTGTGTGTGTCAGGAACCCAAGCATCTAACCCAAAGACAGGACAAGCCTGCATGCGCCCAGCTGAAATACACAGTGGATGCCCACGGGAGCCACACAAGGCAACACACTGTAAAAAATAAAAATTAAAATAAAAAAATGGCTATGTGTGGAACAGGAGGGGAGGCCACCCAGGAGGTTTGAGGACAGGGTGCACACCAACACCCACATGCGTGGATGTTGCGGAAAAAAAAACCTCCATGGGCTCATGGCCTGCACGGCTACACTATTGTGGGGGTACTGCTGTCGCTCTCTTCACCCTCTGCTGCTACATCAGGAGGTGGCCGTGCTATGTGAGGCAGCCCATGCAAAGCCCTGGTATGGTCCTCCATGGCAGCAAGCATGCGGGCGTGGAAGTTTTCATTCTGGAGGATGATGGTGCAGAGATCCCCATGCAGCACCTCATGGGTAGCCCGCATTTCTACCCGGATGGCCTCATTTGATGCCCAGATCTCTGCACGGGTTGCCTGGAGCTCAGCTGAGAGTAAACGTGTGAGCTGCTCCAGCTGCTGTTCTGACCTAAAATTTCAGGAACCCTCAAGTTCACCCAGAGTCTCCCTGAGGAAATGGATTTCTAACCTCAGGGCTTCCCTGTGGCCCTGTGACTCTACAGATATGGCTTCGAGCAGAGTCTCCAGTGCCGCCCGTCGGTCTCTGTTGGACGCCAACATGTCTTCCCTGTGTGATTGGCAAATGGAGTCTGTTGCCTGCTGTTGGAGCTCCATGTGCCTTTCAGGGGGATAATGGAAGTGGCCACCCTATCCATTGCCGGAGCCATCATTTCAACCGATGCTCCCTGTTGTGCTGCTATACTGTAAATGGAGTTTTCCCATACAGTATTTCCTGGTGGCGTACAGCCACCGCGTTGGCGGGCACCACACCTGTTTGGGGCAAGGCGATCTGCACCTTGCTGTGCTGGCACTGCCTGAGGCTGCAGGACTGCATTCCCTCTCTGATCGGCTGGCCCAGGAACAGGATCAGCTGTTGTGGATTTGACCCTGCATCCGTAACCGCCAAAGGCGGAGTTACCAACACTGACATCCTCATAGAGGTGTCTCCCCCCAGTGCAGGTGGGTTGGACAGAACAGCATCCCTCCCAGTAACACTCACCTGCGACGCCACATATGTCTCACTGTCCGATTCAGCACCTGAATCATAGAGGTCTGCGGAGGTGCACCCAGAGAAACCTGTGGACAGTATGGTCTGCAGGAAGATTGGGTTTTCACCCACCACCACCCCACGTCCTCCACTGGTGCCCGGTTGTGGCTGAGATTCCTCCTGGGTCTGCACCATCTTCTCCATCTCAACAGCATCAAGTGCATCATCACCTGCAGAAACGTGAAAGACAACAAATGGAAACAGGCATGAGCACCATAGCACACACATAGGCCTGACAGGCCAGAGATATAGTACATGAATTACACATGTCCCACATGACTATAATCCTGGCATGCATGCACTGTCAATGAGTTGGAAGGGGAGGCAAAAAGCAGACACTGAGGAATCCAAGATGGAAAAGCAACACATTTGCTGCATGCTGGATAGCTGGAATCACACATTAGCCTGTGAGTGGCATATCCAGTACACATACATGACACATGCCAGCACACAGATGGCATGTAGCATAGCCATGGTACATTTGATAAGTACAGCCATATGTTAGTGAATGAGTACTGTCACCCATCCATGTGAGATGAACATGATGAGATGAAAAATCAAAATAGTGTGACAAAATACACATGTGCCACACACTGCAACACATCCAGTGAACAATTATACAGTGATGGCAGGCAGATGGATACATCAATGGTTGGTCACTTCAACATGACAGGAAACAACAATCATGTTCCACATTCAAACAGGGCCCAAAAAATAATGTGAGCAGGCCCTTACTCAATCGGCCTGAATGTCAAATCATTCCCATAACAAGGTAATAAATGTGGGCCATTGTGGGGTGTAATCTATGACAGAAGTATGTCACATATGTGGCATTAGGGCAGAAAGATGCGTTGTAAAAATGGGAGAATTGAAACAATCAGGCTGAATGAACACTGAAAATTTTGAACAATGATGACAGTTCAAGGGCAACTGCAGTAATGTGGTGCTAATTGGCTGCTGTGGTCAGAAGGGATACTGTCATACCCAAATTCAAGGCCGGTGAATGGTTTGGAGGAAGCACATGGGTGACCCATACCACTCATGAGTACACACCCTCACCTGGCACTCAATCATAACACATCACCCAAGCAACATACACATGGATTACATACACATGCATGGGCACTCACCGGACAATGCTTCATAATCTGGTGGGTCTCCCATGCCTTGGATCTGTTCCTCTGTGACGAAGGTTCCAGCAACAGACTCATGTTCAGTGAGTTGGTCGTCCTCTGGTGGAGACCCACCGCCAGTCACCAGAGTAGAGGCATGATTGGAAGCCACCTTGTTCTTTGCTCTGCGTTTCAGGTCATTCCACCGCTTGTAGCAATCATCAGCTATGCGCCTCACAAATCCAAGGGCACTAATGTGGTCCGCGATGATCTGCTAGTGGGCCCTACGTTGAGCAGGCGTAGTCTTGCAGCCTGCAGTCACCACCATTTTGCGGCTATAAGCCAACACATTGGGCACAAGTGCATCAAGTTCAGCGTCATTGAAGCTAGGCTTCCTTGACGTGCCAGAGTGTGTAGCCATGTCTGGGGTCTCAGCCTGTAGTGCCAGAGCACCCTTCTTCTTCTTCTTGTAAGGTGGTGCGGATCCTGAGTGGCTTACGCCGCTCTGGTCAGTAGGGGCAGAAGCGCAGGTGGACTGGGTACTTGAAGCCTGTAAAGGCACAATGACCAAAGGTCTTGGTGCAGGCATTGACTGCAGGGTGATGGTGGCAGGGCCAACGTCGGTGTGATGGACCTGGACTGACACTGTACCAGCTTGGAGACTCGGAGCTGGGCTGGATTGAGCTGCAGCTGCCCCTGCAGCCTCCCCACCCTGGCTACTTGGGGCAGCAGATGACATTGCTGCCCCAGATCCATGTGGCCTGGTGAGAGCAACTTTCACTGCCACACGTGGCTTAGACTTGGTGACCTGGAAGTCAGCCTGGGAGTCATCCTGTGCCGGTTCAGTTGACAAAATGGGCCGGTCCAACGAGGGCTGAGCTGGGATGGCGTCAGCTACGTTTCCCACAACCATTGGGGGGGGCATAGGTGGCCCCGATTGGTCCTCCACACACTGGGCTCTAGGGGCACCCTGCAAATCCTGGCCACGTCCCCTAACGCGCCCCCCACGCCCACCTCTTTCAGATCGTCCACCTTTGACTCCCTTACTGCTTGGTCGCCTCCCAACCATGGCACTGATGTTGTTGTGCTTATGGGAGTTGCAGTAAACAATTGTCCTGAGCAATTGGGGTGAAAGGGGTAGGGTACTAGATGGAATTCGTACCCAAGTGCTCTAGCTAGGCTGTCTGTGACCCCTGGGGGAAGATGACAGGTCACGCAACGCACAGGCACCCCAAAAACAAAAGTACACGTGCACGCAACCCCTGGTAGACCACGTGCATGGAAAAATGAACCCGCACTACGCTGTAGCACCCAGAAACACAAAAATAAGCGTACGCGTGTTACACGCAGCCTACAATGAACTTCGAAGGGGTATGCGACACACGGGGGCAACCACAGTTGGAAAATACATGCGCGACTCACTGTCTGCCTTGAAAAAGAACGTGAAAAAGACACGCGTGTGCGCGTTGGCATCACCCCTGCCAAAAGAAGAAAAGAACGCAGTCTGAGTAAACAGGGAATACGAACTGGAAACGTTGTGAAGTTGTCGCGTGTGAACCGACAAGAAGTACAAGAATCACCCGCTCGCTCTCTACAAAAAGCACGTACAAGAAAATAGCATCATACTCGTACCTTTTAAGCCAGCCCACACGTGCAACGTCACTTACGCGCTTACGTGCTAAGGGCCTTTCCTCGAATTACACGCTGACATGCACTTTTTTCACGTGCCAAATCACTCCGTATCAAGCTGGTCACGCGAAAACACACGGAAGACCATGCTCCTGCCCAAAAGGCCATTTTCCTGCCCTCATGAGCCCTGAGCACGCTCCCACCAGCCATCTGCTGCTGCCTGCCTGCTGCCCACGTGCCCTGCTATTTGGTGCCTGCACGTCAGCCATCTGCAGGGGTCCAGTTGCTGTGTCCACCCCTGCTGGAACAGAGACTCCCGACTGGGATACCATCGCTCCACAGCCCAGGCCCAGGACCCAGTTGCCCACCCACACCTGACTCGGGGGTCGCCATGTCCGGGCAAACACCATCTGAGACCACTGAAGACCCCCAGCCAGAGAGGCAGAGGGCCACCAGCTTCAGTGAGAAGGAAGTTGGTGTCCTGGTGCAGCATGTCCTGGGGCATTATGATGCCCTCTTCACACCATCGCGCGCCAACAAGGAAGGACGGAGCAGGATCTGGACAGATATCATGGGTACCATCACGCGCCGACAAGGAAGGACGGAGCAGGATCTGGACAGACATCATGGGTACCATCGCGCGCCGACAAGGAAGGACGGAGGAGGATCTGGCCGGCTTCGTGGGTGCCATCAACGCGGAGGGGGTGGCACCCCAAGACCTGAAACACGTCCAGAAGCGCTGGGAGAACCACAAGTCCAGGACCCTCAGGAAGGCCCGGCACCTCTTAGGGGCAGAGGATGCAGTGGGGCGCCGGGGCCAGCTTACCAACCAGCAGATGAGGGTCCTGGAGAGCATTCACCCAGTGCTTTGCCACCAGATCCTCAGGATGCAAGTCCGTCTTGAGTCGAGCGGTAAGGGGCCATGCATTGCTGTGTGATACAGGGCATGTTGCAGTGTTCTGGTAGTCTGATACTTGCCTGTATGTGTGACATAGGCCATGTATGGATGTGTGTGTGCAGGGACATCATGGTCATGCATGTGAGACCAGTAATGTGTGAACCACATGGATGGTGCATGTTATCCAATGCAACATGGGAAGCTGTATGCGGAATTCATACATGAATGCATGCCAGTCTATGTTCTTGGACATGGAGGGGGGTGATGGATGGGCGCTGCTCTCATGTACATGTATGGTGTGCATGTCTGTGTGTCTGAGAAGCATGTGTGTGACTTTGAAATGCCATGGGTGCATGACACATGTCCATGACGATGTGTAGATTCACTCATGCAATCTGGTCACCGTTGTATCCACTGTGTTTGGGATGTACGAGCCATGATGCATGACCCTCCGGTGATGTGTGTGCATGGGGTCAGTATGAGCCATGATGCATGTGAGTTTGAAGGCAACATTTTGGTTAACAGAGGCCCTTGTACATGGATGCTGATGTTGATTGCATGTGCCGTGCCTGTTTCTGCATGTGTGTTGTGTGCATTCACCCATGTGTTGTGGAGGGACAAGATGGAAGTGACGTTTGACAGTGCCACCCATGTATTATTGCTTCCTTTCTAGGGGACTATTGTACAGTACCCTGATGCTTGTGTTCTATGTCTCCCTCTACGCAGTGTCCAGTAAAGAAGAGGGTGGAGGCGATGCTGTGGAGCTAAGCGGCGGGAATACCTCCACCGTGCGGTGATGCAAGGGCCAGCCACCCTCCCAGGAATTTCCATCATCCGTCTGTAGCGGAAGGGCCGGGTGAGCCCCCACAGGGGATTGCAATGGCAGAAGATGGTGCGGAGACATCCAGGTTGGTGGTCTCCACAGAGGAGGACGAGCCCGCTACTGAGCCGCACTGGTGGAGGTAGTACCACCGGTGCAAGTGGTGCAGTCCAGGGCCAGGGTCAGGTGGCAGTACAGGTCACCGCGGAGGGGCCTGTGCATGTCGCTCTCCCTGACCCTGTGACTGCACCACCATGCACCAGCAGGGATGCCCTGTCCCAGGCCCGTCTGCAGGTAGGGGGGAGGCCCACGTCATCTGCCTCTCCACTACCTGCGGACGAGGAGTCCCATGACCGTATGGGCTCTGTCCTGATTGGTGTCGCGTTGCACACATGTGTCATTTGTGATGACGTGCGTGCTTCCTGGGGGGAGCACGCATGCCATCATGAAGAGCAGCGTCGCGACGTGGCACTGTTGGGAGGGGCCCTGGTCGGTGGGTTCCTACATGTGGTGCGCACTCTGGCGGACCTCTCCTCCTCTGTGGAGACTATGCACCAGACATTCTCCCTGCCGTCTTCCGGCCCAGATTCCCCCAGGGCCCCCTGTGGACCTGGCCCGACCAACACAGCCAGCTTGGTGGAGATCCCATCCCTGCCACAGTCGGGAGTCGGCGGTCCAGGAGGGGTGGACACCCCAAAAACTGGAGACCAGCAGATGGAGGATGTGCTGGCATCATGGGAAAGGGCACATGGACAGCAGCAGCAGCAGCAGGCTCTAGGTGGGAGCAATGATGGCTCAGGGCCATCAACATCAGAGGGGCAGGCATCGGCCAGAGGGCACGAGGAAACTTGATATGTGTTTTTCTTCCGTGTGGCTGCGGTTGGGCCAGCGTATAGATGCGGCGCGGCGGCGGGCGGAACAGGCACGGGTCACAATGGTCAGGGCGGAGAACTCCATGCGGAGGGCACTGAGGCGGGCCGAGTGCCTCGAGGCTATTCGCAGGGAGTTGGAGTCCAACATGGCATTGTCCCTGCGAACCCTCGGGGCCATGGAAGAGGACCGCCTCCAGGACATTGACCAGGAAATTCGATGATGCCCTGGCCCGGGACATCGGAAAGTGAGCCGTCGGACTAGCCTGCCGCCATTGTAAATAGTTTTTAGTGTTAGGTTTCATTTTCGTTTTCATTTCTTTTGCGGTGATTGGACAATGCCCCACACTTTTGTATGTAGTTATTTCTTAGGTAGTTTCTTAGATAGGTTTCAGTTCTTTTGTTGGGCTCATGGACCCTTTCAAAATTACTTGTACATAGTTGGACTTTGGATTCATGTGTACATTTTCTTTGGATTTCACCATGGGGCAATGGAATTTGATTTTTATGTTTCCTTTGGATTTGTTTTGGTGGACCGAGAATTTGGACCATTTTTCTTTAGGATTTATTTTGATTGTATCTACATTTCAATTTTCATATTTTTGGACATGCATTTCATTTCATGTTTGTATTATTTTTTTGCATTTCATTTCATTACATTGATTTTGTTAATAATACATTTTGATATTTTAATTCCATGTGTGGGATTCGCTCATTGGGTTCATGCATGTCAAAATGTGGTTTTACACAATCTATGGCAGAGTGTGTGTGTGTGTGTGTGTGTGTGTGTGTGTGTGACAGACATGTGTTGATGTACATGGTTGACTTTTGATTTGTGTCCTGACATAGGCATGTCGGTGTGGGATGGATTGTTGAAATCAATGCATGTCAAGACTGGGGTGGCGTGCTGTGGTATTTTGGTGCACATGAGGTCCATGATTGTACAGCTTCCTTTCGTGTTGCAGGGGGACATGAGTCGGGGCCTGCTGGCAGGTACCCCTCACTGCTGGGTGGATGGGGGTGCTGGGGGACATGAGTCGGGGCCTGCTGGCAGGTGCCCCTCGCTGCTGGGTGGATGAGGGTGCTGGGGGACATGAGTCGGGCCTGCTGGCAGGCGCCCCTCAATGCTGGGTGGATGGGGGTTTTGGGGGACATGAGTCAGTGCTCACTTGTGCATGGTGACATGTGAGCTGGCTGGGGGGGCTTTACCAGGGTGGATGGGCTGCCTGTGGGGCATGGCCAGGGGTGCAGTGTGTACCCCTGTGTTGGGGTCTGCCTGCAGACCCTGGGGAGGGGGGAGAGGGCACACCTGGGAGGACAAACACTGCCAATTTGTTGGGGCACCCCCGAAATACACGTACCCCGCTCGCACAGGTCCAATTGCGTGTAAAACTTCCTGCGCACCCCCAAAATACACGTACCCCGCTCGCACAGGGACAATTGCGTGTACAACTTCCTGCGCACACCAGAAATACACCTACCCCGCTCGCACAGACCCAATCACGTGTAAAACTTCCTGCGCACCCCGGAAATACACATACCCCGCTCGCAGAGGGACAATCATGTGTAAAACTTCCTGCGCACCCCCGAAATACACGTACCCCGCTCGCACAGGGCCACTCGCGTGTAAAACTTCCCACACACCCCGAAGTACACGTACCCCGCTCGCACAGGGCCAAACGCGTGTAAAACTTCCCGCACACCCCATAAATACACGTACCCCACTCGCACAGGGCCAATCGCGTGTAAAACTTCTCGCGCACCCCCGAAATACACGTACCCCACTCGCACAGGGTCAATCGCGTGTAAAACTTCCCCTGCACTCCAGAAATACACGTACCCCACTCGCACAGGGCCAATTGCATGTAAAACTTCCTGCGCACCCCCGAAATACACGTATCCCGCTCGCACAGGGCCAATTGCATGTAAAACTTCCCGTGCACCCCCAAAATACACGTACCCCGCTCGCACAGGGCCAATCGTATGTAAAACTTCCCGTGCACCCCAGAAAAACACGTACCCTGCTCACACAGGGCCAATCGCGTGTAAACCTTCTCGCGCTCCCCCGAAATACACATACCATACTCCCACAGGCCGAATTGCGTGTAAAACTTCCTGTGCACCCCAGAAATACAAATAACCCGCTCGCACAGGGACAATCGCGTGTAAAATTTCCCGCGCACCACCGAAATACACGTAAACCGCTCGCACAGGGCCAATCACGTGTAAAACTTCCCGCGCTCCCCCGAAATACACTTACCCTGCTCGCACAGGGCCAATCGTGTGTAAAACTTCCTGCGCACCCCCGAAATACACATACCCCGCTCGCACAGGGACAATCGCGTGTAAAACTTCCCACGCACCCCGAAATACACGTACCCCGCTCGCACAGGGACAATCGCGTGTAACATTTCCCATGCAGCGGGGTACGTGTATTCGGCGGGGTGCGCAGGGATTTTTATGGACGTTTTTGTGGTTGGGGGCTGTATGCTGGTCCACTGGGCTGTGCGCCATGTATGGGATTTGTGCGCTGTTCATGGCGCACGGGGAGTGGTTGGGGCCTACCTGGCGCTGCTGCAGGGTCGCTGCGCTACTCTGCGCCACGGCTGGTTATGGATGTTGCAATCCATGAATACGCTGTGCACGGAAATGGATTTTGGCACATGTGGCTGGCGCAGACTACCGCACGCGCACACTTTGTGCCAGCCGCGTGCGCCACTTGCGTGTTGATTTCTATGAATTACCCCCATAGTCAGGATGGATTATATAACAGTTCAGCAACACATAGTAGTGGAATTGTCATGCCTTTTCCACCATAACCTTCACAACCTTCAACCACATTCACAGTACTTTTCTTCCTGGTCCACTCATTGGCCCTGACTAACCAATATCTGTCCTTTTCCTGGTGTACTTGCCTGCCAGGATAAAGCTCCCTCCACTGCAATCTGTACTCTGAGGCTTGCTCCAGACTTTCCACACTTAGGTCCTTAATGGGGAAATCGGAACCAACAATGGCTTCTTGGGTAAGTCTTTGGACTTGAAACCCAATTGACTTACAACCTCTCTCACAGTTTTGCTGTCCAAAAGGACAATCATTCTCAAATCGATCTGTCTGCCATATGCAATGCAGGTTACAGTTCTCTACCCCTTGATCCTTTCTACAACGAGAGCTTTTTTCCTACCAATTCTAATCTCATGTTATATAACCTATTGGCTCTTGACAATGTAGTTTGCTACTTTCTTCTACAGGATATCTGGCACTACTACATTCAAAAGGCCTTGATATCGCTCTTACCTTGCTCTGAGTTTAAAAATGCAGATTATACTGCCCCTTGGTTAAATATCCCACTTTTGGAAAACTGTATTCACTTGGTTAAATAAATAACTCCTTTTGGCTTTGGCAATGTAGGTTACAATATTCTCCTATCCAACATCTCGCTATTGGGATTTCACGTTCACTCTCTTTTAAATATTGCATCCTCTTTGCTTTGGCAATGTGGGTTACAATGTTCTGTTGTTCGATATCTTGCAATAGGCCAGTTGTGCCCACTTAGCATTAGTTTAAACGTTCGATATTCAAATGGTGCACTTTTGGCACATCAGTTTATTTCTGAGTGGTTACCTCTATTAGGCCAACTCACTGGTTAGTCCTGGTGTCTCTGTTGGACTCACTGCTTCTGCTTCACACATCTGGATCTCCCTGATGTTTGATAGCTCCAGTCAGCTTTCTTCTGCTTGCACTGTCTTTCAGTGGTCACCCGCTGCTCCACACGTGCTCCGGTGTAGACTTCACACCAGAGTGAGATGCAAGACACAGAGAGCTTCTCTCTCCTTTGGGACAGCTGGCCTCCACAACACTTCCCGCTGTGCATCCTCTGCATCTGGCTGGAACCCTGACCTCTGTCACGTTCTCTGCACAGTGTCTACTACTGGCAATGCAGTGACTCCAACCTCTGCCTTCTCCTGCTGCTTCTGCTGCTCATCTCAATGGCACACAATTGGAAAAGTGTGATCCTCCCCCCTGATACCACCCCCAGGGTTAGGATCAGGTAGTTTTGCCATTCCCTGGCCAGATGAGAGGAAACTTTAGGTTGGACTTCTGTGATGAATCTGTAGGATTAATCTCTGTACCCTCAGATTATGCGGTAGCAGTGATGGACAGGTTAAAGCAAGAAAAAGGAGGAAGAGTAGTGGAGAAAGATGGACAATGTTCAGAGGACATACGTGAGTTGATTGGTTCTTTACCAAGGAGTTTGCGGTCTGCCCATGATAATGATGTGGCATGTATATAGACTGCCAAATTAGTGAAGATAAAAGTAGACCCGTTTAAAAGGTTGCCCTGCACTCCCCAGTAGACCTTGGAGCATGAAACAGAGGCAGGTACCACACCGGTCATTGAATCTCTGAAGAGTCAAGGGATTAGTGTCACAACTAGCATTATATGCCATACTCCTATTTTTCATGTTAGCTGTGAAGATGGCAGAGAAGGAGGTTTACTGTTTTGTACAGGACTTACAGGCTATCATTGCTGTGGTGATACCTTTCTTTCCATGATGCCAAACCCGGCCACCATATTGTCCTGTATTCCATCAGAGGCCAGACATTCCACAGTGGTAGATTTGTGCTCAGCTTTTTTCTATGTTCCTATCCATAAGGATAGTCAGTATTTCTTTGCATTCTCACATAGGGGGTCCAGTACATATGGACCCATTTGCTCCCCCAGGGGTATACTGAATCCATAAATCTCTTTTAACAACAGCTAAAGAAAGACCTGGATGATGTAAATGTGTCAGAGAGTCAGTGTTGATACAATATGTTGATGATTTGTTAATTGCCTCACCCTGATATGAGGCTTGTGAAACATGACAGCAGAGTTCTGCTAACAGCATTGGCAGAGATAGTACATAGGTCTTCAAAGATACAATTATGTGCCCCTAGGGTATATTATCTTAGACATGACATCATGAAGTTATGTTGGCTGATATGCCCTTCTAGGAAAGAGACTGTTTACAACATACCCAATCCTCAGACTGTGGGCCTCATTACAACCTTGGTGCTAAGTGCACCAACTTTACCACCATGGTGTAAACTCTGTTTACACCATGGTGGATGGCGGATTTACCGCCCCATTCCAAGGTGAGTGGGGCGGTAAATCCCCATTTCCCATTTTCCCTTCCCCATTCCCATTTTTGCCCCATAGGGCATAATGGGAGTGGGGAAGGCGCTAATTACGCCGCCGTAAATTACGGCGGCGTAATTAGCACCATGGCAGGTTAGCGCCATGGATTTTAACGCCTGCTAAAAGCAGGCGTTAAAATCAGAATCAGGCGTTAAGGGTTAACGGTGGCGTTAACCCTTAACGCCTGAGTTGTAATGAGGCCCTATAACTCAAATGCAAGCATTTATAGGGACAGTTGGTTACTGCTGGCAATGGATATCAGGATTTGAAGATATAGTCAAACTACTTCTGGAGTATGGCTGATGGATCATTGTTGAGCCATCACAGTGGACAGCAGAAACAGATAAGGCTTTTGCTAAGATACAACAGCTATTAGTTGAAGCGCCCGCATTGGGAGTACCTGATTATAAGAAAGGATTTACCTTGTACTGTTACGAGAGGAAAGGATTTGCTCTGGCTGTTCTCACCCAGAAGCACGAGGATCCATCATAAACCCATAGCCTATTATAGTAAAGAGCTGGATCTGTTTGCTGCAGAAATTTCACCCTGTCTAAGGGATGCGGCTTCTAATGCCTTGCAGTGGTACAAAGTGAAAATATAGTATGGGCATCACCTTTATAGGTGGCCGTACCACATGTGGAAGTGTCGTTGTTGTTAAAAATAAAGACCCAGCATATGTCCATCTCGAGAGACAGCAAATATGAGATGCACTTACTGAACTCTTCCAACATTACTTTGACTCGATGCTCACTTCTGAATCCAGTATCCTTGTTGCTGACTACTCAAGAGGAAAAGCCAAATGATTCCACCCCACATAACTGTGTATCATTGACTGACTGTCTGGTAGTTCACTGTAGAGACCTCTGCGATGTACCACTACCCAACTAGGATCACAAGTACTTCATGGATGCATCATGTTTTAGAAATCAAAATGGGTAGGTGGTCGCAGGGTAGGCAGTTTGCACCACTGAAGAGATAGTGGGAAATGCCAAACTGCCCAGGAGACATCAGCCCAGGTGGCAGCATTAGTGGCCCTTACAGGAACCTGTTGTCCCACAGTGTGTAAAATGTTTATACCGATTTCTGATCCGCATTTGGCATAGCCCACAACTTCAGTGAGGGTCTTCATGAAATCAACCGGTACACCCATAAAGGACAGCTACTAAATATTAGCTATTTTGGATGCCATAATATTGCCTGAGCGGATTGCTATTGTTAAGTGTGCCACCCACCAGGCACAGGATGACCTTATTTGTATTGGAAAGGATTTTGCTGATTGAACTGCCAAACTGCCTGCTGCATTAGAGGACAATGTTGTGTATGTATATCAGCTTAAATGGTGCAGTGGGTGACTCCATATAAAACATTAGAAGACATTGCACATAACAGGAGAATGTGCCGTCTAATGAAAAGGATAATTGGATCAGGAAGGGTTGCCTGTTGCATGAGGACTCTCTGTGGTGACATTAGCAGGATCATTTAGTAGGTCTAACAATATTAGTCTCACATCTGATCGGGGTGTACCATAGGCAGGCACGTGTTGGTATGGATGGAATGACAATACTAGTGGGACGTTCATGTTTTACACCAGGGGTTAGCATTATGGCTCAGGAATATTGTCAAAGATGTGTAAACTGTCTTCAGAAAAACATGTGTGCTGAATAGACCAGGGACACACCCTACCCCTTATGGCCCATTAATGGGGTTAGGTTATAGATTGATTTTCTCCAACTGCCAAAGTACAATCAGTGGAAATACCTGTTGGTAATAGTGGATGTGATTTCATGGAGGGTGGAAGCCTATCCCTGCAGAAAGGCAGATGCAATGACTGTTGAAAAAATATTGATACAGAAATGTGTACCCAGGTTTGAAATACCTGTATGTATTAACAGACATCAGGGAACCCACTTTGTTAACAACATCATTAAAACACTTTTTATTCACGTTGAAAATCCAGCACAATCGACATGGTCCTCATCACTCCCAGTCAGCAGGGGTAGTAGAGAGACAAAATAGGGTCTTGAAGAATAAATTAGCCAAACTGTGTAAGGATACAGGATTGAAGTGGTCAGAAACCCCCTCCATTGGTTCTGTTAAGTATGAGAAGTACATGTGCTAGGAAAACTTGCTGTAGGACGACTGGTGTAAATTGTACCAGATCATTTTCAATTTTTGGGTGATCAATTGTTGGAATATGTAAAAACATTAATGTTAGTATCATTCCCAATTAGGTTCAGGTTGCTCTGCCACAGGGACCAGACTCTGCAGGTCATTCATTACAGCCCGGTGACAGTGTCCTGATAAATGTTCACCAAAAAAAGATAGCATTGGCCCACAGGAGGAGGGGGCCTTTCCTTGTGCTACTTGTGTCAAATTCATTTGTGACGGTTGAGGGGCACCCAACATGGGTGCATGTGAGCCACTACAAACTGGTGGTAATAACTGCTGTGTAATTCATGTTGTTTTGCTGATTTGCTTGTCTGTACTGGCTTGCACTAATATAGCTATAGAAGAACATGACTCTAGTGTGCTAACTATATTAGCTATGAAAAACCTGACTAACATTGTAACCTCAAGTGATATTAGGGCCTGGCCATTGTAAGAAACAATAGATAGTGCATTGACAAGGGGGATCCTGTGACCTAAATGGAGTCTGGGAATGTGAGGTGGATACCAGCTGAATGTTCAATGGGTGTAATATCATCTCCCTGTGAGGCTCTACCAAATTGGATGAGTGATGAAGATTATTTGAAAGCTCTAAACTCTGAGTTGGAAGAGCCCACAGTGAAGCCTTAACCTAAACTTAGAGATAGATAAACAAGTGCAACTAATAACACACCTAATACTGTAACCTCATAACTGACTGTGTTATATCTAGAGACTTCACTTGCTTCTGATATCATATATAACTGTCACTCTCTTCTTTTAACTAGAATGAGAAACACAATAATTTCTAAACTAATCTATTGGTATACACAATGGACAGGTACCATGGTTACTGCATGAAGATACCTTGGTGGAAATTTAATTGTAGCTCAGATGTGGTAAACTTGCCCTTAACTATGCACTGAGTGGTGGTGCCAGGGTCTTGCAAATTGGAAGATCTCAGTGCTGTAGTAGGTAAAGGAAACATACGCCCAGTATGTCTAAAGTGTTATTTACTAACAATGGTTAAAGGGAAAAATAGCACCAAATCAGTGAAGGTGTGTTGAAATTCTACTGATGCCAGTGTCATGTTTCAGACAGTTTAGACAATCCCACTGTACTATGGTTTAGCATTTGCAGTCAGCAAGGATGGAAATGGGAGAATGTATGACATACACTCAAGTGTATAATCAACAGTAATTGTACAACACTGTGTCATAACCAGATAGATCTGGTTATAGATATATTGTATTAAAAGCAACTGTAACCACAGATTTGGTTACTGTTCCATCGTCTGCTTTTCAGGTGATTACCAATCGCTATTATTGTTTAAATGGGGTTGAAATTTCAGCAGCAGTACACCTGGAAGAGTTGTTTGAAGGACGACAGAAAAGGGAAGTATTGGACAAAATGTGGAGTAGGACTAGAACTGCACTTGTAACCTGGGGTGTATATATAAATGTACAAATCAAGAGAGTCAAGTTGACCTTTTGCTCATATCTGGGGCAGCACTTACAGATAGTGAGGCATACATTGGCACGCTCCACTGTCAGTCACCTTACCAAAGGTGCCCTTCAAAGACTGATGGCTTTCATACTGGAAGCAGGAAGGACCTGAGTGGGATATGGTATGTGAAGAGGTGCAGGATTTTCTGAATATCCAACTTGAATTGATCAGAGAAGATGTGCAACATAACAGTTGGCCAACATTGTTGAAGAATGAATCTGAGATACCTGACTGTCTATGGCAATGGAGGAATTTCTGTAGGTAGAGTGGTTGGTATTTTGAAACAGTAATGTGTCACTAGCCAAGCCCTTCGGCTGTGTCCACTGCAAACTACACAACACAAACCAGCCACTAGCCATGGCCTTTGGCCATGTGCACTGTATATTTTTAAAATGCTAATGCGTCACTCGCCATGGTCTTGCACCATGTCCATTGTATATTTTACAACCTTCAGGCATGGTCGGTAGCCACTGTATATTCTAACATATTAATAGGGCACAAGCCATGGCCTTTAGCCATGGCAAGGGGCCACACCCTTGCCCACTGTATATAGTACAACACAAACTGGCCACTAGGTATGGCCTTTGGTGATTGTCAAAGACCACAGCCTTCATCATGGCGAAGTCCAAGGCCTGCATTGGTATTAAGATAATCAAAGTTGTTATGTCCTAACTTATAAAAAATGTTGTGTCTGATGCCATTACTGATGTAATCTGTCGTATATGATGTAATATTATTGTCAGCAGTTACGGCATCAATGATATGTTCTTTGATGTCATCAGTAATGTAATGGATTATGTAATTAGTGATATCACCAGTGATGTCATCTGTTATGTCATCATTGTGGGCATAGGCTTCGCAAAAGGGGGCTCAAAGTTAAGATTGCTTCAGCTCAATTTAAGGGGTTTTATCATGTTAATTTCTCACCTTAATGTCCTTGCAACTAAAGTTTATTCCTTGAATTTTAAGTTTTTTTTTTAATAGCATACTAAAAAACATTGTTTGAATGTGTAAATTAAGATGCCTCATTTTGTTTGCTCGGTCCCATTAGCATTTGTGAAAAACAATGCAAAAATTTCAACAAATAAATACAAAGAAAACTACTGAAGTGTTTTTTTTTGTCTTCATACTAGTACTGTATGAATACTGAACATATTCTAAGTACTGAACCAATTAAGGGTGTGATTATTAATCATTTAACAGAGGGGAAAAACGTCTCACAGGAGAGAGAAAAAAATGCTACTCTATGAACTAAATTTGATGCATAAATGTTACTTTTACATGTAAACTATTTTCTATGCATAACATGCTAATAATCTAAAACAACACTATTAAAAATGACTTAATTGTATAATGTTTCTGAAAACATACATCAGTACTATTCACAGTAAATATTGCTAAAATATTCATTTTCTATACATGATTGTAGCTTCGCCCTAGCAGCAGGGATCTGACATGGCTGGTAACAGCCCTCCATACCTCACCAAGATACGCCCATGCGCAGCAAGGGCCTTGGTGAGGTCTGTGGACCATAACCGGCCATTTCAGCCCACTGCCGTGGGGTTGAAAGCCATTCACACACTCAGGTTTATCCAGGTTGTGAATGACTTCTTTCCCCGTGAGAGATTTGCGCTGCTTGTGCAGCCAATCTCTCAATGGGGTGGGGGGTGGCAATGAATACTGCCATATGGAAAAGGGACTAAGTCCCTTTTCCATGTCTATGGTGGAGCCGGGAGAATGGAAGGAGCACTGGGAAAGGAGCATAGATCTCAAGTCCCACAGGTAAGTGGGGATGGAGGGAGAGAGTGGGAGAGATGATTGGGGGATTTGGGGGTTAGGGAGGCAACAGGGAGAGGCTCCCTATTCCTTCCCCAGATTAAATAAATAAAAAAATAAATGGTGCCACCCGGGGAAGTACCCCCGGTGGGAGGAACAGCATGCAGGGAATGTGTATTCTTTCCTGTTTTTCCTGCCACTTGATTATCTGAGCACCCTTCCCTGGGTATGAATCCTGGCAACTATGAACCTGGTTTTGCATAAGCACATTCTAAATAGATGTTTAGCAATTTCAAATGTGCGTGCACCTGCAAAGCTACTTCTATGCATTCAATGTACACAAAATACACAATAAGAGTATCATAAAAAATAAATAACTATATACACAAAGCCTTTTTCATTTTTGTACACATTTCTTTAATTTTAAAACCTGTTAAATATAAAGAGCAGTTTATGCAAACTTAACCAGGAAACCAAGACATTTGACAAATGTCATCAGTTTTGCAAAATAATATACCTACATGCCAACATTGATGAACTAATTTGAGAGTAATTCTTTTTAATGTCTAGTCGTACCATTATTTTAACTAACAGGTAGGCAGGAAAAAGTTATCTGTATGTAAACACATGAGTACTTAATACAAGCTACACTAAGAGGCCGATTCATGTAATAATTAGCGCGGCGCAAGTGGGCAAAAACGTGCGAATCGCAGTGCAAGTGTGAAAATCGCACGAAAAGCAGCACACATCGATTCATGGAAGGGTGTGCGCGAAAAAACCATCTGATGTGCGCTAAAAAAGTGCGCGGGGAACGTTGGCGCACAGGAAATCTAACGGCGTGCGGCAGGTCACAGCGAAAATCGCACAGGCCACAGCGAAAATCGCACATAGCGCGGCGCACGCTACAAAAGTAGGCGGAACACGGGGCGTAACACTCGGAATGGGGAACAACTTGCCAAAATGTGGGAAGTTCCACACGCGATTTGGCTGGGTACTTGGATTTCAGGGGTGCGCGGGAAGTTCCACACGCGATTTGGCCGGGTATGTGGATTTCAGGGGTGCGCGGGAAGTCCAACACGCGATTTGGCTGGGTATGTGGATTTCAGGGGTGCGCGGGAAGTTCCACACGCGATTTGGCCGGGTATGTGGATTTCGGTGTTGCAGGGGAATGCTACACGTGATATGGCCATGTGGGTCCCCCCAGGTGTTCCCTCTACACCCTCCACGGCCCCTGCAGGCAGCCCACACCACAGGGTACTACCCTGCACCCCTGCTCATGTCCCACAGGCAACCCATCCACCAAGGCCATGCCCACCAGCCAACCCACATGTCACCTTGCACCACTGATCACCAACACATGTCTCCCACCACCCCCACCCCCCAGCCACAAGGGGCAGCCTCCACCAGGCCCCCACTCATGTCTCCCACCACCCCCAACCCCCAGCAGTGCAGGGGCAGCCTCCACCAGGCCCCCACCCATGTCTACCACCACCCCCACCCCCCAGCCACTAGGGGAAGATTCCACCAGGCCCCCACTCATGTCTACCACCACCCCCACCCCCCAGCCACCAGGGGCAGCCTCCACCAGGCCCCCACTCATGTCCCCTATTACCCCCACCCCCAGCAAAGCAGGGGCAGCCTCCAACAGGCCCCCACTCATGTCTCCCACCACCCCCACCCCCCAGCAGTCAGGGGCAACCTCCACCAGGCCCCCACTCATGTCTCCCACCCCCCCACCCCACAGCCACCAGGGGCAGCCTCCACCAGGCCCCCACTCATGTCCCCCATTACCCCCACCCCCCGCAGTGCAGGGGCACCCTCCACCAGGCCCCCACTCATGTCTCCCACCACCCCCACCCCCCAGCAGTCAGGGGCAGCCTCCACCAGTCCCCCACTCATGTCTCCCACCACCCCCACCCCCCAGCAGTGCAGGGGCAGCCTCCACCAGGCCCCCACTCATGTCTCTCACCACCCCCCACCCCCCAGCCACCTGGGGCACCCTCCACCAGGCCCCCACTCATGTCTCCCACCACCCCCACCCCCTAGCAGTGCAGGGGCAGCCTCCACCAGGCCCCCACTCATGTCTCCCACCACCCCACCCCCCAGCAGTCAGGGGCAGCCTCCACCAGGCCCCCACCCATGTCTCACACCACCCCCACCCCCCAGCTGTGCAATTTGCCTGGGTACGTGTACTTCGTGGTGCGCGTGAAGTTCCACACGCGATTGTACGTGTACTTCGGGGTGCGCGTGATCTTCCACACGCGATTTGCCTGGGTACGTGTATTACTGTGGGTGTGCGTGAACTTCCACACGCGATTTGCCTGGGTACGTGCACTTCGGGGTGCACGTGAACTTCCACACGCGATTGGGCCTGTGAGAGTGGGTCACATGTATTCCAGGGGTGGGCGGGAATATTTACCCGCGACTGTGCCTGTGAGAGCGTGCTACGTGTATTCCTGGTGTGGGCGGGAAGATTCACACGTTCGCCTACGACGTGCCGAAAAAGGGTCCAATCCTGACACACGTACGCCAGCATCAAGCAGGCGTACGTCGACCCGCGCAGCATAAAAGTGCGCGAAAACCACAAACAAGCTCATACGCCAGGATGAATATACCATTCCTAGCAGCAGTGGCCGTGGGTTACCAAAGGAGGAGGAGGAGGATAGTGAGGGCCCGAATTTTCACTCCCAGAACCAGCCTTTTTGGGATGCCTGATGACCAGGTGTATGGGAGGTACAGGTTTCCCCCACACATGATACTGGACCTGGTCAGTGAGTGGGAGGATGACCTTACATCACCCACCCTGTGCTCCCAAGCACTCAGCCCCCTGGAGAAGGTCCTCAATGTACTGCACTTCTTGGCCACAGGATCATTTCAGCGGACACGTGCCATAGTGGGTGGGGTGTCACAGGCCACGCAGTCACGCTGCCTACACCAGGTCTTGAACATCATCACTGCACGCCCATCAGTCCGTAGGCACATATACCTGCCCAGGACACCTGCAGAAAGGCAGGCTGCCACCCTCGATTTCTACGGTGTGGCAGAATTTCCAAAAGTGCTAGGTGCCATTGACTGCAACCATGTGGCACTACGTCCCCCCAGGGCATCTGAGCACATCTATAGGAACCGCAAGCACTGGCATTCCATCAACGTGCAGGTAGTATGTAATGCTAAGGGAATCATCACCTCAGTATATGCAAACTATCCAGGGTCCACCCACAACAGCTTCATTTACCGAATGTCTACCCTAAGCCGGGACCTCGAAGCTGGGCGGCATGGTGATACATGGCTGCTTGGTGAGTATGAATGCCACTGCACATGCATGCATGTCAGATGCAGAGTAATGTCACTACCCCACTAATGATACCCATCACCTCCTCTCCAGGGGACAGTGCCTACCCTCTGAGCACCCACATGATGACGCCAATTCGGAACCCCATCACGCCTCCAGAGGTAAGATACAACACAGCCCATATTGCAACCCGGGGCATAGTGGAGCGCACATTCGGAGTGCTCAAGTCACGCTTTCGCTACCTTGACCGGTCTGGCGGGCAGCTGTTATATGCGCCCCCAGTAGTGTGCAGGATCATAGTGGCAGCATGTGTCCTGCACAATGTTGCAACACGCCGGGGCCTGGCCGTGGACATGGTGGTGCCCCCACATCCCCAACCACATGCACGCCCGCTGCGCATGGGAGGGGAGAGGGCACGGGGTGAGGCAGCCCGTACGCAGCTGGTGGCTAATTAATTCACATAGAAATCACACCCCAGTGGAGTTCACACATGCCTGGCACATACCATCTGATTAGCAATGATGACTCGGCCTGACAATTAAGACGAACAAAGGGACTGTCAACTGTCAGAACCATAGCAGCCTGAGATTGTTCATGTGGAAGTGTCACAATGTGTGCATCCCTACCTACAAAAACACCACCAATGCAGTGTCATGAAAATACACTTCCATGCTGCATAAATGAATACCCACTTGCACAATACTACATGAAAACAGTGCCATGTCACCCACCCCCTCCACGGCACGGCCACACAACACACCATGGCATGTCATGCAATGTGAGAGGAAAGAAATGAATCCCCACAACATGCCCCAAGTGTCAGCAGCTACAGTGTCCCTAATGGAAACCTGTCCACACATGAAATGCTCACAGTAATGCAGGACCTACAGCCCACATTACCAAATACTTACCAATAATACCAATCACCTACACAACCTCCAACCCACCTTAAACATGACATTACAGACTTAAAAATTAGCTAGCCTCACCACCTGATGATGACAGCCCTCCGAACACTTGCAAGTATACAGTGTTGGCGCCACGCAAGAGTGTAGGTGCACTGCTTACAACATGGACTCCAGTTCCAAGGTGGACCGCATTGTGAAGACATGAGGAATGGACCTGCAAATATGGAGGATGAGATGGATGCAGAGGCACATATAAATACACCACGCAGTGTACAATACAACAACAATATGTACTATGAATGTATACACAGTATTGACTACAGACTGCCCACACAGCTCATGGGAGTCCAATGTCACCATGTACGTCAATGTCACTTGGGCACACCCTTTGCAAGCCCATGGAAACGGGAAGCAGGAGGGGTGTGTGTGACAAAAACCCAAGCATCTGAACCAAATACATGACAAGCCTGCATGTGCCCAGCCACAATGCAGCGTATGCCCACGGGAGCCACACAAGGCAACACACTGTCCCAAACAAAATAAATAAAAATAAAAAAAAATGGCAATTAATGGGCCTGGGGGTGTTGGGGAGGCCACCCAGGAGGTCCGAGGACAGGGTGCACACCAAAACCCACCTGTGTGGATCTTGCGAAAAAAAAAACACCTCCATGGGCTGTTGTGAGAGTAGCACTGCTGTCGCTATTCTCACCCTGTGCAGCTGCATCCGGAGGTGGTGGCACTATGGGAGGCAGCCCACACAAGGCCCTAGTCTGTTCCTCCATGGCTGCAAGCATGCGGGTGTGGTAGTCTCGTTCTGGAGGATGAGTGTGCGGAGGTCCCCATGCAACAACTCACTTCCCTGTGGCCCTGGGACTCTATGGAGATGGCTTCCTGCAGAGTCGCCAGTGCCGCCCGCCTGTCTCTGTTGGACGCCAACATGTCCTCCCTGTGTGACTGGCAGATGGAGTCGGTTGCCTGCTGTAGTCGCTCCATCAGCCTCTCGGGGGGGACAATGGAAGTGGCCACCCTATCCATGGCCTGAGCCATCATCTCTGATGATGCTGCCTGTTGGGTTGCCATACCGTAAATGGATTGCTCCCATGTGGTATTGCCAAGTGGCGTACGGCCACCACGTCGGCGGGCACCACACCTGTCTGGGGCAAGGTGAACTGCGCCTTGCTGTGCCGGCACTGCCTGAGGCTGCAGGACTACATTCCCCCTCTGATCTGCTGGCCCAGGAACAGGATCAGATGTTGCAGAGTGTGACCCTGCATCCGTAACCACCAAAGGCGTATCTGCCAACACTGACATCCCCATTGAGGGTTCTAACCCTGGTGCAGGTGGGTCAGACAGAACAGAATCCCTCCCAGGAACACTCACCTGCAAAGGTACGTAGGTCTCATCATCCGAATCAACACCTGAGTACAGCTCGGGGGAGGTGCAGCCAGAGACACCCCTTGAGAGCACGACCTGCAGCAGTTCTGGGTTCTCACCCACCACCACACCACGTCCCTCACTGGTGGTCGGTCGGCCCTCAGACCCCCCCTGGGTCTGCACCATCTCCACAACCCCAGCAGTATCAGGTGCGTCTTCCCCTGCAAAGACATTAAAGAAAGCAAATGGAAACAGGCATTAGCACCATGGCACACAATGAGGGCTGAGAGGCTACAGAAACAGTACTTGATTGACACATGTCCCACATGACTAAAACACTCCCATGCATGCACCGTCACTGCGTGTGATGGGGAGGTAGATGCCACACATTGATGACACCAAGATGGAAGATGAACACATTTGCTGCATGCTGCCTAGCAGTGCCATCACACATTGGCCAGTGATTGGCAGGTCAAATACACATGCCATCACACAGATGGCATGTACCCTAGCCATGAAGTGAAGAGGGAGAGGAGGTCACCAATTGTTCATTCAGTCCAGTTTATTCATATGATTGATCATTTTCATTGTAATGGTTCTAATGTTTAACATGCAGCTGCCAGTCAAATATGGTCCTATAGCACAGGGACATGTCCAAACTAATCATGTCCACGAAACTGAGCCAGTCCACTGTACCATAGCCATGTCAGACATGTGACAATAGGACTGAGAAATCCCGAGTAAAAGTGGTGGTATGCAAACAATCTGCCTGAATAAGCAGAGGTAAATAAGCAACAGTGTAGTGGCAAGATGACACTCCAAGGTCAACTGGCGTGGTGTTGGGCTGGATGTCTAATGTTGGCCGAAGGGATGCTGCTATACCCAAATGCTGGTGCCAAGAATGTTTAGGAAGAGGCACATGGGTGAGCTGAACCACTCAGGCACACACACCCTCCCCTGGCACCCAAACAGAAGCCCTCCCACACACAACATGCACATGGATGACACACACATGCATGTGCACTCACCGGACAATGCCTCGTAATCTGCCACTACTCCCACGCCTTGGATCTGTTCCTCCGTGACGTAGGTCCCAGCAACCTGCTCATGTGGAGTGAGTTCTATGTCGTCTGCTGGAGACCCACCTCCAGTCACTAGAGTTACTGCATGACTTGAGGCCGGCTTATTCTTTGCCCTGCGCTTCAGGTCATTCCAGCGCTTGTAGCAATCATTAGCTGTGTGCCTCACAATTCCAAGGGCACTTATGATGTCCGCAATGGTCTGCCAGTGTGCCTGACGTTGTGCAGGTGTGGTCTTGGATCCTGCAACAATCACCAGTTTGCGGTCATGTGCGGACACATACTCTACAAGTGCATTCAGTTCGGCCTCATTGAAGCTGGGCTTCCTTGACGGGCCGGACTGTGTAGCCGTGTCTGGGGCATCAGCCTCTACTGGACGAGCACTCTTCCTCTTCCGCTTGGAAGGTGGTGGGGATCCGGAGTGTCCTGCGCCGCTCTGGTCACTAGGGGCAGGAGCGTGGGATTGCACACTCTGCATGGGAGTAGGTGCAGGCATTATCTCAAGTGTGATGGTGTCAGGGGGAATGTCAGCATGATGGACTTGGACCGACACTGTCCTGGCTGGGTGTGTGAGAGGTGGGGTGGATGGAGCCGCAGCTGCCCCTGCAGCCTCCCCAGCCTGCCTACACGGGGCAGCAGATGACCTAGCTGCCCCTGATCCACGTGGCCTGATGACACCAAAGTTCACCGGCGCACGTGGCCTAGACCTGCTGACCTGGAAGTCAGCCATGGAGTCACCATGTGCCAGGTCTGGTTCCACAGTGGGCTGGTCCAACAAGGGCTGAGCATGGATGGTGTCAGCCACAGTAACCTCAACCAGGGGGGGCGGGGGGCATGGGTGTCCCTGACTGCTCCTCCACACATGGGGGGCTAGGGGCACCCTGCAAGTCACGGCCACGTCCCCTACCGGATCCACCACGGCCACCACTTGGGGCTCGGCCACCTTTGCCACCCTTACGGCTTGTTTGCCTCCCAGACATGGCACTGATGTTATTGTGCGTATGGGAGTTGATGTGAACTATTGTCCTGGGCAATTGGGGGTCAAAGGGCTTGGGTACCAGATGGTAATCGTACCCTAGTGCTCTAGCAAGGCTGTATGTCACCCCTGGGGAAAGATGACGGGTCACGCAACGCACAGGCAGCCCAAAAAAGAGAAGTAAGGTGCACGCAACCCCTCCTAGACCATGTGCGTGGAAAAAAAACCTGCACTACGCTGTGGCACCCAGGAACACAAGAATGAACGTATGCATGTCACACGCAGCCTAGAATGACCTCTGAAGGGGTACGCGACACACAGGGCAAGCACAGATGTTAGATACGTGCGCGACTCACTGTCTGCCAGGAACAAAAGCGTGAAAAATATGCGCGTGTGCGCGTTGGCAACGCCCCTGCCAAAAGAAGAATTGTACGCTGTCTGAGGAGACAGGACAACAGTAGTAGGGGAGCTGTTTGAGGAAACAGGCCCAGGGAAAAGAGGAAAAGAGAAAAAACTGTCAGAGGTAACAGGGAGTACGAACTGGAAACGCCGTGAAGTAAATCGCGTGTGAACCGACAAGAAGTATAGATTTCACCCACTCGCTCTCCACGAAAAGCACGTGCAAGGAAATGGCGTCCTACACGTACTTTTTATACACATGTCACAGACGCGCATACGCGATGAGGCCATTTCCACCAATTACGCACTTTGATACTCGGACGTGTATCTCTTCATTTTTACACGCGCCATTCTCTACGGCCATGCGCGTGACGTCACAGCTGCGCATGGTGGCCTTTGGGCCAATGAAATGAAACTGCACGTCCGAGTGTCATCGCGTGTAATCGGAGGGAAGTGAGCGTACACGCGATTGGCCTGGGTACGTGTATTTCTGGGGTGCGCAGGAAGTTCCACAGGCGATTGGTGGAAATCCACGTGTGCTCTGTCATCACGTGTAATGAGGGAAACACCCGTGCGCCTCACGTCACAGACGGGCTCACACGCTGAGGGCCTTTGGTCCAATGAAATCGCATATGCGTGCTGACGTGCATACGCGCTAAGGGCCTTTCCTCGAATTACACGCAGACGTGCAGGATTTTCACGTGCCAAATCACTCCGTATCTAGCTGGCCACGCATAAGCACACGGAAGACCACGCTCCTGCCCAAAAGGCTGAATTACTGCCCCCAACAGCCCCAAGCAGCCTCCCACGAGCCATCTGCTGCTGCCTGCCTGCCTGCCTGCTGCCACCGTGCCCTGCCATTTGGTGCCTGCACATCAGCCATCTGCAGGGTTCCATTTGCTGGCACCACTGGCAACCCCCGGCCAGAGAGGCAGAGGGGCACCAGCTTCAGTGCCACTGAAGTTGGTGTCCTGCTGGAGCAAGTCCTGGGGCAGTATGATTCCCTCTTCGGAAGTAAGCACGCCAACAAGGAAGGATGGACTCGGATCTGGACGGACATCGTGACTGCCATCAACGCGGAGGGGGTGGCAGTCCGCGATTACCAACATGTCAAGAAGCCCTGCAGGTCCAGGACCCTCTTGAAGGCCTGGCGCCTCGTGGAGGGGGGCCGGGGCCGCATGAGTACCATCCAGATGAGGGTCCTGGAACGCGCAGGCCCAGCGCTCCACGGCCAGATCCTTGAGAGGCAGACCCGTCCGGAGTTGAGCGGTAAGTGGCCAAGCATTGCTGTGTGAGACTGGGCATGTCGCAGTGTGCTGGTTGTCTGATACCTGCCTGTATGTGTGACATAGCCCATGTATGCATGTGTGTGTGCAGGGACGTCATGCATGTGAGACCAGTAATGTGTGAACTACACGGTTGGTGCATGTGTTCAATTGCAACATGGGTTGCCCTAGGCGGAATGGCCACATGAAAGCATGCCAGTCTCTGTTGCTAGACATGGGTGAGGGATGGGTGCTGATGCCATGTACATATATGCTGTCCATGTCTGTGTGTCTGACCAGCGTGTCTGTGACTTGTGAATGCCTGGGATGCATGACACATCTCTGTGGCAATGTTCCGGTTCACTGATGCAGCCTAGTCATCCTTGTATCCACTATGTCTGTGATGTACGAGGCCAGATGGATGAAACTAGGGTGAAGTGTGTGCATGTGATAGGCATGGCACATGATGCATGTGAGTTCCAAAACAACAGTGTATGTTTAAAGAATAACTTGGACATGTATGCTAATGTCCATAGCATGCGCCATGCCTGTTACCGCATGTTTTTTACCTGCACTGAGCCATGTGTTGTGGAGGGACATGATGGAAGTGATCTTTGACAGTGCCACTCATCTGCTATTGCTTCCTGTCTAGGGGACCATTGTACAGTACCCTGATGCTTGTGTTCTATGTCTCCCTCTATACAGCGCTACGTGAAGAAGAGGGCAGAGACGGCTCTGTGGAGCAAAGCGGCGGGGATGCCCCCACGGCTGCAGCGGAAGGGGTGGGTGAGCCCCCACAGGGGCTTGCAACAGCGGAAGACGGGGTGGAGCCATCCAGGTTGGTAGTTTCCACAGAGGAGGAGGAGGCCGCTACTGAGGCACACATGGGGCCTGGTGGGGGCATCCCTGCTGGTGCAAGTGTTGCAGTCCAGGGGCAGGGGCAGGAGGCAGCACATGTCGCCGTGGAGGGGCATGTGCATGTCATTGTCCCTGACACTGTGACTGCACCACCATGCACCAGCAGGGATGCCCCATCCCAGGCCCGTCCGCAGGTAGGGGAGATGTCCATGTCATCTGACTCCCCTCCACCTGCATACGAGGGGACCCCTGGCTGTATGGAGAAGGTCCTGATTGGTGTTGCGTTGCGCACAGGTGCAATTTGTGATGAGGTGCGTGCTTCCCGGGAGGAGCATGCACGTCATCACGGAGAGCACCGTGCCGACGTGGCCCAGTTGGGAGCGGCCATGGTCGGGGGTTTCCTAAATGTGTCGGCCAAACTGGCGACCCTCTCTTCCTCTGTGGAGACTATGCACCAGTCATTCTCCATGCCGTCTTCCGGCCCAGATGCCACCGGGGCCCCCTGTGGACCTGCCCCGACCAATGCAGCCGGCTCGGTGGGGATCCCATCCCTGCCACAGTCGGGAGTCGGAGGTCCAGCAGGGGTGGACACACCAGCAACTGGACCCCAGCATATGGAGGATGTGATGGCATCATCGGGCAGGGCACGTGCACGACGGCGTCGGTGGATACCATCAGCCTGGATGCCGTCGTGCTGGCACAGGCAGTTGTGTCGGAGGCAGCGGCAGGCTCCACGTGGGAGGCATCATGGCTCGGGGCCATCAACATCAGGGGTGCAGGCATCGGCCAGAGGGCAGGAGAACCCTGGAATGGGAGTGGCTTCCGTGTGGGAGCAGTTGGGCCAGCGGATAGGTGCGGAGCGGCAGCGGGCAGAGGAGGAACGGCTCACAATGGTCAGGGCGGAGAACTCCATGCGGAGGGCGCTGAGGCGGGCTGAGTGCCTCGAGGGTCTTCGCAGGGAGTTGGAGCTGGACACTGCTTTATCCCTGCGAGACCTCGGGGCCAGGGAACATCCCCGCCTCCAAGCCATTGAACAGGAGTTCGATGATGCCCTGGCCCATGACAACATCCAGTGAGCCGTTGGACTAGCCCGCTGCCCATGTAAATAGTTATGTAGTTAGTGTTAGGTTTCCTTTGTTTCTGCTTTTTCTTTGGACCTTTTGGACAATGGGCCACATTTTTGTATATAGTTATTTTTTATTAGGTAGTGTTGTTAGATAGGTTTCATTTCTTTTGTTGGGATCATGGACCCTGGCTTGTTCACCTGTACATTGTTAACTGTTGGATTTTCGTATCTTTTTACCATTTAGCCATGGAGCAATGGCTTTCTATTATAATTTCACATTGGATTTTCTTTTCTGGACTGTGACTTTGGACACCATTCCTTTGGATTCTGATTTTTGGTTTTGCATTTTTTCATGGACATGCTTCTTTTTACTTTTTTTACATTCCCATTTCTGTTAGTTTATTTTTGATTCAATTCTTGTTTTCTTTAATACATATTTTTAGATCAAACTTCAATGTGTAGTATCATCTCATTGGTTTCATGCATATCATGATACGGGTTTGGAGATTCACTGACACCCATTGAGTGTATGTGAGGGACATGTGTTCGTTTCCAAACTTTCAATTGCATTTCTATCATGTTATTTCCATTTCTGAGTGGGTGGATGCAATACTCGGGTGGGTGTTTTGCATTTGGAGGCTGACCATGGGGACTGGGGATCTAGATTGTGATGACATGTGGGCTGGGGAACATGAGTTGGACATGAGTGGGGGCCTGCTGGCAGGTGCCCCACGGTGCTGGGGGGTGGGGGTGCAGGGGAACATGAGTTGGACATGAGTGGGGGCCTGCTGGCAGGTGCCCCACGGTGCTGGGGGTTGGGGGTGCAGGGGAACATGAGTTGGACATGAGTGGGGGCCTGCTGGCAGGTGCCCCATGGTTCTGGGGGTGGGGGTGCAGGGGAACATGAGTTGGACATGAGTGGGGGCCTGCTGGCAGGTGCCCCACGGTGCTGGGGGGTGGGGGTGCAGGGGAACATGAGTTGGACATGAGTGGGGGCCTGCTGGCAGGTGCCACACGGTGATGGGGAGTGGGGGTGGAGGGGAACATGAGTTGGACATGAGTGGGGGCCTGCTGGCAGGTGCCCCATGGTGCTGGGGGGTGGGGGTGGTGGTAGACATGGGTGGGGGCCTAGTGGAGGCTGCCCCTGTTGGCTGGGGGTTGGGGTGGTGGTAGACATGAGTGGGGGCCTGGTGGAATCTGCCCCTGGAGGCTGGGGGGTGGGGGTGGTGGTAGACATGAGTGGGGGCCTGGTGGAATCTGCCCTTGGTGGCTGGGGGGTGGGGGTGGTGGTAGACATGGGTGGGGGCCTGGTGGAGGCTGCCCCTGGTGGCTGGGGGGTGGGGATGGTGGTAGACATGAGTGGGGGCCTGGTGTAATCTGCCCCTGGTGGCTGGGGGGTGGGGGCGGTGGGAGACATGAGTGGCGGCCTGGTGGAGGGTGCCCCTGCACTGCTGGGGGGTGGGGGTGGTGGGAGACATGAGTGGGGGCCTGTTGGAGGCTGCCCCTGCACTGCTCGGGGGTGGGGGTAATAGGGGACATGAGTGGGGGCCTGTTGGAGGCTGCCCCTGCACTGCTGGGGGGAGGGGGTGGTGGGAGACATGAGTGGGGGCCTGGTGGAGGCTGCCCCTGCACTGCTGTGGGGTGGGGGTGGTGGTGGACAGGACATGGGTGGGGGCCTGTTGGAGGCTGCCCATGCACTGCTGGGGGGTGGGGTGGTGGGAGACATGAGTGGGGGCCTGATGGTATCTGCCCCTGGTGGCTGGGGGGTGGGGGTGTTGGGAGACATGAGTGGGGGCCTGTTGGAGGCTGCCCCTGCACTGCTGGGGGGTGGGGGTAATAGGGGACATGAGTGGGGGCCTGGTGGAGGCTGCCCCTGGTGGCTGGGGGGTGGGGGTGGTGGTAGACATGAGTGGGGGCCTGGTGGAATCTGCCCCTGGTGGCTGGGGGGTGGGGGTGGTGGTAGACATGGGTGGGGGCCTGGTGGAGGCTACCCCTGGTGGCTGGGGGTGTGGGTGGTGGTAGACATGGGTGGGGCCCTGGTGGAGGCTGCCCCTGCACTGCTGGGGGGTGGAGGGGGTGGGAGACATGAGTGGGGGCCTGGTGGAGGCTGCCCCTGCACTGCTGGGGGGTGGGGGTAATAGGGGACATGAGTGGGGGCCTGGTGGAGGCTGCCCCTGGTGGCTGGGGGGTGGGGGTAGTGGTAGACATGAGTGGGGGCCTGGTGGAATCTGCCCCTGGTGGCTGGGGGGTGGGGGTGGTGGTAGACATGAGTGGGGGCATGGTGGAGGCTGCCCCTGGTGGCTGGGGGGTGTGGGGGTGGGAGACATGAGTGGGGGCCTGATGGTATCTGCCCCTGGTGGCTGGGGGTGGGGGTGGTGGTAGACATGAGTGGGGGCCTGGTGGAGGCTGCCCCTGGTGGCTGGGGGGTGTGGGTGGTGGTAGACATGAGTGGGGGCCAGGTGGAGGGTGCCCCTGCCCTGCTGGGGGATGGGGGTGGTGGGAGACATGAGTGGGGGCCTGTTGGAGGCTGCCCCTGCACTGCTGAGGGGTGGGGGTAATAGGGGACATGAGTGGGGGCCTGTTGGAGGCTGCCCCTGCACTGCTGGGGGGGTGGTGGGAGACATGAGTGGGGAGCTGGTGGAGGCTGCCCCTGCACTGCTGGGGGGTGGGGGTGGTGGTGGACAAGGGTGGGGGCCTGTTGGAGGCTGCCCCTGCACTGCTGGTGGGTGGGGGTGGTGGAAGACATGAGTGGGGGCCTGATAGTATCTGCCCCTGGTGGCTGGGGGTGGGGGTGGTGGGAGACATGAGTGGGGGCCTGTTGGAGGCTGCCCCTGCACTGCTGGGGGGTGGGGGTAATAGGGGACATGAGTGGGGGCCTCGTGGAGGCTGCCCCTGGTGGCTGGGGGGTGGGGGTGGTGGTAGACATGAGTGGGGGCCTGGTGGAATCTGCCCCTGGTGGCTGGGGGGTGGGGGTGGTGGTAGACATGGGTGGGGGCCTGGTGGAGGCTGCCCTTGGTGGCTGGGGGGTGTGGGTGGTGGTAGACATGGGTGGGGGCCTGGTGGAGGCTGCCCCTGCACTGCTGGGGGGTGGGGTGGTGGGAGACATGAGTGGGGGCCTGGTGGAGTCTGCCCCTGCACTGCTGGGGGGTGGGAGTAATAGGGGACATGAGTGGGGGCCTGGTGGAGGCTGCCCCTGGGGGGTGGGGGTGGTGGTAGACATGAGTGGGAGCCTGGTGGAATCTGCCCCTGGTGGCTGGGGGGTGGGGGTGGTGGGAGACATGAGTGGGGGCCTGATGGTATCTGCCCCTGGTGGCTGGGGGGTGGGGGTGGTGGTAGACATGAGTGGGGGCCTGGTGGAGGCTGCCCCTGGTGGCTGGGGGGTGTGGGTGGTGGTAGACATGGTTGGGGGCCTGGTGGAGGCTGCCCCTGCACTGCTGGGGGGTGGGGGTGGTGGGAGACATGAGTGGGGGCCTGGTGGAGGCTGCCCCTGGTGGATGGGGGGTGGGGGTGCAGGGGGACATGAGTGGGGGCCTGGTGGAATCTGCCCCTGGTGGTTGGGGGTTGGGGGTGGTGGTAGACATGAGTGGGGGCCTGTTGGAGGCTCCCCTGCACTGCTGGGGGGTGGGGGTGGTGGGAGACATGAGTGGGGGCCTGTTGGAGGCTGCCCCTGCACTGCTGCCGGGTGGGGTTGTGGGAGACATGAGTGGGGGCCTGTTGGAGGCTGCCCTGCACTGCTGGGGGGTGGGGGTAATAGGGGACATGAGTGGGGGCCTGTTGGAGGCTGCCCCTGCACTGCTGGGGAGTGGGGGTGGTGGGAGACATAAGTGGGGGCCTGGTGGAGGGTGCCCCTGCACTGCTGGGGGGTGGGGGTGGTGGTAGACATGAGTGGGGGCCTGGTGGAGGCTGCCCCTGGTGGCTGGGGGGTGTGGATGGTGGGAGACATGAGTGGGGGCTTGATGGTATCTGCCCCTGGTGGCTGGGGGGTGGGGGTGGTGGTAGACATGAGTGGGGGCCTGGTGGAATCTGCCCCTGGTGGCTGGGGGGTGGGGGTTGTGGTAGACATGGGTGAGGGCCTGGTGGAGGCTGCCCCCGGTGGCTGGGGGGTGGGGGTGGTGGTAGACATGAGTGGGGGCCTGGTGGAATCTGCCCCTGGTGGCTGGAGGGTGGGGGTGGTGGTAGACATGAGTGGGGGCCTGGTGGAGGGTGCCCCTGCACTGCTGGGGGGTGGGGTGGTGGGAGACATGAGTGGGGGCCTGTTGGAGGCTGCCCCTGCACTGCTGGGGGGTGGGGGTAGTAGGGGACATGAGTGGGTGCCTGTTGGAGGCAGCCCCTGCACTGCTGGGGGGTGGGGGTGTGGGAGACATGAGTGGGGGCCTGATGGAGGCTGCCCCTGCACTGCTGGGGGGTGGGGGTGGTGGTGGACATGGGTGGGGGCCTGTTGGAGGCTGCCCCTGCACTGCTGGGGGGTGGGGGTGGTCGGAGACATGAGTGGGGGCCTGATGGAGGCGGCCCCTGCACTGCTGGGGGGTGGGGGTAATAGGGGACATGAGTGGGGGCCTGTTGGAGGCTGCCCCTGCACTGCTGGGGGGGTGGTGGGAGACATGAGTGGGGGCCTGGTGGAGGCTGCCCCTGCAATGCTGGGGGGTGGGGGTGGTGGTGGACATGGGTGGGGGCCTGTTGGAGGCTGCCCCTGCACTGCTGGGGGGTGGGGGTTTTGGTAGACATGGGTGGGAACCTGGTGGAGGCTGCCCCTGGTGGCTGGGGGGTGTGGGTGGTGGTAGACATGAGTGGGGGCCTGTTGGAGGCTGCCCCTGCACTGCTGGGGGGTGGGGGTAATAGGGGACATCAGTGGGGGCCAGGTGGAGGCTGCCCCTGGTGGCTGGGGGTGGTGGTAGGCATGAGTGGGGGCCTGGTGGAATCTGCCCCTGGTGGCTGGGGGGTGGGGGTGGTGGTAGACATGAGTGGGGGCCTGGTGGAGGCTGCTCCTGGTGGCTGGGGGGTGTTGGTGGTGGGAGACATGAGTGGGGGCCTGATGGTATCTGCCCCTGGTGGCTGGGGGGTGGGGGTGGTGGTAGACATGAGTGGGGGCCTGGTGGAGGCTGCCCCTGGTGGCTGGGGGGTGTGGGTGGTGGGAGACATGAGTCGGGGCCTGGTGGAGTGTGCCCCTGCACTGCTGGGGGGTGGGGGTGGTGGGAGACATAAGTGGGGGCCTGTTGGAGGCTGCCCCTGCACTGCTGGGGGGTGCGGGTAATAGGGGACATGAGTGGGGGCCAGTTGGAGGCTGCCCCTGCACTGCTGGGGGGTGGGGGGGTGGGAGACATGAGTGGGGGCCTGGTGGAGGCTGCCCCTGCACTGCTGGGGTGTGGGGGTGGTGGTGGACATGGGTGGGGGCCTGTTGGAGGCTGTCCCTGCACTGCTGGGGAGTGGGGGTGGTGGGAGACATGAGTGGGGGCCTGATGGTATCTGCCCCTGGTGGCTGGGGGGTGGGGGTGGTGGTAGACATGAGTGGGGGCCTGGTGGAGGGTGCCCCTGCACTGCTGGGGGGTGGGGGTGGTGGGAGACATGAGTGGGGGCCTGTTGGAGGCTGTCCCTGCACTGCTGGGGGGTGGGGGTAATAGGGGACATGAGTGGGGGCCAGTTGGAGGCTGCCCCTGCACTGCTGGGGGGTGGGGGTGGTGGGAGACATGAGTGGGGGCCTGGTGGAGGCTTCCCCTGCACTGATGGAGGGTGGGGGTGGTGGTGGCCATGGGTGGGGGCCTGTTGGAGGCTGCCCCTGCACTGCTGGGGGGTGGGGGTGGTGGGAGACATGAGTGGGGGCCTGATGGTATCTGCCCCTGGTGGCTGGGGGGTGGGGGTGGTGGGAGACATGAGTGGGGGCCTGTTGGAGGCTGCCCCTGTACTGCTGGGGGATGGGGGTAATAGGGGACATGAGTGGGGGCCTGGTGGAGGCTGCCCCTGGTGGCTGGGTGGTGGGGGTGGTGGTAGACATGAGTGGGGGCCTGGTGGAATCTGCCCCTGGTGGCTGGGGGTGGGGGTGGTGGTAGACATGGGTGGGGGCCTGGTGGAGGCTTCCCCTGGTGGCTGGGGGGTGTGGGTGGTGGTAGACATGGGTGGGGGCCTAGTGGAGCCTGCCCCTGCACTGCTGGGGGGTGGGGGTGGTGGGAGACATGAGTGGGGGCCTGGTGGTGGCTGCCCCTGCACTGCTGGGGGGTGGGGGTAATAGGGGACATGAGTGGGGTCCTGGTGGAGGCTGCCCCTGGGGGGTGGGGGGTGGGGGTGGTGGTAGACATGAGTGGGGGCCTGGTGGAATCTGCCCCTGGTGGCTGGGGGATGGGGGTGGTGGTAGACATGAGTGGGGGCCTGGTGGAGGCTGCCCCTGGTGGCTGGGGGGTGTGGGTGGTGGGAGACATGAGTGGGGGCCTGGTGGAATCTGCCCCTGGTGGCTGGGGGTGGGGGTGGTGGTAGACATGGGTGGGGGCCTGGTGGAGGCTGCCCCTGGTGGCTGGGGGGTGTGGGTGGTGGTAGACATGGGTGGGGGCCTAGTGGAGGCTGCCCCTGCACTGCTGGGGGGTGGGGGTGGTGGGAGACATGAGTGGGGGCCTGGTGGAGGCTGCCCCTGCACTGCTGGGGGGTGGGGGTAATAGGGGACATGAGTGGGGTCCTGGTGGAGGCTGCCCCTGGGGGGTGGGTGGTGGGGGTGGTGGTAGACATGAGTGGGGGCCTGGTGGAATCTGCCCCTGGTGGCTGGGGGATGGGGGTGGTGGTAGACATGGGTGGGGGCCTAGTGGAGGCTGCCCCTGCACTGCTGGGGGGTGGGGGTGGTGGGAGACATGAGTGGGGGCCTGGTGGAGGCTGCCCCTGCACTGCTGGGGGGTGGGGGTAATAGGGGACATGAGTGGGGTCCTGGTGGAGGCTGCCCCTGGGGGGTGGGGGGTGGGGGTGGTGGTAGACATGAGTGGGGGCCTGGTGGAATCTGCCCCTGGTGGCTGGGGGTGGTGGTAGACATGGGTGGGGGCCTGGTGGAGGCTGCCCCTGGTGGCTGGGGGGTGTGGGTGGTGGTAGACATGGGTGGGGGCCTAGTGGAGGCTGCCCCTGCACTGCTGGGGGGTGGGGGTGGTGGGAGACATGAGTGGGGGCCTGGTGGAGGCTGCCCCTGCACTGCTGGGGGGTGGGAGTAATAGGGGACATGAGTGGGGGCCTGGTGGAGGCTGCCCCTGGGGGGTGGGGGGTGGGGGTGGTGGTAGACATGAGTGGGGGCCTGGTGGAATCTGCCCCTGGTGGCTGGGGGATGGGGGTGGTGGTAGACATGAGTGGGGGCCTGGTGGAGGCTGCCCCTGGTGGCTGGGGGGTGGGGGTGGTGGCAGACATGAGTGGGGGCCTGGTGGAGGCTGCCCCTGGTGGCTGGGGGGGTGTGGGTGGTGGTAGACATGGGTGGGGGCCTGGTGGAGGCTGCCCCTGCACTGCTGGGGGGTGGGGGTGGTGGGAGACATGAGTGGGGGCCTGGTGGAGACTGCCCCTGGTGGCTGGGGGTGGGGGTGCAGGGGGACATGAGTGCGGGCCTGGTGGAGGCTGCCCCTGGTGGCTGGGGGTTGGGGGTGGTGGTAGACATGAGTGGGGGCCTGGTGGAATCTGCCCCTGGTGGCTGGGGGGTGGGGGTGGTGGTAGACATGAGTGGGGGCCTGTTGGAGGCTGCCCCTGCACTGCTGGGGGGTGGGGTGGTGGGAGTCATTAGTGGGGGCCTGGTGGAGGCTGCCCCTGCACTGCTGGGGGGTGGGAGTGGTGGGAGACATGAGTGGGGGCCTGTTGGAGGCTGCCCCTGCACTGCTGGGGAGTGGGGGTAATAGGGGACATGAGTGGGGGCCTGTTGGAATCTGCCCCTGGTGGCTGGGGGATGGGGGTGGTGGTAGACATGAGGGGGGCCTGGTGGAGGCTGCCCCTGGTGGCTGGGGGGGTGGCTGGTGGTAGATATGAGTGGGGGCCTGGTGGAATCTGCCCCTGGTGGCTGGGGGATGTGGGTGGTGGTAGACATGAGTGGGGGCCTGGTGGAGGCTGCCCCTGCTGGCTAGGGGATGTGGGTGGTGGGAGACATGAGTGGGGGCCTGACGGTATCTGCCCCTGGTGGCTGGGGGGTGGGGGTGGTGGTAGACATGAGTGGGGGCCTGGTGGAGGCTGCCCCTGGTGGCTGGGGGGTGTGGGTGGTGGTAGACATGGGTGGGGGCCTGGTGGAGGCTGCCCCTGCACTGCTGGGGGGTGGGGGTGGTGGGAGACATGAGTGGGGGCCTGGTGGAGGCTGCCCCTGGTGGCTGGGGGTGGGGGTGCAGGGGGACATGAGTGCGGGCCTGGTGGAGGCTGCCATTGGTGGCTGGGGGGTGGGGGTGGTGGTAGACATGAGTGGGGGCCTGTTGGAATGTGCCCCTGGTGGCTGGGGGGTGGGGGTGGTGGTAGACATGAGTGGGGGCCTGTTGGAGGCTGCCCCTGCACTGCTGGGGGGTGGGGGTAATAGGGGACATGAGTGGGGGCCTATTGGAGGCTGCCCCAGCACTGCTGGGCGGTGGGGGTGGTGGGAGACATGAGTGGGGGCCTGGTGGAGGCTGCCCCTGCACTGCTGGGGGGTGGTAGTGGTGGGAGACATGAGTGGGGGCCTGTTGGAGGCTGCCCCTGCACTGCTGGGGAGTGGTGGTAATAGGGGACATGAGTGGGGGCCTGTTGGAGGCTGCCCCTGCACTGCTGCGGGGTGGGGGTGGTGGGAGACATGAGTAGGGGCCTGGTGGAGGGTGCCCCTGCACTGCTGGGGGGTGGGGGTGGTGGGAGACATGAGTGGGGGCCTAGTGGAGGCTGCCCCTGGTGGCTGGGGGGTGGGGGTGGTGGTAGACATGAGTGGGGGCCTGGTGGAATCTGCCCCTGGTGGCAGGGGGGTGGGGTGGTGGTAGACATGGGTGGGGGCCTGGTGGAGGCTGCCCCTGGTGGCTGGGGGGTGTGGGTGGTGGTAGACATGGGTGGGGGCCTGGTGGAGGCTGCCCCTGCACTGCTGGGGGGTGGGGGTGGTGGGAGACATGAGTGGGGGCCTGGTGGAGGCTGCCCCTGGTGGCTGCGGGGTGGGGGTGGTGGTAGACATGGGTGGGGGCCTGGTGGAGGCTGCCCCTGCACTGCTGGGGGGTGGGGGTGGTGGGAGACATGAGTGGGGGCCTGGTGGAGGCTGCCCCTGGTGGCTGGGGGGTGGGGGTGGTGGTACACATGGGTGGGGGCCTGGTGGAGGCTGCCCCTGCACTGCTGGGGGGTGGGGGTGGTGGGAGACATGCATTGTTGATCAGTAGTGCAAGGTGACATGTGGGTTGGCTGGGGGGCATGCCCATGGTGGATGGGCTGCGTGCGGGACATGAGCAGGGGTGCTGGAAAGTCCCCCGTGGTGTGGGCTGCCTGCAGGGGCCGTGGAGGTTGTAGAGCGAACACCTGGGAGGACCCACACGGCCAATTCACGTGTAGTACTCCCCAGAACCCCTGAAATACACGTACCCTGCTGAAATCGCGTGTGGAACTTCCTGCGCACCCCTGAAATACACGTACCCTGCTCGCACGGGGCCAATCGCGTGTGGAACTTCCCGCGCACCCCTGAAATACACGTACCCTGCTCGCACGGGGCCAATCGCATGTGGAACTTCCCTCGCTCCCCTGAAATACACGTACCCTGCTGAAATCGCGTATGGAACTTCCCGCGCACCCCTGGAATACACGTACCCTGCTCGCACTGGGCCAATTGCGTGTGGAATTTCCCGCGCACCCCTGAAATACACATACCCTGCTGAAATCGCGTGTGGAACTTCCCGCGCACCCCTGAAATACACGTACCCTGCTGGAATTGCGTGTGATACTTCCCACGAACCCCTGTTATACACGTTCCCCGCTTAGCGTTTGCTGTTTGCCAGCCCTGTGAACTGGTCCAGGGTTAGCGCAGCCCTTTGCGATTATTTGGGGATTTTGAAGGCTTTTCCTTGCGCGAGGGCGTTCTTGGGGGTGTAAATGGCGCTGCTGCAGGGTCACTGCACCACGCTGCGCCATGCTGCGCCACGCTGCGCCACGACTGGTTTTGGATGCGAAAATCCATGAATACGCTGTGCGCGGAAATCGATTTTAGCGCACGCGGCTGGGGCAGACAATCGCACGGGCATGCTGTGCGCCAGTCGCGTGCGCCACTTTTGTGCGATTTTCTATGAATTACCCTGTAAGTATCTTTGAAATATCATTTCAATTCTTGTGAAATCTGCGTGTGTCCTTGTTTTGGCCACCTACACACATAAGAAGTTAACAATGTAATTTCATAATCTGCACTTCACCTTTGAAATGTTTTAAAAATGTCTATTGCTATTTAATAATTGCATTTGCACAGAAACATCTGGGCTGTGTGGAATCCCTTTTTTTCTATTAAGCCAAAGTTCACTTTCAAATATACTAATTATCTCTAAATTATCATTAAAATACTACCTTTCCGATCTGTGTGTGTCCTTTTTTGGGTCCACCTACACACACAATAATTGTGTAACAATTTTGTTGAATCTACTCTATAAAGAGTAATTGATATCTCTTTAAACATTTATTTCCATAATTTATTTTCCAAAAAAGTCAACAGTGTAATCACAGAACACGTTCCCAGACTTTTTTAGAAACTATCACACATGGAATAACAGTACTTCAGGGAATCCACCAACTAGTGCTTAAAGTTGGCTGTTTTACTTTTTAATTTAATAAAAACATGTCTAGTGAAGTTTGTCTGTGTCCTTATTTTGGCCACCCACACACATAAGAAGTAAAAGATAAAATACCTAAATCCTCCCATAAAATTCTAATTAGTGGTCAGATCTCATTTCTTATTAAAACTGTGTACTTTTTCTGCATCTACTTCCTACTGTTTACTTGTTTCAGATATAAACATGCATGGAATTCTACACTCCCTAGCACTGAAAATAATGTAGATGGAACCAGTTATATAATCCAGTACTTATAGGGAATACTTGAATATATTATAATATTCAGTGTTTTGCACACACAAAAACAGAAGTAGAAGAATGCAAAATGCTTTTTTTGTTATTTAAATAATATTGAAATTCTTATTTATGAATGTATTAGGTATAGATTTCATATTGCAACATAGTAACATAAACAAATTATCCTTTTCTCCTGTTTAACTCATACATTTTGCATATTAATATTCACAAAGGATATAAAACATATTTTAAAACTTTGGTTATAGCAACATTGCACTCTTCAGTCTGTAAAAAAAGAAAACATAATTATAGAGAACATACTTATGAAATACAATTAGTTACAGTTGTATACATGTTTATTTTTGTTTACCCTTATATGTCATGCATCATATGCACTATGTTCGATACAACATGTGTGCATAATACACTGTTGTTGTCTTCATACATAATAATCACTGGGTAATTGGGAACAAAATCCAAGGTGGATTAAATGAAAACGTGCACTAATAAATCTATAAGGTAAATGGGTGGGAGTATAGTGGGTACGGATACACTCAATACATATGGGTATAAAGGGTACAGTGGTGTGGGTGAGAGGATAGAGGATGGAAATTCGGCCTGTGGGGGAACTGAAAATAGGGTTGGGATGACAGAAAACACAACAGAACATATGATAAAAACAGTAAAGGACAAGGATATGGAGGCTGTGTCCCTCCGATGCATTTCCAGCATCACAACTGGTGCCTCGGGAAATCCATGAATACGCGTGCCATACAATTGCTAATTTGCGCCATGGCTGGTGCAGGCGTGGCACACGCTCCTACTCGGCGCACAACGCTTACGCTACTTCTGCACTGGATTCTATAAAATTGGGCCATGAATGTGTTTTCCAGGGGTTAATTTGTTTTAATGGGAATGGGCATGTTGTTCACGTTCTTCCACCACAACTCACTTTGTTTGAGGCATCCATCCAATCAGTGTTGAATGTTGTTGCCTTGTCCTGGTAGCATGTCGATCAAAGCAACAACATTCAAAACAGATTGAATGAGCATCGTGGAGGAAGGAAAATGCAACCCAAAATACAGCGGGCCTCATTATGATGTTTGTGGTAAATTAGTGACAAATTCTCATAATTACTGCCAAATTCGTTTAACTCTACTCGGCCCCACAGCATTATGAGTGAGGTTATGGCTGTGCAAATCCATATTTTTGGAGTCCATAGAACTCCATGGATTCTGCCATGGTAAAGTCGATATTTTTTACCTTAAAATGTAAGATGTACATCATTCATGTTGTTGGAGCTAAACCCTTCATTTCAAGGACAGGATTTGTAATCCGTGGTGGCAGTAAAATAGCGGTAATTCCATTAACACTAAAAAAAGTAGGCAAAGGAATAAGTGCCACAGTCATTCTGCACCACTGTATTACAAATATGATATTGAGGTGTGCAAGCACCTGGCCCCTGAGACAATTAATAGCCATTGCACATCACAGTGTTAGAAAATTCTATGGGCCTCATTACGACCCAGGCGGTAAGGGGTTAACGGAGCCGTAAAAGGTGGCGGCACCGTTAACCCCTTACTGCTTAATTACGAGGTCCCTTTGTGGGTCCCTACCTTAACGGCTGGTTTTACCAGCCGTTAAGGATTGGACCCGCAAAGGAACCTAGGATGTAATTAAGGTACCGCAATTTGCGGTACCGTAACTACCACCTTCCCCCTTTCCAATGAGCCCTATGGGGGCAAAAAGGGGAATGGGGAAGGGCCACTGGTGAATGGGGAATTACCGCCCCGCCAACCTTGGAATGGGGCGTTAATTCTGCCATTCACCATGGCAGAATCGGTAAAATACAGGCAGCAACCATGGCGCTACTAGCGCCATGGTTATCGCACGGGTCGTAATGAGGCCCTATGTCTGCGGTATTAAACACAAGTCCAATCATCCTATTGAATGGGTTAAAAGTGCAAACCACGGCATGTATTCAACACCTACTGTGCTTAATAGATACCCTGCTATATGCCTATTGGATAATCGATGCCCAACTCATTGAAATCAACCTACAGCAAGGATGAAAGTAACATTGATAATACTGTAAAGATGCCAGTGTCCCATCTGGTGCTTTATTGCTGTGTGTTTTATAGCATATGATCGTCAATTCGTGCTTACAGGCCCGCTGTGGGTTAATATTCAATATGATCATACAGAAACTGCAGCAATACGTCCCAAGGTCATCCCACGAAAGCCCCCTTGCTCTCGCAAGCGGGATTCGTTGCTGTTTTATTCTTATCAAAACCATTCACTAAATGCAATCTCAAATATCATATAACTTCCCTTTCCATGGGGACTGCAAAGCTCCTTTAAAGCCGTGAATAGCACTGCACAATAACAAAAATCATAGTTTAGATAAAAGTGTTAATTAAAAAGGTAATTTGAAAAATATGAATTACAAAGACCAAAGCAGTTTGAGTTTCAATGTTCAAAGGCCTCTGGTAGTATTAGTATGACAAATAAGAGCACACGAGCATCCCCTACTGAGCACTCTCTCTTACAGGTTTAATTTCCATTGCAATAGCTTGCAGTAACTGGCTATGGTGTGCAGTAATTGCTTCTAGAGCATTAGAAAAGGATGGTGATTGCAGACATAATGGAATTACTATGACTGTGCTAAGCTGGCAAAATAATTCCCCCGTCCAGAGAAAGATTCGCAAAGGAAAATAAGTATGCTGGAATACACATTAGTTGTGCTTTCTGCCTACAATTAAAGAAGCAATATTGATGGAAAGAAGTTGAGCTAGTAATGTTCAAGTCCTTATCGTTTACAAACGACTTAGTAATTTATGAACTATTGTATAGTGTGTGTGTGTGTGTATGTGTGTGTGTGTGTGTGTGTGTGTCTCAAACAGAAGACAACTCGTCTTAAATCAGGAACAATCAAGCACGGTGTAGGCTAAGCAAAAACAGCATGAAATCTAAATGTAGAAAGTGTAGCAAAATAGATGCCGCAGTCACCAAAGGCAATATTTTCAAGAATAATGTATGTGTACAGTACTACTCATCACACGAGAGTAAGTGATGCCAGTCCTCTCATTTGAGCAGTCCTTCCCCCCCTAAAACAGACATTTGGCCTCATTACAAGTTTGGCGGTAGCCTTGACGGTAAAACCGGCAGGCTGCAGCCAAACTTGCAAAATTTCCCGGTGCCTGTGAATGGGCAATTACTGAGTCATTACGGCCCTGCCGGACACGGTAATTGCCCATTCGTGGGCGCTGGAATTAAATGCTCCCCATTCCCATTGAGCCCAATAAGGCTCAATGGGAATGGGGAGGTTGGATGCGCCGGCACCATTCTGAATGGTGCCGGTTCATCCGACATGCTCTGCTCACGGGTGCCGGTACGCCCGGCAGGTTTGACCTGGCAGGCGGGAAGGCACCCGCGAGCAGAAACCGTAGTTTGCTGGTCTGGTAACATTTTTCATTGATTTAAAAATATGTACTTTTCAACTGTAACTGGTGATGCTTTTAAATTAGAAACACATTGGGCCTCATTACGAGTACGGCGGTAGGGGGTTAACAGCACCGGTAAGGATGCCATTGCCATTAATCCCCTACCGCCGCATTCTGAGGTCCTTCCCCATTCCCATTGAGCCCTATGGGAGCTCGAATGGGAATGGGGAATGGGGAATGGTTTTCAGAATGGGAACTTACCGGGTCCTCCAAGGTTGGAATGACCTGGTAAGTCCCCATTCCGACTACCCGGACCCGGATACGGGTTTGGAGGCAGCCATGGCGCTAATAGAGCCATGGCTACTGCCAAAATCGTAATGACTCCCATTGTTAGCTAGCTTACCAGTACAGTTGTTAATGGACCGGCGCAAACTTATAATGAGGCCCATTGAGCAAAAACAAACTCACCCTCCTTAAATATACGCATAGGCTGATTCACAAAGACATTAGGGGTGCCGGTAAGCTTACCTGCACCATTGGTTCCGGAACTGAAAATGACAAGTTTACCTGCTGGGGCCACTGCACCCGACAGGTCTGACCCTGCCGGGTTCAGCGACCACAGTAGGCAAACTCATCACGAAGCATCAGCACAGTTACTAACGGCGCCAATGCTTCTGTGAACCCATTCCCCTGGAGTCCTTTGGGAGTTCCATGGAGTCCTATCAGACTTCCTGGGAATGGGGACTAACTTTACTGGCACCCAGCTTCCTGCTCCGCTGGGACTTGGAATGTCCTGGTGGCACTGGGATGCTAGGCGCCGATAAAATGTTACGAGTCTGGCGGCAACACACCGGTAGCACCGGCAGGGATACCACTGGACTCACAATAAAGCCCATTATTGTAAGTTATCATAAATTACACTGGACACTTTACAAAGAAGCTACCCTGAATAACTATGAATGATTGGGAATCTATTGTTATGAGTAAGCATGACTAAAACATAGTGGCCCTCATTACGACCCTGGCGGAGATCGTGGTGCAATATGCACCATGGAGCACGGCGGAAAGCTGCCGATACCGCCATGGGGGTTGGCGGATTTACCGCCCCATGCCGACCTTGGCGGGGCGGTAAATCCCCATTCCCCATTTTACCCTTCCCCATTCCCATTTTTGCCCCATAGGGTATAATGGGAGTGGGGAAGGCGTTAATTACACCACCGTAAAATACGGTGGCGTAATTAACAACAAGGTCCCGTAGCGCCATGGATTTCTCCGCCTGGAAAAACCAGGCGGAAAACGGCTCCATGGCGCTACGGGAACTCGTAGTAGGGCGGACGGGTCCGCCGCGAATACCGCTGGCGTAAACCCACTCCGCCAGGGTCGTAATGAGGGCCAGTAACTTCTATTGTACATCAATAGCCCTCTCCAGAAATACAGTAAAGTTACTTACTTCTTAATCAGACTCTTGGAGCAAACATTAACTAAGAAAAACAGTTAGGGCCCGATTTACAAAAGAAATGTCATGGGAAAGATCCCATTGAAAAACATTTTGGAAACCACGGACCTAAATGCTTTTTCGGCCATATAAACCTATTTTGAAGTTCAATATATTTTTTTCAAAGACCCCTTTAGGGTGAGTTATGCCATTGGCGTAATAGATTAAAAGAGACCGCTGTGCCAAAGCAAACATTCTCTAAAACAAGAAAAACGATATTGTTTTGAAAGACATACAGTGAAAAGATAGTTTTTAACACTTCTCACAAAGCTATGTATACAGTTGTATGGCACATATTAGTTGAAAGAACATTCTGCCGTGCTTTCACAGCTCCTGGGAATGATTGCTTCAAGGTCCTGCTTGCCTGTAACTGCAAGGGCTGCAAACTGAAGATATGACCACATTCCCCGTGCTCCTTCCTTCCCTGCCTTTACGTAATACATTTCAAGGCCAAATTAGTAGATTGGCCCAGATGAATGTCTGTATCAACCAGAGTCACGCAGTTTGACCAAAGGCATACACACAACTGGCGTAATAACGAGGGATCCCGGGACACTAAACAGAATGTGAGCATTTATATGTATGTGTGCATTAGGTCTGGACGAACTTCCCAAAAGTGGACCTGCAACATTGGATGAATCTTTTAGAGACGATTTGTCCCACCAGTGACAGCATGATAGCTTTTTGTTGCCAACGAATTCCAGGTGAACTTTCTGCAGGCTTCCAGGTGTTGCACAATGAATCTTTATCAAATTAGGAGAATCGATCATGTGATGGATAATGGGTTTATTTGTCAGGTTCACCTAACGCTCAGGGCCCTCCTTTGTGAGTTGTGAAATGTGTTCTGCCAATCATAGGCCACATCTCCAAACAGAAGTTCATGAGGGCCCTCTCCCTTGCTGTTCCTTTCTGGGGTTTTCTAGTCTGTGAGAGAACGGGGTGCACAAGGCAGGCTCACACTTGGAGGGTGCTTGTTCGGATTTTAGAGCTTTTTTGGAAGAGTTGTGTAGTAATTGAATGAGCTCTACTTTTGTAAAGCTTTGTGTATTGTGTGTTCTGGTGTCAGTTATGCTTGCCACTTTCTCTCTCTGTTCAGTGTGTGATAGTGTGTTGTGTTAGTTTCCCCATATAAGAAAAGAAACACATACTTGCTTTATATTCTTGTGTCTTTTCTCTTTTGTGTCTCCTTATAAAAATTAAAAAGGCACACAGAATAAATCCTACACCAATGTGTAGCTCTCCAAAATAAATACAAATAAAATAATATTGCTTACGTTTTCCCCTGTCTGTTGGTAGTGTACGGTTTGGTATACTGTTGTTAGTCGCTTTGCATGCATGGGTGTACCACTGTGAGCAATGTTTTAGTTTTAATTGTAGTTTTTTATTTTTTATTTATTTTTATTTACTTCTATATAATCGCATTTGCAATTTTTACAAGAATGTTACTGATCATGTTAAAAGAGCCACAAAGAGAAGGAAAAAGAACGAACCGAAGAGGAAGAAGCAGAGGCAGAAGAAGAAGCCACAGGGCAAAGTGGAAGACAGGCATTCAGATCAGATGTTGTCCTTCAGCCGCAGCTCTGATCGGACAATTGTTCAAAGTGTCAGTTTGTGTGGCGATCTTTTTAAAGGCACTTTCTAGGATTTTTACTGTGGCTATTGTCCATTTTGTTTTTTCCTCTGACATCAGCCTGTTCTACCATGTGGTTTCTTCTTCTTGTAGTTTTAGGATTAGGACTGTTTCTTCCCTTGTTAGTTCACTTGTTGTTTCCACTGTTTCCAATGATACTTTATGTCAACAAAAAAGTTTACAAAAAGTTTACATGAAGAGAAAACACAGATTTAAAAGGTTCAAGCAAATAAATAGTAATAAATAAAATACTAATTCTACATATCCAAATTCAGTAAAGTGCCAGTAGTGCATATATAGCAGCGAAGAATCACATTTTGCAAGAAGACATTCATACATTCCTACTTTTCCCACTATAGCTGTGCCCAAAGGACCCTTCTGCTCTTGACTGCGCGTGTTAACAAGGTCCATCCAACCAGGGGAGTATCCACGATCATTAAATAAAAAAGAGCAACTCCCCTTGTTTCTCAGAAGGGGAATTATTGTTGTGGATCTAATATGGGCGTATGCGGTGCAGAACAAGATACAATGTAACAGATCTTCCTTAACATCACCACAAAGCAAACATGAGTTATCAGCAGTAGTACCAGACCACATAGCCATAACCTATTTTAGAGGTAGGAATTCAATCTTACTCGAGTTAGGAGCGACCTTTCAATAGATGTGGTCAGATATTATACTGCTGCCTAGTGGTTGAAGAAATGGCTGCATGATTCCAATTAAAAGGTTTTCTCCACTCAGTAGCTTCTTGCACAACCTTTGAGTTGAGCCGCAGTTGATTTCTCAGATGAGTTACCACCAGTGCGGTCAGGAGATTACTTGGCTTAAAGTGATGTTGCAGATTTATTCTAGTAAGACATGTTTTGACACGCATAAACCAAGATATGGCCATTAGGGATCTGTTAGTTAACAATGCACTGATTATGAATTGAGTTAGGGTTGCTTTTGGCTTACCCTAAATACTCAGCCAGTGCAAGACAAGTTGTCACGATAGGTCATCCTCAATAAAAATGATCACAAGTTCTTGGTGCACTGCATAGTTGGGTGTGGATTCTGCAAGTCCTAAACATTCTTTTAAAAAGCAGTTTTCAGTAATCTGCAATGAGGACAAATACCCACACCTCAAGAGCGAAACCCCATAATTCGCCACACACAAAGTTCGTTTTTGATATATTTCAAGCATCATATTCAGTGGTTGTGACTTGCACATTTTAGAGAAGTGAAATACCACAGTAATGGCTGTTTCATTTTACAAGGTAACGTCCCCAATTGGGTAGCCACCAATAATGTTCTATTGAAAAATGCCCAAGTAGTCAAATTCCTGAACCCTAGTATAGCAGCAGCTTTACACCTGATTATCAGTGTTTTAATTAATTTTCCTGGTCTGTGACAGACCAGCCAAGTTGATTTAAAGGCATGAACTGACTAGTTCCATTGAAACGGACCTAGATAGAATCTGGTGAAAATCTCAGTAGTTGCCTAATAAATGTGAGTACCCTACATCCAGGTGGTAGCCCTCTGGGCAATTCATATATTACCAATTATTTTTGTGTGATTTCCTCCAGGGTACTTGGTCCTGAAGTAGGCAGTACTTCTCTCTCTGTCGAAATGCGTTATATGTGCCGACCATGGACAAATCCCACAACTCAACTGAGCCGCTTTTTAGATCACTTTGTCCAGTTTTGTCTAAATTGACAAGTTATGTTCTTAAAGTTTTGTCACTTCTGGTCTTGTGTCTCATCACAATTGGATTATTGATATTCAGCCATTGTGTTGTGTTTTTTGTTAAAAGTTAAACACATCCATTTATAATGTGACTGCAATTTCGGTTTTTATAAATATAAATACAATCACTAAATTAACATTTGATTCAATCATAATGTTATAGGTGTAGTAATATAACTGGTGCTATCATAACTGAGACATATTGAATTGACTAATGCATGGAAACAGATCCTGACTAATAGACAAAATAACAAGTGGATTTTTGTGTTCTGGTAGGACCCCTTTTGTCATTTCTCTCCTACTGTCCCCAAATACTACCATTGTGGGGTAGTCCTTCCCTTTGGTTATACAAGTAAATGCAAGTAAGGCTTAAATATTCTTCAATGTTTAAGATCATCAATAGGTTGATCACTGTTGACACCTGTGTGCAGGCGATGGGATACAAATAAAGAGTACAGAGAAACAAGAAAGAAGGCAAATGGTGTCTAAAGATGATATAATTATATAAAACAGACGAAAACAGGGTACACCGTTTAAGGTACCAAACCAAAAACCCACAAAATAAAATCTTTCTAAAAAAGGGGCTTAGCAATTTTAAAATTCATTAGACTCTAAATGTGAATCGATATAATAAAAGCACCAATGTTCAAAAGTTGTATCTACAACAAGTTAGCACTGATAGGGAAAAAAATGAGCAGTGAAAAAAGAACGACTCTTTTGGAGCAACAGATCAGAATGCTAGAACATAGTCTGGAAAAGCTCAGGTAAGCAAAAATACAAGCACAATTATTTAGGTTATTTGATGATTAAATATGAGCCCTATTTATCATGGAATGGAGAGCCCAACAAGGAGACGGGGGAGTGGCAGCCCTTGCAGCCCCCCTGGTACTGGACAACAACGGCAGCAGTCAGCCTGCCTAAGTGAAATGTTCCTTGAGTGCAGGCGGAGATTAAAAAGAAAACGTGCAGCCCCCCCCTATGCAGAGAAAGTCCATTTATGTTTTCATATGCAGCATGCATGAGAGAAGCGACTGCCTAAGCAACAAGTGTAAATGCTAAGCTTGTCCCGTGCTGTTAGATTGTTTTTCAAAATAAATCTTGTTGCTATGATTTAATGCGCGCATGCTCCAATTATCAGCATTTTGTTTGTATTGCACAAAGGAATGTGCTAGTGTTATTATAAACAAATAGAACACGAGTCCCGGACAGAATTGATAAAACACTAACCAAGGTTCAATGATTACTTAGGATATTCTGACATAAAAAAATGTTATGAATGTTATGAAAAAAAAAACTGTGTAGGTCTATTTAATCATTTGGCAAAGGCCCAACTTGTTGAAACTCGCAAGCTTAATACATAAGCGACAGATAACAACAAGATAACAACAAGATTGGCTTTAATTCAAATATGAAGAAGCAAGATGTTGTGTTTCAATACTCCTATTAAATACAAGAAAGGCATTATTATCTATTTGAATAACCGAGAAGCATTGGGTGGGGCTCAGCTTTTAAAAGGAAACTGGTTTAGCAGCCAGGGAGAGATCCGATGATTTCACTAAAGGCCACACTATGCTACACCACAAAGAGGTAGGGCCTGGAGGACACTGATGGCCCATACGATCTTGACCTTCTTGGGTAAGAAAAACATGGAGATGTAATGGGTACGTTAATTGTAGTCTTTGGGCCTAAAACTGATACTTTGCCAATTTTACCATATTCTGATTGTTTGGAGGCATGTATAAATCTGAACAATAAACTCACCAGGTTAAAAATTGGCACTTGGCCAAGTTTTCAAATTCTAATTGTTTCAATTCATACAACATTTTGATGGCTGAAATAAGTCAGTTCCCCCTGTTTTATCAACATAAATTGTATTTTCCATGAGAGGACTAGTAAGAGACACCATGATGTGTGTTTGTTAAGTTAGCCTTTAAATAATTCATGTGCTGGTGACACACTAAATCTGTCATGGTATTGCGTTTCAACACAGTGTCCACACATAACATGTCTTGCCCCTCTTTCTTCTCTTGTCAGCATAAGTGGATCCATCAAAGAACAGCAAAATGTAATTGGAATCCTTTGGAGGATGATCTTAAATATTTTACCTGTAAGCTTGTCATGATCCATGGCTCCAGATCAATTTCACATTGTTCTTAGTTAACTACCCATAGAAGCCATGGATCTTTTTGACAGACCTTTTAACCCTTTCCACCTAATGGGATATCCAGCGGTTGGTCTGTATAACTTCCCCTGTCCACTGGCTTGGCAATCCACAGCATCACAATTGTGAGTATGTTTTTCTGTTTTTCTGGGTCACAATGTCTACATACACGCTTGTGATTTGTGGTAGTTAGTTTCAACATTTTAGAAGAGTAGGGTGATGGGTATATGCTCCACTACCTTATTGCTAATATCAGGAACTGTATATTGCTTCACTATTCTGTTTTCAATGTTCATAGATTATCTCTACAAGATATACAAGATATACATAAATGCTGAAGATAAAGTGAAAACATTATTAATGTGTTTCTATTTGTGAGTACGCAATAAACTATATTGCAAGTGAAAACACTTGTTGGTTTAGTGATATAACTGTTTAGGGAAGCTATTGATAACATCTAAGATACATCACACAAGTGTATTAAGCATTGATACATAGAATCACCTACAAGGTTAACCAACAATATTGCTGTACAATAGTAAGCCTTTCTGGTGGTCAGGGGTATTAGTTTATTTTACACTAATGGACGGAAAGTTCCAACTTCCTCCAGAGACTTGCGTCAGGTGCAGCACTATTCTTTGCTGCACTGCAAAACCTGTCAAATCCCCAGGAGACATTGAGACAGCCTTTGGGGTGGAGGGTAGGCTCTAGAAGCTACAATTAAAATAATAACACCACAGGTTGTTTTGGATGGGTTAGGCTTGAAATAAATATGAGTAAAATGGATCCATGCAACTTTATATTTTATTACGGAGACACATACCACTTGGTATAGGTATTACAAAAGATATCTGACACTATAAAGATACACCTTTCCCTGAACGGCATGTCCATTGTTTTCGTTGGAGTAGGAGAGGAGCTAGAAACACAATCAAGATTTGATTTTAAGGGCATTGTTATGACAATTGTGCAAAACTGGAAAAGCTAAGCACCCTCTCGATTTCTCCATGTTTACATATACCTATAAAGTTGTAATCCCTCAGAGCAAATGGCATATTTTGTACATAGTAGATATGAAGGTTCAGATTCACAGGCAATTCTACTGGAGCATGTCAGGAGATGCCCTGAACAGCTCAACTGTGTTTCTGGTACCTTATAACTTATTCACATTACCTAAAATAGGAGCAAACCTGGGGCTGCATGGACTATCTTTGAGAATGTCATGAGAAAATATAATTCACAAGATTTGCTGAAAGCTAATTGTAGAGGTCCTCCAGGCAGCTCCAGATTTGATACTTTTCAGGCTTTGTATGGGAAGTATTAGGCACTAGGCGCAATTATCAGATGTTCATGGCATCTTCTGAATTTCGCCAGTGCAAATCTGTCTGAATCTGGCTCAAATTATCTTACAAAACATGGACACAATTACAAAATTATTCTGATAATTTGTAATGCAACTATGTCCTTTTAGAACTTAAATATTGGGGTAATGTGGACAGGACCTTAACTCGAAAACAAGATGTTGGGTAGTACCAGATAAGCTGCTGTATTCGGGCAGTATGTCAAGATACTTTGTCTCCGTAAAATTACCATATGTTTCAAAATAGTAAACTATGGAAATAGCATACCAACTACAGTATTGTAAGAGGTGCATAAACATTTCTAAACATGTAAAAGGAGTACTCAAACATTAATTGAAAGTAAAAGTATAATACCTCACAGTAGGGCATAATGTAAATAACTTTACAGATAAAAAAGGTTAGCACAGCAATTCTTAAAACCACAAGATTTAAGAGAACGATTGATAGTCAAAGGATTAATATAATGTTATTTAGAAAATAACATTAAATGCTTCATGGTCCCTCTAGCAGAAACGTCAAAAGTTAATTTCATCAACTGTATTTGACCAAAGGGATAATCTGGAGCCTATTGGAAGTGAGTTAAATACAAACGTGTTAAGCACTTCCACTGGTGGTTCTAGTGTGGATCTCAGGTATTTGTCCATTAAACCATAGGAGGTGATGTCAAAGTGCAATATATTGTACTTTTTGCAGAGTTGTACTGAACTTCCTCATATTTCATATGCAATAAAACTTTGCCGTCAACCATTTTTGGTTTAAAAAAAAAGTGTTCTGGGTTTAAAAAGTAAAAAGTTTAGTTAATAGAACAGACCATGTCTCCAATGACATATCTTTACATGATACTATCTCATCCGAACATCTTTGTTAGACATACTAATAGATTTCAGTCAGATTGAGATCCACATTTTAAAAAAAGTCTATCCATAAACTCACTGAAAATGTAAACACATTTAGCTTGTTATGAACTTCAACATTATGAACTTCAACATTAGGTGTGTTTATGAATAGCAAACATTCCTTTTCAGGAAAAGTATCTTCAGTTACATGGAGCTGATCAGGATGCTCCCACCCCCACAGTTTTCAGCTATAAAGAGCAGTCTCTCTGGTTTGACATTATGTACCTTCATAACATTTAATTTGACTGCCTACCAATGGTATGTAAAACCTGCAGAATGGCTCCATGGGTTTGAGACATCACTAATGGGCTTTTATCTATATGTTCAAGCCTCGTATATTTCACTATGAAGTCAAAGTTGAAGCCAAATAGATAAAACCTTTAACTCTCTTAATCTAAACTCTATTTCAACAAAATGTTGAACTAAAATTCTTCTTTTACCCCAACCAAAGAAATTGTATCTGTCCATATAATTATATTTCACTTGTCATATTAACTGACATCTTTGTTGATGACACTCAAATCTTCTTCTCTTTTCCCTCTTGATCTGACAGGCTATGCTAAAACATGTCTGTCTCTCCATCATCAAATATTGGATGGCATCTAACTTGCTCATACTCAACTCATTCTCAACTCCACTAAGACTGAAGTTCTCTAATTCCCATCTGAACAGGCTATCTCTTCCTCCCCACCTTTCCTATTATTCTCTTCTGACTACCTTCCCTAATCTGCTTCTGCTTGAAACCTTGGCATATTGTTCAACCTATCTTTGAAGGTTGCTAGCTTCACAGACTGTGCTCTATCATATGTTTGCCACAATGATGTGGTGTCATTTGTTACAATTAGAGAATTTAGGAAATGAGACCATTAGTTTGAGACACACCTTGTGAGATATAAGTAGGGTTCCTGTATTTTAATATTAACCAAAAAGACACATGTATTACTATCATACATCGTATTGACAAAAGAATACGAAGACGTCTGACAACAGTCAAAGTATTGCAGCCAAGCCGAATACGGCACCTATATACAATGCTGAAAAACTGAATATCAATTACGATGAAAACCTGCAGTTCACAGGAATAAGAACCACAGCCAAACAGCTACTATGCACTGCCAATGAGGTTTTTTAAAAGGCGTTATTAGAAAATACATGGTCCCAGAACACCAGAGGATTACGGACTGGGATTGAATGTTTAATTTGATTATTGGATTATTTGGTAGCATTTCTTACGCCCTGAAGACGGCCTATCAAGGTTGAAACACGTGTTGGCGTGGCGTGACCAAACTTATGTGGCGTGTCCAAATCTATTTCTTTTCAGAACAAACTTAATGTATGGATAGGCCAATTAAGAGCGACCAGGTTCTATTCAGACTTTATTATTGGATGGAAAAGTATGACCCTTTCAACTGTTCATTTGATTTTTCGTCAGTACGATGTATGATAGTAATACATGTGTCTTTTTGGTTAATATTAAAATACAGGAACCCTACTTATATCTCACAAGGTGTGTCTCAAACTAATGGTCTCATTTCCTAAATTCTCTAATTGTAACAATTGACACCACATCATTGTGGCAAACATATGATAGAGCGCAGTCTGTGAAGCTAGCAACCTTCAAAGATTATTGTTTTCCAAGGTGAGAGTGGAAACTCACCAGTCTAACCCCACGGCTAGAGCCGCCTCCTCATTGTCTTAATAAATATCAACTGCGATATTTCAGGGGTGCGCAACCACAAACTCTCTTGGCCGCATTTTCCACAACTTCTTGAGTTATATTGTTCAACCTATCTCACAACAACTTCTAGCTCTTCTTCTCCATATCTGCCACTACGGCCCGACTTAATCGTCTCAACATCAGAAAAACTCGACATCTTGCATTCTCTTTAGTGCTCTCTCGATCTGACTACTGTGCCAGTCTACTCTATGGTCTTCCCAACTATGCTTGTTCATCTATCGATAAAGTCTTCAACTTTTCTGTGAATACACTCTTCAACCTTGTGCACTTCAACGCCATATCCCTACCCCATCATCTGTAAGGCTAGTCATCTGTGAGATAGAGGAAAATGTATAAACTCATTCTCATCTTTTTCAATATTATACACAGACTTGCCCGACCCTACCTATCTGTACTTCTTACTCCCTACTCTTCCGCTCGCTCCCTACAATCATCCTTGTCTCACCTCTATGCCACCATTCATACTCCTTGAGCTCCCTCTCATTTCTACTCCCTACCTCTCCTTGCTCCTTTACACTGTCATTCACTTCCACTCTGCACTACTCCTACCCTATTTCTATTTAATTCTAACATCCTAGCTCTCCTCCTCTCTGAAGAAGCACTTCATAGTGTTTGACACCACCACATCTCCCTTTTATCCTCTCCCCTACCTCTCTACTACAAACCCACAGAACTTATCCCTCGACTCAACCTCCTAAAATGTAGCACTTCCTCCTGTTAGGGAGAATTCTCTGTTTAGGCTGAATTTCCTAACCTAGTGAGTCCCCCAGCAGCTTTGCTGGATTTCTGGAGTTTGTTTTTTTCCATCCTGCCAAGAGTGAGAGTCTTTTCTCCCACTCTTGGACATGTATGTGTGTAATTCCCTTGAAATGTCAACGTGTTCGATGGGCTATGGGGTCTTTTACTCCATAGGGTCTCATATGTTTTTCTATGTGTGTTACACCGCACCCTACGTGTCGTAACACGGGGGCGCCCTAGCGTGTCCCCCACCATAGACTCCATACCCGGGGACTGACTACTGTCTCCCCGGGCATGTAAAGTCACCATTGGCTTTACTAGACCTAAATTTACTAACAGAACTAGTACCAACCATCTTATTGTGGACGTACTAGTAGGGGTAATTCGATTACTCCTGGATCTGTTACTCGAGGGGGCACTGTCCCGTCCCCCCTCGTCGAATTTTGGCTGGTGGCAGTGGAAACTACTTGTTATGTTCGATCCCGAACATAACCCTATGGGATTCGTCCCATTGTTGGAGATTACTACTTTTTCTCGTTAATCTCTAACGTACCACCGATCTACTTATCTTAAATAGGTTGATCGAGTGGTATTTTCTGCCAGAACTCGGTTTGTAAAATGGCGTCTGTGTTCGTCTCTGTGACTCCTAAAACAAAGGTTGAGCCCTTTGTTCCACTTTTGGCGGGCCTCTGTACAGAGACCCTCCAAAGTGGTGCCATTCTGTCTGGGTTACCTCAGGGGTGTTGGAGGGGGTTTAGGCACCCTGGACCGAGTTGCCTTGCCAACTCAGGTCGCACTCTAGAGTGATTGGCCCAGGTGGTGAGCCTTCCCGCTCACCACTTAGCATGTGTTGATTGACAGCTAGGCTGAATGAATGGGGGTCTTCTGCATAAAAGCAGGGCTTTGAGATTTGATCTTCAGAAGTCGCCACAGGACCTAAGAATCCGACGATGGTAACGCTGAGCCGACCTGCAACGACGACACCTCCGGTGGAGCCCTGCTGAGCCGACTCACCACTTCCCGACGACAGAGGAGATTTCCCTGCCGGAGAGTCTCTTCCCCTGACTGGTGGGAACAACCAGTCCCCTTTGCTTTTTATTCATCTCAGGACGCAGTGGTCGAATTTCCCGTGCAGAGCACCTCGGCAACCGGATAGCCACTACCCCTGTACCACGACCCAAAAGGTGGTGCCTTGTGACAGAGCACTCCGCGGCTGGTCTCTTCCCTGGTGGTGCACCGGACTTCACTTTCCTTCGACGACGAGATCACCTCTACTCTTGGCAAATACCCGACGTGCATCTGGAACAACTGCCCCCGCCGGAGCTGCCCTCCACAACAAGGTACCGTGTCCGCCTGGCTTCCCTTTCGATCGGGTCGAGTGAGGTGTCTTAATCCTCTCCGTTCCGCTGGGTCGCCTCCAAGCTTTGCTCATTCTTTGTTCTGAACTGGTTCAACCTGCAGATAACAATTTGCTATAAAGACTTGAATGCATCTCCACTAGAGACTTTTTTTTTGGGACATCGCGCCTTGCCTCTCTCCGAGTGGGCCTGGCCTCTGAACTTTACGAGCTATTGTGATTCTTGCCTTCCTGCCTTGCATTTTTTATCCGCATAGGATCGAACTGTGTTGACTTCATAACCTGCCTATCTTTTTCTCTCCCGTCCTAACTAATATTCGAGTGTCATCTAGGTTGACGTATACACCTCTGTCTGAAAATAAGTGGTACCGGTAGAACCTAGAGTTGTCGATATTTTGCTAGGGGGATTGATCGTTTTCTACTTCGTAGAGTAATTGTGTTTGATTTGTTTGCCGTGATTTGCTTTAGTGTTTTTCATAGACATTTTGTTATAAATAAATACCTTAATATCTTTACACTAAGCCTCGTTGCGTGTTTGCTTGTCTTGCTGTGAAGAATTGCCCTATTTTGTATACTCCACATACTGCTCAACTTTTCTTGAGAGAAGTCTGACTGCTCAGCCACAGCTACCAAGTGAATCTGTGTGGTGCAGACTGCTACCAAGTGGGTTCACCGCCAACGCCTGTAGTCCTAAATCTTTTGCAGTGGTCCCAGAGGGAACTGCACAGGTTTCCGCCTAACACCTCCACTATCCCATTCCTATATCATGGTATACTGTCCTTGTCCATGGTTCACATTTCTACCTCCCTGCATCATCTGGTCTTATATTCACATCCTCTCACCCATTCATAAGCACACTGGTCCTCCGGTCTGCAAATCATTGTTAGTTTTGTAGACATATCTCCAGACATATCTCACACATGTTGCTGCAGGCACCACTTTAGTCTCTTTGAGAGCAGGTCCTCCTAATTCATGATTACATTTTAAAAGGTTGTACAATAAGCTGCTGCAACATCTTTGTCAAAGTATATTCACAAGCAGAAGATGTACCTTTGTGTCCGGTAATATCTTGAGGAGTTGGAACTGCAAGCAAGTACTCATTATTCCTAATCATTATACAGTGGTCAATCCAGTACAAAAGCAATACATATCTCATGCCGTTTTGTCCACTTTGGGTTAAGCCTCTTCATCATCAAGTTCCAAAATATTCTATTGTCTACTGATTTGGCCGTGACCTCAAGCTCAATTCAAGATTCTTTGAGTCACATAATTTTAGCAACATTGCATATTCCTTTCAAAGCTCTTGTATTTTCTCTGATCTGATTTAGATTTTTCACTGAACATTTTATTGCTTTAAGGTGTTATTTTTGGACTTCTCTGCAGGTGTCATTAAATCAGTGGACATTCCTCGAATACATGCTGCTGTATTTAATATTCCCTCATGCTTTATCCACATTCGACTAACTTTCATTGTTAAAGGTGATGGCTGACATTTTGTATTGTAGGGATTGAAGTCCACTGTCCAACTACACCATGCATTGTTTTATCCTGTTTTTCAGTTGATCAGATCAATAAACCTCCCCTACTGCACCTAATATAGTGGATGAAACTGAAAGTGCAACCTCATATGTTGGTCTCACAGGTTGTTTATCATTATAGTGCAATACCTGTGAATTTATATGCACTGGTCTATGGACCCCAGATCAATTTGTGATGGGGCTTGGAACGGGATGTCAATGTCACCTTTAATTAGCCACATGAAATTACTGCTACTCTAGTATACATAGCAAGTGCTGCTGCAGAGGAGACAAGACCATCACCTCCCATCAGTTATTCCCACCTTCTCCTGATCCACCCTCCAGTTGTCACCCAATTGCAAAGAGATCCTTTATTAACTTCCAGAGGCAGAGACTGACTGGGTTATCACAAATCACACATCACTGGTGTTCCTTCACACCAAAATCAAGCATGTGTGACTCTCCACGTGCAATCTTCAAAGATTCATCACTTTTTTCTGTTCCTTCTCTGTAAAGATGTGTCAGAGTCATGGTAAGTGTAATATACATTTAATAGGATATACCAAACAGAGCCCCACACTGATTCCACTACATGGTCTCCCTTCAACAGTAATATTTCTCCTGTTCCAAAACCCTCTCACCTCATTTGGAACCAGCCAACTGCTACGTTCCAATTCATTACATATGCTCTTTCTAACAGACTACCTAAAATCAAAAATGTAATAGTAATAATTCTTGCGAGCATTCTAAAGTATAATATTTGAATATAAAAATGCTATGGCATTTGATAAACTTTGAATTCTTGCAAAATGTCTAAAGAACAATATTTTAACACAACAATGTTATGGCATTCGATTAACTTTGAAGCCTTTGTTCATAAAATTCAACTATGTTATTGAGGTTGTGTGCAGTTCACATTGAGTAACATAATCACTGTGTTATCTGCATATCACACTGGCTAGCACATTTTGTACTAACCCATTACAATCACTCCCAGTTTCTTGGCGAAAGTCCTACACCTCCCACTAACTACACTGCCTCCACTCACAAAATCCCTGCTGCGTCGACTGCCACTCATGACACCACCGCCACTCACAACACCCTCTCCTCTTCTCTTCTCTCTGCATGTCAGCCGTACTGCCATTCATGAAAACTCCTATACCCATGTTAAATTTGGCCAGCCGTAGCCTATTGCAATTTCGACCATTGCCCAATACCACAAAATGGGACACACTGCCCAGCACCTTCCTTGGCCCAAAATACACTGACTCCCCTTTCCTCTTCCAAAAAGGTTTCTTAATCCTCACAATGTCTCCAACATTCAGTTGTTGCCCTTCCCCTCGACCTCTTCTCTCACTGTATTTCCTTTTGTACTGTGCTTAATATGTGCATACCCTGTCAATTATTGCATCCTTGTCTACAGTAATCTCCCCTGCCATCCATGGAAGATTAAAGTCGGATTTCATCATTCTCCTTCTCATCATAGAAAGAGGAGTGTACCCTGTGACTGGGTCGGGGTGTCCCTGTACGCAGAAATCAGCACCCACAACACCTGCTCCCATGGTAACCCAGTTGCTAATGCTAAGTGCAAATTATCTTGATTATAGGATTTATTCTCTCTACTAGACCATTAACTTGTGGGTAATACCAAAACATTCACACATTTTTCATTCTCTGTGCAGCTAAAAACCTTTTCATCTCAACTGATGTAGATTGCACTGCATTGTCGCTTGCTATGTACATGGAAAAACACTCTCCATGCACCAACATCTAACAATAAATCTTTAACAAGAGTGGTGGTCACTGAAGTGCTAAATTTGACCTCAAACCATCTCGAATTGTAATCTACCTGCATCACCGGGTATCAACACTCCTCTCTCACGCTCACTATTGGGCCCATTACATCAATTCCCATTTTTACCCACACTTCCAGTGGTACCCCTCAATGGTACCCGATATGTTTTCGTTTTCTCACTCTATGCACATGCTTAACAGTCCTTGACAACAACTTCCACCATGCCATCCATCCCCTCCCACCAATACCTTTCTCCTAGCCTTCTCATGGTTAAACTGCAGCCCAAATGCCCCTGATGAGCATTTGATACAATCTTCCATCTCACGCACTACCAGGCATGATTTATTTCTTCCTCGCCAAGCCCCATTCAGAAGTTTCCAACTTGTCTCTAATCATATTGTAAGTAATTTCACATTCTAGCTTTTTTGGCCATCCCGTTTGCGAGTACTACTTTACCCGACTAATCGCCTCATCCTCTTCCATCACTCTCTTCCATTTGCCTTATAATTATAATTGTTCATTTATAACGTGCTTAATACCAGCAAGTGATTTCTAAGTGCAGGATCAATATTTGAACCTGTGTTAGCTGCGTTGTCTTGCTTCCAAGACAAACGCGTTGCCCCTGAGATATCCTTCATCAAGTATGCTTCCGACACCACAGCCCCTACCAACTATTGAATGCTTGCTACCCATATGCCCATTTTCACTTCTCCTACCTCCTAAACACACCTATCTGGAAGACATCTTGACAAGTAGTCTGATTGTCCCTCCCTTGCACATGTTCCACACTAAAATTGAATTTGTGTGTGTTTGCTAACAACGTTGCTATGTGGGGTGTAGACATGTCTGACCCTCTGGTGGAAAACAGATGTACTATTGGCTTATAATTGCTTCTAATCACAAAGGTTATGCCAGACATGTAAAATCTAAAATACCTTGCTGCCAAACTGCATGGCCATGCCTCCTTCTGAATCACAGGAAACCTCTTCTCACACTCATTTTGTGCTTTTGAAGCAAATGTAAGGGGCATTTCTTCCATTCCCTGGCATTGACTCAAAATTGCCCCTGAAACCATCTGACTCACATCAACTGTTACAAAGGTTCTTGCTCCCATCTCAAATCCATACAGAGTAGGAGCTCTCAAAATAGTCTCTGTGATACGGTGGAATGCACCTTCATGGAATCTGACCGCTCAAATTCCCTTCCTTTTTTCAAAACTTCCCTCAACATCGCTGTTCTCTAGGAAAATGTGGAAAACATTTTGCATACAATTTCAGAAGTCCTAAAAATGACCTCAACTGCTCTTTGTCCACCGACTCCCTCACTTCCGTTATTGCTTCCACTACTTCTAGTTTGGCCTTTAACCCATCACCAGCCCCAAATACGTCACCTCATCTACCTCATCTACCTAACATTTACATTTCTCCTTCTTCACTAACCCCACATCACATAATGTCTCAAGAACCTGTACCAACAGACATTCATGCTTCTCTGCCTCCCATGCACATAAGCCCGTCATGCTTCTCTGCCTCCCATGCACATACCATAATGTCATGTGGAAAACAATGTATGTCTTCACACCCTTTGAACAATTTTTCAATCTTTCTCAGGAATACTGAATTGCAGATCCAAACCAACTGGCATGGGTTTATACTGGTATGCACCCATCATTGTTATAAATAATGTAATGTGCCTTGATTGTGGATTCAACTCAACTTGGTGGTAATCTGATGATAGATCAATAGTGGAAAAAATAACTTTGCTATGGCTATGGCTGTCAACATACTGTTTATGTTAAGGAGAGGATATGGATACACCCGTATTGCCTTCTTCACAACTTTCAGATCCAAACACATCTGATTTTTCCATCAGACTTTTCTGTCACTGCCATTCACTAGCCTTTATATGTTCAATAATTCTTCTTTCAGAGCCTCACTTTTTGCACTCACAGGAACTTGTCTGAGTTTATGCCCAACTGGGACAGCCCCCATTTGAACTTAACTTTGTAACTGAAACCTCTCAGTTTATCAATGGCATTCTGAAAATGCCCAGAAATAACTTCACTATTTTCTGCCCAGACTCAGTCCCAGAACCAATTGATGAGACAACTTGAATGTGCTCTTCTTGGCTTGGTTTGGTTCCATTTTAAGATGCCCCTGGTGTTTCCAACCTAGCAAACTATACCCCTTCTCCTTGATATACACTGTTATTTTCATTCTTCGATCACCCACACTTATATTGCAGCACCAATTATTTTATTTTATTTTATTGTTTAAAGCTCAGACCTAGCTTGAGAGTGTGAGACCTGAATATGGATTCAAGAAAATGAATCGGCACTCTGCCATATGCAGAAGGGTCAATATCATTCTCTTTCAACTCTCCAACCTCCGTTTGAAATGACGACTCATATTCAGAACCGGTCGATCAATGTGTATGGTGACCCTGAATCCACCCACATTCAAACCTGACTGTTGTCTATTGCAGTATTTGCCAAAGGTGGTCTGTACAGTCCTTCTTCTTCCTCTTCTTCTCCATCACTGACAGTCATAGTGTTGATTGCTGGGACCTGGACTATCACCTTTGAAAAGTCTCTTGCTTCTTCCACATTCACTGCATTGATATGCTGCCTTACAGACCCTGTATCGCTTTTCCCTGCATCGGGTGAATGGATGTTTTTTTTCCAAAATGTACTCTTTTGTTGCACAAACAACATGCTCCCTTTGTTGATCGAACACATTTTGGCCCACAATTTCACATCTAAAACAAATACCTTTAAATCCTGTTGCTCCAAACATGTTCCCCATGCACATTTGAAAACAAATGTTCCTTGTGCGCCACCGCTGCTGCTACCATCTCTTCTTCTGCTGGCTTTATCCCTATGACTTTCTTGCTGATGTTTCCATTACTTGCTTCTTCCTTTTCCTCATATGTTAAATAATTCTTTGTTATATGTTTCTGGCTCTCTCCAAGGCATCTCCCAACGTTGGATTCTTGGCCTACCATACATTTTCCTGCACCTTTGAATCTGACTTACATAGAACCAGTTGATCCCTGATATATTCTGCTCTTTCCAATTCCTCACTCCCTTCCACTGGAACCGCCAACCCCTCCACATCCGCTCTTCTCCCTCCTACCCTTCCTGTCCCTCTTCTCTAAAATCTTATCTTTTCCATTCCCCTCCCTAACACCTTTCACTTCCTCTCCTACCTCTCCCACCGCCTCATGCCGTACCTCCTACTCCTGTATTTAGTTACCATCTCGATCCTCTCTTCTTCCTTCTACCACACCACTGTCTCTTATCTAGTCTTATTCTTTCCTCTCTTCTTCCTCACACCTTCTTGCCTTCCCTCTTACTTCCCTTCTACCTCCACTAACTCCTCCCTTTCCTCTCTTCTTCCCCACACCTTCTCGCCTTCCCTCTTACTTCCTCTTCTTCCTCCACTAACTCCTCCCTTTCCCTCTCTCACCTCTGTCCCTCTCCACTCCCTCATCATCTCAGCAATATTGTAAATTGTTCCTTATACTGTTTTCGAGTTGCGATTCAATTGCCATCTTATGCTTGTTGTCTTTTTTCTTGTTCTCATGTAAAGCACTTTGGATTAAAGAGCTATATAAATTCAATAATAAAATACAAAATATTTGTCTTCTTTCCCAGAAAAGTGACAAGATGCTGTTAATATTCTCAAATCCACCATGTAGGCCTACAGATGACCATGCTGTTCCTCCATTTTCCTCATTGCTTGATTGAACATGTCTCCTCTGGCTGTGCCGTCGCCCTCACCATACCTCAGCTGAATGGAATCAGGAACATGTTTTATTATTCTCACTGCTTCCGTGCCCAAACAGTTCTTCAATGTAGCATGTTTCTGCTCATCAGAAAATGTGTTTCCTCCTATAGCCTTCATATAAAACCTAAATAAGTCCTTACACTCTTCCCATTTGGTTGTTCATTCTCCAGGATTTTCCAAAAATGTGTCTTGTGGTGTTATCCCAAAGAGTTATACCATTTTCAATGCGTCCTCGCTGCAACGTCTCACTTAAAATCTGCCTGGGCTCTTCTAAAGATCTGGCTGTGCCTCGCCTTCCCTACACGCTTTATCCACCTGATGCTTGCGTCTGGAAATAACTGTTTCATGTTTGCCCACACACATGTACTTGAAATCTTCCTGATAGCTCCTCATGAATTACGTGCATCTTCCCCAGTCCTGCTTCCATATGTGTCAACCAACTGACGCTTGTGTCAAGACTTCGCTGCTTCGTTCCCAATCCTGCCTAGCAATACATCATGCTTGCTTGACTTACAGTATGCCTCCCCCAGGCCCAGCTCCACTACATGCTGCACTTTTGTGGAAGGTAACACTCAATCACACAGTGCGTCGCCTCTGACCCGTTTCCTCTATGCCGCTCACTTTCTGCAGCTTCCTGAAGAAGTTTACTCCACCACTGCTGGCCGTCCTGCACCACCCCATCACTGCGGCTTCCTCTCTTTTGCTGCAGTCTTTGCATCTGGCACACTACCAGCGGTGCAAACACTGGTCCTCAGTCGGGGTTCCCGTGTGGCCGGCTCATCGCCATTTTAAAGATATAGCAGAGTCGTGGTAAGTGTAATTTATTTTTAATAGGATATATCCCACAGAACCCCACACTGACTTCACTTCATGACTTCCCTATAATTGTTGTATTTCTCATGTTCCGGAAGCCTGCCATCTCATTTGGAACCCATTTGAAGCCCCTTTCCAAACCATTACATTCTTCCAGGTTTAACACAATGGCAGATGTCTTGTCCACTCACTCCAAGAGAGGGACATTGAGTGGTATGTCACCCACCTCCCCAACGCTCCTGTGCTCTCTCCCACCAAGATCAGGTGAGCGTGACTCTTCAACAATCTCCTCCTCAGACCTATTGTAATCCGATGATACATGTCTTATCTACTCACTCCAAGAGATGGAAATTGACTGGTATGTCTCCCACATCCCTGAATCTCTGCTGCTCCCCCCAACCAAAGTAAAGCAAGCATGTCTCTCCCACACGATTCTTCTTTTAGTGTTTCTCCTGCTCCTCCTCCCAGTGTCACCTGATGACACATATCCCATCCACTGACTTCAATAGATGGACACTGACTGATGTACTACTTGTCTCCTTCAGTCTCTGGTTCTCCTTCCCCCAAAACTAGTGTAACTCCTCCACAAGTGCAGATTCCCGGCTCCTCTTGCTCCTCCTCCCAGGTGATACCTGTGCATAACTCTCCCATAAGCTGTGCTACTGGAAATCAAGAGGCATGTGTGTCTCAAAGTCACTCAACCTACTCTCCCTCTCTGGGATTCCTCTATAAATCATATCATGACAGCATGTGTGGTGTATGCCCAGGTCAAATCACTGAATGCATCTCACACTGCTGCACAAGCAAATGCAGCCCTATCTTTTACTACCTGGGTTCAGTCACACACTGCCCCCTCACCCTCCTGCCCTACCCTGCCCTTATTCCTACTTAACTACTCTGTTTCTATACCAATGTATTCATCTTTATCTACATTTCCTAAGCCTGATCCAGAAATTACATGTTGCCACTCTGAAAGCTGCCCGAGACTCAAATGCCTGTCCACATTTGCTGTACATTAAAACAGAATACGTGTTATCACCATATACAATATATGTGTGCAACAGAATCTCAACACTACTTCAGGTGATTATTCTGCTTGCTAGTTGATTCATGAAACGTCTCCAGAAGGTTTTCTTTGCAGATAGTCGCATGACATTGAACTGTGCACACTACTGCACTTCTGCCTCCCAAGTACCAACAGAATGAAAGTAGCGCACAGTGTTTAACAGTGCTGCAAGCATGACCAAATATGTTCCATTTCTATATTGGTTTCAAAAAATGCATGCTTACTACTTGCTGTCTTTAAAAAATGCTCCTAGGAGACAGAGAATCTGTGCACTTCAGCTATGCTTTGATAAGCTTTCATATTGTTTTAATCGTAGAATGTATGTAATTCACCAGCATTTCTTTTAAAGCGTCATTTTTAATGAGTCAATCCTATGCTTTTATCAAATATATATTGGATTGTGTTCTATTAATTCGCCGACTGCCCAACTGCTTTCCTGCTGTCTTGAGCCACATGAAAACAGAGGCAACCTGAATACTAACGAAGCAAATATGTGATGCACGGTGCACTGCTTACACTGATGTAATGCGCTTTGCAAGATAGAATGTGTATTCCACTAGCCATATAAATAATTTGCAGACTGATTAAAACTGTTTCCATTGCAAACTAAACCTCCGTTTCTCTGGAGTGTAGGTAACAAAGCAAGCAATATTTTATTAAGTTACCATTTTCTCTTTTACTAAAACGTGCGTCTTCATAAACATCATACTTCGGTGGGGAAAATGTGCTCAGTATTGTTGTTCTGCTTACCTTACAAAGAGTTGTAAAAAGTCTTCAGGAAAGTAAAGGAGTAAAGGTGCTGGAATGTGAGCCCCTACCCACCCCATACATACCTTGCACTGCATTTGGTGAAGGGACATTTCACTGCATTTCTTCCAACATTTGTAGGGGGCGGGGTTGTTGGTTGAGGGAATACAGAAAAGGGAGATTGGGGATTGGGGACATGGGGGTATTGGAAGAGGGACAATGGCACACAAATATGGTGCAATTTACCATGCAAAGGGATGTCATAGATTCATTTGAAGTATCCCACCTACTATCTGGAAAGTCTCTAAGTTGTCTTTTGTAGTATAGAGAATTGCTCAGAATCGTGGGGCAACATTTACTCAAGATTTTTTCAATTTAGAGACATTGGGCCTCATTATAAGTTTGCCAGTCCGGTAGTAACGGTGCCAGTAAGCTACCAGCACCATTGCTACCGGACCGGCAAACTTCGAGTTGTGCTCACGGGTGCCTTTCTGCATGCCAGGTCTGATCTGGTGGGCAGAGCAGTACTCGCAAGCACAACTCGTCAGATGCACCGGCACCATTCATGAATGGTGCCAATGCATCCGACCTCCCCATTCCCATTGAGCCCTCTGGGGCTCAAGTGGGAATGGTGATGAATGAGTATTAATCAGCTACCGCCAAACTCGTAATGGGGCCCATTGGAAAATTCCATTGGTGAATTCACTTGGTCTCAGAATTGTGGGTGTGTTGTCATGTTGGATAAACACAGTCTACACCGAAGTTGGAGTCTGGCACTTCTGCAGCATCCATGGAACTGGAGATATATACAAAATGGCTTTGGAGTTGTATTCCTACCATACATTTAAAGAGCATGAACTCCATAGATTCCATGGATTGAACCCTTCCTGGTGGATTCTAGTGCGTTCCGGCATGAAAAACCTGGGCTGCTTCAACTTCCCTAAAAGTGCCCTGTGGTAATCTTTCACATTTACCGGTGAGGTTGATCCAATGCGTGATATTCATCCAGTTTTTCCCAAGTGTCAAAGGCAGCTCAAGTCTAAAGATGGGCTGTGAGTCCTGCCATTCAACTGATAGGGCGGGTACATGAGAGAGGAGTTTGACAGGCAATCAGAGTCTTGAGCCATTTAATAAAAATGTATGGAAATCTTTTCAAGGCCCAGTTTGCTTCGAGTTTTGGAGTGCTTTTGGTGAGTTTAGAAGAACTGTGGAGGGTTAGAACTGTTAGTTGTGCAAGTTGTTTTTCGATCCCTGTTTGAACCTGTGGTAAATGGTGGCATTTTACCTTTGGTCCATTGCCATACATGATCCTTGGGCAGTGGTGAACAGGGGCCACCATTGTGGCAATGCCATAGGAGCCACCTTCATTCTAGGGGAGGTGGTGTGGAATAAAAAGTGATTGGTTGGCAAGCGCACAAGTGTCCATAAGGCAATGCAAGCATGATCTCTGTGACCACCAGAGATGCAGGTAAGCTCACATACATGCCATAGGTTATGTAAGAAAGGCAGGTTTCGCTGCCTAAGAACCTGAACAGCAATCACATGAATAATTCATCTGCAGTTAAGTACCACTAGCTTTAATGGGTACAGTCGCTAATGGAGCTGCTTTATGTCATGTGGGTAGGTGGCTAGGGTGAGCATCTACATTTGTTTCCATCATTCTTCGGATTCACCATTCCCAGACGAGGCAGTAATGGGAGTAACAGACTGCTTTCCTTTTAAATATTGTGTGCACACATAGGGTAGGCAAGAGGCCTAATGGCAACCTCCAAAAGGGCTTTTGGAAAAGAACTGCCTGTGGAGCTTCGTATGTTCTCTTGGGCTGCATGAAAACTGTCATTATTTAGCTGTCAGGCAGCATTGGCAGATAAAGCAACACATTTTAAATTGGAGGTTGCAATCAAAAAGAGAACGGGATAACAATAGAGAACATTTATGAATACAAAGCAGAGCATAATTAGTTGGAAACTTAAAACACAATGCAGTAGGTAAGGAAACATGTTGAATTCCTACTGGTCACACCCCCTACATATGAGGTGTGTAAACAGGACACATTGGTGTTGTTGACGACCAAGAAGGGTATATGAAGCAACCTAACACACATTACAGCTATGTAAAGAACATGTGCATTATGTTGGTCATGATATATCAGCAAGAAAGGGTAGTGTAAAAAGTTTGCAAGTAGAATCCATATTTAAATTACCCAAACCAGTGACAATAAGTCAAATAAGGTCCTCCATGGGTGCCACTCGAGAGTGACATCAGTGGATAATGGGCTATGCCATTATAGCTAATCAACTACAAGAAATAACTCAATTAAAGCCACCTGAGCCCCTCATTTGGACAAAAGAAGCACTAGAAGAATGTGTTGAGGTGAAAGCAAGTTGTAACATGCTTTCCTGTCCATGGGTTAAGATATTATAAAAGTCTGAGCATCCAATATTATCATGGGAATAGGAGTTATGGAAAGGCAGAACACCAACATAAAGTGATAAACACTGTCTACTTGCATACTAGAGATCATCACTAGATCCTGTGGCAGCATGGTTATCAAGCTACCTCTGATGAATTAGTACAGCAGCTGCATTTGCCATATAGAGTAAATAAAATGATGAACTGTGAACGCCTTTTATGGCAGCAGTGCCACGTGCTGTAATCATCCTATTGCGGAAATTGAAAACCTAAGACTTGTTTACACCACAACTGACCAAATATGATCTAATATTCCTAAATTCTGCAAATGTTACTCATACATGCTCTTCAGTATTGAATCCCAAATCTTTATTACCCATAGAAGGTCAGGAAGACAATTGTATTCTACCCACAAGCATAATCACTAAACTATCAATAGTTGTACAGGAAACCGCATTGCTTAATCCAGATAATGAATGTATGTGGATGCAAGTTGTGTGAGAAATTAAAGAGGGGAACTGAATCGACATCGGTTGTTTGAAGTAAAAGAAAGTAGACAGATAAAGGGAATGACTTCAGCAGAGTTAGTGACATTACTTTCACTAACATGTGCAGGCATCATAGCAGCAGGAAAACGAGTTAATATTTCCAGTGTCTCTGGATTTACCTTTGGGACATTGCATAGCTATTGTAGTTTGTGGAAGGAAAAAAGGTTATTAAATTGCAGCAGGGAACCCAATTAAAAAGGGCAGATATGTAAGTAAGGTTTCGAATTCTAAAGGTCTCCAAAAAGACATATCAGTGGCGAAATGCACTGCGCACCAAGACCCACAAGATCACATCAGCAATTGTGAATTTGGCAGAGAAATAAACATGTAACCAGCAAGTCCAGTCGAAAAAACTGCTATATGAGACATTCAATAAATTGTCAGAGTAGGATGAGCAGGGATCAGAAGCAGACAATTTATCATGGGGAAAAGCAGTATGCTCTCTTACCAAGTGATGAGTTTTGGTAGGGTTCTGAGGACATCTGGTAGCCCCAAAAGCATTGCATGACTATGTCACACAAAAGCTGCATGGTGTGGCACATATGTCAAAAGTGGTAATGGTAATAAAGAGAACACACTATGCCACGGGTTTTTCACAAACCGCAGAAAAAGTAATCTGTGGGTGCTTCATACGTCAGAACCAAACTATGTGAAAGACGGCTAATGTACAACAGGGGGCACACCATGCCCTTTGGGCCCCATGTTCACAGCTCTAGTTTTATGTTATCCAAATGCTGAAATTAGCACGCCTGGAGCATGTATTTGTTATTGTTAATGATTTGTATAAACCGATAGAGGCATACAACACCTGAAGGACAAACAACCAGGACGTTCTGAAAGCACTGATAAGTGACATTACTTCTAGGTTGGGTTACCAGTGAGTAACAATAGTGATTGATGGAGGTGCCTCCTTTACTGGAAAGCTGATACAGGGGCTATGCACAGTAATGATTATAACAGAAGATCCACTGCCCTTATCACACACAGTCAGCAGGGTCAGTGAAATGCTGGAATATGATCATTAAAGTAAAAATAGATAAGATCTACACAAAAACTAGTTTGATGGTCCATTTGCACTGCTGTTAGCTCAGATAGAGTAACAGAGCCACTTCCATTCCATACCAAATTCCACATTACAGCCTAATGTAAGCATGATACATTGAAGTTAACCACATCTACAATATCAGTAGGCTACCTGCCCTTTCCTCCTCCAATATTCAATGTTTGGATACAGTGTTTCAGAAGACCAAATGAGTAAGGACACAAGTAGTATGTATGGCTACGTGATGCAGAGTACAAAGCACACTTGGCCAACAGTGTAAATGTCATCATTCTAACAGTGCTAATATATTTTTGTATTTGCCACTTTGGATACAAGCCAGTAAGGCACTAGCAAATATGGGGAACAACTAGAATAACATTGGCCATTGCCTATTGGAAGCTTAGAGATATGTCTATTTTAATCCCATCATATGTACACAAGTAGGTTTAAGTAACTCTGGTTGACCTACTATATGACCCTAGCAGAACATGGAGGCTGCAAGAGCAGGCAGTAGGCGACCAAAGCCTCTTACCACGCGTAAGTGTCAACACACTGGTACAGGGTGCAATTCTAGGTCTGATTAGGCATTACAATCACTGCAGACAATAATGTGGATATGGCTGCCAGGAATATGATAATATACTTTGTAGTTTGAAAACTGGAGGCTGGTTAAAACCTTGGAAATGTAAGCCCACTGTATGTGTGAAAACCGTAAACTGTGCAGTTAAGATGTGAAAACACAGACTGTGTCAGTATAATAGTTTCAGTTAGTTGTTTGTGACTAATAAGCACACATTTGCTAAGCACTGCTTTGGACTTCTCATTCACCTAATATTGTACTTGGCCTTTTTGATCGCCTACTAAATGCATGTCAGTTATACATGTTTTGCCTTCTCCGCCACCGAGTAAAGGTTTGTTGGGCTATTAAAGCTTTAGCACTGGCCATCTAGTCTAAGTTCTAAATGGATGTACAATTATTAGTATGTTGGCCTTATCTTTTGTCTACAAACTACATAGTACTCTCTTATAGTGCTGGACTTCAATCTCTACTATTATAACCATATGGTGATTTCAGTGTTTTGCAAATCTCCTCTGCAGCCTTGAGGTTATTAATGCTTTGGCCTTCTCTGCTACACAGTGCTAAGTGTTTCTCTTCTATTTACAAAATATAAAAGTGTCAAACAGTGATTTGGTCTTCTCCACAGCCTAGTGTGGGGTTCTCTGTTGTATATTTTTGCCTGTGTCTACTAAATGCACATGCAGTTTTCAGTGAACAACAAAATGTGCCATGTCTTCCACAATGATTTTACCATATCCTCTACTTACAAAATACACATTAGACGCTCAGTGCAGTGCACATCTTCCTGGCCTATTAAATTCAGATTGCATTCTTAGTATTTTGGCCTTCTCCAAATAATAAATGCACATTGGGTGCTGCATGATGGGGATTTCTCTTTCACTTACTAAATGCAAATGGGGTGATTTTAGCTTCTTCTTAGCATAATAAATGCAAGTGTAGCTAACACTGCTCTGACTGTCCCCTCTTCATACAGAATAATACACTTTGGTTTTCAGTGCTTTGTCTTTATCTTCTGCTACAAAATTCACAAGGCTCACAATGTCTTGGCTTTCTCTACCTCCTGCTAAATGCACATAGGCGTCACAGATCTGTGATCTTCTCCCCATATTAAATCAATGTTTTCTAAACTTTGCTTTTACCACACCCTCCACCTCTAAAATTTCAATTGGGGTTCTCCGTGTTGTGGCTTTCTTATAAGCATACAAATGCATGTGGGTTTATTAGTGTTTTACCTTCTGCTCCACCTACAAAACACATGCTGGGTGCCAGAAATGGATATCACACTGCTTTTGTCTTCCCTGTGCCTACTAAATGCACTTTGGATTTTCAGTACTTTGCACTATTCCTCCTGAATGCAGATTCCATGTCATTTCATCGCCTGCAATTTCATCTCCTATCATTTTAACGTGTGCATTTCCATCGAAAATGCTCATTGTTTTTTTTTGGAGGGGGTCCCCTTCTCCCCCTACCACACTTATTTTTGGCTACTGCATATCCTCCGAGACCTTATCTGCCCTTTCCCAGCCCCCCTAAAAAAAAAAAAAAAACAATGCACATTTTCGATGGAATGCACACGTTAAAATGCCAGGGGATGGAAAGGCAGGCAATGAAAGGACGTTGTACCCTGAATGCATGTGTCTTTCTCAATTCTTGCTCTAAACTGCTTAATGCAGATTTTCTTGACACAGCATTCACTGTTTTGTCCACATTCATAATGCTAGTGAGCTTCTCTGTACTTTAGTCTTCTCCTCGTTTCATTAAATGCACATGGGGTTATCAATGCTTTGGCAGTCTTCTCTGCCTATTAAATACATATTAGGTTCTTAGTGTGTTGGACATCTTCTCTGACTAATAAATGCAACTGTTATTCTATGTGCTTTGCCTTTCTCTACCTACTGATTGTTTATTGTATATTGTTTACAGGGTGTGTTGACCATCTCCTCTGCTCAATAAATGCACATTGGGTGTTAATTGCTTTAGACTTCTCCTTCGCCTACTAAATAAATGTGGCTTTCTCTCCTTTCATTAATGTGTTAATCTCACAAATATCTTTTACAGAAATGCCACCAAAAAAAGCTGATAGAATTCAACATGCTTTTAGACAGAACAATGAAAGTATTCAAGAACCGGAAGCAAGACTTACTAATCAGAGAACATGTGCTGTGCTAAAAAACAAAGCAACAAAACTGCTGGAGAAACAAAACACGACTTCTGTTAAGAGAATTAGTGCTGCTGAACAACGAAGGAATGAAACTGCTGAAGAAACTGAGGTGAGACTTGCCGATTAGAGATTTAAAAATCTGAGAACTGAAATCCCGGGTGAAGCCGGCTAGTTAAGCTAGTTATCTAAAAAATGTCATGAGTGTTCAGTGCTTTGGCCTTCTTCTCCAACTTCTAAATGGAAGTGTACCCAAAACTGCTATATACCTCTCCTTCACCTACTTGGGTGCATAGGATTCTCAGTACTTTGAATGAAGGATATAGAAAAGGAACTCCGGATTGCACTTATAAAGCTAATAACTAAGTACTGTCTCTATCTATTTCCGGGTAGTATGATCTCCATTATACAAAAAGATAGAGACTGTATTGGCATTTCAAAGTCCAGTAAAGGTTTAGAAATCACCCTGCAGTATACATAAAATAGATTTAATGGTTCAAACAAAATATCATTCACAAAAAACTGTGATATATACAAATATTAAAATTACAAGGCACTTGGGATTAGTACAATGTATTATATACCAATCAGCAAAGGTGAAATAAGTGTGGTGTTAACATGAATGTCATTAGCTCAAAACATGATCTGCTTTCTGTTCTGTAAACTCGGAACTAAAAGCTCTGATTGAAATTATTTATATTTTCAGTCTTTTCTCTGCATGTATACAGCCACAAGTTAGGGTCTCAACAGGTTTCTGTTCTATTGGGACTACTTATGAACATTCTTCAGGAGTTTGTTTCACCCTATGGTTATAATATTGATGTGGCAATGACAATAATTCAAATATAAAATTTCTTGTAATTTCTCTTGGTCTGCACTGGTTCGATGGGTGGCGCTCAACATTGAATTTAGTTGTTGGGACGACCTGATTGAGTATTCAAGCGTGCCTGTTGGTTTAGTATGTGGGTTATTCCTCTTGGGACTGTACACCAGGTGTGGTCAAGGTAAAGTGTTGTCATCTGGGAGACAAAGGCCTGGATATTCTCCTGTTTGCATTCCTAATGGTGATTGGCTCGGTGGGGCACCCCCCTTCTCTTCTTTCTGTATGCGCCCAATCGTGTGTTTTCAGCAACAGTCCCGGCATGGGACTAGAAACGAGTTGGAATGGAAGTCAATCTGTATCGGCTGTAATCTTCTGCTGTTTCTCGCATAGTCATCTGCTGGGTTGTTCCCTTTTTGCAGTTGAGGTTCGTTCAGTTCTCTCCGACCTCAGGGCCTGCTGTGAGAATTCAACATGCTTTTATACAGAACAATGAAAGTATTCAAGAACCCAAAGCAAGACTTACTAATCAGAGAATTTGTGCTGTGCTAAAAAATAAAGCAACAAAACTGCTGGATAAACTGAAACATGACTTGCTGTTAAGAGAATTAGTGCTGCTGAACAACAAAGGAATTAAACTGCTGAAGAAACTCAAGCAAGACTTACTGATCTGAGAATATGTGCTGCTAAAAAATGAAGCAATGAAACTGCTGAAGAAACTGAGGTGAGACTTACCCATCAGAGATTTAGAAATCTGAGAATTGAAATCCCCGGCAAAGCCAGGTAGTTAAGCTAGTTATCTAATATAAGTCATGGGTGTTCAGTGCTTTGGCCTTCTTCTCCAACTTCTAAATACAAGTGTACCCAAAACTGCTATATCCCTCTCCTTCACCTACTTGGTGTGCATGGGGTTCTCAGTACTTTTCCATTCTCCTCCACTGACTAAATGCACATGATGGTCTCAAAGCATTGTCCTTCTCTTTGCCTACTAACCTTAGCTATGTCTTATACTACTTTGGCATCCACCCTTGCTTGTTAAATACATTTGAGGTTCTAGGTGCCTTGACATTTTCTTTGCCTACCAAATGCACATGAGTTTCTCAATGTTTTGCCTTCTACTCCACCTACTTGCAAGTGTGGACAACAAGGGCCTGGGAATCTTCCCATTCTACAAAATGCATGTGGAGTTAGGGCTATCCACTGTCCGTTAAATACACCAGGGGATATCAACCTGTTGGTCTTCTCCTCTGCCTACAATATACATGTTGCATCTTCAGTGATTTGGTATTCCCACACAACTTCTTAATGCACAGGGAAATCCTGGTGCTTTGGCCATCTCCACTACTTAGTAAATGCAAGTGTGTCCAATATGGATTTGGCCTTCTGCTCAAATTATTAAATGCATGTTGGATTCTCAGTGCTTTTGGAATTGTCTTCCACTAAATAAAGGCATATTTGATTTTCAGTTATTAGGCCTTCTTCTCAGCATAGTAAAAATGCTTGGTGCTCTCAATTTGGAATTCTCTTGTACTCACTAACTCCACCTTAGGTTCTCATTTCTTTGCACTTCTTCTCTGCCTACTAAATGCACTTGGAATTGTCAGTTACTTTACCCTTCCTGCCTAATAAATGCAATTTTGCTTAACATTCCATTGGCCTTCTTGTCCTGCTACAAAAGGCATTTGAAGTTTCAGTGCGTTGGCCTAACTATTGTGACTAAATGTGTGCCGGCTTCTCAATTCTTTCACCTGATCCTCCACTGGCTAAATGCACCTTAGTTCATAGAGATTTACACTTTTCTTTCTTCCACTAACTTCAAACGTTTAAAACATGTGGGAGCTCCTCAAATGAGAACTAATATGGCAAACTAATCTGCCCTATGCCTTGGTCCGCACTCAGGAGAGTCAACAACCAGGTTTTAGCTCAGTGTACCTTCACACAGAAGAAATATCAATCTGATCCCACATTGTAGCACCAACAGATATGCAATTTATATCTAAACAAGTATACAAACAGCAACCACAGACATGTGTTCTCCCTTGTTGGGCACTAACAATGGTGAAGCTGTGTCTCTACTGATTTCATTATTTAATTACCCAAACTTCTTGTTCTGTGGGATTGTTCAGGTAATTTGGGCTATATTCGTTTTCATTGGTGAGCTTCCCACATTTTGTTAACTAACTGAAAATGGCCGCCTTTATTCTTTGAATTTCATTCCCTACAAAATGCATTTGCATTAGTTGGTATTTTTGGCTTGTCCTCCATTTATTAAATGCACATCAGGGTCTCACTGCTATGGCCTTCCCCTTCCCAGAACATGTGCATTTGAGAGTCTCATTGGTTTCTTCTTAGCATTATAAATGCAAGTCTAGCAAACACTATTTTCTCCCCCTCCTTTACTTGCACAATGCACTTGGGTTTTATTCTTCTACCCAGAACATGCATGTGCACTTCTCAATGTGTTGGAATTCGCTTCTTCCTACAAAATATACATGGTGTTTCCAGTTCTTTTGACCTTCTCTATTTATCAAATTAAGTTTACTAAACACTACTTTGGCCTCCTCATGCAACTGCAAAATGTGCCTTTCATTATCAGTGCTTTGATCTTCTCACGCACCTATAATATGTATTTGGGATTAATTGTGTTTTACATTCTCTGCCTACAAAATTCACATTTGATTCTCAGCGCTTTGGCCTCCTGCAATGACTGCTACATTTGCATGGGATTCTCAGTTCTTTGGTCATCTCCACTTACTAAATGCAAGTGTGTGAACCGATGATTTGGCCATTTCTTCTGAATTCTAATTGCATGTGAATTGTAACTGTTAAATGCAGGGCAGGATTTTCAGTGCTGGCCTTCATCGTCATGCACTGAATGCAAGGGCAGTTCTCAGTTGTTTGGCCTTCTTCTCTGCATACTAAGGGCCTGATTCACAGAGTGTTTCCTATGGGATTGCGCAATTATAAAATGCTGCTCTGAATCAGGCCCTAAATGTACATGTACATGGGATTCTCAGTACTTTGACTTTCTCATGTGTCTACAAAATGCCATGGGTCTCACAGTGGTTTGATTTCTAATATGCTTATTTAAATATGCAATGTGGGTGACTCAGTTTGTTCACCTTATCTTTTCCACTGAATGCAACTGAAGAATGGTAACGCCTTATCCTGTGCTTTTCTGCCTACTAAGTGCACTTGGGGTTATCAATGTGTTGCACTTCGTATCTGCTTTACTAGATGCTCTTGTAGTTCTCACTAATTTGGCGTTTTCCACCACCATATAAATACATGTTGAGTACTCAGTGCTTTGGCCTTCTACTGTGCTTCTTAAATGAACTCTGGATTCTCAGGGCATTGTCCTTCACAATCAACCCAATGCATGTAGGATTGTCAGGGCTTTGCCCTTCCCCTCCGACTACCAAAATGCAAGTAGAACTTATTCTGCCTTGACCTTACCCTCCACTTGTACTTGGGGTGTTGAATGTGTTAGCACTCAGTTCTACCTACAAAATTAATGTGGGTTTCTCAGTGCTTTGGTGTACTCTTTCAACTTATAAATACACGTGTTTCTCAGTGTTTATCCTTCTGCATGCACACTAAATGCACTTGTAGTTATGATTATGTTGGCCTTTTCAGTATATTAAATGCTTTTAGTATTCCCAGTACGCTGGCCCACACTTTAGCCTACTAAAGGTATATGATGCTCAGGGTGCTGTGGCCTTCTTCTTTCTTTTCCTGCTAAATGCACATATGGTTCTCTGTGTTGTAACTTTTTACTCCACATATAATATTCACAAGTGATGCCCAGTACAATGGATTTCTTCAGTGCCTATCAAATGCAGAAGGATTCTCAATGCTTCGATCCTCATGCCACATATGGTCCTCAGTGTTTTGCCTTTCCATACCACCTAGAAAATACATATGGTATTGTGAGAGGTTTGGATTTCTCCAATGCCCATGAAATGAGGTGGGGTTCTCAGTGTCTTTTGCTTTTCATCTACCGACTAAGTGCATGTGGGGTCCTCATTTCTTTGACCCTTGACTCTGCCTGCCAAATGAATGCAGGTTTCCTCATGCTTGTCCATTACCCTACATACAAAGTGCACATGCATGTGATTTTAGGGCCATGCTTTGGCTTATCCTCCGCCTTCTAAATGCCAATGTACGTAACACTGCTTTGGCTCTCTTCTTGGCCTACTGAATGAAAAAGGGTTTATGTTAATGTTAATGTTAAAGGATATTTGTACCGCAAATTATCACCACCGGAGTGTTACCCAGGCACTCTTTATAAGTGTGTAATACTTCTTCTACAGCTACTAAATGCACGAGGGATTCCAAATGTTTTGTCCTGCTGCTGCAACAGCAAACTTTACCTGGATTTCATGGTGCTTTGTAAATCTCCTGTCCGTTCTAAATGCAAGTTTACCTAACATTGCTCTTCCTTCACCAACTTGTACTAAATGCACATGGAATCTCAGTACCTTGGCCTTTTACTAAGCCTAGTAAAAAAAGGTGTGTGTTTCTCAGTTCTGTGACATTCTCCTTCTCCTACTACATGCACGTGTGGTTACCAGAAGCTTGGTCTTCTATTCCCCCAACTAAATTATTGTGTTATTGAAACTGCTTTGTCCTCTCCTCTTTCAGTATTCAGTGCTTTGACCTTTTCCACCTACTAAATGCATTTGGGATTCTTAGTGCTTTGGACTCCTCATTTACTGACCTATTCTTTGCTTAAATAATGCATGTGAGGATATCAGCATTGTGTCCTTCTGTGCTGCATCATGTATGTATGTATGTATGTATTTTAGTTTGTATAGCGCCGGTAGCCCGTAGGCATCAGGGCGCTTGCACTTACAATACACCAACAACACCAGACAGACATAAAGTAACAGACACTGGGCCTGTCCGAGACCCCGAATTAATACACATGGTGCATCATGAAGGCATATTAGGTGTTCAGTGCTGTTGTGTAGTCTTCTGCTCATAAATTTCACATGTTCTTATCAGTGATCAAACCATTTCTTAGTCCTACTGAATCCAAGTGTGACTCTCAGAAATGTTGCCCTGTCCTCCACCTACATATTATGTGTGGATCCTTGCTACTTTGGCCAGGGCCTCAGCCTTCTAAATACATGAGAGCTATACTTCTACAACCTCTAATAAATACATACGGATTTCCCAGTTTGTAGTCATTTTCCTCTACCTACTTAAAGAATGTAGGATTTGCTGTGATTTAACCTTCTGACACACCTAAAAATGTGTGGTTTTCAATGATGCAGCATTCTCCACCCCTATAAATATAAGAGGGCCTACTAAATGCAGGTGGGTTCTCAGTGCTTTGGGGTCCTGCACTGCCAAATAAATGTAGTGGGGGGAACTCAGTCCCTTGGCCTTTTCCTCTGCCTATTAAATCAATGTGGTGTTCTCAGTGCTTTTTTTTTATCCACTGCCTAATTAAGCCAGCGTCAAACTGTGTACTTTTTCCTCTTTACCTATTAAATGCTAACTAGGTTCCCTGGAGTTGTACGTCTCATCTACCTACTTAACACGTGCGTGGTTCTTAGTTCTGTCACCATCTTCACTTAAAAATTCACATTTTCATAAGACAGCTATGGCTGTGTTGTCCAACTACAAAATGCACATAGGCTTCAAAGTGAGTATTCCTTGTCCTGAACCTACAAAATCATGGTGGGTTCTCAGTGCAATTGATGTCTTCCCTGGCTAATAAATGAAGTGGGAAAATCAATAAAAATTTGCCTGGGATCAGGCATTCTCGTAGCCCTACTAAATTAATATGTGGCATTAATGCTTTGGCCTTCTTCTCTGCCTAATAAATGCACCTTGGCTTCTCAATGTATTGCAATTGTCCCTAGCCGACAAAAATGCACATGGTGCATTGGCCTTCGCTGCCAACTAAATGCATCAAAATGTTGGCCTTTCACTCCACTTAACAGGTGGATTTTAGGTGCTCAATGCTATGATTTTCTCCTTTAATTACTACATGAATGTTGGGCTCTAAGTGCATTCACTGACTCCTCAGCCTAATAAATGAAAGTGCAACCAACACTGCTTTCACCTTCTACTCCGCATACAAAATAAACGTATGCGTTCTCTTCTGCCTTATAAATGCATGTTAACTTCTCCCTGCTTTGGCCTTCTTTTCCTACTAAATGTGCATGAGATTGTCAGTTCTTTGGAGATCATCACCTATTAAATCAAGTTTGCGAAACACTGTTTGAGCCTTCTCCTTCCTCTAAAAAGGGCTCTTGGTGTCTTCCAAATGCACATTAAGTTATTAATACAATGCCCTCTTCTCTGCCTAATATGTCCACCTCTGGTTCTCAGTGGGTTGGCATTCTCTAATGCCTATTAGAGGCATGTAGGGATCTTAGTGCATTATCCTTCTTCTGTGCCTACAGAATGCCTGTCTTTCTCAGTATGTTCCCTTTTCCTCTCCATACTTAAAACAAGGGTGCCTAACAGTGCTTTGACCTACTCCTCCACCTACTAAATATGCTTAGGGTTCTCAGTGACCTTTTCTTGTCATGCAAGAGGGGTTCTCATTGTGTTTGCTTATTCCTCCACCTACAACGTGTATTTGAGGTTCTCTGTGCTCTGGATTTCACCGCTGCCTAATAAAAGCAGTGGGGTACATAGTGAATTGGCTTTGTACTCTGTGTAGCAAAAGCACACAGTTTCTTAATGCTTTAATGTTCACCTCACCTTCTTAATGTAGGTATGCCTTACACAGGTTTGGCACTCTCCTTGGCTTACAAACATCCTTTTCTTAGTCATTTGGCATTCCGCTCTGCTGACTCAATTTAAGTGTGGCTAACACTATTTTGCCCATCCATTTTGCCAATAAATGCATTTGGAGACTAGGTGCATTTGCCCTCTACTCGATTTAACAAATCCTTGTTAGTTTCTCACTGTTTTGGTTTTCTCCCCCAAAACTAAATGCAAGTGTTCCTAACTGTGCTTTAGCCATTTCCCCAGGCTACTAAATCAGGTAGGGCTGTCAGTGCTTTAGTTTTAACCACCATCAAATATATGTACATTTCTCAATCAATTGGCCATACACATTTCTTCTTAACACTTATTAGTCCACTCCTCCATTCTGAATGCACATGTTATTCTCAGTACTAAGGTCTTCATCTCTGGTGACTGTATTCACATGGGTTCTCAAGGTTTAGCCTTCAACCTTCACAATCTAAATGGATGTGGGTTCTCAGTACTTTGGCCTTCTCCAATGCTTAGTAAGTGTTTGTGGGGATATCATTTATCTGGCCTTCTTCATGCATAATAAATACATTTGAGGCCATCTCTGCTTTTGTAGTCTCTTCTGCCAGTAAATTGCACATGAAGGTATCAGTGTTTTGCCATCTTCTTCACCTACTGTACTAAATGTGTGCTACATTAGAAATGACTGTTCTGATGCCTGGAGCAGTGGAGCTTGCCCCAGGTTGAACAGCTGATGCTTGGTTCCTTCTGGTAGAGTGGGTGGTGAGTGGTGAGCAGCTCTGTTTGGCAGCCTTGGTGTTGGTTGCCTAGACCTTGTCCTGACCTAGAGCGAGGCAGTCCACTTGTAAATTGGGCACCCGATGGACAGGTTATCTAATGAACATATTTAGTCCACATGCATGCCTGTGGGGGTTGTAGTTTGACTACATGGTCACTTGTTGAGGGACCATGTAAGGACATGTCTATCCTTGAAGCCAGAAGGTTGGCTTGCTAGGACAGGGCTGATCGTCTACCCAGTTGGCATTTGCATTTGTGGTGGGTGTGTTGTACATACTGCTGCTGACTTATGGTTCTTTGTACTGATTCTCATTTTCCACGTGTTATTTTAGGGTGGGGGGATTTGTGTATGCACCCTTTCCATTTTCAGCGCTAAAAGCTGTGGGTTTTCAAGCCCTCCTTGGGTGGACCAGTCTTAATAAGGCCTAACTCTGTGTTCAGATGGGAGAATGGAAAGCAGTAGATTCTCTTTGTCTTCAATCTGAAATTAGCATAATGGAAGGGAGGCTATGTCTTTCTAGATCTTTATCTCATGGTTGTTTCCAGAAACCTGGAAGCAACCTGGAAGCATGAATATTGGAGGCTTAGATGGAGCTTAATCCTAATACCACCAAATGAGGCCTACTGTTTCTCTTCAAAATATGTCAATCAACCCACCCAGTTCTAAGCATGTCTCTCCCTATGCTAGGATTATGGTTAAATCCCAGAGCACTTACAGCCCCCCTAAGACAAAAGCTCCAACAATGGCATTGGATGGCTATACTATCGATGCATCAGCACAGAGTAAATATTTAGTAAGTGAAGGCACCATGAGGGATATGACAAGTGAAGTAGCTGAGGCTGAGGATACATTGTGTTCCAGTGTTGGTCATGATACCATTTTAGTAGGGAGTAGTCTAGCTGGTTTTTCCAAGGATATGCAGAAAGTTTCAGCAGATCCATCTGTGAAAATACAAAGGATTTTCGATTGTTTACATAATTTAGAAAAATCAATAATAATACTTTCCTTGCCGAGGTGTCTGCAGTCCTTGGTAGTCTTTCTATGTGAATTTGGCAGTGTTTCCAGAGAGTCTTTCCTTGCTGTTTTCCCTGTGGGAGGACACACTTAGCCTTACCTGTACTGCAGAGCTGTCTGCCGAAGTGTCTGCAGTCCTTGGCAGTCTTTCTACATGAATTTGGCAGTGTTTCCAGAGAGTCTTTCCTCACTGTTTTCCCTGTGGGAGGACCCATTTAACCTTACCTGTACTGTGGAACGGTCCACGGCGCTGTCTGCCGAGGTGTCTGAAGTCCTTGGCAGTCCCTGGCAGTCGATGGAGTCGGTGGAATCCATCGTAGCCACCGCTGTAGCCACCGCTAACGTGGACACGGATACAGACATGAACTCTACAAAGAACTACCCACCTGATGGTCAAAAGGACAGGCGCCGCCTGAGAAGCCACTGTATCGTAGCAGAAAAGAAATCACCTACTCGCAAAGGTAAGACTCATGCCATCTCTGGCCCTAACATGGGTAACTTCCCACTGTTTACATCCACCGGCCAGCACCAGCCGTCTTGTGAGATTAAGGAGGGTGGCTCAGAGTCTGACTTGGAGACCGACACTGTCTTTCAGGAGCTAGATTCAATCCTGAAAAAGAAGGGATGATACTTACCCTCCACCACGAAAGCGGGCTGGCCTAACACTGAGCTTGGACCGACGCCCGTCCCTCCAATAAGCAGCTCCAAAACAGCAGTCTTGTGGTCCTCTCACGGAGTCCTGCAGGTGGTATTAGATCTGCCTGAACCGCTGCCCTTGTGACCCCCGATTTAGATCTAGACACCCCCTTTCCACCACCGAACCTCCGCTTTGGCGAGTGGCATTCTGCTTGAGACTATCAAAGGATGGTCTCGGACAGGGCCAGTTTTGGTAGGGGGGAGGACGTGGGGTGCAGGGGTCTGAGACCTGCACCCCGCTTGGAGACCGACACTGTCTTTCAGGAGCTAGATTCAATCCTGAAAAAGAAGGGACGATACTTACCCTCCACCACGAAAGCGGGCTGTCCTAACGCTGAGCTGGGACCGACGGCCGCCCCTCCAATAAGCAGCTCCAACACAGCAGTCTTGCGGTCCTCTCACAGAGTCCTGCAGGTGGTATTAGATCCACCTGAACAGCTGCCCTTGTGACCCCCGATTTAGATCTAGACACCTCCCTTCCACCACCGAACCTCCGCTTTGGCGAGTGGCATTCTGCTTGAGACTATCAAAGGATGGTCTTGGACAGGGTCAGTTTCAGTGGGGGGGGAGGACGCAGGGTGCAGGGGTCTGAGCGGCTCAAACTAAACGCCTGTTATCGGCCGGAAACCCCCTCTACACGCCTTACAGGAGCATCAAGAATGGAATTCTGCAGTCAGCCCTATAACGGGACAGGCTCCCCCTCCCAGCCAACCCCCACGGGAAACTACATTCACAGCAGACAGTGCAGCTGCATAAGCTTCTGGGCCACTCGGACTTCGGCAGAACATAGTGGCTCTGGTCCATGTCGACCCGACGCATGACTCAGCAGAGAACATCCAAAACTACCAAAAGGAACTTGGAATGTCACCCAAACCACTTACTGCAGAATCTGAATTAGAAAAATTGGTCCCGGGTTTCGACACACAAGGCGACATTCCAGTAATTAAGGTCATAAGCAAGGATACCTCGAACAATTTCACTCCAGGGCAATCCCAAGACTTGACTACTTCTAAAGGCAGGAGAACGACTGTGCTCCTATGAAAAAAAAATTGCCTACACAAAAAGAGGGAAAGAGAAAGGCCATGCCACATCAAACTTGGAAAAGAGTGGAGTACGAGAAAAAAACCTCGATTCACCGAAAGCCCTGAGAAAAAAGCAGGCTATGCCAAACAGAAATCCGAAACAGGGAAGAAATCTCTTCCAAACACATTGATTTCTAATGCCATAAAAGAGTTCTTCAAGCAGCAGTACAAGCATAAACTAGACACATACCTAGAATTATCAGATGCCGAAATATTGGAGGCAATACAAGACACGTCCCCAGCAAATAAATTGTGGAAAACAGAAGACTTTTTCTCTAAGCAAGCCGGTCGCCAACACTTCCACAAAACCCAATAGCCAAAAGCTTTCCACCTGACCATCAATCCTTGAAACACAAAGTCGATCTAAGCACTGCAAAGAAGAATTTACAACCAACTAAAGAGCCTAGCCCTGTTCAAAATTCAAGGACAGTCATTTTTAAGGAACTTTGGACGCCTGACCCCCTCCTACCAAGAAATGAGGTAGCAGGGGAGGCCTCACCACCAACTCGACCGGCTCCTACGAACGATGGTCAACCCATCATCTTTAATAAACATCCTGCTGGTGCCAAATTGCAGGAACGCAAAGTGAGAAACTGGTCTGACCCAACTGGAAAATATTGGCGAAATTCCGTGGAGTCGCCTTGTCATTTTATGTTTGGATGAAAATTCCCTGCCGTCAATGTCAGTCACAGAGGCTAGACACCAAGGCAAAACCTGAACAACCCACTTACTACCAACTCAGCATCATACCCCAGCGAGATGCACACCACCGAGAAACAGAAGACTGAGTGAAATACCAATTACATTTCAAAAGGATTCACCAACTAAAAACCTGACCTTGTGACCATCATGCCAGCGTGGACAATTGCTCTGGCTCCTTTTGGAAAGCTTTACGAGGCACTAAACCACTCTATGAAAGACAGCACCACTGTCATAGCCATGATGCACTCAAAACTCAACTTTGTGGAAGGATATATAACAGCTTTGGAACAAAGAAGTACAGAACAACAGGTTATATGGGAATCAAGACTTGCTGCACTCAAAGAACAAATACATTCCCAAAAATTCACCAGCTTATCCCAACCAAATAATATAGAGAGAGAAACGTAAACTCCCACTGTCAACTGTCAGACCAAATTCTAGTAAGCACTGAGATCTTAGTGCAACTCCGGAATCCAAGTGCAAAGTCACCACTTCCTTAGACGTGCAGACCTTCACCCGCAATAAATCTACGAATCCGCAACCTATGGTCTCAGTAGACAATAAATACAACCTTTCATCTCCATGCCAAGAAAATAAAAGTCACGAGGCTCGACTAAGATCGAAAAAGTCAAAATATTTTCCTCATGGGGCGCAACAACAAAGACAAGAAGACTAGGTTGACAGTCATCAATCTTACCCACGCTCCTATACCTCACACAAACAAAGGGGGATAAGGCAAACCTTCAAATTAGAGCAAATATCAAGTAAAGACAAATACATGGTCTTAAGCAGAAAATCAGTACTCAAACTGCTTGGCAAAGTACCCAAACTGTGATTTCTAAATACAGATTAATACACTCTGATTGAGCCCTACCACAGAGACCAGAAAGCCAAAGCGTACTTACATATAAAAGCCTCCTCCGTGCTAGACGTGACACAGGAAGTCTATTCCGAACTTGAACATATGAGTGTTCGCCTTTTGGAATTTCCAGAGCACTCTTAGAGAACGGAGGCCACGCAAGAGGTAGCGAAACAGCAGCCAAAAAGCACCGATATATAGCAAGAACCGAAGATCTCTATAAACATAAGAGATGGGAGAAAAAACCCATATCCCCTGAAGTAAACCGGTATAGAACAAATTGGTTGCAATCCGATAGGTCGGAAACTAACAGCGAACACCGTTACCGCTGGAATGAAAGCAGAGGAAGTGAAAGACAAAAGTCTTCAGGAGAAATTACCCCTTGAAAACTGTAAGCAGCCAAGTGAACCCGTCAAGGTCGAATCATCCGGTGGCTATAACAAGCTGTACTTCATCATACACCCAGAACACACCTGCAAATGAAACAGTGATTAAATCGGATGACGAAAGGGTACAGAGGGGTCCTTGGAAGTGGCTTCAATCAGTCGTAAACATCAAAGCAAGGAGATAGCAATGACAACCCTTCGACAAACCCTTGCATGACCAACTTCAACAAGAATCTGACATCTTGCTAGTGAAAACCTTGAATATGGCCTCATGGAATACCAGAGGCCATATGCACTTGACAAAACCGGAGAGCCAGGACTTGTTTTTTTTTTACATCTTGTGCCTCCAAGAGACCTGGCTGGTGGAGAAGCCTTTTCTCTACGGTTTTTCAATTGAGATTTCTCCTGCCTAGAAAGATGTGCTAGGCCGCCCCTCTTCTGGTCTTTTATTGGCTGTCCATTTTGGTTCTGGGATCAGCATCACAAAAAAACTGGTGGAGTCCAATGGTCTATTGGCGGTCCTACTATCATGGCAGTAACTTAAACCGGGCTTGAAGTCCTGGGTCATCACGGAGTTGTCAATCATCAAACTCTATTGGAACCCGCAAAGACCACAGCTGAAAAGTTCTGTGCTTCTGTGGCGTACACCATTGATAAAATCTACGTTGAGCACAAGACAACTCATATAATTATTTGCGGTGACTTAAATGACAAATGATCTGATCTCAGTGTAAATGCGAACAAACAAGCGACTAGCTCTTTAGCTGATGAACGGAGCGCGGCATGGCTGAATTTAATGAACTCACAAAACTTCCATAATGTGGCATAGCTACAAGACAATCAGCCCCAGCTACCAACCTGGGAGCGCGACAATTCAGCGGCAACCCTGGATTACATATTCATCACCCACACCCTGCTCCCTCATATTTCGACCGTTGAGGTAATCAGAACCAAAGAAAGTGACCACAACTTGTTGTCTATGTCTTCGACCACCAAACATCCTCCCCAAAAAAATTATAAGAAGAACCTCAAAGTAAATAATCCGCAAACGCGCCTCCACTTGACGGCATCAGACACAGCTAACCTAACTGAAAAATACAAAACCCAGGTGTCTGGAAAAAACATCTCTGAAGAGTCTTCTAGACTAAACTACTTGCCCCTGTTATTGATCTATAAAGTGGGGCAGACTGGCCAAAAAAAAGAAAAAAAATAAACATAAAAAACAAGCATGAATATAACAAGACTTTGTTGGAGAAACAAAGGAAACTAATGAAACTGAAAAGACTGGTCTTAAACAACAATACCAAGGAAACTGGGACAGCTCTCTATGCAGAGACAAAGAAGAATAAATCATGGCTGAAAAACCATAGGATATTAGTTTACCAGAACGGTGCAGAGGAAATGCTAAAGACCTTAACCAGCAAGAAATCGCAGGAGTTTCTGGCCCGTAATCAAACAAATGGATCTCCAAACCGATGAGCAGCTCACAAATTCAGTACCCAAAACTATTTGGGTGAGATATTTCTCAAATCTGTTTGACCTCCCCATAACTCGGTCACCAACATCAGAGCCAACATCAGAGGCCTCATGGGTTGACTTAACATATGAGGATGACATCAAAAGATCAATGCTCAAGCTTAAATCCTCAAGAGCACCACATTTCAGAAATGGGCTAGAGCTTTGCCCAACGCTGACCCATTCCAAACCGGTTTCCAGAAAAATGTGGGTACAACAGTGAATATGCTGCTCTTCAACATAATTAAAAGTGACATCAGAGTCGGTGCCCCTAGAGTCTTCTTACTGTTGTCGATTTGACTCAGGCTTTCGACAAAGAAGACATACAGAAACTGTGGGCGAAACTTTAAGCATGAAAATGTCCTCCTTCGATCTTGGAACCCGTGATTGATCTACACACTAATACCAAACTACGAGTGTGTTTGAGTCAGCAAAGCCTTCTGTCAGAAGAAATATCTTCAGAACGAGATGTAAAACAGGGCTGCCCTTTAGCCCCGGCCCTCTTCATTGCCTTTTTGGGAGACTATAAAGAGACATAAAGTAAGAAAAGATCATTCCCACCAAAAATATGCAAATGTGCTGTCTCCCGTATCCTCTACACTGATGACTTGATATTGCTGGATCAAACCCAGATCGGCTTCCAGCAACAGTTGAACAATCTTGCACAATATATAGAGGAAAAGAAATCTGGAAATAAACAAGTCAAAGATGAAAATCCTGATTCTGGAAAAAATTCTAAAAAGAAAAACGTGAGTCTACACTGGTTTCTTGATAATATCAAAATCAAAATCATTGCACACTTGAAATATTTGGTAGTTTTGATCGACAGCTCCAGAAAGGAAGTCAAAATGCAGGAGGCCCTTTGGGACAAAACACGAAATTTAACAGCCCAAATCAGAGCTATCGATAAAAAATACAGAACATTTTCACTGCTCCTGGCAATTCAATTTTACAAGTCAAAAGTGGTCCCATCCTTAGCTTATGGGATGGATGCTACCCTTAACATACCATTTTCACTATGGCCAAAACTAGAAGGATACCTATGGAAATCAGTCCTAGGCCTACTAAAATCTACCTCGATCGCAGCAATTAGGCTTGAACTAGGCCTACTTTTGCTGGCAGCTACAGTAGAACAAAGTAATATGCAGCTCTTTAGGAAAACACTGATGGTTGACAGCTGATCGCAGAGAAAATCAAAAGTGGTCACTGTGATATGTTAAACTCTTGGGTGGCAGCCCTAAAAACAAATTGAACGACATAGCCTGTAGCGAGGAAGACTTGATCCTAAATCCACAAAGAGTGAAAGCAAAAATGGGAAATCTGGACTGGATCAAAACGGACAAAAGAGTAACATCTAACAAATTGTTAAATCATCTGCCGATGACATCCAACAAACAAAGTCCCTCAGGCGTACTGCGCCAAATTCCAAAGAGGTTTGGTGGACCCGCCTGATTTCGGGGGAAAAGACAAGATGGACTATAGCCATTGTAAAGATCTTGGAATGCGCCTTGGAAACGATTAAAGCCAGCAGAAACAGGCTGGAAGACGCTCCCCTGTGAACTATTATTTTCCTTCCTGACCTTCTTCAGATCTTGTAAAAATCCAATTGATTAAACACAAGTAAGTAAGTAAATAAATAAATAAATAAATACTCTCCTCACCATGGGCAATGTTCTAAGAGACTTAAAGAAATCCATGAAGGAGGAAATCCTCTGCTTGAAGTCTAACAAGGGTTTAGTGATATGGATACATGTTCACCTGGAATGGACAAAGCATCAAGAGAAGCATTGGTCGCTGCGTCTATTACCATCCCACAATTACATGATAAAGAAAGATTGTTCCCACCAATTATGGAGGCAAAAGGAGCTTGTGAAGTCAGTTAAAGGATGAGGACTTACTTATTGCATGAACACGTTACGGCAGCATGTAGTCCAACCCCTAGTACACCTGGAGCTGATCAAGACCTTATTAGACCCGCCGCATGGGCTTGCCATTTGAAGGTGTAATAGTGTGGGTCAACCCGATTAAGAAAGGACAGGTGGATTCCACCATGACCTTCATGGACAAAGTCACTCAAGGATCACACCAAGATTAAACTGTCAAATTTAAAACCTCAGGTCATTCTGATCGCACAAAGGGTGACCTTGTTGAGCAAAACTCATGCTAATATCACGTGGCCCAATATGCTTTGAATTCACATTCAGAAAGATGTTTGGGGAGGTATACAAGGCTTGTATCAGTAATTTACATTTATGCTACTTCAACAAATCATAGCTCGGGAATAGAGGGCTACAATCAACTTACATATTTTACAACTAAGCCTTAGCCTCAGCTACTGGAATTTAAGTCAACCACATAAGCAGTTGAATCATCCAGAAGAGAGTCTAATCATACTAGAGATAAGCGGAATGGTGGCTTGGTGGAAACTTTCAATGTCTCTGGAGTCATTGTATGGGAAAACAGATTTGAAGTACTTGCCTCCTTGGAGGAAGTAGAATCCTTATGGCACACCAAACTTTAAGCCTGTGTCAATTACGAATTTTTATCAAACTAGTGACCTGAGAATTGAGAACAGTTCTTCACAAAACAGACCTGCCCATAAAACCCCAAATGGTGCTAAATATGATCTAGTATTCTCGAATATACCACAATAAGTGGGGAAATGCAAAAATCCAGAATGGAAGGCTTTATAGATAATGTTAGTACATTATTTAAGCAAAAAAACATGCTTGATAACTGCCCAGAATAAGCAGAGTTACTTAAGTTATTCTACTTTGGATACCAAATGGGAGAGATGTTGACCTAATGGCAGGTTGACAACATGGGTGAACAAATCACACAAAGGGCGTCTTTTCGCTAATAGATTCAGGTTCATTGGAAAATGTTATTCTGAAATGGAGATAGATGAATGTACAACAGTTATTATATTTAATATTTACTTAAGACCCAAAGAGAGTGCCTTTGAAGATTTCATTCTATGCATAAAGGATTTTGAAAACATAAAGATCAATCAACCTGAAAAGAGCTTACATATTTTTTTATAGGTGATTTTAAAACCCAGTTAGAACTTGTCAGACAATACACATTTCTATATAAATATTGTGATGAATTTTGGAATATTCCCCAAGCTCAGTGTGGTCCTCCATACCATATGTGTACATACATTCATACAAACCCTATTGGTCAAGGATTTTGGAGCCTGTAACAGTAGATTCCCCCAAGATAGTCCTGCCAAAGTATTATATAACAACAAAACTTGCTTCATACATTGATTATATTTGAATAACTGTAGGTAGCTGGAATATTATGCATGATTTAGAAGTAATTGAGCGATTGGAAGGTGACCATGAAACATTGAATTTATCTATCGGGTTTACATCAAACTACCACAAGTAATATTTATTTGGCAAAGAACAGAAGAAGGTTTAATTGGGAGAACACAATATTACAAGATGAAGTCCCCCACATCCATTTGACTATAATACCTATCATAGAAAGCTTTTTCAGAGACAAGTGGCAGTCCTCACCCAAGATTGTTCGAGATTCAATTTCTAAAGTCTCGACGCTACTATTCACAAAGAATTGTACATTCATTATGAAGCAACATTTGAGGCAGATAGGTTTGCATGATTATAGAGCTAGCAGCTTTGATGTTATAGCAGGGTAGAGACTGCCAGAGAATTGGTGAAAAAAGAAATGAATATAAGAACATGACAGAAAAAAAATAGGGATCATGAATTAAAAGAACTAAAAGGTGTAACAGTAAAAAAAGGACAATAGTGCAGTTTGGACAATTGTATGCAAAAGTAAAGTCCAAGAAATTAGTCGCCTTGAGATAATCATCACCTAGAATTTTGCCCAAGGATCACTGCAGTATTGGCTATTGAAAATGCACAAACTCCCAGATGACCTCTGGATACTTAGACCTATGAGGTGACTTATCAAGGTTATGGTGAATTATATAATACATGTATATACTTGTGAAAGAACAATCACAGTTGGATTAATATTTATATTAGTGTTTTCTTGTTGAATTGCAGCATTTTGCAAAGAAATGAACCCGTGAAGAAATGTATTTTTATTTCATTTCATTTCAGCTTTATTTTGATAAAATGTATCATAAAAGCCAATATCCAAATAAAAACATCAGTACCTATAAATAAAAACATCAATGCATTAAGAGCAGTAATTAGCCTGCCCAGACTCATAACTACTGCATATGATAAAATACATGTTCAAAAGTCAACTATGTACAATTGATAGGCCCACATGAATGTGGAAAAGTTCTGGTGTGCATAGAAGTGAAATCATGATTAAAGCATCTAACACTTACAGATCACCATTTATTTACATAAAGATCCCCTATAATTCACGTTGTTGGATAAAATGATATGTGCGGCCCAGTTGAAGAAGCAACACATAATTAGTTAGAGGACAGAATTACCCACTTTTGTCCTCCTACGCCAGGCGGTTAGCAGAAACCACCCTGTAGTAAACATAGCAAGAAGGTCCTTGCCTGCCAAGCAAAGATTACTAGCCTCAACAATGGTTGAAACCTGCTTCTGCAAAAGAAAAGCATTAGTGACTACTTCCAAAGGGGCCCATACAAAGGACAGAAGAATAGGAAATGTACAGCATTTTTCCTGAGTTCTGGGCAGAATGTACAATAAGGATTGGTATTACTGTTTCAATACGACTTCACCACAGCCAAGGGCAATATTCCAAAGCATAGCTTGACATAGAGGGAATGCATTGTTTTAGGGTGCATACGGTCTAAGTACTCTCTATAGGCCTGGACCTGTTTTCTGGTCCAATAAGTGCCAAATCGGGTGGCCATGCTCAACTTCCGTGCTATTTGAATAGACCTTTGCGACCTCAAGACAGAATGAACTAGGGCTTTTGGGTTTGTATTTGTAATTACTGGGTAATCCCAGATCTTCATGAGATCCAAGCCCTGGAATACCCTCTTTAAGTGTCTTAGCCAAGGAAGAGCCAGCCTGCCCTTCTGTGCCATTACATCATTCAACGCCCCCGATAGCTAACAAGATGTTCACTGTTCCACAGCCTAATCCAATATAAGAGTGGTTTTACCCTGCAGACTTGTTCAATGGACTGTACACCCAGCTCGAGGAGGATTTGGAGGGTAGGGTCAGTGGGTGGCAAACCCAAAACATGTTTTAAAAAGCCATTTTCAATGACAGACAAGTGTTTGATATTGCAGCACCCCCATAGTTCAGCACCAAAGTCTGCTGCTTGTCCAGCCTGGGCCTTATAGGCCTCCAGGGCCACACGCACTGCCTCCTGCCCCCATGTGTCCTTGAAAACTTTGATATTGAACCGCTGTACCTGGATAAAGTCAACCCCACCTTTTTGGTTTGTTCAACCGAGGTACAATTTTCATACACTCTTAAGCACAAATGGTCATATGACTTGACTTGCTCAATTTGTTCCTCTCCAAGTATCAGATCAAGCCTGCAGTGCTTGTTCTCCTTTGATCCTCTGAAAACCATGGCCTTGGTCTTTTGGGTATTCACTGTCAGGCCATTTGCACTACAAAAGCTTGAGAAAATGTCAAGCTGACGACAGACCCCCAGCATCAAAGACAGGAGGAGAGCGTTGTCTGGGTACTTCAATCCCAGGATCCTGTCCTGTGCCAATACAGGGGCGTCAGTTGAAGAAGACAGGAGGTCCCGACTATGCCTTTTATGAATAAGGAAAATAATATGGGGGTAAGGACACATCCCTTGTCTCGATTTTCACTTTCCTTGAAAGAACCCCACCCAAGCCATAGCGAACCCTTACCCAATTTTCCTGGTACAACAGCATGATGAATTTAAGTAAAACAGGAGGAATACCCAAGTTCAAGAGCGTTGCCCACAGGCTTGCCCTAGGGACTGTGTCAAATGCTGTCTTAAGACCTATAAAGACTGCATATATCATTATTTTTCTTAAGACTGGATAATTAGCGCAGAGCAGACGTAGCCAAAAGGACCTGTCCACAGTGCTGAAACAGCTTTGGAACCCAGCCTGAAGATGACTCAATGCACACAACTCCCCAAGCCATACTTCCAGCTGTGTCTACAATACCTTAGCGAAGGTCTTGCCCCCAGTGTCCAAAAGGGAAATCAGCCTATAATTGGGTGGAGCATTTCTGTCTCCCTTTGACGGATGGGTATAATGATTGCCTGAGTCCAGGATGGTGAAGCTAGTCCTACCACAGGACTTCATTAATTGAGTGTGGTCAAATATGGTACCCAGATCGATTGTTCTTTGACAAAGAAATCAACGAGTGTCATGTCAGGGCCTGGGGCTTTGCCGTTCTTTTGACTATTCAGTGCCACTCTTACATCTTCCTCTGTAATGATCCACTGAATTCCACTTGGTCAGAAGTTCCCAGAATGCCTTTCTGTCTCCATTTTTGATTACATCAAGCAATGAGGCCCACAGGTCTTCCTGATATTCAGTTTTCTTTATTTTTAGGATCTGCATATGAATGTTACAGGCTTCACAGAGAGGTTGGATCCCATCTACAGCTATCTTTTTTGTTTGGGCAATAAAGGTGGCCTTTACTCAATGGAAATCACCATTGTATCAAGGATCTATCTCCTTGACGTGCTTCCCTACAAGCTTCACGTGTTTGGCAAAAAATGCTCCCACACTATTCATATCATCGCCATGAATATCAATCAAATTACTGCTGCCCGGCTCCATAAAAAATATAATCAGGGCCTGGTAGATGGAATCTTTTATTAGCGAGTGGGTTGCCTCTAAATCCCATTTGATCAAGTGCCTAGAGTGTCCACTATTAGTCACCTCAATGCTTTGCATCATCAATGCCCCTGGATCACCCAGAAGAATGTATAGCATTAGAGAGACAGCGGATTGTTGTCACTCTCATACCTGCTAGAGACTCTAAATTCAAGAATAAGTTGCCAAGCCTCAAGATTCACCAGGATATAATCAATCAGGCTCAAGCGATTTGCCGACTAGAATGTTTTGTGTGGCAACAAATCCCCCCTTATACACCCACTGCATGCCATCATATTATATTCAAGGAGTAGCGCTGCCACTTTGTCTGTGTTTTTATAATGCCTCTTTGATAGCGGGCCCCCAGTTTTCTTACCCCCACAGACTGTCCTCATCTTCAGAGACCCGCCATAATCTCTAAGGGCTCATATTGTAAATTAACATCACCAAGTGTGAGAATCTGTTAGGCTTCCCCGTGGGTTGATCTCCAGTTTTCTGTTGCTACATGGAGATAAGGGAACAAGTCAATTTCTCTGCTTGCAGCTTTACCATTGTACATGTTAATCATCAAGATGTTGGACCCATCCAAATCTTTTAAATGAAACTCTAGAAGGTCCGTAGGGGCATTTTAAATGACCCTTACCTTCCTGCAAGATTCTGAACAAATCCAGAAGAGTAACCCCTATGGGTCTCCCATCCCTAACCTTTATAGCAGGACGTTGGAAGGTTGTGTAGCCCGGAATGCCAGCTGCCACCACTGACACCACTGACCATGATTCCTGAAATCCAATAATATCATGGGCATGAACAGAGGATAGCCAGGAGAGAATCTGTACCTCCTTTATCAGAGCATCTACCACCCACCCCCCTCCACCCCTGGCAGCCAGTAAATCTCCCCACCGGCTCCCTGAAAAGACAATCAAAGTTGGATTAACATTTATATTAGTGTCTTCTTATTGAATTGCAGCATTTCACAAAGAATGGTACCCGCAAAGAGATCATATTTGTGAAACGTGTTGGGTTTTATATGAAGTCAAATTTTGGGACTTCAAGAGAGTATTTTGAATTTTTCAGAAAAAACATTTTATACATCATTTGCTTTATATGTACCTGAAAAATACTTCTTCTTTCTACATATTTTAAATGAAACTTGAACTTGTGGCTATCTTTAGCCCATGATAGTGTGCACATTATAAATACATCTTTGGGAACTTACATTCTCATTTTTCATAAGCATCACCTGGGGAATTGGAAAATCTTACTTTAGTAATGTATATGATAATCACTGTAAAGGTACATACATGAAGAGGCGGAATGCCCAAAATAATTGTATTTCTGATCTATACGAGCTAGATATTTCCTTAAAGAAGTTTGAGATGCTGATGTTCACCTGAAAGAGCAACAGGAGCCTGGGCATTTATAACATAGCATTGGAATTGACAATCTGGGTACCGTTCCCCCATAAATTATTGAATAGTTTAATATTCAGTAATCACATACCAACTACATGGAGGGGGGCTGAGATCATTCCATCTTTAAGAAAAGAAACTGGAATGATGTTTCCAATTATCGCCCAATCTCATTGATTGAAATTAGTCTGCAATTATATGGTAACATACTGTTGCAGAGACCTGAAAATTGGATTAGTGTTAATAATGCTTCCTCAGAATTTCAAGCGAGATTTAGAGCTGGGGTAAGTCCAGTGGACCAGATCTTCTGCTTATTTCTTCTCCATGTGAAGCTAACAATTCTATGAAAGTGGACCCTATTTGATTTTTCTGGTATCAGTGCTTTACTGTGCTGATAAATTACTGAATGCAAAAAGCATTGTTTTCTTTCTTCGATTTTTCCAGCAGTTTTTATGTGGGGGTTCAAAAGAGTAATTCATTATGTACGGGGTGTATGGGGGTGGGTTCGGGGTTCTGGGATCTTCGGCCTCATAAACCTATGAAAATTGGAACAGATAATTTTGCATTTTTGCAGTCATTATTTTGTGGTTGTAGTAATCACACAGGTCCATTTTTCTGGACCTAAGCACTTAATGCAGTGTGTAGGAAATAGCTATGGAGGCATTTAATTCAGATGGAATATTTAGAAATCTAATAGCATCAATCTCAAATGTCTATTGTGTGAAATGTGTGAAAGTGTGCTTTGGGGAAAATAGCCTGGTGGGCCGTTAAATATTTGGGAAAGGAAATGTCCAAGAACTATCATGAATTATTCTGTATGGATCATGTTTTATTACAAAATCTGAGTGTGTAATCTGTGTTGCAGGTTTAATGAATAATTGTAAAATAAAATGTGTAATGAAGTGGATAAATAAGAAATGTAAATGTATGGGTGTTGATTTTATGGTTTTTATATCAAAATAAATAATATTGACTGACTGACTTTACTAAATGCAAGTGGAGTTCTCAGTGATTTGGTCTTCTCATCTGCCTACTACATTTTTGGATGGCTCACTGTGCTTTGCCATTCTCCTTTGGACAATATATGTGTTTGATGTTCTCAGTTCTTTGCCTGCTCTTCTGTCTATAAATACTACAGTGTTTTTACCATCTCCTTCACCTAGTGTACTAAATGCAGGTGTAGATTTCAGTGTTTTGTCCTTTTTGTGTTATCTATAAAGCTGAATTTATGTATGTGTGTATGTTTGTCTGGCTATACAAATCCACACTGTTGAATCCACATCTCCTAAAATTTGCAAGGATTCCTCATTTGTATGGGCCAAGATTATAGTCTATGTATGGATATGATATATGTTATTTATAACGCGTTTAATACCCAGAGGTTTCTAAGCGTGGACCCGGGGAACGAACTTGTGTTGTGCCGTGTCGTCTTGCTTCCAAGGCGAGCATGTTGCCGCTGAGCTATCCTCGCGAGATGCAAAAATCTTATGCAAAAACCGCTGTATGTGTGTGTGTGTATGTTTGGCTGGCTATATGAATCCACACCACTGAACCTACCTCTACCAAATTCTGCAATTTATGGAACAGCGATTCAGCTAGCCCCCAAATAAACAGCTTTGTAAAAATCCAATCGACTAGAGACAAACAGGTTTACCAGTTAAATGTTATGTTGAAAGGTAAAATAGTTCAAATATCTCCACAGGGAATGTAGATTAAAAAAACAGGATTTAGAGATCATAGAAATATGACTCTTCTGAGATAGCTTTGGGACCAACCAAAAAACCTAAATCCCTCACTTTCTTGAAGGAAACTAGACAAGTACAAATAACCTTAGTCCAAAGTTCATCCAGCAAGGGTTCTATTAGTGGCACTTCTTCAGATTCATTAAGGACATGGTCTTTAACATACTTTTGGGATGCAAATGAACAGATCAGAATCTCAGTTTTTTGCACCTTAAACTTAAGTCTATTATAATGCATACACATAATAACCTGCTAATGACCAGCCTTGGCAACGTCCATCTCTTAATTATTAGAATGATCTAGGTGCATATTCAATTATGTATCATTCACAGAAATAATAAGCAGGGCTCCAAAAGATGTAAGTAGCAAAGGCAGAGAGGTATTAGGTAAAGATTAAACAACATCAAACTAAGTGCAGAACATTGCAGTACTTCACAAGAGATGGACATGCTTGCTGATTCAAAGGGCAGAATCACAGCCGTTTGTGTACTACCCAATGTAAAGGATGTAAAACTGTCAAGAGCCTTGTCTCAAATGCCCAAATCCTGTAGGCGTGACAGGAGTGTACCATGGTATAACAGAAGTAGAACCCTGACCCCTCCTCTATCCACCAGCCACCGAATATCATCCATGACAACCACCATCACAAGGTCAATGTCACAGCCAGAATTAAACCCTGCCTTTGCCCGTGTTTATCTACATAGACTGCAGCTGTTTAATTGCCATTAGCTCAAATATTTTGCTTGGATAGAGAAGCAGAGAGAGAGATCCAGAGAACATTTTCTGGGTCGTTTGGATTCAGAGACTTTTTCTTAAAAAAGAGGTGCAATAGCTGCTCTTGACAAACAATCAGAGACCACGCCAGATTCCAAGGAGAAATTTGTTATTTCACAGAGTTCGGGAGGTTGGGTATTTTGTGTAGATTTAGGGCCTGGCGGTATTTTCTTACCGCCGAAAAATAATTTAGCAACAATCATTCCTTGTATTCAGATTGGGTTATGTATAATAATAATACAGTGGATATGCATTATTTCAGTACACAGACATGCGTGGTTGGTATGCGTGGTTGGTGGTATTTTTGGTGAGCATAATTCCTTTGTTTTATTTGTGGCCCCAAAATCCAGAACCCCTTATTTTTGTTTAGAATTTTCGTGTAATCACTAGAGAGACCTCAGGCTTGCATTTCAGGAACACCACATTTTCATTTTTAGTGTGCCACCATGGGCAATTTCTCGCTGTCTTATGTACGGCAGCGAGCTATCATGCGGTATCTATCACCAACTTATTTACGCTTGGTGAGCTATGTCCAGGGCCTCCCTTTCTGCCGACTCATAGACCTCCGGCAGACTATAACACACACAGTTAGTTATAATTGCTCATACTGAATGACATTGTGCACACAGCTGCAGCCAAATCTTATTTTTAGCTACCTTAAAAATGACAATTGCACTGTCTAAACATCTCCCCACATCATCAGCACTGTATTGGTAAATGCACAAAGGAAAGAGAAAATAAAACACACCACCCGTCTGCTTTCAGATATTTTTGTGTATTATAAAAGTTGCATTTAAACACGATCTCACTCTTTGACAGAAATAAATGAAATAGCACAGTAACAGCATTATTTGTGATACACTGAGATGAGAGAGGCGGGGAACAAGAATTCAATTTGCAACATTAAACACGTGGGTAAAGCACAGGAATCTCCTTTCCTACACTGACTGAATATTTTCGCACACACTCAGCCCCCACACTTCAGCGAGATAATTACCAGGCTTGTTCAGCATGTAACTTCTTTGGCTGGTCGCCTCCTGGAGGGGTTCACCTAGCAAGGACAAGCATTTGCTGTCACTCAAACTGGGACTTGTTGACTGGAAATCCTAGTCTCTGCAACCAAGTTGAATCTGCTTTAGGAATCAGGCATCCCCAGCTATCTACCCAGTCCTTCTCCGAGCTGTGTCAAGATGTCTCTCCCCAGCTTCTTCCTCGAGATTATACAAGAAAACTCTGGTTACCTCCTACCAAAGGATCCTAACCAATACAATTCTATCATGCCCTAACCACCCTCTGCACACAATGGCTTGGCTTATACAGTTGCAACTGTAACCAAACTGATTTCCTGTTTATTCGAGGTCTTTGCTTCTTGCAGTTACTGTGGACAGAGCAGCAGAGCAAAAAGAAAAAAAACTGAATGTGCGTTTAAATAATGACTTTCAGAGTCTGCCTCATTTTGCAGTGGAGAACACATTATTATTAGTGGGTTATGATCAGGTTAGTTGTTAATGAGGTTAGTTTATTAATTTTCAAATGTGTCTCTTGCAACATAGGCATTTCAGGTGAAAAATAGTGCGCATTTTGAATGTACAAATGTGGGCTTTTAACTGTGAAAAAAATGATTTGCATTTTATATGTAAAATCGTTTTTGACTGAATAACCTGCCCTCACTTATAGGTCCATGTTACACTGGCAACACATAGCTTGAAAGAATTGCATCATAGCAATGCACCAAACCCATGCAGTGGTACTGCAAAAAAAACAAAAACATGCTACACATTGATCCTGTGCAGTAGTGCTGTACTCTGCTGTACTCTTTGTTATAACACGCTAAATAAATTACAGTGAGCCACCAACATTATTACTTTCTTTAAAATCTTGGCAGACTGGTATCATGCGATGAACCTGATGGTTGGAAAGTTCCCATGATTTCCACCAGTTAGGCTATTGAGATGGGCTGAAATGAGGAAAACAAAACTTTGATGTAGTCCATTGTGAAACAAAGGCAAACACTGAACATTTTGCCATTCAGAGATCCAAACCAGCTAGCTCCCTCTTTAACTTTGGAAGATTGGGTCTGAGAAAAACTGTGCTACATCATGAAACAGAATCTGGGATGGAAAAACCAGACTCTTTAATGTGGTGGGAGTTTGATGCTCTGAGAGTACTTTAATGGGTGTGGGCAGAATTTGGGCTAGAGAGAATATGACTTGAATAGAAAAGCCTTTTTGTCTGAATCAGGTATTTCTTGTAGGATCGCAGTTGCGGCTTCAACACGCATCTGGCCGTCTGATCATACTTTCTTTCCCCTATGTTCGCTCTAATTGATGCAGTTTCCATTTTCTAAAGTGGGGGGCATGGTTTCTTCCCCCATCTACCAATTTCTATAGCTGTCCACATTATTTGATTCTTTGATTAAACTCAACCAGTAACTGTGAGGGATCTAGGCCTACCTGTGTTTCAGAAGGAAAAAGGGTTTAAACTCTCTAATTGCACATTGTCCGATGTAGGGTAAATAAATGAATACATTGTAGAGGGACCCTTAGGGACCCTTAGATGGATCATATAAAATATCAATATTTCAAAGTTACAAATGTATGAGCCATTCAAGGGAAGAATATAGGCAAACCTGTATTTATTGAGTCAGAAATGTCAAATGTACAGTCCGGCCCTAATGCCTGAGAGACAAGCTGGAACAAACCAAAGTTAGTTAGGGAATTGAAAAAAAAGTTTGGGCTTTAATATTTTTTTTTTATCATCCACCGAAAAATGAAACTCACCCACAGTAAAAATTTGTGAAAAAAAGGGAATGGTTTTATTCTCAAAATCTATTAGAAACAGAGTAACACTGTGACACATCTTCCTTGCTATGCCAAGGATACACTGAAGTAGCAAGGTCAGCTTCTGCATAGTATTCATGTATCAGTTTGGCTACTAGGTGCTTGTTTTGGGTCAATTATTCTACTAGTAGTCACACTTTGCCAGGTGATGTTATGGTGCGCAAAGTGTGGGTATTTACGCTGGTAATTCCATCTTATTCCCGGTATTGCCCTACATTGCTGGAATCATTCTGATAAATTAGATATGGCATTAGATTTACAGTGTCACAACTAAAATGCATGGTTACGTGAAACAAATTGAGGTGAATTCAGGCAGAATGTTGCACAGTGCAGTTAATCCATGTTGCAGAGGACACCCCCACCCGCCACAGCAAGGAGGGTTAAGTGTCAGCAAAGGGCAGAATGTTCTACTAGTTGTAGGAATTGCTCTAAATGGGTGCTCGTAGTCAGCACAGGACAGGAGGGTCACTCTCAGGAAAAGATCACTGTTTAGTCAAGAGGATCTACTGAAAGCAGGGGTGGGTGATGCTGCACATCAGGGACATACGTGTGTTGGAATGTGTCAGTAGCACAGAAATTAAGCACTGTGTGGAGCCTCAATGGGGGTTGGGGGGTTGGGGTGTGTTTTTGCGGTACTCATGCCCTAATTTCTATTGTGTTCCATGTGCTGCTTGTAGTTGCGTTCATGGCTTGTTTGGCTCATTGTGTCCTCTACTCCTACGCTACTCATAAAAACTGCACCAAAAGCAGCTGCTATTTTTATGATTAAACGCTGGTGTAAAACAAAGAATCATTTTGCAGCATTCTTCTTAAATCTGAGTTGTAAAAAACATGGTATTCAACGGGCACCTAAAGTCTGTGCGGTTTTACCCACTTATGCACATCATACTTGGACCTCATTTTTGTGGTGTAAAGTTAAAAGGTCGGGTGTAACATATTACTATCCAGCAAGTGTAGTAGCCATGGCTTTTTTGATTTTCATTAATTGATACAACAATGCAGGTAATTCCAGCTCTAAAAGCGAAATCTGCTGATCTGATTCCCCTTTGACAAACTCCATGCCAAAAGCTTAGTGTTTACTTGTGCCCTGCTGCATACGTATCCTGACCTGCAGCATCTGCTCTACTAGTGGCCCAGAGCAGGTTCAGAGGTCACAGGTGTCCTCTGAACAGCTGCAGTGACAGCCAATTGTATGCAACACAGGGGCTGCATCTAAGGTATCCACCAATTTTCCAAAAACGATATTACTGTAGGGATGTTGTCTTGGTGGCAATTTCACTGTAATTATAAGCCATACCTGAGTTATTGTATGTTTGCCAGCATCTCTCATAGTTTTCCCAGTCACATTACATTGCTAGTGTACATGTGTCAGCCTGGTGGGCCCAGTTCAGCAATGGAAGGGTTAAGTGTATTCTTTTCAAACAAGGCTGTCAATTCCCACTGGCAGGGCTGTAGCCTTGGGGATTGACCCTCTTTGTTCCTTTATACGGGCATGAAACACCCTTCCCAGAGCACAGCCACTCAACATGAAGCTGGCCTGGGAACAGGAATCAAAGGGCAGACCTTTCACAAATGGCTAGGCCACACACCAGGGTGCTGCATATCCTAAATCCTTTGATTTTATTGAAAAGGGCAGTGGGTGGGGTTAGTGTAATCAATTGAGGGAAGGTTAAACCATTTTGTTTCTCTCTGCCTCTATCTTTCCTTCCTGTACCCCCCACATTCTGTAGCATAAAGAACTTTGGGTGTGATGTCAGAAGGTACAATCAAATTGTTACTATAAAAGGGATTTGACCTCTTAAGCAGGTTAGCTTTTTCCAATAACCGGGGGGTTTTTGCCTTAAAAAGAATGGGATTTGCACTACTGTTTGAATCTTATTTTGGACTTCATCCTTCAAAACGATTTCATTGGACCCTGTTGGGGGAGCAATCCTTTCCAAAGTCCTCCAGTGGTGAGGTAAAGGTAGGTGTTCCAAGGCACAGACGATCTCTGTCCCTGAACCATCCCCAGGGACAATCAGTGGTGAACCTGCTGCTGGAACAACACCTGCAACTCTGCCAGCCACACTGCGGCTCAGGACCTCATCATCTTGAAGGACCCCTGGAAGGTGTATGCCCACCTCCCCTAAGTTGGGAGTCTGAGGTAAAGGATCAGTCCCTTCATTGGTACTCATAAATCCTGAGAGGAAACACAGCCAAGATTCCGGCCATGTTGCTGTCAAACCACATTGAGCCATGATTCAACTGTGTAACCATGATTCAACTGTGTTGGACCCAGATCAAAACACCTGGATTCTACAGAGCAGCTTTGGCACTTACTGCATTTCGAACTGCAGTTCACCTGATCGAACACGTTTGCTGCCAAATCAAGCTGGCTGAAACTCGTCATGGCCTTGGTAAACATAGAAGTGCTGCTGCATCTGCATTTTGTATAACTAATTATCGACCCACCATCGCCGCCACTGTTGTTTGCCTGAACCACATCCATAAAGCCACATTGGACCACTTTGCCTGCACATCCCATCATCAGCCATTCCATCACCGAAGCTCAAGAACCTAATCAAACCTTGTGACCTCTACGATCTGCATTGCTCGACTGGCCTCGAACCACAGCCTTCTCTTCTTCCTGTTTGACCCAACTATGACAGCTGCTCCCCGCTGGATGTGACTGCTGCATATCAAACTGACTCGAATGACCAAACAACACTGTAAACTCAGGTTCGCCATTGCTGCACCATCAAGACATTGCAAAAGGTACCTTTGACTGAAGTCTCCCCACCCCCAAGTCCACTTTGGGTACTAGAGACTGGCTATGCCTCCTTAATTAATTTTGGTAACCTCATGAACATGTCCTTTTAGACATTGTGGTTTGTATTGCCTTTTTTCCCCATGTTTCATAACCCAGTGTGATGCATCCAATCTATCTATGCATATTCTATGTTCTTACTACAGGGATGGGTTTTTATAGTGTTTTATAGTTAGTTCTTATTGTACACGGTGTGTTTGATTGAAGTATGTATATGTTATAGCAACTTGTTTGGACATTCCTTAATTTCCTACTGTTATACTCCGCTGTTTGGGTTGCTGATGGACCACATTCACACCCCTCTTAAGAGTATAGCCCTCCCTCAGCCGACGTTACCATAAAAGGCAAAGGTGGCAGATCTCTTAACTTGGCCTGTGTTACTTTTATGCAGAGGCGTTGCTGTGGGGAGGTGGGCTAAGGGGGCTATAGCCCCTGGTCTTTTGGTTTTAGCCCCGGATTGAATCTCAGGAGCTACAACCAAAAGGCTAGCTAGCCACCAGTCCCGACAGTGACATTAGCATAGCCCCGGGTCTTTTCCAGGGCTAGCAACACCCCTGCTTTTATTATTTAGCTCTTGATTTAGAATTGTGAGGTCTGAGTGGGTGATTTAGCCTCTTCTCATCCTGGAACTCCTGAAAGGGCAAAAGTCAATTCCTCACATATGGACAGTATCAAGCAAAATGTGGCATGGCGTAAGTGCACAGTGTACAATTTTTATGCCTTGGGTTTATGCTAGCATTTTATTACACAGGAAATTAGAAAAAAAAAACGCTCTGTGGGTTGACTTTTTGCGGTAAGTTACCGCCGGGGCCGTGACTTTACCACCATGGCATAAACTACGTTTTCGCCATGGTGGTTGGCGGACTTACCGCCCCATTCCGACCTTGGCGGGGCGGTAAGTCCCCAATCCCCATTTACCCTTCCCCATTCCCATTTTTGCCCCATAGGGCATAATGGGAGTGGGGAAGGCGTTAATTACGCCACCGTAAATAACGGTGGCGTAATTAACTCCATTGTCCCGTAGCGCCATGGATTTTAACACCTGCTAAAAGCAGGTGGTAAATCCGCCATGGCGCTAAGGGACCTCGTACTCAGGCGGTAAGGGTCGGCGCTGTTTACGGCGCCGTAAACCCCTTACCGCCTGAGTTGTAATGAGGGCCATACACTTCCATGTATTCATTACTGTGCGACAGGGATGAAAAATGTGCACCAAAGCTGACCGATGAAATGGTTTTGGATTTTGAAAATTGTATTTGAACTCGGTAAGTGCAGACATAATTGTACACAACCATTCGGAAAACATTGTTGCAGCTGCCCCTCAAGGGAGCCAATGATACTGTTGGATCGCTGGATGCACTGAGGTAGTCTTGTAGTGATAAGGTAGGACCGTTGACAAAGATGCAAAATATATATACACAACAGAAAAAGGAACACAATTTCCACAAGTCAATTCAATGTAAGATTAACAAGGTGATGTGTTCTTTTATACATGCATAGAATCAATGACAACTGTGGCATTTAGGGGCCTTGTGTTGCTGTTTTAGACACAGGAGGTGCTGTATGGGGGGATCTCCGGACATCCGAGAGGTCTACCCAATACTTTAATTCCCTTAACTTGACCGTACATTAAGTGGCATACATGGCAGTAAATGAGTCTTTGCACCTCAGCTCACTCCATCTTTGGCCACAATTCTGCAGATACAAAGTGTCCCCTGGGGTCAGCTGGGTGGATTGCAAGCTCGCTGATTCTGGTGCAGTAATGTTGTCATCCTCTGATTGCTGTGGTGCTAGATTGTGCTGACTTCATCAATGCAGAGAGATACATTTTAAATTCATCGCCCAAAATGGAAGCAGGCCCTGTGAACATGAAAGGCGCTTCTGACTGGTGACAATGGCATATGTATGCTCTGGCCCATCCTTATTTTGTGCGGGGAGAGATGGTGATACTTACAGGGATCTGTGTGCATGCTGATAAGGGCAAACAGGGGATGCAATTCATTTTGAGGGTTAAACATCATTTAGACAGTTTGGCTTTTGGTTTGAGGGTGGTAAATGGGAAACAGTTTATGCTTGATACCTAACAGAGCTGTTATTTCCTTAAACAGTTCATTAAAGAAGTGTGTGCCAATTATCTAGTTTTAATACTTTGCGCACTCCCCACCGGGGAAACACTTTGCTCACTTGCAATGTGGTTGCAGACTTGGCATCTGGATGTCCACATGGAGACTCAACCAAATGGGAGAAGAAGCATACCACCACAATCAAATACCAAAAGGTGTTGCACAGTTTTCCCATGTCAGCATAATCAAGATGGAGTTCACGGAACGGCCCGCTAGGTCAAGGTAAAGTAGCTCAAATGTCTGTAGTGTTTGCCCAGTATTGCATGTTTGGCACACCATGCAATTTGATATGAACACATTTAACAACTCCTGTATGTCTGCTGTGATGTGCTGCTTGGGGAAATGGGAGGGGTAGTGCAATTCCTGAAGTGCAACCATTACCAACTCATGGGGAATTACCATCTTACCTGTAGTGTCCTGTCTCCATATAAGAACCATGGGAGACTGTTCACACCTTCTCTTTTGCCATAGTAAATTCTCATCCTGCAGTTCTCAGCCATGTAACTCAATAATGTGGGTAATTTGTGGGGAAATATACAGAGCTGGCAGCTATACTTGCATACTCGCAATTTGGGGTTATTCTGAAACCTCTGGTACTGGGAGATAGGCTGCTAATGTTGCTGCTGTGTTTGTTGCCTCATTTCTGAGAGAAATTATGTCAATGTTATTCGTAGGTGTGGCACATTTCACCACTGCTAGTAGAATGGGCTGTGACAGGGCAAAAATGAAATCCCCTTCTTTTTCATCGGGACAATCCCCCAGTGTACTGTGGTTGTAACGTAGGCCGAGTAAGAATAGATTGTCACTCGGCAGCCCTGCGATGCCTCTATAGCTTAAATCAAGGCAATGAGTTCAGCTGCTTGCGGTGAATGTGCATTGGTAACCTCTTTTGCACCAGCACTTCTTAATCTCCATGTACCAAACAGAACCACTGCAGCCTTGGTGTGCCTTTTACCTGTCTCCTGGTTAATAGTTGCTGACCTGTCAACAAAGAACACCTCTCCATCATCAAGGGCATAATCTTGTGCTTTTGGAATGTCATTGTCAAGTCCCTCATAGGTGGCACAGTCCTGTACATCGTCAGTGATTGTTTCTGTTAGAAAGGTGGCTGGATTCACCAACTTACACCGTACTATGTGAATGATAGGGCTGGATAGTATGACCTCATAGGACTATGCCCTCTGTCTGGTTGGATCATTCCAGGATAGCAAATACTATGTGCACCATATAAATATCACTGAGCACCCCATCTTAATAGTGGCTGATTTCTCGATGGCAAAAACTGTTGGCATAGGGCTTGCTAACACAGGAATAGACCCTGCATAACTGAATCTAACATGTCACTGTAGCATGCCAGGGGCTAGTGGCCCATCATGCTCTTCTGTGTTAAACTGGTGAGCATGTTCTCTGTCCATGTGATGGTGCTCTTGTTTTTTGGGCATCTTTTAGTGCATGCAGCAGTGGTTGTATACAAGTCACATAGTTAAGAATGCATGTCCTGCAATAATTACACAACCCAAGGAATGTCAGCATGCCCTTAACTGTCACTGGCTGAGGCGTGCTGCACACTGCTTCTGCTCGTTCAGTTGATATGTTCTTACCATGCACAGAAATAAGTTGACCGGGGTATAACACATCGTGTTGACAGTATTGGAGATTCGCCCTGTCCATTGTGTACTCTTTGTCAGAAAGCAGTTGTAATAGGGTCATTGAATCGTCCCTACACTGTTGTTAATCAGCACTGCACATCAGAAAATCGTCTATATATTGAATAATTGTGCTTGACACATGTATGTTCCCCAAATCTGCATGTATCACCCTGCTAAAGATACTGAGGGACTCACAGTATCCTTGAGGCAACCTTGTGTGCTGGAATCACCTCCCATCATGCTCAAATGCTTTAAGAGATTGGCGATCAGGTTGCAATGAACAGAGAAGAATGCATTTTTTTAAGTAAATGACAGTAAAGTAAGTCGCTGTTGTGGGTATGTTACTTGTCATGGGACTGGATACTACCAGGAACTCAGATTTCACTATGTCATTCACAAGGTGTGAATCCTGAATCATCCTCCAACTAGACCCTTTTAATTTCTTGATGGTGTATATAGCCATGTTACAAGGAGAGCTAGAATGTACAATAAATGCCTTGGTGCAAGGGTACAGTAATGGTGATGTTTATCCCCTCCTCTGCTTCTTTGAACATTGGGTACTGCTTCTCTTGGCCCAATACAGCTCCTGGCTTAAGGGTAATCTGAACTGGAGCAACACTCCACAGTAGTCCTACGTCATGAGGATTAGTCATCCATAATATGTCAGGTACCTGGCCGAGATCTTCTTGGGCAAAGAATGGGATATTTTCTGCCACAAACATGGGATATGGGACCTGCCAACACTGTATCATGATCTGGCAGGGAACACAGAGGGCCAGGATTATCTCACTGTCATTGTCCTTGTCCTCATTCAAGTCAGTCCCTATCACTTTGTTCAACGATTTGGCTGGTTCTATGCACAAGACCATGCACCATTCATCTCCATCTGTATCTATCCCTATTACGACAATCCTATCCTTGAATTCCACCATCCCTTCTATATCTAAGGTGAGGATGGTCCTTACTAAATGTTGTTGAGGCTGAGGTGGTCTGAATAGAAAATTGGAAGGTATCCGCCAGCACCTATTACCCACTTGCGGGACTGCATTTAACAATATTGTAACTCCATAGATAAACAAATTATGGTGAATTAGGATCCTGGGCTTCCATCTCACTCCCCAAGTCAAGAATGACCACCATGGCCCCTATGTGGCACATCCCTGGGGTTGAACACACTACTTCTCTCTCAGTAAACAAGATAGTCATGTTCAGCTCGCCCTAACAGATTGACAGGGGACATTGTCGAGAACAGAAATGGGCCCGTGCCACCTTGCCCTCACCTTGATAGTCAATTCTTCTATAAATGGAACCAATTTCACTGCCCTAGAGAAGCCCTAAATGTCCATAACCTCACCTGAAAAAGCGAAATGCGCCTTGTTGATACACAATTTAGTTGCACGTGTGTCTACCATGAAAATAAAGGTTGTATCATCTATCGCCATGCCACCAAAAGTTCCTCTTCTGGGTTATCAGTGACTGACAGGACTGGCCTTGCTAGGGCTCTCTATGGTCTGTCCTAATATGGGTATGTGTTTGTCCCCGGAAAAATGAAAGGATTCCATCTCGTCACACGAGCCCCATGGTCATGTGTGAAAGTGCCATTAGGAACTGAGTTACTGTTGGATATTTGCGGCACTTGCGATGGGTTAGAACGCACTGTGTATGGACCTGCACCATTGGGAACTTGTGTTTGTAGCTGTGGAAACAGTGGAGGTGGAGTAGGCAGGGTTGGTGCTGTTGGTGCAATGTATGGGAAAGCTGTGGGTATGGGGGCATAGGGATGTTGGTTAGGGGTCATATGGGAGCATCTGATTATAGGCAACGTCTGGCCTGCTTCTGCATTCCCAGGAGAAATGCCCCACCCTCCTGCATGTCCAACAAGGTCCTGTAGTTCCACCCGCCACTAGGCCCCATTCCTTCAAACCCTCCTCTTCCCTCTCAGGACCCGGCAACTCCTCCTCTGCCCTGTTGATACCCTCCCTGGGGCCACCTTTGATACTGTGGCTGAAACCTACTGTTCTACTTGAATCCCCCCAAGCAGGTGCTGTCCTCATGTCTGCCTGTACCACCCTGTACTCTGTCTGCATTATCTTGTAATGCTGCTATTACCTCCCCTTCCACTGATATCTTCCCTAACCTTTTCTGCACCAGCTTCACTTCCTCTGTTTGTACTCATTGGGCCATTTCTTTCTCCTTTTCTCTTAACCATTTTCAATATGTACAATTATGGACTGTATCTCTGCCCACACATTTGCCTTGATCCCCTCTATCTTGTCAAGGACATTTTTGCATCTCCTTGGGAAGTCCTTTTTTAACCAGAAAATAAAAAAAATTGGATTGATCGATCCCATGAGTCGCCCGTCTCCACCCTCGACATCTCTTGCATCTGTAAAATATACTGGGTGGTATGTTCATCATCCCGCATTGTGCGTTGCATGATTGGCTGAAGGTCTGGGATGTCCAGGAAGGCGCATTGCAAAGCCGCCCACACCTGCACCCTAATGTCATTAACATGGGCTAAGTCATGAATGTCATCCCTTAACCACACTCTGGAGTACCCCACTTTCACCCATATGTCATCTGCCTGGTCCCTTTAATTGCTACAAATACGCTTTTCAAATCTCCTACAGCCAGAGTGATACCAGCTGTTTGTTTTTCAAACATGTAAATCCATTTGCCCTTGCCTGCCATGAGTGATGGCAGGGCCTTAATCAGGTATTTATTTTTATCTATGTGCGGCCATGGAACATACTGTGCCCTGCCTGGTCATTTATGTTACCGGGGGAACTGTGTCCCCATCTCCTTCTTCACCATCTTCTTTTTTATCTGTTTTCCTTTTTGCCACTGCCATTCGACCCTACTGGTTCCTCAATCTGGGCCCCCACAAACTCTCCATTCTTGGTGATATCACAGGTGGAGCCCCCTCCGCTTCTACCTCATCCACTGTATCCCATTCCTCATCCCCTGGTCTACCTCCCATTTTATCCTCCAACCACACTGTCCAGTAATCCAAACTTCCTATTCACTGTCCTTCTCTCCCCAATCCTCTTTCTCAATGTGTACATCCCTAATAGCAGTACCATCAATCCTGATCAATATGTCCCCTGCCCTTCCTTCGTCCAATCCACTAGTTGCCTTCTACCCATACTTCCTATCCATTCTCAACATTGCCAATTCCTCCTGTGTCCTCCTTAACACATTCTCTAATTGCTTTTGTGGTTTCCATTAATGGCCTCCCTGCACTTGCTCCCGTACAGCTGCTGATGCCATGGAGTTTTGAATATTTTGGTACTGGGCCTGTGACGACTGAGAAGGTGGCTCTGTGGTGGGCAGAAAGATGTACACTGGGTGCCTATACCCCAAGGCTGCGCAGGTAGGGTAACATCCTAACGGGGGCTCTGATGTGGAGTTTGTAATGTTGGCTCTGCCGCAGGTGGGGCAGGGGTTTCTTGAATGGGCAGGGTGGAGGGCATGATCGGGACAACACATGCTGCTGGTGGCCCCATTCACACCTTTGCTGGGTCTGGGGGGACATCCTCAAAATCCTCCACCATTTTACATAACTTCAACACTTCCTTCCTATTTTTTAACTTCTTCCCCTTATATTTGTATGCTAGAATGTGTACATCCTTGGTATTAGTTCCCTGTTCCGGCCAAGGTTTTATCAACCCCTCATTTCTTTGGTCTGGGCCACCCACTTGCGACAATATTTCAAAAGTTTCTCCTTATACAGTTTTAAAGCTGCACACATATGCTCTAATGGGGTTGACGGCTCTATTTTAGCCACCCCTGCAAGAAGTCCCAACATAAGAAACCTCATTTTTATTCACAGTCTGATCCAGTGGCACCGGTATCATTCCATTACCCCACCCTTCCCTGTTTCAATGCCGTCACCAGTGCCGCTTCTAACACACGCCACTCAATGACTCCTCGCTCCAGTACCGCCCCAATGTGACCCGGCCATCTCGCAAAGCAATCCCTTACACCCAAACATCTCCACAAATTTCTAAACAGCAATCCTGGACCTCTCCTTGGTCCACCCCAATAGAATAGCAAATCAATAGAAAACACCAAACAAAAATACTACGTTTTTGTTCCCACGCCCCCTTTATACTGTAAGGGGAGATCCCAGGCCCACTTAATATATGGAGCCTCTACCCGTGTTCCTCCTTTTTCCTTAAAGACACATTGCAGTCTTCTTCCCTCAACTGGGAAGGATCCAGTCATTCCATCATCATCTTACTCAATAATAATAACAACAATATATATATATATATATATATATATATATATATATATATATATATATAAACAAAACCCTAGAGCCACATGGTCATTCTCATAAACATACCTCAATCTCTGCATCACCACTTCCCTCCATACTCCCCAACAGACACACAGGTCCCCTCTTCCCCTCTCTACATTGTTTTCTCCCACAAAAGATGCTCTTACATTTACATGCTCTCCCAAATTCCTCTGTCACAGTGTCCCATTAACGGCCTGCACAATCCTGGAGCAGCACCCACTCCAAAGAACAGACAGGAATTCTGGCAAAACAGCTCCTGTAAACCTCTCTAGTTGCTGCAGGTTAGTGTGGCCCCTCCAGATATGCAGCCAGGAATCCCCTGTCTCTATGGAGGGATGTGGGATCACATCAAGGTCATCAGATTTGTAGGGGAAGACCACCAACAACCAGTCCTTTAAGTAAAAAGGCTTGGTTCACAACTTGCAAGGATAACAAAGTTGCATTTCTCATACAGACAGGAAAAAGTCTGTCACTAGGGGCATTTCATTCTGGCTGCCATGGAGTGCATTGGTTAGTTCAAAGCCAACAACACATTATAACATGCAATATCATCACTAATGATGCGTACAGTAAATGGTGCTCATTCCCCAACCTAATCGGCCATCCCCTATGTTCATACCACCCACTCCCTATAGGTCCTTGACTGATTGGTTTTAGTTCCTCTATGCCAATCCCCTTCCTACTGGTCTTTGACCTTGCCACCTTGAGTCTTGTGAATATGAATGGTGAGTCATTTGTTATTTGTATTTTGTATTTGTATTTATTTTATTTGTATAGCGCAGACCAGGCCCGGAGGCTACCGGGCGCATTTCTTAAGGCAATGGTTACATACGTTGCATACAGTGATGATATATCAACAATAAGTAAGGCATAGGAATAGACATGTGTAGGTGGCACATGGAATGTCAAGCAATGCATCCTTACTGATGTTGTTGCAGCACGTTTTAGCAAGAATCTTAGGCATTGGAGGAGGCGAGCCAGCATTTGGCTTTGTGTTTGAAGAGGTTGAAGGAGGGGAGGTTTCTAATAGTCAAGGGGACAGTGTTCCACAGTTTGGCTGCCAGGACTGGGAAGCTAGAACCACCGGCTGTTTGGAGCTTGTATCTAGGTATCGATAGGCTCTGATTCAGGGTAGATCTAAGTGATCGAACTGGAGTGTACATCGTGAATCGTGAGGAGAGATACGTGGGGGCCAGATTGTTCAGGCATTTGTAAGTAAGGGCAAGCGATTTTAGTGAGATCCTTTGGGTGACTGACAACCAGTGAAGGTTCTTCCTAGTATCCGAGATGTGTGCTGATCTGGGTATATTGAGGGCTGCCCTGATGGCGTTATTTTGTATAATTTGGAGCTTGTCTAGGTTGCATTGATTAGTGCCCTGGTACAATGCATTGCAATAGTCAAGTTTAGACATGACCAGGGTCCTAGCTATTGTTTCCCTCCCCATGGACAACTCACGTTATGTGCACCTGATAATTGGACATGCGCTCAGTGGATACTCTCGAGGTCAAATTGGCTGTCTGAAATGAGAGGCGCGTCTTTGGATCCCAGACACACAGGCGCTCCCGCCATGCCTCACCGGCACAGGACTAAATGTGTTAGCATTACCACATGGACCTTGTAATACAAATCACTGGCCAACATACTCTGTGATCCCCCTCAGCAGCCACCCATCCTGGGGCTTTCATCTGGGTCTCTTCAGAATCACAATAATCAATCAAGTTGTGATGGATTCAGGGGTGCTATTTGTGGGCACCTGGAAGTTCAAATAGAGTGACCATTATCATGGGAGGCGCTAATGCTCTTAAATCTGTGTTGCAATGTTTTGGCAGCTCAAGACCTCTACCCTTGCTCCTAGGAGATCGTCCTTTGGGGATAGGCACAGGCTATTCACATTCCTTTCTGATTTCAGAGGCCTGCATCATGAGATATTTTATCTATCTGGTCTGAAGGCCCTTTCACCTAATGCCTCGGCTGAAAACGGGGGTGGGAAAGAACTATTAAAAAAGCTGCCAGAATACGCTGATGTCTTTACTGCAGCCTGTGTCACTCTAGGCCGCAATCTTAATATGGTGGTGCTTCAGTGTTTTCTGTTGCAGAACAGAGCTGACTATTACCTTAATCATTCTTATTAGTATGTAATATAAATCTGCATGTGTACCCCTCACCGATGGCCCTTCTCAAGACACATAATCCCCAACACTGTGCCCAACACACTACCCTTATGTTGCCTATATCTCAGCTCCCGCCCCTCCAGTCATGCCTCTTGACTTCTTTGTGTTCTTAACATAATGCTCGATCTTCAGACTAGCAGCCCACTGAAAACCTAAGCTCTCTGCAGGTTACCTTCAAGACCTGCAGCTACTTAGCCTTAAGGATCCTGTTTTCCTTATAACATTCAGCAATTCGATTTACTGCAATCCAATCAGATGTATCCGCCTAGACTACTACCAACAAGACTCTTGTTAAAAAAAATGTAGACGAGTGGCTAACAGCTTCCACTTCCGAACTGCACCGCATGTACCTCTGTGGTTAAACCCAGCCTGCTCCCTAAAGTACGTGCCCCCATGTTTGGGGTCCAGTTGTTTTGGCGCCCTGAGGGCAGACCTGCCAATTGAATGACAAGCAAAACTAAGAATTTTGAAGTTTAAAAAAGAAAAAAAAATGTTTTTGGGATTTCTTCTCACGAAAACTGTTTGTTTCAAACAACCTCTCATTTTCACCCAAAACATTTTTTGCTTATCTGTTTTGTGTGAATTTGCCTAACTGTTTTAATACATGTTCTTTTTCTGAGTACTTATATATATTTATTTTTCTTTCAAATATGTGTTTTCTTATATAAAACAAACCTTTGCTCCAAAATGTAAAACCATGTCTTCATTTGTAATTGAATAAATCTATATATTTTATGATACAATCACTTGATGGCTTCCAGAATTTGATTTGGCTCATATCAAAGTTATATTGATATCATTACAGATACACAGAACAATTCAAGTTTATGATTTATTGAACTTACCCTTTTCCCTTGGTGGAGCTTCTTATTTTTGTTCAGGATCATTATGGCAGCATGTGTCCTGCACAATGTTGCAACACAGTGTGGCATACCTGTGGACATGGTGGTACATCCACACCCACAGGCACGCTGCTTGCGCATGACTAGGCTTTTACCATGTGGCGATTGTTGTTTTTGTTCAGATTTGTGTCCTATTCCACCTTGACTAATAGGACCCTCCCCACTTTTTGTATGCAGCCATAATGATCCTGCACACTACTGGTGGTGTTTATAGCAACTCACCATCAGAGTGGTCAAGGAAGCGGAAATGTGACCTGAGCACTCCAAATGTGCACTCCACTATGGCCCGAGTTACAATATGAGCAGTGTTATATCTTACCTGGGCATGTGTGGTGGGGTTCCATATTGGCATAATCATGTAGGTGCTCAGAGGGTAGGCATGGTCCGCTGGAGAGGTGAGAATGTTTGTCATTAGTGTCTATTTGTCTGTGTCTAAAATGTATGCATGTGCAGGGCCATTTATACTCACCAATGGGCCATGTGTTGCCATGCCTCCCAGCTTCCATGGCCCGGTGTAGGGGTGACATTCTGAAAATATAACTATCATGGGTGGAGCCAGGATAGTTTACATAGACAGAAGTAATGATGCCCTTGGCATCACATAAAACCTGAACATGTATGGAGTGCCAGTGTTTCCGGTTGCAATATATGTGCTCTGTTGCTCTAAGTGGACACAGAGCAAAATGGGTACAATCAATGGCATTGAGCACTTTAGGCAAATGCGCAACCTCATAAAAATCCTGGACCATGGCCTGCCTTTCAGGAGGTGTTCTGGGCATATAGATGTGCCGGCAGACTATCAGGGGTGCAATCATTATTGCCAACACCTGGCGTAGGCAGCGTGACTGTGTGACCAGTGAAATGCCCCCAACTATGGCAGTGGTCCGCTGGAATGACCCAGTGGCCAAAAAATGCAGTGCACTGAGCACCTTTTGCAAGGGGCTCAGTGCATGGGAACACAGGGTGGGTCATGTAACATCATCTTCCCACTCCGTGACCAGGTCTAAGATCAAATGTTGGGGAAACCTATAACTGGCATAGACTTGGTAGTCAGGAATCCCAAAAGGGTCATCCTTGGGTGGAAAATCCAGGCCCTGGCCATCCTCCTCCTCCTGCGGTGTCCCACGATCACTACTAAAACAAATGGTACATTCATCGTTGCAGTATACGTGTGTTTGTTGATCGCGCATGCATTTTATGCATTTTTTATGTGTGCATGTTGACGTTTACACCTGCTATCGTGTGGCGTAGCTGTTTCGGGATTTGCGCATATTATTTTGCGCTCCATTGATCCCTACTTGAATCCATCAACATGGTTTCTTAGAGAGTGTATGGCTGTTGAAATTGTTTGACTGTGTAACCTCACTCGTAATGCCCAAATTGTCACTTGTTGTTCCCCATTCCACATGTTCCACCCCCTTTTTAGGTGGCTGTGCAGACCCGGATGGCCCTTCGCTTGGGGTCTCATGCAATGTGTTCGTGCTGTCTCATTTACGTGTCGGACCGGCGCGGATTCCTCGCAAGTCCCATGTAAGACCCACGCATTGTGCTCCATGAATCGACGAACGGGCGCTTGCGCGTGATTTCGCACACAATTTCCCTGATTTTCCATGCAATATATTCCAGGAATCGGGCCCTATATGTCAACAGTAAGGGTTATTTAGCCTATTATACATTTTTGATACTATATAGAGCACTAGGATACTTGCTTAATCATTAATGAGATACTGCTAATCTTGCTTAGTAACACATCCACTTTCTGCTGCTTTAATCGTTTTGTTTTTCATTTTCTACAAAAAATCAGGAGTGGAATCTTCTTTGGCCTTTTTCTAACTGGACTCAGCTGTTGCAGTGAGGCATGCTAGGCTGGCAGTACCCGAACGCCGGCCATTTTTCTGTTTGATAGTGGCCCACCTTTGCATTGTTGCCCTGGCTTGTTTGTTGACCCAGTCCGACCCTGTATCCCTGCAGAGCTTACTTGCATAATAATGTTTGTATTACATACACTCTCCCATTTCTCTTTTGTAATACCAAAGGAGGTAATAGCTTTTGTCTTTTAATAGTTTATATTGTAGCAGATAGCTCAGTGAGATGAGCACTCAAATGTTATTGACACAACATCGAGTTTTCGCAAGCTGATTGCAAAAGTGTTTATAGTAATAATGTTCCGTTTACCCCTCCTCAACTTCTATAGACAGCTCAGTGACCTAAAACGTTTGTAGAGGCGTTGCTAGAAGGGACGTGGGGGACTGAGGTAGCTATAGACCTGGGTCTTTTGGTTGTAGATCCAGATAGCTCAATGGTTACAACCAAAAAGGCTAGGTAGGCCCTGTAAGGATATTTGGCGTGTTACAGCACAGAGTACAGCACTACTGCACAGGTAGCATTTTTTTTTGTTGATGCAGCACCACCACATGGGTGTGGTGCATTGCTATATGTGTTGCCAGAGTAACATGGACATATAAGTAAAGACAGGCTATTCAGTCAAAAACGATTTTTACATATAAGATGCAAATCTATTTTTACAGTTAAAAGCACACATGTGCACATTCAAAATTCACACTATTTTTCACCTGAAATGCCTATGTTGCAAGAGACACATTTGAAAATTAATAACTAACCTTATTAATAACTAACCTGACTAATAAAACTTCATTTAACATAACCCACTAATAAAAATGTGTCTCCACTGCAGAATTAGGCCTACTCTGAAAGTGAACTTTCAAACGCACATTCATTTTCTTTTCTCTGCTGCTCTGTCCACATAACTACAGGAAGCAAAGAGCTCGAAGGAACAGAAAATCAGTTTGTTACAATTGCCACTGTAGAAATGAGCCATTGTGTAGTGAGGGAGGAGATGACATGATTGATTCTGATTGGAGAAGCGTCATAGCAAGTATCATGCTAGAGGCTGTGATTAGAACTTTGCTGGAGAAGCTTGAGGGGAGGGGGAGAGCAATCGAGATCTTGCAGAGCTGGGAGAAGGATCTGTTTCCTGGCTGAGGCATTCTTGCTGCAAAAGATGAGAGTTCCAGGCAATAACCCCGGTTTGAGAACGGCAGACGCTTGTTCTCACTGGGGTTGATTTTCAAGGGAGCCAAATTCAGAAAGAGAATAGCCGAAGAAAACTCATGCTGAACAGATAAGGTAATTATAAAAGCGAGTGGGAGCTGTGCGAAAGTGTGCGAAACTGTTCAGTCAGTGTATTAAAAGGAGTCTCAGTCTCTTATCAGCATATTTAATGTTACCAATTGAATATATTCTCGCAGCTCTCTGTTCATTTTATCACAAATAATGTTGTACCATTTCGTTTATTTCTGTAAAAAAAGTTAAACTGTGTTTAAAAGAAATTTCTATAATACAAAAACATTTGAAAACAGATAGCTAGTGTGTATTATTTCTCTCTTTCATTTTGCATGGGGAAAGGTTTAAACGTGGGGAGAGTTTTAAACAGTGTAATTGTCATTTTAAAACAGATGTGTGCATGATTCTATTCAGTATGGACAGTTGTGAGTGACTGTTTGTAGCATAGCCTGTTGGAGGTACATGAGTCAACGGGAAGAGAGACTCTCTGGACATAGTTCCCTACCGTATATAAGGTAGTGGAAATTACCACAAAAATACCACAATAGCCCATGGTGGCACACAACACTAACACTGAAAATGTGGTATCCCTAAAATGTAGGCCTGAGGTCTCTCTAGTGATCAAGAACAATCTAGATAAAAAACAAGGGATGTGGGATATTGGGGGCACAAATAAACCAACCACTATACCAACCAACCACGCAAACTACCGCGCATACCATCTAAATAGGTCTGAATTCTGAAATAATGCAATGTATTATTGTCATGTGTGACTCAATATGAATACAGAGAGTGATTATTGCTAAAGGTATTTTGGCGGTAAGAAAATACAGCAAAGCCCCAAATATCCACAAAATACCCAACAGCCCCAGTCCCGACAGTCCCAAAATTACCGTAGCCCCACATATTTTCCAGACCTAGCAACACCCGCATGTTTGTATTGAAATATATTAGAGAGTAAGGAGTTAAAAGGAGCGGGGAGGATGTTGGGGTAGGGCTAATATAGAAAAGGGGAGGGATTGGGGGGACCCCGCAAAATAAAAATAAAACATATCAATTCGTTTTTTGGATGTAATTTCTTTGAAGAAAATTACTTCTAAAAAACGAGTGTTGACAAAGGGACATGGATCTGTACAGAACAATAAAAGGTACGGCGTGGCAGAACCACCTGGACAGGATAGTTGCTGCTGCTGGTGAGAAAAAATCTTGGTCATAAAGTGAAGTAATGTAAAGATTTTGCCATGCACCAGCTCCCTGGGACTTCAGACGGAGAGGTCCTTTGCTGTATTAAAACGAGGTACAGAGGCAAATCATTGTTCTTTACATTGAGCCAGTTCTAATGGCATATTGGTCACTGTAACAAAAGTGCATATGTAAAAAAAAAAACACATGACTAATGAAGTGTCAGCGTTCCATAAATATTGGTCATTGTGAGCCTGGGATGCAGTTTCTGGACTGGCTTACAGGGTCTCTGGTGACTTCCGCAGTGGGCCTCTTCACCAGGAGCCTCATCCAACCTCTTGCTCGTCATTCCCCATATCTTTTTCAATCACATAATGATTGAATGTCCAGTCTATTATTCCTGACAAGTAACACATGTATTATTTTAAGTTTATTGTACTATTTAAATAATTGTTAATTTCAACATAAGGTCACATGTTTTAAAATGCACTACTTGGACGTATCTTTCTAAATGTCCTTGGGCAGAGAACCCCCCCAAAACCCTGCTCAGATGAATTTGGCTTGCACAGTACTTTAGCTTGCGGGCTGTATTAGGAGGCCACCTTGAAAACCATTTCCGAGGCCAGTTTGAAAAACATTTCCAAGGGCACTTGTGTTCCCAGTCCAATGCTACGTGGGTGAATTGCCCTCTTAAATGCAGCTAGAATACGTTCCCATGTTCATCTTTATCATGTCATAAACAAACCACACATAGACTTCCACAACAGCACATGGCGGCTACCAACCAGAAAGCACACCAAGCCCAGCGAACAGTGTTAACCGGGCTGCGGCTGCCAACGGTACATCACTGCTCTCTCGCACTTTTCCCGCTAACTCACCCTCCTTTCCCTTTTCAGAGGCGCCTGTGCGCCAGGGGACCACTCTGTTGGTGAGAGTGTGCAGTACAAATATCCTTTAATATTAACATAAACGTTAACATGTCTTAGATGTACATCTGACATTGCATTTTATTCTCTGCATTTGTTGCCATGTGTTAATGTCAAAAGGTGGATGGTAGACTGGGCTCAGGCAACATCGGTTGGGATGGAGTGCAGGCGTCCGCATGTGGACTTGGGAGGGTGGTGGGGCTCCCCCAGCATTCTGTGGTAAACAAAAGGTGTTAACAAATGTGGCTATTCTATATTTCTTCCATCACAGAGTATGTATTACTCCTTCCAAACTCTTCAAGTATAAGTTAGCACAGAAAGACAAATGCTGGAGCTGTCTAGACTATGAAGGTTCTTATCAGGTAATATTATCCCCACCAATAATATTGCCATATATATGGTCGTGGGTAAGGCCATAGGCGATATTATTAGTGGGGCTAATTTATGGGGTTATTGGGACCTGAGGTGTCAGGGGTGTCCGCTGCTCCATTAAAAAAACAAATATAGGGGTTACGGGTGTGTCCCCCGCAGGTTTCATGGCTTAATTTCAGCACAAAAAAAATGGCAACACTTTTTATGGCAATATTTTTGTGGGGATATTTACACATTGAACCCTTTAAATCTATGTGTGTAGATTGTACATTTGTTAAACAGTATTGGCAGAATATCTGGCATACATTGAAACAAATAGTCATGCTTGTCCTGTTTTGTCTAAATATGTCATGTCTGCAAGTTTCGTATATACATATATGTACATTGTTTGGGTCTATCATGTCTATCAATAAATGGATCAGTGTTAATCCGCTGCTGGAATTTCTTTTACAAGATCCATTGATTTGTACATGGTTATATATTTATACTCTGGAATAAAAAATCTTTTTGGAAACAAAAAAAAAATGTGTCTAGTTAACATTTGATTAAAATGTATAGAACCAGTGTTGCAGTGATGAGCGCTGTTTTGTTTTCCTATTCCGTTCACGTTCAGTAATACTTACACTCAGGATTCGATTTTCTGCCGTACTTGCCAAGGAGCCCGACCTCGCGTCCATTAATGCAATCACATTGCCTTAGCAATATTTTATCAGGCAAATAGCTACCCACTCCAGGCGCAGTGTTGTTATCATCTAGGAACACTAACGCCAGAGACCAACATCTTTTTTTTTAATAATATTAATAGGAACGTGTTTTGGGATTCTCTGTAATAAGGCCCAGAACAATTCTCTGGTGTCACCGTCTGTGGGGCTGTAGAAATGCTGCGGAAACGAGCAGCACAAAACATCCCATGCCAAGTAAATAGACAGTTAAAAATCAATCTGTGTGTTCCATTTCCCGCTCAGAAGCTGGAAATGACAGCCATTATCCAGATTTACATTTTTACTCCTGCTAGAGCAAAACCAATACATCACCAGGTTTTTGGCTGCTCGGATAATTGGAATGTGAGGGGCTGGCACGAGGTGAACTGGGGAAAGGAGCGTGCAGCAGGTCACAGCAGAGTGTGGAGAGAATGACAGAGAAAAATGGGTTTGATTTCAATGTTAAGATGAGCTCTTACAACATGTAAATGACCAAACTTTGCAGCCACTGCTGCTGGGCCAAATATAGCTCTCATCATCAAACAGCAGACAAAGTGTCAGCGTTGGAGAGGGTCCCTGGAGAAATTGTTGCAAACCTGAACAATCGCTCGAAATACTGATTTTTATTTTGAAAACATTGCCATAAATCTCTGTCTAGTGTTGCTACAAGGAAGCCAGCAGTGTTCTTAGAATGTGTTGTCTATTTCGGATTGTTCTTCCTATATCTGGATTCAAAAATTACTATTTCAATTGGAATTATAACTTTGAAATGTGTGTTTTTTGTTAACTTAGGTTTGTTTATAGCTGTACTTAACTGGCCTTGTTAAGTAACAGTATAGTTAAATGACATTTTCTGATTTAGTAAAAGAAAATCTACCACAAATACATATTCCTAAAACTACATGTTCAAATGACATTTTCTGATTCAGTAAATGCGTAGAATGATGTATCCTTCTATTCGCCAGTAAAATGGGATCAATGGGAAAAACGTAAACTGTCAGCAAAAATAATTGACGCACAGATAAGTGCATTGCCTGTAATTGTTGAGCGAGTAGGCAGGGCATAAAAACAAAGAGGTAAGCCTTTGCATATGTGGTTAATGCCTTGTTCGTATGCACCAGGTATTGTTAATTGTGTTTTGAAGGCAGTCCACCTGAAAAAAAACCTATTTTTAAGCCTGCATGAGATGTTCATGGAGGCATAAAACAGAGTGATTCCTATGGCATCCGTCTGAATTTAGCACCTGCTATTATCAGGCAGATTCCTTACATTTTTTATTATGTCTGCAGTGTATAATGCTCAGACAGAACTTACCTTGTTCACTTAGTAAAGTCAAATTAAAGAATAAGGACAATGTAACACACATTTCCTCATTCCTTTGAAATCTGTTTTGTGAAAGTGGAAAATTGGAAGTGGTAAAAGTGATCCTTCGTGGTCAGGAGTCTGTTTGCCACTACCTTTGCAGAGGAGGAGGAGCGTGTGGACTGTGCATTCTGAATTTTGTACTTAACCGTCATTCCGGCGCAGAGTGGAAGTGGTGAAAGTGGTCCTTCGTGGTCACTCGAGGTCGGGAGAGTCGGGAGAGTCAGGAGAGACGGCTGCATTTATCTCATCAAGTTTACTACTGGCAGGCAACGATATTAAGAAGAAGCACGACAAGAGGAACGCTGTGCATTAACACGCTTCAGCAAACAGAAGGTAACAATATAAAGATCAGTCACAGAGGGAGACTGTTGGGGCACGCCCCTTTGATCCCACCCGTAATAAATATACCAACATTCTTACATAACTGAATTCTGCTGCTACACAGCCTTAAATCATCAGCCCGGGCGAGAGACTGCAGGGGGCCACCCCATTGATCTCACCTGATCTTGCCTGTAGCAACTGTACGCCGATAACCTTTCTGCCATATTTACAATTAGCTCCTCTGATCTCTGCTGAAGTCACCTGGCTACCAAAAAAATATAACAAAAAACATCCTAAATACAGTGGACTGCTTCTTGCAATCTAGACAACATATATAAGAGGTTTCCAATCAACAGCAATTGAATTGTAACGTAAATATATATTTGCGAGCCAAGGCGAAATGGCTAACTACAAACAGTGGTCCCGAAATGTTGACACGATACAATTTAAGGAGTGGCCCATTCATGGACGATCCAAAGGCGCCGGAATGGGAGGGCTTGTTTGTTAGTAATCCTCTACAACCAGAAGAAAGGTTGAGCCCACAGCCGCAACATAGTGTTCTGGCAGGTCAGGAGGTGCAAGTATGTGCCCAAGTTCACAATTTGGATGTCACTCACAGGACTAGAGGAGGTGTGGGTCATGGGGTGTCATAGGCGAACCCCACATTGACAAGAGGAAATTACTTCACGTTGACAGCTACCAGTATCAAAGGGATAATCAATCATTATTTTTCGAGGCGGAGACATAGGAGCATGAGCACCATTCTTATTGGTTCTCAGGAGCATCAATACCTTCGACAAGATAATACAGAGGATTCCAGTTTGAGAGGACAGATAGCCACTGGCCCAAATCTCTCAGGCTCTTAATCTTTCCCCAATTCCACCAATTAATGGAATAAACCATCTGACCATGTTGAATTCAACAGAAGACACCAGGAGAGACTCTATGGTTCCAACAGCAGCAAAACAAAGAACGAATGAGGACACATTACATATTCCATCACAGAGCCCCAACCAAGATATAGGGGCAGGCGACTTTACACTCGCAGCCTTGAATTTTGTTTTGAATTCACTGATTAAAGTCTATGAAAACATGAGGGTGATGTCCAAACACATACGGGAATCCTTTTGGAAATGTCCAAGGATATAGAGCAGTTCGAGTTCTCCATTGTGGGCCTTAGCAATGTAATAAACTCTTTGGTTGTACTTTCTTTAACAACTTTGTCCAAAAGGTACACCACACACAGCGCTGCAATGTCAGTAATTAAGGACACACTCAGAGAACTACTGGCAGACGGAAATGAAACAAAAGCTTTGCTAGTAAACCATATTTACACTCAAGAGAAGGAGAAGACCAAGGAGCAAGAAGGTAATCTAACGGCCTGTGTTGAACAACCTCTTCAAATTGCGAATGACACCCCTCTTTCTGAGTCTGTCCTCGAGGAATTCTGCCGCTTGGCACATGTTGCTGAGCAGACACCAGCAAGCAGAACAGTACGGATAGAAGAAGCATCCATCAGGGCAGACCAGGGTGAAACAGAAGAAGCCGTCTCATGGATAGAAAGTTCACAACAATCATACTGGCGGAAAAGAAGGGCAAGGAGAAAGAAACAAAACAAGATGGCCCAAGCAGTCCAGTTACCGGTCATACGGGAAAAGAAAACCAAAAATATCAAGCAGAAAAAGATAAAAAATTCTAATAGAAATAAGTTTATCAACAGTTTGAGTAATCTGCCAGAAAAAGTAGACACAATTGCAGCGGTAGAAATCTCAGAACTGCAAACTAGAAGCCATGATTTGGGCCCATCAGATCTACCCCGACTAAAAAAGAACAAAAACAGCAAGATGTCCCGCCAGTGTCAGATGACGAAAAAGTGACTAAAATCACAATAGGCATACAGACAGATACTGTTTTAGGACATAATGATGCAACTAGATTGACAATAACTGTGAAACCTCTAAAATGGGCCCCAATTTTTTTTGCCAAGACCACAACCAAGCAAAAAACATCATCCCGATGATGGGGTGAAGCTAAAAATTGCACCAATATTCTGCATTGGGAGGAAGAAACTGCATACCCTGATAGAAAGAGCTAAAATCCTCTAAGAATCTTCCAGTAGTTTCCTTCTGGTTCATTCGAAACAAGATAAAGATCAGAAAACAACTTCTGCTCTAGAGGACCAAGGAAGCCAGACAATGAACATGCTATGCACTGAAGAAGAAGCTAATAATCGAGTGGATATTGCCAGTTTGGATACCAAAGATTGTGATCACAGTCAAAATGATCTGGCACCCTTCGCAGCCCGAGACTCTGGTTTACATGCCAAAAGACAAAACAAACCCATAGATTCTTGAATAGAGGGGCTGTTTTGTCATTTTTTTTAAAAGATACCAGATTTATATCTCTTCTTATCTAAGGACATTGAATATGTCCTATTCCCTGACCCCCTGAAAATGCTGGATGGTTTAGGGAGGCCTACCTTTCTAAATGTACTAGCCCAAAATCTATTAACTGCAAAAGTTGGTATGTCAAGGAGGTGGAGAAGTCACACGCTTAATGCGGCTGCTGATGCCTCAGTATCGATTGAGCTTCTGTTGACTAATCCGGATCAGGCCAAAAATAAAATTTATCAAGCAGACTGGATTTTCAACACGGAACTTTGCACAAAACTTGAAGACTTTAACCTCGAGGCTTTTGGCATCAAAAGGTATGGGGTAATAGTAGAGTATCTGCTGAAATTCCCGTCGCATGCATGCCGACAGAAATATCTAAGATTCAGATTCAATCAATATGAGACAAATGAGATCCTGTCTAGAAGAAAGGTAATATCGAAGGATCAGAATTTCTGTTGTCACTGTAAAGTTAATGGACAATGTGAAACATTACAACATCTCATCATTGAATGCCCCACATTACATGACATCAGAGTGAAATGCTTCGGCGGAAAGTTGTCGGTTCAGAGTGGCACCAGTTCTGTGCAAATATGGAATAGTCTGTTTTCTAATCCAAGAATGCAATTGTGCAATTTCTTAATATAATTTTCCCTGGCTCGAATTCTGCATAAATTAATTCAAAGTGAATGGTGATTGTCAGTTCTAAGTAATTTCAAGGAGGGCTTTCACTTTCACTTTCACTTTGTATTATTCTGTTTATTTTGTTTTATGTGGTTTTATTATGTTTACTTGTTTAATATTTGCCTATAATGGGGATGTAAAGTATAAGATATTTAAGTATGCTAAATGATAATGTGTATAGAAATTTGAAAAGTTGGTTTACCAGCTATAACAAATAAAAAAAAATAATAAAAAAAAAGAATATGTCCTATTCCCTGACCCTCATGTAACAGATCTGGTGGAAGTAGGGTTTGCTTCTAAATTAGGAGCGACAGCTAGTCTCAAAGCAGCATATTCTCTGCAAAGACAAGGTTTATTTGTCCACAAATCCCAACCACACAAAGATGCGGGGGAGGGTAAGGGAAGTAGAACAGATGAGAGGATTACTAAAGGAAAGCCTGCTCACATTGGGGTCCAGATAAATAATGAGCAAGAGACTGTGGAGGAGAAGCCAAGTACCCCCCTCCACCTGCCCTGCCTAAATTACCTGAAGCGTATGAACCAGAATATGTGATGTATACTGAACAGGTGAACCAACAAGGAGAAGAGCGCAGGCTCTGTGCAGTACCTATACCTAAGAGAATATGGGAGGTAAAGTACCCATTGAGAAAACCAAACTTGCATCCAAGACAATATGATGGCCATTTGAACGAGATTCCTGAAGAAGCAAAGAAACTGAATGACCAGGATGAATGGTGACATCATACAAAGTTGAATCAACGCCCATATAGAAAGATAACCAGACCAGAGAGGCAGTCAATTTATAAAGAACAAAGAAATACCAAGGATAAGTGACATCTTGGGATCAAGATCAAAAAATGTATGCCACAAACCTGATGACGAAACTTAGTTTAAACGTGTACAGATGCAATGTCACACAAGCAGCAAAGTAATTATGAAGCTAGCAACCTGCTTTTAAAATAGTTAGATCGCGGCAAGCCCCAACATATAAATATATACCTCATAGATACATATGGACAAGTAAAGGATGGATGTTTCCACTACATATAAACAGTACTGAACAACGAGGAAAGCCTCATTCTAGTGTCGCAGTTGAGAAAAGCCATTAAATTAAACAGAATAAAAGTGCAGCTAAGGAGGTCACTGAACCAAGAATGCCAAGGTCTTATCAAACTGGAGTTGGCTGACATTAGAGACAATTAATGTGAAAGAACAGAAGCTCTTATTCAACAAGGTCAAGCAAAAAAAAAAGACGTTAGAGGACTATTGAATAATAAAATCAAATACACGAAAAGGCTCAATTCATGGTGTCCAGTCACGTGATGGAAGAACGTTGGACGAGCAAGATGATCACACCTACGCATGGAAGCCGGATAGTGCCCATACTCCTTAAAAATTCTCAGAGAACAAAGTACAAACTCAAGGCCAACTTCAAAGCACTAATTGTCATGGGACCATTGAGGTGATGATGGATGATATTTTAATTGGTGGGAAGCTGGTATCAAGACAAGCTTATCTGCACCTGGTTGTTCAATCTGCATGCTGCTAACGTAGGTAGGAAAATTACTGACAGTGGTTAGAGCCAACCAATTGTAGGGGACCACGTAGTTGGGGGTCCTATAGTATATGTAGCCAATGGGACGTCATACATTTAGTGACGTTCATAGTGGCCATTTTGAAGGGAGGGTTTAGTTGCCCCACGTGATGCTAACTATCCAACTCTCTCTTTCCGTTCCTCCATACAGATATAGAACCTATGCTTAGTTCTTCACCTTGAACCAATCCCGCTTCTCGATAGGTTTGAGTAGTTTGCCACGTAGGATGACATTGGTAATGACGCAGGTCAACACATCATCTATGACCAATTATGGGTATAAGAACCCAACTTCTTTATGAAGTAGTTAGAGTCAGATTATGGAGCGATGCTGATGTTCGTTGTACTCCCTGTTTTAAGATACTTGACATTAAAACAGATTAACTTTGCCTATTTGTGTCGTCTTGATTATTGATGTATGAATAACATCTGCATCCCCATCTATCTCCAGGGTACCGCTACACATCTTAAAGGGCAGGAAGCCTCCAATTCAAGACCCAGGTTGGAGGACAGACAGCACTGTGGTCTAAGTTGCCAGATATCATAGTGCAGGTCTGTCAGAAACTAGGAGTGGGACAGACCTCACTTTAGTTGGGAAAAACTAAGATTTGTGGAACACGCGTGGCTCCAGTTCATTTAGAAATTCAACGATGAGGTAAGTCGTTTTCGGTGGCAATGAACTGGTTCTCCTTCAGGAGACTTGGTTAATGAACTCCCCAGAGTTGGAGGGCTTTATCATAATATCACAGCCAGCAACTACTATGGGCAAGGGAAGACCGAAGGGTGGATTGCTGATGGCAAGTAAGCCTGAGCTTTTCAAAGATGTAGTAAAGACCCCTTTTAAGCAAGAAATGATCCTAGTAATAACATTGGAGGTTTTGTTAGTTCAGAACTGGAAACAACTCATAGCCATAAACCTTTACTGGAACTCAGCATGCGTAAAACTCACAGATATTTTGGAAGCTATGTCAACTGTTTGAAGTGGGAGAATGGAAGACCAGGCTCCCGTCCTTCACCTCTCGCGCTTGGCCTAGAGGGTCACGGCCCAGACACCCGCCGCGAGAAGAGTTTGTCCATTTACCAGACGACCAGGTACCCTGGTACAGGAACATACGGATGTGTCCACCTGCCTGCCCAGCAGCCCGCACTGGCCATGCCGACACCTGCGGCTCGGATCAGCTAGACTAAAAACCACACGTCGTTAGAGATGCCATGACGACCTAGACAACGGGAAGCACATCTGTACAAGTATACACACTTAACATTTCCACACCAATCTACACGAAGAACATACTCAGTGCTCTGACGTAGGCGACAGGCATATTCACGGACATGCATCTTTATTATTTTCACATAGGCTTTCAGCATGCAGAAACGCAAGACGCGTCATGAACTTATCTACAAAGCTTGCTCACGCTTCCCTTGCAACCAGTTACCACCATGAGATGTACACTGAAGACACGATACTGGTCATGGAACTATATGCCACTATAACCTAAAGCACCCATGCACGAAATGGATCACTTATGTACCAGGCCCAAGTAGGCCTCAAGCAAGAGTTCCCGTGGACATTAACAAAGCAAAAGTCAGGTTGCTGATCCTGCAGAATGAGCCTGATGGAGCAACCAGCCAAGGTCGCAATGTTGCAAACCCACATCCAAGAACAAATCATCAAAGGCACGATGTTGCAACCTCGCACTCCGCGTACCAACATTAAAGTCATATTTGCAAATTAAACCAGACACACAGTGGAAAAGCAATATTAATTGTGCAGAATTCTGCCTCAAACACGGTCCCTCCCCACGTGACCAAGCCGAACCTGACGAGATGCCAAAACCCAGGAGAGAAAAGGCGTCTGGGTCCCTCACTACGAGACACAGGCCGAGACACTTGAAAGGCTCAATGGACACCTGCTACAGTAGGAGCGGTCAGCCTTCCACCTATGAATAAATCCTCACATTGTCTGCACGTACCCATATTGAAACATTGTTGCAAACACAGGTACACCGAGAGCTGGGAACAACGGTGGTCCCAGGCTGGGGAGCTCACGGATGCACCAATCAGAACATGGGGCTCTTATCTCAGACGTCAGTAATACTAGCCAATCCTCAGGGGTCTTCATGTAACAATTCTTATGTATCTAATTGAAGGGACAACCCAGATATACCACCTGACTGCACCTTGACCACTAATATCATTCTCTATATGTGTACTATACTAACACTACCACTCGAGCAACCAATTAAGAGTGGCGATAGGTTTTTTGTTAACTTTCTGAGTGACGCAAGTAGCGCGTCATAATGCAGTAAAAAGGGCCTGCGAGCCCCACGATTATGTGTGTGTCAGGACGGACGCGTACGCTCCTTGACCCATCCCTGCCGTTTGTCTAATAAACAGCAGAAGTCACCTTGCTCCTTGTGTGTGTCTCATACTCTATCTCATCTGGGATATACGGGAGGAGTTGGGGCCTCCCTGCCCGGAGGTCTGCGGACGGCCCGGCCGACCCCGGCAGAATTTCCCCCCCGACAAGTTGGAGGCACTGCTGAGATCTGTTTAAGATCAACTTTTATTTTTAGTTTTTCCAGGCACTCCCGTTGCGAGGAGGCCCGGCGGCGCGGCCCCCTCTGCCGTTGCCCCCTTCTGAGGACTACAGGACCATCGCGGAGCTGCGAGAAGACCGGACAGCGCAATCCGGATATTGGCCCTCGGGAGCCGGTTGAGAAGTATCCCGCCCGCGGTCGGCGAGTGTCCAGACGTGGTCCAGACGAGGGGAGGTGGCGAGCCGCTTGGAGGGGTGCACGCAGTCGAGCGGCCCTGCATCGAGAGAACTTGGTGAGCATGACACGCACAACAAGCAATGCGAAATTGTGAGGGAGGGGGAGGAAGTAAATAAGGGAGGGGGGAGGTATTGTACAGATGTGCGGCGAGGGTTTAACTGAGTGTTGCCAATGGAATGAATGATAGCGAAACGAGTGCGAGAACAGTCGGCTAACGTTACGCGAAAGAAGGGGGCGGGGCACGAAAACATCACGTGCAGCCGCTCGTAACAGTCAGCTAACGTTACGCGAAAGAGGGGGGCGGGGCACGAAAACATCACGTGCAGCCGCTCGTAAGAAACTGATGGCTTAAATTGCGACTAAGTGTGAGGATGGGTGTGTGTGGTTTCCTACGACTTGACATTTATTGATCAACGAGTAGATGAGGTTCCCTATTGTTCGAGCAAGAAACTCGATAGGTAGATGACGTTTCCCTGTGGCCGGTAGCTAGTTACATAGTTGCCCAAAACGGAAGATAATTGGCTGGTTAAGCCCTCCTGTTGAGGGGCGTATCACACGCGAGGCGACGCAGTGTGCGCAGTCCGGTTATATTATTGATGAGATTACCTTGTTCCAGGAGAGACAGGAAGACAGCTGTAGGGTTAGCGGGGTAGATTGCAAGTGTATTTTGAACTTAAAGAACATAACAAGAATATACCAGTAGCTCGAAGAAATAGGTGACGTCACCAGTAGGGATTTAATAGGATATCGCGAGCACAAGGAATTTTGGGATTGAGAGTGGTGGGGAAGAGAAGCATGATAAAGGAGCTGGTACGGAGATAAACTATAAACCAGTGGATCGAAAGAAGAAGGGGAAAGGGGCATGGCTGCGCACGGAGAACGCCGGCCACGGCAAGTGTAAAAGGGGGAGGAGAACGGAGAAACAGGACGACTGTATAAGACCATCGTAAGGGGTACGCAGCCGCAGGGGGCTGCGTGCGCTTCGGCCGCAGGGGGCCGTAGGGGAAGGAATATAACATAACATTATATTTATTATTATTGCATAATTGTCAAAGGATTGTCGTAAGTCCCCACACTTGCGGGGCGAGGTAAGCAATACAAGGTTGTATATTGTAAACTGCTAAGTAAGGGGAAGGGTAAAAAGGGGAGTGAAATTATGTCATACGGGAGAGGGTCGGGAGGGTGGGGGAACACCCTCACTACCCCACTACAGCACATATGCACCACACTGCCACCACATAGGGAGAAGTTAATTAAGTACAGCATAGAGTGGACACAGGGGACAGACAACAAAATGTTAACACCATGGCCGCCTAATGGTAGTTTCGATCCATATGCCCAACACTCACTACTAAACCATCTGCACAATACATACAAGGGGAAGAAGTTGGCAAACCATGTGGAGGTGTTTAACTTATGGAGGATGTTCCAGGGGTCTCGACCAGGACCAAATGGAATGTTCACTATGGGGGAAACACCGGAAGAAAAGGAGATTAAGAAAGAAGGAACGGGTGGGGAAAAGGAGTGCGAAAGCATAAAGAATGCGGGGAACGAAAGACAGGGAGGAGAAAAGATTAATAAATCAGACGACATAAAAAAGGAACCGAGCAATGAGATACCCATAACACCAGGAGTGAAAACAGAGGGAGGAGGGTTGTACCCTTTAAGAGAATTAGGAGAAATAGGACAGTTAAGAGCGGCTGAAGGATACTCAAACCCGGCATACAGCCCTCCACCATATGTGGCTCATGGGAAGATACCAATGGGGGACAGGAGGATTAGAGAAGAGCAGACTGTAGAGATAGGAAACGATGAGTGGGTAGCTGCACAGATATTGTTGAAATTACGGGGCTCACTAACTGGAGAAGAAAGGGAGGCGGTAAAGAGAACAAACGAGGATAGTGCCAGAGAGAGTGAAATGAGGGGAGAGGAGCTACTACGGCAGAAGGAAGAGATTTTGGAGGGTAGATTAGCAGAACTAAGGGATGAGCAGAATGAACTGATCAAACAACTTGAGAGGGAGGAAAGAGAGAGAGTGAGGAAAAGGAAAGAAGGTAAGGACGAATTGGAAAAATTAAGGGAACGAAGTGAAGAGCAAAAGAGAGAAGCTGAAAGGGTAAAAGGAGCAGCAGATAGGGTATCAAGAGTAGTGCTGAGAGAGAAGAAGAAGGAAGAAGAAGAAAAGGAAAAAGAAATGGAAATATGGAGGAGGAGGATAATATCAGAGGCAGCTAAGAAATATGAAGAGGGGAAGGTAATAGAGAGTATAGTAGAAAGAGAAAGGGTGAAATGGGAAAGGAAGAAAGAGGATGAAAGGATATTGGAACAGATGAGCAATGAAGTAATGGAGGAATTGAAAAGGAAAAGGGAGGAAAATAGTAGGGAAATGGAGGAGAGGAGTGAAGGAGGTATAGAAGAGAGGGGTTGGGAGAGTGAAAGATGGGGAGATGTATATAAAAGTAGAGAGGTAGCAACAACATCAGCACTAAGGGGAACAGTTGGTAACAACGGAAAGGGAGAAAGAGACATCATAGACTTAAAAACAGTAACAATAAAAGGAAAAAAGGCAGAGTGGGGGGTGCCATTTATGAATGATTTTTGCAGTGAGGAGGAAGGAGTGGAGAAGGATGGAAGGAAGAGTGAAAGGGAAAGCTTAGATAAACTATACCTCACTAGAACAAACATAGATTCGCCCTGGATGCGTAGAAGATGGGAGGAGCTGGAGAGAAGTAAGGAGGAAGTGAAAAAAATAGGGGAAACACAAACCAATGAAACCACGCCACCCACATCACCATCGCGCCCTCCCACGTCACGCCCTACATGTTCAACTACCGCGCGCTCTCTGCACAGAATAAAGCTCGCGCCATTCATGAATGAACTTACACCTTATGCATGTCGGCTTAGGGACCTCCCCAGTCGCAGGCAAGACAGACAAATAAACATACCCATATTGAACACAGGAAATGATGAAAAAAGGGGAAAGGAAGAAGAGGGAGGTAGGAGCAGAGGTAGTAAGGAAGAATTTGAAGTAGTAAAAGAAATGGGGGAAGAGGAGGGGTGTGAAGACTCAACATTATGGAGCGTAAAGGGTGACACAAGACAGAATTTAATGCCACTGCTGGAGAGAGGAGGGGTTAGACCACAGTATGTACCTTGGAAACATACGGATAAGGAAAATATAAAATGTAGGCTCCCATCATTAAGTGGAGGTGCGGGTAAGTGGATATATGAAATGGAAAAACACACCGCAGGACAGAAACTAGCAGTAGGAGATGTGAAGGGTCTGTTAATATCAATATTAGGGGATAGAGCGGATGACATTTGGAAAAATAGCGGGATTCCATGGGGTAACAATAACGAACACATCGCATGATGGGGCACCATTTGCAAACTGCAGACATGCGCTATGGCAGGCACTGAGAGTGCAGTACCCAGACACATCAGACATAGGAGCCATTACTTCCCGTAAGATGGGTGAAAATGAGGATCCTGTTGATTATATCCAGGATATTCAAGAGAAGTGGCGCATGGAAACTAGAGAACAATGGGACAAAACACCAGCCATATTTTATCATATACTAGTACAAGGGCTCCCAGAAGGAGTTCAAAAACAACTAAAGAAAGTAGTGGGGATGGAAGTAAAACCATGGCCAGAAATACAACTGACTATAGTACATCACTGCAGAACATGGCAAGGAAAACTGAAACAAAAGGAAGAGGATAGGAAAACAGAAGAGGCCAAATTAGTACAGAAAAAACTTACTAAATACACAATGGAAGGGGCACTAATAACTACGCCCACACCAATGGCCCAAAGCCCAACGCAAGTAGTGGCTGCACAAGATCCCGCACAAATAGCGCCTCCACAAGGTGTAATACAGCAAGTGCCCCCTCTGCAATTACACGCACCAAACGTGGGAGGAGGGTACCCAATGCAAGGGACTGGGTATTATAGTTATAACAGAGGGAGAGGAGGGTTTATGAGGGGGAGAGGATATGGATATAATACCCAACAACAGGCTGGGGGACTAAGAAATAACTACCCCACAGGGCAACCCGAATACCAGGACAACACAGGGAGCTTCCCATGGCAAAACAGGGAACCACCCGTGTGTTGGAGCTGCGGACTATTAGGACACATGTCACGTACATGTAGGGTCAGGCCAGGAACACCAGCATGGAATGAACAAGCACAACCTAGGACCTCACAAGAACAGCAGGGCACACAACAACAGCAGATGTCACAACAAGGGAGTGGCCAACCACAACAACCACAACAGCCACAAACCTATTCACTGCCACAACAACAAATAACACAGTACCTGCCACCGCCACAACAACAAGTAGCGTTAATACAACCACCACCCCAAAATGAACGAACACAATTGGGTGGGGTGACGGTGTTGGGACACAACCCTTACACAGGGAATGGCCAATCATTGTACCCCCAATAGGCCAGCCCACAGACGGCCTTGGTGTGTCCCATCCTGTCAGTAACACCTAATAGTGCGGAGGAACCACGCATAGAGGTAACGATAAGTGACAAAAAATTATCATTTCTTGTTGACACGGGGGCAACCCGGTCTTGCATAAGGGAAGGTAAATTTAAGATGTCAGGCGAAGCCATGAACACCCAAGGATTTTCTGGGGCTAAAGGGTTGGTTCCATTTACTGATAATGTTTCCTTATCTATTGGAGATTATGATCTGTCAGTTCCACTTTTGTATTATAGTGCCTCACCAGTAAATATACTGGGGAGGGACATAATGAACAGGTTGAACATGACGATCTCCTTTACAGAGGATGGCATAATTTGCTCTACTCCAGGGATTAACATGCTCGCAGCACGACAGATTTTGCAAGCATACTGTGGACAGACAGCGATTAGGGCGGAGCCAGTAGATGGCGAGATATTCCAATATGGCACAGACATGGCATTTGCATGGATGCCAGGGATAGAAGGGAAAATATGGAGGAGACCAGCAGCCTATCTATTCCGACCAGAAACACCAGTTAATGAACTAGAAGGGAAGGTGTTTGTAGTGGACATTGAGAGCATTATTGCAACAGCTGATTATGTTGCTGTGCACGCCCAAGATAAAGAAGGGAGAGCATGGAGGGCGGTGATAGCACTAGCAGAAGGATGTAGGCTGACCCAGGTGTCAGATGAAGAGCTGTTCTCAGAAGAAAAGGAAGAAAATGAAATGGTGTTTATGATGAGTGTAGAAATATGGCTAAGAGTGGCCCACAAACAAGTAGCACAGAAAATTGCAATGGCACTTGAGGCACCCGCAGGCACCCCAGTCCCATTTTTTAAGGAGGATATGTCAAAGGTGCCCAAATCATTATGGACTATTAGCCCTTATGACGTGGGATGCATAAAAAGCATAGGGGGTGTAAGGATAAAATTGAAAAAAGGTGCCATACTACCAAGAGTTAAACAGTACCCATTGTCAAAAGAGGCAGATGAGGGCATATATGAAACCATAACGGCCCTTATAAACAATGGCATATTGGTCCCCTCAGAATCACCATGTAACACAGCGGTGTACCCGGTGCGCAAGGCTAAAGGGGGGTCTTGGCGCTTCATACAGGACCTCAGGCCCTTGAACAACATAGTAGAAGCAGAGTATCCAGTAACAGCAAACCCGGCCACAATATTGTGTGGCATTCCAGCAGAAGCATCACGATTTACAGTGATTGACCTTAAAAATGCTTTTTTCTCAATACCATTACACCCAGACTCACAAGATTTGACAAGCTTCACTTACCGAAATACAAAGTGGAAACATACCAGACTACCACAGGGGTATTGTGAATCACCCTCAATTTTCAATAGAGTAATACAGATGGATTTGGGTAACGTTGAGGTGGAAAGCACAGTGTTACAGTATGTGGATGACATAATAATTTGCAGTACAAACGAAAGTAAATGTAGAGAGGACTCCTTAAAAATGTTGACGATACTGGCAGAAAAGGGGTACAAGGTAGACATGGAAAAGATACAATACTGCCAGGAACAGGTACTTTACATTGGCCAACTGATATCCCAACATGGAAGAAGGATTGCACCACAAAGAGCACAGGCCATCTCAAGCACTCCCGTGCCACAGACTGTGAGAGAACTGCAGCAATTTCTGGGGCTGTGCAACTACTGTAGAGCATGGGTATTTGATTACAGCTCATACATAGGACCCCTGCTTGAGGGTTTGAAGGAAGCAAATAAAGGGGAGAAAAAGTTGGGATGGACTATGGAAATGAGGGAGGCATTTGACGAATTAAAAGACGCGATATCAACTGCTCCAGTACTGGCATCCCCAGACTATGAGCGGCGCTTCTTTATATTTTCACATTGCGACTCAGCAGTGATGAAAGCAGTGTTGGCCCAAAAAACTAGTATGGGCTATAAACCAGTAGCATTTTACAGCGGTCACTTAGACCCTATAATGTTAGGCCACTTCTCTTGTGAACAAGGTCTCGCTGCAGCTGCTTTTGCAGTAGAAAAAGCATCAGCAATAACTATGGGGTGTCCAACTACACTATTTGTGGAACATGCACTATTTGCGATATTGAATAAACCTAAGTCCACATTAACGACACAGAGGGCATCAGGTTATGAGATTATTTTGTCTAAAGCTGAATTAGCAATTGTTAGATGTAGCACGGTTAACCCTGCAAGGTTCCTAGCAGAAGTAATTGAAGAGGGAGATTACGCCCACGACTGCACCCAAGTAACTGAATTATACTCATGTACTAGGAAAGTTGAAGAAAACGCACTAGAGGGAGGTGAGCTTTTGTTTATTGATGGGTCATCAACTATTGATCAAGGAGATGGGATACGAAGGACTGGGGCAGCAGTAGTAAAAATGATGGAGGCACCGGTGTGTGTGGCTATGAAGTGTGTACAATTACCACAGCATTACTCTGCTCAAGCGGCGGAACTGGTTGCACTAATATTGGCATTAAAGGAAAGTTTTAATAAAAGAGTAACTATATGATCCGACAGTGCATATGTTACATCCACTGTCCACTCAGGGCTATCAAAATGGAGAAGAAGAGGGTTTAGGAGAGCTGATGGCACTCCAGTACAACATGCCCTCTTGTTGGCTGAACTAATTGAAGTAATAAACGACCCCCAAGAACTAGCCCTAGTAAAATGCACCGCACACACCAATGGAGAAGACTACGTCTCAAAAGGAAATGCAGCAGCAGACGCACATGCGAAATATGCTGCATATTTTGGTGAGATATGGAACCCCACAGACTCACAGAGAGGGAGAGGGAGGGGAATAGCGAGGGAGATGTTAATAAGAGAAGGGTACACCCATCTCCCAGCCACACAGATTATGGAGCTACAAGCGGCCGCACCAATGGCCGAAAAAGAAGTATGGGTGAAAAGAGGATGCACAATGTCACCAACCGACGCACTATGGCGCCAGGGTGGCACTGGGAAAGTTGTAATACCTTTGGCATTGTTAAATACCGCCTTGAGCCAATTACATCACCCTGCCCATACAGGCAAGGAAATAATTGCAGCACGAATTAGAGAAGATTGGTTTTGTCCCGAGTTAACCTCCCATGTGTCAAATTTTATCAGCAACTGCCTTACATGTCAACAGTTTACGGCCGGTCATACTCTAAAAGTGATAAGAGGTACCATACCCCGGCCAGAAGGACCTTTTCGGCACCTTCACATTGACTATGTTGATATGATCAACATCTGTCAAGGCAATAGGTATATGATTGTAGTAGTATGCCCATTTTCTAGGTGGATTGAAGCAGGGCCCTGTTCACACCCTGATGCGTTTAGAGCAGCCAAATTCATAGTAAGGGAGGTCTTCCCCAGGTGGGGAGTGTGCGAGGTGTTAAGATCAGACAACGGCCCCCATTTCGCAAATGAAATGTTCCAGCATATCACATCCCTGCTGACCATTAAACACAAATTTGCATGTGCATACCACCCACAGGCTAATGGTGTATGTGAACGCCTGAATGGCCTATTGAAGGAGGCAATTGCTAAAATACAACAAACAACAAAGAAAAGTTGGTTGTATTGCCTTCCGTTAGCATTGTTTGAACTCAGAAACAGGCCAGGGTCCGACCACCACCTCACCCCTCACGAAGTGGGTACTGGACATCAAATGCGCCTTCCCCTAACACCAACGTCAAGGGCATTCACCGACAACGAAAGTTCAGCGAATGTGTTAGGTGATGAAATGTATCAATATGTGTCTTCTTTGATTACTAGTGTCGTGTTTGTGTCTCAACAGCTCGAGCGCACACGGGGCGGGTCTACCAGCAATCAAGAAAAAGACGAAAGTACGGAATTGGGAAAGGAGAACTCGTGCAAACTTGCCAAAGGTGACCACGTACTACTTCGCAATTTCAATAGAAAGTGGAACCAGAAGAGGTTCACTGGCCCCCATCTGGTAGAGGACGTATCAACAAGAGCAGTAAAACTAAAGGATAAGCGTGCCTGGAACCACCTACATGACGTAAAGATCTACAAACTGCAGACCCGCCCCAGCGCCAACGACAGGTCCATTGGAAGAACAACAACAACATCCCCGACAGCGGAAGAAGGTCCCACCACAGACAACGACCCAATTGTTCCCTCGGAGACAATAACTGACGAAGAAGGGGGTGATCCCCATAATGCCCACCCCATGATCACTCGCTCAAAGAGTAAAAATACTTCCGCCATCTGAGCACAAACCCCCCCCCCATTGACTGCTGAGTACAGTTGTAACTAAAATTGAAGGACATTGCTTGCACCAATACACATGTAAACACGTGAATGTTCTCTTTTTTCTCTCGCACATACAGGAACTGCGTAATATTGTATTGTTAAGAAAAGCTAATTAACAAGTTCAGTGTGCAGGTGTAGATGGTGCTGCCAGACGATAACTACCCAGAAGAATTGTCACACCAATTTGTATACGAAATAAAGAGGCCAACATACTTAAAAAGGAGAAGGGTACGTGTCTACTACACAGCCTTCCTCCTGGCCATAGAATATCACATGCCCCACCTCCACCCATACTTGTCGGTCCTAAGAGACCCATCACTTAGAGTAGCGTGGGAGCAGCTCTTCGCCTGGGCACTGAATGACTACTTGATAGGGCGAGCTTAAAGGAAACAAAACTAACATTTAATAACGAGCACTTTTGAGAATTTTCAGGCGGGCAACTGTAACGTCGCAAGAATAAGCTGCCAGGACCGCAGCAAGGTAAGAGCAAAATGCCGGTGAAATTAGCATATGTAATAAAAATAATAGGGATTTTTCTGATCACCGAGTTCTTGGCTGCCTCTGTCTGGCAGTACAGCTATGCTATCGATTTTATTGCTGCACCAAAACTTAATATACCCCCGTCCCCTGCTGCAACAGGTGTTACGTCAGGTGGTAATAGTAATTTTGCACCCAAGCAAAATAGAGTTAAACGCAGCACGTACTCAGACAATAAAGGTATTGATAATTATGTACAAGATTCAGCACACGTCACAAACAACATATGGTACCAGCACATGACCCGCATTGGTAAGCAGACAACTGAGGATAGCTGTTACGTTTGCTCATTAATACCATACGCCATGAGCGCTTCACGAACATTTGTTGCCACAGAAATAGATGAAAAAACAGCACAGTGCATAATATATTTGGCCCTGTTCCAAACGAAAGGAAGATTTCAAGGAACAGTAGTGCACATGACATGGAAAACACGAGACTCATACCCATATGAAAACAACTTCCTCAAGACCTATCTGAGTTATCACAAGACCAGTTTACATGCTGAAGCATTCAGGTACATAACAAGTGGCCCTGCAAAAGGAGAAACAAAGAAGGTAACACTGCAGTATCTACCATGTGATTGGTACGCCACTGAAGTTCCGGGTAAACAAGGATGCTGGGAGAGGCCGCTACTGACGATAACAGGAAAGGTGTACCTGGGCAACAGCTGGGAGATAGGAGTGATTGGCAGCAACATGGTAACAAAAGAAATCTCAACTATCGAGACACACAATCATCGATGTTGGACGACGTGGATCAAGTATGTACCAATGCTCACGTGGGTAGAAGAAGATGAAGACCCAATAACTATACTACCATTGACTGCGCCCAAAGTATGCTACCAGCATAAAGGAGAGGTGGACGTAGGATATAACACCAATTGTGCAAGCGTGATGGAGTTACCTGAGGGGGGAGCGGGAACAGCAGTAATAATGGACCATTATTGGGCCTGTGGAGAAAAGGCATATCATACACTGCCTCCCCTGTGGAATGGTGTGTGCACAATGGTACACGTCAATGTACCATCACTAGTGGTACCTAAGAAGCATGTCGATGTGGCGAAATTTCCTAAAATGGATGAAGGGGATAAGAGAAGAAAGAGATCTGCACCACCTCAGAAGGAGCAAGGAAACAGGACCAACAGCAATGATACTGTCCTAAATAGGAGAAAAAGACAAGGAGAGCCATTGACAGGAAATTACCTGTGGGGAAGGTCGGAAACGGAACTAACATCAATACCGCCAGAACACAGACTATTCAGCAGAGCAGCAATGTTCTTCTCCTCAATAATACATCCGGGACTGCAGGCATACGCAAACGCAAAATGGCTCCAAATAACCAGGTGGGAACTAATGATGACCATCAATTCAACAGTAAATGGGTTCAACGCAATTAAAGAGGAGCTGCGAGCTGTAAGGATGGTAGCACTCCAGAACAGATATGTATTGGACCTTCTCACAGCAATGGAAGGAGGAGTTTGTGCAAAGATAGGACAATCTTGCTGCACGTTCATACCTGCCAACGATGCTGACAATGGTACACTGACAGAAGCAGTTTCACAATTGGCCCAGATGCACTCCAAAATGATGGACGAAAGTAACGGTGTAAACAAGGATAAGAGCTGGTTTTCACTATTATGGTCATGGCTGCCATCTTGGCTGTCAGATGGACTGAAAATAATAGTGGGATGTGCTATTTTGGCTGGAGCTACCCTGATCATAATTAGATTTTGGAAGGCCCGGAAGGCACGCACGACTGACGAGTTGCTGGAAATGGTGGGAATGCACCCCTTAATGCCAGCAGATGACGGCCAGCATACAGGTGTGATCATACAAGAAAGGGAGAAGTTGCGCACCCAAATCATCACCAATCATCTAGACCCACCATCAGTGAAGATAGAGAACCCAAGGAACCCCAGGAGCTACATAGGAAGATGGGTATACTGTACTCCTGGAGGAACATGTGAATACATGTATTGGTCATTTGAAGATCATGTAAACCATTACGGACATCTCGGAGGTATAACTAAGATATGGAGGGTAAGAGGAGATAACGAGAAAGATATGTTTGTGGTCGACAAGTCGACCAGAGGGGGGACTGAAGTGGGAGAATGGAAGACCAGGCTCCCGTCCTTCACCTCTCGCGCTTGGCCTAGAGGGTCACGGCCCAGACACCCGCCGCGAGAAGAGTTTGTCCATTTACCAGACGACCAGGTACCCTGGTACAGGAACATACGGATGTGTCCACCTGCCTGCCCAGCAGCCCGCACTGGCCATGCCGACACCTGCGGCTCGGATCAGCTAGACTAAAAACCACACGTCGTTAGAGATGCCATGACGACCTAGACAACGGGAAGCACATCTGTACAAGTATACACACTTAACATTTCCACACCAATCTACACGAAGAACATACTCAGTGCTCTGACGTAGGCGACAGGCATATTCACGGACATGCATCTTTATTATTTTCACATAGGCTTTCAGCATGCAGAAACGCAAGACGCGTCATGAACTTATCTACAAAGCTTGCTCACGCTTCCCTTGCAACCAGTTACCACCATGAGATGTACACTGAAGACACGATACTGGTCATGGAACTATATGCCACTATAACCTAAAGCACCCATGCACGAAATGGATCACTTATGCACCAGGCCCAAGTAGGCCTCAAGCAAGAGTTCCCGTGGACATTAACAAAGCAAAAGTCAGGTTGCTGATCCTGCAGAATGAGCCTGATGGAGCAACCAGCCAAGGTCGCAATGTTGCAAACCCACATCCAAGAACAAATCATCAAAGGCACGATGTTGCAACCTCGCACTCCGCGTACCAACGTTAAAGTCATATTTGCAAATTAAACCAGACACACAGTGGAAAAGCAATATTAATTGTGCAGAATTCTGCCTCAAACACGGTCCCTCCCCACGTGACCAAGCCGAACCTGACGAGATGCCAAAACCCAGGAGAGAAAAGGCGTCTGGGTCCCTCACTACGAGACACAGGCCGAGACACTTGAAAGGCTCAATGGACACCTGCTACAGTAGGAGCGGTCAGCCTTCCACCTATGAATAAATCCTCACATTGTCTGCACGTACCCATATTGAAACATTGTTGCAAACACAGGTACACCGAGAGCTGGGAACAACGGTGGTCCCAGGCTGGGGAGCTCACGGATGCACCAATCAGAACATGGGGCTCTTATCTCAGACGTCAGTAATACTAGCCAATCCTCAGGGGTCTTCATGTAACAATTCTTATGTATCTAATTGAAGGGACAACCCAGATATACCACCTGACTGCACCTTGACCACTAATATCATTCTCTATATGTGTACTATACTAACCCTACCACTCGAGCAACCAATTAAGAGTGGCGATAGGTTTTTTGTTAACTTTCTGAGTGACGCAAGTAGCGCGTCATAATGCAGTAAAAAGGGCCTGCGAGCCCCACGATTATGTGTGTGTCAGGACGGACGCGTACGCTCCTTGACCCATCCCTGCCGTTTGTCTAATAAACAGCAGAAGTCACCTTGCTCCTTGTGTGTGTCTCATACTCTATCTCATCTGGGATATACGGGAGGAGTTGGGGCCTCCCTGCCCGGAGGTCTGCGGACGGCCCGGCCGACCCCGGCAGAATTTCCCCCCCGACATGTTCTGACAAACATAAAGCTACTCTATCCAGAGGCACACATTCTGGTTGCAGGGGACTTCGATTCCCAATATGTCATGGGCTGGCTGTTCAGGGGGGTCTAAAAACAAAAAAAAAACTGAAATAACCGCCAATGGTAGAAGGTGGCTGTCCTTCGCAGATTGGGATTTGAAGATGGCAAATGGCTCTATACTGGGGGAAGTTCCACCAGCAAGCACATGTGGTGGGGGGAAATTGAATCCACTTTGGATTACATTTTCCTATCGGCAAGCTTATTAGAGAAATGTGTTCATTTTTCAGTAAAGGAGAGTGGAACCAGTGACCACAAGCGCTTAGAAGCAACAATTTGACTGGAATTTTAACGAGCTACAATTATGGCAGGACACAGTAGCCATAAACATGCAAATAAATTGATTAGTTAAATACAGGAGAGATGGAGCTTGTTTAAATGATGCCTTGGACCATGTTTGCAAAGATATAGGAGCCATTGATCTCATGGAGAACTGTAAACCCCATGTTTTTCCTGACTTCTTATGGGCAGTCGAGCGTCCACAGACCATGCCATCTCGCAGAATTACAGCCCATAAACATACATTCGATGAGATGACATGGTCTAAAAAACACGAGATGCTCAGTCTAATGAGGGTTGCAGAGAAGGATATATTAGACAACATGGCTGTTTCTGACAAGTTAAAGACCGTCAGAAATAACTATAAAAACTGGTCCAAACAGCATCAAATTGATCGCTTACAGAACAATGGAGAGACAATGCTTAGAGCCTTAGGTAATAACACCTCTCGTAAATTCTGGGCAATAATTAACACCCTAAACACTGACCAAAAAATGATCCAATTGAACAGCATTTCAGAACTTGATTGGCTCAACCACTTTACAAAAAAATACTTAAAGCCTAAAGGGGAATCGACCTTCCACATTACCAACAGTCAATGGTCACTGAAGTTTACGGAGGAAGATATCTTCCACCTGATTAAAAAGTCCTCTTCATCGAGAGCAGCAGGTCCGAGTGGTTTTACCTATCAAGATGTTAAGAGGAACGCCAAAATGTGGGCACGAATCCTGTATACTGGTTCAGGGAGTAATAGAAAAAAGAGAAATCCCCCTATCATGAAAATCTGCTATCATCATCCACATTTTCAAGAAGGGGGATTGTAAAAATCCATTTAACTATAGGCCCATTACATTGTTGGACGTAGAAAGCAAGTTGTTTGCCAGTCTGTTGCTAGGAGAGTTGGAGTGATGGGCCAAGCATAATACTATCTCACCAAAACAAAAGACAGGTTTTAGACATGGCCACTCGACATCTCTTAATGGCATAGTACTGGCTACTCTATGTAGCAACAAGGATAGACAAAAGGTGCCCAAGCTGTATGGAGCTTTTATCGATCTATCAAGTGACTTCGATTTGGTCAACAGAGACTGTCGCTGGTCAAAACTAGAGCACAGGTGAGCCCCAAAATCACTCATTAACATCCTTGCTAGTGTCCACAAGGGAAATACAGTGAGAATAAGATTACATTCTGAAGGTCATCTCTCAGAACATGTCACCGTGGGCAGAAGGGTGCGACAGGGATGCATGGTTGCCCCCTTTCTCTTCAATTTTTACCTCGCCGATTTTGGACGAGAAATTGATTTTGCAGCACTGGCAAGTGCCAAAATTGGTCCTACTGCAGTTAAATGGCTCATGTACGTAGACCATATTGTCCTCTTATATAAGACTCCTGTGGGCCGTCAAAGACTCTTAAATGCCCTGGATTTATACATGAAGGGAAATTACCTGATTTTTAATCCGGAGAAGTCAAGAGCCGTCATCTTTGGAGATGAGGGGACCCGGGGAGGAAGATTTTCTTGGACAGTGGGAGGCAAACTTATTCCAGTGGTAGAGGAGATTGTCTATTTGGGTTATACCTTGTACGCATTTCCTCAAATAGGTCAAACCCTGGCAGAGCTATCATCCAAGGGTACCCAGCTGACATCACAATTACAAAGGATTGTCGGCCAATACTTTAAATTCTCCCTCCTGCCAGTGGTACGGTTCTACATGGCTAAGATTATTCCATTACTTACTTATGGTATAGAGGCAAAACCATTGGCCTAGACCCTTGATTGGCAGATAATTAAGGGGATAATCTGGCAGCAAGTTCTGTGTCTGCCAAAAACCCTCCCAATAGTAAGTTTGAGATATGAGTTAGGTCTAAGATCACTCAAATCTCAAATAGACTGGAAATCGCACTCTCTCTAGACAAATAATCAACCCACTGAGAAACAAATTGTACGAGAATCTCCTGGCCCACCTTAATCTGGATCAGTCTTCGGTGTTCAGAGATCTTAAAAGGATGGTACAGAAAATGTTTACAAACTGCGGTAGCGATGAAAATGCACTAGTCTCAAATCCAATGAAAGCTCTGTTAATATCAGATTGGTTTGGTACGATTGATCAAATGCGGGCATCGTCCGTAGGAGCATCCTTCTCTCCTCATGACAAGAAACTGGCTTCCCTTCCAAAGTACCTTATAACATTTCCAGATGTCAAAGCTAGACAGAACTTCCTCAGAGTGTGTCTTAATCTGATTCAAACAGGTTCGGTTCTCAGCCGTTTGGGCATTGAAGATAAAATAAAAATCTTATGCCCAGAATGTGCAGACCCAAAAATGCAGACCATTGAGCACCTGTTAAGGTTCTGCCGGGGGACATGGCACGCCAGAGAAAAACATCTTGGACGTTTTATTGTTTCCACTGATCGCCTGTCTTCAGGCTTTTCTATTATGTTGGTTGTAATTCTTGTTTTCTTTTATATTATGTCGATTGTAATTCTTTTTTCTTTGACTTGTGAATAACCAAAATTTGGTTACATCGCAATAAATAAAAAAAAATGAAAAAAGAAAAAAGAAAGTGGAAAATTGCATGCACGGGTCCCAACAGAAAGTACCACCAAGAAGCACACACACACATACACACACTTACAAGCAAAGATGCAGAGATATGATCTCACATACACTGAAGCACAAACATGCTGTGCCGTATAAACTGGCTAAAACACAGATAGTCAGTCATTCATGCACAGTACCCTCACTTTAGGGAGCATTACCTGTGTTGCTGTGAACCTTCAACACAATGATCCATCCTTTACTGTTCAAAGAGACACAGCCATGCAGTTTACAGACCGGCTTCTAGTGGCAACACACTCATAATTTATTAATAATACTAATAATAATAATAATCAATAATAATAATTTAATAATAATAATTAATACTAATTTAATTAATGCAAATTTAATAATAATAACACTGTAAAGAGTTCAATGAAAATGTTAGAAAACAACCTTTTGACATCACAGAGCTCAAACTGTCTGAATCAATCAATCATACTATATAATAAAATGCCAAATGAATGTGTGTCCGAAGCCAATCTGCCCGCTTCACCTGTTATCACTGTTCAAGGGAGCTGTTACCTTACACATACAACAATAAGACTTAAAGTTCATCTTCCAGGCAAACATAATGTGTATTTCAACAACGATAACATACAATTAGATGCAGAAAATTCCCAAGACACGGATACCAGTTCAACTGCACACTTCAAGTTGTATGAACAAAAAAATATATACATTTAAAACAAATATATAAACAGATATTCATTTGATTAAGCACTATTTCTCTAACAAGATAAATTACTTTTTTGAATGCACTTATGTATTATGTAATTATTCATTGCAATATGTCTTGGTATGTATTATTAAATATATAATATTCATCATGTACGTTTTAAACATTTTTGACTTCAATTTACTTTATTTTATGATCTCTGGTCTACTTGGAATAATGGTGCACATGAATTGGATTACTCTGACATCCCTCAACATTATATATTTGAGTCCAAAACAGTTAGGAACAGGTAGAACAATTAGCCATATATATTATGTTGAACTTTCAACGGATTCCGCAAGATTCTTTTGTGGTTACTATTCCTCCACGTAAAGGGAAAAAGATCCTTTACAAATTCTCTTTTGCCATTAACATGAATTACATTAAAATACACATTATTTATTTGCACTCTGAAAATGTCTTCCTTTGTGCACATTAGCACGTGTACATGGGCGTTTCCACTAGTCTATAATAAAACATTAAGATAAATGCTGATTTAATAAAAGAAATATAATACGGATAAAACAGATAGATTTACGACCTAAAATAATAAGCAATCCTGGTTGTGGGAACAATGAACTAAAATTTTAGGAATACCAATGAAATATGAGGGAATTTACCAATGTATGCCCAGTATCATTATTATTAACTAAGGCCTTGAAGAAGCACCTTGAGCATAATAAAAAGCCCAAGTAGTGTGAAACACATGTAAAAGCCAAAATAGGGTGACACATTTGTAGGCCAGTTTTTTCTTGTTTTGAAAGCAATGTTTCTTTAGCTTTGTTACTGTAGGATATAAGGGATCCTCCAGAAAGTTCCAACTTTATGTGAAATTGTGTTGAAAAAGGGAATCCAACGTTGCATTATGGTTGTGCTTGATAATAACTGAATACTTCAAGTTGTATTAATGAAAAACCTCTCAATCAGTCCCCAGACATCGAAGTTTCAAATGTTTCTATAATATTCCCTTTAAATCACGTTTGTGTGCCTTACTTATGTATTTGGTTATTGCCTATAAAATCTTGCAATCTTGTATCAAAATTGTGCAATCACGTGAACATTTCATCGAAGCCTTCTGAGATTCACATAAAATATGCCTGACGCTCTATTATTTTCCCCCTCACTCTAAAAATTGCACTCTTGGCTGATTTGCTCGCCCATTGAAGGTTTTAACTTTGAATTTTGATACATGTAGTCCTGCATTTATAAACGAGAACAAAACTACACGAATCAGAATGCAAAGAATACATATGGATAGATTAGCTGCAAAGGAATGAAATGGAGCAAGATGAGAGTTCTGGATCTCCTCAAATTTCGCAAATGCTCCGGCAAGCTTAACTAGTGTTTTCTTAGTGCCCCAAAATCCCATGCCCTTTCCTGCCCACGTGGTGGGTATCAGACCATCCAGGAATTGGAACAAAGCTTTTTGCATAGCTAAATCTCTTACAATGAAAGAAAAGTAAGAGAGCATGCAACAAATGGACTGTGCCCACCTCCATTCACCCAGTATACTCCACCCTCTGTTCTCTCTTTAGCTTTGACTGCCAGTACTTTTATCCACAAGATAAGGCAAGACGTTTTTTGTTGACAGCAGCAATAACATTGCATGTAGACCTCTTACTTTCATTTATGTCTCTATGAATATTTTTTTTTTCATTTTGAATGTTCTCTCACTGGAGGTTCCTGAGGTCTGACACTAATATACTATGCATAGATTTGTTAGAGTGGGTCAACTGAGGAACATGGCTATTTTACGTGGTTCACTTTCTGTAAGGGTGCTTGAAGCAAAGCTTAAGTTCTGGGAAGATTCTTTCAAACAACCGACTCCATTGGTGCACAAGAATTTCATTACATCAAATGTGTGTCAGGAAGGAGCATCAATTATTTCTGCAGAACCAAATCCTGGTGTTGTGTTTCCAAGCGCCATCTCGCTAAGGAGAGACCCTTGCGGTTTGTTAATGGTTGTCCACCATGATACCAAAGATTACCCCTATGAACGTTATCACTAGATTTACAATAGCACAGCTGGAGATGTTCATGTATCTGTTAATAGGATTCCACCAAAGATCATGTTTCAGAGCCTTAACACTGAAACAACTGACATTGACATCAGAGCTCACTCTGAGGATCATTCTTTGATAAACATCGAGACTTTCCACAAAGTTCTTTACAGTGCAGCGTTACAGAACCTTTTTGAAGTGGTCTTGAGGCATAACAACATGACATTAGATTGGAGTCCCAGCTGTGTTGAGCTGCACGAATGCCCCATATAGAATTGTGGGGGGTTGATAAGACAACATGACTACTGTTCTGAGAACAGGAATGATTAGTGGATACATCTCCAGCCCAGACAAGGGTGACAGCAGTTGGAGACAAGGGAAGCCATGTGAGCACTGTCACGCTCCTTCTGGAGGAAATGCCCCGTCTGACCTATTATCACTCGTCGCCGGTGCCCTTGTGGCAAGGCCAGCATGGAAAAGGGGCACTGGCAGTTGGAGACAAAGCAACCAATTGTGAGCACTGTGTAACAATATATTTAGAGACTGCCCTTAAAACAGGGGGAAGTCATTATGACCCTGGCAGTAGCCGTGCCAGTAAATACTGGCACGGCTGCCAACGGAGTCATGAATTTACCAGCACTCGGGAATGGGCAATTACTGGGGCATTACAGCCCCGGTGGACCAGGTAATTGCCCTTTCACGGGCGCCAGTAATATTACTCCCCATTCCCATTTGATTCAATGGGAATGTGGAGGACGGATGCACTGGCACCATTCATGAATGGTGCCTGTGCGACCATCCAGGTCTGCGAGCGGGTGCCGGTCCGTCTGTCAGGTCAGACCTGGTGGGCAGAAAGGCACCTGCTCGCAGACCTCGTAGTTTGCCAGTGCGGTTACAACGGTGCTGGTAGCTTACCAGCACCGTTTTTACCGGACCAGCAAACCTGTAAAGAGGCCCTGGGAGTTTATTACTCCCCAGTTAAAGCACCCCACAAGATATCATTTATTTGATTCTGCAAGCCCTGTCTATGATTCATATAGAGCCACGTAGATCTCTCCGCCTGTACCCTCAATAAGCCAAGAACCAGGCCGGCCAACAGTAAGAATAGATATTTATTAAATAATGGGTTCAATGAATATTTGCACCAAACGATTACACACGTCACCTTCTCTGTGGCACAAAACAAAGCTGCAATAAGAAACTCACTTGGTGGAATTTCACTTTTGGGTCTCATGTACATGGAACACAGGCCAAATAAACAGTTCAACCCTCCTGTCCCACAAACCTCTTTATGTCAAAATTAAACAATACCTTAGAACATTACAAGATCATGAGCATTAGCATTCCTTGATAAAGTTTGCATTTAAATCAAATGCAACATATTATATATATATATATATATATATATATATATATATATATATATATATATATATATATATATATATATATATAAATGGACGCGGTAGCGTCCATGTAGTTATGGTTAAGTTGGTGTTTCCATAGGAAGAGCATTTTTTGGGTGGCTTATAACTTCGCTCCCTCTGGACGAATCCTCGCCAAAGTTTGCAATAAAAGTATATGGCCCCCAAAGTTTGGTGAGGTTTGGTCCAGGGGGGGCAAATTTATAGGGGGGGTCCCAAAACTTTTGTTTTTTTCCCATAGACATAATGGGAAAAATCTTTGCGCACGCCTACAGCCCAAACAGCTGGACGGATTTACACCAAATTTGCAGCAGGAGTGGGGGCTTGGTCCCAAAAGCGTGCTTTTGCAAATTTGGTGTAAATCCGTCCAGTAGTTTTTTTTTAAAATGACCAAAATGTAAGGCAAAAAAATGAGTGATATCTCCGTTCGCTTTGCGGATGGACTTTCCGGTTCGCTCCGCGGACAGTGCCCTGATTGGCCGAGCGGCTTGCGCAATGTCTGCGAACATGCGACGTGTTCGCTGATTGGACGGCGTGGTGCGTGAAGCGCGTCAGATTTTTTGTAGCACCCGCCCACTTGCATTCGTCGACGACCGCGGACAGCGCGGTGAAACTTGGATTAAAAATTGTATTTAGTGGAGTGTGTTGGTGTGTAAGAGTGTTTGGGGAGGGTGGGGGAGTATGAGATAAGTTCAATGTTCTGTTTTTTTTATGTGCTAGACACTTTTGTTGTGTTCGATTTGTCTGCGGACAACACGGCTGTTCTGAAATGTTCTATATAAACTAAATGTTGGGGTGTTCTGAGGACGGAGTAGTGTCCGTTTTGTTTGCAAGCAAGCTAAAATTGAGCTAAGAACACTCGTGGTGTCCTTAAATGTTCGTACATAAACAAAATGGGGGTGTCCTGAGGACGCTGTCCGTATTGTACTCTGGAAAGTTGAATGTGTTCTAAGAACACTCGCGGTGTCCTGAAATGCTCTGATTACTTACCGGTAATCTTCATTATCCCTAGTCCTACTCTTCCTTGTCACAGTACTGACGACCCTCCTCACCCTCCCTGCGGGGAAGGTCCCATACTCCGGCTTGGTAATATGAAACTGAGTGATGTGGATGTGGGGGAGGATTTATAAGAATTTAAAGAAATAGAAGAAGGTCCTGTGTCAGAGGCAGGGGCCTCATGAAGTAAGTACTGTGACGAGGAAGAGTGGACATGGAGGTAATGTTTGCAATTAAACAAAATGGGGGTGTTCTGAGAACGCTGTTCGTATTGTTCGTTGTCAGGTTGAAAATGTTCTAAGAACCCTCCTTATGTCCGTTGACATTACAATTTCCTATGGGCCTTACCCGACTTTTTGTCCACTAAACAAACGATAAATCAGGCTGCTGTGCGCCGACATTATGTGATAATCCTATCACTTGCCCCATCGACCTGGCTGACCTGCTTTTGCGACACTAAATCATATCTCCCGCCCCTAAGCCTGACATTATCAAAGCATTCATATTCCCCGTCTCTCTCCGTGACGTTACAGGGTGCGTAGCCAAACGCGCCCAGTCGTCTCCAGTCCTACGCGACTTTACACAGACCCCGGAAATCAACACAGATCATCTCACAACACAGCGCGCCACAGTTCGGAATATGAAACTGTGATTTAAAAGCAAACAGCAAGATTGTACATTTAGTAGAGTACTTTTATTTGACATCAAATGTTTAGAGAATATTCAGCGATTTGCATTTGTCTTTGCTGTCGATCTGCAAAAGTTCATCTTGAGTCACGCGCTGTTCCTTTGCGGTACACAGGGTGTTGGTTTATGATAAAAGAAGCGCTATGGTCGCACTGATAATCAGAAGGCTGTTCCAACAACGAGGCATTAGACCACCATAATGGTTGGTATGTTGCTGCTAGCCGCTAGTACCGCGTAAGGGCATATTGGTCCTTGGCGATTGTCCCATAAAATGGTGAGGGTCATGAGTTGTTTAGAAGTAGCTGCACATGGCAGTTAAAAAATCCGTCGGCCGGGGCCTGAAAATTGTGGCCTTGACAGTAGGGAAGGATGTACCTGTTTTAAAAACATAAATTGGTCTCACGAGCAGATCTTCATTAAAAATATTCATTTTATTTATTAGGGCGTGAAACTATTTGCTAGCGAGGATAGTGCAACGGAGTATGTTAACATATTCCCACTAACCCACCCTCTCTCCTCTGCCTTTTTCAGAGCCGTCTGAGCGCCAGGGGACCACTTCAGGGGTGATAGTGCGTGGTACAAAACAATATGCCACATTGAACGAACAAGTATAACTTAACCAGGCTTTAACGCCAAGCTATTGTTATTATATTCCGGTATAAAATAATCTAAAGGGTTACTTAAATTATATTGGCATTTTCTATTTTCTACGTGTAATGCAGTCCCTAAATACGACTCCGTCTGTGCCAACGATCTTTCTCATAGTGATATAATATATAAAAGCGGTTTCGTTTCAGAAATTTCATCCTTATCGTCTCTTACGTTTTTGCACGCCTCCTTCAAAAGAAGTCTTTTGGCACGATCCCTGTCTGTCAAGGTCAAAAAACAATAGAACATTATAGTGCGAGTCGTGCGCCACTCCGGCCCTCGAGCAAAACATGGAAGCAGCTGACCTTCACTGTGAAAGAGCAGAAATTCTTACTTTGCAACATTGTGTGTAAAGCCATCCATGAGAAATTGGTTTTTACACTCCATCTTTGTATATTGTCTGCGTGCTAATGAAAAAAGTTTGTTAAAGGGAGTTTATGGTTAACTTGCGCTACAAAAAACCTATGAAATTCAGTAAAAAAACATTGTTAACGGGATGTTATGGTTAAGTTGCGCTACTAAAAATATATGAAATTCAGTAAAAAAAACTTTGTTAACGGGACGTTATGGTTAAGTTGCGCTACTAAAAACCTATGAAATTCTGTGAAAAAACTTTGTTAAAGGGACGTTATGGTTCCAAGTAAAACCGAAAAACCCCTGAAATTCGCCAATTATGGAAAGCTAAGCAACCATAACTCGCGCCACCACCCTGCACTGCTAAGCCTAACACCCAGGACATCAAAGATGACATCCCAAATGTCATTGATGACATCACTGATGACATCACATGTGCATTTACCTTTCATGGAAAGTCTGTACAAGGGATTCTTAGTGTAATGTTAATAAAAAAAGTGTCAAAGATTATTGGAATAAATATCAAGTGCTAATCAGTGCATTAAGCTATGCATTGATATAAATAGCATTCTATTATTAACTTCAATCCAGTATACTAAGGCACTCATGTAGAAACATAGGCATTGTGTGCAGCATACATGATGGAGGTGCAATATTCATAAGCTTGCCATGTTGAATAGTGAAATGATAACTGTTTTCATATTAGAGTTTTGCGTACAGTAAAACTTGTGATAAGTAGGTAATGAAACCCACTTACTACATAATTGCATTATTATAGACAAATCACAAAGAGACAACACCAGATACAAATATTAATATATACAAGGGAATTGAAGTAAGAAAAAGAAACAGCAATAGTAGCAGAAAGTGTTCATAACCTAACTGATTACCTTTATGCAGAGAAATGGTTGCTCCGTTTCAAAGCTGTTACTTACCCTATCTATATATATCACATGATGTGTCTGGACCATAAGGGAAATAGTGTGAGTACAACATATAAAAATGTGAGCATATACAGGGAAAATACAGTAATAAAAAGCATCGAAAATATCAGAAAGTGCTGATAAATCTACTGATAATTTTAATGCACAAAAAGGATTGCTGTCTTTCAAGGTTGTGTCTTCCCCTATGTATATGTTTCATATGATATGACTGGACCATAAGGGAATTATTCTAAGAAAATACTTGAAGGATAAGTCTACGAATATAGTAATTTACAATGTTTAGTTCCTGACTGTTACTGAAGAAAATCATGTGGCCTAGATATGTCAGGAAAGGAAAAAAGGGGGAGTCAGACATGTGATGTCATCAGTGATGTCATCAATGACAGTTGTGATGTCATCTTTGATGTCCTGGGTGTTAGGCTTAGCAGTGCACGGTGGTGGCGCGAGTTATGGTTGCTTAGCTTACCATAACTGGCGAATTTCAGGGGGTTTTCGGTTTTACTTGGAACCATAACGTCCCTTTAACAACGTTTTTTCACTGAATTTCATAGGTTTTTAGTAGCGCAACTTAACCATAACGTCCCGTTAACAAAGTTTTTTTACTAAATATATATATATATATATATATATATATATAGTTTCTATTGATTTATTGTTTATTTAATTATTTATTGTTTGCTTGTAAGGCACTTCCATGTAGAATAAGTTTATAATTTTTCTTGGCTTTCTCAATCATATCAAGGCCCAATTGGTACATGGATTTCTCTTTGTTTGAAACAGCATTATGTTATGTAGCAGATGTGAATGAAATCCTGCATTTTCAGTTTAGCATTCACAATGTAATGAAGGGTAGGCCTTTGATATTTAGTTCATTGTCACTCACACAGCATTTTTATGTGGTGGACGGACATTTAAGACTGCATTCCTTCTAGTTTGGCAGTCACAATGTGCCTTTTTTTCAGCTGCCTTCTGCAGCATGGTTTTATTTTTCACATGTTCCTTGCTTCCACTGCTGATGTACATATCATTTCAATTCACTAGGCACATCAGCAGTGTTGACATTTTGAATGCTGGCTTTTCCAGTCTGCCAGTGTGTCTTCTCATTACAAGAAAGTATTTCTGCACATTTTGAGTCTAACATGGCATTTGAGTTCATTTGATTCTGAGGCGGTCATCAAACCCCACAGATCCATCCTGCCCCCACCTGGCTCTTTCATCCTGATAACTTGTGGGAAAGATTGGGGAGGGCATTTTCTTTTTCTTCTCAAAATTCACAATGTTTTGATGGAGCATATCCAACTCGTTTTCCTTTCAGGGAGAGGGCACTCTTGTCCCCACCTATTTGTTTTTACATTCCAGGGATGTGTCACAGAGCCCCTCCCTAGAGTCCATGGGGTCCTCCCCTGACTCCAGTTCTTCCGATTCGCAGGCTGGAATGAAACTGCATTTCGCTGGATAACACTACACAGAATTCAAAAGACAACATTGAATAGAAATTGAGACAACTCATAAAAACCAAGATATATATTTCACATTTCACCTTACTTTCTAACATTTCCGATGAATATTAATTAAACAACTCCCTTTTATATGGTTTTAGTTTCCATCCCGGGTTTTCATCTTACCTTCATTCCTCAGATGGTTCCTCGGCTCAAATTTCATTGAGATCTTCAATCATTTGTAAAGCTTGTCTCGGATTACAACTTTTTTGGCCAGTTGATATGGGCCCATTTCTCTTCCATCTTTTTTCTTTTCTCTTTTTTTATTATATGATGATTTAGTTGATTTATAAACTTTTTCATCATTTTATTTGTGATCTGTAAATGATAAGAGCTAATGATTTAGAATGAATCTCATGGTAATCTTTTCTTCAGTTCCAAAATGGTGCTTAGGAAAAGAGTGATTATATAGGTGTATTTATTGTTCTGTCCACTAAGTCGGGCGGCCCATCTTTCTTGAGTGTTCATTTGTTGTTCTGAGAGTTGGAAAAATGCTCCAAATTGTTTTCGTTGGGAAGAAAGTGCTTGGCATTCCATAACAAGATAGAATATGGTTTCTGGGATCGCTTGATCCTTGCAGAATCGACAGTAGTTGTTTGTGACGTCGATCTGTCTTGTTGTTGATAGGTATGAGTTTGTAGGTAGAATGTTCAGACGCACTCTTAAGAATGTTGTTCTAATGCTCTGATCTGGGAAAATTTGAAGGTATTGTGGTAGTTCATGAATTTTCCTGTTGTCTTTTGTGCATTGGAGATTCTGTTTGTAGACGTTCTTCTTTTGAATAGTTTTTATCCAGTCGTTCTGCAGACCTTTTATTTTTGCATGTTGTGGGCGAAGAGTTAGCAGTTCTTCTGTGATGTCTTCATTTTCCATTTCCTTCCTCATTGAATGTTTCCATTTTTTTAATACCGTGTTGTTGAAGGTATTAGCTTGGGCTTGCAGGATTTGGATAGCTGGGGTTTTTTGGTCAGTAAGTATTTTCCGGAACATATCGAGTCTTTTCCATAGTACAATTGATTCAATTGACTGCGTTGCCATTTCATATCGAATTCTTGGCATAGGATATGACTGTGGTAAGTGGAGAATTTTACGCCAGAAAATTGTTTCAAATTTCATCCAGTTTATTTTGCGGGTGTTCAGCATTGCTTCTGTTACATATGTTAGTATCGGGATGTACTTCTGTCTGTAGTAGGCAATGATGGGTTTAAATGAAAACTGGCCATATTTCCTGTGAAGTATACATCCTTGTCTTGCTAGGGTTTGTGCGCTTTGTTCGATTTTGTCAATCCAGTGTTCCTCCGATTTTGATTGGTTAATTAGGACACCAAGATATTTAAAAGTTGTCACATTTTCTATTTGGCTCCTGTTGATATTGAAGGTCGATTGATATGGTTTTTTTGTGAATGATTTGTTTAAGGTCATTGTCTTCATTTTTCTGATGTTGATTGTTAGTTCACTTTTGTCCATATAGCTACTCAGAGCTGTCAGAGATGCTTGTAATCCAGTGGGTATTGTGTCCAACAAAATCATGTCCACTGCATATGCCATCGCAGGAACTGGTGTAGAGTTTATTTTTGGTGGATTAGTTTTTTGGATCTTAGATGTTCCTCAATGTCCGCCTTGAACAGGTTGTAAAGAGTTGCTGCCAAGGGGCAGCCTTGCTTTAGGCCATTTGCTGTTGAAATTGCATTGGTGGTGGCTCCTTGTTTTGATAATCTCACTTTTATGGTGGTTTCTGAGTAGAGGAGAATGATTCCCTCAAGGATATTCGGTGGACAGTTCCATGCTCTGAGTTTTGACCATAGTTTATGGCATGAAATCGCATCGAAGGCCATCTTTAAATCGATGAATGCTGCGTGTATTGTAGTGCAAGAATTGATGGCTTCATGCTTTATTAGTTGGAGTAATATGAGATTAAGATTTGTTCCGACATTGGCAGTAAAACCTGTTTGCCTGACCGAGAATGTGTTATTTTCGAGTGCCCATGCTGTTAGTTGTTTCTGAAGTATTGAGGCGAATAGCTTCCCAAGTGGGTCTAGCAAGGCAATTGGACAGAAGTTTTGTGGGTCTTCTCTTGGTCCTTGCTTTTGAATTGGAACAATTATTGCCGACCTCCAAGAGTTTGGTATTCGGTTGATTGTGTTTACCAAAGTTGTGATATGGCACATGAAGTACGCCCAGGCGGACGGGTCTTGCTTGATGACAGCATTAGAAAGTCCATCAGGACCAGGTGCTCTAGACATGTTCAGGTTTTTGATGAGCTGCATGAAGTCTTCAAATTCTGCATTTACATACCATTTCAGTTCGTTTGCGGGTGTTTGATTTTGAGGTTGCTTTTTTCGCGCTCTGTAAATGGTCGAAAAATGCGTGATCCAGGTTTCCTGCGGAACGTTAGCTGTTAGTTTGTGCTGTTTTCGGAGGTTGTCATTGAGCAAGTTCCAGAGCTCTCTCGTATTGTGTGTCTTGTATAGTTTCATTATGTTTTCTGCATCTGCATGTTGGATGATTTTTTGTTGTGATTTTCTCCAGTTTGCATATTTCTGTTTCAGATTTTTTGATCTGTTTCCTGTTTTCTGCAGATGTTTTCTTTAGATGTCGTATTGATCGATTTAGGTATTTTTCTCCTATCAGCTATTTCTTCGTTGTATGTGTGGGGATGATCTATGTGTGGGCGGTTTTTGAGAGTTTGTCGGAAAGGGAGTAGAATCCACTCATAGTTGAGTTTCTCGGAATCTGTTAGAATGGCATTATGGAGTTTCTTCGATAAGTTTTCCATGGCTGGTTGTGGAATCCTTAGTCTTGATGTTGTGCCGTTGAGTTCCACAGAGACTGTTGATACTGGTTCCCTTTGCTGAGTTGTTGGCTGGGAGTGAACAGTGAGTTGATTATGATCACTTTTGTCAGTTATTATCGTTTGTGCGATTGTGACAGATTCATGTAGGTTGTATGATAGAAATATGTAATCAATGATTGCATTTGATGATCCTCTAGTCCAGGTTGGCGTGTAAGCTGCAGGGTTGTTCCTTGCATGGTTCAGAAGGATGAGATTCCGAGTTGTAATTTCATTCATCCAGTTGCTTGCTTTCAAAGAAAGATGTGGTTGAGATCGGAGAGATCCATTTTGGTTGTGTAGCTTGATATTCAGATCTCCACAGATTATTATTTCTGGTAGCTGATGGTTTGTCACGGCCTTGTCGATTGCCAGGAACACATCATCGATGAATGCTTCAGTGTTCCAATGCAAGTTTAAGATTATAACTGTTGTGTCATTTATTTTTTCACTGTTTGAGTGGATCTTGGTACACATTAGTTTTGTTAGTTGGATCCATGGATTGATGTTTTCAGTGCTCATTACTGTGCAGTAGGGGTTTATCTTGATTAGGGTGAGGAGCCCTGATCCCGGTCTTCCTTGATTTTTGACAATAGCAGGGTTGAGAAAGGTGAGGAAGCCATCACATGCCGGAGATTCACTGAGCCAAGTTTCCTGGAGGCATATGATTTGGTATTGTTCTAGGTCTTTGGATGGATTTGTGAAGAGATGTAAGTTTCCTCTGGTGTTCCACGAGCAAAGTGACCACGTGTATCCCAGGTTCATTGATTGTTATGAGCGGGAGATCGTTGAGTCTTCTAAAGATGCAGTTTCTGTGAAAGAAGTTTCTGAATTATAGGTTCTTCGGATCGGTCGTTCATCTCTGCGTGATTTTTGTGTTTGTGATGATTGACTCCACTTTCTGTCAGCTCCGGTGTGGTCAGCAGCGGAGTTGGTTGTTTCTGGTCTTGATTGATGTTGCCGGTCTCTGTCTGAAGTGACTCTGTTTTTCTGTTTATTAGGTATTCTTGTGGTGGTAGCAGCCCAACAGATGAAACCAAGTTTGTGTAGCTGGGCACGACTTGATAAGATCAGTTCCTGGTTGTCAAGATCCGCCAGCTCTATGACAATCTTATCTAAGTTTAGATCATCTTTGAATGTTATGATGTCAATGTCTTTTGATGTTATTTTGTTCAATTGCGATATTGCTCCAAAAAGGCGTAGAACGTTGTTTCTGTTTAGAATTAAAGGTTCCAATCTGTTGGTTTCATTTTCAATGTGAATTTCGTACATTTCATTTTGTCGTTGCGGATTGATGAATGATGGAAAGATAAAGCTGTGTTCGGTGAGATCAGGTTGGCTTGTCGTGAGTGACTCTGATGAGATTTGGTTGTAGGTTTCATTTGTTATTTCATCAATGATGTCACTTTCTAGGGATATATCTGAGATTTCTTCTATAGGGAGGTCTGAGATTTCTTCTTGGTTGTTAGTTGTTGGTTGTTCATGTTCTACAAGATATTCATCAATTATTATGAGACTCGCATGACTTGTTGGTTGGATTGGTGGCAATATGTTGTCTAGTATTTGGTCTTCATGGGTAGATAAATTGAGTAGTTCTTCATCTATAGATGATTTAGCTGGTGGTCTTCGTGGCACTTGAGGCTGAGTCTGGGTTTTGGGGTTTTGCTTTTCCTGATTTTGGGTAGTTGGTAATGTCAGTAGAGTTTGAGTTTTACTTTTTGTAGCTGTGAGAAGTGTGTTGGTTGATTTCACGGTTCTTAGGAATGCTCTCGAGCTGGTTTGTCGTTTTTTGTTGGTTTTTGATTGTGTAGGTTTTGGGTCCTTTGAGTATGCTTCAGTGGGGTTCTTATTTGCTTGTTTGGGTTCCATAAAATCACATTTTGAAGTTGTGATATTTCCAGGTGTTCATCAGTCGGGGTAGCGACCGTTGGTTGTTGAAGTAAATTGTCAGGAAGTCGGGTTGGTGTTCCTTCTTGAGTAGATATGTTGGGTTGTAGGACTGGTTTGGGCGAGAATATCAATATCCTGCTTGCTGTGGGGTGACAGAGGAGTGCAAATGGTTGGAAGTGATAAATCTTCTTGTTGGTTTACAGTACAAGGATTGTGAACTTGTGCTTTGATTTGAGTAAGTATTGGTTCCTCAGTATTTTGTTTCTCAGAGTCAGATTGAAGGTTTTCGTGGAGAGTAGTGCCAATATTGGGAGGGTCTTCTGTTATGAGGTGGACTTCTCGTTTGACTTCGGGGTTCTTTGGTAGAACTTTTGGATTTCCTTTGGGATTTGGTGCTCTTTGGAAGGATTGTTCCATGGTTAGTTGTGACAAGTCTTGATCGGAAGATCCAGCAGTGACAAGTTTAGTTCTTTGTCTGTTTTTTGGCCGTTGAATGCTTTGTTGTTTGATGATTCGATTTGTTGACATTCTTCGTGGTTTAGAGTATTTCCTGATAGGATCCAAGGGTCAAGCCCTTTCGATCTCCTAGCAGTGCTTGAAGTTAAGTTGTGCTTGGTATAGTCTTCAGGATCAAATGGACGTGCCCTTTCGGTCTCCTTAGCGTAGGTGGAACAAGTCTCTAATATAACTGGTATTTCCTGATAGGATCCTGATAGGATCCAAGGGACGAGCCCTTTCGGTCTCCTAGCAGTGCTTGAAGTTAAATTGTGCTTGGTATAGTATTCAGGATCCAAGGAACGTGCCCTTTCGGTCTCCTCATCGGTGGTAGAACCAAGACTCTAATATAACTGGAACGTTGATTAATGTGTCTTCCTTATTGAGCACTAAGGGACAAGTCTTTTCGGTCTCTTTTTGATATTGAATTTTCTGTTGAGATGGATGTGTGACGTGGGATCCAAGTGACGTGCCCCTTCAGTCTCCTGTAGATAGCCGGCACAGATCTCCTGTGTGTTGCTGGCGCTAGTGTCTGCCAGAAGAGTCCAGTATGCTTTTAGAACTTCTTTTTTGGGATCCAAGGATCAAGTCCTTTCGGTCTCCCAAGCCAGAGATATTTTTTTGATTTGTGCCTGTTTGCAGAAGCACACACAATGAACCAATGATGGAGGTGCACAAGGGATGTGCTTCTTGATTCCGTTGTGAATTGATATTTTTTTAGCTTGTTTTAAAAAAAATTGTGTTATATAGAGATGTATGGTTAGAAAGTATAGGTCATTCTGTACGTGATTTTCTTCACAGGATTCCTGTAGATATGATGGTAGGGAAAAAGCAAGATTGATAAAAAAGAGTTCCTTTGGTGTCATAATGGGAGTCCAGTGGGGGTGTGTTAGTGAACAGCACTGCAATGCCACTCCTCTGTCACTTCTTAGATGTCACTGTGATGTGACTACTGTTTGCTCGTGCCACGACTAAAGTATATGCCTGTTCAGCGTCTTCGTGGCTGTTCAGGACTCCATGGGAGACCACAGGCTGTTCATGCAGTTGTCTCGTGGTCTGTAATTAGCTGACAGGGTGAAGGGGGCGCTGTTCAGTTCAAGAAATCCTTGGTCTCGTTGATGTCTTGGCAGTGATGATGTTGGGAGTTGCGGGCTCCTCCAGGAAGTGAATGGAGCGAACACGGCTCTCTTCTGGCGTGTGTGCTCTGATGTGAGGGCACTGGCGTGTGGGGCTGCAGGCCCCTCTCAGGGCCGAGGAAGCTTCCACAAGGTCCAGTGGTGGGCTGCACCGCGCAGCTCTCACTGATGTCCCGGAGGCGGCGATGCCGCGAGCTGCAGGCTGCTCCAAAAAGCAAAGGAGACGCCGTTGGAGGCCCGCGTTTCTCCGCTCAAAGTGTGCAATCTGGTCTGCCGGCGCCGACGAGGGGAGTCGCGGGCCCCCATCGCGGAAACCCACGTTGTGCCAATGGGCTGCGTCTGCTGGAGTGCACTGGTGGACGCCGCCTGATGGTGCTGGAGCAGTGCCTCACGAGTTAGAGCAGTCGCGGGAGGTTCCGCGAAGGGGGGTCGCCGGCTGGCGGCCTGGCTAAAATCCAAAGGTAAGGGTCAGCTCAGTCTCTTAAGTCCCCGCTGTGCAGGGGTGGGTAATCGGGAGGGTGCTGGGGGTGCTGGGGGTGATGAGTGGGGATGTACATGATCAGAAATTGGTTGGGAGTCGGGCCGTGGGGGGACGGTGTTCCCCAGAATTCTGTGTAGGAGATTCAGTGGAGGGGACGGGGTACTCGCAGGGTACTCGCAGACGCTTTTGGGACTTGTGGTGGATGTGAAGGGTATGGGGGTGGGACTGGTCGCGACTTCTTGGAGGTGCAGGGAGGGGGGGTTGAGGCTGATAGCTGGCAGCTGTAGGGATATGGTCAATTTCTGCAAATCACGCAAACAGGGGATGAATAGGGATGAATAAGGAAGGGTAAGGTGTCGCTCCCGATGTCGTGGGAGAGCGGGCGGGTGGGCAGGTCGGAGCCAGCAGAGCCCGAAGAGCCCGAAGACCCAAAGACTCTGCGACCGACTCCGCGGCCGCTCCGCGGTGTTCTGGGGATTTTAAGTTCTTAGGTGGTTAGGTAATTGCAGTAGAAAGAGGACTGTAGGCAGTCCAGTGAATGCAGTCAGCAGCAGCAGCCAAAGAAAAAAAGTAAACCTTCTCTAGTGCAGACCCAAAGACTCTGCGACCAGACTTCCATCTGTTCTCCTTTTAGGATGTGGTTCCTATAGGCCACAGGTGATATTTTGTCTACAATTTCAAAAATATCCGCCAAGACGGAAGACATTTCCATTCCTTTGTCTGATTCCTCTGAAAATTGTAGTACAGGTAGGCCCTGTCAGCTACCTCATAGTCATTTTTCATGGTTTTTAGGTCGCAGTATGATTTTATTCCTTCAGCCGACTTCTCTATGTTGCGTTGTGAATAAGCAAAAGTGTGCTGGAGCTGTTTCTTAGGTTCTCAATCCATAGGTAGTGGTCTGTTAATCATTGTCTGCTCCTGAGTTCTATACAGCAGATTGTAGAAGAGCGGCTGATAATCTAAGGCTTGTACTGTCGGAAGCGGCTGACTTGGCGTTTGGTGTTTGTTCAGTGTGGCTTGACGGTTTGAAGTGTGGGTAGTGCTGCGTGCTGCGTGTGAGACGCAAGGTCCTTTCCTTTTATTCTCAGCAGACTCTACCCAAGCCAAGCAGAAATCTGTTTCCCCAGACCCAGAGCAAGAGCTTGAGCCGTGGACGCGACAGCGGAGAATTGGCGTTGTATGCATGGCTGAGGCTCCTTCTAGTCCTCTACGGGCTGGTTTCCTGTTCCCCTTGCTCCTCGCTCCTTGTCTTTGACGGAAATCAGTCAGAGTAGCCAGAGTGGGAGCGGGAAAGTGTGCGGGGGCTGGGGCGATGTCCATTGACACCGTTTGTTTTGTGCACTCTGTATTTTAGGCAGAGCAAAAGTAAAGATTCAGGCGGTTTTTTGTGGCTGATTTTGTGGAAATAAGTATTTGGTATTGGAACATCAAACACTGTCTCGAACTTGAGTACACCAAAATTCCTATTTTTCTGAATTCCTACTCTATGATCGTTGTATGTCAGTAAAGGTTCAGCTAACTTGAAACTCATTTTGACTATATAACCAACTTTGACAAGGCTGGCGACGGGCTTGGTGGGTCTCCGTTGCTGGCCCTCCCTGGGCCCTTCTGGACGTCTGGCTTTTTAGCTCCTGTACTGGCTTTGATACAAAAGCCGGTGAAGGTCTGGGCTACTTGTTCTACCTGCTCTGGAGCGGATTCCGGGAACTGGGGGCACATATTGCCTTTGACCTGAGATATCACCACGGCAGAAAGAAACTGCTAGTGCGTAAGTGCACTAGTTATTCGTCCCATAAGCAAACTGAAAGAGCTTTCTCCTTCTTTTCACTTTGACCCAATCAAAAAGGGGTGTGACTTTCTGCCTAAATCAAAAATTACCTTAATAAAAAGGGGATAAATGTATGATCTGCGCAGTGCGCCCTTAGCTCCGGAAGCCTGTGGGACAATGCAAACGGTGCCTGTGGAAGTAGGCAAGAAGCCTCAGCGTAAAGAGAAGGGAAGGGAAGGAGCATCCTTGTTCAAACCCTACAAATCAGGAGGGGGTATTTTCCTTCCTCCCTCCAGTGTCTACCCAACGGACAATCAGTCACCAACAGGATCGGGATTTCGTTATTTATCACCACAGACGAGGCAGATTGGGGATGAGTCAACGCCTTTAAATCACCCTATCCGTGCCCTTTTCCAAGGTAACCTCGACTTTACCCTGAGGTCTACTACCATGAAAAATGTGATCTCAAACCATCTTGTACCCACGAGTGAGACAGTTTTAAATGATACCATGGCTGCTCTGTTAACTCCAGGGGTGGGTTCAGCCGAATCAGAGGCTCTGTTGGCTCACTCCTGTGGTGGTCTTGGTGAGCCTAGAGACGATGATATGCTGGAGCTGGAATCAGCAATTTTGGTATCCATCCCCAGGGCTGCACTAAGATCAGATTAAGAGAGGGGCAAAGGGAAGTCTGAACAAGTGAGGCCTTGTGATCAGTCTCGGAATACACCTCAGGAACTTGTGTCTCCAACTATAACGGCCTTACATTTTTTAATTTCCTCTTTGGTTAAGGTCTTTGAAAATTTGAAAACTGAGGTCTACCAGCACACGGGCATACTAATGGAGATCACAACAGATTTGGAGTTAAATAAAATAACCATGGTGGCTCTAAAATCAGCAATTAATGACTCAATGGGAGGGTTCTTGAGCGATCTCCATAATGAAGTCAAGGAGCAATCTCGTAAAATGGATCGCTTGACTGAACTATGTTGGGATCTAAAAAAGTTGTCTGTGTTCCTTCTAGATAAAACTGAACGCCATGAACTACAGACTCTGGAGCGCTAGGTTCTCCTGCCCTTATCTACCTGAGGCCACTCTGAATGACACTCCTCTCTCAGCATCTGTGATGGAGGAGTTTTTGAGACTGGCCTTGATGGCGGATAATGATCTGCATCCAGAGGTTCCGGATTTGGGGCTCCCAATTGACATCTCTTCCTCATAATCGGATCTGGCAGTGCCCCGAAGAAAGAAACTTAATGGAAAGTCTAAAAGGAAAAGAAAAAGAAGGGCGTTAGTAGTATTTGAAATCCCCTCTGTACCAATCAAACAGGGAAATCGGAAACAAAAAACAAATTGCTTCAGAAACCAATCAACATCTGCGAAAGCTAAAGGATGGCCTAAAGAACTATGAAAAATCTCAAAAGGAAAAGGCTTTAAAGCTTTCACATCCTAAAAAGGGGAAGAAAATCCCAAAATTGAAAGCCCAAAAATATCAGGTAATGGGAAGTCAAATGGAACCTATTGAGCAACCAAAGAAAATTACACCTATCTTTTTACTGGCAAACCAGAAAAAGATACCGCCTAACCCTCTGGTAAAATTGCACCCATTTTTTTTGAAAAAATCAGAGAGGGTGGTATTAGGACTTCGGAGTGAGGGCGTGAATTCTAGTATTGAAAATCCCCAAGTAAATACTGCTATATCAAGCAATTGCCTGCCTGAAAGATCTGCTCCTCATAGGTCTGAGGGCCATTCACAGGAGCATCAGAAAGGATTGCCTCCACTTATTGGAATTGGAGCCTCTAATGGTATAGGAGTTCTGACTGGTAAACGAAATACCCCATTAGGATTCCAGAGGAAAGCTAATCCGCATAAGCAGAATCCAGATTTGAGAGTCTTCTTGTCAAGAAAATCTACATCCTCACGTAATGACTTACCTCTAAATCGATCTTCAATTCTAGTGGAAATTAAGTCAATTCCAGTCCTGAAGTACTTTTCATCAGCAGAAATTGAGGCAGTGAGCTTCCCGTTTGGTCTCGACACGAATACGGCGGAAAGAGTATTGAAGTCAAGACTTGGCCTGGATTTAATTATGGGAGAGGTTGAGGCATGGGATCAGAGGGGCTTGAAGATTTGTCTGACTTGTCCAGTACCAGTCTCTGTTTACTCTCGGCAGTTAGTGAATCAAGACCATTCTTGGGGAACAATAAATTAGGATGCACCTGTAGCAAGCCAATTGAATGTGTGGGATATGCTCCCCGAAGTAATCTCACAAGTCTTTCTTAAGATGGGTATGACCCATCCGAAGCTCTAGGGAACACTCGGGTTAATGTAATATCGCTATGCCTCCTTTTCTGAGGAACCCAGAAGATCAGAAATTTTTCAAACATTTGATTTAATTCTCTTCCAAGAAACTTGGTTAACTTGTTTAGTGGGTATGGATGGTTTTTCAATTTTTCAACAGTTGGCTTTGGGTTCAGGGGTAGGCAGACCAACGGGAGGCCTTTTGGTGGCTTCTAGCAATGAAGTGTTTAATGCCTCCTCTATTATTTCAAGCGGAAGTCAGGGCATCCTTATGGTGAGACTGTCAAGAAGAAGTGCTATTGAGTGCTGGAACCCAGGTGCTCTTTCATTATGTGATTTATTGCAGGCCTTCTCAGATGGTCTAGTTGAATGTTCCTTGAAATTTCCATCGGATGATATTATTATTGCCGGAGATTTCAACTCTCAATGTATTTCTACGCTGGACCCAAGGTTGGGAAATTTCAAACAGAAGTCCAGCAATGGCAAAATGTGGGTAGATTTCATGAGGGAATGGAATCTGCTCATGTTGAATGGGAACATCCGGGGGGATATCCCAAATACCCCCTCTTGGCACAGAGGTACCTCTTTCTCTACGATCGACTACCTATTTGCCTCAAGAAAGATCTTTGAGAGTTGCTGTCGTTTGGTTGTGGAGGATGGTAATAATGATGACCACGCTATGCTGATGGTGGCTATGTCCTATGATTGTGAGTTAGTGGCTCCGCGCTATGATCAAGAGCTCTCTACTAATACTGCAGGCAATGTTATTAGATAGTTTGCCAATGGGGAGAAACTGTTAAATGAGGAACTGAGAAATAGGGTGAATTTGTCTGTCCAGCAACTGTCTGAGTGCTGTACTCCTTAGGTCTTCCTGCACTTTCTGTCTGATTTGGCTCCTTTGGAGCACTTCTCACAGAAATCCCATAAGATTCATAAACATTCCGTTAATGAACAAATCATAGCCCAAAAGAGTGAATTGAGGCACCAGAGATCTGAGTTAAAGAGATCACATTTAAGTGCTAAGGCCTATGGGGATGAAGTTAAAAACCTAAAAAACAACTATAGGAACTGGCTTCGTGCCCAGAGGCATTTGGTGCTTCAGCATGATGGCGAGAGAATGCTTTATGCTCTATCTGTTAGGAATTCTCGAAACCTTTGGTCATTGGTGGGAATGAATGAGGTATCTCATCACCAGAAAGAGGATTCTGTTATCCAAGAGCGGGTCTGGATAGATCATTTTTCCAAGGTCTATGACCCTGAGGCTTCATTGTGCTCGGCTGTGGATAGAATGTCCAGCTGGTCTCTTGAATTCAGTGTCCTGGACCTTGAACTACTGATTAAGAAATCTTCAGCATCAAGAGCATCCGGCCCGAACGGGTTGAGTAATTCAATTCTCAAATTGGATTCACTCACCTGGGCGAAGGTTTTAAAGCAGCTTTTTGATAACATTATTACTCAGTAGAGAATCCCAGATTATTGGAAACAATCCATAGTTATACCTATCTACAAGAAGGGCGATAAGTTATTGGCGTCAAACTATCGCCCAATCTCCCTTTTAGATGCCGATAGTAAAAACAATTTGGGCATCATTCTAGGGGAATTAGAACCCTAGGCAAAAATCAAGGGCATTATCCCAAAGCAGCAATCAGGCTTTAGAAAGGGCCTATCTACTTCATTGAATGGGCTAGTATTGAACTGCCTTTCTGCAAAGTCGTTCATGAAGGGAGGCCCTGTCCTTTTTGGAGCTTGGATTGACTTATCCCAGGCATTTGATACTGTTGATAGTAACCTACTGTGGAAAAAACTTGATGCCTGGGGAATCCCCCTAGTTTACTTTCCATTCTGAGAGAGTTGCATTCCAACAATGATATGCGGGTCAGACTTGTTAGATCAACCCCATAGCTATGGAGATATAATGAAAGCTAGGATCTGAAAACGTACTTTGGGTCTACCAGACTCTGTACCTATTGTTTGTTTGAGATATGAACCTGGCCTTCCATCACTTAGGTCATGGCTAGAATGGAAGTGGTTGGCTCTTTACAGACTCATTTTAGATCCTCCAAAGAATTGCCTTTTTGAGGAAACAGCCTTAGAGCTGCAATTGGGAAACAATGGGTTTTTGTGTAGATTTGGGCAAAAATGTTTGGAAATATTGTCTGGATGTGATTGTGAGGTGGAGTTGCTTCTTCAGAATCCACTGAAGATGAAATAAAAACTGAAATTGGGTGATTTGATAGGCACGATTGATAATATGCGAAAAGCTAAAAGATCAGCTTCTTTGAAAGTGATGGATAAACGACTGTCATTTGTACCAGCCTATCTAAAAAAGTCTCCAAACCCAAGGTTCAGGTCTTCTTTTTTGAGATTTCGTCTAAACCTACTCCCCACTCTAGAAATATTAGCTACTAGAGATAAGAAAGGGGGGACTCTTCCAATCTACGACAGGTGTCTTAGCAATGAAGTCCAGACTATTAAACATCTATTGTATAATTTTTCTGGGACTTGGAGTAAGAGGGTCAGACACTTTCGCAGATTTGTCCATGTTGATTCTAGACTTAATACCAACGATTTCTGGGAGAGATTATCCTCTGGTAATGAGATGGCTCTGTCAATTGAGGTGGGAAGAATTCTAAAGGAACTTCAATTAATAACAGACTGAGTTATTAGGGTTGATTTAAATTCTTTTTTTTCTCTCCTTTTTCCTTTTCTGATTTCTAGTGATGTATGTCTTGTCTAATTTTGTATTTAGAGCATGTATAGTGATTGCTGATGAATTCTGTTTTGTTTTATCTAGTGTATAGTTGTGTTCAAATGTGCTAAAAGTCAATTTTTGGCTACTGCACAATAAAAAATAATAATAGAGGAGCAGCTGAATGCCTGTGCAGGAAGTCCTACCCCCATCCTTCCTATATGTTGGCAGCCAGAGTTTGCAACATGCACAACAACAGTGAAGGTGCCTATTCCCCGGAGAGTCTTTGAGAAAAGGTATCCATTGAAAAGACACTATATGATGTATACCCATAGAGATGACAATCTCTTGGAGTAGATCCCTGAAGAAATACAAAGACGAGAGAAAGAGAAGTTGGTGATGAAGTAGACTTGAAATAGGGGTGGGCATAAATTGTCCACCTGATTGTAGAGACCCAATCACAACCCGTCCCTATATAGAAAATATATTCAGAAGTTCCCCGTAGGTTTTTCTTAGTTTGACACATAGTATGATTCGACGTATGATGAGTTTTTGCTATAAAAGTAAAATATTTTATTTAATGTTTTGAGACATATGCTAGACAATTGAAAAAAACACAGTCAGGAGAGACTGTTTGCCAACTTCCTGAGGCAGTCTCATTATTTGATGTATTTGGTGCAAGAGTTATTCTGCATCCTATCCTGAGTGACATGTTACTGATTTAAGGACCCCCCGGGTTCATGTGGTAGCAATGCCGGATGGTTTTATAGAAGATCCATTGACCTGTTGACTCCAGAGTTTCGGCTGATCGGACATCCTCAGTGATCTAGTAGGAAGATTGCAGCTTTCCTGTCAAGAGCAGCCAAATGCAAATCTTGCATGAAAATTGAGACTGTGGGCAGGGACCCTCTCTGACAAAATCCCTACCTGGTTTTCACAGGAGCTTCGCAGACAGAAGGTCAAAGTGGTCAGTTGGAGTAGGAGACAATACCGAAGTCCTCAAGCCAAATGACCGAATGATGAGTAGACTAATGGGATTAGCAAACTAAGGGAATGGGGTTGTGGTAATTTTAAAATTAAGAGGAGTAACAGGAGATTTTTGAAAAAAAGAGAGAGATATATATAGTGCCTAACGAGTCCTAACCAAAGGTTTTTTTTTAAAAAAAAGAGGTTGTCTCACACTCCAATCGGAGTAAACAAGGCTATGTGCAGGACAGGTCTGCATAAAGAAACAATCTAAACTCTGTGATCAGAGTATTAATTAGGGGCAGAAAGTAAGGGTGATCACTGAGGTTTTTATATAAAGAGTCAACTAGTCTGTCTGTTTATGTATTTGTGTGAATTAAGGTGTTGAGGAGTGACACAAACAGTTGTATGAGAATTGAGACAAAGTTAAGAAGTTGAACTATCTATCTAGGGAAGTGGTAGGTACAAATCCAGAGGTAGACAGAGAAATTTGGAGAAATAGATGTTTTGAGTGGTGATTGTTGGAGTGCGCTCATATTTTTTGTTTTTATAAAGGTATTTTGTAAACCCTGGTAAGTATTGACAGTCAATTGAGACTCGTCACAGTGGGAGATATCACTCCTCTGATGCATTTATGTAAGACATTTCCAAAGAACATGCCCATGCTCAAACAGTATAGAGAAAGGCACTGTAGATAAGATGTTCATGCCATAGCCACAAGGGGATCATTGTCGAAAGTGGTATTGCAACACATGACCACATACTTGCACGATGCGTACACAGGAAAGAAGGAAGAGAAGAGGCTAGCTATGTTAGTACTCTGGAAAATGTACCAGAAAGAGAGGGAAGATCCGCCAACCGAACAGTGGATGCTTTATCAGTGTAAGGAGGAAGGTGTTGAGCCCTCAACTGCCCTTACCTGGCTGGAAGTAAAAGGTGATAATAATGGAAGAAATAGGATTGTATCCCCTAAAGGAACTGAAAGCGGTGAAGGGGTATAGTAATCCGATATACGAATCACCCGCTTATAGCAGTGAGGATAGCCCAGAGGAGAAAAAGAGAAAAGAATAGATCTTTAAGGTCTTGCAGGACAAGGAGAAGAAAAGTGAGCGATCGAAAGTATCAACAGAGATAAAATGAGATATTAAGAGATGGAAAAGATAAAAGGATAAAGCTGACAAGGTAACGCTCATACAGAATGAATGGACGGTAGGACAGATATTACGCAAGCTAGATGGGAAAAGCATTGAGGAAATACGGCAAAGGGAAGATCAGTTCGAACAGGATAGAAAAGACAGGGAATGGGAAAAAAGATTAAAGGACGATGAGCATAAAAGAAAGAACAGCCAGAAGCAAGAACAGATGTATCAGGAGGAGCAACAAAAGAAAGAAGAAAGGGCAGAGGAGCAAAGGAAGTATGACAACAGGCAGAGAGCAATGGAAGAACGGGATAGGCAAGAAAGGAAAAGAGAAAAGGAGGAAGCCCAGAAATTAAGGGAAAAAAGAATACAGAGACTAAGAGAAGAGGAAGAAACGAGAGCAGGGGCAAGGAGAGAAGAGATAAGACAGGAATAAGAGGTAGTTATATGGGAGGTGAAAAAGCGAAGAGAATTAGATGAAGAACTAGAATGAAAGAGAAGATAGCGGGAGAGCGATATTGACCTCATTCAGAAGGAGCTGATGGAGCCAAGTCCAACAATACAATGGGGCAGTATAGAAGAGTTCCTCCCTTTAAAGGAAGTGACATAAGGGCCATCTAGAGTAGACTTAGAAGATAACTTTGATATCGGAAGTATCAGAGACATAATCGATAAAGCCTATCAAGAATTAAGGGAAGGCAGCAAATCTGGAAGCCGAGGGAAGGGAGATACAATGCTGGTCCTCCAATCACAAAGCAAAGAGAGTAATCCATTAAGTCTCAAGCACAGAGCCTTATCCTTAAGAAGATTGACCTTAGATAAGGATGAAGGGGATGAGAGTCATAGTAGTTGGGGACTTGACTTGTCAGACGAGGTGAAGGAATCCTTCTGTGTGGAAGAGGGAGACGGTGCATGTGCCCCTGAGGGAAGCCTGCAGGTGGACGGAAGTATAATGGTCTGATCCAAAGAAACCAAAGGATAGAAGGCCAGATCCAGTGGCATATCCAGAGCGTCCCAAAGGACAATCGTATAGTGAGAAGGGAGAATAATTCCATATGTGAGTAGTTTAAGATTGTTACCAGGAAGGAGGCAGTCAGGAACCATTGTCCCTACTATGGATAGGCAGACGATGGAAGCCGATTGCGGGTTAAGGTTTATGCAGCTTCCCTTATTGGAAAAAGGGGAAGCAAGACCATAGTTATTCCATGGCCTCAGATGGATAAGGATAATTTAAGATGCAAGCCCCCGAGTTTGACATCGGGTGCAGGAAAATTGATTTATAAATTGGAAAAAATGACGGTTGGAAACACACTAGCAATAGAGAACATTAAGGGTCTCTTAGCAGCTATTTTTGGGGAAAGAGCTGATGACATATGGAAGAGAGCGGGCTATTCAAGTGTGACAGCACAGAACACAGCGCACAATGGAGTGCTGTTTAATATTTGCAGAGCAGATGTTTGAAGTGCTCTCAGAGTACAGTATCCTGACACGTCAGACATGGGTGCAATCATGACATGCAAGATGAAGGAAGATAAAGACCCTCTTGCTTACATTCAGGACATTCATGAGCGTTGGACTATTGAAACAAGGGAACTGTTGGAAAAAAACGTTGGCATTATTTTACCACATTCTATGTCAGGGATTACCCAAGCAAGTACGGAGGCAAATGAAGAAGCAACTGGGAATGGAAGCAAAGTAATGGGCTTAAATACAGTCGACAATATTGCATAACTGTCGGCTGTTGCAGGAGAAAAATAAAAAGAGACATGAGGCTAGGAAACTTGAGGCAGCTAAATTAGTTCAGAAGGAATTGTGAAAATATGCCACAAAAGGGGCAGTATTGACAAGCGGAGAAGTGCTTGGAGTACAGCAGGCAGCAGATAGATCGCAGACAAATAATCAGCGCTTGATGGACCAAGGAGGGGAATGGGTTTGCACCACGAGGTAGAGATATGGGCTACAGAGGAAGGGGTGGGTTCCAAAACCATCAAGGTGGGTTTCAAAATGCACAGATTGAGAATCAGAATGTGCAAGGAGGATTTAATCAAGGGGGACTAGTCGGATGGGCTCCTCTTGTAGCTTTGACTTCTGGGATAACAGGGCACATTTTGCGCATATGTGGGAGCCAAGGATATGTACAGAATGGCCAATTCTCAAGAGGCGGGACAGCTTATCCTCCAGCATATAGCTCACAAGCTAGGGAAGGGTTTGCCCAAGATCAGGCAGTGTATCAGACACAGAGGCTATGAATGCAACCGGCACAGCAACCACAGCAAGCACAAATAAATCCACTGCAAGGGCAGTCATAGCACGCCCCTATGTAGATACAGCAGAAGGCAAACACAGGACAATTATTGCCACCTAGAATAGGAGGTGTCACTGTGGTGGGAGGAAATCTTTTCAAGGGTAAAGGGGTATGCATGTATTCACAATAGGACAGCTCACAGGGTGACTTGATGTGTTCAGTATAATCAGTGACACCAGACCCCCAATAGTAAACAAGGCTCGATATGACTATAGGAGGCAATTATTTTTGTTTTAGTAGACACTGGGGCTACTTGTTCCTGTATACGAGAGGGAAAATATCCAATGTTGGGGATTGCCATGAATGCCCAAGGGTTCTCTGGAGCTATGAGTTTAGAGGTCCTTTTACTGATGAATTACCAGTCTTTATGGGAGAGTGTGAAATGTCTGTTCCGTTGTATTCTCGACAGACATCAGTTAACATTTTGGGAAGAGATTTGATGACAAAACTCAACATGACGATTTCTTTAACTGACAAAGGAATATTATGTTCCATTCCTGGAACACATTACATGAATGTGGGCAAATTTATATTGGCATTCACAGGGCAAGTGGCATACCAATAGAGCTAGAGATTTTTCTTTATGGGGTGACCATTCTGTTTACATGGCTACCTGGCTTAGAGGGAAAGACTATGAGGACATCTGATAAATTTTTATTTAGACCACAGGTACCCATGGACGAAGAGGGGCAACAGACTATCCCTATAGAATTAGATGCAGCCATAGTACGAGGGGAAATGGCGATGCTCGAAGGAACCGATGATGAGGGTAGGCCCATGGTGAACAGTGATAGCTATTGAAGAAGGGTGCAGGTTGACTGATGTTACTGATGATGACATGATTAGAGATGACCCAACAGATGATGAAGTAGCATTCTTTATGAGCATTACATACTGGATAAGAATAGAGAAAAGGGAGATCCCACAGTGAATGGCGATAATGCTGCAGCGTCCAGCATTTTTTGATGAAGACCTGGAGAAGGTGTCATGGACTACAGGCCCTTATGATGTAGGATTGTTAAAGGGAATAAGGGAAGCTAAAATAAAGCTGAAGCCAGGAGCGATTTTACCTCGAGCAAGACAGAACCCCATGTCTCGAGAGGCAGATGAGGGTATTTTCAAGACTATTTCAGCACTGATGGAACAAGGTATTCTGGTGCTGTCAGAATCATTGTGCAACACCATGGTGTGTCCTGTGAAAAAAGGGTTGTGGAGATTTATACAAGATATGAGATCGATTAACCAGATTGTAGAGGCACAGTTTCTTTTAGTTCCTAACCCGGCAACAATATTATGCAGCATCCCAGTAGAAGCACGATATTTAACGGTGATCTATTTGAAAAATGTGTTTTTCTCTAATCCGTTGCACAAAGACTCACAAGACTTGATTTCATTTACATTCCGCAAAACTCATCTGAAACATACTAGCCTGTACAAGGGTACTGTGAGTCTCCATCGATGTTTAATAGAGTCCTGCAGATGGACCTAGGCAATATTGATTTGAAGAGTGTTGTGATACAGTACATAGATGCTATTTTCATTTGTAGCACCACAGAAGATGAGTGCAGACAGGACTCGATTCAGCTGATGACTATCCTAGCAGACAAGGGATATATGGTAGACAAAGAGAATAAACAGTTTTGTCTAGAACAGATGTTGTGAAGACCGTTGATCTCACATAAGGGAAAGAAAGGGACACCTGACAGAGCTGAGGAGATTATGAAAACTGCAAAACCACACATGGTAACGCAGATGCAACAGTTTATGGGACTGTGTAATTACGTTAGAGCATGGATGTTTGATTACAGTTCATACACAAGACCCCTTTTGCAGGCTTTGAAGAAAGCACAGGTGAATAGTGTCAAAATAGAATGGAATGAGGAAATGGAGGAAGGGTTTGAAGATTTGAAGAAAGCAATTTGTACAGCTCCTGTTTTAGAAATTCCCAATTATGCTGAAGAGTTTTTCTTATTTTCGCACACGAATGGGACAGTCATGACTGCAGTGCTTACACAGAAGACCACATTGGGGCACAAGCCTCTAGCATATAAAAGTGGGATTCTAGACCCAGTTATGAAGGGACACTATCCTTGCGAACAGTCATTGGCAGCCGCCACGTTCGCAATTTCGAAATCTACAAGCATTGTAATGGGTTGTTCTATGACTCTTTTTATGGATTATGCTTTGTTTGCCATTTTAGAGAAACCCAAAGGTACATTGACATCCCAGAGAGCTTCCATTAATGAAGTGATAGTTTCAAACCAAGCGATTAAAATTGTCAGATGTAAAATAGTGAACCCTACCACATTTGTAGCTGAGCCAGTGGCAGAAGGTGATCATGTGCATGACTACGCAAACTTTGAAGAATGGTATGATGATATATAGCGTGTAAAAGAAAACGTGTTGTCAGGAGGGGAAATTCTCTTTGTTGATGGTTGTTCGAAAATTGATCAAACGAGTGGAAAAAGGCAGTCTGGCACAGCTGTAGTGAGGTATAGAGCAAATGGCGAGTCTGAGGTTGAAGCAAGTGCAAGACTACTGTCTCACTGTTTCTTTGGTGCAAGCAGCAATATTAGTAGCGCTTATTGTCGTGCTCAAGAAACATGAAGGCCAGGAAGTGATGGTGTACAGTGACGCTGCCTATGTGACATCAACCATATATGCAGGGTTTGCATGTTGGAAAAGGAGGGGTTACTTCTGAGCAGACGGCACTCCAGTGCAACACGCATAATTATTGGACAGGCTTATCAAGGTACTCCAACACCCAGCAGCCATAGCAATAGTTAAATGCACAGCGCATACTAAGCGTACACATTTTATTTTGTGCAAGCATGAAGACACAGATGCAGAAGCCAAAAGGGTTGCATATTCACCAGATATTTCAAATTTTGATACTCCAGATGTTAAGGAGAAGGTTGCAAAATTATGGTAGTGAAAGAAGGATTCAATCATTTGCCGAGAACTCAATTAATGGAGATTCAAGGAAGTGCACCACAGGAAGAGCAGCAATTATGGAAGTGAAGGGGGTGTTCTTTATCCCCCACTGAAGCATTATGGTGACAAGACAGCACTGGAAAGCCGGTGATGCCAGTAGCATTGTTAAAGGTAGAGCATGAACAGCTGTACTACACTGCGCACGTAACTAGGGAAAGTCTTAATGCAACAATTGCGGAAGATTGGTTTAGTCCAAACTTGTTAGAATACATTGCATTTTATGTAGTAAACTGCATTGTATCTCAAGCTAGGCATACACTGCAAACAATTAGAGGAGTAATTCCTCAACCAACTGTTCCTGTTCCACATTTACATATTGACTATCTTGATATGCTACAAGTATGTAGTGTATACAGGTATCTGATAGTGGTGTGTGTCCTCTTTCCAGGCGGAACAAAGCCGGTCCATGTGCATACCCTGATGCCACTTGCATAGCAAAGTTTCTAGTACGTGAAGTCTTTCCAAGATGGGGAGTATGTAAAGTGCTGAGATCCGCTAATGAGCCAAATTTTGTCAATGAAGTATTTGAACAGATAGGACTATTGTTGAGTATTAAGCACACATTTTCTTCTGTTTATCACCTGTAAGCCAACGGGATATGTGAGGAAACCAATGGTCTCCTTAAAGAAAGCATTGCAAAGCTGAAATCGATGCTGAAAAAGGGATGGCTATATTGCCTGCCCTTAGCTTTTTATGCCCTAAGGAATCAGCTGGGTTCAGACCATCAGATCACACTCCATGAACTAGTGACAGGAAGGCAAATGAGAATGCCTTTGACTCCTTCATCAAGGAGTACAAGTGTTGGCCAGAGTAGAGCAAAAATGTTAGGAAATGAGTTACATGAATGTTTGATATGTATGACTTCTAGCATCCCTCTCATTTCAGATCACCTCAAGCGTCAGGGCGGTCGGTCTCAGAACACAGATGAAAACCATTCAGCAACCGGATCCTCTGAACTTTTATCAGCACCAAGACTATTTATTGGCAATACCGTGCTAATTAAAAACTTCACTAGGAAGTGGCACGAGCCAAGATTTGACGGTCCTTTCATTGTTGAAAATGTACTCTCTCAGCAAAAAGTCCAAGGCAGACAAGTGTGGATCCACCTGAACAACGTCAAGCAATATACAAGTGAGACCACAGCACCCCCAACCATCGAACCAGAAGCAAGACAAGAAGAAGAATTTCAGCATGTACAGACTTGATCGATGACAAAGAAGAAGGACAGTAAAGCTAACTGATTAATAAATGCAGATTTGCATTTGGACTGTAGCTCCCCCTGGACACTCCTTATAGATATTATAGCAGGCATGCAATTCATTGATTGAGTCACAGGAGTCTTTGAAAAGGAACTTTAGAGAAATGCTGATGTATCTAAATTATGCCTAAATGACAGCACTTGTTTAAGAATTGGAAACGTGAGCCCTTACCCTGATATGTTTCTTACAGAATACTTGTATGGCTGAATTCATGGTCCTCCCAGAAAGAGATGTACATCGCCTTGTGCTTGCTGTTTTTGTGTTTATTCTTCAAGCTCATCTGGCCCTTGTTAGAAGAGACTGTGACATATACACTTATTTACAGGATCCTAAGAATGGCCCTGTATCAGAAGGCTGCTCGTAGCAATAGTACAGGAATTACTACAGATACCCAATCTATTACAATTTCAGGAGTAAAGTGTTTTTCCTTCCTGAGAATTTTATTAAAAATGAGGAATGTTGAAGCTGGTACGATTTCAGAGAATGAGCAAGCCCAAGAGATTCCAGAATGGTACAAGTGGTGGGGATTATTATGTTGGTTCGCGATATACATATGCACAGTTATGCTTTGTGTGTTTTGGTTTCTCATGATTCACCTTTTTTATACTTTTGATCCAAATAAGGCAGAAGTCCCTTTGATTCTCTCCACTCCAGGAGCTTTTGTAGATTTGCCAACTACTAATGAGTCAAAGCCCCTTGTGTTGTCCCACCAGCATAAGGCTGTTTTAGACATGTTTCCACAGGCTACAACCATTTTGTTAGGGAGACACAGGAGACATGCAGAGGAAGACAATAATGGAATAAACACTTATTTAGACAGAACAGCACATGTGGGTAATAAAATGTGGTATCAGCACATAAAAAGGGTGGGAGAGAAAAGGTCTGAAGAGAGTTGCTATGTCTGTGCTCTCATACCTTATGTCATGGGTACTTCCAAATTGTTCATAGCTACAGAAGTACCAGTGCAAACAGCTCATTGCCTGATGCATCTCGTGCTCTGCACACCAAGAGGACAGATTCAAGGTCGAACAGCATCCTTGGTGTGGATGAATAAAGTGACAAATCAAAGAGAAGATAATTATGTGCAAGATTTGAAGACAAGTGGAATGTTAGAAACAAGGAATCTAGTAATAAGATATGAACAGCCTGGAATGAGTGGAGCAGGACTCAGGATGGAAGAAACCAAGATGCTAAATTGTGAAGGCAAGAATAAAGAAGAAATACAGGGATTCAGGGAAAGAGGACAATTGCAAATTAAAGGAGCAGTGCTTACTCACGAAGGGTGAGCTGATGGACTGATTGTGTGCAGAGCAACAGCGATAACTAAACAGTACAAGTCAGTTATAGAAACTGCAGAAAAATAACGCAAAGATCAATGGCCAAAGATTACAACGTTGTTGTCATGGGTCGACAATAAAGTAGGACCATTGCAGATAATACCTCTAGCAAGTGCATCCTTGTGTTTCAGACATAATGGCACGAGGAAGGTTTGAGAGAATCATTAGTGTTGCTGAAATTTTGATGTACCACGAATGAAGGATGGAATAGTCGTCCTATTGGATCATTTGTGGGCTTGTGGGTCAAGAGCCTACATGAAGCTGCCCAAAGACAGGGAAGGGATGTGCTCTATAGTGTGTATTCATGTTCCAGCATCATCAATTACTAAGTGTGACCTGGATATTGGAGAGTTTCCAAAAGCAGATACCCATTTGAAGAGGAGAAGATTGCTTGAATTTCTCAACCGAACAAAGAGGGAGAATTGCTTTTCAGCTGAATCGATAGAAGCCTTTTCTGCTATTCCATATGAGCAGAGGTTGTTCAGCCAGACTTCAGCAATATTGATGACTATCTTTATGCCAGAAATCCAGATGATGGCCAATGGAAAGTGGTTGCAAATCAATCCCTGGGAGCTCCTGCAGACAATCAACACTACCATAAAAGGATTCAATGCTATCAAAGAAGAGTTGAGGGACATGAGACTGATGACCCTCCAGAATAGATATGTCCTTGATATGATCACAGCGATGGATGGAGGAGTTTGCACCAACATTGGGGAATCATGTTGCACGTTCACACCTTCTCATGATGAAGAGAATGGGACCTTGACAGAGGCCATAACGTTGCTGACGAAACTGCACAATCAGATGGAAGATGAGATAGAAGACATTGCAGTTGACAGTTAGTTCATGTCTATCTTCTCATGGGTTCAACAATAGATGGTGAATATCTTCAAGTTCCTGTGAGCAGTGTCAGTGATGGTGATGTTTGGATTATGTCTGATCAGGATAATAATTACACAGAGCAAGAAGACAGCAAAGAAGGCAGTTGGAATGAACATCATGATCAATGTCGAATCAGGGTTTGGACACAAGGAGTCAACAGATGAAGAGATTAGAAAATATATAACGAGGCCAGCATCGTAGCACCTAAGGGAACAAAGTTCCTGCATCCAAGAAATCACAAGAAGCATGTAGAAAGATGGGTCTATTGTAACCCGAGTAAACAGTGCAGCTACATGACCTGGAGAGTTGATGAACATGTAAAATCAGCAGGACCCCTGAAGGGAGTGGTAAAGATCTGGACTCCCAAGAAGCACTACTTCAAGAGAAGGTCCCAAGATGCACAAACTGGTGAAGGAGTGGTCGATGAATCAACCAGAGGGGGAGTGTAGAGGAGCAGCTGAATGCCTCTGCCGGAAGTACCGCCCACATCCTTCATAAATGTTGGAAGCCAGAGATTGCGACATGCACACCACCAGTGATTGTGCCTATTCCTTGGAGATTCTTTGAGAAAGGATATCCATTGAGAAGACCCTATATGATGTATCCCAGTAGGGATGACAATCGCTTGGCAGAGATCCCCAAAGGAATATAAAGACGAGAGAAAGAGAAGTTGGTGATGTCACAAGAATCAAGCGTGACGCACTGAGAAGAGTGGCTGAAGAAGAGAATGTATAGACCTTATAGAATCTGATGACGAAATAAAGGATTGTGCAAACTATCATAAGCGGAATGAAGATTGCATGTGTGAAGAGCACTGCTGAAAATGCAAGCTGTTTTATAACTTTACAGATGCAGCAATGCAAGTAGACTAAATGATCTGAAAGGCTAGCGATACTTATTGAATATACTGCAGGCGGTGCCGCCATTATATAGAATTCTGGACATCAGTGTCACATATTTAGTAAGCCAAGTCCCATGGAGAAAGAAGTATTTGAGGGCTGTGAAGCAGTAAGAAAGCAGCTGAAGATCGAGGAAAGGCCTAAAATAGCTGTCTGGCCTGGTGTCAAAAGATGGAGCTGCCAAGAACCGGTTATCTATCCTTAACGAACAGTGAACGTGAGAAGCTGAATCAGCCCTTGTTAAGGTGCAAAGAAAGAACCCCACAAGTGTCAAGTTTGTTAACTCAAGACAATTAAATTCTGCAAAACAGGCCGAAATACAGTCTCCTGTCACGTGAGTCAAGGATGGAAATAGGAGTTGGTCATGCAGACCTGAACTATGATAGGAGTGTGCCTATACTCCCTTTTATTCTCAGGAGCATGGATACTTTACAAGGACAAGTTCAAAGACTATCTGAATGGGAGACGGCATGAGCGATGAGAGATGTTGGATAATTGGGTGGGGAGACAAGGTCAAGTCCACCCACTAACACCTGGGGTACCAGCTCACAACCAATTGTAGAGGGCTATACAACAAAGGGCCTTATAGTTTGAGAGCCAATGATATATTGTGTACTTAATTACTGATGAAGGTGACTTGCACTACGGGTGGGCATAAGTTGTCCATCTGATCGAGAGACCCAATCACAACCTGTCCCTATATAGAAAGTGTACTTAGATGTTCCCCTTAAGCCAACCACATCCCCTATACGTTTACTTAATTTGCCACATAGTATGACATCACGTATGATGAGTTTTTGCTATAAAAGTATAATGTTTTATGAAAAACTTTTAGACATATGCTGTTTGACGTCCGTTGATGTCTGTTGTAACTCCCTGTTTTAAACAATTGAAAATAAAACAGTCGAGAGAGATTTTTTTTTGTCAAATTCCTGAGTCAGTCTTATTATTCTGCATCACATCCAAAGTGACATGTTACTTATTTGAGGACCCCCGGGTTTAAGATGCTGAGGTAACACCATTTTAAATCCGGTCGTAAGCTCAAATGGAGACATTTTAGTTTAAGAAGATGTTCCAGACCTAATAGCCTTCAGGGCGAGTGGTAATTGAATGTCCCAACTGGCTCCAGAGTCAGCCACAATTATTTTCAGTATACCCACAATTGTCTTGTTGTATCTCTCTACCCCCCCCCCCCCCCCTGCTCGATGCCAGGTGGTAGGCAATGTGTAGTTTTCTTTTTACTTCTAGAATCTCCCACACCTTTGATAACACCTCACTAGTAAAATTACTTTGTTGGTTTGACTCAAACCTTTGCGGTGGCCAAAACGAGCGAAGATATGGTTGTTTACTCTAGAGGAACACATCACTGGCTCGAGGAAATCGACTTGTAAATCTAACCAAGGCAGTGTTATTCCCCTTTTCTGTAGGCGAGCTCTGTGTGTGAGAGAAATGGATTGAAATTGAGCATATATTAGACACCCTTTTAGCTAAATGTCGAGGTCCTGGCCCATGTGTGGTCACATCCAGATAGGGATCTCTGTACCAACAAACCATCTTGGATTTGGAACATTTTGGAAAACGTCATCAATACCCTCTTTACCGGTATAATCCAATTCTGTTAGAGGAAAACTCATGGGGTCTTAAATGTGTCGATAAAATGTTCCCAAATTTGGGTCCTCTTTCTGTGCAGTGATCAAATCTGCATGTGAGGTATCTTTACTCCACTGGGCAGTCGAGAGTTCACTCTTGGCACAAGTTTGAGACTTGGTGGATTTCACCCAGTTGAGATTATGTCTCTTTTAATTGAATAGCTCAGGGGCAATGAAGATGACGCAGAGCACCATTGGTTCGATCCCCGGGTCCGTGCTTAGAAACCTCTGGGTATTAAGGACGTTATAAATAACCAATCATCATCATCATTCCTCTGCAGAGCCACAGTGTTAGCCAGCTGGCCAGCCAGTTCATTCCCTGTTTTATCAGACCCTTCTATTTTGGAATGACCTCTTATCTTCTTCCAATCGATGTCCATCTCATAAGAGGCCATCAGATCATTAATTGACAGGATCAGTGTCCCATTATTTCAAAGTTTATTGTTAGCACAAAGCATGCTTAAATTCTGCCAGTTAATCGGGTGTTCTCTGAATCCATTCATGAAATCAGAGTCAGTAATTATGGCCAGTTCTGTGAGTTGGTGGTGCACTGCACTGAGGATGGCTTGGTGTGCGGCCATCAACTATGCCACCTGAATACTTCCAATTTTGTAACCAGCAAAGGTCTCACAGTATCATTCACCCAGGCATTCCCAATGACAGCCACTAGCACTATTTCCCTGTTATTATCAACATGGTATGAGCTCCCATCTATAAACTGTGGGTATCCCCTGACAAGTGTGTCCTTCATAGACCTTGTGTGGGGCAAGTTAGTTATGCCTCTATATTGTCTTTTGTCATTAGGTTTTCATCCTAGAGACAGTTTCCATGAGCACAATCATGCAAGTCAGACAATCCTTGTGCTAGAATAATCTTCTTGTTTTGGCCACATCTGACATGCACAGGAAATCTTTGCATGGGCAAAATACAGGACGAAATTCTGGAATTACTGTGATTAATTCAATGGACTCATAATTGTTTTCCTGATGGTGACCTCCTGCCATGTGGCCAGGGAATGGCAAATTCGAACTAATCCTGATCCTGGGTGCAGTTGTATAAGGAAGGACCACATGGGAAGAGACAACTGCCAGGGAGTTGTGATGACTTCATTAGAGGAGTCAATGTGTTCCCCCCTTCCTCATGAGGAAGACCCTCTAAAACAGGTGTTTTTAATGGACTATTGTCATTCTAGTCAGGCCCCTACCTTTCACCCAAACACTCACAACTCACAGATAACACCCTTTTCCTTTTATGTGCCTTATTATGAAAACTGAGAGTTAAAAACCCTAAGACAGTTATGGAGTTCAACTCCCATAACCACTCAGGTACTGAGAAGAGGTGGAGGACAAAAGAGGTTATGCAGAGGGACAGGAGCTCAAAGTGTAACATGCAGACTTAGTTGTTTTTCCAAACCTGTAATGAAACAGACTTTTAAAAATGGCAACCACATTATGGAAGAACAGAGAGAAGGTTCAGTGAACAGTGCAGCAGAAGAGGACATTGCCATATACGTCAGGGCTCCTGAACATGCAGACTGGTTCTTTTTCCAAACCTGCAATGGGCGGGACATTTAAAAATGGCAAACACATTATGGAGGAGAGAGGAGGTGCTGAGAGAAGTGAAGCAGAAAAGGGTGTTGCTAAACATGCTGGGGCTCCTGAATTGAGAGCACAGTGGTGTAGCCAGCAAAGCAGAGGAGGCCACTGAGAAAGGAAAAAGAATGCTGCATGCGAGTACGAAGGACCATGGAGGTGCCGGGAGCAGAGAAGGAGCTCCTAGAGGCTCAGTCACTTAGCGAACCAGCAGCCTTCATCCCAGGCAGAGGAGGAGAGCTGGCGTGTGACCCCTTAACCACACTGGGTACTGGGAAGGCGCTCACACACTCCGACCTGAAAGGCAGATGAAGACGTCACAACAAAGACATGCAGGCAATGTATGGAATGCTGGAGAAGACCGGTGAATCGGCCCAATGCAGCTGGGGACCCCTGGTCATTCCGCCAACCGCGCCAACAAGTGAATGAATGCTACAAGATTGCTAATGCAGAGACAAAGTTTGTTTGAATGTATTCAAGCAAAGTACAGATTCAGTACTCAATAAGAAGAATGTTTGATGCAGAACATATATTGGGGCAAAGTTTATTTGATTGCAGCCAAAACAAAGTCCAAAGGCAAAGTTTGTTTAAAGGCAAACAAGACAAAATACAAAGGCCAAGTTTGTTTGAATGCAGCCAAGACAATGTACCCATGCAAGATGCCATAAGAAGAATGTTTGTGTGCAGACAAGACAAAGTATAAAAGTGAACCCCAATCAAATACAGAAGCATAAGATGCCAATGTGTGGGAGAAGTTTTGAGCAAGTACATTTGAGCAAAATGTTACCACAGATAGATATATTCCTTTTAGTTTGGCAGTCACAATGTGCCTTTCCAGTACCCTTCTGCAACCTGTTTTATTTGTTCACATGTTCCTTGCCTCCACGCAGAAGTACATACAGTTTGAATTCACAAGGCACATTAGCAGTGTTGACATTTTTGATGCTGGCTTTTCTAGTCTGCGAGGATGCCTTCCCATTATAAGAATATATTTCTGCAAATTTTGGGCCTAACTTTGGCCCAGAAAACCCTTGTGGATTCATGGAAATGCCTGAACTTGGGAATGTTTCCTCTATAACAAAAGATCGAAGTGCCCTGTATCTACCAAGAAGGAAAATGTTTAGTCACCTATTGTCACCCGGATCCTTGATTTCTCTTGTGGGCCTGGTGTAATCGATAGGATAGACCACATCACATTTTTCTAATGGGCTGTCCTATTGTGGATACACATTCTGTCCCATGCCGGTGAAAAGATGCCCTCCCACTACTGTTACACCCCTATTCTAGGTGTAGGTGTCTGTGTTAATATGTTTGCCTACCACGGTGCCAACATGTTCTGTTGTGCAGATGCCTGTGTCTGAATTGGTGCTGGCTGTCTCTGAGGTTGTATTGCCTGGTGCATCTGCTGTATTTGTCAAGCATGTGTCTGACACTGGGCCTCATTACGACCCTGGCGGAGGACCATGTTGCAATTTGCACCATGGTCCATGGCGCAGAGCTGCCAACTCCGCCATGGGGGTTGGCGGACTCACCGCCCCATTCCGACCTTGGCGAGGCGGTTAGTCCCCAATCCCCATTTACCCTTCCCCATTCCCATTTTTGCCCCATAGGGTATAATGGGAGTGGGGAAGGCGTTAATTACGCCACCGTAGATTACGGTGGCGTAATTAACAAGAGGTCCCGTAGCGCCATGGATTTTTCTGCCCGGAAAATCCGGGCGTAAAAATCACCATGGCGCTACGGAAAGCCGTAATCTGGCGGAGAGGTACGCCATGCATTACGCTGGCGTAAACCCCTCTCCGCCAGGGTCGTAATGAGGGCCACTGTGTGTGATCTTGGCCATAGTTTTCTGGTGGTTCTGCGCTACAGGGTGGGGGTTATGCTGGCCCACCTTTTGGGTCTACTGATTGCCAATTCTGTTGCATACCTCCCCTACTCCTGCATACACATAAAATGTTTCTAATTTTCTCACATATCAAACACTGTAGTGGAGGTCCTCCGGATCATGGTTACCTTCCATTAAATCCTCCTCATTGCAGAGCTTGGAACTCAAACCCTTTGCCTCTGCATGTCCCTCATCTCCGGGGATAATAATTATACACTCCCCTCACTGCAAATGTTTTGTTTATTCCTGGCTGTGCTTGCTGTGCTCCTTGTGCATTATGTTTTTGTCCCCCACTTGTCAATACTGCTCCTTCCACTGTGAACTTTGACAGTTTCCTCTGAACAAACTTAGCTTCCTCAATCTTTCTGTCTTCATCTTTATTTCTATCCTTCTCTTGCTTTAGCCACCAATGGTGAACAACCATCAATTGTATTTTTCCCCATGGTTTTGCTTCTGTTCCCACTATTTATATCAGTTGTCTTTCTACTACTTCAAGACGTCCCTGACATAAAATGTGATAAAAATTGTCATGTTTTGTCCCATGGTTCCCTAGTTTCTAGTCTCCATTTATCTTGAATGGCCTATATATATGCAGCTCGATCCTCATCATCTCTATTTTTAAGCTTTATAATACAATTGCGCTCATACCTGATAAATATGGGTACTGTACCCTAGACACTCTCCATATGTCATCTCAACAATTATAAAAAGGTGCTCTCTCATATTTGATATTTTGTGCCGTCACCCTGGGATATCCAGCTCACCTCTAAATGTCGTCTGATTGTTCTTCCAATATGGCAGCAAACAGGCTTTTTATGGCACCTACTGCTAACGTCATACCAGCCGTCATCCTTTCTAACTCATAAATCCATTTGCCTGATCCTGATCTGAGTGGTGGTAGCATACAAATGCAATTATTTGTATCAATTTTTGGCCATGGGATATATTGTGGCAGACCACCTCCTTTCTCTAATAAGGGGAATTGTGTTAACCCGGTGCTCCGTCCTAATGCGGCTGACCCCCTTTGTCTTTGTCACCACGTCTGTCATGCTAACCCTACTCTCATTGTCCTCTTCATATTCAAACATTGTATCCTCACTGTCTTCATCCTCTCTTTCCTCAAAGTCTAATCTTTTAAGGAGATTTCCCTTATATGTTCCACTCATTGCCTCTTCCAATACAACCCTTTGTTCACCTTGTGGGGCCCTTCCACTACTCTCCCTTATATTGAAGCCATCTCTCCTACTCCTGTACAGCTTGCCAATCTTCCTTTGTTTAGTTCCTTTCTCTTCTCTGTTTGTAAGCATATGTTTGTTAATAATGTCATCAATTTCCTTTTTGGGGCCTCTCCCTAATTCTTTCCTCAACTCATTGTCTTTTTCTCTCCCTCTCTTCCTTGTGTTGTCTTTCTCTTTCCCTCTCTGCATCCCGTCTTTTATCTATGTACGCTCTTCTTCTTGTCTCCCTTTCTCTTTCTGCCTCTCATTTGTTTTCCTTCTCCCTTTCTTCTTTGTTCCTTTTTTCGTTCTCTCTCTTTTCTCTTTTTCAATCTCTTTCTCTCTCCTTCACCACTCTTTATTCTTCTTCTGTCTCCTTTATTTATCTGGCTTCCCTTACTTTCTCTCTAGAATCATTGATGCCCTTTCTGTCCAGTGTAAGCATTATTTGCCCTCCTATCCATTCATTTGGTACAATAATCTCATTACTATCATCTTGCCTGCCTCTCTCTCTCTGAACCCCTTCCTCAGCTTCTGTTAATTTTGCTTGCAAGCAGTGGCACTCATCATGTGGACATTGGTCAGTATTTGCTTATTTTCACTCCACCTATAATGTCTTCAATACTGTATGCGAGAGGCACATATGTGGGATTAGTATACCCTGCTGTTGCATTTAATTTTTGTAATGGGTATAATCATTGTGCAGTTGAGGACAAATCACTGCTCTGGGGGGAGGATGAGTAGGAGGAGCTGTGAGCATCATGTACCCCTTGTCATGCTGGTTAACCATCCATTCTTTCATATCTGGCTCAAACACATCTTCCCTGAAATGTTCCATAGGTTTACTATACCTAACATGTTGCGTAAATGTTTTCCTTTATAAGCGGCATGTAAATACGTGCACATGTGTTGTAGTACTGTCTTCGAATAAGTGCCTTCTTGTGGTCAGGGCATGAACATTTTGCCCACAGTGTTTTTAACCCATTCTGTATGGTACTTAACTATGTTGTCCGGATATCGGGCAATGACTTACATAAGTGAATGATTGGGGTGTCTCCCTAGATAATAACTCAAAAACACAATTTACCAATGATCACCAAACTCTACTTCAATTCTCGCTCACCTTTTTTCCACCTTCACACACCCCTCCCCACAATATTTCCCCACAAATTAACAGAACCTTTGTCTTTCTCCAAGACCATGCCTCCTGCATCAATCAACCCTTCTGAGCACCCCCACAAACACCACTCATGCTCAGAGAAGCTTGTGAGGGATCAGAAATGAGAGACAAACACAAGGTTGTATTCTCAAGTGCACACATTTTTATTAAATTTAAATCAGTTGGAAAAACAATCTCTAGCCCTATTATAAAGAGGAACTTCACTACCTAGCAGCTAAAAAATAAGGATCTGTCTGTTTAAGGATGTCAGTAACTGAAAAACCACCCCTGTGTCCAAAACAACCTATCCTGACCCTCAAACCTTTAAACAAACAACACAAAGTGCAGAGATGTCATTAACATGATGTTAGAAAAGTTTTAAAAACTAAAAGTGTAACAATGTCTCCAATAACATTTTCCCCAATGGTAAAAACACTTGGATCCAGAGGTTGTTCCCCTGTCCCCAGATTCTTAAACAGGATGGCAAAATATCTCTTTAGCTACAGTTCCTTGGTGTCTTTACTGGACTAACACAGTTCTTGTTTAACCCAAAACTTCTGTTTAAGGAAAAGGTTCTGCAACAATCTTTCTGTAAAAGTTATTGTATCTCTGCACATCAGCTGGTATACTCTCCTGCCAGGAATCTTAATATAACTTTTAACTGCCTTATGTACTCGCCTGCCAGGACTTCTCTTTATTATTCTCAAATCTCCTATTGTACTCTGCTGCCAGGAATCATTGAACATCTTTAACTGCCTGGTATATTCGCCTGCCAGGACTTCCTATATGTTTCACAGTTCTCAAATTGAACTTCACCCGTCTGGGGTATTCACCTGTGAGAACTCTTATGCATTTCACTGTTCTTAGATGTACTGCAATAGCATATACAATACGACACTTTGTATATATCTATCTGTGTTAATATTTTTTCTCAATACTGTACTTTTTCGAAATGTCTCCCCCACATTGGCATCTCAAGCTTCTGTATTTGATTGGAATTTGCTTTTATGCTTTGTCTTGATCTGCACACAAATAAATGTTCCCTTGGTATATATTGTGCATCAAACATTCTTCTTATTAAGTGTTGAATCTGTAGTTCACTTTGACTCCATGCAAACCAACTTTGCATTTGTATATTCTCTGCATTAGCAATTTTGTATCATGCAATCACTTGTTGGCGGAGTTGTCGGAAAGCCACATGGTCCCCAGCTGCTTTGGGAAGACCCAAACGTCTTCTCCAGGGTTCCCAACATTGGTTGGGTCTCTTCATTGTGGCTACTTCCTCTGCCTTCCTTGTTTGGTTGTGTGTGGATGGCTTCCCAGTACCCGGCATGGCTCCACAGTCACATGCCAACTCTCCTGCTCAGCCCGGGATGAAGTCTGCTGCCTCGCCAAGTGAATGAACATCCGGTCTTTCGTACTCGCTTGCAGCATTCCTCTTCCTTTCCCAGCAGCCTTCTCTGCTCTGCTGGCTACACCGCTGTAGTACGTGTTCATGAGCCCCGGCGTGTATAGTGAATTCCTTTTCTGCTGCTCTGCTCAATGCACATTCTCTCTCGTCCATAATGCGTTTGCCATTTTTAAAAGTCCCGCTCGTTGCACGTTTGGAAAAACAACTAGTCTTCATGTTAAACTTTGAGCTCCTGTCACTGTGCACACACTCCTTTGTCCTCTTCCTCGTTTCAGTGCCTGAGTGGTTATGGGTGTTGACGTCCATAACTTTCATAGGGCTTTTAACTCCTGCATGGTTTTTCTCACAGTTTTCACAAAAAGTCACATCAAGGGAAAAAGGTGTAATGTGTGAGTTGTAAGTGTTTGACTGAAAGGTGGGGGCCTGATTAGAATGACAATCGGCCATTAAGAACTCAGGCATCAGAGGGTCTTCCTCATTGGAAAAGAGGGAAATACTGTGACTCATCCAATAACTCATTATATTTCCCCAGTAGTTGGCTCTTCCCATGTGAGCCTCCCTCATGAAACAGGATCAAGTAGAGGCTGCCATCCTATGGCCACATGGGAGGAGGTTGCCGGGGAATAGGTGATGGCTTTATTAGATTCATCACAAACCCCAACTCGCTGCTTCTGCAGCAGACTACACTCTTCGGTCCACATCACTGCTTCCCATCCTCCATAATTTCAAAGAATATCACTTATAAAATCCTAAACTATCTCACAACTTAAAGCTGGTGGGAGCAACTATTACACTAATACAATACAGCTGTCTTCTCAACTCTGTGTGAGATATCCATCTATTATACTATTGCACCATAGCAAGGCTTACCACGTGATCTTTCGCAAGGAATGTATTCCAGTAAATCCATAGCACTCTTAATACAGTACCTAACATAGCACACCTGTGTTATTTCAATATCTACATGGCCCCTTTGGCCCACATGATCTCTGTCTTCACCTCCAACTTCAGTTTTATGCAGATGACACTCAGCTCTCCTTCAGGCTAACATCGGTCTCTTCCTCCTCCTCGCTCATCCCGGACTGTCTGTCCACCATTCAGTCTTGGTGTGCTGCTAATGATCTCTGCCTTAAGGCCAGTAAGACACAGATCGTCTTCATAGGGAACCATGATGCCGTTTTCCCACTTTCACTCTTGGTCCTGTGCCCTCACCCACCAGAGAGGTACAAAACTTGGGGTTCATCTTCGGCTCTACCCTATCCATCTCTTCTCTTCTCACATCTCGGACATGTCCAAAAAGCTCCATTACCAGCTGCACCTCCTCAGGTATTATACCTTTTTTCACATTCCGCCAGAGGCTCGCTGTCCCCAGAGCCCTGGTTCTCCTCAGACTGGACTACTGCAACAGTCTCTGTCTCAATCTTCCCACCTCTACTCTTCGACCGCTTCAACTCATCCAGAACAGAAACGCAAGACTTATCCTTCACCTCAAGCCCATGGACTGCATCTCTCTGGTGCTGAAATCCGTCCACTGGCTCCACATGGCTGCACGGATCAAGTTCAAGTCCCTCTGCATTGTCCACAAGGATTTCTGCGGCCAGGGCCCCTACTATCTAAAGCATTCTATTTCTAAATACCAGAGGCCTCAGCTCGCCTACCTCCAACTCCTTGCGGGGGAGCTGTTTTTCCAAACAGAGATTATGGGGTAGATCCTTACCTCTGCAGGTGCTTCCCTATGGAATGGCCTACCTGCCTCTCTCCATCTTGCGCCTGACCTCTTTAAGTTCAGGAAACTCCTCTAGACATTCCTCTTCTCTTGCTCTTTCTCTCTTCCTCTCCCTTGCTAACCCCCTTTCTCTCCCCCTCCCCCCATTCACTCTCATTCCGAACCTGTTCAGTCAACTGACTGGTCGCCTGGTGCACCTCCAGAGCCTCACAGGTCTCAGGCTCCCCCGCTAGTCCTGCACTTGCCTCCGGGCCTCCGCACTCTGCCTTACATTACTGCACACATAATACATTCCATGAGAATGGCACCCACTCTGCACTTAACCATGGCCCCTACTGGACTTGGGCGCACTTGCCCCCCTCCCCTTCCCTCTCACTTCTGTCAGAGCACTTGCACGACCTTGATTGTACTAGCCTTAGCATGTTTGACCGTCCTGTCCTCCCCTATGTACCCTCCCTAGCTTGCTGTGCCTGCATGCATAGACGCATTGATGACCAACCTTTTTGTCTTGTTTGCCCCCCCACTTCTCCACCCACTCTTTGTTCATGCACTTATACTAGTAGAAATACCCTGGCCTGGTATGTTAGTTATTGCAGTTAGGTCATTCGGAATCTTCAAGGCCTAAGAATGCCGTTGATATCCCACTGTTCCCTTCCCACCTTGAAGGACTTTGAAGCACTTTACCTGTGTATAAGCAAGTTACAAATAAAGAATTACAATTATAATTATAATTCAGCTAGCATCTCTCCCACTGCCCAAGTAGCGCACATTTAGGTGGTTTTTCCATGTACTTCTGTGTTTCAAATGTAGGTGTTTCTCCCACTGCTCAAGTAATTCCCACTTAGATGGATTTTCCATGTACTGCTGTGTTTCAAATCAGATTTAGGTGGTTTCTACTTACTGCTGTGTTTCAAATCTAGACATTTCTGCAATAGTACAAATATTGCAAATTCAATGGTTTCTTCATATACTTGATTCACTTAGATGGATTTGGTGGTTAGGACATGTGTTGCACTTATATGGATTCTTGGGGTAGAAAATGTTTTAGAGGATATATTAGGATTGCCCATTCAGTGCTTAGGTTCGGTAGGTATAGCTCTCCACTGCGTCAGGACCTTGGAATTAGACCTGTTATTTTGATATTATCATGCCCAGAATACCTGTGGGGACAGCCACAGGTTTACACCTAGATATGCAGGTAACCTAGCACTGCAGCAAAAAGAAAGAACATGGAGGATTAACACATGTGGTACACAAAGCTTGTATGCCTACCTTGTCTTAGGCTACACATGGTGCTCAAAGATATATGCTGGTATCCCTCCATTCCACATAGAACTGCTTAATTCACCCCCCCTAGCATATCACACAGTGATTACAAGCAGAGATCCTTGACAACGTGCTCATTAGACTGCGTGGTTAGCATTTGTAGGACACAGGAAATTTGTAGTCCGACTATAAAGGTAACCTGTCTATTGCTCTCAGAGAATCCTATTAGCCAGTTTCTATGGAAGCCTGTCTGCCCCCTGAAAAGATGGTCCATGTTGCCCAGTCTATTGTATTTGATGGACTAGCAGGGTACTCTGTCCATAGTGCCAAAAATGTCTACTAGGGTAGTTGTTTTTTTTCTCCCCCACAGAAGATCGGATGACACAGCAACATGTAAGATAAGCTCCAGCTGAGCTTAAGGTATGTGTAAACGCACCGATTTGGTAGACATCCGCTCCAGGCGCGCCCATCAATCTACGCACTCTAGAATGCAGCTACGACTACGACAAATTCGATCTAGCTGATCACATAACGGTCACGCACTGAAACATCAGACTTGCCTCAGTACCTCTGCTATTGGAATACAGTGACAATCAATGACAAAAATTCTGTCTAGCTGGATAAAGATTCAGTCTCCTGCACTAGCGCTCTATTGTGACTTCCTGCAGCACCCGTCCATGTGCATCACCTGTTGCGTTGCTTACTCGAGCCTAGCCAGCCCTCCTAAATTCTAATATTGGCCAAATGCACACACGCATCTTAAGCCTCCTCCTAGATCTTTCCCATACCTGGCCTTCGGTCCCCAAGGGCATTCCAACCACAAAGCAGATTGAGGCCATACAAATGGGGAAATGGTGCTACATAAATGTCATCTACAATAAATACAACCCTTGTTGCAAGCTATCTTTGTTTCTCAATCTCTTATTTTGTCACAAGCCCACAATACACATAAAACCCCCTCCCCTGTTTTCCCCTATGTCATACTTACATCCACGGATCTGCTGAAGATTTTCGACATTGAGTCTCCCTATCAGCCTACTGCCCTCCACGTCCTGTGGGGTGGCCTGCATGGACCGGACAGGACTTTTCATTAAAGGTGGCTTTTGTCGACCTCTCTCTTTTGTGCATAATCCCGCTCTCCACAGGCTGCTTCTGCAGTCCTCAGGGCACAGCGGAGACCCCTTTACAGTCTGACAATGCTTAGTCTACTGTCCTCAGCTACCATGTGTTAAAGTGCCACACAATTCTAAAAAGACAGAGACGACCAGAGTCAACACAAACCAGACTCAATGACGGAGTAGACGAAGTGCATGGCGAAACCCAACTTTATTTACATTGAAACAAAGCCGGGACAGCATAAAACATTGAACTATTGTCGCTCTTGATAAACTTATTAAAAACAATTGCTTAAGTACTACAAACTCGTCATCACTGACGTCAATACATATTTTCAGTTTAAAAAACCTATGGGGGATGGGGATTAGTTAGTGGGTTTGGCTACATAAAGATTCCATACAGGTTAAACAGTTAATTGTGTTACCCATATCTGATGGCCCCACCTAGACCACCCCTATATTGATAATACTTACACTACATCGACTTCACGGCAAGGGGTTGGTTGGCATACTGCTTAATGGGCGGCATGTCTCTAAGGATTTTGATAGGTTAGCACATTATTAACCAACCTTGGACCCTTGACATGTTGTCAGCAGATGAGCCAGACAGAAAGTAGAAGGAGTGGGGCTGAAGACCAATTTTCATTCAATTAAAAGTTAGCATCCATCATTCTCAGGCCATGAAACCAAGCAATCCCTTTGCACTTGGCCTTGTGTGGCATCACGTATCTACGTGTGCATTTGGGTAGTACAGCAAGTGTCCTATCTGTGTTTGCCGCTAATGAATGGACAGTGTTCTCAAATTATGGGTCATATGCTATGCAACCATGTTTGGAATAGATCTACATTCCATCTATTAAGTTTTCAGCTAATATTAATGCATCTGACGTGTTTTCTATTGCCACTGGTGGCGCTCTTGAGTTATTCTTCATAGAATCTTTTTGCTTACTGTGCTACTGCACCTGTCTAACAAAGGTTGATTGTGCTCTTATAAAACTTGTATTAATCTGGGAGAATACTACTTGCGTCTTGGGAATTATTAGTGCCTTTGTTCCGTCGTACCGATCTTCCCTAATATCACTTAAACCTTGACACTCATTGCCAGCTACTGTCTGAGCTCATGTACAGATAAGTATTTCGGTATATTCAGCCTTTTGAGTTTTCCCGAGGCTTTGAGGCCTGTACTCATTTAGAGATGTGCTGCAGCTTCCATTTTTTATAAGATGGCTGCCCGACAACACTCTTGCTTCTATGTTAGATAGCTATATATCTGCATGACGTTCATGTTGCATTCACCTTATACATTGACCATGCTAGGTTTTCCTCATGTCTGTGGATGCTATGTTAGTATTATTCATGTCTAAATGCATATATTACCTATTGAACTTGTTTTCATGTCTAGTGCATGTTTGCTTTGTGTCTAATGCATGCTCTGTCACAATGTTAGTTTGAATACGTTTGCCATCTTCACCTCACATTGTTCCCAAACTCTGTTGTACCAGTGGGGTATAAGGGTGGAATGTCTATCTCAATAAGTTACATCTCTCACCTTCACAGCATTGGTGCGGGGGAGGGGCTGAAGCTATAGATGATGTATTCATCTGCCTCCCACACTATACAGATCCACAATTGATGAGTATGGAACTAAATGGCAGGATCTCGTCAAATTCAGACATTAGAGACTTTTGTAAATTGGCAGCAATCTACTTTTATAATCAATCTGGATTACAAGCTTGTTGGGCTTGGGCACGTGGACAACTACCTCACAGCTCTTAACAAGATATATGATACAATTCTGATAAATGGCTATCATATGCACAAGACTTAGCATGTTCACACATTTCATGAAAAGTGTTACAGACAAAATGCTCTCTAAGGGCTGATATAAGAGGTCTGGAATCAAATGATGGGTTATTTAAAGAACTCGACTAGAGGCTACAAGGGGACTGCTGTAGAAGACGAAGCTAGCAGGTTCTGTAAACAGACATGATGACCCTGATCCTGTAGGACACGTCACACGCTGTTCCAATTCGCTTATCGCTTGATGTGCGTTGCCCCCTTAAGAAAACTGCACTGGGAATGGGCAAGTGTGGCTGGCTGACATACCCCAGAGCAGAAGTTGGGGGCATGCAAGAGTTGGTGTGCTGCTGTATACTGGGACATTCTGGGCTCTCTCCCCAGCTGTCGCCTCACTCTATCGTGGTGCAGTAGGTTGTGGTGCTTTGCAGTGCAAATATCTTGGAAACCGTGCATCCTAGGGCCTGGATTTTGAGTTCCGTTCTTCGTGCCAGGACTGGTCCTTCCACGCACACATTGATGTTTTGCCAATTTCAGGCAACTGTCTCATGTATTAAGGTGCTAAAAGGCAGTGAAATCCAGGGAAGAGGGTGGGGTGTCGAAATGGCATGTAGCTAGGAATGTCCTAACAGGTAACTATTCAAAATGTGGTGCAGATTGGTGAAACAGTGTAGAATTGAATAAGAAACAATACTTTGCGAAGCCAGAAACCCACAAACAAATTTTGACTTGTGCTGAAATCCGGGGAACAGGGTGGGGTATCCAAATTTCATGTAGTCAGTAAAGTCCAGAAAGTCCTAACAGGTAAATGTGCAAAGGTTGGTGCAGATTGGTGCAGATTGCTGAAACAGTGTGGAATTGTATAAGGGTGTGGTATTCAAGAGTCAAGTAGCCAGTAATTTCTGGAGGGTCCTAACAGGTAACTATGCAAAATTTGGTGCAGATTGGTGAAACGGTGTGGGATTGTATAAGGAACAACGCTTCGCCAAGTAACAAACGCACACATTTTGACTTGTGCTGAAATCTGGAGAACGGGTTGGGGTGTCCAAATATCATGTAGCCAGTAATGTCTGGAGGATCCTAACGGGTAACTTATCAAAATGTGGTGCAAATTTATGAAACAGTGCAGAATTGTATAAGGAAGAATGCTTCAGCAGAAAGCCAGAACCAAATTTTGACTTGTGCTTTAATCTGAGGAAAGGGGTGGGGTGTCCAAATGCCATGTAGCCAGTAATATCTGGAGGGTCCTAACAGGTAACTATGCACGATTTGGTGTAGATTGGTGAAACAGTGTGGAATTGTATAAGGAACAACGCTTTGCCACGAATCCTGCCACAAACAAACAAATATTGACTTTTATTTCATAGCCACGATAGTGGCTGTGTTGTTATGGTTAAGTTGCTAATCCCATAGGAAGAACATTTTTTGGGTGAAAATCCGTCCATCAGTTTTTTTTAAAAAACAACTGAAAAGTAGGTCACAAAAAATTAGTGATATCTATGTCTGCTCCGCAGACGCACTTCCCTGTTCGCTCCGCGGACATGACACCGATTGGGAGATCGGCTTGCATTATGTTTTCGGACATACAACGTGTTCGCTGATTGGTTTGGTTGAAGTGTGAGGTGCGTCTGATTTTCCCGATGTGCCCGCCGTTTGGATCCGTGTTTGGTGTCCACGGACATTGCGGTAAAAACAAATTAAAAAACACAACATTGTACTTGCCAAAGTTATCAAATAATCTCTGGGGAGGTGAGGGGTGATGAGGATGGGATGGGATATGGCTGCAAGAAGCAAAAAACAGGTGTTTTTGTCACAAAAGTGACATGGTACATTTGGAGGTGTTCCACAATATGTGCCTAAAGTACAGGCGAAAGAGATTGCATTTTGGCATTCAAGGGATGGAGATGTATAATCATGAAATTGCGGACATGTAAACATAGATTGTTGCTTCTGCAGTATGCAACCCCAACCTTACCTTATGGTATTACAGAGTAATACTACATTCCAAATGCCCGTTCCTCTATATTGTTTATATTGGTTGCCCAATATTTATTAATATTAAATAGAAGCAATTTCAGGTTATTGTACACTCTTAATTAAAACGCTTGATGTTTATAAATTGATGTGCTGGTGCTACACCCAGAGCGCAGCAAATAAAGGGCTATTCATGTCTCTGTTAAAATGTAAGTGGCTGATATACGTGGATCTGAATAACAGTTCTCATTGATGCGGTGAGGCAAGTTGTTGAAAAATAAGAATGTATTTTGATTCTGAGTGAAAGTCACCAGCTTTGAATTTTTGTTTGCGTGCTAAGGAAGCCCACGCATCGGACACACAGTATAAGGTTCAATTGTTTTTTGACCTTGAGAGAAAGGGACCATTCCGAAAGGAATTGAATGAAAGGAGGTTTGTAATAATGAAGATATGATAAGGTTATGCATTCCAAAACTAGGCTAAGGAACATGTAAATTCAGTTTATGAAGAATCGTTGGTGCGGACGCAGTGTGCGTTATAGTCTGAGTTACGCCAAGAGAATGGAAATGGTGAATATAATGTAAGTTTGATTTTCAACGATTGTATAACCAAACGAGCATTAAGTTATTATTATCTGAACATTATTTCTGGGTTACATTGTATTTGTTTGTTCTGTGTGGCATATTGCAATGAAACGCAAGTACTTTTGTGTGTAGTGGTCTTTCTAACGTGGTTATGGGGAGTCCAGCATCGAGGTGCATGTAGACCACCACTCGGTTCCCCCAGGTTCAATGCTAATATTTCATTAAAATGTCATGTATGACCATCTCGAATTGTGTACCACTTTCCACGTTATTTTCTCTCTGTTGAGATTGTTTCATGGCTGTGCTAATCATTAGTTTTAACGCTATGCCGAATTAATAAGTCAATATTGTAATATAGATCGGCTAGTGAGACACATTTCTGTTATGTTTTTTTACACAGGTACATTCTGCCATTTTGCGATTGTCAAAGATTCCAGATGCAAACTGATGTTTTTTTTAACCGGCAGCTGAACATAGTTGTGAACACCTGGATCACAGTGACTCTTTTTTGGGACGATCGCCAAGGGCCCATATGCCCTTACGCTGTACTAGCGATTAGGAGCAATATAACACCGTTTATGGTGGTATAGCCCCAAGTTCATGCAGAAGCACTGGAATTCACTGTGTGACCCACGCGCTTCTTTTACCGAAAACGAACACCTTGTGTACGCAAAAAGAACAACGCATGTCTAACGATAAACATTTTGGATCGCGAGCAAAGAAACAAATTTGCAATATGGCATTCGTCTGATGTTCTCGGAGCATTTATTGTGAAATAAAAGTACTTTACAAATTGTACAGTGTTGTTGTTTTCTTTTAAAGTACAGTTTAATATTCCGAAATTGTAACATGCTGTGTTGTGAGTCGATGTGTGTTGATTTTCAGGTTCTGCGTCACGTAGGTGATTATGGGCGCATTTGGCTACGCTGACGAGGAACGTCACTGAGAAAGGTGGAGGATATCACTAGGTTTGGTGATGTGAGGCTCAGGGGCGGGGCATGTGATTTAGTGACGTCAGGGCAGTTTACCTTAGGCCGATGCAGCAATGGATAATATTAGCACAAGATGGCCGCGCCCTGCTGCCAGATTTCACATGTTTATAAAAGAGGAAAAGTCAGGTAGGGTGCATTGGAAATGTTTGTGCGATAGATCAACGTATGTATAAAAATACATGCCCGAACCCTCGGGACAATAATATTTTCTGAGCATTGCACTTGTCAAACTTATCAAATGATCTCTGGGGAGGTGAGGGGTGATGAGGATGGTATGGGATATTTCTGACCTTATTTTCGAATGAGTTTACAAAGTTTGGTGGGATTTTGTGCAGAGGGAGCAAAATTGGAGGGGGGGTTCCCAAAATAATGTAAAGGCTTATAAATGTGGTGCCATTTGAGAAATGTACACAAAGGTTTGCAAAAAGATTATAGATCTAGATATAAATGTTTTCGTAAACTCTGAATGGATTTTGTGAAGTGGGGGTGGCTTATATGACGATTGTATGTGCATTCATTTGACACTCTTGAAAAAATAAAACGTGGGTGGATTTCCAACGAACTTGCGTAAGGCGCATTGGTAAGGATCTACAAGCATGGTTTTACAAATGTGGCAGTGTTTTATTATTTGACAAGTGTCATAATGTAGTTAAAAAAAATTGCGGTATAGCTTTAGTGACTGAGGGGTAGCCTGTGGCCATGGGCAGTGGCCAGAATTTCCGGGTCATGCAATAAGGTCATGATCCGGACAATCTGGCTACTGGCCATGACCAGAAGGGACATAGGATTAAAGGGGCCACGTCCACCTGGGACTGGCTTTGTGGTAAAGTTATTCGAAATTAGGATAGATTTTTAAAGGGAAGAAAAATGTGCTCGTGGTAATATGGTCATAGGGTTTTCTTTTTGCCTTCTGCAGGTATCCATGGAAAGCGAAGAGTGGGCCTGTATGGAACCCCCACCTTCCCTTTCCATGGTGGCCATCTTGGAAAAGGATTTTCCTTCGTAAACCAAAACGCCACAGGGGTCCCTGTGTAGGATGAAAAAATCCTCTTTTTGAGTACCACAGGTTCCCGCTTTGGGAACCTAGGCTGGTAATGGCCTTCATCCCCCATTTCAGGTGCTGGAATGGGGGGATAATGGTCCAGAGACCTCGTTATCCACCCTCGCTTTGCTTGGGCTAATAACTTGGGCTGCTGGGAGGGTATCCACCGTTCCAGTCCCTGGAATGGAGGATGAACGCCGCAATATTCCCATTAGTACAACACAAAATGCAAATGGAAATGTTGGAAAATCGTATTGAGTCTATGTACTTTACTGAGAAATATAAAGTAGATGGAGTCCATGCATTTTTTTAGTTCTATTTTTAACTGTGAAAGGTGGTTCATAAAGAAACCTTTATTTTGTTTATGGATGGAATTTTTTAGCAGGAGAGCTTAGAACGAAAGGTGGGGAGGGAAATGAGGGAAGAGGCACCAAACACTAATATGGAGGGGCAGGTGGACAGGGGAAAATGTTGTGTGTGTGTTATTTCTAAGGTAAGCGGCAGTGTTTCTCATGCTCCTTGATTACAGCAGTGGTGGTGTCTCTTGGGGAGGAGGGATGGCCTTAGCTGATGCCATTTTAAGATAAATAGCAGTTTTGCTAAAAGTATGTACTGTGTACTGGATTGTTAATGGATGAGTAGGAATATGTGTTGGAGCTGTGCAAGGGAAATTTTGAGGTTGAAAGATCCTAGATCAGTAGAAAATGCAGTTCCAAACTGTCCGCGAAACACAGATCTTATTTTGAAGTGCGTACTGGTTCTCAGACACGTCATCATGCTGCGCGCCAGCATATGGTCCTATGGCACTCTCCAGAAGGTCTGCAATGAAGTCAGATGTTCGTAGACATTATGGTTAAGTTGCACTACTAAAAACCTATGAAATTCAGTGAAAAAATGTTGTTAAACAGACGTTATGGTTAAGTTGCGCTACTGAAAACATATGAAATTCAGTGAAAAAAAGTTGTTAAAGGGACGTTATGGTTAAGTTGCGCTACTAAAGACCTATGAAATTCAGTGAAAAAACTTTGTTAAAGGGACGTTATGGTTCCAAGTAAAACCGAAAACCCCCAGAAATTCGCCAGTTATGGTAAGCTAAGCAACCATAACTCGTGCCACCACCGTGCACTGCTAAGACTAACACTCAGGACATCAAAGATGATATCACAAATGTCATTGATTACATCACTGATGACATCACATGTCTGGCTCACTCTTTTTTCCTTTACTGATATATCTAGGCCAGTAACAGTCAGGAACTAAACATTCACTATACTATAGTACAAAGTACTATATTTGTAGACGTATACTAATATGTTCTAACAGCAATTCACTTAGGATCCACTCAAAGCGTATGAAACATATACAAAGGGGAATGCACAGACTTGGAAGACAGCAATGCTTTCTATGAATGAAGATGATTAGTAAGGTTATCAACACTGTCTTATAGTTCTGTTATTTTTTATTACTGTACTTTCCCTGGATATGCTCATATTTGTACACATTGCACTTACACTACTTTCCTTAGGGTCTAGTCACAATATGTGATAGTTATACATAGGGAAGTAGTAGCTTTGAAGCAGAGCAATCATTTCTGTGCATGAAGATAATCAGTTAGGTTATGAAGTTTGTCGGGTAATACTGCTGTTTTTTTGTTTACTTCATTTCCCTGTATATGCTCTATTTGTATGTGTTGTTGTCTGTGTTTTGTGTGCAGTAATGCAATAATGTAGTAAGTGGGTTTGATTAGGTACTTATTAAATGTTTCACAGTATGCAAGACTCTAATAAGAAACATTTATAATTTTAGTATTTAACATGGCAAGATTATTAATATTGCAACTTCATCATGTCTGCTGCACACTATGCCTATGTTACTACATAGTATATTGGAAAAAAACTTCATAATACAATGCTATTTGGATGAATACATTACTTGATGCACTAGTTACCTCATGTTATTTATTCCAATGATCCTTCACACTTTTTTATTAACATTACGATAATAATCCCTTGTACAGACTTTTCATGAAAGGTAAATGCACATGTGATGTCATCAGTGATGTCATCAATGACATTTGTGATGTCATCTTTGATGTCATGGGTGTTAGTCTTAGCAGTGCACGGTGGTGGCGCGAGTTATGGTTGCTTAGCTAACCATAACTGGCTAATTTCAGGGGGTTTTCGGTTTTACTTGGAACCATAAGGTCCCTTTAACAAAGTTTTTTCACTGAATTTCATAGGTTTTTAGTAGCGCAACTTAACCATAACATCCCTTCAACAAAGTTTTTTTACTGAATATATATATATATACTTGGGAATCCACATATCTACTCACTACCTTAGATGTAGTATCCCTGTATGCCTCCATCAGACACGCAGATGGTCTACGACCGTGTGAATATTTCCTTCATACTAGGTCCATGAACTTTTTGTCACACAGTCGTATGATATTAGACATGATCCATCTCTGTCTGACAAATAATTGTTTTTTATTCAACAGAGAATTCTATGTGCAGCTTCAGGGTACAGCCATGGGGACCAGATTTGCCCCCTCCTATGCCAATTTGTTTATGGGATGGTGGGAAAAGTTTGTTGTTTGGGGCACAGAGAACAATGTGTATACAGCCAAAATAATACTCTGGTTGCAGTACATAGATGATCTATTCATCATTTGGGATGGCACTAGCTCAGAGTGGTTAGAATTTGTCAAGAAGTTAAATATCAATGAATTAAATCTTCAGTTTACGGAAAGCCACAACAAGACTGCTATCGTGTATCTCGATATTCTTGTTAAGGTGGCTCAGGAAGAACTTATTACAGAACTTTACCGTAAACCGACAAGCTCAAATATACCGCTGCATGCGAAGAGTAATCACCCTACCTCTCTGAAATGGTCTATACCATATGGCGAATTTATTCGTATTAGAAGAAATTGTTCCAAACTGGAGACGTTTGATGCAGAATGTGCACACATGGCTCTCAAATTCAAACAACGGGGATATCCTAAACGAATACTTGAAAGAGCTTTTCATAAAGCTAGGGACCAAGACCGTTCCTCACTGTTAACAACTAAAGTGCAGCCACCTTCAGATGATCAAACAAGTGAGACTCGACTTATACTCACTTATGGCACTAATTCCCAGCATATACGACGGATTATGCGTAAACATTGGCATATCCTACAACTGGATGAACATCTAGGAACGATCTTGGGAGATAAGATGAACATTACATTTCGACGCTCTGTCTCCCTCAAGGATAATCTTGTCTCTAGCTTTATGAATCCATCTATTTCATCCATAGGCTCTTCGTGGCTTTATACACCAACTGCAGGCTTCTACAAGTGCAGGAAATGCAAGGCCTGCAAGTATGCCACAGATGTCTCCAATTATGAACATCCCATTTTGGGCAAGACTATTCCAATCGTGGCACGAATCACCTGTGACACTGAGTACGTGGTTTATGTGCTCATGTGTCCCTGTGACAAGTGGTACGTTGGCAGTACCATAGGAAGACTCAAGCTGCGTATGTTACAGCATATTAGGGCCATTAAGAATGTGGATGCTACTTACCCTATGGCTATGCATTTCAAAGAAGTACACAATAGTAAATTGGATAGTTTTACATTTTTTGGCATTCATACCATAGCCAAACACCCTAGAGGTGGAAACAGAGAATTGGCATTGAGGCAATTGGAAACTAAATGCATTTTGGACCTAGAAACTAAAAAACCAAGAGGTCACAATTTGGATGAAGAACTCTATACTTTTTTAGGAACTTAATTATGTTTTCTATAGATGTTCTTCTCCTTATATGATACCATTTTGTCTATGCACTTTCCTTTTGCAACTTTTATAACCACTTGATGAGCAAATTAATTTACTCGTGCTCCACCTTTATTGATTGATTGACTTTTTGTACGGTGTTCTTTAGGACATTTACTTTTCTATGACTTTGAATGCATAGGTTGACATTTAGCTGTGCACATTAATTCTGGTTGAAGTGTGTGTTTAAGAGGTTTGATAGTCACAATGTTGGGCTATTATTGCAATTTGTATATTTTGTACATCTCGCGCACTTCTATCTTTCTCTCTTCTTCTTTCTCTTTCTTTGTTTCCTTCTAATTGGGCCATGTGTCTCCTCGCCCTGGGCCGCCAAGGTTTTTTAATACTGGAGGGTTTACAAGTGATCGCACTGTTTATGTAATTGGGTAACCTTTTTGATTTACATCTTAGGTTGGTTTATTGTGATCATTGGTTTATAAAATATTTTTTTTGGTAAACCTCTTGCATAACAGAGGAAAATATGAAGCTTAGGTTTTAAAACTAGGGCACACGTTGTTGTGTCCTATTTTAACATTGAATTTATTTTTCTGTTCCTTGGATCAGTGCATATAGGCTCACAACTTTTAGGGATATACTGCTTTTTGGTATTGTCTTCTCTCCCTTGTTTTTTAAATATTACTCAATAATCTTCCCTTTCAGATTCCATTACACTTGTAGGTTTTTCCTGTGCATACTTGTGTTTGACTTTGTGGGACCCTGCAGCTCTGTTGCTCATGTTGCCTTATGTCAATATTGCTTTAAGGATAGGAATCCAGGTTTACTAGAAAAACAGGCATTATATACCTGGTTGCTAATTTGCACAGGTCTATTGTCTGTTGCTGACCATAAGTTCTTATGCACTAAGCACTTTATAATGTAAATGCACTATGCACTTTATAGGATACAACAAAATTGAGGATCATATCCATGACAATGCTGCTTTGCACATTTACACAGGGAAGCTGGTAGATACCATCATCCAGCAATGCAGCAGGCACTTTATTTATTGATGCCAGTAATAGAGGTTTTTCCTCCATGGATACCCTCTCGTTCATCATTATTTATTAATGTTGAACGATATCAGAGTTAGCATTCACTTTGGGGCTACTAATGCCTCTAGTGTTTTTATATAATTTTTATATTTCATAAGCTTTTATGTTTTGCTTAACATTACGTGCTGAATGGGTAAAATGGCATTCCATTATTTCTTTAAGAGCAACATTTCTGAACAGCAGTTTTTAGAGTTCCACTGCCCGTATATTTTTGGGCATACTATTGAAAAAACATGTTAAAACGATAACACAAGAGGCATGCATAGATTATTAATGCTTGATAAACGGTTTGCAATTATGCATTTTGAGAAATGTTTTGCATTACGCATTTACACTTTCCATGAATGTAATTGTTTGCATTGGCTCTGGTATCAGTCTATGTAAACAGAAACTGTCACGTTATCAAGCAAAGTGCTCAAAATAAGTTTGACATGTTTTTATTATGGGAAATCGGCAGCCCTTTGTGCATGTTAAGATGTCTGCCTTGTTGGAATCGGGATAACAGTTAATTATTTTGGAGACATTCCTTACTGAGTACTGGGGATAGAGATGTATGAACCTATATATAGTCACCTTGTCTATGTTTGCACTTTCCTACGTGACCAAGCGGTTTGTTTACCGTGAAATGCGTTGTATTCTGTGCTTTTTTCTTATCCATGCTGACTTGAAAAATAAAGGTATGTCAGTCTGGACGAACTTTGGTCTTTCTGCCTCAGTATAGAGAGTCTTCTTGGCTTTCTCTATTTGTTTTTGGGAGTGCATTCCGTTAACTTTATCCCGTCTCCATCACGGACCGGGTAATGGGTTCCTTTTAAGTATTTTCACGCCGTGGGAAAAACGGCGTTGGATTTTGCACCCGCCTTGTATTTGAAGCGCGGCACGGTGTACTCTTTTTTTTTCCATTTGTGTCACCGTGCAGGACGCTCCGGTTTTTCCCAGACCACAAGGTGCAGTGAAGAAACCGATTGGTGCAGGGTGTGACACTGCACAGCGTGTGTGTCCATTCTTGGTACCATCGTCCTTTCTATTTTGGAGCTACACGGCATCGGGGAATTCCGTTCTAGGCATCTGTATGCGCCTGTGAGATTTAAGGACTGCAGCAGCAAGAACAGAAACTTTTTTCTAGGAGAGGTATATACCACAGCCAGACTATCCTGATAAGCAATTAAAAATGATGTCACAGATGGATAAGGAAACTGCCAGAAGGGAACAGGCAGCTTCCCTGTTTTGCGAGAAACAAGTAACCACCAGTGCGGGGAAACCGAAGGGACCGCAGGCGGAGGCACCGCCCAATACAGAGGTGAAACTATTGAGAGAATTGGAGAAATTACAGCGACGGGAAATTTCGAAGTGGTGGGAGGAGTTCTCATTGCAAAATTATGTAGACGTAGGGAGAGTCCCTAGAGGTCTGCGCATCCTCACCACACTTACTTTTGACGAACAAGATCCCGAAATGCTGCAAGAGTGGGGAGAGGCAAGTGGGTTATGCTCCGTTACCTTCCTGAAGATTCTTATCAAATATGCAGGAACGGACAGAAAGAAGATCCTGTCGAGAATACAGGAAGTGGAGGATCAGCTGAAATCTATTGATCCTAGTGCAGAGGGCAAAGCCATAAGAATCAATATGGAAAAGGGTTACAAAACGTTTGAGGATGACATCAAGTTGCGCAAACAACGTAAATTCATACGCGACAAGGATGATTATGAAAAAGGAAGAGTATTTACCTTCGCCAAACGTTTTGATACCCTGAGGCTTAAATTACCCATTGGCCCACAACCAACAGTGACGGAGATTCCGGCCGCTTGCTCATCCTCCGAAGTGGACACCACAGAAAGTGAAAGTGAACAACCTACACGCAAATTGAATTTTTTAGAAGAGATGCAGCTGTTGGGGATGGACGTATGGAACAGCAACAAAAAACCAAGAGGCAGAGGCCGGGGAAAATCAATGGTGCAAAGAGGAGGAAGAAAACGAGGAGGGGCAACAGGCTCGGAAACCGGAGTCAAGGACCAGTTAGCACGGAAGACCCGCTCTGGAACCAAGAACTTATAAAAACCAATATGGAGCAACAAGACATGTCTACAATAAACCTCTCCTCTCACACACTCTCCACAGACCATCAAAAAGTGTTACGACTTGGCCCCAATTTTTGCCCTACAAGCTATTATAACTATGCCGAGACGCGCATAGATTTTGACAAATACATGCGCAAAGTACGGCTTAAAAAGTTTTTTGCCATGAATCCGCCCAAACCAACGGCTCAAGAAATACCAGGGGGGAACACTCCAGTTACCATTGAGGATATGCCAACATTCGGCAATCTGATTAGCCTGGGATCAGATTGCATATTGTCTGAGGACAATAGTGATATAGACTGGGATTCCATGAATATACACACAGATTGGCCAGGGACCAGTCTATTAAGGTGCAAATCCAGATTTAATCCAATGTTTAATCCAGGAGGACACATTGAGGCATTCCAGGATTTAGTGATAAACGATCTGAAAAGGCTCAGGAAGACCAAATGGAACCACAAAGGAAACCTTACTCATCACGAACAAAATGTTCTGAAAGATCTCAGTACTTTATCTGACTGCATTATCAAACCTTCAGATAAGGGTACGAACATTGTTGTGATGAACCGTTTCGATTACATCAAGGAGGCTTCAAGACAATTGAATGATCATTCCTGCTATGCTAAATTGGAAAAAGACCCCACTGCAGGTATGACCACGAAACTTTTTGACTTGCTGAATACATATAGGGAAAAGGGGCTACTAGAGGACGATATGTGTAAATTTTTGCATCCAAGATTCCCTGTCATGCCTACAATCTACTTTTTGTCTAAAATACACAAGAGCATGAGGAACCCCCAGGACGTCCCATTGTGACACTCTGTGGGGCACTGTATGAGAATAACTCCAAATTTGTAGACGAGACTTTGATGTCTTTTGTGACCACTCTACCATCGTATTTGAGAGACACCAAAGATTTTCTGAACAAAATAGATGGCATCACTTGGGAATCCACATATCTACTCACTACCTTAGATGTAGTATCCCTGTATACCTCCATCAGACACGCAGATGGTCTACGAGCGTGTGAATATTTCCTTCATACTAGGTCCATGAACTTTTTGTCACACAGTCGTATGATATTAGACATGATCCATCTCTGTCTGACAAATAATTGTTTTTTATTCAACAGAGAATTCTATGTGCAGCTTCAGGGTACAGCCATGTGGACCACATTTGCCCCCTCCTATGCCAATTTGTTTATGGGATGGTGGGAAAAGTTTGTTGTTTGGGGCACAGAGAACAATGTGTATACAGCCAAAATAATACTCTGGTTGCGGTACATAGATGATCTATTCATCATCTGGGATGGCACTAGCTCAGAGTGGTTAGAATTTGTCAAGAAGTTGAATATCAATTAATTAAATCTTCAGTTTACGGAAAGCCACAACAAGACTGCTATTGTGTATCTCGATATTCTTGTTAAGGTGGCTCAGGAAGAACTTATTACAGAACTTTACCGTAAACCGACAAGCTCAAATATACCGCTGCATGCAAAAAGTAATCACCCTACCTCTCTGAAATGGTCTATACCATATGGCGAATTTATTCGTATTAGAAGAAATTGTTCCAAACTGGAGACGTTTGATGCAGAATGTGCACACATAGCTCTCAAATTCAAACAACGGGGATATCCTAAACGAATACTTGAAAGAGCTTTTCATAAAGCTAGGGACCAAGACTGTTCCTCACTGTTAACAACTAAAGTGCAGCCACCTTCAGATGATCAAACAAGTGAGACTCGACTTATACTCACTTATGGCACTAATTCCCAGCTTATACGACGGATTATGCGTAAACATTGGCATATCCTACAACTGGATGAACATCTAGGAACGATCTTGGGAGATAAGATGAACATTACATTTCGACGCTCTGTCTCCCTCAAGGATAATCTTGTCTCTAGCTTTATGAATCCATCTATTTCATCCATAGGCTCTACCTGGCTTTATACACCAACTGCAGGCTTCTACAAGTGCAGGAAATGCAAGGCCTGCAAGTATGCCACAGATGTCTCCAATTATGAACATCCCATTTTGGGCAAGACTATTCCAATCGTGGCACGAATCACCTGTGACACTGAGTACGTGGTTTATGTGCTCTTGTGTCCCTGTGACAAGTGGTACGTTGGCAGTACCATAGGAAGACTCAAGCTGCGTATGTTACAGCATATTAGGGCCATTAAGAATGTGGATGCTACTTACCCTATGGCTATGCATTTCAAAGAAGTACACAATAGTAAATTGGATGGTTTTACATTTTTTGGCATTCATACCATAGCCAAACACCCTAGAGGTGGAAACAGAGAATTGGCATTGAGGCAATCGGAAACTAAATGCATTTTGGACCTAGAAACTAAAAAACCAAGAGGTCACAATTTGGATGAAGAACTCTATACTTTTTTAGGAACTTAATTATGTTTTCTATAGATGTTCTTCTCCTTATATGATACCATTTTGTCTATGCACTTTCCTTTTGCGACTTTTATAACCACTTGATGAGCAAATTAATTTACTCGTGCTCCACCTTTATTGATTGATTGACTTTTTGTACGGTGTTCTTTAGGACATTTACTTTTCTATTACTTTGAATGCATAGGTTGACATTTAGCTGTGCACATTAATTCTGGTTGAAGTGTGTGTTTAAGAGGTTTGATAGTCACAATGTTGGGCTATTATTGCAATTTGTATATTTTGTACATCTCGCGCACTTCTATCTTTCTCTCTTCTTCTTTCTCTTTCTTTGTTTCCTTCTAATTGGGCCATGTGTCTCCTCGCCCTGGGCCGCCAAGGTTTTTTAATACTGGAGGGTTTACAAGTGATCGCACTGTTTATGTAATTGGGTAACCTTTTTGATTTACATCTTAGGTTGGTTTATTGTGATCATTGGTTTATAAAATATTTTTTTTGGTAAACCTCTTGCATAACAGAGGAAAATATGAAGCTTAGGTTTTAAAACTAGGGCACACGTTGTTGTGTCCTATTTTAACATTGAATTTATTTTTCTGTTCCTTGGATCAGTGCATATAGGCTCACAACTTTTAGGGATATACTGCTTTTTGGTATTGTCTTCTCTCCCTTGTTTTTTAAATATTACTCAATAATCTTCCCTTTCAGATTCCATTACACTTGTAGGTTTTTCCTGTGCACACTTGTGTTTGACTTTGTGGGACCCTGCAGCTCTGTTGCTCATGTTGCCTTATGTCAATATTGCTTTAAGGATAGGAATCCAGGTTTACTAGAAAAACAGGCATTATATACCTGGTTGCTAATTTGCACAGGTCTATTGTCTGTTGCTGACCATAAGTTCTTATGCACTAAGCACTTTATAATGTAAATGCACTATGCACTTTATAGGATACAACAAAATTGAGGATCATATCCATGACAATGCTGCTTTGCACATTTACACAGGGAAGCTGGTAGATACCATCATCCAGCAATGCAGCAGGCACTTTATTTATTGATGCCAGTAATAGAGGTTTTTCCTCCATGGATACCCTCTCGTTCATCATTATTTATTAATGTTGAACGATATCAGAGTTAGCATTCACTTTGGGGCTACTAATGCCTCTAGTGTTTTTATATAATTTTTATATTTCATAAGCTTTTATGTTTTGCTTAACATTACGTGCTGAACGGGTAAAATGGCATTCCATTATTTCTTTAAGAGCAACATTTCTGAACGGCAGTTTTTAGAGTTCCACTGCCCGTATATTTTTGGGCATACTATTGAAAAAACATGTTAAAACGATAACACAAGAGGCATGCATAGATTATTAATGCTTGATAAACGGGTTGCAATTATGCATTTTGAGAAATGTTTTGCATTACGCATTTACACTTTCCATGAATGTAATTGTTTGCATTGGCTCTGGTATCAGTCTATGTAAACAGAAACTGTCACGTTATCAAGCAAAGTGCTCAAAATAAGTTTGACATGTTTTTATTATGGGAAATCGGCAGCCCTTTGTGCATGTTAAGATGTCTGCCTTGTTGGAATCGGGATAACAGTTAATTATTTTGGAGACATTCCTTACTGAGTACTGGGGATAGAGATGTATGAACCTATATATAGTCACCTTGTCTATGTTTGCACTTTCCTACGTGACCAAGCGGTTTGTTTACCGTGAAACGCGTTGTATTCTGTGCTTTTTTCTTATCCATGCTGACTTGAAAAATAAAGGTATGTCAGTCTGGACGAACTTTGGTCTTTCTGCCTCAGTATAGAGAGTCATCTTGGCTTTCTCTATTTGTTTTTGGGAGTGCATTCCGTTAACTTTATCCCGTCTCCATCACGGATCGGGTAATGGGTTCCTTTTAAATATATATATATATATACATGGATAAAATCATATAAATATCATAGGGCACTGAGGGAGAGTCAAATTAAGTTAAAAACGTTAATCTCCCCAAAATCCTGGTATTTTTGGACTTTGATAAAAAATGTTGGTAATGGAAGAGGTTTTGCTACACTAAATCCTGTATAGGAGGACATCTGGTATAAGGCTTATTCTACTATGTTTAGTGTCATTGCAGTTCCAGGATCTCATTTAAAGTGGGAAGATCTTCTTCCTTGGGAAAGAGGTGTCTCAAGATTGGCAGTAGAGCTCATTGTAAGGAAATCTCCAAATTATTGAGAAGCAGGACATGATGGTAAGTCTTATAGAATGGCAAAAGAGAATTCCATTGTGTGGTCAGATATCTTGTATGATCCCTTTATGAGCATAATAAGAGGGAATAGGCTACCACCATCCTGGCAGATCTCACACATTCTACCTAATGGAGATAAGTTGAATCCATTAAGTTACAACCCAACTGCACTAATGGATGCATCTACTAAAATCTTCGTATTGTTCGTCTTACAATATCTAAATGAGTGAGCAATGAAAGTGGGTAGAATTAAAAGACAAAAACAGGATTCATGACGGGAAAGGGAGCATCATTAAAGCATTTAACGTAGTCTCTATTGCATTCAGGAGCTCTAAAGAAAGCTACTCCCATGTAGTTGGCATGTTTGAACCTCAAGGCGGATTTTGATAAAAGTTGTAAGATCTATTCTGTAGCAAAAATTAAACAACTTGTGGATCCCTCTAGGTCCTTTAAAATGTAAATGATCCTGCATGAAGAGTCTAGAATAAAGATAAAATTGAACAGTTTGGGCAGTTTGTGTAGATAAATTACCACTACAATTGGTCTGAGACAAGGCTGAATGTTGACCCCCACCCTCTAGAATATATATCTTTCTGATTTGGTGGACTATTTAGATACATCTAGGTAATTCCTTGTGAAATTTGGAAATTTTAGAAATATCACAGTTATCGTATGCAGATGACATTATCATTTTGAACTTTACCCAAATCGGGCTGCAACAAAAATGATAAGTCTTTCAAGATTTTGCAAAAATATATCATTTAAAAATAAATGTGAATATATCAAAAATCATTATGTTCACTAATAAAAAGTGCCCTAATTTTTCCTGACGTATAGTAGGGGCTACATTAGAACATGTTTTGTCCCTTATTTATTTGGGTTTTTACAGTAAGATAAAATAAGTAAGAAAAACCATTTTGGTAAAAGCTGAAGAATAAAATATAACCTCTAAGGACCCAGATGAAGCTTTTAAACAAAACGTGTTGTAAATTCATTCTGCCATAAATTTTTATAAATATGAAAGTTATACGTACAGTAACCTATGGCCTGGATTTGTCACAGATTGAACTATGGGAGCACCTAAGAAGAATCAAATGTTTTACATGGAAACCAGTATTAGGCCTCCCAAACTCTCTATCAATTCTGTTATTAAGTGGTTTACTCTGCTTATCCTTTTTTAAAGCCCCTGTATGGTGGAGAAGATTGCAAATATTGAGTAAACTCCAGGCACCTATGAAAAATATTTGTTCAAAATCTTCAAGGAAGCATTCAATGTGAATCCAGTGTCTGTGGTAGTCTTGTTGAGAGGAAGATGAAGATGTCACCCATAGCTTCTGCCTCTTCCCGAGCTCAATGACGTACAGGTGAGAAACGTTACTCACTAAGGCGACAATACCGCCCTCATCCCAGGCAGGTACAGCAGGAGATGGATACAACCTAAAGCTGAAAATGGCACAAGTAAAACCATGCCAATGCTACAACAATACATTTGCATGCATTAGAAACAAAGAACAAAAACACTCAACATGAAAAACGCGACCCCTAGCTAATACATGCATTTATACATGAAGCACATTAACATGGCACCCATAAGACATGAATAATACTAACATAAGCAATGCATAAGCCGAATGCAACATCAACAATATGCAAATATAGCTCACTAACATAGAAACACAACAGTAGTGGGCAGCCATCTTTTCTAAAATGGAAAATCTAAGATGCTTCTAAGTAAACAAAAGGTGTCAAGGCTTCATGAGAACTCAAAATGCTGAGATAACAAAATACTGACCTGTGCAGAGCCCAGACAGGTGCTGACAACCACAGCCAAGGTTACTGTGAATTAAGGGAGGGTTAGAACGTTGACATGAAAGCACGAGATAACAATTCCCAGGGCACAGGGAGGATACACCCAAGTTAATTTAAGTTTTATAAGAGAACAACCAGCCTTTGTAAGCCAGGTACAGGATAATTATAAGCCCAAAGACTGTATGTTGGATAGCCTAAGAGTATCCCCAGTGGTGAAGGAAACCATAACACTTGCACCAACTGTAGCTAAACTCCTAATACATGCAGGGTGGATTAATTCCAAACACGATCCCATCACATGTGACCCATAATTGAAGAACACTGTCAATTCATTAGCCTCAAACACAGATAGGACACCTGCTATACACCCTACACATACATCCAGAAGCCACACAAGGCCAAATAGAAAGGCATCACCCTGGCTCATCTCCAAGAAATGAGAGACGGTATCTTCTTTAATTGATAGGAAAGCGGTCTGTGGACCTCTCTTCCCCTAGTTCTGTCTAGCTCAGGTCTTAATGACCTGTCAGTTGTCCAAGTTGTCAGTTGTCCAAGGTTGGGCAGTACGAAGCCAACCAATGAAATCCCCTAATGTTATGCCACCCATTATGTATTATGTATTATGCCAACCAATAGTTTATTGAAGAGATGATGTCTTTTTACTATTATAAATGTAGTGGTGGTCGCGGGAGGAGCCATCAGACGAGCTTTACTCAATTATAAATGTAAGCCAATCCCCTTACCCCACATGTTTTGGTAACTAAGATTACAGTATGATGTCACTTATGTCGAATCTTGAATATAATACCTGTTGTTTATGAAAAGCACGCTGAGAGCCATGTTATTGTAATGCTTGTATGCTGTCCCTGCTTTATTTTGATGATAATACAGCTGGGTTTTGTCTTGCACTTTGTATATTCGTGTTTTTGAGTCTGGTTTGATCTGGTTCCTGAACCTCTGTGTAATTTGGGTTTTCCTAGGCTGTATTAGCAGTATGTTTGTTGCAGAAGGATTTTCATGTTTAAAATAACTTGGTTCTTGTGAAAGTGAACTTGTTGAGATGCCTAACATGATGATGAAAAAACTTGAATTATGACTGGTTTATGACTAGAGGGCTAATTGACAAATACACATCATTTCAAGATTTGAACACAATACATAGGAAGAGATTATGGCTGTATTAATTTTTACATTTTCTCGGGCCAAGCTTCTCTTAATTTCCATCTAATCTTGATACCAACTCTGGATGTGGTGGGGCCCGTATTTAGATTGGGTAAAGATGAAAAGTTGTGTTGTTTTTGTCGAGATATGGAAGTGGAACCTATCAAGAATGTGTTTGTTTACTGTGAACGTCCTAGGGCGGTGAGTATTGAACAATTTAACTGCATTTGGAAATGGATTCGATAAGGAGTAATTCATTTTTTGGGAACAGGTTAGTCACAACAGACCAACAGTCACTTTTGTTAAAGTGGGGTGATACCATTTTAGAATTTCAGCAGTTATTACTGCAAGTAAATACTAACAGGAGTAAATGCAGCAACAACTCATCTTTTTAACAAATCTATATGATAATTATGGAAATCATAGTAACGGTTGTGAACTTTTATAATTGATGACGATGGACAAGAAAATATTTAGGCAAAATGATTGGGATATGTTACCTGTTATTGAAATGAAAGATAATGCTAATGTACTTTGTATTTTGTTCTGCTTCTAAATAAGTGGTTTTATGTATTTGCATTCCTAGGAAAAGCTTGATGTCTGCACACCACTTGCACGTGCTACGGATATTTAAAGTACAGGTAGTGTTTGTGTAGTTTGGTAATGTCCCTTGCCTGACTTCTAAGGATATCAGTGAGCTGACTAATTTGGTGGGGTACCTACCAAAGATGGAACAAGATGTGCCCATCGATGTTATGGGGAGGGTCCCTGGTCACCCCCACTAAATACCCATCAAAGGGCGTAAGCCAGTCACATTAGGCTACCTGATAGCAGGGTCCCTTTCAAAGGGGCAGCATGTTCTCCCCAACCTGAAAGCAAATCGGTTCTACTGTACTGGGGAGTCTTTAGCTACCCAGCGCAAGGGAATCAAGGAATGGTGATTCCTCTGAAGCAGCAATGCATGCATGCTCGGCTCCCCTCATGCAGGAGCTGGAATCCTGCCTGAACTGAAACTACAGAAGGATAGAGTGGGCCCTGAATTAGGAATGGAAACTCAACAGCCAACGAGTCTTCAATTTGTTAAGGCATCTACTCCCATGCAATTAGGAACAGATATGCTCTGGGAGTCCACCTGGACACGCTAGGCCCAAGGTTCCCAACAGAACTGGTGTCCATCTTCTGCAGGGGGGCCCATCAGCCAATACTACACCTGAGTTCTCTTCCCCAGTAAGAGTCTGGAAGGTAGGGCTAGAGTATTGCAGGCCGATAGAGGAAAGACAAACGGGTTGGAAGACCCAATCACAAGTTCAACATCATGATTGTAAACCATCCAGGTGCCACAATCAGGAAACCAGTCCCCATCCCAACTAACTAGCCCAATTCCCTTTTCAACAGAGAGAGGGAGGCTGGGTGGTAGGGCCATTGCCTTGTAAAAGTCAGAAAGCTCAGTATGGAGGTGAAGGTGTTTGGGGAAGTGACGAGAGACAGCGCAGGATTTGGAGATACAATGTGGTGGCAGAGTGAATTAAAGGAATCTGTTTGGTGAAGGCTGGGAGATAGACAAGGCAGACTTGGACTAGTAAGGCCCAGGAATCTAGCAGAGAGGTCCAAGAGACTGGGAAGCATTAGATCATGGAGGTCAGAGGAGGCCCAGGAGAGCATCAGGGAGAAACTTCCTACAGAGCTGGAGCATGTGAGCAAAAGGAACCAGATATGTGGTCCCAGTAGGGTGAGGAAGTTTGGAGAGATTTAGAGGCAGTTGAGGGTGACAGTAAGAAGTAGGAGGGCAGGGCCAAGAGAGGTAAACAAGTACACAGAAGGTTGAAGAAAGTGAGATGAACAAAGAGATGAGTCTACGTGAGGTACTCAGAATCATGAGGCAAGGTAAGCAGAGCCTTTGGAGGAGAGCATTTCAAGTCCCAAAGATAAGTAGAGGTGGTTGGAAGTGAAAGCAGGAGGGACATTGGTCTAAAAGGGGGTAAAGGAGGAACACAGAGTGGTTATGAAAATGGAAAAGATATAAAGCTCATTACTAATAGGAATAGGGACACAACCAGTGGGGCCTGAATAAGTTGAAAGTGGGAACACTGGGAGGGAAATCAGTTGGTCACAAAGTGCTTAAAAAGGTCAGTGGTTTTGAAATTATTGACAGCGAGGAGAGTATGGCCTAAAGGTTGTACTTCAGGAATGACAAAGAGAGAGGACCCAAAGGGTGAAAAAGATTAAATGTATGAATACTGGTGACAAGAGGGGTAGTGTCTGAAAGGGTGAAGAATGCAGTAATCAGGGCAAGGACGATACTCAAAGGTGTGAGGCAAGTAAAACAGTGAGTGTAACGTTTGATAAATAGTCCCAATACCTCAGGTGGCTGTGAAGGGAGACTGGTATGTCAGAGAGGGGCAAGGAGTTGTACAGCAACTGATGAAGGGAATAGAGGAGTGGAGATCCACAATATGACTAGGGATATCAGAAGGTGATTTGGTGAGGATTTCCCAGGAGATAAAGGGGATTATAGGATCAGAATTCATGAAGGAGTGAAGTCAACAGGCAGCAATCTGCTGACTCTGCTGTCCTTATAAAAATGTTCTTTACCTAAAATTGAATTCATGAAGGAGTGAGTCAGCAGGCAGCAATCTGTTTATCTAAGCCGAAAGCATTTTGAGACATGACAACAGAGTCAAAGTATTTGGCTACCCTTGTATCCTATTTATCTTTAGGACTTGGCATGATCTCTTCCAAAAGCTCTGCATACTTTGCCACAGGATTCTGGGTACCTCACAGAGACTCTTCTCTTTGAGAACCAGACTGCTTAGCCATGTGAAATGGCAAATGGACAGAGAACTGCACACCTCTACTAACTCTCACCCTTTTTTCTTAAATTTATATTTACCTACCTATCTTACCTGATTTCTAGGACCATCTTGTGTCCTCATGACTGCTGGTCTGACCTTTCCACGCATCCCATTGTGATTGCTAGTGAACCAACATGAAGCTAAATCTTGGGTCGACAAATACAGATTTTTCTGATAAGCACCTATGCTCCTGTACTGGTAGGTTCTTTTTCCTTTACTTATAAATATGTTCTTTACCTAAAATAAATACTGTAACATCCCTGATCTGGATCCTTGAACTTTCCTTTGTAGATCCAACCCGCCACTATTGTGGATGGATACACATGCCACTCTTTACTATGTGTATCCTTTAGACACAAACAGGGTAAGAATGACATTATCCTTCCTTTTTCAAAACTAATATATGTATTCCTTAATCACCTTTAGCTTTATGAATCAACAACCTCTTAAGGTATTATCTGTTATATCATGATGATCGCATGAATGACCATTTCTCCAAACGTTGTTTATTCAACATGCCTGTGGGAAATTTTACTAAATATCTTGATTTATGCCATTATTGAATGTTGATATGTATACTCTTCAAATCAGTTGATTTCTAATCACATACATGTTTGATTGTTTTTTGATTAGATTTAAAAAATCTGAAATTGTATTGGCCCCTGAAGAAGAGAGCACATCTTGAAACGTGTTGGGCATATTTACCCTGTTGTGAATAATAAATATATTCTGCACTAAATCAGATAACTTGTTCTTACTACTTATGCGCTTTTTCATAAATGTGTGCTGCAAAAATAACCTTCAAAATAACTTTTTACATTGTATAAAATCATTACCTGAAAATGTTTGGCTGCCTTAGTGTTTGATTGTGTGCAGGGGACGGGAGTTCCCTAATAGGGAACTTATCTTTTTGCTTGTCCTCTCTGGGATACAGAATTGTCTCTCAGTCTCTTCAAAACTTTAATTACATTCAGTTACCCTTGTCTGATTCCCTCTGATTCCCTCGACACATGCTTCTCCATTTCATATATAAAGATGGCTATTCAGGAGGGTTAGAAAGCAGACATAAAGTAGTGCTGGCCTAAAACGAAATAGATATAATTTTTGTGTAAATATATGCTACTTGACCTTTTACGGAAAATAATTTTGTTTTTTATAATTCCTGGTTCAATAGTGACTCCAAAATTATGGATTAGTTATACTTACTATTGCCGATGAATATATGGTTCTACGTTTGTTGCTCGTCAATTATATCTCTCATCTTGAATTGCTTGATGACTCTGCTATCTCATCGACATAGTCTACATTCTAGGATAGATCAATAAATGCATCCCTGTTTAGCTAATTGAAAATCAGATTGTACTTGCTTGGATATGCAATTTATTTATGCTAAAACATCAATATGTACCTTCATATGATAATAGTTCTTATTGCAGGTTAAATTACTGAATGTCTCTGCTATGTCATGACTTGAGTGTGCAAAGCCTTAATTATTTGAATATGAATATCTGTTCGCTGTCCCATTACCTGAGTTTTATTCATTCAGGAGTTTCCCGTGCTATAAAGTTTTCCTTGCGGCTTGACGACCGCAGGAAGACTAAAATGGCTGCTAATTGAATGGATGCAATGACGTGGTCACGTTAATTAAACTTGTACAAGATTGGAAAATCATGAGCACTCATTGGCAAGAAAAATAGGCCTGCTAACGGAAGAAGACTATGACTTCATGAATAATGCATTCCCAACTATGGCAACAATCTATTTAATTCCTAAAATACATAAGCCTTATCTGACTTTACCATCTTGCAGACCAATCATCAATAGTATAGGATCGCTTACACAACCAATTTCAAAATACATAGCTAGACATTTGCAACCGTTAGCTGCAGGTCGTTTGTTATATATACAAGATACTAAACATGTGATTCAACAACTTGAACTGGTCATATGGGAGGAAAGCTACAGGCTAGTCACACTAGATGTTTCCGCCCTTTACACAAGTATTCTAAACAACAAGGGTGTTGATTCCATCTGTTACTTTCTCAGAACCAGATCAGTTTCTGTCCACCAACAAAATGTATCACTCACGGAAATCTTGAATTTCACCTTACACAACAAGTTTTTCATTTTCAACAACCAACTTTACCGTCAACAGCAGGGAACGGTCATGGGGGCAACATTGTCATTACCTATGCAAGTTTATTCATGGGTCACTTTGAGATTGAATATGCCTGCCAACACTCTGCATTTAGTACTCACAATAATATAATATCCTGGGGTATGTATAGTGACGATATACTGAGAATTCGGAATGGTACCCAACAACAACTTCAAGAATTCTACAGTTAACTCAGTGCAAATTATTACAATTTAAAATATACTTTACAAGACAGCACAACTGCAATAGACTGGATCTGCACCTGTAAATAGAATATAACTCTATCCACACAACTCTTTTTGTCAAACCTGCAGCAGTTAACAACATTCTTCATGCTACCAGTAACCATCCAAATCATGTAATCTCAAATATTCCATATGGTGAATTATTAAGAATAAAAAGAAATTGCACAAACAACCTGGAATTTGAGAAACATGCTAAAGAATCTATCTGTAAATTCAAAGCAAGAGGTTACAACAACAGGCATCTTACGAAAACATTCCATAAGACTCAATCATGGAAAAAAGCAGACCTGCTCATCAACAAATATAAATCCATAACGACTGATCCAAACAAGGTACGGTTTATAACTACTTATAGTTCAAGTATACAGTCAAACTGAAACATTTTGTTTAAACACTGGAACATTTTAAGATTAGATGCATATCTACAAATGTATTTGGACAATACACCCTGTTTGACATTCAGGAAAGTGAAAAATCTAATGAAGATTTTCAGTCGTTCACATTTTACAACAAAACAACATGACAAAGGAGAGTCCACAAGGCAGCACTGGACGGTACTGTTGATTAAAATGTGTCGAACTGTTCATGAAACACAGCTCCAAGCATTTCAATGTTGAAGAACACTAAGATTCTGCCAGTCTTGACTCTCAGAGTGCTGTGAGTGCCAATGCAGGAGCACAGGGATAAGATGTGTCCTTGTTCTGGGACTCCCGTACATTGTTAGAGGCTGGTTTACAACCGCAGGTGTCTAACACAGTGATATCTGGCAGAGAGGCAGGTCTTGTTTCATCAGCAGGTTCACCCGCAATGGTCCCTTTAGATGGTTATGGGACAGAGCTTGCTTCTGTCCTGAACCACCTGTCTTCATCTCACAACTAGAGAACTTTAGAAAGAAAAGTCAGCATACAATAACTTTATGTGGACAATTCCTTAGATTAAGATGGAACTGCACACACCTAGGTTAATTCAAGGATGAGGCTCAGAACCTGGCACCGAGATTGGGACAGAGTGGATACCTTAAAAGATAGTGAAATATGCTGCAAAAAGTGCCCGTTTTACCAAACGTGGGGCACTTTTGGCTTCAAAAGAGCCTGTTGAACCCACAGATAGAGTAATCTAATCAAAACGTGTTTGCCACAAACAAATCAAATACACAAATTGGTCAGGAAATATTAGTGAGTGGTCACCTCAACAGGATGCACATCACGAATGCCACTATTCAGAGCTCTAATATAAGGGACAAATTGGTTCTGTCAAGATTTTGATCTAGAGATGGTGCAGTACAAACTACTCTTACTACAGATGGACAAGTGTCTCCCACCGGGGTATCAGGGCAACACCCGTGCAGTAACTGTGCAGTCTGCGCCTTTACCAAGAAAAGCAATCTCTTTGTATATCACCATGCAAATGGACTTTAGCTAGTTCACCAACTGCAATTCGAAAAAATTTGATTTACATCATCTTATATCCCTGCGACTTGCTGTATGTGGGCATGAACACGAGAAAGATTGGAACCCAGATTGGGGAACACTGCAGCAGGATCAGAAGAAACACAACCAATGCATCACTGTTACAACACTAGCAGGATCTTAACCATGGACACAACGACATCGGGTGGACAGTTATACACCAATTGAAACTTGATTTGTTTGGTTTTCCGAACCCTGTCAAACCTTTAAAACTGGAACAAACTTGGATCCATCGCTTAAGGAGCCGCATTAATGGTCTGAAGGATGAGATGTAATGGTCAGCCCCAATGACCTAACCAGGACAGAGATAACCTTCTGTTTAGACCCTGACAATCTTCTACATATTCAGGAAACACAGTGCTGTGGGTTGTGGGCCCCATACATGCTGTGGATCTTACCTGCACTGTGTGTTTTGGGCATCCACTAGTGGTGCATTACATGCCATCCCGTTGATAAGTGTCTGAAGAGTAGAAAGGGGAATGCCAGCCCACTAGAATCCCATGGTCCCCTCACTATCCAAAAGAGACAGGGATACCCGTTTTGCCCATACATGTAACCTTCATCGACTACAGAAACCAGAGAGCTGTAGCCAGTGTGTGGCTCCCTCCGATGTGGACTCCACACACTTCGTGCTCCTCTGCCATGCTCCAGCAGTGCCACACATGTCACCACCACGACAACTGTTGATACAATAGTAAGAGCAAAACCAGCTTGGGGCCCGCACGTGCAACCCATACATGGTCAGCCTTTACACACTGCAGCTGTCTACAAAGGCAGTGCACTCCTGCTTCCTGACCTAGCCCCAAATGAGGTTTGCATGTGAGGCTGGTGTAGTAGGTGCACAAGAGGAGTTAGACACTTTTTTTTACATGCATGTGGTGGTGTGGGGTACCAGGCAGCTTGCAGATCCTTTCTGGACCATCACGTTTGGGAAACGGGTTTGTCTGACACAACTCTTTGGTTGCAGCACTTTTGGTGGGCACCCAGTGGAGGTGGGAGCTGAAGAGTGCAGACTTTGACACACTGATTGGGTCATATCACTTAAACCAGGTGTGCAACGTAAATTGGTAACTTATAGAATGCATGAACTGATGCACCCAAAACCTATATGCATTGTCTTTATACTGTCTGTTGTCTTTGGCAGACATTCCCAATGGCATACCTGACCAACTTCCATGCTTCCTTTTTACTGCCCTCAAGAAGTTCGTATGTGAATCATACAGTTATTGTCACACCGACAGCCGAAACTTGATTTGGCACTAGTCAACTATTTTGATATATATGGTAGTGTGAATGTTGGTTGATTGCAATACCTCTCACAAGACAAATGGTAGAGCATGTGAGGGAAGAGGAGAAGGATAACCAGAATTGCTTTGGTCAATTGGATGCATTTTGTGTCCCTCAATTTTGTGGATTTGTTTTATGTTATGTTTTGATTTCACATTACAACCTTTTGAATACATTTATATTTTCCAAAACAATGCAGTGTTCTATGCCTTACTAAAAATGTATATGTGCTGAGCCAGTTTTGTGAAATAGTACAGGAGGTTTCCCTCTTTGGTGTTGCTCCTCCAACACAGTGCAACACAATATTCAAGGGCTGAAGTCCAAAGGATGACAGAAAGTAGTGGTGGCAAACCCTTTCTTTTAAAGCCAAAAGACGTCAGTTGATTAGAGTAAAGCTAGCCTCCTTTACATGTCAAACCCTGTTCTTGGAACAAATAGACTTTGCCTTCTGGCATCACACAGAAAAGTGGTTTGTGCTTCAGCAAATGGAGGGGACAGGAAGAAAAGATAGAGGTAGAGAGAAACAAGGTGGTGAAACCTTCCTCCAGCAGTAAAGAGATCCCACTGTCTACTATAGATTCTCAATAGAATCAATGTCATTTAGATATGCAGCACCCTAGTTTAAGTCCTAGCCTTTTTGACTGGGTGTGCCCTAAGATTCAGGAGGCCATCTTCCTGTGGGATGGCAGTCTCTCTTGGGAGGGTTTACCTGTCCTCCATAGGAACATTGAGAGGCAATCCCCTAAGGCTACCTGTCTGCCAGCAATGGCAAGGTCTAGCCTGTCTTGTGAGAATACACATCCTACATTTACTGTTGAGCTGAGCTGGGCTCACACCGCTGACACATGTGTGATATCAGATTGCTGTGGCTGTAATATTTATGACAATACCATCCAAAAATGCCAAAACTCAGGAGGATAGGCTCATACAGCAGGGCATAGGCACACACAGCTTTTGGCATGGAGCTTTATGAAATGAGAATCTGTTCAGCACATTTTATTAATTAATACAAGTAAAAAAAGCCAGGGCTTCTACATCTTTGTCAGAATGCAATTCCTCACTGTACCGCTGATTGAAATCAAGTCAAAGGCAAATTAATGTATGCAAATAAGCAGTTTGAAATATCTAGGTAATGAACTAGTGATTTAACTGGGATCTTCACCTTTGGATTCTTGAGCTTATTAAAAACCTCTTTCACTTTCCTCCCATCAAACTACATTATAATAATTGTGCTTCTTCCGCCTACAGTGATCAGTGATCATACCGCCCCCATGTGCACTCATATAGCGTTATCATTGCACTTTATATATGTTGTCTTGCATCCCCTTCGTGATGACATCCCCTCACACTATGGATATATTTTTATTGTACACCTGCTCTTGACTGTCTTGCATGAAAGTTCTGCTCAGACCGAACGTGCTAACAACAAATATAGTTAATTCATTCACTGTCATTTGTCGTTTGGATATATTTGGTTAAAAACATTTTTTTAAAAAAAACATTATTTATCGAGATGCACCAAGGTGGTATTTTCTTTGAAACAATAGTTTATTTTTGTATTGTTAATGTTGGTAAGCCATCATTTGTGATTTCAGACACACTTTGTTTGGAAACGTATACGTTCACACGTCACGTATTTCCCTAATGCTCTTGAAATTGACATGACAGTGTCAGATACTGAGCACATACATTTCCGACCAAGATGCATTTCCTCCTCGTTTGATTGACACACTTGGCACAATGATGTATTGCATGGTCTGGTTCATTAAATTCAGACATAGCCCACACCCAATGTATTCACAGATTACCCAAGTACATGGTGGATGAGAGAATTGGTCAAATAAATATATTTTTCATTGCTGCTCCTTCATCCATTCGTGTCTGTTATGAAAGTGCTTGTTGTAACACCTTACATGATTTCTATAATTAAGAAGCAAAATCAAATGTGTAATACGAAGACGATTCTCACTCGTTACACACTGAACAACATAGTATTGCAATAACAGAGGGTCTTTAATTGTTTTATGTTACAAGAAAGTGTGAGATGTATAGTTGTAAGTAGCAGTCTCTGTCTTTTTTTGTGTGTGACGATTAAATCGAAAAAAAGCCAAGCAAAATCTTCTTAGCTAACTCATTGTTTTAGACGTGTCATTCTAGGCTAGCAAATTCTCAATTTGGATAGAAACATATTACATCTATTTTTTAATACGAATTCATATTTGTTCAGATTTTTTATTATGGTAATTTGAAGCTAAATATTGAACCCAATGACTTGTTTAACTTCTTCCAAAGGATAGATGGACCAGTGTATGAACACAATGGGCCTCATTACGACCCGTGCGGAATGGGTTAACGGGTTCCGCTAATGGATGCGGACCCATTAACACCATTCCGCACGATTACGATGTCCCCTCGCGGGATCTGGTAAGGACGCCTGGCAAAACCAGGTGTCGTTACCGGGTCCCGTGAGGGGACCAGGGAGCTAACAACGGGCCGGTCGTAATCGGCTCATTGTTAGCTCTCTCTCCCATTCCCATGGAGCCCTATGGGGGCTCAAATGGGAATGGGGAAGGTCCGGGCCCCGGTTCCCTGAGGGATGAATTACCGGGCCCTCCAAACTCGGAAAGCCTGGTAATTCCCCATTCAGGGAACACGGTGAAGGAGCCCGGTTTGGCAGCAGCCATGGAGCTAATAGTAGCCCAATGTCTGACTTTCTCTTTTTACAAAGTCTTGTTTGATGATAAGATCCCTCATAAAATTATACATTTGGTAACTTAGCTGTCTAGTGATTGCTTAGTAGCTCTATAATATTCCTGTCCTCAACCATGCACTACAGATCACAAAAAGATACACAATTGGCGAGGTTTTTCCTAATCACTCAAAGTCATGAATTTCCACTTCAGTCTAATTCATTCTTCCTTCAAGTGCCTTCTTGACTTCGTCATAATATTTCATCCGCATGTAGCTGAATGTATATCTCATTCAGATCCGCTCTTCATTCAGATTGATTAAATTACATATTTCAGACACACTTTGTTTGGAAACGTATACTTTCGCACATCACGTATTTCCCTAATGCTCGTAAAACTGACATGGCAGTGTCAGATACTGAGCACATGCATTTCTGACCAAGATGCATTTCCTCCTCGTTTGACTGACACACTTGGCACACTGATGTATTGCATGGTCTGGGTCATTACATTCAGACATAGCACACACCCAATGTATTCACAGATTACTCAGGTACATGATGGATGAGAGAATTGGTCAAATAAATATATTTTTCATTGCTGCTCCTTCATACATTCGTGTCTGCTATGAAAGTGCTTGTTGTAACACCTCCGACCCATATTTAAAGGCCTATGTGGGCGTGGCACACTGACATCAGTGGAATACTGGCAGATTTGGAAGTCTGGGAAACTCCCAACATGGTTGCTGCCTCTGACAGTGTGGTGCCTGTGGCTTATTCCATTAGGCCGATCATGTCTGTGTGGTAGACGTTGGTAATCGGGGCGTTGCACTAGCCTTCTAAATACTTTCAAACACATCTCTCATAGAACAACAGTGCTTATAGTCCTTGACAATGGCCCTCATTCTGAGTTTGGTGGTATCCCGCCGGTAATTCTGGAGAGATGCTGTCAAAATGGAATTAGCATTCCCGCTGCCTGATATGCCGGTATTACTGGGATATTACGGGTGGTGGCATGTCAGTAACTCCCCAGAGGGTATTTCAGCAGGTTTTTGCCAGTTGGGGCCTGATCTATGGCCCATCCCGGAAAACCTCTGTTTCCCAGGTCTTGTTAAAAATGCAGGTGCTGGAATTTCCAGCAATTTTACCAGCACTTTTTCCACACCGGGGAAACTGCAATGAACCCCAACATATCTGAATAGGTGCTCCTGTTTTGGTGATTAAAACTGCTCTGGGTACATCTGCAAGCTAACATTTATCTGAAGGCTTTCAAGGCAACAAAATAAACTAATTTGTTTAAATTGTCTTTGATTTTTGTAGCACTTAAAGTTTTCTTCGCATAACTAATAATAAATGGCACACCTGTGTATAAGCAGGTAACCTTATCAAATAGTTAATTTATCCACGGGTGTTTAAGTCTTTACGGTAGAGTAGCAAAACCTAAATGTTTTTTAGGGTTAGTTTCTTTTTCATTCTGATACTTGTAGTCTCACATTTAAGAAAAGAAAAAAAAGCAACAGCATACTAACCCATATGCACACTTGTTGTCCGTGACCTGATTCTGCAGGGTGCTTTTAGTATTGACTGGAGGTTGGTTAAACCAAAACATTACTGTGAATTGAGGACATTTGGATGTGTGCAAGGCTACAATATTAGTTGGGTTTGCTATTTCCTTTCTGTAGAACATTCATTTAATCACGTTTTTGCCTGACCATTCCATTGCACTACCAGGCACACGGTGAATGCATGAATAGTCATGTAATACATCATCAAGCTGCCTGTCCCACGTAATTCTTCCCATTACTGGCCCCTTCACAGTTGTACAAAATAATCTTTGTCCTTTTCCCTCCCATTCCAAATTCCTGCAGTGACGGGCACAGTACTAACATAAACAAGTGAGCTTTGGCATGTGGAGGCAGGAGCGTAAGCCAGATTTAGCCAATGGCCCTCCATTTGGCATATAGGAAATCCATTTGTAGCAGAATAACTTTGGGCATGTGCATATACACCCCTATATTTGATCTTTACCTTATGCCCATTTATCCCTGATTAAACTAGCTTCCAGGGTTCTTCTCCTGCTGAGTAAAGGATGCTTCATTGTATGGGATCATTCTACTTCTACCTTGCTCAGGAAACTGAGTACTGTGTCAATAGACACATTCCGGTACAAATGAGTCTAATTAGCACAACTACATTACCTGTGAAACACAGGAGCATCTCTATGCTATAGTCATCATTATAACTATATGCTTACTATGGAGATAAAGTTTCATGGTGCAGGTCACATGTTCAACTCCCAGAAGGGCAAACTCAGCTTTTCAAAATTCTGGGTTTGAATAATTGTGCACCATTAATGTATCTAATATCAAAATTGCTGTGAAGGATGGAGTACAATTCTATGTAAACATATTGGGCCTCATTACGACCCAGGCGGTAAGTTACCGCCTGGGTCGTACCTTTACCACCATCGCGTAAACTACGTTTACGCCATGGTGGTTGGCGGACTTACCGCCCCATTCCGAGGTCGGCGGGGAGGTAAGTCCCCAATCCCCATTTACCCTTCCCCATTCCCATTTTTGCCCCATAGGGCATAATGGGAGTGGGGAAGGCGTTAATTACGCCACCGTAAATTATGGTGGCGTAATTAACAACATGGTCCCTTAGCGCCATGGATTTTAACACCTGCTAAAAGCAGGTGTTAAATCCGCCATGGCGCTAAGGGACCTCGGAATCAGGCGGTAAGGGTCGGCGCTGTTTACGCTGCCGTAAACCCCTTCCCGCCTTGGTCGTAATGAGGCCCATTGTGACCAGGGGCCAGATTACAGAAACTTTGCACTGGTGCAAGTACAAAGATTTGCCCTGGTACTTTTAATATGCCAAACTGCACTCGAGGTGCAATGGGTTTTTAATCTGTGCCAGTGTTTTTAAAAATAGGGCAAACTTTGCCCTAGTGCTAATACCATGCAAACCTTGCACATCCACTGGTGCAATGTTTCTGTAATCTGGCCCCAGTTATGAATCTTTTTATCATGGCACTTGCACAGTTCATGAATCCTTTATTTGATGAGAGTGTCTTTTCAGCATTTTATTTGGATGTTTTTGCATTTTGGGAAAGCGGTTCCAGTGATTGACCCATTCATTCACTGTGGTGTGTTTGCGTCTGTTTGTGTGTGTGTGAAATGTGTATGCGTGTAATGCATTTATTCGTGATGAATTATGCTGATGAAGCTGGCATCTACGATGATCCACAAGATGAGATTAATTTGCCATTAATGTGACAAAATGGCTGCTGCTCTGCAGGAGGACAGTGATGAGTAGTGGTTTCTTAACTCCTACTCAGTCCCACACTATACTAAACCAGCAGTTATCTTAACCATATAGTCATTTTTACAATCTTTAAGCTTGCTTGGGCGAGGGTAGACTTTAATTTTCAAGATGGATTTGAGCTAGCAAAAAATCATAAAGCCAAAAATATTACTGTACCAAAATAAAAGCAATGTCTAATGAAGGATCTATAAAAAAGCAAACTTTAATAAAGCTAAAAAAACACATTAATAAAAACATGAATAACCCACCCTGTAAAGGAAAGCACAGAATGTGCAGATTTTGTAGCTGAAAGAAGCCCTCTGGGTCTGAAAACAGGTACAGACAGGCCATAGATTCTGCAGCAGTTTTCAGGATCAAGGCTGTGCTTCAAAAAGGTATAGAGTGGGGTCTCAAATTGTAAAACAGGGCCTTAAAACTAGGCCAGGTGTACAGAACCTGTATAGGTATCTTTCAGTCTTGTACTTTGGGCTCAACAGCATCAATTTGGAGGTCTGGATATACATGAGACAGCCATTTAAAATCATCGGCTTAGTGAGCTTGTCAACTGGGTCCAACACACGGTGCAGTTCAACAAGTGGCAACAGCACTTGGCACGAAGAAACTAGGGACAGGCAGGTGATGTCCTGGTTCGGATAACTTGCCAGCAGTCTGATATGGGATTCAGAGTCTAGAGCTGTTATATTGCTCCTGGTTTGCTAGGAGACCTAGACCAAGATCCAGAATGGCAAGGGGAGTCCTTTTTCTGCCCTTCCCAGACCAAAACGTTGCCAGAAAGCACTTTCAGGAATGCTCCTTTCAGTAGGCAGAGTCCTGGTTACCAATAGTCTCAGTAGGATGTAGGCAATGGTCTAGCTGCAGGACTACTCTAATTACACTCTGAGGTAGGCCTTGCTTCATCCTTGGATATCCTTATGTTCACCTCTATGGCTGAGGACTTTGGGCAGACTGATACTACACTAAGACCTCTGGAAATCCTTCTTCTTTTGATGCCCAAAGAAGATTTAATTATGTATGGGGTCTCATCCCCTTATACACTTATTTTGCCACAGCAAATTAGTCAATTTTGCGCCTTCCGTAAGGGACCAATCCAGACTGCTTTGGCAATTATCTTGGCCATGTGATTTCAGGCCCAGGCTACTTTTTCTGCAGAAAGTGAGGAGAATAGATGAAATGTGAATGGCCTGAGAAAATCCAAGATGGTGGAACCCATCCCTTTCTGATAACTCCTCTCTTGAGCCACCGTTCATAGCCCTTTGTCCTGTCTGCTATATGCCAATGAGACTGCAGTCATTATTCCCCCAATGTGATTCCCCTATAGTTCTGGATGGGCTACCTTTGAACACGTGATTTCCATGTGCACCTCTGACAATAGATATGTTTCTCTTGGAAAGGTTTTAAGCATTCCCAGCCAAGAACAAGCACGTTCTCTGGGGCTGGACATAACATCCTGTTGAGCAAAGGCATCACTGCCATACAGGATAATAAACCCAACTTTGAAAGTGTGCATGGGTCACTGGAAAGACAGTTGTACATAGACAAAATAAAGGGACTTGTTGATTTATATCTACATCTGTACTTAATCCAATACAACAAACCACATATAGCTTTATGTTCATTTTTAGTCAGACTGCCACCAGGCCTAGATCGGGTAGAGTTATCTACGACTGACAACTGAAAACCATTTTTGGAGGGGACATTCCCAAAGTAATCATAAATATTCCATTCAATGTGTAGACTACTACCTCTTTTGTAGAGGATGTGGCAACCAACATTGGGTTTAAACCTTTCAGTGCACACATCGGCTGGATCCATTTTGAAAGACCCACCCCAGTGCTGTTACATTTAATTCCATCAGACTGTTTTTCAGGAATGTATATGTTACTTTGTTGCTGCTTTATTGCCAAACTACCTGACAGTTGCGTTTATGTCACTGGCAGGAGACACTGGGCCTCATTACGAGTCTGGCGGTAACCGATCGGGAAAAACCGGCAGGTTACCGCCGGACTCGTATTACCATTCCGCCTCTGTGATTCCCGGAATTACCGGGTCCTTACGACCCCAGTGACCCGGGAATTCTGGAGGCGGAATTCTGTAAGTCCCCATTCCCATGGAGTCCGATAGGTCAGGCCCCAACCGGCAAAAACCTGCTGAAATACCCTCTGGGGAGTTACTGACATGCCACCACCCGTAATATCCCAGTAATACCGGCATATCAGGCAGCGGGAATGCTAATTGCATTTTGACAGCATCTCTCCAGAATTACCGGCGGGATACCACCAAACTCAGAATGAGGGCCATTGTCAACTGAAAACCATTTTTGGAGGGGACATTCCCAAAGTAATCATAAATATTCCATTCAATGTGTAGACTACTACCTCTTTTGTAGAGGATGTGGCAACCAACATTGGGTTTAAACCTTTCAGTGCACACATCGGCTGGATCCATTTTGAAAGACCCACCCCAGTGCTGTTACATTTAATTCCATCAGACTGTTTTTCAGGAATGTATATGTTACTTTGTTGCTGCTTTATTGCCAAACTACCTGACAGTTGCGTTTATGTCACTGGCAGGAGACACTGGGCCTCATTACGAGTCTGGCGGTAACGGATCGGGAAAAACCGGCAGGTTACCGCCGGACTCGTATTACCATTCCGCCTCTGTGATTCCCGGAATTACCGGGTCCTTACGACCCCGGTGACCCGGGAATTCTGGAGGCGGAATTCTGTAAGTCCCCATTCCCATGGAGTCCGATAGGTCAGGCCCCAACCGGCAAAAACCTGCTGAAATACCCTCTGGGGAGTTACTGACATGCCACCACCCGTAATATCCCAGTAATACCGGCATATCAGGCAGCGGGAATGCTAATTGCATTTTGACAGCATCTCTCCAGAATTACCGGCGGGATACCACCAAACTCAGAATGAGGGCCATTGTCAACTGAAAACCATTTTTGGAGGGGACATTCCCAAAGTAATCATAAATATTCCATTCAATGTGTAGACTACTACCTCTTTTGTAGAGGATGTGGCAACCAACATTGGGTTTAAACCTTTCAGTGCACACATCGGCTGGATCCATTTTGAAAGACCCACCCCAGTGCTGTTACATTTAATTCCATCAGACTGTTTTTCAGGAATGTATATGTTACTTTGTTGCTGCTTTATTGCCAAACTACCTGACAGTTGCGTTTATGTCACTGGCAGGAGACACTGGGCCTCATTACGAGTCTGGCGGTAACCGATCGGGAAAAACCGGCAGGTTACCGCCGGACTCGTATTACCATTCCGCCTCTGTGATTCCCGGAATTACCGGGTCATTACGACCCCGGTGACCCGGGAATTCTGGAGGCGGAATTCTGTAAGTCCCCATTCCCATGGAGTCCGATAGGTCAGGCCCCAACTGGCAAAAACCTGCTGAAATACCCTCTGGGGAGTTACTGACATGCCACCACCCGTAATATCCCAGTAATACCGGCATATCAGGCAGCGGGAATGCTAATTCCATTTTGACAGCATCTTTCCAGAATTACCGGCGGGATACCACCAAACTCAGAATGAGGGCCATTGTCAAGGCCCGGCATGAGCTATTTTTATATCTCCCTCAGCGGTGTGGAAACCACCATTCATCCCCACCTATACAGAAGACCACCTTCAACAGTCAACTCCTTGCTCACCTCCCAATAGGCTATTTCATCAACCCCAAGTCTCCACTTCTCCAGGCCACTCTGACTCCACAAACTGCACTACCCATACCATACTCTCATTCTCTTTCATCGCTTCATCCCACTCTGCCTTCCCTATTATGCCGTCATGGATTACAAACACCATTGCTGATATGTTAACGTTCCTTCCATACTCACGCTCACCTAATTTAGACAAGTGATCCGCCAAAACATTTTCCCATCCTAGGATTATTTCCATGCTAAGAGCATGTCCATGCACCCTCGCAACCCAACTTGCCACTTGCCTAGAAACCTTATACACTCCTTTCGACTCAAAAATCAATTTCAATGGGCTACGATCCATCCACAGAACAATGACAGGCCAATGCTCCAAGACTGAATAACTCTTTTCTGGACCCTGCAACACCCTTGACACATTGACAATGACCTTTTCACTTTCCTTTCCTTCTACCTGAGTCAACAATGCTCCAATCCCTACATCACTGCAATTCACAATTATTACCACATTTTTTGGGTCAAATTGGCTCAGAACCCTTGCATATTTATTGCTCTTGTATAGAACACAATTCCTCTTCATAAAACATATTGCACTCAAAGTCTACACCTTTCCTCAACATTTTTCTCATCTTCCCCACTTTGGCTGCAAAATTCTTCACATATTTCTGGTAGAATTCAATCACCCCTGAAAATGACTTCAATGCCCTTTTAGTCGTCGTCCACTTTCCTCATACTGTCCACCAACTCTCCCTTTAGTCTCAAACCTGCTGCCGAAATCTCATGTCCCAAATAATCCACTGAATCTTTTCTGAACACACATTTCTCTTCCCTTAATGTCATGACTCTCCTTTCCAAGAGTGTCAACACCTGCTCCAGCATCTTATCTTGTTCCTCCATAGTTTCACTACAGATCAAAACATCTTCCTCGAAGCAGTGCACACCACTCAATCCATTAAACAACGTATCCATTACCTTCTGAAACACTAAAGATGCCGACACCAAACCAAACTGCATCCTTTGGAACTGGAATATAGCCATGTCATATAATCACAGTTAATTTGTGTGATTCCTTCTGAGGTTCTACCTGATGATAAGCTGCATCATGTCCAACTTGGTGAAAACCCTTCCTTTAACAATCATTCGGTAATGGATGTCTCTCCACCACTACACACCTGTTCAGTTCCATAAGGTCCACGCATAAACATAACTCCCCATTTTCCTTCTTCACTTCCATCAATGGAGAAATCCACGGTACACTTCCCACTCGCTCATCCAAGAATCTCTTCTCTGATCCTATTGTTGCTGCCTTGAATCATGAAATGATTCCTAATTTGTTCATCCAGGCATTCCAGAGCTTGCATATTAGAGCTAAATGTAGCAGAGCTGTGATGTATTCCTGCACGCTTTCATCATTTCCTTGCTCTCAAATTCCAAAGTTATACCTTTCCAATAGTGTGCTGGTTTTCGGGTTAAAATGGGAATCTAGTTATAACATAGCCACATGTAAATCGGTCACGGCTTTAGATTCAGCAACATTAAAAAGGTCTGGCAACGTTTCAAAAATATGTTGCCCTTCATACCCTAACATGTGCATTAAAAGTGACACCTTTCTGTCTGTGGCAAAGATATACCACATGCATCTCTCAAGTAGTACATACAATATTTTTGCCACTGATTCCAGCTTATCTTTACAGGTCCTGGTGATGCCATAACAATTGGCGGCCCAGGAACACTGGGCATCGCCATCTTTAGAGGGTATGATCTGCACTACAGACCAGAGCATTTTTTCTACGTTACCAAGGTTCCACAGCCCGATCAAATCATGCAGTGTCACACCAAATGTTTTAAAAAATGACTCACAGTTGTATCATTTTCCTGCACACACATCACTCAGTTGCATATTATGGTGTCACTCGCTTTTGTAGCTGGGGCTCTTTTGTATGTATGCTTTCAACAGCTACTGTGTCCTTCATAGATTTATTGCCAGGCAACTCCCAGCTGTAAAACTACCAGTGTGGACTCACGTTAAGATGACCTTTCCTTTTGTGTGCTATATGGTGACGGTACCCGCGCGGACTCATGCAAACTCTAATTCATTCTCACCCCGTTATTGGGGAACCGCTGTGCCTGCCTCGATCTTGAGACCAAATACTAATCAGTCCATTAGGAGTGTCAATTGAGCCGTAATGATATGAAGGCAAGTCCTCTGCCAATAGTTCACAAAGTCTTTGGGCCTCATTACAGTTTCCCCATTCTAAAAAATTGCCAGTAAAATTGCCAGTGATCCATGCCTGACCTGCTGGTAAATCAGGCCCCACCAGCAAATAAATGCTGCAATCACCAGCACCGGTAATACGTTGCCTGTAATTGCAGCAATCCCCTGCACGGAGTCCTCCATGGAATGGGGATTTACCAGTGTTTCCTCCACCTGGAATAATATCCAAGTAATACCGGGATATCAGGTGGTGGAAACGGTAGGGTCAGTTTGCTGGCATCCCGCCGCAATTACCAGCGGGATACCAGCAAACTCATATGGGCCTGATTCATGGAAGTGTTTTAGAATGGTGCAATCCCATAGGAAAACGTTCCATGAATCAGGCCTATAATGTGTTTGGTAAATAAAAGCATAGCTTGCAACCCCTAGCCTCCAGCCTTCTCGAGTCTTCCCCATCACCAGATTAACTGACTTTTCTAGAACCCCAGTACTCCCTCCCTCAACACTCGACATTGCACGGGAGCACAAGACTGCCCCATCACTCAGCCCCTCAATGTGCACATTCCTCTTTTTATCACATGGAGGAAATACAATTTAAAGAGAGGCCTCTGAACTGACAGCGACACATGTCATTTCTTCAGAGTGCCACTGGCAGGCTCAAGGAAGCCCCTGTCATGGCAGCTCCATGTGCATAGGTATGCAGGTTGAGATTCCAACATGGAAACTTTTCCTTGGAGATATGGCAGAATATGTGTCATTTTAGAAGGCAGGTTATAGATAGGTCACCAAAAAAAGCCAAATGGTCTAATTAAAACACTTTCTAAATCTGTGACATATTAATATGACAATATTTCTTGGTTGAAAACAAAATGCTTGGGTGAAAAATTCTTTCAAAACTGGGCAATGTCATTCAGTAAAATGACCTCCTTATGTTCTTAAGTCTGTTTGATATTTAGTTTTTGCTCGATAGATATGTATCTTACTGTGGCATGCCTGCATTAGAGTTCAAACGGATCTTGTCACAACGCCATCCCATTCCTGTAAGATGTCCACTGTTCTCTGCATGTCTTTGATATACAGTCTTCTTCCTGTGCCCATCCCTGTCGTGTCTCATTTGACATAGAGGGTTGGTGGGTATCTTCCTGATTCGAGCTGTGCATGGAGCTGTGGGGAGGGAACACTGGTAAAGACTCAAATGGACTGATATGACTGAGGGGCACCGGTGGCACGATTGTTGAGTCCCTGGAGGTACATAGAACAGCACAGTCTGGCATGGGACAAGCAGCAGACCCCTTACCCTACCTTCATATGGCTAGCTCACCCTCCTTAACCCCTTAGCTGCCAGGCTATTATGCAAGTCTATGCAAAAAGGAAGAGCATACTCGTCCTTGGCACTTAGTAAATCCACCAAAACAAAATTGACTTCAATCAGATCATCATACCATTAAAGAGAAACAAGGTGACTAATACCATTGAGTCAACTGGGCTAGGCAGACAGTGATGGGAACTCTTTTGCTGACAGTGATTTCTTAAGGAAGACAGATTGTTGGTGTAAAACAATGTGCAGGACACTGCTCCACAGACTGCACCTTAAGAAAAGGCTGGCAAATATTTGTTGTATTTGGCCTGACTATGCACTCACTCTTGCTCATTCTCCCCCAGCACTTTCTCACTCCCCATGTCCACTCTACGTCTTTCCACCCGTGCAGTCTCTTACCACCTTTAACTTCTCTGCCTCATTGTCTCACGTTTTCCTCTGCTCACTGTTATCCCCAGGTGATATAAATCCTACCATCCTGTAGTTACCATGTTTGTTCTCCATCTTAAAAGTCATTCCATTGACCAACCATCCTCACACTCTCTCATTTACTAGGCTGTGAAACACCCTCTGGTTTTTCACATAACATAATGTTGCCAAAAACAACCTACATCGGCCAAGCCATATGTAATGCACGAAAGGCATATTTCAAAAACAATAAAATCCAAGTCCTTGAAAAACCTTCCAAGACAAGGATCTTGGGCAGCAACATCTAGAAAGTCTGAGTAAAAAATATTCACCTGTGGGAAAACTATGACAAAGCTTTACACATTCACATATCTTGGTTTTATCATTTACATAACCTACTTCTAGAACACCCACCAGAAAACAGTCCCAAAAAAATCAAAGGAGCAGCAGGAGGACTACATACATATGCATGAATTTACAGTTTTCAAAATCAACCTTAGTCATTGCACAGATAAATAAATCAATAATAGCAGCATTCTCATTCTTGGCACAGAACTTTGAAGATTTGAAAATTAAACAGACAACTAAACTGAAGGCAACAACTGATGATTTGTTGAAGGATCTTACACTGAACTCAAAAGTTGACATGTCTTTTCTTGAAGATAATTGTCGCTTTCTCCAGCTCAAAGCTACAGTGAGAAAAGCAAGCATGAGCAAAACAATGAAACGGTCTTCATCAACCAATGTTAATTCCATAGATAGCTGTTGGGCAGATTACAGGATTTCAGAAGAAATTCAAAAAGGAGCACTCGCATATGTGTTGTATTAACAGAAAAGGGACCAGGCAAAAAAAAAAAAAACAGATACGACTATGACATGTCAAAAAGAGCATCAATGAAGGTTAGACTACAGTGAACAACATACAATATTATCAGACAACTGAGAATGGTCTCCTCTAGCTTGGGTTAATCTAGAGACTACGTTTTGCCCAACTTTTGTTTGTGATTTAACATCTATGGCATGCTGGTGAAACCTTGTCCTAGCAAGAGCTAATAATCAACTGTTATCAGAGACAGTACAAAGATGGTCCCATGAGAATAATGGTAATTGTGAATTAAAGTTTAAGTTTAGCTTGATTTTTGTAAGAGTACCATAGAAGCAACACATCAGCACAAAACATTTTAAAAAAACATAATCTTTACATAAAAATATAAAAGATCCAGTTGATTTACATTGAGTGCAATGTCCTATTATTCATAAGAATCCAAGAACTTTAAAACATATCTGAAACACAAGGAATCCCAAGAACTATATAATTAATACCTTACCTAAAATACAGTAAAACAATGTATCCTCCAACAGTCTGTTGCACTAGCAATATTCCCAATTGAACATAATAATCGGCAGTGTAGTTACTATTATGGTGCTCAATCATAAGCATCGCAGAGCTAGTGGGCACATTATTACACCATCTTCTGTATGTTTGCCTGCCTCCTATTCCAGGCCCGCAGAAGATAGTTGGATGACACATGAACTGCATAGCAGTCAGTGGAGGGACTCCATAATGTCATTGCCTCTACCATGGTTCTAATATGCCTCTCCCTAACTAGTGGCCTTTAATATTTCCGTCTCAGGTCTATATACTGTGGGAAGATTAGAACAAAGTGCGTAAAGCTCTCGATCCTGCACGGGCAAAATGGACACACTGCTGTAACATCATTTTTCCATTGATTACATAAACTTGTAACTGGCAGTATGCAAAATCTCAACTTTATATTCCTGCTCTCATTTGCTCAGGATTTATGCAGTCCAAACAGGCTTCATAACCAAACATTCGCTTGAGTCCCCAATAACTATTTCACTTAGATGATTCAACTAACTTATTACAGATCTTTTATTTCATTTTTGCTCCTCGGTGTTCCTAATAACCAATTTGTTGTTGATACCAATACTTTGAGGCCTAAACCATTATTCATTCAACCCAATATCATGGAGCTCATTCTTTTTATGTGTGAACTAGGGCAATGACCTGCCATCCTCTTGTGTCAATATATTTCCGAAGGCTTCTATGTATTTCCGCAATAGTTCACTTTACCATAACTTTTTCCATTAGTAAGCCTTGCAAATTGACTCTATGCACTGCATGTTTGTTTCTAGGTCCACTGGAACAGTAGACACACTTGTTAATTTCTGTTAGAATTAATTATACATTAGATAGTGAAACCAAAAAAGGCAGGAGCCCACTAACCTGATTCGATGGCCTTGACTAAGGATAGTGAGAATTCCCCTGAAAATCCTACCACCCTCCCTCCTTAGGAAACCAGGAGGAGAGGGGGGAGCACTCCTAGGGAAACCCTCTGGGGCAGAAAACCCTGAGCTCGATCGTGGATGGAGCTTTGGTGGTTTGAGGATCTTCAGGACTTGGAGCAGAACTCTGTGTAATGTCAAAACTCTATGGTCCAGAAGGCTTGGAGGATAGTTGATGGAAAGCACCACCAACTATATGCAAGTGCAAAAATAAAAAGGTTATAGTAAGTAGAACCCAAATAAGAGACTATTATTGGGAACCCCTACTTATAAGGAGTTGGAATGGTTCAGCAGCTGTGAGAGTATGAACAGAGTATATGAGCAGGAGGAAGTCCTCTTTCTGTATAAAAGAGAAAAGAAACTGGTGAAAGAGGGAAACAATGAAAGCTCAGTGATGAGGAAAGGAAGAGCCGAAATGACACCTACTGGAGTGACTCGAATAGGGTTGTGGCAAGTATGCAATCTGTCTGATCAGCTGAATGGCAAATGGAGAGGCCAGAGTACTGCGGGAAAGTAAGGCAGATTAGTAAGGAATCTTGAAAGGGAAAGTTCAGGTTAACTGAAACAAGGCAATAAGAGTTCCCTACCAATGAAATGCGAGCGGATTCGGAAAGCTGTGTTTCTGGAATCGCGAGGAAAGGACTCGCCCGAGTAATAAAAGCGGAAACGCTTGGTTTCATTCAGAAAGGAAGTTAGCGGGAACGCCGCTGACAGATTCTGGGCGATATTTAGAGAGCGATGAGATTTGGTGTTCTTCAGGTCTAAATCAAGAAAATAGATGTTAGAAATCAGGGTTTGCAGAAAGAAATATCCCTAGTAATCAAAAACTCACGTAGCGTCTTTCTGAAGAGTAGTGACCCATTGAGCTGCTGCTATGCGACCGCTATTTGCTGTCACGTGACATCTCTCCGGTGCCGTAACCGTGCGTGCAAAGGCTGCACCTCTTACCAAAGAACAACAGGAGGATCCCACAGCCATTTAAGGGGAAGCAAGGAATAGAGAATGACAATATCTGCTGCGATGCCATAGCGACCATCGTCGGTACCAGAATGTAACAGCACTAAAGGACAGACCAAGATTATTCTTCAGGTACTTGCTTTTGTTGACTGAGCGATTTTAACACCTAGCCATGTTCCAAAGTTCCCCACCATAAAAGGCCATTTGCCCAGCTTGGGTGTTGTATGATTCCATAGATACCCTGATCGCCCCGTTCCCATGTTCCCCTATGAATCTTGCTTGTGCTACACTATATCTTGCCAGTGTGACCCCGGCCCGAGCTATTTGTTCACGCCACCTGCAATCATCTTCGACCCTCAGGCCCAAAACATTGTAAAGGTCAACCTGTTGAATTGGTCCTTTGCTCAGCTTTAGTCTTAGGGAGCTTATTCCTTTACATCTGTTTTTTTCTAAATGGTATATAAAGTTGAGATTTTGCATACTGCCAGTTACAGGTTTATGTAATCAATGGAAAAATGATATCACAGCAGTGTGCCCATTTTGCCCATGCTGAATCGAAAGCATTACCCACTTTGTTTTAATCTGCCCACAGTATATAGGCCTGAGATGGATTTCATTTTTGAGAGATTGATGGTCAACCCATTTGTCCCACAAAATTCAATAAAGATATTAACTTGCATTTTAAGACTAGCTGGTGTGTGAGAAAGAAGCAACTGTCATCAGCAAACAAATCAGAGCCCTATCCTTGGGCAATATAGGAGCATCTGACCGGAGGCTTAGAGGTTTTTCAATGACACCATTTATGAAGACATAGACCAGCTTTGGTGCTAATATGCTCCACTGGCACACTTCCATCTCTATTCCTACTGCTGAGAAGCTGATGCCATCCATACCCCACCCGATAACTTCCTCATTACCTGTATAGAGACTTTGAATTGCCGTTAGCAGCAGAATTTAAATATTAAGCTTGAGGAGGGTTTCCCAAAGCCTTACTCTTGGCATTGTGTCAAACACTGTTCGAAGGTCAACAAAGATAGTATAAATGCTCATCTTCCTAAGTGTGACATATTTATCACATATTAGCCGAAGTCGCAGGCTTTGATCAACCGTGTTGGTGCCACTTCGGAACCCTGCCTGCAGATGACTTAGGACCACCTGTCCCTCAATCCCGGATTAGAGGTGGCTCAATACAGCCCTCACAAACACTTTCCCCTGGCATCTAATAAGGAGATAAGCTGATAGTTGATGGTTGAGTCCCTGCTACCCTTTTTAAAAATAGGGACTATCTATGCTTGAGTCCAGAAGTAAGGTACAGTGTTATGCTTAAGGAAAATACTAAACAACTGTCACAATTAAGGGATCCAAATTGCGCGCACTGATGCATAAAAATTGTCAGGTACCTTGTCAGGGCCTGCAGCTCTACCAAGTTTTGGCTTTGAAGAGCAACTCTAACTTCTTCATATGACAATGACAGGGGCATAAAATTAACTGCTTTATTATCCTGCTACATCTAGTCAAGGTCCCTTCTTTGATGGTACATCCCTGTGAATTACTCCACTCATACTGATTCTGTGATGTATCATTGATTAGAACTATCATCCACTGGGTGACATGATCCAAGATTGCCCAGAATTTCTGAGAATCCCTGTGATTAATGTCTGCCATTAGGGTATTCCAGACTGCCTCAGCATATGCCACTTTCTTCATCTTCATCTTCATTTCATACTTCTCTCTTGCCTCACGCATCAGAATTACTCTGCTTGGCTTGTCTGATGAAGAGACTCTTGGCTCTACGGCAATCCCAATCATACCAGTGCATCCTTCTCTGCGAGTGATGTTTTATTGATTTATACATTTTTTTTAAAGAACCTTCCGAGGGTCATGATGAATTTAGCATGGGCATCTACTATCTAATCAGGAAGATCAAGGCTGATAGCAAAACATTCCTACATGGTTCAAAGAATGCTATTGTATACCATCTGCATCAGATTGGCGAGGCCAGCCTTGCCCATGTAATGGTGCGCCTAGCATGTCCAACTACTGACAATGCTACATTTGAACTCTCAGCTATCTCTGTCTTTTCTCCAATCAATGCACCATCAACCACAATAGTAAAAGAATGATGGTCACACTCTGTTCTTGGGATCACTGCTAACTCCCTAACTAGTGCTGATGCTTCCAAATGCACTAATACATTGTCAATAAAGCTCTTTCGGGTGCCCCAATAAATGTTATACCTGCAGGGATATCCCACAAAAACTTGCCATTGAATGTACTTAGGTTGGATGTCATGATCAAACTAGATACCTGCAAAAATGATGTGAAAATAACAACACCATGTCAGCTCTTTTTCTCCCAGTTGCCATGACCTCTCCTTATTACTAGGACGTTCATGGGAACATGTTTTTTGTGATGAATCGACTTCAACCATGCAGGAGCACATGGATTAGCAAAGTCTAAAGTGCGCAATCAGCTCTCATACTTCTACAAAGCAAGAGCCAACACAGTCATACTGGTAACACAGACACAGTTAAAAGATATACCCCCTTTGCCTTTTGTGATAATGTGGGCCGAGGAAAGACTATACTCTCAAGACTGAATGTTAAATTGCAGCAACATAAGCAGCAACGTATAACAGTCCAAAATAAAGGAATACCCAATCAAGGGTCTCTGAAAATGTATATACTTTAATTAAACACATCATATGCAATAATATCTAAACAGAAAACACCACAAAAATACACCCCTGTAGAAAGACCACTGAATATGCAAGATGGGAGGGTCCAGTACTCTGGGTAATGAGGGGGAGACGAGACAATAAAAATGACAATTTTCAAAATGATATGTACTTGAGTTGCAAAAGGGGATTAATATGCCAGCCTCTAGGGCCCAAGATGGACATGGAAGATGCTATCAGTCAATACTACATGTTGGTTTCTTGGGAGTTTGACAAGGGTAAACCAGGCTGCTCAGTGATGTTGGGCAGTTGACTGAAATTCTAAATGTGGCAGTTGGGTAAGCAGATGTCGAAGGGGGTTTGAACTGAAGAAGCTTGCCGTTTGAAATGTTACATGCAGATTTGGCATTCCAGGACCACTTTAGGGGCTGGACTAGCATATCTAGTCTCATTCACAGGTAACCAATATGGTAAATGCATTTAATTTTTACCATAACCTCATCCTAAAAGCGAACCAAATAAGCCCGGAACCGGGAAATTGTAATCAAATTGTGACTTACAAGAAAACATTTTGTTTAAACACAGGGCTACTATACCTTGAATACATATGTTTTAATACAAGCCTCGCCATAATTAAAGTACCCTATGGTGAGTAGACCAAATCTTTATCAATCCGTTATTTGAACAGTTCTTATATTTGTACTTGTATTTTGTATTTTATTGAATCTTACATAGCGCTTTTGTCCAAAGCGCTGCACAAAGTTAAAACCAATGGTACAAAAATAATGAACTGTAAAATAAACCAAATATCAATTCTGAAAACAAACAATCATGGACAGTGAAGAAGATGATTTTTCAAAGAGACCCAAAAGAGAGAGTAGACAGTGATAGACCAAAGAGGTAGAGGACGAATGTGCCGATGAAGAGGAGTGAAAAGCTGGATGGAACGAAAACGGTACTGGGCACAGGGGGACGGAGAACAGTCAGCTTAAAGAGACAGGTGGAGCGAAGAGAGCGGGAAGGAGTATAAAACAATCCAATAGAAATAGACTCAACAAATATTCATATCTGCTTTGTTTTAGCATTATTGATGAAAAATTAAATACTCAATGGCATCACTATACTGAGAAGATCAAACCAATATTTTCTCTCCTGAGGTAACACATAACGAGTGTTGTGAAACATGTGTAGAGAGGAATGGAATGTAATAAGAGAGAAATAGAATGAAATGAATCCCCAAACAAGGCATATAGAAAAATGACATGCAATAACTTTCAAGATAATAATTGAATGGCATTGAGAATCAAATCAATTCACAATAGGCACAGTATTTAATAGAATGAAACACATTTTCTCAAGGAACCCTATTTTGGGAATCTAACTAACTTCCAAAAGGAGTCTTATTCTGAGAAACTCATTAAAGTGACAACAATGACCAATGAGAAGAGAACTAATGATTCAATGATTTGTATACAGTGGATCTGTTTGATTGGCTATGATAAAATAATAGCACATAAATAAACAGATAATTTGCATTCGCAGAAGCAGATATATTGTAATTATTCTAATTTTCATTAGTTATTGGGCAAACACAATATGAGGGGTGAGTACTTTGCGACTACAGGTACATTTCTACATTGTAGAAAATTATTTTGGCATTAGGTTGATAAATTCCTATACATAGTCAAACAGTCAACCTTACGCGGAACTATCTCACAATACTCTTTCAAAATAAAATACAAGGTAATCTAAAATGTCCGCAACATAAGACACAGAAATGACAAGGAATGTCCAAACCAGGAATGTGGAAGCAGAAGATCTCTTTATGAGACACAAGACAGAAGCTAACACATCCAATCAGAAACCAGCAACAGTATCAGTAAGGAAACGTTTTGACCAATTAGAGAATCTATAAACAAAAGGAACTGTTGAAATGGTGGGAATCATAACTATAAGAATGTATTTGGATGTAGGTAGAATACCAACGGGACCTATGAATCTGCATATTTCGAACATTTGAAGAAGAAGATAAGGTATCAGTGAATGGATGGGAACACATGCTCATCAACACATCTAAAGACATTATGAATCTAGCGATTTATCAGTCAACCAAATGACTTGAACGTACGTTAAATGAAATTGAAACAACGAAAGAATAGATAGCAAGTTTGAACTTACAAAACTAACATTAACGAATTGTGAACAACTTATGAACAACTTCTGCAACGATACTGTCATCTCCATCATCTTCTGAAGTTGAATCTGAAAACAACAGTGAGATAGATCAAGAAACTGCCTCCAAAACAGCACCCTTAGAATTAGAGTGTCATTTTTTAGAAGATTTAAGAAGGCACAGTAAGAGCACCAGGTTCTATTTTTCACAAACAGATTCATACAATACAGGAAAAAGCAATCTAATAGACCCAACTACCTTAAATTCACAAACATACACCAAAGAGGCATGAGGGGTGCAATTAAAAAGTTGAGGCGCTGGTGCATCAGCAATGTTAACAAGATCTCAAAATAACAAAGATCAAAACAAATAGATCTGGTTGTCAACTTTTTTTTCGGATATCATTTTGAATGGAGATTATTGAGAAGGGGCAACGCCATCCCACACCCCTAAGCATTTTAGAGTAAGGCGAGTGGAATTTCAAAACAGTATGATGAACCAGGGGGAAATGTGGTATGACACCACCCCAATATAATCAACCCACATAGTATAGCCCAAGGCGAAAGCAAGACTGTCATTTTGAATAGATGTTAGTGCATTCTGTTTAGATGCTAGTAACCATAGTTTGGAAACCATAGTTTGGAGACAAGGCCTGTGCGGCGAATGCAGCATTTTGTGCATTGGGCCCTAATTGCGAGACAAGGAAAATCTCCAGCCACAACGAGCTCCCAAGAGGACAACCCACACTGCAGTCTGCCATAAAGCTCACCCATTGTTCGAACAGTGGTGCAAAGATGTTTTCCTATCTGCAAGGAATGTGCCCTACAAGGACACGATCATAGACAAGCTCCTGGTATGCATGTTATCTCACACTAGCCAAAGCATGACCCTGCTAATCCCTAGGCGACGACGGTTATAGTGCATACAACTGACTAAACCTCAAGATCCCTGAATTTCATGGCACCAGGTGCCCTTTGACCACCAACCCCAAAGTAACAAGTCCTGAAATGTTCAACAGGGACGGACATTGCCTTTCTTTGAGCTACAATTATGCAATTTGTATTGTGAGGTGCTCGGAGGGATACATTATAGTTCAAATGAGGGGGGAGACCTTGGAGTCGGATGGCATGGAAGGGAGTGAGTGAAATGTGTGTGTGTGAAGGTAAGAGTGCCCCAGAACCTCCTTTGTGCCCATCTTAAGGCCTCACAGGTGCACACTATAATGAAAAGGTAGCATTGTGTTAGGACTGTAGTTAATTTGTTCTTTGAGCTTCGTCTGTGAGAAGAAGATCTCCACAGCACCCATGTGATGGAAGATGGACGGACTGGGCTGGAACCAATGATCTGGCATCCGTTATGGGGCAGGCACATCCTGTATAGGTGCACACCAACCAGCTATGCAGGTTTTTACCATATGTTTTGTGTCACTATGACGATGTGTATCTTCTTAAGCCTCTGCTTCTAAACTTTTTGGCAGAACGTTCTTAGTAGCAGAGTTCTTTACTGTTGCTCTCGTCTGTGTGTGAAATTAAAACTTGTTCTGCTTACAATATCGACTTGTGCCTTTCTTCCCTAGCGGGTTGTATTCTCTCTGGTCTGAGCATTCAGGGACTACAAATTCTGTAGACAACTAAACTTAAAGAAATCTTTTGAGGGGGCACCATCAAGAATCGAATATAAAGAACAAATACATATCCTATCAGCATCATCAGTCTATCTACCAGAACAAACAACTTACTGACTCATCAAGGCTTAAAAGAAGATTATCCATTGGAAAGATTTATCACAGAAAAAAATATATCCCTCAATTTATCAGAAGAAACTTGCCTCAAAACAAACAATTAACTTACTGACTCTTGAAGGCTTAAAAGAATACTATACATTGGAAAGATGTATTACAGAACAACATATATTCCTCAATTTATCAGAAGAAACTCACCTCAAACCAAGATCAACATTTTTAGCTAACTTACAACCTGACAACATAGTAGATCTTGTTAACAAAATGGTCACCGAAGACTTACGAAAAATCTATCTTACCATTCAAAAAAGTAAAATACAATCAAATTGATCATTCAAAGACAGAGAAGCACTGAATACAGTAGAAAAGAACCGTAATTATACTGGCTGATAAAGGAGGAAAAATAGTCATTATGAACAGTCTATGTGAAAGAAACACTGCACCATTTAAATGACCAACATTGTTACAGAAAACTATCAACACATCCTCTCTCTGACTTAATATCACAACAGAGATCGATGAGTACCAATTGGTGTGACAAAGGACTACTCAATGATGACAAATATACCTTCATGAATGTACAATTTCCAAGCATCATGACCATCTACTTCTCACTAAAAATTCACAAAAATGCCAGAGATTTCCACAATTAACACCAATTATCAGTGGGATAGGATCACTTACGAAGAGAATATCAGCGTATATAGATTTACTTTTACAACCTTTAGCCTCAAATCTGGCATTATTCAACAAAGATACAAAACAAATACAAAACATGTAATCCATCAAATAGATTACATTGCTTGGAATGCTAACAATAGATTCAAGACATTAGATGTGACATCCCTATACACCAGCATTAAACACCAGAAAGGCATACATGCAACCAAATGCTTTCTGAACTCAAGATCCATTTTCCACTATGAACAGAATCAGAAGATTATATCTATGCTTGAATTTACACTGTACAATAATATTTTCGGTTGTGATGAACAAATCTACCAGCAACATTAAGGCACTGCAATGGGTTCAAAATATGCACCAACATATGAGAACCTCTTCATGGGTAATTCTGAAATAGAACTTGCTTGCACCCATCCATTTTTCACCAATAACAAAATCATATACTAGGGTCGATTTATAGATGATATCCTCATTATTTGGGATTTTGGGATGGTATTCACTATCAAAATATGTTGACTATTTGAACACCAATTACTAGAACATAAAACTGACAATGAATGAAAGCACAGATACAATCTGTTTTCTCGATCCAGAACTGCATGCCAGTAACATCATAATACAGACTACACTTTTTGAAAAACCGACAGCAGGAAATAGCACACTCCATGCAATTAGTAATCACCCCAAACATATTATACTCAGCATCCCATATGGCAAAATTCTAAGGATTAAACAAAACCGCAGTGACATTTCTGAATTTAAAAAACATAAGAACAGCAAATTAATGAAATCAAAGAAAGATGCTATCATAACAAGATCTTACAAAACGCGGAAAATCAAGTGAAATTTAAAGAAAGAAAGCAACGTACTCTCAACAAGGAAATTCATACCAATAAAAGCTCCACGGCAGCAGCATTTGATTAATCATCACTTACAGCACTGACACATATGCAATATTTTAAAGAAACATTAGAACATATTGAAATTAGAGGACAACTATAAGAGGACAACTAAGCATAATTATCTAAAACTAATAATTTTCCTATTTAAGTATTTAAATATTCACTTTGGCCGTGATTGGGGAATTTCCAACAAATGTATATGGACACTTCATAAGAATAGCGTGATGATGGCATCACGCTCGATGATGTTACACGCTGACATACATTTTAGTGGCCATTTTGGAATGCCAAAACAATGCAGATTTGATGTTCCTGGACCACATTAGAGGCTGTAATAGCATATCCATTCTCATCCACAGGTAATCAATATATTAAATGCATTTAGTTTTTCCCTTACTCACATCCTAAAAGCAAACCAAAAAAGCTGAGAACCTGGAAATTGGAATCAAATTATGACTTAGAAGAAAACATTTTGTTTTCTTACAGGGCTATTATACCTTGAATACATATTTTCTAATACAAGCCTCTCCATAATTAGAGTAACCCTATTGGGAGTAGTCGAAATGTTTATCAATTCGCTATTTGAACAGTTCTTCTAAAACAATCCAATAGAAATACTCAACAAATGTTCAAATCTGTTTTTGTTTTAGTGTTCTTGATGAAAATCTAAATACTCAATGGCATTACTATACTGAGAAGATCATCAAAGCAATATGTTCTCTCCTGAGGAGCCACATACAGAGTGTGATTAAATACCTGTAGAAAGAAATAGAATGTAATAAGAGAGAAATAGAATTAAATGAATCCCCAAACAAGGCATTCATAGAAATGATATGCAATAACTTCCAAGATAATAATTGAATGGCATTAGAATGGAATCAATGTACAATAGGCACAGTAATTAATAGAATGAAACAAATGTTCTCAAGGAGTCTTATGTTTTAATGTAACTAGCTTCCACACAGAGTCTTATTCTGAGAAACCCATTAAGTGACAACAATGACCAAATTGGAAGAGAACTAATGATTGAATGATTTGTATACAGTGGATGTATTTGATTTGCTATGGTAAAATATTAGCACATAAGTAAACAGACACTTTGCATTCACAGAAGCAGATATATTGTAATTATTCTAATTTTCAGATGACTGAATCATAGACTATATTAGTATCCTGTTACTGAGCGCAGATAAACCACCCCTTTTCTTTAACAGTTCATTTTGCTATTGGGCAGACACAAATATAGGGGTTGATACTTTGTGACTATAGGTCTGACATTTTGGAAGACTATTTCACCATTAGGTTGATAAATGCCTTCTCTTTAAGGTATTCCTGCCCTTAAGGCCATTTCTATTTCTACCTTACGTGCTTGTCTGCCGAACACACACTCTCTAGTGGCACATACATTTGAGATGTTTACCTTTCTTCAGGGACATGACCCTAACCTGGTGTGCATTACTGAGACCTGGTTTTCACCTAATTGCTGCACAGATATTGTGCACATTTTACAGGGTGGTTACTTTATTCTGCATGTAGATCACGACTCTGACTACCCTGCTGGGGGTGTGGCACTTATATTTAAAGTTAGTTTATCATGTTCTCTTTCAGCATTAACCTCTGATGTTAACATTGAAGCTCTGTTGGTTCAGTTATCTATTTCCTCATCCTTCACACTTTACTGCTCCTCGGGATTACCCTTGGGTAATAGCGATGAATGGTATAAGTCAACATAACATAACATAACTTGTTAATTGTCTATCATCCTCCCTCTTTCAGCTGGTCTGTGTTTGAAAGGGCAGTTTGTCCTGCAATTTCATACTTGGTCTCAATTTGTAATAATTGTTCTATAGTTGGTGATATTAATGTTTGGGCTGACTCTGTTGATGAGCCGGTTGTGTCATCTTTTCGAGCTGATTTGCAAGCTTTGCTTCTGCACCCGCTTGTTATTGGTCCACATCACATTAGAGGGCACTAGATCTCGATTTTGCTACCCCTCAGCTAGTGTGTGCCTTTCCCACCCTGGCAGTTAGTTGGTCTAGCGATTATGATATACCCTTTGAAATTCTCGTACCACCCCATCGGATCCTGCCCCTTGACCTAAATCACTACAGAGAAATTGGAAATTAGTCAATTCTTGTACCCTGGCTGAAAAGATTTCTTCAAATGATCATCTGTCACTGATAGGACCTTTATCTTTGCCTTTACATCGGCTTATCTCTGCAGTTTCGGAATCTGCTAATACTATGGCATTCCTGAAGTTGGTGCATAAATCGTCCCACCTTTCAGCCCCATGGCTTACAACTGATCTTCTTATCTTGCGCTCTAAATTACAGCAATGGGAACGCACATGGTGTGCAAATTGTGATCCACTTTTTTAAAGAGGTACTTTAAAAGCCAGTAGCTCAATTGCCATCAAGCCCTAAAAACGGCTAAGCACATTTACGCGGAAACTATTCAGTCTGCAGCTTATACGTCCAAGGAGTTATTTCAGACAGTGAAAGATTTACTTTCCCCTAGATTTCCCTCCTTGGTTTCACCCTCTCAGACTCTGTGTGACAACTTGTCCAATTTATTTGTCCACAAAGTCAATACTATTAGATCCAATATTGCTTGCTCTGCTCAACCTACTGCAGCTCTGTCTCCCATTATCTACCCCTGCAGAAGATTTCTGAGTTACCTCTCTTTAACTCATTCCAGCCAACTGCCTGTTCTGAAGTTGACTGTGTTATCTCGCATTTTAAATCTGCTTCACCTCTGTAACCTATCCCTCTTTATCTTCTGAAAGTTATAATAGGTTCTATTGATGAGTTCCGTGCTGAGTCAATTAATTTGTCTCTTATCTGTGGTCATATCCCTGATTTTTTAAAGCATGCTCCAGTGATACCACTTTTAGAAGAACCCACAGCGGATACCTTGATGTTTTCTAACTAGCAACCTATCTGTATGCTTCCATTTTTACTGAAGCTACTTAAGGCCATGGCTACACCTCAGTTAAGATCCTTTCTTGGAGCTTCAGTTATCCTTCACCCTTTCCAACTTGAATTTCGTCCCCTTATAGGAACAGAATCCGTCTTGGTATCGGTGATTGATGATCTCACTCTCATTAGCAATGAGTGTGGTATAGCAAGGCTAATTTCTTTGGACCTCACCTCTGCCTTTGACACTGTAAACCATGCTCCTCTTTTGATCGGATTGTAGGAAGCCAGTATCTCTGGGCCGGTACTTGACTGGTTTTGTGTCTTCTTGTCTTTTTCCAATCTGTTTCTTTATTCCAGTTTGAATCTCCTCTGGATCCTGTTTCGTGTGAAGTCCCACATGGCTCTGTGCTCTCTCCTCTGTTCTTTAATATCTAAATTTTACCTCTGGCCAGTCTTATCAATTCCCATGGTTTAAACTTCTGTTGTTATGCTGATTGTTATGATGACCTCTCTTGGCCCTCTTCCTGCTCCCACCTGCAAGGCTAAAAACCTTGGGGTCATCTTCAACTCCACACTCTCCTTCTCTCCTTACATCTCGGGCATCTCTAAGAAGTCACACTACCAGCTGCACCTCCTCAGTGGAATTCTTCCTCTCCTCTCCTTCCCCAAGAAGCTCACCGTCTCCAGAGCCCTGGTTCTCTCTAAGCTGGACTATTGCAACAGCCTCTATCTAAATATGCCTGCCTCTACTCTCCGCCCTCTGCAACTTATCCAAAACAGGACTGCAAGACTTGTCCTTGGCCTCAAGCCCAGGGATCGTATCTCTCCAGGACTGAAATCTCTGCACTGGCTCACAGTGGATGCAAGGATTAAGTTCAAAACCCTCTGCATTATCCACAAGGCCTTCTGGGGCCTGGGACCTCCTTACCTTCAACTCTCTCTTCCTAAATACCTTCCTTCTCGGGCTCTTCGCTCATCTGCCTCCAACTCCCTCAGGGTTAGCTGCTTCTCCAAGCAACAAGTTGGTGGTCGATCTCTCTCCTCGGCTGGGGCCTCCCTCTGGAAAAGCCTTCCTGCCTTCCTGAAACTCGAGGAGAACCATCTCCGGTTCCGGAAACACCTCAAAACCTTACTCTTTGCTTCTGCTTTCTCTGCCTCGCTCCCCTGCTGAAATTCCCTGCCGATTCTGCACCGGTTACCTGGCCACCCTTTCTGATCTTGGGGCCAGGTCCTGCCTTTTGCTCACCTGCCCTGCCTCCCTGGCAACCCCCTGCACTTGGGGACTGGTTGTGAAATCCCTTCAGTCCCCTTACCAGCACTTATGTCTGCTCTTACCTTGCACTTGCCACCATCAGGCTGTTTCATTTATCGTATTTATTCTTCTTTCCCATGTACTGCACTGCACTTTCCCCTTTCCCTTACCCTTGCACTCTTCCCTTTCTCTCTACCCTCGCACTTGCGTGATCTGAATGACACCTGGCCTAGTAGGATTGTTGTCTATCTTCCACTGTTTTCCCCTCCCTTGCCTCGTCGCGCCTTGAAACACTTGTGTATAGGCGCGTTATAAATGCCATATCATATCATATCATCATATCATATCATATCATGATATACAGCCACTGTTTAGGCTCGACCATAAAGGCAAGGGAACAGCTGCTTTCCTTAGGTCCTGCCTTGAAGCCATTGGATTGGATGTGCCGAAACTGGTTGAAACTCAAAGGGAGAAGAAGGAAGTACTATCCTCCTTGTAGACACCTGACTTTTGCCTGTCTAATTTGGGCCTGCAGCCTGTCCCAGTTAAGTCAGTAAATAATCTTGGCATTAAGATCTCTACCACACTCTCACCCAATACCTAGATCAGTGCTACCTACAGCACTGGCTTTTTTAAGCTGAAGCAGCGTAAGAAATGTATCCCCTTAAAACGTGATATCGTTCATGCTCCGGTGATCGCTGCTTCGAAGAATGGAAGATTTGACGATGGTAACCCCACCTTGTTGGCTCAACCTGCCTATCTTTGAAGTTGCTTGCAAGTACTGCATAATGCTGCCATTAGTCTGGCCAATGTATACCCTATGGTTAGCCAGTTTCTTTGGCTCGTCCAGACCTTCACTGACTTTCTGTTACAGCATGCAATCATGCACTTCATCAGAAAGACTTTCTATCTCTACAAAAGAAAATCTTACAATGTCTCCCTGGACTTACATTGCACTCTGCTACATTGGCCTGACTTACTGTTCCTCATTATATTCTGGAACGTTGTGGAGGGCGTGCCTTTTAAGTGCCATGATGCCTCTTGGTGAAAGCTGCACTATATAAGAGATAGATAGATAGATAGATAGATAGATAGATAGATAGATAGATAGATAGATAGATAGATAGATAGATAGATAGATAGATAGATAGATAGAACAACACATTTTAATGCAATTCACTATAGATATGCTATAACAATCCTTGGATGATGCCCAGGGAGACCTTAAGAGCGTGAGATAAAACTGGCTGAGTTAAAGAATGGATTGCGCCTTCCTGGTTGTTCTCATTCTAAGGTTGGAATTCCCTCGTTAACTCAACAGCTGCTCCAGTATGTGCACTGAGTAGGAGGACCTTGTGCCGACTATACCCTGTTGTGATTGTCACACTTGGGCTCAGAATCAGCAAGAGTAGGTGAGGGGTTTGATCGGGGGAAAGCGAAGAGCAACAGTCCCATGCTGACGCTACCACGAAGAAGTTCAAATGCGCGCAAATTTCCCACACATTTTTACATCTTCAACTGGTTTGTTGCCCAACCATGTCCATGCCTCTTTTCTTTATTGACCATGTACTGTCACTCTTTCCATGGTCTGAGATCAGAGCCCAGAGGGCAACAGCGTATATCTGGAAAACCAGGGAAACTTTATCAACAAGGCCATTCACTAGGCTAGAGAGAGGAGAGGTTGCAGATTGGGTAATCTGCAGTGATATTCTCAACATCCTCAGACTACGCTGGTGGGGGAGGTACAGTCCATGAAACGGATTGCCTGGGAATCAGGCTACCAAATAGAGTCCTGGAAGAGGGTCTGCTTTAAATAGAACAAATATGTCTCCCCTTCTCCTCTCTTCATTTGGATTACATTTCAGTTCAGTTCAGATAAGTTCAGTATTGTCCACAATTGACTATAGATAGAGATGCAAGGTAGTGGAGTCATAAGGACCACACATACCCTGCATCATCTCTTTAATATGTCAAGGATCAGCTTTTCATGCAAGGTTGACCAGAGCCTTGCATTGCTATCCGAGTCCCGAAGCTTTATGCTTAGAACGAATTACATGATTGGCCGAAGCTCAATTCTCCTCTCCCACCCCCCCCAACCCCTGCGTCTATCATCAACTGAAATGTGGCATGTCTTAAGGATGCATTGGTGAATAAGGATGGGCATTCTTATATTAGCCAGGGAGACATAGTAGCTCTACAAGAAATATGGGCCAGATTCCTCTGCTATAATGAAGCTATATGTCATTCCAAGTTCCTGCTATACCAGCACATAGTGGCAGACCAAGTGGGAGATTCTTTTTTGGGTATTTATTAGGTTGGCAGTTGGGGTTCACCTGTTGAATTCAGGTTCCTCTCATATCCTCTGTTTAGTCTTGAAAGGCATAGTGGGGCAGTTCCATAATTTTGAGCTGTGTGTTCAAGCAGGATATGAAGGCCTTGATTGGTTGAGAGCTGTCAGAAGAGGCAGAGTAGAGTCAAGTCATGGCTGTGGGATTTGCCCACTCCCTTCACAAAAGCAGACATGGAAGAACTGAAGCTGAGATGTTGGGTGATGAGGGATAATATCATATTGTAAAAACGCTTTGATAATCCGAGACAATCCCAAAATCGAACACTTAAACTTCTCCCTGGAGGATAGCTCGCTTGCGGAACAATACTGGTTCGATCCCTGCGCCTGTGCTTAAAAAACCCTGGCTATTGAGTGCGGCATAAATAAGCAATTACATTTACATTTACCTAAAACATTTCTTGACAGAATGTTCAAGTCCTGTAATGAGGGCCTTAAGTATCAGATTTCATAATGTTTTTTTTTTTTTTTGCTGTTTGTCATTGTGGTACGGTAGTGTAAAGGAAGTGAACTGAGTCTTTGTGCTTGTGAGTACTTTAATCGAACTATCCATTTTCTGTTCCTATGCCCCTGCTTAATGAAGCTGCTGCCAGGCACCACCGTGGAGGGGCCCACGCCACTGTGAGTGATGTAGTTGTGTTTGCGGTATTTCACTGTGTTTGAATGGTGTGGGCTTATAGGTCTCGTGTCAGAGGGCGCTGGGAGGAGAGACCTTAAGGAGGCGGCTAGAGGTTTGTTGTGCATCCAAACATCTATTTGTTAGTAAGTCTTTTTACTTTTGTACTGCTTATTTATTAAAGTGATTTTACTGAACGAATACACATTTGATTTGGTTTGGTTGGTTGGAGTTGAAAGGATGGTGGTCCCCTGTGCAACCGGCAAGAGTTAGTGTGTGTGTGTGTGATAGTACCTTCGTCAGACTCCCGTACAGCGGAACGCATTCTCAGAAATTACGATTGGCTAACCAGCCCACCAACCACAACCACTGAGAGGTTTCTCAGGCGCTCCTATCCTACTAAGGACCAACCAGCTCCTCTTCCTTGATAAAGACTATGGTCGAAACGCGCATTGGCTTTTGTTTCACCATCAACTAGCCCACTTTGCTAGGTCTGTGATCTATGTGTCTTTCAACAGTAAACCTTTACTGATGAAAATGAGTCAGGAGTCCATTCTTCATTATTCTAAATATCAAACTACTCAAGCAATCTAAGGCCACAACCTTGGTTAACAACCTAACGCCAGCGCCATCACCAAGCAAGGTTTGTCACATCAGCCAGCAACACATTCTCAGGCTAATTCATAGAATCCAGCGCACAAGTAGCGCACGCGGCTGGCGCACAGCGTGCGCCTGCGATAGTCTGCGCCAGGCACGTGCGCTAAAACAGATTTCCGCGCACAGCGTATTCATGGATTTCAAGCTCCCAAACCAGCCGTGGCGCAGAGAATCGCAGCGAGCCTGCAGCAGCGCCAGTAACGCCCCCAAGAACGCCCTCGCGCAAGGAAAAGCCATCAAAATCGCTAAATCATCGCTAAGGGCTGCGCTAACCCTGGACCACTTCACAGGGCAGGCAAACAAGGAAAGAAAAGCGGGCAATCTTCAAATCAGGAGTACGCGGGAAGTACTACACGCGACTAGGCAGGGAACGTGAATTACAGGGGTACGCGTGAAGTAGAAAACGCGATAGGCCAGGGAACGTGTATTACAGGGGTACGCGGGAATTATCACACGCGAACAGGCAGGGTGCGTGTATTACAGGGGTAGCGGGAAGTTCAACACGCGATTGGCCAGGGAACGTGTATTACAGGGGGACGCGTGAAGTAGAACACGCGATAGGCCAGGGAACGTGTATTACAGGAGTACGCGGGAATTATCACACGCGAACAGCCAGGGTGCGTGTATCACAGGGGTAGCGGGAAGTTCAACACGCGATTGGCCAGGGAACGTGTATTACAGGGGGACGCGTGAAGTAGAACACGCGATAGGCCAGGGAACGTGTATCACAGGGGTACGCGGGAATTATCACACGCGAACAGCCAGGGTGCGTGTATTACAGGGGTAGCGGGAAGTTCAACACGCGATTGGCCAGGGAACGTGTATTACAGGGGGACGCGTGAAGTAGAACACGCGATAGGCCAGGGAACGTGTATCACAGGGGTACGCGGGAATTATCACACGCGAACAGCCAGGGTGCGTGTATTACAGGGGTAGCGGGAAGTTCAACACGCGATTGGCCAGGGTACGTGTATCACAGGGGTGCGTGGGAATTATCACATGCGAATAGGCTGGGTGGGCCCTCACAGGTGTACCCTGTACACCCTCCACGGCCCCTGCAGGCAGCCCACAAAACAGTGGACTACCCTGCACACCTGATCATGTCCCCCTGCACCCCCATCCACCAGGGGCACCCTCCACCAGGCCCCCACCCATGTCTCCCACCACCCCCACCCCCCAGCAGTGCAGGGGCACCTGCCATCAGGCCCCCATCCATGTCTCCCACCACCCCCACCCCCCATCCACCAGGGGCACCCTCCACCAGGCCCCCACCCATGTCTCCCACCACCCCCACCCACCAGCACTGTGGGGCACGTGGCCAGCAGGCAGTCAGGCAGCAGCCGATGGCAGGTGGGAGCGTGCTCAGGGCTCTGGGGGACTTAAATTTGGCCTCCTGGCCAGGAGCCTGGTCTTTCGTGTTTGAACGCGTGGACAGCCTGATAGGGAGTGATTTTGCACGTGAAAACCCCACACTCAGCGATTCGCGCGAAAACCCGTCACCAGCATATGTGCGTCAATAGTTACCTGCACGTGCAGTGTCAAAGCGTGTGATTGGTGAAAATGGATCTACACGCAGGAGTGACAAAGCGTGTGATTGGTGAAAAGTGAGCTACACGCAGGAGTGTCAAAGCGTGTGATTGGTGAAAAAGGATCCACACGCAGGAGTGACAAAGCGTGTGATTGGTGAACATGGGCCAAGCACGTACACGCCGTAAGTGACGCTGTACGTGTGGGCCTGTATAAAAGGTAGTGTTGAACACCATTTCCTTGTACGTGCTTTTCGTGGAGAGCGAGTGGGTGAATTCTGTACTTCTTGTCGTTTCACACGCGATTTACTTCACGGCGTTTCCAGTTCGTACTCCCTGTTACCTCTGACAGCTTTTTCTCTTTTTCCTCTTGTACTGGTTTACCTGGGCCTGTTCCCTCAAACAGTGTCCCCTTCTACTGTTGTCCTGTCTCCTCAGACAGCGTACACATCTTCTTTTGGCGGGGGTGTTGCCAACCAAAAGCGCTCATTTTTCACGCTCTTTTACCTGGCAGACGGTGAGTCACGCACGTATCTAACATCTGTGCTTGCCCCGTGTGTAGCCTACCCCTTCAGAGGTCAATCTAGGCTGCGTGTGACACGCATACGTTCATTGTGTTACTGGATGCCACAGCGTAGTGCAGGGTTTTCCATCAGCACACGTGGTCTAGGAGGGGTATTGTGCACGTTCCTTAACTTTTTTGGGGTGCCTGTGCGTTGCGTGACCCGTCATCTTTCCCCAGGGGTGTCATATAGCCTTGCCACTGCACTAGGGTACGAATACCATCTGGTACCCAACCCCTTTGACACCCAATTGCCCAGGACAATTGTGCACACCGACTCCCATACGCACAATACCATCAGTGCCATGGTTGGGAGGCGTGCAAGCCGTAAGGGTGGCAAAGGTGGCCGAGCCACACGTGGTGGCCGTGGAGGATCCACTAGGGGACGTGGTTGTGACTTGCAGGGTGCCCCTGTCCCCCCCAGTCTGGAGGACCAGTCAGGGACACCCATGCCCCCCCCCCCAGTTGAGAGTCATGTGGCTGATACCAACCCTGATCAGCCCTTGTCGGACCAGGCCATTGTGGCACCAGACCTGTCCGAGGGTGATCCCATCGCTGACATCCAGGTCAGCAGGTCCACTGCACGTGCACCGGTGCACATTGGTGTCATCAGGGCACGCGCATCTATGCCAGATAGGTCATCTGCTGGCCCCCGTAGCCAGGGTGTGGCTCCATCCACCCCACCTCTCATACACCCTGCCAAGACTGTGTCGGTCCTAGTTCATGCACCTCAGATCAGGCCTGACCCCATCCCACTACCCCCAATGCCTGCACCTACTCCCATGCTGAGTGGGCAATCCCACACACCCAGTACTGAGTCCACCACGACTCCTGCCCCTAGTGTCCACAGCGGCGTAGGACACTCTGGATCCCCACCCCCTTCCAAGCGCAAGAGGAAGAGTGCACGTCCGGCACAGGCTGATGCCCCAGGCACGGCTGCACAGTCCGGCCCATCAAGGAAGCCAAGCTTCACAGACGCCGAACTGAATGCACTTGTTCAGTATGTGTCAGATCATGATAGGGAAATGGTCATCGTTGCAGGGTCCAAGACCACACATGCCAGACGCCAGGCACACTGGCAGACCATTGCTGACAGAATAAGTGCCCTTGGAGTAGTGAGGCGCACAGCTAGTGATTGCCAGAAGCGCTGGAATGACCTTAAGCGCAGGGCAAAGGATAAGCTGGCCTCAAGTCATGCCGCAACCTTGGTGACTGGAGGTGGGTCCCCAGCACAGGATATAGAACTCACACCACACGAGTCTGTAGCTGGATCCTACGTCACCGAGGGACAACTCCAAGGTGTGGGAGACCTCCCTGATTACGAGGCATCATCCGGTGAGTGCACATGCATGTGTGTATTATCCATGTGCATGGTGTGTGTGTGAAGCATTCATGTTGGGTGCCTGTCAAGGGGGTGTGTGGCAGAGTTGATAGTGGCACCCATGTGCCTCATCCAGTATGTTCAGTGCAACACCATCTGGCCACAGCACTATCCCTACTGGCAACAGTGCACATATGGGCCGACACCATGGAAGTTGCCCTTGAATTGTCATTTTGTCACTACATTGTTGCTCATACTCCCCTGTCTATTCATCTGATGTCTTACATACCATTCCTATCCTTTCCCCCAGCCATTCAAGTTTCATCTTCACATGCCTGACATGCAATGATACCACATGCTAATGCATCCTCTGTATATAAATGCCAACCAACATGCTGTCATACTGTGGATGTTGCCTTGACATCCACCTCCTACCTGTGGGCTTTGGTACCGTCTGGTTTCGAGCCCCATTCCCTCACACTCCATGTTGCTCTTCATGGTCTATCTTCCATGACTCCTACAGTTCAGACCATCGTGCCCTACTCACGACACCTGCTTGCCAAAAGTCAAATGAGGGCACCCTGCCCTCCAATGCGACCCACCCTATTGCTGACCAGTGCATCTGAGCCTACTCTAAGCTAACTCTCACTGACATCTGCTCATACATGCCTTTGCCTGTCCCATAGACCCTTCACATGGTCCCTGTCCTCTCTCCTTGCTCCTCTTCCACCATCATTGGTGGGACCCGTTGGGGTGTACTCCTGGCCTCCTTCCAATCCTCAGAGGCCACTATTGATGTGCATGGTAATGGGAGCGTCTCAGTCCAAGGCCCTTAGGCCAACCTCAATCTCCTTGAGAAATGCTACCCACATCTCATCAACTTCCTTACCTCTCCTGCTGTCCCCCCTCCTCTCTCCTCATCAATCCTGCACTGCCTCCCTGCACCCTCCCATGAACCTTCTCCGCCTCCCACTCCAACTCCTACACATGCTGCACCTTTGATCTCTAGCACTCCCCGTAAGTCCTACAAGGCTGTCAACCTCCTCCACAATTACACTCCTTTCACTGCGGCTGCATCAGGCATTCCTCCGATATCTGTCACTTACATGAGGTTATGCACCTTGACATCCTTGGTCTCATGGAAACATGTCTGACGGCCAGCTCTGTCTGCATCCTTGACCCTCTCCTTGGCCCGCCACTACTGTGCAGGGGGGGTGTGCCCTTGGCTTCCCTGAGGGTATTCCTGCCACTGTCACTCCTACTTAGACCTACTCCACTCTGGAATGGCTTGTGTGAGGTCTCTCTCCACCACACCTTGACATTCTCAAACAGTGCGTACTGTGTCTGGGAAAACTGGTCAAATGTACTACTTCCTTTCTGAGTGTCCTCACCTCTCCTCCTCACTCATGTCCCCAGACACAGAAATCCTCATCCTTGGTGCTGTACGCATCCACCTGCATGCTTGTTGACGCCCCCACGTGACCTTTCTGTGACCTCAGCAACTCCCTCTCACCCTCTAGACTCCCGTCTGTCCCTACTCATTCTGCAGGGCACACTCTTGATGCTCTGATCTCATCTGACTTTCCCCTCTCCGTCCATCTCTGCACTCCTCTCTCCTGGAGTGATCACATTCTCCTCTCCTCCCAGCTCACCCTCACCACCCCACAGGCAAAGCCACCCTCACCACTGTCACACACCTTCTTGGTATTCCGACCCATGAAGTGTGTGTCAGTCGAGGCTCATGCAGCCAAAATCTCCCCCCCATCCAGCTCCCCCTTAGGCTCACTCCCATCCTGACAGGGCCCACTCCATGCTCCACTCCATGTCAGGTACACTGGATGTCTTTGCCACGGTCATGACCACCTGTCTGAAGCCCCATGCCAATGCAGAGTCCTGGCATGACTCGGATCTTGTGAACCCAAACCACAGGTGCCGGGTGGCAGAGAGGGAATGTCCTGCATCATGGCCATCCTCTGGCAAACTGGCCTGCCACATGCTCCAAAGGCAATAGCGCCTCACCCTTTTCACCAAGATGAGATCCCCAATCCAAGGGCACATATCTGCGGCATGTGACAACTCTGCAGGACACATAGAAATCTGAAAGGACCTTGCCGAGCCAGAAGCAGTGTGTACCTCCCCTGTCCCCTCCGAGCCCACAGCACTGCATGATTGTCTCTGTACCCCTATAGGCCACCCCCCCAGCACTTGTCTGCGCCTAACACCATCTGCCCTTGACGTCAAGTCCTACTTACCTTGTACAGCACTTCCAGCCGCCACTTCCCCTTGCACTTCATTGTGCCACCCACCCCTGCACTTGCGTGACATGAATGACACCAGCACCAGTAGGATTGTTGACTGGCATCCCCTTCTGCCCCACCACCCCTCAGTGCTCCGCTGTACCTTCATACATTACTTGACCGGTGCTTCACGAATGCAATATGAATCCTTTACAGGTGATGGGGAGGTGGAATCACATTGTTTACTGCATTTTGTTGATGTAGACAAGGCACTGTGCATCGTTGCCAATTTGGACTAGCAGATCCATGTACAACATGTATACTTATGGATGTGACGATGCAATGTCAGGACCAGAGTGGTTGAAATCCAAAAAAGTAGCCCTCCTCTCCCTCTTCACTTGGTGGCTATGTCACATGCCATGTGTGTGATGGCATGTGCCTTTGACATGGCAATCACCGGCCAATGTGTGATGGCAGTGCTAGGCAGCAAGGTGAGCAGGCGTTGCTCTCCAATCTGTACATTGTATGCCCTGAGCCTCCCCTACAGACCCAGTGATGGTGAATGCATAGGAGGTCTCCCAGTCATGTTGGACATGTGTCGTAGAACTACTGCCTCTGTTGTTCATCAGCCCTTGTTGCATGCCATGGTGCTAATGCCTGTTTCCATTTTTCTCTTTCATGTCTTTGCAGGGGACGAAGCACTTGTTGATGCTGGGGATGTGGTGGTGGAGCCGTCCCAGGAGGGCAACCCGGGCCGACCTACCACAAGTGAGGGACGTGGTGTGTTTGTGGGTGAAAACCCACAAGTGCTGCAGGCCGTGCTGTCGAGGGGTGTCTCTGGGGGTTCCTCCCCCGAGCAGTATTCAGCTGTAGACTCGGAGGATGACACCTATGTGCAGTCGCAGGTGAGTGTTCTTGGGAGAGAATCTCCTCTGTCCGACCCACCTGCAGCCGGGCCATTGCCCTCAATGGGGATGTCAGTGTCGGCAGATCAGCCTCCGGTGGTTACGGATGCAGGGCCACACCACCCAATCTCTGATCCTGTTCCTGGGGCTGCAGATCAGAGAGGGAATGCAGTCCTGCAGCCTGAGGCCTTGCCGGCACAGCAAGGCGCAGTCCGCCTTGCCCCAGGCAGGTGTGGTGCCCGTCAACGTGGTGGCCGTATGCCACCTGGCAATACCGTTTGGGAGCAATCCATCTACGGTATGGCCACCCAACAGGCAGCATCATCCGAGATGATTGCACAGGCCATGGATAGGGTGGCCACTTCCATTGTCCCCCCAGAAAGGCTGATGGAGCGACTGGAGCAGGCTACAGAGTCCATCTGCCAGGCACACAGGGAGGATATGTTGGCGTCCAACATGGACAGGCGGGCGGCACTGGCGACTCTGCGGGAATCACTTTCCATGGAGTCCCAGCGCCACAGGGAAGGCCTGAGGGAAGAACTCCGTCACCTCAGGTCGACCCTGTTAGAGCTTGAGGCTTCATCCCATAGAAGGACAGAGGAGCAGCTGGAGCGTCTGACACGGACGCTCTCGGCCGAGATGCAGGCAACTCGTGCGGAGGTCAGGTCATCCCGGGAGTTACTGCATGGGGACCTCCGCATGATTATAACCCAGAACCAGAACTACCAGACCCGCCTGCTTGCAGCCATGGAGGAGCAAACTCGTGCTTTGCGTGGGCTGCCTCCCATTGTCACACCATCTTCTGAGGCAGCTCCCCCACCTCCAGAGTCAGCTGCAGGGTCTGGCCAGAGCCATAGCGACTCATCTCCCACAACAGAGTAGCCGTGTGGGCCACGAGCCTATGGGGTGTTTTCCTTTCCCATGATCCACACAGGTGGATTGTGGCGTGCATCCTGTCCTCGGACCTCATAGGTGCCCCCCCCCCCCCGCCGGCCCTTTCATGGCCATTTTTTCTCATTTTCATTTTAATTTTGCAAGAGTGTTGCCTTGTGTGGGTACCTGGGCATACACTGTATTGTGGCTGGGCACATGCAGGCTTGTCCTGAGTTTGGTTTCGATGCTTGGGTAGCAGACATCCACACCCCTCCTGCTTCCGTTTCCATGGGCTTGCAAAGGGTGTGCCCAAGTGACAGCAAATTACACGGTGACATTGGACTCCCATGAGCTGTTGGCCAGTCCATAGTCAATACTGTGTAGACATTCATAGTGTTCATTGTTGTTGCACCTAACTATGCATGATGGTTTGATATGTGCCTCTACTTACATATGTTGCTCATGTTTTGCAGGTATTTCACACAGATCTTCACAAGGGCATACTCTCTGGAGTCAGACTACATGTCGGTAGATGTGCACTGACACTTTTGCATGGCGCCATCACTGTACATCTGGACGGTGAGGACATACCAGCAGAATCAGGTAATGAGACTACCATTGATTACATGCAATGTGTCTTGTTTGGGTGGGCTTCAGGGTGGGTTGGTGTGTAATTTGATTGAAAATACTCTTACACAGGTGTGTAGTAGTGGCTCCAGGGCGGTTAGCTGCTCAAGTGCGGCTATGTTCCATTTGGGGCACTGCTATTTGTGACACTGGTGTCATGTTGTGATGGCCAGTTTGTTTGCTGTCACATACCATGACATGGTGTCCTCAGTGGCGGGACTGTGAAGGGAATGGGTGACATGGCAATGTTGTCATGTAGTGAATCGCCTGTGGCATTGCATATTAGATTGATGGAGTTGTGTCTTTGCGTTGTGATGCATTGCTGGTGTATGTGTAGCTAGGGGTGCACACATATTGACACTTCCATGTTAACAATCTCAGGCTGATGTGTATCTGACTGTTTATTGTCAAGTAATTTTCAGACATTGTCAGGTAGTGTCATCATTGATTGTCAGATGGTATGTGCCAGAGCAGTGTGCACTAGCCAGCACTGTGATTCCTAGGTGAAGAAGTTGGCCACCAGTTGCGTACGGGCTGCCTCCCCCCGTGCCCTTTCCCCTCCCATGCGCAGCGGGCGTGCATGTGGTTGTGGATGTGGGGGCACCACCATGTCCACGGGCAGGCCCCGGCGTGTTGCAACGTTGTGCAGGACACATGCTGCCACTATGATCCTGCACACTATTCGGGGAGCATATAACAGCTGCCCGCCAGAACGGTCAAGGGAGCGAAAGCGTGACTTCAGCACTCCGAATGTGCGCTCCACTATGCCCCGTGTTGCAATGTGGGCTGTGTTGTACCTTACCTGGGGTGGCGTGGTGGGGTTCCGGATTGGGGTCATCATGTGGGGGCTGATAGGGTAGGCACTGTCCCCTGCGGAGGTGGTGATGGGTATCATTAGTGGTGTTGTGTCATGACCCAGTATCTGACATGCATGCATGTGCAGTGGCATTCATGCTCACCAAGCAGCCATGTATCTCCATGCTGGCCAGCCTCTAGGTCCCGGCATAGGGTAGACATTCTGTAGATGAAGCTGTCGTGGGTGCACCCTGGATAGTTGGCATATACTGATGTGATTATTCCCTTGGCATTGCATACAACTTGCACGTTGATGGAATGCCAGTGCTTGCGGTTTCTATAGATGTGCTCTGTTGCCCTGGGTGGACGTAGAGCCACATGTGTGCAGTCAATTGCACCAAGCACTTTGGGGAATTGAGCCACACCATAGAATTCCTGGATGCACGTCCGCCTTTCTGCATGAGTCCTGGGGAGATATATGTGCCTGCGGACTGATGGCCGTGCAGTGATGATGTTCAAGACCTGGTGTAGGCAGCGTGACTGCGTGGCCTGTGACACACCACCCACTATGGCACTTGTCCGCTGAAAGGATCCAGTGGCCAAGAAGTGCAGTACATTCAGGACCTTCTGCAGGGGGCTGAGTGCTTGGGAGCACAGGGTGGGTGATGTGAGGTCATCCTCCCACTCACTGACCAGGTCCAGTATGATGTGTGCTGGAAACCTGTACCTCCCATACACCTGGTCATCAGGCATCCCGAATAGGCTGGTTCTGGGTGTGAATATTCTGGCCCTGACTCTCCTCCTCCTCCTCCTTTGGTAGCCCACTGCCACTGCTGCTAGGAACGGTATGTTCATCCTGGCATCTGGCTTGTTTATTGAAAAGTGCGCAAATTAATGCCTTGCGCGTGTTGTAGGCGAGCGTGTGAGCCTCGCACCCCTGAAATCGAGTTCCCACTCCAATCGCGTGTGGAAATTCCCACGCAGCAGGCATACAGGTGCGCTGACGTACTTGCTTGTGTAAGTGGCCGCGCGCCCCTGAAATACACGTACTTAGGCCAATGGCGCGTACGCGCACTTTTGGCCAATTACACGCGATGAAATACACGTACATAGGCCAATGGCGTGTACGCGCACTTTTGGCCAATTACACGCGATGAAATACACGTACATAGGCCAATGGCGTGTACGCGCACTTTTGGCCAATTACACGCGATGACACTCTGACGTGCAGTATTTCCACGTGTGCTCCGTCTTCACGTGCTGAGTGGGGAACGCCCGTGCGGATCACGTCAGACGCGCTTACGCGATGAGGGACTCTGGTCCTATAGAATCGCGTATGCGTGCTGACGCACTTACGCGCTAAGGGCCTTTCCTCGGATTTCACGCTGACGTGCAGGAATTTCACGTGCCAAATCACTCCGTATCAAGCTGGCCACCCGAAAACACACGGAACACCACGCTCCTGCCCCGAAGGCCGAGTTACTGCCCCCCCAGTGCCCTGAGCAGCCTCCCACGTGCTATCTGCTGCTGCCTGCCTGCCTGCCTGCCTGCTGCCACCGTGCCCTGCCATTTGGTGCCTGCACATCAGCCATCTGCAGGGGTCCACTTGCTGTGTCCACCCCTGCTGGAACTGAAGACTCCCAACTGGGATTACATCGCTCCACAGCCCAGCCCCAGGACCCAGTTGCCCACCCACACCTGCCTCTGGGGTTGCCATGTCGGGCACTTCTACATCTGGCACCAGTGGCAACCCCAGGCCAGAGGGGCAGAGGGGCACCAGCTTCACTGCCACCGAAGTTGGTGTCCTGGTGGAGCATGTCCTGGGGCAGTATGATGCCCTCTTTGGATCGTCCCGCGCCAGCAAGGAAGGACGGGAGAGGATCTGGGCCGACTGTGTGGTTGCCATCAACGCGGAGGGGGTGGCAACCCGCAACGTCTTGAAGATCAAGAAGCGCTGGGAGGACTTGAGGTCCAGGACCCTTGTGAAGGCCCGGCGCCTCGTGGAGGGGGGCCGGGGCCACATGAGTTCCATCCAGAAGAGGGTCCTGGAACGCGTACGCCCAGCGCTCCACGCCCAGATCCTTGAGAGGGAGACCCGTCTGGAGTTGAGCGGTAAGTGTCCAAGCATCACTGTGTGAGACAGGGCATGTTGCGGTGTGCTGGTTCTATGATACTTGCCTGTATGTGTGCCATGGGCCATGTATGCATGTATGTGTGCTGGGACATCATGGTAATGCATGTGCGACCAGTGATGTGTGACCCACATGGTTGTTGCATGTGTTGAAATGCGGCATGGGGAGCACTATGCAGATTTGGGACATGAGAGCATGCCAGTCTCTGTACCTGGACATGGATGGGGGTGAAGGATGGGTGCTGATGCCAGGTACATATATGGTAGCCATGTCTGTGTGCCTGACCTGCATGTCTGTGACTTGTGCATGCCATGGATGCATGACTCATGTGTGTGACAATGCACAGATTCAGTGACGCACCCAACTTACCCTTGTTTTGCCTGTGTTCGGTGTGATTGGGGCCAGATGGATGTGACTGAGGTGAAGTGTGTGCATGTGATATGCATGAGCCATGATGCATGTGAGTTACATATCATTGAATGTTTCAAGAGTCAATTGGACATGCATGGAAATGTGCATGGCATGCACCATGCCTGTTACTGTGTGTGTTTTGCCTGGACTGACCCATGTGTTGTGGAGGGACATGATGGAAGTGTACTTTGACAGGGGTGCTCATCTGCTATTGCTTCCTGTCTAGGGGACCATTGTACAGTAGCCTGATGCTTGTGTCCTTTGTCTCCCTCTACGCAGCGGCTAGTGAAGAAGAGGGCGGAGACGGCGCTGTGGAGCAAGGCGGCGGGGATGCCCCCACGGCTGCAGCGGAAGGGGTGGGTGAGCCCCCACAGGGGCCTGCTACGGCGGGAGACGGTGAGGAGCCATCCAGGTTGGTGGTTTGCACAGAGGAGGAGGAGGCCGACACTGGTGCACACATGGGGCCTGGTGGGAGCATCCCTGCTGGTGCAAGTGGTGCAGTCCAGGGCCAGGGGCAGGAGGCAGCACAGGTCACCGTGGAGGTGCCTGTGCATGTCGCTGTCCCTGACCCTGTGAGTGCACCACCATGCACCAGCAGGGATGCCCCGTCCCAGGCCCGTCCGCAGGTAGAGGGGATGTCCATGTCAACTGACTCCCCTCCACCTGCGGCCGTGGGAACCCCTGGCCGCGTGGAGCAGGTCCTGATTGGGGTCGCGATGCGCACGGCTGTGATTCGTGATGCCGTGCGTGCTTCCCGGGAGGAGCACGCACGTCATCACGAAGTGCACCGTGCCGACGTGGCCCAATTGGGATCGGCCATGTTCGGGGGGTTCCTGCATGTGTTGGCCAATCTGACGGCCCTCTCCTCCTCTGTGCAGGCTATCCACCGGTCGTTCTCCTTGCCGTCTTCCGGCCCAGATGCCACCATGGCCCCCTGTGGACCTGCCCCGACCAATGCAGCGAGCTCGGTGGGGATCCCATCCCTGCCGCAGTTGGGAGTCGGAGGTCCAGCAGGGGTGGACGACACAGCAAGTGGACCCCAGCAGATGGAAGATGTGCAGGCATCATCGGGCAGGGCACGTGCACGACGGCGTCGGTGGTTACCATCAGCCTGGATGCCGTCGTGCTGGCAGAGGCAGTGGCGTCGGAGGCAGCAGCAGGCTCGACGTGGGAGGCATCATGGCTCAGGGCCATCAAGATCGGAGGGGCAGGCATCGGCCGGAGGGCAGGGCAACCCTGGCATGGCAGTGTGTTCCGTGTGGGAGGAGTTTGGCCAGCGGATAGGTGCGGAGCGGCAGCGGGCGGAAGAGGAGCGGCTCGCCATGGCCAGGGCGGAGATCTCCATGCATCAGGCATTGAGGCGGGCTGAGTGCCTCGAGGAGGCTCGCAGGGAATTTGGTGAGCACATGGGGTTGTCCCTGCGAGACCTCGGGGCCAGGACTGAGTCCCGCCTCCAGGACATTGACATGGAGTTCGAGGATGCCCTGGCCAGCATCACCAAGTGAGCCGCAGGACTAGCCCGCTGCCTTTGTATATAGTTTTTTAGTTAGTTAGTGCTAGGTTTCCTTTATTTCTTTTTATTATTTTGGACCGCTTGGACAATGGCCACTTCTTTGTACATATTTTTTTAATTAGTTAGTATTAGGTTTCATTAGTGGTGTTGGGCTCATGGACCCTTGAACAATCCTGTATATATTGTTATTTTTTGGGAGGTACATTTTTTTACTTTCATATTGTTTACACCATGTCGTAATGGTTTTTCTTTCATTTCATACTACATGTGTTTACTTTGGACAAAATCTATTGATTTTTCTATCCTTTGTTTTTTGGTTTCTCATTTTTGTTCCCGGACATGGACCTTTTATTTGCTTTGCCAGATAGTTGTATTAGTTTACTTGATATTTTTTGTAATACATTTTTATATTATCTTACACTTGTGTCATTTTTTCTTTGGTTTCTTACATGTCATGATATGGGTTTTGACATTCACTTGCACCCATTGTGTATGTGTGTGTGGCGGACATGTGTTCTTTTGCATACTTGCCTTTGGGGTTGTGTCATGTGATTGCATTCACTATGTGGGTGCATGCAATCCTTGCCTGGGTGTTTGTGCTGGGTATGCTGGCCATTACTGCCATTATTGTGTATCGTCAGGACCAGGGGCCAGGGGGACATGGGTGGGGGCATGGTGGAGGGTGCCCCTGGTGGATGGGGGGTGGGGGGTGGTGGGAGACATGGGTGGGGGCCTGGTGGAGGGTGTCCCTGGTGGATGGGGGGTGGGGGTGGTGGGAGACATGGGTTGGACATGGGTGGGGGCCTGCTGGCAGGTTCCCCACAGTGCTGGGGGTGGGGGTGGTGGGAGACATGGGTGGGGGCCTGGTGGAGGGTGTCCCTGGTGGATGGGGGGTTGGGGGTGGTGGGAGACATGGGTGGGGGCCTGCTGGCAGGTTCCCCACAGTGCTGGGGGTGGGGGTGGTGGGAGACATGGGTGGGGGCCTGGTGGAGGGTGCACCTGGTGGATGGGGGGTTGGGGGTGGTGGGAGACATGGGTTGGACATGGGTGGGGGCCTGCTGGCAGGTTCCCCACAGTGCTGGGGGTGGGGGTGGTGGGAGACATGGGTGGGGGCCTGGTGGAGGGTGTCCCTGGTGGATGGGGGGTGGGGGGTGGTGGGAGACATGGGTGGGGGCCTGGTGGAGGGTGTCCCTGGTGGATGGGGGTTGGGGGTGGTGGGAGACATGGGTTGGACATGGGTGGGGGCCTGCTGGCAGGTTCCCCACAGTGCTGGGGGTGGGGGTGGTGGGAGACATGGGTGGGGGCCTGGTGGAGGGTGTCCCTGGTGGATGGGGGGTGGGTGTGGTGGGAGACATGAGCAGGTGTGCAGGGTAGTTCCCTGTGGTGTGTGCTGCCTGCAGGGGCCGTGGAGGGTGTACAGGTAATGCCTGGGAGCACACAGCCATTTCGCGTGTGCAACTTCACGCGCACCCCTGCAATCCACGTACCCGGCCATATCGCGTGTGGAACTTCCCGCGCACCCCTGCAATCCACGTACCCGGCCATATCGCGTGTGGAACTTCACGCGCACCCCTGGAATCCACGTAGCCGGCCATATCGCGTGTGGAACTTCCCGCGCACCCCTGGAATCCACGTAGCCGGCCATATCGCGTGTGGAACTTCCCGCGCACCCCTGCAATCCACGTACCCTGCCATATCGCGTGTGGAACTTCACGCGCACCCCTGGAATCCACGTAGCCGGACATATCGCGTGTGCAACTTCCCGCGCACCCCTGAAATCCACGTAGCCGGCCATTTCGCGTGTGGAACTTCCCGCGCACCCCTGTAATCCACGTAGCCGGCCTTTTCGCGTGTGCAACTTCCCGCGCACCCCTGCAATCCACGTACCCTGCCATATCGCGTGTGGAACTTCCCGCGCACCCCTGTAATCCACGTAGCCGGCCATATCGCGTGTGCAACTTCCCGCGCACCCCTGAAATCCACGTAGCCGGCCTTTTCGCGTGTGCTACTTCCCTCGCACCCCTGTAATCCACGTACCCGGCCATATCGCGTGTGGAACTTCCCGCGCACCCCTGCAATCCACGTACCCGGCCATATCGCGTGTGGAACTTCACGCGCACCCCTGGAATCCACGTAGCCGGCCATATCGCGTGTGGAACTTCCCGCGCACCCCTGGAATCCACGTAGCCGGCCATTTCGCGTGTGGAACTTCCCGCGCACCCCTGTAATCCACGTAGCCGGCCTTTTCGCGTGTGCAACTTCCCGCGCACCCCTGCAATCCACGTACCCTGCCATATCGCGTGTGGAACTTCCCGCGCACCCCTGGAATCCACGTAGCCGGCCATATCGCGTGTGCAACTTCCCGCGCACCCCTGAAATCCACGTAGCCGGCCTTTTCGCGTGTGCTACTTCCCTCGCACCCCTGTAATCCACATACCCTGCCATATCGCGTGTGGAACTTCCCGCGCACCCCTGTAATCCACGTAGCCGGCCATATCGCGTGTGCAACTTCCCGCGCACCCCTGGAATCCACGTAGCCGGCCATTTCGCGTGTGGAACTTCCCGCGCACCCCTGTAATCCACGTAGCCGGCCTTTTCGCGTGTGCAACTTCCCGCGCACCCCTGCAATCCACGTACCCTGCCATATCGCGTGTGGAACTTCCCGCGCACCCCTGGAATCCACGTAGCCGGCCATATCGCGTGTGCAACTTCCCGCGCACCCCTGAAATCCACGTAGCCGGCCTTTTCGCGTGTGCTACTTCCCTCGCACCCCTGTAATCCACGTACCCTGCCATATCGCGTGTGGAACTTCCCGCGCACCCCTGTAATCCACGTAGCCGGCCATATCGCGTGTGGAACTTCCCGCGCACCCCTGTAATCCACGTACCCGGCCATATCGCGTGTGCAACTTCCCGCGCACCCCTGAAATCCACGTAGCCGGCCTTTTCGCGTGTGCTACTTCCCTCGCACCCCTGTAATCCACGTACCCTGCCATATCGCGTGTGGAACTTCCCGCGCACCCCTGTAATCCATGTAGCCGGCCATATCGCGTGTGGAACTTCCCGCGCACCCCTGAAATCCACGTACCCGGCCATTTCGCGTGTGCAACTTACCGCGCACCCCGGTATGCACGCACACGTTTATTTTTTCTCTCTGCGCGTGTGTGTGTTTGTGGGTACCCCTTTGTACGTCTTTTGTCCTGGAGGGCCACAGTATTGGACATTGATCATGTCTGTATATAGGTGCTATTTGTTGGCGCACCTTTTAGCGCACATTTCTTGCAGGCGCAGAGACGCTACCGCCTGCTTTCTTGTGGCGGTCGTGTTTGTGCCTGTTTGTGCCTGTGCGCTGCTTTGAGCGTGCGCTTTTTTGCCCTATTCTATTCCATGAATACGTGTTGTATGCGAGCGTGTGGGCGTTCCGCGCACTTGCCTCCTAAACTTTTCCCGTGCCGCCCACATTCTTCCCCATTGCGAGTGTTGTGCCCCATTTTATTCCCCATTCCGAGTGTCCCGCCCTGTGTCCCGCCTACTTTAGAGCTGTGCGCTGCGCTCGGAGTGATGGCGCAGTGGCCGTGGCGCACGACGTTGGTTGACCTGTGCGCCGGCCTGCGCCGCGCGTTTTTTCCGCGCACGTCCTCTGCTTTTCTTGCGCAGGGACTTCCATGAATCGACGTGCGCTGGTTTCCCTGCGCTTTGCGCTGATTTTCGGCGCAGCGCACGTATTGGCCCCTCTGCGCCGGGATTTTCGGCGCACATTTATTCCATGAATCGGCCTGTTTATTTGACCTTACCTGACCAAGTACTTTGAATGAATAAAGAAAGCAAACAAGTGATGCAATGAAAATGACAATATTGAACCAGAACATGACTCCTGTTCCCTTCATTCCTCACTGCACGCCCCCCCACCAACATCCCTCTCCAGCCCCAGTATTTGAACTTTATCTTTTCTGTGCAAAGACCTGTCAGTGCAAATGCACATAAAACAAGCATACAGCACTGGCTCACCTAAAGAGTGGCATGCCAACAGGCACCTCATGTTAATGACAGCTGGCATGAAGGAAAAAAAAAAAACATTGGTCACAATCATTGTGCATTCCAAGGGACTCTCCCTAATATTTGCAAAATACGCCACCATTCATGTCTCATTGCCTGCATCAACATTCTGACGTTGGCAGCGATTCTGGAGGGTTCGTTGGACACATTCGGTAAAAGCACACGACTGAGTTCCCATCCTGTGTGCCTCACCTAGTGGGAAATTAGGTTCAAAATGTCCAGCCTGTGTGCCTCACCAGGTGGGAAATTAGGTTCAAAATGTCCCAGATGGAGAAACGCTTGTTTGCCTCTGTGCGTTTTACCATACCTCCCCGAGTGCTGTTTTTTTTTTAACCTCCGAAATAACAACTGGGTGGGAAGGGAGACTGATTTCCACCTGCCATAACATGCAAGCTCAGGCGTGCTAAAAGGCAGTGGCTTGGACGAGTGGCTAGAGCAGGGCAAGTGGTTGTGATTAATTGAAAACCTTGCATCAATCACGTTTTTGTTATAATCTGTGTGAAATGCATGTTGTTTTATCGGTCTCAGGTAATAATATCCCTATATATATATGGTCGCCGTATATAATGTTGCTGGGAAAAGGTTGTGGTGACATTATATAAGTGACCATACATATATAGGGACAGGGGCAGATGGGGTGTCCCCCCCCACATGTACAATAAAAAAGGGTTTGGGGGTTGCCGGGGTGTACCCTGCATGTTCCATGTGATAATGTCCCCACAAAGAGAAATTTCCGGCAATTTTTTTGCATGGCGAGATTTTTGAGGGGACATTATTGCATGGAACCGTTTTATCTGAATAAAACATATGATAAGATTGAAACGTGATAAGCTAATAAAGCGTGTCTTTGGACTACGATATGATGTCCCTTTCCTAGCTTTCAGGCGTCAGGAGACCTGTGATGTTCCCGGCCCACGTGGCCGCTTGTAACCAGGAATAAGCGACATGAAACTGGCGTTGAGGTGTCAGGATTCCTCATTACTTAAAGGCCTTTTAATACAGAGAATCAAAGCGTATTGGTGCAGATACTGAGAATGAATGCTTTAATCTTTCTGCTTCATTAGGCCCTGACAGGCTGTCGTGGTCAGGGCTCATTCCGCTTCAGCTGCTCGCCTCTTACTGCCGATGGTAATCATGACGGATCATGCAATACTTTATGAGAATACAAATGCGTTTTCATCTCATTATTACGTTTTTTTTTTCTCCAACCACGCTGATTGCTCTGCAAAAAAGCTGCTCACTCTCATGCCCGCCTATCATTCCAGATTCCTTTGCAATGCAGGCACTTGTTTGAAAATAGATATAGGATTTTAATACCTTATTTCTTTCAATGTTCAGCTCTGGGATTTTGAAAGCATGATTAGTATTCTCCCTTGCTCCTGAGCTCTATGAAAGTCTATCATACTCGTCCTTAGCACTTAAGGGGTTAAGAGAGAGCACCGTGCATCAACAGGTTGATTGGCTCTTTCAAGAAGATCCTTCATTGAAAACAAATATATAGTTCATCCTTCTTTATCATAAGGGCAAGCCATGGGTGGTTCCATGCATGGCATTTAAAGTCGGAAACCCTGAATAATAAAGTGTTATTGAGAGAAGAAGCGCACTGCGGTTCTAATAATCTGTAGCGATGCAGACTACTGAGAGACAATTATATCTTCAAATTAATGTAATTAATTACTCACCATGGATACAGTGTCGCAGATAAGCAACAGGAGCGATATCCTAAATAGAGTATTGCTATTTGTAGTCAGAATATATTATACTTTCAAGGGAGGCAATGACGGTGTCACAAATTTTCAAGTATACAGATTAATCATCATGTTTGTCAGATCTTATATATATATATATATATATATATAAGTCGTCCGATGCCATTTGTGATGTCATCAGTGCTTGGGGCTACGCAATTGGGCCCCGTAGTTAAAGTGGCATAGCTTCTAACATCTGCCAAATTTCAGGGGTTTTGTCACATAAAACAACACCTCAAAGTCATTTCAACTAAAGTGTTTTTTCACTGAATTTCAAGGATTGTGTTGCAATTGTCAAAGTCAAGTGTTAGATGCGCCACCATTCCTAGCTCCAGGACCACATCACCCTCCAAATCTGATCCTTGCAAAGGGACCTGATATGGTATGAAAGTCATTAATAACGCACCTGTGCACAAGTGTCTCTAGGCATGACAAGACATGGGAGGGAAGCAGTGCAAGGATGATGGATCGAGAAAGAGCCTGGTACCCAGTGAGACTCTGAGGGTAGCCAAGCAACCAGTCGGTAGAGCAGACAGGTAGGTCAGCAGGGGAGGGAGAGAGAGAAAGCAGAGGAGAAAAGGAAGGTCTTGCACTGCTTCTGGAACTACAGTTGGTCCGGCACTGTTCCACGGCAGCTTCTGTATGTGCGCAAGGGCACAGACTCCTGCACTTGCTTGTAATAGTCTCAAGGCCTGCAAGCAAGTCTGGTGTAACAGTTCCAGGCAAAGGCTATGCAGACCTGAGCGCAGCGGCATGCACAGGGTGCAAACCATTTTTCTATGCTCTGCACACAGCATTGAGGCTCTGCACAGAGGACATATAGAGCTTTCGTTTGAGAGCCTGGCATTAGTAGTCGGGCCTCACCACTTCGAAGGTATTTGCAGAACTGTGGCCCTGTTTATGACTAACAGCAGATGTTGGCAATCTGGAGTCAGGGTCCACCATCAGTCGTGTGCACTTTTAATATCAACTGGCAGTGTTTTTAGACCAGTGGATATTGAATGTGTGTTGTGTGGACAGAAGCTAATGGCAGTCGGTGCCACAGGTTAACTGTTTGTCTGCTTGCTTCCTGACAAGCACGCACTAATGTCATGAAGAGATGAGGAGACAATGAAAGGCCAACCCAGTCCTAGGAAAAGACATGGTAGAAAAGACACAAAGGTGAGCAACAGCTTTTTAGTTTAGTTAGCCCCTGACTCCCTGTAGCGTGGCACTATCTGCATCACGTGGGAAACCTGGGCTGGGACATGTGTTGGATATTATGCTGTAGAGGCCTGAGCTAAGGAAAAACCCATTGTCGTTGTAGGACCAAGTCCTATGCAGACTAAACACCATTTCCCCCCAGTAATGAGTCTGCTCTCCTTTGCCCTTTACCCCTCCACCGATCACTTGCTGAATCTAGCACCCTACTGTCCGAAATCTGTATTTGGCTGACCTACATCTCACCCAATTAAATGCGACATCCCTCACTCCTCTCAGGAAATGAGCAGCTGCAGTGAAGTCAGATGTCTCAAGAGGAATTTTCACTTAGCTGTGCTTAAAAAATACTCAGTTTAGAAAGTGCTCTGTTTAGTGACACTTTCTGTAGCCATATGCAAACATGCTCGAGACACACGTATGGGCACCGTATTTTGATGCTCAATATTCACTGAAGTGTACATTCATTCAGTGTATTCTACTCATTCACTGTCTTTGACAGTGAAATAAATACAATACAGTGGGCCGGATTTATAAAGTGTTTTCCGATGGGATTGCACCATATCTGCCAAAATGCCAGATTCCATTCATGCAACCGTAGTGTAATCTTTGTTATAACTTTGCCTTCAAGTACCTGTAGTCCTTGATGTCCCCATTATAAAGCCTGGATTACAACTCCCAGAATGTAAAGTAATACCAGGAAGGTCTAGCATCTCCCGAAATAGAATAGAACATATTGGCATGTATGTTGTTGTTTTAATTGCTGCTAATTCTAGGATATAGGGTCAAATATATAGTGTGACTTAAAGTCATGGGTAGATAGTAAATTGCCCCGATGTGAGTCTATGCCGGCAGGTTCTTTTGTGTATCATATTTTGCTGCTCTATTACTAAGCCTTTTCCCTCCTTTTATGAAATTGAAATTTGGTTGGTTTTTTGCATTGTTGCTGTGCTATATCTAGTCCTTTTTCCTACATTTTAGGAAATTCAAATCTTTGTAGTTTCTGCACTGTGGTTACTGGAAACTGTGTCCCATTAGGCACTCTCCCACTCTCTAGGGCCCCACCCCTGCTGGGGGTGCCGTTGTACTGTTTATCCCCTGTTTGCTCTTCCTGTGTGTTCCGTACTGCCTTATCCCCACAAGCCCCTGCGCCTCCAGCATTGTGCGGCTCGGAGTTGGGTGTCTCCTTCTCATCTTCACTCCCTCCTCCTGCACTTTCCTCCTTCCGCCCTCGATTGGTGCATTTCCCCCCCTTCCTATACCTACTATCCTATCCCTCTCACTAAGTCTGGAACGAAAAGGCTCAAGAGGGACATCCTGGTCTCAAACCCAGGCCTCCGTATCGCTGATACTTACATCAGTGCTTCCTGCAGACAAACTGTCACCGACATCCTCTTTGTTGTTCCCTCACCAGACCTATGGACCGCTCATATGGTCTCAGTTCTCTCTCCTATCGCTTCCTCCCGCATTAATGGTGGCAGTCGGTGGGAGGTCCTCTTGGCCTCCTTCCACTCCTCCAAGACGATCATTAATGTCTATCTGAATGGCACATCTTCGTCCAAGGCCCTCAGCCCCAACTCCTCCTTTTTGATATCAGTCTCCCATGCTTTATCAACTTTCTTCCTTCTTCTGCTACTCCTAATAGCGCCTCTGTGGCCCCTCCACCACTGTATACTTATGCCACCTCCTTCTAACACCTCTGCCTACTCTAGGGCCCCTCTACCACATCCACAGACCGTACCTCAACCCAGTAACCCTACCATGGAAATCTTTCAAATGTGGTAACCTGCTGCATGTCACTACTCTCAACTCTTGCTCTGTTGTCAAACACTCCTTTGACATCTGCAACCTCCTCGAAGAACTTGACCTGGCTATCCTCCCTCTCACCGTGACATGGTTCACGGTCAGCTCTGTGACCACAAAAGTGATGGGTGGAAGGTTGTGAATGAACCTGTACCACTGGCCACCGTGTTTTAGTCTGACTGCGCCATTGCAAAAGGGGTCCAGATATATGCAAATCAGTCAGGTACTGTGACCAATGGTAGCAGCCCCGCCTGAACTGCTAGGCCAGGCCCTCTCTGCACAGAAACACAAGCAACCCCAGACATGTTTTGGCCTTGTTGGGCCTCCTCAGTGAGGTGCAGCTTGGTTCCCTATGGCGCAGTGAGCAAGGGACCCACGTCTGGGCATGCCCTCTCTCACAGACGTGGGTCTCGTGCCTGCTAGGCTTAGGGACTGAAGCTACTCCTCGCTGATGTGGTCCAACAAGACTGAAAGATGTTTGGGGATGCTGGTGGTCTTGTGCAGAAGGGATGTGACCTAGCAGTTCGGGCTGGACTGCCCATTTTGGGGTGGGACCAAGCCTGATTTGCATATGGTCTTTCCCATTCTCTAATGGCTTGGCAGGTGAAGAAAGATGGTCTGGAGGGTTGCCCAGAGCAATGCCAGAGGTCAAGATTCATTCTAAGCCTTCCAGCCATTACTTCTTTGTTTTTGCTTTGTCACAGTCAGCTCTGCCATGAGTTTTGACATTCTCCTCCCTGATGGGTACAAGATCCTCTCCAAACCCAGAACCAACCGTCCCTGAAGTGGAGCAGCTCTGATCTTTCTGGAGTGGTTTCCTGCTTCTGTCATTCCTACACAGGTCTACTCTTCCTTTGAATGCCTGGTGTGCAGACACTCTATCTCTCCTGCGCTCTCTCTGACTGTGGCCACCATCCACAGGCCACCTGGCCAGGTTGCCCTAGTCCTCTCAGAGTGGGCTGACCTCTCCTCTTCTCTACCTCTCAACTTCTCCTCCTTGGAGACCTCAACATCAACCTGGATGCTTTGAATCCCTCCTTGGTGCTCTTCCACAACCATTTCCATTCTACCCCCTGGCCCAACACACTCTGCAGGGCATACCTTGTATGTTCCCATCTCCTCAGACGTCCCCCTCTCGAACCCTCTCACAACTCCTCTCTCTTGGACTGACCTCCACACAAAACAAAGCTTGCTTCTGTGAGTTTGGGTTAGTGTTGGTCTGGCATTGGGACCTAGAGTGCATGAGTTTAGAGGCACGTGATAGAGCAAGCATTATATACACGTGAGAGGGTGGGTGTCCAAGCCATGTGACAGTGTGCGGGGGCTTTTTGAAAACACATGGCAGTTCTGGGGGTAGGTCATTCAGGGTTTTAATCCATGACTCTAAGCCACTCTCCTTTGTCCTGTCGCCCCACAGTGAAATACTGTTCCTCCTATCACAGTCAAAAGCGTGTGCACCCTGGGCAGGAGCCAGTTCCAGCACCTCTTTGGCAGCCTCAGGAAGACCCCCCCAGACCAAGAATCCAAGTACAGCCAGGTAAGAGAGCTGAGTGTCACCATTGCAAGGATGCAGTGCTGTGGATACGCTTTTTGGTGGTTGTAAGAATGACGTGACCTTCAACCTTGCAAGTTGAGGCAAGGTTCCAGTGGTGCATGGGTGATGGTGGTCTAAGGCTGTTGAGTGTGCTGATCTATGCTGTTTTTCATATGGCTTTAACTTAGTCACCAACCCTTTTAATGTCAGTCATTTTCTTCTGATCAAAGCAGATTCAATTTACTTTTGCCTTTATCCATGCTATTCTATGTCCACCCACTTGTTTCTTCCAATGCAAAATCTGGGTTAGTGCTTCGCTGATGGGGTACTTATGTCTAGTATGTCATTCAATGTCCTCCATTTCTGTGGCTTTTAGATAAGTGCTACCCTATCCATGTTTCGTTTAGACCTGAGCATGACCATTGGTGGGTGAATGTGGGTCGCTGCAGGTGTGCTTGGGTGAACATGGATCTCTGCAGGTGTGCTTTTTGTGTTTGCCTACTTCAGTGGAAGGGGCATATGCTTATGTCGAAGCATATGGTTGCAAGCAGCTGTCTATTGAGGTGCATTCAAGAGGGCATGAGTGAATGTTTTTTGTGACTGTCTTCAAGGGAATTAGTATGTGCTCTCTTTACCGCTCCTCTTTCTTCACAGATGGTGCCCATTGCTGTTGCTGTCAACATACCTTTCTTGTTCCCACTATTGTAAAAATGTTTGCTGTACCTATGTGTGGTCCAAGTACCCCAGACACGGACTACTCTTGTTATCTTTGAAATGAAAATTGTTTATTATACTAACTGGGTGCAAAGTTTTCACTCGCCACTAGCTGCTTGCTAGTGATATTTGACTATAATGGTGTGTTGTGTGAATGTCTACCATTGAAGTGGCAATTGACTTTTTTATGATTAGCTAGCATCTTGCAACCTGAATGCTGGCATCCTGTTACTAAATTAAGCGGGGGTACCAGAGGACCTTCTGGGAATACCAATGCGTTATTTGATCAATACATGGCATGCTATGGGTTGTGGGATATTTCTATTTTTGTTGCATTTATGTTGCATTTCTAAGAAGGGGGAATGTGCCTAGATCTTCAAATACTTTAAGATGGTCCTGGCTTATTACCTGTGCCAAGGCTGCTCCTCTCACTCCTTTCACACCCATTCTCATTACTGGATTGTTCTTAAAGTGTCAGGTTATTAGACTGTGAATATCTTACAGGGTAGAGTTGTTTTGATGTCTGAGGTCAATCAGTGTATATACACTTTGCATACAATAACACATATGATGCTACTTTGGGGCTACCAGCCCAGAAAGTGTATGTTTTTTTCTCACTTAGTTATAAATGCTATAGGTACCCAAGGGAACCTCTTGCACACACATTCCATGTCCAATGTCTTCCATTAAGTGTATACTTGACACTTTGCAACATGCTTGTGCCTCCACCAACTAGACTTCTCCAAGCTAGATCTGCCAAATTGAATCGTGTACTGGAAGGCATAAAATAGCCAAGTGAGAGGTGTAGCTGTGTGTAATGTAAGGCAATTGAAGATTTAGAGATGGGTCAGTTGGTTGGGGAGACATGAGGGTTTGGGAATAGTGAGGACTCCTGCTGGTATCTGTGTAATTGGTTGAACTGCTTGCCTGCTGAGACATGGAAACTGGACAAGTGAAATCAGCTGTAGTTCATGGGGTGTGGGGGGTGGATTGTGCCTCTTTTGTATGACTGACTTCTTTTCACTGTATGTTTTTGGAACTAAACTACCGAGAACGGTGGCTGCAGATGTCTACACTACCAGATCAATGTGCAGGCAAGTGTTGCAGATCATTGAAATCAACTTCCAGGTAAGTCTGTGACTAGCTGGGTATACCGAAGCTGTGGGCACCATGTGGTGACTTTTGAAGCAGCATGGTATACTTACTAGGAATCCGAGTTTATTACCAGCATTTCTCTATGAATGTAAATACTTTTCTGAGGTTTGTCTACTCCATGTAAAATTATAATTTAGGCAAGGGTTTGCCACTAAATTAGGCCCATGCAGTTTGCTCCTATCCAACCCTTCCCATCGGAGTGCCTGATGGGGCAGTGAGTTCTCCTCCATCTCGGGCTCCCCAGACGAGCTGGTTGATGGCAAAGTCTCTGCAGCCGTCTTTCATTTGCAGGTGGACCGGGCATCATCTCCTCTACGTCCAACACCATATAATAGGGCTTGCCACTAGATTAGGTCCATGCAGTTTGAGTCTATCCAACCTGCCAATCAGAGCGCCTGATGGGGAAGTGAGTTCTCCCCGACCTTGGGCTCCCCTGGGCAGCTGGTTGATGGCAAAATCTCTGCAGCCGTTTTTCTTTTGAATGTAGATACGGACATCGCCTCCTCTATGTCCAATACTGTAAACTGGGGCTCACCACTAGATTAGGCCCATGCAGTTTCCGTCTACCCAACCCGCTTATTGTAGCACCTGATGAGGCAGTGAGTTCTCTGCGCCCTTCCTTGCATTCCCTTGGGCACCTGGTTAACAGAAAAATGTCTGAAGCCGTCTTTCTTTTGCAGGTGGACCCAGGCATCGTCTCTTCTACGTCCAAACCTGTATACTAGGGCTCACCACTAGATTAGGCCCATGCAGTTTTCTCCTATCCAACCCACCAATCGGTAGCGCCTGATGGGGCAGGGAGTTTTTCCCCATCTTGAGCCCCCCTGGGCAGCTGGTTGATATCAAACAGCTGTCTTTCTTTTGCAGGTGGACCCGGGCATACGATTTGTGCCTATCCAAACAGCAAATTGGCGCGCCAGACGAGCATTGAGTTCACCCCCTTGCGCTCTCCTTGGCAGCTGGTTGATGGCAAAATCTCTGCATCTGTCTTTTTCTTGCAGATGGAGCCAGGTATTGTCTTCTTTACATTCAACACTACAGAGCAGCAGTGTACTACAAATCAACAAATCACTAGACTAGGCCTTTGCTATTTTTAAATGAATGCATGTCTAAATATTTCAGTGAACTACTGGTAGCCTCTAGTTATTGTTGTGTTTCATTTTTACACTGTCATTTACAGTATGGGCAAGTAGATTTTCAAAGGAAAGGTATGATGTGTGTTGATGGATTATCAGAATCAGGCCTGTGGACAGATCTTAAGAAGCCTCCATATTGTGATGATCATGAAAATCACTAGTGTCTAGCATATTCTAAAAGGGTAGTGTTACTGAACAGCAAGGCTTAGACTTGGGAGGGTGTAAGTGTGGTGAAGGGTTCAGTTGAGCACAGACTGATCCCTTTAAATAATACAATTTAAACAAACACGTTCAATTTTAAACCACATGTAAATATCACACTAAAATATCTCCTGACTTCCTAACTCATGTTTATACAGAGATCAGCTCTCGGATCATCCCTTTATGGCTTTTTCAAGACTTTTTGTTAACCTTTTTGTTAATCCTTTCTGGCATTGCCAAACTCCCCCCATCGGTAGGGTTCTTGTGGATTTTTGGAAGACCATAAAATACGGGGGTGATAGGGTGTTGATTCAGTAGAAATTCTCCTGTCTTGACATCAATCAAATTGAGATCTAGTGCATCTTCAATAGTGTTCTTAATAAGTGCCTTGATTTTATTGATAGGGTCACCATCCAATTTAGAGTAGGTGTTAAAGTCATCTAGGAGTGTGAGACACTTTGTTGTGTAGTCCTTCGTGTCCATAATAACAATTGCACCCCCTTTGTTGGCGGGTTTGATGGTCAATTCTTCATCTTTGGCTAATGCTTCGATATGTTCAAGTTGACATCTCTTCACATTACTTGGTGTCATCTTCTGGTAGTTGATCCTCTCTAGGTCTTTCATCACCATCTTCTCAAATAAATTGAGCATGGAGTTTTGTGTGGAGGGGTCGAAATAACACTTTGGATGGAATTCAAGAGTATTGGTTTCTGTTGAGGGTCGTTCCCCATCCATATCTGAGTTAAAAAAGAGTTTGAGCCTTAACTTCCTCAAGAGTCTGTGGAAGCACACTTTTTCTACAAAGAGTGTGGTGTTGCTGGTTGGTACGAATGATAGTCCACGGTTAAGCATGTCCAATTGACAGCTCCTGAGATTTTTATTGGATAAATTCACCACTAAGTTTTCAGTCATTTGTTTTTTCTTTTGTTTTGACCCTTTGCCTCTCCTCGTTTTTCTTTTTGCTTGTCTCTTAGTCCTAAAAAAGCACTGCCCGATATTCCAGGACTTGGTGGTGTCGCAGGGGTTGTTGAGTTAGCAGCGGATTGATCTGTAGAGTCTGTGTCAATATTCACAGTTTCCTTGTTGGTGGGACGTCTTCTCTCTTCTGGTTGAATTGGGTCACCAATGCTGCTGCTGCTACTATCACTGCCGGAATTAGATTTGTTCTGGAAGCGATATTTACGTTATTGGTCACGGTGATGGTAAAACTCTTGCCACGTGTAGACAATATCATTAAGGTAATCAAAGGTGTCTCTTTTAAATTTCCTCAGTTTCCTTTGTTCTATATCTTGTTAATAACCCGTACGTTCTGAATTGATGTCGATAAGTAGTGTAGCGAGTTCTTCAGATGTTTTAAATTCGCTTAACTGAGTTTTAAGGGTGGTGATTTCGGTGTCAATGGATGTGAGGGATATGGACAATTCTTCAATGGTCAGAAGTTTGAGGTCCAAGGAACACTTGTTTAAAATTTGATCCCATTTTTCAACGAAAGATTGACTTTCACTGCACAAAGTAGGGCATAAGTAAACCCTTAGTCCACGGGGTATTTTCTGCGATTTGTAGTACTCTACTAGGCTTGTCGCTTGTAATTTCTGTGCAATTTCACGTTGAATACGTTTCTCCAACTGAAAAACTAGCCTCTCTGGGTTAGCTCTACATTGCAGTGATTTCTCTGTGTCTTTTATTAGGGACAGAATGCGTTCAGCTTCAGGTGCGTCAAAAGCTAATGTAGTGGCGCGTTTGTCGGTTATGTCATTGATACGTGAGAAAGACATATTAATCAAATGATTAGAGAAATGGGTGCTGCCTTCATTTAGTGCCACACTAATGTATAGTGAAAAAAAGCAAACAGGAAAGGGATAGAAGGTGCACACACATAGATTTGAAAAATCAAAGCCAACTACAAAATTTAGCAACGGTCACAGAATCTTTAGGGTGCGGGGGAGGAAAAGTGGCCCTGGCACAGGGTCACCTAAATACACAAAGAGAAAGAACAGAGGATCCAAAACGGAACCCTCCCGTCCCATGCACACTTTACAATTGCGTCAACATTGAAGATGCACTATTGAAGATGCACTAGATCTCAATCTGATTGACGTCAAGACAGGAGAATTTCTACTGAATCAACACCCTATCACCCCTGTATTTTATGGTCTTCCAAAAATCCACAAGAACCCTACAATCCTCCATTGAGACCCATAGTAGCTGGTACAGACAGCATTTTCAACCCTCTTGCCATCTATGTTGATAAATCTCTTCAACAATTGGTCCAAGACACCCCCACTTACCTGAGAGACACAACTGACTTTCTTAATTGTATCAATGACATCACAGCTTTGAGTACTGAGTGCATCATTTTCAGTATGGACGTATGTAGTCTATACACATCTATCCCCTACGTCGAAGGCTTGGATGCAATTCAATGGCTCATTTCCAATAGTCCCAACAGTATGTCAAACAACAACCTGATCCTGAAATTTCTGGAAATTATACTCTTCAATAGCTACTTCAGATTCAAAGGGAAATTCTATCTACAGACAACTGGCACCTCTATGGTTTGTCCATGGTCCCTGTCTACGCTACACATTCATGTACAGATTAGAACACCAACATGTACTGGACCATCCAGAATGGTCCTACAAGATCTTAATGTGGAAACGTTACATTGATGATATTTTTGGTATCTGGTGCGGGACATGTGATGAATTGGAAACTTTCTTTAATTATATGAACACTATCCATGACAACATCAAGTTCACCATGGAGATAGGCGCACCCCGCCTACACTTCCTAGATGTGGATATGGAAATTAAAGAAAACCGTATCTGGACCATGGTCTTCCACAAACCAACTGATGCTAACAATCTATTGCATTTCACTAGTCATCACCCGAAATCTATGTTAAAAAGCTTCCCATATAGTCAGAAAGCAGCAAACTTTTTGAGAAATTTGCAGCCAGGGGTTATCCCGATACTATCCTCCAGGAAGCCAAAGAAAGATCTGGACTTATCAATAAAGAACAACTACTTGTACCCAAAACTAAATCTAAGGAAACACCACTGCTCCACATCACCAAATACTCGAGACAAAGCTTTCAAATAGGCAAATCTATCAGGAATCATTGGAACATTCTCCATAATGACCAGACACTCAAGGAACTATTTCCCAAAGCGCCCATGATCGCCTTCAGAAGTGGTAGGAATCTCAGGGATACTCTAGTAAATACCACCCAAGGACAAACAGATGGTTTTACAAACCAAAAAAAATGGGAACCTTTCCTTGTCTCTGTTGCTCTCACTGCAACAAAGTCACCAAAGGCGATAAGATCATCCACCCATACACTGGGAAGAAGATTAAGCTACGGCACTATGCCACTTGTATGTCCTCTGGGGTGATCTATGCGATTAAATGTCCATGTGGCAAACTATACGTGGGACAAACCACAAGACCAGTTAAAGAACGTCTAACAGAGCACAAATCGAACATTAGGTGTAAGAACATTAAATCACCTCTCTCGAGACACTTTGAGGCCGATTCATGGAATTAATGTGCGCTGAAAATTCCTGCGCAAGCGTGCAAAACCGTGCGAATCGCAGTGCAAGTGCAAAAATCGCAATGGAAGTGCGAAAATCCCAACGAAACCCGCGCACATCGATTCATGGAAGTCCGTGCGCGAGTAAAATCTGGGATGTGCGCTGAAAATCTGCGTTGCGCACAGGTCATCTAACGGCATGTGCTATGGCCACAGAGAAAGCGCACATAGCGTGGCGCACATAACAAAAGTAGGCGTAACACGGGGCGTGACACGCGGAATGGGGAACAACTCGTGAAAATGTGGGCGTCACGGGGAAAGTACAGGAGGCAAGTGCACGGAACGCCCACACGCTCGCCTACAACACGCATTCATGGAATCGAATAGGGAAAAACAGCGCACGGGCAAAGACGCGCACAGGCCTAAACACGTCCGCCACACGAAGGCAGGCGGTAGCGTCCCTGCGCATGAAATAATGTGCGCCAAAATGTGCGCTAACAAAAAGCACGTATATACAGCTCTAATGAATATCCCATACTGTGGCCCACTAGGACAAATGATGTGCAAAGGGGTACGCGACAAACAACGACAACCGCTGTGTCAAAAATAGCATGTGCGTTTATTTCGGGGGTGTGTGGGAAGTTTCACACGTGATTGGCCTTGGGCGAGCTGGGTACGTGTAAATCTGGGGTTCGCGTGAAGTTTCACATGCGATTGGCCTGGATACGTGTAAATCTGGGGTTCGCGGGAAGTCTCACACGCAATTTCAGCATGGTACGTGTATTTTGGGGGTGCCGTGGAGTCCTACACGTCAATTGGCAGTGTGGCTCCTCCCAGGTGTTCGCTCTACACGGCCCCTGCAGGCAGCCCACACCCCAGGGGACTACCCTGGACCCCTGGTCATGTCCCGCAGGCAGCCCATCCACCGTGGGCATGCCTCCGAGGCAAACCACATGTCAGCTTGCACTACTGATCACCAACGCATGACCCCCTCCAGCCTCACCCCCCAGCACTGAGGGGCACCTGCTAGCAGGCCCCCACTCATGTCCCCCAGCACCCCCTCCCCCAGCAGTCAGGGGCACTTGCCAGCAGGCCCCCACTCATGTCCCCTAGCACCCCCACCCCCAGCAGTGCAGGCCACCTGCCAGCAGGCCCCCACTCATGTCCCCCAGCACCCCCAACCCCCAGCAGTGCAGGGCACCTGCCAGCAGGCCTCCACTCATGTCCCAGTCATGTCCCCCAGCACCCCCAGCACCCCCAGCACCCCCAGCACCCCCACCCCCCAGCAGTGCAGGGCACCTGCCAGCAGGCCCCCGCTCATGTCCCACTCATGTCCCCATACACCCCCAGCACCCCACCAGTGCAGGACACCTGCCAGCAGGCCCCCACTCATGTCCCCTTGGACCCCCACCCCACAGCAATTCAGGGCACCTGTCAGCAGGCCCCCACTCATATCCCCCATCACCCCCACCCTACAGCAATGCAGGGCACCTGCCAGCAGGCCCGCACTCATGTTCCCCAGCACCCCCACCCCACAGCAGTGCAGGGCACCTACCAGCAGGCCCCCACTCATGTCCCCCAGCACCCCCACCCCCCAGCAGTGAAGCCCACCTGCCAGCAGGCCCCCACTCATGTCCCACTCATGTCCCCTTGCACCCCCACCCCCCAGCAGTGCAGGGCACCTGCCAGCAGGCCCCCACTCATGTCCTCCAGCAACCCCACCCCACAGCAATTCAGGGCACCTGTCAGCAGGCCCCCACTCATGTCCCACCATCACCCCCACCCCACAGCAATGCAGGGCACCTGCCAGCAGGCCCGCACTCATGTTCCCCAGCACCCCCACCCCACAGCAGTGCAGGGCACCTACCAGCATGCCCCCACTCATGTCCCCCAGCACCCCCACCTCCCGGCAGTGCAGGGCACCTGCCAGCAGGCCCCTACTCATGTCCCCCAGCACCCTCACCCCCCAGCAGTGCGGGGCTCCTGCCAGCAGGCCCCACTCATGTCCCCCAGCATCCCCACCCCCCAGAGGTGCAGGGCACCTGCCAGCAGGCCCCCACTCATGTCCCCCAGCACCCCCAGCAGTGCAGGTCACCTGCCAGCAGGCCCCCACTCATGTCCCACTCATGTCCCCTTGCACCCCCAACCCCAGAAGTGCAGGGCACCTGCCAGCAGGCCCCCACTCATGTCCCCCAGCACCTCCACCCCCAGCAGTGCAGGGCACCTGCCAGCAGGCCCCCACTCATGTCCCACCCATGTCCCCTTGCACCCCCACCCCTCAGCAGTGCAGGGCACCTGTCAGCAGGCCCCCACTCATGTCCCGCTCATGTCCCCCAGCACCCCCACCCCCCAGCAGTGCAGGGCAACTGCCAGCAGGCCCCCACTCATGTCCCACTCATGTCCCCCAGCACCCCCACCTCCCAGCAGTGCAGGGCACCTGCCAGCAGGCCCCCAGTCATGTCCCACTCATGTCCCCTTGCACCCCCTGTAACGCTCACCTGGTTCCCACGGAGGCGCAGGTCTAGTCTGGATTGCTGTGGCCTCTTCAAGCGTGATGCGCAGAGCCCGGAACACCGATTGAACTGGTTCCCCAAATCTTGCTTGACTGGCCAGTAGGAATATCCTTCTGCAGATGAGAAAGGGAATTAACCGTCTGCAGAATAGTGTGCTTGAGACCCACCTTGTTCCCCTTCGTTCTCCTCTAACTTCCTCCTCCAAACCCCCGGTTTAAGCTCACCTTATGGTTTAGAAGGATGAACTCTCCATCCTGCGTCTGGTGCAGGGGCGCACGTTAGTCCAGTTACTTCACTGGTTTTCAGAATGGCGCTGGCAAAATCCTCTTGGCTTTTCTGAGCGAAACACCGTAAGTATGAAGATTCAAAAGTTCAAGAGTGAGCCCCCTTTTATGTTGTCTTCCTAACTTGTGATCTGTCCTTTATTTCAGATGCAGAATGAAGACGATGCGTTGAAGGGGTTAATTGCCGATGGTAAACTCAGGTGAGTTAGTGAGGGCGATTCCTCTAAATGTCTTTATCATTTCCCAATAATGTCTTTTGTCCTTTCCCCATAGGGGCCGGGGTGCGGTACCTGCCAACGGAGCGGCGCCGACCCGAAATATGGGATGACACCAAGAAAAGCTGGTAAGTATTATGGCTGTAAATTAGGCTTTCCTCCGGTGTTACCTTTGCTCACCTTTTGTCTCTTCTTCTCTCCCCTAGGCGCAGAGATGTGGCGACATGAGCTGACAGCTGCGATGGAGCCGGGAGATGTCTCGAGGACAGGTGAGTGAAGAGTGCGCTGCAGCGAGCAACGCGATGCTTTTAAATCGAAGTCCTTCTTCAGGGATGCTGGAGTGAAGATTCCGGATGCAGGTAATAAGTTGGAAATAGTTAGTGGTTTTCACCTTTCTCTTCTCTTCTTTCCTAACAGGAGTTCCAGGTTCGAGGCGGGCGTGGCTGGAGTCCAGGAGCAGGAGCAGACACGGTGAGCGTTCAGCTGCTGGAATGCAGAACAACACGAAGCATGAGCTGCTGTCTGGGCGTGGCTTAAATAGCCTCCAAAGAAGTCCCAGGTATGTATCCTTCCCCAACTAGGTATGTATCCTTCCCTGGCCACGCCCGAGTGAAAAAATAGTCCCTATGAAAAAATAGTCCCTTTCAGGTCTCAGGGAGGCCTGAAGCGTGCAGCATGGTCTGCATCAGGTAAGTGCACCAAACACCTCCCGTTATGAGCCTGGTGCCTATGGCGCCAGGACTGATGTCCAACATGAGCCTGGCGCCAAAGGCGCCAGGACTGAGTCCAAAGAGCCCCTATAAGGGGCCGCTGGGCTTTTACCCAAGGGCATGATGCCTGCTTCCGGGGGTGCTGGGCCTGGCCTGGTGCTCTGGGGCAGGCATCATGACAGCACTCCCTCCCAAGGCCCCTCCCAAGGTCGTTCCTTCTGGAGGTTTCGGTTTGTTTGGGAAATTCCGATGGAACCTTTTTACCAGCCGAGGTGCATGTACGTGGTCACTGGGTTCCCAAGACCGTTCCTGAGGCCCGTACCCTTTCCAATCAATTAGATAGAAAAGTTTTGATTTTGAGATCTTAGAATCCAAAATGTTCTTAACCTCGAATTCAGGCTCCCCATCTATCTGAATCGGTTCTGGTGGCTTTGTTAATCTGGTTCCTGGGTGCACTGGTTTCAAAAGTGACACATGAAATACGGGGTGAATCCGCATGTTAGCTGGTAGATCGAGCTTGTCTGCCACTGGGTTGATTATAGCTTTGATCGAGTAAGGGCCTAAATACCTTGGATTAAAAGTTTGAGGTCCCTTGAGTGATAGGTGTTTGGTAGCCAACCATACTTGATCCCCTATTTGGTATGGAGGCGCCTCTCTTCGATGCAGATCCGCATTCTTTTTGTATTTCCCTTTCGCATGTTGCAAATGTGCAGTTGCATTCTTGAAGGCTTGAGTAATCGTAGAATGCAAATGGTCCACTGCGGACATTTCAAGGCTCAGAGGTGAGTCCAGGTCTGAAGTACGAGGGTGATGTCCATATAGGGTATAAAAGCGGCTCTGACCAGTTCCAGAGTGTATCGAGTTATTATATGCATATTCAGCCACCCATAAAATGTCCTTCCAATTACCCTCCGATTGATGCAATATACATTGTAGATATTGTTCAAGGGTCTGGTTCGTTCTCTCCGTCTGACCATCGGTCTGTGGGTGGTGGCTGGCTGAGAGTCTTACGTCGATTTGTGCCAGTTGACAACACTTTTTCCAAAAATGAGAAATAAACTGGCTTCCCCGATCTGAGACTAGTATGGACGGGAATCCATTCAATCGGATGATATTTTCGAGGAATTCCTTGGCAAGAACAAAAGCTGTAGGTAATCCTTTCAAGGAATAAAATGGGCCATTTTGGAAAATAAATCCACCACGACCAGAATAGTATTGTACCCATTACAGGAGGGCAAGTCCGTGATAAAATCTAGTGACAAGGTGTGCCAAGGTGCTGGTGGAATGTCTAAGGGCTGAAGAAAACCGGCGGGTTTTGTTTTCTGACTTTTGTTTTGGGCGCAAACTCCACAGGACATCACGAAAGATTTAACATCCTTTCGCCAGGAAGGCCACCAGAATTGTCTTTTAATCTTTTCCTCTGTTTTGGCAATGCCAGGATGTCCTTCCATCAAGGTATCATGGTGACGGGAAATAACCAGTTCTTGCAATTCCTTTTCTGGCAGAAATAAGCGTCCTTGGAAGTAAGGTAAGCCATTGGTTACTGAAAAGTAAGACCCCCTTTTGATCCAATCCTGCAAGGCTGAAGAGTCCAGGAATTGTTTTACTCGTGCTTGAATGTCTTCAAGGGATTGTAAAATCCCCAAAATTCTTTGTTCGGGAATTATCGGCACAGGCTCTGAGTTTGTGTCTATTTCTCCCATTCCAATTCGAGATAGAGCGTCCGCCTTGCCATTCTTACAGCCGGGGCTGTAGGTGATTACAAAATCGAACTCAGCAAAGAATAAAGCCCATCGGAGCAGTCGAGACGATTGAACCTTGGCAGTTTTTAAATATTGCAAATTTCGGTGATCAGTGATCACGGTGATGGTATGCCGGGCGCCAAGAAGGTAATGCCGCCAAGCCTTAAAGGCGGACTTAATGGCTAATAATTCCTTATCGGTGATTGCATAATTTATCTCCGGCGGCGAGAACTTCCTGGACCAAAATGCTACGGTGTGCAGTTGGTTAGTTTCAGGGTCTCTCTGAGACAGGACAGCTCCCATGGCTAAACTGGAGGCATCGGTTTCAACTATATATGGGAGATAGGGACGTGGGTGCTTCAAAATAGGTGCGGACGTAAATTTAGCTTTCAATTCCTGAAAGTCCTGTTTGGCTTCATTGGTCCATTCAAAATGTTTATTTTTCCGCAAGAGTGCCGTGATGGGTTGCACCACACGTGAAAATTCCGGGATAAACCTGCGATAAAAATTGGCAAAACCAAGCATGCTTTGGACGCCTTTCACCGAACTAGGTGATGGCCATTTGAGGATGGCATCCACTTTCCGTGAGTCCATTCGGACCCCTTAGGTGTCAAGATGAATCCAAGAAACTCAACCTCGGTGGTATGGAAAACACATTTTTCCAGCTTTGCAAACAGTTTGTGCAGGCGCAATTTCTCTAGAACGGCCCTGACATGCTTTCTGTGATCAGATTCCGAAGAGGAGTACACAAGAATGTCATCGATATACACGACAACACAGACATCGATGAGTTCTCGAAGGACATCGTTCATGAAGAATTGGAAGGCAGCAGGCGCGTTGCACAACCCGAAAGGCATCACCTGGTATTCGAATAGTCCATATTTTGTACGGAAGGCCGTTTTCCATTTGTTGCCTTCTTTTACTCGTACCAGATGATAAGCCCCCTGGAGATCTAACTTGGTGTATATGCAAGCGTCCTTCACCTGGTCAAGGAGTTCAGGGATCAGAGGCAGAGGGTAACGATTTTTAACAGTTATCTGGTTCAATGCGCGGTAATCGATACAAGTTCTAAGGTCGCCTTTTTTTTTAGGCACGAAGAACAAAGCCGAGGATGCCGGAGACTTTGACGGGCGAATGAAACCATTGGCTAGGTATTGATCTAAATATTGTCTCAAATGCAGATTTTCTGGTTCTGTAAGGGAGTAAATCCTGCTACAAGGGGGTTGTGCACCGGGCACCAGATCGATTTGGCAATCGTACGATCGGTGGGGAGGAAACGTGTTGGCCTGTTCCTTTTGGAAGACGTCCTGAAAGTCTTGGTATTCTGGAGGTAGTTGCATGGAGTCATAGATTACTGATGCTAGACTAATTTTCAGATTTTCTGGGTAGCAGGTTTGTGCACAATCCGGGAAGGTTATTCTCTTCGCTCGCCAATCAATTCAAGGGTTATGTGTCTCTAACCAAGGAATTCCAAGAATAACCTGAAACTGTGGAGCCTTGATTACGTCAAACACAACTGCCTCCCGATGGCCGTCTGGACCAATAAGAGTCACCTCAGTAGTGGAATGTGTTACCGGTCCAGAGGCAATTTCAGTTCCATCGACTGTGGTGATGACATCTTTGCTGGTTTTAGGACGCAGAGGAAGGTTAATCCTAGAGACCAATTCACGATGTATGCCTTTATTGCATGCAACCGCTTAGGCTGTTCCGGATCTACGAGAACCATTGGCACAATGAAATGCAAGGTCTGAGAGTTAGTTTTCAAGCTCGGCAAGTGGACCCCTACGCTTGTCGGGCGGGGTCGTTTCCCGAAACAGAGTCTTCATGGTTTTTATCAGCGGCTCCTACCACCTTCTTGGGCGGTTTTGCAGGGCAATCTCATAGAAAGTGTCCAGAGTTCCCACAATAAAGACATAATTTTAACTGCTGCCTCCTTTCACGTTCCTTTTGGGTTAAAGGTCCTTTAACCTCTCCAATTTGCATAGGCTCGGAGATATCGGCACCCTTGGGATTCACGTGGGTCTTGACCAACGGCCGGATTTCAAACTTGGACCGATCTGCTTTTCTGTTTTGAAGTCTGTGATCCAATTGGATCACTAAGTCTATATATTCTGTGCATTCTTGGGGTGGATTCACAACTTGGGCCAGGACATCTTTAAGTTCTCCGCGTAAACCTCGATAAAATAACGTTATTCTCTTATCCTCTGGCCACCCAGTTTCCACAATTAGTCTATTAAAGGTTGCAATGTAGGATAGGAGGTCCTGATTGCCCTGTCGCAGGGATAGAAGTTCATCATCCAGAGCCTGCCCCTGAGAGTGTCGAGCAAATAACCTTTCCATGCTTGCTTGAAATCCTTGAAAGTCACAGAGAATCGGGTCATCTTGAGTAACCAGTGGAACTGACCAAATTGCAGCACAGCCGCTGATATATGACAATACAAAGGCTACCTTAGTCTGGTCATTAGGGAAGGCCCCAGGTCTGCATAGGAAGTGCAAACGACACTGATTCATGAATACGGCAAATCGTTTGGGGTCCCCTGCAAAGCGTTCGGGTGGGGCCAGCGGCATGTTTCCAGGTAGATTAATCTGTACAGGGTTACTGGAAACCACAGGAGTGGGGTTCCCCCCGGAACCGGGTAAAGGAGTTTGTCCAGCTTGACCTTGCAAAAGCTGTCTAGCCAGGTCATCAGTTCTTTCCCTTGTTACAATCACTTCTCTCCTGAGGGCATTAGTCTCTTGACGAGCGGCGTGTACCTCTGCCCGTAATTCCCCCAGTAGTTGGGCCAGTTGGTCAGTCTCTGAAGTTTCCATAGCGCCTGGGTGGGAATTTGTAGGGTGGCTTTGCGTTCTATAACGCTCACCTGGTTCCCACGGAGGCGCAGGTCTAGTCTGGATTGCTGTGGCCTCTTCAAGCGTGATGCGCAGAGCCCAGAACACCGATTGAACTGGTTCCCCAAATCTTGCTTGACTGGCCCGTAGGAATATCCTTCTGCAGATGAGAAAGGGAATTAACCATCTGCAGAATAGTGTGCTTGAGTCCCCCCTTGTTCCCCTTCGTTCTCCTCTAACTTCCTCCTCCAAACCCCCGGTTTAAGCTCATTCTCGAGGACAGGTGAGTGAAGAGCGCGCTGCAGCGAGCAACGCAATGCTTTTAAATGGAAGTCCTTCTTCAGGGATGCTGGAGTGAAGATTCCGGATGCAGGTAAGAAGTTTGAAATAGTTAGTGGTTTTCACCTTTCTCTTCTCTTCTTTCCTAACAGGAGTTCCAGGTTCGAGGCGGGCGTGGCTGGAGTCCAGGAGCAGGAGCAGACACAGTGAGCGTTCAGCTGCTGGAATGCAGAACAATGTGAAGCATGAGCTGCTGTCTGGGCGTGGCTTAAATAGCCTCCAAAGAAGTCCCAGGTATGTATCCTTCCCCAACTAGGTATGTATCCTTCCCTGGCCACGCCTGAGTGAAAAAATAGTCCCTATGAAAAAATAGTCCCTTTTAGGTCTCAGGGAGGCCTGAAGCGTGCAGCATGGTCTGCATCAGGTAAGTGCACCAAACACCTCACGTTATGAGCCTGGTGCCTATGGCGCCAGGACTGATGTCCAACATGAGCCTGGCGCCAAAGGCGCCAATACTGAGACCAAAGAGCACCTATAAGGGGCCGCTGGGCCTTTACCCGAGGGCATGATGCCTGCTTCCGGGGGTGCTGGGCCTGGCCTGGTGCTCCGGGGGCAGGCATCATGATACCCCCACCCCCCAGCAGTGCAGGACACCTGCCAGCAGGACCCTACTCATGTCCCCCAGCACCCCCACCCCCAGCAGTGCAGGGCACCTCCCAGCAGGCCCCCACTCATGTCCCACTCATGTCCCTGTGCACCCCTGTTAAGCGGAAACCTGTGCAGTTCCCTATGGGACCACTGCAATTGATTTAGTCCTACAGGTGTTTGGTAGTAAACCCACTTGGTAGCAGTCTGTACCACACAGATTCACTTGGTAGCTGTGGCTGAGCAGTCAGACTTCCCTCAAGAAGAGTTAGGCAGTATGTGGAGTATACAAAATAGGGCAATTTACACAGTAGAACAAGCAGACACGGAACAGAGCTTCGGTGTAAAGATATATAGTTATTTATTTATAAAGACACATCTATGAAAAACACACTGGCACTAATACGGCAAACAACTTCAATTACAATTACCATAAGTATCTCACTCTTCTAACAAGATTTCGACAAGTCTAGGTTCAACGGCACCACTTATTTGCAGACAGAGGTGAATGCTTTAACCTAGATGGCTCTCTAATATTCGTTAGAAAGGGAGAGAAAAGGCAGGGTATGAAACCAACTCGGTACCAACTCTTTTACGAAGCAAATGCAAGGCAAGCAAGGCAGGGTCTACTGTGGATCACAAAGTTCAGAGGCCAGGCCCACTCGGAGAGAGGCAAGGCAGTATGTCCCAAAAAAAATATATATCACAGTGGAAATGCACTTCGAGTCTTTGTAGCAAATTGTCACAGGAAGGTTGGACCAGTTTAGAATAAAAAGTTAAGAAGGTCTGAAGGCGACCCAATGGAAAGGTAAGGATTAAGACACCTCACGCTAACCGTCACCAGGGAAGCCAGGCGGACACGGTACCTTGTATGTGGCGAGGAAGCTCCGGCGGGGGCAGTTGTTCCTGGTGGTGGATGCAAGTTGGGGCTTTGCCAAGAGATGAGATGGTCTCGTCGTCGAAGGAAAGTTGAAGATCGTTGCACCACCATGGAAGAGACCAGTCGTGGAGTGCTCCGTCACAAGGCACCACCTTTTGGTCGCGGTATGGGCTAGTGGCTATCCGGTACCTGGGGTGCTCAGCACGGGCAATTCGACCACTATGCCCTGGAAGCGAAGAAAAAGCAAAGGGACTGGTTGTTCCCATCAGTCAGGGGAAGAAGACTCTCCAGCCGGGAGATCTCCTCTGTCGTTGGGAAGTGGTGAGTCGGTTCAGCAGGGCTCCAACGGAGGTGTCGTCGTTGCAGGTCGGCTCAGCTTTACCCTCGTCGGATTCTTAGGTCCTGTGGCGACTTCTGAAGATCCAGTCCCAAAAGCCCTGCTTTTATGCAGCAACCCCCATTCATTCAACCTAGCTGTCAATCAAAACACGCTAAGTGGTGAGCGGGGTGGCTCACCACTTGGGCCAATCACACCAGAGTGCGACTTGAGTTGGCAAGGCATCTCAGTCCAGGGTGCCTAAACCCCCTCCCACACCCCCTGTGGTACCCAGACAGAATGGCACCACTCTGGAGGGCTTCTGTGTAGAAGCCCGCCAAAAGTGGAACAAAGGGCTCAACCTTTGGTTCGGAGTTACAGAGGTGAACACAGACGCTATTTTAAAAACCGAGTTGTTCTGGCAGAAAATACTGACCGGTAGATTTATTTAAGACAAATAAACCAGCGGTATGTTAGAGAATAACGGGAATTTTTTTTTAGCCTCCAACAATGGGAAGAATCCCATAGAGTTATATTCGGGGTCGGATATAACGAGTAGTTTCCACTGCCACCAGTCAAAACTCGACGAGGGGGGACGGGACAGTGCCCCCTCGAATAACAGACCCAGGGGTAATCGAATTACCCTACTAGTACGTCCACAATAGGATGGTTTGTACTAGTTCTGTTAGTAAAATTAGGTCTAGTAAAGCCAATGGTGACTTTACATGCCCTGGGAGACAGTAGTCAGTCCCAGGGTATGGAGTCTATGGTGTGGATCCTCTACGACACGCCTGTATTACGGCACAGAGGTTGCGGTGTAACACACATAGCAAAAACACATGAGACCCTATGGAGTAAAAGACCCCATAGCCCATAGAACACATTGACATTCACAGGAATCAACCACATTAATGTCCAAGAGTGGGAGAAAAGAGTCTCACTCTTGGCAGGATGGACAAAAACAAACTCCAGAAATCCAGCAAAGCTGCTGGGGGACTCACTAGGTTAGGAAATTCAGCCTAAACAGAGAATTCTCCCTAACACTCGCCCCCCCCAGACTAAGGGACAGGAGGATTTAATCCACTCCTGGATGAATCTCATACCTCTAGTCGATGACATACATCCTAGAGAGACCATCAGCATTTTGGTGGTGACACCCTGACCTGTGCTCAATGGTGAAATCAAACCCTTGCAGGCAGATTGACCATCTCAGTAGTGTTGGGGTTTCCCCTTTCATTTGCATTAACCATCTCAAGGGTTGGTGGTCAGTCTGAATAACGAAAGTAGAACCATACAGGTATGGCCTAAACTTCTTCAGAGCCCATACGATAGCAAAGCATTCTCTTTCGATTGTTGCCCACCTTGTTTCAGGATCCTTCAGCTTGCGGCTGATGAAGCAAACGGGGTGCTCCCTACCTTTCCCATCCAGTTGACTGAGTACGGCACCTATTCCTACATTAGAGGCATCTCTCTGCACAATGAAAGTTTGGTGGTAATCAGGAGCTCTGAGTACTGGGGCTTGGCAAAGAGCCTTTTTCAGGTTTCCAAAAGCCTGATTGCACTCCTCGTTCAATCTAACCTTTTTAGGAAATTTTGGAGAGGAGACGACATTCAGAGGAGAAGCTATGGTCCCATAGTTCTCAATGAAATTCCTGTAATACTAAGTGAGACCTAGGAAGGCTCTCACTTGGGTCTGAGTAGTAGGTGTTGTCCAATTTTGCACAGCTTCAATCTTACTGAGCAAAGGCCTTATTTCTCCACCTCCCACCTCATGTCCAGGATAGACTACCTTACTCTGTTCAATTTGGCATTTACTCACCTTTATGGTCAGATTGGCTCGTCCAAGAGCCTGCAAAACATCTCTTAGGTGGGTTACATGTTCTTCCCAGGAATTGCTGAACACTGCTATGTTATCCAAGTATGCCATCTAGAAGTCCTCCATCCCATTCAGAACCTGGTTTACCATCCGTTGAAATGTAGCAGGTGCATTTTTCAATCCGAAAGGCATCACCTTAAACTGGTATAAGCCAACGGGGGTAGAAAATGCAGTTTTCTCCTTGGCATGGTCTGTCAGGGCTATTTGCCAATAGCCTGACTTCAAGTCAAATATGATGAGGAACTTGGCTGCACCAAGTTTATCCACCAAATCATCTGTTCTTGGCAAAGGGTGGGCATCAGTCTTGGTGACTGCATTAAGAGCTCTATAATCCACGCAGAATATAAGTTTTTTAGATCCTGCCTTTGGTACTAACACAACTGGGCTAGACCATGGACTAGTAGAGGGCTCTATTAACCCGAGATCAAGCATCTTGCTGACCTCACCTTTGATGTGGGTTTGTACGTTTTCTGACATTCGGTATCCTCTGCTTTTGACTGACAGACAGTCACCAGTGAGAATGTCATGCTGGCCCCAAGGGGTCAAGCCTGGTGAAAGTGAGAACAGAGAGGCAAACTGATTCAACATAGATTTGCACTCTTCTTGTTGCTCAGGTGTCAGATTTGAAGAGAGATTCACTCCTTAAATTTTTTCGTCTAAAGGTAAGCCTCTGAGGAGATCTGGAAGAGCTTCACTCTCTTCTTCTTCCTCTGATGATGCTAGAAGCAACGCTCCTACATCAGGTCTCGAGACATATGCTTTGAGTGGGTTGGTGTGGAAGACTGTCGGAGCCTCCTTGGGATTGCCCAAGTCCACCAGATAGTTGACCTCTCCGAGTTTACCCACAACTCTGAAGGGTCCCATCCATTTGTCTTGCAAGGCCCTCTGGCTTGTTGGGATCATAACGAGAACTAGCTGGTCTTGAGTGAACTCAACCATGTTAGCCTTTTGATCATGCCAGTGCTTGACCAATGCTTGTCCAGCTTTCAAGTTATCACTTGCTTCTGTCATCATGTGCGACATTCTCCTTTATCACATAGTCAGTCACTCTGACTGGCTTGGGGGAAGGAGCACTCTCCAACCCCTCCTTAATCAGGGCCAATGGACCTCTGACGGGATGACCATAGAGAAGCTCAAAGGGAGAATAACCTACTCCCTCCTGAGGGACTTCTCTATAAGCAAAGAGAAGGCATGGCAGTAGAAGGTCCGACTTTCGTTTAAGGGGTTCTTCTAAAGCACCTATCATGCTCTTCATGGTTTGGTTGAACCTTTCTACCAACCCATTGGTTTGTGGGTGGTAAGCTGTTGAGAACTTGTAAGTAACTCCACAGGTTTTCCACATGTCTTTCATGTAGTGGGACATAAAGTTTGACACCCTGTCAGAGATTACTTCCTTAGGAAACCCGACCCTGGTAAAAATACCAAGGAGGGCCTTAGCTACAGCCGGGGCTGTAACAGTCCTCATAGGAATTGCCTCAGGATACCTAGTAGCATGGTCTACTACAACAAGTATAAACCTGTTGCCTGAGGAGGTTGGAGGATCAAGGAGACCAACAATGTCAATCCCTACTCTCTCAAATGGGACTCCCACAACTGGGAGAGGCACTAAAGGTGCCACATTCTTGGATCCCACCTTACCAGAGGTCTGGCAGGTGTGGCAGCTCCTGCAGTGTTTTTCTACTTCGGCCGTCATCTTTGGCCAATAAAAGTAGAGAGAGAGCCTTTCCTTAGTCTTCTTGAAACTCAAGTGACCAGCCAAAGGAATCTCATGGGCTAACTGCAAGAACTGTGGTCTGTTCTCTTGGGGTACTACAAGTCATTTGTAGTATCCAGGTGCAGACTCGGTCGGATCACTGTAGAAGAGGCCATCTTCCCAGTGCAACCTGTATTTCCCAGGCTCTTGCCCTTCAGCCTGAGCTTCTGCCTGGTGGCGAAGACCTTCCAGAATTGGACATTCCCTCTGTCCCTTACTGAAGTTCGCCCTGCTGGGTCCACCTTCTGCCAGTAAAGACTGCAGCTCAGGATGGTCAACGGGATCCAGATCTCCAATGAGTTCCTGGCCTTCCATTAGCTCTTCCCCAGAGTCTAATTCTACCACACAGGGTTGTACCACCCTCTCAGCCTCAGCTGGAGGGGGAGTTACGGGTGTAACTTTGGACAACCGCGGGGAAGTCCTGGTTGGCTGCACTGGAATGCTGGCTGCTGGTTTTGGGATAGAAGTCTTAGGTTTCCCTTTCGCTTCTGATTTCTTTGAGACAGCAGCTGACAATTCCAGTGGAGCAGGAGTGATATCTTTCTTCATCATCTCCTGGGGAGTACCTCTCATGGTTCTCTACCTTGCAGGTCTGGTTAGCTCCTGTAACCGTTTACTAGGAGGTCTGGGGGTATGAGACACAACTCCGAGAGTTTTTAAATCGTTACCCAAAAGAACGCGTCCTGGTACCTCACTCTGTATGCTGACAGGTATCTTTACAGTCATGTTGTTACACTGGATGAGAACTGGTAATTGGGGAAGCATCTGCACAGGCCCTCCAGCTAACTTGGTGAGGCATTTGGGTGCCTTAGCAACATCCTCAGCCTGAAAAAAAGATGTATCCACCACAGTTATGCTGGCCCCAGTGTGCCTAGTGGCAGGAGTCTCCTGACCATTCACCTGGACACTGTCCTTATAATACTCTTTAGTATTATCTGGGATAGAATTATAGACATCTAAATTCTGTTGTTCCCACAAACCCAGAGACACTGAAGAAACACTGGCTGAGACTCCAGTGGGTTCATCAGCCAGTAGTAGAAAGTTTCCACTTGCCATTTGGACTTCCTCCTCTGGAGTGAAGGCTAAGGAGACAAGCTGGACCCTTGAAGGTTTACCCTTGCATCTGGGATCTCCTTTCACATAGTCAGTCGAGCCACAAACAAAGCATTTACCGAATGCTTTCTGAAATGGTGGCTTGTTCTGGCCTCCCTCCAGTTTGCAGCTACGACCATCCGAGGGAGAGGGCAGGAGCCCCTGCCCGCACCGACCACTCACCCAGGAGCTGCAGTTGTGAGCAGCCCATCTCGAGATCCCACATCCACCTGCACGGGATTACCATCATCCAGGGTGAGGTCTACAAGCCCCTGCTCACCCTGCACCCGAAGCCCCTGTGCACCCTTTGAGCAGTAAGCATACCGCTCATCTTGCCTGCTCGAAATCCCTGCCTGACCTTGTCCCATTCTTCCGCCTGACCTTGCAATGGCGGGCGCAGCGCGGGATGAAAACGAGGCTCCAGCCTCGTGGCCTGATTGCTAGGCAACCGAAGGCCATCTAAGGGGGAAACATCCGCCGGCAGGCGGAAACGCCGGCCAGGAGGCGAAGGCCAGAGGAAAAGGCCTTGTTTGCCCTTGCCGCCCCAGTGCAGCCACGACCATCCGAGGGAGAGGGCAGGAGCCCCTGCCCGCACCGACCACTCACCCAGGAGCTGCAGTTGTGAGCAGCCCATCTCGAGATCCCACATCCACCTGCACGGGATTACCATCATCCAGGGTGAGGTCTACAAGCCCCTGCTCACCCTGCACCCGAAGCCCCTGTGCACCCTTTGAGCAGTAAGCGTACCGCTCATCTTGCCTGCTCGAAATCCCTGCCTGACCTTGTCCCATTCTTCCGCCTGACCTTGCAATGGCGGGCGCAGCGCGGGATGAAAACGAGGCTCCAGCCTCGTGGCCTGATTGCTAGGCAACCGAAGGCCATCTAAGGGGGAAACATCCGCCGGCAGGCGGAAACGCCGGCCAGGAGGCGAAGGCCAGAGGAAAAGGCCTTGTTTGCCCTTGCTGCCGGTGGATGCCGCCAGCCGCCTATTCCGACTCCAAGGAATAAACCATCTGGCTCCACCACCGCTCGCCCAGTTACTACTAGTCTGCAAAAGGTGAGAACCCCATCTGGTTGCTAACCATGCCATTTGTGCTAGCAGATCAATGACTATTGTTTACGCTTCATCTGTATAATCTGCAAACACCCGGCCAGCACCGTACTTCCTATTAGAGCTAATCCTTTATTGTGCCCCATTGCACTGCCTGTGCACCACCAGAGACTATATCACTGATTGCCCTGATCAGATCACGGCAGCTTTGTACTTACAGCCAGTGCCGCTCTTGCCCAATTGGTATTCTGATCCTGTGTTTACACTGTATTCTAATACTGTAGCTTACAGCCCAGTTCTTAGCCTAACGCTGTCCCACGTGCATCAATGGTATTTAGCCTAGCTCGTGTCCCACTTAGGATTATTGTTGTTAGCCTAATGCTTCTGCATGTATGATAATGTCATCTAGCCTAAACTGCACCCCTCCTAGGATTATTGCTACCAGCCTACTAGCACTTTACTATTGACTACTGTATCTAGCCTTATTGATGTAGTCAAAGTGAGCCTAGCCTCATCTTACACCACCCCACATCCTTAGCTATGATAAACTGGATATTGTGCATCATGTTCCCCTTTTGCCTTGTCCCAGCGGACACCCCATGCACTGGCAACCACTTCCTCGCCCTCAGTAATGGGCTCACCAAACTAGCTTGCCCAAGACACCATCCCATCCCCTGTCCTACCCCCTTCCTCCCCACCATACCTCCTTTCCCATCTTCCTCCATTCTCACACCCAGTCCCAAGGACCCCTACATAACCAGTAAGGAACACCATCCCACCCCAGCCATCATCAATGATCCACATGTACTCCCCAACCCTTTAATCAATGGTAAAACATACCCTATCCTAGGATATAAGAGAACATCCCGATTAAGAGCACGCACAAGGTTACCACACCACAACACCATTACCAAGTCCCAGCCACCCAGATCACCCAATCCTTCGGCCCACACAACAAATAATAAACACACTCAGCCTACAGTAACTAAAACTACTCCACCGTGTTGCCCACCAACTAAAAATTCTCTCACTAAGGATCCCAACCCCCCCATTAGTCTAAAAAATGCACTCATCAACGCCCGCTCCCTTGGAGCCCACGCCATTGAAATTCATGACCTCATCATCGAACTCGACCTAGACCTGTTAGTAATCACAGAAACCTGGCTACACCAAGCCTCAGGTCCTCTTTTAGCATTGGCCATCCCACCAGATTACACCATTCTCAGATCTGATAGGACCACCACTCCAGGAGGCGGTGTTGCAATCATTACTAAAAATAGCATCAAACTTAGATCAAGTTCCATTGAAATAATCGCAGGGTACGAACTACTGCTCGCCAAACTCACCTTGAATGAAAACACCACAATTAACATAGTGGTCATCTATAGATCCCCTAGCACAAACAGCCACCCAGAAACAGACATCCCACTAATACTGGCGCCCTTCCTTAAACCCAAAACGAAATGTATCATCATTGGTGACTTGAATCTCGGTTTTAATGACAACCAAGATACCAAAGCCACCGCCCTTCTCCTAGCACTAAATGACATGAATTTCTGTCAACACATCAATGTCCCCACTCACACCAAGGGCAGAACCCTTGATTGGATCCTCTCCCTCAACACCAACATCACTCTAGGCCCGATTACCCCACTTAGTTGGACAGACCACTACTGCATAGAATTTACTATCACTAGTGACGACCCCTGCACACCCAAGAATATAACTATGGACACCATTGAAAGTAGAAACCCGAAAAAGCTCACAGCTGAGAACTTCGACCCCACCTTGAACAAATTGCTAGATACACATTCAATCCTCAGCAATGACCCAACTACCATCGCTGAGTACTACCACAAATGCCTCTCCACAGCGATTGACACCATAGCACCTGTCACCTCCAAACTAAGACGCCTCAATAAAAAATCCAACTTCTGGTTCAACGAGGAACTAATCGTCCTTAGAAGGAAAAAACGCTCTCTCGAGCACGTCCATAATAAACATCCCTCCCCGGACTCAGCCAAAGCATTCAAAGACGCAAATACCCTCTACAAATCAGCTATCATCACCCACAAAGCAAACTCCTACAATGCTCGCATTAGCAATGCAGCATCAGACTCCAAAGAGCTCTTCTCTATCCTAAGAGAACTTGAAAATCCACTCCCAACCGACACACCCACAAACACAAGTAAAGAATGGTGTACCACCATACAAGACGCTCTTGCCTCCAAAATCACTATGCTGCAAAATAAAATCAATTCCAAAAAACTACTCCTAGCAACCAAAAACTCCCCCTCCCCTATTCCCTGCACCCTTTCCAGTGACAACTCAAACCCCTCCTTCCAATTCACACCAGTCACCCACGACCTCGTACTCGACACAATCTCCAAACTAAAAGCATCCAACTGCAAAGGAGACACTGTCCCGGCCAAATTAGTCAAAGCCTGTGCACACACCCTGACCCCTCTCATCACCAAATTTGTCAATGCCTCATTCAACTCCAATACAGTTCCGACCTGCATTAAAGAAGCCTGGGTTACCCCGCTTCTAAAAAAAACAAATCTAGACCCCACCATTCCAACTAATTATCGCCCCATAACCACGGTCCCATTTTTACTCAAAATCATCGACAAACTAGCCTACAACCAAATTCAAACCCATTTAGAATCCAATCAGCTCCTCGGCACCAGACAATCAGGTTTCAGGCCTAACCACAGCACCGAAACAGCTCTCTTGGACCTCAAAATCCAGATGGATGCCATCAGAGATTCAGGGAAACTTTGCATTCTTCTGCTGTTGGACCTCTCAGCCGCGTTCGACCTGGTGGACCACGACAAACTCTGCAACTCACTTACCCGCGAGTTTAACTTCTCCAGGGCAGCCACTGCTTGGGTGAAATCCTTCTTTACCGACCGCACCTCCAGAGTGTCCATAGGCAAAGAAGCAGCCAACCCCATCCCAGTCCCCATAGGAGTACCCCAAGGCTCTTGCCTTTCTCCCACGCTGTACAATGCATATACCAAGCTCCTGTTCTCAGCACTTGATGAAATGGGTGTCATATACACAAACTTTGCGGACGACACCCAGATCCTTATACCACTGACAGGCAACTATGACCAGGACACACTAACAATCAATAAAATCTACGTCATCATACAAAACTGGATGGCATTAAACAGCCTATGTCTTAACGATGAGAAGACAGAAGTCCTCATCGTAGGATCTCCAGCCAAAATAGCAACCCTTCAGCCAGAATATTCAATCATCAATATCGACGGTACCAATATTCCAGTGTTAAAGCAAGTAAAAACACTGGGCGTGTACATCGATGCCAGCCTGACCATGACTAAACAGATCAATGTACTTTCCTCCTCCACGGCCTACACCTCTAAATTAATTGCGCTCAGCAGACAATTTCTGACCCCAGCAAATTGCCTCACCTTAGCCAGAGCACTGGTCCTATCGAAATTGGATTACTGTAATGTATTACTACTGGTCACATCTAACACCAACCTAGCCAAAATGCAACTTTTGCAAAATAAAGTCCTGAGGGCCGCTCTAGGCATAAAAAAATCAGACCACATATCCAAGATTAGGAAAAATGCCCACTGGCTCCCTATCAAAGCCCGAATTATCTTCAAAACATTATGCATCACCCACAAATGCCTTACCAAAAAAGGACCTATCTACCTCAACAACACTCTGCATCCCAAATCCGACATGAGACTACTTAGATCCAATGACAAACTCCTCCTGGACCCCCCCCCGATTCAAAAACACAAGAGCAGGGGGCAGCAGCTTCACCACTTTAGCCCCTAAACACTGGAACACCCTACCCATCCATATTAAAAAAGCATCTTCCTTCACGATCTTTAAGAAACAGTTAAAAACCTGGTTATTCAACCAATATTAGCACCCAAAGATAGGACCCCATCCATCTTATACTGCTGTGAATACTTAGGCTATTGTATAATGTTGTGAATATTCTGTAATTTATATCATGTAATGGAACGAATGTAATGTTTTTGAACTTTACTAATTGCTAAGCTGTCTTTTAACCACGCCGTGACACCCGAGGGTTTGGGCGTGTAACAAATAAAAAATAAATAAATAAATAAATAAAGGTACACTATTCTGCTGTGGTTTTCCTTGTGGCTTACCCTTATGGTTTTGTTTGGGGCCCTCTTTGGAATTTGAGTTATTAGAATTCTCTTTTGAGTCTTTTTTAGGCTGCTTTCCCTCATCCTTCTTCTGAGTTGCCCCAGAATCCTTGTGAGTAGCCCTGTTGGCAACCCACAAGTCAGAAGCCTTAGCTAGCTCCCTGGAATCCAATTCCTTTGAATCAGCCAAGTGCTGTCTGAGCTCAGGAGAACAGGCATCATAAATAGACCCCAACATAAAAAGATTCTTCATCCCTCATAAGTGTTCACCTTGTAAACCTTAATCCATCCCTCTAAGTTTTTCAACCCTTCACTCACCCAGGTAGCCCAAGAGGTACCATCATGCTTTTTGAGGGTTCTAAACCTCTTAAGATACTGGGAAGGGGTCTTGCCGAACCTAGCTATCAAGGCTAGTTTCACACTTTCGTAATCCTTCTTATCCACCTCCACCAACTCCATTACCACATCAGTCGCAACAGGGGGAAGCCTAGAGAACAACCAGGAAAGTAACTAATTCCCTGTGATGTCCTGGAGCCCATGATTATATTCAAACAGTTTTAACCAATCCAACACATCCAATCTCGGTTCATACATACCCACTAATTCCTTAGGCATCCAGGGTCTTTTGGGACTGGAACTTCTAGAGGAACCAGAGGAGAGAGAAGCATTTTCCACAGACAACTTTTTCATCTCTAACTCATGATTAAGTTCTATTTCTCTGAGTCTTAACTCAGCTTGCTTCTGCTCAGCTTGGGCATTCATCCATCTGAACTCTAGCTCTTGGTTTCTTTCAGATTGGGCTAAAAACCGTTTGTACTCTAATTCGAGCTTCATTTTTTCAAGTTCAAAATAAGCAGGGTTACATGTGGGACCTAGTATGGGCCCCGTAGGTACAGTAAGGCAGACAGAGGCTCAGAGTGGCTAACTTCATTAGGTTCACTTTTCTCTTCTGACTCATTATCAAGACTTTGATTCAGATCAATACCATCACTGTTTTCTACATTCGCTGGAGAAGTTGGTTCCTCTGAACCAGTACCCAGACTTTGGTTTTCCAGCAGTCTCGCTATCAGTTCTACTTTCTTGCCTCTTACAGAAAGATTCTGTTGTCTACAGAGAGCTCTCAAAATCTCAGTATTTTCACCTGACAAGGACTCTTGACTGTAAACTTCCATAGTAGACATGTTTTTGAAAGTTGCTTTTTAGTGCTAGGTTTTGTGGTTAGTTATCCTAAAGTGTTGAAAAGCACTCTAAACTGTATAAATGATACAAATCCCACCGCTGTACACCTGTGTTAAGCGGAAACCTGTGCAGTTCCCTCTGGGACCACTGCAAATGATTTAGGCGTACAGGTGTTTGGTAGTAAATCCACTTGGTAGCAGTCTGTACCACACAGATTCACTTGGTATCTGTAGCTGAGCAGTCAGACTTCCCTCAAGAAGAGTTAGGCAGTATGTGGAGTATACAAAATAGGGCAATTTACACAGTAAAACAAGCAGACACGGAACAGAACTTCGGTGTAAAGATAATATAGTTATTTATTTATAAAGACACATCTATGAAAAACACACTGGAACTAATACGGCAAACAACTTCAATTACAAATACTATAAGTATCTGACTCTTCTAACAAGATTTCGACAAGTCTAGGTTCAATGGCACCACTTATTTGCAGACAGAGGTGAATGCTTATTCATGTCCAAGAGTGGGAGAAAAGAGTCTCATTCTTGGCAGGATGGACAAAAGCAAACTCCAGAAATCCAGCAAAGCTGATGGGGGACTCACTAGGATAGGAAATTCAGCCTAAACAGAGAATTCTCCCTAACAACCCCCACCCCCCAGCAGTGAAATGGCGATCTCATGACACAAACCAAAAGTCAACTATGTACATCAACACATGTCTGCCACACGAAGGCAGGCGGTAGCGTCCCTGCGCATTAAAAAAAATGTGCGCTAACAAAAAGCACATATATACAGCTCTGATGAATGTCCCATACTGTGGCCCTCTAGGACAAATGACGTGCAAAGGGGTACGCGACAGACATGGACACCCGCTGTGTCAAAAATAGCATGTATTTCGGGGGTGCGCAGGAAATTTCACACGCGATTGAGCCTGGGCGAGCGGGGTACGTGTATCTCAGGGGCTCGCGGGAAGTTTTACACGCGATTGGGCCTGCGCGAGCGGGGTATGTATATTACTGGGGTGCACCGAACACCCACACGTACGCGCCAAAAAAGACACGCTAATCCGGAAACACGTACGCCAGCAGGAAGCAGGCATACGTGGACCCGCGCAACATAAAAGTGCATGCAAACAACAAGCAAGCTCAGACGCCAGGATGAACATACCGTTCCTAGCAGCAGTGGTCGTGGGATACCGCAGGAGGAGGAGGAGGATAGTCAGGCCCAGAATTTTCACACCCAGAACCAGCCTTTTTGGGATGCCAGATGACCAGGTGTATGGGAGGTACAGGTTTCCACCTCACATAATACTCGACCTGGTGAGTGGGAGGATGACCTCGCATCACCCACCCTCTGCTCCCAAGCACTCAGCCCCCTGGAGAAGGTCCTCAATTTACTGCACTTTTTGGCCAGCGGATCATTTCAGCGGACAAGTGCCATAGTGGGGGGGGGGGGGGTGTCACAGGCCAAGCAGTCATGCTGCCTACACCAGGTCTTCGCCATCATGACTGCACGCCCATCAGTCCGCAGGCACATATACCTGCCCAGATTACCTGCAGAAAGGCAGGCTCCCGTCCAGGATTTCTATGGGGAGGCACAATTCCCCAAAGTCCTAGGTGCCATTGATTGCACCCATGTGGCTCTACGTCCCCCCAGGGCATCAGAGCACATCTATAGAAACCGCAAGCACTGGCATTCCATCAACGTGCAGGTAGTATTTGATGCCAAGGGAATAATCACCTCAGTATATGCCAACTATCCAGGGTCCACCCACGACAGTTTCATTTACAGAATGTCCACCCTAAACCGGGACCTAGAAGCTGGGCGGCATGGCGATACATGGCTGATTGGTGAGTATAAATGCCACAACACATGCATGCATGCCAGATACTGAGTAATGTCACAACCCTACTAATGATACCCATCACCACCTCCCCAGGGGACAGTGCCTACCCTCTGAGCACCCACATGATGACGCCAATTCGGAACCCCACCACGCCACCCGAGGTAAGATACAACTGTTAGGCGGAAACCTGTGCAGTTCCCTCTGGGACCACTGCAAAAGATTTAGGACTACAGGTGTTTGGCAGTAAACCCACTTGGTAGCAGTCTGTACCACACAGATTCACTTGGTAGCTGTGGCTGAGCAGTCAGACTTCCCTCAAGAAGAGTTAGGCAGTATGTGGAGTGTACAATATAGGGCAATCTACACAGTAGAACAAGCAAACACGGAACAAGGCTTCGGTGTAAAGATATAAAGGAATTTATTTATAACGACACATCTATAGAAAACACTCTGGCACTACTACGGCAAACAACTTCAATCACAATACTATACAAAGAAAAAGATCAATCCCCTTAACAATAGTTCGACAAGTCTAGGTTTACCGGCATCACTTATTTGCAGACAGAGGTGTATGCTTTAACCTAGATGGCACTCTAGTATTCGTTAGGTAGGGAGAGAAAAAAATAAGGCAGGTTATGAAGTCAACTCGGTACCAATACTTTACGGACAAATGCAAGGCAAGTAAGGCAGGGTCTACTGCAGATCACAAAGTTCAGAGGTCAGGCCCACTCGGAGAGAGGCAAGGCGATATGTCCCAAAAGTGTCTCAGTGGAAATGCGCTTCGAGTCTTTATAGCAAAGTGTTATGGAAAGTTTGGAACCAGTTCAGAACCACACGTTAAAGAAAGCTTGGAGGCGACCCAATGGAAAGGCGAGGATTAAGACACCTCACTCGATCCGGCAGAAAGGGAAGCCAGGCGGACACGGTACTTTGTTTGTGGAGAGACAGCTCCGGTGGGGGCAGTTGTTCCTGGTGGTGGATGCACGTCGGGTCTTTGCCAAGAGTAGAGATGATCTCGTCGTTGAAGAAAAGTGAAGTCCCGTGCACCACCAGGGAAGAGACCAGCCGTGGAGTGCTCCGTCACAAGGCACCACCTTTTGGTCGCGGTACAGTGGTAGTGGCTATCCGGTTGCCGAGGAGCTCTGCACGGGCAATTCGACCACTGCTTCCTGGAGCGAAGAAAAAAAGCAAAGGGGACTGGTTGTTCCCACCAGTCAGGGGAAGAGACTCTCCGGCAGGGAAATCTCCTCTGTCGTCGGGAAGTGGTGAGTCGGTTCCGCAGGGCTTCACCGGAGGTGTCGTCATTGCAGGTCGGCTCAGCGTTACCCTCGTCGGATTCTTAGGTCCTGTGGCGACTTCTGAAGATCCAGTCCCAAAAGCCCTACTTTCATGCAGGAACCCGTCATTCCTTCAGCCTAGCTGTCAATCAACACACGTTAAGTGGTGAGCGGGGAGGCTCACCACTTGGGCCAATCACACCAGAGTGCGACCGGAGTTGGCAAGGCAACTCAGTCCAGGGTGACTAAACCCCCTCCCACACCCCTGAGGTAACCCAGACAGAATGGCACCACTTTGGAGGGTCTCTGTACAGAAGCCCGCCAAAAGTGGAACACAGGGCTCAACCTTTAGTTTAGGTGTCACAGAGACGAACACAGACGCCATTTTAAAAACCGAGTTCTGGCAGAAAATACTATCCGATAAACTTATTTAAGATAAGTAAACCGGTGGTATGTTAGAGATTAACGAGGAAAAGTATCAACATCCGTCTTTTTAAAGTTATAGGGGATCTGGTTGACCAGTCCCTCAGAAGTTGTTACAACTTTTGAACCTGTGTTAGACTTTTTCAAGGGGTCCTTCTATAGAAAACACTATGGCACTACTACGGCAAACAACTTCAATCACAATACTATACGAAGAAAAAGATCAATCCCCCTAACAATAGTTCGACAAGTCTAGGTTTACCGGCATCACTTATTTGCAGACAGAGGTGTATGCTTTAACCTAGATGGCACTCTAGTATTCGTTAGGTAGGGAGAGAAAAAAATAAGGCAGGTTATGAAGTCAACTCGGTACCAATACTTTACGGACAAATGCAAGGCAAGTAAGGCAGGGTCTACTGCAGATCCCAAAGTTCAGAGGTCAGGCCCACTCGGAGAGAGGCAAGGCGATATGTCCCAAAAGTGTCTCAGTGGAAATGCGCTTCGAGTCTTTATAGCAAAGTGTTATGGAAAGTTTGGAACCAGTTCAGAACCACACGTTAAAGAAAGCTTGGAGGCGACCCAATGGAAAGGCGAGGATTAAGAGACCTCACTCGATCCGGCAGAAAGGGAAGCCAGGCGGACACGGTACTTTGTTTGTGGAGAGACAGCTCCGGTGGGGGCAGTTGTTCCTGGTGGTGGATGCACGTCGGGTCTTTGCCAAGAGTAGAGATGATCTCGTCGTTGAAGAAAAGTGAAGTCCCGTGCACCACCAGGGAAGAGACCAGCCGTGGAGTGCTCCGTCACAAGGCACCACCTTTTGGTCGCGGTACAGTGGTAGTGGCTGTCCGGTTGCCGAGGAGCTCTGCACGGGCAATTCGACCACTGCTTCCTGGAGCGAAGAAAAAAAGCAAAGGGGACTGGTTGTTCCCACCAGTCAGGGGAAGAGACTCTCCGGCAGGGAAATCTCCTCTGTCGTCGGGAAGTGGTGAGTCGGTTCCGCAGGGCTTCACCGGAGGTGTCGTCATTGCAGGTCGGCTCAGCGTTACCCTCGTCGGATTCTTAGGTCCTGTGGCGACTTCTGAAGATCCAGTCCCAAAAGCCCTACTTTCATGCAGGAACCCGTCATTCCTTCAGCCTAGCTGTCAATCAACACACGTTAAGTGGTGAGCGGGGAGGCTCACCACTTGGGCCAATCACACCAGAGTGCGACCGGAGTTGGCAAGGCAACTCAGTCCAGGGTGACTAAACCCCCTCCCACACCCCTGAGGTAACCCAGACAGAATGGCACCACTTTGGAGGGTCTCTGTACAGAAGCCCGCCAAAAGTGGAACACAGGGCTCAACCTTTAGTTTAGGTGTCACAGAGACGAACACAGACGCCATTTTAAAAACCGAGTTCTGGCAGAAAATACTATCCGATAAACTTATTTAAGATAAGTAAACCGGTGGTATGTTAGAGATTAACGAGGAAAAGTATCAACATCCGTCTTTTTAAAGTTATAGGGGATCTGGTTGACCAGTCCCTCAGAAGTTGTTACAACTTTTGAACCTGTGTTAGACTTTTTCAAGGGGTCCTTCTATAGAAAACACTATGGCACTACTACGGCAAACAACTTCAATCACAATACTATACGAAGAAAAAGATCAATCCCCCTAACAATAGTTCGACAAGTCTAGGTTTACCGGCATCACTTATTTGCAGACAGAGGTGTATGCTTTAACCTAGATGGCACTCTAGTATTCGTTAGGTAGGGAGAGAAAAAAATAAGGCAGGTTATGAAGTCAACTCGGTACCAATACTTTACGGACAAATGCAAGGCAAGTAAGGCAGGGTCTACTGCAGATCCCAAAGTTCAGAGGTCAGGCCCACTCGGAGAGAGGCAAGGCGATATGTCCCAAAAGTGTCTCAGTGGAAATGCGCTTCGAGTCTTTATAGCAAAGTGTTATGGAAAGTTTGGAACCAGTTCAGAACCACACGTTAAAGAAAGCTTGGAGGCGACCCAATGGAAAGGCGAGGATTAAGACACCTCACTCGATCCGGCAGAAAGGGAAGCCAGGCGGACACGGTACTTTGTTTGTGGAGAGACAGCTCCGGTGGGGGCAGTTGTTCCTGGTGGTGGATGCACGTCGGGTCTTTGCCAAGAGTAGAGATGATCTCGTCGTTGAAGAAAAGTGAAGTCCCGTGCACCACCAGGGAAGAGACCAGCCGTGGAGTGCTCCGTCACAAGGCACCACCTTTTGGTCGCGGTACAGTGGTAGTGGCTGTCCGGTTGCCGAGGAGCTCTGCACGGGCAATTCGACCACTGCTTCCTGGAGCGAAGAAAAAAAGCAAAGGGGACTGGTTGTTCCCACCAGTCAGGGGAAGAGACTCTCCGGCAGGGAAATCTCCTCTGTCGTCGGGAAGTGGTGAGTCGGTTCCGCAGGGCTTCACCGGAGGTGTCGTCATTGCAGGTCGGCTCAGCGTTACCCTCGTCGGATTCTTAGGTCCTGTGGCGACTTCTGAAGATCCAGTCCCAAAAGCCCTACTTTCATGCAGGAACCCGTCATTCCTTCAGCCTATCTGTCAATCAACACACGTTAAGTGGTGAGCGGGGAGGCTCACCACTTGGGCCAATCACACCAGAGTGCGACCGGAGTTGGCAAGGCAACTCAGTCCAGGGTGACTAAACCCCCTCCCACACCCCTGAGGTAACCCAGACAGAATGGCACCACTTTGGAGGGTCTCTGTACAGAAGCCCGCCAAAAGTGGAACACAGGGCTCAACCTTTAGTTTAGGTGTCACAGAGACGAACACAGACGCCATTTTAAAAACCGAGTTCTGGCAGAAAATACTATCCGATAAACTTATTTAAGATAAGTAAACCGGTGGTATGTTAGAGATTAACGAGGAAAAGTATCAACATCCGTCTTTTTAAAGTTATGGGGATCTGGTTGACCAGTCCCTCAGAAGTTGTTACAACTTTTGAACCTGTGTTAGACTTTTTCAAGGGGTCCTTCTATAGAAAACACTATGGCACTACTACGGCAAACAACTTCAATCACAATACTATACGAAGAAAAAGATCAATCCCCCTAACAATAGTTCGACAAGTCTAGGTTTACCGGCATCACTTATTTGCAGACAGAGGTGTATGCTTTAACCTAGATGGCACTCTAGTATTCGTTAGCTAGGGAGAGAAAAAAATAAGGCAGGTTATGAAGTCAACTCGGTACCAATACTTTACGGACAAATGCAAGGCAAGTAAGGCAGGGTCTACTGCAGATCCCAAAGTTCAGAGGTCAGGCCCACTCGGAGAGAGGCAAGGCGATATGTCCCAAAAGTGTCTCAGTGGAAATGCGCTTCGAGTCTTTATAGCAAAGTGTTATGGAAAGTTTGGAACCAGTTCAGAACCACACGTTAAAGAAAGCTTGGAGGCGACCCAATGGAAAGGCGAGGATTAAGACACCTCACTCGATCCGGCAGAAAGGGAAGCCAGGCGGACACGGTACTTTGTTTGTGGAGAGACAGCTCCGGTGGGGGCAGTTGTTCCTGGTGGTGGATGCACGTCGGGTCTTTGCCAAGAGTAGAGATGATCTCGTCGTTGAAGAAAAGTGAAGTCCCGTGCACCACCAGGGAAGAGACCAGCCGTGGAGTGCTCCGTCACAAGGCACCACCTTTTGGTCGCGGTACAGTGGTAGTGGCTGTCCGGTTGCCGAGGAGCTCTGCACGGGCAATTCGACCACTGCTTCCTGGAGCGAAGAAAAAAAGCAAAGGGGACTGGTTGTTCCCACCAGTCAGGGGAAGAGACTCTCCGGCAGGGAAATCTCCTCTGTCGTCGGGAAGTGGTGAGTCGGTTCCGCAGGGCTTCACCGGAGGTGTCGTCATTGCAGGTCGGCTCAGCGTTACCCTCGTCGGATTCTTAGGTCCTGTGGCGACTTCTGAAGATCCAGTCCCAAAAGCCCTACTTTCATGCAGGAACCCGTCATTCCTTCAGCCTAGCTGTCAATCAACACACGTTAAGTGGTGAGCGGGGAGGCTCACCACTTGGGCCAATCACACCAGAGTGCGACCGGAGTTGGCAAGGCAACTCAGTCCAGGGTGACTAAACCCCCTCCCACACCCCTGAGGTAACCCAGACAGAATGGCACCACTTTGGAGGGTCTCTGTACAGAAGCCCGCCAAAAGTGGAACACAGGGCTCAACCTTTAGTTTAGGAGTCACAGAGACGAACACAGACGCCATTTTAAAAACCGAGTTCTGGCAGAAAATACTATCCGATAAACTTATTTAAGATAAGTAAACCGGTGGTATGTTAGAGATTAACGAGGAAAAGTATCAACATCCGTCTTTTTAAAGTTATAGGGGATCTGGTTGACCAGTCCCTCAGAAGTTGTTACAACTTTTGAACCTGTGTTAGACTTTTTCAAGGGGTCCTTCTATAGAAAACACTATGGCACTACTACGGCAAACAACTTCAATCACAATACTATACGAAGAAAAAGATCAATCCCCCTAACAATAGTTCGACAAGTCTAGGTTTACCGGCATCACTTATTTGCAGACAGAGGTGTATGCTTTAACCTAGATGGCACTCTAGTATTCGTTAGGTAGGGAGAGAAAAAAATAAGGCAGGTTATGAAGTCAACTCGGTACCAATACTTTACGGACAAATGCAAGGCAAGTAAGGCAGGGTCTACTGCAGATCCCAAAGTTCAGAGGTCAGGCCCACTCGGAGAGAGGCAAGGCGATATGTCCCAAAAGTGTCTCAGTGGAAATGCGCTTCGAGTCTTTATAGCAAAGTGTTATGGAAAGTTTGGAACCAGTTCAGAACCACACGTTAAAGAAAGCTTGGAGGCGACCCAATGGAAAGGCGAGGATTAAGACACTTCACTCGATCCGGCAGAAAGGGAAGCCAGGCGGACACGGTACTTTGTTTGTGGAGAGACAGCTCCGGTGGGGGCAGTTGTTCCTGGTGGTGGATGCACGTCGGGTCTTTGCCAAGAGTAGAGATGATCTCGTCGTCGAAGAAAAGTGAAGTCCCGTGCACCACCAGGGAAGAGACCAGCCGTGGAGTGCTCCGTCACAAGGCACCACCTTTTGGTCGCGGTACAGGGGTAGTGGCTATCCGGTTGCCGAGGAGCTCTGCACGGGCAATTCGACCACTGCTTCCTGGAGCGAAGAAAAAAAGCAAAGGGGACTGGTTGTTCCCACCAGTCAGGGGAAGAGACTCTCCGGCAGGGAAATCTCCTCTGTCGTCGGGAAGTGGTGAGTCGGTTCCGCAGGGCTTCACCGGAGGTGTCGTCATTGCAGGTCGGCTCAGCGTTACCCTCGTCGGATTCTTAGGTCCTGTGGCGACTTCTGAAGATCCAGTCCCAAAAGCCCTACTTTCATGCAGGAACCCCCCCATTCATTCAGCCTAGCTGTCAATCAACACACGTTAAGTGGTGAGCGGGGAGGCTCACCACTTGGGCCAATCACACCAGAGTGCGACCGGAGTTGGCAAGGCAACTCAGTCCAGGGTGACTAAACCCCCTCCCACACCCCTGTGGTAACCCAGATAGAATGGCACCACTTTGGAGGGTCTCTGTACAGAAGCCCGCCAAAAGTGGAACACAGGGCTCAACCTTTAGTTTAGGAGTCACAGAGACGAACACAGACGCCATTTTAAAAACCGAGTTCTGGCAGAAAATACTATCCGATAAACTTATTTAAGATAAGTAAACCGGTGGTATGTTAGAGATTAACGAGGAAAAGTATCAACATCCGTCTTTTTAAAGTTATAGGGGATCTGGTTGACCAGTCCCTCAGAAGTTGTTACAACTTTTGAACCTGTGTTAGACTTTTTCAAGGGGTCCTTCTATAGAAAACACTCTGGCACTACTACGGCAAACAACTTCAATCACAATACTATACGAAGAAAAAGATCAATCCCCCTAACAATAGTTCGACAAGTCTAGGTTTACCGGTATCACTTATTTGCAGACAGAGGTGTATGCTTTAACCTAGATGGCACTCTAGTATTCGTTAGGTAGGGAGAGAAAAAAATAAGGCAGGTTATGAAGTCAACTCGGTACCAATACTTTACGGACAAATGCAAGGCAAGTAAGGCAGGGTCTACTGCAGATCACAAAGTTCAGAGGTCAGGCCCACTCGGAGAGAGGCAAGGCGATATGTCCCAAAAGTGTCTCAGTGGAAATGCGCTTCGAGTCTTTATAGCAAAGTGTTATGGAAAGTTTGGAACCAGTTCAGAACCACACGTTAAAGAAAGCTTGGAGGCGACCCAATGGAAAGGCGAGGATTAAGACACCTCACTCGATCCGGCAGAAAGGGAAGCCAGGCGGACACGGTACTTTGTTTGTGGAGAGACAGCTCCGGTGGGGGCAGTTGTTCCTGGTGGTGGATGCACGTCGGGTCTTTGCCAAGAGTAGAGATGATCTCGTCGTTGAAGAAAAGTGAAGTCCCGTGCACCACCAGGGAAGAGACCAGCCGTGGAGTGCTCCGTCACAAGGCACCACCTTTTGGTCGCGGTACAGTGGTAGTGGCTGTCCGGTTGCCGAGGAGCTCTGCACGGGCAATTCGACCACTGCTTCCTGGAGCGAAGAAAAAAAGCAAAGGGGACTGGTTGTTCCCACCAGTCAGGGGAAGAGACTCTCCGGCAGGGAAATCTCCTCTGTCGTCGGGAAGTGGTGAGTCGGTTCCGCAGGGCTTCACCGGAGGTGTCGTCATTGCAGGTCGGCTCAGCGTTACCCTCGTCGGATTCTTAGGTCCTGTGGCGACTTCTGAAGATCCAGTCCCAAAAGCCCTACTTTCATGCAGGAACCCGTCATTCCTTCAGCCTATCTGTCAATCAACACACGTTAAGTGGTGAGCGGGGAGGCTCACCACTTGGGCCAATCACACCAGAGTGCGACCGGAGTTGGCAAGGCAACTCAGTCCAGGGTGACTAAACCCCCTCCCACACCCCTGAGGTAACCCAGACAGAATGGCACCACTTTGGAGGGTCTCTGTACAGAAGCCCGCCAAAAGTGGAACACAGGGCTCAACCTTTAGTTTAGGTGTCACAGAGACGAACACAGACGCCATTTTAAAAACCGAGTTCTGGCAGAAAATACTATCCGATAAACTTATTTAAGATAAGTAAACCGGTGGTATGTTAGAGATTAACGAGGAAAAGTATCAACATCCGTCTTTTTAAAGTTATGGGGATCTGGTTGACCAGTCCCTCAGAAGTTGTTACAACTTTTGAACCTGTGTTAGACTTTTTCAAGGGGTCCTTCTATAGAAAACACTATGGCACTACTACGGCAAACAACTTCAATCACAATACTATACGAAGAAAAAGATCAATCCCCCTAACAATAGTTCGACAAGTCTAGGTTTACCGGCATCACTTATTTGCAGACAGAGGTGTATGCTTTAACCTAGATGGCACTCTAGTATTCGTTAGCTAGGGAGAGAAAAAAATAAGGCAGGTTATGAAGTCAACTCGGTACCAATACTTTACGGACAAATGCAAGGCAAGTAAGGCAGGGTCTACTGCAGATCCCAAAGTTCAGAGGTCAGGCCCACTCGGAGAGAGGCAAGGCGATATGTCCCAAAAGTGTCTCAGTGGAAATGCGCTTCGAGTCTTTATAGCAAAGTGTTATGGAAAGTTTGGAACCAGTTCAGAACCACACGTTAAAGAAAGCTTGGAGGCGACCCAATGGAAAGGCGAGGATTAAGACACCTCACTCGATCCGGCAGAAAGGGAAGCCAGGCGGACACGGTACTTTGTTTGTGGAGAGACAGCTCCGGTGGGGGCAGTTGTTCCTGGTGGTGGATGCACGTCGGGTCTTTGCCAAGAGTAGAGATGATCTCGTCGTTGAAGAAAAGTGAAGTCCCGTGCACCACCAGGGAAGAGACCAGCCGTGGAGTGCTCCGTCACAAGGCACCACCTTTTGGTCGCGGTACAGTGGTAGTGGCTGTCCGGTTGCCGAGGAGCTCTGCACGGGCAATTCGACCACTGCTTCCTGGAGCGAAGAAAAAAAGCAAAGGGGACTGGTTGTTCCCACCAGTCAGGGGAAGAGACTCTCCGGCAGGGAAATCTCCTCTGTCGTCGGGAAGTGGTGAGTCGGTTCCGCAGGGCTTCACCGGAGGTGTCGTCATTGCAGGTCGGCTCAGCGTTACCCTCGTCGGATTCTTAGGTCCTGTGGCGACTTCTGAAGATCCAGTCCCAAAAGCCCTACTTTCATGCAGGAACCCGTCATTCCTTCAGCCTAGCTGTCAATCAACACACGTTAAGTGGTGAGCGGGGAGGCTCACCACTTGGGCCAATCACACCAGAGTGCGACCGGAGTTGGCAAGGCAACTCAGTCCAGGGTGACTAAACCCCCTCCCACACCCCTGAGGTAACCCAGACAGAATGGCACCACTTTGGAGGGTCTCTGTACAGAAGCCCGCCAAAAGTGGAACACAGGGCTCAACCTTTAGTTTAGGAGTCACAGAGACGAACACAGACGCCATTTTAAAAACCGAGTTCTGGCAGAAAATACTATCCGATAAACTTATTTAAGATAAGTAAACCGGTGGTATGTTAGAGATTAACGAGGAAAAGTATCAACATCCGTCTTTTTAAAGTTATAGGGGATCTGGTTGACCAGTCCCTCAGAAGTTGTTACAACTTTTGAACCTGTGTTAGACTTTTTCAAGGGGTCCTTCTATAGAAAACACTATGGCACTACTACGGCAAACAACTTCAATCACAATACTATACGAAGAAAAAGATCAATCCCCCTAACAATAGTTCGACAAGTCTAGGTTTACCGGCATCACTTATTTGCAGACAGAGGTGTATGCTTTAACCTAGATGGCACTCTAGTATTCGTTAGGTAGGGAGAGAAAAAAATAAGGCAGGTTATGAAGTCAACTCGGTACCAATACTTTACGGACAAATGCAAGGCAAGTAAGGCAGGGTCTACTGCAGATCCCAAAGTTCAGAGGTCAGGCCCACTCGGAGAGAGGCAAGGCGATATGTCCCAAAAGTGTCTCAGTGGAAATGCGCTTCGAGTCTTTATAGCAAAGTGTTATGGAAAGTTTGGAACCAGTTCAGAACCACACGTTAAAGAAAGCTTGGAGGCGACCCAATGGAAAGGCGAGGATTAAGACACTTCACTCGATCCGGCAGAAAGGGAAGCCAGGCGGACACGGTACTTTGTTTGTGGAGAGACAGCTCCGGTGGGGGCAGTTGTTCCTGGTGGTGGATGCACGTCGGGTCTTTGCCAAGAGTAGAGATGATCTCGTCGTCGAAGAAAAGTGAAGTCCCGTGCACCACCAGGGAAGAGACCAGCCGTGGAGTGCTCCGTCACAAGGCACCACCTTTTGGTCGCGGTACAGGGGTAGTGGCTATCCGGTTGCCGAGGAGCTCTGCACGGGCAATTCGACCACTGCTTCCTGGAGCGAAGAAAAAAAGCAAAGGGGACTGGTTGTTCCCACCAGTCAGGGGAAGAGACTCTCCGGCAGGGAAATCTCCTCTGTCGTCGGGAAGTGGTGAGTCGGTTCCGCAGGGCTTCACCGGAGGTGTCGTCATTGCAGGTCGGCTCAGCGTTACCCTCGTCGGATTCTTAGGTCCTGTGGCGACTTCTGAAGATCCAGTCCCAAAAGCCCTACTTTCATGCAGGAACCCCCCCATTCATTCAGCCTAGCTGTCAATCAACACACGTTAAGTGGTGAGCGGGGAGGCTCACCACTTGGGCCAATCACACCAGAGTGCGACCGGAGTTGGCAAGGCAACTCAGTCCAGGGTGACTAAACCCCCTCCCACACCCCTGTGGTAACCCAGATAGAATGGCACCACTTTGGAGGGTCTCTGTACAGAAGCCCGCCAAAAGTGGAACACAGGGCTCAACCTTTAGTTTAGGAGTCACAGAGACGAACACAGACGCCATTTTAAAAACCGAGTTCTGGCAGAAAATACTATCCGATAAACTTATTTAAGATAAGTAAACCGGTGGTATGTTAGAGATTAACGAGGAAAAGTATCAACATCCGTCTTTTTAAAGTTATAGGGGATCTGGTTGACCAGTCCCTCAGAAGTTGTTACAACTTTTGAACCTGTGTTAGACTTTTTCAAGGGGTCCTTCTATAGAAAACACTCTGGCACTACTACGGCAAACAACTTCAATCACAATACTATACGAAGAAAAAGATCAATCCCCCTAACAATAGTTCGACAAGTCTAGGTTTACCGGTATCACTTATTTGCAGACAGAGGTGTATGCTTTAACCTAGATGGCACTCTAGTATTCGTTAGGTAGGGAGAGAAAAAAATAAGGCAGGTTATGAAGTCAACTCGGTACCAATACTTTACGGACAAATGCAAGGCAAGTAAGGCAGGGTCTACTGCAGATCACAAAGTTCAGAGGTCAGGCCCACTCGGAGAGAGGCAAGGCGATATGTCCCAAAAGTGTCTCAGTGGAAATGCGCTTCGAGTCTTTATAGCAAAGTGTTATGGAAAGTTTGGAACCAGTTCAGAACCACACATTAAAGAAAGCTTGGAGGCGACCCAATGGAAAGGCGAGGATTAAGACACCTCACTCGATCCGGCAGAAAGGGAAGCCAGGCGGACACGGTACTTTGTTTGTGGAGAGACAGCTCCGGTGGGGGCAGTTGTTCCTGGTGGTGGATGCACGTCGGGTCTTTGCCAAGAGTAGAGATGATCTCGTCGTCGAAGAAAAGTGAAGTCCCGTGCACCATCAGGGAAGAGACCAGCCGTGGAGTGCTCCGTCACAAGGCACCACCTTTTGGTCGCGGTACAGGGGTAGTGGCTATCCGGTTGCCGAGGAGCTCTGCACGGGCAATTCGACCACTGCTTCCTGGAGCGAAGAAAAAAAGCAAAGGGGACTGGTTGTTCCCACCATTCAGGGGAAGAGACTCTCCGGCAGGGAAATCTCCTCTGTCGTTGGGAAGTGGTGAGTCGGTTCCGCAGGGCTTCACCGGAGGTGTCGTCATTGCAGGTCGGCTCAGCGTTACCCTCGTCGGATTCTTAGGTCCTGTGGCGACTTCTGAAGATCCAGTCCCAAAAGCCCTACTTTCATGCAGGAACCCGTCATTCCTTCAGCCTAGCTGTCAATCAACACACGTTAAGTGGTGAGCGGGGAGGCTCACCACTTGGGCCAATCACACCAGAGTGCGACCGGAGTTGGCAAGGCAACTCAGTCCAGGGTGACTAAACCCCCTCCCACACCCCTGTGGTAACCCAGATAGAATGGCACCACTTTGGAGGGTCTCTGTACAGAAGCCCGCCAAAAGTGGAACACAGGGCTCAACCTTTAGTTTAGGAGTCACAGAGACGAACACAGACGCCATTTTAAAAACCGAGTTCTGGCAGAAAATACTATCCGATAAACTTATTTAAGATAAGTAAACCGGTGGTATGTTAGAGATTAACGAGGAAAAGTATCAACATCCGTCTTTTTAAAGTTATAGGGGATCTGGTTGACCAGTCCCTCAGAAGTTGTTACAACTTTTGAACCTGTGTTAGACTTTTTCAAGGGGTCCTTATAAAGGATTCCCTTAGATCTAGAGGGGCCTCCAGAGGTCCTCACCACTTCTCGGTTGGGAGAAGGTTGGGTTTTAGGCTTCGTGGTTGGAGGGGATGGAGATAAGCAAGGTACATGCTTCTCCTTCCTCTTAGATCCACCTTTACCTACTTTAGGAGTTTCCCCCTTAAGTCTAGGAATTGGGTTGGAGTCTTCTGTGGAAGGTCCAACAGTCTGAAGGTTTTTGGCCTTAGACTTTTCTTTTCTGGTTTTCCACCAGCACTGAGAATTACCACTTCTCTTAGGCCTAGTTAGGGTTCCAGTAGGTCTATCCACCTCTTCCTCTGAAGCAGGGGGAGTCACAGACTCTATAACTGGGGGAACAATGATGGAGCTTGGTTGGGGCTCCCATTTCCCTAACATGTTAGCCTGAAATTTGCCTGGGTCAGAGGTCAATTTACCAACACCAGGGCTTGTAGTGGGGTTCTCAGTAGAGGTTCCCACAGGCTTAGAGGTGTTCCTTAAGGTGGCCTCCCTGGCCAATTTGGTTTGGTTCTGGGTCTCCATACTGGGAGGCCTGGGGGTACTGGATACTACTCCTAGAGTTTTTAGATCATTCCCCAACAGGACTATCCCAGGCACCTCAGTCTGAACACTGACAGGAATCAACACTGTCATGTCATTACACTGAATGAGGGCTGGTAGAATTGGAACCATTTGGACAGGGCCTCCAGACATCTTAGTAGGACCTTTGGGTGCCTTAGCAACATCCTCAGGCCTGAAAAAGCTTCCATCCACTACTGTTCTGCTGGCCCCAGAGTCTCGCCTGGCAGGAGTATCCTGGCCATTGACAAGAACTCTGTCCACATAATAACATTTAGAGTTTTCTGGTATAGAGTCATACACACTCCTATTCTGATTACGAACCAGATCCATTGACTCTACTGATACGCTTGCTTGAAGAACCCAAGGTTCTTCAGCAAAGACTTCAAAGTGAGCACTAGTCATTTGGACTTCCTCCTCAGGAGTGAAGGCCAAGGAGACTGTGCTGATCCCAGTAGGTTTACCCTTACATTTTGGATCTCCTTTGATATGGTCAGTTGCCCCACAGAGGTAGCATGTTCCAAATGCTCTCTGGAATGGTAGCTTGTTCTGACCTCCTTCTGGTTTGTGGCCAGAAGGTACACTATTTGGTTGTGGTTTTCCCTGGGGTTTAACCTGGTTATTTTGTTTGGAGCCCTCTTGGGAATTTGAGTTATTCGAATTCTCTTTTGAGTCTTTTTTAGGCTGTTTTCCCTCATCCTTCTTCTGAGTTGCCCCAGAATCCTTATGAGTAGCCCTGTTGGCAACCCATAAATCAGCAGCCTTAGCTAGCTTCCGGGAATCCAATTCCTTCGAATCAGCCAAGTGCTGTCTGAGCTCAGGAGAACAGGCATCATAAATCGACTCCAACATAAAAAGATTCTTCATACCCTCATAAGTGTTCACTTTGTAACCCTTAATCCATCCCTCTAAGTTTTTCAACCCTTCACTCACCCAGGTAGCCCAAGGGGTACCATCAAGCTTTTTGAGGGTTCTAAACCTCTTAAGATACTGGGAAGGGGTCTTCCCAAATCTAGCTATCAAAGCTAGTTTCACACTTTTGTAATCCGCCTTATCCGCCTCCCCCAACTCCATTACCACATCAGTCGCAACAGGGGGGAGCCTAGAGAACAACCAGGGAAGTAAATCATTCCCAGTGATGTCCTGGAGCCCATGATTGTACTCAAACAGTTTTAATCAATCCAACACATCCAATATCGGTTCATACATACCCCCTAATTCCTTCGGCATCAGGGTCTTTTGGGACTGGAGCTCCTAGAGGAACCAGAGGAGAGAGAAGCACTTTCCACAGACAACTTTTTCATCTCTAACTCGTGATTAAGTTCTATTTCCCTGAGTCTTAACTCAGCTTGCTTCTGCTCAGCCTGGGCATTCATCCGTCTGAACTCGAGCTCTTGGTTTCGTTCAGATTGAGCCAAGAACCGTTTGTATTCTAATTCGAGCTTCATTTTTTCAAGTTCAAAATAAGCAGGGTTACATGTGGGACCTGGTATGGGCCCTGTAGGTACAGCTGGTAAGGCAGGTAGAGGAGCAGGGGAGACAGTTTCGTTAGCCTCTCCTTCCTCGTCAGCCTCTTCATCACTATCGTCAGAATTACGATTTAGATCAACACCATCACTGTTATCTACATCTGCTGGAGAAGTTGGTTCCTCTGAACCAGTACCCAGACTTTGGTTTTCCAGCAATCTCGCTATAAATTCTAACTTCTTGCCTCTTACAGAAAGATTCTCTTGCCTACAGAGAGCTCGTAAACTCTCAGTATTTTCACCAGACAAGGATTCTTGACTGTAAGCTTCCATAGTAGACATGTTTTTGAAAGTTGCTTTTTAGTGCTAAACTTTGTGGTTAGTTATCCTTAAGTGTCGAAAAGCACTCTAAACTGTATACTCGATACAAATCCCACCGCTGCCACCAGTGTTAGGCGGAAACCTGTGCAGTTCCCTCTGGGACCACTGCAAAAGATTTAGGACTACAGGTGTTTGGCAGTAAACCCACTTGGTAGCAGTCTGTACCACACATATTCACTTGGTAGCTGTGGCTGAGTAGTCAGACTTCCCTCAAGAAGAGTTCGGCAGTATGTAGAGTATACAATATAGGGCAATCTACACAGTAGAACAAGCAAACACGGAACAAGGCTTCGATGTAAAGATATAAAAGGTATTTATTTATAACAACACATCTATAGAAAACACTCTGGCACTAATACGGCAAACAACTTCAATCACAATACTATACGAAGAAAAAGATCAATCCCCCTAACAATAGTCCGACAAGTCTAGGTTTACCGGCATCACTTATTTGCAGACAGAGGTGTATGCTTTAACCTAGATGGCACTCTAGTATTCGTTAGGTAGGGAGAGAAAAAAATAAGGCAGGTTATGAAGTCAACTCGGTACCAATACTTTACGGACAAATGCAAGGCAAGTAAGGCAGGGTCTACTGCAGATCACAAAGTTCAGAGGCCAGGCCCACTCGGAGAGAGGCAAGGCGATATGTCCCAAAAGTGTCTCAGTGGAAATGCACTTCGAGTCTTTATCGCAAAGTGTTATGGAAAATTTGGAACCAGTTCAGAACCACACGTTAAAGAAAGCTTGGAGGCGACCCAATGGAAAGGCGAGGATTAAGACACCTCACTCGATCCGGCAGAAAGGGAAGCCAGGCGGACACGGTACCTTGTTTGTGGAGAGACAGCTCCGGCGGGGGCAGTTGTTCCTGGTGGTGGATGCACGTCGGGTCTTTGCCAAGAGTAGAGATGATCTCGTCATCGAAGAAAAGTGAAGTCCGGTGCACCACCAGGGAAGAGACCAGCCGCTGAGTGCTCCGTCACAAGGCACCACCTTTTGGTCACGGTACAGGGGTAGTGGCTATCCGGTTGCTGAGGTGCTCTGCACGGGCAATTCGACCACTGCTTCCTGGAGCGAAGAAAAAAAGCAAAGGGGACTGGTTGTTCGCACCAGTCAGGGGAAGAGACTCTCCGGCAGGGAGATCTCCTCTGTCGTCGGGAAGTGGTGAGTCGGTTCCGCAGGGCTCCACCGGAGGTGTCGTCGTTGCAGGTCACTTCAGCATTACCCTCGTCGGATTCTTAGGTCCTGTGGCGACTTCTGAAGATCCAGTCCCAAAAGCCCTGCTTTTATGCAGAAAACCCCCATTCATTCAGCCTAGCTGTCAATCAACACACGCTAAGTGGTGAGCGGGGAGGCTCACCACTTGGGCCAATCACACCAGAGTGCGACCGGAGTTGGCAAGGCAACTCGGGCCAGGGTGCCTAAACCCCCTCCCACACCCCTGTGGTAACCCAGACAGAATGGCACCACTTTGGAGGGTCTCTGTACAGAAGCCCGCCAAAAGTGGAACAAAGGGCTCAACCTTTGGTTTAGGAGTCACAGAGACGAACACAGACGCCATTTTAAAAACTGAGTTCTGGCAGAAAATACCATCCGATAAACTTATTTAAGATAAGTAAACCGGTGGTATGTTAGAGATTAACGAGGAAAAGTATCAATCTCCAACAATGGGAAGAATCCCATCGGGTTATGTTCGGGGTCGAACATAACAAGTAGTTTCCACTGCCACCAGCCAAAACTCAACGAGGGCGGACGGGACAGTGCCCCCTAGAGTAACAGACCTAGGAGTAATCGAATTACCCCTACTAGCATGTCCACAATAAGATGGTGTGTACTAGTTCTGTTAGTAAATTTAGGTCTAGTAAAGCCAATGGTGACTTTACATGCCCGGGGAGACAGTAGTCAGTCCCCGGGTATGGAGTCTATGGTGGAGGTCCGCTAGGACGCCCCAGTGTTACGGCACGTAGGGTGCGGTGTAACACACATAGAAAAACATATGAGACCCTATGGAGTAAAAGACCCCATAGCCCATAGAACACATGGACATTCAAAGGAATTACACACATTCATGTCCAAGAGTGGGAGAAAAAGAGTCTCACTCTTGGCAGGATGGAAAAAAACAAACTCCAGAAATCCAGCAAAGCTGCCGGGGGACTCACTTGGTTAGGAAATTCAGCCTAAACAGAGAATTCTCCCTAACAACAACACAGCCCATATTGCAACCCAGGGTATAGTGTAGCGCACATTCAACCGTTCTGGAAGGCAGCTGTTATACGCTCCCCCAGTAGTGTGCAGGATCATAGTGGCAACATGTGTCCTGCACAACGTTGCAACACGCCGGGGTCTGCCGGTGGACATGGTGGTGCCCCCACATCCCCAACCACATGCACGCCCGCTGCACATGGCAGGGGAAAGGGCACAGGGTGAGGCAGCCCGAACGCAGCTGGTGGCTAATTACTTCACTTAGAATCACACCCCTGTGGAGTGCACACAGCCCTGCCACATACCAGCTGACAATCGATGATGACACAAGGGACAGTCAGCTGTCACAAACATACCAGCCTGAGATTGGTCACCTGGAAGTGTCACAATGTGTGCATCCCTACCTACAGAAACACCACCAATGCTGTGTCATCAAAAGACACATATGCTGCTAAATGCATTACCCCCTTGCAAAATACAACATGAGAACAGTGCCATGTCATCCAACCCCTCCCCAGCACCACCACCCAACACACCATGTCATGTCATGCTATGTGAGAGCAAACAAAGCAATCCCGAAAACCTGACAAAAGTGTTACAAAGTACAGTGTCCCTAATGGAAACTGGCCACACACAATATTCTCCCAGTAATGTTGAACTAACACACATGACCAAATACTTACCAACAATACAATGCAGCTACACAAGCTCAAACATAACTAAAACATGACTGTACTAAGTTAAAGTAGGCGAAGTCTTACAACCTGAATATGCCACCACATCGCCCCCTTCCAACTGTAGCCTTGCAGGCTTCAGAACTTGTCTGTGTACTGCATACAACATGAACTCCATCTCCAAAGTAGACGGCCTTGTGAAGACATGAGGAATGAACCTGCAAATTTAGAGGGAGACATGGAAGCAGAAGCATACATAATTACAAAATGCAGTGTACAATACAACAACAATATACACAAGGAATGTCTACACAGTATTGACTACAGACTGCCCACACAGCTCATGGGAGTCCAACGTCACTGTGTAAGTCACTGTCACTTGGGCACACCCTCTGCAAGCCCATGGAAACGGGAAGCAGGAGGGGTGTGTGTCTCACGAACCCAAGCATCTAACCCAAACTCAGGACAAGCCTGCATGTGCCCAGCCGGAATACAGTGGATGCCCACGGGAGCCACACAAGGCAACACACTGTAACAAAAAATCAAAAATCAAAAATGGCCATGTGGGGGCGGCCACCCAGGAGGTCCGAGGACAGGGTGCACACCAACAGCCACCTATGTGGATGTTGGGAAAAAAAAATACCTCCATGGGCTCATGGCCTGCACGGCTACGCTATCGTGAGAGAATCAGAATCGCTGTGGTCGCTCTCATCACCCTGTGCTGCTGCCGCCACAGGAGGTGGTGGTGGTATGGAGGCAGCCCATGCAAAGCCCTAGTCTGGTCCTCCATGGCAGCAAGCATGCGGGTGTGGAAGGTCTCGTTCTGGAGGATTATAGTGCGGAGATCCCCATTCACCACCTGACGTGATGCCCGGACCTCCTCCCGAGTTGCCTGCATCTCAGCTGAGAGCGTACATTTGACCCGCTCCAGCTGCTGTTCTGTCCTCAAGTTAGTGGAAGCCTCAAGGTCAACAAGAGTCTTCCTGAGGTGATGGATTTCTACCCTCAGGGCTTCCCTGTGGCCCTGGGAATCTATAGAAAAGGCTTCCCGCAGAGTCTCCAGTGCCGCCCGTCTGTCCCTGTTGGACGCCAACATGTCCTACCTGAGTGATTGGCAAATGGAGTCTGTTGCCTGCTGTAGTTGCTTCATCTGCCTTTCAGGGGGGACAATGGAAGTGGCCACCCTCTCCATTGCTTGAACCATCATCTCAGATGATGCTGCCTGTTGTTTTGCCATACCGTATGTGGATTGCTCCCATGCGGTATTGCCTGGTAGCGTACAGCCACTGCGTTGGCGGGCACCACACCTGTCTCTGGCAAGGCAAACTGCGCCTTGCTGTGCTGGCACTGCCTGAGGCTGGAGGACTGCATTCCCCCTCTGATCTGCTGGCCCAGGAACAGGATCAGATGTTGCGGAGTGTGACCCTGCATCCGTAACCACCAAAGGCGGACCTACCAACACTCACATCCCCATAGAGTGTTCTACCCCTGCTGCAGGTGGGTTGGACAGAACAGAATCTCTGCCAGAAACACTTACCTGCGACGCCACATAGGTCTCATCATCTGAATCAACACCTGCATGGAGGTCTGGGGAGGTGCACCCAGAGACACCCCTGGAGAGAATGGTCTGCATCAAGAGTGGGTTCTCACCCACCACCACACCACGTCCCCCACTGGTGCCCAGTCGTGCCTGAGATCCCTCCTGGGTCTGCACCATCTCCTCAACCTCAACAGCATCAAGTGCGTCATCCCCTGCAAAAACATGAAAGACAAAAAATTGACACAGACATTAGCACCATGGCACACAATTAGGCCTGACAAGCTACAGAACCAGTACTTGATTGACACATGTCCCACATGACTATAACCCTCCCATGCATGCACTGTCACTGAGTTTGAAGGGGAGGCAAATGGCAGACACTGATGACACCAAGATGGAAGAGCAACACATTAGCTGCATGCTGGCTAGCAGTGCCATCACATATTGGCCTGTGAGTGGCATGTCCAATCCACATACATGACACATGTCAAAAACACAGATGGCATGTACCATAGGCATGTCACATATTGTTTGACAATAGGGCTGAGAAATGCATAGTAAAAGTGGGGGAATTGAAACAATCAGCCTGAATGAACTCTGAAAAATACGGAACAATGTTGTTGCAAGATGCCACTTCAAGGGCAACTGGTGTGATGTTGCGCAAAATGTCTACTGTGGGCAGAAGGGATAATGTAATAGCCAAATCCAGGGGCGCAGAATGTTTTGGATGAAGCACATGGGTGACCCAAACCATTCAGGCACACACACCCTCACCTGGCACTGAATCCGAACCCCTCACACACACAACATACACATGGATCACACACACATGCATGTGCACTCACAGGACAATGCCTCGTAATCTGGCAGTTCTCCCACACCTTGGATCTGTTCCTCTGTGACGTAGGTCCCAGCAACATACTCATGTATAGTGAGTTCAATGTCCTCTGGTGGAGACCCACCTCCAGTCACCAGAGTAGCGGCATGATTTGAGGCCAGCTTTTTCTTTGCCCTGCGTTTAAGGTCATTCCAGCTCTTGTAGCAATCACCAGCTGAGCGCCTCACAAATCCAAGGCCACTTATGATGTCCGCGACAATCTGACAGTGTGCCTGACGTTGAGCAGGTGTGGTCTTGCACCCTGTAGTTATCAACATTTCGCGGTCATGTGCGGACACATACTGCACAAGTGCATCACGTTCGGCATCATTGAAGCTAGGCTTCCTTGGCGTGCCGGACTGCGTAGCTGTGTCTGGGGTATCAGCCTGTAGTGGACAAGCACTCTTCCTCTTTCTTTTGGAAGGTGGTGGGGATCGTGAGTGGCTAACGCCACTCCGGTCACTAGGGGCAGGAGCACCGGTGGACTGGGTAGTAGGAATGTGCAAATCCACACTGACCATAGGACTTGGTGCAGGCATTGGCTGGAGTGTGATGTTGGCAGGGGGATGGATGGAGCTGCAGCTGCCCCTGCAGCCTCCCCACGCTGCCTACTCGGGGCAGCAGATGACATAGCTGCCCCAGATCCACATGGCCTGGTGACACCAACTTGCACCGCCACAAGTGGCCTAGACTTGCTGACCTGAAAGTCAGCCTGGGAGTATTCCTGTGCCAGGTCAGGTGCCACAATGGGCCCGACCTACAAGGGCTGAGCTGGGATGGTGTCAGCCACGTTTCCCTCAACCATGGGGGGGGCATGGGTGTCCCTGATTGGTCCTCTGCACATGGGGGGATAGGGGCACTCTGCAAATCCCGGCCACGTCCCCTACCACGCCCACCACGCCCACCTGTTGAAGCTCGGCCACCTTTGCCTCCCTTACCGCTTGCTCGCCTCCCAGCCATGGCACTGATGTTGTTGTGCGTATTGCAGTAAACTATTGTCCTGGGCAATTGGGGGTCAAAGGGGTAGGGTACTAGATGGAATTTGTACCCTAGTGCACTAACAAGGCTGTATGTGACCCTTGGGGGAAGTTGACGGGTCACGCAATGCACAGGCATCCCAAAAACAGAACATAACGTGCACGCAACCCCTCGTAGGCCACGTGCGTGGAAAAATAAACCCACACTACGCTGTGACACCCAGAAACACAAAAAAAGCGTACACGTGTTACACGCAGCCTACAATGACCTCTGAAGGGGTACACGACACACGGGGCAAGCACAGTTGGTAAATACGTGCGCGACTCACCGTCTGCCTGGAAAAAGAGTGTGAAAAAGACGCGCGTATGCGCGTTGGCAACACCCCCACCAAAAGAAGAATGTACGCTGTCTGAGGAGACAGGACAAAAGAAGAAGTGAACGCTGTTTGAGGAAACAGGCCCAACAGAAAATCAGAAAAAAGCTGTCAGAGGTAAAAGGGAGTACGAACTAGAAACGCTGTGAAGTTAATTGCGTGTGAACCGACAAGAAGTACAGAATTCACCCACTCGCTCTCCACGAAAAGCACGTACAAGGAAATGACGTCCTACACGTACCTTTTAAACCGGCCCACACCTCCAACGTCACTTCCGTGTATACGCGCTAAGGCCCTATCCTCAAATTACACGAGCTGACACTCGGACGTGCAGTTCTTGGACGTGTAACATGCACCCATGTTCAGGGAAACGCCCGCGTGCGCACGTCACAGACACGCTTACGCGCTAAGGGCCTTTGGTCCAATGAAATCACGTACGTGTGCTGACACGCTTACGCACTAAGGGCCTTTCCTCGAATTACACACTGACGTGCAAGATTTTCACGTGCCAAATCACTCCATATCAAGCTGGCCACGCGTTAGCACACGGAAGACCACGCTCCTTCCCAGAAGGCCGAATTACTGCCCCCCAGAGCCCCGAGCACGCTCCCACCTGCCATCTGCTGCTGCCTGACTGCCTGCTGCCCACGTGCCCTGCCATTTGCTGCCTGCACGTCAGCCAGGGGTGCTGTTGCTGTGATCACCCCTGCTGGAACCGAAGACTCCCGACTGGGATTCCATCCCTGCACAGCCCAGCCCCAGGACCCAGTGGCCCCCCCACTCCTGCCTCTGTTGTTGCCATGTCCAGCACTACACCATCTGGCGGCACTGGCAACCCCAGCCAGAGAGGCAGAGGGCCACCAGCTTCACTGCCACCGAAGTTGGTGTCCTGGTGAAGCAAGTCCTGGGGCAGTATGATGCCCTCTTCGGAAGGTCGCACGCCGACAAGGAAGGACGGACCAGGATCTGGACAGACATCGTGACTGCCATCAACGCGGAGGGGGTGGCAGTCCGCGAATTCCATCATGTCAAGAAGCGCTGGGAGGACTTCAGGTCCAGGACCCTCAACAAGGCCCAGCGCCTCTTGAAGGCAGCGGATCCTAAGGGGTGCCGGGACCACCTGTCGGAAGACCAAATGAGGGTCCTGGAATGCGTATGCCCACTGCTCCACGTCCAGGTCCTTGAGAGGCACAGTCGAGCGGTAAGTGTACATGTATACTGATTGGAAGCTGTGCGTGTGGTGGTGTGCCAGTAGTGTGCAGGTTGCACATGTGGTTTTGTAGGGCCATGTATGGGTGTGTATGTACAGGGCCGTGAGGCTGACACATGCAAGTCATTTCATGCGTGAGACACATGGATGGTGCATTTGTGGGTAAGCATGCAGGCCGAATGCAGATGTCTGAGCACACATGTTTGAATGACTGTGTATGTCAGTTGTCAAGGTTGTGGTGTCACACATGGATGTTGGTTCCAGCTGTATGTATCTGCACTGTGTACATGTGCATGTATGTGTATCTGACAAGTGTGCAACTGTCATGCAACATGGATGCATGTGAGACTGATATGTAGAAAACTGATTGCCAGATGTGACATGGATGCCGATCTCATCACTGCGACACTTGGTGGAGGTGTACACATGCATGTAAGTGTGGTGGCGTGTGTGCATGTCTAGTGCATGTCTAGTGCATGTCTAGTGCACTCCCTGTGACTCATGTGATGTCTGGCTCACCTTTGCCTGCTCATGCTGTTGTATGTGTATGGATGGTGCTGGCTGTTGCGATATGGCTGTGGAATAGCTCATGTGTGTGATTTGAAATGACATGTGTGTTGGGGATTGTGATGCCATGTCTGAAGTTTGACAATGACACTCGTGTGCAACTGTCATGTGTGTATGAGTCCATTGTACAGTGCCCTGATGCCTGTGTCCTATCTCTCCCTGTCTGCAGCGTCGACTGATGAAGAGGGTGGAGACGGTGCTGTGGAGCACAGCGGCAGGGATCGAACCACCAGCCGGAGACGAAAGGCCCGGCTCCCCTCCCAGGTTGTCATCTCGTCGGGGAGTGAGGAGTGCGGAGCCGCATCCCAGGTCGCAGCTGCCGAGGGGAGGTCCAAGAGGCGGATGTCAGAGTTGGACTCCTCAGCAGCAGAAGGGGCAGCTGAGACCCCACAGGGCCCGATGGAGGAAGATGGCACGGGGTCATCCAGGTTGGTGGGGGGTTTGGTGGAGGAGGAGGCCATGCAAGGGATAGAGATGGGGTCTGGAGGTGGGGATTCCACTGGTGCTAGTGGTGCAGTGCAGGGGTAGCGACAGGAGGTAGCACAGGCCGCCGCGGAAGTGCCTGTGTGTAATGCTGTCCCCGATCCTGTGACTGCATCATCCTGCACCAGCAGGAATACCTATGTCCAGACCCGTTTTCAGGCAGGGGAAGAGCTTATGACAACTGGCCTTCTTCTGCCTGCGGACGTGGCTATTCGGGACTGGGTTGAGCCTGTCCTGTGTGGTGTGGCGTTGCATCAATGGGCCATGCGAGGCGAAATGCAGTCTTTTCATGGGGAGACTGCATGTCGTCTCGAATGGCTCGTTGACCACGTCGACCTACTGGGACAGGTCACCAGGGCCGGATTCCTCCGTTTGCTGGGTCTTGTTCCGACCCCCTCCTCAACTGAATCCCCTATGTGCCAGTCATACTCCGTGCCATCTTCCCACCCATGTGTCACCTGGGTGCCCTGTGGAGCTGCCTCTGACCCTGCGGCCAGCTGGTGGAGGACACATCCCTGCCACAGTCGGGAGTTGGACGTCCAGCAGGGGTGGCCACCTCAACAACTGCACCCCAGCCGGAGGAGGATGTGCAGGCAGCAAGAGCCAGGGCACGGACAGAGGCACAGCAACAGCAGCAACAAGGTGAGAGCCATGATGGCTTGGGGCCTTTATCATCGGAGGGGCAGGCATCGGTCAGAGGGCAGGAGAACCCAGGACGGGAAGTGTCTTCCGTGTGGCAGCGGTTAGGCCATGCCATAGATGCGGAGCGGCAGCGGGCAGAAGAGGCACGGCTCACGATGGTCAGGGCGGAGAACTCCATGCGGAGGGCCCTGAGGCGGGCCGAGTGCCTCGAGGCAATTCGCAGGGAGTTGGAGAAGAACATGTCGTCGTCCCGGTGAACCCTCGGGGCCATGGAAGAGGACCGCCTCCGGGACATTGAGCAGGAGTTTGATGGTGCCCTGGCCCGGGACATCCAAAAGTGAGCCGTCGGACTAGCCCGCTGCCCTTGTAAATAGTTAGATAGTGTTAGGTTTCCTTTGGTTTTTTTCTTTATTTTGGTTGTGCTTGGACAATGCACCACGTTTCTGTATATAGTTTTTCATTAGGTAGTATTTTTGATAGGTTTCGTTTCTTCAGTTGGGATCATGGACCCTGGATTGTTCATCTGTATATAGTTCACTATTGGAGTCATCTCTTTTTTTGGGATTTCCCCATGGAGCAATGGTTTTCACTTTTGTTTTTCCCTTAGATTTGCTTTGTTGGACTGTGACTTTGGACACCTTTCCTTTGGATTATGATTTCTTGTTTTTCATTATTTTACGGACATGCAGCTTTTCTTTTTTTATTCCCATTGTTGTTTTTTGATTTTAATTCCATTCATGTTGCTTTTAATACAGTTTTTTCTTCATACTTCGATGTGTGGTATTATCTCATTGGTTTCATGCATGTCATGATATGGGTTTTCACATTCACTTGCAACCATTGTGTGTGTGTGACGGACATGTGTTCATTTACATACTTGCCATTGGGGTTGTATCATGTAATTGCCTTTTCTATGTGGGTGGATGGAATACTTGGTTGGGTCTTTGGGCTGGGGAGGCTGGCCATAAGGGCCATGATTGAGGATCGTCATGACCTGGTGGCAGGAGGACATGAGTGGGGGCCTGCTGGCAGGTGTTCTGCACTGCTGGGGGGTGGGGGTGCAAGGGGACATGAGTGGGACATGAGTGGGGGCCTGCTGGCAGGTGTCCTGCACTGCTGGGGGGTGGGGGTACAAGGGGACATGAGTGGGACATGAGTGTAGGCCTGCTGGCAGGTGCCCTGCACTGCTGGGGGGTGGGGGTGCAAGGGGACATGAGTGGGACATGAGTGGTGGCCTGCTGGCAGGTGCCCCTCAGTGCTGGGGGTGCTGGGGGACATGAGTGGGGGCCTTCTGGCAGGTGCCCTGCACCGCTGGGGGGTGGTGGTGCACGGGAAAATGAGTGGGACATGAGTGGGGGCCTGCTGGCAGGTGCCCCTGACTGCTGGGGGGTGGGGGTGCTGGGGGACATGTGTGCGGGCCTGCTGGCAGGTGCCCCTGACTGCTGGGGGGTGGGGGTGCTGGGGAACATGTGTGGGGGCCTGCTGGCAGGTGCCCCTGACTGCTGGGAGGTGGGGGTACTGGGGGACATGTGTGGGGGCCTGCTGGCAGGTGCCCTGCACTGCTGGGGGTGTGGGGGTGCAAGGGGACATGAGTGGGACATGAGTGGGGGCCTGCTGGCAGGTGCCCCTGACTGCTGGGGGGTGGGGGTGCTGGAGAACATGTGTAGGGGCCTGCTAGCAGGTGCCCCGGACTGTTGGTGGTTGGGGGTGCTGGGGGACATGTGTGGGGGCCTGCTGGCAGCTGCCCCGCACTGCTGGGGGGTGGGGGTGCAAGGGGACATGAGTGGGGGCCTGCTGGCAGCTGCCCCTGACTGCTGGGTGGTGGGGGTGCAGGGGGACATGTGTGGGGTCCTGCTGGCAGGTGCCCTGTACTGCTGGGGGGTGGGGGTGCAGGGGGACATGAGTGGGGGCTTGCTGGCAGCTGCCCCTGACTGCTGGGTGGTGGGGGTGCAGGGGGACATGTGTGGGGGCCTGCTGGCAGCTGCCCCTGACTGCTGGGTGGTGGGGGTGCAGGGGGACATGAGTGGGGGCTTGCTGGCAGGTGCCCCTGACTGCTGGGGGGTGGGGGTGCTGGGGGACATGTGTGGGGATCTGCTGGCAGGTGCCCTGCACTGCTTGGGGGGTGGGGGTGCAAGGGGACATGAGTGGGACATGATGGGGGCCTGCAGGCAGGTGCCCCTGACTGCTGGGGGGTGGGGCGCTGGGGGACATGTGTGGGGGCCTGCTGGCAGGTGCCCCACACTGCTGGGGTGTGGGGGTGCAAGGGGACATAAGTGGGGCCTGCCGGCAGGTTCCCCTGACTGCTGGAGGTGGGGGTGCTGGGGGACATGTGTGGGGGCCTGCTGGCAGGTGCCCCTGACTGCTGGGGGGTGGGGGTGCTGGGGTGCATGACTGCTGGGGGTGGGGGTGCTGCGGGACATGTGTGGGGGCCTGCTGGCAGGTGCCCCTGACTGCTGGGGGGTGGGGGTGCTGGGGGACATGTGTGGGGGCCTGCTGGCAGGTGCCCCACACTGCTGGGGGGTGGGGGTGCAAGGGGACATGAGTGGGGGCCTGCTGGCAGGTGCCCTGCACTGCTGGGGGGTGGGGGTGCTGGGAGTTGGTGATCATATTACAACGTGACATGTGGCTTGGCTGGGGGGCATGCCCATGGTGGATAGGCTGCCTGCGGGACATGACCTGGGGTGCAGGGTAGTCCCCTGTGGTGTGGGCTGCCTGCAGGGGCCATGGAGTGGGTAGAGGGGACACCTGGGAGGACCCACACTGCCAATTCACGTGTAGGACTCCCTGCGCACCCCTGAAATACACGTACGAAGCCCAATCGCGTGTGAAACTTCCCACGCACCCCTGAAATACACGTACCCAGGCCAATCGCGTGTGGAACTTCCTGCGCACCCCTGAAATACACGTACCCAGGCCAATCGTGTGTGGAAATTCCCAGGCCAATTGTGTGTGAAACTTCCCGCGCACCCCTGAAATACACATACCCAGGCCAATCGCGTGTGGAACTTCCTGCGCACCCCTGAAATACATGTACCCAGGCCAATCGCGTGTGAAACTTCCCACGCACCCCCGTAATACACGTACCCCACTCGCACAAGCCCTTTCGTGTATGAAACTTCCCGCGAACCCCGTAATACACGTACCCTGCTGAAATCGCGTGTGAAACTTACAGCGAACCCCAGTAATACACGTACCCCACTCGCACAGGCCCTTTTGCGTGTGAAACATCACGCGCACCCCAGTAATACACGTTCCCCGCTTGGCGTTTGGTGTTTGGCATCCCTGTATACTAGTCCAGGGTTAGCGCAGCCCTTTGCGCTGAATTGGGAATTTTGATGGCTTTTCCTTGCGCGAGGGCGTTCTTGGGGTCGTAACTGGCACTGCTGCAGGGTCGCTGCGCCACTCTGCACCAAGGCTGGTTTTGGAGGCTAAAATCCATGAATACGCTGTGCGCGGAAATCGCCACTTTTGTGCGAAATTCTATGAATTACCCTCTTTATGGAAAACAACCACACGATTGCACAGCTCAAATTTCAAGTTCTTGAAGTAGTTAAAAAACCCTATACGAGTGGCGACTACCTATCTATACTCTCTCGTAGAGAGAAGTAGTGGATCCACACACTCGATACATTATTACCTAGGGGTCTCAACGACGAATTCTCTTTGAAATGTTTCATCTGACGTGTTTCACTTTTGGCTCTCGTTACATTCTAGCTCTACATGTATTGAATTTATCCCTGTTCACTTTTGCATAATAAGTATTTACACCTGAATACCGATATTGAAGCACTCTATGTTACTATGTGTTTTCACATCTAATACGACACTGTTATCCCATTTTACATATTTTTATCGCATGTAAATTAGGTGCTAATTTTTCCTTGATCTGTAACCATTGTAAATCCAAAGCCACGACACTTAAACCCAGATGGCCGGATTCCGTTCGTTTTTCATCCTTTTTGATGATTTATCCCTTCGATTCTACTGCCCCTCTAATCTCTGCAACCCCTTTTTATTACCACCCATATTTCATCTATATTGGCACCGTGCTCCTCTTAAGATGGCCGCCGATTTACACCAGCAGTTCCTCTCCATGCTCCCCACATATTACCTCATCTACTAGTCCGTCGACTATTTCGACGTACGTTGGCTTCGTTCCACAGACTGATGCTCCCTAGAGGGTCTTTCGCTTCCACTGAAGCGTTCCGTGCATAGCAACAATCTCTGTACACAGACACACTCCCTAGACGGTCTCTTGCGACCCTCTGTTGTACGTTTTCCTCGGATTGAGTGCAACAGCGACAGACGGCACACCGCGCGCACGGCACAGTCAGTTTTATTATTGACATATGGCGACTCACGCCATTTACTCACAGTTGCACTGCAGATGAGGCATTCATACATTAATACATAGTGATCTTGGATTACTTGCAGATCCAGCCATCAGATCGTTAAGGTTATTTGAATTTTGGCTGTAATCCTATGACATGCCCCTTTTGGCATCCTTGGTGAATTGAGACAATTGTTGTTCATTTTTTACAGTCCGCTGGACTTCCTTTTTAACGCTGGATGACCCTGTTGGAATATAATCCACTTACATCCTTCCACATATACTGAGTGGTTCTTTCTACGCATCAGCACACAGGACTCCCTCAGTCCTCGTGAGCATTTCCACTGTTTTTTGCAGTATTCCTTCCATTTACCCTCCTCCATTTTTCATGTAATATCTAGACATCCTTTGTTTTGGCTGTTAGTGGCTCTGGATATAATTGAAATTCACTCTTGATCTCCTGGACCCTCATTCATTGTTTTGTTTTCTTCTCACCATATAATTGTGGATATCCTGTTGATATTATTTCACTGGCAACAATGTATGTGATGATTATTAGCACCTTATTGACGATACAAGTAACTTGAGAGCAAAATATCCTGATTGTATTTCTTTCTTTACATTTTCTATTTTCTATTTTTAGTGTTGGTTCAGCATTTTGGGCTTTTGAAGAAGAGAATATATTTCTCGAAACGCGTCAGCCGTGATCAGATGAACTGAACTTGACTTGGCCTTTGCGTTTGGAATAAAGAACTTTATTCTTTATATCGGATGTCATTACTGGATTCATTGAAAAATGTCTTTTCTATTTAAAACTGCTTGAATGTATTTTTACACCATTATTTCAGTAAGATGAATATCAAGGCGTCATATTGACGCAACTGTAAGGTGTGCAGAGGACGGGAGGTTTCCGTTTTGGATCCTCTGCTCTTTCTCTCTAGATGGAAACTAAACAGTCTAGGTTGTATTATCTATTGTCTAGAGGTAGAGTATGAACATAATCCTATGCCCAAGGTGCAGCTTGCAGTGACCTATATTGTGCTCTATCAAAGCTTATTTCATTGTGTATGCACATAGCAACCAGAGCTTTGATAGTGTAACATCTCTTTCATTTTACTATTTTCTTAGAAAATGTATACTGTCATGGGCAATTACATCAAATCGCCTAAAATGAAGTCACACTTGATGGTTCAAATGTGCAATATAATTTTACATTGTGCAAAAAGAAAAAGAAAATGGTCCTGGTCCCCACTTATTTAGTGACACACCATAGTGTACCTTTGTTTATATATACTTGAACACATTGGTGAGATAAAGGATGAGATACTCAACTTTGAAATAAGGAAGCCACAATGGCAGCTGGGTTCAAACTGCTACACCCTTGCTCTAGATTACCCAAATTCTATCTGCCCCCCTTTTCTCTAATTATGTTGGCTCATTGAGGCTTTTGAACATCTGTTCTATCACTTACCCTTACTATTATGTTCTGTGTGCATTGAATCCTGTCTCTTTGTCTTCAATTAATAATGTTAAGGAATCCAAAGTTTTACTTTTGGTGCCATTTGGAAACTCTGCAACTCAGATTTTAAATGTCAACAGTACTGTGGCTACCATTGGTGACACTATTGGCATAGAAAAAGATGCTCTCTGCTAGGTGTTGGCACTTCATACTTAGAAATAGAGGTTCTGGGATTATGCTATGATAGAGGGGAATAAAGTAATAAAGTATACTTTAGAGGTTGGCAAACATTGTATTGGCTGACTGTGCCATTCGATATTTTCAAGTATATTTCCTGTTGTACTACCTGTGTCAAGAGTACATCTTTACATAAAAGGCCAACAGAGTTGTGAAATCGAAGGAAAAGAGTATGGGTATTATTATGAAGACAACACCAACAGTTGGAGTTTTATATAACCCTTCTTTATTTTGTCTTTGTATCAAACATGTATTTCCACATGTTTTTTTTTCCTGAATATGGGTTACCAATTCGTTTTCACAACAAAATGTAGGGGGGAACCCTCTTCACCCTCCAGTCCCACTAATTCCCACTCTCTCCCATACCAATTCACTCAACCACCCCATATTTACTTGCCCAAATCCCCCTGCACTTTGCAGTAAAAATTATTGTTTATTGTCCCTACGGGTCGGCCATTTTTTTTAAGCCTAAGTGGCTCGATTTTAGAAAACTTTCCTATGGACCTCACCCGAGTTTTCGTCGATTAAACGCACGCGAAAACAGGCAGTAGGGCGCCGCCATTTTGTGATAATCCTATCACTTGCCGCATCGCCCTGGCTGACCTGCTTCTGCGGCACTAAATCAAATCCCCCACCCCTGAGTCTGACATTATCAAAACATTCATATTCCCCGCCTCTCTCCGTGGCGTTACTGTGTTGCGTAGGCAAACGCACCCAGTCGTCTTCTACACGACTCCACACAGAACCCGGAAACCAACACAGACCATCTCACAACACAGTGCGCCACAATTCGGAATATGAAACTGTACTTTAAAATCAAACAGCAACACATTTGGTAAAGTACATTTATTTGACATTAAATGTTTAGAGAATATTCAGCAATTGCCATATGAACTCCAAAAGCCATTTATTTTCTTTTATCTGTATCCGCAAATCCGTATAATTTTATATTGAGTCACGCGCTGTTCCTTTATGGTACACAGGGTGTTGGTTTTCGTTAAAAGAAGCACTTTGGAAGCACGGTGAACCGCAAGGTTGTTCCATCAACTAGGCACTAGTCCATCGTAAAGGTTGATATTTTGCTTCTAGCCACTAGTACAGCGTAAGGGCATGTGGGCCCTTGGCGATCGTCCCATAAAATTGTCAGTGTGCTCCAGTTCTTCACACGAAGCTGCAGGTGTCTGTTGAAAACACTATCTGCCGGTGTCTCAAACCGATGACAGTAGCAGAACGGGATCAAATACCTGTTATGAAAACAAAAAAGTTCTTTTATTTATTACGGCCGATCAGAAACTATTTGCTTGCAAGGATAGTTCAATGGAGTATGTTCGGCTCTAAAATCAATGCGAAAAGTAACAAAATAAATCGAGGCCAACACACAATGAGAAACGACAGTTTGTCTACATGCGTGTGGAATGATATGATATATGATATGGCATTTGTAACGCGCCTATACACAAGTGTTTCAAGGCGCGACGAGGCAGGGGGGAACAAAGGCAGACAGACAACGATCCTACTAGGCCAGGGGTTTTTCAGATCGTGCAAGGGGAAGGGGAGAGGGGGGTAAAAGTGCTGTACATGGTCAGTAGAATACAAGATAAATAATAGGGCCAGCTGGTGGCAAGTGCAAGGTAAATGCCGGGAGAAGGGGCTGAAGGATACAGAGACAGTCCTGTAGTGCAGGTAGGCAGTGCAGGGAAAAGTGGCTGGGCCAAGGACCGAGATCGGTGATACCTGTGGACCTGCATGCCCATGTGCCCACTACGAACATGTTTTCCTTGCTTTTCCTAGCTCTTCATTCATTCATTAATCATTCATTCATTTATTCATGCATCAATTCATTAATTCTTCATTCCGGTATAAAAGCGTCTAAAGATTTACTCACATTATATTTGAAATTTCCATTGTGTCTCTGCGTAATGCAGTCTGTAAATCCAACCGTGCTCTTGACAACGATTTTTCGTATACTGAACTAAAATGAAACTCGGTCTAGTTTCTGAATTTTCTGCCTTATCATCTCTTATGTTATTGCGCACCCCCTTCAAATGTAGTTCTTTCGGCATGGGCCCTGTCTCAAGGTCAAAAAAGAATAGATCCTTATACTTCCAGTGCGACTTGTGGGCCTCTTCTGGGCGCGAGCTGAAAATCAAAGCCGCTGTCCTTCTCATTCTTTATTTGCAACATCCCATAGTAAAGGCATCTGTGAGAACTTGAAGTTTGGAATCCCTCTGTGTAGTGCGCCACAATGTGCAAATGCGAACTGGCTTCTCTCCCAAATGCCACGGCCCACTTGGTGCGTTCTAAGGCCCCCAATTTTGTCCCCGTTGTCTGCGAGCTTTGCAGCCCCAAAGAATCATAACTATGGAGACATTTAATTTTTGGCAGAAGGTCAGGGAAAGTATAAAGTACCACAGGAGTTGAGTTAAAAGTGAGATTTATTGTTTGTTTGTTTGTTTTATTATTTGCAAAACGCAAGCCTCCCCTCCGTTAATAGTGCACAACAGTGCGCAGCATTTACATTTACATGAGATGAGACATGAGAAAAATATATACATACACATATATGAGGTGAATAGAGAGAATTCAAAGATGACACTCAGCTTGTTCGCCACCCATGATGGTGAAGGTAGGGGTTAGGGTTACAGGTACACTGTACAACAACATTTATTTACAAAAAGACAATCGTATTGAAATTATTTAAACCGGGATTTGTACTTCACAACCAGCTGTGCTTCGGGTGGACATGGCACAGTTGCAATGTTCGGTGGCAATGGATCACTGCTCTGCACAGAAACGTCCAAAATTCCATATCTGTGCTTCTCTAACACAGCAACAATAAGGCCTTTCACAAAGTCGAACTGCATTTCATCATAGACTGGTTTGATCATCCATTGCTTACTTCGTTTTGAAAACACCTTAGTCTAGCGAGGCATCCTTACTTTACCCCTAGTCCTAGATTGTTCACGTCCGACATTGCTGTTATGGGCCAAGACCGCTAGTAGAGTGCGATGTTTCATGCCCCGAAAGCTAAAATGCAAGCGCTTTGGCCTGTACGGAACACCTCCAAATCTCCTGTGTGACAGAATTCTGTCAGTCCTCTCAAATCTCTTGATAGAGTTTTGTCGAAAACAATCTTCTCAATGGCTTTGTGTGTCGGTGAAGATGGACTCAACCACTTCTTCTTCCTTGCCTCCTCTGTGGACAAAGGGTCATGTTCACATTGGTGGAAATGTAGGTTTTCTGACCAGCGGTGAACGTTGGTACAGTGGTGCATCAGTGACCGCCATTTTTCAAGTAGTATTTCCACTGACCCTTCACAAGTTTTTGAGCTCCACCAAAGATGGTTGGTGATAGACTGGGACGACTGCAAAATACTTTTTTTCCTGCAGCCGAGATTTTCTTACTGATTGATTTAGCAAGATGCCATACGTCAAATTGATGATTAATAAGCGGGAACTGCTCTCTCATTGTCTTGGCAATTGAAATTTCTCTGTCCGTGGCTATGAGGTCGATGTGCATTCCCCTTGATTGTAGATATTCCACTGATTTTATAAATCCTAGTTTCTCCATGGTCACTGAGGATGTACATTGTGTTACCTGCACGACCACCAAACTCACAATTTTCTTACTATACATGTCCTGAAAGTGGTAGGAGCAGTACTTGGCAGAAAATCCAGGGATGTCGCACTGTCCATCGCCGGTTATCCTGAAACGTTTCCCTTCAAATGTACTTGCTGGAGACAATTGTTCAATTTTCCAAGCATCACTAATGGCCGGAAAAAGATAATCACATTGGTATATGTAGTACAGCGATTTAGAAATTAAATGGAGTCCCACAAACTGAAAGAAAGCCTCTAACTTTCTAAAACTGGAGCCACTAAAAAGTGATGCAGCTGCACACAGTAGATTGCCTGCTGGCATTTTCCCCAGCATCGTTTGTGCAGACCATGAGAACCTATGATTTAATCGACAGGCGGCATTTATTTTGACATTACTGCCTTTTATTTGATGAGTCACATTAATCAATGGCTTCCCACATTCTTTCCCTCTAACTGAATGCCCACATTTCAGCATACTTATAATATCCATCAAACAACTGTCGAATACAATGTATTTGCTCTCTTTCATTAGACTGTCATCCTGCGTCAACGTTGTTTTGGCCTGTGACGTTGCAGAGATTTCAACACATTGAAAAGTAATATTGCTGCTATCAAGTTCTGATGCGTCTATGGATGCTGCGGCTGGTTCATTCTCTGCCATTTCGACATCTGCTACTTCAACATTGATGGGAGAACACAACAATGTCGACATGTTTTTGGGTGACAATTTTTTGGCGGGTGTAGATTGTGTGAATTGATCTGCAACTACTTCAGAGCTATCTTCAATACATTCAATATCATCTTCTTGTGGTGGTGCAGTCGCACTGTAGCAATGGTCCAATGCAACTTTGCTGTATTCTCCAAACATAGTTAATTCATGTTCTGGCCAATGGACATGAGCATCTCGAGCCTGAACACGCCTCGCCTCAATTAATAGTTCCTCCAAAGTGTACATGGTCTGGCAAGCAACATCTCTCATTCGCTTCACTGTCTGTGTATGTATAGTTCTGACACTCACGGATAACTAGAACTAGATTGGAAAAGGGATGTTCAGTTTAAACACAAGATAAAGTGTAGTCCAATTGACTGGAAAAAAAACATAAAATAGTCCACAGCACAAACATTTTTTTAAAGTTATGAACTGTTTGTAACTAACCTTTTTTGGGTTTTTTTTCTTTGCAACTTTTTTGACTCGACCTTCAACATCTGCATGCTGTAGCTCCGATTCGTTTCTGCATGTCCTCCCTTCCTCTTGCGCTGCAACGACTATATTTTCTGTATCCGCATAGACAGCACGGAATGAGGCTCCATCGTCTCCCTGAAACATAGTACTTTCAACACTATGTATCAAAATATTGTTAGCATAAAACACACATGAGGACAAACACACAGGTACATCTCAATAGCCAAACACGATTTAAACATTGTGTGCAACAATCAAAGGACAAGTATTAGACCTGTGATGATCTATTTCGATGGAACTGTCAGTATCCATACCTCTGGCTCTGCATGGACTGCCATGAATGGTTGTATTGGAGAGGAGGCATCAGCATCTCCCTGAAACACAGTACTTGCATTAGTATGGTTTTCAATATTGGAAACATAACACACACTTGGGGTCGACGGCACAGGTACATATAAAGAGATAACCACAAATGATGCATTGTCTAAAACAATCAAGGAAAATATAAATATGCAGATTTCATCGACTTATTTCTCCTATTCCTTTACATCAGCATCATCAAAATGGGATGTTGTGATTGTAGTGGAAGCTCTGTCGTCTCCCTGAAACACAGTACTTGCATTAGTATGGTTTTCAATATTGGAAACATAACACACACTTGCGGTCGAATGCACAGGTACATATAAAGAGATAACCACAAATGATGCATTGTCTAAAAGAATCAGGGAAAATCTAAATATGATCACATTTCATCGAGTTATTTCTCCGATTTATTTACATCTGCATCATCTAAATGGGATGTTGTGATTGTAGTGGAGGCTCCGTCGTCTCCCTGAAACACAGCACTTGCGTTAATAGGGAAGAAAGTATAGCAAATGGAATCATGTTATATGATCACGCATGATGGAGCTGTCAGTATCCATACCTCGTGCTGCTGAAGAATATCTATGGATGTTGCAAATGTAGTGCGCACTTCCGAAAGCTGTTGCGCCGATTCGTATACGCATGGTCCCGCTTCCACTTCCCCTGGAATTACTTTAATGTCAGGCTCCGCATCAAGTGCAGGGGTTGACGCTCCATCAACTGCCTGAAACATAGTACTTGCATTAGTGAGGATAACAATAGTGAAAACATAACACACACCTGGGGTTGACAGCACAGGTACATATCAACGGCTAACCACGAATGAAACATTGTGTAGAACAATCAAACGACAAGAATTCCAGCTCTGATGATGACGCTCGATGGAGCTGTAAGTATCCATACCTCCTGCTGGTGAAGAACATCTAGAAATGTTGTAAATGTGGCTGACGCTTCAGCATCTCCCTGAAATACAGTACCTGCATTAGTATGGATAACACTAATTATAACTGAAAACAAACACCAGTGGACGATAACTAAGGTGTATATCAATTGGAAAGCACTAACCAAACATTCAGTAAAATAATAAAACGATAGAATAAATCTATTACTTGGCATGCATAAAACAAGTCTGTAGCGGATTAGCCTAGGAAGATTACCTGATACGCACTAGAAGTGGTTGATAACTGCGACCACGTCAAGGATGTAGAATGTTCGTGCTTCAGATTCAGGGGATAGTCAAGAAGTTGTAAAGGTAAATTAATGATTGATAATGAAATGCCAATATTAAAAATAGCCATGTAAGGTGACAGAATACTTGACAAGTGCTCAATACAGCACAGTTCCCTGTTCCCATATATATACATTTCGTTTGTGGGTTATGAAATCGAAAAAGAATATATTGATAAATGTCATTATTCAAAAAGCTATACACTCATATCAATATCAAATTTATTACAAGGGATAGAACACCTACAATATCAATTAATCAATTCAGCTACCTACACACTACCGCAAGGCCTAAAGCTAAATCCGGACACTTGACTCACCGGTGGCGGAATGTGGACGAATAGAGTGGGAATAGCGTTTTCGAGCAATTTCTGTGTCGTTTGCCGTTTATTCTTCTTTGTTACCCAAGATGTTGTGTACATATCCAAGGAAAAGTGCCGGCTGCAGATCCGGTATCGATCACCCCTCTTGTCCTGTAAGACTTGTTGGCCTCTACTTTCCAGCTCATCCAGTGGATATCCGCAATGTCTGACCCATTCTCTTATTCGATCAACAGTTTTCGGGAATACATGCATTGTAGTGCCTTCAGATTTCGCATGGGTCTTCGAAGGGCAACCGCTAATCGAACAGGCAGGCATTGTTGATAAATCTGAAAAGTAAATATCGACATTATTATACAATCTTCATGAATAAAGATTTGATACAAAAGTAAATGAATCATACAATGATCAATGCAAGGTTTGTTTTGGTCGCAGGAACTATACCAGTTCATTATGTGCGGCTTAGTATTTGCATAAATTGCAGAAATGTATAAATGATGTGACTAAAATCTGAACATGTGACTCGTCCCTTGAATGTTCTGTCTTGCACAAGAAGGAAACATGCTTACATTATAGATTGGTCCCCCGAAGGATGCAATTCGATAACAATAGACAAAGATGAAAATAAATAGATCTATTGATAGCATAGCAATGGAAACTCAAGTCAATAGCAATGAGACCAATGTACACAGCACTATTGTGTACTCTACTCGCAAATAGATAGAAATTTAAAAATCTGCGAAATATGACTAGGATACATGGCCTTACCTTGACCAACAAACAGTTGGATTCAGCAAGCAGAGCAGTATGTTGCAGGAGAATAGGTGGGTGGCCACAGGTAGCACACTGATGGGTTTGCTCTAAGCGGTCACAGAAGTTCACGGATAGCACGACGATGAACAGATTAGCGTAGATCTCAGTGGTTGCCAGGTAGCACGTTCAGGAGTTGACTTGCAAAGCACAAAGATGTTCTCATGAGACATATCAAGTGGTTTATAAAGTATTAGAAACAGGGGTGTGTTTGTGAATGAATGACATATGTATGTCATGGTTTTAGGGTGGCGGCCTGCTTCAAGGGGAGGCCTGGCTGGAGACACGGGGTCTGAGGAGGCCATGTGAGCGATGGCTTCTGGGCGTGGGATACCTTTTGAAGTGTACATGCTGTTTGGCACCTTGGCCGTTTGCGCCCCAGACAGCCCCCCATGCCAGCGCTCATCCCCGGGTGTGAACCGCCTTTGATAGAGGGGGTGGGATGGATGGGCCTGGGGCGTGCAGATAAGGCACAGGAAGACTGCTGAATGGAGACACACTTATGTGGATTGCAGGGGGGCGGCCTGCTTCAAGGGGAGGCCTGGCTGGAGACACAGGGTCTGAGGAGGCCATGTGACTGCTGGCCCCTTGGCGTGGGATACCTTTTGAAGTGTACATGTAGTTTGGCACCTTGGCCTTTCGCGCCCCAGACAGCCCCCCATGCCAGCGCTCATCCCCGGGTGCGAACCGCCTTTGATAGAGGGGGTGGGATGGATGGGCCTGGGGCGTGCAGATAAGGCACAGGAAGACTGCTGAATGGAGACACACTTATGTGGATTGCAGGGGGGGCGGCCTGCTTCAAGGGGAGGCCTGGCTGGAGACACGGGGTCAGAGGAGGCCATGTGACCGATGGCCCCTTGGCGTGGGATACATTTTGAAGTGTACATGTAGTTTGGCACCTTGGCCTTTCGCGCCTGTGACAGCCCCCCATGCCAGCGCTCATCCCCGGGTGCAAACTGCCTTTGATAGAGGGGGTGGGATGGATGGGCCTGGGGCGTGCAGATAAGGCACAGGAAGACTGCTGAATGGAGACACACTTATGTGGATTGCAGGGGGGCGGCCTGCTTCAAGGGGAGGCCTGGCTGGAGACATGGGGTCTGAGGAGGCCATGTGACCGATGGCCCCTTGGCGTGGGATACCTTTTGAAGTGTACATGTTGTTTGGCACCTTGGCCGTTTGCGCCCCAGACAGCCCCACATGCCAGCGCTCATCCACGGGTGCGAACTGCCTTTGATAGTATATCGTTGCTTATCAATAACAAATGCCACATACCAGAGATTCTTATGAGCACAGACCCACACTTCAACCGGTGTATTATAGTGGTCAAGACCCTTAACCTAAGGCCTGTATAATCCAATGGTAATTGTTAGTATAGATATATGTGTGACTTTTATAGAGACATAACTTACTGAAAGACTTTGAACAGGTGTTATTTAGTGCATGCATTATCGAGAATATGTTATGTTAGCTTAGATAATAGTGACCACCCTGCTTCACAGCGACCAGACCTTCACCCATTTGGAGCACAGATGTCTGACGTCCATCCTTGAATGGAGACACACTTGATTAATTTAAAAAATCGAAACAACCGTTGTTAAAATATATGTGGTGTTTTATTTTGTATCTTATTTTCATGACACAAAAATACAAGACTTTAAAGATTATACAGGTCAGGTTGCAGCACAGCGAGAGAAAATCCCCTGTACTGACCGCTGTCACTCGGGAACGTTTCTCTTATGGCACAAACGGCACAGGAGGGTATCACTCTTCGAACACGGTGTCCAAGCCTCCCGTGGAGCCACCATGTAAAGGAACGATAGGCCACGAGCCTGTACCACCTGTGAAAAGGAATGAAACCAACTGTTTTTAAATGACCAAGATAAGTTTAATAAACGTTTGTTGTCAATGACAATTCTTGTAACTAATGGCATTCTGCACGGACAAATGCTATCTAAACAATGCACACTATTGAACGACTTTCATGCGTTACTATGATATGAATATATCATTTTGGATATAGTAGAAGAACATGAAATAGGAGTGGCATGACAAGCAGAGTATACATACTCGTTACTCGGATTACGAGGACGAACAGTTGCACGAAGTTCATGCATAAGCACCATCATTATTCTCAACACGGCCCGTGTGAGGCAGGCTGCCCTGAAGTCTGGCAGCTTGGTGATGCATTGCGGTCGTGGCTCGCCTTCCGAAATGTAGGCCAGGCATCCTGAGTTTTCTCGGCAGCAGCAGTTCTCGTCCTCGATTGGCATTAGCTCGCACTGATTGCATGTGCACCAGGTAGAGACGCCGTCCATGCTACTAGGCCCAGGCTCTTCATCTGTTGAATCGTCCTACCAACTGCCGTCCGAATCCCCATCGTTTTCGCGTGCTTCCCTTTCCAGTAGTTCCTCCTTGGTATACTCGGGCTCGTACATGTAAGGCATTATTGTAGCCATTGTGTGGTAAACAACGTAAAATAATTTACAGAGATGGTACAGGTGTTCACACGGGCTACAAGCGGCGAAGGTAGCTGACCAGAGCACAGAAACGAGTCACAGAATACTCAAAGTAACACAGAGAGAGGAATGGAATCGAAAATCTGCTGCTGTGTGTTGGGAAACGGTCTGTTTATACTTATTGAGGAAAGAGGCGTCCTTCCATTTCCATGGCGACACGTCATTAGATGAGGCGCAGCGATTGTTGACACGTGACGTGCTTTGGCGTTGGGAAATGGGCGGTATGAGTCTGCTGATGACAGGCTCAGGGGCGGGGGATTTGATTTAGTGCTGCAGAAGCAGGTCAGCCAGGGCGATGCGGCAAGTGATAGGATTATCACAAAATGGCGGCTCCCTGGTGCCTGTTTTCACGTGCGTTTAATGGACGAAAACTCGGGTAAGGTCCATAGGAAAGTTTTCTAAAATCGAGCCACTTAGGCTTAAAAAAACATGGCCGACCCGTAGGGACAATAAACATTTTTACTAGACCATGCCTTTAACACTAAACAGAGACTTTCACAGAAAACACACTGGAGTATCAGACTTGGGTCAATACTTACTTTGGCATAACACCACCTCCTCCTCTTATGCCTCTTAATTAAAACATAAAGCAAAGCAAAATACAAAGTTGGCTCATTACTCACCAGATAACTTTCTCTCAGGTCCTACAAAAACCACTCTCTCAATGTTCCACACTTCCCCATCGTGCACACTAAAAGAACCAGTCCGATAATTTAGGTAAACATTTATTAATGCCTCAGGGAAAACACATATTTTACCTAATGTGCAGTAGCACCTTTGGGCGTATCTCATTCGCAGAATGGAATTACCATAATAAATTACCTCAGACCCAAATAACCAGACAGACTTTCAAAAATATGGCAAAGTACAACTTTAATGTCTGCTCAAATAAAGTAGGGAAAGCTGGTAACCATACGAAATGCAGCTCACACACTCTCATCTAAGTTTTAACTTTAAAAAGACATTATTTCGATGTACTTCATCTATGACATCATCCTATGCGGCAAATAGTAAACACCTATCGGGAATGGGGATAGCTTTCTCTGCTGTCTTTTGACATTGCCCAATGATTATTCTTACAACGCATAATCCTAGCATCACCAACACTAGTATTGCTCCTGGTTACTTGGAGGCATTTGCCATCCATGTCAGAATCCCAAAAAACGGGGATGAGAACCAGTTATCTCTTTCAGTCTCCTCTACTTCTTATTCTATTTGTGTGTGTAAGTTTGACAACATTGTTATTGCCTTTGTCAGGATTCCATCGGCTTCATCATGGGCAGGCATGTACGTACAGTAAAAAGGTCCGATCTTGGTGAAAATGCCACCTTCAATTGCTGTAATCAAGTCCAAAACATACCTGTTCTAGAGGGCAATGGGTCTAATAGCCCTTAGTTCTTCCTTGATCGCATTAAATCCTTTGATTGTTATGTTGAACGTTTGTAGCAGCTCCCATTATGTGATCTCTAACAATTTGGCATTCACTGTAGTCTGAAGTCCTGGCATAAATATGGATGTAAATATAATTTCCCTCTTGCCAAATAGTTTATGCATCTGGAATATTCTCATAAGTTTATATCAACTTTGCTGGGAAATAGTTATCTCACTTCAGCCGGAGGAGGTTGAGCAACCACTTCTTTCTCTGGTGCACATCCATTTTCAGAAAGTCTGTGATATGCAGGTCACTTTGTGCTACTATTAGGTCTGGTATATTCATAAATACTAATGAGCAAACTCCTCACCATTCTGGTGGCAACTTCATATATGCTCTTGATCCACAGGCCCAGTAGTGATCCATCAGGACTGCTGTTCCTCCCTTCATACCTGGTATGTCAGAAACACAACCACACTTGACATGTTCTCCAACTTGAATCATGCTGTTATTTCTGAAGCATAAGGATGCATGGTTCAGGGGTATTATCTACAATGGTCCCCCCCATCGTCAACCCATGTTAACAACCTGTCACGCCACATTGGATACCGGGGTCCGCCGCGCCTGCTCGTCCCTTCACCTCCTGGCGAGTCTACCCACGCTTTCGCACTTGGGGGCTCGCCAGGGGGAGAGCGCTGGGTGTTGGAGCCGGAGGGTTACGGCGCATGCGCGGAAGACCTCTGTCTCGGTTCCGCGCATGCGCCGTGGACTGGGCTCGAGTCCTAGGAAGGGCTTGCCTTCCAGGACTCGCTTTAGGTACGCCGGCGCCCGGAGGTGAAGCGGCTTGCGTTCCAAGCCTCACGGGCGCCGGCGACCCATAAAGGGAGGTCGCAGTTCGAGGCAAGCCGCGTCTCAACGTGGTTTGCTTCGTTCTGCGAGCTTCCTACCTGGGCCGCCTGTACTCACCTGAGCCTGCTCTGGGCTGCCTGATACCTTACCTGAGTTCCTTCCTGGGCCTGCCTGATACCTTACCTGAGTTCCTTGCTGGGCCTGTTTGATACCTTACCTGAGTCCCTTCCTGGGCCTGCCTGATTCCTTACCTGAGTTGTTCGCTGGGCCTGCCTGATACCTTACCTGAGTTCCTTCCTGGGCCTACCTGATACCTTACCTGAGTTCCTCCCTGGGCCTGTTTGATACCTTACCTGAGTCCCTTCCTGGGCCTGCCTGATTCCTTACCTGAGTTTTTCCCTGGGCCTGCAGCTTACTTTTCCAGTGTTCCTCCCTGGGCCATCCAGCTACCTTACCTGGGCTCTCCCTGGGCTTGCCAGCTTTCCATATCTGGGTTCCCCAGGCTCTGCCAGTATTTACCAGAATTCTCAGGTTCTGCCGGCATACTTTTACCTGGACCATCCTGGGTCTGCCCGCATCCTCTAACCAAGGTCCCCAGCGTTTGCTGCCCTAGAGTACCTTTGGGGCTCCTTCTGTTTGATATCCTGCTCAGCCTTGGTTCCTTCCTTTCCTGTCCAGCCTTACTTCTTCATCCATTCCTGTGGACCAAGAAGATACCTGCCTCACCGGAATTTAAGACCTACGCTTCAGTTCACGTACTTTGTACTTTATTCCTACGGACTCCATCCCGGCCCGTATCTGTTACAAGACTGCTGCCTCTCCTGCCTGTGCTTGCACAGTCCCTTCGTCACGTTAATCAGGAGAGTGCCTTCTGTGACATTGGGAATCGGCCCATCCTCCACCCAGTATCAGTTTTTGGGTGGTGGAGAGGCTGGTCTCTCGTGCCACAAGCTCATCTTTCAACTGGATACAGACTGGCGACCCCGGCAAGATCAAAGACCAAGAAACCAGGTACGCAGCCCTCTCGTGCTTCCCAACTTGACACAACCTTGTGATCTTAGGCAATTGGTACTTACATTCTTTTTCTGCATTCTTCACAACTTCTTCCCATTGTCCTGATAAGGCCATTGCTTTACACACGATCAGTCCATCAGCCTATCCCTCTGGAGTCAAGACTGTTGCTTTGATTTGTAGTTGACCTCTCTCCCAGCATTCTCGTACTTCTTTCCCTGTTTTATCCTTGTATTGTAACATCTGATTTTCCTCAAACCTCATGCCTGCTTCATTAATTTCGGGTTGTTCATATTTTATCATTCGGTTCATAGTCTCTTGCTTTTCTCTCGACTTCATCTCTTGTACATAATTGTCTCCTCTTTGGGACTTTACCTTATACACACACACACATACCAATGAAGCTGTCTTGCAGTGAAATTGTCCTCTCATTATACAAAGTGCAAGATGAGTCAGGCAATGTGCTCTTTTTACTTGTACTTCTGTGGCTATGAATATTTTATATGTTCCCATAGCACAAGGAATAAGGCAACATACATAACAGCTTTCATCTGAGGTTTTTCTCACCACTATCTTCATGTGTCGGTTCCACAGGTTATTCTTTAAAAGGGCCAAATTATCAAAATATGAATTTATGTGTTTGTTATTTTCCCCAACATCCCTCTTAAATTGGACAATTTGTTTAGAATTATTAGAGAAAACTGTGTCTGTACCTTTGCTGGTGATAATCATAGAGGTATCATTACTTAAAATAGTATCTGCGTTATTAATGATCATCTATCTGGATGCCATAAAAATGAGAAAGAAGTGACAAATCATGGTGCAAAACGATATTCAAAGAATCAATCCAAATGAACCTATTCATCTTCTTTTCACAGGCATGGTTCCTCTTGTACTCTGAAATATTCTCACTCTCTTTTTTCTTTCAATGTGTGCTTAGTTCACTTGTATTAAATGTTTCCCTTTGTACAACAAATACTGCATGATAATCAGATTGATAATTCAGAAAATTATATGGATGTTTTTTGGATCCCCAAAGAATGTGACAGCATCCACGTCTCATCTTACTAACGCTGGGTAAGACTGCAGAATATAGGTGAAAAGAGCATGCATAAATGTGCGCAACATTACAGTTATGGGTAACATGAAGTGATATATACATATACGTTAAAATGACTGTAATGTCTCAGGCAGCATAGAATATTCTATGCAATCGTTGTCTCTTATTTTCAATGTATGATCTGGTTTTAATTAGACTAAAAAAGTTCTGAAACAGCAGCAAAACCATTCACTTCCTATTAAACTTTACAAAATGTCAATTTGTTCCAGAATGTTTTTAATCCATTGATTCTTTGTTGTTGCCCTTGGTAGACAAACTGGTCTGCAAGCAGGGAGCTTCTTTTCTTGCTTCTCTGTCATTGGCTGCTGTGCTGGAGGGAGAGGGGTCTCTCCTTTGAAGAGTTCTACCTCATTCAGGTGCAGCCAGGCTCTTCTACCTTTCAATTTTACAGCTGTAGGTTTGGCCTCCTCTACTAGGTATGGTCCTTCAAAGCAGGGCTTATTCCAAGTGCTCACAACACCTCATGCTAACAGCTGGTCTAATGGATATAAACCAGGCTGTTTTAACAATTTACTAAGATCATTGGTTTGGCTGTCTTCTTCAATCTTCTTTGACCCATCCCTCTGATGCTTATTCTGTTGAGAAAGAAAAGAAAAACTGCAATATTTGTTAGTAATCATGCATCTCCTCAACTAAAGACTTTGCTACTCAATGGGCATCAGTTTCTATTTGAGTGGGAGGAGCAAGGGGTATTTTAATGCAACGTCCAGTCACCAACGCATGAGGAGTCAGGTGGTGATCTGAACCAGGCTGGTTTCTTAATGCAAACAAAGCAAGGGGCAGACAATGAAACCACCCTTTTTAAACGCTTTTTTTTTTATTTTAGCTATCCTTTCTTTAAGAAGTCAGTTTAATTCCTCACAGATACAATTGGCCTGTGGGTGATAAGAAGACAGAAACATGTTTTTTTATGCCTAATAGGAGAACTATATGTTTGAATAACTCATTTACAAAACGTGGTCCACTATCAGACCACAGGACATTGCACACGTAACATCGAGGAAATATCTCAGGCACGAGAAACTTGGCAGCACATGCGGCATCCGGCTGAGTGCGTGAACCTGCCTTAATCCATCTGGAAAAGAGACAAACTACCACTATCATATACCTATACTGATTGCATACTTGCAACATATCCACATAATCTATATGCAGATGCTGAAAAGGACCATTAGGCCTTGGGATTGCTCCTCACACTGTTCCTAAAGTGTGTCCTGCTGGGAACTTCTGACATATAATGCAGTTCACAAAAAACTGTGCCATGTGTTCAAATACATTTAATGAGAACCACTCTTCTGCGATCGTGGCAGCAAGACTCTCTCTTGTTGTGTACAATAGGTAGTGAAGCTACTCCAGAGCCACCTTAAATAATGCGAGAAGCATAACTGGCTTTCCAGTGCTATCCTGTCTCCATAAAGCCTCTGTCTTTGATGAAGAACATCTCCAGTTTTTCCACACCTCTCGTTCTTCTCACGGGGCTCGTCCTTGCAGTTCAATTAATTGTACAATAGATACCATGTTAAACCCTTCATTTATCATCATGCATCGTCCTGACAATTGTTTAACACTCTCAACATCAAAATGAGAAATGTTTGGAAAATATGCTGCTCTTTTGGCTTCAACATCTGCGGCTTTGTTAAAGCGAAAAATGTAATCTGCCCTTTTAGTATGGGATGCACACTTCATGACTGCAATCGTTAATGAAAGCTTTAGTACTTTAATACGCTTGTCCCTTAGCGGTGCATGTTGTACAAGTGAGCCCTCTGTATGGAGGAAACCCCTCCTTTTCTAGTATGACAATCCTGCGTGCTCTGTTTGATCGCACATAGGAAGAGTCAGAGTACACTGTCACTTCCTCATCGTCATATTTCTGGAGTGCAGCGATAAGTGCCACAAACTCTGCAGGCTGCGCTGAACAATTCAAAGGTTGTCTCACACTTGTTACTACCTCAAATTCCCCTTTACGGTTCAGCTTCACTACTTCTGATCCAGTATGTCTTTCTGATGTTGTTTGGTCAATTTTTTAAGAACCATCAATAAACAGACTACCCCCACCCTGGGAGGGCATTTTCTCTAACATGAGGAATATCATCAGAGAATTCAGTATACATTGTACAATTATGCAAATAGTCCTCTTTTTCTACTAAATCTGCTAAAAATATTGCAAGATTCACTGCTCTGCATCTAAAAATCTTAATTGCAGGATTCAAAATAATTACCTTATATCTTGATGCTCTTTGTGTAGTCAATGTACTTTTAGGTTTCTCTAGAATGGCAAATAGGGAGTGCTCAACAAATAACATAATTGAGCACCCATTGTAATACTTGCAGCCTTTTCAATTGAAAAAGCAGCAGCAGCTAAAGCTTGTTCACTAGGATAATGTCCTTGGATTACCGGGTATAAAATCCCACGGTAGTATGCTAATGGTTTGTGCCATTTCCTAAAGTAATTTTCTTTTTAAGGACTGCTGTCATCACTACGCCATTTGAATGTGAGAATAAGTAAAACTCTTCCCTATAGACTGGTATTCCTAACACAGGGGTTGTGCAAATTGCTCTTTTTAATTCTTCAAATCCCTCAGTCATTTCCATTTCCTCTGTCCACATTATCTTTTTCTTGCACACTTATGCTTCCTTGAGTCATTTAAAAAAGTGGTTGAATATATGTGCTGTAGTCAAAAACCCAGGCGCTACAATAATTACACAGGCCTAGAAATGGTTGCATCTCTCTTACTGTCTCTGGTTTACAAGTCTTCTGAATTACCTCTGCACTCTCAGGTGTCACCTTTCTCCCGATTTGAGAGATTATCTGTCCTATGTACGGGAACTCTTCCTGGCAATATTGTAGCTTCTCTTTGTCTACCTTATATCCTTTTTCTGCTAGTATAGTCATGAGTTGAACAGAGTCTTTTCTGCATCTTTCTTCTGTCTCACTGCACATTAATATGTTATCAACGTACTGAATGATTGTGCTCTCAAGCTGTACATTACCTAGGTCCATCTTAAGGATCCTAATAAAGATGGAGAGGGACTTACTGCTTCCCTGAGGAAGATGAGTGTGTTTTAAGTACTGATTTATGTACAAACATTAAGTCAAATCCTGTGAGTCTTCATGAAGGGGAATTGAGAAGAACACATTCTTGAAATCTATTACTGTAAAATATGTGGCTGTGGATGGAATATTGCACACTATTGAGATGGACTTGGAAGTAGAGGAAACTCGGCTTAGACAATATTATTGAAAGAGCAGAAATCCTGAATAAATCTCTATGACCCTCCTTTCGATTTATTCACAGGATAGAAAGCCGTGTTGCATGGAGAATCTGATGGCACTAACATTCATTGTTGCATTAATGCTTTCAAATATATCCTCATCCGCTCTCTAGACATGGTGTATTGTTTTGCTCATGGCAAGATAGCTCCAGGCTTGATATTGACTGCTCATACTCCCCTTAGGAGAACAACATCATAAGGACTACTGGTCCAAAAGATGCTTGGTACATTCTCTAAGCCTTCCTATAACAATGACTGTTTCATTCCCTGCAGTATGTCTCTATTCTCATTTTTAATCCAGTAGGTAAGACTTATAAAGAATACAAATTCATCATCTGAATAATCATCTCTGAACAATTCCCCAGCTGTCAAATCTGTCAGTTTATACCCTTCACCCAGAGCTATCACTGCTCTCCATCCTCTTCCCTTCATCATCTGTCCCATGGACAACCACCCTTTCTTCACTGATCATAATCCATAGCTATTTCTGGTCTAAACAAACATTAATCTGATATTTCCAATATTTTCCTAGTAAACTGGGGAGCCATTATAATAAAATGATTACTCCATACAAGAATACTTCTGGGTCTAAAGGAACCCCTCGTAAAACATTGTAATGTAATTTGCAAATACTAATATGAACTCTCTTATATTCAGGTAAGACATTCCTTGAGTGGAACACACAATCCCATTGTCAGTAAAATATATTGTCCTGTTTAGATCTCATCCTAATATGTGAACTAGTGTCCTTCGAGAGAATAATTGTGGAATAGATAAACCATGTTCTCCTATAGAAATTGGTAACTCATTAGTAAATTGAACTAACATCGTAAACCCCCTCTTGAAGCCTGACAATTCGGCTGCATGCCCCCTCTACTCTAACATGTTTGGCTATATGTCCCATTTGCCCACAATTACAACATTACTGCGGCTGTCTGCCATTAAAGCCTCCTCCTCCTTGGGAGTTTTCAAATCCACCTCTAAATGCATTCCGACTGCTTCCTGGTCAAATTTTATATTCACCTTGATCTGCGGGATACCCTACATTACCTGTCTGCACTGGCTGAGCTTCTTGTGTTACCACACCTTCAACACTTGTCAATACCGATCCTTCTATAGCAAACTTTGACATTGTTTTCTGAACTAGCTTTGCATCTTTTTGCTTTCTACCTTCAGCTTCTTTGTTGTTCTTCTCTTGCAACAATCGACAAATATGTACAATAGTCAACTGTATTTCTGGGCAGCGCTTTGCTTCCATTCTCACCTCTTTCTTCATCTGCCATTGATCTGGCTCGGGCAGCCACTGATGCAAAATATGGTAAAATAATGGCACTGTTTTATCGCACTGAATCTAATGTCTCGAGATGCCAACGTTCTAGAATCTCTTGAATAAAGGATCTTCATTTTTACCCATTTTCCGTGTTCCTTGTCAAATAGCACCAATGTCTGATGTGTCAGCGTAATGTACTCTAAGCGCTCTCCATGCATCTTCTCTACAGTTGTTAAAGGGTGCTCCATTATGTGTCATGCTTTGTGATGTTACAGAGCATTAACCTGCTCACTTCCAAATGTTGTCAGCTCTCTCTCCTAGAATGGCTGCTAGTAAGCCATGTATGTCACCCACTGCAAACATCATTCCCACCGTCATTTTTTCTAACTCATGGATCCACTTTACCGCACCTGTGGTTAAACTAGACAATTTACATTTCAAATCGTCTTTATCCATTTGTGGGCATGGAGTACATTGTGGTCGCCTACCCCTTTCTCTAATAATGGGAATCGCGTATATCCTCGGCAATAATCATACTCACCTAAACTTCTCATTTTCCAGGTGGGGCTAGTTTCGCACCCTTGTCTTTGTCCTGGGAGCATCCTTAACCTGTGCACATATGGCAGGGTTACATCCCCCTCTGCACTTCATGATCGCCAGACTCCCTGCCACCAAAAACACCACATTAAGTGCCACCTTGAATGCATTTGACTTACATGAGCAAGGTACCCTCTTGTCCGGCATCCACAGCATCCCAAATGAAACAACATTCTGAACGTGCAAAGACATGCATTGCATCAATGTCAAGACAAATTACAGCCATGTCAACTCCCATATGGAACAAGGATATGTCCAAGGACCATCCAGTGTCAAAGCCCAGAACTACACAAAACCAAACACCCTCAACTATCAACATACCAACAACAAAACTCCCCAACAGATGAAGCACTGGCAGCAAAGCAAACAGATTACAAACACAGCACAACATGCACCCTGTAAACAGGTGTCAGTCCCAACGGGATGTGGCCACAAGTGGGGACATGGTATGCAGGCATACAGGTCCTGCACACCCACTGTCAGATGTCACGTGTGCCTTAGGTGCACCCATCGATGCAAGGGAGGAAAAGGACTCCAAGTGAGGAGGTGATGGTCTTGGGAGTGGGAGGACAAGTGTGGTAGCTGATGTAAAGGATGACAGAGGGCGAGAGAGAAAGAGGACACTGAGCGATGAATAGAAGTGGAGTAGAGGGAGAGCAGGGGTAGGGGAATCATGGTGCAAGGAGGTGACTGGCTGGTGGGGGAATGAAGAGAGACATGTAGGACAGTACAGTGGGTAAGGACAGAGAGAAGGTGGGCAAGAGGAAGACAGACACAGAAAAACATGAATTAAAAGCAGCATGATTAGAGTGCCTGGAAGTTACATAGATGGAAAACTAGCACATGTTGGGTGCAAGAAAGGACAAAAGTGGGTGATGGAGAAGGGCAGACTAGTAAACAAAGGCCACCTGTGAAAGGTCAATCAGCAGCTTCACATCACAGAAACAAAATGCAGATCCCACCATGCCATGTTAACCAAAAAGAGACCCATGTCTGCAACATCTATGCACAAATGTGCCTCCACCCACAGCATCATACCCTGCACCATACCCGCCCCACTCCTTGTTGGATACCACTGTAAATGGCTTGAGGACAATACGCAGCTCTACAATCACCCTCCAACATCCGACATACCACACACCATGGACATGACTGTCCTAGTAAGTGTGATGGGATCATAGGGTACACTGGCAACACCCACAGGGACAACAGATTAACTGAAGGTGGGTGGAGTAGACGATGAACCGCACGCATGTGTACAAACAGACATCTGCACTGACTTTTACCGTCACTCAAACATTACACCCCAGAAACTACATCAGTGAGAATGCATGAAAATATTGTGGTGACAACTAATACAGCTACAACATGAGAGACTGTGCTCATATTTACCTGCTGACAGAGCTGCTTTGATGTGATTCCCTCATCACCCCCACCGGAAACTGTACCTCCACATTTTTGAAAGGACAGCCAGTGTCTGGAAGAGGTCATGGGGATTCGGGAGGAGTAAGGGTGCAGGGTGGACCTCCCATGGAGTGCAGTCACTGGATGACTCAGGAACACTGCAACAACATGGTGCATATTGTGTCACCAGCCATACTACCAAATCAAGCATACAGCACATATGTATAAAAAGTCATCCTGTTGTTCTTAAGGCAAGCATGGCAGTTGACATCACTGCGCATAGAAGCATCTCAAGTACTGCACTCATCATTCCTTTGAGAGGGCAATAGAACATCTCTCAATGAAAAAAAAAAGAAAATAACATAATAACTAAAAAATGTCCATGTTGGATTGTGCAAAAAAACAACATGTGTCTCCATCCTGGACAGGGGTATGTAATAATAAGAAACATGGGTCCATCCTGATCAAGAGGTGCAAAAAAAAACAAGAAACAGACCACACCGGCCAGGTAAAAATACAAAATGGGAGGCCACCAGGGGACACAGGCAAAATGACTGCCTGAGTGAAGAGCTCTGACCCCTGCTTTGGAACTTTGGAGGAGAAATAGTGATATGCTGCACCTGCATCCTTGAAAGAGGGACCTCCTGAAAGTGCAGATCCTCAGGAACATGCTGGTGCCTTGCAGGCTTGAGGAGCCTTCACCTTGATCCTACTAATCATGATGAACTCTTGAGGCAACATGCCTGTTGGCCGTGTGAGGTGGTGCGCAGATCCCACAGGGGAGGAGGAGACAGGCCGAGCTGACTGACGCCAGGACCTGAGGCAGACCTAGGCTGCAACTCTAGTTTAAGGGAAAGAGCAGTCTTCACCTGGCCTGGAGGGCATGACTGGCTGCACGGCTGGCTTCGCATCTGCGACCAGCCCCCCTCCCATGAGGCTGGATTGGGAAGTGTTGCAGGTGGAAGATTGCCAAGTTCGGCGGCGTTGTCCTGTGTCACAGAAGGGATGGACCAGAGGGAGACCCAGAGGTCTACAGACCGGTGCACAAAGTGGGGTCCCCCCACGCGCAACCAGAACTACAATGTGGAGATGCCCACCTGCCAGTAGGACGGCGGGCATACTGGATCTGGGTCCTCCTTTTCACGGCCTGCCTCGCTAGGGGTCTGTGACTGCAGGTCGGCTGGAGCCAGTGCTGGGGCTAGAGGAGAAGCCACAGACCCAGGGTGAAGACAGCCCCCTGCGTTGAGTACCATGCACAAGATTCAAGTGAAGTGGAGGACTTTGGAGAGTGTGTTTACTTTGCTGAGCTTGATTCCCACTGGCACAGTTAGAAGGTCAGACAGTGACATTTCTCCTGACTCTGCACACTTGCTCTACGGGCGCATTCCTGAACATTAATATATTGTTCCTGCCTAGACTGCCACGAAGTTAAGGAAGAGCCCACCAAACTACAAAAGGCCAGACAAGCTGCACAGGCCTGATTACAACCCCAGGAGCCCACCACTCCCATATAATAGGAAGGAAGAGTCCCAGAAGAATACAGGTCCACTATTTTCTGTTACGCAGGGTGGTGCATAACTCTTCTGAAGCCCAGGGCAAAGAGCTTTCACAGATCAACCCTGTGGTGAGAATACAGGTCCACTATTTTCTGTTACGCAGGGTGGTGCATAACTCTTCTGAAGCCCAGGGCAAAGAGCTTTCACAGATCAACCCTGTGGTGGAGGCTTAGAGTGTTGGGCCCGCTGGAACTCTTCTGATCCCGGCCATGTGACTGTGTGGAAAATGAGGGAGGAGGAGTCCTCAACTAAGGTGAAGGTTGCTGGGGAAGCCCGAGGCACTCACAAGGAGTAGGGTTTAATGCTGGTGTAACACACTGGCTGCCACCAAGGCAAGGACACTGAAACGGCGGAAGGAGGTACGCAGGAGGAGGGTGGTCGCTCACCCCTGCAGTTCTCACGGGCCTCGCGGGTCTGCAGAGAAAAACAAGAATTTGAAGGGTCCATGCAATGGGGGTGGGAGGGGCCGAACTTTGGTGCTGCACCTGTGAACTTCTGGTACAAGTGTGCACAAAAGGCCCAACCCAGGGGCAGAAAAGGGACAGAGAGGGGCTCCTCTGGATGGACAGGGCTGTGGTTCAGGGGAGAGGGGGGTGGGTCCACTCGAAGAACCTGCTCAGGATTCTGGTGCCTTCATCTGGAGGGGCGAGGAGAACACCGCCTAGACTACATTGGCCTGCTGTGGACCCAGCGGGGGAGGCTCTCGTGTGTGAAGTGACCTAAAGCAGGAGAGAAGCTGGGTACCCCACCGACCGGCTCTTGTTGAGCGCAAGGGGCGATGGCTAAGGACACCTATGAGCTAGCAGGACACCTTGGCATGCTTCCATAACCAAGATACTGATACAATGGCAGGGACTGCTGGAGTCTTAGGACCCGCACCACCCCCAGCGGAGGTCTGTTCTATTAAGACAGACACACAGACCATCCTGGAGGAGATCAGAGGAATGAGGACGGACATGGGGGCAAAGCTGGCGGATCTCCCGGCCAAGATGGTCACCCTCGAGGACAGAATGTATTGAGTGGAGGACAATCAGACACAAATGGAGGCAAACTTCTTGGAAATGGAGAGGTGTGAGGAGGAGTTGCATCTCAAGGTCGACGACATCGTAAACTTGGAGCAGCGCAACAACCTCCATTTTTTGGGCTCCAAGAGATGGAGGGTGAGACTCCAACAGACCTTAAGCACAAGAAACAAGAAATAATATGGATGGTCCTCGAATCAAGGGAAGGAGAGAGAGTTATCATATACAGGGTCCACCGATCCAGAGGTGGACCTCAAGGCCCGCACTCAGTCCTGACACGCATGCACTACTACAGGGATGAGTCAAGGATCCTTGATAAGGCTAAGCACATGAAGGTAGTGACCTATGGGGACTCCAGAGTGGCCATCTTTCAGGATTTGTCAGCCCATGCATTGCTGAGGCAGAAGAAGTGTGGAGCCCTCACTAGATGGCTTCAAGAGAAGGGGTTGAGGTATTCTGGGGGTACACCTTTGCTCTTGTGTTTCAATGCGAGGAAGAACAGTATCATCTTGTGGCGGAGGAAGAGATACAAAGTTTCACAGAGGATCTGGTGGGCCGTAGGGAAGACTCCACCTCGGAACTCAGAGGGCATTGTCCGTACCCCAATCAGACCCCCTGAGGCCTGGAATCACTGCAGAGAAATCTCAGGGCTAATAGACTTTGGAAGTTTCAGAAGTTGAATTCCCCTACGTCTCGAAATGAAGACACCTGAGAGTGTGGGTTGACTTTCCTGTGTCGATCCCCCCAAGTACTGGGGGGGGGGTTCATTGGGGACCCTGGGAGAGGGGCCCTCTTTGAAGCCAGAAGACTAGTGAGGGAACCCCCTGGTGACTATCGATATGGTGGTATGTTGTTGTGTTTAACTCTGATATGGGCTAGGGTGTGAGGAGCAGCACCCTCAGATAAATGCCTACATTGAGAGGTGGGAGGGATCTGGGAGTTGGGGGGAGTTGATTGATGTTCTACCTGGAGTCAGGGGAGGTCGCCCCGTCATCCATTTCTGTGGGATATAAGGGGACAGTAGGGCAACCCAATATGTGACCCAAGGTAGGGGTTGCATCCCTGGCAGTTCGACAGGCATGCCCAACGTGTTGGGGGCACGAGGTTGGATGCCTCAGGTTGGGTTTCGAGGGGTGGGGCAGGTAAGAAGGGGTAGTTTGGGATGGAGAGGGAGGGGGAGGGAAATTTAAGATATCCCACGTCGCAAAGTACACATGTAACAGAGGGGAGGTACACCATAGGGAAATTGAGGAGCTATCAGCGATGGGTGAGGGCAAGGTATGGTTGAGGTGATAGTAGGTACACTGAACGTAAAGGGATTGAACTCCCAGAATAAGAGATCTCTAACCAGTAACATGGTCCGGAAGCAGAAACTATGGATCCTCTTTTTGCAGGAGACCCATTACAGACAAGGGGCAGAATCGCCAATTAAGGGTAAGGAGGTAGGTAGGAACTTCTGGGCCTTCCACAAAGACTCTAAGAAGGAAGGGGTAGGCATTCTGCTAGGTATATCCTTCCAAGTGATGGGAGTCCAGGTTAAGAGGGGGTTCAGGGGAAGGTTTCTGGGTATAAAAGGGGTCCATGAGGGGATGCAGATTACGCTAGTCACTCTCTATGCACCCAACGTGTGTCAGGTGGGATTCCTTTGTCAGGTTTTTAAGATGATTTAAACCATACAACTGCTAAGCTGACCCTTGCCCAGCTCCCATTATTAAGGGCTCTGCACATGATTTGGCCCCATTCATTACGCCTTCATCAACTCCTCCTTTAAAACAGGTATTGTCCCAGACAACCTTAAGGACGCTTGGGTGATTCCACTGCTCAAAAAACCATCCCTAGACCCAAGCATACCTACTAACTTCCGACCTATCACCACGGTACCGTTTTTGCTTAAGATTTTAGACCGCGCAGCACACCTTCAGATACAAGATTACTTGGAATCTAACAACCTGCTAGGTCTACGACAATCTGGATTTCGTCCCAGACACGGGACGGAAACTGTTTTAATAGACCTAAAAACCCAAATTGAGGTATTGAAGGATAAGGGCAAACTGCAATGCTACTACTCCTCGACCTCTCTGCCGCATTTGATCTGGTCCACCACCAGATCCTATGCAGGCACCTCCACTCTGCTGCCAACTTCTCGTCCTCTGCTGCAGCCTGGATCAAATCCTTTTTGAGCAATAGATCCATGAGGGTCTTTGCCCCATCCGCAGCCGTGGACCCTTCCCCAATTCACTACGGCGTACCTCAGGGATCTTGCGTGTCAACTACACTGTATAACATTTTCACGAAACCACTTTTTGATGTGCTTGACTATCTGGTTGTCTCCTACACTAACTATGTGGATGACACCCAGATACTCATTCCCATCACAGGTGATTATCTAGCTGACACCAGTTATGCCTAAATGACGACAAGACGGAGCTCCTGGTCCTTGGCACCTCGCAACGCTTGAGCAAACTAGAGCCGTCCTATCAGTCATTCACCATAGACGTTAATACCATACGGGTCTCGAAAGATACCAAAACGTTAGGTTTTTACCTTGACGCCACCCTATCCTTCTCTCTTCAAATAAATGCAGTCAGATCTGCCTCTGCATACACGTGCAAACTTATTGCAGCTTGCAGACCGTTTCTTACCACCCCTAACAGTGTCACACTAGCTAGAACTCTCATTATGGCCACAATTGATTATTGTAGTGCTCTTTCCTTAGGTACCAGCCAAGATAACCTGAATAAACTCCAAACAACTCAGAACAATGCCATTTGAGCTGCCCTAAACATCCACCGCAACCACCACATTTCAGAATCCAGAACTAACCTAAAGTGGCTACCTGTCAAGCAGAGAATCTCACTAAAAACACTTGCTCTCACACACAAATGCTTGGCTAACAAGGCCCCTATCTACCTCTGTAGTCGGAATTCTCGCCACTCGACCTCCCGACCTCTAAGAACTGTCCAGACCCACTGTCTATCAATCCCTAGGTTCAAACTTCAAAAAGCAGGGGGCACTAGCTTCCCTGTCCTAGCTTCTAAGCTATGGAAAACTCTCCCCGCTACAATCAGAGCTGAAGACTCATTCAACACATTCAAGTCCAAAACCAAATCTTGGCTTTTTGACCAGCACTAAGACATGCTCTGCGCCCTTGTCTTACATGCTCTGGCCCGCTGACCTCCGTTACTATTTTCTGTACACTCTAAGGGTATATCCACTGTTAAGCCTTAGCAGCACTGTAATCACTGTAATGTATGTAGATAGAAACACTGTTAGTATTCTGTTAATGTGATTTTTATGCCTGTATATATGCATTATTGTAACTTTGTACAAATTGCGCCCTGATGCCTCCGGGCCTGATGGATTGCGCGTTATAAATAAAAACAAATACAAATACAAATGATGGATGGCTGGGCGGAGGGGGCAGCACTCATGGGGGGAGATTTTAATCTGGTGGTTGATCCCACATTAGACTGGTGGTAAGCAAAAGGATTTGGGACTAAAGTAGCAACGTAAGACAACCTGGCCTTTCAGAATCTCCTACGGGAACATTTCTGGGTGGATGTCTCGAGAAGGCAGCAGTTTGGCCCGGGAGGATATACATTATTTCCCACCCCTGCATCAGACCTACATGAGAATTGATGTCCTCTTGGTCCGAAGAGAGTGGGAGGGCGAAGTGGGGGCATCCAGGTTGGAGGCGATCATGTAGTCATACCACAATTTGGTGGTAGCTAATTGGCAGCTCCCGGACCCCTCCCGCCCGCAAAGCTTTAGATGGAGGTGCAATGACAACCTTTCCAGGGACCGGGTGTTCAGGGACTTTCTGGCGGAGAAGATACAGGCTTACTTTGAAACTAATGATAACGGACAGACGGACATGGCAATAGTCTGGGAGGCAGCTAAGGCCACCTTTAGGGGACTCGTTATCGCTGAGGTGTCTCATAGAAAGAGGGCTCTGAGAGGAACTGAGGGGGTTGAGGTCCCAGCTGACCCGACCAGATGCTGACCGTGAAAAACTCCTTGGTGAAATGAAAGATAGGAGGCAGGAACTCCACACAGTCTTGATAGGTGATTTTGTTAAGAAGATGAGATACACTCAGCACAGATATTATGAACAAGGAGACACTGTGGGGACCCTTTTGGCAAACAGGGTAAGGGGCTGTAGAGCGGAGAGGAGGGTAGAGGGGATACGGGATGATGTGGGATGCATGGTGACGGGGGGTGGAGACATTGCGGCCAGCTTTGCGAGGTTCTACAGGGAATTATACTCTAAATGGGTGGAGGAGTTGGTGGGGAAATGCGGTGGTACCTGGCCAAAATGTGCATCCCTAGGCTCACGACAGTAGAGAGTGAGACTACAGATGGGGAGATAACTTCAGTTGAAGCCATGAGAGCCATTCAAAGATTAAACACAGGGAAAGCCCCGGGAGATGACGGCTTTACTGCAGATTTTTACAAGCAGTATCAAAACCAACAAGCGGCGCCCTTGGCTAAGCTATTTAACTCCATAATGTGGGTAGGCACGATACCGCTGTCTTTTCTCCAGGTCTTAATAGCAGTAATCCCGAAGTTAAGGAAGGATCAGGCCAACTCTGTCTCGTATTTGCCCATCTCCCTCCTCAATACGGATGCAAAGATCTTTTCCAGAGTTCTCGCATTGCGCCTGGAGCTATACCTCTCCAGGCTGATCCATCCCAACCAGGCAGGGTTCATGCTGAATAGGCAGTGAGCGGACAACATGCATAAGATGCTTCGCATCATTGACTCGCCGGTGGCAAAACAGGAGGGGATACTCTTGCTGGCCCTATCAGCCGAAAAGACATTCAACCGCATCAGTTGGTCCTTCATGGGGGAGGTCTTTGCGTCCATAGGGATGGGTCAAAGATGGAGTGGGTGGATGGCAGCCTTGTTCTAACAGCCAACGGCCTAGGTGGTGGTAAACGAACTGAATCACAGGCCTTCCCATTGCAGTGTGGTACGCGACAAGGGTGTCCACTTTCCCCGTTGATCTACGCATTGGTGTTGGAACCATGGGAAGTGTCAGTTAGGGAAAATGAGGGGATAACGGTGTCATGATTGAGGGGATGGACTGCAAGATGAGTCTTTTTGTGGACAATGATTGTGTAGTGAGGGAGGAGATGACATGATTGATTCTGATTGGAGCAGCGTCATAGCAAGTATCCTGCTAGAGGCTGTGATTGGAACTTTGCGGGAGAAGCTTGAGAAGAGGGGGAAGACAGTCGACATCTTGCAGAGCTGGGAGAAGGATCTCTTTCCTGGCTGAGGCATTCCTGCTGCAATCATGTCATCTCCTCCCTCACTACACATTGGCTCCCTTCTACAGTGGCAATTGTAACAAACTGATTTCCTGCTCCTTCGAGCTCTTTGCTTCCTGTAGTTATGTGGACAGAGCAGCAGAGAAAAAAATGAATGTGCGTTTAAAAGTTCACTTTCAGAGTAGGCCTAATTCTGCAGTGGAGACACATTTTTATTAGTGGGTTATGTTAAATGAAGTTTTATAAGTCAGGTTAGTTGTTAATAAGGTTAGTTATTAATTTTCAAATGTGTCTCTTGCAACATAGGCATTTCAGGTGAAAAATAGTGTGCATTTTGAATGTGCAGATGTGTGCTTTTAACTGTAAAAATGGATTTGCATCTTATATGTAAAAATCGTTTTTGACTGAATAGCCTGTCTTTACTTATATGTCCATGTTACTCTGGCAACACATATAGCAATGCACCACCCCCATGTAGTGGTGCTGCATAAAAAAATGCTACCTGTGCAGTAGTGCTGTACTCTGTGCTGTAACACGCCAAATATCCTTACACAGGGCAATGCCCGAACCAAAAACTCAAACTGCTACTGTGGGACAGTTTTTTGGGTCAAAGTCAGGCACTTTTTTGGGCCAATGTGGGCCAGTTTCATGAGTTACTTAACTATATGGCTAGTCATTTTGACCATTGTAGCACAATAAACATTCTTTAAATTGCTCAATTTGCATTACATTTTATCAAAAAACTATTCAACCGTCTGTCACTAAAGAAATGAATTGCCATTTGCACCTGTGGGACACTTTCTCATTGGTGCCCGAGACTATTTTATGCCCCAGTCCGACCATGAGCCAAAGCATTTTGAACCTACAAAATCACAAATACGCCGATGGTTTACCGTAAACAAATATTTCTCTGGGCAAGCGTCAATCATCTGCCTCCCTTGGCGCTACCTTTATGAGTGTGCACCGTCTGAACATGGCGGCTGCTGCTACTGATCTCAAAGCTGCATGTATGCGATTTGAGAGTACACATGACAGTGGAATACTTTACTTTTTGTGTTACTTGCAAACAGAGACGAATTCCTTTGGCGTGCATCACATGCGCAGCATTTAAACCTGATTTAACATTCAGCGATGACCCCGCTTCATTAACAGCATCTCAAAATAATTGTTCTATTTCATCAGTCATTTTAACGTTGATGAATAGCTCCGAGGTCTTGGTGCATCCATTTTCAAGGACACTCCGGTCTATAATGCAGGGACCCTACTGCTATAGATAGATAATATTCTCCAGAGAAAACAGTTTGTCTTGGTAATTGATATTAGTCTCTAAAAGAGGGTTGTGTTTCTAATAATTCTGATGGGTTCATAACAGTATTTGTTCCACTCAGCTGGCGATAAAAACCTTAGAAAAAGAGCCGATGGAATAGGATTCAAACACTTTCTTTAAAAAGGAAATTCCTAAGCTGCATGAAAAGGAACGTGTGTAAAAGTAGAAGACGGACGATGGTAGAAACTGAAGCTTCCAGGCGGAGCCAATAGAATTCACGTGTGGAATCTAACAATACTGAAATCACCCGCAAGTGCACTTCAGATCTAAATAACTCTCACCACATATGGGATGCAGTCTTTTTTTTATCCTTGTGCAGTCCTCAACCTCCACTTTAAAACGCAACAAGGGCTAACAACTCTACATTATGTTTACAATGATGTTACATTATGAAACTTGCACCCTTATGGGCAGCTGCATAAAATATTCAACAATGGGTTCCCAGCAGAATCTTACCAACTCAGGCATAGGTCCTTCTCCTACAAAGTCGTTGCTAGGTCTTCCAACCAGAATTCAAAGACGTGAAACATTATTTTAATCACTGACAAAGCAAGGGAATGTGGGCACATTTACATTCGTTTGTATATGCATAATTACATGTGTTCATTATTTTATTGATTGACACCGCGATTGGGTAAATAAGAAACACATTCTGCCACAACCCACGTACCTGGGAGGCTAAGAACCTCGGGGTCATCTCCGACTCCTCACTCCCCTTCTCTTTGTACATCTCTGATGTCTCTAAGAAGTCAAACTACCAGCTGCACCTCCTCAGAGGTATTCTTTTCTTCCTCACTTTCCCCAGAAGCTCACTGTCTCCAGAGCTCTGGTCCTTTCTAGGCTGAACTACTGCATCAGCCTCTTTCTAAATCTTCATGCCTCTACTCTCCGTCATCTACAACTCATCCAGAATAGGACTGCAAGACTTGTCCTTGGCCTCAAGCCCAGGGATCGAATCTCTCTAGCTCTGAAATCTCTTCACTGGCTCTGAGTGGCGACAAGGATCAAGTTCAAGACCCTCTGCATTGTCCACAAGGCTTTCTGGGGACTGGGACTGCACTACATCCAACTCTCTCTTCCTAAATTTTTGCCTTCTCGAGCGCTCCGCTCCTCCACCTCCAACTCTTTGAGGGCTAGTCACTTTTCCAAGCAAAGAGTTGTTGGCAGTTTTCTTTCTTCAACTGGGACCTCACCCTGGAACAGCCTCCCTGCCTCTCTGAAACTTGAGCAGAACCATCTCTGGTTCTTGAAGCAACTCAAGACCTTTCTCTTAGGTTCTGCCTTTTCTCTTCCTCTCCCTTACTGATCTCCTGCCTGATCCACGCACTGGTCACCCTCTGAACTTGGGCTCAGTTCCCTCCCTACCTGTCCCGCTACAATCCTGCACAGTCTCTTGGCTCCCTTGCACTTATAGTCTGTATCTGCAACCCTACAGTCCCCTCTCTTGCACTTATCTGCCGCCTGTTGGCTGCACTTATGAATACCTGCACTTGCCACCAGTTGGCTGCACTCTTGTTTTTCCTTTGTCCGGCACGTCACCCTCCAACTCCTACCCTCGGCACTTCTCCTCTTCCCCCTCCCTGCTTTTGTGTGATCTGAATGACACAAGGCCTAGTAAGATTGTTGTTTTGCCTTCCCTTTGTTTCCCCCTCGTTGTCTTGTCGCGCCTAGAAACACTTGTGTTCAGGCGCATTATAAATACCTTATCATATCATATATCATATCACTAAAGAATATTAAAATAACCTCCAAAATATATGTTTAAAGAGTAGTGAGAGTCCACTTTCAGCCTGCTGAAAGGTCATTTTTTGTCAAAAAAGCGAGAAAGCATTGAAAGCATTCCCCAACATGCCCCCACGCAAAGCCAAAACAGTCACATTCCCCTACCTTTATGGCCTCTTCAGGCACAAACACACAAACCCTGTGAAAACTGCCTGGGGTCCCTCAAAACCAAACCAGCATCTCAACAACACTGCGCAGGGTCCCCCGTAACTGCAAAGGACACCCTGAGAACATGCATACCGTTTCCCGTAAGACATGTCATATTTCGGACAAACTGCATGCAAACTTCCGTAATCCAGCCCCGCAACCCACCACACAGCATATGGGTACCCTTAAGTGCGATTGTAACCCCCTCTGAGTGCACATACCCCTAAATCCAAAATGAAAACTCACCTCCATTTTGCAAATCCTATGCGCAAGTGTCTGTACACCTGCCTTCTGGTGGCGGAAAGATTGAGGGCTTTGCATGGTAATTTCGCAGGTGAGATGTTGCATGGTCACATCCATGAATACGCTTTGTCGTATGCATTTGTGGGCCTGCTATGGACTGTCTGCAGCCCGTTCCTCGTAACATCCACTTTTTCCTTTGTTCTTCCTCATTTCACATGTTCCACCCCCTACTCCAGTACCTGCACAGCCCACCTCCTGCGTGGAATCTCACGCAAGGCACTTGGCAGATCCCAGAGCCATGTTGAGCCTACAAATTATGAAAAAGTGCTGCGTAGATGATTCCATGAATCGACAAACAGAGATTGGCGGTGAAGTCCCTATTTACTGCGCAATATAGTACATGAATCAGGCCCACAGTCTTTAGGTAAGGGAGAGGACACTTGGGAGGTGATTGCAGAACTGGATCCTTTTGGAACCCTGGAGGTGTGGCAGTCAGGAACAACTACGTCAAAAATGCAGGAAACAAACAGGGAAAAGTACGACAGTGAAACAAGTCATTGCAAGTCAGAGCAAGCAGCATGTGGCCAACTGATAATTTTTGTAAGTCAGAGGTTAAGTTTTGTAAGCAGGTCAGCCAGCATATATTTTTAATCTTCGGGTATCCACATTCTAGAGAATCAAATAACAGCAAATGTAGTGGCCAATAATATAATACAAACTATATTCTTTAAACCAACAACGGGGGCTTTTTTATGAACATTGTGGGCGCCCTTTCACAAAAAGACTCAAACTGCATGCTGAATATTCTGTAAAAAAGGCTCATTGCTATTATCAGTTAGATAACAAAAAAATGAACACAAATGAAAACAGCACAGAGGATGTGCTATTTTTATTTGGCTCATTGCAGAAATGCACAGGTCACTTTATTCTCCTAGTTGACCTCTGCATTTCAGGTGGGGTTGGACAGTAGCAAAAGAATGTGCTCAACACTAATGAATGATTGGATCCCGACAATCACATTGATATGATATGATCGTTTATTTATATAGCGCCTATACACAATGTATTTCAAAGCGCTTCAAGGCAAGCGAGGGAACAAGGGCAAATACAACCACATTCTTACAGGCCATGAACAGGAAGGATGTGAAATTAACTATCGTACTCGGCCTGACGACATTTCAGATAGTGCAAGAGCTAAGACATAGATAAGGAAGGGTGGGGGGGAGTGGGAAGGAAATGGAAACAGACAGGCGACTACCGTACTAGGCCTGACGACATTTCTGGTAGAGCCGGAGAAAAACAAAAGGTGAGGGAGAGGGGTGCAGAAAGGCAGGGGAGGAACAAAACAAGCGACTATCATACTAGGCCTGATGACATTTCAGATAGTGCCGGAGGGATGGTGGGGAGGAAAAAAAACAGTAATGAGAGGGTGGAGGAAACAGATGAGGTTGCTATCACATTAGGTCCAGGGACAATTCTGATAGAGTAAGTGCATAGAAGAAAGTAAGGGGAAGAGATAGGAAAAGGGAGAAGGGAAAGGAGGAGAGAAAAGAGATTAAGCAGTCAACAAGAGTGGAGAAGCAAGTGTGGAGAGCGAATACAATTGCAGAAGTCAGTAGTAACACATAATGTTGCTAGCCAGGATACAAGATGAAGATGGGAACAGCATGATTCAGGGACACCATGAGTACAAGATGCAAAGGAAGTCCAGCATGAGAGTTGAGAAAGAGTGACGCACCGTGAATGAATGAAGTCCATAAAAGTCAAATCCAGCATTGGCCACAAGACAGTGATGGTGAAGGAAGGCACCAGGTGGGTGGGGCTTGCTAAGTGGTGAAAAAGAGCAGCAGGCAGGAAGGTACCAGGTGGGCGGGGCTTAGGCCAGGTGACCTAGATCCACTTGCACCTGCTCCCCATCTGCAAAGGAAAAGAAGCTGGAGGGCTCCTGAAGTAGGGAAACAGAGCGGCAAGCAGGAAGGTACCAGGTGGGAGTGGCTTGCTAAGTGGTGAAAAAGAGCGGGGAGCAGGAAGGCACCAGGTGGGCGGGGGATGCTAAGTGGTGAAAAAGAGAGGCAAGCAGGAAGGTACCAGGTGGGCGGGGCTTGCTAAGTGGTGAAAAAGAGCGGCAAGCAGGAAGGCACCACGTGGGCGGGGCTTAGGCCAGGTGACCTAGATCCACTTGCACCTGCTCCCCAGCTGCAAAGGAAAAGAAGCTGGAGGGCTCCTTAAGGAGGGAAACAGAGCGGCAAGCAGAAAGGCACCAGGTGGGCGTGGTTTGCTAAGTGGTGAAAAAGAGCGGGGAGCAGGAAGGCACCAGGAGGGCGGGGCTTGCTAAGTGGTGAAAAAGAGTGGGAAGCAGGAAGGCACCAGGTGGGCGTGCTTGCTAAGTGGTGAAAAAGAGCAGGAAGCAGGAAGGCACCAGGTGGGCGGGGCTTGCTAAGTGGTGAAAAAGAGCGGCAGGCAGGAAGGCACCAAGTGGGTGGGGCTTAGGCCAGGTGAACTAGATCCACTTGCACCTGCACCCCATCTGCAAAGGAAAAGAAGCTGGAGGGCTCCTTAAGTAGGGAAACAGAGCGGCAAGCAGGAAGGCACCAGGTGGGCGTGGCTTGCTAAGTGGTATAAAAGAGTGGGATGCAGGAAGGCACCAGGTGGGCGGGGCTTGCTAAGTGGTGAAAAAGAGTGGCAGGCAGGAAGGCACCAGGTGGGTGGGGCTTAGGCCAGGTGAACTAGATCCACTTGCACCTGCACCCCATCTGCAAAGGAAAAGAAGCTGGAGGGCTCCTTAAGTAGGGAAACAGAGCGGCAAGCAGGAAGGCACCAGGTTTGCGTGGCTTGCTAAGTGGTGAAAAAGAGCGGGAAGCAGGAAGGCACCAGGTGGGCGGGGCTTGCTAAGTGGTGAAAAAGAGCGGCAGGCAGGAAGGCATAAGGTGGGCGCGGCTTAGGCTAGGTGACCTAGATCCACTTGCACCTGCTCCCCATCTGCCGATTGTGAATTTCACAGAGACCAGCCCTTAAAGGAACCATCTCTGTGAAACTCTAGGGGTAAAAAAGCATTTCCATCCATGTATAGAGGATGCAAATGCAATTGTGACAGCAGTGGTTCAAACCACAGCTGTCATATGTAAACAAAAACGTATGACTCACAGGGTCAGAAATGTTCTGTCCTGATTTGCACCTCTCCCTGCACTTGTTCCCAACAGGCGTAGGTGAATGAGACTAATTTCTGTGCACTTAAAAGCGTGTCCCTTTTTTGTTAATATAAGATGTCCTTTTAAATCTGCGTAAATGTGCACAAGGGTGAAAATGGGCATCTGAATGAGTGCATCTAAGTAGTCAAAAACGAAAAGAAACAAGTAGCATCACGATCCCACTTAAAAGCTCTGAAACTTTTTAGTTGCTGCTGTTTCACACTCCTCAGATCCAGCCTAGATCCAGCCTAAGGGAAAGAATCCCCTACACCTCTCATAACATCATTTTTAACATGTTATTTCCCAAACTTGCTGGAAAAATAACACCTTGCATTGGTGAAAGAAAATAGCTTGCTATTCATTTTGAAACAGGCTCTGCTTTTTGGTATTCTCAATTGGAGATATTTAAAAGATTCTGGTGCAGGGGCACCTCCCTCTCTACCATATTTAAAAAAAAAAAAAAAAATACTAGATGGATTATCTTCAAATGAACAAAAGACACTTTTGCAGGACTTTCAAACTCCTGAAACAATTTGAAACACATTCATTAAGCGGTTTCGGCTATGCTCATGTTCAATTAATGATAATTTTGCCATTGAGAAAACCTGTGCAAAAAGTATAAACACTCCTTTTTCACACGTTATATTTCGTATCCCATTAAACAAAATTTGCACCACAAATTCCAGTGTTTTGACCACTTGATATGTTTGGTGAATTTCGTACAGATGTATCAAATGGTTAAACGTTATTAGCCACAGAATGTTCACAAAGACAACTATCATATTTTCTAACTTACATATAGAATGACAACCATCAGTTATCAATTATCAAATGCAGAAAAACCCACAAAACTGCAATATACACCTAATGTCGCTGTGTGAAGTATTAGGTATGTTGCATTAGTACATTCATATGTTTATGGCCCAGAGTTTCCTCTGCCCTGGTGTTCTGGCAGTTGCTGATCTGGTATTGTCATACAGAATTGTGTGTTATTACTCCCAATATCTGTGTGCTGGCCTACTCCACCATGTTGATGGAAAGAGCCATGATTCAGTTAGACAAAATTAAAATTATTGACATTGAATTTAGCGCTGAATGCACAATCCACAACACATTGGAAATAGATCATCTAATCTTGATAACAAGTCACAAACATAGGTAAAACAACTCCACATCTGATAGGAGCATGGCATTGTGGATGTGTTCGGCCATTGTGATTCAAGTGGCCATGCATTTGAAGTGCCACTTGCATGGGGCTCCTGTTCAAGTGCATGGATCAATAAAACACTTTCATTAATATTACATTAATACGTCTGTATGCTCACATATGTGTATGTTTAAGTGGCTAAGTGAGCATTTGTGTGTGCAAGTGTGACAATTTCATGTGTGTGTGTTACTTTGGTGGGGAGAGAGACCCAATAATGGCAGCGTGAGTGATATTTTGTAGTGACATGCTTGGATACATTGGGGCATAGCCAGTATGAGCTGGTGTTTTACAGGGTCATGCTGGTATATATCATGAACAAGTACTTTACGGTGCACACCGGAACATATTTGGGCAAATCCAGCATGAGTGTTTTACAGATGTATGCTGGCATATATTATATTGTGCTGAGCGGCATCGTGAACATGCACTTCACAGTGACATACTGACCAATGCATGAGACCATGAACATATGTACTAACATGACATTGCTGTACCATTGCAATGATGGCATATATCTTGGGCAAAGCTGTCATGGAACTATTGCAAGATGGTCTTATGTATTTCCGGTACCTGGCATTCATTTACTGAATTCTTATCAGCTTTCCATACCAAACAGATTGCAATTTGTGGAGCCGTTTACCCAGTTGTAGGTGTAAGGTAGAATGCAACATGTACACTCATTGTTTAAACATCATTATTGAAGACAGACCGGCAAAAACTGTTAGTAACTACTTTAGGCCACCGGACTATGCGTAAAATAAATCACTTATAACAGAGTTGGCCTCTCACATTTGCACTTAACAACATAAGTAGATGTTCATAAGCATCTCATATTTGCACCTGCGTCCTTATGCCTGATTCATGAACTGTTAAATTGGGGTAGCTCCTGAGATGCCTTGAGCCTCCCTGCGATATACTTGAGCAAATATTTGAAAATCACATTTCAACATTGACTTTTTAGAGATATCCCATGCATCTTACATGCCCTCATGTTTTAGGTGTACGACAGTACATCACATCGAAATGTCCAGCTGGGATCACATAGATGTCTCTGGTCAAAACATGTGTTAATCAAGCCCATTACATCCAAAGAAAATGAGAGCATATGCTTCTCTCTTAGCAGGAACCTTGTAACAAGGGATGGGCCTGATTTTGACCACACTGTCTGCTGAAGCAAAAAGAAAACTATGCGTTCTCGAAAGCAAATAATCTCATATCACCCTCAGTGATCCCCCAAACTTTGACAGTGCCGTACCAATCAACAAAGAGACCGACATGCGCATTCGTCATACAGGCCTGGAGCAACCTATGTGCCAATGCGAATTTCTGCCTGAAGAACTTTGTGTCCCTTCTAATATATTGAAGAGCACATGAAGGTCTAGAAGCAAAGCTCTGTAATGTCACCAAGCAATGGAATGCAGACCTGAGTGAAATAACAAGGTCCTGTAAAATATAATTTAATTCAATATGAGAGACACATGCCATAGCTATAATACAATGCTCACCAAATAGCTTATATTATTAATTTCAGTTTCAATTTCGTAGCTCAGATGGGAATCATTTCATACTTCAAATTGCTTTCCTGTGGCAACAAAGCAATCATTTTCAGTCATGCAAGTTTATATTCTGGGTAAAGGATCACTTTCAAAATATGCTTTTTCCCCAAACGATTAGACTAGTACATTTAGCTGAGAGTTGCTTGGCATTATTCAAAATCCATGGAAAAGAGACACCTGATGTATTTCACTGCATCTAATAGATGCAGTGTTATATTTTAAATGACGTTTTATGCTTCAGGATCCTGGTTTTGTAAAAAATATTTCTGAACATTTTCATTTGTACATATGTATTTTTACAGGCATACACATCCAATCTGACAAAAAGAAAGTAAACTACAACTTCTTTAGTGTGTTTGAAGATGTATGCTTAATATGCTTTCTTTCATATGTTATAGTTTTAAAATACGTAGCAGAAATACATCACTGTAAAATATAGGGGCATGCATATTTTATTTTGTGTTTTAAGTTGTGTAGTATACTCTAGAAGCACAATCTACAGAGCAGTTGAAAGCTCAAAGCATCGTCCTTGTTCTTATATTTAAATGTTTTATTGACATTCATGGAATATAGTTCACCTTTCCTCTGAATCTCAAATAATCTATATGTACTCGTACCATTGTACACCAAATGGATTGACATTTGCAGTAAGTACTTTGTATCCCATTGTATCAGCACGTTAGTCAGTCTATCTATCTATCTATCTATCTATCTATCTATCTATCTATCTATCTATCTATCTATCTATCTATCTATCTATCTATCTATCTATCTGTCTATCTATCTAAATATTCCGTGAAAAAAATGTTAAAGGGTTGTTATGGTGAAGTTGAGCTACTAAAAACCTATCACTTTTACTGAAAAAACTATGTTAAAGGAACGTTATGGTTAAGGTGCCCTACTAAAAACCTATCAAATTCTGTGAAAAAACGTTGTTAAAGGGGCGTTATGGTTCAGCTGCCAAATAAAAAGCTATCACATTCAGTGCAAACACTTCTTTAAAGGACTATTATAGTTACTTTGCACTAATAACAACCTATCCCTATCATGGTTACAAGTAAAACCGAAAACCCCCAGAAATTTGCCAGTTATGGTAAGCTAAGCAACCATAACTCGCACTACCACTGTGCACTGCAAGGACTACCACCCATGACATCAAAGATGACATCACAAATGTCATTGAATTTCATAGGTTTTTACCAGGATACCCTTAGTCTGTATAGATGTACTGTACAGCACACTGAACCCGTTGGCTCCATGTTAATGGGTACAGTGGTCGCGGACTATGCGTCTGTTCGCGGACATCGGGTGGCATCCAATCTGCTGAGAAAGGCAGGGGTTCTCTTACATAGTGGTACCATGCAGCAAAGACCAGGAACATATACAAACAGCACCATGTACCTGAATTGGAAGGGAAACTAGAGTAGTTCTGCAAACTCTGTACTTTTGAAACAAACAGAACAAAGGCATAGGGTATGCAGCATAATGGAATGCACCAACAAGAGAACTAACGTCTGCAATCAACAATCTTACTGCACTGCTGCTTTACATAGCAACGAAGAACGAAGTGGCAGATTAAGGACTGCAAAGTACTGAGAGGAGAGCGTCACTACAACGTGGTAAGTACACCAAAGTTTAATTTATAATTGCACAGGTCGTGCAGTGCACAATAGTAGACAAGCATGATGGGTTTTTTTGTACTGAGCCATGGCAAGCACCATAGAATGTCTGGAAGAGAATTTCCCTCATGACGAAATGAGTGACAATAGTAACCCCATCGGTGGGTACCACAGTGTGAAAAGTAAAACAATTACTATATATTGCTTCATGTACACTTAACAATTTTTTTTACTTTAACAGAACATACTGGAAATGAAAGTAATGCACCACAAGCGGCACCGCTTCCACAACAGCATACGGCCACAGGAACTGAAGGAAACGCTGTAAATAGCAAACTGGACAGCCTGGACGCCAAAATGGAGGAATTGTTGACCAATTTTGCCACCTTGAAAATTTCGTACAAGAACATTTTATGGAGACAATAAAATACCATTGCCCCCCCCTGCACATGTACCCATCCCTGTTTTCCAGTCCGCCATCCCCGCAAATTCTGTGTCATCAGAGACGTTTCGATGGGACCTCAATCCCTTCCTCTCATCACGACCAACTTGTAGAAATCCCCAATTCCCCTGTATATGTATCCATTTCTGGTACCCCTTCCCTTTCCTAATAGTATTTATGAATGTGTGGAAAAAAGGTTGTTATGTAAATTGTTGCTCAGTGTATCTGTGTCTTTTCCTTTAGTTTTCAAATCCTGTTATGACTCTGGAGGGCACAATACTGATGGAGATGACCGCACATAAGCAAACTGGAGGTGTCCTACAGACACCGCACCTTCCCGGCCTATCCACAATCACAATGGAGGCATCCGTAGGACACCACTATGGGCCGCATCTTGTGAACCACCTGTAATTAGTTTTATTAGAGCATGCTTGAACGTCGCGCAACTTCACCATGCGTATCTCTTCCTCTGTGTCCTGGTAACACAGCCCCTGTGCAAGATATGCAAAGATATGCAAAGAAACCTGTGATGTACTTTTAGTATTCGAGGTGCCCACCCACATCCTGTGGGTAGCTGTGCACCTGAACATCCCACCTGCTGTACCCTACATACACCCAGCTTGTTCAGAAATGTCCGGGGTACTTGTGTTGTGCTTTTAAATAGTCTGGAGATCCCAATGGTGTCCGTAGGATACCTATGCACAAAGTATTCCGCCCAGTATGCGTCCTGCAGACAGCCATCCCAATCGAGAACATTCATGATGTCACCATGGGAGCGCAGTTGCGGGCCCATGGATATCGAATACGTACTATTTTCTGCAATGTATACAGTGTTACTGTGAAAGTGCACCCTTACAGAGGTCCTCTATTCTGCCCTTGTACATCTTACTATTTTTGGGAAAGATTTAGGACTGCTTTCTGGTTGTGCCACAGCCAAACCCCAGAGCTGCTCTACTTTCTGTGTTTGGCTTTCCAGAACAGAGGAGCTGTGCAGATCGCTTTGTGCTGAAATTGCTTTGTGATCAATTCTGTTCTACTATATTACCTTTGCAACTAATGGCAGCACCCACACCCTCACCATCACCACCACCACCACTACCTCATTCCAAAGGGCCTGGACAAGGGAACAGGCATGGTAATGTAGATGAGATCAAGAGGAGAATGAGGATAAAGTAGGGTGATTCCTCATTGCCTGCAGCCAGCGTGAGTTGTGGGTGTGGAAACTATTTACCACTGTCGGAGACGTGCCCGCCAAATCTCGTGCTAACCATGTGAAATGCACTGAGTGCAACATAGTACTCAGTCGCGGAAAACCTGGCTTGCACAGCTACGGCACCACCTCCATGCAACGGCACCTCAAATTGAGCCACAAGGCAGCAGTTCGGAGGGTTGTCCCCTTTAAACAAGGCAGTAGGTTAATTTCCTCTACAGCATTCTCTGCATCTGCTCTTGCCACCAATACGGACACTCCAGTGGGGCTGCCGATCCCTAAACCAGCCTTGCAGGCCATACGCACTGCAGCATACGTGTAAGGTTACTCACTGTATTGTGCATGTACTGTGACACAGCTCTCTGCAGGGGAGAGCAACTTCAAAGTGCTTTGGGGCTTCGGACCAGGAGCATAAGAAGGAATGCCACCCAACAGCTTCCTCTCTCCACTTGCCCTTTCTTATATCTGTGGTTGGTGCCCTTTTCTTAACCTCTCTTACTTTCCTTCTGTGGTGTGTGCTAGAAGAATAGGAAAAATGCAAAACAACCAGAAAGGGGGAAAACGGTTCTTTTCAGAGTCACCTTTCACAGTTCAAAAATAGAATTCCAATTAAAGGATGCAGGCCATCCCACAGCTAATAAGCTCTGCGGACAGCGCAGCAAAAGATGTGAGGCGTGGCTCAGTCACAAACATTGCACACATTCCCAAAAGGAAGTAGTGGCTGTGAAAATAGCCTTTTTGAACTGTTTGTTTTTGGAAAGATTGAAGTGGTGAACACACATTGGGAAAATCCTTGCTAGACTTGCAACAGGTACTGCACTGCATTCTGGATATTACGCAGAAACAGCGCATTGTCAGCATCAGTGAGATGGACTCCATCTGTACGAAAAATGTTGGTACTACGAAAGGAAGGAGAACATGCCAACGTCTCGCTAAAAGGCGCAAACAGCCTTGTTCACCTTGCGCTGCGCTTCCTCCATTTGTGGCCAAAATGAGGACGAACGCAGCCACATCTGTCTCTGGGCAATGCGAGAAAAAATTAAGCGCGACTTTGGAAACAATTCCAAGTGTCTCCTTCATCGTGGGATGCCGGTAAATAGTCCTAAACTGTTCCCTCCACAATGAATAATAGTAATGTCTGGATGATTGACCATCACCAAAGTGGCACAAAGAGGACCCACATGCAACCACTTCTTCTCACGTACTCTGTACCAGCGGACATCTACATTATGGAACCCAAGGTGTGCAGCCACTCCACAGCATTCTGCATACACTTTCACCCACTGTATCCAGGTGTCGCCCAAAAGTCATACTAGCCTCCTGCACGACACAACCATAACCATAGCCATGTGCACTCCTATTTGCAAACACACCTTCTGGCACAATCTGTCCTTACACACCACACCCAGGAAACCTTATTGACTAATCCCCATGCCTGCACAGTCCCATTTCCATGTCAGCCATCCTCAAAAGACCCACCAGTGGCATGTGCGCACCTCCAAATGCTGTTGTGTCCGCTGACATATTGTCCTTGGTGCGCGGGTGCGGAAACACTTTTCAAGCAGGGTTTTCAATCCCTTCTTTATTGGTAGTTCTAAAACATTTTTTTTTGGTTTTGTCCTATAAAGCTGATTGTAAACAAACACCTTTTTTTGTTGAGATTGTTCTCTTCTCCTCTTTACGTTATTACACAAGCTTCTCCAAAATATCTTTTAGAATCTGGAACACAAAAGCATTTTCAATGGGGGACAAAAAAAATCAGCTCTACTGAAGAACCTCACATTAGAACAACTAAGATTCTCATGGGCACAGAAGAACATCCCTGCATCGAACAGAAAAGCAGACATGCCACTGTTTTCAAGACGCCTTTCCTTCTCTACCTCGGAAGAAAGTACATTGGGATTGTTCCACACTAGTCTTGGTGGTATGCATGAAAAAAATCACTGTTGCAGTGGGAAAAATGTCCATCACTGCTTTCAGCACCTCCTTCAGTTCACTGAGCAAACTTGCAGGAGTGCGAAAAGCCACATGCAGTGCTCCACAATGCAGAACTAGTATGCCAACTTTACTCCAAGGGGCCACATCTCTGCACTCACAATGACAGCTTGTAAACTCGGTAGAGCCACACTGCGCCACAAAGCGTGCACTCCTTCCACCCCAAAATGTTCATCAACGCTGCTACCCTGGGCATATGTGTGAAGGTCACCCACAAACGAATCACCGACGATGAGCACTCTCACTCTCTGCATCTCTGCCATCATCACAGTACACAGCAATTAAAAAAAGTATGACCACCCCTTCCTGTTAAGTACTCTCAACACCTAATTGGATAACTTGCAGTACCATTTCCATGCCAAGCATAGTAAGAAGGACAGCATATAGCACGTGCACTTCCCCAACTACTCTGAGGGCCATGCCCCAGAAAAGAAGGGGCAGTCCTTCTTCCCTTTCCAGTACTCTTTTTAAAGCACTCCCTCATTAGCTACTCTTAAACAGTCACACACACATTCACCAATCACATCCAAGACCTCTGCATCTAACACTATCATCTCTGTTGAACACTACATACTAACCGTTAAACACTCAGAGTACAAGTGTCCTCTGACTCAAAAGCACCTCCACTGGGAAGTACTGTAAAACTATCTATGATTTCTGCATCCAGATTAATCCATATCCCCACCCATCACATCAAACTACAGGCATCAATACTTTTTGTACAGTACATTTGCAACTTTGTTATAAGTGCCTCGCAACAAGGTTCCTTCCATAACATACTTGAAAAGCATACTGTAATTTCTCCCATCACCTACCATCAAATGCCACCTACAGTGATATGTGCTTGCAAAGTTGGCATTTACTCATTGCAGCCAATGTAATATCCAAATGGTTACTCTCTTATTTCTTTCAGTCAATTTTACAATCTTTTCCCACATTAACACACCTCCAACGAAATTCATACAAATCGCACAGCAAAGGATCAGTGAATGTATCCTACCAAACTAAGCCAAGTGCATACATTGCATGCATAACAATGGGTTGCCTACCACTTACCTTGCACACTCCATAGATTGCAGCATTACTTAAAAAACAAAACATGTATGTGTACATTGACAACAGTACCATTCATAATTGTGCATAAATAAATGAAAGAACTGAAACAATTGCTCCACTCATGTTGCAAGCATATATATGCAGAAAAGTAAATGTAATTGCACACATGAAAAGATTCTTCTTTGCAATCTGTACATCTTTCCGAACGTTTGTCTCACCCTTCTACAATGAGAAGTAATCGGTTTTCAAAGTAAATAGTCCTACATCATACACACACACTTGCCAGAGCACGACATACAACACACTTTCAAATAACCCACTTACCTCCCTATGAAACATGCTGATGTTCCCATCTCCCCATTCATAGACTAAGCCATCCATTTATACACACACACTAACTCTTCCTACCAAGACATCCCCCTACACTTTTAAAGAATGTATTCTCCAAATGCAATCACTATGCCATTAACAAACATATGTTCTTACGATCTTCTTATACAGTTCCAGTACCCACCTCTGTCCTGAAAGCCACTGGCGTGTGAACTTGAAAATACAACCTAGAATAAACCTACTCTCACCAACTAACAAATTACGTACAATACCATTGTAGTGCTTTACGTATTACTGAGAGAGTGCAGTATCCTTGTATTGTAGATACAGAATTGCATCAACCCACCGGTATGTGCTTCATTCTTACTCATGACACCACTACAGTTTCTCACTGTATATTATCATCTTGCCACTATTATTCTAACCCCCAGATAGTAATATAGCGTTCCCAATCGAAAGTTAGAGCCCATTACACAGTGATACACTTCCATTTATATGCCTACCCTCATATTCAATCACTCATGCACATTGCACACATATACATTTCAAAATCTGCACACCCACACTTTCCATTTTTCTGAAACAGCTACTAGAGAATGTCTACCAAACAGCCACTCCATAGAAAACAACGCAGAAGTAGATCAGCACAACCTAAAAGGATAGAAAGTAGCCATCCACCCCTAGCAGAATATGTACAGAAAGTTCAAAGAGAAGAGCGAATACAGTCATTAATGAAAAGGGAAGCACCTACCAGTAAGGCCACCGTAATTTCTCTGTCAAAATGTGGCAATGAAAAGAAAAACACACAACAGAGCACGTACAGATGCTAATGTAACCACAAGGAAGCATTACAAAAAATGAATTTTTCAAAGAATTTTCCACCACAGAGTCCTTCAGAACCTTATTAATAGAGGGGAGAAATCACACTCAACCCTTAAAACTTACTGCAGAAAAGTAACCCTGGAAGCTCTTATAGACAGTGCAATGGTCCTGAAACGGAAATTGTTTATATTCATTTTAAACAGAATGAAACCACTAACAAAATTAATTGGTAAACTACAATCACTACTTCGAAACAAACACAATATCAGCATAGATACCTTTGGTAACATATGTACAGGTGAGTGGAGACACACCACCACCATATACTTCAATGAAAAATCATACAAACAAGAGCAAATAATCCAAATTGCCATATATAGCAGTGGATGAGGGTATGAAAAGGTACATAATATCATAAAGGAAAAAGAAACACTGCTTTCACAAATATCCCCACAACACTTAGATGCCACTCTCCATTCCACTGAACCAATACGCTTCACCTACAAATGGCCTTGCACATCAATGTGTAATGTTCGCCAACACTCTATCAAATCTTGGCAGCAGTTCCTCAATCAGCATGTGAAAGCCAACGACAAAAGAAAAATGAAAATACTACAAACTAAGGACTCCTGTCCAGTTGCAAATACACAGGACTGAGAGGATATTCCTTAGCCCTTATTTCTGGACCTACTTGCAAAAGCACCTTCTACCATATCAAAATGTTAGCAACAAAACATTCTACTGTACGATATCTCATTTACAAACTGTACTATGCAAAAAGTCCAACTTTAGCACTGCAACATTTAAATGATATTCTCCTACATGGTACAGCCAAACAACTAATCGAAGAAATAGAGCACATCAAAAGGAAATATTTTGGAACTGAAGAGCACTTACAAACTCCTGCACTTTCAGACAACAGTAGTGACAACTTTGCATATTTCAATTTTCCATGTCACAAATACGAAAAAGAAATACAAAAGTTCAAAAGCACATCTGCTGAAGTGCCAAACCAAGTATGTATGTGTTGTCGCTGAACTTTCTATAGAAAGAGCACCAAAATTATAGATATAATGCACAAAATGAAGGACAACATCTAGTCAATTTTGATGCAAGTGCAGTCAGCGCTGACATTCCTTGCATCATAGAGTAGAATAGAGTATGTGCAGCCTTCACACCCCATCTCAAAATGTACCCTGTTCCTAAAAAACACAAAGGTCTTAAAAGAAAACTCAGAAGTTCGAAATGATTTCCCAACAGTACCACCAAAGAAATTAAAATCAACTCATACTGCATCAACTACCCAAAACACAGAAACATGGATAGAAAAGGACAACACATACCCAACTCCACACACAAAGAAAACTACCTCTTCAAAGAAACCATGTGCTGTAACGCTCAACTTGTATCCACAGGGACGCCACCCGACTGGTCTGGAGCACTTCTGGGATGGATTCACCTCCCCCGGGGACTAGTGCTGCTGTGGCCTTAGTCTGGAAGACAGGAGTTCAGTTTTAGCCACAAACACCTTCTCTCGGAGCCCGCCTCCGAAGTGTTCCCCTTGCGACCCCCTTGGAGCCTCTCTCACCTTGTATTTCGCTAAGGTGCGCTCTCCATCCTGCCGTTCTGTGCAGGGGCACGTCGTGTCTGGGCACCTTTCTGCTGAGTTACTTCACTGGCGTGAGCCCGGGAGTCCAGGCCGGCTGCGACTCCTCAAAAGGAATGAGTGTCTGCAATTGTTGTTGCCCTGATAACCTCCTCCTTCTCTCGTTGATGCAGAAGGGATGATGGAGACGTCGAGCTGATGGAGAGGGCAGAGCTCGAGTAGGTAAGAGAATGCGCGAAGCACGGCGCGATGAGCATCTTTGAATAAGGCTAACCTGTGCTATCCTTCCTTGCAGGCCATCGAGAAGTTCCTGGAAGAAATGTGGGCTAATGGAAGCGGAGCGTAGAATGGAAGCAGTCCGGGCGGCGGTAGAATTTCCAGGAGAGCTTCGGTAAGTAAGCAGAGACTGGAGGCGATGGAATAGGAACATGAATGCTTACTAATTGTCCTCTTCTTGTCTCTCCTCACTAGGATGTTGCTAGTGGAAGAAGACAAGTTCCAGGGAAGATTCCGGAATGACCGAGGAGCTGGATGCAGAACAGCTAAGGAGGAATAATGGTGTTCTTCTCCTCCCTGAAGATGCAGGCCAAGGATGCTGCAAGCAGGTCTCGGTGAACGTCACGCTGCAAGTGCAGAACAACACGAAGCACGTGCCTCAGCTCGGGCGTGGCTTAAATAGCCAGCAGGAATCCCAGGTGCCTTCAGGGCAGACAGCGGCCTGGATGCTTGACTGCATGATGCAGTTCCACGTTGATCCTTGCGGGGGCAGCCATGTTGTTCCATTGCCCAATGGAAGCTCCATCTATCATATGAGTCTGGTGCCAACGGCACAGGACTGGCTCCAGGACAGCTGAGAGGGGCATTACTGGGCCTTTGGGGCCTTGTAGGAATACTGTGGCGAGGGCCAGAGGCCCTAAGTTCCCAGGACAGGGGTTAAGGTTGTGACAGCACTCCCCCCTAAGGCCCCTCTGAGGGTGGTCCTTCTGTCTGGGCCCGGCTTGGTGGGGTACTCTTGGTGGAAACGCCAAATCAGGCGTGAAGCATGAATGTAATCAGTGGGCTCCCATGTTCTGTCCTGCGAACCATATTATTTCCAGTCTACTAGATAGTAGAGTTTTGTTCTAACATACTTGGAATCCAGATGTCTTTTACATTGAATTCTGGTTCTCCATGAATTATCACAGGCCTTGGTGGGTTAGTTACTCTGGTTCCAGGCTGAACTGGTTTCAGGGGGGTACATGAAAAACCGAATCGATCCACATGTGGGTTGGCAGCGTCAGCTTTACAGCGACTGGGTTTATGATGGATTCAATGGGGTACGGCCCTAATAACCGTGGGCGGAATGTCTGAGTTCCCTTTAGAGGTACATGCTTGGAGGCTAGCCACACCATGTCCCCTATTTGCCAGTTAGGGGCTTTGGTGCGAAGCTGGACCACGTACTTCTTCTGGCAAGCCTTGGCTTGATGCAAATGTTCTTTGGTGCTCGTGAAGGCCTGCAAAATGGTCACCTGTAGGTTTGTTACGGCTGGCATTTCCAGATTCGTAGGGATGTCCAATTCTGATGTGCGTGGGTGTCTGCCATAAACAGTAAATAACGGAGTTTGCGTGGTGGTGCTGTGTAGTGAGTTGTTATAGGCACACTCACCAATTCACAATAGATCCTTCCAATTCCCTTCTACTTGGTGAGGCATGCAGCGCAAGTGTTACTGGAGCATTTGGTTCGTCCTCTCCGTTTGACCATCCGTTTGGGGGTGATGGCTAGTGGAAAATTGGATGTCTATTTGGGCCATCAAGCAACACTTCCTCCAGAAGTTAGACACAAACTGGGTACCTTAATCCGAAATCAAGACTGATGGGAACCTGTGATGTCGTACCACATGTTCAAGGAGGGTTCTGGTGAGACCAGATGCATTTGGTAGACCTTTGAACAGGAAGAAATGGGCCATCTTGGAGAACAGGTCCACGATCACTAGGATGGTGTTATAAGCTTGACAGGAGGGTAGGTCAGTGATGAAATCAAGTAATAACGTGTGCCACAGAGCTGGCGGAATGTCCAATGGTTGTAGGAGCTCAGCGGGTCTTTTCTTTGATGATTTATTCTGAGCACAGATACCACAGGAAGTGATGAATTTAATTACATCTTTGCGCCATGTTGGCCACCAGTAACTTCGTTTCACCTTGGCCAGGGTTTTGGCAATTCCCGGGGGCCTTCCATTTGGGAGTCATGGTACTCTGAGATGACCTGTTCTTGAAGGTCTTTTACAGGCACAAAAGCCGATTTCTGTAGTAAGGGAGTTGGCCCTTAATGCTATAGTGTTCTCCTCTTGAACCCCACTCTCGTAGTTGCTCCTGAGTTAAAACTTGCCGAACTTCATACAGCAACTCGTCTTGAGTCATCTTAGTAGTAATGCACAAGAGTCTGTCCCCCGGAATGATGGCCACGGGGTCAGGAGGTGTATACACGACCTCATCAGTGCCCATACGTGAAAGGGCATCAGCCTTGCCATTTTTTACTCCTGGTCGGTAAGTGATCACATAGTCGTACTCCGCAAAGGAAAGGGCCCAGCGCAGTTGTCGAGAAGATTGGGCCTTTGCATTTTTCATGTATTGTAGATTTCGGTGGTCCGTTATCACGGCAATAGTGTGTCTGGCTCCCAACAGATAATGTCACCAGGCCTTGAAAGCAGCCTTTATGGCCAGCATCTCCTTATCCGGGATGGCATGGTTGAGCTCAGGTGGCGAAATTTTCGTGACCAGAAAGCCAACGGATGTAGCTGGCCGGTGTGTGTGGGTCTCTTTGAGATAATACAGCACCCATCGCCATACTGGAAGCATCAGTCTCCACCACATACAGAAGGTCTGGGCGTGGGTGTCGTAAGATTGGAGCAGTGGTGAATTCCGCCTTGAGTTCCTGAAAGGCTTTTTCGGCCTCCTCTGTCCATCGAAAAGTTTTGTTGCACTTCCATAGTAGCGAAGTGATCGGGTGCACAATTTGCGAGAACCCGGGATGAAACGGCAGTAAAAGTTCACAAAACCTAGCATGCTCTGGACTCCCTTGATTGAGTTTGGGGCTGGCCAATTGAGGATGGCATCGACCTTGTGTACATCCATCCGTATTCCTTTTGGAGTGAGGATTAATACCAGGAACTCTACTTCCATAATGTGGAAGGAGAATTTCTGAAGCTTAGCGTAGAGATGATGTTGACAGAGTTTGGTAAGAACAGCCCGTACATGCCTGACATGATCTTGTTCAGAAGCCAAATACACCAGGATGTCATTGATTTAAACTAAGACGCAGACATCAATCAGCTCTCTTAGAACATCGTTCATGAAGTATTGGAATGCGACTGGGGCATTGCACAGGCCAAACGGCATCACTTGGTATTCGTGTAAGCCGTATTTGGTACGGAATGCCCTTTTCCACTCATCCCCTTCTTTAATGCGCACGAGATGGTAGGCACCTCTAAGGTCCAATTTTGTGTAGATTTGGGCTTCCTTGACTTGGTCTAGTAGTTCCGGAATCAGAGGTAGGGGGTAGCGGTTTTTGACGGTGACGTGGTTCAATGCACGGTAGTCGATGCAAGTCCTCAATTCTCCTTCCTTTTTTGGTACGAAGAATAAGGGAGACGCTGCTGATGACTTCGAAGGGCGGATGAAACCGTTGGCCAGGTATTGCTTGAGGTATGTCTTCAGATGTTGGTTCTCAGGTTCGGTGAGCACGTAGATACGGCCACATGGAATTCGGGCTCCAGGTATCAGATCGATCTGGCAATCATAGGGCCTGTGGGGTGGCAAGGTATTCGCTTGCTCCTTTTGGAACACGTCTTGGAAGTCCTGTTACTGAGTTGGTAGCGTAGCAACCGCACCTAGGATACTTAGCATACCTTCCTGAACGGATGAACTGGCACATTTCCCCTTCCTTCCTTTGGGATAGCAGGTGTGTGTGCAGTCATGGGAGAAGACCAACTCTCGGGCACGCCAGTTGATCTGTGGGTTCTGCGCGACCAGCCACGGCATCCCTAGGATTAATCAGAACTGCGGTGCTTTGATGAGGTCAAAAGCGATGGTTTCTCGGTGGCCATCTTCACATAGGAGGGTGAGTTCTGTGGTACATTCGGACACAGGACCGGAGGCGATCTCGGTGCCATTTACAGTGGTTACAGTCTCTGTGGTGGGCTTAGAACATAGTGGAATCCCCATCTTTGCTGCAAGATCCTGATCCATGTAATTGCCCACTGCTCCGCTATCAATGTAAGCTTCTAACGAATGCATGTTTGATGGCTGTTGATGGGTAATTAGGATCACGGGAAAGGCAAAATGGGAAGTCTGTAGTTGGATTTCTTCGCTCGACAATTGGACCCCTCAATTGCCGGGCTTGGTAGTTTTCCGACTCCTCACTTGGTTTCTCCTTGTCTGTGGCTCCTACGGTTCTTCTTGGTGGTTTAACTGGACATTCCTTAAGGAAATGGCCTGCCTTTCCACAGTACAGGCATAACTGCTGTTCCCTCCTCTTATCCTGTTCATCTTTGGTTAAAGGAGGCCTAACCCCTCCTAGTTGCATTGGTTCAGTGGTGCTTTCTCATCCCCGCTGGGCATGCTCTTTGGGACGCACAAACATGGGGCGTGCATCCGGTTTGCTTCGGTCTATTCTCCGATCTTGCAACCAGCGGTAGAGTTGCACCACCAGATTAATGAACTCGGCACAGTCCTTGGGTGGATCCACTACTTGGGCCAGTACGTCCTTTAACTCCCCTCGTAAGCCCCGGTGCAACAAGGTGGTTCGTTTGTCCTCAGCCCATTCTGCTTCGACCACCAGCCTATTAAAAGTGGCTATGTATGTCAACAGATCCTGGTTTTCTTGTAGAAGGGATAAAAGTTCATTATCCAAAGCCTGTCCATGGGAGTGACGAGCAAAGAGTTTTTACAGCTCCTGCTGAAAGCCCCCAAAATCGTGTAACAGTGGATTATCCTGGCTGATGAATGGCACCAACCAGTCTGCTGCACTACCACTCAAGTAGGACAAAACAAAGGCCACTTGTGATTGGTCATTAGGAAACGCCTCAGGTCGGCACAAAAAGTGGAGGCAACACTGATTCATCAAGGTCCCATATCCTCAGGGATTCCGGAGAAACGCAGCAGTGGAGCTAGTGGAACTGTCCCAGGTAGATTGATCTGACCGGATTACTCGTGGGTGTTGGCACAAATGAGCTAATTCCGGGCAACAGGGCTTGTCCGGCCTGCGATTGAAGGAGTTGTCTGACAAAATCATCAGTTTGTTCTTTGGCCACAATTAGTTCTCTCCGCAAGGCGTTGGTTTCTTGTCAGGCTGAATGTACCTCTGCATGTAACTGCCCCAACAACTGGGCCAACTGGTCGGTTTCTGAGGTTTCCATACTAGGCGCCCGGGTGGATTATTAAGTTTGGGCTTCGCATCCTGTAACGCTCACCTTGTATCCACAGGGACGCCACCCAACTGGTCTGGAGCGCTTCTGGGATGGATTCACCTCCCCCGGGGACTGGCGGTGCCGTGGGCTTAGTCTGTAAAGGGAGGAGTTCAGTTTTAGCCACAAACACCTTCCCTCGGGGCCCGCAACCTAAGTGTTCCCCTTGCAACCCCCTTGGAGCCTCTCTCACCTTGTATTTCGATAAGGTGTGCTCTCTGTCCTGCCGTTCTGTGCAGGGTTGCGTCGTGGCTGGGCACCTTTCTGCCGAATTACTTCACTGGCATGGTCCTGGGAGTCCGGGCCGGCTGTGATTCCGCTCTTGAGGTAAGTCTTTAGCTTTTGAAAGGAATGAGTGTCCGCAATTGTTGTTGCCCTGATGACCTTCTCCTTCTCTCGTTGATGCAGAAGGGATGATGGAGACGTCGAGCTGATGGAGAGGGCAGAGCTCGAGTAGGTGAGAGAATGAGCGAAGCGCAGTGCTATGAGCGTCTTTGGAAAAGGCTAACCTGTGCTATCCTTCCTTGCAGGTCACCGAGAAGTTCCTGGAAGAAATGCGGGCTGATGGAAGTGGAGCGTAGCATGGAAGAGGTCCGGGCGGCGGTAGAATTTCAAGGAGGGCTTCGGTAAGTAAGCGGAGACTGGAGGCGATGGAATAGAACGATTAATGCTTACTAATTGTCCTCTTCTTTTCTCTCCTCTCTAGGATGTTGCTAGTGGAAGAAGACGAGTTCCAGGGGAGATTCCGGAATGATCGAGGAGCTGGATGCAGAACAGGCAAGGAGGAATAACGGTGTTCTTCTCCTCCCTGAAGATGCAGGCCAAGGATGTTGCGAGCAGGTCTTGGTGAACGTCACGCTGCAAGTGCAGAACAACATGAAGCGCGTGCCTCCGATCGGGCGTGCCTTGAATAGCCATTGCCCAATGGAAGCTCCATCTATCATATGAGCCTGTCGCCAACGGCGCCAGGACTGGCTCCAGGACAGCCGAGAGGGGCATGACTGGGCCCTTGGGGCCTTGTAGGAATACTGTGGCAAGGGCCAGAGGCCCCGAGTTCTCAGGCCAGGGGTTAAGGTCGTGACACGTGCACTTCCATCAAAGACACACAACTACCTGGTCCATTCAAATTTTCCAATACAACTGCTGTAAATTGCAATGCAAATGTAGCAATTAATGTTCTATTGAAAATTCCAGCAATTGTTGAAAACATTTATTTAAGTGGCTCGGACCCGTTATGTTTACAAATGCTAATCCTTCACAGAAATGCAGTAAATAATCCTGACAACACTTACAGTGTCTCGGGAATAAGGCAGGAATTCGACTACTCTGCTGGAATGGTGAAATTCACGTTAAACAGGCAAGAAAATCTACAAGAATGTCTAATGTACTTACTACAAATACTTGAAAACAAAAACATACCCATAAATGAAATCTTTCACATTTCCTACATGTGGAAACATACATGCACTCTCTACAACCATGTAATTCAGGAAGAAGTCCCTAACGAGCGCTTTGTCTATGTATCAATACCTAACTGTGAATTCATTCCATTTCAGCAACATTTCAGCAACTGGTGCAAAATACAAACCATAGCATTTTGTGTACTTCTTGCAATTCAGATAATCGTTTGGCGTTACATATACAATCATATAGTCAACATGTACTATTAATGCTTTTAAGATACAATGGAGATGGAACCAAAAATAACTGCAAACTTACTACCTTCACACAGGGACAGGCATCATTTGGCAAGAAAACTTTCACAACAGTAGGCATAATCTACCACAGAAGCGACACAACCAGTGCATGCCACTATACTGCATACATTAGAAAGCAAGGTTCATGGTGGGAATGCAATGATACTTCCTTTATTCCAAAGCAGAGATAACCTGCACATCTTGCAACTGCCTACTTAATATTCTTGAAGCCAAAATATACTCATTGATGTACAAAATTATAATACCCTACTCCCCAGCACCCACCAGTACCTACGTAATTGCACAAAAAAATAATGACCTTCTACACTGTTGAACTTGAACAACTTATCTTACAGTAAGTATCCAATAAATGCATCAAGGGGTCGGTTCGACAATCTTTTCCACAATGATTACACTCAGAGAAACAATAATTGTACAAAAATTGCACTAATATTGTTTCCTACATGATAGGTAAAAGAAAAAGTACTAAGTACGACGGTTCAAAACTATCCTCAGTAACCTCTGAAAACACCAAGTATAACAGAATATGCCAGCTGGTATTTAACTGCAGCCAGAATACTGCAATATTACTTGCAGCATTGAAACAACCCAACTCAACCTTCAGCAACCACTGTGCTACAAACATATCCTCAAACACTTCCAAAGTATGAACAGTTACAGTACGCCAACAGGTATGTAACTGCCCTCACAATTCTGCAGTAGCACAGTGCATTGGCACAATACTTGCAAAACACCAGCAGCAACTGAACACATAAAGAAACAGTGCTAAAGAAAGCAGGTAAACAGTTAGAATACACCAACTACTATATAACGCCAACCATACTACCAACACATACAAAACAGAAATTGTACACCATTGCAATTCCTCCTACTGCAACAATACACCTTAAACATTGCTATAATCAGTGCAAACATTACTGTGAGTGTCTGTGCAACCTAACAGCAAATACACTTGGAAGTTTTTTTTTTTTTTTTATCCAGCATGGATTTTTTTATCCCACAGACCCATTGACTATGTAAAGAAACACAGGAACTGTGCACATTGCACAATACACTTGTTTAAAGTATAATACTTATGAAGTATTAATTATGAGGGTCCACGAATTACAAAAATATCTGCAATGTAATAATCTGCAATGTAATAAACTGCAAAGTAACAACCTGCTCTAACATGTTATGTTCTCTTTTTTCACAGATAATGAAGCAACGATTACTACAACATTTCACATCCCATACACACAAACTGCATAGGCCCTCCACAATAGAAGCAGTAACTAGGACATTAATGGTGTCATACTACTTTATAATCTGCAAAGTGTAATGTGTCCACATATTTCTGCAATCCACATACCAACGCCACAATGTTCAATTTACAGCTATATTGCACTGTGCTGCTTGTGCCCCCAGCCTACATGCTTCACTACACACCGTACAGTGTACGGGCTCCAGCCATGCACTCAATATTGGAGACCCTGACCACAACTACCGCAGCACAGTACAACCATGCATAGAAACATCTATCCACTTACCACAAACCCGACACATAACACAGCCACCTACCCCTTAGCCACTTCAGTTCACATTGTATGACATTACTTTTACACAATGGACAGCCTCTTTGCTGAATACCCTCTTCACCTAAGCCTGTAATAGGTGGACCCATTCAATGCACTATAGTACAGTATCCTACCCAATAATCTGCACAATCACAACAACCCAAACAGAAAAATGCATCCATATGTCTTACATAACTGTCCTATGTGCAGTAAGATTTGCCTCCTCCCATGCCACTGGCACTGTTTAGGGTATTAGGTCATCTTTGTTGTTATGTACACCATTTGAGTGAAAGGTATAGAACACAGAATAGAGTGGAGCACATGGTGCACAACTCGGCAGCCATATTGGAAAGTGTGCAGCACTCCTTGAAATGTCAAACTTCTGCTTCTCTTTTTTAAAGTGTACTGGAGACACAATTTGAAAACCGTACCCCCTTACAATGTTTGAAGAAGGTGTTCAGTAATTCCTTTTGTTTGATGAATGAGAGCCCCAAATATCTTTGTGCTGCAAGACACCAAACTGCGTAAGATGGCCCTGCCACCAACGTATGTGGAGCCATCGCACACACAGTCTGCCATCGTACACCATTGCTTCTAAGACACTGCACATATAAATAGTCCATAGGGGCTGTAAATGTACATTTTATGTATATTGTCATCTGTGCATTCAATGCAGCATCTGTAAGGTACCATCATCTCTCCATGTATGTCATACTAATTTCAACGTAACAACACTACTGACAATGGGAAATACACGGTGAAATCGAAACACGTTGACGCATTTATTTTTTTGCCGCATGGTTGCCGGAAAGTGAAACCTGACATACCTCTCTTTCAATAGGACACATGCTCATTGTATAACTGCCTTGAGTGGGACGCATGATTTGCTCCACGGGCAGACAGTCTATGAAATAAAAAAAACAAAGACAAAGATAACTTACAGTGTAGTTGCTGCGCACATGTTCCACCAAAGGTAGTTTGCATCTGTTCAATACAGCGTACACAGTAATTTCTCATCCACACAGTATAACCATGGAATTTGCAGAAGATATGTAAGTACTACTTTACATGACATGTGTATTTGGGATAAATTATACGCATAATTATGAAGTTACTGTACCATAGACTTTGCCTGTGTGCACTGTATGGGTTTGTAACACGAGTGCCATGTCTCCACCATTCAGCATAAATGGCAGCTATGACTGTTGTTGGTTTTGTTGACATGCTTCTCCAGTCCATGCAAATCTATACATAAAGCACAGCATTGAAAATGAATGCAACTCGTGCACTGAAACAGCACACCATATGCTCAATCGTGTGCTGCTAGATTGCCTGTAGTGTCCTTACAACGACCTTTCAAACACTTAAGAGTTGTATGCGCCTTCATTGCATTAAAATTATGAATGGCCACTGGTCCATACAGCACTCGTCCGCCACACAAACGTTGACAGGTAATATTGTAGTGTTGCATATTTTGCAAAACAGCTCCTGCATTGTCCTGCAATGAGAGGGGACCCCATGGGGACTTTTTTTCTTTATGTTTCTTTGCACACACACAGAGAGAATGTGCCGTGGGTCTGACGCCACTCACTGCCACTGACATCTTTTGTAAAAAGCAAACACATGAAAGGAGGGTGTGTTGGCAACATTTGAAAGACGATTCGCATGTGTGTAGCCGTAGAAGGAGAGAGGCACCTAGAAAACAGAGAGCAAGGCATTGGGTGAACATACGATCCTACTCAATAACACACAGGAGATCACCCAAAGGTCCATGACCCAACCACCTAGGGCCCGTTTATGACATCCTTCCCACAGACCCTTGTCCTGTACGCTGCCACTGATAACGGCTACTTAAATGCATACTTGTCAACCCCGCAGATTTAGACGGTTGGCTAAGGCTTTTTAAGCACTCCTACCGCCTACAGATTTGGGTGTTTGATCCTGCCACTTTTAATGTGTCTCTGTCAAATTGCTTTATGGCTCCCAGGGATTGATGACTGGTAGCAAGATACAGGCACAGCCAGCAGCTGCAGAGATCAGAGCTGCAGAATGAAAGGATCTGTGTGGGATTTTGGGGGGTGTGAAGTCCTTTTGATTGAAATGATGAACTGTGGCTGACCAGTCGTACCTCTGAGCGTTTGTGTGCAGAGGACATCAGGTCATCACTGGGACATTAGCACCTCAGCGTATGTGCAGACTGGGACAAACTTGTGCAAACGGGCAAGAGAGAGGTAAGCAAGGGGTCAATGGGAAGGACATTTGTGGGGCACTGTTATTGTAAAAATTAGTAACATTGCAAGGGGTTGACAGGAAGGCAGTCGGTGCAGCACTGTTGTACTACACAATACACATCTGAGACAATTAGTGCCTCTTGAGTGGCAACACTACTTTATCAGTAAGCTTTGCTGGGTCTAATTGACGGTAATACCTGCACATTCAATCTGATGTCCTTGACTAAATGCACATGAGAATGGCTTTGTTTGAAAGCCTAGTCAACATTTTTTAACACATTTCATCAATTTACTTATAATCTCACAATGAGTAAAAAATATTGTATAAACAGCCCGTATAATTTTCAAAACAATATTCAATACATAATATAGTTCTTCTCCCAGTCAATGGGAGGAAAATAAAACAAGACGAAACTTGTAACAGAGGAACTTGCGGCTCTACCCCTTTTTCAGGAGCAATCAACTGTGAAATAACATATAAAGAAACCTTGTAAGGCAAATATTTCACTTACATTTCCACAGAATTTCCATGCATAAATAGGATACTCATGCCTTTTGGTGTCATGGTCCCAACCACTATGATTACATCATTACATGTTTGAAAACGGCAACCCTTCTGGTGGCATTGTATCGTACCCTTTTCCAAGATCCGGGACACCCGCGGTGGGGAGTTGGAGGGGTGTGTGTGAATGGAGGAGGTTCTGAGCATATATATGATGTCACACATTAAAATAATTTGGACAAAACGCCCTTATCCTAGTGCAGCAATCTCTAATAAAATGCCTAATGCCCTTTGCAAGCCATTTCCGAGTGCAGCGCCAAGGACTGACACTGATCATGCTGAGGGTTAATCATCTGTCAGTGTATTCTACAGTGCAGCGCACTCACATTGAAAGAGCAAGATGGCACAGCAGAGTGCAGTGTGCTGACAACTAACATTTAATTCGAAGAGGAGAAAAAGAACCAAAGAAGATTGGCGCATACTTAAGGCATGATTTACAAAAGCTTTTTTCAAATGGAAAATCCTATTAAAAGCGCTTTGTAGATCAGGCACTAAGGGGTCGATTCATGGAATTAATGTGTGCCGAAAATTCCCGCGCAGAGGTGCCAAAACGTGCGAATCGCAGGAAAAGTGCAAAAATCGCAGTGCAAGTGCGAAAATCGCAGGAAAACCAGCGCACAGCGATTCATGGAAGTCCGTGCGCGAGAAAAACATTGGATGTGCGCTAAAAATGTGCGCTGCACACGCCGGCGCACAAGTCATCCAACAGTGCGCGCCACGGCCACTGCGAAATCGCACATAGCGCGGCGCACATCACAAAAGTAGGCGGAACACGGGGCGTAACACTCGGAATGGGGAAAAACGCTTGAAAATATGGGCTTCACGGGGGAAGTACAGGAGGCAAGTGCGCGGAACGCCCACACGCTCACCTACAACCCGTATTCATGGAATCGAATGAAAGAAAGCAGGCGGTAGCGCCCCTGCGACTGAAAAAATGTGCGCCAAAATGTGCGCTAACAAAAAGCACCCATATACAGCCATGATGAATGGCCGATACAGTGGCCCTCTAGGACAAATGAGGTGCAAAGGGGCACCGACAAACACGGACACCCGCTGTGTGAAAAATAGCGTGTGCGCGTGTTCCTGGGTGCGCGGGAAGTTCCACACGCGGTTAGCCTGGGTAAGTGTACTTCGGGGTGCGCGGGAAGTTCCACACGCGATTAGCCTGGGTACGTGTACTACGGGATGCGTGGGAAGACCCACACGCGATTGTCCTGGGTAGGTGGGGGTGCGTGGGAAGTTCCAGACGCGATTGGCCTGGGTATGTGTACTACGGGGTACGCGGGAAGTTCCACACGCGATTGGGCTGGGTAGGTGGGGGTGCGCGGAAAGTACCACACGCGATTGGCCTGGGTACGTGTACTTCGGGGTGCGCGGGAAGTTCCATACGCGATTGGCCTGGGTACGTGTATTCCGAGTTGCGCGGAAGATTCACACGCGATTTCTGCAGGGTACGTGTATTCCGGTGGTGCCGGGGAATGCTACACGTGATCTGGCCATGTGGGTCCCCCCAGGTGTTCCCTCTACACCCTCCACAGCCCCTGCAGGCAGCCCACACCACAGGGTACTACCCTGCACCCCTGCTCATGTCCCACAGGCAACCCATCCAACATGGCCATGCCCACCAGCCAACCCACATGTCACCTTGCACTACTGATCACCAACACATGTCTCCCACCACCCCCACCACCCAGCAGTGCAGGGGCAGCCTCCACCAGGCCCCCACTCATGTCTCCCACCACCACCACCCCCCAGCAGTGCAGGGGCAGCCTCCACCAGGCCCCCGCTCATGTCCCCTATTACCCCCGCCCCCAGCAGTGAAGGGGCAGCCTCCACCAGGACCCCACTCATGTCCCCATGTACCCCCACCCCCCAGCAGTGCAGGGGCAGCCTCCACCAGGCCCCCACTCATGTCTCCCACCACCCCCACCACCCCCACCCCCCAGCCACCAGGGGCAGCCTCCACCAGGCCCCCACTCATGTCTCCCACCACCCCCACCCCCCAGCCACCAGGGGCAGCCTCCACCAGGCCCCCACTCATGTCTCCCACCACCCCCCACCCCCCAGCAGTCAGGGGCACCCTCCACCAGGCCCCCACTCATGTCTCCCACCACCTCCTACCCCCCAGCAGTCAGGGGCACCCTCCACCAGGCCCCCACTCATGTCTCCCACCACCCCCAACCCCCCAGCAGTCAGGGGCACCCTCCACCAGGCTCCCACTCCTGTCTCCCAGCACCCCCACCCCCCAGCCCAGGGGCAGCCTCCACAAGGCCCCCACTCATGTCCCCTATTACCCCCACCCCCCAGCAGTGCAGGGGCAGCCTCCATCAGGCCCCCACTCATGTCCCCTATTACCCCCACCCCCCAGCAGTGCAGGGACAGCCTCCACCAGGCCCCCACTCATGTCTCCCACCACCCCCTACCCCCAGCAGTCAGGGGCACCCTCCACCAGGCCCCCACTCATGTCTCCCACCACCCCCTACCCCCCAGCAGTCAGGGGCACCCTCCACCAGGCTCCCACTCCTGTCTCCCAGCACCCCCACCCCCCAGCCACCAGGGGCTGCAGGGGCAGCCTCCACCAGGCCCCCGCTCATGTCCCCTATTACCCCCACCCCCCAGCAGTGAAGGGGCAGCCTCCACCAGGACCCCACTCATGTCCCCATGTACCCCCACCCCCCAGCAGTGCAGGGGCAGCCTCCACCAGGCCCCCACTCATGTCTCCCACCACCCCCACCCCCCAGCCACCAGGGGCAGCCTCCACCAGGCCCCCACTCATGTCTCCCACCACCACCACCCCCCAGCCACCAGGGGCAGCCTCCACCAGGCCCCCACTCATGTCTCCCACCACCCCCCACCCACCAGCAGTCAGGGGCACCCTCCACCAGGCCCCCACTCATGTCTCCCACCACCTCCTACCCCCCAGCAGTCAGGGGCACCCTCCACCAGGCCCCCACTCATGTCTCCCACCACCCCCAACCCCCCAGCAGTCAGGGGCACCCTCCACCAGGCTCCCACTCCTGTCTCCCAGCACCCCCACCCCCCAGCCACCAGGGGCAGCCTCCACAAGGCCCCCACCCATGTCCCCTATTACCCCCACCCCCCAGCAGTGCAGGGGCAGCCTCCATCAGGCCCCCACTCATGTCCCCTATTACCCCCACCCCCCAGCAGTGCAGGGGCAGCCTCCACCAGGCCCCCACTCATGTCTCCCACCACCCCCTACCCCCAGCAGTCAGGGGCACCCTCCACCAGGCCCCCACTCATGTCTCCCACCACCCCCTACCCCCCAGCAGTGCAGGGGCACCCTCCACCAGGCTCCCACTCCTGTCTCCCAGCACCCCCACCCCCAGCCACCAGGGGCAGCCTCCACCAGGCCCCCACTCATGTCCCCTATTACCCCCACCCCCCAGCAGTGCAGGGGCAGCCTCCACCAGGCCCCCACTCATGTCCCCTATTACCCCCACCCCCCAGCAGTGCAGGGGCAGCCTCCACCAGGCCCCTACTCATGTCCCCTATTACCCCCACCCCACAGCAGTGCAGGGGCAGCCTCCACCAGGCCCCCACTCATGTCCCCCTGCACCCCCACCCCCCAGCCGTGCGATTTGCCTGGGTACGTATACTTCGGGGTGCGCGGGAAGTTCCACACGCGATTGGCCTGGGTACGTGTACCTCGGGGTGCGCAGGAAGTTCCACATGCGATTAGCCTGCGTACGTGTACTTCGGGGTGCACGGGAAGTCCCACACGCGATTGGCCTGGGTACGTGTACTTCGGGGTGTGCGTGAACTTCCACACACGATTTGCCTGGGTACGTGTACTTCGGGGTGCGCGGGAAGTCCCACACGCGAGTGGCCTGGGTACGTGTACTTTGGGGTGCGCGGGAAGTCCCACAAGCGATTGGCCTGGGTACGTGTACTTCGGGGTGCGCGTGAACTTCCACACGCGATTTGCCTGGGTACGTGTACTTCGGGGTGCGCGGGAAGTCCCACACGCCAGGTGCGCGTGAACTTCCACACGCAATTGGGCCTGTGAGAGTGGGGTACATGTATTCCTGGGGTGGGCGGGAATATTTACCCACGACTGTGCCTGTGAGAGCGTGCTACGTGTATTCCTGGGGTGGGCGGGAAGATTCACACGTTCGCCTACGACGTGCCAAAAAATAAATGGTCCAATCCTGAGACACGTACGCCAGCATGAAGCAGGCGTACGTCGACCCGCGTAGCATAAAAGTGCGCGCAAACAACAAACAAGCTCATACGCCAGGATGAATATACCATTCCTAGCAGCAGTGGCCGTGGGTTACCAAAGGAGGAGGAGGAGGATAGTGAGGGCCCGAATTTTCACTCCCAGAACCAGCCTTTTTGGGATGCCTGATGACCAGGTGTATGGGAGGTACAGGTTTCCCTCACACATAATACTGGACCTGGTCAGTGAGTGGGAGGATGACCTCACATCACCCACCCTGTGCTCCCAAGCACTCAGCCCCCTGGAGAAGGTCCTCAATGTACTGCACTTATTGGCCACAGGATCATTTCAGCGGAAAAGTGCCATAGTGGGTGGGGTGTCACAGGCCACGCAGTCACGCTGCCTACACCAGGTCTTGAACATCATCACTGCACGCCCATCAGTCCGTAGGCACATATACCTGCCCAGGACACCTGCAGAAAGGCAGGCTGCCACCCTCGATTTCTACGGTGTGGCACAATTCCCAAAAGTGCTAGGTGCCATTGACTGCACCCATGTGGCACTACGTCCCCCCAGGGCATCTCAGCACATCTATAGGAACTGCAAGCACTGGCATTCCATCAACGTGCAGGTAGTATGTAATGCTAAGGGAATCATCACCTCAGTATATGCCAACTATCCAGGGTCCACCCACGACAGCTTCATTTACCGAATGTCTACCCTAAGCCGGGACCTAGAAGCTGGGCGGCATGGCGATACATGGCTGCTTGGTGAGTATGAATGCCACTGCACATGCATGCATGTCAGATGCAGAGTTATGTCACTACCCCACTAATGATACCCATCACCTCCTCACCAGGGGACAGTGCCTACCCTCTGAGCACCCACATGATGACGCCAATTCGGAACCCCATCACGCCTCCAGAGGTAAGATACAACACAGCCCATATTGCAACCCGGGGCATAGTGGAGCGCACATTTGGAGTGCTCAAGTCACGCTTTCGCTCCCTTGACCGTTCTGGCGGGCAGCTGTTATATGCGCCCCCAGTAGTGTGCAGGATCATAGTGGCAGCATTTGTCCTGCACAATGTTGCAACATGCCGGGGCCTGGCCATGGACATGGTGGTGCCCCCACATCCCCAACCACATGCACGGCCGCTGCGCATGGGAGGGGAGCGGGCACGGGGTGAGGCAGCCCGTACGCAGCTGGTGGCTAATTACTTCACATAGAAATCACATCCCAGTGGAGTGCACACAGGCCTGGCACATACCATCTGATAAGCAATGATGACTCGACCTGACAATTAAGACGAACAAAGGGACTGTCAACTGTCAGAACCATAGCAGCCTGAGATTGTTCATGTGGAAGTGTCACAATGTGTGCATCCCTACCTACACAAACACCACCAATGCAGTGTCATGAAAAGACACTTCCATGCTGCAGAAATGAATACCCACTTGCAAAATACTACATTAAAACAGTGCCATGTCACCCAACCCCCTGCCCGGCACGGCCACACAACACACCATGGCATGTCATGCAATGTGAGAGGAAAGAAATTAATCCCCACAACATGCCCCAAGTGTCACCAGCTACAGTGTCCCTTATGGAAACATGTCCACACATGAAATGCTCACAGTAATGAAAGACCTACAACCCACATTACCAAATACTTACCAAGAATACCAATCACCTACACAACCTCCAACCTACCTTAAACATGACATTACAGACTTAAAAATTAGCTAGCCTCACAACCTGATGATGACAGCCCTCCGAACACTTCCAAGTATACAGTGTTAGCGCCACGCAAGAGTGTAGGTGCACTGCTTACAACATGGACTCCAGTTCCAAGGTGGACCGCATTGTGAAGACATGAGGAATGGACCTGCAAATATGGAGGATGAGATGGACGCAGTGTACAATACAACAACAATATGCACTATGAATGTATACACAGTATTGACTACAGACTGCCCACACAGCTCATGGGAGTCCAATGTCACCATGTACGTCAATGTCACTTGGGCACACCCTTTGCAAGCCCATGGAAACGGGAAGCAGGAGGGGTGTGTGTGACAAAAAACCAAGCATCTGTATCAAATCCATGACAAGCCTGCATGTGCCCAGCCACAATGCAGCGTATGCCCACGGGAGCCACACAAGGCAACACACTGTCCCAAAAAAAAAAAAAAAAAAAAAAAAAAAATGGCCATTAATGGACCCGGGGGGGTTGGGGAGGCCACCCAGGAGGTATGAGGACAGGGTGCACACCAAAACCCACCTATGTGGATCTTGCGAAAAAAAACACCTCCATGGGCTCATGACCTACACGGCTACCCTATTGTGGGAGTATCACTGCTGTCGCTATCCTCACCCTCTGCAGCTGCATCAGGAGGTGGTGGCACTATGGGAGGCAGCCCACGCAAAGCCCTAGTCTGTTCCTCCATGGCTGCAAGCATGCGTGTGTGGTAGGTCTCGTTCTGGAGGATAAGTGTGCAGAGTTCCCCATGCAACAACTCACGGGATGCCCGGACCTCCGCCCTAGTTGCCTGCATCTCAGCTGAGAGCGTAAGGGTGAGACGCTCCAGCTGCTGTTCTGTCCTTCGGTTTGTTGAAGCCTCAAGCTCAACAAGAGTCGTCCTGAGGTGAAGGAGTTCCAGCCTCAGGGCTTCCCTGTGGCTCTGGGACTCTATGGAGAAGGCTTGCTGCAGAGTCAACAGTGCCGCCCGCCTGTCCCTGTTGGACGCCAACATGTCTTCCCTGTGTGACTGGCAGATGGAGTCGGTTGCCTGCTGTAGTCGCTCCATCAGCCTTTCGGGGGGGATAATGGAAGTGGCCACCCTATCCATGGCCTGAACCATCATCTCTGATGATGCTGCCTCTTGGGTTGCCATACCGTAAATGGATTGCTCCCATGTGGTATTGCCAGGTGGCGTACGGCCACCACGTCGGCGGGCACCACACCTGTCTGGGGCAAGGCGAACTGCGCCTTGCTGTGCCGGCACTGCCTGAGGCTGCAGGACTGCATTCCCCCTCTGATCTGCTGGCCCAGGAACAGGATCAGATGTCGCGGAGTGTGACCTTGCATCCGTAACCACCAAAGGCGTACCTGCCAACACTGACATCCGCATTGAGGGTTCTAACCCTGGTGCAGGTGGGTCAGACAGAACAGAATCCCTCCCAGGAACACTCACCTGCGACGGCACGTAGGTCTCATCATCCGAATCAACACCTGAGTACAGCTCGGGGGAGGTGCAGCCAGAGACACCACCACCACACCACGTCCCTCACTGGTGGTCGGTCGGCCTTCAGACCCCTCCTGGGTCTGCACCATCTCCACAACCCCAGCAGTATCAAGTGTGTCTTCCCCTGCAAAGACATAAAAGAAAACAAATGGAAACAGGCATTAGCACTATGGCACACAATTAGGGCTGAGAGGCTACAGAAACAGTACTTGATTGACACATGTCCCACATGACTAAAACACCCCATGCATGCACCGTCACTGCGTGTGATGGAGAGGCAGATGGCACACATTGATGACACCAAGATGGAAGATGAACACATTTGCTGCATGCTGCCTAGCAGTGGCATCACACATTGGCCAGTGATTGGCAGGTCAAATACACATGCCATCTCACAGATGGAATGTACCCTAGCCATGAAGTGAAGAGGGAGAGGAGGTCACCAATTGTTCATTCAGTCCAGTTTGTTCATATAATTGATTATTTTCATTGTAATGGTTCAAATGTTCAACCTGCAGCTGCCAGTCAAAAATGGTCCTATAGCACAGGGACATGTCCAAACTAATCATGTCCACGAAACTGAGCCAGTCCACTGTACCATAGCCATGTCAGACATGTGACAATAGGACTGAGAAATCCCGAGTAAAAGTGATGGTATGCAAACAATCTGCCTGAATAAACAGAGGTAAATAAGCAACAGTGTTGTGGCAAGATGACACTCCAAGGGCAACTGGCGTGGTGTTGGGCTGGATGTCTAATGTTGGCCGAAGGGATGCTGCTATACCCAAATGCTGTTGCCAAGAATGTATAGGAAGAGGCACATGGGTGAGCCGAACCACTCAGACACACACACCCTCCCCTGGCACCCAAACAGAAGCCCTCCCACACACACCATGCACATGGATGACACACACATGCATGTGCACTCACCTGACAATACCTCGTAATCTGCCACTTCTCCCATGCCTTGGATCTGTTCCTCCGTGACGTAGGTCCCAGCAACCTGCTCATGTGGAGTGATTTCTATGTCGTCTGCTGGAGACCCACCTCCAGTCACTAGAGTTGGGGCATGACTTGAGGCCAGCTTATTCTTTGCCCTGCGCTTCAGGTCATTCCAGCGCTTGTAGCATTCATTAGCTGTGCGCCTCACGATTCCAAGGGCACTTATGATGTCCGCAATGGTCTGCCAGTGCGCCTGACGTTGTGCAGGTGTGGTCTTGGATCCTGCAACAATCACCATTTCGCGGTCATGTGCGGACACATACTCTACAAGTGCATTCAGTTCGGCCTCATTGAAGCTGGGCTTCCTTGACGGGCCGGACTGTGTAGCCGTGTCTGGGGCATCAGCCTCTACTGGACGAGCACTCTTCCTCTTCCGCTTGGAAGGCGGTGGGGATCCAGAGTGTCCTGCGCCGCTCTGGACACTAGGGGCAGCAGCGTGGGATTGCACACTCAGCATGGGAGTTGGTGCAGGCATTATCTCAAGTGTGATGGTGTCAGGGGGAATGTCAGCATGATGGACTTGGACCGACACTGTCCTGGATGGGTGTGTGAGAGGTGGGGTGGATGGAGCCGCAGCTGCCCCTGCAGCCTCCCCAGCCTGCCTATGTGGTGCAGCAGATGAGCTAGCTGCCCCTGATTCAAGTAGCCTGATGACACCAACATTCACCAGCGCACGTGGCCTAGACCTGCTGGCCTGGAAGTCAGCCATGGAGTCACCCTGTGCCAGGTCTGGTTCCACAGTGGGCTGGTCCAACAAGGGCTGAGCATGGATGGTGTCAGCCACGGTAACCTCAACCAGGGGGGGGGGCATGGGTGTCCCTGACTGCTCCTCCACACATGGGGGGCTAGGGGCACCCTGCAAGTCACGGCCACATCCCCTACCGGATCCACAACGGCCACCACTTGGGGCTCGGCCACCTTTGCCACCCTTACGGCTTGTTCGCCTCCCAGCCATGGCACTGATGTTATTGTGCGTATTGGAGTCGATGTGAACTATTGTCCTGGGCAATTGGGGGTCAAAGGGGTTGGGTACCAGATGGTAATCGTACCCTAGTGCTCTAGCAAGGCTGTATGCCACCTCTGGGGAAAGATGACGGGTCACGCCACGCACAGGTACCCCATAAAAGCAAAGTAAGGTGCACGCAACCCCTCCTAGACCACGTGCGTGGAAAAATAAACCTGCACTACGCTGTGGCACCCAGGAACACAAGAATGAACGTGTGCATGTCACACGCAGCCTAGAATGACCTCTGAAGAGGTACGCGACAAACAGGGAAAGCACAGATGTTAAATACATGCGCGACTCACCGTCCGCCAGGAACAAAAGCGTGAAAAATATGCGCGTGTGCACGTTGGCAACACCCCCGCCAAAAGAAGAATTGTACGCTGTCTGAGGAGACAGGACAACAGTAGTAGGGAACGTTGTTTGAGGAAACAGGCCCAGGAAAAAGAGGAAAAGAGAAAAAGCTGTCAGAGGTAACAGGGAGTACGAACTGGAAATGCCGTGAAGTAAATCGCGTGTGAACCGACAAGAAGTACAGATTTCACCCACTCGCTCTCCACGAAAAGCACGTACAAGGAAATGGCGTTCTAAACGTACCTTTTATACACACGTCACAGACGCACATACGCGATGAGGCCATTTCCACCAATTACGCGCTTTGACACTCGGACGTGTATCTCTTCATTTTTACACGTGCCATTTTCTACGGCCATGCGTGTGACGTCACAGCTGCGCATGGTGGCCTTTGTTACAATGAAATCGCATATGCGAGTACACATTGTAAAACTGCACGTCCGAGTGTCATCGCGTGTAATCGGAGGGAAGTGAGCATACACGCGATTGGCCTGGGTACGTGTATTTTTGGGGTGCGCAGGAAGTTCCACACGCGATTGGTGGAAATCCACGTGTGCTCTGTCATCACGTGTAATGAGGGAAACACCCGTGCGCCTCCCGTCACAGACGCGCTCACGCGCTAAGGGCCTTTGGTCCAATGAAATCGCATATGCAAGCTAACGTGCATACGCACTAGGGGCCTTTCCTCGAATTACACGCAGACGTGCAGGATTTTCACGTGCCAAATCACTCCGTATCAAGCTGGCCACGCGTAAGCACACGGAAAACAATGCTCCTGCCCAAAAGGCCGAATTACTGCCCCCCAGAGCCCCGAGCAGCCTCCCACGAGCCATCTGCTGCTGCCTGCCTGCTGCCACCATGCCCTGCCATTTGGTGCCTGCACATCAGCCATCTGCAGGGGTCCATTTGCTGTGTCCACCCCTGCTGGAATAGAAGACTCCCGACTGGGATACCATCGCTCCACAGCCCAGCCCCAGGTTGCCCACCCACTCCTGCCTCTGGGGTTGCCATGTCGGGCACTGCAACATCTGGCAACAATGGCAACCCCCGCCCAGAGAGGCAGAGGGGCACTAGCTTCACTGCCACCGAAGTTGGTGTCCTGGTGGACCAAGTCCTGGGGCAGTATGATGCCCTCTTCGGAAGTAAGCGCGCCAACAAGGAAGGACGGACTCGGATCTGGACGGACATCGTGACCGCCATCAATGTGGAGAGGGTGGCAGTCCGCGACTACCAACGTGTCAAGAAGCGCTGGGATGACTGCAGGTCCAGGACCCTCTTGAAGGCCCGGCGCCTCGTGGAGGGGGGCCGGGGCCGCATGAGTACCATCCAGATGAGGGTCCTGGAACGCGTAGGCCCAGCGCTCCAGACCCAGATCCTTGAGAGGCAGACCCGTCTGGAGTTGAGCGTTAAGTGGCCAAGCATTGCTGTGTGAGACAGGGCATGTCGCAGTGTGCTGGTTGTCTGATACTTGCCTGTATGTGTGACATAGGCCATGTATGCATGTGTGTGTGCAGGGACGTCATGCATGTGAGACCAGTAATGTGTGAACCACACGGTTGGTGCATGTGTTCAAATGCAACATGGGTTGCCCTATGCGGAATGGCCACATGAAAGCATGCCAGTCTCTGTTCCTGGACATGGGTGAGGTATGGGTGCTGATGCCATGTACATGTATGCTGTCCATGTCTGTGTGTCTGACCTGCATGTCTGTGACTTGTGAATGCCAGGGATGCATGACACATGTCTGTCGCAATGTTCAGGTTCACTGATGCAGCCTAGTCATCCTTGTATCCACTGTGTCTGTGGTGTACGACTCCAGATGGATGAAACTAGAGTGAAGTGTGTGCATGTGATAGGCATGGCACATGATGCATGTGAGTTCCAAAACAACAGTGTATGTTTCAAGAATCACTTGGACATGTATGCTAATGTCCATAGCATGCGCCATGCCTGTTACCGCATGTGTTTTACCTGCACTGAGCCATGGGTTGTGGAGGGACATGATGGAAGTGATCTTTGAAAGTGCCACTCATCTGCTATTGCTTCCTGTCTAGTGGACCATTGTACAGTACCCTGATGCTTGTGTTCTATGTCTCCCTCTACACAGCGCCACGTGAAGAAGAGGGCGGAGACGGCTCTGTGGAGCAAAGCGGCGGGGATGCCCCCACGGCTGCAGCGGAAGGGGTGGGTGAGCCCCCACAGGGGCTTGCAATGGTGGAGGACGGGGTGGAGCCATCCAGGTTGGTGGTTTCCACAGAGGAGGAGGAGGCCGCTACTGAGGCGCACATGGGGCTTGGTGGGGGCATCCCTGCTGGTGCAAGTGTTGCAGTCCAGGGGCAGGGGCAGGAGGCAGCACAGGTCGCCGTGGAGGGGCCTGTGCATGTCACTGTCCATGACACTGTGACTGCACCACCATGCACCAGCAGGGATGCCCCATCCCAGGCCCGTCCGCAGGTAGGGGGGATGTCCATGTTATCTGACTCCCGTCCACCTGCGGACGAGGGGACCCCTGGCCGTAAGGAGAAGGTCCTGATTGGTGTTGCGTTGCGCACAGGTGCAATTCGTGATGAGGTGCGTGCTTCCCTGGAGGAGCATGCACGTCATCACGGAGAGCACCGTGCCGACATGGCCCAGTTGGGAACGGCCATGGTCGGGGGTTTCCTACATGTGTCGGCCAATCTGGCGACCCTCTCCTCCTCTGTGGAGACTAAGCACCAGTCGTTCTCCATGCCGTCGTCTGGCCCAGATGCCACCAGGGCCCCCTGTGGACCTGCCCGACCAATGCAGCCGGCTCGGTGGGGATCCCATCCCTGCCACAGTCGGGAGTCGGAGGTCCAGCAGGGGTGGACACACCAGCAACTGGACCCCAGCAGATGGAGGATGTGACGGCATCATTGGGCAGGGCACGTGCATGACGGCGTCGGTGGATACCATCAGCCTGGATGCCGTACTGGCACAGGCAGTTGCGTCGAAGGCAGCGGCAGGCTCGACGTGGGAGGCATCATGGCTCGAGGCCATCAACATCAGGGGTGCAGGCATCAGCCGGAAGGCAGAAGAACCCTGGAATGGGAGTGGCTTCCGTGTGGGAGCGGTTGGGCCAGCAGATAGGTGCGGAGCGGCAGCGGGCAGAGGAGGAACGGCTCACAATGGTCAGGGCGGAGAACTCCATGCGGAGGGCGCTGAGGTGGTCTGAGTGCCTCGAGGGTCTTCGCAGGGAGTTGGAGCTGGACACTGCTTTATCCCTGCGAGACCTCGGGGCCAGGGAACATGCCCGCCTCCAAGCCATTGAACAGGAGTTCGATGATGCCCTGGCCCATGACAACATCCAGTGAGCCGTTGGACTTGCCCGCTGCCCATGTAAATAGTGATGTAGTTAGTGTTAGGTTTCCTTTGTTTTTGCATTTTCTTTGGACCTTTTGGACAATGGGCCACATTTTTGTATATAGTTATTTTTTATTAGGTAGTGTTGTTAGATAGGTTTCATTTCTTTTGTTGGGATCATGGACCCTGGCTTGTTCACCTGTACATAGTTCACTGTTGGATTTTCTTTTCTTTTTACAATTTACCCATGGAGCAATGGCTTTCAATTATAATTTCCCATTGGATTTTCTTTTCTGGACTGTGACTTTGGACACCATTCCTTTGGATTCTGATTTTTGGTTTTGCATTTTTTCATGGACATGCTTCTTTTTACTTTTTTTACATTCCCATTTCTGTTAGTTTATTTTAAATTCAATTCATGTTTTCTTTAATACATATTTTTTGATCAAACTTCAATGTGTAGTATCATCTCATTGGTTTCATGCATATCATGATATGGATTTTGAGATTCACTGACACCCATTGGGTGTATGTGAGGGACATGTGTTCGTTTCCAAAATTGCAATTGCTGTTCTATCATGTTATTGCCATTTCTGAGTGGGTGGATGCAATACTCGGGTGGGTGTTTTGCATTTGGAGGCTGACCATAAGGACCGGGGATCTAGATTGTGATGACATGTTGGCTGGGGAACATGAGTTGGACATGTGTGGGGGCCTGCTGGCAGGTGCCCCACAGTGCTGGCGGTGGTGGTGCAGGGGAACATGAGTTGGACATGAGTGGGGGCCTGCTGGCAGGTGCCCCACAGTGCTGGGGGGTGGGGGTAATAGGGACATGAGTGGGGGCCTGGTGGAGGCTGCCCCTGGTGGCTGGGGGGTGGGGGTGGTGGGAGACATGAGTGGGGGCCTGGTGGAGGCTGCCCCTGGTGGCTGGGGGTAGGGGTGGTGGGAGACATGAGTGGGGGCCTGGTGGAGGCTGCCTCTGCACTGCTGGGGGGTGGGGGTAATAGGGGACATGAGTGGGGGCCTGGTGGAGGCTGCCCCTGGTGGCTGGGGGGTGGGGGTGCTGGGATTCAAGAGTGGGAGCCTGGTGGAGGGTGCCCCTGACTGCTGGGGGGTAGGAGGTGCAGGGAGACAGGAGTGGGGGCCTGGTGGAGGGTGCCCCTGACTGCTGGGGGGTGGGGGTGGTGGGAGACATGAGTGGGGGCCTGGTGGAGGCTGCCCCTGGTGGCTGGGGATGGGGGTGGTGGGAGACGTGAGTGGGGGCCTGGTGGAGGCTGCCCCTGGTGGCTGGGGGGTAGGGGTGGTGGGAGACATGAGTGGGGGCCTGGTGGAGGCTGCCCCTGCACTGTTGGGGGGTGGGGATAATAGGGGACATGAGTGGGGGCCTGGTGGAGGCTGCCCCTGGTGGCTGGGGTTGGGGGTGCTGGGAGACAGGAGTTGGAGCCTGGTGGAGGGTGCCACTGACTGCTGGGGGGTGGGGGTGGTGGGAGACATGAGTGGGGGCCTGGTGGAGGGTGCCCCGGACTGCTGGAGGGTAGGGGGTGCAGGGAGACATGAGTGGGGGCCTGGTGGAGGCTGCCCCTGCACTGCTGGGGGGTGGGGGTGGTGGTAGACATGGGTGGGGCCCTGGTGGAGGCTGCCCCTGCACTGCTGGGGGGTGGGGGTGGTGGGAGACATGAGTGGGGGCCTGGTGGAGGCTGCCCCTGCACTGCTGGGGGGTGGGGGTGATGGGAGACATGAGTGGGGGCCTGGTGGAGGCTGCCCCTGGTGGCTGGTGGGTGGGGGTGGTGGTAGACATGGGTGGGGCCCTGGTGGAGGGTGCCCCTGACTGCTGGGGGTGGGGGTGGTGGTAGACATGTGTGGGGCCCTGGTGGAGGGTGCCCCTGACTGCTGGGGGGTAGGGGTGCAGGGAGACAGGAGTGGGGGCCTGGTGGAGGCTGCCCCTGCACTGCTGGGGGGTGGGGGTGATGGGAGACATGAGTTGAACATGAGTGGGGGCCTGGTGGAGGCTGCCCCTGGTGGCTGGGGGGTGGAGGTGGTGGTAGACATGAGTGGGGGCCTGGTGGAGGCTGCCCCTGCACTGCTGGGGGGTGGGGGTAATAGGGGACATGAGTGGGGGCCTGGTGGAGGCTGCCCCTGGTGGCTGGGGAGTGGGGGTGCTGGGAGACAGGAGTGGGAGCCTGGTGGAGGGTGCCCCTGCACTGCTGGGGTGTGGGGGTGGTGGGAGACATTAGTGGGGGCCTGGTGGAGGCTGCCCCTGGTGGCTGGGTGGTGGGGGTGGTGGGAGACATGAGTGGGGGCCTGGTGGAGGCTGCCCCTGGTGGCTGGGGGTGAGGGTGGTGGGAGACAGGAGTGGGAGCCTCGTGGAGGGTGCCCCTGCACTGCTGGGGGGTGGGGGTAGTGGGAGACATGAGTGGGGGCCTGGTGGAGGGTGCCCCTGGTGGCTGGGGGGTGGGAGTGGTGGGAGACATGAGTGGGGGCCTGGTGGAGGCTGCCGCTGGTGGCTGGGGGGTGGGGGTGGTGGGAGACATGAGTGGGGGCCTGGTGGAGGCTGCCCCTGGTGGCTGGGGGGTGAGGGTGGTGGGAGACATGAGTTGGACATGAGTGGGGGCCTGGTGGAGGCTGCCCCTGCACTGTTGGGGGGTGGGGGTGCAGGGAGACAGGAGTGGGGGCCTGGTGGAGGCAGCCCCTGCACTGCTGGGGGGTGGGGGTGATGGAGACATGAGTTGGACATGAGTGGGGGCCTGGTGGAGGCTGTCCCTGGTGGCTGGGGGTGGGGGTGGTGGTAGACATGAGTGGGGGCCTGGTGGAGGCTGCCCCTGCACTGCTGGGGGGCAGGGGATGCAGGGAGGCATGAGTGGGGCCTGGTGGAGGCAGCCCCTTGTGGCTGGGGGGTGGGGGTGGTGGTAGACATGGGTGGGGCCCTGGCAGAGGCTGCCCCTGCAATGCTGGGGGGTGGGGGTGGTGGGAGACATGAGTGGGGGCCTGGTGGAGGCTGCCCCTGGTGCCTGGGGGGTGGGGGCGGTAGTAGACATGGGTGGGGCCCTGGTGGAGGGTGCCCCTGACTGCTGGGGGGTGGGGTGGTGGTAGACATGGGTGGGGCCCTGGTGGAGGGTGCCCCTGACTGCTGGGGGTAGGGGGTGCAGGGAGACAGGAGTGGGGGCCTGGTGGAGGCTGCCCCTGGTGGCTGGGGGGTGGGGGTGGTGGGAGACATGAGTGGGGGCCTGGTGGAGGCTGCCCCTGGTGGCTGGGGGGTTGGGGTGGTGGGAGACATGAGTGGGGGCCTGGTGGAGGCTGCCCCTGGTGGCTGGGGGTGAGGGTGGTGGGAGACATGAGTTGGACATGAGTGGGGGCCTGGTGGAGGCTGCCCCTGCACTGCTGGGGGGTGGGGGTGCAGGGAGACAGGAGTGGGGGCCTGGTGGAGGCTGCCCCTGCACTGCTGGGGGGTGGGGGTGATGGGAGACATGAGTTGAACATGAGTGGGGGTCTGGTGGAGGCTGCCCCTGGTAGCTGGGGGGTGGGGGTGGTGGTAGACATGAGTGGGGGCCTGGTGGAGGCTGCCCCTGCACTGCTGGGGGGTGGGGGTAATAGGGGACATGAGTGGGGGCCTGGTGGAGGCTGCCCCTGGTGGCTGGGGGTTGGGGTGCTGGGAGACAGGAGTGGGAGCCTGGTGGAGGGTGCACCTGCACTGCTGGGGGACGGGGGTGGTGGGAGACATGAGTGGGGGCCTGGTGGAGGCTACCCCTGGTGGCTGGGGGGTGGGGGTGGTGGGAGACATGAGTGGGGGCATGGTGGAGGCTACCCCTGCTGGCTGGGGGTTGAGGGTGGTGGGAGACAGGAGTGGGAGCCTGGTGGAGGCTGCCCCTGGTGGCTGGGGGGTGGGGGTGCAGGGAGACAGGAGTGGGGGCCTGGTGGAGGCTGCCCCTGCACTGCTGGGGGTGGGGGTGGTGGTAGACATGGGTGGGGCCCTGGTGGAGGGTTCCCCTGACTGCTGGGGGGTGGGGGTGGTGGTAGACATGGGTGGGGCCCTGGTGGAGGGTGCCCCTGACTGCTGGGGGGTGGGGGTGCTGGGAGACATGCATTGTTGATCAGTAGTCCAAGGTGACATGTGGGTTGGCTGGGGGGCATGCCCATGGTGGATGGGCTGCCTGCGGGACATGAGCAGGGGTGCAGGGTAGTCCGCCGTGGTGTGGGCTGCCTGCAGGGGCCGTGGAGGTTGTAGAGCGAACATCTGGGAGGACACACACGGCCAATTCACGTATAGTACTCCCCAGAACCCCTGAAATACACGTACCCTGCTGAAATCGCGTGTGGAACTTCCCGCACACCCCTGAAATACACGTACCCTGCTGAAATTGCGTCTGGAACTTCCTGCGCACCCCTGGAATACACGTACCCTGCTTGCACGGGGCCAATTGCGTGTGGAACTTCCAGCGCACCCCTGAAATACACGTACCCTGCTCGCACGGGGCCAATCGCGTGTGAAACTTCACGCGCACCCCTGGAATACACATACCCTGATGGAATCGCATGTGGAAATTCCTGCACACCCCTGAAATACATGTACCCTGCTGAAATCGCGTGTGGAACTTCCCGCGCACCCCTGAAATACACGTACCCTGCTGAAATTGCGTGTGGAACTTCCCGCGCACCCCTGAAATACACGTACCCTGCTCGCACGGGGCCAATCGCGTGTGGAACTTCCCACGCACCCCTACAATACACGTACCATGCTGAAATCGCGTGTGGAACTTCCTGCACACCCTTGGAATACACGTACCCTGCTGGAATCGCGTGTGATACTTCCCGCGCACCCCTGAAATACATGTACCCTGCTGATTTTGCGTGTGATACTTCCGGCGCACCCCTGAAATACATGTACCCTGCTGATTTTGCGTGTGATACTTCCTGCGCACCCCTGATGCACACGTACACAGGACAATCGCGTGTGGAACTTCCCGCGAACCACTGAAATACACGTTCCCCGCTTGGTGTTTGCTCTTTGCCAGCCCTGTGAACTGGTCCAGGGTTAGCGCAGCCCTTTGCGATTATTTGGGGATTTTGAAGGCTTTTCCTTGCGCGAGGGCGTTCTTGGGGGCATAACAGGCGCTGCTGCAGGGTCGCTACGCCATGGCTGGTTTTGGATGCGAAAATCCATGAATACGCTGTGCGCGGAAACCGATTTTAGCTCACGCGGCTGGCGAAGACATTCGAACGGGCACTCTGTGCGCCAGTCGCGTGCGCCACTTTTGTGCGAATTTCTATGAATTACCCTGTACATCTTTTATGAACTATTTAGTACACAGCACAGTGACTTGAGGTCATTTCCTGTGAAGTCATACGGTCAAAGTTCATGTGACATCATTTCCTGTGTTGACATCATTATGCTAATTACTTTTTTTGAAACTAAGATTTTTGGTCACAGAATGTTGCATGTATGTGTCAGCCATGGAGGTGACTGTTGTGATGCTGTGCCACTGCCCCACAGGTAAAGTTAGTGCAAGCGATGCATACATAACAATAGCACAGAATGGCAACACCAACCCTGTTCGTTGCGCATCTCAAAAAGTACACAAAAGAAACTTTTAGTAAGATGGGCACCCGTCCTCTATTTTGCGAGACTTGCCCGCATAGATGGTTTTGTCCGGTGATTTGCTGGCATTCTCTGCAGACCTCTAAACATGCCAAATTTGCCTTCTCCCCAGGCCTGCGTAAAAGCTTTTGTGCGCTGAGCTCACACTTATGTGTGAAAATTGAACGCTAAAGCAGAAAGGCGGTAGCGGAGCGCTCCCAGAATGTGTGGCATTTGAAAATGTTGCTCTATGTAAACAAAGCACTACAATGGCAGCAGATAAACATCAATAGACGACAGAGGGGGATATTAGCAAGGACTGTTGTTCCTTAAGAAATGTGCACTCGCAGCGAATAGAGGCGACAGTGGAGCATGTTGGCTGTCTACTAAGAGTGTAAATTTCAGAGTGAAGTGTAACAATTTTCTACCACAGTAGTGTGTCTAGTACTGCTGTACCTTCCATGCTGGATAGGGGAGAAAAGAATAACAGCATACTGATTTCACTGAACATATGTCTATGCCCAATTATATAGCGCAAGGTTATGTCATTGTGAAGTGCTCCTTTTCTTGTAATGGGATATGTTTTCTTTCCAAAGCATTTGGATAAGGAAACCATTTTGTACAAATATATGTGAAGTAGACCTAATATATGTGGCTAGCTGTGTACATTACCGACAATTTCAATGTGTGATGCTAAGGAACTCGTGTCATGCCGCAATATCTTACTTCACTCCCAAAGCAAAGGGTGTGATCAGGGATGGTGCCATGTCACTCCTTAAAAGGGCAACAAGTCTAATGAAATACACCATATGCAAGTCCTTGCATTTCAGGTCACCGCTGGTGCTCTACCAAGTCGAAAATGTCCTCCATAGCCATTCTGTAATGGTGACCACTCATAAGAGAGATGCTTATTTGAAAGGGTATACGATGGAACAACGTATGGTTATTCCAACTTACCAAAAAGAGAAAAGGAAAAAAAAATGCACTCCATAAACATATTTGTGGAATCCATATACCAGTATCACATTGTTGACATACATGGCTGCGTTACGTTTGGATGGGTGTGGCCAAGGCCTAGACTCTTGGGTGAATGAGGAGGCCTACGGCCACCGGCTATGCACCCAAGTGGCTAGGCCTTGGCCACAACCACCCCATTGTAATACAGCCATAAATGCGAACATCTGGCCAATTACCACAACCCACAAACATAACACAGCCACTGGCACCCCAACCGAACCTCTGCAACATAATACACGCATGCATACAAACATCTAGCCAGTTAACAGAACCCACAAACCACAGCCTCCTGCACCCCTACCCACTTCCGTTCACATACTTTTGTACTTTTTCTAACTAAAGCACAAAATCTTCAAAATATTGACCCTGCACCCAAGACTGTATTACGTACTGACAACCAATACATCATAATAGGTTGTAGGTCATAGTTTCGAAAACAAAGGATCGAATGCCTTTTGTTCGGCAGCCAAACGACCGAAAAAAAGGATCGCATTTTTTTTATTTATTTTTTATGGGGGGGTTCCCCCTCAACCCCCCGTTTTCTTTATTAAAAAGACTTTTTTTAACAACCCAAACTATAATAATATATACATAAATAAATAAAAAAAATCGATCCTTTTGCATTCAAGCAAAAGGTCATTCGATCCTTTATTTTCGATCCTTTGACTGGACACCATCATAATACAGTAAAAATATCAGTCATCTGGCCAATGGGCAAAACCCAAACACATAAACTATCCACTGGAACCCTATCCACTTCTATACACGCAGTATTGCAACACTTCACCCAGTGGACACTCTGCAGGACTATTGACTCCATCACCTCCATGCATGGAGGGAAAACTGTAGGACATGCTAACAATCACCACACCCATGCAACCAACAATGTGTACACTGCGCACAAACCACGCACACAAGTCACCAATGTAAAACCTACTTGCAACCAGTGGGCAGACTCTTCGGTCCAAGGCCTCCAGCCATGCACACAAAGCACTAGAGGCTTGGCACACAGAACACAGCATAGTGCACCAAATGCAACTATCCTCATATCATTTGCAATCCACTCCCCATCCCCAATGGAGTCTGCCTGCACTCACCACAGAAGGTGGGTGCCTGTGGAGCTACCCGAGAATCATATATATGTGAGTAGCTGCATACATTGTCCATATTGTAAATGTGTGATACTAAGGAAAACCTTTCATGTTGCAATATCTTACTGCACTTGCTATGGAAAGGGTGAGATCTGGGGCAAACCATTGCAAACGCAAATGGTGGCATGTCACTCCGTAATGGGAAACAAGGGCAATGAAGAACAGCATGTGGAAGTGCACGCATTCCAGCTCATCTCTGGTATGCTAGCAAGTCCAAATTGTCCTCCACAAACAATCTGTAAAGGTGACTACCCTAGGAGAGATGCATATTTAAAAGGGTGTGCGATGGAGCAACATATGGTTCTAATAACTTACCCAAATGAGCGAACGAAAAGAAAATGCACTCTGTATACATATTTGTGCAATCAACATGCCAGTATCACACTGTTCCCATGCATGACTGCATTGCGTTGCGGTGGTTGTGGCCAAGGCCTAGCTGCTTGTGAACACATGGAGGCCTAAGTTACCAGGGTGATCCAGACCTGGACCCCTTGCTCACTGTTCTTAGAGAGGCATAGCTTCACCTAACTGATGATGCCCAACAAGGCTGAAAAACATGTATGGGGTTGCTGTTGGTACTCTTGTTCAGATGAGAATTGCCTAGTATTTCGGTGCTGGACTGCCCCTGGTCAGGACAAAGACTGATATGCAGGTACATTTTTTCTTCTCTGTGAAAGGGACAGTGAGCTAAAGACTTGGTAGAGTCTCTCCCAGGGGTTATTCACCCAAGAACAGGTCATTGGGATGTTTTCATGCTGGTAGGGAGATTCCCAGACCTCCCTTGTTTTGCATAAATTAACTTTGGGTCTCACCCTAAGTTACCAGGGCGATCCAGATGTGGAGCCCTTGCTCACTGTTCTTAGAGAGGCACAGCTTCACCTCACTGATGATGTCCAACAAGGCTGAAACACATGTATGGGGTTGCTGTTGGTACTCTTGTTCAGAGGAGAATTGCCTAGTATTACGGTGCTGGACTGCCCCTGGGTAGGACAAAGACTGATATGCAGGGAAATATCTTCTCTGTGAAAGGGACAGTGAGCTAAAGACTTGGTAGAGTCTCTCCCAGGGGTTATTCACCAAGAACAGGTCATTGGTCTGTTTTCGTGCTGGTAGAGAGATTCCTAGACCCTCCTTGTTTTGCATGAATTAACTTTGGGTCTCACTCTAAATTACCGGGACAATCCAGACGTGGACCCCTTGCTCACTGTTCTTGGAGAGGAACAGCTTCACCTCACTGATGATCCCCAATAAGGCTGAAAACCGTGCATGGGGTTGCTGTTGGTACTCTTATTCAGAGGAGAATTGCCTAGTATTTTGGTGCTGGACTGCCCCTGGGCAGGACAAAGACTGATATGCAGGGAAATTTCTTCTCTGTGAAAGAGATAGTGAGCTAAAGACTTAGAAGAGTCTCTCCCAGGGGTTATTCACTCAAGAACAGGTCATTGGGCTGTGTTTGTGCTGGTGGAGAGATTTCCAGACCCCCCTTGTTTTGCATAACTTAACTCCAGGTCTCACCCTAATTTACCAGGGCAATCCAGACATGGACCCCTTCCTCACTGTTCTTAGAGAGGCACAGCTTCACCTCACTGATGATGCCCAACAAGGCTGAAACACGTGTATGGGGTTGCTGTTGGTAGTCTTATTCAGAGGAGAATTGCCTAGTATTACGGTGCTGGACTGCCCCTAGGCAGGATAAAGACTGATATGCAGGGAAATGTCTTCTTTGCTAAAGGGACAGTGAGCTAAAGACTTGGTAGAGTCTCTACCAGGGGTTATTCAACCAAGAACAGGTCATTGGACTGTTTTCGTGCTGGTAGAGAGATTCCCAGACCCACCCTTGTTTTGCATAAATTAACTTTGGGTCTCACTCTAAGTTACTAGGGCGATCCAGACGTGGACCCCTTGCTCACTGTTCTTAGAGAGGCAACGCTTCACCTCACTGATGATGCCCAACAAGGCTGAAACACGTGTATGGGGTTTCTGTTGGTATTCTTGTTCAGAGGAGAATTGCCTAGTATTTCGGTGCTGGACTGCCCCTGGGCAGGACAAAGTCTGATATGCAGGGAAATGTCTTCTCTGTGAAAGGGACAGTGAGCTAAAGATTTGGTACGGTCTCTCCCAAGGGTTATTCACCCAAGAACAGGTCATTGGGCTGTGTTTGTTCTAGTAGATGTTAGGCGGAAACCTGTGCAGTTCCCTCTGGGACCACTGCAAAAGATTTAGGACTACAGGTGTTTGGCGGTGAACCCACTTGGTAGCAGTCTGTACCACACAGATTCACTTGGTAGCTGTGGCTGAGCAGTCAGATTTCCCTCAAGAAGAGTTGAGCAGTATGTGGAGTATACAAAATAGGGCAATTCTTCACAGCAAGACAAGCAAACACGCAAGAAGGCTTAGTGTAAAGATATTAAGGTATTTATTAATAACAAAACATCTATGAAAAACACTATGGCACTATCACAGCAAACAAATCAAACACAATTACTCTACGAAGAGGAAACAATCAATCCCCCTAGCAATATTTCAACAAGTCTAGGTTCTACCGGTACCACTTATTTACCGACAGATGTGTATACCTCAACCTAGATGGCACTCTAATATTAGTTAGGACGGGAGAGAAAAAGATAGGCAGGTTATGAAATCAACACAGTTCAATCCTTCGCGGATAAAATGCAAGGCAGGAAGGCAAGAATCACAATAGATCATAAAGTTCAGAGGTCAGGCCCACTCGGAGAGAGGCAAGGCGTGATGTCCCAAAAAGTCTCTAGTGGAGATGCATTCAAGTCTTTGTAGCAAATTGTTATCGGCAGATTGAACCAGTTCAGAACAATAAATGAGAAAAGCTTGGAGGCGACCCAACGGAACGGAGAGGATTAAGACACCTCACTCGAACCGATCGAAAGGGAAGCCAGGCGGACACGGTACCTTGTTGTGGAGGGCAGCTCCGGCGGGGGCAGTTGTTCCTGGTGGTGGATGCACGTCGGGTCTTTGCCAAGAGTACTGATGATCTCGTTGTCGAAGAAAAGTGAAGTCCGGTGCACCACCAGGGAAGAGACCAGCCGCGGAGTGCTCCGTCACAAGCCACCACCTTTTGGTCGCGGTACAGGGGTAGTGGCTATCCGGTTGCCGAGGTGCTCTGCACGGGAAATTCGACCACTGCGTCCTGAGGCGAATAAAAAGCAAAGGGGACTGGTTGTTCCCACCAGCCAGGGGAAAAGACTCTCCTGCAGGGAGATCTCCTCTGTCGTCGGGAAGTGGTGAGTCGGTTCCGCAGGGCTCCACCGGAGGTGTCGTCGTGCAGGTCGGCTCAGCGTTACCCTCGTCGGATTCTTAGGTCCTGTGGCGACTTCTGAAGATCCAGTCCCAAAAGCCCTGCTTTTATGCAGAAAACTCCCATTCTTCAGCCTAGCTGTCAATCAACACATGCTAAGTGGTGAGCGGGAAGGCTTACCACTTGGGCCAATCACTCCAGAGTGCGACCGGAGTTGGCAAGGCAACTCGATCCAGGGTGCCTAAACCCCCTCCCACACCCCTGTGGTAACCCAGACAGAATGGCACCACTTTGGAGGGTCTCTGTACAGAGCCCGCCAAAAGTGGAACAAAGGGCTCAACCTTTGGTTTAGGAGTCACAGAGACGAACACAGACGCCATTTTACAAACCGAGTTCTGGCAGAAAATACCATCCGATAAAGTTATTTAAGACCGGTGGTACGTTAGAGATTAACGAGAAAAAGTATCAATCTCCAACAATGGGACGAATCCCATAGGGTTATGCTCGGGGTCGAACATAGCAAGTAGTTTCCACTGCCACCAGCCAAAACTCGACGAGGGGGGACGGGACAGTGCCCCCTCGAGTAACAGATCCAGGAGTAATCAAATTACCCCTACTAGTACGTCCACAATAAGATGGTTTGTACTAGTTCTGTTAGTAAATTTAGGTCTAGTAAAGCCAATGGTGACTTTACATGCCCGGGGAGACGGTAGTCAGTCCCCGGGTATGGAGTCTATGGTGGAGGTCCGCTAGGACGCCCCAGTGTTACGGCACGTGGGGTGGGGTGTAACACACATAGAAAAAACATATGAGACCCTATGGAGTAAAAGACCCCATAGCCCATAGAACACATTGACATTCAAAGGAATTACACACATACATGTCCAAGAGTGGGAGAAAAAGAGTCTCACTCTTGGCAGGATGGAAAAAAACAAACTCCAGAAATCCAGCAAAGCTGCTGGGGGACTCACTAGGTTAGGAAATTCAGCCTAAACAGAGAATTCTCCCTAACACTCTCCCCCCCCACACTAAGGGACAGGGGGATTTAATCCACTCCTGGATGAATCTCATACCTCTAGTCGATGACATACATCCTAGAGAGACCATCAGCATTTTGGTGGTGACACCCTGACCTGTGCTCAATGGTGAAATCAAACCCTTGCAGGCAGATCAACCATCTCAATAGTTTTGGGTTTTCCCCTTTCATTTGCATTAACCATCAAAAGGGTTGGTGGTCAGTCTGAATGACAAAAGTAGAACCATACAAGTACAGCCTAAACTTCTTCAGAGCCCACACGATAGCAAAGCACTCTCTTTCGATTGTTGCCCACCTTGTTTCAGGATTCTTCAGCTTGCGGCTGATGAAGCAAACGGGGTGCTCCCTACCTTTCCCATCCAGTTGACTGAGTACGGCACCTATTCCTACATTTGAAGCATCTGTCTGCACAATGAAGTGTTGGCGGTAATCAGGAGCTTTGAGTACTGGGGCTTGGCAAAGAGCCTTTTTCAGGTTTTCAAAAGCCTGATTGCACTCCTCGTTCCATTTAACCTTTTTTGGAAATTTGGGCGAGGAGATGACATTCAGTGGAGAAGCTATGTTCCCATAGTTCTCTATGAAATTCCTGTAATACCTAGTGAGGCCTAGGAAGGCTCTCACCTGGGTTTGAGTAGTCGGTGTTGTCCAATTTTGCACAGCTTCAATTTTACTGAGCAAAGGCCTTATTTCTCCACCGCCTACCTCATGCCCAAGATAGACTACCTTACTCTGTCCAATTTGGCATTTGCTCGCCTTTATGGTCAGATTGGCTCGTCCAAGAGCCTGCAAAACATCTCTCAGGTGGGTTACATGTTCTTCCCAGGAATTGCTGAACAATGCAATGTCATCCAAGTATGCCATGCAGAAGTCCTCCATCCCATTCAGAACCTGGTTTACCATCCGTTGAAACGTAGCAGGTGCATTCTTCAATCCGAAAGGCATTACCTTAAACTGGTATAAGCCAACGGGGGTAGAAAATGCAATTTTCTCCTTAGCATGGTCTGTCAGGGCTATTTGCCAATAGCCTGACGTCAAGTCAAATGTGCTGAGGAACTTGGCGGCGCCAAGTTTATCCACCAACTCATCTGTTCTTGGCAAAGGGTGGGCATCAGTCTTGGTGACTGCATTAAGAGCTCTATAATCAACGCAGAATCTAAGTTCTTTAGATCCGGCCTTTAGTACTAACACAACTGGGCTAGACCATGGACTAGTAGAGGGCTCTATTACCCCGAGATCGAGCATCTTGCTGACCTCACCTTTGATGTGGGTTTGTATTTTTTCTGACATGCGGTATCCTCTGCTTTTGACTGGCAGACAGTCCACAGTGAGTATGTCATGCTGGCCCCAAGGGGTCAAGCCTGGTGAAAGTGAGAACAAAGAGACAAACTGATTCAACATAGATTTGCACTCTTCTTGTTGCTCGGGTGTCAGATTGGAGGAGAGATTTACTCCTTCAATTTTTTCATCTAAAGGCAAGCCTCTGAGGAGATCCGGAAGAGATTCACTCTCTTCTTCTTCCTCGGATGATGCTAGAAGCAACGCTCCTACATCAGGTTGTGAGACACACGCTTTAAGTCGGTTGGTGTGAAAGACTGTCAGAGCCTCCTTGGGATTGCCCAAGTCCACCAGATAGTTATCCTCTCCGAGTTTACCCACAACTCGGAAGGGTCCCATCCACTTATCTTGCAAGGCCCTCTGCCTTGTTGGGATCATAACGAGAACGAGCTGGTCTTGAGCGAACTCAACCATGTTAGCCTTTTGATCGTGCCAGTGCTTGACCAATGCTTGTCCAGCTTTCAAGTTATCGCTTGCTTCCGTCATCATGTGTGACATTCTCCTCTGGAGACCTATCACGTCGTCAGTCACTCTGACTGGCTTGGGGGAAGGAGCACTCTCCAACCCCTCTTTAATCAGGGCCAATGGACCTCTGACGGGATGACCATAGAGTAGTTCGAAGGGCGAGTAACCTACGCCCTCCTGAGGGACTTCTCTATAAGCAAAGAGAAGGCATGGCAGTAGAAGGTCCCACTTACGCTTAAGGGGTTCCTCTAAAGCACCTATCATGCTCTTCATGGTTCGGTTGAACCGTTCTACCAACCCATTGGTTTGAGGGTGGTAAGCTGTTGAGAACTTGTAAGTAACTCCACAGGTTTTCCACATGGCTTTCATGTAGTGGGACAGAAAGTTTGACCCCCTGTCAGAGATTACTTCCTTAGGAAACCCGACCCTAGTAAAAATACCAAGGAGGGCCTTAGCCACAGCCGGAGCTGTAACAGTCCTCATAGGAATTGCCTCAGGATACCTAGTAGCATGGTCTACTACAACAAGTATAAACCTGTTGCCTGAGGAGGTTGGAGGATCAAGGGGACCAACAATGTCAATCCCTACTCTCTCAAATGGGACTCCCACAACTGGGAGAGGCACTAAAGGTGCCACATTCTTGGAGCCAACCTTACCAGAGGTCTGGCAGGTGTGGCAGCTCCTGCAGTGTTTTTCTACTTCGGCCCCCATCTTTGGCCAATAGAAATAGAGAGAGAGCCTTTCCTTAGTCTTCTTGAAACTCAAGTGACTAGCCAAAGGAATCTCGTGGGCTAACTGCAAGAACTGTGGTCTGTTCCCTTGGGGAACTAAAAGTCATTTGTAGTCTCCAGGTGCAGACTCGGTCGGTTCACTGTAGAAGAGGCCATCTTCCCAGTGCAACCTGTATTTCCCAGGCTCTTCCCTTCAGCCTGAGCTTCTGCCTGGTGGCGAAGACCTTCCAGAGTTGGACATTCTCTCTGTCCCTTACTGAAGCCTGCCCTGCTGGTCCACCTTCTGCCAGTAAAGACTGCAGCTCAGGATGGTCAACAGGATCCAGATCTCCAATGAGTTCCTGGCCTTCCATTAGCTCTTCCTCAGAGTCTAATTCTACCACACAGGGTTGTACCTCCCTCTCAGCCTCGGCTGGAGGTGGAGTTACGGGTGTAACTTTGGACAACCGAGGGGAAGTCCGTGTTGGCTGCACTGGAATGCTGGCTGCTGGTTTCGGGATAGAAGTCTTAGGTTTCCCTTTCGCTTCTGATTTCTTGGAGACAGCGGCCGACAATTCCAGTGGAGCAGGAGTGATTTCTTTCTTCATCATCTCCTGGAGAGTTCCTCGCATGGTCCTCTCTCTTGCAGGTCTGGTTAGCTCCTGTAACCGTTTACTAGGAGGTCTGGGAGTATGCGATACAACTCCGAGAGTTTTCAAATCGTTACCCAACAGTATGCGTCCTGGTACCTCACTCTGTATGCTGACAGGTATCTTCACAGTCATGTCGTTACACTGGATGAGAACTGGTAATTGGGGAAGCATCTGCACAGGCCCTCCAGCTAACTTGGTGAGGCGTTTGGGTGCCTTAGCAACATCCTCAGCCTGAAAAAATGATTTATCCACCACAGTTATGCTGGCCCCAGTGTCCCTAATGGCAGGCGTCTCCTGACCATTCACCTGGACACTGTCCTTATAATACTCTTTAGTAATATCGGGGATAGATTTATAGACATCTAAATTCTGTTGTTCCCACAACCTCAGAGATACTAAAGCAAGGCTGGCTGAGACTCCAATGGGTTCGTCAGCTAGCAGTAGAAAGTTTCCACTTGCCATTTGGACTTCCTCCTCTGGAGCAAAGGCTAAGGAGACAAGCTGGACCCCTGAAAGTTTACCCTTACATCTGGGATCTCCTTTCACGTGGTCAGTCGAGCCACAAACAAAGCATTTTCCGAATGCTTTCTGGAATGGTGGCTTGTTCTGACCTCCTTCCGGTTTGGCACCAGAAGACACACTATTCTGCTGTGGTTTTCCCTGTGGCTTACCCTTCTGGTTTTGTTTGGGGCCCTCTTTGGAATGTGAGTTATTAGAATTCTCTTTTGAGTCTTTTTTAGGCTGTTTTCCCTTGTCCTTTTTCTGAGTTGCCCCAGAATCCTTATGAGTAGCCCTGTTGGCAACCCACAAGTCAGCAGCCTTAGCTAGCTCCCTGGAATCCAATTCCTTCGAATCAGCCAAGTGCTGTCTGAGCTCAGGAGAACAGGCATCATAAATCGACTCCAACATAAAAAGATTCATCATACCCTCATAAGTGTTCACTTTGTAACCCTTAATCCATCCCTCTAAGTTTTCTTTAACCCTTCACTCACCCAGGTAGCCCAAGGGGTACCATCATGCTTTTTGAGGGTTCTAAACCTCTTAAGATACTGGGAAGGGGTATTCCCGAATCTAGCTATTAAAGCTAGTTTCACACTTTCGTAATCCGTCTTATCCGCCTCCCCCAACTCCATTACCACATCAGTCGCAACAGGAAGGAGCCTAGAGAACATCCAGGGAAGCAAAGCATTCCCGGTGATGTCCTGGAGCCCATGATTGTATTCAAACAGTTTCAACCAATCCAACACATCCAATCTCAGTTCATACATACCCACTAATTCCTTTGGCATCCAGGGTCTTTTGGGACTGGAGCTCCTAGAGGAACCAGAGGAGAGAGAAGCATTTTCCATAGACAACTTTTTCATCTCTAACTCGTGATTAAGTTCTATTTCCCTGAGTCTTAACTCAGCTTGCTTCTGCTCAGCCTGGGCATTCATCCGTCTGAACTCGAGCTCTTGGTTTCGTTCAGATTGAGCCAAGAACCGTTTGTATTCTAGTTTGAGCTTCATTTTTTCAAGTTCAAAATAAGCAGGGTTACTTGTGGGACCTGGTATGGGCCCCGGAGGCAGAGCTGGTAAGGCAGGTAGAGGAACAGGGGAGACAGTTTCGTTAGCCTCTCCGTCCTCGTCAGCCTCTTCATCACTATCATCAGAATTACGATTCAGATCAACATCATCACTGTTATCTACAGTCGCTGGAGAGATTGGTTCCTCTTAACCAGTACCCAGACTTTGGTTCGCCAGCAATCTCTCTATTAGTTCTAACTTCTTGCCTCTTACAGGAAGATTCTCTTGCCTACAGAGAGCTTGTAGACTCTCAATATTTTCACCTGACAAGGACTCTTGACTGTAAGTTTCCATCGTAGACATGTTTTTTGAAAGTTGCTTTTTGTGCAAAGTTTTGTGGTTAGTTATCCTACTGTGTCGAAAAGCACTCTAAACTGTATACTCGATACAAATCCCACCGCTGTACACCAGTGTTAGGCGGAAACCTGTGCAGTTCCCTCTGGGACCACTGCAAAAGATTTAGGACTACAGGTGTTTGGCGGTGAACCCACTTGGTAGCAGTCTGTACCATACAGATTCACTTGGTAGCTGTGGCTGAGCAGTCAGACTTCCCTCAAGAAGAGTTGAGCAGTATGTGGAGTATACAAAATAGGGCAATTCTTCACAGCAAGACAAGCAAACACGCAACAAGGCCTAGTGTAAAGATATTAAGGTATTTATTTATAACAAAACATCTATGAAAAACACTATGGCACTATCACAGCAAACAAATCAAACACAATTACTCTACGAAGAGGAAACGATCAATCCCCCTAGCAATATTTTGACAAGTCTAGGTTCTACCAGTACCACTTATTTACAGACAGAGGTGTATACCTCAAACTAGACGGCACTCTAATATTAGTTAGGACGGGAGAGAAAAAGATAGGCAGGTTATGAAATCAACACAGTTCAATCCTTAGCGGATAAAATGCAAGGCAGGAAGGCAAGAATCACAATAGATCATAAAGTTCAGAGGTCAAGCCCACTCGGAGAGAGGCAAGGCGCGATGTCCCAAAAAGTCTCTAGTGGAGATGCATTCAAGTCTTTGTAGCAAATTGTAATCGGCAGATTGAACCAGTTCAGAACAATAAATGAGAAAAGCTTGGAGGCGACCCAACGGAACAGAGAGGATTAAGACACCTCACTCAAACCGATCGAAAGGGAAGCCAGGGAGACATGGTACCCTGTTGTGGAGGGCAACTCCGGCGGGGGCAGTTGTTCCTGGTGGTGGATGCACGTCGGGTCTTTGCCAAGAGTAGAGATGATCTCGTCGTCGAAGAAAAGTGAAGTCCAGTGCACCACCAGGGAAGAGACCAGCCGCGGAGTGCTCCGTCACAAGGCACCACCTTTTGGTCGCGGTACAGGGGTAGTGGCTATCCGGTTGCCGAGGTGCTCTGCACGGGCAATTCGACCACTGCGTCCTGAGGCGAATAAAAAGCAAAGGGGATTGGTTGTTCCCACCAGCCAGGGAAAGAGACTCTCCTGCAGGGAGATCTCCTCTGTCGTCGGGAAGTGGTGAGTCGGTTCCGCAGGGCTCCACCGGAGGTGTCGTCGTGCAGGTCGGCTCAGCGTTACCCTCGTCGGATTCTTAGGTCCTGTCTCGACTTCTGAAGATCCAGTCCCAAAAGCCCTGCTTTTATGCAGAAAACCCCCATTCATTCAGCCTAGCTGTCAATCAACACATGCTAAGTGGTGAGCGGGAAGGCTCACCACTTGGGCCAATCACTCCAGAGTGCGACCGGAGTTGGCAAGGCAACTCGATCCAGGGTGCCTAAACCCCCTCCCACACCCCTGTGGTAACCCAGACAGAATGGCACCACTTTGGAGGGTCTCTGTACAGAGCCCGCCAAAAGTGGAACAAAGGGCTCGACCTTTGGTTTAGGAGTCACAGAGACGAACACAGATGTCATTTACAAACCGAGTTCTGGCAGAAAATACCATCCGATAAACTTATTTAAGATAAGTAGACCGGTGGTACGTTAGAGATTAACAAGAAAAAGTATCAATCTCCAACAATGGGACGAATCCCATAGGGTTATGCTCGGGGTCGAACATAGCAAGTAGTTTCCACTGCCACCAGCCAAAACTCGACGAGGGGGGACGGGACAGTGCCCCCTCGAGTAACAGATCCAGGAGTAATCGAATTACCCCTACTAGTACGTCCACAATAAGATGGTTTGTACTAGTTCTGTTAGTAAATTTAGGTCTAGTAAAGCCAATGGTGACTTTACATGCCCGGGGAGACGGTAGTCCTTCCCCGGGTATGGAGTCTATGGTGGAGGTCCGCTAGGACGCCCCAGTGTTACGGCACGTAGGGTGCGGTGTAACACACATAGAAAAAACATATGAGACCCTATGGAGTAAAAGACCCCATAGCCCATAGAACACATTGACATTCGAAGGAATTACACACATACATGTCCAAGAGTGGGAGAAAAAGAGTCTCACTCTTGGCAGGATGGAAAAAAACAAACTCCAGAAATCCAGCAAAGCTGCTGGGGGACTCACTAGGTTAGGAAATTCAGCCTAAACAGAGAATTCTCCCTAACAGTAGAGAGATTCCCAGACCCCCCTTTGTTATGTATGGGAACATGTGGCCACTTACCACAACCCACTAATGTACCACAGCCACGGGTACCCATACCCAACCCCTCAACACAATGGGAATATATTGATATCATCTGCAATGCACTCCCCATCCCCAATTGAGCCTCCCTACAGTCACCACAGAAGTTAGTCGCCTGAGGAGCTACCCACGAATTGCCGCTGTATTCGCAGACACCTCTTGCACACCATTGTCTTCTTGCACGTAAACAAATATATCATATGAATTGCTTTTCACTCCCTCACCCTTTCCATCCCCTCTACCACCCACCAGATGCTGCAAACCATGTTTTCCAGCCCCTTTCGGCACTGCACTATCCACTGATACAACATGTCGATGTTTCCCAAAATTGTGACGCACATCACGCTTCCCTTCAGCCAACTAGCGGACGCGTCCAATGTTCGCCACATCACGCCACACTCCAGGCCAATGAGATGTTTGACCATGGAGTAAACAGGGAAATGGGACCGCTGAGTGGAGCCAGATATCACTATTTTTTTGAGACCCCCGCAAAACTGAAATTGGGCATGTGGGTAAGTTCCATGGTGTAGACAACGTAACAAGTATGAAATATACCTTTTTCTGAAATGTCTTATTAGCATTCTGTAACGCTTACCCTAGCCATATGGCTCTTCGTGCCATAGTTCTGATATAGTTCTACATTCATTATTACTAAAGTTCAGCAGTTCATGAAAACTTCATAAGTTCATTGTTCCTAAACCTTGCACAAAATCAGCATTCTAGCTGACATTAGCAGCACTCTCTTCTGAAATCATCATATGGTTGACACAATACAGCGCTTTTGTAGTAATGCAGATGACAGGAAATGGTGCATGTCTCTTCAATAATGTCCACAATGACGTTGTCTGTCACATCGTGGCAATTCTCTCATGATAATTACAGAAACTTAATTTTCCATGAAAGTTGATAAGTGTATGCCAGTCCAACAGTTCAAAGCTTACATGCTTCAGCCATACACACACGGATACAGCACTTCAAGCTTACACGCTTTAGTCCTAAACATATGGCACTTATGTTGAGGTCGCTGCTGCCTCGGTTGTAGATCGGTACAACAATAATGTTGCCGAGCAATCTCAACGCGCCAACTCAAAGTAGCTGGAACCGATTTACAGGATTTATGCTTTTCTCATAGTCAGCTTTATGTGGCTTGCTCCAGAGTTGGAAACAAACACTCTGGTGCCGATTCATGGAACAAATGTGCACCGAAATTTGTGGTGCAAGCTGGCGCAAGCGTGAAAAAGCAAGCACACGCGCGATTCATGGAAGGCCCTGCGCATGATTTCTACAGGATATGCGCGAAATACACGGGTGGCGCACATGGGCGCATACGTCACTGCAACATTCCGAAAGCTGTGCTCGATGCACACAGCGAAAGCGCACAATGTTAGAGCACACACCAAAAAGGGGGTGGAACACGGGGCGGAACATGCAGAACAACGCGTGAAAATGAAGGCTTAACTGGGGAAGTACTGCTGGGAAATAGACTGAAGGCCACACGCACACGGACATCCCATATTCATGGAATCGAATACGGGAAACCCGTGCACGCCAAAAGACACGCACAGGCGTAAACACATCTGCCACAAGAAGGCAGGCGGAAGCGTCCCTGCGCAGCAAAAAAGTGCACGCAAACAACAAACACGTATATACAGCTACGATGAATGTCCCATTTCTCGCAGCACTGATCGTGGGACACCGCAGGAGGAGGAGAATAGCTAGGCCCCTTTTTTTTTGCTCAAGACCAACCTTTTTGGGATGACTGATGACCAGGTCTATGGCAGGTATAGGTTTACACCTTGTATCATCCTAGACTTGGTCACTGAGTGGGAGGATGACCGCACATCACACACCTTGTGCAACCAAGCACTGAGCCCCTTGGAAAAGGTCCTCAATGTCCTGCATTTATTGGCCACTGGGTAATTTCAGCGGACAACTTCTATAGTTGGGGGCGTCTCATAGGCCACACAGTTACGCTGCCTACACCAGGTGTTGGCAATCATGGCTGCACGTCCCTCAGTCCGCAGGCACATATACATGCCCAGAACACCCGCAGAAAGGCAGTCAGTGGTCCAAGACTTTTACAGAGTGGCACACTTCCCTATAGTGCTCGGTGCCATAGATTGCACCCATGTTGCCCTACGTCCACCTAGGGGCACTGAGCACATCTATCAAAACCGCAAGCACTGGCATTCCATTGTTAGGGAGAATTCTCATTCTATGGCTAATTTCCCTTACCTAGTGAGTCCCCAAGCAGCTTTGCTGGATTTCTGAAGTTTGCTTTTCCACTTAGTAAGAGTGTATCCCTTTTTCCCACTCTTACTTGTGTTTGCCATGTGTATTTCATCTGTTTTTGTGATTGTGGACTCTGGAGTACAGCACTTCAGTAGGCCCCTTCTTTTGTGTGTTAAAGAGCACCTTCAGTGCAGTGACACAGGGTTGTCTTTTGGACTTCCCACCAACTCCATTTTTGAGGCTGACTATTGTCCCCCAGAAAAGGGTAAAGTTGCCATTAACTTTACTTAGTCATTTAACCACAGATCCAGTACACCCCATTTTACATGGAGTACTGGAAAGGGTTAATCCTTAGCCCTTTTTATCTGTACCTCCTAGAGCATTGTTTCGCTCTTTTAACATTTAGACTTGGCTGGTGGCAGTGGTATCTGCCCTAACTTTTCTACCGCGATTATACTATATAAACGTGGTATTGTTTTAGGCTATTATATTTGCCTCAAACTTAAACCCGCTTGACCAAATACTTTTTCTTTTTGCTCCGGATGGGTTTATTCGCCATTTCTTGTGTTTTACTTTGCGCGGCAAACCAGGTTTGCCTTCTTTGTTCACTGTCTTTTGGCGGCCTTCTGCCAAGAAGCCCTCCTCTAGGCGCCTGGGTGTCTCGGTCGGCTGAATGTGAGGGAGGGGTGTAGTCACCCCCTGCACAGGGTATCCAACGAAACCCGAGTCGCACTTTGCCATGATTGGCTGAGGTGGTTGTCCGGGCCGGACAACACCCCTGCTGCGTGTTTGACAGCCAGGCTGTGTGAATGGGGGATTTTCGCAGAAAAAGGAAGGTCTCTTGGGCTAGAAGTCAGAGTCGCCACTGGAACTACAAGGAAGCAAAGAGAAGCAGAGAAGAAGTCAACTGCTGCAACTATCCCGTCCCAGTGAAGCCCTGCTGCAGTCCTGAGCTATCTACCTTTTGACCACCAGAGAAGATCCAGTCCGTAGTCTTCTTCCCTGGAGCTTGGTGGGGTTAACCAACTCATCTTCTACAGCCAGAGGATCCTCTTAGTGGTCGAAATCACTGCACACTGCTGTGGTGGTCCGGATAGCCATCTGAAGAGCCTCTCCTGTTTTTAAGGAGCGCACCTTTTATTCGCTGTCGCTGCTGCCGGCTTCAGCCCTGTGTGGTGCAGACCCCTCCAGATGTCCTCCTTCGGATCGAAGCTCTAGGAACCGTGGGTCTGCAGGAAACTACCAGGAACAACTGCCGTGGCACCAGCCTCTTCCTTGAATAAGGTACTGTGTTCTGCTCGAGGAATTAGGGTGAATCCCTTTTCTTCGCCTCCAAGGCTTGCCCTTGTCTTCCCTCCTTCTTATAACTTTTTCTTCCTCTGTTGACAATATCTAAGTACTCCTGGCTACGTTGAATCGTGAACTTTCCGACTGTGTGATCCTCGACAACAGGAACCCGGTTCCACTTGACACTGGCCCCTGCCTATTGACTCTTGAATTTCTGTCTAAGTGTGTTCTCTGGTTCTGTCTGCCGTGACAAAAGTATTGCCTATGATTTTTGCCTCCAACTCTGTCTGGGTATCTCAGGTGCTAAGTGTGTTTTTGCCCCGCAAACATTTCTTGCCGCGGATACGCGTTTCTTTAGTAAGACCGAACCGTCATTACTGTCAAAAAGTGATTGCAAGTGTATTCCCGGTAACATCTTTTGTTTCACAACACCGGTCTGCTGAAACACAGCGTACTTACCTTGAAGTTATACCGTACAAAGTGAATCGGTTAGTTGTAGTGTATTTTACATGTGGTTTTTGAATTAATAGAAGTGTCGTGTTTATAACAAATGGTTTAAAAATAAATGTACTTATATTTTTTACCTGCAACCCTGAGTTAGTGTTTGCTTGAGTCACAGTAATTGTGGTCCCTTTGTGTAATCTCTGCTACTGCTCATATACTCTTGAGATAAGCCTGGCTGCTCTGCTACTGCTACCACTTTAAAATAGTAGTACAGGCTTGTACCAAAGGTAAAACTTGTATTGCCACCTGTAGTCTTAATTGTGTGTAGTGTTCCCTAAGGGCACTGCACAGGATTCTGCCTACCATCCATCAACGTACAGGCTGTATGTGATGCCCATGGAATCATCATCTCTGTCTATGCAAACTATCCCGGGTCTACCCATGACAGTTTCATGAACAGAATGTCCGCCCTGATCCGGGACATGGAAGTTGGGAAGCATGGCGACACATGGCTCATTGGTGAGTACAAATGTCTGAGCACATGCATGCATGTCACACACAGACAAATACATAAAGCCAACTAATGACAACCATCCTCACCTTCCCAGGGGACAGTGCCTACCCTCTGAGCAAACACATGATGACGCCAATACAGAACCCCACCACACCACCCCAGGTAAAATACAACGCTGCCCATATTGCAACCAGGGGCATAGTGCAGCGCACATTCGGAGTGCTCAAGTCACGCTTCTGTTCCCTTGACCGCTCTGGCGGGCAGCTACTATATGCACTCCCAGCAGTGTGCAGGATCATTGTAGCAGCATGTGTCCTGCACAATGTTGCAACACGGCAGGGCGTACCGGTGGACATGGTGGTGCCTCAACATCCCCAACCACAGGCACAGGCACTGCCCATGGGAGGGGAAAGGGCACATGGCGAGGCAGCCCGGACCCAGCTTGTGGCCACATTTTTCAACTAAACTCCCACCCCTGCGGAGTGCACACAGACCTCACACATACCAGGTGACAATCGATAATGACAAAGAGACAGTCAACTAACACAACGTTACCACCCTGAGAATTTGCCACGGAAGTGCTACATTGTTTGCATCCCTAGTTACTTAAACACAATCAATCCTGTGTGACCAAAAGGAACACATGCAAGGTGTATATCACACCACCCCCCTGCAAAACAGGCCATGACAATCACTGGTATGTCACCCAAACCCTCCCAAACCACATCACCCTTGTCTGCCATACCATGACATGGCATGCAACAGCAGGCCACACCATGACATAGCATGTAACAGCAAAAGAGTAAACCAAAATCCCAACACATGACCAATTAGATACAAAGTGACATGTGATAAATGAAAAGAGGCCTGAGACAATCACACCTGACATGGAATCAGATGAAATGAGTGACCAACAACCTCCCACACATACAAAGTCATACACAAATGCATGCCACCAGCGGTACCTTCAACAAAAGACAGAATGCCTGTTGGCATGCACATTGGCCAAGGCAAATCCGCAAATCCCTAACCCGTGTGCTGTGTGTGTCTCCTGCAACACACTGCTCAGCACATAGCACAGTTAGCAGACATTGTGATACACCTTGAGCATCATATAAAAAGGACAAGCAACAAAAAATTACTCATTGACGCATGTACACGATCCCCAAATGGTAAGTGATCATGCGCTGCAGGGACACAGCAAGCCAGAGAAGGAAATCTGTGTGCACATGTGGGAATGGAAGCGTTGTTGTATGTGTGGTGGAGCATTGTGTAAGTGTGTGTGTCAGTAGGGACATGCACTCAATACATGCATGTGAAATTAAGTGACCCTCAGTGTCCTGCACACATCATATGTGAACATTGGCCATGTGTACACCCCAGTATGTCAAACCACAACAATCCCCTGACACCTTAAAATAAACCCAACACAGGAACAGCCATTGACCAGCAGAACACATCATGTACATAGTACCCCACAATGAGAATGTCAGAGTGCCCAAACACTGTAGCCCAAGCGTACTGTCCGACAACGAAAGGCCCTCCCTCATTTACTCATCACCATGACCTTCAGAAGAACTGTGTCTGGGGTCCGTTGACTTCTTCCTTCTAGTCTACCTGGCTTCAGGATCCCCTTACCCCTTGGTTTCCTTGTTCTACCTTGCATGTAAATAGGGTCCAGCCCCCTCAGAGGCCACCTTGACTGGTAAAAATACCAAATCACAGAACTCCAAGGAGCCAAACCCCCAAACCAGAGTCTCCAGTAGATGGCTTGAAGTCGCTGAATATGGCCAAGCATATGTCCAAGAAGAATGATAGAAGAACTACCAAGGTAGCAGAGTTGAACAATGGTTCAACAGGATGGGAGCATGTAAAGTTCACAATAATCAATGAGGATGCAACAATTGATGGGTAGTGTCACAGCTTCGTCTCCAGGTGCAGGAGTGGCACGAACCAACCACCGCTTCCGCGGTCTTGGCACCTGCAAGGTAAAACTTACACAGGCCTCCGAGACCCCGGCAGGGAAAGAGGGTTAGGGATCCGTTGTTTGGATAGGAATCGGTATTCAGGATAACCGGAAAGAGGGTCAGGAGAGGGGAGGTGGATTGGCAAGGGAAAGTTGGCAAAAGACAAAATACAACTATTGACAATTACACATACTCAATCAGAGAAACCATGTTCTTCATGCATATTGTACAAAATGGCTCAAAGGTGAGCCAAAGAGAGACTTATCTCTGGGGTGAGTGCCATGTGTTAAGAATCACACATGATAGAATGGTCTTTGGGTGAGCTGCTAGATGCGTGTGGCGTGGTGTGACTTCAGTACAAGTCAAGTTCTGCCAGCCACGGATTTCTATAGGTAGCGCACGTGGCAATTTGCATATGCTAATGATATGCACTGCACTCGAGTTTGTGTGTTGCTGGGTGCCCCACCTTGCGCTGTATTAGTTTGTGGCTAGGAACACTACTGTGCTAATAACTTAGCTTCTATGGAGCAGGGTGTCCTCGAGGATATGGGAGACGCCCCCTGCGTGTGCCCCTGACAACTTTGAAAGCTTCTTGGCATTTGGTCCTCAGCGCGGTTTAGCTGTACTGTGCGCATCTTCCCCAACGCCTGGCCAAGCTCCCCAGAACTGGTGCTACTTAGCTTGCATGTGTGAGGGGCCTGGAGGAAGGTCGGCTGGGGCATGGCTCCTCGTGCTGTTCACCTTGCTTGGAGCTCCTGGAAACAAGCCTGCTTCTGTCGGACGTCTGAGCACAATCCCCCTGCTTCTGCTTGCGCGCGCATGCGCACGTGTGCCCCACCCAACGTGGAAAGGGTTTAGTAATTCTTGGCCCGGTGTCTGCTGGGAAAGGTAGTCTGGAGGCTCCTTTTCCTGTAGAAAGGGCATAAAAGGCTTTAATAACGCTGGAAAGATTTCTGTGTGTGTCTTCATGCTGCTTGTTAGTTGGCCATGTCTGAGACCTACATCTGACCTCCTCCCACACAACCCCAGGTTCTGTACCCTGACAGGTAGAGCTGGAACTTGAGTAGAAAAAACCAAGGAGGCTGGCACACTGGATGGTCGAGCTGAAACCCAATCGATCCTTGATAGCGTGAACTAAGAAAGGCAGAGACAGCACAAGTCTGGAAAGTCAGAGAGAATTCAAGATAGCCGGAAACAGCTGACGGCAAGTTAAGAGCCAAAACAGTTGAATAGCATTGGCAAAAGCTAACACTCAACATAAAAGCATGGATTTAATATATGAAAGATAGGAGGAGCGACAGAGAGATACATTTGAACAGAAGTGTACTGAGGCAAACCGAGGCAGCGTAAGTGTACGTGGAAATAACTGCCAGAGAGACAGGCAGACAGATCTGCAACAAGGACAGTAGCAGGAAGAAGAACAGGGACTAAAGGCACCAGAGTGTAAAAAACTAGTAAAAGAGCCGTAGTCCAGTAGGAAAACTGTGCCGTCAGGCAGCATCAAAGTCGTAGAGGGAAGACAGACAACGTGCCGTCCAAACAGAACGGAGCGTAGTAGTACTATAGGCAGACATGTCAGGTGAGGACTGGACCATGAGTTGTGCCTCTTGGGTCACATTCATAATGCATCCTCCTTTGCCACAATCCCCAGGGGATGTACTCAACACGTACCAACTTGACATTGTCACCACCCGGCCCACTTCCACCATCAGTGTGAGTTTGACAGCTAAAGGGTGCAGGCTACCGTCTACAGCATGAAGTGCATCAAGCACGTATACAGGCAAGAAATGAACATACATCACAATCAACATCAATAAATGGACAGTTCAATAATGTATTCACCAAAATTGATTGCAGACATGCCGTGGAGAAAACATCCATAATCCCCACTAGAGGTGTTAACACAAGTAGTACAGCAGCAGACAGGCCACAGATATGACGAAAGTCCAATGCCGTTGTGTAAATGGTTGTAACACCAAACCATCCTTGCAAGCCCATGGATAGGGGAAGAGGAGTGGCATATATGAGTCAGGACCCCAAGCTGCAAACACATACAAGAGACAAGCTTGAATGGGCCCAGCTGGAACAGACAGTGGGTGCTTTCAAAAGCCACAAAGCACCACACAGTCACATGAATGCACAAAAGACAAACAATTTTAAACTATATTAACTAATTAAACTAACTATAGGTTTGGCCACATACGACCCCGGGAGGATGGGGGGAACCCACGAGGGGGGAGATACAGGGTGCACCTCAACACCCACATGCGATGATGTTGAGATAAAAAACAAATCTTCATGGGCTCAACGCCTGGATGGCCCGACCTGTGTGGGAGATAAGTCGTCGTCCTGCTCACCCTCTGACTCAAAAGGTGGATGTGGCATAGTACCCTGACCATACCTATGCACAGCTTGCTCCTCGTTGGCAGCAAGTCTGTGGGACTGGGAAGCCTGGTCCTGTGTGGCGATGACACGTAGGCCAGCATGCAACACCTCACGTGATACGCGTACTTCCTCTTGCAAGGTAGCATGTGTAACACAGAGTTCTTCCTGCATGGGCTGGCATGACATCTGGAGCACCTCCCAGCAAGCACATAGCTCAGCCGAGATGGTATTCTCAAGCTGCTCCAACCTCTCCTCTGTCCGCTGCCTCTGGGTCATGTTGAGCACACCCAGAGTAGATCTGAGGGATCAATGGTCATCCCTCCGGTCCTCCCTGTGTGCCTCTGCATGAGCAGCAAGTGCTTGACTCAGAGACACCATTTCAGCCCGGCGTGCCCTGTCCGAGGCCGCCATGTTCAGCCTGAGTGAGCGGGCCGTGGACTATGCTGCCCGCTTCTGGAGATCCTCCTGTCTAGCAGGTGGGAGCACGGATTGGGCCACACGTTCCATGCTCTGAGCGATCTTATCAATTGCTGCCCCCTGTTGTTCGGAATTGGCAACCATGGCTTGCTCCCACTCAGTATCCCCCGGTGGTGCACAGCCACCGCGTTGCTGGGCTTGACACCCGCGGGCCCAAGGAGCTGCGGTCCTCGTTGGGTTGACAACACCCATGGCTGCAGGACTACATCCCTCCGTTGATGTGATGCCCCAGGCACATCAGCAACTGGTGTGGAGTATGACCGTGCGTCCAGATCCACCACAGGCGGAGGTTCCAACGCCAACTGGCCCCTCAGTGCAGGTGTCGTGGACCTGCGGATCGTCCACATCAGAATCACTCATCGCCGCCGAATGGACATGATGCGCATCCAACTCAACATCATAGTCAGAGTGATCTTCCGAGCTAGACCCATTGCCAGCCCTGGACACGATGGTCTGCAGCACAAGTGGGTTCTCATTGCCTACCACCCCACGAGTCCCACTTGTACCGGGTTGCTGATGTGATAGCAACCCCGTGTCAGGATTGACATCACCATTCCCTGGCTCCATTGCGTCATCATCTGTAATGTGAAAGAAACAAACATGAGTACACATGTCAGAAGCACATAACCCACACACACGTAAGGCCTCATTCCGAGATTGGTGGTAGTCATGGCGCTATTCGCACCATGACTGCCACCAATAACGAGTCCGGTGTGGTGCAATGGGGACTTACCGGTTTAGTCCGACCCTGGCGGGACCGGTAAATCCCCATTGCACCAAACATTCCCCATTCCCATTTGAGCCCCCATATGGCTCAATGAGAATGGGGAAGGCGCTATTTACGGGCCTGCTAATGGCAGGCTCATAATTAACGGCCTGGTTCCCTAGCGGTTCCCGTTAGGGGACCTCGGAATCGAGCAGTAGGGGATTACCAGCACCGGTCTCCTTACCTGTACCCGGTAACCCCTATCGCCCGACTCGTAATGAGGAATATAGACATCAAATCGACAGCCAACGCATGAAACAGACATGTGACACACAAATGAAATTCCGGCATGCATCCAGTGGCATCGATATGCAAACACATCCCAAAAGCAGAAATGGATGTGTGTAAATAACAAAACCTACACATGTACAGAATGTAGTATATCACCTCCACCACACACCACCTCTGTCAGGCACATGACACAGGCAGAAATGGCAGATGGCAACAAAGAGATTGCACACACCATAAGCATGTCTGAACTGCAAAATGGCCACAGCTGCAAGTGAATCAAAACACACCATGACACACGTAATATGCATGTACACATGCATCACTAAACCATCATCACCAATATAGCTTCATCCATCTGCAGCTCGTCCGGTACCGGGCCGTCATGGGGCATGTAGACATAGTGAATGTCCCAAGCAAAGCGAGGACCTGCAACCAGACATGAGGGACCATAACGCCCAGTACGGTCCGAGCTGCCTGCCAATAAGCCTCCAGAACACCCCACGGGCCTGATTGAGCACATTGTGCATTGATTGTGCCCTAAAACAATATTCAATGTGTGAAATCATCACGGCCAGGCCCCACCAGATTAGCTAACTGGGTCTGGGTGTACACACACTGCACTGCAGTGCACCTTCAGGATTGTGCCAGTTGAACATAATGGGTGCAATGCTGAAATCGCAGTAGCATTGATGTTAATCAACTACATTTTAGTAATACAACAAAAAAGCTGCAGAAGAGACATGTGTAAATGAACAATTTCACACACACATAAGTGAGCAGCCGCAATGTTGCACTACACAACATTGGAGCTGCTTGCATATGTACATGTGAAAGTGTTCAAAAACACCTGTTCCCCTCTACACCTGTATTGTGAACATGAACAGCAACCAATACAGCAAAGCAAGAAGCTACAATGCTGCTTGCTTTGATGTATGTGAAAGTGGACACATACACACGTGCAGGCAGCTCCACAGTCATTACAACCCAATTGGCAGGCTACCGGTTAGTATAGGCCGCAGATTGACCTTTCAACTTTGCTAAACACCCACTAGGGTGTTTCAATACTGAGTATATGTGTCACAGGATGCACCTGTGCCTGTGCCTTTCATGACAGTGAAGGGATGACAATCTGACCATACGTGCAGGTCAGGTCACTTTGACATTGTATCAGTGAGTAGGCATGTAGAACGGTGTGACATGGATCAGAAGTGGGTTGGTGCAGTGCAGAGCATGTGCACGTTACCGACTATCTACATCAACAAGTACATTATGATGTCAAACAATAAACAAGAAGGTAGTGTAAGTGCAAGGCCAGGCATCACGTGCAATGTGCATGCAATGGGTTGCATGGATACAGGCACCCCACCCGCCCCCTAGTGAAAATGCAGGATGGCATTGCATGACAGTGAAAGGTTGACCAGAGAACTGTGTATTGGAAGACAGTGTTGAGTACCGTCAATTGCATCATCTGAGTCAACTGACGACACAGCCGATGAGAATGGGACAGTGAGCAGGACACATGATGAACCCTCTGTAGTACACCCATTTGTGCAGAAGGCACTACACCAGTTTGACAGAGTCAGGGGGCCTGAGACAGAGGGAGACCTATGCCCCACACAGACTATGACACCCTGAACATGTGCGGGATGCCGGACTGATCCACAGTGAGCTTGGAATGGATGATGAAATGCCATTAAATGTATGTCATCCTGGATACATACTACAATGATCATCCTGCAAAGGACACATAGGGGCATGCATGTAATGAACATGGAGCATGAATGGGCACTCATGTCCCTGTGGAGCATCAGACATCTGCACAGTCCGAGTGAGACACCCTGCATCAAGGACATAGGATGTACCACACAGTATGTGTCTGGCAGGTTGGCAGGGGGAAGTGTGCATGTACACAGGAGCGTTGAACAGGCCATTGCAGTAGTCCAACATGTTACCCACCAGTGCAATGGTTTAATAGTGGTGCAGGGGGGTGGAGGAGTAAGGGAGCATGCCTACGTGGAGTACCAGCATGCAGGCAGAAGACACATGCATGTCAGTCATGCGATGACATAGTCCGAGTGCTGAGTGGAAAGACACCCCAGGCTACATGCAGAAGGGCCTGTGAGCTGGAACATGGAACGGAGGGGCATCCGGGTGAATAGCATGTGAGTAGGGTGCAAGTGTGGTGATGAGGACAGTCTCTGTCTGCACTACATGTCCAGCATGCTGCAGAGCAGGCACGCATTAGTGAAGCATTGCATGACTCGCACATGAGAACCATTTACACATAGCATGTATTGGCAGTCAAGCACAACACGTTGCACAATTAAACCACATATGGCCTGGACAAGCCTGCAAAAACACTCACTGAACGGGGTGTCAAAATTCAGCATCTCTCCCACTCCTTCAAACAATTCTGCTGGTATGAACTCTGCAGCGATCATCTTGTGCGGAGTGAGTTCTTCCTCCTGAGGTGGTGGCCCAGCGCCAGTCACCCCAGTCATGGCATAATTGGAGGCACGCTTTAGCTTAGCACTGCCTCGGAGGTCATCCCAATGCTTTTTGCACTCCTGAGCTGTGCTCACCTCATGTCCAAATGCACTAACACTCTCCTCAACACGCTTCCACTGGACCCAACACTGGGCAGCCGTAGTGTGACAATTTGGGCCCACTCGCATATCACGGTCGTGTTCCGACACGTAGCCCACAAGGAAGTTCAGTTCCTGCTTGCTGAAAGGCTTCTTCCTCGATGTGCCGGAGGCCGGAGCTGTGTGTGGGGTCCCAGCCTCTTGTGCAGGTGCAACCTTCCTCCTCTTGGTCAGTGATCCGGACCCTGACTGGCAAATGCCTCCCTGATCAGTATGGGCAGTGACGCTGGTGGATTGAACCGAGGGAGTGGCAGGTGGAACAAGGACGGGAGCCCTGACTTGCGTCAGTGGCTGCTGGGTGCCCAAGACTGGATTCTGCGCAGCAGCATCTGCTGTGCCAAGGTCATTGACCGGGACTGTCCTGGATGGTAGACTCACAGCCGGGGTGGTGTCGCCTGCATCTGCCCATGCACTTGCCAACACCTGGCTACTCGGGGTAGTAGATGACAATACTGCCCAAGGGACATGTGCCTCGGATAGGGCAGCCCTGTGTGCACTTTCAACGTGCCTCCTGACCTCCTGGAAATCATCCTGGGACTCTTCAGGTGCCGACGCAACATGCACTGGCCGCCCTGAGCCTGGGTGGTGGTGTCCACAGCTGCACCTGCAGCTACCACTATCCTTGGGCCCGTGGCAGTCGATGAAACAGACTGCTGGGTCACACGGGCGCCAGTGCCAGATGCAAGAGCTGCATCTCCCGAAACCACAGGGCGTGGTGGCATGACTGCACTAACACGTGGCAGAACATCCTGCCGAAGTGGCGCACCCCTGCCTATTCCCCCTCTGCACCCACCCTGGACACCCTGGAGTCCCCCTACTCCCTGGTCACCCCAGCCACGTCCCTGACCATGCCTGCCACGTGCAGTATGCCCAGCTGAGGCGCCCCACACCTTTCGTGGCCTCCCAACCATGGCACAGATGTAGTGCTGGCACAGATGTAGTAGTGCCAATGGGAGGTGTACACAACAATTGTCCTGGGCAATTGGGGTGAAGGGGGTGGGATACTACATGTTAACAGCACCCCTGTGCGCCTGCAAGGCTGTATGTGACTCTGGTGATGAAGTGACAGGTCACGCAATGCTCAGGCACCCCAAAACTGCAGTAAAACCGTGCACGCAACCCTCGGTAGCCCATGTGTGTGGAAGTAACCTCCTGCAGTACGCGGTGGCACCCAGGGACACGAAAAACACATACGCGTGGGACATGCAGGCTACTATGACATTGAAAACGGGCATGCGATACACAGGGGGAACCGCAGTGGGAAAAATAGTGGGCGCGACTCACCGTCTGACTAGTGTGGTAATGAAAAACACGCATAGCCAATACCCCGCCAAAAGAAGAGATACGTCCTTGATCTGCTGTGAAGTAGTGATAGCGCGTGAGACAACCAGAAGTAGCAACACACACATTGTTCTCCACGAAAGGCACGTACAGTGAACTGCTGGCCCCGCTCACCTTTAACCCGTGCCGAGGGAAACGTCTGTGCACGTCATGTCACTTATGCGCTTAGGCCCTTTCCTCGAATTACACGCATTAACACACGGACATGCTGTTTTTTCACGTGCTGAATCACTATGCACCCGTGCCGAGGGAAACACCCGTGCGTGTTACATCACATACGCACTTACACGCTAAGGGCCTTTCCTCAAATTACACAGTGACGTGCTGTTTTTTCACGTGCCAAATCACTCTATTTCAAGCTGGCCACGCGACAACACACGGAAGACCACGCTCCTGCCCAGAAGGCCATTTTCCTGTCCCCCTGAGCTCCAAGCCAACTCCCACCAGCCATCTGCTGCTGCCTGCCTACCTGCTTGCCACGTGCCCTGCTATTTGGTGCCTGCACGTCAGCCATCTGCAAGGGGTCCAGTTGCTGTGATACCCCTGCTGGGACAGAAGACTCCCGACTGATGTTCCATCGCTCCAGAGCCTAGCACCAGGACCCAGTTGCCCACCCACACTTGCCTCAGGGGTTGCCATGTCGGGGGAAACACCATCACAGACCACTGGCAACCCCCAGCCAGAGAGGCAGAGGGCTGCCAGCTTCACAGCAGGAGAGGTTGGCATCCTGGTGGAGCAAGTCTTGGTGCATTATAATGCCCTCCATGGAAGAAGACGCACCGACAAGGATGGACGGGAGATGATCTGGCTGGACATTGTGGTTGCCATCAACGTGGAGGGGGTGGCAACCCGCGACCTACAACACGTCCATAAGCTCTGGGAGGACTTCAGGTCCAGGACCCTCAGGAAGGCCCGGTGCCTCTTGGAAGCAGCGGATGCAGTGAGGCGCCGGGTCCACCTTATCACCGACAACATGAGGGTCCTGGAACGCATTAACCCAGCACTTCACCGCCAGTTCCTCGAGAGGGAGACCGGTCTGGAGTCGAGTGGTAAGTGTCCATGCATACATATTTGATGCAGTACATGTTGAGGTGTGCCAGGAGTGTGCAGCTTGGACATATATCTGAAAAGGGCCATGTATGGATCTGTATGTTCAGGGACATGACCGTGCTGCATGTGAGTCCTGTCATGTGTGATGCACATCAATGGTGTATGTGTTCCAAAGCATGATGCATAACACATGTTGGTATTTCTGTGTATGTACTATGGCATGGTTGGGTGTGACACTTGGATGCTGGTTCCACCTTCATGTACCTGCACGGCATACATGTGCGTGTGAGTGTGTTTGACATGTGTGTGACTGGATATGCCACAGGAGCCCCAATTCAAAAATCTACTTAGTACAGCCCGCGGCTGTGGGCCAAACCCCAACCCCTAAAGGGCAGGATCTTGCAAATTACACCTAGAATCCTCTTGGATAAAGTTAACATAGTCTCGTATACTGATGACTACTTTAAACAGCTCCTTGGGACAGCATCTACACTTCGTAATGAAGAGGGTGCTATTACCAGGGGTTTGACAGAAGATCAATCAGAAATACTCAATCAAAAGAAGAAGAAAATAGTACGCACCGAGCTCAACAGCAAATTTATGCTTGAATACTTGAAAGCCGGAATAATCCCAGAGGGCCTACAAGTGCATAATATCCTTAGAGTGTTTACTTATAATCCCAAATTCACTAAGAATTTCAGCGGAGTTGGGAATAAATGTAGCCGAGATTGGCTAATCCTAGTCATTGACACGGCGAAAGAAGAGTGCGAAAAGCAAGGCACAGAACTACAGGAGCTTGAGAAAAAATTCCTGGAAGATCAATCCATACAGGAAGCAAAAGAAAAACTGGAAAAGTCAGAGACTGAGATCACCAAATTCAAAAATCTCACTCTAGACAGAAAAGTTGACAAATTCAAGAAGGACCTGACCAACTACTCGGAGGAGAGGACATATCCGTACCTGAGGCCCACATACTACACTGACCTACAAATCAGTCAGGGATACAACAGGAGAAATAGAGGAGCAAACTTCTCTGGGACCTCATCCAGTGGAAGTGGAAGCGCCACAAGTTTAACAGGCCTAGCAGGCCAGCAACAACCTTTTTTTCCCAAGGGAGGCCAGAGAGGCAGAACCAGAAGGAGACCTGCGCCAACGGGCCAGCGCATGAGAATGCGCCAATGGTACTAGAACCAAGGACCAACCATGGGATACCAGTCTTTGTCCTAGCCGACCGAGTGATGACCCCTGCTGAGTTAAGGCTTCTAGGAAAAGGACTCTCATTTGTCCCAGCCCAAAAAGCACAACCTTTTGAAATCGAGCTGGAACTTCAAAGGTTCTACAGAAACACACGCCCAAACACTACTTTGAAGTCTATCTACCGGCATCTAGAGAGACAGAACAACACGACCAACATCCTACACCTAGATCAGATAATATCACTGGTCCCGAACAAAAATCCACCTTTTACCCACCACCAAATTCGATCCCTTGCGAGATTGAAGCATTTGAAAGGACAGTCACCAAAACCGTGATGGCCGGCTTTTCCAAACAAAATTACTACATAGACAACTTAGATCAAGAAGAACGAATTGCCATGAGGACACTCCGGGCTGATTTATCCATCACCATCAAGCCCGCAGACAAGGGTGGCGGTATAGTTGAATGGGACACCACCAAATACAACAGTGAATGTCTACGTCTCCTCAGCGACAGAGCATCATACAGACCACTCAATTTTGACACGATTACGACTTTACAAGCCGAGATCAAGAGCCTCACCGAGCATGCTCTCGAGGAGGATGGATTTGTGACGATGAACAAACCTTCCTCAATCGGGCTAACCTGAGAACTCCAGCTTTCTACATCTTGCCCAAAGTGCACAAAAACACAGAGAGACCACCAGGAAGACCAATAGTATCCGCGTGTGAGTCACTACTGGAACCCTTATCCCTCTATACTGATTTTTTTCTGAAACCTTTTGTTGCGATGATGCCTTCATATCTCAAGGATACCACCAGCACAATCAACTTGCTCGACGACATCTCTCACCAACGACAGCCTACTTGCAACAATGGACGTCGACGCACTATAAACATCCATTCCACAGACTGAGGGCCTGCAGGTCATACGTGACCTCCTAGACACCAGAGAAGATGTAGATACAACGCCCACTGCGTTCCTTCTGGAATGTATCAGACTGGCCATGTCAGAGAATTTCTTCCTTTTCCAAGACCAAATGTATAAACAAACTAAGGGAGTGAGCATGGGGGCAACATTTGCCCCTGACATTGCCAACCTCTTCATGGCCGACTATGAGAAGAAGAATGTGTTGACTGAAGCCAACCCCTTTCAAGGGAACATTGCCCTTTGGAAGCGCTACATCGACAACATTGTGCTCATCTGGGATGGTACCCCCACCGAACTTCAGGCATTCCATCTTTGGCTCAATGCATGTAGCCCACACATTAAGTTCACAATTCATTGGGACCATCACCAGATCGATTTTTTGGACTTGCATATATACAAAACACGGAACCATTTCAAAACAGAACTCTTCAGAAAACCAACGGATCGTAATACCCTACTTCATTACAGCAGCTACCACCCCATGGGTTTGAAGTATAACCTACCATATGGACAGTTCCTACCGATCAGTAGAAACTGTACAGATGTCGAAAGATACAGGAAACATGCAGAAGATCTACAAGAACGTCTAATTGAAAGAGATTACCCTCGGAAATCCATAAAACAAGCACAGAAGAGAGCTAGAAATACACCTAGGGAGATCTGCCTCGAAAACAAGCCCAAAAAAGAACTAGAAAGACTAGTTTGTGTAACCACTTTTGGACCATTGAGCCAACTAATTCAGAAAACTATAAAGCAAAAATTGGCATCTGGTCAAACAACCAGGTACTCTGAACAGAACACCATGCTTCGCATTCAAGAAAAACAAAAATCGAAGAGATTCCTTAGTACACACATTCATTGAAACACCAAAAGAACTGAAAACACTCTATGGGATAAACAACCCCCACAAAGGACATTTCAAATGCGGGAATTGTGTGGCATGCTCGCTCACTCTACAGAAAAAATCATTTGAATATAAGAAAATCAAATGGACGATGAAAGAACACACTAATTGTAACACCAAAGGTGTGATATATATCATACAATGCCCATTTGAATTACTCAACGTAGGCAAAACTATTCGCCCTGTAAAGATGCGCATTTCTGAGCACCGCTCGAGCATAAGGAACATGATAGCTGACAAACCCCTGGTTGAACACTTTAAGAAAGCAAAACACAGAGACACAGACCTTAGATGGTTTGTACTGCAAAAGGTGACTGCAGCCAAACGGGGAGGGGATCTAAACAAGGTCCTAACCCAACTTGAGCAAAGATGGGTCCACAAAATGGACACAGTACATACAGGACTGAATATATCGGTTGAGTGGAGGTCCTTTTTATGACCCAAGACCAGGTCCAAGCATTTTTTATCGTGCCTTAATCCATGCACTTATCATTTCGTACATATATCAGACTAGAAGATACACCATTATGGATCTTTAACTGCTGCACAATTATTTTGCAATACTATAGGAGGTGGCAACATTTGGTATATCATTTTGCTTTGTATTGGTCTATCAATGTGGAACCAACCAAGTTTAATATGTGATTATGCTCTATTCATCAGCGGGTAGTATCGGATTATGCTTTTGCTTCTGTTTCTAGATTGTCTAGATTGTTCCACACAGAGAAATTGACTATTGATCATACTGTGTGCGTTTCTTGAATCATGCATTGTATGTATGCCATGCCTACCCAACCATGCATTGTATGTAAGCCATGCCTAATCAATTATGCTTTCTCAGTTTTGTCAAGTGAGTCATGCCAACCTTATCGTTCCTTTCCCTCATTAGACACTGTTGTCTAAATATCTCCGATTGGTTACCATGGCAACCGTTATCAACAATTGCCCCTCGTCATACCACAATTCCTAATAGGTCTTTCACAGTCACCATAATTGTCTCCCATACTCGGTGGACCCCCGTTGACACCTACAGGACCTTCATGTTGCCATTAGACCATCCCAACATGGCCGCCGATATATAACTATTGGTGTCCTAGCAACGGCGTCTATTACGCCGCGTCTTTCGTTTTCCCCTGCTTTGGAGTGACTCAGCAGTCCTTGCAGAGCTCTGCAGAACACAGTCTGCATGCAGCATCGCCCACACGCAGCCACCAGGTATGCACGCGGGGCCGCGATTATTACGATTATAGTTATGTGCTTAGAACATGACACCGACTCAGTGACCTCTTGCAGGACTGTACATCACACGAAGATTGCGCGGATCCCAGTCCTACATGTGAGGTAAGCTTTTATCTCATGAACTATAACACTGTGCACGCTTTTTTAATGCTGCACGTGTCTTATCAAGCTTTTCACTCATGATTATTCTTGAGGAGACTAATGCCTCCTTTTTCTTGCTCTAGGAGCCCCGACTGGCAATTTCCCAGCTACGGTCCCAAACACGAGTACCTGGTGGAATTTATTCCACTCATGCAAGCTGTTTTCCCACCATGATATTACGTACATGGCACAGCAAACTATTAAGTTGACTTGAAAAATTATCTCCACTGGAACTCTCTCCTAAACGATATTCCCTTTCCCTGTTTACAGCACACCCTCACACAGACCACGTCCTGATGAATGCCGTGATAGACACAAGGCCTGTCTAGCCCCCTGAGATGGCAGAAACACCTTGGTGTAGACACACCTTTTACCTACAGTGTAGCAGCACTGTTTTCACCGAGAACACTATGTTTTTTGTTTTGTTTTGTACCTGTTCAAATGCACTTACCTTTAATGCTATGTACTAGATTCTGACAGTTACTGAATTGTCTTTTGTCTTGTTACATAAGCATTCAACGGTATGATTGGTGTCTGCTTCCATGGTCTATATGTGTGTTACAAAAAGTAATGTTTGGTGACAAAAATTTTGGTCCATCAATCAATACCTTTTATGATGTTTGATATAATACAATTCAAATAATCTTTTTAGTAAGATATTATCACTTGAGTGTTTTAGACTACAGGGTACACAGGAGAGCGTGAAGGTGATCCTTCCTTTGGCCTATTCAATCATATCTATATTCATAAGTAGCCTCCCTGGGCAGAGTAGGTTCCCCCACAGGAGCCCTAATTCAAAAATCTGCATGTGACACAGAGATAGGAACCTGATTGGCAGATGTGACATAGCTGCCGATGATTGCATTGTTACAGGTGGTGGAGATGTACAGATGCATGTCTGTCTGTTGGCGTGTGTGCATGTGTTTGGCACTCCCCATGTTGCTTGTGACGTCATGCCAACCTTCGGATGTTCATGCTGTTGTGTGCGTATGGATGCTGCTGCTTGCTGCACGATTCCTGTTAATTTGTGCATGTGTGTGGGTTCAAATGATATGAGTGTTGGGGAGTGTGATTCCATCTGTGAAGTTTGACACTGCCACTCATGTGCAACTGTCATGTGTGTATCCGACCATTGTACAGTGCCCTGATGCCTGTGTTCTGTCTCTCCCTGTCTGCAGCGTCAACTGATGAAGAGGGCGGAGATTATGCTCTGGAGCACAGCGGCAGGGATCCCACCAACAGCCGGAGACGCAAGGCCCAGCTCTCCTCCCACGTTGTCATCTCTTCCAGGAGTGAGGAGTCTGGCGCCGCTTCCATGGCTACAGCTGTTGAGGGAAGGTTTAAGAGGCAGAGGTTGGAGGTAGACTCTTCAGCAGCAGTAGGGGCAGCTGAGCCTCCACAGGGGCCTATCGAGGAAGATAGCACTGACTCATCCAGGTTGGTGGGCGGGTCTGTTGAAGAGGATGCCGTGGAAGGCCCACGCACAGGGCCTGCAAGGGGGGATTCCACTGGTGCTAGTGGCGCAGTCCAGCGGCAGGGACAGGAGGCAGCACAGGCCGCCGCAGAGGTACCTGTGTGTAATTCTGTCCCAGATCCTGTGACTGCACAATCCCGTACCAGCATGGATGCCTTCGTCCAGACCCGTTTTCAGGGAGGGGATGCACAAACAACAACTGGCCTTCCTCTCCCTGTGGATGTTGCAATCCGTGACCGTGTTGAGCCTGTCCTAGCTGGGATGGCGTTGTGCCAACATGGTATTCGGGATGACGTGCATGGTTCTCATGAGGACAATGCACATCATTTTGAATAACTCATTGACCACGTCAGCCTACTAGGACAGGTCACAAGCGCTGGGTTCCTCTGTGTGCTGGATCTTCTTGCGACCCTCTCTTCAACTGAACCCCCTATGCACCAGTCATCCTCCGTGCCATCTTCCTGCCCAAGTATCACCTGGGCATCCTCGGAAGCTGCCCCTGATCCAGCAGCCAGGCTGGTAGAGGACACATCCCGCCCATAGTCAGGAGTCAGAGGTTCAGCAGGGGTGGCCACCCCACCAACTGGACCCCAGCAAGAGGAGGACGTGCAGGCATCAACAGGCAGGGCACATGCATGGCAGTAGGAGGCTCAGGGTGGGAGCGATAATGGCTCAGGGCCATCAACATCACAGGGACAGGCATCAGCCGGAGGGCAGGAGGACTGTGGATTAGGACTGTCTTCTGTGTGGCAGTGGATGGGCCAGCAGATAGATGCAGAGCAGCGGCGGGCAGAGGAGGCACGGCTCACTATGGTCAGGGCGGAGAACTCCATGCGCAGTGCATGTGTCGGGGATCCCAGTGGATGGTGCCATGTGGCCTGCCTGCGGTGCATGGTATGGGGTGATGGGCTGCCTGCAGGGCATGGCCAGGTGTGTGGGGTGGTACTCTGTGGTGTGGGCTGCCAGCGGGACATGGTCTGGGGTGATGGGCTGCCTGTGGGGCATGGCCAGGAGTGTGGGGTGGTCCCCTGTGGTGTGGGCTGCCTGCAGGGCATGAGGAGGGGGGCACACCCTGGAGGGCCCACACTGCCAAATTGTATGTAAAAGTCCCTGCGCACCCCCGGAATACACGTACCCCGCACGCGCCAGGCCAATCGCGTGTGAAACTCCCTGAGCACCCTCGGAATAAACGTACCCCACTCGCACCAGGCCTATGGCGTGTGAAACTCCATGCACACCCCCGGAAGACACGTACCCCGCTTGCACCAGGCATATCGCATGTAAAACTCCCTGCGCACCCCCAGAATACAAGTACCACACTTGCCCCAGGCCTATCGCATGTGAAACTCCACGCGCACCCCCGGAATACACATACCACGCTCATGACAGCGGAATCGCCTGTAAAACTCCCCGCGCACCCCCGGCATACATGTACCCCGCTCGCACCAGGCCTATCGCATGTGAAACTCCCTGCGCACCCCGGGAATACACGTTCCCCCATCATGCCAGGCCAATCATGTGTGAAACTCCCCACGCACCCCCGGAATACATGTACCCCGCTCGCGCCAGGCCTATCACCCACGCAACCCCGGAATACACGTACCACGCTTGCGCCAGGCCTATCACATGTGAAACTCCATGCACACCCCCGGAATACACATACCCCCCTCGCGCCAGGCCAATCGCATTTAAAAGTCCACGTGCACCCCCGGAATACACGTAGGCAGCCCATCCACCCTCCCCATGACCTGCAGGCAGACCATCCACCATGACCATGACCAGTAGGCAGCCCATCGACCCTCCCCCTGCCCCGCAGGCAGCCCATCCACCATGACCATGACCCGCAGGCAGCCCATCACCCCAGACCATGCCCTGCAGGCAGCCCATCACCCCAGTCCATGCCCCTCAGGCAGCCCATCACCCCTGGGCATGCCCCGCAGGCAGCCCATGACACCAGTCCATGCCCCGGAGGCAGTCCATCACCCCAGACCATGCCGACCCGCAGGCAGCCCATGACCCCAGTCCATGCCCCGCAGGCAGCCCATGACCCCAATCCATGCCCCGCAGGCAGCCCATCACCCCAGTCCATGCCGCGCAGGCAGCCCATCACCCTAAACCATGCCGAGCCGCAGGCAGCCCATGACCCCAGTCCATGCCCCGCAGGCAGCCCATGACCCCAGTCCATACCCCACAGGCAGCCCATCACCCCAGTCCATGCCCCGCAGGCAGCCCATGACCCCAGTCCATGCCCCGCAGGCAGCCCATCGCCCCAGTCCATGCCTTGCAGGCAGCCCATCACCCCTGGGCTTGCCCCGCAGGAAGCCCACACCACAGGGGGGACATTTTCCATGCATTTTACCTGACGCGAGCGGGGTACGCATCTTCCGAGGGGTGCGCAGGGAGTTTTACACGCGATTTCGCTTGCGCGAGCAGGGTACGCATACTCTGATGGGTGCGCGGGGAGTTTTAAACGCGAGGCCTATGACTCGCCGGCAGCCATCTATGCACCTGGGACTGGGATGCGGGATGGCTGTGGGCCGACTCATGGGGGCTGAATGGCTCATCCCGTAGTATGATACAGACTCCATTTTGTGATACACCCAGACTCCATTTTGAACATAATAATCTAGGCCTCAGTGGCACAAGCAGCCTGCAGGGCTGCAGCTCTCCCCACCTGACTGCGCACAGCGAGCCCAGCACTTCCCTCACCCTCCTCCCCTTGGCGGCTCAGCTCAAGGTCTGTTCTCAGGGGAGACTAAGCGCAAACAAGCTGCATTACAAACACTGTATCTTTCACCTTCCGCAGTACATCATTGACCTGACGATGACCAGGCCAAAGCTGGGGTCTGAGAAAAACAACGCTGCCTCTATATGATATGATATGATATGATATGATATGATATGGCATTTGTAACGTGCCTATACACAAGTGTTTCAAGGCGCGACGAGGCAGGGAGGGGGGAACAAGGGAAGACAGACAGCGATCCTACTAGGCCAGGTGTCATTCAGATCGCGCAAGTGCATGGGTAGGGGGGACGGGAAAAGTGCAAGGGGGAAAGGATAGGGGAAAGTGCAATACAGGGTTAGTAATGAACAAGATAAATAATAAGGGCCAGCTGGTGGCAAGTGCAAGATAAGTGCAGGCTGGGAAGGAGGTCTGTAGGGATACAGAGACAGTCCCGCAGTGCAGGGGTTGCCAGGAAGGCAGTGCAGGGGAGAGTGGCTGGGCCAAGGACCGAGATTGGTGAGTGGCCCAGTTGCTGATTCAGTACAGTTTTGGTGATTTAGCAGGGGAGAGGGAGAGAGAAAGCAGAAGCAAAGAGGAAGGTTTTGAGGTGCTTCCAGAACCGGAGATGGTTCTCCTCAAGTTTCAGGGAGGCAGGAAGGCTGTTCCAGAGGGAGGCCCCTGCTGTGGAGAGAGATCTCCCCCCAACTCGTTGCTTGGAGAAGCGACTGACCCTGAGGGAGTTGGAGGCGGAAGAGCGAAGTGCTCGAAAAGGAAGATATTTAGGAAGGGAGAGTTGAAGGTAATTTGGCCCCAGGCCCCAGAAGGCCTTGTGGACAATGCAGAGGGTTTTGAACTTAATCCTCGCAGCCACAGGGAGCCAGTGTAGCGATTTCAGTCTTGGAGAGATACGGTCCCTGGGCTTGAGGCCAAGGACACGTCTCACAGTCCTGTTCTGGATGAGTTGCAGAGGGCGGAGAGTAGAGGCAGGCAGATTTGTTAAAACTTGTTCTTTCCTGTCACAGAGCCCCACATCGATATTATATGCTGTGAATAACCCCCAAACCTGTTCCTCGTTTGAAGTGCCAGACATGTATGGTAAGCCTGTGTGCCACCCCGTTTCACCCATGCTACTAAGCCATCTGTAAGGACGATAAATTAGCCTCAAGTCCATGAGATTGATTGTTCATATTGAAATAAGACGGCCCTCTCCCATCCCAGATCACCCAAAAGTTATAAAATATATATATTCGAACCTGCCATTACTAATCAAGGATTATTATTGCTGCACAATATTTAAGAGCAATCTGTGATATCCATATGAACTCTATGATTTCCTAAAAATATACAAGTTTAAAAGTAGAAAATCAAGTGTTGCAATATGTACGGTTTTTGAGGTAATGAGTGCTGACCATATTAATAGATTATCTATTGAAGTATTTGTTTATTCTTTGAGCATTATGTTACAGAAATCAGATTATAAGCAGAATCTTGCAGACTCTTTCCTATGCTAATACATACATCAACCTGTTTCTACCTCATTTTTTAATGCTAGCTTTTCTTGTGTGCCTCGCACCCAGATGTAAAACCTTAGCCCTGTGAATGATGTGATGCTAACAAGACCGTTGTTGATAGAAGTTATTTTGCAAACCTGGTATTCATGATATACGAAAATGTGTAATACATATAGGGGCATGTAATTATTTGCGCCGAAAAACAGGGATTTGTGCGCCATTCTGACCGCAAATCCCTGTTTAACAAATGGAGATTTGCGGGCAGAATGGCGCACACAATCCCGTTTTTCGGCGCAAATAATTACATGAATCAGCCCCATAATGTTCATAAGCTCGCATGATCTTTGATATATATGTAATTATAGTGGCATAATCTCGTCTCTCATTTATAATGATGTGCGTGGGAAGCCCCATGGCCATTGCTCCCTTCACCTGCAGAGCCACGTACTCAGCCGCCACCCTCCTCCCTCCTCAGGCTGGGCTAACTATTGAAGGCCCTTGTTTTACTAATGTTGGAATAATATAGATATATCTCCTCGCCTTCCTGCTAAACCCGCACAAGGTATTTGCCTTCCCCTATGCCACCTGACACACAATGCCACTATAAAACCACGTTGTCACTTCATGCACTGGTCAAAAGAATTATGGGCTGCAAGCCCCCACATCCCACCGCCTTTTGATGTACCAACTATGTGCCCCCTGACCCGGGAGTATTCTAGTTCACCCCAACCTCGACTGACCATCGTGGCAGTTAATTCACTCTTGTACTAACATACTATAAAGATGTCTCCTACTAAATCTAACAAAGCAGAATGATAAAGGTATCCTGACACATGCCCCCTAATACGGCACCTGGACTCATGAAGCTGCCCCTTTTTCAATAATGTTTTTTATGATGATGCATCAGGAGCACTTACGAGTTATGTGCTATTTCTCTTGTGATGGTAGATTAACAACTTGTATGATTTACAAGACAACTTGAAGCAGACATTAACAATGAATGTGGCCACAAGGGCAAAATGTTAATGCAGCCAAGATGTATCAACTCAAACAGCTCCTGACCTGGTACTCCATCCTGATAAGCCCAGCTGACCCACAAGCATCATCACGACACCGTGCAGAGTTTCACCAATCAGGAGCTGCGACCCTACAGAATCTATAATGTTTATTCCCTTTTGCCCAATCTCATCGATTCATGTAATCCCTAGTTCCCACGTCATAGGTGACGTGGATTTGTAACAAAATGTAGATGTTTGCTGATGTTTGGCAGAGGGCTTTGGAGTTTGCAGAGTTCTCTGCTTACCCTATATTTGTTTGGGTAAACTTTTTAACTTCACCCACACTTGGTCTTGGTCTCATTCCCATCTGGGGTGTGTCCATCATTGACTCTCATTGTGGAGTTTTAAATGCCTTTGTGGGGGACGCTCACTTTCAAGATGTACAAACTGCTGAAGGTCAAAGGCCATGGCTAGTGGCCCTTTTATTTGTTAGAATATATAGTGGGCACAGCCACAGATTGTGGACACTGCCCAGTATTGTGCTAAAGTCCATTGCTAGTGCCTCACTAGTGTATATAATATACAGTGGACACGGTTGAAAGCTGTTTACAGGCCAAAATCTATTGTTGGAAGCCTGTTAGTGTTTTAAAATATTCATTGCATATGGGTGAAGGTTCTGACCAGTGTCCATAACTGAAGGCCATGATTAGTACACATTCATGTGTTAAAATATATTTGGCCATGCACACTGACCATGGCTGAATGCCATGTTTAATGCCAGTTACTGTTGTAATGTAATTCGTGATGTCATCAGTGATGTGATCTGTGATGTCATCATGTGGTCATAGGCTGCTCAACAGGGGGCTTGAAGTTAAGGTGGCTTTAGCTGAATTTCAGCGGGTTTGTTTTGTTAAGTACTCACCTTAAAGCCCTTGCTACTTAAGTTTTTCCCTTGAATTTCAAATGTTTTGTTACAAAGTATTACTCGCCTTAAGGTCCCTGCAACTACATTTTTTTCTTGAATTTCAAGGGTTGTTTTAATCCATACACAATTGATATTAATACTACAGACAATTGGGCTAATTAAAACAATCTTTCATACATGTGTAGAAAGTAAAATGAAAACAAATTTTGCAACCACATTCCCCCCAAATAACCCTGCTCGTAAAAAAAAAACATTCTATGCATATTTCTATAACTTTTAAAAGTGTTTACATTTATATGTACTGTTCATGAATAGAAAGTCATTAAAGTGTTACAGTAAATGTATACAAACACTACACTCAATGTACCCTAAAATACATTTTTACAAGTCTACTGCCCACATATGTATGTATATACGTTTTATTTTTGTAAACAGTTTTATTTCCACGGCTACAAAGGATACATGCATGGCTAAATGCAGCAATGACTGGGGAGGGGATTTATGCACAGCTTCCACTTAGAAACACCAAAATGGATATGAAACCCTGCCCATCATCACTAGTAGCCGCAGATATTCAACGTGGCTACAAAGCTTACTTGTAGCCATGGCTACACGTACAATTTCTACAAACTAAAGACCAAACTAAGCCAGCATTCACAACTTCAAATAAGACAACACCTAAGCACACAAAATAACACAGACAGATATAATGCTGTGCTATATCAGCCACAAAACAATTTGATTATTGCACAGAAAATGTATGGTTTATAGACGCGGCTTTAAAAATAACACTGCAAATAAATCTTCAAACATGTAAATATTTATTAACACTTACATCCACATCAGCCACAGTCCTGCTATGTGCACAGTGAGAGTTCTGGAATCAAAGGATACAACTTCAGAAAATGGTGGCTTTTATACTTTCCAAAAAGAATACCAAAAAAGAGGACTATCTACCAAAATAACTAATAAAATGGATGCCACATTTTTACTACAACCAATCCCAAAAAGCTACACAAATAGAACAGTAACAAGAACAATAACCAACAATGAAACTCACAGAAATCTATTTTTCCCCACTCAACCTCTTTCATAGCCATGACTATTTGACGTGGCTGCAGACCTTGCTTTGTATCCACTGCTACAAGTACATTTTTCTACAAGTTCAAAACCAAATCATATCGGCCTTCAAATCTTCAAATGACATAAGAGAACACCTTAGCAGATAAAACAACACACACAAATAACATTCTGTACTGTATCATCCACATAAAAATATGATTGTTGCACAGACAATTTATAGTTTATAAACAGGGCTTTAAATATAACCGCTGTTATGCACACAACAAATAAAGTGTTGAAAAGCATTGACGCACCTACACACATGCTTTTTCAATAGACATGCTTATAGAACATCCCTTCATGGCTGTTTGCTGGTATGCATGGCTATTCTAAAAAACTAAGAATAAAATTATGTATTTCCACTCCCCTAACTCCAAACAAGTGTCCCTAAAATGCCTACTATTAGGTTGATAGGCCATGAGACATCAGCTACATCACAACTCTTTTATTGTTAAGCTTTAAACTTGAATCAAGTAATACAGTTAAAACAGCCCAACCTGCATCCAGTTCAACAACTGTTTTCTGTTCATAACTAAACCTTCCAATCTAACACTGCAAGTGGATTGTTTCTAGAATGGAATGGATTCTGCTGTCCAACTATTTACATAATAGCAAGCAGAATTGTCAGACCTCAGCTCTACCTTCCCTGTCTCCTCACCTGAGTCTTCAGAAGATATGTCCTTGGAAGCGATCTCTGCCTTCCGGCGGCTCTTCTTCTTGTTTGGTGTCTTGTCTTTAGGCTTCTTAATCTTCCGCTCGTGCAAGTAAGGTCTAGCCCCTCCGGAGGCCACCTTGACAGAGATGGGAATCTGTCCTCTGGGAACTCCGGGGGGGCCATCCTTCAATTCCAGGGAAAAAGCCAGAAGGCAGAAAAAACCCTGTAGATCTAGTTTGCAGGAAGTGGTTGGGTAAGATAGTCCAAAGACCCAAGTACTGAGTAAGCAGTTCCCCGCTGAGGTTTGTCTGAGAAACTCCAAAAGCAGCCGAGGTAAGAATTACTGGGATACGTATTTTAGAGGGTGGATCACAAATGTCAACAAGAGATATAATGGATAGAAGGAAAGAGGAAGAATAGGAAGTAAATCGATTTAGAAGTAAGAGAAGAGTAGACCCACAAGAAACAGTCCGAAGTAGAGCCAGAGGAAGGAAATCCCTGGCATAAACAAGAACTGAGAACGTGAATGCAACGGAAAAGTAAGCCCTAGAGTGAAAGGCGAAATCGAGTGAAAAATAGAAAAAAAAGCTACAATATAGAAACGGAAAGGATAAATACGCAGAGAAGCGTGAAAGGCAGTATATAGCAGTAAAGGAAGAAGTAGCCAAAAACGGCCAGACGTCGGATACCAAGGTAAGTAAAAAGTAGGAGGAGTCGCGTTGCGCCGCGGAGGAGAACGATCCCAAGAGCGGGTCTCTGGAGTAAAGAATGGCGGAAGCACGCCTGAGTAAAGAAAGTAAACAAACCAGACAGAAAGGTGGAAGAAACAGAAAGAGAACGAAAGAAAGGCTAAGAGAGCTAGAGCGAACAGTGAGATCGAAAGGAGTATTCAAAAGAGGGGTACAATAAGCACAGAGTAGAATTAACGAGGAACAAGAGGGAAAAAACGAAAATCACAAAGAATACTCGAAGCGTCGTAGGAAGCGAACACAGATACAACGCACCGGCAAGGGGGCGGAGCCAAAATTTATAAGAACATCCGCCATGTTGGGTGAGGACTAGAGCGGAGAAACACAATGGAGATTAGTATCTCCAATAGTTCCACAATTTCCAGTCACGATTCCTGACAAGAATGAACAGGAATTTTTCCCTATATGCATATGGTAATATACAACACAACTCCCTCCCTTCTAGGAGGATAACCTGCAAAGGAAGCATCCCTCACCTCTGTCTATACCCCACATATCACCACTCTTTCCTCGCTCCACTTTTCACCATTAGTCAGTAGCACTGTATTCCCAAGATCTTTCACCACCTGCAAGGGACCTGAATATTTCATACACCCTTTCTGCACCCTCTTTCCACCCTTTACCTTCACTAAAACTCATTCTCCCATTAACCACTCTTTCACACAATTTTTCTTATCATACCCTTCTTTAGATTTGACTTGATCGTGCATGACCCTTTCCCATATAACTTCTTGAGACACCACTCCACAATACCCACCCAACCTGGCCTCAGCTTTGAATTTGGGAACCTCTTGTAAATGGCTCAAATGGTGAAACCCCTGTAATATGATGCAGAGCAATCCTGTACTACATGACTCTCTCCATTACAGCCCGTGACCAGTCCCCACCCATTGCTATTGCAATGTGTATCACCTCCATCAAAGTCCTGTTGAACCTTTCCACGGTCGCATTTCCTTTTGTGTTATACAGCACCGTTGTTGTATGCTCCACCCCGTTCTGCTTCAAAAATTCTTTCATTTCTCCACACACAAATTGCGGACCATTGTCCGACACCTGCTTTCTGGGAAAAGATTCCCTCCAAAACACTCCCTACAGAACACTCACAACTCACACTTATGTCCTTTACCACACAGGCCACTTGGACAACAAGTCCACAACCACAATTATATAAGCACTCTGATGTCCTCTTACTGATATTGGGCCCAAAATATCTACTGCAACCACATCCCAAACCGAATTGGGAGGTTTAAGCACGTTCATGGGTGGTGTCTTGGCAACAAGAATCTTATCACTATTTTTACAGCCTTCACAATCTTTAAAATAATTCTACACATCCTCATCCAATCCAGGCCACCAGAAGTCCTGATAAATAAGACCTTTCATCTTACACACACCAAGATGCCCCTCATGAGCTATCCCAAGTACAACTTCTATCCTTCCTTCCTGCACCACTATTCAATCTCCTTTAGTAAAAATTCCTTTCTCCTTGCTCAATTAATTCTTGATTCTCCTATATCCTCTCAATCCCTCATCCACGTCTTCCATCGGCCATCCCTCCTGCACATACCTCACAACCGTCTTATAGTGCTCATCTTTTCCACACTGTTCGCTCTATTCCTTTTCATCTGCCACTTTGCAATTTGAAAATACCTCTTGTTCCAATTCACACCCATTCAGATCATCACCCTCCACAGGATTATGGGATAATCCATCTGCTTTCACATTCAGTTCACCATTCATATGCCTCACCTCCATATCAGACCTTGCATCCCACTGATCAATCTAGCAATCCTCCTAGAAATGCCATTAAAATCTTTCCTGTTAAAGACACCAACTAGGTGTTTATGGTCCAATCACAATTACAAATGCTCTTCCTCACAAAAACTGCTTGAATGTCTCCACTCCCCACACACATGCTAACGCCTCAATTTCTATAACAGAGTATCTCTGCTCTGCATTATTCAACACCCTTTAAGCAAACACCACCGTTTCTAGGTCCTTTCATTTCTGCGCCTCAGCATACACCCCAAATCATTTTTACTGGCATTAGTAAACAATTTCACATCCCAATCCTCCTTAAATCCTCTAAAAATGCTTTTAATAAACCATTTCTTACATCCTCAAACTCCCTTCCACACGCCTCACACCAGTCATACATCAGCCCTTTCTTTACCAACATCCTCATGGTTTTTGTCCTTTCCACCATGTTTTTAACACATTTCCCGTAACACTCCACTAGACCTAGATATGAAGACAACTCTTTTTTTATCCTTTGGCACCATCATTCTTTTAATTGCCTCTACCGTGGATACCTTGTCCTTTATCCCATCTGCAGACAACTCATGCCCAAGATACCGAACACTATTCATCCTGAACTTGCATTTTTCAAAAGATATGGTTAAATTAGCATTATCTTTTCTCCCCAATATACTTTTTAACCATTCATCATGTTCCTCAATATCCTTTCCCCATACCAGGATATCATCTTGATAACAACACACCCCTTGTATGTCTTTGAGTAGTTTGCTCAGCACTCTCTGAAATACGCTAGATGCAGAGAATAAACCAAACAGCATTCTTCTGCACCTATACCAACCAAAAGCCGTTATGAATGCCATCAGATCCATAGAAGATGGGAGCAACTTCACCTGATGGTAAGCACCCTTCAAGACTAAAGATGAAAATAGCACTCCCCTTCAATTTCTGACAATAGACTGCCAGTCTTTGGTAATGGGAACCTATCTGGTAACACACTCTTATTTAAACCCCTCAGATCAATGCATAGTCTCAAACTGCCATTGGGCTTACACACTGCCACTATGGATCTTATCCAGTCTGCAGCCTCTACTTCTTCGATAATCCTTCCCTCAGTATTCGTCCCAGCTCCTTTTCAACATACGCATGCAGTGCTAAAGGTATAGTTCGTGCCTTGGACATCACCGGCATGGCACCTGGTCTTAGCTTTATTAAGTGTGAAAAGCCTTTCAAACATAGTTTCATTCCCAAACACCTTTGGATAATATTTTGTGATGTCATATTTCTTCTCCTATATTGACTCCACGTTTTCAGACTTTTTTCGTATGTCCATCACCTGAGTTGAATGTTCCGGATCCAGTATCAGACCCAAATCTGTCTGGGTAGCCCATGAAAACTAGTTCCCCCCTCTCGTGGTGACCTTCAGCATTCCATGGGTGCAACATTAACCATATTTAAATTTCACCCAGAATTCACCTACAATGTTTATCAATACATCTCCATAAGCATGCACTCTCACAGTGGCTTCCTGCAATTCACATAAGTTAAACTTCCCTTTCCATGTATCCAAATTCACCACAGTGTAATCCGCTCAGCTATCTATTAGTAGATCAACATGAACATCATTCACACTAATCTCGGCATGAGGTTTCACTCTTCTTGATCTTGCAACAATTGCATTCACCAAACAAGTTTCATCTTCATTGCTAGTACCACTATGTTGCCAGTAACTTGCACTTTCTTGCATTGCCTTATTGCTTCCTGACCTACTCCAATGCCTGCAACAATGTGTGATGTGGCTCTTTCTGCTGCATTCTTTGCAGATGATGTAGTGCTCAATGCATTGCTTTTCACTTGCTATATGATCTTTGTTGCCGCACCTGTAACACCTTTTGTTGAAATATTTTCCACTGTACTTCTGCTTCGCTTCCAACTTTTTCTTTGGTACTACTTTCCTCTATCCTTATTCACTAGGTGTTTTCTTGGTGGCATCTTCTCCGTTACATTGGCAGATCGAATCACAGTTTTTCCAGCCTCTGCGTCCAACACCCTAATGGATCTTTCCGTATGTTCCAACACTTTTGCTACCTCAATAGCTGTTTCAAGGTTCATATTCATGGTGCATCCTCCTTCCCACCACAAAGCTTCCCTAACCTTTTGTTTGCGGCACCTTATCATTAGCTGATCTCTAATATGTTCTTCTGTGCAGTGATCATAGTTACATTTGTTTCCAGTCCACAGAGCACCATTACAAACTCCTCAATGGATACATCACTCTTTTGTTCTCACATTCCAAAATGGTATCTCACCAGAAACATATTTTCTTTTACAATACAGTATTTATCCAATCTGGCAAACTCCTTTCAAGACTTGACAAGCCCTCTGATTAATTTGCTGGTAATTCTGGTAGTTTCTTAACAAACGTTTAGCATTCTTGCCCCAAGCAATGAAACAATGAGGAGTCTTTCCTGTCACTGGTGAAGTTGCTGCCATACGGTCCGTGTATATACCTTATGAACACGTCTTTCCAGTCATCCAAGTTTATACTAGGTTCCCCTGGATGATGCAAAAATAACACCGGGCATGGGATGTTCATGTTATTAGGGTTTGGTATTTTCCAGAATTATGCCAGACCTGGCAATGTCTGCTCTGCCTTATTTATCTGAAATGTCCAAAGATCGACTGTCCTTAAGATGGCCACACATGCTCTTTTATGCTGCTGTGCGCATTGTAACGTTACTCTTGAGGTATCTTTTAGTTGCTTGTGTTTTATAATGGCCGCCGCCATGCTCACGTTGCCTTGGGCCGTGGGCCACTAATACATTTACCTTTGTCCATCACTCTTCCACATGCTACATTATCTTTACGGCACTCTGTACTCATCCACAGTAACTTTTTGGCACCCCAGAGGCAGTCACAGCTGTGTGATGGCCAGGATGGGCATCTCCTCTATGTGCAGTCATCGAACCAACTTCGTATCCTCTACACAATCACTTGCGTGCTTTGCTGTGTACCTTCTGCTCTTCGATCAGATTCTGTGTGGTGCTTCTCCCTCAACACGACTCATCACAACTTTACCTCAGGTGGCAGGCTGGGGCTGCTGCTTCCTTGTTGCGGTATACCCTTCATGCCAGTATTAGGTTGATAGGCTGTGAGACAGCAAGAACATTACAACTCTTTTATTGTTAAGCTTCAAACTTTAATCCAGTAATACAGTTAGACAGCCCCAACCTGCTTCTAGTTCACAACTGTTTTCCTTTCATAACTAAACCTTCCAATCTAACACTGGAAGAAGATTGGTTCTAGAATTGAATGGATTGTGCTGCCCAATCCAATTACATAACAGCATGTACAATGAACTTGAATGTATCCCGATATACATATGACAATATACAACACCTACCAGTCCCCCTCCACTCCCCATGGTCCTCCTCCACTCCAGATCTATCCCAATCCCCCAAAACACTCAATGCTTCTAAGAAACCTCTTTGTATTAAGCGTGTTATAAATTACATATCATTATCATGATGCCACTCCAACCAAAATGTTGGATAGCCGCAGCTATCACACTTCCATGAACACACAACGTGCCATTTGCCAGGGGATAGCTGCAGCTGCAGAGGGTGCCATATCAACCTGCAGGTAGCAACTGAGTGGCTGCTGGATAGCCGCAGGTAATTACTACAGCACCATCAGCCAATTACAAACTCCAAACACACACATCATATGTACCGTGCTTATACAAGCTACTAGAAATTGAAACTGGGAATCATTTTTATGGAAACAGAGAAACACTGCAGGTATCACGGCTGGTTTAAAAATTGTGGGACTGATCGGAAACAGTTGGCTGTTTTGGTTACTGGCTTTTTGTGAGAAACAAAATATTGGCATGGACCTAGGTTTGAGAGATTTTACAATTAAATGGTGGATTACTGGGAATGCTTTTGTTCCAAGTTTTTCCAAAATTGTTAAGTCTGAGAAGTCAGGGCACCCAGATATCATACTAAATCATAGGGGATGCAATGTTTTGGGGAAAACTAATGGAAGTATTTCCTCACACCATCTTTGTCTTTTCCAATTTGACTCAGAGGCAAAAATGGAGATGGACCACCACATTTAATGGTAAAACTGAGAAATCAGAGAAATGTTAATAAAGTAGTTTCAGCATTCATGAGACACCACAACCAATTATGGATTTCAAACAACAACATACTTTCTACATGGCCAATTTCTATAGACATGATGGAGTACACCTAACCGATGAAGGAAAGCGGTCTTCCTTCACAACATCAAAACAGTACTAAAAAACTACACTTAGTGTACCCCAAAGATGTCCTTTTAAGGAGTACTTATCAGACACAAATATACACATACAATAAAATTATAACCAGAAACATTGTTTTATTATATGCACAGGTACAGTTCATTGGCTTTTATTATAACCGCAGTTACAAATTCTTAGTTAAAGGGGTGGGGGCTCACTTCAAGTTTTATACTACAACAAAACGTAAAAGATCAATACAGTACAACACTACTCATGTACTTTTGTAAAGTAGCTGAAGATAAAGAAAGCAGAGAATAATACATAACAGTAAACTGGGTAGGCAAACATTTCACAGCCATAAAATATAATACCATAAGTGAGAATAAACATGCTAAAATACAGTGTATTCATTTTGTTAAACTATTTTCTTCTGCTTTTTTCCAAAGTCTCACATGTACGAAAGTCTGAAAACACAGTCAAAATAAAAAATACTCCCAAATACCTACCATGTCACTGAGCGCTGTACATGGAACAACATAATACATAAAACATGAACGATAAAACTGTTGAAGCATTACAAAATGAATCAATCAAACAACAAAACAGTGAAAAGAGCAATTAACTGAAGGGGAGGGAGGAAAGGGAGATGGGACAGGTTGGGGGGGAGTGAAGGAGGAGGGCAGGAGGAGGAAAGGGAGGATAGAAGAGGGGGTAGGGGAGGGGAGGGGAGAGAGTCAGGGAAAGTGTAAAGAAGGGGGAAGTAGAAGGGGGTAGGGGTTTCAAGGAGGAGGATGGAGAAGGAGAGATTTAAGGGAAGTGCGGAATGAAGTGAAGGTGGGGGAAGACCGGATAGCAAGAGGAAGGGAGTTCCAGTGTAGAGGAGCTAAGAGCTGGAATGAGAGAAAACGGGAGGAGGCACAGGGGGGTGGGGGTGAAGTGAGAAGGAAATGGTCGGTGGATCGAAGGGAACAGGAGGGGGAGTAGAAGGAGAGAAGGGAGGAGAGGTAAGGCGGGGCAAGAACATGGAGAGATTTGAAGACAAGGCAGAGAAATTGAAATTTAAGTTGGGAGTGAAAAGGAAGCCAGCCAAGGTAGGAGAGAGAGGAAGAGATGGAATCACGGGAGGTAAGGAGACAGAGGGTGTGTTACGAACAGCACCGTGGTAGATGGATTTAAGAGGGGCAAGGTGAGAAGTAGGAAGTCCAAAGAGTGAGGAAGAGCAGTAGAAGAGGCTCGAGAAGAAGAGGGAGGTGATTAAGAGTTTAGTAGTGTGGAAAGTGAGAGAGGGGCGGATTTTGCGAATGTTGAAGAGGTGGAAGAGGCAGGAGCGAGAAGTGAGGGAGATATGTTGGGAGAAGGAGAGAGAGGAGTCAAAGAGAACACCTAAGTTACGAGCCTGAGGAGAGATAGGGAGGTTGGAGGGAGGGAAGTGAATGAAAGGGGGAGGAGAAGAAGGGGGAAGAGAGTTAGAGGGAAAGAATATGACTTCTGTCTTGTCGGTGTTGAGAGAGAGAAATCGGGAAGACATCCAGTTCTTGATGGCAGTAAAGCAGCAAGAGAGTTGTAGGTGGAGGTCAGTTGAGAAGGAGGAGAAGGAGAGGAAGAGTTGAGAGTCGTCGGCATAGAAGTGGTGGGAGATGCCAAAAGAGGAGATAACAGGAGCAATGAGGGAGGTGTAAAGAGAGAAGAGGAAAGGGCCTAGCACAGAGCCTTGGGGTATGCCATATTCAAGAGGATAGTTAGGAGAGGACCGGCCACCCCAGGACACTGTAAAGGAGCAGGAAGAGAGGTAAGAGGATAACCAGTTGAGTACAGAGCCCTTGAAGCCAAAGGAGGAGAGAGTGTGAAGGAGGAGGGGGTGATTGACAGTGTCAAAGGTTGCAGAGAGATCAAGGTGAATAAGGATAGAGGATTGTTTGGCATGGCGGGCAGTAAGAAGGGAGTTCAGAATGGAGGTGAGAGCAGTTTCAGTGGCGTGTTTAGGACGAAAGCCTGATTGGAAGAGTGGTAGGAGAGAGGAATTAGTGACAGAGGATGAAAGATGAGAGTAGGCAAGGCGTTCGAGAAGCTTGGAGAGGAAAGGGAGAAGAGAGATAGGTCTGAAATTCGAGGTGAGACGTGGGTCAGCAGAAGGTTTCTTTAGTATGGGGAAGTTCGTGGCATGTTTAAAGGCAGAGGGAAAGGTAGCTGATGAGAGACAGATGTTGAAGAAGGAAGTGAGGTAGGGGACAAGAAGAGGGTAAATCTTAGGAATGAGAAGGGAAGGGAGAGGGTCAGTAAGAGCAGATGTGGGGTGGGCTTTGGATAGGAGGGTGGACACTACCCTCCTATCCAAAGCTACTAGGTGGACACTACTATCCTATCCAAAGCTCCTGTGTACTTTGCCTACACTAAACGATTAAACTGGGAACACTTTTAGAAAGCATGTACAGAAAAGTTCCAAACAGTATGACTTAAAAAACACTTATCATTACCTTACATACACAAATCTGAAAAAAAACTCTAAAAGGATGACTACATGACAATAATGTTTTCCAAGCAGATGCATTATGGGATCAATTATAAAAGAAAAGTAATTTGGGCTGCATTCTGTGTAGTGTGAGTATTCTTTAATGCATGTGCTAGGTTTTGTGCAGCAACACACACTGTTAGTGCTCTTATGATGACAGGTTTGGGTGATGCAATGTAGACATATTCTCAATGGGCAAGTGTTTCTTCCAGTGCATCCCTTTCACCGTTATTTCAGCTCAATAGGAATGCACAGCAAAGGTGCACATGTGATGAGAGTGATTAACGATCTCTCACTATAACCTTTCTTTTTATTACTCAGAAAGCTCAGTGTTTAGTTGGACCTTCTCTAGACATATGTACGCAACACACAGGGAGACATATGACCATGGAAAACTCAGCCGTTCCCAACTCAGCGATACACTTTTATCAACTTCAGCAGTGAGAAAGAATGAGTTCCCTCCACCCGGATTCAAATATGCCAATAATGGGTTGCAACAATGCCGGCAGCAGGTGGGGTCCTGTTCAGCATTCATATCAAAAAGTAATAGGCAGGAATTCTATGTAAAGGTAACTCAAATCAAAAATGGAAGAATTTTTGGAGTAATAACTTGAATTATTTACCAACTCAATGCCTCATAATAATGAGCACATTTTGCATAAATGTATATCACATCAATGTGATTTGGCTATTTCCTCTGATTCTGATTGGTCACTGCATTCAGAAGAGCTTGATCAGAGATGTTTGCAGTGAACAGCATCAGCACCTGGGATCTATCAGGATTCCTACACCTTCTACTGAAGTGATACAGTGATTTCTTCTGGATAAATGGCAGTTGTCATTATGACTTTCACCCCCATGTCGGGGGTGGGGGTGGCGTGTATGGCCTGTAAAGACAAGGAGTGTGCTGGTTACTGGCCATGCACACACCCCAACAAGTTGGTCATTGCTGTTCACACTCCAGGGTGTGTGGTGCAAATCGTTTTTTAATGGTTTTCATGGGAGAACCGGGCTTTGTGCATATTGCTCAAGCCCAATCTCCCCGGAAAATCACAAAAAGACCGAGGTGGCCCCAGCCACAGTAAATCCACAGTAAATTGCAAAGGTACTTGGTCTATTTTCTATGTCCATGATCGGCACGAGCAAGGGACGGAGCACCGGGAATGGAGCACAAAGCTCTGGTCTAGCCGGTAAGTGGGGATGGAGGGAGGAGTTTGGGGGGAGGTGCCGGATTTCTCGGTGGGTGGAGGCTGTTGGCATGGGTAGGCAACAGATAGTGGCTCCCTGTTGCCTCCCCACAATCAAGATGGTGCCACCCAGGGAAGGGATTTAGGTGGCTAGAAAATGCAGGGGGTACCCTGTGTGTTCTCGCTCGCAGTTCCAGCCTCCGTATTGGCTGAGCATCCTTCCCTGGGTGGAAATGCAACTTTCATTATAGCAGCATGGAAATTGTTTCCATATGATCAGAGAATCTATTCACAATCCTCTGAAATCAGCTAGTTTTAGGGTAATCATAATAGACATATATTATGTTTATCTTTACACATTTGTAATGTACCTTAGGACCAAGGGCAAACGGGCACAGCAGCAAACAGGCAAACAAATACAGACCACAATAAACAAGATATAAGAAATGTCAAAGATAAAAGCTGAATAAAAAAAGAATAAAAACATTACAGAACTAAAAAGATTAAAAAGCAGAGAAGTACACATTTAAAACCTAAAAAACATAAAAGGAGGAATACATTAAAAACCATTCAGGTAAAATAAAAAGTCTTGAGAGATGGCTTAAAAACTGAAGTCTCCAAGCTCAGGTGTACATGCACATTATTCCAAAGGTAAAAAGCTAAAAAGTTAAAAGAACGCTTTCCAGTTTCCTCCAAACTTATGCCAGGTAATACTAGCTGGTTATTGTGATTAGATTTCAATACTGCTTGGCATGCATGCAATCTTCTTTTTCCATGAAGGCATTTGTGCAAAATAGTTAAGGATCCTAAAATGTAATTGCTCCTTTACAAGAAGCCAGTGCAGAGCTTGCCAGGTGGCTGTGACGTGAGCTCTGCGACTAAGTCGCGCCACAATCCTAACAGCATTATTTTTCACAAATTGAAGTTTAGATAAATTGTTCTTTATTGTTCCAACCAACAAACTACCACAGTCGTCTACTTTTGCTCCTATTATCGTACAGTACAGAGTGGTGCAATTATCATCTGAAGTAAAAGGCTGAATACGGCAGAACAGCTTTAAATAATAAACAGAGGAGGAGATAACAGAGTTCACTTGATCATTCATTGATAGCAAGTAGACCAAATATAGTTCAAGTGTTTTTACCTTCTGGAGGACAGTGATGGAACATTCAGCGATGACAACATTCTTGAACAAGGAGGACAATTCGGCAAGTCTTTGTTGTGTACCAAATAGTAAAAGTTCAGTTTTCGCATCATTTAAGGCGAGTCCATTATGTACCATCTAACTTTGAATGATCTCAGAGATGGCAATCACTCTTACCAAAATTATATTATAGTCACCTGTGAACTGGAGTAGGAAATGCGTGTCATCCGCGTAGTTGATATTCAAAATATCCTTTTCATCCTGTAGATCAAACAGGGGCTTTGTGAAAATATTAAAAAGAGTAGGAAACAAGCAAGAACCCTGTCGCACCCCATACAGTGGGAGACACAATGGCAGATCTATCACATAATAAGGATAAAACACAATCAGCTGCCTTCTTGGAGAAGGAGGCATTAACCTGAACTCTATTAGAAAGAATATCAAAATCAACCCAATAGTAGGCATCCGATAATCCAATAAAACCAGTAAGGATACATGACCTGAATCCATCATTTCTAGCATGCTAGATTTAACGTTCAAAAGGGCTGACTTCGTACCATGATGAGCTCTAAACCCAGATTGTCTAGGGCTCCTAAGATTATATTCATAAAGGTGAACCTGTACTTGTAAATAGGCCAAACGATCCAATATTTTCAGCAAAAAAGGCACACTTTTGTGCAATAGTTCCTAAGAATACTTGGATCCAAAGATGATTTCTTTTTAACAGCTGGGCGATCCAGGCCTGCTTGATACTCACAGGAATAAATTCAGATGAGCAAGATGCATACATAACATTAGTGATCACTGGGTGGGGGCAGAGGCACAGGATTTAACAATCTTGCACAAGGATCCCCTGGACAATTGGTAGGATTAAGTGACAGTATCACTGCCAACACATGAAAAAGAAAGACGGGATTGTAGATGAGCAAGGTAAAGAGCTTGCCACCAGTTTAGAGACACACATTTCTTTTTAAAGAAAAATAGCATCTTTAAGAGCAGAATCTTTCCTCAATAAAGCCTGCTGTATATTGTTGCGCCAAGCAAGGTCCATGACAATCGCCTCCTCCAGTGTGATACTAGGTTTCTCAAGGTCTCTAAGAATTTTAAAAGGTTCCTTGGAATTAGATGCATAACTGCAATGGTCAGATTGTGCAAACACATAGGAAACCCTCAAAAATATGTTGTGCTTTGGTTCTCTGACATTCACAACATAGGTATCAACTTAAGAAAAGGACAAGGATGAGTCCTCACTGACCACACAAAAATCTGTGATATACACTTGGGTGTCTGTAGCAGGTCTGTTAAAACACTGACATATCTAACTGTGGCAGCGGACCTGCAAAGCACCTCAGATGCCCATTTGTGTACCATAAAAATGTTCTGGTCCCCTTAGATGCCTTAAACTACCATTGCGATTCAAGTCTTGCACGACGATTCAGAAGGCTTCAAAGACGGCCTGAATGGATCTCCCTCTCAACATTCTGACATTATGTTAAAATGATTAAATTATTGAAGGGACTTTAAACCTGTTTTATGATATGTGCTTATCACTAATTCTTAACAGTGAAAAAGAAACATGAACCAATCACCCCAGTCCTACTCACACTCTACATGTTTTTATCTCTCATTGGGTGCGACTCAAATCTGTGTGGATGGTACACAAAGGAATGCCTAAAACAAGCCCTTCATGGCTGTGTTATCATTGGGTTCATTATTTATTATGGACCAATACATGATGTAATAATATCCAGATAAAGGAATATGTCACAAGTCTCTCCCCTTCTCACCTGTTTTTCTTTACTTGCGACCTTCTTGGAAGTGACTTCCTTCTTTCGCACGGTCCGGGATTTATACAGGCCCGTGTGCGAGTCTTCGGATTCCAGCGTGAGGTTTGCAATGTCCTGTGCTGGTTAACGTTCAAACATCCAGGATCGGGAACCAGGAAGGGAATAATGTCCTGACTCGGAGGTACGGAAGTATTGTAGGACCGAGCACAGAAAGGATCCAGGAAGGAAGCACGGAAGTAGGAGGGTAAGGAAAGGGGACGAACGGGAAAATATAATCAGGGAATTGGGAACAAGGACTAGAAAGGAAGCGCTGAGCGGACTCCGGCAACACACGTCTGACTACTCCAAGCAGTAGCGTTGAGACGCGCAGAGCTGCAGGGGCGTGGCTGTTTAGTAGGAAGTTGCACGTAACGCGCAAAGGCTGGTAAGCAGTGTTTCGAAAGAGACAGCCATTTTGGAAGGAACACGGAGTTCAGACCTCGGTGCATCATGGACCACGAAGTCCAGAATGGACGTAATTGGCAGTACATGACAGAATATTGATGATTCACAGGCCACATGAGCTATGCTTCAGGGAAGAACTTTCTCATAGTAATTTCGATAGTTATGAAATAATGTACCATTTTGTTTGTGTGATACAGATATGTTTCTTAGAATTAACATACCAACTGCAGTCAAGGTCATTTCCAAAGTATTTTTCAACATGATGTATGTATTTGATTGGTCACATGCCAGGACAAGCAGCCACAATCTGCAAATTAGTGCCTTAAAATTAGTTAATTAGAAAAACAATATTTTGAATTTTTTAGTGATTTTCAATATTTGTTTGAATATGTGGATGCAAATGTTCGCCTTTTCAGGTGGAACACTGGTTTGTCAACCACAAGGGATTTTGCGTGCTTTAAAAGGGATCAAAGACAACCATTTGGCTTATTGCATCAGCAAAATATGTTTAGGGCCATTGTTCATTTGTTGGTGCTTACAGTGAAATGTCTTGTGACACAATGGTGTGAAATATCCCATGGTTTAATAGGCTTAATGAGGAGAGGGGGCTGGATTTAGGACTTACAGAGTTCATATGCATACTTTATTCCAGTAAAAAATGTGTGAATTGGAAGGGCGGAAGAGGACATTCTTGGAGAATGCATACAGTCAATTGGGCCGCATTACAAATATGGAGGTAGCCATGCTGCAACTAGCGGCATGTCTACCCCCATACCGCGTACCAGGTCTGGGTTCCTTGAATGGGGAAATACCAGGCCATCCAACCTGTACCATTCAAGAAACCCGGAACCGGTACATCCCCATTCCCATTTGAGCCCCCATAGGGCTCAATGGGAATGGGGAGGATGCTAACAACGGGCCCGTTAATGAAGGGCCTGTTGTTAGCATCCTGGGCTGCTCGCGGGACCCGCGGGACAATGGGCCCTGGTTTTACCAGGCGTCCTTAGCGGGACCCGCAAGCAGGCCTCGTAATGAGGCGGTAGGGGGTTAATGGCGCAGGCAGCTCTGCCGGCGCAGTTAACCCCCTCCCGCCTGGGTCATAATAAGGCCCAATGAGTTAATGCAGAAATGCCTTCTTACACCTCTGCCTATATTAAATAGGGCTGACCTCTCTAAGGAAAATGTAAATGTGGAATCCTCCCACCTGTATGGTGCTCTTTATATATTGTGCCTCAATCATATTCATAAGATCCTTTTGAACATTGACCATTCACAAATGGACCCCCAAAAAGCAGCATGCCTCTAATGGAATATATAAATCAATACATAATCTGAGAATGAATTCTGGGACTACTAAGGTTATGGGTTCTTGGATGTTTTGACTTCTATATACATTTATGTATGATAACCTTCATGCAACAATGTCCTGTTTGAGGTGTACATCATCTGTGAACAGTAGAGCTGAAATTCATATTTTTGGATCAGTACAAATGCACAGAAACAGAGTCACTTTCTAAATGCGCTGTAGTTTATCTTACAATTCCCACATTAGTCCAGTTCATATGTTTGAAGAGCAATTATGGAGCATCAGCAGCATTAGGGGATTGTGATAGACACCAACATGTATTGAATGGTAGAGTTTAATTGATTGCATAATTGTGACAGTTGCTATTGGTCTGGGATGCTCCTATTTATTTGTGTGTTAGCCCACTTGTTCCATTGTTGAAGGAAACCAGCCACATGCAGGGAATTGCTGATCCTGCCAGCAAAGACAACCGTTTCGAACTGTTAAGCCACTTTGATTCTGCACAGGAATACAAAAAAACGCAACGTAAGTTTACTGGTTGGGCTTTCTCAATAAGGTACTGTTTAGTTCCCTAAGCAAAAAGAGCAAGTGGAAAATGTCTTTGGGTGACACTACCACTTAGAGAAACTCACAACAAACACCAAAATTAATGGATGGCTGAAGATTATAATTAATCAAAACCACTGGCAATTACTGTGTGCAGATTCATTTCACTAGCTTTATTGAGTCTGTGCCAATACAGAGGGAAACCGGTTATATTCAAACATCCCTTGGTTATGCCACAGATTTCAGGTTTCCCACCCAAAGTGCTAGGCCTCATCCCTTTGTCACAATTACCTTGTCCACACCAGATGTATTAATAACCCTGAGAGTAGCTACGTTCAGTTTCACGTTTGCAAAATAGGGCTGCCAATGGTCTTTTTCTCAGGATTCAGATGATGGTATCCAGATAAGAAAAAATGCTTCGAGGAGCACAGAGATAGGAGTAGAAAGTCTGTACAGGAGGTTGGCGAGTTGTAATCTGTGCAGCCGATAGCAGGAGAAGGATCCGGAGTACTAATGTTCATGAGAATAATAATCCCTTTATCTGGAAATAATTGGCCCGGAAGAAGGAGGTTGGTTGGAAACACAGACCTTAACTTGCAATGTATAAAGGAAGCAGGCAACAGCAGTGTAGAGAGGGTAAAGGAGGTAGAGGAATAGGAGGCTGACAATCTTCTACCAGAGCACAAGCAAAAGAAAAGGAGAGAAAATGGCAATCAGAAGCCGAGACTGAAAACTGCAAGGGAGCAGTGCCTAAACTTGGAGAAGCCGAAAGGGAGACCGCGATAGAGCGGTAACACTGGTTGCAGCCAGCCGAGATGGAATCCGCCAGAGAGCGGTGAAATGACTGCAAGCAGTCAACTATTGGAACTGCAAGAGTGCTGGTAGATTTATGTAAGCAACAGAAAAGGAAACCACAAGGAAGCAGGAAAATTATAGTACCAAGCCGTAACGGAACCCACAGCAGCGGGGAACCAGCTGCGTGCAGTTGAAAACAGAGACCGCAGAAATGCGGTGAAGCGGGCTGGAAGCAGCCAAAAAGAAGGAGAAAGGGTCAGCAAGAGAGCGGAAATGAAGGAAACAGAAATAGAAGTATAGAACCTCAAAAAAAACAATAGTTGAAAAGTGAAGGAAACAGATGCAGTAGTGATAAAAATTTACCCCCAACACTGTCAAGAAACGTAGCAAACGGAAAGAACAGGGTGGGACATCAACCATGATAAAGACACGAGACTGAAGTAGGCAAGGAAAAGGAGAATAACTAGGGCTGGAAGGGAAAATACGAATTTGCTAGACAACTGAGGACAGAGGTCTGGCAGCGTAGTCTAGGAGACAGATACAACGCAGAATTAACCAGTCTACGCCTAAGGATAAAGTGTTGGCGGCCATATTGGTGGAACACTAGACCGTCAAGATGGGAACCTCAGACACCATCTTACATGTACTTCCATCTTTGCCAACACTTCCAAGGGCGCAGCATGACAGCTTGCCCCCTTCTATTCGTACCCCCCGGTTTACCTAGCTATAACTGGTGAAACAGTTGAATTAGTCTGGGTGCATGGATATGAGACCTCGGTTCCCAGGTTCTCTCGGCACTGGGTTAGCCTGTCCAATGGACTAAGTATAGCAGCACTCCTCGTCTGTATCTGGAGTCAACCAAACATGCAACTTCATATTCTTCTGGTCCGGGGGGGTTCTGAGGTGGTGTGTCTGCGGACAGCCTGCTTTAAGTGGTCCTCCACATGCTTCTTGAGGGGAGAAGAATGGAACAATGGGTGGACTCTTCTCAGGCTATGTGGCAGTTGTAACTTAAAAGCCATCAGATTTATCCTAGATAAGATCCCATCCCCTGTCTCCATTCCGGTTTGATCCCCTTCGAAGATCAACATACTTCTTGTACTCTCTACGACTTTCTTCTAAGGCGTTGAGGGCATCTTTATGCACCTGACTGAGACTGGTCAGATAGCTGTCGACCACGGGTGATCTTGATGAAGAGATTCCTGCCCAAGGTAGATGTTGAGGATGGTAACCATAGGTGTATTTGAAAGGACTCATGTTTATGGCAGTATGGAAAAAGTTATTATAGGCGAATTCAGCCATCAGGATTAAATCCACCCAATTATCCTGCTCTCTATTACAAAAACAGCAAAGATATTGCTCAAGTGTGGAGTTTAGGCGTTCAGTCTGCCCATTTGATTGTGGGTGATAACCCGATGACAAAGCTCTCTGAACTCCTAGTTGTTCATATAAGGAGGCCCAAAACTTGGATGTGAACTGGGTTCCGCGATCCGTCACAATCGTTTGAGGAGACCATGTAGTCGCACAATGTCTTTAAGGGACAGAGTTGCAGTCTCTGATGCAGAAGGAACCCGTGCCAGAACCGAGAAATGTGCCAATTTGCTGTAAGTGTCTACAGTGACTAGTATGGCCGACATCTCTTTAGAGAGAGGTAGGTCAACAATAAAGTCCATCGAGATGTGTTCCCAAGATCTGGTCAGTAAATCTGCTTGTTGTAATAGACCAAGGGGTTTCTGTCTTGATGTCTTGTTGGCCGCATAGATGGCACAGGAAGCAACATAGGACTTAATGTCTTGACTCATTGAAGGCTACCAGAAACTTCTTGAGAAAAGTTCCTTAGTCCTCTTTTGGCTTTTATGATCAGCCAGTGGAAGGTCGTGACACCACCTTAAAGACTGTGTTTGTAGTGATTCAGTTGGAAGAATAAGAGCCTGTTTATGAAACAGCAACTTGTCCCTTTCATCAATTTAGAAACGTTGGAGGTCTGTAGATTGACAGGGTAATTCATAGAAATTCACACAAAAGTGGCTCACGAGGCTGGCGCACAGTGTCCCCGTGCGATACACTGCGCCAGCCGCGTGGGATAAAATCCTTTTCATCGCACAGCGTATTCATAGATTTTAGCCTCAAAAACCAGCCGTGGCGCAGAGTGGCGCAGCGACCCTGCAGCAGCGCCAGTTACGCCCCAAGAACGCCCTCGCGCAAGGAAAAGCCTTAAAAATTCCAAAATCATCGCAAAGGGCTGCGCTAACCCTGGACCAGTTCACAGGGCTGCCAAACAGCAAACGCCAAGCGGGGAGCATGCATTTCAGTGGTTCTTGGGAAGTTTCACACGTGATTGTCCTGGGTACATGTACATCAGGGGTGCACGGGAAGTAACACACGCGATTCCATCAGGGTACGTGTATTCCAGGGGTGCGCGGGAAGTATCACACGCGATTCCATCAGGGTACTTGTATTCCAGGGGTGCGCGGGAAGTATCACACGCGATTCCATCAGGGTACGTGTATTCCAGGGGTGCACGGGAAGTATCACACGCAAAAGCAGCAGGGTACGTGTATTCCAGGGGTGCGCGGGAAGTATCACACGCAAAAGCAGCAGGGTACGTGTATTTCAGGGGTGCGCGGGAAGTATCACACGCGATTCCATCAGGGTACGTGTATTCAAGGGGTGCGCGGGAAGTATCACACGCGATTCCATCAGGGTACGTGTATTCCAGGGGTGCGCGGGAAGTATCACACGCAAAAGCAGCAGGGTACGTGTATTTCAGGGGTGCGCGGGAAGTATCACACGCAATTCCATCAGGGTACATGTATTCCAGGGGTGCGCGGGAAGTATGACACGCAAAAGCAGCAGGGTACGTGTATTTCAGGGGTGCGCGGGAAGTATCACACGCGATTCCATCAGGGTACGTGTATTCCAGGGGTGCGCAGGGAGCACTACACGTGAATTGCCCGTGTGGGTCCTCCCAGGTGTTCCCTATACACCCTCCACGGCCCCTGCAGGCGGCCCACACTACAGGGGACTACTCTGCACATGTCCCGCAGGCAGCCCATCCACCATGCCCATGCCCCCCAGCCAACCCACATGTCACCTTGCACTACTGCCCACCAACGTATGTCCCCCTACACCCCCACCCCCCAGCAGTCAGGGGCACCCTCCACCAGGCCCCCACTCATGTCCAACTCATGTCTCCCAGCACCCACACCCCCCAGCAGTCAGGGGCACCCTCCACCAGGCCCCCACTCATGTCCAACTCATGTCTCCCATCACCCCACCCCCCAGCAGTGCAGGGCAATATCCACCAGGCCCCCACTCATGTCCCCCTGCACCCCTATCCACTAGCAGCCAGAGGCACCCTCCAACAGGCACCCACTCATGTCCCCCTGCACCCCCACCCCCCAGCAGTGCAGGGCACCCTCCACCAGGCCCCCACTCATGTCCCCCTGCACCCCCACCCCCCAGCAGTCAGGGGCACCCTCCACCAGGCCCCCACTCATGTCCCCCTGCACCCCCACCCCCCAGCACTGTGGTGCACCCTCCACCAGGCCCCCACTCATGTCCGACTCATGTCTCCCAGCACCCCCACCCCCCAGCAGTGCAGGGCACCCTCCACCAGGCCCCCACTCATGTCCCCCTGCACCCCCACCCCCCAGCAGCCAGGGGCACCCTGCACCAGGCCCCCACTCATGTCCCCCTGCACCCCCACCCCCAAGCATCCAGGGGCACCCTCCACCAGGCCCCCACTCATGTCCAACTCATGTCCCCCTGCACCCCCACCCCCAGAAGTCAGGGGCACCCTCCACCAGGCCCCCACTCATGTCTCCCTGCACCCCCACCCCCCAGCATCCAGGGGCACCCTCCACCAGGCCCCCACTCATGTCTCCCAGCACCCCACCCCCCAGCATCCAGGGGCACCCTCCACCAGGCCCCACTCATGTCCAACTCATGTCCCCATGCACCCCCACCCCCCAGCATCCAGGGGCACCCTCCACCAGGCCCACACTCATGTCCCCCTGCACTCCCACCCCCCAGCACTGTGGTGCACCCTCCACCAGGCCCCCACTTATGTCCAACTCATGTCTCCCAGCACCCCCACCCCCAGCAGTGCAGGGCACCCTCCACCAGGCCCCCACTCATGTCCCCCTGAACCCACACCTCCCAGCAGTCAGGGGCACCTTCCACCAGGCCCCCACTCATGTCCCCCTGCACCCCCACCCCCCACCAGTCAGGGGCACCCTCCACCAGGCCCCTACTCATGTCCCCCTGCACCCACACCCCCCAGCAGTACAGGGCACTCTCCACCAGGCCCCCACTCATGTCTCCCAGCACCCCCACCCCCCACCAGTCAGGGGCACCCTCCACCAGGTCCCCACTCATGTCCCCCTGCACCTCCAACCCCCAGCATCCAGGGGCACCCTCCACCAGGCCCCCACTCATGTCCCTCTGCACTCCCACCCCCCAGCAGTGCAGGGCACCCTCCACCAGGCCCCCACTCATGTCCCCTGCACCCCCACCCACTAGCAGCCAGGGGCACCCTCCACCAGGCCCCCACTCATGTCCCCCTGCACCCTCACCCCCCAGCAGTCAGGGGCACCCTCCACCAGGCCCCCACTCATGTCCAACTCATGTCTCCCAGCACCCCCACCCCCCAGCAGTCAGGGGCACCCTCCACCAGGTCCCCACTCATGTCCCCCTGCACCTCCAACCCCCAGCATCCAGGGGCACCCTCCACCAGGCCCCCACTCATGTCCCCCTGCACCCACACCCCCCAGCAGTACAGGGCACTCTCCACCAGGCCCCCACTCATGTCTCCCAGCACCCCCACCCCCCACCAGTCAGGGGCACCCTCCACCAGGTCCCCACTCATGTCCCCCTGCACCTCCAACCCCCAGCATCCAGGGGCACCCTCCACCAGGCCCCCACTCATGTCCCTCTGCACTCCCACCCCCCAGCAGTGCAGGGCACCCTCCACCAGGCCCCCACTCATGTCCCCTGCACCCTCACCCCCCAGCAGTCAGGGGCACCCTCCACCAGGCCCCCACTCATGTCCAACTCATGTCTCCCAGCACCCCCACCCCCCAGCAGTCAGGGGCACCCTCCACCAGGCCCCCGATCATGTCCCCCTGCACCCCCACCCCCCAGCACTGTGGTGCACCCTCCACCAGGCCCCACTCATGTCCAACTCATGTCTCCCAGCACCCCCATCCCCCAGCATTGCAGGGCACCCTCCACCAGGCCCCCACTCATGTCCCCCTGCGCCCCCACCCACCAGCAGTGCAGGGCACCCTCCACCAGGCCTCCACTCATGTCTCCCAGCACCCCCACCCCCAACCAGTCAGGGGCACCCTCCACCAGGCCCCCACTCATGTCCCCCTGCACCCACACCCCCCAGCAGTCAGGGGCACCCTCCACCAGGCGCTCACTCATGTCCAACTCATGTCTCCCAGCACCCCCACCCCCCAACAGTGCAGGGCACCCTCCACCAGGCCCCCACTCATGTCCCCCTGACCCCCACCCCCCACCAGTCAGGGGCACCCTCCACCAGGCCCCCACTCATGTCCACCTGCACCCACACCCCCCAGCAGTGCAGGGCACCCTCCACCAGGCCCCCACTCATGTCTCCCAGCACCCCACCCCCCACCAGTCAGGGGCACCCTCCACCAGGCCCCCACTCATGTCCCCATGCACCCCCACCCCCAGCATCCAGGGGCACCCTCCACCAGGCCCCCACTCATGTCCCCCTGCACTCCCACCCCCCAGCAGTGCAGGGCACCCTCCATCAAGCCCCCACTCATGTCCCCCTGCACCCCCACCCACCAGCAGCCAGGGGCACCCTCCACCAGGCCCCCACTCATGTCCCCCTGCACCCCCACCCCCCAGCAGTCAGGGGCACCCTCCACCAGGCCCCCACTCATGTCCAACTCATGTCTCCCAGCACCCCCACCCCAGCAGTCAGGGGCACCCTCCACCAGGCCCCCTCTCATGTCCCCCTGTACCCCCACCCCCAACCCCCAGCACTGTGGTGCACCCTCCACCAGGCCCTCATGGCCAACGCATGTCTCCCAGCACCCCCATGCCCCAGCAGTGCAGGGCACCCTCCACCATACTCCCACTCATGTCCCCCTGCACCCCCACCCACCAGCAGTGCAGGGCACCCTCCCCTAGGCCCCCACTCATGTCTCCCAGCACCCCCACCCCCCACCAGTCAGGGGCACCCTCCATCAGACCCCCACTCATGTCCCCCTGCACCCCCACCCCCCAGCAGTGCAGGGCACCCTCCACCAGGCCCCCACTCATGTCCAACTCATGTCTCCCAGCACCCACACCCCCAGCAGTCAGGGGCACCCTCCACCAGGCCCCCACTCATGTCCAACTCATGTCTCCCAGCACCCCCACCCCCCAGCAGTCAGGGGCACCCTCCACCAGGCCCCCACTCATGTCCAACTCATGTCTCCCAGCACCCACACCCCCAGCAGTCAGGGGCACCCTCCACCAGGCCCCCACTCATGTCCAACTCATGTCTCCCAGCACCCCCACCCCCTCCAGCAGTGCGGGGCACCTGCCAGCAGGCCCCCACACATGTCCCCCAGCCAGCACGTCATCACAATCCAGATCCCAGGCTCCTATGCCCACCCAAATCACACCCCACACCACCTCAGTCCAAACACCCAACCAAGCTTTACACCCATTCAAAATTGAAATACCCATTACATGATAGATAACAAATAAGCAGTATGCGCATGAGTACAAGTCCGTCAGACCCACACAATGGCAACACATGACTGTGAAAACCCACATTGTGGCAGGAATGAAACCAATGAGAGAAGTCCACACATTGAAGTAAGAAACAAAAATGTATTACAGTGTAAATGAAGTGAATGAAATCAAAAGAAACAATAATGGCAACAAATATCGAAATGCAGCATGTCCACCAAAATAAGAAATAATGAAAATGGGAATCCAAAATAACCGGAATGAAATTGTGTCCAAAGTCACCGTCCAACAAAGCAAATCCAAAGGGAAAGTAAAGTGAAAATCCATTGCTCCATGGTGAAAAAATAATAAAAGATGAAGCCCACAAATCCACTGTCAAACTATGTACAAAGAGCAAATCCAGGGTCCATGATCCCAACGATGTAAATGAAACCTACAATAAAACCCACCTAACTAATAACTATATACAAAAAAGTGGGGCACAGTCCAAGCGCCCCAAATTAAAAAAAATAAATAAAACCTAACACTAATTAACTATATACAATGGCAGCGGGCTAGTCCAACGGCTCACTTCTGGATGTTGCGGGCCAGGGCATCGTCGAACTCCTGCTCAATGTCCCGGAGGCGGTCCTGTTCCATGGCACCAAGGCTCCGCAGGGATGACAACATGTTCTCCTCCAACTCCCTGTGGATTGCCTCGAGGCACTCGGCCCGCCTCAGGGCCCTCCGCATGGAGTTCTCCGCCCTGACCATCGTGAGCCATGCCTCTTCTGCCCACTGCCGCTCCGCATCTATGGTGTGGCCCAACCGCTGCCACACGGAAGACACTTCCCGTGCTGGGTCCTCCTGCCCTCCGGCCGATGCCTGCCCCTCCGATGTCGAAGGCCCCGAGCCATCGTGGCTCCCACCTACAGCCTTCTGCTGATGCTGCTGCTGCTGTCCATGTGCCCTGTCCGATGGTGCCTGCACATCCTCCTCCAGCTGAGGTGCAGTTGTTGATGTGGCCACCCCTGCTGGACATCCGACTCCCGACTGTGGCAGGGATCTGTTGTCCACCAGCCTGGCCGCACGGTCAGAGGCAGCTCCACAGGTCACCCAGGTGATACATGTGTGGGAAGATGGCATGGAGGAGGACTGGGGCATAGGGGGTTCCGTTGAGGAGGGGGTCGGAACAAGGTCCAGGAAACGGAGGAATCCGGCCATGGTGAGCAGTCCCAGTGGGTCAATGCGGTCAACGAGCCATGCGAGAAGACGTGCAGTCTCATCATGGAAAGACTGCAGGTCAGCTCGCATGGCCCGTTGATGCAACACCACCCCACTCTGGACAGGCTCAACCTGTTGCAGGGTAGCCACATCCACAGGGAGAGGAAGGCCAGTTGGTGTAAGCCAATCCCCTCCCTGAGAACGGGTCTGGAGGTAGGCATCCCTGCTGGTGCAAGATGATGCAGTGACTGGAGCAGGGACAGGATTGCACACAGGCACCTCCGCGGCAGCCTGTGCTGCCACCTGTCCCTGGTCCTGCACTGCACCACTCGCGCCAGTGGAATCCCCACCTCCAGACCCCGCCTCTGTTGCTTGCACGGCCTCCTCCTCCACCAAACCTCCCACCACCCTGGATGACTCCATGCCATCTTCCTCCGTTGGGCCCTGTGGGGTCCCAGCTGCCCCTTCTGCTGCCGAGGAGTCCAACTCCAACCTCCGCCTCCTGGACCTCCACTCGGCAGCTGCGGCCTCGGACGTGGCACCGGACTCTCACTCCCCGACGAGATCACAACCTGGGAGGGGAGCCGGGCCTTGCGACCCCTGCCGCTGTGCTCCACAGAACCTTCTCCGCCCTCTTCATCAGTTGACGCTGCAGACAGGGAGAAATAAAACACAGGTGTTAGGGAGAATTCTCTGGTTAGGCTGAATTTCCTAACCTAGTGAGTCCCCCAGCAGCTTTGTTGGATTTCTGGAGTTTGTTTTTTCCATCCTGCCAAGAGTGAGACTCTTTTTCTCCGACTCTTGGACATGAATGTGTGTAATTCCTTTGAATGTCAATGTGTTCTATGGGCTATGGGGTCTTTTACTGCATAGGGTCTCATATGTTTTGCTATGTGTGTTACAATGCACCCTCAGTGCCGTAACACTGGGGCGTCCTAGCGGACCTCCACCATAGACTCCATACCCGGGGACTGACTACTGTCTCCCCGGGCATGTAAAGTCACCATTGGCTTTACTAGACCTAAATTTACTAACAGAACCAGTACAAACCATCCTATTGTGGACATACTAGTAGGGGTAATTCGATTACTCCTGGGTCTGTTGTTCGAGGGGGCACTGTCCCGTCCCCCCTCGTCGAGTTTTGGCTGGTGGCAGTGGAAACTACTTGTTATATTCGACCCCGAATATAACACTATGGGATTCTTCCCATTGTTGGAGGTTAATACTGTTTCTCGTTAATCTCTAACATACCACCGGTTTATTTATCTTAAATAAATCTATCGGTTGGTATTTTCTGCCAGAACTCGGTTTTTAAAATGGTGTCTGTGTTCGTCTCTGTGACTCCTAAACCAAAGGTTGAGCCCTTTGTTCCACTTTTGGCGGGCCCTCCAAAGTGGTGCCATTCTGTCTGGGTACCACAGGGGGCGTCGGAGGGGGTTTAGGCACCCTGGACTGAGTTGCCTTGCCAACTCCGGTCGCACTCTGGTGTGATTGGCCCAAGTGGTGAGCCACCCTGCTCACCACTTAGCGTGTTTTTGATTGACAGCTAGGCTGAATGAATGGGGGTTTTCTGCATAAAAGCAGGGCTTTTAGGACTGGATCTTCAGAAGTCGCCACAGGACCTTAGAATCCGACGAGGGTAAAGCTGAGCCGACCTGCAACGACGACACCTCCGGTTGAGCCCTGCTGAACCGACTCACCACTTCCCAACGACAGAGGAGATCTCCCCGCCGGAGAGTCTTCTTCCCCTGACTGGTAGGAACAACCAGTCCCCTTTGCTTTTTCTTCGCTCCAGGACGTAGTGGTCGAATTGCCCGTGCAGAGCACCCCAGCAACTGGATAGCCACTACCCCTGTACCACGACCAAAAGGTGGTGCCTTGTGACGGAGCACTCCGCGGCTGGTCTCTTCCCTGGTGGTGCAACGATCTTCAACTTTCCTTCAACGACGAGATCACCTCTTCTCTTGGCAAAGACCCGACGTGCATCCACCACCAGGAACAAATGCCCCCGCCGGAGCTGTCCCTCCACAAACAATGTACCGTGTCTGCCTGGCTTCCCATGTGCCGGTTAGCGTGAGGTGTCTGAATCCTCGCCTCTCCATTGGGTCGCCTCCAAGCCTTCTTAACTTTCTGTTTTGAACTGGTCCAAGCTTTCTATAACAATTTGCGACAAAGACTCGAAGTGCATTTCCACTGTGATACTTTTTGGGACATATCCCCTTGTATCTCTCCGAGTGGGCCTGGCCTCTGAACTTTGCGATCTACAGTAGACCCTGCCTTACTTATCTTGCATTTGTTCGTAAAAGTGTTGGTACCGAGTTGTTTTCATACCCTGCCTTTTTCTCTCCCATCCTAACAAATACTAGAGTGCCATCTAGGTTAAAGCATTCACCTCTGTCTGCAAATAAGTGGTGCCGTTGAACCTAGACTTGTCGAAATATTGTTAGGGGGATTGATTTGTTTCTGATAGTAATTGTGATTGAAGTTGTTTACCGTATTAGTGCCCGAGTGTTTTCCATAGATGTGTTTTTATAAATAAATAACTATATATCTTTACACCGAAGCCTTGTTCCGTGTTTGCTTGTTCTACTGTGTGAATTGCCCTATTTTGTATACTCTGCATACTGCCTAACTCTTCTTGAGAGAAGTCTGACTGCTCAGCCACAGCTACCAAGTGAATCTGTCTGGTACAGACTGCTACCAAATGGGTTTACTGCCAAACACCTGTAGTCCTAAATCTTTTGCAGTGGTCCCAGAGGGAACTGCACAGGTTTCCGCCTAACAACAGGCATCAGAGCACTGTATAATGGACTCATAAACACATGACAGTTGTACATGAGTGGCATTGGCAAACCTCAGACATGGCATCACAATCCCCAACACACATGTCATTTCAACTTGCACACATGAGCTATACCACAGCCATATCGCAACAGCCAGCACCATCCATACAAATACAACAGCATGACCATGCAAGGTGAGCCAGACATCACATGCGACACAGGGAGTGCACTACACATGCACACACACCACGACACTTGCATGCATGTGTACACCTCCGCCAACTGTCGCAGTGTTCAGATCGGCATATATGTCACACCTGCCAATCATTCTTCCACATCCTTTGCCATGCAAGCCTACACACACAAGCACCATCCATGTGTCATACATGAGAGCCCTCAGATGTGTCAACCTCATGGCCCTGTACCCCCCCATACTTGGCCACATAAAACCACATGTGCAACCTGCACACTCCTGCCACACCACCACACGCACAGCTTACAATCAGTATGCATGTACACTTACTGCTCGACTCCAGACAGGTCTGACTCTCAAGGACCTTGACGTAGAGCGCTGGGGATATGCGTTCCAGGACCCTCATCTGATCTTCCGACAAGTGGCCCCGGCGCCCCTTAGCATCCGCTGCTTTCAGCAGGCGCCGGGCCTTCTTGAGGGTCCTGGACCTGAAGTCCTCCCAGCGCTTCTTCACATGATGGAATAGTCGGACTGCCACCCCCTCCGCGTTGATGGCAGTCACAATGTCCGGCCAGATCTGAGTCCGTCCTTCCTTGTCGGCGCGCAACCTTCCAAAGAGGGCATCATGCTGCCCCATGACATGCTCCACCAGGACACCAACTTCGGTGGCAGTGAAGCTGGTGCCCCTCTGCCTCTCTGGCCGGGGGTTGCCACTGGTGCCAGATGTTGCAGTGCCCGACATGGCAACCCCAGAGGCAGGAGTGGGTGGGCAACTGGGTCCTGGGGCTGGGCTGTGGAGCGATGGTATCCCAGTCGGGAGTCTTCGGTTCCAGCAGGGGTGGTCACAGCAATAGCACCCCTGGCTGATGTGCAGGCAGCAAATGGCAGGACACGTGGGCAGCAGGCAGTCAGGCAGCAGCAGATGGCAGGTGGGAGCGTGCTCTGGGCTCTGGGGGGCAGTAATTCGGCCTTCTGGGCAGGAGCGTGGTCTTCCGTGTGCTTACGCGTGACCAGCTTGATACGGAGTGATTTGGCACGTGAAAATCCAGCACGTCTGCGTGTAAAGGCCCTTTGTGCGTAAGCGCGTCAGCACATGTACGTTGATTCATTGGCCCAAAGGCCCCCAGGTGTGTCTATGACGTCACACGCATGGCCGTTGAGAATGGCATGTGTAAAAAAAAAATACACGTCCGAGTATCAAAGCGTGTAATTGGTGGAAATGGCCTCAGCGCATATGCACGTCTGTGACGTGTGTATAAAAGGTACGTGTAGAACCCCATTTCCTTGTAGGTGCTTTTCATGGAGAGCGAGTGGGTGAAATATGTACTTCTTGTTGGTTCACACGCGATTTACTTCACGGCGTTTCAAGTTCGTATTCCCTGTTACCTCTGACAGCTTTTTCTCTTTTCCTCTTTTTCCTGGGCCTGTTTCCTCAAACAGCATTCCCTTCTACTGTTGTCCTGTCTCCTCAGAAAGCGTACAATTCTTCTTTTGGCGGGGGTGTTGCCAACACGCACACGCGTGTCTTTTTCATGCTTTTTGTTCCTGGCAGACGGTGTGTCGTGCACATATTTAACATCTGTGCTTGCCCCGTGTGTCGCGTACCCCTTCAGAGGTAATTCTTGTGTTTCTGGGTGCCACAGCGTAGTGCATGTTTATTTTTCCACACACGTGGTCTAGGATGGGTTGCGTGCACCTTACTTCCGTTTTTTGGGGTGCCTGTGCGTTGCGTGACCCGTAATCTTTCCCCAGGTGTGACATACAGCCTTGCTAGAGCACTAGAGTATGATTACCTACTGGTACCCAACCCCTTTGACCCCCAATTGCCCAGGAAAATAGTTCACAGTGACTCCCATACGCACAATAACATCAGTGCCATGGCTGGGAGGCGAGCAAGCCGTAAGGGTGGCAAAGGTGGCCGAGCCCCAAGTGGTGGCCGTGGAGGATCCGGTAGGGGACGTGGCCGTGACTTGCAGGGTGCCCCTAGCCCCCCATGTGTGGAGGACCAGTCAGGGACACCCATGCCCCCCCGCCCCCTGGTTGAGGGTAACGTGGCTGACACCATCCATGCTCAGCCCTTGTTGGACCAGCCCACTGTGGCACCAGACCTGGCACAGGGTGACTCCATGGCTGACTTCCAGGTCAGCAGGTCTATGCCACGTGAGCCGGTGCATGTTGGTGTCCCCACTCATGTCCCCCTGCACCTCCAACCCCCAGCATCCAGGGGCACCCTCCACCAGGCCCCCACTCATGTCCCTCTGCACTCCCACCCCCCAGCAGTGCAGGGCACCCTCCACCAGGCCCCCACTCATGTCCCCTGCACCCCCACCCACTAGCAGCCAGGGGCACCCTCCACCAGGCCCCCACTCATGTCCCCCTGCACCCTCACCCCCCAGCAGTCAGGGGCACCCTCCACCAGGCCCCCACTCATGTCCAACTCATGTCTCCCAGCACCCCCACACCCCAGCAGTCAGGGGCACCCTCCACCAGGTCCCCACTCATGTCCCCCTGCACCTCCAACCCCCAGCATCCAGGGGCACCCTCCACCAGGCCCCCACTCATGTCCCCCTGCACCCACACCCCCCAGCAGTACAGGGCACTCTCCACCAGGCCCCCACTCATGTCTCCCAGCACCCCCACCCCCCACCAGTCAGGGGCACCCTCCACCAGGTCCCCACTCATGTCCCCCTGCACCTCCAACCCCCAGCATCCAGGGGCACCCTCCACCAGGCCCCCACTCATGTCCCTCTGCACTCCCACCCCCCAGCAGTGCAGGGCACCCTCCACCAGGCCCCCACTCATGTCCCCTGCACCCTCACCCCCCAGCAGTCAGGGGCACCCTCCACCAGGCCCCCACTCATGTCCAACTCATGTCTCCCAGCACCCCCACCCCCCAGCAGTCAGGGGCACCCTCCACCAGGCCCCCGATCATGTCCCCCTGCACCCCCACCCCCCAGCACTGTGGTGCACCCTCCACCAGGCCCCACTCATGTCCAACTCATGTCTCCCAGCACCCCCATCCCCCAGCATTGCAGGGCACCCTCCACCAGGCCCCCACTCATGTCCCCCTGCGCCCCCACCCACCAGCAGTGCAGGGCACCCTCCACCAGGCCTCCACTCATGTCTCCCAGCACCCCCACCCCCAACCAGTCAGGGGCACCCTCCACCAGGCCCCCACTCATGTCCCCCTGCACCCACACCCCCCAGCAGTCAGGGGCACCCTCCACCAGGCGCTCACTCATGTCCAACTCATGTCTCCCAGCACCCCCACCCCCCAACAGTGCAGGGCACCCTCCACCAGGCCCCCACTCATGTCCCCCTGACCCCCACCCCCCACCAGTCAGGGGCACCCTCCACCAGGCCCCCACTCATGTCCACCTGCACCCACACCCCCCAGCAGTGCAGGGCACCCTCCACCAGGCCCCCACTCATGTCTCCCAGCACCCCACCCCCCACCAGTCAGGGGCACCCTCCACCAGGCCCCCACTCATGTCCCCATGCACCCCCACCCCCAGCATCCAGGGGCACCCTCCACCAGGCCCCCACTCATGTCCCCCTGCACTCCCACCCCCCAGCAGTGCAGGGCACCCTCCATCAAGCCCCCACTCATGTCCCCCTGCACCCCCACCCACCAGCAGCCAGGGGCACCCTCCACCAGGCCCCCACTCATGTCCCCCTGCACCCCCACCCCCCAGCAGTCAGGGGCACCCTCCACCAGGCCCCCACTCATGTCCAACTCATGTCTCCCAGCACCCCCACCCCAGCAGTCAGGGGCACCCTCCACCAGGCCCCCTCTCATGTCCCCCTGTACCCCCACCCCCAACCCCCAGCACTGTGGTGCACCCTCCACCAGGCCCTCATGGCCAACGCATGTCTCCCAGCACCCCCATGCCCCAGCAGTGCAGGGCACCCTCCACCATACTCCCACTCATGTCCCCCTGCACCCCCACCCACCAGCAGTGCAGGGCACCCTCCCCTAGGCCCCCACTCATGTCTCCCAGCACCCCCACCCCCCACCAGTCAGGGGCACCCTCCATCAGACCCCCACTCATGTCCCCCTGCACCCCCACCCCCCAGCAGTGCAGGGCACCCTCCACCAGGCCCCCACTCATGTCCAACTCATGTCTCCCAGCACCCACACCCCCAGCAGTCAGGGGCACCCTCCACCAGGCCCCCACTCATGTCCAACTCATGTCTCCCAGCACCCCCACCCCCCAGCAGTCAGGGGCACCCTCCACCAGGCCCCCACTCATGTCCAACTCATGTCTCCCAGCACCCACACCCCCAGCAGTCAGGGGCACCCTCCACCAGGCCCCCACTCATGTCCAACTCATGTCTCCCAGCACCCCCACCCCCTCCAGCAGTGCGGGGCACCTGCCAGCAGGCCCCCACACATGTCCCCCAGCCAGCACGTCATCACAATCCAGATCCCAGGCTCCTATGCCCACCCAAATCACACCCCACACCACCTCAGTCCAAACACCCAACCAAGCTTTACACCCATTCAAAATTGAAATACCCATTACATGATAGATAACAAATAAGCAGTATGCGCATGAGTACAAGTCCGTCAGACCCACACAATGGCAACACATGACTGTGAAAACCCACATTGTGGCAGGAATGAAACCAATGAGAGAAGTCCACACATTGAAGTAAGAAACAAAAATGTATTACAGTGTAAATGAAGTGAATGAAATCAAAAGAAACAATAATGGCAACAAATATCGAAATGCAGCATGTCCACCAAAATAAGAAATAATGAAAATGGGAATCCAAAATAACCGGAATGAAATTGTGTCCAAAGTCACCGTCCAACAAAGCAAATCCAAAGGGAAAGTAAAGTGAAAATCCATTGCTCCATGGTGAAAAAATAATAAAAGATGAAGCCCACAAATCCACTGTCAAACTATGTACAAAGAGCAAATCCAGGGTCCATGATCCCAACGATGTAAATGAAACCTACAATAAAACCCACCTAACTAATAACTATATACAAAAAAGTGGGGCACAGTCCAAGCGCCCCAAATTAAAAAAAATAAATAAAACCTAACACTAATTAACTATATACAATGGCAGCGGGCTAGTCCAACGGCTCACTTCTGGATGTTGCGGGCCAGGGCATCGTCGAACTCCTGCTCAATGTCCCGGAGGCGGTCCTGTTCCATGGCACCAAGGCTCCGCAGGGATGACAACATGTTCTCCTCCAACTCCCTGTGGATTGCCTCGAGGCACTCGGCCCGCCTCAGGGCCCTCCGCATGGAGTTCTCCGCCCTGACCATCGTGAGCCATGCCTCTTCTGCCCACTGCCGCTCCGCATCTATGGTGTGGCCCAACCGCTGCCACACGGAAGACACTTCCCGTGCTGGGTCCTCCTGCCCTCCGGCCGATGCCTGCCCCTCCGATGTCGAAGGCCCCGAGCCATCGTGGCTCCCACCTACAGCCTTCTGCTGATGCTGCTGCTGCTGTCCATGTGCCCTGTCCGATGGTGCCTGCACATCCTCCTCCAGCTGAGGTGCAGTTGTTGATGTGGCCACCCCTGCTGGACATCCGACTCCCGACTGTGGCAGGGATCTGTTGTCCACCAGCCTGGCCGCACGGTCAGAGGCAGCTCCACAGGTCACCCAGGTGATACATGTGTGGGAAGATGGCATGGAGGAGGACTGGGGCATAGGGGGTTCCGTTGAGGAGGGGGTCGGAACAAGGTCCAGGAAACGGAGGAATCCGGCCATGGTGAGCAGTCCCAGTGGGTCAATGCGGTCAACGAGCCATGCGAGAAGACGTGCAGTCTCATCATGGAAAGACTGCAGGTCAGCTCGCATGGCCCGTTGATGCAACACCACCCCACTCTGGACAGGCTCAACCTGTTGCAGGGTAGCCACATCCACAGGGAGAGGAAGGCCAGTTGGTGTAAGCCAATCCCCTCCCTGAGAACGGGTCTGGAGGTAGGCATCCCTGCTGGTGCAAGATGATGCAGTGACAGGAGCAGGGACAGGATTGCACACAGGCACCTCCGCGGCAGCCTGTGCTGCCACCTGTCCCTGGTCCTGCACTGCACCACTCGCGCCAGTGGAATCCCCACCTCCAGACCCCGCCTCTGTTGCTTGCACGGCCTCCTCCTCCACCAAACCTCCCACCACCCTGGATGACTCCATGCCATCTTCCTCCGTTGGGCCCTGTGGGGTCCCAGCTGCCCCTTCTGCTGCCGAGGAGTCCAACTCCAACCTCCGCCTCCTGGACCTCCACTCGGCAGCTGCGGCCTCGGACGTGGCACCGGACTCTCACTCCCCGACGAGATCACAACCTGGGAGGGGAGCCGGGCCTTGCGACCCCTGCCGCTGTGCTCCACAGAACCTTCTCCGCCCTCTTCATCAGTTGACGCTGCAGACAGGGAGAAATAAAACACAGGTGTTAGGGAGAATTCTCTGGTTAGGCTGAATTTCCTAACCTAGTGAGTCCCCCAGCAGCTTTGTTGGATTTCTGGAGTTTGTTTTTTCCATCCTGCCAAGAGTGAGACTCTTTTTCTCCGACTCTTGGACATGAATGTGTGTAATTCCTTTGAATGTCAATGTGTTCTATGGGCTATGGGGTCTTTTACTGCATAGGGTCTCATATGTTTTGCTATGTGTGTTACAATGCACCCTCAGTGCCGTAACACTGGGGCGTCCTAGCGGACCTCCACCATAGACTCCATACCCGGGGACTGACTACTGTCTCCCCGGGCATGTAAAGTCACCATTGGCTTTACTAGACCTAAATTTACTAACAGAACCAGTACAAACCATCCTATTGTGGACATACTAGTAGGGGTAATTCGATTACTCCTGGGTCTGTTGTTCGAGGGGGCACTGTCCCGTCCCCCCTCGTCGAGTTTTGGCTGGTGGCAGTGGAAACTACTTGTTATATTCGACCCCGAATATAACACTATGGGATTCTTCCCATTGTTGGAGGTTAATACTGTTTCTCGTTAATCTCTAACATACCACCGGTTTATTTATCTTAAATAAATCTATCGGTTGGTATTTTCTGCCAGAACTCGGTTTTTAAAATGGTGTCTGTGTTCGTCTCTGTGACTCCTAAACCAAAGGTTGAGCCCTTTGTTCCACTTTTGGCGGGCCCTCCAAAGTGGTGCCATTCTGTCTGGGTACCACAGGGGGCGTCGGAGGGGGTTTAGGCACCCTGGACTGAGTTGCCTTGCCAACTCCGGTCGCACTCTGGTGTGATTGGCCCAAGTGGTGAGCCACCCTGCTCACCACTTAGCGTGTTTTTGATTGACAGCTAGGCTGAATGAATGGGGGTTTTCTGCATAAAAGCAGGGCTTTTAGGACTGGATCTTCAGAAGTCGCCACAGGACCTTAGAATCCGACGAGGGTAAAGCTGAGCCGACCTGCAACGACGACACCTCCGGTTGAGCCCTGCTGAACCGACTCACCACTTCCCAACGACAGAGGAGATCTCCCCGCCGGAGAGTCTTCTTCCCCTGACTGGTAGGAACAACCAGTCCCCTTTGCTTTTTCTTCGCTCCAGGACGTAGTGGTCGAATTGCCCGTGCAGAGCACCCCAGCAACCGGATAGCCACTACCCCTGTACCACGACCAAAAGGTGGTGCCTTGTGACGGAGCACTCCGCGGCTGGTCTCTTCCCTGGTGGTGCAACGATCTTCAACTTTCCTTCAACGACGAGATCACCTCTTCTCTTGGCAAAGACCCGACGTGCATCCACCACCAGGAACAAATGCCCCCGCCGGAGCTGTCCCTCCACAAACAATGTACCGTGTCTGCCTGGCTTCCCATGTGCCGGTTAGCGTGAGGTGTCTGAATCCTCGCCTCTCCATTGGGTCGCCTCCAAGCCTTCTTAACTTTCTGTTTTGAACTGGTCCAAGCTTTCTATAACAATTTGCGACAAAGACTCGAAGTGCATTTCCACTGTGATACTTTTTGGGACATATCCCCTTGTATCTCTCCGAGTGGGCCTGGCCTCTGAACTTTGCGATCTACAGTAGACCCTGCCTTACTTATCTTGCATTTGTTCGTAAAAGTGTTGGTACCGAGTTGTTTTCATACCCTGCCTTTTTCTCTCCCATCCTAACAAATACTAGAGTGCCATCTAGGTTAAAGCATTCACCTCTGTCTGCAAATAAGTGGTGCCGTTGAACCTAGACTTGTCGAAATATTGTTAGGGGGATTGATTTGTTTCTGATAGTAATTGTGATTGAAGTTGTTTACCGTATTAGTGCCCGAGTGTTTTCCATAGATGTGTTTTTATAAATAAATAACTATATATCTTTACACCGAAGCCTTGTTCCGTGTTTGCTTGTTCTACTGTGTGAATTGCCCTATTTTGTATACTCTGCATACTGCCTAACTCTTCTTGAGAGAAGTCTGACTGCTCAGCCACAGCTACCAAGTGAATCTGTCTGGTACAGACTGCTACCAAATGGGTTTACTGCCAAACACCTGTAGTCCTAAATCTTTTGCAGTGGTCCCAGAGGGAACTGCACAGGTTTCCGCCTAACAACAGGCATCAGAGCACTGTATAATGGACTCATAAACACATGACAGTTGTACATGAGTGGCATTGGCAAACCTCAGACATGGCATCACAATCCCCAACACACATGTCATTTCAACTTGCACACATGAGCTATACCACAGCCATATCGCAACAGCCAGCACCATCCATACAAATACAACAGCATGACCATGCAAGGTGAGCCAGACATCACATGCGACACAGGGAGTGCACTACACATGCACACACACCACGACACTTGCATGCATGTGTACACCTCCGCCAACTGTCGCAGTGTTCAGATCGGCATATATGTCACACCTGCCAATCATTCTTCCACATCCTTTGCCATGCAAGCCTACACACACAAGCACCATCCATGTGTCATACATGAGAGCCCTCAGATGTGTCAACCTCATGGCCCTGTACCCCCCCATACTTGGCCACATAAAACCACATGTGCAACCTGCACACTCCTGCCACACCACCACACGCACAGCTTACAATCAGTATGCATGTACACTTACTGCTCGACTCCAGACAGGTCTGACTCTCAAGGACCTTGACGTAGAGCGCTGGGGATATGCGTTCCAGGACCCTCATCTGATCTTCCGACAAGTGGCCCCGGCGCCCCTTAGCATCCGCTGCTTTCAGCAGGCGCCGGGCCTTCTTGAGGGTCCTGGACCTGAAGTCCTCCCAGCGCTTCTTCACATGATGGAATAGTCGGACTGCCACCCCCTCCGCGTTGATGGCAGTCACAATGTCCGGCCAGATCTGAGTCCGTCCTTCCTTGTCGGCGCGCAACCTTCCAAAGAGGGCATCATGCTGCCCCATGACATGCTCCACCAGGACACCAACTTCGGTGGCAGTGAAGCTGGTGCCCCTCTGCCTCTCTGGCCGGGGGTTGCCACTGGTGCCAGATGTTGCAGTGCCCGACATGGCAACCCCAGAGGCAGGAGTGGGTGGGCAACTGGGTCCTGGGGCTGGGCTGTGGAGCGATGGTATCCCAGTCGGGAGTCTTCGGTTCCAGCAGGGGTGGTCACAGCAATAGCACCCCTGGCTGATGTGCAGGCAGCAAATGGCAGGACACGTGGGCAGCAGGCAGTCAGGCAGCAGCAGATGGCAGGTGGGAGCGTGCTCTGGGCTCTGGGGGGCAGTAATTCGGCCTTCTGGGCAGGAGCGTGGTCTTCCGTGTGCTTACGCGTGACCAGCTTGATACGGAGTGATTTGGCACGTGAAAATCCAGCACGTCTGCGTGTAAAGGCCCTTTGTGCGTAAGCGCGTCAGCACATGTACGTTGATTCATTGGCCCAAAGGCCCCCAGGTGTGTCTATGACGTCACACGCATGGCCGTTGAGAATGGCATGTGTAAAAAAAAAATACACGTCCGAGTATCAAAGCGTGTAATTGGTGGAAATGGCCTCAGCGCATATGCACGTCTGTGACGTGTGTATAAAAGGTACGTGTAGAACCCCATTTCCTTGTAGGTGCTTTTCATGGAGAGCGAGTGGGTGAAATATGTACTTCTTGTTGGTTCACACGCGATTTACTTCACGGCGTTTCAAGTTTGTATTCCCTGTTACCTCTGACAGCTTTTTCTCTTTTCCTCTTTTTCCTGGGCCTGTTTCCTCAAACAGCATTCCCTTCTACTGTTGTCCTGTCTCCTCAGAAAGCGTACAATTCTTCTTTTGGCGGGGGTGTTGCCAACACGCACACGCGTGTCTTTTTCATGCTTTTTGTTCCTGGCAGACGGTGTGTCGTGCACATATTTAACATCTGTGCTTGCCCCGTGTGTCGCGTACCCCTTCAGAGGTAATTCTTGTGTTTCTGGGTGCCACAGCGTAGTGCATGTTTATTTTTCCACACACGTGGTCTAGGATGGGTTGCGTGCACCTTACTTCCGTTTTTTGGGGTGCCTGTGCGTTGCGTGACCCGTAATCTTTCCCCAGGTGTGACATACAGCCTTGCTAGAGCACTAGAGTATGATTACCTACTGGTACCCAACCCCTTTGACCCCCAATTGCCCAGGAAAATAGTTCACAGTGACTCCCATACGCACAATAACATCAGTGCCATGGCTGGGAGGCGAGCAAGCCGTAAGGGTGGCAAAGGTGGCCGAGCCCCAAGTGGTGGCCGTGGAGGATCCGGTAGGGGACGTGGCCGTGACTTGCAGGGTGCCCCTAGCCCCCCATGTGTGGAGGACCAGTCAGGGACACCCATGCCCCCCCGCCCCCTGGTTGAGGGTAACGTGGCTGACACCATCCATGCTCAGCCCTTGTTGGACCAGCCCACTGTGGCACCAGACCTGGCACAGGGTGACTCCATGGCTGACTTCCAGGTCAGCAGGTCTATGCCACGTGAGCCGGTGCATGTTGGTGTCATCAGGCCACATGGATCAGGGGCAGCTAGGTCATCTGCTGCCCCGAGTAGGCAGGGTGGGGAGGCTGCAGGGGCAGTGTCCAGAGTGGCGTAGGACACTCAGGATCACCAACACCTTCCAAGCGGAAGAGGAAGAGTGCTCGTCCAGTAGAGGCTGATGCCCCAGACACGGCTACACAGTCTGGCCCGTCAAGGAAGCCCAGCTTCAATGAGGCCGAACGGAGTGCACTTGTAGAGTATGTGTCTGCACATGACCGCGAAATGGTGATTATTGCAGGATCCAGGACCACACCTGCACAACGTCTAGCACACTGGCAGACCATCGCGGACATCATAAGTGCCCTTGGAATCGTGAGGCGCACAGCTACTGAATGCTACAAGCGCTGGAATGACCTGAAGCGCAGGGCAAAGAATAAGCTGGCCTCAAGTCATGCCGCTACTCTAGTGACTGGAGGTGGGTCTCCAGCAGAGGACATAGAACTCACTCCACATGAGCATGTTGCTGGGACCTACGTCACAGATGAACAGATCCAAGGCGTGGGAGAACCGGCAGATTACGAGGCATTGTCCGGTGAGTGCACATGCATGTGTGTGTCATCCATGTGCATGGTGTGTGTGTGAGGGCTTCTGTTTGGGTGCCAGGTGAGGGTGTGTGTGCCTGAGTGGTTTGGGTCACCCATGTGCCTCATCCAATACATTCTGCGCACCAGCATTTGGGTATAGCAGTATCCCTTCTGCCAACAGTAGACATCTAGCCCAACACCACGCCAGTTGCCCTTGAAGTGTCATCTTGCCACAACATCCTTGCTTATTTTTCTCTGTTTATTCAGGCAGATTGTTTGCATTCCACCACTTTTACTAGGCATTTGTCAGTCCTATTGTCACATGTCTGACATGGCTATGGTAAAGTGGACTGACTTTGTTTCCTGGATATCATTTGTTTAGACATGTCCCTGTGCTATAGGACCATTTTGGACGGCAGCTCCAGGTTAAACATTTTAACTATTTCAATTAAAAAAGCAATTTCATGAGCAAACTAGACTGAATGAACAATTGGTGCCCTCCTCTCCCTCTTCACTTTATGGCTAGGGTACATGCCATCTGTGTGATGGCATGTGTAGTTGACCTGCAAATCACAGGCCAATGTGTGATGCCACTGCTAGGCAGCATGCAGCAAATGTGTTGATCTTCCATCTTGGTGTCATCAATGTGTGCCATTTGCCTCCCCTTCATACGCAGTGACGGTGCATGCATCGGAGGGTTTTAGTCATGTGGGACATGTGTCAATTAAGTACTGGTTCTGTAGCTTCTCAGCCCTAATTGTGCGCCATATTGCTAATGCCTGTTTCCATTTCTTTTCTTTTATGTCTTTGCAGGGGATGACTCACTTGATACTGCTGGGGTTGTGGAGATGATGCAGACTCAGGAGGGGTCTCAGGGCCCACTGACCACCAGTGAGGGACGTGGTGTGGTGGTGGGTGAGAACCCACAACTGCTGCAGGTCGTGCTCTCAAGGGGTTTCTCTGGGTGCACCTCTCCCGAGCTGTATTCAGGTGTCGATTCGGATGATGAGACCTATGTGCCGTCGCAGGTGAGTGTTCCTGGGAGGGATTCTGTTCTGATCGACCCACCTGCACCAGGGGTAGAAGCCTCAATGGGGATGTCAGTGTTGGCAGGTACGCCTTTGGTGGTTACGGATGCAGGGTCACACTCTGCAAATACTGATCCTGTTCCTGGGCCAGCAGATCAGAGGGGGAATGCAGTCCTGCAGCCTCAGGCAGTGCCGGCACAGCAAGGCGCAGTTCGCCTTGCCCCAGACAGGTGTGGTGCCCGCCGACGTGGTGGCCGTACGCCACCTGGCAATACCGCATGGGAGCAATCCATATACGGTATGGCAACCCAACAGGCAGCATCATCAGAGATGATGGCTCAGGCCATGGATAGGGTGGCCACTTCCATTGTCCCCCCAGAAAGGCTGATGGAGCGACTACAGCAGGCAACAGACTCCATCTGCCAGTCACACAGGGATGACATGTTGGCGTCCGACAGGGACAGGTGGGCGGCACTGGCGACTCTGCGGGAAGCGATTTCCATAGAGTCCCAGTGCCAGAGGGAAGCCCTGAGGGTGGAACTCCGTCACCTCAGGACGACTCTTGTTGAGCTTGAGGCTTCAACAAACACAAGGACAGAACAGCAGCTGGAGCGTCTCACATGTACGCTCTCAGCTGAGATGCAGGCAACTCGTGAGGAGGTCCGGTCATCCCGTGAATTATTGCATGGGGACCTCTGCATGATTATCCTCCAGAACCAGACCTTCCAGACCCGCATGCTTGCTGCCATGGAGGACCAGACAAGGGCTTTGTGTGTGCTGCCTCCCATAGTGCCACCACCTCCTGAGGCAGCTGCAGAGTCTGGGGAGAGCGACAGCAGTGATTCTCTCACAATAGGGTAGCCGTGCAGGCCATGAGCCCATGGAGGTGTTTTTTTTCACAAGATCCACACAGGTGGGTTTTGGTGTGCACCCTGTCCTCGGACCTCCTGGGTGGCCTCCCCCACCCCTCCGGGCCCATTAGGCCATTTTTTTTTCTTTTTAATTTTTGATTTTTTGGACAATGTGTTGCCTTGTGTGGCTCCTGTGGGCATACGCTGTATTGTGGCTGCGCACATGCAGGCTGTTAGGCGGAAACCTGTGCAGTTCCCTCTGGGACCACTGCAAAAGATTTAGGACTACAGGTGTTTGGCAGTAAACCCACTTGGTAGCAGTCTGTACCACACAGATTCACTTGGTACCACTTGGTGAGCAGTCAGACTTCCCTCAAGAAGACTTAGGCAGTATGTGGAGTATACAAAATAGGGCAATTTACACAGTAGAACAAGCAAACACGGAACAAGGCTTCGGTGTAAAGATATATAGTTATTTATTTATAGGAACACGTCTATGAAAACACTCTGGCACTAATACGGCAACCAACTTCAATCACAATTACTATAAGTAAATCAATCCCACTAACAATAGTTCGACAAGTCTAGGTTCAACAGCACCACTTATTTGCAGACAGAGTTGAATGCTTTAACCTAGATGGCACTCTAGTATTTGTTAGGACGGGAGAGAAAAGGCAGGGTATAAAATCAACTCAGTACCAACACTTTTTCGAACAAATGCAAGGCAAGTAAGGCAGGGTCTACTGTAGATCGCAAAGTTCAGAAGCCAGGCCCACTCGGAGAGAGGCAAGGCGATATGTCCCAAAAAGTAACACAGTGATAATGCACTTCGAGTCTTTGTCGCAAATTGTTATAGAAAGATTGGACCAGTTCAGAACAGAAAGTTATGAAAGCTTGGAGGCGACCCAATGGAGAGGCGAGGATTAAGACACCTCACTCTAACTGACACAAGGGAAGCCAGGCAGACACGGTACCTTGTTTGAGGAGAGACAGCTCCGGCGGGGGCAGTTCTTCCTGGTGGTGGATGCACGTCGGGGCTTTGCCAAGAGAAGAGCACCTTTTGGTCGCTGTACGGGGTGCTCTGCACGGGCAATTTGACCACTGCATCCTGGAACGAAGAAAAAGCAAAGGGGACTGGTTGTTCCCACCAGTCAGGGGAAGAGACTCTCCGGCGGGGAGATCTCCTCTGTCGTCGGGAAGTGGTGAGTCGGTGCAGCAGGGTTCCACCAGAGGTGTCGTCGTTGCAGGTCGGCTCAGCTTTACCCTCGTCGGATTCTTAGGTCCTGTGGCGACTTCTGAAGATCCAGTCCCAAAAGCCCTGCTTTTATGCAGAAAACCACCATTCATTCAGCCTAGCTGTCAATCAAAACACGCTAAGTGGTGAGCGGGGTGGCTCACCACTTGGGCCAATCACACCAGAGTGCGACTTGAGTTGGCAAGGCAACTAGTCCAGGGTGCCTAAACCCTCTCCCACACCCCCTGTGGTACCCAGACAGAATGGCACCACTTTGAAGGACTTCTCTGTAGAAGCCCGCCAAAAGTGGAACAAAGGGCTCAACCTTTGGTTTAGGAGTCACAGAGACGAACACAGACACCATTTTAAAAACCGAGTTCTGGCAGAAAATACCAACCGATAGATTTATTTAAGATAAATAAACCAGTGGTATGTTAGAGATTAACGAGAGAAAGTATTAACCTCCAACAATGGGAAGAATCCCATAGGGTTATATTCGGGGTCGAATATAACAAGTAGTTTCCACTGCCACCAGCCAAAACTCGACAAGGGGGGATGGGACAGTGCCCCCTCGAATAACAGACCCAGGAGTAATCGAATTACCCCTACTAGTACGTCCACAATAGGATGGTTTGTACTAGTTCTGTTAGTAAAATTAGGTCTAGTAAAGCCAATGGTGACTTTACATGCCCGGGGAGACAGTAGTCAGTCCCCGGGTATGGAGTCTATGGTGGGGATCCTCTAGGACACCCCAGTGTTACGGCACGGAGGGTGCGTTGTAACACACATAGCAAAACATATGATACCTTATGGAGTAAAAGACCCCATAGCCCATAGAACACATTGACATTCAAAGGAATTACACACATTCATGTCCAATAGTGGGAGAAAAATAGTCTCACTCTTGGCAGGATGGAAAAAAACAAACTCCAGAAATCCAGCAAAGCTGCCGGGGGACTCACTTGGTTAGGAAATTCAGCCTAAACAGATAATTCTCCCTAACACTCGCCCCCCCCAGACTAAAGGACAGGAGGATTTAATCCACTTCTGGATGAATCTCATATCTCTAGTCGATGACATACATCCTAGAGAGACCATCAGCATTTTGGTGGTGACACCCTGACCTGTGCTCAATGGTGAAATCAAACCCTTGAAGGCAGATCAACCATCTCAGTAGTTTTGGGTTTTCCCCTTTCATTTGCATTAACCATCTCAAGGGTTGGTGGTCAGTCTGAATGACAAAAGTAGAACCATACAAGTATGGCCTAAACTTCTTCAGAGTCCACACGATAGCAAAGCATTCTCTTTCAATTGTTTCCCACCTTGTTTCAGGATCCTTCAGCTTGCGGCTGATGAAGCAATCGGGGTGCTCCCTACCTTTCCCATCCAGTTGACTGAGTACGGCACCTATTCCTACCTTTGAAGCATCTGTCTGCACAATGAAAGTTTGGCGGTAATCAGGAGCTCTGAGTACTGGGGCTTGGCAAAGAGCCTTTTTCAGGTTTTCAAAAGCCTGATTGCACTCCTCGTTCCATCTAACCTTTTTAGGAAATTTGGGCGAGGAGATGACATTCGGTGGAGAAGCTATGGTCCCATAGTTCTCGATGAAATTCCTGTAATACCCAGTGAGGCCTAGGAAGGCTCTCACTTGGGTCTGAGTAGTAGGTGTTGTCCAATTTTGCAAAGCTTCAATCTTAATAAGCATAGGCCTTATTTCTCCACCTCCTACCTCATGTCCAAGATAGACTACCTTACTCTGTCCAATTTGGCATTTACTCGCCTTTATGGTCAGATTGGCTCGTCCAAGAGCCTGCAAAACATCTCTCAGGTGGGTTACATGTTCTTCCCAGGAATTGCTGAACACTGCTATGTCATCCAAGTATGCCATGCAGAAGTCCTCCATCCCATTCAGAACCTGGTTTACCATCCGTTGAAATGTAGCAGGTGCATTCTTCAATCCGAAAGGCATTACCTTAAACTGGTATAAGCCAAAGGGGGTAGAAAATGCAGTTTTCTCCTTGGCATGGTCTGTCAGGGCTATTTGCCAATAGCCTGACGTCAGGTCAAATGTGCTGAGGAACTTGTCTGCGCCAAGTTTGTCCACCAACTCATCTGTTCTTGGCAAAGGGTGGGCATCAGTCTTGGTGACTGCATTAAGAGCTCTATAATCCACACAGAATCTAAGTTCTTTAGATCCGGCCTTTGGTACTAACACAACTGGGCTAGACCCTGGACTAGTAGAGGGCTCTATGACCCCAAGATCAAGCATCTTGCTGACCTCACCTTTGATGTGGGTTTGTACGTGTTCTGACATTCGGTATCCTCAGCTTTTGACTGGCAGACAGTCACCAGTGAGTATGTCATGCTGGCCCCAAGGAGTCAAGCCTGCTGAAAGCGAGAACAGAGAGGCAAATTGATTCAACATAGATTTGCACTCTTCTTGTAGCTTGGGTGTCAGATTGGAAGAGAGATTTACTCCTTCAATTTTTTTCATCTAAAGGTAAGCCTCTGAGGAGATCCGGAAGAGCTTCACTCTCTTCTTCTTCCTCGGATGATGCTAGAAGCAACACTCCTACATCAGGTCTTGAGACATACGCTTTGAGTCGGTTGGTGTGGAAGACTGTCAGAGCCTCCTTGGGACTGCCCAAGTCCACCAGATAGTTGACCTCTCCGAGTTTATTCACCCCTCTGAAGGGCCCTATCTATTTGTCTTGCAAGGCCGTCTGCCTTGTTGGGATCATAACGAGAACAAGCTGGTCTTGAGCGAACTCAACCATGTTAGCCTTTTGACCATGCCAGTGCTTGACCAATGCTTGTCCAGCTTTCAAGTTATCGCTTGCTTCTGAAGATCCAGTCCCAAAAGCCCTGCTTTTATGCAGAAAACCCCCATTCATTCAGCCTAGCTGTCAATCAAAACACGCTAAGTGGTGAGCGGGGTGGCTCACCACTTGGGCCAATCACACCAGAGTGCGACTTGAGTTGGCAAGGCAACTCAGTCCAGGATGCCTGAACCCCCTCCTACACCCCCTGTGGTACCCAGACGGAATGGCACCACTTTGGAGGACTTCTGTGTAGAAACCCGCCAAAAGTGGAACAAAGGGCTCAACCTTTGGTTTAGGAGTCACAGAGATGAACACAGACGCCATTTTAAAAACCGAGTTCTGGCAGAAAATACCAACTGATAGATTTATTTAAGATAAATGAACCGGTGGTATGTTAGAGATTAACGAGAAAAAGTATTAGCCTCCAACAATGGGAAGAATCCCATAGGGTTATATTCGGGGTTGAATATAACAAGTAGTTTCCACTGCCACTAGCCAAAACTCGACGAGGGGGGACGGGACAGTGCCCCCTCGAATAACAGACCCCGGAGTAATCGAATTACCCCTACTAGTACGTCCACAATAGGATGGTTTGTACTAGTTCTGTTAGTAAATTTAGCTCTAGTAAAGCCAATGGTGACTTTACATGCCCGGGGAGACAGTAGTCAGTCCCCGGGTATGGAGTCTATGGTGGGGATCCTCTAGGACGCCCCCGGTGTTACGGCACGGAGGGTGCGTTGTAACACACATAGCAAAACATATGAGACCCTATGGAGTGAAAGACCCCATAGCCATAGAACACATTGACATTCAAAGGAATTACACACATTCATGTCCAAGAGTGGGAGAAAAAGAGTCTCACTCTTGGCAGGATGGAAAAAAAAACTCCAGAAATCCAGCAAAGCTGCTGGGGGACTCACTAGGTTAGGAAATTCAGCCTAAACAGAGAATTCTCCCTAACACAGGCTTCTCCTGAATTTGGGTCAGATGCTTGGGTTTGTGTGACACACACCCCTCCTGCTTCCCGTTTCCATGGGCTTGCAAAGGGTGTGCCCAAGTGACATTGACGTACACGGACGTTGGACTCCCATTTGATGTGTGGGCAGTCTGTAGTCAATACTGTTTATACATTCCTAGTGCATATTGTTGTTGTATTGTACACTGCATGGTGTATTGATATCTGCCTCTGCATCCATCTCATCCTCCTAATTTGCAATTCGATTTCTCATGTCTTCACAAGGCGGTCTACTTTGGGACTGGAGTACATGTTGTAAGCAGTGCACCTACACTCTTGCATGGCACTAACACTGTATACTTGGAAGTGTTCGAAGTGCTGGCATTATCAGGTAGTGAGGCTACCAATTTTTTAAGTCTGTACTGTCATGTTTATGGTAGGTTGGAGGTTGTGTAGGTGATTGGTATTCTTGGTAAGTATTTGGTAATGTGTGTTGTTGGTCCTGCATTACTGTGAACATTTCATGTGTGGCCAGTTTCCATTAGGGACACTGTAGTTGGTGACACTTGGGGCATGTTGTGGGGATTAATTTGTTTGGTCTTACATTGCATGACATGCCATGGTGTGTTGTGTGGCCGTGCCGGGGAGGGGTTGGGTGACATGGCACTGTTCTCATGTAGTATTTTGCAAGTGGGTATTCATTTTTGCTGCATGGAAGTGTGTATTTTGATGACACTGCATTGGTGGTGTTTATGTAGGTAGGGATGCACACATTGTGACACTTCCACATGAACAATCTCAGGCTGCTAAGGTTCTGACAGTTGACTGTCCCTTTGTTCGTCATAATTGTCAGGTCGAGACATCATTGATTATCAGATGGTATGTGCCAGGGCTGTGTGCACTCCACAGGGGTGTGATTTCTATGTGAAGTAATTAGCCACCAGCTGCGTACGGGCTGCCTCACCCCGTGCCCTTTCCCCTCCCATGCGCAACGGGTGTGCATGTGGTTGGGGATTTGGGGGCACCACCATGTCCACAGCCAGGCCCCGGCGTGTTGCAACATTGTGCAGGACACATGCTGCCACTATGATCCTGCACACTACTGGGGGCGCATATAACAGCTGCCCGCCAGAACGGTCAAGGGAGTGAAAGCGTGATTTGAGCACTCCCAATGTGCGCTCCACTATGCCCCGGGTTGCAATATGGGCTGTGTTGTATCTTACCTCGGGAGGCGTGATGGGGTTCCAAATTGGCGTCATCATGTGGGTGCTCAGAGGGTAGGCACTGTCCCCTGGTGAGGAGGTGATGGGTATCATTAGTGGGGTAGTGACATAACTCTGCATCTGACATGCATGCATGTGCAGTGGCATTCATACTCACCAAGCAGCCATGTATCGCCATGCCGCCCAGCTTCTAGGTCCTGGCTTAGGGTAGACATTCGGTAAATGAAGCTGTCATGGGTGGACCCTGGATAGTTGGCATATACTGAGGTGATGATTCCCTTAGCATTACATACTACCTGCACGTTGATGGAATTCCAATGCTTGCGGTTCCTATAGATGTGCTCAGATGCCCTGGGGGGAAGTAGTGCCACATGGGTGCAGTCAATGGCACCTAGCACTTTGGGGAATTGTGCCACACCGTAGAAATCCAGGGCGGCAGCCTGCCTTTCTGCAGGTGTCCTGGGCAGGTATTTGTGCCTGCGGACTGATGGGCGTGCAGTGATGATGTTCAAGACCTGGTGTAGGCAGCGTGACTGCGTGGATTGTGACACCCCACCCACTATGGCACTTGTCCGCTGAAATGATCCAGTGGCCAAGAAGTGTAGTACATTGAGGACCTTCTCCAGGGGGCTGAGTGCTTGGGAGCACAGGGTGGGTGATGTGAGGTCATCCTCCCACTCACTCACCAGGTCCAGTATTATGTGAGGTGGAAACCTGTACCTCCCATACACCTGGTCATCAGGCATCCCAAAAAGGCTGGTTCTGGGTGTGAAAATTCAGGCCCTCACTATCCTCCTCCTCCTCCTCCTTTGGTAACCCACGCCCACTGCTGCTAGGAACGGTATATTCATCCTGGCGTCTGAGCTTGTTTGTTGTTTGCGTGCACTTTTATGCTGCGCGGGTCGACGTACACCTGCTTCCTGCTGGCGTACATGTTTCCGGATTAGCACTTTTTTTGTGCGCATGCCTTAGCCCCGTTCAATTCCATGGATACGTGTTGTTGGCGAGTGTGTAAAACTTCCCGCGCACCCCTGTAATACACGTACCCAAGCAAATCGCGTGTGAGAATGCCTGCGCACCCCTGTAATACACGTACCCAAGCAAATCGCGTGTGAGATTGCCCGAGCACCCCTGTAATACACGTACCCAAGCTAATCACGTGTGAGAATTCCCGCGCACCCCTGCAATACACGTACCCAGGCCAATTGAGTGTACGCGCACTTTCATCCAATTACACGCAATGATACTCTGACGTGCAGTGTTTCCACGTGTGCTCTGTCATCATGTGCTATGAGGGAAACAGCTGCACGCGTCACGTCACAGACGCGCTTACGCGCTGAGGGCCTTTGGTCCAATGGAATCCCATATGCGTGCTGACGCGCTTACGCGCTAAGGCCCTTTCCTTGAATTTCACTTGACGTGCAGGATTTTGACGTGCCAATTCACTCCGTATCAAGCTGGCCACGCATAAGCACACAGAAGACCACGCTCCTGCCCAGAAGGCCGAATTACTGCCCCCCAGAGCCCCGCGCAGCCTCCCACGAGCCATCTACTGCTGCCTGCCTGCCTGCTGCCACCGTGCCCTGCCATTTTGTGCCCGCGCATCTGCCATCTGCAGGGGTCCAGTTGCTGTGTCCACCCCTGCTGGAACAGAAGACTCCCGACTGGTATACCATCGCTCCACAGCCCAGCCCAGGACCCAGTTGCCCACCCACTCCTGCCTCTGGGGTTGCCATGTCGGGCACTGCAACATCTGGCACCAGTGGCAAACCCCGGCCAGAGAGGCAGAGGGGCACCAGCTTCACTGCCACCGAAGTTGGTGTCCTGGTGGAGCAAGTCCTAAGGCAGTATGATGCCCTATTCGGATCGTCACGCGCCAACAAGGAAGGACGGGACAGGATCTGGGACGACTTGGTGGTTTCCATCAACGCGGAGGGGGTGGCAACCCGCAACATCCAGAAAGTCAAGAAACGCTGGGAGGACTTGAGGTCCAGGACCCTCTTGAAGGCACGGCGCCTCGTGGAGAGGGGCCGGGGCCGCATGAGTACCATCCAGCTGAGGGTCCTGGAACGTGTAGACCCAGCGCTCCACGCCCAGATCCTTGCGAGGCAGACCCGTCTGGAGTTGAGCGGTAAGTGGGCAAACATTGCTGTGTGAGACAGGGCATGTTGCAGTGTGCTGGTTGTCTGATGCTTGCCTGTATGTGTGACATAGGCCATGTATGCATGTATGTGTGCAGGGACATCATGGTCATGCATGTGAGACCAGTAATGTGTGAACCACACGTTGGTGCATGTGTTTAAATGCAACATGGGGAGCCCTATGCGGATTGGACACATGAGAGAATGCCAGTCTCTGTTCCTGGACATGGTTGGGGGTGAGGGATGGGTGCTGATGCCATGTACATGTATGGTATCCATGTCTGTGTGTCTGACCTGCGTGTCTGTGACTTGTGAATGCCATGGGTGCATGACACATGTCTGTGACAATGTACAGATTCACAGATGCAGCCTAGTTATCCTTGTATCCACTGTGTCTTGGGTGTACAAGGCCAGATGGATGAAACTACGTTGATGTGTGTGCATGTGATAGGCATGACCCATGATGCATGTGAGTTCCATAACAACATTGTATGTTTGGAGAATCTCTTGGACATGTATGCAAATGTCCATAGCATGTGCCATGCCTGTTACTGCATGTGTTTTGCCTGCACTGACCCATGTGTTGTGGAGGGACATGATGGAAGTGATCTTTGACAGTGCCACTCATCTGCTATTGCTTCCTGTCTAGGGGACCATTGTACAGTACCCTGATGCTTGTGTTCTATGTCTCCCTCTACACAGTGGCAAGTGAAGAAGAGGGCGGAGACGGCGCTGTGGAGCAAAGCGGCGGGGATGCCCCCACGGCTGCATCGGAAGGGGTGGATGAGCCCCCACAGGGGCTTGCAACGCCGGAAGATGGTGTGGGGCCATCCAGGTTGGTGGTTTCCACAGAGGAGGAGGAGGCCGCTACTGAGGCGCACATGGGGCCTGGTGGGGGCATCCCTGCTGGTGCAAGTGGTGCAGTCCAGGGGCAGGGGCAGGAGGCAGCACAGGTCGCCATGGAGAGGCCTGTGCATGTCACTGTCCTTGACACTGTGACTGCACCACTATGCACCAGCAGGGATGCCCCATCACAGGCCCGTCCGCAGGTAGGGGGGATGTCCATGTCATCTGACTCCCCTCTGCGGACGAGGGGACCCGTGGCCGTATGGAGAAGGTCCTGATTGGTGTCGCGTTGCGCAGGGGCATCATTCGTGATGACGTGCATGCTTCCCGGGAGGAGCTTGCACGTCATCACGAAGAGCAACGTGCCGACGTGGCCCAGTTGGGATCGGCCGTGGTCGGGGGTTTCATACATGTGTCAGCCAATCTGGCGACCCTCTCCTCCTCTGTGGAGACTATACGCCAGTCTTTCTCCATGCCGTCTTCCAGCCCAGAAGCCACCAGGGCCCCCTGTGGACCTGCCCTGACCAACGCAGCCAGCTTGGTGGGGATCCCATCCCTGCCACAGTCGGGAGTCAGAGGTCCAGCAGGGGTGGACACCACAGCAACTGGACCCCAGCAGATGGAGGATGTGCCGGCATCATTGGGCAGGGCACGTGCACGACGGCGTTGGTGGAGTCCATCAGCCTGGATGCCGTCGTGCTGGCAGAGGCAGTTGCGTCGGAGGCAGCAGCGGAGTCAATGTGGGAGGCATCATGGCTCGGGGCAATCTACATCGGAGGGGCAGGCATCGGCCGGAGGGCAGGAGGACCCAGGACGGGAAGTGTCTTCCGTGTAGCAGCGGTTGGGCCAGCAGATAGGTGTGGAGCGACGGCGGGCGGAAGAGGCACGACTCATGATGGTCAGGGCAGAGAACTCCATGCGGAGGGCCCTGAGGCGGGCCGAGTGCTTCGAGGGAATCCGCAGGGAGTTGGAGGAGGACATGTCGGCGTCCCGCAGACACTCGGGGCCATGGAACAAAACCGCCTCCGGGACATCGAACAGGAGTTCGATGATGCACTGGATCGGGACACCACGGAGTGAGCCGCTGGACTAGCCCGCCGCCTTTGTATATAGTTAGTTAGTGTTAGGTTTTATTTATTTTTTTTAATTTGGGGCGCTTGGACTATGCCACACTTTTTTGTATATAGTTATTAGTTAGGTAGGTTTTATTGTAGGTTTCATTTACATCGTTGGGATCATGGACCATGGATTTGCTCTTTGTACATAGTTTGACAGTGGATTTGTGGGCTTCATCTTTTATTATTTTTTCACCATGGAGCAATGGATTTTCACTTTACTTTCCCTTTGGATTTGCTTTGTTGGACAGTGACTTTGGACACAATTTCTTTACGGTTATTTTGGATTCCCATTTTCGTTATTTATTATTTTTGTGGACATGCTGCATTTTGATATTTGTTGCCATTATTGTTTGTTTAGATTTCATTCACTTCATTTACACTGTAATACATTTTTGTTTCTTACTTCAATGTGTGGACTTCTCTCATTGGTTTCATGCCTGTCACAATGTGGGTTTTCACAGTCATGTGTTGCCATTGTGTGGGTCTGACAGACTTGTACTCATGCGCATACTGCTTATTTGTTATCTATCATGTAATGGGTATTTCTATTTTGAATGGATGTAAAGCTTGGTTGGGTGTTTGGACTGGGGTGTCGTGGGGTGGGATTTGGGTGGGCATAGGAGCCTGGGATCTGGATTGTGATGACGTGTTGGCTGGGGGACATGTGTGGGGTCCTGCTGGCAGGTGCCCCGCACTGCTGGGGGGTGGGGGTGCAGGGGGACATGAGTGGGGGCCTGGTGGAGGAAGCCCCTGACTGCTGGGGGGTGGGGGTGCAGGGGGACATGAGTGGGGGCCTGGTGGAGGGTGCCCCTGACTGCTGGGGGGTGGGGTGCAGGGGAACATGAGTGGGGGCCTGATGGAGGGTGCCCCTGGCTGCTGGTGGGTCGGGGTGCAGGGGGACATGAGTGGGGGCCAGGTGGAGGGTGCCCATGCCTCCTGGTGGGTGTGGGTGCAGGGGGACATGAGTGGGGGCCTGGTGGAGGGTGCCCCTGACTGCTGGGGGGTGGGGGTGCAGGGGGACATGAGGGGGGGCCTGGTGGAGGGTGCGCCTGACTGCTGGGGGGTGGGGGTGCAGGGGGACATGAGTGGGGGCCTGGTGGAGGGTGCCCCTGGCTGCTGGGGGGTGTGGGTGCAGGGGGACATGAGTGGGGGCCTGGTGGAGGGTGCCCCTGACTGCTGCGGGGTGGGGCTGCAGGGGGACATGAGTTGGATATTAGTGGGGGCCTGGTGGAGGCTGCCCCTGACTGCTGGGGGGTGGGGGTGGGCGGAGACATGTGTGGGGGCCTGGTGGAGGGTGCCCCTGGATGCTGGTGGGTGGGGGTGCAGGGGGACATGAGTGGGGGCCTGGTGGAGGGTGCCCCTGGCTGCTGGGGGGTTGGGGTGCAGGGGGACATGAGTGGGGGCCTGGTGGAGGGTGCCCCTGACTGATGGGGGGTGGGGGTACAGGGGGACATGAGTTGGGGCCTGGTGGAGGCTGCCCCTGACTGCTGGGGGTGGGGGTGCAGGGGGACATGTGTGGGGGCCTGCTGGCAGAAGCCCCGCACTGCTGGGGGCTTGTGGGTGCAGGGGGACATGAGTGGGGGCCTGGTGGAGGGTGCACCTGACTGCTGGGGGGTGGGGGTGCAGGGGGACATGAGTGGGGGGCTGGTGGAGGGTGCACCTGACTGCTGGGGGGTGGGGGTGCAGAGGGACATGTGTGGGGGCCTGCTGGCAGGTGCCCCTGACTGCTGGGGGGCGGGGGTGGTGGGAGACATGTGTGGGGGCCTGGTGGAGGGTGCCCCGGCTGCTGGGGTGGGGGTGCAGGGGGACATGAGTGGGGGCCTGGTGGAAGGTGCCCCTGACTCCTGGGGGGTGGGGGTGCTAGGGGACATGAGTAGGGGCCTGGTAGAGGCTGCCCCTGACTGCTGGGGGGTGGGGGTGCAGGGGGACATGTGTGGGGACCTGCTGGCAGGTGCCCCACACTGCTGGGGGGTGTGGGTGCAGGGGGACATGAGTGGGGGCCTGGTGGAGGGTGCACCTGACTGCTGGGGGGTGGGGGTGCAGGGGGACATGAGTGGGGGGCTGGTGCAGGGTTCACCTGACAGCTGGGGAGTGGGGGTGCAGGGGGACATGTGTGGGGGCCTGCTGGCAGGTGCCCCTGACTGCTGGGGGGTGTGGGTGCAAGGGGACATGAGTTTGGGCCTGGTGGAGTGTGCCCCTGACTGCTGGGGGGTGCGGGTGCAGGGGGACATGAGTTGGACATGAGTGGGGGCCTGGTGGAGGCTGCCCCTGACTGCTGGGGGGTGGGGGTGGTGGGAGACATGTGTGTGGGCCTGCTGGCAGGTGCCCCTGACTGCTGGGGGTGGTGGGAGACATGTGTGGGGACCTGGTGGAGGGTGCCCCTGGATGCTGGTGGGTGGGGGTACAGGGGGACATGAGTGGGGGCCTGGTGGAGGGTGCCCCTGGCAGCTGGGGGGTCGGGGTGGTGGGAGACATGTGTGTGGGCCTGCTGGCAGGTGCCCCTGACTGCTGGGGGTGGGGGTGGTGGGAGACATGTGTGGGGGCCTGGTGGAGGGTGCCCCTGGATGCTGGTGGGTGGGGGTGCTGGGAGACATGCGTTGGTGATCAGTAGTGCAAGGTGACATGTGGGTTGGCTGGGGGGCATGGTCATGGTGGATGGGCTGCCTGCGGGACATGAGCAGGGGTGCAGGGTAGTCCTCTGTGGTGTGGGCTGCCTGCAGGGGCCGTGGAGGGTGTAGAGGGAACACCTGGGAGGACCCACACGGTCATTTCACGTGTAGTACTACCCGGCACCCCCGATATACATGTACCCTGCTGAAATCGTGTGTGGAACTTCCCGCGCACCCCGGAATACACGTACCCTGCAGAATTAGCGTGTGGAACTTCACACGCACCTCGGAATCCACGTACCCTGCTGAATTAGCATGTGGAACTTCACCCCCACCCCCGGAATCCACGTACCCTGCTGAAATCGCGTGTGGAACTTCCCGCGCACCCCGGAATACACGTACCCAGGCCAATCGTGTGTGGGACTTCCCGCGCACCCCGGAATACACGGACCCAGGCAATTCGCGTTTGGAACTTCCCGCACAGCCCGGAATACACGTACCCAGGCCAATCGCGTGTGGGACTTCCCACGCACCCCGGAATACACGTACCCAGGCAAATCGCGTGTGGGACTTTCCGCGCACCCCAGAATACACGTACCCAGGCAAATCGCGTGTGGGACTTTCCGCGCAGCACAGAATACACGCACACGCTATTTTTTACACAGCGGGTGTCCCTGTTTGTCGCATACCCCTTTGCACGTCATTTGTCTTAGAGGGCCACAGTATGTGACATTCATCATAGCTGTATATAGGTGCTTTTTGTTGGCGCACATTTTGGCTCACATTTATTTCAGGGGCAGGGACACTACCGCCTGCTTTCTTGTGGCGGATGTGTTTGGGCTTGTACGCTGGTTTGACCGTGCCCTGGTTTGCCCTATTGGATTCCATGAATACGTGTTGTAGGCGAGCGTGTGGGCGTTCCGCACACTTGCCTCCTGTACTTCCCCCGTGACGCCCACATTTTGACGAGTTGTTCCCCATTCCGAGTGTTACGCCCCGTGTTCCGCCTACTTATGTTGTGTGCACCGCGCTATGTGCGATTTCGCTGTGGCGCACGCCCTTAGATATCCTCTGCGCCGGCGTGCGCCACACACTTTTTCAGTGCACATCCGATATTTTTCTCGCGCACGGCCTTCCATGAATCGATGTGCGCTGGTTTCCCTGCGATTTTCGCACTTGCACTGCGATTTTTGCACTTTTACTGCAAATCGCACGTTTTGGGACCTCTGCGCGGGAATTTTCAGCGCACATTAATTCCATGAATCGACACCTTACTGATCCTGGTACTTGCTTGAACCTCTTGTAAGAAGGTATTGCTAGAAGAGATGAACTTCCTCTCTGGGAGCAGTCTTTCCTCTCCTCAATAAGTTCCTGTATCTTCACCCCAACTGCAAGACAGAGCGTCGGCTAGCATGTTTTGTGATCCAGGTACGTAGGTAACAATGAAATTGAAGTGGGAAAAACAGTAGGACCATCAGGCAAGTCTCGAGTTCTTACACTCCATCTGCTAGAGCACCCTTAGGTTGCAGTGATTGGTGCGTACAGTGAATGGATGTTCAGCACCTTGTAATAAATGCATCCACTCCTCGCAGGCCTGTTGTATCGCCAACAACTCCTTCTCAAGGACAGAATAATTTCTTTCACCAGAGGTGAGTGTCCGGGAGAAGTAGGCCACTGGACGTTCAAGGTGGTCTTTCCCCTTTTGCAAAAGGACTGCCCCCAGGGCTCCCCCCGAGGAATCAGCTTCGAGTATGAATGGCTGAGTCTGGTCAGGTTGGATTAAGACAGATGCAGTTGTAAACAGTCTCTTAAGTCTCTGATAGGCCTCTTCTGCCTCCGCCTTCCACTCAAACACCACTCCCTTCTTCAATAGGGTATTACCCAAATTGACCTTTTCCAATTGACCTATTGCACAATTGACCTAATTATAGTGGTCCTAATTGACCTTCTGCACAATTGATCTTCATATTATTTTAGTTATTTTATATATGTATTGGGTTGGTTTTGGATTATAAATAATATAAGGAGATTGGGTGGGGAATTGCGGGGGGTTCCCCCCACATATATGTCCTAATTGACCTTCTAAATTAGGTCAATTCTCCCGAGGTCAATTCTCCCGAGGTCAATTGTGAAAATGTCAATTAGTATACAACCTTCAATAGTGCTGTAATCGGTAGAATTACGTTGGAGAAATTGTGAATGAAATGACGGTAAAAGTTTGCTAGTACCAGAAACTTTTGGAAGTCTTTAACTGTCGCTGGTGCTGGCCAGCACAGAATAGCCTTCACCTGTCTGGATCCATTCTCACCCCGTCTTTGGACAGAATGAACCGAAGATATAACACCTCAGTGGAATCAAAGACACATTTCTCTGGCTTAGCATACAGTTGATTGTCCTGCAAACGGTGGAGGACTTCTGACACATGCTTGTGATGTGCTTCCAAGGTAGGAGAGAATACGAGAATGTTGTCTAGATAGACCACCATTGAAACATAGAGTAAATCAGCAAAGATCTTGTCCACGAAACTCTGAAACACCGCTGGGGCATTGACCAAGTTGAAGGGCATGACTTAATATTCAAACAACCCTAGCGGAGTCCTAAAGGCCGTCTTCCACTTGTTACCCTTCTTGATTCCTAGCAAGTGATACGCTCTGCGAAGATCCAACTTGGTGAACACCTGGGAATCCTGCACTTCTTCTAGAATGTCCCTTATGAGTGGCATTGGGTACCTGTCATGCACTTTTATCTGATTGAGACCCCTGTAATCAAAACAGGGGTGTAGTTCTGAGGTCCCCTTCTTGGAAATAAAAAAAGAGAGGGCCCCCCTGAAGTCTTGGATTCCTTTATAAGCCCATTAGTCATATTGGCGTCTAGATACTCCTTCAGAGCCTTCTTCTAAGGTATCGAAAGGGGGTACATCCTGCCATAAGGTATCTGAGCGTCACTCTTGAGATCGATACTGCAGTCTTCAGGACGATGTTGGGAAAGTAATCTAGGAATCTTATCTTCAAAAACCTCTGCAAAGCATTGATAACACATTGGCACTGAAGCTACTGTAGACTGGGCTAAAGACATCAAACCGCCAGACTGGGCTTCAGTTCTCTGGTTATCTAGTCCATGTCTACTGCAGTAAGTGGCATCAAATCTCAGTCGGTTAGCCCTCCAGTCAATCAGCGGGCTATGCAGGCGCATCCACGGGATCCCGAGTATAACCCGGAAATGGGCTGCCCTGATAACATCAAAAGTGAGGGTTTCAATGTGATTCCCCTTCAGTACTTGGACTGGTTTAGTCTCCATTAGAATGGGTCCTGTGGACAAAGGTTTGCCATCAACTCCTTCCACTGGAATAGGTCTTCTCTTTTTCTGCAGCTGTATGGATGTGACCTGGTTTTCTTGAGCCAGGTCACATCCATAAAATGTCCTGCATCTCGTCAGTCTATTATGGCGAGGACCTTCAAGTCGGGACCAGGAGGGATGGTGAATGTGATGGGAAAAACCATCAATATGTTGTCTTCATCGTTGGTTGGTTGTGTGCTGTTGCAGGGGTTTGGACTGCCCTCCCCGTCAGCTCCCATGCATAGAAACATGGCAGAGCGTTTCCCTGGACTCTCAGAGGCACTTCTTGGCAGTTTCGTAGCAGGTGCTTAGAGGAACCGCAAAAAATGCATAACTTTATCTCACAACGTCTCTTCTGCTCTTCTGGTGTCAATGGTCCGCTTGTGGCACCGATTCTTCAGTCATTCCCTTTTCTTTGGGAATTGACGGCATATTAAGTAGGGGAGGGAACGTACAAGTCTCCCTTCTCTCTTGGCGTCTTTCCAGTAATCTGTACTCAATCGGTAGTGCTTATATCACTGGTTCTTGAAAGGTATGAGGCCTAGTCATCCGGGCTAACTCATCCTTTATCTCCTCATGGAGCCCTCTGCGAAAGATGATCTATTACGCAGAATCCGGCCAACCAGCATCTACAGATAGTCTTTGAAAATGAATGACGTATGACTGTACGTCTCGGTTGCCTTGTCTGACATCCAACATACCTTCGAATGAGGAGTACTGAACTTCTGGATGCTCAAAATGTGTCTTGAAATTCTGCACAAACAGATCAAAGTAATTCACAGATGGATCGGAATGGGTTACTAGGGTTGTTGCTCAAGCCAGAGCGCTTCCTATCAGATTGGACACCAAAAACCTTACTCTGGCTCATCCAATTTCATAGGTCTTGGGTCTGAATGCAAAGCGTATAGAGCAGGTATCCGGGAACGCCTTAAACTGCCTTGGGTTGCCATCGTATTTGCCAAATGAAAGGCCATGGGCGGTAGATCTCCTCAACTCTCATCTCGAGTCACCACTTGTTGACGGAGTGCTTTATTTTTCAGCACACAGGTTCTATACCTCTGCTGTCAGCCCCTGCTGGGCATTGTACAATTTTTGGAACTGCTCCACGGATGCCATTGGGATTTGTGGGCGTTGTATACTGTCAAGCCCTGGGAAAACCTCCCAGTTCTCCTTCTCACCTGTGTCTTCAAAGCAGCTCTGTTGGGTCTCTGATTCCTTCATCTTGCATGGCTTCCATGTTTCTTTGACCTTCTTTTCCTTGTTCTGATGACGGTAGGGGCGAGCTCTCTTGGAGGCCAGCTTGGCCTGACAAGTAACCCAAGACTAGGGGGACCCCAAGGAGCAAGCTCCCTAATTCAGGGAAAAGGTCTCTTTGGCACAAAAAACCCTGAAAGTAGCTATGTTCAGTTTCACATTTGCAAAATAGGGCTGGCAATGGTCTTCTTCTCAGGATTCAGACGATGGTATCCAGATAAGAAGAAATGCTACAAGGAGCACAGAGATAGGAGTAGAAAGTCTGTACAGTAGGTTGGCGAGTTGTAATCTGTGCAGCCGATGGCAGGAAAAGGATCCGGAGTACTAATGTTCAAGAGAAGAATAATCCCCTTATCCGGAAATAATTGTTCCAGATGAAGGAGGTTGGTTGCAAACAAAGACTTTAACTTGCAATATGTCAAGGGAGCAAGCAACAGCAGTGTAGAGAAGGGTAAAGGAGGTAGAATAATAGGAGGCTGTCAATCTTCTACGCAGAGCACAAGCAAAAGAAAAGGAGAGAAAATAGCAATCAGAAGCCAAGACTGAAACCAGCAAGGCAGCAGTCCCTAAATTTGAAGCATCTGAAAGGGACGCCACGATAGAGTGGTAACACTGGTTGCAGCCAGCCGAGATGGAATCCACGAGAGAGCAGTGAAATGACTGCAAGCAGTCAACTATAGGACCCGCAAGAGTGCGGGTAGATTTATGTAAGCAACAGAAAAGGAAATGGGAAATTGATAGTACCCAGCCGTAACGGAACCCGCGGCAGCGGGGAACTGGCTGTGTGCAGTTGAAAACAGAGACCGCAGAGATACAGTGAAGCGGGCTGGAAGCAGCCAAAAAGAAAGTGAAAGGGTCTGCGAACGAGCGGAAATGAGGGAAACAGAAATAGAAGTATAGAACCTCAAAAAACAAATAAACATTGCAAGATGAATCAAACAGATACAGTAGTGATAAAGACTTACCCCCAACACCGGCAAGGAACTTAGCAAACGGAAAGAACAGGGCAGAACACCAACCGTGATAAAGACACATGACTGAACGAGGCAAGGAAAAAGAGAAAAAAAAGGGACTGGAAAGGAAAATACGAATTTGCTTGATAACTGAGGACAGAGGTCTGGCAGCGTAGTCCAGTAGAAGGACACAACGCAGAGTTGACCAGTCTCCGTCTACAGATAACGTGTTGGTGGCCATATTGGTGGAACACTAGCCTGTGAAGATGGGAACCTCGGACACCATCTTACATGTACTCCCATCTTTGCCAACACTTCCACAGGCGCAGCATGACAGGGTGACCCTGAGCCTGGGGGGTGGTAGCCACAGCTGCCCCTGCAGCTTCCACACCCTGGATGCTTCGGACAGCAGATGACACTCCCGGTCTTTGACCCTGGGTGCTGGTGCCAGTAGCCTGCATTGCACGTCCCTGTGCCTTAGGGAGATGGAAATCAGCCACAGAGTCACTCTGGGCCTGGGCCGTGATGACTGCAGTCCTGGCTAGGTGACCCTGAGCCTGGGAGGTGGTAGCCACAGCTGCCCCTGCAGTTTCCACACCCTGGCTGCTCCGGACAGCAGATGACACTGCTAGTCCGGCACCCCGGGTGCTGGGTACATCAGTATCAGCTGCATCTCCCTGGCCCTATTGGGTTGGGGGTATAGCTCTCCCTGCATGGGCCTTGCCACCTTGGACACCTTGCTGACCTCATCCACCTTGGCCACCTCGGCCACCTCGGCCAGGTTGCCCACCTTTGCCTTCCTTCCCACTTGTTGACCTCCCAGCCATGGCACTGATGGATAAGTGCAATGGGAGGTGCAGATATCAATTGTCCTGGGCAATTTGAGTGAGGGGGCAGGGTAAGTGATGTAAAACATACCACTGTGCACCAGCAAGTATCAATATAAGCACTTGGGAACAAATAATGTGTCGCGTAACGCACAGGCACCCCAAAAATAAACGTGTATGCGAATCCTCGGTAGCCCACGTGTGATGTAAACACATTACGCAGTGCGGGTGGCACCCAGCAACACAAAGAATGCATACGCGATGAACACGTAGGGTACTATGACCTCGAAATGGGGGTACGCGACACACAGGGGCAACCACAGTATGGAAAATGCATATGCGACTCACTGTTTGCCTCGTATAAAACAAAAAAAGAAAGGAATCACATGTGTGTGTGCACGGAGGCAACTCCCCCACCAAAAGAAGAGGTACACATAGTCACAGTAGTGAACAATTCATGTGGGACCCGAAAATAATCCGAAGTCCACGCGTCTGTCCACCACTAAATGCATGTACAATGTAATGTTGTCCTACGCACACCTTTAACCTGATACTGAGTGACAATGCCCAACGTTCAGCGCGTGTCACGGAACTTACGCGCTTAGGTCCTTTCCTCTGATTCCACGCTCATGCGCTGTTTCCGCATGTGTGTAATCACTCTGTTTCCGGCTGGCCACGCAAGTAACACAGAAGACCCATGCTCCTGCCTACCAGCCAATTTACCTGCCTCCAACTGCCCCAAGCTGCCTCCTAAGGTCCATCTGCTGCTGCCTGCCCACTCTGTGTATCTGCTGCCCACGTGCCCTGCATTCCTGTGCCTGCTCATCAGCCATTGCTAGTGATCCTGTCATCGTGACCACCGCTGCTGATCCTGAAGACCCCCGACTGCCATACCACTGCTCCACAGCCCAGCCCCAAGACCACCTTACCCACCTTCACCTACCTCTGGGGTTACCATGTCTGACGAAACATCATCTGAGGCAAGTGGCAAACCCCCAGCACAGAGGCAGAGGGCTGTGTTAGGCAGAATCATATGCAGTACCCTTTGGGAACACCACACACAATTAAGACTACATGTGTAAGTACAATTTCACCTTTGGTACACGCCTGTACTACACAGTAAAGTGGTAGCAATGGCTGAGCAGCCAGAGTTATCTCAAGAGTAAAGTGAGCAGTACAAGAAGTTACACAAAGGACATCAATTACTATGGTTCAAACAAACACTGATTCAAAGGTTTCTGAGTAAAAGAATATACATTTATTTACACCATCAGTTATAAAACAGTTCACTATTATAAAGCAGCAGAAAATCAAAGTCTAGATACACTACAACAACACCCAATCAATTCTGGACAAGTGAAGCTCAAAATGAAGTGTGAGCAAAATGGCACTCCAGTAATTTAAAAGGGAGAATAGGCAAGGTTATTCAAAAACAATCAGCACCAACAAGTTATTTAGGCAGGGCAATCTAGAAAAGGCTTACTACAACTAGGATTCAAGGCCTGGGCCAATGTTAATGGTTCAGAGTCTTTGCAGAGGATCACACAGTTTAGTGTAGTTTGCGGTTAAGTCTTTGCCAAGAGTTCAAAACGAAGTTGGTTGGAAGACAAGTTATTCAAAGGAGTGGAGATAAAGAGTAAAGATTTCAAACACTTTCACCGCAGTCGGGCGGAACGAACGACCGAATTTGCACAGTACCTTAAAAGAAGAAGAATGCTGTTGCTGAGGCAGTTGTTCCTGGCAGTTCCTGCAGGCTCACGGTTCCTGAAGTGACTGTCATGGTGACAAGAAGGAGGAAGGCTGAAGGGTCCTGCACTGCCCAGAGAAGAAGCCAGCAGCAGAGAAAAACGTCTAATAAAAGGTGCACTCCTTAAAACCCAAACAGGTTCCTCTCCTCCTGGCTATCCAGCTCACTTCAGTGAAGCACTGCTAATTCGACCAGGATGAGGATTGGTGTCTGACGTTTGGCGAGCTGGTTGTCCCACCAGGCTCAAGGGAAGAAGATTCTTTGCAGATCTCCTCTGTCGTCGAAGTTTCAGACGATACAGACCTGCAGCAGGGTTTAACCGGGCTGTCCAGTAGATGCTGCAGTTGTCTTCCTTCAGCTTCTCGTCAGCTCTCTCAATCCAGTGGCGACTCTGCCTTCCAAGTCCCAGAGACCTGCTTTTAAGCAGTTTTCCCCCATTCACACAGCCTTGCTGCCAATCACACAGCAGGTTGGCTATCCTGGCAGGACAGCCACCTAGACAATCAAACTAGAGTGTGACTTGGGTCGCCAAGGAGACCCTGTGCAGGGGGCTTCAAACCCCTCCCTCCCATCCAGTCCACCCAGACACTCAGGCACCTAATGAGGGCTTCTTTGCAGAAGCCTGCCAAAGGACGGCGAACAAAGGAACCAAACCTGGTTTGGCACGCAGAGTAAAACACAAGAAAGACCTTTACAAAAAGAAATGGCAAATAAACCCAACCGGAACCAAATCAAAATAAAAGGGTTCCAGGGGGTTAGAGTTTGAGGCTACCACCATAGCCTCTAACGTTACTGAGGCTCTTTTCATAGCTTGCTGTAGAATAAAAATTGTAGATACCACTGCCACCATACAAATCTTAAAGAAAGGGGAACGAAATTATGTTCCATGAGAATCAGACAAAGGGGGATAACTATTACCCCTTCCAGTACTCTATTGGAAGATAGGTTGTACTGGGTCTGTAAATTTAAAAAGACTAGTAAAGGCAATGGCAACTTTACATGTTCTGGGAGACAGTAGTCAGTCCCAGAAAATTGAGTTTAAAGTGGGAATCCTTAAAAAGACAACCCTGTGTCACTGCACTAAAGGTGCTGTGTGACACACAGTAAAACAAATATGCCTATGGAGTAGGCAAGGCTCCATAGTCCATGAGAAAAAAATGTACACCACACAGCAAAACACATGTAAGAGTGGGGAAAAAAGGCTCACACTCTTACCAGGTGAAACATTTAAATCCTAGAAATCCAACAAAGCTGGTGAGGGACTCAACAGGTAAGGGAAATTAGCCATTCTGGAAAATTCTTCCTAACAGGCTATCAACTTCTTACCCAGGGAAGTTGGCATCCTGGTGGAGCAAGTCCTGGGGGGTTATGATGCCCTCTTCCCTGGACCATCAATTGATTTGATTGATTGATTTGTATATTTATAAAGTGCACCAGGACAAATTCAATCGTAATTAGATGCAGATGTATACATTCTCGTTAGACTGTGCCTTAATTCACTTAATCATTTAAGATTGGTTACACTAACTCAAACCAGGAGTTCTAACAAAACAGATGGGTCTTCAGGGCCCTACGGAAAGCAAGCAATGAAGGACGGAAGAAGATCTGGGCGGACATTGTAGGTGCCATCAACGCGGAGGGGGTGGCAACCCGTGACTACCAACATGTCCAAAAGCGCTGGGAAGACTTCAAGTCCAGGACCCTCAACAAGGTCCGGCGCCTCATCAGGGCTGGTGATGACCAAAGGGGGTGCTTGGGTTGGTTGACCACTGACGAGATGCGGATCCTGGAGCGCTTCTACCCAGTGCTGCACGCCCAGGTCTTGGAGTTGGTACACCGTCTGGAGTCGACTGGTAAGTGTCCGTGTGTTCTTGTTCACCACAGTGTATGTGTATGTTGACGTGTGGTTGGAGTGTGCACCTTGGCCTCATGTCTGGCATGCCTCCTGTACAGATGTCTGTGTGCATGTCCCAGTCACAGCTGCATGTGAGTCCGTTTAAGAGTTGCCACATCAATGGTGTCTGTGTTGAAATGCATTATGCGCGCCAGCATGTAACAACGTGCACATGTTTTCATCGCTGAGTTTAGACCGGGGCATAACAGAGGTGTGACACATGGGTGCTTTGGGCGACATCATGGACATACATGGTGTACATGTGCATGTGTCTGAGTAGTGAGTGTGTGACTGGACAATACTCTGTGATGCATGTTACTTGAGCTTTTGATTGTGTGATTGCCTCACACTGCCAATTTGACTTCGAGTGCATTCTGGCATGATAGCTCCATGGCCTGCCTCATGACTGTCAGGAGATGTGTGTGAATGAGATGTGTATTTCCCATGATGCGCGTGCGCTGAATGCACAATTCTGATTAGCTCTCAGTGCCTTGGCCAAGGGGTGAATGTCTGTTGTGAATGACAGACATGATTGTGCATGTGTGTGAATGGCACTTCCCTGTGTGTAATGGACGGTGATGATGGTTGTGACCTTTGACAGTGCACTGATATACATTTGCATTGTGACAAACACACATATGTTCACTACCATGATGTATGTGTTCTATGCTTTCCTATCCACAGCGATGATGGAAGAAGAGGGCAGAGAAGGTCTTGTGAAGCGCGGCAGCAGGGATGCCTCCACCAGGCATAGAAACAAGGCCCAGTCCGCCTCCCAGGTACTGTCATCTTCCGGGAGCGAGGAGACTGGTGCCGGGTCCGACTCACGGCCACAGCTGCTGAGGGTACATCCAAGAGGGTGAAGGTGGTGGGAGGACTCCTCAGCGGTGGGAGAGACAGGTGAGCCCGCACAGGTGCAAGACACTGTGTAAGAAAGTGGGGAGGCATCCAGGTTGGCGGGGGAGGGAGAGGAGGAGGAGGTCACATCAGCCAAGCCCATGCGGCCCGGTAGGGGTTATGACGTAAGTGTGACTGGTGCAGTCCAAGGTCATGGGCCGGAGGCAGTGCAGGCCACCGTGGAGGTGCCTGCGCCTAATCCTGCCCCTGCACTGTGACTGCACCAGTATGCACCTGCAGGCATGCCCCAGGCCAGACCCATCTGCAGGCGGCAGATGTTTCCACCCAGATGGAAACACCAATGCCTGCAGATGTCGCAATTCGGTACAGAGTGAAACCTGTGCTAGCCGGTATCATGAGGCGAGCAGACTCCATTTATGATGATGTCCAGGCTAGCAATATGGGGCTTGCACGTCATCACAAGGACGTCTGCTGTCTCGTTAACTGGCTAGCACAGTTCCTGGTATTGCAATGGGTGCGTGGGATGGCCAATTGTGTGACCCCATTCTCGTCTGCCTACTCTGTGTGCCAGTCATCCTCCCTGCCGTCTTCTGGCCCAGATACCACCAGGGCCCCCTGTGCACCTGTCCCAATCCCAGCAGCCATTCTGGTGGAGACCACATCCCTGCCAGAGTCGGAAGTCGAAGGAGGATCAGCAGAGGTGGTCACCACGGAGATCCAGCCGGCAACAGGACATGTGGCAATGGTGGAAGAGCAGGCACCAAGCACCAGGGCACATGCACGACAGCCTTTGGGGTTGTCATCATCCCGGAGGCTCTCCCGGATTTGCAGGCACCGGGCTATTCGGCAGCAGCAGGCTCAGCGTTGGAGGCGACAGGACTCGGGGTTTCCAATGGAGGACAGGCAGGTATCGGCCATCGGGCAGGAAGCACACATGGACCTTTCAACAAGGATGTCTTCTGTGTTGGGGCGATTTGGCCAGCAGATCAGAGCAGAGAGGCAGCAGGCACGGGGGGCACGACTCACTATGGCCATGGCGGAGAATACCCTGTGTCAGGCAGAGAGGTGGGCCGAGTTCCTCGAGGAGTCTTGCAAGGAGTTTGAGAGGAGCACATTGGAGTCCCTGCAAGCCCTCGAGGGGAGAGCACAGGCCTGCCTATTGGAAATCGATGCAGAGTTCGATGATGCCCTGGCCGAGACCTTGGGGGGAAATGGTGAGTGAGTCAAAGGACTAGCCCGCTACCATTGTACATAGTTCTTTAGGTGTAAGTTTCCTTTTGTTTTTTCTTTCTTTGGAGTTTTTCGCCTTTACTCCACATTCTGCATATATTTCTTTGTTGTTTTTATTTGTCATCATTTTTGGACATGGTTTGGGACAATGGACCCTTGTTTTTTGTACATAGTTCTCTTTTCCAAGGATCATCTTCAGTTCACCATAGAGTAATGGTTTTCTTTTTATTTGTGTTTTCATTTTGAACTACTTTATGGACATGGACCACATCTTTGCTTTCATCTTAATTTGTTTGACTTAGAATTTCTTTTCTTTTGGATATTTTATTTATTGTTTCATTTGATGCTTGTTTCATTTAGTTGTTTTATATGAGTATGACTTTAATACTGTTTTTAGAATATATATGTTGATTGAAAATCAAAGTGGTGTCTGGTCTCGATGGTTTCGGCCAAAATTCACTCTTGCTTACTCTGCTCTATGTCCATGATGCTTGCCTATGTTGTTCATGGTTGTGCACAGATGCATGCATGTGACATGTTTGACTTCCAATGGCATGTGGCATGTTGTGGTGTGCATGACCAATGGATGTGTGTTACGGTGCATTTTGAGTGTGCAGTGTGTGGTGGCATTTCATTTAAAATATGCTGCATTTATGTCTATCCGTCCAAAGTGTGTTGGGGGGTTGGGGTGCAGACATGTGGTGGGGCCTGCCTGCAGGTTGCCGTCACAGGCGGGGGGACAACATGAGGTGGGGCCAACCTGCAGGTTGCCGTCACAGGTGGGGGTGCGGCCATGTGGCTGGGCCTGCCTGCAGGTTGCCATCACAGGTGGGGCGGTCAACATGAGGTGGGGCCTGCCTGCAGGCTTCCATCACAGGTGGGGGGGATCAACATGAGGCGGGGCCTGCCTGCAGGTTGCCATCACAGGTGGGGGTGCTGACATGTGGCGGGGCCTGCCTGCAGGTTTCCATCATAGGTGGGGGATCAACATGAGGCGGGGCCTGCCTGCAGGTTGCCATCACAGGTGGGGGGGCAACATGAGGCGAGGTCTGCCTGCAGGTTGCCGTCAAAGGTGGGGGGGACAACATGAGGCGGGGCCTGCCTGCAGGTTGCCATCACAGGTGGGGGTGCAGACATGTGGCAGGCCTGCCTGCAGGTTGCCGTCACAGGAGGTGGAGACTACCTTGGGGGGGGCCTGCCTGCGGGCTATGGACATGGGTGATGGGGGTCCCATGTGGTGTGGGCTGCCTGCAGGGTATGTACATGGCTGATGGAGAGGTCCCATGTGGTGTGGGCTGCCTGCGGGGTATGCTCACAGGTTATGGGGGGCCATGTGGTGTGGGCTACCTGCGGGGTATGTCACGGGTGATGGGGGGGATCCCATGTGGTGTGGGCTGCCTGCAGGGTATGGGCACGGGTGATGGGGGGTCCCATTGGATGTGGGCTGCAGGCGGGGTATGGTCACGGGTGATGGGGTGTCCCATGTGGCGTGGGCTGCCTGCGGGGTATGGTCACGGGTGATGGGGGTCCCGCTGGATGGGGGCTGCCTGCGGGGTATGGTCACGGGTGATGGGGTGTCCCATGTGGTGTGGGCTGCCAGTGGGGTATGGTCACGGGTGATGGGGCTACCATGTGGTGTGGGCTGCCTGTGGGGTATGGACATGGGTGATGGAAGTCCCATGTGGTGTGGGCTTCTTGCAGGGTATGGTCACGGGTGATGGGGGGTCCCATGTAGTGTGGGCTGTGTGTAAGGTATGGTCTCAGGTGATGGGGGGTCCCATGTGGTTTGGGCTGCTTGCGGGGTATGGTCACGGGTGATGAGGGGGCTCCCTTGTGGTTTAGGCTGCCTGCAGGGTATGCACAGGTGATGGGGGGTGTCCCATGTGGTGTGGGCTGCCTGCAGGGTATGATCACGAGTGATGGGGGGGTCATGTGGTGTGGGCTGCCTGCGGGGTATGGACACGGGTGATGGTGGTCCCATGTGATTTGGGCTGCCTGCGGGGTATGGTCACGGGTGATTGGAGGTCCCATGTGTTGTGGGCTGTCTGCGGGGTATGGTCTCAGGTGATGGGTGTCCCATGTGGTATGGGCTGCCTGCAGGGTATGGTCATGGGTGATGAGGGGGTCCCATGTGGTTTGGGCTGCCTGCAGGGTATGCACACAGGTGATGGGGGTGTCCGATGTGGTGGGCTGCCTGCAGGGTATGATCACAGATGATGGGGTCATGTGATGTGGGCTGCCTGTGGGGTATGGTCATGGGTGATGGGGGGTCCCACGTGGTGTGGGCTGCCTGTGGGGTGTGGTCGAGGGTGATGGGGTAGCCATGTGGTGTGGGCTGCCTGCAGGGTATGGTCACGGATGATGGGGGGTCCCATGTGGTGTGGGCTGCCTGTGGGGAATGGACACAGGTGATGGGGGTCCCATGTGGCGTGGGCTGCTTGCGGGGTATGGTCACGGGTGGTGGGGGGTCCCATGTGGTGTGGGCTGCCTGCAGAGTATGGTCACGGGTGATGGGGGGCATGTGGTGTGGGCTGTCTGTGGGGTATGGTCATGGGTGATGGGGGTCCCATGTGGTGTGAGCTGCCTGCGAGGTATGGACATGTGTGATGGGGGGTCTCATTCATGTGGTGTGGGCTGCCTGCGCAGTATGGTCACGGGTGATGTGGGGATCCCAAGTGGTGTGGGCTGCCTGCGGGATATGGACACGGCTGATGGGGGTCCCATGTGGTGTGGGCAGCCTGCGGGCCTTTCCACGCGATTTGGCTGGTGCTAGCGGGGTACGCTCTGGTTTTTCATGTGATTACGATGGGGGGGCTATGTGCTGGGCCACGGATGGCACGGGGCCTTACACCGTATTGGGCATTTCACTGGCGTTTTTCCTGCGCATGGGGCTTGCTGGGGGTGTTACTGGCGCTCGTTGGTGTTCATTGCGCCATGGCTACATATACCTCGGAAAATCCATAAATATTTGTGCTGCGCAATTGCTGGTTTGCGCCACAGCTGACACACGCGTGCCGCACGCTCCTTCTCGGTGCACGGTGTGCGGAGCTTGCGCTATTTCTGCGCTGGATTCTATGAATTGGGGCCTTTATCTACAGTAACACTTTGGCGGTAAACCAGAAAACACTTACTAGGTCGTCTGAATACTGTCAACTATGTGGTGAGCCTGTGAGATGGTCCCAATTTAAAGTAACCAACTCTGTTATTTGTTTTACCGCAAGCGGTAATATAAGTTTACCGTCTGTGGTAAAATTAGTGTACCACTTGCTTTACATCAGTAATTGTCTCTTTACAATGCACTTAATACCCAGAGGTTTCTAAGCGTGGACACGGGGATCGAACCTGTGTTGCTCTTCCTCGTCTTGTTTCCAAGGCGAGCGCGTTGCCCCTGAGCTATCCTCCCGGCCCAATATCACTCTTAATACTAACGCGAGGAACTAGAACCCATAATAATTAGACTGAGGCAAACTTGTTTCTTTTTTGTAACACTTTATAAGAAATTAGAATTTGTAAAGATCTACAACATATGCAATGCACCAAGATATTTTACATGACATCCTTTGCGAGTCAACTTGAGAAAAAAACAAAACCGCACGTTTCATTAGCAAAGTTGCCCCATAGTAACAGGCCCCTTTTTCACAATAGGCTTCGCACTCTCTTCTTTTAAGGTTGTTGTTCAAAATAATTTTTATGAAAAGACCTTGGCTCATGGTATTTGCTTTTCGCAGCATAAAGAAAACTCCAGCTATATTTGACACTTTTACATGGAATGTGTATACAAGAAAATATTGGTCTATGTTTATACATGTGACCTTATCTTTCCTGGCTTCAACTGTCTCCAGAATGCACTTGTAATGGAAATCTACACGCACTTTAATTTTACTAGAACTCACCAAAAATAATGCTTGATTCTGTCCCCTCGGATTGCAAAATGGTACTTCCAACCAGCTGCCCGGACAGGAGAAATTCTTTGTCTGGTTTTCTTCCCACCCGTAAAAGAAGTATCTCCACCAAGTCTTCCTGCCTGCCTCTGAGTGCAGCACACTTCTCCCTAAGGACAGAGAGTGCTCGAGACCAGAGAGAGAGCGAGAGAGAGACCCAGCCTTCCGAATGACAGCTCTTTTTAAACCCTCTGTCAGTGACCTCCCATGAATGTATGTTTGCCTAAATGAAATGTAAAAATGCCTGCCTTTCTCCATGTTATAATGCGAAAATCAAACCCACCCCACTTTCGTCAAACCTCTAGAAGATTCTAAAGATCACATGTTTATCCTATCACCTCTGCACAGTGATTCAACCAGCAAACAGATATCAAACAGTTGAATATGTTGTATTACCACAAGTGCAGATATTACACAAGAGGTTGCCAGTAAGAACTTGGATTGCTCTATATAGGAAAAAGAAACAGCCAAATTTGAGGTACTTCAGCTGGAATACCAGACATTTGTCAGTCATCAATTATGGAGTCTATAGGACTCCATGGGTATTTCGGCAGAATTGCCACTGGCAGTAGTTCCTCCGGCAGTAATTCCATCAAAATGACTGTTTTTTGGAGGTAAGGTGGCAGAATTACCTCCATCAATTTTCCTCCTCCTTACCCCCAAACCCATAGTTTGTGGTGTGGTAATGATTTACCATTGTATTACCACCATTTTTGGCCACACCGGCGATCTCATAATGAGGCCAATTGAACGTGTCTGCTGTCATAGATCATACATTATACAAAAAAAACATACAAGGTTAGTGGATATCTCTTTCAATCAGCTTTGTACCTTGCAGCAGATGATACATTTTATCTGTTATTATTTTGCACTATACATCCAAAACAATCTTGTTGACAACCATATATTTCACTATCTGTAAGTAGCAATTTAGAATTATATCTATTATATCTACTACCAGCAGCTCTCCAGCAAATACATTTATGATTCCATCATAATTTAAACAACACATCCTTTCCCACACATTGTGTAGGTTCATCCCAAAACTGTCAAATTGTGTGCTTCTGAATTACTCTTAGGATCCACGGACAGGTTTCATATTTAATGTTCAACTTCAAAGAAAATGTAGCAACTCCAGGAGTAGGCTGTCAATTACCTCAATCTTTTCTCATGTTGTTTAATTGAGAACTAACTGGAGATAGTCCAACTTGTTTACCCACAAAAAATCAAGCAGCACCTTCAACACCTGAAAAAAACAATGGGGCTCATGTTCAATAGGTGCAAAACGTTATTGGAAAAAGTACAAGCTTTGTTTAAGGCTTTTACGCCTCCCATAATTGTTAGCCCCCATTTGCAACCATTTCTATGGTGGAGAGGAGGGTGAATGAAACTTGCATTTCCGTCATCTCCTTTCTCTCCACCACACAAATGCTCCAGCATTTGCGGTAGCATGGATTTTCATGCCGGCACAAATGCTGAACATCCCAATGAGGACCTCTGGCTTTATGCACCAGCGTAAAGCAGGAGGACCCTATAGGGGTCCATTGTACACCATGCCCCCCATGCTCGCATGGTTGGCAGCATGGACAATTGCAGTTAGTCCCTACCCAACATGCTTGCATGTCAGACAGGGTTTCCTTTCTTATTAAAAACAGTGTTCCCAATTTAAATAAAACCCTGCCGACAATCTTGCTTTTTGGGCACTGTTTCATTGTAATTGCAAGCACCACTTACTAATAAAAATAAGCGCTGCTTCGCAAATAAGCATGCCAAGACAGCATTTACTCACTTTGCATAGCAGAGTGCAAACAAGCAGGGAAAAAGGCAGCCTACACACATGTACCCCACCTTTTGCTCTGCACTTTTGCACCCCACTGTGCAAATGATGATAATTTGGTGGCGGGAGCCATCTACATTTCAGAGCAAAAATAATAGTCATCTGCTACCAAATTACTAATTTTTATAAAATGAGCTCCAATGAGTATTTCAAAGATATGAATGTCAATAAAGACACAGAGGAAACACTACAGAAATATGGGGCTACTACACAAACTTGTCAATTTTAATATGCCAAATGCCACTCCTGATGCAGTAGGTGACATGTATAAACACGGCACAATCCATGTGCTGCATTGCCAATGTGAGATGCTTTGGTAATGTATCCAATATGCTCTCCAAAGGAGTATGGGAAAATAATTTTACGGTGATTGTTTTCCCCTCCTTTTTTTTCATGGAAAGGAGGAAGATACAATGGTGTGTCTTAAATAAGTGCATCAGACACTTTTTTCTAAAAAAATCACTTTAAGAATCACAGATTCTGACCAAGCATCCATGTAATTTCTTATCTAATGTTTGAAAATGAACTTGCAAAATGATTCTGTGGTGCTGCTCATGGACTAGAAAATTGCACTTGCTTTGCAAACAACTCTTTGAGTGAACGAGTCCAAAAGATCAAAGAAAAAAGATGAAATGTTAGAGTCAAGTATTATCAACATCTTGGCAAATATGGATTGCACAAAAGAATACTGGTTCTGGTGTCTCACTGATGTCAGTGTATGCAAAAAGACTTCTTCCCTCCCACTTTATTTTGCAATTATAGTTGTGCACAGTACACATAGGGTGATGTGCATGCCTTCCTACATACTGCAAACACAAAACATTTAAGTGAGAACTACTTATGAACTTGCATCAACCAATCCAATGAAATGTTTGTGGTACTTTCACAACCACCTCCCCACCACTTGGAGAATTTGAACATTTCTTTTAGAGAAATAAATTACAGTCAAGACGATCGCCCCATTTTCACATGCTTTTGTGGATCAAAGATTCATAAATCTGTCTAAATAGTGAAAATACTGTGTTGTAATGTATAGAAAAAAACAGAACACATGTCTCATCCCTTCAGAAGAGATGAATGCAGACTTCTGAGGCAAAGAACTATGTTTTAAATGACATGCATGAGGACCCTACAGCTAATGCAATTACAGAAACAAAGGCAAGAATTACACATCATCTTTCAGTTTACCAATAGTTTAATGTGAGCTGTCAGACACATTGTTAATGGCATGGCTCCCACAATTATATATAATATTCAGTAAAGAAACTTTGTTAAAGGGATGTTATGGTTAAGTTGCGCTACTAGAAACCTATGAAATTCAGTAAAAAAAACTTTGTTGATGGGACGTTATGGTTCAAAGTAAAACCGAAAAAACCCCTGAAATTCACTAGTTATGGTAAGCTTAGCAACCATAACGCGCGCCACCAACGTGCATTGCTAAGACTAACACCCAGGACATCAAAGATGACATCACAAATGTCATTGATGACATCACTGGCGCTAGTTATGATATCTTAGCTTACCATAACTAACGAATTTCATGGGTTTTTCGGTTTTACTTTGAACCAAAACGTCCCTTTAACAAAGTTTTTTTTACTGAATTTCATAGGTTTTTAGAAGCACAACTTAACCATAACGTCCCTCTAACAAAGTTTTTTTACTGAATTTCATAGGTTTTTAATAGCGCAACATAACCATAACCTCCCTTTAGCAAAGTTTTTTTTACTGAATATAGATATTCATAGTGTGAATTTGATGCAAGTTTACTAGGATTCCCTTACTTTATATACATGTAACATAGAACATACTGAACCTCCAGCTAGTTTTTTGATGTCCGCGGACTGTGCGTGTGTCCACGGATGGACGCTAACAACATCAACACTACCTAAAAACTCAGGGGGTATCTTAAATTGTTCTATCATACAATATGAACACTGAACAAGTTCAAAAAGCAGCACATAAACACATTATATGTAATAATAAATAATAGTGGAACATATATATGTAACACATCAACCGTCTATTTAAATAGCATATGTAATAAAATGGAATAAACCAAAACAAAAAGATATGCCTATATATTTTTTTTTACACAGAAATGTTCAGTACTTTGGAATGGCTTGAAGAAAATTTCCCACGTGAGGAAATGACTGAAGACAGTGATACTAATGGTAGACATTTCTCTATATAAGCAAATTAATAATCATTACTTTATGTGTACTTAACATATATATTTTTTTAACAGACCATACAAACATTGAAAATAATCTATCAAAAGAGACATTACAAAATACTCTGCAGCGCATGGAACAAAAAATGGATATGCTTATGGAAAATTTTAATCTTTTAAAACATTTTGTGTAGGACCACATAAAAGAAAAATATTGTTCCACATGCACCTGTTCCCTCTCTCTGTGTCCCAGTCAACTATCCCCAAACCCTCACCATCAAGAATAACATTATGATGAGACTTCCATCCCTTCATCACCTCCCATCCATGCTCTCCAAACCCCTATTTCCCCTGTATTTGTTTCAGTTTCTGCTTCCCCCTCTCTTCCATAAATTGTATATCTGTATATAATAAAAAAACATTATGGGCCTCATTACAACTCAGGCGTTAAGGGTTAACGCCACCGTTAACCCTTAACGCCTGATTCTGATTTTAACGCCTGCTTTTAGCAGGCGTTAAAATCCATGGCGCTAACCTGCCACGGTGCTAATTACGCCGCCGTAATTTACGGTGGCGTAATTAGCACCTTCCCCACTCCCATTATGCCCTATGGGGCAAAAATGGGAATGGGGAAGGGAAAATGGGAAATGGGGATTTACCGCCCCACTCCCCTTGGAATGGGGCGGTAAATCCGCCATCCACCATGGTGTAAACAGAGTTTACACCATGGTGGTAAAGTTGGTGCACTTAGCACCAAGGTTGTAATGAGGCCCATGTGTGTTTTAATTCAGTCCTTTGTGTCTTATTTTTTTTTAAAAGGCAGTTAGGGTGTCCGCAGACAGCACAAGTGTCTGGGATGTTCGCAATTAACCAAAATGGGGATGTCCTAAGGACACTATACCTGTCTGTACTGTCCACAAGCAAAATGGAACTGTTCTTAGTACACACTCAATGTCCGGGATGTCTGCAATTTACCAAAATGAAGGTGTCCTAAGGACACTATGCCTGTCCATACTGTCCGCAAGCAACATGAAACTGTTCTTAGAACACATTCGGTGTCCGGAATGTCCGCAATTAACCAAAATGGAGGCGTCCTAAGGACACTATACCTGTCCGTACTGTCCACAAGCAAAATGGAACTGTTCTTAGTACACACTCGATGTCCGGGATGTCCGCAATTAACCAAAATGGAGGTGTCCTAAGGACACTATACCTGTCCGTACTGTCCGCAAGAAACATGAAACTGTTCTTAGAACACATTTGGTGTCCGGAATGTCCGCAATTAACCAAAATGGAGGTGTCCTAAGGACACTATACCTGTTTGTGCTATCCGCAAGCAAGATGGAACTGTTCTTAGAACACACTCGGTGCCCAGAATGTCCGCAATTAACCAAAATGAAGGTGTCCTAAGGACACTATACCTGTCCGTACTGTCTGTAGAACATCTACACACATGCGTACCACACCCATAAGTCCTACGAACATTGCGCCTGTCCGTAACTCTCCGTCTCACGTGTGTCGCACTTTTAATTAGTTTGAGAACCTGAACACTGTTTGTAGAACACCCGCGCGCATGAGCACGACCGTTCCTGCGCATTTGGTGTTCTGCGGACACCCGTCCGAGTCACGATGTCATCATGTGACCGCACCCATGCTGAGCATGTGTCCAGATTTCCGGACACTGACCGGGTCCCCCAATATTTTAACAGTACTTTTTAGGAAAATCCAGAGTATTTTATAGTAAAAAATCACCATTGCACATGTCCCAGACAATGACCCTGGCTTTCTACATACTTTTTGGAACTTTTTGAGCCTTTTTGCAGTGTTCCATCTGTCCGCGGACAGTGCGTCTGTCCGCGGAGTGCGCACCAGTACCCCTATAAAAGGCCACACCCGCGAGCTCATTCTCATTGTACTTCTGCCTGCCTGACAGGGCATTGTCTTTTTCAGCTTTTGCTGCTCTTGCTGCTTTCTATCATCAACCCTGATGGCATCTATGATTGCTGCTGCTCCAGATGGTGCTGCTTCTGCCTCAGCACCACCCCCAACCCCTCCACTACCACCACCTCCCCCAAAGGCCTGCAGAGGGGAACAGGCGTGAGGATGTAGAGGAGTCGGATGAAGAGGATGAGGTAGTGGAAGTCCCTACTCGCCGTGAGTCTTGGGTGTGGCGGTTGTTTACCATTCATGGTGGAGTACCAAAAGCATGTGCGAACAAGGTCACCTGCAACCAGTGCAAAATGGTGCTGAGTCATGGGAGGCCTGGTTTGTACAGCTTTGGTATGACATCCATGAAGCGACACCTAAGGTCATTCCACGGTGGGGCTATTCGCAAGGTTGTACCTTGTGATAAATGTAGTAGGTTGAGTTCCTCTACAACATCCTCCGTTTCCGCTCCTGTCACCACAAGAGGCACTCCTGTGCAACAGCGCATCCCCCCAGCTGCCTCACAGGCCATTCATGATGCTGTTGACCCTTACCTTTCGAGGGTCACAATATTGTGTATGTACTGCGATGCAGTACTCTGCAGGGGGAGAGTCTTCGGTGCTGAGAAGGTCTGCTACCTACCTAAATAAGGCCCACCCGACATCTTCCTCTTTGCACCTGCCCTTTCTTATCCCTGTGGTTGGTGCCCCTTCCTTATCCTCCTTTCCCCTCCTTTCCTAGTGTGTCTTGTGTAAGAAACCAAAAAAAATATTAAAAAACAACACCCCCAAAAAAAAGGCTCTTTTCAGAGCCACCTTTCACAGTTTAAAAATAGAAGTGACAAATAAATAGTGCAGGACCCTGTGCATTTTTTAAAAGTCTCCGGACAGTCCGCGGACATTTATTTTTTGGGGTGTTGTCCTATCATACCCATTGCACTTTTCTATAGGAGGAAGTGGTAGCTCTGAAAAGAGCCTTTTGTTGGTGTTTTTTTTGTGTTTGAAAAACTTCAAATAGTCAGCACTATTGCAAAATTGATGGCTGTAATTCCAAAAAAGGTTGCAATGCATTTTGTACATTTCCCAGAAAAATCTGATTGCCAGCATAAGTAAGATGGACTCCATCTCTGTGAAAATTGTATGTGCTACGAAACATAACATTTTCATTGTGAAAAGAGGACATGCCAACAACTCTTAAAAAGGCACAAACAGCCTTATTGACATTGTGCCTCGCTTTCTCCATTTGTGGACCAAATGAAGAAGAACTCAGCCATATTTGTCTATGTGCAATACAAGAAAAAATTACTTGGGGATTTGGAAACATGTCCATGACCTTCCCAATTGCTTCTTTCATTGCAAATTGCAAAGAAATTCCAGACACATGCCCTAAACTGTTCCCTCCAAAATGAATTATAATTATGTCTGAATCATGCTGTGTCTCCAAAGTAGCACAGAGAGGTACCAAGTTCAGCCACTTCATTACACGCACTCCATGCCAGTGCACTTCGACATGAGGGAATCCAAGATCTGCAGCTACTCCACAACGTTTTGCTTGCAGCTCCAACCAATGTATCCATGCGCCTCCCAAAATCCAGATACTCTGTTTTCTAAATCACACAGCCATAGCTATGTGTTCTTCTCTCAGGGAAAAAAAAACTTCCTGACACACTCTCTCCTTACACAACACACCCAGTAAACTTTATTGACCAATCCCTTGCTCTACTCTTTCTCATCTGCATGCCTCTACACCCCATAATCCCCTAATGTAATACGCGGTGTCCACGGACTACCGCCATGTCCGCGGACATATCGAAAATCTGAGCATGGTGCATTTAAATGTAAATAGTTTACCCCATTTCCCCTTTGAGGTTGGCTCTGAAAAGAGCAGTTTTTTTGTCTTTTTTGCAGATGCTTGACAGACACCTATTATTTTGTATTTTTTCTTTTTTTTTCTTATTTTACTACTAAAATCTTCACATAACCTTCTCCAAAGCAACCCTTACATTCCAAAACAACATGGCATTTCCCATAAAAGATAAAGAAATGCCACCTTCTTTAAAATAAACAGCATTACTGGAATCAATATTCTCATTATTACAGAAGAACTTACCAGCTCTAATCATGAAAGCACACATGACTCAGTTGATTGCACACCTAGCAATGTTTTGCTGAGGACAAAAACAGAACTATTGTCCCATATTGCCCTAGGTACTAATCCAGAAAAAATAACTTTGGCATTTGGAAGGATGTTCATTACTGCTTGAACCAAGTGTTCCAAATCTGACAACAAAGTATAGGCACTGACATAGCCCAAATGGAAACTACCACAGTGCAAAACTACCACATGGGGACTGTTCATCCTGCCCATATCTTCACAAACTTGTACAATTCCCTATACATTGCAATCAGGCACAGTGTTCCACACTACCTCCACTCCTTTAACATAAACATTGTTTGCCACCTGCCTTTGTTGTGCATACTGCTGTAAACCATGCACAAACATATCTCCAACCAACAACACCCTGACTTTCTCTACCTCTGCCATCTTCACTACACACAGCCTCTTTCAACACAAATCCACAACCTCAACACCTGATTGGCTAATCCCTACAGCCCCCTTTCCATGCTGGATTTGCTGGAAAACCCCGGATGTGGCACATGCTGTCCGTAGACAGCTGCAATGTCCGTGGAGCACGTAACTCTTAGACAGTCCTTCTACCCTTTCCACTTCACTCTCTGTGCCATTCCCTCATTGCATACAGCTAAGCAGTCATACAACCATCCACCAACCACATCAAAGACCTCTACATATACCTCCATAATCAGAGTTCAGCACTTCAAATGTACTGTTGATCACTCTGAGTACAAGTCTCACATCATTGGAAAGCACCTACTACAAAAACCACTGTACAAGTCTCCAAGATTTCTCCTTGCAGCTGCACGCATATCCACATGCGTGAATACAAACTACAGGTATGCATATTTTATCCAGATTACATGTACAACTCTTTTAAACGCATATAAAGAGAGTACCTGCCACTTAACCGATATAACCTATAAAATAAACTTACTATTATTTTTCCAATCTGCTATAATCAATTGTCTCTTCCAAACCTGTCTGCTATCTAAATTCTTTTTTTACACACACAACTATCTAAACAATTATAATATTAAAATATTGGAGAAATAAATGTATACTTGTAGAAAAACACTCAGTAGTGTATTATAAAATTACACACAGCCAGGATAAGTTCATGCATCTCTATACACTCACACAGATAGATACCATCATTGAAAAGCTCCCAGCTGAAATGACAGCACTGCCTGTACATCACATCCTTCTACTTTATTACCCACACCTTCACAAATGCATACATTCTATGCTTTTCTATACATGTTCTGCCATTTACCTTATAAAAATTGCAAAATAAGTATATCTTTATTTCTTCTATCTCCTAACATGCAATAACACAGCCTTTTTTCATAGACTCAGAGGGTAATTCATAGAATTTCGCAGAAAAGTGTCGCAAGCGGCTGGCGCAGAGTGTCCGCGTGCGATTGACTGCGCCAGGCACGTGCGCTAAAACCGATTTCCGCACACAGCGTATTCATGGATTTCAGGCTTCCAAACCAGCCGTGGCGCAGAGAATCGCAGCGACCCTGCAGCAGCGCCAGTTTCGCCCCAAGAACGCCCTCGCGCAAGGAAAAGCCATCAAAATCGCTAAATCATCGCAAAGGGCTGCACGAACCCTGGACCAGTTCACCGGGCTGCCAAACAGCAAACGCCAAGCGGGGAACGTGAATTTCAGGGGTGCGTGGGAAGTTGCATACGCGATTGCAGCAGGGTACGTGTATTTCAGGGGTGCGCGGCAAGTTCCACACGCGATTTCAGCAAGGTATGTGTATTTCAGGGGTGCGCGGCAAGTTCCACACGCGATTTCAGCAAGGTATGTGTATTTCAGGGGTGCACGGCAAGTTCCACACGCGATTGTCCCAGTGCGAGCAGGGTACGTGTATTTCAGGGGTGCGCGGGAAGTTCCACACGCGATAGTCCCAGTGCGAGCAGGGTACGTGTATTTCAGGGGTGCGCGGGAAGTTGCACACGCGATTGTCCCAGTGCGAGCAGGGTACGTGTATTTCAGGGGTGCGCGGGAAGTTCCACACGCGATTGGCCCAGTGCGAGCAGGGTATGTGTATTTCAGGGGTGCGCGGGAAGTTCCACACGCGATTGGCCCAGTGCGAGCAGGGTACGTGTATTTCAGGGGTGCGCGGGAAGTTCCACACGCGATAGTCCCAGTGCGAGAAGGGTACGTGTATTTCAGGGGTGCGTGGGAAGTTGCACACGCGATTGTCCCAGTGCGAGCAGGGTACGTGTATTTCAGGGGTGCGCGGGAAGTTGCACACGCGATTGGGCCAGTGCGAGCAGGGTACATGTATTTCAGGGGTGCGCGGGAAGTTGCACACGCAATACCAGCAGGGAATGTGTATTTCAGGGGTTCTGGGGAGTACTACACGTGAATTGGCCGCGTGGGTCCTCCCAGGTGTACGCTCCACAACCTCCACGGCCCCTACAGGCAGCCCACACCACGGGGGACTACCCTGCACCCCTGCCCATGTCCCGCAGGCAGCCCATTCACCATGGGCATGCCCCCCAGCCAACCCACATGTCACCTTGCACTACTGATCAACAATGCATGTCTCCCACCACCCCCACCCCCCAGCAGTGCAGGGGCAGCCTCCACCAGGCCCCCACTCATGTCCCCCTGCACCTCCACCCCCCAGCATCCAGGGTCACCCTACACCAGGCCCCCACTCATGTCTCCCACCACCCCCACCCCCCGGCAGTGCAGGGGCAGCCTCCACCAGGCCCCCACTCATGTCCCCCTGCACCCCCACCCCCCAGCAGTGCAGGGGCAGCCTCCACCAGGCCCCCACTCATGTCCCCCTGCACCCCCACCCCCCAGCAGTGCAGGGGCATCCTCCACAAGGCCCCCACTCATGTCTCCCACCACCCCCACCCCCCAGCCACCAGGGGCAGCCTACACCAGGCCCCCACTCATGTCTCCCACCACCCCCACCCCCCTGCCACCATGGGCAGCCTCCACCAGGCCCCCACTCATGTCCCCCTGCACCCACACCCCAGCAGTGAAGGGGCATCCTCCACAAGGCCCCCACTCATGTCTCCCACCACCCCCACCCGCCAGCAGTGCAGGGGCAGCCTCCACCAGGCCCCCACTCATGTCTCCCACCACCCCCACCCCCCTGCCACCATGGGCAGCCTCCACCAGGCCCCCACTCATGTCCCTCTGCACCCCCACCCCCCAGCATCCAGGGGCAGCCTCCACCAGGCCCCCACTCATGTCTCCCACCACCCCCACCCCCCAGCAGTGCAGGGGCAGCCTCCACCAGGCCCCCACTCATGTCTCCCACCACCCCACCCCCCTGCCACCATGGGCAGCCTCCACCAGGCCCCCACTCATGTCCCCCTGCACCCCCACCCCCCAGCATCCAGGGTCACCCTCCACCAGGCCCCCACTCATGTCTCCCACCACCCCCACCCCCCTGCCACCATGGGCATCCTCCACCAGGCCCCCACTCATGTCTCCCACCACCCCCAACCCCCTGCCACCATGGGCATCCTCCACCAGGCCCCCACTCATGTCTCCCACCACCCCAGCCCCCAGCATCCAGGGTCACCCTCCACCAGGCCCCCACTCATGTCTCCCACCACCCCCAACCCCCAGCATCCAGGGTCACCCTCCTCCAGACCCCCACTCATGTCCCCCTGCACCCCCACCCCCCAGCATCCAGGGTCACCCTACACCAGGCCCCCACTCATGTCTCCCACCACCCCCACCCCCACCTCCCGGCAGTGCAGGGGCAGCCTCCACCAGGCCCCCACTCATGTCCCCCTGCACCCCCACCCCCCAGCAGTGCAGGGGCAGCCTCCACCAGGCCCCCACTCATGTCTCCCACCACCCCCACCCCCCGGCAGTGCAGGGGCAGCCTCCACCAGGCCCCCACTCATGTCCCCCTGCACGCCCACCCCCCAGCAGTGCAGGGGCAGCCTCCACCAGGCCCCCACTCATGTCTCCCACCACCCCCACCCCCCAGCATCCAGGGTCACCCTCCACCAGGCCCCCACTCATGTCCCCCTGCACCCCCACCCCCCAGCATCCAGGGTCACCCTCCACCAGGCCCCCACTCATGTCTCCCACCACCCCCACCCCCCTGCCACCATGGGCAGCCCCCACCAGGTCCTCACAATACCCAATCATGTGCGTAATGGTCAGCCTCCACAGCCAAAAAGCCCTACCAAGTAACCCATTCACCCACATGGAAATGGAAATCACATGTTACACCCCCAATGTTCATGAAGCTAATGAACCCATGTCCGTCACACACAATTGTTGCAATTGAATGGGAAAACACACAACATGACATGCATGAAACCAATGAGATGATACCACACAGTGAAAACAAAAAACAAAACAAAATTGTATTGAAAAAAATAAAGAATGCTAAAGAAAGAAAACAAACTACAATGTGAATGAGAAAAAATAATCTGCATGTCCGTATAAAAAAAAAAACTGGAAATCCAAATTGAAAAAAATTTTGTCCAAAGTCAAATGTAAAAAAATCTCCATGCAATAAAGAACTATGTACAAAAATAACAAGGGTCCATGAGCCCAACTGAACAAAGGTAACCTACTAAAAAACCTACCTAAAAATCAACTATATACAAAAAGTGGAGCAGTGTCCGTCGACTCCAAATCATAATACGAAAGAAAGGAAACCTAAAACTAAAGAACTATATACAAAGGCGGCGGGCAAGTCCAGCGGCTCACTCCGTGGTGTCCCGGGCCAGGGCATCATCGAACTCCTGTTCGATGTCCCGGAGGCGGTCCAGTTCCATGGCCCGAGGGTCCGCAGGGACGACGCTGTGTCCTCCTCCAACCCCCTGCGGATTGCCTCGAGGCACTCGGCCCGCCTCAGGGCCCTCCGCATGGAGTTCTCCGCCCTGACCATTGTGAGCCGCGCCTCTTCCGCCCGCCGCCGCTCCGCACCTATGGCGTGGCCCAACCGCTGCCACACCGAAGACACTCTCTGTCCTGGGTCCCCCTGCCCTCCGGCCGATGCCTGCCCCTCCGATGTTGAAAGCCCCGAGCCTTCATGTCTCCCATCATGTTGCTGCTGCTGCTGCTCTGCCTCTGCCCGTGCACTGCCTCCTGCTGCCTGCACATCCTCCGCCGGCTGGGGTGCACTTGTTGATGTGGCCACCCCTGCTGGACCTACGACTCCCGACTGTGGCAGGGATGCCTCCTCCACCAGCCTGGCCGCACCGTCAGAGGCAGCTCCACAGGGCACCCAGGTGACTGATGGGTGGGAAGATGGCACAGAGGACGACTGGCGCGTAGGGGGTCCAGTTGAGGAGGGGGTCGGAGCAAGCCCCATCAGACAGCGGAATCCGGCCTGGGTGACCTGTCCCAGCAGGCTGACGTGGTCAACGAGCCATTCGAGATGACGTGCAGTCTCTCCATGAAAAGACTGCAGGTCACCTCGCTTGGCCCGTTGACGCAACGCCACACAAGCCAGGACAGGCTCAACCCGGACCTGGATGGCCACGTCCGCAGGCAGAGGAAGGCCAGTTGACGTCAGCTCATCCCCTGACTGAAAACGGGTCTGGACGTAGGCATCCCTGCTGGTGCAAGATGATGCAGGGACAGGATCGGGGACAGGATTGCACACAGGCACCTCCGCGGCTGCCTGTGCTGCCTCCTGTCCGTGGTCCTGCACTGCACCACTAGCACCAGTGGGATCCCCACCTCCAGACCCGTCTCTGGTGCTTGCGCGGCCCCCTCCTCCACCAAACCCCCCACCAACCTGGATGACTCCGTGCCATCTTCCCCCGTTGGGCCCTGTGGGGTCCCAGCTGCCCCTTCTGCTGCCGAGGAGTCCAACTGCAACCTCCGCCTCTTGGACCTCCCCCCGGCAGCTGCGGCCTGGGACGCGGCACCGGACTCCTCACTCCCCGACGAGATGACAACACGGGAGGGGAGCCGGGCCTTGCGTCTCCGGCTGGCGGTCGGATCCCCTCCGCTGTGCTCCACAGCACCTTCTCCGCCCTCTTCATCAGTTGACGCTGCAGACAGGGACAAACAAAACACAGGCATCAGGGCACTGTACAATGGACACATACACGCATGACAGTTGCACAGGAGTGGCATTGGCAAACCTCAGACATGTAATCACAATCCCCAACACACATGTCATTGCAACTGGCACACATGAGCCATACCACAGCCATATCGCAACTGCCACCACCATTCCTACACATACAACAGCATCAGCAGCCAAAGGGGAGCCAGACATCACATGCAACACAGGAAGTGCACCACACATGTACACACACCACAACACTTGCATGCATGTCTACACCTCTGCCAAGTGTCGCACTGTTCAGACGGGCATCCATGTCACATCTGCCAATCAGGCTTCCACATACCGCTGTCACATGCATCACTGTTGCACCCTTGTCAAATACACACACATGCACATGTACACAGTGCTCATACATGCAGCCGAAAACAACATACATGCCTGACATCACGGACATGTCTACTTACATACACATTCATCCAAACATGCGTGCACGCACAACTGCATTTGCCATGCAAACCCACACACACAAGCACCATCCATGTCTCACACATTACAGCCCTCGCATGTGTCAGCCCCACGGCCCTGTACATCCCCACCCATACTCGACCCCATACAAACAGATGTGCAACCGGCACAATGGCGAATGATCACCACACGCACTGCTCACAATCAGGATGCATGTACACTCACCGCTCGACTCCAGACGGGTCTGCTTCTCTAGGACCTGGACGTGGAGCGCTGGGGATATGCGTTCCAGGACCCCCATCTGTTCTTCCGACAAGTGGCCCCGGCGCCCCTTGGCATCCGCTGCCTTCAAGAGGCGCCGGGCCTTGTTCAGGGTCCTGGACCTGAAGTCCTCAAAGCGCTTCCTGACATGTTGTAAGTCCCGGACTGCCACCCCCTCCGCGTTGATGGCAGTCACGATGTCAGTCCAGAACGGAGTCCGTCCTTCCTTGTCGACGTGGGAACTTCCGAAGAGGGCATCATACTGCCCCAGGACTTGCTCCACCAGGACACCAACTTCGGTGGCACTGAAGCTGGTGCCCCTCTGCCTCTCTGGCCGGGGGTTGTCAGTGGTCACAGATGGTGTTTGCCCCGACATGACAACCCCAGAGGCAGGAGTGGGTGGGCAACTGGGTCCTGGGGCTGGGCTGTGGAGCGATGGAATTCCAGTCGGGAGTCTTCGGTTCCAGCAGGGGTGGTCACAGCAACAGCACCCCTGGTGGATGTGCAGGCAGCAAATGGCAGTGCACGTGGGCAGCAGGCAGTCAGGTAGCAGCAGATGGCAGGTGGGAGCGTGCTCGGTGTTCTGGGGGGCAGTAGTTCGGCCTTCTGGGCAGGAGCGTGGTCTTCCGTGTGCTTACGCGTGGCAAGCTTGGTACAGAGTGATTTGGCACGTGAAAATCCTGCACATCAGTGTGAAAAACGAGGAAAGGCCCCTAGCGCGTAAGCGCGTCAGCACGCATACGCGATTCTATTGGACGAAAGGCCCTCAGCGCGTAAGCGCGTCTGTGACGTGAGCCGCACGGGTGTTTCCCACACAGCATGTGATGACAGAGCACACGTGGAAAGACTGCACGTCAGAGTGTCATCGCGTGTGATTGGTGTAAATGGCCGTACACGCAGAAGTGACAAAGCGTGTAATTGGTGGAAATGGCCGTACACGCAGAAGTGACAAAGCGTGTAATTGGTGGAAATGGCCGTACACGCAGAAGTGACAAATCGTGTAATTGGTGGAAATGGCCGTACACGCATAAGTCACAAAGCGTGTAATTGGTGGAAATGGCCCTAGTGCGTAGACGCCACGTAAGTGACGCTGGACGTGTGGGCCTGTATAAAAGGTACGCGTAGAACACCATTTCCTTGTACGTGCTTTTCGTGGAGAGCGAGTGGGTGAATTCTGTACTTCTTGTCAGTTCACATGCGATTTACTTCACGGCGTTTGAAGTTCGTATTCCCTGTTACCTCTGACAGATTTTTCTCCTTTTACTCTTTTACTGGTTTACCTGGGCCTGTTCCCTCAAACAGTGTTCCCTTGTACTGTTGTCCTGTCTCCTCAGACAGCGTACAAATCTTCTTTTGGCGGGGGTGTTGCCAACCAAACGCGCTCCTTTTTCACGCTCTTTTACCTAGCAGACGGTGAGTCACGCACGTATCTAACATCTGTGCTTGCCCCGTGTGTAGCCTACCCCTTCAGAGGTCATTCTAGGCTGCATGTGACACGCATACGTTCATTCTTGTGTTACTGGGTGCCACAGCGTAGTGCAGGTTTTTCTTTCTGCACACGTGGTCTAGGAGGGGTTGCGTGCACATCATCTCCCTTTTTTGGGGCTCCTGTGCGTAGCGTGACCCGTCATCTTTCCCCAGGGGTTACAATCAGCCTTGCAAGAGCACTAGGGTACAATTACCATCTGGTACCCAACCCCTTTGACCCCCAATTGCCCAGGACAATATTTTACTGCCACTCCCATACGCACATTAACATCAGTGCCATGGCTGGGAGGCGAGGATTCCGTAAGGGTGGCAAAGGTGGAAGAGCCACAAGTGGTGGCCGTGGTGGATCCGGTAGGGGACGTGGTCGTTACTTGCAGGGTGAGCCTGTCCCCCCATGTGTGGAGGACCAGTCAAGGGCACCCATAATCCCCCCCCCTCCCGTTGAGGCTGATGTGGCTGACACCATCCATGCTCAGCCCTTGTTGGACCAGCCCATTGTGGCACCAGACCTGGATGACTCCATGGCTGACTTCCAGGTCAGCAGGCCTATGACACGTGCGCTGGTGCACGTTGATGTCACCATGCCACGTGCATCTGGGGCAGCAAGGTCATCTGTTGCACTAAGTAGGCAGGGCGGAGAGGCTGCAGGGGCAGCTGCGGCTCCATCCACCCCAGCCCTCACACACACAGCCCAGACAGTGTCGGTCCTAGTCCATGCTGCTGATATACCCCCTGACACCATCACACTAGAGCCAATGCCTGCACCAACTCCCATGCTGAGTGTGCAATCCCACACTCCTGATACAGAGTCCACCAGTGCTCCTGCCCCTAGTGTCCAGAGCGGCGCAGGACACTCAGGATCACCACCACCTTCCAAGCGGAAGAGGAAGAGTGCTCGTCCGGCACAGGCTGATGCCCCAGACACGGCTACACAGTCCGGCCCGTCCAGGAAGCCCAGCTTCACGGATGACGAACTGAATGCACTTGTCGAGTATGTGTCCGCACATGACAATGAGATGGTCATTGTTGCAGGATCCAAGACCACACCTGCACAACGCCAGGCACACTGGCAGACCGTTGCGGACATCGTAAGTGCCCTTGGAATCGTGAGGCGCACAGCCAATGATTGCTATAAGCGCTGGAATGACCTAAAGCGCAGGGCAAAGAGTAAGCTGGCCTCAAGTCATGCCGCAACTCTAGTGACTGGAGGTGGGTCTCCAGTAGTAGACATGGAACTCACTCCACATGAGTCAGTCGCTGGGACCTACGTCACGGAGGAACAGATCCAAGGCGTGGGAGATTTGGCTGATTACGAGGCATTGTCCGGTGAGTGCACATGCATGTGTGTGTCATCCATGTGCATGGTGTGTGTGATGGCTTCTGTTTGTGTGCCAGGTGAGAGTGTGTGCGCCTGAGTCGTATGGGTCAGCCATGTGCTTCATGCAATACATCCCGCGCAGCTGCATTTGCCCATAGCTGTATCCCTTCTGCCAACAGTAGACATCTAGCCCAACTGCACGCCAGTTGCCCTTGAAGTGTCACCTTGCCACAACATTGTTGCAAAATTTTCCACTGTTCATTTAGTCAGATTTTTTACATTCCACCACTTTTACTAGACATGTCGCAGTCCTCTAGTCACATGTCTGACATGGCTATGGTAAAGTGGAGTGACTTTGTTACCTGGATATCATTTGTTCAAACATGTCCCTGTGCAATTGGACCATTTCGGACTGCCAGCTCCAGGTGAAGAATCTGACCTGTTTGAATTAGAAAAGCTATTACATGCGGGAACTGGACAGAATGAATAGGTGCTGCCCTCCTCTCCATCTTCACTCAATAGCAATGGTACATGCCATCTGTGTGATGGCATGTGTGTTTCACCTGCCAATCACAGGCCAATGTGTGATGCCACTGCCAGGCAGCATGCAGAAAATGTGTTCATCTTCAATCTTGGTGTCATCAGTGTGTGCCATTTGCCTGCCCTTCATACGCAGTGAGGGTACATGCATGGGAGTGTTTTAGTCATGTGGGACATGTGTCAAACAAGTACTGGTTCTCTTGCTTCTCAGCCCTCATTGTGTGCCATGGTGCTAATGCCTGTTTCCATTTCTTTGTTTTTATGTCTTTGCAGGGGAAGACGCACCTGATACTGCTGGGGTTGTGGAGATGGTGCAGACCCAGGAGGGGTCCGAGGGCCGACCAACCACCAGTGAGGGACGTGGTGTGGTGGTGGGTGAGAACCCACAAGTGCTGCAGGTCGTGCTCTCAAGGGGTGTCTCTGGCTGCACCTCCCCTGAGCTGTACTCAGGTGTTGATTCGGATGAGACCTACGTGCCGTCGCAGGTGAGTGTTCCAGGGAGGGATTCTGTTCTGTCTCACCCACCTGCACCAGGGTCAGAACCCTCAATGGGGATGCCAGTGTTGGCAGCTACGCCTTTGGTGGTTACTGATGCAGGGTCACACTCCGTGACATCTGATCCTGTTCCTGGGCCAGCAGATCAGAGGGGGAATGCAGTCCTGCAGCCTCAGGCAGTGCTGGCACAGCAAGGCGCAGTTCGCCTTGCCCCAGACAGGTGTGGTGCCCGCCGACGTGGTGGCCGTACGCCACCTGGCAATACTGCATGGGAGCAATCCATTTACGGTATGGCAACCCAACAGGCAGCATCATCCGAGATGATGGCTCAGGCCATGGATAGGGTGGCCACTTCCATTGTCCCCCCTGAAAGGCTGATTGAGCGACTAGAGCAGGCAACCGACTCCATCTGCCAGTCACACAGGGAGGACATGTTGGGGTCCAACAGGGACAGGCGGGCGGCACTGGCGACTCTGCAGGAGGCCATCTCCATTGAGTCCCAGGGCCACAGGGAAGCCCTGAGGCAGGAGCTCCTTCACCTCAGGACGACTCTTGTTGAGCTTGAGGCTTCTACACACCAAAGGACAGAACAGCAGCTGGAGCGTCTCACCCGTACGCTCTCAGCTGAGATGCAGACAACGAGGGCGGAGGTCCGGGCATCCCGTGAGTTGTTGCATGGGGACCTCTGCACACTCATCCTCCAGAACCAGACCTACCACACCCGCATGCTTGCAGCCATGGAGGAGCAGACTAGGGCCTTGCATGGGCTGCCTCCCATAGTGCAACCACCTCCCGATGCAGCTGCGCAGGGTGATAATAGCGACAGCAGTGATACTCCCACAATAGGGTAGCCGTGTGGGCCATGAGCCCATGGAGGTGTTTTTTTTTCCCAGGATCCACGCAGGTGGTTTCTGGTGTGCATCCTGTCCTCGGACCTCCTGGGTGGCCTCCCCAACCCCCCCGGGCCCTTCAATGGCCATTTTTATTTTTTTTTTATTTTTATTTTTGTTTTTATTTTTATTTCTTTTATTCCCAATTTTTTTGGGACAATTTGTTGGCTTCCGTGGTTCCTGTGGGCATACGCTGCATTGTGGCTGGGCACATGCAGGCTTGTAATGTATTTGGTTCAGATGCTTGGGTTTGAGTCACACACACCCCTCCTGCTTCCCGTTTCCATGGGCTTGCAAAGGGTGTGCCCAAGTGACAGTGAATTACACAGTGACGTTGGACTCCCATGAGCTGTGTGGGCAGTCTGTAGTCAATACTGTGTATACATTCCTAGTGCATATTGCTGTTGTGTTGTACACTGCATGTTGCATTGATGTGTAACTCATCTTCTGTGTCTACCTCCCAATTTGCAGGTCCCTTCCTCATGTCTACACAAGGACCTCTAGTCTGGAGATGTGGTCCATGTTGGCAGCAGTGCACCTACAACTCTACAGGCGCCAACACTGCACAGTTGGTAGTGGTGGGAGTGCAGGCATTTCCAGGTGGTGAGACTACTAATATTAAACATTAGTGATGTCAAGTTAATGGTAGTACGTGCTCAAGTTTGTTGTTGGTCCGCCATTACTGTGAGCATTTCACGTGTTGCAAGTTTCTAATAGGGACACTGTACATTGTGACAGTAGTGTCATGTTGTGGGGATTACTTTGTTTACCTGCAAATAGCATGAGATGGCACGGTGTGTCGTGTGGCGGTGCTGGGGTTGGGTTGGCTGACATGGCACTGTCCTCTTGTTGCATTTTGCAAGTGGGTATTAATTTTAGCTGCTTGAATGTGTAACTTCACAAAACTGCATTGGTGGTGTCAGTGTGGGTAGGGATGCACACATTGTGACACTTCCAGGTGAACAATCTCAGGCTGATATGGTTTTCACGGTTCTTTCTCCAGACATTCAGGATCAGTGTCAGGTTGAGTCATCATTGATTGTCAGATGGAATGTGCCAGGGCAGTGTGCACTCCACAGGGGTGTGATTTCTATGTGAAGTAATTAGCCACTAGCTGTGTACGGGCTGCCTCCCCCCGTGCCCTTTCACCTCCCTTGCGCAGCGGCAGTGCATGTGGTTGGGGATGGGGGGGCACCACCATGTCCACGGCCAGGCCCCGGCGTGTTGCAACGTTGTGCAGGACACATGCTGCCACTATGATCCTGCACACTACTGGGGGAGCGTACAACAGCTGCCCGCCAGAACGGTCAAGGGAGCAAAAGCGTGACTTCAGCACTCTGAATGTGCGCTCCACTATGCCCCGGGTTGTAATGTGGGCAGCGTTATATCTTACCTGGGGTGGCGTGGTGGGGTTCCGAATTGGCGTCATCATGTGGGGGCTGAGAGGGTAGGCACTGTCCCCTGTGGAGTTGGTGATTGGTATCATTGGTGGGGTTGTAACCTTGCTCCGTATCTGACATGCATGCATGTGCAGTGGCATTCATACTCACCAAGCAGCCATGTATCGCCATGCCGGCCAGCTTCTAGGTCCCGGCTTAGGGTGGACATTCGGTAAATGAAGCTGTCGTGGGTTGACCCGGGATAGTTGGTATATACTGAGGTGATGATTCCCTTGGCATTACATACTACCTGCAGGTTGATGGAATGCCAGTGCTTGCGGTTCCTATAGATGTGCTCAGATGCCCTGGGGGGACGTAGAGCCACATGGGTGCAGTCGATGGCACCTAGCACTTTGGGGAATCGTGCCACAGCGTAAAAATCCAGGGCGGCAGCATGCCTTTCTGCAGGGGTTCTGGGCAGGTATATGTGCCTGCGGACTGATGGGCGTGCAGTGATGATGTTCAAGACCTGGTGTAGGCAGCGTGACTGGGTGGCCTGTGATACACCACCCACAATGGCACTTGTCCGCTGAAATGATCCAGTGGCTAAGAAGTGCAGTACATTGAGGACCTTCTCCAGGGGGCTGAGTGCTTGGGAGCACAGGGTGGGTGATGTGAGGTCGTCCTCCCACTCACTCACCAGGTCCAGTATGATGTGTGGTGGAAACCTGTACCGCCCATGCACCTGGTCATCAGGCATCCCGAAAAGGGTGGTTCTGGGTGTGAATATTCTGGCCCTGACTATCCTCATCCTCCTCCTTTGGTAGGCCACGGCCACTGCTGCTAGGAACGGTATGTTCATCCTGGGTCTGAGCTAGTTATTTTGTTAGCGCGCAAATTAATGCGTTGCGCGTGTTGTAGGCGAGCGTGTGACCCGCGCACCCCTGAAATCCAGTGCACAGTCCAATAGCGTGTGGAAATTGCCCGCACACCGGGATACAGGTGCGCTGACGTACTTGCGTGTGTAAGTGTCCGCGCACACCTGATATACACGTACATAGGCCAATCGTGTGTACGCGCACGTTTGTCCAATTACACGCGATGAGACTCTGACGTGCTGTCCAATTACATGCGATGAGACTCTGACGTGCTGTCCAATTACACGCGATGAGAGTCTGACGTGCAGCCTTTCCACGTGTGCTCTGTCATCACGTGCTGTGTGGGAAACACCCATGCGGGTCACGTCACAGACGCGCTTACGTGCTGAGGGCCTTTGGTCCAATAGATTTGCGTATGCGTGCTGACGCGCTTACGTGCTAAGGGCCTTTCCTCGGTTTTCACGCTGACGTGCAGGATTTTCACGTGCCAAATCACTCCGTACCAAGCTGGCCACGCGTAAGCACACGGAAGACCACGCTCTTGCCCAGAAGGCCGAACTACTGCCCCCCAGAGCCCCGAGCACGCTCCCACCTGCCATCTGCTGCTGCCTGACTGCCTGCTGCCCACGTGCACTGCCATTTGCTGCCTGCACATCAGCCAGGGGTGCTGTTGCTGTGACCACCCCTGCTGGAACCGAAGACTCCCGACTGGAATTCCATCGCTCCACAGCCCAGCCCCAGGACCCAGTTGCCCACCCACTCCTGCCTCTGGGGTTGTCATGTCGGGGCAAACACCATCTGTGACCACTGACAACCCCCGGCCAGAGAGGCAGAGGGGCACCAGCTTCAGTGCCACCGAAGTTGGTGTCCTGGTGGAGCAAGTCCTGGGGCAGTATGATGCCCTCTTCGGAAGTTCCCACGCCGACAAGGAAGGACGGACTCGGATCTGGACTGACATCGTGACTGCCATCAACGCGGAGGGGGTGGCAGTCCGGGACTTACAACATGTCAGGAAGCGCTGGGAGGACTTCAGGTCCAGGACCCCGAACAAGGCCCGTCGCCTCTTGAAGACAGCGATGCCACGGGGCGCCGCGGCCACTTGTCGGAAGAACAGATGGGGGTCCTGGAACGCATATCCCCAGCGCTCCACATCCAGGTCCTAGAGAAGCAGACCCGTCTGGAGTCGAGCGGTGAGTGTACATGCATCCTGATTGTGAGCAGTGCGTGTGGTGATCATTCGCCATTGTGCCGGTTGCACATCTGTTTGTATGGGGTCGAGTATGGGTGGGGGTGTACAGGGCCGTGGGGCTGACACATGCGAGGGCTGTAATGTGTGAGACATGGATGGTGCTTGTGTGTGTGGGCTTGCATGGCAAATGCAGTTGTGCGTGCACACATGTTTGGATGAATGTGTATGTAAGTAGACATGTCCGTGATGTCAGGCATGTATGTTGTTTTCGGCTGCATGTATGAGAACTGTGTACATGTGCATGTGTGTGTATTTGTCAAGGGTGCAACAGTGATGCAACATGGATGCATGTGACAGCGGTATGTGGAAGCCTGATTGGCAGATGTGACATGGATGCCCGTCTGAACAGTGCGACACTTGGCAGAGGTGTAGACATGCATGCAAGTGTGGTGGTGCGTGTACATGTGTGGTGCACTTCCTGTGTTGCATGTGATGTCTGGCTCCCCTTTGGCTGCTGATGCTGTTGTATGTGTAGGGATGATGGTGGCAGTTGCGATATGGCTGTGGTATGGCTCATGTGTGCCAGTTGCAATGACATGTGTGTTGGGGATTGTGATGACATGTCTGAGGTTTGCCAATGCCACTCATGTGCAACTGTCATGCGTGTATGTGTCCATTGTACAGTGCCCTGATGCCTGTGTTTTGTTTCTCCCTGTCTGCAGCGTCAACTGATGAAGAGGGCGGAGAAGGTGCTGTGGAGCACAGTGGCGGGGATCCGACCGCCAGCCGGAGACGCAAGGCCCGGCTCCCCTCCCGTGTTGTCATCTCGTCGGGGGGTGAGGAGTCGGTGCCGCGTCCCAGGCCGCAGCTGCCGGGGGGAGGTCCAAGAGACGGAGGTTGCAGTTGGACTCCTCGGCAGCAGAAGGGGCAGCTGGGACCCCACAGGGCCCAACGGGGGAAGATGGCACGGAGTCATCCAGGTTGGTGGGGGGTTTGGTGGAGGAGGGGGCCGCGCAAGCACCAGAGACGGGGTCTGGAGGTGGGGATCCCACTGGTGCTAGTGGTGCAGTGCAGGACCAGGGACAGGAGGCAGCACAGGCGGCCGCGGAGGTGCCTGTGTGCAATCCTGTCCCCGATCCTGTCCCTGCATCATCTTGCACCAGCAGGGATGCCTACGTCCAGACCCGTTTTCAGGCAGGGGATGAGCTGACGTCAACTGGCCTTCCTCTGCCTGTGGACGTGGCCATCCAGGTCCGGGTTGAGCGTGTCCTGGCTGGTGTGGCGTTGCGTCAACGGGCCATGCGAGGTGACCTGCAGTCTTTTCATGGAGAGACTGCACGTCATCTCTAATGGCTCGTTGACCAAGTCAGCCTGCTGGGACAGGTCACCCAGGCCGGATTCCTCCCTCTGATGGGGCTTGCTCCGACCCCCTCCTCAACTGGACCCCCTACGCGCCAGTCGTCCTCTGTGCCATCTTCCCACCCATCAGTCACCTGGGTGCCCTGTGGAGCTGCCTCTGACGGTGCGGCCAGGCTGGTGGAGGAGGCATCCCTGCCACAGTCGGGAGTTGGAGGTCCAGCAGGGGTGGCCACATCAACAAGTGCACCCCAGCCAGTGGAGGATGTGCAGGCAGCAGGAGGCAGTGCACGGGCAGAGGCAGAGCAGCAGCAGCAGCAACATGGTGGGAGACATGCAGGCTCGGGGCTTTCGACATCGGAGGGGCAGGCATCGGCCGGAGGGCAGGGGGACCCAGGACAGAGAGTGTCTTCCGTGTGGCAGCGGTTGGGCCACGCCATAGGTGCGGAGCGGGGGCGGGCGGAAGAGGCGCGGCTCACAATGGTCAGGGCGGAGAACTCCATGCGGAGGGCCCTGAGGCGGGCCGAGTGCCTCGAGGCAATCTGCAGGGGGTTGGAGGAGGACACAGCGTCGTCCCTGCGGACCCTCGGGGCCATGGAACTGGAACGCCTCCGGGACATCGAACAGGAGTTCGATGATGCCCTGGCCCGGGACACCACGGAGTGAGCCGCTGGACTAGCCCGCCGCCTTTGTATATAGTTCTTTAGTTTTAGGTTTCCTTTCTTTATTATTATGATTTGGAGTCGACAGACACTGCTCCACTTTTTGTATATAGTTGATTTTTAGGTATGTTTTTTAGTAGGTTTCCTTTGTTCAGTTGGGCTCATGGAGCCTTGGTAGTTTTTTATATGGACATGCATGTTTTTTTTTTTCTCATTCACATTGTAGTATGTTTTCTTTCTTTAGCATTCTTTATTTTTTTCAATACAATTTTGTTTGAATACTTCACTGTGTAGTATCATCTCATTAGTTTCATACATGTCATGTTGTGTGTTTTCCCATTCAATTGCAACCATTGTGTTTGACGGACATGGGTTCATTAGCTTCATGAACATTGGGGGTGTAACATGTGATTTCCATTTCCATGTGGGTGAATGGGTTACTTGGTAGGGATTTTTGGCTGTGGAGGCTGTCCATTAGGCACATGATTGGGGATTGTGAGCACCTGGTGGAGGCTGCCCCTGCACTGCTGGGGGGTGGGGGTGCAGGGGGACATGAGTGGGGGCCTGGTGGAGGCTGCCCATGGTGGCAGGGGGGTGGGGGTGGTGGGAGACATGAGTGGGGTCCTGGTGGAGGGTGACCATGGATGCTGGGGGGTGGGGGTGGTGGGAGACATGAGTGGGGGCCTGGTGGAGGATGCCCATGGTGGCAAGGGGGTGGGGGTGGTGGGAGACATGAGTGGGGGCCTGGTGGAGGATGCCCCTGCACTGCCGGGGGGTGGGGGTGCAGGGGGACATGAGTGGGGGCCTGGTGGAGGCTGCCCATGGTGGCAGGGGGTGGGGGTGGTGGGAGACATGAGTGGGGGCCTGGTGGAGGCTGCCCCTGCACTGCTGGGGGGTGGGGGTGGTGGGAGACATGGGTGGGGGCCTGGTGGGGGCTGCCCCTGGTGGCTGGGGGGTGGGGGTGGTGGGAGACATGAGTGGGGGCCTGGTGGAGGCTGCCCATGGTGGCAGGGGGGTGGGGGTGGTGGGAGACATGAGTGGGGGCCTGGTGGAGGCTGCCCCTGGTGGCTGGGGGGTGGGGTGGTGGGAGACATGAGTGGGGGCCTGGTGGAGGCTGCCCATGGTGGCAGGGGGGTGGGGGTGGTGGTAGACATGAGTTGGGGCCTGGTGGAGGCTGCCCCTGCACTGCTAGGGGATGGGGGTGGTGGGAGACATGGGTGGGGGCCTGGTGGAGGGTGCCCCTGCACTGCCGGGGGGTGGGGGTGGTGGGAGACATGAGTGGGGGCCTGGTGGAGGCTGCCCCTGCACTGCTGGGGGGTGGGGGTGGTGGGAGACATGGGTGGGGGACTGGTGGGGGCTGCCCTGGTGGCTGGGGGGTGGGGGTGGTGGGAGACATGAGTGGGGGCCTGGTGGAGGCTGCCCATGGTGGCAGGGGAGTGGGGTGGTGGTAGACATGAGTGGGGGCCTGGTGGAGGGTGACCCTGGATGCTGGGGGGTGCGGGTGCAGGGGGACATGAGTGGGGGCCTGCTGGAGGCTGCCCCTGGTGGCTGGGGGGTGGGGGTGGTGGGAGACATGAGTGGGGGCCTGGTGGAGGCTGCCCCTGCACTGCTGGGGGGTGGGGGTGCAGGGGGACATGAGTGGGGGCCTGGTGGAGGCTGCCCCTGCACTGCTGGGGGGTGGGGGTGCAGGGGGACATGAGTGGGGGCCTGGTGGAGGCTGCCCATGGTGGCAGTGGGGTGGGGGTGGTGGGAGACATGAGTGGGGGCCTGGTGGAAGCTGCCCCTGCACTGCTGGGGGGTGGGGGTGGTGGTAGACATGCATTGTTGATCAGTAGTGCAAGGTGACATGTGGGTTGGCTGGGGGGAATGCCCATGGTGAATGGGCTGCCTGCGGGACATGGGCAGGGGTGCAGGGTAGTCCCCCGTGGTGTGGGCTGGCTGCAGGGTCCGTGGAGGTTGTGGAGCGTACACCTGGGAGGGCCCACATGGCCAATTCACTTGTGGTACTCCCCAGAACCCCTGAAATACACATACCCTGCTGAAATCGCGTGTGGAACTTCCAGCGCACCCCTGAAATACACGTACCCTACTGAAATCGCGTGTGGAACTTCCCGCGCACACCTGAAATACACATACCTTGCTGGAATCGCGTGTGTAACTTCCCGCGCACCCCTGAAATACACGTACCCTGCTCACACTGGGCCAATCGTGTGTGGAACGTCCCGCGCACCCCTGAAATACACGTACCCTGCTGAAATCGCGTGTGTAACTTCCCGCGCACCCCTGAAATACACGTACCCTGCTCGCACTGGGCCAATCGTGTGTGGAACTTCCCGTGCACCCCTGAAATACACGTACCCTGCTCGCACTGGGCCAATCGTGTGTGGAACTTCCCGCGCACCCCTGAAATACACGTACCCTGCTCGCACTGGGCCAATCGTGTGTGGAACTTCCCGCGCACCCCTGAAATACACGTACCTTGCTGAAATCGCGTGTGGAACTTCCCGCGCACCCCTGAAATACACATACCTTGCTGGAATCGCGTGTGTAACTTCCCGCGCACCCCTGAAATACACGTACCCTGCTCGCACTGGGCCAATCGTGTGTGGAACTTCCCGCGCACCCCTGAAATACACATACCCTGCTGAAATCGCGTGTGGATCTTCCCGCACACCCCTGAAATACACATACCTTGCTGGAATCGCGTGTGTAACTTCCCACGCACCCCTGAACTACACGTACCCTGGTCGCACTGGGCCAATCGTGTGTGGAACTTCCCGCGCACCCCTGAAATACACGTACCCTGCTTGCACTGGGCCAATCGTGTGTGGAACTTCCCGCGCACCCCTGAAATACACGTACCCTGCTGAAATCACGTGTGGAACTTCGCGCGCATCCCTGAAATACACATACCTTGCTGGAATCGCGTGTGTAACTTCCCGCGCACCCCTGAAATACACGTACCCTGCTCGCACTGGGCCAATCGTGTGTGTAACTTCCCGCGCACCCCTGAAATACACGTACCCTGCTGAAATCGCGTGTGGATCTTCCCGCGCACCCCTGAAATACACATACCTTGCTGGAATCGCGTGTGTAACTTCCCGCGCACCCCTGAAATACACGTACCCTGCTCGCACTGGGCCAATCATGTGTGGAACTTCCCGCGCACCCCTGAAATACACGTACCCTGCTCGCACTGGGCCAATCGTGTGTGGAACTTCCCGCGCACCCCTGAAATACACGTACCCTGCTGAAATCGCGTGTGGAACTTCCCGCGCACCCCTGAAATACGCATACCTTGCTGGAATCGCGTGTGGAACTTCCCGCGCACCCCTGAAATACACGTACCCTGCTCGCACTGGGCCAATCGTGTGTCGAACTTCCTGCGCACCCCTGAAATACATGTACCCTGCTGAAATCGCGTGTGGAACTTCCCGCGCACCCCTGAAATACACATACCTTGCTGGAATCGCGTGTGTAACTTCCCGCGCACCCCTGAAATACACGTACCCTGCTTGCACTGGGCCAATCGTGTGTGGAACTTCCCGCGCACCCCTGAAATACACATACCCTGCTGAAATCGCGTTTGTAACTTCCCGCGCACCCCTGAAATACACCTACCCTGCTGAAATCGCGTGTGAGACTTCCTGCGCACCCCAGTATACACGCACATGTATTTTTTGTCAGCGGGTGTCCGTGTTTGTGGGTACCCCTTTGCACGTCATTTGTCCTGGAGGGCCATAGTATAGGACATTCATCATGGCAGTATATAGGTGCTATTTGTTGGCGCACATTTTGGCGCACATTTCTTACAGCCGCAGAGACGCTACCGCCTGCTTTCTTGTGGCGGTCGTGTTTGTGCCTGTGCGCTGGTTTGAGCGTGCGCTTTTTTCCCCTATTCTATTCCATGAATACGTGTTGTAGGCGAGCGTGTGGGCGTTCCGCGCACTTGTGCCCTGTACTTCCCCCGTGACGCCCACGTTTTGGCAAGTTGTTCCCCATTCAGAGTGTTACGCCCGTGTTCCGCCTACTTTTGTTGCCTGCGCCGCGCTATGTGCGAATTTCGCTGTGGCCTGTGCGATTTTCGCTGTGACCTGGCGCACGCTGTTAGATGGCCTGTGCGCCAACGTGCGCCGCGCTCTGTTTTATCGCACATCCGCTGGTTTTCTCGCGCACAGCCTTCCATGAATCGATGTGCGCTGCTTTTGGTGCGATTTTCGCACTTGCACTGCGATTTTCGCTATTCCACTGCGATTCGCACGTTTTTGCCCACTTGCGCCGCGCTAATTATTCCATGAATCGGCCTGATAGTATTCTACTCATTTGCAAAGCATGTTGAATTAACGTATTATAAGTAAAATATAAAGGCTGCACATAGTCAAAGGAAACTGCATGCACACACTATGTTCAGTTATCAAACAACAATACTACTTAAAAACATAGAAATCAACGTCTAAATTAAAATCAGTGCTATAAACACACAAAATTACTAACTTCTTTCTTTTACAATTGCAGTGAAGACAACTCCCCTGAAAAGCAGCAGCATCTGAAGTACAACCAACAACTCAGAAGAAACCTGCTCCTTCCAAACAAAGTAAGTACAATACTACCATAATATTCTTACTGTTACTCAAACACACTGTGGGTTTGATTCATGGAATTTGTGCACCGAAAAACGGGGCTTTGTGCACCATTCTGGCCACAAATCCCCATTTGTTAAACAAGAATTTCCAGGCAGTATGGCGCACAAATTCCTGTTTTTCGATGCACAAATTACATAACTCAGCCCCTAGAATGTTAGTATTGCAGAACAAAGAACTGTTTTAATTCTATACCATTAGATTTAGTATTAGTGCTTCTCCTCACCACTAGCTTATTTCTACTGTCATCTGAACTCCAGTATAGTAACACACAAATACAAGAATAGCCTTCCTAAATAGTTGTAGCTGCCCAACGCACAATCACACACCACCACATACATCCTTACCAATATACTCAGACACTCATGCACACAGCACACATACATTGCAGAACAGCCCAAACCATACCTTCTTTTTTTTCAACAGACCCCAAAGAATGCCTACCAAAAAGCAAGTCCATAAAAAGCAACGCAGAAGTAGAGCAAATGAAAATAAGTGTCCAAAATAAGCATCCATCTCTAGCAGAATTTGTACAAAAAGTTCAAACAAAAGATCTAATAGAGCCATTAAGCGAAAAAAAAACAAGCTTATAGTACAAAAACTTTTCCTCCTCCTTCAAAATGTAAAACGAAACAGAAAGTGATTGACAAGAATGCAGCTACCACTACTGCTAACACTCCTCCTATAAATCTTGATGTAGTGGCAAGTAACCATACCAAAAAAAGGATTTTACAAAAAATGTTCCGCCACAGAGTCTTTCAGAATCTTATAAAAACAGGAGAGAAATCATGCACAACCCTTAAAACCTACCGTAGAAAATTAATCTTAGAAGCTCTCATAGACAGTGCAATCCTTCTCAAAGGGAAGTTATTTATTTTAGTGTTAAACAGAATGAAACCACTAACAAAACTAACTACTAAATTACAAATAAGACTTCTCAATAAACAGAATGTGAACAAAAATAACTTCTTAAATATCTGTGGAGGTGAATGGAGTCACACCACGAGCTCAGAACCATATTTCAATGAATAAGCATACAAACAAAAGCAAACAAACACAATTGCCATACATAGAAGTGGATGAGTGTATGAAAAACTTAATAATACCATTATGGAAGAAGAAACGCTGCTTTCAAAAATATCCCCAGAAAACTCAGTATCACCTCTCCATCAGACTGAACCAAAAGGCCCAGTGTACTCATGGCCGTGCATGTCAATATGTAACATTGACAAAACATTTTTCAAATCTTTACGCCAGTTCCTCAATCAATATGTAAAAGGCAAATCCAAATTCAAAACGAAACTTCTACAAAATATGGATACCTGTCCATTGCGCAAACACACTGGACCACAAGGACATTAATTAGCCTCCATTTCAGGACCTAATTGCAAAAGCACCTTCGATCATATCAAAATGATATGAACACATCATTCAACTATAAAAAATCTAGTCCTTAAACTGTACTATTCTAAAAGTCCATCTTTAGCATTAGATAATTTAAATAACAATCTTCTACATGATACAGCCAAAAACCTACTTGAAGAAATAGAGCATATCCAGAGAAAATATTTTAGAAGTGAAAGCCACTTACAAAATGGAATAGCTTTACAACAGACTAGGAACAATTCTACAAATGGCAACCTTCTATTAAACACATACAAAAAAGAAATACTAAAATGTAAATGTACATCCGCTGAAGTACCAAACCATGTGTGTGTGTGTTGCCGCAGAACTTTTTATAAAAGTAGCATAAAAACTGTAGACATAACATACAAAATAGAAGACAATGAAGATTCCAAATGGTTTGAATTAGCTCTCTACCTTATAGCAGAAAACAAATACGAAATAAATGACCCCTTAATACTTTGCAGTTACTGCACTGCAAAACTTGACAACAACCAAACTCCTTCACGTGCTATCACAAATAACTTAATCAATTTATAAATTATTCCCACTACCAAAACCCTTGCAACAAATCAATTTATATGAGAGCATCATAATTCAAACAGTGCATCCATTTCAAGCAATAATACACCTTCAACCAAAAACAGCAAAACTACCTCCCTCACAATTAGTGAAAGGCATTTGTGACAAAGTAGTTTATTTACCATTAGATCTGAAAGAAAATGTACACACTCTAGGCGTGCAATGTCCAATAGAGCAATCTTTAATTGTCTTAGTAAATGGTGTACCTACAAAAGACAAAACAATTTGGCAACAACTCGTAGATTTACATAAAGTTAGACAAGCCTTGCAATATCTAAAAGACAACAATCAATACTACAAAGAAATTAATATTGAACATCTGAGGGAAACGACTGCAATAATTCAAGAGTCACAAGAAACTGGCCAATTTGAACTTCTAGATCCTGCTACAGTAACCAAAAATGTAGACCATTATACAATGAATCCATCACACTCTAAATACACCATAGATGATGCACTAGAAACAAACCAAATATGACAAACCAAAGGATCACCAATTAGCATAAGGGAAAAAAGTATAGAAACAGATGCTTGTCCTCTACTCTTTCCGACTGGGCAAGGAGGAAGGTACGATGATAGACCCACTCAGATAACAGCATCAGAATACCGCTCATTACAAATGTATTCTGAAGATCCCAGAGTTAGCCAAAATGTGGAATACATATTCCACCTACTCTTTGAAAGTGAACTAGCAACTCTATGCTACGTATTTGCACACACATTGAAATCAGGTACCCATTTTCAAAATATGTCAGCTACGCAATTACTAAAAAAAGTGCAAGAAAAAGGTGAGGTTTTACATTCAAGCATTACAAATCTTTTAGCAAACATGTGTGGTACTAAAGAGTACTTGTTCCGACGTCACAGAGATGTACGTTGTTTTATAAGAAACCTTGGCCCACCCTCTTGGTTTGTTACATTAAGTTGTGCAGAATATGCATGGGAAGATGTACATGATTTTCTATGCATATCAAACAAAAACAAAACAAACACAGATATACTAACACCTGGAGAACTTTGCTCTCTGGATCCTGTTAATGTTTCAAGATATTTCCATCATCGCTTCATTGCTATGCTATACTTTATTTGTAATAAAACTGTTCCTCCCCTCTGAGAAGTGCAACACTTCTTTTGGTGAAAAGAATACCAAGCCAAAGGAGCACCACATATCCATATGCTTTTATGGATTAAAGATGCTCCTAAATCTGGTCAAGACAGTGATGCCACTGTTTTACAGTTTATCGAAAAACATGTCACTTGTGAAATTCCATCAGAAGCAACGAATAGTGATCTTCATGCACAAATTTTACAATTTCAAATTCACAAATGTGGGAAATATTATCGTCGCAAATACAAAAACAAAGGGAAATACTACACCAAATGCCGCTTTGGTTTGCCTAGACCAGTTACAGCAACAGGTCAAGTAAACAACTTCATGTCTTCAGTTAGACATAGTGTTAAAGGTAAATCACCTAAGAACACATACTACATAAAAAGAACAGAAGACGCAAAATATTTCAATGATTACAATGCAATCATTGCCCTCTTCTGGAATGCAAACATAGATGTGCACTACATTGCAGACAATTCCACTGCAGTTGCACAATATGTTACAGCCTACTTAACCAAAGCAGAAAAAAACAGAGCTTCAAGACCTCTGGGATGACCTATCATCAGACAAAACACTGTCTTAGACATTGTACAGCTTAGGCACACAAATGCTCTCTCATAGAGAATGTGGCTGCTATGAAGCTGCAGATCATTTAACCGGTACTGCTTTGTATGAAAAATCTGAAAATATAGTATGGCTAAGTCTTGGTCTTGCTAAATCTAGAAAAATAGTTCTCAAAGCATACGATGACATAGAAACAATAGCCAAAAATGATCCCAACATCCAAGACATTTTGAAAAACAATTTACTAGACAGATGCTTCCCAAACAGGAGTACCACTTTTGAAACCATGGGCTTCATTATAACCTGTGCGGAATGGGTTTAATGGGGCCAGTAATGGTGCCGTTAAACTCACTTCGCACTATTATGAGGTCCCCTCTTGGGACCCGCTCTGGACATCTGGTTTTTCCAGACGTCCATAGCGGGTCCCGCGAAGGGACCAGGTAGCTAACAACGGGCCCGTTCGTAATGGGCCCGTTGTTAGCTCCCTCCCCATTCCCATTGAGTCCTATGAGGTCTTGAATGGGAATGGGGAAGGACCAGGCCCGGGTTCGCTGAAGGAGGAAATACTGGGCCCTCCATACTCGGAATGGCCCGGTATTTCCCCATTCAGTGAACCCGGACCCGGACACGATTTTGGAGGCCTCCTAAGTCATAATGAGGCCCAATGTGTCTATACCACATAGCCCAAAACTTCACATACAGAAATAATATAAAACAAGATGAAAATAAAGGTAGCTACAGAGTGACAAATTGTGAAGGCAGCTTAGTGAACCTTACCAAAAGAAGCTCAATTAATCATATCAAATTGTCATTCAAAACTCCTCAACATAAAGAACTATATTACATGTCCATGCTACAACTTTTTAAACCATGGGGAAAAGAAGAAGAGTTACTAGATATCTATGACTCCTATGAAGACCTTTCAAAGCAAATGAAAGCACTATAACTGATGTAAACTTTACACAGTACAAAACAATGTTGCACAATGAACAGCAACACGAAGAAGAACTCCATGCCCAACTAGATAAGGACAATCCCAACAGTAGTCAACCTTCTGTAACAGGAAGCCAAGAACCACTGGGACCACCACTAATAGCAAATGAGGCATAATTCGCTATGAAATAAGTAGTAAACACCATGTGTCACTATGAAGAAGATACAGAAGTCTTAACTGTACTGCAATCAAAACTGAACAATGAGCAGCATAGCATTTTTCAAGAAGTAACAAAAGAAATTGCACATGGTGTAAAACATGAAAATAAAGAATCTAAGAAATTACAAACCTATACTACTATACTACTATAAGTCAGTGGTCAAGCTGGTTCAGGCAAAACATTCTTAATCAAAATCATCAGCAAGTTCCTTCAACAATTGCCAAACAACAAACTGTTAGCTGTTTTAACTGCCCCCACTGGTTTAGCTGCCGCCAACAACATAGGCGGTGTCACTTTACACCAATTACCACTCCTTCCAGTAGTACACCAAATCAAATTAGAATATTACAAACTTTCTACAGAAGCTGCAATGGAACTACACAGAGTGTTAAAACAAATGAAAATGCTTCTAATAGATGAAGTGAGCATGGTCTGAAACCTAATGTTGGCTCTGATTCACCTCAGATTACAAGAAATACTCAAAACAAACTACTACTAGAGGAAAACACATTATTGTTTTCGGAGATCTTCTTCAATTGACACCAGTGAAAGGTGAACGTATTTTTAAAACCTTAGGACACAGACTCTGCCATAAAACTGATGGCAGCATAGGAAATGTCAACTATTTGGCAACATTTCCAATACAAAGAATTAACAGAAAACATGCGCCAGTCTGCAGACCTCACATACACCAACATTTCAAAAAGTATTAGAGTTGGTGTACTACCTCAAGAAGCACAATCAATATTAAAAACCCGGCACATCCATGCAGGTTATGGCCATAACTCATATGCTACTGATGTCATGGAAAAATTAGCACACAAAAATCTCAATTGTATGTCCTTGATGCCAACTCCTACAAGCTGTTCAAAATGCAATGAAACAATGTTAAAAAAAGAAATCCAACTAATAATTGAAATTTGCTCCACAGACAAACTGGACGTACATGGTATGACACTACCCATGTGTCAACAAGCCACAACAAGACTAACTACCTTAGAAAACTCTATCTCCAACACAGCTGGTTTGGAGAAAATATTAAAATTATCTTTAAACTGTAGAGTAATGCTTAAACGTAAACTTGACGTGGAGTAATGACTAGTTAATGGAGCACTTGGTACAGTTGTTTGCTTTCAAACATACCCACGTGACAACAACACTCAGTTTGTCAATATTCTCTTTGACAAACTATCAGAAGTAAAAACGATAGGGCGCTCAACAGCTCGATTCATTCTTTTCAAAGACATGTATGTACGCAGAGAGCAATTTATTTTCTCTAACTCTAGCATATGCAGTCACCATTCACAAATCACGAGGACTTACCCTAGATAAAGCATTGATAGATATTGGGAACACAGTCTTTAAAGAAGGCATGGGCTACGTAGTACTATCACGTTTACGTACTCGTGACGGTCAATTTTAATCAACTTTGATGCAAGTAAAGTAAACATTGATATTCCTTGCATTTTAAAATACAATTGACTACGTTCACTGTACACCCCCATCTAAAAACCTATCCTGTTCCACAAAAGCAAAACATTGTAAAAGAAAACTACTTCAAACATAAATGCAACAGGAACTCACTGCAAATCCTCCAAAGAGATTAAAAGAAGCTAATACTTCATCAATTACTACAACCAAAGGATAATCTACTACTCAAAGTAACTCAGGTACTTCTTCAAAGTAGCAACAGACACTCTGAAGAAATTACATGGACACAGAACTATTTGGTCCATTCAAATTTTCAAATGTAACTGGTGTAAATTGCTACGCAAATGTAGCATAAAATATTCTATTCCAATTGCCACCAATTGTTGACAACATTTACCTACACCTACACAATACAGACCAATTGTGTTTGCGAATGTTAGTCCTTCATAGAAATGCAAGCAACAATCCTGACAACACATAGGGCCTCATTATACGGACGGCTGTTACCATGGCGCTATTAGCGCCATGGTTGCCGCCGGTATTTTACTGATTCCGCCTTGGTGAATGGGGGAATTACCGCCCCATTCCAAGGTTGGCGGGATGCTAACCCCCCATTCACCAAGGCCCTTCCCCATTCCCATTTGAGCCCCCATAGAGCTCAATGGGAATGGGGAAGGAACAAATAATATTTGCCCTGAAGTCCCTCAGCGGGTCCCTTCCTTAACGTGAGGTCTGGCCACACGTTAAGGATGGGACCTGCTGAGGGACCTCGTAGTATGGCGCTAAGGGATTACCGGCACCGGTGCCCTTACTGATGCCGGTAATCCCTTAGCGCCATCCGTGTAATGAGGCCCATAGTGTTCATGGAATAAGACAAGAATTGCACTACTGTGCTGGAATGGTGAAATTCACTATAAACTCACAAGAAGATTCACAAGAATTTCTAATGTACTTACTACAAGTACTGGAAAACAAAAACATACCTATAAATGAAATCTTCCAGATTTCATACATGTGGAACCATACATGCACTCTCTGCAACAATGTGGCACAGGAGCAAATCCCTAACGAACGCTTCGTGTATGTATCCATACCTAACTGTGAATCTGTTCCATTTCAGCAAATTGTACAAAATGCAAACCATGGCGATTATGTACTACCTGCAATTCAGATAATCGCCTCACCTTACAAATACAAACACATAGTAAATACGTAATACTAATGCTTTTACGTTACAATGCAGATGGTACCAAAAGCAACTGCAAGCTGACTGGATTCACACATGGTCAAGGATCACTTGGTAAGAAAACCTTCACAACACTAGGTATAATCTACCACGCAGGAGCCACAACCAATGCAGGTCACTACACTGCATACATAAAAAAGAATTGTGGATGGTTCGAATGTAATGATAGTACCATTACTCTAAATCAGAGATTACCAGCAAATCTTATAAACGCTTATTTAATATTCTTCAAACCAAAATTTAATAACTAATCTGTGCAAAAACATTAATAAAAATTCAATTAGAAAACTATAAACTGTTAGAATACATCAACAGGTATCTAACAGCCCCAAGATTCTGCAACAACCAAACAGATAAATCAATACCACTAAATTATAAGAAGAAATAAACAGTTAGAATACGCCAACAGGTATCTAACTGCCCCAAGATTTTGCAACAACCAAACAGATAAATCAATACCACTAAAATATAACAGGAAATAAACAGTTAGAATACACCAACAGGTATCTAACTGCCACACAAATCTGCAACAACCCAACAGATAGATGAGTAACTTTAAAATATAAATAAAAAAACTATAACCAGTTAGAATACACCAACAGATATCTAACTGCCCCAAGAATCTGCAACAACCAAACAGATAAATCAATACCACTAAAATATAAGAAGAAATTGGCAGTTAGAATATGCCAACAGGTATCTAACTGCCCCAAAAATCTGCAATACCTAACAGATAGATGAACAACTTGAAAATATAAATAAACAAACTATAACCAGTTAGAATTCGCCAACAGGCATCTAACAATCTGCAACTAGCCAACAGATAGAACATTAGCCAGAAACAACAAATAAACACTGAAAACAAAGAAAGAAATGTTCTGTACATAAGAAAAAAAGTTTTTTTTTAATCCAACATGGATTATTTTTCCCACAGACCCAATTATTTAAGAAACACACACAGAAACTGAGCAAATTGCACAGTACACTGGTTTGTAAACTACTAAATATGAGGGTCGAAATAATGCAGAGATGTCTGTAATGCAATGCAATAACTTGTTATAAACTACCTACACTAACATGATCTTTTCTTTTATCACAAAAATTGAAAAAGAATATCTGCTCTAGTTACCCAAGTCATGAAAGAAATATATCCAATCACAAAAAACTCAAGCAGTAAGTAAATTATAATTCAACTCACAAATACTGCTCCATAACACCACCATTGAAGAAATCATCTAACCATACACCACAATCCAAAATGTTTACTTCCATGGATATGTTATACTGCAGTGCGTGTTACCAAATTCTACAAACTTAATTACATGATGTAGCCAAAACTTCACATACAAACTATACAAATGAAACAGTACACAAACTGTAGATTTGCAGATATTTGATAGATTTTGATTCTATGGGTGTGATCTATGGGTGTAATATGCTGCGGTGGTTGTGGCCAGGGCCTAATGTCTTGGGTGTATGGCCTACGGCCTACAGCCTTTGGCCATGCACCCAAGACTCTAGGTGCTGGCCACAACCACCGCAGCATATCACACCCATAGATCACACCCATAGAATCAAACATTTTAAGTCTGCTATATGGGCTACTGCATTTTTTATGTCCGCGGACAGCTGCAGTGACCGCAGGCATGACAAACACATCAGGGGCGCCTGCCACCTAAATAAATACAGCATTTCACCCATCTCTTACTCCCCCACCCTCCCCAAGCACTCTTAAACACCAACACACTCCCCAAAGTTGTATTTTTTACCCGTTCATCGCCACGCTGTCCGCGGATCCAAGATGGCGGGCGAATCAAAACAATACGACGCACCCCACGCTTCATTCCAGCCAATCAGCGAACACATTGCATGTCCCCGGACATGACGCAAGCCGATTAGCCAATCGGTGTCCTGTCCGCGGAGCGAACAGGGGAAGTGTGTCCGCGGAGCAGACATAGATATCACTAATTTTTTGTGACCTACTTTTTGGTCGTTTTAAAAAAACTACTGAAGGGATTTTCACCAAATTTACAAAAGCACGCTGTCGGGACCAAGCTGTTGCTCCTGCTGCAAATTTGGTAAACATCCGTCCAGCGGTTTGGGCTGTAGGCGTGAGCAAAGTTTTTCCCACATTCAGTCTATGGGAAAAAAGACATTTTGGGACCCCCCCCCTATAACTTTGCCTCCCCTGGACCAAACCTCTTCAACCATTGCAAAACAATTCAGAGTAGGCCATATACTTTTTTTTGCAAAGTTTGGTGAGAATTCATCCAGGGAAAGCAAAATTATAAGTCACCCAAAAAGTGTTCTTCCTATGGGATTAAGCAATTTAACCATAACTGCACGCCCAATACCGTGGGCCGTGTAATGAACATAGATGAAGTCTCCAAGTACTATAACATTACATCCCAACCACTCCTTCCATGTGGAATGCCAATGTCAATGTACACTGTATCAAAGGTAGCAATGTATGTCATTGCTTACCTCACCTAAACTGAACAAATTGAATTGAATCGTCTCTGGGATGACATTTCAATTTGGCTAAAATATGCTGTCACACAGGATGCCATGCACAGAACATTATATCAGAAACATAATTTTAGCATAGCTTTTGTCCAGCGTGATTTTGAAAAAGAGTATTTAATTTCTGAAAGTCATTGATTGTCTAGTGGTAGAAAATCCACACGCTCAAGGCCACAATTTAGAGGAGAATGTAATACCTTCAATGCTGCTTCTGCAGTAATTAAGAACAGCATTACATAAAAAATGTAACTTCTTGCAAACAAATATTTGAAGATGAAGTTCACTGAGAAGAACAAATAGATTCCAAAATAGCACAATCCACTCCTGAAGGAGATCAGCCATCACGTGCTGGAAGCAAAGAACCACTCATAGTCCCACCCATCCAAAGTTAAGCTGAAAGAGAAATGAGTGAGGTTGAAAATGCCATGCTACAAAGCAAACAGGCAGAGAAAAAAGTGGCTGTACTTGTAGCTCTATTAAATGAGGACAATTTAGAAGTGGAAAATGGATCACAGCATGAGAACAGAAAATGTAGCTGCACAACCCCATTTCCTGTAAATCAGTGGCAAGAATGGCTTTAGCAAAGGTTTTCTGATTAAATCCATGTATCCCTTCTTGCAACAAAAAAAGCTAACAGTGTGTAACAGCATGTAACATTATGTAATACATTAGTACTGCCTAAGAGGACTTGCTGTTTACCAAAGAGTGGTGTTACCTTACATTACTACCTATTGCTCTCAGTGAAGCATGACATCAAGCAAGAATAAACACATTTGTCAGCAACACAAGACATTGGTAGAATTCTGCATGAAATGAATGTGCTAAAGATGAGCTATGAAGAACTGTTTGGAGGAAAACATGTTCTTGTGTTTGGTGATCTGCTTCAGTAAGCACTGGTACACACTGTTTTCAAAACAATCAAAAAATCTTGTACAGGCAGCATTGAAAATGTGAATATATTGGTTATATTCAACTACGGGAAATTAGTGCAAAATATGCATCCTACTACAGCAGACAACAACTATGTTGAAATGTTTGGAAACATATGAACCAGTATACATTCTGACCATGTCAAAACAACCCTGAACATAGGCTGATACAGGTCCTCAGCTAATGGATCTGTTAACACGCACAATGTACACTGTATGTGCTTGATCTCTATACTAACAGACTCTGCACATTTAATGAAAGTGTGCCTAAAAGAAAGCAACTGATAATCTACATCAAGAGTGTGGACAAGTTAAAAGTGAATGACATCTCAGAACTGTGTGCCAAAAAAGCCATTGTCCATCTAAATTAACTACATAAAATCAGTTTCGAGCTGGTTTGGAAAGAATATTGACTCTTTGCCTGAACTGCTGAGTTTCCCTACAATGCAATCTGGATGCAGAGCAGGGTTTGGTAAATAGTTCAATTGGCAGAGTGATTTGCATACAGTCTCCTCACAAAGAATGATATACCATCTGTCATTATCAAAGTTGGCAAACTTCAAGAATCCCAATAACTGTCCACTCAGCCACATTTTTCTACATTGTAAAGAAATGTATGTAGGAAGAGAGCAATGATCTCTTTGTCTGGCATACACAGTCAGTATTCAGATATCTCAAGGTCTCACCATCAATCAGGCACTTGTAGATATTGTTCACAAAGTTTGTAAAGATAGATTGAGTTATGCGACACACATAAAAGTTCAGAGGCTTAGAAGTCTCTTCTTGATTCACTTTGACGGTAACTTACCTTTGCAATCAAACATACACCATATGTCATGCATGGTAAACCCCACACATGTACTTGTATTTAGTACCACAAGAATGTAAATCTAATAAAAGACTCACAGCAAAATGTGCTACTGTTTCAAGTCCCTGTTGAACCCACACAAAATAAGTAGCAGAATACACATCATACTCAGACGCTTCACATGCTAGTCCATTGAAATGTAAAAAAACACCACTGGAGCCAGTTGTTATGCAAAAAATGAATGAATATTCTGTTTGATTTATCACAGCTAGTATACCACATTTATGTTTATGACTCAGAACATTTATCTGGTCCACAGAAATGCAACAATAAATCCATATGTGACCCACAGAATGTCATCAATAAGACATATAGTAGATGTATGTGGAGCCATGGTTACGTGTTCACTGGTGGCTATTTTACCCTGGCCAAAGGTCAACATACGTGCCACTATACCAGGCCCATCTGACACGTCACTCTGGCTAATGGGCACAATGAATTTCCCTACCCCTACTGTTCACAATGTAAACACACTGTAAACTCAACATTCACTACTTTACCTAAAACCTCATAAATATCCACCAATGTCCATTGACATCATAATCCCTCCCTTCATACAAGGTGTACCGTTGCCAGGTACAGTGGCCACTGTGCCTGGCTTGCAGACAGGCCTGGTGGCCACTTTATCCTGGCCGGAGGCCTCAATAAAGTTCACTATGGCATGTCCAGTGGACACTCTAATCTTCACAGTGGCCATAGTACATTTCACTGCCCTACCTGTTAAAGAATACAATGACTATAATAACCTAAACATTCACTACATTCTCTAAAACTTCATCAAAATCAACCACCTTTGCTTACACAAAAATATGTCCTGACATGCAAAATATCCTCTAAAAAGGGTAAATGGACCATTGTGTCTTCCTGCAGCCAGGCTCAGTGACTACCTTTGCCAGTGATCACAATACATTTCTCAAGGCCAGGCCAAGTGGCCACTTTACAATGGCAAGCAGCCACAATAAATGTCACTAGACCTACTGTTCAGAAATTCAAACGCTACCGTAACCTAACCATTCACTACTTTCTCTAAATCTTCATCCAAATCCATCAATGTGCACATGTGCACCCACACTTGAATCCATCCCCTCATACAAAGTGTCGGCTTTGCCTTGCTTGCAATCAAACACAGGGGCCACCTTACCCCGGCCAGCGGTTGACCACATAAATGACACTAGGCCAGTCAAAGTGGCCATTTTACATTGTCCAGTGGCCCAAAGAAAATGTACCAGGCCAGGCAGTGAGGAATTGCCATTTTTGGACAGGAGAGAAAGGGGAAAAAGTCCTGGAATGTTTTAATTGTATTAAATAATAAAACCATGTAGGTACTTCCATCTCAGAAAGCGTGGAATGCTGACCAGGCCCCCTTTTATGAACTCCATGCCAAAGGCATAGTGAACACAAGTGCAATGCTGCATCAGTATCCTGATGTGCAGCTTCTGCATCCAGTGGCAGAGACCATGTTCAGAGGTCACATGTGTTCCGTTTGACAGCTGCTATGACAGCAAAATCACTGTAGAGACTGTTTGCAAGTACCTCTGCATCTCTATTTGAAAACTATGACAATTATGATAAACTACCAACCTGGTTGCAGGATAATCAGGAAATATAAGCCCTAAGTGATGACTAGTGGTGCATATAAATATTAAGGCCAACTGGTTTCTAGCATACCAGTGTCTCCCTTGTGGACCCAAAGCAGTGATGGGAGCCACTGTGGATTACAGACTTCTGCTTGTCTGAATTCCAGTGAATGAGTCAAAAGGTGGGAGGCACACCTCTGTTGACTCCCTGGGAGAAAGGGTAACTTCTTGCTTGACAGGCCTAGAATCTCCAGCTGGAGATGTCCTGAGATCCTGACTTATAAGAGGCTATTTCATAACAAAGGTTGTGACTCACAATAGGATGCAGCACACCTGACAGACTTTGATGCTTCTAGCTGAAAAAGGGTGGAGTTAGGACAGACAAAGAACACAATTGTACTTGATGAAGGGTTCCTCCATCTTGATTGTCTGTGGGATTTTCACTCCTTCGTGTCCCCATCAATTCCTGCAGGCCAAGGCACTCTGGTCATAACATCAGGAGGCAAGGACCACTTGCCTCAAGGATGGGGATTGGATCCCTTAAAGCAGGCCTGTAATCATTCAATCTAATGTTGCATTTTCATTTTAAATAGGGGGTCTTCCACCTCTATTTTTGTTAACCTTTGTACCTTCAAGGACCTAAGATAGGCATAACTTGGACCGCTTTTTGGAGAATTGATCTTTTCAAAGCCCTGGGCCAATGAGGTGAAGAAGATGTACAGTGCTTCAAAGCAGAGGGAAGCTGTGCCCCCTACCCCCTCCCTGGGCACATTGGGGGAGGCTTTGATTAGTACCAAGTCCTGACACTGCTTTCAAACATCCCAAGCCTGAATGACCGCCTTAGGTGACCATAGACTTCAAAATACTCAACTTCCCCTGGAGCCCACTGAAGTGGGACTCACAGACAACTGATAGCCAGAACAGTCAGGATCCATCTTTTCTCCATTTGAACTGAGTTGAGCCACCTTCAAACCACATTCAACAGCTTTAAAACAGTAGACAGTGCTAGTGCTGTCTTAGGCACTCATTTTTAGGGCCTGTCTCTGTGAATTCTGCTTCCATCATCAACTGCTTGGTTGGTGGCAGCCTGTGATATACTAGTTTTCAGGAGTTTGCTTCTGACACTGATGTATGAGGCTGGACATAGCATCTTTGTGACACTGTCCAGGCTCTCCTGAAAAACACAGGTCACTTTTGAGAATAAGGTGACATACGCCTTAGAGCAAAGAGCACAAATCAAAAAAAGTGCATCCTCTTGGTTTTTTTCATTGCCACTCATTTTTGAGAATCTGGTCCTGTATTAATCTTTAATTTGCTACATTTTTGGTAATGATTTATCTTATTTTCAATAACACATTCAGTAATATTTTGATTTTGTGCAGCTAGTTTACTTTTTAGACTATCTTTGTTCTTACAAAATGATATACAACATTCAAGACACCGTATATTCTCTGTTTACAGGTAATACATTTATATTATTTCATTAATACCATTCAAAATCCCAACTAAACATTTCCATGTAGTAGCCACATAAAATATACATGTCATCATGATACATTATGCCAATAGTGGTAAATGTGTATCCACCTTATTGATATTTGTCCATTTTTAAACATCAGTAAAAACGTGAATCTACGTTCTATCAAAACGTATCTAAAAGGTATCACAATTACAAATAGTCATCACACATGCATAAACAACATCCCATGCTTTGATTGCCTCAATAAAAAGAAAACAGAATGGTCCACTTTGGCAGATTCAGTTTGAAACATACAATGCCATTCCTTCCAAATGCTAGCTTCAGGAACAACATTTTGGATGCATCAATGTATCCATGTGTAAATGAGCTCATATATCTCAATTACTGAAAAATGTTGCCTCTCAGAAATATAGACAATAAACATTCAAACATCTTGACATTCGTGTTGTGTATTTTGAGTACACTAGATATCAGCTGTGTACAATAACATTAAATAGGTTATAGAAGAAACACTATGGGGGGGGTCATTCCGAGGTTGGAGGTAAGTAACGGTCCTTACTGGCATGGGGCAAATAGCGTGTCCGTGTAGTCAATAGCCCGCTAATAGACGGCTATTACGACTTCGCGGGCACGAGATTTGCACCATGCCGGTAAAGTCATTACCGCCATGCCATTAAAGGTACGAAAAATGCCCTTAGCGGCATCATGCATCGCGCAGATTGCACTACCAGCATGAACCAAAGCAGCATTAGCGGTCACCGCTAATAGCAGTGACCGCTAATAACGGTCACCATAAATAAGCGGAACTGGAAGTAGCGTCATTGCACAGGAACGGGAAGGAGCACGGCGGACATCTTTAAAAACACAATCCATTGCCATCCTCAGCACACAGGACCTGTGGGACTGTGCTGTTTGTTGGAAACTCTTCATCTAACACACCAGAATGCCCGAGGCCGTCAAGAAGGACGCCGCCCACCAGCGCAAGGAGCGCTTCAATGAAGACGAGTTGGAGATGCTAGCTGGGAACCTGCAGGAACATGCTGAGATCGTGTTCGCACACAGCATGAAGAGGGAGGCCATCATTAGAAAAAAAGAGATCTGGGCACTTGTGGCGCAGAAGGTGAGCGCAGTCAGGAACAACCCACACACCATAAAAGACTGCAGGAAGCATTGGGTTGACTTGCGGCTGCGAGTACGGAACATACTATCAGCAACAGGAGCCAGGCAATGGGAACAGGCGGAGGAGCCAGCTCCCCCATCAAGCTGTCCCGATGGGAGGACATCTGCGCCAGCATGATTGGCATTGAGGGGATAGAAGGTGTCTTTGACATGGAGTGTGGTGCCACAACATTGGCGGATGGAGGTGAGTGTCCTAAGAAAATACTGTAATGCAGAGTCTGATGAAAGTCAACCAATCTGTCCGTCCAAAGAGGCAAGCCATGGCACATCACACACACACACTCCCAGCAACGTTGTGAGACGCATCACAGACACATGCAGATGCCTGCAGCAAGGCAATGCCATACCTGACATATACCACACAAAATGTAAATGCCATAAGTCACACAGCATGCAGGCCCCAGCAGATATACATGTCACATACCATAGGTCTTGGCCAACATGAGTGACCCCGACATATCCCTGCTTAACCCACCCATGCATCAAACAACGTGATCATCCCAACTCAAATGCCTATTACCCTTAATTGTGTGGATGATCAATTGTCCAAATGTATGTATGATGCCTATCAAAACATCTCTCATGCCGTCCCTCTCTTTGACCCCCACAGCTCTGACCATGACAGCGATGCCCAGGATTCAAACCTCGTGAAAACCACACCCGGAAGAGGGCCCGGGATGAGGCCAACCGGCCTTCGACCTCGAAGGGCCAACCCAAGGGCCGCTGTGCACCACCAATGAAAACACCCCAGGTTGCCAGTGCACCGTTCTGCCAAGGGCCATAGAGGAAGAAGCGCCAACACCTATTGCACAGCCAGAGGAAACAGCTGAGGCACCACACTCGGAGGAGTCAAGTTTCGCTGGGGAGGTGGTAGCCACAGCACCCCAGGCTGTGGAGGAGGCCCAGGATGAGGTATGGAGGGTTATTGCACTGTTGTTTTCATTGTTAAATTCAATACACCTGTTATGTCAAAAGCAAGCCCTGAGTGGACATTCATTATTGCGCATGTGTCATTTCTTCATTTACAGTGCATAGTGTGCATTTACCCCCACACCCAGTGCCCTCTGTCAAACTATCATGTCACCCTCTGCAGCCATGTGTGTCAGTAATATTGTGCAATCACTGACTGATGCACAGCACGTCCCTCCTGTGCATCGGCACTGCAGTGAGGTGCAGCCACTTCTTTGTCATCCCCTTCATCATCACCAGGTGGTTGCAGTTCATTGTCAGGGGGCAGGGGCACGTTGCGTCAGATACACATGCTGCCAGATTATCGTTGGCCACATGCATATGCCCCTGGATGTATGCATGCCATTATTAAGCCCTCCATGTGTCCTGTGGCATGGATTATTGGTGTGGGTTGCATCTTCAAGATGATAGACGGTGTGCTCGGCCGTGTTTTTTCTCATGAATTCTGTTCGCATACAGCTGTGTTCGTGTCCATTTAGTGATGTGTAGCGTTCTGTAGGATTTTCTGATGGGGAGCGTTGGGAGTAGGCTCTGCAATGTTAGGCCTTCTGTGCTGATTTTTTCCATGGTGACATGCGGCATTCCTGTGGTTGATCCGGGATATCGGGCACAACAATGTGTGATGATCTTGCTTGCGTCACCTCCCATCTGCACCTGGTTTGAGTGGTATTGCTCGCGATTGCGGTAAACCACCTCCAAGGCATGGAGGCCACCTTTTGTTTCATTAATCTCCTGGGGAGTCCGTGTTAGGGATATGTATTCCATTGTGTGCTTGAGGAGGGCATCCAGCACTTGCTTCAGGATGTGAGTGAATAAGGGTGGTGATATGCCATGCATGTGCCCCACTGTGTGCTGGTAGGTGGCTATGGAAAGCAACTGGAGCACTGACACTACCTTCAGTAGAGGGGGGATGACGGTGCTTATTTCAATGAGGCTGGCAATCGTGTATCATGTCCATGATGGTGTTGATGGTGTCCCGTTCCAGACTGTACATGGTGTGGTTGTGCTCCGGGGTTGGGTTGGAAGGACTGGCTCTGATGTTTGGGATTGGGGGCTGCATCCGTGGTTACACTGGGTGCACTGGTGGGGCATGCTGGGCCTGTCTCACCCTCCTTCTCCTGCTGTGTCTCCTCTGTGGTGCCTGCTGTTGGTGTTGGTGTTGTTGCAATAGATGCATGTCCTCCAGCTGAAGTATTGATGCTACTATTGGATTGACCTGGGTGTGGAAAGGTGTGTGGTGTGTGGGTGTGCTCCTTTTGTTCTGGCCCAGACTCCATTGCCTCTACCTGTGCTGATGGTGTGCACCTGTGGCAGTTGGGAACACTGCACATGGCCTTTTACGGTTGGTCAGCGATGCCGGTATTTACGGCATGCCGGTATCCACTTTCACTTTTAGTGCCTTCATGATGCCGGTATTTGCATGTCCGCTTGACTTGTGATATCCTTCAGTTTACGGCATGCCGCTATTGCCTGTATGATGGCCCGCGTGCCCACGCCCATGCCGCTATTAGAGGCACCGTTATTTACGGTGCCGCTAATAGCTGTTTGGCTGGTCGGAATAGCCTGGAGCGGTAAGCGATGCCAGTAATCCTTTACCGGCATTGTTTATCCCTTACCATCCCTTACCTCCAACCTCGGAATGACCCCCTGAGTCTGAGTGCCTCTGAAAAATGGTATACAATACAGCTAATACTCTCAAGATCTGCAGAATGATTAACATGCACAGTTGTAAGAAACAGCGACAATGGAAACGGCGTATGGATGTTAACATGTCTAAAGTAAATAACCCCAGTAGTCTACTCAAAATAGAAAAGACCACTTTAACCCCTTAAGTGCAAAGGACGAGTAGGATCGTCCTTCTTGCATAGACTTGCATAACAGGAGTCTGCAACACTGCTTTACCAGGATTATACTGATAACTGCACCATCTATTCCCAGAAACACTATGCTTGATGTCTGAGTGTCTTTGAACATGTTTATGCAAGGCCGTTAATGCTCTACAAAGAGGAATTGATATTTCTCTCCATTTCCGTATTTTCTGTTTTTGAGAAGAAGTATGCTTCTCCAGCACTACATACAAGTTTACCTTGGAGGTTTACAAGGAATGTTGGTTATATGTGATTTTAGCAAAGGTAAAATCAGAGTGGTACATTTCAAAGTGGCCAAAATACAGAGAAAAAAAAATACTATTTTTTTAATTTGGGGGGTTCCCCCAATCCCCTGTTTTGCTATCCTTGTAACCCCACCTCAACCCCATCCCTACCCATTGTAACCCTTTACCCCACTACCTTATATATATACCGTATATATATTTAATTACATTTGTCAGTATTTTTTCAGTATTTTGGCTTTCGTGAAACTTGCCACTATGTTTTATTTTCGGTAAAATGACTGGGTACCGGTATTTTGTACTCCAAAATACAATATACTCTAGTTATTTCTTCTTTCAAAACGTTGAAGTCACTTTCACAAGTGCAACATGTAGACTCGGTCCTTTAAACATGCGCTTTTATGTTCATTACATAGTCGGGACAAAGGCAACATTGCTCTCTTTTCACATCAATAATAGACACGACCATGACATATTGTGATTCTTTTAATTTATTCAGGTGCGCAATACGGTTTTCATCTCTTCTCGATAGAATCAGAAAACAGAAACCATTGGACCATTTGCCAGCCATTATTCTCCATTATTATTATAGCACACCACTATGAAAAAGCCAGCTTTATGATGTGAAACTGACTTGTTCAGTTTGTTCAACTGTAGAATGTACACACACGAGAGTCGTGCCATGGGATTCAAACCTTTTAATGGATTTCTACTGAACAATAAGCTGCCGCTCTCTTCCCAACATGCTTCTGTTGAATGTTTTTTTTTTACATTCTTAGAGCACTGATATCAAACGCATTGACTAAATTTTATTTTTCATCAAATATTCTTTGGACACTTGGCCCATCATATATATTTTAAGAAAATTGTTTCGATCATTTGTGTGGTTTACTCTTACTCTGAGGTCCTTCAATGCAAGACCTCGACTCACTTTAATGGCAGCTATTTTGTGTGTTTCCTTCTACTGGAAGCTAGAAGCAAGGTTCACATGTCCAATACTAACCAAGGTGCATTGACTCTTACCATTAGCAGCTGCGTGGCCTCTAACTAAACTGAACTGTAAGAGTCTTGCAAACACCCACGTGCTTCCCTCCAAAGAGTTAAGAACATTCAGCCTTTGACACTTCTTGCATTCACATGTGCATATAGGCTAACATCATATTAGACACCATGCTGCTTTCATATAGTGAGTAACCTTATAGCACCCAATAAAAAATAACCCAAATGACTACGTGTGCTGCCGCTCCCAAATGTTTCCTGTAATAAAATAGTTTTTGATGTTCACAAGTTAGCTCTAAAGGATGGATGAGGCTGCCAATTAAAAAATAGTTTGCTTCCAGAACTGTGGGGGAAGTAAAACACAACATGCAATGGGCCTCCTTTTGAAGTGATGCTGTAAAAAGTGTGGTAATGTGGCAGTAATCCTGCCTCATTATTACAGTGGCATACTATGGGTTTAGAAGTAAAGTGGAGGATGCTTCGGGCACTTTGTGGAAGCACATCCTATACTTCCTCGGCGGATTTACTAGCGGAATTACTGTTCACGGTAAATCCAATACAGATCTCCATGGAAACCAATGGACTCCAAACATGGACATTTACACTGCCACCAACTCACAATCCTATGGTAATGCCATGGAACCGTTTGGAAGTAATGTGGGAATGGCAAACAAGTTTGGCTGTAGCGCTGTGGATTTACTGTGTTATTATCACCAAACCCTTAATAACGCCCAGTGTTTCTGGCTTCTGCATTACAACATGTATGTTTCATATAAGAAAGTGTTTCACTATGCCAACTTTCCCAGACAAGTAAGGAAGAAGAGGTAAGTCACTGAAATTGCACATTTTCTTTTCACTCAGCATACCATGTCTTCAGTGATGTTCACACAAATGCCAGTTGTTTCCTCATTTGATAAAGAAACCAATGGCACCAAGTGTAGTGCCTGATCTTTCATTTGTTCCAGGACAAGTTAGACCTCATTCATAAATAATTCCACTTTGTTTAGTACTATGAAGAACCCTATCACATGAGCACAACTTCCATTGAGTTAAGTGGAATCAATCTGAAAAATGCAAAGACATGTGATTTCTACTGAAAACAACAAAACAATATTACAGTACATGTTGCCACTTCTCCACACAATAGGTGTGCTCACGTATGCTGTGTTTTGCAACTTCAAATCATATTGCTTTTAAAGTAATATTTTCTTCAAGAGAAAAACACAAAATATACACTAGCTTGGGATTTAAAATAAACTATAAACATATAAACTGGTTGCTGAAAAAAAAATGAACATTTGCTTTAAGTAACACCTTTGCACTGCAGAAACAGCAGCAACACATTTCCATAGGAAGCTATCTGAAGCAACACTTCCGTAGCACTAAAATGCTGACATTGGAGCCTCAATCTGCTGCTGGCAGGCAATCAATAATTGAAAGCAAATTATCCACACAAAAAATAGCCACCCTACTACACAAGAGAAACATGATTTCTTCAATGCATATTCTTACATTGTCCTCACAAATAAAGAGTTACTATTCATAGGGTATATCGCCACTTCAGAAACTCATCCACACATTGGGCCTCATTACAGGTCGGGCGGTCTGGAAATAACAGTGGCGGTAAACCCGTCGCCACTGTTAATTCCGGACCGCCCGATCCCGAGTCCTGCAGGCGGGAGGTGATCTTCCTGCCAGGTCTGACTTGGCGGGTTAAACACTTCCCGCCTGCAGGCGGACGTGGAAACACCAGCACCATCACGAGATGGTGCCAGTGTTTCCACTTCCCCATTCCCATTGAGCCCTATGGGACTCAATGGGAATGGGGATTTACACCATTCCGCCTCCGGGATTCCCAGGACACCAGGGTCGTAATGCCCTGGTATTTCCGGGAGTCACGGAGGCGGAACGGTAATACGAGTCCGGCGGTAACCAGGCAGTTTTACTGCCTCGGTTACCGCCGGACTCGTAATGAGGCCCATTATGTACATCAAGTGTTTGAAAAATCTGAACCAAAACAAATAAGCATGATCAACCTGAAATGGATAATAAGAATCTTTAAAAAAGAAATATTTTAATGTAGAAAAAATAATCTCCTATTTTTTTGCAGTGGATCCTATGTTGCATGTGATCTATTTAAGCAATACACAATGAATTGGGGGTGTTACCTGCTGGTAATGGCCCTTGGGCCCAGGTAAGAGACCGGAGTGAAAGAAGGGCCCTAAAGATGGACCCTAGTCCATACTAGCCAGTAACCGTTACACCAGCAAGTTATATATAGCTACTAGCAAGCAGGGCATGCAAACACTGGTGCAAATGTTTTAAAAAACATGCAATTTGTCTCAGCACATCCCATGTTCACCAAATTCCTTTAACAATAACTACAAACAAAGAAGGCCACCTTAGAGATGGAAATGGAGTCCTATTATCTAGAGCAGCGGGGTCACAGATGGACATCAGAAACATGGGGAGGATCTAAGTATGCGCCAAGCAGCTGGAATAGTGCGTGGAGATAGGGACTAGTGAGGGAGGGTAATGGAAATGTGCGTGGGGTGGGTGGCCAAGTGGGGGAGAGTGCGAGTAAGCAGTGGGCAAAAATTAAAGACGCCAGTAGCCTGCATTAAACACAGGTTTTACCATTTAAGAAAGACAACATTTGTGGTCACCTGCGCCTCTCTGCAAGTGCTAATACAACATAGAAACAAGAGCAGAAACAATGGCTTCTTTTCATCTCTAGGCATAAGTAAACAGAAGTAATAATTAACAGACCATTTCTTTCACAGACGTTAAGCCAGTCAGATAAATAAGTAAAAAGAAAGAAAGGAGAATAGGTGGGAAAGCATGAATATGAGAGCACACAAGTACCACAACAGAGATATATCTCAATGAAGATAAGTAGCTAACTCACTAGATGGACAAAGAAGAGTGTAGAGAACACAAGAGGGGAGTCATATTTTTTAGATCAGAATAAAATAGCAAAACAACGAAAGGTAAGAAATTGTTCATATGGAAATATCTAGCCGACAATCATAATGCCAAACTGGATACCTTTAAAAAGGAAAACTTAGTTGGGAGCAGTAAAGAGAAACCTACTGTGCAGGACCTCGGGGGATTGCTATGGGAAATCAGGTGCTACAAAACACAGTGGGGGTCATTACAACCTAGGAGGTAACCATGCCGCAATTTGTGCATGGTTACCCCCTTACCGGGTACCGGGTCCGGGTTCCTTAAATGAGGAATTACCGGGCCATTCCATCTTTGGAGGACCCGGTAATTCCTCATTCAAGGAACCCGGACCCGGTACATCCCCATTCCCATTCGAGCCCCCATAGGGCTCAATGGGAATGGGGAGGGAGCTAACAACGGGCCCGTTAGTAACAGGCCCGTTGTTAGCTCCCTGGTCTGCTAGAAGGACCCGCTAAGGGCACCTGCTTTTACCAGGCACCCTTTGCGGGTCCCGCAAGGAGACTCGTAATGGGGCAGTAAGGGGTTGATGGCTCTGCAACATCACCAGCACCATTAACCCCTTACCGCCCACCTCGTAATGAGGCCCACTGACTTTTCCCTCTTCCTTAGTTCAGAGTTTCAAGTACTTCTTAAGATATCAAGGACATCTGAGACCCTGCCTCTGCAAGAGCCGATAAGTCACACTGTCCTTGAACTTAGGTGTGAAAAAACATTAATGTTCATATCCAAATTATAGATGACGTGGAGTTAGTGATTATTCAGACTGGTAGTGGTTACTTTTTGGAATTTCATAAGCTTGACCTTGTGCAGCAGCCTCATGGGTATTCTACTCATGGTCAAGTCAATGCAGATTGGGAAGGAATCTTTAGGAATGTAAATGCACTTGAAAATCAACATCAGCACAGAGACTCCGCCCACCCTTCCATAGTTCTGGGTCACAGCTTTAGCTTGGATTGTGGTACTGAGAAAAACCTGGTGATGAAGGAAGATGTTTTAATATCTCTGGTGACATTCTTGAGATAACTTCTTCTTGGGTCTCATGTCTAGGCTTTCTTTGCTGCTCTCTTTCTTTTCATTCAGGTTCTTGAATCCAAGTAATTTACTCGTGGCTGAAAGTACAGCGGGCAAATCGTTTGCATGAGAAAGGTGCAAACTACCAAATGTCTGCACCTTTCTCATTCGAACACACATACATTCTCACACCCACACACACACAAAACACACCCATAACACACCCATAACCCCCCCACCCCACCCACACCCTCAGCACACCCCCACCCACACCCCCAACATAAACAAACCCCACTTACCTTCACCTTCACGCTGGTTACCTGCAGCAGCAGTTCCTTTTCACGTCCGTGATCGGGAACCGGCGCTGCAAGGTCCTTTTCTTTTCTTTATTTTTGAAACGGAAGGCTGCAGGGGTATCCCTCGCAACCCCCACTCACTATACTAAAAAGTATACTGAGCAGGTCTATGCGGGGGACACCCCCGCAGCCCCCGTTTTTTTTTCAATGCTACCACCAAAGGTTCGAACTTTTGATGTTCCAACCTTTGGTGGTAGCATTTTTAGAACTTTTGATCAATGCAACCATTTTTTTAGGTAATTTCGACCTAAACCCAGGTTCTTTGTTGTATTTCAATCAACTCAAATTCTATGCTCTTCTGGAGGAAGCATTACTTTAGGGAAACAAGAAGCACTGGGTTCTGTCTCCATAGATTTCTCCTCTCTTTCAATGTTTCAGAAAATTCTTCACATGAACTAAAATAGGCATATTTTCAATCATCCCTCCCCTTTCATCCTTTACTTGTATATGTTTAACAGGGACAACGACCTCTTGTCATTGTCCCACCTGACCTGCTGATTCATTCTGACCAAGGTGTCTGTGAGCATTAGTGTTTAGAATGTCCCTGATGGGATCCTATGATTTGACCAATGCTCTCTGTGGAATGATTAGTTGTGAGAATTGTTCTCTACTCTCCGGACTCAGGGGTGGTCTATGGTCATATCCCTGTTCTACCCAAGAAGGGTAAATATCTCTTCTAGGAGAGTAGTTTTGGTAACTCTGACAACTGTTGTTATATGTGTTGCTTGGAATTCACCCACAGTGAAAATGGGATGTATTTTCTTGGAACCTAGTAGGAGCAGGACAATTTACCTGATAATTGGTTCCAGTAGGTGACGATTGGCTTCTCTTCCTGGGGAAATTCTGTCATGGGGGACCTAATCGAGACACATTCTAGCTTCTATGTGGATGATTAGTCCACTTGGAGCAGTTGAGATCGCATGTATTCTGTCATAAGGACCCAATCTAATTCTGCACAAATCAGTTTCTTTTTTAAAACCTCTAGTTCATTCCAATCATTTCCAGCAGTGTTGATCTGAGTGCATGTTACTACCCAAAATGGAGGGGATAGCTAAAATGCCCTCCTCTAGATCTTCTGGATAAGTAATATTACTATTCAGCCACGCCTGGTAAATCTTTGAGCAATAATTAAAATAAATGTTTCCTTTAAGAGAAAGTACCCTTCATAACATGTTATATTAAAGTATAGTATAGAATATTAGATTATCAAAAACCCACCCACAGAAATGCACTATTGTTCTGTACTAGCTGTTATCCCATAAACATACGGGACAACTTACCATTCATAAAATATCTGAGGTAAAGGAGAAATTACTCAAGTCGACAGGAATTTGACATACAAACCAAACATCTTAAGTCTCATTTTCCTCACAAGGGTATCCAAAGAAGGTAATATACCATGCACATAAAAGATCAATGCACATACTAAGTGAAGTAACTTTGTGACAAGGTAAAAGAGAAGTCTCTTCAAAGTATCAATTCACAGCGGGACTTACTAATTCAACATTGGTTAACCGAATTAAAAGAGAAATCCCCAAACTGAGGCCATTCTGGAATGTGGGACACATTGATATCACTTGTCGCACATTTGCTATTAAAGTCTGCACAAATCTAAAAGACACTCTGGTACATTTCGATCAATCAGATGTAAGGGAGCAGCAATAATGGTTGTGGCTCTTTCCCAGATCCAGGGGCCACAGCCCATGTGGTTCATGTTCCGTATATGCGCCGAACTAGTCACAGCATGGAAAACAACATTGAATGTCATACCCCTTGGATTCAAAAACATTTTACTAACTGTAACTTTGACAATGGAATTTATCTTATTACATTTCCTTGTGATTCACTTGTGATTTCCTTGTGATTGGCATGCCGAATAGACCAGTGAGGAAATGCATTATTGAACACAAATTCGGTATTCCTAGAAAAAGGACAACTTCACCAGTGTTTGACCATTTTATTATTGAGCACAAACACACAGAGTACTAATTTATATGTAGTGTCCTTGAGAAAATACAAAAATCTGCACTGGAGATATCAATGTCATTCTGTTTAAACATGAACAACCATAGATTTCTAAGCTCAGAAAAGATAGTAATGGCTTAAACAAAACAATTGTTTGGCAGCATCTGGCCACTTTAAAGTATGTACACCGCAAGCACTCTGTCTTGAGAAGAAATTGCATTATAAAAAGAGGACTGGCTCCCTTTTTGATTATATGTCATTTTCAAGCATTAGGTGGACTGAGAACTATACACCCCAACACATTTCTACTCTGACCAGCTCGGTTTCGCCAAATTCTGTGCTTGTAACACTTCATTATTATTTTTATTGGGTAATTTGTCTTGCACAATTATTTCTTCTGTGGTTACAACCCTGAGTATATGTATTTCTTAACTATAAAACTTCTAAATACATTTTAATAAATTCCTTCGATTCTGTGCTATAAGACTCTGACCTTATAGACAACTGGCACACTTCCATACATATGATCATCCAAGAACGAACAGACATGGTCACAATCTTGAGACACCTTACTTCATCATGTTATTAGGTCCATACACATTGCACCGGGACATTTACGTCAGAGACCACAACCCAAATAATAGTAAATGCTGGAATGTTGTGGTACAAATGACTAACCCAGTAGGGTGTACTCCACTGCATTCCTTTCAGCATGAATGAAAGGTAAATTGAGCATAATTTCTAAGAATATTTATGTGAATTTATCCCATTTTTACAATCATTATTATTATTATCTTTTCATGACTTTAGAATACTGACATGACAATGTATGTCATGCAGTGTAGATAGCATGAGGAACGCAGCTAACCTGGATGCTCTCCAAGTAGGTGAAAGAAAATATCCAAATAAAAATGAAAATTAGAAGAAAAAAATATAAGAACAAATTGTGTGAAAAGATGTCAGTAAAGCCAACGGATACAATGAGCTTTGATATACTATCTGTCTCCTTTTAGTAAATCAAAACACTTTGTTTTTTGGTTCAGTGTCTCCACTACATAAAAAGAACAACATTGAGAGAGAAAAAACAAAAAAAGAAATAAAGAAATTGGTCAAAAGGAATATTATAAGACCAAATGTAGGTCTATCAACACAAGCATTTTTTTGATATGGGAGTACCAGTTAATACCAAAAAGAGTGCATGTTTAGGTCCTGATGAATGCAACTAGAAGTTAGTCAATGTCACTGAAACTGGTCAACCATGAAAAGGGACATCTTTTTTGTTGAAATACCCCATCACCTACCTGAAGAAAAACAATTGCTCCTTATTTTAATCAAAGAACCAGGTCTTCATTACGAATAGAAATTAGTGTTTAATAAAATCTGAGGTTTCCCTCATCTGTGTTCCTATTTGAACTATTCTGTCCTAGAAAAACTGAGCCAAGGCCACGAATCTGGCCAACATATTTTCCGTTGCTCCTTTTTTAACACATCACTTAATTTACGTTTTCTAACTCTCTTCAGTGAAATATTAATACATGTGTATGTATGTTTGTTTTTAGGGCAAAACAGTTAGATGTAGTCTCTTCTACTATCTCTTTCCTAGATAGGCGCCATATGAACACCCCATAGGGATATAAACTCACATGAAGGGATAGTTAATTTGCTAAGAAACATAGCAAGTGTTAGCTTGGATGGTTAGTTGTTTAGTGAATGTGGGTTCTTTTCCCTTGCATGTTATCACCTTAGTTGAGCATTGGAAGGATGATGAAAGCTCATTTGTGGCCTTCCTTTGTAGAATGATGTGCCTTGTAGAAGGACAATTAGTATTTGATTTCTTCCAGCCCAGCAAAGAAACTGGAAAACTAGAACATCCATTTAATGAATTCAATATTATTTTGGTCATTTTCCAATCCAAATGATGCCACAATCTGCACATTTCTAAATACTGCCAAACAGAATCGTTTGCATTTTTATGGTAAGGAGTCCTAAAGTTTTGTATAGCCTTAATCTGCTTGTTTGGCTGTTCCACAAACTGTGATTGTGGCTTTCGTATTTTTTTCCTCCTCACTTGAGTTCAACTACTCTCATCAGAGTCAGAACCACTGCTCGAATCCCCTTCCCTATTAGCATACCTACCCCGTCACAATTACAATAACAAAGCTTCCTATGTGTACAATATGGAGGATCCACTTCATTCTCTTTTTTCCATTTCTCCCTTGGTCTTAGGCCAGATAGAAGGATATTTCATATTTACACTTAGAATAAGTATTTTTCCTCTACCTATGAGTTCTGGCGTATCCTCATAATCCTTGGTATAGCTAGGGTTCTTTAAAATGCCCTTTTTAGGTTGCATTTGCAGTCTCTCTATATCAGTCCGACAAGCTAAATGTTTTTTTCTGTTCCATCATATGCTGTAATTCGGGTTCCCTTACCTTATTTTCATATCTTGATTAACTAACTCTATGTTGAGAATATGTTCATGTTCTCTCATGTCCCTTACTAACATACTAGGTGTACAACTCCCCTTTTCTCTCACCTGAATTTCTTGATATTCCTCTGTATCTGACAGGGAAATCAAGTCTTCCAGTGTACATGTGTGAGTTTGGAAAAAGGAAATGTTATGTCTTGTGCCCCCTATAACCTAACTATGATTAATGTGCCAAAAACAGCAGTAGGACTCTGGGAACTTCTGGGCATCAGAGATGTAGTCTCAGGGATTCAGGATAACCTCCCTTCTTCAATGAAACATATCTCTGAATTCAACTAAGTATCATGATTTGTTGTCTCAATCTAGCATGATGGTTCATTCCAATGATCACCTGCTGTTTAGTGTGCACTAGCTGTTTCCTATATTCATTCAGACTATCCTTGCTAGTGTTGAACGCTCTAGGTTTGCAAGTCAATTCATCTTTCATGTTTTTATAGCTCTTCTGCAAGGAATAATTGTTTCTAAATATGTGTTTCTTCCACTGGCTCTTGATAGATAGTATGACAGCTCAGTATTACTTTCTTTGGGTACTCATTCTCTGAATCATCAAGAACGGCTGTTTCTAATTTTTTTTCTGAATGTTACCTCTATTTTTTGCAGTAATTCGTCTACAGCCATTTTACTTTCATCTTACTGGGATTTTGCCTGTGTCAATTTTAAGGGGAAGTGATCTATTTATTGAACTGTTGTGTTTTTCTCCTGTGGTAATTGAGCTCATTGCTTCTTAATGATTATTATATCACTATATAGCTGACCAAATTTCAACTTATCATTATAAAACACAATATGTTTCTCATTTGCCCCTTTACTCACTTTCAATTGCATTATTATATGCACACTATCATCAAGTAAGCTATTGGCATAAATGGTTTGATCATTTATTTTGATGCTTAATGTATCATGTGTTTATAGACAATGAGCCTCATTACGAGGAAGGCGGCTACGGAATGAACGATGCCTGCAAGGGATCGGCACCATTCATTCCGGGACGCCCTATTATGAGGTCTTGCAACAGGTCCCGCTAAGGACGTCTGGTCAGACCAGGCGTCCTTAGCAGGTCCCGCTAGCAGACCAGGATGCTAACATGGGCCCATCATTAACGGGCCCATTGTTAGCATCCTCCCCATTCCCATTGAGTCCTATAGGGGCTCAATGGTAATGGGGATGTACCGGGTTGGGATCACGAGAATGGGAATTACCAGGCCCGCCAAAGTCGGCATGGCCCGGTAATTTTATATTTCTGGAAACCGGACCTGGTACCCGGTTTGGGGGTAGCCATGCTGCTAAAAGCGGCATGGCTACCTCAAAACTCATAATGAGGCCCAGTGACTATGAATGTTTTCAGTGTTCAGATGTTCTTTGTCTAGACGTTGTTTAGTGTTTCTTCACACTTTCAGTTCATTGTGTTCTGATTCCACTAAACAGTGTTGTTTCTATAGTAACATGTGCTTGTTACCCAGAGACTCCACCAATTGTTTTATCTTGTGTTTACACTGATCATAAGCTTGCTGCACGAGAATCAATTCTGCTGAGGTTGTATTAGCATGTTCTGTAAAGTGGGGGAAGTGATGTAAGTATTCAGGCTACATGCCCTCTACCAACTAGAGGTGGAAGAAGAAATTGGCAGAAATATTCACAGACATTTGTGTTTCCTCCCTGCCTATGGAGATAAGGTATATATTTTGTAAGCTTTCATCTGGTGGACTTTCTGGGGCCAAACTATCTGTTACAACAGTGTTGATCATTTTCACTTTAATTTTCCATATCTTAATGTCTTTTGTCAACCATCTGCCATGCATAAAATATCTTGTTAATGCATCGGTATGAGCCACATGCAAATTTGACCTGACGTTCTAAGGCGGTATGTCTAAATTATATAAAATAAACAATCCACCAGAATAATTTTTCTGTATTTTAAAATCCACTTGTTTCAAACTACAGTTTCACAAATGTGAATTCACCGTCACTACATCCATACTCTTTTTAGACTATGGCCCTCATTTTAGGTTTGCTTGTCCGGATAAAAGTGCCGGTAAAAACGGTTACCTTTTTGAGACCTGCAAATTACAAGTCTGCTGGTAGGGGCAGTGAACTAAAGGCAGGCCTGGCCTGCCGGTAGTTCAAGCCCCTACCGGCAGTTGGTTCACTGAAGAACCGGCACTGTTACTAACACTGCCGCTGCTTCAGTGTTCCCATTCCCATGGAGTCATATGGGACTCCACGGGAATGGGAACTTACCGTTCTTCTGCCACCGATAATATCCCAGTTTTACCAGGATATCGGGCAGCAGAAACGGTAAACCGAGGTTGTCAGTAGGCCGCCAGTAGCACCAGGGGCCTACTGGCAACATCATAATGTGGACCAATACGTCACAGACCATCTAAATCCATGCACTAATGCAACTTCATACACATCTGTGATCTTGGGTATATTCTGTTTTATTGAATGTATAAGTACAGCAATATCACTGATTTCATCAATTGAACATCCCAGACAAGCTCCCAGACAAGCTCAAATTTTGTGTAAGAAATATTTTGGTCAATGTATATATATTTATATATTACATCCAGTGGGCAGACTCAATAAAATACTCCTTAATTATACAGTCCCAGCCTGCACCTCTGGGCAAGAAACATGTGATTTTCTAAAAAAAATCTGATTTATTTAAATATAAGGAATTAAAGGTGAAATCATGACAAGGGTGCGTTCCTGCTTTATGGATGGGAAGTCACCACAATGTTACACAATCACAGACAGGTGGTCTGAAAAACAAAATTACCTGCCTACATTTATCGCAGCATACCTTACATTCAAGCAACCATTTACATAATCAATTATTTGTCTTATTAAATTCTAACTTACAATATGTCTGCTAACTTTACATCTTCCGCTTATCACCCAAAATGTCAACTCTTCATTTACATCAAAACATTTATAAATGGCACGTGAAGTTACTTGTTTAAATTATGCAAATACTTTGCTTTCCCCAGTGACACATACACATGCAAGAATCAAAGAACTGTTTCAGGTCTCTTGCTCCCCCTGAAGATCCGGTTCGGTGGGCTGCTAACATGAGTGTGCAGTTTACAATATGATTGTACTGTCGTGCATTAGAATTTTGCAGGGTATTTTGACTCAACCACCCAACGGAGAAAATGATTTTCAGATCGTATTGTATATATATATATATATATATATATTCAGTGAAAAAACTATGTTAAAGGGAGGTTATATTGAAGTTGCGCTACTAAAAACCTATGAAATTCAGTGAAAAAAACTTTGTTAAAGGGACGTTATGGTTCCAAGTAAAACCGAAAAACCCTTGAAATTCGCCAGTTATGGTAAGCTAAGCAACCATAACTCGCGCCACCACCGTGCACTGATGACATCACATGTCGGATGCCCCCTTTTTTACTTTCCTGACATATCTAGGCCACATGATTTTCTTCAGACACAGTCAGGAACTAAAAATTGTAAATGTACTATATTTGTAGACTTATCCTTCAAGTATGTTCTTACAATAATTCCCTTATGGTCCAGTCATATCATATGAAACATATACATAGGGGAAGACACAACCTTGAAAGACAGCAATCCATTTTGTGCATTAAAATTATCAGTAGAGTTATCAGCACTTTCTGATAGTTTTGTTGTTTTTTTATTACTGTACTTTCCCTGTATATGCTCATATTTTTATATGTTGTACTCACACTTTTTTCCTTAGGGTCCAGACACATCATGTGATAAATATAGATAGGGTACGTAACAGCTTTGAAACAGAGCAATCATTTCTCTGCATAAAGGTAATCAGTTAGGTTATGAACACTTTCTGCTACTATTGCATTTTTTTTTTCTTACTTCAATTCCCTTGTATATATTCATATTTGTATTTGGTGTTGTCTCTTTGTGATTTGTCTATAATAATGCATGTATGTAGTAAGTGGGTTTTATTACGTACTTATCACAAGTTTCACTGTACGCAAAACTCTAATATGAAAACAGTTATCATTTCACTATTCAACATGGCAAGCTTATGAATATTGCACCTCCATCATGTATGCTGCACACAATGCCTATGTTTCTACATGAGTATCTTAGTATACTGGATTGAAGTTAATAATAGAATGCTATTTATATCAATGCATAGTTTAATGCACTGATTAGCACTTGATATTTATTCCAATAATCTTTGACACTTTTTTTTTTTAACATTACAGTAAGAATGCCTTGTACAGACTTTTCATGAAAGGTAAATGCACATGTGATGTCATCAGTGATGTCATCAATGACATGTGTGATGCCATCTTTGATGTCCTGGGTGTTAGGCTTAGCAGTGCATGGTGGTGGCGCTACTTATGGTTGCTTAGCTTACCATAACTGGTGAATTTCAAGGGTTTTTCGGTTTTACTTGGAACCATAACGTCCCTTTAACAAAGTTATTTCACTGAATTTCATAGGTTTTTAGTAGCGCAACTTAACCATAACGTCACTTTAACAAAGTTTTTTCACTGAATTTCATAGTTTTTTAATAGCACAACTTAACAATAATAACTTTGACTTTATGTACATGTAATAATGAACATACTGAACCCCTTCCACTGAATTTGATGTCCGCAAACTTTTTTGATGTCCGCGGACATGTTCGGACAACAGTACCACTACCTAAAAACTCTGGGAGGGTATGTTTAATTGTTATATCATAACATAGTAACATTTGAAAAATTCACAAAGCAGCAAACATACATATATATGTAGTAATGCATAAGAAATGTAACCCATATATGTAACACACTAACCATTCATTTAAATACAATGTGTTCTAAAATGGAATATACCAAAAAAAGATAAATTGGCTTCCAACAAAATTACCTCACAGACACTCCACAACTAAGAGCAAGACCAGACCTACAGAGTACTCAGAACATATTTTAGCTGAAATAGTAAGTGTAATTCATTTTACTCATATATTCATAAACTTTCTGTATTAGATAAAAAAATATATATATTATCTTTTTTTCTCACAGAAATGTCTAGTACTCTGGAATGGCTAGAGGAGCATTTCCCACATGAGGAAATGTCAGAAGATAGTGAAACTAATGGTACACACTTTACAATATAAACCATTTAATTATTATTATTTTATATACATTTAACATATATATTTTTTTGTTGTACAGAGCATACCAAAATAGAAAATACCGCTGAAGAAACTGTTATGGATAACACTCTTGACAGCATAAAAGAAAAAATGGATATATTGTTGACCAATTTTAATAATTTGAAAACTTTTGTTCAGGAGCATTTTAAAACAAAAACCTCATACCATTGTCCCACATGTACCTGTCCCCCCTCACCATATCCCAGTCAATTATCCCCAAACCCTCTCCATAACCCAAAACGTTTTGATGAGACACCCATCCCTTCTTCACCTGATACCAATCATGTTGAAACCCCTAATTCGCCTGTTTTTGTTTCCGTTTCTGCCTCACCTTCTCTGTCATGAATTGTTAATATATGTTAAATAAAGTTAAATGTTTATATTGTGTTGTAATTAGTTAGCACGTTTGTTCTGAAATGTTCGTAAATAAATGAAAATGGAGGTGTCCTGAAGAACACTATACCTGTCCGTACTCTGGAATGACCTGTCATCAGATAAAACAGTGTCTCAAAAATTATACAGCTTGGGCATAAAAATGCTGTCCCATAGAGAATGTGGATCCTATGAAGCAGCATATTGTTTAACTGGTACTGCACTGTATGGTAAATCTGAAAATATAGTATGGCTAAGTCTTGGTCCAGCTAAATCGAGAAAGAGTTCTAAAATCATACGAAGATATAGAAACAATAGCCAAGCATGATCCCAACAGCCAAGACATTTAAAAAACAATTTATTGGACACATACTACCCAAACAGAAGTAATATTTGGAAACCATGTGTCTATACCACATAGCCCAAAACTACACATAAAGAAATAATATAAAACCTGATGAAAAAAACAGTAAATACAAACGGGTCGATTCATGGAAATAATGTGCGCCGAAAATTACCGCGCAGAGGTGCCAAAACGTGCAAATCGCAGGAAAAGTGCGAAAATCGCAGTGCAAGTGTGAAAATTGCAGGGAAACCATCGCACAGCGATTCATGGAAGTCTGTGCGCGAGAAAAACATTGGATGTGCGCTAAAAATATGCGCCACGCACGCCGGCGCACAGGTCATCCAATAGCGTGCGCCACGGCCACTGCGAAATCGCACATAGCGCGGCGCACATCACAAAAGTAGGCGGAACACGGGGCTTAACACTCGGAATGGGGAACAACGCGTGAAAATATGGGCGTCACGGGGGAAGTACAGGAGGCAAGTGCGCGGAACGCCCACACGCTCGCCTACAACCCGTATTCATGGAATCGAATAGGGCAAACCAGCGCACGGTCAAAGACGCGCACAGGGCCAAACAAGTACGCCACAAGAAAGCAGGTGGTAGCGCCCCTGCGACTGAAAAAAATGTGCGCCAAAATGTGCGCTAACAAAAAGCACCCATATACAGCCATGATGAATGGGCCATACAGTGGCCCTCTAGGACAAATGAGGTGCAAAGGGTCACCGACAAACACGGACACCCGCTGTGTGAAAAATAGCGTGTGCGCGTGTTCCTGGGTGCGCGGGAAGTTCCACACGCGATTAGCCTGGGTACGTGTACTTCGGGGTGCGGGGGAAGTTCCACACGCGATTAGCCTTGGTACGTGTACTACGGGGTGCGCGGGAAGTTCCACACGCGATTGGCATGGGTAGGTGGGGGTGCGCGGGAAGTTCCACACGTGATTGGCCTGGGTACGTGTACTTCGGGGTGCGCGGGAAGTTCCACACGCGATTGGCCTGGGTACGTGTACTTCGGGGTGCGCGGGAAGTTCCACACGCGATTGGCCTGGGTACGTGTACTTCGGGGTGCGCGGGAAGTTCCACACGCGATTAACCTGGGTACGTGTACTACGGGGTGCGCGGGAAGTTCCACACGCGATTGGCCTGGGTAGGTGGGGGTGCGCGGGAAGTTCCAGACGCGATTGGCCTGGGTACGTGTACTTCAGGGTGCGCGGGAAGTTCGACACACGATTGGCCTGGGTACGTGTACTTCGGGGTGCGCGGGAAGTTCCACACGCAATTAGCCTGGGTACGTGTACTACGGGGTGCGCAGGAAGTTCCACACGCGAATGGCCTGGGTAAGTGGGGGTGCGCGGGAAGTCCCACACGCGTTTGGCCTGGGCAGGTGAGAATGCGCAGGAAGTTCCACATGCGATTGGCCTGGGTATGTGTACTTCGGGGTGAGCGGGAAGTTCCACACGCGATTGACCTGGGTACGTGTACCACGGGGTGCGCGGGAAGTTCCACACGCGATTGGCCTGGGTAGGTGGGGGTGCGCGGGAAGTTCCACATGTGATTGGCCTGGGTACGTGTACTTCGGGGTGCGCGGGAAGTTCCACATGCGATTGGCCTGGGCACGTGTATTCCGAGGTGCGCGGAAGATTCACACGCGATTTCTGCAGGGTACGTGTATTTCGGTGGTGCCGGGGAATGCTACACGTGATTTGGCCATGTGGGTCCTTCCAGGTGTTCCCTCTACACCCTCCACGGCCCCTGCAGGCAGCCCACACCACAGGGTACTACACTGAACCCCTGCTCATGTCCCACAGGCAACCCATCCACCATGGCCATGCCCACCAGCCAACCCACATGTCACCTTGCACTACTGATCACCAACACATGTCTCCCATCACCCCCACCCCCCAGCAGTGCAAGGGCAGCCTCCACCAGGCCCCCACCCATGTCTACCACCACCCCCACTTCCAGCAGTGCAGGGGCTGCCTCCACCAGGCCCCCACTCATGTCTCCCATCACCCCCAACCTCGAGCCACCAGGTGCAGCCTCCACCAGGCCCCCACTCATGTCTCCCTGCACCCCCACCCCCCAGCAGTGCAGGGGCAGCCTCCACCAGCCCCCACTCATGTCTCCCACCACCCCCACCCCCCAGGCACCAGGGGCAGCCTTCACCAGGCCCCCACTCATGTCTCCCTGCAACCCCACCCCCCAGCAGTGCAGGGGCAGCCTCCACCAGGCCCCCACTCATGTCCAACTCATGTCTCCCATCACCCCCACCCCCAGCAGTGCAGGGGCAGCCTCCACCAGGCCCCCACTCATGTCTCCCTGCAACCCCACCCCCCAGCAGTGCAGCTGCAGCCTCCACCAGGCCCCAAATCATGTCCAACTCATGTCTCCCATCACCCCAACCCCCAGCAGTGCAGGGGCAGCCTCCACCAGACTCCCACTCATGTCACCTATTACCCCCACCCCCCAGCAGTGCAGGGGCAGCCTCCACCAGGCCCCCACTCATGTCTCCCATCACCCCCACCCCCCAGCAGTGCAGGGGCAGCCTCCACCAGGCTCCCACTCATGTCTCCCTGCACCCCCACCCCCCAGCAGTGCAGGGGCAGCTTCCACCAGGCCCCCACCCATGTCTACCACCACCCCCACCAACCAGCAGTGCAGGAGCAGCCTCCACCAGGCCCCCAGCCATGTCTCCCACCACCCCCACCCCCCAGCTGCCAGGGGCAGCCTCCACCAGGCCCCCACTGATATCTCCCTGCACCCCCACCCTCCAGCAGTGCAGGGGCAGCCTCCACCAGGCCCCCACTCATGTCTCCCATCGCCCCACCCACCCGCAGTGCAGGGGCAGCCTCCACCAGGCCCCCACCCATGTCTACCACCACCCCCACCCCCTAGCAGTGCAGGGGCAGCCTCCACAAGGCCCCCACTCATGTCCCCTATTACCCCCACCCCCCAGCAGTGCAGGGGCAGCCTCCACCAGGCCCCCACTCATGTCCCCTGTTACCCACACCCCCCAGCAGTGCAGGGGCAGCCTCCACCAGGCCCCCACTCATGTCCAACTCATGTCTCCCACCACCCCCACCCCCCAGCCACCAGGGGCTGCCTCCACCAGGCCCCCACTCATGTCTCCCCTCACCCCCGCCCCCCAGCAGTGCAGGGGCAGCCTCCACCAGGCTCCCACTCATGTCTCCCTGCACCTCCACCCCCCAGCAGTGCAGGGGCAGCCTCCACCAGGCCCCCACCCATGTCTACCACCACCCCCACCCCCCAGCAGTGCAGGGGCAGCCTCCACCAGGCCCCCACTCATGTCTCCCATCACCCCCAACCCCCAGTAGTGCAGGGGAAGCCTCCACTAGGCCACCACCCATGTCTCCCACCACCCCCACCCCCAGCCACCAGGGGCAGCCTCCACCAGGCCCCCACTCATGTCTCCCTGCACCCCCACCCCCCAGCAGTGCAGGGGCAGCCTCCACCAGGCCCCCACTCATGTCTCCCAACACCCCCACCAGGCCCCCACTCATGTCTCCCTGCACCCCCACCCCCACAGCAGTGCAGGGGCAGCCTCCACCAGGCCCCCACTCATGTCTCCCACCACCCCCAACCCCCAGCCACCAGGGGCAGCCTCCACCAGGCCCCCACTCATGTCTCCCACCACCCCCACCCCCCAGCCACCAAGGGCAGCCTCCACCAGGCCCCCACTCATGTCCCCCTGCACCCCCACCCCCCAGCCGTGCGATTTGCCTGGGTACGTGTACTTCGGGGTGCGCGGGAAGTTCCACACGCGATTGGCCTGGGTACGTGTACTACGGGGTGCGCGGGAAGTTCCACACGCGATTGGCCTGGGTAGGTGGGGTGCGCGGGAAGTTCCACACGCGATTGGCCTGGGTACGTGTACTTCAGGGTGCGCGGGAAGTTCCACACACGATTGGCCTGGGTACGTGTACTTCGGGGTGCGTGGGAAGTTCCACACGCGATTGGCCTGGGCACGTGTATTCCGAGGTGCGCGGAAGATTCACACGCGATTTCTGCAGGCTACGTGTATTTCGGTGGTGCCGGGGAATGCTACACGTGATTTGGCCATGTAGGTCCTTCCAGGTGTTCCCTCTACACCCTCCACGGCCCCTGCAGGCAGCCCACACCACGGGGTACTACCCTGCACCCCTGCTCATGTCCCACAGGCAACCCATCCACCATGGCCATGCCCACCAGCCAACCCACATTTCACCTTGCACTACTGATCACCAACACATGTCTCCCACCACCCCCACCCCCCAGCAGTGCAGGGGCAGCCTCCACCAGGCCCCCACTCATGTCCCTTATTACCCCCACCCCCCAGCAGTGCAGGGGCAGCCTCCACGAGGCCCCCACTCATGTCCCCTATTACCCCCACCCCCCAGCAGTGCAGGGGCAGCCTCCACCAGGCCCCCACTCATGTCCAACTCATGTCTCCCACCACCCCCACCCCCCAGCCACCAGGGGCTGCCTCCACCAGGCCCCCACTCATGTCTCCCATCACCCCCACCCCCCAGCAGTGCAGGGGCAGCCTCCACCAGGCTCCCACTCATGTCTCCCTGCACCCCCACCCCCCAGCAGTGCAGGGGCAGCCTCCACCAGGCCCCCACCCATGTCTACCACCACCCCCACCCCCCAGCAGTGCAGGGGCAGCCTCCACCAGGCCCCCACTCATGTCTCCCATATCCCCCACCCCCCAGTAGTGCAGGGGCAGCCTCCACTAGGCCACCACCCATGTCTCCCACCACCCCCACCCCCAGCCACCAGGGGCAGCCTCCACCAGGCCCCCAATCATGTCTCCCTGCACCCCCACCCCCCAGCAGTGCAGGGGCAGCCTCCACCAGGCCCCCACTCATGTCTCCCAACACCCCCACCCCCCAGCCACCAGGGGCAGCCTCCACCAGGCCCCCACTCATGTCTCCCTGCACCCCCACCCCCCCAGCAGTGCAGGGGCAGCCTCCACCAGGCCCCCACTCATGTCTCCCACCACACCCAACCCCCAGCCACCAGGGGCAGCCTCCACCAGGCCCCCACTCATGTCTCCCACCACCCCCACCCCCCAGCCACCAAGGGCAGCCTCCACCAGGCCCCCACTCATGTCCCCCTGCACCCCCACCCCCCAGCCGTGCGATTTGCCTGGGTACGTGTACTTCGGGGTGCGCGGGAAGTTCCACACGCGATTGGCCTGGGTACGTGTACTACGGGGTGCGCGGGAAGTTCCACACGCGATTGGCCTGGGTAGGTGGGGGTGCGCGGGAAGTTCCACACGTGATTGGCCTGGGTATGTGTACTTCAGGGTGCGTGGGAAGTTCCACACACGATTGGCCTGGGTACGTGTACTTCGGGATGCGCAGGAAGTTCCACACGCGATTGGCCTGGGCACGTGTATTCCGAGGTGTGCGGAAGATTCACACCCGATTTCTGCAGGGTACGTGTATTTCGGTGGTGCTGGGGAATGCTACACGTGATTTGGCCATGTGGGTCCTTCCAGGTGTTCCCTCTACACCCTCCACGGCCCCTGCAGGCAGCCCACACCACGGGGTACTACCCTGCACCCCTGCTCATGTCCCACAGGCAACCCATCCACCATGGCCATGCCCACCAGCCAACCCACATGTCACCTTGCACTACTGATCACCAACACATGTCTCCCATCACCCCGACCCCCCAGCAGTGCTGGGGCAGCCTCCACCAGGCCCCCACCCATGTCTACCACCACCCCCACCCCCCAGCAGTGTAGGGGCAGCCTCCACCAGGCCCCCACTCATGTCTCCCATCACCCACACCCCCCAGTAGTGCAGGGGCAGCCTCCACTAGGCCACCACCCATGACTCCCACCACCCCCACCCCCAGCCACCAGGGGCAGCCTCCACCAGGCCCCCACTCATGTCTCCCTGCACCCCCACCCCCCAGCAGTGCAGGGGCAGCCTCCACCAGGCCCCCACTCATGTCTCCCATCACCCCCACCCCCCAGCCACCAGGGGCAGCCTCCACCAGGCCCCCACTCATGTCTCCCTGCACCCCCACCCCCCCAGCAGTGCAGGGGCAGCCTCCACCAGGCCCCCACTCATGTCTCCCACCACCCCCAACCCCCAGCCACCAGGGGCAGCCTCCACCAGGCCCCCACTCATGTCTCCCACCACCCCCACCCCCCAGCCACCAAGGGCAGCCTCCACCAGGCCCCCACTCATGTCCCCCTGCACCCCCACCCGTGCAATTTTCCTGGGTACGTGTACTTCGGGGTGCGCGGGAAGTTCCACACGCGATTGGCCTCGGTACGTGTACTACGGGGTGCGCGGGAAGTTCCACACGCGATTGGCCTGGGTAGGTGGGGGTTCGTGGGAAGTTGCACACGCGATTGGCCTGGGTATGTGCACTTCGGGGTGCGCGGGAAGTTCCACACGCGATTGGCCCTGGTACGTGTACTTCGGGGTGCACGGGAAGTTCCACACGCGATTAGCCTGGGTACGTGTACTTCGGGGTGCGCGGGAAGTCCCACACGCGATTGGCCTGGGTACGTGTACTTCGGGGTGCGCGTGAACTTCCACACGCGATAGTCCTGGGTACGTGCACTACGGGGTGCGCATGAACTTCCACACGCAACTGGGCCTGTGAGAGTGGGGTACATGTATTCCAGGGGTGGGCGGGAATATTTACCCGCGACTGGACCTGGGAGAGCGTGCTACGTGTATTCCTGGGGTGGGCGGGAAGATTCACACGTTCGCCTACGACGTGCCGAAAAATAAATGGTCCAATCCTGAGACACGTACGCCAGCATGAAGCAGGCATACGTCGACCCGCGCAGCATAAAAGTGCGCGCAAACAACAAACAAGCTCATACGCCAGGATGAATATACCATTCCTAGCAGCAGTGGCCGTGGGTTACCAAAGGAGGAGGAGGACGAGGAGGATAGTGAGGGGCGAATTTTCACTCCCAGAACCAGCCTTTTTGGGATGCCTGATGACCAGGTGTATGGGAGGTACTGGTTTCCCCCACACATAATACTGGACCTGGTCAGTGAGTGGGAGGATGACCTCACATCACCCACCCTGTGCTCCCAAGCACTCAGCCCCTTGGAGAATGTCCTCAATGTACTGCACTTCTTGGCCACAGGATCGTTTCAGCGGACAAGTGCCATAGTGGGTGGGGTGTCACAGGCCACGCAGTCACGCTGCCTACACCAGGTCTTGAACATCATCACTGCACGCCCATCAGTCCGTAGGCACATATACCTGCCCAGGACACCTGCAGAAAGGCAGGCTGCCACCCTCGATTTCTACGGTGTGGCACAATTCCCAAAAGTGCTAGGTGCCATTGACTGCACCCATGTGGCACTACGTCCCCCAGGGCATCTGAGCACATCTATAGGAACCGCAAGCACTGGCATTCCATCAACGTGCAGGTAGTATGTAATGCTAAGGGAATCATCACCTCAGTATATGCCAACTATCCAGGGTCCACCCACGACAGCTTCATTTACCGAATGTCTACCCTAAGCCGGGACCTAGAAGCTGGGTGGCATGGCGATACATGGCTGCTTGGTGAGTATGAATGCCACTGCACATGCATGCATGTCAGATGCAGAGTTATGTCACTACTCCACTAATGATACCAATCACCTCCTCACCAGGGGACAGTGCCTACCCTCTGAGCACCCACATGATGACGCCAATTCGGAACCCCATCACGCCTCCAGAGGTAAGATACAACACAGCCCATATTGCAACCCGGGGCATAGTGGAGCGCACATTCGGAGTGCTCAAGTCACGCTTTCGCTCCCTTGACCGTTCTGGCGGGCAGCTGTTATATGCGCCCCCAGTAGTGTGCAGGATCATAGTGGCAGCATGTGTCCTGCACAATGTTGCAACACGCCGGGGCCTGGCTGTGGACATGGTGGTGCCCCCACATCCCCAACCACATGCACGGCCGCTGCGCATGGGAGGGGAGAGGGCACTGGGTGAGGCAGCCCGTACGCAGCTGGTGGCTAATTACTTCACATAGAAATCACACCCCAGTGGAGTGCACACAGGCCTGGCACATACCATCTGATAAGCAATGATGACACGACCTGACAATTAAGACGAACAAAGGGACTGTCAACTGTCAGAACCATAGCAGCCTGAGATTGTTCATGTGGAAGTGTCACAATGTGTGCATCCCTATCTACACAAACACCACCAATGCAGGGTCATGAAAAGACACTTCCATGCTGCAGAAATGAATACCCACTTGCAAAATACTACATGAAAATAGTGCCATGTCACCCACCCCCTGCCCGGCACGGCCACACAACACACCATGGCATGTCATGCAATGTGAGAGGAAAGAAATTAATCCCCACAACATGCCCCAAGTGTCAGCAGCTACAGTGTCCCTAATGGAAACATGTCCACACATGAAATGCTCACAGTAATGCACGACCTACAACCCACATTACCAAATACTTACCAAGAATACCAATCACCTACACAAACTCCAACCTACCTTAAACATGACATTACAGACTTAAAAATTAGCTAGCCTCACCACCTGATGATGACAGCCCTCCAAACACTTCCAAGTATACAGTGTTAGAGCCACGCAAGAGTGTAGGTGCACTGCTTAAAACATGGACTCCAGTTCCAAGGTGGACTGCATTGTGAAGACATGAGGAATGGACCTGCAAATATGGAGGATGAGATGGATGCAGAGACACATATCAATACACCATGCAGTGTACAATACAACAACAATATGCACTATGAATGTATACACAGTATTGACTACAGACTGCCCACACAGCTCATGGGAGTCCAATGTCACCATGTACGTCAGTGTCACTTGGGCACACCCTTTGCAAGCCCATGGAAACGGGAAGCAGGAGGGGTGTGTGTGACAAAAACCAAAGCATCTGAACCAAATCCATGACAAGCCTGCCTGTGCCCAGCCACAATGCAGCGTATACCCACGGGAGCCACACAAGGCAACACACTGTCCCAAAAAAAAAAAAAAATCAAAAATGCCTATTAATGGGCCCCGGGGGGTGGGAGAGGCCACCCAGGAGGTCCGAGGACAGGGTGCACACCAAAACCCACCTGTGTGGATCTTCGAAAAATAAACACCTCCATGGGCTCATGGCCTACACGGCTACCCTATTGTGGGATTATCACTGCTGTTGCTATCCTCAACCTCTGCAGCTGCATCAGGAGGTGGTGGCACTATGGGAGGCAGCCCACGCAAAGCCCTAGTCTGTTCCTCCATGGCTGCAAGCATGCGGGTCTGGTAGGTCTCGTTCTGGAGGATAAGTGTGCAGAGTTCCCCATGCAACAACTCACGGGATGCCCGGATCTCTGCCCTAGTTGCCTGCATCTCAGCTGAGAGCGTACGGGTGAGACGCTCCAGCTGCTGTTCTGTCCTTTGGTTTGTTGAAGCCTCAAGCTCAACAAGAGTCGTCCTGAGTTCCAGCCTCAGGGCTTCCCTGTGGCCCTGGGACTCTATGGAGATGGCTTCCTGCAGAGTCGCCAGTGCTGCCCGCCTGTCCCTGTTGGACGCCACATGTGTGACTGGCAGATGGAGTCGGTTGCCTGCTGTAGTTGCTCCATCAGCCTTTCGGGGGGGACAATGGAAGTGGCCACCCTATCCATGGCCTGAGCCATCATATCTGATGATGCTGCCTGTTGGGTTGCCATACCGTAAATGGATTGCTCCCATGCGGTATTGCCAGGTGGCGTACGGCCACCACGTCGGCTGGCACCACACCTGTCTGGGGCAAGGCGAACTGCATTACCCCTCTGATCTGCTGGCCCAGGAACAGGATCAGATGTCGCGGAGTGTGACCCTGCATCCGTAACCACCAAAGGCGTACCTGCCAACACTGACATCCCCATTGAGGGTTCTAACCCTGGTGCAGGTGGGTCGGACAGAACAGAATCCCTCCCAGGAACACTCACCTGCGACGGCACGTAGATCTCATCATCCGAATCGACACCTGAATACAGGTCGGGGGAGGTGCAGCCAGAGACACCCCTTGAGAGCACGACCTGCAGCAGTTGTGGGTTCTCACCCACCACCACACCACGTCCCTCACTGGTGGTCGGTCGGCCCTCAGACCCCTCCTGGGTCTGCACCATCTCCACAACCCCAGCAGTATCAAGTGCGTCTTCCCCTGCAAAGACATAAAAGAAAACAAATGGAAACAGGCATTAGCACTATGGCACACAATTAGGGCTGATAGGCTACAGAAACAGTACTTGATTGACACATGTCCCACATGACTAAAACACTCCCATGCAGGCACCGTCACTGTGTGTGATGGGGAGGCAGATGGCACACATTGATGACACCAAGATGGAAGATGAACACATTTGCTGCATGCTGCCTAGCAGTGGCATCACACATTGGCCAGTGATTGGCAGGTCAAATACACATGCCATCACACAGATGGCATGTACCCTAGCCATGAAGTGAAGAGGGAGAGGAGGTCACCAATTGTTCATTCAGTCCAGTTTGCTCATATAATTGATTATTTTCATTGTAGTGGTTCAAATGTTTAACCTGCAGCTGCCAGTCAAAAACGGTCCTATAGGACAGGGACATGTCTAAATTAATCATGTACACGAAACTGAGCCAGTCCACTGTACCATAGCCATGTCAGACATGTGACAATAGGACTGAGAAATCCCGAGTAAAAGTGGTGGTATGCAAACAATCTGCCTGAATAAACAGAGGTAAATAAGCAACAGTGTTGTGGCAAGATGACACTCCAAGGGCAACTGGCGTGGTGTTGGGCTGGATGTCTAATGTTGGCCGAAGGGATGCTGCTATACCCAAATGCTGGTGCCAAGAATGTATAGGAAGAGGCACATGGGTGAGCCGAAACACTCAGGCACACACACCCTCCCCTGGCACCCAAACAGAAGCCCTCCCACACACACCATGCACATGGATGACACACACATGCATGTGCACTCACCGGACAATGCCTCGTAATCTGCCAGTTCTCCCATGCCTTGGATCTGTTCCTTCGTGACGTAGGTCCCAGCAACCTGCTCATGTGGAGTGAGTTCTAAGTCGTCTGCTGGAGACCCACCTCCAGTCACTAGAGTTGCGGCATGACTTGAGGCCAGCTTATTCTTTGCCCTGCGCTTCAGGTCATTCCAGCGCTTGTAGCATTCATTAGCTGTGTGCCTCACGATTCCAAGGGCACTTATGATGTTCGCAATGGTCTTCCAGTGTGCCTGACGTTGTGCAGGTGTGGTCTTGGATCCTGCAACAATCACCATTTTGCGGTCATGTGCGGACACATATTCTACAAGCGCATTCAGTTCGGCCTCATTGAAGCTGGGCTTCCTTGACGGGCCGGACTGTGTAGCCGTGTCTGGGGCATCAGCCTCTACTGGATGAGCACTCTTCCTCTTCCGCTTGGAAGGTGGTGGGGATCCTGAGTGTCCTACGCCGCTCTGGACACTAGGGGCAGGAGCGTGGGATTGCACACCCAGCATGGGAGTTGGTGCAGCCATTACCTCAAGTGTGATGGTGTCAGGGGGAATGTCAGCATGATGGACTTGGACCGACACTGTCCTGGATGGGTGTGTGAGAGGTGGGGTGGATGGAGCCGCAGCTGCCCCTGCAGCCTCCCAAGCCTGCCTACACGGGGCAGCAGATGATCTAGCTGCCCCTGATCCACGTGGCCTGATGACACCAACGTTCACCGGCGCACGTGGCCTAGACCTGCTGACCTGGAAGTCAGCCATGGAGTCAACCTGTGCCAGGTCTGGTTCCACAGGGGGCTGGTCCAACAAGGGCTGAGCATGGATGGTGTCAGCCACGGTAACCTCAACCAGGGGGGGGGCTTGGGTGTCCCTGACTGCTCCTCCACACATGGGGGGCTAGGGGCACCCTGCAAGTCACAGCCACGTCCCCTACTGGATCCACCACAGCCACCACTTGGGGCTCGGCCACCTTTGCTACCCTTACGGCTTGGTCGCCTCCCAGCCATGGCACTGATGTTATTGTGCGTATGGGAGTCGATGTGAACTATTGTCCTGGGCAATTGGGGGTCAAAGGGGTTGGGTACCAGATGGTAATCGTACCCTAGTGTAACGCTCACCTGATTCCCGCAGAGGCGCCGGTCTTGACTGGGTGAATGCCGTGTCTTCAAAGGTGATGTGTAACACACGGTTGGTTCCTCGGGCTGGACCTCTGTGCACTGTGTGTCTGACTCGGAGAGTAAGATGTCTGCAGATAGAAAATATGGGATTAATGAACTGGCGTTATTGGGTGCCTCTCTCCTCTTCCCTTTCTCTTCTCCTGTAGGACCCCAAAGGTTAACGATCTCACCTTAGGTAGGTGAACGCCGAGCTCTCCATCTGCCTCGGGGGCAGGGTGCCGTAACCAGTATCTTCACTGGAAAAGGGTGCAGGCCTCTTGACCTCAGAGGACTGCTGTCCGTCGTTTACTGCACGAACGGTAAGTTCTGGGCGCTTCAAATGTCTTAAAAGTCTTTAAGTGCGTAAGGCGTGGCTGCTGTGGAGCGGTGCCGAGGAGCACGTGAGTATGGCTTTTGACTTATGTAAAGTTCTTTTGTAATGATACCTCTTGTTTTGCAGGGTTCCGGCGATGGCGGATGGCGGGCTGAAGAGAGTTGAGGATCGAACCCGCGTGAGGAATAGAAGCGCTTGGAAGCACGTAAGTGAGCGCTTGTTGCCTGCTTCACGATGCGCACTAACTGTCTCTTTTACCTTGCAGGTACATGTTCGGAGCTTTAGAGAAGCTGAAGGGTGCTGGGATACCCGCTGATTTCGGCGTGGGAAGGAGTGATGGCACGTGAGTAGTAAAGTTGCCCAATGTCTCTAAACGCACCTTCTTTTGTCTTTCAGATGCGGGATGCAGCGTTGAAGGCCTCCGGAGCGTGCGAAGAGCCGGTAAGCTTTTGTCTTTCAGATGCCGGAATGCAGCGCGAAGACCTCCGGAGCATGCGAAGAGTCGGTAAGCCTTTGTCTTTCAGATGCTGGAATGCAGCGCGAGGCGTTGGTGACAGCCGCTGGACCAGGTAAGAGATGCGCTGCCACTGAAGACCGTAGTGCTAACCTGTTCTTTCTTTGTCTTTATAGGTGCTGCTGAAGACTGGATTCCAGGATGGTAAGCCTTTGTTCCCTTAGGCACAGGATCAGAAGACACGGTGAGCGTTCTGCTGCAGAGAATGCAGAATAACGCAAAGCAAGATTCATCCATCGGGTGTGGTTTAAATAGCCTCCTGTAGTGCTTAGGTGTCTCCTTCCACGGCCTCGCCTAGGTAAGAAAAGAGTTCCTGCTTTCCAGAAGAGTTCCAGTGTTCTGAACCTAGGGAGTGGCTCCTGCCCCACCCAACAGGAAAAGTAGTCCCAACCAGAAGAGGATCAGGGGCTCAACTGGCAGGTAAGTAAGCAGCATGGTCTGCTGCAGGTAAGTCCACCCAAGCATTATGAGCCCGGCGCTTCCAGCGCTGCGACTGGGCATATTTATGAGCCTGGTGCCACTGGCGCCAGGACAGGGTCCAAAAGGTCCCAATTGGGACTGGCCGGCACCCGGAACCGGGGTTATGGGTCTGCTTCCAAGGGAGTTGGGTAAGTCCTGACCCTTTGGAAGCAGAGATCATGACAGCACCCCCTCTCAAGGCTCTTCCCAAACCGGGGGTTTGGGCTTGTTAGGAAATGTTCGATGAAATCTTTTAGACGAGGCGCATGGACATATTCTGCAGGTTCCCAGGACCTTTCTTGGGGGCCGTAACCTTTTCAGTCAATCAGGTAAAATAGTTTAGATTTGGAGATCTTAGCATCCAGGATACTTTTGACTTCAAACTCGAGTTCTCCATCAACTAGGATGGGTTTTGGAGATTTAGTTAGTCGGGTTTTAGGTTGCACGGGTTTTAGTAGAGAGACATGGAAGACCGGGTGTATCTTCATGTGAGGGGGCAAGTCCAACTTGACCGCTACCGGATTTACTATGGTAGTGATTGAATAGGGACCAAGGTATCTTGGGTTGAATGTGCGTGGTCCTCTTAGAGGTAGATATTTGGTGGATAACCAGACTTGATCTCCTACTTGATATTGGGGGGCTTCCTTCCGATGTTGGTCTGCTCCTTTCTTGTATTGTTCTTTAGCCCTTTGAAGGTGAGAAACGGCTTCCTTAAAGGCTTGGGTGATTGTGGAATGCAGGTGGTCTACTGCTGGTGTTCCAAGATCTTGGAGTGGATCCAAATCCGAGGTTCGAGGGTGACTACCGTATAAAAGAAAGAACGGGGTCTTCCCGGTTCCCGAGTGGACAGAGTTATTGTAGGCATATTCGGCTATCCAAAGGATATCTTTCCAAGTTTTTTCAGTTTGTTGCAGCATGCAGCATAAATACTGTTCCAGAGTTTGATTGGTCCTCTCGGTTTGTCCGTCGGTTTGGGGGTGGTGGCTGGTCGAAAGTCTCACATTAATTTGAGCCGACCGACAGCAACTTCGCCAAAAATGAGAAATAAATTGACTTCCTCGATCCGAAATTAGAACCGAAGGAAAACCGTGCAGTCGGACGATGTTTTCGAGAAATTCTCGGGCCAGAGTTGCTGCTGATGGTAAGCCTTTGAGTGGAATGAAGTGCGCCATCTTGGAGAATAGGTCCACGATTACTAAGATCGTATTGTATCCAGAGCATGAAGGTAGATCGGTGATGAAGTCCATAGAAAGCGTATGCCAAGGGTGAGGTGGGATGTCAATAGGGCGTAAGAGGCCGGCTGGTTTTTCCTTTTGACTCTTGTTTTGGGCGCATACTCCACAGGACATTATAAAGTCTCTGATATCTTTTTTCCAAGACGGCCACCAGAAGTAGCGCTTGATCTTTTCCAAGGTTTTGGCCATACCGGGATGTCCTTCCATTAAAATATCGTGATAACAGGAGATTACCTTTTTCTGTAAATCTGTGCTGGGCAGGTATAACCATCCTTGGAAATACAATAGATTGTCCTTCACCGTAAAATCCTTTCCCTGCAGATGCCAATTCTGTATGTCTGCTGGAGTTACCAGTAGCCTGGCTTTATCCTTAACTTCCTCTATGGATTGTGTGGCGATTACACCCAGAATTCTTTGTTCGGGAATGATAGGTACAGGTTTAGGATTGATCAAGTGTTCTTCCACTCCCATCCGAGAAAGGGCGTCAGTTTTACCGTTTTTCGTACCAGGTCGGTAGGTAATTATGAAGTCAAACTCGGCAAAGAATAGTGCCCAACGGAGTTGCCTAGAGGATGGAGCTTTCGCGGTTTTCAAATATTGCAGGTTACGGTGATCTGTGATCACAGTAACGGTGTGTCGGGCCCCCAGAAGATAATGCCGCCAAGCCTTAAAGGCGGACTTGATAGCCAGAAGTTCCTTATCAGTAATAGTGTAATTGATTTCAGGAGGCGAGAATTTGCGGGACCAAAATGCCACGGGATGCAACTGATTGGTTACTGGGTCCTTTTGTGATAAAACTGCTCCCATGGCAAGACTCGAAGCATCAGTTTCAACAATGTAGGGGAGTTCTGGGCGAGGATGTTTTAAGGTCGGTGCAGAGATAAATTTAGTCTTCAAATTCTGGAAAGCTTGTTCCGCCTCGGTAGACCATTCAAAACGTTTGTTTTTCTTTAACAGGGCGGTGATGGGCTGGACTATTCGAGAGAATTCGGGGATAAACCTGCGGTAAAAGTTAGCAAAGCCCAACATGCTTTGAACACCTTTTACGGAGGATGGCGAAGGCCACTTGAGAATTGCATCGACCTTCTTTGAATCCATACGCACTCCGCTAGGTGATAATATGAATCCCAAGAATTCAACTTCAGTCACGTTGAAAACACATTTTTCCAACTTAGCGAAAAGTTTGTGTTGACGCAACCTCTCGAGGACCATTTTCACGTGTTTCCGATGTTCAGTTTCCGATGAAGAATAAACGAGGATGTCGTCAATATAGACAACGACACACACATCTATGAGCTCTCTGAGGACGTCGTTCATAAAATATTGAAAGGCGGCTGGGGCATTGCAAAGTCCGAAGGGCATGACCTGATATTCAAATAGCCCATACTTGGTGCGGAAGGCCGTCTTCCATTCATCGCCCTCTTTTACTCGTACCAAGTGGTAGGCTCCTCTAAGATCCAGCTTTGTATATATGGATGCTTTTCTGACTTGGTCCAGGAGTTCAGGGATCAAAGGTAACGGATATCTATTCTTAACGGTGATCTGGTTCAGGGCGCGATAATCTATACAAGTTCTAAGGTCCCCTTCTTTTTTTGGAATGAAGAACAAAGCTGAGGAAGCAGGGGACTTGGAAGGACGGATAAACCCATTCGCTAGGTATTGATCCAGGTATTGTCGGAGGTGAAGATTCTCAGGCTCGGTGAGGGCATAAATTCTACTACAAGGAGGGGTAGATCCAGGTATCAGGTCTATCTGACAGTCATAAGACCTATGAGGAGGTAGAGAGTTAGCTTGATCCTTCCGGAAGACATCTTGGAATTCTAGGTATTCGGGAGGTAACTGGGGAACCTCCGAAGAAATTGCTGCCAGTGCAACATCAGGTCGAGGGTAACAAATGGAGACACATTCTGGAAACTGAACCGTTCTTGCTCGCCAATCGATCTGAGGATTGTGCTTCTCTAACCAAGGAATTCCTAGAATAATCTGGAACTGAGGGGCCTTGATCACATCGAACACGATCTTCTCATAGTGTCCATCTTGACTTACTAACGTCACTTCTTGGGTGGTATGCGTTACTGGTCCGGAAGCTATCTCCGTACCATCCACCGTAGTAATGACGTCCTTTACAGCCTTTGGACAAAGAGTCAGATTCATCCTCAATACCATTTCATGATCCACATAATTGCCGATGGCACCGCTGTCGACGTAAGCTTCAATCGCATGTAATCGATCCGGACATTCAGGGCTAATGAGGACCATAGGTATCACGAAATGCGAGGTCACGGAACTGGTTTTAACGCTCGGCAAGAGGACCTCTATTCTTGTCGGGCGAGGTCGTTTCCCTGCTCAGAGTTTGTGACCCTGGTAACTGCAGCTCCTACTGCCTTCTTGGCTGGTTTCACCGGACAGTCTCGAAGAAAGTGCCCCGAGTTTCTGCAATAGAGGCATAATTGCAGCTGTTTTCTCCTTTCCCGCTCCTTTTGGGTTAGTGGTCCTTTCAGGCCCCCTATTTGCATGGGTTCCCCGGAGTCTGCTCCTTTGGTAGGAGTTGGTGGTTTGGAAAACACTCGAGCATCAAACTTGGAACGATCGGCCTTCCTGTTCTGTAGTCTGTGGTCTATTTGAACGACTAAGTCAATATAGTCCGAGCAGTCTTGCGGGGGATTCACTACTTGGGCTAACACATCTTTGAGCTCTCCACGTAGACCTCTATAAAACAGCGTAATCCTTTTGTCCTCAGGCCATCGGGTTTCCACTATCAGTCTGTTGAAAGACGCAATATAAGCCAGAAGGTCTTGATTACCCTGTCGTAATGAAAGGAGCTCATTGTCCAAGGCCTGCCCCAGTGAATGTCTTGCGAACAGTTTTTCCATGCTGAGCTGAAAAGCTTGAAAATCATGGAGAACCGGATCATCCTGATTAACTAGAGGGATCAACCAATCTGCCGCACTGCCACTGAGGTACGAAAGCACGAAAGCTACCTTAGCTTGATCTGTTGGGAAGGCTGCTGGCCGGCATAAGAAGTGCAAGCGGCACTGATTAATGAATACTGCAAACCTCTTTGGGTCACCAGAAAATCGTTCGGGCGGAGCCAGAGGCACATTCCTGGGTAGATTGATCTGCACTGGGTTCGTAGAGGATGTTGAAGGATGATTTGCCCCTGATGCGGGCAACTGAGTTTGTCCGGCTTGTGACTGTAGCAATTGTCTAGCGAGATCATCTGTTCGCTCCTTGGAAATAATCAGTTCCCTTCTTAGAGCATTCGTTTCCTGGCGGGCTGCATGCACTTCTGCTCTTAGTTCCCCAAGTAACTGGGCTAGCTGGTCGGTATCCGAGGTTTCCATAGCGCCTGGGTGGGAGTTTTGCGGTGGGCTTTGCGTTCTGTAACGCTCACCTGATTCCCGCAGAGGCGCCGGTCTTGACTGGGTGAATGCCGTGTCTTCAAAGGTGATGTGTAACACACGGTTGGTTCCTCGGGCTGGACCTCTGTGCACTGTGTGTCTGACTCGGAGAGTAAGATGTCTGCAGATAGAAAATATGGGATTAATGAACTGGGGTTATTGGGTGCCTCTCTCCTCTTCCCTTTCTCTTCTCCTGTAGGACCCCAAAGGTTAACGATCTCACCTTAGGTAGGTGAACGCCGAGCTCTCCATCTGCCTCGGGGGCAGGGTGCCGTAACCAGTTTCTTAACTGGAAAAGGGTGCAGGCCTCTTGACCTCAGAGGACTGCTGTCCGTCGTTTACTGCACGAACGGTAAGTTCTGGGCACTTCAAATGTCTTAAAAGTCTTTAAGTGCGTAAGGCGTGGCTGCTGTGGAGCGGTGCCGAGGAGCACGTGAGTATGGCTTTTGACTTATGTAAAGTTCTTTTGTAATGATACCTCTTGTTTTGCAGGGTTCCGGCGATGGCGGATGACGGGCTGAAGAGAGTTGAGGATCGAACCCGCGTGAGGAATAGAAGCGCTTGGAAGCACGTAAGTGAGCGCTTGTTGCCTGCTTCACGATGCGCACTAACTGTCTCTTTTACCTTGCAGGTACAAGTTCGGAGCTTTAGAGAAGCTGAAGGGTGCTGGGATACCCGCTGATTTCGGCGTGGGAAGGAGTGATGGCACGTTAGTAAAGTTGCCCAATGTCTCTAAACGCACCTTCTTTTGTCTTTCAGATGCGGGATGCAGCGTTGAAGGCCTCCGGAGCGTGCGAAGAGCCGGTAAGCTTTTGTCTTTCAGATGCCGGAATGCAGCGCGAAGACCTCCGGAGCGTGCGAAGAGTCGGTAAGCCTTTGTCTTTCAGATGCCGGAATGCAGCGCGAGGCTTTGGTGACAGCCGCTGGACCAGGTAAGAGATGCGCTGCCACTGAAGACCGTAGTGCTAACCTGTTCTTTCTTTGTCTTTATAGGTGCTGCTGAAGACTGGATTCCAGGATGGTAAGCCTTTGTTCCCTTAGGCACAGGATCAGAAGACACAGTGAGCGTTCTGCTGCAGAGAATGCAGAATAACGCAAAGATTCATCCATCGGGTGTGGTTTAAATAGCCTCCTGTAGTGCTTAGGTGTCTCCTTCCACGGCCTCGCCTAGGTAAGAAAAGAGTTCCTGCTTTCCAGAAGAGTTCCAGTGTTCTGAACCTAGGGAGTGGCTCCTGCCCCACCCAACAGGAAAAGTAGTCCCAAACAGAAGAGGATCAGGGGCTCAACTGGCAGGTAAGTAAGCAGCATGGTCTGCTGCAGGTAAATCCACCCAAGCATTATGAGCCCGGCACTTCCAGCGCTGGGACTGGGCATATTTATGAGCCTGGTGCCACTGGTGCCAGGACAGGGTCCAAAAGGTCCCAATTGGGACTGGCCGGCACCCGGAACCGGGGTTATGGGTCTGCTTCCAAGGGAGTTGGGTAAGTCCTGACCCTTTGGAAGCAGAGATCATGATACCTAGTGCTCTAGCAAGGCTGTATGTCACCCCTGGGGAAAGATGACGGGTCACGCAACGCACAGGCACCCCAAAAAAGTGAAGTAAGGTGCACGCAACCCCTCCTAGACCACGTGCATCGAAAAATAAACCTGCACTACGCTGTGGCACCCAGAAACACACGAATGAACGTATGCGTGTCACACGCAGCCTAGAATGACCTCTGAAGGGGTACGCGACACACTTGGCAAGCACAGATGTTAAATTCGTGCGCGACTCACCGTCTGCCAGGAACAAAAGCGTGAAAAATATGCGCGTGTGTGCGTTGGCAACACCCCCGCCAAAAGAAGAATTGTACGCTGTCTGAGGAGACAGGACAACAGTAGAAGGGAACGCTGTTTGAGGAAACAGGCCCAGGAAAAAGAGGAAAAGAGAAAAAGCTGTCAGAGGTAACAGGGAGTACGAACTGGAAACGCTGTGAAGTAAATCGCGTGTGAACCGACAAGAAGTACAGATTTCACCCACTCGCTCTCCACGAAAAGCACGTACAAGGAAATGGCGTTCTGCACGTACCTTTTATACACACGTCACAGACGCGCATACGTGATGAGGCCATTTCCACCAATTACGCGCTTTGACACTCTCTTCATTTTTACATGCACCATTCTCTACGGCCATGCGCGTGACGTCACAGCTGCGCATGGTGGCCTTTGGGCCAATGAAATCGCATATGCGAGCACACGTGGTAAAACTGCACGTCCCAGTGTCATCGCGTGTAATCGGAGGGAAGTGAGCGTACACGCGATTGGCCTGGGTACGTGTATTTCTGGGGTGCGCAGGAAGTTCCACACACGATTGGTGGAAATCCACGTGTGCTCTGTCATCACGTGTAATGAGGGAAACACCCGCGCGCGTCACGTCACAGACGCGCTTACGCGCTAAGGCCCTTTCCTAGATTCACACACAGACGTGCAGGATTTTCACGTGCCAAATCACTCCGTATCAAGCTGGCCATGCGTAAGCACAGGGAAGACCATGCTCCTGCCCAGAAGGCCGAATTACTGCCCCCCAGAGCCCCGAGAATGCTCCCACCTGCCATCTGCTGCTGCCTGACTGCCTGCTGCCCATGTGCCCTGCCATTTGCTGCCTGCACATCAGCCAGGGGTGCTGTTGCTGTGACCACCCCTGCTGGAACCGAAGACTCCCGACTGGGATTCCATCACTCCACAGCCCAGCCCCAGGACCCAGTTGCCCACCCACTCCTGCCTCTGGGGTTGTCATGTCGGGCACTGCAACATCTGGCACCACTGACAACCCCCGGCCAGAGAGGCAGAGGGGCACCAGCTTCAGTGCCAGGGAAGTTGGTGTCCTGGTGGAGCAAGTCCTGGGGCAGTATGATGCCCTCTACGGAAGTGTGCGTGCCGACAAGGAAGGACGGACTCGGATCTGGACGGACATCGTGACTGCCATCAACGCGGAGGGGGTGGCAGTCCGCGACTTCCAACATGTCAAGAAGCGCTGGGAGGACTTTAGGTCCAGGACCCTGAACAAGGCCCGGCGCCTCTTGAAGGCAGCAGATGCTAAGGGGCGCCAGGGCCACTTGTCGGAAGATCAGATGAGGGTCCTGGAACGCATATCCCCAGCGCTCTACGTCCAGGTCCTCGAGAGGCAGACCCGTCTGGAGTCGAGCGGTAAGTGTACATGCATCATGATTATAAGCTGTGCGTGTGGTGATGTGCCAGTAGTGTGCCGGTTGCACATCTGTTTGTATGGGGCCGAGTATGGGTGGGGGTGTACAGGGCTGTGAGGCTAACACATGCGAGGGCTGTCATGTGTGAGACATGGATGGTGCTTGTGTGTGTAGGCTTGCATGCCAAATGCAGTTGTGTGGGCACACATGTTTGGATGAATGTGTATGTAAGTGGGCATGTTCGTGATGTCACGCATGTATGTTGTTTTCAGCTGCATGTATCAGCACTGTGTACATGTGCATGTGTGTGTATTTGACAAGGGTGCAACAGTGATGCAACATGGATGCATGTGACAGGGGGATGTGGAAGCCTGATTGGCAGATGTGACATGGATGCCCATCGGAACACTGCGACAGTTGGCTGAGGTGTACACATGCATGCAAGTGTGGTGGTGTGCGTGCATGTGTAGTGCACTCCCTGTGTTGCATGTGATGTCTGGCTCTCCTTTGCCTGCTCATGCTGTTGTATGTGTATGGATGGTGCTGGCACTTGGGATGTGGCTGTGGTATGGCTCATGTGTGCAAGTTGAAATGACATGTGTGAGGCCGATTGTGATGCCATGTCTGAGTTTGACAATGCCACTCATGTGCAACTGTCATGTGTGTATGTGTCCATTGTACAGTGCCCTGATGCCTGTGTATAATTTCTCCCTGTCTGCAGCATCAACTGATGAAGAGGGCGGAGAAGGTGCTGTGGAGCACAGCGGCGGGGATCGCACCGCCAACCAGAGACGCAAGGCCCGGCTCCCCTCCCATGTTGTGATCTCGTCGGGGAGTGAGGAGTCCGGTGCCGCGTCCCAGGCCGCAGCTGCCAGGGGGAGGTCCAAGAGGTGGAGGTCGGAGTTGGACTCCTCGGCAGCAGAAGGGGCAGCTGGGACCCCACAGGGCCCAACGGGGGAAGATGGCACGGAGTCATCCAGGTTGGTGGGGGGCTTGGTGGAGGAGGAGGCCGTGCAAGCAACAGAGACGGGGTCTGGAGGTGGGGATTCCACTGGTGCTAGTGGTGCAGTGCAGGACCAGGGACAGGAGGCAGCACAGGTCGCCGCGGAGGTGCCTGTGTGCAATCCTGTCCCTGATCCTGTCACTGCATCATCTTGCGCCAGCAGGGATGCCTACGTCCAGACCCATTTTCAGGCAGGGGATGAGCTCACGAAAACTGGCCTTCCTCTGCCTGCGGACGTGGCTATCCGGGTCCGGGTTGAGCCTGTCCTGACTGGTGTGGCGTTGCGTCAACGGGCCATGCGAGGTGACTTGCAGTCTTTTCATGAGGAGACTGCACGTCATCTCGATTGGCTCGTTGACCGCGTCGGCCTACTGGGACCGGTCACCCAGGCCGGATTCCTCCGTTTGATGGGGCTTGCTCAGACCCCCTCCTCAACTGAACCCCCTATGCGCCAGTCGTCCTCCGTGCCATCTTCCCACCCATCAGTCACCTGGGTGCCCTGTGGAGCTGCCTCTGACGGTGCGGCCAGGCTGGTGGAGGAGGCATCCCTGCCACAGTCGGGAGTCGGACGTCCAGCAGGGGTGGCCACATCAACGACTGCACCCCAGCCAGCGGAGGATGTGCAGGCAGCAGGAGGCAGTGCACGGGCAGAGGCGCAGCAGCAGCAGCAAGTGGTGGGAGCCATGATGGCTCGGGGCCTTCCACATCGGAGGGGCAGGCATTGGCCGGAGGGCAGGAGGACCCAGGACGGGAAGTGTCTTCCATGTGGCAGCAGTTGGGCCACGCCATAGATGCGGAGCGGCAGCGGGCGGAAGAGGCACGGCTCACGATGGTCAGGGCGGAGAACTCCATGCAGAGGGCCCTGAGGCATGCCGAGTGCCTCGAGGTAATCCGCAGGGAGTTTGGGGGGAACATGTGGACGGCCCTGTGGACCCTCGGTGCCATGGAGGAGGAGCGCCTCCGGGACATTGAGCAGGAGTTCGATGATGCCCTGGCCCGGAACATCCCGAAGTGAGCCGTCGGACTAGCCCGCTGCCCTTGTAAATAGTTATATAGTTAGTGTTAGGTTTCCTTTGGTTTGGCTTTATTTTTGGACCTTTTGGACAATGGGCCACATTTTTGTATATAGTTATTTTTTTTAGGTAGTGTTATTAGATAGGTTTCATTTCTTCGTTTGGGATCATGGACCCTGGTGTTGGGGGGGAAATTCTCCCGGGGTCTGCTTGGCCGTCCGCGGACCCCCGTGCAGGGAGGCCCCAACTCCTCCCGTGTATCCCAAAAATGAGTATGAGGCACACGCAAGAAGCAAGGTGGTTCTGCTGTTTATTAAACAACGGCAGGGATGGGTCAAGGATCATACGGGTCCGTCCTGACTCTCTCGCAATTCGTGGGGCTCGCAGGCCCTTTTTACCTCAGTATGACGTGCTTCTTGCGTCACCTGGGAAAGTTAGCAAAAAACCTATCGTCACTCTGGATTGGTTCCTCGAGTGGTAGGGTTAGTATAGCATACGTATAGAGAACGCTGTTAGTGGTTGAGGGTCAGTCAGGTGGTATACTTGGGTTGTCCCTTCTATTAGATACATGAAAATTGTTACACGAAGACCCCTGATGATTGGCTAATGTTAATGGCGTCAGTGATAAGTGCCCCATGTTCTGATTGGTCCACTCGCGAGCCTCCCATCCTGGGACCATTGTTGTTCCCAGCTCGCGGTGCACTTGTCATTTGCAACAAAATGTAACTATGTGTTTATGCAGACAATGCGTGGATTTGTTCATATGCTCGAGAGCAGACTACTCCCACCGCCGCAGGTGTTCATTGAGTCGCTTCATAGTTGCTGCCTGCGTCTCAAAACGTGGGACCCGGGCGCCTCCTCCCTCCTGGGTCTGGCACCCTGTCAGATTCGGCTTGGTCACGTGAGGAGAGACCGTGGTTGAGGCAGAATTCTGCACATTTAATGTTGCATTTTCCACTGTGTGTCTGGCTTAGTTTGCAGGTGTGACCTTGGCTTCGGCCTGTGGTATGCGAGTTTGCAACATTGTTCCCTTGGCCGTCCGTTCTCGCCGGGCTCATTCTGCAGGGTCAGCAATTGTACTCGTTCAATGTTCATGGAGGCTCTTGCTTGCGGCCTACTTGGACCTGGTGCATAGGTGGGGATGTTTGATGCAAGGCACTTTAAGTTACGGTACCATATTGCTTTATCCCCAGTATCATGTCTTCGTTATATTTCTCATTGCAATGCATGGGTTAGGAGAAGCGTCAGCAAGCATTTTAGATGAGTTCGTTGTGCGTCTCGCGTTTCTGCATTTTGAAAAACCTATGTGAAAAATAATAAAGATGCGCGTCAGTGGGTGTGTCCGTCACCTACGTCATAGCACTGAATATGTTCTTCGTGTGGATTGGTGTGGGAGTGTCCAGTGTGCATGTTTGCGCGGGTGTTCTGACCGTTGGCTAGGTCGTCATGGCATCTCTAACGATGTGTTTATTTACTGTTGATTGGTTCAGTTGAGTTCATCCATGCCGCAGGTGTCGGCTTGGGCAGGGCAGGCAGGTGGGCACATCCATATGTTCCTGTACCAGGGTATTTGGTCGTCTGGTAGATAGGCAAACTCCTCTCGTGGCGGGTGTCTGGGCCGCGATCCTCTAGGCCAGGGGCATGAGGGGATTGGTGGGACTCTTTTGTCCCATTCTCCCACTTCACTGGATAGTTATCTGTACATAGTTGACTTTTGGAATTTCAATTTTTATTATGATTTCGCCATGGAGCAATGGTTTTCGATTTTAATTTGTGACTTTGGACACCTTTCCTTTGCATTATGATTTGTGGTTTAGCATTTTTTCAGGGACCTGCTGTTTTTTTTTGTTAAATTTCTATTATTGTTTGTTTATTTTTGATTCAATTTATGTTGCTTTTAATACATATTTTTTCTTCAAAGTTCAATGTGTAGTATCATCTCATTGGTTTCATGCATATCATGATATGGGTTTTGACATTCACTGACACCCATTGGGTGTATGTGAGGGACATGTGTTCATTTCAAAACTTGCAATTGGGCTTCTGTCATGTTTTTGCAATTTCTAAGTGGGTGGATGCAATACTCAGGTGGGTGTTTGCCATTTGGAGGCTGACCATAAGGGCCAGGGATCTACAATGGGGTGACATGTTGGCTGGGAGACGTGAGTGGGGGCCTGGTGGAGGCTGCCCCTGGTGGCTGGGGGGTGGCGGTGGTGGTAGACATGGGTGGGGTCCTGGTGGAGGCTGTCCCTGCACTGCTGGGGGGTGGGGGTGGTGGTAGACATGGGTGGGGGCCTGGTGGAGGCTTCCCCTGCACTGCTGGGGGGTGGCGGTGGTGGTAGACATGGGTGGGGGACTGGTGGAGGCTGCCCCTGCACTGCTGGGGGTGGGGGTGATGGGAGACATGAGTGGGGGCCTGGTGGAGGCTGTCCCTAGTGGCTGGGGGGTGGGGGTGATGGGAGACATGAGTGGGGGCCTGGTGGAGGCTGCCCCTGCACTGCTGGGGGGTGGCGGTGGTGGTAGACATGGGTGGGGTCCTGGTGGAGGCTGTCCCTGCACTGCTGGGGGGTGGGGGTGGTGGTAGACATGGGTGGGGGCCTGGTGGAGGCTTCCCCTGCACTGCTGGGGGGTGGCGGTGGTGGTAGACATGGGTGGGGGACTGGTGGAGGCTGCCCCTGCACTGCTGGGGGTGGGGGTGATGGGAGACATGAGTGGGGGCCTGGTGGAGGCTGTCCCTAGTGGCTGGGGGGTGGGGGTGATGGGAGACATGAGTGGGGGCCTGGTGGAGGCTGCCCCTGCACTGCTGGGGGGTGGCGGTGGTGGTAGACATGGGTGGGGGCCTGGTGGAGGCTGCCCCTGCACTGCTGGGGGGTGGGGGTGATGGGAGACATGAGTGGGGGCCTGGTGGAGGCTGCCCCTGGTGGCTGGGGGGTGGGGGTGGTGGTAGACATGGGTGGGGGCCTGGTGGAGGCTGCCCCTGGTGGCTGGGGGGTGAGGGTGAAGGGGGACATGTGTGGGAGCCTGGTGGAGGCTGCCCCTGCACTGCTGGGGGTGGGGGTGATGGGAGACATGAGTTGGACATGAGTGGGGGCCTGGTGGAGGCTGCCCCTGCACTGCTGGGGGGTGGGGGTAATAGGGGACATGAGTGGGGGCCTGGTGGAGGCTGCCCCTGGTGTCTGGGGGGTGGGGGTGATGGGAGACATGAGTGGGGGACTGGTGGAGGCTGCCCCTGCACTGCTGGGGGGTGGCGGTGGTGGTAGACATGGGTGGGGGCCTGGTGGAGGCTGCCCCTGCACTGCTGGGGGTGGGGGTGATGGGAGACATGAGTGTGGGCCTGGTGGAGGCTGTCCCTGGTGGCTGGGGGTGGGGGTGATGGGAGACATGAGTGGGGGCCTGGTGAAGGCTGCCCCTGCACTGCTGGGGGGTGGCGGTGGTGGTAGACATGGGTGGGGGCCTGGTGGAGGCTGCCCCTCTACTGCTGGGGGGTGGGGGTGATGGGAGACATGAGTGGGGGCCTGGTGGAGGCTGCCCCTGGTGGCTGGGGGGTGGGGGTGGTGGTAGACATGGGTGGGGGCCTGGTGGAGGCTGCCCCTGGTGGCTGGGGGGTGGGGGTGCAGGGGGACATGTGTGGGAGCCTGGTGGAGGCTGCCACTGCACTGCTGGGGGTGGGGGTGATGGGAGACATGAGTTGGACATGAGTGGGGGCCTGGTGGAGGCTGCCCCTGCACTGCTGGGGGGTGGGGGTAATAGGGGACATGAGTGGGGGCCTGGTGGAGGCTGCCCCTGGTGGCTGGGGGGTGAGGGTGATGGGAGACATGAGTGGGGGCCTGGTGGAGGCTGCCCCTGCACTGCTGGGGGGTGGCGGTGGTGGTAGACATGGGTGGGGGCCTGGTGGAGGCTGCCCCTGGTGGCTGGGGGTGCAGGGGGACATGCGTTGGTGGGCAGTAGTGCAAGGTAACATGTGGGTTGGCTGGGGGCATGGCCATGGTGGATGGGGTGCATGCAGGACATGTGCAGGGTAGGCCCCTGAGGTGTGGGCCACCTGCAGGGGCCGTGGAGGGTGTAGAGGGAACACCTGGGAGGACCCACACGTGCAATTCACGTGTGGTGCTCCCCGCGCACCCCTGTAATACACGTACCCTGATGGAATCGCGTGTGATACTTCCCGTGCACCCCTGGAATACACTTACCCTGCTGTTTTTGCATGTGATACTTCCCGCGCACCCCTGGAATACACGTACCCTGATGGGATCGCTTGTGATACTTCACGCGCACCCCTGAAATACACATACCCTGCTGTTTTTGCGTGTGATACTTCCCACGGACCCCTGAAATACACGTACCCTGCTGTTTTTGCGTGTGATGCTTCCCGCGCACCCCTGGAATACACGTACCCTGATGGAATCGCGTGTGATACTTCCCGCGCACACCTGAGATACACGTACCCTGCTGCTTTTGCGTGTGATACTTCCCGTGCACCCCGGGAATACACGTACACTGCTGTTTTTGCGTGTGATACTTCCCGTGCACCCCTGAAATACACGTACCCTGCTGGAATCGCGTGTGATACTTCCCGCGCACCCCTGGAATACACGTACCCTGCTGCTTTTGTGTGTGTTACTTCCCACGCACCCCTGATGCACACGTACACAGGACAATCGCGTGTGGAACTTCCCGCGAACCACTGAAATACACGTTCCCCGCTTGGTGTTTTCTGTTTGCCAGCCCTGTGAACTGGTCCAGGGTTGGCGCAGCCCTTTGCGATTATTTTGGGATTTTGAAGGCTTTTCCTTGCGCGAGGGCATTCTTGGGGGCGTAACTGCCGCTGCTGCAGGGTCGCTGCGCCACGGCTGGTTTTGGATGCGAAAATCCATGAATACGATGTGCGCGGAAATCGATTTTGCCGCACGCGGCTGGCGCAGACATTCGCACGGGCACGCTGTGCGCCAGCTGCGTGCACCACTTTTGTGCGAATTTCTATGAATTACACTGAAAGTGACAAACTGTGAAAGCAGCTTAGTAAAACTCACCAAACCAAATTTAATTAATCACATCAAATTGTCATTAAAGACTCCTCAACATAAAGAAGTATATTGCATGTCTCTGCTACAACTCTTTAAACCATGGAGAAAATAAGAATAAATACTAGATAACTATGCCTCTTATGAAGACGCTTTCAAAGCAAATGAAAGCACTATAACTATTGTAAACTTTACACAGTACAAAACAATGTTGCACAATGAACAGCAACACGAAGAATAACTCCAGGCCCAACTAGATAAGGACACTCCTGACAATAGTCAACCTTCTGTAACAGGAAGCCAAGAACCACTGGGAGAGCCACTAATAACAAATGGGGCAGAATTAGCTATGATAGAAGTAGAAAACACCATGTGTCAGTATGAAGGTAAAGAAGACTTAACTATACTACAATCAAAACTAAACAATGAGCAAAGTAGCATTTTTCAAGAAGTAACAAAAGAAATTGCACATGGTGTACAACATGAACACAAAGAATGCACCTGCCAAAATTACAAATCTATATTATTGTACGTCAGTGGTGAAGCTGGTCTGGCAAAACATTCCTAATCAAAATCATCAGTAAGTTCCTTCAACAATTGACAAACAACAAACTGTTAGCTGTTGTTACTGCCCCCACAGGTTTAGCTGCCTACAACATAGGTGGTGTCACTTTACACCGATTACTACTCCTGCCAGTAGAACACCAAAACAAATTAGACTATTATAAACTTTCTGCAGAAGCTGCAATGGAACTACGCAGAGTATTGAAACAAATGAAAATGCTTCTAATAGATGAAGTGAGCATGGTGTCCAACCTAATGTTGGCTTTGATTCACCTCAGATTACAAGAAGTACTCAAAACAAACTATGAAGAGCTCTTTGCAGGAAAACACATTATTGTTTTCGGAGATCTTCTTCAATTGACACCAGTAAAAGGTGAGCCTATTTTTAAAACATTAGGACACAAACTCTGCCGTAAAACTGTTGGCAGCATTGGAAATGTCAACCTGTGGCAACATATCCAAAACAGAGAATTAACAGAAAACATGCATCAATCTGCAGATCTCACTTATGCCAACATCTTAAAAAGTATCAGAGTTGGTATACTTTCTAAAGAAGCAGAAGCAATATTGAAAACCCGGCACATTCATGCACTTTATGGTGATAATGCATTTGCTACAGATGTTATGGAACAATTAGCCCACAAAAATGTTAATTGTATGGCCTTAATGCCAACTCTTGCAAGCTGTTCCAAATTCAATGAAATAATGTTAAGTAAAGAAATGCAACCAATAATGGAAATTAGCGCCACAGACAAACTAGATGTACATGGTATGACACTACCCATGTGTGACCAAGCCACAACAAGACTAAATAGTTTAGAAAAATCAATCTCAAACACAGCAGTATTGGAAAAGATATTAAAATTATCCTTAAATTGCAGAGTAATGCTTAAGCGTAACCTTGATGTGGAGTGGACCAAGGACTAGTTAATGGAGCACTGTGTACAGTTGTTGACTTTCAAACATACCCACGTGACAACAAAATTCAGTTTGTCAATATTCTCTTTGACAAACTTTCAGAAGTAAAAAGGATAGGACACTCAACAGCTCGATTCCTTCTCTTCAAAGACATGTATGTACGCAGAGAACAATTTTCTCTAACTCTTGCATACGCAGTCACCTTTCATAAATCACAAGGTCTTACCCTACACAAAGCAATGATAGACATTGGTAACACAGTCTTTAAAGAAGGCATGAGCTATGTAGCACTATCACGCTTACGTACACTTGACGGTCTATTTCTAATCAACTTTGATGCAAGTAAAGTAAACGCTGATATTCCTTGCATTTTAGAATACAATAGACTTCTCTCACTATACACCCCCCATCTAAACACATATTCTGTACCACAAAATGGAAAACGTTGTAAAAGAAAACTAAATCAAACAGAAATGCAACAGGATGTCACTGCAAATCCTCCAAAGAGAGTAAAAGAAAATAAAACTTCATCAAGTACCACAAACATAAAAGAACCCATTAGGGAAAGTAAACCAGGTACTTCATCAAAGAAGGAAGACAAATTAAAAAAAAAAAAATCAATCATATACAGAGCTACCTGGTCCATTTAAACTCTCAAATATAGTTGGAGTAAATTACTACGCAAATGTAGCAATGAATATTCTATTTCAATTGCCACCAATTGTTGACAACATTTACTTAAACAATACAGACCAATTGTGTTTGCAAATGTTAGTACTTCACAGAAATGCAACAAACAATCCTGATAACACGTATAGTGTTTATGGAATAAGAAAACAATTGGACTACTGTGCTGGAATGGTTAAATTCACTATAAACTCACAGGAAGATCCACAAGAATTTCTATTGTACTTACTACACGTACTGGAAAATAAAAACATACCTATAAATGAAATCGTCCAGATTTCATACATGTGGAAACATACATGCACTCTCTGCAACAATGTGGCACAAGAAGAAATTCCCAATGAACGCTTCATATATATATATCAATACCTAATTGTGAATCCATTCCATTTCAGCAACTTGTACAAAATGCAAACCATGGTAGATTATGTACTACCTGTAATTCGGATAATCGCTCCACGTTAGTAATACAAACACATAGTAAATACGTAATACTAATGCTTCTATGTTACAATGCAGATGGTACCAAAAACAACTGCAAGCTGACTGGATTCACACATGGTCAAATATCACTTGGTAAGAAAACCTTCACAACAATAGGTATAATCTACCACGCAGGAGCCACAACCAATTCAGGGCACTACACTGCATATATAAAAAAGAAATGTGGATGGTTTGAATGTAATGATAGTACCATTACTCTAAAGCAGAGATTACCAGCAAATCTTACAAACACTTATTTAATGTTCTTAAAACCAAAATTTGATAACTAAACTGTACTTAAACCTTAAGTAAACTTATAGTAAAACAATATAAACTGTTAGAATATTCCAAAAGCTATCTAACTGCCCAAAGATTCTACAACAACTAATCAGATAAATGAATACCACTAAATTAGAGCAGAAAATAGACAGTTAGAATACGCCAATTGGTATCTAACTGCTCCAAAATGTTACAATACCCAAACAAATAAATATGTTATTGCTCCAAAAAACTGCAACAAACACTGAAAACAAACAAACAAATAAACTGTATCATGACAGAAAAAGGGTTTTTTTTTATCCAACATGGATTTTTTTTTTCCCACAGACCCAATGATTTTAGCAACGAACACAGAAACGGAGCAAATTGCACAGTACTCTGGTTTGTAATCTACTAAACATGAGGATCCAAAAAAAAAAAATTGTTGATTATACAATGTAATGTCATTACAAAATACTAATGCTAACATGTTATTTTCTTTTATCACAGAAATGAACAAGAAATACATGTACTCCACTTACTAAACCAAACAGTAAGTATATTATAATAAGTACAACCATCGCAGCATATCACACCCATAGTGGCTTATAACTTTGTTCCTTATAAATTTGTTTTTGACTCAAAGTTATAAGCAAATGGCCATGCACCCAAGACTCTATGCCCTGGCCACAACCACCGCATCATATCACACCCATAGAGTCAAACATTTCAACTATGGCCTATAGAAACTTTTAATATCCGCGGACATTATGAGTGTTCTTAGAACACTTTCAACTTGCCAGCGAACAATACGGACAGCGTCTTCAGGGCACCCCCTACGAACATTTCAGAACACCGCAACAGTTCTTAGAACACTTTCAACTTGACAACAAACAATACGGACAGCGTCCTCAGGACACCCCTATTTTGTATTTGCGAACATTTCAGGACACCGCGAGTGTTCTTAGAACACATTCAACTTGCCAGAGAACAATAAGGACATCGTCCTCAGGACACCCCCATTTTGTTTATTTACAAATTTTTCAGAACACCGCGAGTGTTCTTAGAACACATTCAACTTCCCATCGAACAATACAGACAGAGTCCTCAGGACACCCCCATTTTGTTTATTTACGAACATTTCAGGACACCACAAGTGTTCTTAGAACACATTCAACTTGCCAGAGAACAATACGGACAGCGTCCTCAGAACACCCCCATTTTGTTTATTTACAAACATTTCCGGACACCACAAGTGTTCTTAGAACACATTCAACTTGCAAGAGAACGATACGGACAGCGTCCTCAGAACACCCCCATTCTTTTATTTGCGAACATTTCAGGACACCGCAAGTCTTCTTAGAACACATTCAACTTGCCAGTGAACAATACGGACAGCGTCTTCAGGACACCCCCTATGAACATTTCAGAACACCGCGAGTGTTCTTAGAACACATTCAACTTCCCATCGAACAATACAGACAGCGTCCTCAGGACACCCCCATTTTGTTTATTTACGAACATTTCAGGACACCACAAGTGTTCTTAGAACACATTCAACTTGCCAGAGAACAATACGGACAGCGTCCTCAGAACACCCCCATTTTGTTTATTTAGAAACATTTCAGGACACCACAAGTGTTCTTAGAACACATTCAACTTGCAAGAGAACAATACGGACAGCGTCCTCAGAACACCCCCATTCTTTTATTTGCGAACATTTCAGGACACCGCAAGTCTTCTTAGAACACATTCAACTTGCCAGTGAACAATACGGACAGCGTCTTCAGGACACCCCCTATGAACATTTCAGGACACTGCGAGTGTTCTTAGAACACTTTAAACTTCACAACGAACAATACGGACAGCGTCCTCAGAACACCCCCATTTCGTTTATTTACGAACATTTGAGGACACCAGAAGTGTTCTTAGAACACATTCAACTTACCTGAGAACAATACGGATACCGTCTTTGTTTTGTTTGTTTGTTTATTTATTTGTATAGCGCTCTTGACCCAGGGGTATATGTGCGCTTTAACATCATGTTACAAGTGACAGACAATAGTACAGTAGTAATAGGGCATAGGAAAGTTGAACAGGAAGGCAGTTAATGCATAGATAATAATAGGCAAACAACATAGGAAAAAAATTGGACATTGGGAGTGCATACATATATGGTTAGATGGTTATTTGTTGAGTAACCAGGAGATGACCTTAGTTCTGAAGGTCTGGAAGGTGGGTGTGGATTTGATATCCAGTGGGATGGTGTTCCAAAGTTGTGAAGCCAGAGCTGGGAAGCTGGACCCGCCGGCTCTTTTGAGGGAATATTTGGGTACCGTTAGTTGTAATGTGTTAGACGATCTGGTGGTTCTAGTATTCTGTCTTAATGTAAATTTGTTAGAGAGGTAGGGCGGGGCAAGATGATTAAGAGCTTTGTATGTAAGGCATATAGTTTTTAGGTCTATTTTTTGTTGGATGGACAGCCATTTACAAGCAGTTCTGGTGGCGGAAATGTGTTCTCTTCTGGGGATATTGAGGGCGGCACGGAGTGCGTTGTTTTGTAGGACTTGCAATTTATTGATTACTGTTTTGTTGGCACCTACATAGAGGCTATTACAGTAATCCAGTTTGGATTGAATGAGTGCTCTGGCTAGGATGAGGCAGTTGTTAGGGGAGATCAATGGTCTGCAGGCCCTAATTAATTTACCAGTGTAGGCAGTGGCTGAGGCAGTCATGTTAATTTGTTTAGCTAGGTTGGTGTTCGTGTCTAGGTAGAAACCGAGAGTTTTTACGCTCTTGGCAATGGGTATGGTGTTACCGTCAATAGTAAAGCTAGTGTAGCCGGGACAGAGTTTTCGGATGGTGTTAGGTGAACCGACAAGAAGCAGTTCAGTCTTATCATCATTCAGGCACAGGCCTCAGGACACCCCCATTTTGTTTATTTATGAACATTTCAGGACACCGCGAGTGTTGTTAGAACAGTTTCAGCTTGCTTGCGAACAAAACGGACACATATTGTGTCCTCAGAACACCCCCCCATTTAGTTTATTTAGAACAGCCGTGTTGTCAGCAGACAAATCGAACACAACAAGAGCGTCCACCACATAAAAAAACACAACATTTAACCTATCTCATACTCTCCCACCCTCCCCAAACACTCTTACACACCAACACACGCTACTAAATACAAATTTTAAACCAAGTTTCACTGTGCTGTCCGCGGACGTCTGCAAATCCAAGATGGCGGGTGCTACCCAAAATCTGACTTGCCTCACGCTCCACGCCGTCCAATAAGCGAACACGTTGCATGTCCGCGGACATCACGCAAGCCGATTTGCCAATCAGGACACTGTCCGCTGAGCGAACAGGGAAGTGTGTCTGCGGACCGAACACAGATATCACTAATTTTTTATGACCTACTTTTTGGTCATTTTAAAAAAAACTACTGGACGGATTTTCACCAAATCTGCAAAAGCACACTTCCGGGACCAGGCCGCTACTCCTGGTCCAAATTTGGTGAAAATCCGTCCAGCGGTTTGGGCTGTAGGCGCGAGCAAAATTTGTTCCCCATTCAGTCTAAGGGAAAAAAAAAAGTTTTGGGACCCCCTCTATAACTTTGCCCCCTCTAGACGAATCCTCACCAAACTTTGCAAAAAAACAAAACAATTCAGATTGGGCCATATACTTTTTCTGCAAAGTTTGGTGAGGATTCGTCCAGGGGGAGCGAAGTTATACGCTGCCCAAAAAGTGCTCTTCCTATGGAAACAGCAACTAATGTGGCCATGTAATATATATATTGGAGACTGAAGTATGGACTTTTATAACTAAATGGCAAAAAGCAGATATTCTTGAGGAGGAAATGGCTAAATTCCTTTTTTCGAAGAATTCTATAATTCCCACTATTTACTTTCTCCCAAAAATTCACAAGAATCCTCTCAAGCCTCCTGGGAGACCCATTGTAACACTGTGTGGGTCGCTTTTGGAAAATATGTCTCGGTTCATTGATGAGGTTCTTTGCACCTTTGTCATCACATTACCATCTTATGTGAGGGACACTACGGACTTTCTTTTGAAAATCGATGAACTTCCTTGGGAATCCACATATTTATTAGCAACCATGGACGTAGTGTCCCTGTACACGTCTATAAAACATCATGATGGGATCTCCGCTTGTAAATACTTCCTCAACACAAGATCATTGAATCACCTACAACATTCACATATGATCCTAGAAATGATCAACATATGTTTGACAAACAATGTTTTCCTATTTAACAACGAAATTTTCCGTCAAACTCAAGGAACGGCGATGGGTACGACTTTCGCGCCATCATATGCAAATCTAATGATGGGATACTGGGAGAAAACAACAGTATGGGCAGAAGCTAATGCAAAGTACAGTGAAAAAATTGTGTTGTGGCTCCGTTATATTGACGACTTGTTCATAATCTGGGATGGCTCAGCCGAGCTGTGGTGCGAATTCGTCAAATCTCTCAACATCAACAATGTGAATCTCAAATTTACGGAAAACCACAGCCGTACATCTATTGTATTCTTGGACGTAGAAGTCAAGATAGAAGAACAAAAAATTGAATCATGCCTACACAGAAAAATCACAGGTGCCAACATTCCGCTGCACTCGAACAGTGCCCATCCTAAAACTCTCCTATAGAGTATTCCATATGGAGAGTTTGTCCGCATTAGACGCAACTGCAGTAAAATCGAAGACTTCGATTCAGCCAGCAAAATAACAGCTTTCAATTTCCTACGACAGCAATACCCCAAAAGGATTATCGAAAGGGCGTATTTGAAGGTCCGTGAAATGAATAGATATACTATGTTAACCACATCTAAAACGGACAGAGCAAAAGAGGAGGAGCAAAATACTACCAGGTTAATTCTGACATTTGGAAGCCATTCGAGTATTATTAGAAGAATAGTCAACAAGTATTGGAAAGTGTTAAAAGCTGATAAAGACATTGGAGACATGCTGCATGACCATCCCGATATTACCTTTCGTAAAAGTGCCTCCATCAAAGACTTATTGGTGCAAAGCTATATGACCACAGAAAGGAATGACACAAATACCAATTGGCTTTCCCTAACAGGAACAGGCTTTTTCAAATGTACCAGATGTAAGATCTGTAAATATGCAAAGAACTGCAAAAGCTATGAGCATCCTATATTAAAACATCTGGTTTACATCAATAGCAGAATCACATGCGAATCAGAACTGGTGGTATATGCTTTGATATGTCCTTGCTCAAAATGGTACATCGGAAGCACAAATTGCAAGCTGAAAGTGCGTATTTTGCAACATGTGAGAGCTATTACTAACAAGGATTGCTCTTATCCCATGGCTAAACATTTTTCTGAAATGCACAACGCCGATCCAGCTTATCTTACGTTCTTCGGCATTCATAGGGTCATCCCAGGCCCCAGGGGTGGTGACTATGAAAAAATACTCCGCCAAGAAGAGACTAAATGTATCTTAGACTTCGAGAGCAAAACACCACTGGGACATAACATCGACGAAGAGCTTTACACATTTTTGGGGACATAGAGATCATATTATACACAACAATATCCCCGATTGTCTATACATCTATAGGATCCCCCCTTTTTTGCTATTTTTGTTGTGTTTCTGTTATTTTTCTATTATTGTATCTGCTTGATTGATTGCGCATTGTTTCATCTTTTTATTCCTTTTTGACTTATCACTTTACTTTTCTTTCACTTTTCATGGTGACTTTTATTTTGATACACAAACCATCTGTGTAATATACTTGGCTCAGGCATGCCCATAGAGAGGCCTGGTTCTGGTAGATTTGTTTTAGCCTGGCAAGCTAGTGGTGGTCACCTGAATTCCATTCTAAGATATCACAGTGTCCAAGATGATGTGATCACATTTTCAGTTCAGAGTGGTCATCTGTGCATGCATTACCTGATATTACCTGATATGCATATACAGCAAAAAACAAGGTAACACCATTTGGCTAGGAAGTCATTTGAAATCATTGCTCAGTAGCAGTTGGAATATATTTGTTTTGATTGTGAGGTATCACATAAGAAAAACTATTCTTCTGGCTTGCACTAAAGTATCTGTAGAGAGATGTTTACAGCTCACACTATGCACTTTATAATATGGCATTAATGTTCTCTATATCCCTCTATATGTATTTATTGTGTCATAGGAATGCATTATTTGTACAAAAGCACCATGCACTTTATATCGTTCCAACGCTATTTGTCATAGGAATACATTGTTTGCACAGTAGCACTATGTACCTTATATTGTCCCAAGGCTACTTACTTAGCGAAGAAATTAATCTCGCTTCCAGGCATTTTACAACAATGGCAAAATGCATAAGCAGTTACTTGTTGGGTCTGCTAATATTTTTGAAAGACTTATTCTTTTACCCCTGCCTACATGCACTTTATGTGACAGTTAACATTACATCATTTAGATAAAAACACATGGGACCATCATTTGGCAAAGGAGTTACTAGCAGTCACCGTTAGAAGCAGATGTTGGTCTTACTGTGTCGTATTATACAACAAAAAAGAAAAAATTCCTTTATTATATTGGAATATTTTAGAGAGATGCTTATAGTTTGCATCATGCATTTTATAATACGACAGGAATATTCTGGATTATCCCATATGAATTCATTATATCATAGGAATGTATTGTTTATACAAAAGCACTATGCACTTTATTTTTACTGAACGCTACATATTCAGCGAAGATAGTTATCTCGCTTCTAGGTACTTTGTAACATGGCAAGATGCGTAAGCAGTCACTTCTTGGCTTTGTAAATACTTAAGGCAGATCTGTATTATTACCTCTGCCTTTATGCATCTAATAGGAAAAATAACACCATGTTACTTACATAGGAGTTTTAATGTTTCCGTATTGCCCTTATAATTGTGGTTTATGTCATATACTATAAGCTGGTTTTTAAGAATACTCATATTTAAAATACCAATTGTATTTGCATGTTCCTTATAATGGCGAAAAGGTATGTTTAACAGTTATACATGTGTTTATACCACTCAGCAATGCGAATCAGTAGCCCAAGCCAAGATGGCTAATTGCCATTATTTTTAAGACTTTAAGTCACCTTTTTTATGTCTTTCACTGTGGGGGGAGTGTCTGTTATATAAACAAACACTCTATGGGTGATGAGTGACTGTGAACAAGCCACTGGTTAGTGGTGAAACGCGTCAGGCTGCCGTCTGGCAAAGCATATATTGCATTGGGAGAACACTTTTTATCTGCTGCATTTCTAAAATAAAGGCTGTTATATTTCACACAACCGAAGATGCAGTGTCTTGCTGTTGGTTTTCCGTGATGATTAGAATCATTGAAACACTTTCTTGTTCGTGGAGTGCTGCTCGCCTGAATAGTTTCTGCAGAAGCTGTTTGTTTTTTGAAATATATATATATATATATATATACCTCCGCTTTAAAATTACACAGGAATCTCAGTGTGTGATTTCTGAATTATTGATTGCCTCGGTTTTACATGTGTACTATTTCTATTGGAATGGAAATGACTCCTTTAAATTTGTTGTTCTCATCTTCCATTCCTTATTCAATATATATGCCCTTCACTCAATACACATTAATAAACATATCTTTGTCACACTCTCCTATGGACGTCTTCATATAACAGCCCAATGTTAACTATTATGAATGAGATTATTATTTTTAAAGTGTTGCACATTGAATGCACAGAAGTGTTATCAGTTTGAAATTGCACTAAAAGCAAAAAGCAAATGCTTTTCTTGAAAGAAAATATCACTTAGCACTGTAGTGGGCATCATAATGCATTCACCATTTTGATACTCCGGTATTCCTTTGGTAATTAGTGCTCCTTAGCACTTCCAAATATAACACTCACGGGATTTAGCATAGAGGAGGCTGAAGGAAAATCACAATTTTCTTTAGGGGATTTGTATGCTTACTTTGTGGTAATTCCTTTAGTTCTTGGAACCAGCATCAGTTAGGCGTCTGGTCCCCACTGGTGTCAGGTGCCATCTGGCACAGGTGAATTCTGCCACCACAGTTTCAGTCTTCCTCCTGGACATGGCTCCTGATTTTCAGATATACTGAGCTCATCACCCATCGAGTTCAACAGACCACATCTTGTTTATCATAAAATGTCAGAAATATCCAATGTCAGAATCCTATTTCCTCTTTGTGAACATTTTTTAAAGTGTCCAAAACGCTCACGCTTACATCAGAAATATATCACACTATTAGATTACCCAACAGATTACTCAACAGCAAACACTCCCATTGAAAACAATCCCCAATATTTTTGGGATAATTGTAATTTCTATATATTTTACATGAAAAAAGGGGAGGGCTATTTCACCTTTACACTTAAATGTAATTTTGTTATGTTCCGTTCATTGCAGCAATATGCTAATCCATTTAAATCAAGATAATTGAAGCTGTGCGTGCATATGCATTTCTGGTTATACAACATGCCTATTAGACCTTTTGCTTCATGAAGGAATTAACATTTCTCATTTTAATATGTTTTTGATTAATGTATACAATTCAAATGTGGTATCAAATTAACAAAGATTTCAACTGTTAGGAACACAACAAATTGTGAAAAACTGCCAATTTTTAAGAGATCTAATATTCCCCAGTCAAGATTGCTGGTAAACCCAAGTTTGGATCATACTTCACTTAAACCAAGGCAAAGCCCCACAAATATATGTGTGATAAATGTTCAGAAAATTCCTAGAGGATCGAAAGAGAACAAATAGTCACTGACTAATAAAGCAGCCCAATGTCTGCAACATAAGAAAATGAGCCTGGCAGTGATTTGTTCAGATATAGTTGAAGCTGAGCGCTAACCTGATTCAACAAACTCCATCTTTGATTACATTGTATTGGTCATCTCATCTGAATATGTAGCAGATGGCCTCCTCTCAATAGAATACAGCTCATTAGCCCCTTCATATTCTAATATTGAATTACTGTCAACAACTTTGTCTCTATAATGCATATGCCACCATAACTACAAAAATAAATGGAGTTTTTTTTTTCTCCATTATCTGTAACCACTGATACTGATGAATTACTTTCATCTTTCTTTTAGTGAAAGAGATTTTACTTGTTTTTATTTAGGAAATGTGATTTTTACTTTGTGAATTTAAATGCAAAAGTTTGTTCTTGATTGAATATAAACCAAAAGCATTAATAAAACAATAGTAATTTTGAACTACACCCGGGACCTCCCTATGTTCCCCCAATGGACATAACAACTAGCCCTTGGGTAGGACATGTTGACATAATTGACCTGACAGATTGTGGAGTGTAGAAATCAAACTAACCCTCACTCCCTTAGAAAGACCAACGTGCACATATCTGCTCTCTGAAACAGTGACCCCCCTGTATACCTTTCTTCTCATTTAGGCACAGATTTAAACCTATCTTGGGAAATTGTATATCTCTCTCCATTTTTTCTTGGAACATCTCCGGCTTTAAGCAATAAAATCATGCACATCGATTGGCATGATATACAAACCAGGTTATCATACCTTTTCCTGTCCTGCTTCTCAAATAACAAAGGGTCACCCTAAAAGCTGCCTACTATATGGATTAACATAGGCCTAGAAGCTACATGCAATTTGATAGAATTAGAGTCACAAGATCTACTGTGTGTAGTGCTTAGTTTTAAGGGGGTCCAGCTTTAATAGTTCTATTTAAGACCTAGCCAAGCAGCAGTAAACGATCTTGAGAAATCCCCAGCCCTTATGCTTAATAACACTGCTAACAAAAAATACAGAATAATCCTTTTGGGAGATATGTAGGCGTCAGCTTTAGCCTAACAACTTTACTCTGGAGGATGAAATATGCGGCATACCAGATGTCCATGCTTGCCCTTCTATGCACAGTTACCCTTTAACAAATACATGTGCAGCAGTCTCTCACCAATTTCTATGAATTACCCTGAAAGTGACAAACTGTGAAAGCAGCTTAGTAAAACTCACCAAACCAAATTTAATTAATCACATCAAATTGTCATTAAAGACTCCTCAACATAAAGAAGTATATTACATGTCTCTGCTACAACTCTTTAAACCATTTATGTTCTCGTCGCTTTCTAGAGGATAACCCTACAAATTCCACCTTTAGAACAATGACTAGGAGGAGTCTCATAGATTATATTTTAATCAATGTAGAATACTGGTTTGTAATCAAATCATTGCAAATAATTGAACACGTAGAGAATCACCAGGATTCTCTGATTGCAAATCTTACCGTTAATATCACTGAAGCCAAGATTGAAACATCTTCTTTTATCCCATGCATTTAAACCCATCGACTAACTTGAAGACTACCAAATGGCCTTCAATTAATGAGCCACCTGTTCTTTCGTCTGATTACTCGAATCTGTTAGCAATACTGGAAGAATACGCTTTAAGTAACACAATATTGACTCATTTATAAGATGTTATGTTAAGCTGATTCGGGTCAGACCTGTTCACCTCAAGACCATCTGTATTAACAAATAAGAAAATAGTCTGCAAAGGAGGATGGTTTGACCACAAGTGTATAAAAACATAATCCCCACTCCTGAATGAACTAAAAACTACAAAAGGGAGAGACCTAAGTGTTGTGAATTGTAAAACGACCAATTACAAGAAACTCGTGAAGAGAAAAAAGTCTGAACATATAAAAACACTCTTGGAATCGCTCATTGAGACAACCAGGGGATTTCTGCTTCATAATTAGGAGTGGTGTAAAACCTAATGAAAGATATCCAACCAACAATATCTCAGGTATAATCTGGCAAGAACATTTCCAATCAACCAAGGTCAATTCAGACCTCTTGGAATCCAATAAAGACCTGAGCCCTAATAATTTATTTACATTTCAGTTTCCAGTCTCCAGTGACCATCTACTGTTTTCCTTAGCAGATATGGAGAGAACCCTTCTATCACAGCATGTCAATAATGCTTCAGGCCCAGACAACCTGCCGGAAGACCTTTTTTAAGAATGAGCTGGATATTTGGGCCCCTTTCCTGCTGAAATTCTTCAACTGAATTAACACCAAATACAATATACCTGTTAGCTGAAGGGGTGTCATAATCCATAATCCCATAAATCCCAATTTACAAGAAATGGTGATAGAGAAGTCACTTCAAACTATAGGTCAATATCCTTAATAGATTTTAAACTAATGGAATCAGAACCAGAAGGGAAGCTATTGGACTACTCAAGAAGAACTTCTCTCTACCTGTATTTATTGCTGTTTCAACTGTTTTGTTTTCAAAATCAAAATGTATTGTAATTTCTCTTATTACAGATATCCCCATTGCCTTCTATTGTCTGAAAAGAACAACACAACAGATTTATACTCACAATCTTTCCATATAACCACCTTCATCATGCCCTCCTTTTAAAACCACAAAACACTCCGAACCCTCCACCACTCACTCCACACATTTCACTTGCACCAAATTAATACATACATTAGTATAACAAATCAAATATCATAGTTTGGTCCCACCTGTCTGAGTATCTACCACGCATACTTATCAAAGAATGGAAGCAATGCTCATTATATCCAGAAGATGTGTCAGAACTTCCATCTCATAAATGGCTTGCACCTTTTGAACCCTACAGATGGTCTCTGTGTTCTCTCCCTTCTCCTCATCTCCCATTAATGGTGGCACCCAGTGGGAGGCCCTCCTGGTCTCCTTCCACTCCTCTAAGGTCTTCATTAATGTTTACCTGAATGGTACCGTCTTGGTCCAAGACCCTCAGGCCATCCTTCTCCTCTTCGATAGACGCTTCCCATGCCTCATAAATGTCCTTTCTTCTGCTGTCCCCTCTCCCTCTACACAGCTTTCTCACCTCCCCCTGCTGCCTCTTCCTTGGTTACCTTACCTTCTCCTCCTTCCCGTTCTGCCCTTAATCGGGCTTCTTCTACACCTCTGCAGGATGTACCTCAGATTTGTGCCCCTCCCGGGAAGTCCTTCATAGAGGGCAACCTTCTCCATATTGCCACTCTTAACTATCGCTCAGCTGTCAAACACTACGACATCTGCCTCCTTCTGGAGGAACTTGACCTTGATGTCCTCACACTCACCGAGACATAGTTCATGGCCAGCTCTGTCACAAGCTTTGACACGAGAGCTACAAAGAACCTCTCTGTGCCCAGGTCCAACCGTTCCAGAGGGGGTCTAGCCGTGATCTTCCCAGAGTGGATTCCAGTAACTGTCATTCCTACGCAGGCCTAATCCTCTTTTGAATGCCTCGTCTGAAGGTTCTCTCTCTCTCCTAGCCATTCTCTTACTGTGGCTACTCTCTATTGGCCACCTGGTCAGTTCTCCTCCTTCCCCTCTGAGTGGGCGGACCACTCCTGTTCCCTCCTGGTCTCGACCACTCAACTCCTCATTCTTGGAGACTTCAACATCCACCGGGATGCTTCCTGTCCTTCCTCTGGACTCTTTCGTGAACTTTGCAACTCTCTGTCACTCTCTTTTCTCCTCTCTGGCCTGTCTCCCTCTGCAGGGCACACTCTGGATGTTGTGATCTCCTCAGACCTCCCCTTTCTATCCTTATCACTACTCCTCTCTCCTTGAGTGATCACTTTCTCATTTCCTCCTAGCTCATCCTCTCTACCCTTCAGGTCAAGCCAACTCCATCACTGCCACCCACCTTCTTGGTTATCTGACCCATGAGGTGCGTGTCATTTGAGGCTTTCGCTGCCACTTTCTCACCCCAACACCCTCTTTGGCTGACTCATACCCTGACACAGCCCTTTCCATGCTCCACTCTGCTATATCTGATACACTCGATGTTCTTGCCCCTGTCATGAGGATCCACCTGAAGCCCAAATACAAGTGCATCTCTTGGTATGACTCAGACCTCGTCACCCTTAAACACAAGTGCAGGGTGGTTGAGAGGAAATGGTGTGCTTCTTGTACATCCTCTGACAAACTGCCCTGCTGCCTGCTCCATCCAAGCCCGTGTCTCCGCAGTATCTAACAACTCGGCTGAATCTCTTTAAAATCTGCAAGGAACTGGCCAAACCTGCTGCAGCCTCTACCTCTCCTGTCCCTTCCCAGGCCCTCTGCATGTCACTGGCTTCTCATTTCTTCTCTAAAACTCAGGACATCCTGTCCTCTCCCCTTCCTCCCTCTACTCCCTGCTCTTCCTCTGGCCCTTCTTCAGCCAGCTCTCCTCCCTCCTTCTCTGCCTTTCCCCTGTTTTCCCCAGACGAAGTTAATAGACTAGTTTGATCTATGAAAGTCTCATCAAAACAGGTGCATCCCTGTTCCTCCAAAACCATCAAGGACCACATTGACTCCTTAGCTCCTGCCCTGGCCGACTTCTGCAACCACTCCTTCACTACTGGAGTATTCCCTTACCTCCTGAAACACTCCCTTGTGCACCCTCTTCTCAAGAAACCCTCTGCTGACACATCCTGCCCGGCTAACTATCACCCAATCTCCATCACTCCTTTCCTGGGCAAAACTCTTGGGAAAGCTGGCCATTTCCCAGCTCAATCTTCACACTGAAACTGTTGGTTGTCTCCATGATTATCAGTCTGGCTTCAGAGATGCCGGAAGCATGGAAACTGCTCTCCTGAACATCCATGAAGACCTGCTCTTCAACCTTGATACCAACACCCCCTGTGTCCTCATCTCACGTGATCTCTCTTCTGCCTTTGACACAGTCAACCATGACATCCTGCTCAACCGTCTCTGTGATAACCTGGGGATCATCGGTCAGGCCCTGGCATGGCTGACTTCTTTCCTCTCTGATCGACCCTCCCAGGTTCAACTTCCTCTCCTCTATCTCTTTCTCTACATGTGGTGTTCCCCAGGGGTCTAACCTCTCTCCCTGGCTGTGCAAACCAATACCTGGCACTTCTTGTGCACTGCATTGCCGTGCTCTGCCCCAACTTCCAGTGCTATGCGCATGATACTCAGCTCATTTTCAGGCTACCCTCAGCCACCTCTTCTCCCCCTCTCATCTCTGACTGTCTGTCTACCACCCAGGAGTGGTGCGGCACCAATGATCTCTGCCTTAATGCCAGTTAGACCGAGATTCTCCTCATCGGCACACCCACACCCTCCTTTCCTGTCACTCTCTGGCCGGCCTCTCTTTGCCCTCTTCCTGCTCCCACCTGTGAGGCAAAAACTTTGGGGTTTCTTCGACTCCACACTCTCCTTCTCTCCTCACATCTCTGATGTCTTTAAGAAGTCACACTACCAGCTGCACCTCCTCAGAGGTATTCTTCCCTTCCTCTCCTTCCCCCAGAAGCTCACTGTCTCCAGAGCTCTGGTTCTCTCTAGGCTGGACTATTGCAACAGCCTCTTTCTAAATCCGCCTGCTTCTTCTCTCCGCCCTCTGCAACTCATCCAGAACAAAACTGTGAGACAGGGATCGTATCTCTCCAGGACTGAAATCTCTGCACTGGCTCCCAGTAGTTGTGAGGATTAAGTTCAAAACCCTCTGCATTGGCCACAAGGCCTTCTGGGCCCTCAATACCTTCAACTCTCTTTTCGATCTTGAGCTCTTCGCTCATCCACCTCCAACTCCCTCATTGTCAGTCGCTTCTCCAAGCAACAAGTTGGTGGTAGATCTCTTTCTTCAGCTGGGGCCTCCCTCTGGAACAGCCTCCCTGCCTCCCGTAAAGCTTGAAGAGAATCATCTACGGTTCCGGAAGCACCTCGAAACCTTTCTCTTTGCTTCTGCTTTTTCTCCTCCTCTCCCCTGCTGACTTCCTGGCTGAAACTGAAACTGCACAGGTTACCTGGCCACCCTCTGATCTCTGGCCCAGATCCCCTCCCCCAACAGTCGCACAAATGCACTGCCTTCCTGGCAACGCCTGCACTAGGGGACTGTTTTCTGTATCCCTAAAGACCCACTACCAGCACTTAACTTCTGATGTCTGCACTTATCCTTGCACTTGCCACCTGCTGGCCGTACTTTTACGTATTGTTTATTTATTCTATGATCCCACGTACTGCAGTGACCCCTCCTCCTTACCCCCGCACTTCCCCCTTTCCATGCACTTTGCGATCTGACTGACACCGGGCCTAGTAGGTTTGTTGTCTTTCACCCCTCTGTTCCCCCTCCCTTGCCTAATCGCACCGTGGAATACTTGTGTATAGGCACAATATATATGCCATCTCATATCATGTCATATCTTGAGCATGGCAGGATCTGTTTCAATCACTTCAGAGCGCATTTAATTATGACCTCTTTTTTACTAAAATACTCATCTAAAGCAACTGAGCATTTGCACATTTGCAAGTTGTGGCAGTATATTCATGCATTGCCAACATTCGTGCAATGTTGCATAATATTGCAATATTGCACAACAGCTAAGGAATCTTTAACAGTCCTGGCTCCGTTTGTCCAGGTTTTTATTACAAGCTATTTGGAATACCGAAACACCTTCCTTGTTTGTAATTACGAGCCAATCGCATAACTAAACGCCAGCAGAGGTCAAGTCCTAGAAATAAAAGTGAGAGGACTCATCAACAAAAGCAATGGCATGTGATGTCGCCAGAAATTAGCATATCAATTTGAAATATTCACATTTCATTAAATGTTTGGCATAACCACCCAAATTGCACAGGACGAGTGGCATTTGTCTTTCATAAACTCAACACACATACAAAACCAAAAGAGGATATTGTCTTCTAATAGTGCATTGAAAGCGTTAAAAGGTATGCATGTTTTAATCTCCCAGAACCAATACAAATGTTTTCCCTGGATTTCGCAGTACGGAAATGGGACATTTCACCTTTAGTTGTTTGTTATTTTTCAACAGGGTATATATATAGTTGTGAAATGCCTGGCCTGCAAACCTGACGAACGTGAGGTCGGCTTAAATTCATAAATTCAAAGACATTAATCAATGTTTTTCATGTTAGCTGGGGGGGACTGAGTTCACTCTCTGAAAAGTGGGTGAACCCGCGTGTGCCCTCGACTTGAGCCCTTGGATAACTAGAACCAATCCCGTCACTATTCTTATGTATAAAATCACTTCTATCTCTTCATCGAGTAACGTGGAGTCAATACATGAGTTTGCATGACAGGCTTTAGGTCATACAGGCTGCAGTTTTATTATTCCTATTGTTCTGCCATTCGATCTTATCCTCGGTGATAGGTTTGTGTGTCTCAAAAGAAAATAATACTTTGGTTGCGTTATTGAAATAAAGTGGAAGTCAGATAAAAGACATTCTAGCTATCAGCTCTCAGGAGTGCGTCGGGCACGAAGCCACGTACCCTGCATACTAAAAGCATTGTGCAAATAGCACTTCAAGGTAATTCTATTTGAAGGTCTGGGAGTGTCAGAAGCTGAAAATTGTAATTAGTCCAGCTAATGTGGATAATTAAATGAAGGCTTCTCTGGAGTGGATTTCTAAATCTATTAAAGCTCTGAGGCAGAGGGTGAGTAAATATGATAAAAAAACGAATTGTTTTTCTTTTCTCTGCCGCCCACATAAAGCGAGGCTTCATCCACCAAGCACCGACTCGAAATTATGCAACCGTGTTTTCAATTAGATTGGCGCGGCACTGTTCATTAAAGGAGCAGAAAATGTACAGACAAAATGCTAAAGTAAAAGGCCACCGAATTTTATTTGGCTGGGGCTTACCTAAATGTATGCAAATTTGAAGATTCTCACTTTAACACATAATACTTTCTAGTTATATAACCGTTAATCTATTGTGCAATCTTCATTAAACCTGGCAGCTCTTGTCTCTGCAGCGCTTCTTAACACTTCACAAAGCCGAAGCTCGTTTATCTTTGCAGCCTGTGCTTATTATTTTCAATTCCGTTTTGCCTTGATGACTATCGATTGGGCAATACTCCTGAAAAACGCATCAGCCTCATTATGCATGAGGCGGAGCGTTACATGGAGGCGTGAACGTGTGGCGTAATGCTTTTACACCTCCATTTTAAACCGTGCCCCATTTTGGTGCATCGGAGAGACGGAGGAGCGAGGTGAGATCTCTGCCACAGTCACCTCCTCCTTCTCGCATGGGCACCTCTCTGTTCAACTGCATGCCAGTTTCATGAAGGCGTACAACAAATGGATTTCTATGCAGTCCGTCTCGCATTTGCAACTGTGAAGGAGCAGGCGGATTCCATGGAATGTATGTATTATGTAAAACAAGATTGTTACAGCCTCAGTCTCTCAGTGTGAAACTTGTTGATCCTATTTAACAGGTTATATCTGGTTATGTTGTTGTTTTTTTTAAAAGATCTGCAACTGCCATGTACACTTATTCTTGGCACTGCCATATAGTTGTGGACTTCATGCTGTTTGCTGGGGGAATTTCAACAATGGGATCCCCCTTAGTGGTTGACTGTGCAACCTTTCCACTGTCAGAGTCGGACGCAATGTAGATATTGTGGATGTTTTCTCAGCCTGGGAAGACTCGCAAACACCCTCATGTTTAATGGGTATGTAGTAAGAAAGGAAGCTTCAAATTTTAGTCAGCATTTCAACATAGACAAAAATTGATCCCATTTACCTATAAGAGTGTGAGGCTCTGGGTTGAATATACTGTATGTCAGTATTGTGAACGCACAAAGCACATGCCAGCTACAAGATGGGTTTAAATTTGGCACTGCATAACAGCTGGTATTATAATTTTGCACTACATCACGGCAATGTGGACTGTGTTGCATTAAAGCATAAAGACTAACAATTACTAATCATTGCCCTTTAACCATTGACATATCCCCATACTAATATTCAATGCAGCTGAGTCCATGGTTTTTCTGGTGCAATTTGGTAAGCTGAATGGAGGCTGTGCCCGGTTAACTAGAAGTGCAAAAGAATATACATGAAGAATTAGACATGTTGTGCGGTATAAAATGTGTCTCAAAGTAGGCCCATTGTTAATTCAGAACAGGAATGCAGCGCAAGAGAAATGTAACACTTTTCTTCTGTTGTTGTATTCTAACGCTGCAGGATGGACATGTGTCACCAGAACTTTTGAAATGGAGTTCAAAAAAATATATATAAGGCAATTCTGTATTTTGGGCTCAACACCATACCACAAAATACCCCAACAAGCTCACCAAAATACCTGATAAATACCTCCTACAGACAAAGCAGGAAATGGAGATGTAAGAGTGAGGCATAATGCTTTTATTCCTTCATTTCCCACTATGTCCCATTTTCGAGCAGTGAGAAGACAGAGATGAAGCACTGAGCATAGATAAGATCTCCAATGTGATGACCTCCTCTGTCTCGTCAGTGCATTCAGTTTTACACCTGACATTTTCATGCAGGCATAGAACAAATGGATTCCTATGGAATTTACCTTGGTTCTGCACCTGCCCACTATGAGACAGATTCCATACAAATCCATTAGTAAACACCATCTGCAAAGCATCATTTGTAGGAAGCATTTCATTTTTCACGACACACAGAGGAAAATGAAGGATTAAAAGCATGTTTGCCTCACTTTACTATTTCCTTTTCCCTCCTCCCTTGTGAATGTATAACATTGCATGCAGGTCATTCAACAGCGCATTTGTGCAAATGTGGTTGTCCCCCAATTTCAATGACCTTTCAATAGAAAATGAGGCTAACAAAAGGGTTGCACCTGTGAACTTGAGGAAAAGTGAGGGTTGCATTTAAAGGGAGGCATTGCATTAATGGAGGCATAACAGCGAGCTGTCATGCTTTTGGGACTCTATTTAAATTTTTCAGCCCAATTTTGAAGCAGTAACAAGATAGAGTCGAGGCATGGAGCGGAGATAAGTTCTCCACCGTGTATTTCACCTCTGTCTAGTCTGTGCATTTAATTTTACACCTGTACATAATTTTCTTGCAAACATAAAACAGCTGGATTCCTATGGAATCCGTCTCTGTTTTGCATCTGTTAAACTGAGGCGTATTCCATAGGATTCCAATAATATATGCCTACTGCAAATAGAAATATACAGGCAGCCTTTACCTTTTCAAAAGATTTAGAGGAAAATGAAAGAATAGAAGCAAGGTAGCCTCACGATAATCTTTCCTTCTCCCGTCTGACTTAACAATATTTGAAAATGAATGGAGGGCACACAACACCATGTTAGCGTTGATGATTACATGCATGCAATTAGTATTCAAGTTGATTCTTACTGTTGAGGGTTTGTTTATGGACAAATATAAGTATTAAGCAATATGCTGTGTCATGTTATGTTGAATATATACTGTATTTGGGTCATTTTCAAAATGAAATTCAGGTGTAAAAGCAAGGTGAATTGCTTTGCCCGATTCTCCTATTCAATAAATGTGTGAGTTGGGAATGAAGAGGTGTGTGCTTCTCTGCTTTACTTTCTTCATCTTGAAGGTGCATATGGTCAAAAGATGTTCATGCAGGTGTAAAACTGATGGATTCCAATGAAATATGACACCTGAAAAACAAAATTTGCAAGCAGTATTTTATTTGTACAACTGATGAGAATAGGCGAGCTGTCTTCTTAAATTGAGGCTTTGAGGAAGCTCTTCTGGTTCTGAAATCCTTCTAAGACTCTTTTGTGAAGAATACTCTCTGCTAATGACTGTCAATATCAACCTCCTTGAGTGATATGCAGAGGTCCAAATGGTGTCTTGCTCCTTTTACTGACTGGGATTATCTGATTTCCAAGCCCTCGAGACTCTCTACACTGAGATGTTTGGCTGTGAGCTCTTCATGGGGCATATCCCAAGAAGTAGACTCACTGAACAACTTGAGCACTTCTAATCAGCAGTGTTTCAGACTTGCGGCTTTTCAATGAACTTCCCAAATGGTTGTCCAGATCATAGACATCCTGGATGATATATCCTTCAACTTCTGCTTAAACTCTGTGGTATTCAATCCTGTAGAAGAAGACTCTGTATATTACTTACATGGTCCCTGGACCAGAGAGAAAAACGTCAACAGCTGTACTTGTAACTTTGCTACTGAAGTGACAAGAATTGCTTAGACACCCGAACCTGGTCAGAAAACAGAGGAAGACTTGACTTCAATGTTCTGAAATGTAGCAGGAAAAATAGGCCCTTCCATTCAAATGCATCACTGGCAATTCCTCAGAACCACACAACTGCTGCTGAAATTGGATTTGCATCATAAATGTGCTCTGAAACCTCCGAGAAATAACTCAGAGTGCAAATTCACTGATGGTAACATTGATCTTAATAGAGGAATATGGCCACATGTTGAGCAGAAATGGGAAGGAATCCTCAGCAAAATACTATTGCTGTTTTTAACCATTTCACTAAGGTTTATGAAGTACAACAAACACGAGATATTGAGGCCACACATTGCAAGGAATGGAGAGCTGTATCAAAGAATGTGTTACTACAATTGAGCACTGCGCAAAATGGGATTTTAGAGGAAAGATAGCTAATCCAGTGGATTGCGGATTTTGATCAAAAGCTAGTGCCTGAGAAATGGAACATTAAACTCTGTATTGGTTGTTTACTATATTAAAACCATGACAACCTCAAGATTTCATATGCACTGTATACTATATTAACACCATGACAACCTCGACACTTCTCCTGCATATCTTTTCAGTCCCAAGTAGTAATAAGCTCATACTTTATATGTGTCTTTGATGCGTTCATGCAGCCATACAGCAAATGTATTCCTATGGAATCCACCTTGGTTCTTCACTTACCCACTATGAGGCAGATTCCATATGAATGCATTAGTAAACACCATCTGCAAAGCATCAGTTGTAGGGAGCATTTCATTTTTCACAAGACACAGAGGAAAATTAAGGACTACAATCACGTTTGTTCACTTTACTATTTCAAAGATAAAATACTGCTTTTGATAACTCATTGCTCTACTGTTTTCTGAAACCCAAAACACCCTCACAAGATATTTTCCTTGCATGGTTGATCACAGTTTCCTTTGGTGAGAGAAACCAGTATGGGATAAAAGTGGCCAGGGACCTGGCTCACAAAGTCTAGACACAGGATCTCAAACAGTCAACTGCAATAGCACAGGGCTTTTGTTTTATTTGTCTAGGCACATCGAAAGAAAAAACAACATAATCACAACATTTACTTTGTTGGACAATTAATTTTAATTTCAATTGACATACTATATAGCTGAAACATCTGACTCTTTACACAATGTCCATATATGATTTCTTAGAAACATTATATTGTACATAGTTTATTTCCCAAAAGCAATATTATTGATGTTATCACGTTTGTTAAATTTTTTTAGGTTGTTTCCTACAATTGTATGCTCAGTCTCAAACTGAGCCTCAAATGAAAACTTTTATTCAATTTCTCTAGTGACAAAACTGAAGCAACTGTATTTGTGCATGATTATTATAAGTATTATTATTAATGTTGTATTTATTGAGCGCCGACCCAGGTTTGAGTAGCAACGGAGAGCTTTACATAGGTGTACAACAATACAGATACATTACAGAGTGCTTTACAGAGGTATACAACAGTACAGATGCATAACAGAGCACTTTTCGGAGGTAACAACAGAATGCAGTGGGGGTAGGATGCAGAGGGGCAGAGAGAGGGTTACAGCAGTAATATTAATTCCTCTCTGTTATTTTTCAAAGAAACATATTACTTAATAAGACACATTGGCATATTTATATCATGATCTAACATGATCTAACATCAAGTTACTTTCACCAATCTTTTTCATGTTTCGGGTCCAGTAACCTATGTTTCAAAGAACTGGGGACGTCTGATTTTCCCTGTATGCCCATGTATTCTTCAAAAACACTCAACATTGTCCATCTACCTGTCCTGCTCAAAACATGCATTTCCTGTTCTTGAAATAATAGCACAATTCCAAGTTTTATATACTTAGAGAAATATTTTCATTCCCCTCTTTTAGTGTCTTCATGCATATGTGTCTATTGCCCCAATAGGAAATATTGGGGCAGGTACTATCATAACATTTTTCACACTAAAAAAACAAAAACAATACCTACTTTTCATGCCGATGTGACACTCAACCCTGCTGACTATTTCACTATTTCATCCATATATTTTGCAGCTAATCTCTTCTTTTAACTCTTCTTTCGACAGCCTCTGAGATTCCAGATCAGTCAAGTGCAGAGATAAGAGTGGGTAACTGTCAATATACTACAGTCAGCATGCAATAGGTGCACGGAAAAGGAGGCAGCAGAGACATACATACTGTAGTATCAGGCAGTCCCTAGATTAGTAAATACCTAAATAATCAAAACACAATGAGAACGGGAGGGGGACCTTTTTTTCCAAGAATGTACCCCCAGAAGGATTGTTTTGCTTTATATCCCCTACGATATCATTCCATGCCTCCGTCCTTAATGTTTAATTATTTTTCTTTCCTTTTCGCAAACTTGTATAGGTTACCCATTTCCCCGGTTGGCTGTGGACAATCAATGTTTGATTTCAATTGTAGTATACATGTATGCAAAAAACTGCTGGGTATGAATCCTTTTACAATCTGATGTAACTGGAACAAGGATGTTGGTCTAAGTTCACTGTAACACACAGGCACAGGCCGGTAAAGACAATGAGGCATTCACAGAGTCCAGACATCATCCCATAGGAGGAGGCCCTACAGCCCTCACCTGATGGGACAAAACCAAAAGCATTGATGATTTTTTTTCAAATTGGCAAGGTTGATGACATTCTGGGAAATAGGGTGAAACTATGGAATAGGTCAGCACTTGGATGCGTCAAAATAAGCTTAAGTTTACAGTGCAGAAACAAAAGAAATGCTGATATGCTGCGCAGAAGGGACTACCCCAAGGCCAGACAACTTTGGTGCAGAAGAGGCGTCAAAACTGGATTTCTCATTTCTGGCCTTCCTCCCTTGGTTCTTGCCCCTCCCCTCTTCAGAAAGTTAAGACTTTAAAACATCTGCTGGATTATTTTTCCTTTGCACATACCATTCAAATTATGAATGCTTTCATATCTAGTAGGTTTGAATTTTGTAGCGCATTATATCTTGGCCTACCTAAGAATGCTTTATTTAAACTTCAAAAAAGCTAAATGCAGCCGCAAGGATGTTGGTGAAAGCAGGACGGAGAGAGCATATATCTCTGGACTTGCAAGCCCTCTATTGAAAAATGCATTAAGTTTAAGACACTGCATGGTGTATCGAGCTTTACACAATCAAAATGATAATTATATCAGCACTAAACTTTCTTGCTATGTCTCGGAAGATGTATGCATTCAGCCTTCACCCATCTCCTCCTTGTGCTCAATTTTAGATTGGTGAAATTGAGCGGCCGCTCGGAACCTGTTGGACTTTCACCGTAAAGTGAAGACCTTCCTGTTTCCCCCATGAGCATGAAGGCTGTGTGGTGTAATGGAATGCGTCTCTGTTGTTACTTTTTGAGTTCACTCTGTACCCACTTCCTCAGCACCTTGGTGCCTCCATGCAAGATGATTGTCTGCACCTTAATAAGTGTTGGACAATACCATACCATAGCACATCTAACAAGCTACTATGAACTGGAAGTACACTGTCAAATTTAATTTCCTAGACCAGATAGAGAAGAGGGTCTACACATCTGCATGAATAAGCTCTTTGTTTAAGTTGAAAATAGTGTGCCGGAAAGCTAGCCTTGATGGTCTCGATGTTCATGTGGCCAATGTCCTTTAAAGGTGTAGGGTCTAGAGGGTGGGTCGGTTCAGATAGGAGGGAATGGGTAATGTATAAGATGGTGTCTGTTTGTCCTGCAGTCAAACGAATGATTCTGCTTTTGTGTTTACCTTCACTGAAAATGAGAATCCAAGTCTGATTATTCTGAAAAAGCAAATAAATATACCACACTAAATTACGTAAAAGCAGTACAGCTGTATTAATCAACCTGCTCCTAGGTCAGAGGATGAGGATGTTCAAGTGAGGAACCCACAAAAGGTTATTGTGTTCCAGTCTCAAAGTTCTTTTTTTAATATCAGTGTGAGGAATTGCCATCCGATAATGGTGGACAAGCCCTAGATTTTTTGATTTTTATTAAATAATGACATGATGTGGGTAATTCCATCTCAGAAAGGGTGGAATGCTAAACAGATTGCACTTTCAGAAAGCTCCATGCCCAAAGTATGGTAAAACATGTGCCCTGCTCCATTAGTCTCCTGATATGCATCTCCTGCTCTTCAGTGGCGCACAGCAGGTTCAAAGATCACATATGCCATGTTTGATAGCTCGTATTGCAGCAAAGTCACTGCAGACAGAGGTGGTATTTTAATCTGCACCTCTGATTCAAAACCATAATAATTATGAGAAACTATCACCTTGTGGCAGGGTAATCTTGAATAATAAGCTATACCCTGGCTGATTTTTCACATAATTATTAGTCCACATCTGTTTCGAATCATACAAATGTCAACACTGGCAGCTCAGTCGAGCTATGGACAGGCTGTGTGCAATGTTTTTAGACTGCTTGACTCTGCTGCAGTCAGCAGAACAATAGGCAGGTGTGCTGCTCACTTTATTCCTTTGTGAGCTCAGGTAAAGCCGTCCTCTGCCCCAGGAAGCTCCAAGAAGGGGAGTCCTGAGACCCAAGTTTGAAAGAGCAATATCCTAAACTAAAGGGCCAGCCTCACCCCATGGTACTACATACCAACTGCCCTTTGCAGTTGCAGGCTTGGGAAAGGGTGTCATTACACAGTCCATGAGAGCAGAATAGAATGGAGAAGGGCTTCCTTCATCTTGGTTTTCTTTTGCATTTTCTATCCTTCCTGTCTCCTCCACTTCCTGCACAGCAATGCATTTGAGTATGATGCAAGTCATGAACAGTCAAGTGTTCACGTAACAGGCCTTGGACCAATTAGAATAGGTTTCCTTTTACCCTACCCCCTGCCGCCTTTTTCCTTTATAAGGAAGAGGCCACCCACTCCTTCTTTGATTCATTTTGGACCTTCACAAATTCTAAATGAATGTGTTTGGACTCTGCTAGGAGATCAGTCCTTCTCAAAGACTCCCAGTTGTGAGGTGAAGACAGGTGTTCGTAGGCAGAAGCACGCTCTGATCACAAACCATCTCTGCGGCACATTGGGGGTGAACTGCACTCTGCACAAAGATGTGCACTCTGTGTCAGCTGGCCCTCAGCCTTACTGGAGGTGAAGAACTCCTGGAGGTGAAGGATTCACAGTGTCAGAAGAAATAAAGCAGCTGGATACCTGCATTCTTCACTGTTGAACCATCATGGAACCAGAGCTGACCATGTTGAATGCGTTTAAACCACCAAGACCCACAGTATTGGCTTTGGCACTTCTTGAAACTTCTTCAAACTGCTGTTGCTGCATTCATCAAACCAGCTTGACACTGCTTTGCACCAAGCAGAGCATGTCATCTGTTCAGCCCGAACAACAAGGTCACTGCTGCAGATGACTTTGAAGAACCACCTCTTTAACTATCAAATTGAGACACTGAGATCAAAGCATTGAACCTTTATGGGCCTATACTCAATCAGCTGGAAGCATCATGTTACTCATCAACTCAAACCAGCAGTTGATAGCATCTCGAACCACATGGAGCTCTGCATTAAAGTGACTCAAACACCTTGCTGCATGTGCTAGCATGACTCATCAACTCGAATCTGGTTGGACCCCGAAGACACAGCATCCCAAATCCTTGTTTGACACCATCAAACTGACAAAGGACTGCTAATGGTACTGTTGAGAGACTGCTGCCCCCTTTGTCTACTTTTGAGTGACTACTATGGCATCCTTTTGCACATTTTTGGGAAATATTTTGTGAATTATAGCTGTTAACCTCTACTGCCTTGCCCAGAGTGCTTGTATCATCTATGTTCTGCATATTCTATGTTCTTTCCACAGGTGTGGGTATTTTTGATGGTATTTGTGTAGGACAATTTTATTGCAATTTGGCATGTGTAATTAAAATATGTGTATGTATTTTTACATATCATTGATCAGCCATTCCTTTATGTTGAAGAGCTATATTATTACATATGGCATTACATTATTCATGCAGTGCCTTTTGTACACATTCATCATGGCCGCCGTTCGCCCTGGCCACCGAGTGCTCAGCTGGCTGGCCCACCTCTAACCTGATTTGCCTTCCAGATTTACTTCAGGACAAACAAGTGCCAACAGGCAAAAGCCAGCCCTGACACAAAGTCCCACCAACTAAGGTCCCTGTCTGAGCCTGTCCCGGCCAAGGAGGGCCCCCACCTTTCTTTTCTTTAAAACTATGAATCAGCCTCCTGATTTACAGCCTGCTACTCCAAGAACGTGGCCGCCTGCACCTCTATGCTCTATGCTCTCTGCAGATCTATCAGTGAGTGATAGCTAAACTTTTCCTCTGCCTCCTCCAGTAACAACTTCTGAACAAAAACTGTGCCGATCTCATTCTGCTTTCCTTGCCTCACCTCATATACTTCTTCTTTCACTGCATTTTGTGTCCCTTTTTGAAATTCAAATTTAGGTGTGTGTTTTTTGTAACATCTTTGCACCTCATTTTGCATTGCAATTTGTGTCCCTTTATGAAACTAGAATTTAGGTGTGTGTTTTTTAACATCAAATTTAGGTGTGTGTTTTTTAACATGTGTGCACCCCATTATGCATTGCATTTTGTGTACCTTTTTGAAATTCGAATTTAGGTGTGTATTTCTTTTACTTCTTTGCACACCATTTTGCAATGCATTTTGTGTCCCTTTTTACTATTTAGAATTTAGAATTTAGGTGTGTGTTTTTTTGCAACTACTAGGCTGCTTGGTGTGTTTGTGCTAGAACTGTGCCGTGCAGCCACTCCTCTTTCCTTCAACTATCCTCTGCTGCCCATGTAGCACTCACCATCTCCCTGATCATCTCTAACTGCTGCACTACCACCTATCCTCCCTCTCTCATGAAGTCTGGAAGAAAAAGCATACAAAAGACATCCTGACCTTGAACACTGGCCTACCCATCGCAGACACCTTTGTCAGAGTAACTTTCAGACAGGTCTTCACTGATATCCTCTTCTCTGTCCCCGCCCCAGATCTATGGACTCCTCATCTCATCTCATCTCTACACTCTTGATTTACATATTCTCTCCCATTAATGGTGGCACCAAATGGGAAGTCTTCTTGGTGGGCTTCGCATCATCCAGGTGTATCATTAATGTCTATCACATTGGCACTATCTTGGTTCAGGGTCCTGAACCCAACCTCCTTCTCTTTGACTGGTGCTTGCCGTTCCCTCATCAACTTTCTTCCCACATCTGCTACTCCTTCCTTTACATTCTCTGCCCCCACCCACGACTGGTGTACCATGCCCTGGTACCCCTCCTCGGAAAACCTTCAAAGGTGGAGACTTCCTGCATCTAGCCACACTTAATGTTCATTCTGCTGCGAAAAACTCTGCCTACTTCTTGAAGATATTGACCTTGATATCCTTTCCCTTACCAAGATGTGGTTCAATGCCAGCTCAGTCACTGCTTTTGACACCCTTCTCCCTGAAGGCTATAAGGTCATCTGCAAGCCTCACCCTAATGGTGCAGGTGGTGGAGTGGCTCTGATCTTCCCTGAGTGGGTCTCTTCTTTCCTCATACCCACCCAGTCCTACTCTTCCTTTGAGAGCCTGGACTGCAAGCTGGTCATCTCCCCTCTCTAACCATTGCCACTATATACATGCCTCCTGGCTCAACCCCCCTGTTCCTCTCTGAATGGGATGATTTGTCCTCCTCTCTCCTCGCAATCACTTCTACACTCCTTCTTGTGGGAGATTTCCACATCCACCTTGACTCCCCAATCATGGTATACACTCTCTTCCATGACCTTTGCACCTTGCTCCCCCTCTCCACCTCCCTTCTGGTCCTACCCACTCGGCTGGACACACTTTTGATGCCCTCATCCATAGTGATCTTTCACTCTCCTCCCCACTGATCACCCACTCTCCTGGTCAGACCACTCTCTCCTCTCCCCTCACCTGGGTCCTCTTGGCTCTCTGACCAGTCCTCCAACAGCCCTGCCAACCTTGTCCATGAACATCCATCCAATGCAGCGAGTGACAGCTGCTGCCTTCGCATCTATCTTCATCCCCCCTCTCACTCCACTATTGACTCAACCTCTGACGCTGGGTATCCACTTGAAACATGCCTCCAATTGTAACACGTGGTACGACTAAAAAATTGCAGCCTTGAAAGTCAAGTGTAGAGCTGCGTAACGGTGGTGGCAGAACTCAGACTCAACATCTGACAAACTGCCCTGGTGCCTGCTCCAAAGACAATACAGACTTTCCATCCGCAAAAAGAAAAGTACCCACATCGTGTCTCGAGTGCATCCAAAAACATGGCTGAACTCTTTAAAATCTGCAGGGACCACACCAACACTTCCGCAGTATCCTCCTCACCTTTTCCCACCCAGGCCCTCTGCAACATACTGGACACTCACTTCACCGCAAAAACTAAGGACATCAGAGCACCCTTGCTTCCCTCTCCCTCTCCCCTTGTCCGATGCCCCTCCCCCTCCTACAGTCCTGCTGCCGCTCTCTGAATGTCTCTCCTCCTTCTCTTCTATCACACCTGAGGAGGTCACTATAGTTGTCCGCTCCATGAAGGTCTCCTCCAAACAAGTTTCCCCCTGCTCTTCCAGATCCATTAAGGACAATATTGGCTCTCTTGCCCCTGCACTTGCTGATCTCTGCAACCAATCTTTTGCTACTGGATCTTTCCCCTCATCCCTCAAGCCCTCTCTTGTGTGCCCCCTCCTGAAAAAACCTTCTGCAGACCCGTCTTGTCCAGCATACTACCGCCCCAGATCTATCACTCCATTCCTTGGGAAACTCTTGGAGAAGCTGGTCTTTCCCCAACTGACCCAGCAGACTGAACTTTTTGGTTGCCTACACAACCATCAATCTGGATTCCGAGCATCCAGAGGAGTGGAAATTGCTCTTCTGAACACCCGTGAGGAGTTGCTTGCATCTCTTGATTCCAACTCTCTAGCTGTTCTCATTCTACTCAACCTCTCCTCATTTGATACGGTCAACCACTACATTCTCATAAAACGGCACCACAATACCCTAGGTATCTCGGAGCAGGTACTGGACTGGCTGACCTCCTTCCTAGAGACCGTCCATCCATCTTTCTGCTCCCCCAGTTCTATCTCCACCAGCCATGTCCCCCAAGGCTCCAACCTTTCTCCTTGGCTATTTAAGAACTATCTTGCCCTGCTTGCACACAAATAATTTCCACCTTCTCCCCAAACTTCCATTGTTATGCAGATGACGACTCTTCTTCAAACTTCACTCTGATCCTCTTCTCACTTCATCTACCATTCCTAACAGTCTATCTGCCATCCAGTCCTGGTCTACTTCCAATTACCTCTGCTTCAACGTCAGCAAGACTGATATCCTTCCTATTGGGACTCCTGGTCCCTTTTTCTCTCCCTCTCTCTGGCCATCTTCTAGGGGCTCTCCCCCTTCTCTTTCATCTGAAGCCAGACACCTTGGAGTCATACTTGACTTGTCTCTATCCTTCATTCCCTCACTATCAGTACCTTGCCAAGAAGTCCCACTTTCAACTCCACCTCCTCAAATAAATTCTTCCTTTCCTCACTTTGCTCAATGTCTCTAGAGCTCTAGTTCTCTGGAGGCTAGACTACTGCAATAGCCTTTTCCTTAATCGACCCTCTTCCTCTATATGGCCCCTACAGCAAATCCAGAATAGGGCTGCAAGACATATGCTTGGCCTCAAGCCCAGGGACGGTATCTCTCCAGCACTACAAACTCTACACTGGCTCTCGGTTGCTGCAAGGATCAAATTCAAATCCCTCTGCATCATCCACAATGCTATCTGGGGCCAGGGACCATGCTATCTGCAACTTGCTGTCACTAAATACACTCCTTACAGATCTTTATGTTCATCCGGCACCACCTCTTTGTCTGTTAAACGCTTCACTAAACAGCAAGCTGGTGGCCAATCTCTTTCCTCATCAGGCTCCCTCCTATGGAACAGCCTCCCCCTTCCTCTTCATCCTGATCAGGATCTCGTAAAATTCAAGAAGCTCCTCAAGACTTTCCTTTTCACCTCCTCCTTCCCTTCCTCCCTTCTCTGCTAAACCTCACAGCTGCTGAGATTGGTGAAAAGGGCACCGATGTGTCCTACTGTGTCCTGGCCTCCCACACTTATTCGCCTACAGCCTCCGCTGCTCCCAGCACTTTGCCTTGGCACCCACTGGCCAGTCACACTATGGGCCTGCACTTGCCTATTTATTGGTGGTTGTCCACTCCACCTAGGCACTTACAGCTGCTCACTGCCTAGCACTTTCGACTTGATACACCTAGCACGTACCCACTACACCCCCACCCCTTCTCTCGCTCTGCACTTGCACGTTTTGAATGCTCACAAGACCTAGCAGGTCTGCCTCTATCCTACAGTGTTTATATCTAATTACTCCCATGTTCCCTCCCTGTTGTCCTGTGGGCACTTTGAAAAACAATGTATTTGTTGTATAAGCACCGTACAAATGCACAATACATAAATAAATACATACATTGATTTCTCCTTCTTAAGACCCATCAGAGGTGTTGAGAATAACACAGTGGCATCGACTAAATATATGATGCTTAATTATTCATTGTTGACAATTGGAGCCTCAATTAATATCTAAAGTATGTGCCCAGTAATTGTGTTAACAAGTAATGATAACAGCAGCGGGACAAAAAACAATCCTGTTACGGACCTTAATTGACTTGCTGCCTGATTATGAGTTGGGCAGTAGCCATTAAATGTGGTGGTTACAGTGTTACCACTGCATTTAAGCATCTGCCCAATCTCGAGTCTGGCATGTTTACCCCCAGCCCAGAGCTGGGGTAAACATGCCAGAAAAAAGCCCATTGTCAGCACAATTACCGCTGCCGGTATTACCGCACGGTAATTGCGCTGAAAATTCCCCATTGGATCCAGTGGACCCAATGGGGTATGGGGATTTACAGTTAGCACCCAACCCGTGGTCCGGCATTAATACCACCAGATGGGTGGGTACTAACCAACTCATGATCAAGCCCTTCAAAAGGTACATAATGTTCCCCTCCTTGTTGCATCTGACTACTGCCCAGTAAGATAAGTACAGAGATTCTATGAAAGCTAGTAGTGCATATTAGATATTTATGGTTATGAAAGTACCCCATAAACTGCCTGCTAACGTTATTTAATTCTTCATTTGGTCTACAAATGAATATAATGGGACATTGTTTATGGCAGCTTATTTCTGAATCACTACTGACAGTCTAGTGGCTTGCTCTATTGTACCTACCACTTTCAAATTCCTGCCTTGGCATGTTTTAGAAAATTAGTTACATATTCATTCAGTCTCATGTTCAAAAACTCCCTATATATATTTCCTACACTGTCAATCAGGGAGGTAAGCAGATAAGTAGCTGGATTATTGCATTTTCCTACTCAGAACCAATCTCTGCAGATCTCCATGATGGATGAAATGTATTATTTGCGTTGCTACTATTAAATAATTTAGTCAAGACTGGTACCAAAATAACACGTTCTAATTCAAGCCATGGTGCCTAGCAACTCTTCTAGGTATTCAGTGCACAGCCATCTTCTGTGGTTGAAAAAAGAAAAAACAATTTGTCTTGAGTCTCGTGAATCACATTGCTGATGCTACTCTATGAATTCAACTTTAGCCAAATCATCAATGTACACAGGGCTGGACTGGCCTATAGGGAACTCTGGAGATTTCCCGGTAGGCCTCTGTACCCTGGGCCTCTTTTGTGTGGTATTTCCGCATTTTCCCACAGGAAAAGGGTTGGGCTTGCTGAAAATGTGTAATATGAGGCCACTTGAAAATTATTTCCAGGGCCTCTTTTGGTTCCCAGTCCACCCCTGAATGTACAATGTGCTATAGTGAGCTATAGTGAGTGGAACAACCGTTCTATGTGAATGCAATAAATGGAGCTAGTGAAAAATGTGTAGTTCAATAGTTCATAATTTTCTAAAAATCGTGATGATCCCTATCAACAATTGTCTTCCACAGTTGGTCCCATCTTTTTCTGATTCTTCAATTTCTTATGTTTTCATCAATACTTTTCAATGTAGCCTAAGTTTATGGATTATTAATACCTTTTCTCCAAAGTGTCATTTTAATGCCAGTAGGAGTGGTATGTTCTGAATGTCCTTACATTCTTTATTGTACCAAGACAATCGTGGAGTCAATCACAGTCTCACCTTGTGACATGGTTATGTGACCAATGGTTTTACTAATCTATCAAGGTAAAATCTATCAAAGAAAAACATTCCCTTTAAATTGAATTACTCTGAGCTGTTCAAGAACATGGCTAACAGTGGAATATTTCTTTTTTGTTTTTTGTAAATAACCCTTTTCATGGTTGTATGTTCCTATTAACTCCATTTAAGAGAACAATGAGTAATAGTCGGTTCAATATTGTTAGGCGTTAACTGAGGTTTAATTGCTATTAATAATTCTACTGGTATAAATAGTGGAAAATATTACAGGGTTATGGTCTCTCTCAGGATGAACATATATCCTTAGTTAGTTGGCCCATGACCAATGTGGGAGCTCAATCAAAATACAATCTAGATAGCTCTGGGAACTCTCCATCCCAAAGGTCAGGTTAGCCAGTATATCTCTGGGAAGCACAACATTAGAGGATTTAATTCTATTATTTGTGAATAACAGCACAAGAGGGAGGGTGCTTTGGTATGTATGGTGAGTTTTCAGTGACTGGAAGATTGGTATCCCCAAATCACATCTTCAGTATCTTGGATGACGTGTAAACGTTTAAGTGGTTTGAATTGCAAGTTAAGATTTCCAATCATCAATCTAAGCTTCTTCTGATTGTGTTGCCAATACTCTAAATGATTTATAGTGGTTAATGATAATCTACATCTGTCTGGGAAGATATATGCATCGTGCAAGGTATCCTTGTGGCAATGATATCTGTAAGATTAGAATTTCCAGGGAACTGACATTTTTTTTAGAAATAATTGCATTTAAGTACATGTTTATGCTCCTTTAATGGCTGGAATAACATGACCTGAATAACCCAGTTTAGGAGGAGTAGCAGGCAGACACGTTTCTTGCATCTATATTACCTCAATGTTATCAATTAATTAGTGCCAATTAAAATATCCCAGTTTTGAGTTTAGGCCACCTATGTTCCAGAGAGAATTGTTAAACCAACATAACTAAATTGTAATTTCTGTGTCATTGGGCCTCATTACGACCCTGGCGGTAATCGGCCGTCATTACCGCCATGGCGTAATGAGCGTTTACGCCGTGGGACGATGGCGTAAAGAGCGCCACATCACGACCCATCGCGCACGAGCATTACGCCATGGCGGTAATGCAATTAACGCCATGGCGGAAAAGGCCCCTACCGGCATCGCTAAGCGAGCAAGGTGCCCTCCCGCCAGCGTAAGTAGCGGCCACCGTAATTTACGGCCACCGTAATTAGCGGCGGCCGTAAAAGGCCAAACCGGAAATAGCGTCATCGCGCCGGAACGGGAAGCAGCCCGTCGGCCATCTTTAAAAACACAATCCATCGCCATCCTACCAAACAACACCAGACCCAACCCTGACACCTGTCCCAACCAAACACCCACCCATCCAAGTTCCCGAAAATGCCAAAATCCGTGAAAAAGGCATGTGACCGCCAGCGCCAGGAGCGATTCAGCCGGGAGGAACTCTGCATGCTAGCGGAGACCCTGCAGGACAACGCAGGTGTTGTTTTCTCCCCTGAAATGACCAGGACAGCAATCGGGAAGAAGAAGGCCATCTGGGCCCTGGTGGCTGAGCGCGTCAGCGCGGTGGGGACCGTACCCCGCACCCCACAGCAGTGCCGGAAGCGCTGGGATGACCTGCGCATACGGGTCAGAGCCGTCATCTCGGCAAACCGCAACCTTGCCCAGGGAACCGGTGGAGGGTCGGAATCCCCCCTGAAACTCCAACCGTGGGAGGAGATCTGTGCTACCACCATCGGCATGGAATCCATCGAAGGCGTTGGAGGGATGGAAAGGGGAGCCCCGACATCAGGCGATGAAGGTAGGTGCCTCATACAAGACATGCCATAGTCACAGCAGTCCAATCATGTGTAGCACAAGGTTGCCCTAGAGTGTAAATGCAACACAAATCAATACTGCCCATAGCCACATGCGAGCACAACCCTGCATACACTGCTGGCACCCGCATACCTGCATCCACATACCACACTAAAAGGAGACAACCTGCATGGCACTGCCTGAAATCTGCCTCATCCACTGGCCAAAATAATGTCAACCATTGTCATTCAAAAGTCCGTAGACCCATCAATAACGCCCTCCCACCTTTGCTCCACCACAGGCACAGAATCACACCCAGAGGACCAGGACACCCCTGCGCCGAAGAGAGCGAAGTCCAACAACAACCTCCCTGCACCCTCAACCTCAGCTGCAGTGAGGCAGACCCCACGACAAGCAGGTCCCACTGCAGGCATACCGGAGGTCCCACCGGCAAGCACCCCTGTTGGCAGCAGGCCAGCAGCAGCTGCTCCACCTCCACCGACATTGCCTGCCACAGAAGGCAGGGGGTCAGCGGCCAGCAGCAACATCGGGGAGACAGCTGCAACAGCTGCATGTTCTGACTCGGACATGGAGCAGGAGGTCAGAAGCCCCACTGACCAACTACATTCCCCCTGTTTCTCAGACGCCAGCCCCCATGAGGGCGACACACAGGGGCACACTGAGGCAGAGGAGTGGCCTTCCACCCCATGCCCTGTCCACACTCCACAGGAGGGGACCAGCCCCTCCATCACTCCACCTGCACTGGCCATGGGCCAGCACGGCCAGCCGTCCCTCGAGGACATCACTCAACGGCAGCATCAACTGTCCGCAATGCTGGATGAGCATGCCGCGGAATGTGTGGGGGCTAGGTTCAGCATTGAACAGGCCACGGAGACACTAAGGGCGGAAGTGGCGCAGAGCACTGCCACCCTGAGGGATGCCATGCAGGCCATGTCCAGGGACATCTGTGCCGAACTTGCGGGCTTGCGTCGTGCGGTCACTGACCTCACCCACACAGTACAGGAGCTGCATGCACAGGGGCAGCCAGGGACATCCTCCACTGCCAGTTCTGCGCAGAGCAGCCCCGTGCGCCGTTCCGGACGCAACCTGCGCTCCACAGCCAGGGGTGCCCCGGGGGCCGGGAGAGGGGGCTTGTGACGGCCTGTGGACACTGTCACAGGCATCTGTTGACAGCTACATGGGGTGTGTTGGGGTGTGCAGGGGGGAGGTGGGAGGTGGGAGGGGGTGTGTTGGGGTGTGCAGGGGGGAGGTGGGAGGTGGGAGGGGGTGTGTTGGGGTGTGCAGGGGGGAGGTGGGAGGTGGGAGGGGGTGTGTTGGGGTGTGCAGGGGGGAGGTGGGAGGGGGTGTGACACGACAGTTCATAGTTCCAATACACTTTTTTCTTTCAAAAAAAGAAATGTGTGGACATTTTCATTGCGTATGTGTGCTTTATTGGTGTACAGTCCACAGTGTGCATGTCCCAGAGACACACAGTGCCCCAAGTGCAGTCTCCATGCGATAAACACCAGCCGTGTGTGCTAGAAGCAGTGGTCGATGATACTTTGGCGCATGGCACGCCCCTCCTGTGCATCGCCTCCTCCATGTGGTGGCGCCCCATCTGCACCCTCCTCATCCTCATCGTCAGGTGGTTGCAGTTCTGCGTCAGGGGGCAGGGGCACATTCCGTCTGACGCACATATTGTGCAGCATGACACATGCCATGACGATCTTTGCCACCTTCTCATGGCCATACAGGAGTGCCCCACCAGACCTGCTGAGGCTTCGGAACCGTGCCTTCAGGAGGCCAAATGTCTGCTCTATGACCACACGAGTACGTGTATGTGCACGGTTGAAGTCCTCCTCGTGCTGGTTCTGCGGGTTCCGGACTGGCGTGAGGAGCCACCTCTTCAGGGGATAGGCTGCATCACCTGTATGTAGGCGAGAATGTATGTGTCAGTCATGTTGTCTGATCAGGAACATGATGTTCCACCATGGCTGGCATGGAACTGTTACCTTGGCTCACTTCTACATGCACTAATTGATTCACACTATGCAACCAGTATATGCTCATTGCTGCCATGGCCTGTTTTGCATGCCATCACCCTATGTATGCAGAGGGGTTTTGTGCATTGTGAGTGCCCTTCCTCTGTATCCGTTCTCTGTGTTACTCACAGCCAGGTGGAGTATGCATCACCCCCCCCCCTTTCTGCCAGGTGGAGTATGCATCATCCCCCCCCCCTTTCTGCCAGGTGGAGTATGCATCATCCCCCCCCCTTTCTGCCAGGTGGAGTATGCACTGGTACGTCATTCCCATGGCCACTTCCATGACATTGCACTCACCGAGTAGCCAGGATCTTGGGCCTGCATGTCGCTCCATGTAGCGTGGTATTGTGGAGTTCCTCAGGACCATGGAATCATGGGTTGATCCGGGGAATCGGGCACAACAATGTGTGATGATCTTGTTGGAGTCACAGACCATTTGCACGTTGATAGAGTGGAACTGTTTCCGGTTGCGGTACGGTACCTCCATGGCACGTGGAACCACCAATTCCACATGGGTGCAGTCGATGGCACCAATGCAACCGGGTATGCTGGCTAGTGCATGGAAACCCACTTTGGTGTTTGCAATCTCCTGGGCAGTCCGTGGTAATGAGATGTGGTCGTCTGTGTGCTTGAGGAGGGCATCGAGCACTTGGATGAGTGTTCGTGAGAATAATGGTTGTGAAATGCCATGCAGGTGCCCCACTGTGTGCTGGTAGGTGCCTGTGGCCAGGAAGTGGAGTACAGCCACTACCTTCAGTAGGGGGGGGATGGCGGTTGGACTTTCTATCATGCTGACGATGTCGTCGTGTGTCATGTCTACGATGGCGGTGATGGTGTCCCGGTCCAAACGGTACAGGGTGTGGATCTGCTCAGCAGTGAGGTTGTTTGAATTGGCTCTGATGCGTGGGATTGGGGGCTGCCTGCGTGGTGGCACTGGCTGTGCTGGTGGGGCTTGCTGGGCCTGCCTTGCCCTCCTTCTCCTCCTGCGTCTCCTCTGTGCTGCCTGTTGTTGTTGTTGTTGCTGTTGTAGTAGCACATGCATTGCTATCAGGTCCTCCAGCCCCAACATTGCTAGTCGTATTGGCATCATTGTGGAGTGTGACTGGGTGTGGGTAGGGGTGGGGTGTGCTCTTTTTGTACTCCCCTGAGTCTGTATTGCCTTCACCTGTGCTGTTTCTGTGCACCTGTGGCAGCTGCATTCACTTGAATTGGCCCTTTACGGTTGGTTCGCGATGGCGTTATTTGCACCATGGCGGTAAGGTACTTAGCGGCCTCGGTGATGGCGTTAGGTGCATGTCCGCTTGGGTCGGCATTTGCGTACCTTTCCGCCATGGCGCTAAGTACGGTGTGGGCGGTCGCGTGCGCGCACCCTTAGCGCAGTTAGCGGCAGCGTTAACTACGATGCCTCTATTGGCATCGTAGTTTACGGTCAGGAGTCATGATCGGACCTGGCGGAAAACGATGGCGGTAACCATTTACCGCCATCGTTTTTCACTTACCGCCAGGGTCGTAATGAGGCCCATTGACAAGCAGAGGTATTATAAAGTGTAGGAATGACAATGGGCCTCATTACGACCCTGGCGGTAAGTGAAAAACGATGGCGGTAAATGGTTACCGCCATCGTTTTCCGCCAGGTCCGATCATGACTCCTGACCGTAAACTACGATGCCAATAGCGGCATCGTAGTTAACGCTGCCGCTAACTGCGCTAAGGGTGCGCGCACGCGACCGCCCACACCGTACTTAGCGCCATGGCGGAAAGGTACGCAAATGCCGACCCAAGCGGACATGCACCTAACGCCATCACCGAGGCCGCTAAGTACCTTACCGCCATGGTGCAAATAACGCCATCGCGAACCAACCGTAAAGGGCCAATTCAAGTGAATGCAGCTGCCACAGGTGCACAGAAACAGCACAGGTGAAGGCAATACAGACTCAGGGGAGTACAAAAAGAGCACACCCCACCCCTACCCACACCCAGTCACACTCCACAATGATGCCAATACGACTAGCAATGTTGGGGCTGGAGGACCTGATAGCAATGCATGTGCTACTACAACAGCAACAACAACAACAACAACAGGCAGCACAGAGGAGACGCAGGAGGAGAAGGAGGGCAAGGCAGGCCCAGCAAGCCCCACCAGCACAGCCAGTGCCACCACGCAGGCAGCCCCCAATCCCACGCATCAGAGCCAATCCAAACAACCTCACTGCTGAGCAGATCCACACCCTGTACCGTTTGGACCGGGACACCATCACTGCCATCGTAGACATGACACACGACGACATCGTCAGCATGATAGAAAGTCCAACCGCCATCCCCCCCCTACTGAAGGTAGTGGCTGTACTCCACTTCCTGGCCACAGGCACCTACCAGCACACAGTGGGGCACCTGCATGGCATTTCACAACCATTATTCTCACGAACACTCATCCAAGTGCTCGATGCCCTCCTCAAGCACACAGACGACCACATCTCATTACCACGGACTGCCCAGGAGATTGCAAACACCAAAGTGGGTTTCCATGCACTAGCCAGCATACCCGGTTGCATTGGTGCCATCGACTGCACCCATGTGGAATTGGTGGTTCCACGTGCCATGGAGGTACCGTACCGCAACCGGAAACAGTTCCACTCTATCAACGTGCAAATGGTCTGTGACTCCAACAAGATCATCACACATTGTTGTGCCCGATTCCCCGGATCAACCCATGATTCCATGGTCCTGAGGAACTCCACAATACCACGCTACATGGAGCGACATGCAGGCCCAAGATCCTGGCTACTCGGTGAGTGCAATGTCATGGAAGTGGGCATGGGAATGACGTACCAGTGCATACTCCACCTGGCAGAAAGGGGGGGGGGATGATGCATACTCCACCTGGCAGAAAGGGGGGGGGGATGATGCATACTCCACCTGGCAGAAAGGGGGGGGGGGTGATGCATACTCCACCTGGCTGTGAGTAACACAGAGAACGGATACAGAGGAAGGGCACTCACAATGCACAAAACCCCTCTGCATACATAGGGTGATGGCATGCAAAACAGGCCATGGCAGCAATGAGCATATACTGGTTGCATAGTGTGAATCAATTAGTACATGTAGAAGTGAGCCAAGGTAACAGTTCCATGCCAGCCATGGTGGAACATCATGTTCCTGATCAGACAACATGACTGACACATACATTCTCGCCTACATACAGGTGATGCAGCCTATCCCCTGAAGAGGTGGCTCCTCACGCCAGTCCGGAACCCGCAGAACCAGCACGAGGAGGACTTCAACCGTGCACATACACGTACTCGTGTGGTCATAGAGCAGACATTTGGCCTCCTGAAGGCACGGTTCCGAAGCCTCAGCAGGTCTGGTGGGGCACTCCTGTATGGCCATGAGAAGGTGGCAAAGATCGTCATGGCATGTGTCATGCTGCACAATATGTGCGTCAGACGGAATGTGCCCCTGACGCAGAACTGCAACCACCTGACGATGAGGATGAGGAGGGTGCAGATGGGGCGCCACCACATGGAGGAGGCGATGCACAGGAGGGGCGTGCCATGCGCCAAAGTATCATCGACCACTGCTTCTAGCACACACGGCTGGTGTTTATCGCATGGAGACTGCACTTGGGGCACTGTGTGTCTCTGGGACATGCACACTGTGGACTGTACACCAATAAAGCACACATACGCAATGAAAATGTCCACACATTTCTTTTTTTGAAAGAAAAAAGTGTATTGGAACTATGAACTGTCGTGTCACACCCCCTCCCACCTCCCCCCTGCACACCCAAACACACCCCCTCCCACCTCCCACCTCCCCCCTGCACACCCCAACACACCCCCTCCCACCTCCCACCTCCCCCCTGCACACCCCAACACACCCCCTCCCACCTCCCACCTCCCCCCTGCACACCCCAACACACCCCATGTAGCTGTCAACAGATGCCTGTGACAGTGTCCACAGGCCGTCACAAGCCCCCTCTCCCGGCCCCCGGGGCACCCCTGGCTGTGGAGCGCAGGTTGCGTCCGGAACGGCGCACGGGGCTGCTCTGCGCAGAACTGGCAGTGGAGGATGTCCCTGGCTGCCCCTGTGCATGCAGCTCCTGTACTGTGTGGGTGAGGTCAGTGACCGCACGACGCAAGCCCGCAAGTTCGGCACAGATGTCCCTAGACATGGCCTGCATGGCATCCCTCAGGGTGGCAGTGCTCTGCGCCACTTCCGCCCTTAGTGTCTCCGTGGCCTGTTCAATGCTAAACCTAGCCCCCACACATTCCGCGGCATGCTCATCCAGCATTGCGGACAGTTGATGCTGCCGTTGAGTGATGTCCTCGAGGGACGGCTGGCCGTGCTGGCCCATGGCCAGTGCAGGTGGAGTGATGGAGGGGCTGGTCCCCTCCTGTGGAGTGTGGACAGGGCATGGGGTGGAAGGCCACTCCTCTGCCTCAGTGTGCCCCTGTGTGTCGCCCTCATGGGGGCTGGCGTCTGAGAAACAGGGGGAATGTAGTTGGTCAGTGGGGCTTCTGACCTCCTGCTCCATGTCCGAGTCAGAACATGCAGCTGTTGCAGCTGTCTCCCCGATGTTGCTGCTGGCCGCTGACCCCCTGCCTTCTGTGGCAGGCAATGTCGGTGGAGGTGGAGCAGCTGCTGCTGGCCTGCTGCCAACAGGGGTGCTTGCCGGTGGGACCTCCGGTATGCCTGCAGTGGGACCTGCTTGTCGTGGGGTCTGCCTCACTGCAGCTGAGGTTGAGGGTGCAGGGAGGTTGTTGTTGGACTTCGCTCTCTTCGGCGCAGGGGTGTCCTGGTCCTCTGGGTGTGATTCTGTGCCTGTGGTGGAGCAAAGGTGGGAGGGCGTTATTTATGGGTCTACGGACTTTTGAATGACAATGGTTGACATTATTTTGGCCAGTGGATGAGGCAGATTTCAGGCAGTGCCATGCAGGTTGTCTCCTTTTAGTGTGGTATGTGGATGCAGGTATGCGGGTGCCAGCAGTGTATGCAGGGTGGTGCTCGCATGTGGCTATGGGCAGTATTGATTTGTGTTGCATTTACACTCTAGGGCAACCTTGTGCTACACATGATTGGACTGCTGTGACTATGGCATGTCTTGTATGAGGCACCTACCTTCATCGCCTGATGTCGGGGCTCCCCTTTCCATCCCTCCAATGCCTTCGATGGATTCCATGCCGATGGTGGTAGCACAGATCTCCTCCCACGGTTGGAGTTTCAGGGGGGATTCCGACCCTCCACCGGTTCCCTGGGCAAGGTTGCGGTTTGCCGAGATGATGGCTCTGACCCGTATGCGCAGGTCATCCCAGCGCTTCCGGCACTGCTGTGGGGTGCGGGGTACGGTCCCCACCGCGCTGAGGCGCTCAGCCACCAGGGCCCAGATGGCCTTCTTCTTCCCGATTGCTGTCCTGGTCATTTCAGGGGAGAAAACAACACCTGCGTTGTCCTGCAGGGTCTCCGCTAGCATGCAGAGTTCCTCCCGGCTGAATCGCTCCTGGCGCTGGCGGTCACATGCCTTTTTCACGGATTTTGGCATTTTCGGGAACTTGGATGGGTGTGTGTTTGGTTGGGACAGGTGTCAGGGTTGGGTCTGGTGTTGTTTGGTAGGATGGCGATGGATTGTGTTTTTAAAGATGGCCGACGGGCTGCTTCCCGTTCCGGCGCGATGACGCTATTTCCGGTTTGGCCTTTTACGGCCGCCGCTAATTACGGTGGCCGTAAATTACGGTGGCCGCTACTTACGCTGGCGGGAGGGCACCTTGCTCGCTTAGCGATGCCGGTAGGGGCCTTTTCCGCCATGGCGTTAATTGCATTACCGCCATGGCGTAATGCTCGTGCGCGATGGGTCGTGATGTGGCGCTCTTTACGCCATCGTCCCACGGCGTAAACGCTCATTACGCCATGGCGGTAATGACGGCCGATTACCGCCAGGGTCGTAATGAGGCCCAATGTGTGTTGTCAATATATCCCTTCTAGACCCTCATTTGCTGTCTGAATTGCAACTGTTTTTCTCTCTTCTGTCATGCGGAATCACAGTCACTCACTGATGTTGGTCATCCATTGAACTTTTCTTCAACAGGGTATCTGCAATCTGTCAGGAGTTAAGTATATATAATGCAAGGTTGTTAAGCCCTCACAAACATGATCATTTGACAAACATAGGTGAATCATACCATACGAGGTGTTGCCTAGGTCTGGGCTGTTAAGTGCCTTGGAAATATATTTATGAGTCAAAGATAAACAGCCTCTAGAACCTCTAATTCAATGTGTACCTTTAGTAATTAAAGACTTCTAACACTCATAACTTTATTTAGCTATATTCTAACTCTGATCATAAAAAATATATTTCTTTACTGAAAGATTTCTGGAGACAGTTAAATCCATTAGATCCAATATTGGAGCAAGCTCTGGGCTTTGTGGGATGTTTGATTTCAAACTGCAGCACTCTTAAAGGGACATATGAGCTGGAATGTTTAGGCAGATTGTACTTAGGATAATTGCCATGTTTAAATCAGCAGTTTATATCATACTACTGTTTGTTTGGTGGCCATTGAATGGGTAGAAGAAAATGATCCAATTAAAGATTTGGAGATGGCACAGAGATCTTCGTTGATTTTCCCATTAGGGTATTGGGATTATCAACCAAGTCTGCCAACTGTTCCTATTGGTTCTCTTATTGTGAATTTCTTGTATTGCTTTTTGGTTACTTTTACAATTGGCCTCATTACGAGGCCAATTACGAGGTCGGCGGTAACCTGCCGGTGTGACCGGCAGAATGCTGCTGACCCCATAACATCGGATCAGCCGCCTGACTTCCCGGTGCCACTGGGACATTACAAGTCTCAGCGAAGTGGGAAGTCAGGCAGCAGATCTTGGAAGTCCCTATTCCCATGGAGTGCCAGTGGACTCCATGGGAATGGGGACTCAGAAGCACTGGGACTGACGCTAATGGTGCTAGTACTTCCATGGCAACTCTGCCTGCCGGGTCCGCTGTGCCGCAGCTGTCCCACCGGGCAGAGTCGTAGTGTGGTGGTCCGGAAACAAGGGTGCCGGTAAGCTTACCGGCACCCTTGTTTCCGGACCGACATACCTGTAATGAGTCCTAATGTGTCTAGGATGGGTTGGTGACCGCAGATATTTTTCTACTGTGTTTTTGTAATTTTACACATGCACTTTTGCATTTACCGCAAAAGGCTACTAAAGGTGGTTAGCACCCTAAAATGGCAGTGCCACAAGGTTTTTGCTCATCCATGTTTTTCATTCTGCCTGCCTTCTCATGTCAGGAAATATCATTATCATACATGGAATGCCATTTCATGGCTAAAGCTGATGCTTTGCAGCCAAATAGGTGGTTTCTGTTGAAGGGCTGATGTTGTGGCCAGTGGCTATCCATGATTGGATATCCACTACCAGTTGGAATGGTGCAGATGCTTACCATTGGTGGACTTTGACAAGCTCCCAGCTCAAATCTTAGATATCAGGAAGGCTCCTGCAACCATTCTAGAGATCATCATTGCAGCCAAGTACTCTACAAAGAAGAGCATCCAGTTAATGACTTCACTGGACCAGCGCCCAGTCTAGTGAAATTCCAGTGAAGCCCTCTTCCTCAACCTGATCCCAATAAGACCCACGTCAGTGCTTGGACCCCAGGACCAATGGGAACAACCATACTTGAGCCCTGCTCAAGGATATGCACCTTCTGAGCCTTCTGAAGTGTCACTGGACCAACTGGTGGACTTTCCAGCTATCTCCTGGGCTACCTCCCTTAAGTGGCCACCATTCTGAGTGATATTCAACTTATGTAACAAGACAACAGCTCCCGTATTTTCAGTCTTCTTGCATCAACAGAAGCTGTGCTGGGTGTGCTCCTTTGCTTATCCATTGAAGATCATCTGTAACTACTGTAACTCATTATAGCTCATCTTTGTTGCTGCCAGGAGGTGCCTTGAGGTTGTCTGCTCCATAGAAGTATTCATCTTTTCTTTGTTAGGATTGTCTGCTGGAAAGTGTCTGGAACTGATCCCTAAGCATCATGACCAACCGAAACTCAATCCCACGTCCAAAAGTGACATCTGCGAATCCTGGGATACCCTCAACAGGATGAAGAACAGAATACTGTGCCCCCCACGAAATTCAGAACCACAGCACTGGTCTCTGGAGAAATCTGGGTCATGTGAGTAAGCTAACATAAACGATTCTTTCCTCCCTGTTCTACATACGGTTGCCTTGGCCATTTCCCTAAATCACTCTTCCATGATGTTGTTGGTGGAGACTTGGTCAAGCATACCCTTCCTGGTCTTACCCTAGTGGCTGGGAAAGAGTGAATTCACGTTTCCAGAACATTACCAAACCTTTATTTTCTTAATCATAGCAACTGGTATCACCAATCTAACTACTAAACCTAATTGATGATGTTTGGTTATACTTGGGAAACTGTGAACGTTTATTCTAAAGTGTATTTTCTTATTCCAATGCATCTGAGTACTTGTATTTGCATTATACATTTTTAAAGCGCTCACACAGCCTGCGGGCATCAAGGCGCTGTTACAGGAATTGTTTTGTTTATCAAGTTGCGTAATTGTTTTTGTCTTAGTTCCGTATTTATAATGTGCTTAAACCCCCAGAAGTTTCTAAGCGTGGACCCGGGGATGGAACCTGTGTTGCTTCATGTCATCTTGCTTCCAAGGCACGCTCGTTGCCACTGAGCTATCCTCCCGGGACAATATCTGTTTTATAGTGTTGGTTGACAATATTTGACTGGAGGTACCAAAGAGTATAGAGGCAACTGTGGCTCTGATGAAGATTCAAGCAAAATGTATCTTCTGACAAAACTATATTGCAAGTTTCCTCCCTCTTGTTGTTTGGGGCTAGGAACACATGATTTTCTTCGGTCGAGTGAAAGCCATTATTGAGCTGAGCAGAGGTGAGCAGTCCTGCAGTCTGCACACCACATTTCCAGAGTCTCTCTACAGTGTTACTTTTTTGGTGGGTTGGACTATTCAAAAGCCCCACCAGGCCACGGAGTGCCCGCAGAGCTGAGCAGAGGTGAGCAGTCCCGCAGTCTTGCAGCCTTGCAGCCCTGAAGTCCATAAGCGATGGCCGAGTCGGCTGATCATAGGCCATCAGACAGAGAAGTTAGACAAGTTCGGAGTGGCCGCCACTTAAAAGAAGAACGGTCGGAATCCAGCTTTACAACAGCCATTAGGGTGAGAAAGTCCCCACAGTTGCCCACTCAGGGCTGCGAACTGAACAGCACACAAGCAACAAATAGTGCACCTTTCGATCTCAACGACTCCCCCCCAATCCCCCAGCTGCAATCACCCCTGTGGCAACACCCCATGAAACTCACCGTTGCTGTGGCACTTCCTCATCTATGGCGTCCCTGGCTGCGGCTGTGGTGGCTCGTCTGATGCAGGTCAGGGAGGCCCTGCGAGGGAGAGGGGGTGAACCGTCCATGTCGTCTGAAAGGTGCAGAGTTCCCGAGGTGCCTCTGACTTCGATGCGGGGCAGAGCGGAAGCGCAGTCAGAATCCACGACGCAGCTGGAGGAGTCAATGGAGGAAGGGAACGCGGAAGGAGCTGCCTTGTGGAGCCAACGGAGAGAGATGGCCAAAGCAGAGGAGGGAGAGGAGGCGGCGTCCTGTGCCGCAAGAAGGGCCTGCACCCAAAACCAACAGCGCTCACTTGATCAACGCACATCAACCCCAAAGGAAATCTCAACAACATCTTGACCACAATGGGAGTGGTGCAGTGCTAACAGACCCACACCTCACTACCGCAAATAAGTACTGAAATTCATCCGGTTATAGTGAGAAAGGACCTGTCCAGTCGAAGGCTAAACTTCAGCGATCTGCCTTGTTCCTTCGCCACAACTTCAGCTTGTGACAGTGTTACAAGCTTGGAAGAAGGTCTGTACGATGAGTCCCGAGGCCATCAGTAGAGGAACCAGTTCAACCGAAAAATCATACTGACCACACTGGATGATGAGCTACATTCTATTCCACAAATCAATTCAATTGAAAACGAAATTGAAGTGGAGACAAAAGCTTGTGCCACCCTAAATCTAGCAATAAACCAAGAACATTCTCAGGAATCCCCTACAACCGAGGCCAAGAAGATCAGCCTACTAATTATGAAAGCACAGGCTAATTTGAAAAAAAGACAAAATTGACAGAAAAATAAAACCAATACACATGAAAGAAAACATTGGCAAACAAATGAAACCAAGGTTGGCGAAACAATTGAGAAACGCCACACTCGAAGAGAAAAAAATCAATAAATTAGAAAAAGACCTCTCAGTCCGAGCTACAGAACTATCGGATGCTGAAATCCTAGAAGGGGTAGAACCCGATATATTAGACGGGTCGTCCGCAAAGCCAGAATTCCAGATCCCTCAGGAGAAAGCAGAAAGATGCACCAAAGAAGACATGGACCCAACCCCTAATTTAGTAAGATGCCATTTTGGGAAACCCAGTACAGTGACCAAGCAAGCTCAAAACGGGCCTCCGAATGACACTCCCAAGTCGAAGATAAAAAAGCTCATAAAACAGATAAAATTAGCTGAGGGCTTCAACCTGACCTCAACTCCAAATGCAGTGAAGAGTGAGAAAGCAATCACTCCGCTAAGCAAACAAATGCCTTCCTAACCTGCAACTTTTATACACGACAAATCAGAAATTGGCCTACCCGGGGGGGAAAAAAAAGTGTTTGAACTCAAAGAAAAGCTCCCAGAAACCTCAACGCCATCAACATCGGACCACTGAAAAAACCCGCAAATGACACCTCCGCTTTGCCCAGCTGCCAGTCACGAACACTACCACGCACCGAAAGAACAATTGAGGCAGAGCATGCATTAGAAAGGACTTCACCTAACATAAATCTGGACATTTTCACAATAATGTTGGCGGTCACAATAGCTCTAGCACTGTTTGGCAAATTATATGAGTCATTAATAGAGACACTAAAGGACCACACATCCATGACGGCTTTAATGCATTCAGAAATAACACACTCGGTACGCTATATAATGGTCACCCAAGTCTGGAAACCCACACAAGAGATCAAGGCACAATGACAGAAAAGGACCAGTGGGGGGAAAAACTGGTGAACAAGAAAAGTGCGGTGACAATGGGAACTCAAACAAAAGCCACCCACAAAATCCCCAAAAAGGATCAAGCAAAGAAGTCAGTGCAACCTCGCCTACCACCATCGGAACACTGGTCAAGAGCAGCTGGACTGAACCAAACTGACCAGTCACCAAAGCAGGAGTCAGTATCATCAGAAGAGCACAGCATTCCACCAAATAAAGATCTTCTTCTGAAAAACACGAAAAACTCAAAAAACACAGAAGCTTTGACCATATTTCCGGAAAACAACTCCCCCAAACCATCACAGTCACTTGACAACAAGTCACCACAACCCTCATTGTATATGCGAAGAACAGACCAACACAAAGGCAATCCAAGTGCTAGACAAGATATTGGTACAGCGCCAATCTTTGAACCTCGGAAACAGGTAAAAGCGAGACGCACACTCTTGGAAGTGAACGAACAATCAAAGAAAATTCCCAAAGAACTGAGTACAGTGCAAGAAGACCTAGACACCACAAACAACCTGATGGAGATCAGCCAATACACCATCGAATATTCAGAATCTGATATACCATGTGAGCAAGACAGAAAACGAAAAGTGTGTTTCACCAATGATACACCTCCACAGTTCGAACTGAGACACAAGATGGCACTAGTGAAGACAGGCTCTCCCACTTTTTGAACCCTGCAAGAAAAATGTGACAGTATAATGTTGCAAAAGGAACGAGCCAATAGAAAAGAACTCAACATGAATTGAGGACAAGTAACGAGTGACGTCCAAAACCAGTTGAGAGACCGGGCAGATGGCCCAATTTAAACATGGAGGAAACCAGGGCCTGCCAGCGTGCAGATAAAATGCGAAAAAGAAGAGAAAGCGGCTACAATAAATACAACTGTAAAAATACAGCGAACCACAACCATCAAGAAAGGCAGCCCACCCAGTCAGTAGGCAAAGCCGAACCCTGACCAAAAGACACTGCACTCAGAGATAGTGCCCTGTTCACACACAAAAGCAGAGCCATATAAGGACCCTGAAACTGGAGTGCATCCTATATAAAGGAGAAAGAATAAACTTGAACAGGAGCATGGTAATGGATTTATTGAATCAAGTATCGGACCTGAAGAGCCTCAAAAGAGAGGACATAAAAATCATCGAATTTGCCAGAAGTGGCCGCCTGGACAGCATGTACTTGCACTTAACATCGCCAAGCCATAAGCTCATGCTAATCAAAGCCGCTGGGAAATTACAACTGGGATACGACCTCAGAGAAACATCTTTAAAGGAACGAGGAATAGAGAACTCGGCCCCATCACCCAAAAGGGATAGGGTGAATCCCCCAAATAACAAACAAAGATCCAAAAGATACAGATCTAGGGCGATCCCGACCCCGAGAGATCAACATCTGTAACGCTCACCTGATTCCCGTAGAGGCGCCGGTCTTGACTGGGCGTATACCGTATCTGCAAAGGTGATGTGTAACACACGGCTGGCTCTTTGGGCTGGACCTCTGTGCACTGTATGTCTGACTTGAAGGGTAAGATGTCTGCAGATAGAAAATATGGGATTAAGGAACTGGGTTATTGAATGTCTCTCTCTTCTTCCCTTTCTCTTCTCTTGTAGAACCCCAAAGGTTAACGCTCTCACCTTAGGTAAGTGAACGCCGTGCTCTCCATCTGCCTCGGGGCAGGGTGCTGTAACCAGTTTCTTCACTGGATAAGGGGAGCAGGCCTCTTCACTTCAGAGGACTGCTGTCCGTCGTTTACTGCACGAACGGTAAGTTTCGAGTAATTCTAATGTCTTTAAAGTCTTTAGTAATGATGTTTCTTGTTTTGCAGGGTTCCGGCGATGGCGGATGACGGGCTGAACTGAGTTGAAGATGGAGCCCGTGTGATGAATAGAAGCGCCTGGAAGCACGTAAGTAAGCGCTTGTTGCCTGCTTCACGATGCGCTCTAACTGTCTTTTTATTTTGCAGGTACAAGTTCGGAGCGGCTGCAGGGTGCCGGAATACCCACTGGGTTTGATGTGGAAAGGAGTAATGGCACGTGAGTATTAAAGTTCCCCAATGTCTTTAAACGCACCTTGTTTTGTCTTTCAGATGCGGGATGCAGCACCGAAGGCCTCCGGAGTGTGCGAAGAGTTGGTAAGCTTTTGTCTTTCAGATGCCGGAATGCAATGTGAAGACCTCCGGAGCGCACGAAGAGTAGGTAAGCCTTTGTCTTTCAGATGCCGGAATGCAGCGCGAGGCGTTGGTGACAGCCGATGGACCAGGTAAGTGAAGAGCTGTCACTGAAGACCGTAATGCTAACCTGTTCTTTCTTGTCTTTATAGGTGTTGCTGAAGACTGGATTCAGGATGGTAAGCCTTTTTCCTTAGGCCCAGGATCAGATGCAGAAGACACGATGAGCGTTCTGCTGCAGAGGATGCAGAATAACGCAAAGCAAGATTCATCCATCGGGTGTGGTTTAAATAGCCTCCTGTAGTGCTTAGGTGTCTCCTTCTACAGCCACGCCTAGGTAAGAAAAGAGTTCCTGCTTTCCAGAAGAGTTCCAGTGTTCTGAATCTAGGGAGTGGCTCCTGCCCCACCAAACAGGAAAAGTAGTTCCAAACAGAAGAGGATCAGAGGCTCAACTGGCAGGCAAGTAAGCAGCATGGTCTGCTGCAGGTAAGTCCACCCAAGCATTATGAGCCCGGCGCTTCCAGCGCTGGGACTGGGCATATTTATGAGCCTGGTGCCACTGGCGCCAGGACTGGGTCCAAAAGGTCCCAATTGGGACTGGTTGGCACTCGGAACCTGGGTTATGGATCTGCTTCCAAGGGAGTTGGGAAAACCCTGACCTTTTGGAAGCAGAGATCATGACAGTATCTCCCCTCAAGGCCCCTCCCAAACCGGGCTTCTCCGGGGGTTTTGGCTTGTCAGGAAATGTTCGGTGAAATCTTTTGATTAGGCGAGGAGCGTGGACATATTCAGCAGGTTCCCAGGATCTCTCTTGGGGGCCGTAGCCTTTCCAGTCAATTAGGTAAAATAGTTTAGATTTGGAGATCTTGGAGTCCAGAATGCTTTTGACTTCAAACTCGAGTTCTCCATCAACTAGGATAGGTTTTGGAGATTTAGTTAGTCGGGTTTGAGGTTGCACGGGTTTTAATAGAGAGACGTGGAAGACCGGATGTATCTTCATGTGCGGGGGCAAGTCCAACTTGACCGCTACTGGGTTTACTATGGTAGTGATGGAATAGGGACCAAGGTATCTTGGGTTGAATGTGCGTGGCCCTTTTAGAGGTAGATATTTGGTGGATAACCAGACTTGATCCCCTACTTGATATTGAGGGGCTTCCTTCCGATGTTGATCTGCTCCTTTCTTGTATTGTTCTTTAGCCCTTTGAAGGTGAGAAACAGCTTCCTTAAAGGCTTGGGTGATTGTAGAATGCAGGTAGTCTACTGCTGGTGTTTCAAGATCTTGGAGGGGATCCAACTCCGAGGTTCGAGGGTGACTGCCGTACAAAAGAAAAAACGGGGTTTTCCCAGTTCCCGAATGGACAGAGTTATTGTAGGCATATTCGGCTATCCAAAGGATGTCTTTCCAAGTTTTTTCAGTTTGTTGCAGCACGCAGCGTAAATACCTTTCCAGAGTTTGATTGGTCCTCTCGGTTTGTCCGTCGGTCTGAGGGTGGTGACTGGTCGATAGTCTCACATCAATTTGAGCCGACCGACAGGAACTTCGCCAAAAATGAGAAATAAATTGACTACCTCGATCCGAAATTAGAACCAAAGGAAAACCGTGCAGTCGGACGATGTTTTCGAGAAATTCTCGGGCCAGAGTGCTGCTGTTGGCAAGCCTTAGAGCGGAATGAAATGCGCCATCTTGGAGAATAAGTCCACGATTACTAGAATCGTATTGTATCCGGAGCATGGAGGTAGATCGGTGATGAAGTCCATAGAAAGTGTATGCCAAGGGCGAGGTGGGATGTCAATAGGGCGTAAGAGGCCTGCTGGTCTTTCCTTTTGACTCTTGTTTTGGGAGCATACTCCACAGGACATTATAAAGACTCTGATATCTTTTTTCCAAGACGGCCACCAGAAGTAGCACTTGATCTTTTCTGAGGTCTTGGCCATACCGGGATGTCCTTCCATTAAAGAATCGTGATAACAAGAGATTACTTTTTTCTGTAAATCTGTGCTGGGTAGCTATAATCGTTCTTGGAAATACAATAAGTTGTCCTTTACTGCAAAGTCCTTTCCCTGCAGATGCCAATTCTGTATGTCTGCTGGAGTACAAGTTGCCTGGCCTTATCCTTAACTTCCTCTATGGATTCTGTGGCGATTACACCCAGAATTCTTTGTTCGGGAATGATTGGTACAGGTTTAGGGTTGATCAAGTGTTCTTCCACTCCCATCCGAGAAAGGGCATCAGCTTTACCGTTCTTTGTACCAGGTCGATAGGTAATTATGAAGTCAAACTCGGCAAAGAATAATGCCCAACGGAGTTGTCTAGAGGATTGGGCTTTTGCGGTTTTCAAATATTGCAGGTTTCGGTGATCCGTAATCACAGTAACGGTGTGTCGGGCCCCCAGCAGATAATGCCGCCAAGCCTTAAAGGCAGACTTGATAGCCAGAAGTTCCTTGTCAGTAATCGTGTAATTGATTTCAGGAGGCAAGAATTTGCGGGACCAAAATGCCACGGGATGCAACTGATTGGTTACCGGGTCCTTTTGTGATAGAACTGCCCCCATGGCAAGGCTTGAAGCATCAGTTTCCACGATGTAGGGGAGTTCGGGCGAGGGTGTTTTAAGATTGGTGCAGAGATAAATTTAGTCTTCAAATCCTGGAAAGCTTGTTCCGCCTCGGTAGACCATTCAAAACGTTTGTTTTTCTTTAACAAGGCAGTGATGGGCTGGACTATTCGAGAGAATTCGGGGATAAACCTGCGGTAAAAGTTAGCGAAGCCTAACATGCTTTGCACACCTTTTACGGAGGATGGTGATGGCCATTTGAGAACTGCATCGACCTTCTTTGAATCCATACGCACTCCGCCAGGTGATAATATGAATCCCAAGAATTCAACTTCAGTCACGTTGAAAACACATTTTTCCAATTTAGCGAAAAGTTTGTTGTGACGCAATCTTTCGAGGACCATTTTCACGTGTTTCCGATGTTCAGATTCCGATGAAGAATAAACGAGGATGTCGTCAATGTAAACAACAACACACACATCTATGAGCTCTCTGAGGACATCGTTCATAAAATATTGAAAGGCGGCCGGGGCATTGCAAAGTCCGAAGGGCATGACCTGATATTCAAATAGTCCATACTTGGTGCGGAAGGCCGTCTTCCATTCATCGCCCTCTTTTACTCGTACCAAGTGGTAAGCTCCTCTAAGATCCAGCTTTGTATATATGCATGCTTTTCTGACTTGGTCCAGGAGTTCAGGGATCAAAGGTAACGGATATCTATTCTTAACGGTGATCTGGTTCAGGGAGCGATAATCTATACAAGTTCTAAGGTCTCCTTCCTTCTTTGGAACGAAGAACAAAGCTGAAGAAGCAGGGGACTTGGAAGGACGAATAAACCCATTTGCCAGGTGTTCATCCAGGTATTGTCGAAGGTGAAGGTTCTCAGGCTCGGTGAGGGCATAAATTCTACTACAAGGAGGAGTAGATCCAGGTATCAGGTCTATCTGGCAGTCACAAGACCTATGAGGAGGTAGAGAGTTAGCCTGATCCTTCCGGAAAACATCTTGGTATTCTAGGTATTCGGGAGGTAACTGGGGAGTCTCTGAAGAAATTGCTGCCAGTGCAACACCAGGTGGAGGGTGACAAGTAGAGACACATTCTGGAAACTGGACCGTTCTTGCTCGCCAATCGATCAGAGGATTGTGTTTCTCTAACCAAGGTATTCCTAGAATAATCTGAAACTGAGGGGCCTTGATCACATTGAACACGATCTTCTCATGGTGTCCATCTTGACTTACTAGCGTCACCTCTTGAGTGGTATGCGTTACTGGCCCGGAGGCTATCTCCGTACCATCCACCGTAGTAATGACGTCCTTTACAGCCTTGGGACAAAGAGTTAGATTCATCCTCAAAACCATTTCATGAACCACATAATTGCCGATGGCACCGCTGTCGACGTAAGCTTCAATTGCATGTAATCGATCCGGATTATCAGGGCTAATGAGGACCATAGGTATCACGAAATGCGAGGTCACGAAACTGGTTTTCACGCTCGGCAAGAGGACCTCTATTCTTGTCGGGCAAGGTCGTTTCCCTGCTCAGAGTTTGTAACTTTGGTAACTGCAGCTCCTACTGCCTTCTTGGCAGGTTTCACCGGACAGTCTCGAAGAAAGTGCCCTGAGTTTCCGCAATAGAGGCATAATTGCAACTGTTTTCTCCTTTCCCGCTCCTTTTGTGTTAGAGGACCTTTCAGACCCCCTATTTGCATGGGTTCCCCGGAGTCTACTCCTTTGGAAGGAGTTGGCGGTTTGGAAAATACTCGAGCATCAAACTTAGAACGATCGGCCTTCCTGTTCTGCAGTCTGTGATCTATTTGAACGACTAAGTCTATATAGTCCGAACAATCTTGTGGGGGATTCACTACTTGGGCTAACACATCTTTGAGCTCTCCACGTAGACCTCTATAAAACAGCGTAATCCTTTTGTCCTCAGGCCATTGAGTTTCCACTATCAGTCTGTTGAAAGACGCAATATAAGCCAAAAGGTCTTGATTACCTTGTCGCAACGAAAGAAGCTCATTGTCCAAGGCCTGCCCCTGTGAATGTCTTGCGAACAGTTTTTCCATACTGAGCTGAAAAGCTTGAAAATCATGGAGGACCGGATCATCTTGATTTACTAGAGGGATCGACCAGTCTGCCGCATTGCCACTAAGGTACGAGCACGAAAGCTACTTTAGCTTGATCAGTTGGAAAGGCTGCTGGCCGGCATAAGAAATGCAACCGGCACTGATTGATAAATACTGCAAACCTCTTTGGGTCACCAGAAAATCGTTCGGGCGGAGCCAGAGGTACATTCCCAGGTAGGTTGATCTGCACTGGATTCATAGAGGATGTAGAAGGAAGATTTCCCCCAGATGCGGGTAACGGGGTCTGTCCGGCTTGTGACTGTAGCAATTGTCTAGCGAAATCATCTGTTCGCTCCTTGGAAATAATCAGTTCCCTTCTTAGAGCGTTTGTTTCCTGACGGGCTGCATGCACTTCTGCCCTTAGTTCCCCAAGTAACTGGGCTAGCTGGTCGGTATCCGAGGTTTCCATAGCGCCTGGACGGGAGTTTTGTGGTAGGCTTTGCGTTCTGTAACGCTCACCTGATTCCCATAGAGGCGCCGGTCTTGACTGGGCGTATACCGTATCTGCAAAGGTGATGTGTAACACACGGCTGGCTCTTTGGGCTGGACCTCTGTGCACTGTATGTCTGACTTGAAGGGTAAGATGTCTGCAGATAGAAAATATGGGATTAAGGAACTGGGTTATTGAATGTCTCTCTCTTCTTCCCTTTCTCTTCTCCTGTAGAATCCCAAAGGTTAACGCTCTCACCTTAGGTAAGTGAACGCTGTGCTCTCCATCTGCCTCGGGGCAGGGTGCTGTAACCAGTTTCTTCACTGGATAAGGGGAGCAGGCCTCTTGACTTCAGAGGACTGCTGTCCGTCGTTTACTGCACGAACGGTAAGTTTCGAGTAATTCTAATGTCTTTAAAGTCTTTAGTAATGATGTTTCTTGTTTTGCAGGGTTCCGGCGATGGCGGATGACGGGCTGAAGTGAGTTGAAGATGGAGCCCGTGTGATGAATAGAAGCGCCTAGAAGCACGTAAGTAAGCGCGTGTTGCCTGCTTCACGATGCGCTCTAACTGTCTTTTTATTTTGCAGGTACAAGTTCGGAGCGGCTGCAGGGTGCCGGAATACCCACTGGGTTAGATGTGGAAAGGAGTAATGGCACGTGAGTATTAAAGTTCCCCAATGTCTTTAAACGCACCTTGTTTTGTCTTTCAGATGCGGGATGCAGCGCCGAAGGCCTCCGGAGTGTGCGAAGAGTTGGTAAGCTTTTGTCTTTCAGATGCCGGAATGCAGTGTGAAGACCTCCGGAGCGCACGAAGAGTAGGTAAGCCTTTGTCTTTCAGATGCCGGAATGCAGCGCGAGGCGTTGGTGACAGCCGATGGACCAGGTAAGTGAAGAGCTGTCACTGAAGACCGTAATGCTAACCTGTTCTTTCTTGTCTTTATAGGTGTTGCTGAAGACTGGATTCAGGATGGTAAGCCTTTTTCCTTAGGCCCAGGATCAGATGCAGAAGACACAATGAGCGTTCTGCTGCAGAGGATGCAGAATAACGCAAAGCAAGATTCATCCATCGGGTGTGGTTTAAATAGCCTCCTGTAGTGCTTAGGTGTCTCCTTCCACAGCCACGCCTAGGTAAGAAAAGAGTTCCTGCTTTCCAGAAGAGTTCCAGTGTTCTGAATCTAGGGAGTGGCTCCTGCCCCACCCAACAGGAAAAGTAGTTCCAAACAGAAGAGGATCAGAGGCTCAACTGGCAGGCAAGTAAGCAGCATGGTCTGCTGCAGGTAAGTCCACCCAAGCATTATGAGCCCGGCGCTTCCAGCGCTGGGACTGGGCATATTTATGAGCCTGGTGCCACTGGCGCCAGGACTGGGTCCAAAAGGTCCCAATTGGGACTGGTTGGCACTCGGAACCTGGGTTATGGATCTGCTTCCAAGGGAGTTCGGAAAACCCTGACCTTTTGGAAGCAGAGATCATGACAACATCAAAGACCCTCCCACCAGAATAGATCTCCATCAACTCGACATTATAGAGTGGAGCAAGAAGAAAAACATACAACAAAAGAGAAATAGTATAACAAAAGAAAAGAACGTCTCAAGTCTAACGACCACCACAACGATGTGTGGCAAGAAAAAAATAATTATCCTTGTAACTCTCAGCAAAACTCTCAGACAAACGCAAGCCCAATGGCCCTTCCTCAAACTTGAAAACTTGAAATTCACTCCAAGTCAAGACACACATAACAAGAGAAATGTTTCTCTGGTCAGAGCATATTTAAAAGCACTCTCGGACCAAGAACTAAAGAGATGGGCGTGGATTCCGGGGGCTCTAACGTGCAACTCTCGTAAATAGCAACCAACATCATTAGGCCCACCGTTGTCCTTAGTGACACAATTGGAAAACCACCCAACCAAACATCTGACGCTCGGTTCCTGGAACACCAGAGGTTACACACACCTCACTATGGCAGGAGATGTCAACCTGGGCGACTTCAACCTGTTATGCTTGCAAGAAACTTGGCTGATTACCACCCCAAGTTTAGACGGTTATGCAATCAGCCTAGCACTGGCCTCCAAGGGGTCAAAAGGCTGACCATCCTCGGGCCTCTTGAAGGCAGTTCACTTGGGCAGCCCCTTACATATGATAAAGATTCTAACATTAACTACCTTCGCGCAGATAGCTCTACTCTCATGGACTGGCTGTAAGCCCCAAACTGCACAGCCTGTAACAGAACTACTTTTAGTGATGAAAGACTACTGTAACCCACAAGCATTCCCAACAAAGACTTTTCTGAAAACCATCGACTCCACCATCAAAGAGGTCATAACAGCATACAACATAAGCCACCTAATCATATGTGGCGATTTGAATGCCATTTGTCTTGAAACAGGATAGGGCAAAAACAGTAACTCAATGGATCCGATCTCCAGCAACACCTGGCATCATATAGAGTCATGGAAACATGGGGTAGCCTGGGACGAGTTACTGGAGTCACGGGACCTGCACAATCTCCACTCCTTGACAAATAAGAACAAAAAGGCCGTCCGTACTTGGGAAAGAGACGGTTCAAGAAGCAGCATAGATCATATCTACGTTTCAAAGGAGCTATTCTCTACATTAACCAATTTTGAAGTGGTTGAAATGCAACGCAGTGACCACAACATTCTAACGGCTACTTGGCCCACTTCAAAAATCAGACAGCAAACAATGAGAACACCCCTGGAGAGTGCCTCTCATGGACTTCGCCTAAAACTAACGAAGGAAGCCATTTGCTCAATCACGAAAATGTACAAAGCCCAGAATGACCAGAAGATGCCAGATAGACTAACACTGGGTTTAGACTGTCAACCACTCCTTCATCTGTATTTACACCCAAGGAAGACGCTAAATAAAGACCCACAGCAGCATCTACACGTCTATAACGTGAAAATAAAGGAAAGTAGGAAAGTCACGAGGCGTGCAATCAGGTACGCCAAAAACAACAAAGCGCAAGCAGCAAAAGCCAAAGCATCTATCGAAACTCGCAAAGGAACTACCGACAAATTCTGTACCAAAAAGACTCAGAAAGTATGTTGTGAGCGCTTTCCAACAGAAAAGCAAACGATTTCTGGTCACTAGTTTAAGCGACTTCATCCTCCTTAGAAAACAACTTACAAAACTGTGTAAGTGCGAAAGCCTGGACGACGCACTTCAGAGAGCTTTTCCATCCAACGCCTGACATAGAAAGAACAGATTATAAATCACAACAAAGCGCCTTGGAGCCCTGGGGCCATACGGGATCACGAACATTCAACTAAAAGCCTACCCGGCAGAGTGGGCCAACCTGATTAATTTAATTATCGAGTGATGCATGACCTTAAGAGCTATACCGGCCTCATGGCAAAGGGCTAGCATCGTCCCTATTTTCAAAAAAGGAGGGAAACTGACTCAAAGAACTATCGTCCGATAGCTCTGCTCGATGTGGTAGGCAAGTTGTTTGGCTCCTTACTTCTCGACAAATTTTCATCATGGATCAAAACAGCAGGCTGCGCTGACCCATTTCAGTCAAGGTTTGTGAAAAACCTGGGTACATCTGCAAACATCATGTTGATCAGCATTCTGAAAACAAAGGCACTGGAGGGCCGCCCAAGAATCTTCATAGCCTTTGATCGACTTAGTGCAGGCGTTTGACAGGGTCAACAGAGAAAAACTATGGTCAAAACCAACAACATGGAATTGCCCTAGCTCACTCTTAGACCCTATCAAACTACTCTACACCGACACTTCCATGCGGGTAAGACTAAAGGGCACTGGCCAACTCTCAGACTGATAAAAACAACATAAGGCGTCAAACAGGGTGCCCCTTGGCTCCCGCCGTTTATAACGCCTACATGGGGGACATCAAAGAAATGGATGACAACAGCAGATCCTTCCCACCAACAGAAGGAGAGGAAAAGGTTCCATGTCTGATTAACGCGGACAACAGAATCCTGCTGGATCATACAAAAATAGGCCTCCAACGCAAGATACACAGCTTGTCGCACTAAATTAAAAAAAAAGACGACTTGGAAATTAACACCAACAAGACTAAGACCACCAGAAGGGTGGAAAAGATGCAATGGTACTTGGAAGAAGAGAAGCTGGAGACTGTCTACAAATTCAAATACCTTGGAGTGACAATAAACAGGAGTCCGATAGAAATGCTGATACAAGACTTACTCTACTCCAAGATGAACCCACTAATGTCCTTTGCAGCCCTAGACAGAACATTTTGACAGTTTTCTCTGCTTCCAGTACTGAATTTTTACAAGGTCAAGCTAACTCCAATAATATCATATGGAATGGAAGCAATCCCGCAAATGCCAGAGGGAATCTGGAATAAGCTGGAAGGCCTCTACTGGTGCAAAATCCTGAAACTACCGAATGGTACCCTGATCGCTTCGATCAGAAAAGAACTTAGCTTAACATCGCTAAATCGGGTAATTGAAAGAAACGGCCTGAAGTTTTCTGGCAAAATCCAGAGATCTCCCCGTCCAAAGCTGCTGGGTACATTCAACAAAGAAATCGAAAGTGGCAAGAACAAAATGCTAACGAAATAGGGCCAATAAAAACACAAACCTTCTACACTAAATTGGAAGTTCAAAAGAGGAACTAGATTTCAACCCTGAAAAAGTGAAGGCGAAACACAAAAACTGGGACTGGATACAAACTTTGGCGACAGCTGCCAGTTACAAAATAACTTCACACCTGCCATCAAGCACGCAAAAAATTGACCAACCAACAAAATACTTAAAAGCGTGGCTAAACGTTTTAAAAACAATCTAGATACTGGCCATCAGGGGACAATCCCCTTCCAACCTATGTCGCTATTGTAATGACGGGACTCAGAATGAAACAATATGACATTTCCCGTTGCGATGCCCTGGAACAACAAGCTCAAGAGAAGCTTATTTAAAGCATCACCTGGAGCAGCACACATATGGGTGGGAGGAAAAATATTGGTGGCACAGACTAATCAAAGGGGATCATACCCCACTGGCACTGGCCACAGCAAAGATATTACAGAGCATCGGTCTGAAACAAGAAATGGGACATAAGGCCAAAGAGACAATGGGCCTCATTACGAGGTTGGCGGTATGAAATGGCAATTACTGACATGCCGGTACAAATGTGTCCATGTAGCACCTGATTACAAGTCAGTGTGCACACATGTACTGGCATGCGGTAAAGGATGTACCGCTATGCCAGTAATGTCCCTAAACCCCATATAGCGGCTCCAAGAAATGCGCTGAAACCACCTCTGCAATCATTCTTCCCCTAAATAATGACACTGTTACTAACGACACCGCTACTACTGGGTCCGCTATTACCACCACCGGAAGCAACGTCGTTGCGCTGGAACGGGAAATGCGCCGGTGGCCATCTTGAAAAACACAATCCATTGCAATCCTTGGCTGACAGGACCTGTGCACTGAATATCCCTAGCCCTGACCATGTCGAAGGCTACAAGGAAATGAACAACTTGCCTGCGTAAACCGCGCTTCTGTGACGATGAACTAAACATGCTCGCAGACACGCTTGTGGAGCGGGCGAACATTGTATTCTGTGCAGACCTGAGGTGTGCAGCGCAATTGCATAAAAAACAAATATGAGAGTAGGTTGCAAGGAAGGTCAGTGCGGTGGGAACCACACCACGCAACTTCAAGGATTGCAGGAAGAGATGGGACGACCTGCGCCTGCGAGTCAGGAATATACTTTCTGCCAACCGCTGCCAGGGGCATGCGATAGGCACGGTCCAAACTCCCCCATTAAGTTGGCCAGGTGGGAGGAGACATGTAGCTCCATCATGGACATGGAGGCGATTGAAGAAGTCGGACAAGCAGAGTATGGAGTTCCAACATCAGATGACAGTGAGTGACCCTATGTGCAACACAGGAGACCCCATTCACCCCTGACATCCAAAGTACAAAGTTGTTCTCTCTCTCTCTCTCTCTCTCTCTCTCTCTCTCTCTCTCTCTCTCTCTCTCTCTCTCTCTCTCTCTCTCTCTCTCGCTCGCTCTCTCTCTCTCTCTCTCTCTCTCTCTCATGGCACACAGCACACAAGCCACAACAAACCTGTAGGCCTCACAACAGACACCATGGACATCATGGCTGCACATGAGAGATGCCAAAACATCCCCCCTACCAGCAAGCACCATGTCTGCCACTCCAACCAGCACACAATGGAGCTCATGCCCCAAACTGCACCAACACGGATGCATGCAGGGTGCAGGTACTCCCATTAATGGTGCCCTGCCTCTCTATCCCCCAGAGGCACGGATTCAGATGGCAAGGGCGATGATGCCGCAGCCCAATCAAAAACACCTGCAAGAAAGTCCAGGCTTGAGGACGATGCCACGAGGCCATCAACATCCAGGGGTGCAGCAGCAACCAAAGGGAGAGCCAGAGCACACAACAGTGCCCAACAGGGTACACAGCCCCTACCACAGGCTGAGCAGCCACATGCCCCGTCACCCTGGAGCACCATAGTGGAGGAACCCCTGCCTGCAAGGCACACCTGCCGAGAGATGCTGCGGCCAGGAAGGCAGGCCACATGCAACAATCGGCCCCCCAGGAGACACCCCTTCCCGAGGATGACCCTACATCAGTGGCAAGCGACATGGACGGCACACACTCAGTAGCCACCAGTTCTGTGGGAGAGGTTGCAGCATCGGCCCAACACCGTGCTGACGAAGACGAGGGGTCTGAGGGGGATCCTAATGCAGGAGTCAGCATGTTGGGGGATGGAGGACACACGCCCAGCCCGCAGGACACACCACAGGGCACCCCTGAGCATGTGCCCAAAGCCCACTTTAGCGAGGGGGAGTCGACTCCACAATTACACAGCCCTGTGTTGAGCAGGTCACCACCACCCATGCAATCATCCCAAAGCACTTCTATCAGGGACCTACAGGGACGGTTGTCCCGCATGGAGGGGAGACAGGAATCGATGCACTAAATGGTGTAGCAGTGTCTTACGGATGGGGAGCCAATGCGCAAGGCCAACAGAGCGGGTTCATGAGGGCTTCACATCTGTTGCACAGACCCTTGACCGCATGGCAAGCTACAAGGAACAACGCCGTCCTACCGCACCTGAACCACAACAAACTGCTTCAATGAGCACCACACCTGCAAGCTCCACACAAACTAGCTATGTGTGCAGGTCGCTGTGCAGCATGCGCCTCCAGAAATGCAAACACCTCCATAGAAAAGGGGGCAGCCATAGCAGGGGGCCCTTGGGTGTGTTTGTTTGCAGTCCATTCAAAGTCACAATGAGTTGAGGGTGTGTGGGGCTGTTGGAGGGTGGGGCATGGGTGTGTGGGGCTGTTGGGGGGTGGGGGCATGGGTGTGTTGGGATGTTGGGGGGTGGGGGGCATGGGCGTGTGGGGCTGTTGGGGGTTGGGGATATGGGTGTGTGGGGCTGTTGGGGGGTGGGGAAGGGTAGACTTTGACGTACTGCGGGTGAGGGGGTACATACATGTAAATAGTTTCACCAGATGAATACACCTGTTGTGTCAAAAAAACACATGACTCGGCATTGCTTCTTGAGTGTGTTTTCATTTATTGTACAACAGTGTCCTGTGCCCAGAGTCCCCCAATCCCAGTGCCCTGAGTCCCCCAATCCCAGGCTAAAACTGCTTTCCTGATTCTGGAAGAAACTGTTCCACGGGTGAAATCTTCATATTCCTGTTCGTGTAGACCGACCATAAAATGTCCCTTGTCCTCAGTGGCATGTGGCGTGGGGGTGATGGGATTTCTGTTGGCATAAGAGGTAGTGGAGGGGCTGGTATGTATGGATATGCAGATGATCGTGGAGCAGGCGGTTCCTCCCTGATGGTTTGACCCCTGGCAGGTGGTGTCTTTCATTACCTCCTTCATTATGGCATGTGAGTGTGAGAGTGCACCTTGAGAATGATGTTGCTGTGTGTTCACAGCACACATGTTAGACAATACAATCAAGATTTAGGTCGTCAGACATCATTCCACTATCATTGATCCTCTCTGATGTTCTCAGTCAAAGTCCATGTAATTCACAAGAATGATGATTATAATCATTTGAGCATGTTTTCTGTGATTGTAATATAATAACATTGTTTACAATGTGCTGTGCAGTATTTAATGTGTGGGGGTGTTTGCCAGGGCTCAGCTCTGGCACTCATTTCTGAGCCCCTGCACCCATTGTCTCAGACACAGTTTGAATATGATGTGGTGTTTTGGCAACTTTATTATTGTAACTGCCAGCCACATAATAAACAACTATATAATCCAAGAAAAATGTAAATGATGATTGTGTTTACAGACACACTTAAACATGTGTCTCATGTCAAAACACAACGAGTATGTTATTTTATGTGTATGTTGATTGAAATTGGTAAATCACACATCTGCCATAGTGACCGAGTACATCTGTCAACCATAATAAGCCGGTGGGAGTTGCAGCTTTAACCACATATATGTTGACAGCATGGGGAACAGCCTTGGGGGGTAGCAAGAGTGGGCGAAGAGCGGGCCATCCTGACGTGTCATGGCCTTGTTAGAAAATATTTGAGCCCTGGCACTTATTTTTTTACAAATGAACCACTGGTGTTGTCCCATATTTACTGATGATGTAAAATCTTCCTGGGCTACAGGGCAGTGAAGTTGTCATTTCCTTCAAACATTGATGGACCAATATACAACTAGTTCCAATGTTTGTAGTTCGACCAGGGTGATAACTTTTTGTCAGCCTTAACCTAAAGCAGGCTTGCACATAGAGAGGGCCTTAGTGAGTGCGCAGGAACATTACCCATCCCGTCCTTAATATGTTGGTTATAGCTATTAGCAGTCAAAGCATTTATCTGGGGCATTAACAGTTTGCGGCTCCATGTGGTTCATGCCCACTAAGTTCTCATAAAAAAAACTAACTACAGAAAGGGTTACTGAGGAAATAAAAAGGGGACATTCACCCTCCACTATTTCCATGACCTCGGGGTAAAGACAACAGAGAAACTGAGAGTTGGAGCCATACAAGTGAGGGGGCCTTGGTGGCGGAGTAGGGAACTGAATGGGGAATTACCATTGTGAGAATGTTGTAGGGAGTTGTTGACAGTGCAAAAGTGGAATGTGGCCGTGGATACTGACAGACACAAATAAAAAGGTAATCAACCCATGTGGAAGGTTAAGGTGTCCAGGAGAGCACACAGGTTTCTATTGGATGATTACCACTGTGTACCTGTCCACCTGATTGGCTGGCCCCTATTCCACTGGTGCTACCATACTTTCCCCTTACTATATCTAGTCGTCTGACTCATATTTCTCCACCTCATGCACAACACCCTTAGCCAATGGGGTGAATGGAAACACCCTTTCCCTATGGATGTACTGCTCCTGTTGTGCCTTATTTATTGCATTCTGGGAGTAATATTTCTGGATTTGCCATTCTTGTTGCTAACACAAAAGTCCACAAATTCACAGCCACTCCAGGGCTGGATGTGTAGACATGTTGGATGTGACATGCCATACCAAAACAGCAACTATGAGACCATTTCTGGTGTGGATCGCTGTGTTGCTGCTGCATCACCCCTCCATTTTGTACTGTCAGTTGCCCAAATCCACCATTTTGTAGGATTGATGTTTGTATCGTATTCAAACCATTGTTCAAATGTACATTTTCATTGTTCTCCCAGAATTATCTGTAAGGTGCTGCCATAATTCCATACTAAAAGTCTATGTTTTATTCTTCGTCGGTGGTGTAAAGAGCTTGGCCCTGCTAGAAGCCTTGTCTGTCTGGAGATCTTGAAAATCTGACTTACTTAGCAAACGATTTTACTTGTGTATTGTAATACAGTGACCTGTATGAACTAGAATGGATATAGCGGATCCTCGTCCTGCAATCCAACCTGCATGTTCCTTGAAAAGCAAACACAAATGAACACCTATACCGTCATGTCAGTATAGGCACAAAATAGCCTGACTGCGGGAAACCCAGAGACCTTGCACAAGAAATCTTCTCCATGCAAGGTATACACTAGCATCTCTGCAGACATCACATTTTGGTCTACTCAAAGAGGATAGGCTCTCTAATGGTTTTGATTGTTTTATACTTTAGAAAATAGGGTGAGGCCATAGGGTCCACGTTTTTTCCTGGTATCCACCATTACTAATCTCTGCCTACACAGACAAGATCATTGATAGAGGCCTCTATGTTGACACATGCAGACCATCATTACATCAACCCCAATGTAATGACCCTGCTATTTGTATGCATTAAAAAGCAGTAGAGTCCTAAGTGATCTCTGCCTCTTCATCAAAATACTCTTGTGGGCAGAGATTCAGACTTTTTTATTGCTCTTTTGCACTTTTTTGGACTTCCTATCGCTCGCTTAGCTCAACTCAAATCTGCATTTCAAGCCTCCGTTTGTGTTTTTGGTCAATTGGCTCCTTGTGATTCTATGTCCTCCTCTCTGGTTCAACTTGGGTGGCTTTCTCTTCATTATCGTCTAAAGTTACATTTTTTATGTTTGGTTTTTAAAGCTCTTTATTGTCTCGCTCCCCCTTACCTTCCTTCACTTGTCTCTTTTTAGCTTCCTTTGTGTTCTCTTCGGTCTGGCTCCCATTTCCATCTTGTTGTTCTGCTCCTCCCTGTGCTCAATCTCGCTTTTGGTCTTTATCTCTTCTTGCACCTTTAAATTGGAATACTCTCCCTCTTTCTCTCCGATCTATTACTGTCTATTCTTCTTTTCGGGTTTCTCTACAGTTTCATCTTCTTTCATCTAACGAGGTCTTATCACAATTACTGAAATACTTTGCGTTTTAAATATTTATTTCACTTTTTGTACTGTTTTTGATTCTTTGTACAGAACTTTGGTGTAAAGCGATATATAGAATAAAATAAAATACAAATACAATATACACTTTCCATACAGACTGTGGTCAAAGGCCTGAAGAGGATGTCTCATAATGTATCCCACTGCAGACGGGCATAGTTGCATAAATATCATAAATGCACACGGAATTCTTGTTTTCTGCAGATTTGCATGCATGCATGCCATCTGTCTCTCAAGACAAAATAAATCCTTCCAAAGACACAGGGCCTGACAAAATATACATATATTTTCAAGAATGTATGTTGCGTTCTGTAAACACCCTATCTTAATATCATATAAAAATGTGAGACTGTTCCTACCACAGCTGCAGCACCAGTGACTACGTTGGCTCTCCTTGTGATGTCCTGGCTGCAGACATGTCTATTGGGGGGCTCCTAGTGCTCCTTTATAGCCTTTAAGCTGGGGGAGGGGGAGGGGGAAGAGGGCAGACAACGCATTGACCTTCTTGCGGATCTCCTCCACCAACTTTGTCCAACTTTGGGTTGTAGTCATGGAAGAGACACAATTCCTCCTTCATAACAGTGCACAAGGAATTAGAGCTCATCATCTGAAAACGTATTTTTCCTGACTTTCCCAGCCATGGTCCTGGTGGACTCTTGAAATTCAGGAGGGTGGCAGGGGCTGGTTGTCTGTCAGAATCGTTTGATAGGCGGTTGGTGTTGCAGGAGGTGCAAGGGCAGTGTGGGGCAAAGAAAGTAGCAAAAGAGCAGTAGGGGGCAAGGCAGACTGGCAGTATCAAGAATCAGGAATCTGTCTTGGGAAGATAGCTCAGGAGCAACGTGCTTGCCTTGGAAGGAAGACGGTACAGAGCACCACAGGTTTGGGTTCAATCCCCGGGTCAGCGCTTAGAAACCTCTGGGTATTAAGCGCATTATAAGTAACTAATCATATCATAGCATAATGGTCATGACAGGAGCTAATAGAGGGAATAGGTAGGGAGACACAGACGTTTGGGGAATTAAAAGGGGCATTATATGTTTAATGGGACTTTCTGTCAGTCTTCTCATGGTCCTCAGTTGCATTGAGGGGCTGGAATGCCAATGGAGTGGACGTTCATTGTGTGTTAGTGCTCTCACTGGGCTTTGCCTTGTTTTGTGAGTCCTGGGCATAGCACACACGCCTTAATACTGGTAGAAGCAGACCTGCATGTGGTCAGCATTTGAGGGCAGGTTATCTACATGAAAACAATGTGTGGTTTATCTGCGCATGACGACTTTCAGAATGACATGCAAAGTCCACACTGCACAAAAAAACGTGAATAACTGCCAACAGTATGGAAACAGACACTATTTCTACCTGATAGTCCGCCTGTATCTGAATTAAGTGATACATCTATACAGTTAATGTACGCAATCCGAGTCACGGTGATTTGATACAAATATGACTGAGACACATGGATTCCAATGCTCGACTGTTCGTTATATGGTTTGAATGATTTACTTGATGGCAGCTGGTAGTCGTAGGTGTGAATGATTTTAGTACAGTTGCATTGCTGTGCTCCTTCCCCCCACCCCCCATCCTCCTTGCAGAGTGTAGAAGGCCCACATATTAATTTAATTATTTCATTTAATGTTTAGGTAGATCATCGACTCATGGGGATACTGCTTGAGGGTGCCAACTGGGTAACATCTACAAAAATCAAAAAGGTTGAGACAAAGCTGGGGCTAGGTGGACATGCCTTAGTTGGTGTCACGTGTACGAGGATTACGCCCACCTCAAGTACTTAGGAAAATACCTACAATGTGAGAAGAAGATGATAGAGGAAATGGGACACACACACAGATTGACACAGATTACCAGCTGAGCAATCAGTCTTTCTAACGGATATTTACTGAACCTATTTTTGCTTCACTAATTTGTCACATTTTCTCCTCAAAAAAAGCAGATTGTTAGTTTGGGTGAAGTAACATTGGACAAGGAAGGATGGGTGTGTTTTAATACAGGAGGTGGCCCTTCCCCCCAGTAAAACATGGTAAAATATATGCGTTCAAAATGTGTTCAGTAAATGCATATTGAACCCTATTGCAGTTGTCATACATTATCATAACTTAATAAACGAGTTGCTTATGGACATATTATGTAACCTTTTGCAGAGCCAACAGAGTCAAATCCGAGGTTAACAGCAGTGCCTTTAGCCACAAGTGTGTAATTGTGACCAATTTATAAACAAATAATATTCAGCTATTGACTATCGATGTCCTCAGCTTACCACTGATAATTTAGTGTTCATATTTTATACCATGTCTTGTGGAACAATGTAAGGCAAATGTAGTCTACTGTGTCAAACATTAGTTTTCTGGTTATGGCAGTTCATAACAAAAGCATTGCAATGCACATATCTCCGCAGAGATGACACTCAAATACACTCATTGAAAAATGTTTAAAAAATGGGCAACAGTAAAGATTGCCCACGCTTACAGCTCAGGAGCATTATGTTAATACATTCTTTATTGCTGCCATGTCAGCACTTTAAAACATGAACCTTTAATCTGGGCATTTATGGTTTTTACTCTATGCCTTTGAGGAAAAATCAAAACAAAGTTTAAAGTTCAAATCCAAAGTTCAAGAAATGTTCCAACGGTACCACAAGTCCCATGATACTCTGGGCTATGGTAGTTCTGACCTTCTCCTCTCCACCTATCAGTAGCCTGACTAAGGTATAAGAGCCTTTAGCGGCAGGTCCCCGGGTGATACACGCCCCCCTCCACTGATACCCTGTTATTTCCAGACGACGGCGATAGCGCTGCACCCTCCGCACTATGTGGGAAGACACAGTCCAAACTGACACTGCTGAGATCATCTGATTGACCAATACTTCTTGCTACATCATTACTATTAAGTAGCCCTGACTGCCAACGTTGTTTCTACGCAGTACTTCCGGAACACACAAGTGAGTGATTGTGGACCTGCTCAGACCTCTGAGCCAATACCCAGCACAACAGGACTATGGCTCATACATTTGGATCAAGGTTCAGGGTTAGGGCTTTCTCGGCAGGCTTCAAGATAAAATGACGGCTGGAAAGTGGCTATGGCCACCTCACACTAAGAAATGAAGATCTATTCACCCCTATAGTTGAGAATTACAATATCAGAGAAACTGACCTTCTTGTGGCAGCTGGATTGAGGGGCGTTAGATGGGACCTTGATTTACTGGTAACACAGTTGGTACAATCTTCTATAGCGGGCATAATCACTTTGTTACCATTGATGTTGCCTCACATTTCTTTTAAAACTGCCACCTCCTTTCATGTTTTGAATCATTACTACTACAAGCTGCATGCATATTAGTGCTGTCTAAACGTTGCTTTTAATGCTGCCACGTCCTTTCATGTTTTGAATCATTGCTACTACAAGCTGTGTGCATATTAGTGCTGTCTATACATTGCATTTAATGCTGCCACCTCCTTTCATGTTTTGAACCATTGCTACAAGATGCATGCATATTAGTGCTGTCAAAACATTGCGTTTAATGCTGCCACCTCCTTTCATGTTTTGAATCATTGCTACTACAAGCTATGTGCATGTTAGTGCTATCTGTCCAATATACTTGAAATATTCCCATAGTATTTAAAGTGACCCCCACCTATTAGACCTGTGCCACCAATTATGTGCTTACACCTAGACAACACAGCACTGTGTACTCACACTAGCCCGAATATATGAACACCCCATTGTGCAGGGCCACTCAGATACATCACCACCAGTATCCCCACACAACACCTACCCAAATGCAACACCACGCAGCACCACCCACAGGAAACCATTACCCCCAGATCCCCAAACCACCACTCATAAAAGACAGTCACACACTGAGGAAAGCCACCGCCCAGTGCTACACCATCCTCCCCATCCTCAGCCTACTCATCCCATTAATCTTCAAAAGCACCTCCCTCCAAATCATGCCCACCAGCACCTTCAACCCCAAACTTGCTACCAACAGCTGGACCCTCCAAACACACACCCTCACTCCCAACATAACCTGCACCCAAGGCACTAACATACCTTACAAGACAGGCCTGGCCCAGCTCCCATGCCTTAGACATCACCCCTACCCTGCCCCACACCCTTCCTCCCAAAACAGCCAGCTTTCCTGACTACACACCAAACCCCAAACAAAACCCGACCCATCCTAGGCGACACCCGACGCATACGCCTAACATCAAGAACCACACACACTATCAACCAAACACCACGCTCCTCCACCATATCCATCGTAATTCCAGACTCTCCGGATGCACCCATCTCCAGCATCTCCCCATCAGCAACCTTCACCCCTTCACACACCCACCACCGCCATGACACCCACAACACACAAAACCCTGGAAACCACTTCCATGCAAAACTACAAAATAACCAGCCCACAAGTCCAACCGACCCAACCCTCCATCAACACCAACACAAGACAACCACTACTAGGAGCCCTACTAAATGTAAGATCCCTCGGAGGACATGCAATAGAAATTGCAAGCCAGAGTTAGATCTACCTCTTCTTATCAGCCCATTATTGAAACCCAAAACTAAATACATTGTCCTAGGAGACTTCAAACTAGGCTTTGATGATCCCGCAGATAGCAAAGCAGCGGCCTGCAAAAAGGCATTCCAGGAAATGCAATTCTCTCAACTAGTCAACGCCCCCCTCACTCCAAAGGAAGAATCCTGGACTGGATACTCACTCTCAATACCACAGTAACCATACTAGACATCCTCCAATTACATTGGACTGACCACTGCTTAATCAAATTCACAATAAAGATAGATACCGACCACAAATCCGCAAGTTGCAAACTACCACCTATACAAGTCAGAAATATGTGTAAACTCACCTTGGAAAATCTATACCCAGTACTTAACAAACTACTTAACTCCAAACCCAGGCAAATACCACCCCAGACAACATTGCCAAACACTATCACCAATGCTTAAAATCGGCAGTTGATGATGTAGCACCGCTCACAGCCAAAGTTCCCAAAAGTAAATGTAGCGCCCCTTGGTTTAATAATGAACTTATAGAACTCAGAAGAGAAATAAGAGCTTAAGAGCACCTAATTAGAAAAAAACAATTCACCCGAATTACAAACCAAACTACAAAAACTAACCAAAGCCTACAAATCCAGTGTACTTTCCCACAAAGCTGAGTCACTTAATGATCGTATAGCAGCTGCAGCCTCCAACACCAAAGAATTATTTACGATTATCAAAGAACTAGAAACGTCCTTACTTCCCTCCAACCCCATAGTTCCAAGTAAATCTTGGTGCACCACCATTCAGGATGCCTTATCCTTTAAAGTGACCACTCTCTAAAACAAAATAGCCGTCCAAAAAAACCTACTAGATCTTACCACCACACCCCCCAGACCCCTCGACTACTTCCATCAGCCCTGATGTACCGGAATTCCACTTTACACAAGTCACCCCTGAACAAGTCCTTAAAACTATAGCATCCCTTAAGCCCACAAACTGCAAAGGTGACAGCACTCCAGCCAAGGTAGTCAAAGAATGCGCCACCATATTAGCTCCCACCATCACCAGCTTTGTGAATGAATCCTTCACTTCCAGTGAAATACCAGCCTCCATTAAAACAGCCTGGGTCACACCACTACTGAAAAAACCCTCCCTGGATCCCACAGTCCCCACTAACTACAGGCCCATAACAACAGTACCTTTCCTCCTAAAAATCATTGACAAAATAGCCTACACCCAAGTACAACACCACCTTGAACAGAATCACCTACTAGGGGAAAGACAATCAGGCTTCCGCCCCAACCACAGTACAGAGACAGCCCTTCTAGACCTCAAAAGCCAAATGGATGCCATAAAGGACTCCGGCCAACTATGTATCCTCCTACTCCTAGACCTATCTGCGGCCTTCGACTTGGTCGACCACGACAAACTCTGCCAAACTCTATCCACCAACTTTCACTTCTCCCACAAGTCCACCGCATGGATAAAATCCTTCCTATCTGACCACACTTCAAGAGTATCCATAGGAGAAGTTGCAGCAGATCCCATCCCTGTACCACTAGGTGTACCACAAGGAACCTGCCTCTCCCCCACCCTATACAACACCTACACTAAGTTACTCTTTGCAGCATTAGACACCATGGGAGTAATATACAAAAACTTTGCGGATGACACACAGATCCTCATCCTCATCACAGGCAACCTGGACCAAGACGCGGCCACAATTAACACAATTTACTCACGCATCCAAAGCTGGATGGCTTACAACAGCCTTTGCCTCAATGGAGACAAAACTGAGATCCTTATAGTTGGCTCCCCCAACAAACTCAGCAAACTCCACCCAGATTACACTTACATAATGATTGACGGTACACGCATCAATATCTCCCACAAAGTCAAAACTCTGGGTGTATACCTAGACTCAAATCTCACCATGAACAACCATATTAGCGCCCTCGCCTCCTCAACAGCCTACACCTCTAAACTCATCACACTCAGCAGGCCTCTCCTATCTCCCAACAATTTCTTGACACTTGCTAGAGCCCTCATCCTAACTAAAATAGATTATTGTAACATCCTACTGCTAGCCACCTCTAAAACTAACTTAACCAAACTCCAGCTCCTACAAAACAAACTCTCTCCCACCCCACCTATCCAATGAATCATCGCTACCCAAGTTAAAAAAACAACTCAAAACCTGTTTGTTCAACAAGTACTAATATTCTCTCATATACCTCACACCCCAGACGGCAAATTCTAGCAAAACTAGAGCATTGCTATGGCATTCATTAGATTATATACCTGCCATACTGCCGTACTAAAATGTATGTAACCTGTCATGATAACTAAGATATGTTTCCCAACTATCAACAAAGATGTATGTAACCTCAACTTTCTAACGAAGATATATGTAATTTACGCTGTGATACCCAAGGGTTTGGGCGTGTATCCAACTGTAATAAATAAATAAAATAATTTGTAAACAAATGATCCCCATGATCGGAACTGTGAACTGCTCCTCAGAATCGAAGCACTCTCTGGTCCAACGGGACAACCTGTAACCACATGCCTCCACTCTCAATCGTTCAAGCGCTTTCAGGCTGTCTTCTGGTTGTCTCCTGCGAGAAATGGAGAAGAAATCATGAGGGTGGGAATGCGCTAAAGCTTTACACAGCATATCAAGACTTTTGCCATTCTGGATGGGATATAATGCTCGCCTCCTTGTCTTTAATAGAATGAAGAATTCCTGTGCTGCAAGCGTGGGCAATCTTTATTCTATGGCAAGACAGGAGGCTTGCATTATGCTCGCATTATGCCTGTTCCAAGCTTGCTAGCACCCTATTTGTTATATCTGATACAGGTTTGAAATAAAACGTCTTAAAGGTCGACTAAGAGGACCAATCTGCTGATGTCATTATGTCCTGTAGTGAGACACCTGCTGCGAAAGCGCTAGAAGCCATAGCTCCCCTAGCAGAATGCGCGCCAAATAAGGACGTGTCTATCCCCGCCCATTGTATCACTTCTCTCACCCACCTAACAATTGTTGCTGTTGCTACTGCATGATGGGGCCTTCTGCGCACTATGAGCAGTTGGGTCACCCTCTGAGGTCTAAAATGGGCTGTTGCCTCCTCATAATCTTTAATGCATTGCACTATGAATTATTTCCTATTCTCTATAATCCTCAAATCAGTTTCCGTTCTTCTAGCAATGGTAAAAGCTACTCCTTCTGGGTAGAAAATCTTCCTATCTATTAATCTCTGACACCCTCTGACATGCTGCAAGACATAACAACATTTCCAGCTTTCCTGATAGTTGTGATCGGGAGAGGCTCTCGTTCTCTGGCCATGTAAGGAAAAGACGAAAAACATCTCTGACATCCACAAAACCATGTATTTGGGTTCTGGTGGTCTCTTCAACTTTATCCCTTTAAAAAGTCTCAGGACCGCTGGGTGTTCTCCTATGGAACTCCCTTCTTTTTTGTGGCCCACTGAAACGTCTGACCTGCAGACTCCTGAAACTTAACCACCAGGAAATTGTGGACATGCACTACAGGGGCTGAAATGGGATCCAAACTATGTTCTGTACACCACTGAGCCCAACCATTCCATGCGGTGCCATAGCTCCTAATGGTAGAATTTGCCCATCAGTCTCTGATACAGTCAGCAGTGTGTTGCGAAAGGCCTGGCAGCTCCCATCTCCTCCTGAAACCCCCAGGCGATCAAGTGTAGCGTGTCCGTCACTATCAACAGATGAGACGGGCCGGCCGGTCCGATAAGAAGGTCCGGCCGATGCAGAACTATCCTCGGAAAATCCAAAGAAAGTTCCATCGCTACTGGAAACCAGGCCTGTGACTTCCAAATGGTAGTACCATCACGATCTCCGCTTCCGCTCTGCAGACTTTCGCCAGGGCTCTCACGATCATGATGAACGGCAGGAAGGCATAATGCACTGCCCCGCTCCATGGGTGTAGAAATGCTTCTGTACATGCTGCTCCCGGGTCTATCCTCCAATTGAAGTACTTCTGCATCCGAGAGCTCAGTCTGGATGCAAATAGATCTGTGTCCAGGGGACCCCATACTTCCTGCAATCGCTTGAATACTTGCGGATTTAGCTTCCAATCACTGGTGTCTACAAGATACTGTGAGTTTCAGTCTATCACACTGTTCTGGGTCCCCGGTAGGTGCTCTGATGTTACCGCAATTCGGTTTTGCAGGCAATAATGCCAGAAATCCTTCGCTAGTTCTGCTAGCATCTTGGATTGTGTTCCCCCAGCTTGTTTATGTATCGTACGGCTTAGATGTTGTTCATCTTGAGCAGTACACAACACCTCATTTTGTCCTTCGTAAAAGCACATACCATGAAAGAACCTGCTAGCAGTTCGAGACTGTTTATGTGTAAACTAAACTCCTCTTCTGACCACTTTCCTCCTATCTTCAATCGCTCACACCTGGCTCCCCAGCCTGATCCGCTTGCATCTGACTCTATAACTACGTCTGGAACGTCTCCAAATATTGCCCGACTGTTCCAGGCTTCCATATTATTCAACCACCAATGCAGCTCTGTGAGTGCTTCATGATCTAGATTCACTGGCTGGTGGTAACCTATACCTCCCTGTAGGTGTTTCATCTTGAGTCTCTGGAGCGCTCAATAATGGAGCGGTGTGGGAAATATCACTTGAATGGAAGCTGCTAGCAGACCCACTATCCTGGCGAGACTCTGAAGCAAAATAATTTTCTTCGATATCACTGTTCTGAGTTCTTTCTTGCTCACTCTCACGTTGTGTCCCGGGAGCTTGAGGGTTGCTTTTATGGTATCTATTATGAAACCTAAGAACTCCATCCTCTGAACAGGTAGGAGCTGTGACTTGTCTAGATTTACAACAAAGCCCAGCGAGGATAGGAGTTTAAAAACCCACTGTATGTTCTTGCTGAGCGTTTCTTTGTCTGGCCCCAACACGAGGATGTTGTCTAGGTAAATGATAATACAAATTCCTCTCTCCCTTATGGCTGCGGCCACGGGTCTCGTTAACTTGGTGAATACCCACACGGATGCTAGGCCGAATGGGAGACACGTGAAGCACCATATCTCTCAATTCCACCAGAAGCTGAGATACTTCCGAAACGCTGTCGCTATCGGAATCGTGAGATAAGCAACCTTGAGATCCATTCGTGCCAGAAAGTCTCCTGTACATAGAACGTCTTGGAACAGGTGGATACCCTCCATATTTGAAATGGTTGTACACAGGCCATTAGTGTAAGCTCTTTAAGTTTATCACTGGTCTTATCTTTCCCCCCTGTGTACCAGCAACATGTTGCTGAGGAAATCTGCTCCTCCTTGTGTTTTGCACTATATTGCGTTCTTGTCTACACGTTTTAGCAGTTTGCTCTGTAAAAGCGCTGCTTCTTCCTGCAGCATGTGAATGGGGTAAGGTTCTACATTCTGAATGGGGTTGCCTACAAATTCTAATTGGATGCACACTACTGCTTGGAGCCCCCATGCATCGCGTGATAAAGCTTGCCTCCCACTCGCATGCTTGGTGTACTCAACGCCTGAGGCACTGGGGTGTCGGTAGAAAACTCTTCCTCTACGACCTCTAGGAAATCTCGCTCTGGCCGGGAAGAAGGTGTCCTGCTGTCTTCCTTCCCAATATTGGGCACGCAGCTACTGGGGTCTGTGCTGGAAGTTGTAGCGACTGGATGAGCGACACCTTTGATGTCCGGTCCTGGCAAAAACTCGCCCCGGAAATATTTTTCTTATGGAGCTCTGTGCTTTTTCCAATGCGGAATACGTTCCAACAAACTGTGACATCTCCTTCGCAAGATCAAGGACCTTATCCTGCCATCCCTTCCAAGCGTGGTCAACACCTTTCCTGATGTTAGCTCTGCTTTGGTCACAAATCTAGGGATCGAGGTCCGGTGTTTCAGCCGAGATCGCACTTCCCTGTTTAATATGCTGTGCCTTATATAGCGCAATTCTGGGCGATGGCACCCACTCCGAGGACTTCGGGTGTTTAATGGCTTTAGGATCGAACATGTCCCCTGTGTTGTCTTCTTCCTCAGGTGCGATGCTCTCCTCAGTGGGCTTACTGGCATCTTCTTCTTCTCCTCCTTCATCTTCGGCTGAGTAGCCCTCATCGTAATCCCCTTTATTACTCACCTCTGGAGTAGGTGGTCTGTGTTGGCTATTTGCCTTTTTTGCCAGGAAGGATTTTTTTCAATCTGGTGACAGGGTCGTCTTGTCCTTGGTGAACAGTGTTTACCCTTTCCCCAGCGCTCTGGTGGTCAAAGAGTCTCTGCTCTTCTGAGCTACTTTACACCCCTCTTTATCAACCCATTTTTGGGGGTGTCCAGCTGACCTCCCCTCTCCAGGGCTGTCTGCCCGTCTTTTCCTGGCTGCTAGATGCTCTTGCTGTTCAGCCATTAGTGGCTCCAGCATATCTAGCCTTTGGGCTATAGGTTGAACCCCTTGTGAGACTGCCTGAGTAAGGGTGTCTCCCAGTACTTTTTTCAAACTGAGGTATAACTCAATGTCTTGCTGCATGGTCTCTTCTTCCCACTCCTCCTCACTCCACTCTGGGGTGGTGGATGGGGATCCTCTGGGGCTTGTATAGTGAGCAATTGTTCCTTTTGTTGGCAGAGCCAACCTCTGGGATGTCAGCTGATAAAGTGGTTCTGTAGCAGTGTTAATATCGTCAGTAACGCCCTCCAAACTTCAATCAAACGCATGTGTAAATATATAGTTTTTTTTCCCGCTGGGGCTTATCTGCGCTCTGCTCATCGTTTCTCACAGGAAAACGAACTGGGGAAGCATTAGGGAGTCCCTGGGGATGCCAGGAAGCTTGGAAAGCTACTGCTGCCCCGGGTCCTAAAGGGCACTGTACTCGCCGGGGCTCACGAAGCGAGTGAAAAGCAGGAGCGGGGACGGCTGCCTGAGGCAGGCGCATTCGCTTGTGACTCTTGCCCCGACTCCCCTTAACTACTTGACAAACAAGCAATCCGCCTACACCTGCTCAGCTGTTCTGACGAACTCTGTTCTACACTCCGTGTATCGGCGGGAAGTGCTCTACGCACCTACGCTTCTGACACATGGTAAACTTTTACCTTTAATACACACCAAAGAAGCTAAACTTGTTAGCAGAATGCTGCCTCGATAATAGCTAGCACGATCTTGATAGACATTATTATCATTATAAAGCATTTCAATGTAATAACCAGTCAAAAAACAGTGCACTTATCTTGTTCAGGCAGCAAAATGAAAGTGGAAAGGACCTGAGGCTAAAGGCTCTTATACCTCAGTCAGGCTTCTGATAGGTGGAGAGGAGAAGGTCAGAACTACCAGAGCCCAGATGATCATGAGACTCGTGTCACCCTTGGAACATTTCTTGGAACTTTGGATTTGAACTTTAAACTTTGTTTTGATTTTTCCTCAAAGGCATAGAGTAAAAACCATAAATCACCAGTTTAAAGGTCATGTTTTAAAGTGCTGATATGGCAGCAATAAAGAAAGTATAAGCATAAAGCCAGCCTCCTTTCTTGCCATAGAATAGAAATGAAAGTATTCGGCTAAATTGTAATAAGGAGAATAAAGAATGTGTTTGTTTTTTCTAAATAAATAAAGCCCTACTCGATAAAAACACATTAAAGAAGAAAATAATTAAAATGGAAAGTGAAAGTTAAAAAAGGGTGTGTATTTAGTTAATTGTGGCGATCCTAAATTATATCTCAAGGACATACTAAATTGCCAATTATAGTTAAAGTAAGCAGTTAATTATAAGATCGATAAAGATGTGCTCTCAGCCACAGCTCAGCGGATTGCTTATTTGTAATTGGGGGTTTTGATAAAGAAATCACTGAAGAGCAGTAAACAACTGATACCAATTATTTTCAACATGAAACCAAATAAACAGAAGTGAAATCGTATGATAGATGTTATGTGTCATACATTTAATGAAAGGAACAGTAGCAAATGTGAAGCCTTTGATGGCATAGCAACACCATGTTCTCACAGCGAAGGTGTTTACACTGATTCATGTCTGTATAGTAATATTTGTTATTCATTTAGAACACAGCCATTCAAGAGGTAGGACACAGTACACGCTGTACAAGAGACAATCACACCTGCAATAGATTGCAATTGCCTTGCTCTGATGGGCAGCGGCATCTGGTAGAGCACAAAGAAATATATTACACCATGTACATTTACAATCAGATAATTATATGCAAACACAATTGAAGAAATTCACTGGACTATGACTTGTAAATTCCCCAATATTTAAGTTTTATATTAGCCAATCAGAATTCAGTAGATCGTGTTTCTTTATTCTGCAGTACGCCATGCCATACTAAAATCAGTACAAGGACAGTCTCAGTTCTTTATTTGTTTGTAGCCTAATTGTGTAAGATGGCCATGTTTACATTCTGCCTAAATGGTTATGGTAGTCATATTTTGCATTTAGCCTAATTGTGTAAGGTAGCCATATTTGCATTTAGCCTAATTGTCTACAGTAGCCATATTTTGTGTTATAGCCTAATTGTCTAAGGCAGCCATATTTGCATTTAGCCTATTTGTCTAAGGTAGTCATATTTGGCATTTAGCCTAATTGTTTACGGTAGCCATATTTTGCATTAAGCATAATTGTGTAAGGTGGCCAGCCATATTTGCATTTAGCATAATTGTCTAAGCTAGCCATATTTTGCATTTAGCCTAATTATGTAAGGTATCCCTATAGATGGCCATTGTGCTGTACTGTGCTGCACACAATAGTGAGCCGCTGTGTGTCACATTTAGATAGATTTGTGAAGATTATCCCTGAACAGCACCCCAAATACTAGTATGCAGCTGTCCCCCACAATCAATACGGTTTAACTGCACACATAGGGCCTGATTCATGAAATATTCCATATTCATGAAAAAGTGAATTTGCACTTGTGGTAAGTGACATTGCACTGCTGACACAAAACCCTGATTCATGCAAAGTGTATATTTGCCGGGCAAGGTCCGGGCAAAGTCAACGCATAGTAATTTTTGTACGGCAAAAATACACGTTTCACGGTTCCATGAATCAGGGTTTGTGTCGGCAGTGCGAAGTCAATTTTCAGCAGTGTAAATTCACTTTGAACTGGGAAATATTAATTAATCAGGCTCATAATCTTTACCAACTTGCACATCGCAACGACCATTAGAATGCAGCTATTCCCCACAATAAATTCAGCCTAGCTGCACAGTTAATATACGTTCACAGCTTGGAAGACGGATTGAATATTTTTCTGATTAGAGCTGGCTTCTCCTCTGAGGTAAAGATAATCTGCATGTCATCAGCATAGTTTTGAAATTCCACTCCCAGATTTGATAGAAGATTGTATAGTGGCTTCATATATTTATTAAGCAAAAATGGGGGAGATACAACCCCCTTCTTGTACTCCATACTGCACTATTTCCGGACTTGACATGCGGTCTGCCATTTTAGTTTTATATAATCTGCTTTTCAAAAAAGAACAAAGCCAAGCGACAGAGTTCTCGGAAACTCCAACAATCGCAAAAACGATGAATGAAAATAGCCATCCTAAATCATCTTTTTTTCAGCAAAAAAGTAATCAAAGTGTACAAAAAACATTTCAGATAAAAGAAAAACAAACGTCAACATTAATATACAAAAACAGCAGTTAAGGAAAATAGATAGTCATGACTTATTTGGAATTATCTGATTAAACACACATAACCCAGAGGATTTTAGCATAGCCCTTTGTGCTTATATACATAAAATCAACTTGTGAATACATTGAGAATAAGAATAGTGTGGTCCAGAGTCTCAAAAAGTGCAAAGTGTAATAAGATCAAGATCCCAGGATGACCTATGTCTAAGATGGGAAAGAGGGAATCTGTGACACTGACGAAAGCCAGCATGGTCCCATTGCCATGCCGAAACCCAGATTATCTATCGACAAGTACATGAAATGCTTCTTGCTTGCTTTGAAACCGAATAGTAGCAAGTTTATCAAGCACTTTCCAATGGAAATTCATTATTGTAGCAATCGCACCCCAGTCGGGGGATGTATATGGTCTTTACCAGTCCGCCAGCCTAAGCCCAGGCAGCGTGAGAAAACCTGGGGCCTCGCTGAGGGCTGCAGGCTGGTACTGCCATGTATGCCCCCCGACTGTGGTGTGATAGATATTCGCATTCCAGGGTTTGTCCAGGGTGCAAATAGTTTAATTTGTTTTTTTTCTTAGAAGATGGGCACTGTGCGTATTGCGGGAGATCAATCTCCTGAGAAACAAAAAAAAGTTGCCCATTGCCATAGGGGAAAAGGGACTTAGGTGATGCCCCCTTGTTGCCTCTCCACAATCAAGATGGTGCCACCCGGGGAAGGGCCTTAAGAGGCTGGAAAAAGCAGGTTATACACTGTATATTCTCACATGCTGTTCAGCCACCTGATTGGCTGAGCACTCTTCCCCAGGTGTAAATTGGCGGTAACTCACACAGAGAAGAAAACCATGAATGCTTCATAGCATCTGGGACTAGCCCTTCACGAAAGAGACATTAACAATTTTGGAAATCAGTGGGTGAATAGATCTACACATTCTTTAATAGCAATATAAGGTCAAGCATCTCCCATACTGTTAATCGGTTTCAAGTTCAAAGTTTCAAGTTCAAAATAGTAGTGTTGATATCAGTTGATGATAGTAGTTTGAACTTTTTTGTGGGTTTGGCAGGAAGAGGAATGCATAACAATACAAGAGAATGGCCTACGTCCTGCAATACTTCTTTGTGCCATCCGCTAGACAAAGTTACTTCTGGTATCTTCATTTCTCGTACAGGTAAAACCATCACCAAACTTAGAAAGTAAGCCCATAAAATGGCTTCATGTAGACCGTTAATATCAGTCCTAAGCAAAGAGGCCTAACAATAATGTGCCTTAGATAGCAGCAGTGACTACAAAGAAAAGGACGTGATCTGTTGATTCCCGGGACAAACCACAAGAGCTAAAGCACTCAAAGTTTAAGCCTGGCGCATTCCCTTCTATAGGTATTCCATGGAAGGATACCAAGATGAAGTCTGATACAGATTGAATATTGTTCTGATTAGAAATATGCATTTCCAGATTGCACTTGTCATCAAGATATAGTTTCCTGTCCCTCAAAAATCTTCGTTCATAATACATGTTTACAGTGCTGATTTAAATGTGGCTGTAATACTCACCTTCCATCCTGTGCCCTTGGGACAAATAGATATGTTACACTACATTATGAGGCTGATTCAATTAATAATTTGAGGTTTTTTTAGGGACTTTGTGCATCATTTTGCACGCAACCCCCGCTTTGTCGATTAATGGAATCCACTCTACAGAAAAAATCTGTACACTGTGGGACCCTGGCACAAATCCTGTGTGCATTCATGCACGGTGCGCGAGACTCCATGCATAGGGTGGATTGGGCCTATGCAGAGATCAAAGTAGGTGGTGGAACATGCACAATGAGGAAGAAGAAGAAGGTAAAATGTAGGCGAGTCAATTGCACGGCCACAACTGCGCTAAACCAAGAGTATTCATGGATCTGACCGCGCAACCTCACGTTGGGGAAATCACCATGCAAAACTTGCTATCTAACCACCATCCCAAGGCATGTGTAAAGACCCATGCCTACAGAAATCAATGTGCAAAGGTAAGATCAGATTTTGGATTTAGGGGTGTGTGCATGCAGTTGGGTTGCCGCTCGAATTTAGGGGTGCATGTAAGCAGCGTAGCAGGGTGCAGAGTTTACAGGGGTTCACATGCATATTTACCGGGATATGATTGCCTTTACGATACATTGTACGCATGTTGAGGGGTGCTGTGAATAGTTACGGGGGACCTTACTCCGTGTCAACGGGATGCTGCCTTGGTTTGGGGGTAGGCACACATTATTGCTGGGTTGCCTTACTTTGCGGACGAGGAGTGAGCAAAGGTTGTTATACAAGGCTCGATCTGCTTTGCGTGGAATATATAGTCCCTTCCTTCTGGTTATAGGACGGGAGGTGTGTTGTATCTTACTTTTGGACTCAACACCGAATTATAATATATTTAACCTGACTTTACATAATTATGCATTTATGTCCTTATAAGGAGTTGAACATTAGTTGTTGTAAATGCTTCTTTCATATATATGAACATGTTGTGGATACCAACACCAGATATGGAGGTAAACATTTTGAGTAACTGCAATAAACAAACAAGTTATGGTTGCTTTTGTAACTGCATTCATAAACATGTTATGATTACATGCCCCTTTCAAGCTTGCATATGTTACTGTTGCCTTTCTCTTGCCAATCATAATAAACATGTTATGTGGACCCTCTGGAGACAAGGAACCTTCATGTGGTTCCACAGTACTCTATATTACAGGGCCTGCGCTAGCGGCCCTGTAGTTATGGTTAAGTTGCTCAACCGATAGAGAGAGCACTTTTGGGTGGCTTATAGCTGCACCCCCCTGGACAAATCCTCATGAAACTTTGTAAAAAAGGTGTATGACCCTGTAAGATTGTTTCCTTGAAGTACAGGCGAAGAACAATGGCCTGGAGGGTTGCCCAGAGCAATGCCAGAGGCTAAGATTCATTCTAAACCTTCCAGCCATCACCTCTTTGTTTTTGTTTTGTCACCCCGAGTGGGATGGGTATGCCCAGACATGGATCATGTGCCTGCTGGGCCTAGAGACCTAAGCTACTCCTCACTGATGAGGCCCAAAAAGGCTGAAACATGTTTGGGGATACTTGTGGTCTTGTGCTGAAGGGATGTGACCTAGCAGTTCATGCCGAACTGCCCCTTTTGGGGTGGGACCAAGCCTGATTTGCATATGGTATTTCCCCTTCTGTAATGGCTTGGCAGGCGAAGACCGATGTCTGGAAGGTTGCCCAGAGCACTGCCAGAGGCTAAAATTCATTCTAAACCTTCCAGCCATCACCCCTTTGTTTTTGGTTTGTCAGCCCGAGTGGGACGGGTATGCCCAGACATGGGTTCCGTGCCTGCTGGGCCTAGAGACACAAGCTACTCCTCACTGATAAGGCCCAAAAAAGGTTTAAACATGTTTGGGGATGCTTGTGGTCTCGTGCTGAAGGGATGTGACCTAGCAGTTCGGGCAGGACTGCCCATTTTGGGGTGGGACCAAGCCTGATTTGCATATGTTCTTTCCCCGTCTATGGCTTGGCAGTCGAAGAACGATGGTCTGGAGGGTTGTCCAGAGGAATGCCAGAGGCTAAGATTCATTCTAACCCTTCCAGTCATCACATCTTTTTTTTTAGTTTGTGGTGGTTGTGGCCAGTGGCCATGGCCACAACAGTAGTAATTTGTGTATAGTAATTAAAGGTAATGTAGTAGGAGTATGGCCAGAATCACCACAGTAGTAATAAATGTATAGTAATTATAGGTAATGTAGTGGGAGTACAAAGTGTTTGTAATATGGCGCAATGGTGTAATTGACCTGTATATGTTAATTATGATTATAGTACAATTGAGGATAGTGTTCATAGAATATGTATTTGATTATACCTGCTATGGTTATTTAGTTTCATAGCGCTATGGAGCTGGAATCTCTGGCTTAATTGCTGTGGAAACAAAAAAGCACATTTTGTTAGGCAGCATAGTTTAAAAGCTTTAGTTGTATACAATTCTGAATGTAGATTTATTTAGACCCTCATAAACAGTACAGTGTAAGTAATGTACATGTTACATTAGTGTATCACACACTGTTGTTGTTTTGACATTAAATAATCATTGAGTCATTGGAAAATAAAATCCATACTGGATTTACAAAAAACTGATTACAAATATGTGAGTATAAGGGTGATAGTATGTTTGTTTGAGGTATGTTGTGACTAAGGGAATGCTTGAAGTAGTTAGATACATGTTGGCATATTTTAACTACATGTGAGTGTAAGGGTGATAGTATGTTTGTTTGAAGTATGTTGTGATTAAGGGAATACTTGTAGTAGTTAGATACCTGTTGAAGTATTCTAACTACTTTAGACGTTAGAAGATGTTTTGTCTTATAAGAATTGAGATGGTGTATTTGAAGTGTTTTGGAATGAAGGGGGTTTTTCAAGTAGTTAGATACGTGTTGGAGTATTCAAACTAGATTGATTTTCAAAAGAACTATTGTAATATTATGGATGTAGTAAGATACATGTGGCATGTTATAACTGTTAATTGTGCAATGGTTTAATGACTAATTTTGGGTAGAAGGAATATTAAGTAGGCATTTTTTTTTAAATGTGCTGGTAACCTATGCTTTGGAGTAACAAAGCTTGTGTTACACTCAAACCAACCACTTCATTTATTGACATATGCAGAGTAGAGCCCAGAAGTGGTTGTGGCACCAGCGTGGGATACTATACCCACTGTTGTGAAGGTTTTCTTCTTTCCAAGAGATACCGGGCCGTATGTGAAGCTAGTAAACATAGTTATTTTTGGTACCATCTGCATTGTATCTTAGAAACATTATTATGACATATTGGCTTTGTGAGTATATTTGTAGTGTGGAACAATTGTCTGAATTGCAAAAAGGGCATAATACGCCATGATTTGCTTTCTGAAGAAGCTGTTGAAATGGAATGGATTCAGAATTTGGTATGTATACATATATAAATCGTTCATTAGGGATGTGGTCTTGTGAAACATGGTTGGAGAGAGTGCATGTATGTTTCCACATGTATGAAATCTTGAAGATTTCATTTATAGGGAGGTTTCTGATTTCCAGAACTTGTAGTAAGTATATTAGGAATGCTTTTGGATCTTCCTGTGTGTTTATGGTAAGTTTTACTATTTGTGCACAGTAGTCCAATTATTGCCTTCTACCTGAGACACAGTAAGTGTTGTTAGTATTATTTGTGGCATTTCTATGGAGGATGAGCATTTACAAACACAACTGCCATGAGCCGTTTAAGTAAATGTTCTGAAAAATTGGTGCCAATTGAAAGAGGAGATTCTTTGTTACATGAGTATAACAATTTACTCCAGTTGTGTTGCTGAATGTTAATGGGCCGGAGAGTTATATTTGTGGATCATTTGATGGACCTGCAGATCTTTCTGCAGAACAGACATTTGTGTGTTTCTTTCTGATGGACGTGCAGTTGACTTTGTACTAAACCTTTTTTGTGGTTGTATTGTTTGATGCAAAAGGAGTTGGTTTTTGTTTCTTTAATGATATTGTTAGGAGATCTGTTATAGATTCTGTTTGTATGACTTGTCTTTTTAAAGGTCTATTTTTTTTGAGGTACAGGGTACATATCTAGATTGGGCATATAGTGCCTGTAGCCTGTTCTATTCTAGGATGCACGGAATTTCAGCATTCACTTTGTTTGCATCAAAGTTAACTAGGAATAGACCATTGAGTGTACGCCGACGTGATAGTTCTATGTAACTCATACCTTCTTTAAAGATTGTGCTGCCTATGTCAATCAATGCTTGATCTAGGGTTAGATCTTGTTATTTGTGAATAGTGACAGTGTAAGCAAAAGATAGAGAACATTGCTCTCTGTGTACGCACATGTCTTTGAAATGAAGGAAAAGTGGTATTGTCTAGCCAATTTATTTTTACTTCTGTAAGTTTGTCAATGTAGATGTTGACCAACTGAATGTTTTTGTCATGTGTATATTTTTGGAGACCAACAACTGTACATATTGCTCCATTGACTAAACCTTGTTCTACGTCAAGGTTACGTTTTAGAATTACTCTGCAGTGTAGACACAAAGTCAATATTTTTTCCAATCCTGCTGTGTTGGAGATACAGTTTTCTAACCTATTTAGTCGTTTTGTTGCTTGTTGACACATAGGAAGTGTCATCCCGTGCACTTCTATTTTGTCTGTGGGGCTGATATGCAGTACGGGTTGCATTTTTATTTTTAACATTGTCTCGCTGAATTGACTACAGCTTGCAAGGGTTGGCTTTAAGGACATGAATTTTAGATTTTGTTGAGTTCATTGTTCCGTGACATTAGGAACAGATGTGTTTCGTCCATATAGCTCATGGATTAGTGTTGTATTCAAGATGGATTTTGCATCTTTAGTAAGTGTTAGGAAAGATTTCGTAATTGTAGGTAATTTTCCTTCCATGTGGCAACCCCTAAACATTTTGCTGTTGTTTTTCACCTTGTTCTTGACTTTGCCAGAGAAGTGCAGCCTTCTGCCACACTCCTCTGGGCTTTCGCTCCTTTCTTACGGGGAAACTGACATGCCCTTAAGACAGTCAGTACCGGGGAACGCTGTTTCCCGTAGTTTCTTTTATCATGTTGCGGCTTTAGTGCAACATGACACAAGAGGGCACTGTAAGCTAAGTTACAGCTCTCTTGGGTCTCTAGCCTTCTACAGGCCCTAGATACTCGTTTAGGATTGTATTTGATCGGTGCAAGTGATTCAGGGATGGGAATGGTGGCAGCGATCGTTTCTTTGTATTTTGAGCTCCTTTTGGCGTTCTAAGCGCGTTTTCTGCGCTTCACCCAAAATGGTGGCCTGGCTCCCAAAATGGCCAGACCACGAGGCTCCTTTGTCCTGTCCGCTGACCGTCTTGCTCCCTTCACCTTCCCCAGGTCGAGCTGACCCGGGGCCTTCCTTATTTGGGCATGTACTTTCCCGCGAAACACGGATGCTTTCGCGGGCTTCTACATGTCTTTTGTGTGCCTCCAGGATGTGGGCTGGGATGTCTGGTCCCAATACACATCCTGGGTGCCAGAGAGTCTAGGGTGGTGTGAATGCCTGGGACCACCGTGGTCCGTGATTGGTCCACGAATGGTGTGAGTGTTGATGAGCGGATCTCCCATTGGGTTCCCTCCGTTTTGGCGCGAAGGGAACCGTGGATAAGAGGGGGCTGGAAACACCAATACCATGTCGATCTCCTGAGTTCTCACGAACGAAGGAATACAGGAGCCAAGTATCCTGCAACCAAGAGGCTGGACCGAGGAATCGCTGGTGACCCGCTGAAGGACTGCTGTCGCCTTGTGAAACCCTTTTCACCTTTGATCGAACCAGAAGGCCTGTACTGGTACTTCGACCCTTTGGAATAGCGGGAACAGCTATTCTCGGCATCTTCACCATCTCCTGCCAGTAAACCTTCGGAAGCGTCTCTGGGCCATCCAGTTGACTGACCAGCTTACACGGGAGTCTTGCTCTGTAACCGCCGCCAGGTTGTGTAGTATTTCGAGTCCTTGTCACTCTCACACGCTTCGTACACTTGGCGTTCCCAAGTCGGAAGTGAGTAGTGTACATTTGGCTCAGATACACACGGCCGCTCCGTTGCCCTGCTGTGGGGACAAAACTGTGGAGGTTTCTTCGATTGGGACGTCTTTTTACTCAAAACGACGACGAGGCGTTCCCTGCTCTTCTGAACCTGCCAGCTGCTGAAACTGACGCGGAGAAGCCTGGGTCTGCTTGCATCAGGGACCGGTGAGTAGTTTAGCTAGGATCTGGTCGCCCTCCTGCAGGAGCCCATTGCTTTTCCCCGCTGTGTAAAACAGCACCCTTTTGCCGTACTCGCGCTCTGCTTCTGCCCACTGTGGAGGCTACGCTTGAGTCGCGGAACTTGTTCTTCTTCTGTAAGCACTAAACTGAACTGTCATGATCTCTGCTTCCAAAAGGTCAGGGTTTTCCCAACTCCCTTGGAAGCAGATCCATAACCCAGGTTCCGAGTGCCAACCAGTCCCAATTGGGACCTTTTGGACCCAGTCCTGGCGCCAGTGGCACCAGGCTCATAAATATGCCCAGTCCCAGCGCTGGAAGCGCCGGGCTCATAATGCTTGGGTGGACTTACCTGCAGCAGACCATGCTGCTTACTTGCCTGCCAGTTGAGCCTCTGAACCTCTTCTGTTTGGAACTACTTTTCCTGTTGGGTGGGGCAGGAGCCACTCCCTAGATTCAGAACACTGGAACTCTTCTGGAAAGCAGGAACTCTTTTCTTACCTAGGCGTGGCTGTGGAAGGAGATACCTAAGCACTACAGGAGGCTATTTAAACCACACCCGATGGATGAATCTTGCTTTGCGTTATTCTGCATCCTCTGCAGCAGAACGCTCATCGTGTCTTCTGCATCTGATCCTGGGCCTAAGGAAAAAGGCTTACCATCCTGAATCCAGTCTTCAGCAACACCTATAAAGACAAGAAAGAACAGTTTAGCATTACGGTCTTCAGTGACAGCTCTTCGCTTACCTGGTCCATCGGCTGTCACCAACGCCTCGCGCTGCATTCCGGCATCTGAAAGACAAAGGCTTACCTACTCTTCGTGCGCTCCGGAGGTCTTCACACTGCATTCCGGCATCTGAAAGACAAAAGCTTACCAAAACTTTGCACGCTCTGGAGGCCTTTGGCGCTGCATCCCGCATCTGAAAGACAAAACAAGGTGCGTTTAAAGACATTGGGGAACTTTAATACTCACGTGCCATTACTCCTTTACACATCTAACCCAGTGGGTATTCCGGCACCCTGCAGCCGCTCCGAACTTGTACCTGCAAAATAAAAAGACAGTTAGAGCGCATCGTGAAGCAGGCAACACGCGCTTACTTACGTGCTTCCAGGCGCTTCTATTCATCACACGGGCTCCATCTTCAACTCACTTCAGCCCGTCATCCGCCATCGCCGGAACCCTGCAAAACAAGAAACATCATTACTAAAGACTTTAAAGACATTAGAATTACTCGAAACTTACCGTTCGTGCAGTAAACGACGGACAGCAGTCCTCTGAAGTCAAGAGGCCTGCTCCCCTTATCCAGTGAAGAAACTGGTTACAGCACCCTGCCCCGAGGCAGATGGAGAGCACAGCTTTCACTTACCTAAGGTGAGAGCGTTAACCTTTGGGGTTCCACAGGAGAAGAGAAAGGGAAGAAGAGAGAGACATTCAATAACCCAGTTCCTTAATCCCATATTTTCTATCTGCAGACATCTTACCCTTCAAGTCAGACATACAGTGCACAGAGGTCCAGCCCAAAGAGCCAGCCGTGTGTTACACATCACCTTTGCAGATACGGTATACGCCCAGTCAAGACCGGCGCCTCTACGGGAATCAGGTGAGCGTTACAGAACGCAAAGCCTACCACAAAACTCCCGTCCAGGCGCTATGGAAACCTCGGATACCGACCAGCTAGCCCAGTTACTTGGGGAACTAAGGGCAGAAGTGCATGCAGCCCGTCAGGAAACGAACGCTCTAAGAAGGGAACTGATTATTTCCAAGGAGCGAACAGATGATCTCGCTAGACAATTGCTACAGTCAAAAGCCGGACAGACCCCGTTACCCGCATCTGGGGGAAATCTTTCTTCTACATCCTCTATGAATCCAGTGCAGATCAACCTACCTGGGAATGTACCTCTGGCTCCGCCCGAACGATTTTCTGGTGACCCAAAGAGGTTTGCAGTATTTATCAATCAGTGCCGGTTGCATTTCTTATGCCGGCCAGCAGCCTTTCCAACTGATCAAGCTAAAGTAGCTTTCGTGCTTTCATACCTTAGTGGCAATGCGGCAGACTGGTCGATCCCTCTAGTAAATCAAGATGATCCGGTCCTCCATGATTTTCAAGCTTTTCAGCTCAGTATGGAAAAACTGTTCGCAAGACATTCACAGGGGCAGGCCTTGGACAATGAGCTTCTTTCGTTGCGACAAGGTAATCAAGACCTTTAGGCTTATATTGCGTCTTTCAACAGACTGATAGTGGAAAATCAATGGCCTGAGGACAAAAGGATTACGCTGTTTTATAGAGGTCTAAGTGGAGAGCTCAAAGATGTGTTAGCCCAAGTAGTGAATCCCCCACAAGATTGTTCAGACTATATAGACTTAGTCGTTCAAATAGATCACAGACTGCAGAACAGGAAGGCCGATCGTTCCAAGTTTGATGCTCGAGTATTTTCCAAACTGCCAACTCCTTCCAAAGGAGTAGACTCCGGGGAACCCATGCAAATAGGGGTCTGAAAGGTCCTCTAACACAAAAGGAGCGGGAAAGGAGAAAACAGTTGCAATTATGCCTCTATTGCGGAAACTCAGGGCACTTTCTTCGAGACTGTCCGGTGAAACCTGCCAAGAAGGCAGTAGGAGCTGCAGTTATCAAAGTTACAAACTCTGAGCAGGGAAACGACCTCGCCCGACAAGAATAGAGGTCCTCTTGCCGAGCGTGAAAACCAGTTCCGTGTCCTCGCATTTCGTGATACCTATGGTCCTCATTAGCCCTGATAATCCGGATCGATTACATGCAATTGAAGCTTACGTCGACAGCGGTGCCATCGGCAATTATGTGGATCATGAAATGGTTTTGAGGATGAATCTAACTCTTTGTCCCAAGGCTGTAAAGGACGTCATTACTACGGTGGATGGTACGGAGATAGCCTCCGGGCCAGTAACGCATACCACTCAAGAGGTGACGCTAGTAAGTCAAGATGGACACCATGAGAAGATCGTGTTCGATGTGATCAAGGCCCCTCAGTTTCAGATTATTCTAGGAATACCTTGGTTAGAGAAACACAATCCTCTGATCGATTGGCGAGCAAGAACGGTCCAGTTTCCAGAATGTGTCTCTACTTGTCACCCTCCACCTGGTGTTGCACTGGCAGCAATTTCTTCAGAGACTCCCCAGTTACCTCCCGAATACCTAGAATACCAAGATGTTTTCCGGAAGGATCAGGCTAACTCTCTACCTCCTCATAGGTCTTATGACTGCCAGATAGACCTGATACCTGGATCTACTCCTCTTTGTAGTAGAATTTATGCCCTCACCGAGCCTGAGAACCTTCACCTCCGACAATATCTGGATCAATACCTGGCAAATGGGTTTATTCGTCCTTCCAAGTCCCCTGCTTCTTCAGCTTTGTTCTTCGTTCCAAAAAAGGAAGGAGACCTTAGAACTTGTATAGATTATCGCTCCCTGAACCAGATCACCGTTAAGAATAGATATCCGTTACCTTTGATCCCTGAACTCCTGGACCAAGTCAGAAAAGCATGCATATATACAAAGCTGGATCTTAGAGGAGCTTACCACTTGGTACGAGTAAAAGAGGGCGATGAATGGAAGACGGCCTTCCGCAACAAGTATGGGCTATTTGAATATCAGGTCATGCCCTTCGGACTTTGCAATGCCCCGGCCGCCTTTCAATATTTTATGAACGATGTCCTCAGAGAGCTCATAGATGTGTGTGTTGTTGTTTACATTGACGACATCCTCGTTTATTCTTCATCGGAATCTGAACATCGGAAACACGTGAAAATGGTCCTCGAAAGATTGCGTCAACACAAACTTTTCGCTAAGTTGGAAAAATGTGTTTTCAACGTGACTGAAGTTGAATTCTTGGGATTCATATTATCACCTGGCGGAGTGCGTATGGATTCAAAGAAGGTCGATGCAGTTCTCAAATGGCCATCACCATCCTCCGTAAAAGGTGTGCAAAGCATGTTAGGCTTCGCTAACTTTTACCGCAGCTTTATCCCCGAATTCTCTCGAATAGTCCAGCCCATCACTGCCTTGTTAAAGAAAAACAAACGTTTTGAATGGTCTACCGAGGCGGAACAAGCTTTCCAGGATTTGAAGACTAAATTTATCTCTGCACCAATCTTAAAACACCCTCGCCCCGAACTCCCCTACATCGTGGAAACTGATGCTTCAAGCCTTGCCATGGGGGCAGTTCTATCACAAAAGGACCAGGTAACCAATCAGTTGCATCCCGTGGCATTTTGGTCCCGCAAATTCTCGCCTCCTGAAATCAATTACACGATTACTGACAAGGAACTTCTGGCTATCAAGTCTGCCTTTAAGGCTTGGCGGCATTATCTGCTGGGGGCCCGACACACCGTTACTGTGATTACGGATCACCGAAACCTGCAATATTTGAAAACCACAAAAGCCCAATCCTCTAGACAACTCCGTTGGGCATTATTCTTTGCCAAGTTTGACTTCATAATTACCTATCGACCTGGTACAAAGAACGGTAAAGCTGATGCCCTTTCTCGGATGGGAGTGGAAGAACACTTGATCAACCCTAAACCTGTACCAATCATTCCCGAACAAAGAATTCTGGGTGTAATCGCCACGGAATCCATAGAGGAAGTTAAGGATAAAGCCAGGCAACTTGTAACTCCAGCAGACATACAGAATTGGAATCTGCAGGGAAAGGACTTTGCAGTAAAGGACAACTTATTGTATTTCCAAGAACGATTATACCTACCCAGCACAGATTTACAGAAAAAAGTAATCTCTTGTTATCACGATTCTTTAATGGAAGGACATGCCGGTATGGCCAAGACCTCAGAAAAGATCAAGCGCTACTTCTGGTGGCCATCTTGGAAAAAAGATATCAGAGTCTTTATAATGTCCTGTGGAGTATGCGCCCAAAACAAGTGTCAAAAGGAAAGACCAGCAGGCCTCTTACGCCCTATTGACATCCCACCTCGCCCTTGGCATACGCTTTCTATGGACTTCATCACCGATCTACCTCCATGCTCCGGATACAATACGATTCTAGTAATCGTGGACTTATTCTCCAAGATGGCGCATTTCATTCCGCTCAAAGGCTTGCCAACAGCAGCAACTCTGGCCCGAGAATTTCTCGAAAACATCGTCCGACTGCACGGTTTTCCTTCGGTTCTAATTTCGGATCGAGGTAGTCAATTTATTTCTCATTTTTGGCGAAGTTGCTGTCGGTCGGCTCAAATTGATGTGAGACTATCGACCAGTCACCACCCTCAGACCGACGGACAAACCGAGAGGACCAATCAAACTCTGGAACAGTATTTACGCTGCATGCTGCAACAAACTGAAAAAACTTGGAAAGACATCCTTTGGATAGCCGAATATGCCTACAATAACTCTGTCCATTCGGGAACTGGGAAAACCCCGTTTTTTCTTTTGTATGGCAGTCACCCTCGAACCTCGGAGTTGGATCCCCTCCAAGATCTTGAAACACCAGCAGTAGACTACCTGCATTCTACAATCACCCAAGCCTTTAAGGAAGCTGTTTCTCACCTTCAAAGGGCTAAAGAACAATACAAGAAAGGAGCAGATCAACATCGGAAGGAAGCCCCTCAATATCAAGTAGGGGATCAAGTCTGGTTATCCACCAAACATCTACCTCTAAAATGGCCACGCACATTCAACCCAAGATACCTTGGTCCCTATTCCATCACTACCATAGTAAACCCAGTAGCGGTCAAGTTGGACTTGCCCCCGCACATGAAGATACATCCGGTCTTCCACGTCTCTCTATTAAAACCCGTGCAACCTCAAACCCGACTAACTAAATCTCCAAAACCTATCCTAGTTGATGGAGAACTCGAGTTTGAAGTCAAAAGCATTCTGGACTCCAAGATCTCCAAATCTAAACTATTTTACCTAATTGACTGGAAAGGCTACGGCCCCCGAGAGATCCTGGGAACCTGCTGAATATGTCCACGCTCCTCGCCTAATCAAAAGATTTCACCGAACATTTCCTGACAAGCCAAAACCCCCAGAGGAGCCCGGTTTGGGAGGGGCCTTGAGGGGGGGTACTGTCATGATCTCTGCTTCGAAAAGGTCAGGGTTTTCCCAACTCCCTTGGAAGCAGATCCATAACCCAGGTTCCGAGTGCCAACCAGTCCCAATTGGGACCTTTTGGACCCAGTCCTGGCGCCAGTGGCACCAGGCTCATAAATATGCCCAGTCCCAGCGCTGGAAGCGCCGGGCTCATAATGCTTGGGTGGACTTACCTGCAGCAGACCATGCTGCTTACTTGCCTGCCAGTTGAGCCTCTGATCCTCTTCTGTTTGGAACTACTTTTCCTGTTGGGTGGGGCAGGAGCCACTCCCTAGATTCAGAACACTGGAACTCTTCTGGAAAGCAGGAACTCTTTTCTTACCTAGGCGTGGCTGTGGAAGGAGACACCTAAGCACTACAGGAGGCTATTTAAACCACACCCGATGGATGAATCTTGCTTTGCGTTATTCTGCATCCTCTGCAGCAGAACGCTCATCGTGTCTTCTGCATCTGATCCTGGGCCTAAGGAAAAAGGCTTACCATCCTGAATCCAGTCTTCAGCAACACCTATAAAGACAAGAAAGAACAGGTTAGCATTACGGTCTTCAGTGACAGCTCTTCACTTACCTGGTCCATCGGCTGTCACCAACGCCTCGCGCTGCATTCCGGCATCTGAAAGACAAAGGCTTACCTACTCTTCGTGCGCTCCGGAGGTCTTCACACTGCATTCCGGCATCTGAAAGACAAAAGCTTACCAACTCTTCGCACGCTCCGGAGGCCTTCGGCGCTGCATCCCGCATCTGAAAGACAAAACAAGGTGCGTTTAAAGACATTGGGGAACTTTAATACTCACGTGCCATTACTCCTTTACACATCTAACCCAGTGGGTATTCCGGCACCCTGCAGCCGCTCCGAACTTGTACCTGCAAAATAAAAAGACAGTTAGAGCGCATCGTGAAGCAGGCAACAAGCGCTTACTTACGTGCTTCCAGGCGCTTCTATTCATCACACGGGCTCCATCTTCAACTCACTTCAGCCCGTCATCCGCCATCGCCGGAACCCTGCAAAACAAGAAACATCATTACTAAAGACTTTAAAGACATTAGAATTACTCAAAACTTACCGTTCGTGCAGTAAACGACGGACAGCAGACCTCTGAAGTCAAGAGGCCTGCTCCCCTTATCCAGTGAAGAAACTGGTTACAGCACCCTGCCCCGAGGCAGATGGAGAGCACAGCGTTCACTTACCTAAGGTGAGAGCGTTAACCTTTGGGGTTCTACAGGAGAAGAGAAAGGGAAGAAGAGAGAGACATTCAATAACCCAGTTCCTTAATCCCATATTTTCTATCTGCAGTCATTTTACCCTTCAAGTCAGACATACAGTGCACAGAGGTCCAGCCCAAAGAGCCAGCCGTGTGTTACACATCACCTTTGAAGATACGGTATACGCCCAGTCAAGACCGGCGCCTCTACGGGAATCAGGTGAGCGTTACATGAACTGCCTGACTTCCTTCGAAGAGCTTCTCCTTTTGCCCGTTGGCACCAGCGTGTGCAGGTACTTTTGAGCACAAGGCTCCACTCTTCACAGGGCTCGGACTTCCATCTAGTTAGGTGCCTCTGAAGGCGAACTGAGTCTAAAGCATTGTATCGCACTGCCTGTTTTCCTTCCCTTGCAGGTGGACTACACATTTCGTGCATATAACGCTTGCGACTGTCGTATTTGTATATATATTGTTTTGATATGGTATGTGTTGGTTTACCATTGTGATATTGTGACTTTCTCGCTACGGTCGTTGTTTTAAAGGCCTTCAAATAAATGTGTATATATTTTTTTTATAACACCTGTTTGGAGTAGTTTGTAAGTGATCTTGCTTTGTGTGCTCATTGCGGGCTTTCAGTCACCCTCACCCCTCTTGAGACCTAGTCTTGACCGCCGCGATCGCTACCTTGATTGGTCTGGCTCGTCCAGAGGTTACCCTGTTCCAAGTAATTAGGTTGGCCTTCTGAACTTCTGCGCCACCAGGACAGAGTTCAGAAATCCGTCTTAACAAATTGGTGTACAGCGGTGGGATACGACTGAAGGTATCCAGTGTTGCGCACGAACTAAGGCATTTCAGGTTATTCCAACCAGGACAAGTAGTGAATTGTTGTAGTATAACTTTAAAAAGGCCATAGTCCTATCTAACAGTATGGAAACAAATACCTTGTTAACTTTAAATGCTTCCAAATCAGAAACATTGAAGAAGATGTGTGCGGAGAGAGGTGTTTCCTCTCAAGGCACAAAATTGGAAATGATCCAAAGAATCGTGGCGTGGCAAGAAGCGCAGCTTGACGTTATAACTTCTGAGGACAGTGCGGAAGGTGGTGGGGCTGCTCTCACTGGTAGAACCGATGGTTCTGCCGCCGAGCTGATCCATCGCGACCACGAGGACAGGGAGGACGAGATGTCTAATGTTTCCTCTGCCAGTGCTGATGGGGAGGCTATGCTTGAATTCAAGAAGCAAGAGCTGCGGTTTAGGCAGCAGGAGCTTGAATTCAGCATAGCCAAACTTAAAATTGAACAGGCAGAAAAACAGAAAGACAGGGATCACCAGTTGGAACTGGCCAAGGTTCAGGTTGCAAATGGGTCCAAGGGTCCTGGACATGGGTCTGGGGCTTCCTCTCATCCACGGTTTCCGAAAGATCTGCTCAGTGTGTATGAAGAAAGGAATGACATTATGGACTGGCTGAATGCGTTTGAGTATGCATGCGAAGTTCAACAAGTTGACAATGCTGATAAGATTGCCTGGTTACTCAGCAGACTGCCCCATTCTGGCTGTAGTGCCATTAAGGAAATGTCGAAGGCTGAGCGAGCTGATTTCGCAATGTTAAAGCAAACTCTCATTTTAAAGTTTGGGAAGACTCCGGCCCAATATTTGAAACGTTTCAGAGAGTATAAGAAAAAGGAAGGTGGTACTTGGGTATCTTATGTCACTGAATCCTTGAAAAACTTAACTGGCTGGGTCGAAGGTTATAAGGTATCTACCTTCGAAGGCATGATAAATCTTGTCATGCTGGAACATATTTTTGCTTCTTCTTCCCCGGAGCTTAAGCAGCATTTGGCCAATTCGAAGGAGATAGATCCTAAGAAGCTGGCCATTGCAGCAGACTTATGGGTGTCACATCGAGTGTCCCATAAGGACAAAACTCATCCTGGTAAGCAGGAGGAAGGGAAAAAGTCCAAAGATATGGAGGGTGGAGAATCTGCTAAATCTTCTTCCCATAAGGGCCACAAAAAGAAAAATAAGGGTAAGACACAAGAGTACTCGCAGGGTAGTGGAGGTCCGCCTCCGAAACAGAACTCTGGTTACAATAAGCCTCCCTATGTAAACAGACCCAATGGATCTTGTTTTGCTTGTGGAGCAACTGACCACGTGAAGGGGGATCCCCGTTGTAAGGTTAGACCTTAGGGGGTCCACTCCGCTAATCTGGCCTTCTCCTCCTACGAGGGAGAAGAGATTACAGGAGCATCCTTCTCCTCAGACTCATTTCCCAGCGGGATAGAGGCAGAGGTAGTTTTAGTGTCCCTGGGTTCCTGGGAGCCTAAAGTCGCAGAGGCTTATGCTAGGATTCCGGATAATACCAAGCACTACTTTTATAGACAGTGTGCTGATCAATGGAGTAGATACTCCAGCTCTTAGGGATAGTGGGTGCAGCCGCACTGTAGTGGATTCTACCTTGGTAGACTCAGAGGAAGTTGCCAGAGCTACTCTGATGCCCGCTAAGTTGGCTGACGGCCCCCTCCGTATGTTTCCCGTAATACCTGTAAATCTTACTTTAAATGGTACAGGAGTCAGGATTCCAGTGAGCATTCAGAGAAACGTCCCGGGAAAGGTCTTGTTAGGAAATGATCTCAGAGCTTTAGGGCTCGTAGGAGACACTGCCGAAAGATCCGACACACGGTCTCAAGCACGGGCGGCATTGGCCAAGTCCAATACGCCGCCCCAGCCGAAGGGGAAACCCAAGGCGAAAGGAGTCGACAAGTCACGACGAGGGAAAGAGAATATTCCCCCCAGCTCGCCTACCACTGCGGTGGAGGAAGTTGGTCAATCGCCCGGGCCTGACGAGGAGGTGGCGATGCCTGAAGTATTCGACCCCAACGATCATCCTGAACTAAAAGACTTGTTAGTTGAAGGAGGTCCTGATAGGGACGAATTCAGTAAAGGCCAACGTGAGTGCCCATCTCTGGAAGGCCTAAGGAGACAGGCCTGCTCCCAGCTTGAGGGTGAACCTCCTGGGACGCATCGGATTTATTGGGAAGGTGGACTCCTGTATACCGAGCCCACAGAGTCTACAGAAGGAGACCATAGGAGGTTGGTGGTTCCCCTTGCTGTTAGACCCTTCCTCCTGCAGTTGGCGCATGAAGTTCCCCTTGCTGGTCACCTTGGTGTGAAGAGGACCAAGCAAAGGTTATCCATGCACTTCTACTGGCCCAAGATGGGGGTGCAAGTAGAAAGTCACTGCAGGAGTTGTGCCTCCTGCCAGTTGTCTGGTAAGGTTGGCGCGACAATCCAAGCTCCGTTGGTACCGCTCCCAGTTGTGGGGGTACCATTTGAAAGGGTAGGCATCGACATCGTTGGTCCCCTTGACCCACAAACATCCTCGGGCAATAGGTTTATTCTGGTGCTGGTCGACCATGCAACCAGGTATCCTGAGGCCATCCCATTGAAAACTGTAACTGCCAAGTCAGTTGCAAAAGCTTTACTCGGCATATTTACTAGGGTTGGCTTCCCTAAAGAAGTTGTGTCAGATCGTGGCAGCAACTTTATGTCGAAGTATATGCAGGCTATGTGCAAAGAATGTGGGGTCACCTACAAGTTCTCTTCTGCATACCACCCCCAGACCAATGGTCTGGTGGAACGTTTCAACAGAATGTTAAAGAGCATGATTGGGGCTCTGGAGGAGCCTCAGAGAAGAAAATGGGATCTTCTGTTACCATGCTTACTGTTTGCCTACCGAGAGGTACCACAGGAGGGTGTTGGCTTCAGCCCCTTCGAACTTCTGTTCGGTCATCCCGTACGGGGACCCTTAGCCATTGTCAAAGAGGGATGGGAGATGCCCACTCCCCCTGTTACTACCAACATAGTTGATTATGTGCTAGGGCTCAGAAAACGGATGGTACTTCTGATGGGCTTGGCTAGTGATAAATTGAAGGCAGGACAAGCGCTGGTGAAACATTGGTACGACCAGAAAGCTTCCCTCATCAACTTTACACCTGGTCAGCAAGTCCTGATCATGAATCCCATAAGGCCTCGAGCTTTACAGGACAAATGGTCAGGCCCTTACACAGTGGTGGAGCCCCTGGGTGAGGTTAACTATTTAGTGGACCTTGGAAGGCCTGGACAGGCTCCAAAAGTGTTTCACGTGAATAGGCTGAAGGCTTTCGTCCCAAGAGTCGAAATCGCAGCACTGCTACTGGCTTCAGACGTTGAGGAGGAGGAGTCTGAACCTCTCCCCGACCTGTTCCAAAGCGGTCCTTCAGATAGCTCCTTTGAGGGTGTCCGAGTGGCCCCTCACCTGACTTCTGATCAGCAGGCTGAGGTGAAAAGTTTGCTTAGGCAGTTTTCCCCCCTGTTTTCACAGTCGCCTGGTTTGACACCTTGGTGCAAACATAACATTGACACAGGAGACAGTGTACCTACCAAAAGTAGGGGATACAGGATGTCAGACAAAGTACGGTCTTATATTAAGACCGAGGTCAACAAGATGTTAGACCTTGGGGTGATTGAACCCTCTAGTAGTCCTTGGTCCAGCCCTGTGGTTTTGGTTCCAAAGGCAGGCACTTCTGAATTGAGGTTCTGCGTGGATTACAGGGCTCTGAATGCTGTCACCAAGACAGATGCACACCCCTTGCCTCGAACAGATGAGCTGGTGGATACTTTGGGTGCCTCCAAGTACCTCAGCACGTTTGACCTCACTGCTGGCTATTGGCAAATAGCTTTAGCAGAACATGCCAAGGAGAAGACAGCATTTTCTACTCCAGACGGCCTTTACCAATTCCGGGTAATGCCGTTCGGGTTGAAGAATGCACCTGCCACTTTCCAGAGGCTTGTGAATCATGTGTTGAATGGGTTGGACGAATTCTGTCTTGCATATCTGGACGATATAGCAGTTTTCAGTACCACCTGGGAAGACCATGTGAAACACCTTGGGATTGTGCTCCAGGCTCTTCAGAAAGCCCACTTGACCATAAAGGCTAGTAAATGCCAGATTGGACAAGGCTCAGTGGTTTACCTTGGACATGAAGTAGGTGGAGGGAGGATACAGCCTCTACCCAGTAAAGTACAAGCAGTACAAGACTGGCCTACCCCCACTACGCAAACCCAAGTGAGAGCCTTCTTAGGACTCACGGGGTATTACCGCAATTTTGTGGCAGACTATGGCACCATAGCTGCCCCTCTGACTGCCCTCACAACTCCGAAGAAACCCAAGAAGGTAACTTGGACCGACGAGTGTGAGAAGGCCTTCAATGGCTTAAAAGACTCCTTGTGCCAGGCCGCTGTCCTCAGGGCCCCTGATTATCAAAGACCTTTTATCGTGCAGACGGACGCCTCTGACACTGGGATAGGAGCTGTACTATCACAAGTAGATGAGAAGGGTAAGGAACACCCTATCGGTTTTATTAGTCACCAGCTTAAGGACAGAGAGCTCAGATGGTCCACGGTAGAGAAAGAATGTTTCTCTGTTGTGTGGGCCCTAAGGAAGCTGAGGCCCTACCTCTATGGGACCCACTTCACTGTGCAAACTGACCATAAGCCATTAAAGTGGCTAATGAACATGAAGGGGGAGAATCCAAAGTTGCTTAGGTGCTCCATAAGTCTACAAGGCTTCGACTTCACTATTGAGCATAGGCCAGGTGTCCAACATAGCAATGCTGATGGGTTGTCCAGAATGAACAAGAGACTCATCCAGGGGTGGATTAATTCCCCCTGTCCATAGTCTGGGAGGGACGAGTGTTAGGAAAGATTTCGTAATTGTAGGTAATTTTCCTTCCATGTGGCAACCCCTAAACTTTTTGCTGTTGTTTTTCACCTTGTTCTTGACTTTGCCAGAGAACTGCAGCCTTCTGCCGCACTCCTCTGGGCTTTCGCTCCTTTCTTACGGGGAAACTGACATGCCCTTAAGACAGTCAGTACCGGGGAACGCTGTTTCCCGTAGTTTCTTTTATCATGTTGCGGCTTTAGTGCAACATGACACAAGAGGGCACTGTAAGCTAAGTTACAGCTCTCTTGGGTCTCTAGCCTTCTACAGGCCCTAGATACTCGTTTAGGATTGTATTTGATCGGTGCAAGTGATTCAGGGACGGGAATGGTGGCAGCGATCGTTTCTTTGTATTTTGAGCTCCTTTTGGCGTTCTAAGCGCGTTTTCTGCGCTTCACCCAAAATGGTGGCCTGGCTCCCAAAATGGCCAGACCACGAGGCTCCTTTGTCCTGTCCGCTGACCGTCTTGCTCCCTTCACCTTCCCCAGGTCGAGCTGACCCGGGGCCTTCCTTATTTGGGCATGTACTTTCCCGCGAAACACGGATGCTTTCGCGGGCTTCTACATGTCTTTTGTGTGCCTCCAGGATGTGGGCTGGGATGTCTGGTCCCAATACACATCCTGGGTGCCAGAGAGTCTAGGGTGGTGTGAATGCCTGGGATCACCGTGGTCCGTGATTGGTCCATGAATGGTGTGAGTGTTGATGAGCGGATCTCCCATTGGGTCCCCTCCGTTTTGGCGCGAAGGGAACCGTGGATAAGAGGGGGCTGGAAACACCACTACCATGTCGATCTCCTGAGTTCTCACGAACGAAGGAATACAGGAGCCAAGTATCCTGCAACCAAGAGGCTGGACCGAGGAATCGCTGGTGACCCGCTGAAGGACTCCTCCTCTGCACTGCTGTCGCCTTGTGAAACCCTTTTCACCTTTGATCGAACCAGAAGGCCTGTACTGGTACTTCGACCCTTTGAAATAGCGGGAACAGCTATTCTCGGCATCTTCACCATCTCCTGCCAGTAAGCCTTCGGAAGCGTCTCTGGGCCATCCAGTTGACTGACCAGCTTACACGGGAGTCTTGCTCTGTAACCGCCGCCAGGTTGTGTAGTATTTCGAGTCCTTGTCACTCTCACACGCTTCGTACACTTGGCGTTCCCAAGTCGGAAGTGAGTAGTGTACATTTGGCTCAGATACACACGGCCGCTCCGTTGCCCTGCTGTGGGGACAAAACTGTGCAGGTTTCTTCGATTGGGACGTCTTTTTACTCAAAACGACGACGAGGCGTTCCCTGCTCTTCTGAACCTGCCAGCTGCTGAAACTGACGCGGAGAAGCCTGGGTCTGCTTGCATCGGGGACCGGTGAGTAGTTTAGCTAGGATCTGGTCGCCCTCCTGCAGGAGCCCATTGCTTTTCCCCGCTGTGTAAAACAGCACCCTTTTGCCGTACTCGTGCTCTGCTTCTGCCCACTGTGGAGGCTGCGCTTGAGTCGCGGAACTTGTTCTTCTTCTGTAAGCACTAAACTGAACTGCCTGACTTCCTTCGAAGAGCTTCTCCTTTTGCCCGTTGGCACCAGCGTGTGCAGGTACTTTTGAGCACAAGGCTCCACTCTTCGCAGGGCTCGGACTTCCATCTAGTTAGGTGCCTCTGAAGGCGAACTGAGTCTAAAGCATTGTATCGCACTGCCTGTTTTCCTTCCCTTGCAGGTGGACTACACATTTCATGCATATAACGCTTGCGACTGTCGTATTTGTATATATATTGTTTTGATATGGTATGTGTTGGTTTACTATTGTGATATTGTGACTTTCTCGCTACGGTCGTTGTTTTAAAGGCCTTAAAATAAATGTGTATATATTTTTTATATAACACCTGTTTGGAGTAGTTTGTAAGTGATCTTGCTTTGTGTGCTCATTGCGGGCTTTCAGTCACCCTCACCCCTCTTGAGACCTAGTCTTGACCGTCGCGATCGCTACCTTAATTGGTCTGGCTCGTCCAGAGGTTACCCTGTTCCAAGTAGTTAGGTTGGCCTTCTGAACTTCTGCGCCACCAGGACAGAGTTCAGAAATCCGTCTTAACAGTAAGCAGACCAGATCTAATGCTTTTTAAAATGTTTGCGTTGGTGAGGTCGGCTGTTTTGAGTCAGTTCTCTGTAGTGAAAACATTGACAGAGATTTACATTTTTCAATGCTGCCGAGGATATTGCAGCATTGTTTGTGTCCTAATGTTTTGAAAATATGTTGACTTTTCACTAGTGTTAACTATAGCAGGTCTTGAAAAACAATAGCATGTTTTCCTCCAACCAGTTCTTCATAGTTGGTTTTAGGACTTCTTGAATTCTGAGATGAATGAACGCCAAAATGAGGTTGAAAACTATGCTTACATCATCTATCAGGAGCAATTTCATTTGTTTTAGAATTCTGCATACTTCAGAAGCAGATTCTGCTGAGAATTTGTAGTATTCTAATTTGTTTTGATGTTCTACTGGAAGTAGCAGTAGTCAGTGTAAGGCTACACCTCTCATTTTGTAGGCAGCTAAACCTGTAGGGGCTCAAAGGTTGTTGTTTGTTAGGTTTGGTAGACATATGCTGATTACTTTAATTATGAATGTTTTACCAGAACCAGTTTCAACACTTACATGCAGGATTAGAGGTTTTTAATTTTTACAGCTACAGGTTTTAGGTGCATGCTTAAAACCATGTTCAATGTCTTAAGTGACCTCTAGATAAATGGCAAATTATTCATTATTCAGCTGTTATTTGAGCATTGACAAGTCTTCAGATTGTTTATACAGATGCATGGTATATTCTACCTCAGTCATGGCTACTTCTGCTTCATTTAGAATTAGCGGTTCTCCAAGTGGTTCTTGACTACCTGCTGCCCACAGGAGTGTCTTTGTCTAGTTGAGCTTCAGTTTCTTCCTCTTGTTGTTGTTCATTTTTCAACATTTGTTTGTATTGTTTTAAATTGTCATTTGTTATACTGCTTTCATTTGCTTTTGATGCAGATTCCAATGGGTCATAGTTACCTAATAATTCTTTAACTTTATGTGATTAATTAGACTAGGTTTAGTGAGGTTCACTATGCTTCCTTTCCAAGTTGAGACCAAATATTTGCCAGTTGTCTCATTTGGTGTGACATTGTTTTTGTAGGTGTAGTTTTGGGCAATGCTGTACAGAAACATGTTTTCCAAAGCAGTACTTCTGTTGGTAGAATGTGTCAATAAAATTATTTTTTAAAATGTCCTGGTTTTTGGGACTATTTGCGGCTATGTTTTCTATCTCTTGGTAGGATTTCAGTACTCTTTTTCAGGATGTAGCTGGTCCAAGTTTCAGCCAGATAATGTATCAGATTTCACATATAAGGTTGTACCTGTTAAACAGTCTGCAGCTTCTTGCTGCATTCTCCATTGGAGAGCATTTTTATACCGAAGCTGTACAGTTTTTGTTATAGTATTTTGTCAGATGATATGTCATCTCAGGGGTCATTCAGCTCTGTTTTCTCAGCTTCGGTGAGATAAGCTTGGACTCATCATGCAACTGGAGTGGAATTGTCTGCAATGTATTGTATTTCTATGTTTGCATTCCACAAGAGGGCAATGATTGCAGTGTAATCATTGATGTACTTGGATGCGTTGTCCCTTAAATGTTGTATGTATTTTTGGGGGATTTGCCTTTTATGCTGTGTCTAACAGAAGACATCAAGCTATTTACGTGTCAATTTTTGCAAACTGGTCTAGGGAAGCCAAATCGACATTTGGTATAGGATGTGCCTATGTTTTTGTATCAAATTTGTCAGTATTTTCCTCACTTATGTTTTCGGAAGCATAAGATTGAAGCGTAAGATTTGTGTATGTAGATCACTATCTCTGGTTTCTGAAGGTATGTTGGAGGTAATGTATTTTTTAATAAATTGTAATACAGTTGTGTCACTATCATGGCCAAATTTATGAGCATTTTCTATACACAAAAGCATGTGGATGTGTGGTGCTCTCTCTGGATTTATATTCTTTTCTCCAAAAGAAGTGTTGCACTTCGCCGAACGGAGGGGTAGTTTTATTGCAGATAAAGTGCAGCATGGCAATGAAGCGATGGAGAAAGTACCTTGATACATTGACTGGGTAAAGCGAACAGAGTTCTCCTGTTGTTTTTATACCTATTCCGTCTTCATTTTGTTTTGCAGTGCATAAGAAGTTGTGGAAGTCATCCCAGGTGTACTCTGCACAAACTTAAAGTAACAAACTGTGTGGGTTGGCCTAGGTTCCTTAGCATACAACATACATCAGCGTGCCATCGGAACCAGTATTCTTTTGTGCCCCACATGTTTGCCAAGAGATTTCTGATTCTTGACTGCAAAAATTCATCTTTGTCATTTATTTTTTGAAGCAGTTTTATTTATTTATTTATTTTGCTATTTATATAGCGGACCTAACCCGTAGCCATATGTGCACTTACCTTACATAGGTGAAAGATACATATATTACTTTGTTACAAAGACTTAGTACACGGTTATTGGCATATGGAACAGTGGCGTAGTTAAATAGTTGCATATACAGATATAATAATAGTGCAGTTATTAACAAACAGACATGGGCAGAACTGTTGACCTAGGGAAAATTGTTCAGTGATTAAGGTTCTAGGCTATTAACTTGTTGTGTGGCATGGGTTAGTCCTTTGATCCCTGTGTGAAGAGGTGGGTTTTCAGGGGTTTGTGGAAAGTCCAGAAGGAGTTTTTGGCTCTCAATTTAGCTGGTAAAACATTCCATTGTTTCATGGCTATTGTAGGGAAGCTACTGCCTCCAGCTTTTAGCAGTTTGAATCTGGGTGTGGCTAAGAGGTTCAGGCTAGCTGGACGTGGAGGATGGTTAGATTGGGATCTGACCACTTTGTCTGCAATGTATGTGGGCTCCTTTGAACAGACATTTGTGTGTTAGTGTCAGAGTTTTTAAATTGATGCGTTCTTGCACCGAGAGCCAATGGGTCTTCTTTCTGGTAGTGGCTATGTGAGTCATTTTGGGAATGTTAAGTGCAGCTCTCAAGGCATTGTTTTGTAGTAACTGAAGTTGTTTAATGTTTGGGTCTTAGTGCCAGCATAAAGGTCATTACAGTAGTCTAATCTGGTCAAGATGCGCCCTCTAGCCAGCATAATGCAGCTGTCAGGTGACAAGAAAGGTCTGCATGCTTTAATGAGCTTGCTAGTATAAGCTGTTGCTGACGCATTGGCATTTACCTGTTTGGCTAAAGTTAGAGATGAGTCCAAGTAGAAACCGAGGGTTTTTACTTCTTTGGACAGTTTTATTATGTTACCGTCAATTGAAGGTTTGAAAGGCATTGTTTAGTTTGGTGAGATGGAATTGAGAACCTATGAGGAGCAAGTGTGTCTTATCGTCATTGAGGCAAAGACCATGGTGAGCCATCCATGCCTGTATGGTTAGGTAGATCGCACTGAGCATGGCAGAGTGTATGGCAAGGTCACCTGTGTTGGGGATGAGGATTTGGTTGTCATCTGCGTAGTTAGTGTAGGTGACACCAAAGTCATCCAGACAGTCAAAAAGAGGTTTGGTAAAAATGTTGTAAAGCTTCAGTGCTAGGGGAGAAGACTCTCATAGTTACATCTGTCAGGAGTGATTTTATCTTTTGGAAAGCGTTATGGGAGAAGTGAGCTGCTGAGGCTATGTGTTTGCATAGGATATTGTGGTCAGCAAGTAAGAGAAGTAAGGCTAGTTTGCCTTTGTCCTTTAGTTCATCCATTTAGATTTTCAGGTCCGAAAGATCTGTTTCTGTCCAATGTCTAGGACTGTCGTAGGCCAAGGAGGTTATTAACTTCCAGGAAGCTTTGTATTTGTAAGTAGGCTACATTATCCAGTAGGGTAGCGAATATGTTTAAAAAGTTAGAGCCTGTTTTTAATGTGTGTGCAACTCCATAACATAGAGTTTCTAGTTCACCTTCGAAGTGGATGTGGAAAATGTATTTGACATTTTATCTGAATCTGGGGTCTTCAGAATATATTCTTAAAGCGCGATATTCTGATGCACTAATTTGCATGGACTTTTCCCATATGCTCTTTGGGGATCCTTCGGCTTGATGCATCGTCAATGGGGTCTTTGGAGTGTAGTGAGTGAATTGAATACTGGTCTAAAATGTTGGCTGCAGTAACTGGATCTATATGTTCAAATTGTCCAGTTTCTGGTGAGTCTTGAATCATTTGGGTGGTTTCTCTTACGTTTTCCTCTATGTTTATATCTTTTTAGTATTAATTGTTTTCTTTTAGATAATGTAGGGCTTGTCTAACTTTGTGCAAGTCTACTAGTTGTTGCCAACTTTTTTTTTCTTTTGTTGGCAAAACATTAACTAGTGTAATCAAAGAGTGATCTACTGGTTGTTGTACTCCTAGAGTGTGTACATTTTCTTTTAGATATAATGGCAAATATGCTACTTTGCCATGGATGCCCTTTGGTAACTCTCTAAAAATCTTTGTTAAAGGGAAGTTATGGTTAAGTTGCACTTATAAAAACAATCAAATTCAGTGAAAGAACTTGGTTAAAGGGACATCATTGTTAAGTTGCACTAATAGAAATGTACCAAAATCAGTGGAAAAAGTGTGTTAAAGGGATGTTATTATTTCAGGTAAAACTGAAAACCCCCAGAAATTCAACAGGTAAGCAACCACAACTCACACCACCACTGTGCACTGCTAAGACTAACACCCAGGACATCAAAGATGACATCACAATGTTCATTGATGACATCACTGATGACCTCAGAAATCTGGGCCACTTGGTTTTGTTCAATGACATATGAAAGCCAACTGGTTTTCTTCCCTAACTGTAAACATATTTAAATGGAGAAGTTGTGATATATGCAGAAGACTTTAACCTTCCTATATTGTGGGAGTATTTGGTTAGTGTTTCGTGTCAGCCAGCTCATAGAGCACAGATATGACCAATATGCAGGCCGTACACACACAATTCATTTGAGTACTTGATGATGAACTATAATGTTATTGCCTGTTTGTATTGATGTTGTTTTTGTCTTCTGTACTGTTGTTTGCCAGTATGTGCCTCTAATTTGCATGCATTGTGGTTCTTTATATGTATTGTTTGTAGTAACACACATACGTAGTAGGTCTTGACTTATTACCTATGTATTCCATGCTTGACATTACTGATAACTCTGCAAACATATATTTCAATATTTTACAAAACAAAATTAGCAAAATAAAAATATTGTGCTGCTATAGAGTATGCAGCACTCATTTCTTAAGTGTATGTATGAGTAGATTTCTATATCCAGACAACACTGTAATATAGTGTTTCTTTGCATAAGTACATTCGGTCATATGTTAAGTAGTTTTGCATAGATCTCCCAATCACCCCTAATGCCTTGTTACCAATATTCTAAACAGAACCCCTTGTAAGGACTTGAAAATTGTGATGTCATGTCTGAGGTCCTGGGTGTTAGTCTTAGCAGTGCACAATGATGGCGCGAGTTATGGTTGCTTACCTTACCATAACTGGGTTCTGTTTTTTTTTTTCGGTTTTACTTGTAACACTAACATCCATTTAACAAACTTGTTCCACTGATTTTGCTATCTTTTTATTAGTGCAACTTAACTATAACATTCGTTTAACAACGTTTTTTTCACTGAATTTGATTGTTTTTTATTAGTGCAACTTAACCATAACTTCCCTTTAACAAAGTTTTTTCACTGCATTTTATGGGTGTTTACCACAATACCCTTAATGTTTCTACATGTCCCTTACATCATAGTGACCCCCTGGCCGCAACTTGATAACCACGGAATCAGCAGACTGCGACTGTCCCCGGACTTCAAACAGTATTCACACTGCCCGAAAGCACAGGGGTTACCTTACATTGTTGTATCATGCAAAGGGCAAAAACATGTACATGAAACTATAAGAGGTATATGTACCACATCCAAAAATAAATATGTATACACATTCTGTACTTGAGAAACCAGAAGAATGTTGTCATAGGTTGCACAACATAATTGAATGCACCAAGCACAAAGGTTAACTGTACACCTAACAATATCACCTCAGTGGAACCTTCCTTACACACTGAGAAGCAGCTGGCAGTTATTCCAGAAGAAACCCTGAGAAAAATAGTAAGTGTATATTTATGGGATGACACGGTACCGAGCAGCATCCGAGTGATTATGTAAACGTTATAACATGGGCAGGAGACTTTATTCTCTTCTGCGAGATGCAGATCTGTGCTTCATGATAAACGCTGGAGCTCTGCAGTGACTTGACGCATTTATATCACTGTCGTTCAATAGAACAGTCTGTTATTTTCAGGTTCTTTGGAGAAGACATTTGGACTAATTCCAAAATTATTTTCAGAACAGTAACTGAATCAGCAAAACTTCAATTAGATTTTTTGCCTTGAAAAAGACCGCAGAAGGTTGAAACACGTGTCGGCAAATCATTCTGGCTGATGACAAAAATTTGAATACAAGATACATTGGACATACACCTGCATGTTTTTGCTTTTTTTGGATCACATTCAGTCATCTTATTGACAGTTTATTTTAAATGTTGGGAGTCTAGCAGTGCATTTTTCTTAGTGGAGCTCTACTTTTCTGGGTTTTGTAATATATTTCTTTCTGTACCATAACAATATATTATGTATGCATAACTTGTAAGAAATAGCAGTGTTGTTTTCTTTTAACAGAAATGGCAAGCACCCTGGAGTGGTTGGAGGAACATTTCCCCCATGACGAAATGAGTGAAGGAAACAACTCTAATGATACTGAATACATTTTTAAAAGCAGAAAAAGTGATATAATTTGTTGAGATGTCACTAAAACATGGTTTTCTTTTAACAGTACATAGTGCGAATGAAGAAAGTGGGTCTGAATTACAATTCAATGACGCAGAAGATGGCCATAGACAGCCCCAACTACAAATGCAGAAAATGACCTCACAAACGTATCTGCAAAATGGATGAACTAAATAATAATTGTATACAGTTGATAACGTTTGTTAAAAATCATGTCAAAGAAAATATCCAATATTGCTGCCGAATTGTACCTGTGCCCATTGACCCTGTCCTAACCAATCATTCCCATCTAATTCCTTAAATCAAAGATGCTACGATAAAACCTAAATCCCCTCCTCCCCTCATGAACAGTCCATAGAAAACCCCAATTCTCCCATATATATTTCCCATTCTGATTCCCCATCTCTTTCCTAATTGATTGTATGTTTTTGTTTTCAATAACATGTGTGTGTGTACTGTTGGTGCAAGTTTTTTTTTAAAAAGCTCAATTTGGAGTCTGTGGACTGTGTGACTGTCTGGGCTGTCTGTAACCAAAATGGAGGTGCCCCCGGACACTGCGCCTGTCTGGACATTTCCGCTCTGTTGTGTTGCACTTTTAATTAATCAGGGACTACACCCCTGTCCTATGGACACTGTTATGCATGCACAACTGATCCCGTTGTGCCCCCGGTCATCTCGCCTGTCCGCATATGTCTGCTCGCAAGTGTTTAATTTTTAATTAGTTCAGGGTCTCCATCCCAGTCCTACGGACTGTAGCACACGTGCACACACAGTCTGCGGTGCAATAGGTATCTGCAGGACATCTGTCCTGTCCGTGGCGGTCTGGGGATGTCATCATGTCCCGCACCTGCGCTGCGCATCGGGAGTATCAGCGGATAGTGTCTGTACCCCGGGACAGTTAAAAAGTCTATTATTGACCTATCCAGGGTGGTTGAAGCTGAAACATCACACTTGCAAAGCTCCTAGACTGTGTCTTAGTTGATCTGGCAACTTTTTATAACTTTTTAAGCCCTGTCTGTGGATCGACTGTCTGCAGACAGCCCCTCACTACTACTCCTCATTGTGTTTTTGACTGTCCAGGAGAGAACACCTGCTGCTGATTTGGGCTATTGGCTATCTCTGCTTTCTGCTTCTTGAGAGAATGGCTTCCATGGCTACTGCAGCTGCCCCACCACCACCACCATCTGGAGTTCCATGAGAGGGAAACAGGTGTGATGATATAGAGGTGGATCAATAAGAGGAGGGGGTACTGGAAGTCCCTCTCTCCAGCTCCCGACGTAAATCTTGGCGGTGGCCACTTTTTACCACCGTTGGCATTATACCAAAGGCTGGGGCGGTTAGATGCACTGAGTGCAGGATTGTACTCAGTCGTGGAAAATTGGGTCTGTACAGCTACGGGACCACCTCCATGCAGCGCCACCTCAAATCAAATCACAAGGGAGCAGTGAGAAAGGTTGTACCTTTCGACGGGACGTGTAGACTGACCGCCACTACTGCACCCTCATCATCTGCTCCTGCCACTACAAGGGACACTCCTGTGGGGCAGAGAATCCCTGCGGAAGCATCGCAGGCAACACATGACACAGTCAACTCTTATTTTTTGGGGTTACAGTGCTCTGTATGTACTGTGACACACCGCTCTGTAGGGGGCAGCAGTTTCGGAGTGCTTTCGAGGCTCCAGTCAAGGAGCATGAGAAACACTGTCCCCTACTTGATTAAGGCCGACCCAACACCTTCCTCTCTTCACCTGCCCCTTCGTCCCTGAGGTTGGTTCCCCTTTCCTGCCTTCCCTCCCCTCCATTATCTCTCCTGCCAAAAAAAGCACAAAAAAAGCCACAAAAAATTTAAAAAAAGTATTCTTTTCAGAACCACCGTTCACAGTTCAAAAACAGAAGTACCAAAAAAGTTACAGGCCCCTATGCAGCCTGCAAAGTCCATGGACAGTGCGGTAGTCTGCAAACATCTAAAAAGGTAGGTGGAGGTGGCATTAAAAACATTTAACTCTTTTACGTGTGAAAGTGCATCCTCTTCAAAGAACCGTTTTTGGTATTTTTTGTTTTTGAAAGTTTTTTCAGGTTTTAAAGTAAACTAAGTAACATCATACTGAACTAAACGTTTTCACTGTGTTTCCATGCATTTTCTTTTCACCTACTAGAATCAGTAAGATGTACTCCATCTCTGCGGAAAATAGTGGCAATGTCAAATTTTATATTTTCATTACAGAAAGACGTCATGTCAACATCTCCCAAAAAAGCACACACAGCCTTGTTGATATTGCGCCTCGCTTTCTCCATTTGTGGACCAAATGAACTCAAGCGCATCCACATCTGTCTCTGGGCAATGTGAGAAAAAATTAGTTGAGAATCCGGGAATATTTCCTTCAATTTGCCAAATGTCTCCTTCAATGCAAACTGCAGTAAAATTCCAGATACATGCCCTAAACCGTTCCCTCCTTAATGAACAATAATAATAATAATAATAATGATAATAATAATAATAATAATAATAATAATAATAATAATAATAATAATAATAATAATGTCTGGATGTTGCAGTGTGACCAAATTGACAAAAAATGGGAGCAGGTCCACCCACTTCATGCCACACATTTCATACCATTGCACATGGACATCATGAAATCCAAGATTTTAACGCACTCAACACTGCTCTGCATACACTTTCAACCAATGGATCCGCAAGTCCCCCAAAATCCACACACTCTTGCCTCCTGAAAGACATAGCCATAGCCATCTGCACTCCTATTAGCAAACAGACCTTCTGCTCATTGCATACAACACCCACAAATCCTTATTGGCTAATCCCCTGGGCAGCAAGGTCCCATTTCCATGCCTGACATCTTCAAAAGACCCAGATGTGGCACGTGCAGTGTCCGTGGACAGATCGTCCAAATGAAGGGGGTGATGACTTAAGTAAAAGTTATTTACTCTTTAGTGGTGGCTCAGAAAAGAAGGGTTTTTTTCAAAGGGGTTTGCAACCAAGCACCTTTTTAATGTTTACTTTTTGCTTTTATGTTGTTTTTTTCCTCTTCAATGCATTCCTTACATTATAAAGGAAAATTGCACCATAAGTTTCTGGGACTACATCAAGTAAATAGAGCCCACTTTCCTTGATAGAAGATTCTATCTTCCTGTTGGGAATTAGTGTTGGGAGTTAGTGCTTGTGCTCCTAGTTACATTATTGACCTACTTACCTCTCTTTTTACAGCCACAACTCCCGGCAACGCCGGCAGCCCCGCCCCCGCATCCCAGCAAATGCGATTGGACTTTCACGCATTCAAAACCTTCGGTCACGTACACCGCGCGCGCATCATAAGTGCCTGTAAGTGTAACAGGCTGTTTGGCTGTTCGGCTGGGCGGGTGGTCCAGCACAGACCAAGCTTAACAAATTCTTTATGGTCTGTTAGTCCCTTTATCTGGAGGTTATCGATTGGTATTGAGGTAGGATGCGTTATTGTAAGCTTAATGTCACTCTGTGACACCCTGTGACAATATTGTGAAATATCTATTGCGAGGTTTGCCTTCTGCGTGTCTGTTACAACATTTGACTAACATCCATGTAAGATGGCCAGTGGTCTGAGAAGTGGAAAGTGTTCTAGTATGGTGATGCCCACTAGCCTCAATAACCAAATGAATGAGTGTGAAATTTCTCCTTCAATCTGTGTAAACCCTGCAAAGATGATTAAACCTAATGCTAATGACAAGAGGCAGCTAACTTGTACAACCATTTGGATGATTTGAATGTGAAACCTAATGTTTCAATGATTGAGTCTCCAACTTCAGCCAATTTCGATATTAAAGCGTTGGCCGATCTCGATTCTCGTATTAGGTTATCCATTGGCCTGTTGACTCCACAGATACCTAAAAATCAAGATCTACATGACGCTGAATATGGCAACGGTTTCTATATGCCACCTAGTCCTCGATTGCAAACAATATCTCGACTGGTATTGTTTCTGTACCTGAACCTGTACAAAGTCCAGATCTATGTGTCCCTTACTCACAGAACAATGGTAGTGATTCTTGTTTGCCACTTACTCCTAAAGATCAGGAACCATTTACATTTCCTGTTATAATAAGGATCCTTGATCTGTTGGACAAAGGCCATGATGTCACTTATTTGGAATTAAGGGACATGAAATATAGCATGAGTGACATCATGACCAAAGTCTCAAGGCTGGACATTCCTGGCCTTGAAAAGTGTCCTTCTAAAAAGTATGATGTGTTGCTATCTGAGTTAGGGACAATTAATTGTTCACTTGTTGAACTTAGGAACAATGTATGCCCATCTACTGCAAATGTACAGCCAGAAAAAAGTGAGCCACTTGCAGATAGTCCCTCAGTCCTAATTAATCTAATTGAACAATGAAAACAAGACGTAATATCTATGGATTGTGATACTGATTGTGTAGGCTATTCTTCTAGAAGATTTCGTAAAAACCAAAAACGTGTTGTTAAACGTGCTGAAAAAAAGGCAATGTGCAATGAAAAAATGACAAAATCAAATAATGAGATTTTGGTAATCTCTGATAGTGGTGGTGAAGATGTGATTGACGTTGCACAACTTTCTAAGGAATACCAATCACATCTTGGCTCTGACCACGATACGTGCCAATGGTAAAAGAAGGTAAAATACCATTAAATCCTTGTGGTAATGAACACATAGTTACTGCTGAAGTTCACTTGGAATTTGCTAACCCTTCAGCCACTTATGACTCTAATATTGCCTCCGCCAGTGTGATTGAAACTGAAGGAGATGTATTGAAAGTTCAGAAAATACTTCAAATTACTTCAAAAGTGTAGGAAGAAAATATACTTCCAGCAGGTCTCCAATATCCTCCAAATTGCCCAAAGATATAAGTAAAATCTCTCAATTTCCCTCTGACAAATCGACAAAAGGTGTACCATTACTGTATTCTGAAACCCTATTGAAAAAATCTGATAGGGATCCAGTAACAAACATTAATGATTCCATGCTAAATGCCTTAAAGGCAGGCACTCTACCGCCAAAGATAATTAATCAGCTCCTAAATCCATTGGTTACAGGGATTGCAACCATCACACGTCATAATATGCCTCAAATACCATCTGTAATTGACAGATCAATGTGTAAACAGCCCAAATTATCTGAACCTGTTGTTAGACCTCATAATTAAACCTTAAGCAATTTGAAGAACGTCCTTCATTTAGATGTTCCAATGCTTGGGGTAAACAATTCTTCAAATGTCCTTGAAGGCAGTACACGGATGGGGCATTGTACCGCCAGGTTACTCAATCTTAAAACAGGACAGATTAGCTAAAACGGGAGGTGGGGTCGCACTAATTTTTAAAGACTCCTTAGCCTTAAGACAGACTCCCACCACCGGGGAAGACACCACTGACATCCTCTCAGCCAAACTCACCCTCTCCCCTAAAGATACAGTAAACATTCATGTCATATATAGACCCCCAGGCCCTGTCAATAACTTCACAGGCATAGTCAACCATCTCCTTGGAAAAAACATCAAACAAACTTCCAAAACACTGCTTCTAGGAGACCTAAACCTTGGATACAATGATAAACTTGACAAAGCAGCTACCACTCTCGCCAGAAACCTCACAGATCTAGGATTCACACAAATAGTTACTGCCCCGACCCATAATAAAGGCTGTATCTTAGACTGGGTGGCAGATCACAACTGTGGCTCCACCCTCAACTCCAACACAGCCCTCCCATGGTCTGATCACAACTGCCTTCAATTCTGCATCCCCATATCCTTATACCCCATACCACTTATATCGGCACCGGCCAAGCTAGCCAGAAGTGCCAAAAAACTTACAGCAGACAATATACGTCCCTTTCTCAACAACCCCTGACCTGCACCTCCTTCCTCCTCTGACCCCAACATTCTAGCAGAGATCTTCAAAGACACCCTCACCCATGCCATCAACACTGCAGCTCCTCTTGAAAACAAAAAAGAAAAAGAAATCGCTTCACTCCAACTCATGGTTCACGGAGGACTAATTAAATTTACGCCAATGCAAGCACCAAACCCTCAAAACATGGCAGGCCAATCCCTGTGATGCCACCAAAGTAGACTTTCTTTGTATTTCTAAAAAATACAAAAGTGCCATATTTAAGGCGAAGTCAGAAACCTACAATAAACGTATCATGGAAGCCAACTCCCACTCAACAGAGCTTTTCACCATCTTTAAAGAGCTCACTGTCCCACCAATCTGTACAGATGAGATTGTTAAGGATGAAGCCTGGTGCAATAGCATCCAAACAGCGATGTTAAATAAAATAGACCTTCTTCAAAATAAAATAGCAGAACACTTCAAGGCTCTGCACCACCAACAGACCCTCTCTGCCAATACCGCTATGGACAAACACACCTCCAAATTCAATTTTTCTCCAATCACCGAATCAGATGCTCTCCACATCCTCAAACAGCTCAAACCATCTCAATGCAAAGGCGATATATGCCCCCCCAAACATCATTAAATAGTGTGCGGCACCCGTCACACCGATCAGCATTCATTAACGCCTCATTCAAGACGGGCAAAGTCCCTGACAGCCTTAAAGAGGCGTGGGTGCGCCCGCTCTTAAAGAAACCAACCCTGGATCCTGCCCAACCTAACAACTACCGGCCCATTACAACGGTTCCATTTCTTCTAAAAATCTTAGATAAAGCTGCACACATGCAGATACAGTCCTACCTGGAAAACAACTCTGTCTTAGGTAAAAGGCAGTCCGGATTCCGCAAAGGTTACGGCACTGAAACCGCTCTACTAGATCTGAATAACCAAATTACCCTAATTTTAGATAAAGGCAAGCCGGCCCTTCTGCTCCTCCTAGACCTCTCGGCAGCATTTGATTTAGTTAATCATACCATCCTCTCGAACCATCTCACTCAGGCCGCACATTTCTCCAAACAAGCCACAAACTGGATCACCTCCTTCTTCGAAGGAAGAGTGATGAAAGTGTTCTCCAATATAGCTAATGCAGAGCCTACCACCATCAGGTATGGAGTCCCTCAGGGCTCATGTACGGCTCCTACCCTCTATAATCTTTTTACCAAACCTCTCTGTGATAAACTGGACGCACTTGGGATCGCATACACCAACTACGCTGACGATACCCAAGTACTCCTCCCGCTCACAGGACTCTACCATCAGGACGCAGCCACTCTCCAGAATATATACGCCACCATCCAAGCATGGATGGCCACAAATGGCCTATGTCTTAACGGAGATAAGACCGAAATTCTCATCCTTGGTCAAAAATCCACTATCACGAACCTCGACCCACTTTACACCAACTTCTGCATAGACAATTGTGTCTTCCCAGTTCTACCTTCTGTTAAAACACTAGGAGTCCACATTGACGCCTCACTTTCCATGGACAAACAAGTCATTTCCATTGTTTCTGCCTCCGCCCTGAGCACCAAGCTCATTAATGCCATCAAACCTTTCCTAACCAAAGATAATCGCCTATCTATTGCCAGAGCCACCATTGGAGCCAAACTACATTATTTTAATGCGCTATTGGCTGGCACCTCCAACTCCAATCTCAATAAACTCCAAACAACACAGAATAATGCACTAAAAGCAGCTCTCAATATACCAAAAGGGGACCACATCGCGCAAGCGAGAAAGGCAGCACACTGGCTACCTGTCAAAGAGTGCATTACATTCAAAATACTTACCACCGCGCACAAATGTATCAACCTGTCTGCACCCTCATACCTGTCTGATACGTTAGCCAGATCTCACTACACCAGACCAACTAGGCAATGCCACACCAACCAACTTAGGGTCCCACGCATCAGACGAGCTAGAGCAGGTGGAATAAGTTTCCCTTACATTGCCCCTAAGCTATGGAACGCACTACCTAGCACGCTCAGAGCAGAAACCTCTCTCACTGCCTTCCGAAAAAAACAGAAAAGCACCTTGTTTAACTAATTCCCCTTCCTTCATGTCGTTTATTCTCTCCTCCTCCTCTCCTCTCCTCTCTTCCTCTCCTGTAGCTACTACTCTTCTCTTGCAACTAAGTAATGACTTAATTGTATGTACGACAAGTCATTTTCATATCTGTACTCTTCTCTTGCAACTAAGTAATGACTTCAATGTATGTACAACAAGTCATTTTCATATCCGTAACAAGCGCCATGATGCCCTTTGGGCTGCCTGTGCGCTAAACAAATGCGAATAAATAAATAAATAAATAAATAAATACATTGCAAAAGTGATGATGCATATGCTCTAATAAGGACAATGATAAGAAAGGTATTAACATGTTGGGTCTGGAAGGGACTAACACAAAACACAAGGGACTGTTTTGGGGTTGCCAACTGTGAGTTGCCCAATGTCGTGGTCACACAAAAAACACACAGCTTATCGAGTGAGATCAACTTAAGAGGTGCCAGAGTCTCTGACTGTGTTTTACAACCTCATCTGGTATGCACTGTGACGTGCTAAAAGGCACATGTTGGACCACCTTGGTCACAACATGCGTCTGCTTCCTTGCAGATGAATGACAAAGTAATTTTTAATAGGTTTTCTCTGTGTTGGCAGGTGCAGGTTTTTCTAAAAACAGGGAAGAAAACGTTCTTCTATAGGTTCCTCTCATTAGATTTTCCTTATGATATGAGAGCCCTGGTGTGTAAGTGTAGGGATCCTCTCCATGAACAAGCTGAAACTGTGCAGGTAGTATTGGGCACTAGATCAGTTTGTCATACAGCAAACCAGTTTCTGTGGTACTAGGTTGGTAAGCCACATTCCGCAGGGCTAAAATAAGGGCACAGTCGTGTGCGCCTTCATAGTTTGATGGACAGCGTAGTCTGCAATGGTTTTACTCCTCTACCTGTACGGATGACAGGTGGGAGGGGGAGAGAGAGATGGGATACTGGATCACTTTCCAAATTTCAACTCTATGGTAGGCATATTACTAAAAACACTGAAAACACTGCAATGTCAAATCGCAATTTCAGGAGGGAAGGAATAGCTTACCCTCTCTGAGTAGCATGGTAGCTTTTAGCACGGGGGGTATGGTGGCCTGCAACCTAGGAGCCAAAAAAGGTGTTTACTGTATTGTGTGTTATGTGCACACATACAGTGGGTCAGGTAAAACAAATAATTTCGAGTGAATCAAATAACTTGTAACCAAATTGTGCCATATACGCTGTTAGCTGAGCGCGCCTCGCGCATCAGCTCAGAACACAAGTATACTTAAATGCAGGATCGGGACGGTCCCGTCCCTGCAAACGCTCTCAATGCTATGCCCGAGTGCGTGTTTCTCAACCCCGCTTGCGGGGGAGTCACTGTGCGCGCGCCGGGTACAGTTTGTGCGCTTACCTCCTGCAGAAGTCAGTGTGGTCTGGTGGTCCGCGCTCGAGGGTTCTCTATGTTGCGGCTCACCAGACCACACTGTGTATTGTAGTTGCCATGGTGTCACGCATCACGTGGCAACGTCTCCAAATGGTCGTCCTGTGTGCGGATGGGGCGGCCATCTTGGAGTCAGGCCCAACTGTTTAGGATCGCGCAGGGATGGGTCTGCACTAGCAAGATGTGTATTACTACATGATTCAGGGTCCGTGAAAACAATTATTATCATACTACCCGATGTCATGAGGACACATGGTGGGTTCCCCTCGGGGCCACCATCCTCCATGATGATGTCATGTGCTGGTTGCAAGGTAGCCAGCACAGGGGTGCAGGGGTACAGGAGTACAAGGGTGCCGAAACACACCCCCTGCAGTAAACTGGAGATTTATTTTCATAGATCCAGGGTCCCCCCAACACACATAACAATGAAAAGGTGGGTCCAAGCATGTCTGTTGTATGACATGCAGGCGTGCACAGTTCGATTGGGCTGATCTTCAAGTGCCTCGTCCTGGTGTGTTCACAGGGTGGCCAGGGTTTGCCAGCTGGTCGGTTCATTGAGCCCCGTCTTGTCTGTCTTGAGGCAGAAGATCCAAAGCTGTTCTCGTCTGTACAGCAGGTCGTGGATGTTTCCTCCCCTTTTGGGTATTGCCATTCTTTCGATGATTGTCCAAGTGAAGTCAGATGGGGTGTGCTTCAGTGATACAAAATTTTCCACCATAGGTGCTGCGATTTTCTTCGTGCGTATGCACGATCTATGTTCTGCAAGTCGTGTTTTGATTGGGCATAAAATGCACAAAGGTAAAGACCCCCCTCCCGGGAGACCCATCGTGTCCGGGATAGGATCAATCCTGAAACCTCTCTCACAGTTCGTGGATTTCTTCCTTAAACCAGAAGTCACCAAGATGAGATCATATCTCAAAGACACTACAGCAGTCCTTGAACTAACCCAGGACCGCCCTTTCGATTCCACCCGGAATCTTCCAGTAACTTTAGACATTGAATCGCTGTATACAAAAATCCCCCAGATGGCCACCCTCAGAGTTGGCAAAAAAATCCTGCGAGAGAGAGATCCACCCAGCCATGCAAACCCTACTCACTCTGGTAATGCAACTAGCAGAAATTGCCTTGACAAAAACCTTCTTCATATATGACAACACACTCTACGAACAAGTGTCTGGGACGGCTATGGGAGACACGTTTGCCCCAAGCCTTGCTAACTTCTATGTTGCTAATTTTGAAGAAGAAAAGATCTACAATCCATATAACCAATGGCTACCTAAAATGGAACTTTGGTCGAGGTATATCGATGATGTTCTCCTGATTTTCACAGGCAATGATCCAGATCTCATCCTCTTTATGGAATGGCTTAACAACCAAAATCCGTTCCTAAGGTTTTCGAAAACACACAGCAAGAACTCAGTTCATTTTCTAGATCTCACTCTTGAGATAAGAAACAAAATCATCGTCAGTACAGTGTTCAACAAACCCACAGACAAAAATTCACTACTAACCTATGAAAGCTATCACCCGGCAAGCCTAAGGACAAACCTACACTTTGACCAGTTTCTTAGGTATCACAGAAACTGCACCACACTTCCAGACTACAATTGCCAGTCTTCTCACTTGGCCACCAAACTGATAAACAGGGGTTACCCGAAACGCATAGTCAAGCAGGCGCGCAGAAGAGCGATGAACATCCCACGAGAAGTCACGCTGGAACATCATGCGAAGGAGAATGAATCCAACGACAAAATCACAGCAGTCCTGAGCTTCTCATCACTGACGAACAGAATAAAGAAAGAGGTCCTTAAATAATGGCCTATACTGAATGTTGGCACCCAATGTCTAGATGTCTCTAGATTCGCCAATAAAAGAAAGAAGAACCTTAAAGACTCACTTGTGCATTCATACAAAGACAAAGACCCCAAGCCGAACACACTTTGGGGACAAAACCAAGCATCAGGCCTTGTCCTTGCTGGACATGCAGCGCCTGTTCCAGCACTAAGCGATCCACCAGCATTGATATAGGCTGGCATTTTCCCTGGACCCAAAAAAACCTCACCAACTGCAACCGCTGCAATGTTATCTACATCATCACATGTCCATGCAACAAACGCTAGGTGGGAATGACAATACGCCTAATCAAAACACGACTTGCAGAACATAGATCGTGCATACGCACAAAGAAAATCGCAGCACCTATGGTGGAACATTTTGTATCATTGAAGCACACCCCATCTGATTGTACTTGGACAATCATCAAAAGAATGGCAATACACAAAAGGAGAGGAATCTTCCACGACCTGCTGTACAGACGAGAACAGCTTTGGATCTTCCGCCTCAACTCAGACAAGACGGGGCTCAATGAACCGACCAGCTGGCAAACCCTGGCCACCCTGTGAATACACCAGGATGAGGCACTTGGCAATCAGCGCAATCGAACTGCGCACACCCGCATGTCATACACCAGATATGCTTGGCCCCGCCTTTTCATTGTTATGTGTGTAGGGGGGACCCTGGATCTATGAAAATAAATCTCTAGTTTACTGCAGGGGGTGTGTTTTGGTACCCTTGTACCCCTGTACCCCTGCACCGGCTACCTAGCAACCAGCACATGACATCATCATGGACGATGGCGGCCCCGAGGGGCACCCACCCCATGTCCTCATGACATCGGGGAGCATGACAATGATTGTTTTCACGGACCCTGAATCATGTAGTAATACACATCTTGCTAGTGCAGACCCATCCCTGCACGATCCTATACAGTTGGGCCTGACTCCAAGATGGCCGCTGCATCCCCACACAGGACGGCCATCTTGGAGACGTTGCCACGTGATGCGTGACACCATGACAACTACAATACACAGTGTGGTCTGGCGAGCCGCAGCATAGAGAACCCTCGAGCGCGGACCGCTAGACCACACTGACTTCTGCAGGAGGTAAGCACACAAACCGTACCCGGCACGCGCACAGTGACTCCCCCGCAAGCGGGGTTGAGAAACGCGCACTCGGGCGTAGCATTGAGAGCGATTGCAGGGACGGGACCATCCCGATCCTGCATTTAAGTATACTTGTGTTCTGAGCTGACGCGCTAGGCGTGCTCAGCTAACAGCGTATATGGCACAATTTGGTTACAAGTTATTTGATTCACACAAAATGATTTGTTTTACCTGACCAGTTGTATGTGTGCACATAACACACAGTACAGTAAAAACCTTTTTTGGCTCCTAGGTTGCAGGCCGCCATACCCCCCGTGCTAAAAGCTACCACACCACTCGTAGAGGGTAAGCTATTCCTTCCCTCCTGAAATTTCAATTTGACATTGCAGTGTTTTCAGTGTTTTTAGTAATATGCCTACCATAGAGGTTGAAATTTGGAAAGTGATCCAGTATCCCATCTCTCTCTCCCCCTCCCTCCTGTCATCCTTTACAGATAGAGGAGTAAAACCATTGCAGACTACGCTGCCCATCAAACTAAGAAGGTGCACATGACGGTGCCCTTATTTTATCCCTGAGGAATGTGGCCTACCAACCTAGTACCACAGAAATCGGTCGGCTGTAGAACAAACTGATCTAGTGCCCAATACTACCTGCACAGTATCAGCTTGTTCCTGGAGAGGGTCTGGAAGGGGAAACAGCAAATTTGAGGTGCTTCTCGAATCAACCGCAGATATCTCCTTGACCTTCTTTATGCAATTCCACCTTTGAGAATCTTGGCTTCCAGTGTTATTGATCACATTGCACTAGCTCCAACAAATAATTATCATATGACATGTCACCTGTTCTCTGAACATGTACTGAAACGTATATTTTCATATAGGAAGTAGTTATTTGAAATGGGATTCTCATTATCTACTTTCAATGATGAAAAGATGGCAGAAGAATTCCTATATGATAATCAGATTATTGAATCTTCTGAGAAAGGAATGAGTGGTGGTATGACCTTCAGTGCAAAAATGAAAAACTCTGTATATCACAATTGTTGACGATTGCTTGCCCTAATAATGAAATGGCATGGATTGAACCTCTATTAAAAAAAAATATTTGTGGCAAACCCTAAGTTATCTTCATCATAAGCTAAGGTGAAGTCAGTACTCACCTTACTGTCTTGGAATTCATGTGGATTTAGTAATATTCCAATTTGGCCATCTACTCTTGAAAAGTATAAATTACCATCAATTATTTTATTTCAAGAAACCATGAAAACAGATCCACTAGATATCCCTGATTATTGCTCATATTGTTCTTTTGCCATCAAAGGTGCAGAAGGCAGACACTATGGTGGTCTTGCAACTTCCGTCAACAATTCTGTAGCCTGCAATGTAACACTGGTGTATTCATTCATTCATGTCTTGGCTATATTCTTGAGTATGAACAGGAACAATACGAAATCGATTTTAGTAATCAACTTGTACTGCAAACCTTTGAAATATAAACTAATGGAGATTCTTGATGACTTAGATCAATGCTTTGATCAGGCCTGTACTTCGGACAACAATTTTGACATTATAATGAGTGGTGATTTTAACTCACAATGTGTAGGATGGCCTGTGTGTCACAAAGTCTCTAAACAAGTTAGCACTAATAGAATTAAGAGAGGGGCTGACTTTGGTACCTACTTTAAGGACTGGGGCATGTCATTTGTTAAGTTTAATGAACTCTCTCCTACTCATACATGGAAAAGAGGTAACTCAAGCTCTATGATTGTTTTTTTTTGTGTCTCCGATTCTGTGTTATCATGCATTGATTCTGCTACTATTGGAGAAATTGTGTACAGCGACCATGCCCCTATTACTCTCAATACTCTTTTTGATACCAAATCATTGCACATAGATCATTGTATATGTGCAATTGAGATCAAAAGGGACAACACCTCTATCAGATGGAATCCTACTTTATGTAGTAAGATAGCTGAGTGTGTATTACACATCTCAAATGTGGTATCAACTTTAACAACCCAGAAATATATTATATTGATTATCTAACGCAGATCATTAATAACTATATTAAAGAAGCCCTTGATCATTTCCGAATTAAACAATCTCCTTTTGTGATCATGCACGAACATAGATCTAATTTTAAAATCAAATATTTGAAAAGATCTTAGTATAGAGATTTAAGAAAGATTGAATTAGAACAATTACCATTTAAACTATATCTGCAAAAAAAGCGTATCATCCAAGCATATAAATTTAAAATGAAAGGAGTACATATTGAACAATACAATAAGCAAAATTGTGAAATGATCAGAGCTATTTGCAGTTACAATTCGCGTGATATTTGGACCGCGATTAAGAAAGTTCATGCATCAGAATACCAAAATAAGATTATAAAAAACGCGGAAACATGGATAGCCTATGTCGATGTTGACGAGGAAAGGTAATTACTGACGGGCCCATTGGTCAGCACTCACCCTCGAAAACTAGTAATACAAGATAGATGCACCATGCGAGGACAGATTGCAGGATTCACATACTCCGGCAAGAATCATTAATCAGGACTCAGTAAATTGGCAAAGGGAAGTCCGCTTAATGATACATACATCAGTTTATGGAAATCAGCAGCATCACAAACACCTGCCTCACCCCGACTTCCTCGAACTTCAGTACAACAGCCTCTTTTATGGGCAAATTTCGTCATCATTGGCGTCTACTTCCATAAAAAATCATCATGCAGCATAATTGGTTAGAAAAGTTAACTTAAGTATAGGTGTTATATCTGTATATGGAAATAAAGGAATTGGATTGGATAACTCTTATCGGGTAGGCGTCTATGCCCATTCTTCTACAACACACATGATTGACGTGACTACAAGTACGACGTCTCATTGGTTACAGTGTCTATAGGACCCTAGATTACATGGTCTATCATGATTGGGCAAGTTACACCCCTAAACATAAATCTTCACTTTAATTAGCAGCATGCAGAATAGACACCCATGTGCCTGGTGTCCCAAGTTTCACCCTTCCTCCCTTCCATCAATCGGTGGTTTAGGGTTATGTGTCAATTAGTTGGCTGGGTATGGCCCTCGGATCTGTAGTCTCTTATCAGGACAAGTTATGGCACCCTCGGGTTCTGGATGACATCAGGCGGGGGTACATCTTCGTGCCTGTCTGGTCACGTGCTAGTCCACTGTGAATCTGCTTCAGTTTCCAACCTTTTGTGCATTTAATTCTGTGTGTGCTCACCTCCCCTTCTCTGGTTGACCTCGATTTCCCCGGCAAGAGCCATCCTTTGTTAAGTTTCGATCCCGCTCCTTTCCTCAGCTTGGGCCTGGATATGAAACTTGGCCAGTCAGGCCTTGGCCGCATGGGAGTACTTCGGTTTATACAAAATGGAGTCGCACGTGTACATTGTGCTGTATTGAGGTAGATGTATACAGTTGGCGCTTGCCGCTCTAACTTCTACTAAGCATTGCAAGCAGAATCGATTTCTTAGCATCTTGTGTTTCAAGCTTACACACGTTTAACAGGGCGGTTGCTTCCATCTTGTCTCATGGCACCATTCTCATAAGGTTTTCACAGTGTCTCTCCCCTTTTTCAATTACAATTGTCCTCGCAGTTATCAATACTGGCATGTAAGCTTTCTGTAGCCACTTCTGGTTGTTCTCGGGGCTGCCTAGGCCCTTAGTATATTTCCATTGGCCTTCCATTAAGGCCTTTGGGGTTTCCTCATGGACAGTGTGTAAATACTCATCGTTTCGTACCAATGGCAGGTACGGTTTTCTGATTGGGTACCGTGCAGCCGAGGGCTGTCTGGTTATGGGCACTTCAACAGGTACTGAGATTCTAACGTACAAAGGGCAGAGGCCCACTGCAGCTCTCTGTTGGTTCAGCTGCTCCTCGTACATCACATATCTTTGCAAGTACTTTGCTGGCATCTCGAAATGTGGAGCAGGGGTGCAGGCCATGTCTGGGACCTCCTCTACACACCCCCCTCTGGTCGGTTCATCGACCACTTCTGCTTCCTCCTTTGTATTCAGCTTCTTTGACTCCTCACAATCTTGTTCATCGTCTTCGGGACTGGTACATGACGGTGTGAACATGTGCATCTTAGGAGTCCATATCTTTATCACCCCCTTCAAGCTTCCTGCAGTTTTCACATGCTCATCTTTGTTCCAGGTCATCAACTGGCATTGTCCATTTGGACTGCAGTAAATCCATTTGCCTTCATACCTTCTTCGTTTCTTGGGATAAGTGAATTTAGTTCCCTCTGGTGCAAATTCACTGGCCTTCACAAAGTCCTTTATTTCTTCACCTGTCAGGTCTCTAGGTTTCCAGCCTGGCTCGACATCGACCATAATTTTCATCCCAATGGCTCTCTTTGCAGTTTTCTGGCATTGAGTGGTGATTATCTTGATAACACAGAATCCTAGCAGTACCATGGCTAGCAAGGCTCCCAGGAACTTTAATTTATCAGCCATCGTTTGCGGGACCCATGAGAATAGGTTCCCAAACCAACTGTCATCATCCACTTCGTCCGTTTCATTAGTCATCTGGTTTTTTAAAGTACTCAACATGCTTATGGCCTCTGTGAGGGTTCCATTTTCCTCATCATGCGATGGTTAAATGTGCAACATGATTCTCCGATTTTTGCACAAACACCTCCATCCATTGCTGTGATCATGTTGAGCACATATCTGTTCTAGAGGGTCATCAGTCTAACCGCTCTCAGCTCTTCTTTGATCGCATTGAATCCTTTTATTGTGGTGTTGATGGTCTGCAGTAACTCCCATATGGTTATCTGCAACCATTTAGCATTCATTCCAATTTGGATGTGTGGCGGGAGCATTGTGGTGAATACTGTTGAAGTGAGGCTGAACAGTCTGTGTTCGTATGGAATCGCATAGAATGTTTCTTCTGGTGTCCAGTCATAATATCGAATGCAATATTTTCGAAAGTCAAAATGTCGAAAAAAAAATGTCGAAAATAAAAATGTCGAATTACAAAAATGTCGAATTGTTTTTGATATTTTTTCGAATTAATGTTTAAATATATAATTAATTAATTATAGTTCATAAAACATAATTTTTTTAAATGGTTAAAGGTATATCCATGGTGGGTGGGGGAAAGGGGAGGAGGGGGGGGGGTTGGGGTAGGGGTTTGGGATGTTTTTTTTAAATAATTAATTATTTAATTAATGTTTTATTAAATACTTTTTTTTAAAAATTAAACGTATATCCATGGGGGTGTTGGGGGGGATGGGGAGGAGTGGAGGGTTGGGGTAGGGGTTTGGGATCGTTAGTATGTGTGACATTTTACAGTTATTTTAACATTGGTTTTTCGATTTATTTTTCGACATTTTATTTTCGAATTAATGACTTTTTCTATTATATGTATGTGTTTTCGACATTTTTGAATTCGACATTTTTTTTTCGACATTTTTGTAATTCGACATTATTTTTTCGATATTATGACTATAAACCGTTTCTTCTGATTTGGCAGACAAGTAGTTTGCTCTCTTCATTCAGGATATCAGCTCTGCGGCTCTCCTCCTTCTCAGATAAGCATCTGCATTCGGGAAGTTGTCCATATTCAGATCGTTTTTTGGAATCACCAGTGTGGGAACATGGACATTGACCAATGTACATATGCCCCCACCCCCCAATTTCTTGGCAGTCTTATGTATGCTTTGGATCCACACGCCCAATAGTGGTCCATCAGGACTGTGGTTCCTTGTGCCATTCCTGGTGCCTCATATTCGTCCACAGTTTTGATTCTCCCCCATTTTCCTTGTGCCTTTACTTCTGAAGCACAGTTTCGGGTTCTCCAACGGTACTATTTGCAGGGGCCCTCCCCTGTCTTCGACCCATGTTAACAGCTTCACCAACTTTGCCCATAGAGGTATACATAACCTCTGTGAGCTTTCTATTGCTTCCTTGCAGGCTCCAAGGACCATCCAAGCTCGGCAGATTACGACTCCTTCCTCCCATCCGTTATGGGAAACTACTGATGCCCAGATCTGCATTTGTCCCCGGTTCCTTATTTGAGTTTCTTCTGACGTTTTTTCCTTGGACGTTCGGTCTTGAGTTTATTTCCCACCTTATTCCTGATCCTTTGACGTCAGGGTTTTCATATCTAATTGCGTGATTCTTGGTGTGCGCCCTGTTTCTTGTTTTGATGTCCTGGACAAACCCGTCTTCATCAAGGTAGTCCTTTTCTTTGGCCCATATCAACGATGCGTCTTTTCCCATAAATTGTCCTCTGGTGTTGCACATTGCCACGTGTGACATGCAGTGGGCTGTGGCGACATCGATCTCTACAGCCACGAAGATCTTGGATTTTCCCATGCTGTATGGCAGTAACGTACAGACGAAGCATTCTCCTTCTGACTGCCTACGTCCTACTTCCTTCATTGCTGGTACCATATGTTGTTTCCGAGATGGGCTGTGCTGTCCAAGTAATCGTTTAGCTCATTATCGGTTTCATATGGACTTCTCTTGATCCTTAGTGTTTTTCTGTAGTTAGCTATCACTATGTCTCTGAATGTATCTGTACTGCTCTTCCGTTCCGGCAGGCTCTCGGGTATTATCTTTGGAGGGGCGGGTTTCATTTCCTGCCCTGCAGTACTATGGGGAGGTCTTGTGTTTCTTCTTCTACCCTCGTGCATTCTTTCGTAGACCTCCTTCCACATGTGGCTCATCATCCTTCCAACATGTGGCGGTGTCGTAAGCTCGGTCGTTATTTCTGGTGTTGGAGCAGGTGTGCTCATTATCACAGTTGCTGCAGTTTTCTTGCTCAGCTCCTCATGTAGTTTCTTTGCTCTTAGTATGAGCGGAAGCACATACTTGACTACCGCATGTGTCTTCCCCAAGAGTTCTTTTGTGGCCTCCTCTGTTCTCTTGAGGGATTTTGTCATGCCATCTCTGTCTTGTTGCTTGCTTGGTTCTCTGTTCTCTGGAGCTGTTAGTTTCACAGGTATCTTTTTGTTTTCTGTTGGTTCGGCCTGGGGTCTCACAGCCATTGATACTTGCCTTTGCTTGTGTGCACTCAGTGTGTGGGTGCGTGCTGTGGACAGTGCTATGTTATCATTCATTCCGTGCTGACCCTGTCTCCAGCTTTTCTCGTCATTCATAATTTCAGGTGCATCCATATCACTGCTAATTAAATTCAACTGTAAATCATTTGCTTTATCATCAATTTTTCTTGGAACAGTGATGACAATATAAGGTCTGGGTGCCTTTGTGGGGCCCAGACGCTCATTACCTGGTGGATGCACGGACATTGGGATGCTTCGTGCACCAATAAAAAATGCAGTTCTGATCGTTAACGACAAAAATACTACAATAATCACTATACATATATATATGATTGCCTTGAAGGACAGTTTGCAGCACCTCCTTCCAGGAAAGGGGGGGCGCCCATCCACTGGTGGCACAACTAAATTACTGTTTTGGACCTCCATCTCGAACAAGTCCATAGTCAATAGTTTATTTCTTTTCTTATCTTGATTGTGTTACTTAAAAAGTTCAGCAAACACTAAAATGACCTGTGCAGTTTAATGTCCCCCCTCTTTCGAGTGATGACGGAAGTCTCTAGTTATGGAGTACAGATCCTTTGCTAGACTATGGAAAAAGGTTACACTACCGTTTTTAGCCCATCACATTCTTCCTGCATTTATGTATACAACGCATTCCCAAGGCACATTCCCAATTCGTCTTGACCCTGAGGACATGCAGGAATTTGTTTGCAGTGACACAATAAAAATGGATTCATTACACATCACGCATAGATAAACCATTGAAAAAATAAAAACAAAAATAAAAATAAAAGTGAACATATGAGGAGGTAGGAAAAAATAAGAAAAAGGTTGAAAACGGTAAACACGGCAGTGAAGTTCGGGTCTTTGTTCCTTTCACTTGGTCCTTCGAGGTCAAGTTGCTGAACAGTCTCTCTCTCCCCCATTTACTCCACTGCGAGAGAGAATGAACACGAAAAAGAAAAAATAGAACAAGATGTTGTTATCCTTGTTTCTGCCCTTCTCGACCTGTCCTATGTTGAAAGCATGAAGAACTGTGTCTTTGTTTTCTTGCTTTGTCGCCGGCTGCGGATGATGAAAAGGATTATTTTGGAACGCCCCCTTCTAAGGCTCTTCTTAGCATTGGATGTCTATGGTTGCTCCTTAGTTGTGGTGCAATAGCCTTTAGAAGTCTGTTTAATTGAGCAGTCTTTGATGGATCATTAAGAAATGTGGGTATGTCGACATTGCTGGTTCTGCCCACTAGGTCAGGGAAGTTTTCGATGAGATGAAAGAAAACTCGAAAAGCGTAGCGACTGTCTGCGGGTGAATGATGACATTTGTTCAGGGTATTTGGCTTTGAAGTCACAGGCCTTTCTTTCAGTGTGATCAGTTTTTCCCCTTTGATCTGTCTCTCATCCAATAGTCTCACTGAAATCTCCTCAGGGATTCTCACTGGAAATTGGACAGCTCCACTTGGAGCATGATGCCTTGGAGGAGTGCGCCCATGTGTGGGATGTTGGCCGTATTCCTAAGAAAGGTATTGACGTCAACATCTGCAGGTCGCCCCACCATTTCCGGATAGTCTGTGACTAATCGAAATAAAACGTTGTGTGCCAGCCATGTATCCTCAGGTGATAGGGACATTTGCCTCGTTTGCTGGGTCTAAATCACAGTCCCTTCTTTTGATGCGAACAAGTTTTGCACTTTCCTGCTGCGTGAGTTGCAACCATGTGGTTCAGCTTCTACCACGCTTGGTTGAGGAAGTAATTGTTTTCTGGATCTCTGATGAAGGATAGGGTGTCAGTGGTTCTTCCAACGAGTCCTGGATACTCTTCTATGATCCGGAAGAACAACGTATAGGTGATCTCGTCAATGATAACCTGTGGTGGAAGCATCTGTGTCTCTTCCACTGTGTTCGGGCAGTGTGATTAAAGTTTTTGTTATGACTGTCAGTAGTTGTCGGATTATTTTCTTGTTCGTAGGGTCTTGAATGAATTCAGTTACGCTAGCTTCTCTGCCTATAAGTGACGGATAGGACAATACAAGTAGTTGAAAATATGTGAGCACATCCCACTTGAGGCTTCTGCTGGGACTAACCATGTGATCATGAACAAAGTCTTTATGCTGGGTCCTTCAGGATAACAGTTTCAGTTCTCCGGAATGTCCGATTCTGTTGCTTACCAGAGTCTTAGGCTTATAAATGCTTTGTGCGGTTTTAAATGTTCATGAGATTAACGCTTTTGCCGATATGAATGCGTGATTTTCTTCATTTACCCTGCACTTTTGGCTGCAGAGAGTGTTTGCTTGCTTATTATTGTTTCTTCTGTGCATAACACAGTTTAATCGTGGATACAATTTTCACAACGTTCTTTGTAGGCTATATTGATTGTTTGTGCTTGTTCTTTTGACACTTTTCACTTGGCTTGAGGAAATGTCCTGTTTTAAAAGTTTCACTTTTCTTGCTTTCTCATTACTTGTCTGCTCATGCGTCCTTCTTCCTCGCCATAGATCTTGTCTGTACACGCTGCGGTTTGTCTTCTTTGTCTGTAGGTTCTTCTTTGTGGAGTGCAGCAGGAAGGCTTTCCCCTACAAAGGGTTTGACATTGTTCAGAAAGATCCAGGCTCTTCTTCCCACAAGCTTGACAGTGGACGGGGTGCAGTCCTCTACGATGAAGGGGCCGTTAAACGTTGGTTCGTCCCATTTCTTTCTCGTAAAGTTCTTCACTAGAACTCTGTCCCCCGGGAAGACAGGGGGTACGTTAAGGCTGAGAGTTGTGTCTTCATCAGCACTATCTGTTGTGATTCGTGCTGTGTTATCCCCTTTCCGCTGTCGCTGCAGCTGGCCTGAAATGATAGAGGTGCTGGCTATGAGACAGTCAAGGTACGCCTTCATTTCTGCTCCCAGAACCTTCCTAGTAGATTGGGCATCACATCTGGCACTATCTCAGGGGTTAAGAGGGGTTCTCATTCTCCTCCCAGTGACCACTTTGTGTGGCGTGAGATGATGGTCGGAGCCTGGTTGGTTCCGAAGAGCATACCATGCCTTTCTTAATGTGAGTTTCAACTTGGCTATCCTTTCCTTAAGCAAGCCGTTGATTCGTTCACATATCCCATTTCCCTCTGGATGATAAGCCAAGAAGAACTTGTGCTTCATACCAAGCAACAAGCTAAACTGTGCGAACACTGTGTTCATGAAATGAGGCCCATTGTCTGATCTCATAACCTCACACATCCCCCATCTAGGGAAGACCTCCCTCACCAGGAATTTAGCAGCACAGGCAGCATCGGGGTGTGTAGAGGGACCTGCTTTTACCCACCTGGAGAAGGGACACACCCCACCACAAGTAAATACCTGTACTCATTACACACCTGGATCATATCGACATAATTGATGTGCAGGTGCTGGGAAGGTCCATTTGGTCTAGGGATGATTCCTCTCACTACCTTTATTGTGTGCCCAGAGGTGAATTGTTGGCAGATAATGCAATTTACCATAAAGAATGCCACATGCTCTCCTAAATTCGGTATGAACCAGTCTTCGGCGAAGGTTGCAGCAAGATTGTCTCTCGACAGGTGTAAAGGGTAGTGGAGCTGTTCTAGAGCTACCTTTAGAAGGGCGACAGGCATTACTGGTTTACCAGTGCTGTCTTGCCTCCACAATCCGTCTGAGGGGTTTAAAGAACACCCTCAATGCTTCCATACATTGTTCTCCTCCTGACGTGCCTCCCTCTGGAGCTCAATTAACTGTGACTGCCCCATATTGCTATAAGCTTCTGGTGTGGTTCGTGCTACCATCATTCTTTCATGGGTGCGTGCCACCTCCACGTCCATGATTGTTTCAGTTTTGGATGCCATACGTTTGTCTTCCGTGTCTGCTTCGTGATTTCCACGTGACACGAAATCTGTCCCCTTTGTATGAGCAGAGCATTTAACGACCGCTATGCCCACTGGGAGCTGTAGTGCTTTGATCAGCCTGTCCAATAAGGCTGCGTGTTGCACTGGCGTGCCTTCTGCTCGGAGGTAGCCCCTCCTTTTCCAGCGTGCTAATCCTGCGTGAACTGTCAACGTCACATAGGTGGAGTCGCTGTACACTGTTACTTCTTGGTCTCATTGGCGAGTATCAGTGCCACTAGCTCTGCAGCCTGCACTGAATAATGAGATGGTATTTGTGCACTGACAAGCACTCAGAACTCTCCATTTGCCATGTGTTTGATCACGGCGACGCCTGCATATCTTTGTCCATCTTCTTGGTCAATTCTCGAAGACCCGTCAATAAAGACGATCTCTCCACCTGCCAGGGCATTTTCCTTTACCCTGGGGATCTCATCATAGAATTCCTCATAGTTTGCACAGTCATGCACAGGTTCTACCTCTGTGACTGGCTCAGCTATAAACATAGCAGGGTTCACAGTTTTACATCGCACTATTTTGATCGATGGGTTAGAGATGATCACCTCGAAGGCTGATGCTCTCTGAGAGGTCAGCATGCCTTTTGGCTTTTCCACTATGGCGAATAACGAGTGCTCAACATATAGTGTCATTGAGCACCCCATCACAATGGATGACGCCTTCTCAATGGCAAACGCGGTGGCAGCTAGATTTTGTTCGCATGGGAAGTGGCCCTTCATGACTGGGTCCAGACTCCCACTGTAATATGCTAGGGGTTTAAACCCCAGTGAGGTTCGCTGCGCGAGCACTACCGTCATGAAATTGCCATCGGTATGAGAAAACAGATAGAATTCCTCAGCATAATTAGGAATCCCGAGAACTGGGGCCTTACAAATTGCCCCCTTAAATTCTGTGAACCCTTTCTCCATTCTTTCATTCCATTCAATCTCTTCTCGCGTCGCCTGGGCCTTTTTAAGGGCCTGCAACAAAGGCTTGGTATATGAGTTGTAGTAAAAGATCCATGCTCTGACATAGTTGTAGGCCTAGGAAGCTTTGCATTTGTTTTATCGTGCGCGGCTTGGCCGTGTCAATGATAGCCTCGGCCCTTTCTGGGGTTACCCTTTTCCCCTCATGTGAGATTAGCTGTCCTATGTACAACACCTCCTGTTGGCAGTACCGCAGCTTGTCTTTGTCCACTTTGTATCCATTCTCAGCCAAAATGGTCAATAGCTGGACAGAGTTGCGCCTGCATTGCTCTTCAGTGGTGCTGCAGATCAGAATGTCATCTACGTACTGCAACACAACACTGTCCACCGCAATATTGCTTAGGTCCATTTGCAGGACTCTGTTGAAAATAGTTGGAGACTCGCAATACCCCTGTGGCAACATCATGCTTTTCAGGTGCATTTCCCTGAAAGTAAACAATGTCAGGTCTTGTGAATCACGGTGCAATGGAACTGAGAAGAAAGCATTTTTCAAATCGATCACTGTGAAGTATTTCGCCTCAGTGGGTATGTTGCACAGGATTGTGGATGGATTTGGGACTAGAGGGAATTCGGCTTTGACTATGTCGTTTAGGGCTCGTAAATCCTGGATTAGACGCCAAGACCCTCCCTTTGATTTCTTGACAGGATAAATCACTGTGTTGCAAGGTGATTCTGATGATACCAGGATGCCCTGCTCCATCATGGCTGAGATTGTTTTGGCAATCCCTTCATACGCTTCTTAGGATATTGTCGAGCCCGTAGCAGAATCGCTCCTGGTTTCAACTTAATTTTTACTTTGCCAGCGCCTTTCAGGAGACCTACGTCATAGGGTCTTGTAGTCCACACTTTGGTTGGCACTTGGGCCATGTCACCATCGAAGTATTCTGGACGTACTAAAGCTAGCATCATTCTCTGCGGTACCTCCCGCCTGATCATTTTGACCCAATATATTAGACTCACTTCCACCCGCGTCTCTTCCAGGTCAGGGTGTTCTTCAAACAGATTGTCATCGGTGACGTCAGTCACTCGATACCCTTCTTCGATGGCGACTATCGCACACCATGGTCTGCCCTCATCGTCGCATCCCTCAACCAATACCACTTTTCTTTGCACTGCGACAGAGTGTATCATTAAGGGAAATACTTGTCCCTCCTCTTCATGCATGGGTATTCTTGGTCTGAATAGAAACTCATCCGGAGTTCTCATAGTTTTTTCTGCAAGGCCTGGTAACCCCTCCATGACTACTCGTATCCCAAATGCGAATACTTCTGGCTCCAGTGGTACAGCTCTCATAGCTGCATGTCCAGAATATGCTCTAATCATTTCGCACACGTTTGAATAATGCATTCCTGGAGTTGAGCACACTATGCCATCTTCAGTGAACGAGATGGCCATATTCGACTTTGTCATCAAGTCCCGACCCATGATATTTACAGGGGACTGACGTGAATACAATAACGGTACATTCATTTCACGCTCCCCCAGTGCTTAATTTGTAAAAAAATAAGTGCCAGTGCCCAAAAAATATTGGCCCCATAATGTCGGGGGTGGCGCCGTCCGCAGTGCGGCGCAGTGCCGCCCTCAGTGCAGGCGCGGCGCCGCCCCAGTTCAGTGCTAGACCTACCTAGATCGGCCCACCACCAGCCCATCACAAAGCTGCTGCTCCATGTCACATGTTTGGCGCTGCAGCAACTGCTGGCACAGGCTAGTAGTAAATACACAACTAAGACATGCTCCTCCTGTAACTGTGCCTCGATGACCCCGGGCTGTGTGAGCGCTTTAAAAATGCAAATTAATAAAAAAGCATTCCGTTTCAGTCACTGTTGAACTGTATTTGTCTCTACCCCTTCTGCCCCATCTGACAGTCTGATAAAGTAACCAAGTACTGTTAATCGGATACCTCCAGGAAGAGCACCCTCCCTCAGCCCGTTCTTCAGTCACCTCATCCAGGTGTTTTGTGTAATCAATTTACTCTCAAGCCTTTATCAGTCATCACATCTCATAAATGCATCCCCCTTCACCCTTCCTTCAAGCATGAGCATGGTGTTATATAACTTTGAAAAAGTCATTTCTGCAAGACGTTGTGAAATCAAAAGCCTGTGCTACTTCTGCTTTAGGGCCTCTTTCCACCTTAACACATATTAAAAACTAAATATGTTTTGTCACCCACTATTCAGGAGCCAGAGGAGAATGCATATTCGGATACCTCCTTCCCACTGACATGATCTTGACATACTTCACTAAACTGTGGGGTGTAACAGACACGCACTTCCCTATCTGAGGATTCCTATCTGAGGATTGCATGTGCTCTCATTTGGAGCACATGCTCGGAGCATATTGTACCCAGGTTAAGGGGCCACATCTGGTGTATAAACCACACATCAGGATATAAAACATGCGCTGGAATTATGTAAAGAAATGACAGCAAAAGACGGTTGAGAATTATACACGAATACTCAACTAGTGCTTTTATTTATGACGACAGATTAGTGGGCACGTGCATCATGTTTATCCCCGTCTAGTTTCCATGTGTGTATCTTTAAGCCTGAAAAGGCATTTCAGAAGTTCGTCTTTGCATTGGCTTTTCTCGCGAAGTGCAGCCAGTTCGGTTTCGGCCCAATACGTGCACCGTTCCGGGTCCCCTCGCTGAAGCTCGTTTGTGAACTAATGAGGCCGATAACATTAAAAGGAAGAACGGAAACACCCACGCAAAAATTCACAGTTCATGTTTCGCTTAGATGAATGCTATCCAGGGTCAGACTGGGGCAATCAATTGTCTCGAGTCAGGCTCGGCACCAATGAAAAAGTGGCCAAAGTTGCAAATGACAATTCATTCTTTTTGTGACAGACTCTAGTGGGACCACGCTACCGCCCGTGCCCTGCCCGGTCCTGGGCTTTGTCCTGCCCTGCCTCAATCACTTAGGCAACCTTCCGTGGGGCCACCACCGCCACGGCCATGCTGAGCCTGATGATGACAAAAATAGGCCGCGGCGCAGCGGCCCCAAGGAAGGTAAGATTTTAAAAGAAAAAACGTATATTTGGGTAGATGGGGCCCATCACTTTCGAAGTGATGGGCCGCAGCCGCCACTCAAAATAAATTATTTCTTTTAAAGCCTACCTTCTGTGGGGCGGGGCCCCAGCCACCAGACCCACGGAAGGTCAGGTTTTCAAAGAAAAAAGTAAAAAAACATAGTTTTGGGCACAATCCACGGGCCCGGCCACCCGACTCAGTCTGCGGCAGCCAGCAGCCCCTGGTCACAGAAATTGGCCTGGGCCTGGCACTGACTGCATTCAGCAGCACACTGCACATAGGTCACACAGACAGAAGCCCGGGCGTGGATGGGCCCCTGGTGGGGTCCTGACTCCTGGGCAGTCAGGTCACCACCAGGGGACCATACCGCTGCCCGGGTCCCGACCTGGACCTTCCTTGCCTGATCACTTGACTGTGACAGCCTCTGGCTGCACCGCACGCAGTAACAAGTGACTTACCTGCTTTGCCAGCTGGGACTTGGTCTCCTGTTGGGGCCTCAGGCTGGGGGGGGTGCGCACACTGGCACCCGCACAAATGAAAAAGCAGGCAGAGGGGGACCCAGGAAGCAACTAGGCTGCACCATGAAGTGCAGCGGGGCAGGCTCTCTCTCTCTCACAAGTCAGGACCGACGACGCCACGCCTCGACACCTTCACTTCACAGTAACTCGTGAAATGAAGGTGGCGCCGCGCTGCCTCCTGTGGCAACAACAACACGTCACCATGTAATTTCACTGGCTCAGATGAACAGCCAATGAAAACTGCACATTCTGTGTTACTATACAGAATGTATCAAATACTGCATAGTAACAACAGAATGGTAGTTTTCATTGGCTGTTTGTAACAGTTTGTTGTTCATTGCTATTGCTGGCCCCTCCCAGGCCCGACTAGCCACGGCCTGCAACCTGCAAGCACGAGAGAGATCGAGATCAGAATGACAAATCCCAATGGGCCTCATTACGACCCTGGCACTCACGGAATGAAGGGTGCCGGTACGGGACCGGCATGCACCCTTCATTCCGTGAGCGCTGATTACGAGGTTCCCTTTGCGGGACCCAGATGTCTTTTCCGGGTCCTGCGAGGGGAAGAGGGAGGTAATAATGGGCCACTTGTAATGTGCCCATTATTACCTCCCTCCCCATTCCCATTGAGCCCTATGGGGTCTCAAATGGGAATGGGGAATGGTTCCTGCAAGGAGGAATTACCGGGTCCTCCTATGTCGGAATGACCCGGTAAGTCCCCATTGCAGGAACCCAGTAATGGAGTCCGGTTTGGAGGCAGCCATGGTGCTATTAGCACCATGGCTGCCTACAACTCCTAATGAGGCCCCATGATTTATAATCGAAGCAAAGCGAAGTGGAAGAACAAACAAAGCAATGGCACGTGCGCTGGCTCCGCATGAGTTCCGGTGCCCAAAAAAGAGTGCCGGTGTTGGGCACTGGCAACCACCCCCACAAATTAAGCACTGCGCTCCCCCACAGAGACTGGGAGTGCATCAGTAAAGGGAACTCTGCTATGAGCTCCAGTAAAACTCTGGGTGTCTATTGCCTTGCCGGACATGGAAAACTTGCCTTCCCGTATGCATGAGCGCGTTGCACCCGTGTCAACTAAGAATGAATATTCTTTCCCCCCTATGGTGACATTTACCCTAGGTTCCCTGTTAGGGTCTGGTGTCACTGATAGGATAGAACACATCAGGGATCCCTGTGAGCCATCCTATTTCATGTATAGGTTCGGTCCACTGTATACCTGTGGTTTTCCCCCACTAGAGTTAGTGCCCTGAGCCACTTGCGACAGTGTCTTCTGGGGTTGTCCCTGTGGTACATTCCCCATGTTCTGTGGCTGGACCACTTGCTGTGCACCCTGCTGCAAGCCAACCGCCTGCTGCTGTATGGCATAATTTGACGTATTGTCCTGTTGTGGGGTAGTAGGTTGATTCATCGTGCCTGCCCCATCCCCTGATTGTTCTGCCACATGCCTTGGCTTCTGCACATATGCGCCACATGTCCTGCCACTCCGTACAGCCAGCACACTGGCGGTGGTCGGGCCATCTGTCCATCTGGCATAGTTGGGCTGCCCATCGGTGCACTCTGGATAGCACCTTGAACGTTTTGAAACCCTCCTTGGTTACCTCAAAACCATCCCTGATTACTCTGCCATCCTCTTCCTCCATAATCCCTTCCTCTTGGGTAAAATCCTGAATTACCCTGATTGGTCTGTGGCGGGTTAGTTGCACGTTGTGCACTCGATTCAACTGGGCTTGTTAGCATGGATCCCTCGAGAGCATATTTTGAGAGCTTCTTTTGCACTAGTTTCGCCTCTTCTCCCTTACGTGTTGCCTCTTTCTTCCGATTCTTTTTTTGCAACAGTCTGCAATAATGGGCAATTGTCAACTGGATTTCGGCCCACGGTTTAGCTTCTATTCCTACCAATTTTTGTAGTTGTTTTTGCAACGGTTCTGGTAACGCTTGGCACAATATATGATAGAATACAGGGATAGATTTCGTCCAAGACTCATGCGTTTCAAGCACCCACGCGTCTTGAAAATTCTGGATACAAAGCAACGGATCCCCTGACTCTTCATTTTTCGAGTCATTATAGCTCCCATATCAGATGTGTCTGGATATAGTGTATTTAGTGCTTTCCCTACTGCTGCTCTACAGTTATTAAATAGCGCTCCGTCATAGGAGGCGTTAGTTATGGTTACCCTAGGGTAGCCTGCCCTTTTCCACATATCGTCTGCTCTTTCTCTGAGTATAGCAATTAGGAGACCCTTGATGTCCCCTATGGTTAGGGTGACGCCCCCTGTCATTTTTTCTAGCTCATGTATACACTTCCCGGCTCCCGATGTCAACATTGGAAGCTTATTTTTGAGATTCTCTCGGTGCATGTGTGACCATGGAATATATTGCGGTCTTGCTCCCCCTTTTTCTAGCAGTGGGAATTGGAATGCACAATCCTCCTTTTCCTTTTCTTTACCTCCTCAGTCTCTTGCGTGGGTGTCGTTCCCGGCCTTGCTTTCTACCTGGCAGTGCCCTTATCCTATCTGTATAGGCAGGTGCCGATGCCCCCTCTGACCATGGGGTGTTTCTTCATGTCAGCTGGACTCTTCAGTAGACTTCAGTGTCCTATTTATGGACCCGCTTGCGTCTAACCATTGTACCTCTCGGTTCCCTGGGAGCCGCTTTTCGCATCGTCTCCCTTCGTCATACATCACTTCCTCCGCTTCCCCATCTGAGTCAGACCCTGAATACTCCCAGTTCGCACAACTTCTTGCATCATCTTCATTCTGCCCAACTTCTATTCTGTCTAGGGAACGTCCCCTACTCCCACTGCTTCGGGTGACATCCTGAGTGTCATATAGCTGAGTGCTCTCTAAGCGCTCATCTTCCCTTCCCTCTTGGGAGATTCGTTCCAGTCCCATCTCATCATATATTTTATCAATCGCTTCCCTGATGCATCTGGTGTCGAAGTCATCATCAATAATTGTCCCGCTTGTACCTGGTACTGCATCACTTGTTGGAAAGAACTCTTCTATGTCTTCCCAGTCTACAACAGGATTGGGTTTTTTCACTTCCCGCTGCAAATATTCTAAATCTCGCGCCCTTTGCCTGCGCTTACGCTCTGCTTCCTCATCCATTTCTCTTTGCTTTTTCGCTTCCCCTCTAGCCTGGTCTACTTCCCTCATTCGTTCATGTCTACATTCCTTTGCCCTTCTATCTTCCTCATCTTCTCACTTTTTTACCTTTCTTTCGTGCATTCTCTTCTCTTCCTCTAACTTTAGCATGTTCTGCCTGTACTTTTCATAGGCAGCGCATTGTGTGCGACTGAGCGGTATTCCTTGCTCTTCGCGATATATTTGTTCCCGCCTCAACCTTTCCTTCCTTCGTGCCTTTTCGTCCTTCATCTCCACTTCTTTCTCCCTTTCCTTTCTTTTCACCTCATCAGACCGTTCACTCGGCCTTGCATCATCGCTTTCTTTTCCATCTAATTTCAATAATATCTGCCCTCCCATCCATTTGTCCTTTACAAATGTTAACTCATTGCTTCCTTTCCGTTTCTTTCTCTCTATCTCTCTATCGAGGGGTGCACACGTTTGTGCCTGATCCTTCCTTTCCTCACCTCTCTTTGTCCCACGGAATCGTGGAGGCCGTGTCGATTTCCTGTTCCTTCTCTTTCGTCTCGTCACTGCTACACGCAGGTGACTCATATGCAGGGTTGCTATACCCTATGGCTGCCTTCAGTTCTATTAGTGGGTACAGACCCTCTGACTTACTTTCTTCAGTAACTTGCTCCGGCGGGGCAGGTGGCGCGGTAGGCGTCTCACCCACCTCTGTACATGCGTTAAATATCCAATCTGCGGGGGGCTCTTCTTCCTTCACTTGTTCAAACATTTTCCATAGCTCGAGAACAGCAAGGCGTTTCTCAAGCTTCTTCCCGCTATATGGGGCATGCAAGAAGGTAGTCATATGCTGTAAAACAGCCTTCAACAAAGACCCATTTTGGGGCCACGGCATAAACATTTTATTTGCGGTGCCCTTAATCCACCCCTGGCTGTATTTCTTCAGCTTTGCTGCATGTTTTGGCAATTGCTTGTACAAGTGTGCAAGTGGGGTAACTTCTTCCATTCTTAATTTTGTCACCAACAATGATCACACAGAGTTTCAACTTTACACTATTATGAGCGAGCACCACATACACAAGCTCCAATCCAACTTTTTCGCAAAATTTTTACACCAACAGTTTTACTCGAAACACATCAATTCAGTGGTGATTCCCTCTCATTTACAGAATCGCGAAAACCAAAAATGCATTGCCATCATTTAACATCACAATAATTCCACATTCAGCTTACACAGGACATATATGACAGACGCTTGACAGACTAGACAGACACCAGCTGGTCATACATATACCTGCCTTCTAATTAATACCGCAACATGGGATTTGAACTACCCCTTTATGATGTCTTTAAAGGTCATCGTAGTCTAGCGTTCCCCTCTCTGTGGGCTCTGGGTTCAAGTTCCTTCTGACCACTCTTTAAGCGCAGGAACAAGGCGAATTTACCGTTTTCTCGCGGGTGCCCCCCGGTATTCCTTACAGTTTTTAATCTCGGGTGCCCCCCCAGTATTCCTTACAGTTTTTAATCTCGAGTGCCCCCCCGGTATTCCTTACAGTTTTTAATCTCGGGTGCCCCCCTGGTATTCCTTACAGTTTTTAATCTCGGGTGCCCCCACGGTATTCCTTACCACAGTTCCTTCAGGTGACCAGGTCTTTTACCCCTGTATATATATATATATATATATATATATATATATATATATATATATATATATACAGTCTTTTTTTATTTCTAGCTGTATTATTTTTTCTCCGCCACCCACCGTTACCTTTCCCTTCTTACTCTAAGGCCGATAAGACCTTTGCCAGGATAACGAGTTTCGTTGTTTCACTCACCACTCGACTCTTTCCCTCTCTGGAACTTCAGGATCACCGCCCCTTCCTCTTCCTGCTTTTAAGGTTTTCGTCCGATCCGCTGCCCGTGGGAATGAGAAGGGTTATGCTTGTAAAAGCGGGTTCCTTCAGACCCGCTGCACATTTTTGGGAATAATTACACTATCATTGTCCACGGGGAGCTTCTCAGCTTACTCAGCCGGAATGGCGGAAGGACTCGTGATGTAACTGAAGGTCCAGAGTTACTTTGTGCCGTCGGTTTAAAAGGTGTCTTATAAATATATCAATCGATTATCACTAATCGATGGCCGAAACCATCCTCTGCTACCAACTGTTGACGAGTAGAGGTAATTACTGACGGGCCCATTGGTCAGCACTCACCATCAAAAACTAGTAATACAAGATAGCTGCACCATGCGAGGACAGAGTGCAGGATTCACATACTCCGGCAAGAATCAATAATCAGGACTCAGTAAATTGGCAAAGGGAAGTCCGTTTAATGATACATACATCAGCTTATGGAAATCAGCAGCATCACAAACACCTGCCTCAACCCGACTTCCACGAACTTCAGTACAACAGCCTCTTTTATGGGCAAACTTCGTCATCATTGACGTCTACTTCCATAAAAAATCATCATGCAGCATAATTGGTTAGGAAAGGTAACTTAAGTATAGGTGTTATATCTGTATATGGAAATAAAGCAATTGGATTGGATAACTCTTATCGGGTGGGCGTCTATGCCCATCCCTCTACAACACACGTGATTGATGTCACTACAAGTACGTCTCATTGGTTACAGTGTCTATAGGACCCTAGATTACATGGTCTATCATGATTGGGCAAGTTACACCCCTAAACATAAATCTTCACTTTAATTAGCAGCATGCAGAATAGACATCCATGTGCCTGGTATCCCAAGTTTCACCCTTCCTCCCTTCCATCAATCAGTGGTTTAGGGCTATGTGTCAATTAGTTGGCTGGGTATGGCCTCGGATCTGTAGTCTCTTATCAGGACAAGTTATGGCACCCTCGGGTTCTGGATGACATCAGGCGGGGGGAACATCGTCATGCTTGTCTGGTCACGTGCTAGTCCACCGTGAATCTGCTTCAGTTTCCAACCTTTTGTGCATTTAATTCTGTGTGCGCTTAGCCACCTGCATGGGCCTCTCTTATCTTGACCTTCACGGGTGGGCTGGCATGCTCTGAAGTTGGAGCCTCGTGAGCTCATGCTCACCTCCCCTTCTCTGGTTGACCTCGATTTCCCCAGCATGAGCCATCCTTTGTTAAGCTTCGATCCTGCTCCTTTCCTCAGCTTGGGCCTGGATATGAAACTTAGCCAGTCAGGCCTTGGCCGCCTGGGAGTACTTCGGTTTATACAAAATGGAGTTGCATGTGTACATTGTGCTGTATTGAGGTAGATGTATACAGTTGGCGCTTACCACTCTAACTTCTACTAAGCATTGCAAGCAGAATCGATTTCTTAGCATCTTGCGTTTCAAGCTTATCCACACACGTTTAACAGGGCTGTTTCTTCCATCTTGTCTCATGGCACCTTCCATTCTCATACGGTTTTCACAGTGTCTCTCCCCTTTTTCCATTACAATTGTCCTTGCAGTTATCAGTACTGGCATGTAAGCTTTCAGTAGCCACTTCTGGTTGTTCTCGGGGCTGCCTAGGCCCTTAGTCTATTTCCATTGTCTTCCATTAAGGCCTTCGGGGTTTCCTCGTGGACAGTCTGTACATACTCGTTGTTTTGTACCAATGGCAGGTATGGTTGTCTGATTGGGTACCGTGCAGCCCAGGGCTGTCTGGTGATGGGCACTTCAACAGGTACTGATCGTCTAACGTACACAGGGCAGAGGACCACTGCAGCTCTCTGTTGGTTCAGATTCTCCTCGTACGTCACATATCTTTGCGAGTACTTTGCTGGCATCTCGAAATGTGGAACAGGGGTGCAGGCCATGTCTGGGACCTCCTCTACATTGAGAAGAAATATGCGTTACCTGCTCACTTTGCTCAAAAGCATGAAAAACTAGATTTGTCTCCACCACCTATGCAATTTGTTTGGTCTACTTTTGACATCATGTGGGCCATCAAAAAATTATCCAATTCCCGTGCCCCAGGCCCTGATGGGATTCCATCGTGTGTGTATAGGTCCGATCCTATTTTCTGGATTATGATTCTAAAAATTAAATTTGAAAGCATTTTAGCAAGTGGAACCATTCCTATGTCTTGGGTTACCTCCATTTTGAGGTGATCCTGGTTACCCGCAAATTAAAGACCAATATCTTTGACAGATTCAGCAGCTAAGATCTTTCTATCTTTGTCATTTATGAGCTGGAAAAACATCCAGCGACTTATAAGATCGATTCCAGATGTGAAGTGGGATCTAGACGCGAGATGGGAACAACACTAAATGCAACAATTATGGCGCACTTGATAGCTGGAATTAAAAAGAAGGAACTTAGCACACTCTATATCGCATCGATCGATATGTCTTCTGCTTTCGATACTGTTGTTTGCAATGTGCTATGGACTAAGATGCGCAAACTAGGAATTCCTGAGCGTTTCATTTATTGGATTACTAAATTTCACACCAATACATTGTGCAGAATCCGTATAAACCAAGGGGGCTCACTGACTGACCCTGTTCAATCATTTCTGGGGTTGAAGCAAGGCTGCAACTTTGCAGCATTGCTGTTCAACTTATATCTTTCTGACATAGATCAACTTTGGGATTCCATTTTCAAAGGATTCCTTCAAGGTTATGCTCGTTAAGACTACACTGGCTAGCATTTGCAGATGATCTTTTTTTTTATCTGACCCCAGCTGGTCTTCAATCTAAGTTAAATACATTCTCTGAATTTGCTCATCAACATAACCTTGAACGTAATCTTTCTAAAACCAGTATTGCATACCACACCCAGGAAATTGTATTGGCTAATCCCCTGGGCTGCACAGTCCCATTTCCATGCCTGGCATCCTCAAAAGTTCCGGATGTGGCACATGCCATCCGCAGACTACCACAGTGTCCTCGGACGGATAGTCCACCACCCACCAGAATGTTCTCATTTGGGAAGGATGTCATCCCAGCACCATACAAATATGAACATACCACTTTGTTCACAAGGCACTTTCCTGTGTCTTGTTGAGAACAAAAGACATTGGGGCATCTCCATAGTGCCCCAGGAGGTATATGTGAAAAGATTACCTTGCCACATGGAAACAGTTCCATTATTGCCTTCAGAAAATCTTTCACTGCAATCTGCAAAGTTACTGCACTGAGATACCCCAAACTATATCCTCCACAATGCACCACAATGCACCACAATGCATCACAATGACATCTGGACATTGGAAAAGAGACATATTTTTGCAATGTGCAAATACACTCTTCCAGTTTTGTCCAGCACACCACACAAAAAGTCTCCACTCCCTCCAATCCAAGGTTAGCAGCAATGCCACACATTTTTGTGCACCTTTCAAATTCACCATGAAAGAACCTCCCACTATCCACACAGTAAGCCTTCTCATCTCTAAAACTGGAGCCATCTTCCCTACACACAGCATTTAAAAGAACTATTACCATCTCTTCCTATAAAGCACAATCAGAAGACCTCATTGGCTAATACCCACAGTCCCCTTTCCATGCCAGGTATCCTTAAAAGACCTAGTACCCAGCGTGTATAACAATGAAGAAAATGAATGCACTGATTGGTGCTTTTGCAAGCCTTATCTTGTGATAAGACCACTCATGCTCTGCTGTCCCTGGCATGCCACTCCAGACCATTTGCTGACGTCCCTCATTTGGGCCACCATTTTTCCACTTCGTAGGACTGTGTGCTCGTCCTTTGTGCATTTCGCTGTGTAGACTAGAGAAAGAACTTCTGCAGCAGAACCCGACACATTCGCAAACCACTGGACTTTTAATTTATCATTATGGCATCTTCTGCAGCACACACGTCTTCCTCCGATGCAACGTCAACAATATCCTTTTCACCGACTGACTTTCAATGGAGGAGTGGCTGGAAGAGAGCAGCATTGAAAGTGATGAAGGACAACCAAACGCACTCACTTTACAAACCAGCTTGAATGAATCCACCTCAATGCAAAATGTAGGCAGACATATTTCAGTGGCAAACACTGATTTGGATATAATTGAACTAAATAGATCTGAGATTACTAGTCAGCAACTAAATGGGCTGCAGATACCTTTAAAGGTGGCTTGTACAAAAAGAACACACATATACATTTGAAATGCAACCTTTACCTATTCTTTCCTCTCTTTTGCAGAGATTTTATGCTGAACTCTGTGCAGTTAGTGGAGGAGAATACCAACCACATTTCTCTGAGATCTGGGCTTAATCGACATCTAAACAACCCACCGTATAGCAGAAATGTAAACATTATGCAAAATGACCCCTTTATCTCAGCCAACAATGTTTTCATCAGCGTAATCAAAAGACTGCGACGGAATGGAAAAGATCAAGCAAAACACAAAGCGCCAATCATTCGCTTCGACCTTGCAAACTTCCTTCATGTGGCATTTTCAATACAGCTTATCTAGATACCCTACAGAATAAAGTGTGGTTTGACATACAAATTCACTTTGCCCGAAGAGGATGTGAAGGACTTTGCTTACTTCCCGCAAAGGCATTTGAAGTTATCACAGATGAGAATGGCAAGCAATATGCTTACTTTTAACAAACTCATCAAAATTCACCATCATTTACTAGAATGTCCCTTCAGAGCCAGATTGCCCTTTAACATTTCTTCTATTGTACATTTCCAAGTTGCACCAGATGCCACAAGCTTTTTTTTCTAATGCCTCGTCACCTCCAACAAAATGAATGCTCCAAGGAATCTGTATCGTATACAAAACTACTCCTTTGTAAAAACACTCTTGGATCTTTTAAGCAACTAATTAGTCAACAGGTTCACCGACCTAATGTGTACACAAATCACTGCATTCGTGCAACCACAATACAACCACTGTCTAATGCAGGACTAGAGACCTGTGAAATTATTTCTGTTACTGGACATCAAAACCCTTCATCTATTACCATTTACTGGCAACATCAACCAACCCAACATGACAATTGTTCTAAAATTGTACACCACAGCAAACCTACGCAATTTTATCCTCAACCCAAGGATTCCGATACTTGTACCAAATCAGAAACACCATGCATGAAATCTCCTCTTCAATCTTCATCTAATTCGTTCACTGTTCCTTCACTTTTCAAGGCAATGTGCAATTCAAGTCAAAATAGTTTTCTTGTTTATATGTGCTTTCTTTATTCGTTACTCTGTTCATTATTTCAACTCTCATTATGAAACGATTAAGTTATCAAATAGCACTGATGTTGCTGCCTGCCACATTGGGCATTAAATAACTTAAAGTACTTTTTTCTCTTTTTAAAATATCAAATATGTTAAAGCAGTCTATGTACTCAAAATGTAAATGAAACTTCAAATGCTTCTTGGTTTTTGTTAAATAAAAACATTTCCTTTTCAAACTGTTTTTTTTGTCTATCAAAAACTGCAAGTATTGAACGCTGTAACAATATTAGTATCACAGGGCTTATAACCCCGGAATACTAATGGCAATAAGCACCTCGCTGCGGGGGCATTACCATGTCAGGTAATGCCTCTGGGGCCTTCATTAAGGCCCTCGCTATGCTCAGGCTTGTCACTATAGACCCAGGGGCATTACCTGATGCGGTAATGGCCCCACGGCTCTGGGCATATTGCCTAAGTATTGCATTTAGCTGAACATGTTGAGTGTAGCCTGTGTTGCATCTAGCTGAATATTGAAAATAACCCTATATTGTGTTTAGCTGAAAATCTTAATATAGCCTTGTATCACATTTAGATGGATATTGAATATAGCTCTGCATTGCATTTAGCTGAATATTTGAATATAGCCTGGTACTACATGTAGCTGAATATCTGGATTTACCCTGATTTACTGCTAGCTGAATATCTGAATATAGCCCTGTATTACATCTAGTTGTATATTTGAATATAGCCCTGTATTGAATCTAGCTGAACATGTTGGGTGTAGCACTGTATTGCATGTAGCTGAATATTGAATATAACCCTATATTGCATTTAAATGAATATCTGAATAGAGCCCTCTGTCGCATTTAGCCGAATATTCAAAAGAACCCTGTATTGCATTTAGCTGAATATTTGAATATAGCCCAGTACTACATGACACTGAATATTTGGATATAGCCTGTATTAGGTCTAGCTGAATATTGTAATATAGACCTGTATTGCATCAAGCTGACCATATAAGTGTAGCCGTGTATTGCTTTTACCTGAATATTGGAATATAGCCCTGTGTTGCATCTAGCTGAACATTTAAGTGTAGTCTTGTATTGTTTTCAGCTGAATATCAGAATATAGCCCTTTGTGGCATATTAGTGGAACATTTAGGTGTACCCTGCATTGCTTTTAGCTGATATCTGAATATAGCCCTGTATTGCATCTAGCTGAACATATTGAGTGTGGCCCTGTATTGCATATAGCTGAATATTTGAATAGAGACCTGTATTGCACCTAGCCGAACATGTTGAGGGTAGCCCTGTATTGCATCTAGCTGAATATTGAATATAACTCTATATTGCATTTAGGTGAATATCTGAATAGAGCCCTGTATCACATTTAGCCGAATATTGAATATAACCCTGAATTGCATATAGCTGAATATTTGGATATAGCCTGTATTAGGGCTAGCTGAATATCTCAATATAGCACTGAATTAAATCAATCTGAACATTTAAGTGCAGCACTGTATGGTTGTCAGCTGAATATCAGAATTAAGCCCTGTATTACAGCTAGCTGAATATTTGAATAGAGCCCTGTATTGCATCTAGCTGAATATTGAATATAACCCTGCATTGCATTCAGCTGAATATCTGAATATAGTCCTGCATCACTGTAAGGAGGTATCACCTACAGACGCGGGGGAGGCAGACAACCCACAGAGGGCAGACGGACATGAGGAGATGTACAAGCAGGGAGCCCAACACGAGTGCAACAATCAACTCCGACAGGGAAACGCCGCAGGGGAGCCCCTCGACACATGCATGGCCAGTTACCATGCTATGGACCCAACCCAGGAGGGCAGCCTTCCTGGAGTCTGCAGCCCAGACTGGTTGGAGGGCGGGAGCGCCGACAGGAGACAGCCCACAGCTGCCTCAAGACACAACTGAGATTGTGAGGGAATCCAAACACCAGGGCCCGCCCATATGCACACGGGTCCCGCGGCCGGGCGAATCACGCTGATGAGAGCGCCATAGGACTTTCCCCTGTGCTGCAGGGGTAGGCGGATATGACGGTGGTGAAGCCCAGTTTTAAGGGAGGCTGGACAATGCCTTTCCAGCCAATGAATGGACAGCTAGGCAGGGCCTCTGGTGATTGGTGGGGGTTTGAATCTATGAGGAAGTATAAAGTCCCACCTGTTTTAACTAACGGTGTCTGTTGTATTCACAGGACGCTGAGGAGGGGAACCGAGTCAGAACAGAGTGGTGGGCCTATCCAGACACCACGAGATAAAATACAACACCTTTCTGCAATAAAGTATTGGGGAAGGAAGCCCCAGCGGTGAAGAAACCGCCAAGACATTTTAAGTTTGTTAAAATTGGACAATCACTTTAAAGCCAGAAATAAATATAATTTCAGCATCCCCATGTCTCCGGCCTCATAATTCCACAAGTGTCGATGAAGGTGGGATTCTGTCAGCGCTATGGAGGCATTGATTAAAGCCATGTTGGAAGGGCAGCAACAGCTGCAGCAGTTGGTACAGCTGCAGAACCAACAAGCAGCTGCCGATCGCCAAGCCTTCCAACTACAGAGCACAGTGCAAACCCTGCACAAGACAAGCAACATGAGACCATTTCCAGGCTCACAGACATGGTGGCAAGCTCTAGGGCTCAACCAATGGTCCCAACAGCCTTACTCCAGAAGTATAAAGATAGCGAAGACCCTGCTTTCTTTTTTACTAGTTTTGAAAGAATTGCCAGGAATGCCCAGTGTCCCCCAGAACGGTGGGGATAATATGTCACCCCCCTACTGTCCGGAGTCATGCAGGGAGCCTACCAGGCAGTGAACCCTAATGGTGTTATAGACTTGATGGTCGTGCAGAGCAAGGATACCTCCGTCCCCAAGTAACGCACAGGCAACACCAATAATACTGCCTGTGCGGTCCTTGAGGCCACAGGTGAAGTAGTTCGTAGACCTGGATTCAGGAACCGCCGGAAATGGACCCCCCGATCGCTGCAAGGCAATGGGTTAAAGGTAAGCAAGGCAATGGGTTACAGGTAAGCACAGACAACCTGACAGGAATATAACAGCAGGGTATGATCCTACTTGGCTTACCTATGTGTCAAAGGTGTAACAACAGCGGGCGTTGGGGACCCCAAAAGGCGGAGGGTAGATGGCAGGTAAGCAGGCAAACAACCGCCCAGCGTGAGGTCAGAGGCCAGGAGTCCAGGAGCAAAGACGAAATCCGTAAGACAAAACCAGGGACAGTCCAAAGGTCAGACAGCAGTTTCAACAGTTCCAAGGCGTGGTATCAAGAGGCAGAGGACACGGGGAAATCCAAAAGTAGAAGGGTGGTCCGGCAACTGGTAATCCAAAGATAAACACAAGGGCAAGGCAGAGGCAGTCCGTGGTACAAAAACGTGGTCGAGTGTATCCGTAGAGTAAGGCAAAAATGAGCGTCGCAGAATCCCGTTGGAAAACAGCTGTGAAGCGACGCTCATTGATTTCAGGACGCTTTTATCCAGCAGGACGTATCACGTGATGAGGGGCTAAACACGTGATACGGAGGCAGTGGAGAGTCACGTGACACGTGACGGGCGGATCTTCCTAAGTCCATTCAGGGCACCTCGGTAACCTGGGAGCCTCCAACGCAACTGCCAGGAGCGGGAAGGAAGGTAAGTGCCAGGTGTATGAGAAAACCCCTGGGACTGATGCCCGAATGGGCGCCTGATCGTGCGTGCACTTGTGTATATGGGTGAGCGAGTGGGATGGCAGGAGGACGAGGGTGGGGGCGTGGCCAACTCGGAAGTGCTGGTAGGTGCAGGAGTCGTAACAGAGTCCCCCCTCAAAGGCCCACGACCCCGTGGGCAAGCAGGGCAGTCCCTATGAAACTGGGCAACCAGGAGAGGGGCATGGACGTCAGAGGAGGGAATCCAGGAGCGATCTTCAGGGCCATAACCCACCCAGTCAACGAGGTACTGAAGGCGACCCCTGTGAAAACGAGAACCCAAAATGGCACTGACCTCGAACTCATCAGGGGCGGACAGTGACACGGGAGCAGGAGGCGCAGCGATACGAGTAGGGGCAAGATAAGGCTTGAGAAGGGAAGTGTGAAAAACAGGGTGGAGACGCCAGGCAGAAGGGACCCCAAGACGAAAAGCAACAGGGTTCAGGACGTGAGTGACCCTATAGGGACCAACAAAGCGTGGTAACAGCTTGCGACAACCAGGGATGCGTAGATGTCGGGTCGATAGCCATACCCGATCACCCACATGATATACAGGGGCCGCAGCCCGCTTCCTGTCAGCCTTCGATTTCATGACTACTTGCGCCTCATGAAGATGGACCAGGGTCTGGGCATGGACATCGGTCAGATCGCGGACACAGGCATTAGCCGCAGGAGTGGCAGAAGTGAGGTCAGGTAACGGGAGAGTGCGGGGATGCTGGCCGTACATAGAATAAAAGGGAGAAAAACCTGTGGCAGAATGTCTGGCATTATTGTATGCGAACTCAGCGAGATGAAGTAAGTTAACCCAGGAATCTTGATACTGGAGGGTCAAACAACGCAGGTATTGTTCCAGTGCTTGGTTTACTCTCTCCGTCTGCCCGTCGCTTTCTGGGTGATAGGCAGAAGAAAAGTGAGCAGCAATACCTAAGAGCCTGGTAAGGGCCCGCCAGAAGCAGGAAGTGAACTGTGACCCACGGTCTGATACCATAACCTGCGGAAGACCGAAAAGACAGAAAACGGTCTTAAAGAACAGGCGGGCAAGGGTCGGGGCTGAGGGAATGCCTGTACAGGGGATGAAGCGGGCCATTTTTGTGTAGGAATCGACTATGACCCATATCGTATCATAGCCCTGCCTGCGTGGTAAGTCAGTGATCAGATCCATGGAGATGGTATGCCAAGGCCTGGGTGGAACAGGTAGTGGTTGGAGTAACCCCAAAGGACGCCCTCTACGAGCCTTACATTGAGCACATACTGAGCAGGTGTTAACATAGTTAATCACGTCTCGTCTCATGGATGGCCACCAACACCAACGGTGCAGTAACTCAAGAGTGCGTTGCTGCCCGGGATGGCCATTGATAGCTGCGTCGTGGGACCAAGCAAGCGCCTGATTACGGGCGTCGATCGTGGGAAGGTACAATCTACCCTGAACAAATGGTAGCCCCTCTTGAATAATGATATCCCATTCATTAAGTGCGTGTGGATGTTGGGAAACCCATTGCCTGATGGTCGTAAGCATGGATGGGGATGGCGTGCATAGACATATGACATGGCCCTTTCCTAAAATCGTCTCTGAGAACAGAGGCAATGTTTCCCCACCAGGGGAACGAGAGAGGGCGTCAGCTTTGCCATGGATCGAACCTGGCCTGTACTTAACCACAAAGTCAAATGCAGCAAAGAACAGGTGCCAGCGCACCTGTCGGCTATTAGCACACTTGAGCGAGGCCAGGTCCTGGAGGTTCTTGTGGTCTGTGTACACGATCGTCTGGTGCCTGGCTCCCATGAGGTGGTGCCGCCATGCCTGAAGGGCATCTTTTATGGCCAGGAGTTCCTTCTCAGTCACCGTGTAGTGGGATTCGGCTGTGGTGAATTTCCGCGAATGAAAGGCAACCGGATGTAAACAGCCCGTGGCAGGGCATGGTTGGGACAGCACGGCGCCTAGGGCAAACGACGAGGCATCTGCTTCTAGTATATACGGTAATTCTGGGTCGGGATGCTGTAATACGGGTGCTGATATAAATCTAGATTTGAGCGCGTCAAACGCCTCCTGGTGTATGGAGGTCCAGATGAAAGGGACAAGGGGGCTCGTCAATGCAGTCAAGGGAGATACAATGGAGGAAAAGCCTACTATGAACCGCCTATAGAAATTAGCAAAGCCGATAAATGACTGCAACTGTTTGGTGTTGCCGGGGATCGGCCATTCCATGACAGCGCGGACCTTGGATTGGTTCATCGATAGCCCCCCAGGAGAAATATGAAAACCCAGGAAGTCCACCTCTCTGACATGGAACGAGCACTTTTCGGGTTTTGCAAACAATGCGTTCTTCTTCAGTCGTGATAGGACTTCCCTGACATGAGTAACGTGGTCCTTCGACGAGGAAGAGAAAATCAGGATGTCGTCTAAGTAAGCCACCACATACGCGTCCAAGACATCGGAAAAAATATCATCGATGAAACGTTGGAACGTAGCAGGTGCATTACAAAGCCCAAAGGGCATAACAGTGTATTCGAACAACCCTTGTCGGGAACAAAACGCGGTTTTCCATTCGTCACCGCGCCGTATTCGGATTAGGTTATAAGCCCCTCTTAGGTCTAGTTTGGTATAGATTGTTGCCCTAGTCAGTCTATCCAGGAGCGTGGAGATAAGAGGGATGGGATATCGGTTCTTTATTGTGATGGAATTCAAGCGCCTGTAATCCACGCAAGGGCGCAAATCACCCTCCTTCTTTGGTACAAAGAATATCGGACTGGCAGCCGGAGAGCAGGAAGGCCGGATATGACCCAAACGCAAGGCCTGTTGTATATAGTCTTTTAGGGTTTGTTCCTCGGATGGTGATAACGAGTAAACCCTTCCCTTGGGTATAGGGGCTTCTGGGAGTAAATCGATAGGGCAATCATAGGGCCTATGCGGAGGCAGGCCTTCCGCTATGACTTTATCAAAAACCATGTGGTAATCTTGGTATTCCCTAGGAATGCCTGCCATAACGGCTCCCACGGTGTGTGCTGACATATCGTCGGGTGCCGTATTGCTGATATGAGAAGAAGCCATGGCGCCGAGAATGGAAGCAGGAGATAAGTGTGACTCCGGTTCCAATAGACAGAAATGTTGGCATTCCTCTGACTCAAACTGCACTTGCCCCGTACCCCAGTTGATTAACGGGTTATGGTGCTTTAACCAGGGTATACCTAGTATGACCCCGAACTGGGGCGTGGAAATGAGGTCAAACGACAAGTTTGTTATACCGGGTGATATACTCGATCAATGATTGTTTGCCCTGCGTAAGGTCCAGTAGTTCCAGGTCTCTTGCCTGGGCCTTGTAGCGGGTATCGAATACTTTAGCCATCTCCGTGATCAGAAGCTCGAAATCGTATAATAGGGGATGGTTGCCCTCTAAGAATGGATTAGCCCAAGTGGCCGCTATGCCTGATAAGTGTGATAAGAGAAAGGCGGCTTTCGTAACTGAATCGGGGAAGGCTTGGGGTCTACATAGGAAGTGGAGCCTGCATTGGTTTATAAAGGTGCGGTAGGACCGTGGGTCTCCCTGGAAACGTTCTGGGGCAGCAAGAGGAGAGGTGGTTGGGATTAGAACAGGGGCAGGAGCGGGAACAGGTGCGGCCTGGACTGGAGGGGTGGGATCCCTAAACTCGATGTCTGCAGGCAGGGGCTGTTGTGCGTTCTGTAGGAGGTCTAAACGGTGGTGTATGGCGGCTGTGGCTGTGGCCATGTCAGTCCTGAGGGCTGCTACGGCCTGCATTAAAGCGATCACGGGGTCCCCGGCGGAGGGATCCATACTCCGACGGCCAGAGGCTTCACAGTCTGTTATAGACTTGATGGTCGTGCAGAGCAAGGATACCTCCGTCCCCAAGTAACGCACAGGCAACACCAATAATACTGCCTGTGCGGTCCTTGAGGCCACAGGTGAAGTAGTTCGTAGACCTGGATTCAGGAACCACCGGAAATGGACCCCCCGATCGCTGCAAGGCAATGGGTTAAAGGTAAGCAAGGCAATGGGTTACAGGTAAGCACAGACAACCTGACAGGAATATAACAGCAGGGTATGATCCTACTTGGCTTACCTATGTGTCAAAGGTGTAACAACAGCGGGCGTTGGGGACCCCAAAAGGCGGAGGGTAGATGGCAGGTAAGCAGGCAAACAACCGCCCAGCGTGAGGTCAGAGGCCAGGAGTCCAGGAGCAAAGACGAAATCCGTAAGACAAAACCAGGGACAGTCCAAAGGTCAGACAGCAGTTTCAACAGTTCCAAGGCGTGGTATCAAGAGGCAGAGGACACGGGGAAATCCAAAAGTAGAAGGGTGGTCCGGCAACTGGTAATCCAAAGATAAACACAAGGGCAAGGCAGAGGCAGTCCGTGGTACAAAAACGTGGTCGAGTGTATCCGTAGAGTAAGGCAAAAATGAGCGTCGCAGAATCCCGTTGGAAAACAGCTGTGAAGCGACGCTCATTGATTTCAGGACGCTTTTATCCAGCAGGACGTATCACGTGATGAGGGGCTAAACACGTGATACGGAGGCAGTGGAGAGTCACGTGACACGTGACGGGCGGATCTTCCTAAGTCCATTCAGGGCACCTCGGTAACCTGGGAGCCTCCAACGCAACTGCCAGGAGCGGGAAGGAAGGTAAGTGCCAGGTGTATGAGAAAACCCCTGGGACTGATGCCCGAATGGGCGCCTGATCGTGCGTGCACTTGTGTATATGGGTGAGCGAGTGGGATGGCAGGAGGACGAGGGTGGGGGCGTGGCCAACTCGGAAGTGCTGGTAGGTGCAGGAGTCGTAACAAATGGCAACACTCCTTATGGCGAAATTAAGGCGGCTGTATTAGACCGCCTTGGCCTTGATGAAGAGGCCTAATGAATCCAATTAAGGGATACCAAACTCAGGGCTGGGGAAAGCCTGCGACAATTGTATTATCACATAAAGGACTTGGTGGACATTTGGCTGTTGACTCTGATGCCGGCTAACCAGCCGATACTGGACAAAATCATCCTGGAACAGTTCGTAGAAGCCCTGCCAGGCCAGATGCAAAGGTGGGTGAGGCAACACCATCGGCCCTCACTAACGGAATCCGTGGATATCGCTTTAGCGTACCATAAAAAAAGGTACCACAAATTGCCATCTACAGGAGTGACAGCACGCATAGCGATACCGATCACTGATTCCCACATGACTAGAGGTGTCAGACCCCAACAGATGGGATGGAGACAACCCGACAAAGGCACCCGGAGGCTAGAGGACAAGAATCCCTTTCTGCCTGCCCACGTAGTCATAGGAACCGATTTACCCAACTTTGACCAGGCACTGATGACCCGAAGGGGGGGGAAGGAAGTACAAGCTGAAACCGACACAGGAAAGGACACGGCTAGCCAAGGGTCCCTGATCAGTAAGAAAAGACGAACCTGTATGGACTTGTGTCAGTCTAGTTATATGACTAGACCTATCGACTGGAAGATAGAGGATAACGAAGATATCATTAGGGGAGAGACCCTAACAGGCAACACCCTCAGGATAGCTCAGGAAAGAGCAGCCCAAGAAGGGGATCCAGATGTTTCCAAGGGGCCGGGGTTTGTACTTCGTCAGGGATTACTATACCGAAGGTATAAGGTCGATGATGGGACTATTAAGGAACAATTTGTATTACCAAAGAAGCAATGCGCTGTGATAATGCAACTAGCCCACACCCACCCCTGTGGAGGCCGTATGGCCTCCTTAAAAACCCAGCAAAATATACTCAAACGGTTTTACTGGCCGGGCCTCTATGGGGAGGTGGCACAGTTTTGCAAAAGTTGCCCTACCTGTCAGCTAATGAGCGGGGTGATACCCGCAAAAGCCCCCCTGCAGAAAATGCCCCTTGTTGCCGTACTGTTCCAGAGGATCGGCATAGATATAGTCGGTCCATTGGAGCCAGCAAGTAGAGGGTATAGGTACCTACTAGTCATAGTCGACTACGCTACCCAGAAGCCTTTCCCCTCAAGGGGACGTCGGTCAAACAACTGTGTGATCAACTCATTCCCTTCTTTGCCCGAGTCGGCCTACCCTCGGAAATCATCACGGACCAGGGAACAAACTTAATGTCTACTCTCCTATGCCAGGTGTGCGAATGTCTACAAATCAAACAACTGAGAACCTCTGTGTACCATCACCAAACAGATGGGTTGGTTGAAAGATATAACAAGAGAATAAAGAAAATGCTGAGACGGGTAACAGGACCTGATGCCAAGAATTGGGATAGAGTGATACCTCCAGTTCTAATGTTCCTAAGGGACACGCCCCAGTCATCCACAGGCTTGTCTACCTTTGAGTTGTTATTTGGAAGACAACCCCGGACGATCTTAGACCTGGTTAAGGAAGAATTGGAGACATCCGAAGAAGTGTCCTTAACTGAATACACTGAGGAATTGAAGGAACAATTAACGGCACTATGTGCTTTGGCGGAAGCCAACCTCACTCAGGCTCAGACAACACAGGAGAAAAACTACAACAAGGGAAGTAGAATGAGGAGTTTCAACCCTGCTGACCAGGTACTCGTACTCTTACCTACTAGTGCCAATAAATTATTGGCCAGATGGAGAGGACCATACAAAATCACGGACGTTCTAAGCCCCGTGACCTATAGGGTACACTAACCTGACTGAGCCAACCCAAACCAAATATACCACATCAATTTACTAAAGGAGTGGAACGAACCACGGGTAGCTGCACTGGGAACCACCGGGGGCATAGAAACGGTAGAATTGGCGAATGCTGATACCGGTTCTTTGGACAACGTCCAGTGGGGAGACACCCTGTCACCAACTATGAAGATGGAGTTATTGAATAGGTTGCTTCCCTGTGGCAAGGCCTTTTCCACCTTACCGGGGTGGACCAGTGTACTCGTACATGAAATAAAGACAGAGCCCGGACAGATAGTACGACTTAGACCCTATCGGATACCCAAAGCCAGGAGACACATCATTAACACAGAGGTGGATGAAATGTTACGCATGGGCATTGTTGAGCCATCAATCAGCGCTTGGTCTTCACACATAGTACTTGTCCCTAAGCCAGACGGCTCGATCCGCTTCTGCATGGACTACAGGCCACTGAACGCAGTTTCTCGATACGAGGCCTATCCGATGCCACGAATGGATGAGTTATTAGAAGGACTCAGAGCAGCCCGCTACCTGAGCACCCTAGACGTAACAAAGGTTATTGGCAGATCCCTTTACACTCCAAGGATAAGGAAAAAACTGCCTTTTCCACCCTGCAAGGACTCTACCAATTTAAAGTTCTCCCCTTTGGCCTACATGGGGCACCCACCACCTTCCAAAGGCTAATGGACATCAAACTACGACCGCATGATGGATATGCAGCGGCATATTTGGATAACATCATTATATACAGCAGGTTCTGGTTAAGTCATCTAACCCACCTGGAACTTGTCGTGGCTGATCTGCATAAGGCGGGTTTACATATAAATCCCCTAAAAACTACAATGGGAACCAATGAGACCAAGTATCTCGGACACTTGGTGGGGGGAGGTATTCTAAAGCCCCAAATATCCAAGACGGAGGATATACATAGGATACCAACACCCATGAACAGGAAACAGATCTAGGTTTTTCTGGGACTCATCGGTTATTACAGGAGGTTCATTCCCAATTTCTCCTCCGTTGCCGCCCCACTCACAGATGCGTTGAGAATTAAGGGTAACCCGAATCTGGTAAACAACGAAGCCGCACTAAGGGCCATAGCCCTCCTGAATCAGAGGATCACGTTGGACCCCATCCTGAGCTGTCCGGACTTTCAGAAACATTTCTTCCTGCAAACTGATGCCTCAGATCAGGGGTTGGGGTCCTTATTCTCTCAGGAACAAGGGGCGGAACTACAACCTGTATGCTTCATCAGTCGGAAACTGCTGCCTCATGAGTCGGCCTACACCACCATTGAGAAGGAGTGCCTAGCCATCAAATGGGCGATTGACTCCCTCAAGTATTATCTATTGGGACACCTGTTCACGTTGTTCTCGGATAATGCGCCCTTGCAATGACTCGCCCGACACAAAGATACCAACCAGAGAGTCCTCCGCTGGTTCCTCTCCCTTCAACCCTTTGATTTCCTAACTTTGCATAGACCGGCCAGGTTTCAGCTAGTGGCAGATTACCTGTCCAGGTGCTCTCACTGGCCTGATTGGCCTGAAACTGGGGTGAGTATGTGTAAGGAGGTATCACCGACGGACGCGGAGGAGGCAGACAACCCACAGAGGAAGGACGGACATGAGAAGATGTACAAGCAGGGAGCCCGACACGAGTGCAACAATTAACCCTGACAGGGAAATGCCGCAGGGGAGCCCCTCGACACATGCATGGCCAGTTACTCACCATGCTATGGACCCAACCCAGGAGGGCAGCCTTCCTGGAATCTGCAGCCCGGACTGGTAGGAGGGCGGGAGCGTTGACAGGAGACAGCCCACAGCTGAGATTGGGAGGGAATCCAAACACCAGGGCCCACCCATATGCACACGAGTCCCGAGGCCAGGCGAACCGCGCTGATGAGAGCGCCATAGGACTTTCCCCTGTGCTGCAAGGGCAGGCCGATATGACGGTGGTGAAGCCCAGCTTTAAGGGAGGCGGGACAATGCCTTCCCAGCCAATGAATGGACAGCTAGGCAGGGCCTCTGGTGATTGGTAGGGGTTTGAATCTATGAGAAAGTATAAAGTCCCACCTGTTTTAGCTAACGGTGTCTGTTGTATTTGCAGGACGATGAGGAGGGGAATAGAGTCAGAACAAAGTGGTGGGCCTATCCGGACACTACGAGATAAAAGACAACACCTTTCTGCAATAAAGTATTGGGGAAGGAAGCCCCAGCGGTGAAGAAACCACCAAGACATTTTAAGTTTGTTAAAATTGGACAATCACTTTAAAGCCAGAAATAAATATAATTTCAGCATCCCCCTGTCTCCGGCCTCATAATTCAACAATCACATTTTGTCAAATATTGAAAATAACCCTGCATTAGATGTAGTTGATTATTTAAATATATCCTGTATTACTGCTAGCTGAACATATGAACATAGCTCTGTACTGCATATAGCTAAACCTTTGGATATAGCCTGTATTCCTTCTATCTGAAAATGTAAGTGTAGCCCTGTATTTCATCTAGCTGAGGATTTTAGTGTAGCCCTGTATTGCTGCTAGCTGACTATCTGAGTGTAGCCCTGTTTTTCTAGCTGAATATTTCAATAAGCTATGCTGACTAACTCACAGACCAGAGGAGCACTCTGGCACACTAGATGTCTGGCCGACCTTCCCCCCACCCCGTGCTCTGTTCTGTTTAAACATCCTACCCTCTGGAGAAACGCTCCCTTCCAACTGCCCACCCCTCCTCAACAGCCCCACACTGTCCTCTGGGCAACACACCTTCCCACACCTTTCCACTTCAACTGTTGTGCCCCTCTCAATCCCCCACACTGCCCTCTTTCACCCCCATGCCCTCCACACCCCTGCCACCCCAGCCTTACCATCTCTAAGTGTTGCCCAATCATCCCTCGCCAACACCCCCTTCTCGGAAGACCCGCCAACCCTCTCACACACACCACAGGCACCCAAGAATCCCCTCAAACCCAGAATCTGCAAAAGCCAAACCATCTCGCTGCTCAGCTGCCCCTTCATTCCTACCCACACCCTTCACCCAGGTGATTCCTTCACTCCCATATACTCCAATCCAGTAAAGTCCATCTTCAGCAAAACCTTTAATACATATGCCCCCAGCAACCTCAACATTCGCTGGGAGATCTCAAACCTCACATGGTTGTTCTTGCTCCAACTGCACTCTCTGACTACCTCTCTCATTGACTACTTCCAGAGCAGGTGGTATTGCCATTCTCTACAAACCTTGCATATCTAGCTCACAATCTGAGGCACAGGCATGCAACACAGACTGTGAATCACTACTCACTCACCCACAGATTCTTGTGCATCTACAGGCCACCCGGCTACAACAGATACTTCTCTAATGCCCTATTTCACTTCATAGTGGCCATCCTGGTCTCCCACCCATCCCTCACCCGACTAGGAGTCCTCAACATATGGTTTGATGCCCCTGACAACCCCATGACACGAACATTCATGGACAACCTGGAAACCCTCAACATAACTCATGCAGGTAACAGGTGCCACCCACACAGCAGTACAAACTCTTGGTGTGATCTTCAGCTCCAGCCAACTCATCTCCATGCTCCAGCCCATGGACACTCATATGGGCAGATCACGCAGCCATATTTTTCTCACTCCTGTCACTCACCCATCTTCTATAAATGACTAGCACCGGACCATCAACCCTTGTATCACTATGGAACAAGGTCATGATAATCCAGAGCTAGCCAACTCCCTGCTCTCCCACCTCCCCAACCTACTAAATGTATGAGGAGGACTACCTTCCATCAGCAACTTCATCTCATGGCTTTCCAACACTCTCCAACATCTCACCCCCTCAAGATTTATCCCTAGCAGACAAGGCCCCTTGGCCAGATGGTTCAGCCTCTCCTCCAATCTCTCAAAACATGCAACCACTCCCTGGAACACAGGTGTTGGGCCGACCCATCTCCCAAAAACAAAAAAAAACTACACCCATCAGTAGCATATTTGCAAAGCTGAAATCCATAGCGCAAAGAAATAGTTTTAATGTTTTTATTAATTCTTTTATTAAGTGTTTTTGGTTGGAAAATAAACCGTAACACTACATATCTCATAAAAGAAGGACATGGTTTACAATTCAAATAATAGTAAAGACAATACATACAATGAGTTAAAATGGATTTAACAATTTCATGTTAAGATTACATAGATACAAAGAAAATATAATTAAACCAGTTTCTTTCTCATGGACCAAAAACTGTTTTCCACACATTATTTGCAGCTGCAATTATCACCAGCGATTCTCCAGAATAGATACATGCCTAGAATTGGTCAGTTGACATCTATTCTGTGGTGGTTGCATAGTTTTCATAACACTTTAAGTAATGATTTTCCAGAGCCTTACAATTGGTTAGTATGTGTCTGGCTGTTTCGCTCTCAGAAGCACACTGCATTTCCACCACTCACATGGAATACCTTGTCAAGCACCAAAATACTTCATGGTGGGTAAAACATTGAATCTAAGATACATCTAACAATCTTTCAGTGACACCCTCTCTGACCACTTTTTTGATACAGCACTAGAAACAACCTGCACCACAGGCACAAAACTGGCAGAACTACCGCCCTGCTACCCACTCACCCACATAAACCCATCAACCAGCCCGCCCCATCTTCTCATCTTTCTCTCCCATCTCTTGACCAAAATTCCTTAACTTACTGTCTGACAGCCATCTACCCGGATCTCTGTGTGAACTGTGTGACCCATGCTCCCCATCCATACTCAAATAATATTTCATCTCAACCTGCGCTGGCAGCATCAATCGCATGATCCATCCTTAACTCTTCACTCACCTCACTCTTCACTCACCTCAGGCATTTTCCCAGCAGCTTCCAGAACATATCACTTCAAACCGCTCCAGAACAAACCCTCTCTCGACCCCTCCTGGCTGCAAACTGGGAACCAATTTTAATACATGTTTCTCAGACAAACTCAAAAACCGTATGGCCTTCTCTGAACCCAGCACATTCACAGAAGCCAAACACATTCTCGACCCTGCCCAGTCCTGGCAAAAGAGAAATCATGCTCCCTGGAAAGACATACCTCTTCCCTAAAGCCACACCGTGGCCTCCCACTGTAGGTCCCCACCCCTGCTGCATTCTCTGTAGACAAATACCTGGGTTGTACAATGGACACTGACCTGACCCTATCACACCACATTAGAACTCTTTCAAAATTCTGCTACCTATGCCTCTGCATAATCAGAAACATCTTCCCTTATCTTCCCATAGAGTGACTGCAATCATGTCCATTGTCTTCTCCCGGGACTACACCCACTCTCTCTATCTCAGTGCTCCTGCTTATCAACTCAGAAAGCTCCAATGGGTCCAGAACTCTACATCTAGGCTCCTCCTGACCCTTAGTCTGAGAAAGCGGGTCATCCCTGCCGCCCATGTTCTCCACTGCTCCCGATCAGATGATGCGTCACTTTCAAAGCCATGTGCATCACTCACCAAGCCCTACACAAGACAGGCAAAAAATGGCTACATCAGAAAATCACCCACTACAATACCAAGAGAAACCTGTGTTCAGGCGCTGCTTTCCTCATGGTGATACCTTCTTTTAAATCAACCAGAATTTGAGGCTTGACATTCTCTGTCCAACCACTCACTATCTGGAATTCTATGCTGCTTAGCATCAAGGCAAAGAGGACCACCTGGCATTCCAGAAGGGCCTCAAGACATGGCTATTCGTCTGCCACCCTGACTAACCCTGTCCTCTTGAGATAGCTATTCAACCATGGATGACCTTCGCAGAAATTAACTACAATTCATTCACAGAAGGACAGTATGATTTAAGAATTATCCTGATTAACAATATCCAGTAGAAAATAGGAGGGAGTTCATGCCGCAGATACAAATCCAACAATCCAGCAACAACAGACGGGTACATATCTCACTCCATACATATGGATGTTAGCTAAAGGCAATACTACTCACCTGCACACATCTGCAACCATATGCCTTTCCCAACAACATTTTTCACAACACCTCTGCCATTAGAACACAGCAATACCCTACAACAGAAATTAGGTCTAGCTGGACACCTAATGTACTTCTACTACTCTTTCACGCTGTATTATCATTTTCAAAGCACCCATCCATTTGCCTGCTTGACATATGTAGCTATTAGGGACCTGACCACATCTACCCAACTTCACTTTGCTTAAAATGCACACACGTATTCTAAACTCCTCTGATGAATATTCCCATACTTGGACTCCAGTTCCCCAAGGACGTTCAACCCACAGAACGTTCGGACCATACCAATGGTGAAAGGCTCTATACAAATGATAATGATGATGATGATTAGGTACTGTGGCTGATCTTGATGTCTTCGGCTGGTTGTTCAGCTCTCTTTATAGTCATGTACCAAATATGTGTTTTTTCTAGTCTATATCTATGGAAAACAATTAGTAGGATGTACCTTTTACTTTAACAATGTTATTGGTAGGGAAGGGGAAGTTCCCTTTCAAACTCTCTTCAGAGATGATAGCTCACTAACTGCATGCTCACAAAGTAGCTTACCTTGTTAGTCAGTTGCGCACAGAGAAATTATTGTACATACGAAAGCCAACCATTCCCACACTTAGAATAAAATAATTGGAGAGAACACCTCCAATTGAGTCTTCAGTTTAATCAAGTATTTTATTGGTTAAAAAAAGACATCTAGCACAACTCTAAGGCCTATACCATTTTTCTTTGATTCTCCTAGATTAAGTCGATCATCAATAAGTGTCTCCCCTCTACTCAATAAGCTGTTATTTACAAATAGGTTAGACTTAATGGAATTCAATACTTTTTCCCAACTTTTGCAAAAAAAGATTGGGTTTTTATTTTGTGTGGGTAGCATGCAGTGACATCCTCTCTTAACATGTTGCTGATCATAATCTAAATTTTGGGCAAATGGGCAGTGTATTTATGCAACCATAAGCACGCTCCCTTTTTAATGAGTGATATGGCTACAGCGTAGCTCTGTCTCTGGCCCATATATGCTGATTCTCTGGATGCGTGCATTGCATAAATGCATGTGACCTAAAGGCAGAAGCAAAACATCAGTTAGTAACATTTTACAAAGCACATTCAGGTACATCAGTGTGAGATGACAATAATCACATACAGACATATGTTAATTAACTTGTAATAATTTTAACTGTAGAAAGAAAAAAGAAATGTTGTATGCAGCTTTAAAAAAATCCTAAACAAAAAATCTGAGAAGGCTCGGCCAAGAATCCAACCACAGACCACCAGCTGGTAGTAAGAGTTGAAAGTGGCAATGATCACAACTTGGTTGATAATCCTGGAGTTTCTCTAGAGTTAATGAGGAATACAAATGAAGTAGAAAACGATGCCAAAATATAAGAAACCAGAGAAAGTAAAGGCAGCAAGCTACACCAGATATGAGGAATCTTCTAAAAATGTAGGCTATAAAACCCACCGCTAAACAGTTCTTTGATTCAGCATTCAATGAGTAATCATTTTCCATAAAAATTATTTGCTGGAAACAAGCGGCATTGAACCCATTGTAGTCTCCATCAAAATGTCAATTATTTTGGATCAACATGATATTGAAGCACACAGCATTGCATTAGATCCCACCTTGCTGAATTAATTACTTCAAATACAATGCAGCACCATTTGCAGAGAAGGATTACTGGGTTACAAGAAACCATAATTTCACATGTTTGGGTTTAATGTGGACACTTGAATAGAGGTCAAGTTTTTATCAGTAATACATGTCATGCCTACCTTGACAGAGATCACTTCTAAAGATAGTATTCAAATTGTAATTGTTGATTTGAATAATTTATCCAAAGTCCACTTGACATCACTGCTGATATGTCAAATAGTGTATGGTAAGGTAGAGTTTGATCCCTGTATAGCTTCAAAAGCAACAAGCTCTAATAGAGTGCACAATAACACTTAATTTAATGGTTCTCTGCATAAAGGACATGTGCAGATTATGTGTGCTGAAGACAATCTTCTTAGTTGGGTTGTAAGTGTGTTTGATTGACGAATCAGAGACTATGGTGACACAAATTACCTATAAATGGCTACTTGACTTCTTGGGTAAACATGTACAGGAACTGTACTGATTTTGTGGATGGAGGCTGGCATAGATGTTCTTGTAACTGAAGAGGTCATGATTAATTAATCTCTAACAATATTATTTGAAAATTGGTTAATTTGCACAAGATCTTTATGATTCAAGAAACCTGGCTGTTTAGTTCCATTGTTACTGATGGTCCTAAAACTTGTTTGAAACCGTCCCAGCATGGTCCTAGGGGAAGACCCAATGGAGTTTAGTGATTGGACTGTGTACCTCTGTTCGGTCAAACTAATGTAAGTTCCTGGCGTCTAATAATAATAAGTTAACTGTAGGTTTTAGTGATAAGAAGGAAGGTAATGTTATAACTAATGGTGTGTTAATTAATATTATGTATGCCTTGAGTGGACAGTAAGGAATAAGCCTGCAGCAAATACTCTCTTCTTTACTAGACCAATGGATATCTATACACTTTTAAGCTTTTATCATGTGTGGAGGTTATTAAAACACAAGATGTCCATCTAATAATAAGGACATTTAAAAAAGCAACTGTATGCAGCAACAGCATTGTAACCTTGCAACTGCTATGAGACAGAATCACAGGCCACTTACGAGCAAAAATACACTGAGGGGTCGATTCATGGAAATAATGTGCGCCGAAAAAATCCCAAAACGTGCGAATCGCAGTAAAAGTGCAAAAATCGCAGTGCACGTGCGAAAATCGCAGGGAAACCAGCGCACATCGATTCATGGAAAAACATTGGATGTGCGCTAAAAATGTGCGCCGTGCACGCCGGCGCACATGTCATCCAAAAGCGTGCGCCACGGCCACTGCGAAATCGCACATAGCGCGGCGCACATCACAAAAGTAGGCGGAACACGGGGCGTAACACTCGGAATGGGGAACAACGCGTGAAAATATGGGCGTCACGGGGGAAGTACACGAGGCAAGTGCGCGGAACGCCCACACGCTCACCTACAACCCGTATTCATGGAATCGAATAGGGCAAACCAGCGCACGGTCAAAGACGTGCACAGGGCCAAACAAGTACGCCACAAGAAAGCAGGCGGTAGTGCCCCTGCGACTGAAAAAAATGTGCGCTAACAAAAAGCACCCATATACAGCCATGATGAATGGGCCATACAGTGGCCCTCTAGGACAAATGAGGTGCAAAGGGGCACTGACAAACACAGACACCCGCTGTGTGAAAAATAGCATGTGCGCGTGTTCCTGGGTGCGCGGGAAGTTCCACACGTGATTGGCCTGGGTACGTGTACTTCGGGGTGCGTGGGAAGTTCCACACGCAATTTGCCTGGGTACGTGTACTACGGGGTGCGCGGGAAGTACAACATGCGATTTGCCTGGGTAGGTGTACTACGGGGTGCGTGGGAAGTTCCACACGCGATTGGCCTGGGTACGTGTACTTCGGGGTGCGCGTGAAGTTCCACACACGATTGGCCTGGGTACGTGTACTTTGGGGTGCGCGGGAAGTTCCACACGCGATTAGCCTGGGTACGTGTACTACGGGGTGCGCGGGATGTACCACAAGCGAGTGGCCTGGGTAGGTGTACTTTGGGGTGTGCGGGAAGTTCGTCACGCGATTGGCCTGGGTAGGTGTACTACGGGGTGCGCGGGAAGTTCCACACGCGATTGGCCTGGGTACGTGTATTCCGAGGAGCGCGGGAAGATTCACACGCAATTTCAGCAGGGTACATGTATTTCGGTGGTGCCGGGGAATGCTACACGTGATTTGGCCATGTGGGTCCTCCCAGGTGTTCCCTCTACACCCTCCACGGCCCCTGCAGGCAGCCCACACCACAGGGTACTACCCTGCACCCCTGCTCATGTCCCACAGGCAACCCATCCACCATGGCCATGCCCACCAGCCAACCCACATGTCACCTTGCACTACTGATCACCAACACATGTCTCCCATCACCCCCATCCCCCAGCCACCAGGGGCAGCCTCCACCAGGCCCCCACCCATGTCTACCACCACCCCCACCCCCCAGCAGTGCAGGGGCAGCCTCCACCAGGCCCCCACTCATGTCCCCTATCACCCCCATCCCAGCCACCAGGGGCAGCCTCCACCAGGCCCCCACTCATGTCTCCCATCACCCCCACCCCCCAGCCACCAGGGGCAGCCTCCACCAGGCCCCCACTCATGTCTCCCATCACCCCCACTCCCCAGCAGTGCAGGGGCAGCCTCCACCAGGCCCACACTCATGTCTACCACCACCCCCACCCCCCAGCCACCAGGGGCAGCCTCACCAGGCCCCCACCCATGTCTCCCACCACCCCCACCGCCCAGCCACCAGGGGCAGCCTCCACCAGGCCCCCACTCATGTCTCCCATCACCCCCACCCCCCAGCAGTGCAGGGGCAGCCTCCACCAGGCCCACACTCATGTCTACCACCACCCCCACCCCCCAGCCACCAGGGGCAGCCTCACCAGGCCCCCACTCATGTCCCCCTGCACCCCCACCCCCCAGCCACCAGGGGCAGCCTCCACCAGGCCCCCATTCATGTCTCCCATTACCCCCACGCCCCAGCAGTGCAGGGGCAGCCTCCACCAGGCCCACACTCATGTCTACCACCACCCCCACCCCCCAGGGGCAGCCTCCACCAGGCCCCCACCCATGTCTCCCACCACCCCCACCCCCCAGCAGTGCAGGGGCAGCCTCCACCAGGCTCCCACACACGTCCCCCTGCACTCCCAACCCCCAGCCACCAGGGGCAGCCTCCACCAGGCCCTCATTCATGTCTCCCATCACCCCCACCCCCCAGCAGTGCAGGGGCAGCCTCCACCAGGCTCCCACACATGTCCCCCTGCACCCCCAACCCCCAGCCACCAGGGGCAGCCTCCACCAGGCCCCCACTCATGTCTCTCATCACCCCCACCCCCCAGCAGTGCAGGGGCAGCCTCCACCAAGCCCCCACTCATGTCTACCACCACCCCCACCCCCCAGCCACCAGGGGCAGCCTCCACCAGGCCCCCACACATGTCCCCCTGCACCCCCACCCCCCAGCCACCAGGGGCAGCCTCCACCAGGCCCCCACTCATGTCTCCCATCACCCCCACCCCCCAGCCATGCAGGGGCAGCCTCCACCAGGCCCCCACTCATGTCTACCACCACCCCCACCCCCCAGCCACCCAGGGGCAGCCTCCACCAGGCCCCCACTCATGTCCCCTATCACCCCCACCCCCAGCAGTGAAGGGGCAGCCTCCACCAGGCCCCCACTCATGTCTACCACCACCCCCACCCCCAGCAGTCCAGGGGCAGCCTCCACCAGGCCCCCACTCATGTCCCCTTTACCCCCACCCCTCAGCAGTCCAGGGGCAGCCTCCACCAGGCCCCCACTCATGTCTACCACCACCCCGACCCCCCAGCCACCAGGGGCAGCCTCCACCAGGCCCCCACTCATGTCTCCCACCACCCCCACCCCCCAGCCACCAGGGGCAGCCTCCACCAGGCCCCCACACATGTCACCCATCACCCCCACCCCCCAGCCACCAGGGGCAGCCTCCACCAGGCCCCCACTCATGTCTCCCATCACCCCTACCCCCCAGCAGTGCATGGGCAGCCTCCACCAGGACCCCACTCATGTCTACCACCACCCCCACCCCCCAGCCACCAGGGGCAGCCTCCACCAGGCCCCCACTCATGTCTCCCATCACCCCTACCCCCCAGCAGTGCAGGGGCAGCCTCCACCAGGCTCCCACACATGTCCCCCTGCACCCCCACTCCCCAGCCACCAGGGGCAGCCTCCACCAGGCCCCCACTCATGTCTCCCATCACCCCCACCCCCCAGCAGTGCAGGGGCAGCCTCCACCAGGCTCCCACACATGTCCCCCTGCACCCCCAGCCACCAGGGGCAGCCTCCACCAGGCCCCCACTAATGTCTCCCATCACCCCCACCCCCCAGCAGTGCAGGGGCAGCCTCCACCAGGCCCCCACTCATGTCTCCCATCACCCCCACCCCCCAGCCACCAGGGGCAGCCTCCACCAGGCCCCCACTCATGTCTACCACCACCCCCAACCCCCAGCCACCAGGGGCAGCCTCCACCAGGCCCCCACTCATGTCTCCGATCATCCCCACCCCCCAGCAGTGCAGGGGCAGCCTCCAACAGGCTCCCACACATGTCCCCCTGCACCCCCACCCCCCAGCCACCAGGGGCAGCCTCCACCAGGCCCCCACTCATGTCTACCACCACCCCACCCCCCAGCCACCAGGGTCAGCCTCCACCAGGCCCCCACACATGTCCCCCTGCACTCCCCAAACCCCAGCCACCAGGGGCAGCTTCCACCAGGCCCCCACTCATGTCTCCCATCACCCCCACCCCCCAGCAGTGCAGGGGCAGCCTCCACCAGGCCCCCACTCATGTCTACCACCACCCCCACCCCCCAGCCACCAGAAGCAGCCTCCACCAGGCCCCCACTCATGTCCCCTATCGCCCTCACCCCCCAGCCACCAGGGGCAGCCTCCACCAGGCCCCCACTCATGTCTACCACCACCCCCACCGCCAGCCACCAGGGGCAGCCTCCACCAGGCCCCCTCTCATGTCCCCTATCACCCCACCCCCCAGCAGTGCAGGGGCAGCCTCCACCAGGCCCCCACTCATGTCCCCTATCACCCCCACCCCCCAGCAGTGCAGGGACAGCCTCCACCAGGCCCCCACTCATGTCTACCACCACCCCCACCCCCCAGCAGTGCAGGGGCAGCCTCCACCAGGCCCCCACTCATGTCTACCACCACCCCCACCTCCAGCCACCAGGGGCAGCCCCCACCAGGCCCCCACTCATGTCTCCCATCACCCCCACCCCCCAGCAGTGCAGGGGCAGCCTCCACCAGGCCCCCACCCATGTCTACACCCACCCCCACCCCCCAGCAGTGCAGTGGCAGCCTCCACCAGGCCCCCACCCATGTCTACCACCACCCCCACCCCCCAGCCACCAGGGGCAGCCTCCACCAGGCCCCCACTCATGTCTACCACCACCCCCAACCCCCAGCGACCAGGGGCAGCCCCCACCAGGCCCCCACTCATGTCTCCCATCACCCCCACCCCCCAGCAGTGCAGGGGCAGCCTCCACCAGGCTCCCACACATGTCCCCCTGCACCCCCACCCCCCAGCCACCAGGGGCAGCCTCCACCAGGCCCCCACTCATGTCTCCCATCACCCCCACCCCCCAGCAGTGCAGGGGCAGCCTCCACCAGGCTCCCACACGTCCCCCTGCACCCCCACCCCCCAGCCACCAGGGGCAGCCTCCACCAGGCCCCCACTCATGTCTCCCATCACCCCCACCCCCCAGCAGTGCAGGGGCAGCCTCCACCAGGCCCCCACCCATGTCTACCACCACCCCCAGCCCCCAGCCACCAGGGGCAGCCTCCACCAGGCCCCCACACATGTCCCCCTTCACTCCACCCCCCAGCCACCAGGGGCAGCCTCCACCAGGCCCCCACTCATGTCTCCCATCACCCCCACCCCCCAGCCACCAGGGGCAGCCTCCACCAGGCCCCCACACATGTCCCCCTGCACTCCCCAACCCCCAGCCACCAGGGGCAGCTTCCACCAGGCCCCCACTCATGTCTCCCATCACCCCCACCCCCCAGCAGTGCAGGGGCAGCCTCCACCAGGCCCCCACTCATGTCTACCACCACCCCCACCCCCCAGCCACCAGGGGCAGCCTCCACCAGGCCCCCACTCATGTCCCCTATCACCCCCACCCCCAGCAGTGCAGGGGCAGCCTCCACCAGGCCCCCACTCATGTCTACCACCACCCCACCCCCCAGCAGTGCAGGGGCAGCCTCCACCAGGCCCCCACTCATGTCTACCATCACCCCACCCCCCAGCCACCAGGGGCAGCCCCCACCAGGCCCCCACTCATGTCTCCCATCACCCCCACCCCCCAGCAGTGCAGGGGCAGCCTCCACCAGGCTCCCACACATGTCCCCCTGCACCCCCACCCCCCAGCCACCAGGGGCAGCCTCCACCACGCCCCCACTCATGTCTCCCATCACCCCCACCCCCCAGCAGTGCAGGGGCAGCCTCCACCAGGCTCCCACACGTCCCCCTGCACCCCCACCCCCCAGCCACCAGGGGCAGCCTCCGCCAGGCCCCCACTCATGTCTCCCATCACCCCCACCCCCCAGCAGTGCAGGGGCAGCCTCCACCAGGCCCCTACCCATGTCTACCACCACCCCCACCCCCCAGCCACCAGGGGCAGCCTCCACCAGGCCCCCACACATGTCCCCCTTCACTCCACCCCCCAGCCACCAGGGGCAGCCTCCACCAGGCCCCCACTCATGTCTCCCATCACCCCCACCCCCCAGCAGTGCAGGGGCAGCCTCCACCAGGCCCCCACTCATGTCTACCACCACCCCCACCCCCCAGCCACCAGGGGCAGCCTCCACCAGGCCCCCACTCATGTCCCCTATCACCCCCACCCCCCAGCAGTGCAGGGGCAGCCTTCACCAGGCCCCCACTCATGTCCCCTATCACCCCAAACCCCCAGCAGTGCAGGGGCAGCCTCCACCAGGCCCCCACTCATGTCCACCACCACCCCCAGCCACCAGGGGCAGCCTCCACCAGGCCCCCACTCATGTCTCCCATCACCCCCACCCCCCAGCCGTGCGATTTGCCTGGGTATGTGTACTTCGGGGTGCGCGTGAACTTCCACACGCGATTGGCCTGGGTACGTGTACTACGGGGTGCGCGGGAGGTTCCACACGCGATTGGCCTGGGTACGTGTACTTCGGGGTGCGCGTGAACTTCCACATGCGATTGGCCTGGGTACGTGTACTACGGGGTGCACGGGAAGTCCCACACGCGATTGGCCTGGGTACGTGTACGACGGGGTGTGTGGGAAGTTCCACACGCGATTGCCTGGGTACGTGTATTACGGGGTGCGCGGGAGGTTTCACACGCGACTGGGCCTGTGAGAGTGAGGTACATGTATTCCAGGGGTGGGTGGGAATATTTACCCGCGACTGGGCCTTTGAGAGCGTGCTACGTGTATTTCTGGGGTGGGCGGGAAGATACACACGTTCGCCTATGACGTGCCAAATAAAAAATGGTCCAATCCTGAAACACGTACGCCAGCATGAAGCAGGCGTACGTCGACCCGCGCAGCATAAAAGTGCGCGCAAACAACAAACAAGCTCATACGCCAGGATGAATATACCGTTCCTAGCAGCAGTGGCCATGGGTTACCAAAGGAGGAGGAGGAGGAGGATAGTGAGGGCCCGAATTTTCACTCCCAGAACCAGCCTTTTTGGGATGCCTGATGACCAGGTGTATGGGAGGTACAGGTTTCCACCACACATAATACTGGACCTGGTCAGTGAGTGGGAGGATGACCTCACATAACCCACCCTAAGCTCCCAAGCACTCAGCCCCCTGGAGAAGGTCCTCAATGTACTGCACTTCTTGGCCACAGGATCATTTCAGCGGACAAGTGCCAGAGTGGGTGGGGTGTCACAGGCCACGCAGTCACGCTGCCTACACCAGGTCTTGAACATCATCACTGCACGCCCATCAGTCCGTAGGCACATATACCTGCCCAGGACACCTGCAGAAAGGCAGGCTGCCACCCTCGATTTCTATGGTGTGGCACAATTCCCAAAAGTGCTAGGTGCCATTGACTGCACCCATGTGGCACTACTTCCCCCCAGGGCATCTGAGCACATCTATAGGAACCGTAAGCACTGGCATTCCATCAACGTGCAGGTAGTATGTAATGCTAAGGGAATCATCACCTCAGTATATGCCAACTATCCAGGGTCCACCCACGACAGCTTCATTTACCGAATGTCTACCCTAAGCCGTGACCTAGAAGCTGGGCGGCATGACGATACATGGCTGCTTGGTGAGTATGACTGCCACTGCACATGCATGCATGTCAGATGCAGAGTTATGTCACTACCCCACTAATGATACCCATCACCTCCTCACCAGGGGACAGTGCCTACCCTCTGAGCACCCACATGATGACGCCAATTCGGAACCCCATCACGCCTCCAGAGGTGAGATACAACACAGCCCATATTGCAACCCGGGGCATAGTGGAGTGCACATTCGGAGTGCTCAAGTCACGCTTTCGCTCCATTGACCGTTCTGGCGGGCAGCTGTTATATGCGCCCCAGTAGTGTGCAGGATCATAGTGGCAGCATGTGTCCTGCACAATGATGCAACACGCCGGGGCGTGGCTGTGGACATGGTGGTGCCCCCACATCCCCAACCACATGCACGCCCGCTGCGCATGGGAGGGGAGAGGGCACGGGGTGAGGCAGCCCGTACGCAGCTGGTGGCTAATTACTTCACATAGAAATCACACCCCAGTGGAGTGCACACAGGCCTGGCACATACCATCTGATAAGCAATGATGACTCGACCTGACATTAAGACTAACAAAGGGGCAGTCAACTGTCAGAACCATAGCAGCCTGAGATTGTTCATGTGGAAGTGTCACAATGTGTGCATCCCTATCTACACAAACACCACCAATGCAGTGTCATCAAAAGACACTTCCATGCTGCAGAAATGAATACCCACTTGCAAAATACTACATGAAAACAGTGGCATGTCACCCAACCCCTCCCCGGCACGGCCACAACACACCATGGCATGTCATGCAATGTGAGAGGAAAGAAATCCCCACAACATGCCCCAAGTGTCACCAGCTACAGTGTCCCTAATGGAAACATGTCCATATATGAAATGCTCACAGTAATGCAGGACCTACAACCCACATTACCAAATACTTACCAAGAATACCAATCACCTACACAACCTCCAACCTACCTTAAACATGACATTACAGACTTAAAAATTTGCTAGCCTCACTACCTGATGATGACAGCCCTCCGAACACTTCCAAGTATAGTGTTAGCGCCACGCCAGAGTGTAGGTGCACTGCTTACAACATGGACTCCAGTTCCAAGGTGGACCGCATTGTGAAGACATGAGGAATGGACCTGCAAATTAGGAGGATGAGATGGATGCAGAGGCACATATCAATACACCATGCAGTGTACAATACAACAACAATATGCACTATGAATGTATACACAGTATTGACTACAGACTGCCCACACAGCTCATGGGAGTTCAATGTCACCATGTACGTCAATGTCACTTGGGCACACCCTTTGCAAGCCCATGGAAACGGGAAGCAGGAGGGGTGTGTGTGACAAAAACCCAAGCATCTGAATCAAATCCATGACAAGCCTGCATGTGCCCAGCCACAATGCATCGTATGCCCATGGGAGCCACACAAGGCAACACACTGTCCCAAAAAAAAAAAAATCAAAATCAAAAATGGCCATTAATGAGATGGAGTTGGTTGCCTGCTGTAGTCGCTCCATCAGCCTTTTGGGGAGGACAATGGAAGTGGCCACCCTATCCATGGCCTGAGCCATCATCTCTGATGATGCTGCCTGTTGGGATGCCATACCGTATATGGATTGCTCCCATGCGGTATTGCCAGGTGGCTGACGGCCACCACGTCGGTGGGCACCACACCTGTCTGGGGAAGGCGAACTGCGCCTTGCTATACCGGCACTGCCTGAGGCTGCAGGACTGCATTCCCCCTCTGATCTGCTGGCCCAGTAACAGGATCAGATGTCGCGGAGTGTGACCCTGCATCTGTAACCACCAAAGGCGTACCTGCCAACACTGACAACCCCATTGAGGGTTCTAACCCTGGTGCAGGTGGGTCGGACAGAACAGAATCCCTCCCAGGAACACTCACCTGCAACGGCACATAGGTCTCATCATCCGAATCGACACCTGAATACAGATCGGGGGAGGTGCAGCCAGAGGTGCAGCCAGAGACACCTCTTGAGAGCACGACCTGCAGCAGTTGTGAGTTCTCACCCACCGCCACACCACGTCCCTCACTGGTGGTCGGTCGGCCCTCAGACCCCTCCTGGGTCTGCACCATCTCCACAACCCCAGCAGTATCAAGTGCGTCATCCCCTGCAAAGACATAAAAGAAAACAAATGGAAACAGGCATTAGCACTATGGCACACAATTAGGGCTGAGAGGCTACAGAAACAGTACTTGATTGACACATGTCCCACATGACTAAAATCCTCCCATGCATGCACTGTCACTGCGTGTGATGGGGAGGCAGATGGCACACATTGATGACACCAAGATGGAAGGTGAACACATTTGCTGCATGCTGCCTAGCAGTGGCATCACACATTGGCCAGTGATTGGCAGGTCAAATACACATGCCATCACACAGATGGTATGTACCCTAGCCATGAAGTGAAGAGGGAGAGGAGGTCACCAATTGTTCATTCAGTCCAGTTTGCTCATATATGATCTTTTCATTGAAATGGTTCAAATGTTTAACCTGCAGCTGCCAGTCCAAAATGGTCCTATAGCACAGGGACATGTCTAAACTAATCATGTCCAGGAAACTAAGCCAGTCCACTGTACCATAGCCATGTCATACATGTGACAATAGGACTGAGAAATCCCGAGTAAAAGTGGTGGTATGCAAACAATCTGCCTGAATAAACAGAGGTAAATAAGCAACAATGTTGTGGCAAGATGACACTCCAAGGGCAACTGGAGTGGTGTTGGGCTGGATGTCTAATGTTGGCAGAAGGGATGCTGCTATACCCAAATGCTGGTGCCAAGAATGTATAGGAAGAGGCACATGTGTGACCCGAACCACTCAGGCACACACACCCTCACCTGGCACCCAAACAGAAGCCCTCCCACACACACCATGCACATGGATGACACACACATGCATGTGCACTCACCAGACAATGCCTCGTAATCTGCCAGTTCTCCCACGCCTTGGATCTGTTCCTCCGTGACGTAGGTCCCAGAAACCTGCTCATGTGGAGTGAGTTCTATGTCGTCTGCTGGAGACCCACCTCCAGTCACTAGAGTTGCGGCATGACTTGAGGCCAGCTTATTCTTTGCCCTGCGCTTCAGGTCATTCCAGCGCTTGTAGCATTCATTAGCTGTGCGCCTCACGATTCCAAGGGCACTTATGATGTCCGCAATGGTCTGCCAGTGTGCCTGACGTTGTGCAGGTGTGGTCTTGGATCCTGCAACAATCACCATTTCACGGTCATGTGCGGACACATACTCTACAAGTGCATTCAGTTCGGCCTCATTGAAGCTGGGCTTCCTTGACGGGCCGGACTGTGTAGCCGTGTCTGGGGCATCAGCCTCTACTGGACGAGCACTCTTCCTCTTCCGCTTGGAAGGTGGTGGGGATCCTGAGTGTCCTACGCCGCTCTGGACACTAGGGGCAGGAGCGTGGGATTACACACTCAGCATGGGAGTTGGTGCAGGCATTAGCTCAAGTGTGATGGTGTCAGGGGGGATTTCAGCATGATGGACTTGGACCGACACTGTCCTGGCTGGGTGTGTGAGAGGTGGGGTGGATGGAGCCGCAGCTGCCCCTGCAGCCTCCCCAGCCTGCCTACGCGGGGCAGCAGATGACCTAGCTGCCCCTGATCCACGTGGCCTGATGACACCAACGTTCACCGGCGCACGTGGCCTAGACCTGCTGACCTGGAATTCAGCCATGGAGTCACCCTGTGCCAGGTCTGGTTCCACAGTGGGCTGGTCCAACAAGGGCTGATCATGGTTGGTGTCAGCCACGTTAACCTCAACCAGGGGGGGGGCTAGAGGCACCCTGCAAGTCATGGCCACGTCCCCTACTGGATCCACCACGGCCACCACTTGGGGCTCGGCCACCTTTGCCACCCTTACGGCTTGGTGGCCTCCCAGCCATGGCACTGATGTTATTGTGCGTATGGGAGTCGATGTGAACTATTGTCCTGGGCAATTGGGGGTAAAAGGGGTTGGCTACCAGATGGTAATCGTACCCTAGTGCTCTAGCAAGGCTGTATGTCACCCCTGGGGAAAGATGACGGGTCACGCAACGGACAGGCACCCCAAAAAATGGAAGTAAGGTGCACGCAAACCCTCCTAGACCACATGCGTGGAAAAATAAACCTGCACTACGCTATGGCACCCAGAAACACAAGAAAGAACGTATGCGTGTCACACGCAGCCTAGAATGACCTCTGAAGGGGTTCGCGACACACGGGGCAAGCACAGATGTAAAATACGTGCGCGACTCACCGTCTGCCAGGAACAAAAGCGTGAAAAATATGCGCGTGTGCGCGTTGGCAACACCCCCGCCAAAAGAAGAATTGTACGCTGTCTGAGGAGACAGGACAACAGTAGAAGGGAACGCTGTTTGAGGAAACAGGCCCAGGAAAAAGAGGAAAAGAGAAAAAGCTGTCAGAGGTAACAGGGAGTACGAACTGGAAACGCTGTGAAGTAAATTGCATGTGAACCGACAAGAAGTAGATTTCACCCACTCGCTCTCCACGAAAAGCACGTACAAGGAAATGGCGTTCTACACGTACCTTTTATACACACGTCACAGACGCACATACGCGATGAGGCCATTTCCACCAATTACGCGCTTTGACACTCGGACATGTATCTCTTCATTTTTACACGCGCCATTCTCTACGGCCATGCGCGTGACGTCACAGCTGTGCATGGTGGCCTTTGGGCCAATGAAATTGCATATGCGAGCACACGTGGTAAAACTGCACGTCCGAGTGTCATCGCGTGTAATCGGAGGGAATTGAGCGTACACGCGATTGGCCTGGGTACGTGTATTTCTGGGGTGCGCAGGAAGTTTCACACGCGATTGGTGGAAATCCACGTGTGCTCTGTCATCACGTGTAATGAGGGAAACACCCGCGCGCGTCACGTCACAGACGCGCTTACGCGCTAAGGGCCTTTGGTCCAATGAAATCGCATATGCGTGCTGACGTGCATACACGCTAAGGGCCTTTCCTCGATTTACACGGAGACGTGCAGGATTTTCACGTGCCAAATCACTCCGTATCAAGCTGGCCACGCGTAAGCACATGGTAGACCACGCTCCTGCCAGAAGGCCGAATTACTGCCCCCCAGAGCCCCGAGCACGCTCCCACCTGCCATCTGCTGCTGCCTGACTGCCTGCTGCCCACGTGCCCTGCCATTTGCTGCCTGCACATCAGCCAGGGGTGCTGTTGCTGTGACCACCCCTGCTGGAACCGAAGACTCCCAACTGGGATTCCATCGCTCCACAGCCCAGCCCCAGGACCCAGTTGCCCACCCACTCCTGCCTCTGGGGTTGCCATGTCGGGCACTGCAACATCTGGCACCACTGACAACCCCCGGCCAGAGAGGCAGAGGGGCACCAGCTTCAGTGCCAGGGAAGTTGGTGTCCTGGTGGAGCAAGTCCTGGGGCAGTATGATGCCCTCTACGGAAGTGTGTGCGCCGACAAGGAAGGGCGGACTCGGATCTGGACGGACATCGTGACTGCCATCAACGCGGAGGGGGTGGCAGTCCGCGACTACCAACATGTCAAGAAGCGCTGGAAGGACTTCAGGTCCAGGACCCTGAACAAGGCCCGGCGCCTCTTGAAGGCAGCGGATGCTAAGGGGCGCTGGGGCCACTTGTCGGAAGATCAGATGAGGGTCCTGGAACGCATATCCCCAGCGCTCCACGTCCAGGTCCTTGAGAGGCAGACCCGTCTGGAGTCAAGCGGTAAGTGTACATGCATCATGATTGTAAGCTGTGCGTGTGGTGATGTGCCAGTAGTGTGCTGGTTGCACATGTGTTTGTATGGGGCCGAGTATGGGTGGGGGTGTACAGGACCATGAGGCTAACACATGCGAGGGCTGTCATGTGTGAGACATGGATGGTGCTTCTGTGTGTAGGCTTGCATGCCAAATGCAGTTGTGTGGGCACATGTGTTTGGATGAATGTGTATGTAAGTAGACATGTCCGTGATGTCACGCATGTATGTTGTTTTCAGCTGCATGTATCAGCACTGTGTACGTGTGCATGTGTGTGTATTTGACAAGGGTGCAACAGTGATGCAACATGGATGCATGTGACAGCGGGATGTGGAAGCCTGATTGGCAGATGTGACATGGATGCCCGTCTGAACACTGCGACACTTGGCTGAGGTGTACACATGCATGCAAGTGTGGTGGTGTGCATGCATGTGTAGTGCACTCCCTGTGTTGCATGTGATGTCTGGCTCACCTTTGCCTGCTCATGCTTTTGTATGTGTATGGATGGTGCTGGCAGTTGCGATGTGGCTGTGGTGTGGCTCATGTGTGCAAGTTGAAATGACATGTGTGTTGCCGATTGTGATGCCATGTCTGAGGTTTGCCAATGCCACTCATGTGCAACTGTCATGTGTGTATGTGTCCATTGTACAGTGCCCTGATGCCTGTGTTTTATTTCTCCCTGTTTGCAGCGTCAACTGATGAAGAGGGCGGAGAAGGTGCTGTGGAGCACAGCGGCGGGGATCGCACCGCCAGCCGGAGACGCAAGGCCCGGCTCCCCTCCCAGGTTGTCATCTCGTCAGGGAGTGAGGAGTCCGGTGTCGCGTCCCAGGCCGCAGCTGCCGGGGGGAGGTCCAAGAGGCGGAGGTCGGAGTTGGACTCCTCGTCAGCAGAAGGGGCAGCTGGGACCCCACAGGGCCCAATGGGGGAAGATGGCACGGAGTCATCCAGGTTGGTGGGGGGTTTGGTGGAGGAGGAGGCCGTGCAAGCAACAGAGACGGGGTCTGGAGGTGGGGATTCCACTGGTGCTAGTGGTGCAGTGCAGGACCAGGGACAGGAGGCAGCACAGGTCGCCGCGGAGGTGCCTGTGTGCAATCCTGTCCCTGATCCTGTCACTGCATCATCTTGCACCAGCAGGGATGCCTACGTCCAGACCCGTTTTCAGGCAGGGGATGAGCTAAAAACAACTGGCCTTCCTCTGCCTGCGGACATGGCTATCCAGGTCCGGGTTGAGCCTGTCCTGACTGGTGTGGCGTTGCGTCAACGGGCCATGCGAGGTGACCTGCAGTCTTTTCATGAGGAGACTGCACGTCATCTCGAATGGCTCGTTGACCGCGTCCGCATACTGGGACAGGTCACCCAGGCCGGATTCCTCCGTTTGATGGGGCTTGCTCAGACCACCTCCTCAACTGAACCCCCTATGCGCCAGTCGTCCTCCGTGCCATCTTCCCACCCATCAGTCACCTGGGTGCTCTGTGGAGCTGCCTCTGACGGTGCGGACAGGCTGGTGGAGGAGGCATCCCTGCCACAGTCAGGAGTCGGACGTCCAGCAGGGGTGGCCACATCAACGACTGCACCCCAGCCAGCGGAGGATGTGCAGGCAGCAGGAGGCAGTGCACGGGCACAGGCGCAGCAGCAGCAGCAACGTGGTGGGAGCCATGATGGCTCGGGGCCTTCGACATCGGAGGGGCAGGCATCAGCCGGAGGGCAGGAGGACCCAGGATGGGAAGTGTCTTCCGTGTGGCAGCGGTTGGGCCACGCCATAGATGTGGAGCGGCAGCGGGCGGAAGAGGCACGGCTCACGATGGTCAGGGCGGAGAACTCCATGCAGAGGGTCCAGAGTCGTGCCGAGTGCCTCGAGGCAATCCGCAGGGAGTTTGGGGGGAACATGTGGACGGCCCTGCGGACCCTCGGGGCCATGGAGGAGGAGCGCCTCCGGGACATTGAGCAGGAGTTTGATGATGCCCTGGCCTGGAACATCCCGAAGTGAGCCGTCGGACTAGCCACCTGCCCTTGTAAATAGTTATATAGTTAGTGTTAGGTTTCCTTTGGTTTAGCTTTTATTTAGGACCTTTTGGACAATGGGCCACATGTTTGTATATAGTTATTTTTTTTAGGTAGTGTTATTAGATAGGTTTCATTTCTTCGGTTGGGATCATGGACCCTGGATAGTTTATCTGTACATAGTTGATTTTCAATTTTTAATATGATTTTGCCATGGAGCAATGGTTTTCGATTTTAATTTTGCATTGGATTTACTTTTGTGGACTGTGACTTTGGACACCTTTCCTTTGCATTATGATTTGTGTTTTAGCATTATTTCACGGACCTGCTGTAGTTTTTTTTTTAATTTCTATTATTGTTTGTTTATTTTGGATTCAATTGGAAATAAATGTATGTTGCTTTTAATACATATTTTTTCGTCAAAGTTCAATGTGTAGTATCATCTCATTGGTTTCATGCATATCATGATATGGGTTTTGACATTCACTGACACCCATTGGGTGTATGTGAGGGACATGTGTTCATTTCCAAACTTGCAATTGGGCTTCTGTCATGTTTTTGCCATTTCTAAGTGGGTGGATGCATTACTCGGGTGGGTGTTTGCCATTTGGAGGCTGGCCATAAGGGCCAGGGATCTACATTGTGGTGAAATGTTGGCTGGGAGACATGAGTGGAGGCCTGGTGGAGGCTGCCCCTGCACTGCTGGGGGGTGGGGGTGGTGGTAGACATGGGTGGGGGCCTGGTGGAGGCTGCCCCTGCACTGCTGGGGGGTGGGGGTGCTAGGAGACATGGGTGGGGGCCTGGTGGAGGCTGCCCCTGGTGGCTGGGGGGTGGGGGTGCAGGGAGACATGAGTGGGGGCCTGGTGGAGGCTGCCCCTGGTGACTCGGGGGTGGGGGTGGTGGTAGACATGGGTGGGGGCCAGGTGGAGCCTGCCCCTGCACTGCTGGGGGTGGGGGTGGTGGTAGACATGAGTGGGGGCCTGGTGGAGGCTGTCTCTGCATTGCTGGGCGGTGGGGGTGATGGGAGACATGAGTGGGGGCCTGGTGGAGGCTGCCCCTGGTGGCTGGGGGGTGGGGGTGGTGGTAGACATGAGTGGGGGCCTGGTGGAGGCTGCCCCTGCACTGCTGGGGGGTGGGGGTGCAGGGGGACATGTGTGTGAGCCTGGTGGAGGCTGCCCCTGCACTGCTGGGGGGGTGGGGGTGCAGGGAGACATGGGTGGGGGCCTGGTGGAGGCTGCCCCTGGTGGCTGGGGGGTGGGGGTGCAGGGAGACATGAGTGGGGGCCTGGTGGAGGCTGCCCCTGGTGGCTGGGGGGTGGGGGTGGTGGTAGACATGGGCGGGGGCCTGGTGGAGGCTGCCTCTGCACTGCTGGGGGGGGTGGTGGTAGACATGAGTGGGGGCCTGGTGGAGGCTGCCCCTGCACTGCTGGGGGGTGGGGGTGCAGGGAGACATGGGTGGGGGCCTGGTGGAGGCTGCCCCTGGTGGCTGGGGGGTGGGGTGCAGGGAGACATGAGTGGGAGCCTGGTGGAGGCTGCCCCTGGTGGCTGGGGGGTGGGGGTGGTGGTAGACATGGGTGGGGGCCTGGTGGAGGCTGCCCCTGCACTGCTGAGGGGTGGGGGTGATGGTAGACATGTGTGGGGGCCTGGTGGAGGCTGACCCTGCACTGCTGGGGGGTGGGGGTGATGGGAGACATGAGTGGGGGCCTGGTGGAGGCTTCCCCTGGTGGCTGGGGGGTGGGGGTGGTGGTAGACATGAGTGGGGGCCTGGTGGAGGCTGCCCCTGCACTGCTGGGGGGTGGGGGTGGTGGTAGACATGAGTGGGGGCCTGGTGGAGGCTGCCCCTGCACTGCTGGGGGGTGGGGGTGGTGGGAGACATGAGTGGGGGCCTGGTGTAGGCTGACCCTGCACTGCTGGGGGGTGGGGGTGCAGGGGGACATGTGTGTGAGCCTGGTGGAGGCTGCCCCTGCACTGCTGGGGGGGTGGGGTTGCAGGGAGACATGGGTGGGGGCCTGGTGGGGGCTGCCCCTGGTGGCTGGGGGGTGGGGGTGCAGGGAGACATGAGTGGGGGCCTGGTGGAGGCTGCCCCTAATGGCTGGGGGGTGGGGGTGGTAGTAGACATGGGCGGGGGCCTGGTGGAGGCTGCCGCTGCACTGCTGCGGGGTGGGGGTGGTGGTAGACATGAGTGGGGGCCTGGTGGAGGCTGCCCCTGCACTGCTGGGGGGTGGGGGTGCAGGGAGACATGGGTGGGGGCCTGGTGGAGGCTGCCCCTGGTGGCTGGGGGGTGGGGGTGCAGGGAGACATGAGTGGGAGCCTGGTGGAGGCTGCCCCTGGTGGCTGGGGGTGGTGGTAGACATGGGTGTGGGCCTTGTGGAGGCTGCCCCTGCACTGCTGGGGGGTGGGGGTGGTGGTAGACATGAGTGGGGGCCTGGTAGAGGCTGACCCTGCACTGCTGGGGGGTGGGGGTGATGGGAGACATGAGTGGGGGCCTGGTGGAGGCTTCCCCTGGTGGCTGGGGGGTGGGGGTGGTGGTAGACATGAGTGGGGGCCTGGTGGAGGCTGCCCCTGCACTGCTGGGGGGTGGGGGTGGTGGTAGACATGAGTGGGGGCCTGGTGGAGGCTGCCCCTGCACTGCTGGGGGGTGGGGGTGGTGGGAGACATGAGTGGGGGCCTGGTGTAGGCTGACCCTGCACTGCTGAGGGGTGGGGGTGATGGGAGACATGAGTGGGGGCCTGGTGGAGGCTGCCCCTGCACTGCTGGGGGTGGGGGTGGTGGTAGACATGCATGAGTGGGGACCTGGTGGAGGCTGCCCCTGGTGGCTGGGGGGTGGGGGTGCAGGGAGACATGAGTGGGGGCCTGGTGGAGGCTGCCCCTGGTGGCTTGGGGGTGGGGGTGATGGGAGACATGAGTGGGGGCCTGGTGGAGGCTGCCCCTGGTGGCTGGGGTGTGGGGGTGGTGGTAGACATGAGTGGGGGCCTGGTGGAGGCTGCCCCTGCACTGCTGGGGGGTGGGGGTGGTGGTAGACATGAGTGGGGGCCTGGTGGAGGCTGACCCTGCACTGCTGGGGGGTGGGGGTGTAGGGAGACATGGGTGGGGGCCTGGTGGAGGCTGCCCCTGCACTGCTGGGGGGTGGGGGTGATGGTAGACATGGGTGGGGGCCTGGTGGAGGCTGCCCCTGGTGGCTGGGGGGTGGGGGTGATGGTAGACATGGGTGGGGGCCTGGTGGAGGCTGCCCCTGGTGGTTGGGGGGTGGGGGTGCAGGGAGACATGAATGGGGGCCTGGTGGAGACTGCCCCTGGTGGCTGGGGGGTGGGGGTGGTGGTAGACATGGGTGGGGGCCTGGTGGAGGCTGCCCCTGCACTGCTGGGGGGTGGGGGTGGTTGTAGACATGAGTGGGGGCCTGGTGGAGGCTGACCCTGCCCTGCTGGGGGGTGGGGGTGATGGTAGACATGAGTGGGGGCCTGGTGGAGGCTGCCCCTAGTGGCTGGGGCATGGGGGTGGTGGTAGACATGAGTGGGGGCCTGGTGGAGGCTGCCCCTGCACTGCTGGGGGGTGGGGTGGTGGTAGACATGAATGGGGGCCTGGTGGAGGCTGACCCTGCACTACTGGGGGGTGGGGTGATGGTAGACATGGGTGGGGGCCTGGTGGAGGCTGCCCCTGGTGGCTGGGGGGTGGGGGTGCAGGGAGACATGAGTGGGGGCCTGGTGGAGGCTGCCCCTGGTGGCTGGGGGGTGGGGGTGGTGGTAGACTTGAGTGGGGGCCTGGTGGATGCTGCCCCTGCACTGCTGGGGGTGGGGGTGGTGGGAGACATAAGTGGGGGCCTGGTGGAGGCTGCCCCTGGCGGCTGGGGGGTGGGGGTGGTGGTAGACATGAGTGGGGGCCTGGTGGAGGCTGCCCCTGGTGGCCGGGGGGTGGGGGTGCAGGGGGACATGTGTGGGAGCCTGGTGGAGGCTGCCCCTGCACTGCTGGGGGGTGGGGGTGCAGGGAGACATGGGTGGGGGCCTGGTGGAGGCTGACCCTGGTGGCTGGGGGGTGGGGTGGTGGTAGACATGAGTGGGGGCCTGGTGGAGGCTGCCCCTGCACTGCTGGGGGGTGGAGGTGGTGGGAGACATGAGTGGGGGCCTGGTGGAGGCTGCCCCTGCACTGCTGGGGGGTGGGGGTGGTGGTAGACATGAGTGGGAGCCTGGTGGAGGCTGCCCCTGGTGGCTGGGGGGTGGGGGTGCAGGGGGACATGTGTGTGAGCCTGGTGGAGGCTGCCATTGCACTGCTGGGGGGTGGGGGTGCAGGGAGACATGGGTGGGGGCCTGGTGGAGGCTGCCCCTGCACTGCTGGGGGTGGGGGTGGTAGTAGACATGAGTGGGGGCCTGGTGGAGGCTGACCCTGCACTGCTGGGGGGTGGGGGTGATGGGAGACATGAGTGGGGGCCTGGTGGAGGCTGCCCCTGCACTGCTGGGGGGTGGGGGTGATGGGAGACATGAGTGGGGGCCTGGTGGAGGCTGCCCCTGCACTGCTGGGGGCTGGGGGTGATGGTAGACATGGGTGGGGGCCTGGTGGAGGCTGCCCCTGGTGGCTGGGGGGTGGGGGTGCAGGGAGACATGAGTGGGGGCCTGCTGGAGGCTGCCCCTGGTGGCTGGGGGGTGGGGTGGTGGTAGACATGAGTGGGGGCCTGGTGGAGGCTGCCCCTGCACTGCTGGGGATGTGGGGGTGGTGGGAGACATGAGTGGGGGCCTGGTGGAGGCTGACCCTGCACTGCTGCGGGGTGGGTGTGATGGGAGACATGACTGGGGGCCTGGTGGAGGCTGCCCCTGCACTGCTGGGGGGTGAGGGTGATGGGAGACATGAGTGGGGGCCTGGTGGAGGCTGCCCCTGCACTGCTGGGGGTTGGGGGTGATGGTAGACATGAGTGGGGGCCTGCTGGAGGCTGCCCCTGGTGGCTGGGGGGTGGGGTGGTGGTAGACATGAGTGGGGGCCTGGTGGAGGCTGCCCCTGCACTGCTGGGGACGTGGGGGTGGTGGGAGACATGAGTGGGGGCCTGGTGGAGGCTGACCCTGCACTGCTGGGGGGTGGGTGTGATGGGAGACATGACTGGGGGCCTGGTGGAGGCTGCCCCTGCACTGCTGGGGGGTGAGGGTGATGGGAGACATGAGTGGGGGCCTGGTGGAGGCTGCCCCTGGTGGCTGGGGTGTGGGGGTGCAGGGAGACATGAGTGGGGGCCTGGTGGAGGCTGCCCCTGGTGGCTGGGGGGTGGGGGTGGTGGTAGACATGAGTGGGGGCCTGGTGAACGCTGACCCTGCACTGCTGGGGGGGTGGGGGTGATGGGAGACATGAGTGGGGGCCTGGTGGAGGCTGCCCCTGGTGGCTGGCGGGTGGGGGTGCAGGGAGACATGAGTTGGACATGAGTGGGGGCCTGGTGGAGGCTGCCCCTGGTGGCTGGGGGTGCAGGGGGACATGCGTTGGTGGGCAGTAGTGCAAGGTGACATGTGGGTTGGCTGGGGGGCATGGCCATGGTGGATGGGGTGCCTGCAGGACATGTGCAGGGTAGGCCCCTGTGGTGTGGGCCACCTGCAGGGGCCGTGGAGGGTGTAGAGGGAACACCTGGGAGGACCCACACATGCAATTCACGTGTGGTGCTCCCCGCGCACCCCTGTAATACACGTACCCTGATGGAATTGCGTGTGATACTTCCCGCGCACCCCTGAAATACACGTACCCTGCTGATTTTGTGTGTGATACTTCCTGCGCACCCCTGAAATACACGTACCCTGCTGCTTTTGCGTGTGATACTTCCCGTGCACCCCTGGAATACACGTACCCTGCTGTTTTTGCATGTGATACTTCCCGCGCACCCCTGGAATACACGTACCCTGATGGAATTGCGTGTGATACTTCCCGTGCACCCCTAACATACACGTACCCTGCTGTTTTTGCATGTGATACTTCCCGCGCACCCCTGGAATACACGTACCCTGATGGAATCGCGTGTGATACTTCCCGCGCACCCCTGACATACACGTACCCTGCTGCTTTTGCGTGTGATACTTCCCGTGCACCCCTGAAATACACGTACCCTGCTGCTTTTGCGTGTGATACTTCCTGCGCACCCCTGAAATAAACGTACCCTGCTGCTTTTGCGTGTGTTACTTCCCACGCACCCCTGATGCACACGTACACAGGACAATCGCGTGTGGAGCTTCCCGCGAACCACTGAAATACACTTTCCCCGCTTGGCGTTTGCTGTTTGCCAGCCCTGTGAACTGGTCCAGGGTTAGCGCAGCCCTTTGTGATTATTTGGGGATTTTGGAGGCTTTTCCTTGCGCGAGGGCGTTCTTGGGGGCGTAACTGGCGCTGCTGCAGGGTCGCTGCGGCACGCTGCGCCACGGCTGGTTTTGGATGCGAAAATCCATGAATACGCTGTGCGCGGAAATTCGCATGGGCACGTGTGCGCCAGCCGCGTGCGCCAGCCGCGTGCGCCACTTTTGTGCGAATTTCTATGAATTTCCCTGTATATCCGGCATACTATAGACATGTCCAGTATGTGTCCAGTATGACCACAAATAAAACCCTAACAGCGTAACATTCAACCAATTCGAACCAATAAGCGAGGCAACTTTCAGCAACATACTAAAATAAACCAACATGACCCGATACCCTCACGGCCCATGCCCACTGGATATCTGCTCGCCCATAAAACATCAGCCCTCTGCACACGACTACTAATGAACCAATCTCTGAACACTGGAAAACTACCAAAATCATACAAATCGTCCTATATCATACCATTCTTAAAAACGAGACTGGAAAAACAGGTGACCCGGCCAACTACAGGCCTATATCAAAGTTACACTACCCAGCAAAAATGCTGGAGAACCATGTGTACAAAGAGTTGCCCAACTATGTGGAAGCTAACTGACTTCTTCACCAATTCAAGGTTGACTTCAAACCCATGATAGGAACTGAATCAGCACTGTTCCCCATATCGAACGTTCCAAAAATCAATGTGGTTGACAAAACCCAATCCACCCTCATACTACTGGAAATATCAGCCTTCTTGGATATGATCAAATCGGCAACATTAATCAATAGAGTGGAAAAATCTATTGTAATAGACTCGGAGAAAACATTTGATTCAGTGGTGTAGGAATACCCATGGGCAGTATGGATGGGTTCGGTTTTGAGCCTAGATTTGTAGGCTGGGTTTAACTATTTTAGACCAAATCGGTAGCCATGGTTAGGGTGAATGAATGTGCCTTGGATACGTTTCCTCTAAAGAGGAGCACCATGCCTCTTTCACTGCTACTGTTTTTGCTGGCAATGGAACCGTTTGCGATAAGGGTGAGATCAGACCCGCTGAAGGGATTTGTGTGGAGGAATTGAGGGGGATACCTTATATCACTATATCCGGATGATGTCCTCCTTTACCTAGGGGAACTGAGATATACCGGGCTGAGGTAAAATACCCATCTTCACGGGTCGATCAGAGCTAAATTCCTATAAACATTTAAAAAAATCTTATCAGTAATTCATAGACTATGAGAGCTAATACTCATGGACACACATTGGAGGGTCAAAGAGTCTCTTCCTGACAAGGAGAAGGAAAAGATGAGTTCCCATTCAAAAGAAAACACCTCTCATGTCACTATACCACAAGAGTTAAACACAAGCTGCAAATAAAATAAAATGAAGAAAGATACCAGTGACATAATGAATACAACCTAGTCTAAATATAAAGACAGTCACATTCCAGCAAGGCACATCCAGTTAAGGAAGATTCTAGTATTTGCCACTCGAGACAGCTGTGAACAAAGCCACCAAATATGAGAATGGCACATCATCACAGTTAAACTCAAGATAAAAGTGCACCCCTGGCACCAACGCTCACCTGATCGTATGATCAAAATCTCAGAAACGGCCCAATGTTTTTCATAACAGCTAAAGCTCAGCCAAGTGAATACCAGGGAAGACGCTCTGTAAAACAAAAAGTCTCAATATTCAATCAGAAAAGGCAAACAAAAAAACCTTCATGATATAAATTATAAATAATTGAACAATTTCACAAAATCACCAGCAAGTCTGACCCTGGTGTGCAGGGTGGCACCCGCCTGCAGAGTTGTACTGTGCCGGTCGAGAATCAACGGTGCCGGTATGCTTCCCAGCACAGTTGAAATGAGGCCCACTGTCAACAAGCAGCCATGTTGTCCAAACGCTATAATATCAATATACCGCCTATGAGTTCAATGTGTACTAACAAGTGAACAGTCGCCGACACCATGTTGCAAGGTGCTAGCTACACAGAAAAAAAATATAAAAAACAAAACGCAAAGTAACCTTGCCCAATGTTGTGATCAAAATCTAAACATGTTGCAATCGGCAAAGCCCTTGGTCTATACTGACAAAAATAAAAAAGGGACACTTAACAATTGTTAGTCAATAGACATATGTTTCAATATCACTGCCCGCCTATTAATTCAGTATGTATGAGCACATAGATTAATGCAGATGCCATATTCGAAAGTACTGGTAACACAGAAGTGAATGACATAAAGTTAATAACATGGTGACTTTACCGAATGTCATGATCAAAACTGGTTTATATCTGCAAAGATCATAAAATGTACAAAAAAGATGAAGGATCATGGTAAATTATATCAATGGACATTTTGAACAATAATAACCAATGGTATAAACAACATGCAGGGTAAAATCAGTCAACGTGGGGTGCCCCCCCCCGTTGTGACAGGGGAGGGACTCCACACCAACATGACAATACCCACAGTGCTGTGAAGCAATCTTTACAAAAAGACTTAAAGTGATCAGTATGACAATACATGTGTACTTCTAGAATTCAAACACATCAAATAAAGCAATTCAAATTTAAGTCTTGGTTCATCCCTGTGATGTAAGTGATGATAGTTCTTCAATCTAGTAAATCTCACTTTGATGCCACATGTAGACACTTCAACTTTTTTGAAGAACCACACATGTTAGCTGTGAAAATGTGTGTTTTCTCTCATGAAAATGTGTCTTTTATTGGTGATTTAAAATCTTTATTTTGTATTTGGGACTTATGCTCAGTCCACCTGGTTTTAACTATAATAGTTGTGAAGCCTACATAATAGATGCCAAGCTGGCATTGTAAGGCAAATATGACATTCATAGAGTCACAAGTCACAAACCAGTTTTTCTTAACGATTTATCTAATTTGGGCTATCTACCTAGACTATGTATGAACATACACTAGTGATTGAGGGTCAGTATAATCATCATATCCTGTGCTTTTTTGCAAGCAATTAATCAATTTGCTACATTGTTTCACACATACTTCCGTATCCGAGGTAACATGTTTCAAACGCACCAATTGACTGTACGGTAACCCCTTAAGCGTGGAGGATGGATAAAAATGATATGCATGTAAAAGACTGTTACGATACATTGGTTTCACTTACAATTTGGAGTAAATTTGACCATCCACAATGGTCATATGAGTATTGATTGAGATCATGCTCCTCTGATCCATGTTCCACATGAATTTAATGCGATTCAAGCTTCCAAAAAGTGACTGAAGCTCAGAGGGTGAACCCCCAAATGCCAAATATATCATCGATATACGAAGGAGAAAAGAGAAGTTTTGACCAGGAACTCACAATTTGTAAGATGTGTCCATGTTCAAAGTGATGCATACAGCTATTCACATAGTAGGTGCCATACTGGCACCCATCGAAGTACCTGTGATTTGTATGTAAAATTATTCATCAAACTGAAAACAGTTCTTAGTTAATATCAATTTCAACAACGTTAAGACAAAGATTTTATCAGTTCCAGAGTTGTCATGCTGTAACAACAGCCGTTCCATCACCAATAAACCTTCCTCATGTGGAATCAAAGTATAGAGATTTACCACATCACAGGTAAATAAAGTCAAATTGATGAGGTCACAAGTTACAGCTTGTCTGTATTATCCTGTCTATATATTGAGCAAGTGGTTCAAAAAGAGAGTCAGAAGCGTCCACAATAGGGCAGCCAGTTGGATTCTGAAGAGACTTTTGTACATTCAGCAGTATGTAAAAAATTTGGTACCATAGGAGAAAGCTTAGTCAAAAAATGTATAGTTTTGTCAGAAATAATCTCATCAGACGCTGCTTGTGTCAAGACATCTTCTATTAGAACCTGTAATTCAGAAGTTGTATATGTTGATCATTTCAAATAAGTATCAAAATCAGAAAGCTGTCTGAGACATTTATTCTGGTAATCCCTGGTGTTCATGACCGCCAAGGAGCCTCCTTTATCAGCCATTTTAAAAGGTGAGTCTGGTATAATTAACTAGTTCTTGCAAAATCTTCTTCTGGTTAACAGATAAATTGCTAGGTTTCTTATACGAATAGGATATTTTCTGTAAATCAGCTAACATGGAACATTCAAAAATCTCTTATTTTGAATAATAGGACAAAATTTGCTTTCACTCTCTGGCCGGCCTCCCTTGGCCCTCCTCCTACCCCTACCTGCGAGGCTAAGAACCTCGGGGTCATCTTCGACTCCACACTTTCCTTCTCCGCCCATATGTCTGAGGTCTCTAAAAAGTCTAACTTTCTACTGCACCTCCTCAGAGGTACTCTGCCTTTCCTCTCCTTCCCTCAGAAGCTCACTATCTGCCAAGCCTTGGTTCTCTCTAAGTTGGACTATTGTAACAGCCTCTTTCTAAATCTACCAGCCTCCACTCTCCGCCCTCTACAACTTATACAGAACAGGACTGCGAGACTTGTCCTTGGCCTCAAGCCCTGGGATTGTATCTCTCCAGCTCTGAAATCACCCCATTGGCTCCCAGTGGATGCAAGGATCAAATTCAAAACCCTCTGCATCGTCCACAAGGCTTTCTGGGGCCTGGGTCCAAAATACCTTCAGCTATCCCTTCGCAAATACCTCCCCTCTCGAGCTCTTTGCTCCTCTACCTCTAACTCCTTCCGGGTCAATTGTTTTTCAAAGAAACGTGCTGGGGGTAGATCTCTATCTTCGGCTCGGGCCTCCCTCTTTAACAGCCTCCCTGCCACTCTAAAACTTGAGGAGTTTCCGGAAGCACCTCAATACCTTCCTCTTTGCTTCTGCCTTCACTCCCCCTCTACCCTGCTGATCTGCTCTCTCTTGGCACTGTACACCTTGCCACCCTCTGTCCCCTGGGCCCAGGTACCTGCTCACCCTGCCACCCTCCTGCACTGCCTCCCGGCCACCCCTTACACACTGGGGACTGTATCTGTACCCATGCAGACCCCCCCCATTGTTTTTCTTCTTTTTCTGCACTTATCAGACTACCCAGTCTGCTGCCTTAAACACAGCACTTGCCACTTGCTGGCTGCACTACCACTGTTTATTGCCTCAATGTTCTATTTATTATTATTTATTCTGCTCTCCTCTGCTCCACACTTTCCACTCTCCCCCTTCCATGCACTTTTTCCCTTTTTCCCTTTCCCATGCACTTGCGCGTTCTCAATGTCACTGGGCCTAGTAAGATCGTTGTTGTGTTGTGTTGTGTGCTCTCCTGTTCCCCTCCCTTGCCTAGTCACGCTCTGAAACACTTGCGTATGAGCGCAATACAAATATAATATCATATCATATATGTCATTTGAGACCAGCCATGTTTTGCCATGTTTTGGTGTTTTTCCTAAAGCTTGGGAAGGTCTGGTCTGTTCGGAGGTGCAATGGGAGAGCGTTCCAATATTGGGCGGCTTGGACCGGGTAGCTCGTCCCTCCTGCTCTTTTCAGGTTGAAATTGGGGACTGTGATACAGCAGTAGCAGTATTGGGCAGCCCTCGTGGGATGGGAAGATGATTTTTTGATGATTTCTTCTTGGAGGTACTGTGGGGCAGCTTTGTTTAAACATTTGTGAGTGATGGAGACAAGTTTGAAGTGAATCCTGTCCTTGATAGATAGCCATTTGTTCTCTCTTCTGGCTTCGGAGATATGTTCTCTCTTGGGAATGCTTAGGGCAGTTCTCAGTGCGTTATTTTGTAAAATTTGAAGTTTGTTCGTAGTCTGTTTGCTGGCTCCTGCATAGAGGGCATTGCAATAGTCTAGTTTTGACAATATTAGTTGTCTCGCTCGAGTGGCATGGCTCTTGGCGGAAAGGTAAGGTTTGCCAGCATAAATCAGATTGCATGTATAAGCCGTTGTGGAGGATGTGGCATTAACTTGCTTACCCAAGTTCAGCATAGCGTTGAGGTAAAATCCTAATGTTTTGGTTTCTTTGGCCACTTTAATGGCAATGCCATCAATGGTGAAGGAGGCTTATTGTGCATTGAGTTTGTTGAGGTGAGCTGGCACACCTAGGATTAGTATTTTTGGTCTTGTCGTCCTTCAGGCAAAGGCCATGGGACACAATCCCTGTCTGAATGACTCTATAGATTTTGCTAAGGAGTGCTAGGTGTAAGTCATAGGGCCTCATTAGGAGTATGGCGGTAAGGCAACAATGGCACCAGTATCACTACCGGCACCGTTGCTACCGTACCGCCATACTAGGCCTTCTGCTTGCCAGTGCCCTTGCAGTCACCTGGTCTGACCAGGTGACCATACCGGCACCCGCAAGCAGAACATGATGGTAGCAATGGTACTGTTATAAACGGTACTGCTACTACCATCCCCTCATTCCCATTGAGCCCTATGGGGACGGACCGGCTCTGGCACCCACGCAAGGGGAATTACCAGGTCCGCCGATGTCGGAATGGCCCGCTGATTCCCCTTTCGCAGTTGCCAGAGGCAGATGCGAGTTTGGGGGTAGCCTTGCCGGTAAACTGAAAAGGCTACCTCCAACCTCATAATGAAGGCCAAAGTCCCAGATAGGGGTAGGAGTATCTGGGTATCATCTACATAGTTGGTGTAGATGACATCCAAATGGTTCAGTTTGTCAAATAGAGGCTTGGTGAATATATCATACATGGTGGGGGACGCAAGAGCCCTGGGGAACTCCACATGTAATCAGGAATGGATACGTGGCTGCAGACTGGGAGAAAACCATTGTTGACCTGTTGTTGAGAAAGGATTGAATCCAGTCAGAGGCTTCTTGAGAGAAGTTAGCTGCAGAGGATAGGTGCTTGCAGAGGATCGTGTGGTCCACCAGGTCGAAGGCAGCCGAGAGGTCTAATAGAAAGGGTAGGGCACATTGTCTTTTGTCCTTGAGTGAGTCGTCCCGGGAGGATAGCTTAACGGCAACGTGCGTGCCTTGGACGCAAGACGACACAAAGCAACACAGGTTTGATCCCCGGGTCTGCGCTTAGAAACCTCTGGGTGTTTAAGCACATTATAAATACAACTAAGACAAAAAAAACAATTACACAACAAAAAAAACAAAAAAAAAATCCTGTAACAGCGCCTCCATGACCGCGGCTGTGTGAGCACTTTAAAAGTGCAAAAGAAAATAATATTTAAAAAATTTGCATTTTCAAGTCAATAAATGCTGTCTCGAGTGGACTGAAGCGCGATTGTCTTAGATTTAGGAGATTATTAGTCTCAAGATAATGCTGGATCTGGAAATGTTTAAGATTTTAAGGAGAAATGGGACCGTAGTGATCGATCTGTAGTTGGTTGGGATGGTTGGGTCAAGTGAGGCTTTTTTTTAGCAAGGGTAGGACCCAGGCGTCCTTCAGATTTGTTGGGACACTGCGCGTGCGAAAAGAAGCATTTATATGTTTAGTAATAAATGGGACCAGGTCCCTGGCTGCTTCTTTGATTATTTGGGGAGGGCAGATATCGACTTGGCATCTTGAGGATTTGAGTGATGCAATAATATTTTCTGCCTCTGTGGAGGATACTTGAGAACATTTGAATTTAGGCGAATGGTTTATGTGAGATACTTCTGGTTTGGGGTGTGAATCTGGATTGTTGAGGGTAAGTCTTTTGGCTTCGATTTTGTTTTGAAGAGTAGTCATTTTATTTGCTAAGGCATTTTGTATGTCTGTATGCCATACATTGTCCTTGATGCAAGGTTCTTCAGGTGGTGTGGAGGATTCCAGTTCCCTTAGGATTACAAAAAGTTCCTTGGTACTGGAGCTGGCTGTATTTATCCTGTCAGAAAGGTATTACTCAGTGGAGCATCCCCTGAGCTTAGAAACGCCTATTTCATAGCAAATACTACTTCAGATATTCAAAAATAGGTAAAATACATAATATCTGCTGTGCAATCAATCATTCCAGACACCAGAATGATATGGATACTTTGGTTGAGATTCAATCACTTTGTGTTTTATTCATAATGTTCAATCATTAATATGGCTTGTTTCCAGATGCTACACAAATCTGTGGCACTCACCTGAATTGTTCGTAAGCCACATTAAATCTGTGATGCCATCAATGGTTGGAGCAGGTGTTAGAAGTACTCTCACCTCGTCCCTCTCAAGAAAGGGGGAATAGTGCTTTAGTTTTAAAGAAACAGCCTCATGTAGGGATTCCTATGCTGACTTGCAGCCGCATTAGGTACTTACTTTCCATGGTGCTGAAACGAAGCTCTTAGCAGGGGTCTGCAGCGTCGTGTTGTCCAGGGCTACCATAGATCTCCTTGGCAACAGGATGCTGCGACACGCGGAAAGAGCCTAAATATCCAGCATCACTACGTATGTGCGTGGTGATGTATGTTTGCTCTGACTCTCTATGTTTGTAGGGAATTGTAGTTTGTACAGTAACGTACTGTCAGCATTAATCAGTAAAGTGCATTCAAGAAATGTATAGGAAGAAGTGATCCTGGCTATTTTGTTCTTCAATCTTAAACAATATTGTTGACTCTTGGTCCCTCTGGTATGCTGAAGCAGTATCAACGTTTAATTAACTCAATAGAAAACAGTCCTTATAATTATGATTATGTGTAGCTCGCTTATGTTCTGGTTTTATATTTACCGTAACAAATATATCCTAGCACGGGTTTATTTAATATCGCCTCACTTGGTCATCACTACTTTTGAATGTTCAGTGTTACCCGATGAGTTTCTTAATAGCACTAGTTGCCTGCGGTAGATGAAGCACGTGTGTTTATTGGAACGTATTGTAAGCATATCGAGTTATGTTGACTCATTTAGCTACTTTAATTATATATTGCGCAAATGTCCCTATTATAGGAGATTCAACTATATATACTTGACTGCTCTTACTGTTTCCATTACCAGTCTTGATTGCTTATTCACTCATACCTTACGGCACATCTTATATACATAGCGAGTTATGTTGACTTATTTAACCACATAAACCATATGTTTCGCAACTATCCTTATTGTGGCAGAATCAACTATGCATGCTTAACGGCACACACTGGTTACATTACCAACTCTGATTGCTTATTCATTTATGCTTTGCGGCACATATTGTGTACATAGCGGTTTGTGTTAACTTATTTAACCACATTAATCATGTGTTGCACCAATGTCCTTATTGTAGGAGGATCAACCATACACACTTGATGGCATACACTTTTTACATAACAAGCTCTGATTGCTCATTTAACAATAACTGTGTCAAGTATTGCAAGCTTCCTTTTTTAAGGAGTATTTAAAGAGTCAGATTTGCAAACATTACAAGTTCCATCATCATCTCCCATTGGTTTATAATGTATAATTTGTTCAATTATCTAAAGTGTTTGCTTTTGGTACTTCATAACAAAACAACATAGATCAAGTTCTTCGTTGAGGCCTGATGCCGCAACTGTTTCAAGCTTATCTATCCAAATGCCTCACGCTGTTCTATTTTCTTGGTTATACTAATTTGTAAGTTCTTCGGTTGAATAACCTCTAAAATTTGAACCCGTATTTGGGTTAGTTGGTGCTTGCGGTCTTGGAAATGTCTAGCTATTTGTGAGTGGCGATTGTTAGTTCTTATATTAGATTTGTGCTCATTCCAGCGAATACGTGCTTTGCGGCTGGTTTGTCCAACATAGGTAAGTCTGCATGGGCATTTGATTGCATATACCATGTTCTGTGATTCACATGTAGCATGATCTTTCAATTGAATTCTTTCTCCTGTACGTGAATTTCATTATGATGTTCCCTTTGATGACATTGTTACAGTTGTTGCAAGAAAGGCATGGGTATGTCCCTGGATTTTTGCTCAGTTTTCTCTTTACTGGCTTGGGTTTAGTGTCAACTAGAAAATCTTTTAAATTGTGACTCCTTTGAAAAGCAAAAATCGGTTCATTGGCGAAGTTGGTAAGCAGTTTCGTGTCACATGTTAGTAGTTCCTGTGCTTCAAAATTGCTCTCTTAATTCTGTTAGACTGAATGCTGTACTTGCTTACAAACACTAGCTGTGTCTCACTGCAGGTTTACGGATTTTTGGGTATTAACAGTTTGTTACGTACTTTTGAATTGGCTTTCTGTTTAGCTTCTTGCAGTTCAGTTTCTTTGTATCCTCATTCTTTGAATTTATCAAGCATTTTAGATGATTCAGTTTCCCAGTTCTCATTGTTATTCACAATTCTTTTGACCCTTAAAAATGGACTGTATGGTAGACTTACAATAGTTGATGGAGGATTATAACTTAACCTGTGCAGCAGGTTGTTTCTGTCTGTTGGTTTGTGAAAAATATTTGTGATGAAGTTGGGTACTGATGGTGTGACTTGAACGTCCAAGAAATGTAGACCAGGGTTTGCGATATCTCAGGTAAATTGTATTCTAGCGTCAATAGTGTTGAGATACTTCAAAAAAAGGTCAAGGTTTTCCGCTGTATCATTTCAAATCAGGAAAATGTCATCTATTTAATGACCCCAATGTTTTATGTACTTTTGCCAAATTGGATGTTTCAGAATGTGATCGTCTTCAAATTTGATCATGAAGGTGTTTGCGTATGCTTGTGCCATGGTGGCCCCCAATGGCGGTTCCACTTATTTGCTGTTAAAAAGTTTTATCAAACTTGAAGTATGAATTCCGTGCAGTCTTCTCTAGTAGGATCATTATGAATTCCTTAGATGCTCCAAAATTATCTTCTTTCAGCAAAATCCAGTCTACTGCTTGTAATCCTAGGTCGTGAGGTATAGACGTATACAAACTGCATACATCCATAGTGACAAGAATATTACTGTGTTTGATATAAATGGTCTGTAGCATGTTCAGGAAATCTGTGGTATCCTTGATATAAGAAGGATATTTGCAAATGATTGGTTGTAAAATTTTGTCGAGGTAGATTCCTAACAGTTGAAGTAATCCTTCTGTTGCAGCTACAATTGGTCTTCCCGGTGGTTTCTGTAGTGTTTTATGGATCTTTGGCAGTAAATAGAAGTAAGGGACTTAATGATATTGAGTTGTTAGAAATAATTTGGTGGTAGTAGAGATCCATTCATTCTCCTCTGCAGCAGTTAACATTTCTTGAATCTTGTGCTTAATTTCTTGCATTGGATCGTATGTTAGAACTTTATATTTTTTGATGTCTTGTAGTTGCTTATGACATTCTTCAAAATTGTCAGATGTCTTGAGGATCACCAATACTCCCCCTTTATCAGCTGAACGGATTGTGATATTAGGATCTTCAAACAACTTCTTTATTAGTACCGTGTCCTGTTCGCTGAGATTTCTGTATTGTGTATCCTGTAATCATATGTTTCTCTTTTAGACCGTATAATTTCAGATTTGTATTTGTTAGAGATTTCGCTCCAATTGAGTTTGTTTTCTTTAGAAGGGAGGTTTCTCCATAGGACCTCTAATTTCCTTTTCTCTACATGCATAGCTTTTAGTTGCGGTGTAAAGCAGGTGTTGAGGTGAGCTTTCAGTTTGCTTTTACGCATTTTGAGTGGCGCAATGTTGTCTAGGGCAAGAGTCATGGTAGAGTTGTACAATTCAACCAGCTACTCAGGGTCTGATAGTTCTGATGAAGCATTTAGAGAGGGCATGAGGAGAGGCAGGAGCTTCTCCGTAGTTATGTTTTGTTTGTTACTCATGAGGCTGGGAGGTGCTATCTGCTTAGTTTTGGTGCTATTTGTTTGGTCGAAATAGTGAAGGATATAAGGTAGTAGTTGGTCCAGGGTAGGGGTTGAATAGATGAGATAGAGGTCTCAGTATTGAGGTCAGTGACCCAGTCTATAGTTATACCTTTTTCGTGAGTGGGTTGGTTAACTCTTTGCGAAAAGCCTAATTCAGTTAGGGTGACAGAGAGAATCTTCACCTGGTGGTCATTGGGGTCTAGGTAGCCCAAGTTAAAAACACCTAACAGCAGTATTTGCAAAGTATGTTGACCGGGAGTAAGGACCAAATGTCTTCTTCAAAAGTTCCAATAGGGCCTGGCGGTCTGTATATTGAGTGGATGGTTAAGGTGCTTGTCTTGGTCATGGCAAGCATAACTGTGAGTAGTTTGCAGGAATTAACGGAGGGAGATGTAGTTACTCTGAGCACAAGACTAGCCTTAGTGATGACGGCAATGCCGCCCCCTTTTGACTTGACTCTATCAGCTCTCACAATGGTATACCCATCAGGTATGGCTATCAGGAGGGGGTCCTGCAGCCTTGTGTAACAATGTCTCAGACACAACTAAGAAGTCTATGTAACCTGGAATGGCCTCCCCTTTGGAATTTGTATTTGTATTTGTTTATTTATAAAGCGCCTTACGCCAAAGCGCTGTACATGGAACATTACATAAAACATGAACGATATAACAGTGAAGCAATTACAATAGGAATCGATCAAGCCATAAAACAGTGTGAAGAGCAATTAACTGAGTGGGATAGGGAGGACGGGGAGAGGGACAGGGTAGGGGGGAGTGGAAGAAGAGGGAAGGAGGAGGAAGGGGGAGGGAGGAGGAGGGAAGGAAGGAGAAGGGAGGGGGGAAAGTTGGGGATAAGAGTGGGAAAGGGGGGAGGTGGAAGGGGAGGGATTTCAAGGCGGGGAATGGAGAAGGAGAGATTTAAGGGAAGTACGGAATGAGGTGAAAGTGGGCTAGAACGGATATCAAGAGGAAGGAGTTCCAATGTAGGGGTGCTAAGAGTTGGAAGGAGCGAAAACGAGAGGAGGCACAGGGGGGTGGGGGTGAAATGAGGAGGAAATGGTCAGCGGAACGAAGGGAACGGGAGGGGGAGTAGAAGGAGAGAAGGGAGGAGAGATAAGGGGGGGCAAGACCATGGAGAGATTTGAAGACAAGGCATAGGAATTGGAAATAAAGTTAGGTGTGAAAGGGAAGCCAGCCAAGGTAGGAGAGAGAGAGGTAGAGATGGAGTCACAGGGGGTGAGGAGACACAGGGTGCGAACAGCAGAGTGGTAGATGGATTTAAGAGGGGCAAGGTGAGAAGTAGGAAGTCCAAAGAGTAGGGAAGAGCAGTAGAAAAGGTGGGAGAAGATAAGGGAGGAGATTAAGAGTTTAATGGTGTGGAAAGTGAGAGAGGGACGGATTGTGAGAGAGGGAGGGAATGAGGAAAATCTCCAATTATTTAGCCTTTACAAGACCTACCCTCTTCTAGGTCTTTTTTCTGTGGCTCAGCGATGACAGTTCAGATCGCCCTCTCCAGCACCATGATGCCTTCGGGCGGCCGTGCACTATATAAGTGAACATAACATAACATAACCTGTGATAATTAAGTCCGATATATCAGTGACATGGGCCATCAGCGTTCAGGCATTGATTAAGGCACCTTTTAATAGAGGCCAAGTCTCATCTATGCGGTTAGTTTGCAGTTTTCCTGGGTTGTCTCTTTTATTGGGAAGCTTTGATGTGCGATTCTTAGTTACTGACGGGGGGCCAATTAGGTATTTTGTTTGGGCTGTAGGGCGAGGTTACTATGAAATCTTGAACCAAGCCTAACGTTTCTGTTTTCAGTAGAGCAAGGCTGGTTAGGTGTAGGTTTCTTAGCATAAAGGTTGATCCATTGAGAAGGGGTTAGGGATTTAGGGGCCGATTCATGGAACAAATGTGCGCTGAAAATCTGAGCGCAAGCTGGGGCAAGCGTGAGAAAGCAAGCGCACGCATGTGATTCAAGGAAGGCACTGCGCATGTTTTCCACTGGTTGTGCGCCAAATCCGTGCATGGCGCAAGCAAGCGCACACGTCATCAAACGGCGTGCACTACGCGCACAGGGAAAGCACACACAACAAAAGTGGGCGGAACAGTGGGCATAACACGCGGAATGAGGAATAACGTGTGAAAAAGAAGGCGAACTGGGGAAGTACTGGAGGGAACTACACGGAATGCCCACACGCATGCGAACAACCTGTATTCATGGATTGGAATACGGGAAACCCGCGCACGGCAAAAGACGCGCACAGGCATCAACGCGTCTGCCACACGAAGGCAGGCAGAAGCGTCCCGCGCACAGTATAAAAGTGCGCGCAAACAACAAACATGTATATACAGCTACGATGAATGCCCCATTTGTCGCAGCACTGATCGTGGGGCACCGCAGGAGGAGGAGAATAGCCAGGGCCTGCATTTTTTCACCCCGGACAAGCCTTTTTGGGATGCCTGATGACCAGGTCTATGGCAGGTATAGGTTTCCACCTTGTATCATTCCAGACCTGGTCAGGGAGTGGGAAGATGACCTTACATCCACCACCCTCTGCTCCAAAGCATTGAGCCCCTTGGAGAGGGTGCTGAATGTCCTGCATTTATTGGCCATTGGGTCATTTCAGCGGACTACTGCCATAGTGGGGGGGTCTCACAGGCCATGCAGTCATGCTGCGTACACCAGGTGTTGGCAATCATCACTGCACGCCCCTCAGTCCGCAGGCACATATACATGCCCAGAACACCCGCAGAAAGGCAGGCCATTGTCCAGGACTTTTACAGGGTGGCACACTTCCCCAAAGTGCTCGGTGCCATAGATTGTACCCATGTGGCCCTACGTCTGCCTCAGGCCACTAAGCACATCTACCGAAACCGCAAGCACTGGCATTCCATCAACATGCAGGTGGTATGCGATGCAAAGGGAATCATCACCTCTGTCTATGCAAACTACCCTGGCTCCACCCATGACAGTTTCATATACAGAATGTCTGCCCTGAGCCGGGCCCTGGAAGCTGGGCAGCATGGCGACACATGGCTCCTAGGTGAGTACAAATGCCCGTGCACATGCATGCATGTCACACACACACAAATACACAAACCCCAATAATCACAACCATCATCACCTCTCAAGGGGACAGTGCCTACCCTTTGAGCAACCACATGATGACGCCAATCCGCAACTCCACCACACTACCCCAGGTAAGCTACAACGCGGCCCATATTGCAACCAGGGCCATAGTGGAGCACACATTCGGAGTGCTCAAGTCACGCTTCCGCTCCCTTGACTGCTCTGGCGGGCAGTTACTCTATGCACCCCCAGTAGTGTGCAGGATCATTGTGGCAGCATGTGTCCTGCACAATTTTGCAACACGACAGGGCATACCGGTGGACACAGTGGTGCCCCCACATCCCCAACCACAGGCACAGGCGCTGCCCATGGGAGGGGATAGGGCACGTGGCGAGGAAGCCCGGACCCAGCTTGTGGCCACATTTTTCACCTAAACTCCCACCCCTGCAGAGTGCACACAGGCCTGGCACATACCAGGTGACAATCGATGATGCCAAAGAGACAGTCAACTGTCACAACCTTACCAACCTGAGAATATTGCCATGGAAGTGCCACATTGTGTGCATCCCTAGCTACTTAAACATAAGCAATTCTGTGTGACCACAAGGCACACATGCAAGTTGTGAATCACACAGGCCTGCAAAACAGGCCATGACTATCACTGTTATGTCACCCAAAACCTCCCAAACCACAACAGGACATGGCAAGCAATAGCTATAAACCAACACAGTACCAATAAGGTACACATTGACATGTGAAAAATGTAAAGTGGCATCAGACAATGATGCCTGACTAGGAATCAGATGAAATGACGGACCAACAACCTCCCACACAAAAGAACGCATACCCAAATGCATTCCAACAGTTGTAGTTGTAACATAACAATGAATGCCTGCCTACATGCACATTGTGCATAGCAAAATCAACACTGCACCTTCTGTGTGCCGTGTCCACCTCATGCAACACACTGCTCAGCGCACAGCATAGTGAACAGCCATTGTGTGTGACGCACACCCTAAGCATCACATCTAAGCGACTAACTACATCAAAAAGCATAATACGCATGTGCAGGATCCACAATTGGTCATAGATCATGTGCTGCAGGGACACAGTGGGCACCAGAAGGCAAACAGAGTGTGCATGTGGACATGGGTGGCTGTACATGTAGTGGATCATAGTGCGAGTGTTTGGGTCAGTAGGGACATGCACTCAATATATGCATGTGCAATCAAGTGACCATCAGTGTCCTCTACACATCACATGTGAACATTCACCATGTGTACACCCCAGCATGTCAAGCCACAAATATTCCCTCACACCTGAAAGCTAAACACAACACATGGACAGGCATTGATCAGCAGAATACATCATGTACATAGGATACCGCAATTACAATGTCAGTTTGCGCATCACACTGTAGGGCAAGGTAACTGTCAACAACAAAACACCCCCCCCTCACAAATCACCATGGCCCACTGTACAACAGCACCTGGGTTATGTAGCCTTCATAGTTGAAGTTCACCTGGCCACAGGATCACCCTTCCCCTTTGTCAACATCTCCCACCTTGTGTGCAAAAAGTGTCCAGCACCCTCAGAGGCCACCTTGACTTGCAAAAACACCAAATCAAAGAGAACTGAAAGCAGACCAAAACAGAAGCCAAGCAAAAAGCCTGCAGGCAGCAAAACAAACCAGAAGAGCCTCCAGTAGATGACTTGAAGTAGCAGTACGTCACAAAGCACAAGTACTACCACAATGACGCAACAACCAAGGTAGCACAATAAAACAATGTCACAACAGGATGTGTATGTTGTGTGGTACATAACACAGAATAATGCAGCACAAACTGATGTTTACTGTCACAGCTCCCGTGTACAGGTGCAGGAGTGGCACAAACCAACCACCCCCACCGTGGTCGGGGTGCCTGCAAGGTCAAACTCACACAGGCCTCTGAGACCCTGGTGGGGAAGGAGGGTCAGGGATATGCAGTCGGGACAGGCATTGCTATACTGGATAACCGGAATGAGGGGCAGGAGAGGGGAGTAGGAAATGCACAAAACTGTACTCCTCACATTTACACATACACAAGTACACCAAACCTGATCATCATGCACATAGTAACAAATTAATCAAATGGAAGACAAAGAGAAACTTATCTCTGTGGTGAGTGCTGGCCTCCTGCCTGCACACTCTCAGGTCCGGTAACAGGAGCAGTTTAATGCTGCAAAGAGAGCCACAGTTACTAATCTGTGCGTGCCCATAACACACAAACACACCACCATATATGCCCCAAAGTAACAAAATACTCTACAAACAAACAATCTGGTGTGGATTCTTCGTACCCATACGTATCATCACCCCTGTGATGGTTCATACACAGTCAATGCATTAAGTCATGCACCGCTGGGTGCGTTACAAATGGAAGACCAATGTGTCACGAATCACACAACATGCAATGTTCCCTGGGTAAGCAGCCAGAAGCAAATAGCAAGGTATGACTTCAGAACAAGTCGTGTTCCACCATGACCCAAATAAAGTAGGTAGTGCATGTGTCAATTCTACATGGTAATGAAATGCACTGCACACGAGTCTGTCCCTTGCAGTCTGTCCCTGTGAGCTGCTTCTTTCCATGTCTTGCAATGCTACATGGCTAATACAAGTGCCTCAATCGACCATGGTGGACCGGAGGCTATGTGCCACTGGCCCTGCAGGTTCCCCAGACAACTTAGACATCGACTAGCCATTATTCCACCAACGCATCTCAGCTGTATTGTGCTCTTCAACACCGATATTTGTCCAAGCCCACCGTCAGTGCTGCTACTAAGCATGCATGTGCAACTGGCCAGGTGGAAGGTCTGCTGCGTTGTGGCCCCCCTGTGCTGCTCACCTTGCCTGGAGTCCCTTGAAACACGTCAGCTGTTTTCAGATGCATGCGCGCAATCCCTGTGCCTCTGCTTCCGCACACATGCACATGATATGATATGATCGTTTATTTATATAGCGCCTATACCCAATGTGTTTCAAAGCGCTCCAAGGCAAGGGAGGGAACAAGGGAAAATACAACCATATTCTTACAGGCCATGAACAGTAAGGATGTGAAATTAACTATCATACTCGGCCTGACGACATTTCAGATAGTGCAAGAGCTAAAACATAGATAAGGAAGGGAGGGGGAGAGTGGGAAGGAAATGTAAACAGACAGGCGACTACTGTACTAGGCCTGACGACATTTCTGGTAGAGCCGAAGAAAAACAAAAGGTGAGGGAGAGGGGTGCAGAAAGGGAGGGGAGGAACAAAACAAGCGACTATCATACTAGGCCAGACAACATTTCAGATAGTGCTGGAGGGGCAGTGGGGAGGAAATAAACAGTTATGGGAGGGTGGAGGAAACAGACGAGGTTGCTATCATATAAGGTCCAGGGACAATTCTGATTCCATGTCGGCACCACCAAACGTTTCCAGCTTCCAGACGTCCAATGACCCATGTCTGCTGGCAAAGGTGGTCTGGAGGCTCATAACCTGCACAAAGTGCATACAACACATGATTAATGCTTTAAAATCATCTGTGTGTGTCTCTTCAGGCATTACATGACTGGACCATGTCAGAGACGTACATCACAAATCACACCATCAGTCCGTCTTTCACAGGCAAACTGTTGAACACACCATCTACACCATGAATTGCAACAAGCACATGTACAGTATAGATAATAAACATACTACACAATGAATAGCAATGAATGTACACATCAATCATGAAACCCCCATCTAGGCAATGAAGAACAGTGTTCAATAACACCTCTATCATCCCCACTAGGGGTGTTAACACAAGTTTCACAGCAGCAGACATGCCACAGATATGACAGTCCAGAGCCCTTGTGTAATAGGCTGTTACACCGAACCATCCTTGCGAGCCCATGGATAAGGGAAGCAGGAGTGGCATATGTGAGTCAAGGACCCCAAGCTGCAAACACATACACAAGACAAGTTTGAAGGGCCCAGCTGGAACAGACAGTGGAAGCTTTCAAAAGCCACAAAGCACCACACTGTCACATGAAAGCAAAATAGACAAACAATTTTAAACTATATTAACTAATTACACAAACTATGAAAAACCTACATTACCTATTTAAACTAACTATCAAATTGAAATTAAACTAACTAAACCAAAAGAAAAATCAAAAATGGCCACATACGACCTGGGGGTGAGGGGGAGGCACCCAGCAAGGGGGAGGTACAGGGTGCTGCTCAACAGCCACATACGATGATGTTGAGGAAAAAAAAAACCTCCATGGGCTCAACACCTGCACATCCCGACCTATGTGGGAGATAGACTGTCGTCCGAGACTGGCTCTTTCTGGAAAGGAGGATGTGTCACAAGAGCCTGACAACGCTTAACGGCAGCTTGCCGCTCGTCGGCAGCAAGTATGCCGGACGGGTGAGCCTGGTTCTGTGCGGCGATCACACGTAGGTCTGCATGCAGAACCTCCCGTGATACACATGCAAGGTAGCACGTGTAACAAAGAGTTCCTCCTGCAAGCCCTGGCTGGACAACTGCTGCACCTCCCGGCAAGCATGTAGCTCAGCCGAGATGGTACGCTCAAGCTGCGCAAACCTCTCCTCTGCCCGTTCCCTCTGGGACCTCATAAGGACACCCAGAGTGGATCTGAGGGAAGCATACTATTGCCTCATGGCCTCCATGTGTGCCTCTGCATGAGCAGCAATTGCTTTACGCAGAAATGACATTTCAGCCTGGCGTGCCCTGTCTGAGGCTGCCATGCCCAGCCTGAGCGAGCGGGCCGTGGGCCGTGCCACCTGCTGCTGGAGAAGCACCTGCCTAGCAGGGGGGAGCACGGATTGGGCCACACGCTCCATGCCCTCAGCGATGTTCTCCATTGCTGCCCCCTGCTGTTCAGAATTGGCAGTAACGTATAATGCGGTTGCGCGCGGTGACCGCTTTGCTGGGCTTGACCCCTGCGGGATCCAAGGACTGGGTGTCCTCGTTGTGTCGGCACCGACCGCGGCTGCACGACTACATGCCCCCGTCAACGTGATGGCCCAGGCACATCAGTGACTGGTGTGGAGGGTGACCCTGCATCCCGATCCACCACAGGCTGAGGTTCCAAGACTGTCTGACCCTTCAGTGCAGGTGTCGCAGACAGAGGAGTGCTCACATCAGAATCACTCACCCCTGACATATGGACCTGATGCTCGTCCAACTCGACATGGACGTCAGAGTGGTCATCAGGGCGGGACTCATTGCCAGCCAGAGACAAGATGGACTGTAGCACATGTGGGTTTTCGTGGCCTACCTCCCCACGACCCCCACTTGTGCTGGGTTGCTGTAGTGATAACAACCCTGTGCCTGGCATGATAACACCATCCTCTGGCTCCATTGCGTCATCATCTGAAAAGTAGAGAGAAATAAGGTCACTATACATGTTAGAAGCACACAACACACACACACAGACACCAAACACATCAAGCAGACATGTCACACACAAAATAGAACCTGCCATGCTTGCTGGGTCAACTTGAAATTGCTTCTGTTATTAGGCATGTCAAAAGGTGTCAGTTTGCACTGAAGTGGGTCAATGCAGTGCAGCAAATATGTACGTTACTCACTATCTACATGTACAAGAACTTCATGATGTGTGTCATAAAATGTGAAGGCAGTGCAAGGTCAACTTCAGGCATCACGTGCAATGTGCATTCAATGGGTAGCATGTCTACAAGCAATCCACCCCTCCCCCCAAGTGCAAATGCAGGGATGCCTAACATGGTATCAAAAGGCCGAACATAGAACTGTGTATTGACTGACAGTGTTGACTAGCATCAACAGCATCATATGAATCAAGTAACAACACAGCAAATGATGATATGACAGTAAGCAGGACACATGATGAAACCTCTGGAGTACACCCACGTGTGAAGAAGACACTACACCAGTTGGACAGAGTCATTGGCCATTAAATAGGCTGAGGCCTGTGACTCACACAGACTGTCAGGCCCTAAATATGTGTGCAACGCAGTACTGAGCCACATTGGACATGGGAAGGCTGATGAAATGCCATGCAATGTATGTCACCCAGGACTTGCATTACAGTGATCATCCAGTCAAGGACACATAGGGGCATGCGTGGAATGCATATGGAGCATGAATGGGCACTCATGTCCCTGCGGGGCATCTGACCTCTGCAAAGTACAAGTGAGATACCCTGCATCAAGTACTAAGGATGTACCACAGAGCATATGTCTGGCAGATTGGCCGCTGGAAGTTAGCATGTACACAGGACGCATGAACAGGGAAGTACCCGGCGGCAATATTGAAGCAGACCAGTGCAAAGGTGGAATTGGGGTGCAGAGCGGGGGTGGAGGGGCAAGGGAGCATGCCTACATGGAGTACCTGCATGCAGGCAGAGGACACATGCATGTCAGTCATGCTATGACATTGTCCCTGGGCTGAGAGGAAGGTCACCTCACGCTACATGCAGAAGGGCCAGTGAGCTGGAAAATGGACCGGAGGGGCATACTGGTAACCAGCATGTGAGTAGGGTGCAATAGTGGTGATGCGGACAGTCCCCGTCTGCTCCACATGTCCACTATCCTGCAGAGCAGACATGCATCAGTGAAGCATTGCATTACTTGCACATCAGAACCATGTACACGTGACATGTAGTGGCAGTCATGCACAACACATCACACAAGTAAAACACACACGTCCTCAACAAACAAGCATCAACACTCACTGGACGGGGCATCAAAGTCTGGCATCTCTCCCAATCCTTGGACCGATTCAGATGGTATGAAGTCCGCTACGAGTGACTCATGCGGAGTAAGGTCTTCCTTCTTAGGTGGTGGCCCACTGCCAGTCACCAGAGTCAAGTTGTAATTTGAGGCAGGCTTAGTTTTAGCGCTGCGTTTGAGGTCATTCCAACGCTTTTTGCACTCTTGCGCCATGCGCACCTCATGACCGAATGCACTTACATGTTCCGCAACTTGCTTTCATTGGGTATCATGGTGGGCAGCCGTAGTCTGACAATTAGAACCCACTAGCATGTCACGGCTGTGGTCCCACACGTAGTCCATGAGGAAGTCAAGTTCCTGTTTGCAGAAAGGCTTCTTCCTCGACGTGCAGGAGGTCGTGGCTGTGTGTGGGGTCCCAGCCTATGCTGTAGGTGCAACCTTCCTCCTCTTGGATTGCGGCGCAGACCCTGGCTGGCTAATGCCGCCCTGATCAGTATGGCCAGTGGGTTCGGTGGATTGAGCCAAGGGAGTGGCAGGTGGAGGGACAACCAAAGGCCTGACTTGTGTCAGTGGCATCTGGGTGCCCTCTAATAGACCCTGCGCAGCAACATCCGCTGTGGCAGGGTCATTGACCTCAACTGTCCTGGTTGGCAGACTCACAACCGGGGTGTTGTTGGCTGCATCTGCCCCTGCACTTGCCAACACCCGGCTGTTCGGGGCAGCAGATGACATAACTGCCCCAGGGACACGTGTCTTGGTCAGGGCAGCCCTGCGTGCCCCTACGGTTTCCCTCCTGGCCTGTTGGAAATCTTCCAAGGGCTCTTCAAGTGCCAACGCAGCCTGCGCTGGCAGACCCTGAGCCTGGGTGGTGGTGTCTACAGAGGCCCCTGAAGCTACCACTACCCTTGGGCCCGTGACAGTCGATGAAACGGACTGCCGGGTCACACAGGCGCCAGTGCCAGATGTAGAAGCTGCATCTCCCGGAACCACAGGGGGTGGTGGCATGACTGCACCGACACATGGCACAACATCATGCTCAAGCGGTGTACCCCTGCCTCTTCCCCCTCTGCGGCCACCCTGGACACCCTGGAGTCCCCCTACTCCCTGGTCACCCCGGCCAGGTCCCTGACCATGCCCACCACAAGGATGACGCCCTGCTGAGGCACCCCTCACCTTTGGTGGCCTCCCAACCATGGCACAGATGTAGTAGTGCCGGCACAGATGGAGTAGTGCCAATGGGAGGTGTACACCACAATTGACCTGGGCAATTGGGGTGAAGGGGGTGGGATGCAAGATGTTAACAGCCCCCCTGCCCCTGCAAGGCTGTATGTGACCCCGGTGATGTAGTGACGGGTCACGCAATGCTCAGGCACGCCAAAACTGCAGTAAAACCGTGCATGCAACCCTGCAGCCTACGTGCGTGGAGTACGCGGTGGCACCCAGTAACAAGAAAAACGCATACGCGTGGGACACGCAAGCTACTATGACGTCGAAAATGGGGGCGATACACAGGGGCACCCGCAGTGAGAAAAATAGCATGCGCGACTCACCATCTGACTAGCGTGATGCAGAAAAACACGCATAGCCGATACCCCCGCCAAAGGAAGAGATACGTCCTTGATAGCTGTGAAGTTGTGATGGCGCGCTAAACAACACGAAGCAGCAACACACGTCGGTCTCCACGAAAGGCACATACAGCAAACTGCTGGCCCCGCTCACCTTTAACCCGTGCTGAGGGAAACGCCCACGCGCGTCAAGTCACTTACGCGCGTAGGCCCTTTTCTCGGATTACACGCATTCACACGCGGACGTGCCATTTTTTCACATGCGCTGAACCACTATGCCCACGTCATGAGGGAAACGCCCACGCGCGTAACGTCACAGAAGCGCTTACGCTTTAAGGGCCTTTGGTCCGATGAAATCGCATACGTGTGCTGATGCACTTACGCGCCAAGGGCCTTTCCTCCAATTACACGCTGACGTGCAATTTTTTCACGTGCCAAATCACTCCGTATCAAGCTGGCCATGCAACAGCACACGGAAGACCACTCTCCTGCCCAGAAGGCCGAATTACTGCCCCCCAGAGCCCCGAGCAAGCTCCCAGCTGCCATCTGCTGCTGCCTGACTGCCTGCTGCCCACGTGCCCTGCTATTTGCTGCCTGCACGTCAGCCAGGGGTGCAGTTGCTGTGACCACCCCTGCTGGAACCGAAGACTCCCAACTGGGATACCATCGCTCCACAGCCCAGCCCCAGGACCCAGTTGCCCACCCACTATTGCCAGCCAGAGAGGCAGAGGGCCACCAGCTTCACTGCCAGGGAAGTTGGTGTCCTGGTGGAGCAAGTCCTGGGGCAGTATGATGCCTTCTTTGGAAGTTCGCGCGCTGACTATGAAGGACGGACCAGGATCTGGATGGACATCGAGACTGCCATCAACGCGGAGGCGGTGGCAGTCCACCACTTACAACATGTCAAGAAGAGCTGGGAGGACTTCAGGTCCAGGACCCTCAACAAGGCCCGGCGCCTCTTGAAGGCAGCGGATGCCAAGGGGCACCGGGGCCACCTGTCCGACCACCAAATGAGGGTCCTGGAACGCATACGCCCAGTGTTCCATGTCCAGGTCCTTGAGAGGCAGACCTATCTGGAGTCGAGCGGTAAGTGTACATGCATACTGATTGGACGCTGTGCACGTCGTGGTGTGCCAGTAGTGTGCAGGTGGCACATGTGTTTTTGTAGGGCCATGTAGGGATGTGTGTGAACGGGGGCATGTAGCTGCCACATGTGAGTCCTCTCAGGTGTGAGACACATCGATGGTGTATGTGTTGGTAAGCATGGAGGCCAAATGCAGATGTGGGAGCACACATGATTGAATTTCTGTGTATGTACGTTGGCATGGTTGTGGTGTCACACATGGATGGTGGTTCCAGCTGCATGTATCTGCACTGTGTACATGTGCATGTGTGTGTATTTGACAAGTGTACAACTGTGATGCAACATGGATGCATGTGACACTGATATGTAGAAAGCTGAATGCCAGATGTGATATGGATGGCGATCTCATCACAGCGACAGTTGGTGGAGATGTACACATGTATGTAAGTGTGGTAGCGTGTGTGCATCTCTTGTGTACTCCCCGTGTTTCATGTGATGTAAGGCTCACCTTCTGCTGCTCATGCTGTTGTATGTGTATGGATGGTGCTGCCTGGTGCAATATTGCTGTGGAATTGCTCATGTGTGTGATTTGAAATGACATGTGTGACACTGCCACTCATGTGCATCTGTCATGTGTGTATCAGTCCATTGTACAGTGCCCTGATGCCTGTGTCCTATCTCTCCCTGTCTGCAGCGTGAACTGATGAAGAGGGCGGAGATGGTGCTGTGGAGCTAGGCGGCAGGGATCGCACCGCCAGCCGGAGACGCAAGGCCCGGCTCCCCTCCCAGGTTGTCATCTCGTCAGGGAGTGAGGAGTCTGGTGCCACGTCCCAGGCCACAGCTGCCGAGGGTAGGTCCAAGAGGCGGAGGTCGAAGTTGGACTCCTCGGCAGCAGAAGGGGCAGCTGAGACCCCACAGGGTTCGACGGAGGAAGATGTCACAGAGTCATCCAGGTTGGTGGGGGTTTGGTGGAGGAGGAGGCCGTGGAAGGGACAGACACGGGGTCTGGAGGTGGGGATTCCACTGGTGCTAGTGGTGCAGTGCAGGTGCAGGGACAGGAGGCAGCACAGGCCGCCGCAGAGGTGCCTGTGTGTAATCCTGTCCCCGATCCTGTGACTGCATCATCCTGCACCAGCAGGGATGCCTACGTCCAGACCCGTTTTCAGGGAGGGGATCCGCTTAAAACAACTGGCCTTCCGCTCCCTGTGGACGTGGCTATCCGGGACCGGGTTTAGCCTGTCCTGAGTGGGATGGCGTTGCTTCAACTGGGCATGCGAGGTGACCTGCAGTGTTTTCGTGAGGACACTGCACGTCATCTCGAATGGCTCGTTGACTGCGTTGACCTATTGGGACGGGTCACCCAGGCCGGATTCCTCCGTTTGCTGGACCTTGTTCCAACCCCCTCCTCACCCGAACCCCCTATGCACCAGTGGTCCTCCATGCCATCTTCCCACCCATGTATCACCTGGGTACCCTGTGGAGCTGCCTCTGACACTGCAGCCAGGCTGGTGGAGGACACATCCCTGCCACAGTCGGGAGCCGGACGTCCAGCAGGGGTGGCCACCTCAACAACTGCACCCCAGCCGGAAGAGGACGTGCAGGTAGCAAGAGCCAGGGCACAGGCACAGCAGCAGCAACAAGGTGGGAGCCATGATGGCTCGGGGCCTTCAACATCGGAGGGGCAGGCATTGGCCAGAGGGCAGGAGGACCCAGGATTGGAAGTGTCTTTCGTGTGGCAGAGGTTGCCCCACACCATAGATGTGGAGCAGCAGAGGGCAGAAGAGGCACGGCTCACGGTGGACAGGGCTGAGAACTCCATGTGGAGGGCACTGAGGCGGGCCGAGTGCCTCGAGGAAATTCGCAGGGAGTTGGAGGTGAACATGTCATCATCCCTGCGAACCCTCGGGGCCATGGAAGAGGACCGCCTCCAGGACATTGAGCGGGAGTTCGATGATGCCCTGGCCCGGGACATCGAAAAGTGAGCCGTGGGACTAGCCCCCTGCCATTGTAAATAGTTTTTAGAGTTAGATTTCCTTTTCCTTTGATTTGTGGTGAGTGGACTATGCCACACACATTTGTATATATTTTATTAGGTAGTTTCTTAGGTTGGTTTCATTTCTTTCGTTGGGCTCATGGACCCTTGATAATGTATTGTACATAGTTGGACAATGGATTATTTCGAATTTTTTCTTTTGATTTCACCATGGATCAATGGATTTTTCTTTTTACGTTTCCTTTGGATTTGCATTGGTGGAGGGAGAGTTTTGACTATTTTTCTTTAGGATTACTTTGGATTGGTTGTACTTTTCATTTACTCATCTTTTGCACATGCTTTTCATTTCATGTTTGCTATTTTGTTATGCTTTCCTTTCATTGCTTTATTTTTGTACATAATACATTTTCATATTTTAGTTCATGTGTGGGATTCGCTCATTGGGTTAATGCATGTGAAGATGTGGGTTTACACAATCAATGACAACCAGTGTGTGTGTGTGTGACGGACATGTGTTGATGTACATAGTTGATTTTTGGTTTGTATCTTGAGATAGGCATGTCAGTGTGGGGTGGATTGGGAAATCATTGCGTCTCAAGTATGGGGTGGCGTGCTGTGGTATTTTGGTGTAGAAGTGGGCCATGATTCTGCATCTTTACTTCATGTAGGGGGGACATGAGTGGGGGCCTGCTGGCAGGTGCCCCTCACTGCTGGGGGATGGGGGTGCTGGGGGACATGAGTGGGGGCCTGCTGGCAGGTGTCCCTCACTGCTGTGGGGTGGGGGTGCTGGGGGACATGAGTGGGGGCCTGCTGGCAGGTGCCCCTCACTGCTGGGGGGTGGGGGTGCTGGTGGACATGAGTGGGACATGAGTGGGGACCTGCTGGCAGGTGCCCCTCACTGCTGGGGGGTGGGAGTGCTGGGGGACATGAGTGGGGGCCTGCTGGCAGGTGCCCCTCACTGCTGGGGGGTGGGGGTGCTGGGGGACATGAGTGGGGGCCTGCTGGAAGGTGCCCCTCACTGCTGGGGGTGGGGGTGCTGGGGGACATGAGTGGGGGCCTGCTGGCAGGTGCCCCTCACTGCTGGGGGGTGGGGGTGCTGGGGGACATGAGTGGGGGCCTGCTGGCAGGTGCCCCTTACTGCTGGGGGGTGGGGGTGCTGGGGGACATGAGTGGGGGCCTGCTGGCAGGTGCCCATCAATGCTGGGTGGGTGGGGGTGCTGGGGGACATGAGTTGGTGATCACTAGTGCAAGGTGACATGTGGCTTGGCTGGTGTCATGCCCCTGCACTCACCCCCACTCCCACTTTCTCCCTCACACCCGTCTCCCCTACGTGGCGCTTCTCGCCATCATGTTTTCCACCCACATCAGCAGGGGAGGCACGGCAGGCGGGATACCACGGTGGGCAGACCCGCCTCTTTTCGCCCTTTTCCACGGTGGCGGTTGCCATGGCGCCTCCTCCACACCAGGCGATGCCAGCATACCAGGAAGCGCCGGCAGCACCAATCGCTGGCCGCGTTGCGCTCCGCGTAACGCTCGCGAGCGGTCACTTGATGCGTCACATGACTCCGTTCGCAGCTTCAATAGAAGCCGGCAAATGCAGCGCGTCGCTTCACAGCTACTTCTCCGGAGGACTGCCAGGTGTTACTTACTGCATCTTGTTACTATCCTTACCTCGACCTCGGAATGTTTTACTTGGACTTGCTTTGGATTACCCTTGGACTTTGGCGCGCTCTCTGACCCCCCGGATCATCTTGACCTCTGTTTGAACACTGGACTTGGCTCTGGATTATCCCTCTGTTTCTGAAACCTCGTATTGCTTCAAGTTTTGCCACAGTTCAAGTTCTTGCTTCACCCAGGTGTTTCCGGAGTGCCAACTGCATCATCCCAGCCTGCTGTTGGTTTCCCCTGCTGTCTGTGTAGGTCTCCTACCTATACTACCATCCTTTAGGTAAGCTGGTGTCACTGTACCTTGTTTGCTCCCTCTGCCAGTTGCCTTTTGGGTGTTACCTTGATTCTGACCCTTTGCCTTACAGCACTCAGGGGTCCTTCTGGCATTCCCGGTACCAGGCTGACGACGACACTCCACACCTGTGGCCTCAAGGATTGCTAGGGCAGTTATTTTTTCCTGCTCGAGCGGTACTTGGGGACGGAGGTATTACATAACTGCACGACCATCAAGTCTGACCCATCGAGTTAGAACAGCTGGGGGGCATGCCCATGGTGGATGGGCTGCCTGCAGGACATGACCAGGGGTGCAGGGCAGTCCCCTGTGGTGTGGGCTGCCTGCAGGGGCCGTGGAGGGGATAGAGGGCACACCTGGGAGGACCCACACTGCCAATTCACGTGTAGGACTCCCCGCGCACCCCAGAAATACACATACCCAGGGGTGGACTGGCCAGTAGGGAACTCTGGAGATTTCCCGGTGGGCCTCTGCACCCTGGTCCTCTTTCCTGTGGTATTTCTACATTTTCTCATAGGAAAAGCATTGGGCTTTCTGAAAATGTGTCATATGGGGCCACTTTGAACTTTATTTCCAGGGCCTCTTTTGGTTCCCAGTCCAGCCTTGCACATACCCCGCTCCAATCGCCTGCGAACCCCAGTAATACACGTACCCCACTCGCACAGGGCCTATCGCGTGTGAAAATTCCTGCGAACTCCAGTTATACACGTACCCCACTCGCACAGGGCCTATCACGTGTAAAACTTCCCGCAAACCCCAGTAATACATGTACCCCACTCGCACAGGGCCTACTGTGTGTGAAACTTCCCGCAAACCCCAGTAATACATGTACCCCACTCGCACAGGGCCAATCGCGTGTGAAATTTCCCGCGAACCCCAGTAATACACGTTCCCCACTCGCACAGGTACTATCGCGTGTGAAACTTCCAGCCAACCCCAGTAATACACGTACCCCACTCGCACAGGGCCTACCGCGTGTGAAACTCCCCGCGAACCCCAGAAATACACATGCCCCACTCGCACAGGGCCTACAGCATGTGAAACTCACCGTGAACCCCAGAAATACACGTGCCCCACTCGCACAGGGCCTACCGCATGTGAAACTCCCCGCGACTCCCAGAAATACACGTGCCCCGCTCGCACAGGGCCTACAGCGTGTGAAACGCCCCGCGAACCCTAGAAATACACGTGCCCCGCTCTCACAGGGCCTACCGCGTGTGAAACTCCCCACGAACCCCAGAAATACATCTGCCCTGCTCGCAGAGGGCCTACAGCATGTGAAACTCCCCGCGAACCCCAGAAATACATGTGCCCTGCTCGCACAGGGACTACCGCATGTGAAACTTCCCGCGCATGAGCGGGGTACGTGTATTTCGAGGGGTGCGCAGGGAGTTTTACAAACAATTGGCCTAGCGCGAGCGGGGTACGTGTATTCCGAGGGGTGCGCGGGGAGTTTTAAATGCATTTATGTTGTTGGGGGCTGTATGCTGGTCCACTGGCCTGTGCGCCATGTACTGGATTTGTGCGCTGTTCATGGTGCACGGGTGGGGTTGGGGGCGTAACTGGCGCTGCTGCAGGGTCGCTGCGCCACTCTGCGCCACGGCTGATTATGGATGTTAAAATCCATGAATACGCTGTGCGCCGAAATGGGTTTTGGCGTACGCGGCTGGCGCAGACTGCCGCAAGCGCACACTGTGCGCCAGTCGCGTGCGCCACATGTGTGCTGAATTCTATGAATTACCTCCTTAGTGTCTTCCGCGTTGATGGCTAGTTTGGCACTGATGTCATTGGTAATTTGACTTAGTGCGGGTAGGAATGTAGTAGGTCTGAGATTAAGGTCGTGCGAATTATGATGTTAGGGTGGCAGAAATTTGGTGGGTTTGATCCCTGGTATTGAAGATGGGGTCATGTTTATGGTTACTTTTAAGATCCCTAGAAGGGAGTGATTGACTACTGTGGCGTAAGTGGAGGCCTGAGCTATAATAAGCAGGAGGGTAAGTAAAAAGTGGCTAACAGTGTGCATGTTGGGAGCAAAGTCGGCTGTTGGATAAGGCGTCTCTGGTATGAGGCCTGGCCGACTATAGGTTAGATAGCATGTAGATTGTGTATAGTAGTGTATCAGCGGCAGTAGTATTGCAGACTAGTAGTTGCTGTCTGGAGAGCTAGTCAGCAACATCATTGAAGGATTTATAATGTAACGTGATGGCTAACAGTGGCTAAAATGACAATAGTGGCCAGTAGCATGGTGAATTCAAACAGAAGAAAGGCTAGCAGTGTCTTATAGACTTACAGTGGCTGAAGTGGCAGTAGTAGCAATTAACCCAGGGCACAAATGATTGTAAGCAGCACAGAGGTACAAGCAAAATAGTGAGTAGCAATGTCTGATATATTAGTAGTAGCTGGAATATTCAGCGGTAACAAGCAGCACAGTGATTTTAGGCAGTACAATGTCTGATATAATAGTGGTAACTGGAGTATCAGATGTAACAAGCAACACAGTGATTTTAGGCAGTACAATGGCTAACATAGACTGGAATGCTGCAAAATGGTTCATGACAGCACAGTGCTTTGTCGTGACATGAAGTAACAGAGTAACGGGCCGCTTAGTGATAAGCTCTTGCTATTACGTTAGTAAGCTGGTATTGAGGAGGCTAATAGGACGTGCCAGTACTGGAGGCAGTGGCTAAGATGGGGTAAGGCATCATAGATGCATAGCGTGCAACTCCTTAGGTAGGTGTTATAAGGTCTTAGTAGTCTGGTGTTCGATTGACTTCAGGATATGCTAGGGAGAAGGAGCAGGAAGCTTGGAGCGCAAAACATGGTGGACAAGGAGGTTCTGAGCTGATTACCAGTAAATACAAGTTACCCGTAATATACACAGACATCGCACAGGAAATTGTGATATCATACTAGACAGCATAATACAATACCACAATGGTGCAGATCTATATGACGCATCATAGCAGGGTGTCTTGAGTGCCAGGGAGCTGACCGCAAAGGCTTGCTAGTAATAGCAGAGTGCATCTTTGTGGTCAGAGAGGTTAAGGCAGGTGAATAGAAAGATGCAGAGTACTCAAGTCTTGTTGGTAAGTCACATATTGGAGGGCGAGGGTTCTGTGATGGCAAGGGCTATCATGGGTAATGTGTGGTGGGCATCAGGAGCAATGGGGCATCATTGACAGTGGTATCACACTGGAACCATAGGTCAATGCAATACCAAAAACATGTTTCTACCATCTTCTACTAATAAGAGGGATCCTGCCTTACCACAACTTCCCACACCAAACCCTCATTATAATTTCCTCTTACAGCAAGTTTTCTTTTTCTTTTCCTTCTTCTGGAATTCTTGTAATTTTTTTCAGAGACCCATAATATGTGCCCATAGTCTGTCTTCCTAGAGGTGGATCCAATGTTAACCAAGAATAGACTATGCTAATAATCTCGACCTAGCAATGCCTGAAACCCTAACCAGAAGACTATAATGCATGCAAAGGACAGTGGCAAGAATATCCTAAGATTAAAATAGAAGAAATCACATCACCCCAGCCCTTAGTTGTCTACAATGGCTACCAGTCAAGTAACAAATCAATTTTAATTGTATCTGCTTTTCCCATGGATCATTACACAGGCAAGGAGTTGAACTGCTCCAAACAAAAATCACCTGATACATACCTAGAAGAACCTTATGATGTAGCACCAACCTCCAAATAGAAACAGGACACTATGAGAAAACTTAACTCGGAGGAACTACCTTCTCTATTTTCATAGTCAAACTATAGAACTCAATTCTGAAGGAAATCCTGATGATGGAAACCACCTAATCTTCTAGAAAGTGCTAAAAACTGGGTAATTCAACTTGCTAATATAAAAGCAGATCACACAACAATCTACCTTATGGAGAGGCCACTACAACTCCATACAAAGACCAAACCACACCCAGAATCTGCAAACCTTTGCAAAGGCGAATGCCACACGTCTGGAAACAAGCATCCAGTCTACGAGACAAAGCACACACAGAAAGCACACACACACACAGACACCCGTTACTCCTCGTTCTACAAGCATACGCAGATGAGCATAACACAACACATGTCTTATCTGTCTCTTCTTCACTAGCCAACCCACCCTACTTTACCTTACAGAGCTAAGAGAGTGCCTGCAGACCATGGAAATGACAGAGGTGCATGGCATAAATTGACATAACATAACATAACATAACATAATGATATTGAATGTGATCCTTTTACATTATGGCAGTACATCAAACGGCACATTTTTGGTGGAATTCTATAATGGGCAGGGTCTTGTAGGATCTTGTAAGGGAGATATGACAGGACAGTGTCCTAGATTTGGTTTGAAACAAAGTTGACTTTTCACTAATATTTTGTTCTATAATGGGCAGGGTCTTGTAGGATCTTGTAAGGGAGATATGACAGGACAGTGTCCTAGATTTGGTTTGAAACAAAGTTGACTTTTCACTAATATTTTGTTTCAGCCAAATAATTAATTTACTTGCAGGTGAAAAAGAAAAAAAAATCAAAGCTAATGACCATGCTTTCTGTTCTCATTACATGAGAATGGGAATCATGTTTTCAACTATTGCCCAGCAACAGGGGCTGTGTGGGTTAATCATTATAGAAATGCCATAAGGTGGATCCCAAATAATGCTGCAGCTGTCCCTAGATTTATAGAAAGATGCATTCTCAAGGGCTTTTATTATAGGATTAAGGATATCGAAAAATATGACGCCAAATGCGTAACTGGGCTGCTGAATTTAATGCTTTTCACAGGCGAAAGGTGTGAGTGTAGGAACTAAAGACTAGTAATTGTGATTCCAAAATTAATTGTAGGAAAAAGCAATTAAAACAAAAGCTACATTTAGCAGCGAAATTTCAAATATCCTCAGAAGAATTTTCTTTTATTAAAAAAAGGTGCAGTATTATACAAATTGCTGAAAACATTATCAAATAATAAATGCTGATAGGGTATGTGAAATTATTGTACATGTGATTGTTGATTATGGTGACTAATTGTGCGCATGAGAAAGCAAATTCAGGGTTAATGTGCAACATTAATGAAACAGGATGGAAATTAAATATAGAAAACATATTTCGTGTGACAAAGTGTTTAAAATAAAGTTTTGGATACTGACATTCTAAGTAATGATACAAATGTGGATATAGATGAAAGTGAAGGGACCGGCTGCATTGATATTGCAATTTGAATAAAACCTAGCTTCTGGGCATATTTTCAAGCCCCACTATTTAAACAAATACTACTGGAGTAATCTCCCAATTATGGGTATAGGCCTTTTTGATCCTTATCTTTCAAAAAGGAGATTGATCTGACCCCCCCGGATTTCTTTTAATTGCGCTATTAGACAAAGACAACAACATGTTTGCATCAATGATATTTAAAAAGGTGAATCAGTGCGCGAGTACAGTTGAAATCATTGTTTTAAATGAAATTGGTTTTAGAAAGTATATTCCTCGCTAGATAATCTATTGGTATGTTCCTTGCTAGATAAAACCTAGCTTCTGGGCATATTTTTAAGCCCCACTATTTAAACAAATAGTACTGGAGTAATCTCCCAATTATGGGTATAGCCCTTTTTGAACCTTATCTTTCAAAAAGGAGATTGAGCTGACCCCCTCGGATTTTTTTTAATTGTGCTATTAGACAAAGACAACAACATGTTAGCATCAATGATATTTAAAAAGGTGAATCAGTGCGCGAGTACAGTTGAAATCATTGTTTTAAATGAAATTGGTTTTAGAAAGTATGTTCCTCGCTAGATAATCTATTGGTTCTCAATAGTCTGAGCAACAATGCTCTAAGAGAATATGAGACGTTATTAAATTGAGTTTATAACAACCTTTCTGCTGCATTTGATTCAGTTTGTTGAGACTGTTTCAGGAATAAATTAGCCAATGCAGGCAGTCATAAGAACTTCTTTGGATGCATGATAAATGTACATGAGAGCACGATAACAAGGGTCAGGTTAGATGAACAGGGGCATTTTACTGATACAATTCGTATGATAAAAGGGGCTAAGCAGGGTTGTATTTTAGCTACCTTCTTATTTAACATATGTATGAAGGATTCACATCAGTATATACAGGAAGTTAAATCTGTTCCGCCTAAAATAGGATTAACACACATTTACTGGACATTATATGCTGACAATCATTGCCTATTTGATCATACAGAAAAGAGACTTCAAGCCTCAATAGCTGCATTATCTGACTTTGCTGAAAATAATAATTGAACTATTAACATAACGTAATGTGATGCTGTCCAGAAGAAGCAGAAATAATATATAATTTAAGTGGATTGTTAGAGGTCCTCCATTTGGGGTGGTCAGTGAATGTGCATATTTAGGGTTGGAAATCTAACACTAAGCATCAACTACACAATTTAATAGAGATGTCTTCTTTAGAGCTAATTGCAGGGGCGGAATTGAAAATAAATTTTTTTTCATTATCAACAATGATAAGGATTTGTAAACAAAAATCTATGCCCATGATTCTGTATCCATTGGAGTTGCTTAACAACAATTTAGAAGATTATCTTAATAAAATAAAGGTATCTTTTGCCGGGCCAAGTTATGTGTCCCTAAATCAACTTCAATGGCATTAGTTAAATGTGAATTAGGATTAATCTGCTTAAACATCACATTACATTTGAGGGGAGGGGAGCAATGTCTAAAAATTATGTTTGGGGAAGATGACCATAGTAGTAAATATTGAAGAGAGGCTGTTTTCCCTAATAATAATTCTGAATTATCTAATTTTAAGAAAATGAATGAACTTGGGGCATGGCGTGGCTTGGCAACGTGTAAGAAACTTCTCAGCTTGCTCTGATGAGCACCGGGGATCTAACTTCCTCCCAATGACAATGAAGCAGAAAGGTTGAGAAGAAAGTGGTCAGGGGTAACTGGGGTTGTTCATCCATCTCGTGGCACCTTTGGATTGTTGAAGCATTAGGATGGTGGACTTTTAAGTGAAGAGTTGTTGGCCCCACATCTGAAGCAAGATGGCACCATCGTGGACAAGTAAGTCCCAGGTGCTGGCCCATCAGAGATGAGACAAAGGGCTTCTACCAGCCTGATAAAATGCTTCACAGCACTGGAGGTGAGCCAGGTGAGTGGAAGTGGGAAGGCCAATTTGACAGTGCCATCAGTGCTTTCTTCCGAGATATGCACTTTGTAGAGTGGTGGGAGCAATGTGGTTCACATCCTGTGGGAGCTAGCCAAGCAGCTGAGGATGTGAGTCCAGCAAATTGAGTGCTCCGGCGCCCTGGATACTTCTGACTTGAGACACATTTTCCCCTGGTGGCTGGAGACACTGTGCCTGGGAAGATTACACAGTGTTGGCGTCCATGCTGTGTGGTGCAGCAGGCCCTGTTGCAGTGCAGCATCCCTGTCTCCTGTCATTAATGCCCACAAACCCATTAAGCTGCCTAAAGGTAATGACATAATAGCAAAGATGAGGGCTCATGATAATAACAATAAAGGCAAGCAGATAGTCACGGTTCAAGTCCAGAGTGCACCTTTCCCAGACGGCATGAGTGCTGCAGCAATGAAAAGCGACTTAGACTAGCTACTTTTAAGACAAATTAAGGGAAGTGTGGAAGAGTAAACACAGAAGCGCTGCACAAGACTGGCAAATGCTCACGGCAGAAAAGCACATTGGAGGACTTCATCTGCGACCTCCACCATGAATTATCCAAAATGACGGACAAGATCCAAATGCTCTAGGGCCAAATCGCAACCCGACAGCAAAACCAAGAAGATGTAACAATATTCTCATCTGTGGGATATCTAACCAAGTACCCAGTGCTGAACTGGAAGCTTTTGCTCAATACTTATTTTGTGCACTGTTGAAACTTCCTGAAAAAATGTAAATGATTCTGGAGAGAAAATACAGGAACCCTATGAGCAATCTCACAAGAGCAGACTGGATCCCAGACGTTCTCACTAGAGTTTATTTATACACTGTGAAAGAAAATATGATGAAAGTGGCCTGGCAACAGCCAAACTTCTACTTCCGAGATTGTCAAGTAAGGCCATTCCAAGGGCAGGCAGTAATCACGCTCTTCAAAAGATGAAACTTGCACAAGATTACATGAAAGAGGGCCTCGGGGGCGCTGTTGAGCAGCCTATAAAATGTCCGATTAGCTCTTTAGCTCCGCACCACACCAGAACGAAATTGAATGAGGCAGCGGGTACATTGATCTCTTAACTTTCCGATTGTAGATCCTGCGTGCTAATGACGACGGGCACTGGCTGCCCAAATCCTGGAAGGATCGACTACTCCTGAGCGTAAATCTATCCCGGTACGATCTGAGGGAGAGCGGGAGGTCGCCCTGGACCTGTTACACCTGCTGTATGGGACCGAGCCGTGACCCGATCGAGCTCTTCCCTCTACCGGAGCATTGATACGCAAACCACTGCAGGGCGCTGTGAAGCGGCAAACTGCCTGGTCGTTGAGCGGATCAACTCCCCTGACGCTAGTGGAGTGCCTGTTCCGATGGCCACTACCAAGTGCTCCATACCGGAGGACATACAGTCTCTCTGCCTGCACCCTGCTCCTAACTGGTGCCTCGCGTAGGATCAACACTGTGGGTTCATTACTGCCTGAGCACAAACACCTGACAGTACATCTGCGGAGGTCCTGACTCGAGGCACCGCGGGAGACTGACCCGCAATACCACCCTATCCACTGATCCTGCTTGCCATCACCTACAAGAGAACCCCGGATGCAGTTGTGGGCCTGGCTATGTCCTCCTCACCAGCTGCATCAGAGGGACTCCAACTGCCAACACTGTTTTGAGGAGGAGGGAGACGAGCTTGGTGGCTGGGGTGGGCCCTTATGCCCTAGAGCCTGGTCACCAGACCAAAGCCTACAAACAATGAACCCTGGGGACCTGCGAGCATTCAAGGCACCAAAGGACTAGGGGCATGACTCGTACTGCGCACTGTAACGCTACAGATATAACGAGGGGCCGGCACTGAAGAACGTGTGCCCTGATCCACTGTGGAAGGTGGGCAGCAATATCATAAGACGCTTTTTCCTCCATGAGTTGCACCTGCAACGGGCTACGTAGATACAGCAACCACGCTTCTGATCCTACACCTGCTCCTTACATCACTTAACTCAACTAAGTGCTGGGATACACAGTGACACTGACCAAAGTCCTCCCTGGGACCCACCCTATAACTACCCCGGGGGGAGCAGGTGACATTAACTCTTGTGGCCTAGCGCCTCCGCTGTGCTGCTGACCAATTTGATCGAGCCTCCCTCCCACATCTGCTGCAACCCCTGATTAACCCTACAGTAATTCACCGGCCGCTACGTTCCTCGCGGAAACCCATGCTCAGCTGATTCCTTTCCTTATCACCCTCCTATGACCCTACTGCTGGGTGCTGGCATTCTCAGTGACATCAACAGGGCCCGATCTGACGAGTGGCCTTCCTATGCTCTCCCAGAACACAAGCCTGGACTGAGGATCCACTCCACAGATCGGTTGTATCTGTGCTGTGGTGATCCATCGGTCCCCGCGCTGACCTTAATACACCTTAAGACTCCTGGTCCCCTAGGAGGACACTCGTACTGCCCCCCTGAATCTCTCAACCAGCCGTTACCTGCTACCCTGCATGGTCTCCCACCTGGTGCACCTGTCTTCCCCTAGAACTGGTCACTAGCCATCAACTCTTATAAGGAATCTGCTGCTAGGTATTGTGTGGGGGGCTGAGGAAGAAGCCCATCCACATACCATGACCAGGGGTGCCCGAAGTGGAAAGAAAACTGGGGCCATGGATAAATTCACAAAATCAAAACCTAGACCCGACCAGGGGAAGTCAATTCAGGGTCAGGGTGATAACTCCATGCCTATTTCCCTACTTACCCCTGATCTTACCAACATGATGGAGGCAATGGCCAAAAATGTTGCGGCATTACATGAAAAATTAGACGATATCAACGCCAATGTGGCACCACTCTGCTCTTAACTAGCCCATGATGGCGCAAGAATTACTGAGGCTGACACTGGAATCGGTGCCAATGAGGACGGGCTAGACACACTCCAAAACACGGTGGCCGACCTTACCTGAGATATGAAATTCATTAAAAGCAAGTGCGATGATCTTGAGCCCCGTTCACGTAGAAACAATATCTGAATAATCGGGTTGCCTGAGGACACACTTACGGGTAAAATGGAGCAGGCCTCTGAAAACCTACTTAAAAACATCTTGGGGAACCCTGATCTCTCTCCTTCTTTGCTATTGAGCACACACATCGAGCTCTGGCCCCGCGCCCAAAGCCTGAGGATTTCCCCAGGCCCATTATCGTAAAGATTCTAAGCTTTCGAGATGGAGACCACCTACTTCGATTTCACCTGGAAAAAAAAGAACTGAGGCTGGAATCCCAAACCATCAGGATTTTCCCTGACTTCTCCACTGAAGTACAACAGGAAAGACGACCAGTTCCTGGGGGTGAAGAAGATGATTAGGGAGAGGAACATTCAATATGCAATGTTATTTCCGGCTCTCATCAGACCTACCTTTAGGGGTAAACTCTACTTCTTCACCATCCCGGTTGAAGCGGTGAAATTCATCGAAGTGCAAATACCTCCAAAGAATTCCATCAAGGACCAACTGGAGGACAACCACGCTGATGAAGGATAACTAATTCACATTTTTCCATTTGAGTTTTCCATTCTACTTAATGTCATGAGTCGATAGTGGCACACAAAAACTGCAGCCGCCTCCCATCTGCTTCATAGAAGGGTTATCACCCTAGATCCTCTACCGGTAGCTGTGTGGCTACAGCATACCCCCTTGCAATTGCAATGGTTATATCGAAGGTTCAGTTAATTTCTGTTCCCTGTCAGACCTCCCATGACGGTGAGCCAAGTTGGGGAGGGCTAATCATAGGTAATATTGAGGGGTGGGGTACATATATTGCTTGGATGGGGAGGGCAGTGAGGGAGGGTCAAAGTTGGGGAGAGTAAAAACAAAAATGGCAGGAGCAGCTCAGCAAATTACATGTTTTAATTAGAGCATATGAATGTTATAGACGCACTATCCGTCGAACAGAGGCGGGAGGTCTGCGATGTCCCCTGAATCATGCAATGGCACTCAAATGAATGTCATGGAATGTGACGGGAGAAGGTAATTTCATTAAGGTGCTCAGAATCACTGCATATGCACAGAGGCATGGGGTAAAGATACTCCTACTGCAGGAGACACATGCCACAAGAAGCATAGCTCCTGGCCTATCGCCTTCTTGGGGACTTAATCGATACTATAGCACCTTCTCAACACATGCAAGAGGGGTACTGACGCTGATTCATACATCGGTCGGATTCACATTGAAAAAAAATTACACAGACCCCAAAGGTAGATATGTGATTCTACACTGCATTATTGCTGGTGGGGAGTACTTATTGGTGAACACATACTGTCCTAATGTTGATACCCCCGAGTTCTTCGATGAAGTGGCCTCCATCCAAATTGGATACATAGAGGGGGGAGACATGAACCTGATACTTGATGCTTGCTGGGATAGAACGGGGTTGGCCCAGAGGTCCTTATCATGGGTGGCCCAAAGACTACTCTCACATATGACTACGCTGGGCTTACAGGATGCCTGGAGAGTACTGCCTACCAAGGAAATACAATTCTCATTGTACTCATCAGTACATGATAGCTCATCACAAATTGATATGTTTTTAATGTCAGGCACCCTGATAGGCAAGGTTGAAAACACTAAAATACTCGCCCGTACACTATCAGACCACTCCCCAGTGACAATGCCCATAGTACTGGGATCGACACCACCCACTCTCCCAGCCTGGAGCTTTAAATCTGAGGCACTGGTAGATATTGTATTCAAGGCAGAGATCCAAGCTCACATCGAAAAGAATTTTGAGTGCAACACTCCAGGGAAGCAGGCATATTGAAAGTGATCAGGAATGATATTTGTCGCTCAGAAACTATACTTAAGGGTCTGGAGCAGGAATGTGTGTCTGTGTCGAGTCCAGATAAACTGGCACAGATACCCGCCGAGTTGGAGATCTTTGAGACACACGCCCTTAGGGAGGTGCGCTATTTCTCACGCACTCATGCGGTGAGAAAATATGGAGAAGGTTAGAGACCAGGTAGAATAATAGCCATATTGACCAGAATAGAGGGGGGGTCAAACCCAAGTGGAATGCATTGTCAATAAACATGGTGCCCTGCAATGTGCGGATCATCAAATTCTTGATGTTTTCTCCAAATTCAACAGTACCCTATATACATCGAGCACAGCACACGATGTACAAACTATTCGAGCTTTGCTCAACCAGATCCCTATGACCACCATTAGCCCCCAAACTAGAGACCACCTCGAGAACATGATTACATTGGAGGAAATAGTGCAAGCTATAACTGGGCTTCCGAACGGTAAGGCCCTGGGGCTGGATGGCCTCACTCGGGAACTCTACCAGGAACACGTGGCACTCCTCGCCCCAGGAATAGTAGAGGTCTGGACTGAATCACTCCATGAATCCACTCTCCCCCCTCCCTGCAAGAGGCCACCATTACTATCCTCCTGAAACCTGGTAAACCTGGCAATGAGTGTGGATCATACAGGCCCTTATCACTGATGAACATAGATACTAAAACCTTAGCAAAAATATTAGCAAATAGGTTTCTCCCACTCATACCTCACCTGATACACAATGATCAAGGTGGATTTGTCCCTGGAAGATCAACGTCTCTAAACCTTAGAAGACTCTTCCAGAATTGATGATGTCCTGAATGTCCAGAATTGATCAAAAAGCAGACGCAGTGGCTGTCACCGTTGATGCACAGAAAGCCTTTAACATGGTCTCATGGCAATACATGTGGGAGGTTCTGGAAAAGATGGGTATCGGGGCAGAAGCGATTAGATATAGAACCTATGGCAGACTATATCATAGTATGGCATGCCCAAAAGGGAATACGCCTGAAAGACCAACCTGAGAAAATGAAGTTATTTGCAGACGATGTACTCTTATACATTAGAGACCCATCCACGAATCTGGACCCAATACTGAGAGATGTGATTCGAATGGGTACCTTCTCTGAATTTATGATTAATTATAGTAAGTCAGAAATGTTCCTGCTCACCATGGCAACCAAACAACCTACTCTTGTATCTGGAAGTCCAAGTGTCCAGGACTGGACCTACCTTACTGGCTGACAACTATATCTCTGCAGAAAAATATGTTGAAACTACAATTGCAAGATGGTGTTCTCTTCCGATCACTATGGCAGGTAGAATTTCACTAGTAAAAATGATCCTGGTTCAGAAACTTCTATATGTCTTCGCGAATGTCCCTGTCTGGCCTGGAAACCAATACTTTGAAAGGTTACATGGCATCTGCGCACAATTCCTCTTGCATGCCGGAGCATTACGCAAAAACTGGACACACATGACCCTGATCTACGAGAGAGATGGATTTACCGCCCCCAACCTCAAACCTCAAACTATATTGGATAGCAGCACAGGCCCAATATGCCTTGTACTGGTATGCTGAGAATGGGAACCCACCCCATGTCAATTAGCAGCGAGTGAAATAAACCCTAGAATGCTGATCCTACATCAGACCTATGAGGACGACTCCCCACTAGACCCCACAGCTGCGACATTGCTGGCATTGGGCCGAGTACTACAATCACCGACCGAGTCACGCCCCTACTATAAATGGCTCCCCATCTGGAGATTCGCTGGACTTGAACCCACACATGACGCAGCACGTATACAACACTCGCAAGCACTAGGATACGGAGCGTAGCCTTAACACATAAAATTAAGGTCCCCTAAGAGTCTAGGGACTGGTCTTGGTTACTGAGTGCAACGCAAGGTTAAAAATGAACTAACACTGGGTCAAACACCAGTGCAAGGGAGTACCCTTTCTATCTTTTCATGGAATATGCACGGCCATCCCCACTTATTTATCAATCCGGATGTGGGTTGTGAATTGAAGTTGCATTTGGTGGTCTGTCTTCAGGAGACCTAGTTAATGACTTAACCGGCATTCTACGGATACACTGGGCCCTTGAGGTGGGGAAATTGGAGAAATGGCTAATTGTTTTTCATGCCAATCTAGGAACCTCACCAAATGGAGTGATAGCTAAAAGTGTTCAGCATTTGGTCTGGGAGGGGAGTCGAATCAATCTTTATCACTTCCATTGATTTAACAGTGGCGTTCAACTACATGAACCGTGAGTACCTATAGTCCAAACTGTATCAATGGGAAGTTCCTAGGGTTTTATTGAGGCTAATAATTGGCTTGTATTCACACTCAAGTATTCGAGTGCTGCTGAATTATTTTGGTCCACTCTTGCGTCAGATATCCATGTGTTGTGGTGTCAGGCAGGGTTGAATTTTGGAACCCTGCCTGTACAATCTTTATTTATCTGACATAGGTGATTATTTAAAACCTGTTGCATTCATTACCCTGAGTCGCCATCAATTAATGCATTCCTGGTTGTCCCGTGCAGACTACTTCCTGATCATTGATTGGACCCCGGTAGGACTCCAGAGGCTTATGGATGCTTCTGCAGTTTACATGAATAATCATGCCTTCCAACTCAATCCCTCAAGTGCCAGAATACTGCAATGCTCAAGGGGTCGTACGAAAACAACCTTTCAATGGCATGTTAGCCGAGAGTCCTTAATCTATTTGGTTATCTATTTACAGGCAAGACTTGGCCAGATGGGGCTAAATGAGTGGCTTAGTGGTCGAACTTTGCCATTGGTTAACCAATTGCAGGGAGTTGATGTGTGCTATGGTAATTAAACTTTGAAACTGTGCATTAAATACTATGAAGAGAAAATTGTCCCTAAAAGATCCTCTATGGTATGGTTATATATATCTTATAATTATTATTGGAAGTGTTGCCTACCTTGGCAGGTAATGGTTTGGCATAGGGTCTTTGCAACTCAATATGAGCTGGGCATTACTTCCCTTACCATAAGGGCACAGTGAAAGATGTTGTCTCTTGTGAGAAGTCCACCTCTTGGTTCCCGTTTTGGTGATTTGAAAATCATCCTCGAATCAGGGACCTGTAAGTGGTTGAATGTGGTGTTACAGTTCAACGGTCGAGTTAAGAGACAACCCCTGTAGAGTGAAGAAACTACTGTTTGAATTTGATTGGATACGCACACTTAAGAAAAGTCATGAATAGTCCTCCCTGTTCCATGTACAGGGCGACCATAAGAAATTAGGAATGCTGGCTCCCTTTTTGGCAATTTATCCAGCTAAGTTTGTGAGGTTGGCTTTTCTGAATTTTTCATTTGGACTCTTTACCCAGCAAAACAGATAATGATTAGATTTGGCCTCCTGGAAGCAAATCAAAAGGGATGACAATTTTGTAAGGATGAGTTAGAGTGTGAAAGCCTCAAACATCTACTTATAATCTGTCCTGCGTTTATGGTTTGAGGTGAAATTATTTAAAAAAAATTATTGTCATCTTTTGAAGGGGGGAGGGAGAAAGGGTATGGTCTGCCTGTCTTTCTTGTGACACAACTTCCATGGTTATAGCTGTCACTAGCTTTTTAAAAGCCTTGAGATTGGAATTGTATCCTGTACCTTTATTGCTGGATTAATGATTAATTGAGTAGATTTTATGCAAATGTTAACTAGGAAAAGGAATGTTCCACTTTTTCTTTTCTTTTTTTATTAAAATGTTTTGGCTTAAAACTTAAACCTTTCATTTGTTTTAATTTATATGGTGTACATACATATGTTTTTGGTTACATAGTTTGTATGAGTTTTCTTTCTATATAAAAAAGGTTCAATACAATGTTTCTAGTCATTTTCCTCAGTCTCATTTCCACTTTGCTGGTTTACTATGCGTTTGGCAATGTTGCACCATAACTGAACAATGGTAGTTACTACTTTTCTATTGTTCCCCAACAATATTTGTGACCATCTTTCACTGGCATCTAGCTCCATCGTTGGTTTAAGGTACATATTGCTAAATAGCTTTAGTTTCTCAGATAGCACTGAGCATTCCATTATCACATGATGAATGCTTTCAATGGTGTCTGCTTCTTGACAAAACTTGCACATCTGTTTTAGGGATCTGCTTCTATTGGCCCATTACCTCACATGTAGGAAGTAGGTTAATCCATAGTCTCATGACCACATCACAGATCCTTCGATCTGGAAACAATTTTAGGTAGTTCGGCAGTTGGTTTAGGGCTCTTACATCACTTTTGCAGGAGAGATAAAGTATATATCAGCTTTTAGCTTCCTGCGTGAGTATCCAGTCGTTTCTTGCCAGTTTCTGTTTTGCTTTTTGTGGTCTTTGGGTCAACATGTCCATGGATATCTCTGCTTCTATCCTTTTAGTGTCAATGTATTTTTTCCATGTCATTAGGGCAGTTGCATTCGTCATTTGTGATTTTGTGTGCAAGATCTCGAATGCAGGAATTTTTTCATAGTTCTTCAATTTTCTGTAGAGGTCTAGCTGTTTCCATATGACAATGGAATGAAGTGACTGTAAGCCAAGTTCTTGTAAGATATGGGGCATAGGTGTTGAAGGAGGGAGGGATAGAACTTTTCTCCAGAAGATTCCCTCCAGCTTAGGCCAAATGTTGGGGTCGATGATGATGACGTAGGCCATGATTGGTGCCACCTTCTGCCTATAAAATAGTATCAGAGGTTCGAGGGAACATTTGCCGAATTTCCTAAGTAAGGCAAGACCTTCGCTTGCTAACAAATGTCCCTTTGCTTTGCGGTGATCTGCCCATTTTTTTTCTGTTACAGATTGATTAATCCATGTTCCAAGGTATTTGAAAGTTTGTACTTGGACCAGCTTTCGTTTATTGAGAAAGAAAGAGTATTTGTTCTTTTGTTTTCCACGTTCTTGTATCATGGTCATGATTTTGGTTTTTGCTGTGTTTATTTCTAGTTGACTTTGCTCCATGTAGTTTTGGAGGCTGTTCAGAGCAATTTGGAGACCTCGAGGTGTTGGTGTCAGGATAACAATATCATCGGCGTATAGCAAGCAGTGCAGAGTCGTTGAGTTCAGTTTTGGTGGATTCGATGTTGGTGTATATATCTTAGTTTCGAAATCCAAGGTAAATACATTGTATAAGGCTGCTGCCAATGGGCACCCTTGCTTAAGGCAACGCCATGTCTGGAGTGGCTTTGTTACATGACCTGCTTTGAATATTCGTATCTGGACATTGGTGCATGAGTATAACAATTTAATCGGTTCCAGCATATCGGCTGGGCAGCCCCAGTCTGACAGTTTATTCCATAGAATGTTTCTATTTATTCTATCAAATGCAAGCTGCAGATCTATAAAGGTGGCGTACACCTGCGTATTTGTCTTTATTGCCTCCTTTCTGATCAAATTCAGAAGGAGTAAGTTAACATTCATTCCAATGTTCTTTACAAAACCAGTTTGTCTGGGCGCTAGTCTTTTTGCTGTTGCCACCCATTTATTCAATTTATTGAGGAGTATATTGGTGAATATTTTCCCTAAAGGGTCAAGGAGGGCAATTGGATGATAGTTGCTAGGGTCTTTGGTTGGTGCTTGTTTGTATATAGGTATTAATATTGCATGTTGCCATGACGTTGGAATTAAGTTTGTCCAATCTATGAGTTTGAATATTTTCATGCACAATGCTCCCCAAATTTCTGGGTTGTTTTGATCTTGTCATTTTATAGCCATTAGGACCTGGTGCACGAGAGACATTAAGATTTTGAATTGTACTTGTTATGTCATCTGAATGACCATTTTTCTTTTTTTTCAACTTTATTTATATTTGCACACAGGTTATGCACATACTTTAGCAGCTTACTTTGATTATACAGACATATTACTTATACAGTTTATTAGCCTTCTCTGTTCAGGTTCTCCGATTCACTAAGGTCAGCCAGATATTGCTTCTATCGCGCCCATATGTTTCTGGGTCTACTTTGTGGTGTGACCAAGTCAATATACAGTTCCTCAGTGTCATTAATCCACACCATATCTCTGTTCCAGTCCTCTATTGTAGGGGGTTGTACGTTCTTCCATCTCATCAATATGACTCTTTTGGCTATGAGCAAACTCAGATTCAATAATTTCTGCCACGTCGGATTCAATTTCCCTTCTGCCCCCAACATACAAATCCGTGGTGTCCATGTCACCGGCTGGTCTGCCAGCTTGTCTAGCGCCCCGCATACCCCTGACCAATAATGTCTCAATTTGGTGCAGTCCCACAGCATATGGAATATATTAGCGTTTCCAGCATTACATCTTGGACAGGCACCATTCGATGTGGGGTATATCTGCTTAAGCCTTAATGGAGTGTAATGTATCCTGTGCACTATTTTATAGTGTATCAATTTGAACCTTGAGTTACACGATATCCCTTTAGTCAGTGCGCAAATCCGAGACCACTCTTGATCGTCTATCAGTTACCCCAAATCCTGTTCCCATCTCCCTTTAGCTGTGTGGTTTATCGCAGGGCGTGTTTGTATTATAGTTGTGTACAGCGTAGAGGCAGTGACCTTTTGGGTACCTCCTGTGAATATATCGCCTAATGCCATATTTATTTCTGGTTCTTCTGGAAATGTTGGGTGGGTTCGTTGTGCCATGGCTGCAACCTTGTGGTATTGCTGTTTGTGTGTATGTGTGTCTCCCAGTTTATCCTTAATATCGTCTCAAGATATAAAATGTTGGTCCAAGAATAACTGGACCCACTGTGTGATGCCTTTAGCGCTCCAGTGCCTTGCTATTTCACTATCAACACTGAGTGATGTGTATGGATCTCCCCATATTGGCATGCTTGGATGATATAGTTTACTGGCACCATATATGTCAGTGATTCTGGACCATGCCGTGGATGTGACTTTGGAGGGGTTGATTGTATTGTATTGTTTCGGGGTGGGTCTGGACATTGTTTGCAGCGCCCCTATCGCCTCTCTCTCTTGTGGCGACTGGGAAACGTAAGCAGGGTTAAGAAAGGATGTGGCCCATCTTGCCGCCTGTTGTGCCTGTGCCGTCAAGTAATAAAGTTCTATGTCCGGTGCCATCAGTCCTCCCCTTGGATATGTGTCTGTCAGGACTCTGCAGCTTAGTCTGGGGTGTCCGCCCAAAGCAAAATTTGCGCAGGCGCTATTGATTTTGGTGAACAAAGCACGGCCGGGCCACAACGGAACCGTGCTAAAGAGGTAGAAAAGTTTCGGTAGTATCACCATTTTGATTAAGGCTAATCGTCCCGCCATTGATTTTGGGAGTACACTCCATTGTTTCATTTTAGCGCAAAGGGTGTCTGCTAGTGTCGTGTAATTTAATGCTCGGGATAGTTGGGCCGTTCTGGCTATGTGGGCCCCTAGATACACTATGTGTATCGGACTCCATATAAGTCTGTGAACATTCCGGGATTGTGGTGTGGCGTCTGTGAGCAGGAATATTTCAGATTTGTGGGGGTTGAGGTGTACTCCTGAGTATTCGCCAAATCTTTCTACTTCTGCCAGGATCTTGCCGAGTGTTCTGTCCGGGTTGTTTAGGTATAAAAGAATGTCATCTGCATATAGCATTATAATTTGCAGTTTGCCTTCAAGCCATATCCCAAACGAGCTGTAACGAGACCTGAGGATATCTGCCAGTGGTTCTATAACTAGGGCAAAGAGCAAGGGGGAGAGCGGGCAACCTTGTCTGGTGCCTCCCAACAGCTCCAGTATGCCCGTGAGGGCTCCATTCACTCTTATCCTCGCGTGAGGCCGAGTATATAGCACCCCGATTCACTTTATAAATTGTGGGCCAAACCCGAAGTTGCGCAGTACTTCAAATAGAAAGGGCCATGAGACTCTATCGAAGGTTTTTCTCATGTCTAGGGACACCGCTATCCCTTGAGTGGTGGCAGGAATGGAGGTGATTATATGATGGCATCGTCTAATATTAGTGGCTGTGGATCTACCTGTTATAAACCCGGCCTGGTCTTCATGTACCATGTATGGCATATATGTGAGTCTCGTAGCAAGTATTTTGGCCAGGATCTTGGCGTCAGTGTTTATTAGTGATAATGGGCGATATGATCCACATTATCTAGCTGGTTTACCGGGCTTCAGTAGAAGCGTGATTATTGCTTCTCTGGTGGTTTCGGGGAGTTCTCCTATTTCCAGAGCTTCCTTCCAGACAGCGTGCAGTCTGGGTGTAAGGACTTGACTAAACTCCTTATAGAACTCTGCTCCTAGCCCATCTGCGCCCAGAGCTTTTCCATTGGGAAGAGCTTTAATTGCTTCATGTATTTCGGCCTCCGTAATGGGTGCCTCTAGTAATTCTCTAGTAGATTCTGATATAAGTGTTGTTGGTATCTTGGAGAGGTATTGTTCAATCTCGATGTCTGTGACCGTGCCCTGGGGGGAGTATAATTCTTTATAGAATTTATAAAATGTGCCTTTCACTTCATTCTGGTCTGTGGACACCGTACCATCATCTATTTGTATACAGGGTATGCTAGTGGGTCCCCTTTCTCCACGTACTGTTCTGGCCAGTAATTTCCCAGGGCGCTCTCCCTCCCCGTATCTACTTGCTGCTATAGGCCTATCAAAGTATCTTATCTCTTGGTCTGCCGCATCCAGGTACTGCTCCAGTTTAGTCTTAATTTCAGCACCCAATTGGGGGGTCGGGGTCACGGCATATTGGGTTTGTAGTGATGCTAATTGCATCTCAAGCCTCTCTAATCTGGCCCTGATGTCTTTGAGGATTCCCCCTTCGATGGATATCGATTGGCCCCTTATACAGACTTTAAACGCTTGCCAAAGCGTGGCCTGAGTTGAGACTGAATGCTCGTTGATCTCAAAATAGTCCTGCACATATTGCACCATCGAGTTTTTGTATACTACATCCCTTAGTGCTGCTGGTTTAAACCTCCATGGCGGTCTTGGAGTGGCCTTGTTCATGATTTGCAATGTTAGTTGTATCGGTGAGTGGTCGGAGTAGGTTCTGGGGGTGTCCAGTCATAATGTCGAATGAAATTAGTCGAATTACAAAAAAGTCTAAACCAAAAAGTCGAAAACAAAAATGTCGAATTTTTTATTTTTTTATTTATATATTTTTTTGGGTTCCGGGGGTACAAAAAAGGGGTAAAACAAAAATAAAAAGAAAAAAAAGGGGGGCTGAAGGGGGGGGGGGGGGAACCCCACCATTTCGAAAAAAAAGCAACCAAAAAAAAAGAATTTGACATTTTTGTTTTCGACTTTTTGGATTTGACTTTTTGACTTTCGAAATTATTGAATTCGACATTATGACTATGAACCGGTTCTGGGGTATATGTGAGATTTCGTAACCCAGGCCATGCTATCCGTGTCTATTAACCACAAGTCGATCCTGGAATGCATATCGTGGACTGTTGAGTAGTATGTGTATTCTCTGCCAGTAGGGTTTAGCGTTCTCCAGACATCTTTTAATTGCAGATCTGTCATTTGTGTGTTTATTGTCTGTGCTGCCTTGGTTAGTATTCTGGTTGTTGTTGACGTACGATCTAACTGTACGTCCAGAATTGTGTTGAAGTCCCCACCACATATTACCCGAGCTGTGGGGTATCTCGCTGATTTTTCAAACACTGTGGTGTAGAATTCGGGTTGGTCAATATTTGGGCCATATATGTTCAGAAAAACTATTTCTTTTTCGTATAGCATACCATGTACTATAACATATCTCCCTCCGGGGTCGCGTTCAGTCCCTTTACATATGAACGGAATTGTTTTGTGTATTAGTATCGCCACCCCCCTTGCCCTAGTGGAGTAGGTCGTGAAGTATTGATGAGTGCCCCAATTCGAAATCAATTGGTCGCCCTGTCGAGGGCCTATATGTGTCTCCTGGAGGAAAATTATCTTGGCTTTTTGTCTATTGAGGTAAGCCATGATCTTCCTTGTCTTAATCCTAGATCCCAACCCCCTGACATTCCAGCTCAGAGCATTGATAGTTTTGGTGTTAGGCTTATCCATTATCTATGTAGTATTTGCGATGTTGTGTGTCTCTATATGTCTGTATTTTGGCCTGAGAGTTTCTGTGCCTGGTACCTGCGTGCTTTTTGTGCTTACAACCTTGCTTTTTTAAACAATAATCAAACTCCCCCAGTCTTTTCCCTCCCCCCTCCCTCACAGTTCCCCGAACTTCAACCGTGCCTTGATTTCCTCCCATCTTCCCACCCCACATCTTCTCTAGCACCTGCTACAGGGGGGGCTGCAGCGTTTCCTGTGCCCAAGCCATCCATTATTATCAGCGTTGTCTCCAGTTCTGGTCTGTTGCTCTCCTTTAGTTGGCATCTTCGAATCAGCATTTGTGTTATGTTTCTTCTTGTTGTTTCTCGACACCCGTAGTATGCGGCTCCTGACTTTGAGCTGTCTCTTCGCTGGTCCTGTTTTCTTCTTGATCATAATGTCTGCGAAGTTGACTCAAATTTCTCCTATTGATTTTACTTCCATTTCAGGATTGACCTTTATTCAGCGGTATGTGCGTCTCTATGTGCGGTCGCGGCTTCCTCAGGAAAAGTAAAAAAGTACGCCTTATTTTGATGTTGGATCTTGAGTCTGGCAGGGTAGAGCATTGCATATTGTATCTGCCGATCACGCAGCATCTTTTTGATTCCAGTGAAAAGCTTTCTCTCCTGCTGGACTGCTAGGGTGAAGTCTGGGTAGATGCGTATTGTGCTGGTTTCCCACTTAAGCTCTTGTTTTTCTCGTGCAGTTTTTAGGATCAGGTCTCTGTCTCTATAATTAAGTATATGAGCTATAATGGGCCTGGGGTATGCTCCTGGTTTCGGTTTTGGGGCCAATGTTCTGTGCGCCCTTTCCACCATGAATACTGGCGACCATCCTGGTTCTCCTAGCAGTGTTCGCAGAAGATTTTCCACCGCTTTCTCTATCGTTCCTTTAATTGCCTCTTCCGGAACACCTATTATACGGATATTATTCCTCCTTGATCTCGCCTCTAAGTCTTCACACTTAGATTTAACTGTCCCCAGTTCAATGGCCATCGTGGACACCGTGTTCTGCAGTGTTTCCATCTTGTCTTCTACTCCTGATATTCTGATTTCTGCCTCCGTCATGCGAGACGTCGTTTTGTTAAGCTGTGTTTTGATGCTTGCAACACTTGCCGTGATTCCGTCCAGCTTGTCTGTTAGCGTCGCAAATCCCTGTTGCATAGCTTGGAACACCGCTTGTGGGTCCATCATGGAGGCAGCAGGGGTCTGTTCAACCTGTATTAGCATTGCCTCTTCTTCCTCGGGCTCGGAACCTTTCGGCATTGTGGTTGTGTATTTCTCAATTGTACCCTTGTTCCTTTTCGGGCCAAAGCTTTTGGGCATTGTCTCTGGTCTGGGAGCTATGCCGGTGTATGTCTCCTCTGTATACCTTGTTATTATATTCACGTAGCATGGGTTTGGTCGGTGTCTCGATATTCCTTGCGTAGTTCTCTGCCAGGATCGGGGTGTTATCTGCCGACCGGGGGATTTGTTCAAGTCCAGTTCAGTGTGGGTTGCATTGGCTTCACTCCGTGGGGTCGGTGAGGCGTGGGTTTGTGTAGTATCGTGTCACCTCTGTGGCAGGGGGAGGCAATGTTATTTGCGCCCCTTATTTTGTCACTCTTTAGATGTGGGGGGAGCTGTCCCAAACCAGCCTTACCCCGGTTTCAATCATCAGTCTCTTAAGGCCAGCACCGGTAGGTCGACAGTCGTCCACCCGCCCACCTTCCCAACTCGTCAGTTGAACCGTGGTCCCACCCGCAACCCAGCGGTGACACGCTGCAACGGCCGTGCGGCCTACCTTTCCGCTGTGGGCCGAGTTCTCGGATATTCTCCTCTTGTGTGGGGAAGTCGCTTTGTTGTGGGCGGCAGGGGGTCAGCAGGGCGCTCTACGAGGAGCAGAGCACCCACGACACTTCCCTCCGCACCGAGCGGTCTCCGTGCATCGGGTTCCGCCTCCGCTTTTACTGCTCCCGCGCCGGGCACCCCCTCTCGATCTTGTGCGAGTGCGCCACACCGAGTGCCGAACCGGAGTGTATAAATGTAATAAGCAGGCTTTGTGGCCCAGGATATCGCCGGAGCTTACACGGACCCCGCATTTTGTTCCGTGCGCAACAGCGCCCCCGACCATTTTTCTTTTGGAATATGTTCCCCTAGACTGTTTCCGATTGATCTTTCCTGGTATAGTTCTTTAAAGTTAGAGGTCCAGGAAGCCTCTTGTACATCAGATATCATCTTATCGTGACGCAGGGAAGGAGGGTTGAGCAAGTTCCATAAGTTCCTGGTATTGTTGGATTTTAGTGCTCTTAGCATTGTTTAAGCATCGTTCTGGCCCAAAGTCATTTTTGTTGTCTTAATCCAATTTTTATATTTTTGTTTTGCCAATTTCATCATGTGGTTGTTCTCTGGGGAAGAGTGTTTCAATAGATTTTTCATAGTCATACGTAACTCTCTTTTTTCAGCGATGTGCATATTGTACGTGTGGGCATGACGGTGTCCGTTCATGCTCCTTTCACTTGACTCCTTTCTGTATTTGGTGAGTCGCCATTCATTATTCATCTTCCGGTTGTCATCCATAATTGCTGTCTCAAAGATTTCTGGGAGGGTTGCCAATTGCCACTCTGGGATCTTCAGCCTGATAAGTCCATTATTGAGCTCCATCATCGGCAGGTGTATTTTCTCATTGGTGGCATTGTTCTGCGTCCATGTCCTTAGCATAATATAATGATCGCTATTAATGGAAGTAATATTGACATTTGCCTGTAGGTTCTTAGATATACGTTTCGAGCTGTATATGTAATCATTTATTGCCGTTCTATTTCCGCGTGCCCATGTTGGGGAGGGCAGGCCTGTTTTTGGGTTAAAGATGTCTAGGCGGACCAGATTTCTATTGGCTATTTCAATGCTCCACCTCTGCACCCGGGGCTCAAGTTTATGATCTTCAATTTGACTTCCTCCTTGATTGTATAGGTGAATATTGAGGTCTCCGCAAATTATGAGGCCCATCAGGGGATGTATCTGATACGCATTCTCTATAGTTATAAATATAGAATCTATAAATGTATCTTCTTCTATTTTTGCAGGATTCCAGCATACATTTCATATTCCCAGATTTTTTAGGCAAGGAGATGCTCTAAAGAAGGAAATGGTTTAAAGTTTGTATTTTTATTAAATAGTATATTCCAATGAGAAAGTTGCACATTATTTGAAACTTTTAATTTACTGAGGATGAAGTCAAAGGTTTGATAATTTACGAGGCTATATCTCGTAAATGGTAAACAATATTAAAAAAGTCTAGTCTGGACTTTTCTATTCCTTTGATCATGTTCAACAAAAAACATATTTAGCAACTTTTTCATAGAACCACCCTACAAACAGTTACACCTAAAAAACGAAATTAGTATCCGTAAAGGTGGCCAACTTGCATTAATGACATCACCGAGGACCTCTGCCACTAATTCAGATAAAACATCTGTTTGGTAGTACATGATTTTATGCTTCATTATCAATACATCTCCAGTAGGCATACCTTCCTTCATTCAAAATCCCACGGACTAGTATATTGTAACAGATGCCCCTCAACTATAAAGAGCAAACAGTGGCCGCTGCCACATAAGGCAGCAAGATATGGGGCTACCAACAATCTGATAATCTCCTGTGGGTTGAAGCCAGGTTTATGAAAGAAATATTATGCCTTCCCCAGAGTAGGCAGTCATTCTCACCTTGTTTGGAAACAGGCTGTACCCAATAGAGTGGAAAATCTGCCTCAAAAGTGTTACTATATTGGCTATGTATTTATGTGAATAAGGAGCTTGGTTTATACAAAGAAGCAGCTTGTGATGTAATTCGCTCAAAAGAGGGGCCACATGTAAGGCTGGTTCAAACACCCTGGCAGTCTTTGTTGTGAATGTGCCCACCCAAACAGGGGAACCCTTACTGCAATTTGACATAAAATCTGTAAAGGACAGATTAAAAATATTATGTGTAGAGCAGCAATTGGAGAAGGCATGGTAGCCATCTACATTTTTAGGTTATCTAATCCACAAATCGGAAAAAAATGGAGGGAAGCCCATTGGATGTGATAACCCCAATTAAAAAATGTTGAAATTTACATTAAACATCTTCCCAGTAACTGATTTTAAGGTTAACTTGGTGACAACAAACCCAATAAGCTTATGGCCCTTCTGACCTTTTTATTTTACTGAAACAGAGGTTAATGTCCTTTTAAAACGGGTAGGTTAGGACCTTTGGCCCAGCTCGGCCACAAACAGCATATTAAATGCATACATTTGTGCAAATTGTCTTCAATGTTTTCAATTATCAGCTTTAGAAACTCATAGTTCAAATCATTCTCAGAGACTGCTCCCCACATATTGAATACTGGTTAAGATTGAAAGAGAGCACAGGATGCGAGAGACAACCCTCCTACTTATATATAAATTAGCACTGTCCTGCAAGGCAAGACAATTTTCTGGAGACCAAGGATTGTGTTTGGGTTAATATATAAATGAACAATGCTTTGCACTTGGGGCTCTTAATGATGCTACTGAGTGGTGCTGTGGGCTGTATGACCAGGCCTGAATGGCCTATTCCACTTTTGCGTTTTAGGTGGAAGTGTTTTTATCAAGCCTTTTTAAACCTAGCATAACTTGACTGGGAATGGCTGCACATGTCCAATGTCCCGATTACAGTCAGGCCTTACTGCACTGATGATCTCTAAAAAGGTTTGCACCAATATGCAATTGTCTTCTGCCTTGAGAAATATCTGCCTTGAGTGGAAGTAGCTACGTATAAAAAAACACTGGGGGTCATTACGAGTTTGGAGGCAGCCATGGCGCTGTTAGCGCCATGGCTGCCTCCAAACTCGTGTCCAGGTCTGGGTTCTCAGAATGGGGATTTACCAGGTCATTCCAACCTTGGAGGACCTGGTAAGTCCCCATTCTGAAAACCATTCCCCATTCCCATTGAAGCCCTCATAGGGCTCAGTGGTAATGGGGAAGTAGCTAATAACGGGCCCGTAATTTATGGGCCCGTTATTAGCTCCCTGGTCCCTTAGCGGCTCCCGCTAAGGACAGCTGGTTTTACCAGCCGGCCTTAGTGGTACCCACTAAGGGACCTTGGAATGTGGCAGTAAAGGGTTAACCGGTGCATTAACCCCTTACCGCCACACTCGGAATTGTCTAATAAGAAAAGGCCAATGTTCTGGTGCCAAAGGCTTGTATTAGATACCCACAATGCTGTGCTCATGTGGCTCTGAACTGGAGGTGAATTTCCAGTGATGGCTTCTGTGTGGCACTGTATCATGTGTGACTTTGAACAAATCACCTATTCTATTTTCACAATGAATAGTGGAACTACAAAATGCCAAACGGCTGTGATAATAATATGGGCCTAATTCATAGTTGTATAATGGCAAAACCCTATTGGAAAGCGCTCGGTGGATCAGGGTCTTTGAGTCTGCCTTAGCCAGGTTTGCTGGCACAATGAAGAGGGTACTGACTTTGGGAAGTGGGCCCTGTCACCGGAAGGAAGTTCAGGACAAACACCTGGCAACATGAAGCACAACTACCCGGAAGGCGTTGTGTCTGAGAAAGTGGCAGGCAACACCTCAAAGGTTCCCCCGAGACAGTGCAGTAGGAAAACGGACACATGAACTAGAGAATCAGCAAGTGCAATCAACATTGCTAATAGACAAGCAGGTGTGCACTCCCAGGAGACACAATGCACTTCTTTCCAGGACTATATAGAATATCCCAATGCTGAATGAGGTATTTAATAAGAGGTCCATCCTGAAGGCCATAGGAAGTAGAAAAAAAAAAGACACAGATCTGTTCATTGGGGAATTCGTTTTTTAGACGGGTACATGCTGCAGGTATTGTATTGCAAACAGAGCTTGTCTCTTGTTGCACTTCCAACAGTCTTTATGTGGACTTTGTTTTCCCTGACAGTGGTACTAGTTAAAACATGTGGTATCTTGAGTACCCCAATGTATTTATGATATAGTGTAAATCAAAGGTACTGCATATCTTAAATAACATTATAACCTGGGCGAGTGACATACATGACTCCATTGGCCAATTTCCAGGACCTAGGAGCTTGTATGGTTCGCAAAAACAATAAAATGCTCGGAGTTCGGCAATGAGATGATGGACCGTGCGACTCCTCTAGTCAGTGCCACTGGCAGGGCTGTCAGTGCGGCGCGCCAATGATGAGACGGAGCACCCCACTAACAACCCCACCACCAGCAGGGCTCTCAGTGCAGTGCAGCCTCTCATCACGGGAGCACCGCACTAAGAGCCCTACCTCTCTCCTGCATCATTAAGACTGCACATAGCCACCTGAGCACTGTAAATCACCCATCCTCTAACCCTTCCCCCTTACCTCATGATGGCGGGGTGGGTGACTGCACCCCAAATACCGACTGTACAGTGGGCTGCACCTGGCAGGCGCAGCCCAGTTTCTCCATCCCCACTGCCTCACCACCACACTCAACTCACTGGGCCACACCAAGCAGACAAGGCCTAGCTGCAAATATAGCCAAGCCTCTTTGCATGGTTGTTGGGAACTCCAGACAGATTGCTTTTTTTTTTTACCCTTACCCCTCTTCACTGGAAGGGTTAGAATAGCTTAATAGACCACACCCTCTACTCGTGTCTGAGGTTATGGGCCCGTAAACCTCAATAAACATTAACTCAGTCTCCAGTGCCCATAACTCCCAGAACGGCCTTCGGGTTAGGTCTATGAAGCTTAGATATTTTCCCACTGCAGTAACTTTTGTTTGTCTCAAAGACTAAATATGATGTTGTTCTTTTAAAAATAAGCATTATTTAAATATGTTTTTATCAGGATCACCAGACCCATGATGAGGTGTAAAGTCCAGAAATGCATCAGGCAGATCTCCCTGAATTCGGAATATTTTATTGTTGCAATGGCATTTGCCAGCCCTTGACCATAATATCGTGTGAGTAAAGCACATTTCAAATTGACAGAAGATGATAGAAGACATTAAGGGCAAATTCTCTTGGAGCGGGCTAGTCTCTTGTCAAGACGATTTTGAAATATATCCTTTACTGCCATTTAATGCATCTTTTGCAATCAGCAAACCAAGATGAAATAGTGCTTTAAAAACATAGCACAAACATGTTTTCTTCCTGTAAATGAACGTATGTTACATACAGTGAGATCACACAGGAAGTCAAATAGTATGCCACATTGTATGCATATCTTGCTTCATGCCTAAACAAGGATATAAATAGCTTTACAGAGGGATTGTTGTGTGTGATTAGGACCTTTACGAACTGAGATGAAGATGAGGGCCATGAACGGTGGAGGGCTATTATGGCAAGTAATAACCCGCTCCAAAGTCTACAAGGATATTAGTAGTAGCAGGAGTATAGTTTTTTAGTAGTAGATCTGAATTGAAAAGCATTGATTAATAGTGAATTACATGAATACACCGAACGTGTTGCTAAATAAACTGTGTTTTAATTTCGTCATATTTGAATAACAGCATTATTGGATGTAATTTGATTGAATTGGAACAGCTTTGGCTTGAACTTTCATTAGGTGTGAGGTAAAAGCATTTTTCCACCTTTCAGCTTTCAATTTGGTGCGATGGATCATGGATGACTTGGCTGTTACTGTTACGCTTTAGAAGCAGTAAGAAAAAAAAAAGAGGACGTTCTTGAAAGAGATCTTGCTGGGAAATTGCATTGCTGTTTCTTGAATGCAAATAACGCACTGTGATGTTTGTCTGCTTCTGAAATCACTATGTTTAAAATGCAGTCTCTACCAGTCGTAATTAACTGCATTCACAGCCTTCTGATTGCCTGAAAGGAGGTCAATAATGACCTCCACGAGCTAATTAAAGTTATTTTTAACCAATGTAATAGTACTGGATTTGCAGACTGCAGAAGTGTGAAATCTTAGGTTTGCCCTGCCAGCATTGGGGTCTCTCCAATGCGCTTCACTTGCTGAGCCACAGTATCACTCCAGCAACTGTCTTCGAGTTTCAGGGGCCACATTATTGGAACATATTTACATTAAATATGGTCCCAGTAATGAAGGCCACACGTATAAACACTCTAACAACTTAATTTGAGGAACAAAATAAATCTAATTTTTCTGTCAGTGGCAAGTGTTAAAATAAATAATACATATTAGTACCCGGCGAGGGTCATTCAGAATATAACAATTTGAATGACCCTTGCCGGGGCATTACCCAACGCAGAATTCCCTCATATCCCAGGCGGAGAGGTGTGACAGCCCCTCATCCAATGAGCAGGCTTTGAACGGGGTAATCCCTGCTCCGATCCAGCACACGGCTGGAGGCTGCCATCCTCCCCCGCTGGGGATTCAGGTAAATGTGTTTCCCTTCCCCCCTTCCAAACCATCCCCTTCCTGTACTCCCAACCCCACTTACCTTCTTTTGGCTCTGTTTGAGAGCGAACGTGCTGGGAACACTTCTGTCTGCTCCTAATGGCCGCCATGGAAATGGAAAACAGACTCTGTTTTTCCCTTCTCCGGCAGACATTTTTTTGACTTTTTTTTTTCTGTTCCGAAATGCTGCAGCATTTCCGAACAGAAAAAGAATGCTATTAGTACCCCGATCTTGCGGGCCAGGGTACTAATAGCATTAAGCCCCTCACCACAGGGGCATTACCGAGTCAGGTAATGCCCGTGGGCCTTCGTTAACTATTCCTTAAATAAAACAAAGAGATAATGTGCCTGATTTATAAAGCAATTTCCAATAGGAATGCGTCATTGTAAAACGCTTTTGTTAATTAGGGCCACAGGTGTAAACTATTGATAACATAATGCACAGGTTTGAGTACAAACATCAGCAACACGCCTACTGTTATTCTTAGTGTTTTTAAGCAGGTTCATCTGCAGAATAAAAAAAATGTTACAAACAGACTTTCATACACACTTATTTACGTTGTGCGCCAGAAACATGGCGGTACCCTGAAGACACACGCAGCACAGGTTGCCATCTATTTATGAAAGGGAGCTTTTCACAGCGCAGCACCACTGCTTAAAACATCATATTGAAAGGGAATGCACTTCTTTCCATGCACTCTTTTTGGGATGAATCTAAGTGAAGGGGTGGCTAGACGAGGCTCTGTCTCGTGATGGTAATTAAGATCGTGCAGCTGCCAGCTCCGATGTTGCATATATTAGAGAAGAACCTGTGTGAAGTTCTAAAGAAGATGCTGTCTCCAGTGCATTGCTTACGGCTTTGAAGTTATCCAAATGGTAATGCAAATTGCATCCCCTTTGCCGAGTTGTTGTTCCTTATTACGCTTTAATGCTTGAAATGGGTCCAACATTGCATTTCCTGTTTATTTCACGATTATCCTGCTTGAAGGCATGATTATCTTTAGAAGAATATTTGATTCAAAGCAGTTTCAAGCTTTTGGTGTTCGAATTCAGCTCAGAGATGTTCTATTTTTTTCATTATTGCCACACTATGGTGGTCAGTGGTTTTGACAGACATGTCAGCCTGAATTCATTCGATTATATGTGATCTTACCGACCACAATTGCAGAGTGGCAAATTTAATCACAGACAAAACATAGAAAAACACTGATTTTATTTGATTTTTTCATTTGTGAGGGGTATTCCCTCATTTAAACCCCCTATTTTTTACCCTTATAGCGCCACCCTAACCTCATCCTGACCCATTTTAACCCCTTTACCCCACTGCCTGCTATTTATTTAATTAATGTTTGCAGTGTTTTTCAGTGTTGTGGTCCACTCTGAAATGTTTTAGATATATTGACTGGATACCAATTCATTAGCATGCTCGTCACTGGAATCTGATTTTAGAGTCACAATGGACGTGACATGGGATGAGCTGTTGAACATATAGAAGCAACTGATTTGCCAAACCAATGCCATTACCAGACCCCACCCGCCCAAAAAGATACACTAGGTGCAGAACTACTGAAGTTTGGACCAGTCCAAGAGCACCACTAGGGCAAACGTTTGTACACCCGAGCAACGTTTGCCATAGTCCCAGAACAAGGGTGGAATGTATCCTGATGCATTGAAAGAAAATGCTGTTGCAATAGGGCGATTTTGCTCCAGTGCTACTTAGACTTGCACTGATGCAAGGTCTCTGTGATACCACCCCAGGACAAGACTATTAAAACGGTGCAGCATTTGTTTCATCGTGTTTATTTATGCGTTTCTGTGCACAAACAAGTCATAACATGCTAAGTGTAAACAATGAAAGAAATATGAGAAGAAAATTATATTGCTCACTTTTTTAATCACATATCCCTTCCTGCGAATCACTTCTCCTCAAAATATTCCTCCCCCAACTTTTTTCCACACCTTCCTAATCATCTACAGACCTTTTGACTACGACAGACACTTGTCAAGCAACCTCTGCGATTCAATAGCCACCATCCAATTAAACCATCCCACCCTCACTCTTCTAGGAGATTTCAATATCTTGCTCGACATCCCGACCAACCCTATGACCCACTCTCTGGTTGACTGCCTAGATGCGATTACCCTCAGTACCCACATAAACGGGCCAACTCACTGTAAAGGACACACCCTTGATGGCATCTTCAGCTCCCACGACCAGATACATCTAAACTACCCCACCCCTATCATCTGGTCCGATCACTTCATTGCTCCTTTCAGCATTCGCTCACCCACCCCCCACCCTGTACCCGAACCAGAACCTCTAAATCTATGCAAATGCTGGAAGAAACTAAAAATCCTTCACAACCTACCTGACGCACTCTTTCAGTCTCCCCCATTCCTCCACACGCAATGTACGGTTAACCCCCGACACCTTTGACACATGGCTCAATACCTCCTTATTCCCGCTCACGCCCACTCGCCAATCATCCGCTCACCATGGCCCTTTTCCAAGATGGTTTACACCAGAACTGAACACTGCAAAACAACTATATAAATCCCTCAAACGCAAATGGCGGAACGATAAAACCACCCTAAGCAGATCCACCTTAGCCCGGCACCATCGTCACTACAAAGCCGAAATCCAGAAAGCAAAAAAGCCCATTACAACTCTCAAACACTCAACTGCGGAAACCCCAGCAAAGAACTCCACAATATCATCTCAGAATTCACCAAACCATCATGTACCAACACCCAATCAACCCCTTCTCAATCACTCTGTGACTCACTCTCTCTCCACTTCTACAACACTGCTCTCGAAAGAACAAACCCCCTAATCAACAAACTGGCCTTCCTGCACCCACCGGTGGAACAGATGGAATGGATGGAACAGATGGAGTGTTCGGAACAGATGGAGTGGATGAAACGGATGGTGCGGATGGAACGGATTGAGTGGATGGAGCTGATGGAATGGGTGGAACACACAGAGCTGATCGAATGAATAGGAAGGATGAAACGGATTGAACACATTAAACGGATGGGAAGGATGAAATGGGTCTACCGAATCGATGGAATAAGCTATGTGGACAATGGATTGGGTGGATGGAATGATGGAAGGATTAATAGATTAAATGGATAAAACAGACGAAATGGATGTACAGACGAAGTAGAACCAATGAACAGAGTAAATAAAACAGATAGAATAGATCGTACAGATGGAATGCTCGATCTTAAACGCCTTACTGATAACCAGATGGATGCAACAGACGAAATGGATGAACCAAACAAGTGGAATGAAATGACAGAGTAAACAAAATGGATAGAATAGATGGTACAGATGGAGTGCTCGATCTCAAGCGCCTAACTGATAACCACCATATTACACTACAACGCTTACTCTCTCTTATACACCAATACTCAAATAGAACACAGCGGTACTATGACACATTCGGTATAACTGTTCTCATACTAACACCCGCCACATAATCCTCATCATCCTAACTAAACACAGCAAGCTGAGCACACACCGCTAGCTTAAGTGTCTCCTCAGACCTAACGCAGCCACAAATTAGTCTGGGCGTCATCCCTCCAGAATGAACACATATACCTGAGCTACCAACCACTACACGTACAGCTAAGAAGCAGCTATCATGCAACTGCCACACCGGCTGCACACATATCCAGTGCACACACGCACCTTATGACTCTTTCTCTCTCTACTGACTTGAACTACGGTTCCGGAGGGCGTTCAACCTACCCGCGCTTTGAGATCATACCAATGATACATAAGGCGCCATATAAATGCAAAGTAACATAACATAACATATGTCATAGGTGGGTGGGAAACATGTCAATAAAAAACCTGGAGTCCAATAAATCCACAATGCATTTCATCCTCCTCAAGCAGTTCACAAAAGAATGTTCTACTTGAGAAATCATGCATTTACTATGTCCTTCTCTTGAGAACTGCAAAGTGCACCGTTTTATTTTTTATTTTTTAATAAATAGTAGTCCCCAGAACAATTCTAGATATAAACCTGTGCTCAATTGTATGATTATAATATCTCTACATTACAATATTTTATCATATCTTTACATTGCATGAGCACTTACATTTAGATTAATTGTACTTGCTTCATCATTTTTATGTTTATGAAACATAGGGCCTTTTAAACTATGCATCATTGTTTCTAACATTGAACCTTTCTAGACGAAATGTGTGATTCTAGTGCAAGAAAAATCCAGATGGATGCACAAGCAGATAAGTGTGACGTTTCGGAAATATAAAGTCACCAACAAACCACCAACGGACAAATGGGGCCGCACTGATAAAGGAGTATCAAAATGTTATTTCTTGTGGGGTAGCAAAAATTCTTGCACAAGTTCTGGAAGGACAAATGGAGCCTAATTTACAAAAGGTTTAGTGCGGCGCAAAGTACACTTATGCAGCGCAAACACCTATCGTCAATTCAAAGATTTGACTTTGGGATGGCATTTCCTACTTTGCGCCCTGGCGAGCATCTTGCGCTCACGTCAGATTAGCACGATTGAAAGGCCAGCTCAAAGGGCGAGGAGGGGGCAGATTCTTCCAAAGACCCCAGAAAAACATAAACATTGAGGATAACATGGGCATTGGAATGGAGGCACTGTGGAAACCTACAGATATGACCCATTAATTGAAAACGTTACTGAATTCACATATTGCTACCATGCAAACTTCAAAGTGGCTACATTTTACTGGAAACCCTGACCAGGCACTAACTATAAAAGAGCAATGCAATCATACTGAAAAATCACAACAATGGAAGATCACACATTGGACTACTACAAGGAAGAACGTGGAGGAGGAGGATGAGGAGGAGGAGAGCAAGAATATTGCATACCGCACAATAATATTTGGGATTCCAAATCAGGAGGTGCATGACACATACCGGTTCCCTGCACATGTCTTTCTTCACAAGTCAGGGAGTGGGAGCATGACCTTGTGTCACCCACTATGTGCTCACAAGCAGTAGCAGTTGATGCTATCTGCCAATCAATTCCTGGTTAGTGGCTCATTCACCACAGCCATGTTTTTTTTGTTTTCCCAGGCTATCAAATCATACCCACATAGACATGCCACATACTCTGGAGGCAAGGCAAAGTGTGGCCCAGGAACTCTATGCATTTGCTAACTTTCCCCGGGTCAGTGGAGCCATCGCCTACACCCATGTTGCGTTGCAAACAACCCTCCCTCCCCGAGATACTGATCACATATATGGCAATCAGAAAAACTGGCATTCCATCAATGTGCAGGTCATCTGTGAGACCCAGTGACACAGAATGCATGTGCTTGTCGTATAAGCACCTTACAAATGCCCAATACAATAAAAATGAAAATAAAATGCCAATTTCCAGGGATTTATGCATGACAGCTACACCTTCCATTCCTGCATCCACCAGGATCTGGCATCAGGAACCCCTCCAGGCTCTGGCAACAGCAACAATTGCCAACATAAGGCTCATTGATGAGTATCACCCATCATGCACAAACACACAAGCTGTCGCATGCTGTACATGCACCTACCAAATGACTGTAAATTAAACAAATTGAACCTTTACTATTTTGTAGAGGACAGTGCCTACCCGCTATCACCAACCATGTTGACACCCATTGGGAATCCTGTCACAAGAGGTGAGGGCCACTACATTGCAGCTCACATAGGGTCTGGGGCAAAGTGGTGTGCACATTCGGAGTGCTCAAGGCATGCATCTGCTCCCTTTACTACTTGGGTGGTGTATTGCTATCTGCACCACCTGTTGTTTGTAAAATAACAGTGTCATGTTGTGTCCTGCATAATACAGCCACATGCCATGGCATACCAGTTGAGCTGTAGGAGGGATTGCACCCTCATTCAGAGGCACCACCCATTCCCATAGCAGGTCAAAGAGCACAGGAACAGGACACCCACAACTCTGTAGTTCAAAATAACTTTACTTACATGTCAACCTGTGTGACACACACATACTAAGCCCACATGCTTGATGGGCTTCAATGATGAAATAAGGCACCTTCAGGTTGCCCATACACAACACCCTGAGAATGCCTCTTATGGAGTGGCAAAGAGTGGTTTGTGCTCCATAACATAAAATTAACAATGCAACCCCATCTACATCCACACACAGTATGCACACACAAGCACACGCAGTACCACTTAGACACACGCCTCAATACATCACTAACAATGAAACAAACATACACTGCATGCTGTGTGAAAGTAAAACACAAGCACATTGGCAAAGGTTCCTCTTTTGACAGAAAAGCCAATATGTGTACAGGCAGCCTTATTCCAAATTCCTTGTTGTTGGTGCAGCAACTACCATACAATACCTGAGACAAAAACATCCAGCTGTGGGAGATTTCCTGTGTGTAGGAACTCACATCTTGGCCATATGCCAATCCCTTACTTGCCATTCCTAGGGAACACAAACTCAAAGGTACCACATCAATGAACCCTGGAGGTTTTTGGATTGCTGTCATATGTCTCTTGTGTAGCAAATCTTTGTCTGGACATGAGTGCAGACACCCGAAATCACTACACAGTATGTTAAACACACAATTATTTACTCCATAGTCTGTGGACTGGGCATCTTCTCCCTGACCCCTGCCTAAACCAAGTCCAGTCACTGCCAGCATGCACTGTTACTCCTTCATCCATCTTCCAGCCCCCTTTAGGCAACCCACACCCATTGTGGGTACTCCACACTTCACCTTCCATCTACAGTGTTTCACCTTCAATTACTCCTTGAGCCACTTCTTTGTCCAAGTCCCAAACAACAAATGTGGCTCCAACTGTATCACAGGTTGCATACTATGTAAACTGAAAGAAAACACACAGAGCAATTCCAAGTTAAGCCAAACAATGGGAGAAGTAGCGAACAATGGTTGGATAAGAGTGACGTGACTCACAACATTTGTCCTGGTTAAGTTACTTTCTCTGGAAATGCAGGTATGGTATGTAGGAGTTGCAGGAACTCACATGGCTCAAGGTGGATCCTCGCCTCACCATCAGACGTGGCATAAGATGTCCCTGTTGTGTCCACTGCATTGGTCTGTCACCTTCACTGCTGATTCAGAAAATCACTCTGACTGGACCAGGAAGCAGTGCCAAGCTGAAGGGAATACTTAAGTTGTTGTGGACTCTGAGCAGGTGCATGGAGTGTACTCATTGGGAGATGGGAGGTGCATGTGAGCTGCAGCAGATGCCCCTCATGCTATGAATACAGAAGGAGTAGATGTAATTTACGCCATGTACCCCTATCCACACTGGCTCATGGTCAGGTCTCCATTGCGATCGATTAAATGAAAACCCTCATTGTGGCCAAGGTGGGGAAGGCCATTGACACATTGACAGGAGTTATCTTACTAATCCACAGATACCCCTTTCCCCTCCTATGATGCCTGATGCAGCCATGGAACCAGACACCACTCAAATATTTGCTGACCCTGTGATGGCTGATGTAGGGGATCAAGAAGAGTGGGGAAACCTAGGAAAAGGGTTGTCATTGAGGAGGTCTCTACACATTTGCTGACCAACTTGGTACTGGAGAATTTCAAGGTCCATGCCGCTCCTACACCAGAGAAACATGATGCCCACCTCCACCTTGTGCCCACAGAGGTTCATTGACTTCCCATTATCAACAGCATTTGCAACATTGGGCCTCATTCCGAGTTTTGCGGTAAGTATGGGTTTTTACCGGCATGGCGGAAAGACCGAGTCCGGTCTGGTACGACGCCACAATTTACAGGCCATTCCGACTTCGCGGGCACGAGCTTTCCACCATGCCGGTAAATCCCCTAGCGGCATACCGCTAAAGGGCCCGTAAAACCCCATAGCGGCATGAAGCGAGACGGTCATTACAACACCGCCACCAAAGCTTTGCTGTCCGTTATTAGCAGTGACCGTAATTTACGGTATCCATAAATTACGGTCAACGCCAATTAACGGATACGGAAATTACGTCATCGCACAGGAACGGGAAGGAGCACGGCAGCCATCTTTAAAAACACAATCCATTGCCATCCTCTTCATACAATACCCGGAGGTATATTTGACCCTCAAAAAAGCCATCACTGACCAGTATCATGCCGAAAGCACTGAAGAAAGGTGCCGCCCGCATCAGGAAGGAGCGTTTCACGCAGGACGAGCTCGAGGTCCTGGTGGACACCCTGCACGCAAATGCTGAGATAGTATTCAGCAGTGACATGCATAGGCCCACCATTGCCAGGAAGAAGGAGATCTGGGACTTGGTCGCACAGAGGGTGAGCGCCGTAGGGAACACCCCCCCGTACGACGAGGGACTGCAGGAAACGGTGGGATGACCTCCGTCTCAGGGTGCAGGCCATCCTATCGGCCAACCGAACACAGGCCCTGGAGACAGGAGGAGGCCCAGCTTCTCCCATCAAGATGATGCCCTGGGAGGAAACGTGTGCGGACATGATGGGCACTGAAGCCATAGAGGGGGTCGGCGAGATGGAGTGCGGTGCCCCGTCATCCGCAGATGGAGGTGAGTGTCATGAGTGAAGATAGTAAATGCATTCCCAATGTAAGGCACCGCCAAGGGCTGGGCAAGCAGTCACATCACATATGGGAACATCCCCCCCATCAAATCATGCCATCACAAGTGAGACCCAGGCTGATGCCGGGTGCAAGGCTCCAACCCATATTGGCCATAGCACACAAAGAGGCAGTCAATGTGAGTCAGCACAGTACTCCACCAACATGAGCGACCCAGACACCTGCATGCATTTACCATCCAAGCTGTAAGAAGATTTAATTCAACAATACAGCTAAGTCAATGCCTAGTCTGGGATACTGAATGGAAACCCTTATTGATATATCTTTATGTCCAGTTCATGAGTTCAGGATGACTACCCCTATATAACACGCCTCTCTTAGAATCCCCCTGACCCCACTGAGCCAAGAAGTAGTTCTGTTTTGCAAGTTTAAAAGGTTTATTTGAGAAATAAGACAAAATATAGATACCACGCTTTCATAATAAATTAATAATCGATATCGCCCTTATAAATATAATGTTAATCAACAATGGGTAATCGGACACTAGCACACTTCTTTATAATCAATGAGGAGTTAGTATAGGATGGATCAAGTAGCAAAAATACTTTTATGATTTCAAGGGAAAAGCAATGAGGAATAAAAAGCAGTACAGAAATACTTGAGATGATTTTAGCAAAAGATAATATAATCACTTTTTCTCTCGCAATTCACCCCCTCCCCTATGCAATGTAAGACATGGAAGTAGATGGAAAGAGGAGCACACAGTTCTCAGGAATGCAATCAAATACAATACAAAATTCAGTTCCCCCCAGCAAGCTTAGAGAAAACCGGTATGAGTTTTAAAACACAGGCCCAAGTGCTTTGAATGTGGTGGCAATGAAGTGAGAAATATGCTGAAAATGCTTTTAATTCCCTTTTGGAGGTTCAGGGTGAGTGAGAGATACTTGGGATGAGTTCAGGCTCACTTTAGCGATGATTCAGAGATGGTGATTTAAGAGGCAAACACATTTTTAGCAAGGAAAGAAATGACTGCTGATGGTTACACGTGGCTGGATTTTCAACCAAATCGCAAATCGCGGTAAAATTCGCGAGTGCGTGAATCGTGATTACGGCAAAAGTATAAGGAGTAGCAAGTCGGTTCTAGGTTCGTTGGAAAGCTGAGATTCTAAGCTTTCAGAGGAAATTTCGTTCCTATCCCAAACGGTTCCAGAGATACGGACGATTAAATAAAGGTAGTTTTTCGGATTTAAAGTAAACTCAAAATGACAGGTGACAGCTTGCAGCTTCAGAATTGACAGATCACATTTGTGCAGCTTTACAAATGACACATGACACGATTTCTAGGAGGCTGTTCTACTTAGGTTAAAAATAGTTTGGATTAGATTATTTTAACTAAGAGATTGGTTCTGCACAGTTCTGCTAGGTACTCACAATATAAATTTGAAATAGGCCTCGCCACGGATCTGGTCAGGTTTTGAACTGGACTCCGGTTCTGGTCTCGGCACTTCACAGTGATCTGGGTCAGCTCTCTGGTTCTGCTCACAGCGGTCTGGGTCACTCTGGATCTCTGGTCTGGTCTGTCCGGATACAGCAGTCTCTGCACGGCTCCTGGATCTCTGCACTGGTCCTGGCAAAAGTTCTTGGCAAGGGATTCAAGCAGCTCGCCCGGCTCTGAGTAGCTTGCAATGATTTGAGGCCTGCTGCAGAGAACTCAGCTTGTGGTTTTAGGCCTCTGATTTTAGGTTCTAAAGTATAAGATCTAGGTTCTGGAGTATGTAGCTGGAGTCAGTCTGGAACTGGTATCTTCCTGTCCCAGCAGTCTCTTTTTATGTGTTTTGAAAATGGGTGTGTGCCTGGGCCTAGCTAAGCCTGCCCCTCTCTACTTGTCATTGGCCCAATTCTCCCCTCTCCCATGATTGGGGGAAGGAAATGTGAGTCAGAGTGATGCTGTAGGTTTTATGGGTCAGAGGATCCTCCCCTGGTCAGTTTGCCCACAAATCTATATTTGATTCAAATACATCCTTCCCAGATATACAATTTGTTGAAATTACATGTCCACATTATATATTCCTTATGGTCCATGCTTGTCCGCCTCTGATCTTCCTGGGGGCTTGCATTCAAAAATGACAACATTTTGCGCTTTTTAACTGGCTTTGCAATATCGGACATTTACCCAAATTTACACACATGTGCGCAAGGAGTATGGACATTAATTGATGAAGTGTCAGATTTTTAACATGCAGACATTTGGAGTGAGACCCTATTTTCCGCTAGCAACACCCCAGAATACACCACAGGGTCCTAACGCATCTCAAAATGTTCACAGAAAAATCACAAAAATAATGATATTACTTATATAATTCTGACAAGTCCGCACTTTGAGTTATTTATCTTTTTAAAATTATGCCCTCGTCAAAAAGGGGTGTGGCTTCCCACATCACAGGGTGGAATAACTGGTTTATCCACTTCCCCCAAGCTCAGCTGCTAGCAGAGGCACTGCCCCTCCCAGTTTCCCCTAAGAGGAAGCCACTTTACGGCCCCCCAATATAACAGTTGCCTGAGTCCAGGACAGGCCTTTGTTCAACTCCCTGTAGTCCCCAGCTGCTCCACCCCTAGTCTAATCAACAGGGCCATGTGACCTCAGGATGCAGCCAGGCCTGGCAGCCAGGCCTGGGAACACAGATGTTGATCCAGTATCAACTCCTGTCGGGGGTAGTTGTCAGGCAGAATTCAGTTTCATTAAGCCAGGTTTCAGCTAAATGTCACTTTTTGTTCCCAGTTTTCTACATTCAAATCAAACTGACAATTTTTACATATACATTAAATAATTACTTCCTTCAAGTCATTTCAGAATATAGTTTTACATTGTATCCACCTCTTAGCAAGTCTTTCCTTGGTCTGGTTTTGTTTCATTTGTTCAGTTTTACACAAAAGTCTGGTGGTTTTAAAACGCCGGCTTTCTGATAGTGGTGAGTACTGGTAATGCAACCATTTTTGGGATTAAGAAAATGAATTCCCCACAAGAAGGTTGTATCTTTGGAGTGGTCTCGTGCCAACTGCGCAGTTCTCCTATTCTGGCGTGAATGTGGGCGGCGATAGCTCATCTCCACATCCACCCAGTCTATTGATTTAGTTTGTTCTGGGATAGAATAATGGGTGGCGACAGCTCATCCCCACATCTACCCAGTCTATTGATTCAACATGGGTCAAAACCCATGACAAATCCCCCCGCCCGACTGCGCTTTGATTCAAGTCGAGAGGAAGTTGGGTGCAAAGGAGGTTTTGAGCCCTTGCGCTGGTATGTCCCCATTATCTTCTTCCAATCCTGTAGGTGGCACAGTTCAGCATCTTTTCCTCCCTCCAGTCGATCAATCAGTTCTCCTTGCTGGTCCTGATGGGAGGATTGGGCGGTACCCTGGGCCCCTCGGGTCTCGGCTCCCGGTCGTCCTCCTTGGTCAGTCTCCAGGTTCTCTTTCTCCTAGGACGACAAAGGAAAAGCGGCAATACCTATTCGTAGACATTTTTCCACCACTATTAATGGTGTGGCAGACATATCCATTTTATACTTTAACATACCTAACATTTTACTTTTGAGATACAAGTTATCATTCAAAGACAGTGGCTTACAAGAGTATAATATTTTAGAGACTATATGTGGGGTTGGAACTGAATTAATCTAGACGGTCACCTCTGGTATTGCAGAGGACTCCTCCAGTTGCTGCAGAGTGTGCCTGGGATGGCAACACTTTAGCTGATTTATATGTACCCACTTGTCTTCCCCCTCTGCCAAACCACCTTTGGGGATGCAGATCTTGTAGGCCACAGGGGAGATCGTGTCTATAATTTCAAACGGTCCCTTCCATGTAGGCAAAAATGTTCTCTGTTTGGCCTGGTTTCTTTGGAAATTGTATAGATAGACCCGATCACCCACCTTATATTCCTTTCGGGTAGTTTTTAAATCATAGTGGGTCTTCATGCTCTCGGCTTATCTTTCTAGATTCCGCTGAGCATAGGCAACAGCATGCTGAAGGTGTTTCCTTAAATTCTCCACATACTCATGAGTTGTGGAGGCGTTTATCAACGTTTGCTCTTGGGTTCTGTAGAGTAAATTCTGGGGAAGCACCATCTTGCGTCCAGTCATCAACTCAAATGGCGACATTTTGGTTGCAGATGAAGGGGTAGATCTGATGTCCACTAGGACCAGAGGTAATCGGATATCCCAACTTGGCCCAGAATCTGCCACAAACTTTTTTAAGATGCTCACAATGGTTCGGTTATATCTCTCTAATGCTCCAGAAGAAGCTGGCCGGTAAGCAATATGTAGCTTTCTTTTGACCCCCAGTATCTCCCACATCTTTGTCATTACTTCACTGGTGAAGTGGCTACCCCTGTCTGACTCAATCCTTTGAGGTAGACCAAAACGGGAAAAGATGTGGTTAATCATCAGGGCAGCTGCTGTTTCTGCTTTGCAGTTTGGGGCTGGGAGACATTCCACCCACTTGGTAAACAAGCATGTAACGGTCAACATGTACTTGTTTCCTCTAGACGAGCGAATCACAGGGCCTACAAAGTCGATTTGCAAATCTGACCATGGCAGTGTCATCCCCCTCTTTTGGAGAGGCGCACGGTGTGTGAGGGATGATGGATGAAATTGTGCACACACAAGACATCCCTTTAAGTATTGGTCGAGGTCCTACCCCATGTGTGGCCAGTATGCAACCTCTCTTAAGATTTCCAGTGTTGTGTGAAACCCCCTATGACCGGCGGTGGCCGCATCATGGGCGTGACTTAACATCAGGCTTCGGAATGAGGTAGGAACCACCCACTGATCATGGCCAGCTTGGAATTTCCTTACCAACAAACCATCTTGGATTCGGAACATTTTTGGACATTTCATCAACACTCTTAGGTCCTCTTTCCCAATGTAATTGGTATCCGTTAGGGGAAAGTTCTCAGGGTCCTCAAGGTGTTGGTAAAACTTACCAATAATTGGATCCCCCTTCTGAGCTGTAATTAAATCGGCATCAGGTGTCACCTTACTCCATTGTGCAGTTGAAAGATCATTGTGAGCACTTGTCTGGGACCTAGTGATAGCGGTGACCTGGATTTCCCGCAACAGGGACTCTATTTCGATTAGATCCCCTTGGATGGCCCCCGTTTTGGCCAGCTGATCAGCTAAGTCATTTCCAGTTTTGTCTGGTCCCTCTACTTTGGAATGACCCTTGATCTTCTTCCAGTAGATGGTCATCCCATTCAAGGTGACCAGATCATCAATGTTTTGGATTAACTTCCCATGTTTCAGGGGTTTGTTATTAGCGCATAACATGGCTCTGGTTTTCCAGTTGACCAGGTGCTCCAGGAACCCGTTCCGTACATAATCCGAATCTGTGATTTTGACCAGTTCATGGAGTTGATGCTGGACAGCAGTGAGGATGGCCTGATGCACAGCCATCAATTCTGCCACCTGACTACTTTGGGGACCAATTTTGTATCCAGCGGAGGGTTCTGGGAACTCCTTCACCCATGCATTCCCTACGCCAGCCACCAGTTCTTTCTCCCCGTTGTTGTCAACATGGTAAGAGCATCCATCCACATAGACAGTGGGAATTCCCTCACACATGTCTTCTTCAAAGACTTTGTGTGGGGAATTAAGCTATGCCTCCATGTTGTCCTTGATTTTTAGACTTTCGTCCTCGAGACAGCTTTCTCCGGCACAATCATGCAAGTCAGCCAGACCTTGCGCAAGGGGACTCTTCTTGTTTTGGCCATATCTGACCTCCACAGGAAAGCCTTGCATTGACAGAATCCAGGAAGTAATTCGGGAATTACTCACATTTCTGGCCCGGATTCTGTCACTTTGGAGATATTGCAGAGGCTGGTGTGGAGTCTCCACTATGATGTGTTCCCCCTGGATAAACGGGCGGTAATTCTTCAATGCCCACACCGTTGCCAGGAGTGCCTTCTCACAATCGTTGAATTTTTCCTCCACAGAGGATAAAGTTTTGCTCGCATAGGAGATTACTTTATTGACCTTGTCATGCTTTTGGTATAATACTGCCGTCAAGCACGTATTAGAGAACCCCGTCTCCAGGAAGAACTCCTTGTTTCTGACAGGGTAAGCTAGGCAAGGCACTTGTGAGAGGCTCCTTTTGAGTTGTCTTACCACCTCAGATTGTTCTGGACCCCATTCCCACTTGACCCCCCCCTTCAAGAGATGAATCCGGGTCTAGTGATCTCTGCATAGCCTTCAATGAACTTTCTGCTGTAATTAGTCAGTCCAAGGAGGCTCCTTAGTTCCCGCAGAGTGGTGGGGTCTTTCAGTTTCTGGAGTGCTTCCACTTTCTTTTCTTGGGGACAGAGACCCTGAGGAGTAATCTCATGCCCCAAGAAATTAACACGGGTTCTATACCACTGTGCTTTCTGAAAGGAAAGTTTTGCTCTGGCGGCCCTCAACTGTGTCAGAACATAATGGATCTCCGCTATGTGTTCCTCCACAGATGAACTTTTGATGAGGACATCATCTACATAAGCCAGGTTACCCCTCGCACCCAGGTCGGGCATGGCCTTATGTAGGAAAATGTTGAATTCATTGCTGGAGTTGAGGTATCCAAAGGGAGTCCGGGCCCAGGTGTACTGCTGGCCCCCAAAGGTAAAAGCCAGTTTGTATTGGTCCTCCCTACTGACAGGCACGGTCCAGTATCCATTGGTCAGGTCTATTGCAGTGAATACTTGTGACCCTTGAATCTGGGCCAGCCCTTGGTCAATGTAGGGCAGAGGCCACCGCGAAGTATGGACCCGTTTGTTGAGCTCCCTAAGGTCGGCGCAGAGTCTCCACTGGCCGTTTGGCTTCAATATTCCCAGCACCAGATTATTGAAGGTGCTGTGTACTGGACATATTATTCCTCGGGACTCAAGGTTCTTAATTATTTCAGTAAGGGACTCCATGGAGGCGTGAGGCAAACGATATTGCTTCACAAACACTGGAGTCATTCCAGGGTCCGTGGGAATTGTTGTTGTGTGGATATCAGTGCGGCCACAGTTATATGAGTCTACCGCAAAGAGATCTTGGAAATCCAAGAAAACTTGTTTCAACTTTTGCTTTTGTTCCAGAGTCACACAGGCATCAACTAGGTTGACTCTCTCTTCCACCATCTGCCTGAAGCCTGGAAAGACTTCTGGTTTGGCTATCTCAGCGGCCTCCTCCAGCTGGGTGGAGAAGTCCCTGGTCAGAGTGCTGATTTGGACTGGAGGCCTCAGGTGGGAAAGGCAACACTCATGGACCTGGAAAATCACCTCATCCCTCCTGAAGTCACAAGTCACATCTTCCTTACCATAGGGGCAGGAAGTGTACACCAGGAAGTTCCCCCCATGCCGGGTGAAAATCCTGTCTGGTGTTGTATTGTCATCACTGTCACTGTCAAAACAGTCCTTGGGGATTGGTCCTAACAGTTCATTTCCTAAATCGATGGAAAAATGTCGGTCATCAACCGCCATTCCAATAATGGTGCCTGCGGCTAGAGTAGTACTCTTTAAGTCGCTGTTATCCACCTCGATTAGAATGGTTCCATGTTCTATGTTGACTAATGGAGTTGGGTTTACCCCCAACCCTTGCTGTTGGAGAGAAGCGTTTAGATGTATGTAAGCATCAGGGTTTTTCAAATGTTGTCCTCTTTTAACTTTCACTTCCAGGGAGAATTGTCGGGTCCTTTCTGGGATGGTGACTTCCTCTTTGATCTGAATTTCAACTGCATAAGGTAGCAATTGAGCTGACCTAAATGCTTTTTCTGGATCATCAAAGCCCATGGGATTATCCGCTAATCGGGACCAAGCTTTGAAGTTTATTAGGTCCAAACTAATGGCAAAGCGATTGAGAATGTCACTGCCTAAGTAAAAGGCGGCAGTGACGTCTCGCACAACCCAACAATTATGGACTATGCTCTTGTTGCCAATGGAGATTTTGAGCATACACCTTCTTGGTAGGAGATGTTTGGAATTAGATGCTTCCAGGTCCATTTCCCATTCGTCTATCAGTTTGAATGTGGGAATGGCTGGATCTTTGGGAGTTGGCGGAACATGGCTTCGCTGATGAAGCTCTTACCGTTGTTCACACACACTCGAGCGAGAACAGAGTCCTTCCCATCATTTAACTGGACAGGGATGAACAACTGCTCTCCAATTTGCTGAATATCAGCCAGGCTCTGCGCTGATTTCACATCTTTCTGGACTATAGGAGTGGGAGTTTCTGATTGTGGATTAGTAAAGAATTTCAGGGTGTTTCCTTCCAGTGTGGAATACCACCTTAAACTGGAAGGAAGGTTGATTTTCAGAAATAGAGAGGACCCCCATCACCAGTCTGTTGTCCTACTGCTATTACTGTTACGTCTGGAATTTGGTTGTTCTGGAAGTGAAATTCTACTTGGTCAGATTTTTGTTCAACCATGTGGCAGGTGCCGTTTAAACTAACATGGTTGACACTCTGTTTTAATTTTATTGTTCGGCTAGTCTGGGTCCAGAGGACCTTGTTTACGCAATCTATTAGGGGTGACAACCTTCTCAGGAGGTCATTCCCTAGTAAACAAGGGGTGCCCTCTGGAGTCACTACTATGACCGGGTGTTTCACCTTGTGTCGCCCAATTTTGATGTCCAAATCTACAGTCCCCTCGACAGGAATCTCCTTCCCGTCAAAGTTCTGCAGTTGTCCAGGAAGAGAGGTGAGAGGAATATGGTAATTCTCCCCCTTCCTGCATTTAGTTCCTCAAAGGCCCTTTTGGACAGAAGGGTAGCTTGGGATCCAGTGTCCACCAGTGCCAAAATTGTACCCTGCCCCTGTACTTGTACCGGGGCATAGTATCTTCCCTCCTTCTCCTCAAGGGGGCACAGATAATGCACATTTTTGGACAACTGGTGGGCTAATTTTCTGGTTTTGGACATGGCGAGAGAAGAGATTTGGGCAGAATTCTGTGGAGAGTCTTGGGAATCTGAAAGACAAAGTTGGCAACTGGAGATCAGAGCCATTGTGGGTTCCCCTGGTTCCGGTTCTGGGCCACCCCCCCCTTTTTGGAGGCAGTCACCAGGATGGGTTTGAAACAGGGGATTTTGGTATTGTCGGTTCTGGGATGAGATGATGGGCGGCGGTAGCTCAGTCTCCACATCTCCCCAGTCTGAATTGGCATCCCTTGGGACCCATTTTTCCTTGGGAGGAGTTCCCCCGTCTCTGAAGGAGAAGATCCTTTTCCCAGGATCTTCTGAGGATCCCTCTCCCTCAAATTGGAAGGCCTGTACCTCCTCCACAAAGTGGGTCTGTTTGGGTCCTTTGTTTCTCCTACCCGCCCTCTGCTCCTTGGGAGGCAGGCTTTCAGGGGCAGGAGATTTTGTTTCCGGTTCCTGGTTTTCCAGGGGCTGTTTACAAGTTGGGAAGGAAGCTTCCTCCGAGGCTTTACACCCTCCTTCCCCTTGTGCCTCCTCCCTGGGAGCCGATGGGTTATCGGGGTGCTGCCCCCGTCATTGTTCTGGAGCACCAGGTCCAGAGTTTGGGGAATTCTGCAGTGGCATGCTCATCTGAGGGTTCTGTTGAGCCCTCAGTATGTGACCCAGATCCCGTGCCATATTTTGGACCTGGCGCTCAAGTTGTGAAACCCGCTCAGGCTGATACGGGGCTCTATTTTCTCCCCTGGGCTGATCCCGGGAAGCGTAGCTATCCCTTCTCTGGTAGTACCCCTGGTTGGGAAGATTTTGGTACCCCTCCACCCTTGGCCTCCCCTCTCCCGGATTAGGTTGTCTGGGCTCAGGGAATTGGGGAAAGAAGGATGGATGGTTTTGGGGCTGGAAATTGGGTGGATACCTGGGGAAAAAGTTCTGTCCAGGATCTGGAGAATTTCTGCCCTCCTGTGGGAAGTTGGGAGGGAAGTTCCCTGGGTTAGGTGCTTGGCCGGATCCCCCCCCTTGGGCTGGAGGAGTCCACACATAACCCAGGACTGGTCGGTTTCCCTTGTAGCAGGGACTTACATAGTCAGGGGAGCGGGGGACCCCATTTGTGGGACTACCTCCTCGACTCCCTGTCTGTGACTGGCCCGAGGGCCTTCTGGGCTGTGAATTATTTGGTGCAGACAGGTTTTTAGGCCCCCCCATCTCCAAATCTAAAATGGGGGCAACCTTTACCTCTGCCACCCTGGCAGCAGCAGGGGTGCTGTTGGTTTTGGGGTTTTTCAGCGCACTATTTTTATTTTCGATAGGCTTCTGCACCTCATAGATCCGGGTAGCCTGTTCAATGACCCAGTCTAAAGATCTTTTCTCATGAAAATCTGTCACGAGCTGGGTCATTATATATTTAGGGAGAGCATGGAAAAATGTTTTTTCAAACTCTTTGCTGTCTGTGCGCACCCTTCTGGTGGTCTGCGCAAAAGCATGCTTTAATTCTTGCACAAACTCTTGTGGGGCCTGATCCTCCCCACATTGCAAATTTTAGGCTGCCTTGCGAGCCTCTTGGGGATTTCTGTGCACAGAAAAATGTTTCAAGATGGCCGCCCTGTATGTGGACCACCTTGAATGGTTTTGATCCTCCAGCCCCGCAAAGAAACTGGAGTATTCTGGTGAGAAGGTCCACTTTACATATTGAATACAGCTTTGGCTGTCCTTCAAATGGAAAGTCTCCATCATTTGCTCATAGAGCTCCAAGTGTTCCCAAACAGAATACTTGGCGTTCTTATGATAAGGCGTGATGACACTCCTTATTGCCTTTATTTGTTTCAATGGGTCCTTAAGCAAGGCCCTTTTTGCCTTATTGGCCTTTTTGGTTCGGGTAACCCTGGTCCATTCATCCTCTGACTCAGAAGCACTGCTCCCAGAGGTGCCCGTCTGATCTTCCAGGTTTTCCCGGATTCTGCGAGCCTGGGAATGGCTGGCAGAATGTGGGGACCTGGTCTCCTATGTCCTGTGACACTCAGAGGAGTCTTCAGATCCCTCCTTGCAACCAGGATTTGCTGGGTATCCCCCTCACTGACCTAACTGGGCAGAGGTTTTCAGGATGCCCCTAATGGGCCTACTCTCCTGAGGTTCCCCACTAAATTGCACTGTGCTTGGGTGCCCATCCATTCCTGGGAGGTACTGGTCTATGAGCCCCATACTTCTAGCTGGATAGTAATCTGCCATCCCCGTGGCCCTGGGCTCGTGTGTGCGAGTGGACATGGGGGTGGCAGAGTCCAGGGACTGGGAGAGATGAAGGCCTCTGGTACTAGGGCTCCTGAGGTTATGCTCAGGAGTTTCTCTTTCCCAGCGAACCTCATCTCTATCCGCCCCTGCTTCCTGTTGCAATGCAAGAGCCTGCGCTTTCAGTTCCTCAGTTAAGGCCTTACTAGACTCTATCAGTCTCTCCTGCATCGCTACCTGTTGCTGGAGCCTATCATTGTGCTGACAGAGAGCCTCATTTTCTCTCTGTGCCTCCTGATTGGTCCTGGAGTACTGGGCCAGTCTCTGCTGCAGGAGGGTTACCTCCTGAGCTGTGTCACTATTGGCCTGCTCCTTTCTTGCCAGAGCATCCTCCACCCTCCTGGTGTGCTCTAACAAGTTCTGGTGTTCTTTTTGGAGGTCACCCAGTCCCTGGAGGGCCAGGTGATTTTCTTCCATTTTCCTTTTTAAGTGGCAGACTTCCTGGCCTAAGGTATCCCTTTCCTGACTACGAGTCTGCATTTGTGCCGCCAGGTTGTCCCTTTGCCTATGGAAGGCACCAGCTTTCTGGTGTTCTTCATCCAACTCTGCCTGGGTATCCAGGTCTTTCAAAATCAATGTATTGCTTTCCTCTTTCTCTCTGTCTAGTTGGATTTGCAGGGTGGCTACCTGCTCTGTGCATGCCCTGTTGAAATTGATCTGTTGCTCCAGCTTTTTCTGGCTCTGCAGTAAGGAGTCCAGACTGTCTTGGTGCTCCTTCTGCAAAGCCAGAATTCTGGTATCCTGGTCCGTCTTTTCATGTTGCAGGATATCCATATCCTTCTTTATTTTAATGATGTACTGTCTACTCTCATTTTCAGACTCCTGGCTTCTGTGCAGCCTCTGCTCAGAAGAGTCTAGATCAGATTGGGCCTTCTGTAATGCCAGCAGTTGCCTACTCGCCAGATCTTGGCCTTCAGCACATTTGTCCTGCATGGCTCCCATATGTAAATATAAATATGCCGCTACCATGGCAATCTTGTTGTGCTCATACTTAGCCTTAGGGGCCATATATAGTTCACTGAGGACCACATGTAAGGGACCCTGGTCTCTCCATGTATCTGACCCTGTTTCAGTGATCTGGGATGTGATTGCCTGCAACCAGACCGTCTGGTCCTGATGAATCCACTCACCTCTCACAAATAGCTTATGTAAGAAGTGCTCTCTGGCTATTTTCATATCTACCAAGGTCGTCATTCCGGAATTTGAGTTCCTTCCTGACTTACAGAAGTTTGTATTTTATTTTTGCAAAACAGACCTTTCCCTTAGAGCGTCCTTTTGAGGAGTGCTTTACAGCGTAACACAGCGTGGTGATCCAACCTGATGTATGTATCTTGTCAGTTAGCACACTGTATTAATCTGCACAAGTGATAGATCTAATCCAGAATCCCCGGCTACGAGCCCCGAATTTGTAAGAAGATTCAATTCAAAACTACAGCTAAGTCAATGCCTAGTCTGGGATACTGAATGGAAACCCTTATTGATATATCTTTATGTCCAGTTCATGAGTTCTGGATGACTACCCCTATATAACACCCCTCTCTTAGAATCCCCCTGACCCCACTGAGCCAAGAAGTAGTTCTGCTTTGCAAGTTTAAAAGGTTAATTTGAGAAATAAGACAAAATATAGCTACCACGCTTTTATAATAAATTAATTATCGATATCGCCCTTATAAATATAATGTTAATCAACAATGGGTAATCTGACACTAGCACACTTCTTTATAATCAATAAGGAGTTAGTATAGGCTGGATCAAGTAGCAAAAATACTTTTATGATTTCAAGGGAAAAGCAATGAGGAATAAAATGCAGTACAGAAATACTTGAGATGATTTTAGCAAAAGATAATATAATCACTTTTTCTCTGGCAATTCACCCCCTCCCCTATGCAATGTAAGACATGGAAGTAGATGGAAAGAGGAACACACAGTTCTCAGGAATGCAATCAAATACAATACGAAATTCAGTTCCCCCCGAGCAAGCTTAGAGAAAACCGGTATGAGTTTTAAAACACAGGCCCAAGTGCTTTGAATGTGGTGGCAATGAAGTGAGAAATATGCTGAAAATGCTTTTAATTCTCTTTAGGAGGTTCAGGGTGATTGAGAGATACTTGGGATGAGTTCAGGCTCACTTTAGCAATGATTCAGAGATGGTGATAAAGAGGCAAATGAATTTTTAGCAAGGAAAGAAATGACTGCTGATGGTTACACGTGGCTGGATTTTTAACCAAATCGCAAATCGCGGTAAAATTCGCGAGTGTGTGAATCGTGATTACGGCAAAAGTATAAGGAGTAGCAAGTCGGTTCTAGGTTCGTTGGAAAGCTGAGATTCTAAGCTTTCAGAGGAAATTTCGTTCCTATCCCAAACGGTTCCAGAGATACGGACGATTAAATAAAGGTAGTTTTTCGGATTTAAAGTAAACTCAAAGTGACAGGTGACAGCTTGCAGCTTCAGAATTGACAGGTGACAGTTGTGCAGCTTTACAAATGACAGATGACACGATTCCTAGGAGGCTGTTCTACTTAGGTTAAAAATTGTTTGGATTAGATTATTTTAACTAAGAGGTTCTGCACAGTTCTGCTAGGTACTCACAATATAAATTTGAAATAGGCCTTGCCACGGATCTGGTAAGGTTTTGGACTGGACTCCGGTTCTGGTCTCGGCACTTCACAGTGATCTGGGTCAGCTCTCTGGTTCTGCTCACAGCGGTCTGGGTCACTCTGGATCTCTGGTCTGGTCTGTCCGGATACACCGGTCCCTGCACAGCTCCTGGATCTCTGCACTGGTCCTGGCAAAAGTTCTTGGCAAGGGATTCAAGCAGCTCGCCCGGCTGCGAGTAGCTTGCAATGATTTGAGGCCTGCTGCAGAGAACTCAGCTTGTGGTTTTAGGCCTCTGTTTAGGTTCTAAAGTATAAGTTCTAGGTTCTGGAGTATGTAGCTGGAGTCAGTCTGGAACTGGTATCTTCTGGATGTTGTGTGGTCCGGCAAAACGCTCCGCAGCAACTGGATATGAATCCTCTACCTGTCCCAGCAGTCTCTTTTATGTGTTTTGAAAATGGGTGTGTGTCTGGGCCTAGCTAAGCCTGCCCCTCTCTACTTGTCATTGGCCCAATTCCCCCCTCTCCCATGATTGGGGGAAGGAAATGTGAGTCAGAGTGATGCTGTAGGTTTTATGGGTCAGAGGATCCTCCCCTGGTCAGTTTGCCCACAAATCTATATTTGATTCAAATACATCCTTCCCAGATATACAATTAGTTGAAATTACATGTCCACATTATATATTCCTTATGGTCCATGCTTGTCCGCCTCTGATCTTCCTGGGGGCTTGCATTAAATAATGACAACATTTTGCGCTTTTTAACTGGTTTTGCAATATCGGACATTTACCCAAATTTACACACATGTGCGCAAGGAGTATGGACATTAATTGATGAAGTGTCAGATTTTTAACATGCAGACATTTGGAGTGAGACCCTATTTTCCGCTAGCAACCACCCAGAATACACCACAGGGTCCTAACGCATCTCAAAATGTTCACAGAAAAATCACAAAAATAATGATATTACTTATATAATTCTGACAAGTCCGCACTTTGAGTTATCTATCTTTTTAAAATTATGCCGTGGTCAAAAAGGGGTGTGGCTTCCCACATCACAGGGTGGAATAACTGGTTTATCCACTTCCCCCAAGCTCAGCTGCTAGCAGAGGCACTGCCCCTCCCAGTTTCCCCTAAGAGGAAGCCACTTTACAGCCCCCCAATATAACATTTGCCTGAGTCCAGGACAGGCCTTTGTTCAACTCCCTGTAGTCCCCAGCTGCTCCACCCCTAATCTAATCAACAGGGCCATGTGACCTCAGGATGCAGCCAGGCCTGGGAGCCAGGCCTGGGAACACAGTTGTTGATCCAGTATCAACTCCTGTCGGGGGTAGTTGTCAGGCAGAATTCAGTTTCATTAAGCCAGGTTTCAGCTAAATGTCACTTTTTGTTCCCAGTTTTCTACATTCAAATCAAACTGACAAGTTTTACATATACATTAAATAATTACTTCCTTCAAGTCATTTCAGAATATAGTTTTACATTGTATCCACCTCTTAGCAAGTCTTTCCTTGGTCTGGTTTTGTTTCATTTGTTCAGTTTTACACAAAAGTCTGGTGGTTTTAAAACGACGGTTTTCTGATAGTGGTGAGTACTGGTAATGCAACCATTTTTGGGATTAAGAAAATGAATTCCCCACAAGAAGGTTGTATCTTTGGAGTGGTCTCGTGCCAACTGCGCAGTTCTCCTATTCTGGCGTGAATGTGGGTGGCGATAGCTCATCCCCACATCCACCCAGTCTATTGATTTAGTTTGTTCTGGGATAGAATAATGGGCGGCGACAGCTCATCCCCACATCTACCCAGTCTATTGATTCAACATGGGTCAAAACCCATGACAAAGCCCAGATCACTGTCCCACTCCCCACCCAAATGTCAACAAAACGCTGCAATCCCATTGTTATACCATAGGCTTGAAGAAATGCTGACCCCCAAATCATAGCTCATGCCATCTCTCTCTTCCCCCCCACAGGCAGCAGCCATGAAAGTGAGGGCTAGGAAGCCATGCAGCCCTGTACCTCCAGGGGCACAGCCAGGGGACAGCGTAAACCTGCAGGAAGGAAGAAGGCACAGGCAACACCACCTGCACCAGCAACCCCCATGGAGGCTGCACAACCCACACCCACACCCCTACCCATGCCTGCACTGCCGACGGAGACATGCCCCACGGTGCACTCAGAGGAGCCAGTCTGACAGGGGAGAATGCTGCCATGTGCCTCCCCGAGGAGCCAGATAGCCCAACATCAGTTCCCGTATCTGACGTGGAGGAGCCCCATGACATTGTACACAGGCCAGACACCCCATCCTACAGTCAAGTTGCACACAGCGACTCCGGGGAGAGTGACACCCCAGGCCTCACAGGCCAAGGAGCACCACCTGCCAGTCCTGGATCCACCTCTCCTGCAGAAAGCCCCGAAAGGGCTGCAGGCTCAACACCACGGCTGCCGAGCACATCTGCCACACCGGCCATGGATGGATTGCACTCCCAGCGCCTCACGGGCCTGATTGAGGACTTTTTCCGGGACAACCGTGAATCCAGGTCGGAGTGGCACAATGACCTGCAGGCCCTGGGCAAAGTCATCAATGCCAACACAAACCGGCTCTGTGAGGTGCTGGGCCGGATTGCTGATGCCCTGGAGGCAGCACCCCCCAGACCACAGCCCCAGTGGGAGTGCCCACCCTCACAGTGCTCCTCCACGCAAACCAGCCCTGTCCGTCGGTCAATGCGCACACTCCGCCGCCAGAACATGTATACCCCTGGCTCTGGAAGTACACAATGACCATACTGCCACACACATGTGGCCTTTGTTGCACTGATGGGACTATTGTGGGGTTGTTGTGGGGAGAGGGGGTGGGGGGTGAGGGTGTGTGTGGGAGTTGGGGGGGAGGGGGAGGGGAGTGAGGGTGTGTGGGAGTTGGGGGGGTAGGGGGATGAAGGTGTGTGGGAGTTGGGGGGGAGGGGGAGGGGGTGAGGCTGGTGGTTTTGTTGTACACGTTCCTACATAAATGTTGAATACACTGGTTGTTCATTCCCAAATAACAGAGTGGACATTGCTCATTTTGCTTGTGTCTTTTGATGTCGCACATTGCATGGTGTACATGTATCCCCACACCCAGTGCCCAATGTCCTCTCACCCTCACACCCTCACACCCTCACACCCTCAGCTGACTTGTGAGTCAGAAATATTGTCCAATCAATGATTGACGCACTGAACGTCCCTCCTGTGCATCGGCACCATGCTGCTGTCCTGCCATTCCTTCCTCCTCCCCCTAATCATCATCATCATCTGGTGGTAGCAGTTCCACGTCAGGGGGCAGTGGCACGTTCCGACGGATGCACATGTTGTGTAGCATTACACATGGCATGGTGATCTTGGACACCTTCTCGTGGCTGTAGATGAGTGCCCCACCAGACCGGCTGAGGCAACAAAATCGTGCCTTCAACAGGCCGAAGGTCTGCTCTATCACCACCCGTGTACGGGTATGTACATCAATACTTACCCATTTTTGTTGTTTAAAAAGCTGTTTTTTGAAGAGAAAGAAGTTTGTGAGCCCCACTACTCCAACTGAGTGAGTACTGATTCATTAATGTTCTTTTCTAATAGTATGCTACAGTCTCCCTATAAACTTACGAGTCTATATGTCCTTTATTCTGTAGGACGTACGAAGTGAAGCTCATTATTAGAGATCTCTCATGCCGGGATTTACTCCACTGAACCGACACGCCAGCCATTGAACAAATCAGAGGAGGTGAGCCTGTTCGCACACAGCTCTAGTAGCTAGCTGTTACTCAAGAAATGGGTTTTTATGAAACAGAGATGACATATTATATATTTTTCCTTATTTTATAGACCCAAGGCCTCTTTGCCTTATACACACCCCCACTTTTCTATGAGACCAAGCGGAATTGGCGATCGTCTCTTGTCCTGAAGAAGGTTGAATATAATACACAAAGGGAAGTCATTGCCCACGTTAAGAACTCATCCGAAACATGTCTACAAACAGTTTTTCTATCCTCTGAATGTTGACAGATGGACACATTGTAAATCAATCAAGTGTAAAACCAAGAAATATCTTAATTGCCATTGTTATTGTGATATGAACAAAATATCATTTTTCCTATCATTTGTGAATGTGATGAATGCATGAGGAAGTTGTGAATGAAGTTTGTTTGGGGGGATGTGTTTGTTGTAAGTTCAAAGAGCCATATTTTATATGAATATATTTGTTATTGTGTAATCTGACATATGGATTGTTGCAAAATAAATAGCTAACGATTACAAATTGAAAGAGTAATCAGTTGTTATCTCTGGTCTGGATGGTCTAATTTTCATTAGTCTACTCACCAAGCAGCCAGGCAAGTCATCCGGCATGTCGCTCCATGTAGCGTGGTAGTGTTGAGTTCCGCAGGACCAAGGAGTCATGAGTTGATCCGGGGTATCGGGCATTGCAATGTGTGATGGATTTACTGGCATTACACACCATCTGGACGTTGATGGAGTGGTATTGCTTGCGGTTGCGATACGGCACCTCCATGGCATGCGGGACCACTAATTCCACGTGGGTTCAGTCGATGGCACCTATGCAATTTGGCATGCCTGCCAGTGCATGGAAGGCAGCTTTGGTGTCATATATCTCCTGGGGAGTACGGGGTAGGGATATGTATTCCCTTGTGTGGGTGAGGAGGGCATCCAGCACTTGTTTGAGTATCCGTGAAAATATGGGCTGTGAAATGCCATGCATGTGCCCCACTGTATGCTGGTAGCTGCCTGTGGCAAGGAAGTGGAGCACAGACACTACCTTCAGTAGAGGGGGGATGGCAGTGCGGATTTCTATGTGGCTCACTGTATCATCATGTATCATGTCCACTATGCTGGTAATGGTGTCCCAGTCAAGCCGGTACAGGGTGTGGATCTGCTCTGGTGTGAGGTTGAAGGGGGTGGCTCTGATGCGGGGGATTGGGGGCTGCCGGCGTGGTAATGGTGGCTGCACCGGTAGGGCATGCTGGGCCTGTCTCACCCTCCTTCTCCTCCTGTGTATCCTCTGTGGTGGGGGTTGTGGTTTTTGTAGTTGCTGTTGTTGTAGTTGCTGCCTTGCAAGCAGGGCCTCCAGCTCCAGGAATGCTGCTACAATTGGTATCATCTTGGTGTGGGAGGGGGTGTGGTGTGTGGGTGTGCTCCTTTTGTGCTGTGCCAGGCTCCATTGCCTCCACCTGTGCTGATTGAGTGCACCTGTTCCTCTTGGAAACACTGCTCAGAGTCCTTAACACCTGCTCGGCGATGCCGGTATTTACTCCATGGCGGTAAGGTACTTTGCGGTCTTGTGGAGGCTGTTTTTTCCATGTCCGCTTTACTTGGGATCAGCTCCGGTTTACGCCATGCCGCTAATTACGGCATGGCGTGTCGGGCGCGCGCCACTAAACAGCTATTTACGGCATCGTACTTTACGACGCCGTAAATAATGGTCTGGTGGGTCAGAATGGGCCGTAACGGGAAACGATGCCGGTAGTCCTTTACCGGCATCATTTTTCCCTTACCACCCAACTCGGAATGACCCCCATTGTGTTTAAAGAGTATATATATATATGGTGGAGGAGGCTATTCCCAGACATTGGACATAAAAATATCTTAATCAGTGTTTTGAAGAGGAATAACCAGATCATTGTAAGGTGGAATCAAACTGCCATGGGCCACAACCAGAACAGCAGTCTCTTCAGAGGAAGCATCTCATCCAGACCAGGTTGACAGATGTGTGAATGGCTCCCTCAAGAAGGTGCAAAAAGGTGCATGAAATGTAGACTTTGGTCTGAACTGCACAAAAGCATTCAGGACTCCCATTAAGTGGAAAAGTTTGCTTCAATGTGACAGGCTGAAGCTTACAAAAGTTGCTATATTGGCTCCTTGGCCTTACAGAATAATCTAATATTTTAGAAGAAAATGGCCATTCACCCATCCACCACCCATCCCCTAATCCCTCTATTCAAGCATTCACTCCTCCTTTTAAATCAGTCCAGGTTGTACAACGTAGCCACTTTCCCACTATTCGCTTTCCGATATTCTGCACCATCTGCTTTCAAGTTGCTCCTCCCCTTTCCGGTACTCATGGGCTATGTTGTCCATCTGAAAAACACTAACCATCATCCTTAACCATATAATAATGCTGAAGCTCAACACAACCATTCAGTTGAATGGCTGAGCCTCTGGCACCCAGAAAAGCCCTCACTGTAGTAGTCATTTCTGACCCACCACAACCGACACTTCAGGACCTAACACTGCACCATTGCCACAATCCTCAAATGTACTATGATGTATCCCTTTCCCTTCAGGGCATTTGTATTCCGTCTCCTTAATAATTAACGCCCTCCCTAGCGCAGCTGCTGCCACACTCTTCAAACAGACGGTGTACCTGCCCATTCCCTGTTAAGATCCTATTTCACCTTGTGCAGTTCTCTCCCCTGATCTCTGCCCCCAATTTCCCTTGCCCAAAGCTTCATCTGCATTGTGGCCATGCCCAGCTCCACGTATCACCTAATATGAAACGTTTTTTCTCTTTGAACATATGTTATTCATTGTCTCTTCAGTGCATCATTTACCCCCTTGTACCTAACCATTGCTACTGGCACCACACGCCCCCACTAACATCCCCTGATTCACTCCAAGTTGTTTCCCCACTGCATATGCATTTATTACCACAGAATCCCCATGTGCCTTCTCCATCATTAGCAGTGTTGCTCGTACGTAATTCCATGTTCTTTGTCTAAACACAAAACCCCTTCACCCATATATCCTTGTGAATCCACACACATTCATTCTGAAATTCTAGTATTCCTCTTTGCTGGACCGCACACTTAACCAGTCCATGCCTGCAAGTCCATGCTGCTATCTTTCCCCCTGCTCAACTGCATCTGTGAATACAACACTGAACCCTCCTCCTGATTCAGCACACACCCACACCCAAGTACTGCACTAACCTCAATGTTGTCAAATATTCCTTTATCCTCCTCACACTTCCACATACACCCTTTTCCTTCGCCTTTCCACAATCATTTATCTCCTTACCCTGATGCTTCCCTGCTCCAAAGCAGTCCAGAAAGAGAGGATCTTTCTTACTTATGCGCCTTACATGGTAAGGAACTCATAGTCGCAACAGTAAAGTCAGACACAAGTGATCACAGTTCAAGGGTGCTTATTAAACTGGATATGCAGGTTGAAAAAATGCATAATCTAAACCTAAAGCTAAAATGGGAGTCAGCTACAACCATAAAATGCAAAATATGGCAGTCCTAGAGGCGTTGCGCCAAATAAAAGGGCCGATAATAAAACAAACTATTGCCAGTCCGTACAGCTAAATACAAAAAGAGTGTGGGATAGGATTCACAAGAAAGAAAATAAGTGTTCACAAATGATAAGTCAGGGTGGGTTGACCAGGGGTCTCCCTCCCCCACGTTTTGAGCACGGAACAAGGTGGGACTCCAGAGCAGAGCACACTCTCGAGCTTTCCCAGCACGAGAAGACAGTTCTATTCTCCACTATCAGAACCATAGAAGTCTCTTTTCTCTTAAATGTCTCTTACCTTCGAGGACCTGATGTATTCAAAAATAACAAATCAAAGTTCCTTTTTAAATGGACGTTGGGTGATGACTTTTCACCGCTGGATCCCCCTCTTCCGGGCTTCGACCTGACTTGAACGTCTGCGTCGGGTTCACTACGGCTTTCCTTGCATTCATGAGTCTTAATGTCTTTTTAAACAGTTTACTGTGGACATCCCTCTGTCGGGTTCACCTTTGCCAACACACTGTTCCTCTGGACTTTAGGCTTTGCTGCTTTCCATCAGCATCCCTCTGTTGTATTCACTCTTGCCAACTTTTATCAGTCAATTTCATTTACTTTCTTGTGAGTTGGGATTTAGTTCCCTAAGCTTTCCAACTTCTGCCGGTCAAAGACTTTCGACTGTACAGAGGATTTTACTAGAACCCTGTATGACCACTTTCATCCCTTTCTTGCCCAGTTCCCAAGGCCTTCTGGTAATGTTAGTTTCAACAATAGGGTAATTGCCCAGAGTTTCTCGAGTGAGCACCCCCGTGGTGCCGGACTCTTCTGCAGCTGGTTTTCCCCTCTCGTATCAACAGTTCTTTGTACTTTTCTACAAATAGCCGTTTGCTACTTTGTTCAAAATAGTGCAGTTTCTTATTGCTTCTCCCTTCGACTCACCAGCTGTGTTGAACCGCTTGGCCTCTCTTGTCTCTGGAGTCAAGGCCGGTACCACTGTGACAAGTGTCTTTCCCTGGCATGGTTGTCAGCAGGGGAGGGCTCTGTGTACCGTTGACACCTGCTGCAACACATGCTGGCTATTGTTCGCGGTCTTACGATTCCTTCCACTGAGGTTTTGCAGGCTTGGGTTGGAAAGGGCAAGGTTGCGTCTCTCCTTGTCACCCTTTTGGTTCTCACGGCCTTTCTCCTCCACTTGAATTGCAGTACTTGGATAGCAGAGCCATTGTGCAGTCTGCCTTGCTCATAATGTGCACTTGTGATCCACCTTTTATCCCCGTGGGGAAGGGAAAGGGCTGTGAGGAGTATGCAAGTCTAGTCAATTTCCTGACTTGTGCTGACCCTTGTATTGGGACATGTCAGGTAAATGGCTCCGGTGTAAGTCTGTTGTCTTTTGTGGTGTGCAAAAGTGTTTGTGTGAAGAAAGGGGGAGCAGTGTTTCGGAATATCCTATGAGGTAGGATGACTAAAAGGAGTTGGAAGAAGGGGGATACCGCGTCTCACCCGTCAGTGTCCCACTTCCACTCCCTGAGGACCCCCATCCAAGTGATCCTCCCTAACTGGTCCACCCCCAGGAAATGGATCCAATAGTGATGGCTGTGTCCTGGCCACCTGGATGACAGATCCCTGGGGACTAGTTAGGGAGACACCTTCAGGTTTCTCACATACTCTTGTTCCATGTGATGTAGCCACATTTGTTTCACAGGGGAACCGGGAAAGAAAATCTACATTTCCCTGGTCTTTTCCTTTTTGGTGTTCCACAGTGAAACAATAGCATTGTAGGTCTAGAAACCGTTGCATGGCCAGAGGGTTGGAGTATTTGCATTGGCTAATCCAAACTATGGGTGAGTGGTCTTTAACAAGCGTGCATTGTTATACTAATAGGTAGTACCTAAGATGGATAATAGCCCACTTGATGGCCATGGCCGTTAGTTCCAACACACAGTAATTTCTTTCAGGTGAGAACAGTTTGTGACTGGTGAATAATATGGGGTGTTCCAATCCCTCGCAAACCTGGGACAGGGTGGCTCCTAACCCTGTAATTGAGGTATCTGTCTCTACGACACTCTCTTTAGAGAAGTCGACTCCCTTCAGCATTGGGTTCTGGCACAGAGTCTCTTTCAAGGTGTTATAACATATCTCATCCTGCTCATTCCAATGAAGTTTCTGGGGTTACGCATTCTTAAGTTTATCTGTCAGCCGGGTTGTTTTGTGCAAAAAGTTGGGGATAAACCTACGGTAATATCCTATTAACACGAGAAAAACTCTAAGATCTCTTTTGGTCTTGGGAGTTGGTGTAGCTAAGATGGATTTTACCCTCTCATGTTGGAGCTGTACATTTCCATTTCCTACAAAGAAGCTAAGGTATTTTACAGCTGATTGTGCCAATTTAGCTGGATTAGCAGTTAGGACAACGTTTCTGAGGACTTTCATAATGGTATAAAGTTGGAAGAGATAGTTCTCCCAAGTCTTACTATAAATGACGATATTGTCAATATGAGCTCCACTGAAATTGGAATCGGTTTGTAGGATTTGATCCATGAGGCATTGGAAATTGGCTGGTGCACCGTATAGACCGAATGGAATTACTGTAAATTGGAATAGTCCTAGAGGCGTTGACAATGCAGTCTTTTCCTTATCTGGCCTACATCCAGAACTTGACAGTATCCTTTAGTTAAATCTGAGGTGACTAGAAAGGTGGCTGCTCAGAGTTCATCAATTAGGTCATCAATGCATGGCATGGGATAGGCATCAAAGTCTGAGATGGCATTAACTTGACGGAAGTCTATGCAGAATCGCCAGGAATGGTCAGGTTCACTGACCAACACGCTAGGAGAGGACCATGGACCTGAGGATGGTTCCATAATATTGGCTTTCAACATTTTGTTGACTTCCTCGATCACTATCTGTTTATGGGCTACTGCGAGTCTTTACTTTTCCGTCTTCTAATATAGTGGTATGTACCCTTCACTCTTCCTGGTTTTTCTGAGTATACATCAGGAAATAAGATCACTACATCTTCTAGATCTTGTTGTTGTTGGATAGATAGCTCGGAAGGAATTAAGTCAAAGTTGTGTCTTCGGGAGCCAGACCGGCTAGTACTTTGGCATGGGTGGCTGACGAGTTCCCCTTCCACTCCTTCAGGAGATTTATGTAATACAAATGTACCTTCTGTTTTCTGTTTGGTTGGGCTACTTCATAAGTACAGGTTCTTGTTCATTCTACTATCTCATAAGGTCCATGCCACTTGAAGACAAGTTTGTTTCCTGAGGTGGGTAAGAGTACCCAGTACTTTCTGTCCTATGGAGAAACATCTTAAATTCACTTGTTTGTCATAAGCACCATTTGTTGGCGCTAGACCTTTTGCATGTGAGATCAAACTAAGTCTTGGACCAATTTCATGTGTCTCACATTCTGGTGGCGGTTTGCGAGATGGGCTAGGGGCCTCTTTTCATTCTTCTCAGGTTTCCTGAAGAATGTCCAGGACATCTCTGGGCTCTCTTCCATAGAGCAATTTGAAAGAGAAACCAGTGGAAGCCTGGGGGATTTCCTCACTGCAAATAGTGCCCATGGGCTCATTCGGTCCGAGTCTTTCCCATCCTTGTCTAACAATATCCGTAAAATTTGTTTTAGGTTTTTATTGAATCTTTCTACCAAGTCATTGGATTGGTACACAGATGTTTGTTAGGTGGCAATATTGAGTAGCTCCTTGATTTCGGCCATAAGCAAACTCATAAACTGTGAACCCTGCTGCTTAGTATTTTCTTGGGAAAACTGACCCTGAAGTAATATGGTAGAAAATGTTTAAGCATCTGCTGGGTGGTATTATTTTGCATTTGGAATGCCTCGGGATATCTGGTTTTATAATCCACGATCACAAGGACATATTTATTGCCTAATCTGGATGTCTCTAGAGGTCCAATTATGTCCATACCAATTCTTGAAAAGGGCAATTCTATGATCGACAATGGGTTCAGAGGGGCAGGTAATAGGATGTGCATGCTGGTCTTTTGAAAAATGTTGCACTTCTGGATGAAAGTTTTTATATCAGCGTGGATACCTGGCCAGTAAATCTTCCCAGTAATATGCGCTTGGGTTTGAGATTATCCTAAATTCCACCCCAGGTTAGATGGGAATGCACAATTTCCAGCATGACCTTTCTGTGCCTTTTGGGTATTGCCATTTGTGTTTATACTAAACATTCCGTAGAAGTTTCACCTCTATAAAGAAATCCTTGCTTTAAGAAGGAAGAGGGACTCACTTTGTCTAGGTCTTCTTCTTCTGGATTTGCTTGCAGAAAAGTTTCAGCGAGAGCTGGTTCATTTCGCTGGGAGAAGGGTAGGTCGGGATAGATGTGGGCTCTTCTCCCTTCCTTTCTTTGATGTTAAGAGTTTTATAAGCTTCTCTAAAGCCCAAGTTACCTCTCTCTGTTTTATGTGGCTCACTTTCTTTAAACTGAGGAAAAAGAGCTCTTTCCAAAAGTCCCTTGGCAATTTGATCTCCCCGACATACCTCAAAAGGGATCTCACCATGATTTTGTAAGAGACCCTTCACATCTTCCTGAAAGTCGGGATCAATAATGCCTGTTAAGATGTCTATCGTGGACTTTCACGCTAGGTCAGATTTTGGGCCAATCGAATGTAGCTCCCAAGAGGAGGCATCAAAACCAAGTCCGTAGGAATCATTCCTCTTTTCCCAGGGGGGATAATAGCTTCCCTGCTGCTACAGATATCAAACCCTATTGATTCCTTGGTGGTGATGGAAGGGTTAGAGGCTCTCTTACTGTCATGACCCTTGCCCCTGGCCCTCACTGGCAAGTCACCCTTCCAGTTAGGGCCAGGTCAAATGCCTTAAAACCTCATCCAAGACTGTCTTGGAGTCAGTCCTGTCAGCTTTGGCGCCAGGCTCATAACCATCATGAAGACCAACATTAGAATGGGACTATTTACTTGGGACTATTTAACTTGGGGGTGTTCAGCCAACATGGAGGCACACACATGGCTCAGTTAAAAGGAACTGAGCTATGCGGTCTAGTCTTTTGGCTGTGGCAAGCCTGGGTCTACTTTACCTGGTCTACTGTGGGTGTAGCAGGCCTGGGACTATTTTACCTGGACTACTTTACCTGAGACTATTTAAACCACACCCAAACAGCAGAACATGCTTTGCGTTATTCGACTGTGGGCAGCGTAACACTCACCGTGTCCAGTTCTTTGATGCCAGCTTACCAGAAACCAAGGACCTGCAGAGAGAGAAAGAACACTACGAAACTTACCTGGAACAGTATCCTGTCTTCAATCCATCGCTGACTTCAGTTCTACTCACCTGAAGGTACGAACTCCATCATCCGGCACATCATGCATCCTGGGATACCATAACCTAGAAAGAGGAGAAAGAAAGACAGAATTAGTAAGCGTTTACTCACGTTTCCTCCTGAATGAAGAAAGCCACAGAAATCTTACCTGGGTAGTCATCTCCTGGTCAGTATCATTGCACATTACTCACCGGACAGCATCACGCACACCGCGCTTTCGCCTACCGGCTCATGCTCACCTACAAACTGCATGACAAAACCAAAATACCTTTCCATACCTAAAAGGAAAGAAGCAAGACATTATTATTCGAACTAAGAGGAACATAAGACCTGCATATAAAGACTGTAAAGCAGCAAACCTATGGAGTCGCAGCAGGCTTGGATTCCCACAGGGGGGCTTGCACCAGTGAAGTAACTTGGTTGATGCTCGCCCCCCACATCTACGCGCCCCTGCCACGAGGAGCAGGACGGAGAATCCACCTTTTACAATATCAAAATGAGGAGCAGGCCCAAGGGGGAGGAAGGATTTGAGGCCAAGGGAGGTGGGAAAACATAAAGACAATCTGGTATTGAATACAGCTTTCCTATATTGCAGACCCATCTTTAACCAGAGGCCTTACCAAGGGACCGGGAGAGGGTTCGAGAGAACAAATCATCCAACCAGGGCTGGGTGGCGTCCCCGTGGATTCCAGGTGAGCGTAACAGAATGAAAAGCCTCATAATATTATCCACCTGGGCGTCATGGAGACTTTATAGACTGACCAGTTAGTTCAGTTGTTGGGACAATTACGCGCCGAAGTACATTCAGCCAGACAAGAAAGCAACGCTCTTAGGAGGGATTGATTGTTACTAAGGATTGTACCGACAAAATAAGCAGACAATTACCCATTGCCTGGTAACATTCCGCCAGCACCTGTAACAACTTCTTCCACCAATCCAGTACAAATAACTGTTCCTGGGGCAGTTCATTTAGCTCCACCTGAAGGATTTACAGGGGACCCCAAGAAGTAATCAACGTTCATATACCAGTGTCATCTTAATTTCCTTTGCAGACTTGGGGCTTTTCATAATGACCAAGCGCGGGTTGCTTTTGTCTTGTCATATCTGAGTGGCAGTGCTGCGGATTGGTCGGTAGCATTGGTAAGTCAGGATAACCCGTTATTACATGACTTTGGGGGGATCCATATGGAAATGGAAAAACTCTTTGCTCGTCATACCCAAGGCCAAGCATTAGACAACAAACTTTTGTCACTCCGTCAAGGAAATCTATACTTAATTACACATATAGCAAAATCTAACAGACTAGTGGTTGAAGCTGGGTGGCCTGAGGAAAAAAGGACCACACCATTTCATCGGGGGCAACGAGGGGAATTAAAAGATGTCCTTGCTCAAGTGGTTTACCCACCTAAAGACTGTGGAGAATTCATCAACCTTGTGGTGCAATTAGATCACAGATTAGATCACAGATTACAAGACCGGAAAGCGGACACTCGAGCTGTGTATGTCCAGTCAAAGGATAATGTTCCACGTACATTGGAAAACACGGTAGAACTCATGCAGATAGGAGGTGTACGGCCCCCTTTAACTAAAACTGAAAGAGACAAGAGAAGGCAACAGCAATTATGCCTATATTGCAGAAAATCAGGCCACTTCCTCAAAGAATGTCCAGTGAAACCACCAAGGAGAATTGTTGGAGCCACAGAGAAGGAAGATAATAACAAGGAGTCGGAAAGCTACTAAGCCCGGCAAGTGTAGAGGTCTGCTTGTCGAGCGAGAAGGATGAGCCACAGACCTCAAACTTTGCATTACCAATAATTTTGATCAATCACCAACATCCGTCTGGGATGCATGCTGTCGAAGCATACATAGACAGTGGAGCAGTTGGGAATTATGTAGACCAAGATCTGACAGCAGAAATGGGGCTTCCCTTATGCTTTAAGTCAACTACTGAAAAAGTTACTACTGTTGATGGGACAGAAATAGCTTCCGGACCAGTAACCCAATGTACAGCAGCACTAACCCTACTGTGCCAGGATGGACACCGAGAATCTATTGCATTCGATATCATCAAAGCTCCTCAGTTTTGACTAATCTTAGGGATTCCATGGTTGGTAGCTCACAACCCTCTAATAGATTGGCGTGCCAAGAAGTTGGTCTTTTCGATGATTGTGCTCGCACCTGTTATTACCAAAAAAAGGGGAAAACAGACTTATGTACATCTGCTACTCCCAGTACGGCGGCGATTGTATTAGGTGTGACTAGTACTCTACCAAATGAATACCAAGATTTTCAAGATGTGTTCCAGAAAGAACAAGCCAATACTCTACCACCGCACTGGCCCTACGATTGTCAGATCGACCTCATACCTGGTGCGCATCGAATCTATGCACTTACTGAACCAGAAAACCTCCATTTGAAATCTTATCTTGATCAGTACCTGGCAAATGGATTTATCCGCCCATCTAAATCACCGGCAGCAAGTCCCTTATTCTTCGTACCAAAGAAGGAAGGAGATTTGAGGACTTGCATCGACTATGGCGCATTAAACCAGATCACAGTAAAAACCTGTTATCCACTGCCCCCGTTTTCTAAATTATTGGATCAAGTCAAAGACGTCCAAATCTCTACCAAAATGGACCTTGGGGGGGCGTACCATCTTGTTCGAGTGAAGAAAGGAGACAAATGGAAAAACCGCCTTTCATACCAAATAAGGCTTGTATGAATACCAGGTAACGCTCCTGCTGCATTCCAACACTTTATGAATGATGTTTTGCGGGAGTTAATCGACGTTTGTGCCCTGGTTTACATTGATGACATCTTAGTGTATTCTGCTACAAAAGAAGACCATGTCAGGCATGTCCGCTCCGTCCTTACTAAACTCTGCCAACATAAACTGTATGCTAAACCCCAAAAATGCTCTTTTCCTGTCATTGAAGTGGAGTTCCTTGGTTTTATCCTCACACCAAAAGGTATCAGAATGGATAAGCACAAGGTAGATGCCATTCTGAACTGGCCGTCACCAACTTCAATTAAAGGAATCCAGAGTATGTTGGGCTTTGCAAACTTTTACTGCCGATTCATCCCAGATTTTTCCCAAATAGTGCATCCAATTACATCACTATTGAGAAAAAACAATAAAATGTTCCATTGGACCGAAGAAGCAGAGAAGGCCTTTCAAGAACTTAAGAAGAAATTAACTTCTGCTCCAGTTGTACGGCATCCACGCCCAGACCTCCCTTATATAGTTGAAATAGATGCCTCTAGCATGGCTATGGGAGCTGTTCTCTCACAAAGGGACCCAGGAACTGGCCAGTTACACCCTGTGGCCTTCTGGTCACAAAAATTCTCACCTCCTGAACTCAACTATGCTATCACAGACAAAGAACTCTTGGCTATAAAATCAGCTTTAAAGGCATGGCGACACTATCTCCTTGGTGCTAGACATACTGTCAAAGTCATAACTGATCATCGAAACCTACAATAACTAAAACAGCAAAGGCTCAATCATCCCGTAAACTGTGGTGGGCTCTTTTTCTTTGCTGAATATGACTATGTGATCACCTACCGGCCAGGAGTCCGAAACGGAAAGGCTGATGCCTTGTTCCGCATGGGTGTTGATGAAAAGGTATACATAACTCCAGATCCAGTAGCCATCATCCAGAAGACAAATTTCTGGGTCTTACGACAACATTGATACAGGCTGAACTCCAAAACAAGATCCAACTCTTAATGGATCCCACTTTCTCACAAGAGTGTTGTACTGAAGGAGAACATTACACCATTAAAGACCAGTTACCATATTTTAGGAACAGTCTATACTTGCCAAGTAAAGATTTAGAAGAGCAGATTATTTCGGGTTATCACGACTCCCTGATTGAAGGTCATCCTGGAATTGCCAAAACTCTAGCTAAAATCAAATGAAACTATTTGTGGCCCACATGGTATAAAGACATCATACAATGTATCCAATCTTGCGGTGTGTGTGCACAAAACAAGTCCCAAAAGCGGAAACCAGCTGTTCTTCTCTAACCATTGGGAATTCCTCCCGCACCATGGCACACACTGTCCTTTTATTTCATTACAGATCTACCTCCCAGTCAAGGTTTCAACACCATCTTAGTAGTTGTAGACTTGTTCTCTAAAATGGCACACTTTGGTCATTTCAAGGGTCTTCCAAATGCATCCAATTTAGCAAAAGTATTCCTGGAGGAATCCATACGGCTACATGGCTTTCCATCGTTCTTGATCTCAGATCGAGGTAGTCAGTTCGTATCCAACTTCTGGAGGAAAAGCTGTTCAATGGCCAAAATTGACATTCGACTATCCACAAGTCACCATCCTCAAACAGATGGCCAACAGAAAGAACAAACCAAACCCTCGAGCAATACTTACGTTGCATTTTACATCAAGTGGAAAGAAATTGGAAGGACTTGTTATGGGTAACTGAATATGCCTATAATAATTCATTACATTCCAGCACTGGACAAACCCCTTTCTACACTATATATGATAGACATCCACATACTTCAGAATTGGAACTCCCAACCCCTTTGGAAATGCCAGCGGTTAAAACCCTACATATGACTATTTCCCATGCCCTCAAAGAAGCAGCAGAACATTTACTGCAAGCCAAGAACAGACAAAAGAAATTTGCTGCCTAACATCGTAGTAAAGCCCCCGACTATCAAATTGGAGACAAGGTCTTGTTAGCATCAAAATATGTGCCCATAAAAGGGACTCGGACCTTTCGTCCCGATATCGGGGACCTTATTCTACTGAATCCAAAATAAAAACAGTGGCAGTTAAATTAGCGCTACCACCCACTATGCAGATTCATCCTGTGTTTCACGTAACACTCCTTAAACTGGTACAACCCGGTACTGGGGTTACAACACCACCAAAACCACTATTTGTTTGCCAGAGAACCAGAGTTTGAAGTAAAGGATATCCTAGACTCAAAATACACCAGATCCAAACTCTACTACTTAGTCGATTGGAAGGGATACGGCCCTCAAAACAGATCATGGGAACCTAGTGAATACATCCATGCACCTCACTTAATTTGTATTTGTATTTGTATTTATTAGGTTTATATAGCGCTCTATGCCAAAGCGCTGCACATTTTAACAACAGGGTATATTTAACGATAACAAATTAACAGTAACAGTAGAAGCAAATAATAATTTAGAATTTTGAATCAGACCAGGAAAACAGTATGTAGAGAAATTAGAGACAGGGGGAGGGGAGAGTAGTGGAGTAGAACTGTGAGGAAGAGGGAGGGATGGGTAGGAGGAGGAGAAGGGGAACAGGAGGGGTGAAGCGGGTGTGGAAGGAGTGGAAGAGGGTGTGGAGGGAGCTGATTAAGGGGAAGAGGGAGAGGGTGGGAGGGGGGAGTGATAAGGGGGTGGGGAATCATGGCAGAGAATGGAGAAGGAGAGATTTAAGGGAGGTGCAGAATGAGGTAAAGGTAGGAATGGAGCAGATTGAGAGAGGTGGGGATTTCCAGTGGAGGGGAGCTAGGAGCTGGAAGGAGCGGAAATGAGAGGAGGCACAAGGCGAAGGAGGAACAGTTAGAAGGAAGTGGTCAGCGGAGCAAAGGAAGCGAGAAGGAGTGTAGAAAGAGAGAAGGGAAGAGAGATAAGGGGGAGCGACATCATGGAGAGATTTGAAGACTAAGCAGAGGAAATGAAATTTAAGTGGTAGTGAAAGGAAAGCCAGCCAAAGGAGGATAGGGAAGCAGAGATAGAGTCACGGGAGGTGAGGAGACAGAGGGTACGGATGGCAGAATGGTAGATGGATTTGAGGAGGGCAGGATGTGAAGTAGGTAGACCATAGAGTAAGGAGTAGCAGTAGAAGAGGCGAGAGAAGATAAGGGAGGAAATTAAAAGTTTAGTGGCATGGAAAGTGAGAGAGGGGCGGACCTTGCGAATATTATAGACGTGGTAGTGACAGGCGCGAGAGGTGAGTGAGATATGGTGGGAAAAATTGAGAGAGGAATCAACGTGAATGCCTAAGTTGCAAGTGTGGGGGGAGAAAGTAAGATTAGAGGGGGGAAAATGAATAAAAGGAGGAGGAGTGGGAGGGGAAGGGAGTTGGAGGGGAAGAAAACTACTTCAGTTTTGTCAGAATTAAGGGAAAGGAAGCGAGAAGACATCCAGTTTTTAATTGCAGTAAGAAAGGAAGAGAGTTTGAGGTGGAGGTGAGGAGAGAAGGAAGAGAAGGAAAGAGAGCTGCGTGTCGTCGGCATAGAAATGGTTAGAGATGTCAAATGAGGAGATAACAGGGGCAAGAAGGGAGGTGTAGAGTGAGAATAGGAAAGGGCCAAGCACTGCGCCTTGGGGAACTCCGTATTCCAGAGGCTGGGAAGGAGAGGAGCGGCCTCCCCAGGAAACAGTAAAAGAGCGAGAGGAGAGGTAAGAGGATAGCCATTTGAGTACAGAGCCTTTGAATCCAAAGGAAGAGAGAGTGTTGAGAAGAAGGGGGTGATCAACAGTGTCGAAGGCAGCAGAGAGATCAAGAAGAATAAGGACAGAGGATTGCTTAGAGTGTCGAGCAGTGAGGAGGGAGTTAAGGATGTAAGTGAGGGCTGTTTCAGGAGAGTGTTTAGGGCGGAAGCCAGATTGAGACGGGGGAAGGAGAGAGAGATTAGTCACAAAGGATGAGAGCTGAGAGTAGGCGAGGCGCTCAAGAAGTTTAGAGAGGAATGGGAGGAGTGAGATAGGATGGAAGTTAGAGGTGATCAGGGGATCTGCAGAAGGTTTCTTCAGAATAGGAATGATGGTGGCATGCTTGAAATCAAGGGGAAGGTGGCAGAGGAAAGGCAGGTGTTGAAGAAGGAAGTTAGGTAGGAGATAAGAAGAGGGTAGATCTTAGGAATAAGAAGGGAGGGGAAAGGGTCAGTTTGAGCAGACGAGGGGTGAGTTTTGGAGAGGAGGATGGAGACGTCAGAAGGGGAGACAGGGGAGAAGTCGGTCATGCAGGTTGCGGGGGATAAGGGAGAAGGGGCAGGGGGGAGTAAGAGGAGGAATTTATCTTTTGCTGAAGGGCAAGAATCTCGGAGAAGTTGTTTGCAAAATCAGAGGGGGAAAGGGTTGAGGGATCAGGGGTTGGGGAGAGAGAAGATCAGAGAGAGTTCGGAAGATTCGACGGGGGTGGGAGGTTTGGGATTGAAGAAGGTTAGAGTAGCAGGAGCGTTTTCCCGAGGAGAGGCAAGAGTCGTAAAGGGAGTGGTAAGAGAAGTAGGAGGTTTGGTTGGAAAGCGAAGGAGATTTGAGCCAGAGTCTCTCAAGACATCGGAGGAGACATCGCATGGAGAGGAGTTGAGGAGAGAGCCATGGTTGAGAGGGTTTCCGAGTTGGACGGAAGAAGGAAAGCTGATGGAGCAGATCGAGTGAGGAGGAGATAGAAGAGGAGAGAGTAGAATGTGCCTCATTGGCCAATAGTAAAGAGAAATCTTGAAGAGAGCGGAGAGAAGAAGAGCAAGTTTCAAGAAAGATGGAAGGGTCAAAGCTACAAAGGTCACGTTGTGAAAAGATAGAAGGGGAAGGCTTAGGAGAAGAAGGAAGGGGAGTAAGGGAGGAGAGTAGAGCATGATCAGAGAGATAGAGAAGAAGTGTAGAGACAGTAGAAGAGGGGTAGGAAGAGTTTAAGATGAGGTCAAGAGTGGAGCCAGAGGAGTGAGTAGGAGAAGAAGGAAGAGGGGAAAGAAGGTAGGAGTCAAGGATGGATGAAAGGGGAGAGGAGTGAGTGGGAGAAGGGGAGTGAAGATTAAAGTCACTGAGTTCAGTAAGTGGAGAGGGAGAGGGAGAGATGAGAGAAAGGAGGTGATCGAGGTCGTCATAGAAGGAAGAGAGAGGGCCACGTGGTCAATATATGATTAGGAAGGAGATGGGGTGATGAGAGGAGAAGGATTTGTAAAGATACTCGAAAGAGGGGAAAGATGGAAGAGATGGAGAGGAAGGAGAGGAAAGGTATTGGGGTGGAAGAGGAGTTCAAGACCTCCGCCACGACCAGTAGGACGAGAGATATAGGAGAAGGAGGAAGAAGAGGTGGTTAGGGAAGCTGGGACTGTGGTGTTGTGAGGAGGGATACAGGTTTCAGTAAGACAAAGGAAATGAAGGTTGAGTCAGAGGAACATGTCTAGAACTGCTGTGGTCTTATTACACAGGGATCTAGCGTTCCAGAGAGCAATGTTGGTGAGGAAGGAGGGTTGGACAGTGGGGGGGGGTAGAGAAGATTAGAACAGTGAGAGAGAGTAGGAGTCGAACAAGAAGAGTGGGGGAGGGGATTAAAAAGGGGAGTGGGCATGAGGAGGAGGAAGAAGGAGAGTAGGAGAGGACAGAAGAGGCGGAGAGGGGGAGGTGGTTGGGTGAACGGTAAGGAGGCCGGTGGGGAATAGTTATGTTCAAAAGCATAACCAAGAGGGAGAGATAGGGAGGAGAAGGATAAGAGGTAGGTAAGGGAAGGTGGGTGTAGAAGAAGGAAGGAGGGGGGAGAAGGAGCAGTGGGGATTCTGACCCTGTGGTTCACTGACCCGGTAGCAGAGGAGGGGAAGTAGTTACAGGGAACAGAGACTCTGAAGGCAGACAGTTCAGTGAGGTCTGAGGAGCTGGTAGGGGGGCAGGAAGGAAAGAGGTCCGGAGTCCACACTGGGGCCAAGTTGGGGCCAGCTGGGGTGGGGCACTCAGTGGAATGGGCTTGCCTGTGAACAGAACAGTTAGGACCAGAGAGCTGGCAGAAGAGGGGCTGGAGGGTACAGAGATCCGGGCTATACTGGGGGCAGGGTTGGGTTCAGCTGAGGTGGGGCACTCTGTGGAATGGACCTGCAAGTGGAGTAGGGCACGCAGTGACCTTGTGGATAGAGCAGGATGCAGAGGAGGGCTAGTAGAAACAGGGATCATGGGACTGGGATGAGGACAGATTAGTGAGGACGAGAGAGCAGGCAGTTGAGGGGCTGGATGGAGCAGTGGTCAGGAGGGCGCACTGGGCCGAGTTAGGTTCAGCAGTGGAGGAGCACTCTGTGGAATGGACGCCCGGCTCATGAAGGAGGGGGCAGTGTGTCAGCAGTCAGGGGAGTGGGAATGAGGATAGCAGAGGAAGGGAGGGAGGACCAGGATGCCCACGCAGGAACTGAGGAGGACTGCCAAAGAGCGGCCCTCAGTGGCAAGGAGTGGGACAGGGGAAGGCAGATGAGGGGAGCTGGTGGGCACAGGAGTCCAGAATGCCAGCACAGGAGCTGAGCAGGGAGAGGCACAGAAGGGCACTGAAGTTTGGAGTGCCAGCGGAGGATCTGTGTAGGAGGAGGATCCGAGGGGCACTGAAGTCCAGAGTGCCAGCGCAGGAATTGCGTAGGAAGAGGCAATATAGGGCTGAGCTGGAATTCAGTCTATGATAGGCCTTCAAAGCAAAGACAACACAGACATGAAGAAAGGCAGGCTGACACACCAAAGTCGGGGAGTCAGACACGGAGAAGGACTGGAGGGCTCAGAGGACGGAAGAGCCTGCGACGGAGTTGAGTGGGAAGAGGCCGCGCTGCTCCCCTTGCTGTCCCCAGCACCAATCCAAGGCGGAGAGAGGCTAGCTAGACGGTGGAGATGGAGGACTGAGGCAGAGGAGGCCGCAGAGGGGGGCCAAACAGGAACTACAGAAGGAACAGTCAACTAGGCTGGCGGAGGCTCAGTAGCAAATCCAGTCGTGAATGTTGCAAAATGTTGGGACTCCGGCCCGAACAAGATGCACAGTACCTGACCAGTTCCTGACCAAAGGAGAAGGATGAGAAAGTAGAGGGGCAGACAGGAGGTCTGAGGGATGAGAGGCCGGATTGCGTGGTCTAGCTGGGAACAGACCGGGGAAAAATGCAGTGGTTCACGCCATGGCCATCAGCAAGCCTAGGCACGAGATGGAGGCGGGAAGTCCCTGCGGATGACATTGCGGAGCAAAACCCAGTAGGGAATGAAGCAGAATGTAGGGGCTCTAGCTCGACCCAAGCAAGATGCACAGCACCCACCGCAGTGCGGAGGGAGTTCCTACTACTGCAGGCAGGCGGTCTGATGAAGAAGAGGCCGGATAGCGTGGCCAAGCTGGGAGCCGCAGAGGAGCCCACAAAGTAGATACAGGCTGCGGGCGGCAATACAGCTGGGTGGCGGGCGGCGATGCAGCAGCAGAGCTTAGAGGGGGTGTCAGGAGTAAGTGCAGTGGCTACGCCAAGGCCCGCTGGAAGCCCAGGCGGGAAATGGGTGGCGGGCTGACCCCATGGATGACACTGCGGAGGCCGCGCAGGAGCTGGGCTAAGACTGAGCAGAACATTGGGGCTCCGGCCCAGCGAGATGCAGAGCACCCACCTTGGCTATGCGGTCTAGTCTTTTGGGTGTGGCAGGCCTGGGACTACTTTACCTGGACTACTGTGGGTGTGGCAGGCCTGGGACTATTTTACCTGGACTACTTTACCTGAGACTATTTAGACCACGCCCAAACAGCAGAACATGCTTTGCATTATTCTGCTGTGGGCAGCGAAACACTCACCGACACTCACCGTGTCCAGTTCTTTGATGCCAGCTTACCTGAAACCAAGGACCTGCAGAGAGAGAAAGAACACTACGAAACTTACCTGGAACAGTATCCTGTCTTCAATCCATTGCTGACTTCAGTTCCACTCACCTGAAGGTACGAACTCCATCATCCGGCACCACATGCATCCTGGAATACCATAACCCGGAAAGACGAGAAAGAAATTAGCAAGCATTTACTCACGTTTCCTCCCGAATGAAGAAAGCCACACAATTCTTACCTGGGTAATCATCTCCGGCCAGTATCATTGCTGGAACATTATGGCGCTCGGCGAGGAACATTGCAACCTGCAAGGAGAGAAAAGACACAGGTTAGCAAATAAAAGGTGAAACAGCGCCACGCATTGTGCATTACTCACCGGACAGCATTGCGCACACCGCGCCATCGCCTACCGGCCCATGCTCACCTTCAAACTGCATGACAACACCAAAATACCTTTCCATACCTAAAAGGAAAGAAGCAAGACATTATTATTCGAACTAAGAGGAACATAAGAACTGCATATAAAGACTGTAATGCAGCAAACCTAAGGAGTCTTAGCAGGCCTGGATTCCCACAGGGGGACTTGCACCAGTGAAATAACTTGGTCGCTGCTCGACCCCCACATCTACGCGCCCCTGCCACGAGGAGCAGGATGGAGAATCCACCTTTTACAATATTAATGTAAGGAGAAGGCCCAAGGGGGAGAAAGGAATTGAGGCCAAGGGAGGTCAGAAAACAAAGACAATCTGGTATTGAATCCAGTTTTCCTATATTGCAGACCCATCTTTAACCAGAGGCCTTACCAAGACTGGGAGAAGGTTTGAGAGAGCAAATCATCCAACCAGGGCTGGGTGGCATCCGCGTGGGTATCAGGTGAGTGTAGCACTTACTACAATTTTGAAATGGTAGGGATCAATTGAGTCACATCCCACACTGACACCAAATGTAAGTAACTCATGGTGGCAACAGTAAAGACAGACAAGAGGGATCACAGGTCATGGGTGTTTATTAAACTGGATTTGCAGGTTGGAGAAACACCTAATCTAAACCGAAAGCTAAGATGGGAGCAAGCTACAACCATCAAATGAAAAATAAGGCAGTCCTAGTGATGTTTTGTCAAATAAAATGGCCTAGACTAAAATAAACTATTGTCAGTCCTTAAAGCTAAATACAAAAAGAGTGTGGGATAGGATTCACAAGAAATAAAAGAAGTGGTCATAAATGATAAGTCAGGGTGGGTTAACCAGAGGTCTCCCTCCCCCACGTTTTGGGCACGGGACGAGGTGGGACTCCTGAGCACAGCACACTCTCGAGCTTTCTCAGCACAAGATGACAGTTCCATTCTCAGCTGTCAGGACCGTTCATGGTCAAGTCACATTTCTCTTAACAGTCTCTTGTCTTTGAGGACCTGATGTATTCAAAAATAACAAATCGAAGTTCCTTTTTAAATGCACTTTGTGATGACTTTTCACCTCTGGGTTCCCCTCTTCTGGGCTCAGACCCATCTTGAACGTCAGCCTCGTTCCATCGGGTTCACTGTGGCGTTCCTCGCATTCACAAGTCTTAATGTCTTTTTAAACAGTTTAATGTGGACATCCCTCTGTCGGGTTCACCTCTGTCAATGCACTGTTCATCTCGACTTTAGGCTTAGCCCCTTTCCCTTAGCATCCCTCAGTCAGGTTCACTTGTGCCAACTTTTATCAATCAGTCAATTTCTTCTACTTTCTTACAAGTCGGGATTCACTTCCCTTAGCTTTTCAACTTCTGCCAGTTAAAGACTTTAAGACTTTGACTGTTCAAAGGATTTTGATAGACCCCTGTATGACTACTTTGACCACATTCTCACCCGGTTAAACCAAGGCCTTCAAGTAGCGTTAGTTTCAACAACAGGGTAATTACCCAGAGTTTCTCGAGTGAACACCCATGTGGTGCCAGACTCCTCTGCAGCAGGTTTCCCCTCTCGTATCAATAGTTCTTTGTACTTTCTTCAATTAGCAGGTTGCTACTTTCATGCAACACAGTGCAGTCTCTTATCGGTTCTCCCTTCACTTAACTGACTGACTGTGATAAACTGCTTGGGCTCTTTTGTCTCTGGAGTCAAGGCCTGTACCACAGTGGCAAGCGTCTCACCCTGGCTTGGTTATCAACAGAGGAGGGCCCTGTGTACCATTGACACCTGCTGCAACACACGTTATCTATTGTTCGCGGTTTTATGATTCCTTCCACAGAGGTTTTGCTGACTTGGCTTGGAAAGGGCAAGGTCTCTTCTCTCCTTGTCACACGTTTGCTTCTCGCCTACTTCATCCTCCTCTTGAACTACTGTACTTGGATAGCTGAGTCGTTGTGCAGTCTGCCTTGCTCATTCGGTGCTCTTGTGCCCCATCTTTTATCCCTGTGGGTAAGGGAAAGAGCCATCAGGTGTGTGTGATTCTGGTCAGTTGCCTGACTTTGCCTGACCCTTGTATTGGGACATGTCAGGTAAACAGCTCTGGTGTTAATCTGTTGTCTTTCGTGTTGTGAGAAAGTGTTTGTGTGAAGAAAGGAGGGGCAGTGTTTTGGAATATCCTATGTGGTAGGCTTGTGAAAAGGTATTGCAAGAAGGGGGATACTGCGTCTCACCCGTCAAGGTTTTGGGTCTCTTTCGTGAGATGCACAGGTGTGCTGGAGAGTGGGATTTTGCCATTAAGGGTGTTGGTGCTTCCTACTGCATCAACTCTCACGTGCCTCAACACCCAAGGGTTGCACTTTATAGTGTTGTTGAGTGTTACCTTTTCATGTACATACAATAGCACACATGCTTCATATTCATGTCATTGGCAAGGGGGATCATTATTGTTCACTTGGTTTCTCCACAGGTCATTGCACATACAGTATGTGAATAAGTCAGATACTCTCTTGCTCTGTGTATGTGAATGTGAATGTCTATACAGTCTGATTTGGGCTTGTGTGGCTAATTTAGTGTTTTACACACATCATGATCACTCACAGTAGACTCTTTATGCAAGACAGTAAGTACTTCCATCCCCTTCATGTTCATGTCTAATATATGCAACATTGGAGCTGGCACCCTTTAGTTGCTGAAATGGGATTTGTATTTCACTGAAAGCGTTGGGGTGTTTCCCTGAACATCAGTTCAGCTAGGCAGATCATCCACTTCCACAGATGTGTGGACTAACTTTATTTCACATGAATGTGTGACTTCCAAGTATAGGGTGTGATAGCTTTCCTGAGAAGCATTGTCCTCACTTGGATTAACATTCATGGCTATTCAATGAAGGTAAGTTGCACTTCTTGTATGTCTTCCACTGTGTTGCATAGTTTTGTTCCTTGGTGCACCTTTGTGTATATAAATCCTGAAGAGTTACACTTACAGTGATTGTTAAATAAATGCCCTCTTAGATGTGGAAGCAAAGGCAGAGGCGGGTTGACAATACATGTGCACCTCTGATAAGCATCAGACACACACATTCAGCTAATGCCCAGTGGGCAGTGGTAGTCCTAGGAAGGCAGCTATGTTTATCAGAGCAACTAAGGTGTGTTTTCGTTGATGCCATGGCTGACTGCATGGGGTGTGAACACTGCACCCAGAAACAGTGTTAGGCAAGTTATAGCTATAGCATAGTATCTTTACTGATGTTGGGGCAGTTGTGGGGCCACATTGACATGTCTTATCCAGTGCACAAGAGATCATCTCTGTGCAGTGATAGGTACGTTCTGCATGCTGTGCATCCTACCTCCAACCATGCTCCTTGAATTTCAGCATGCTGCAGTGGTCCATTGCCTCATATGTATCCACAGCTTACTACGTCACAACAAATTATCCTTGGCTCTAATGGAAGGGAAGTGGTATGATAGTTAAGTTATAAATGGTGTTAAAATATTGTGTTTTTAGTACTGAGCCAATGCACTTTGTGGCTTGATCGTTGATTATGTTGTGAGCTCACATGCATTTACACAAGGTCCCTTCTGCCAAACGCAGATGAGGACAGGAAAACACCTTGTGAAGGTGTTTTCCCAGATGTTCTCCCTGGCTGGCATATGGGACGATTGGGGATATAGCAGCTTTACCTCAGCACATTAATTACCTAGATAGCAAAATGTTGTAATTAGTGTAAATGAGTGCTACCGTGCCAGATTTAGGATGCCTTCTCCACTAGCTTGTCCATGTGTTTGAGATTACCCTTCCACAAGAGATGGGGCTTAATGGCAATTTGATCTGTAAAATTTCCTGTAGGTCTGCTCAGATTCAATGGGCTCTCTCATTCTCCTCTTATCAGGACTATTTCACCAGAATGGCAAAGAATGCAAGTGTACCACCCCACCCCAAACCAACATTTGTAGCGAAGATGAGTGGCTGAGGGTGCTCCAAGCTCAACACATGAAGCAGGTCATTGTTGTGGAGACACCGGCACAGATACCTCCTGATAAAGTAAAAGATTGAGTTCTCCATAGTCCACATCATGGGAGACACAGCCCAGAAGGCCAGTGCTAAAACTGAAAGTTTGCACATGCAACAACAAGGTGCATAGCTGCCAAGTGTGCTTGCACTTACTGCCATTGTAGCAATTACACCTCAAACCTAGTGAGGAAGTTCCCCAGCCTGTTCGCACACCCATGGGTATGTGAGGGGGTACCGTCATCGAATACTGACACATAGTAGACAGAACCACAATTGAGGACAGTTCCTGTTTCTATGGCAGCGAAGAGTTCTTTGTGTTCAGTGCCCAACAACTATTGTACTCGATTGACAGGAAAATGGTTGTGTTCCCAAATGCAAGGGAAGGCAAGGAGACATTCATTAACCAGTTAGCAAGATAGCAGTATCAATAAGTGCTCTGGGAGTGTAGGAGGCCTAACAAGATAGCCTGCACCTGTGACAAGAAACTCTGAGTCAACCTAAGTGAAAAGGGCAGTGCTCTGAGTAATGTCATTTGTTGAGACACCTTAAGTAAGTATTTGCATGAGGAAGTGTTTGTGTAGGTTTCATGGTTTTCTGGGGGACTGCAGATTAGTACTAGTACTGGGACAAAGAAGAGAGTGTGTAGGCTTCATGAAGATTTAGGGGAACAAATTAGTGCTAGTACTGGGACATGGAAGAATGGGTGTACGCTTCATGAAGATTTGGCGGGCGCAGATTAGTGCTAGTGCTGGTCATGGACTTGTGGGTTTAGGCTTCATGATGATTTGGAGGAGCAGACTAGTGCTAGTACTGGGATGATGAATAGTGGGCATAGGCTTCATAGAGATTTGAGGGGTACATATTAGTGGGATGAAGAAGTGTTGGTGTTGGCTTCATGGTGATTTGGGGCACATATTGGTGGAGGTACCGGGATGAGAAAGAGTGAGTGTAGGCTTTATAGCAATTTGGGGAACAGATTACTGATAGTACTGGCACAAGGAAGAGTGGGTGTAGAATATATGTAGTGAATATATGCGGAAAGCAGATTGGTGGAGGTAATGGGACGAGGAAGTGGGTGTAGGCTCAATGAAGATTTGGGGGTGCAAATTGGTGGACCTACTGGGACGAGGAAGATTGAATGTAGGCTTCATGGATATTTGGGTGGAACAGATTAGTGCTAGTACTGGGATGATGAAGAATGAATGTAGGCTTCACCAAGATTTTGGGGGCGCAGATTGGTGGAGGTACTAGGATGAGGAAGAGTGGGAGTAGGCGTAATGAAGATTTAGGGGCACAAATTGGTGGAGATACTGGGATGAGAAAGAGTGGGTTTAGGGTTAATGGAGATTTGGGTGTCAGAGATTAGTGATAATACTGGGAAAAGCAAGAGTAGGTGAAGGCTTCATGAAGATTTGGGGGCAAGATTGCTGGAGTTTCTGGGACAAAGAAGAGTGGATGCAGGCGTAGTCGAGATTTGGGGCACAGATTAATGATAAAACTGGGACGAGGAAGAGTGGGAGTAGACTTCATGGAGATTTGTCGGGCGCAGATTGGTGGAGGTACTGCAACGAGAAATGGTGGGTGCAGGCTTAATGAAGATTTGGGGGGAGGCAGATTGGTGGAGGAAGGGTGAGTGCAGCCTTCACGGAGAGTACTGTGATGAAGAAGAGTAGATGGGGAAGTAATAGTGATGACATTTAATCCTAATTTACCTGCAGAATGTCTTGTTTCATGTTTCAAATTGCAGCGCAATGCTACACAGTAGCGCTATCTTGTTTTGTGCTGGGAGTGTGCTGTGGGTATGCTGGGCGCAAAAATATTTTATTTGCGCTGCAGATTTCTGCAAACAATTAATTCTCTGAATCAGATCCCCACGCTATACATTAGCACTGCACAAAGGTGCGCGCCGTTAATGCCTTTTCTGTATGTTAGGCCCAATTTACAACGTGTTTTTCAATGGGGTTGTACCACTATAAAACACTTCCTTGAATCCGGCCCAAAATGCTGTATCTGTACTAAGGGAGACTTGTCAACATGTTGCATAACTTGGAGAGCCAACAATGTTGCCAGAGTGGACTTATAATCAGACGATGGGGTCACATTGAAAAAGGTGGAACTTCTAAATGTAATTTCTTGTTATATAATAAGCACTGTTACAGAACCCCTGCAAGGACACAATGTTGTTCCTGCATTGGAGTCAAGTGTTAAAGTGGAACACACCAAGAGAGGAAACAGCAGATAAGGAGCTCTAGATTGGTATTCTTACAGCAGACATTCTACTTTCTTTTAGAAACGGTGTGAATTGGTGAGTAACTAACACAATCAAGAATTTAGAAAGTAAGCAGTTCTGATTTTAGGTTTCAGATTGAAATATTGTATTGGTGGAGGTCGAAGGTTTTTTTTCCCGAATAAAGACAAATTCAGTGATGCTTCAGAGGAATGTAATGGATGAAATTATCTGGCCTCATTTAAACACTGAGCATAGCTAATGAAGCAACTAGTGGCTCATAGTGCGTTATGTGCTCCTTGCTAGGAATTGAAAGGATGGCAGCCCAAAAAATGGGGAATAAAAACAATTCAAAACGACAACATAATCACTGCACCTCTTTGCAAGGGAAAACAAGATTTATTACATCCAATAAGGGTCTGACATGAAGCTCTCAGATTCTTTCAAAGGGTTACATCTTTTATAGGTTAAGCCACAATTAACAATAATTACATAATAATGAGTTACAACATAATCCAACCACCCGCATTGGCTACCACCTATAGAACATGCTAATCCCCTATAGTCCCTTGACTGATTGGCCACATCTATGCTACCCCCATTCCCCTAGACACATGGACTGTTTCATCATCACTATCAAACCTAGGTAAATATTGGTGGGTTCTTATCAATAGGTTCGTAAACAGACATGATCAAAGTAACTTGGCAAGGCCAACCCTGCTTTTGATGAGACAATAAGCTTCCTCATTAACTCAGATGCCATGGCACACACAAGCTGCACCCCCAAACGTCTACTAAATGTATTGACATCACCTCTGCTTCTTCTATCCCAAATCACAAGACGTTCCAGACAAGGTTCCCTCCTTGTCTCCTCCCAGCCCCAGGTGCCCAGGCAGGACATTACCAGGGCACTGCTCTATTTCATTTGCGGTGTCCACCCGTGGTGAGGCTAGTATTGTTCTAAATCTTTGCCTGGCTCATTGGCATCAAAGATCCTTTTTCCCTATTCTCATGAATTTGTCTTTCAAACTGTGCATGCCTCCCTGTTCTTCTATCAACTAACATTTAATTGCCAACATGTTCAGGAGCCTCAGCTGGAACAACTACTGCTTACCTGTGCACCATGGGTGTCATTAATCTCGGCCTCAATCCTGGGTAATGGGAAAGGGGATTTGTTTTTGAAGCTGAACTACCAGAAACATCTGTCCAGTTAATACACCAACCTCGCTTCTACCACATAACCTTGCTGACTCCATCTTCCACTTATTTCAATCCTTCCCACGGATCATGCTATCCTACGTCACTACAATACATCAACTAAATACCAAACCTATAATACTGCCCGATGTATGACCTTTGCAACCACAACACAAACATTTGTTGCTCTTTCTGTGTTGTTATATGTGAGTATCTAATATGTTTCCGACCTAACTAAGACAATTTATGCAGTATCTGCTTCGCACCCTCCTTTCTGCTCTGACAATGTTGCACTTTAATAGGTTTTCTTCAATTTTAACCTCTTTCCCTGGCTAGGACACTTCATGGGCTTTCCAGCATTCCCACCTTCCTTGGGTACACATGCTCTACACATGTGACATACCCCCCCTGGGAATTTTCTTTCCAGGCACCAAGTCACAAAAACGCACCCCCCATCTCCTTCCAAATCGACCAAACACTCAGTGTAATTCTCTGGGTCTGGTGGGGGTGTGGTCACTGTGACCAGGGGTTCTGAAGGCTGATCTATTTTTACCATTCTTGGCCTGACAACATCATCTCACATATAAGTCTGGGTGTACTTGTGTTTTGTGAGAGGAGGAGCTTAACCCGTCCCTATTGAAATCAGGAACACAAAATCATGAACATAAATCCTATGATGGAAACCAGCATTTTTACAGCTATCTCTAACCATGATAGCGTCCAAGAAAACATGGCATCAAACCAATTGTCTGCATTCACGCCAGCTTATTTATCCATGGCAATCCTCAAATTGTGATGGGCCCCTATTGCATGGGATAACGATCTATTTTCTGCATCATTTGGGGGTAGGTGCATAAAGCACAGTAGTTCAATTTTCTTGCATACACCCCCTTCCATAGCTATGAGTATATCCAGAACATATCAGTTCTGGAGATCCATGAGCCTAGTGGGTCTTAACTAACTCTTTATTGAATTACAGCTCTGCAGTTTCAGGTTCACCATCTGAATCATCTCCCATCTAATTATCAGCAGCCTTTTTGCTTTGGCTGCAGTCTGGATACCTGGCACCAGAAGGGAGGCAAAAAAGGTTTGTGTCTTGGTAACCAATGAGTATTGATCCGGAATCTCCTTTAGATTCTCAGAGGAGTCTTTGGACACGTAATTAGATCTCTTCTGATGGCGACCTCTTAGTGAGCGCAAACATGCTTAATGGTTGGAGCTCTGCTGGTTCAGGAGATGTAAAATGTATAACTGGTACATGAGAATCTGGAACTACCAGAACTGCGATGTATAGGGTGACAGCAAGCATGCACCCCTCCTTGATGGTGGGAGATGTAAATATGCATATTGTCCGCACACATAGTACACATCCATTAACTCTGCTGTGCCCTCAGATCAGGGATGAATAAAGTCTTATTGCAATGGCTGTTGGTTCCTATGGGCACAGTGCCCTTTTTTTGAAAGCAAAACAACTACTCTGCTAGCCTTTGCACGTTGGCTGGTGTTTTGTTTAGCTCAATCCATGTCAATTTCAGCACATAGTTAACCCATATTTTGCTACAGTTCTTATTCACACATGCCACCACATTTTCAGGAAACACCAGTAAGCCCCCCAGTGCACAGCTCACTACTCCTGGCACCCATATATTGTTGGAAAACAAAGCTTCTTCCATCTACAACAATGGCCACACCGTGAACTGTGTCTGTTCTTTCTTCTTGGCACATTCTTCATCATCCAAGTCGAGAATTACTGTTTGTACCGTGTGTCCTTGAAAAAGACTCCGTAATCTGCACAGGGCTAATTGTACCAGACACTGGGCTATAAGAGGCAGCATTTCCTGGGGTATAAACCATTTGGGTGCGCAGGTTGCATGAGGTATGAAAGAGCATGCATATGATATGATATGATATGATATGATATGATATGATATGATATAATATGATAGTTTATTTATATAGCGCCTATACACAATGTGTTTCAAAGTGTTCAAGACAAGGTAGGGAACAAGGGAAAATACAATGACATTCTTACAGGCCATGAACAATAAGGATGTGAAATTAACTATCGTGCTCGGCCTGACGACAATTCAGATAGTGCAAGAGCTAAGACATAGATAAGGAAGGGAGGGGGAGAGTGGGAAGGAAATGGAAACAGCCAGGCAACTACTGTACTAGGCCTAGCAACATTTCTGGTAGAGTCGGAGAAAACAAAAGATGAGGGAGAGGGTGCAGAAGGGAGGGGAGGAACAAACAAGTGACTATCGTACTAGGCCTGGCAACATTTCTGATAGTGCTGGAGGGGCTTGGGAGGAAAAACAAGTAACGGGAGGGGGGAGGTGACAGACATGTTTGCTATCATACTCGGTCCAGGGACAATTCTGATAGAGTAAGTGCATAGAAGAAAGTAAGGGGAGGAGGGGAGGAGATAGGAAAAGGAGAAAGGGAGAGGAGGAGAGAAGAAAGAGTAAGCAGTCGAAAAGAGTGGAGAAGCAAGAGGGGAGAGCGAATACAATTGCAGAAGTCAGTAGTAGCACATAATGTTACACCAGAGCGGGGCTTGCTAAGTGGGGAAAAAGAGCAGCAACCAGGAAGGTACCAGGTGGGCGGGGCTTAGGCCAGGTGACCAAGATACACTGCACCTGCTCCCCATCTGCAAAGGAAAAGAGACTGGAGGCTCCTTAAGTATGGAAAATGAGCGGCAACCAGTAAGGCACTAGGTGGGCGGGTCTTGCTAAGTGGGGAAAAAGAGCGGCAACCATGAAGGCACCAAGTGGGCGGGGCTTAGGTCAGGTGACCAAGATCCACTTGCACCTGCTCCCCATCTGCAAAGGAAAAGAGGCTGGAGGGCTCCTTAAGTAGGGGAAAAGAGCGGCAACCAGGAAGGTACCAGGTGGATGGGGCTTGCTAAGTGGGGAAAATATAGCGGCAACCAGCAAGGCACCAGGTGGGCGGGGCTTAGGAAAGGTGACCAAGATCCATTTGCACCTCCTCCATATCTAGGCGGAAAGGGAGAGGGAGGCCTGAAAACGGGTGAGGGAGATGGGAGGGGTGTAGAGCGGAGTGAGGACAAGATGTCCTGAGTTTTGGTTATGAAGTGAGAGGCCAGTGTAGATGGTCAGGGATGGCAGAGGAGACATGGAAACTGCAGAAGGATTGACAAGTTTCTTGCAGATTTTGATCAGTTCAGCTGTGTTAGTGGCCACAGAGATGCAGCCTTCGATATAGGCCTTCTTCGAGCAGATGGAGTCTGTATTGCCTTTGGAGCCGGCAGTAGTCCAGTCTGTCCGAAGATGTTCTCAAAGCCTGCCACTTCCGCTCAACAGCTCTGCACTTGCATTTCAGAGAGGCAAGGTCGGAAGCATACCAGGTGTCGCACTTCGAGTCAGGCTTCATGCGGATCCTAATGAATCATGATCCTCAGGGGCAAGGATGTCCAGAGTGTTGGAGAGTTGAAGGTTATCAAGGGCTGTGTCAGGGTGAGAGTCAGTGGCTGGAGTGGGAGGGTGGATGAAAGTGGCGGAAAAAGCTGCAACTGACACTCGCTTCATCAGTCGAATGACGGAGAAGGAGACTGGCAGTGCTGGCGGAGGCTTAGCCAGGGACTCAAGAGATCCAGGTCAGAGGACAGGAGAGCATGATCACAACAGGAGAAAGGTGTAGTGAGAGGGTTGGAGATGGGGATGTCTGCTGAGATGAGAGAATCCAAGGTGTGTCTGACTGAGTGTGTTGGACTAGAGGGAAGAATGGTGAGGGAGTCACGAGGCTGCAGAAGAGTCCAGAGGCAACATCAGGGGTGTAAATGTAAATATTGAAGTGTCCGAGGAAGAGAAGCTTGGAGGTGGGGGCCTAGAGAGGAGATGTCAGGCCACTCAGAGGAAGAGGGAGAACGGACCAGGGGTCCTATAGACAGTTGCAAGAGTCAGTGAGAGGATTAGAGATCCACTAAGCGTGCAGACGAGGCATTTGAAGGAATCGTAGGACTGAGTGGTATGATAGTAGCAGGGACCCATTCAGGGAAGATCAGGTTAGGCTTGGGTATCAAGCTGGGCCCCCTATGAGTCCTGAATACGTGTGGTGTAGCATGGTTTGTGATCCAGGATGCACTGTCCGCTTGTGTCCCTCTGGTCGTAGGGATTCTGGTAAGGGCGTAATCTGCCTGGTCTGGATGAAATGCAGTGAGGGTATCCACTCCCGGAGCCAAGTTGTGATGTACAGCAAGCCTGGAACAGGGAGCAGTTCCCCAGCACCACAGTAATCAGACCTCCCCACAAGTCGTGGTGCGGAGCAGTGCTAACACTGTGTGTGGGAGGCCACGGTCTTCACAAGGAAAAAAGAGAATAAGAAAGGGGGTGCAAGTCTGGCCAGGAAGGCAGACGAGCAAGTCAAGAACAAGGCAAGACAGCAGGAAGGTAAGAATCCAAGAAGAGCAGAGACTCAACAGCGTTTCAACTAAGGAAAAGGCTGTGACTCATCAAACTCACTATGTTAATGTTAAAGAACTTTTGTACCATGCACTATCACCACCGTAGTGGTCCCTTGGCGTTGCACTGTGTCTTTATACTGTGGAGAAGCCAATGAAGAGAGAAAGCTGAGGCATTGGTTACCCCCAGCAACTGACAAAACAGCACTCACTGCGCATGCGTGGAAGCCAGACGCTGATCCTATGCGCATGCGCATTCTGTGCAACATGACAGCCCCCATGCGTGGACTGCGACCTGCCCACCGGGGATGTGGGGAGAAGTCCAGAAGGCACCACCCGGAATACCAAGGTAAGTGGTACCGCAGGAAGCCCCCACGTGTGCAGTGACACTGGGCTGTTAGGCAGAATCCTGTGCAGTTCCCTTATGGAGCACTACAGAAGATTAAGACTACAGGTATATGCAAGAAAATCCCCTTTGGTATCAGTCTGTACGACATAGATTTAGTTGGTAGCTGTGGCTGAGCAGTTAGACTTATCTCAAGAGGGAGATGAGCAGTATTCAGGGTTTAAACATTTGGGCTTCAGTACTATGGAACAAGGAAACACTGACCAATGCTTTGTATCAAAAAGAATAAAAAGAATATATATATATATATATATATATATATATTACATGGACGCGGTAGCGTCCATGTAGTTATGGTTAAGTTGGTGTTTCCATAAGAAGAGCACTTTTTGGGTAGCTTATAACTTTGCTCCCTCTGGACGAATCCTCACCAAACTTTGCAAAAAAAGTATATGGCCCACTCTGATTATTTTTGCAAAGTTTGGAGAGGTTTGGTCCGGGGGGGCAAAGTTATGGGGGGGTCCCAAAACTTTTGTTTTTTCCCATAGACATAATGGTGTAAATCCGTTAAGTAGTTTTTTAAAAAATGACCAAAATGTAAGGCAAAAAAATTAGTGATATCTGAGTTCGCTTCGCGGTCGGACTTCCCTGTTCGCTCCGCGGACAGCTCCCCGATTGGCCCATGGGCTTGCCTCATGTCTGCGGACATGCGACATGTTCGCTGATTGCGCGGTGTGATGCGCGTCAGATTTTCTGTCACGCCCGCCATCTTGCATTCGCCGACGACCGCGGACAGCGCGGTGAAACTTGAATTAAAAATTGTATTTAGTGGCGTGTGTTGGTGTGTAAGAGTGTTTGGGGAGGGTGGGGGAGTATGAGATAGGTTCAATGTTGTATTTTTTTTATGTGCTAGACGCTTTTGTTGTGTTCGATTTGTCTGCGGACAACACAACTGTTCTGGAATGTTCGTAAATAAACAGAATGGATTCGGTGTGAAGTTGAAAGTGTTCTAAGAACACTTGTGGGGTCTTGGAATGTTAGCAGGGGGTGTCCTGGAGACGTTGTGTGTGTATTGTTCGTTGGCAAGCTGAAAGTGTTCTAAGAACACTTGCGGTGTCCTGAAATTTTCGTACACAAAGAAAATGGGTGTGTGTTGAGGACGCTGTCCGTATAGTCCTCTGGCAAGTTCAATGTGTTGTAGGACCTTCCTTGTGTCCACGGACATTAAAATGGTTGCAATGCTTGAATCTATGGGTGTGACATAGTCATATGCCATGCACCCAAGAGTCTATGCCCAGGCCAGAAGCTCTGCAGCATATCACAGTCATATGCCATGCACCCAAGAGTGTATGCCCTAGCCAGAAGCACCGCAGCATATCACACTCAGGGTGGCTTATAACTTTGGGTCAAAAACAAATTTATAAGGAACAATGTTATGAGCCAGTATGGGTGTGATATGCTGCAATGGTTGTATTTATGATGTGATACTTACTATTTGGTTTAGTAACGGGAGTCCATGTTTTTCTTGTTCATTTCTGTGATAAAAGAAAATAGCATGTTAGTATTAGTATTTTATAAAGAGTTATTACATTGTACAATCAACATTTTTTCTTTTTTTTTTACCCTCATATTTAGTCGATGACAAGCGGGAGTACTGTGCAATTTGCTCAGATTCTTTGTTTGTTGCTAAAATCATTGGGTCTGGGGAGAGAAAAAATACATGTTGGATTAAAAAAAAACTTTTTCTGTTATGCTACAGTTTATTTTTTTGTTTGTTTTCAGTGTTTACTTGTTGTTCCTGGCTAATGCTTTATACATGGATTGTTCCAGTTTGTGGGAGCAGTAAGATATTAGGTATTTGTTTGGATATTGTACAGTTTTGGAGCAGTTCGATACCAATAGGCGTATTCTAACTGTTTTTTTTTTATATAATTTCGTGGTATTGATTTATCTGTTTGAATATTTCTAAATTTTGGGACAGTTAGATACCAATTGGCGTATTCTAACTGTCTATTTTTTTTATTTATTTGAGTAGTCCAAATGTATCTGTTTAGTTGTTGTAGCATCTTTGGGCAGTTAGATATCTTTTGGAATATTGTGACAGTTTATATTTTTTTACTACAAGTGTACTTAAGGTTTCAGTACAGTTTAGTTATCAAATTTTGGTTTTAAGAACATTAAATAAGCGTTTGTAAGATTTGCCGGTAATCTCTGCTTTAGAGTAATGGTACTATCATTACATTCAAACCATTCACATTTCTTTTTTATATATGCAGTGTAGTGTCCTGAGTTGGTTGTGGCTCCTGCGTGATAGATGATACCTATTGTTGTGAAGGTTTTCCTACCAAGTGATATTTGCCCATGTGTGAATCCAGTCAGCTTGCAGTTATTTTTGGTACCATCTGCATTGTAACGTAGAAGCATTGGTATTACGTATTTACTATGTGTTTGTATTACTAACGTGGAGCGATTATCTGAATTGCAGGTGGAACATAATCTACCGTGGTTTGCATTTTGTACAAGTTGCTGAAATGGAACAAATTCACAATTAGGTATTGATATATACACAAAGTGCTCATTGGGGATTTGTTCTTGTGTCACATTGTTGCAGAGAGTGCATGTATGTTTCCACATGTATGAAATCCGGTATGTTTTTGTTTTCCAGTACTTGTAGTAAGTACATTAGAAATTCTTGTGGATCTTCCTGTGAGTTTATAGTGAATTTCACCATTCCAGCACAGTAGTCCTATACGTGTTGTCAGGATTGTTTGCTGCATTTCTGTGAAGTACTAACATTTGCAAACACAATGGGTCTGCACTGGGTAAGTAAATGTTCTCAACAATTGGTGGTAATTGAAATAGAATATTAATTGCTACATTTGCGTAGCAACTTACACCAACTATATTTGAGAGTTTAAATGGGCCATGTAGTTCTGTATTTGACTGCTTTTTTTGGAGTTTGTCTTCCTTCTTTGAATAAGTACCTGGTTTACTTTCCCTAATTGATTTTTTTTTTATTGTGGTACTTGATGAAGTTTTAGTTTCTTTTACTCTTTTTGGAGGATTTGCAGTAACAACCTGTTGCATTTCTATTTGATTTAGTTTTCATTTAAAACATTTTCCTTTTTGTGGAACAGGATATGTTTGTAGATGGGGGGGTGTATAGTGAACAAAGTCTATTGTATTCTAAAATGCAAGGAATATCAGCGTTTATTTTACTTGCATCAAAATTGATTAGAAATAGACCGTCAAGTGTACGTAAGCGTGATAGTGCTACGTAGCTCATGCCTTCTTTAAATACTGTGTTACCAATGTCTATCATTGCTTTGTCTAAGGTTAAGACCTTGTGATTTATGAATGGTGACTGCGTATGCAAGAGTTAGAGAAAATTGTTCTCTGCGTACATACATGTCTTTGAAGAGAAGGAATCGAGCTGTTGAGCATCCTATTCTTTTAACTTCTGAAAGTTTGTCAAAGAGAAAATTGACAAACTAAATTTTGTTGTCACGTGGGTATGTTTGAAAGCCAACAACTGTACCCAGTGCTCCATTAAGTAGTCCTTGGTCTACGTCAAGGTTACGTTTCAGCATATCTTTTCCAAGCCTGCTGTGTTTGAGATTGATTTTTCTAAACTGTTTAGTCTTGCTGTGGCTTGGTCACACATGGGTAGTGTCATTCCATGTACATCTAGTTTGTCTGTGGCGCTAATTTCCATTATTGGTTGCATTTCTTTACTTAACATGATTTCATTGAATTTGAAACAGCTTGCAAGAGTTGGCATTAAGGCCATACAATTGACATTGTTGTGGGCTAATTGTTCCATAACATATTGTTCCATAACATCTGTAGCACTTGTATTATCACCATAAAGTGCATGAATGTGCCAGGTTTTCAATATTGCTTCTGCTTCTCTAGAAAGTATACCAACTCTGATAATTTTTAAGATGTTGGCATAAGTGAGATCTGCAGATTGGCGCATGTTTTGTGTTAATTCTCTGTATTGGAAATGTTGCCAAAGGTTTACATTTCCAATGCTGCCAACAGTTTTACGACAGAGTTTGTGTCCTAATGTTTTAAAAATAGGCTCACCTTTTACAGGTGTCAATTGAATAAGATCTCCGTAAACAATAATGTGTTTTCCTGCAAAGAGCTCTTCATAGTTTGTTTTGAGTACTTCCTGTAATCTGAGGTGAATCAAAGCCAACATTAGGTTGGACACCATGCTCACTTAATCTATTTGTAGCATTTTCATTTGTTTTAATACTCTGCGTAGTTCCATTGCAGATTCCGCAGAAAGTTTGTAATAATCTAATTTGTTTTGGTGTTCTACTGGCAGGAGTAGTAATCGGTGTAAAGTGACACCACCTATGTTGTAGGCAGCTAAACCTGTGGGGGCAGTGACAATAGCTGACAGTTTGTTGTTTGTGAAGTGTTGAAGGAACTTACTGATGATTTTGATTAGGAATGTTTTGCCAGAACCAGCTTCACCACTGACATACAATAGTATAGGTTTGTAATTTTGACAGGTGCATTCTTTGTTTTCATGTTGTACACCATGTGCAATTTCTTTTGTTACTTCTTGAAAAATGCTACATTGCTCATTGTTTAGCTTTGATTCAGGTATAGTTAAGTCTTCTTTATCTTCATACTGACACATGGTGCTTTGTACTTCTATCATAGCTAATTCTGCCTCATTTGTTATTAGTGGGTCTCCCAGTGGTTCTTGGCTTCCTGTGACAGATGGTTGACTACTGTCAGGAGTGTCCTTATCTAGTTGGGCCTGGAGTTCTTCTTCATGTTGCTGTTCATTGTGCAACATTGTTTTGTACTGTGCGAAGTTTACATCAGTTATACTGCTTTCATTTGCTTTGAAAGCGTCTTCATATGAGTCATAGTTATCTAGTATTTCTTCTTCTTTTCTCCATGGTTTAAAGAGTTGTAGCAGGGACATGTAATATACCTCTTTATGTTGAGGAGTCTTTAATGACAATTTGATATGATTAATAAAATTTGGTTTGGTGAGTTTTACTAAGCTGCCTTCACAGTTTGTCACTTTGTATTTACGGTTTTGTTCATCAGGTTTTATATTATTTTTATATGTGTAGTTTTGGGCTATGTGGTATAGACTCATGGTTTCCAAAGTGGTACTCCTGTTTGGGTAGTATGTGTCCAATAAATTATTTTTTAAAATGTCTTGGCTGTTGGGATCATGTTTGGCTATTGTTTCTATATCTTCGTATGATTTTAGAACTCTTTTTCTAAATTTAGCTGGACCAAGACTTAGCCATACTATATTTGCAGATTTACCATACAATGCAGTACCAGTTAATCGATCAGCTGCTTCATAGGATCCACATTCTCTATGGGACAGCATTTTTATGCCCAAGCTGTATAATTTCTGAGACACTGTTTTATCTGATGACATGTCATTCCAGAGGTCTTGGAGCTCTGTCTTTTCTGATTTGGTTAAGTATGCTGTGACATATCGTGCAACTGCAGTAGAATTGTCTGCAATGTACTGCACGTCTATGTTTGCATTTATAAGTAGGCAATGGTTGCATTGTAATCGTTGATATATTTTTCTTCTTCTTTTCTTTTTATGCAATATGTATTTTTAGGTGACTTTCCTTTAACACTATGTCTAACTGAAGACATGAGGTTGTTCACTTGACCTGTATTTGTGACTGGTCTAGGGAAACCAAATCGGCATTTGGTGTAGTATTTCCCTTTGTTTTTGTATTTGCGACGACAATATTTGCCACATTTGTGTCTTTGGAATTGTAAAATGTTTGCATGAAGATCACTATCTGTGGATTCTGATGGAATGTCACAAGTGACATATTTTTCAATAAACTGTAAAACAGTGGCATCACTGTCTTGACCAAATTTAGGAGCATCTTTAATCCATAAAAGCATGTGGATATGTGGTGCTCCTCTGCTTTTTATTCTATTCTCCAAAAGAAGTGTTGCACTTCTCCAAGGGGAGGAACAGTTTTGTTACAAATAAAATGTAGCATAGCAATGAAGCGATGGTGAAAATATCATGAAACATTAACAGGATCCTGTGAACAAAGTTCTCCAGGTGTTAGTATATCTATGTTTGTTTTTTTTTCGTTTGATATGCATAGGAAAGCATGTAAATCTTCCCATGCATATTCTGCGCAACTTAATGTAACAAACCAAGTGGGTGGGCCAAGGTTTCTGATTATACAACGTACATCTCCATGACGTCGAAACCAGTACTCTTTAGTACCACGCATATTTGCTAATAGATTTGTAAGATTTGCATGTAAAACCTCATCTTTTTGTTGAACTTTTTGTAATAATTGTGTAGCTGTCATATTTGAAAGTGTGATCCTGATTTTAATATGTGTGCAACTTCGTAACATAAGGTTGCTAGTTCACTTTCAAAGAGTAGGTGGAATATGTATTCCACATTTTGTCGAAATCTGGGATCTTCAGAATACATTCGTAATGAGCGATATTCTGATGCTGATATTTGAATAGGTCTATCATCATATCTTCCTCCTTTGCCAGTAGGAAAGAGTAGAGGTAAAGCATGTGCTTCTATACATTTTTCCCATATGCTGATTGGTGATCCTTTTGTTTGACGCATTTGGTACGTTTCCAGTGCATCTTCTATGGTGTCATTAGAGTGCAATGGATGAATTGTATAATGGTCTAAAGTGTTTGATATTGTAGCAGGATCTAGGAGCTCAAATTGACCAGCTTCTTGTGTCTGTTCAATTATTTCACTTGTATCTTGCAAGTTTTCTTCAATATTAACTTCTTTGTAATATTCATTGTTCTCTTTAACATATTGTAGGGCTTCTCTAACTTTATGTAAATCTACCAGTTGTTGCCAATTTTTTTTGTCTTTTGCAGGTACTCCATTTACCAAGATAATTAAAGATTGCTGCATTGGACGTTGCACTCCGAGAGTGTGCACATTTTCTTTTAGATCTAATGGTAAATACACTACTTTTCCACAAATACCTTTCACTAATTCAGAGGGAGATAATTTTGCAGTTTTTGGTTGAAGGCGTATTATTGCTTGAAATGGGTGCACTGTTTGAATTATGATGCTTTCATATAAATTAAGTTGTTGAAGGGGTTTTGGTAGTGGATACAATTCCGAGTTATTTGTGATAGCACGAGAAGGAGTTTGGTTGTTGTCAAGTTTTGTAGTGCAGTAACTGCAAAGTATTATGGGATCAGTTATTTCGTATTTGTTTTCTGCTATAAGATAGAGAACTAATTCAAACCATTTAGAATCTTCATTGTCTTCTATTTTGTATGATAGGTCTATAGTTTTTGTGCTACTTTTATATAAAGTTCTGCGGCAACATACACACATGTGGTTTGGTACTTCAGCTGAAGTACTTTCAAATTTTAGTATTTCTTTTTTGTATGTCTGTAGTGAAAGGTTGCCATATGCAGAATTGTTACGAAGTTGGTTGACAGCTAATTCATCTTGTAAGTGGGTTTCACTTCCAAAATATTTTGTCTGGATATAGTCGATTTCTTCTAGGAGGTCTTTTGCTGTACCATGTAGAAGAATATTATTTACATTTGCTAGTACTAAAGCAGGACTTTTAGCATAGTACAGTTTATAAACTAGATTTCCTATACTTGCATGATGTGTTGATATCCTTTTGATATCATGGAAGGGTGTTTTGTAAGTAGGTCCTGTAATGCAGGCCAAGGAATGGCCTTGTAGTCCTGTGTACTTGCGTATTGGACAAGCATCCATATTTTGCAGTAGTTTAATTTTGATTTTGTCTTTGCTTTTCGCATATTGATTGAGGAATTGGTGTAAAGACTTGAACATTTTTTTGGGAATGTTACACATTGACGTGCATGGCCATTTGTACACTAGATGTTCTAATTCAGTTGAATGGAGGGGTAAATTAAGTTTTCAGGGCATATTTTTTTAAAGGGGTTATTCTTGTTCCATTATGGTATTATTAACTGTTTCATAACCTCGACCACTGCTATGTATGGCAATTGTATTTGTTTGCTTTTGTTTGTAGGCTTCTTCATTAAAGTATGGTTCTGTGGTTGTAGTGTGACTCCATTCACCTCCACAGATATTTAAGAAGTTATTTCTGTTCACATTTCGTTTATTGAGAAGTCTTTTTTGTAATTTAGTTATTAGTTTTGTTAGTGGTTTCATTCTGTTTAACACTAAAATAAATAACTTTGTTTTGAGAAGAAGTGCACTATCAACGCTTCTAAGATTACTTTCCTACGATAGTTTTGAAGTCTTGAACCTGGTTTCTCTCCTGTTTTCATAAGATTTTGAAGGACTATGTGACGGAACATTTTGGCTAAAATACTTTTCTTGGTATGCTTACTTTGTACTATATCAAGATTTATAGAAGAAGTTTTATTTGTAGTGATAGTTGATTTTCTGTTAATTGTTTTTTGGGTTGTTTTAATTTTTGATAGAGGAGGGAAAGTTTTTGTACTAGAAACTTCTTCTGTTTCACTACATGACTGTATTAGCTGTTGTGTTACAACTTTATTTACAAATTCTGCTATAGATGGATGTTTATGTTGGAGACTTTTCTTTTCATTTGCTCTACTTTAGCGTCCCTTTCTATGGAGTTGCTTTTTGGTAGGCATTCTTTAGGGTCTGTTGAAAAAAATACAGAAGGTATGGGTTGGGGTGTTCTGCAATGCATGTGTGGTGTGTGCATGAGTGTTTGAGTAAGGTGATAAAGATGTATGTAATGGTGTGTGATTGTGCATTGGGAAGTACAACTAGTAGGGATGGCTATTCTTGAATTAATGTGTTACTAAACTGGGGTTCAGATGACAGAAAAAAGCTAGTGGTGTGGAGAAGTATAAATAGTATATCTAAAGCTATACAATTAAAACCGTTGTTTTTTCTACAACATCTAAATTCTAGCGGCTGAGTTGGGTAATTTGTGTGTCGAAAAATAGGAATTTGTGGGCCATTGTGCCAGTAAATCACTGTTTAAGACGGCGGATTTTTGGTCAGAATAGTGCAGAATCCCTATTTTTAGGCACAGAAATAGCATGAATTAAGCTTACAGTGTGAGTAATAATGCAAATATTATGGTAACATTCTACTTACCTTTTTTGCTAAAATGAGCAGTTTGCTTCTTAGTTGTTCTTAGGAGTTCCAATTCGGCTGCTTCTTTTCAGGAGAATGGTCTTCACTGCAATTGTAAAAGAAAGACATTAGTAATTTGGTTTGTATATAACACTCTTTTTAATTCATACATAGATTTTTTAAATTTAAATGCTCAGCGCCTTCCTTAAAACCATTAAAACTATTTTATGACTAACTGTAGGAAAGAAAATATCTTCACTATGGCTTGTTAAATTCATAATGTACCACTGTATACCACTATTCCTGCAACTAAGCTTTTCCACGTAATAGTGAGTCCATGTCATAGCCTGCTTTTCCACGTAATATTGAGTGAATGTCATAGCCTGCTTGTCCTATATAAATGTAAGTAATTATATAAACTAAAAAAAGTAAAACCAAATATGTGTTTGTACAAATATTATTCTTTGAGATTTGATCATAAAGTGTGCATGTAATTTTGTTTGATTATATGTAGTCTATATATTTTATTTGAAAAAGATTAGTTTAACATTATTTGCGTGTGTGTGTGTGTACGAAGAAATTAAACGGTATAAAGGTTTTTAAGTCACAGTTCATTTTAGGATAATGAAAAAATGATTGTAGATTCATTTTACAGATTATACAAGATAAAAGTCGGTTAGAAAATGTGTTCATGTACTGTATAGAAAATATGCATACCTGTAGTTTGTGTTCATGCATATGGATATGGACAAAGCTGCAAATAGAAATCTTGGAGATTTGTCTAGTAATTCTCGTAGATCGTGCTTGCCAATGGTATGAGACTTGTAGTCCGAGAGATTCACCGTACATTTGCAGTGCTGATCTATGATAATGCAGTTACATGTAGAGGTCGTGGATTTGATTGGTGGATGGTCATGTGATTTCTTAGCTACATCCAATGAGGGAATGGCACAGAGAGTGAAGTGGAAATGGTAGAAGGGCTGTCCATGTTACGATACGTTCGCGCACATGGCGGTAGTTCCAGGACACCGCGTATTACATCCGGTGAATTTGGGGTGGGCAGGCATGCAAATGAGATTGAATGTAGCAAGGGATTGGTCAGTAAAGTTAAGTGAGTGTGTTGTGCTAGGACAGGTTTTCTCTGATATTCTTTTTGGTGAGAGAAGAACAGATAGCTATGGCTGAGTGTTTCAAAAAACAGATTGTGTGGATTTTGGGAGACTCGTGGATACATTGGTTGAAGTTGCATGCAGAAAGCTGTGGAGTATCTAAAGATCTTGGATTCCCACATGTGGAAGTGCACTGGCATGCAGTGCGTGGAATGAAGTGGCTGGACTTGCTACCTCTCTCTGCAACTTTGAAGATAGAGGAACATCCAGGCATAATTGTAATTCATTGTGGAGGGAACAGTTTAGGACATGTGTCTGGAATTTCTTTGCAATTTGCAATGAAAGAAGGACTTCAGAAGATCATGGATATGTTTCCAAACTCCAAAGTAATTTTTTCACGGATTGCGCAGAGACAAATGTGGCTTCTTCTTTCTCATGTGGTCCACAAATGGAGAAAGCAAGGCGTAATGTCAATAAGGCTGTTTGTGCTTTCCTAATAGATTTTGGCATGTTCTCTTTTCACAATGAAAATATGATGTTTCGTAGTACATCCATTTTTCGCAGAGATGGAGTCCATCTTAATTATTCTGGCAATCAGATTTTTCTGAGAAATGTACAAAATGCATTGCGACCTTTTTCAGAAATGCAGCATCTATTTTGAAGTAGGTGTTAAGTATTTATAATTTTTGTCATACAAACACCTCCCAAAGGCTCTTTTCAGAGCCACCACCTCCTCCCAGAGAAAAAAGCAATGGTTACAATAGGGCAGCACCCCAATTTTTTTATTTTCGTGAACTGTCCGCGGACTTTCAAGAAATAGAAAGGGCCCTGCATTCTTTATCGTTACTTCTATTTTTTAACTGTGGAACGCGTCTCTGAAAAGAGCCTTTTTTTTTAATTTTTGTTATTTTGTGTTTTTTTTTTTTTTTACACACGACACACTAGGAGAGGAGGGGAAAGGAGGGTAAAGGGGGGGACACCAACCACAAGGATAAGAAAGGGCGAGCTGAGAGAGGAAGACGCAGAGTGGGTTTTATTTGGGTAGTGCGCATGTCTTCTATTGCTCTAAGACGATAGTCTCAAAAGCACTCCGAAGTCGCTCCCCCCTACAGAGTACTGTGTCACAGTACATACATAGAACTGTGACCCTCGAAAGTTAAGGGTCATCAGAATGCTGTATGGCCTGTGAGGCAGCTTGAGGAAGACGCTGTCCCACAGAGGTGTTCCTTGTGGTGACAGGATCAGAAACGGAGGATTCAGAGGCAATCAACCTACACCCTTGCGAATGGCCCCAGTGTGGAATGAGTTCAGGTGTCGCTTCATAGTCGTAGTCCCAAAGCTACACGAACCATGCCTCCCGCAACTGAGTACCATTTTGCACTCATTGCAGGTGACACGGTTCGCACAAGCCTTAGGACCATTCCCATGAACGGTAAACAACCGCCACACCCAAGAATCAAGCCGAGGGCGGGTAGTAGGGTTTTCCTCTACCTCATTCTCGTCATCCTCTTCTTCCTCCTCTGTATCCTCACTCCTGTTCCCCTCTTCAGGCCCTTGGGGAAATGGTGATGGTGGAGGGGGTGAGGGTGGTGCTGAGGCAGATGTAGCACCATGTGGTAGTAGTCGAGCCATGGATGTCATAGGCTTGGAGATGGAAATCTCAAAATCTGCAAAGTATGCAGCAAAATGCAGTGGCTCTGTGGAATAGTCAGAAACACAATGAGAATGCGCTCTAGGGCGTGGTCTTATATAGGGGTGCTTGTGCACGGGTAGCGGACATGCGCGCCATCCGCAAGACAGATCGAACATCAAAAAATGTTCAAAAAGTGACAAAAACTATGTGGAAAGTTAGGATTAGTATGTGGGATTTGTGGTATGGTGACTTTTTAATGAGAAATATTGTGGAATACTTGGAAAGGTACTTTTAAACTGTTCGGGGACACGAACAGTGTCCGCATTTAGAGCACGAGATGAGCGTGGGCAAGGTCACATGATTGTTTTGTGAGCATGTTCGCCAAGGTAGCGGCCGTCCGCAGGACACCCAATGTACAGACATTGTTTTGCGCATGCGTGTTGATGTTCTACGGACAGTGTTCGGGTCCTGAACTAATTGAAAATGCGTCACATGTAAAACGAACAGTTACGGACAGCTGTTTGTTCTTAGCACAGTTTAATTTATTTGCTAACAATACGGACAGGCAGTGTTTCAAGCACACCTCCATTAACGTTTATTTGCGAATAATTCAGGACACCACAAGTGTTCTTAGAACAGTTTCTGCTTGCTAGCAAACACTACGAACAGGCATAGTGTTCTTAAGGACACCTCCATTTTCGTTTATTTACGAACATTTCCGAACAACCACGCTGTTCTTGGACACCTAAATTGGTTTCATCATGAAGAACTGAAAGTAATTACAACAGAATATAAGAAAAGTAACTTTATTTCATATATATATAGAATTATGACTGGGAAGGTGGGGTAGAAACGGAAACAAAAACAGGAGAATTAGGGATTTCTAGATAACTGGGATCAGGTGAAGAAGGGAAGGAAAGCTCATTGAAACGCTTTGGTCCATAGACAGGGTTTGGGGTTAACTGAGTGGGATAGGGTGAGGGGGGACAAGTGCAGGTTGGACAATGGTGTGCTGTTGGTGGTTTCACATGATTTTCCACAAAGTTTTTCAAATACATAAAATTTTGCATAAGGTCGTCCATTTTTTGATTAATCTGTTGTAAAGTGATATCCTCTGATTGTTGTTGTGAGATGCTTGGAATTTTTGTATGGTCTGTCATAAAAAAATGTATATGTTAAATGTCTACAAAATAATATTTATTAATTGGTTTATATAGTAAAGTGTGTACCATTAGGTGGACTATCTTCTAACATTTTCTCTCGTGGGAAATGCTCCTCTAGCCAGTCGAGAGTACTACACATTTCTGTGAGAAAACAAAAAAGTAATATGTTTTTTTTTTCTAATATAGAAAGTTTATAAATATATGAGTAAAAAGAAGTGCACTTACTATGTCTGGTGAGATATGTAATCAGTAGGCTATACGTCTGGTCTTGCTGTTGGTTGTGGAGCGTCTGTGAGGTAATTATGGTGGAAGCCACTTTATCTTCTTTTGGTATATTCCATTTTAAAACATATTGTATTTAAGTGAATGGTTAGTGTGTTACATATATGGGTTACATTTTTTAAGTATTACTACATATACTTTGTATGTGTGCTGTTTTGTGAATTTGTTAAATGTTCCTATGTTATGATATAACTATTACACATAGCCCCCCCAGAGTTTTTAGGTGGTGTTACTATTGTCCAAACATGTCTGCGGACCGTCTAATTCAGTAGAAAGGGTTCAGTATGTTCCATATTATATGTACATAAAGTTAAAGTTATTATTGTTGAGTTGTGCTACTAAAAAACTATGAAATTCAGTAAAAAAAACTTTGTTAAAGGGACATTATGGTTAAGTTGCACTACGAAAAACCTATGACATTCAGTAAAAAAACATTGTTAAAGGGACATTATGGTTCAAAGTAAAACTGAAAACCCCTGAAATTCGGCAGTTATGGTAAGATAAGCAACCATAACTCGCGCCACCGTGCACTGCTAACACTAACACCCAGGACATCAAAGATGACATCACAAATGTCATTGATGACATCACTGATGACATCAGATGTGCATTTACATTTCATGAAAACTCTGTACAAGGGATTCTTATAATGCTGACCAAAAACTGTCAAAGATCATTGGGATAAATATCATGAGCTAATTAGTGCATTAAGCAATGCATTGATATAAATAGCATTCTGTTATGAAGTTCTATACAGTATACTAAGCTACTCATGTGCAATTTCTTTTATTACTTCTTGAAAAATGCTACATTGCCCATTGTTTAGCTTTGATTCTAGTATAGTTAAGTCTTCTTTATCTTCATACTGACACATGGTGCTTTGTACTTCTATCATAGCTAATTCTGCCTCATTTGTTATTAGTGGGTCTCCCAGTGGTTCTTGGCTTCCTGTGACAGATGGTTGACTACTGTCATGAGTGTCCTTATCTAGTTGGGCCTGGAGTTCTTCTTCATGTTGCTGTTCATTGTGCAACATTGTTTTGTACTGTGCGAAGTTTACATCAGTTATACTGCTTTCATTTGCTTTGAAAGCGTCTTCATATGAGTCATAGTTATCTCGTATTTCTTCTTCTTTTCTCCATGGTTTAAAGAGTTGTAGCAGGGACATGTAATATACCTCTTTATGTTGAGGAGTCTTTAATGACAATTTGATATGATTAATAAAATTTGGTTTGGTGAGTTTTACTAAGCTGCCTTCACAGTTTGTCACTTTGTATTTACGGTTTTGTTCATCAGGTTTTATATTATTTTTATATGTGTAGTTTTGGGCTATGTGGTATAGACTCATGGTTTCCAAAGTGGTACTCCTGTTTGGGTAGTATGTGTCCAATAAATTGTTTTTTAAAATGTCTTGGCTGTTGGGATCATGTTTGGCTATTGTTTCTATATCTTCGTATGATTTTAGAACTCTTTTTCTAAATTTAGCTGGACCAAGACTTAGCCATACTATATTTGCAGATTTACCATACAATGCAGTACCAGTTAATCGATCAGCTGCTTCATAGGATCCACATTCTCTATGGGACAGCATTTTTATGCCCAAGCTGTATAATTTCTGAGACACTGTTTTATCTGATGACAGGTCATTCCAGAGGTCTTGGAGCTCTGTATTTTCTGATTTGGTTAAGTATGCTGTGACATATCGTGCAACTGCAGTAGAATTGTCTGCAATGTACTGCACGTCTATGTTTGCATTCCATAAGTAGGCAATGGTTGCATTGTAATCGTTGATATATTTTTCTTCTTCTTTTCTTTTTATGCAATATGTATTTTTAGGTGACTTTCCTTTAACACTATGTCTAACTGAAGACATGAGGTTGTTCACTTGACCTGTATTTGTGACTGGTCTAGGGAAACCAAATCGGCATTTGGTGTAGTATTTCCCTTTGTTTTTGTATTTGCGACGACAATATTTGCCACATTTGTGTCTTTGGAATTGTAAAATGTTTGCATGAAGATCACTATCTGTGGATTCTGATGGAATGTCACAAGTGACATATTTTTCAATAAACTGTAAAACAGTGGCATCACTGTCTTGACCAAATTTAGGAGCATCTTTAATCCATAAAAGCATGTGGATATGTGGTGCTCCTCTGCTTTTTATTCTATTCTCCAAAAGAAGTGTTGCACATCTCCAAGGGGAGGAACAGTTTTGTTACAAATAAAATGTAGCATAGCAATGAAGCGATGGTGAAAATATCATGAAACATTAACAGGATCCTGTGAACAAAGTTCTCCAGGTGTTAGTATATCTATGTTTGTTTTTTTTTCGTTTGATATGCATAGGAAAGCATGTAAATCTTCCCATGCATATTCTGCGCAACTTAATGTAACAAACCAAGTGGGTGGGCCAAGGTTTCTGATCATACAACGTACATCTCCATGACGTCGAAACCAGTACTCTTTAGTACCACGCATATTTGCTAATAGATTTGTAAGATTTGCATGTAAAACCTCATCTTTTTGTTGAACTTTTTGTAATAATTGTGTAGCTGTCATATTTGAAAGTGTGATCCTGATTTTATTATGTGTGCAACTTCGTAACATAAGGTTGCTAGTTCACTTTCAAAGAGTAGGTGGAATATGTATTCCACATTTTGTCGAAATCTGGGATCTTCAGAATACATTCGTAATGAGCGATATTCTGATGCTGATATTTGAATAGGTCTATCATCATATCTTCCTCCTTTGCCAGTAGGAAAGAGTAGAGGTAAAGCATGTGCTTCTATACATTTTTCCCATATGCTGATTGGTGATCCTTTTGTTTGACACATTTGGTACGTTTCCAGTACATTTTCTATGGTGTCATTAGAGTGCAATGGATGAATTGTATAATGGTCTAAAGTGTTTGATATTGTAGCAGGATCTAGGAGCTCAAATTGACCAGCTTCTTGTGTCTGTTCAATTATTTCACTTGTATCTTGCAAGCTTTCTTCAATATTAACTTCTTTGTAATATTCATTGTTCTCTTTAACATATTGTAGGGCTTCTCTAACTTTATGTAAATCTACCAGTTGTTGCCAATTTTTTTTGTCTTTTGCAGGTACTCCATTTACCAAGATAATTAAAGATTGCTGCATTGGACGTTGCACTCCGAGAGTGTGCACATTTCCTTTTAGATCTAATGGTAAATACACTACTTTTCCACAAATACCTTTCACTAATTCAGAGGGAGGTAATTTTGCAGTTTTTGGTTGAAGGCGTATTATTGCTTGAAATGGGTGCACTGTTTGAATTATGATGCTCTCATATAAATTAAGTTGTTGAAGGGGTTTTGGTAGTGGATACAATTCCGAGTTATTTGTGATAGCACGAGAAGGAGTTTGGTTGTTGTCAAGTTTTGTAGTGCAGTAACTGCAAAGTATTATGGGATCAGTTATTTTGTATTTGTTTTCTGCTATAAGGTAGAGAACTAATTCAAACCATTTAGAATCTTCATTGTCTTCTATTTTGTATGATAGGTCTATAGTTTTTGTGCTACTTTTATATAAAGTTCTGCGGCAACATACACACATGTGGTTTGGTACTTCAGCTGAAGTACTTTCAAATTTTAGTATTTCTTTTTTGTATGTCTGTAGTGAAAGGTTGCCATGTGCAGAATTGTTACGAAGTTGGTTGACATCTAATACATCTTGTAAGTGGGTTTCACTTCCAAAATATTTTGTCTGGATATAGTCGATTTCTTCTAGGAGGTCTTTTGCTGTACCATGTAGAAGAATATTATTTACATTTGCTAGAACTAAAGCAGGACTTTTAGCATAGTACAGTTTATAAACTAGCTTTCTTATACTTGCATGATGTGTTGATATCCTTTTGATATCATGGAAGGGTGTTTTGTAAGTAGGTCCTGTAATGCAGGCCAAGGAATGGCCTTGTAGTCCTGTGTACTTGCGTATTGGACAAGCATCCATATTTTGCAGTAGTTTAATTTTGATTTTGTCTTTGCTTTTCACATATTGATTGAGGAATTGGTGTAAAGACTTGAAATTTTTTTTGGGAATGTTACACATTGACGTGCATGGCCATTTGTACACTAGATGTTCTAATTCAGTTGAATGGAGGGGTAAATCTACGTTTTCAGGGCATATTTTTTTAAAGGGGTTATTCTTGTTCCATTATGGTATTATTAACTGTTTCATAACCTCGACCACTGCTATGTATGGCAATTGTATTTGTTTGCTTTTGTTTGTAGGCTTCTTCATTAAAGTATGGTTCTGTGGTTGTAGTGTGACTCCATTCACCTCCACAGATATTTAAGAAGTTATTTCTGTTCACATTTCGTTTATTGAGAAGTCTTTTTTGTAATTTAGTTATTAGTTTTGTTAGTGGTTTCATTCTGTTTAACACTAAAATAAATAACTTTGTTTTGAGAAGAAGTGCACTGTCTATCAACGCTTCTAAGATTACTTTCCTACGATAGTTTTGAAGTCTTGAACCTGGTTTCTCTCCTGTTTTCATAAGATTTTGAAGGACTATATGACGGAACATTTTGGCTAAAATACTTTTCTTGGTATGCTTACTTTGTACTTTATCAAGATTTATAGAAGAAGTTTTATTTGTAGTGATAGTTGATTTTCTGTTAATTGTTTTTTGGGTTGTTTTAATTTTTGATAGAGGAGGGAAAGTTTTTGTACTAGAAACTTCTTCTGTTTCACTACATGACTGTATTAGCTGTTGTGTTACAACTTTATTTACAAATTCTGCTATAGATGGATGTTTATGTTGGAGACTTTTCTTTTCATTTGCTCTACTTTAGCGTCCCTTTCTATGGAGTTGCTTTTTGGTAGGCATTCTTTAGGGTCTGTTGAAAAAAATACAGAAGGTATGGGTTGGGGTGTTCTGCAATGCATGTGTGGTGTGTGCATGAGTGTTTGAGTAAGGTGATAAAGATGTATGTAATGGTGTGTGATTGTGCATTGGGAAGTACAACTAGTAGGGATGGCTATTCTTGAATTAATGTGTTACTAAACTGGGGTTCAGATGACAGAAAAAAGCTAGTGGTGTGGAGAAGTATAAATAGTATATATAAAGCTATACAATTAAAACCGTTGTTTTTTCTACAACATCTAAATTCTAGCGGCTGAGTTGGGTAATTTGTGTGTCGAAAAATAGGAATTTGTGGGCCATTGTGCCAGTAAATCACTGTTTAAGACGGCGGATTTTTGGTCAGAATGGTGCAGAATCCCTATTTTTAGGCACAGAAATAGCATGAATTAAGCTTAGACTGTGAGTAATAATGCAAATATTATGGTAACATTCTACTTACCTTTTTTGCTAAAATGAGCAGTTTGCTTCTTAGTTGTTCTTAGGAGTTCCAATTCGGCTGCTTCTTTTCAGGGGAATGGTCTTCACTGCAATTGTAAAAGAAAGACATTAGTAATTTGGTTTGTATATAACACTCTTTTTAATTTAGACATAGATTTTTTAAATTTAAATGCTCAGCGCCTTCCTTAAAACCATTAAAACTATTTTATGACTAACTGTAGGAAAGAAAATATCTTCACTATGGCTTGTTAAATTCATAATGTACCACTGTATACCACTATTCCTGCAACTAAGCTTTTCCACGTAATAGTAAGTCCATGTCATAGCCTGCTTTTCCACGTAATATTGAGTGAATGTCATAGCCTGCTTGTCCTATATAAATGTAAGTAATTATATAAACTAAAAAAAGTAAAACCAAATATGTGTTTGTACAAATATTATTCTTTGAGATTTGATCATAGAGTGTGCATGTAATTTTGTTTGATTATATGTAGTCTATATATTTTATTTGAAAAAGATTAGTTTAACATTATTTGCGTGTGTGTGTGTGTACGAAGAAATTAAACGGTATAAAGGTTTTTAAGTCACAGTCATTTTAGGATAATGAAAAAATGATTGTAGATTCATTTTACAGATTATACAAGATAAAAGTCGGTTAGAAAATGTGTTCATGTACTGTATAGAAAATATGCATACCTGTAGTTTGTGTTCATGCATATGGATATGGACAAAGCTGCAAGTAGAAATCTTGGAGATTTGTCTAGTAATTCTCGTAGATCGTGCTTGCCAATGGTATGAGACTTGTAGTCCGAGAGATTCACCGTACATTTGCAGTGCTGATCTATGATAATGCAGTTACATGTAGAGGTCGTGGATTTGATTGGTGGATGGTCATGTGATTTCTTAGCTACATCCAATGAGGGAATGGCACAGAGAGTGAAGTGGAAATGGTAGAAGGGCTGTCCATGTTACGATACGTTCGCGCACATGGCGGTAGTTCCAGGACACCGCGTATTACATCCGGTGAATTTGGGGTGGGGAGGCATGCAAATGAGATTGAATGTAGCAAGGGATTGGTCAGTAAAGTTAAGTGAGTGTGTTGTGCTAGGACAGGTTTTCTCTGATATTCTTTTTGGTGAGAGAAGAACAGATAGCTATGGCTGAGTGTTTCAAAAAACAGATTGTGTGGATTTTGGGAGACTCGTGGATACATTGGTTGAAGTTGCATGCAGAAAGCTGTGGAGTATCTATAGATCTTGGATTCCCACATGTGGAAGTGCACTGGCATGCAGTGCGTGGAATGAAGTGGCTGGACTTGCTACCTCTCTCTGCAACTTTGAAGATAGAGGAACATCCAGGCATAATTGTAATTCATTGTAAAGGGAACAGTTTAGGACATGTGTCTGGAATTTCTTTGCAATTTGCAATGAAAGAAGGACTTCAGAAGATCATGGATATGTTTCCAAACTCCAAAGTAATTTTTTCACGGATTGCGCAGAGACAAATGTGGCTTCTTCTTTCTCATGTGGTCCACAAATGGAGAAAGCAAGGCGTAATGTCAATAAGGCTGTTTGTGCTTTCCTAATAGATTTTGGCATGTTCTCTATTCACAATGAAAATATGATGTTTCGTAGTACATCCATTTTTCGCAGAGATGGAGTCCATCTTAATTATTCTGGCAATCAGATTTTTCTGAGAAATGTACAAAATGGATTGCGACCTTTTTTAGAAATGCAGCATCTATTTTGAAGTAGGTGTTAAGTATTTATAATTTTTGACATACAAACACCCCCAAAAGGCTCTTTTCAGAGCCACCACCTCCTCCCAGAGAAAAAAGCAATGGTTACAATAGGGCAGCACCCCAATTTTTTTATTTTCGTGAACTGTCCGCGGACTTTCAAGAAATAGAAAGGGCCCTGCATTCTTTATCGTTACTTCTATTTTTTAACTGTGGAACGCGTCTCTGAAAAGAGCCTTTTTTTTTAATTTTTGTTATTTTGTGTTTTTTTGTTTTTTTACACACGACACACTAGGAGAGGAGGGGAAAGGAGGGTAAAGGGGGGGACACCAACCACAAGGATAAGAAAGGGCGAGCTGAGAGAGGAAGATGTAGAGTGGGTTTTATTTGGGTAGTGCGCAGGTCTTCTATTGTTCTAAGACGATAGTCTCAAAAGCACTCCGAAGTCGCTCCCCCCTACAGAGTACTGTGTCACAGTACATACATACAACTGTGACCCTCGAAAGGTAAGGGTTATCAGAATTCTGTATGGCCTGTGAGGCAGCTTGAGGAAGACGCTGTCCCACAGAGGTGTTCCTTGTGGTGACAGGATCAGAAACGGAGGATTCAGAGGCAATAAACCTACACCCTTGCGAATGACCCCAGTGTGGAATGAGTTCAGGTGTCGCTTCATAGTCGTAGTCCCAAAGCTACACGATCCATGCCTCCCGCAACTGAGTACCATTTTGCACTCATTGCAGGTAACACGGTTCACACAAGCCTTAGGACCATTCCCATGAACGGTAAACAACCGCCACACCCAAGAATCAAGCCGAGGGCGGGCAGTAGGGTTTTCCTCTACCTCATTCTCGTCATCCTCTTCTTCCTCCTCTGTATCCTCACTCCTGTTCCCCTCTTCATGCCCTTGGGGAAATGGTGGTGGTGGGGGGGGGTGGTGCTGAGGCAGATGTAGCACCATGTGGTAGTAGTCGAGCCATGGATGTCATAGGCTTGGAGATGGAAATCTCAAAATCTGCAAAGTATGCAGCAAAATGCAGTGGCTCTGTGGAATAGTCAGAAACACAATGAGAATGCGCTCTAGGGCGTGGTCTTATATAGGGGTGCTTGTGCGCTGGTAGCGGACATGCGCGCCGTCCGCAAGACAGATCGAACATCAAAAAATGTTCAAAAAGTGACAAAAACTATGTGGAAAGTTAGGATTAGTATGTGGGATTTGTGGTATGGTGACTTTTTAATGAGAAATATTGTGGATTACTTGGAAAGGTACTTTTAAACTGTTCGGGGACACGAACAGTGTCCGCATTTAGAGCACGAGATGAGCATAGGCAAGGTCACATGATTGTTTTGTGAGCATGTTCGCCAAGGTAGCGGCCGTCCGCAGGACACCCAATGTACGGACATTGTTTTGCGCATGCGTGTTGATGTTCTACGGACAGTGTTCGGGTCCTGAACTAATTGAAAATGCGTCACATGTAAAACGAACAGTTACGGACAGCTGTTTGTTCTTAGCACAGTTTAATTCATTTGCTAACAATACGGACAGGCAGTGTTTCAAGCACACCTCCATTAACGTTTATTTGCGAACAATTCAGGACACCACGAGTGTTCTTAGAACAGTTTCTGCTTGCTAGCAAACACTACGAACAGGCATAGTGTTCTTAAGGACACCTCCATTTTCGTTTATTTACGAACATTTCCGAACAACCACGCTGTTCGTGGACACCTAAATTGGTTTCATCACGAAGAACTGAAAGTAATTACAACAGAATATAAGAAAAGTAACTTTATTTCATATATATATAGAATTATGACTGGGAAGGTGGGGTAGAAACGGAAACAAAAACAGGAGAATTAGGGATTTCTAGATAACTGGGATCAGGTGAAGAAGGGAAGGAAAGCTCATTGAAACGCTTTGGTCCATAGACAGGTTTTGGGGTTAACTGAGTGGGATAGGGTGAGGGGGGACAAGTGCAGGTTGGACAATGGTGTGCTGTTGGTGGTTTCACATGATTTTCCACAAAGTTTTTCAAATCCATAAAATTTTGCATAAGGTCGTCCATTTTTTGATTAATCTGTTGTAAAGTGATATCCTCTGATTGTTGTTGTGAGATGCTTGGAATTTTTTACATTGTCTGTAATAAAAAAATGTATATGTTAAATGTCTACAAAATAATATTTATTAATTGGTTTATATAGTAAAGTGTTTACCATTAGGTGGACTATCTTCTAACATTTCCTCTCGTGGGAAATGCTCCTCTAGCCAGTCGAGAGTACTACACATTTCTGTGAGAAAACAAAAAAGTAATATGTTTTTTTTTCTAATATAGAAAGTTTATAAATATATGAGTAAAAAGAAGTGCACTTACTATGTCTGGTGAGATATGTAATCAGTAGGCTATACGTCTGGTCTTGCTGTTGGTTGTGGAGCGTCTGTGAGGTAATTATGGTGGAAGCCACTTTATCTTCTTTTGGTATATTCCATTTTAAAACATATTGTATTTAAGTGAATGGTTAGTGTGTTACATATATGGGTTACATTTTTTAAGTATTACTACATATACTTTGTATGTGTGCTGTTTTGTGAATTTGTTAAATGTTCCTATGTTATGATATAACTATTACACATAGCCCCCCCAGAGTTTTTAGGTGGTGTTACTATTGTCCAAACATGTCTGCGGACCGTCTAATTCAGTAGAAAGGGTTCAGTATGTTCCATATTATATGTACATAAAGTTAAAGTTATTATTGTTGAGTTGTGCTACTAAAAAACTATGAAATTCAGTAAAAAAAACTTTGTTAAAGGGACATTATGGTTAAGTTGCACTACGAAAAACCTATGACATTCAGTAAAAAAACATTGTTAAAGGGACATTATGGTTCAAAGTAAAACTGAAAACCCCTGAAATTCGGCAGTTATGGTAAGATAAGCAACCATAACTCACGCCACCGTGCACTGCTAACACTAACACCCAGGACATCAAAGATGACATCACAAATGTCATTGATGACATCACTGATGACATCACATGTGCATTTACTTTTCATGAAAACTCTGTACAAGGGATTCTTATAATGCTGACCAAAAACTGTCAAAGATCATTGGGATAAATATCATGAGCTAATTAGTGCATTAAGCAATGCATTGATATAAATAGCATTCTGTTATGAAGTTCTATACAGTATACTAAGCTACTCATGCAGAAACATAGGCAGTGTGTGCAGCATACATGATGAAGGTGCCATATTCATAATCTTGTCATGTTGAATAGTGAAATGATAACTGCTTTCTTATTAGAGTTTTGCGTACTGTGAAACATGTAATGAGTAGATAATAAAACCCACTTAATACATAATTAGTACAGACAAACACAAAGAGACAACAACACATACAAATATGAGTATATACAGGGATAGTGAAGTAAACAAAAAAACAGAAATAGTAGCAGAAAGAGTTCATAACCTAACTGATTGTCTTTATGCAGATACACTATTGCTCTGTTTCAAAGCTGCTACTTACCATATGTATGTGTATCACATGATGTGACTGCACCCAAAGGAAAGGAGAGTGAGTGCAACGTATACAACTATGAGCATATACAGGGAAGGTAGAGTAATAAAAATAAAACTATGAGAAAGTGCTGATAACCCTAATGATTATCTTCATGCACAGAAAGGATTGCTCTCTTCCAAGCCTGTGTCTTCCGCTATGTATATGTTTCATATGATGTGACTTGACCCAAAGTCTACAAATATAGTACCTTTTCAATTTTACTTCCTGACTGTCACTGAAGAAAACTATGTGGCCTAGATATGTCAGTAAAGGGAAAAAGGGGAGAGCAAGCCATGTGATGTCATCAGTGATGTCATCAATGACATTTGTGATGTCATCTTTGATGTCCTGGGTGTTAGTGTTAGCAGTGCACAGTGGCGTGAGTTATGGTTTGCTTATCTTACCATAACTGCCGAATTTCAGGGTTTTTTCAGTTTTACTTTGAACCATAACGTCCCTTTAACAAAGTTTTTTCACTGAATTTCATAGGATTTTAGTAGCGCAACTTAACCATAATGTCCCTTTAACAATTTTTTTAACTGATATATATATATATATATATATATATATATATATATATTACACACTCTGATGTTCACACACAAATCACTATTATAAAAGCAAGTTAAATCAGTCAAGAAAAGTATACACAACTCCCTATTTAAATTATAGACAAGTTTGAGCAATAGTGAAAACTGAGCAAAAACGGCACAGTGAAAACCAAGCAGAAATGGCACTCTAACAATTTCTCAAAAGGGAGGTAAAGGACAAGTTATACAGGTTTAGACTCCTCAACACACCAGCAGCACTTCCCACGTAGATGTGAACAAGTTAGGCAAGGCAGTTCTTTAGCATATGCAATACTGAGGTGAAAACTGAGCAAAATGGCACCTCACAGGTTTAAAAAGAGGGAAGGAAAGGGTGGTTATAAGAGTTGGGTGCACCCACACATTTCTAGGTGAGAAGCAATCTAGAGCAGGCAGTTGTAACAGATTTAGCCAGAGTCAATAGGCCTGTGCCAGTGTCAATGGTACAGGGCAATGTGCCCAGGATCAAATAGTTCTAATAGCTGCAGTCAATTATTTGTTTAACGATTCGAAAAGGCGGTTGTAGAAGGTGACAGACAATGTTAGATGATAGGGGCGGCCAACCCAGTAGGTATGTAAAGGACTTAAAACACTTTTAGCAATACCCAAACAAACGGGAGGCCTGGCGGAACACTGTACCTTTAAAGTGGAAGAGGCTTCTGCAGTGGCGGTAGTTCCTGGCAGTTCCTGCAGTTTGGGAGACCCAGCTGAGGAAGAGAGGTACTTGTCGTGGAGGAAGGTTCGAGTTACTGCACTGCCCAGGGATGAAACCAGCTGCGGTGCTTCCAAAACGAATTTAAATCGCGGTCGTGGTGCATGGGTGCCTGGCTATCCAGCCTCCGAGTGCAGGGCACTGGTGATTCGACCAAGGCAGGTCCTGGATTCGGAAGGCGATTGGCGAAATGGTTGGCCCCACCAGCTCAAGGGAAGAAGACTCGTACAGAGGCATATCTTCTCAAGTCGGTGGAGAAACGTGGTGAGGATCTGCAGCAGGGCTTCACCGGTGGTTCAGTCGTTGCAGATGTCTTCAGCTTCTCTCCTCTTCTGTTTCTTAGTTCCAGTGGCGACGTCTTGTCCTTCAGTCCTCAGGACCCTGCTTTTATGCAGCAAGACCCCCATTCATACAGCCTAGCTGTCACTCACACAGTGGGGTGGCTCTCCTGGCGGGAGAACCCCCCAGCCTATCAGGGCAGAGTGTGACTTGGGTTGCGTAGGAAACCCTGTCCAGGGTGCCTATTCCCCCTCCCACACATCCTGTCTACCCAAGACTCAGTGGCGCCGAGAGGAGGGCTTCTGTGCAGAAGCCCGCCAAAAGGACAAATAAAGGATCCCTAACCTAGGTTAGGATTATAGAGAAAGACACGAGAAAGAAATATTATTAAAGTTCTGGCAATAAAAACCTACCGGAGTAAAGTTAATATTAAAATAAACCGGCGGTATGTTAGAGGCTGTTAGTAAAAGTGGTAGCCTCGAACAATGGGAAAATCACATAGGGAATATTTGTGGTCGAATATTTACGGTAGTAACCACTGCCACCAGCCAGAAACTTTTGAGAGAGGGACTGTATGGTACCCCCTCGAAAATGAATGTTAGGGAAAAACTATTAACCCTTTCCAGTACTTCCATAGTAAGATGGTTTGTACTGGTTTAGTTCATAAGTATTGACTAGTAAAGTCAATGGGGACTTTACATGCCCTGGGAGACAGTAGTCAGTCCCAGGGTATGGAGTCTATATTTGAGGGTTGCTACGACACCCCTATGGTACTGCACGGAGGGTGCTGTGTACCACACATGTTAAAAAGATAATTCCTATGATGGTGAGAAAAACCCCATGGACCATAAGCACACATGATAGCTTAAAACACACATTAGCAAACTGTCTAAGAGTAAGAAAAAAAGGGTCTCACTCTTAGCAGGAGAAAAAAATAAACCCTTAAAATCCAGCAAAGCTGCTGGGGGACTCTATAGGTAAGGGAAATTAGTCTTAGAAGAGAATTCTCCCTAACACTTGCCCCCCCAAGACTAAGGGACGGGAGGATCTAATCCTCTCCTGGATGAGTCTCTTACCTCTAGTCGGTTAAAAACATCCTAGAGAGACCATCAGCATTTTGGTGGTGACATCCTGACCTATGCTCAAAGGTTTTCCTTTGTAAGCTATATTACCTACAAACCCTTTCTGGTACATCTTTCTTATTTAAGTTATAGGGGATCTGGTTGACCAGTCCCTCAGAAATTGGTACAACTCCTGAACCTTTGATAGGCTTTTTCAAGGGGTCCTTATAAAGGGCTGCTGTAATCCTAGAGGGGCCTCCAGGGGTCCTCGCACCTCTCTTTTGGGAGCAGGTTGGGTCTTAGGCCTCTTGGGTGGAGGGGTTGGGGATAAGCAAGGTACAGGCTTCCCCTTCCTCTTAGATCTAACCTTACCTACTTTAGGAGTTTCCCTCCTAATACTAGGATTTGGGTTGGGGTCTTCTGTAGAAGGTCCAACAGTCTGAAGGTGTTTGGCATTAGACTTTACTTTTCTGGTTTTCCATCAGCACTGAGAATTACCAGTTCTCTTAGGCCTAGAGAGGGGCCCAGATGGTGTATCCACCTCTTCCTCAGAAGCAGAGGCACTCATAGACTCTAAAACTGGGGGTACAATGATGGAGCTTGGTTGGGGCTCCCATTTCCCTAGCATACTAGCCTGAAATATTCCTGGGTTAGAGGTCAATTTACTAACATCAGGGCTTTCAGTGGGGGTCTCAGTAGAGGTTCCCACAGGCTTAGAGTGGTCCCTTGAGGTTGCCTCTCTAGTCAATTTGGTTTGGTTCTGCTTCTCCATACTGGGAGGCCTGGCGGTACTGGATACTACTCCTAGAGTGTTTAGATCATTCCCCAACAGGACTCTCCCAGGCACCTCAGTCTGAACACTGACGGGAATCCTCATTGTCATGTTATTACACTGAATGAGGGCTGGTAGAATAGGAACCAATTGGACAGGACCTCCAGAAAATTTAGTGGGGCCTTTGAGTGCCTTAGCAACATCCTCAGGCTTGAAAAAGCTTTCATCCAGTATTGTTCTGCTGGTACCAGTGTCTCTCCTGGCAAGACTATCCTGGCCATTGATAAGAACACTGTCCATGTAATATACTTTAGAGTTTTCTGGAAGGGAGTCATACACACCCCTATTCTGTTTGCTAACCAGACCCATGGACTCTAAGGATAGATTTGCTTGAAGAACCAATGGTTCTTCAGCAAACAATTCAGAATGTGCACTAGCCATTTGTAATTCCTCCTCAGGAGCAAAGGCTAAGGAGACTGTGCTTATCCCTGCAGGTTTACCCTTGCATCTGGGATCACCCTTTACATGATCTGTAGACCCACAAACATAGCATTTTCCAAATGCCCTCAGGAATGGGGGTTTCTGCTGACCTACCTCTGATTGCGCCCCAGAGGGTTCACTAGCACTATTTGGTTTCCCTGGTGGCTTACCCTGGCTATTTTGTTGTTTGTGGCCCTCTTTGGGAAGGGAGGTATTGCAATTCTCCTGGTTCTCTTTTGGTGGCTGCTTCCCCTCATCCTTCCTCTGAATGGCCCCAGATTCCTTGTGAGTAGCCCTTTTTGCAACCCACAAGTCATCAGCCTTGCCTAACTTTCTAGGATCCATTTACTTAGAATCAGCCACGTGCTGTCTGAGCTCAGGAGAGCAGGCATCATAAATAGACTCCAACATAAGAAGATTTCTCATTCCCTCATAAGTGTTTACTCTGTAACCCTTAATCCAACCATCTAAGTTTTTCAAACATTCACACACCAGGTAGCCCAAGGGTACCATCATGCTTTTAGAGGGTCCTAAACCTCTTAAGGTACTGGAAGGGGTCTTCCCAAATCTACCTAACAAAGCTAGTTTCACACATTCATGATCCATCCTAACCACCTCCCCCAAGTCCATTACCACATCAGCTGCAACAGGGGGGAGCCTAGAGAATAACCATGGCATCAACTGATTCCCTGTGATATCCTGGAGCCCGTGATTGTATTCAAATATAGCTAACCAATCTAACACATCCAACTTAGGTTCATACATACCCACAATCTCTTTAGGCATACGGGTTCTTTTTGGACGGGAAGATCTAGAGGATCCAGGGAGAGAAGCATTTTTCAAAGATAATTTCTTCATCTCTAGCTCATGATTAAGCTCCATTTCTTTGAGCCTCAGTTCTTGATGTTTCTGTTCAGTTTGGGCACTAATTCTTTTGATTTCAAATCTCATTTTTTCTAGAGTGATACATTTAGGACTTAATGTGGGACCTGACAATGGTCCAGTAGCCACAGGTTGAGGCCTTTGAGAAGACAGAGGGCCAGAGGTGGTGACATTGTTATCCTTCTCTTCCTCATCTGCTTCAACAATAACATTATCAACATTATCATCCTCAATGTTGGCTACATTTGCTGGAGGGGTGGGCACTACTGCCCCATGCTGCAGACCTTGTTTTTCTAACAATCTTTCAATCATTTCTGATTTCTTGCCTTTGACAGGAAGACCTTTCTGTCTACACAGATCCCTTTAATAATCAGCATTATTTGTAAGGAGGGTTTCCTGGCTATAGCTTAACATCTTTGACTTTTTAAAATGAACTTTTATTATTTGTTAAGCCTTGTGGTTAATTGAACCAAGGTACTAGCAGCACTCTAAAATGTAAATCCAATACTTTTATCTATCAGAAAGTGCTCATATGTCTAGTGATTATCTTTATGCACAAAAAGGATTGCTGTCTTTCAAGCTTGTGTTTTCCCATATGTATATGTTTCATATGATGTGACTGTACTCTAAGGGAATTACTGTAAGAACCTACTAGAAGGATATGTCTACAAATAAAATAAAATTCTTAGTTTCTGACTGTTACTGAAGAAAACCATGTGGCCTAGATATGTCAGCAAAAGAAAAAATAGTGAGCCAGACATGTGATGTCATCAGTGATGCCATCAATGACATTTGTGATGTCATCTTTGATGTCCTGGGTGTTAGTCTTAGCAGTGCACGGTGGTGGCGCGAGTTATGGTTGCTTAGTTTACCATAACTGGCGAATTTCAAGGGTTTTTCGGTTTTACTTGGAAGCATAACGTCCCTTTAACAAAGTTTTTTCACTGAATTTCATAGGTTTTTAGTAGCGCAACTTAACCATAACGTCCCTTTAACAAAGTTTTTTTCACTGAATTTCATAGGTTTTTAGTAGCGCAACTTAACCATAACGTCCCTTTAACAAAGTTTTTTCACTGAATTTCATAGTTTTTTAGTAGCACAACTTAACAATAATGACTTTGACTTTATATACATGTCATATGGAACTGACTAGATCTCTTCTTATGAACTTGATGTCCGCAAACTTATTTAATGTTCGCGGACATGTTCGGAGAACAGTACCACCACCTAAAAACTCTGGGGAGATATGATGTATAATAGTTATATCATAACATAGGAACATTTAACAAATTCACAAAGCAGCACACATACAAAGTATATGTAGTAATACTTAAAAAATGTTACCCATATATGTAACACACTAACCATTCATGTAAATACAATATGTTTTAAAATGGAATATACCAAAAGAAGATAAAGTCGCTTCCACCATAATTACCTCACAGACGCTCCACAACCAACAGCAAGACCAGACATATACACTACTGATTACATATCTCACCAGACATAGTAAGTGCACTTCTTTTTACTCATATATTTATAAATTTTCTATATTAGAAAAAAAAAACATATTACTTCTTTGTTTTCTCACAGAAATGTGTAGTACTCTGGACTGGCTAGAGGACCATTTCCCACAAGATGAAATGTTAGAAGATAGTCCACCTAATGGTACACAGTTAACTGTATAAACCAATTGATAAATATTATTTTGTATACATTCAAAAAGAAGTGGTGGATAACACTCTTGAACACATTACCCACAAAATGGACCAACATATGGCAAATTTTATGGATTTAAAGAACTTTGTGGAAGATCACCTAAAACCACCAACAACATACTATTGTCCCACCTGTACTTCTCCCCCCTCACCATACCCCATTCATTTATCCCCAAACTCTCTCCATGGACCACAACGTTTTGATGAGATTTCCATCCCTTCTTCACCTGATCCCACTAATATTGAAAACCCTAATTCTCCTGTTTTTGTTTCCGTTTCTGCCCCACCTTCACAGTCATAAATTGTTTATATATGTTAGATAAAGTTACTTTTTTATATTGTGTTGTAATTACTTTCAGTTCCTTGTAATAAAACCAGTTTAGGTGTCCACGGACACCGCGGTTGTTCGGAAATGTTCGTAAAGAAACGAAAATGTAACTGTCCTGATGACACTACATCTGTCCGTAATGTTCTCATGCAAGTTCAAAATGTTCTAAGAACACTCGTAGTGTCCTGAAATGTTCGTAAAGAAACAGAAATTAAAGTGTTCTAAAGAACACTATATCTGTCCGTAATGTTCGCTATCAACTTAAAACTGTCATAAGAACACAATTGGTGTCCTGAAATGTTCGTAAATAAACAAAATGATGTGTCCTGAACAACAGTACAACTGTTCGTAGTGTTCGCTACCCAATTGAAAGTGTTCTAAGAACACAATTGGTGTCCTGAAATGTTCGTACATAAACTAAATTACACGTGTCCTGAAGAACACTATATCTGTCCTTACTGTTCGCTACCAAGTTTAAACTGTTCTAAGAACACACGCAGTGTCCTGAAATATTCATTTCACGTGTGACGCACTTTTAATTACTTCAGAACCCGAACAGTGTCCGTAGGACATCAATGCGCATGCGCTAACCAATCTCTGTGCACTTGGTGTCCTGCGGACAGGCGCTTCCTTCGCAGACTAGTTCACAAACAGATCATATGACCGCGCCCACGCTCATCGTGTGTCCTGAAATGCGGACACTGTTCGTGTCCCCGAACAATTTAAAAGTACATTTTCAGTTAATCCATAATATTTTCAATAAAATCTCACCATGCCACAAGTCCCACATAGCAATCTTGAGTTTCTATATACCTTTTGAAACTTTCCGATCCTTTTTTTGTGTTCGATCTGTCCGCGCACAGTGCGCATGTCCGCGGACCGCGCACAAGCACCCCTATAAAAGACCACGCCCAAGAGCTTGTTTGTTTGTTTGTTTGTTTATTTATTTATTGTGCGCACCAGACCCTAGGGTAGCAGGGCGCAAGAGAACAAGGAGGTTTACAGCTTAGTTAACGTTTACAGGTTACAGATTAGTTAACGTTACAGGTTACAGGCATAGTGGACATTTCGAATCTGCAGGGTAGGGCAAGTGCAAGTGCAGATAAGGCGTAGCTAAACAGTCAAATCTATGGCGATCAAACAGTAAGAGCAGGTTAGTACAAACATTATAAGAAGACGTTACGTATAAAGTGACATACGCTATGTCGCATTCTCAATAAGCCATTTTATGGTGTTCTTTCTAAAGTTATTGAAGGTTTGGTCAGATCTGAGTGCAAGGGGTAGGGAATTCCATAACTGTGCTGCCTTAACTGGGAAGCTGGAACCTCCAATGGTGGCTAGTTTGAATCTGGGCACTAGGAGGCAGTTGGGGCTGGCTGTCCTTGTGAGTCTCGTTGGATTTTTCCTGTTGAAGCGTTCTGAGAGGTATCGGGGAGCTTTGTTGTTTAGGCATTTGTGGATAAGGGACGCAGATTTAAGGTTGATTTTTTCTTGGGTGGAAAGCCATTTGTGTTTTCGTCTTATTTCTGAAATGTGTGCACTTCTGGGGATACTTAGGGCCGCTCTAAGTGCATTGTTTTGGAGCACTTGGATTCTGTGGATGATTTGTTTGGTAGTCCCTATGTAGAGGGCGTTGCAATAATCTAGTTTCGATAAAATGAGGGCTCTAGCTAGAACAAGACAGCTGTCCTCTGAAAGGAATGGTTTCCCAGCTCGTATTAACTTGCATGTATAGGCAGTGGATGATGACAGTGAGTTCACCTGTTTGGTGAAAGATAGTGTCGCATCAAGGTAAAAACCTAGGGTTTTTACTTCTCTGGCGACCTTGATAGTGTTGCCATCGATGATGAAGGCGGAGTAGTTTTGGTTAAGTTTGGAGATACGGGCTGCCGTGCCCAGGATGATGAGCTCTGTTTTGTCATCGTTCAAGCATAGGCCATGGTTGGCCATCCATGCCTGAACGATGCTGTAGACTCTATTCACCAGAGCCAGATCTTCGACGTAATCCCCAGTAAGTGGTAAGAGAATCTGAGTATCATCTGCATAGTTAGTGTAGGTGATACCCAGATTATCAAGATCGTCAAAGAGTGGCTTGGTGAAGATGTTATAGAGTGTCGGCGAGACGCAGGATCCCTGGGGCACTCCGCAAGTGATTGGGATAGGGTCTGCTGCCGCTGCGGGGGAGAACACCCTCATGGTCCTGTCACTAAGAAATGATTGAATCCAGACTATAGCCTCCTCTGAGAAGTGGGCAGCCGAGTCCAAGTGATTACATAGGACTTTATGGTCCACCAGATCAAAGGCGGCTGAGAGGTCTAGAAGGAGGAGGAGAGCTAGTTTTCCCTCGTCTCTGAGTGAATCTATTTGGGCTTTTAGGTCGATAAGGGCAGTCTCTGTGCCGTGTTGCGGACGGAAACCGGATTGGCGGGTGCCGAGGAGATGGTTCATCTCAAGGAAGTTCTGGATTTGGGTGTATGCTACCTTGTCTAATATTTTTAGTAGGAAGGGAACCGTGGTGATGGGCCTGTAGTTAGTAGGAATGTTGGGGTCCAATGTTTGCTTTTTTAGGAGGGGGAGTACCCAAGATTCCTTTAGATTGCGGGGGATGGTGCCCGTAGTAAAGGAGGCATTGATAAGTTTTGTGATAAAGGGGGCTAAATCCCTAGCCGCATCCTTGATCAGTTGTGCGGGGCATTGGTCGCCTTTGCAATTAGAAGGTTTGAGGGTCAAAATGGTCTTCTCTACCTCAATTACTGAGACCTTGGAGAAACGGAATTGGGTGGATTCTGGGTTGTTGGATGAGGGAATTTTGACTATCAGAGGTTGAGTTGGCAGAGAGGCTTTCTTTAGGGCAATTTCTGTTTGGAGGTTGGATACTTTGTTGGTTAGTGCCAGTTGTATGTCTGTGCACCAAGTTTTGTCTTTGATGGAGTCATCCTGTACTGTGATAGGAGTTTCCAATTCCTTTAGGATGGAGAATAGCTCCTTCATGCTGGAGTTGGATTGGGAGATCCTATTATTATAGGTTTCTTGTTTGGCCAGGATGATGTCTCTTTTGTATTGCGAGGAGATGTTAATTAGGTTAGTTTTATTTTCAGCGGTCGGATGTCGGTTCCAAGCTGTTTCGCATTTTCTCTTCTGTAGTCTTAGGTTTTTTAGGTGGGGTGTAAACCATGAGTTCAAATGCTTTTTGGGTTTACTGATCCGAAGTTTAAATGGAGCAATACTGTCAAGAGCAGAGCACATGGCTGCGTTGAATGCATCCACTAGGATGCCTGGGTCAGAGTGGTCAGGTAGGGAATTTAGTTTGGGTAGGATGTGGGGCAGAATATTGTCGGCTGTAATGTTTTTCTTGTTTCTCGTTAAGGTGGGTGTGGCTGGCGTGGGTGTTAAGACTGTGGGTCTTTTGGTGTTGAGGGTGAAAGAGATAAGGTAATGGTCAGACCATATTTGGGGGGTGATGGCTGTTATAGAGGGGTAGCAGTTGTGACTGGCAATCCAGTCTAGTGTTCTTCCCTTGATATGTGTGGAAGTATTCACGAACTGCGTGAAGCCTAGCACTGACAGAGTATTGCCTGTGGCAGTAGCATGATGGTCGTTGATATCGTTGAGCCCTAGATTGAAATCTCCTAGTACTAGTGTTTGGGAGGATTCTTTTAGCTTCTCAGAGATAACAGTGGTGATGTCTTCGGTGAAGGTGCTGACGGGGCCAGGGGGTCTATAGATAAGGTGGATATTTAGTGTTTGGGAGTTTGCAGTCGGTAATTTGATAGAGAGAAGCTCGCAGGATTTGAGGGAGGGTGTGGGTGTGATCCTCATAGAGAGATTAGATTTGGCGATAATTGCAATTCCTCCACCGCGCGAGTCTGGTCTGTCAGCTCTGAGAATGGTATAATTCTCTGGGACTGCCAGAGTGAGAGCCGGACCTGCTGCATCGTGGAGCCAAGATTCAGTAATGGCAATGAAGTCAAGGCTATTATCCCGTATGATATCTGCTATGTCAGTGGCATGGGCGACTAGTGATCTGGCTTATTCCCATTGTGTTTCTGGCTATTCTTCAGAACACAGTGATTTTTGCTGCCACCTGCAGACTACACCATCATCGACATGGCATCCTTGGCTGCTGAACTGCCACTTGGTGCTGCACCTGCTTCAGCACCACCACCACCCCCTCCACCACCACCACCTCCCTAAGGGCCTGAAGAGGGGAACAGGACTGAGGATGCGGAGGAGGAAGAAGAGGATGATGAGAATGAGGTAGAGGAAATCCCTACTACCCGCACTAGGCGTGAGTCTTGGGTGTGGCGGTTATTTACCATTCATGGGAATGGTCCTAAGGCTCGCGCGAACCATGTTACCTGCAATGAGTGCAAAATGATACTCAGTCGCGGGAAGCACGGTAACTACAGCTTTGGGACCACTACTATGAAGCAACACCTGAGGTCATTTCACTCTGGGGCTATTCGCAGGGTTGTACCTTGCGAAGAACGTAGCAGGTTGATTTCCTCTACTTCATCCTCTGTTTCTGATCCTGTCACCACAAGGACCACCTCTGTGGGACAGCGTCTTTCTCAAGCTGCCTCACAGGCCATACAGAATGCTGATGACCCTTACCTTTCGAGGGTCACAGTTGTATGTATGTACTGTGACACAGTACTCTGCAGGGGGAGCGACTTCAGAGTGCTTTCGAGACTATCGTCTCAGAGCACGAGAAGACCTGCTCACTACCCAAATAAAACCCACTCTACATCTTCCTCTCTCAGCTAGCCCTTTCTTATCCCTGTGGTTGGTGTCCCCCCCTTTACCCTCCTCTCCTAGTGTGTCGTGTCTGAAAAACCAAAAAAAATACAAAATTACAAAAATCAAAAAAAAATAAGGCTGTTTTCAGAGCCGCCTTTCCCAGTTAAAAAATAGAAGTGAAAATAAATGAAGCAGGGCTCTTTGTATTTTTTAGAAATCTGCGGACAGTTCGCGAACATTAAAAAAATTGGGTTACTACTCCATCACAAACATTGTAATTTTCTCTGGAAAGAAGTGGTGGCTCTGAAAAGAGCCTTTGGGTGGTGTTTGTAAGTCAGAAATTGTAAATACTTAACATCTACTTCAAAATCGTTGTTGTAATTCCAAAAAAGGTCGCAATGCATTTTGTACATTTCTCAGAAAAATCTGATTGCCAGCATAAGTAAGATGGACTCCATCTCTGCGAAAGATGTATGTACTACAAAATATAATATTTTCATTGTGAAAAGAAGACATGCCAAAATCTCTTATAAAGCCACAAACAGCCTTATTAACATTGTGCCTTGCTTTTTCCATTTGTGGACCAAATGAAGAAGAACAAAGCCACATTTGTTTCTGCGCAATCCGTGAAAATATCACTTGAGAATTAGGAAACATGTCCATAACCTTCCTCAGTCCTTCTTTCATAGCAAATTGCAAAAAAATTCAAGTCACGTGCCCTAAACTGTTCCCTCCACAATGAATTACAATTATGTCTGGATGTTGCTCTGTCTCCAAAGTAGCACAGAGAGGTAGCAAATCCAACCACTTCATTCCACGTACTCCATGCCCGTGTACTTCCACATGTGGGAATCCAAGATCTACAGCTATTCCACAGCTTTCTGCATGCACCTTCAACCAATGTATCCACGAATCTCCTAAAATCCAAATAATCTGTTTTCTGAAACACACAGCAATAGCTATCTTTTGTTCTCTCAGCAAAAAGAGTATCTCAGAAAATCTCTCTTGGCACAACACACCCACCAAACTTTCCTGATCAATCCCTTTCAGTGCTTATTCTCATTTGCATGACTTCTGAACCCAAACATCCCCGGATGTAACTCCCGATGTCCGGGAACTACCGCCATGTCCGCGGACATATCATAACATGAACAGCCCTTCTACCATTTCCACTACACTCTCTCTGCCATTCCCTCATTGGATGTACCTCAAAAATCACATGACCATGCACCAATCACATTCAAGACCTCTACATCTAACTGCATCATCATAGATCAGCACTGCAAATGTACTCTGAATCTCTCTGAGTACAAGTGTCATATCATTGGCAAGCAGCATCTTCCACAAATACTGTACAAGTCTTCAAGATTTCTACTTGCAGCTCCATGCATATCCATATGCATGAACACAAACTTCAGGTATGCGTATTTTCTGTATAGTAGATGACATAGCTCTCAACCATTTTTGTTTTACAGGCGGGTGAAATCACCCGATTTTGCTTTTGGTGGGTGAGACGCCCATTGGAATGAATGGGCGTGCAGGAGGCTTGGCGGGTGAGTCTGTCCTTTACAAGGCGTGTGACACCCGCCAAAAGCGTGTGAGTTGAGAGCTATGGTAGATGAACACATTTTCAAACAGACTTTTACCTTGTAAAATCTGTAAAATGAATTTACTGTACTTTTTTCAATTTCCTAAAATCAACTATCACTTATACACCTTTATACTTTTTACTTTCTTTATACACACACACTCAAATCATGTTGAACTAACATTTTTTAAATGAAATATATATATATATATAGACTACATATATTCAAACAAAATTGCATGCAAACACAATCTATGTTTAAACCTTTATAAAAATACTTATACAATTTCATATTTTTTGTTTTTATTTATTTATTTACTTAATTACTTTAAATTAGACATGCCATTGAGGCGCTATTACCTAGAACAGTTTACTTACAGAAATAGTGGTATTCACTAATATATTATAAATTTCACAAGACATAGTAAAGATATTTTATTTTTGCTACAGTTAGTCATTCAATACAATTTGTTCATTAAGAACATATCATATGTACTGAACTGATGCAATGTACATTATGTAAATAAATTAGTTTAATGGTTTTACAGAAGGAACTGAGGATTTCAATTAAAAAAAAATCAATATCTAAATTAAAAACAGTGCTATATACAAACAAAGTTACTAATTTGAAGCTTTTACAGTTGCAGTGAAGACCAGTTTCCTGAAAAGAAGAAGCCGAATTCGAAGAAGAAAGAAAAACTAAGAAGTTACCTGTTAATTTAAAAAACAAAGTAAGTAAAATATCACCATAATATTTATATTATTAATCAAATATACTATAACATTAATACCAGCTATTTTGGTTTCTTAAAATAGAGATTTTGTACCATTTTGTCCAAAAATTTCCATGTCGTAAACAGCGATTTACAACCAGAATGGCCCAAAAATTTCTATTTTTGGACACACAAATTAGCCAACTGAACCACTACAATTTTCATATTATAGAACAAACAACTGTTTTAATTGTATACATTAGATTTACTATTTGTACTTTTCCACACCACTAGCTTACTCTTTTTTGTCATCTGAACCCCAGTTTAGTGACACATAAATTCAAGAATACCTATCCCTACTAGTTTTAGTTCCCAATGCACAATCACACACCATTACATACATCTTTATCATCTTACTCAAACACTCATGCACACAGCACACATACATTCCAGAACACCCCAACCCATATCTTCTTTATTTTTTTCAACAGACCCTAAAGAATGCCTACCAAAAGACAACTCCGTAGAAAGCAACGCAAAATTAGAGCAAATGAAAATAAAGGTGTCCAACATAAGCATCCATCTCTAGCACAATTTGTAAAAAAAGTTGAAACAAAACAGCTAATTCAATCATTTAGTGAAACACAAGAAGTTTCAAGTACAACAACTTTGCTTCCTCTATCAAAATGTAAAACAAACCAAAAAACAATTAACAGAAAATCAGCTATCAGTACAGATAAAACTACTTCTTCAAATTTTAATATAGTGCAAAGTAAGCATACCAAGAAAAGTATTTTAGCCAAAATATACCGTCACAAAGTCCTTCAAAATCTTATAAAAACAGGAGAGAAATCAGGTTCAAAGATTAAAACCTATCGTAGGAAATTAATCTTAGAAGCATTAATGGACAGTGCAATTCTTCTCAAAAGAAATGTATTTATTTTACTGTTAAACAAAATGAAACCACTAACAAAACTAATAACTAAATTACAAAAAAGACTTCTCAATAAGCGAAATGTCAACAGAAAGAACTTCTTAAGTATCTGCGGAGGTGAATGGAATCACACTACGAGCACAGAACCATATTTTAATGAAGAAGCGTACAAACAAAAGCAAACAAATACAATTGCCATAAATAGCAGTGGTCGAGGTTATGAAAAAGTGAATAATACCATAATGGAACAAGAAGTATCCTTACAAAAATATGCCCTGAAAACTTAGAATTACCCCTCCATTCAACTGAATCAGAACGTCTAGTGTACAAATGGCCATGCACGTCAATGTGTAACATTCCCAAACAATGTTTCAAATCTTTACACCAATTCCTCAATAAATATGTAAAAAGCAAAGACAAAATCAAAATGAAATTACTGCAAAATATAGATACCTGTCCAGTGCGCAAGTACACAGGACTACAAGGACATTCATTGGCCTGCATTACAGGACCTACTTGTAAAACCACTTTCCATGATATCAAAAGGATATCAACACATCATTCAACTATAAGAAATCTAGTCTATAAACTGTACTATGCTAAAAGTCCTGCTTTAGCACTAGCAAAGTTAAATAACATCCTTCTACATGGTACAGCAAAAGACCTACTTGAAGAAATTCACTATATCCAGAAAAAATATTTTAGAAGTGAAAGCCATTTACAGAATGACATAGCTTTAAATGAATTAAGCAACAATTCTACACATCGCAACCTTTTGCTAAACACATACAAAAAAGAAATACTAAAATTTAAAAGTACATCAGCTGAAGTACCAAACCATGTATGTGTATGTTGCCGTAGAATTTTTTATAAAAGTAACACAAAAACTGTGGACCTATCATACAAAATAGAAGACAATGAAGATTCTAAATGGTTTGAATTAGCTCTCTACCTTCTAGCAGAAAAGAAATATGAAATAACTGAGCCCTTAATACTTTGCAGTTATTGCACTACAAAACTTGACAACAACCAAACTCCTTCACGTTCTATCACAAATAATTTGGAATTATACCCAGTACCAAAACCTCTACAACAACTTAATTTATATGAGAGCATCATAATTCAAACAGTATACCCATTTCAAGCAATAATACACCTTCAACCGAAAACAGCAAAATTACCTCCCTCTGAATTGGTAAAAGGCATTAGTGGAAAGTAGTTTATTTACCATTAAATCTAAAGGAAAATGTGCATACTCTAGGAGTGCAACGTCCAATGCAGTAATCTTTAATTATATTAGTAAATGGAGTACCTACAAAACACAAAAAAAATGGCAACAGCTGGTAGATTTATATAAAGTTAGACAAGCCTTCCAATATCTTAAAGAGAATAATGAATATTACAAAGAAATTAATATTGAAGAAAACTTGAAAGATACAACTGAAACAATTCAAGAAACACAAGAAGCTGGTCAATTTGAGCTACTAGATCCTGCTACAATATCAAATACTTTAGACCATTATACAATTCATCCTTTGCACTGTAATGACACCGTACAAGATGTACTAGAAACTTACCAAATGCGTCAAACAAAAGGATCACCAATCAGTATATGGGAAAAAAGTATAGAAGCACGTGCTTTTCCTCTACTCTTTCCTACTGGCAAAGGAGGAAGGTATGATGATAGACCTATTCAAATATCAGCTTCAGAATACCGCTCATTACGGATGTATTCTGAAGATCCCAGATTTAGACAAAATGTGGAATACATATTCCACCTACTCTTTGAAAGTGAACTAGCAACTTTATGTTACGGAGTTGCACACATATTAAAATCAGGAGCACACTTTCAAAAAATGACAGCTACACAATAATTAGAGAAAGTGCAACAAAAGGATGAGGTTTTACAATCAAATATTACAAATCTATTAGCAAATATGCGTGGTACTAAAGAGTACTGGTTTCGACGTCATGGAGATGTACGTTGTATGATCAGAAACCTTGGCCCACCCACTTGGTTTGTTACATTAAGTTGTGCAGAATATGCATGGGAAGATTTACATGATTTCCTACGCATATCAAATAAAAACAAAACAAACATAGATATTCTAACACCTGGAGAACTTTGTTCTTTGGATCCTGTTAATGTTTCAAGATATTTTCACCATCGCTTCATTGCTATGCTACATTTTATTTGTAATAAAACTGTTCCTCCCCTTGGAGAAGTGCAACACTTCTTTTGGAGAAAAGAATACCAAGCCAGAGGAGCATCACATATCCACATGCTTTTATAGATTAAAGATGCTCCTAAATTTGGTCAAGACAGTGATGCCACTGTTTCACAGTTTATTGAAAAATATGTCACTTGTGAAATTCCATCAGAAGCCACAAATAGTGATCTTCGTGCACAAATTTTACAATTTCAAAGACACAAATGTGGAAAATATTGTCGTTGCAAATACAAAACCAAAGGCAAATACTACACCAAATGCCGATTTGGTTTCCCTAGACCAGTTACAAATACAGGTCAAGTAAACAACCTCATGTCTTCAGTTAGACATACTGTTAAAGGAAAGTCACCTAAAAATACATATTATATAAAAAGAAAAGAAGAAGAAAAATATATCAATGATTATAATGCAATCATTGCCCACTTATGGAATGCAAACATAGATGTGCAGTACATTGCAGACAATTCTACTGCAGTTGCACGATATGTCACATCATACTTAACTAAAGCAGAAAAGACAGAGCTCCAAGACCTCTGGAATGACCTGTCATCAGATAAAACAGTATCTCAGAAATTATACAGCTTGGGCATAAAAATGCTCACCCATAGAGAATGTGGATCTTATGAAGCAGCTGATCGTTTAACTGGTACTTCATTGTATGGTAAATCTGAAAATATAGTATGGCTAAGTCTTGGTCCAGCTAAATCTAGAAAAAGTTCTAAAATCATATGAAGATATAGCAACAATAGCCAAACATGATCCCAACGGCCATGACATTTTAAAAAACAATTTATTGGACACATACTAGCCAAACAGAAGCAATACTTTGGAAAACGTGTGTCTATACCAAATAGCCCAAAACTACACATACAAAAATAATATGAAACCCGATGAAAAAAAAGGTAAATATAGAGTGACAGACTGTGAAGGCAACTTAGTTAAACTCACTAAACCAAATTTAGTTAATCATATCAAATTGTCATTGAAGACTCCTCAACATAAAGAATTATATTACATGTCCCTGCTACAACTCTTCAAACCATGGAGAAAACAAGAACAATTACTAGATAACTATGACTCATACGAGGATGCTTTCAAAGCAAATGAAAGCACTATAACTGATGTAAACTTTACACAGTACAAAACAATGTTGCACAATGTACAGCAACATGAAGAAGAACTCCAAGCCCAACTAGATAAGGATACTCCTGACAATAGTCAACCTTCTTTAACAGGAAGCCAAGAACCACTAGGAGAACCACTAATAACAAATGAGGCAGAATTAGCTATGATAGAAGTAGAAAACACCATGTGTCAGTATGAAGATAAGGAAGACTTAACTAAACTACAATCAAAACTAAACAATGAGCAAAGTAGCATTTTTCAAGAAATAACAAAACAAATTGCACATGGTGTAAAACATGAAAATAAAGAATGTTCCTGCCATAATTATAAACCTATACTACTGTACGTCAGTGGTGAAGCTGGTTCTGGCAAAACATTCCTAATCAAAATCATTAGTAAGTTCCTTCAACAATTGACAAACAACAAACTGTCAGCTGTTGTCACTGCCCCCACAGGTTTAGCTGCCTACAACATAGGTGGTGTTACATTACACCGATTAGTACTATTACCAGTAGAACACCAGAACAAATAAGACTATTACAAACTTTCAGCAGAAGCTGCAATGGAATTACGCAGAGTATTGAAACAAATGAAAATGCTACTAATAGATGAAGTGAGCATGGTCTCCAACCTGATGTTAGCTTTGATTCACCTCATATTACAAGAAGTACTCAAAACAGACTATGAAGAGCTCTTTGCAGGAAAACACATTATTGTTTTTGGAGATCTGCTTCAATTAACACCAGTAAAAGGTGAACCTATTTTTAAAACATTAGGGCACAAACTCTGCCGTAAAACTGTTGGCAGCATTGGAAATGTCAACCTTTGGCAACATTTCCAATACAGAGAATTAACAGAAAACATGCGCCAATCTGCAGATCTAACTTATGCCAACATTTTAAAAGGTTTGAGAGTTGGTATACTTTCTAAAGAAGCAGAAGCAACATTGAAAACCCGGCACATTAATGCACTTTATGGCGATAATGCATGTGCTACAGATGTTATGGAACAATTAGCCCACAAAAATGTCAATTGTATGGCCTTAATGCCAACTCTTGCAAGCTGTTTCAAATTCAATGAAATCATGCAAAGTAAAGAAATGCAACCAATAATGGAAATTAGCACCACAGACAAACTAGATGTACATGGTATGACACTACCCATGTGTGACCAAGCCACAACAAGACTAAATAATTTAGAAAAATCAATCTCAAACACAGCAGGCTTAGAAAAGATGTTAAAATTATCCTTAAATTGCAGAGTAATGCTTAAACGTAACCTTGACGTGGACCAAGGACTAGTTAATGGAGCACTGGGTACAGTTGTTGGCTTTCAAACATACCCACGTGACAACAAAATTCAGTTTGTCAATATACTCTTTGACAAACTTTCAGAAGTAAAACAGATAGGACGCTCAACAGCTAGATTCTTTCTCTTCAAAGATATGTATGTACGCAGAGAACAATTTTCTCTAACTCTTACACACGCAGTCACAATTCATAAATCACAAGGTCTTACCCTAGAAAAAAGCAATGATAGATATTGGTAACACAGTCTTTAAAGAAGGCATGAGCTACGTAGCACTATCACTCTTACGTACACTTGACGGTCTATTTCTAATCAACTTTGATGCAAGTAAAGTAAACGCTGATATTCTTTGCATTTTAGAATATATTAGACTTCGCTCACTATACACTCCCCATCTAAACACATATTCTGTTCCACAAAAACTAAAACGTTGTAAAAGAAAACTAAATCAAACAGAAATGCAACAGGACGTCACTGCAAATCCTCCAAAGAGAGTAAAAGAGACTAATACTTCATCAAGTACCACAAACAAAAAAGAATCAATTAGAGAAAGTAAACCAGATACTTCTTTAAAGAAGGAAGACAAACTCCAAAAAAGCAGTTAGATACAGAACTACCTGGACCATTTAAATTCTCAAATATAGTTGGTGTAAGTTGCTATGCAAATGTAGCAATGAATATTCTATTTCAATTACCACCAATTGTTGACAACATTTACTCACACAGTACAGACCCATTGTGTTTGCAAATGTTAGTACTTCACAGAAATGCAGCAAACAATCCTGACAACACATATAGAGTTTTTGGAATAAGACGACAATTGGACTACTGTGCTGGAATGGTGAAATTCACTATAAACTCACAGGAAGATCCACAAGAATTTCTAATGTACTTACTACAAGTACTGGAAAACAAAAACATACCTATAAATAAAATCTTTCAGATTTCATACATGTGGAAACATACATGCACTCTCTGCAACAATGTGACACAAGAAGAAATCCCCAATGAACGCTTCATATATATATCAATACCAAATTGTGAGTCCATTCCATTTCAGCAACTTGTACAAAATGCAAACCATGGTAGATTATGCTCTACCTGCAATTCAGATAATCGGTCCACGTTAGTAATACAAACACATAGTAAATACGTAATACTAATGCTTCTACGTTACAATGCAGATGGTACCAAAAACAACTGCAAGCTGACTGGATTCACACATGGTCAAATATCCCTTGGTAAGAAAACCTTCACAACAATAGGTATAATCTGCCACGCAGGAGCCACAACCAATTCAGGGCACTACACTGCACACATAAAAAAGAAATGTGGATGGTTTGAATGTAATGATAGTACCATTACTCTAAAGCAGAGATTACCAGCAAATCTTACAAACGCTTATTTGATGTTCTTAAAACCAAAATTTGATAAATAAACTGTATTTAAACCTTTAAGTAAATTTGTGTTACAAAAATATAAACTGTTAGAATACTCCAAAAGCTATCTAACTGCTCAAAGATTCTACAACAACTAATCAGATAAATGAATACCACTAAATTAGACCAAAAAATACACAGTTAGAATACGCCAATTGGTATCTAACTGTCCCAAAATTATAAATTTGTGTTAAAATAATATAAACTGTTAGAATACTCCAAAAGCTATCTAACTGCTCAAAGATTCTACAACAACTAATCAGATAAATGAATACCACTAAATTAGGCCAAAAAATACACAGTTAGAATACGCCAATTGGTATCTAACTGTCCCAAAATTTATCAATATCCAAATAGGTAAATCAAAACCACTAAAATATATTTAAAAAATAGACAGTTAGAATATGCCAATTGGTATCTAACTGCTCCAAAATTTTATAATATCAAAACAAATGAAGAATCTGTTACTGCTCCAAAAAAAATACAACAAAGCAAAGTATAAAGCATTAGCCAGAAACAACAAGTGAACACTGAAAACAAACAAACAAATAAACTGTAGCATAATAGAAAAAGGGTTTTATTTTAATCCAACATGGATTTTTTTTTCTCCCACAGACCCAATGATTTAAGCAACAAATACAGAAACTGAGCAAATTGCACAGTACTCTGATTTGTACTCTACTAAATATGAGGGCCGAAAAAAAATAAAAGTATATTGCTTATACAATGTAATAAGTCATTACAAAATACTAATACTAACATGCTATTTTCTTTTATCACAGAAATTAAGAAGAAAAACATGGACTCCCATTACTAGACCAAACAGTAAGTATACAATAATAAGGACAACCATAGCAGCATATCACATCCATAGTATCTAATACCTTTGTTCCTTATACATTTGTTTTTCACCCAAAGTTATAAGCAAATATGAATGTGATATGCTGCGGTGGTTGTTGCCAGGGCGCGATAGTTCTTATAACACTTTCAACTTAACAACGAACAATACGGACAGCGTCCTAAGGACACCCCCTACGAACATTCCTGGACACCGGGAGTGTTCTTAGAAGCGTCTTCAGAACACCACCATCTTGTTTATTTGCGAACATTTCAGGACACCGCGAGTGTTCTTAGGACACATTCAACTTGACAGAGAACAATATGAACAGCGTCCTCAGGACACCCCCTACGAACACTCCCCGGACACCGCGAGTGTTCTTAGAAGCCTCTTCAGAACACCACCATCTTGTTTATTTGCGAACATTTCAGTACACCGCGAGTGTTCTTAGGACACATTCAACTTGACAGAGAACAATACGGACAGCGTCCTCAGGACACCCCCTATGAACACTCCCCAGGCACCGGGAGTGTTCTTAGAAGCGTCTTCAGAACACCCCCATTTTGTTTATTTGCGAACATTTCAGGACACCGCGAGTGTTCTTAGGACACATTCAACTTGACAGAGAACAATACGGACAGCGTCCTCAGGACACCCCCTACGAACACTCCCCGAACACCGCGAGTGTTCTTAGAAGCGTCTTCAGAACATCCCCATTTTGTTTATTTGCGAACATTTCAGGACACCGCGAGTGTTCTTAGAACACCTTCAACTTGACAGAGAACAATATGGACAGCGTCCTCAGAACAACCCCTAGAAACATTTCAGGACACCAGGAGTGTTCTCAAAAACATCTTCAGAACACCCCCATTTTGTTTATTTGCGAACATTTCAGGACACCGCGCGTGTTCTTAGAACACATTCAACTTGACAGAGAACAATACAGACAGCGTCCTCAGGACACCACCTACGAACACTCCCCGGACACTGCAAGTGTTCTTAGAACAGTTTCACTTTGCTTGCAAACAAAACGGACACATATTGACTCCTTAGAACACCCCCTAGTCAGTTTATTTAGAGCATTTCAGAACACCCGTTATGGCCGCAAACAAATCGAACACAAAAAGAACGTCTAGCACATAAAAAACACAACTTTCATCCTATCTCATACACTCTCACCCTCCCCAAACAATCCTACACACCAACACACTCTACAAAATACACATTTTGAACAAAGTTTCACCACGCTGTCCGGGGACGTCCGCAAATCCAATATGGCGGGCGCTACCGAAAAATCTGACGCGCTTCACGCTCCAAGCCGTCCAATCAGCGAACACTTTGCATGTCCGCGAACATCACGCAAGACGATTGGCCAATCAGGACACTTTCCGCGGAACGAATAGGAAGTATATCCGCAAACCGAACACAGATATCACTAATTTTTTTTACCTACTTTTTGGTCATTTTAAAAAAAACTACTGGACGGATTTTCACCAAATTTGCAAAAGCACGCTTTCGGGACCAAGCCGCTGCTCCTGGTCCAAATTTGGTGGAAATCCGTCCAGCGGTTTGGGCTGTATGCGCGAGCAAAATTTTTTTCCCATTCACTCTATGGAGAGTGAGTATAATGTATACAAATATGAGCATATAGAGGTAATAAAAATAAAACTATGAGAAAGTGCTGATAACCATAATGATTATCTTCATGCACAGAAAAGATTGCTCTCTTTCAAGCCTGTATCTTCCGCTATGTACATGTTTCATATGATGTGACAGGACCCTAAGTCTACAAATATAGTACCTTTTCAATTTTTACTTCCTGACTGTTACTGAAGAAAACTATGTGGCTTCGATATGTCAGTAAAGGATAAAAAGGGAGAGCCAGCCATGTGATGTCATCAGTTATGTCATCAATGACATTTGTGATGTCATCTTTGATGTCCTGGGTGTTAGTGTTAGCAGTGCACGGTGGCGCGAGTTATGGTTGCTTATGTTACCATAACTGGCGAATTTCAGGAGTTTTTCGGTTTTACTTTGAGCCATAACGTCCCTTTAACAAAGTTTTTTCACTGAATTTCAAAGGTTTTTAATAGCGCAACTTAACCATAACGTCCCTTTAACAAAGTTTTTTTAATATCACGCAAACAATATACAAACATGGCGTGCAAAAACCAACTTCCACAGATGGCTTTACACAGAATGTTGCAAAGTAATAATTTATGCTCGTTCACAGTGAAGGTCAGCTGCTTCCACAACTTCTACAGATGGCTTTACACAGAATGTTGCAAAGTAAGAATTTATGCTCGTTCACAGTGAAGGTCAGCTGCTTCCATTTTTTTCTCGGGCCCCGGAGAGGCTCACGAAGCGGACTATAAGGTTGTATTGTGTTTTGACCTTGACAGACAGAGATTGTGATGAAAGACTTCTCTTGAAGGAGTGTTGCTAAAACGTAAGAGAAGATAAAGATGAAATTTCTGAAACGAAACCACTTTTACATATTATATCACTATACGAAAGATCGTTGGCACACGCGGAGTCGTATTTTGGGACTGCAGCACTCGTAGACAATGGAAATTGCAATTGTACTGTAAGTTACCCTTTAGATTACTTTATACCAAATATAATTACAATAGCGTAGCATTAAAGACCGCTCAAGTTGAACTTGTTCGTTGAAAGTGGCATAATGTTTTCTACCGCGCACTATCACCGCCGAATTGATCCCCTGTCATTTAGAGGGCTCTGAAAAAGGCAGACGACACAGGGTGGGTTAATAGAAATAATTTAACCGGCCTATAGGCGGTCAAGCGCTCTACTCGCTGTGCCACTTCACTGTAGCCTGTCAAGTGGCACAGCGAGTACAGCACTCGCTTTGACATCCGTGCACAGCTTGCTAACGCAAGTTTGAATCCCGGCAAGGCGAAACTCAGCCTTTCATCCTTCCGTGGTCGATAAATGAGCACCACACCACCGTGGTAAATAATAAGCACTGCTTACATACCTCACGGTTCTTAGCGCTATATGAATGGGAAAATATTATTATTTTATTATTAACATACTCTGTTGCACTATCTTCGATAGCAAATAGTTTCACGCCCTAATAAATAAAATGATGATTTTTAATGAAGATCGGCTGGTGAGACTAATTTATGTTTTTAAAACAGGTACGTGGCCCCATTTTGTCTATGTCACGATTTACAGACTCGAGCGGATGGGGTCTTCAACTGCCAGGTCCAAGTCCAAATATGCAACTTCATGACCCTCACCATTTTATGGGACAATCGCCAAGGACCAATATGCCCTTACGCAGTACTAGTGGCTACAAACAACATACCAACCAATAGGGTGGTCTAATGGCTCGTTGTTGGAGCAACCTTCCGATTATCAGAGCGACCATTTACTGCTTTTATCATAAACCAACAGCCTATCTACCGCAAAGGAACAACGCGTGGCTCCAAATAAACTTTTGCTGATCGACAGCAGAGACAATAGCAAATCGCTGAATATTCACTAAACATTTCATGTGAAATAAATGTACTTTACCAAATGTACAATCCTGCTGTTTACTTTTAAACCACAGTTTCATATTCCGAATTGTGGCGCACTGAGTTGTAAGCTGATCTAACACTCTCTGTACCGCAAATGAACATTGCGTGTCTCAACATGAACTTTTGCGGATCGACAACAAAGACAAATGCAAATTGCTGAATATTCTCTAAACATTTGATGTCAAATAAATGTACTTTACAACATTTACAATCTTGCTCTTTGCTTTTAAATCACAGTTTCATATTCCGAATTGTGGTGCGCTGTGTTGTGACATAATGTGTGTTGTCTTCCGGGTTCTGTGTAAAGTCGCGTAGTACTGGAGACGACTGGGCGCGTTTCATTACGCATCCTGTAACGTCACGGAGAAAGGCAGGGAATATGAATGCTTTGATAATATCAGGCTTAGGGGCGGGAGATATGATTTAGTGTCGCAAAAGCAAGTCAGCCAGGTCAATAGCGCCAGTCATAGGATTATCACATAATGTCGGTGCACACTAGACGGATTTATCGTTTCTTTAGTGGACAAAAAGTCGGTTGACGCCCCTAGGAAATTGTACTATTAGCGAACAAAAGGAGTGCTCTTAAAAAACTGTCACCCTGACAATGAACAATACAAACAACGTTCTCAGAACACCCCCATTTTGTGTAATTGCAACCATTTCGGGACACTGCGAGTGTTCTTAGAACGCATTCAACTAGACAGATTACAATACGGTCAGCGTCATGAGGACACCCCCAGTTTGTGTATTTACGAACAATTAAGTACACCGCGAGTGTTCATAGCTCATTTTTACCTTCCTTGCGAACAAAAATGACACATACTCCGTCCTCTAAACACCCCACCATTTAGTTTATTTACAAAATGTCAGAACAGCCGTGTTCTCCGCGGACAAATCGAACGCAACAAAAAGGTCTAGCACATAAAAAAACAAAACATTGAACCTATCTCATACTCCCCCATCCTCCCCAAACACTCTTACACACCAACACACGGCACTAAATACAATTTTTTATCCACGTTTCACTGCGCCGTACACGGTCGACTGCGAATACAAGATGGCCGGCGCCACAGAAAATCTGACTCGCTCCACGCCCCTCGCCATCCAATCAGCAAACACGTCGCATGTCCGCGGACATGACGCAAGCCCATGGTCCAATCGGGGTGCTGTCCGTGGAGCGAACAGGGAAGTCCGTCCGCGAAGCGAACGCAGATATCACTAATTTTTTTGCCTTACATTTTGGTCATTTTTAAAAAAACTACTGGACGGATGTACACCAAATTTACAAAAGCACGCTTTTGGGACCAGGCCGCCGCTCCTGCCACAAATTCGGTGTAAATCCGTCCAGCGGTTCGGGCTGTAGCCGTGCGCAAAGTTTTTTCCCATTCAGTCTATGGGAAAAAAAAGTTTTGGGACCCCCCCTATAACTTTTCCCCCCCTGGACGAATCCTCACCAAACTTTGCAAAACAATTCAGAGTGACCCAACTACTTTTTTTGCAAAGTTTGGTGAGGATCCGTCCAGGGGGAGCGAAGTTATAAGCCGCCCAAAAAGTGCTCTTCCTATGGAAACAGCAACTTAACCATAACTACATGGCCACTACCGTGGCCATGTAAAATATATATATATATATATATTTATTTATTTTACACACTATGATGTTCACACACAAATCACTATTATAAAAGCAAGTTAAATCAGTCAAGAAAAGTATACACAACTCCCTATTTAAATTGTAGACAAGTTTGAGCAATAGTGAAAACTGAGCAAAACGGCACAGGGAAACCAAGCAGACATGGCACTCTAACAATTTCTCAAAAGGGAGGGAAAGGACAAGTTATACAGGTTTAGACTCTTCAACATACCAGCAACACTTCCCAAGTGTTAGGCAAGGCAATACTTTAGCATATGCAATACTGAGGTGAAAACTGACCAAAATGGCACTTCACAGGTTTAAAAAGAGGGAAGGAAAAGGTGGTTATAAGAGTTATGTGCACCCACACATTTCTAGGTGAGAAGCAATCTAGAGAAGGCAGTTGTAACAGATTTAGCCAGAGTCAATAGGCCTGTGCCAGTGTCAATGGTACAGGGCAATGTGCCCAGGATCAAAATGTTCTAGAAGCTGCTGCAGTCAAGTCTTTGTTTAACGATTTGAAAAGGTGGTTATAGAAGGTGATGAGACAATGTTAGATGACAGGGGCGGCCAACCCAGTAGGTAAGTAAAGGATTTAAAACACCTTCAGCGATACCCAACGAAACGGGAGGCCTGGCAAACACTGTACCTTTAAAGTGGAAGAGGCTCCTGCTGTGGTGGTAGTTCCTGGCAGTTCCTGCAGTTTGGGAGATCCAGCAGAGGAAGAGAGGTTCTCATTCTGGAGGAAGGTTTGAGTTACTGCATTGCCCAGGGATGAAACCAGCCGCGGTGCTGGCAAAACGAATAAAGGGTACGCTCCTTTAAATGTGGTCGTGGTAGACGAGTGCCTGGCTATCCGGTCTCTGAGTGCAAGGCACTGGTGATTCGACCAAGGCAGGTCCTGGACGGCGATTGGCAAACTGGTTGGCCCCACGAGCTCAAGGGAAGAAGACTCTCGCAGAGGAAGATCTTCTCAAGTCGTTGGAGAAAAGTGGTGAGGATCTGCAGCAGGGCTTCACCGTGGTTCAGTCATTGCATATGTCTTCAGCTTCTCTCTGCTTTGGTTTCTTAGTTCCAGTGGTGACGTCTTGTCCTCCAGTCCTCAGGACCCTGCTTCCATGCAGCAAGAGCCCCATTCATACAGCCTAGCTGTCACTCACACAGTGGGGTGGCTCTCCTGGGGGGAGAACCCCCCAGCCTCTCAGGGCAGAGTGCGACTTGGGTTGCGTAGGCAACTCTGTCCAGTGTGCCTATTCCCCCTCCCACACATCCTGTCTACCCCAGACTCAGTGGCGCCAAGAGGAGGGCTTCTGTGCAGAAGCGCGCCAAAAGGTCGAACAAAGGATCCCCCACCTGGGTTAGGCTTATAGAGAAAGACACGTGAAAGAAATATTATTAAAGTTCTGGCAATAAAAACCCACCGGACTAAAGTTAATATTAACATAAACCGACGGTATGTTAGAGGCTGTCAGTAAAGGTGGTAGCCTCGAACAATGGGAAAATCCCATAGGGAAATATTTGCGGTCGAATATTTACAGTAGTAACCACTGCCACCAGCCAGAAACTTTTGAGAGAAGGACTGTATGGTACCCCCTCGAAAATGAACGTTAGGGAAAAACTATTAACCCTTTCCAGTACTTCGATAGTAAGATGGTTTGTACTGGTTTAGTTCATAAGTATTGACTAGTAAAGTCAATGGGGACTTTACATGCCCTGGGAGACAGTAGTCAGTCCCAGGATATGGAACCTATGTTTGGGGGTCGCTACGACACCCCTGTGGTACTGCACGGAGGGTGCTGTGTACCACACATGTTAAAAAGATGATTCCTATGAGGGTGAGAAAAATCCCATAGACCATAAGCACACAAGATTGCCTAAAACGCACACTAGCAAACTGTCTAAGAGTGGGAAAAAAAGGGTCTCACTCTTAGGAGGAGAAAAAAATAAACCCTTCAAATCCAGCAAAGCCGCTGGGGGACTCTATAGGTAAGGAAAATTAGCCTTAGAAGAGAATTCTCGCTAACATCGGCTTAGAGGGGATCTTGTAGCCCTCCGGGAGGAACGTAGCAAAAGTAGTGACAGAGCTGGCCACGAACCACGCCTCAGTGAAAGCGAGGATGTCAAGGTTTAAGTCTTTATAACAGCTCTCATTTACCCTCTCCAGCCACACATGGCACATGTGATTATTCCACATGTTCTCTGATTCAGGGTGGTGCACATCGGCCATGGTGTCACAAATAATGCCCTTATACTGATGGCACTCTACCTCCTCCTCAGTTAGTTTCCCTCCTAATTCATGTTCTACCAAGTGTTTCATTCTGAAAGACATTCCATAATCCCTATAAACCCCCCCTTTATATGCCCCCACCATATAAAATAATCACATAGAAACAATATACAACCTGCAAAGAAAAAAGAATATATAGAACATAACATACATATTACACATCTGTGGTGTTGCACCTGCAGAGGGAGAGAAAAAAACAGACATCCATGCAAACAACCGCAAATCCATCATTATAGAAAAAGGTACCCGAATGAGCTATAATTAATTACAAAAAGGGACCACAATAGCATACACACTTTAATCATAATGAAGAATTGAATCAGAAAGGAAATGTGGTGTACAGTAACAAGTCAATAGGTAACATGCTGCACGATGCAGCTCATAGCGGGTAAATACATACGTCAGTTCACACCTTAATAGGGCTATTGGGAATGTAATGCAACGTGCAGCTTATTCTGGGTCAGTACTTAAATCCACTTCATGAGAAGGTGGAGTAGTGTCAAGTGCCTCCTGAACGTCATATAGGTGAACCCAATACTGCAGTCCCTTCACCTTAACAGCAAATGGTGTTGCAAGCACCACAGGGAATGGTCCCTGGAACATTTGCTGGTTGCAGCAGCAGACAACATTACAAATGTATATCTTCTCAACTAGAAATAACTGTAACTGCAGCAAGTTCAGTTCATCAGTTGCGATGTTCCTGCTGCATCTTCCCTTCTAGGAGCAATCTTTTGTGAGAGCACTTTAATGCATTTGGGTAATTCACATAAATGCCCATGAAACTCCACGCCCAAACCTCCTGCTGCCGTGCGAGAATCTGATGTTCTGCATGTGGGAGTAATAGTTGTGTGCATCCTTCTCCCCGTCACTATCTAATGCAGGGACGAGTGGTGATCTTTGCTGAGCTGCGTTCTCTGGCTAAACAGAGCCAGAGGGAGACATTGGACCCTGTTCCTCCTTAACATTACACATAACTTAGACAATTTGCTCTTCAAAAGTCTGGTCATCTTTTCTGCAATCTGGTTCGCTTGAGGGTGGTATAAGCAACACAACATATGCTAAATTCCCATTATAGATGGGATCTCCTTAAATTAATCATTAAAAAAGTGAGTTCCATTACCAGATTTTAGGACATCACACACCTGCAACAAGGAAATACCTCATCTACTAGAAATATTGCTGCAGGTTTTGCATCTGGGTGTGCACAAAGGCCAACCTTTACCCAACGGGAGAAAAACCATGCTACAACAATAAGGTAATGCCACACAATGTCCTGAGCATCTGGCCAGTGTTGTAGAGATGGTACACTGTGTATTATGTCACAAAGATGTTGAGAAATTCTTACAAATTAGGGACAAACCAGTCCTCCAAACTAATTGCAGAATGTGCTGTTTTGAAACATCTGCTGGATAGTGCAGCTGCTCAAAAGCAACCATTAGCATCTCCAGTGGAATTACCACCTCACCTGTAATATTTGTTTCTCCAAATCAGGTGCATTGGGGACTGTAAGTAGCCCATCTTCACCCACAGACTTTTCTTATTTTGAGATGCCTGTCCCTGCAACTCAATTATTAGTTGAACTGGTACAGCAGTGTATGGAATAGTTAACTGTAACTGCTGATTTGCCACTTTAGGATATGTGGTTACATCTGGATCCCTGTGATATGCCGCTTCTTTGGTGGCCTTGTCTTCTGCATCATTGCAGAGTGAAAAAGGATCTGTATTCTGGGTATAGTAGGCACATTTAACCACTGCTACTAAGGAGGGGTGGGACATGTATAAATCAATATTTCCAATAAGGCTACATGTGGTACAGGCATGCTGTCAGACCTACAAACCCCCCATCTATTCCACCTGGATAACCCTGAATGTCCAGTGGTTGTGACGTATGCCGAATTGCAGTAAATGGTCACCAAGCATCCTGAGGTGCCCCCAGTGCATCAATTAAGGTTAGTACTGCACCCTAATCAGAACAATGTGCTGGTAATCTTTTCTAAAAAAACAACCTCATATTCCCCATCTAGGGGGCACAATACTGCTGCTCCTGTGTGTGCCTAGCCTATCTCCTGATCTATTGTTGATGAGCCTTCAATGAAAATGACTTCCCCCGTCCTCCAATGAATTCTCCCGTGCCTGACCAAATCTTCTTCGGGACCCTCATTAGTGGCACTATCATGCACCTCCTCTCCTTCCACAACAGGTATAACAATGAACGTGGCATGATTCACTGTGAGACATCTTGAAATATGAATGGATGGGCTTGGCAACATTACTTCATATTCAGATGCCCTCTTTGTCGTTAATGTGGATTTTGATCATTCCAGTATTGCAAACAGAGGGTGCTCTACATATAATGTAACTGATAACTTGATAATGAAATTGGCCCTGCATTACTGAATCTAAACTACTGCTGTAATATGCTAGGGGCTTCTGTTCTAGGGTTGTTTGTTGAGCCAATATGGCAGTCATTACTTGTCCATTAGAATGTGACAATAAATCAAATGATGTTATTTAATCAGGTGTTACCAGTACTGGAGCATTACTTATAGCATTCTTCAGTTTTGCGAAACATGTTCCCATTTCGCCTGTCCATGTCAATGACCCCATCCTCTTCTGTGCTTCTTTGAGTCCTTGCAGAAGAGGTTCTGTGCAACTAGAATAGTCAAAAACCAAGCTCTACAGTAGTTACACAAACCCAGGAATTTTTGAATCTCCTTAACTGTAGTGGGCTGCTGTGTATTTGACACTGCAGCAACTCTTTCCGGTGTTGTTCTTGTTGTTAGAAAGCAACCGTGTTCTAACAATATTGATTTTTCTCCTGTCTACCTTGTATCCTATGTCTGCAAGTAATGTCAACAGTGTAATAGAATCTGCTCTGCACATCTCTTCTGTGGTGCTACATACAGAAAGATCATCTACATACTAAATGATTGTGCTCAATACATGTATATCGGCCTAATCCTACTCTTTTAAAAATACACAGGCACTCAGATTGCTCCTGAGGGAGTCTAGTTTGTCAAAATCTCTGCCCACAATAAATAAATGTGGTAGGATATTGAGAATCAGCATGTAATGGGATAGAAAATAATGCATTTTTCAAATCAATGACAGTAAAATGTTTGGTTTCTTTTGGTATGTTGCAAAGAATTGTGGCAGAATTCAGTACAAGTATCAACCCTGCTTCCACTATGCTATTCAATGGTTGTAAATCTTGCTTTTTTTGAAAGGATATTACACAGTGACTCTGTGGGCTCTATAGTGCCCTGTCACCATTGAGCACAAATTGTCAATGTATCCCTTCATCTGTATCTCTTGACACTGTTTACTGTCATACTCTAGGTTGCACTGCTTCTTGCTTCAACTTAATACGTAATGTTCCTATAATCTTTAATCTCCTAGACACTGATCCAGCGGTACCAATCTTCCTCACCCTCCCACCAATTGTCCACTCTTCCCATTACCCCTCCCTTCCCTTGTCGCCCCACACACCACACACTAAATACCCAACACAATTCTCCACACCATTCAACAATGACTACTTCCTACCACAACAATTCAATAACACGATACATCACAAATCAGTAAAAGCACAATTATATACACAATGCTTTAAAGCCTTCCTCAAACTCCACTTTCAAATGAGGGCATGTACCTCCTTATGCCCCCTTCTGCCATGCAAAGGATCCCAAGTCTGCAATATAATGGACCTGCACAACAAAATCACACTTTAACACAATGGTGTAGACTCTTCCTCTTTTCCCTTGCCTCAGTAAGAGGGAATGTACCTCCTCATACTCCCTTGACCTGAGTGGAGGGTTCCCAGGTCCTCCATTTAATGGACCTCACTCCTTAGTTTATTACACATTGCTGCCTTTCTTCAGCAATCACAGAAGTTCCTGTTACTCTTCCATCATCATTTACCACATAAAATATACATTGACGTCACCTTATACAAAACAACTATATACTGCCACGTGGTCTTGTCATACTTCACTCACTCCCCATCAACTCACTTCACACGCATACTTTCACCATATTTTTTCTCTCACAAATGCACACTTACATCTATGTGTTCTCCCAAGTTCCTCTAATACAGGGTCCCATTAACAGGCTGCACAGTCTGGGAGCAACACCACGCTCCAAACAGCAGAGAGGCTTCTGGCAATACAGCACCTGTGAACCTCTCTTCAAGTTGTGCACGTGGACAGGTCACTGCAGATGGGTGCTTCCCTCCAGGATGCATGGCTGAGGCAACCCAGACTTTTCAGAGTGTCTGGGGTCTCGTCAGGGTCTTTTCACATTTGCCTGGCACTAATCATACATTTAATAAACCTCATTAAACATATGCACATTTTATCCGAGGATATCATGTCTTGTCAGAATGTATACCTTACTTGGATGTGGGTAACAGAATTAACTTCCTCTCAGCCAATCAGAATGTGTGTAATACAATTAATAACTCAGCCATATGCCCATCACGCAGAATAAACACAACATAAGCAGAAAAATTAATCAGTACTAGAAGTAGCAGAAGAAACAGGATTACTTGCCAGAACAACCATGTTCCTCTCAGATGGAAACACAAGAAAATCCCTTAACACCATACAAATGTACAACAGAACCAGAAACCTGCACTTCCAGGAAAACATGCCTTTCATTATTTCAGTGCATGCTCTTTGGGAGGATGTTTTTTTATTTTTTATTTGCACCTTCAATGTGACAGGCAACATCCAAAGGGAAAACTAAAACATAGAAAAATACATTTTGTTTCATATACAGAAATCGTTCCAAAAATCCTTCACTCACACAGTACACATACTGTATTCTCAATTGAAAAACTATGCCAGGTCAAGCATGTTTACAATTGAAATGCTTACAATATACAAAAGAGCATTTTTATATAAATTCTTCAAATGCTTGGGAGGATAGGTCAGGGGCAACGTGCTAGCCTTGGAAGCAAGACGACACGGAGCACCACAGCTTCAATCACCGGATACGCGCTTAGAAACCTTTGGGCACTAAGCACATTATAAATAATCTATCATAACTCGGCCAGGTGGTCAGGCAGCCTCCCAGAAAATCAGGAATCTCAGAACGGTGGCTTTACCTTGTGGTAAAGCCCACATTCCAAGCCTGCTCAGAGGCAAGAGACCAGCATCTTCCCTGCCGGGCTGCATGTAGGTACTTCTCTGTGGCCCCTTGCTCCCACTCTTCAACCAAGTCTCTACCTCCAGTGAACCCTTCCCCACCCCTCACGCGTCCCACTTACCTGCTCCCTCGTCCCTCCCTGGCACCTGGAATAGTTGGCGCCTGATTCTGATAGCAGAAGAAAACTGTGGCTAAAAGGTGACTTCCTCGCTTCCAATATTCAGGGCCGGTCTTACAACAGATTGCACCCCAGGCGGGAAGCATCGTTGGCGCTCCCCTCCCCCGACCTGTGATCTCATGCATGTGTCATGGGCTGAGCAGCGGGAGTGGGGACTATGAGTTAACAAAATTGTCAATGCTGGTATCTGCTGAATTTCATGATCCTCAGAAAACGACAATAAGAGGGTCAAACCCAGACAAGCCTGGTTATGTTAGTCTGCTTTTGCTCTTCATTTTTAGTAACAATGACCAGTTTGCTGCTGTGACTGAGGTCAGAGAATCGACAATTTCAGATCTACACTGATGTCATTCGTATGACCTCACACATTTAGCCACTCTTAAAAGGTGATGAACTGGTCTTGAACAGTGTTACTCAAACCTCCAAGAACAAGCACCAGCAACATACCCACCGATAGCTGTGCAAGTCCGTCTATCTCAGCATTAAAATACATGCATTTATGCAATATGTATTGCATCAAATATTTCACGGGAAGTTAAATATATTTAGGAGGGAAACACAAATAATATCACTACTCCATGTGAGTGGTAAAGTCTACTTTAAACATATGCAGAGAGTTAACATGCATGGACAATTCAACATAGCTTCCAATGTTAATGTTGGAGAGGTGGCGTTCTAAAATTATGACATTACAATGTGGACTTTACATTGAAACACACTGCAGTGCATTCCCGTGGAAGGGAAATGGCAATTCGAGTATTGGTGTTTGTTTTGCTCATGCTTGTGAACTCTCTAAATTCTTAAATGTTTCCTTTGTGATCACCCATTTTAGCACCGGACAGCACCATGAAACGGTAAGATCGCAAAGAAAAACAATGTCTACCATCCCAACATAAAAACAAAAAACAATCAAAAAGGGTGGAAGATGACCTTTTCTTGGGACTCGTTAAGTTTACTTTTTGCAAATTACTAGTCGCGTGCTGCTTGAATAACAGCGGCCCTTGCACATTGTGCAGTGTATAGACGAATTTCATTTCAAGGGACTTGGAGTACTGCAGGTATGTGGGGAAGCATCTCCAGTGTACCCCAAGCATAGTGCGCTTTGCCCTCCACCCTCACCCCCCAGCCTTGCAGCCGAGCGCTTTTTCACATTCTCCATTATTGTAAAGAACATTGTCCCGAGCTTGGGAGAGAAATGGACTATGCAGAAGGAGCTGCCTCCCCAGCGTGTGTTTAGCTGCTGGTGTATCAAATGCAGAAATGGGTGGCATCACGAGCCCCACGCTCTGAAACATCTTTTGCACACTGGTTGGTCACACGACAGAGTGTGAGCAGGTGATTCCCCAACACTTTAACCATTCTTTAGAGACCTGGCTTTGATTAATGTGGTGTTAGCTAGTCATGGGCATATCCCAGCGTTTGTGTTAAAGGAGATCGGAAGCTGCACTGTGCAAGGTATTTTAAAGGCCATGAATTGAGGTTACAGCATGTCGCCCCAATGGAACAAAGAAAGTGAAGCATGCATCCTACAAGTCTGGGTATTTGCATTATACGGAAGACGGGCCAACCGTCCGTGGAGATGGTTTCTACTGTAGTTGCTGAGTCGCTTTCCCAAGCCAGCTGCTGTGCAGACTTCACTCAGCTTTTGGTCCAGTACCTGCATCCATCCTTCACACCAACATTCATAAGGCGCATTCATATAGGTGTTTGTTTATCTCGTTAGACTAGCGTGACTGCTATTACAAGCAAAAGAAGCACAACAACAAAGAAGGGTATAAGACAAGTCTGAGCGAACAGTGAAATGTATGAAACTCTTGCACTAAAATAAAGTCAGAAGTGCATGCCCAGGAAAAGGGAATGATGAACAATATGCTTGGGAGCGGGACCTAGGGGGGATAGTAACCCCCAAACCGGCCCAAGCATGGTACCTGCCCCCAGGGCCTCGGCCTCGAAGTGATTTTGGCCGGGCCAGGCCTTCCGAGAACCACCCTTTTGAGCTCCTGAGGAGAGTCCACCACCAGTGCTCGCTTCCTTTTTCATGACTACTTGAGCCTTGACAAAAGTGTCTAGCTTTGTGGCCTCCAGAGGCTGTTCTTGGATGGCCCAGTCATCTCCACAATACCATTTTAAAATAAATAAAACACCTATGCAGCAATAGGCCTCACCTGCGAGGACGGGAGCAGGAGTAAAGAAGCGTGCTTGCCTCGGCAGGCTGTAGTTACTGCCGGGTTTCCTGAAAAAAGGCCAATCAGTGAGGGCAGGATGCAGAAGCTGTTTGTATTTGCTGATTCTGCTGCTGCTTGGCAGTGTGTGCTTGTGATGGGAACAACTTCAGGATTTAGTGACCCACTTGCTCCTCTTTTCTGTAATGGCCGGGGCCGACAACACCAGCCAGCCCCAATCGATCCACACTTCAGTGTCAGTGCGCGCCCATAGCCTGGAGGAAGGCACACCGCACGTGCGCCCATGGGCCTGGCTGGCGCCAGCACGCCGGCGCCACCCGGGGCCATGGGAAGGTAATAAAGCAACAAATGTTGCTAATTTATTTGCCAATTGCCCCGCCCTACCTGAGCGCCGAGGCCAGGACGTAATTGCCCCGGTCCCTTGAGCCTCTGGAGGGGATGGAATTCCCCAGTTTGTGGGGCGGTGCATTGACGTGGGAAAAGTTCTGCAGGTCAGGTGCTGGCGCTTCCCCTTCCGACTGTAATGTCACGTAGTACAAAAGTACTACGTGACATTACAGAAGTCAGAGGCTCCCTCTGACCACTTTTGCGCCACTTGGGGTGGGGGCATAAGCACACCAATAAAAACACTTTAGGTCCCCCTGCAGCTAAGACCAGCCACTTCCATCACAATGCCGGCAGGAAACTGCTAATGGTGGCCCATTAGTCACTAAATGGTTTCGTGCCGGCATTGAGATGGGAGGGGAGGTGCAGTGGGCTGTGGGGAGTGTGCGTGCCTTGCAGCGACGCAGCTTGGGCCCCGACCCATTCGGGACCATGGAGCGTCCTTGCAAGCCCAGAAAATGGCCTAAATAATAGTTTAAAGCAGCGCTATTTCTTTCATGCTGCTTCTTTTCCAAACTATATATCAATTACACTTTAAACCACTTCCATGGCACTGGTGATTAGTTACTTCACTATGCGGATAATAGTTTTGACCAGTGTTGCTGAGTAAATATTCTTTAAGCTACGAACCGGTTTATTTATTTATTTATGCAATGTTTGACGGGTACATGGAGACGGATAATTTATTTATTCATGCAATATTTGTCTGATACCTCTATCCGACACACATTGCATAAATAAATAAATATGCAGGTACCCGACAAACATTGCATGAATAAATAAATAAATAATCCTGGTCCATGTATCCTTACAACAGTCAAGAATTTACTGTATCAAAGCATAACTCTTGATTCCCATTTAAAGAATGTTAAAGTGATTGTTTATTGGGTTCAGGTGTCTCCTTGTCATTGCCCTTTTGGCTTAGGTTGCCTCTAAACCCCCTTCAGCATCTTGTGTTCTTTGTTGGTTGGTTATACTGCATCCTGTGCCATATCCATGGTCTCTTGGTTGGTGTGCCCAGTCCTCATTATCTGCAGCCTAAGTGGGACTGCGGCATAAAATTGTCTTGGGCATCAGTGAAAAAGTGGCCCACCGTTCCAAATGGCAATTCATTCCTTGTGTGACGGACTGTTTGACTTTAGGTAGGAGTTCCTTAACGGTGTAGTTTGGGAATGGCGCGCAGGGTGCAGTGGGAGTGGTGCGGTTGGAGTGGTGCGCGGGGTGCGGCGAGTGGAGCACAGGGTGCATTGGGAGTGGCGTATGGGATGGGGGGCGCATTCCTAGTGTTTCGCCCTGGGCACCAAATGGACTGCTGCAGGCTGTGGCCTCAGGCCGAGGCCACAGCCTGCAACAGTTCCTGTGGTAGAATACACGTGTAACACGTTTGTTTCCTAACATTATAAAAATGAACAGGCACATTCACTTTTATAATGTTAGGAAATTAACGTGCTACACGTGTATTCTAGCACTTCTCTGCCTGAGGGCCGAGGCCACAGCCTGCAGCAGTGCCAGTGGTAGAATACACGTGTAATATGTTTGTTTCCTAACATTATAAAAATGAATAGGCACATTAATTTTTATAATGTCATGTTAAAGTGCACAATTTTTTCCTGTTTACTGACATTCTGTAACCGGTAACTTTTCGTTTTCCATATGAAACACTGTCTGCTTAAAAAAAACGCATGTATTTCAACATAGCACTGTTGTAGGACCCTGCCAGGGTTCTATAACTGTTTTTTTTTTTTTAAACAATTGAAAGACTCAACTTTTTACAGAAATGACTTCATGAAAACCAAGGCAACACATTTAAAATTCACCACATGTACAGGAGACTTTGGTGCTAAACCGGGCCCTTCATGCTGATAGTGTTCCTTTGTCACTGACATCAGCTGGATTTTTACACATGTTAATTGAGGCGTTCACGTGTCGCAGCAAGAGGACAATATCTACCCACTTAGCCCACTGCTGGTTTTGGCCCCAAAAATGGTTAATACTTTCTGGAACTACCCCTTTTGTTACTGGTCAAAATCTGGAGAATGGTGAGAAAGTCTCATTGCACCATGGAACAACACTTTTCTAAGTTACCATAGAGCTCCGAATCAGGCCCCCAGTATTCCCAGTGCATCCCTGTTGTGGTAATGGACACCATGGCAAGGGAGAAGGGACTACATATAGCTCTTCTCTCCCTTGTCCAAGGTGGCAATTTTGTTTTGAAGTTCTTTTTAAGTTGAGAAATGGCAAACACGCAGTTTCTCAACTTGAAAACAAAATCTATTAATATCCCATTAAACTATAACGTGATGCTGGACGGTCTAATAATGCCCCAGGGCTAATGTTAACTTGGCCCAATGTATTTCCTGACCTGCTAAGGCCCTCGCCTCTTGCGGTTTATTGTTACAAAAAAACATTTTATTAACTAAAGGTGTGTGACTGTTTACTTAACACACAATTAAACTTACATGTGTACTTTATCACTACAACTCCAAAGCCTATATTGTGACTATCACTATGTGCTAATAGCTTTGTGTGACTTTGGGAGGCATCTTATGGCTTAGGATAGTGATGTTTCCCCAATATATGGCCATGATCTTTGCATAAGGCAATAACTTTGCACTCATTCATTTTCCCTTTATAATGTCTATACCCCTCGCTCAGCCTATACGACTTTAATATCACTGTGAAAATCCTTACGTCAGAATTGATATATTCCTATAGTCAGTCACAAGCATTTTGGGTAAGAGAGCACATGCTCATATCAGTGAGTGCAGCCCTTTTCATAATACACACATCTATATACATTATCTACGTGAGAAACACCCTTTCCTCTCTCAACAATTTATGTTTCCCACAACATGTTATTGGCATGTGTGACAATACATAATAGATAACAGCCTTGTAACGTAGATAGCTACATTTAAAAGATGCTAACAATGTCATTATAGAAATGATTAATCATGCACATGGCACCCATAACTTTGTTCTCATTGTGCCTAAGATTCATTGCAACAAGAATTCCACAAGAGGGAGACATTATCACCACATCACAAACGTGGGGAAAAGGAAGAATGCATCGCAGTTCTGCAGCTGAAGCTGCCCAGTTGTCTTTGTACCATTCCTTGTTCTCTGATCTTTCAAACATATCCTCACATTTTAGCTTAACACGCCGTGTGTTTGAGCCAATTCTCTGCACAAGACTTTTCATTTTTCTTCTACAACTTCAGAATCTGCTTACTGGCAGTCAGTATTGCTCTGCATAACCATTTTCAGAGACCCCTGTTTTCACCGCCCAAAGTTCCCATTGCAAGTAGGTGTACTGTCCCCAGAAAGCGGCTGACGCCATTTTTGGTTTATACCTCCGGGCATGGGGCTGTATGTTTAGTTTATCTACACGTATTCGTCTCAAGCAGCAGGAACCTATTCTGGATGCCCTCAAAGGAGAGAGGTGAACACCCCTGTCAGACATGGCTAAACCCTTTTATAAACCAGGGCATCGTTATCATTTTAGGAACGTATTGTTTATATCTAGGGCTCTGAACCATTTCCGGAATCTCCTTAATTTGTACTGCAGGGTGGGCGGGCAATTTTGTGCCAGTGCCATAGGACACTTGAAGATGAGCACATATATGCCATGTGTTCACCAAATATTTTAATGAACTACGAATTCATTGTGTTTTTATCTCAGTGCTTCTGCTTTCTTGAGCAGCAGGTCGAGGTTGCTGCTTTCTGGAGCCATATCTGAGTGTTCGTGTGTTCTGCTTACATCTCTGAGCTTCTCTTCTGGGAGGTAAGTGGTAATAGTCAGTGGGGCACAATTACTCTTTCCTCGAAACTAGTTTGCATAGACTGTCCTGTTTCCAGCACCCATTTTCTGTTTTATTCTCAGAGCACCTGCTCTTCTAGGAGGCAAAACAAGGAATATTTGACAATGCTTTCTGAACCGTAGAACATCTTGTGCCAAGCTGACCGTAGTGCCTGTTTCTGTTTACATTTCTGTGTTTCTGATCTCCTTGGAGGCTGGTGCTAATAAGGCAGATGTTGCTCCTTCCTGATGCCAAATCTGCTCTTCAAATCCTTGCTGTGGATCGAATTTGCTGCCATCCATACATCTAAAGGAGCTAGGCAGTAGGGATAACACGATACTTTCCTGGACCTCTACCTACTTAAACCATATTTGTGTCACCAATTGCTATTTCCCCTGCTATCTGTGCTCTCACTGAAGGTCTCCTGGGAGGCTGGGGTGATTATTCCCAATGCACTCTCAAATGAGCGATGCTTCTTGCATTACTAGCTCTCTGCTTTCCTAGGAATGTTCCTTCTCACCTGCAGGGTGCGGATTAAGTTTATTTGGGGCTTCTACTCTACAACTGGTTTAATGCCATGCTGGTGCCTTTACTTGTTTCCTATTGTCTTTTCTATGATCTACCCCATTTATGTATTTATTCTTTTATTTTTACATTTATAAGGCGTGCTAAACCCAGAGCCATCAAGGGGCTGTTACAGGTTCAATTACACAGGCGACTTATTCAGTACATGTTACACAGGCAAAGATTAAGGCATTGAAGGAAATATTGGTAGGTTGGGGGGCTGAGGTGGTTTGCTTCAAGAAGAGCCAGGTTTTGAAATGTTTACAGAAGACCCAGTTTGATTGTTCAGCTCTCAGTGCTTGGGCGAGGGCATTGCAGAGTTTTGCAGACATGACTGGAAAGATGGCACTGCCAACCGTTGGCAACCTGAATTTCGGCAGGACGAGGCAGTGGGTGTAAGTAGTTCTGGTCAGTCTCTTATATTGGGCTTTGACAATCTTCTGTGAGAGTTATGGGGGTGCCGAGTTTGTGAGGCACTCATGGGTGAGTGCCAGTGTTTCATTTGAGAACTGAGACATGGTGGGATGGATGAGTATCTTTCTGAACAGTTTTGCTTGTGTCCTATTGGCCACAGAAACTGTTATCTGCTTCCATTGCTGTTCTACTAATGTTCTATGTGATTTCAGCATGTGTGGCCCAAGATAATGTTGGACCTGTTCTGCATGCAAGCCGCTCTTTGCAGCACATGCTCTCTGCCTTCTTGCTGTGCTCCTCCTGGGATAGTTGGGAGAATATGGGGCTGGGGATGGTCCTTCCCGGATCACTGAAGTCTTGACCATGCTGGCTGCAATGTCTGTTTTCTGATTTACAATGTTGTTCACGCCTTTTGTAGTAAGTGCAATCAAGTGGTGCTCAAATATCTCTTGATGAACTTCGGTCTGCTTCTGTTATATTGCTCACTAGCTGTCCCCGGCCCTGCGTTGCTGTGGCTCAGTCTGGTTAAATGGAAAAAAGGGAAGAGAAAGCGCACATTTCTAATATGTTTCATTTGAAAATGCTTGTGGGTAGTTTTTAATGGCTATGGCAGTTCTCCAAGTAGAGCCAGTTTAATTTTCCCAGCGGCTCAACACATTCCTTTCTTTTCTCCATTAAATTTCAGAGCCTTGCAATAAGGACACACTTCAGTCATGGTGCCGATGAGAACATGCCGGCTCAAACTATAATCATCAGCTGGGTTGTACCAGAATGCAAGGCGATTGTAATCGCGTGATTGCTATGCACGCAGTTGTGTTTGATGCTGATCTGCTGCCACTCTCAGCCTGTCGCGTTCATTCTATTGAGAACAAAGTAGATCTGAAGCTGCAAAACGTGATCGCTGTACTCGCAACCGTGCATCCTAAAGTCTGGCTGCACATCGCTCCGCTGCTTCCTCGGCACGTATTTGAGCATTGAAATGGAATCGTAAAATAGCATGTGTTGCTTTTACGTCCAACAGATGGCACTGTTTTTTTCAGAAAAAGCATGTTTTTACCTGTCACAGGTGTGACATCTATGTATAGTAGGTATATAAAAATGTGCGCCTATTCGAATGCAACGTTGTGTCAAAATTTCAAAGCAATCAATGAAGAACTGTCTGAGATTTAAGATTTTGAACAAACATTTACATTTTTATTTATATAGATAGATTGAGCCTATTATCAGATGTATTTTCCAGTTCCAATCCCTCTCTTTGGATGAGGTGGTAGAAGATAGTTTTTGGAAGGTCTTCCCAGAGCCCTATCTTTTTCCTTCACCCTTGCCATATCTCCTTGATCAACCATCCTTTCTGTTATGATTCTGCCCTTGGATACAGCAACAGTTGGAAATAAATTATAGCTTTTTACTAACTCTCTGGGCCTCATTACACGGACGGCGGTAAGGGTTAACGGTCACCGTTAATGGCAACGGTGACCGTTAACCCTTACCGCCGTACTACGAGGTCCCTTTGCGGGTTGGAGGAATTAACGCCTGCTTCTTGCAGGCGTTAAAATCCAACCCGCTAAGGGACCTCGGAGCTAATTACGGCACCGCAAAATTGCGGTGCCGTAATTAGCGCCTTCCCCATTTCCATAGAGCCCTATGGGGCAGAAATGGGAATGGGGAAGGGCAATGGCGGAAAGGGGATTTACCGCCCCTCCAACCTTGGAATGGGGCGGTAAATCCCCTTTCCGCCAAGGCGGTGCCGGTATTTTACCGGCATGAGCCATGGCGCTAATAGCGCCATGGCTCACCGCCTACCGTGTAATGAGGCCCTCTGTCTGCTTGTGTATGTTTGTAATAGCACCTGTTGTTGGATTTCATATCCTTCCTGTGAGGCTGAGACTGCCGCATAATGGAGTCCGGTCTTCTTGTGTTGTCCAGTTAAAACCCTGGACTGGGCAAGCATGGTCTTCTCCTTCCCGAAACACTGTCATATGTGTATGGCTGAAACTTCAGTCCTATGCTTTCCTATCTTTTTCTGCTGTTTTTCCAATAGACTGGAGCAAATGTTTTAGGGAGTGCTCCTATATGTTTTGTTGAATGCTTTATTGGTTGTATTATATGTTTTTGGTTTGCTTATATTCTCCTACTCTAATGTGCTGTCGAAAGGTAGTGGGAATGGATCACAACTCAATGAAGCTCTTTATTTTTTGGGCCAACCTTGTCATATAATGAAGGCTCCGCTTCCTTTCCTATTTCCTCTGTTTTGGCAGAGATGGGCCCGTCTGAATCGAATTACTACTTTCTGGAAACCTGTCTGTTTGTACTGATTTATTTATTTCAAATATTTAAGAAAACGCATGTGATCGGCTGTGACATACATTCCAGGTTATTTGATAGGGATGTTAATTGAGAGTAATTAATAATCTTTAACACATGTAACGACTATCAAGTCGAATGAACAATTAAATAACTGTTCCAAAACGACAGACATTGGTCCCCTTTACAAAATGTCCAACAAGTACAATAATGCACCTAGGGCCCATTTCATTTCATTTTACTTTTTTCTGTTTACCATTCCTTAAATTTTTACGACCATATTCAACATTCTATATAGAATATTTGTCCATTCATGTCCCTGTGCAAGTGTACAGTTGTAATAAAAGCCTTAACTAGTCACTAATGCCCTGGCTGCAAGACCTAGTCATATGTTTCACTATGCCTCTTGCTACCCGCTCCCTTGCTGAGACCACAGTCCCACTACTTTTCTCAGGAAACTTCTACCACTGCCCATTGGAGACCCTTATGGCCCCCATTGTTGGGGAAACACCCTCACACCACTTATGTGTGTTTCTGGGCACTTATGTGTTGCCTACAGAGCAGGAATGTGCTGGTGGCAGATACATGCTTATTTGGCAGTGAATCTGAGTGTCCTCCATTTTGGGACACCCAGGCCCTGCCATAGCATAGGAATCAATGGATTCCTACACAAAGGCAAGATGGCCATTGTGGCCTCTTGGTATCTATTGCCTTTTACCTTGTTTCTCAAATTCCTGGGAAGCCCTGACTCTGCCCCTTCGTCCTGAGTGGCTCTTGGGTGGATGCACCATATATGTCTCTGTTCCCTTTACTTCTGACTGGCTGTTGGGTGGAAATACCATAATGGCTCTGGGGCTGCCTCCTGTCAGACTGACTGGAGCCTTCCTGGGGGCTGTATGTTGTGGGTGCACCCTAGCAGTGGGACCTGTGTGAATAGAGTTGGGAGTCAACTCACATTCTCCTTTGTGGGTGTCTGGTTTCTGTGTGTGTGACAACAATGAATGAAACAGCCCTGACTGAAACTGACATGAATACTGAAAGGCTGGATTCTTACCCCACTTCACATTCTTTGTTATGGGTGTCGGGTGGAGTGAATTGCATGAATGTCTGCCTACATGAGTGCCCTTCTGTGTGATTGGTTGACTAAGCCTGGCTCAGCCAGAGTGAATGGGGGCATATGTGAATATCTGAGCACCTCTCACTTACCAAGTTGTTCAGAAGTTGAAGTCGAAACTTAGCAAGAAGAAGCTTTTCTTTGAAGCCCATCTGAAGGAGAAGTTTGCTGCTGCATTTTCTTCACTGTAATCCGAAAGCTTCTGTGTCTCCCAAGGACAGATGCAGAAAGGACCTGCAAAGGAGATCCAATCACAGCTATTAGGGAACATTGTGCAATCTGCTTCTCTTCTTCCGGAGTGCCCTAGAAGCCGGTCCTGAGTACCAGCCATCTGGAGAAGGGGAGTTTGTCAGTCTGAAGAGGAGTGCCCGGCCATATCGAGTCAAAGAAGTCCATTGGTGTCACCCAGGGTCCAGAGGTGCATTTCGTAACTGCTGGAAGCCGCTGCTGTCGACCAACCTGTAGAGGGGGTATCCTGCCATAGTGCTGCTGGACACCCAGAGGTGTGAAAGTTCCAAACTGCCTAAGAACATTTGAAAGGACATCCTTGATGTTACCACTGATCACTTTTTCCTGCGGAAGAGAGTTCAGAGTCGCTGGGTGCAGTGGAAGGTCTGCCCGTAGGTTGCTCCACAACTAGAAGCTAATGAAGATGTTCAGAGGGTCCAGTCTTGGTGAGGGTCCAAGGCCCACTCCAGTGGTCGAGTTCAGGTCACCAAAAGTCATTCAGACATCCGTGCTGCGGCTGCAGCACTGAACAACCGAAAGTCGGAAAACTACAATATTTTGAAACCCAAAACAAAAGTGACCTATGCACCAATCGCCGCCAGAAGTCATTGAAGGGTCCCAGAGGCTTTATGCAAGTTTCATCTTCACAGCTCTTCTACAGTCCGTCCGAGAAATCATCGGACAAAGGAGATCACCACAAAGAGTAAAACTGCAGCACTTCAGAAAAATGTTGTTTCAATTTCTCATGGACTCAGCATGAATATATGAGTGTGATATAAATAAAATATATCATATATCCCAGTGGCTCCTTCTTCCTAAGTGGGGTCCATCCTCAAAGGGAATTATTGAGTGAAACTGAGAAACTCTGCCACTTCACCTGCCAAGGCACTAAAGGTATTGTGAAGATGAATAGCATCTTTTAGTGTCAGGAGTCGTCCAGGGGTGCCAGAGTCTTCTTGCATTTTGTTCCCCTGTGGCCTCTCAGGTACTTTGGGGTGGTAGAACATGAAAGTAGAGGTTATTCAACTGGGCTGTAAAAGACAAAATAGTTACTCCCTAACTTTCCCATTACAGGTTGTCCAATTGGGGAAACTTCATACAGAATTGTATATCAAGTCTAAAGAGAGCATTCTGCCACTCTTCATGACTAACTTGGCTTTCTTCCCTATTCTATGATGATATACCTCACTTAAGAAGGCATAGTGCGCAGCAGACATGATGGAGACGCAATATTAATAATCTTGCCATGTTAAATACTAAAATTATAAATGCTTTCTTATTAGAGTCTTGCATACTGTGAAACATTTAATGAGTACCTAATCAAAGCCACTTACTACATTATTGCATTACTACACACAAAACACAAACAGACAACAACACATATAATTAGAGCATATACAGGGAAAGTGAAGTGAATAAAAAAACAGCAGTATTACCCAACAATCTTCATAATCTAACTCATTATCTTCATGCACAGAAATGAATGCTCTGCTTCAAAGCTACTACTTCCCTATGTATAACTATCACATATTGTGACTAGACCTTAAGAAAAATAGTGTAAGTGCAATGTGTACAAATATGAGCATATCCAGGGAAAGTACAGTAATAAAAAAAAACAGAACTATAAGACAGTGTTGATAATCCTACTAATCATCTTCATACATAGAAAGCATTGCTGTCTTCCAAGTCTGTGTTTTCCACTTTGTATATGTTTCATATGCTTTGAGTGGACCCTAAGTGAATTACTGTAAGAACATATTTTAAGTACAAGTCTACAAATATAGTGCTTTGAGCTATAGTATAATGAATTCTTAGTTCCTGACTGCTACTAGCCTAGATCTATCAGTAAAGGAAAAAAGAGTGAGCCAGACATGTGATGTCATCAGTGATGTCATCAATGACATTTGTGATGTCATCTTTGATGTCCTGGGTGTTAGTCTTAGCAGTGCACGGTGGTGGCGCGAGTTATGGTTGCTTAGCTTACCATAACTGGCGAATTTCAGGGGTTTTTCAGTTTTACTTGGAACCATAACGTCCCGTTAACAAAGTTTTTTTACTGAATTTCACAGGTTTTTAGTAGGGCAACTTAACCATAACGTCTCATTAACAAAGTTTTTTTTACTGAATTTCACAGGTTTTTAGTAGGGCAACTTAACCATAACGTCCCGTTAACAAAGTTTTTTTTACTGAATATGCACATTCATCATGTGAAATTGGGAAATAATTACTAGGATTCCCTTACTTTGTGTACATGTAACGTAGAACATACTGCACCTCCTTTGCTAATGATATTTGAAGGGCACGGACTGAGCGTCTGTCCACAGATGGGAGCGGACGAGAGAAACACTTCCCAAACAGTCAGGGGGCATTTGAAATTGTTCTATCATGCCATATAAAAACTGCACAAGGTTAAAAAGCAGCACATAAACACATTGTAAGTAGTAATAAATACCCATTGGATCCTAATGTCTCACACATAACCCAGCCATATGAATACCATGTGTAATGAAATGGAATATACCATACCAAAAAAAGAGATGCCTGCAATGTAATTACCTCACAGAAACTGTACAGCTAGGAGCGACAGTAGATAAACACAACACAATGAATACAAATTACAAGAAAGTAGTAAGTGAACTTCATTTTTCGTGTATGTTGGTACACTTTTTGTATGAGGTGCAGAACAAATAATGTATTTCTGTTGTTTTCACACAGAAATGTGCAGTACTTTGGACTGGCTGGAAGAGAATTTTCTGCATGGTGAAATGTCGGAAGATAGCGATAATAATGGTACACATTTCTCTGCATAAGCATGTTAGTAGTCAGTACTTTATGGATACTTAACATATATATATATATATATATATTTATTTTTAACAGACCAGGTAAAAAATGAACAAAGTCCACCAAAAGACACAGTACAAGACACCTTGAAATGCATAGAAGGCAAAGTGGACGTGCTAAAAGAGAATTTGTATGGGTTAAGGCAATTTGTGGAGGACCAAGTGAAAGGAAAAATAAGAAACCACTGTCCTACCTGTACCTGCCCCCCTTCTCCATTTCCCAGTGAACTATCCCCAAACCCTCAAGAACAATATAAACATTTGGACAAAACTTCCATCCCTTCATCTCCTCACAATGAGCCTTTGGAAACCACTAATTCCCCTATATTTGTTTCAGTGTCTGCCTCCCCTTCTCTGTCTTAATTGCTGTAAATGTGTTTAATAAAAAAAAGTTATGTTATTTTTAATGGAATATTGTGCATAATTTTTTTTATTTTTAAGGGGTTAAAATGTCCACGGACAGAGCGCCTGTTCTGCCTGTCCGTAATTAGTAAAATATGGATGTACTAAGGACACTATACCTGTCCGTACCATCCGCAGCGAAGATGGAACTGTCCGTAGAACAGGTGCGGTGTCCGGCATGTCCATAGTCAAACAAAATGGAGGTGTCCTAAGGACACTGTACCTGTCCGTACAGTGAGCAGATCATCTACGCACATGCGCACCACACCCGTAAGTCCTGCGAACATCGCGCCTGTCTGTAACTATCCTTCTCACTTGTGTCGCACTTTTAAATAGTTTCAGGACCCAAACACTGTCTGTACAAAACCCACGCGCATGCGCATCTCCGTTCCTGTGCATTTGGTGTCCTGCGGGCACCCATTGCCTTCTCGGATGTGTTCACAACATCATCATGTGACTGCACCCACGCTGAGCGTGTGCCCTAATTTGAGCACTTTGTCTGCTTCTGCAACATCCCAAAAGAATTTATGCAGACAAAACAAAGTTATTTTACAATACAAAATCACCATTTCACATGTCCCATACAATAGCCCTAGCTTTCCACATATTGTTTGGAACTTTTTCAACGCTTCTGAGTGCTTGGTATGGTCACGAGGCACACCCCTCCACCCCTAAAAAAGGCCACACCCCCGAGATTATCTTCATTGTACTTCTGGCGATTGTAGATTGAGTTTTGCTGCCTTTAGTGCTCTAGTGGATATTATCTCACCAACCCTAATGGCATCCATGGCTGCTGTTGCTACATTAGACTCAGCACCACCCCCAAACCCTCCACCGCCACTACCTCCTCAAGTGCCTGCAGAGGGAAATACGTGTGAGGATGTAGAGAGCGAGGAAGAAGAGGATGAAGAGAATGAGGTGGAGAAATTCCCTACTACCAGCACTCGCCGGGAGTTGTGGGTGTGGAGGTTGTTTACCATTTTTGGTAACGTACCAAAAGCATGTGCGAACCTGGTCACCTGTAAACGGTGCAAGTTGGTGCTGAGTCATGGGAGATCTAGTGCGTACAGCTTTGGTACGACAACCATGAAGAGACACCTAACTTCGTTCGACGGAGCGGACATTCGCAAAGTGGTACCATATAAAGAACCTAGTAGGTCGAGTTCCTCCGCAGCATCCTCCGTGTCCGATCCTCTCTCCACAAGAGACACTCCTGTGGGAGAGCGTATCCCTCCAGCTGCCTCAAAGGCCATTCGCGATGCTGTTGACCCTTACCTTTCAAAGGTCACAATATTGTGCATGTACTGCGACGCAGTACTCTGCAGGGGGGAGAGTCTTCGAAGTGCTTTCGAGACTTCGGTCTCAGAGCACCAGAAGACCTGCTACCTACCTTAATAAGGGCCACCCTACATCTTTCTCTCTCCACCTGCCCTTTCTTATCCCCGTGGTTGGTGTCCCTTCCTTCCCTCCTTTCCCCTCATTTCCTAGTGTATCTTGTGTAAAAAATCCCCAAAAAAGATAAAAGAAGAAATTTAAAAAAGGCTCTTTTCAGAGCTGCCTTTCTCAGTTTAAAAAAGGAACTATCAAGTAAACGGTGTAGGCCTCTGCGCATTTTTTAAAAAGTCAGCGGACAGTCCTAGGACAGACACAATTTTAGGGTGCAACCGTAGCAAAACCAGTGCACTTTTCTCTGGCAGTAAGTGGTGGCTCTGAAAAGAGCCTTTTGGTGGTGGTGTGTGTGTTTGAAAAACTTGGATTCCTCAACAAGAAAAGCAAAATAGGTGACTATAACGGCAAAAAAGGTCGCAATGCATTTTGTACATTTCGAAGAAAAATCTGATTGCCAGCATATGTAAGATGGACTCCATCTCTGTGAAAGATGAATGTGCTACGAAACATAATATTTTCATTGTGGAGAGAGGACATACCAACATCTCTTAGAAAGGCACACACAGCCTTATTGACATTGCGCCTCGCTTTCTCCATTTGTAGACCATATAAAGAAGAACACAGCAACATTGTGCAATATGTGAAAAAAATACTTGACAATTTGGAAACATGTCCATGACCTTCTCAAGTCCCTCCTTCATTGCAAAATGCAAAGAAATTCCAGTCACATGCCCTAAACTGTTTCCTCCACAATGAATGATAATTATATCAGGATGACGCTCTGTCTGTAAAGTAGCACAGAGAGGTACCAAGTCCAGCCACTTCATTCCACGCACTCCATGCCAGTGCACTTCCACATGAGGGAATACAAGATCTGCAGATATACTGCAGCATTCGGCATGCACCTTCAACCAATGTATCCATGATTCTCCCAAAATCCAGATAATCTGTTTTCGAGCACACACAGCCATAGCTGTCTGTTCTCCTCTCAGGGAAAAGACGTTCTCACTAAATATCTCCATTCAAAACACACCCACTGAACTTTACTGACCAATCCCTAGCTCTGCTCATTCTCATTTGCATGCCGCTTCACCCCACAATCCCCTTATGTAGTATGCGCTGCCTGCAGACTACCGCCATGTCCGCGGACATGTAGAGGATCTGAGCGTGATGACTGTACATTTAAATAGTGTTCCCCTTTTCCCCTTTAAGGTGGGCTCTGAAAAGAGCCGTTTCTTTTGGTTTTTTTGCAGATGCCTGACAGACACTTGTTATTTTGTATTTTTGTTTTTTTTCTTATTAATTTACTCCTACAATCATTACATAACCTTCTCCAAAGCAAGCCTTACATTCCAAAGAACATGGCATTTCCCAAAAAAGATAAAGAAACAAGTGGCATTACTGGAAACAATGTTCTCGTGGCTGCAGAAAAACATACAAGCTCTTAACATGAAAGCATGCATGCCGCGATTGATTGCAAACCTGCCAATACCTGCCAATACTTTGATCAGGACAAAACACAGAACTGTTATCCCATTTTGCTCTAGGGAATAAGCCAGAAAAAATTACTTTCACAGTTGGAAAGATGGTATGACTGCTTGAAACAACTGTTCCAAATCTCCCAACAAAGTAGGGGAACTCACATAGCCCAAATGGCAAGCACCATAGTGCAAAACTACCTCAAGGGGACTTTTCATCGTACGCATTTCTCTGCAAACTTGGAGAATTGCCTCTTGCAATCCGTTGCAGTGCTCCACACCACCTCCACTCCTCTTAGATCGAAATTCTTTGCCACATGCCTACATTCAGATAGTGCTGTAAACCAAGGACAAAAATGTCTCTGAGCACCAACACCCTGACTGTCTCCAACTCTGCCATTTTACCTTCACACACTCTCTTTCTACACAAATCAACAATGTCAACATCTGATTGGCTGAAGCCTACAGTACCCTTTCCTTGCTGGATTTGCTGTAAAACCCTGTATGTGGTACGCCCTACCGGCGCACAAGCACGGTGTCCATGAGGCATGTAACTCTTAGCCAGTCCTTCTACCCTTTCCACATCACTCACAAATCCATTCCCTCATTGGACACAGCTAGGCACTCACACAACCATCCACCAATCACATCCAAGACCTCTACATCTAACTCCGTCATCAAAGATCCGCACTTCAAATGTACTGTTAATCACTCTGAATATAAGTCCCATACCATTGCAAATCACCTACTACAAAAACTACGGTGCAAGTGTCGCGGATTTCTACTTACAGCTCCATGCATACCCACATGCATGATTACAAAGTACAGTTATGAATATTTTATTCAGAGTACATGTACAACTCTTATGATTCCATATAAACAAAGTAATGCCACTAAATCTGCATAGCCAATACATACATGCCAAAGCTCCTGATTTAAGCGCGAGACTCGATTTTTGATTGAGAAATCGCACTACTTCTTACTATCTGCTGCATATCCTATACATACGTGCCAACCCTCCCTAATTAGGGCCGAAACTCAATTTTCCATTAAAGAAGGTCAGCATTTTTTGCATTCCTGATTGCTGTGGCGACATCTCCCTCTCAGGTGCTCCTGATTTTTCACATTCCTACTTATAATATGAAATTATGCACATTTTTCCAATCTACTACAATGACCTACCACTTCCAAACCTCTCTGCTATGTACAACACAGCTGAAAAAAACAAGGGAATTTCATGAACTGAAAATTGTACTCATTTGTGAAGCAAGTTCAACTAACTTACTGCGAATAACATATAAAGGCTGCACATAGTGAAATGAAATGCACGCATACACTGTGTTGAGATATAAAACAAGAATACTCCCACGAAGACTGAAAAATGAACGTGTACATTAACATCACTGCTTTAAACACACAAAATTACTAACTTCTTCCTTTTACAATTGCAGTGAAGACCACTCTCCTGAAAATCAACAGCATCTACACGGCAAACAACATATCCGAAGAAACCTGGACAATCCACAAAAAAAAGTAAGTACAGTACTACCTTTATACTCTTACTGTCCCTCAAAGAGATTGTGTGGGTTATTTATGTAATTTGCGCACCAAAAAAAACATCGATTTCTGAACCATTCTGCCCACAAATCCCCATTTCTTAAACAAAGATTAACAGGCAGAATGGCACACAAATCCCTGTGTTTTTGGAACACAAATAACATACACAAGCCTTAGAATGTTAGTACTACAAAAGAAATAGCTTTTAATTCTATAACATTACATTTACTATTAATGCTTCACCTCCCCAAAAGCTCACTTGCTACTCTTATCTGAAGCACAGTGCAGTACTATACAAATAGCAAAATAGCCTTCTCAACTCATTCTAACTGCCCAATGCACATTCACAAACAACCACAAACATCTTCTCCATCAAATTCATACACGCATACACACAGCACACATACATTGTAAAACAGACCAACCCATAACTTTTTTTTTTCAACAGACCCCAAAGAATGCCTACCAAAAAGCAAGTCTGTAGAAAGGAACACAGAAATAGAGAAAATGATAATAAAAGTGTCCAAAATAAGGATCCATCTCTAGCAGAGTTTGTACAAAATGTTGAAACAAAACAGCTAATACAATCATTTAGCGAAACAAAGGAACCTTCAACTACACAAACTTTGCCTCCTCGATCAAAATGTGGCACAAAACAGAAAATGCTTTACAAGAATTTGGCTACCACTAATGCTAACAATGCTCCTATAAATCCTGATATACTAGCAGGAACCCATAGTAAAAAAAGTATTTTAGCAAACATTTTCCGCCACAGAGTCCTTCAGAATCTAATAAGAAGAGGAGCAAAATCATCCTCAACCCTTAAAACCTACCATAGAAAATGAATCCTACAAGCTCTAGTAGGCAGTGCAATCCTTCTCAAACGGAAGTTATTCATTTTAGTGTTAAATAGGATGAAACCACTAACAAAATGAAGTATTAAACTACAAAAGAAACTTCTCAATAAACGGAATGTCAACAAAAATAACTTCTTAAATATTTGTGGAGGTGAATGGAGTCACACAATGACCACAGAACCATATTTTAATGAAGAAGCATACAAACAAAATCAAACAAACACAATTGCCATCCATAGCAGTGGACGGGGATATGAAAAAATCAATAATATCATCATGGAACAAGAAACACTGCTTACAAAAGTATCCCCAGAAAACTCAGAATTACCTCTCCTTTCGACTGAACCAGAACATCCAGTATACAAATGGCCGTGTACGTCAATGTGTAACATTCCTAACAAATCTTTACGCCAGTTCCTCAATCAATATGTGAAAGGTAAAGACAAAATCAAAATGAAATTGCTGCAAAATATGGATACCTGTCCAGTGCCCAAATACACAGGACTACAAGGACATTCATTAGCTTGAATTTCAGGACCTATTTGCAAAAGCACCTTCCATGATATCAAAATGATATCAACACATCATTCAAATTTAAGAAATCTAGTGTATAAATTGTATAATGCAAAAAGTCCAGCTTTAGAATTAGCCAATTTAAATAACACTCTTCTGCATGGTACACCAAAATTCCTAAAAGAAGAAATCAATCGTATCCAGAAAAAGTATTTTGGAAGTGGAAGCCACTTACAAAATGCAATGGTTTTAGAACAGACTAGCAACAATTCTGCACATAGCAACCTTCTATTACACACATACAAAAAGGAAATACTAATATTTAAAAGTACATCCGCTGAAGTACCAAACTATGTCTGTGTATGTTGCTGCAGAACGTTTTACAAAATTAACACAAAAACTATAGATGTAACATACTAAATAGAAGACAATGAAATTCCAAATGGTTTGAATTAGCTCTCTACCTTTTAGCAGAAAATAAATACGAAGTAAGTGAACCCTTAATACTTTACAGTTACTGCACTACAAAACTTGACAGCAACCAAACTCCTTCACGTGCTATCACAAATGACTTGGAAATATTCCCACTACCAATATCCCTGCAACAATTCAATTTGTATGAGCGCATCATAATTTAAACAGTTCACCCATTTCAAGCAATGATATGCCTTCAACCAAAAACAGCAAAATTGCCTACCTCTGAATTGGTGAAAGGCATTTGTGGCAAAGTAGTTTATTTGCCATTAGACCTGACAGAACATGTGCACACTCTAGGAGCGCAACGTCCAATAGAGCATTCTTTAATTGTCTTAGTAAATGTTATACCAACAAAAGACAAAAAAAATTGCCAACAACCCGTGGACTTACATAAAGTTAGGCAAGCCTTACAATATCTGAAAGGGAATAATGCATACTACAAACAAATAAATATTGAAGAAAGCTTAAGGGACACAACTGAAATAATTGAAGAGTCATCAGAAACTGGTCAATTTGAACTTCTGGATCCTGCTGCAGTATCCACTCTTTTGGACCATTATACAATTCATCCATTGCACTCTAATGAGAGCATAGATGATGCACTAGAAACTTACTAAATGCGACAAACCAAAGGGTCACCAATGAGCATATGGGAAAAAAGTATAGAAGCACATGCTTTTCCACTGCTATTTCCTACTGGCAAAGGAGGAAGATATGATGATAGACCCACTCAGATAACAGCATTAGAGTACCGCTCATTACGAATGTATTCTGAAGATCCCAGATTTAGACAAAATGTGTAATACATATTCCACCTACTCTTTGAATGTGAACTAGCAACCCTATGTTACGTAGTTGCACAGATATTGAAATCTGGAACCCAGTTTCAAAATATGTCAGTTACGCAATTAATACAAAAGTGCAAGAAAATGATGAGGTTTTACAACCAAGTATAACGAATCTGTTTGCAAACATGCGTGGTACAAAAGAATACTGGTTCTGACGGCACGGAGATGTATGTTGTTTGATCAGAAACCTTGGACCGCCCACTTGGTTTGTTACATTAAGTTTTGCAGAATATGCATGGGAAGAGTTACATGATTTCCTACGCATATCAACCAACTACAAAACCAAAATAGATATACTATCACCTGGAGAACTTTGCTCTCTAGAGCCTGTTAATGTTTCAAGATATTTCCACCATCATTTCATTGCTATGCTACACTTTATTTGTAATAAAACTGTTCCTCCCCTCGGAGAAGTGCAACACTTCCTTTGGAGAAAAGAATACCAAGCCAGAGGAGCACCATATATCCACATGCTTTTATGGATTAAAGATGCACCTAAATTTGGTGAGGACAGTGATGCCACTGTTTTGAAGTTCATCCAAAAATATGTTACTTGTGAAATCCCTTCACAAAGGACACGTAGTGACCTTCATGGCCAGATTGTACAATTTCAAAGACACAAATGTGACAAATATCACCGCAAATACAAAAGCAAAGGGAAATACTACACCAAATGGCGCTTTGGTTTCCCTAGACCAGTTACAGAAACAGGTGAAATGAACGAATTCATGTCTTCAGTTCGACATAGTGTTAAAGGTAAATAAAACTAAGAACATGTATTACATAAAAAGAACAAAAGAATGAAAATATATCAATGATTACAATGAAGTCATTGCCCCCTTACGGAATGCAAACATATATGTGCAGTACATTGCAGACAATTCCACTGCAGTTGCACGATATATTACAGCCTACTTAACGAAAGCAGAAAAAACAGAGCTTCAAGACCTCTGGAATGACCTATCATCAGACAAAACACTATCTCAGAAAGTGTACATCCTAGGCATAAAAATGCTCTCGCATAGAGAATGTGGCACCTATGAAGCTGCAGATCATTTAACCGGTACTGCTTTGTATGTAAAATCAGAAAATATAGTATGGCTAAGTCTTGGTCCTGCTAAACCTAGAAAAAGAGTTCTCGAATCATATGAGGACATAGAAACAATTGCCAAAAATGATCCCAACAGCCAAGACATTTTAAAAAACAATTTACTGGACACATACTACCCGAACAGGAGTATCACTTTGGAAAGCATGTGTCTATACCACATATCCCAAAACTTTGCATACAAAAATAATATAAAACCTGAAGAAAGCAAAGGTAGATACAGAGTGACAGATTGTAAAGGCAGCTTAGTGAAACTTACCAAACAAAGCTTAATTAATCATGTCAAATTTTCATTAAAACCTCCTCAACAGAAAGAACTATCTTACTTGTGCCTGCTACAACTTTTTTAAACCATGGAGAAAAGAGGAAGAGATACTAGATAACTATTACTGCTATGAAGATGCTTTTAAAGCAAATCAAAGCGATATCACCGATGTGAACTTTACGCAGTACAAAACAATGTTGCACAATGAACAGCAACACCAAGAAGAACTCCAGGCCCAACTAAATAAGTGTATAAAGGAGGGTAAGTCCCAATTTTTTGTTAAAGGGGGATTGAGCTAAAAACGGGACTTAGTTCTGGAGGGAAACAAAGTAACAAAAGCTCAATTACCCCTCTTTTCGTCCGCCTTGCAAGGGAACAGGGACAAAGGGATTTTTTGATAGATATGTTTCTTATCTATCTAGAAGTCGCATAGAAGCAATTCATTATTCAGAGAGCAGTAAAAGTAAAAACACAAATTTTAATAGTTTAAGTTATACACTTTTATAAGTAGTCGGTGCTTTCCACAAGACGCCTCCAGACTTAGAAAGAAATACATGAAATTAAAAAAGTCCAGCAAAAACACACACATATTCTGCTCGTGGTGTCTACGGTTAGTAAAGTGACAATTCTGATAAGACACTTTGACAATTTAATTGTTAAATTCCTTGTTCAGTTTGGGGAAACCAAGACATTAAATGTACAGCATAGAAATTTTAACGCTGCAAAAAACACAATTATTTTAGTGTCAGGATGTCTACATATGTTTCGGCACACAGTTTGCATCAACGCCATCCCTGGTGTTCTGCTGTTTTAATTGTGGCCCTCTTCAGGACGAGATGTTGTTTTTCAAAATGATAAAAGTTCAGAAAACCCCAGGTGTTCACGCTATTTTCCAGTGCTGTAGGGAATGGAAATATGGAATTTGTGTTAGTGTTTCGTCTAGAACTTGACTCACATTAAAAGCTCTTCTGGTAAAAGTTTGTGCGACATGGATACAAACTTCTCCACATTCCCACTTGCCACTGACCTTTATATGCTTTTATAGTCGGACTCAAGATATTTAGTTTTATTTTTAGCGACAGATGGATTCACTTTCATTCCCTGTATGTCGTCGTACAGTGGATTGCTTTTATCTTGTTTGGGCTTAGTGGTTGGTCCTTTCGTCGAAATAATTCAGACTTCAAACCTACGGACACAATTCATGTATTGAAATTTTGACGAATCATTGTTGCGTTTGTACATATTGATGTTTCCAAGCACAAAAGTAATCTTCATTATTTACTGACCTGATAGTTTTATCGAAGTCATGTAATTCAGTTTGGCACTGGTTGTTTTCACAATTACATGTTTCCCCCTGTATGTAATTTCCTAGGGGTACCGTCTTTTTCTATTCCAAAGACCTGTAGGGACAGATGGAATAGAACCTATGTTAGGAGAAATAATCTCCACATTAGATGTAATATGCTATACTCCGCTCGTTTGTCAGCGTAATTCTGTTGTTGTTTTTAAGTTTCGAATCTTTGGCGTTTTAGTTTTGTTTACCTTCTGAATGATTCAGTGGGACGATCTTTTCTCATTTCAGTGCAGCTCCTCTCAGTTTCGGCGCGGGCAAGCCAACTCGTTTGAATTTGGTGCCGCGAGAGAGGGGATTATATTACTTCCGTGTTTGCAAAAAAATGCCCCACTCAACTGATGAATTAAGATCAGATGAATTAAGATGATGAATTAAGATGAATTAACAACCACACAGATAAATGAATACCACAGATTTGTAACAAAAAATACACAGTTAGAATGCGCCAACAGATATCTAACTGTTTAAAAAATCTGCAACATGACAACATACAGAACATTAATCAGAAACAACAAGTGAACACTCAAAGGAAACAAACAAATAGTTTGTAGCATAGCAAAGAAAGGGTTTTTTTAATCCGGAAAGGATTTTTTTCCACCAGACCCAATGATTTCAAAAACAAACAGAAACTGAGCAAAATGCACAGTACACTGGTTTGTAAAGTAAATATGAGGGTAAAAAAAAGCTGAACAATGTCTATTATACAATGTAGTAAGTCTTTATAAAATCCAAACATTAACATGCTATTTTCTATTATCACAGAAATTGGAAAAGCATATTTCCTCCAAGTACTAAAGTCATGTAAGAAATATATCGAATCTCAACAAATTAAACAGTAGGTATAATTTCACACATTTCATACATATTTTAATCTATACGTCTGATCTATGGCAGTAATATGGTGCAGTGGCTGTAGGCAGGGCCTAGAGTCTTGGATGTATAACCTACCACCTACACCCTATGGCCATGCAACCAAGACTGTAGGTCCTACCCACAACCATCGCAGCATATCAAAACCATGGTGGCTTATAACTTCACTGCTTATAACATTGGTCTTGGTCACCTGAGACTCTAGGTCGTGCACACAACCACCACACCACATCACACCCATACTGACTTATAACTTCAGTGCTTATAACTGAAGTCTTGGGTGCATGGCCTTTGGCCATGCACCCAAGACACTAGGTCCTGGCCACAACCACCACAGCATATCACACCCATTGTGGCTTATAACTGGACTACGAATACATTTGGTATTAGACTCTAGGCCCTCCCCACAACCACCTGATCCATGTTAGATACTACTGGTGTATCTATAGCTGTGATATGCTGCAGTGGTTGTAGCCAGGGCCTAGAGTCTTGGGTGTATAGCCATAGATAATTGAATATATAGGCATGCAGTATATGAAACCCATGTTGGCTTATAACTTCAGTGCTTATAACCTTGTTCTTCGGTGCATGGCATTCGGCCTTCGGCCATGCACTCAAGACTCTAGGCCCTCCCCACAACCACCTGATCGATGTTTGATTCTACAGGTGTATCTATTTCTGTGATATGCTGCGATGGTTGTGGCCAGGGCCTAGAGTCTTGGATGTATGGCCATAATATTCCAATCTATGGGTGTGGAGTATATAAAACCCATGGGGGCTTATAACTCCTCTGCTTATAACTTTGTTCTTGGGTGCATGGGCTTCAGCTATGCACCCAAGACTCTAGGTCCTGGCCATAACCACCACAGCATATCACACCCATTGTAGCTTGTAACTTCACTACGTATAAATTTGGTCTTGGGGACGCATGTCCCTCCCGCAACCACCTGATCGATATGCGATACTACGGGTGTATCTATTGCTGTGATATGCTGTGGTGGTTGTTGCCAGGGCCTAGAGACTTGGGAGTTTGGCCTACGGCCATGCAACAAAGACTCTAGGCCCTGGCCACAACCAACGCAGCATATCACACCCATGGCAGCGTATAACTCAGGAGCACACCCATCGAAACATACATTTTAACTACAGCATGTACTCAATTTTAACGTTCGTTAACACCACATGTGTCCTTTGAACAGTTTGAACTTGCCTGCGCACAGCACGGACGGATGTACTATCCTTATGACACCCCTCATTTTCAGTAATTACAAACATCCCGGACAGCGCAGGCATGGCGAATACATCATTAGCACCTGCCGCCTAAACAAATACAGTATTTCACCCATCTCCTACTCTGCGATCCTGCCCAAGCACTGTGACACACCAAAACACTCCCCAAAACAGCATTTAGCCTCTGGTCAGCGGATGCAAAATGTCGCTGCATCCAAACAATCTGACGCACATCACGCCTCACTCCAGCCAAACGGAGGACACGTCGCGTGTCCGCGGTCATGACACTAGCCCCTCAGCCAATCGGTATCTTGTCTGCAGAGCGAACAGGGAAGTGTGACCGCAGAGCGGACATAGACATCACTAATTTTTTTAGACCTACTTTTTGATAATTTTATAGAAAACTAATGGACGGATTGGCACCAAATTTACAAAAGCACACTTCCGGGAACCAAGGTCTTCCTCCTGCCGCAAATTTGGTGAACATCCATCTAGCGGTTTGAGCTTTAGGTGTGCGCAAAGTTTTTCCCCCATTCAGTCTATGGGAAAAAAGAAATTTTGGGACCCCCCCTATAACTTTTCCCCCCCTGCACCAAACATCACCAAACTTTGCAAGAAAATTCAGAGTGGCCCTTATACTTTTTGCAAAGTTTGGTGAGGATTCGTCCAGAGGGAGCAGAGTTATAAGCCGCCCAAAAAATGCTCTTCCTATGGAAACAGCAATTTAACCATAACTACCGTGTAATATTTTTGTTTAGCAAACTTATTTTATAAAAAAAGCTATGTTATCACCTAAAATAGTGTGTGGACTTTCCTTTGTGGGGCCTTTGGGGAAACACCATACTTAAGAACCTGCCTGCATCACCTCCTGAAAGCTTTAGCCTGGCTGCGCACCCATTCTACCAAACTGAGAGCCTTACCTGGGGTGTTCTGTGCCTTTACCCTACCAGATAGGGGGAAGAAATTCAGATACCCCAGTCTATGAGGTGTGGGTCTAAATTGTAAGTGTAGGGGTGATACATCCCATGTGCATTTTGTAGGCGGATGGGAAGGGCAAAGCCAAAAGATCCCCATGTGCATTTAGTAGGAAGATGACTAGGGCAAAGCACTGAAACGCCATGGTACTTTTAATAGGTGGAGGAGAAGGCCAAAGCATTGAGAACCTTGTGTGCATTTAGCAGGCAGAAAAGCCCAAATCACTGAATACCCCATGAGCATTTAGCAGACAGTTAAGAAGGCCAAAGCACTGAGAACCCCAAATGCCTTTAGTAGGCAGGAGAGAAGGCCAGAGCACTGAGAGTCCCAGGAGTATTTATTGAATGGAAGAGGTGAATTCAATCTACATGGTAGGGGGTGGCATTCAATCAACATGGTAGGGGGTGGCATACAATGTATACAACCATGGTAGGGGATGTCATACAAAGTATACACACATGGTAGGGGATGGTTAGGGATCGGGAGAAATATATCAGTTGGGCATTTATTACATGCTATAATAGTGGCTGTTTGCATTGGAGAAACCCTGATAGTATGTGGGTCTACCGATCAGTAGCTACAGATCTTTTCCTCTGTGAACAACAGGGCATCTGTCTCATGGCATAAGATGCGTCGGTTAGTAATGTGCATGAAGTGCCTTTGCACTTGCAACAGAGAAAAAGAAAATAATTGCTTGATATAATTGGTGATTGTTTTAAATGCAGCTGGATACAAGGTTTGATTCTTTAGCTCGTATTCCTCTGTTACCTACCTCTTCAAAGCAGCTTGTCAGTGAAAGATATGTCTCAATAGTTTTGTCTTCAAAGGTTTTCTGAAGGATAGACCATTAGGTTCTGCACTAATGGTAAGCTTAGTGCATTCCAGAGGCTTCATTACTCAAGTCTTAGGCATCTACCTCCATCTTTTCTTTCCATTTAATCCACGATTGGAGGATCAGAATTGGATGGCTGTATTGGCAAGGAAGGACTTTAGAGGAAAGTCAGTGAACACAGAGAAGTGCAATACAGATTGTCTTTAAATGCATTTTGCATTCATTCCGATTCAGGGGGATATCTCCACGTGGATTTTTAAATTGTATTTTTTGAGGTTCAAGGACATTTCATCTATCTGTTACTAGAACCTCTGAACATTGTGTAGAAGCTTCTGGAGGAGCACAATATAGATTATGCTACAGAACACAGCACGGTATCACCAGGGTTCTGGTCAGCACAAGTAGAAGTATTTTTGGGGCATGGCTTTTTGGAAGTTGAAGCCCTTACCGACTGACTGAATTGAGCAAAATGGTGATGTAAGGACTGAAGATGATAGTCAGGGGTTTTACTGTCTGTTCAGCCGCTGGAGGATTTCCTAAAGCTCAGACCAATCAAATAGGATCCATGAACCTTGAGCGATTGAGGCACACCTAGCTAAAAGTGTCCCCAACAAGCGGCTTCATATGGGTTTAGCATATACCCTTACCCGCCAAAAATCAGGAAGTGTTACTAACTTCATGGAAAAAAAGTCCTGTTCTACCTCCTGTTTGTCCCAGAGACACCTGTAGATATACTGAACCTTTTAAAACGTAACTGTGACTTCAGCTTTTATGCTTAACTGGGATATCTGCCAGATGGCCTCTTTCACCCTATCCTTTCCAGACTAGCCTCACTTCACTGGACTCTATGTTTACACCCTATGTTGTTTTTCCCAATATCATGTCGTCTTAATTATCCATAGAGCTCACCAAAAGAAAAGAACATTACCTTAGTGGACTATCCTACACCCCATCTCTTTTATATTTAATTCAGCGTCACTCCCATGAGCTTGTTCTACATTAGAATTTCCAAACTATTTGAAAGAAAATTCTGCCATAGACTTTGAGGGGCACATGCCAACCTATTTGTATATTGTTTGAATGGCAGAGCCTTTTCTTGATATTTCTGCCTCATCTTTGACTGTTAAAATATTGATGCAAGATTGCTTGTCAGTGGTACATATTTACCTGTTCATACTACTTGTAAATAAAAAAAGTTAGTTGTAATATACAAATGGGGAAGAAAGCTAGTGTAGACATTTAAAACTGCAAATTGTGTAACATCGTAGACGTTTTCCTGTGAGCCTTACGTTTTTCTTTCGTTTTGTATACTATAAATAAATATATAATTTGTGTTTTCCAGTATGAATATTTTGACATGGCCAGCAATCGATTTTTTTTTTATTTTGTCTTCGCATGGTATTGAGCTTTACACTTTCCTATGTTGTCTGAAGCATGATTTACAAAAGCGTTTTGAATGGCAAAAAGATAGCTGGACTCATGAGCCTTAGTATGATATGATATGATATGCGTATTTATAACGCGCCTGTACACAAGTGTTTCAAGTAATTTTTTGCGTATCAGAAACAGAAGCACAGCATCTCAATACTAAAGCGGTCACACATTTCTTATTATGTATTTCGTATTATGTAATTCAAAATTCCACCATAGATGCATTATTCAAAGTCTCACCTTCTCTGGAGCAAACATCTACACCTGTTGTATATCAGAAGTCCCGTATCTACGGTTTATTCACTGGATCACCATCAAATTTTGCTTAAAGACATGTCCTGGCATTTTTTATTGAATCATACAAACTATGCTGCTTTTCATCTTGACTGTTTGTATTCATGCTTAAACCACTTTACAACACTTGGCAAACCTACAAACCTGGTAGTATTACCAATTCCTTACATTGGGTCAAAATGGGAAAGCGAACGTTCATCGCCCACCTCGACCTACAATGATGGTGGGCATTGCTGAAACAGGGAAGGTCTAGATTAGGGTTAGGGACTGTCTCACTGGTGAGATAGTTGCTGTGCACGCCTCCTGCTGCACATTGCTCATCAAACAGCAGTCACTGTCACACCTTACAGAGTCCTCGGCGGTGGACTTAGTCCCTACGACTCTTTCTTCCTAACCACCCATTACTTCCCCACTCAACCATTGAGAGTGTCTTGACACAAAGGGAGCTATTTCAACCTGCTTCGTTTGGGGACTAATGATAGATGCCAAATGGCCAATCAGTCTTGAAATACGACTTGTGCCTTCCAAATGTCACTCTCACTGCTATTTCCTTCTACATCTAACACTCATTGTTTTCAATTATATTTTCCAAAATATTCTCGTATCTATGTCAAACATATTTGAGGACTGCTCTTCACAGGATTCAAGACATGATATGTTGAACACTTGAACCATGTATTTGAATAGTTATCTGAACTGTTCCCTCAAGTCCCTTTCACTTAAGTCCCAATCCGACCCTGTGAGAGAAGAACTCAATCTGCACAACATAGCTGTAACTGCTGAACCCATATGCATGCATTAGTGTTGGCCGACCCCTCACCCTCACACGAAATAATTTGGCTCACAAAATGTTGTCAAGTGTGGGCAATAATAAGCCATAGGATTTTATTGTATAGCTATGGTTATGGAAATAACAATAATCACATATCATAATAGTATCATACTTTAGGGCACCGTGTCCTGAGGTTATCCCCTCTGGCCTGTGCTGCCTTCTCATGTCGCACGACTTGTTGTGGGCACCGTACAGTGCCTTGTACCTCTTTTCCTTTGTTCTTCTCCCTTATTTTGTAGGGTGGGAGGGTTTTGTGCTAAAGAAGCAAAGTTTGGGAGACACTGAGTAAACAGCGAACCGCCTGTTTGTTTGGGTCCCCATTCAGGGTCCACAACAGATTGCTGCTCTTATTTATAAGACCCAGTGGAGCCCTGGGTCCTTGATGTGTATAGTAGTGAGCACTGTGTTCCAGCCCCTGGCCGGGTAGCTCACTGTCTTGCCCCCCGGGGGGCAGGTCTTTGAACCTCAGCCCTGCCTGACTGTTGGTTTCCTTAGGTGCTTAGGGTGAGGTGATTGTTCACACCTCACCCTTCCTCAGCTTTGTGAAGCAGAGACTGTGTGTCTCTGCAGCTGAGTGAGGAGGAGAGGAGTAGGCAAGGGGTGGGGCTGCCCCTCTCCTGGCCTGCTGATGGTAACATCAGTGACCCTGCCTCGCCTTGGGCGGCCCTGCGGCATTGCCCAAAATTATAGTTCATTGATATCCATGTGTGAAATCTGCAGGATATAGATTGGAATGCTGACAGGCTTGGCTCAGTCCTTCATCCCTGGACGATCAATACACTAAACGCGGTTGATTTGGGTGAAGTGGACAGCTGTTATTTACAAACCAACACAATTGCAAATCTGTGCTCGTCAGTGTCATATACCTATTACTGCAATAGGGCTTAAAAAGACTGCTCTGATTGGTTGTGACACCGAAACAATAAGCAGTAATGGAAGTGATTCAACCATCCGCCTGCAATACATTATAGCAGACGTTTTCCTTCTGATCTCACTCTATCAGGCGGGCTGTCAAGCCTAACCTTGAACCACTTATCGATATGAGGTACTCGTGTCATTGTGAGCCAACACTCTGAGCTACCTCTTGCAATATACGTAACAAAAACAAAAATGAAAAGGTTATTTCCGACGACACGCAATCCATAAAAGGTAAACAAATAAATATATAATCAGATGCCTTTGCATAATGCTGCTAGCACCTCATAAATCAACATTAAATAAAAGAATCCATACATGATTACAAATGTTTAGCATCACTAAATCCATAGTACTTCTACAAACAATGAAAAAGAGAAAGAACATTAAGTTGCCTGATACTAAAAAATATTCCAGGATCCAAACGCTTCCACACATTACAAATGGATAGCCGCATTACATTTTATAAAACATACCTTCCAAAAGTGCACGATGCATAGAGGTCAATAAAAAATAAGTAAATACCTGCTTATTTCAAATTCATTAGCAACATAAATTCACCCCTGATCTGCATAGTGGATCTAAAATACAGCCAAATGATGAAACGCTGTGTTTACACTAGGAAATGTTAACAAGGAAAAATGTACAATAGCTAAACAGAGTCACACCCATTGTCTATCAAAACCCTTTCTAGTTTTTGAACCATTACGCATTTAAATGACATCATTGACTGGAGGGACAGACAGGTTGAGCACTGGGAGAGCCATGGAGAAGGCCCGGGGGCCGTTTGTGCCTCCTGGACAACTCTTCAGTGCCCAATTGCCACCCCTGACTTCCGTAGTACTGGCACCATCACTTTGAATGCAATATTTGTTTTTAAAATGTACATGTGCACATGAGATAACGTACACACTGTTGTTCCTATGTTGCTGACTAATCACCAAGGTGAGAGCAGGGCTCCCCATGTTTTCAAGTCCTTCTCAGCACACTGGCACTGCCAGACTTTGTGCGCTCTGGGTACCCACTCCCACCTCCCTCCTCAGAACTAAAGACGAAGGTAAGAATTTGTTTTGGGAAAACAGTGTTTGGATTTTTGCAGTGTATGCATGCACGAATGTCTGTTTGAATGTAATGCATGCAGTGTGTATATGTGTGCATTATTGTGGGACCAGTTCCATGAAAGTGATTTACAGTGGCCTTGATCAGCACAGATTGACTGCAGCCTTAGATGTGATGCAACTTCAAGCAAGCGATTTATCTTCATGCTTAGGTATTTGTAGTGTGCGTGCCCCTACTGAGCCGGGCAGGAGAACCAGTATCTGAGGGCAGGTGTAAAGTGGTGGAGAAAGGGCAGGATAACACATTAGTCAGGATTAGCAAACAAGCAGATTTTTTTTTTCAGAATGTCTTTAAGGATTTTGCCATGGGTATTCCGATGGGGAGATTGGTCCGGAGTGTAGGTTCAATTACGGCAAAGCATCTATTGCTTCTCAAGCAATAGCGTGAGCGAGGGATAACTAGCAAATTGCCGTGCTCTGACCTGAGACAACTGGCTGATTGGTACCATTTCATGAGGGAGACTAAATATGGAGGACCAATGCCATGCTTGAATTTTAAGAACCAGTAAAGAATCCTACATGTTATTCTTTGCTGGACCAGGAGCCAGTTGAATTCCCATTGGTAGGGCGAGATGGAGGAGGATTTGCAAAGCCAAATGACCAGGCAAGGCACCGCATTTTGAATCTTATGGACAAGGCACCGCATTTTGAATCTTTTGGAGTTTTTGCAACTGGCAACTCAGCAGTGCCACATACATGGGATTACCAGAATCAATAAAGGAATTCATGAGGGTGCTGGTAAAGTGAGGCAGATACTCCTTGGGAATGAAGGGGAGAACGTGTTTTCATAGCTGGAGGTAAAATAAGGCAACTTCATTCATATGGGAAGTAAATGACAGATTGTGATCCCACAAAATCCCCAGGGTTCTGAGGGTCATTGAGCATATATCTTGGACCTAACATGTGCACCTCAGGTTTTGTCAAACATTGATGGACCTCTGTAAGACCTTCCACCAGAAGAAAGAAGGTTTCAGAAGGACCTGAGACTGACGAATATTTGAGTATTGCCTGCATATGAGCGATATTGTAGTGGAACTTGTGAATGATGATCATTATGGGTTTCATGCAGATGTTAAATAGAAGGGGAGATAACGAAGAATGCTGAGCGACACGTATACAATGACTATTACTGGGATAGATTGCCCACAGCCTCATTCAATTGATATACAATGATTGATTATGCCTACAGCTCCCTGCAAGAGATTTATATTGACCCTTGCTGGCATATATTGCTTGTATCCACACCCACATGAAAGTGATTTACAGTGTCTATTAATGGCATAGATATGCCACAGCCTCAAACATGTGATTCTAAAGTGATCAATACTGGGATAGATTGATTGCATTTACATTTTCATGCAATTCAGTAACAGTGACCCTAACTGGCATATATTGGCTCGTGGGTGCAGACTCGTGTAAGTGGTTAACAGTAATAATTTCTGGTAAAGATTAACCACAGTCTCATGAATATGATTTACAGCCACCATTACTGGCATAGACTGCCTGCTTTCTAATGCAAGTGATTTACGTTCACTATTGCTGGCATAGATTGTGCCCAGAGCTTCATGCATGTGATTTACAGTGACCATTCCTGACACAGATTGATTGCGACTCCAGCATCATGGGAATAATTTACTGTGACCCATTCAGCAGAGAATGATTGTGGCTGAAGCTTCATGAACGTTTTTTACAGACTATAAATCCTGTTCATGAAGCCGCTTCCACAATTATTTCCAGTCATTGTTAATATAGTATTTTAAACTGCTCCTCTGAGCTGTTGGTGACATGGTATCAATTGGATTTTTGGAGTTTTACCCTGGGAGACTAAATGTAAATGATATGGCTTTGTATCACATCTTCATCACAAAACATTTCATAAAAATCATATAACAATCTGTCAGTATCATGGTGTAATACATCAAGCATAACTTATTTACAAAGCAGAATGTAAAGGCACTGGTGACACCCTTGGCTGATAATAACAGTACAAATGCAAGAAGCCATTCCCTACAGCTCATAAAGAAAATGTTTTTTTCGCAAATAATTGTATAGAGGGCAAAAGATCACTAATGGGCCAGTGTGTTAACAGCACTGCAGGAACAGGTAGCACTGATTGAAGACATAGCAGCACATATCCTGGTTACTACTTTAACATGTGCAGCATTATAACTGTCATGGGTCAATAGGGACCTGTGATATGGATTCGTAACAAAGTTAAGATATAGGTGGCCCCCATCAGAGGGAAAAGGAAGGAGATAAAATTGCACCGTAGACCCATTAAGGCTGTGATATTTTAGATTATAGGCCCACTGCGCCAGTAGCAGTGATTGTAAGGCTGAGATGGTAACTGTGGTGATGCTTGGTGATTGTTAAAATAAGAGCCTAAGCCCACAGACTTAAAAGTAGATGTAAAAGGTGCATATCTGAAAATGTGGGGGCATGACTTATGAATTTATAGAGAAATTTACCCAGCAGGCAGAAACAATATTGATTCAATGTATTCATGTACGCAGAAGGAGTTGATCCAAATGCATGGGAGGGGGTAAAAATCCTAAATTGAAGAGAATATAATTAGTCAGTAGGGAACTTTATTGAAATAATAATGAACACGGTTTTCATTGTAGAAACTGGATTAACCCGAGATTGGGAAAAATTCATCAAGATTGTGTGATTTGCAAGGGAAGTGAATAGGGTGAGTAAGACCTAAGTTAATTAAGGATTGATTAATATGATGAGGAATTATCTAAGGAAGTACCTTACCTTATCTTATCTTAATAACATTTATAGAGCACAGCATAAACCTGTCATGGCCACAGGCCCCAGAACACAAAAACCACACCATCTAGTGATGGGGCAATGGGTCACTTGACTCACTTATGTCCCTTTGGGACCCATAAACACAGCGGCCCTGGATGGACTCAGCCTTGGTGCCTTTGGCGCCAGGCTCATACAGAGATGTGAGCAGGAACAATTTATTTCAGTGCAGGAGTGCTTTTACTTTATTTCAGTGCAGGAGTGCTTTTATTTTACAAGAACTTTCCAGGAGCTGAAAGCCTTTATTCCAGAGAACATCCTCATGTGCTGACTCATCGAGTGTGGCTCCCTAGGCCTGGTCTACATGTGCTGACTTATTGGTTGTGGCATGGTGTGGCAGGCAGGCTAAATCTGGTGGGCGTGGCTTTACAAGCTCCGCTATATGAGCTGCTCCATACTTAAGGCCGGTGCTTCGTGTTACTGTGCACTTGTGTGCAACGTGACACTCGTCGCTGCTTGGACCAGTTTACTTACCTTTGAAACCAGGCCTTTTCCTGCATACTCACCTCCAGGAAACCAGTGCTTCATCGCTTCATCTGCAGCCTCATCTCCTGACATCCAGTGATCTTGATCCCAATGCTGCAGCACCGCACTGCGCATCCACGAACTCGGACCCTGTGAAGAAGAAAGACAAGGTTAGAACATCCATCCTAAGGCCGTGCTGCATTTGAACCCTGTGCACCCCCTAGTTAACAACTTACCAGCTACCGTACCGCTGCAGCTTCGTTCCTCATTCCCTCTGGCTGCCGCCTCGAGCTCCACAGCTTCTGCCGGGCCGGCAACATCACCTACAAGGGAAGAAAGCAAAAGAGCAAACATCAAAAGTGGAACGGACCGCAATACAAGAAAATGAACTTTACAATACAACAAAAACAGACGAGGAAAGACAAAGGCAAACAGGAACACTTACCTCAAGTATAGTGGCTTAGTCACAGCTGGACTGGAATACCACGTGCAAGGGACGAGGGAAGGAACGTCGTCCAGATCATACAAGCTCCACTGCCAGAAGCAGCAGGACGGAGTGCTCGCCAAAACTAATCAACAGGTGAGCTTTCCAGGGAAAGCCCATCCCACAAGTAACACGGTTTGGGAGAAGGGGTCTCGAAGGGGATCAGGCGCAAACTCACGCCCCCTATTCTCCCCTCAGGAGCAGTCCCGAGCAGTATCACCTATTACCACAAGTCAACACATAAGCACAGAGGGCGAAGTCGGACCAGAGCGACCTCACCCCCGGCAGGGCTGCAACCATGCCCCAACACCTCTGCAGAGACCAGTTGAGCGTAACAAAACCCAAAGGCATCTTGGTGCTAGCAAAAAGCAAGGATCATGATAACCGGGGTAAAACAGAAAAGTCTTCAGAGCGCAGCAGAATGTGATGTGGGACTCGGTGCTACTTAACACGAGAGGGAGCTGATTCCATGCTTTGGCAACAGCCACCAAAAAACCACAACCTCCTGTGCGGGTAAGCCTGAACATAGGAGGTTGTAGAGTTCTGAGGTCCTGAAGAGGCTGAGCATGAAAGTACAGAACATATTTGCTCTGAAGAAATGCTGCATCCAAACCAGAGATAGCCATATACACGATAGAGAGTGTCTTAAACCTGATGCGTTGCTCAACAGGGATCCAGGGGAACTGTTATTTCAGCAGGGTCATATGGGCATCGCAGGGCGGATAAAGAATAGCCCTAGCAGCTGCATTCTGCAAAAGCTGAAGATGACATATTAAATGGTTAATGAAATATGTGATTTTTTTTCTGTCCACCCTCGAATCCTACCTATTGCCAACCCCTATTTTTCTGTCCTCTATTCACACATTATCAATGTACCTAGAATGATTTGATTTAACTATTGTCCGGTTTTGAAAAAGGCTTGTGTCCAAAACGTGTGTTTTCCTAAGGACATATTCAACTAAAGGATACACTTTTGTTATTATACAGAACAATCCATGCATATTTTAATACCTGTGCAGGTTAAAAGAAAAATGATTCTTTACTGATTCAATCTCGTGTTGTTTTTCCTGGCGCAACTTGAAGAGTACCAAGGTTCTTGATATTTCAGTATGAAGGAGGGGTAATACTTCCTGGTATTCATCAAGAGTGACGGGCAGCAATAAATCCAAGCATACAAGGCGCTGAGTGATTTTCTTAAATACCTCAAGTTTTTCTCTAGATGCCAAACATTACATTCTTTGATAATTTCTTTGATAAAATATGCTTCGACTGAGATATTGTCAAGTAATCAACATATGCACACCATGGCGAATACCAGAATAAAACAAGATTTAGCCACAGTGTGTGTCGATGTGAAAAACCTGTCCCATCTCAAAATGTGTAATGTAGGCGGCAGTTGTTCTGGGCACCTTTAAAAGTCGAAACAGGAAAAGGTTTTCGGCTGTCTGCAGCCCAGTAATGTTCCCTGTGGCCCATAATTCACTGCCATAAGTACCCACCGCCAACTCCTTCCCCCTATAGGCTGGAAGCAAATGTGACACTGAGAAATTTTTACAAATCTGAAAAGTATTAGCTGATGATAGACAGCCCTTAAATCAAGTTTAGAAAAGAATACACCACCCTGAAGATCAGCTACCACATCATCAATTGTTGGTGTGATATGTTTCTCCCTTTTAATGACCTTCTTGGTTGGGAAGGCACATATCCACACAGATCCGGACCACCCTTAGCTGCTTTGGCTTGGACGCCACCACAATCAGAGAGAACCACAGGCTGGCACTAGTTACGGTTTCATTGATGTCCAACTGCACCAAGATTTTGAGTTCTTGATCAACTTGTTCGCTCAAATGGAATGGGCCTGTGTTTAAGGGCTATCAGCTGGACAGTTTCATCAATATGCTGACAGATTGGTTCACCTTTCATTCACCCAATATCTGAGAATATGTCTCAGAACTTCTCCATGCACAACTGTAGATCATCAGTGTATATTCGAAGCCAAAAATCACAATTTTGAGGGCTTGATTCACTGCAGTGCTGAGGAGTGTGTCTTCACTCACTTTGGCAATGCGGCACTTGGCTTTGATACTCTCCACTTCATGTTGTACAGCAGCAATGAACTTGCCCTATAGCGGTAACAGTGTCTTCCTACCAAATGTGACTATCCTTCCCTGGGTTTTGCTCAAAGATGGAGGTTCACGTAGCATAATTTAATGAGAGTCAGCCATCACATTCACTTATGCCGTTTTTTTGATGATGACAGGGATGTCCGTCTTATTGATCCATACCACACATTTGGGATGATGTTTCTCCTTTTTCCCTTTCTCCAGCACACTGGAAATGAAAAAGAAATCACCTTCCCCATCCTCTTCTCTTACTGTTTGCTCATCTTCTCTCTTGGCCGGGTGTATCTGCACAACATTCTGATTTTGTTTCTGAACAGTCTGTGTTGGCTTTGCTTTATCTCTTGATGCTGTGGCAGGGGTGAAATTATTTGTGATCACATGTGCCACATGTCTGACCCTTGGCTTGTCATTCACCTGAATCCGGGAGGTCACAGCCACACTGAATGCTTGCTGATGCAGACTCAGCATGTTTGTCTCTTTTTGGCCATATGCCTCTCTTGACAGGCTTGGATAATTGCTTTCTGCCGACTGCGAACACTTTTTTGCTTAATTGCTTTCATTGTGGCATACAACTTGGACACTCCAACATCAGTCAACTGATGCGACCGGCCTAGCGCCAGTATTCTGGCCAATGTGATACCAGGTTCGCTTAGAATCTGCCTCCTCATCTTCACAGAAAAATAGCCCTGGATCAACTGCTGCAGAACCTCCTCCTCTACGTTCACTAACGCTACCCTGGAAGGTGTCAAGTGTTTTCTTTTCTTTCTTTTTGACTGACCTCATCACTACCTGCTCAATGTTGATATTGACCATTGGTGTGAAGTATTTCGTCAACGCAGCCTTGGCCGCGACATATGAGTTGTCAGCATGCCAAAGTGTCTTACATAAGTTGTGCAGTGCTGTGCTAGCGGAGTAGAGCACCATAGATTTCTTGGCATGGTAATTCAGCTCCCCTGTGGCATCAAAATACATATCCAGCCTCTCAATCCACAGATTCCACCATGGACCCAGGCTTGATGGGGATCCTGACACATCAGTCCACCAATGGGTCAAGCAACTTCAGCTATCTGGACAATCTTTCTGCATCTGGCACTTCATCTGCCTTGTCAGCCATGGGGTTGCCTTTAGTCCCGGGCCTTAACCAGCACACACTGTCCTGTGATGAGCACTCCAGTAGTGTGGCCATACGACAGCTTGACAGCCATAGCAGTCCACAGGGATTGGAAGTGCAACACAGACTGTGTACACTGGCCTAGCAGCCACAGCAGCAGCTGACCCCAGCTACAGAGTGCTTGGACTAGGCCCAAAGAGATGGAGGCAAAAATAATCACTATTTTCTCCTTTTTTTTCTTTGCGAGGTGTACCAGCACTCCCTGAGGAGCCACAAGCTCAACTGACACACCCAGACATACCTGGTTGTTATGGAGCCACATGATTGGCCGTGCTCCACTCACCGCACACACCCCTTCAACCAAACTCCAAAAGGGAGCCACACCACTGCACCTCAATGCTCCCCCTGACACAGGAGTAGCGTGCATACTGCCTGCAGGCCAGGTGAGCATCACAATCACGATGTAGCTGCTCACCCAGTTTGGGAGTGCTGGCCACACAGTCATAGCATTCACAACCACCTTGTCACTATTGTTGGCGGCTCAGGGGCCCTCGCAGACCATGCATCCATCCATGAATGAATGAGACTCAGACACAGGTCTTTCAGTGTTGAGAACTGCAATTGCACACCTTTGTGCCTTGTGGAAAGCCTCATTTATCTCTGTAACGGGATAACGTTTACATGAGCAGGCCTCTTACAGAGACCACACAACACTGACAAGTGCTTCCCCAAGTGCAATGGTTTCTTCCAAAGGAAATGGAAAGATACCCATCATGGACCTACATAAAGGGGAATACAAGCAGAGAAAACTCATAGCCTCTAATCATCACTCCAAACTAATTTCACTTATTTAACAAATCAGGTTACACCCTCTGTTCATGTTTGTCAGTGCAATGAATAAACTAAGCAGACACATTTCAGGATATTTCATTGTACATAGTATCCGCATATAACCCTATTCCATTAGCCCTGTGTTTGTTAAAATATCTATAATCCCCTATCTTTCACTAAAATGGGGGTGAGGGGCATGTTGATCATCAGATTCTAAAACTGGTAACCCTATTACTAATGCTAACAATGTAAATCTGCATGATCAACCACAATCCTCACCCTTGGAGATAAACCTTTCATAGTTAGTAATCCATATGTATGTAAGTGTGCATGTATACAATTTCAGTGCCTGTCAAAATCATTTTCTTATCCTCATCGCTTGAAAAATCCTTGGACAAACCGGATACATGCACCCTTCTTATGACTTTACCAAAATACACTGTTATATTTTTCTATGTAAGAAGAATACATTTAAGTCCCTGTCTTTGTTCAGCCTATTTGAAACCGTGGGTCTGATTAATGTTGGCATGTGCAAGGTTATTAATGGCGAGTATTGGGAGTTGGCACCACTAGTTAGGTTCTGTTCAAATCTAAACTCTTAAAATTAACTTCTTGTAATCTGTAATTGCTGTGTGTATGGAGTGCAGCCCACTAATTAGTGCCTCTGTGCCGGGCACACAAAATAATTGAAAATGAGAAGAGACCTAGGCTAACTCTCATTCGGTGCTGGCTGCACACCCTAATTCCCACTCAATGGTTGAGAATTCAAATATATTTCTAAATCCTTCTTGGAACTCCTCGTGTAAGAAGAATTCTTGATCACTTGTAGTTCATAAATTTGTGTAGTGTTTTCTTAGTTAAAGGTAGAATGCAGATGCAGAGAATGCCAATGCATTTCACACTAGAAATCTTCCTTCATCAGGGTTTATAATCATCATCTTATACTAAATTAAGCAAGGGTCACAATCACAGCTTTAATCCAAACCCGCAGTGTAAAACAATAACCGCGGTGTAAACCAATATAAAGTGGTATAGATAATGCTGCACAACAATTTGCATGAGATGGTCATCCACACCAATGGGTGTACATAGTCACACAACATATTCAGGTTTTTCACATAATAAGAACAGTGGTATATATTGAATGCATCAGACCCATGAGTAATTTCATGCATCATGCCACAAGATGTATAAACATATACTCTAACACATCACGAGCAGAATCAGTTTCAATAAAATAGTTTAAACTTATAGCTTAAGTCCTTTGCGCTAGCTTAGTGTCCCTAAAGTGGAAAGGAATTGGTTCCTGGTTTCACCCAGGAGACAGCCATGGGGGCACTCGCCCTATCCTGGCTTACTGCTTTCCTGCAATAACTAAAAAGAGGTGCATGCCCTTGGGAGTCAACCAATCACTTTAATTATGTTGCTAACCTTTGTGTGACTTATATGTAAAAACTACTGTGCTCGTTGGTCCAGAGGTCACTGGATCCAATTCCTGCGGTGTCTTAAAAACACAATGGATATTTTTTTACCAAGCTCATATATTGCTTCTTTATGAGACAGGTGGGTCAGGACATAACCCTGAACCTATAATCGTCAACCGGTTTCAGCGGGGACAATTGGTTTGAGCTTTCTTCAGGACTATGGAGATATTGTTCACACTCTATACATTCACAACTGGACAGAAATAACAGTTCTCTGTCTTTCAATTTCGTTGTCTGGATCCGGCGTGTTCCCTTTTTTTTTAGATGGGACATCTCATCGGCATATCAGCTCCCTGCAAGGGAAATACACACATCAGGGGTCTTGAAGTCTATGACTATTCTATTTTCTGTAATATTCTCAACAGTATGAATTCCTACCGCTATCTGTCGTCTACTGTGGTGGGTCATCAGTTTGAATTTATCTGTTCCTCTCGGGAGCTGTGATCTCTATTGAATAAGTAAAGAACTCCTGGTCAGATATATTTTGGCCCGCCTCTCCTACATGGGTGCAGTATCTCATGGGTAACTCAATTGTTGTCTCACTTACCATCACTTGGTTTGTATCAGTGCTCGGTATTCACATCTATTCTTGTTTATTCATTCACAGATCTTGTGTGTGGCGGGCTGTCATTCCTGCAAGATGTAAGTAAATACTGCTGTTGAAGGTAAGTATCTTATCTTCGGTTCTCTCCCCAACAACACTAACAGTCTTAGTCGTAATGGACAGCAATGTAGTCTTAGATCTCAATATGATGAGTGCTTCATTTCCCCAGCTGATGTTAACTAAGCTGGAGGTTATGGGCAGTGGTGAACTAAATTATGGCATCCCGCAGGATTTTGTGCTGCCCTTCTTGATGCAAAACAGGATCTGCATAATTTGGCATTTTCCAATTAGTGTGCCATGCCGCGTGTGTTATGGTATCCCTCAGAGATTGGTGCTCCGCCTTGGGTGGTCATAGCATTATTGCCTGTCTTTACCTTGGTACAGGTCTTCATAGGGGGAAAGATCGACATGCTGCAGTATATCCCAAAACAAGTGAAGTACTGCGTGTCTGCCCCATTGTTTTTCTTAAACTTCTGCTATTGTGAATTGTTAGTTCTAGGTGCAGCAAGCGATGAACCACGAGCGGCTGTAATCTCGCTCTTTCTGTTCTTATAGCTGGACTGTGCCACGTTCAGGCGATGTATGTCACGCAGCGTTTCCCCGAGCTGGGAGAAGCGCTGCGTGTGTTTCGAGTTAGCTATTGCGAGCGCTGTTATCACCAATTATGCCTAAATCTTCCGATTTCTGGTTGTAAAGTGGAGGATCTACCACTAGCAACAAGCTTTTCCTCCCAAAATTAGTGGTTTTACCAGCGGTAATTCCGCCAGCACTAAATCCGCCAAACAATATAATTTGGGGGTGCAGGAAAAGTTGCAGTAATGGAATTGCTGCCACTTTTTTTCCCATACACCCATACTTGCAATGAGGTTCAAAAGCTGTCAATCATTTTTTGGCGAGATTGTTGATCAGCAGATTTTGTGAAATCTATCTACTAGAGCTTTCTACTTACTTTGCTAATGAAAAAGTCCAACAAATTAGATTTGTGTAGTATTGTTTCTCACATTTTTGCCAGGTGCTCAATTGGAAAATGCATGCATAATGTTTTAGTAAATCACAAAATGATGATTTTTGTTTTGGCCCCCACAAACCTCTTCATGACCATAGCATGTCGCATCTGGTGCCCAAAAATTCTCCCGACCTAGAGACCCTTGCTGTACGGCTCAAGATACATCGCTCTCACCAGTCTGTCTGTGATTCTCATGCAATGAGTTGGGTCGAGTCTAAGACCTCAGTTGATTGCTTAAGGAAATAGAAGTTATAACAATGGGTACTCTCAAAATTCTTTGTTATCGGGAGGTCGAGTCTATAGGTGGGGAGATTCTCAATGGTAAAAGGAACGAAACAAACTGACTTCGCCTCTCTCTAAGGTCTTTCGACAACACAGATTGCAGTGCTTAGAAACTATTGCATGAATCTGCAATGGGTACTTAATAAGGACGCTAATTATTACACTGAGACAGTGAAATTACAAAAGTATAAATCATTTTAATAATTTGGTAAAAAACCACATTTTTATAAAAAACTGTACATTTATCGGCTTTTTCATACACCACTCATACCTTTCATACCAATTAATTCGTACTGTAACGTAAAGGTTCGACAATTTACATTTTCTTTTTGCATATTAGTTGTTAATAGTATGCATGACATCAGAAAAAACAGTTGGTTTTTCTAAAAAGTCGACATATGTTTCGGCCCCTTATAATAGTACCATCGTTGTCTACGGTGGTCTACAAAATTGTTATTGGGCCATCTTCAGGACAGTGATGATTTTTTTGGAAGCTTAAAGTCTTCACCCTTTTCTCATACGAAAAGCCATCTAAAAACATAAATAGTACATATATTACATTTTGGAACGGTCTGTACTCTTTCAGTTATTTTCAAGGTGATGGCCAGATTACTATGCCAAGAAAGAAGCACCCACCTGTGGTCGAAATGTTTTGTTCAGGAGCACGGAGTTAAAGTTGTAGGGAATCTTCTATATTACCCTTTATCAGGAATGCTATTAAAAGGGAACACATATAGGGGAGATTACTACCCTGCGTGTTTGTTTGAATCAACGCTAAATTAAAAAAAATGTGGAGTGACTCACAATAAACACCTCGGTGTAGGTAAATCTTCAGAATTCTGTGCTCCAGAGCCACATAGTTTACTGTCACCTAGAGGGAGCTGTTTATGTCGGCAGCATCAGAAGTGGTGCCTGCAAAATAGAAGGCGCATTGAATAAGTATCCAACTCTAGTCATGACTATTTTTTTGTTTAAGGCAAATGATTTCGAAACATTTATACACTGTGATTTATGAGCCAGCCGATCGTGTGTAGTTTGTGACAGCTGGAGCTCAAGTATCAACTATCTTTAGAATGCTAAGCTGGTGTTTCGTATTATAACCGTTATAAGCAAAGTGAATGCCGTATGTGTGCGGTCATATAAACCTGCACCTCTCACTTCTTAATGCATATGGTAATCATTTCTGTGAACATACTAGCGAAATTGATTAATATTATTTGTATTTGACCATATTGTAATTATCACCATGGCTTAGGAACAATTTTTATTTCGTGTACTGCCATTGCTGTTATGGACAGTGCTATTCATGGCAATCTCGAGTCTACTTCTAGGGTGCGCCATATCGCGCTACAGTCTGTAAAAATATAGCTGACCGCGGGATTCTCAGCCTATTTGCCTTCCTGCTGTGGCCATATTGTAATTATCGCCATGGCTTAAGAACAGTGCTAACTCTGTATACTGCCGTTGATATACTGCTGTTCATGACTATCTCGAGTGTACTTTTTGGGCGCACCATGCCGCACTACAGTCTATATACAAATATCTGACCGCGGGATTCTAAATGTTAAAACTTGTTGCTGCGTGATTGAAAAACGCTCGGGCTTACCTCTTATGCTTGTTTGGGAGGAACGCAGCGTGTCTATTCTTGTGGCGTCCTCATGCCTGTAGCTGAATAGCTGTGGGGAAGGATAACAGAAAAGGGACTAAATCTTCATGTGAGTGACGCGAAATGAAATAGACGTGTTACTCACACTGGCTTCTACCGAAAGAATGGCGGCCATTTGTAAACTTGTTAAGCCGAAGGGCTCATCCTTATTTTAAGAAAGAGGACGAAACATAAGAGATGCAATTGCACCCCCGAGCGGGAATATAGCTTTAAACTGTATAACATACACTACAACATAATGCTCGCATGTGAAACACGAGTGAGCATCTGATTAATTTTTCCTAAAATTAATCAGTTGTTTATGGTGTGCACGCTTATATGCCTGGATCTTCTAAAGGCTTATTTTGAGGGACCCAGTCACTAAGAGAGCACTCCTGGTGAACAAAGGTCCACTGGAACATGTATGTGCATTCAAAGACTATAAACTACAACTATTCTCTTTCAAACGGGTTTTGTAGAAAGAGAAAAAGCTTGTTGAATGACAGATGATTCAATAAAATAGATGCCTCGCTGATATTTAGGAGATTATACCTTCTCCATGTGTAAATATTTAGAGAAAGGCACTCCATTCAACGGCTATATTTAGCCCATTTTGGACAGTTTTCAAATTATAAATCCATTTTTGTTCTGCTTCAGTAAGTATTTTATCTTTGTTCCCATTGCGTGGCGAGATTTTAATAACCTGTATAATGAACCATGTAAAATCTGTACATTTGTGTTGTTTTTTAGTAAAATGAGCCACTAATGGTTTATTTTCTACTGAATTGCGAATACAGGATTTGTGCTCATTGATGCGCTGGCGAACAGGCCGTTTTGTTTTGCCTATGTATACCAAATCGCATGGGCATTTGATAGCGTACACTACCCATGGTGTTAAACAATTCGTAAAATCTTTAAGTACAATAGTTTTGTCACACAGGGTGATTATTTGTAAGTGGCTGTTTGTGCACACACTGAACAGTGTCCGCATCGATGGTGGCCAATTACAGGTGGTAAACCCCAAAGTGATGTCTGTGTAGACTTTTGGATTTTGGGAACTGATAAGAATGTACTAGAGTATCTTTGATATTTGGTTGTCTTTTAAATGCAAACCTAGGAACTGCAGGGTGAAAGTCTTCTGTATAGATCATTTTCCAGTGTTTGCGTAAAATCTTTCTGTAGATGTTACTGTTCGGACTGTACGTGCTGACACAAGTGATCTTATCTTCTTGATGTCGTTGTACTGATTCTAAAGTATTTGTGCGATTTGTGTGTAACGCTCTCTTGTATGCTCTGTGTATAGTTTCTTGAGGATATCCTCTTTAAGTCTCGACTTGAGGTTTTTGGCATGTACTTTATACTTTTCCACATCTGTGCAGTTTCTACGAATACGTAAAAAAGGCCGTAAGGTAAACCTTCTTTGAGACTGAGAGGATGGAAACTTGTATAGTTAAGTAAGGTATTTCTATCAGTGGGTTTTCTATATAAGACCGTTTCGATGGAGCCTTCCGTTGTTTTCTGTATTTCCAAATCTAAGAACGGTATTTTGTTTAGGTCAGTGTGAATCGTGAATTGGATGTGAAAATTCTGAAGGTTCAACCATTGATGAAAGGAGGATAATTTCTCTGAAGTTCCACTCCATATGAGACATATATCGTCGATATAACGTAACCAATGTTTTATATAGCATTGAAAGGGGTTATCTGAGCTATATATGGATTGTTGTTCTAAATTTTATACTGTGTTTTTAGGCCTACGCAGCCAAAGTCGAATCTGCCATTTACAATTTGCATTACAGCATTACTTGCCTTTTCCTTAGAATATTTGGTACACTTGCATACTGTGCTTTTAGGCCTACTCAGACAAAGTCGAACCTGCCCACTGTGATGGGTACTAGAACATTCTGTGTACGTGTCTACTGTGTTACAGACCCTCTCAGATAATGTTGAACCTGCTCACTGCGAACTACACCCTACCGTTAATATGCCAGGCCGCACCATATACTTCTTTGATTCTAGATGCCCCTTTGCACTGAGCCCTTACGATCCTTAAAACTGCTGATTGTTGCCTAACTGAATTTTTTTGAATCTAGATGTCCCTTAGCATTGAGCCCATGTCTTGGGATCTTTAGATCTTTAGAACCGTTGATTGTTGCCTAATTGCACCATTCTGAATCTAGATGCCCCTTTGCATTGAGCCCATATGATCTTTAGAACTGCTGATTGTTGACTAACTGCACCATTTTGAACCTAGATGCTCCTTTGCATTGAGCCCATATGATCTTTAGAACTGCTGATTGTTGCCTAACTGCACCATTTTGAATCTAGACGTCTCACTGCATTGATCTCAAATGTTCTTGTAGTATTGCTGATTTTAGTCTAACTGCATTACTGTGAACACAGTTGCTACCACCACTGCCTCGATGCTAACAGTGTCCAGTACCCAGTCACTGCCTCATTAACTGCAACCCCTCACCTGGTACCACACCTTAAGCTTCTTGAGAACTAACAAGTCACAACATGCATTCGATGCCCTCTGCCAGCCTCTACCTCACCCACATGGTCATCTTAGGATCTTTATCCTTCACTGCAAGCAGTTACCTTGCCAGCATCCTTAAGACACACCACGACCCGCAACTCACTCGTCCCTCCATCATGCTCCACTGCTCAGACCCTCCATCGAATCCCTACCTCAACGACCCAGCTCTGTGGCTCAAACACTTTGCAACCAAACCTACACCAAACCTCCCATGTAAACTACAACATAGGAATATCAGACTTAGATCGAGACTGCCCAGACCACATTGTACTCAGCGCAGCCACACCACTCCTCCACAGCCCAACCTACCTGCAGCACCCAGCCCCCCCGGTCCACCTCACCTACTTCAGCGCTAAAGGGAGCCCTTATTAATGCAAGATCCCTTACGGCCCAAGCCCTTGACATCACACACCTCATCACTATCCATAACCTCGTCTTCCTAGCCATCACCGAAACCTGGCTACATGATGCCTCTGGCCCACTCCTTGCCTTATCCCTACCCAAGGGTTATACCATAATCAGAAATGACCGTCTTTCCAACTTGTCTAAAGGAGGAGGAGTCGCTTTCATACATAGTGACAAGATCACTATGAGAGCTGCCACCAACACACAATTCAGCTCTGCAGAATCACTATCAGTGAAACCATACCAACCCAGCAACACTCCACCTTGTATACAGACCTCCAGGTCCAGTGGGCTCATTTATTGATGATGTTGCTTCCACCTTGTCGACTAACACGATGCCCAATTCCCAGATATTGCTATTAGGTGACTTCAACCTCGGCCTCTCCGACCCCAAGGACCACATGGCCTCTGAGGTTGACACCACCCTTTCCAACCTAGACTTCCAGCAGCGCATTCGTGATCCTACACATAACAAGGGTAGAATGCTTGACTGGTTAGCTGACCTAAATTGCAATGCCAATGTAATTTCCAACGCTGCCTGCGCTTGGTCTGACCATCATGTTATTACCTTCCTCCTGCCAGCCACCAACCCTCAGCCCACAGCCACCATAGCCCCCGCTATACCCACCAGAAATAAAAAGGATATTACCAGGGAGAAACTGCTTCCTCTCATCCTCCCTTGTTTGAACACTTTCGCCTCGCAGCACAAAGACAATGACCCCACTGTCTTAGTAGATGCCTTCAACAGCCTGATGATCAAAGGCATTCAGAGCATAGCCCCACTAAAAATTTGCAAAGCCAACCACCTGAACTCTTGGTTCACCCCGCAGCTTAACGCTCTGCGCAAAGAAGCGCAAGGCCGAAGCCCTTTGGAAAATTCATCCTAGCTCAGCCAATAAAGCCTCCCTCCTGATCACCTCTCTTAACTATAAGGAAGCCATCCTTCAAGCCAAAAAAGAGAAATATAATTCACGTATATCCCAAGCAGAATCCAACACAAGAGAATTATTCAAAATTCTCAAAGAATTAGAATTAGAATCCCCCTCCCCTGCCCCTGACGTGTGCACCAAAGACAGCACTTGGTGCAACAACATACAAAATGCACTTCTCAACAAAATAACTACTTTGCAATCCAAAATCAACACCAAACAAAACTCCCTCCACACTCCTATATTTATCAATACCCTGCCACCTAAAATAACCACCCCAGACTCCCCGGTGCCTTTCAGCTTCACACCGCTCACCATTCTGGAGGTTGAAAAAATCATCTGCAACTTAAAACCTTCCAATTGCCAAGGGGACGCATGTCCAGCCCCGATCATTAAGGAATCGGCTCATGACCTTGTACCTTTTATTACCACTTATATCAATGCCTCATTCCAATTGGGAGTGGTCCCTAACAGCTTGAAGGATGCATGGGTCATCCCTCTCCTAAAAAAACCTACCTTAGATCTGGAGGTCCCAACCAACTACAAGCCCATCACGACGGTCCCATTTTTGCTAAAAATCTTAGATAGAGCAGCGTATCTACAAATACAGCACTACCTGGAAACAAACAATCTATTAGGCACGAGACAATCCGGCTTCAGACCTAAGCACGGTACCGAGACAGCCCTCCTAGATCTCAAAGCCCAAATTGAGGACTTTAAAGACAAAGCTAAATTAGCCCTGCTACTACTATTAGACTCATCTGCTGCCTTCGATTTGGTCAACCACCGAATCCTCTGTCACCACCTGAAAACGGCAGCCCACTTCTCTGACCGACAAGGCCACTAACTGGATTCAATCCTTCCTGGATAACAGACAGATGAGGGTATTCTCCCCAACCTCCTCTGCCGACCCTGTGCCAGTCCCTTGCGGGGTCCCCCAAGGATCGTGCATATCCCCTACCCTCTACAATGTTTTCTCTAAACCCCTGTTTGATGTGCTGGACTATCTGGGTGTCACCTACACTAACTATGCTGATGATACCCAGATACTCATCCCCATCATGGGCGATCACACAGTAGACTTAAAATCCCTAAATGACATATACCTTGTCATCCAAACCTGGATGGTTCAACATGAGCTCTGTCTCAATGACGACAAGACAGAGCTCCTCATCCTAGGCACACAGCAAAGACTTAACAAGCTGAACCCCTTGTTCAGCTCCTTTAATATCGACGGAAACTCCATAAAAGTTTCCAAAGATACTAAAACTCTCGGAATCTACCTTGACTCCACCCTCTCCCTCCATAGACAAACAAATGCAGTTGCTCATATCATGCCACCCTTTTCTTTCCACCCATAATTGTACAATCCTTGCTAGGACTTTGGTCATGTCCAAACTAGACTACTGCAATGCACTGTACCAAGCCACTAATCAAGGCAACCTAGATAAACTCCAGATCATACAAAATAACGCCATCAGAGCAGCCTTCAATATCCCTAGATCAGCCCACATCTCGGAAACCAGGAAGAACCTTCATTGGTTGTCAGTCACCCAAAGGATCTCACTAAAATCACTTGCCCTGACCTACAAATGTATGAATAACCTGGCCCCCATCTACCTCTCCTCACGGTTCACGCAGTATACCGCATCTCGATCTCTGAGATCTACCAACAACCAGAGCCTACTGATTCCTAGATACAAGCTCCAAACAGCCGGTGGGTCTAGCTTCCCAGTTCTGGCAGCCAAACTGTGGAACTCTGTCCCCCTTACTATCAGAAACCTTCCTTCCCTGAATCTATTCAAACACAAAGCCAAACGCTGGCTAGTCACATCAGATGACCAAGCTGCACTCTGATAACTGGATGACCTATGGATTTCTGTACAAACTACCAATGTGTTTGATTACTATGTCAATTTAAATGTCACCTGAAATGTCACAATATTATGTAACCACTGTTTCTAAGATATGCGCCCGGTAGCCTTCGGGCCTGGTTTGCGCTATACAAATAAATAAAATACAAATACAAATATCCTCAAAAAAGGAAGGAGGTTTGAGGGAGGAATTGTTTAGGGTCTGTGGGAGAGAAAGGAGAGACTTCAGTCCAGAGAGGCAGTGTGGGTGCTGGAGTGCAAGGGGTAAAATGTTGTGGGAGATTGATTCAATGATCTCTCTGATTTTGTCTATTTTTTCAATAAATAAGTAGTTGTTGGCACCTCAGGGTCAGGTGAAGGAAGGTTGGGTACTATCCTTTAGCACTCAGAAGAGGGTTTTTGTCTTGTTAGAGGCTGCGTTGATGGTGATGCTCTAGAATGCTCTTTGGCCTTGTTAATTAGAATTCTGAAGTTGGCAGGATGAGATTTGAGGTTGGTCAGATCTCTCCAGTGTTACAGTTTTTGTGCCACCATTTCTCTAGGGGTGAAATTGTGCATATCTTGGAGGTGAGCTCAGAGGTGTATGTACCAAGTGGGGAGATGGGTTGGTTTTAGCACATCTTGTTTTTAGTGGTTTTCCAGTTTCATAGTGGAGTGATTGAATAATTATAGGAGGAGTGTGGCAATCAAGGATTAATACATTAAGTGCAGACATACAGGGAAACAAGCTCTCTTGGTGACAAAGGAACAAAAAAAGGTAACATAGCAGATAAAGGGGAGGTAGTGAGCCTCCTACAATGGGAAGACTTCAAGTGGCATGACGACTGTTTGAGAAAGGGTATATTGGACAGATACTGGGAACAATGCGGTTGACAAACTAAGGGCATTTTTGAATAAGTGGGCAGGCAGTCGAACTGTGACCTTGCACTATTAAGTGCTTGTGTGGTGGGAAAAATAGAGGGTCCAGTTAAAGGTGAGAGATGTTGTTAGTAATAAGGCTGGAGAGTTAAGTGAACAGGATAGCTCAGAAGCGAGAAGGTTTGCTTTCAATTTGCTTTTTAATAAATAGATGTAGACAGTGTTTCAAATTGCTGAGGGGAGGGAGTTCCAAGTAGGCGGAGCAAGAAGAGTGAATGAGCGGAAGAGAGAGGAAGCACATGGTGAGCAAGGTGTCACAAGGGTGGTGGAGGAAGCAGAGCAAATGCTGCAAGATGGTTTGTAGGAGCTGTCTGATAGAAGAGGATAGATATGGCAGTGGCTTAATTTGTATGGACTAGTAGGAGAAATTTGAATCTGGCCCTGTTTTGCATAGTTAGCCGTGCAGTCTGCTGGTGGTAGGAGGAAGTAGGGGTGAAGCAAGGGAGTTTAAAGAGAGTCTTCTTAGCAAAGTTAACAATCTTGTCAAAGAGACAGCATGCATAGTTTGGAAGACCAATGGGGAAACAGACAAAGTAGTTCATTCTAGGCAGACAAGAGTGGTTAGGGCATTGGTGGCTTTTAAGAGAAGGAGGTGCCTGATTTACCTGATATTTGGAAGGGTGAGGATTGCTGCTGTTGCAGTTTTGGAGATGAAGGTAGAGAATTTGTGTGAAGGGTCTTAGAAGACACCAAGGTTTCTAGCTGAAGACGAATAGGAGAGTCAGGTGGTAACTGGATAGGCAGGGGACAAGAAAAGAGAGAGGATTTGTTAGAAAAGAAAAGCACCTCTGTTTTGAAGGACTTCAATATAAGAGAGTGTGAGGCCATCCAATATTTAATAGCAGAGAGACAGTCTGAGATTTTGGTAAATAGTTAATTTGAGACTTCAGGAAAGGAGAAAAAGATGTGGGTGTTGCCTGCACAGATACAAAGTGAAGCAGGGCACTAGAATGAGTAAATCACAGTGCAAATCATGGGTAAATACAGGGCACCCTGCTGCCGGTGGTATGGTTCCTCGGAGAGGAGACGGTGCCCTTCCAATCTCGAAATTCGTTTGTAGAGAATTGGGTAAGAACCTTGGTCTTACAGGCACTGGGTCACTGAAGATATTAGATGGATAGTGTAATCCATTTTCAAACGAATTTCAGTCGTGTCTTGACATTTAATATCATGATGATTTTATTACATAGTTTAGCCGACACATGTTTCGATCCAACTGGGTCTGTTCCAAGGCATGTTTTGGGTGATAGTAACCATCTATCTGTGGGGGCATTTAGCCTGACCTTTGTGGGCCATGGTCAAATGGGTAATAGACAGTAGGATGCTGGCATGGTCAGACCAGTCGAGTGGAACAGGGTTTGCACAGCTGATGAGAGGTGGATGATGTAAAGACGAATGTTGCCTTTGTTTTGTGCGCGAGCACAATTTGCTTAAGGTCCATGGATCTGGTCAGTGCAAAAAACATGCTTCGAGTGTTGCTGGCAGGGTGAGACTCTGAGAAATACATTATTACGGTGTGATCATTTGGAAGAGGGGAGAGATTCACATACGTTTGTTCTGGGAGAGTGGATGATGGCACATGGCCAATCGCTCCTGTGGATGATTGCCACTCCACCTCCTGCCCTTTCAAGCTGTTCAGCATGTCAGATGCTGTAGCCTGGGGGTAGGAGGACATCGAAAATATTGAGGGCTGCATGGGATAAGCCATGTTTCAGTGATGAAGATGGTGTCAAGGTTGCTGTTAGAGATGAGGTCAGCGATATTTCTGGCGCGAGCGCTGCTGACTGTGCATCAACCAACATGAGGGGGCATGTGTATGTGCTCCATGAGTCTTGTATGGGGGCAATTGTTATAATGTATAATTATAATTGTTCTTTTTTGATGCACTTAATACAAGAGACCGGTTTCTAAGTGCGAGATCTCATTAGCTACCAACATTGCAAATAGCAAGGCGCAGTAGTAAAAAAAACAGCTGATTTTCAATAACAAATTCAGCATTATCAGATTCTCATTATGGCAAAATGTCTTTAGAATGTGCGTGCTAACGTTCTTGCAAATATAAGAAAAAGCCAGAATGTGTATATAGCGCATATGTTACAGAACTCGCTTTGATGATTTGTTGAATGAATGTGTGGATGCACAGCAGGGGGCAAATTACCAGTGCTGAACATGAAAACAATTGCCCGGTTGTTTTATTCAAGGCTGTTGCTTTATTTCACTCCAACACACTATCTCGGGGAACGAAACAGCTCGCCAATTGTGTAAAATTGGATGACAGACAGATTAAAGGTAATTTATTTTAAAAATGTTTCAGAGCAAGCAAACCCGCAATTTTATCAGGGGGATTACCTGCGAAACCAATTCTTCTGACCTTGCATTGGCAGCTCTTTATAATAAGTGGGTAATTTACCTGTCAACATTTTATCAGGACAAATTGCTTGGCTTGTAGGTGGGCACTTCTAAAAGAAATGAGCTGCAAAGCTCCTTCCTTTTGAGGACAGAACACATCATACAACAAGTGATAATGGTAAAGTCCGCATGAAACAAGCCTGAAAATAAGACTGTGAAGAGAAGGGGCCGGTTATTGTCGTGATGTAAAATGGAACCAGAGCAGCCTTTTACCCTCAGATAAAAGACAGTTCTTTCATTCAGTTCGCATTTAGAAAACAGTCACATCTGCCAGTTCCAATTGGCTTTATCTGATGGCCAGACTTGCTGAAATCGTTTTGGCGAACGTGCAGTTGAGGAGAATACATAAGAGGAGCACTTTTAAAAAAAATATATATAACGAATTGCTTTATCTGCGTTCTTTCTGTAGCGTGCTGATTGCTTTGACCATTACCCGTAGTTTGGGTCTCTCACACAGGCACCAAGACAATTGTGTTGTAACAAGCGAATCAACGTTACCTAAACTGACTTTGTCATGCTAGCAACAACATGGCAGAACGTACCCCAGCGCTATACATGTCAAGCTATCATCTACGCTTAGAAGGAAGGAGCGCTGATCAGATATATATATATATATTTTTTAAAGGAAGACGCGTTTGCTATTCTATACATTTGAAATCAAAATGAAAACAAAATAGCAATAGTTTCTTAAGAAAGCAGTTTTTTGGGGTGCTATTATTTTTTTGTGGTGCATTTACAATGTATGCACACAGCTGGACAGAAAACCATGATTATTTTTCTGATCTACTCAGATGCATAATATGCAGGGGTATGAATGCTATTGTTCATTTATATAGCGCCTATACACAGGCAAGTGTTTAGTATTTCATTCAATAAATACACTGGGCCCCATTATGAGTTGGACAGTGAAAGACACGCCAAATGGTTTGCATGTGATAATTACTGTTACCACATGCTTTAAACTGAGGCATGCCGTCATACGACTTGTCTACTGCCAAACTTGCAGTAATGATAAATACCGGATGTGTTCAGAAAAAAAAAGAGAATGCAGTTTGGCAGGAAGCCATCTACCGCATTCACTGATAGAGTTTCCATAACCAATAATATAGCACATTAGCATTAAGACGGGTGGCAGCGTCCATTATTGGCAAGCCAATTCATCTTGCATCTCCTCCCTGAATTGCCGTCCAGCCAAAATGAGGACTGAGATTGTAGCAGGGGATAGATGCTAAGCACTGGGTGCCACCGGAAGTTCAAGTTCTCGGTGTAAGAGCTCCCAGTGCTGGCAGATGAAGTGAGGGTTGTGGCATCCAGGATTTGAGGACGAGCTGTGAGACAATCTGGTGGAAGTGGTTAACCTATCCAACCACCTCTCAAGGGCCAAAGAGGTGGGTCGAACTCAAGTGGAGGGTACGTTCCCTACTGGCACAACAGGGGACATACCAGGAATGCAATGCCATAGGAGGGGACACAGAACATGGACTTGAAAAGCACCCCCTGGGGGGGCAGTATTGTGTCCTAGGGATTTGGCCTAGGGTAGCACGTGCTACCCCTGGAATCTTATTGGCCACCCCGTGCCACCCCATTGTCCTAAACTTTGCTCCCCTCCCTTTGCCTGGTCGCGCTTTGAAACACCTGTGAATGAGCGCAATATAAATAAAATATCATATGATATCATTTTGTGTGTGCACTCATACTGCATCCCCCTCAACCCCCCCACTGCATAAGTCAGTTCCCCACTTGGGCCACCCCAGTCAAAATAGTCTGGCCACACCACTACCTGGGGAAGAAGCAAGCCCCCATAGTGGACATTAGAAGCTTCAAGGGGATTGGAAATCCAGATGTCAGCAAGAGAGCACAGGTAGCTGATGATAAGTACACAATTAAGCAGGCATCCTGAAATCAAATGACATGCGTAGAGAGTGCCAATCAGGAGACACAATTCCATTGTGAAAAGTAGGTGTTGCAGTCCTCATATTTCCACTTGCACATACATGTTGAACATATTCTGCTACCACGCAGGGTGTGTTGAGATTGAAAAAAGAAACAGAGCCAGCAGGAAGAACAACTTCATTTTTTCCCTGCGAAGTGGATTCATCTCGGCACAGAAGGCAGGCACATGACATGTCACGGTGAAGTAAAACCAGTGGTCGAAGTGTATGAAAAGAAGTAGTGGAACTATGTTCCCTGCTAGCCTGCACCCACTCCCGACAAACACCATTATCACGTCCCCTCCCACACACAATACACACCACAAAACACTTGGACCTGCTGTTTAAGGGAATGCTTCCTACACTTTTATGTTAAAACAAAACCATTCCAGAACGGTTCTTTTTTAAAAAAAAAGTATAGGAGCTGTAAAAGGTAATTAAAAAAAGTAGAGGAGTACCGCTCCGGACCATTCACGCTCACTTCGACAACTGAACTAAACAGTCCTGTCACCACAGAGTCACACATATAATAGACATTCCTCACAGAAAACAGTCACACAGTCACTCAGACTATAAACTGCACCAAGTAATACACACTATTACAGATGTATGAATTCTTGGACGACCCCGAATGTAACAGCAAAAGCAATACAGATATGCCTTTATGAAAAGGCAATCAGTCGCCAAGCAAAGCAGCATTTGTGAAATGATCGGGAATAGATTAAGTTAAAAACATCCAATTGATGGTAATACAGGAACAAGTATGCATTGCCAATTCATGCATTAGATCTCTATACAAAAACCAGCTGCATAGAAATTGTCACCACACCATTGTTAGGAGGCAGCAGGATGGTCAGCATATCAGGGAATCCCATGCATCCAAAACCATCTGTAACATCTAGTTGAAAGCATGTTCATGAGAATGTACAATTTATCATGGCAGCAGATGATAGAAAACATACATCTAAAATCTCCTCCCTTAAGGGCCATTCGGGCAAAATCAGCACTGAAATTGATAGAGAGGACAGTTACAAAGCAGTTGATGTAAGCTTATGTAGGTGCAGCAATGCACACAATATCTACTGCACCGCATAAAGACACATAATCAAACCCTCTGCATTGTCCCCAAGGCCTTCTGGGGCCTCAATACCTTCAACTCTCTCTTCCTAAATAACTTCCTTCTCAAGCTCTTCGCTGATCCGCGTCCATTTCTGTCAGGCTCAGTCGCTTCTCCAAGCAACGAGTTGGTGGTAGATCTCTTTCTTCGGCTGGGGCCTCCCTCTGGAACAGCCTCCCGGCCTTAATTGGGGTGTCGGGCATTTCTTTCAAGAATCTCACTTGTTAAAGAGTGTTATGTCATTGCATGTATTGCAGGGATGCAATGTATGATTTGGTTTTACTAACCCACATTTACGTAAATGTCTAATTTTATGTAGAGAAGCTCTAGAACAAAGAGGGATTATAGTATAGTTGGTAAAGAAAAATGATGCCATATGCATGATGCCTGGTTTACAAATGTGGTTCCACATACAAGTGAAAAGAGAAACAAAAAAGATGTTTTCAATCCTGATTTATTACCAACTAAAGAAATTGCTGGCAGTTTGATTATGAGTACTTTAAAAGGTGGAATAAAAATAAACAGGTGTGTGGGTAAGACAAAGCTATCAAGGAGAGCTCAAGACCAAGTATACAAAAGCATTTGCTTCAAGAAACCACTGCAGCTTTAGCCCAAATGAAAGTAAGGGGGCATCATGGAGCTGGCCAAATTGGCTGGCTCCTTGAAGATCGTATGTTGGAGCACATCAGGGTTTATCAACAAGGAATGCAATGAAGATTGGCTAGAGTATTTGAAAATGTTTGATATTATCAACCTCCAGGAAACATAGCTAAAGGAAGAGATAGCCATACCTATACAGTACCTGCTGAGGAAAGTAAGAGGGGTCATCATTATACATTCTAATAGGTAAAAATGTGTCTTGAATGGCAGAAAAAGTGCCATGTACTTCAAACCATTTGGCACTCATATTAAAAGAGGAGAAGTCACTAGAACAATTGATCATTGTAAACATATAAAACACCCCATAAAACAGAGGAAAGTTCGACAGGGCCTGAAAGATAATTAGAGCTCCTTGTCATGGAAGAAGGTTTCGTCAGTGTTGATAATGGTATGCAATTTTAATGTCAGATTAGGCCCAGATCTCATGGGTAAGATTGACAATAGAGAATTGGAGGAGATCTGCGCAATTCGAAGATGAACTGCAGCAAATGTTAAGCATGATAGCGGGGCGAAACTTCTAGACATCTTTATGACCGAACATGCACTGGTGTAATTAAATGGTAGGCACAAGGGTGATGTGCCATCTAAAACACATTTTAAAAAGGAGGAAACCACTTGGTGTTTGATTAAGTGTTATTTGATATTTACCTGTATGGATTGATAAAATTTGAGGTAGCACAGTGGAAAGAGAGTGATCATTTTCCTTTGGAGTTTGAAATATCATGGCCCAGAAATACGAATGGCTGTACCCAAAAACCTAGATCTGAAAAAGAGAGCAATAATCATAGGTTAAACAAAGCAGAACTAATAGAGAACCCAAAGTATGACATCTTTTTTTTTGTATTTGTTTGGCTGAATAATTCAAACTTTAAAATTATCATTCAATTAATTAACAGACAATTTACATAGAAAGTTACAATCCTTACAAGAAAATTCTTTGCACAATTGCATACATTTACACGTTTTTAAAATTAAAATAATAAAAAGTTTATGATTCTTAGATATTAATACAAGTTACATGTGTCACATAAACAATAAATATAAGATCACATAATCATAACACTAATACAACAAAATGTACTCTTAAGAAACTACTAGTCTCAATGTACCTCTCTAAGCAGAATAGCATTCACATATTGGTCCAGTGCAATTTGGACTGTTGTTCTTGAGCTATCAAATAGTAAAGACCATATTTCATCTTTAGATAGATGACAGTGAATTTGAATTTTTTTTTTTAAATATCTTTCTCGTATTGGTTTTAATGCCGGACACTCTACAACCAGATGTAACAAGGTTTCTACCTGTATTTGCTTCCTACAATAACAAGAAGTATTTCGATTTGTTGAAATTAGTCCTTTTATGGCCAAATAGATTGATGTTAAAATCCACATATCTTTGGCAATATTCCTGAGTACATATCGAATCTGACCGATGAGAATTTTTTTTTGCTTTGGCAGGATTCGTTATTAACAGTTCAATTGTAACATTTGCGTCAAGTAAGGCATCTAGTACACATTTATTCCATATCCTTGGGCATTTTTGTGTAGAGGTTAATATTTATCTTGCCACCATGCCTAGAATATTCGGTGCTGATACTACCATTATACATTTTCTGAATAAACAACATGTTTTCCATATCACTTGGCTATGTATAGAGATGGCACCCAGTTCATATCGTAATAAGTGTAGAGGTACACAGTTAGGAAGTTTTAATACCGATTTCAGAGTCTTGGCTTCATATTGATCCTAGTGTTTCCTCTGTCTAGGTAACAAAGTTTCAGACCCATACGTCACTATTGGGACTACTTTCTGCAAATAAAAGGTAATTAAATGGGATGATGTTAATTTTCCATAGTTGTACATTAAGATTTTTGCCTGTGATATCAACGTTCTGATTTTTGCATCCAATGTACTTATGTAACATTGTTAGTAGATCCAGAAAATGGTAGACCCAAGTATTTATAATGTAGTACTGCCACCAATGTGATATTCTGTAAAGACCATGTTCAATTGGACATTTTGATGATCTTCTTTCTGTGACACACTACAATTTGTGTCTTGTAAGAATTGATGGTTACATTATTTTCACTCACATACTCAGCTCATTTATTCAGCAGATTCTGTAGTCCTATAGGTGTTTGAGAAAGAAGGACCAAATCGTCCGAATAAAGAAGCCAAGTTATTTTTTGATCTCCTAATTTGGGAGCATCTACAATAGTCGCCTCAAACTTTTACCCATATCTAATATAAATAGGTTAATGAACAATATACTAAACACTGTTGCACGTTACCTGATTGCTTCTACTTATTTTTATCCACGCACGTGGCGTAATTATGTAATTGATATTTTGCTCGCAGCTAATATATCAATCCCTCTTTTACTTGAAAATCCTGTACGGGCAAAGAAAACATTTTATCAATGGACATGGATTCTTAATCAGCATGCCTGAAATATAAAGACTTTGACAGACGTATTTTTGGTCATAAACGTTTGGGTTATGCTGCGCCTTATCTGTTGAAATGCCCATCCACTGACATAAGGAACAAATACCTACGGTTTAGGTTGAATCTGTTTCCAACTAGGGAAGTCCTTGTGAGGTGGCATCTGATTCCAAGCAACTTGGACTACTGTCGCTTTTGTGGAATAATTGATGAAAAGGAGACATTGCAACATTTGATCATTATCTGTAGTGGCCTGCATCATCAACGGTCCAAATTCTTGGAACTTAATGAATTTTTACAGCCAAAAAGATGACATGCAAATTTGGGAAGCAGTATGTGCCGACATGAAATTTTCTACAATCAAATCATTAGTGCAATTTCTTGATGCAATTTTACCTGCTTTGACTAAGTAATGTGGAGCTATTTTAAAAGCAATGAGTTAGATCTATTCATTAATTGATTTAAAACTCTTACATTGTTTTAATTGTAATTTTATAGAAGAATTGATATATTTAGTTGCATATCTGTTGTTCTCGTTTTGCTTTTCTTTTCTTCTTTTGAAAAGTTGATTTATTCAGCTAAATCAAAATAAAAAATAAATAAAAAAAAAAATAAAAAAATAAAAAAAAAAATAGGTTAAATAAAGTTGAGGCCAGGATGCACCCTTGCTTCAATCCCCATTTAGTCTTGATTCAGGCAGACAAAACCCCATATAGCGTGGGCATAACTTGCATGGTTCTATCAGTATGTAAATCCTAATTGGACTTAGAAGGGAGGACAGACATTCATAAAGCTTCAACTTAGTAAATAATCGTTGACGGTCTATCGAATCAAAGGCAATGCGGAAATCCACAAATGCCATGTATAGACTTTGATTCTGTAATAAGTATTTAAATTTCAACATATTAAGAGTGATCATGTTCACAGAGGTACCCATGGCTCTTACAAAGCCTGTCTGGAAAGGATCCCTTTTATTTTTACTCATTGTCCACATGTTTAATTCTTGTAATATGATGCAACTGTAGATCTTGCCAGGTGCATCCAACAATGCAGTGGTCTATAGCTTTCCGGGTTTTGATGATTTCCCTTTTTATAAATCAGAACGATTATAGAGTGTTTCCAAGAGAATGGTATATGTTGTGAATAGTTTATCTGTTGAAATATGTGATATAAAATGTCCGTCCACATTTCTGGATGTTGTTTCAAGATTTTATTAGAAAGGCCATCAAGGCCGGGAGCTCTAGATTGACTTATAGTGTTGATGTAGTATGCAATATCAGATCTTTCAATATTAATATGAAAATGCTCTGGTATAGTACTTTCACAATCCATCGTTAACGAGGATGGATTTGCATATATCAGCATAACATTTTCTATCCAGGCATTCTCTGGAGCACTGTGAACTTGCATCATCATTTGAGGGGTTGAAGTAGCCTGATTTAATGTTTGCCAAATCTGGACTGTGTTCTTATCTCATAATAACATCAGCATTATTTCCCTGTCTCTTTGATAAAGGTGAGCCTTGAGCGAGCGTATCCACTTTGTATAGACTGTTTTTACATTAGCCAGAACTATGAAATGCATCTTGAGGGGGAGTTTGAGGTCCTCTCGTTTCTGTAATCGAAAGTAAGATTTCCTTTGTCTAACTTCAACATCAAAGTCATGATTTCTTCGTTGTTGCCTCTTCTGATCAAATTGGTTTGTAGTGTAAATTTGCATAAGGTCATAATATGCTATATCACAGAAACAACCTCTTGTCGAAGAATTAGCAAATGCGATGGCAGGGATATTCAAAATTCTATCAGAGCCTTCTCTGTCCAGTGCACATCGTTAGGTTTGTTGTTAACCGTCATCATCCCCGCCATAGTTAGACCCGGTTGTTCCGAATGCTGAGTGCTCAGGGACAATTTGATAGCCAGCATTTTAAGATCACTATACACTACTGGTTCAATTTGGAAAGAGATTATTTTGGAAAGTAAGCCTGTGTTCACATAAATATAATCGATAATTGTTGCACCATTTAGCATATGTAAATCACAAGATTTCATTAGATGTTCCCATTGTATCTGCCTAGATCTCTCCTGTGTGTAATCCTGTTCAAAGTAGTGTAAATTAAGATCACCAGCCACAATGGTATAAGCGATCTCAAGTACCAATGCAATGTAATCCAACATAATCAATACATCATGAAGAAACCTTTCATAGTCAATACCCTTGGGGTTCCAATATAGATTAACCAGTGCAAACAATGTGCTACCATCAGAGACAAATGATAGCTGTGAAAAGGCATTAGGAGCTATGGAGAAAGTTATATGTAATTTTGCAATGATTTTTGTGCAAGTAAGGAGACCAGACATAGGCCGAACTTTCTCGCCTTTTATAGCCGGGGCCGAATACATTTCATTATCGTCCCAAAGATGGACCTCAGTGAGCCAAGTCTCCTGTAAAATCAACAAATCGATTTGCCCCAATTCACAACCCTTGCTATTTATTAATTGTTGGTATCCACAGGTATTCCATGATACACGTGTGATGGTAGGTTGCACTAGTTAACTTCTGGAACCACCACAGTTACAAACACATTTAACACCAGTTTGAACACTAGCATTGGTTGGCAAAAGCTTTGTGGACATTGTGGATGTTGAATCAGCCTGACACTCATTAACTGGAGTACAGGCAGGAAATTCCTACAGGCCCACTATTAATATGAACCCCATAGTGACTAGTTGGTCTTTAGCTTGCCAAATAGTGTTACACACAACTCGAGATCCAAGCCATAATTGAACGGTACTCAATATTGTGCCAGTAATGAATTCAACCTGGTCCAAATCTGAACTAGCTATATCCTCTATCATAGGAATATCAGAAAACAATTCCATTATACTATGTCGATTTAAATCGTATTGTGGGAATCGAAGTGGACGACATCCCAGTACTAAAGAGCTAGAGTACATACATATCACGGCAGACTAGTCTGGCTTGATGTTTTGGAATTTGTTTGCCTTTGAGTAAAAAAGTAGGTTTAGAGGGGAATTTCATAACTGGCAGTTTATTTTTGGGTAGAAGAGATTTTAAAAGACATACCTCCTCAGAACCAAATCCTCCATCTTTTTGTACATCTTCTCTCAATGGACAATTTGTATTCACATTCACCGGATGTGATTTCATATTATTCGCAACACTGTTATTGCTAACATGACCAGGTTGGTTTATGTCAGAATTTACAGAAATGTGAGCTTGAGAACAGGCTTGAGAGGATGTTTGAAGTTTGATGTTAGTATGTGAAGGTTTATTCTGTTCTAAATTTGAGTGACATTCAGTGGGTCACCCATGGGGAGTTAACAATGGAACTCCTGATTTGAAAGTGTTTGAAATGCCAATCATATAGTCATCTACCTCCTCCCTAATTTCTTGGCGCCGCTGCTCTTTCATTGCTTGCTCATCTTGCACCTTGCTAGGTAAGCATAATGGAGGAGGTACAGTTTTGATACGTTCAATGTTTGGAAAGGCACACTTACTTTGATAGTTTTAGACAGCTTCAATTAAGTCATCCAAAGGAGCATATGGAGTTATATTTTCTTTGGGTTTATCAGCCTTTCCCAATTTTACTTTACGTGCTTGATTTAATAGCATGTATTTTTTTGAGGCAGAAGCCATTCGTGAGCTTTTAGGTGGTATTTTCAAAACTTTAATAAAGTGCTTAGTGGCCCCTGTGGTGGAAAGTTTGGTAGATTTTACATTCTTTGTTTTTTTTTCCCTTTAGAATTCACTGATTTCTTATCTATAACCCCTGATTTAGTGGGTATAGTATAGGCTTTTTCATCCAATGTTGCAGGCTGCACACTATCCAAACAAAGCAGCTTGCTTGTCTTCAAACAGAGGTTAGTCAGTGATAATCTTACCAATAAATGGGACAGATGGTATCACTTCAGTAATGGCCAAAACAGGCTTTGATACATTTGGAATGAAAGTGGTAGGCCTCACAGGTGATGTTGTTTTATTCACATACAGCAGTCGCAAGGATTCAGAATTTTTATCTGCCGGTAGAACAATTCTCCGGTCATAGTAGCATACATATTTTGTCTGCCAAGTTATGATAGATGTTATTTGAGAACTTTGGACATTCATCTTATCAATAAGAGTTTCAAACAAGTTAATTATTGTATTCATGGTCATATTCATAGCATCTAAAGTAAAGCTTATTAACTTATTTGAACCTTTACTAACTGGTTGAGCTTCAGTCAAATTGCATTTTCGCGATGTTGGAGCTTCACTCACTGGTTGAGCTTCATTCAGATTACATTTTGCAGTGTTGGGGCTATAAAGGAAGATACTGTGTTAGAATTAATATAGCTAATATCGTTAAACATATCCGGTGAAAGGGAGAGTTTTTAAGACAGCTCTTGAGTCGAGAAACCATTCTATTGGATTCCAGATTGATGATTGCCATGTTGTTTATCGTATCCTGGCAATTCCCAATTTCATCCACTCCTAAGAGAACCATCAAATCACCTTTCAACACAGCGCTATCTGATAAAGATACATTACAAGAATTTGCATTAATCACATTGTCTCCTACATTTGGCAGAGGAACAGCATTTATATTCCCAATATTGCTCTGACAACGTACAAATGGTTGTTTCACAATTTCAACATCTGAAACAGATTGAGTTAGTGTTATACATGTAGTAGTACTTTGCTGTATACTTGGAGATTGGTGCAGATGCTTCATAAAGGTAAAAGTCTTAGCGGCTGAGCCAAAGCAAAAAGGTATTATATCAGAGGTGACAGTTTGTTTGGCTTGGATTGCTGCGGGTCTCTTTCTATTAGTCTGTAAATTCGGAGTGGAGCAAGTTTGAAGTTCATGAAGACATGATGTTTGCTTTCTTTTAATTCCAGAACCAACTGCCTGATCATTAAATGGCGGTGTCATATTGGTTCGCAATGTGTATAGGTTCTGGTTCATTCTCTTCAAGGCACACTGTGCAAGAAGGAACGCCAGCTACCAAATCGGGGACAATTGACTCAAACAGAAAATCTATCTAGCAGATTTTTGTATAACTGAAAAGCACCCGCACCACTGCACCGTGGCAAAACAGTGCTTCCCAGGTGCTTCTGCTTGGTTCTTCCGCTTGCTGCTTCCGCTTGGTGCTTACGCTTGGCTCGCGCACTTGGTGCGCACGCACTAGTGCGCGCGCAGGACCCTTTTTATCAACAAACATAAAAAGGGGATGGAGCTTCACATTAAATGTGTCAGCTTTGTCCTAAAGCAAAAGAAATATGCCAATCAGTACACAGGGCACTTTTACAAATGTCCACAGTTAGTAGAGGGGTATTATAATATCAGGTATAGCAATGTTTCAATCCAATGTCGTAAGAATAAGAAGACAGCCTGGAGGGAGTACGGTGCAAAGAAGTGCTTTCCAGGTGCTTCCACTTGGTGCGCTGGTGCGTGCGCAGGACCCTTTTTATCCACAAATGTAAAAAGGGGGCAGAGCTTCACTTTAAATGTGTCAGCTTTGTCCAGGTATAGCAAGATTTCAATGCAACATCATAAGAATAAGAAGACAGCCTGAAGGGAGTCCGGTGCAAAGCGGTGCTTCTCAGGTACTACCGCTTGGTGTGGAATCATTATGAAATCATAAATCAATGAGCCTGAAAATTGTGGAATAGTGTGGTAAATAACCAAGAATGCATCACTGCGTTGAGGTGTTACAGGATCATTTCTGAAAGAAAATTACATACAAATGTAAGGTAAGCTGTCCTCTGGTCAATTTATAACAAAGTGTTCCACCATTGGGTTTTCTTGAAATTCCTTCTAAGTCAAATTGTATTCTATTTGGATGGGTATCCTACCCTGATATCCTTCTTTATGTATGTGAACTGACAACAGAAATAGAACACATAACCAACATAATGTAATAAATGGTTAAAATATTTCTTTTAAGGTTACAAATGGTTCGAACAATACATTTTAATTTTCAAATTCTGCGCATTTCACATATTAAATCATTAACAACAATTAAAACATGAAAGAGCATAAAGTCAGGGAACACTACCCTGGGAAAAAAAATAAAAAATAAAAGGAAATAAAAAGAAGAGAAGAAGGACGGGGACTGGGAGGCCCACATTTTGTTTCTTTTGATGATCTAAAGCTTTGCCAGGGCTTCCAAAAAATAGAATTAGTACATAAAGGACAAAAGACTAAAATGTATGGAACATACGTACCTTAATTTTTAATAAAGACAACACAAATATTTTCTTGTTCCTTATTTTGCAATTTGTTTTCAGTTGAGTATTACTTATACAATTGTTTATGTTCAAATCTCATTAAAAGAAGAAACAGTTTCTGTCTGCCAACGTTTGGTTAACATGAGTGTTACCAGTGGATGTTCTGAGGGAGATCCTTACAGGTGGGTGTACGGTGTCATGCGCACAGGCACATGGAAGATGTGGCAACGGTTTAGTTGGAGCGGCCATTAGCGTTCCGGCACGTATCTTTCACTATTTCGGGTGATGGTCTATTCTTTTCACGCATTCTCTGTTGCGACCGCGGATGGCTGGGAAGTACTTATTTCCGGTCTTCCCAGCTACCTGTGCATTGCAACGTCTTGGGATACGCTTTTGCTTTCCCCCTGTTGCTCTTAATGCTTGTTATTCCATTACTATGTGTGTTTTTCGCACTCTCTCTCTCTGTGCCGGGGCTTCGCCCACTCTCTCCCTGCTGCTCCCTTCTTACCTTTTGTTTTTGAGCTGATTTCCTCTCGTCCCGCGAGTGCCTTTCCAATTTAGCTTACGGGTCCTTCCTGTTGCTGTTACTCGTGCATTTCCGTAGTGTCACTTCTATACTTACCTTCTCTGCCTTTGTGGACTCCTCTGCCATTTCACTGCTCATTCTTCGGCGACTCCTCGTTCCACAGTTTGCTGACTCCAGTTACCAGCTTGGATTTGTCTTACGGGTTATTCTGTACATTTCATCTCCAAGGAGACTATGCCGACTGGACCTCATTCTGGCATAGGGGTTTTTTACGCCTGCAGCTTTGTCCCCTATTTTTGCCTGTCTTTGGTGACGGAGCCGCAGGGGCCACAACTTACAGGTGGCCGGTGTGGCTTCACACCGAGGAAGGTTTGTTTCACCAAATACTTGCCAGTACCGGGAACCACCACTATATACCACGGATTCCAGTTCTACAGGTGAGGAGTCGGAAGAGGGTAGTGGGTCAGAAGAATCGGAAACATATTGTGACATACAGTCCCTAAATTAAACATGTTTTGGTGGTCCAGGTTACAAATCAGAGCACCTTGTTCAGTGGGGCGTGTTCTTAGACCCTCTGGATATATGTGTTATAGGACCTCTGGTAGCAGCCTCGTAGTTATGGTTAAGATGCTCAACCCATAGGAAGAGCACTTTTTGGGTGCTTATAACTTCGCCCCCACTGGAAGAATTCTCACAAAACTTTGGAAAAAAGAATATGGCCCATCAGATTTTTGCAGAGATTGGTGAGGTTCTGTTTAGGTGGGACAAAGTTATAGGAGGGGGTCTCAAAATATGTGGTTTTTCCCATAGACGCAATGGAGTGTCATTTTGTACACTGGACGGTCTGTTTCGGAGAAAGGAGCATTTGGTTCAAAGTTTGTTGAGGGCTTCTTTTCTATAAGAGTTTCTTTTGCCATACAAGTGTGTGCCACCATTTCATATGCTCAACCATTATTGTCTATGGCAATTGTTTTTGTGTTGTTCTTGTTTATAAGCTTCTTCATTGAAATATGGTTCTGTTCTACTTGTGTGAATCCATTCACCAATACAGACGTTTGAAAAGGTGTGTATATTGACACTGTGCAGGTTTAGAAGTAGCTTTTTATATTATTAATTAATTTAGTTAGTGGTTTCATTCAGTTTGTAATGAATACAATCAATGTTTTCTTTAGTAGAAAGGCACTGTCAATTAGAACTTGCAGGATCAGTCTCCTGCAGTAGTTTTAAGGGTAGATCATGACGTTTTAGCTGGTTTTATAAGATTGTGAAGAACTCTACGGTGGAAAATTTTCTGTACCATACATTTTTTGGATTGTTTTACCGTGACTATGTTAACACTGGCAGATACAGTGTTAGGTTTGTTAGTAGGTCTGCTTTTCTTTGTACATAATATTTTATTTTGCAAGCAGGGCCTTACTATTTTAGTTGTGGCTGGTTTAGTTTTGTTGAGTTAGGTTACTAGCTCTTTTGTTTTAATGTTTTATATGAATAGTTTTAGAGTTGGGTGACTATATGGTGTATTTGTATTCTTATATACTATATGTTTTCTTCATTCTCTACAGAGTTGCTTTTTAGTAGGCATTTTGATCTATCTGTTGGGAAAAGAGAAAGTGTGTGTTCCAAAGTTGTGCAATGTATATGCATGAATGGTGAATGGGTTTGAGGGTGTGATTGTAGAGATTAGTAGAGTTCTGTTTGATTTTGGTGTGGTTGGGAAGGTTGCGAGTCTGCAGAGGTTTGATGGTGTTAGGATAGTGAGTAAAGGAGTGCTGGTATGATGGAATCTGTAGGGTCATTTGCTGTTTTGACCAGCAAAATGGGTGCTGCAATGGTGGTGTGTTGATGGGAATAATAAGAGTTTGAATGGTGCGCTATAACGGGCTACAGAGAAAGAAATGTTGATTTGAAAAGATTAGTCTGGGGTAATATATAGTGGAACTGTGCTGCTGTAATAACATACATATATACATGATATATAAATGTACTTACTTTGTTGGATGTGAAGGGGTAATTTTATCGGTCGTTGTCTTCGGTAATGTGCTTCTTTCCTGTAATTGTAAAAGAAATGTATGGGGATATGTGGTAATGGTGAAGCAAAGTTGTTATGTATGAAGGAAGGAGAAGTGGTGAGGAAAATCAGTTAATAAAATTGGTGAACGGTTAACATCTTTTGGTTTTAGGAGCATTTCCTTTATGAAAATTAAACTGCATATGTGCATTTATAGAAGCTCTGTAATGTTTTGTAAAAGAGAAGAAAAGTGGATTGAAAAGATTTGTAGTACACTTTTAAATGGCAGTTGGTGTGTGGAACTTTAATATGGTAGCAATATATGCATACTTGCCAACAAGATGTATTCTATTCTGTAGGTGTTTATGCAGTCCTATATTTTTTATTTGTGTTCTGAGACTGGTTGTTCCTCTTTTCCCATAATAAAAGTTGAAGTACAAGTCCCAGATTGTAGAGAAAAATATTGGACTGCATGAGCAGTTGATGATTGGAATGGTTTATTTTGGGAGGTATGCATGTGCTGCCAACATCTTAAAGACCAGATTCAAGATCTGCATATAACAAAACAAAGTACAGATATGCTTATATTTAAAAAAAATGTTTTCTTCAATGTTTTCCCAAACATTACATGGCCTACGGTAGTGGCCGTGTAGTTATGGTTAAATTGCTGATCCCATAGCAAGAACACTTTTTGGGTGGCTTACAACTTCGCTCTCCCTGGATGAATCCTCACCAAACTTTGCAAAAAAAGTATCTGGCCCGAACTGAATATTTTTGCAAAGTTTGGTGAGGTTTGGTCCAGGGAGGGGAAATTGTAGGGGGGGTCCCAAAGTGTATTTGTTTCCCATAGACTGAATGGGGAAAAAAACTTTGCTCACGCTACAGCCCAAACTGCTGGACGGATTTCCACCAAATTTATGGCAGGAGCAGTGGCTTGGTCCTGAAAGCGTGCTTTTGTAAATTTTGGTGAAAATCCATCCAGTAGTTTTTTGTAAAATGACCAAAAAGTAGGTCACAAAAAATTAGTGATATCTATGTCCGCTCCGCGGACACACTTCCCTGTTCGCTCCGCGAACAGGACCCGATTGGCTAATCGTCTTGTGTCATGTCCGAGGACATGCAACGTGTTTGCTGATTGGCTATAATGAAGCGTGAGGTGCGTTGTATTGCTTTGATGAGCCCGCCATCTTAGATCTGCGGACATCTGCGGACAGCGCAGTGACGAACTGGGGAGAAATACAACTTTGGGGAGTGTGTTGGTGTGTAAGAGTGCTTGGGAAGGGTGGGGGAGTAAGAGATGGGTCAAATGCTGTATTTGTTTAGGTGGCAGGCACCCTTGATGTGTTTGTCATGTCCGCGGTCACTGCGGCTGTCTGTGGTCATATAGCACAGTTAAAATGTTTGATTCTATGGGGTGATCTATGGGTGTGATATGCTGCAGTGGTTGACTATCACACCCATAGATCACACCCATAGAATCAAACATCTTTCAAATATCTGCAAATCTACAGTTTGTGTACTGTTTTTTCATGACTTGGGTAACTGGAGCAGATATTCTTTTTTCAATTTCTGTGATGAAAAAAAGATCATGTTAGTGTAGGTAGTTTATAAAGAGTTATTGCATTGCATAATAAACATTTCTGGATTATTTTGACCCCCATATTTAGTAGTTTACAAACCAGTGTACTGTGCAATTTGCTCAGTTTCGGTGTTTGTTTCTTAAATCATTGGGTCTGTAGGAAAAGGAAATCTACGTTGGATTAAAAAAAAACTTTTTTGTTTATGGTACAGTACATTTCTTTCTTTGTTTTCAGTGTTGTTGTTTCTGGCTAATGTTCTATCTGTTGGCTTGTTGCAGATTGTTAGATACCTGTTGGCGAATTCTAACTGGTTATAGTTTTTCATTGATATTTTCAAGTTGCTCATCTATCTGTTGGGGTGTTGCAGATTTTTGGGGCAGTTAGATACCTGTTGGTGTATTCTAACTGGTTATAGTTTTCTAATTGAAGTTTTATTATGCACAGATTAGTTATCAAATTTTGGTTTTAAGTATATTAAATAAGCGTTTATAAGATTTGCTGCTAATCTGTGCTTTAGAGTAATGATATATCATTACATTCGAACCATCCACAATTCTTTTTTATCTATGCAGTGCAGTGACCTGCATTGGTTGTGGCTCCTGCATGGTAGATTAAACCTATTGTTGTGAAGGTTTTCTTACAAAGTGATACTTGACCATGTGTGAACCCAGTCAGCTTGCAGTTGTTTTTGGTACCACCTGCATTATAACGTAAAAGCATTAGTATTACATATTTACTATGTGTTTGTATTTGTAAGGTGAAGCGATTATCTGAATTGCAGGTAGTACATAATCTGCCATGGTTTGCATTTTGTACAAGTTGCTGAAATGGAACAGATTCACAATTAGGTATGGATACACACACAAAGTGTTCATTAGGGATTTGTTCCTGTGCCACATTGTTGCAGAGAGTGCATGTATGTTTCCACATATATGAAATCTGGAAGATTTCATTTTAGGTATGTTTTTGTTTTCCAGTACTTGTAGCAAGTACATTAGAAATTCTTGTGGATCTTCTTGTGAGTTTATAGTGAATTTCACCATTCCAGAACAGTATTCCAATTCTTGTTTTATTATATGAACACTGTATGTGTTGTCAGGATTGTTGCTTGCATTTCTATGAAGGATTAACATTTGCAAACACAATTAGTATGTATTGTGTAGGTAAATGTTGTCAACAGTTGGTGGCAATTGGAATAGAATATGTATTGCTACATTTGCGTAGCAATTTGCACCAGTTATATTTGAAAATTTGAATGGACCAGATAGTTCCGTGTCAAAGTCATTTCTTCGGAGTGTGTGTTGCTTCTTTGAAGAAGTACCTGAGTTATTTTGAGTAGTAGATTCTTCTTTGGTTGTAGTAATTGATGAAGTATTAGCTTATTTTACTCTCTTTGGAGGAGTTGCAGTGAGATCCTGTTGCAGTTCCATTTGAAGTAGTTTTCTTTTACAATGTTTTGCTTTTTGTGGAACAGGATAGGTTTTTAGATGGGGGTGTACATTGAACGTAGTCTATTGTAGTCTAAAATGCAAGGAATATCAGCGTTTACTTTACTTGCTTCAAAGTTGATTAGAAATAGACCGTCAAGTGTATGTAATCATGATAGTTCTATGTAGCTCATGCCTTCTTTAAAGACTGTGTTCCCAATATCTATCCATGCTAGGATTAGACCTTGTGATTTGTGAATGGTGACTGCGTATGCTTGAGTTAGAGAAAATTGCTCTCTGCGTACATACATGTCTATGAAAAGAAGGAATCAAACTGTTGAGTGTCCTATCCTTTTTACTTCTGATAGTTTGTCAAAGAGAATATTGACAAACTGTATGTTGTTGTCACGTTTGAAAGCCAACAACTGTACCAAGTGCTCCATTAACTAGTCCTTGCTCCACGTCAAGGTTACGTTTAAGCATTACTCTACAGTTTAAAGATAATTTTAATATTTTCTCCAAACCAGCTGGGTTGGAGGTAGAGTTTTCTAAGGTATTTAGTCTTCTTGTGGCTTGCTGACACATGGGTAGTGTCATACCATGTACGTCCATTTTGTCTGTGGAGCAAATTACAATTATTGGTTGTATTTCTTTTTTCAACATTGTTTCATTGAATTTTGAACAGCTTGCAAGAGTTGGCATCAAGAACATACAATTGACATTTTTGCGTGCTAATTTTTCCATGACATCAGTAGCATATGAGTTATGGTCATACAGTGCATGGATGTGCTGGGTTTTTAATATTGATTGTGCTTCCTGAGGTAGTACACGAACTCTAATACTTTTTAAAATGTTGGCGTATGTGAGGTCTGCAGACTGGCACATGTTTTCTGTTAATTCTTTGTATTGGAAATGTTGCCAAAGGTTGACATTTCCTATGCTGCCAACAGTTTTACGGCAGAGTTTGTGTCCTAAGGTTTTAAAAATAGGTTCACCTTTCACTGGTGTAAATTGAAGAAGATCTCCGAAAACAATGTGTTTTCCTACAAAGAGCTCTTTGTAGTTTGTTCTTTTTGTAATCTGAGGTGAATCAAAGCCAACATTAGGTTGGAGACCATGCTCACTTCATCTATTAGTAGCATTTTAATTTGTTTTAACATAATTTGTTTTGGTGTACTACTCGAAGTAGTGGTAATCGGTGTAAAGTAACATCGCCTATGTTGTAGGCAGCTAAACCAGTGGGGGCAGTTACAACAGCTGACAGTTTGTTGTTTGTTAATTGTTGAAGGAACTTGCTGATGATTCTGATTAAGAATGTTTTGCCTGAACCAGCTTGACCACTGACTTATAGTAGTATAGGTTTGTAATTTTGGCAGTTAGATTCTTTATTTTCATTTTGTACACCATGTGCAATTTCTTTTGTTACTTCTTGAAAAATGCTACGCTGCTCATTGTTCAGTTTTGATTGCAGTACAGTTAAGTCTTCTGTATCTTCTTCATAGTGACACATGGTGTTTTCTACTTCTTTCATAGCTAATTCTGCCTCATTTGCTATTAGTGGCTGCCCCAGTAATTCTTGGCTTCCTGTTATAGAAGGTTGACTACTGTCGGGAATGTCCTTATCTAGTTGGGCCTGGAGATCTTCTTTGTGTTGCTGTTCATTGTGCAACATTGTTTTGTACTGTGTAAAGTTTACATCGGTTATAGTGCTTTCATTTGTTTTGAAAGCATCTTCATAGGAGTCATAGATATCTACTAACTCCTCTTCTTTTCTCCATGGCTTAAAAATTGTAGCAGGGACATGTAATATAGTTCTTTATGTTGAGGAGTTTTTAATGACAATTTGATATGATTAATTAAGCTTCATTTGGTAAGTTTCACTAAGCTGCCTTCACAATTGTCACTCTGTATCTACCTTTATTTTCATCTGGTTTTATATTACTTTTGTATGTGAAGTTTTGCGCTTTGTGGTATAGACACATGGGGCCTCATTCCAAGTCTGGCGGTAACCGAGCCGGAAAAAACAGCTGGTTACCGCCGGTCTCCTATTACCTTTCTTCCTCTGTGATTCCCAGAATTACAGGGGCATTACGACCCCGGTGACCGGAAATTCTGGAGGCAGAATTGTGTAAGTCCCCATTCCCATAGAGTCGTATAGGACTCCATGGGGATGGGGACAATGGAAACACTGGTTCCGTCTATGAGGGAGCCGGTGTTTCCATTTCCGCCTGCAGGCGGCTGGTGTAAAACCTGCCAGGTCAGACCTGGCAGGAGTAACACCTCCCGCCTGCAGGACTCTTAATCAGCTGGTCCGGAAAGAACGGTGGTGGTGATTTTACCACCACCGTTCTTTCCGGACCTGCAAGGTCGTAATGAGGCCCATGGTTTCCAAAGTGGTACTCCTGTTTGGGTAGTATGTGTCTAATAAATTGTTTTTCAAAATGTCTTGGCTGTTGGGATCATTTTTGGCTATTGTTTCTATGGTGTTGTATGATTTGAGAACTATTTTTTCGAGATTTAGCAGGACCAAGACTTAGCCATACTACATTTTCAGATTTTCCATACAAAGCAGTACTGGTTAAACGATCTGCAGCTTCATAGCAGCCACATTCTCTATGAGAGAGCATTTGTATGCCTAAGATGTACAATTTCTGAGACAGTGATTTGTCCGATGATATGTCATCCCAGAGGTCTTGCAGCTCTGTTTTTTCTGCTTTGGTTAAGTAGGCTGTAACATATTATGCACAATGTACTGCTCATCTATGTTTGCATTCCGTAAGAGGGCAATGATCGCATTGTAATCATTGATATATTTTGCTTCTTCTGTTCTTTTTATGTAATGTGTGTTCTTAGGTGATTTACCTTTAACACTATGTCTAACTGAAGTTGTTTACTTGACCTGTTGCTGTAACTGGTCTAGGGAAACCAAAGCAGCATTTGGTGTAGTATTTCCCTTTGTTATTGTATTTGCGACAACAATATTTCCCACATTTCTGTCTTTGTAATTGTAAAATTTGTTCATAAAGATCACTATTTGTTGCTTCTGATGGAATTTCACAAGTGACATATTTTTCGATAAACTGTAAAACAGTGGCATCACTGTCTTGACCAAATTTAGGAGCATCTTTAATCCATAAAAGCATGTGGCTATGTGGTGTTCCTCTGGCTTGGTATTCTTTTCTCCAAAAGAAGTGTTGCACTTCTCCGAGGGGAGGAACAGTTTTATTACAAATAAAGTGTAGCATAGCAATGAAGCGATGATGAAAATATCTTGAAACATTAACAGGATCAAGAGAGCAAAGTTCTCCAGGTGCTAGTATATCTATGTTTGTTTTGTTTTTGTTTGATATGTGTAGGAAATCATGTAAACCTTCCCATGCATATTCTGCACAACTTAATTTAACATACCAAGTGGGTGGGCCAAGGTTTCTTATCATACAACGTACATTTCCGTGACATCGTAACCAGTAATCTTTAGTACCAGACATGTTTGCTAACAGATTTGTAATGCTTGATTGTAAAACCTCATCTTTTTCTTGCACTTTTTGTAGCAATTGCATAGCTGACATATTTTGAAAATGGGTACCTGATTTGAATGTGTGTGCAACTCCGTAGCATAGAGTTGCCAGTTCACTTTCAAAGAGTAGGTGGAATATGTATTCCACATTTTGTCTAAATCTGGGATCTTCAGAATACATTCGTAACAGGTGCTATTCTGATGCTGTTATCTGAGTGGGTCTATAATCGTACTTCCTCCTTGCCCAGTAGGAAAGAGTAGTGGAAAAGCATGTGCTTCTATACTTTTTCCCATATGCTGATTGGTGATCCTTTGATTTGTCACATTTGGTATGTTTCTAGTGCATCATCTATGGTGTATTTAGAGTGTAATGGATGAATTGTATAATGGTTTGAAATATTGGATACTGTAGCAGGATCTAGAAGTTAAAATTGACCAGTTTCTGGTGACTCTTGAATTATTTCAGTCGTTTCCCTAAGGTTTTCTTCAATATTCATTTCTTTGTAGTATTCATTATTGTCTTTTAGATATTGCAAGTCTGGTCTAACTTTCTGTTCGTAGAGGAATGAAGCAATGTTTGTGAACCATTAGGGTTTTTCTTTTTATAATATGTATTTGATCTTTTTTATAATTGCATTTTATGAATTGATAGACATTAAAATATGTATATTTTTTGAAGAATCTTGTGTGCCTAGCTAAATTTTGAAAGGGTAGTTTGTGTATGTGTCAGGCAGCTGCCATAGACATGCTTATAGCTTAAAGGGAGGAAGCCGTTTTATGGGATTTGTCGTGTTTGATATAGTGTAATCCTTACCCATAGGGCCCCTAAAAAGAGGACAATACAGCTCTCGTTAGCTGATCCAATGAGGGAATGGCACAGATAGTGAAGTGAAAATGGTATAAGGGCTGCCTAAGAGTTACCCGCTCCGCGGACACCGCAGCTGTCTGCGGATAGGGCGTGCCACAACCAGGGTTTTCCAGCAAATCCAGCATGGAAAGGGGACTGTAGGGATTAGCCAATCAGGTGCTGAGGTTGTGGATTTGTGTTGATTTGTGTTGAAAGAGGCTGTGTGTAGTGAAGGTGGCAGAGGTGGAGAAAGTCAGGGTGTTGGTGGTTGGAGATATGTTTGGGCATGGTTTACAGCAGTATGCTCAATGCAGGCATGTGGCAAACAATTTTGATGTTAAAGGAGTGGAGGTGGTGTGGAGCACTGTGCCTGATTGCAATGTACAGGGAATTGTACAAGTTTGTGAAGAGATGGGCAGGATGAATAGTCCTCATGTTGTAGTTTTGCACTGTGGTGCTTTGCATTGGGGCTATGTCAGTGACCCTACTTTGTTGGCAGATTTGGAACACTTGGTTAAGGCAGTAATGAACATACTTCCAAATGCCAAAGTTATTTTTCTGGATTAGTACCTAGGGCAATATGGGACAATAGTTCTTGTCCTCAGCAAAACATTGCTAGGTGTGCAATCAACCGAGGCATGTTTGCTTTCATGATTAGAGCTGGTATGTTCTTCTGTAATAATGAGAATATTGATTCCAGTAATGCTGTTTATTTTAAAGAAGATGGCATTTATTTATCTTTTATGGGAAATGTCATGCTGTTTTGGAATGTAAGGGTTGCTTTTTAGAAGCTTATGTGAAGATTTTAGTAGTAAAGTAAGAAAAAAAAAAACAGAAAATACAAAATAATAGCTGTCTGTCAATCATCTGCAAAAAACAAAGAAAACGGCTCTTTTCAGAGCCAACCTCAAAGGGGAAATGGGGCACACTGTGTACATTTAAATTCATTATGCTCAGATTTTCAATATGTCCGTGGACATGGCGGTAGTCCGCGGACACCGCTTATTACATACAGGGATTTTGGGGTGGAGAGAAATAAAAATGAGAAAGAGTCTGGGTAATACATTTTGGGGCGATGTGCGCAAATCATACCTCTGCGGATTCCCACGGGTGTCCTCTTTTCGGAAATGCATGGGGTTCCCTGTTTTCCTTGGTGGCTTGGACACCCGAGGCCCATATCTGTATGTTGTTCCGGTCGGCAGAGCGTCTCAAATTCCGGTCTAAAAACAGACTTGGGGTTACTTGTGTTTTAGGCTTTCCCCTTGGTGGCCAGGAAGGTGCACCCCCACATGTGAGATACCATTTTCATCGGAACACCTGTGGAAACGCGGGACGGTAGGCAATGTGTTGTGTTTGTGTGGTTTTCATAACGTTTAGACCCATTTGCTGGTGCCCTTTGTCACACAACCCTTTCATTTCCCAAATGTGCCCTACATTTAGTCGCTGCTTTAGGCATCGTACACTTTTTTAACCTGCATAAGTCACATACCCTTGAAAAGGTCTGCCTGTGCTCTTTCAAAAAATGTATGCTTGCCGTTCCTCACCACATTGGTTTTCCCGATTTACACATGCTAAGTGCGTCTGTTCAGGCTGTGAGCGTAAAACTCCTGTGTACCATGGCTCAGTGTTTGGCTTGTGGTTATGCTTGTTTTGTAAAACACTACAAAAAATGTGTGCTCTCCTAACTGCAAGAGTCAGGGGAATGTAGCCGAGCATTGCTTTTCTCAAAATTCATAGAAGCCATTGCCGTACCAAGCCAACCATGTCCAACACATAACTTTTTTACGGTCATTTTCCCGATTTTCCCGCCAATCTATGGCATTTTGCCCTACCTAGTGTTTGCCGGACCTACACAAATCACCCCTTCCTAAACTTGGAATTTTCTCTAGTTTTCAGAAATATATGCCTTTCCTTCCTCCAATTTGGCTTTCCTACCCTTTTCTCCCATTCCGTCCATGCATGTCCAATTGGCAAAAATGGCCAAAATCGCCTACCTCTCACAAAACGGTTTATAATTACATCAAAATATTTTCTTTCTGTTTCCACTCAACCTGTTCTTGAAAGCCAGGAAATTGGGGAACTCAGCACAGCAAACCATTTGTTCCTAGCTCTTACAGGAAAAATCACAGGCTTCTTTGTACATCATTTTATTGGCATTTTTTGAAAATACCCACATTTTTTAGACTTTTTGCTTATTTTCTCTCACCCCCCTACAGCAACCTATGATTCTTAGATGGCGTTACGACCGCCTACATGTGGGAATAAAAGGAGCCAAATTTGGCCGACATATCTCATGTAACAAAAAAGTTACAAGCCATTGAATGGCCACATACCGAAATCACCAAAAAAGGCCCTGGCACTGGGGAGAAATACCCATGGCACTTAAAGGGTTAAACATGATTAGATAAACATGATTTGTAAGTAGATAATATCTGTAAATCATCAAACTGTGGTTTTGTTTTTCCTGGGCAAATTAAATGTTGACGTCAAAATGCCCCGACAAGAACAGCATTTACATTTAACACAAACAACTCCCAGAAAGATCTACCGCCCACTACTGTGCTATGAAAATTTGCTTTGGATTGGACACTACAATGTCAGTGGCTACATAAATGATAGACTAGCTATATTGAGATTTTGCCATCAACAAGGAACTCATGTATGGTATGTGCGTTTGGACACAGGTATACATTACATACAGTCTACATTATAGCTGTATTAGGATAATGCATTGTGTGAAAGATGCACACATGTAATAGAAAACAGATTGATTATTTTAACTAAATATTGTTATTGTTTTAAAAAAGTCACAAACATGTGGTCTATTCTACATTTTTCACTTGAATAGCTTTCCATCCAAATGTTCAGTTTCCTTTTATGATATCCATTTCTTTTGTTCTTTGACATTATCCAAACTTATAACGATGATTCCTCTAATTTTCACACTACCTCCGACTCTAATACAGCATTCTGTATTTAATGTACAACTTTACAAAAATCAGTGCAATCACTCTATTCATCCTTCACTACATCCAACAACTCTCTGGACACATCTTTCCTCCGCACACTACATCCACCAACCCCATTTTCACATTCCCTTTCTTCCTTCGCTACATCCTCTAACCCCCTTTTCATATTCCCTTTCTTCCTTTGCTACATCCTCCAACCCCTTTCACATTCCTTCCTTCACTGCATCCTCAAATCATCTTCATGTCCTTACGTCACTCTATGCTCTAACCCTTTGAACACATTTTCCATCCTTCAACCTTCTAAACAGTCTCTTTCCCTCAATGCATGCTTCAACCCCCTGTCCACATTCTATCCTTCCTTCACTCAACCTCCAGCCCCCTTTTCACATTCCCTTTCTTTCCTTCATCACATCCTCCAATCCCCTTCTCACATATCCTTTCCTTCCTTCATTACATCCTCCAACCCCATTTCACATTTTGTTTCCTTCCTTCACTACATCCTCCAACCCCCTTTTCACATTTCCTTTCCTTCCTTTACTACATCCTCCAACCCACTTTTCACATTTCCTTTCCTTCCTTTACTACATCCTCCAAACCCCTTTTCACTGTCCCTTTACTTCCTTCACTATATCCTCCAACCCCCTTTTCACAGTCCCTTTCCTTTACTACATCCTCCAACCCACTTTTCACATGCCCTTTCCTTCCTTCACTACACCCTACAACCAACCCTCTCACACTTTGTCCTTCCTTCACTATTCCCCAACCCTCAGATTACATTTGCTGTTCTTCCTTCACTGTATTCGTCAACCCTTTTACAAATCGATTCTCCTCTTTTTTGCTTTGACGGTATCAACAATTTAATCAATGTTAATTAATGAAGACAATTTCCTCTCAACAGGCAGGGTGCATAATGAGGACAATCTGTTTTCTGTCATCCTTGATCTTAACCTTGTTTTAACATGCTTCAATGTACTAAAAGTGCATTTACATGATACCGATGTAACTGCAAATGTTCGGGCCACTCTATGCATGTTACATACATTTGGAAATGGTGCTTCTAGACCTTTTAATATTTCTAGAGAGACCAAAACATCTAGGGTACTTCTAGGTTCCTTTTGTAAATTCTGCAAAATCACATGCTTAGCCTGTGTCAGTTCCACCTCACTTGGCAGAAAATCGAACACAGACTTGTATGTGTTGAGCAAAGGCTGAAATGTAGTGACTTCAAGAAATTTGAAACTGGCAGGGGAACATGCTTCCACAGCCCCAAACAATTCACAATTTAAACTAGAAAAACTCCTTTCTAGTTCATAAAGAATAATTTGACAAGTTCAAGAAATAGGGTTTCTACTAATGCAGAAAGGCTTACATTCTGTTTCACAACTCTTGAACTTCCCAAAGTATACATAATAAGTGAGTCTTGAAGCTTTTTAGGAACAGTGCCATAACAGCGAGGATGTTCATCTACATGTAGTTCTGAGATGCTTATAGTTGCAGCCATGTCCTTGGCTGCAGTAATGATATCAGCACTATTAGATTTACAGTTCTGCAGATCTGATTTGACTGCATCAACAAGTGCAACACAGCGAGACAGGTCAAGATCTTTTGCCTGTAGCTGATCAGACAGACATCTTGTTATACAAAAAATCTTTCTGCATACTACTAATGCACTAACAATATGTAAGCTGGTTACTTGAACTAACAACCCTCTAGCAGTTACACCCTGTATCTTATTTTCACCCTCAGCAATGTAATCCAGAGTAGATATAATAGGTGTTAGCTTGTCATGAACTGCTAGAATACTGTCATACCTACAGGCGCATCGTGTATCACACAATCGCTTCAATTCAATTGTTTGCTTTGTTGGGTTTAGTCTCCTTTGGTTCTCAAGGAAAAGGACATGAACAGGCATTTGTGACATGAAAACATATAAGCTCTCGAGAACAGCAAACAAATCATGTAATGTGCTAATTGTTTTGCAGCATTCCATTAATACCAAATTAAGGCAATGTACACAGCAATGAATATAAAGGGCTGTAGGGTACTTTTTGTGCAGTAATGCCTGTACACCAGAACATTTGCCACTCATGACACTTGCACCATCGTAACATTGGCAGATACACTTGTGCATATTTAGACCCATCTTATTTACAATTACGTTTTCAATGCAAGTCGCCAGATGTTTGGTATCCAGATTGGTAGCTTCGGTGAACCCTACAAATCCATCAAAGTTCACCACATGCATTTATGTACCGAAGCACAAAGCTAACTTGCTCATTTTTGCTTTCATCTTTTGTCTCATCAACAATTAATGAAAAGCAAGTGGCGGCCTGTATCTGTTGTCTTATTCTATTAATTACATCATCAGCCATTATATTTAACAACTCGTTCTGAACATCTGGTGATTTGTATTTAGCATTTTTTGGTTGCTGTGACACAATTGATCTAAAGTCTGAATTTAAGTCTTGTGCAAAAGAATGCAATGCCAAAAAATTGCCCATATTCACATTAGATGCATTACTGTTCCCTTCAAGATCATCACTGACTTCATTAGGTTTACTTAAACTTTCAAGGTACCCTCGGAGGGGAAGATCCTGCTGTGCACAGAGTAAAAGGATTTTGCAGACCACCTTCAAATAGATGCGATTCTTTTCCTTGACTTGGGCAGACACCTGACAACAAATTAAAAAAGAAAAATCATTCAATACTGAGACTATGCTCTGCCCGAGGCATTGAACCTGCTAATGATAGATACATTGGTTTGGTGCAGTACAGAAACATAAATGTTTTCAAGATCAGGATACAGACACTTATTTCATTTCATGTAAATGACTGATATAGATTCTAGAGTCATTTTACTAGGCTGGTACTCTGGGGACAATAAAAACATATATCGTAAAACTGAATTAACTTTTTTAATTGAATGTGATCTGCATTTAGGTAAATAATATTTCTCAGGCAGAAATTAACTGCTTTTGCAGAAAGAAAGTAGGAAACTGCTACTACTCAAGGTAAAACAAGCCCTGTGTAAAATAATTCACCAATAAATTATTAAATACCACAACTGTGGATGGTAGTTAATAAATGTGCAAAGGGAGAGACATACATTTTTTTGTTTGGAGAGACAGTTTTAAGGGATTTTCTGAAGGGCCTTCTGCATGCACTGAGGTTCAGAGCAGGATTCCCAGATGGACGAGGGGAACAGCCTCCCAATGGGATGAAAAATGATTTGTGCTGGGTGGGGGGAGGTTAGGTTGTAACAACTGTTAGATACCATTACCCCTTATTTGCCCCTGGCATTGCATAGGGGTATAGCTCAGGAGAGTTCTCATAACAATTGGTACAGCCCTTTGATTACAACATTCTGGTGTCAGAGAAGTACATTGTTTCTTATGGTTATTGAAGTACAGATTAAAGAATAAAGCAAGTATACAAAAAAGTGCCTACTTTATCTATGAGGTCATCAAACCCCATCCTGTTTGTGTGGTTGTCGTGGTAGTCTTTACACCGGGTCATTGAATATATGTGTGCTGAACTGTTGGCATGTCTGCGAAATCCACCACTGGAACCACTTGTATGTTTCCAGTCACAGTACCCACCTAGCAGAGGTTGGAATATGATAAAATATCAAAAGACATTATTCACTTCTGTCCACCCAATCTGGGTTTCTATTGTCAGTGCACTGCATGGTGCCGCAGTCTACGGTCTGTAGATTGTATGACAATTCGATATGCATCACAGCATTACTTATGGACCATAGATAAAGCAATGATAATGATGAATAGCAAATTGTAAAATTAAATTGGATTCACTATGTTTTCTTTGAAGTCATCCCACTCTTGAATTATAATATTATTTACAGCACAGCGACTGCATGTACTCTACATCTTCAATTCCTTCTTAATGACTGGTGACTTAATTGTAAACATTCAGCTTACAAAGAAATTGAATGCACATTACTAGAAACCTAAAACCTCTTAACTTTAGCCTTTAAAAGCCAAGTGTAGACCGCTCACCAGCCCGCCATCTCAGACAGTGAGTAAGGATAATTTCTCCATGAATTTTAGTAAATTTTGCCCATCCAATAAAGGTTGCAATAACTCACAAAGCAGAACGTAGGCATAGTTTCTTATCACAGTAACTATTCTGATGGGTTAACTAACTGTCATAAGATGTAAACAAACTCACTAGCATTAATAAAAGGGGATTTGCCTGTTGTATCAGCAAAACTGTTACTGCCAAAATGACTGCAGGAAAAGCAGTAAGCAGAGTCGATTTTCTTAGAGTACTCCAACCATTTAGTATTGGAGTACCATGCTTCTTGGAAGGACCTGGATTTTCCACCTATCACCGAGATTGGAAACTTTATCCGTGGTTGAAATGGTTGCTCAAATATGGATCCCAAATCATCAGGAAACTGTCTAACTACTGCTGCACTTCCAATCTCACATGGACTTCTAATAATGTCACAGTCTACATCTGATGGAACTGGTGACCATCCATCCAGTTCTGTACTGCAGATAGGTCTATCGGGTCGATTGGAACTGTGATGATCATCACTAGAAACAGACGTATGCAGATCTCCAGCTTCGTTGACGGTAACTGAACTACAGCTTGGTCTAGTTAAGAAATCAGTGAGCTTCCTCTGTCGCTTCATGTCTGAAACCTAATCACTAACAGATTAACACAAAATATAATTAATGACATAATTGCGATGTATAGTAAATGAAATAGCAACAGATAGTGATAGTATAAAGTCACAGTAAAAGCATGTCATTCCATTGTAAACACACATTATATTGCACTATAAAAATATACAACAAATAAATATAGTGTGAATCATTCTCTTAAAGGCATGGTCTAGTAAAAATGTTTATTGTCCCTACGGGTCGGCCATGTTTTTTTAAGCCTAAGTGGCTCGATTTTAGAAAACTTTCCTATGGACCTTACCCGAGTTTTCGTCCATTAAACGCAAGCGAAAACAAGCACCAGGGAGCTGCCATTTTCTGATAATCCTATCTTTTCCCCGATCGCCCTGGCTGACCCGCTTTTGCGGCACTAAATCAATTCCCCCGCCCCTGAGCCTGTCATCAGCAGACGCGTACCGCCCATTTCACAACGCCAAAGCACGTCTCGTGTCAACATTCGCTGCGCTTCAGCTAATGACGTATCGCCATGGAAATGGCAGGACGCCTCTCTCCTCAATAAGTATAAACAGACCGTTTCACAACACACAGCAGCCGATTTTCGATTCCATTCCTCTCTCTGTGTTACTTTGAGTATTCTGTGACTCGTTTCTGTGCTCTGGTCAGCTACCTTCGCCGCTTGTAGCCCGTGCGAACAGATACCAGTACCACCGCTATAAATTATTTTAGTTTGTTTAACACACAATGGCTACAATAATGCCCTACATGTACGAGCCCGAGTATACCGAGGAGGAACTACTGGAAAGGGAAGCACACGAAAATGATGGGGATTCGGACGGCAGTTGGCAGGACGAATCAACAGATGAAGAGCCTGGGCCTAGTCGCATGGACGGCGTCTCCACCTGGTGCACGTGCAATCGGTGCGAGCTAATGCCAACTGAGGACGAGAACTGCTGCTGCCGAGAAAACTCGGGATGCCTGGCCTACATTTCGGAGGCAAGCCACGACCGCAATGCATCACCGAGCTGCCAGACTTCAGGGCAGCCTGCCTCACACGGGCCGTGTTGAGAATAATGATGGTGCTTATGCACGAACTTCGAGCAACTGTTCGTCCTCGTAATCCGAGTAACGAGTAAGTATACTCTGCTTGTCATGCCACTCCTATTTCATGGTCTTCTACTATATCCAAAATTACATCTACATATCATTGTAACGCATGTTAGTCGTTGAATAGTGTGCATTGTCTAGATAGCATTTGTCTGTGTAAAATGCCATTAGTTACAAGAATTGTCATTGACAACAAACGTTTATTAAACTTATCTTGGTCATTTAAAAACAGTTTGTTTCATTCCTTTTCACAGGTGGTACAGGCTGGCGGCCTATCGTTCCTTTACATGGTGGCTTCACGGGAGGCTTGGACACCGCGTTCGAAGAGTGATACCCGCCTGTGCCGTTCGTGCCATTAGAGAAACGTTCCCGAGTGACAGCGGTCAGTACAGGGGATTTTCTCTCGCTGTGCTGCAACCTGACCTGTATAATGTTTAAAGTCTTGTATTTTTGTGTCATGAAAATAAGATACAAAATAAAACACCACATATATTTTAACAACGGTTGTCTCGATTTTTTAAATGAATCAAGTGTGTCTCCATTCAAGGATGGACGTCAGACATCTGTGCTCCGAATGGGTGAAGGTCTGGTTGCTGTGAAGCAGGGTGGTCACTATCTATCTAAGCTAACATAACATATTCTCGATAATGCATGCACTAAAACACACTTGTTCAAAGTCTTTCAGTAGGTTATGTCTCTATAAAAGTCACACATATATCTATACTAACATTTACCAGTGGATTATACAGTCTTGACCACTATAATACACCGGTTGAAGTGTGGGTCTGTGCTCACAAGAATCTCCAGTATGTGGCATTTGTTATTGATAAGCAACGATATACTATCATTGATATAAAGGCGATATACTGTATATTGATATAAAGGCGGTTCGCGCCGGTGGATGAGCGCTGGCATGGGGGGCTGTCAGGGGCGCGAAAGGCCAAGGTGCCAAACTGCATGTACACTTCAAAAGGTAGACCACGCCAAGGGGCCATTGTTCACATGGTCTCCTCAGACCCCGTGTCTCCAGGCAGGCCTCCGCTGAGGCAGGCCGCCCCCCTGCAATACACATAATTGTGTCTCCATTCAGCAGTCTTCCTGTGCCTTATATGCACGCCCCAGGCCCATCAATCCCGCCCCCCTCTATCAAAGGCGGTTCACACCCGGGGATGAGCGCTGGCATGGGGGGCTGTCAGGGGCGCGAAAGGCCAAGGTGCCAAACTGCATGTACACTTCAAAAGGTAGACCACGCCAAGGGGCCATTGTTCACATGGTCTCCTCAGACCCGTGTCTCCAGGCAGGCCTCCGCTGAGGCAGGCCGCCCCCCTGAAATACAGATAAGTGTGTCTCCATTCTGCAGTCTTCCTGTGCCTCATCTGCACACCCCAGGCCCATCCATCCCACCCCCCTCTATCAAAGGCGGTTCACACCCGGGGATGAGCGCTGGCATGGGGGGCTGTCAGGGGCGCGAAATGCCAAGGTGCCAAACTGCATGTACACTTCAAAAGGTGTCCCACACCAAGGGGCCATCGGTCACATGGCCTCCTCAGACCCCGTGTCTCCCCTTCAAGCAGGCCGCCCCCCTAATACCACGACATACATACGTCATTCATTCACAAACACACCCCAGTTTCTAATACTTTAAAAACCACTCGATATGTCTCATGAGAACATCTTTGTGCTTTGCAAGTCAACTCCTGAACGTGCTACCTGGGAACCACTGAGATCTATGCTAATCTGCTCGTCGTCGTGCTATCCGTGAACTTCTGTGACCGCTTCGAGCATACCCATCAGTGCGCTACCTGTGGCCATCCACCTATTCTCCCGCAAAATACTGCTCTGCTTGCTGAATCCAACTGTTTGTTGGTCAAGGTAAGGCCATGTATCCTGGTCATATTTCGCAGATTTTTAAATTTCTATCTATTTTCGAGTAGAGTACACAATAGTGCTATGTTCATTGGTCTCATTGCTATTGACTTGAGTTTCCATTGCTATGCTATCAATAGATCTATTTATTTTCATCTGTGTCTATTGTCATTGAATTGCATCCTTAGGGGGTCCAGTCTATAATGTAAGCATGTTTCCTTCTCGTGCAAGACAGAATATCCAAGGGACGAGTCACATGTTCAGATTTCAGTCACATCAATTATACATTTCTGCAATTTATGCAAATACTAAGCAGCACATAATGAACTGGTATAGTTCCTGCGACCAAAACAAACCTTGCATTGATCATTGTATGATTCATTTACTTTTGTATCAAATCTTTACTCTTGAAGATTGTATAATAATGTCGATATTTACTTTTCAGATTTATCAACAATGCCTGCCTGTTCGATTAGCGGTTGCCCTTCGAAGACCCATTCGAAATCTGAAGGAACTACAATGCATGTATTCCCGAAAACTGTTGATCGAATAAGAGAATGGGTCAGACACTGCGGATATCCACTGGATGAGCTGGAAAGTAGAGTCCAACAAGTCTTAGAGGACAAGAGGGGTGATCGATACCGCATCTGCAACAGGCACTTTTCCTTGGACATGTACACAACTTCTTGGGTAACAAAGAAGAAGAAATGGCGAATGACACGGAAATTGCGCGAAAACGCTATTCCCACTCTATTCGTCCACATTCCGCCACCGGTGAGTCAAGTGTCCGGATTTAGCTTTCGGCCTTGCGGTAGTGTGTAGCCGAATGGATTAATTGATATTGTAGGTGTTCTATCCCTTGTAATAATTTCGATATTGATATGAGTGTATATTTTTTTGAATAATGACATTTAGCAATATATTCTTTTTCGATTTCATAACCCACAAACGCAATGTATATATATATGGGGACAGGGAACTGTGCTGTATTGAGCATTTTTCAAGTATTCTGTCGGCTTACATGGCTATTTTTAATATTGGCATTTCATTATCAATCATTAATTGACCTTTACAACTTCTTGACTATCCCTTGAATCTGAAGCAAGAACATTCTACATCCTTGACGTGGTCGCAGTTATCAACCACTTCTAGCGCGTATCAGGTAATCTTACTAGGCTAATCCGCTACATACTTGTTTTATGCATGTCAAGTAATAGTTTTATTCTATCGTGTAATTATTTTACCGAATGTTTGGTTACTGCTTTCCTATTGATATACACCTTAGTTATCGTCTGGTGTTTGTTTTCAGTTATAATTAGTGTTATCCATACTAATGCAAGTACTGTCTTTCAGGGAGATGCTGAAGCGTCCGCCACATCTACAACATTTCTAGATGTTTTTCAACATCAGGAGGTATGGATACTGACAGCTCCATCGAGCATCATAATCAGAGCTGGAATTCTTGTCGTTTGATTGTTCTACACAATGTTTCATTCGTGGTTAGCCGTTGATATGTACCTGTGCTGTCGACCCCAGGTGTGTGTTATGTTTTCACAATTGTAATCCTCACTAATGCAAGTACTATGTTTCAGGCAGTTAATGGAGCGTCAACCCCTGCACTTGATGCAGAGCCTGACATTCAAGTATACGAATCGGCGCAACAGCTTTCGGAAGTGCGCACTAAATTTGCAACATCCATAGATATTCTTCAGCAGCACGAGGTACGGATAATGACAGCTCCATCATGCGTGATCATATAACGTGATTGCATTTGCTATACTTTCTTCCCTATTAACGCAAGTGCTGTGTTTCAGGGAGACGACGAAGCTTCCACCACAATCACAACATCTCATTTAGATGATGCAGATGTAAAGGAATCGTTGAAATAAGTCGATGAAATGCGATCATATTTGGATTTTCCTTGATTCTTTTGGACAATGCATCTTTCGCGGTTATCTCTTTATATATACCTGTGCGTTCGACCCCAAGTGTGTGTTATGTTTCCAATATTGAAAACCATACTTATCCAAGTACTGTGTTTCAGGGAGACGACTGAGCTTCCACCACAATCACAACATCTCATTTAGATAATGCAGATGTAAAGGAATCGTTGAAATAAGTCGATGAAATGTGATCATATTTGGATTTTCCTTGATTCTTTTGGACAATGCATCTTTTGCGGTTATCTCTTTATATGTACCTGTGCATTCGACCCCAAGTGTGTGTTATGTTTCCAATATTGAAAACCATACTAATCCAAGTACTGTGTTTCAGGGAGACGACGGAGCTTCCACCACAATCACAACATCTCATTTAGATGATGCAGATGTAAAGGAATCGTTGAAATAAGTCGATGAAATGTGATCATATTTGGATTTTCCTTGATTCTTTTGGACAATGCATCATTCGCGGTTATCTCTTTATATGTACCTGTGCCGTCGACCCCAAGTGTGTGTTGTGTTTCCAATATTGAAAAGCATACTAATGCAAGTACTGTGTTTCAGGGAGATGCGGATGCCTCCTCTCCAATACAACCATTCATGGCAGTCCATGCAGAGCCAGAGGTATGGATACTGACAGTTCCATCGAAATAGATCATCACTGGTCGAATACTTGTCGTTTGATTGTTGCACACAATGTTTAAATCGTATTTGGCTATTGAGATGTACCTGTGTGTTCGTCCTCACGTGTGTTTTATGCTAACAATATTTTGATACATAGTAATGAAAGTACTATGTTTCAGGGAGACGATGGAGCCTCATTCCGTGATGTCTATGCGGATACAGAAAATATAGTCGTTGCAGCGCAAGAGGAAGGGAGGACATGCGGAAACGAATCGGAGCTACAGCGTTCAGATGTTGAAGGTCGAGTCAAAAAAGTTGCAAAGAAAAAAAAACAAAAAAAGGTTAGTTACAAACAGTTCATAACTTTAAAAAAATGTTTGTGCTGGGGACTATTTTATGTTTTTTTCCAGTCAATTCTACTACACTCCATCTTGTGTTTAAACTGAACATCCCTTTTCCAATCTCTCCTCCAATTACCCGTGGGTGTCAGAACTATACATACACAGACAGTGAAGCGAATGAGAGATGTGGCTTGCCAGACCGTGTACACTATGGAGGAACTATTAATTGAGGCGAGGAACTATTAATTAATTGAGGCGAGTGGTTCAGGCTCGAGATGCTCATGTCCAATGGCCAGAATATGAATTAATTGTGTTTGGAGACTACAACAAAGTTGCATTGGACCATAGCTACAGTGCGACCGCACCACCACAAGAAGATGTTATTGAATGTATTGAAGATAGCTCTGAAGTAGTTGCAGATCAATTTACACAATCTACACCCGCCAAAAATTTGCCACCAAAAAACATGTCGACATTGTTGTGTTCTCCCATCAATGTTGAAGTAATAGATGTTGAAATGACAGAGAATGAACCAGCCGCAGCATCCATAGATGCATCAGAACTTAATATCAGCGATATTACTTTCCAATGTGTTGAAATCTCCACAACGTCAAAGGCCGAAACAACGTTGACGCAGGATGACAGTCTAATGAAAGAGAGCAAATACATTGTATTCGACAGTTGTTTGATGGAAATTATAAGTATGCTGAAATGTGTGCATTCCATTAGAGGGAAAGTATGTGGGAAGCCATTGATTAATGTGACTCGTCAAATAAAAGGCAGTAACGTCAAAATAAATGCCGTCTGTAGATTAAATCATAGGTTCTCATGGCCTGCACAACCGAGGCTGGGGAAACTGCCAGCAGGCAATCTACTGTGTGCAGCTGCATCACTTTTTAGTGGCTCCAGTTTTAGAAAGTTAGAGGCTTTCTTTCAGTTTGTGGGACTCCATTTCATTTCTAAAGCGCTGTACTACACATACCAACGTGATTATCTGTTTCCGGCCATTAGCGATGCTTGGAAAATTGAACAATTGTCTCTAGCAAGTACATTCGAAGGCAAACGATTCAGGCTAGCCGGCGATGGACAGTGCGACAGCCCTGGATTTTCTGCCAAGTACTGCACCTACCACTTTCAGGACATGGATAGTAAGAAAATGTTGAGTTCGGTGGTCGTGCAGGTAACACAATGTACATCCTCAGTGGCCATGGAGAAACTAGGTTTTATAAAATCAGTGGAATATCTACAAGCGAGGGGAATGCACATCGACCTCATAGCCATGGATAGACACGTTTCAATTGCCAAGACAATGAGAGAGCAGTTCCCACATATTAAACATCAATTTGACGTATGGCATCTTGCTAAATCAATCAATAAGAAAATCTCGGCTGCAGGGAAAAAAAAAGGTTTTGAAAGTATTTTGCAGTGGTCACATTCTATCACCAACCATCTTTGGTGGAGCTCAAAAACTTGTGAGGGGTCAGTGGAAATACTACTTGAAAAATGGCGGTCACTGATGCACCACTGTACCAACGTTCACCGCTGGACAGCAAATGAACATTTCCACCAATGTGAACATGGCCCTTTGTCCCCCCCAGAGGAGGCACGGAAGAAGAAGTGGTTGATTCCATCTTCACCGACACACAAAGCCATTGAGAAGATTGTTTTCGACAAAACTCTATCAAGAGATTTGAGAGGACTGACAGAATTCTGTCACACAGGAGATTTGGAGGTGTTCCACAATATGTGCCTAAAGTACAGGCCAAAGCGCTTGCATTTTAGCTTTCGGGGCATGAAACATCGCACTCTACTAGCGGTCTTGGCCCATAACAGCAATGTCGGACGTGAACAATCTAGGACTAGGGGTAAAGTAAGGATGCCTCGCTACACTAAGGTGTTTTCAAAACGAAGTAAGCAATGGGTGATCAAACCAGTCTATGATGAAATACAGTTCGACTTTGTGAAAGGCCTTATTGTTGCTGTGTTAGAGAAGCACAGATATGGAATTTTGGACGTTTCTGTGCAGAGCAGTGATCCATTGCCACCGAACATTGCGACTGTGCCATGCCCACCCGAAGCACAGCTGATTGTGAAGTACAAATCCCGGTTTAAATAATTGCAATACGATTGTCTTTTTGTAAATAAATGTTATTGTACAGTGTACCTGTAAACCTAACCCCTACATTCACCATCATGGGTGGCGAACAAGCTGGGTGTCATCTTTGAATTCTCTCTATTCACCTCACATATGTGTATGTATATATTTTTCTCATGTCTCATCTCAAATGTAAATGCTGCGCACTGTTAACGGAGGGGAGGCTTGCATATTGCAAATAATAAAACAAACAAACAAACAATAAATCTCACTTTTAATCAACTCCTGTGGTACTTTTTACTTTCCCTGACCTTCCGCCAAAAATTAAATGTCTCAATTTGGGCTGCAAAGCTCGCAGACAACGGGGACAAAATTGGGGCACTTAGAACACGCCAGCCAAGCGGGCCGTGGCATTTGGGAGAGAAGCCAGTTCGCATTTGCACATTGAGGCGCACTACATAGACGGATTCTAAACTTCAAGTTCTCACAGATGCCTATACTACGTGATGTTGCAAATAAAGAATGCGAAGGACAGCGCCCAGATGAGGCCCACAAGTCGCACTGGAAGTATAAGGGTCTATTGTTTTTTTGACCTTGAGACAGGGACCATGGCGAAAGAACTACATTTGAAGGGAGTGCGCAATAACGTAAGAGACGATAAGGCGGAAAATTCAGAAACTAGACCGAGTTTCATTTTAGTTCAGTATACGAAAAATCGTTGTCAAGAGCACGGTCCGTTTTACAGACAGCATTACGATGAGACACAATGGAAATTTCAAATATAATGTAAGTAAATCTTTACACGCTTTTATACCGAAATGAAGATTTAATGAATGGATGCATGAATAAATGAATGAATGAAGAGCTAGGAAAAGAAAGTAAAACTGTTTGTAGTGGGCACATGGGCATGCAGGTCCACTGGTCTCACCGATCTCGGTCCTTGGCCCAGCCACTTTTCCCTGCACTGCCTACTTGCACTACGGGACTGTCTCTGTATCCTTCAGCCCCTTCTCCCGGCATTTACCTTGCACTTGCCACCAGCAGGCCCTATTATTTAATTTGTATTCAACTAACCATGTACAGCCCTTCCCCATGCGCGATCAGAAAGACACCTGGCCTAGTATGATCGTTGTCTGTCTGCCCTTGTTCCCCACCTGCCTCGTCACGCCTAGAAACACTTGAGTATAGGCGCGTTACAAATGCCATATCATATATCATATCATTCCTCATGCATGTAGACTGTCGTTTATCATTGTGTGTTGGCCTCGATTTATCTCGTTACTTTTCGCTTTGATTTTAGAGACGAACATACTCCATTGAACTATCCTTGCAAGCAAATAGTTTCTGATCGGCCGTAATAAATAAAATGAGTAATATTAATGAAGTTCGGTAGCGAGACTAATTATCATTTTTTTGTTTTCATAACAGGTATTTGATCCCTTTCTGCCACTGCCATCTGTTTGAGACACCGGCGGATGGATTCTTCAGCAGACACCTGCAGCTTTGTGTCAACAACTGGAGCACGATAACCATATTATGGGACGATCGCCAAGGGCCCACATGCCCTTACGCTCTACTAGTGGCTAGAAGCAACATATCACCCTTTAGGCTGGACTAGTGCCTAGTTGATGGAACAGCCTTGCGGGTCACCGTGCTTCCAAAGTGATTCTTTTTACGAAAATGAACACCCTGAGTACCATAAAGGAACAGCGCGTGACTCAAGATGAAACGGAACAGTTATTGTGGATACAGATAAAAGAAAATAAATGGCTTCCGGAGTTCATATGTCAATTGCTGAATATTCTCTAAACATTTAATGTCAAATAAATGTACTTTACCAAATGTACCGTGTTGCTGTTTCATTTTAAAGTACAGTTTCATATTCCGAATTGTGGCGCGCTGTGTTGTGAGTTGATCTGTGTTGGTTTCCGGGTTCTGTGTGGAGTCGCGCAGAAGACGACTGGGCGCGTTTGCCTACGCAGCACAGTAATGTCACGGGGAGAGGCGGGGAATATGAATGTTTTGATAATGTCAGGCTCAGGGGCGGGGGAATTGATTTAGTGCCGCAAAAGCAGGTCAGCCAGGGCGATAGGGGAAAAGATAGGATTATCAGAAAATGGCGGCTCCCTGGTGCTTGTTTTCGCGTGCGTTTAATGGACAAAAACTCGGGTAAGGTCCATAGGAAAGTTTTCTAAAATCGAGCCACTTAGGCTTAAAAAAACACCGCCGACCCGTAGGGACAATAAAAATGTTTACTAGACCATGCCTTTAAGTGGTGCCAGGCCTATAATTTCCAGTGCCAATATATTGCCCACAATTAGTGAGAGCTAATGTAGCGGATTTCAAATCTGTTCATTTGTATGATCCCAACCAAAATGTTCTGATTATATGCCAAGTACCAATTAGTTTACATTGGTGCTATTTGTTGTCCTCTTCTTTCTAACAGGTCCCCTCATGAGTAATTTGAAGGCTGGCTTAAGATGCATTGATGCTCCTGGTGGACACCAATTCCCCCAGTTTTCTTCCCGGGGCAGCTGTGTGGTTCATAGATAACAATGGAGATGCTTCCTAATGAAAACTGCAATGGGTTATTTCTCTGGGATTATCGTTGAGGGTGCCTAACATGAATCCCGCCTTGAATGTCTTTATCCCCCCCAAACCTACTCCTTACCCCACATTAAAGAATAATGTAAAACATGTTGTGGATAAGCGAACACCATGAGGTCTGTCGTTTTCCAGCAAAATCACATTTAAAGTGACACAATGAGCCCTCATTACAACGAGTGCGGACCCGTAATGAACGGTGCTGTTAAGGGACTGGCACCGTTCATTACGGGCCGCCTCATTACGAGGTCTGCAGCGGGTCCCGCTCTGGAACGCCTGGTCAGACCAGGCATCCTTAGCGGGATCCGCTAGCAGACCAGGATGCTAACAACGGGCCTGACATTAACAGGCCCGTTGTTAGCATCTTCCCCATTCCCATTGAGCCCTATGGGGGCTCAGATGGAATGGGGATGTACCGGGGGTTTACCGGGCCCTCCAAGGTCGGCATGGCCCAGTAAGTCCCCTTTTGCCAGACCCGGACCCGCTACCTGGTATGGGGGTAGCCACGACGCTAAAAGCGGCATGGCTTCCTCCATACTCGTAATGCAGCCCAATCTCTTTACTGAGGTCTACCTCTGCCAATGACAGAGCTTTGACCTCCTATGAACTCATACTTTTGCAGATCTCACAGACCAAAAGTGTGTATATAAAGCTGTGCTGTCACATCTCTGAAAAAAAAATTAAGTCAAGGCTCTAGTCCTAAAAATGGAGGAACTCTGAGGCACGCATTGGGACATGATGTCACAGGAAATGAACAAATCCTAAAATTGAATTAGATATGCTCAATTATATTCAACTTAAATTGCATAGATCAAATACACATTTGCCAAGAAAAACTGATTTCTTATTACTCTGCTGAATAACTATGAAAGGAATGCACTTTTAAAATCTAATAAATTTCCCCAAATCACGTTCTGTATTGCAGGATGGCAATATAAAACATTTTAGGGGCCAGTGCTGAGCTATTCATGTGGTCTTGTGACAAAGGGTCTCACCTCCCAAATGCAGAACCAGTGTTCAAAAGCAAGTACAGGATTAAACAATAAATATACACAATAGGGACAGCATCCGCCCTTTCAAAAAAGTGGGTAGGCGCCTTCCACCCACATGGTCCCTCGACTTGTGCCCTGATTTAAATGCTTTGGGGTCAGGCACATAGGTTATTGGTGGGGCTGGGATGAAAATATGCTAATTTCTTAAAATAAAACACACTCTGATATACACTTGTTTACAATTGGGTTAATTGTGTGCCCCATTACTAAATATATCAGTGATCATTCAATAGTATCTACAAAGTCACTACTAGTGAACACACATTCCCAGAACAGTTTTGCCCAAGATCACAAGGCACTCCAGTGCAATCAATCCCATCACTTTTGAATACCTATCAAAGCAGGGAAGGAATTGGGCCGGAAAGAGGCAGAGATGCGCTCCGGCAAAAACTGTGTTGCCTGACGCCATTCCTTGGAGACCCGTGGCCCATGCCCTTCCAAACTTGAGGAAGCTCTCTGCCCCCAACTCCCTGAGTCTCCTGAACGCTGCGTTTTTGAAGTGTCAATGCGTGCAGCGAACCATATGTAATGCATTAACAACCTACATCTGAAAGTTGCCCATTGCTTACCAGAATAGTCCACGCTCAATCAATGAAATGGTCCAAAGCTGTATACATGTCTCGCACTTTGCACACATTTCACTGTCATGTTGAATATTTGGACAGAACAAATAAACATTACACAAAGTGTGCATTGCATGCTCAGAAGGAATGCACATTTAAATTCATATCAGACGTTTGATAAGTTGGCAGCCATTCTTATGTTCCCAAAATACACTTTGTTTTTATGCAAAGCAGCCAGCATTTGATATTAATGGCACCCAAATTCAACACCTACCTCCACCCATCATTACCACCCACACCACAGACAACATGTCCCCGCCCCTGTTACCGCAACCGCCATAGAGCAGACCAGGGGCTTTAGCCCCCCCAAAAAAATGTTGGGGCTATTACCAGGGACTTTTGTCCGTTTAGAAATGGGAGGGAGTGATCAGAAGTGAGAAGGGTGGATAATGTTGCATGTTTTATCAAATAATGACAATGGCTTTAAAACCCAAGGGTGATTTGTGAGGCTCACATAAATCTGCATGATGCTATTGTGTCTTTGCATGCAGGATGTGGAGAATAAAACTAAAGCCATACTTGTATTGCTCAATATATTTCTATGACAATGCCCCCCTCCCCTCCTTCTATCTCACCCCTTGCACACCCCTCTATACACCCTCCCCTAACTAAGCCCTCCCTCCCAACCTCCACACCTTCATGCCGCCTCTTGTTGCACGTGGTAGACATGTTCATATGCTTCTCTTGCCACTTGGGGTAAAGCATCAGGTTTTGTGCCACCGACTTTGACTATGCATTTCAAGCTGCCTCCCTGCCACTGGGGTAAGGCATCATGTTTTGTGCCACAGATTATGACTATGCATTTCAAGCTGCCTCCCTGCAACTAGGGTAAGGCATCATGTTTTGTACCACCGATTTTGACCATGCATTCCTACCTGCCTCCCTGCAACCTGGGGTAAGCCTTCATGCTGTATGCTCCAACCTGTCATTCTTGCACTTATGTAACTAAGCTAAGTGAGGGCAGTTGTGTGCTATACAAATTCAAATAAATAAATAAATATAGTATATAGTTAGTTCACTATAAAAGGCTAGTTTAATATGTAATGTGTTTTGCTTCCAAGGCATTGCTATAAATAAAGTATTATTTAAGCACATGAAATGAAAAGCAAACCCTTAATAGAAATCTATATCAACAAGGACTAGGAAGATGTGCTCAGTTGCTTAAATTGTCTGCATCCCAGTTTCACCATTTAACCAAAGTGTGTGAGCCTGGGCAAATCATTTAATCACACTCTGTCTTATCTGCAGCTCTGTAAGTGATTCTGATTCACTTCAAAGTGTGTTAATATATCATGCTATTATAATAAAGAAACAAATAATGCCTATAGATTTGCTCCATATATAATAAAAGTACAATTTAGGTATTTTGCACCACAAAGTTATTTTGCCACTTGGTCACTTGAACTCACTTGCATGGTGCGTCCAAGTATCAAAGACTGATTGTGGTTCCTGTAATGTCCTTTTCTATAAAGTTACTCCTTGGTGCAATCCATATGCAAATTAGGAGGTTTTCATTTATTTTGTGCCAGAGGGTCTGGACAGAGCTCTAATAGATGATTTCCTGCATCGGTTATGATCCTGCAGTTTAACGTTTTTGTTGTGTTAAAATGCCATCTGCCACTAATGGTTAAACAAAAGTAGATTGGGGTAGAGGTGGGCTGTTTGGGGGTGTGAATGAGATGTATGGAATTGCCTATTTTCCTCACAAACCTCATTTGTGAGAAAAAGAAGCACTGTAGCAGGACTTTTTTTCGTGACTCACCCTCCTTTCCTCCCCCACTCTGGCAATGCTGGATACTTCCCTGCACCCGGGGCTGTGACTGAACTGAAGGAGGGCAATGGGCAGGCATGAAGGCGCTCGCGCTGAATGCAAAGCAGAATGATGCGCTGCAAGTCCTCTTAGCCTCCCTCACCCCTCAAACACTTGGTCACTGTACACCTAGTTGGTTGGCATCTATGCAGTATGTATCCTTACAGTAGTAGTAACGATAGATATTGCATAGATGCCTACTTTATTCAGTCAGGGGTGGACAGGGAACTAAAAGACTGGAAATAATTACTGGGGAGTCGGGGACCAAAAGAGTCCCTGGAAATAATTTTCAAAGTGGCCCCATATGGCACATTTTCAGCAAATCCAATGCTTTTACTTTGAGCAAATTTGGAAATACCACTCAAAAGAGGCCCATGGTGCAGAGGCCCACCGGGAAAACTCCAGAGCTCCCTATATGCCAGTCCACCCTGCATTCAGTCAACCCTCGACCCATGCATTCACTGACACTGACTCAGACACACTTGCACACGCACACTATACACTCTGCTAACAACACACACACACACAAACACACACACGGAAACTCAGTGTTTACATAGGCATATCAAATACAACACACATAACATACAAACACGCACGCACCAGTATTCATAACACGCAGGCATATACACATAAGTACATTAAGACAACATGATGGGCTCGCTCGCTGCTGGCGCTGCAGTGCTTACCTTAGAAGAATAGTCTTCTTCGGTCTGTGGGCACAGGCACAGCAGCAGCCACAGCCCTGGACACGGAGCTCCACGCATATGAGCTGCAGCTGCCAGGCAGTCAGTGCACAGGCAGAGGTGGTATGGACACGGGAAACCCATTCTCCTTAAACAAAACAAAAAAGTTTGCTTTGTATATGGTGGTTGGCCCGGGGCTGACCTTTGCAGGACCAAAGTGATTGCATAGCAACCAGCGCAGAGCGCGCCAGGCGTGCTCTCCAACAAAATTAAAACAAATAAACAAAGTGAGCAGCACTATTCTCCTCCTCCCTCGCAAAGCAACGTGGAGCAGAGGGAGGAGAGGTGCTAACAAAAAAAAAATGTGTGTTCCGTCTAAAAATGTGTGCTCAGAGCAATGCGGGCATTTGTTATTTGTGGGTGGGCCTTGCCCGCTCAGGCCCTACCCTGTCTACGCCTCTGCCAGGAAGCTCTTGCAGCTTCCTGGTTCCTGTTTGTGAGCAGCATGGAGGAGCTGAGGGACCCTGGAAGGCTGAACCAAAGCTGCAAGAAAAAGGTAAGAAGGATTTTTTTTTGTAATATGATGTGTGTTTTGCATGTGTGAAGTGCGTGTCAGATGTATGTATGTGAATGGTGGGTGAATGAGAAGTGATTTGATGTGATGTGTATTTTTGAATATTCTGGGTACGGGCCTGTGCCTATGTAGAGAATGCAATGAGTGGATGTAAGAGAAGGTGTGAGTGACTGGTGGGTGAATGAGAAGTGATGTGATGTCTGTTTTTGAATATTCTGAGTGGGCTGGTGTGAGCCTTTATAGAGAATGTAATGAATGCATGTAAGAGAAGGTGTGAGTGACTGGTGGGTGGGTGAATGAGAAGTGATGTGATGTGTGTTTTTGAATGTTCTGGGTGGGTGGGTGTGTGTCTGTGTAGAGAGTGCAATGAGTGGATGGGTGTGTGCCTGTGTAGACAATACAATGGGTGGAGGTATGAAAAGGTATATGACTGAGTGACTGGCGGGTGAATGAGTATGAATGTGATAGTATGTTTTTGAATGTTCTGGGTGGGTGTGTGCGTGCCTGTGTAGCGAATGAAATGGGTGCATGTAAGAGAAGTTGCGAATGAGTGACTGGTGGGTGAATGAGCATACATGTGGTAGTCTGTGTTTGAATGGTCTGGGTGGGCTTTGGTGTGTGCCTGTGTGGTGAATCCAGTGTGAGTGAATGCCAGAGTAGATGTATGGGTGAGTGTCCAGTGGATGAAAGGGGATGCATGTGTGTGTAAGGCCCTGGGAGACTGGGGATCAATGGAGCATTTCTTCCACATCCTTTATTGACTTTGCATGTTTTACTTGTATTTTTATGCAACAACAAGTTCATGTGTGCCCTTTGCTGAGTAGACTGGCATTTTGGTGCAGTCTAGCCATTGCCTAATGTTGCATGACATGTATTACTCGGCACCTTTAAAAAAGCAAGCATGATAAGCAGTGTGACCTTGCTAGACTTATGTTTTGGTGTAGCGGCCTGTATATATTTCACTGTAGCATGACTTATTAGCATGACTTATTAACTGAGCACCTATGATGAATCAAGCAAGATAAATGTTCTCATGGGTCTAGACTGGCTTACATTGGAACCAGTTTGGACAGGTTTTCATATTGTGACATGTCACTTTTAATGGTCAAAGTATGTACTTACATAGGAGTACTGGCATATATTGGCCGAGCCAGTTTTATGCCCAGTGCCTGTAATGCTACTGTAGGAAAAAAGTCTTAAATCAAACATATGTATGGTTTTATATGGGAATACTTGCATGTGTTGGTGGAGCGAGCATCGAAATGTATGGGCACGGCCAGCATAAAAATTATTTTTTTTATACTGGAATATATTGCAGGGATCGGCATTGGGAAATGCCCTGTGCACTTTTGGTGACTTGCATCTATTGTACTTTTTTCATGATTTACCCTACGCCCTTCAAGACCAATTGTTGGCCTTTTACCCACATTGTTGGCCTTTTACCCACATTTTCACAGAAAGTGTGCTGTGAAATGTACCATTTTAACCCATTATTCAAAACATTTACTCTGGGGAGGGAGAAGAATCCCTCTGGTCGACATTTTCGTTAGTTTGGTCTCCCTCACTATGCTCAGTCGCAGTCACATACTTGTGGCAAATATTTACACCCTCCAAAAAAACAACTCACCAGCAACGACTGGTTGTTGATATATTTGTGGACCAGGCACCGCCCCCTTCTATCTATGTTACGTTAAAGATTTAAGCTTTGATTGAAAAACATTTACTTCTTTCACTTGCAGTAGTGCATGCCCTTGTGGCGGCATAATCATGGACATTGCGCACATGTGGTGATCCAGACCGTCCCGGGCCAGGGTGTGGCGTGCCCTGTGCTTTGTTCACGAGTTGACGGGGGCCCCACAGCATGGCTCACAGGTGAGCTGCCAAATTTTGTGCTTCGCCATTGGGCACCACTGGGTTCTGACAAAGGGGTAGTGTGCAGTGCAAGCCTTGAAGTGTGCCAGTGAGTCCCGTGGTGAGAAGCAACTTGTGGCTGTTTTCAATTTTAAATAACTGAGTGGTGCTTTGTATTTATGTGTGCAGCAATGAAATTACCTTAATTCTTTAAGTCCTATGCCACCTAGTATTACGCTTAGATAATAAAAACAATGGGGGGTCTTGGGTATATTGAAAGAACCTTTCATAGGTATTATACTCCAGCAAAGATAACAATATCAGGTGTGCTGCCCTCTGTGCACGAAGAAAAGTCTAATAGCTTTCTTCTATCATAGTGGTAGGTGACTAATAGATACATTCATAACCAGGGAATTTTGTTGATACTAAATCCTGGTCAATGATTTCATTTTTAGGCCTTGCTCGTGCAGCATTTTTCTCCTGGTTAAACAGCAGTGCACGCCTCCTGTCTAATTTAAAGGATAGTTCCGGGACTTTTTTTTTATTGTCCCTACGGTTCGGCCATGTGTTTTTAAGCATAACTCGGTAGATCGTAGAAAACTTTCCTATGGACCTTACCCGACTTTTCGTCCATTAACGCACTCGAAATCAGCCGCCATTTTCTGATAATCCTATCATTTCCCCCCATCGCCCTGGCTCACTTGCTTTTGCGGCACTAAATCAAATCCCCCGCCCCTGAAACAGACTTTATCAAAACATTCATATTCCCCGCCTCTATCCGTGACGTGACTGTGCTGCGTAGGCAAACGCGCCCAGGTGTCTTCTACGCGACTCCACACAGAACCCGGAAACCAACACAGATCAGCTCACAACACAGCGCGCCACAATTCGCAATATGAAACTGTACTTTTAAATCAAACCGCAAGATTGTAAATTTGGTAAAGTACATTTATTTGACATCAAATGTTTAGAGAATATTCAGCGATTTGCATTTTTATTTGCTCAGGTTCCAAAAAGTTCGTTTTGAGGCACGCGATGTTCCTTTGCTGTACACAGTGTCTTAGATCATCTCACAATACAGCGCCACAATTCGGAATATGAAACTGTGTTTTAAAAGCAAACTGCAAGATTGTACATTTGGCAAAGTACATTTATTGGACATCAAATGTTTAGAGAATATTCAGCGATTTTCATTTTTCTTTGCTCTCGATCCAAAATAGTTCGTCTTGAGGCAAGCGATGTTCGTGTGCAGTACACAGGGTGTTGGTTTACGATAACATAAGCTCTTCGGTCGCACTGATAATCGCATGGCTGTTCCAACAACGAGGCACTAGGCCACCACAACGGTCTGTATGTTGCATCTAGCCGTTAGTACCGCGTAAGGGCATACTTGTACTTGGCGATCGTCCCATAAAATGGTCAGGGTGGTAACGTTGTTCACGCGGAGAAGCAACTGGCGGTTATAAAAGCCATCCGCCGGTGTCTGGTACTCGTGACACAGACAATAATGGGTGAAGTACCTGTTTGAAAAACATAAAAAATGAAATTAGTCTCACCATCAGATCTTTATTAAAATTATTCATTTTATATATTCGGTCGGTAAATTATTTCATAGCTAGGACAGTGCAACTGGGTTTTAAACGTCAAGGGGGGGCTGTAGGATACTGAGACAGTCCCCCAGTGCAGGGGTTGACAGGGAGTGCAGGTGGAGAGTGGAAGGGCCCAGGACCGAGATCGCAGACAGTGGACCAGTTGTAGCAGGGGAGAGGGAGAGAGAAAGCAGAAGCAAAGAGGAAGGTTTTGAGGTGCTTCCGTAAAAGGAGACGGTTCTCCCCAAGATAGTGCGCGGTACAAAACAATATGCCACATAGAACGAACAAGTCCAACTTAACCCGTCTTTAAAGCTACTGTATAGTAATTAAATTGCGGTATAAACTCATCTAAAGAGTTACTTACATTATATTTGCATTTTCCATTGTGTCTGTGCGTAGGGCAGTCCCGAAATACCACTCCTTCTATGCAGACGTTATTTCTTCTAATGAACGAACATGAAATGGCTTTCGTTTCTGAAATTATATTCATTATCGTTTCTTACGTGGTCCCGGCCTGTCAAGGTCAAATAACAATAGAACCTTATACTGAGTCGTGGGCCATTCTGGCACCCTAGAAAAAATCAAAGCAGCTGACCTTCACTTTGAACGAGCACACATTCCTAGTTAGCTACATTCAGTGTAAGGCCGTCTCACAGGACTTGAAATTTACACTCCATCTTTGCATTTTGTCTGCGTGCTTTGCAGCCCCACAGAACCATAAATACGTAGACATTCTATATTTTTTGAAAAATGATTTATATTACTGTTTGGTTTAATTTAATGCGCAAATGAACAAGGGTGGAGAGACACATTGCATGTACACTGAGCAATCACTTTTATTTACACAATACATAGCTACACATATTCAATGGGCCTGCGACATGAGGAGACTCGAGAGAACAGACAATCAAATTACAACCATTTAAACCGTGATGTGTATTTCTCAATGAGTTCTTCTTTAGGTGGACATGGAACAGAGGCAATGTTGGGTGGCAATGCAGTTGTCCCCTGCACAGGTTCGTTCACAACTCCATTTATGTGCCTATCTAGGACGTCAACAATAAGTTTCTCAATAAACTCATATTGCATATCCTCAAACACTGGTTTGATCACCCATTGTTTACTTCTTTTAGTGAAGGCCTTATTGTAGCGAAGCGTCCCTAAAGTTCCGGTCGTCCTACTTTGTTGACGGCCAACATTATGGTTATGTGCCAAGACCGCTAAAAGAGTCCGATTTATCATGCCCTCCATGCCAAAATGCAATCGTTTTGGCCTGTACTTTAGGCACATATTGTGGAACACCTCCAAATCTCCTGTGTGGCAGAATTCCGTGAGTCCCCTCAAAGCTTTTGTTATAGTTTTATCAAATACAATCTTTTCAATGGCTTTGTGAGTGGGTGATGAAGGAATCAACCACTTCTTCTTCCGTGCCTCCTCTGTGGACAAATGGCCATGTTCACAATTGTGGAAATGTTGGTTCGTGTTCCATCGGTGAACGTTCGTACAGTGTGGCATTACTGACCGCCATTTTTCCAGTAGAATTTCCAACGACCCTCCACATGTTTTTGAGCTCCACCAAAGATGGTTGCTGATTGACTTGGACCACTGTGAAATACCTTGCAATTCTTTTTTTTTACCTGCAGCCGACAATTTTTTATTGATTGATTTTGCAAGATGCCAAACGTCAAATTGGTGATTTATATTTTTGTACTGTTCTCTCATTGTCTTGGCAATTGAAACGTGTCTGTCCGTGGCTATCAGGTCGATCACCATTCCCCGCGATTGTAGTTCTTGCAATGATGCTACAAAGCCAACTTTCTCCATGGCCACTGAGGATGTACTTTGTGACACCTGCACGACCACCGAACTCACAATTTTCTTACTTTCCATGTCCTGAAAGTGGTAGGTGCAGTACTTGGCTGAAAATCCTGGGCTGTCGCACTGTCCATCACCGGCTAGCCTGAACCGTTTGCCCGCGAATGTACTATCAATAGACATTTTTTCCATTCTCCAAGCTTCGCTAATGGCTGGAAATAGATAATCGGTTTGGTATTTGTAGAACTGAGTTTTCGCAATGAAATGGATTCCCACAAACTGAAAGAAAGACTCTAATTTTTTAAAACTTGAACCACTAAAAAGTGCAGCCGCTGCACAAAGTAGATTGCCTGCTGGCAGTTGTCCCAGCATAGGTTGTGCAGACCATGAGAAAGGATGATATTTTGTACAGGTGGCATGTATTTTAAGGTTAGTGCCTCGAATTGCACGAGTCACATTAATGAATGGCTCCCCACATACTTCCCCACCAACCGAATGCCCACATTTCATCCGAATAATAATATCAATCAAACAACTATCGAATACAATGAATTTGGCCTCTTTCCTTATACTGTCACTCTGCATCCCAGCTGGTTCGGCCTGTAACGTTGAGGACATGTCACTCACATGAAAGGTAGAATCTCTGATATCGTCTTCCGCTATGTTCAGTGATATTGATGGTGTTTCATTGTCGTCCACTTCATTCTCTTCCATTGCAACATCTGTTCCTTCTCCGGAGATGGGTGAATAAAACAATTTCTTCAACTTTCTCGCGGTCTTAGTTTTTGCGGGTGTGGATTCTGTGAATTGATCTCCGACTGCATCCGAACTACCAGGAGGACATTCACTATCAATGGCTGGTGGTGGTATAGCTCCGTTGTCAATCACTTCATATTCTTCCCATTGGCACGATGCATCTCCAGTCTCAAGTCCCTGCCAAAAGGTTTGACAAGCAACATCTCTCGTTCGCTTCACTGTCTGTGTAGATCTAGTTCGTACACCCACTCGCAACTAGAGGACAGATTGGAAAAGGGATGTTCAGTTTAAACACAACTTACAGTATTGAACTATTAACAGTGAAAAACAACATAATATAGTGAACAGGACACTAACCTTCTTTTGCTTTCTTTTCTTTGAAACTTTCTTGCCTCGAACTTCAACATCAGGACGCTGTTGCTCCGACTCGTGTGTGCATGTCTCCACTTCCTCTTGCGCTGCAACGACTATATTTTCATGATAAGCACATCCATCACGCACTGACGCTCCATCGACTCCCTGAAACATAGAACTTTCATTAGTATGTATAATAATATCGAAAACACAAAATGTACTTGGGGACCAATACCCACGTACATCTCAATAGCAAAACACGAATGAACGCTTTGTGTAGAACATTCAAACGACAATTATTCACGCATTGTTGATCTAGTTAGATGGAACTGTCAAGATCCATACCTCGGGCTCCTCATAGACTTCCATTGATGATATTATTGAAGATGATGCTTCAGTGACTCCCTGAAACACAGTAATTGCATTAGTATGGTTTTCTATTTTGATAAAAAGAACAGAAACTTTGTGCAGGCGTGAACGGCTCATCTAAATAGACCTGCACAAATGATCAGTTGTCTAAAATAAATAATGGATATGTAAAAATGATTCGATTTGCTCGATCGTTGGAAGTGTCACCACCCAGAGATCTGCATCAACTACTAGGGGTGATGTTCTTGTAGAAGAAGCTCCGTCATCTCCCTGAAACATAGTACTTGCGTTAATAAAGAAGGAAGTATAGCGGATGTAATCACGTCATATGATTTCGCTTGATTGAACTGTCAGTATCCATACCTCGAAATGCATAAGAACATCAAGGGACGATGTAACTGCGGTGCACACTTCTGCAAGCTGTTGCGCCGACCCGTAACTGCACGCTCCCCCTTCTTCTTGGACTAATGCTCCATCGACTCCCTGAAACATAGGACTTTCATTAGTAATGAACACAATATTGAAAAAAGAAGACACATAGGAGGGCGACGACAGAAGGACACATCAATGGCTAAAAACGAAAGAAACATTGTGTGTAACAATCACGCTACAAGAATGCAAGATCTGATGATCTCCATCGATGGAACTGTCCTGAAACGTACCTCGAGCATCTGAGTGACATCAACGGTAGTCGTCAATACGTTGGACTCCTCAGCATCTCCCTGAAAGACAGTACTTGAATTATTTTGGATAACAATAATTATAACTGAAAACAAAGACTAGAGGACGAGTACAAGGGTGTACCATTAGGTAAAATAATTACACGATAAATTAAAACTATTGATTTACATGCCTAAAACAAGTCAGTGGCAGAATAGCCAAGTAAGATTACCCGATAGGCGCTTGAAGTGGCTGATGACTGCAATAACGACACGGATGGAGAATCTTCCGCCTTCATATTGAGTGGATACATAAATGGGGAAATTATTGTTAGCTAATGCTACACACTACCGCAAGGCCGAGAGATAAATACGTAAACTTGACTCACCAGTGGAGGGATGTGGACGAATAGAGTGGGAATAGCGGTTGAGAGCAATTTTCGCCTCGCTCGCGGTGTGTTCTTCTTTATTAGCAATGATGTGGAGTACATGTCAGAGGTAAAGTGCCTGCTGCAGATGCGGTATCGATCACCCCTCTTGTCCGCAAAGACTTCTAGGACTCTACTTTCAAGCTCAGAGGGTGGATATCCGCAATATCGGACCCATTCTCTTATCTGATCTATTGTCTTAGGGAAAACATGCATTATAGTACCTTCAGATTTATTATGGGTCTTCGAAGGGCAACCGCCAATGGAACAGGCAGGCATTGTGGAAAGTTCTGAAAAGTAAAGATCAACAATTCTCTATGAATATCAATGTGTTACAAAATTAAATGACATATAAAAGGTTCAATGCAAGGTATGTTTTGGTTCTTGGAACTATACACGTTATTCACATGCGGATAAGTATTTGAATAACTTTAAAAAAATAGAAAAATTATTTGACTAAACTCAGAACATGTGACTAGTTCCTTGCATGTACTGTCTTGAACGAAAAGAAATTGGACGCAAAATGAGTATGGTACATGGCCTTACCTTGACGAGCAAACAGTTAGATGCAGGGATCAGAGTAGTTTCTTGTCGTAGAACAGGGAGCAGTTCACAGGTTGCAAACTGACGAGTTTCCTCGAAGTGGTCACGGAAGTTCACAGAGACGAAGAGCAGATAACCAGCACCTTCACGGGTTGACTAGCAAAGCGCAAAGAAGTTCTCATTAGAAATATGAAGTGGGTTATAAAGAATTCGAAACAGGGGTGTGTTTGTGAATGAATGACGTGTATATGCCGTGGCATTATGCGGTTTGCAGGGGGCCGTCCAGCGTGAGGGGGGATGCTTGGCAGGAGACACGGGGTCTGGAGGTATACATGGGAACAACAACCCATGCTCTATAGACCACTTTGAAGTGTACATGGTCTTTGGCACCTCTTGGCCTTTATCGCTCCCTGACAGCTCCACTTGGCAGCACAAGTACCCCGGTGCGAACTGCCTTTGATAGGGCGGGGGGTGGATTGGGGCGGTGGTCGTGCAGACAAGACACAGGAAGACTCGTGAATGGAGAAACACTTATGTGGATTGCAGGGGGCCGTCCAGCGTGAGGGGGGATGCTTGGCAGGAGACACGGGGTCTGGCGGTAGACATGGGAACAACAACCCATGCTCTATAGACCACTTTGAAGTGTACATGGTCTTTGGCACCTCTTGGCCTTTATCGCTCCCTGACAGCTCCACTTGGCAGCACAAGTACCCCGGTGCGAACTGCCTTTGATAGGGCGGGGGGTGGATTGGGGCGGTGGTCGTGCAGACAAGACTCGTTTGCCGCAGGGCCTCACCAAGGAGAGGCCATCTAACTGCATGTAAGAGGCAGGCTGCAGGATCTAGTACATGGAAGGCAGGGGGGTGAGTTTATAAATACCTCACCCTCCCAGGAGAATATATGGGTGCAGTTCACCCTGGAGACCCTGGATGCCTAGGCAGTTAGTCAGCAGCAGGCTGGCCTGTGGTGGCAAGGCGGCACGGGCCAGAGGGGGTCATCTCTGTACCCGGTGCCCAAAAGGATTATTTATTATGATCAACCATATTGATTATTTACCTATAACCATGTTTTGTATCAATAAAATCCAACGGCCTTCCTTTTATTGCCAACGCTTGAACAAAGTGGTGTGGTAAGTATTTTTGGGGTCGGAGGCAAGGCCGGGAGGCTTGATGCCAACCCGCAAAATAACATATGTATGTCTGCTGCATATGGGTTCAACGGTTATGTGGATTGAAGGTGGGCGGCCAGCGTGAGGGAGGATGCTGGCCGGAGACATGTGGTGTGACAAGACAAGGCACAGGAAGACTATTCAATGGAGACACACTAGATTCATTTAAAAAATCAAAACAACCATTGTTAAAATATATGTTGGGTTTTATTTTAGATCTTAATTTCAATTGAACATAAATAATAAACATTACACATTGTAAAGTTGCGGTTGCAGCACATCCAGGGAAAATCCGCGGTATTGTCCACTGTCGCTGGGGAAATGTTGTCTAATGGCAAGTACCGCACAGGCAGGTATTACTCTCCGAACGCGGTGTCCGAGCCTCCCGTGAAGCCACCAAGTGAAGCAACGATAGGCCACCAGCCTGTACCACCTGTGAAAATGAAAGATGCAAACTGTATTAAAATGACAACTTTCTTATCACTGTCGATTCAGGTAAAAAATGTCATTCTGCTTTGAAAAAAATTCTATCTAGAAAATGCACAACATGGAACCAATTTACATGCATTCGAATGATGAGACGACCATGAAATAGTAGTGGCATCACTGACATCACAACCAGAGTATACTTACTCGTTACTCGGATTACGCGGACGAACAGTGCCGCAAAGTTCGTGCATAAGCACCATCATCATCCTCAACACGGTCCGTGAGAGGCAGGCTTCCCTGAACTCTGGCAGCTCGGTGATGCATTGCGGACTTGGCTCGCCTTCCGAAATGTAGGCCAGGCATCCCGAGTTTTCTCGGCAGCAGCAGTTCTCCTCCTCAGTTGGCATTAGCTCGCACCGATTGCACGTGCACCAGGTGGAGACGCCGTCCATGCGACATGGTCCAGGCTCTTCATCCGTTGACTGGTCCTCCCAACTGCCGTCCGAATCCCCATCGTTTTCGCGTGCTTGCCTTTCCAGTAGTTCTTCCTCGGTGTACTCGGGCTCGTACATATACGGCATTATTGTAGCCATTGTGTGGTAAAGAAAGTAAAATAATTTACAGAGATGGTACAGGTGTTCACAAGGCCGAGAAGCGGCGAAGGTAGCTGACCAGAGCACAGAAACGAGTCACAGAATACTCAAAGTAACACAGAGAGAGTAATGGAATCGAAAATCTGCTGCTGTGTGTTGTGAAACGGTGTGTTTATACTTATTGAGGAAAGAGGCGTCCTGCCATTTCCATGGCGACACGTCATTAGCTGAGGCGCAGCGATTGTTGACACGAAACGTGCTTTGGCGTTGGGAAATGGGCGGTACGCGTCTGCTGATGTCAGGCTCAGGGGCGGGGGATTTGATTTAGTGCCGCAAAAGCAGGTGAGCCAGGGCGATGGGGGGAAATGATAGGATTATCAGAAAATGGCGGCTGATTTCGAGTGCGTTAATGGACAAAAAGTCGGGTAAGGTCCATAGGAAAGTTTTCTACGATCTACCGAGTTATGCTTAAAAACACATGGCCGAACCGTAGGGACAATAAAAAAAAAGTCCCGGAACTATCCTTTAACACCGCAACGCCACAGATAACACGTGCTTCTGTATCCATTGATCTATAGATGTTTTATACACTAGCTGTAGCCTGCGTTACAGATTTTGGTCACCCCATTACAAATACTGCATTATGTATGTTTTACATATAGACCCCACATTGAATCTGGAAAATGGCATTCCCCAAATGTGTAATCGTGAACAAATCATGCCTCCCTTTGTGCCTCGGTTCTTATATCTGGCTGAAATGAAAGCACCTGAAAACACAGGTGCTAGATGCATCTAAAAAATCGGAACATCATTTGCCATCACTTCCTGTGATGTCACTTGGGGGTGGGGTCACATTACTTCACTTCTTGTGAAGTCATCAGGGGTCAAGGGTTGTGTGGTGTCACTTCCGCTACAACTGGCATTTTTGTTAAATGACGTCCCTGGAGGCATTGTGCACATCAATGAGGTTGAAGGATTGACAGGTTGTGATGTGAATGGAACTTTAATGGTGAGTTGGCTTGACTGGATTCAATGGCATGAGGCAGTTCAGCAGCGGAATCAGCTCAGAACTAAGAGAATCTGTGAAACAGTGACTCAATGTGAAATCTGACTAGCTGGACTGTGCTTGAAGGGTCTTGTAGCTGCTTGAAGATGTGTAGAGAGCCATCAGAGTAACTATTTATCCTGCTCTTTCTTTCCAGCCAGGTAGGTTGCCCGGAACACTTGCAGGTTTGCTGCTTCAGCGCACTGAGTTCTTGTTACTAGTGTCCCAGAAGAAGGCAGGCTTTCCCAACACCTTTAAATATTCCCATAAAGTGCTACGGTGAAGGTCTGAACCTTCCTTGGAGTTCCTTATATTTACCCCTAAGGGCTGTGTATTTTGTGCAGGCTTTACCCCAACAGGGTTCCAGTAAATCTACTTTACAGATGAATCTTCAGGATGGTTTTTCAAGGCAATTCAAAGACGATGAAATGAATTGGGTGTGGTCAACCTCACCCCCTTATAAAATCAAGTGTCAGGTTTCCACAGTGGATTGGATAGGTCCATTCTAAGCCTTCTGTTGGGGACCATCCTTGCTGATTTAACAAGGGTTTTGCCTTCTGATGCCATTTCCCAGAGTATCTTGTCTACCTGAATTTAGGAAATGCCACAGGAATATGTCTAGGCATTTCTGAGAGGGCAGTACCATTCTCCTGGGCAATGATCCTCTTCTAAGCTACACTTATCTTCCCTTCAAAGAAGCAGTTTTCCATTTAACCACATGGGGGTATATCTTGTTTCTCTGGGAAGGTTTCAGTCTTCCCAGCATTGAACAATGGGTCCTCCATGGCTGGGGCCAACATTTGTTGTGGATGTAACCCTACACCCCAGACAGAAATATTTAAAAACTCAGGACAGTTTCAGGAGTCAAAGGAAACCAATTAATAATAAAATGACATCAGATCACTGTTGACATTTATAACAGTACCTCTTCATTTTAGCTCACTATAAAATAGACTGGGAATACACACTTATATATCATTTGCATTGTTGGTGCCCGCTGTTAAATGCATTCCATTGCTGTTGGAATTAAAGCAGTTCCAGTAGGCTGTTGAATGTATGTTATTCTGTAGTAGCCTTGTTGCCAAATCACATTGCGCTGATGGGGTGTCAGTGGATCAGCAAAAGTTCACATATGTGTGCTACAATTATTTTTAACATGGTGCATTGGAAAGTGAGTACTGTTTAGCAGAGGTCATTTCCTGGGGGAGAAATCAGGGAAAATGCCAAGGGTAGCGGAAGTGACATCAGAATGCCACGTCCCCAAAAGTGACGTCACAGGAAGTGATGCCATTTGAGCCTTCCCCCATGTGACATCAAAGAATGTGATGTCATTTGCCCACACTCCCACGTGACATCACAGGAAGTAACATCACAAAGCATTATCCCTTAGTACACTAAGACAAATATGGTTACGATATCACTGTATTTTATACAAGAATGGATCATCATATGTAGCATAGTGTCAGGTATCAGGTAATAAAATTGCGGTCGAAATGTTGCAGTAAAAAGAATTGTGGCAAAAATGCTGTGGTTTGACCTGGTAAAGGTATGCCCCATTATACCATTTAAGGGAAGCAGGGACTGTGGGGGTGTCCCCCACTCCTCTTAAATGGTATAATGGGTCCAGGGGTTGCAAGGATGTCCCCCGCATCCTTTACATGGATTGCAGCGCAAAAACCACAGCATTTTTGCAGCGATATTTTGTAATCACAGAAATGTTTGCTGCAATTTTATCACATGGAACCGTGTGTCAAGGCCCAGGTTGCCATGGGAAGTGTATGAACCCAAATCCCCTCTTTATGTGGATCCACTCTGTTATTTCAACAGGACGACAGAGCGAAATCACATTCTGGGGGCACAGGGACGGATAGGTGGCCATAGGGATAGGGGAAAGCCAGGATAAAAGGGGAGAGGGAGAATATTTCACCAGAGAACATGTATTCTTCTAGTCGATAGCATCCACAGTCTTCAATGATTTTGGTACTTAACCCATTTTCTTCTGATTCGACAAGTTACATTCAGTGTTGTGTTGTACTGTTTGCAGTAGTTTCATGGACTTCCTTACTCCTGCGCAAAACAGCCAAACGTCTCTGATGTTCATCTTCTTTAGAACCTAGAGCTAAGTTTAAAATGGGTTTGATTAGTGCATTGACAAACACTGCTGCTTGATCATCTTCCTGTATCTCTTCAAAGTGATTGCATAACTCGAGAGGAAAAACATTTTTTACAACCATGACAAATCTACCAACCACTACAACATTCCCACGAAGAGATTCGGCATGAATTTCATCAGCATTCTGAAACTAAAGTTATGAAGATGTCTTAACACCAGGTGAGCGTGCTAATAATTGGCCTGTTGCTTGTAGGCCATGTGAGAGGGTTTTCAAACCTAAAGAAAACATTGGGACACATATCGTGGACAAAGGAGGAGAGAGTCTGCCCTCTGCCTAACCGGAGCCTGAACAAGTTTTCTGTGCCCAATGTGGGGTTCCCGGTCTGGCATAAGTCTAAGGATGCCCCACTGCCCACTGGGCATGTCCCTTGTGCATGCTAGTTCTGCGTTTTTCATTTCCTGGAGCACTATTTTGCTCAAAGTAAAGGTTCATGCATCGCAGAACCCCTGTCTGTGCTATAAAATAATCAGACAAATCCCTAGGCAGCCTGTGCCACTTATATGCCATGCTCTGATCCTAAACACTGGATAAGAAGGTGATTGGCCTCAACAGGTAGCTCTATTGCACTCAACAGTAGAGCACTTCTTTCCTCTCAATCCTGGGCAGCAGAGGTGAGAAAACACTCTTTCAACTAACATATCATGGAAGATAACAGGCGTTAGAGTGGAGGCAATACATTTTGAATCCCCTCAGCCTTAAAAACGTACTCATGTTGTTATTGAGCCTTAAGTTGTCATGGGACAAGATGGTGGTGAAGAGCGGTAGTTTGGCCAAGGTGGCAGAGTCTGTTAAAGGGGCATAATCGGGTAAAGGTGAAGAGTCTGGCAAAGAGGGAGTACAGTTGGGGTGGGGCACATGCATTTAGATGGGATTAGGGCAGCAGAACACCTAAATGCGGCACGGCCTATTGAGACTTGTGTTGGGGTGGGGTGCAGTCAAGTTAATAGATTTATAGTATAACTTGTTCGCGCCACCTGCAGTTTGTTTTTCGCTTCATGCAGTTACCAATGGAGAACAGGATACCCTCTTTCTTTGTTTGTACTGCTCAGGACAAGCCCTAACCTCTCCTGGATACTGACAGCACGTTTAAGTTTGTTACACAGTTATGTGATCACGACAGAGAGAGCATCCATCAGAGATTGACATCCTCATGTAGTGGTCTATGCTTCTCAGAGAAGAACCTTATTCGATAGCCTTAAATAACCCCACACATTCCTTAACTATGTGTGCAATTCTCGTATTCCGATACCCTATGCACCGTTTGAGAAGTGAATTAAACTTTGAAGAGAAGAGGTTGAAAAACCGCTGTCGACCGCCTGGGTGGAAGGGTCGTATTGGGCGACAGGAAAGCAGCTGGACTCCATGCACCCATGCACTGAAGAACGCAGAGCACAGAAATGTCACGTGCAAGGTCACCACGCAGACACGGCAGTAATCTCCACACCGCATGAGTAACCCATTACAGTTGCAAGCGCAGACGGTTAAAGCCTCCCACTACTGGCAAGTGCACGCACCCACTACCCGTGTGTGCCCAACCCTCCCCATCCGGTGAACGGCAAGTAATGTGGATGTGCCCGTTTTTAAAAAAGAAAGCTGTAAGGTGGCGACAGGCCTGATAAGGGCATTCCGGCAGCGCCAGGTCGTGGCTCTCGACCATTATCCCCCACACTCTCTCTAGGAATCCAGTGCTCTCACTGACCTTGGAGGTGTCTCTGTTGGAGGGAGCCATATCTGCGGCTGGTTTGGGCTGTAAACTCGCAACGCTGATCAGCACGATAGAGAACCAGCAGTGACGTGCTGCTGCTGTACGAGGCAAGCCGCAAAATGGAGGAACCCACACGCGGCACTGTGCTTTGGCCATGCCCCCTCAGAGGTTGCAAGAGATTGGCAGAGGTCACCAGCCAATCGGCATAGGTCGCTCCTGCAACCTCTGGCGACCCCTAAATGGCGACCCTGGGAGAAATACATCTCATTTTGCCTAGCAAAAACTGAAAACACTCTGGCTAGTACACCTTCACAGATGGCATTCTGTCACACGCCCCATGCCAAACATTTTCCAGCAAAATTCTCAAAATCAACTCATAATCAAGGAAAACACACCTACTGAGGTTGTCTGCATTGAAGTGTTAAGGCCCAAGCATGATGTATGATGTACTTCCATATTTATTCACTGTAGAGATATGGACAAACAAAAAGGTTTTAGAGGTTACCCTTGTGTAGCCATTAATCCCCTAAGAGGCATGTGAGTAGTGTGCAGAATATAATTTCGCAATGCACAATCTAAAAAGCTAGGACTAGTACACCCTTGCACATGGCATTCTGTCATGGTCCTCCACTTCACGACTCGACTGGATTCTCTTGTCTTGACGTGGTGAATGGGGAAGTTGGTTTGCATTAGTAGCTCAGCGATATTTCAATATTGACTTGGTCATCTAAAAGTAGCTTGAATCGAGAAATTCTGCATTTTGGAACCAGCACGGACAAAGGCAGCACCTTTGGGCTTGCTGCGCTGTGGGTGGCTTCACCAGGCCCCTTTAAGGAGAATGATGATTCCCCTGCATTTCACTGTATTAGACAATATTTGAAAGGTGTTTTCCAGTGCCAGCTACAGTCCTGGTCAGCCTTTCTGTGTAGCAGAAATCTTTAATCTTCAGTGGAAGGCAAGCCATTCTCCAAGCAATGACTTCTCTTGTTGACCCAGTGGTTAGAGAGGAAGCTGCCAGCTCTCTTGGAAATCTTGTCATCCCTCTTTTGAAGGGACTTTGAGCAGCTGAAGCTGCAACACACATCTTGGTATGAGCAGCCTTCATTTTGTAAATGGGGGTTTTCACACGATATATAGTCAAATCCTTAGAGAGAATTGGTACTTTTTTCAAGCATCCTGTTAAATGCCAACCTATTCTCTGTTACGGATCTTCCCTCTTCCGCTGTGTCGGACCTTGATTTGCAGAAAGTCAGGCGGTTTAAGAAGGACGTGATGTACAGTAATACCCAACATGGCCAAAATCGTCTTCTTTTATCTCTATTGCCTCTTGGATTCCCAGAACCTCCCCTCCCTCCATGCTCTCCTGCATACCCCTTTTCATTCAGTTTCTTCCTGAACTCTCTGAAGTTCTCCACTTTATTCAAATCTGGGGAAAGAACATTCAAAAAGAAGGTGCAGGATTGCTAAAGGATCACACCCTAATTCAGGATTATTGGCATCCAGGGGCATTAGTAGAGCTGATAACGCTGTATGCAATATAGGGTCTGAGTTTACCCTGGATAAAGGTTTCCAGTTAAAATCTAGGAGCCCAGTGCAGGAGCAATAGTGTCTCTGAAACATAAGTTCGAAATTTCACTTGCAGCTATAGATTGTCTTCTTTCATATATTTAAGTGACATGTTTAAGCGATAATGGAACTTGGTAAGGGCTCTAGCCTATGGTAATAGACTGCTGCCATTATGTAATGTCCAGAGCGAAGTGAAGGCATTCGTGACAAGTGGCAAGCAATCTACACATGGTAAAGCCCACTCCTGAGGCCAATATCACGATAAGCAGTCATGAAGGCGCCCAAAACTTCCAGGTCAACCAAAAAAAAGGATAACGAAATGGAGGGCCTGGATGTGTGTTAGCCAGGCATAGGGTGCAGTGTTGTCTGGGTAGGGTAGGGCAAAAGTGGAACTTGGAGAGAAGGAAGAACGAGGTGTTGGGCCAGGTGAGGTGGCCATAGCAAAAGCAGTACCCATTTGAATAATGGTCAAGGGGACAGAGAGGAATCGGGGTCTGGGACGAAAACAAGCCTGGTTTGAAAGAGAAATGGCAGCCACTTGGAACATGGGCTTGTTCTTGAAGATTAAGCCTGTGTCCCTCACCTCCTGAACGGATGCTCAAAATTCTAAGACTGATAATCAGCACTATTGCATTTAGCTCAAGGTCTAACCATTTAACTAAGCTTCTTTTGCATACAGGTAAAACCATGCTCTTACATACTCTCTCAAATGTTTGTGCCACAATATTAAAATTGTCTTAATGGCATTAAAATGATAAGACATGTGTACATTAGCCATGTACTGCCTTGCCTTATGTGTATTAGGCAGCAAGACAAGCAGATTTTCAGACTTTTATCCAACATTCAAAGAGATATAATTTTCCTGCTTCAACAAAAGGACAACCGCCTAATGACTTTGGCCCCAATTCATCAGATGATTGCAAACCTAGTAGACACACTAAACTTCAGACCAACGCCTGAGAACAATTTAGGTAACGCATATGTACCCCTCTTTCTTCTTTGCAGACAAGCGTCTTTCGCCTTCCTAGGCTGATTCTGCTTTGAATATGCATTGAATCTGTCCTACATTTTTTTCAGATTAAGTTTCTGTAAATTTAACTTATTGTATTCCAGCATATTAGTAGTTCACGAAACAGCGGATTACAAAAAATATTAATCACAAACAAAGATTCGAAAAAATGCCTCAAGAAAACGCATTAGAGATACGCTGGTAAAGGAAGTAATTTGGGTGCACAATACAGCATTTGCCAGCAATAACTTATATTAATTGACCACAACCACAGTAAATAATCCCTAGTGAAAATTGGGTTATTCATGAGGTTGATGGTCAATTAACAACTGCTATTTCAAATAAATGTAGGCAATCATGCCAATGGGAGCTGGAGCCTGGCTTGCTCGCCACTCATGCCGGTGTAACATAGCTGTGCTGTATTGTATATCATACCAGTGGTTCATGGGGTCTCAGTTTCTCCCATGTATTGTCTTTCCCCTGGCTCTCAGCTTTTCCCTGTGTTATAAATAGATAAATACATATGAATCATGTGATGCAAGTTCCTATTGGCATCCAACAAATATGCTGAAATATTTAACATCAGAAAGAAGATGAGTGCCCCGGATGTGGGCCTTCTTGCTTATGCCCCCTCAATATTCCTGAATAGTTGCAGACCTCAATTACGTTGCAAGTTAAAGTCATGTCTCCTACTTGGCCATCCTCCATCTGAGGCCTTCTCTTGGTTCTCTTTCCTCAAGCGGATTTCCTCCTCGGACACTGTTCCCACTGTAAAGAAAATAAAGCCATCTGTGAAACAAGTCATCCTTTGCTCAGACAGTACTGTAAAAAGCTATGTTGACACTCTCCTGCTCCTTGGCAACCCTTTTTAGCAGTTATTTTCTCTCAGGCATCTTCATAACAGATCGAAAAATGACTCACATAATACCTCTCAAAAAGCCTTCTGATGACCCAGCAGTCATCTCTAATTAACGACCAACTTCTCTCAAGCTATTAATTAATATTCTGGAAAAACTGGCCATCACCCAATGCATAGCCCTCACTGAAAATATTGGCAGGCTAAATGACAACCAATCTTGGTGCCATCCTTTGAGGGTAACAGTCTGCTCTCCAGTTTATGAGAGATTGACTCCTTTAGCCACTTGATAATAAGTCTCTCTGGGTGATTAGCCTCCAAGGTGAATATTCTACCTTCATTTCTATCAATGACTGCACTCTTCATGGCCTTCTGAAAAACACCATTGGAATTACTGTCTCTGTCTTCAAGCGGATCACATTATTTCTTCTGACTAGAGAAGTCCAGGTCAGGTCTGGCCTTTTTTTTCCTCAGTCTTCTATTTCCAACAGCGGGGGAATCAAGACAGCAGTCTCTTCCTCCTCATGCCCCTTTAACACCTGTCTAGCCACTCTTTCTGAACTCATCTCACTTTCGCTAAATCCTTCCCATGCCCATGGCATGCAGTTTGCTTTTAGACCGTTCTGCTATGCACAACCCTTTATTTATGTATTCATTTATTTATTCATATTTGTAGAGCGCGCAGCAGCCCATGGGCACCTTTGTCTTCCAGAGGCTGGGCTATTGTTATAGCTTGTATATGGTTCTTCATAAGCACTTACCTTATCTTCAAATTGTCCGGAAAATGGCATCTAGGTAAGTCATTTGTCTCAGACTTCAGGACATCACTTCTGGTTTGATATACCTTCACTGGCTCCCAGATGAAGCCTGCATTGCCTTCAAATCCCTCTGTGTTGTCCATCAGGCGTATTGTGGGTCAGGCTCAGTGTTTTTACAATGCATGTTGTCCAACTAGTGCCCAGCCAGGCCACTGAGATCTTCTCTCTCAAGTTCCATAAATGTCTTGCATCTCAAGAAAAATAAACTAGGTGGTACAACTATTAAATCCATAGGCGCTAAGCTATGAAGCATTCTCCTACAACCCTCAGAGAAGATGAAATCCACCACCATTTGTGGAAATGTCTAAAAACTCGCCTCTTGAATAAACAATATGACCCTCACAGGGCTTTGCCCTTACTTCTCCTCTCTGACCATCTAGACTATCTACCCTGGGATGCCCTTCCTCTGAAGATAGCCTGTTGGCACTCCCTCTCCTCTACCACTCACATTATGGTCCTCTCTGGACATGGTGTCAGTGCCCAAATCCGTCCGTGGTCATTATTTAACAGGTGGCATGCGATTCACCAACCACAACATAGCCCTTCACACTGACTGCCAACCATGAGCCAAACAAGACGCCAACCACAACATGGTGCTTCCCTCCGACTGCCAACCAGGAACCAAACATGATTTTGCCAATTCCATCATGTCGCTCGCGTTATGAACGCAGATCCATGCATCTGGGGGAGGAGGTCCCCACCGGCTTGCAATCAAAACTGCCGGCTGACTACAACGCTTCGCGGTTCAACTCCTGTTGCCAACAACGTTCCTCTTTCTACTTTCCTATGATCTCTTCCTGCTCGTTGACTCTTGCTTGCCTTCTGCCTCGTTCCAGTTATATTTCTGCCTGTGCTTCTCACTCACTCAGTGTGTTATCCTGAGAGCTATCCTACCCAGTAATCCGTGAGCACCTCCGGCTCGCTCAAATCTGGTTCTTTAGACTGCAAACCATTTCAACCTCTATCTCACCTCTATCTCACACGAAGCACTTCTACCACCAAGGTTTTTTATTCCTACTGGAGTTTTTTTCCTTAGGCTTTTTCCTTTCCTTTGCCAGGTCGGTCTGTGTCCTTCCAGACAGCCCTGGCATCTGGTGAGGAGAGACCTTATTTACATCACAGAAGAACTGTAGACAAAGGGCCTGATCACGACTTTGGCGGTAATGCCCCCGGTATTACCACTGGCAGTATTAGCCCTACCGCTGCCGGCGGTAATAGCGCGAATTTTCAGCGGATTTCCCCCCAGCCAAGAGCTGGGGCGAAATCCGCTGAAGTCCTGATTTGGCGGACCCTTAAATCTGGTGGTAATAGCGCAACCGCCGGATTTAAGGGTTACCGCCAAAGTCGTGATGTGGCCCAAAGACTTGTGTAAGCGAAAGCCTAACACATGGGGCATCGTCACGACTTTGGCGGTAACCCTTAAATCCGGCGGTCACGCTATTACCGCCGGATTTAAGGGTCCGCCAAATCAGGACTTCAGTGGATTTCGCCCCAGCTCTTGGCTGGGGGGAAATCCGCTGAAAATTTGCGCTATTACCGCCAGCGGGAAATCCGCCGGCGTTACCGCCAAAGTCGTGATCAGGCCCATGGGCTGATTGTTCCTCCGATTGCATTTACCTGTCTTCTATAAGGCATCTCTCACATCATGTTATGGTCTGATACCCTATTCTAGTGCTCAGCTAGCTGATTTGTGTTGTTCCTGCACTTTCTCCTGTTTGTGCATGTAGGTTCCTGTCATTGCCCTCCACTTTTCCTGTTCCCCTCTCACCCTGCACTGGCCTGATCATAATGTGACATGTCGGTAAAAAACGGTTTCTTACTCTACCCCCTTTCCCTTATTGTTGTGCCTCAAAGTAACCACGTTCACAAAGGCCACCTTGTAAATGAGTTGTACATGATACATTCGTTTTCTCCTCAGTGGCAAGCGGACATTACTTATCCAACAGTGGCAATCTCCTTTGTGCTTCCGCGTGCAGGAACGCCTTGGGAGTCACACTGAATGTGGGCCACCCTCCTGCTTCATCTCACACATTCTCACTGATGCACAGTGTATTCGGTTGTGCTGGAAACACAGTGTACACCTGGACCTGGCAATCGTGGGCTACAGTGATAACCTCCCCCCACTCACTCAGGTGTGCTCTGTGACTGCAGCCCCACCCCCGCACAAGGCCCACCAGGATAATCAGCAAATATGAAGTTGCCTTTTTTACATTCCCATCAAGGGCATTGCATGGTCTATCAGACATTCGCCAAATTAAGGATATGTGACAGGCCACACTTCTTTTTTGGTAATACAGTACAAATTACCTTACAGCACTATGGTCTTGCAAAAATGTGTGCACATTAGTAAACCAGTACTTTTCACATTCTTTTATAATACGGGCCAGGTGCTGTAGTTAATTAAGTAGAACTTAACACATATACAGCCTTGGAAGATGCATAATAAAATGCAAGTACATATAATGAAATTGATTTTTTCTTTATTCGTTTTATATCTGTATTTACGACATGACCAACAATACCGTAAAATATGTATAATGATCCACACTGATGTTACCATTTTCCTCATTGAATGTGTAACAGCGTAGCACATGCTTAGCTATTAGTACATTAGAAGAACGTGAAGCGAATGTGACAAAAAATAATGTGAAAACCATAACATCGACAATCATTAAACTGTATGCATCGCAGCCTTGCTTTGCTGCTTTGCTGCTTTGCACGGTCGATGCTCTGCCTTGCTCATTCCCATTCGTAATTAGAGGACAGAGCAGATGGCATCTTAGACAATCCCATTACAATTTCTTTTTGATGAGTGGTTGTTGCCTGAAAACAATGGATACATTGAGTATAGCAGGACATTTCCCCCATTAAATGACGGTTAAGGAAGTAGGACATATGTGCATGTTTACTCAGTCCGGGGATTTCGGCAAAGACGGTTCCCTTTGCCTGCACTTTAATGCACGTTAGTGTTTTTATTGCATTCTATACCGGGCAGATTGCTCACTTACACATGTAAAAAAAAACAACGAAAAAAAAAAAAGAAATGGCCCCTCTCTTCCCCGGCACAAAACTCGGAGATTCGGGCGAAACATATAGAACGTTTGCAGCGTAGATTGAATACATTTTAACTTGTGAAGCAAACGTTGAGTTGTAAAAAGTCATAAGTTCTTGCCCCTGCCGCTTATGTGACCCTCGAGTACATTAGTGTGCATCGGTTCCTCCTGAAGAACATGAAGTAGATGTCCCTGCTCATTTCGGTAGGTAAACTCGCCTTTGTTTATTTTGGGCGCATAGTTGGGGCCATTGCACAACATTTCGAGGAACAATTTTTACTGGAGACTTTGTAGAGAGGAAAAACATTTTAGAGACAGAAAACGTCTTCAAGTGTCCTTCTAGGCTGTTTCTTTTTGGTGAGATGCTGCTTTAAAACCGCCATTAGTTTTGGGTCATAGGCCACTGTTAGTTTTGGTGGATAGAAGGTGCTTTTGCACCAGTATTCGTTTTAACTCATAGGTGGCACTTGATGATTGCCATAAGGTTTGGCTTAGATTGTGCTTCATTGCCAGCCTTAGTTTTGGCACATGTATCATGTCATGCTTTGAAACTGTTATGCCAATCCCCACCGTATTACTCTTACAGCACTGGTACCTTGTCCAAGTAAATGGTGCATCGTGCCCTTTCCTGGTTTAAACAGACTACAGTCAATGTGGGGAGAATTAACGAAACCAAAGCAAACATGGGGGGAAGTGGGAATCAGAATTAAGATAGGACTCACAAAGCTAATACATTGGGAAGAAAGGATGGGATTGTGGTAGAGGGAATCTGATCATATAAATTGCATGTAATGCCAGGCTGTAGAACATGCAGAATGCTGATCTAGAAAGAAGGAAAATAGGAAAACAATGGCAACAAGCATTTCCTAGTGATGGCATCTTCTGTTGCTGCGGAAGAAGTACTAGAATTAGAGGAAGCACAGTTGTGCAATAGTTCTGAGATGTGCTCTGCAAGCCTTTTTATTGTGGAGGACATAAAAGTCAGCAGTGTTTTTAAGGCACCCCTTGATAATCCCAGGTATGAGTATGCAATCTGAGAATGCCAAATGAAGTGACAGAGCCAAGGATAAGCTATGTGAAATCGTGAATCTGTGGAACCACAATAAGCGAAAGTAAATGGGGAAGAAGAAAATCGAAACCACCCTACAAGAGCAATACATGCATGGTCACCCTTGAGGGTTAATTCTCTAAAGTGATCTGTGGCAGATGTAGGACTGATGTGTTGGCATAATGATAGATTGACCACTTGATAATGTACCATTGTGATGCGTGACACACTGATATCGTTCTGCTATGATCATTCACCACTCTGACACTTTGCTATTGTGATATTGTGATATTTCCCCCCTTATTACAAATGGTGTAATTAGCTGGGATTATTGGCCACTGAATTTATTGAGCATTTTGGGCAACATTTCCACTGGGACACCTTGCGACTAGGAGATGTTGCCACCATGTTTATTTTCTGCTACTGGAATATTTCTGCCAGTGAGATACCTGGTCAATGGAATTCTATATCACTTTGATATCTTCCATTTGGATAACTAGCCACTTGATATATGGTCATTTGGAAAGCCTACCACTATGGTACTCCTCCATTTTTAACAACACAATATTAATATCTGCCCACCTGGATAAATTGCCTCTCAAATAGTCCTTGCCCCTGGTACACCCTTCCATCTGGCTAACCAGCCACTGTAATATGGCTTGTGAACTCTGCCACATGGATACTTTTCGGCTGGGACATTTTGCATCTAAATAATCTGCCAGCAAAATACTCAGTGTGTTTGTTTGTTTGTTTGTTTTAATATTTACTCAGATAAATAAAAATAGGACACATATCACAAACAAGATATAGTCAGCCCTCTGGCACCACAGCGCCCTGGGAAAAAAATCACATAAGATACACTGAAATGCCTAGATCAGTGAAAGACCACCGGACACACACTAGCCAGAAAGGTACATGCACCAGTGAAGAAAACCAAGAAACACTACCAACTACTCTGTGCAACCTAAATACAGGGGAAAACCTGCACAAAACCTCCTCAAGGCAGAGAGAGAAAATTGCTCTATGTCTTTTGATACCTTCCAACCTGCACACCCTCTCAACCATCAATCCAATGAAATCTCAAGCAGACAGGGAGAGAAAAAGCAAACATCACAGATGGACTAAATAATAATCACAAAACTAGAAGAAAAAAAACACCTTAACACACTGTTCATCACAAGAAACTGGCGTGAAAACATAACTTCACTTTCCGAACCCACAAACACCCATGAAAACAACATTAACCAGACACACAACCTACTCAACCTCCTGAATGAAGAACCACAAACAACCAAGTTTCACGCCACAAGCCACACTCAAAAGCCAACCATGGCATCAAACTGTAAAAGCAAAAGGAAATATCGAGGCTGAGTACCCCAAAAGGAAATACACCAAATGCAGGTTTACAAAGATACACAGATCTTTTATTCTACAACTGAACAGTTTTCAAAGAAACAAAGCAACAGATAGCTATTAGGCCCTCAGTACATCACAGCAAATACCAGCCCTTTCGGTGTGAGAAGTGAGTGGGGCTGTACATCAGAACATTTGCTCTTATACAATTTTGTAACATGATGTCCAGCCCATTTACAGGTTAACCATTTCTCGGGCTAGGGGTTCATGCCGAGTTCGCTTCTAATTTATTCATCTATAGGCACATGGATTATTCTTAGTATATTCACAAACACAATGGCAGCAGTATATTCTTTGGATTTAACATTAAGCCTTTGTACATGTTTTATACAATATAGTCAAAAAAGCGTTTGCATTCAGTATTTGAACAACATCGTGCTTAATATATGCTCGCGGATCAGTATCGTTGGCACAGGTAATCCTTAATCTACAGGTCAACGAAGGACAAGGTCTCATTACATGATCCTAACATTTGGCCTATGGGCAGTTTAGGCATTAACTTGCATGTAGAGGTCAAGACGGCCATGTTACAAACAGAACAAACAAATGGTGATGGGGCAACCCACACAGACAGACACATTTTGGATGCAGTCTTCTGCACACAAAAAAACAAACTACAATTGCACCCCGAATACACATTCTCTGGGAGACCCACCTCATGATACTTTTATTGTTCCACACTCCAGTACCAGCACATGACACTCCTAATTCCAGTAGAGAAAAGAAACTGGAAATCCCTCAACACTAGAATGTAATCCACAAAACCTCTAAATGCTCTCGTGAGCACACTTACAAAAGTAACAAGTATTGAGACACTCTAAAAATGGATTGGATTATAGAATATGTGGGTTCTGTAGCACCGAAGAAACACTCCACCCCCTCACAAAAGAAAATGTCTGCCAGGTGGTGTATGTCTCCAACTCCCAGTCCACCAAAGTATACAAACAGGAAACTGGAACAAGCTCGGAGCAAAGATTACAACTGACAGGACAACTTTGCATATCAAAAACAGATATGACTCTATAAAACAGATATCCTTAAAACAAAGAAAGTGCACTGTTCTGAATGAATCCCAGGATCAAGCAACACGCAGATGGAGATGTTCAATATCATCAATGAGAGAAGAAAACCCGACAGCTTGCAGTAACGCCCCCAAAACCTTCCATAAACTCAGCAATGATCTGACAAACCACTTTAAAATCAAAGTAATAAATATCCAAAAGGTCCAGAACACTATGTTCAACATCACAAGCAGTAATATCACAAAAACCCAACCTCAAAGGCCACCACAATACTGAACTACTTCACACTGATCTCAACAGAAAACTTAACTAATTTAGTTAAGGAAAGCAACGAAATTGTCTCACCAGTAGACCTTTGCCTGCCAGACATCTACAAAAACATCCTCAGCAAATAGACGCCTGCAGAATACCCCTGCGAACTCAAGAACATTTTTCTGGAAACAGGTATGGTACATTAGAGTTTCAAAGCTATATGAATGAAACAACTCCTCAAAGATCCTTCAAGAAAAACAGTCCACCCCACTAATTATTTGCCTTTATCAAACCTCCCTTCCCCAGTGAAACCCCTAGACAACTGTGTACATGGACAAATCCTGAAACACATGGAAAGCAACAGCCTACTGGACCAGAACAACTATTAGATGTAGTGCTTTGACACAGATGACCATGCAACCCTTATGAAAAGGATCCAAGTAGAAGGGCTAAGCAACACTGTAATAGACTGGATATAACCCTTCATGATTGAAAGAACAGAAACAACCTGGCTACCACCCTTCAGCTCAACATCACACACACCTACCTGTGGGGTTCCAAAACGCTGATCCATTTTACCACTACTCTTCAACATTTACCTGACTCCACTCATGAAACTCATAAAAGCACATTAACTCATGTGCATGAAAAATATCACGATCCATAGAACGAAAGGAACCCTGAGATTAAGTAATGGCATATGTCTTCAAACCAAACAATATTTCCTAACGAAATATGGTGTATCAGACTTTTCAAACATATCAATGAAACGCTGGAATGCACTTCAAGGAAATTCACACAATAGAGGAAAACCTGAATTTCAAGAAAATACTAAAACACCTATGCACCTAAAATTGTAAAGAATGGTCTAAGAAAAGCAGACATCTTAAATACCAAGAAATAAATACACCATAAATGACTGGGTCCTGTCAAGCTCATTGGCCTAAGAGTGAAAGCTTAACATTGTTAACCACCACATAACAAATCTCTGTTTAAGCACCAAACAATCTAGGCAACAATAGCCCACAAATCACCCTTGTCTGCCAACACACCCACAAAACTTTAAATACCCCTTAAGACACACCACACACCGACCAAATACAACACAAACACATGGCTACGACTCCTCCCACAAGAACACCAAACAGCAAAACTCCACCCATCCTCCAATAACTCACTCAATCGCAACACAGTCAATTTACCTTACACCACAAACACATGAGACCACCCATATGGAGTTAAGTGCCTGAACCTGCACTGACCCATAACACTTGGAAGTTAAGCCACACACAGTGACACATTTTTCTGAACTAAAAATACCAATAGAACATCTCTCCTCCCACTAACAAGCCCACACATTCCCTTTTCTCTTTTCAAATCCGCCTAAAGACCTAGAAAATTGCAGTATTGTGCTGTATATATGACATTCACATAACATAACATAGGTTAACACGCTGACAACTCAACTCCACTACCTTCAGCTGAATGTTTGATCCAAGTAAGTATGCCACATATAAATGATGATATATTAACAAACATCCAAGGGTGAAGAGGTTAAATGGAGCCCAGAGTAACATGAAATATATGGAAAGTATAAAAGAGGTTATGTGATTTAAAGAAGACACCCAAAGCCATTATTTAAACTTAAGAACTAGCGTGAGACTCATTAATTCCCAAAACTTGGCAATAGGTATTAAGTCAATGGTTCTCCCCTAAAAAATATGCCAATAATAACTATAATCTTTGCAAGGGTAAATACCGAATGTTCAAATGAGAGTGTGCATGTAAGAACTTGGTAAACGAAAAGAAAATCTATGATCGCTGAGGTGAGGAGCAGGATAGATAAAATGTGCAGTGTAAATGCAATGACGTGTCCCAGGAAGCACAATCCTCTGGCCTACAGAGAGTGCCACAGATTTTCCAGTCTTGGGAGGATAGCTCAGGGGGCACCGCGCTCACCTTGGAAGCAGGAAGACACAGAGCAACGCAGGTTCAATCCCTGGGTCAGTGCTTAAAAAGCTCTGGGTATTAAGCACAATATAAATTACAATTGCAGTGGGAACATGCAACTCTCCGGTGTTAAAAAAATTTAGCACAACACCATTTGATTTGGCAGTTAAAATGTAATTAAAAAAAAATTCTTGAATTTTAATAAAAAAAGACATTTTTAATTTTTACAAGGGTTTTCAAAATTTAAAGATTCACGTAGCAAAAACGTGTTTTTCTGAGTCCTGACTTCTCTGTCACCTTTTTAGTTTCAATGGAACCAACGTCCCCCTCTTTGACTACAGGATCGAGGTCAGACTTTTCTCCAACTTTGAGTGGCCCTCCAACTGTGCCTGGATGGTTTATCGTTAAAAAAGCTGATTCTATTAGCTTCACCATTGTCAGAGTCCAACGTGTTGTCTCTTCTGAGATTAGCCTGTTCCACACAACATCTTCATCTAGCGTTATCATCCCTTGCAGACGAGGTTGAAGATATGTGTCTCTACTTTGTTGAGTCATGGGGCACTGGAGCACTAAGTGTTTCAGAGTTTCCACTTGATCTATTTTCTTGCATAGGCGACAGCTATTGTCCATTGCCGGGGAACGAATGGCTAGAATTTCATGTGTCATCAGTAGGTTGAGTCTAGCCTTCAGGAACATGCCTCGATGTAATTCAAATCCACATAGCACGGCAACAAAGGTTAAATTAAGTGGAATGTTACTTTTGTGTTTTGGCTTATCAATGCTTTCTATGCACCACTAATATTAACTCCAGTGTTTTATTGTCAACCAGTGAGATATATATTTCTAGTGTAGGGCGACAGACGTCAACCTATAGTAATGTTGAATTCTATGATCCATTTACTTTCTTTAAATTCTATGGCTAATAACATTTGACTCGTCCGTCAAAACAGTTGGAAATGAGCACAGATTTGAAATAGGGAACATGCAAAGCCCTTGAACAGGTGCACAGCAGAAAGCACTAGACACACTTGCTTCAAATGTGATTTACCAGGGGAATAAAGTGCAGGATCTATGCTTTTTTAGCTTGGTATACATCTTTTCTGAAGTTTGAATACAATTAGGTGCATTGCAGGGTGCGCCTGCACCAAATTTTTTTGCATATCTCTGATGGTGTCATTGTTTGTAGATGAGGCAAAGGTTTTTCAAAAGTAAAACTGTGCTATTATCTGGGATTTACTGGAACATTTGCTTAAAAAAAGAAAAAGCCATCCGGAGAAAGGATTTACTGCAGACAATGTTAGTTTCTTTTGTTGTAATGGAAGTAAGTGTTGGGCTCAGCAAGAAGTGACAGGGAGCTGCCTCTTTACTAGAGCATGGTGAATTACTGCATTACAACATTCTTGAAAAGTAGTGAAATTGTGAGCGTGTGTTCCATTAAACTTGTAAATCCCTCACATCAAAATCCTACCCAACCTATCAGTTTCTTTATGAAATTGTAAACAAGTCTATAGAGTGTGGGGATTGGTAAACTAATCATTGAAGTTCTGTGCTGCTAATTTATTTACAGCTTGGCATCTACTGATCTTCAGTGGATATTTGACAAAACATATGACATCCCTCACAGTGGAAGGGAGGGAGTGATGTGCAATCCACATCCGTGTAATTGTTTTTACAGATTGTCATGGGTATCCCTTATTAAGTCAGCATCGCCCTCCCTATCACATACATACCTTAATTGCTTATGATTGCTCCTCCTCAGCCCATTCATTACCTTGACATCACTCCATCTCACCACCGTGTCACATTAACCCTTCATTCCCCCACACTCATCAGTCATTCACTACCACCAAAACACACCTCCACATCAGAGTCCCTCATTATCACCACAACCCTTCCTCTCAACAGTCTCTAATTCCCCCTGCAATACACCTGCTCGTCACTGTCCCTCATTACCACTGTGCCCCGCCTTCCCATGAGTATCTCATTGCCGCTGCATCCCTCCTCATTGTCACATTCATGTATGCATGCATGCATCCCTCCATCTCGACACAATCTTTGACTACACCCGGGTCCCTCTGGTTTGTCACAGACCAACATTTCCCCCACATTCCATCCACTCATCACAGTCCCTCATTACCACCTCCTCCCTCCTACTGCAACCCTCCTCCTCATCTTAGTCCCCCATTACTGCTGCATTCCTCCCCCCGTGGATCCTTTATTAACCCTGTGTTCACCATTTCATTTTGGTCCCTCATCTCTGTTCGGCCTACTCATCACTGTGACTCATAACCCTCTCATCTGTCTCATCCCTGCTCCTTGGCACAAACACTCATTAACCTGCATCCCTTCTCCCCCTCTTGGTCCCTCATTACCCCTGCAATCCCTCTTTAAAATCATCGTCCCTCATTTACTCAGCATCGTTGCTCCTACTTGTGGTCCCTCAGTATCCCTGCACTCGTATCCCTTGCACAGGTCCTCATTATCCCCCTGCCCAACCCCCTCATCACAGACCCTCATTGCCCTGCACACCCTCCTCTTCACAATCCTTCATAAACCAAGCATCTCACTTTTTTGTGGCATCTCTCATAACCCTGCATCCCTCCACATAATCGCAAACCCTCATTTATCCCAGATCGACCTAATTACAGTCCCTCATTACCTCTGCATCCCTCATCACTGTCACAGTCCTGTTTACCCTGTATCTCTCGACTCATCATCATTACAGTTCCCTATTACACCGACATCCCTTCTCCTCCCCATAGTCTCTTATTAGCCCCCACATCCCTCCTCTATACCACTGTTCGTCATTACCCCCACATCCCTCCTCCTTCATTTGTCCCTCCTTAGCCCCAATTACTCCTCCCCTTCAGAGACCCTCATTGCCACTACAACCATCTTCCTTATCCCAGTCCCACATTACCCATTAGCTCTTCTTCTTCACAATCCCTCATAACCCCTACCACCCTCCTCTGCACCACAGTTCCCCACTACTGCTGCTTCCCCCCTGCTACAGGCCTTTACTAATCATGTGTGTCTTCTCAGCTAAGCCCATCATTATCTCTATGCTTCTCGTCACTATTACTCATAACCCTCTCTTATTTCCTCCATGTGACAATCCCTCATTACTCATTACTCTGCATCCTTCCTCTTTCTTCCAGTCCTTCATTAACACTGTATGCATTCTCCTCCTCACAGTCCTCATTGCCTCAGCACTCATCCTCCTCTTCATCATCCCTCAAACTCTAAAGCCCTCTTCACAGACCATAATTTCCCCTTCAGCCCTTCTCCCCATCACAGTCCTTCATTACCCAACATCCCTCCTCCTTGTCACAGTCCTTTAATACCCCTATTCCCTACTCCCACTAGCCCCCCTCACAATCAGTCATTACCCAGGCATCTCTCCTCCTTGCCACAGTCCCTCATTACCCCAGCATCCCTCCTCTTTGTTGCAGACCCTCAGGCCCTCATCCCTCCACCAAAGTCCTTCAATCGCACTGCCCCTTCCTCACTTTCACAATCCCTCATTACACCTGCATCCCTCCTCCTCATCAACACAGTTCCCCGCTACACCTGTATCTCTTCTCATTACAGTCCCTTGTTATATCCAATTCCCCCATTTTGCCTGAGCCCCTCATTGCCTGCACATTCCTCCTACTCATCACAAGCTTCATTAATCCCACATCGCTCCTCGTTGTCACAGTCAAAGGAAGAGAGGGAGAAGAGACAGGTGCAGCATCTCTGATTATACATGGGAAACTGGGCCATTGTATCTAGGAATGTCCAGCTAGTCCCAAGGGTCCTCGTGAGGTGGTGGGAGCTAAGGATGACACACAGAACATTCTGATGAGAAACTAGAGAGCCCAATTAGTCTGAAAACAAACACGTCTTCTCAGGGCACACCCACATTTTCTCCAGATAAACACAATAATCAGACTCATATGACCTTACAAGTAGTCATGACTGTTTCCCATATGCAAACCTCAATCAGGTGTAGCCTTCATCGACTGTGGGGCAACAGGGAACTTCATCAACCAAACATATGCCAGCATAATATGCACCACCCTAGTCGCCAAAGAAAGATCAGAAGATAGTTCTGCCGTGGATGGCTCCAGCTTGACATCAGGCCTATGCGCTACCAAACGCAGAGAATCGATGGGCATTTTGAAGATATGACGTTTAGCCTAATCGATGCACCAATATTCAAGCTGATCCTTTGGATTCCATGGCTAGTGGAGCACAATGCTTTCATTTCCTGGAGGTAAATAACCAGTCAAATCAAGTTAGCATCTTCTTGCGTTACCTGTATCAGTACGGGAAAGCCATTAAAACACTGTCTTCTGGCTCACTCTAACCTGGAAAGCCCAGAGTTGGAGATAATTGTGGGTCTACCCAAGGAGTACTGTCACTACAACAACGTGTTTGACAAAGGCATGTGTTAGGCAAGATTTTATGCAGTACCCTTTGGGTGCACTGCAATAACCTTGAAATACTGGCAATAGGGACCCAACCTTTGGTGTAAGTCTGAACTACACAGGTTGGTAGTCCGAGGAGCCAGGCTCACCTCAAGAGGGGTCAATGTGAGCAGTAATGTTGTGACACAGAGTTTCACAGTAGCAGTTATGCAAATAAACACACTCAAGGTTTCTTGATAAAACAAATTATTAATTTATTTCAGTCACTTGTATAAGCCTTCTTCAGAAGGGAGCAATATATATATATATATATATATATATATATATATATAACACTTGTAATACATTTCAAAACACATTTAGCAACTCTGCAAGGTAACCAAGACAGGTCTCAACTGAGAGCAAGTAAGGCTACACAACAGGAGGTAAGTTCACTTAGACTTTCCAGTACCTCTGGTTAGAATAAAAGGTTCCAGCTGGCTTCTTTTCCTGTACAGCTTTGCAGATCCTGATGTTCCTGGGCCTCAGTCGTGGGGACAAGAGGGAGGACATCTGGGGACTCCTGCTCTGCAATGTGAAGGTCAGCGGTAGTAATGGGCAAACTTCAATTCAGCAGTCCTTCTGTGTTTCAGCTCCTCGTTTCTGACAGCAAATAGCAACACTGTTGTTCTCGGATACCAAGTCAGACTTTCCTTGCTTCTGGGATCCAGCACTCTGTTGAGGTGGCTCAGGCTTGGTCATTCCTGCATCAGGGAATTACAGAGGATCTTACTAGCACTCGGGTCTGACTTAAAAGCAACACACACAATCTGGTGTGCCTCTCCCTGGCACTTTGGTTCCAGCAGCAGTGGAAGTACAGCCAGCTCCTAGAGGATGTCCAGACGGGCTTACTTTGGAGTTGATTGGTCCAACCAACTCAAAGGGAGAAGTCGCCTTGCGGCTTTGGGTAGTCGAGCCAAATTCAGCACTTCGGCATAGCAGCAGGGCTTCACGGGGCAACAGTCCAGGAGATGCAGCAGGTGTCTCTTCCAAGTTCTTCTTCAGATTCCTTCATCCAGTGGTCGACTCTGCCTTCCAAGCCAAAAAGCCTTGCCGTTTATGCAGGTTTCTCCCATTCATTCCAGCCTAGATATCAATCACACAACAGGGTGCCTGTCCTTGCCGGACAGCTGGCCAATCACCTGTGGGTGCATTCCTGTAACCAAGGGGATTAAGCACAGGGAGTTGTGGGCACCTCCCTCACTTCGTGACCCTGAGAGACATACTGGAGCCAGAGGCGGGCTTCACTCATGAATCCCGCCTAAGACAAAATAAACAAAGGGACCAAACCTGTTTTGGTACACAGAGAAAACCTCAAGAAGGACCTTTCAAGGAAGAAATGGCGAAAACAGAAGACCAGGGCCATTTTGACGAAATGGGCACCCGTGGGTGCCTTACTGTGGCTGTGAACGCATCCTGCGGTAAAAACACCCAATGATAGTAAAAAGTAAACCACTGCTACCAGCCATTAATCCTAAAAATGTTACATGAGAAACTAGACAAAGGAATAATGGGTTTGATTTAAATGTTGATCAAAGCAAATAGACACATTTGATTACCTTGGAATACTTTGTTTCTAATAGTATTGTTATATGTTGTGTTTTTTAAGCATTGGACTCACTGTTGTCCCTTTTTTTTAGCATTTACTAGATAAATAAAATTGAACATATGTTTTTGAAATACTAGCTTTTGTGTAAATCCTATGATATTTGCTTCCACACAAGATTTTGATTTATGGTTGCCCCATGTCAGTCAAAATTTGCAGCCCAGAAGTGTGACACCATTAGGTAGCTTGCTCTGGGAATTCTTCTTTTGTTCATGTAGCACAGACCACATCCCACAAGCCCCTAACAAAAAAAGTGGTCTCCCCTGGCTCATATAGTTCTACTCACATTTAGGACAACCCATGTGGTTGGTCGAGCACCTCTCCTTATTGATAATGGAAAGTGTACTTATTCTTTCATTTACAGAAGATATATATAAAAAATGTATTGGATTGCCCTCTATCCTTGACACCCCAGTCGCGGGTCCTTCTGTTGTTCCATCAAACAACACAAACGATTTGGACCTCCTTGCACAGAAAACTAAGAAACTGATACGTACCCAATCACATGGACAACTCATGATTGAATACCTGAAGGCCAGGGTTATCCCCGAGGGCCTACAGGTCAAAAATATACCAAGAGTCTTTCTAGACAATCCTAAATTCATTAAAGGATTTAGCGGAGTAGGCAACAAATGCTCCCGTGACTGGGTGATTTTAGTCATTGAGACAGCTGAGGAAGAGGGTAAAAAACAACAGGAAGACATTGATATCCTAGAAAAAAAGATAATAGCAGATTCAAGTATCCCAGAGATAAAATCTGCTTTGGAAAAAATGAATATAGAGATGTCTAAATTTCAAACACTAACACTAGATAAGAAAATCTGGAAACTGAAAAAGGATATTGCGAATTACAAGGAAGAAATCACATATCCATACCTAGTTCCCGGCTTTTTCCAGCAATACAATCCAAATAAGACTAATTGGAATGAACAGTCTCAACCAAGACCACAAAGAAATAGGAAGTTTGTAAGTTTTTCTAATTCCTCGAATAGCAGTGACTCAGACAGCTCCACAAATGCTCCAAATGCAAGTGGCACTACCCAACCCCAAAGGGGACAACAACCATTTTTTCAACAACAGGGAAATCGGGGAAGAAACAGACAATGGGGCAACCATAGCATGCAGACCCGCCAATGGATCCCACCACCCACCTGGTAACTCCCATTTTCAATCTAAGTGAACACACACTACTACCAGATGAAGTACAAGTCTTGTCCAAAGGGTTATCTTTCGTCCCAGTATCACAAGCAGATCCCTTCCAAACAGAAGTTGAAATGCGAAATTTCTTTCGTTTCATCAGACTACGATATTTCTTGCATGATAAAAACGATCCAGTTCTAGACAATGACAACAGATCGGGAAAAAAACCCTCAAAATTCACTCCTCTACAATCTATGGTATTACCAGAAATATTAGCTTTCGAAAACAAGATCTTAAGAGAAATAAAATTCCTGTGTGCCAATAGAAACAAACATAAAGACAACCTTTCCAAAGCAGAACATCTTGCTTTAAAACATTTGGAATCAAATCCTATTTTTGTAATTAAGCCGGCAGACAAAGGAGGAGGTATTGTGTTGTGGGGCTCTGACCTCTATAATACCGAGGTCGACAAACAACTGTTCGACCTATCAGTTTACAAACCCATTTCAATAGATCGAACGACGAAAATCATGGAAGAAATAGTCAGTCTGATGACACACGCGGCAGACCAAGGCTGGATTAAGGATGAAGAAAAACTGTTTTTGATTAATAGACACCCAGTTACTCCGGCTTTCTACTGCTTACCCAAAATACACAAGCACCTAACCACCCCTCCAGGACGGCCGATAGTGTCAGCTATCGGCTCTCTTTTAGAACCTCTGTCAGTTTATGCGGATGTGTTCCTGAGACCATTTGTGAACCAAATGAAATCATTCATTCAAGACTCCACCGCAATGATAAAAATTCTGGACTCCGTAACATTTCAGACTGATGACATTTTTGTCACACTTGATATAACATCACTCTACACTAATATACCACAGATGAAATGTATCAATGTCATGTTGGAACTGCTTGAAACACGGGCAGATAAACAACCACCTTCGGCCTTTATTGCCGAGTGTATACATATGGCCTTGACTAAAAACTTCTTTATCCACAATAGTTTGTTTTTCCAACAATTAAACGGGACCAGCATGGGGGCCACATTTGCCGCTGACCTGGCCGATTTATATATGGATCACTTCGAGAAAAACGATATATATATATAGTGACACTAACCCTTTTGGAAAAAATATCCATACATGGCATTGTTATATCGATGACATCTTCATGATATGGCGTGGTACGATGGAGGAACTTAAGAGTTTTAATATCTGGCTTAACCAATGTGAGGCGTCCTTGAACTTCACTTGGCAAGCCAATAATACAGAAACACCTTTCCTGGATCTCCTTGTGTATCGCAGATCAAATAACTTAATTGGCACTAGCCTATATAAGAAACCAACTCAAAAAAACACCTTGCTCCACTTCGGGAGCTTTCACCCGTAATCACTCAAGGAAAATTTACAGATCAGACGTAATTGCACTGAGAAACAAGAATTTATAGTGCACAGTGAACAACTCAAAAGCAATTTAAAAGCCAAAGGTATCCCCCGCATACTATCAGAAGATCCTATAAGAGGGCGGCAAATACCCAAAGAGTTGACTGTCTATCCAAGCAAGACAATACTAAATTGGACAAAATTACCTGCGTGACATCGTTCACTCCTGTAAGCAACGTTTTGAGAAAGACCATCTTGAAAAATTGGAAGATGATAAATACCGAGTCCTTCTCTATTCTGCCTCCCCGTTTTGCCTTTAAAAGGTTACAAAACCTTGGTGATAGACTGGTTCATAAATATCCCAGACAGCTCACTAAGGCACCTACACAATCAACACTATGGAGCCTCCCTCCAGTTGTAAGCCACTACAAATGTGCTAAATGCCTCATGTGCAATTTTACCAAAAATGTCAAAAGCATTGATCTAAAAACTGGTGTTTGGAAACTAAAATCGTTTTCCAAATGTGCAACAAAATGGGCCATTTATTGTATAATATGCCCATGTAAACTTATGTATATCGGCAAAACAAAAAGAACAATCACGACTAGAATAGGAGAACATCGGTCCTGCATTAAGAATGGCACTAAAGACAAACCACTAGTCCAACATTATCACAAAATGAAACACTCCCACAACGACATAGTATGGTATGTGCTACAAACAGTGGATGCACACCCCCGTGGGGGGATAGGGACCTAAATTTGCGAAAACTGGAACAAAAATGGATTTATAGACTAGATTCGGTTAAACACGGATTAAATCTATATATCGAGTGGAACATGTTTGTCCACAAATAGACCCCAGCTGCTATATAACTAAGGCACCCAGCAGTTTGTTCACACATAAGTTTTGAGACTTACACCATTCTGATGTCAGTAAGTTATCTATATCTCTCAGCAGTTCCAGTTACTCTTCAAGTGTAGACACAGCTTCTGAACAATTTCCAGTGGTGAGAGGTCCCCAGATATACTATCCTGTCTCTCATCCACACTGCTGGGTCACACTGCTGGGTCACACTCAGCAGCCAATCATACAGAAGGGCATTCATGCAGTCGGTCAGCCAATCAGGCACACAGTGCATTCAGGCCATCCTCCTCCCTCTCAGACACTCACAACAAGGAATGTGGATTGGGACAAGTACCCAGCCATTCAACACTACACACTGCATTCAGGCCAGTTTCAGGCAGGGCTGTCTCAGTCTTTGTCTCTCTTACCACAAACCAGACAGCCACAACAAGAAGTGCATAATGGTCACACACTCCATTCACCCAGGTCCCACCCACAGGGTGTACCCACAACATACAGTCACTGGGAAGGCTCCAGCCAGTCTGCACTGGACTTCACAACAACACCATATTTTGAACTTACACCCAACAGCCAGTCAGAGGGAAGGGACAGAGTCGGGGCTTCCCAGGACTTTGGGAAAACAAGGTAACAGGCAATAGAAAGCAAGAAGCCACAGGGGCCATCTTATTTCCTATCAGGAATCAACTGATTCCAATGGCAGGGCCTGGGTATCCCAAAAGGAGGATACTCAAAGCACCTGTCAAATTCAGCATGGATCTGCCACCAGCCCATACCCTGCTCTGTGGGCCTCCCACAGGTGCCCAAAAACATACACTAGGGGCACAGGGTTGTACCTCCACCCATGGGTGCCATAAGGGTATCCCATGGGTCTGTACACCAAACCAAAAACAGGAAGAGCTGCACTGCCAGGAGTCCCACATGGACTCCTGGGCAGAAAACAATACAGAACACAATAAAAAAAGGACTACAGGACAAGGACAGGGAGGCCATGTCCCCCCAATGCATTTCCAGCATCACACTACTGCACTGAAGGTCAAAATCATAATAAAAGTACATGAGAAAGGTCTCTGTTGCCAGAAGGTCATGGTTATTATAGTGCACCAAAAGGGTACGGAAAACAATCTTGCCTAATAGCATGGCTAATACTGTTCCACCACATAGGCCATATAACCGCCAGATTGACCAGCTTCCTGGTGACAACTGCCATGCTTCAGCCCTTGTGGTGAAATTCACAGATTTTCTAATGCAGGTGGGCAGGGCAAGTCTAAGGCGGCTCGGGCTCTTCATGCACTAACTGTGGGCTCCAACTCCTGCGCCCTTGATCCACTGCGGGCTTCAGCCCTTGGAGAGGAGTGCACTGATTTTGTAATGCAGGTCAGCGGGGCAAGACTGCGGTGGCTCTCCAGGCCCCAACTGCGGCCTCCAACTCCTGTGCCCTTGATCCCCGTGGGCATATTTCAGTGCAGAATGGGATGCGAGGTGAGGTGTGCAGGACAGGAGGTGGACCCTGATCCAATTTTGTTGCACTATGTTGCTTCAGTTTGGACTCTCCATATCATTTGTATTCACAAATCCCGAAGTTCAATAATGGGGTGCTTTGCATAAACAACTGGACAGGTGCACATATGCTTGTCAACTGGAACATGTACCAACTGTTAACATTTGATGCAATCATCTGGCAACAGCCATATGCTTTCTATCCATGTCCCTGCTTCTTCATGTGCTCTCCATTCTCTCTAGGAACTCAGAGCATGCATGTGCAGACTTTCATCTGCATACATAATTTCAGGGACAAATGCCTCTTAGGGTCAGGGGAAATCATGTATCATAATACATGAAGTGGCAACTCTAGCCCACTGCATTGCCAATGTCTGCTCAAATTTCCAGTGCTACGCTGTCAACACTCAACTCATTTTCAGGCTGCTCTCGGCCACCTCCTCTCCCTCTCTCATCTCTGATTGCCTAACTGCCATTCAAGATTGGCGTGCCGCCAATGATCTTTGTCTGAATGCCAGCAAGACGGGGATCCTCCTCATCGGCACATCTTCGCCATCCTTTCCCCTCACTCTCTGGCCGGCTTCCCTTGGCCCTCCTCCTATCCCCACCTGCGAGGCTAAGAACCTTGGGATCATCTTTGACTCCACACTTTCCTTCTCCGCCCACACCTCTAAGGTCTATAAAAAGTCAAACTTCCTGCTGCACCTCCTCAGAGGTAGTCTGCCTTTCCTCTCCTTCCCCCAGAAGCTCATGGTATCCCAAACTCTGGTTCTCTCTAGGTTGGACTATTGTAACAGCCTCTTTCTAAATCTAGCTGCCTCTACTCTACGCCCTCTGCAACTAATCCAGAACAGGACTGCAAGAATTGTCCTTGGCCTCAAGCCCTGGGATCGTATCTCTCAAGCTCTGAAATCTCTCCATTGTCTCCCAGTGGATGCAAGGATTAAATTCAAAACCCTCTGCATTGTCCTCAAGGCTTTCTGGGGCCTGGGTCAAAATATCTTCAGCTATCCATCTGCAAATACCTCCCCTCTCGAACTCTTTGCTCCTCTACCTCTCTCAGGGTCAGTCGTTTTTCAAAGAAACAAGCTGGAGTAGATATGTGTCTTCGGCTGGGGCCTCCATCTGGAACAGCCTCCCAGCCACTCTAAAACATGAGGAGAACCATCTCTGGTTCTGGAAGCACCTCAATACCTTCCTGTTTTCTTCTGCCTTTGGTTCCCCTCTCCCCTGCTGTTCTGTTCTCTCTTGGCACTGTGCACCATGGCCACCCTCTATCCTACGGGCCGAGGTACCTGCTCACCCTGCCACCCTCCTGCACTGCCTCTGGGCCACCCCTAGCACTGGGGTCTGTATCTGTACCCATACAGCCCCCCTCCCCCTTTTTTCTTTCTGCACTTATCAGACCTACCCTGTCTGCCTCCTTAAACTTAGCACTTGCAACTTGCTGGCTGCACTACCACTGTTTGTGGCCTTTATTATTTATTTATTTATTATTATGTATCTATTTCTCCTTTGCTTCGCACTTTACACTTCTCCCCCCTTCCATGCACTTTTCCCCTCCCCTTCTCCCATGCACTTGCGTGCTTTCAATGTCACTGGGCCTAGTAAGATCGTTGTTTTGTTCTCCCCTGTTCCCCTCCCTTGCCTTGTCCCACTTTGAGACACTTGCATATGAGCGCGATATAAATAAAATATCAATATCATTATCAATGGGGACACATGCACATGTGATACTACAACCACATTGACTACCAAATACTGCTAAATTTAAAAACAGGCGGTAGGTTATGTCACACAGTCCTCAGGTATCAGGCTAATCTAAATGCAACAACCTTCAGGTCTATACTCTCTCTGGTTTTGTTTGATTACAACATAGTTTGCTTTATCTTCTCAAATTTGAGTTGCATATTGAGCTAAGATTGGTCAAAAATGCAGCATACATTGCAGTTGGTCCTAGACACATGATGCAACTAAGAAAGGTTGGGTGTGCTTCTAATTGCTAAAGTTTTGCTCACATCAATAAGACACAGTGGGCGTCATTACGACCCTGGCGCTAATGGGTTAACGGTGCCGTAAAAGGCTGCGGCACCGTTAATCCATAGCGCCTAATTACGAGGTCCCTTTGCGGGACCCGACCTTAACGGCTGGTCTAGACCAGCCGTTAAAGTAGGGACCCGCAAAGGGACCTTCGCGGTAAGTATGGCGCATTCGCCATTCCCATTATGCCCTATGGGGCAAAAATGGGAATGGGGAAGGGCCATGGGGAAATGGGGAACTACCGCCCCGCCAACCTTGGAATGGGGCCGTATTTCCACATTTCACCATGACGGACACGTTACGATACCGGCACCCACCATGGTGCTAATAGCGCCATGGTATAGCGCCGGTATCTTAATGAGGGCCAGTAGGTTTGAGAGGAGATTGTCACGTAGGTAATTATATGTTATTGATAAACGTACAATGCAGAACAATTCATCACCTTAAAATATTGAGTGTGTTTTGTTAGTGTCGCATTGTACATATGTTTTGGCCTTTTAGAAGGAAACATTGATTAGATGATAAGGACGAGCATCGCGTTTGTTCTTGCCATCTGCTTTTTACCATCATGTGCATTTTTTAAACATGTAAACCATCCAATTGCATGTTGGATTTTACTACTTGATATTTTTCATAAAAAGAAACGTGTGAGTTTGGAGAAATACAAAATAAACAGCAGCAGACGATTATCCTGGAGAACCTTGTCATTTAGAAGATTACTTTTGTAGAGATGCACAAAGCAGCATTTCCGGACAGGGGCTTGAGATGGTTTTGTTAAAACAAGGACCATGAATAGCGTATTCTTCTCCAAGAATCAAGACTAACAAGCATTGGCAATGGCAATGACAATAGTTGTGGCGTTTCCTGTTGTTCTTTGCATTTTGCATGTATAGGCACCAGGCTGCGAGAATTCAAGGTTTCAAAGGAGGGTGCAGGTTTGCCAAAGAATAAGTAGGTGAATAGAGGAAGGGAGCAGGCCATTGATAGAGGGTGCATTGGTGATGAGCAAGAGGAAATATGAGCAAGCAAGAGTGAGAGTCTAAGAAGCCAGCACAGAGAGAGATAGTGACAATGCAGAGAGAAACAGTGCAGAGAGAGATAGCATAGGAAGACCCAGCAGAGAGACAGAGCGCAGAGAGATTGAATGGGGAGAGAGAGAGTGAGAGAGAGAGAGAGAGAGGACACAGAGAGAACGCAGAAAGAGAGTAAGCACCAAGAGAGAGAGAGTGCTGAGAGAGCAAAAGACAGCATAGATACACCGGACATAGAGAGAGACAGACAGCGCAGAGAGAGACAGAGAAGAGAGTGCATTGAGAGAGGGACAGCACAGAGAGAAAAACAGTGAGAAGAAAGACAGTGCAGAGGGAGACAGCACAGAGAGAGAGACAGTGCCGAGAGAGGGAACACAGTAACAGGACAGAGAGAGTGGCAGGGCGGAGAGTGAGTGGCAGTGCAGAGAGAGATAGCAGAGAGAGACATCACAGAGAGCGAGAAGGAGTGACAGCACAGAGAGGAGTGACAACAAAGAGAGATTGAAAGGCAGCACCAGAGAGTGTAGCAGCGCAGAGAGTGTAGCAGCACAGAGTGTGACCGCGCAGAGAGAAAGACGACACAGATTGACATGTGGTAAATCTGTGCATTGTAGGATTGCTGCATCTTCTAGGTCCTGTTCTAGTTTTGTTAAACTATGCATATTTCCCTTGGCTCCTTTTAGGGCAGTCTACTACGAAACAGTCCACTGGGCCAATATCTGGAGGGATCATATGGCAGTGAACGCATATCACATTTTAATTGTGTAAACAGTGCTTATTTACAAAGCCGCCTTTTTGCATTTTAAAACACGTAAATAGATCTTTGAAAGTTATTTTCCCCCTGTTGTCTGGTTAATCCTCTGCAGGGCATATGATGACTTGTTATTTATATGGCCCTGTAAATAGAACCTATCACACACATTTTGCAGCCGCAATCACTCAACTCACTGAGCTATCTGCGGGCTAGATACAGTACTTTAGGGGACCGAACTTTGTGGAGTACAGAAATGCCCCTGCTTTTGCTGAGCTCATCACGTCACGAGTGTCCGAAGGAAGAGAAGCAGTGCTGGGAATGTTCGTTCCCATCCTTAAAATGTGGATGTATTGTATAAAATGCAAATGTGGCAGCCTTGTTTCACGTGTGCCCGTTAAAGTTGCTTGCTACTGGGGAAACCGCAGGGTTCAGGCGCATGCTACCTACGGGCGCTTCGGGTCTATTTTGATGACATTTTCTTATATTGTCAGTTTTGAGAGTACCGGTAAATGGTTCCACAACTGCAGTCGCGGGCTAGCTCAGTGGTTTCGTTGAAATGTTTGACTTACCAGACACAATCAGAGGTAGTGTGTTTGCTGATGACTATCTGAAATTCCTTTGTCTTGCATAACGGGGTAGGTATGTGTGGTTTGTGCGGAGCCACCCTATGCCTGATATGGCAAAGGTTCACAAATAAGCGAGGTGCAACTATCCAACACGTACCATTTGCCGGTTACAGTGAATATGTTGAAATTGCTAAGTGGGAAATACATTATTGCTGCAAGTTTGTTTGTGTACAGAGTGCACGTGGTAAAGTCCACAGTAACACATCTACGATCACACGTCCACCAACAACAAACTCCCATATGTTCCCCTCGTGCCTGCCAAGCAACGTCGTCAGATCCACCCGCCCTGAAATTAAATGCTTCTCACAACTCAGCGTTCCGCTCCCACAAGAGGCATTCTTCCGTAAAAAGAACCCGTTTAGAACTTACTCCGGGACGTCATTTAGGGATAGCCAGAGGTCTCAACTGCGACCTCTGTGGTCTCCCTTGCGACCTCTAAAAATAAAAATAAATAAAAAAAAAAGTTTTTTTTTTTTTTTTGTAATGTAAGCTCTTGGCCTGTGGCCAACAGCATGTGGCTTTTTACTTCTGGAGTGGCTGGCTTTCCTGTTCAGGCCCCTTAAAAAAAGAAGAAAAAGAAGAACAGGAGTGCCACAAGTCTAACACTTTCAGCACTGACCCTAAATAAGAAATAGGAATAGGAATACCAAATAATGTGTCTTTCTGGAATTCTATACAATAATTGCTAGACTCATTAAAGGTTTATTTCAGGCGCACTTCAGGGGGTGAGTCACTGATTTAGTCTGTTCTTAAATGTCTCAACTCAGCCTTCCATCCTTCTGAGGTCGATAAATGAGTACCAACACAGGTTGGGTGATATTCGGTGTATATTTTTTCTATATAAATCGCTTAAGCATAACTATTATATAATAAAACATCATTATCATTTGGTCATGGACGTCTGCTTGCATTCACAGTAATTTGGTAATTTGGGCCTATACACACTGATCTTAATTATACATATGGCGATCAATTCTTGTATGAAATGCACATCACATTATAGTGATATGGTAAGCATATTTTTTGTAGTGTACAATGCTAGGGGATGCCACTTCGTGTTTTTTCAACACGTGAAAGATCGTGTTCCATCGCTTCCCGCGATATCACTTCAGGGTGGGGTCAATTTACATCATTCCTGTGATGTCATCAGGGGGTCAAGGGTCGTGTGATGTCACTTCCGCTACCCCTGGCATTTTGATGAAATGACGTCCCTGAACTTACTGCAGCCTTTACCCCACCTCTCCCCTGTCAATTGATACACTATAACGGGAGAACTTTTTAATTTGGAGCACAAGTCTAAGCCCAAGTCTGGCTCCCATAAAATGCACCATTTCAACATGTTATTGAAAGATTTTCTTGGCGAAGAACAGGGGGGAGGAGGATTGCTTCGAGCTTTGGGGCCGGACAATAAGATGGGTGGCGACCACCATCTGGGGGTGGAAGACCGGGGGACCGGAGAAGCATGGGAGATATGGGAGCTCCGGGCCCAGCCCTGTGCACGGGATACAGACTGCGACTCTTATGCTCCGAATGAATGGAGACCCATGCCCAAATGTGGAAATGTGTGCTGCGCCCAGTATGCAGCTCCTTACATTGTATTCTCTCCCCAGCCTGTGCGAATTGGAGACCCCAATCCAATTCCCAGCATGGAGATCCCAGCCATTGGCCAAGCAGGGGTAGCCCATGTCTGACTTGAAGCAACCCCAGTTCACGGTGCTGAGCAACAGAGCTGAGGAACAGAGAATGCACACCCCGGAATAATAAGGGGGGAACAGGGGAGCTGCTGGCAGTAAGGCACAGAAAAGGAGGTAAGCAGTGGATTGTGCAGGACAGAGGAAGGGAAAACGGGCCATGGGAAAAGGGAGAGGCTGGGTAGACATGGCCCAGCCTGCTGTGGCGTGTGGGCCAAGGCAACGCTGCATGGGGAGTGGTGCTCCCCACCCACCTTCCATACTTACCTTGACTGTCTTAACACAGTGGGAAGCAGCACCAAAGGGAGGGGGGTCCTGTGCCACGATTGTGCTCTCTGTCCTCATGGGAGCAGGGATGCGCAGCGGTCCCTCTCGCGCTGTGCTAGGCTCCCTCATACATGCACTATCCAAGGCAGATGGCCACACTCTCACTCTCCCGAAGGTGGGATCGGAATATGCAGTGGACTACCACTGAGGCCTCCATGCTCCTCCAGGGAGGACCATGTCATGTGCGTGCTGAGGATGCCTGCAGCAGCGAAAGCCTATAAATGTCTGCGGTTTCGGCTCAGCTTTAAAACACAATACTCCGCAGCGGACCTTAAACATAGTCCATCACAAATTTAACTGACAAAAAGCATTGATGCTTACAAATCAAAATACAATGGGCATATAGTTAAGGGCACTTATTTTTCTCCCACTTCGGAGCACGCACAGCTCCTGTAGGGATATATTCATGCATGAAATATTTGTGCAAACAACAGCACATGTGTACAAATTCAAAGGGAAGCAAAAGTGGGGGTTTCATTGTCTAGTATGTAGATGCAGCTTTTTTTAAATGGATGCAAGGGTCAGCTTCTCAGCAACAAGCCAGTAAACATTATTTTTGGAAAAGCATTATTTTTAAAAGTATTTAGCAAAACGTTTTTTAGCAGCATGCCAGCAAAAAGGGGTTTAGTTTTAAAAGCATTCAGTAAAAGGGGCAGTCATTTTAAAATGTAGAAGCATGCATATTTACAAATTGGATACTTTTATATCTGTGTGGAAATGCATTGGAAATATGTAACCAACTAACAACTTATCTAAAATCCACTAACCAATAAACTATCCCAATTGACTTTATAATGCAGTTCGGTAAGCACAGTTTGAAAGTCATTTCATTTTGTGTTTTTCCATGGGGAGATGCACAATAGAAAAAAAAAGCAGAAAGGCTGTTTGTTTTGTGCAAGTTTATTTTTATTTTTATGCAGGCTGAGAACTTCCATTGTCCTCGCAGGAAATGGCTTGATACATAGAAACCCTTTTAATATAATTGGTAGGAATCAAGACAGTGGCGTAACACAAAATGTGGGGGCCCCCCTGCAAGCCATGCTGAGGGGGCCCCCCAATCTCAGCAACAACTCACGGTCATGCCACACTCTGGGCCAGCCTAGATTATCACGCTTGCACAATACGCATGAACGTGCTGCTGAAGGGTATGCCGCACACTGTACTCGGAGAAAGATATAAATATATGTTTTAATGCAATATACAGCACACTTTCTGAGAATAAATGGCCAAAAAGCCAGAGTGTTTGCAATTGTTTTGTAGGGTAACACCAATCCAATATATGCAAGTCACCAACGGTGCACAGGAACATTAATGCTTTGCTATTAAAAATGCCATGCCACATTGAAAGCATGTTCCACTGGCTGCACAATGTAGAGCAATGTAGACGCGTTATGAATTTACAGTACAGCATGCCAGGCCACATTTATACAGACCTAGACTAGATGCACAAAAATTCCAGTCGAAGCAATAACACTCATCAAGAAGAGAGCACACATTGAAGCCAGGGTCTCTGCTGCCTCGAACAACACGGCCAAACTCTTTAAAATCTTCATGAAACTGGTCAATCCTGTTGCGGTCTCCACCTCTCCGGTTCCCTCCCAGGCCCTCTGTATGGCTCTGGGCTCTCACTTCTCAGCTAAAACTCAGGACATCCAGTCCACTATCTCCTCTTCCTAACCCTCTTCCTCTCTCGGTCCCCCTTTGGCCATCTCTACCTCTCCTCCTCCTTTCTCCTCTTTCTCTCTAGCAAGACCTGACAAGGTTTCTAGACAAGTCCGATCCATGAAAGTGTTGTCCAAACAGGTGCTCCCCCACAATCAAGGGCCATATTGACACCTTGTAATCACTCTTTCACCACTGTAACATTCCCCTCTCCCCTTAAGCACTCCCTTGTGCACCCACTCTCAAGAAGCAGTCTGCCGATCCTACCTGTCCGGCAAACTATCGCCCAATCTCCATCACACCTTTCCTGCGAAAACTCTTGGAAAAAAGCTAGCCATCTCCCAGCTTACTCTCCACGTTGAATCTGTTGGTTGTCTCCATGAACATAAGTCTAGCTCCAGAGCTGCCAGAGGCACAGAACCATCTCTCCTGAATACCTGTGAGGATCTGCTCTCCAACCTTGATTCCAGCATTCCTTCTGTCCTAATCCTCCATGATCTTTCCTCGACTTTCGACATAGTCAACCACGCCATCCTGATCAATCGACTACATGAGAACCTGGGCATCACGGATCAGGGTCTGGAGTGGCTGACCTCCTTCCTCTTGGACTGCCCCTCCCAGGTCCAACTTGGTCCCTTTTTTTCCATCACCTCTCTCTCTATTACTGTGGCATTCCCCAAGGCTCTATCCTCTCACCCTGGTTTTTCAACCTCTAGTTGGCCCCTTTGGCCCACCTGATCTCTACCTTCTACTCTAACTTTCAGTGTTATGCGAATGGCACTCAGCTTTCCTTCAGGCTCCTCTCATCTCTTGCTCATTCCTGACTGTCTATCCGTGATTCAGGATTGGTGGACCTCCAACGATATCAACATTAGTGCCATTAAGATGGAGATCCTTCTCATTGGGACCACTGCCCCTGTCTTCCCTCTCTCACTCTAGCCACCCACCTTCGGCCCTCTTCCTTCGCCTTCCTGCGAGGCAAAAAACCTTTTTGCGTCATCTTCGACTCTACCCTCCCTTTCTCTCCTCGCATCTCGGACGTCGCCAAGAGGTCCCACTACCTACCAGCTGCTCCTCCTCAAAGGTACTCTTCCCTTTCTCACTTTCCGCCAGAAGCTCACTGTCTCCAGAGCTCTGTTTCTCGCTAGGCAGGACTACTGCAACAGCCTCTTTCTCAAGCTGCCTTCCTGTACTCTCCGCCCTCTGCAACTTATCCAGAACAGGACAGCGAGACTTGTCCTTGGCCACAAGCCCAGGGATCATATCTCTACAGCCCTGAAATCTCTCCACTGGCTCTCGGTGGTTGCAAGAATAAAGTTCAAGGCCCTTTGCATTGCCCACAAGGCTTTCTGGGGTCGGGCCCACACTAAAACCAATGCTCTCTTCCAAAATACCTTTTTTCTCTAGCCCTTTCACCGGCTACCTCCAACTCTCTAAAGGCTAGATGCTTCTTCAGGCAGAGAGTGGGGTGGTAGATCTCTCTCCTCTGCAGATGCCTCCCTCTGGAATGGCCTCCCTGACCCTCTCAAACTTTAGTGGACCACCTGATGTCCGGAATCAGCTCAAAACTTTCCTCTTCTCCTCTGCTTTTGCTCTCTCCCTCCCCTGCTGACCTACCTGACCTACCTGTCTGCTGTACCGACTGGTTGCTTGGCTACCCTCAGAGTCTACTGAGTCCAGGCTTTTTCTTGAACAGTCATCCTTGCACTGCCGATGGCCTACCATGCACATAGGGACTGTAATTGTAACCCTACAGTCCCTGTTCTCCTTGCACTACCCAGAGCTGCACTGTCCTGGCTGCAGTTACTCAGAGCATTACAGCCATTTTTTCCCCGCCCTTCTTCCTTGCACTCCCCACTCCTTTTCCCCTTGCATTTCTCATTCTCGCACTTGCACGATTTGAATGACACAAGGCCTAGTAAGATCATTTGTCTCGTCACTCCCTCTGTCTTCACTCCATTGCTTGTCGCGCCAAGAATCACTTGTGTACAGGCCTGTTATAATAGACTTCTATCATATCATTTTATCACAGATGCTCAACAAAAATATACAATGCTGCAGTAAGAAATGGCTAGACTGACAGCACCCAAATGCCAATCTAACCAGGTAATTACACTTAGCAGGACTGCTTCATCAGAAATGCACAGTTAAAAAAAAGTTATACCAAATTGAGGACTAACTAGACTGGCTGCACCAAAATGCCCCTCTAGCCACTAATACCACATATCATGCCTGCTTAGTCTGGACATGGACAACCATTATGACTTATCGCACAATCCCAACTCCCACGCATGCCCTCTCTCTCCCATGCCCTACCACAACCTCCAAAATCAGCTCTTTGGCCCAGAATTACCTTAACGTCCCTCCTCCTTGTCCTAGAGCTTTTGTTTGAGGCTCCTGGCCTCATAGGTAAGTACTGGGATGAGAAAGAGTGGGATTAGGAGTAATGAAGATACAGGTAGCTAAGTCAGGCATTGCCTCCATGTACCTCTACCTCATCCCAGTGCTTGTGTATGAGGCAAGTACTGCCTCATACACAATTACAGGGACAAGGAAGAATAGGGCTAAGAGTAATGACGATTACCAATAAGTAATTAAGTCATTAAACACAAGTAAGGTCTTAACAATATTCAGCTGACTGGGCTGCAGCACTCGCCCCCAGTAATTTTGGGCTATGTTGACTCAACCTGGCTGACCTTCAGAGCAGTTGCCGGACAGAACAGGACACCGATGTTAAACGGCATCTGGGATAACAAGTGCCAAGCAGTTACTAACGTAAAGCATTTCACTGTTAGTACCTGCATTCAAATGCCAAATCTTTTAGACAATTGAAATTGTGATCTGTGTTTAGCACTTTCATGGCAGGCAAGTGATTGGAAGTGTAGAAAGGGAACAGGAGACCGTTCATTCTCACAACAGTTCATAAGTGGTTGCTTTCACACTTAAAGGAGAGAGTTAACTGCTTGTAACATTGAAGCTGCACTAGAATAGTCTCATTAAAACGTGTAAAGAAGTTAGATGCCCCAACACAAAAAAGTTTGCCTCCCCCACCACCCATGAAGTTAGCGCCTCCCCCAACATTTGAAGCATCAGCCCCCTGAAATTTAGTTTTTTTTTGCACCCCTGAGCACAAGCACAAACACAGTTCACCATATACATGCATGCACACCAGCCATCCTTACATTTAAGTGTGCACTCTTTCACCATGCAGGCACACCCAGGCAGCCACCCATACATTTAAGTATGCATCCTTTCACCGTACACGCACACACAGTCACCCATACATTTGTGTGCACCCTTTCACCATACACTCACAGACACACGTCAAGGGGTTGAGGGGAGCCCTATTACTTCAAAAAGAAATTGGGCCTCAGTATAAGTTTGTCGGTCCGGTAACAACGGTACCGGTAAGCTTGCCGGTACTGTTGTTACCAGACCAGCAAACTATGAGATCTGCTCGAGGGTGCCTTCCTGACCTGGAGGGCGTATCGGCACCTGTGAGCAGAGCATGTCGGGTGCACCGGCACCATTTTGAATGGTGCCGGTGCATCCGATCTCCTCATTCCCATTGAACCCTATGGGGATCAAAAGGGAATGGGGAGCATTTTTTTCCACCGCCCGCAAATGGGCAATTACCAGGTCTGGTGGGGCTGTAATGACCCGGTAATTGCCCATTCGCAGATGCTAGAGAAAAGCGTAAGTTAGGCAGCAGCCTGGCGGTTTTACCGGCAAGGCTACAGCCAAACTTGTAATGAGGCTGATTGTTTCTTTTTGAAGTCACTCTGACTTCATAAAGACATTATTTCTGTTACAGAAATAATTTCTTTATGAAGGCAAAGTGATTTAAAAAAAAAATAAAAAAAAAAGATTTTGAAAAATAATTTTTTTTCATTTTTTTTTCAAGTGGGGCCCACTGCCAGGACATGTGCTAGCGGGGACCCCACGCACCACGGGGGCTGCGGGGTCCCCTGTTACGCCAGTGAATCAAGAGGTGGCACAACCACGTCAGAAGAGGCTGATCTAAGCTTGACAGACAGCCAGAGTTTTTTAATCAGCTGAGCTGGGGGGAGTAGTAAGTCCTTCCAGGGATTTGAATGTTGTCGGTGCCTTCCTGGAGGGGGCTCCGGGAATGCAGCTTTGAAAACAGCTGGCAAGCCATGCAGAAAGGGGTCCGGTTGCTGGCATTGAAGTAGAAGTAATTCTGAAGGCAGTGTCTGTGAGGTCGTGAAGATAAACCCAGGCAGGAAGAGAAGCAAACGGAACATAGAAGCAGGCTTCAAATACATTTGTAAGTTAACTAATTGAGGAGTACGTGGGTGGCTGATATGTGATCAGATTAGCTTAGGGTGTTGAATTATAACACAAAATGCTTTATTTTTGATCCTTTCCATGTGCAATTGTTTAAAAGAAAAGAAAAAGAAATGAATCCGAATTTTTCGGGTTGCCATGTACTTGTGTTCTTTTCTGTGTTTATCTTCTAGTGGACTAGGTTGTGTTCGCTGTTGGTAAGCATATGTGTAATTGTAACATTCTGGATTGTGTACAACAAAGATCAATATTATAACAAAAAGCAAAGCTGGTGCAATTTTTGGGGGTTTTTTGTTTTATGTCTCTCAGGATTACTGTGTAAGGGGAAAAGTCAGTGGGTGATCCCAGTGTCATACCAATGCAGTAAATAATTTTGCTACCTCATTTACCACATGGGACCAGTTTAGGACAAGAGTAAATATATACAAATATGCAAGATAGAATGTTATGAGTGTATATGGATGTGTTTTCCCTGCATGCTGAAGAGAAGACAGTGCCTTATGAGGTGGGCGGAATGGAATTAACCGCACCGATAGTGGTGCCGGCGCCGTTAATGAGAAAACAGCAGGTGTCCACAAATTTGTGAAACACTCCCGTCCCCTGCACACCCTAATGTTGTAGTAACAACCAAACACTCATGTGATTCCACATATTAAAACTTTATAGCTTGGTGGTCCAGTCACCAATACATTTTATCATCCTAGAACAGGATTATTAAGTAAAAAGAAAACAATTTTACATGACAATTATATGCACTTATAACAAAATAATTAAATAGATACACTTCAGACATATCTTTCTTAATATAATTAGTAATTCCAATAGTGACTATTACTTCATAGTCTAATGGAACCAATCCCTCAGAATTCAATTTATAGAACACAGGTAAACATTTGCACTTTGTACAATTTCATAGTCCATCTTTTTCTATGATGTATGATGTTCCAAAAGTACTTGAAGTGCAATATCCTTTACGCGTTTCAGGGTAAATGTCTCCCCTTCTTCTGAAGGTGTCTACCAAAATGTATCTTTAGTCCATATATCAACATGAGATCTTAAATAGAAAACAAATAATGTCATATTAGTATTCTTCACAAAAAATAATATTCATCTGTCATAACTGGATAGTTATTCATCACTGATCAGCTGTTTTTTCACTTTTCTTAGGTTAGGAATCTAGTGCCAACTTGATGAGTATCGTGTTGTCATTCCTAAAAACGGGTAAGAAAGATTGTGTATAAGTCTCAATGGTAAAGAAAAGGGGAGTGCTTATATAAAAAAACTCAACCAAATATATCGCCTCAATGGTTTTGATAGAAAGTAAATTCCCATAGTTACCTGAATTATGGGTTAGAGGTAGCCAAATCAAAATATATAGTTTGACTTCAGTAGTGTAGGTGGCTATTATGTGTCTTTCGTCCTGTAAATAGCAATCAGATCTGCTTTTGCATGCAGATCTACACCTGTAAAATTAAAATTAAAAAACCTAAGTTGCTATTCTTGTATAATTAAAATTAAATTCCAAGAATTACCGCCAAAGCTCCATATTTAAAAATAGGGATCATTGTGTGGTACCCTATTTAGATAGACAAATCTTACCATATTTGCATAGTGTGCTCTAATCTGATGTCCCTTGAAATACTCCGAATTTCATCTGATGTAACGTTTAGGTTTTCAAAGGAAATCTGCAATAAATGTAAGAATATATAAGGACATCTATTCCGGATCAAATTGTATGATGAACTGGATCAAAGTAGTAACAGGCTTACCCGCACTAGTTAACTCCTAAAGTGAAGAATGAGCCTTTAGTTGTAGGTGCAAAATCCTCTTGCAGCAAAACCTGCAATTATAATTAAATATACAGCCTTCTGTGATTCTCAGTCTGAAGTACATTCTAACTGTACTAGTATCCATATGGTAACCAGGATCCATTCTAACCCAGGAAGTTGGGGCTTACCTGAGTGTGGACTCCCATCTGCAGGTTGTCTCAACTGATGCTCGAAAACGGTGTAGCAAAGATGGCCGCTGTTATCATAGCGTGGGTTGATGACATCATCGCATATGACCGCAATGACGTCAGTTTGTTTACTTTTTGGTAAGTAACGAACTTGGGGGCTCATAAAAGTTTTGTTTATGAATGACTCTACCAAGTAGGACAGAAACTATATCTAATATAATGAGAAATGTCAATTTCCTTCAATGTCCCAGTTAATTTGGGGACTATTCATTGCAATCCTCATCTGATGATTGATGAAGAAATCCAGTTATGCTCACAATCTGGAATATTTAAAGACACTCTACATGTACACATTGCTCACAGTCTATTTTTAGCAGATATACTTGACACCAAAGAAAACATTTTTTATACATGTTGTTTAAATAGTAACTGATCAACTTTTCTCCCATAATGTGTTTGCTATCTGTCAACCATATGTTCATTTTCACTCGTTTAAAAAAAAGAATCAATATTTATGTAATACAAATATAGTAATGCGTGTAATATCATTTACTCATTTGTTATCTTATCAACTTCAACATGGTTAAGATGACCAATTTAGTACCTCATTATCGGGCATTTCAGAAATACTTTATTGATCATTTTAGGCATTTGGGAACTACTTTGTTGATCGTATTGGATACTAGATGGACATATTTATAGAAAAGAACCTAGGTTGTACTCTTCATTCATTCCATTTGGAGCGAGACTGTTTAATTTCTCAATCCAATATAGTTCCCTCTGGTTCATGTGTCTGATATGGTTCCCTCCTCTTAGTGATTTTTTCACCTCTTCCAATATGATCACCTTGAGTTGGGCAATGGTATGCTTATTTTCGGCAAAATGTCTTGCAACCGTAGATTTAATGTTTTTGGTACGTATGTTACTCTTGTCTTCATTCCACCTTTCCTTAGCTTTTCTGATAGTTTGGCCCACATAAAAAAGGCCACAAGGGCAACTTAAACCATATATGACTGATTTTGTGTCACATGAAGTGTAGTCATTCAATCTTATTTTCTGTCCACTGTGGGGATGTCTCACATAGCCTCCTTTCATCACGTTATTACAGTTACAGAAGTTTAAGCACAGGTATGTGCCCGTTTTCTTCTGTGTCAAAGTTTTTTGTGTGTCGATCTTTGTTCTTTCCACTTTTACTAGTTGGTCTTTAAAGTTTTTACCTCTCTTGTACGCAATGAGGGGAGGTTTTGGAAATAATCTGTCCAGTTGTGGATCCATCTTGATAATACCCCAATTTTTCTTAATTATTCTTGTGATATGGTGACTTTGTGCTGAGTATCTTAAAGCATAGAGAAATGGAATATCCTTAGATTGTGTATTATTGATAAGCAGATTCTTTCTTTCGAGTTGCTCGGCTTTAGACTTGGCCTTATCAATGATATATATAGGATAACCTCTTGTTTGGTATTTCTCTGTTAGTAATTGATTCTCTTGCTGTACTATTGTTGTGTCAGACATTATTCTTTTTATCCTTAAAAATTGGCTATATGGTAAGTAGTTCTTTAAGTGATCAGGATGATGGCTCAAGTAATGTAATGAATTGTTAACGTCTGTGGGTTTATGGTAGATATTGGTAATTAATCTGCCACCTTTTCCAATCTGTAATGCCACGTCCAAAAAGTGCAATTTGGGTTCTCCCACTTCCATTGTAAACTTAATGTGATTGTGTAAGTGATTTATGAAGCCCAGGAAAGTATCTACATCTTCCCTTGATCCTCTCCAGACAACGAAAATGTTGTCAATGTACCTCTTCCAGGTTATTTAGTTGTTTTGCAATTTTTGTGCATTCAATATGTGCGTACTCTCTGGATGGAACATGAATAGATTGGCATAAGCTGGGGCCATTGATGAGCCCATCTATGTTCCGGATGCTTGTAAATAAAACTGAATTGTTTCTAAAATAATTGTTAACAAGTATGATCTTACTCAGCTCCAAAATGAAAGTTTTATTTGCTTCACAATTGTTGTTCAATAGAGCCCATTCAAGTGCCTCCAGTCCGTCCTGATGCGGAATTGATGTATACAAACTTTGTACATCAAAGGAAACTAGTATGTCGTCCTCCTTGATGGTCGTTAATGTCATCACATGATTTAGGAAGTCTGTAGTGTCTTTCAGGTAACTACTTGTGTTCTGGACTATTGGTTGCAATGCTTTGTCCACATATATTGCAAGAGGATTGAAAATGCTGTCCGTGCCAGCTACTATAGGTCTCATAGGTGGTGTTGTCAATGCTTTATGAATTTTAGGTAACCCATAGAAAATGGGCGTGATCGGATATACATTGGGAAGGAATGATCTTGTTTTCTCAGAGATCCATTCATTTTCAAGTGCTATATCTAGTACATTTTTAATCATTTCTGTGATGTCATTAGTGGGATCCTGATCAATTTTGATATATGCATTTTCTTCTTCCAAAAGGTCATTAATTTTGGTGAAATAGTAAGTTGTGTCCATCAGAACAATCACCCCTCCCTTATCTGCAGGTTTTATAGTTAAACTGCGATCCTCCTCTAGGTCTTTAATTATTTCACTTTGTCGTCTTCTGACGTTGTAATATTTGGTTTTAGTGAAATTCACCCTTCTGAGATCCCTCATAACTTGTTCTTTAAATATCTTGATGGTAAGGTTGTTCACTTGTGGGTCAAATCTGCTTTTAGATTTAATTTCTAAGTATTTATGTCCTTCCCGTATATAGTCCATTTCTGTTTGTGTATCAAAAAACACCTTGTGTCTCATCTTCTGTGTAAGTCTATGTAAATTAATCTTTTCTTCCAAAAGATTAGAATTTTGGGTAGGTAGAAATGATAAGCCAAGGTTTAATGTATCAATTTGATCTTTTGTCAAATGTTTCTTTGAGATATTGACAATTAGCTGTTCGGTTTTTGCCTTGGTCTTAGGTTTCTTGTTGCCTCGTCTCTTGGTCTTTTTTCTGTGCGCTCGATGTTGAGGCTTCTTGGGATGTGTGTATTATTGTAGTTGCAGGTTGATTTCCTCCTGTATTTGTTGTATCTTCACTAGTTGGGACCTCGATGCTCTGGTCACTTGTTTCTGGTTCTTGCGGTCTAGGTTTATAAGGTTGTCTTTTGTTGGGATCTGGTCTGTTCTAAAGATAGTGTTCTTGCCAAGTGTACACTATATCTTGTTGATAATCTAAAGTATCCCGTTGAAATTTACGAACCTTACGTTCTTTGATATCTTTTTTATAATTCTCTAAAGTTTGATTGACCTCCTCAATGAGGTTTGTTAATTCTTCTTTTGTTTTTAAGGTTGTTAGTTGTTCCGATAATTATTCTATTTCTCTGTCTAGTCTATTAACTGATTCCGATAGCTCTTCTATAGTCAACAAAATTAAATCCAGTGAACACTTGTTTCAAATTTGTTCCCACTTCTTTACAAAATCCGGATTGTCCTTACATAAGGTGGGCCTTAAGTAGACTCTTAGACCCCTCGGTATTCGCTGAGCTCGTAATACTGTGCCAAGGTGGTAGCACATATTTTGTGTGATATTTCACACCTAATCACCTTCTCCAATTGAGATATTAGTTTATCAGGACTGGTTGTAACAGGTGTATTACAGTTTATCTCCTTAATGAGACCTAATATGCGATTTGCTTCGTCTTCATCAAATGCAAGTCTAGTTGTATGTTTCTCCGTTAGTGTGTTAATTTTAGAAAATGACATATCTAAATAGTATGCTTCGTGTGGGTGCTACACTGGCATTTGTGTCACACTCTAAATTTAGAGGATCTGTCAAAAGCTAAAAACTAGTTGGCAAAGAGCACACCTATTTATTAATATAGTGGATGTTTTAAGATAATTAGTGGGGTGCCGGTGCCGTTAATCCCATTCCGCCCTATTACGGGGTTCCCTCGCGTGACCCGCTCTGGACGTCTGGTTTTACCAGACGTCCAGAGCGGGTCCCGTGAGGGGACCAGGGACTAACAACGGGCCCATTATTAACGGGCCCATTGTTAGCTCCCTCCACATTCCCATTGAGCCCTATGGGGGCTGTAATGGGAATGGGGAAGGACTGGGTCTGGGTTCCCTGAAGGAGGAAATACCAGGCCCTCCAAAGTTGGAATGGCCCAGTATTTCCCCATTCAGGGAACTCGGACCCAGACACAATTTTGAAGGCAGCCATGCCCTTATTAAGGGCATGGCTGCCTCCAAAGTCGTAATGAGGCCCAGTGTCATCTAAGGCACATAGGTTACTGAATGTAAATAAGTCAGTAACATGAGTTACATGCAATAAGTTGCATTCTGAATAAACTCAATGGGTTCCCTAATGGTGTGCTAGATCCACGGAGTGCATGTAGTCAGCCAAAGATGGGTCACAATTGTAATGAGGGAGAATGTGTTCTATGCTGGGGCGGTAGTATAAAAGACATGCTCACCAGTATACCACAAAAATAAGATAATTCTAAAATATCACCAAAATAAGAAACCACTAAAAATTACCGTCAATATAAGCTAACACTATATTATCACCAAAATAGGGTAATACTGAACTACCTCGAAGGATAAGGCCAGTTTACTGTCAAAATACAGCAGTAAGAAAATACCACCAAGTCCAAAATGTTCCCCAAAAGACAAAACCTCCTACATATATGGTGTGTTGGCCGGTAACAGACTGTAGAGCGACTACTGGGCGTGGCAAGTGTGTCCCACACTGCTATACGTGCATTCAAGGGAACACATTTTGTGAGATCAGTGTAACAATAAAAGTGGAATCTCAGGATTTTTCAAATTGATGCACAATCCCAGAATTGGTGAAATACTTAGAGGCAAAATTATATGCACATGGAACATGGTCATCAAATGATGCCTTAGAATGGGGAAAGTTCAGAAAAAACCACTGGACAGCATTTATGAAGAGGGTAGCATAATCAGGTCTGTCTTCTGAGATTATTTAATGCTGCTGACAAAAATTCAGAGAGAGACTCTGTGATACGGCTCTGTGCCAAAACGTGGTTCATTTTAAATAGGTCTCAGCGAATGCAAGACAATCATACAAAGCTAATTATCAGACTAAAAGTCGAATTAGATGGAGCTAATGAACAGGAGAACAAGTTAAAAGCAGAACTGGAAGTATGTCAAAAAGACATGCAATCAAAATACAATGCTTTTGACACCCAATTGTCTCAAAGAAGAAACAGTTTGAGGACAGTGAACAAGAATTAAAACACCTGAAAGGGTTGGTAAGCCACATTAGACAAGACAAAGAGGAGACTATTTTAGAGATGCAAGCTTTACAAAAAGAGAACCTATAGAATGAAGGTGAGCTCCAAGCTGTTGAACAAGAGATAGCTAAAATGTTTCAAGAAAAGGACAAGCAGGGCAAAGAGTTGGAGTTTTTTTAATGAAAAATTACTTCAGAGAATAATGGAAAGGGAGGAGATCCCGAAGTTTAGAATTAAAAACCAGTACATCTCTGGATTGGATAATCCAGATTTTGAAAATAGAATAGCAGGAAGGAGAATGCTAAAGATTACTGTTGGACAAAAGACCATCGACCACAATTTGTGGATAGTGAGTGTAACACAAAATGATTTTTATCTGGGCAATGATATAATGCACAGGATGTGAATGGTGTTAGATTTCCTTAACCAAAAAGTATGGTCCCGGCTAGGTGGGCCTGCACCCGAATTTGAAGACAAAAGAAAGGCTTATCATTGTGCACAATTGGTGCCATATACAATTGAACTACAGGTGAGGAAGGATATTATTATTCCTGCATTCACCAGGCAGGTTGCTATAACACTAAAGCACACAAATAGAAGGATTCTGATGCATTTGTGTGCTTGAATGAGTATATGAAACAGCAAGGGCTGGACTATAAATATACCCCATTGGTAGATATTGGGGATGGGTCCGTAAAAATCATGGTGGATAATAAAGTGTGTCAAGATATTTATCTAGAGGAGAATTCCGTGCTATGAATGGCAATACAAAAAAATCACATTATACTGCAGATTTCAACAATATGGTGATTGGGAATATACCCGCGAGATATGTAGATGCACAGGGTGTGTTGCAAGAGTCTCTGGATTGTCAACCCAAAGTGATGTTCAAAATTCAGTCTGTGTATCCTTATGAGTCCAATGAGACTGCATGCTGCCACCAAGCGAATTGCATATTGTTTGATTCAGGTGAAAATGAAACAGAAAATCAGCACATTGAAATGGAGGCTGATATTCCATACATTTTAAAAGTGGCAACTCTGCAGGGACATACAGCCACACAGAAGAAAGCACAGAGGTTCCTCCATTGGAGGATGTCCCAGAATTTTCAAAAATGGTAGAGGAGCAGATTGTGTTAGCAGATGTCTGTGATAGCGAAGAGGATAACAATGAACTGAGAATAATATTTATGGAATTTAAGGAGGTTTTTGCCAAAGACGCATATGATTGTGGCCTAACTGATTTACATGTTGCCACATTACAGAACGGTGTGGTAGAAATCCGGTATTCGTGCACCAATATCAATTGCCACTGGCATGCTTGGAGTCATTGGCAGAGATAATTAAAAACTTAAAGTCTTGGGGAATTATCAGGCCCATTCATAGTACCTCCAACACTCCCATTTCGGGTGTAGTAAAGCCAAATGGTCAATTGCATCTGTGTGCAGACCTGAGGGAATTAATAAAAGAGTGCCCTGGTCTAGATGGCCACTGCCATTCATTGATCAAGGCCTTTCTCAGGTGCATGGGTCAAAAGTGTTTACCACGTTAGATCTTACATCTGGTACTGCTGTGTTCCATTGGCAGAAGATATTCAGAATGTGTTTGCATTTTCATTTGATAAAACACAATATGCTTGTTCCAGAACACCATTTGGGTATGTCAATAGTGGGAGCGAATTTGGCATATTTTTGAGAAAAGCTATGCCAGATGCGGCAGAAAGAGGGACCATAGTTTGTGTGGATGATGTCCTGATAAAAAATGAAAGTCTGAGAAGTCATTTTGATGACATTAAACATGTGCTTGGCCAATTACAGAGAGCGGGAGCCAAAATATCCTTGCAGAAAGCACAATGGTGAAAGAAAAAGTGAATTGCTTAGGCCATGAAGTAACTGAATAGGGGCTAAATGCATAGAAGGAAAAGGTGGAGGCGTTACAGAAATTGAAAATCCTAAAAACATGAAAGGTTTAAAAAGTCTATTAGGAATGACAAGATATAACATGAAATGTATTGAAAATGATGCTGAAATCACTCAACCATTAACTAAACTATTGAAGCTGAATGCACCCTGGAAATGGGAAAAGCAACAGTCTGAGGCAGTTGCTAAATTGAAGGAGTGTCTCATGAAGGTGCCATGCTTGGCCTATCCGATAAAGAATAAAGATTTCTTTGTAGAAATAGGATTTACTGAGCAGTGTATGTCAGCAGTGTTATCTCAAAAAACATGATTTGAATCATAAAACCTTCGCCTATGCAATTAAGGCACTTTCTCAGGTTGAAATTGAATTCAGTGAATGTGAAAAGGCCATTCTGACCACTGTGTGGGCATTACAACATTTATGTCCCATTATTCAAGGAGAAAAGGTAATTATTGAGACAAATCAACAACAGTTGCAATTTTTACAAAGTAAAATAATTAGATCAGGCAACCTAGTGCAATTCAGAATCACTTCCTGGACATTGGCATTGCAGGGTTTTCCTGTAGAAGTAAGATATGGACAGAATAAAAAGAGCCAAATTGCTCAAGGGATAACAGATCTACACTACCGTGTGTCTCAAATGAGATAGAGGTGAAGCCCAGTTTGCAAGAGTTTGAACAATCACCACACAAAGCTTTTGATGAAAATACACATAAGGACTTGCCAATTGTGTGTGTCGACAGGTGTGCTTTTCACATTGAAAATTACAGTAATAAACAGCTGGTGTCAGGGATAGGAAATGTCTGGTTGTGGTGTGAGGACATTTGAGAATTGGCGCCAGGAGTAGCCAGATAGCTGAGTTAGCTGCCATTCATAAAGCAATCACTACTGCAATTGATAACAAATTCAAAGAAATTGTCCTGGTGCCTGATTCTGATTATACACAAAATAGCTTTGTAGGATATTTGCCTGCCTGGAAAGCAAGGGGCAGATAACAAAAAGCCCCTTAAACATGGGAAAATGATTCAAGCTATAGACATGTTAGTGTCAGAGATTGGTTTCACAATACACTGGAGGAAAATTGGTGGACATGTGAAAACACCAGGAGAGGATAAGGAGGGAAATGATAGAGCAGATCAATTGGCCAAGATTGGGGCTGTTATGGGAGAATTGCTGCCCATTGAACACCTAATTGGTGAAATACAAGTAGATGCAGTTACACACTCCAAATCTCCAAAATAAGTTGAACAACCTGTAGTGCAATGGAGTTATGATACACCAGATCAGGATTTGATTAAGGCACAAAAAGAACACCCAGTATTGGGGGTTTATTATAATCATTTGATAGACCCTGAGCAAAACCCCTTAACTGAAAATGATTGTACAGGAAAAGAAGAGCTGAGAGTGTTAATAAAGAACAAAAAATGAATTAAACTACAGGATGGTCTGATGATCAGGGAATCTGTAACAGGGCAGATTCAGTGGGTGGTACCTCTTTCATTCAGAGGGTTAATGTTACACCATGCACATGATGCGATAACTGCAGGACACAGAGGTTCACAAAAACTTTAGCAATACTGAAAGACTAGGTTTACTGGCCTCAAATGTCCCAGGATGTGGAATTACACACCATGGGGTGTCTGGTATGTGCACAATGTAAACCTGCTTCACCAATGCATAAAGCTCCATTAATGAAAAGAGGTTTAACCCTTCCATGGTCAGATTTACATATCGACTATGTAGGGCCTGTAAAGAGATCCGGTTGGGGAAACCGATATTTATTGACGGTGGTATGTTTAATGTCAAAATGGGTGAAATGCATTCCTGCACCAGATTTTAGTGCACATACAGGGGCTACATTGCTGGTAAATCACATGTTTCAAGATTCGGGTTACCCCAAAGAATAGAGTCAGACAGAGGAAGTCATTTCACAAGCACCTTGATGAGCAAGGTATGGCAGATATTGGGGGTAAAAAGCAAATTGCATATCGCATATCGGCCCGCCTCTTTGGGGAATGTAGAGAGAAGCAATAGATCTGTTGTGGAGATACTAAAGAAGTTTGAGCAGAGGCAGGTTCCAGTTGGGATCTACGCTTACCTTTAGTGTTAATGGCCATTAGGTTGACTCCTGCTAAAGCAACAGGTATCAGTCCTCATGAAGTATTGACAGGAAGAAAAATGGTGCTGCCACAACATTTATTGTACAGGACACATGAGCAAACACTTGTGAGTGCATCTACAGTTCACGATATGTGGAAGAATTGAGGAAGCATTTACAACATGGATTTGCGTTTGCACAGTGAGATTTGGAAAGGGCTGCTGAAAGTGAAAAGTCCTATTATGATAAAAAGACATCTGTGAGAATATAAGATAGGTGATCGGGTATACAAATTACATTTTGGTAAGATTAAACATAAAAATTCAAAATTCCTCGCAGCATGGCAAGGGCCATTTGAGATTGTAGATAAAATATATCCTGTAGTGTATAACATATTAAAGACAGAGGGTGAAATGGTGACAGAGCAATTTGTCCATGTGAACCAAATTAAGACTTGTCATCCAAAGCATGAAATCAAGAGACTGGAACAGGTGGAGACGGGTTAAGTGTAATGATTACAGAAAAAGAAAGCTGACAGTTGGCTATTTCATGATGCATACAACCTAATGACAAGGTGGTGTATGTTTCACTCCATGAGAAACCAGAGATATAGTTTATCACATTTAGAAGAAAAGAAAATCTGGTACTATGCATTCATGGAAGGTGCTGAATCAGGTTAACTTACTATGGTACAGTGTGTTAAAATTATTCTGCATGAAAATTGTTGTGATGTATAATAATGTGAGGTGTAAATATTGTTTGGTTCTCTCTAATGTGTGTTTAATTGCACATATCCAAAAGTGACAAGTTTAAAGAGTCATGATATGTTGGGCCACATTTTTCTTTTAGGCCAAATAGTAAAAGGGATAGAAAATCGTTTTATGCTATGCACTTAATAGGTTTCTTTTCTATAAAATTTAGATGTAAATAACCTATTGTCCTGACAGGGACCGGAGACTGCTGGACCGGAGACCACTGGACCAGAGGCCACAGGACCAAGGACCAAAAGCCTCAGGACCAAAAAATGGAGGTGAAGATAAACAGCCCGGGATGCCTAAAGATATGTCATCTGTGAAGAAAAATCAGTGATTGCCAGGCTGGAGAGGTTCTGAGGGAAAGGATGCTGTTATGGAAGTTTGGTGATCAGGACATCTCAGCGGCATAGTCCTGAAGATGGTGAATGCCATCAATGGAAAAGTGGTCAGTTGAACTTAATTCCACAGCGTTGCCGGTGGGGGCATAGTATTGTGCTGTGCTTTACCAATTGGGACTTGAAATAGAGACAGTGGAAATTGTATATTTAAATTTTAAGCCATTTTGTTATTTTATTTACTTATTTTATTTTATTATTTTATTTTATTGTTTTATTGTGATGAATACACATTGAGGAGAACTGTTTACTCCATAAAACACATAGGCCCTCATTACGATACTGGCGCTAAACCATGGCGCTATTAGCACCATGGTTGGTGCCGGTATCGTAACGAGTCTGCCAATGTTCAATGGGGAGTTACCACCCCATTCCAAGGTTAGCAGGACGGTAATTCCCCATTGAACATTGGCCCTTCCCCATTCCCATTTTTGCCCCATAGGGTTCAATGGGACTGGGGAAGGCGGTAAGTATGGTACCGCAAATTGCGGTACCGTACTTACCTCGAGAGTCCCTTTGCGGGTCCCTACTTTAACGGCTGGTCTAGACCAGCCGTTCAGGTTGGGTCCCACAAAGGGACCTTGTAGTAAGTCGCTAAGTATTTAACAGCGCCGCAGCCTTTTACGGCGCTGTTAAACACTTAGCACCAGCGTCCTAATGAGGGCCATAGACAAAGACTATGATTCAAAAATACATATGGAGCTGGGCGCTTCAGTTGGAGGTATGCACATGTAATTAGATAACAAATGCACGTGCGTGTGAGGGCTGATATGCCCAATTTGGGTTCTATTTCATTTTTATGTTACAGATAAACAATTGTTTATTGTGAAATGCTTATATGTTTATTTTATTAAGATGTTATTGGTTCAACCCTTGATCATCTAGCGACAATGGGGAATGGGAGATATACTGTGATACATACATATATATATTTTAAAATTGATGTGTTTCCTCTAATTATGGATTTATTAGTCATAATTGTCAGAAAAAGGAGGGGTATGTAGGGATATATTAATGAATGAAATGTTTGTGCAAACAACAGCACATGTGTACAGATTCAAAGGGAAGCAAAAGTGGGTGTTTCATTGTTTAGTATGTAGATGTAGCTTTTTTTAAATGGGTGCAAGGGTCAGCTTCTCAGCAACAAGCCAGTGAACATTATTTTTGGAAAAGCATATTTTTAAAAAGTATTAAGCAAAACGTTTTTTAGCAACATGCCAGCAAAATGGGGTTTAGTTTCAAAAGCATTCAGTAAATGGGGCAGTCATTTTAAAATGTAGAAGGTTTTTTTTTTTTTAATGCAGGCTGAGAACTTCCATTGTCCTTGCAGGAAATGACTTGATACATGGAAACCCTTGTAATATGATTGGTAGGAATCAAGAGGTGGCAGAACCACGTTAGAAGAGGCTGATCTAGGGGGGCTCTTTTGTGCACATCACGAATGGCTGCCTGAAAGTAGAGCTCCGGCCAGAGGAAAAACCAGAGCTAAACTGATCCTACCAGGGCCGATCCGGACGCACCAGAAATCAGAAATCCGGTAGAGGAAGACTCGTAGAACAAGTCCCGCAAAAACTGGGCACACACGTTGTGAGGCTGCAGAGAAATCCTGCCTTAAACTAGCAGTGACGCAGAGGCTGGGATGCGCCCACCTGGCGGCTCCACGAGACATCCGTGGTGAGCCGGGGAGGCGGAGACCAGCAGTAGGCCGAGTTGGGGAGGGGTGCCATAGCTGCAGTGAGGTGCTGCAAGACGGCGGGAAGACACTGAGTGCCTGCCCCCCAGTGCGATACACCCGCAACCGCGACTCATAAGAGGAGCGGAGGCCGCCGGGAGCTGCTGCAACAAGGGCTGCGCAACAACAATCCGGAAAACAGTGTCGAAGAGGGGAGCCCCGTGGAGCGGAGGGATGACTGCACACCGCTCCGGACAAGTTTGCCATTGGAGGGCATTGCGGATGCCTCACGGGGCTGGCTTCCCCCCCTGCACGGCAGCACATGACAAGGCTGAACCCTGATCCGTGAGGCCCAGAGCACCGGAACACAGCACGGCCATCGCGCTGCTGGAGTGGACCAGGGACAGAGGCACGTGGGAGGAGCAGTCATCACCCCCCGCCAAGTAAGTGGAACGCGACAGGGGGGGGCTCCTGCCAGCACATGCATACCTGGAAAACATGCTCGGCATATGATCCTTAGAGGGGGTCATTTGGGAGGCCCACGTGGCTGACAGCGGCGTGGTGATCAGAGCCCACATAAATGCTGACAAGATAAGCAACCAGAAACTTTGTAATTGCGTAAATTGTAAAGTTTGGGGCAGCTGGCTGCAACTACAATTTATTCAAACATAGTGAATATAATCAGACAGCCTCCCCCAGGTGACACTTCCACCAGTACTTCTGTGGGCCCAACCACACAACCAAGAAGCGCACAGAAGTGTGCCCTATTAAATCCTCAATAAGGTAACAACCCACACAGACCTAGGGGTGCGCCGGGGGAGATTCGGCCAACCTCAAATAAACATGTAGTAGATATCCTGAGACAGGTGTGGATCCAGGAAACCCCCCCTTTCTGGACAATATCATGTCTGACACAGATACGTGGGAGAACACAGTCCACCCTCAAACAGATAGCGGCAACACATGGGGCGCAACAAGAAGAAGGGCACAGGAGGGAAAAAAAACAGCCCAATGGACTCCTTTGCCAGCTCCCAGCCGCATTTAGCCTCCGGGGTGGCGCCACAAACGCCCGACAGACAAGTGGAAGATCCTTTAGACCCCAGAGTAGTCCACCTGACGACACTGGTCCAAAACGGATTTGTGGCGGTTAATGTCAGGTTGGATGACATAGTAGCGACAATCGGATCTCTGAAGGCACGGGTGGAGAAGGAGAGCATGTGCATCACGGAGGCAGAAAACAGGATAAGTACAAACGAAGACACGATTTCACAACATGGCTGAGACATAGCCCAACTCAAAACAGAACTACATAAAACTCAGAACAAGTACGTAGATCTCAAATCGAGATCACGGAGGAATAACATCCAGATTGTCAGGGTCTCAGAAACTTTCGGCAAGGGCCCCACGGAGAGACAAGTGGAAACCCTTTTGAAAACTCTCCTGGGAGTGGAATCCTTTTCAGACCACTCCCTTGTCGCACCATAATAGCACGTCTCCTTAACTATGGGGACAGAGATACAATACTCCGACTATCCAGAGAAAAAGGAACTCTACATTATGAGGAAAAGAGAATACACATATACGCAGATTTTTCAGCCAATATGCAAACACAGAGAAGGTCCTATGTGTTGGTCAAGAAACAGCTACGGATGCGCAATGTACCTTATGTCATCATCTTCCCTCATCTTCCCAGCTAAAATGCCCACTTCTTCGAGAATCCTGCGGAAGTCATGGCGTATGTGGAAGCCTCTATCCCACTGCCTTCCAGAGACCGAGTGATCGATCGGGACCAAAACGCTAGACCAAGAACAGGAGAGGAGACTCGACTGTGCAGATTGACAAAGGCACGCTATGTGCCCTCCATAACAATTGTAGAGAATTGCTAGCAAGGATGGCCTGTACAAAAGATCACTGATAATCGGGCCGTGAGCCTCTGACAAGGTCAGCCAGATGGCTACAACGATCGACCCACAGGAAGGTTCAAGGGAATGCCCAAGGGGAAGGTTTCGAGAGTTACTGGGCAGCATCGTCAAGTTGTGGGAGATGATGCGGGGTGGGGGTCTGAATACCAAAGAATGATTGGATACTTTCAGCTGTATGGGAATAGGGGGGGTGGGGTTCTGGGACCCAGTTGGAAGGGACCTGCAAGTTAAAACCTGTGGTCGCGCTACTGCACATGACACATTCCTGAGAAACATGGAGATGAAAGACATAGTAATGCTACGCAGACATGGCACACGCCAGGGTGATGGTTAAGAGACCGAGGCTAAAACTCCTTACATGGAATGTTCGAGGCCTCAACAATCGAACTAAGTCAAGTAAGGTGGGGACCTATGTCACAAGAAACACAGTCACTCCAGAAGGTGAACACTGAGCTCTTGAGGGGCTGGGGGCAACAAAGGTACTATACTGTGTACTCATCACAGGCAAGGGGAGTCCTCACCCTGATTCACCCCTCCATTGGTTTCCGATTTGGAAAAAGCAAAATAGACCCTCAGGGTCGATATGTCATAGTTTGGGGTAGTATTGCTGGAAAATAGATGGTGCTTGTAAATACGTATGGACCAAATGTTGATGACCCCGACTTCTATATGAATGTGGTGCATGAAATAGGCCCCATAGAGAACGAGCAGATAATGTGGGGGGGTGATTTTAACATAATTTTGAATATCACCTTAGACTTTTCCACCACCAAACATCGAACTCCCACAAAAACATCCGCCATGATACAGCAAATCCTATCGCAACTGACTATGGTTGACGCTTGGCGAATGCTGCACCCACAAAAAAGGCAATACTCATTCTACGCCTCAGTGCATGATACCGAGTCCCGCATAGATTGCTGGCTGGTATCTACGTCCCTCATGAACCAGATTAATAATTGTGAGATACTCCCCCGCACCCTGTCAGATCTCTCCTCTATCATTATGGACATAACACTGGAGGATGTAAAACCCCGGCCAGGAGATGGAGGATGCCACCTGAGACCCTCAAAGACCTAGCAGTAGCAGATGCTTTACACAGAGGTGGAGCACTTCCTTGAAACTAATAGGGGGTCGGTTGACAAGAATGCAACCCTATGGGAAAACATTAAGGTCTGGGTGAGGGGGATCCTAATTTTCAAGTCCACAGGACTGTTGAAGTCAGTCAGGGCAGAACTGGCAGAGGTGGAGAAACACCTGGGAGAACTAGAAACACGTTACACAGACAATCATGAGGATAAAACCCTGGCGGACATTAATAGTAAGTTACAAGAGTTCAATAAACTAGCAACCAGGGAACTACTATACATGGCAACCCCACTCAGAGCATGCTGCTATGGCGAAGGGAACAGAGCAGGCCGCTCCTTGGCAAACCTGCAAAAGGCCGAGAGACAACATACGCCAATTTCCAGCATATTAGCAGCAGACTGCACAGTAACCACCAGTGTGGAGGGCATTAATAGAGAATTTACAAATTTTTAATTCGGAACTATATTCTAACCATGTCTTGAAATCGCCCACCAAAATAAGTGATTACCTAAACAATATTACACTCCCAAAATTGTCCATAGAGAATAAACTAGCGCTCGACCAACCCCTAACAATAGAAGAGATTACTGAAGCAATTAAGTCACTAGCTAATGGAAAAGCACCAGGATCAGACGGACTGGGAACGGAGCTGTAGAAAGAGCTCAATGCTGAGCTGGCCCCAGTACTGCTGTTGGTGTGGGAGGAAGCAATAGAATGGGGAACCCTGCCAATATCTATGAGAGAGGCCATAATAACAGTGCTTCTGAAGCCCAGACGACCGTCCAATGAGATATCCTCATACTGGCCCCTGTCTTTAATAAATTGCAATGCAAAAATATTCGCCAAAATCTTAGACTCTTACCCAATATGCCCATGCTGGTTCAGCCGGACCAGTGCAGCTTTATTCCAACCAGGTCGACTCGACGGCACTGAATCTGCGGATATTGTTTGGAGTCATGGCCCATATAAAACCTAAAGCCCAGGCAGTGGCCGTATCCTTGGCCGCCGAAAAGGCATTTGATTCAGTGTCATGGGTGTACCGGTTTACAGTACTCGAGAAATTTGGAATAGGCCCATACTTTCTAAAATGCGTCAGGCTACTATATTCTAACCTAGAAGCTAGGGTACTAACTAACCGCACCATGTCTGACTGGTTTGGGCTGGCAGGGGTACGAGACAGGGATTCCCATTCTCCCCCATACTGTTTGCCCTTACGATAGAACCAGTCGCAGCAGCCATAAGGGAACATCAAGGGCAGAGAGGTATTAGGATGGCCGGCCTGACCTAGTAAATATCACTATATGCGGATGACACGTTGCTGTATATCCGAGAACCCGACGTACACCTGGGGCCAGCAATGGAAACCATACATGAATTTGCAGAATACTCAGGCTATAAAACCAACAGCAATAAATCCCACATTTTTCCCCTAACTCCTGCCACTAGATGCCTGAACAACATATATGGCCTGCAGTGGTCACCCACTAAAATGAGATACCTGGGAATAATTGTGTCTGGAGACAGGACCTCCCTATACTCAGACAACCATGAACAACCACTAAACACAATCTCGACCAAACTCCACTTATGGGCTAAACTCCCTATCTCACTTATGGGCCGGGTTGCAATACTCAAAATGGCTATCCTAACAAAGCTACTATATAGCCGATATGGCCAGGCAGGCAGTTCGATACCCTCAGATCCATAGCCGTAGAGTTTGTCTGGTGCGGGGGGGGGGGGCAGAATAAAATGGGAAAAAATGGTAGAGCTCTATGACAAAGGGGACATAGCAGCACCTGACTTCGAACTAAATACCTGTTTGCACAGGCTCAGTTTGTCATGTACTGGTACGACACCCTAGACACTGCACCACATATCTGTATAGAGAAATACTCAGCACGCCCGACTGATTTACGGTCCATCATCTTCAAAACAAAACATAAAGATGAAAGTCAGTTTGACTCAGTTAGTACAACGGTGCATACGTGGTCCAAGATCTACCATAGGCTTAAATTGGTGACACCGTACTATTCAGAAGCCCCTCTCTGGAACTTTCCCAGCATAGCACCCTCATACTATACCGATATCCAGAAAACATGGGACCCAGATGGGGAATTTAAAATAAGGGACATATTCCCCAATGGCAAATTTATTACCCTGGAAGAATTCAAGACTGGGATGGGGAGGGACCAGCTGAATATACTTGCCTCATAGCTCTATCCACCCGATCAGGCACCAGTGTGTCTAGTCTCCACACGTCCACGCCAACAATAAACATGATTAAAGCCTTCTGGGAGACCGACCTGGGAACAACAATAACAGATAAATCCTGGGCGAGGTATTGTGAACTGACCAAGAAGGTATCCATCAACGCAGGCCTCCAGCTGATTCAATTCAAAGTATTGAACAAACTCCACTATACACCAGCAAAAGTTGCAATATTTACACAAATCTGCCCCAGTAGTTCTCAGAAATGCGGGAGTGATCATGCTTCTCATTCCCCATGTACTGGAGCTGCCCACTCATCTATGGGTTCTTGGGGGAGGTGGCGAGAATTCTGTTAGAAATCACACAAGTCCCAATAGACCTTACACCCCAAAAATACCTGTTCGGGGATATAGGAAAGATGGCTGAAGTGACAATAAGACTTTTTAATGTTACATATGCAGTGGCCAAGAAGTGTATGCTACAGAACTGGAAAAGCACACATGTGCCATGCATAAACCACTTCCTTAAAGAACTGACATATGTCAATGAGTGTGAAGAACAGTATGTGATGACACTCCCGAAGACAAGCAAACTAAAGGACATCTGGGCCCGTTCAGGGTGTATTTCTGTGAGATGGGATCGGCCGGTAACAGCCCAACAAGGCCCAGGAGTGCACCAGCTCTGTAAAATTATTAGTTATGTTATAAGATTGAACAATATATCTCAGACAAGGGAATGTATTGAATGTTGTGTAGTTGCAGTGACGTGTATCACAATAAATAAATAAATAAAGTTTTTAAAAAAAGAAGAGGCTGATCTAAGTTTGACAAACAGCCAGAGTTTTTTTTAATCAGCTGAGCTGGGGAGAGTAGTCAGTCCTTCCATGGATTCAAATGCTGTCGTCGTCTTCCTGGACGGGGATCCAGGAATGCAGCTTTGAAAACAGCTGGCAAGCCATGCAGAGAGGGGTTGGGTTGCTGGCATTGAAGTAGAAGAAATTCCAAATGCAGTGTCCGTGAGCTGTGAGGTCGCAAAGATAAACTCAGACAGCAAGAGAAGCAGACGGAACATAGAAGCAGGCTTCGAATAGCTAGGTTAAGAAATTGAGGAGTACGTGGGTGGCTGACATGTGATCAAATTAGCTTAGGGTGTTAAATTATAACACAAAATGCTTTATTGTTGTTCCTTTCCATGTGCAATTGTTTAAAAGAAAAGAAAAAGAAATGAATCCGAATTTTTTGTGTTGTCATGTACTTGTGTTCTTTTCCATGTTTATCTTCTAGAGGACGAGGTTGTGCTCGCTGTTGGTAAGCATATGTGTAATTGTAACATTCTGGATTGTGGATAACAAAGACCAATATTATAACAAAAAGCAAAGCTGGTGCAATTTTTTGGGGGGTTTTGTTTTATGTCTCTCACGATTCCTGTGTTAGGGGAAAAGTCAGTGGGTGATCCTAGTGTCATACCAATGCAGTAAATAATTTTGCTACCTCATTTACCACATGGGACAAGGTCACGACAAGAGTAAATATATACAAATAAGCAGGATAGAAGGATATGTCTGTGTATGGATGTGTTTTCTCTGCATGCTGAAGAGAACACTGTGGGCCTCCTTACGAGGTGGGCGGAAAGGGATTAACCGCGCCGTTAATGGTGCTGGCGCCGTTAATACCATTCCGCCCTATTACGAGGTTCCCTCACGGGACCCGCTCTGGACATCTGGTTTTACCAGACGTCCATAGCGGGTCCCGCAAGGGGACCAGGGAGCTAACAATGGGCCCATTGTTAACGGGCCTGTTGTTAGCTCCCTCCCCATTCCCATTGAGCCCTATGGGGGCTGGAATGGGAATGGGGAAGGCCTGGGTCCGGGTTCCCAGAAGGAGGAAATACCGGGCCCTCCAAAATCAGAATGGCCCGGTATTTCCCCATTCAGGGAACCCTGGACCCAGACACGATTTTGAAGGCAGCCATGCCCTTATTAAGGGCATGGCTGCCTCCAAAGTCGTAATGAGGCCCAGTGTCATCTAAGGCACATAGGTTACTGAATGTAAATAAGTCAGTAACATGAGTTACATGCAATAAGTTGCATTCTGAATAAACTCACTGGGTTCCCTAAAGGTGTGCTAGGTCCACGGAGTACATACAGTCAGCCAAAGGTAGGACACAATTGTAATGAGGGAGAATTTGTTATATGGTGGGGCGGTAGTATAAAAGACATGCTCACCACTATACCACAAAAATAAGATAATTCTAAAATACCACCAAAATAAGATACCACTAAAAATTACCGCCAATTGATGCTAACACTATATTATCACCAAAATAGGGTAATACTGAACTACCTCTAATGGTAAGGCCAGTTTACCCCCAAAATATCACCAAAATACTGCAGTAACAAAATACCACCAAATCCAGAATTTGCCCCAAAAGACAAAATCTCCTACACTTCCGGGCAACAGCAGCAGCCCGGCAGACATGAGCCAGAGGGTCAAGGCCCAAATGGTGCTTTCATCATTTCAAACACCAAGCACTGCAAGTTGCCATGCCAACCCCATACAGTGCTCCCAAACTCCCATTTCTCTTTGATTTAAACTTTACAGTACCAATGTTTTATGTCGATTAGGTGGCTTAAGCCACCAAAGCGCCAAAACCTGAAAAGGCCCTTTACTGTGATTGAAAGGACACAAACATTGTAGAGCATCCTTCTCATCCATTTCAAGAATCACCCAGGAGGGGGTGAGCATTGCAGATGGACTAAAGAAGCTCTTTTCTTAGCCAGGTGTTGTTGCGTATGGCCAGAATGGACATGATCAGAACAAATAAGAACCTTGTTCATACATTTTACACCTGACATTGCACAGCCATACCCTTCACTTGGCTATGATCCAGTCACTGCAAACTGATGGGACTTTGTGTACTCATTGTACCTTCTGCATCGTACCACAGAAAAGGAGTCGCCACCTCTTTGCATTTCAGAGATACCCACCCCAACTATGATCAACCCTCTGTCATGTGAAAGGGTCCTTCCATCAAGATAAACCAAATTGTCCTCTGCCTTCCCCAGCACCTGCTATCCTTTGGCAATCCAAATGCTCTGATATAGTCCACACATTTAACAGCAACATCATTGAGATGGGAACCAGCATGAATGATGAGAAACGAGCCTGATGTCAGCAGTAGCTTTAAACATTTCTCCTAAACTAGGTCTGCCACTTGGAATAATAACCGGGTACTGATCCGTTTTCAAACGTCATCTTGGAGGTGTAATACGTCATTTATTTATGTGCTTGCCTTATAGAGTAAGGTATATTGGTTCATTAAAAAAACACATCTTTAAACATATGTCATGAAAGACAACGTCTTAATCTTCATAGCCGCTTACCTAGGTATTCAATCGCAGGTTTTTAATATAATATACTTCATTTCACCAGCACAGCCTGTGGTCTGTAGCGTATTTCTGGGCACTTCCCATTCACCTCTTATTACAGAGAACAATTGGCTGAACTGACTAAATTAAGCTTGTTTTTTCTTCTTTAACGATTCTGATGATCCAACTGGTCTGGGAATATGGTTACACCACCCGGTTATCTCAGAGTAACTCAGAAGAGTCGTCACACATTGGATTAAAAGAAAGTCACTTAAAATAAATCTCAGGTGTTAGCCATGAATACAGCTGGGAATCAATGGGACTCCACGTGTTTGCTTTAGCCATCTGGTAAGTGGCCTCAATCTTCCTCAGGAGTGAGAAATCCTGATCTGTTAATAGGCCCACATGCCCCTACACTTTTACAGTTGTGTTTCTTTCAGATCTGAAAATGTGAAGGCCTTCTCCTGCTCCTATCATAAGGTCAGGGACAGCAATTATTTTGGATCATCAAGACTTGTTTTTGGAAATACCATATATTTAGGACTCACTGAAACACACCTGGCATCAATTAAGGCAACATTAGCTTAGAAGCATTTTTACTCCTTCCAAGACGCATTTTCATTATTTTCTCCCGCTCACCCTTACATCTTGCTGGCTGTGACCCCTTTGTCCCCCCACACACAGTGAGCATTTCTCTGGGTGTATGTCTGCTGTGCGCATCTCGGTGCAAGGGATCGGATTCCGAATGCATATTTGAATGTATGCATTTTAATTTGTATTTGGCCTCTGAGAACGGCTACCTTTGCCCTGTCTGCCTTGTGTGCTGCTGTTGCAAACTGTTCTTGCCATGGGCCTCGAGGCCCTACAAAGATGGCTGCCTTGCAGTGATTCTTTAGCCCTCCATTACCTGCTGAGCCTGCTCCCCACCCAATTGGTTGGCTGGTGCTCTTCCACCAATCCCAGCAACCAAAAGGCGGGAGCTGACCCAAGACACGCAAGGCCTGCAATGGGGCCCCTATCTGCTCCCTGTCCGCTGCAGGTACACTGACTGGGAACTGCTTGCACCCCCTCACCTGGATCATTCAGGATGCTGCCCTCACACTCCACAGTGGAACCTGGACTACCATAACTTTATCACTTCCCTAACAATGGGTTAGTTCCCTCCAACTAGACCTATTCCTACCCCCTTTTTGACCTCTCCTTCCTCTCCATCTCAACTGTCCCCACGCTTTCAGCCTTTGATTGTACTCTGTTCCCACCCACTAATCCAATGTGAATTTAGTTGTGTTCCCACCCACTGTTCCAATTTGAATTTAGTTGTGCTCCCACCCACTGTTGCAATTTGAATGTAGCTGTTCCCTCCTGGTTGTATTGCGTGCTTTTTATCTTGTACTTAGCTGGCCCAGTGACTGCATTGTGCTACTCTGCGTCGCTTTTCCTATCCTGACCCTTACCCCTTACCCCCTGCTTCTATCCCCCCTCTCACTCTACATCACCCATGGTGCTCACTGTTTCTCCTATCTTCTCCAACTGTTCCTCTGTTGACTACCCTTCCCTCCTCACTATGTCTGGCAGGAAGATGTTCAAAAGGGATATATTGGTCTCTAACTATGGTCTCCCTATCACTGACACTTATACTCCTATCACTAGCACTTATACTAGCGCATCCTCCAGACAGACCCTCACCGACATCCTCCTTGATGTTCCCTCGCCAGATCTATGGACTCTTCATATGTTCTCTGTGCTTTCTCCTTTCTCCTCTTCTCCCATTAATGGTGGCACCTGCTGGGAGGCCCTCCTGGCCCTCTTCCACTCCTCTAAAGTCATCATTAAAGTCTATCTGAATGGCACTGTCTTGGTCCAATGCCTTCAAGCCAACCTTCTCCTCTTTATAGACGCTTCCTGTGCCTCATCGATTTCCTTTCTTCTCATGCTGTCCCTCCTCTCCCTTCTTCTGCGTCCTTACCTACCTCATTGGCTACCTCACCCTCTCCTTCTTCCTTCCTACCACCCTCAGTCTATGTCTACACCTCCTTCCACACCTCTACAGGGTGTACCTCTGATTTGTAAACCTCTCCGTAAATCCTTCAAGGATGGCAACCTTCTCCATGTTGCCACTCTCAACTTTCGCTCAGCTGTCAAACACTCCTCTGACATCTATCGCCTCCTTGAAGAACTTGAACTCAATGTCCTCGGTCTCACTGAGACCTGGTTCACTGCCAGCCTTGTCATGAGTTTTGACACTCTCCTCCCCGACGGCTACAAGATCCTCTCTGCACCCAGATACACCCCTGTCTTTTGAATGCCATTGTCTGAAGGCTCTCTCTCTCTCTTCTGGCTACTCTCTTACTGTGGCTATCATCTATCGGCCACCTGCTCAGACTACCTCCATCCTCTCTGAGTGGGCAGACCTCTCCTTATCCCTCCTGTCCTCAACCACTGAACTCCTCCTTCTTGGTGACTTCAATATCCATCTGGATGCTTCATGTTCTTCTTCTGTACGCTTTTGTGACCTCTGCGATTTTCTCTCTCTCAACATATATATATTCTCCCCTCTGGCCTAACTCACTCTGCAGGGCTCTGATCACCTCCAACCTCCCCTTCTCCTGGAGTTATCACTCCCTCCTTTCCTCCCATTTCTCCCTCTCCACTCATCAGGCCGCGCCAACTCCAACACTGCTACCGACCTTCTCGGTCATCTCACCCATGAAATGTGTATCTGTTGAGGTTTTCGCTGCCACTTTCTCTCCTCCCCCTCCTCCTCCGGCTAACTCGCATCCTGACACAGCCATTTCCATGCTCTACACTTCTATCTCTGATACTCTGGATGTTCTTGCCCCTGTCATTAGGATCCGCTTGAAGCCCAAAGCCAAGTGCAACTTTTGGTACAACTCTGACCTAGCAACCCTTAAACGTGAGTGTAGGGCAGCTTAGAGGAAATGGCGTGATTTCTGTACATCCTGTGACAAACTGGCCTGCCACTTGATCCAAAGGCATTATAGGTTCCTTGTCCAACTAAGAAGAGAGCCCACATCCAAGCCTGCATCTCTGCATCCTCTAACAACACAGCCGGACACTTTAAAATCTGCAAGGAGCAGGCTATTCTGTCCACCTTTCTGTCCTCTCCCCCTATTCTGTTTCTCTATCCTCTACCTCAGGCCCTCCTACTGCTGCCATACCTCCCACTTTCTCTTCACCGACAAGGTTTCTAGACAAGTCCAATCTGTGAAAGTCTTGTCAAAACAGGTTCTTCCCTGTTCCTCTAAAACCATCCAAGACCACATTGACACCCTGCTCCTGCTCTGGCCGACTTTGGTTACCACTCCTTCACCTCTGGAGCCTTCCCTGCCCCTCTGAAGCACTCTCTTGTGCACATTCTTCTCAAGAAACCCACTTCCGACCCCTCATGCCCGCTAACTACTGCCCAATCTCCATCACTCGTTTCCTGCGCAAACTCCTGGAAAAGCTGGCCATCCCCCAGCTTAATCTTCACACCAATTCCGCTGGTTGTCTGCATGATCATCAGTTGGGCTTTAGAGCTGCCAGAAGCATTAAAACTACTCTCCTGAATATCCGTGAAGACCTGTCCTCCAACCTTCACTCTAACATCCCATCTGTCCTCATCCTACTCAATCTCTCTTATACCTTTGGTACAGTCAACCATGCCATCCTGCTCAACCATCTCTGTGACAACCTGGGTATCACCGATCAGGCCCTGGCCTGGCTGACCTCTTTCCGCTCTGATTCACACTCCGGGTCCAACTTGGGTCCTTCCTTTCCTCCATCTCACTCTCTACCTGTGGTATTCCCCAGGGGTCTAACCACTCTCCCTGGCTGCTCAACCAATACCTGGCACCCCTTGCCCACTGCATTGCCGTGCTCTGCTCCAACTTTCAGTGCCATGCGGATGACACTCAGCTCGTCTTCAGGCTTCCCTCCACCACTTCCTCTCCTTCTCTCACCTGTTACTCTTTGTCTGCTATCAAGGAGTGGTGTGCCACAAATGTGGTGTGCCGCCAATGATCTCTGCTTTAATGCTAGCAAGACTGAGATTCTCTTCATCGGCAGACCTTCACCCTCCTTTTATGTCACTCTCTGGCCAGCCTCCCTTGGCCTTCTTCCTGCTCCCACCTGTGAGGCTAAGAACATCGGGGTCATCCTCAACTCCTCTCTCCTTTCCTCGACACATCTCTGATGTTTCCAAAAAGTCAAACTACCAACTGCACCTCCTCAGAGGTATTCTTCCTTTCCTCTCCTTCCCCCAGACGCTTACTGTCGCTCAAACTCTGCTTCTCTCTAGGCTTGACTAAATCAACAGCCTCATTCTAAACCTGCCTGATTCTACTCTCAGCCCTCTGTAACTCACCCAGAACAGGAATGCAAGACTTGTCCTTGGTGTCAAGCCTTGGGATTGTATCTCTCCTGCCCTGAAATCTCTTCATTGGCTCCCAGTGGCTGCAAGGATTAAATTCAAGACCCTTTGCATTTTTCACAAGGCTTTCTGGGGCCTGGGTCCAAAATACCTTCAACTATCCCTCTGTAAATACCTTCCCACTCAAGCTCTGTGCCTCTCCACCTCCAACTCCCTGAGGGTAAGTCACTTCTCCAAGCAAAAAGTTGCGGGTAGATCTCGTTCCTCGGCTGGCACCTCCCTCTGGAACAGCCTCCCTGTCACTCTAAAACTTGAGGAGAAGTACCTCAAGACCTTCCTCTTTGCTTCTGCCTTCGCTCTTCCTCTCTCCTGCTGATCTGTCTGCCTCGGTACCATGCACCTGGTTACCCTCTGACTTCGGACCCAGGTCCCTGTTGACCCTTCCATTCACCCACACTGCCTCCTGGCAACCCCTTGCACTTGGGTCTGTATCTGTAACCCTACAGTCCCTATACCTGCACTTATCAGACACCCCTGGTTTGTGCATTATAACCTTGCACTTGCCACCCTGCTGGCTGCACTACCAGTAGTTGTTTTTTTATCCCTTGCTTAGCACTTGCCACTTATCCCCTTCCCCTGCATTTTCCCACTTCCCTTTCCCCTGAACTTGCACATTCTAAATGTCACTGGGCCTAGTGAGATCGTTGTTTTGTCCTCCCTTTATGCCCCTCCCTTGCCCTGTCGTGCCCTGAAACACTGGTGTATGAACGCGATACAAATAAAATATCAATATCAATATGCTTTCTATGTTATGTTACGTTATAAGGAATTTGTAACATGCCCTTCACCATCATGGTGGTTTTACTGTGCCTCAACCTTGTCAAAAATGAAGCGTGTTGTGAGCCTAACAGGTTTTATCAGATCTTGGTTTGAGGGTAACAAAGCGTTGAGCTAAAATAGAACAAATTAGTTTCGGGAAGGAATTATTGCAAAAAAGAGAGAAAAAATAAGACAAACTAATTCTGCAGGGAGAGAAAAAAGGGAACATTGTTGTTGGTTTTGGTTCTAGGTGTTTGTGTGTGTGAGAGAGATAGAGGGGAGGGGAGGAGAGTGAGAGCGAGAGAAAGAGAAAGAGAAAGAGAGAGAGAGAGAGAGAGAGAGAGAGAGAGAGAGAGAGAGAGAGAGAGAGAGAGAGAGAGAGAGAGAGAGAAATGAACATAGTTATCAGTAATTTGGAACCATAGGATTTAAGTGTGTGTAGTTTGATTTACATTTATGTCATAATCGAGGCCAGCCAAGTCTGGATATTAGATGATCAAGGTGGTGATTGGTTGGGTGATGGGCTTGAGATATGCTCAAGCAGACCCTGGTATTGTGGAGACTTTAACCAGGTTGGTTTGTAACACTAACCGTGTGCAGTGGCAGATCACTGGTTTTAACAAACCATCAGAGTGAAAAGTCAACGTCCCGGAAGAGACCTGTAAGGATGAATATGTGGGGAAACATGAGGAGAGTGAAGGAGATGGGATCAAATGTAGGTTAGTCCAGTAATATTAAGTTTTTAGGCCTATGTCTTAATTAAGGATTGGAGTATAGTACATCAGGAACATCTGTTTGGGTCTTGGGCAGGTGGACCAAATGTATCTGGTTGGGATATTGTAATGTAGAATATGTTTTCGTGTTTCTTTCTCTGTCCTGGACATCATAATTATTAAAGTTTTTTTCGTGCCTGTAACATCCTGGCTTCCTGACTCTGTGTTTGGAAAGGACTGCTTAAATCCAAACCTCTTCCTGGAGTGCCATCCATTTTTCTTGTACCTCGGTACGGGGATTCTTTTGGATATATATATATATGTATATATGTAAACACATGGAGGATAGAAAAAACCTGCACTCCATGCAGGAGGTCAGTGAATCCCAACAAATGAAAAAAAACTCGAATCCAGATAAGTGGAAAAATCGAGTTTAATGAATGGTAAAAAATACAAAATAAATGGCAAAACCACACAGCAAGCGATACAGGACGCCTAGGCAGTGTCCTTAACGACGCGTTTCGCGCTTCCCTGAGCGCTTGATCACGTATATATATATATATATTCAGTAAAAAAAACTTTGTTAAATGGACGTTATGGTTAAGTTGCGCTACTAAAAACCTATGAAATTCACTAAAAATAATCTGGGAACCCGTACACACTTAAGTATAAGATCTATGCCTCATGGACAGTGTGGAACTACATTGTTTACTGTTGTAGGAACTTGCAACTTCAACATTTCTCTTGCACAGCTCCAGCACCTATTCGTACTCAGCCATTAACAATCTAGTACACAGTACATACTTTTAGCAAAAGTACTATTTATCTAAAAATGACATGAGCTAAGGCCATCCCTCCTCCCCAAGAAACAGCACCACTGCTGTAATGAAGGAGCATGAGAAACACTGCCCCTACCTTACAAATAACACACACACAACATTTCCCCCCATCCACCTACTCCTCCCTATTACTGTTTGGTACCTCTTTGCTCATTTCCGTCCACAAATTTCATTCTTAGCTGTCCTTCCAAAAAAAGCCATCCATAAACAAAATAAATGTTCCTTTAAGAGCCACCTTTCACAGTTAAAAATATTTTTTTAAAAAAATAAATAAATAATATCGCATAGAATATTTCTCAGTAAAGTACATAGACGCAATAAGATTTTCCAACATTTTCATTTGCAGTTTGTGTTATGCTAATCGGAATATTGTAGCGTTCACCCTCCATTCCAGGGAATGGAACAGTGAATAAAGGGCCAGCAGGCCAAGTTATCAGCCCAATCGAAGCGAGAGAGCATAACGAGATCTCTAGATCACTACCCCCTTCCACCCCTAAAATGGGGGATGGATGCCATTAACAATCTAGATTTCCAAAGCAGTAACCCGTGCTACTAAAAAAGAGGATTTTTCGTCCAAAACATGGCCACCATAGAAAGGCAAGGCGGGTGTTCCATACAGGGCCCCTCTTCGCTTTCCATGGCAGCCTGCAAAAAGCAAAAAGGAAACCCTGTTAACATATTACCACAAGCACTTTTTTCTTCCCTTTCAAATGTCTCCGAATGTCGAACAACTTTACCACAAAGCCAGTCCCAGGTGGACATGGCCACTTTAATCCTATCTTTTCTCCCTTCTGGTCATGCCCAGTAGCCACATTGTGCAGATCATGACCTTATACCATGACCCCAACATTCTGCCCACTCCCCATGGCTACAGGATACCCCTCAGTCAATAAAGGTATACAGCTATTTTTTTAACTACATTATGACACTTGTCAAAAACGAAAATACTCCCACATCTCCAACACCATGCTTTTTGTTCGTTGCCAATCAGTCTTATGCAAATTTACTGTAAATCCAACCACTTTTTTTTCAAAACTGTCAAAAGAATACACAAATAATTTGTCATATTAGGTGTGCACATAATTCCTACAAACTTTGTAAAATCATTTGCATTCACTAGTCTTGTCCATTGCTGCATCTGCCTACCATAAATTGCCCTGACATCACTAAATCATATGGGCCACCCCTGACAGTCACATTACCAACCCTAATGATATTCTACACCTTTTTTGGATGACGTTCCTCTCCAGCATAGCCAAATACCCCCATAAGCACCTAGGTGCCGTGACTCAGAACCTGAAAATGAACACAAAGCGATTTACAACGTAGCATGCCACATTTTGAAATAAACTGGTTTTTAAAAGAAAACATTAACACTTTACAATTTGTAAAATATTTTTATTTCACAATAAACTGTCCGAGACCATCAGACTATTCCCATTTTTAATCAAATTGTAACTTTGTTTCTTCGGTCGTCATCGAAAATGTTAATCGTGAGGCACACGTTGTTCTTTTCCCATACAAAGTATTCATTTTGGATAAAGCAACCGCTTCAGTCGCACAGTGAATTCCAGGACGTTGGCATGAAGTTGGGCCTAGACCACCATAAAAGATGTTATGTTACTCCTAATCGCCACTGCAGTGTACGGACAAATGGGTCCTGCGCGATCGTCCCACAAAACAGTCACAGTTAGGCATCCGGTCACGAGCACGTGCATCTGGCGTGCGAAAAATCCATCACTTGGCATCTGGAATCCATGGCAATCACAGTAAAGCAGGATGTAGCTATTTGGAAAACATAACAGAAAATCTGTATCAATACGCAACCTTTAGCAAACAATTTAAAAAAAGACAAAAAGAACGTGGAAACTGGTACACAAATCGATGTGGTCATAAATGACATTTTAAAGAAATATTAGCGTTGAACATGGGTGAATCTAGTGATAGCCTACAAATGCTGAGAATCTGCACTCTCCATAACTAAAAAAAAATGACAACTACACAGCAAGATAATACTTCAGTTACATTGCAAAAATTAATATTCAGGTATTAAAAAATTAAATCTTGCTCTGGTGTACAGTCATCAAAAGCAAACTTACACGATATTGACCGTCTCGATTGTCTTCGTGAAACTCAGACAGCAATTTGCTTGCACCAAAGAATCTTCATGAATTGATATTACATGTGCCTTACAAACGTTTTGAATGCACAACCTTATCAAATGGTCTTTTTTGCAAACTTTCACTCCCTGCATTCTTACTGAATTTTCCCTTTCGCTCAAGGTCAAAAAGCAATTGACCCTTATGGGTTCAGTTGGATGCGTGAGCAATGCAAGTGACCTTCACTCAGAATCCAAATACATTCTGACTTTGCATCAACATGTCTCAATGCATTCATGAGAACTGTTACTCCCATACACTTGCAGACCCGCTGTTTCCATCAAACACTGCAGGTGGCTGCCTCAGATTTCAAACTCTAGGGCGCCAGTCTGACTGCAATATTATTTTAAATACATTGTAACACAGACACAGTAATTCTTTGCCTGTACTTTACGGACATTATATTGAGCAACAACTTCCAATTTACCGGATGACTTTGGTGACAAAAAAACACAACTTTGTGACTTCCTGCTGCCACATCCCATCCCAGCCTCATTAATCCTCACCTTCCGAGACAGTATTTCATAAGTATTTCATAAGTTTAACAAGTGCTATGTTGTGTTGTTTTATATGTTTTAGCGGCGATGGCCGTGTACACCAAAACACGAATGAAAGATGGCGGGCGCATCGAAACAATCTGACGCACTTCACACTCTTCAACATCCAATCAGTGAATGTGTCACATGTCCATGGACATGACGCTATGGATTAGCCAATCGGTATCTTGTCTGCAGAGCAAACAGGGAGGTGTGACAGCGGAGGAGACATAAATATCACTATCTCATTTTTTTAGACATATTTTTCGGTCGTTTTAAAGAAAATTACTGGAGGGATTCTCACCAAATTTACAAAATCATGCTTTCGGGACCAAGCTCCTGAACCTGCCGCAAATTTGGTGAAAATCCGTCCAGCAGTTTGGGCTGTAGGCGTGCGCAAACTTTTCCCCCATTCAGTCTATGGGGAAAAAAAGACATTTTGGGACCCCTCCTATAACTTCCCCACCCTTGAACCAAACCTCACCAAACTTTGGAAAAAAATTCAGAGTGGGCCATTTACTTTTTTTGCAAAGTTTGGTGAGGATTCGTCCAGAGGGAACAGCATTATAATTCACCCCAAAAAGTACTCTTCCTATGGAAACAGCAACTTAGCCATAACTACACAGCCACTAGTGTGGCTGTGTAATCACATGCAGATATTATCTTGGTTACCGAGGTTTGATTTTCAAAGGTAGTACGATGGGAATAGAACACGTGAAGCAATAGTGACTGTCTGAAATGTAGTCTGTATTCCGCTGGCGGCCAGCGTGTGCTTTAAAACAAGAGTAAAAAAACAATGTTATGGTCCATGCAGTAGATTTCTTACGACTGAGGGAGAGCCCAACAAGATCATGTTGTGTGAGAAAGATCAGGGTGTGGGTAATGGGAACATGCTTTATTCATGACATGCAGTGGTATCCCCAATATGATGCAGAGAATAGTTAAAGGTACCAGTCAATAGGGAAAATGATAGCAAAAGAAGAGCAAATGTTAAAATGACATCAGATGGATGTTGTTTTTAAGTATGGGAAATGTATTGCTCTCTCCCATATGAGTCAACAGAGTGCTTATTAGGGATTCCGGACAAACGTCATACGCCTGATAATCTGTGTTTCAAGTGAAGCTTGTTTCTGTGAAGTGCAATGGCCCTACAATAACTGCAGGAATCAGATAGAACATTGGGTCTACCAGCTGCCAGGTGTAGCCCTGCTCTGAATCCCAGGAGTCGGGTTGGAGCGGTCTCTGTTCCGACAGTGATGATGTTGATGTAAAAACCCAGACACATGTCTCTTAAATCATCTGGTTCAACCTCCTTAAATAATACCCAAATCATTGATTCTGGGGGTCAGGGGTCCCAAACCATAGGTTCTGGGGGAGAGGGGGTCTTAATATATTGTCTCAGTTGGAGATACCCAACCCATAGGTTCTGGGGGTGAGGGGTCTTGATCTATTGTCTCAGTTGGATATACCCAAACCATAGGTTCTGGGGGTTAGGGGGTCTTAATCTATTGTCTCAGTTGGAGATACCCAAACCATAGGTTCTGGGGGTGAGGGGTCTTGATCTATTGTTTCAATTTAAAATACCCAAACCATAGGTTCTGGGGGTGAGGGGTCTTGATCTATTGTTTCAATTTAAAATACCCAAACCATAGGTTCTGGGGTTGAGGGGTCTTGATCTATTGTCTCAGGTGAAGACACCCAAACCATAGTTTTTGGGGGTGAGGGGTCTTGATCTATTGTCTCAGTTGGAGATACCCAAACCATAGGTGTTCTGGGGGTGAGGGGTCTTGATCTATTGTCTCAGGTGAAGACACCCAAACCATAGGTTGTGGGGGATGAGGGTTCATTATCTATTGTCTCAGTTGTCTCATGAAGCTGAAGAAGCTAATGGTGGGGCAAACAGCCTATTGTATGTTTCCGAATTAGCAGAAGGCGCACGGCTGTAATCCTGTGAGGTCCTCTTTTAGGCTTCTTAGATGTAAGCAAGGGATTGTTAAGGCTCCCTTAGAAGAAAGGTAGAGTAGCTCAGGGACAGCGTGTGTGTCTTCGAAGCAAGACAACGTGGGGCAAAACACGTTCAAATCACGGTCCATGTTTAGAGGCTGGTCTCCGGTACTATATGTGATATAAAAGAGCAATTAATTATTTATTTACATTGTGTGATGTATGCTTTGGGTAAAACGATGTAAATAGAGGGGCATTTGGGGTGGTAGGAAATTGCGAGTTAGTGATAAAGGAGCTAAGTGGACTGTAGGCAAGCGTGAGAGCTGCATAGGTATTTCCCCTGTCCTTGACAGCATGCATGCAGCAAGTTATTAAACATTCACCCTACAGCAAGTCAACCAGTGGCATGTGTGAGGCTAAAATCATAAACCAAGCCGGCTGCTGCTTCAATGCAGTGAGATGTCCACCTGAAACCATTAACATGTATAGTGCTTGCCTTACTTTGTTCCACCCGATGGTGATCCTCCAGAGACACAATGTCCCGTGCATTCAGGAGCGTAGGATAATGGCAAGCTATGACAATGTGTGCCTTGCCGAGCTCTATGTGGTTCCATGTAAATTTGCTCAAAAAGAATCCATTGAATTATTATTTTCTGGTTGATTTTGCTGAAAATATTTGTGGGTGTGGACACCCCCACAGCCCAGTACCCCCCCCCCCCCATAACTCCCTTCATTAGTTATTACCCTACATTCATTCCCCACAATTATGTGGGGACAAATATGTTTAAAACAATTCGATCACATCGAATATGATTAATTCTACCGCGGCAAAACCTCCCTGTCCCCAATTAGGTTATTCTCTTTTAGCATCAAGCTTACATTAAATGCATCACCATTCCAGCAGCGATCTGAATACATCCGTCTAACCTTCCACAAGGATCACAAAACCTGGTTGTTGCAGAATTGATTCTGGCATGCTGCATGTCAAACAATCCAGACTTTTAACGCTTTGATGCTGACCAGTGTGTTCAAAAAAGCCAAAAAAGTGTACAACTAGGCAGCATGCATGTTTTATAGGTGCAGTGGATACGTTTCGAAGTACCTCACTGTGTGAATATGCGATTAGGGGCTCGGGGTGGACATACATTGGAGAGGTGTTGCACTCTTGCCCCAGACGCATTTTCATGCGCCATAGTAAGTGAATCTCAAATGTTTAAAACATTGGGCCTGTCTTGTCTATCATTGAGTTTATAGAAAGGGCGACGACCTTTACAGCAGCGCCTTCCAGAAATCTCAGTGACAGGTCAATCAACACGCGTAATGAATTGTGTCGTGGACTTCCATGGTTCAAAGAAACCAGAGGCCCCACAAGCACGTCCTGTCTCAATTTCCTACAGAATTGGTCACATCTGGCTTGAAGAAACATAAATGCATTTGGAAACATGAATAAACGGCAATGGAATCACAGCAAATGAAAATCACCGGCACCCTCCCCTACATCTATTATATTAGACAAGGACGTTTCGCTTTTTCACTGTAGCCTTTCAAAATATCATTGCTTAAATATACATAACCTTCAAACTGCGAATGACCTTTTCGAAGAATCCTGTATTTCTGAGTTGCTGCATTAGATGTTTGTGGAGCAATGGGGCCATCTGGTGGCTAGAGTATTTTTTTTTTGTTTGTGTCACCACTTAATTACGCCTATAATGCATATTTGCTATATGGGTATATGGCTGGCCCTATTATCCACGGAATGGCCTACAAGAGATTGCAGTAGAAAAATGACAAAAGGCATTGAATATAAATGAGCCAAGAATGACGAAAGCATTCGCCCTCTACCTTTCAAGAGAGAGACCGGATTTGTTAGGAAAGACCAAGGGCCCGAATCATGGAACTTTTAGCGTGTAAGTGACTTTGCACTGCCAACAAACACCGTGATCTACAGTACATTGCAAAGTGTATTTTTACACTGCAAAGTCACTTTGCACTGCAAAAATACACGTTGCACTATCCTGTAAATCACTTTGCACTGAAAAAGTACACTCTGCATGACACTAAATTGGCCCAATTCACGTTGCAAAGAGTACTTTTTCAGTGCAAATTGTTCTGTAAATTGTAAATCATGGTGTTTGTTGGCAGTGCAAAGTCACTTTGCACTGCGCTAAAAGTCACATGAATAAGTATGGGTTCCAATTCCATTAATCTTAGTCAAGGGGAAAACTGGGCAATCCATCATCAAAAACAAGTATTTTCCGTGTTGTGTGTTCACATATCTCACAACAAGTATTCGCTGGTGTTTCTTACTACAATAGTGCACTCTTTCAAGCTGTTTTGTTTTTCATTGTATGGAACACGGTTTTTGTTAAATAGCCAGTTAAACTTCATTAATAGCTCTACTATAATTGAAAATTATTAGTCTTCAATCTGGATTAGTGGCGACACCCCAAAAACGCCTTTACTTTACATACCGGGCCTGATCTGTAACATCAAATGTGCGAGTAGAGTTGAAATGCCAAACACATCAATGTGCTTTCTCGTGTTTGTCAGATCACGTGGATTTCAGCGACGTCACCTTGCCGCCATGCATGTTGTAATTACTGAACAGGGGCTGGGGCAAACGGCCTTCCTAAAGAGTGATCTGCATGTTGAGTCTTAGTCAGGTAAAGTGGGCTTCAGGAAGGTTGTAGGAGGTCCTCCAGAATCCACAGGGGCCTAGCCACTGGTGGGATAGTGGGGTTGCAATCATACATGGTGCCACACTGGTACAATATACCGCTCCTAAAGTCAAGTCAGGCATTTCCTGGTGCAGTCAGACAGCATGGACCAGCTGTTGCATGGGGTACGGGAGTCACCCTTCCTCATGGACTCTTCATGTGCCACTGCAAAGCCTGAGTTGTGGGCCAAGATATACAGTAAGAGAATATTAATAATATTGTATCTTCATCTGTGTGAGCAGTCCAAAGTGGGGTGCATGCAGACATGCAGGAGGTGTTCACATGTGACCAAACTGTAGGGTTTTGTGACAAAATACCTGCATGGCTGTAGGGCTGAACAGTAGAGTCACTAAGGGGATCAGGTGAGCTCCATGATGGTTGGATCTGGGGGGTTATGGCAAGGATCCCCAGCCCACCACTGCCATGCTGACGGTGTGTGACTGGGGATGACCTTTGTTGGCAGAGATTATCTGTGCTTTCCCTGTAAGCTTTGGGAACCCTGGAATGTCCGACTAGACAGGGGAGCTCCCTACCAAGACAGAAGAATTGAGGTTGTGAGGACCAAGTGAAGACACACCAGGGAACAAGGTATACAGAACCCTTCTTACGTGTGCCCTAACATACTGATCTCTGAGAGACGTGGGCATGTTACACAGGTGCCACAGGCACTTTGGCAGTGCCTCCAAACAGACAAGGTCTGAGAATCAAGATGGTGGACATCCCATAAAAAAAGCCCATGGATATAAACTGGGAGTGCTGGAGCCTTAATCCCGACTGAAGGAATGCTCAAGGGGACACGTGGCCCAATCCTAAGGCCTGCTTATGAACTACACGCAGCAGAGGATGCTGCAACGCCTTGGGTATGCTCAGAGAATGAAGAGGCCATGCAGAATGCAGCCCAGTTACCACAGGGTACCCAGGAAAGGATCCAGCTAAAGAGGAATGTCATATTAACATCTACAGACCAGCCAAGATTGCTATATGACTGTCACACAGCCATAACATGATTCTAAGTAGGTTACTAGGTTCCTGTGCTACTGATAGCATCAGAGGTGCAATGTTGGACCATAATGCATCACTGAAGTATTGAGTGACCTTAATAAATGAATCCAGCTGGAAGATTGGAGGACAACATTCCAAGTATACCCCATTGTGTGATGAAGGCATAGAGGTAACCTGAAGACCCTGCCATAATGGCTTAGACTATAGGCGAGCTGATGAGCAAGGTGGCCATCAATCTAACAAAGATGATGCTGGAGGGCATGAATCATGATTAAACCTATAGGGCCTCATTACACGGTAGGCGGTAAGGGTTTACCGGTACCGGTATTTTACTGGTACCGGTAAACCCTTACCGCCTTACTACGAGGTCCCTTTGTGGGTTGGAGAATTTAACGCCTGCTTTTTGCAGGCATTAAAAACCAACCCGCAAAGGGACCAGGGAGGTAATTACCGTACTGCAATTTTCAGTGCCGTAATTAGCACCTTTCCCATTCCCATTATGCCCTATGGGGCAAAAATGGGAATGGGGAAGGGCAATGGGGGAAGGGGGAATTACCGCCCCACCAACCTTGGAATAGGGCGGTAATTCCCCTTTCCACCAAGGCGGTGCCGGTATTTTACCGGCATGGACCAAGGTGCTAATAGCCTCTAATAGCACCTTGGTCCACCGCCGTTCGTGTAATGAGGCCCAAAGTCTTCAGTAGTGTCTGCACCATTTTAGGGATATCCTTGTGAGCAAGGTTGGAGTAGGGTATGCACCAAATCCAGAAACCTCTGTGAAAGGTTTACCTTACCAAATCTGGAAAGCTCACTAGCAGGTAGTCGAACAGGAAGTTTGGAAAGATTCACAGAATCCTTGTTCATCACCTATCATGCTAGTTATCAAACCAGATGGAACTTGGTGGTTATCTATTCAGCTTATAAAAGTGAACAAGATATACCAGCTGAATGACTCCCAGATACTATGAATTGATTAGATGTTCAAACAGATTGGTACAGTTGAGTACATCTCCACCATTGATCTCACAAAGGTACATCCATAGATAACCTTGGCGATAGATGACCAAGAAAAGACTTTCTTTGTGAATTCCAACTTACATGAAACCCTGGCTACATTTGTGCGTGTAATGGATGGTCTCTGTCAGCCCCATAAAGCCTATAAAAGTGCACATATTGCAGTGTGCAAAAACAGTGCATATATTGCAGTGTGCTGCTGAACATGAGATGAACATTCAAGGCAGTTATATTTGGCCATACAGACTCTTCAAACAGCCAGGAGGAAAGTGAATCCAGGGGAAGTGTCATCTAAATGTGACTACGCTCAAGCCTCTGGAATTGAAAGAGGATAAAGGAATCACGCAACCTCAAGAAGCCAAAGTGATATCCATCCAGAAAATGACTAATCCTGCAACCAAAAAGAAGTTTTGATCTTTCCTTGGCCTATTAGAGTGCTATTACAGATTCATCCTGAGATTCTCAACCTTCACTGGATCCTCTCCAAGATCAACCAAAAGGGTGGTAATTCAAAGAAATAATCTGGTCCAAGAGTATGGGGGAGGCTTTCAGGCAGTTGAAGAGAACACCTCTTAATCCGGCCCAACTTTACCCCCCCAATATAAATGATTTAGCGATTCCTCCTGAATACCTTGGAGTGGTTTCTTCTTGTATGCAAAACAGGATTGAACAGTCCATTCCGTTCATACATCAGAATCCACTTAACCAAGAGGAAAATTATGCTTCTCTAGAACTGGAGTGATTGTCAATAAAATGGGCTATCTACGCCCTGAAATATTACCTTGCAGTCCACCAGTTCACCTTGGCTACCGACCATGATCCCCTTACTTGGCTAGACAAACCCGAGAATACAAATTCACCTGTTCTATGATGAGGTGATTCCTGATCATATATCCCTATACCTTGTCAGCAGTGCACTGCAATGAATGCTTGCAAACTAGTTTGGATTACCTTGGCAGAGGGCCAGTATATGTGCCCAAAGAGGAGGTGGTCCCTTTAAGAGGCCTGTAGGGAAAGTTAGCCCAAAGATGCCAAATCCATTCTCTACATATTTCTCTTTCTCTTCTTTCACTATAGTTTTTTCATGGTGTCTATATTCTCTGTTTCCTATTCTGCCTTTAACCTATGTACAATTGTTGCAATTGTTTTTCAATTTATTAACAATTAAAAAAAATGATTAATCTGATGACACTTCAAGGTGCAAAACACATACTCACATTGTTTCATGAAGATCACATGTTTAATGATTAGAATATTTTTGAATGATGACACATGTTTTTAGCTAGGACTAATGCTTCTGTAAAGTACCATGTCTAAGCAGTGGCCTCTACAGAAGAAGGGGGAGATGCAGGGAAACAAATAGTGCACTAATTTCAACAATGTGACTGATTCCAACAGTTTCAAATGATGCTAATGCTGCAGCATGTGCTATGTGTGTGATTAAGTATACTAGTACTGATGTGTGGCATTGAGGGTAAACCAAAGGGGGCTTGCTTTGGGGGCTTCAGACATTAACATATTAATATTACAGCGTGTGCATGGCCTGCATGGAAAGCTTTGCTAGATTCAGAAAAAAGCAGAAAAACAGAGAATTAAAGGGTGAGCAGCCTGCTTTGCATGGTGTAACTAGGTGACATACCCTGGGAATGCACACAGAAATTGTTCAGATGCACAGGAAGAACAGATGGCATGTAGAATTTTCTTCCAAGCGCAGGAAGAGATGGGTGTGGCTTGCCAAAATTCAGAGGGGGTGAGGTGGTGCTATAAGACTGAAATATTCCTCAATGGTCTGTCACATGTTTAGTGACACAAGGGTCTGGAGAAAGGAAGTGACTGTATAAGGTTTTATGATGCACAGCCAAAGGATACACAATTCTATATACCGATATTAGCAGAAAGTGACCAGGGAATATTTCTTACAGGCTTGATGTTAGGCAAGACTTTTTGAGTGATAGAGATTGCCTAGGTTTGCCCCATAATCCTTGGGGAACCTGGGGTGTCACACAAGATTAAAAAATGGTTATCAATAGGTGCACACCTAATTATCTGTCACTGTGAAGAGTAGTCACATAAACATTTTACAAAATTCTAGGTGCTGGGGAGGAATGCAGACCCTGACACTGGAGCCTGTGTAAAACATGAACTAAGAAAAAGTGTCTAAATTTAAAGACACTCCCGTCCCCTGCACACCATTAAAGCTGAAATAAATCAGTCAATACAGTATTTATATTTTCAAAGATATGTAATTCAGAGTAATCAACTCAAGGTAAAAAAATATATATACATTTGGTTTAGGAAATTAATTTATACAAACAATAGTAAATTACACATAAGGCCATCATAAAAAGCAAAGGAAAAAACCAAACAATATGTTCTTATGTTCAGGTGTGATTTCCAACTCTACTCGTTTCGGGGAAACTCCCCTTCTTCAGGAGCAATAGAAATCTGTAATTATATATATAAACATACAATTATTAATCACCTTTTAAATAAATGAAACCTCAAAATAAATTAGACAAAGCATTCACATTATTCATTTCTAACTTAATGCAGAAAGAGAAAAAGCCCATTCCCTATATGTTTTACTTGATGTTGGTGAACCTTAATTCTAACACCGGTATGACTCCAAAAGAAAAGGACTAAAAAAGCAATAGTGTAAAAAGTTACCTCTACTGTGTCTGTATATGTAGTCTACCCCACTGAATGAATATTATGTAAGTCAATAATATCCACAGCTGTCTCTAATCTATGGGGAATCCATCAAGGATATCTAATTTAGACAGGAGGTCATACTCACTAATCAAAAATCTGAACAACAAGTCCTGATTCAACTAATCGTCAACCAAAGATGTGTAAACCAAAAATAGATAAATAAAGACCCAAGTGCTTACCTAAAGGTTTGGAAGATAGAGAATAATTCCCAATGGAACCTAAGTAGGAAAAACAACCAGGTTGTACAATATCCGTTTTAGATATAATCGAAGTATCCTAAGGCTAGCAGAAGTCCTAAATGAATGTAAAAACTCAGTTAGTGTTGAAATTAATCTAAATGAGTGTATTGATATCTCGCTATGGATCACCCTTACCTCAGTGAAGTATCTGTTGAACATACAGTAACTCCCAACTAATCGGTAAAGATAATTCGACTCGTCATAAATGGATGACACCAGTGTTGCAGTCAAAATGTCTAGGCACTTGCAGATTCAAAATCACGTACTGTTAGATTCTAGAAGGGGTAAGCATACAACAATGCTCATTATAATTCAATGAACCACAATGGCCCCATATTAAATACAGATCCAGATACTTCTAAATGAAGCCACCATCTTGATGCTTACAACAGATGAAAACGATCTTCTGCTCAGGCAAAATCCCGGCGATTAAGTGTAACGTGCACCACTCACACAGTGTCCACGTACTGAATGAGCATTTTTTGCCGGATTTAATGAAACCAGGAAGAGGTAGGTCACATGACCACGTCATGTGACCCGGAAAATTCCAAGATGGACAAATCATCACCTGACCGCGTCACTCGACTCTGAAAGCCCAAAAGATTGCTTTCCGAGATGCTAATAGAACTCAAGTAATGGTGATGTTGATCAAAAACTTCTAAAGAGGTAATTTGAACTACGGAAATGTACAATAATGGATGCCACTCCAGGTGTGGAAAATGAACAAAAGAAAACCATACTGGTACCACCATGGAGGAAAGGGGAATTACCACCCCATTCCAAGGTTGGCAGGGAGGTAATTCCCCCTTTCTCCATGGCCCTTCCCCATTCCCATTTTTGACCCATAGGGCTCAATGGGAATGGGGAAGGGGCTAATTATGGTACCGCAAATTGTGGTACCGTAATTAGCACCAAGGTCCCTTTGCGGGTCCCAACTTTAACGGCTGGTCTACACCAGCCGTTAAGGTCGGGTCTCGCAAACGGACCTCGTAGTAAGGCGGTAAGGGTTTACCGGTACCAGTGCCCTTACCGGTAAACCCTTAGCGCCTACCGTGTAATGAGGCCCATAGGGAATTAGCTTTTTCTCTTTCTGCATTAAGTTAGAAATTAATAATGTGAATGCTTTGTCTAATTGATTTTGAGGTTTCATTTATTTAAAAGGTGATTAATAATTGTATGTACATATATATAATTACAGATTTCTATTGCTCCTGAAGAAGGGGAGTTTCCCCGAAACGAGTAGAGTTGGAAATCACACCTGAACATAAGAACATATTGTTTGGTTTTTTCCTTTGCTTTTTATGATGGCCTTATGTGTAAATTACTATTGTTTGTACAAATTCATTTCCTAAACCAAATGTATATATATTGTTTTACCTCGAGTTGATTACTCTGAATTACATATCTTTGAAAATATAAATACTGTATTGACTGATTTATTTCAGCTTTAATGGTGTGCAGGGGATGGGAGTGTCTTTAAATGTAGACACTTTTTCTTAGTTCGTGTCAGTCAAGTTTAACAGACTTCCACCACAGACATAGGAGCTGTCTCAGTGAGAAATAAGAATGCCAAACAGTGTCTATAGGTGTTTGGTTTCACTGTCCCTCGGGACGAGGAGCAGAGTTTTGGAACATGTTGGAGCAGAAGTAGGAGAGAAATGAAGTGAGTTGGAGGTAGTAAGTGGGGGTGGTGAGATCAGCCATCAAAATTGCAGCATGTTGGGAGTAGATAAGGATGAGGAGGAGGTTTAAGAAATTAAATGTGAGCATAGTTGGACCATCACAATACCTAAGGAGAAGGTTTGAAAATAGCAAGAGGAGGGGGTTAGTAGAAGAGAAGGTAAGGAGGTAGAAGAGGACAAGAGGCAGCAGTAGCAAGGACTTGTTAGGAGGAACTTTCAACTAAGGGAATAAGGAGGAGGTTAGGATAATAGAGAATAGAGTTTGCCCTTTCAGCTTTGTCCTGCATGGAGTCTACTTGCCAGGAGTCCCAGAAACTCTGTCGCTGTGCATGCCTCTTGAAGTCTACTATATAGGGTGGAATCTAAGTTAACTGATAGTACATGACATCTAACAGCCAAATAGTGTCCAAACATATTCTTGATCTCCTTAAGCAGCCCCCTGCACTCTCCTATAGTTCAACCTGGAGACGTTATATAAACAAAAGATTATCTCCTTGCATTGTTCAGTCAACTACCTAGTCTGAGCATTACTAATATTGTTGATGTTTTGGGCATGGGCTTAAACAAAACAATTGCTGTGGATATTTGGAGAATGTGCTTCAAAAAACAATATTTATTGACCTTTGACATATTGAACATTTTGAATGCAAAGGTATTCCTCATTTCACAATAACCATTAAACACTGCTTTCATATGCAAATGCCCTTGCAAATGTTAAAAAGCAGAAACACTTTTATGTATTCTTATAATGGTGTATTGTTTAGTTATCCAAGTGAACGCAGAATGGTTTAATTACCCGTGTTTTCTAAGCTGATGTCAATTTGAACAGGGTCGCAATTTCAAAATCTCTGCAGCAATAATTAAGGCTTAAAACAATGCTTAACATCTGTATGAATTGTTGTATGCTTTAGAGGACAATCTGGCTCATGCACCTTGTTTTTGCAAACAGAGCTGCGGTACACAAGTGAATTCCCAGTCCTGCCTTCCCTCTGGTCCTATGGAGCCTGCCTCTTTTTAACACCTCCTAAAAATAGTGGTATTCCATGGAATCCATGGTAAATGCCTTCTAATAAGGGCAAATGACATGCAGCAGTTTCAGTATTTGCTCTACAAAGTGCAAAAGAAGGTATAAAGGTTAGTAAGGGCAATTGTGATTTTTCCCACTTTTACAATTATTATAATACTGCAAACAATGAAAATGGGACAGAGGTTGCCTTTTTGCAGCAATGTACTCAATAAAAAAATAAAAAAAAATCTCAAGTGTTCATAGATAAGCAAAGCATGTATTTTAATGTTTAACATGTAAATGTGATTAATTGCAACTTCATTCTGCTGTGTAACAACTGTTCTTCCGTGAAAAAATAAAATATCCTGTTTATAGCATAGCGTGTTCTTAACACAAACCGGGCTTTAATGCCATGTCATGTTTCATGTTGTGAATTGTGACTTCAATGTAAGATAGATCACACCACAAATTCTATGTCATTCTTCAACATTTTGCAGGCTTCACGTGTCAGGCATGTGTCCTTGTCAGTGAATGCCTTCTGGATGGTAAATACAAATTAAACTTAATAGCACATTCTATGTTTTGACAGGCATATAGGTTTGCAAAGCGGCCCTAGTGTGTGAGTGCAAGTTATGTTAAACCAAATATTAACTTCAGATAACCATCTCATACCCACATGAATGGCCAAACATGCCAAAAGAAATCTACACGCGGTGAAATCTGAACATTTGAGGGTAGAAGGAAAAGAGAAACACAAAACTGCAGGTTAGAAAACAAATTGGAGGTCTTGCAGCTGCTACACATGACAATATGCAGAGGTTTCTTCAGTTAAGAATCCATGTATGCGTATCTCTAGTTGGAACGCATCTAGGAGTGCCTCTAATTTCTAACCTTTCAATTTAATGGTGAATAAAGGGAAACTCATGCTGAGGGCACCTCAGAATGCTTTGTCTAGACGGTCCAGACAATTGTCCATGGGCATGTTTCTAGAAGAGTGAACACAGCAACGAGCCATTATTCTTAATGATGGAGTAGTTCCAGTCACTGTCCCCCCGGCAATGTGCCAGATCATGCTGCTTTGCCGAAAGGTGTCAATTAGTACAATCTCATTTAATAGGAACCAGCCCATTGGGAGGGCTGTAATGGTTCATCACCCAATATTGCCATACACAATATCCCTTACTATAAATACTTCTGTACCACTGTCTAATCTTGAACTAAGAACTTCCTCCGGCTTGTAACTGGCTTGTAGCGCCCTGACGCCCGAGGGCGTGTGTGCGCTGTATAAATGCAAAAAATAAATAAATAAAAATAAATCCATGCAGCTATCTTCTTCCTATGATTATGCACCGAATAGTGCACTGGTGTTTCTTTGCAGCAGTTCAGTAAAACGATAAGCAATCTGGGGCACTGGTCTGCAGGAGGCATGCAATAGATATACAAAACTATTGAAGAGAAAAGTACCACCAGTGGTACTAAAGTCACTGTACTCAGATAAACAATTGCCGGTTTCTAAATCCAAATTCAGTTGGAGGATATTCATTCTGTTATCACTGTATCACCTTCGTATCAATATAGCAGGATGCTAATTCCCAACTTCTCTGACCATATAGTAGCCCGATTCTCAGAGGAATGTCCTGGTGCCTTGCAATCCATTGTTGAGCGTCAATGCAGAATACACCAGTCACAGCTCAAGTTTCCTTCAGCACCTGAAGTGAAAGATGAGGAAAACTGGGACCATTGGGGGATCCCCTCCAGTGCATGGCTGCACTTTAGTAGTAAACACTACATTGATACAACATCTTGTCTTCAGCACAAAATCATATCCTTTATTTGAATTGCTTCATATGCAGTACTGCAGAGGCAGAGGATCTGGCCAATGCATTTCGGACTACGCATCCATCATCAAGGCTGACTCCATAAATAATACGAAAGTTCTCAATGACTGTCAAAACTAAATATCTTCTGTAGCTAATTTCAGAGTAAACAAATCAATATACATACCTGCACCACACATAAGCAAGTATTTATTTAAACCAGTCAACCTAATAAATCAAAAACTTCCCAGTCAGAAATCATAAACATAGTGTAAAAGAGCAATAGTCATATATATCACAAAATATTGTGTAAATATGTTAGTAAACATACAAAAATCTCTATACCTTATCAAGTTAACACATATTCTTATCATAGGCTACGTCGCTCCCTGTAATGGAGTAATTGCTGTAAAAAAAAGGAACAGTTGTTGCTCATATAGTATGAATATGGTAAAATATGTCTAATATGTAAATCAACTCACCATCTGACTCCAGCAACCTCATCTATCCCCAGAATGAAAATGGACGGGGAAAAAAAAAACAGTTGTTTTACTGCCACCATGATTGAAGATCACAAGAGCTTCTCTGACCATCAGCGGGATGAGATATATTCGGCCCTTAAATTTACAGATTACATTATGAGCTCCCTTGCAAAAATGGAGGATTCTTATGCTAACACAAAAATGAATGATAATTATAAGGCCCACAATTTTGATTTGGAAGTAAGGGATAAAAAGCGCATGATGAGGAAAGAGATCAGACAGATCAGGAAAGCTGGGTACACGACGCTCTCTGATACAATGGCTATGCTCAAAAAAACTAAGCAGAGATATAAAAATTGGTCCATTCAACATCGTACTATCAGAAGCCAGAGAGATGGGGAAATTATGTTAAAATCCTTACGGGGATTCAATTCAATTAATTTTTAGAATTGAATTCATAATCTGGACAAACCACAGAAAGTGTCACTTCTGAACCCTATTAATGAATCAACATGGCTGGGACATTTTGCAAACTTGTATCACAGCAAAAACGACAAGGTACCTGTAACACAGAAATGTGAATCGAAATGGCTTTTGACCTTTAACATGTGGGATATTAAAAATGCAATTATTAAATCCAAAAACTCTGGGGCACCAGGGCCGAATAATTTATCTAACAACATTTTTAAGTGTGACCCCGAAATATGGGCTAAAATACTTACCCTTTTGTTTAATGACATAATAGTAACCAAAGTTATCCCCTTGTCCTGGAGGGTATCAATCATTATCCCTATTTTTAAGAAGGGATCTCACCTATGTCCCATGAGCTATAGGCCAATAGCCATTGCCGATCCAGAATCAAAATTGTTTTCATCAGTGGTTTTGAGAGATATTCAAAAGTGGATGGCGGAGGAACAAATCCTAGATATGAGATAAATTGGTTTTAGGAAAAACATGGGCACTGAGTGTGGTGGTTTGATGCTGAATTGTCTGAGAGCAGAAGCTATGAAGAAAGGTGCTACCTCTGTTTTTGTTGCATCCATGGGCCTAAGCTCCGCTTTTGATTTGGTGGACAGAACTATTCTGTGGCAGAGATTGAGAGTATTGAATATGCCCGTGATCTTGTTGGACATTGTAAGGGCTATTTAGTCACAGACAGGTTTGAAGGTCAGACTGGACTCAGAGGGTACTCTCTCTGACAAACTTATTATACATAATGGTCTTCGCCAAGGATGTAGACTGGCTCCTACAATCTTCAACCTTTATGTGAGTGGTGTGAATTTGGCTCTGTGTAATAAGGGCCTAGTGTCACCCAGACTTTTGAATACTCCTCTATCCTGGTTAGCGTATGCTGATGATTTCCTCCTTATGGACAGCACCAAGGTTGGTCTTCAAAGAATGCTTATAGCTTTTGAAGATTTTATTACCTCTATAGCATTGAATATCAACCCGTCAAAAATGGTGATAGTCTGTTTAGGAATAAAAAACAAGACGTTAAATATGTTCTCATGGTTGGTCATGTGGTAACAGCCGACTTAAAGCTCAACCTGAGTTTAAATACCTGGGTTTTGTAATTTCTGGGTCCAATTCGAGATCCTTGCTTAGGACACAACTTAGACTTAAAGCAGACATTGCTATTCGCCAAATGTGTGCTTTAGATTCCAATTTCGGCAAATTTACAATGATTCCTCTGAGAGAATTTTACATGAAAAAAGTCATCCCCCGATTAACATATGGAGCCGAATTACAACCTATAAGCTGTGAGGGGGACTGGTCCTCTATAGAGAGTTACATCTGGAAATCAGTCCTGTTCTTTTTACCGAAATGTATTCCTTTTCATTTAAGTATGAATTTAGGCTAAACTCTCTTCTGGCTTACGTGACCTGGAAAAGATTGATGCTGTGGAGGAAATGTAAGTCTTCAGAGACCAACTCTTGTACTGCCATGCAGGACGGGACACTGGAAACCCATTTATAGTAGCATTGAATGCTGAAACTTTAAAAAAAAACTTGAAACCCCTCTAGGGTAAAAGATAGTGTCATGGGTTTCGATTGGTTGAATACAAAGAATGGAATAATGAATTCAAAATTGTATCATCAAGTGTGTGCCTTGAACAAATGGTTGCCGGTTATGGAAAGTTATTTATTAAAGTATCCAAACAAAAGAATTAGAAATTATTGTATGCGTTTTTAACGTTATTGCTACAAATCAGATTAACTCTATCAGATTGACTGTTCAAGATTCTTGGACATGGTGTAGATTTTGTTGTATAGAGGGTATGGTTGAGAACTTGAAGCATATATTACTGGTATGTCCGGCCCTCAAGGAGAAAAGACTTTTATATTTTGGACAATATGTACCTAATACTGCTGATGTTGATAGGGAATGTATCTGGTATAAAATGTTACATAATAGCAAAGGTAATTTAAATATTAGGGTTGCAGCATTTCTAAGAAATGTTTGTGCTCTTTTTTAAGTATTCGGAATCGAATTTAACTGTTTTTATAGACAATGCAGTTTTCTCATTTGATGGTAACTGTTGTTTATGTGACTAATTTACGTTTCATGTTTTTATTGTGAAGTTGTGAAGTTTTGTTTAGTTAATTTATTGTACGTGATTTGTTTTGAACTGATTAACTTTCCTTCTGCTTAATGAATTCGTGAAATGATGTTTTCGTACATTTTGTAAAGGTTTATACAAACCGAAACAGATAAAGAATAAAAAAAGAAAATTAAAAATCTATATATTTCTTTAGCAATAACAAGCAAAAATACTAATGGGCCAATAGCTGGCCATTTTAACATGTTATGTGTTAGAGTCCGAAAGAGACAAATGTCATGTTGAGGAATGGTATAAAAGAAACAATTTATCTAAAGAAGTCGCTTTGCTTTACAATAGCGCAATACTTATGTACACTCCAATTTAACCTAAACAGATTTTATTATTTTATTTTTAGTGGTAACAAGCAAAAAGAGTCTCTTCCTTCATAACATGAGATGCCACACTTCTTAGCCTGTCAATCCAGTAAGTTTCCCTCAGTTCCAATTTTTTTTGTCAGATTTCTGTCACCGATTACCTCTAATATCTGAAATTGCATCTGTGCTATTTCGTGTCCATTAGTGTTGAAGTAGTTTGCCCTACAAATGCTAAGGTTCGTTGGAATGAGCGTCATTCTAACATAAGGCCTAACAATGCAGCTTCATCTTTAGCGCGACACTTCAACATGAATGGGCACCAGAAAGTGCAGATACATCGCAGCCTTTTTGGTTATCGTATTTTTACCTGGTCTATTGCCTATGTTTAGCTACATTCAGCATGCCCTTTTCATGGGCTACGCAATATAAACTTAAGTACTGGATAAATGAGCCTCATTACGACCCTGGCAGACAGCCGTGCCTCTATAGGCACGGCTGCCTCAGGAGTCGTTTTTTTTCGGCGCCCTGGAGTGGGCAATTACCGGGGTATTACAACCCAAGAAGACCCGGTAATTGCCCATTCCAGGGCGCCAGAAAAAAATCTTCCCCATTCCCATTGAGCCCCATATGGGAATGGGGAAGCCGGATGCACCGGCACAATCCGTGAATGGTGCCGGTGCATCCGACGTGTTGTGCTCGCGGATGCCTGTGTGCCTGCCAGGTCAGACCTGCGTGGACAACTTTAGTGGGATGGCAGGAGGAATTGTACTAATGAGAGTTGCATAGTTAGTATATTGGTGTACTTAACTTTCACAACCATTGTTCTTAAAGTAGATGCCATTATCCGAGCTAAAATACATGACGAATCACAGTGTTTTACCAAACCAGTAGTCCATTGATCCAAGGGCATGTGGTTGGTTTGCTCTACCATGACACATTGGGGCAGGTTTCTCAACAAAGGCTACTTGCTGGTCTAGTAAAAAACCTATGAATGTCAATGTACTTATGCATCTGAACATTTAATAATCATAACAAACGTCTCTTACTATTCTTTTCATTTCCGTTTTTGTCTTTATGTTGTTTTTCTTCTTTTGGCTTTTCATTGATCAACTGTATGCACCTAATATGGACATGCAAGTTTGCTAACACCACTTGGTCACGCATATTACTCTCAATGACAATTAATTGAAATTCGAAGCATCAAATTGTATTTCATTGAGCCCTGAAGAAGAGCTAGGCTACAAACAGGTTCTGGCGCAAATGAAATAAAATCCAGTAATGACACAGTCCTTGTATTTACGATTTTTGAAGTAACAGTTTGTATTGTATTGTATTGTATCGGATGGGAGAGCGCTTTAGGAACCTAGTCACTATTGGTTTACTCTTTAGTGTTTATACAGGAGGACATTGGGGAAGCACCTCAGAATCTACATTCCTCAGTGTCCCCGGCCCACAGAAATTGGGTTAGTTTGCCACTTTTTCTTTCCTTCTGGTTTATTCATTGAACTTGAAGTACACTTCAAGCCATTGCGGTTCCACTGTCTCAGCATGTGTTGATGTTGGCGAATTATTGCACAACATGTGGCAATGTCACTGGCAGTGATCAGGCTTATTTGTTTATTTATTGTCACATTTCTAGCAGCGCACCACGCCCTCAGGAATGTGGGCACTCACTACAGTGCAGTGAAAACTTAAAGATGATCATGTTTGCATTCAGTTAAAGCCACACCAATGGTGCAGGGGGCTACATCTGGTGTGCAGGGGGGCATAATAGGCAACATTCAAATGCATGGTAGGCAACATTCAAATGCATGTACATTCAGGTAAAGCCACATCTATGGTGTGGGGGCTACATCTGGTGTGCAGGTGAACTTAGTAGGCAACATTAAAATGCATAAGCTTTCAGGTTAAACCTAACCTCATGGAGCGAGGGCTACATCTGGTGTGCAGGTGGACATAGTAGGCAACATTTAAATGCATAGTAGGCAACATTAAAATGCAAGCACATTCAGGTAAGCATCACCTCATGGTGCGGGCTACATCTGGTGTGCTGGTGGACATAGTAGGTACCATTTAAATGCATTGGAAGTAACATTTATATGCTTAGTACAGGGCTACCTCTAATGAGCAGGTAGATATAATGGTGGAGCTGGCATATACAGTAGGGAATGTTAAGTATAAGCAGACCTTTGCAAGCTAACAGGACATCTTTAAAATCCATTTGCTGGGGACACATCGATGCACAATTGGCGTGCAGGGTCCAAGCAGGCAAACAAGAGGGCAGACTGGCGTTGGTTGAGGCAGTGTCAATGGTAGTGCTCAGAGTCATGAAGTGAGGATGGCCATGATTAATCATGTTGCTAAAGCCTACCCAGAGTAGATAGGGGCTGTAGCAGAAAGGCATCGACTTAGTAGAGGAGTATGTCATTGAAGGAGTATATTGCGGAGGATAAACTCTGCGTTCGCGACAGTGAGAAGAGTATGAACGTTCAGTTATCAGCATGCACCGGTAAGCAAAGGCCGTCAGCAGGAGCAAGGTTTAGTGAGGGCTTCTGCATTCATCTCTTGTCGGAAAGGGGCTGGGAAAGTGAGATCAGCAGTGGGGGGGACCAGCAGTGGTTGCGAATATAGTTTGTTTCATTATGCTTATTCGGATAAAAACCATCCATCAAACACAGGCAATACAAAGTATAACATTCATTATAATACAGCATGAGGATACAAAAGTTACCATAAGAAGTTGGAAACCTTAAAACAAAAACATTCAAACCATAGATCTCAGAATGATAAAAACAAATTCTACCCCTTTAAAATCACCTTTCTTCAATACATCACACTTTTCAAATAAGACAAACGGGCCGAGGCAGTCAGTTCTGATTCCACCGTCAAAAGAAACAACAAAGCGGGCCTATAACAGCGAATATGGGTAGGCTCGACAATCTGCAGAATAGTACATCTTCTGACGCCCAGCACACCGGCAAGTTAGGATCATTTGGGTATCCTGTCCAGTTCTCAGTGTTTCCCCTTAACAATAGGCAGTCAAACCTGGCCCTCGTTATGAGCCATCTATGGTTCTTTTTCGTGGTCCATGCAAGATAAGGCTGTATCTCTGGTACCCTACTAATCAGCATGTGTTGGCCTTCAGGATAGGTAACTCGTGCTGTAAAGGCCCGCTTATCAGAAATCCCCCGATAGACAGCCTGCTTATAGACTCTCAATTGCAAAGAAGATAACACTACAACTGGAGTAAACTGAGCCTTACTATTGCTAGTACACAGGGACTCCTTTACATACCTCAACGAAAGAATTTAAGACCAAGTCTCCTTAATCAATGTACTTCTGATAATGAAATGATATAATGTTGCACGCTTGTTTGCCCATATTCTTAGCCAAAGATTACTAGGTGCAGCTGTCCATTCATCCTCCCAGTAATCCAACCCCAGTTCCCTGTGAACCGATGCACAGGGGGATGCGCCAGGAAGTCCCAAAAGTTGTTTTTAAAAAAACGATGTTCGTTTCCCTGGAGTTCACTGGGCTTAGTAAAGCCCCACAAAGGGGCTCCATAAAGGGTGGCCGCCTACGTTTGTGTAGTGTAAACGTTAAGAAACGGTTGCATGGACTGGCACTTACACCTTCATAGAAAGCAGGATATACCAGCCATGTACTGGTTCATTGTCACCGCCGCTGAAAACCTAACCCCTAGATAATCGAATTCTTTTACCCTTGGGATCATTTCCCCATTGCAATCCATGGGACGCATCTTGGCAGGCCTCTTCCTTCTAGTGCACTCCATCACTGCAGATTTGGTAGTATGGATCTTCAGCCCCAGACCATTCATAAAGTTTGCATAAGCATCAAGCATAAGCATCAACCACAGACTGCAGAGCCTTTGGGGTCCTGGCCATAACAACTGTATCATTGGCATAGGCCAGAACGGGAAAGACTCTGCCCCCCCAAACTCAGATAGTCCACGCCTGTTCCCACCAGAGCCTTCAATAGCCCATTGATGTACAGTGTAAGCGGTATGGAGGCATGCACACACCCCTGCCGAACCCCATCCCGACATTAAAACACTCTGTACACATACCCCCTGGTCCAATGCGAACACTAGCCCTATTGTCCGAATGGATCTCCCGAAGCACCGCCAGTATTGCCTCTGGACACCACATGGTCTGAAGCATGGCCCATAACTTTAGTCTGTCGACGTTGTCAAAGGCCGTGCTCAAGTCCATGAAAGCAAGCTAGACCGCCTCGCCATTGCAGAAAACAAAATTAGAAACAAGAAGATACAAATTAAGTGCCCGTTCCATTGTTCCCAGACCAGGTCGAAAAGCAAATTGAAAGTCTGCCAAAACCGACCTTGCCGCAAGCCAAGACTTAACATATCCCAACAGAACACGTTCAAAAATGTTAAAAGAGGTTTCTAATAGAGACATAGGGCAATAGGACAATGGGATAGAAGGATCTCCTTTTTTAAAGATTGGAAAAATGATAGCGGATCTCCATGAGGATGGATAGTGACCAGAAGTTAAACAAGCATTAAAGGCTTAGGTTAGTACTGGTGCCCATAAGTCAATTTGCTCCAAGAAAAGATCAGCCGGTACTGCATCAGGTCCAGGGGCTCAGTTACAGGCCTGTGCCCCCATCGCTTTCGAGACCTCATCTATTGAGAAACAGAGGGTCGAACCACAGTTTCCCTCTCCTCCGGTGCACAGCTAGCTCCACCTTAACTTGTGCATGGAGAAAGGAGAGGCTTGGCGCCAGCAGATAAAAAGCAGCCGAAATTCAGTGGTAACAGCTGCAGTCTCCATGTTGCAGAGGTTAGCAAGGTTCAAAATGTAGTGGGGCAGTGCAGCCTGGCAGCATAGGTCTAACAATGGCCAGACAGGGCCAGACAAGATTCAAAGAATGCCTTAGTGAGAGGCCTTTGTGCTGGGTCGGCTCTGCCTGTCGGCATGGGGACATGGTCCTATTTGGAGATAAGAGTGCCCAATCAGAAGGCCAAGAAGTGGGGGCCTGGCAAGCAGCCCCGAGGTTGAAGAACAAGGTTGCAGGCTCTGTGATGGCGGTGGCCATTTTGGAATGGCAAATGCTGGTCATGGCATTGTGGTTCCTCACAGCACCTTAGTGTTGTGGACGGTCATGCTTGTGGTTCTTAGTGAAGAACCACAAGAATGACACATACATTGCTTTTCTCACATGCATAAAACAACATGTTACATTGAAAAGTAGGAAGTAGTAGGTCACAAGCATGATTTGCTCCTAAAGGTCTCAAAGCTCACAGTTCACATGTTGCAGACTGTACATCTTTACGACAGTTCATATAGCTGTAGCTGTATTCTTGTGGTATTTTGATACCTTACTTGAAGGGTGTCCACACATTCTTTAAGGGGACACTGGATTATGATAAAATCAACATGGGCCACACAGGGATGTACATAGGGAACATATGTGGAAGTCTTTATGTATTCTTTTTCTATCTGGTGTAGGCTCTACAGAATTGTAGTGCTTGTCAAAGCAAAGTGAGTCTTGTAAGTACTGGAATGTTTAGGAACCCATGGGATGTCCAAGATGCCACATCTGTCATACACTCTGATGCTGTTTAATAAAAAGGTACAATTGCTGGAAGAACCCAAACGGACATATTCACAAACATTTGCGTGGCACAAGTGATGAGATGCACTACAGCATCTTGTCCCTTGTGCCAAATAAATGTGCAGCACAATTCACAAAGGGTACCTGAATATACACATCTTAGAGGTTCAGATTCAGATGCCATTTTCCACCTCTTCGAGCATTTTCACAAATCAGAGGGCACTTCAGGACATTTAAATGTGCACCCTAAACTCACAAACATGAGGCGCTTTTAAAAGCGCAGCAAATAGGCACATTCCCCTGCAATAGTTGGCAACAGGTGCAGGGGCATTTGCAAATCATGACAGGGTCATTTCTGATCCTGCCATGCATTTTTCCTGAGACGTGCCAGCCCCGGTTTAAACTTCAGCTGTAACACTTGCATTTTCATCCTCCAAACAGGGATGGAAATGTTTTATTGTGTTTCACAGAGACAGGTCTCTTAAGGACCTGTCTCTTTGAAATGCACTCTCAGCGATCACGTGGTTGCTCTGAGCCAGTTATAATTTCACGACACTAATGTATTCAGGGGGATGGACAGCACAATTTAGGTCTAGTGTCCGCTCCGCTCCCAAAAGGTGCATGAAACCTTTGAGAATAAGGTAACCTGCCCATTTCTACAATGAGCACAGAGGAAGAAAGTACATAATTTGCACCTATTACATTGGCGCTAATTCTTTTGAATCTGGCACCATGTGACTATGTCATGAAGATAAGAGTTAAATATATCTTGTTACAGTCATTGGAGAGCACTGTATACCCCATTGTAGAGGAATGCTGTACGTTTTTGTTATGGATTGCTACCATCAAGGATAGCTTCTCCTTTGTCTTTCATTTCCCAGAATGTTCCCTCTCAGGCTTCCCTGTCTTTATAAACAGATATGTTTCTCATTCATTTATAAAGGTTCATTTTGGATTTGTTTTAATAAAAAACATACATTTAAGTAATTTGTTTACAAAGTCTAATTCCGAAGAATGTCAATCCATTAAAATGAGTTCAATAACAATTGGACCTCACAATCTTAAAACACACAAAATGTATACTATTATGTCATACCCATTCCTAATAATGTGCTGTACTAAATTGGCAATAGCCATGTCCAGTTGAAGTATCTGTTAACATTGGCATTAACCTATAATAATATAAACAATTAGAAGTGTCATAGAGCCTCAGTACTTCTTGCCTAGATCCTATTTTTGATTTCAGATGTTTTTGTTCCAACCAATTTTTTCTCAGCCTAACTTTATTTGGACAATGCATTTCAAAAATTCTGAAATAACAAAACAACAAATAACCTAATAAATTCTAAATTATGAACACGTATAACTTCATATACTGACTAAAAAAAAAAAGAGTACATTCAAATTTTCAATCAGTACACAATGAACACCATGTTAATCTTCTCCAGTATTGACCAGATAAAAAGAACAATAGTTAAAAGGTACCATCACATCTGTGTCTAAACTGCAATTTAATCATCACAAAATCATCTACGCATCTACTTCTTTTTATCTAATCTGTACTGAGCTATCCAACAATCCTAAAACATAACTTCCTTAATGGGTTAATTTCCATAAGTAAGGGGCATCTTTTGCTATTCTGGTTGAAAGAGTTTTGAACAATGGACTAAGCCAGATTCATCTTCTGTCTTTTGTTACCGGACAGATGAGGAGTAAGCACACACTGTCTTCCTTTAAAAAGTTACACCAAGGGCAGTTCTTAGAGTTCTTCGGGTTCCATACATAAGGAGAATTAATCAGCAGTAATATTCCTAATCTGAATTTTAGGACCAATACCTTGTCAGTATAAGTTTCTATGTTATTCTAAAAAGGTTCATAGCCTAACATTAGTTTAAATTCTAAACAGTTCCTTACTAATTGCTTGTTGCTGGCATTGCCAAACAAATCATTTAGGGAACAATCTCCAAAGGATGCTTTGCTACTATTAATTGCTGATCTATCGATTCCTTCAGGAGAATCCCAAAAAAATGCACAAATTAATGTTGCTAAGAGTTCTATAAACATGCACAAACTAAGGGTAGTGTTTGAAATGGTTTTATTTCAAAACATCTAGCATTGCAAATCGAGTTGTATTCACTAGAATATAATTCAAAGGAGCAACAGTCTTAGTAATCCTTTAAACATGAATCTCTCACATGACCATCTCCATTTTCAGCAGAATGTTGGGTGTTCCTGTAGGAAATGACAGTAATGTCTATGAAATGCTTTGGTCAAGTTAGGTTTAGCTGTGTCCTCATATTTCAGCTCTGTAAAGGGTAGTTTACTCGGATTGAGTTCTGTACACTTCAAAGGTTTCGGCGATTTCCATGCCTCCATATCCTTTAGAAAAGCTAAGAATGGCACTTGTAGAGTGTTTCAAAGCTACCTCACTCTACAGATGTTGTGGGTGCTCACTGTATTTGTTCTTGAAACGAATCCCCAAGTAATCAATATGATATACAGTTTTTATTTGTATTGCACACAGATTGAATGATATGTAATTGAGTAATTTTGAATGGCAAATCATAACATTTTACTTTACAAGCTCTTTGTTCTTACATAGCATGCCACATTCTTCCAATGCCTCCCTTAAACCCAGTAGAAATGATGGTAAGAGCAAGGCATTGGGCTTCATTACGAGTATGGAGGTAGCCATGCCGCTTTTAGCGGCATGGCTAACCCCATACCGGGTACCGGGTCTAGGTTCCAGGAATAGAGAATTACCAGGCCATTCCGACCTTGGAAGGCCCGGTAATTCCCTTTCCCCGGACCCGGATCCGGTACATCCCCATTACTATTTGAGACCCGATAGGGCTCAATGGGAATGGAGAGGATGCTAACAACGGGTCCGCTAATGACGGGCCCGTTGTTAGCATCCTGGTCTGATAGCGGGTCCCTCTAAGGACGTCTGGTCTGGCCATGCGTCCTGAGCGGGACCCGCTGCAGACCTCGTATTATGGCGGCCCGTAATGAACGATGCCGGTCCCTTACCGGCACCGTTCATTCTGTGGCGACCTTCCTCATAATGAGGCCCATTGTCTGCAAATAATAATATGCTCTGCCACTTATTTAACATAGGGGCATCAACTGGAACAAATGTAAGTGCATTGCAATATTGTTCATGGATATTGAGAACATTGGAGGGGCCAGTACTCAAACCCGATGGACACCTTGGATGACCATCGTTATGTTTCTATGAGAACAGGTTGCCTGAAAATTGGAAACATTTTTAAAAAATCCATGAGATGAGGAAACCTGCATGTTAGATCTTAAATGCAATCTAAACAACATTCCTAAGAATATCCTCATGAGGTGTTCAAAGGGATTGATTTTTGACAGGAGTTTTCTGTTGTTAGCACAAAATATTGTTCATAATATACAAAATGTGTAGATCAATAGCAGATACCATCCTTTCAGAGTGAATTAAAGTTGGATGTGTTTTCATTATTAAGTACTCCCTTTTGATGTGTTCCCAAAGTTACATAGGGAAACTGCTTGAAAGTCATGAGATTAATCTGAGACCGGTAGTGCACTACGCTGCCAGTGGGTTTTCTTGAATCACTTTTCTGGTTTGTGTTCACAAAACAGAAACATATCAACATATCTAACAAAACAAACATGACCATCAATGGCTTGCAATTATTTGATGTCTTCTTCAGGAATTGACAAAGTATCTTGTGTAAAGGCCTTAATTCTGGCCCTTAACATATCCTTACATGCTTCTTAAACTGGGACACAAGGGAAACACATGTTTGACTCAATTAGTAGTGATTGTGTGTTCGCGTGGCGATGTGTGTGTGTCTGAAGTTGAACAGTAGGCCCACTATATATTCTGCCCGGTCTTGTCTGGAGCTGATCCAAAGGAAGTTACAGGGACACTATACTGCACCTGCTCAGATGTAGTGTATGTGGGAAAGCTGATGTCACATTAACTAGACTATTTGCTAGATTTGATGGCACTGAATTTAAACATGTTCCAGTGTTCATGAATATATACACCATGATGAAGCTCATCCACTGGGAAATGTATCAGAATTAAAGTCCCAAAAATCGATGCCTTCTTCTATTACATAATTGTCTTTTCAAGCTATGTTAAAAAAATGGGTGCCCTTTTTTAAAACAAAGTCTCTGTTTCTCTTTCTATATGACTGCCAAACTCAAATTATTCTTCATTTTTCTTTATCTGATTGTTCATTTTATTATTGTGATTCAGTTTACAATTAAACCTTTCACAAATTACAAACACAGTATACAATTTCAACTATCCCAAAATTCATATACATTTCTTCACCACAGAAGAATAACTATATATTTAATAAAAACACAATTCCCTAAAATGACAGAAATCCTTCTAAAACAATCCATAAAATATCGTTGAAGCTACCTACTGGATTACTCATAAGGCACACTTCCACCTCACTGATTAGGCCCAACAAGGCTGAAATACGTGTCTGGGGTTGCTGTTGGTACTCTAGTTCAGAAGGGAATTGCCATAGCATTTTGGTGCTAGACGGCCCTCGTGAGCAGGACAAAGACTGATATGCAAATGGCTATTTGTCCTCTGTGAAAGGTACAGTGAGGTAAAGTGTGGCTGCGGACTCTCGAGTGGGTACCTTCCCAATGGACAGGTCAATTGGCCTTGTTTGTTCTCGTAGAGGGGTGCCTAGGACTATTTTTGGCAAATTATTTATGGTTCTCTTTATGAAAGGCATGTGGTTTACCCAGTTAACCAAGGAGCAATGATTGCAGTTGGTCTCATGGCATATTTAATAATCCAATCTGCTCTCTAAAACATGCAAATGTATTTGTGAATTGCATCCTACATCCCCAGCATAACAGGGTTTCTCTTAAGGCTTTTGCCTGAAAAGGGTGGCCCATTGTCACCTTGTAGTGTGTTGATAATGTTACAACTACTATAGATCATAATGCTGTTATGACTTTTTTTTTACAATCAGCTCCCTTCTGGTAACTGTTTAGGTAAATCAAACACTTGTGTTTCGCAACTGCTGTCAATGTACCTAAGTTTTCAATTGTTTCCGTTTTCAAATGGTATTATTGCCTTCGACAGGTGAGTTTCTTATAACTTCGGGTATCATTCAGTCTTTTCTACAAGCATGTTGTGCAATTAGCTATAGTCTCAGCTCTGGCCACCAGTGTCTGTGCAACACAATCTAAGCCGTTCATCATATTCCCGAGTGAGCATCAGATGTTAAGTCTATTCCGTACTAAATGTTTGAAAGTACCCTTTAGATATGATCTCAAATCTTTGAGGAATGGTGATTAACACACTGTTGTCTTTAGAGAGTATGGAGCTTTTACGCATTTCGGTCGTGATGAAGCACATTTTCCTTTATTTGTATGGCAGAAAGGAGGAGCACAACAAAACGTACATGTTCACCGCTCCCTTCATCTCCGCCATACACACACCCCAGCATTTGTGCCTGCATGGATTTTCCTGCTGGAGCAAATGTTTGGGATTCCTATGGCGTCTGCCTTCTTTTTGCACCAGCAAAAAATCAATGTGTTCCTTCCATTAAGCTGCGCCCTCCAACAAATTGGTGCAATCAAATTCAATCTTTTTTTTTAAAGACAAAATCAAAATGATCAAAGCAACTATTAGTGACCTTAACCAAAGTTATATTGCACAGATTGAAAATAGCAGTTTCATGGATATGTTTGTCTTGAGTACATCTCCTGCTAATTGTCAACTGAGCAACACATTTGATTTTAAACCAATCAGAGTGTTAGGGGCTTGACTATTATCAAAAGTCTTAAACCACTAATTCGTAATTTGCTTGGTGACTTTTGCCTAGTATGATAAAGCAAGTTCTATATCAATTGAACCCAATTAATACAGACCTTATAAATGCTTCATTCAGAGATTCCACAATGCCAGATACACTAAAGCAAGGTGTAGGTGACACCACTTATTGCACAGCTCATGTTATACCTATTGTTCCGTGGCCACTCTCGACCTACCACTAATATGACATTTCAGTAAAACATTTGTCTCCGGGGGATAGCTCAGGGGCAATGTGCTCGCTTTGGAAGCAAGACGACGAGGAGCAACACAGGTTCGATCCCTCGTTCCACATTTAGAAACCTCTGGGTATTAAGGACATTATAAATAACCAATTATAATTATAATTTTAGATTCGACCGCATCTATACTATGCAACTGCAGACACACCTGGTGGAAGGCCAGCTGCTTGGTTGCTTGGTAGCTCTCTCTCCCATGCTGACCTACCTGTCCTGCTGCACTGTCTGGTTGCTTGGCTACCCACAGAGTCCCACTGAGTACCAAGTTCCTCCATGATCTGTCTTGCCTGCACTGCCCTGAGCCTACCATGCACTTAGGGGTTGTAACTGTAACCTCTACAGCCCCATGACTCCTTGCACTTACCAAGAGCTGCACTGCCCTGGCCGCACTTACTCAGAGCAATGCTGCCTGATTGCACGTCCCCTTTCTCTCTCCCTGGAGCTGCCCCCTATCCCTTACCCCTGCACTTGTTCACCATAACATGTGCACGATCTGAATGACACAAGGACTAGTAAGATTATTTGTCTTGTCTGCCCTCTGCCCCCCTGCCCCCCCTTGTCTGGATGCGCCTAGAAACACTTGTGTACGAGTGCATTATAAAGAATTTGTCATATCATATCATAGTCTGGAAATTTCCCAAATAAAGGTAGTGTCGGTGACCCCATGGATGGGAGGGAAAATCCATTACAGATACTGATCATGGCAAAATAGGGTTACTTTTTTAGATGTCTGCACTTCCTTAGACACGTTCACCACTCCATAGAGATTCAGCATGTTGCTGTGATACCTGGGATGTCAAAGAGCACCTCTAATTGGGTGCATCATTTGTGGGCAACTGAACGTCCACAGTCAGACTTGGAACGTTTGAGTCCCACTCTGAGAATATAGACTGTGGAGTGCCACATGGCTAATGCATTGCTCCTATTTTCTACAATGTTTAACCACATCATGATCTTTTGGCTGAGCTGGGTTCCACCTTCCAAAACGATGCCGATGACATACATGTCATCTTCTAGCTGGAAGACTATCAGCATTACAATAGCATGTGTGTTCACACAACGTTCTGTCAGGTTGGAAAATGGATGATGGATAACTAGTTGGGAGTGAATCAGGAAAACTGAGATCCCAAATCTGTGTTTCCATGTATTCTTACATATCCTAACAGCACTTTTTCAAGATTTACCATCCTGTACATCAAAACGTGAAAACCTTAGGTATCAACTTTGACTCTGCACTATCCCTGCGTCATGACTATAGTATTACCAGCTCTGCTAACTACTACTTCATGCTCTAAAGAGAAATTAGACCATTGTTGTTCAATTCCCATACCAACAATTGGTAAAGCAATCACTTGATCCAGGATTGTTACTCAAGTCTCCTTTTGCCTAAATCAATCCATGTATGCACCAAAGCCTGTAACGATTGCAGAACAAGGCAGCTAGAATAGTCTTTCAGATGCCTATGAAAAACCACATCTCACCAGTTCGCAGTAAGTTAAGGTTCATTGTAAAGGAAGGAGCTTAATTGAGCTATGTTTATAGGCACATACATACTTCAATAGCCAGGCTCTGGCATGTTTGAAAAATAATTATAAATGGCACACATCCATTCATCCAGAGTTGCTAGAAAACACAATATAGTGAGCATTCCTCAGTTCTAACGCTCAAGGGGATTTGGCAACTGTTTTGCAGTTCCTACTGCCAGGCAATGGAAAGTGCTGGAAGTGAAGCTCAGTACAAAAGAGGACCTACTTGCCTTAATGAAAAAAGTAAGGACTCTCTGTTTTTAGTATCACATAATCTCTTTAGTGGCGTCCTCTTCTTGTGCTTCCTGATTAAAATGCAGATGATGCTTCCAGGTCAGAGTACAATACATATACCGTTTTCATATCATGCAGTACTATACCATACCTTGTCCCAATTACTGGAATTTCTGGACCATACCTCTTCAAATAATCACAATGCTACGTTAAGTACAACTACATCGGCTTCCAGGTGTAAGGTCCATTCAAGGTAACACACCTGCATTGGCTCAGGATTGTATAGGCACTTCATGTCAGGAGTACTAGCCCATTGAATCCATCTAGGGTTCAAGGTACGGGAACATGTTGCTGTTTCCAGCTGAGCAAGTTGAATATGTCAGTGTAAAGTTGTATTCGCTGCTAGAGCTCCTTCTTTCTGTTCTATAACCTGTACTGCTGGTTCCATTTTCTGTTCTCGAGTGACTTCTGTTATGGTATTGTGTAAACAGGTGAACAGTATGTTATTGGATTGGACTTCAAAATCACAAAATGGTCTGTGTGAATGCATATTGCCCAGGAATTAGTTGTTCTTTGAAATCTTTATTACAGTTTATTTCTCTAAGGGGAGTGATCTGAGTCATTTGTTTGTGAATTAGTTGCAGAATTTTAGTGAAATCTGCCCTCATGTCTGATCAAAAGAAACTCCCTTTTTAAAATGAAATAGAATTCAATTGAAACAAATGTGTGTTTGATCAAATACCCCTTGTGTGCTTTCATAACAATCATATGTAGCATACACGGCAATCCACTTATTGCAAACAATGTTTAATTGCTTCAAACAGGCTCTCTATTCTTCTTGTGAATGTTCCTGGGCTGTTCTTGATTCCTGGCAGAAATACTAGTGTTTTCTTTAAAGGTAAAAGCAATAAAAGAACAATTTTGTATTTTCACATTTGAATGTTAATCAAAATACCACGAATGAGTAGATTTCCAACTCCCTCAGTGTGAGTCTTCTCTATTCTAGTGATGAACATCACATGCTTTCTTTTTTATCCACTGGAAGTATGGGTATATTGTATGACCTTTCCTCTTGCGTTATGACTCCTTGGTCCAGCAATTGATCTACTATTCATTTATGGCATAGATTGTGTCTGAATGAGATATTGCTTCAAAGGACTTGGGACTGTGTACACTGTTTATTTTAAACGCACTGGACTAAAATTTTGCGATCAGCACGTTTGTTGAATATTTGAAACCACTCCTAGAACAGCCCAAGATTTTGGATATATTTGTATTAAGTGCCTCTCAATTTCTTTTGAAACCATAAACAAGGAGTTATCCCAGAGCTGACAAAAGACGACCTTGTTTTGCATGTGATCTGTGTCAAAACTGTTCCTTCTATTTATTTTGGGTGTTCCCTCTCCAGCTTAATCGTCACTGATGAACTTGACTCCGTTGAGCACATTCTCCTGCGGAAAGCGTAACTTCTACTTGATCTGTGTTGACATGTTAAGTAAATGTTGTTTATGTTTTCATATATATGCAAATGTCTGAACCAGAAACAAAAACAAAAAAAAACGATGTTACTTGTTTCCTTAGTTATCATGTGGGTCTGGAGCTTTCCAATTGCCAGCAGTATGCTTTTTCTCGCTATCTTCATTTCATAATTCCTCAAAGGTTTCTGATATCATTTGGATGCTGAAACACGTGCCATGTCTTTCAGTGGGTGAGAGAAAGTATAGTGTTCACATATAGCGCTTAGAGGTTCTGTAAGCGGTGTTGAATCTCTGAGATATGTAATTCCAACAATTCCTTTAACCTCTGCACCATGTTTGCAAACTCCTCTTTGCCTTAGAATGGACATTTATTTTTCTCAGAAAATTGCATTTTTAGGGCTGGTGCCACGAGCCCCATAATCCTCTCTGTTAAATTGGGCAAGCTTGTATCTTCCCAATTTCTCCCTTTCCTTGATTTGGGAAGGTAGTCCTGCCTCTATCCTTCTCTGGGATATCTACCTGGGTGATATCTTCTTAGAGACTTTCATTTGGCTGATAAAATGTCCTCAAATAGGATTCTCCTTTCTTGTTCATTAGGTATTAAAGATAGTTTCCCAGAGGCATGACATCAGGTAGGTTCTCCTTGTAGAAATACTATTATTGCCCCATCCTACTTTGGGTGGTTCCCCCAAGTTATAAATAATCCTCGCCTCATTGCTATGGTTGCTCCTTTGGCGTTTATTTTACACACAATGTTAGTTCATGTTTTGAATGACCTCTATGATTACCAACTGCAGGTTTCCAGTAGTGGACTTCTCCCTGCTGGCAAGTTCACAGATAGGGATTGTGTCTCTATTCTGTTGTGACTTGAGAACATGCTCCCTTAAACTGATTAAATTGAATGGAGTACCACTGACCTATCACAACTTGCTTAGTTAGGCATGTGCCAAACAAGCATTGAGAGTTGAAATTCTTCTCTTGCTCAACCTGGTGGTGTTGTTGGCGCAGCTCTTTGATCAGCTATTTTGATAGCTTGAGCTCTGACTGTTTTAAAGAAAGTGTTCCTTAAGAATTCATAATTCATAATATGATAAGGGTCATTGGCCCTCTGTGATAACAATGAATTGTCCTAGAGCTAGTGACAGTCCTTCAAATTTGAAAGGCCTATGTCTGAATGTGGGTGTGAATATGTCAAATTACCCCCAATAAAATGTTGAGGACCCGTAAGTCTTATTTAAGTAAGGTGCATATGATGCTTATTATTGTTTATGATATTGTATTTTTAGAGTGTGTTCACCAAGGCACGTTACGAAGATGTATTAGTTGGTACAGAGAGAGAAACAATAACAATGAACACAAGGCAAAAGAAACAAAACAGAGAGAAAATGGAGGCATAAAGAAACCAACACGAAGGAAATTAGCACTAATGGTCCAAAATGCAGTCAAGGTAAGGGTCCAGCAGCATAATGGCAAAAAGTTGCATGGAAAAAACAAGCTATGGCCCCAACAGAAAAGACAATGGGAGGGAGAATGTCTTGAAACACTAAAAATAACCTGCAACAGTCAAAAAAACTAGGCTGGTCAATGTCTAAAATGTGCACACGGAGCAGATAGTGCATAAGTGCAGGAACAGGCCGTTAGCTCATCATTGCAAACAACACGCAGGAGACACCAATGAATCAGCAGGAGCTACCCACCGAGGACAGCTGCTGGAGAAAAAACTGTCTTGTAGTTAGAGTCAGCAGTCCTACAAACGGTCCTCCTCCTCCATGACAACGCAGGCAGACCATCAACACCATCTCCAGCAAAATCTGATTCCCTTGTTTCCGACTCACACCAAAGCCCCTCCAGCCTTACCAGCAACTCTGCCATGGTCCCTACCAGCTCTGTGACCCTGCAACTCTGCAAAAGCCCACCAGAGAACCAGCAGGTGACCAGATGGGAACAGCATACCCAGCCAGCTGCTCTGCAGTTAGTGACGACATTCAATTATAGCATCTGATGCTGATTACAACGCAGGACTCCACCTCTGCATTCCCTGCAGCAGGAACAGTCTGCCATGACAGCCGCTCTGCCCTCTGCATACATAGTAAATTACAGCAGTTCCTGCTGCTATAACTGACCCTGCTAGGTTTAAGTCCTTTTTAGACTATGCTGGGTTTAAGTCCATTCTTATGTGAAGGCTTTCGAATTGGTCACCTACCCTAAAAGCTGGAGTTATTATGTAAGTAAACGTATATTTCTCCAGGCAGGCTTACTTGCTGTGCCGTAGTAATGTTTTTTTTTTTTTTATATTTATCACTCCCCTATCTGTCAACCATCAGAGTACTGCTGGACAACACTGTCACAGACAGTATCTGCGATGGAAGACACTCCCAAGCTTTTTGGATTTTTTTGTGACAGACAATGATGCTGTTAATTCTGCCTCAGAAAGTGAGTTCAGTTAAATCAGACTAACTTGCCTAATGCTTCATGCTGCAAATTATAGTGAACACATGTAACTCTTCTGGTACTGCCTGCTAATATCCCGAGCAGCAGCCCTGCAGTTTAGCAACATGGCAGTTACACATTAACATGTGCCTTCTAGTAAACAGACTGTGGGAACACAAAGTTCTAACCAGCAGTGACTACCTTTCATCCTGAACAACACTGACCAAAATGACGGATAACCATACACCCTGAAGGCCTGGGACAGATTAATAAATAAAGCAAAACAAAAGGTGGTGGCTGGAAGGTTTATAATTAATCTTAAACTCTGGTGAAGCTCTGGGCAACACTCCAAACCATTGTTCTTTAGCCTGCCAACCCATTACAGGAAGGGGAAAGACCATATGCAAATCAGGCTTGGTCCCACTACCAAAGGGGCAGTACAGCCTGAACTGCTAAGTCTTATCCCTTCTGAATGAGACCACAAGAACCCCCGATATGTGTTGGCCTCATTGGGAATCATCAGTGAGAAATAGCTTGTGTCCCTAGGCCAAGCAGGCTCTGGACACATGGCTGGGAATACCTATACCACTTGGGATGACTAAAGCAATACAAAGGTGATGGCTGGAAGGTTTAGAATTCATTGTAACCTCTTTTTTGGCCTGCCAAGCCATTACAAAAAGGGGAAAAGACCATATGCGAATCAGGCTTGTTCCCACCCAAAACAGATTAATAAATGTACAGGAGCTGCATTTTGTTTGAAAGGGTGGCCTATGGTAATGTATACACTTATGCTGGCCAAAAACGGTGCAATTTTATTGTCTAACTTGTTTCTATTGACTCATTCAGCTGTCTGAGTTTTGTGTACCATTCTCTGGCATTGAGTATCATGCAAAAAAGACTGCTGAGTCCAGCCATGGAAGCTCTCTTTGTTCTCTGATGGGAACACATGTCACCTTTCCAAAAGAATAGGATATACCACTAGAAGGTAAGGATGGCACCAGTGTTTAAAAGGAAATTACCTGCCAGCACAAAATGGAGGACAAAACAAGGTGGTAATTAATGGTGTCACTTTGGTGTAAGGAGGCCAAGGAGCGGAAGGAGTCAGAAGACACCTATGCCAGTGCCTCCTCCAAGGAAACTCCGACAGACATCCTCTTTGTCATTCCTTCGCCAGACCTATGGACCCTTCATATGGTCTCTGAGCCCTCTCCTTTCTCCTCTTCGCCCATTAATGGTGGCACCCATTGGGATGCCCTCCTGGCCTCCTTCTATTCCTCTAAGGTCATCATTAATGTTTACTCGAATGGGACCGCCCTGCTCCAAGGCCCTCAGGCCAACCTCCACCTCTTTGATAGATGCTTCCCGAGCCTCATCAATTTCCTTTCTTCTCCTACTGTCCCCTCTCCCCCCTCTGTGGCTACCTTGCCTCCCCCTGCTGCCTCCTCCTCGGCTACCTTGCCTTCTCCTTCCCTCTCTGCCCCCTCTCGGGCTCCCTCTCTGGCTCCCTCTAGACCTCCACAGGGCGTACCTCTGATCTGTACCCATACTTGGAAGTCCTTCAAGGATGGCAACCTTCTCCATATTTCCACTCTAAACTCTTGCTCTGCTGTTGAACACTCCTCCGACATCTGCCGCCTTCTGGAAGAACTTGACCTCGATGTTCTCGGCCTCACTGAGACATGGTTCATTGTCACCGCCAAGCTCCAAATCGTCCTCTTCCTCTCCTAACTCCAGCCCTCCAACCACCTCCTCACCTGTAGAGCTGGTCTCCTCTGGCTGTTCCAACCTTTTCTTCCACCAAGCTGTTTTTTTTGTCGGAGGATAGGGCCTACCCCGGAAAGAAGCCACCCTGACCTGGTACAAAGAGGTCTAGTGGGGACTTCCCTGCCGGAGCAGACAAAGTGGGGGAAAAAGCCCAATGGCATAAAAAAACCCCAATCCAAGCTGGTGTGAGCGGGTACCGTTGTAGAGTAGAAGCCGGAAAAGCAGGTTGAGCGGTTGAGATAAACCGAAGTAGAAGGGAACTGAGCGTCGGAGTGAAGGTAGGGAAAACAATAGGAAGGCAGGATGGAACGGAGTCAAAACAAGCAGTCTGGTAGGATAGCCAACTGGGGACAAAACGAAACTACAGGAGCAGGAGTGCCGGCTGAGGAAGTATTGACAATGGCAGAGTTAGTAAAACAGGAGTACAGGGAAGAGGAGTGTTGACAACGGGAGAGTATGCAAAAATAGCAGGGAGAGAGAGAAGGCGAAGAAAAACACGGAGGAAAACCGTAGCGTCTCACCCGAAGCCTGACGCGAGAGGGTTGCAACGCGCAGGCTTCCGGGTGAGATGGGAAGATAAGGCGCTCCGCGGCTGACGTCGCGGAAACAACTAGACCGCTCTCCCAGTACGCGGCGAGACGCGATGGGCTGCTAATGCCGGCGCAGTCTCCACCGCGACCATATCCCCCAATGCTGGCGGCGCATGACATTCATGGCCAGCTCTGTCACTAGCTTTGACATGCTCCTCCCTGACGGCTGCAAGATCCTCTCCAGGCCCAGGTCTAACCGCTCTGGAGGGGGTGTAGCCCTCATCTTCCCAGAGTGGATACCTGCCTCTGTCACTACTACGCTGGCCTACTCCTCTTTTGAACGCCTCGTCTGCAGGTTCTCCCTCTCCCCTAGCCATTCCCTTACTGGGGCTACTATCTATCGGCCACCTGGTCAGATGTCCTCCTTCCTCTCTGAGTGGGTGGACCTCTCCTCCTCACTGCTGTCCCCAACCACTCAACTACTCCTTCTTGGAGACTTCAACACTCACCTGGATGCCTCCTGTCCTCCCTCTGGATTCTTTTGTGACCTCTGTGACTCTCTCTCACTCACTATTCTCCCCTCTGGCCCAACTCGCTCTGCAGGGCACACTCTGGATGTTCTGATCTCCTCAGACCTTCCCCTTTCTGTCCCTCTCTCCACTCCTCTCTCCTGGAGTGATCACTTTCTCCTCTCCTCCCATCTCACTCTCCCTACCCCTCTGGCCAAGCCACTTCCATCACTGCCACAAACCTTCTCGGTCATCCGACCCATGAAGCGCGCATCAGTTGAGGCTTTCGCTGCCACCTTCTCACCCCCGCTCTCCCTTTGGCTGACTCGAAACAGCCCTCTCCACTCTGATATATCTGATACTCTTGATATCCTTGCCCCTGTCATGAGAATTTGCCTGAAGCCCAAAGCCAAGTGCAACTCCTGGTACGACTCAGACCTCGTCACCCTAAAACACAAGTGCAGGGTGGCCGAGAGGAAATGGTGTACTTCATGTACATCCTCTGACAAACTGACCTGCCGCCTGCTCCAAAGGCAATACCGGCCCTCTGTCCTCACCAAGAAGAGAGCTCATATCCAAGACCGCGTCTCTGCGGCATCTAACAACTCGGCTGAACTCTTTAAAATCTGCAAGGAACTGGCCAATCATGCTGCAGTCTCTACCTCTCCTGTCCCTTCCATGGGCCTCTGCACGGCACTGGCTTCTCACTTCATTTCTAAAACTCAGGACATCCTGTCCTCACTCTCCTCCTCTCCCCTCCGTCCCTGCCTCTACTCCCTGCTCTTCCTCTGGCCCTTCTGCATACACCTCTCCTCCCTCCTTCTCTGTCTTTCCCCTGTTCTCCGCAGACAACGTTTCTAGACAAGTCTGATCTATGAAAGTCTCGTCAAAACAGGTTCACCCCTGTTCCTCCAAAACCATCAAGGACCACATTGACTCCCTGGCTCCTGACCTGGCTGATTTCTGGACTCTTCCCATCCCACCTCAAGCACTCCCTTCTGCACCCTCTCCTTAAGAACCCTATGCCGACCCTTCCTGCCCTGATAACTATCGCCCAATCTCCATCATTCCCTTCCTGGGCAAGCTCCTGGAGAAACTGGCCATCTCCCAGCTTAATCTCCACACTGAATCTGTTGGTTGTCTTCATGGCCATCAGTCTGGATTCAGAGCTGCCAGAAGCATGGAAAATGCTCTTCTGAACATCCGTGAAGACCTGCTCTCCAACCTTGACTCTAACACCCCATGTGTCCCCATCCTGCTTGATCTCTTTTCTGCCTTTGACACTGTCGACCATGCCATTCTGCTCAACTGTCTCTGTGATAACCTGAATATCACTGGGCAGGCTCTGGTGTGGCTGCCTTCTTTCCTCTCTGAACGACTCTCCCAGGTCCAACTTGGGTCCTTCCTCTCCTCTAACTTTTTCTCTACCTGTGGTGTCCCCCAGGGGTCTATCCTCTCTCCCTGGCTGTTCAACCAGTACCTGGCACTCTTTGCCCACCGCATTGCAGCTCTCTGGCCCAACTTTCAGTGCTATGCGAATGACACCCAGATCATTTTCAGGCTTCCTTCGGCCTCCTCTTCTCCTTCCCTCATCTCTGACTGTCTGTCTGCTATCCAGGAGTGGTGTGCCACCAATGAACCCTGACTTAATGCCAGTAAGACTGAGATTCTCCTCATCGGTACACCCGCTCCCTCCTTTCCTGTGGCTCTCTTGCCGGCCTCTCCTGGCCCTCTTCCTGTTCCCACCTGCAAGGCTAAAATCCTCGGGGTCATCTTCGACTCCACACTCGTGTTCTCTCCTCACATCTCTGACATCTCTAAGAAGTCACACTACCTGCTGCACCTCCTCAGAGGTATTCTTCCTTCCCTCTCCTTCCCCCAGAAGATCACTGTCTCCAGAGCTCTGGTTCTCTCTAGGCTGTACTACTGCAACAGCCTCTTTCTAAATCTTCCTACCTCTACTCTCTGCCCTTTGCAGCTCATCCAGAACAGGACTGCAAGACCTGTCCTTGGCCTCAAGCCCAGGGATCGTATCTCACCTGGACCGAAATCGCTGCACTGGCTCCCAGTGGCTGCGAGGATTAAGTTCAAAACCCTATGCATTGTCCAAAAGGCCTTCTGGGGCATGGGGCCTCAATACCTTCAACTCTCTCTTCCTAAATATCTGATCTTCCCTCATCTGCCTCCAACTCCCTCAGGGTCAGTCGCTTCTCCAAGCAACAGGTTGGTGGTATATCTCTTTCTTTGGCTGGGGCTTCCCTTTGGATCAGCCTCCCTGCATCCCTTAAACTTGAGGAGAACCATCTCCAGTTCCGGAAGCACCTCAAAACCTTTCTCTTTGCTTCTGCTTTTTTGCCTCCTCTACCCTGCTGACCTCCTGGCCATATCCAGAGTTGCACTGGTTACCTGGACACCCTCTGATCTCGGCCCCAGGTTGCTCCCCCACCAGCGTCACACCCCCGCTCTTGGGGACTGTTTCTGTATCCCTACAGTCCCCCTACCAGCCCTTAACACTGATGTCTGCACTTATCCAAGCACTTGCCAATGCTGGCCATTACTTTACTTATTGTTATTATCTATTACCATGTACTGCACTGTCCCTTCCCCCTTCCCATGCACTTGTGTGATCTGAATGACACCTGACCTAGTAGGATCGTTGTCTGTCCTCCCTCTGTTCCCCCTCCCTTGCCTCGTCGCTCCTTGAAACACTTGTGTACAGGTGCGTTATGAATGCCATATCATCCCAAGAGTGGTCCCACCATCCTGGAATGTTTTAGGGCACTCATGCTTCCTGTGCCCCCTCCACACTTCTAGCAGAAAAAGGATTAGATGACTGGCATGAGTAGGCAAAGACTCTTGTCACACAGCCAAGACTGGTCCTTAATAGGATTGAAATTGACATTCCACTGTCACAAAATTAGGTAAAGAGTTAGGACCCCCATAATCAAAAGATATTTGGAACACAAAAAGAATGTGGGTTCACCTAGAATGTTATTGGGTAGACTCTCCCCAAAGTCATCTTCCATTGAGGTAGACTATAAAGATTTGCAACAGGAGAGTAAAATCCTCCCTTACCTACTTCAGGTGACCATATGAAGTGACCTGCTGCATGGACAACGCCTCCCTTCAGCTGGGATAACTGGTAACCAGGATTCTGCCTACTGGAAGTAGATACTCCTGCAAATGCAGCCTGGGAAATTTCTTGACTGGGAAGAACAGAAAAAGGACTCACCTTATGTCACACTCACCTGTATTGCTGCAGGAGCGATGGCCGAGCCTCCCTTGACCCTGAGTCTTCACTTCCCCTGTTTCACCTGGAGGAATACCTGTCAAATACAAGGTGTACACTCAGACCTGAATTCACCTGATTCCCCTGGGCCCTTCCCCTCTCTTTACTGTGTGCTGTGATGTCCCCCTATGGATTTACCGTGATCTTTAGTAAGGTGTGCACTCCATCCTGCATTCACAGGGGTGCGATTCACTCATGTGATTGGTGCCAATGTCTGTAGGCTGAGTTCAGATGTCAAGCGCTGTTTTATGCCTTCACAGCGAGGCTGAGTGTTCAAGGCACCAGTTTCTTCACTGGCTAGAAAGTCCTTCCCACAAGTGAACGTTGCACAGAGAATGTTGAGTGTTCAAAATTGTCCGTATTGTCTTTGTTTGCCATTATTTTTGTAGGCGAGTAGCGCCGTGTGTAGAAGCTATCTGCTGGTAGGTTTGCTCAGCCCCTTCAATATGAGCGCACCTGGTAATGTCTCTCCCTTTCCCTTGCAGGAGAAATGATATGCTATTAGCGCCTCGAGTCCGGGTTTAGCTCTACTGGAGACTTGGTGGTTGGGTAAATATACACAGAGGCTTTTGGTAAGTATGCACCGCAAGCTCAGTGAAATAATTGTCCACGTTATTGGGGTGAGCGCAATGAAAAATGTCTCTTCTTTCTTTTGCAGGGGTTTGTGCGCTCGTACAACTGACTTGGATTGCAGCGTCGTGGGAAGATTTGGTGAGTATACGCAGCGTTACTGATGTGCGCGTGTTAACGCAGTTCTTCTTTGTTCTTACAGGTGCCAGTGTAGAAGTGCCCTCTTGACTGGAGATAGCTGCGGCGTGGAGTAAGAACAGAGGTTCTTCTGGAGCAGGTAAGCTGAAGCAGAATGAGCCGAAGCGGGTAAGCAGAAGTAGGATGATCTGGAGCAGGTAAACAGAAGCAGGATGATCCGGAGCAGGTAAGCAGAAGCAGGATGATCCGGAGCAGGTAAGCAGAAGCTGGCTGATCCAGAGCATGGCAAGTGTGTTGCTGATACAGCTCACAGTAAGCAAAGTGAAACACTGGAAGAATCGTGGATGTGGCTTATAAAGCCAGCCACACCCAAACACTAGAGAGCTCATTAATCATCATGTACTTCCTGTTTGGCAACAGGAAGTGGTGACCAGGAAGTTACTACAAACACTAGGAAGGAATTAAAGGATGGATTTGCTATGGGTTCTTTGTGTGCCATGCCAGGCCTGCCAAGCCTCCACCCAGCTTGACCCCAACTACCTGCCTGATACCCATGACACCTTATCCTTGGAGAACCTGGTCAGGTTCCCCGCTAATTCAGAAGAAAAGGAACAGCTCTGGGCTTGGATTCCCACCTCAGACCATTTACAAGCTGATTAGACTGCTTTTAAGTCACTTTTTAGCATCTGTAAAACCTATAGAGCTGCATTTGACACCCACTGCTTTTCAAACCACGTTGATCAATCAAGTCAACGACTCAACTATTGCTTGCCTGTGTTAGGGTGGAATGGCTAATTTCCCTTAACTATTGAGTCCCTCAGCAGCTTTGCTGGATTTCTAGGATTTATTTTTTTCACCTGGTAAGAGTGCGAGCCCTTTTTTTCCACTCCGACATGTGTTTTGCTGTGTCTGTTTAACATTTTTGTGTTCATAGACTGTGGAGCCTCACCTACTCCACAGGCATCTTTTTATTTTGTGTTACACAGCAGCTTCAGTGCAGAGACACAGGGTTGTCTTTTAGACTTCCCAACTCAGACTCCATTTTCTGGGACTGACTACTGTCTCCCAGAACATGTAAAGTTGCCTCATTACGACCCAGGCGGTAAGGGGTTAACGGCAGCGTTAACAGCGCCGACCCTTACCGCCTGAGTACGAGGTCCCTTAGCGCCATGGCGCTTTTAACACCTGCTTTTAGCAGGTGTTAAAATCCATGGCGCTAAGGGACCATGGAGTTAATTACGCCACCGTAATTTACGGTGGCGTAATTAACGCCTTCCCCACTCCCATTATGCCCTATGGGGCAAAAATGGGAATGGGGAAGGGTAAATGGGGATTGGGGACTTACCGCCCCGCCAAGGTCGGAATGGGGCGGTAAGTCCGCCAACCACCATGGCGTAAACGTAGTTTACGCCATGGTGGTAAAGTCACGGCCCAGGCGGTAATTTACCGCCTGGGTCGTAATGAGGCCCATTGACTTTATTAGTCTTTTTAAATCCACAGACCCAGTACAAACCATCTTACATGGAGTACTGGAAAGGGTTAATACTTATCCCTTTTTGTCTGTTTCTCTTGGAGCATTGTTTTGCTCCCTTTTCATTAAAGACTTGGCTGGTGGCAGTGAAAACTATCCTATTTTTCCTACCGTGGTTATCTTAAATAACCTTGGTATTGTTTTATGCTATCGTGGTAGCCTCAAACTTAAACCCGCTAGACCATATACGTTTTTATATGGTTCTGGCTGGGTTTATTTGCCATTTCTTTTTGAAAATGTCTTTCTCGTGTTTTTCTCTGTGCACCAAACCAGGCTTGGTTCCTTTGTTTACCGTCTCTCCGTGGGCTTCTACACAGAAGCCCTCCTTAGGCCCCTGAAAGTCTGGGTAGGCAGGATGTGAGAGAGGGGGTTTAGGACCCCTGCCATTGGTTCCCTTGGTAACACAATTCGCACTCCTTTTTGATTGGCTAGGTGCTTTCCGGCCAGAACAGCCACCCTGCTGTGTGAATAGGGGAAAACTGCATAAAAAGCAGGTCTCTGGGTCTGGAAAGGCAGAGTCGCCACTGGAACGAAAGAACCAAGAAGGAGCTGACGGAAGAGGACCCCTACCACGACTGAACCGCCCGGTAAAGCCCTGCTGCAGGTCCGAATCCTCGAACTCCAACAACAGAGAAGATCCTCCCAGAATCTTCTTCCCTGGTGGGACCAACCAGTTCGCCCAAACTGCAAGCCAAGACTCCCTCCTCTGGTCAAATTCAGAGCTACAGTGGGCCGGATAGCCAGGAAGGTCGGACCCTGCTTGGGTTTTAATGAGCACACCTTTTATTCCTTGCTTTGCTCTGCTGCTGGTTTCTTCCCTTGGCAGTGCAGGACCCTCCAGTCTTCCTACTTCATGTCAGTCCTACAGTCGCTTCAGGAACTGTGAGCCTGTAGGAACTGCCAGGAACGTCTGCCTCAGCTACAGCTTCTTCTCCATTTAAAGTTACTGTGCAAATCCGGTTGTTCGTTTCGTCCAGCCGCGGTGAAGGTGTGTGAAACCTTTCACCAATCCGAGGGCTTGTCCTTCTCTACTCTTTAAACTAACTTTTCTGCCGACAAACTTTGTGCGGAACTATTGGCAAACACTTAACCGCGAACTACCCTGAACTGTGGGATTTTGAGCAAAAGACTTTTGTTCTATTGACTTTGGCCCTAAAACTTTTTGATTTGATTAATCACTGTATTTCGTCTTTCTAAATAGCCCTGCTTACTTACATGTTGGTCCTGCTCAATTTCTGCCTAACTTTGTCTTTCCCTCCCTTTTTAATTACTAGATTGCCATTTTGCTCCCACTTCATTTTGTGAGCTTAACTCGTCTGGAAACCATTGAGAGTGGTGTGGTGTATTAAGAGTGTGATTTTTTTAACTGCTTTACTTTACTTAAATGTTATACAACTGATATGTAAATAAATGTATATTCTTTTACTCAGAAACCTTGAGTCAGTGTTTGTTTGAACCACAGTAATTGTTGTCCTTTGTGTAACTATTGATACTGCGCTCTTGCTCTTGAGATAAGTCTGGCTGCTCAGCCATCGCTACCACTTTTACTGTGTAGTACAGGCTTGTACCAAAGGTGAATTTGTACTGTCACTTGTAGTCTTAATTGTGTGCAGTGTTCCCAAAGGGTACTGCATATAATTCTGCCGAACAGCCTGCACTCACGCCTGATCACTCCTACAGAACTGCACTGCATTGCTGGACCTCATAATATGGACTTGACAATTTCAATCGGTGAACTTGACCATTGCCTGCCTGTCCAAGAGCCAATTGGAGATGATCACTGCATCACATCGCTGGACCACATCAAACTGACAAGACTGTCTTGATGGCAACTTAATCCATTAGGAGCATCAGATTTAACAGTCTTAATGTTGACTTGTTCCATTGGAAAGTGCTCAAAATCCCAGATTAATGCTTTGCCACTCTCTAGATGAAGATAAACATACTCACATGCGTTCTGCCCTCCTTGACTGGTTTAAGGAGCGCTGGTGACAGTTTAAGACCATTTGGAGAGTATCAGGTTTACTGGTTATTTAATGTATTGCAACAGATTTGAATTTAAACATTTGTCTTTGTACTTAGATGAGATTTTACAAATGATTAATATTTATTCAATTTGAATACACGATTGTAGCAGTGATTGTAGGTTACTGTTCAGATATGTCAAAGAGGAAGGTAACTAGGCTCCTATCCCCTCTTAGGATCACCAAAGGCGATATGCCATTACTAGACTGATTGCAGAGGATAATGTGTTCATTCTTGAAATTGAGAGTCTTCCCTCATCACCAGATATTAATTGGGATAGAGTGGGGAATAAAGGTCATGTGCATCGAATTGTACTATTCAGGGAAATGTGGACATTTTTCAAATGTATGATGTACCTGGCTATGAGAAGACTATTAAGAGGAGGTAGATATTGACATTAAAATTAATAATTTTTTAAAGGGTGAGAAATGTAATTTAGGAATCTCTACCTTGGTATTGACAATGGAGCCGGTGTATAGGAAAGATGTTCACATCCTTTGTCTCTAATCTTACAAGGTTGCACCCTTATTGCATATAACATCCCTGGTAATGTTACACAGGAGGGGGGCAAGTATAATAATATCCCAGCAGAAATCTATTATGTGATGACTGAGGGTAACCCCAGGGGCAATCTAAAAATAAATCATACATCTCTGGGCAATGCAGAGGATCCTGGATTATGACCTGATGGTTCAGTCTAATATACCTCTCGCCAATTGATTTGCAGTTATTGCCATTAAAAGTAATCAAACTCTCAAAAGAAACTCTAGGTAAGAGTTGTTTGTTGGAGCCTCCTAACGGTGCACCCAGGGTGAATACTGTATTAAACATGCCCAAAATTGGTTACTAAAACAGAAGAAGCCAGGAGTCATTAGCACCCTCATTGAGTTAAGAAATGTGGATTCAGGAGTTTGAGACATCGGACTTCCCTCTTCCAACAGTATTACAACTGATAAGATAGTTTCCATCATCCATCACCTGTTCAAAACCTATCTGAGGTGTTAGTCAACATCTCTCATTCCCCCTGATTGTACCAACTGTGACAAATTATCACAGGAAATAGAAGCTCTAAAAACACTATTTGCCATTTTACAGGGGAATTTAAGAGACTTAAAGAAAGATCTGCCTGTGGGCTCTGGGTTCATTGAAATAAATGTTTAAACAATAAAAGGAACTGCACATGTTTATTCCTGTATAAATTACCATCCTGACTCAAACTGAAGTACTCAATGTAGCCTGACGGAGCACATCAAACCAGTTTTATGTCCTGCCAAACTGCGAGGACAAATAAAACTTTGGGCGGGACTGAAACCTCATGAACAGCAAAGGCGACTGGGCTAATAGGCATACTGTGAACAGAGCATGATCAATAATGGTGAAAGGAGGTTTGAAGACCAATAGTGTAAGTAATAGTGGAAAACTTCCTGGATTCCTTTTACTATGTATTTTTTCTTAGAATCTCTATTGTGTTAGGGTATTCTCTACAGGCAGGGACATAAAAACCAGTAACCCCAGGCATTAACGCCAACTTCCTGGTGGTAATGGATTTAACATCACTTTTTGTCACAGGTTTCGTGTTTTCTCATCTGTTTATGTTGCCTTGGGGGATCCTTCGCGAGGGTTTTCTTCCGTGCTGTTCGGGTCTTGTATAAGCCCGCTCGGCCGTCGTCGGATTCCAGGATTCGTTCAGCTTCTTCGTCCGGGATCAAAGAAACTCCAGGAAGACCAGGAATGAAGAGTGCACACGGGGGAGGTGTGCGTGGATCACGGAAAGAACAGGTACAAGGAAAGGGAAGGAGAAGGAGAGGTTCGGGAAATTAGAGCAGCAACTCAGTTCCAGGAGCACAACGTGGCGCACGTCTAGCCTCAGCTAACGATAGCGTTGAGACGCACGGAGCCGCAGGGGCGTGGTTAATTTATGGAACGTGCTGAATGGACTTAAAGGTCGATAAGCCGCGTTCTGCGAATACAGCCATGTTGGGTGTACTACAGCGAGTAACCCCCGACGTGCCAGGGACTAGGAGGACCAAAAGGGGTGTGATTGATGGATCATGACAGCATGCCCCCTTCTAAAACTCGTTCCACCGGGTTTGTCTGGATGTATTAGATGGAATTTTCTGAGCAATCTGGGGGAGTTTAGGTTTGAGACTGGTTCACAGGTACGTTCACTAGGTGGATAGCCCTTCCATTCCACCAGTTATTGACGTTGTCCTAGTCTACATCTGGAGTCACATATTCGAGACACTTCATATTCTAGCTGGTCATTGACAACCACAGGACTGGGTCTAAGATTAGTCCAGGTGGTTTGGATGTAAGGCTTCAATAGAGATTTGTGAAAAACTGGATGGATTTTCTTCCAGGAGTCTGGTAGTTTAAGTCGAAAGGCCACAGCGTTAATGACTTCTTTTATAGGAAACGGCCCATAATACCGAGGAGCCAACTTATTCGGTCGGAGATGTCGGGGCAGTAGCTTCGAGGATAGCCATACTTTATCCCCAATGGTGTAGGAAGGCCCTGGCCTTCTCCTCGAATTTGCATAGTACTTAGTTTGGATCTGTGCTCTTTCTAGATGCTCCTTGGCTTCTCTCTGTACATTGATGAGTGTTTCAATCCAGGAATCGACTGTTGGAACAGGAGTAGGATGCAGAAGGACTGAAGGTAGTACCGCAGGGTGGAATCCATGGCTGCAAAAAAAAGGGCTGGTTTTAACGGTCCGAGTTGTTGTAGGCGAATTCTGCCACTGGTGTCAGAAGCGACCAATTGTCCTGGACCTTAGTAGAAAAACAACAAAGGTATTGTTCAAGGGTTTGATTCACTCGTTCTGTGACTCCATTGGTTTGGGGATGATATCCTGAGGAGAGGGCTCGTTGGATTCCTAGTATCCTGCAGAGGTGTTTCCAAAATTGAGACATATACTGTGGTCCTCTGTCCGATATAATCTTGGAAGGAAGTCCATGCAGTCAGAAGATGTGTTCCAGGAAGATTCCAGCAAGTTCTGACAAGGATGGTAACTTATACAAAGGTGTAAAATGGGCCATATGAGTGAACAAGTCAATGGTGACCATGATAGTGGTGTACCCTCTGGATGGCGGTAATTCTACAATAAAATCTGTACCGATGACTTCCCAAGGTCTTGTTGGTGGAGTAGGCTGTAATAAGAGTCCTGCTGGTTTCTGGTTGTCATGTTTGTTTTGATTACAGACAGAACAAGATTGCACGTACAGTTGAACGTCAGCCTTCATTCTGGGCCACCAGAATTGTCTTTGTATTAGACGGAGGGTGTATGAAATGCTGCAATGACCGGAGTGAGGGGTATCATGGCAGAGGTGTATTATCCTTTGTTGTAGTTTCTGTGTGGGAATAAACAGGTTGTTATTTTCAAACAGGTATCCGTCCTGGGTTCTCAGATCCCATCGAGTCCTTTTCGAAGGATCCTTCCAGAGTTCCAAAGTCTGAGTTTGCATACGAATGTCTTCCAGGAGATTGTTTGCTTGAGCTACAAATATTGTATGGGGAAACATCTTGGGATATGCCCGATCTCCCGGAGGTTCGTAGTCTGGACGTCGAGAGAGGGCGTCAGCTATTAGATTTTGTGTCCCGGGAACGTGGTGAATCTGGAACTGGTACTGGGCAAAGAAGAAGGCCCAGCAAACTTGACGGCTGTTCCTACATTCCAAGGCCTGCAGTACTTGTAGGTTTCGATGGTCCGTGCGGACCTGGATAGGATGCTTCGCTCCGAGGAGTAGATGACGCCACTCGGTGAAGGCTTGACGGATGGCCAGCAGTTCCTTTTCCAAGACTGAGTAATGGGTTTCACTGGGAGTTAACGTCCGGGAAAGGTAAGCGATGGGGTGTTCCATCCTGTCCCCGAATAGCTGTTTGAGGACGGCTCCAATAGCATAACTGGAGGCATCTGTCTCCACTATGAATGATCGGTTGACATCAGGTTGAGCCAGGATGGGAGCTTGTGTAAACTCAGTCTTCAATCGTTGAAAGGCTTCCTCTTGAATTGTGGTCCAAAGGAAGGGTACATCTTTCTTTAATAGGACAATGATTGGTTGGACTATCTCGCAAAAGGAAGGTATGAATTTCCTGTAGAAATTAGCTAAGCCCAGGAAAGACTGGATTTGTTTCACAGAGGTGGGGCTTGGCCAGGATAGTATAGCCTTAAACTTGGATTGATCCATTCCAATGCCTTCTGGACTAAGGACAAATCCTAGGTAGTGTACAGTAGAAACATGGAAGATGCATTTCTCGGGCTTTGCCAGGAGCTTGTTTTCGCGTAGTCGTAACACTGCCTTTACATGTTCTTCGTGCTTGGAAATGTCCTCCGAAAATATTAGGATATTGTCCAGATAGACAATCACAAAAAGGAATAGCATGTCTGAGAACACCCTATCCATGAAACGTTAGAAGACCGCCGGGGCATTAGCAAGTCCAAAAGGCATGACCAAGTATTCATAATGACCAAAGAGTGTTCTAAAGGCCATTTTCCACTTGTCTCCTGCCCTAATGCGAATCAGATGGTAGGCACCCCCGAGATCCAACTTGGTGAAAACAACTGCGCCCCTTACTGCCTCCAGAATGTCCGAGATCAAGGGTAACGGATAGCGATCCTTAAGGGTGCATTGATTTAAACCTCGATAGTCCTTACACGGTCCGAGTTCCTTGGTGTCTTTCTTGGGAACAAAAAACAGTGAGGCCCCTGCTGGGGATTTAGAGGGTCGTATGGTGCCATTTGCAAGATTAGTATCCAGGTATTCTCGAAGGGCTTTCTTTTCAGGTTGGGATAAGATGAACATCCTCCCAAAGGGAATTACAGCGGAAGGGTCCGTTTCTATACCACAGTCATCTGGTCTATGGGGAGGTAACGCCTGGACAATGGAAGTGGAGAAGACATCAGAGTATTCCTGGTATGTCTCCGGAACCCGGATAATGTTTGAGACAGAGATTGTAGCTTGGTGATTCATATGAGGTCCTTCTGATGGTGTCAGGGTAAGGTCTGACAATAAACAGTGGGACATACAAAATTCTGAGCCCAGGAACAAGGAACCCGCTGCCCAATTGATGTACGGATTGTATTTTTGAAGCCAGGGCATTCCCAAAACCATTGGGTAGTGGGCCGACTTGATGATGTCAAATTTTATCCTTTCTCGATGGTGGTTTATGGCAAGTTCGACGTCCTTGGTTTGAAGGGTTATGGGTCCTGAAGAAAGGGCTCTTCCATTAATAGCTTCTACAGGTTGCATGATAGTCCAGGATTCGCAAGGAATATGGTGTTTAAGAACCCATTCTTGGTCTATTAAAATTGCCATAGCTCGACAGTCCACCAGTGCCAGGATGGGATGCGATGCGTTTCCTCTTGGATGGCGATAAGAAGGCCTGTAAAATCACCAAGGAATTTTGTCCAGGAGAGTTCAAGGATGGAATTGATGTGGAGCAGGCATCTTTCTCCCGAACCTGTGCTCCATTTAGGATCGGGAGCTGGCGTTTCCCCGAGCGTCGTGGGGGGGCTATTGGGCACTCTCTTGCTAAATGTTTGTCTGATGCACAATACATACACAACCCGGTATGGATCCTACGCATTCTTTCTTGGGAGGATATGGGTCCACGGAATGCCCCTAGCTGCATAGGTTCAGGCTCATTACTTGAATTGGAATTACCTTCGGGGTTCGAGGGTATGCCAATGGGGCTCTTCTGGAGTGGCGACTTGCTTTTCTTTTTCTCTGCCTTTCTCTCCTGAATGCGAAAGTCAATCTGTAGGGCAAGATCCATTAGGGCCTGATAAGAACTTGGGCGCGCCACTCTGGCTAGTTCATCCTTGATGTCTTAGTTTAGCTCTCTTCAAAATAGGGTAAAACAAGCTTCAGGGGACCAATCCGCCTCTTTAGCCAGCTGTTTGAAGCGTGTGACATACGTAAGCATATCCTGGGTTCCTTGTTGAAAGTCGAGTAGACATTCCTGGGCACTGTAGACCTGCTCTGGGCGGACAAACATGGTTTTAAGGGCCTGTATGAAGCCATCGTAATCATCCAGGAGAGAATCCCCAGAGTTAACCAGTGGGTTGGCCCAGGTCAAGGCATTGCCGGAAAGATGCGAAATAATAAAGCCCACCTTAGCCCTGGGCGTAGAAAAATAATAAGGCTTGAAAGTTAAGTGGACCAAACATGAGTCAAGGAATCCACAAAGACTCTTTGCGGAACCATCATATTTATCAACAACGCCGCCCAGTATTGCATTCTCTTTCGTAGCGGATTCACGGGACAACACCAATTGCTTTAAGGTGGCGTTCTCTGCCTTTAAATTTTGCACTTCGGTCGTAAGCTCTTGCATGCCACGCATTAGGTCCTGGATGGCCGCTTCCATGTCTGTGTGGAATTCAGTCAGTTGGCGTCTCAATCTGTCACAGGTATCGTGTTTTCTCACCTGTTTATGTTGCCTTGCGGGATCCTTCGCCGGGGTTTTCTTCCGTGCTGTTCGGATCTTGTATAAGCCTGCTCCGCCGTCGTCGGATTCCAGGATTCGCTCAGCTTCTTCGTCCGGAATCAAGGAAACTCCAGGAAGACCAGGAAGGAAGAGTGCACACGGGGGAGGTGTGCATGGATCACAGAAAGAACAGGTACAAGGAAAGGGAAGGAGAAGGAGAGGTCCGGGAAATTAGAGCAGCAACTCAGTTCCAGGAGCACAACGCGACGCACGTCTAGCCTCAGCTAACGATAGCGTTGAGACGCGCGGAGCCGCAGGGGCGTGGTTAATTTATGGAATGTGCTGCATGGACGTAAAGGTCGATATACCTCGTTCTGCGAATACGGCCATGTTGGGTGTACTACAGCGAGCAACCCCTGATGTGCCAGAGACCAGGAGGACCAAAAGGGGCGTGATCGATGGATCATGACACTTTTACCACTTAACACCATACACAGAATGAGGGCCATAAAGTTGGATAAAAAGACACAATTGGAATTTTAGACCCCATTCAATACCTTTTTAAAACACATCATTGGACTTGAACATTGCAGCATAATCTATTACCAGTCTACCCCTGACTACAGACCCTAAGTGACCCTTTCATTCAAATGCCAGCATATTCTGTGTACACTGATGGGTTATTAGAGTTGTTAATAGTGTGACTGTATTATTAGTTTAATTAAAGACTCTTCTTTTGTGGATAGAACTTTTATTGAATGTTTTCTTTATTTTGGTATCACAGCACAGTATCATTGTTGCTTGGGCTACATCTGTGCCTAGCTCACACCCATCCTCAAGTGTATAGCGTGCCCTCGAACAATGTTATCACAAAAGGTAAAGGATGTATATCTGTCAAATTGTGGCTTTTCCAACTTTATGACCGGGATCACATCTGGTTTAGCAGAAATGTGGGCTGAGTAGGAGATTTGAAAACAATGCTCTTCCCTGTACTCCCTGTACTCATGTGCACCAGTACCAATTTAATCGCAGGCATTCAGCAGGTATTGGAAGATCATTTTGTTGTTAAGTTATTTTAAATGTTCTTATACCATGCACTGTTGCCGCCTGCATGGTCTTTCGGTACGCTGGCAGATCCGTAATGCAAGGAGGGTGGCAGGTATGTTAGTAGGACTGAGCGGGTGAAAGAGTGAGCAAGCTGTGATGTGCTGTTGACAGCTTCAGTTCAGATAAACGTATCTGAGTGTAGGTGTGCTTTTTCGCTGATAGTCGCCATGTGGTGCCGGGTGAGATTAAAAGTGGTTTGTTCTGCTGTTGCGTTGTCGTGAAATGTGTGCAGTTTGTGGTGCTGTAGAGGTATGGTTGTGTTTAGTTTAAAGTTTGAGAAGGTGTATGCACAAGTGTCAGTTTTAGTATGGCTAGTTAGTGCCAGTATATTGTCTAGCCAAGCTGTTCTGACTTACTATATCCCTTCCCCTATCATTCATTCTAGTGTGTAGCAATTACTACCCCCACAAATTCCTCCAGGAATGATGCATTCCCTGTGCCCCGTGGACAATTCGTAAGCTTCACAGTTTCTGTGCCCAGCTGTATTCTGTTATATGTGATGAGTTTCACTCCCTCTGTGGTCCAATTAAGTGGGACACATCTCCCTCCCCGGTTTCCACTTTTGGCCATCTAGCAGGATTAGATAGGCTACAGGTCTTCAACTATCCTTCCCAGTTAGGTCTCTCTTTTTCCCCACCATCCTCTGCAGTTCAGCCTAATCCACATTCCTTTCTGTTATGTGTTTGTTTCATTTTGCATATTTCTCTGAAAGGAACAGGAAACCCCACTCTCTGGAAGAGGGTATTAGCAACAGAAACTAGTCTCGAAAAGAACATCCAGAGGATATAATTTGAATTTCTCGTATTAAGGATTTTTTTCAACCTAATACATTTCTTGTTGTGTGAGTTTAATCACAGATTTATTTTGCACTCAAACAATTATTTATTTAACATAGTAGCAAAATTGTTTACAAACTCATCATAATTCCATAAAATTCATACTCTTGAATTATTCACACATTTGTCCTCAGCCATACACCATACATTAGCCCATTCATACACAACATCAATAAGTACAAGTTAAAAACACATGAGAAACATCACAATTCATTCACAATCCAATTATTGTACAAACATTATTATATTTTGTAAGAAACAACAACAAACAGAATGACCACAGTGATTCTTGCGGGTGGTCAGTAGTTCGGATAGGCAAAGAATAGAAGATCTTCACAAATAGCCTTATCCACACTTTGCGCCAGTGTTGTTCAGATGTTTTCATCCTGTTCAAGATGAAGAGCCAGGTTTTTTGAAGTTTTCAGAATTTTAGATGGTCCTCCATCGTTCATATTTCTCTGGGGAGGGAGTTCCAGAGTTGTAAGGCTTTGCAGGACAAAGCTGATCCACCAGGCCTTTTCCTTGTGTATGGTGTAGGTTCTAGGCAAATGTCTGTTGTGGATCTAAGTTTTCTTGTTGGCTTTTAGAGAGTGACATTCTTTTGTATGAATTCTGCTCCTTGGCTGTGGATTGGTCTGTATGTTATGCACATTGTTTTGAAGTTGATTCGTTTTTTTGAATGGGGGCCAATGAATCATCCTTGGAGCTGGACTGATGTGGTCTCTTCATGAGAGTTTGAGGAGAAGTCTGACAGCTGCATTCTGTATTGGTTGCAGTTTTCTCCGTAAGTAGTCCAGCATTCCGAGGTATACGCTGTTGACGTAGTCTATCCTGGACATGATGGTGAGATGATGGCAAGTGTTTTGTGGTGAAGGAGAGAAAGGATGCATTTTTTGTGATTGTGCAAAGATGGAAAAAGCATTTTCTCATAATCGCATTTACTTGTGGTTCTAGGGTTAACTTGTTGTCCATTAGGATTCCAAAGTTTTTGACTACTTTGGACATTGCGGGTGCTGTTCCAAGTTCTGTGGGCCATGGGATGTACTGGTTGTTTCCCTGGTTGTCGGATGTAATCATGATTTCTATCTTGTCCAGATTAATTTTGAGGTTATTAGTGTTAATCTTTGCAAAATTCTGTTAGCATTGGGTTTTCCTCTTTCCTGCATAGTTGTAGCATGTGATGCCATGTCTTTTGATGTGGTAGATTAGTGGCATCAGTTAGATGTTGAAGAGTAGCAGGGATAATAGGGAGCATTGTGGAACTCCACAGGTGGTTGCCCGTGGTGCGGATTTGAATGAAGTTAGCAATACAAATTTGAAAATCAATATGCTGGATTTGCATTGGTAAGCATAACAACCCTACTAGCCACCATCTGATGACCAAATAAATAGACTTTACAAAATAAACAAAATCAAAACCAATTTTAAACATGTTTTTTTGAGACTCATATTTCTCGATGCTGCACCCTAGTAATAAGGGCCTCATCTTGAGCAGCAACTGTCATGATTGTCATCTTAACCCACTTGCTGGAACCTACCATCCATCTCAGAGGTGCTTACAATTTAAATCTAGGGCTGTGGCAGGTTTTGCAGCTGAGAATAGCGTTATACCTGATGTAAGCCTCTGGTCGGATTTGGATCTCTGTGCTTATGGCAAGAAAAACCTCTACCTCTGCTCACCTCATAGGTTTACTATTGGGCAGCAACATGTATAGCGGCCTACCCCCAGAACATCAAGGAACCATTTATTGGTACCTTTTATGAATGGTTGACAACAGATGTCATCAAAAGCTCTGTATACAATGGTATCACTGAAACAAGCATTAGTACTTGCAAAATAGAGCCTTTTTTTATACTTTAAATAAGGAAAACATTAAGAATACTCTCACAAGTCTGTTTATTATTTACATATATGTATTCTCTTGTAGACAGGATATTTAGCTTACAAATAGTATTGGTATTGCCCGACAAAAAGCAAACCTTAATAATACAAATATTGTTCTTGATTATAGTCCTATCATTCTAACTAGAAAATGGCACAGTAAAGCTTAAGGATATATTTACATGACTGCTGTTAGAATAGATGAGCCAGTATGTATGTGACTTTTCTTTAGCCACTCTATACCTTTTGACTAGAAGTACTAGACAACCTCTATCAAAAACCCAATTCACCTAAGGGCATTGATTTGAAAAAATCTAAAGCCATAGATAATAAAATGCAAGCAAACTGTTGCTAGCCGCCACTTTGAATCTTCTTTTCCATTTATCAATGCATGTATGGATCCACATATCCTGGCCATAAGCACTACACAGGGGAGGAAAGGCTATGCCACGTGCTATTGGCCAAAATTCTACCATTCCTCAGATCAATGTTTTGCCAGACTTCAATGAACTGTTTAGATGTAACCGCACACAAATACATCTCAGACACTCTTCGATTTCAAAGGTCATGGAAAACATAATATGTGAAAAATGTTATTTTTAAATCAGTAAATTATGTCCCCAAAATCTAGAAACAAGAATGCCATTACAATTTGTAAACATTGACAAAATGGCAATAATTTTAGAAGCAGAATGCAGATTTATTATGCTCATGAGATTGTATTAGAATGGTAGCTGCTTCCATGGTTTTACCCAGTCTGTCATGACCTACAGAACGCGCCCTTTTTGGACTTCCTGGTCCTGGTCTCAACGGGGCTTGCACTCCCTGGTACTACCAACATGGCCGTCCAGCATGAAACACCTTCCTCGCTCTACACTTTGGACGTAGCATAATTAATTGACCACACCCCCCACGGCTCCGCGCGTCTCAATGCTATTGCGAAGTAGCGACCAGACGTGTGCTCTGTAGCTCGTGGTATTGTTTCCCTGATTCTGTCCCTACTAACTCCATTCCTAGTCCCTCTCCTTTCTTTCTTACTTCCTGGACTCGTATGCCGAGTAGGGCACTTTCTTAATTTCCTGGATTCCTGGATCGTTGCATCCCGGAACTTTGAACGCATGCTGGAGTCGGAAGAGACTCATGCAGCCTTATTCAAGACCCGATTCGTCCGCAAGAAGGCATTGACCAAGAAATCCAGCAAAGATCGGTCTCAGGTGAGAAGGGGGGGGGGGACTCCTTGACACAGTCATTTCACCTCTATCCCACAGGAGTCATTAACCTCTGTGTGTCGACACCCCTTTTGGAGTCGATTAAATAGTCTGGAACCAGACTTATCTATATCACATGTCTCCTAAGAGCCTATTTTGATCTGTAGTATCATAGTATCTAATCTGACCCTTGATCTCCTTAACCAGGCACAATAGTACAGAGATAATATGCGCAAACATACACGTAACTCCTCACTTTGCCCAGTTGGTTGGATTGCCTGAAAATTATAGAATAATTGTTGAATCGTCCTCCCTCCGTCTACCCTTCCTTGTCTTGTCACGCCTAGAAACACCTGTGTCAAAACGTGCTAATAATTTTAGGATGGTCTTAAGGTCAGCAATTTTTGTTTACATTTTCAACATGATTTTATTGCAGATGTATTTCTCACCTGAACATTAACCATCAGCCTTTCTCTTCATATGAAAATTCCTCAATGGATTTAAAAAGCAAAAGTGCATATACATATGATTGTATTATGGTGTAATCCTAATTTATCTAAGTGAATGCAACATATTTTCATCACTCAGGATTTTTGTAAGTAATGTTGAACCATGAAGTTGTTAATTAGTTAAAGTATGCATTATTCTACTGCATGGGAACAGTTTCAGATGTAGAAGAGTAAAGTGTATTTGATTTATAACAAAATGCTATTTTAGCACAAGACACACATGTTATGATAGGCTGCAGTTCGCATTATGAATTTTTAAAAAGTCAAGCCACACAGCATGACAGTTTGTTACAAGAAATGAAATAGCACATTATATGTCATTTTGAGGGCACACGACTAAGAAGGCCTGGGTCACTCTCTACATTTTCTGTTCGTGGGAAATGCATTTTGGACTATGTAGCTCTTTTTCACAGTCACAGCAAGACATGTTAAACCCAATAGCAAATTGGCTTTCGCTGTAAGCTTAAAAATCTGGTCGCATAATCATTACAATTCAGAAGCGTTCCCTGACAAACATCCTGTTTATTGATTCCCTGCCCTTCTTTAATTCTATATACATTCTATATACAACTACACAAGCTCAAGGACTGCTTGAAAGTAAATAGCTGTGTGTAGGGTATTGTGCTGTCTATCAAATTATGAACAATTCAACAATGTATAGTGAATCCACATCGACCCTATAACACATTGGTGGTAATTCATGGAATAAATGTGCGCTGAAATTTGTGGCGCAAGCATGAAAAAGCTAGCGCATGCGTACACGTGCGATTCATGGAAGGCCCTGCACGTGTTTTTCCCGCGTGTGGCGCACATGGGCACACATGTCACTGCGACATCGCAAATGCTGTGCGTGACATGCACATCGAAAGCGCACAACGTGTAGCGCACACACTAAAAAGGGGGCGGAACACGTGGAATAGGGAACAACGCATGAAAATGAGGGCGTAACTGTGGAAGTACTGCTGGGAAATACACGGAATACCCACACGCGCGCGAACAACACATTCATGGAATCGAATAGGGGAAACCCGCGCATGCCAAAAGACACGCACAGGCGTAAAACACGTCCACCACATGAAGGCAGGCGGTAGCGTCCCTGCGCATTAGAAAAGTGCACGCAAACAACAAACATGTATATACAACTACGATGAATGTCCCATTTCTTGCAGCACTGATCGTGGGAAACCGCATGAGGAGGAGAATAGCCAGGCCCTGCATTGTTTTGCCCAGGACCAGCCTTTTTGGGATGCCTTGTGACCAGGTCTATGGCAGGTATAAGTTTCCACCTCATATCATCGTAGACCTGGTCACTGAGTGGGAGGATGACCTCACATCACCCACCTTGTGCTCCCAAGCACTGAGCCCCTTGGAAAATGTGCTCAATGTCCTGCATTTTTTGCCCACTGGGTCATTTCAGCGGACGACTGCCGTAGACGGGGGCGTGTCTCAGCCCACGCAGTCACGTAGCCTAGACCAGGTGTTGGCAATCATAACTGCGCACCACTCAGTCTGCAGGCACATATACATGCCCAGAACACCCGCAGAAAGGCAGGCTGTGGTCCAGGACTTTTACAGGGTGGCAGACTTCCCCAAAGTGCTTGGTGCCATAGATTGAACCCATGTGGCCCTATGTCCACCTAGGGCCACTGAGAACATCTACCGCAACCGCAAGCACTGGCATTCCATCAACGTACAGGTTGTATGCGATGTCCATGGAATCATCACCTCTGTCTATGCAAACTATCCTGGGTCTACCCATGACAGTTTCATATACAGAATGTCTGCCCTGAGCCGGGACCTGGAGGCTGGGCGACATATGGCTCATTGGTGAGTACAAATGTCTGTGCACATGCATGCATGTCACACACAGACAAATACACAAACCCAACTAATGACAACCATCCTCACCTCCCCAGGGGACAGTGCCTACCCTCTGAGCAACCACATGATGACCCCAATACGGAACCCCACTACACCACCTCAGGTAAGAAACAACATAGCCCATATTGCAACCAGGGGCATAGTAGAGTGCACATTCAGAGTGCTCAAGTCACGCTTCCGCTCCCTTGACCGCTCTGGCGGGCAGCTACTATGTGCACCCCCAGTAGTCTGCAGGATCATTGTGGCAGCATGTGTCTTGCACAATGTTGCAACATGGCAGTGCATACCGGTGGACATGGTGGTGCCCCCACAACCCCAACCACAGGCATAGGCTTTGCTGATGGGAGAGGAAAGAGCACATGGCGAGGCAGCCCAGACCCAGCTTGTGGCCACATTTTTCACCTAAACTCCCACCCCTGCGGAGTGCAACACACATACCAGGTGACAATCGATGATGACAAAGAGACAGTCAACTGTCACAACCTTACCACCCTGAGAAGGTTGCCATGGAAGTGTTACATTGTGTGCATCCCTAGCTCCTTAAACATAACCAATCCTGTGTGACCAAAAGGAACACATGCAAGGTGCATATCACACCCCCCTGCAAAACAGGACATGAAAATCATTGGTCTGTCACCCAAACCCTCATCGGCCACACCATGACATGGCATGCAACAGCAAAAGAGCAAACCAAAAGCACAACACATGACCAATTAGATACAAAGTGACACATGATAAATGGAAAGAGGCCTGAGACAATCACACCCGACATGGAATCAGATGAAATGACTGACCAACAACCTGCCACACATACGAAGTCATACACAAATGCATGTCACCAGTGGTACCATTAACAAAAGACAGAATGCCTGTTGGCATGCTCATTGCCCAATCAAAATCCACAAAACCGTGTGCTGTGTGGGTCTCGTGCAATACACCTCTCAGCACACAACATAGTGAGCAGCCATTGTGTTGGGGATACATCTTGACCATAATATAAAAAGGACAAGCAACACAAATAACCCAGTGACGCATGTACACAATCCCTAAATAGTAAGTGATCATGCGCTGCAGGGACACAGCATGCCAGAGAAGGCAATCTGTGTGCACGTGTGGACATGGAAGTGTTGTTGTATGTGTGGTGGTGCATTGTTTAAGTGTGTGTGTCAGTAGGGACATGCACTCAATACATGCATGTGAAATGAAGTAACCCTCACTGTCCTGTACACATCACATGTGAACATTGTCCATGTGGACACCCCAGTATGTCAAACAGCAACAATCCCCTGACAGCTGAAAAGTAAACCCAACACAGGAACAGCCATTGACCAGCAGAACACATCATGTACATAGTAACCCACAATGACAAAATACAACAATTGACAATTACACATACTCAATTAGAGAAACCATATTCTTCATGCACATTGTACAAACTGGCTCAAATGTGTGCCAAAGAGAGACTTATCAATGGGGTGAGTGCTGGCCTCCTGCCTGCACACTCTCAGGTCCGGTAACAGGAGCAGTTCAATGCTGCAAAGAGAACAGGAGTTACTATTCTTTGGGTGTTGCCTCACACACACATAATACCATTCATGCCTCAGACTTAGTGACTCCTCCCCCAAACAAGCCCTCTCGTCTGCTGCTTCGTTTGTATTGTTTTTTTCCCCCTGTGATGGTTCATACACTGTTAATGCGGTTAGGTAGCCACCCATGTTCTGCCAGCCGCAGCTTTCTATAGGCAGCGTACGTGGCTAATTGCATATGCTAATGATATGCACTGCTCTCGAGTTTGTGCGTCGTTGGGTGCCCCCGTTGCGCTGTATTAGTTTTTGGCTAGGAACACTACTGTGCTAATAACCTAGCTTCTCTGGAGCAGGGGGTAATCGAGGATATGGACGACACCCCCTGCGTGTGCCCCTGACAACTTGAAAAGCTTCTTGGCAGTTGCTCCTCAGCACGGCTGTGCTGTACTGTGCGTGTATTCCCCAACACCTGGCTAAGCTCCACAGCACTGGTGCTACTTAGCTTGCATGTGCGAGGTGCCTGGAGGAAGGACGTCTGGGGCGTGGCCCCTCGTGCTGCTCCCCTTGCTCAGAGCTCCTGGAAACACGTCACTTCTGTCTGACGTCCGAGTACAAGCCCTGTGCTTCTGCTTGCGTGCGTGTGTGCCCCACCCAACATGGGTAGGGTTTTGTAGTCCTTTGCCCAGTGTCTGCTGGGAAAGGTAGCCTGGAGGCTCCTTTTCCTGCAGAAAGGGCATACACGCCCTTTATAAGGCTGGAATCATTTCTGTGTGTGTTTCTTTTTGCTGCTTATTACTGGGCCGTGTCTGAGACCTACATCTGACCTCCCATACAACCCCAGGGTCTGTACCCTGACAGGTAGAGCTGGAACTTGAGTAGAAAATAACCAAGGAGGCTGGCAGAACTGGATGGTTGAACTGGATGGTTGAACTGAAACCCAATCAATCCTTGATAGCGTGAACGAAGAAAGGCAGAGACAGCACAGGTCTGGAAAGGCAAAGTGAATGCGAGATAGCCGGAAACAGCTAACAGCAAGTTAAGAGCCACAACAGTTGAATAGCATTGGTAAAAGCCCAAAGTCAACATAAAGGTGTGGATGTAATAGATGAAAGACAGGAGGAGCGACAGAGAGATGCTGTGGACAGAAGTGTACTGAGGCAAACCGAGGCAGTGTAAGAGTACGTTGAATTAACTGCCCGAGAGACGGGCGGACAGATCTGCAACAAGGACAGTAGCAGGAAGAAAAACAGGGACTAAAGGCACCAGAGTGTGAAAAACAAGTAAAAGAGCAGTAGTCCTCTAGGAAAACTGCACCGTCAGGCAGCAGCAAAGTCTAAGAGGGAAGACAGACACAACGTGCCGTCGGAACAGAGCAGAGTCATAGTATAGGCGGACATCTCAGGTGAGGACTGGACTGGGAGTTATGCCTCTTGGGTCACATTCCCAATGCATCCTCCTTTGCCACAATCCCCAGGGGCTGAACTCAACACGTACCAACTTGACATTGTCACCACCCGGCCCCCTCCCACCATCAGTATGACTTTGACAGCTAAAGGGTACAGGCTACCGTCTACAGCATGAAGTGCTGTTAAACGGAAATCATATTAGCGCTTCCTTTTGATTTATATTGGCCTAACCCTCGTCGCTCTGCGAAGAAAACCGCATTGCAAAGTTCTGATTTCTGATTGACTTTGCCGCCATTTTAGAATCATCCGCCATTTTGATTTCTGTTTGTATGATTCTCTGTTCTAAAATGGTGGACTGTATTTCTAACTTGCAACCAAGCCTCCCGACCTTTGAGCTCTGTTAATGGTTAGACTGTTCGCCGGCCGACTGTTTAGACTACATAAAGAGACCTTGTACTACGAATGACCTGTTTTAGTATTGTCTACGCTAACAAGCATCATCCACGAATACACATCGGCGACAATGATGTGCATACGCCAAGCGTGGACACAGGCTGAACTACATTGTGTTGGGATATGGACTAAGGCTTACCGAGGGATCCAAGAATATACACTGCCATTGTAACTTGATGGAAATGCACTCATGTAATCTTTCTGCATATTATTTTATAAGCTGTATGTGAACTAGGCACGAACTCTAGACCACAGATTATTAACATGTAGAGGGGCTGGACAATATTATTCAGAAATGTATAACACACATGTTTAGATGTCCAGCACCTCTCTCTCCTCTCTTTGATGGGCTGGTACTCATTGTGGGGTGTTGAGAGCCAGATAGCTATCTGTATCTATGTTCTTTGTAAACTGTACAGTAGAATAAAGATCTGTGAATATTTATAGCCGTGTTTGGTGTATTTCCTTTTGTGGTACTCAGCCTCGATATTTCCTTGTTTTACAGTGAAATGAAAATACATCACTATCAACTTCAATAAATGGACAGTTCAAAAATGTACTCACTAAAATTGATTGCAGACATGCCCTGGAGAAAACATCCATAATCCCCACTAGAGGTGTAAACACAAGATAGTACAGCAGCAGACATGCCACAGATATGATGAAAGTCCAATGCCCTTGTGTAAATTGTCATCACACCAAACCATCCCTGCAAGCCCATGGAAAGGGGAAGCAGGAGTGGCATATGTGTCAGGACCCCAAGCCACAAACATACACGAGACAAGCTTGAATGGGCCCAGCTGGAACAGACAGTGGATGCTCTCAAAAGCCACAAAGCACCACACTGGCACATGAATGCACAATAGACAAACAATTTTAAACTAATAAAATAAAAATGGCCACATATGACCCAGGGTGGGGGGCACCCAGGAGGGGGAGGTATAGGGTGTACCTCAACACCCACATGTGATGATGTTGAGATCCAAAAAAAACCTCCATGGGCTCAACGCCTGCACGGCCCGACCTGTGGGAGATAAGTCGTTGTCCTGCTCACCCTCTGGATGGAAATAAGGAGGTGGACGTGGCACAGTACCTTGACCACACCTATGCGCAGCTTGCCCCTCGACGGCAGCACGTCTGTGGGACTGGTAAGCCTGATCCTGTGCAGCAATGCCACGTAGTCAGCATGCAGCACCTCACATGATACGCGTGCTTCCTCTTGCAAGGTAGCACGTGTAACACAGAGTTCTGCCTGCATGGCCTCCCAGCATGCATGTAGCTCAGCCAAGATGGTGTGATGAAGCTGCTCCAACCTCTCTTCTGACCGCTTCCTCTGGGACATGTTGAGCACACCCAGAGTAGATCTGAGGGCTTGATGGCCATCCCTCTGCGTGAGTAGCAAGTGCTTGATGCAGAGACACCATTTCAGCCTGGAGGTCCCTGTCTGAGGCTGCTATGCCCAGCCTGAGTGAGCGGACCGTGGACCGTACTGCCTGCTGCTGGAGCTGCACCTGCCTAGCAGGGGGGGAGCACGGATTGGGCCACACGTTCCATGCTGTGAGCGATCTTATCAACAGCTGCCCCCTGTTGTTCTCAATTGGCATACATGGATTGCTCCCACTCAGTATACCCCGGTGCTGCACGGACACCGCGTTGCCGGGCATGACCCCCGCGGGGCCCATGGAGCCATGGTCCTCGCTGGATTGGCACCGCCCGCAGCTGCAGGACTACATCCTTCCATTGACATGATGCCCCAGGTACACCAGTAACTGGTGTGGAGTGTGACCGTGCATCCTGATCCCCCACATGCAAAGGTTCCAATACCGTCTGGCCCCTCTGTGCAGGTGTTGTGGACAGAAGATCGTCCACATCAGGATCACTCACCGTTGAAGAATGGACATGACGCACATCTAACTCAACATTGTGCTCAGAGTCATCCTCAGAGCTAAATTGATTGCCAGCCCTCGACACGATGGTCTGGAGCAAAAGTGGGTTCTTGTGATCTACCACCCCACGACCCCCACTTGTGCTGGGTTGCTGATGTAATAGCAACCCAGTGTCTGGAATGACATCACCATCGTCTGGCTCCATTGCGTCATCATCTGTAATGTGGAAAAATAACAAACATGAGTACACATGTCAGAAGCACTTAACCCACACCCACCCACACATACATATCACATCGACATCCAACATATTAGCAGACATGTCACACACAACTGAAATGTCGGCATGCATCCAATGGCATTGATATGCAAACACATCCCAAAACCAGAAATGGAGGAATCTGTCAAGTAAGGACAAAGGCAGTGAATATGGCAAGGGAAATGTGCACACTATCACATAGTGAATGGTTTGAGTCAAACAACATACATACAGGAACCTAGACTCAGGTATACTAAAACCCAGGAGTGCAAACAAAGTGTGACAACAATACAAATATATGAAAAGAGATGTGGGGTAAGCACTTAGAGTACTCCTTATGACTGTAAGGAAAGTTGGCAAGCTCCTACCCACAATTGCTATTACAGGTACTGACAGCGCTAAGCCCACTTAGAGGGCAAGCAACGACAGGATCTGTGACCTAACACTCTTGATGGTATTAAATAAGGAAACTTAAAAAAAGTACTCACGAGGACGAGAAATACCACTTGAATGTCAGCAAGCCCACGAACCCTGTTGATCAAACAGGGACCCCGAAAGGCTGTAACAGCAATGGGAGGATAACTAAATACATAAGACTCAAGACAAGGGGCAAGTAGTTAGAGTGATTACAGAATAGTGAGGAAAACATAGGCATTCACACAGGAGCTAGCTACAACCGCACACCGCACACCTAATGATCAAGGGAAAACATGGAATGGATTCCAAGAAAAGTAAAGGAACAGGAACAGGGAAAACGAAATTACAAGGGCAAACTTTCCCCACCCATCCAAGGAAAAAAGGCAGAAAGCTAATCTAAAAAGGAGGAAAGACTAAGGCATCAAGGTATACAGCAGCAAAGGACAAGTCAGAGAAATATAGAACACAGGCAAACTGGGCTGCACCCAAAGGGAAAGCACTGCGAAATGCTGCCTGCAAACAGGGGAAGACAGAAGGAAAATCTGGGAAGCAGAAATCAATTAAGTAGATAAATTCGAAATCCAAGGATAAGGAACAAGCAATGGAAATTTGGAACTAGGCACAAGGCTAAGAACCAGGAACAAGGGGCCAGTCACAACAGAAACATTGCAACAATGACCAGCGCTGGACTGAAGCAAACTGAGGCTTTTAAACCTGCTTAACGAGCACACGCCGCAGGTGTGCTGCTTGCTGCACCTGCAGCCACAGGTGTTGCCTATCCTCCACCCAGCCTTGTCCTGCAAGGGTGGAGATGAAGCAGTGGGCCAGGCATTCTGGGAAGCATAGTCATTTGATTAAAGCAGCATACTGGCTGGCAAAAACCTGGAATAGATCCGGAAGGGAAGTAGTTTGGCAAATAAGGATTTAGCGCTCCCAATTCATCACAGCACTGTAGCATAAGGTTCGGAAGGAAAGTCCAGTAGGGAATAAAACCCAAATCATGCCCCCAAGTGGCGGGAATGGGAGCGTAGGAAGCGGATCGTGACAGTATATAGCAAAGCCTACACATGTACTGAATGTAGTATATCACCTCCAGCACACACCACCTCTGTCAGGCACATGTCACAGGCAAAACTGACAGATGGCAACAGAGATGTCACATACCATAAGCATGTCTGAACAGGCAAATGGACACATCTGCAAGTGAATCCAAACACCCCACGACACAAGTAATATGCATGTACACATGCATCACTAAATCATCATCACCAATAAAGCTTCATCCATCTGCAGCTCAGCCCGTACCGGGCATCATGGGCCATGTAGATATTGTGAATGCTCCGAGCAAAGCGAGGGCCTGCAACCAGGCATGAGGGACCATAACACCCAGTACGGTCCAAGCTGCCGGTCTATGAAGCCTCCAGAACACCCCTCAGGGCCTGAGAGCACATTGTGCATTGATTGTGTCCTAAAACATTATTCAGTGGGGGATCATTACGAGGTGGGCGGTAAGGGTTTACGGGCACTGGTAAGGATGCTGGTGCCGGTAAACACATACCGCCCTATTCGGAGGTCCCTTAGCAGGTCCCAGCCGGAACGGCTGGTCTGACCAGCCGTTCTCTGTGGGTCCCGTTAATAGACCCTGGAGCTAATAACGGGCCCGCAATTTGCAGGCCCATTATTTGCGCCTTCCCCATTCCCATTGAGCTCTATGGGGGCTCAAATGGGAATGGAGAATGGTAAACTGAATGGAGACTTACCGGGTCCGTATAGGTCGGAATGTCCCAGTAAGTCCCAATTCAGCCAGACCGGACCCGGGTTTGGAGGCAGCCATGGTGCTAATAGCCCCATGGCTACCTCCAAACTCGTAATGACCCCCAGTGAGTCAAATCATCGCGGCCAGGCCCCACCAGATTAGCTAAGTGGGCCTGGGCATACACATACTGCACAACAGTGCACCTTCAGGATTGTGCCAGTTAGAACGTGCGCAATGCTGAAATCTCAGCAGCGTTACCGTTAATCAACTACATATTTGTCATTCAACAAAAAGTGCTGCATAGAACACATGTGTAAGTGAACACATTTATATACACATAAGTGAGTAGCAGCAATGTTGCAATACACAACGTTGAAGCTACTTGCATATGTACATGTGAAAGTGTTCTAAAACACCCATGTTCATATACACCCGTATGGTGATAATGAACAGCATCCTATACAGCAAAGCAAGCAGCTACAACGCTGCTTGCTTTGATGTATGTGAAAGTGTAAACATACACATATGCAGGCAGCTCCAAAGTCATTACAACCTGATTGGCAGGCTATAATTAATTTGTGGCCTATACCAGTTAGTATAGGCGGCAGATTGACCAATAAACTTTCCTAAACACCCGCTAGGTGTTCCAATACTGAGCACATGTGTCACAGGATGCACCTGTGCCTGTGCCTTTCATTACATTGAAGGGATAGCAATCTGACCATACATGCCAGGTCACTTTGACATTGCAGCAGCAAGTAGGCATGTAGAACGGTGTAACATGGCTCAGAAGTGGGTTGCTCCAGTGCAGAACAAGTGTACGTTTCTGACTATCTACATCAACAAGTACATTATGATGTCAATCAAACATGAAGGCAGTGTAAGGGCAAGTTCAGGCATCACGTGCAATGGGCTGCATGGCTACAGGCAACCCCCCCCCCTTAGTGAAAATGCAGGGAGGCATTGCATGGCAGTAAAAGGTTGACCAGAGAACTGTGCATTGGCAGCCAGTGTTGAGTAGCGTCAATTGCATCATCTGAGTCAAATGACAACACAGCAGATGAGAATGGGACAGTAAGCAGGACATATGATGAACCCTCTGCAGTACACCCATTTGTGCAGAAGGCACTACACCAGTTGAACAGTCAGGGGGCCTGAAACAGGGGGAGGCCTGTGCCCCACACAGACTATGAAACCCTAAACAGGACTGAGCCAGAGTGAGCATGGAATGGATGGTCAAATGCCATTAAATGTATGTCATCCTGGACACGTACTGGAATGAACATCCTGCCAAGGACACATGGGGGCATGCATGGAATGCACATGGAGCATGAATGGGCACTCATGTCCCTGCGGAGCATCTGCCATCTGCACAGTCCGAGTGAGACACCCTGCATCAAGGACAAAGGATGTACCCCACAGTATGTGTCTGGCAGGTTGGCAGGGGGAAGTGTGCATGTACACAGGAGCGTTGAACAGGCCATTGCAGTAGTTCAACATGTTACCCACCAGTGCCATGGTGAAATTCGGGTGCAGTGGTGTGGAGGGGCAAGGGAGTATGCCTACGTGGAGTACCCACATGCAGGCAGAACACAAATGCACGTCAGTCATGCAATGACATAGTCCAAGTGCTGAGTGGAAAGACACCCCAGGCTACATGCAGAAGGGCCAGTGAGCTGGAACATGGACTGGAGGGGCAGCCCAGTGACTAGCATGTGAGTAGGGTGCAAGTGTGGTGATGAGGACAGTCCCTGTCTGTACTACATGTCCAGCATGCTGACCAGCAGGCACGCATTAGTGAAGCATTGCAAGACTCGCACACGAGAACCATGTACACATAGCATGTATTGGCAGTCGAGCACAACACATCGCACAAGCAAACCACACATGGGCTGGACAAACACGCAACAACACTCACTGGACCGGGCATCAAACTCCAGCATCTCTCCCACTCCTTTGGCCAATTCTGCCTGGATGAACTCTGCAGCGATCACCCCGTGCCAAGTGAGTTCTTCCTCCTCGGGTGGTGGCCCACTGCCAATCACTCGAATCATGGCATAATTGGAGGCACGCTTTAGCTCAGCACGCGTTGGAGGGCATCCCAATGCTTTTTGCACTCCTGAGCTGTACGCACCTCATGTCCGAATACACTAACACCCTCTGCAACATGCTTTCAGTGGTCCCAAAGCTGGGCAGCCGTAGTGACAATTTGGGCCCACTAGCATATCACGGTCATGTTCCGACACGTAGCCCACAAGGAAGTCCAGTTCCTGCTTGCCAAAAGGCTTCTTCCTCAACGTGCCAGAGGCCGGAGCCATGTTTGGGGTCCCAGGCTCTTGTGCAGGAGCAACCTTCCTCCTCTTGGGCAGTGGCCCGGACCCTGACTGGCAAATGCCGCCCTGATCAGTAGGGGCAGTGTCGCTGGTGGGCTGGACCAAGGGAGTGGCTAGTGGAACTAGGACGGAAGCCCTGATTTGCGTCAGTGGCTGCTGGGTGCTCTTGACTGGACCCTGCGAAGCAACCGCCGCTGTGCCAAGGTGATTGACCAAGACTGTCCTGGCTGGCAGACTCACAGCCCAGGTGGTGTCGGCTGCATCTGCCCATGCAGTTGCCAACACCCGGCTGCTCGGGGCAGCAGATGACAACACTGTCCGAGGGACATGTGCCTCGGTCAGAGCAGCCCTGCGTGCATTTACCATGTGCCTCCTGACCACCTGGAAATCATCTTCAGGTGCAAATGCTGCATGCACTGGCCACCCTGAGCCTGGGTGGTGGTGGTGGCCACAGCTGCACCTGCAGCTACCACTACCCTTGGGCCCATGGCAGTAGATGAAACTGACTGCCGGGTCACATGGGCGCCAGTGTCAGATGCATGAGCTGCATCTCCCGAATCACAGGGGGTGGTGGCATGACTGCACCAACACATGGCAGAACATCATGCCGAAGTGGCGCACCACTGCCTCTTCCCCCTCTGCAGCCACCCTGGAGTCCCCCTACTCCCTGGTCACCCTGGCCACATCCCTGACCACGTCCACCACATGGAGGATGCCCAGCTGAGGCGCCCCTCACCTTTTGTGGTCTCCCAACCATGGCACAGATGTAGTAGTGCCAATGGGAGGCATACACAAAAATTGTCCTGGGCAATTAGGGGTGAAGGGGGTGGGGTACTAGATGTAAACAGCACCCCTGTGCACCTGCAAGGCTGTATGTGACCCCGGTGAGAAAATGACGGGTCACGCAATGCTCAGTCACCCCAAAAATGCAGTAAACCATGTACACAACCCCTGGTAGCCCACGTGTGTGTAATTAACCTCCCACAGTATGCAGTGGCACCCAGGGACACAAAAAACACATACGCGTGGGACACACAGGCCACTATGACCTCAAAAACAGGTAAGCGATACACAGGGGACCCGCAGTGGGAAAAATAGCATGCGCGACTCACTGTCTGACTAGCATGGTAATGAAAGACACGCGTAGCCAATACCCATGCCAAAAGAAGAGATACGTCCTTGGTCCTCTGTGAAGTAGTGATGATGCGTAAAACAACAAGAATTAGCAACACACGCGTCAGTCTCCACGAAAAGTATGTACAGCAAACTGCTGGGCCTGCTCACCTTTAACCTGTGCTGATGGAAAACTCCTGCGCGCGTCATGTCGCTTTTTCGCCAAGGGCCTTTCCTCAAATTACAGGCTGACGTGCTGTTTTTTCACGTGCCAAATCACTCTGTATCAAGCTGGCCACGTGACAACATGCGGAAGACCACTCTCCTGCCCAGAAGGCCATTTTCCTGCCCCCCCCCAGAGCCCCGAGCCATCTCCCACAAGCCATCTGCTGCTGCCTGCCTGCCTGCTGGCCACATGCCCTGCTATTTGGTGCCTGCACGTCAACCATCTGCAGGGCTCCAGTTGCTGTGACCACCACTGCTGGATCAGAAGTCTCCCGACTGCAGTTCCATCGCTCCACAGCCCAGCACCAGGACCCAGTTGCCCACTCACACCTGCCTCTGGGGCTGCCATGTCAGCCAAAATCCATCTGGGACCTGTGGCGACCCCATGGCAGAGAGCAAAGGGTGGATCAAGTCCTGGTGCTTTATGATGCCCTCTTCGGAAGAACACGTGCTTTGACGGAAGAAGATCTGGATGTACATCGTGGTTGCCATCAACACGGAGGGGGTGCAACCCGCGACCTACCACACGTCCATAAGCACTGGGAGGACTTCAGGTCCAGGACCCTCAGGAAGGCCTGGCGCCTCTTGGATGCAGCGGATGCAGTGGGGTTCCGGGTCTGCCTTATCAACGACCAGATGAGGGTCCTGGAATGGATTCACCCAGCGCTTCACCTCTAGGTCCTCGAGAGGCAGACCCGTCCGGAGTCGAGCAGTAAGTGTCCATGCGTAATGATTGGATGCAGTGCATGTTGAGGTGTGCCAGCAGTGTGCAGCTTGGACATATGTGTGGAAAGGCCCATGTATGGATGTGTATGTGCAGGGACATGACTGTGCTGCATGCAAGTCCTGTCATGTGTGATGCACATCAATGGTGTATGTGTTCCAAAGCATGATGCATGCACAACTGTATGTGGAGATGCACACATGTTACCATTTCTGTGTATGTACTATGCCATGGTTGGGGTGTGACACATGGATGCTGGTTCCACCTTCATGTACGTGCAGGGTGTACATGTGCGTGCGTGTGTGTATGTTTGACATGTGTGTCACTGTGATACGCCATGGATGCATGTGGCACAGACATGTATGAACCCGATTGGCAGATGTGACATAGTTGCTGATGATTGCACTGTGACAGGTGGTGGAGATATACATATGCATGTCTGTCTGGTGGCGTGTGTGCATGGGTTTGGCACTCCCTATGTTGCTTGTGATGTCATGCCAACCTTCGGATGTTCATGCTGTTGTGTGTGTATGGATGCTGCTGCCTGCTGCACGATTCCTGTTAATTTGTGCATGTGTGTGGGTTCAAATGATATGAGTGTTGGGGAGTGTGATGCCACCTCTGCAGTTTGACACTGCCACTCATGTGCAACTGTAATGTGTGTATCAGACCATTGTACAGTGCCCTGATGCCTGTGTTCTGTCTCTCTCTGTCTGGAGCGTCGACTGATGAAGAGGGCGGAGAGTGCTGTGGAGCACAGCAGCAGGGATCCCACCGCCAGCCGGAGATGCAAGGCCCAGCTCCTCCCCCAGGTAGTGATCTCTTCCGGGAATGATGAGTCTGGTGCCGCGTCCATGGCTGCAGCTGCCGAGGGAAGGTCCAAGAGGCAGAGTTTGGAGGTAGACTCCTCGGCAGCAGTAGGGGCAGCTGAGCCCACACAGGGGCCTATGGAGGAAGATTGTTGGTTTTGTGTTTTTTTCTTTGTACACAGTAGTTTGGTGTTGCGTTGGTGGAGGTTTTTTCTTTTAGCCTCACGTTTCGATAATTTCATTTCTTCAGCAGCCGTTTTTATGGGCACTGATTTTACAACATATTTTTTATTCATTTGATAGTAAAGCTAAATCTTTATCACATCTACAGAGCTCCATCTCCTTTGGGGTCCTGACGAAGGCAGTATAACTGATGTCCTGCCGAAACGTCCTTTGCATCACTCTGTACCAACGAGTTATGCTATGTGGTTCAACATCGCCACTATGGACGTCGACCTGGGATGTGTATTTTTAGTCAAGTACAATTCTTGTCATGCATAATCAATTTTAGAATATGTATTAGGTTACACTATGTTTTGGAGGACTTCTGTGACTTATTAGCCAGATAGGGCCAGGAAGACAGTGGTTTGTGCCCTCTTTCCTCCATACTATAGAATTGTCTTTGTGTCCCCTTTTGTTTCATGATTAAATCACTAAAATGCCATCAGATGTATATATATACACATCTTCCATATTGATATATGTATTCATGTGGCTTTTTTTATATTTTTGTGTAAACGTAGGACCAATGGCCTATGTAATAAATTATTACTTTTTTGTACAAAGTGACAAACACTGTGTATTATATTTTACATTCTGTGTGGTGATGAAAACAGCATATGGAATAGGGCCTAGTATGAGCTAAAACTGGGCTATCAAATGAGTTGCTGAATGGTTCATTCGGGGGACTCCCCTACATGTGTTCACTATGGAGGAAGATGGCATGGAGTCTTCCAGGTTGGTGGAGGGTTTGGTTGAGGAGGAGGCCATGCTATCCCCACACACGGGGACTGGAAGGGGGGATTCCACTGGTGCTAGTGGTGCAGTCCAAGGGCAGAGACAGAAGGCAGCACTGGCCGCCACGGAGGTGCATGTGTGTAATCCTGTCCCTGATCCTGTGACTGCATCATCCGGCACCAGCAGGGATGCCTCCGTCCAGACCCGTTTTCAGGGAGGGGATGCACATAGAACTGGCCTTCCTCTCCCTGCGGACGTTGCAATCCTTGACCGGATTGAGCCTGTCCTAGCTGGGGTGGCATTGTGCCAACGTGGTATTCGGGATGACATGCAAGGTTCTCGTCTGGACAATGCACGTCATTTTGAATATTTCTTTGGCCACGTCGACCTACTAGGACAGGTTATCGGCACTAGGTTCACCCGTGTGCTGGATCTTCTTGCGACCCGCTCCTCAACTGAACCCCCTATGCACCAGTCGTCCTCTGTGCCATCTTCCCACCCAAGTATCACCTGGGCCCCCTGTGGAGCTGCCCCTGAGCCAGCGGCAAGGCTGGTAGAGGACACATCCCTGCCACAGTCGGGAGATGGAGGTCCAGCAGGGTTGGCCACGCCACCAACTGGACTCCAGCAAGAGGAGGACGTGCAGGCATCAACAAGCAGGGCACATGCAGAGCAGCAGCAGGCTCAGGGTGGGAGCAATCATGGCTCGGGGCCATCAACATCCCAGGGGCAGGCCCCGGCGGGCAGGAGGACCCAGGATTGTGAGTGTCTTCCGTGTGGCAGCGGTTGGGCTGGCAAATAGATGCGGAGCAGCTGCGGGTGGAGAGGGCACGGCTCACAATGGTCAGGGCGGAGAACTCCATGCAGCGGGCTTTGAGGCGTGCTGCGTGCCTCGAGACGACTCGCAGGGAGTTGGGGAGGCCAGGGCTGCATCCATGGGAGACCTCGAGGTCAGGGAAGAACCCCACCTCCGAGACATTGAAGTGGAGTTCGATGATGCCCTGGCCCGGGACATCAATGAGCGAGCTGTCAGACTAGCCCGCCACCTTTGTAAATAGTTATGTAGGTATAGGTTTTTTTTTTTTCTTTTCCTTTGGGGCGCATGGACTATGCCCTGCCTTTTTGTATAGTTATTTATTAGGTAGGGTTTTGGTTAGGTTTCCTTTGGATTGTTGGGCTCATGGACCCTTGAATATTCATTTGTATATAGTTATGGACCTGGATTTTCTTTATTTTTTTGACCCATGGAGGAAAACTTTGCTTTGGATTTTGTTTCATGGACTGTCGCTTTGGAGCCATTTTACTTTTCATTATATTGATTACAGCCTTCATTTTTGTAGGTCATTTTTGGACATCCAGACTTGGATTCTTTTTTTCTTCTTGTGTGCATTTGTTTTATTCATTCAGTTTAGTATTTAATACAGTTTTTTTTTCTCTACTTTACTTGTGTGGTCTTCTCTCATTCGTTTTGTGCATGTCACAATGTTGGTTTTCTAAGTCATGTGTGCCATTGTGTAGGTCTGACGGATATCCATTCATGGGCATGCTGGTTATTTGGTTTCTATCATGTCATGGGGAATTCAGTGTGGAGTGGATGGAATGCTTGGTTGGATGTTTGTACTGGGATAGCGTGGGGTGGGATTTGGGTGGCCATAAGGGCTATGGGTCTGGAATGTGATGATGTGTTGGGTGAGGGACATGAGTCGGAGCCTGCTGGCAGGTTGCCCTCACTGGGGGGTGTGGGGGCGGACATGAGTCGGGGACTGCTGGCAGGTTGCCCTCACTGGGGGTGGGGTGAGAGGACATGCGTCGGGGCCTGCTGGCAGGTTGCCCTCCCGGGGGGGGGGGGACATGAGTCAGGGCCGGCTGGCTGGTTGCCCTCACTGGGGGTGGGGTCGGGGAGACATGCGTCGGGGCCTGCTGGCAGGTGCCTGTTAATTGGGGTGGGGGGGAACATGAGTCGTGGCCTGCTGGCAGGTTGCCCTCACTGGGGGTGGGATGGGGGGACATAAGTCGGGCCTGCTGGCAGGTTGCCCTCACTAGGGGTGATGTGGGGGGGACATGTGTTGGGGCTCCCAAGTGCATGGTGCCATGTGGCCTGCCTGTGGGGCATGGTGAGGGTGGATGGGCTACCTGCAGGGCATTGTCTGGGGTGATGGGCTACCTGCAGGGCATGGGGAAGGGTTGTAGGTGTGTCCCCTGTGGTGTGGGCTGCCTATGGAGCATGGTGAGGCGAGGAGGGGTACACCCGGGAGGGCCCACACTGACAAGTCGCATTTAAAACTCTCTGTGCACACCTCAGAATACTCGTACCCCGCTTGCGCCAGGACAATCGTGTGTAAAACCACCCGCGCACACCTCGGTATATGCGTACCCTGCTCGCGGCATGCCAATCACGTGTAGAACTCCACGCGCACCCCTGGAATACGCATACCCCGCTCACACCAGGCTGATCACATGTAGAACTCCCTGCGCACCCCTGGAATACGCGTACCCTGCTCGCGCCAGCCCGATTGCATGTAGAACTCCCTGCACACACCCGGAATACATGTAGGCAGCCCATCACCCCAGACCATGCCCCGCAGGTAGCCCATCACCCCCAGACCATGCCCTGCAGGCAGATCATCACCCCTGCACATGCACCACAGGCAGCCCATCACCCTTGCACATGCGCCACAGGCAGTCCATCACCCCAGACCATGCCCCGCAGGAAGCCCATCACCCCTGCACAAGCCCCACAGGCAGCCGGCAACACAGGCCCCCCCACCCCTCACCATGCCCCGCAGCCAGCCCATCACCCCAGGGCATGCCCCGCAGGCAGCCCATCACCCCAGACCATGCCCCGCAGGAAGCCCATCACCCCTGCAAATGCCCCGCAGGCAGCCTTCAACACAGGCCCCCCCACTCCTCACCATACCCTGCAGCCAGCCCATCACCCCTGCACATGCCCCGCAGCCAGCCCATCACCCCTGGGCATGCCCCGCAGGCAGCCCATCACCCCAGACAATGCCCCGCAGGCAGCCCATCCCCCCTGGGCATGCCCTGCAGCCAGCACACAACACAGGCCCTCCCACTCCTTACCATGCCCTGCAGCCAGCCCATCTCCCCTGCACATGCCCAGCAGCCAGCACACACCACAGGGGGGACTTTTTCCAAGCTATTTGCCTGGCCAAAGTGGGGTATGCATATTCCGAGGGGTCGCAGGGAGTTTTACACGCAATTGGTCTGGCGCGAGCAGGGTACGCATATTCCAAGGGGTGCGTGGGGAGATTTACACACGATTGGCCTGGGGTACGCGTATTCCGAGGGGTGCGCGGGGAGTTTTGCACGGAATTGGCCTGCGCGAGCGGGGTACGCGTATTCCGAGGGGTGCTCAGGGAGTTTTACACATGATTTTGTTGGCGCGTGAGGGCTGTGTGACATTTTTAGCACGTTTTCGTGGTTGGGGGCTGAATGCTGGTCCACTGGCCTTTGCGCCATGCAGGGGATTTGTGCAATGTTTTTGGAGATCGGGGCAGGGTTGGGGGCGTAACTGGCGCTGCTGCAGGGTCGCTGCGCCACGGCTGGTTATGGATGGAAGTATCCATGAATACGCTGTGTGTGAAAATGGGTTTTGGCGCACGCAGCTAGTGCATGCATCTAGCGCACGCTCCCTCTCTGCACTGCCCGTGTGCGCTGCTTCTGCACTAAAATCTATGAATTACCCCCATTATGTGTAAGTAGGTTACAGTTATATACCTTTAAATTAGCATTTAGTCAATAGTATCAACTGCTCATTTTGAAAAGGTTCAGTTCATTTGCATGTGGTCATCCCTGATGTTGAATGAGAATGTGGGGGAACTCCTTTCACATGCTTCTGATAGATTATATGAATTAATCAAACCCTCCTGCCTGCGAAAGGCTTGCAGGATGTGCCCTTTGCCATTTATGTATATGCTTGTAGAGTGCCAGTAGCCTGCAGGCATCAGGGCGCTTCAACATGAAAGACGTACACCAATGACAAGACACTAGCAGCAGGAATTAGAAATATATTGTGGGCTCAGGGTGGACTCATTTAAACAAGTGAGCTTTCAATTGTTTCCTGAAATTCAAGAGGTTGTCCTCAAGGCAGAGGAAAAGGGGTAGCCTATTCCAGTGGTGTGCTATCTGTGTCTCTGTGAGATATGTTTCAACTTGGTTGTTGAGATCAAACTGTTTCTTCAAGTACATTGGTGCAAAGCCATGTTGGCACCTGTGCACCAATGTCATGGATTAGAATAAGATCCTGTCTTTAATCCTTACCAATGCATTTGTTTTTTAACGGACATGTGTGATTGATCAGATGCCCCTTTTAGTAATCTAAGTGGTATTGTATAGCACTTTTCTAACACTTTGGATGGGCTTGCTGCACCTGGCTCTGTAGGTAAAATGTGTGGGTCATTAGTGGGCTAATCAGATGTGAAACATGTGGTATTGCTGGAAGCAGGTACCAAAGTACCCGATTCCTGTGTTCCAATCTCCTTTCTATGTGTTTGGCAAAGTGACTTGGAGAATGTGATCCACAAGGAAGGGGTGAAGATATGATAGATTACAGCACCTTTGGTTCTGGTTAGCAGCTGATGTTAGAGGATGTGATAGGACTAAAAAGGAAAGGATAGTGAAAGGTAATAGGAGTCCTTAGACAGGAGCTGGTTAGTTGAGGAAAGAGAGAAGAAGGCCATAAAAGACTAAAGGGAGCAGACCTTATGAGAGAGAGAGATATATATATATCTATCTCTCTCTCTCTCTCTCTCCTGTTGTCCCTACACTGCTCCTGAACTCTCTCACTGGCAGCTGCTACCTCATTTCTGCCCCGTGTGCTCACTAACCAAACACTGTTGTCCCATCCCTGCCTCTGTGTAGCTTTTCTAAGTGGCCAGAAAGCATTTCCAAGCCCAAAAGGAGTTAATATGAGTCCTTTGCAAGTAAGAAGACTTCTCACCATGCTGACCCATTTTAAGTTGCCTACATTATACGTAGTTCCAATTAAGCCTTGTGACATTAATCCTTGAATTGTGTGGAGTCTACATGGTTTTGTGATAAATTATGTCAGAAAACTGTAGGTCTGACTGGTTTCTCCAGATGAAAGTTACAAGGTATTCAAGATATGGTGAATGACCAGGCTACCTTTCCAACCAACCAGGGAACTGCTGGTTTTCACTTCTTCAGCACATTATCTGGACATTCCTCCCAGTTCTCGAGCCTTTCTTTCAAACAGCATTTTCTTCGTTTTTTTCCTGTTTTGATATGCTAATTGTTTTGGATTTCTGACACCCTACCTTCACCCTAGATCTCATTTTGTCCACCTTGACTGTGGATATGATTTTACCCATCATGGTCTTTTGCTTTTTTGAACCTACCCTGTACATTGCATTTTCTTGAATTTATGCTGGACATTGCTTTTGCTGATTTTACTGTAGACATGCAATTTATTTTGAACAGCCCAGGTAATTTATGGTTTGCTTATTGGTCCCACCCCATTGAAGCAGGGGCAGGTTTCCCCTTACCCAGCTAAAAAAAAAAAAAGGTAATTATTTTTGCAGAGTTGCTCTTATCATTTTCTGTTTGATTGTAGTTGTATAGCGCATTTGAAAAATACATATAGTCTGCTACAGAGAAACCTGAACAAAAGCATAATTAAGGGTAAAATGCCAAAGAATTCAAATGTATTTTAATGCAATCATGTAGTTAAAAAGATGATAATCAAAGGCGAAATCATTCCATAATTTATGAAGTTGAAAAAGGAGGACAGTGAGCATGAAGAACACACAAGGAGGACGAGCATAATTAGCAAAAAGATTGGTGCAAAGAAATACGATTGGCAAATAAGTAGGAGCAAGTCCATGAATACATTTAAATGCAATACAAAGAGCAGAGAATTCAAATCCTGGAGGAATAGGCAGTCAAAGTAGATCCGTCAGATAGAATTGAACAAAATCCCAACTGCAGAATAGATTCAAAAGAAAACAGTGCATATTAATGTAAATCTGACAGTACCAGAGTAAATAGCATATTCATGGTTACACAATTACACGTTTCTAATATTATGAAGATGGAATCGACAATTTTGTAAATTAAATGCTGAATCAAATACAAAACCAAGATTATATGCAGTAGAAGAATGTGGAAATGAAAGAAAGCTAGGATAATTATAAGATGTGTAGTAGCTGGGCAAAACAACATCTCTGTCTTTTTTGTTGATTTAATTGTAAAAAATGAGATGCCATTCAAGATGTTGACACTGAGAAAGTTGCTAATGTAAAGATTTGTAGAAAGTGGGAAATGACGTAACGTAATGATCCGACGTGAGTGGAATAGTACATAATGTAAATATTTAGGGGACAAGAACAGAGTCAAGCAGAACACCATAGGATGGGCACTGTGTTGAAGAATAAGAACCTTTTCAAGAAAAAGATAGAGAACCGTGTAAGATAAGAAGAAAATAAAAACAGAAAATTGCCAGTTATCCCAAGTGAGGAGAGAGAGGAAATGTGAGTAGAGTGCTCCATGGTATTAAAGGCAGCTGATAAATCAAGAAGTACTAGGATGTAAGATAGCTAATAATGCTGCACCTGTAGAATACAGTTGGATACTGCCAGTAATGCTGTTTCAGTAGAATGACCAGCTCAAAATTCAGATTTTAATAGTGACACTAATGCATTTGTATTTGTTTGATGTAATGCATTGCCAATGATTAGATGGATTGAGGAGAAACACTCTGATTCATCTAATGTAGTAATGCACCTAGCTCTGTCAGAAGTAAGTGTTGATGGTTTCTACACCAGAACAAGTCCGTCTGTCTTGTCCTATTCCTGCTCAGACACGGGTGCTTGCTTGTCATGGTGATTGGTGCCATCAACCATATCATCATTAATGTCTGCCTCATCATCATGGGTGTCTGATGGTGACAATTTGCGGCATGAAAAACCTCAATGGGGTTGCAGTTTTGGGTGTTGCAAACAATTAAATTGAAGCAGTGCTGCATGGAGTTAACTGGAAGCCTCAATAGTGTCATAAGACATAGGCCCATTCAATTTCCAAATATCACATTTTAAGGGTACATAAGGTCTATGGTTTTTATATAGCAAAAGTAAGCATTTGCTTTTTATCAGTGTGTGGAAGGAAGCTGAAACTCATCTATAGGGGGGAGGACTTTGCACTTATGTGTAGAATATTTTGATCTACATGATGGCCAGTGCAGGGTTTATGTGCCATAAAAGCTTTTACAGACAGTATTAGTGGTAGTATTTCATATTTGTATTTATTGTTTTCTATAGCACCTTAATCCAAGGCACTTTACAATGACATGTCTCCACGTGTGGCTCTCACATCACCACATGCCAGGCCTAGGTGAGACATTGAGTCCTATGTTTGTACATGCTTTCTGTGACTTGTTCTACAACATTTTAAATGAGTAGGGGAACATTCAATTCCCATTATGCAAGGAATGGAACCAGGACTGGCTAGTCTACTCACAAATGTCATGGGACCTCAAGTGAGCTCTGCCACTTGTGGTGGTATGTTTTGGAATTGTCCAAGTAATTGGTTGAGGATGTGTCAATAGTTTGGGGTGTGGCAGGCAAATATGCACATCTTTGATGTCCTGCAGCTGAGAGTTGCTGTGTTTTCATTTGCATACCTAGCAGCCACACCCAGAAATGTTGTGAACCCTCCATGATGCGCAACATATTTTTCGTAGCCAGGATCATAACGTCATTGGTGGAGATGGACAATCGTGGCCACACATGTCTGAAGAGCAGTTCAGCATCAGAGACCATATGCAAATTGATCTAGTGGTGCATGCCCCTGTTTCTGAACAGATGTTATATTGGACATGATGGTATAATGGCTATGGGTGTTCAGTCTCCTGCCCAATTCGCTTTCGGCAAGTTTGCTATGGCATTCCCTCCTGCCTTTATCCAATTTACAGCCACAGAGTCAGCAGGAAGGATTTTTGTTGCCACATCCATCTTATCTTGGTGCTTAATACCTGTGGGAATAGTCAGGAGGAGAAGTGCTGATCGATGCCAGGGACACAGTTTGGTTTTGGTTTGTTTTTTTATTTGTATAGCGCACACCGCCCTGAGGCATCTCGGCGCTTAGCATACGAATTTGGTTACAGTAAGTGCAATAAGAACAATAGCAGACCTGGAGTACATAAAGCCAGGGAAGTGCAGGAATTACATGCATGGACACATTTTCTAATTGAGCATTTTCAGGTACCATATGTGAAGGGCAAGCTACCCTCATGTTATAGAAAGCTATTGCTGGTACATGTAACTCAACATAGGTAATGCTACTATATGCTAGGCATATGTTATGGGGAACAACAGGTACATATAAAGTCAAAGTAGGTGATGCAAACATACACTAAGCAGGTTCAACTCGTGTTATGGGTTCCATGTGATATTTTCGCCACAAAAATATTGCAATGCAAAAATATCGGCATATTTTTGCGGCGAACATAACACATGGACCTTGCAGGGGACACCCCGCATCATTTTTTTATGTGCGGGGGGGACACCCCCGCACCTAATATTTTCGCCACCAAAAATATCACCTACGGCTGTTCCCGACGACCATATGTACGGCGATATTTTTGCTGGCGAAAATATTACCTGATACCGTGTTATGGGGAACTACAGCAGGTACATATAAGGCCAGAATAGGTAATGCAATTTATATACTCGGCAGGTTCACCTTGTGTTATGGGAACTACAGCAGGTACATATAAACTCAAAGTAGGTACACACGCTCTGCAGTGTGCTCACATCCTTTTTCACAGCACTTACCTTAACTGTAAAGTATATGAAAACATGAAGCATATATATTCGTTTGGATGGCCTCAAGATTCAGATGTGAGTGTGAAAGGGGCACAGGAAACGAGCTTCCCGCTTTCCCAGGTGCAATCACACAAGTAAAACAAAGTGCTTTCTGTAGTGTTACGCGCACTGGCGGATTTATTAAGCAGTGGACTAATTGTGGTAGTGTTCAGACTGATTACTTATATCACCATTTATAGACCACACTCCAAGCATGTGATGGGGTCAGGGACGTCATTTCACCAAAATGCCAGGGGTAGCGAAAGTGACATCACACAACGCTTGACCTCTGATGACATCACAGGAAGTGATGTAATTTGACCCCAACCCAAAGTGACATCACGGAAAGCAATGGAACACGACCTTTCACACCTTGACAAAACAGGAAGCTGCATCACATAGCAGTATAATCATTCCTAAGTACACAACTAAATATATGGTTAGAATATCACTGTAATGTGACATTCATTTCATACAAGAATGGATCACCATATGTATTAATGTCAGTATGTATAGGCCCATATAACCAAATGACTGAATGCAAGCAGATGTCCAAGGCCAAATGATAATGATGTGTTATAGCACTTACACTTAAATGCTTTATATAGAACAAATATACATACAATATCACCCAACCTGTGTTGGCACTCATTTATCAACCTCAGAAGGATGAAAGGCTGAGTTGGCCTTGTTGGGATTCGAACCTGCAATCTGCAGATCACACAGACATCACAGCAGCGAGTGCTCAACCGACTGAGCTATCTTACCAGCTATAGCTATTTTACCGGCTATAGTAAAATGAGCAATTACATGGCTGTTCGCAAAGTCTGAAAGCAAATTACACTCTGTAGTGGATACCATTAAACTGGTAAATGAGATTTAACAGCAGGCCAGTTCATCTGCAGGTCTGGTGCAAGGTTGGCCACATGTCAAGCCTGCGTGGATCTTCTTTTCAGGATTCAGAGGTTGGAAAAATACATACCATTGGGAGGGTTCATAACTGTGTATTAAAGAATTTAAAGTAGCGCAGGGAAAGCAGCACACTCACACAGCATCCCATACTCACACACTCGTTACCTCCTATATACAAACGAACATCCTGAACAGAATGCCATAGAGATAGGAAAGATTGACACATTACAACAAAGCATTAAATGTGGCACAATGAAAGCAAGGGCCACTTTATGTGCTATGGTCAAACATTTCTACACTGTAAACATACTTTTAGGCACAAGGATTTTGTCAAGTGACCGAGGACACCGAGATGGAATGTCTTGTGATGATCGTAAAGAGACCAGGGCAGAAAAAAAAACATGCTACGAATGTAACTTGCGAAAAGCAAAATATAAAGGACCTGATTGACAGAAGCGTTTTATAACGGTGCAATCCCATAGGAAAACTCTGTCAATCAGGCCCATAGTCCAACATGGATGTTTATTATACTCTATATGCTTTTTGGAGGTTTTTGTTTGCATTGTGAATTTGAGGTGTTTAAGAAAAGACTAGGTCCTCATCACGAGTTGGGCGCTAACCCCGGTGGGGCTATTAGCCCTACCACCAAACCCCGCGGCGCTATTAGCGCTGCATCACGGATTTGGCGGAAAGGTAAGTCCCCATTTCCCATTGGGCCCATTCAGGAATTGCCCATTCAGGAATTTCCCGGGGAATGCCTGGCGCTGAAAATCAGCAAAATTGCAGCGAATTTGCCCCCAGCTCAGAGCCTGGGGTAAATCTGCCAAGCCCGTGATTTGGCGTAGCCTTAAATGTGGCGGTAATAGCATTACCACCGCATTTAAGGGTTACCACCAAACTCGTAATGAGGCAGTAGATCAGTGGCCTGATATAAACCTTTAATGAGTCTAGCAATTATTTTATGGAATTCCAGAAAGACAAATTATTTGTTATTCCTATTCTTTCTTATTTAATGTCACTGCTCGAAGTGTTACACTTGTGGAACCCCCTGTTGTCTTAAAGAAGCCTGAACAAGAAAGCCAGCCACTCTAGAAACAAAAAGAAAAGCCACATGGCACTGGCCACAGCCCAGGGGCTTCAATTTGTAAATATATATATATATTACACAGCCACGTTAGTGGCCGTGTAGTTATGGTTAAGTTGCTGTTTCCATAGGAAGAGCACTTTTTGGGCAGCCTATAACTCCGCTCCCACTGGACGAATCCTCCGCAAACAAAGTATATGGGCCACTCTGAATTTTTTTGCAAAGTTTGGTGAGGATTCGTCTGGGGAAAATGCATAGGGGGGGTCCCAAAATGTCTTTTTTTCCCATAGACATAATGGGAAAGAAAAGCCTACAGCCCAAACCGCTGGACGGATTTGCACAAAATTTGCAGCAGGAACAGCAGCTTGGTCCCGAAAGCGTGCTTTTGTTAATTTGGTGTAAATCTGCCCAGTAGTTTTCTTTAAAATGACCAAAACGTAAGGCACAAAAATGAGTGATATGTATGTCCGTGAACAGGTCACGGATTGGCCAAGCGGCTTGCGTGATGTCCGCGGACATATGACGTACTCTCCGATTGGCTGGGGTGAAGCGTGAAGTACGTCAGATTTTTGGAGACCCCCGCCATCTTGGATTCTCGTCCAGTGTCCATGGACATTGAGGCAAAACATTAAAAAAAACATTGCACTCATCAAGCTGATCAAATAATGTTTGGGGAGGTGAGGGGTGATGTGGATGGGATGGAATATGGCTGCAAGAAGCACAAAAACGTATTAACTAAACAACATCCGGACGCGAAGAAAGCACGTAGCGGTGTAGACCACGCTCACGCAGTAAAGCGCAGGCTCAGAACTACTTCACCCGCTCTTCACATATAACACGCCAGTCAAAATGCGCACACACTTTCTTTTTCAAACTCGCACGTGCGCCTCATCCGAACATGGACACGTATTGAAGAAAACATGCAGAAATGATGACCGTGCAGAGGAGTTAACGGAAAACACGTAGCAGTCAAAACCGCGCACACGCGTTGCAGAAAACACGTAGCTGCAAAGACCACGCACACGCATTTCCGAGCACACACACGCCTTATCCGAACACACACATGCACTGTACATAACACGTAGCTGAGAAGACCACGCACATGCGTTGAACAAAACCATGCACAGGAGTTAATGGAAAACACGTACCAGTGCAGACCACGCACACGCGATGTAGAAAATGTGTACCTGAAAAGACCATGCACATGTGTTTCTGCGCTCACACGTGCCTTATCCGAACACGTGTTGAACAAAACCCTGCACAGGAGTTAACGGAAAACACGTACCAGTGAAGCCTGCACACAGGTGCTGTAGAAAACACATAGCTGCAAAGACCACGCACACATGCTGGCGCTGTAGATAACACGTAGTTGCGAAGAGCACGCACACGTGTTGTAGAAAACACATACCTGCAAAGACCACACACACACGCTGTAGATAACCCATAGCTGCAAAGACCACGCACACGTGTTTCAACGCTCACATGCGCCTTATCCGAACACACACACACATGTTGAACAAAACTGCACACAGGATTTAATGGAAAACACGTACTAGCGAAGACCGCGCACATGCGCTGTAGAAAATACGTAGCTGCAAAAACTGCACACACGCTATGTAGATAACACGTAGCTGCAAAGACCATGCACACGCGGTGTAGATAATACGTGGCTGCAAAGACCACGCACACGTGCGGTACATAACACGTAGCTGAGAAGACCATGCACACGCGTTGAAGAAAAACATGCAGAAATGAGATGAATCTGAGCTCACACGTGCCTCATTTGAACATGCACACGAGCTGTAGAAAACACGTACCTGCGAAGACTGCGCACACGTGTTGTGAAGTGAAGAGGGGCCCTGTATGGAACCCCGCCTTCCCGTTCCATGGTGACCATCTTGTTAAAGAATTTTCCTTCCTACACCAGGACGCTGCAGGCGTACCGGTTTGGGAAGAAAAATCTTTTTTTTAGCACCTTCCCGCTTTGGAAAGCTAGTCGTTATGGTTACGTTGCACTACTAAAAACCTGTGAAATTCAGTAAAAAAAACTTTGTTAAGGGGACGGTATGGTTGTAGGTAAAATAAAAACAACTGAAATTCGCCAGTTATGATAAGCTAAGCAACCATAACTCGTGCCACCACCATGCACTGCTAAGACTAACACCCAGGACAAAGATGACATCACAAATATCATTGATGACATCACTGATGACATCACATGTGCATTTACATTTCAAACAAGGGGTTGTGAATGTAATGTTGCCAAAAAAGTACCAGGGATTATCGAGAGATGTGTAATACACTACATAGTTTATTACGCAAAGTAGTATTCTAAAGAACATTCCATTGCAGTGTGCTTTCTAGTACAGGAACCTACTCATACAGAAATGTAGGTATTGGCTGCAGCATACACCACAGAGGTGCTATATTTGTAATTTTCCAAACTTATATAAAAAACGGTGAATGCTTCTGTATCACACTTTTCCGTACTGTAAAACATGCAGTAAGTAGCTAATAATGCATTACTTACAACATATTTCTACTAATACACATAAACCATAAATAGAGTACAATGCATACAAATATGGGGCATATATATGGAGAGTACAATAAGCAACCAAGAAGCAGTATCATTAGCAACTGTGTATAATGTACATGCTTTAATTGATGCACAAAAATGATTGCTGAGTTTCAGTCCTGCTTCTTCCCCTATGCATATGCATCATATGATGCACCTGAACCCTAAGGAAAGTAGTGTAAGAACATATGAGAAGGGTAATGTCTACAAATATAGTACCTTTTTTAATTTTCTGTTCGTGACTCAGTGAAGAAATCCACTTGGCCTAGATATGTCAGCAAACAAAAAAGAAGGAGCCAGACATGTGATGTCATCAGTGATGTCATCATTGATATCTATGATGTCATCTTTGATGTCCTGGGTGTTAGTCTTAGCAGTGCACGCTGGTGGCGCAAGTTATGGTTGCTTAGCTTACCATAACTGGCGAATTTCAGGGGTTTTTCAATTTTTTCATAGCGTCCCTTTAACAACGTTTTTTTTATTGAATATATATATGTATATATATTTAAAATAAGGTTAATATTTCTTTTTTAAGGGGTAGCAAGGGAGGCCACAGCGGTAGCAAGGGAGGCCTCAGGGTCACAGGAACGACCCCTGGCGACCGCAAATGACGTCCCTGGACGTGGTGATAATGTGTCCTACTAGGTGTTACCCAATTGAACGATACTCTGTTTATTGACCGCTGAAGGAACAAGAATGATCTTCCGAATTGGAATTTGCCAAGTAAAAATGTCCGGGGGTGAGCGATTAACCTCTTAGAATGTAAGCCACGATAATCTGGACTCTATCATTAATATCCCAGTCCAAACGTATTACTTTATTCTGCTGAACACTTGAAGCTGCGTAATTTATTACTATTTGCCCCATTGAAAATAAAACAAGGTATTCTGCAGGGATATTTGCATTCAATTCGCGTTTTCATTTAAGTCATTAGGAAGGTTATTTTAAGGGATAAACCAGGGCTGTGTGTTTTCTTATTCAAAAGGACACTTTTGGGCAAACCTATCTGTACGTGTTCCCATTTGATGAATGCGGGTCGGCCAAAGAAGAATCGTGCTCTCCAGAGATTGTGTTATTACTCGAATCTTGTCTCCTCGTGGCAGACACACGAAAGGGCTGAAAAAGCAGTTTCCAAGTCCTTATCTGCAAAGAGAAAGAGATGATTGCGTTAACCTGTGTTATCAAGTGAGACCTGCTCTAATGCTCTTAACGCTTAGAAAGCCTTTGGAGGAGGTGGAAAGCAGAGCCAGATAGGCTGCATTTTGTTACTGTCTGATGCAAGCTAAAGAGCGCAGGCCCTATGACTTGTGAAGTGTGGATTTTCAATCCATATGCAGTCAAACAGTGCATCTCCCAGATTAAACTGTTCCTTGCAATTTTAATGTCCAGGTCATGTTAACCATGTTTTGACTGGTAGTCTGATACTACGCTATTAAAAGTGGCAATAACGCAATGGAGATCGTGTTTGGCTCAAATCGAATAGAACAAAATAAATTAGACCTGTACAAATTTCATATTTGTATGGGGGAAGATTTTTCTATGGCTAAACATCAAAACTGCTTTCACAAGCTATAAGTAGAGTTCGGAGTAAACAAACAAATATCAGTTGCAAATTAATATAACAAAGGTTTCATTATTAAGAAAGACAATTAATGAAGTAGTGAAATATTTCACTTACGGTGTAAGTAGACTAGGTGCCTTTGGTGGTGAGAATCTGAAGTTAAAAATGTATATTCTTATCTCATTTATATAGGACCGAATTTACAAAAAATGCACAAACAGCATACCATGAGCACGAACATTGTGTCATGCAAATGTGCAGTGCTGTGAGCCGATTCACAGAATGAAATGCGCTGAGAAACCTGCTGTGCAAAGAAAAATTGTAGCGTCCTGCACGCCCACGACGAGCCCAATTACCAAAAGAACATAGCGCCAGCAAAGTATATTGTGCCTCAATATCAACAGTAACATTGGCTTGGAAATGGGAAAGAAGGACTTTAGGAATACTGATAAGCAGTAAGTACCACTCCCACTGTTACACACCTTTCTACATTGAGCCTGCACCCACACATCAGCCCAGTATTCCAACCGATCTGCCCCCCTCTCAATTCTGCATTGGTTGTGCGCCCACACCTCATCCCAATAATACAACTTATCTGCACCCCCCAATTCTACATCGAGCATGCACTCAAACCTCGTTCTAGTACCCTGACCGATCTGCGGCCCCAACTATACATTGAGCCTGCACCCACACCTCATTGCAGTACAGCAATTGATATGCATCCCCCAATTGTACATTGAGCCTGCACACAGAACTCATCCCAGTACCCACCAAGCTGTTTCCCCAATTCTACATTGAGCATGCACCCACAGCTCGTCCCAGTACCCTGACCAATCTGCATGCCCAATTTTTCATTGAGCCTGCATCCACAACTAGTCCCAGTACCACCACCGATCTGTGCTGCCCAATTCTACATTGGGCCTGCAGCCACCCCTCATCCCAGTACCCTGACAAATCTGCGCCCCAAATTCCATTGAGCCTGCACTCACTCTCATCACACCACACTCACTGTACTTCCTCAAATGAATGGCCTTAACAAGGTGTCAGCGCACATACATGCAACCCAAATACACATCACCATAATGCCCACAATTATGTAGCACATCCCCAGCAACAGCTGGTCCATGACAGTCTGTAAAATACTGTTAGAATTAGCTTGCTGCAGATGTCCATGATGAAGCTCTAGCCCACCTCAATGGCCAATCCGCACTCCCACGTCATTTTGCTAAAACACTTCCTGGACAAGGAGTTACTGTATGTTCCCTCCTTACCCCTTTCATGTAGGAAGTCAACAAGCAGACTCCCACAACTATACCCTAGGTGTTGGCTGGAGAACACACAGAGCTGTATGCTGGCCCACAGTCAGCATCACTTGTGAAAAGAGTACAGTCAAATACACAACAGTAACAGATCCCCGCTCACAGACCCTAGAAAGTTCACAACAGGGTGGGGATCTAGTTGAGCATGATGGAGGTGTCAGCTTTACAATGTATTTAAGTGCAAGGACACTTGCCTCTGTGCATCACAGACCCTAGAAAGTTCACAACAGGGTGGGGATCTAGTTGAGCATGATGGAGGTGTCAGCTTTACAATGTATTTAAGTGCAAAGACACTTGCCTCTGTGCATCTTCTACACTCATGGCTCATTTTAGTGTTAAGCACTTAAATTCCTCAACCCTTCTGGCCTGCATCTTCGATGAACATCTAGCAGATTTCACCATTCAACATCATCATATGGCATCAGTGCTTGTGTTTCGAGGACGATCAGCTCTTTAACGGTTTGCCCCTGGGTCACACTCTGCTGCACAACAACTTCCAGCAACATAGTTTGTGCCGCTACACTGTAGTCATTTGCTCTTCAGGTGATATAATTTTAATATGTTGATATTTATCCCATCCTATGTGAATCTCTTTATGGGGTCTTTTGAAATAGAACATGCATGGAAACATACAGCGTTCATAGAAAATTAGAATATTATCTGTTGGGTACGCTATAATGCTGACATCTGCATTGTATGGGACAGAGACAAATGGTCCCTTCACAAATATGTCAGGTCTTTGAACACCAGCAATAATAACATCCAATTGACCATGCATGTAAGTGCTGAGAGGATATATTTCTTTTATTTAGAGTTCTATGTGGAGAATAACACCACCCAAACTACCTTATATACAAAATCAGAAGTAGACAATTGCATACTACACACCCAAAGCAATCTCACCAGACATATTATAAGAAATATCCCATCTAGAAAACTCCTCAGAATTAAGAGAAATTGTAGGAACACTGAGGACTGTTTGAGACATGCAGAGATGATAATGGAACAATGTAAACAAAGAGGTTACAATCAAAACAGTCTTAACAAAGAAACGACTAATGTCAATAAGAGAGAAAGAACAGATCAACTAGGCAATAGAACAAAAAGTCAACAAAGGAATTAACAGAAACATTAAGACTAATTACAACCTACAGTTCAAACACACATGTGATGTGAAACATTTTGAGCAAGCATTAGGACATTCTCCACTTAGATCAAGATCTAACCAAAGATTTGGAACCAGCAATTACATATCGGAAGGCACCAACCACCAAAAATCAAATAAGCCCACGTTTCTTCAAGCTCAAGCAAGAACCAAATGGCCTACAAACCATGTGGGACCTAAAACCAATCTTGGGAAATCAAAAGTGTGGTAACTGCAAAATATGTCCTCAAATGAAGAATGGAAAAGAAAAGATTCAATGACCTAATGGCCAAAACAGGAAATTTAAGCAATTCATGAATTGCAACACAATTTTTACAGTGCCTATGTAATAAACATTACATAGGTAGTACACTATGTGTTTTACAATTAATAATAATGGAACACCTTAGAGCCATTAAAAATGAAGACTCCAAGTTTCCATTGGCCAATCATTTCTACGCAGAATACCCTACTGAAACAGTAGAGGGAATTACATGTTTTGGTATAGAACAAGTATAGCCACCACCAAGAGGTGGAAACAAAGAACAGCTTCTAAGAAGAAAAGAGGCCAGATTAATAGACTTAATGGATACATGCATGACCAGTCTAACCAAGACAATGAAATGTCAACTTTCCTTTGAAAACATACATTCTCTTTATTGATACGGGTCGGCCCAAAATTTTGGAAATAAAAAGCTGAATGCGCTTTTAGTGCGCATTCGGCTTAGCCCATAATGCTGAACAAGGGGAGCAGAGGTTGCAGGGGGTGTCCCCCGCTCCCTTAGTTTGGCATTATGGGCTGCGGGGGTTGTGGGGGTGTCCTTCACATGAATCAATTGTAAAGAGGGGGCAAAAAGCCACATTCAGAAAAGCTTGAGTTACAAAATGCGAGCAAGTCGGCTCTGCTATTTTGTAACCAGAGATTTTCCAATACAATCTTTCAACGTAGATACGACTGATAGTTTCAAAAGACTAAAATGTGCCATAATGGGAAGAACAGCAATCCGGGGAGAAACACAATTACTATATAACCTATACCTTAATTTGAAACACTTAGCCCGGTGAAATACTTTGATTGCATTTGCTTTAACTTTTGTTATCTATTACATTTTAGGGGCAAAAACTCTTCTGAGTATTACCCTATATATGCAATAATGTGCATACATATTCTTGTTACAATCACATCTCCATTTAGAATAAAATGGTTTATATTATTGGTGTATATGTTTATGTATATATTTAAACACAAATACTTGTCAAAATCTGACAATGAATATTGTATATGTAACTACGTAGATCCAGATGGATTGACAATCCTCTGTTTATGTTCATGCTGTTATGAAACAGCGTGGAAAGCCTTCATTACGGGATGACCGCAGCAAAATTTGACATGATGACGTCATCGGGGTTGTAAACAAATAGGTGGCCATTTTGAAATGCTCATCCGTTCAGCGGGTTGGCATTTCAAAACCACGAGGACAACTGTATCCTTGAGCACCCTCATTAACAAGGTAACTAAGGAAACCCCTTTTTCAATGAAAACATTTCATTTTAAGAATAACCTTGATCCCAATGCATCACTAGTATGAACCTAGGAAAATTACTATTTAGGCATTTGCTACACGGTTTAGAAATTATTTATGAAGTCATGATCAATGAGATAATACAATTGGATTCAATACTTTCATATTACCCTATTGACTCAAAGTGTTCATTCAAGTTTGATAGCTGTCGCAATAACAAACGAGCCCCTTTGAGCAACTATAGTTCTAATATGAGTTCTGCAGTCCATTGAATCAAAGGAATCCAACATCCATTGTCATCACCCCCAATGCTTTGAAGCCATATGAGTTGTGGTAGTGTGAGTGCATTGATATGTACATGCAAGTAGCAAAGGGCCACCTAAACTGCTGTGGCACGATAAAGGAACACTATGCAGAAGAAAAAGCAATCTGGAAAAGTGAATGGGCAGAGGTGAAAAAGCAGCCTCCAGAATCCCCAAATAACCCAAGGCGTGAGCACATATGGCCAGATATCGAAACACATGTGTACCCCCAAAATGAGACAACATCTCTATGAAAATATCTCCTTTACCAAAATCCCCACCCACATGACCCTCCAGTAGACACACATTCAAAACTTACTGATCCACATCTGATTGAAAGCAAACATCCAATATCCCAGTGGCATGCATGGCATGAGACAACCATAGATTGCTACCCACACCATTGCAATGCTGCCTACCCTAGGGGTGAAATCAATGTCCACATGTCCATGGGCAAGCCGTTGAAAGTAAGGCCACTTTGCCGACCTCAAACAACCCCCACCATTCATCAACACACCTGAAAACATTTACAAAAGGAAATGCCATGGCCACCAATGCCTACATAGCTGACTCACCCATGCACACTATGGACATTAATGAACTCCATGCCTGTACATCCAAGCACAAAAGGTAGTAATCTACAGATGTGTTGGAGAAACACGTGGACATTGTTCAAAATCAAAATGTCACCTGCCTTCATCAACTATAGTTAAAAAATGGCCAATGGCCACTAAGCCATCAGACAAAAATTTTACACTGACCTGAAGTTTCACCCATGTCCCCCAGAAAATAGACCAGGTTCACTATGAGTCAGAGTGTGCCCGAAAACCTTTTGGCAGTCATAGGGCCATCTTAGTTAAGAATCATGTGATGACCAAAGGAGCACATGTACAAAGTACCACAAAAGAAGACATATAACAGCGACCCAAGTGCTGCTGCAAATGGCACAAAGACACTGCAAACATTTGAACGGAAAAAATATATAAATGTATGATAGAAACATAATGGGAAACTATGTACAAATATGAACACCAAATAAAATGAAAGGAAAACTACAACGACAGAACTATGAACATGAGTCAGCGGGCTAGTCCATTGAAATATTTGGCAACGCCTTGGCAAAGGCTGATTCCCCCTCAACATCGGCCTCGTGCAGGCGGACCTCTGTAGTTTCATGGGAGGCTTGCAGGGCCTCCAACATCCTGTACTAAATCTCCTCTGTTACCCTGCAAGACTCCTCCAGAATGGAAGCCCATGCCTGTGCCAGCCTCTCTGCAGCTTCAGCCCTGGAAATTGCAGTCTCATGTGCCCGCTGCCTCTCCTCATCCTGATCCATAAGTAATTGGACCTGGAATGACCCCACGGCATGCCCCCATCATATTGCCGCCTGCCTTGCCTGCTGTACATTTAATCCAGGTTGCCTCCTCCTGACATCTATCCTCCCAAGGAATTGCCTCCTCAGCACCATCATCTCTTGCTGCCTGGCAATGCATCTCTGGCACAGCTTCTCCTTCGAATGGATGACAGTCTGAGACGAGGGAGTACAGCACCTGAACTGGCACCACTTTGCTGGCATTCCTCCACAGCATGTTCCCCTGTAGGTTCCTGGGCTGGTTCTGTGACCACCTCATCTGCCTGTGTACTGACTTCCACCTCAACCAGGGACAAAGGAAGATCCAGACTATCCAATGGTGGGACAGAGGAGGCCATGGTGTTGGATGGCATGGAGGTCTCCGTTTATATTGACTGGTGCACAGATGAGGCTGAGGCGGGCTACTGCAATGGCCTGTCCAGAGAGGCTACCACCAAGAAGTGTTGGTGCCAGTTGTGACAAGAGGCAGACCAACTGAATGTGATACTGTGCAAACAGTTAATGAGTAGCATGCACAGCATCACTGAGAGATGTCTGTTGCTTTAAACTACCCACCAGCAGTGGCAGCAGTGCATTGTGGGTGACCTCATTGGCCAGAAGTGTAGGATAAGCTTAAGTGGATGGATCAGACATGTGGCTAGTGCTTCAGCAGATGACCCTGGGACAGGAGGATGTGCTGACCCCTCCATGGTGAACTGCTCAGCCTCCTGTCTCAGGGCCAGGTGTGCAGCCTTCACATCCCCCTCTGCACCCCCACCTGACACTGTGGGAATTCAGTCAATAGCCTCCTCCTTCTCCTCCATCAACCCTAACACTTCTAATGAGGTTTCCATGCTGTGGGACCCCTCAATGGTTAGGTCGACTCTACGCTGTTCCTTTGTGGCTGAGGTGTCCTCTACAATGATGGGATCGAGGTGCTCCTCCTCAGCACCAGTGCCATCAGATGTTGAGGCTCCCATAAACGCATGGTTCTCCGAAGAGGTGGATGTAATTGGGCATGCCTGGGGGCTGTAGCATCTTCTGAAGGCCGTGGCCCTGGCATACAGGTCCACAGCAGATGTTATCTCTTCCTCAGCCGCTGCCACTGTAGAACAGGGAGGATACAACAAAGGAAAACATCCTAAGTGCCTAAACAAGTTACTCTCTTCAATTGTATAAGTATAAGAACACATGCACTTTTAGTTTAGATTGTTGTGGTTTTGACAGTGCCATTTGGTCACAAGAAAACATTAAAATAGGGTGGGAACACCATACTTGGCCACAAGAAAAGCATTGAGGAGATAAGTACAGACAGATGTCTGTGGATTAAGAAACGTGTATTTGTTGTAAAATGTAATACTGCTGCTTTAAGCATTTTTAGTCACTTTTACTCACATCACTTATTTTTGTGAACAATAATTCACAGAGAGGATCTGAGACTGATATTTGGTGCTATTGAGTTGTTCTAGCATATGCATACAATAATATTACAATGTTTTATTTTGTGTACATTAAACTATTGAGCACAGACATTTTCCTGCAGGGACAACATGTTTTGAACTGAGAGTGACTGAGCGAGAATGATGATGATGATAGATGTTTATTCAGTCATGAGAAACACATTTGTCTCCCATCGGTGTTCTTTTTTCTAGCTGTGATCTCGTCCCAGATCCTTTGACATCCACAGGCCCCACACTGTTTCTGCAGATTGAAGAGGGAATCATAATGCATAAGGACCTGTTCACCACAGATGCCAACTTCAGGAGCAGAGAAGTTGACAGCCTTCAACCTCGCCACCTTGGGGTGCTGGTAGATGTTGCAGACATGGTGCACCTGTGGCTAGCGCGGTGAACCTGCACCCTGACTGTACCTGTGAAGCTGTGATCATACTAGGGAGGTGTGGAAGTCCCTATATTAGGCAGATGAAGTGGTCAAAGAGCTTGCCATGGCTTCCACAGAAGAACAAGTAATGGAGGAAAATGTGGCAGTTTAAGTGGTCAGCACACAGTAACACTCTATCAAGCAGCAGGAGATGTTGATATAATGAGGCAAAATATTGAAGGAGGAGGCATCAAAATGTTAGAATTCAAGGGAAAAGCAGGGCACAGATGTCTCTAGTAGATCCACAAGACAGCAGAGTGACAAAATCAGAGGAATAGCCCTATGTGCTTAAGTTCCCCTCAGCAGGCAGCACACGTTGTGCATGAGCGTATATGCTGCATAGTGCTGTACATAGTGTGCACACACGTGCTTCACACGTGAATGGTGTTTTTGTAGCATGCATGGACATGGAGATCTTTTGGGGTACACAGCGGAAACACAGCATACTTTGTTGTAGCTGGAAATTTGTCCTATTATTGCACCATGCATGAGAGGGGATCCTGGATGGGGACGAAGGCAGAAAAAGGGGCCACTTTCAAAACCTGGTGATAAGGTTACAGATGCCCCAGTACAGCCAAGGCTCACAAGGGCCAATAGGGGACAGCCTGCAGTGCAGGAACAGGCACCACCCCAGGGACAACCACAGGTTTGGGAGAAGGGGGAGACACAGGAAGAAGCGCTTCTCTGAGAAGTTGCAAATCCTCACGGATTATGTACACAAACAATAGTTTAACCTGTACTCTTGGGCTAGCAGTGCCTTTTCTTGTAACCCAGCGATTGAGGCTGTGGCAAGAGGCCACATTGTTGATAAATGTCTGTGGGGTGCAGAGCCGCATTGAGGAAGTGGTCCAGAAAAGGATGGTTGACCTCATTAGGTGTACCAAGGAGACTCTTGGCAGCAATGTGGCCTCTGCGCAGGCTACTGGTGGTGGATCACCACATATTGATGATCTGACTCCATTTGAAGAGGATGCCAGTGGCCTCATCACAAGTGAGCAAGAGGTTGGCGCAGGAGGAATGGACACCTATGCTGCCACATCAGATGAGTGTCATGTGTGCATTATGTTCATGCTTCCCTCACCACATGATTTGCAATCAAATGTTTTTGTAATGTTGATTGGTGGTCCTTCTCACACCTATATGTGTCAATGATCTGCAAGGCACATGGCATTGGACTCAAAGTGTCATGACTCTGGTTAGTGCAGCGTCAACCCAAATGTTGGCACACATGGAGTCACAGTCAGGCAGTGGACATGCTACAATGTCAGTGACAAGTTGCATGAGTGGGTGTCCTTTGTAGAGGTTGTAGTGGTTGGCTTAAAAATATTTAAAGCAATGGTGAATCCACATTTGGAAATTCTCCCTCATCCATGATAACTGCAGTAATGCATCCATGGTCACTTCCATCACTTGTGCATCATAGAAGGTGCATGCTTGAACTATGATTCTGGTTGACATTGAACTTACTGCACACATTACTGTGTACCGAAACATTTAATAAGACAAATACACCTATATGTGCCAATGATCTGCAAGGCACATGGCATTGGACAGAGAAAGTGTCATGATTCTGGGTAGTGCAGTGTCAACCCAAATTTTGGCTCACATGGAATCACAGGCAGGCAGTAGACATGGATATGCTACAATGTCAGTGACAAGTTACATGAGTGGCAACACAACTTCCTGCATGCATGTTTTGTCAGTAGGGTAAGGCATGACACTTTCACATGTTGCACATATACATGGATGAAGTGGTGAATGAGTTTAGCAATGAAGGATGGAACGCCATGTGTCTATTACATCTTGCACTCTCATATGTATGTAGGTATGGTCCCCTACTCCACCAATCCATGGCTTGATGTCAGACCTAATGTGAACTGACATGAATGCACAGAGTTTAGAATGTTAGGCACCTGTGCTTTCCACATGCTTAGCTCATATGTTTGTGTGTATTTGAAGATGGCCAGGAATTGCACACACACCCATAATGTGTCATTATACACTGTGCATGCGAAGTCATGGACATTACTTTCTACCAGTACAGTTTTAGACAATGAAAAACACTGTGGGGATGATTCACTGAGCATTTCCATATGGGATGGCAGCATTATAAAATGCAAGTGTGAATCAGGCCCTATGTGTTCAGTGATTTTCCCACAGTCCGTGCAGGCCTTTCACAGGGTGCAGGGTGGCAACACTCATATAGAACTACCATAGCAAATCCAGTGCCAAGGCAGTGTGCAGCACATGTAATGGGTTTTGGGAGTACACACTCTTGAACGTCCTGTAGTGGACTTGAGTGGTCAATGCTCACTCTACCAGACACCTACTTAGACAAACAGAAGGTCCTGACAGCCTTTTGTGACATGTTCAACGGCAATAAATGCCTCATTTATTTAGAGTTTTGTATTGTATTAATGTATACAAAACCTTACACAAAGAGACAAAAGAGACAGAATACAATGTTAAGGATTCTAAAGTGGAGTCACACTCCTGACCAGGACTTTTGATACTGGCCAAGGATGCATCGCACAATTAAAACACTTTATTTATTATGAATTCAGTTGACAAGGCACCCAACCCATCTCACATCCCCCTTTACCAATACCCAAGGTCGCAATGGACCAGTAACCAGGCCGGTGTGTAATAACACAATATTTATTTATTTGTAAATTCCAATGAAAATCACACAAATTTAATATAGGGCAGCAATCACCAGAGTGGTGATAATTACACTGTAAAATTATAGAACACACTTAGTTTGACCGTTTAACATAAAAAACCCAATGCAAAATTAAATAAAAGCAAGATTAATTTTCAGGTGTTTTTTTCCCCCCGATAGCACCACAGTTAATATTTCCCCCTGCAACACTCCCTCAAACCCCCGTTAACCAAATCTTGTGTGGGTAGAAAGGAGAAGCAAGGAGTCATGTATACTAGGCAACAAACCGAATTAACATCCGGCCTTCCGCCTCTGAATGGCAGGCAAAATCAGAATTGAAAACCCTAGAAATTGAGCAAAATAGCACTCAGAATTACTAAATATTTGTTTTACATGTGCGGTTGAATGAATGAGGTAGAAATGAGTATAGCAGCATCAAAGAAGTCAGAAAACTAGAGAACTACAAGGCAATGTACTAACAATGGGCATACAGTTCGAAAAATCAACTTTGGAAAGAAAAACACAGTGCATAAAAATCACACATGGAAAAATTGCAAATGATTCATTTCACTGGTTTAAGTAGCAAAACGGTTTGAAATTTGAGCTAAAACAGGCAAACTCGGAATTCGGTTTTTATGCTACATTACAAAGACATGTCACAGGCAGGATATGCAAGTGAAAGGGTAACTCTGAATGGATGACCGTATGTGATTTGTGCAGGTAAAGGAAAAATCGTTTTTTAAAATGAAACTAGTTGCACAGGGAAAATCGGTTTAAAAGAAAAATGACAAGTTTTACTAATACTATATTTTAGTGGCTAGCAAAGAGGAACATCGCCGGCAACACAGTTACTTTGCAAGTGTAACCCCTTCACACCATGCGTCTCTTTAGATGGGCATTTAATTCATTTATTCCAAATAGTGCTAAGGGCTTCTACAACAGGCTAAAATGATTGGGAAGAATGGCGCTAACACATGGAGATTACTACGGATATTCCTAAGAACAGCGTACACAGAGAATTCTGACAATTTTAAGTATATGGCTAAGCAGTTTATAGGATTTCTATGGGATTGGACATAATCCAAGGGAACAAAGTAAGGGATGTAATTTTTGGGGAGGAGAAATACTTACAAATACTTGAGTGGGGTAGCTTGGACAGCTAACCAGGTCTCTGGACAGGGGACAGGAATCTGGTCACTGCACAGAGGCTAGGCTCTCCTCTATGGACTCAGCGAGGCAACTGGGGTCTGGTATCAGTGTATAGCGAGGGGCATCAGCTGGGCAAAGCAGGACTGGTCTCAGGATGATCACAAAAGGGGTACCACAGCCTTTCCCCCTTTCTCCCTGAATTATTGGGATCTTTGTGGGGTTTAATTATGGATGATGGCACTGCCTGGATAAATCAGCTAGCTCTGGCCTGGCTTCTGGAACCTGGATTTTTGCAGGGTAAATATGGAATGTCTGGATCTCTGGATGTGCTGGAGCTGGAAAGTCAGAAGAGAGTGTGTCCAGAGCTCCCTATGCCTCCCCTTTATAAAAGGAGCATGACAGAGTATTTTTACTATGTGGGCTGAACTAAGCTAGGCCTACCTCTAAATTGGGTAGGTCCAACTGTACGGTTGCCTCCTCCCTGGAAGCAGATTGGACTGAACGAGGTGATTCAGTTTTATTGTGTGTGCTTTTATGATGTAAAGGGCCATCCCACAGTTACTTTTGCCAAAATCGGTTGTGACACAAAAATGCAGTTTACAGTTGTTGCACTTTTGAAAATCACATAGGCAGATTCCATATTTTACACATATCCTGTCATTCCAACTCCAAAGTTTGTACGATGTTGTTTAGTCCTTCTAATAATCTTTTGCAATTTCTAATGGGAACCGTCTCCCCTAAATATCTACAAATCGATACACTAAAGCCTATCAATGTGGGACATATTTGCATCTTACTTTCCTAACTGTGTCATGTACATTTTTTTTCAGAAGTGTCATTTTTCTGGCGTTTGCAATACCCCATGCTAGAGAGGGCCACATCTTGTTTTAAAGGCACAAACATTACATTCAAACTGTTAAAATGTCACATTACTGCACTTTCAGTTTGCAGAAATTAAAGTTTTAAGAAGAAAAGTCTTGTGACCCAGCTGGGCTGGCTTTGTCCCCAAAGAGGGGCAGTCTTTCCACCCCCCAAGCCAATGTCTCTCTCTGGCCCACTGGCCCAGAGGTTGTCATGACAACTTCTTTGATCCTGGCAGTTGCAGCTGAGGCGAGGGGTCACCAGGAATTCACACCTATGTGTCCTTGCAGTCCATTGTCTCATGATGGAGCAATGCCAAGCAATCTGATGAGATTGTGAAATCCCCCACCTTGACCCTTTTCATGTGCCCAGGGGGCTGGACCATTTGGGGGAAGTAATTCTGTTTCCAGGAGAGGCAGGGCAACTTTGAAGTGCCTGCCTTCCAAAAACCGGTTTGACAGCAAGTTCTGTAGTCTTCAAACAGCTTTTAAACATTTTGTTTTCTTCTTTCACAAAAGCCAAGTCTTTTTGGGTCTAATATCATGTATATTTTATAGCACCCCCCCCCCATGTACAATCAGCTTTCTGTGCACACACAGGGCATCATTTTAACATTTAATTTTAAAAGATTGTCTTGCTTGACAAAAGCATCATTTCACACGTGGGTTAATTCTACTTGGATGTCACTTTGACAGGTGTGATTTTTCCTCGCATCCATATTCTGGACATTATTTATAGCCCTAGTCAATATCTCATGCACAGAAAACTGTCCAACACAATGGTTCTCTGAAACTGACATCAAGCAAAAGTAGAGAGCTTTTCTGAAGAGCTTGGATGGTGTTAGGTTGTTGCTAAGGGTAAATGTTTCCTGTGTGGCTGGAGTGAATTTCTCTGCTATTTTACAGATTTGACTTGACACATCATGCATTTCAGGGAGGAATGCCCTCCTTTGCTGGTGTATGGCCTGAAGATAGATGGGCATGAACGTGTCTTACCGGAACCACTGTGTCATGTTGAAAAGATGGAAAAGGCATCAGTGCCAAGCCATTTTAACACAAAATATTTTCTTTTCCAGTGGGAAGTTTTCAGCTGGCAGCATAGCAGCGTTGCACTAGGCTGCTTTTGAATTCTTTTTGGTGCACATGAAGAAAAATAACTTGCAGCAATTCTCAGGGTGTTCTATGTTTCATCCCACCCCATATGTGCCTGGTAAAGACAGCACAGCCATTTCTTTGGTGACTGCAAAACGCAGTTTTGATGCAAGGCAATAGTGCTCAACAGAGCCAGCGCAGCAATTCTGCTGGTGACTGCTAAAGTGCAGTTTGGTGATTTTTTGGGAGGAGTTTCTGCTGGGCTGGTAAATATACCCCACAACAATTTGCAAAAAATATTACAAATTGATGTATATATAAGAGTCTTTATCAAAACTATTACATATATCTTCTTGCATAAACAGAGAATTACCTCATTCTAAAATTCAACAATTCATTTGACCACATTCAAATATTTCAGTGTTGTGATTATTAGAACCAATGCCCAATTACATGGACAGCAGGTTTACTTGTACAACAGGAATGTGACATGTAGTGTGCTTAGGCTACCATTGTGCTTGTTATAATGGCCACATTGATGCCAGACTTTACTGAAGGGCCAGTTAAAATGTCTGATGCATGAGTAGTAGGCACCCATGTGTCTCTAGGAATTTGATTTTAAATATGCATGTTCAGCTGGGTAGGTCTCTGAATATTGTTGTTGGCTTTGTGCAGGTGAGGGCACAGCAGATGAAGAGGAGGAGGAGATGGAGGAGGCTGAACCATCCTCCAGTGCAGCCTAGGGTGATGTGTCTGGTGAGAATCCCCTCCTGGAGCAGGTCATCATCAAGACTGCTGACTTGTCTTCTGCTGGTGCTGCCAAGTATGATGTGGGTGGCCTACTGAGGGACATGTTGGGGGGGGTCCGGTACTGAGTATTTCAGATCCTAAGGAGCTAGAACAAAGGAATACAGGAGCCAAGTATCCTGCAACCACGAGGCTGACCCGAGGAATCGCTGGTGACCCGCTGAAGGACTGCTCCTCTGCACTGCTGTCGCTTTGTGAAACCCTTTCTACCTCGGATCGAACGAGGAGGCCTGTACTGGTACTTCGACCCTTGGAATAGTGGGAACAACTATTCTCGGCATCTTCACCATCTCCTGCACTTAAGCCTTCGGAAGTGTCTCTGGGCCATCCAGCAGACTGACCAGCCTACCCAGGAGTCTTGCTCTGTAACCGCCATCAGGTTGTGTTGTATTACGAGTCCTTGTCACTCTCACACGATTCGTACACTTGGCATTCCCAGGTCTGAAGTGAGTAGTGCACATTGGGCCGAAATACACACAGCCGCTCCGTTGCCCTGCTGTGGTAACAAACTGCGGGTTTACTGCATTTGGGACGCCCTCAACTCAACTTCTGCTGCTGCTGCGGAATCTACACGACGACGAGACGTCCCCTGCTCCTATTTGAACCGGCCAGCACTGAAACTGACGCGGAGAAGCCTGGGTATGCTTGCATCGGGGACCGGTGAGTAGCATAGCTAGGAACTGGTCGCCCTCCTGCAGGAGCCCATAGCTTTTCCCCGCTGTGTCAAACAGCACACCTTTCCGTACTCACACTCTGCTTCTGGCCACAGTGGAGGCTGCGCTTGAGTCGCGGAGCTCTGTTCATCTTCATTTGTACACCGAACTAAACTGCCCGATTCCCTCAAAGAGACTCCCCTTTTGGCCCGTTGGCACCAGCGTGTGCAGGTACTTTTGAGCACAAGGCTCCACTCTTCATAGGGCTTGGACTTCCTTTTAGTTAGGTGCCTCTGAAGGCGGACTGGGTCTAATTATTCGCACTGCCCGTTTTCCTCCCCATCTAGGTGGTCTACACATTTCGTGCGTCTAACTCGTTAGACTCGTTAGACTCATTTGTATTGGTTTGGTACGAGTTGGTTTACTGGAGTTTTATTGTGATTTCTCGCTACGGTCAATGTTACAAAGGCCTTGTAATAAATGTGTATATATTTTTAATATAACACCTGTTTGGAGTAATTTGTAAGTGTCCTTGCTTTGTGTGCTCATTGCGGGCTTTCAGTCACCCTCACCCCTCTTGAGACCTAGTCTTGACCGCCGCGATCGCTACCCTGATTGGTCTGGCTTGTCCAGAGGTTACCCTGTTCCAAGAAACTAGTTGGCCTTCTGAACCTCTGCGCCTCCAGAACAGAGTTCAGAAATCCGTCTTAACAGTGTTCAGTGCAAGGTTTATTTTTCCAGCGTTCAGTCACTTTGCACCTCCCTAAACTTTCTGTAAAGTAGGACCATAGGGGCAGAGGCCTAAACTCCTGGCAGGACAGTCCTGCTGGTAGTTTGTTGCCCCTACCGGCAGACTCGGAGTAAGCTGGTCTTGGAAAAATCCTAGAGCTGGTAGTACTGGCTATTTTACCAGCAATATTGTTTCCTGGACCGGCTTACTCGTAATGACCCACAGTCTTCAAACAAGTTTCACACACACACATACACATTTTATAAAATGCCACAGGATAATGAAATTAAAAACAAATGTTAATTCAAAATTAGCAATTATCCAATAGTCTTTTACAAATAAAAACATCATTGTAAAGTATTTGACAGGTATTTAAAACTCACTGAAGGGTCCATCAGCAGAGACATTTTATGTAACAAAAGATATACCAAATATATAGAGAGCTAGATGATACATGATATGTAAGAACCCAATTATAAAGATTAAAGCAAACAATCAATAAAAGTGATAGACAAAGTCAAAACCCATCCTAGAAATCCATACCAAAATAAAACCTCCTTACACCCTGTTAGGCAGAAACCTGTGCAGTTCCCTTAGGGACCACTGCAAAAGATTTAGGACTACAGGTGGTTGGCAGTAAACCCAATTGGTAGCAGTCTGTACCACCCAGATTTACCTGGTAGCTGTGGCTGAGCAGTCAGACTTCTCTCAAGATGAGGTAGGCAGTATATAGAGTATACACAATAGGTACAGGGATACAGTAGCACAAGCAAACACTGACCAGAGCTTTGGTGTAAAAGTATATAATTATTTATTTAAAGACACACTTGTAAATTACACTAGCACAAAGAGAGGTAAATAAATGCAACACAGAGTCACTATTATATATATATATATATACACAACCCTAATTACTTATTCGACAAGTCTTAATGAGAAACACCACTTATTTTCAGACAGAGGTGAGCGCTTAACATAAGATGGCACTCTAATAAGTTATTAAAAAAGGAGGGAAAAGGCAAAGTTCTGAAAGCACACAATTTAAATACTTTTCAAAGAACCACAGTGAGGCAGGTTAGGCAAAGTCTACTGGAGAGCAAGGAAGTTCAAATGCCAGGCCCTCTTAGAGAGAGCAAGCGAAATGTGCCCAGGATCACACAGTGGGGTTATGCCCAAAGAGTCTTTGTAAAGAGTTCACAAAAAGATTGAGATCAAGTCAGGAAAAGTTAGTTAACAGGTCCCAGGCTAACCCAGGTTAGAAATTCGAGGATTTACTGTCACCCCGAACGATCTGTCGCAAGGGAAGCCAGGCGGGACACAGAACCTGAAAGTGGGAAGAATGCTCCAGCGGGGGCAGTTGTTCCGGGCAGCGGGTGCAAGTCGGTGTTTCGTCCAGAGGAAGAGGAGGTCTTGACGTGGAGGAAAGCTCAAGGTCATTGCGCTGCCAGTGAAGAAACCAGCCACGGAGTTTCCCGGTTACAAGGTACCACCCTTTTCTTCGCGGTAGTGGTAAACCGTGGTATTCCTGTTGCCGGGGTGCTTGGCACGGGCAAGGCGGTACGAGATGGTCCAGGAAGGTGAAAAGACGGGCAAACTGGTTATCCCCACCAGTCAAAGGAAGAAGGCTCTCCGGACTGGAGATCTCCTCTGTCGTCGGGAAAAGTGGTGAGACAGTTCAGCAGGGCTCCACCGGTGGGGTCGTCATTGCAGGTCGGCTCGGCTTCTCCCTCCTTGGATTCTTTAGGTCCTGTGGCGACTTCTGAAGTTCCAGTCCCCAAAGCCCTGCTTTTATGCAGAAAACCCCCATTCATTCAGCCTAGCTGTCACTCAAACATGCTAAATGGTGAGCCGGGCGGCTCACCACTTGGGCCAATCACACAAGAGTGCGACTTGAGTTGCCGAGCCAACTCAGTCCAGGGTGCCTAAACCCCCTCCCACACCCCCTGTGGTACCCAGACAGAGTGGCACCACTTTTGGAGGCTTCTGTGGAGAAGCCCACCAAAAAGTGGAACAAAGGGCTCGACTTGGGTTGGAGTCACAGAAGTGAACACAATCGCCATTTTGGAACAAAGTTTCGGCAAAAAATACCAACCGGTGGATTTATATTCATTTAATAAACCAGCAGTATGTTCGAGGCTATTTTAAAAAGTGGTAACCTCGAACAATGGGAAAATCCCATAGGAATATATTTGCGGTCGAATATAAAAAGTAGTATCCACTGCCACCAGCCAAAACTCGGTCGGGGGGACTGGACAGTGCCCCCTCGAACAACAGACCCCGGGGCAATCGAATTGCCCGACCAGTACATCCACAATAGGATGGTTTGTACTGGTTCTGTTCACAATTTGAGACTAGTAAAGCCAATGGTGACTTTACATGCCCTGGGAGACAGTAGTCAGTCCCAGGGTATGGAGTCTATGTTTGGGGGTCACTATGACACCCCTGGGTTACAGCACAGAGGGTGATGTATAACCCATCTACCAAAAACACATGAAGCCCTATGGGGTAAAGGACCCCATAGCCCATAAAACACATACAGAGTCAAAGGAACACCTCAAATCATGTCTAAGAGTGGGAGGAAAAGAGTCTCACTCTTAGCAGGAGAAAAAAATAAACCCCAAAAATCCAGCAAAGCTGCTGGGGACTCATTAGGTTTGGGAAATTAGCCTTTACAGAGAATTCTCCCTAACACACCCTGAGCTTCAAGCAAACAATTGCAGGTGGTAGACAAGAAATCAAGGCAAGGTCAACAGACATTAGTAGATTTAGGGTAGGCATGTGTGTTCCAATGTAGAGGCCAACGTCCTTCATGTAAAGGAGGGAGGGCATCCAAGGAGGTCAGACAGTGGCTGATCCACTGGTGATTGATGCAAGATGATAACTCTTTAGTAAGTGGATGGCTATTAGTGATCACAGTAGCCTTCTCACTTAGGGCTCTAGAGGACACATGACCCTACACACCAACAGTGAGATCAAGGGTATACTCTCCGGGTAAGCTCACAGATGTGTGCTTTGACTCCATGAACGACCGCAGGATATTGCCACAAAGCTGCCAACAATTCTCTCTGCTTACTCAATTGTATCACACTTTGCTGGACTTCTGTCATCTAACTTTCAATACATACTCGCCATCACTACTAAGTGATTGCTATAAGAAAGCATGCCTGCTTCCCTTCTTGACGGTCTATTGTGTTTTTTCTTCCCCTTTTGGTAGGGGATTAAACATGAAACCAGCCTCTGGTGGGCATGTGCAGCCTAATCAGTTGTAATTTATTGATTAAGCCTGTGAATTCCATTCTACTGAGCAAGAGTCAAAGTCTGTGATTAAGCGTTTGTGTAACAAGTAAATATCAGAGCAGTATTTAATTCATTCATGCTTGACACTTGTACACTGTGAATATCACACTTGCAGTTGTGATGCTGTACTTTGGCTCTGGAATTTTCATAAAATAAATCAGAGTGCAACCTCTGGCATCAGTATTACTAGCATAAACAACAAGCATTGGCAAGGCCAACAGTTTTGGAATTTTGCTTAGGCATGGTAAAGGGATTTGCCAGTCACTAGTGGTATTAATTGGCCATCGATGGTACCACAAATGGTGCAAGTACCTGGGCATGTAATAGCAGTGCCCGGTAAATGCCGAATAATTATGCACAAGCCAAAACTGTTGGCTTTGCAAATAATAGTTTTCAACAGGACTTCAGTGAAGGACATGAGTAGTGCTTGGAAATTGAGAGGCTGAAGGCAGACCTGATTAAGACATTTGCATTACACAAGTAGCACATTTAAAGCACATTTACAGCTACAACTAAGTCATTGGCCCTCATTATGAGTGTGCCGGTCTGGAAAAAAAGCTGGTAATACTGGATAAAACATTTTTCCTGGATCGGCACAATCCGAGTTTGCCAGTAGGGCCAGTGTACTGCCAGCAGGCCTGACCTGACAGGGAGTTACGGCCCCTGCTGGCACGGAATACCCTCATCACCCACCGGCACCATTACTACACATGCCGGTGATAGGGGCAGTCCCAATGCATGGAGTCTTTTGGGACTCCATGGAATGGGAACTTACCTAAATATTATGGGTGCCAGCAACAGCGGTAACACTGGGCTATCAGGCACAGGTAACAGTAATGCAAGTCTGCCGATAACCCGCCGGTAGCACAAGCGGGTTACTGGCAGACGCGTAATGCTAGCCAGTAACTCTCAGAAGACTGCTTTGAAAAAACACTGGCATGCATGACAATATAGAGGTTTGAGTGTAAGGCTTAATAATGCAAGCTCAAAGAGATCCCAGAAGGATTTGTTTTGGACTTAGCAGGGCAGAAGTGGGCGGGAATTGCCATAGAGATTAGCATGGTTATGTGTAATCAATGGGTAGATAAATAACCAAACGGCACCAATAAGGTGTGTGTTCCTCCTCATATGCCATTTCTACCTAGCTGTACTCTAATGCAACATTTTCATCTTATATAGCCAAAACTAAAATCAACTGGAAGATGACATGTTGCACAACCAATGTCATCCAGGGGGTACTGAGTTGCCCAATTACCAGATGGAATATATTTCCAAAATCTGTTAGACAGCCTCATGTAGAGGTTTGCAAACAGAGCAAATGTATCCCATGAGTGCTATAATTGCCTTTCAATGCCATCCAATGACAAGCAATTAAAAAACGAAAGTAAAAGCAGTTGACTGTGAAGGAGGTGATACCAGATGCTGTGATTCATCCTGGTGTAGACTATGGACCTCATTACGAGGCTGGAGGTAGCCTTGCCGGTTTTACCAGAAAGGCTACCTCCAAACTCACATCTGGGTCGGCACCTGTGAATGGACTATTACCGGGCTATTCCGGCCCAGCCGGACCCAGTAATTACCCTTTCACGTGTGGAGGGCCCGGTACATCCCCATTTGCACCCCTTAGTGCTCAATGGGAATGGGGAGGGTGGTAGCACCGGTACCGTTAATAATGGTACCAGTGCTACCATCATGTTCTGCTCACGGGTGCCAGTATGGCCACCAGTTCAGACCTGGTGGCTGCAAGGGCACCCGCGAGCAGAACTCCTAGTATGGCGGTACGGTAACAATGGTGCCGGTAGCAATACCGGTGCCATTGTTGCCTTACCGCTATACTAGTAATGAGGCCCTGTGCCCCTAATTCACAGAGTGTTTTACAATGGGGTATTAGAACCAATATGACCTATGAGACTGGGCCGCTGTGATGTGCAAGAAGTGAGTGCTACAAGTTGAAAACGATGTTTCAAGGTTCAGAGAGGTTATGTTGAAGCAGAAGATTTTGGAAACTTTGAGCTCCATTATTAGTTTGGCTGTGTGGCCAAAAACGGTGGTAATGCAGTGGTAACGGATACATTACTGCACCACAAACTATGGGTTTGGAGGAAAGGTGGAGGAAAACCCTCCAGCAAACTGCTGGAGGTGATTTGGCCACCTTATCTCCAAAGAAAATGTCATTTGGTGATATCACGCAGATCATGTAGTGCTGAGATACCACCATATTCATAATGAGGCCTTTATCTGATAAAGAATAAGACATGAGTCACATATTGAAGCATCCACGGCAGACAAGGAGTGGATATATAGCAATGGTTTAAAAAAAAATAATCAAATGAAGCGATTTCCCTCTATATAATAAAACAGCAAATGCAACACCACTGATAAAAAAAAACAATATTGAGATATGGGCTAATTTGTTTGGAATAACAATGTCACAAAAAAAAATAGTTCTCCAGCAATTCTTACCTCCATCTTTGCTTTGCCACAAAGTATTTTGATGATGCTCCACATTTTAGTCTAGAGGAGTGTGGGATATATTGACCAACTCAGTTGTGATTTACCATGCTGCATTTGCACAAGAAACAGCAATATAACTGTGCTGGCTCCTGTATGCGCCAGGATCTCCAAATTGTGTTTTACAACCACCAAAATAATGTCTGCACCACACGGCCATACACATTTCAGGCGGGGTGGAATAGAGTACACAACGCAGGAATGTGCCAGTGTGCTCTGCAACGTTTAACATGGATTAAAGTGAAATAGGCATTACCTTGCTGAAAACCCCCAAAATTCTGTTTAAAATGTCACTTTTTTCTACCTTTAAAGGTGCTGCTTGATGATAAACTCATCCAGTCCTTATGAAGCCACTGGGATAAAAGGGGCCCTGCAAAGCCCAGGATCAACCATTATGTCGCAGCAGAACTGGGCCTAATTCCTGAATGACAGCCCCTGTCAAAAATAACTTTGAAAAATTTACCAAAAACTCTGCTTTCACTCGCACAGGAAAGCACACATATTTCTCCACAATGTATCAAACATTAGCTATTTTCAATAGAACTTTACCTATCTGAACCTGGTTAGTTTCAGGTATCATAGTTCAGATAAAACTCATGCTTCCAGGAAAATGACTTTGGCTGCAAGGCAGTATTGCAAAGGCAGATGGGGCTGCCAAATCGAAAATGAATGAAAGAAACGTTCACAGTTTTTAACACATGTGGTAAAATGGGTTTTGCTGACTGAAGAAAAAATGGCCTATTTAAAAGTAAATTGTTAATGAAAGCCTGCTTACTTAGCAATGTAAAAGGATTATGTGGCTGGTGATAATATACACATAGGCTATTTTTATTCCACTGGTTTGTTAAATCAAGACTCAAAAATCAGGAAATAAAGACTTTTAAATCAACTGGGTGGAGTTGGCAAGCTCTAAAAAAAACCTGTTCTCCCAGTTGCTAGCCCTGTAACTTCCCATTGGAAGGGAGGCACACCATAAACCTCCAGGACAAGTTCACAAGCTCATCAGACATTCGTCTGTGCTCCAGGCTGGGACAATAGTAGTCCTGGGACACTCACCTGTGAAGTATGAAAGGGCAATAAAACCTTTGATTAGGCCTGGAAGGAAATGAAGAAAAAAAAAACCAGGATCAAGCAACAAAGGGACTGCCTTTTGGTGGCAGAGACTATATTATAAATAAACTTTAATGACTCTTATTTCTGTAACAAGAATTAGCAGAAATGTAAAAGTTTGCAGTGTTAAATCTAATTTCGTGGGACATCTTTTAAAACTTCGTAGAGCTCATTGCCGCATGGGGAACAGAAGTTACGTACTGTGACAGATTCACCTCCTGATTTTACCTAAGATCTATAGGTACACCCCAACCAAAAAACCTCACTCCAAATCAGCGAATTTCACACGTTTTTTTAATCAAAAACCATTTGGTTAATTTCAGGCGGGTATGAGCATTTTTACAAACTTTTACACGTGTTATTTCTAACTATCAATTGTTTTAGACCTTCCATTCATTTTTGCATTGTATGCTTTCACTCAATCTATTGCTTATGCTTGCTTGTAACTTTCCAGTGTTGCTCCCGTAAAGAGGTGTACTGATTTAAGGATTTTTGCACACATTCATTGTTTTATTCAGCCATTTCCAAGTGTCATTTTAACATTGCAAGGGTTTGAAATCCGTTTTTCTCTCTGGTTTGGTTGAGGGAAGGTTGGATTTGAATTTAGTTTCTTATTCCCCATTCCCGATTACCTGCTGCTTCCTTATATCTATTTAGAATTGATTATTTGTGGGTTGAGGAATATTGCAGGGGGAAATCCTAACTTGAGTGGTAACTTTCCAAAAATTCAAACGTTTCTGTATTCTCTGGTGTTTTCTATCTGTGTTGCCAAAGGATTAATTTAAGTGCATTGTTCACATTCCTATTTGTTATTGTCAACCCATTGGTGATTGCTGCCCCATATATTAAAAAGTGTATGATTTTCTTGAATTTCTAAATAAATAAATATTGCCTTTACCAACCAGCCTGGTTCCTGGTCCATTGTGGCCCGTGGTGTTTGAATAAGGGGTGTGATATGAGTGGTGTATCTCTCAAATATTGAACCTATATATATAACAAAATAGGCATTTCAGTTGTGCACTGCATACTAGGCTGAGACCAGGGTGTATCGCCTGATTGAAATACTTAACAGGAGCGGGTTCAGGAGTCTCTGGGAGCCAAGGAATATCTGCCACTGGGTTATGCAGACGTTAGCAGTGCTATTCGTTGTGCTCAGGGGGGAATTCCCCCAGAGCCACTATCCCTGCCCCAGACTATTTAGCAGAGCTGCACCAGCACACAAAGGGTAAATGAAAGAGATGACCGAGAGATGAGTTCTAGACATCATTGACCTCAACAGAGCTTGTAGACCCGTTCACACACTTACACACAAGGAGAGACCAGAGAAGGCTTTCAAACTGACACCCCCATAAGTAATGAACTGCAGGAAAAAAACAAATAGGACACACAACCAAGGAGCCATGGGAAAGCCACAGCTTTGTCAGGTAGCCTCCATCTCGGAACCACCTGATGCCAAGATGGTGACAACCTGTTGTAAATGTTCACCCATGGAACAGCTTGCTTTGAACAAAACAAGATTGATTGTGAGAAAACATACAAGGCTCTCAGGGATCTCCTGAAAAAATTAGGAAGAGCACCAGAGGAAAGGGGCAAGTAGCTCACACCAACCAATCCCAAAAATTGCCTAATGCTGAACACCTGAGACAAGAATAATTCACTGACTCTGGCACTGCCTTGTGAAAAGCCTCAGAGTCAGGATATAGGCGAGGGAGTAAGGAAGTCCTTCCAATAAGTTGTATGAAAAATGACAGCAGTAGGAAAGACATTTTCGAGAAAGGAGTGTCAGAGGAGAGACGAGGTGGAGGAAAAATTATTTAGGAGTGAGGAACAGGAGTAGAGAGTATTGCACTGGTTAAAGAAGGAGAAAAGAAACCAGGCCTAAAGAGACGTCAGTGGGAAGTGGTGACCTGAGAGAAGATAGGAGGAGAGGAGAGAGCAGGTCATGAGATCAGAAGAAGAAGTACTAACTGAAGCAGGTAGCTCTGTCTTGGGAACTGCAGACTAAGAACCTTACCCACTGCCTTTTGGAAGGGATGGCCCAAATGCTTGTGCACCGATACGGCGTTAAGTATATTGGGCACCAGAACCTGAGACCCTTGTATTTATGTGAACACCTGAGGATTGTGATACCAGAGAACGATCTTGGATACCTCATTTCTCTTGGCTGCAAGACAGAAGAATCACTTCAGCGTAATCCTGTACGAAGGGCAGTTAAAAGAAAAGCCTAACATCATACTGAAATCAAGGGGATTCTGCATCATCCTTGGAAGGCATTTCAGTGCCATCAGTCTTAAAAATGTTTTATTTTGGCACTTAAAAACACCCTTTGAACTACGGGTGACTTTAGAGCAAAGCATCTGGGTAAATGTAGTCCTGCCTTGGTCTTTGCTATATTGGGGAAACCTGGACTGAGGAAAGTAGATCATACTTATATTAGGAAACCCTTGCACTGTTTATTTTGCATACACTCCTTGTGGGGTTAATTCCCTCCCTAAAGTTGTCTTAGGCATTCTCCAAAACCTGTTCCTCTGACTGCCTTTCTGTTACTTGAGTCTATAGCCTTGCCGTGACAGTATTCTGGGCAAAGCTACAAATGTATTCACTGGGGATGCAATTGAAGAGCATAATACTACTTCTGGCATAAAACAAAAAAAAAAAACACCTACACTGTAAGATCACACAACACACAATATATAGTGTCATTATGCCTCATGTTACTTATGACCTCTGAGTTGATAAGAATTCAGAAACAATGCTTTTGGTGTAAGCCAAAAATCATACTCGGACAATGTAATCACGACATTGAATCACTGAAAATGAATTGAATGTTTTGAATGTAATGTTTTGGCAATGTTTTTTCAAAGGTAAAGTATGGAAGTTGGCCAATGCATTTTACATCGAAACAAAGTTATGCCCCCATTGTAAAAACAAGTTGATCCAAATTTGTATGAAGTTTGTCAAAGTGCACACATAGCCCAGAGGATATATTACAATTTTAGAAGGACCAGGCTTAGTTTATCGCTAAATCAGAGAAGCGATAATGTAGTCATTAAGTAGTCATTTACAAACCACAAGATGGTTGGGAGCGTTTTACCTATTGAGTTGAAAAAAAGCAATTGCCAAGACCTCATGGGGCAATTGGCTAATGGTGAATGCTGCACCTATCACACAGAGAACCATTTGAATGTATCAACAGAAAATGTATAGCATCTTAGAGAGCGGACCAATCATTTCTCAAGTAGAGACAGGATATTACTGAGGTCACGTTCAAGAATCCCTGTTGTCTTTTCATGGCAAACCAGGTTGTACCCAGGGACTCATTTTGATTAAAATCTGGTAAGTGATGTATTGTGGAACACTTTCGATGAGTAACATGGAGGCAAAACGACCATATGCACCCAAGTCATAAAACGGACTCATTTGCACACAAAAAATGACCCACACTCGCTGAACTGGCATGCCCTTTGGACACTGCCCTTTGTCCAATTGGCATGTCTGATTCTGATTTGGGATCAATGTAGTGCCTCAAATAGCAATGTTCAGGACTGCAATTCAATACATGTTTCCCAATTTCCATAAGTCACTAGTCAACCTGTCCGGTAGGCAATTTATATCAGCTTTAGGATCTTTGAGTGAACTAACAGACATAACGGGCCCCATTACGACCCTGGCGGTCTGGGAACTACAGTACCGGTAAGCATGCCGGTACAGCAGTTCCCAGAACACCATACTACCTGTTGTGGTCGTGGGTGCCTGTCAGCCTGCCAGATTTTTCCTGGCGGGCAGACAGGCACCCGCGAGCACAGCACATAGGATGCACCGGCACAACTCTGAATGTGCCAGTGCATCCGACGTCCCCATCCCCATTCACCCCTACGGAGCAGAATGGGGATGAGGAGGCCCTTGATTCTAGCACCCGAAAATGGGCAAGAACCAGGTCCGCCTAACTCTGCGTGACCCGGTTCTTGCACATTCATGGGTGCCGGAGTTGCTCCGGCGGCAGCTGTGCCTGTATTACACGCACAGCCACCGCCAGGGTTGTAATGGGGCCCAACGGGTGCTGACTTATTGACCTTCGGAGGACAAAAATCATCATACATAGTAAAATGAAAGGGCTGAAATAACAATGAGCCACTGGGCCCGATTCATGGAATCGGGCGCAGAAATGGCACAAGGTCAGCACGCTGAGAAGGACCTTGCGCAAGCCATGGTGCAGATAAAAACGTGCGTGGCATATATTTCCAGATGCATCAGCAGTCATCGCGCAAGTAACAGCAAGCCGTGCGAGAAACGCCCCAACTCGTCTCCAAGCAGACCAAAAAGCAAGTGAAATGGCTAACATGGCGCAAGTCTCTGCGCCATACCTGGCCCAGCATACAGCCCCCCAGCAAAAACACATGCAAACACCTTGTTATCCCCCTGTGCATCACAGAGAAAAGAAGTGCCCTCCCATGCAAGCCCAGCCCCTACACCAGCCAAATCGCACGCCAACACCTCTCAATCTCCGGCTGCACCCCAGCGTAATCGCGTGTCAGTACCTCGCTATCCCCGGGGGCACCCAGGACAAAATCAGTGCCCTCCCATGCAGGCCCACCCCTTACACCAGTCAAATCACGCATCAACTCCTCGCAACCCTGGCTGCACCCTAGGGTAATCTTGCGTCAACACCTCGCAATCCCCTGAAGGCGAACCCCTCCAGATGGGACACCCCCACCCAGTCTCCATCACCCGCAGCACCCCCATGAAGGCAGTACCGCTCCGGATGGGACAGCCCACCCCAGGTTCCATCACCTGTTGCATCACGCTGCAGTCAGCCCCCTCCAGATGGGACACCCCCTACTTTAAACGCTCTACCAGATAACCTTGACCCAAGTACTCTGGTGCATGCATATAATACAATCATGCTTACTACTTTGGATAAAATGGCCCCAATTAAATTAAGAACAAGTAAAGCTAAAGCCCACCTTAACAAGTGGTTCACTCCACAACTAAAGGACCTTCGCCTACTAAAGAGAAGGTGCAAAACAAACTGGAGTCTATGCCATCCATCCATTGAGAACAAAAAGAAACAACTACTTCTGTGCATTATAAAAATGAAGTTTGCCTGGCAAAACGGAAGTCGTATAACGAACGCATTGCCAAATCTAACTCAAGTATGAAGGAACTTTTTACCATACTAAAAGAACTTGAGTCACTGATTCCTATACCTGACTTGTGCGACAAAAATAAGATCTGGTGCTCAGACATTCAACAGGCAATAGCTAATAAAATAAATACTCTCCAAAACAAAATAAAACTAAAGAAAGATTCTCTGAACCTACCACACTCTGCTAATACCCTTCCACTTAGCGTTATACCTGTCGCGTAGTACGCAACTGGTGTGAGCATGCGCAAGCCTCATTCCGGCTCGCGCATGCGTGTGTGTAATAAAGGAGGTCCCAGTGGGCAGTTGCTGCCGGGACCCCGTACTAGCAACACGCGTCCCGTGACTCTCTCGAGTGTGTGTGAGTGTATGCGTGCGGGGGACTTGAGGGTTACATGCCACCTCTAACCCTGCGACGAGGATCCGTGGCAAGAGGGGAACGCAACATTACTCCGGCAGCTCTTGATGTCGGAGAAAGTGTGTCTCCCCACGCAGTTAACAACCTACGCAGGTGGCCGGCGGCCATCTTTGGAGCACGCGGATCTCAGCGGTTGCGGCCCACACGGGTGCTTGTGCGCCGGCTGTGATCTGGACTACAAAAAATAATTTGTGGAAACTCCATGGCCCTTTTAGGACAAAGGGCCGTGGTTATTGGCTTTAAAAGGACTGATGATACACCAAGTGTGCTGAATGCACTACCTGCTGCAGCTACAGGCCCCAGTATTAACCTGAGCCTCCTGTTCTTGGACTTTTCACCCAGGCAAGGGAAGGTCAGTGGGAATCACTTGTGGGCTGACCCTGCTATCACAACCTCACCCCAGTCACCACCATGGGTGAGAAGGGAGAGGATGGGGCCCCTATGCTAGGCCCACGCAGGCTGCATAGCACCTTGGCACCCATGCCTGAATTCGACACATCAGGCCCGCCGTCCAAATTGGGGCCAAAGTGGCTACTATGGGTGAAAAAACTGGAAATGTTTTTCAGGGCCTCAGGTGAGACTGATGATGATGCGAAGGTGGCCACGATGGTGAACTCGACTGGTACGGAGGTCCACAGGATATTTGACTCGCTAAACCTTCAGGTGGTCACCTATGATGCGGTGAAACAGGCCCTCCAGGACCACTTCCTCCCCATGGCGAATGTCGACTGACAGATTTGTGATGTGTGCGGAGAAGCAACAAGGGGAGGAGTCCTTGGACCAGTTCTGTGCAAGGCTGAGGCACCTCGCAAGCACCTGCAGGTGGGTGAATGAGGAGGAGATGGTGCAGAACCAGCTGATACAGGGGTGCAGCTCCGGGAAATTGCGGAGGCAGGTGCTTAGGGAGCCAGGCCTGACGCTTGCGCAAATCCTGGACACATGGCAAGCATATGAACTGGCGGAGTCCAGAGGCACAAAGATGGACACGGCAATGCATCCAGGGAAGAGCGAGGATGCCTTCGCTATTGGGTGCTCAGCCGCAGGGAAGACGTGCTGTGGTCTAAAAAGGGGGTCAGTCCCTCAACGCCCGGAAACACGCAGTCCTGTCCGTACTGTGGGTACGACCTGCCACATGCTGGGGAATGCCCTGCGAGGACATGGGTCTTCGGGAGGTGTAGCACACCAGGACACTACGCAAGAGTGTGCAGGGCCACGACCCCAGTGGCTGCATCTAGGGGTCTGGTAAGGTCAAGCGGGGGTAATTCCAGACGCTTTAGGAGTGTATCAGCGATCGAGCAAGGCGTGCAGGATTTGAACATTGCAGAGGAAGAGGAAGATGAAGTGGAGATCTTCTTCATCTCAAGCATTGCCACTGGAGCGAAGCAAAGCAGGCAACCGACCTGCACAGTGAACATTGGCGATGTGCCTACTCCTGTCTTGATCGACTCGGGAGCATCGGTCTGCGTCCTAGCAGCTGAACACTATGAGGCTCTACCAGGTCCTCCCAAGTTGGAAGAGTCCAAAGCCTGGATATACTCCTTTGGGGGGGGGGGGGGGGACACGCCCCTGCCAATTCAGGGAGTCTTTGCGGCCCCAGTGTCACATGGGCTGAACAAGATCAAGGCCAGGTTTTTTGTGACTCATGTAAAGCCTGCATTCCCTGTTGAGCTGCGCTGCCTCCAAAGCCCTAGACATCGTACATTTCACCTTGGCGGTGTACCACACTGACATCGATCGCCTCCTGCATCAGTTCGAAAGCATCTTTCAGGGCGTGGGCAAGTTGAACGGTGACCCTATAAGGCTTCACATTGATGGGTCCGTGAGGCCGACTGCCCTCAAGCACCGAAGAATTCCATTCCATTTTAGGGCACAGGTGGAGAAGGAACTTCAATCACTCATTGAATTGGACATCATCGAGAGGGTGGAGGGCCCAACACCGTGGGTCTCCTCCATAGTGGTGGCGCCAAAGCCCAAGCAACCAGGGGCTGCCTCATCTGTGTGGACATGAGACTGCCGAATGCCGCCATAAAGAGAGCGTCATCTCGCGCCCACGCTGGATGATATAGTGGGTGAGCTGCAGGGGGTGAACGTTTTTTCCAAGCTCGATCTAAGATCTGGCTATCACCAGCTGGAACTCCACCCGGAGTCACGTTACATAACAACATTTATGACCCACAAATAGCTATACGAGTTTAAAAGACTCAGCTTTGGTGTCTCGTCAGCGGCGGAAGTCTTCCAGTATGTCATCTGTGGAGCTCTGGCAGGACTAAAAGGTGTCATTAACATGTCGGATGACATCCTGGTCTTTGCCCAGTCAGAATCTGAACACCTGAAGAGGCTGGAATGATCATTGGAAAGACTCAAGAGTCTGGGGCTGCCACTGCACCAAAAGAAATGTGAGTTCCTCAAGCACCGGATAGAGTTCTTCGGGTTTGTATTCCATGCAGGTGGTATCTCGCCCAACCCGGAGAAGGTGAGACATATACGTAAGGCGCGCCCCCCAGAGTCACCGGCTGAGATAAGAAGTTTTCTTGGCATGGTGAACTATTGCGGGCAGTTCATTCGTGATTTGGCATCACTGTCGGAGCCCCTACAAGCACTGACAAGAAACGATGTTGCATGGACATCCAAGGAACAATGGGCATTCGCCAAAATCAAAAATGCTCCGTCATGCCAGGAAACCATGGCATACTTTAGCCCGGGCAGGGAGTCAGAAATAGTCGTGGATGCCAGCCCTGTTGGGCTGGGTGCCGTGTTAATGCAGGCAGACTCACAGACTCGCGCGCCCGATAGCATATGCCAGCAAGGCGCTCACCGAAACCGAGAAAAGGTACTCGCAGATTGAGCAGGAAACCCTGGCCATTCTGTGGGGCTGCAAGCACTTTAGGCTGTACATATTAGGAAAGCCGGTTGTTTTAATCGCTGATCACAAGCCACTCATACGATCATGGCGGTCGCCTCCTCCAAGCCACCTCCATGCATCGAACGGTGGATGATGTCACTGATTGAGTATGGTGTCAAATTGCAATATCGCCCGGGCACACATAACCCAGCGGAATACCTGTCCAGACATCCAGGACTGGGTGCTCTGATACGCAGCTGAGGTGTTGGACTGTATTGAGATGGTGCACAACGTTGTGGAGGCGGCTCTGCCAGTGGCCCTGTCAAGACAGGAAATTGCTGATGCTTCGAAGGAAGACGAGATTTTTCTGGTTATCAAGGACGCAATGGACAGCGGTGAGTGGAGAGAAGTGCTCACCAACAATGCCAGATGAGAGGCCAGAGCTCAAAAGGACCTCCAAGTACTGCCGAAGGTGCGCAATGACCTCTCGGTAATGGAGGACGGCCTTCTGTTACAAGGCCGCCAGATTCTCATCCCGCAAGCCTTGGTGACCAAGGTGCTACATCTGGTGCACAAGGGACATCAAGGAGCCGCCAAGACTAAGGCGCTCCTCAGACTGAAGGTGTGGTTTCCTGACCTGGAGCAGAGGGTGGACGAGTTTGTGCGCACATGCATTCCTTGCCAGGCGACCAGTCCGGCGGAGAGAGGACCACAATCAGAGCCATGGAGAGGAGTGAGCAGCCGTGGGGCACGGTGCATGCCGATTTTGGCTCCACGGGTAGAGGCATGTACTTTATGGCGGTTATGGACCAATGGTCACCGCACCCATAGGTGGAACTGGTAGAGTATGGCCAGTGACCACACCATCTTGGTGCTGCAGAAGAGGTTTGCCACCCAAAGGTTCCCCACGGAGCTATGCTCCGACAATGGCCCGCTGTTCCAGGGGCAGCAGTTCGCCAGGTACTTGGAGGAGAGGGTCATCAAACACCAGAGGGTCACCCCACTCTGTCCCAGAGCAAACGGAGAGGCCGAGCGCTTCATGAGAACGCTCAACAAGATCTTCAGAATCTCCTTGGATGGAGGAGGGGAACTGGGTCAGAACCTCCGAGTTCCTTCTGGAGTATCGGACAACTCCCCATCAGTCCACCGGGGTTGCTCCAGCCAAGGCACTATTCAACCGCTGCCCCAGAGGACTGCTGCCAGAGGTAGAAGGGCGCCGCCCAGGGGTGATCGACAACAACCGCGTTCGCCTAGAGCAAAGGGTCAAGAACGAGCGGGAAAGTGTACGCCGGAACCTCCAGGTAAAGACTCTTGGAGTGGGAGACACTGTTCTTGTCCGAAACAGGCATCCAGAAGGGAAACCGTCCCTCACGTATGAGGCCCAGCCACTAGGAGTGACCCATGTCAAGGGGTCCATGGTCACAGCGGCCAATGAGAGGGGAACAATCACGAGAAACATATCCTACTTCAAGAGGATCAAGGCCGGCCCACCGGAAGCACCACCAAGGGCACCGGAAGAGGTGTCCTCCCCAGGAACCTGCCTGGGGGGCACCACCGGCCGACGAAGATGTCCCGGGGACACCGAGACCCCCTCGAGAGGAGGGCAGAAGGTACCCAAGCCGGGAAGGGCGCCAATGCCCATCGAGATTCAAAGACTTCATTATGGACCCGGTCTCGTAGGAGGTCGAGAACTGTTCCCGTGCACTCAGGTTCTGTTTTGTTATGGTTAATGTTTGTACCTGTTCATTGTTTGGAAAAAAGGGGGGGATGTTGCTTAGTACGCAACTGGTGTGAGCATGCGCGAGCCACGTTCCAGCTCGCGCATTCGTGTGTGTGTGTAATAAAGGAGGTCCCAGTGGGCAGTTGCCGCTGGGACCCCGTACTAGCAACACGCGTCCCGTGTTTCTCTAGAGTGTGCATGCATGTGTGCGTGTATGCATGCGGGGGACCTGGGGGTCACATGCCACCTATAACAATACCCACTGACCAGACTAATAGTTTCTGCTTTGCCAAAACCACTGTCTTAGAGGTAGAAAAAATAATCTTACCCCCTCAAGCCATCTAATTGTAACAGAGATATTTGCCCAGCACAATCCTGGGTTCTCCCACTCCTAAAGAAGCAAACCTTAGATCCCCTTGTTCCTACCAGCTACCGCCCCATCACAACGTGTGGAAATCGATATAATATTGTGACCCCAATCGCATTGTTTAAATGTATGTTGGCCTACGCCAAGCTGTCTAAAGAATACTATGTACATAGGTTCCGCGGCAAGGTCTTGACCTTAATGTATTGTGTAAGCCGCCATCTTGGATCTAGCCGCCATTTTAGGTATTCTTGCAGTGTGGAAGTCACCTCGAATCACAAAATGGAGGCCGAATGACATTTCGAGTAAGACTTCGGCTATGGTGACCTCCGCACACGTGAATGAATAATATGTCCGCAGGCTACCTGTTAGGGTCATGAACTAAGACCCTGTCCTCTGTTTAACCTAGGTGTAAATATGTAACTGTATCAGCGGAACCGATCTAATATATGGAGATTGCATGTTCGACCTGGCTACGAACCCTAGCCATGGTTCCAGAAATGGTTAACTTGTAAGAGGGCTGGCCAATGCAGTACTAAATGTATAAAAACCCAAGCATCCCGATGATCGGTCTCTCCCACTTTCAGTGCGAACCTAACGTTGAAGGTTCGCGTGTGAGTCAGAGGGCCGAATAGCTATTCGCATGTCAATTGACTTTGGTAACTTTGTAACTTTGAAATAAAGCGCTTTGTATGTCCTTTGTAACCTGTGTTGGTGTGTTTCCTTTTGGGCTTCCCGGCCTCATATCAATTTCTCTGTTTCCACAGTTGGCGCCCGAATAGGGACCCTCAAGATTGATGCCGGATCATTGAAGGTTGACGCAGACTATCGAACTGGGATCGGACGGTGTGATTCTGCGGGCCCGACCGATCGAGACGTGATACCTCGGCAGCGCTGCACGATCCGATCCTTGGACGATAGTCGTGTGGTCTGACACGGCATCTTGACGAGGGTCCAATTCCGAGGCGGGCAGATTTGCCGAAACCACCGAACGCAGGTAAAATTTGTTAGTTGAAGTCCTTTGTAAACCGTACGGTCCTCCTTAGGTTTGGTCAGGTGTAGTCGTGACCCGGCTCTTAATTTAACCCTGACAATTTGAATTTGGCGTATTGTATCTGCAGACACAATTATTGGACCAGGTAACACCAATTCTTTGAGAAATGCCTGGGAAATTGTCTAGCTGTTTTAGGGCTCTATTCCGCAGCGATGGACAATCTTTGGAATTTAGCCGTCCGGCACCACAGGAGGGGTCGCCGGCGTGTACTATGTACTGTAAGTATGGCATTGGTAGTATTGTATTTAATGACATTTGGCACAGACAGACCAGAAATGCCTCCGAATTTCAGTGGCCAATCAATGGTAGTTTTGAGATCCCCCGTATCGAATACTTAGAGTCGATCTTGCTTAAGAAAAAGGCTAGGCCAGCAGCCTTTGATGTGTTACAAAACTGGAAAAAGGAAGCATTACAGCAGCTTAAAAGTAGGGATAAACATGCACGACGTCATAAAACGAATGCCGAAAAGGCATTGTTATATGACAAGGAAAAACGATTAGATGAAACCCAGAAAATAGACAGAGCTTTTTCGCTCGGAGTCCAGAAAATGTACCCTTCTAAAGATTTCCATGTTTCCGAGGAGTTTATTGAGAAAATATTAAACGAACGGAGGCCTGATTCTTCAGCGCCACCTCCTATGCTCCTGTTGTGGGCGCTCTTCCCATTCCTGCTATTGTTCCTATCGTTATTCCTACTTCTCCTACACAGCCTACTACCTCTAGTTCCTTAGTTGTAGCTCCTTCGTCTATTTCGTCTGTTACATTACCTCTTTCCCCTGCACCCATGTTAGGTTCACCTACACTTTCGATTTCGGGGAGTCCTGTGTTTATTAAATCAGATCCTGGTGCAGGGTCGAGAATAGTGACTCGTAGTACTGTTCCTGCAGGCAGGAAACAGGAACTATTTGCTTGGGCTAAACATTGCATGGAAAAAGGTGATCAAACTGATGTATTTTCAACATTATCTAATTTGCACGATTTTCCCGAGAAAAACGTTTTTATTGAAGGACTGGGGATTCATTTATGTGTAATGTGGGGTAGATTGCAGACTTCGGATCTCCCACAAGGGGTGAGAGATCTGAATGCCTTGGCACTCTCGAGGGATACAGAGCAGAAAGTATATGGACATTTCGATAGGTTGTTTGAGTTTAGAAGAGATTTTGAAAGGTTACAAAACGAGGATGATGAAGACGATAGGATATATGTGCAGAAACGGTTCCTTTCGTGCCGAAGATCAGCACCTGAGGAAGTACGGATTTGTACCGGAGATGCGATTCGGTGGATCTCGGATCCATCGATACCGCCAGATGAGGTATATGACACATATAGTCAATACACGGTAGAAATGCAAAGGAAAGTGATCCAAGTGATGGTACAGCATTTACAGGAGGAATGTATAAGGAAAAAGGTTGGTTGCCCCACAGAGTTATTAGGTATTTGTAAAAGAGCTTTTTCGCCCGACACTTCTACAGCTGCTTTAGCGCTCGATTTGGCCTTATTACTTAGTAAGCGGTCGGAGGTCCCTATATCTCAGTTGCCTATGAGAGAGGTCCCTCCGACCCTTGTCCCAAAAGTAGAAATCCCCGCCAACGCGGCGGCTGGTACTCCCGCGGTGGATATCCCTGCACATTACGTATCACAGTTCGTTCACGTCCCGTTCTCTCGACAGGAAGTGAACACGATTAGACAATCAGTCCCTGACATCAGGAAGAACCCGACAGGGTTTTACAAAGAAATAGAATCCGTTTTGCAGTCTTCTGTGTTCACCTTAAGTGACATGGATTTATTGTTTCCAGTGCTTTTACCTGTTGATGTATGGAAACAGGTACGAACAATAGATGATGTGCCGGGGTTAGGGGATACATGGGTAAATTTGACTAGAATAGATGGGGAACGACCAGCTGGTGAGAAACCACCCCAGGTTATACTCACTTTACCCGATAGAATAGTTGCCAAATTAAAAACTATAATCCCAGAAAAAAGGATTATTTGGGACAAGCTTACGGCCTGCGTCCAAGGGAAAACTGAAGGTACTACCGAATTCTTTAATAGATTCGAACAGGTGTTCTCCGACTTCAGTGGACAGGATTTAGGTACAGAGTCGGGGAAGAGGTTGTTTGTGGACAAATTTGTGCGTGGATTGTTGCCCGACATCCAGTCACAAATTATGTCCTCAGAGAGCGCTTGGCAGGCAAAATCTCAGTCAGAGGTTTTGCATATGGCTCAGTATTATGAGAATCGGGTTAATAACGAAAAAGAGAAAATCGAAAAAAGAAGGGGTGACCTAAAGACTAAGGTATTGTTGCAGCAAATTGTCAGGCACCCCAGAGGAGGTACGTCACAAACTAGAGGTCAGTACATTCCAAGAGGAAATACTCCTCTAAGTTCTATCAATATTAATCAGTGTGCTTATTGCCGCCAGGAAGGTCACTGGCGAGCACAGTGCCCTGCCCTCCGTCAGAGGTCAGGAGGCACATTCGGAGGTATGGGTAGGCGACCACGGGGCCGCCCTGGAGCAGGGGGCCCTGATAGGGGTCAGCTTTTACAAGATCCACAGCAACCTTTTTCACGGGAAAATCAGACTCCGAGTATGGACTCGAGAAATATATTTGATCACCCTTCCGCCGCCTATCTTTCTGAGGAACTTCCCTTTGATGAAGTTCTGCCTTATTAGGATTGCCCGAAGCAGCGTTTGGAACCTTTACCTATTCCCGTCATGTTGAATTATTGGTGGGGAATAGGAAACATCAGTTCTTGATCGACACTGGAGCACAGAAGTGCTCCATCGACCATTCTCGGGTTCCAAACATCCCCCTGTCAGGGCAAACGAATGTTTCTATAGGGTTCTCTGGTATACCAACTGTTTGTCCGGTCTCTGCACCGGTACCCGTTTCTTTGGGCCCTTTTACAGACCAGTGCCCTTTTCTTCTTACTTCGAACTGTGGAGAAAATTTGCTGGGGTTGAATTTGTTGAAGAAATTGAACGCAGTGATTCATTGTTCCCCTGACGGAATAAGATTAACAGTCTCACCACAGCAACCCTTTAACTCCCAATACTTGACCCGACCTCTACCTCCCGAATTTGACATTGTCCCAGAATATTTGTGGGCAATAGACGACAATGATGTCGGGATATTGCACATTGACCCTGTTAAGATAGTATTGAAACATGGGGTTAAACTACCGCGCATTCCGCAATATAAAATTTCAGTTGAGGGCGAGCGCGCTCTGAAATGCATTGTCTCCGATTTTGTACATCGTGGAGTGATCGAAGAGATTACAGGTAGCTTATGTAATAGTCCGATCTTACCGGTATATAAGAAAGGCGACAATGCAATTCCGTACCGGTTTATAATAGATCTTCGTGCTATTGACCGGGTAGTGGCCCCACAATTTCCAATCGTGCCGGATGTAACAACAATCTTAACAATGATCCCTGCTACGGCTACGCACTTCAGTGTCGTAGATTTGAAAAACGCCTTCTTTAGTATTCCGATACACAAGGAGAGCAGGTATTTGTTTGCGTTCACCTTGGGGGGACGCTCATTTACATTCACAAGGGCACCTCAAGGGTACACTGAAAGTCCTAGTATCTATAGTAGAGCCTTAAAAGAGCAGCTCGAAACCCTTGAACTGCCACCTACTTGCACGCTGCTTCAATATGTAGACGATTTGCTCTTAGCTGCAGACTCTGAGAAAGCTTGTAAAGAAGGCACTATATTGTTGCTTGTTCATTTAGCTGAACATGGTCACAAAGCTTCACTTAAGAAATTTCAATATTGTTGCCAGGAGGTTGCCTATTTAGGCTACCTCCTGTCAAAGGAGGGGAGAAGATTGACACCTGAACGAATAAAACACATTTCTGGCATGTCTGTCCCAAAAACACAGAAGGAAGTCAGAGCCCTGATAGGGATGGCGTCCTACTGTAGACTGTGGATCCCGAACTTTGCCCTAGTGGTAAAACCGATGATGGCTTTGACGAGGAAGGGCATTTCTTTGCCACTGCCATGGGAATCGGAACATCAACGATCATTTGAGCTTCTCAAAGCCGCGCTGTGTTCAGCACCGGTTCTGGGTACACCAAATTACGATAAGGCCTTTGTGTTGTTTGTGCATGAATGTAATGGATGTGCTTTGTCTGTGTTAACGCAGGAACATGGAGGGAAGAATAGGCCGTGCGGCTATTATTCCTCCGCCCTCGATCCTGTCGCATGCGCTTTGCCGCGATGTCTGCGCGCTGTTGCTGCTGCTGCTGCGTCTGTAAAACAGAGTGAGGGGATGGTCCTAGGCCACGATTTGATTCTGATGGTACCTCACTCTGTTGATATTCTATTGAATAAAACTCAAACACAACACCTTACTTCTGCCCGGTTGACCAGGTATGAATTAGTTCTATTTGCTCCCCATATCCAAATTAAAAGGTGTTGTGTTCTCAATCCGGCTGAACTTTTGCCTCTCCCGCAAACTTCTGCTTGCGGCGATGATGGATCACATGACTGCCTGTACGCCACCGAACAAGAAACAAAGGGCAGAATAGACCTTTCAGATACTCCTTTGGAGAATGCAGAAGGGGAGCTGTTTTGTGATGGCTCCTGCTTTAAACTTCCGAATGGCACATCTACAGCTGCTTATGCAGTTACTACTTTGAATAAGATTGTAGAAACTAAAAGGATTCCGCATAACTCCGCGCAGGCCGCAGAGATTATAGCGTTGACCTGTGCTTGTGAACTCTACCAAGGGCATAGAGTTAACATTTATACGGATAGTCAGTACGCCTTTGGGGTGGCTCACAACTTCGGAAAACTGTGGTCGGAAAGAGGGTTTCTGACCTCACATGGGACCAAGATTCAGCATGGCCCCTTAATAGTACAACTACTCTCAGCACTCTCACTCCCTGAACAACTAGCGATCATGAAATGTGCAGCACATCGGAAGGTCATAGACGATGTGGGCAAGGGAAATGCTTTTGCAGATTCGATAGCTAGACAAACAGCCACAGACCTTAGCACAGACATGTATACCTCAAGGGAAGTGAGAGATGGTTGCATAATAGATGAAGGCATTGGGTCTGTGCGAGATATTCAGACTGATGCCTCTGTTGAAGAATCTAGGAAATGGGCTGAAGGCATGGGGAAATTGGATGACGAAGGGTGTTGGGTGGACGCATCTGACGGGAAATGGTTGCTTCCTGATTCTTATGTATTAGCAATGGTCACAATGGCACACGGTCCAACACATGTGTGTGCCCAGCAAATTGCGAAGATATTACAGCAGGTTTGGGTGAATGATAAAATTTTGGAAACTGCAAAAAGACATGTTAGAAATTGTATGATTTGCCTACAACACAATGTGGGTAAAGGGACAGTGACTCCAAGGGGAAGTTTCGGGCCCCCCTCTGTCCCCTTTGAAACCATTCACCTTGATTTCATTGAAATGGAACGTTGTAATAACTTGAAATATGTTCTTGTTATCATTTGTGCTTTTAGCAAGTGGGTCGAGGCTTTCCCTGCCAAAGATGCTACCGCCATGACCACCGCAAAGATCTTGGTGAAAGAATATTTTCCTCGATTTGGGCTCCCGAGGATAATCTGGTCGGATAACGGCCCACATTTCATCGCAGCTGTAATATTGCAAATATGTGTTGCCTTAGGGATTGAGAAACGTTTTCATTCAGCTAGGCACCCTCAAAGTGCGGGGTTGGTAGAAAGACACAACGGTATTTTGAAAAACAAACTTGCAAAAACATGTGCTGACACTAAATTAAAATGGCCAGATGCTTTACCTATTGTATTGTTAGCTATGCGCACCACACCCCAGACTAGAACTGGGCTTTCTCCATTCGAGGTAGTAATGGGAAGGCCTGCTAATATTTGGGGCCTCCCTAAACCTAAAGCCCTGAGGGATGTGGAGAATGTATTGCTTGTAGATTATTGTAATCAATTGACTAAAAACCTGTATTTCATCTACCACCAGGTGAATGCCGCCTTACCTGTACGGTTTACGGGCCCAGGACACGATATATTGCCCGGCAGCTGGATCCTGGTAAAGGCCTACGAAAGGTCTTCCTGTCTCGCGCCTCGCTGGCGGGGACCCTACCAGGTTTTATTGGTCACCAGGACGGCAGTGCGGGTGGCAGGAAAGAAGAACTGGATACATGCAACACACATCAAGAAGATCCCTCACCCGACACCACACGTTACAGAAGAAACAGAACCCCTTGCTGATGCTACACTCTCTGATCTCGGAGTAGCAGGCAGCGTTGTGAGTGCGTCGGAGAAGTTCTCTGAGCCTGAGGAGCTCGGGGAGCCGTCCATTTTGTCTCCGCACTCCCTTGATCAATCACTTCCGGAAACTCTTGTTTCAAGTTCTGCGACTTCCGTCGCCACCGACGTGACGCTCCCCTCAGGGAGCGACGATACTTTGCTTTTGGATTCAGTAAACTTGGGTACCATCAGGTACAACCTTCGACCACGCGCTGCACGAGTATAGTGCATTTGAAAGGAAGAAGGAGTGATTGAAATACTATTGTCTTTCCTTTTTGGAACAAAGGGAAATAAGGGTTCTTTTGGCTAGGGTTGGGAAGGACTAAGAAGTCGCGCGGCCGAAGTGCCGCCAGCAACGAACATTGGGGCCGACGATCGGGATAACCATGATGCCTGCCGCCTTCACCGCTGCTCCTCGTATCGAACTATTAGATAAGGGGGTGACCAAATCGAACAATGGACAATGTGCCTGGGCCCTGAAAACGTACTGTTGTGTTCTTGTTTTGATTACTGTTAGTTTTGCAACTGCTGCCGTGGGACTTTGGTACTTTGAAGAGATTTATCCTTTGAAGCCTCTGTTACCGACCGAAATTGTACCAACTGTTTTGACTCCCTCTGTACACCTTCATACTCTGTCCCCTAGGGACTCTCGGCATAGACAGAAATATCATAATAACACTTTGATGATAGTAATGAATGCTACACATGCTATTCTTAATAGGAGTAATTGTTGGATTTGCACTCACTTACCACAGCATGGGAACAAGGGACTGGGATGGTATATACATCCCCTACCTTTAACGACTTCCTGCTATGCCTCTCTTAGAGCACTCTTCTTTGGCCGGTGGAATGATAGCATCTCAGGGAACTTCGATGGCACTAATTTGAATGAATTTGAAAAACGTGAATTGACTCCCCTGGGATGCTCGCTTTTCGCAAATAGGAGTAGACCTAATATCGCTTCTATTAGGCCGTCTGATAAACTTTCTTTTCCTTTTCAAAATCTAGTTTCTTTCAAGATGGCTCCGATAGGCAATAAGGATGCCATGCCTCCTTCTTATTCTGTAAATCACAATCCTGATTCTGTCCCTTTCTGTGTACAAAGAAATGGCACTAGGCCAATGGGAGATTTTGAGCCTTGTGTACATATTGTAAATTTGACTGGGGAAAATAGGCCTTTGTATGTAGGGGGACCCGTTTATTTTGTTTGTGGTAGTTTAGCTTTTCCCTGGTTGCCCAAGGATTGGCAGGGGACTTGTTATTTGGGGATATTGTTACCAGGTGTGTTTATAGCCAGTACCTTAGAGGTATCTAAGGCTCGCCCGCGACGGGATAATGATGGAGATACCCCTGGACAAGTATTCGGGGATATAGCCAAATCAGTAGTCCCCTTCTGGGGACAAATAGCAAATTCAGAAAACATTAGGGGATTAGCGAGGGTATTGGAGAAAACGATCAACCGGACCACGGACATACTTTACAATATGACCTTAGAGCAAAAGGCGATAAGATTGGTAGCACTTCAAAATCGAATGGCATTAGATGTCATTTTAGCTGAACGAGGTGGAGTATGTAAATTAGTGGGGTCCGCTTGCTGTGTTTTCGTACCAGATTCTTCATCAACAATATTTAAAGCAATTCAGAATTTACACACTCTTAGTTCTGAAGTCCATATCCCTGTAGGAGACTGGAGCCTTAGTACTTGGTTTTGGGATTCTCTACGATCTTGGGGGTGGAAGGTGCTTTCTGTCATTTTAGGTATTTTAGGGACTCTGTTATTTCTTTGCTGCTGTTTTCAATGCCTCCCGAGTATATGTGGAATAATAGGGGGATGTTGTGCCCAAGTTATGAGCGCAATAGGGCGTAGAATATATACCCCCGAAGACAGCATCTAAAGAATTCATGTTGCAAGAAGTTCTTATTAACAACTTTATGGCTATTGATATTTCAGAATATGATGCGGAACCTATGGATGATAATGCCTTCAAGTATTTTCAAAAGTATTAGGAAAAAAAAAATGTTTTAGCACTTGGCATAGGCCAAAAGGAGGGTCTGTGGAAATCGATATAATATTGTGACCCCAATCGCATTGTTTAAATGTATGTTGGCCTACGCCAAGCTGTCTAAAGAATACTATGTACATAGGTTCCGCGGCAAGGTCTTGACCTTAATGTATTGTGTAAGCCGCCATCTTGGATCTAGCCGCCATTTTAGGTATTCTTGCAGTGTGGAAGTCACCTCGAATCACAAAATGGAGGCCGAATGACATTTCGAGTAAGACTTCGGCTATGGTGACCTCCGCACACGTGAATGAATAATATGTCCGCAGGCTACCTGTTAGGGTCATGAACTAAGACCCTGTCCTCTGTTTAACCTAGGTGTAAATATGTAACTGTATCAGCGGAACCGATCTAATATATGGAGATTGCATGTTCGACCTGGCTACGAACCCTAGCCATGGTTCCAGAAATGGTTAACTTGTAAGAGGGCTGGCCAATGCAGTACTAAATGTATAAAAACCCAAGCATCCCGATGATCGGTCTCTCCCACTTTCAGTGCGAACCTAACGTTGAAGGTTCGCGTGTGAGTCAGAGGGCCGAATAGCTATTCGCATGTCAATTGACTTTGGTAACTTTGTAACTTTGAAATAAAGCGCTTTGTATGTCCTTTGTAACCTGTGTTGGTGTGTTTCCTTTTGGGCTTCCCGGCCTCATATCAATTTCTCTGTTTCCACAAACGGTACCACTTTTAGTAAAATACTCAATAAAGTGGCCTATACGCAGATTCAAAAGCACCTCGAGATGTCTAAACTCCTAGGGGTCAGACAGTCTGGCTTCCGCCCCATACATGGGACAGAAACTGCCTTGACAGATTTGAACACAGATCGATGAGCTGAGAGATAGAGGGAAGACAGCACTGCTCTTATTGCTTGATCTCTCAGCTGCATTTGACTTGGTGGATCATAAGGTCCTCTGTGGGCACCTGGACTCAGCACCCCACTTCTCCACAGAGGCTATCAAATGAATAGAATCCTTCCTGAGCGAGAGAACTATGAGGGTGTTCTCCCCATCGGCAGCAGTGGACCCTACCCCAATCCTGTGTGGTGTACCTCAGGGTTCTTGTGTTTCCCCTACCCTATACAATATATTCACCAAACCCTTGTTCGATGATTTGGATCTTCTGGGTATCACCTACACCAACTATGCAGATGATACACAGATTCTCCTCCCGCTTTCTGTGGATCACTCTAAGGACCTGGCACTGGTGAATAGGGTATATCTCATCATCCAGGCATGGATGGCCTCCCATGGACTATGCCTGAATGATGACAAGACAGAGCTGATAATTCTAGGTAATCACTCCAACATCAACAAATTAGGCAACAAATACTCATTATTTACCATCGATGGAAACATTAGAGTTTCCAAGGAGGTAAAAACCCTGGATTCTACCTCGATTCTACTATGTCCTTTGATAAACACCTGAAATCCTGGCCTCTACCACAGTTTATACATCTAAGCTTATCAGAGCTGGTAAGCCATTTCTTTGTAATGACAGTTGTATTATCCTGTCCAGTGCATTAATCCTCTCTAGGTTAGACTACTGTAATGCTTTATACAGTGGTGCTAACAAAGCAACTATCCAGAGACTACAATTCTTGCAGAATAATGCACTAAGAGCTGTATTAGGCATTAAAAAAATAAATAAATAAAAAAAAATTTTTTTAAAAAAAGGAGTACACATTGCCCCGATTAGACGTCAACACAAGTGGCGCTCTACCCACAATAAAATACAGTTAAATTAGCCTCTCTGACCCACAAAGCCCTAAACAATGCTGCCCCTAGCTACTTAACTGACAAATTGCTGAGAAGAACTTCCAGCAGGCCATCTAGAGTTAGCAACGCTAACTGCCTCGTGGTATCAAGATTTAGACTCACTAAGATTGGTGGCAATAGCTTTCCTGTAAAGGCTGCTAAACTTTGGAACTCCCTACCTCATGTACTGAGATTCCAACCTTATCTACACTTTAGAAAGAGATATATCTCCCACCTTAACCTGACGGAAGGCTAGTCAGATGTTCAACCGGATGTAAGATTAGTCAGATACAATATTTCTCTCTCCTATGCTCCCCATCACTGCAAATAATAGTTGTAATTGTATTCTATAGATTGAATTGCATCTAACCTTAACATCTTTTCCTATCTTCTACCTGTAATTAATCTCACCTGTACATTCTTGTGATCATATTGTAATTCTTTGAAACTTTGTAAGGCTTGCATGTTCGTATTGGGTCTGGTGCGCATTATAAATAAACAAACAAACAGCCAGGCTGTATGAATGGGGGAAAACTGCATAAAAAGCAGGTCTCTGGGACTGGAAGAGCAGTCTCGCCACTGGAATGAAATAACCAATGAGGAACTGGACGAAGAGGACCCCTACCACGACTGAACCACCTGGTGAAGACCTGCTGCCGGTCCGAATCTCCAATTCCGACAACAGAGAAGATCCTCCAGGAAACTTCTTCCCTTGAGCTGATGGGACCAACCAGTTCGCCCTAACTACAAGCCAGGACCCCTCCTCTGGTCGAATTTTCTGTATAGAGCTACAATGGGCCGGATAGCCAGGAAGGTCAGACCCTGCTTGGGTTATAAGGAGCGCACCTTTCATTCGTTGTTTTGCTCTGCTGCTGGTTTCTTCCCTAGGTGGCGCAGGACCCTCCAGTCTTCCTACTTCGTGTCAGTCGGACAGTCACTTCAGGAACCGTGAGCCTGCAGGAACCACCACGAACGTACACCTCAGCTACAGCTACCTCTCTGTTTTAAGGTACTGTACAAATCCGGTTGTCCGTTTTGGTCAGGCGCAGTGAAAGTGTTTAAAATCTTTCTCCAATCCGAGGGCTTGTCCTTCTCTTCTATTTGAACTAACTTTTCTACCAACCAACCTCGTCCGGAATCTGTGCCACAAACTTTACCACAAACTACACTGAACCATATTATCTTGAGCAAAAGACTGTTTGACCCATTGACTTTGGCCCTAAGCCTTTGCCATCTGATTTTAACCTTGTAGTCTCTCTTGTTCTATTGCCCTGATTACGTATCTGTTGGAACTGACTATTTCTAATAACTTGGTCTTTCCCTCCCTTTTAAATTGCTGTAGTGCCTTTTTGCTCTCACTTCATTTGTGAGCTTAACTTGTCTGGAATTTAAGGGAAGTGGTGTGGTGTATTTATGACTTGCTTAGAATAGTGAAATGTTATACAACTGTTGAGTAAATAAATATATATTCTTTTACTTAGAAACCTTGAGTCAGTGTTTGCCTGAATCATAGTAATTGCTGTCCTTTGGGTAACTATTTGTACTGCTCACTTACTCTTGAGATAAGCCTGGCTGCTCCGCTACTGCTACCACTATAACTGTGTAGTACAGGCTTGTACCAAAGGTGAAATTGTACTGTCACTTGTAGTCGTAATTGCATGTAGTGTTCCCAAAGGGTACTGCATATAGTTATACCCAACAGCCTTTGGCGGGCTTCAGTGCTGAAGCCCTCCTCTGGCACCAGGGTGTCAGGGGTGGACAGGATGTGAGGGAGGTGCCCAAACCTCCCTGTGCTTAGTCTCCTAGGAGACCTGAATGCACTCTGGTGTGATTGGCTGGCTGGCTGTCCGGCAAGGACAGCCACCCTCCTTTGTGAGTGACAGCCAAGCTGTAATGAATGGGGGACAACTGTTTAAAAGCAGATCTCTGGGACTTGGAAAGCAGAGTCGACCACTGGAACGAAACAACCAAAGCGGAGAGGAAGGAAGAGGACTGCTGCAACTCCTGGATGACCTGTGTAGCCCTGCTGCAGGTCGGAATTGCCTGAAACTCCGATGACAGAGAAACACTTCAAGGTTAACTTCTTCCCTTGAGTTTGGTGGGAACAACCAACTCGCAAGCCACCTGGACACCGTCCTATTCTGGTTGAATTTTCATCAGAGTGCTGTTGAAAACCGGATAGCCAGAGGGAAGGAAACCAGCTTGTGGACCTTAAGGCACTTACACCTTAAACTGACGTCTTGCTACAGCTTTTGGCCTCATCCCAGGGCAGGGCATGAACCTCCTGACGTCGTCCTTCTTGTCCCCACGACTGAAGCTCAGGAACAGCGAGATCAGCTCGAACTGCCAGGAACAGCTGCCTCAGCTACAGCTTTCTTCTTTGACAAGGTACTGTGCAAACGCGGTCCGGAAATCTTTTCGGCCATCGAGAAAGTGCGTGAAACCTTCCTCAACTACGAAGGCTTGTCCTTCCCTAAACATTCAAACTTTTTGCCTAGCCAAATCCTTTAAAAATCTGTGGCAAAGACTTAACCGTTATCTACCAGAACTGTGATATCCTATACAAAAGACTCTGAACCATTGACTTTGGCCCAGGCCTATTGAGAAGAATTGCTAGTTGTATTTAACTGAAACCCTTTGCCCTGCCTATGAATGTATTTGGGCTGTATTCTTATAACCTTGTATTTTCCCTCCTTTATTAAGTATCTGAAATGCCATTTTGCTCCTACTTCATTTTTGAGCTAAACTTGTTCAGTTACTTCCCGGTTGGATTTTGTGGTGTATTAGTATGTGATATTGGGCTGTGCTAGTGTAATGTTTTATAACTGACTGAGTAAATAAATGTATATTCTTTTACCAAGAAACCTTGAGTAAGTGTTCACTTGAATCACTGTATTGGTTGGTCCTTTGTGTGACTTGTTCTACTGCTCACTTAAACTCTTGAAATAAGTCTGGCTGCCCAGCCATCGCTACCACTGTACTGTGTAGTACAGGCTTGTACCAAAGGTGAAATTGTGCTTGCACTTGTAGTCTTAATTGCCTGTAGTGTTGCCAAAGGGTACTGCAGGTGATTCTGCCTAACATACAGGCATCCCCTCGAGATGGGACACCCCCAGCCCAGCCCCCATCACCCATGACACCACCCTGCAGACAGCCCCCCCCCAACATGGGACACCCCCACCCCAGCCCCCATCACCTGTGGCACCACCCTGCAGGCAGCACCCTCCAAATGGGACACCCCCACCCCATCACCTGTTGCACCCGCCTGCATGCAGCCCCCTCCAGACGGGATACCCCAACCCCCCCCATCACCTGTGGAACCTGCTCCAGGCAGCCGCCTCCAGACTGGACACCCCCACACCAGCCCCCCCCCATCACCCGTGGCACCCCCTAAGCAGGCTGTACCCTGACATTGTGACACATCATTACTGCAACAATTGTGTTTGGTGTACCTGGGCTGCTGTGGTGTGACATCCGAAATATCATCAGAAACATGTATCCTGCGAACAAAACATCTTTGCATTCCCCGGAGCTACAACTATGAGTGTTGCATCTGCACACACGCACTCCCCGGCTTAACCATCTCACAACATACACATGTCACAAGTGATTGTCAAAGTGATGTCCTGCTGACCATGCGATAATGGTATGTAATTAAGCCCTGTTAACCGATTGTTTGCCAGTGACAGAAGCAATATTACCTACAATGTGTGCTACATCAACTATAAATGGTCTTGTGTGTCACAGCCTGAGCATTAATGAGATAGTTAATTTTCAAAACACCTACTAACATTCACATCAGCGTTCCAGGCATGTGTGAAGGACAGGACAGTCAGAGAGTGCACAACTCACAGAGACTGGTGATTTGGGCAGCCACTGTGGAATGTTATAAAAAAAAAAAACACTACTCTATCCCAGTGCAAGAGGGTGACCAACACAAGAGCGAATGAAAACTGCGGAAACACATGCAGGTGAAGGTGAACTTACGACATGTGTGTCACACAGCATTAACTACATCATGTGGCCTGATGGTGAACATGTAACACTCCCACAGTCACCCCACTTCCGTCCTCACCAACCACAGTGAAGGCAAACACTGAGTGATGCTGCACATCCGAAAGGAAATACCATTTGACAGTGCACATCCATCCATCTACTTGACACACCTGCACCGGACAGCCAGATGTGGATAGTGCCCTTGCAAACCATCCCAGCAACAATACACAGGCATGCATGCAACCAGACACAGGACTACCAATGGCGAGAAGCATGGCTGAAGGTCCTCACCACCCAGGGAAGGGGAGCTGCAATGTTAGCTGCTGCCATCCTCCCCAGGTACATTGACACACAGGGGCAGATGCTGTCCGTCCCTCAAAGGGGAAGGGGCATCATGTAAAGCTCCTGTCCCCACTACCCAGGGTCAGGGACCTGCAGTGGCAGCTGCTGTTGTCCCCCCAGGTTCAGGGACCTGCAGGGGCAGCTGCTGTTGTCCCCACCACCCAGGGTCAGGGACCTGCAGGGGCAGCTGCTGTCCCAACTACCCAGGGTCAGGGACCTGCAGGGGCAGCTGCTGTCCCCACCACCCAGAGACAGGGATCTGCAGCGGTAGCTGCTGTCATCTCCCCAGGTACATGGACACGCAGGGGCAGATGCTGCCCGTCCTTCAAATGGGAAGAGACTTCCACGTAATTCTCCTGTACCCACCACCCAGGTTCAGGAACCTGCAGGGGCAGCTGCTGTTGTCCCCCCAGGTTCAGGGACCTGCAGTGGCAGCTGCTGTCCTCACCACTCAGGGTCAGGGACCTTCAATGGTAGCTGCTGTCCCCACCACCCAAGGAAAGGGAACTGCAGTGTTAGCTGCTGTCATCCCCCCCCCTCAGGTACATGGACACGCAGGAGCAGATGCTGTCCATCTCTCAAAGGGCAAGGGACATGTAAAGCTCCTGTCCCCACCACCCAGAGCCAGGGACCTGCAGGGGCTGCTGCTGTTGTCCTCAACACCCAGGTCCAGGTACCTGCAGGGGCAGGTGCTGTCCCAGCATCTGTGGGTGATGCCATGGCCCAGGCCACTGGTGGTCCAGCAACAGGTGCCCTTAGTGGTCCCAGCCACACATGGGGCCTCATTCCGAGTATGGCGGTAAGGGATAGCGGCCACCGCTAACGAGACCGGTGGCGGTAATCCCTTACCGCCATACTCCGAGGTTCCCTTTGCGCTCTTGCCCTTAACGCCTGCTTTGAGCAGGTGTTAAAGTCGAGGGCGCAAAGGGGCCTCCAAGCCAATAACGGTGACCGTAATGAACGGTCACCGTTATTTGCATCTTCCCCATTCCCATTGAGCCCTATAGGGGCTCATTTGGGAATGGGGAAGAGCCTTGGTGAATGGGGAATTACCGCCCCGCCAACCTTGGAATGGGGCGGTAATTCCGCCATCCACCAAGGCGCTGCCGGTCCGGGTACGGCGTCAACCAAGGCGTTAATAGCGCCATTGGTTAGCGCCGTACTCGGAATGAGGCCCATGGTCTGCAGTAAATGCCAATAAGGCAAAACGAGCATGACAGGAACATGCTCCACCACAAAGCACGGCACATAGCAGCACCATGTTGAGGATGAGGAGCTTCAATGATGATGAACACCAGATCCTCGTGGACGCACACCACCGTGACATGTGCACACAGCCAGGGAGCACACCGTCAGCGAGTCACGGATGACATCAACGCCTTAGGGAATGAGAGGCGCACCGCTGCTCAGGTCATTAAGCAGTGGAATGACCTCCACCGTCGCACCAACCACAAGCTGGGTGCCAACCTCGCATCTGCTCTGACAACTGGAGGGGGTTCACCACAGGAGCATGAGCTCACACCACATTAAGAAGCCATGATCTCGTTAATTCATGTGGATCAGGTGCAAGGCGTGGGAGGCCTGCCATAATTATAAGGACACGTCCGGTGAGTGATCAACCATGCGCATCCTTAATATGTGTATGCAGATTAAAGAAAGAAGTATGATAGTGTTGCACTTGTGCCAACATTTGAATGACTGCCCTGGGTGAACCATGTCATGGTGAACTGACTAATGCACAGTGCAAAGCAGAATGGATACACCCATGCACCATACATCCGTTGCACATGGCTTTGTGACAGTAGTCATCACCAACCGCATACACCAAAAATGTGTTTTACATGCCACCACAACATGGCATCTGGTTAGTTGCATCAGTGATGTCAGTGACTCTGCTATGCTAGACAAGTGCTTGTGTTTGAAGCACAGGTTACACATCATGCAGTGCATGCTGAAAATTGTCCATCCACACATGTGCATAGGTGGTTCCATGCTACAGATAACTTCCATGAACACTAGCAGTGTGCCATGAGTGGCATTTAATTTTTCTACACTGTGTACATCCCCTCTGCAGCTATGACCCTGATGTCAAAGATTTTTCATGATTCATCCCTGTTAACCTCCCACACTCAACACACTCCATGAAAACTTCAACTCTTTTTTCAAGTTAATGTGCACTTGATTTTTCAATTTAATGTATTACCTTGTACAGGACCCTTTTGCCTCCAGTACATATCACATTGGATTACAATAAATGTAAAGCCTTATTGTTCAATGATTGATAAACTAAATTCAGGGAATAGATGTTTTGGCTAATCTTGCATTTTCTGTTAAATATGTGTTGCCTCATTTGCCCTCTACTTACCAGATGGTCACATGAAAGGGAGCTAAATGTGCTCACATCTGTTATGTTAAGGCATTTGTATGAGCGCACGTACACCCAAGGGAATCTTGCCGCCGAGGAGGCAAGGCATGATACCGCAGCTCAGAAATGAGAAAAGCAGGGTGTTTAAGCTTCGGCAGAAGGCAAGATGATTAGAGGTGTCGCGCAAGGGAATGGGAAGGTCATTGCACGCACTTGCAGCGGCGACTGAGAAAGCACGGCCGCCCTAGTGAACTTTATTTGCAGATATTCTGCTCCCAATCCATAGAAGGCCCATGGACTTGAACAGAAACCGCTGGGCAATGTGGTTGGAAAACCAACAGGTAGTCAAGTTACACCAAGAAAACACTTTGTAGTCCCTAATGGGAATCCAACACCTCAGATCAAGGTGTGGTAGTGCTATGTCATTCACATTTCAAAGGGATCTACTAGCAGATTGTAGGAGGGTTAAAGGAAGGCAAATACAGAGCAGTCCATTATCTGCTTTACATGCTCCCTAGCTGCCCCAATCCTCCCCAAACTGTGTCTCCTGTAGATCACATAATTTGAAATGTTGCCATTTTGAATTAGCCATGTATCCTCTCCTCAACCATATATGATTTTCTGCAAGATTGGACAACAGAGCTTTACAGTGAAAGTGTGCAGACACTTTGTTATGTTGTTTAAGGGTGTCTACAATAAGATGGCTTTAAAATACGCAAGTCCCCTGCTAGAATTCAGCTACACAAGGAAAGGGAATGTCCCACTCTGGATAATACTGGCTGGAGTTTTTGACAGCTTAAAGATCCCTTGAATAGGGATGGCGATATACATGTTCAAGGAGGAATTGAAGACCTTTCCCACAATTAACTCATGGCAACAGAGGCTACCTGCTGGAAAGAGCAGCAATTTTACTGAAGCGGAGAACCTGCTGGCCAAGGTTCCTAGATTAAAAGACCTACTTTGGCAAACTTCCCTAATTTAGGAAGAGCTGAAGTGGGCCCTTAATTCTTCAAGTGATGCTGTTTTGTGGCCTAGAACATTACTTTGTCAAGTCCTTGGGCATTACCCATCAAATATGCTGTTTCTCGGCATCCTCTTGTAGCCTTCCTTGTTTTTTCGTTTTTCCCTCCAGCTAATCATACTCTCAACCTGTGTGGTAATCGCACAAGGAAATTAATAAGCACTGGCTCCTGGGAGATCACTAAGAGGTAACCCCACCAAACCTAGACATTAGATGGACCACATGCAGCGGGTTCACTGGGATGATCACTATGCACATTTTTAAAGTCTGTGCCTCTTTTTCTGTGCCTAGATTGCAGAATAAATAAAAGGTAGTCCGATATTTGTGCCGACACACAACATGCCTGCTCCAGGTGAAGATGTAATTCTCCAATACATGATTGTCAGCCCATCCTGTGTCTGGTTTTATACTGCATCACTTTCCTTCCAATATGGGACTCGGTGCCCTCAGACACAGATTGGTATTCACCATTGTTACACCTCTCGTCCCCTGAACACACATGAACCAGTATGTTTGGAGGAACCACATTAGGGGAATGCATGCGCACCCTCATATATGGGACTTCGTCCATTGCTGATGTATTGAGGTCGACATTTAGTCCTCTCCTTTTTCTGTTCCCTATGCTACGCTCCCTCACTGTGTGTTACGATTCACCAAATATTGTGTCATTTTAACCCTTGTGACACGTGTTCCCTTATTTCTTTGATATATATATATATATACACATATACAAACATACACACACACTTTCCGATTTCTGGAACAGCTCCCACTCCTTTGACTAACCAAATACATAGATAAAGTGATAGACCAAGTGACAACAGTTTATTCACTTTCATTTATAGGATTTTGTACACACATTTGCTTGCCCTGATGAGACATAGCCAGGTTACCTATGAAATACTTTGACTGATTATTTGAGACCAGCCAATACGTTTGAACTAATCGACAGCGTCAGCCCCAATATGTCAAAACACGCGTCAGCCATCCAAGATATTCTCTGCATAGACGTCTTGTGTGTTTTCTTTACAATATAATGGATGATTTTCTTTTGTTCAATAGCTGAGTTGTTTCCCAGACTGCCTCCTGAAGAATAGTAATTAATGAACCCATAAATGATGGATGACAGACTAGGTGCTCATCATTTTTCATGGGTATAACAAGCTGGATTTAACTGTGCCCGAGACACTGTCGAGAACCCCTTTTCCCACCTTCCCCAAAGACATTGGGCCTCATTATGAGTATCCTGGTCCGGTAACAACTGTGCCAGTAAGCTACCTGCACCGTTGTTACTAGACAGACACACTCCGAGTTCTGCATGTGGGTACCTTTCCGCCCACCAGGTCTCACCTGGCGTGCGGAAAGGCACCCGCTCGCAGACTGACGGATGCACCGGCACTGTTGCACACAGTGCCGGTGCATCCGTCCTCCCCATTGAGTCGCGTGGGACTCGAATGGGAATGTGGATTTGCTTTTTCTGGCGCCTGGCTTCAGGGACCGCCGGTGCTGTAATGCCCCGGTGATTCCCCTTTGCCAGGCGCCGTAAAAAAATAACTCTGGCGGCAGCCTGCTGTTTTTACCGGCACGGCTACCGTTGGAGTTAGAATGAGGCCCATTGTATAGTAACCATTTTCATTGTTTTTACTGTTGTATTGATTTTTGCTGCATTTTCCCTAGCGAATTATGTTACCCACAGTATGCATTTTACATATCTCCACTCTACATAATTTGTATGCCTGGCATGCAGAGGTTGAGTTGTACTGTTTTTATTAGTCATCTGTCTTTAAATAAAGGTACACATTTTTATTGAACCTTCCTTGGCTATTCATTTTGTTACTTACTATACTGCTAGTGTTCTGAAGATTCCACTGTTGAGTCATCTCTCTTTAGATTATAGCCTGTCCATTGAAAATGTTACCAATATAGAGGGAAAGTCAGTATAGTGTTGATTGTATACATATTTAGCATTTGTAGCTGTAAGAACACTCATTTTGTGGTAGAAGTTGAGGCATACAGAAGAGAAGCCTTTGCTCTCCGTTATATTTCTGGCCAGTATCAGATTTGTTCACACGTTTGGAAGTGAGGGAAATTCAGTAATGGACGACACCTACAGCTTAGTCCATCAACATATATGAACTGTACAGCCAACGTTAACAGCACTACAAAGGGACTAGCCATGGGTACTGTGAAGTGCTTGAAAGCAGCAACATCTCAGGATCTGCGCCAGGAGATGGTGGTTCCCCCTTCAGTAGATGGTTTAACAAACCTGAAATACTTATCATACTCTTGTTGATGCAATGAAGGACGAGGAGATTCCAGGTACAGGTAGGGAGCCTGTGCCCCGGAAAGAAATGCACATGCCAGATTGTGAAATAAAGAAGAAAGGGAAACTGAGAATGACAGCCTTTGTCACCAATCTTCCCATGCCGTAAGAACTGTGCCTAGGCCAGCTGCCATAGTAGTCTGTCACCAATCTTCCCATGCCGTAAGAACTGTGCCTAGGCCAGCTGCCATAGTAGTCTGTCACCAATCTTCCCATGCCGTAAGAACTGTGCCTAGGCCAGCTGCCATAGTAGTCTGTCACCAATCTTCCCATGCCGTAAGAACTGTGCCTAGGCCAGCTGCCATAGTAGACTGTCACCAATCTTCCCATGCCGTAAGAACTGTGCCTAGGCCAGCTGCCATAGTAGTCTGGCCACTTCCGAGTGATCCAGTATGCAGTTCCTCTGAGAAGTGATGTAGAAAGCCACAGTGGACAAAATATAAAAAGACTTGATGACCATTGAGCAGCATAATTTAGGGATCGTAGGCCTCAGGTATGGACTCATGGTCACCGCTATTGAGGAGGTTAGAACCCAATGTCAATAAGCCCAGGATAAAACTAGGTTTCAGATCCACAGATAATGAGTTAACACTTATGAAGGGAGAATGACATGTTTGAATGATTTGAGGGGATAAAACACTGCACGAAAACAATGGGTTACCTATTTTGTAGAATGTGTAAACCATTGCAAAGCCATAGATTTACAACAATTTACAACAATGTTGCAAACCTGAAGTTTATTTGGTGTTCATTAGCATAAATTGTACATTTTATATGTTTTGCATATTTGTAAAATATAGTAAAAATACGGTTTTAAATGTTGGCTACGATTTCATAAAGCATAAAAGCAAGGTTTGCAAGAGTTTACAACAATATCGCAAACTTGATGTGTAGTAGTTGTTTATATTATATTATTGAAGAGCGTACTCCATGTTTGCAATGTTCTTCTGTTTTGTAAACCTAATGTTAAAAAATTCGAGAACTTGAAGTCCAAATGGACTTGAAGAATGACATGGTTTGTGCATTTTTAAATCAAAATGTAAACCAAAGGTTTGCAAAGTGCTTTGTGAAGCATGTAAACCAATGCAAACCAACAGTTTTAATTGTTGTAGATAGATTTTACAAAATAACTGAATTCCATGCAGTGAAATTACATTTTCAAATCTAGGGTACTGAGCAAGTATTTTGCTGATGACTCGCTAGCCAATTGGGGACATGGTTGCTATTGCCTGCCTTACTCCTGAGGAGACGCCCATTTATTCTTGAAAGCAGCCTTGCTTCAGACTTTCCTTAAAAAAAAACCATAGCAATACTTTAGTTGTTTCAGTAAACTCAGCAAGAAAGGTGTCCAGATTGTTGAAACATTTATTCTTTTGTCTTTGACTTACTCCGGTGGTTGAATATTTCTAACAATATCGACACCTAGAAGAAATGTACACTTTGATTACAAGCATATCTATATCTATATGTATAAAGGTGAAAATGTGTGTGTTTGTGGCAAAGCCTTGTTCCTTATACAATTCCACACGGTTTCACCAAACTGCACCAAATGTGGCATGGGCACCTGTAAGGACCCTCTGGGCAATACTCGATACAGAGGCGTTGCTAAGGGGGGCTAAGGGGGCTATAGCCCCTGGTCTTTTGGTTGTAGCCCCGGATAGAATCTCAGGAGCTACAGCCAAAAGGCTAGCTAGCCCCCAGTCCCAATAGTTCTAACATCAGCACAGCCCCGGGTCTTTTCCAGACCTAGCAACACCTCTGACTCGATACATGACATTTGGACACCTCACCCCCATTCAGCACAAGTCTATATTTATTTGTGGGTTTTGGCTTTGCAAGGCATTGTTACTTATACAATTCCACAACGTTTCACCTATGTGCACCAAATTTTGCATTGTTACCGGTTAGGACCATCCGGACATTACTAGCTACATGGCATGTGGACACTCGAGCCCTTTCCCTGGATGCCAGTAAAAGTCTATATTTATTTGTGGGTTTGTGGCTTGGCAAAGCATTGTTATTGTACAATTCCACAACTTTTCACCAATCTGCACCAAATTGTGTATAGTTACCTGTTAGGACCCCTGGACATGAATGGCTCCATAATATTTGGACACCCCACCACTTTCCCTGGATTTCAGCACCTTCACACATGAGATGGTTGCCTGAAATTAGCAAGACATAAATGTGGTCATAGAAGGACCTGGCCTCAACCCTACAATGCACAGTTTCTGGGACATTTGCACCGCAATGCACTGCAATGAACTGTACCATGCCAGGGTGAGCCAACACGCGGTAAGCGAGAATAGTAGGTCCCAGTATAGCACATCACACTAACTCTCTCCTCCCCCCAGCGTCTGCTCTGGGGTTTGGCAGCCAGTCACAAATGCCCATTCTCAGTGCAAGGCACATCAAGCGATAAGTGAATCGGGACAGCGACCTACAGGATCATTGATTTACAACAATTGATGAGACTGTTGTCATGTCTGTCCACAGAACCCATTCAGAGAATGGTACTTTTGCTGGTTCTTTATAATTGGGAGGCAGTGTTGCAACAGTTGTGTTTATTAAATTCTATGAGAAAGATCCAGTGAGTACTACCAAAAGAGAATAGTGGCCATCCACCCCTTTAGGAATCGCCCTCAAAAATCAAACAGGCAACACTATTAACATAAGGCCACTTTCTCCACACAAAGGAAGAATGATGACACAATTATTATAGCTTTATAGACCTGCAGCGAAGGCCGTATCGGGCGTTATGGGCCCTGAAGACGGAGTTAACGAGTTGGAAGTACAAAAATTGCAAAATGGTAAATAAATGTTGAAGAAATGTTTTGTACTTCCATTAAACATGTTTCATTTTTGTATAGGGTGGTGGAAGGTGCTAGGGTGGGAGTAGTATTATACTAAATTGGAATCAGGTGTGGCTATGCCTGCCCCCTGCTCTAATTACGTTTACTTTAGGTGTGCTTTATTTCTTCCCCCACTACACAAATGTTAGGCACCACTTACTCCACACAAACATGCACGTTAATAAACTTCTACAGCCAATTCATTTACTTACCTTTCTGTGCAACGGCCACAAATGTCTGCAACATGTCCTCTGATTTTGTTGCTAAATATAAACGTTTCCATTTGTTCCCCATTATGCTGCAGTGCAGCTCATGTCAGCCCATCCTTCATTTGAAACACTGCGAAAGCGTTTCCTTTGCTTTTTTTATTTCACAACTAATGTCTGTGATCGTGATGCTGGGAAAGCGTTCCCATTGCTTTGCTTTCCTTTTTTCTGTCATGAGCCTACACCTTGGTCTAGGAATGTGTATTTCGGAACGGAAAGTTAACTCTTTCCATTCCGGAATACACACGCTGACCAACACGTCCACTGCTTGCTTGCAAGGTAGAATTCAGCTTGCAAGGTAGAATCCAATCAGACCATAGTCCGTGTTGCATTCTTAGAAGAATTATCACTTTGTCCCGTGCACAGTTCACATTCAGTAAGAGTGGTACAAGTTGTCCAGTGGATTTCCCAGTTCATGGGTCAGGCAGCTCTTTATAGAGCATGTCTTCATAAGTAGGCAAACTACTGCTGTGCTCTGTGGCACTGGAGCTAGTACAACTATGCAACAAATATCCTATGAGATTGGGCATAACCCAAGCAGTATATGCAAGGTCATGCTCTTAGACATTTGAATGCATATAACAACATGCCTAATGACTAAGGTAGAGTTTAGAAACCTCCAGATGTTACATAGAAATTAAGTATGTGTTCCCTGTCAGTTTAAAGTAGTCTCATGCAAGAGTGAACCAGGAACATTAGGACCCAGAAGAATATGTGAGGCCCAGAGGCACGTTGAAATATCAAATATTATGACTGTAGAAGTGGCAACATGCAGCGAAGTGCCCAACTGTTCAGAAATGTGCAGGTTGTGACAAATCAACTTCCGGGCACCAGTGCCCCAGGCATGGTTATCGGTTTCTAAACCATCAATCATCCACCACACTTCTTTATACTTGTTTTTTTATAACACATTAATACCGGAGACAATTTCTAAGTGCAATACTGGGATTCGACCTGCGTTGCTATGCATTGTCTTGCTTCCAAGACAAACGCGTTGCCCATGAGCTATCGTCCCGGTACACCTAGTACACCAGAATGGATCTAAACAGATCCAAACACAAGCAAATTAGAAACCTCCATCTCCAATTTTGGATGGAATGGCAGATTTATTTGAAACACAGCGAAAATACAATTATTGCCCAAAGATAAAAGGAACTATCCAGTCAAAAGTGTATAAAAAAATCTGTTTTATTTAAATCACAACAGACAATTCTAGTAACACTACGAAATAAAATACAGCCCACCCTTTAATGGGACACAGAGGACAGAGTTTAAAAGAAGAAAAAGGATGCGCTCTGGATACTGACATATGGGTAGTCAGTATGGTTAATAACCACAACCGTTTACGGTTACTTTGAGCACAAAGGGAGCAATGGGTCTTAAAATGTTTCTAGGGGCCTTCAGAAAAGGACCAGGTGGACAGAACCATAATGTACCTTGTGCTATAAGTGTTCATGGTGTTCAACAGGGTTAAGTTGGCTTCAGGGCTCCTTTGCAGGCTTCTGAGACAGTTCAAGATGGGAGTCAGCTGCAGGCCTCAGATGGCAAGATGGTTCGATGAGCAAAGCTGGATGAATGGCTGCAGGCTGGCCTACATGGCAACTCTGAGTCATTAATTGTTGTCTCAGTGCTGGTCAGCAGATATGAAGCGCTAGTCAAGACATCTCAGATTTCTTTAAGTGACTTCAATTTGACAACAGTCAATGTTGCAGTTGGTTGCAGCTCGAGGAACACGACTGGCTTGAAAATAAGTCTGACATCAGTATATGCTCATCAAGGCACTTCTCCCAGCTTCTGAAAAAGGGGCTTGCATCTTTTAAGGTGGATGACCCAAAGCTGAGGTGTGTGTTGCAGGCAGCTGCCTTGTCTTTGGTTGTAGGTCCAGAGACCTTCTGCCACTTCCTACCTAGGAAGCTTGCTGCAAAGCCTAGCAGGGCACGCTGTGTGCTGGCTGGGTACCAATTCTGGAGCAACTGAAGGGTCCTCTGTAATCGGCATCTCCCTCTGTTCTCTGGGAGATATTTAGACAACAGGATCTTGCTTCCCTCTTGAGAGGTCTGGACCTTCCTTCACTGGCGGAAGATGCAAGGCAGACTGCACCTTTAGCCAGGGTCCAATGATTAGTTATTCTTGCTACTCCTTGCAGTCTTCAGATGATCTGCCAAAAGAGGGGCTCTGCCCTCTTTCAAAGCCAAACTGACCACTGGGATTGTTATACCCTAAGCTTACCTTAATGAACCAATCCGGTTATCCTGACCAACAATTTCCTGTATGCATTAGGTCATAACTAGAGTGCTTTGCAACAGAAAAGGTATAAAGGGGTGAAACATGTAATACTAAGTCCCACCCATCTTCCTGTCTGTTGGGGGATCAAAGGGTCTCTCTGGTTAATGGAGGTCTCTGTGGTTCCCGATTAATGTGGCAGGTATCCCTTGAAGCTGCGGCAAGACCAGACTGACTACTGCCAACCACATTCTTGTACCTTATGAATGGGGTCCCCCGGCGGGGTAGTCTACTTGAAGCAACCCTAGTGAATATGACAATATTGCATGCCAGACTATTCTCTAAAAGTGGCTGGTATCGAGAGATGGTACTTGCAGTGACTCTACATTTTAAAGAAATGGGAGTGGATTCTCTACCCACAACATGGCAAGATTTATATCTCCAAATAATTGAACAAAAGTCAAGATCCCAGGATATATCTCAGGCTGTTAACCACATATCCAAACTGAGAAAACATGTATAATTCACTTACCAGGGTTTCACTGCCGATACCCCCAGGAGCTGCTTGACCAAACTCATCCCTCTCCGACTGAACAGATGCATTCTGACCCTATGCCTGAACACCCTTCCTGTGTTAGAAAACACTGGATCCTGGTTGGGTATCCCATGGGGGGACAGAGTATGCAGACTGTGCTCCAATCAAGTGGATACCCAGAGGCATATGCGCACTTATTATGAGGACCTTAATAGGGAATATGAGAAGGGTTATGCAAAGTTCAGGTTATTCTCATCAGAACAAGGCTGGAGCATCATTTTTAGTGGTGAATCCCTGGTAAAAGCTTCTGCTGCCCACCATATCTGGCAAAAAGCACTGGCAAAGATAAATAGACTATTAGAACAGTAAACTAGTGGGCCTTTTAAACCTTTAGTAAGAGAACATTCACAAGTGATTTAATAGCACACAGCAGTCATTTTGGTACATAAGCGCAGTTTCAAAGTTTTACATTGTTTTAGGCTAGATTTGTTTATAGGATGATTAAATGAACTTTAATATTTTCAGAACGTCCTGTAATATGCTCCAATGACAGGTGCCATTCAGATCGCGCAAGTGCAGGGGAGCAGGGGAAGAGGGCAAGGGAGAGGGGGGTAGTGCAGTACATAGGGTAACAGTAATAAATAAGACAATAAATAAAAAGTGTGGCAAGTGCAAGGGTGAGTGCAGACATCAAATGTGAAGTGCTGGTGGGGGGCTGTAGAGATAGAAACAGTCCCCGGGTGCAAGAGTAGCAAGGGGGCAGTGCAGGTGTGCAACTGGCGGGGAGGGGACCTGGGCCCGTGATCAAACTGTAGCCAGGTAACCAGTGCAGTTTCGGTTTCAGCCAGATCAACAAGGGAGAGGAGGAGAGAAAGCAGAAGCAAAGAGGAAGGTCTTGAGGTGCTTCTGGAACCGCTGATGGTTCTCCTCAAGTGTCGGAGAGGGAGGGAGGCTGTTTAAAAAAAATCTAGAAGTGTAAAATGTATTGTTTAAACATGTATTGTATTAATTGTAATAGTGTAAAAGGTCGACAAAGTTATTCCAGATGCACTCAATAAAATATATATATATATATATATCGCTGTAAGCAAAGGTGGGAAATAGAATTTGGCAGCCCTTGTGACATTTTGAAATGATTTGACGGCATATCTTTTCGTGAATTACCTCTTTAATAAGTGAAACATGTTATTTATATATCACTGCTGCCTGATGTGACTTTACATGTGTTCATAAATTGAATATTTATACAGTGAAGCATTTTCGTTATATTGTCAATGTAGGTTTTAATTACTGCTAATGTAGGGTTATAAGAGGATTTTGAATTATGGACTTGAGGGATTTTTTGATATTTATTCATCTCCTTCTTGATCGAATCCAAATGTTTATTTTATGTATAAATACCAATCTTTTTTTGTAACTAGGTGTTTCTGGGACCGGGCTTGTGAAGAATGTTGAAGGTTCACCGTCTTAACAATTTTATTTATGTATTCATCCATATAAGTTTTATTTAGATTTTGTTTACTTGTCATCTTTTTCTTTCTGTGAATTTGCATTAGTAAAGTATCCTATTTTAGTATTGCTTGTTTGTCTATCCAAGGTGTTTGATATGGCCGTACATTTTCAATATTTACTTTATTGTAAAAATGTTATTGACATACCCAACAACGAGTTGCATGATGGAATCATAGGTTAATATTTGTCTATTTGTGCATTTTTTTTTCACCTACAAACTCAATGTAATTCTAACCACACGATGCAACTTCCTCTGCTGGTAATACTGTAATAGATCGTACAGATAGAGACTTGCTCTTCTATGTTCTCCAGGGGCAGTTGTACTACTCTTTTCTCTGTGATGCTACGTTAATTTGCATACAATTAAATTGTGATCTCGTTTAGCATTTGGCACTGCACCGAAAAAATGTATATGAAAACGTGTTCTAATGGGGTGTCAAATGTAATTCAAAACTGATTTACTCCTCTGATTCTCCTTAGTGAAATATGCAGGTTTATCTTCAGGGAATTTACCATTGAAAGTGTCTTGGTCTTTTCCATTGTATACATGTAATAGTTGCTGCCCGCTTGAGTTGTTACATCTGCCATTTTGCACGAGGAACATGCCAGCAGTCATCCATCAAAGTTGTATCATCATCGGAAAGAATATTGTTATCCACTTCTATATTGTTATCCACCTCTACCATAATACCATCTGTCATCATAATTTTCAGATTAAGAATAAAAAACACATTAAATATAACAATTATAAAATCACTCAGAGACTGGTCTGCAGAACTGGGGTCTGGATTAGCTGGTTTAAACTTGGCAATACACAGAGGGTGACAACCAGCGCTAGGGTAGCACAATCAATTGCATGTGCATAATGGAGGGTATTTCTTTGGATCTTGTGGTGGCCAGCTAAGATTTGCGGTCTGGGATTTGCTACTGAAAACAGATGATTGACATCAGATGAATCCGATGCAATTCTGGCACATTTATTGTGGTGTTGTCATAGACTGAAACAGATTTGAAGAGACTTGTTAATGACACTTGTTCTTGTTTCTGTCAATGGTAGAATAGGACTGTATGCAGGTATAGTTGTTTTAGATCTAGATGAGCAAATGCACGTCCTAGATTGGGGCATCATGGAGTGCTTATTCTGAAATGGTGGTTGTCAAATGAATCATCTGACGACTTTTTAAAAAAGGCCGGATTACTCTCAACTCCTTTTTGTAAAAAAAAAAAAAAGCAATGTAAGAGACCAAGTACAATAGACAAATATTACAAAATATGGTCTTAGTTTCTGGATGCATAGATGCAACACTGATTCGTCAATTGTAATAGTGATGGCATGTGTTAAATTAATTCTATGCAATATCAACTCTCCACTTCTTTATTTGTATTGTATATTTGTGTCTGTGAAGTTGCTATTTTCCCTTTCCACCACTTGGCGCCACTCAACTGCCGCAATTGATCACAATTTGATTCTGCCTAACAGCAGCAATCTAGAGTCTAAATTAACCTGTAACTGTAATGTTTTCTTTATTCTCGAAAATGGTATTGTTGTGATAAATATATTGGATTATAATCTACTAAAGCAAAAAGGGTTCACCAAAAATCTAAAGAACTATCCTTTGCAAACACCAGATACAACCACAAACTGCATTATGCTGTATTGACCAAGAAATATAGTTTATGGAGAGAAAAAAAAGACGTAATTCTGTGGTAAATAAGGACAAAGTGCCTTAAGAATTATAGAAACACATCCAGCATCCAAACGAGATTTAATCAGGACCATTTATGTTCTTTTTAGAGAGTCAATTTAACACTGAACTTGCTTGTTCTGCGGAGACTTTCTTTGTTTACTGGTTTTGAAAGGGCACTTGTATGCATTATGTTTATGGGGAAAGTGTATGTTTAGGGGGGGGGGGGGGGGGGGGGGGGTGTGTGTGTGTGTGTGTGTGTGTGTGTGTGTGTGTGTGTGTGTGTGTGTGTGTGTGTGTGTGTGTGTGTGTGTGTGTGTGTGTGTGTGTGTGTGTGTGTGTGGGTGTGGGTGTGGGTGTGGGTGTGGGTGTGGGTGTGGGTGTGGGTGTGGGTGTGTGTGTGTGTGTGTGTGTGTGTGTGTGTGTGTGTGTGTGTGTGTGTGTGTGTGTGTGTGTGTGTGTGTGTGTGTGTGTGTGTGTGTGTGTGTGTGTGTGTGTGTGTGTGTGTGTGTGTGTGTGTGTGTGTGTGTGTGTGTGTGTGTGTGTGTGTTTTTTTTGCCTGCTTCACATGAACAGCTTCTGCCTTTCTTTGGTTCCCTGGAGCTGCAGATTTGTAAACATATTTTCAAGACAAGAGGAAGGGATTTATGAGGGCTTCTACACATTTCAGACTTTTGCTATGCTGCCTTATGAAGATTACTCGCTTGCTGAGCAAATGCCATAAGTACCGTCGGGAGTTGCAGCGCTTTGGATGCTGAAGAAAAGTCCGTTGTTTAGCACTGGTTCAAGATAATCTTTTCAACTTTTCTCAGTGACAGACCTCAAAAAGACGAACCATGATCGAACAGACGTTGGCTTTCATTCACCAAGGAATTAAGTCAGCCGAATGACTTTTACATGCAGCCAATGGGACTTTGATTTTGAACACAGATATCAAAGTGACACACCGTGCCCTCATTGGACTGTCTTTTCTGCAAGGTTCTCCGAATTCCAAGTGAACAAGGAAGCAGCTGCGGCTTTGTGTGTCATTGATAGAATAAAACGCACGCTCAAAAGGGCAGTTATTGAATGTCAAGGAGAATGTGATGCCACTTTGTCACATATTGAATATTTCGGTTGACAGGGTCCTGTTAAAGAATACTTTATAATTGAGAACAGGAACATACAGGCATCGCAACCGTCTTATTACAATACAGAATCTGTCCTGCTTCTGTTTTCTTTTTAAAGGGGAGGCGATTCCATGTAATTCGGCCCTGTCATTTTTCTCATTATATCTTGCAATCAACAGTCTGCAATGTCCCTAATTGCTAGAGAAAAGGACTACCCTTACTAGATGTGACATCAAGGGCCTGATTTACAGAAGCATTTCATAATGGAACAATCCCATTGAAAAACGCTATGTGAATCAGGCCCTACTTCTAAGGTCACAATTGTGGATTTCTTAAAACGAGTGCTGCACTTACTGTTTTCGGCACAGTCTCAATTCATTTTGTGAAGACTTAAAAAAGTTGTATGTGCAGTTTGTGTGCTCTTCCACGCATTGCTTTTCTATTTCTGTTGTATTAAGCACAGCCTTCAACCACGTGGATATATTGGCGCTAAGCAAATAGTAGATAGGGTACACGTGTTAATGAAAATATAACCAGATTTGTTATTGGGTGGAATTTTTTTAAATGGTCGTCTAATGACTGATGAGAAACAGGGAAGGAGCTGCACAAGATGGCTGCTGGCATGGAAGAATTGCTGCTCTTTTTTTTATTCTTGAGATTACTGGTGTACCCACTGAGCTAAAACACAGGTTTCCAGTTGAAGTATAATGGTGTCATGTACTGCCTATACAAGTAGGCTTGCTCGATGACAGCACTCTATGACCAAAGCAGAGGGCCGTGTGCTGTTTTCTTGATAGTCATCCAAGGTAACGATTCAATATTCTTAGTCACATGGTCAGATAGTTTGAGGTTTAAAATAAAATAGGGGTTGCTGCCACATCACATATACAGTGAAAGCTATCTAAGATGCATTTTGTTAAAGCTAAATAAAGTTGTAAAGTTCAGTAAAGCAGGTGGAAGTGAGTTATTTTAGGTATTAACACAAGAAAACAGCTGTTTGACCGTACCAGCAATCAGCACTCTTACAACTCCCCCCCCCCCATGGAATGTCCCTTTGTGACTTCATGCTAGAGATGTCACCACATTTGGTGATGTCATGTCAACAACCCCACACACACACATCTCCAGCCTGTAACATTTAGGGAAAAACAAAATAAAGTGGGTGTAACAGAATGCCATTGGGTGAGGGTGGAATAAACCACGCTGGTTTGAATTTGATGAAATACAATGATGCATTTAATTCTGTTTCTGAAAGAGAGGTTTGCTAATCCGACCCCTCTTTTATCAATGCTCTATACCAAAATGATAGTTCAACCATGTGCCTTTCCTCAGATAGCGTATAGGCCACCAAAGCCATAGCCTTTCAGTGGCACAAGGCAGGTTCAAAGGTAATGTGTGAATTTCTGACAGTTACTGGAACACAACGTTTCTGCAGGCAGAGGTGGCTTTTTAATAATCTGCACCCCTTTCCAAATCTAATAATTGTATACCTTATTCCATCTGGTCCATGTAAATATGCAAATGTAACCAATGCCTGGTGTTTGCATGTTTACTACTAAGAGCACACGATTATACAGCCACAGACATTTGGCATCAGATTAGTGTTGGCTCTGTAAATAGTGCTCAGCTGCAACAGGAGTGATGTGTATTGGTGCCTGGTCTGCCTCACTGATCCCCTTGCAGGAAGGCAGCACATTCCACCAAGGTGCAATAACCCTTCCTAGGAGATCTCCCGGGAACCAGTAACTCAAAGGCTACACTGACATAGAAAAAGTCCCACGTATATCAAGGTGATGACAACTGGAAGTCAGACAGTATTGGAAGAAGGCTGTGTTAGAGTAGTCAGAAGGGTGAGATGGGCTGAGGAAATGGTTCCAACAGCTTGGTTTCTGTTCTATCTCTTCCCGTCTACCCTATTCATGCAGGCAAATCACTATTATTGGTGTGATTTCAGAAGGCAAAGGGCACTTGTTATTGTTACAATAACCTGGATTGGATCCATTATAGCAGACTTGCATTGGACAAATCACTGGTGACGTTACAACTTTATAAGGAGAGGAAATGCTCTCCATGATGGATTCATCTCTTGAATCTCAGAAGAACCAGAAGAATTCCATGGACCTCTGTTGGGGATACAGTCTATCCCAACGTTCCTGGCTACGCAGTTGAAGAAATAAGGCATCCAAGTCATAGAATAACTCTGTCCCCAAGCAATCCACAATGAGCATTGGGGGTGAACTGCTGTGCACAAAAGCCTCTCTGCTGGCTGCAGTGGAATCAGGACCCTGTACACTGGAGTTGAAGGATCCTTTCTTTGAAGGTACCAGTCATGCTCCCTGAATTGGGAGCGAAGACAAGGACTCACCAATCCTGGAGCCGCTGGATTGTGACTCCAATTAATCCAGAAGCACAAAAGATGCCTGAATACTGTTTCATCAATTAAAGCCATTTTGGAGTCAGATCAACCTCGTTCAATGCCCTTCTAGCTGCAACACAAGTGGCAGTTCTGCTTTTGGAACTATATGCAAACTTACAATTGCTTGCTGCATCTCATTCCATGCTGGCTTGACCCATTAAGTTTGATTGACTGGTCTTTATCTGATTGTGGGCTTGCCACTGTGAGAGCAATTGACTTCAGCACTAACTTGACTGCTGGAAGCCATCGGACATGTCATTTTGAGTGCTGACCCAACCCAGCAGAACCGTCGTCTCACTGCTGACTTGAGTGCAACACCAAACCACTGGAAGCCATCATCCCCACCATCTCAAATGTATACTTGACCCATTGAGAACCTGGAACTTTGAAACAACACAACGCCAACCTACAGTGGGATCGCATGCACTTAAATAGTTCAAGGTCAGCTCGACTATGATAAAAGCACTGAGAAGCCCAGCTTCATGCTCTTGAGCATCAAAGATAAGAATAACCGTACTGTGAAGTGGGATACGTGGATGCGGGATAGGCACTACTGAGAACACCCTCAAAGGGACCTCAGAGCCACTATCGAGCCATTCTCAAGATCACATGATTAGGCACACACTAGACTTAAATCACGTTACAGGTGAGGCGGATGGCACACCCCACTGCTGTCACAGGTAAAGTTATGTTGGACCTGTGATGAGTCATTGGTTTTGAGTACATGTTGAATTGTGGTATTATGTTACTTTACTTGCAGCAGTAGAAGCAGTAGGTCCTGACACACACTTTGATTGACTTTATGCTCTCATTGGCAAGCTCACACCACTGAATGTGACATGTTGAGACAACCGGACCACCACGCACATTCTATGTGCCAGGTAGATGGAAGTTTTCCAATATGTGTTATTGAGAAACATTAGTCACAGTTGTGTTCCATTACGTTTTCAGTCAGTTACAGCACCGACATTGGTAGAGTCCATTGCCTAATTCCAGACTGTATTTTTTTCTCTCTATATGATATTGTCTTATTGGACCATGTGATGACTGACATTTTCACAATGTTTGTCTTTTTTTAAACATGCTATTTGACATATCGAATATGTAATAACGGTGTCAGGATGTAACTACTAAATGCATTTCAACACAACTCTCTGTTTATGTATCTTTGTTATCAGCTTGGGGTTGCCCTTGCTCAACTGATTGTTTTGGGTCCCGATAGCCTTCTTAATGACATGCACAGCTATATGCCCGGATAAAGGACTACTGATCAAAAATTCATAGGCTTTGTAGCTTTTTTGGCATTGGCTGCAGTATAGTGGACAACACATTAATACAACATTGTTTTGTCTCAACATAAATCTGTAGTTATGTACTTTTTTTTGAAACTATGAATACAACAAGATCACCAACACCACTAATGTACATTGCTCTGGCCCTTTAGCTGGACTAAGGGTGTGCAACCCTCACCGATGGCTCTCTCTGGCCAAGGTCCACAGTTCTGCCAGGTGCTATGGGTTGCCACACCTAATACACCTTTTTTTCTCATCAGTCTAATCCGTCTTGTCACCATTGCCCCCACCAGGTTTCTACCTAATGATTGTTTTACCCTTTTCAGGATGGTCTGTCTGTAACACGCTGACATATGTGGTATGGCAAATGTTGAGTTCTGGTGAGGGCTTTTCTAGAGTTTTTCTCCTGACACTTCTTTTCTAGTGCATCCACACACCTCAATAGGTGTTACACTTCTTAAGCCACATGCAGCACCTCATACAGGCAGAGGTCTTCTTTCGAACCTGGTGCTTCACATTCCTTGCTGCATTCCAGCATGAATTTGTCTCTAGTTCGTTCCTCTGTCTGGCTTCCAAAAATTCACAAAGTTGCTAATCCCCTCAGTGATGGTAGGTAATGTTTCACACTTTCCCCCTTATGCTCTGTCCTCTTGCGAAATGGCACCCTTCTAACACTATGCTTACCTTGCCTTCAGGATGTAATTATTAACCTTTTTCTATATGTATTCAATCAATGTTCCTAATCATGGGTCAGGGTTCAAAATTATCAAATGTTGCATTCCTAACAATACCTAGGCAGAGTATTAGTAGTACCCTGTAAGTGATTTCAACCTGGCACTCCACCTAAGTCAATGCCTAGCCTGTGATGCACAGCTGGAACCCTTAATTATGTCTATACGTTTTTATTTCTGAATGATGTACCCTTATATCACGCTCTCTCTTTGAATCCCCCCTGGTCTCACTGAACCAGGCTGTTTTGCAAAGTTAAAAGATTTATTTTATGAATTTGAACAATATATATATATATCACACTACTTAATATTTATACAAGGATCACCATTGGGGTGATGTTACAACCAACAATCTCTTTAATCAGAAGGAGTATGGATAGGAAGAATAATGCAGCATAGAATAAAACATTGTGTGGGTTCAGTCAAATGCAATGTTACTCTTCCCCCTGCACGCCCAATTCGCCCCAATATGCAAGATAAAGAGATGAAGTAGAGAAAACCGGTTTCAGTAATACAAACTCAACAAATACAGTTTCAATCCCAACTCCCCCAGCAAACTCAGAGAGAAACAGGAACGATTGTAACTTGTCAAAATGCTTTTGAATGTGGCTTTGAATGAATGGGAAAAAACACTGAATAATTGATTTGTATAGTTTCAGGTAAACACTAGCAACGATGATTGAGTCGCTAGCAGATTGAAAACTGAATTCTGAGGTCAGATGCAAAGAACAGCTGTTTTACACTTGATGAAATTGAGCCAAATGAAAAATTTGCGCAAGCTTTCCTGCACACGAGAAGCATGATTACAGAAATATTACAGAAATACTACAAAGAGTTGGAAAGCTGAGAATGTTAGCTTCAATTTGACACTTCAATTTAGTTTCTAGCATGCACGGTATGGAAGTTATGAAGGTTTTAGTAGAGGTCGTTTTTTCTCAGAAAGAGTCAAAATTTGCAAATGAAAGATGCGCTTTTGAATGTACAACCAAGATTTTCTTTACACTAGGGAGTCTATGAAGATACAAGATACCCAATGGTACAGCCACCAGATCAGTGTCGCCTCGGTCTGACTTTTGCCCGCCAAGACACTTGCCTTTCTCCAGTAAATATATTAGCGCAATGATGATATTATCACTACCATTACCAAAGGACTATAGGAATGAGAGAAAGATTCAGGAAAGAAAATATTTTCTACAATGTAGTTCTGCATCTGATAGAATGGGTTTGGATAGGATTACTTAAGGATAAGATACTTGCTAGTGACAATTTATGCTATAGATACTCACTACTACTGTTTGGAATAGGCCCGTCAGGGATCTGGTCAAAGATTTCTGGACTGGAATTCTGCTAGCCCACCGGACAGGATTCAGGGTGCTCAGATTCTGCCTCAGCACGGCTAGGTTAGGTTAGGGTCCATCCTCTCTCCTGATTTCTTGATTTGAGAAGGAACTCTGGTGCCATGATGCTGTATTTTACAATCCAGGGAGAACTTCCCCTTTGTTTCTGCACAGTAAATCTATTTTTCATATAAAGCATATTTACAATTTTACCAACTTGCTAGTGATAACACATTTACATCACAAATTTAGTAGAGCAAGTATCCATCCGAGTCCCATCTAAGTGAGAGCTTCGCTTCAGATGTGACAGTTTTTCAAACTTTTGGTTGGGTACCCAATGTCAGATTTGTCCACATTTTTCTACATATATGCGCATGACATCTAGGCATAATCCTGTGAAGTTTCATATATCTAGCATCATCACAATTGCTACAAAAATCACAATTTCTGTAGTACTGTCTCTGAACATAGCACAGAGTTCAGAGTAGTAACTGTGAGCAGAATTTTAATGTTAACCTAGATTTTACAGATTTTTACAAATATTGCACAGTTCTGAGTCTTTCAAACAGATACTTTCTTGTGGTTTACAGATACACATATCTGTCTGGTCCCGCCCCCAAGGTTTTGCTGGGCCAAGAGCAATCCAGGCCTGCTGGCAGTGGTTTCTGTTGACACTTGAATTTGCATTCCCTTTCAATCCGGGATGCCTATTGTCTCTCCCCAGAGAAGCAGAGCAACATCTCCTCCTCCTTTCATTAGCATATAACAGAGTTCCTGGGCAGAGTGCAAAAGGAAGGCACCTTTGTTTGGGGCATGCTGTGGAATTTGCCTTTGAAGTTCTGTGGCTGGCATCAGTTCACTTTAAACACTTAGTTTAAAATTGTCTTTGCTAAAATAGACTTTACATTTTCAAAAGTAGAGATGCAGATCTCTAATTCCAGTCTTTTTAAAACATAGAAATTGAATATTAGCAACCTATATTGCTTTTGGTGGCAAGTTTCTTCTTTTCAACAATTTGATCTTAATGTACAAGTTTAAACTCCCAGTGTAAGTAAATGACAGTTTTGACACAGGCGGCCAGCGGTACTGCACCCATATCTGACAGATTTTCCCAGGCAAGCACCTTTTTGAAAGTGGGTATTCTTGTGATGAAATCTGCTTCTCCTGACATTGTGCTTATGGGGATTCCTTAGAAGAGGTAATCGTTAACACCCAACAAGGATGTTGGATCATTTCTGATGTTTGGGAACCATTATTTTGCAATTTCAACAGCCATGGAAAAAACGGATTTTAGAGCACTTCTGGGTTTTCCTGGCAATGCAGCACTGCCTTTTCAGGTAGTTCCATTTCACTCTGTGGGCAGCCCAATGACAGGTTTTGGCAGTGTGGTCTCCTGTTCTACCACTGACAGAGGCAAAATAGATTGGCAGCCTATTTTTCTGATTTCCCTGCGCACTGCTCAGGTTTTTAGCGCGCATAGGGCTTGTTGGCAGCCATTCTGTTTCTGGTGAAAGCAGCACATCGTGATGTCGCAGGGCAGAGCCTAGTGGGTCAATGCATCCCACAAGCCTCCCCTCGTGATTTGGAGTTGACCATCTGTCAAGAGAAGTCGCGAGACTGGGATGATCAGTTTCTTTTCTTTTGGATCAAATGGCAAAATTCATCAGCTTCTCCCATCAGGGGTGGATCGACCAGTTCTCCTTGCCCAGTCCTGATGTGAGCATGTAGCGATACCCTGGGCCCCTTGGATCTTTGCTTCTGGTCCCTGGGTGGTCCTCCTTGGTTTCAGACTCCATTGTTTCCAATTCTAGGATGACAAAGCAAAAACATATTTGTAGACATTTCCCCATCACTATTGATGTAGTGGGGCGGACACATACATTTTGGCACATCAGGACACATTTTTCTATTTGCAATTTATTGACTATATAGATGGAATATTTTATAGTTGGAATTCTAGGGAGCTGGAGTGACCCCCCTCTGGAGTTCCAGAAGACTCCTCCAGGTGCTGCAGAGTGTGCCTAGGGTGGCAACACTTTAGTTAGTTGATATGGACCCACTTATCTTCCCCCTCTGCCAAACTGCCTTTGGGGATGCAGATTTGTAGGCGACTGGTGAGATTTTGTCTACAATTTCAAAAGGACCCCTCCAGCTAGGCAAAAAATTGCGCTGTTTGGCATGGTTCCTTTGGAAATTGTATAAGTAGACCCGGTCTCCTACATGGTATTCTTTTCTAGTAGTCTTTAAGTCGTAGTGGGTCTTCATGCTGTCTGCAGATCTCTCTAGATTTTGCTGAGCATAGGCAAAAGCATGTTGAAGGTGTTTTCTCAGATTTTCAACATACTCATGAGTTGTAGAGGCATTGATCAATGTCTGCTCTTGCTTTCTGTAGAGCAGATGCTGGGGAAGCACCATCCTGCGTCCAGTCATCAGCTCAAACCGACATTTTAGTTGCAGATGAAGGGATAGATCTGATGGCCATCAGGACAAGAGGTAATCGAACATCCAAACTTGGCCCAGAATCTGCCACAAACCTTTTTAATATGCTCACAATTGTCTTGTATCTCTCTACTGCACCACTAGAGGCTGCCGGTAGGCAATGTGCAATTTCCTTTTGACCCCAAATATCTCCCACATCTTTGTCATTACTTTAGTAAAGTGGCTACCTTGGTCTGACATGATCCTTTGGGGTAGCCCAAAATGCGAGAAGATGTGGTTGATCATCAGGGCAGCTGCTGTTTCTGCCTCGCAATTTGGGGCCAGGAGGCATTCCACCCACTTAGTAAACAAGCATGTCACGATCAACATGTACTTATTTCACCTAGAGGAGCGAATCACAGGCCCGATAAAAATCGACTTGCAAATCTGACCAAGGCAGTGTCATCCCCCTCTTTTGGAGAGGCGCACGGTGTGTGATGGATGTTGGCTGAAATTGTGCACACACAAGACACCCTTTCAAGTATTGGTCGAGGTCCTGCCCCATGTGTGGTCAGTATGCAAGCTCTCTTAAGATTTCAAGCGTTGTATGAAACCCCCTATGACCGGCTGTGGCTGCATCATGGGCGTGACTCAACATCAGGCTTCGGATTGAGGTAGGGACCACCCACTGATCATGGCCAGCTAGGGACCTCCTCACCAACAAACCGTCTTGGATTCGGAATATTTTTGGACATTTCATCAACACTCTGAGGTCCTCTTTCCCAATGTAATCGGTATCCATCAGGGGAAAGTTCTCAGAGTCCTCAATGTGTTGATAAAACTTACCAATTACTGGATCCCCTTTTTGAGCCGTAATCAAATCAGCATCTGGGGTATCCTTACTCCATTGTGCAGTTGAGAGTTCATTCTGAGCATTTGTCTGGGACCTAGTGATAGCAGTGACCTGGATTTCCCCCACCAGGAACTCTATCTCAAGTAGATCCCCTTGGATGGCTCCGGTTTTGGACAGCTGATCAGCTAGGTCATTTCCAGTTTTTTCTGCTCCCTCTACTTTAGAATGACCCTTGATCTTCTTCCAGTAGATAGTCATACCATTCGAGGTGACCAGATTATCAATATTTTGGATTAATTTCCCATGTTTCAATGGTTTTTTGTTAGCACATAGCATGCCTCTGGTTTTCCAGTTAATCAGGTGCTCCTCGAACCCGTTCCGTACATAATCCGAATCAGTGATTAAGACCAGTTTGTGGAGTGGATGTTGGACAGCAGTAAGGATGGCTTGATGCACAGCCATCAACTCTGCCACTTGACAACTTCGGGGACCAATCTTGTACCCAGCGCAGGGTTCTGGGATCTCATTCACCCATGCATTCCCTTTGCCAGCCACAAGTTCTTTTTCCTCGTTGTTGTCAACATGGTAAGAGCATCCATCCACATAGACAGGGGGCATTCCCTCAGACTTGTCTTCTTCAAAGACAAGTGTGGAATTGAGGTATGCCTCCATGTTGTCCTTGATTTTAAGACTTTTGTCCTCGAGACAGTTCTCTGGCACAATCATGCAAGTCAGCCAGACCTTAAGTGAGGGGACTCTCCTTGTTTTGGCCATATCTGACCTCCACAGGAAAGCCTTGCATTGACAGAACCCAGGCAATAATTTGGGACTCACTCACATTTCCGGCACGGATTCTGTCACTTTGGAGATATTGCAGAGGCTGGTGTGGAGTCTCCACTATGATGTGTTCCCCCTGGATAAACGGGCGGTAATTCTTCAATGCCCACACTGTTGCCAGGAGTGCCTTCTCACAATCATTGAATTTTTCCTCCACAGAGGATAAAGTTTCACTCACATAGGAGATCACTTTATTGACCTTGTTGTGCTTTTGGTATAATACTGCAGTCAAGCATGTATTAGAGAACCCTGTCTCCAAGAAGAACTCCTTGTTTTTGACAGGGTAAGCTAGGCAAGGCGCTTGTGAGAGGCTTCTTTTGAGTTGTTTCACTGCCTCGGCTTGTTGTGGACCCCACTCCCACTTGACACCCCCCCCCTTCAAAAGATGAATCAGGGGTCTTGTGATCTCTGCATAGTCCTCAATGAACTTTATACTGCAATTAGTCAGTCCAAGGAGGCTCCTAAATTCCTGCAGATTTGTGGGTCTTTCAATTTCTGGAGTGCTTCCACTTTCTTTTCCTGGTGACAGAGACCCTGAGGGGTAATCTCATGCCCCAAGAAATTGACACGGGTTCTACACCACTGTGCCTTTTGAAAGCAGAGTTTTGCTCCGGCAGCCCTCAACTGTGTCAGAACATAACGGATCTCCGCCATGTGTTCCTCCACAGTTGAGCTTTTCATGAGAGCATCATCTACATAGGCCAGGTTACCCCTTTCACCCAGGTTGGGCATGGCCTTATGTAGAAAAATGTTCAATTAATTGCCGGAGTTGATCAATCCGAAGGGAGTCTGGGTCAATGTGTACTGCTGCCCCCCCCAAAAGGTGAAGGCCAGCTTGTATTGGTCCTCCCTACTGACAAGTACAGTCCAGTATCCATTGGTCAGGTCTACTGCAGTGAATACCTGTGACCCCTGGATCTGGGCCAGCCCTTGGTCAATGTAGGGAAGAGGCCATCGGGAAGTATGGACCAGTTTGTTAAGCTCCCTAAGGCCGGCGCACAGTCTCCACTGGCCGTTTGGCTTCAAAATCCCCAGCACCGGATTATTGAAGGTGCTGTGGAATGGACGGATTATCCAACAAGACTCAAGGTTCTTAATTATTTCAGTAAGGGACTCCATTGATGCGAGAGGCAAGCGATATTGCTTCACAAACACTGGAGTCATGCCAGGGTCCATGGGAATTGTTGTTTCGATGTCGGTGCGACCACAGTCTTATGAGTCCACCGCAAAGAGATCTTGAAAATCCAAGAAAACTTGTTTCAATTTTTGCTTCTGCTCCACAGTCTCCAGGCATCAGCTAGGTTGACTCTCCAACCATCTGCATGAAGCCTGGAAAGACTTCTGGTTTTGCTATCTCAGCGGCCTCCTCCATCTGGATGGAGGAGTCCCTGGTCAAAGTGCTGATTTGGACTGGTGGCTTCAGGTGGGGAAGGGAGTCCTCGCGGATTTGGAAAATCACCTCATCCCTCCTGAAGTCACAGGTCACATCTTCCTTACCATAAGGGCAGGAAGTGTACACCAGGAAGTTTCCCCCCCCATGCCGGGTAAAGATCCTGTCTGGTGTTGTGTTATCACCATCGCTGTCAAAACAGTCCTTGGGGATTGGTCATAACAGTTAATTGCCTAAATCTATGAAAAAATGTCAGTCATCAACCGCCATTCCAATAATGGTGCCTGCGGCTAGAGTGATTCTCTTTAAGTTGCTGTTATCCACATCTATTGGAATGAAGTAATGTTCTATATTGACTAGTTGGTGTTGGGTTTACCCCCAACCCCTGCTGTTAGAAGTAAGCATTATGATGAACATAGGCATCAGGGTTTTTCAATTCATCCTCTTAACTTTCATTTCCAGGGAGAATTGTCAGGTCCTTTCTGGGATGGTGACTGCCTCTCCAATCTGTATTTCAACTGCAGTCGAGCTGACCTAAATGCTTTCTCTGGGTCATCAAAGCCCATGGGATTATCCGCTAATCTGACAAAGCTTTGAAGTTTATCAAATCCAAACTAATGGCAAAGCGATTGAGAATGTCACAACCTAAGTAAAAGGTGACAGTGACGTCTCACATGACTCAACAATTGTGGACTATGCTCTTGTTGCCTATGGAGATTTTGAACATACACCTGCTTGGCAGTAGATGTTTGTATATGGGTGTTTCCAGATCCATTTCCCATTCATCAGTTTAAATGTGGGAATGGCTGGATCTTTTAGGAGTTTGCGGAACGTGGCTTCGCGGATGAAGTGCTTACCGTTGTTCACACACACTTGGGCGAGAACAGAGTCCTTCCCTTGATTGAACTGAAAAGGGATGAACAACTGCTCTCCCATTTGCTGAATATCAGCCAGGCTCTGAGCCGATTTCTCATCTTTCTGGACTATAGGAGTGGGAATGTCTGATTGAAATTCTTTACAAATTCACAGAGTGTTTCCTTCCAGTGTGGCATGCCACATTAGGTGACAACTAAATATGGGCGAAGTTTTGGGTTCCCCTGGTTCCGTTTCTGGGCTGCCCCCCCCCCCCACTTTTTTGGAGGCAGTCACCAGAATATGTTTGAACCAGGGGATTTTCATGCTTATGGTTCTGGGGTTGGCTGATGTGCGGCGCTAGCTGAGTCCCCACATCTACCCAGTCTAGATTTGGATCCTTGGGGACCCATTTTTCTTTGGGAGGAGTTCCCCCATCTCTGAAGGAGAATATCCTTTTCCCAGTATCCTCTGAGGATCCCTCTCCTTCAAATTGGAAGATTTGTACCTCCTCCTCAAAATGGGTCTGTTTGGGTTCTTTGTTTCTCCTACCCCCACCCCTCTGCTCCTTGGGTGGCAGACTTGCAGGGGCAGGAGATTTTGGTTCCAGTTCCTGGGTTTCCAGTGGCTTTTTACAAGTGGGGAAGGAAGCTTCCTCCAAGGCTTGACACCCCATCCGCCCTTGTGCCTCCTCCCTGGGAACCGGTGGGTTGTCGGGATTCGCCCCGTCATTGCTCTGGAGCACCAGGTCTGGAGTTTGAGGCATTCTGCGCTGACATGCTCATCTGAGGGTTCGGTTGAGCCCTCAGCATGTGACCCACATCCTGTGCCATGTTTCGGACCTGGTGCTCTAGTTGTGAAACCTGCTCAGGCTGATATGGGGTTCTGTTGTCTCCCCTGGGCTGATCCCGGGAAGGGTAGATATCCCTTCTCTGAAAATACCCCGGGTTTGGAAAATGTGGGTACCCCTCCACCCTTGGCCTCCCCTCTCCCAGATTGGGTTGTCTAGGCTCAGGAAAGTGGGGAAAGAAGGATGGATTGTTCTGGGGTTGAAAGTTTTGCGGGTACCTGGGGAAGAAGTTCTGTCCAGGATTTGGGGAATTTATGCCCTCCTGGGGGAAATGATGAGGGAAGTTCCCTAGGTTAGCTGCTGTTTGGTTGCATTCCCCCCCCTTGGGCGGGAGGAGTCCACACATAACCCAGGATGGGTCTATTCCCCTTGTAGCGGGGGCTTATGTAGTCAGGGGAGTGAGGGGTCCCATTTGTGGGACTACCTCCTTGGCTCCCTGTTTGTGACTGGCCCGAGGGCCTTCTGGGCTTGGGATTATTCTGATTCTGTGCGGGCAGGTTTTTAGGCCCCCCCCATCTCCAAATCTAAGATGGGGGCAACCTTCACCTCTGCCACCTTGGCAGCAGCAGGGGTGTTGGTTGGTTTGGGGCTTTTTGCATTATTTTAGTTTTCTATGGGCTTTTGCACCTCATAAATTTGTGTGGCCTGTTCAATGACCCAGTCTAGTGATCTTTTCTCATGAAAATCTCTCATTAGCTGGGTCATGATGTACTTGGGGAGAGCGTGGAAAAAAGTATTCACAAACTCCTTGCTGCCAGTGTGCACCCTTCTGGTGGTCTGCTCAAAGGCACGCTTTAATTCCTGAACAAATTCTTGTGGGGCCCGATCTTCCCCACATTTCAAGTTGTAGGCTGCCTTGCAAGCCTTCTGAGGATTTCTGTGCACAGAAAAATGTTTCAAGATGGCCTCCCTGTAGGTGGACCACCTAGAATGATTTTGGTCCTCCAGCCCCACAAAGAAGATGGAGTATTCTGGTGAGAAGGTCCATTTTACATATTGAATACAGCTTTGGCTGTCCTTCAAATGGAAAGTTTCCATCATCTGTTCAAAGAGCTCTAAATGCTCCCAAACAGAATACTTTGCGTTCTTATGATAGGGCGTGATGATGTGCCTTATCGCTTTGATTTGTTTCAGGGGGTCCTTGAGCAAGGCCCTTTTTACCTTATTGGCCTTTTTGGTTTGGGTGACCCTGGTCCACTCCTCTGACTCAGAGGTGCCCGTCTGGTCTTCGAGGCTCTCCCAGATTCTGTGAGCCTGGGAATGGCTGGCAGAATGTGGGCACCTTGTCTCCTGTGTCCTGGGGCACTCAGGAGTCTGATTCTTTCTTGCTCCCAGGATTTGATGAGTACCCCCTACCACAACTGTCCTAGCTGGGCAGATGTTTTCAGGATGCTCTTAGTGGGCCTACTCTCATGGAGTCCCCCACTAAATTTGACAGTACTTGGAAACCCATACCCAGATGCCCGCCCATCCATTCCTGGGAGGTGCTGGTCTATGAGCCCCATATTCCTTATTGGATTGAAGTCTGCCATCCCCGTGGCCCTTGGCTCATGTGTGCCAGTGGACATGGGGGTGGCAGAGTCCAGGGATTAGAAGAGATGAAGGCCTCTGGTACTAGGGTTCTTGAGGTCATGCTCAGGTGTTTCCCTTTCCCAGCGAACCTCATCTCTCTCAGCCCCTGCTCCCTGTTGCCATGCAAGAATCTGAGCTTTCTGTTCCTCTATCAAGGCCTTGCTAGTTTCTATCAATCTCTCTTGCATGGCTACCTGTGTGGATCCTGTCATAGTTCTCACAGAGAGCTTCAGTTTCTCTCTGTGCTTCCTGTGTTGTTTTAGAGTGCTGGGCCAGTCTTTGCTGCAGGAGGTTTACCTCCTGGGTCCTGTCCACACTGACCTGGTCCTTCCTTGCTAGAGCCTCCTCCACCCTCCTGGTGTGCTCTTTTTGGAGGTCACCCAGTCCTTGAAGGGCCAGGTGATTTTCTTCCATTTTAAATGACAAAATTCCTGGCCTAAGGTGTCCCTTTCCTCAGTAAGATCATGCCTCTGTGCAGCCAGGTCATCCCTCCATCTTTGGAGCGCACCAGCTTTATGGCGCTCTTCATCAAATTCTGCCTAGGTATCCAGGTCTTTCAGGATCTCTCTGTCTAGGAGACTTTTCAGGATGACTACCTGCTCTGCGCATACCCTGTTGAAATTTATTTGCTGTTCCAGCTTTTTCTAGCTCTGCAGTAGAGAGTAAACTTTCTTTGTACTCCTTCTGCAGGGCCAGCATTCTGGTATCCTGTTCTGCCTACTTTCATTACCCATGTCTTCTATTTTGATTAGGTACTGCCAACTTTCATTTTCTGATTCCTGGCTCCTCTGTAGCCTCTGCTCAACAGAGTCCAGATCAGTGTGGGCCTTTCCTAATGCCTGCAGTTGCAGTTTGGGCCTTTCCTAATGCCTGCAGTTGCTTGTTTGCCAGATCTTGGCCCTCGGCATATTTGTCCTGCATTGCTCCAATATGTAGGTGTAGATATGCCGCTATTTTGGCAATCTTGCTTTGCTCTTCCTTTGCCTTAGGGGCCATGTATAGTTCACTCAGGGCCATATGTAATGGACCCTGGTCTTGCCATATTTCTAACCCTGTTGCAGTGATCTGTTCTGTGATTGCCTGCAACCACACATTCTGATCCTGCTTTGTCCATTCACCCCTTACAAATAATGTATGCAATAGGTGTTCTTTAGCCATAGTCATTTCTACCAAAGTCGCCATTCTGGAAATATTGATTTCCTTCCTGACTTACAGAAGTTTTATTTTATTTTTGCAAAACAGAGACCAATTCCTTAGAGCGTTCCTTTTGACGGGTGCTTTTCACAGTGTAACAGAGCATGGTAGCCCAATAAGATTGTGTACCCAGTTAGTTAGCACACTGTATTAGACTGTCACAAGTGGTATATCCAATTCAGAAATTCTGCGATGTGCCCCAATCCTGTAAGTGATTTCAACCCAGCACTGCACCTAAGTCAATGCCTAGCATGTGATGCACAGCTGGAACCCTTATTTATATCTACAGGTTTTTATTTCTGAATGATGCACCCTTATATCACACCCCTCTTTGAATCCCTCCGGTCTCACTGAACCAGGAAGCAGGCTGTTTTGCAAAGTTAAAAGATGTATTTTATGGATTTGAACAATATATATATATATATCACACTATTTAATATTTATACAAGGATCACCATTGGGGTGATGTTACAATCAACAATCTCTTTAATCAGAAGGAATATGGATAGTAAGAATAATGCAGCATAGAATAAAACTGTGGGTTTATAAATGCAATGTTACTCTTTCCCCCTGCACACTTAATCCCCCCAATATGCAAGATAAAGGGATGAAAGGAGAGAAAACAGGTTTCAGGAATACAAACTCAATAAATACAGTTTCAATCCCAACTCCCCCAGCAAACTCAGAGAAACAGGAATGATTGCAACTTGTCAAATGCTTTTGAATGTGGCTTTGAATGAATGGGAAAAAACACTGAAAAATGGATTCAAATCACTTAATTGGATTAAAAACTAGTGGGAGCCGCTTTGTATAGTTTCAGGTAAACACTAGCACAATGATTGAGTCACTAGCAGATTGAAAACTGAATTCTGAGGTCGGATGCAAAGAACAGCTGTTTTACACGTGATGAAATTGAGCCAAATGAAAGATTTGCAGCAAACCTTTCCACATGCGAGAAGCACGATTGCGGAAAACTAGGAGTTGGTTTGCCGTTTTGGATTCGTTGGAAAGCTGAGGATGTTAGCTTCAATTTGACGCTTAAACCAGATCAGTGACGCTTCTGTCTGACTTTTGCCCGCCGAGACACTTGTCTTTCTCAAGCAAATATATTAGCGCAAAGATGATATTATCACTACCATTACCAAAGGACTATAGGAATGAGAGGAAGATTCAGGAAAGAAAAGATTTTCTACAATGCAGTTCTGCATCGGATAGAATGGTTTTGGATAGGATTACTTATGGATAAGATACTTGCTAGTGAAAATTCTATGCTATAGATACTCACTACTACTGTTTGCAATAGGCCCGTCAGGGATCTGGTCAAAGATTTCTGGACTGGAATTCTGCCAGCCCACCGGACAGGATTCAGGGCACTCGGATTCTGCCTCAGCACGGCACTCTGGGCACTGCACGGCACTCTGGACTAGATCTGACGGGTTGGTTCTGGTTCACAGCTATCTGGTTACAGCTCTGCTCTACTGGTTTGGATCTCCAGATTCTAGCAAGAGTTCCTGGCAAGAAGGCAGAAACAGCACAGCCAGGCTGTTCTTCTTGGTGTTCCCCTTGGAAGTCTGGGGTAAAACCTGGTTTCAGGATTTTAAAAGGCCAAGGTGAGAAAGGTTCAGCATTGGAATTAGGCCTCTCTGCTTTCAAAAGTTCTGGAGCCTTGGATATCGGTTTCTCCGGCAAAGTGCTTCGCCAGCAATCAGATAATGGGTGAATGTAAGTGTTTCTAGGCCCGAAGGGGTCTCTATGTATGTATTTCCCTAAGGGGTGGGTAGGCTGAATTATACTAGGCACACACTCTAGCAATCCTATTGGTTAGGGTCTATCCTCTCTCCTGATTTGAGAAGGAACTCTGGTGCCATGATGATGCTGTATTTTTACAACCCAGGGAGAACTTCCCCTTTGTTTCTGCACAGTAAATCTATTTTTCATATAAAGCATATTTACAATTTTACCAACTTGCTAGAGATAACATATTTGCATCACAGATTTAGTAGAGCAAGTATCGGTCCGAGTCCCATCTCAGTGAGAGCTTTGGTTCAGATTTGACAGTTTTTTGCGCTTTTGGTTAGGTACCCAATGTCAGATTTGTCCACATTTTTCTACATATATGCGCATGTCATCTGGGCATAATCCTATGAAGTTTCATATTTCTTGCATCATCACAAAATCACAATTTCTGTAGTCCTGTCTGTGAACATAGCACAGAGTTCAGAGTAATTTCAAACTGTGAGCAGTATGTTCATGTTAACAACCTATATTTTACAGATTTTTAAACATATTACACAGTTCTCTGCAAGTCTTTTTGAAACAGATACTTTCTTGTAGTTTACAGATACACATCTGTCTGGTCCCGCCCCCAAGGTTTTGCTAGGCCAAGAGCAATCCAGGCCTCTCTTCCTGCTGGCAGTAGGTTCTGTTGACACTTGAATTAGCATTCCCTTTCAATCCAGGAAGCCTATTGTCTCTCCCCAGAGAAGAGCTAAATCTTCTCCTCCTTTCATTAGCATCTAATTGAGAGTTCCTGGGCAGAGAGCAAAAGGAAGGCACCTTTGTTTGGGGCACGCTGTGGAAATTGCCTTTGAAGTTCTGTGGCTGGCATCAGTTCACTTTAAAACACTGTTTACTTTTGAAAATGTAAAGTCTATTTTAGCAAAGACAATTTTAGAGACACAGATCTCTAATGCCAGTCTTTAAAACATAGAAATTGAATAGTAGCAACCTATATTGCTTTTGATGGCAAGTGTCTTCTTTTCAACAATTTGATCTTAATGTACAATTTTAAACTCCCAGTATAAGTAAATGACAGCTTTGACACAGGCGGCCAGCGGTACAGTGCCCATATCTGACAGATTTTCCCAGGCAAACAGCTTTTTGAATGTGGATATTCTTGTGATGAAATCTGCTTCTCCTGACATTGTGCTTATGGGGTTTCCTTAGCTGAGGTGATTGTTAACACCCAACAAGGATGTTGGATCTTTTCTGATGTTTGGGAACCATTATTTTGCAATTTCAACAGCCAAGGAAAAACAGATTTTAGAGTACTTCTGGGTTTTCCTGCAATGCAGCACAGCCTTTTCAGTTAATTCCATTTCACTCTGTGGGCAGTGTGGTCTCCTGTTCTACCACAAACACAGGCAAAATAGATTGGCAGCCTATTTTTCCGGTTTCCCTGCGCACTGCTCAGGTTTTTTGCGCGCATAGGGCTTGTTGGCAGCCATTCTGTTTCTGGTGAAAGCAGCACATCGTGATGTCGCAGGGCAGAGCCTAGTGGGTCAATGCATCCCACAATCCTATCCTTTCTAACCTACAAATTGCACAATCGGCTGCCTACATATAGTCTTTCAATCCCTTTTTTCACCACTTCCACTGAACTGATGAGTCCCCATGTGATGCTAGGAAGACAGTGAGTGGTGGTGTGCTTCACAGGATATCTTTAAATAGATCCTCTGCCTTATACTGTATAGTGTCATTATCTGTAACCCTTCTCAAACCCCTGCTGATCTAGGATTCTGCACTCCTGTCCTTGTCTTAGTGGTCTGAAACTCTGGTTCCTGATTAAGTAGCATATAAATTGCTCCGTTAGTTCTTGTTACAGTTGTATGGCTAGTTCTGCCATAAAGCTTCTCTCCCGACTCTCTCACTACAGTACAGCCACAGTTGTCTCTGCCTTCTGCCACCCTGGAATGTGGCTTACTCCTATGTGCTGTGGTTTGTGTTCAGATTAGGTTCCCTCACCAGTACTGACCTTGAATGTCTGCATTCTAAAATATCCCACCTCTGAAGAGGTTAACGTGCAATGTCAATAAAGAAAGTTTAGTTCACAGCGGCCACTGGGTAGAGGCTAGACAACTCATTGAAGATTGAAATAACCTGAGTCTCCCAGAACAGCAAAAAAGATAGTATACTATAGATAGTAAAAGAAGTATATATACACACATTTCCAGAACATTAAACACTCCCACATTTCCCTCATGTTCCCTTACAATGCCATCACCCAAAATACAAATGGTCTAGCCCTACACAAGGAAATCTAGTCCCCCACAATCTCATTGGCTTCCTTCACTGTGGGACCATCCCCTTAGACATACAATTTCATGACATTGCAAATAGTAGCCCCAACCCCCTTCTTGGGTTCCTTCCTGCAGGACACACAGCCCTAAAATGGGCATACCATAAAGTTTTTATTTCACTTGGTCACAGACCTGCAACGCTAAATCTGACACACATGGTTTATGTATGGGCAATTCATTTTAAGAGGCTAACAAGAGCGAACCAAAGGCTCCTTTCATCGGGCACTATCTCTTCATTTATCCAAACACTCCAACACCCTGCTCATTTTTTCTTGGCATCCTCTCTCACCCTTTCATTAAGGGAACACCTTTTAAATCCACCTGGCCTGCGGCCCCATTGTACTCTTTTTTTTGCAAATATATTGGACCATCTCATAGACCTGCTGTCATCTTCACACCCAGTCTCCCTTCTACAGTTTTAACCACTAACCCTAGATTGAACCTGCCAGGTGTAGATGCTTCTTTGGCCACTAGAACAATTACCAAGCTCAAAATCCTGGGTCCATCGCTCATGTTTCTATTCCAACTGCAACAAGCTGCTCCCATGTTGATGCAGCTGTCCTCTGCCAAACAAAACATTCCACCTTAGCCAGCCAGTCTTCTGAACAACCTAGAAATCTATTTCACAAACTCAGGCATCATTCTACACAGCCGAAATCTGTGGCACCCAATCTCCCCATGCATTTCCCATGCATGCATGTTCATTTTTATGACTTGTGTTCAAAACCACTGCATCCCCTTATAGTGGGTTTGACATTCAAGAGCCTTTTTCAACTTTGTATGAAAATCTGCTTTAAATCTCATTGTACTAAATTGCACAATGTGCTCCCATATTATGTTGCTATGTGTATGTGCATCTAAATGTATCAATATCACATCCATTCTTGCCCCATCATAACATTGATAGTGTGTGCGCAATGTGAACCTCTCCTTTACATTGGGATAACATCCATCTACCCAAATAGCATGTTTTATTATCTCTAGACTTTCCACTCAATATCCTGTTTTTGTATACCTTAGTCCTCCTTCTCTGTTTCCTGTTTACCTATGGCACAATGCCTCCTGTTACCTAGCAGCCACCGACTTAATACAGGCATCACTGATCAATGACATCTTGGCAATGCTCTTGGAAGGACATGTTGCACATGCCTTCATTCTCGCACACTGCACATTGTGCTTGCTCCTGCAGTGCATTACCATCTGTTATTCCATTATGAAATGCAAATCACCTCTCCATGCAATGTTACTACTCCTTTTCACTCTTACCATGCCCTCTTAGGACGCTGTCCTCTTCCTCTGCCACCTTCTCACTAAGGCAGTGGCTGGCCCCGTGTCACTCTTCTCTTCCAGCCACATTGTGGGTCTTCATGATGGGATTGGAACACCTGTCTCCAACCTGTTGAGATGAATGACACCAGAAGACGAGAGTTATTTTCTTTATTAACACAATCATCAAATTGACCACACCAGCGACCAGGCCTTATATCGGTCTAACCTGATCTGTAACTGTAAAAAAGATACACTTTAAGTAAGTGAATTTGTTAGAAACACAAGTGACAGATATTTTGGCTAGCAAAGTTAATGTGCTATGACATCCTGATTGCTACCAGTGGGTCTTGAGATGGCCATTGCCCTATGGAAGAAGACCAATAGTGGGCAATAGATTTAAACGTCAGATGGTTTATATACAATGCAACGTTCGATAAAGCTAATAAAAAATGGAGTTGGTTGCCAGCTGTTGCTGGTTCTCCTCAATTTGGATAATTATATCCATATATTAGGTGCACATGGGAATCATAATGATTCCACAAGTTATATAAGAAATGTCACAAAGATTGAAGAGAAAAAGTGACAGCATTGGGTGCCACTTTGTATTGGTTTTATTGATTAATCAAACAAACAGATGCTTGACCAATATTGAGTCCTTTCAGATACATAACACAAAGTTCTATTATACATAGATTGCTCCAATTATCCCATTAGTGTGCATTCAAATGTATTGAATGTTGCTGGCAAATCCAATCAAGCATTATCACTCCTCCAACGTAATGCCGATCCACAGTTATGCAAAGGATATTCACCAGAATGGTTAAAGCCACTTTTGATTAATTCCAGGTTGGAAATATGCTTGGTTAACAAGAATTAATCATGTACTTTCCACAAATTAATGAATATGGGAGGTTTCTGAACATTGAAGTAGTTTTACTGGATAGAAAATGTGAGAAACTGCATAATTAGCTGATGGGAAACAATCTAGATGTATTTTATTGTGTAATAGTTCTACCACAGCTGAATATTTAAGTGTCCTATGGCCCCTTCTCCAAAATAGATGGCTATATCTCGGGTAATTTGCCAAAACCATGTGTTTTTAGAAATGAAACAGTTGCCATATTTTTGTTTTCTTATTGCGAGAGATAGGTGCGGCTATAGTCACATATATCGGTAAATGAAACAGTAACAAAGCCATTTGCAGGTCAAAAACATGCAAATGACATTAAGCTAAGCATGGGAGGGGGGGTTGGGGCCAGAGGACACCAAATGAAACCTGAGAGTTACAGGGTTTGTAGGGACTGAGTTTGCAACACAAAGCTTTCTGTAGCCTCTGGTATAGCAACAAATAGTTGACATTTCATTGGAAACTGCGCCACAGAAAAAGTGTGTGCCATGAGGGGAAAAGGGAGAGAGCAGGGGAGGTGAGGAGGCAATCATGGGTGTGTAGGAAACAGACACAGAATAGGGTGACACTTGGTGAGGGTCTGGGGCAGAGGGCCTTTTTGTTCCTACGATCATTTTACCCGATAACCCTGGTTATATAGGACTACAGATAGCAGAGGGAATCTGTAGTTCTGTACCCACAGTTACTTTATTTTTTAAGTTATTTACAGCTATATTGATGTCAGAGGTGAAAAATCACCGCCCATGGTCAATGGCATGGCCAGTGACATGGTAGGCATTTGGGACTCTTATCCATGCACTAACCCCTTCTGACTCTGCATAGTTATGAGGAAGCTGCCGGCTCCCTTAGGGTATGTGGCTTAATAAATGACCACAAGTCCGTTTAGAGCAAGGCTTCATTTAACATCATTCATATTGAACCATTTCCCTTTTGCACCCAGGTTACTAAGGTTAAAGATTTATTTGCTTGCACTTGTCCTAAACGTTCAGTGCACCTCTCCCATGGAGTAGCTCCACTTATGAGGGACAAAAAATTTAACATACGTCTAGAACTGTAACTAATTGTTTTTCATAAAGTATGATTCTAGAATTGTCAGCTCCAAGGATGGCTGCCTGAAGGCTGAGCTCCTGCACCTGAACTGAATTCCAGCCCTACTATGGCTGATTGTCATTTCTGACCCAAAACAACCTGCAAAACGACAGAAGGGAGATGGAGATGTGACCTCTGATGAGAGGGTGGGTAAAATATTGGACTTCCTGAGTAAATTGACTTTGGATGTCAATGATATTAAGGAAAAGATGACCAAGATGGAAGAAAGGTACACTGAACTAGCATCCAATTTCCATCCATAGAGTGGAAACCCACTTGAATTTCATGCATGGCAAAATGGAAAACCACATCAAGTATCTGCAGATGAAAAAATGAGAAGCTGTCCCTGAAACTCTCGGAACAGGAACATTTCTCTAGGAGAAGTAATATCCGGATTGCTGATATTCCTGAGGCCCCCGAGAAGGGGAAACCCATGGAGTCTGTGGAGAAAATGCCGATATCCTTACTCAAATTAAACCCTAAAATGAGTCTAGACTTGGAAAGGGCACAGAAGTTGAAGCCCAAACCGGGCATAGTCAGCGATCCAGGCATTTTGTGGTGACATTTTTGAGGTTTCCCGTCAAAGAAATGGTGCATAAAAAGGCTCGGGAACTGCATGATTTATCATGGAATGGTCATAGAGTGATGATTTTTGGGGATCTTAGCCGTGAGGTCCTTGAAAAGAGGAGAGAATTCAATGCAGCAAAGGAAAAGGCGAAGGCGAAGGCAAAGAACCTTAAATATTATATGGAATATCCTGCCATCTTTCGTGTTATCAAGGTGGTAGGTTGTTCTCCTTTAATGATAGCAAAAGTGCCGAGGCTTATTTTAGTGACTTGGGTCAAGAAGCGGAGTTGGGACAGCCCATGGAAGCAGTTGCTTCAACTTCAAATTTCCAGAGGTCATTCCCTTCCAAGAAAAAAAGATGACTTTCTACTTTATGATTTGGTTTTTCTCCTTATGGTTTGGTTGCACATACTTTTTTCCTATTTTTAAAATAATCTGTAGGCATAATGTTTTAGGACAAAAAAGAAAAAAGAAAGAAAATGTGTTCATGGAAACCGTTAAATCCGTTGCATCATCTTGTTTACTTTCGTACCTTTCATGCTATGACATAAGAATTAGAAAAAAAGGCCCTAGCGGCGTTGTTGCTCATGCCCGTATGACAAATGTGTACGTGGACGCGACGATAAAGAGGTGAGGCATGGCGATGCAATCGGCGGAATGGGGCTCCGATACCTACATAACTGACTTCCGAAATGCTGCCTTGTGTGAGGCTAGCTGCCGACCTGCTGGTGTACAGTCAGCGGAGAAGTAGGAGAGGCGCCCGCCGTATTGCTGCAGGTGAGGAGGCGGGTTGGATATTTGCGGAAAGTCACGAGTGGAAAGACTCGATGCTGGCGCACATAACGGGGGCACTTCCAGCTTGCTTATCGCTTGAAACCTTTCAGCGCAACAGTGGTGTTTGTTCGTAGCATGGCGAACCTGCGTATCTTCAGCACACCGCATCAATGGAGGTTTCTTTCTTTGATGGGCACCGGCAGTTCGGCTGTGTCCTGCGGTGTGGTGCCTCTATGAGTACAATCTCGTCTTGTGTCTGGAAAGATGGCATTTGGCCTGTTTACTAAAAAATTTAACTGAAAGTGCAACTTGGTTCTTTTATCCTGGATCTAGCCGGCGAACTGCACCCTGCAACCTCTTGACAATGGTTATCTGCCTTCTTGATTACTGTATATTTGTCAACGTGATTACAATGCTGTCAAGCGGTGTTTCGTTTTGGTCTACTGTGGTGACTTTTGCCTTGATGACGTGTTCTCAACTGCTTGGGGGCATTTTATTTGAAGGGCTGAATCTACCGGGAGCTATTTAGCCTTCTATGCATTTTATTTTAGGGCCAGTGTGCGAGGACCTGGGAAATGCTGCATATCAACCCTATTGTTATATCTGGGCAATGGTAGCAACTACTCTGGTTCTGTTATTGGTGGGTCTGGGTTTGGTTGGGCTTAGGTGGGGAGATGGGAGGTGGCAAAAAAAAAACTACAAAAAAAAACCTCAGTTTTCTGACCCATCCTGGGAATTCTATTATTGATGTTTACTGTTTTTTAAAAAAACAAAAAAAGGGAAGAAAAAGAAAATTGAAAATGCCAGGTCTAGGGCAATTACGGGTTCCTTCCTCATGCACTATGTTTGGTTCTGTGGTGGATTGCTTCATGTCTCCACCTTTTTGATGACTTCCATCTCTGTGGTGGGGTCATTGATATGGAGGGTATGTGGCTGCTTCTGTATCAGTGCTTTTGTTGATGCTTTATATGGAAATTGAGCTGCCCCACCTTGCTTTGCAGTTTGGGGGCAATGTTTTCTGGAGTTAGGGGAGCACATTCAATGGCAAGTGTTTATATCATTTATATAATGTATGTTTTCTCGATGATTGGTATCTTGGTGGGTTCTGTACTTTGTTATTCATCTGGTTTGTGAAACTGGTAGGTGGGGGCGGGAATAGATGTTCTTTTAAGAATTGGGATGTGTTTTCAGGTGTAGGCTCTGGAGTGGTTGTAATTCTGGAAGCAAGAACAGTTGTATATATGGTGTCAGCATTACCTGGCGATGGCGTAAGTTGTGTGGTTAGTTTTAAGATATAGGTTTTTAATTGTTCTATCTATTTGTTTGTGTTTGTCATGTATGTCAATGTTTATTGACTTGTGGGCAATCTTTCAACTCTTTCATCTAAACTCCCTTGGACGTCACTCATGGATGTGATTGTTTAGTTGGCTGAACGTGGTGCAAGAGGGAACTGAGGATGGCTGAATTAAATGTGTGCTCTTGGAATGTTAAAGGCCTCAACATCCCACGAAAAAGAAGGGAGCTGCTGACCAGGTTGAGAAGAGAAAGGGTCGACATTGCTCTAGTCCAAGAAACTCATTAGCTTGATGAGTCGACACCTTAAAAAAAAGTGGTTGACAAAGGTTTTTTTAAATTGTTACAGTAGTAAATTGAGAGGAGTGGGTGTTTTATTGCGCAAGGGGTTGAATATGGTTGTGGATAAACTAGTGATGGACGGGGAAGGAATAATTATTCTGGTAGATACAAGGTATGAAGGCAGATCTGTCACAATTGGTTCTATTTATGGTCCGTGCGCAGGTGGGGCCTCTTTTTAATGAGGTATTGTCACTCTTGAGGGGCATGACTGGTGAATTCATAATTCTAGGGGCTGATTTTAATTGTTTCATTGACGGAAGGTTGGATCGTGCAGCACACTGCAGATACACGGCTGATAGTTCTAGTAAGGCGTTTCGTGATTTTTTGGACAATCTGAACCTAATGGATGCTTGGAGGTTCATGCACCCTAATGATAGGGAGTTCACCTTTTATTCGCCTGTACATGATTCTCACTCGAGAATTGATTATTTCCCGGTCACGAATAAGTTAAATGACAACATTAATTCTGTTAGTATAAAAGAAATGAGTATATCAGATCATTTGATGATGACCATGCAAGTATCTATGGGACAGGAAGATTGAGGGTTTACTAAATGGCAGATGAAATCTTATATTTTACAAGAACCAGGGGTAATTGAATCCCTGGAAGAATTCACAAGAAACTTCTTTGACCTAAATGTTAACTCAGCTTCGGATATTATGGTTTGGGACAGTTAAGGCTGCCGTGAGAGGGGAAATCATAAACATTACGTCTAGGATAAGGAAAAAGGGAATGGTAGAACTTGGTAAATTGGAAGATAGGCTGAATGCGGCTCAAAGAAAGTATGCAATGTTTCACAGACCTGAGGACAAGATAGAAATAGGAAGACTGAGGGAACAGGTTAAGCAAGTGATGGACATTCAATATGAAAAAGGTGTATTCTTTATGAGGCAAAACTTTTGGGAACAGGGGGACAAAAATGGTAAGTTCCTAGCTAATAGACTTCGTGGTCTCACAGAGAATTCTTTTGTTCAAAGATTGGTAGGTGTGAATGGAGAATTAACGGTTAAAAAAAGTGAAATTTGTGAAGTGTTTAGAAGGTTTTATACTTCTTTGTATGAAGAGGAGCAATCTCCAACACTGGGGGCTATGGATTCATTTTTTGATAAAATTGTTTTGCCCAGGTTGAGTGGAGATCAAGCAGAGGTTGTAGATAGTCGAAATATGGCGGATAAAGTGTTAACAGCTGTTAAACAACTTAATAGGGGTAAGTCGCTGGGTTTGGATGGTCTTCCCGCTGATTTTTATCAGGGGCTGAGTGGTGTGTTGGTGTCCTCCTTATGCAATCTGTACAATGGTTTTATGAGGGATGGGGTCATGTGCCCCTCGATGAGGGAAGCCTGTGTAGTGGTTCTACCGAAACCGGGAAAGATTGTAGAAAATGCAAAAATTACAGGCCAATATCGCTTCTGAATGTGGATTTAAAAATCTTTACGAAAATATTGACTAATAGATTAGATGCATGTGTTGGTAATTTGATAAGCGGCTCCCAGGTGGGATTCATGAGAGGTAGATACGGATATGATCACATCAGGACAGTGATTGATATTATGGGATTGCCAAAGTCTACCACTCGGGATACCCAGTTAATTTTCATGGACGCTGAGAAAGCTTTCAATAGAGTCAACTCGTCCTTCCTATATTATACTCTTAGGAGAATGGGATTTGGGGATGCGTTCATTAATACCATTCGAACATTGAACTCCCACATTAATGCAAAAGTTTGGGTGAATGGTGCTATGTCTTCCTCTTTTTTCCTGTATAGGGGGGACGAGACAGGTATACCCATTGTCGCTGTATCTCTTTAATTTGGGACTGGAACCGCTCATTGAATACCTAACACAGGAACCAAGTCTTTGTGGCCTTCAATTCGGGAATGAGGAGTTCTTTGTTATGCTACTGATATGACTATTGTTTTATCCAATCCAGCGGAGGGGTGCGATAAGCTTAAAAGTATGTTTGATGAGGTGGGTCGGTTATCTGGCCACAAGATCAATTGGGGGAAAACGGTAGCCTTCCCGTTGGATGCGAGACAACCACGGGATGTGTTGGGTTCGTGGAATTGCCATTGGGAAGTGGGTGTTATAAAGTATCTGGGTGTTTATTTGGTCAAAGACTTGAAATAGATGGTTGGGTATAATGTGTCTAAAGTATTAGAAAACATGAAAAGGGATATAATAAAGTGGGGCCAGTTGACATTGGGGTTGTGAGCTAGAATAAATGCGGTAAAAATGGTTTTTACCAAAAATTCTATACATAATACAGCCCATCCCTTTAAGATTCACTAAAAAGGTGCTTGGTTCTATTGATAAAGTTTTTCAGTCCTTCCTCTGGGGGGATGGAAATAAACCTAAAGTGCCTAAATTTGTATTACTGCGTCCTGTGAGAGAAGGGGGATTTAGATACCCAAATTTGGGGAAATATTGTACTGGTTTTATATTGGAAAAAAATCAACTTCTTATTTCTCCAATGCAAACGGTTATGTGCCTACTTGGCATTTTATTGAGAATTCTCAAGTTTAGCCTTATGCCCCAAGTGATCTCTACTCTATGTCGAAATTGCCAAATTCAGGAGCAAAATTGCCATCTATATGTGCTACTAGGGAAGCATTACGAAGATTTGTGATTAGTAGTGGTGATGATGTTTGGATGCATTATGATGCTTCTTTGTGGCATAATATGGGACTGCAATTGGCGAATAAATCTTTGTGCTGGAAAAGTTGGATTAATAAAGGTAGACTCAAGATTCGTGATGTGTGGCACAATGATCGGATGATTCCCTTTGATCGACTGAGGACTTATTTTGGGATTGGGGGTAGGGAACGGGAACATTACAGGTCTTTCAAGCCTCTTTTGATTGAACGATCTGGTATGCTGAATAATACAATGGCGGAGAGGCCTTCAGTACATGACGTGGTTCGCTCCTGCCAGTATACTGTTTCCACCTTTATAAAGCTGATGACGCTGGATGATTGGGAAGTGGTAGCATGGGATAAGCTTCGCCAGGCATGGATTGAGGAACTTAATGTCGAAATATCGGTAAGGGAATGGGAATATCTGCTTTGTGTAGGGGTGCAAGCAAAATTGGATTGGGGCTACGTTACATTAGGCAACGGATCATTTTTAGGTTGTATTGGACGCCGTCTAGGATGGCGAAGTTGGGTCTTTTGGAAAATGATTCCTGTTGGGGTTGTGGATGTGGCGGGGGTACTTTAATACACATGTTGTGGGCACACTCAAGAGTGTCTGATTTTTGGTCAGATGTGCTGGATAGGTTGGCCATTGCGGTGGTGGGAGTAGCTTCTGCTTACGATTTGTTCCACTATTTTATTATCAAATAGGAGTAGGGGACTTGAGGCTAGAAACAATGCGGATTGGATTAATAGAGTTTTGGTGGTGGCGACGAAACAGATACTACGGGTTTGGAAATCGAGAAAGAAACCGAAGGTGGAATACTTGTTACTTGATGTAAAGACTGTCGAATTACGAAAGGGTTATGTTTTTAAAACAGGGAAGAGAGGATAGTTATTCACGATTGTGGGGCTCCTTTAATGAAATGTACAACTAAGTTTCCAATGTCTTGTGTATGATAGCGAATGTACATTGGTCGGGGGGGGTGGATTGAATGAGTTATACATAGTAGTTTGTTGTGTTTTTTCGTGTGGTCTTGTCTTGTTTGTTGTGAGTCTGAATATTATTGACTGGTTGGTTTGTAATTTAGTTTGCTTATGATCTGTTTGATTTATTGTTCTCTTGACTTATTATGAATGTTTTATAACCTTTATTGAGGTGCTGTATTTTACAGTCTATACAAAGTACTGGTATTGCATTTGTATTTTGTTTGTTTTTGTCTGTTTATTCAAAACTGAAATAAAGTGAGTAAAAAAAAATAAAGTATGTTCTCTAGGAAATTATATTTTCGTTTGTACAGACAGAAAAGTGCATATTATGGCATCATTACTGTGCACATATTACTTTGGGCATGGCTAGCAGTGTCTGCACTGCCGTGCATATACTTTCTGTATAGTCACCCAACATCCCCCCCCATCCTTACTACCCAAAACAAGCAATATACTTGTTGCCTCTTTATTCTCTCAGGTTATCTAACCCTGATGTTCCCCATGTATGCACCCCAGTTACTCCTATTGTACCTCCACCATGTCTTTATCTATCCATACACTCTACTTATACATGGTGTACCTTTATGCAGCCTACCACCACCCTCTTGACCACTAACTCACTCTTCCACTTTAGAATGCATTCATGCTTCTGTACTGTTCTGTCATTTTCTTATACTGTATATATCTCACAATTCAAGGAGTACTAGATACATTACATGGACGCGGTAGCGTCCATGTAGTTATGGTTAAGTTGGTGTTTCCATAGGAAGAGCATTTTTTGGGTGGCTTATAACTTTGCTCCCTCTGGACAAATCCTCACCAAACTTTGCAAAAAAAGTATATGGCCCACTCTGAATTATTCTGCAAAGTTTGGAGAGGTTTAGTCTAGGGGGGGCAAAGGTATAGGGGGGGATCCCAAAACTTTTTTCCCATAGACCTAATGGGAAAAAAACTTAGCGCACGCCTACAGCCTAAAACGGCTGGACGGATTTACACCAAATTTGCGGCAGAAGCGGGGGCTTGGTCCCGAAAGCGTGCTTTTGCAAATGTGGTGTAAATCTGTCCAGTAGTTGTTTTTAAAATGACCAAAATGTAAGGCAAAAAAATGAGTGATATCTCCGTTCTCTTCACAGACCGACTTCCTGGTTCGCTCTGCAGACAGTGACCTGATTGGCCGAGCAGCTTGCGTGATGTCCACGGACATCTGACGTGTTCGCTGATTGGACGATGTGTGGGGCGTGGAGCCTGTTAGATTTTTGGTGGCGCCCGACATCTTGCATTCGCTGACGACCACGATCAGCGAGGTGAAACTTGGTTTAAAAATTGTATTTAGTGGAGTGTGTAGGTGTGTAAGAGTGTTTGGGGAGGGTGGGGGAGTGGTGCAATGTTGTAATTATTTTTATGTCCTAGATGCTTTTGTTGTGTTTGATTTGTCTGTGGACAACACGGCTGTTCTGAAATGTTCGTAAATAAGCAGAATGCATTCGGTGTCAAGTTGAGAGTGTTCTAAGAAGACTCATGGGGTCCTGGAATGTTCGCAGGGGTGTCCTGACGACGTTGTCTATATTGTTCGTTGTCAAGCTGAAAGTGTTCTAACACGCGGTGTCCTGAAATGTTCGTACATAAAGAAAATGGGGGTGATCATACTCATAGTGGCTTATAACTTTGGGTCAAAAACAAATTTATAAGGAACATTGTTATAAGCCAGTATGGAGGTGATATGCTGCAATTGTTGTATTTATCATGTTATACTTACTATTTGGTTTAGTAACGGGAATCCATGTTTTTCTTGTTCATTTCTGTGATAAGAGAAAATAGCATGTTAGTATTAGTATTTTATAAAGACTTATTACATTGTACAATCAACATTTCTTTTTTTTACCCTCATATTTAGTAGATGACAAACCAGAGTACTGTGCAATTTGCTCAGTTTCTGTGTTTGTTGCTAAAATCATTGGGTCTGTGGGAGAAAAAAAAAATCCATGTTGGATTAAAAAAAAAACCTTGGTGTTATGCTACAGTTTATTTGTTTGTTTGTGTTCAGTGTTTACTTGTTTCTGGCTAATGCTTTATACATTGGATTCTTCCAGTTTTTGGGAGCAGTAAGATATTAGGTATTTGTTTGGATATTGTAAAATTTTGGAGCAGTTAGATACCAGTAGGCGTATTCTAACTGTTTATTTTTTTATATAATTTCATAGTATTGATTTATCTGTTTGGATATTTCTAGATTTTGGGACAGTTAGATACCAATTGGCGTATTCTGTCTGTTTTTTTTTTCTCTATTTGAGTGGTATTAATTTATCTGATTAGTTGTAGCATCTTTGGCCAGTTAGATAGCTTTTGGAATATTGTGACAGTTTATATTTTCAATGACATTTGTGATGTTATCTTTGATGTCCTGGGTGTTAGGCTTAGCAGTGCACGGTGGTGGCGCGAGTCATGGTTGCTTAGCTTACCATAACTGGCGAATTTCAAGGGTTTTTCGTTTTTTTCTTGGAACCATAACGTCCCTTTAAAAAAGTTTTTATATATATATATATATATATATATATATATATATATATACACACACACACGTGCGCATACATATATGTATATACACACATACATATACACATTAGTTATGGTTAACTTGCTGTTGCTGTTTCCATAGGAAGAGCACATTGGGCGGCTTATAACTTTGCTCCCCCTGGACGACTCTTCACCAAACTTTGCTAAGAACGTATATGGGCCACTCTGAATTTTTTTTGCAAAGTTTGGTGATGTTTGGTCCAGGGGGGAAGTTATAGGGGGTGGTCCCAAAACGTATTTTTCCCCATAGACTGAATAGGGGGAAAAAAACTTTGCACACAGCTACAGGCCAAACCGTTGGATGGATTTTCACCAAATTTGTGGCAGGGGCTTGGACCCGAAAGCGTGCTTTAGTAAATTTGATGACAATCCGTCCAGTACTTTCCTTTAAAACGACCAAAAAATGTCTCAATAAATAAGTGATATCTATGTCTGCTCTGCGGTCACATTCCCTGTTCGCTCCGCAGACATGATACCGATTGGCCGGGGGGGGGTGGTGTCATCATCGCGGACACCTGATGTCTTCGCCGATTGGCTACAGCAAGCCATAATGTACGTCAGAATGTGTGGATGTGCCTGACATCTTGGATCCAAAGACAGCGCGCTACTTACCAGAGGCGAAATGCTATTTTCGAACCCGTTTTGTTCTCCTACAGTACCTGGGGAGGATCACAGTAAAATAGGTTAAATACTGTATTTGTTTGGCCAGTGGATGGTAACGCTGTATTTGCCATGGAAATGGTGTTTTGGAAATTATTTTGATTTCCTACAATGCTTGTGGAGGTTTAAACAGTAAGAGACGGATGAAATATTGGACTTGTTTGGGCGGCAACTGTATTATATATTCTGCATTGGCACCTACTTCAGGATGTTTGTACGTGCAGAAAATGAGGGATCTAATAAGGCTACTATTTGAGTCTGTGCTGTGTACAGGCACCTTGAAAGTTTTCGCAGGACACGCGTGGCATTAGTGACCATTGCTTTTGAGTGTATTTCCCTATTATATTATGTTTTCCTATGGGTGTTTTATTGCTTAGTACGCCACCAAGGTCGTGACATGTTATAAGCACTGGAATTATAAGCCAGTGCACATCAACACATTGAAATAATATCTATGCACAGACAGCTAGGAGTGCAGTGTCTGGCCAGAATAAGTGAAGCATTCCACACCTATCAATACACCCGTACTACTGTACATCTGAGGTGATTGTGGGCAGGATGTAGAGTTTTGCTTCCATGGCTGCAGCCCATAGCCCATATATCATACTCCTAAAACCCTAGGCCCTGCCCAGAAACACCACTTCATATTACTGCAGTGCATACACTCGTCCTATAGGTTAGCATGTCAGATGGTTCTGGGGAGGGTGTAAAGTCTTGGCTGCATGGCCGAAGCCCATGCACCCAGAAACGACCTGGTTAGTGGTGGAGGTATAAGCCATTGTACACCTATACATTCAAAAGTACGTGGCCATATCTTAACCTCTAGGTCCTGCCGTCACCCACTGTAGCACATTAGACAGGGACATAAGTGACTGTTGCTTTGGTGGAGTGGCTGTTTCCATAGAAAGAACTGTTTTGGCTGCCTTATAACTGTCCTACACTTGGACGAATCATCGCCAAACTTTGAAAAAAAATATATCGGACACTCTGACTTTGGTTGGAAAGTTTGGTCATGTTTGGTGCAGGTGCGGGGGACAAAAGTTATAAGGGGGAGGGGTTCTCAAAACGTCTTTCCCCCCCTTACGCTGAACGGGGGGGGAGGTCATGCTCACGACCATGTGGCTCTTTCCCAGATTGTTTGCAGAACAGTGTGCAGTAAGGTAGCTTTCTTCGGTGGCCCCCTATCTTTTACTAATGTTTGTGTGCGCAGATACCACCAGACACACCTCCAAAACAAGAGAGCATTAGACTTCTCACACTCAAGTAATAGTATTTCACAAGGTGACCTTTGAGGAGGGCCAATGAGCTGTGGAAGCACAAAGTGAAAAGTGCAGTTTTCTTGTCTGCAAAATGATACGTTTCAAAGGAAAGTTCGTGCTCACTGCACCACGACCAATTGCAGCGTGTGGATTAAAATGTGTTTTGGACTAATATTTCCCTCAGATTGGCCTCTTCAGTTTTGAAAACTAAGGCCATCTGCACTGTTTGTTTGAAACAGCGCTTCTGAAGCTGTATGGGAGTAGAGGTTCTCATAATTAGATTTCATTATGTTGCTTCAAAGCAAGAATGTAATTGTCTTCTGAGTGAAGGCCACACAAGTTGCTTTTTTGGTTGACCACTCAGTACGCCCGCGCATCTGAGGGAATGTAAAGGGGCAATTGTTTTTTTACCTTGAGCCCAAGAGAAACTTGCTCGCTATTCACGGAATGAAAGGGTAAAAAAAAAAACAGCAATTGGTAAGAGTATGTTTTAAAACGTTTGTAAGGGAAATGCATATCAGTCAAGGAAGATTCTTTGCTGCAAACACATTTGTGACTGAGTTGCTGAAAAGAAATGGAGGCTGTAAATATTTTGTAAGTTTACTTTGACCCACTGTACAGCAAACCATGCTTTATTTTTACATAACTGCACATCTAATTGTGCTAATATAATTGACATATTTTTCTGCCCTTGTACAATTTTCCTGCAATGTTGCAGAGTGCACAGGTTGCTCATTTGCAGGGTATGACTGCACTCAATGTTTTTTACTATTTATATTTCTAATTTGAAACGCTTACTTTGTCCACATAGCTTTGTGTATAACTTTGCACGTTTTTTTGGTCTTCTTTGAAATGACGAGACTTAATGCTTTTTATTGGTCCACTCTTTTTTGTTTCACACCTAAATTATCATCTTTCTGTGTACTTGCCATTTTGGTTTCCCTTACGGCGCATGCAAAATCTTGCAGTTTCTAACCTCCACCTAAAGGTACACTTGGACATTAGTAACATATTACTAAAATGTCAACTTTGAGCACGTATTTGTGTGTAGTACTTTGCACATTTTCTATTTGATCTTTTAAAAAATGTTGGTACAGGTTGGTTACTGACATTTTTTGTAACCTTTCCCACCTAGGAATATTTTGCCGTACTGTGCGTGCCATGGTTTTCAAATCCCGAGTGAGGGCTTCTTCAAACGGCAAATACAACTGCTGGTGAGCGGTTGCCTGTCCATAACAATAATGTGGAATGACACTAAGCCCGCTTTGTCCATTCGCTGAACTTGCTATTCGGAGCAATGTGACATCATTTATGGTGCTGTAGGCTCAACGTCATGATGACTTCTAGTAAATAACTGTGGAAACAAAGCGACTGCTTCAACAAAGACCCCAAAATGTTTGTTTGAGCAAAAAAAACTGCCTCCTCATCTTCAACATTTGCAATGCATCCCTAACCGGCATTGTAATCATTGCATTGATTATGTGATTATTCCGATGGTCTCTACAAGTTTGTTATTAAATAAATGTACTTTGTAACCTGTAAAATGGTCACATGTTCTTTACCATTCCACTGTTCTATTTGCAAATGTAACTTATTACCTTGTACGTCGCTGAATGTTTATTTACAGGTTCTGTGTCACACCACGTACTTGCGCTTTTTGCAACCTACAATGGAAAGTGAAGAGGGGCTATGTATGCAATAACCACCTTCCCTTTCTATGGGGGCCATCTTTTCCTTTGTGATCCTTACTGCCAAAGTCGCCTCGGATTACAACAAGTACACGTTGTTTTTAGTAGCACACGTTATTTAGATTGTTGCTGGCAAAGATTATTGCGCCTATGTACTTTACAGAGAAATAAGGAGTACGTGGCGTCTATTCAAGTTTTTTTTTCTTCAATTATACTGTGAAAGGTCATTAGTAAACCATTATTAACTTTGTTTACAGATGGCTTTATTTTTTGCCATGGCAGGCAATAGGGTAATATGCGACTGGCATTGAGCAAAAAGGCATCAAACGGTAATATGAGTGACTGTATGTGTGGCAACACATTTTTTCCGTCTGTTATGTGCAAGGTAGCAACACAGTTTCTTATGCTTTTGCATTACACCACTGCTGCAGTTTTAGGGAGGAAGGCTGCATTTAGCTGATGTCTTTTTCAGATCAGTACAACTTTCCCTACCAATATATAATGTGTAGTGCATTCGCAACCGCTGCATACCAATACGTGTTGGTGTTGTGTAAGGCAAATGTTGAAGGTGGAAGTTCCTACATGAATATAAAATCTATTTCCACATTGCCCAACAGGCATACTTCGTTCAGGTAAGAGTGTACTGATTCTGGGACATGACACAGTGCTGTACGACAGTATATTTTCATGTGGCATTCTTAGGAAGCTATATACTGTTCACCAAACGACCCTTCCTAAAAGGAACCTTTTGGTTATGTTGCACTACTGAAAATCTGTGCCATGCAGTACAATTTTTTTTCTTAGGTACACCTCATACTTACATTGTACTACTAAAAACGAGTCTAATTCACACAAAAAAACCTTTAAGGGGACGTTATGGTTAAGTTGCGCTATTAAAAACCTGTGAAACTCCCCAAAAAAAACCCAAAAAAACTTAATCATGACATTAGGGTTTGCAGTAAAACAGAAAAACCCCTGACATTCACCAGTTATGGTAGCCTAAGCAACCATAACTGCCTGCACCACTGTGCACTGCTAACACTAGCTAAGCAATCATAACTTGCGCCACCACCGTGCACTGCTAAAACTAACACCCAGGACATCAAAGATGACATCACAAATATTCATGATATCACTGATGACATCACATGTGCTTTTGCCTTTCATACAAGGGGTGGTGAATGTAATGTTGGCAAAAAATATCAGGGATTATCGGAATGTGTAATAAACTACATACTTCATCACGCAATATAGCATTCTAAAGAACATTCCATTGCAATGTTCTTTCTAGTGCAGGAACCTAATATATGAACACAGATGGTGTATGCTGCACACAATATCTACAGAAATGTAGATATTGGCTGCAGCATACACCACAGAGGAGCTACATTTGGAATTTTCCAAAGTTATATAATGAAATGGTGTATGCCTCTGCTTAACACTTTTCCGTACTGTAAAACGTGTACTAAGTAGCTAATAACGCATCACTTGCTACATATTTCCACTAATACACACAAAACATAAAGAGACTACAATGCATAAACATATGGGCTTATATATGGAGAGTAAAGTATGCAAACAAGGAGGCAGTAGCAATGCCAACTGTGTATAATGTACATGATTGTATTCATGTACAAAAATGATGTCTGTGTTGTAGGCCTACTTCTTCCCCTATATACGTACAGCATAAGATGCGATTACATTCTAAGGAAAGTAGTTTAAGATCATGTGAGAATAGCAATATCTATAAATGTAATAGCTTTTGAAAATTAAGTTTGACTGTCAGTAAATAAACCCACCTGACCTATTTCTGTCAATAAATAAAAACAAGTGGGCCAGATATGTGATGTCATCTTTGATGTCCTGGGTGTTAATTTTAGCAGTGCACGGTGGTGCCTGTGGAGAAATGGTCACGTTAGTGCAAATCAAACACCACTGAACATTTCTTCTAAAAGCAGTAGGACCAATCAATATCCAAAACTTGTCATAAACACCTTGACACCATGAAACGCCCAAAATCACATTGTCATCACAAAGCACCACTTAAATCGGCACCATACCAGTAAATTGCTCCAACATAATAACTTGCCCACCATAGAGCCATCACATGCCAAATAATAAGACTCTGCCTAAACTGGGAACCAACTGTCACATTATGCACTACAACTTTTCCAATATTAGCGCACATGCCCAAAAAACAAAATTCTTTTTTGAAAGAAAGTTGTGAAAATACTCTTAAGTCACCATTGCCAAAGGCAGTACCATACAAAACTTCCTATACTTGCAATCATGGTGTAAATACTCTCCTAAAACATTGCAGCAACACGACTTTACAATAAACAGCAAAATGTGGCAGCAATCACATTTTTTTCCGCATTGATGATCCATTCAACAATAAAATATTTACAACAAAACAGTTGTTTGCGACTTCCAAGTCACTCCGTGGCTTCAACTCACGTCCCTGATGGTAAGATGGTGAAACTGTCCACAAGTAAATCCCAAAGTTCATCTCCTTCTCACTGCAGTAATAATCTGCTTCATGTCGTGCCCACCGCATTGATTAGCCGACCGAAAGTCATCCGATCAGCATTCCTATCTTGTTTAGAAAAACAGGACGAAACAGACCACTTTACTCTTTTCTTTTCCATTCCATGACCAAAACACGGGCGTCCGTTTCTTTCATTTCCTCTTTACAGCGCACGTTGCGTAGTGTCGCTGTCTCAGCCATAGGGATGTCTCAAACACGTTGAAGAGTTCTTTACCTTGCATTCTTATTCATTACAGTGACGTACTAGCAACAGATCCTGCCAAGAAGAACCTTTACTTCAGCATTCTCTCCCGCTCACAGCAACAATCGCTGATACCCAGTGTAGCCACATGGCGTCACCATTGCAGAGCGGAGCCTCGGCATGAACAGAGCTCCCAGGGCCAACCGTCACCTGGCCCCCAAAAGCCGTGATGTACCCACAACAAAGCAGGCTGAACTCTAGTACGGCACAACATCACAGCTGTCAGCAAGGTAATACTTTTACATATCCTTCGCTGTAGCTCCGGTCAATTTGTTGCACTTCAAAATGCTGGCATCCAAAAACACGCAATAGTTCCCCCGGCCCCTTAAACACTGTCATTCTTGGCCATGCTCCCTTCTGATACGCCAAAATCCAGTGCACCATTGCCCACAATTCTTTTTCAGACGCACGTAATGGGGAAGGGAAATTACCTAGCGGCCAAATTACAGAACCATTGAAGGTGCACAGCGCTGCCCCAAAAACCCACCTCAGATGTCACTGCTAACTCCAAGCATACAGGGCACAGGGCGCTTTCACCTTGGGGCCGGCAGGGGGCCGGTAGATGCCTCTGGTTCCTCAATGCACTGCTTCCTGGTCTCCTGGTCCAAGCAATTACTGTCTCATTTGCTCCTTGCTGCTTTTCTGCTCCTGGTTCCACAGTCACCAATAATCCTCGTTGCCAATGTTAAGTTGTATGGTTATGGGTTGAAATAACCACTCAGGAGCCTTGTTTAGTTTAGGTATCTTTAGTGGGTTCGTAGAAAAACAGGTAAATACATCAGGTTATATGTCAGACAAGTTCATAGGATAGAAGCATCCACCGGTCCCCCTACTCTTAGGCTTCATATCTCAACTGACTGTGGAATTAGATCAGCTTCACACCAAAACATTCTACAGCCAACACTCTACATTCCACACTTCAAGCCCACACACACTATCAGGGGATGACCAGAATAAGTAAAACCCAACAAAGGGCTTAGTTGCCACACCTGATAGTGATTATCCAAACCCCCCTACCCATTACCACATACAGATATAGTACCTATGATAAAGTTACCTTCCTATAACCAATCATGTAGTATGTTAGGTTTTTAAGATTGCATGTCAGTGATGGAGTTTTTGCTATAAATACTGTGGTTTGTTTTCTGAAATTAAGTGGAATTTCAAGCAAGAGAGAAGATCGAGCGGTTGCTGATGTTCATTGTACTCCCTGTTTTATGTACTGGTCATTAAAACGGACTCCCTTTGCCAAACTATTGAGTTGTCATAGTTATTTGATGCAGGAGTATGACTCTGCTTCCCCATCTATCTCGAGGGTACTGCTACTCATCTTAAAGGGCTATTTCGAGATCCACAGTCAGAAGGGCTAGCTGGAGACCATCCAGTTCACTTGGTAGCAGAGATTGATGGTACGATAAGATACCCATCGGCCATCAACATAAATAACATAAATAACTTTGGGTCCACTGCAATATCACAAGTCCTTTGCCATGCAGCTGATAAAACAAGTAGATAGTAGTTAGTTTAATTAAATGTCCTGCAGGATAGATGTGAAGGACCTTTGCTTCCCCTCCTTGCCCCCCCTCCAACCCCCCCACTACTACGATCGAATGAGCGGCACGGAAAAGGCAGTAACGAAGGCGGACATCCAGAACGTCCGGAGAGGAAAAACATGCCAACAGCGAGTGAAAAAGACTGAATGCTTTGGCAAAAGTTGCATGCCTTAAAAAAAAAAAAAAAGTAAAGGGAAGGTAATGGAAGGAGGCGGGACAACTATAACGACGGAGTAAGAGTATAATCTATATATATATATATATATATATATATATATATATATATATATATATATATATATATATATATATATAGGGGAAGATATTGACTTAAGCTTAAGGGTGCTTGAGCAAAATAAAGAAATACCGGGAGTGGCCGAGATAAGAGTATACGCCCAGTGCCTAGGTTTTAAAGAGCGCTAGAAGAAGCCTTCATTTAAAGTCCTTTTTGATGGGATGCCATAGGAGACCAGATCGATTAAAGCCGATCTGAAAGAAATGGGCTTAAATTCCACGTTGGAATTCAAATAGGGGTAGGATGCATCTGAGGAAGCAAATGACATGAGCTGTGTGTGGCCGACCAGAGTCTGCCTGTTGTGTGTTTTAGTAAATGTATGATGTCATAAGGTATAACAAACTTTTTTGAAATAGCATGAAAATTGCACGATTGTAGAGATAAAATGTTGTATGGCATGGAGTGATGGTTGTTAACAAAAGTAAAATTATTGTTGAAACAGGATTGGAGCTTGAGATGATTGGTGCTCGCTCATACTGTTGATTTTGTTTGTGTTAACTAAGGAGAGGATAGGCAGGTTAAGCATGGAAGACATTACTCCATTGAAACACTTGTGCAAACAGTTGCTGAAGCATGCACCTAAGCTTAAACAGTGCAGTGCAGAATGGGTTAAAAGGACTGCAGAAAAAATGTGCTATCTAAAACCATCCAGCAGCACATGACAACATATTTGCACGCCACGTAGACTGGCAAAAAGTTAAACTGCTAGCTAGTTTAGAACTTTGAAAATGTACCAAGAAGAAAGGAGTATCCAAATTGGATACTGAATATATGCCCAGAGGGGGGTGAAAAGCCTTCTGTCCTACCCGCTCCATCGGAAACAAAAGGCGAAGCTATTAAAGACCAAGAATTATACCCTTAGGGAATTTAAAGCAGCCCCGGGATATAGAAACCCGTCATGAGTCGCCTACACAAAGTAGTGACAAAAGCCCAGAAAAGGACAGAGAAAGATAGTACCTCCAAAGTCCCAAAGGACAAGGAGAGACGTGAAAATGAAAAAGGAAGCACAAGCAAGTACATCTCAAGGTACGGTAAGAGAGGTCAAAAGATGGAGAGGAGATGAGGATAGGACTGATGAGATAGCATTCACACAGAACGAATGGATGGGAGGTCAGATTTTATTGAAACTCTATGGTAAAGGCATTGAAGAACTGAGACAAATTAGAAGGGAAAGAGAAGGAAAAGGAAAAAACGATTACGAGAGGAAGGGGCTAAGAGGAAAGAGGCAGAAATTAGAGCAGTTATAACATGACGAGCAGTTCAGAAAATAGGAAAAGGCGGAACAAAGAAAACTTAATCATAAGCAGAGAACAGCTGATGATCAGGATAGAATAGAAGAACAAAAATTATGGGAAAGAATAAAAAGACAAAGATGAGGAAATGCGAAGGGTAAATGAACGAAGAGATGTGAGGAAACAAGAGGAAGATGGGTCAGAAAAGAAGCGAGAAAGCATAGAGAATTTGATGACAACATAGAACGCAAGCAAACATGGGATCTCGAATATCTTGAAAGAGGTTAAAAAAACCTGATCCAGTGGTAGACTGGGAAGATATAGAAGAATTATTTTCCGAGTACGATTAATTATCAGGCACGTCTAAAGTAAATCTAGAAGATGACTGTCTCCCCCGATACTTATGGTATCAATCGATAAAATATGAGATGGGGCTAGAAAAGATACCCCACGTTAAAGGAGAGAATTAGCATCTTGAGAGCACTCAGTTGTAGGATACTGAGGATGCCTCCCGAAGTAGCTGACAGAGAGCTGTCCTTAGATAGGCTGACTCTAAATAGAAATGAGAAAGACGAGAGAAGTTGCACGAGTTGGGCACAGACATTATCGGACACAGAAAGAGAAGAATGTGAAGTAAGAAGATGAGAGAAGTCACGAAAGACGCTTTTCTAGGGGAAAAGGAATAGGATGGTCGGATTCTACTGGGTCGGCACCTAAAGCACCAGAATTAGCCGTACAATCAGATTGGCATGAAGGAGTGTCATATGGTCAGAGGGGGGTGTCTCTACCACTATTTGCAAGTGGGTTAAGGACATTGGAAGTACACGTGATGGAGGAATATTACCCCTGTGGTGAACAAAAAATTGAGGAAAAAGAATATAATGTGTTGCAGTTCCCTTTATCAGAAAAAGGAGGAACAAGGCCACAATATACACCTTGGCCACAGATGGATAGAGAAAACCTGAAAAATAAAATCCCAATGTTGACATCTGGAGACGGACAATGGATACATGAGTCAGAAAAAAATGACGGGAGAGAACACTTTCGCTATAGGAGATATTAAAGGTCTTTTAATCGCCATACTTGGTGATAGTGCTGACGATGTGTGGACACGTGCAGGTTACCCTGGTGTGACTACGGTTAATGCACATGACGGAGCATCATTTAACAACTGCAGAACTGCGGTATGGAAAGCACTTTGAGTGTTATACCCAGACACCTCTGATATTGGAGCTATAATGACACGCAAGATGAATGAGGGAGATTATCCATTGCTTTACATCCAGAATTTCCATAACGCGTGGATACTGGAAACGGGGGAATCTTAGGAGAAATCTATGCCTGTGTTTTACCATATATTATGCCATAGACTGCCAGAACAGGTGCATAAGCAGCTCAAGAAATTGGTAGGGATTGAGGCTAATCCATGGTCTGAAATACAGCTGACCATTGTGCACTACAGCACACTGCTGCAAAAGAAGAATCGCAAAAAAGATGCTGCACGAAAGGGCAAAGAGGCTAAATTAGTGCAGAAAGAATTATCAAAGTATGCCATTGAAGGGACAATGATCACTAACAGATGGATCAAATACACAGCAGATCAATAATCAAAGGCAGTTTGATCAAAGCAATAATGGGTTTTACCCAAGAAGAGGCGGCTTCCAAGGAAAAGGATGTCAGCGTAATCAGGGAGGTTTTCAGAATAATCAAGGAGGTTTTCAAACTATGCAAAATGGAAACCAGGATATGCAGGATGGGCAAGTAATCAGACCACCACCACCAACATGTTGGATGAAAGGGCATCTAGCATGTACGTGCAGGAGCCAAGGGATGGTGCAAAACGATCTCACAAGTGGGATGGTGAATCCATCTGCGTTCATGCAGCAGGGAGGAAATGGATTTTTGCAGAATCACACGGTGCAGCAGCAAGCACCAAGAGTACAGCAAGGCTTGCAACCGCAGCAGAAGGTGAGCAATTGTCAACAGGGACAGTCTCAACAGTCGCCAATGCAACTGTTAGACACAGGACAAGTATTGAATTCTGGAATAGGAGATGCCACCGGTGATGGGGGAATCCACTTACACAGAGTGGGACGAGATTATATATGGACTAGGACAGCTCACTGGGAGACCTGATGTGTTCTATTCTATCAGTGACACCGAACCCTCATGAGGAACCAATGGTAGATGTCTTTATAGGGGATAAGGAAAATTATTTCTTAGTTGACACGGGAGTGATGCGCTCGTGTATACGTTAAGGCAAGTTTTCTTTGTCCACCACCAGGCCGTGCAGGCATGACAATGAGAACCCCAGACGAGTTTTTGTTCAGGCCAAGAATACCTATGGATGCAGAAAAGGGACGAGTTTCCCTTAACAATACAAGCAGCCATAGTTCGAGGAGAGATGGCTTTGCTTCATGGTTATGATGATGAAGGCAGACAATGGTTGCAATAATCGCCATTGGGGAAGGTCACAGATGGTGATCAATTTGAAAATCAAGAAGATGAAGATGAGATGACATTTGAAGTAGATCTCATTTATTGGGTGAAAATGACCAAAACAGTGGTGCCTCAGAATGATGTTGGCACAAAAATGTCCTGAATATTTTGATGATGACATGGCAAAGGTGCCCGTCCCCGTATGGAATACAGGCCCCTATGAAGTAGGCCTACTGAAAGGAGTTGGAGAAGTGAATATTAAATTGAAACCAGGAGCAATTTTACCAAAAGCACAACAGTATCCCCATGTCTAGGGAGGCAGATGAAGGGATTTATAAGACAATTTCTGCCATGATGGATCAAGGCATCTTAGTGATGTCAGAGTCGTCATGCAATACTACCCAGTGAAAAAAGGTAACAAGAGGGTCCTGGAGGCTAGTACAAGATCTTTGCACGATAAACCAGATAGTCGAGCCTGAGTTCCCTCTAGTCCTGAACCCGTCCACGATCCTATGTAATGTCTCAGTTGAAGCAGAGTATTTCATAGTGATTGACTTGAAAAATGCATTTTTTCTCAATCAATTGCACAAGGATTCACAGGAATTGACATCATTCACGTTCAGACAAGTTTGTATGAAAAGTACAAGACTACCTCAAGGATATTGTGAGTCTCCTTCAATTTTCAATAGGGTCCTTCAGATGGACTTAAGCAATATTTCATTAGAAAGTGTTGTCTTGCAATATGTGGATGACATTGTAATTTGCAGCACAACAGAGGAGAAGTGCAGACGTGATTCAATGCAGCTATTGACTATCCTTGCTGAGAAAGGATATAAAGTTGACAAGGAAAAGTAACAATACTGTCAAAAGAAGTGCTGTATATAGGGAAGCTGATCTCAAATGAAGGGAAGAGGAATACCCATGAAAGAGCTGAAGCCATTTTACCAACAGCCAAGCCACACACGATAAAACAGATGGAGTTTTCTAGGACTATGCAATCATGTTAGCGCACAGATCTTTGATTACAGTTTATATACTAAGCCCTTATTACAAGCCTTAAAGAAAGCACAGGCAACAAAAGAAAAAAAATCATATGGACTGATACCATGGAGGAAGGGTTTAATGAATTGAAAAAAGCCATTTGCACGTCACCAGTCTTATGGATTCCCAATTATGCAGAGGAATACTACCTGTTTTCACACACGAACGGCAGTGTTATGACAACAGTCCTTACACAAAAAACCACATTGGGGTACAAGCCCTGGTATACTACAGTGGGATTTTGGACCCAGTGATGAGAGGTCACTTCCCATGAGAACAAAGTTTGGCTGCTGCAGCTTTCGACAGAGAAAGCTACAACCATTGTAATGAGGTGCCCAATGACGTTATACATCAAACACGCATTATTTGCCATTTTAGAGACACCAAAAGGCATACTGACATCTCAAAGAGCTTTGGCTTATGAAGTAGTCATATCAAACCCAACAATTAAAAGAGTTTGATGCAAAATAGTGAACCCAGCTATGTTTGTAGCAGAGCCAGTCACTGAAGGAGAACCAATACATGATTGCGCGAACTATGAAGAATTTTGAGATTCCTAGAGTGAAAGAAAATGTACTGGCAGAAGGAGAAATTGTCTTTGTTGATGGTTCTTCCAGGATCGATCATAATGGACTGAGATATACAGGTGATGCTCTGATGAAGCACACAGTGAATGGGGAATTCCGAGGACTTATAAGTGCATGGTTACCCTCCCATTATTTAGCACAGGCTGCAGAATTATTGACATCGATACTCACACTTGAGAATCACACAGACCAGGAAGTGACTGTGTACAGTGATTCTGCCTACATAACATCGACAGTGCACTGGAAAAGGAGGGGCTATCTCCGAGCGGACAGCACGCCAGTGCAGCACGCCACCTTACTGCACAGGCTCATTAAGGCACTACAACTCCCAGTGGGCATAGCAGTTGTGAAATGTACAGCCCACACGAAAGGGACAGATTTTATCTCACGCGGAAATCAAGCAGATGACACTGAAGCCAAGCGTGTGGCAACAGAAGATGAACTAATAATGAATGTGGAAATGTTTGATGTGCCTGAGAAAATGATTGTTGCAGGAATTGAGCCAGAATGCTATAGCAATATGCAAACAAATCAGTTAATTGAGCTCCAAGGAGAAGCACCACAGGAAGAAAAGAATACATGGAAGCGAAGTGGGTGTTCTTAAACACCTCCGGGAGCTTGTGGCAACAAGACAGCACTGGTAAACCAGTGATGCCTATAGCCTTATTGAAGATAGCACTGGAGCAGTTACACTATCCAGCGCAGATAACAAAAGAAAATCTAGCAGCAACAATTGCCGAAGACTGATTCATACAGAATTTGGCAGAAAAGGTTGCATTTTTTATGATAAATTGCATAATCTGTCAGAGTTGGTTGCTGTGCATACACTACGTGTGATAAGAGCAGTCATTGCAAGGCCTGATGGGCCTTTTCAGCACTTCAATATTGAGTGTGTCGATATGATTCAAGTATTTAATGGGAACAGGAATATAATTGTTGTGGTGTGCTCATTTTCTAGATGGATAGAAGCAGGTCCATGTACACATCCAGACTACCTGTACGGCCAAATTCCTGGTGAGGGAGGTGTTTCCCAGATGGGGAGTGTGCAAAATTATGAAGTCAGATAATGGTCCTCACTTTGTTAATGCAGTATTTGAACAGATCAGCTTGGTATTTGGTATAAAGCACAAGTTTTCATCGGCGTATCATCCTCAAGGGAAGGGGATATGCAAGAAGCTCAATGGCTTGTCAAAGGAAAGGATAACCAAGTTGAAGCTTACTCTAAAGCAGGGATGGATGCACTGTATGCACTCAGAAACCAACCTGGTTCTGACCACCAACTCACGCTGCATGAAATTGTGACTGGCAGGAGGATGTGAATGCCATTAACACCTTGAACTAGAGCTAGATCTGATGTGCATCCAACAGGAGAAGTGTTAGGATCCGAAATGCAAAACGACTTGAATTGCAAGACATCTTATTTTTCTGTGATTTCAGGACAGCTGCAGCGATGACAAGAAGGGTGTAGGGCAGTACAGAACACAGAAGATGATTCTACAACAGATAAAGTTTCAGAATTATGTTTACCTCCATTATTCCCTAGGCACACAGTCCTAGTGAGGAATCACAAGGAAAAGGTGGGATGAGCCAAGGTTCCACGGCACATTTATGGTGGAGGATGTCCCATCCTCTGCAGTCAAGTTACAGGAAAGAAGAGCTTGGATCTTCCTCAGAGACGTCAAGCCATACATCGGAGAAATCCCTCTGCCCGCAGCCCGCCGTGAAAAGACAACAGACAACAGGGAAGAACCACAGCATGTGCAGACAAGATCCATGACGAGGAAGGAGGATGCATGACCAGTCAAGCAAAAGACAACAGACTTTCGTGGAAAGTTGTGGCTTACTTCTGGACATTTCCTTTAAGCAAAATAAGGGAAGAGGGACACAAAAACACAAACTCTGTGTATCCTAGTTGCAGGGTGAAAGAAAAGAATTGCATTTAAAAAGCAACAAAATAGCTTGTTGACCTTGAACTTTGGACTGAGGCACACTGAAGCCCTGATAAAGAAAAGCTATGCCAAATTTTGATCGAGGATACATTAACTGGAAAAGAATACAGCATCCTGAGTCTTTCGACACAGAATCCTTGTAAGGACTCATTTATGGTGTCACGCAATAATGACCTCACCAAAAACATTCTTATCTATTTCAAGTTAGTATTGAGGTCCTACCCGTCGTTGGTCGGAAGGCTCACGAACATAAGTTTCTTCAAGGTCCTGAAAACGAAAAGACAATAAAGAGGCTGCTCACAGTGGTTACAGAATGGTTTCTTTTGCTTCCGGGCTACAGCGAGGACAAGACAAATGTCCCCATCACAAGAAAATAGACTAGCCAGTAATGTATTTTTCGCTTAATTGAAGACTTTCCAGAACTTGTGGGGAGACATGCCAAGGTCGATGTCCTCACGTTCATCAGAGATCCAGTAAACATTACACATCTGAGTATGCTCCTGCATAGTATTGTAATGCAGGTCGAACTTACCAACCATCAAAATCACAGAAGTTAAAACTTTCTTTCGAGGGACAGATCATGAAGGTGTTGCCAAAGACTTCACTTTTGTTTACACTGACAAGAAAACAACATGTCATCTGGAGTGAAACAGATTAGAGGCATGGACTGGGAATTGGTCCATTTGGAATATGCAAATTAAGACCTACTGAACTTATTGCCTCATTTGGAACTTTCATTAACGGAAAGAAAACTGTTTCCAGAACCAAGACACAGTCTATTATTCAAACCAAGAGGATAATCGGTCTGTAAATACCGGAGCGGGGTGTCTGTACTTCTGCTCTCGACATGGTAGAGGAGAGGCACAAAGGATCCCAGCCAAGATTCTCTATTGTGGTAGCAATGGATGAGCAATCAAGGTCTAGCTTCTCAGGAGGGGATGCAGGCTGGTTCTTAAGCACAGTGCAGTCCCCAAGCACCCACACAGAAATGTCCACACACTGTATTAGTTAAAACAGTCTTTATATATTATTCAAGGTTATGTACGATATCATAACTCACTTTGTACTCAGTTATCTATAATGGCAAATATACAGTTCTATGTGGTACCACAATTAATATATGATCTCTTTAAAGTGCATCAACTGTACGGTTAAAAGTCACATAAATCAGTTTGTAAAGGAAACCAACAATAGATATAAGAGGAAAGCAGTTGGTTAGTACAATTGGCAGAATACTAGCCCCGATACCTAGACACAGTTCTGTGTGGAGATCCCCCCCCAACTGAGCAACCAGTATAATAAAGATATATCACAAGCCCAGTCCATATATTGTTCACAAGGGACTTTCCAATAGTTCTGCAACCCCAAAGTACCTGGCTTTGTAGCATTCCTCATCGGGGAATCGACAGCCCTTCTCGAGTGCCCTCCCTTTAAAAGGCAGGAGTCACGGGTCGAACGTCTGACGGAGAACAGGGTGAGCTATGACGATGAAGTGGCAGATTCTTTCCTAGCAGTTCTAGTCGATGGGGAAGCGTAAATGTCCTGCAAGAGAGGCGTGCGGGGCACCTGGGCATCGATAGTTCAGGACCGCAAAGATTTTGAAGAACTATGGCCCAGCATGGGTATCGAGTCGTCGGCATCTGTGGTCTTTGGGTGGTGAGATAAGGTGGGCGGCGGTGTGGATGAGCGCGTCCGTGAATCAAACGTTCTTAGGCAATGGGAGCATGGTGGCTCCAGTCGGTGTTGACGGTCGTCGACAGTGGCGGACAACAGTCTGGGCGCTTCTCTTGGGGATTCCGTGGCAGTCCATGACCCCGGTCAGCAGCCTGTCATAGGTCTGTCTAACAGGGAGCTTTGGCAAAGATCAGCTGGTGCACGATTTCCTCGTAGCTCGGGAAGAGGGTGCCTTACCAGGTCCTCTCTGGGTCATTCCTTGGAGAGACCACAGCTTTCAGATTGATGAAGGGCAACAGCTATTCTTCTCTTCCAGCAGGGCTTCAAGGTTAAGCTTCAGGTTTACTCCAGTTACTCGTCGTAGTGGACAACAGTTTCTGAACACGAATTCTAGCAGTCAGAGTCCCCCAGATATACTAGTTGATCTCCCATTCATTCTGCTGGGTCACACTCAGGCAACCAATCGGTCAGAAGGGCATTCACGTAGGCAGGCAGCCAATCAGGTCCATAGTGCATTCAGGCCATTCAATTCTCTCCAGACACTCACAACAAGATGTGTATTGGGACAAGTACCCAGCCATTCAACACTCCACCCTGCATTCATACCAGTCTCGGGTAGGGCTGTCTCAGTCGTTGTGTCAAACACCAGAAACTAGACATCCACAACAAGAAGTGCATATTCATCACACACTCCATTCACCAAGGTCCCACCCACAGGCGTACCCACAACAAACTGTTGTTGGGAAGGCTCCAGCCAGTCTGGTCTGCACTTCCCCACACTACCATATATGGAACTTCCACCCAACAGCCAGTTAGGGGGAAGGGACAGAGTCAGGGCTTCCCCTCACTTCAGGAAGATCAAGGTAACAGATGATGGAATGCAAGAGGCCACGGGGGCCATCTTGTCGCCATCAGGAATCTACCGATTCCAATGACAAAATGGAGGACACTCAGGGCACCAGTCAATTCAGCACAGAGCTGCCACCAGTCCGTACCCTGCTCTGTGGGACACACACAGGTGCCCAAAAACATACACTAGGGGTACAGGGTTTTACCCCACCCATGGGTGCCATAAGGGTGTCCCATGGGGTCTGTTCACCAAAAACAAAGGAGAGAGCAGCACCGCCAGGAGTCCCACATGAACTCCTGAGAGGAAAAAAAACAACAAAACACATGATAAAAAGCAGTAAAGGACAAGGATATGGTGGCCCTGTCCCTCCGATGCATGTCCAGCATCACACGGTCCAGCACTTGTGACCTGGAAACAGAGACAGAGTCCAGATATAGTGACAATGTTTAGTATGTATTAAAGAATTTGTTTTGCTTCCTTAGATGATCGAGATGGGAAGCCAGAACAGTAGTGTCATCCTCCCCCATGAGGAGAGACGTTCATTCTGGCCCAGGAACAAATGCTGCAAGATGACCTACAAGTGTATAGTTTACACATGGGCTTAGCTTCACCCAGGAGACACGATGTACTCCGAGTGAGAACCTAACCTCTCCCAGGTGGAGCAATACCGGCTTCCCAGGGAATAGGGTGGGAACAGGGACTTCAGGGGAAGCTGCAGGGCAAACGGAAAACTTGAATGTAGATAGAAAACCCTCAGGCGAGAGGAGAGGGCCAGAGAATCCAAGAGGCCAAAATCCAAAAAAGACAAAACTATGTTCCTCTTGCAGATTAATGTACATCCTTTTCTTCTTAACCCCCTCTCCCCATCTTTCCAAAAAACAATGATTCAGTATCACAGAGCACCCGAGGAGAATACGTAACAGAGTCATGGATTGCTTTTTAACAGGAGGCTTCAAAAAAAGACCAATCCCTAGTTAGGATTTGACTATACATGTGGGGTGCAACAACTATATAATAAACCATCTTTAAGAATCATGGACTGTGGCAAAGACTCAGCAAGCAACTATGAAATACTTCTCTAGACTGGAAAGAGCAGGCCAAGGCATTATTTGCTTCTAGGTACATTGTGAAAGGACTCACAGCATGCTGCAAGCCCAAAGGGTTGAATTTGCCAATGCCAGTTGCATTATACAGCATTTTCTTTTTTGAGTCCATATTAAGCTGGCCAAGCCGACATTCAATGCCCACTGAAATCTTGAACGCAAACCTTAATCTGTGCTTCGAGCTATGTTCTGCCATATTAAGTCGTCCGGAGAATATTGTCAAGCTGTGAAGTGAACAACATTCCCTGCTGATCCCGTACCTTCGAGTTCAACTTGCAGCATCAAGCTATACAGACTGGATTGCCTTTTTTATTATCGAACCACAATTTGTGCCATTGGAAAGCGCTAGGTAGACAGAGTTGACGTTGCCAAGCCATTACAAAACACTAAGCTACAGTTGTGAAGGGATTAGAGGCCTCGGAAAAGGCTTTTGTCCGCCTGGTCTTCATAACTTGAGCCCTAAAGACAGTTAGGATACGATTCTCTGCAATAAAATACATTCTCCAAGTAATCATTTTGCATATCTGCTTGTTTTTCCTACCTGCTGCCATTTGTACCAAGAGTCATCAGCATATATATTTAAATTTGCCTCGATCTGTGCATTTGCTTTGCTGGGTGGTGTTGGGGGGGCTGCTCCGGATCACCGAGCAGCCCCCATACTCATTTTGGGGTCACCTGACGGAGTTCCATTGGTGCAGTGATCACGCCGCGGATTCGTGGGTGGGGGTCACCTCACCCGCTCTGGATCACCAGAGGTCCACACGTGGCCAGGGGCATCCGGCTCACAGCGGCCCCGGCTCTGGGGCCACCCAGGCCGGGCCATTTCATTTGCCATGATCACATGGCGTTGGGATCACCCATGGACGGCGTTGCCCAGGAGGGGCACCGTCCTCGGACCCAGCGCCTACGGTACAGCACCAGCATGGTGCACAGGAACACCGGAGCCTTGTGATGGTTAGACTGCTGAGCCAGAAGCGGCTCGGAACTTTTATTAAGTTGGTCACATGGGTAACTATGTGACCACACCAAAACACACTGGGAGATACCATGGCCCCTTACAGGGGTGCCATGCAACAGGTGGATTGTGTAGTGTTTTCTACCAGCTATCTGTGTTGGAGTATAGTATATATGCTTCATTAGAAACCTGTGTGGGTACTCTTATTTTGCTACCACAGTCCTACTGTTTTACTGTACTGATTCACACATCCCTGAAGAGTTGCGCCTGCCTTCAGCCCATGCTACCTTAAGAGGCAAAAGTAGTACACATCTAATTTAGGTGCCGTTTTCACCTTTATGACCGGATTATTGTTTTGCTACTAGTAGAGCTGGGTAGAGCATAAGGTTGGTTTGGATACCACCGCTGTCCCCTGTTCTATTGCTGGGCAACAGTGATTCTGTCACTTTCCAGTTATCCTTCCTCTTTCCACAAATAAATCAATAAATGCAAGCAAATTGTGAAACACTTTGCGCGAGCCTTTGTGAAATCCTCTAACTCGTGCCCACTCCAAAACTGTTAGCATGAATAAAGAAAGGGAACAACTGGATCACTTTGGGAATATATCGTTTTAGGAAAAGGGAGCGTTGATGGCTGTTAGCGTATATGTGATTGTAGATTTTACTGGAAGGGGCAAGAGTCTTTCCCGACCTGTCGTCAGTGTCACTTTCCGCCAACATGCAAACGCAGTGCCTGTCCTCACTCCAATACAGCAACAGGGTCCAGAGATGAGAAATTGGACACATGCAAGACACGTGCAACCCATCTCCTGTCAAAAACATGTTTAAACTGTTCACACCCCGAATAGCTATGACACCCTCGTCAGGGGTCGTACACAATCAGTAATGGCCCAGAGCCCTAACCTAAGGCTGCAGGCCATTAACAGCCCTCTCTACCCCCCTGTGTGTTTTATGGCAATATGTATAAGAAGTGTTCCTAGGTTCCATACACGAGTAATACTATTAAAAAACACAACAGCTCCACTAAACTACAGAGGTCGAAAAGTGTTAGAAGGGTACAACGTTCCTCTACTTTTTTGGGAAAATCTGCCCTCATTCCCATACTTTTTGCCATCTTAAGCACTGCCCTGGCAACAGGTGAAAGGCACATTTGTTTGTTGCTTATCCTTGCGGGGGATATAAACTTAGGCCCTGCTTGGAATGTGTCGCATCTTTCTAACCAATCTTGTGTATCTGTTTATTTCAATAGTTTGCTTGGGACAAAGCCCAGTCCTCAGTCAACACATAGGCCTGCATTGCTGCACTGCAATAATGAAGCACAACTTCAGCACACTTAATGTGAAACTGCTGAAGGCACAGCTCTGTGTGTAAGTCACGTGCTTTACTGCTTGACATGTCCCTTACGAAGTGTGAATGGTGGGTGGTTAGAAATGGGTGGGTGCATTGTGAACTGCGGATAGAACAGGGAAAACGTGCAGGTCTCGGCAGCAAGACCATGCAGAGGAACAAAGGTTCGAATCCCGGATCCACAATGTGAAACCAAACTCTTTGGGTACTGTGATGAAATAACATCTGTTATGCAGAAGGATTAGTGGCTGAACCACCTATGCAGCCCTCTATACTTCTACAAACCAGCAGGGGTCCGAATCATATAAGTAAAGCAGGCCCAGCTAAGAGATACACCTCTCGCCTTTTGTGGACTCGGGGAAGGCTCTACTCCCAGAAGGGGTGTACATTTTAGCTAGTAGCAACCCGTCAGCAATAGTGCAACAGTTGCAAAATAAAAGCAGGTCTACCGAGGTTCTATAAAAATATATACTTTAATTAAGCACACCAATGTACAACTAACTAGTAAATGTATGCATGTATTTGTGGTGCTTCCATAGCGTTTTCACCCAACGCGCTTTCGCATAACAAAGGCAGTACAATGAAATGAAAATCAATGACATTTGAAAGTGAGGATCAAAGCCCAGTTGTCAAGAGAAAGAGAAGTAGCTGAGGCTTGAGACGTTTTTTTAAAGATAGAGAGCGGAGCAAGAGCGAATTTCAAGGGGAAGAGAGTTCCATGTTTTATGTGCAAGAAGCTGAAATGAATGAAAACAAGATGCAGCGTAAGGGGGATGGGGAACAGCAAGAAGGAATTGAGAAGATGACCGGAGATTCCACAGTGGTTGACAAAGGGAAATCAAGTAACACAGGTAGATGGGAATGACATCATGGATACATTTAAAGACAAGACATAGAAATTTAAATTCACAAAAAAACTGAACGTGGAGCCATTTAAGGTGGGCAATGTAAGGAGAAATGTGCACAGAGGGATGAAGACCAAATAGAGTCCTACTGCAGAGCACAAGATGGAACGCAGGTAAGAAGAGCATAGTTGGGTAGGCCAACGCAAAATGAAGAACAAGAGAGTCGAGAAAAACCATGGATTGGAATTTTGGTGGAAGACACAGTGATCAATTGTCAAATCATTCAGATCTTAAACAGATGAAAATAGCAAGGGACACATGAGATGAGTTTGAAATGAGAGGGTGTGGTCAAAGAGGACTCCCAGGTTCTTTGCTTGAGAGGACAAAGGAAGGTGCAGCAGAGGAAAGTAAACAGATAGATGGGGGAATCGCAGAAGAAGTAGAAAAGCACAAGATATTGGTTTTCTTTGAGTTGAAGCCCAAGAAACGGGAAGACATCCAGGCAGAGATAGCAGAAAGACAGGAGCATATACGATTATGAATAGAGTCAGAAAATGTAAGAAATGAGAGAAGACTCTGGTTATTGTCTGCATAAAGGTGCACCTGGAACCCAAAGCTAGTGATTAGAGTACAGAGGAACAAAGTGTAAAGAGACAAACTAACCAGACCAAGGACCGACCTTTGCAGGACACCTTGAGAGAGAGGAAAGGAAGGAGAAGAGGAACACTTCCATGAAACAGAGAAAGTACACTTAGAGAGAAAGGACGAGAACCATTCGAACACCATGCCAGAGACCAAGGGAGGAGAGAGTAGGGTGGGGTGGGGTGATCAACAGCGTCAAAGGCTGCACTGAGGTCAAGAAGTTTAAAGATGGCATGCATGACAAATGGAATCAGATACATAAAGAAGTGTAGTTTCACTAGAAAAGCCAGATTGTTGAGAAGAGAGTAAATTATTAGAGTTAAGATTAGAGGAAAGTTGAGAGTGGACTAAGCATTGCAGGAGTTTAGATAAGAGTGGGAGGAGCAAGATATGATGAACATTAGAGGGGTCAGACGAGTCAAGAGAAGGTTTTTTTTTTAGAAGTTGTAGAACAGTGGTATGTTTAAAGACTGAGGGAAAGGAACCTGAGAGCAATTCGAGATTAAAGAAAGTAGTAAGGAAGGAAGCCAAAGCAGGATTTAACAAGAGAAGCAGGGGGAGCATCTGAAGGAGCAGCTATAGGGTGAATCCGAAGGATCATAGATCATCATCAGAAATAGGTGGGGAAAGAGGAAAGAATGGAGAGGACAAAGAAGGAAAGGCACAAGAGGTGGAATCATGGGAAGCAGGAGGCCTACTGAAAGTAGCTAATGAGACAACAGAACTAGCAGAAGAATGGATAGAGCCAATCATAGTGAGGAAAAGAATCAGCAAAGTCTAAGGGAGAAATAATAGAGGAAGAAGAGTGACTGGAGAGGGGTCTAAAGCCTGTTTAGAGTTTGAAAAAGCAGTTTGGGAGAGCTGGATTGAGAAGAGCGTGTTTAATACCAGAAGTGTAAGAAATGAGGGCAGTAGAGAATAGACGATAGTTAACAGGGGATGTGTTTTTGAACCAGTGGCATTCAGCTCTGCAGGCAAGAATCTGTAAATTTGTCAAGGGGGAGAAAAACAGGGCCGAGAGTGAGTCAAGATAAGTATTAATAGGCAAATACAAAGAAGAAAGAAGATTGTTGGCATTAGAAGAAGCAAATTGACTGTGGCTGGAAAGCTGATCCGAAATGGAAGCAGTAAGGAAGACGGAATCAAGATTCCCAAGATCATGCCATAGGACGGTTGATGTTGAGGGGGAACAAGAAGGAAATTAATGATCAGGAAAATTAAGTGATGTGCGAACCAGGAAATGATTAGCAGGAGAAAAAAGAATGAGAGGTAATGGATTCAAGATCAGATGTGAAGACTAGATCAATGGTTGCTCCTTTTAAACGAATAGGAGGGGAAGGCAATAGCTTCAGATTGTAAGTGGATGTTAAATATAGTAGTGTACAATCAAGGACATCAGTTTGAGGAAGATAAATATTAAAGTCATCAGAAATAATTAATGTAGAGTTGGAAAGAGAAATCGAATATAATAGGAATCCTAAATCATCATAGAAGGCTACGATGGGACTAAGAGGATGATAGAAAGTCAAAATAGAAAGGGGAACTGGAAAAGAGAAAGTTTTGAAATTAAATTCAAAGGAAGAGACGGTTAGATGAATTTATTTTTCTTATTTGCATTTATAAAGCGCACAACAGCCCTTTGGCATCGTGGTGCTGTTACAGAGGGCTTACTTAGTTACATAAGTGCTTACAAGACATAAAAGGTAATGCAGGAGTCAAATAGTATAACAAATTCATGGGGCCTCACCAATGATGCAGGGCGGCTACTACAAGATGCAAGAGTCAATTTAATGGGCATGCATATGGAGCCCACCCCATGTTGCACGGCAGCTACAACAAGATGCAAGAGTCAAATCATGGGCATAAACATGGAGCCCATCCCATGTTGCAGGGCGGCAGCACACACAGATGCAAGAGTCAATTCAATGTGCATGGTCAGTATTACGGAAGGGTACTCGCCCTGGAGTGTCCTGCTAGTGGACATTCGGTGACAGGGCCTTTGGTGTGGGCCTTAGGCGATCCGGGCAGCATCCCGCCTCCCTGTTGCTCTCATTGGCTAATAACAGCCAGGGCAACCAATGGGAGGTGAAAGCCAGGCAAGCTACACAAAAAGGGTGAGGCGGCGGGCCATCTTAGAAGTGCCGAGGTGCAGAGAGGCACCAGATCAGGAAAACGAAATAGCAGTTAAATAAAAGATCCAGCGAAGGGTTAAAGTTGTGGCATGATGGGAATCCTGCAATCCTTAGCGAGCATGAAGAGAAGGAGAAGGAACAGAAATCCAGCAGGAATGAAATAAGAGGCCAGTGCCAACTCCAGGTCAACAAGGCCAGGGAGAATGTTAAATTGAAGAGTGACAGGAAGTAAGAGCGGCCACGGTAGCAGTGTCATAAGGATAAACCCAAGTCTCAGTGATGCAAAATAAATCATTTTCTTTCATCTCAAAGAGATCAAGAAGGAGATCAGTTTTAGAAACAATAGAGCAGGCATTCCATTAGCCAAGATTGACATAGAAGGGTGGAAGGTCAGACAAATGGCAATAGAACAAAGACAAGTGTGAGGCAGAGCATGAGTTGTATTGTTTAGAGTAAATAGAGATGTAAACAGGAATGTTCATGAGGACAAGGAAAGAAAAAGAGCAAGAATGAGAGGAAGACAAGCTGTTGTCAAGAATTTCAAACTGTCTCACCACCATCCAATATTGGATGGCGTCTCACTTGCTAATGCTTTTACCTACACTAAGACTGAAGTTATCTGCTTCCCAGCCAAATGGGCAATCTCTTCCTCTCTCCCTCTTCTTCTCTTCTCTCCTACCCCTTTACTCTGCTTCCACTCATAACCTTGGTGTCATCTTTGACCCATCACAAAATGTCCCGTTCATCTTCAAATCTGCCACTGCAGCTGAAAAAAATCGGTCATCTTCTTCCTTTCAATGCTGCTAAAGAGCGAATATCCTCCCAAGTCCTTCCTAGATGGGACTACTATGTCAGTCTCCTCTATGGCCAGCCCAACTATGCTTTTTCACCTCTGGACAAAGTCATCAACTTTGGGGTCGGCACACTTTTCTACCTTTCTCGCTTTACCTCTACTGTTTGTCGTCAAATTGGCTGGCCATCTATGAAACAAAAGGCTAAGCATAAACTTTTCCTCATCTTTAAAACTATCCATGACTCGCCCCACCAAACTCACTCACTTCTCTCCTCCTTGCTCATTAAAATCATCCTCAGCTCACCTCCTTGCCACCACTCATGCCCCCTGTTCTCCCTCTCCTTTCACTCTATCCTCAGTCCCCTACTCTGGAATGCTCCTACTCGCCCACTCTGTACTTCTCCAACTCTACCATTATTTAAATCCAATCTCAATTCTTTCCTTCTTTGTGAAGGACCCGTTTCCTAGCACTGTATGCTACTGCATTACCCAGTTTTCATCTCTCCCTAATCTTCAAGGCTAGCCCTACAACACTTTTCTGTCATCCCTCCATCTTTAATTCAGCACGTCCTCTGCCATCCTGGTTCTATGTTCTTCTGTCCTGTCCTTGTCCCTGGTTTATGTTTCTCCCTTCCCCTGCAAGATCTGGTCTTCAAGTCACATTCTCTCACCCCATTGTAAAGGACCCATGTCCTCCGCTCTGTTATGAATGGTAAATTCTGTAAGCATTTTTGTGGAAAAAATGCATTTGTTTCCCTGTGATTTTGATAAATGTGTTTTTAAAGAAAGTCAATAAAGTACCACGATGCTAAAAGGATATGCTTCTTGGTGTAAAAGGAGAAAAAAAGGGGCTTAACCAGTCACTAGGGTCCATAGGGGCCTCGGGCCTCCCAACAATATCTTATTCAGTTCTTGGTGGTTCGAAAGTGTCAAACCTGGCTTCCAGCAGTTGCGATTGTGGGATAACCTAGGTTCAGAGGGAATTAATTGCATTAATCCCTGACAATAAGTCAGCGTTGAGTCAGGCTTGAGTAGGTCTTCCGTACAGTTCATAGTGTTTCCCAGTGGAGTGGGCATCCTTTTTCATAGACCTCTGTCTCAGACCTCAGTACACTAGCGCCCTGCTGAAAAGGGCTGCCACTTGCCCATTAACAGGATAGCAGCCCTTAAGAAGGGCTAATACAATGGAAGACTTGTTGCGCAATTGTAGTCAAAGGCAGAAGAAGTGTCCATTATGTGATCCATTCTGAATTTAGATACATGCATTCTGAAGATCTAAAGCACCATTGTACCACTTCTCTGCTCTTTTGTTCATGATAATCAACTGGATATTTCTATGAAGATTTAGTCAGAACTATCAGACCAAGCTTTAGGTGCTCTGATAATCAGTTATAAGGGCAAATCCAATGGTTGGCTTGACAAAGACTGTAAGAATGCCAAAAGACTACTCCTGACAGCATTAAGAGCTGGTCCAATAAGAAACAAGCAGGAGCTAGTGACCCTTAGAACTACTAATGGTGAGGGAAGCTATATTGATCATTTTAGAGAGGTCTATCATTGTGATGGGACAGCTGTTAGTGTGATTAAAGATCCTGATTTCGCCAAGAATGCTAACCATCTGATATTTTCAAAACAGGAGGTCAGCTGTGCCCTTAGTGCCCAAAAAGATGGAAAGGCACCATGCCCAGACAGCCTTCACATTTTTTTAATAGTTTAAAAAAAAAAAAAAACAAATAGAACCAGCATATATGGGTACCAATATTTTCCAAAAGAAGGGGAAAAGGGGATAGCAATAACCCAGCCAACTAAAGGTCAATATTGTTGATTGATTCAGTAAGGTCTATAGTAAAGTTTTACATCAGCTCCTATGTCGTTGGAATGTAGACATCAGAAATCCTGTCCAAACCAACTTAAAGAAGGGTGTACAGTCTACTAATCAAGCATTGAATCTCTTTCGCTAGTTCTGGATAAATATTTAATATTGAAAAGAGAATCATACGTTCTTATTGTCGATTTAAAAATTGTCTTTGACTGCACTGATCAGAATAAATTCTGGGACCCACTTAAAAAATGGAAAGTGGACACAGCGACAATAAGAGCTATTGCTCCTCTGTATTCCAAACACAGAACCTGTTCGATGGGGCCCCAATGGAGTGTACAGATTCACCAAAATGCTGTGTTTTAACCAGAGTATTATTTTAATTATTCATTAATGACTTGGATGTAACATTAAAATCTCTAAAATTCACCGCTCCTGTGCTAGACAGTGAGAATGTTTCCGTTTTACTTTTCACTACGACAGCAATAATATCCAGAACACCTTATAGCCTTAGGAAAGCCTTTAATGCATTTTCATTGATTTGGGACGAAATGGGCCTTATAATTAACAGTGCCAAAACCAAAGTTATATCATAAGTATAACCCAAAGAAAATGTTCATCCCCCCTAAGGGGGCCATAATCGACTCTGTTGAACACTGAGTACTTAAGTGTGTGTTTTCATGCCAATAGTTCTTTGGCTCCCAAATCAACAAATGTGAGATTGTCCTAAAAAAAGACAGGCTGGGGTCATGTCTGCCTTTTCAGAAAAATTTTGAGGGTAGGCTATTGTACTGTGCCTTGAGATCTTCAGAGCACAAGTGACCACAGCTGTGTTGTACGGTGTAGAGATGTGGGGGGGTATGTGAAAAATAAGACTGACCATCAGAGAAAGTGACCTCCTTAAAAAGTTACTTTCACTCCCAAATAGTACACCCTCAACACTCCATTAGAGCTTGGACATCTTGGAATAGAGTATGCTGCCATACCGACACCTGTGGTACGATGGCTACTGTGGCTGATTCCCAAACCATGTCATAAAAGGATAATGCTAGATGTACTTCACTCCCACAGGGGTACAGAGTGGCTATGTTTAGTCACGATTGTTCAAGTCTGCATAAAAGGGGGTGACATTCTCTCTGGGACACTCCAGGAGGTATTTAAGTGGGTCACACTTTAAAGTTGAAAGACTCATACAGGAGCTGGACCATGCAAGTCATCATATATATATATATATTTTGGGCGGCTTATAACTTTGCTCCCCCTGGACGAATCCTCACCAAAAACTTTGCAAAAAAAGTATATGCCCACTCTGAATTGTTTTGCAAAGTTTGGTGAGGATTCGTCCAGAGGGGGCAAAGTTATAGGGGGGGTCCCAAAACTTTTTTTTCCCATAGACAATGGGGGAAAAAATTAGCTCGCACGTACAGCCCAAACCGCTGGACAGATTTTCACCAAATTTGGACAAGGAGCAGCAGCTTGGTCCCAGAGGAGTGATTTTGCAAATTTGGTGAAAATCCATCCGGTAGTTTTTTTTTTAAAAATGACCAAAAAGTAGGTCCAAAAAAAATGTGTGATATCTGTGTTCAGTCCGCGGACACACTTCCCTGACCGCTCCGCAGACAGTGTCCTGATTTGCCGAGCGGCTTACGTCATGTCCGCGGACCTGCAGCGTGTTCGCTGATTGGACGGTGTGAAGCGCGTCAAATTTTCGGTAGTGTCCGCCATCTTGGATTTGTGGACGTCCGCGGACAGCGTGGTGAAAGTTGGTTTAAAAATGTGTATTTAGTAGAGTGTGTTGGTGTGTAGGAGCGCTTGGGGAGCATGGGAGGGTATGAGATAATGTGCTTTTTTAAGTGGTAGACGCTCTTTTTGTGTTCGATTTGTCTGCGGACATCACGGGTGTTCTGAAATGTTCTAAATAAACTGAATCGGGGGTGTTCTGAGGACTCAACATGTGTCCGTTTTGTTTGCAAGCAAGCTGAAACTACTCTAAGAACACTCGCGGTGTCCTGAAATATTCGCAAACAAAATGGGGGCGTTCTGAGGACGCTGTCTGTATTATTCAATGGCAAGTTGAATGTGTTCTAAGAACACTGGTAATTTCCGCGGACATTAAAAGTTTCCATAGGCCATAGTTGAAATGTTTGACTATGGGTGTGATATGCTGCAGTGGTTGTGGCCAGGGCATAGAGTGTTGGGTGCATGACCAAAAGGTCATGCACCCAACACTATGTCCTGGCCACAACCACCGCAGCATATCGCATTTATAGTTGCTTATAACTTTCTTGTTAATTTCTGTGATAAAAGAAAATAAAATGTGAGTATTAGTATTTTGTAATGACTTATTACATTGTGTAATCAACATTTTTTTTTGGACCCTCATATTTAGTAGATTACAAACCAGAGTACTGTGCAATTTGCTCAGTTTCTGTGTTCGTTGCTAAAATCATTGGGTCTGTGGGAGAAAAAAAAATCCATGTTTGATTAAAAAAAAAAAAAACTTTGTTATGCTACCGTTTATTTGTTTGTTTGTTTTCAGTGTTCACTTGTTGCTTATGGCTAATGCTTTATACATTGGGTTGTTGCATTTTATTGGAGCAGTAACATATTTATTTGTTTGGATATTATGAAACTTTGGAGCAGTTAGATACCAGTAGGCGTATTCTAACTGTTTATTTTTTGCTATAATTTAGTGGTATTCATTTATCTGATTAGTTGTTGTACAATCTTTGGGCAGTTAGATAGCTTTTGGAATATTCTAACAGTTTATATTTTTTTACTACAAGTTTACTTAAGGTTTAAGTACAGTTTAGTTATCAAATTTTGGTTTTAAGAACATTAAATAAGCGTTTGTAAGATTTGCTGGTAATCTCTGCTTTAGAGTAATGGTACTATTACATTCAAACCATCCACATTTCTTTTTTATATGTGCAGTGTAGTGCCCTGAATTGGTTGTGGCTCCTGCGTGGTAGATTATACCTATTGTTGTGAAGGTTTTCTTACCAAGTGATATTTGACCATGTGTGAGTCCAGTCAGCTTGCAGTTGTTTTTGGTACCATCTGCATTGTAACGTAGGAGCATTAGTATTACGTATTTACTATGTGTTTGTATTACTAACGTGGAGCGATCATCTGAATTGCAGGTAGAACATATTCTAACGTGGTTTGCTTTTTGTACAAGTTGCTGAAATGGAATGGATTCACAATTAGGAATTGATATATATGAAGCGTTCATTGGGGATTTCTTCTTGTGTCACATTGTTGCAGAGAGTGCATGTATGTTTCCACATGTATGAAATCTGGAAGATTACATTTCTAGGTATGTTTTTGTTTTCCAGTACTTGTAGTAAGTACATTAGAAATTCTTGTGGATCTTCCTGTGAGTTTATAGTGAATTTCACCATTCCAGCACAGTAGTCCAATTGTTGTCTTATTCCATAAACACTATACGTGTTGTCAGGATTGTTTGCTGCATTTCTGTGAAGTACTAACATTTGCATACACAATAGGTCTGTACTGTGTAAGTAAATGTTCTCAACAATTGGTGGTAACTGAAATAGAATATTAATTGCTACATTTGCGTAGCAACTTACACCAACTATATTTGAGAGTTTAAATGGACCAAGTAGTTCTGTATCTGACTGCTTTTTTTGGAGTTTGTCTTCCTTCTTTGAAGAAGTACCTGGTTTCCTTTCCCTAATTGATTCTTTTTTGCTTGTGGTACTTGATGAAATATTACTTTTTTTACTCTTTGGAGGATTTGCAGTGACATCCTGTTGCATTTCTGTTTGATTTATTTTTCTTTTATAACGTTTTACTTTTTGTGGAACAGAATATGTGTTTAGGTGGGTGGGGGGGTGTATAGTGAGCAAAGCCTATTGTATTCTAAAATGCAAGGAATATCAGGGTTTATTTTACTTGCATCAAAGTTGATTAGAAACAGACCGTCAAGTGGACGCAAGCATGATAGTGCTACATAACTCATGCCTTCTTTAAAGACTGTTACCAATATCTATCATTGCTTTGTCTAGGGTAAGACCTTGTGATTTATGAATCGAGACTGCGTATGCAAGAGTTATAGAAAATTGTTCTCTGTGTACATACATGTCTTTGAAGAGAAGGAATCGAGCTGTTGAGCGTCCTAACCTTTTTACTTCTGAAAGTTTGTCAAAGAGTACATTGACAAACTGAATTTTGTCACGTGGGTATGTTTGAAAGCCAACAACTGTACCCAGTGCTCCATTAACTAGCCCGTGGTCCACGCCAAGGTTGCGTTTAAGCATTACTTTGCAATTTAAGGATAATTTTAATATCTTTTCTAAGCCTGCTGTGTTTGAGATTGACTTTTCTAAATTAGTCTTGTTGTGGCTTGGTCACACATGGGTAGTGTCATACCATGTACATCTAGTTTGTCTGTGGCGCTAATTTCCATTATTGGTTGCATTTCTTTACTTAACATTATTTCATTGAATTTGAAACAGCTTGCAAGAGTTGGCATTGTTCCATAACATCTGTAGCACATGCATTATCACCATAAAGTGCATTCATGTGCCGGGTTTTCAATATTGCTTCTGCTTCTTTAGAAAGTATACCAACTCTGATACTTTAATATGTTGGCATAAGTGAGATATGCAGATTGCCGCATGTTTTCTGTTAATTCTCTGTATTGTAAATGTTGTAAATGTTGCCAAAGGTTGACATTTCCAATGCTGCCAACAGTTTTACGGCAGAGTTTGTGTCCTAATGTTTTAAAAATAGGCTCGGTTTTTACTGGTGTCAATTTAAGAAGATCTCCGAAAACAATGCGTTTTCCTGCAAAGAGCTCTTCATAGTTTGTTGTGAGTACTTCTTGTAATCTGAGGTGAATCAAAGCTAACATTAGGTTGGAGACCATGCTCACTTCATCTAGTAGTAGCATTTTCATTTGTTTCAATACTCTGCGTAGTTCCATTGCAGCTTCTGCAGAAGGTGTGTAATAGTCTAATGTGTTCTGGTGTTCTACTGGCAATAGTAGTAATTGGTGTGAAGTGACACCACCTATGTTCTAGGCAGCTAAACCTGTGGGGGCAGTGACAACAGCTCACAGTTTGTTGTTTGTCAATTGTTGAAGGAACTTACTGATGATTTTGATTAGGAATGTTTTCCCAGAACCAGCTTCACCACTGACTTACAGTAGTATAGGTTTATAATTATAGCAGGAACATTCTTTATTTTCATGTTGTACACCGTTTGCAATTTGTTTTGTTACTTCTTGAAAAATGCTACGTTGTTCATTGTTTAGTTTTGATTGTAGCATAGTTAAGTCTTCTTTCTTCATACTGACACATGGTGTTTTCTACTTCTATCATAGCTAATGCTGCCTCATTTATTATTAGTGGTTCTCCCAGTGGTTCTTGGCTTCCTGTTACAGAATGTTGACTACTGTAAGGAATGGCCTTATCTAGTTGGGCCTGGAGTTCTTTGTGTTGCTGTTCATTGTGCAATTTTATTTATAATAGTTCCTTAAAAAACAAAAAGGTTTTGGAAACCCTTCTGTTTTGTCATAAAAGGCTGTCCTCAAGATGAAGCAACATTGACTTTATTAGATTTTCCCTTGAGGGCAGGTTCTTTCTTTAAAAGACCCCCACTTATCACTGATTAATTTATTTTCTGGAGGTGGGTATATTTCTTAGATCTGGGACCTACAGTCCTCGCGTCAGCTTCTTTTTTTATCTGTTTTGTTTTTTTCTTTTGTTTTGCTGTTAATATAGAAAGTTTTTCCTATATTTGTGTGTTTTATACACAGTAATGATCCTTGATCAGTCCTCATCTTCATTAGGGTTGATCGTACTGTATTCTGACATATTGCGTTCAAGTATGCACGTACAGTGTTGTGATGAGCCAACCGGTTTCAGTGGTAGATCATCACTTTCATCAGGGCTGAAAACAGCTTAACCATTTATGTTGCTGTTGGTGTTTTTAGGGCTAGAAATAGCTTCCTTACATGCATGCGGACCAGTCCCCCAATTATTTGGTGTCTTTTCTTCTTGGGAGTGTCCTAGATGTATGGATGTAGGCTTCAATCCTACTGCAGATGCCACTGTGAACCAGACTTCTGCACAGGGTACCTCGTTTGTCGGCCCCTTCGTCCTGCATTCATGCCTGCCCACCTGCGCTGTGGATTGATGGAGGGGGATAGGAGGAGAGTGTGCTCGCCGAAATATAGGAAAAACTTTCTATATTAACAGCAATACAAAAGAAAAAACAAAACAGAAATAACATTTTATTTTAAAAAAGAAGCTGACGCGAGAACTGTAGATCCCAGATATACGAAATATACCCACCTCCCAGAAAATACATTAATCAGGGATAAGTGGGGGTCTTTTAAAGAAAGAACCTGCCCTCAAGGGAAAACCAAATAAAGTCAATGTTGCTTCATCTTGAGGACAGCCTTTTATGACAAAACAGAAGTGTTTCCAAAACCTTTTTGTTTTTTAAGGAACTAGTATAAATAAAATTGCCCAAATCCTAACGTGAAGACACAATATCCAAGGGAAGATTTGGGTATTTGACCACCCTTATGGTCCAGTACGTAGATACCCCGCTGTTCAATGTGCAACATTGTTTTGTATTGTGTAAAGTTTACATCAATTATAGTGCTTTCATTTGCTTTGAAAGCATCTTCATATGAGTCATAGTTATCTAGTATTTCTTCTTCTTTTCTCCATGGATTAAAGAGTTGTAGCAGGGACATGTAATATACTTCTTTAGGTTGAGGAGTCTTTAATGACAATTTGATATGATTAATTACATTTGGTTTAGTGAGTTTAACTAAGCTGCCTTCACAGGTTTTCACTCTGTATTTACCTTTTTTTCCCCATCAGATTTAATATTTTGTAGGTCTAGTTTTGGGCTATGTGGTATAGACACATGGTTTCCAAAGTATTACTTCTGTTTGGGTAGTACGTGTCCAATAAATAGTTTTTTAAAATGTCTTGTTTGTTGGGATCACGTTTGGCTATTGTTTCTATATGTTCGTATGATTTTAGAAATCTTTTTCTAGAATTAGCTGGACCAAGACTTAGCCATACTATAGTACCAGTTAAACGATCAGCTGCTTCATATGATCCACATTCTCTATGGGACAGCATTTTTATGCCCAAGCTGTATAATTTCTGAGACAATGTTTTATCTGATGTCAGGTCATTCCAGAGGTCTTGGAGCTCTGTCTTTTCTGCTTTGATTAAGTATGCTGTGACATTGTGCAATTGCAGTAGAATTGTCTGCAATGAATTGCACATCTACGTTTGCATTCCATAAGTGGGCAATGATTGCATTATAATCATTGATATCTTTTTCTTCTTTTCTTTTTATGTTATATGTTTTTTTAGGTGACTTACTGTGTCTAACTGAAGACATGAGGTTGTTCACTTGACCTGTATTTGTAACTGGTCTAGGGAAATCAAATCAGCATTTGGTGTAGTATTTCCCTTTGTTTTTGTATTTGCGACGACAATATTTGCCACATTTGTGTCTTTGAAATTGTAAAATATGTACATGAGGATCAGTATTTGTGGCTTCTGATGGAATTTCACAAGTGAAATATTTTTCAATAAACTGTAAAACAGTGGCATCACTGTCTTTACCAAATTTAGGAGCATCTTTAATCCATAAAAGCATGTGGATATGTGGTGCTCCTCTGGCTTGGTATTCTTTTCTCCAAAAGAAGTGTTGCACTTCTCCAAGGGGAGGAACAGTTTTATTACAAATAAAATGTAGCATAGCAATGAAGCGATGGTGAAAATATCTTGAAACATTAACAGGATCCAAAGAACAAAGTTCTCCAGGTGTTAGTATGTTTGTTTTGTTTGTGTTTGCTATGCGTAGGAAATCATGTCAATCTTCCCATGCATATTCTGCACAACTTAATGTAACAAACCAATCATACAACGTACATCTCTATGACGTCGAAACCAGTACTCTTTAGTACCACGCATATTTGCTAATAGATTTGTAATATTTGATTGTAAAACCTCATCCTTTTGTTGCACTTTTTGTAATAATTGTGTAGCTGTCATATTTTGAAAATGTGATCCTGATTTTAATGTGTGCAACTTTGTAACATAAAGTTGCTAGTTCACTTTCAAAGAGTAGGTGGAATATGTATTGCACATTTTGTCTAAATTTGGGATCTTCAGAATACATCCGTAATGAGCGGTATTCTGATGCTGATATTTGAATGGGTCTATCATCGTACCTTCCTCCTTTGCCAGTAGGCAAGAGTAGAGGAAAAGCACGTGCTTCTATACTTTTTTCCCATATGCTGATTGGTGGTCCTTTTGTTTGACGCATTTGGTATGTTTCCAGTGCATCTTCTATGGTGTCATTAGAGTGCAAAGGATGAATTGTATAATGGTCTAAAGTATTTGATATTGTAGCATGATCTAGGAGCTCAAATTGACCAGTTTCTTGAATTATTTCAGTTGTGTCCTTCAAGTTTTCTTCAATATTAATTTCTTTTTAATATTCATTATCCTCTTGTCTAACTTTATGTAAATCTACCAGCTGTTGCCATATTTTTTTTGTCTTTTGTAGGTACTCCATTTACTAAGATAATTAAAGATTGCTGCATTGGACGTTGCACTCCTAGAGTAGGCATATTTTCTTTTAGATCTAATGGTAAATAAACTACTTTTCTACGAATGCCTTTTACCAATTCAGAGGGAGGCAATTTTGCTGTTTTTGGTTGAAGGCGTATTATTGCTTGAAATGGGTGCACTGTTTGAATTATTATGCTCTCATATAAATTAAGTTGTTGTAGGGGTTTTGGTAGTGGGTATAATTCCAAATTTTTTGTGATAGCACGTGAAGGAGTTTGGTTGTTGTCAAGTTTTGTAGTGCAGTAACAAAGTATTAAGGGGTCAGTTATATCATATTTCTTTTCTGCTACAAGGTAGAGAGCTAAGTCAAACCATTTAGAATCTTCATTGTCTTCTATTTTGTATGATAGCTCTACAGTTTTTGTGTTACTTTTATAAAAAGTTCTGTGGCAACATACACACACGTGGTTTGGTACTTCAGCGTAAGTAATCAAATTTTAGTATTTCTTTTTTGTATGTGTGTAGTGAAAGGTTGCCATGTGCAGAATTGTTACGGAGTTGGTTTACAGCCAATTCATCTTGTAAGTGGGTTTCACTTCCAAAATGTTTTGTCTGGATATAGTCGATTTCTTCTAGTAGGTCTTTTGCTGTACCATGTAGAAGAACGTTATTTAAATTGGCTAGTGCTAAAGCAGGACTTTTAGCATAGTACACTTTATAAACTAGATTTCTTATTCTTGTATGATGTGTTGATATGCTTCTGATATCATGGAAGGTGGTTTTGCAAGTAGGTCCTGTAATGCAGGCCAATGAATGTCCTTGTAGTCCTGTGTACTTGCGTACTGGACAAGAATCCATATTTTGCAGTAGTTTAATTTTGTTTGTCTTTGCTTTTCACATATTGATTGAGGAATTGGCGTAAAAGCTTGAACATTTTTTTGGGAATGTTCCACATTGACGTGCATGGCCATTTGTACACTAGATGTTCTGATTCAGTTGAATGGAGGGGTAAATCTATGTTTTCAGGGCATATTTTTGTAAGGAGTACATCTTGTTCCATTATGGTATTAACTTTTTCATAACCTCGACCAATGCTATGTATGGCAATTGTATTTGTTTGCTTTTGTTTGTACGCTTCTTCATTAAGTATGGTTCTGTGCTTGTAGTGTGACTCCATTCACCTCCACAGATATTTAAGAAGTTATTTCTGTTGACATTTCGTTTATTGAGAAGTCTTTTGTAATTTAGTTATTAGTTTTGTTAGTGGTTTCATTCTGTTTAACACTAAAACAAATACATTTCTTTTGAGAAGAATTGTACTGTCTATCAACGCTTCTAAGATAACTTTCCTACGATAGGTTTGAAGTGTTGAACCTGGTTTCTCTCCTGTTTTTATAAGATATTGAAGGAGTGACTGAACATTTTGGCTAAAATACTTTTCTTGGTATGCTTACTTTGTACTATATCATGATTTATAGAAGACGTTTTATTTGTAGTGATAGTTGATTTTCTGTTAATTGTTTTTTGGGTTGTTTTACTTTGATAGAGGAGGCAAAGTTTTTGTACTAGAAACTTCTTCTGTTTCACTACATGACTGTATTAGCTGTTGTGTTTCAACTTTTTTTTACAAATTCTGCTATAGATGGATGTTTATGTTGGAGACTTTTTTTCATTTGTTCTACTTCTGCATTCCTTTCTACGGAGTTGCTTTTTGGTAGGCATTCTTTAGGGTCTGTTGAAAAAAAAAACAGAAGGTATGGGTTGGGGTGTTGTGCAATGCATGTGTGTTGTGTGCATGAGTGTTTGAGTAAGATGATAAAGATGTATGTAATGGTGTGTGATGGTGTGTGATGGTGTGTGATGGTGTGTGATTGTGCATTGGGAACTACAACTACTAGGGATCGGTATTCTTGAATTAATGTGTTACTAAACTGGGGTTCAGCTGACAGAAAAAAGTAAGCCAGTGGTGTGGAGAAGTATAAATAGAATATCTAAAGCTATACAATTAAAACAGTTGTTTGTGTGTTGAAAAATAGGAATTTGTGGGCCATTCTGCCAGTAAATCACCGTTTAAGACGGGGGGATTTTTGGTCAGAATGGTGCAGAATCTCTATTTTTAGAGCACAGAAATAGCATGAATTAAGCTTACAGTGTGTTTGTGTAATAATTCAAATATTATGTTAACATTCTACTTACTTTTTTTCTAAAATGAGCAGTTTGCTTCTTAGTTCTTTGTACTTCAAATTCGGCCGCTTCTTTTCAGGAGAATGTTCTTCACTGCAATTGTAAAAGAAAGAAATTAGTAATTTGGTTTGTATATAGCACTGTTTTAAATTTAGACATAGATTTAATAAATTGAAATGCTCAGTGCCTTCCTCAAAACCGTTAAAACTACCCTTATGACTAACTGTAGGAAAGAAAATATCTTTACTATGGCTTGTGAAATTAATAATGTACCACTGTATACCACTATTCCTGTAACTAAGCTTTTCCACGTAATAGTGAGTCAATGTCATAACCTGCTTTTACACGCTTGTCCTATATAAATGTAAGTAATTATATAAATTAAAAAAATTAAAGCCAATTATGTGTTTGTACAAATATTATTGTTTGAGATTTGATCATAGTGTGTGCATGTAATTTTGTATGATTATATGTAGTCACATTTTATTTCAAAAATGTTAGTTTAACATTATTTGCGTGTGTGTATGAAGAAATTAAACGGTATAAAGGTTTGTAAGTCACAGTTCATTTCAGGACAATGAAAAAATGATCGTAGATTCATTTTACAGATTATACAAGGTAAAATTTGGTTAGAAAATGTGTTCATGTACTGTATAGAAAATATGCATACCTGTAGTTTGTGTTCATGCATATGGATCTGGACGAAGCTGCAAGTAGAAATCTTGCAGACTTGTATAGTATTTCTCATAGATCGTGCTTGCCAATGGTATGAGACTTTTACTCCGAGAGATTCACCGTACATGTTCAGTGCTGATCTATGATGTAGTTACATGTAGAGGTCTTGAATTTGTTTGGTGGATGGTCATGTGATTTCTTAGCTACATCCAATAAGGGAATGGCAGAGAGTGAAGTGGAAATGGTAGAAGGGCTGTCCATGTTACGATATGTTCGCGGACATGACGGTAGTTCCAGGACACCGCATATTACATCCGGGGAATTGGGGTGGGGAGGCACGCAAATGAGATTGGAGCAAGGGATTGGTCAGTAAAGTTTGAGTGTGTTGTGCTAGGAGAGGTTTTCTCAGATATTCTTTTTGCTGAGAGAAGAACAGATAGCTATGGCTGAGTGTTTCAAAAAACAGATTTTGTGGATTTTGGGAGACTCGTGGATACATTGGTTGAAGGTGCATGCAGGAAGCTGTGGAGTATCTATAGATCTTGGATTCGCACATGTGGAAGTGCACTGGCATGGAGTGCGTGGAATGAAGTGGTTGGACTTGCTACCTCTGTGCAACTTTGAAGATAGAGGAACATCCAGACATAATTGTAATTCATTGTGGAGGGAACAGTTTATGACATGTGTCTGGAATTTCTTTGCAATTTGCAATGAAAGGAGGACTTCAGAAGGATTGCGCAGAGACAAATGTGGCTTCATTCTTTCTCATGTGGTCCACAAATGGAGAAAGCAAGGCGTAATGTTAATAAGGCTGTTTGTGCCTTCCTAAGAGATTTTGGCATGTCCTCTTTTCACAATGAAAATATGTTTTGTAGTACATACATTTTTCCCAGAGATGGAGTCCATCTTACTTATGCTGGCAATCAGATTTTTCTGAGAAATGTGCAAAATGCATTGCGACCTTTTTTTAGAAATACAGCATCTATTTTGAAGTAGGTGTTAAGTATTTATAATTTTTGACATACAAACACCTCCCAAAGGCTCTTTTCAGAGCCACCACTTCCTCCCAGAGAAAAATGCAATGGTTACAATAGGGTAGTACCCCAAATTGTTTTATGTCCGGACTTTCAAGAAATAAAGGGCCCTGCTTTATTTATCTTCACTTCAATTTTTTTTAACTGTGAAAGGCGGCTCTGAAAAGCGCCTTATTTTTTTGATTTTTGTTATTTTGTATTTTTTTGGTTTTTATACACGACACTAGGAGAGGAGGGGAAGGGGGGGACACCAACCACAGGGATAAGAAAGGGCAAGCTGAGAGAGGAAGCTGTAGAGTGGGTTTTATTTGGGTAGTGAGCAGGTCTTCTCGTGCTGTGAGACGATCGTCCCAAAAGCACTGCGAGTCGCTCCCCCCTGCAGAGTACTGTGTCACAGTACATACATACAAATGTGACCCTTGAAAGGTAAGGGTCATCAGAATTCTGTATGGCCTGTGAGGCAGCTTGAGGAAGACGCTGTCCCAAAGAAGTGTTCCTTGTGGTGACAGGATCAGAAACGGAGGATGAAGTAGAGGCAATCAACCTACTACGCTCTTTGCAAGGTACAACCTGGCGAATGGCCCCAGTGTGGAATGAGGAGGTGTCGCTTCATGGTAGTGGTCCCAAAGCTGTACGAACCATGCCTCCCGTGATGGAGTACCATTTTGCACTCATTGCAGGTGACACGGTTCACACGAGCCTTAAGACCATTCCCATGAACGGTAAACAACCCCACACCCAAGAATCACGCCGAGGATGGGTAGTAGGGATTTCCTCTACCTCATTCTCGTCATCCTCTTCTTCCTCTTATGTATCATCACTCCTGTTACCCTCTTCAGGCCCTTGGGGAGGTGGTGGTGGTGCTGAGGCAGATATAGCACCAGGTGGCAATAGTGGAGCCATGGATGTCATAGGCTTGGAGATGGAAATCTCAAAATCTGCAAAGTATGCAGCAAAATGCAGTGTGCTCTGTGGAATAGCCAGAAACACAATGAGAATGAGCTCTAGGGCGTGGTCTTTTATAGGGGTGCTTGTACGCGGTTCGCGGACATGCGCGCCGTCCACAAGACAGATCGAACACCAAAAAAAAGGTTCAAAAAGTCACAAAAACTAAGTGGAAACTTAGTATTAGTATGTGGGATTTGTGGTACGGGGAGTTTTTAATGAGAAATATTGTGGATTACTTGGAAGTGTACTTTTAAACTTTTCGGGGACATGAACAGTGTCCACATTCAGAACACGTGATCAGCGTGGGCGCGATCACATGATTGCTTCGTGAGCAGGTTCGCTAAGGAAGTGGCCGTCCGCAGGACCCTCAATGTACGGACATTGCTTTTGCGCATGCGCGTTGATGTTCTACGGACAGTGTTCGGGTCCTGAACTAATTAGAAGTGTGTCACACGTAAAATGAACAGTTACGGACAGCTGTTTGTTCTTAGCACAGTTTAACTTACTTGCGAACAATACGGACAGACATAGCGTCCCCAGCACACCTCCATTTTCATTTATTTACGAACAATTCAGGACACCACGAGTTCTTAGAACAGTTTCAACTTGCATGAGAACACTACGGACAGATTTAGGGGGTAATTCATAGAATTCAGCGCACAAGTAGCGCACGCGGCTGGCGCACAGGGTGCGCGTGTGAATCCCTGCGCCAGCCGCGTGCGCTAAAATCCATTTCCGCGCACAGCGTATTCATGGATTCCAGCTACCAAAACCAGCCATGGCGCACAGTGGCGCAGCGACCCTGCAGCAGCGCCAGTTACGCCCCCAAGAACGTCTCTCGCGCAGGGAACAGCCATCAAAATCCCCAATCCAGCCCAAAGGGCTGCGCTAACCCTGTACCAGCACGGCAAGTGGGCTATGTGTATCACTGGGGTGCGCGGGAAGTTTCACGCGCGATATCAGCAGGGTACGTGTATATCAGGGGTGCGCGGGAAGTTTCACATGCGATATCAGCAGGGTACGTGTATATCAGGGGTTCCGTGGAGTACTACACGTGAATTGGCCGTGTGGGTCCTCCCAGGTGTTTGCTCCACAACCTCCATGGCCCCTGCAGGCAGGCCACACCATGGGGGACTAGACTGCACCCCCACTCGTCCCCCTGCACCCCCACCCCCCAGCACTGTGGGGCACCTGCCAGCAGGCCCCCACTCATGTTCCCCTGCATCCCCGCCACCCCAGCATTGTGGTGCACCCTCCAGCAGGCCCCAACTCATGTTCCCCTGCACCCCCGCCCCCCCAGCATTGTGGTGCACCCTCCAGCAGGCCCCAACTCATGTTCCCCAGCCAACATGTCATCATAATCTAGATCCCTGGTCCCTATGGACAGCCTCCAAATGCAAAACACCCACCCGAGTATTGCATCCACCCACTTAGAAATGGCAATAACATGATAGAATATCAATTGCAAGTTTGGAAATGAACACATGTCCCTCACATACACCCAATGGGTGTCAGTGAATCTCAAAACCCATATCATGATATGCATGAAACCAATGAGATGATACTTCACATTGAAGTTTGATCAAAAAATATGTATTAAAGGAAACATGAATTGAATCAAAAATAAACAAACAGAAAAGGGGGAGGTAAAATAAATAAAAAGAAGCATGTCCATGAAAAAATGCAAAACCAAAAATCATAATCCAAAGGAATGGTGTCCAAAGTCACAGTCCACAAAAGAAAATCCAATGGGAAATTATAATTGAAAGCCATTGCTCCATGGGTAAATTGTAAAATTAAAAGAAAATCCAACAGTGAACTATGTACAGATGAACAAGCCAGGGTCCATGATCCCAACAAAAGAAATGAAACCTATCTAACAACACTACCTAATAAAAAAAACTATATACAAAAATGTGGCCCATTGTCCAAAAAAAATGCAAAAACAAAGGAAACCTAACACTAACTACATAACTATTTACAAGGGCAGCGGGCTAGTCCAACGGCTCACTGGATGTTGTCATGGGCCAGGGCATCATTGAACTCCTGTTCAATGGCTTGGAGGCGGGCATGTTCCCTGGCCCCGAGGTCTCACAGGGATAAAGCAGTGTCCAGCTCCAACTCCCTGCGAAGACCCTCAAGGCACTCAGCCCGCCTCAGCGCCCTCCGCATGGAGTTCTCCGCCCTGACCATTGTGAGCCGTTCCTCCTCTGCCCGCTGCCGCTCTGCACCTATCTGCTGGCCCAACCGCTCCCAAACGGAAGCCACTCCCATTCCAGGGTTCTCCTGCCCTCCGGCCGATGCCTGCACCCGTGATGTTGATGGCCCCGAGCCATCATGCCTCCCACGTCGAGCCTGCCGCTGCCTCCGACGCAACTGCCTGTGCTAGCACGACGGCATCCAGGCTGATGGAATCCACTGACGCTGTTGTGCACGTGCCCTGCCCGATGATGCCGTCACATCCTCCAGTTGCTGGTGTCCACCCCTGCTGGACCTCCGACTCCCGACTGTGGCAGGGATGGGATCCCCACCGAGCTGGCTGCATTTGTCGGGGCAGGTCCACAGGGGGCCCTGGTGGCATCTGGGCCGAAAGACGGCATGTAGAACGACTGGTGCATAGTCTCCACGGAGGATAGGGTCGCCAGATTGGCCGACACATGTAGGAAACCCCCGACCATGGCCGATCCCAACTGGGCCACGTTGGCACGGTGCTCTCCATGATGACGTGCATGCTCCTCCCGGGAAGCACGTACCTCATCACGAATTGCACCTGTGCGCAACGCAACACCAATCAGGACCTTCTCCATACGACCAGGGGTCCCCTCGTCCGCAGGTGGAGGGGAGTCAGATGACATGGACATCCCCCCTACCTGCGGACAGGCCTGGGATGGGGCATCCCTGCTGGTGCATGGTGGTGCAGTCACAGTGTCAGGGACAGTGACATGCACAGGCCCCGCCATGGCGATCTGTGCTGCCTCCTGCCCCTGCCCCTAGACTGCAACACTTGCACCAGCAGGGATGCCCCACCAGGCCCCATGTGCGCCTCAATAGCGGCCTCCTCCTCCTCTGTGGAAACCACCAACCTGGATGGCTCCACCCAGTCTTCCGCCGTTGCAAGCCCCTGTGGGGGCTCACCCACCCCTTCCGCTGCAGCCGTGGGGGCATCCCCGCTGCTTTGCTCCACAGCACCGTCTCCGCCCTCTTCTTCACGTGGCGCTGTGTAGAGGGAGACATAGAACACAAGCATCAGGGTACTGTACAATGGTCCCCTAGACAGGAAGCAATAGCAGATGAGTGGCATTGTCAAAGATCACTTCCATCATGTCCCTCCACAACACATGGGTCAGTGCAGGTAACACATGCAGTAACAGGTATGGCACATGCTATGGACATTAGCATACATGTCCAAGGGATTCTTGAAACATACAATGTTGTTTTGGAACTCACATGCATCATGGGCCATGCCTATCACATGCACACACTTCACCCTAGTTTCATCCATCTGGCCTCGTACACCACAGACACAGTGGATACAAGGATGACTAGGCTGCATCAGTGAACCTGAACATTGCGACAGACATGTGTCATGCATCCCTGGCATTCACAAGTCACAGACACGCAGGTCAGACACACAGACATGGACAGCATACATGTACATGGCATCAGCACCCATCCCCCACCCCCACCCATGTCCAGGAACAGAGACTGGCATGCTTTCATGTGGCCATTCCGCATAGGGCAACACATGTTGCATTTGAACACGTGCACCAACCGTGTGGTTCACACATTACTGGTCTCACATGCATGACGTCCCTACACACATGCATACATGGCCTATGTCACACATACAGGCAAGTATCAGACAACCATCACACTGCGACATGCCCTGTCTCACAGCAATGCTTGGCCACTTACCGCTCAACTCCAGACGGTCTGCCTCTCAAGGATCTGGGCATAGAGCGCTGGGCCTACGCGTTCCAGGACCCTCATCTGGATGGTACTCATGCGGCCCCGGCCCCCCTCCACGAGGCGCCAGGCCTTCAAGAGGGTCCTGTACCTGCAGTCATCCTAGCACTTCTTGACATGTTGGTAGTCGCAGACTGCCACCCCCCCGCGTTGATGGCAGTCACGATGTCCGTCCAGATCCGAGTCCGTCCTTCCTTGTTGGCGCGCTTACTTCCGAAGAGGGCATCATACTGCCCCAGGACTTGCTCCACCAGGACACCAACTTCAGTGGCAGTGAAGCTGGTGCCCCTCTGCCTCTCTGGCCGGGGGTTTTCAGTGGTGCCAGATGTTGCAGTGCCCGACATGGCAACCCCAGAGGCAGGAGTGGGTGGGCAACTGGGTCCTGGGGCTGGGCTGTGGAGCGACGGTATCCCAGTCGGGAGTCTTCTGTTCCAGCAGGGGTGGACACAGCAAATGGACCCCTGCTGATGGCTGATGTGCAGGCACCAAATGGCAGTGCACGGTGGCAGCAGGCAGCAGCAGATGGCTTGTGGGAGGCTGCTCGGGCTCTGGGGGGCAGTAATTCGGCCTTTTGGGCAGGAGCGTGGTCTTCCGTGTGCTTACGCGTGGCCAGCTTGATACGGAGTGATTTGGCACGTGAAAATCTTGCACGTCTGCGTATAATTCGAGGAAAGGCCCTTAGCGCGTAAGCGCATCAGCACGCATATGCGATTTCATTGGACCAAAGACCCTTAGCGCGTAAGCGCATCAGCACGTATATGCGATTTCATTGGACCAAAGGCCCTTAGCGCGTAAGCGCATCAGCACGCATATGCGATTTCATTGGACCAAAGGCCCTTAGCGTGTAAGCGCATCAGCACGCATATGCGATTTCATTGGACCAAAGGCCCTTAGCGCGTAAGCGCGTCTGACGTTTCACGCACGGGCGTTTCCCTGGCAGGGCTTGTAGATCCCATATGCCTTTACATTGCTCTGTACGTGCTTTTCGTGGAGTGCGGTGCGTGTGTTTTCCAGCCGTTGGGGTTCACACGCTATTACTTCACAGCGGGTGTTGGCTACGCGTTCTTCTACAAGCAAGGCAGACGGTGAGTGGTAGCCCGCTCCCCCAGGCCGATCGCTTGAAAAACTTCCCGCGAACCCCTGAAATACACGTAGCCCGCTCCCCCAGGCCCGATCGCATGAAAAACTTCACGCAAACCTCAGGCACAATAGCAGTATGGGACATTCATCATTGCTGTATGTTGGCGCTTTTGTGATGCGCAGGGACGCTACCGCCTGCCTTCGTGTGGCGGACGTGTTTAGGCCTGTGCGTGTCTTTGGCCGTGTGCGGATTTGCCCTATTCGATTCCATGAATACGTTTGGTTCGTGTGGGCGTTCCCTTTGCTTCCCAGCAGTAAATCCCAGTTACGCCCTTATTTTCGTGCGTTGTTCCCCATTCCGCGGGTTACAACCCGTGTTCCGCCCCCTTTTTGGTGTGTGCGCCGAGGTTGTGCACTTCCACTGTGCGCGTCGCGCACACCGTTCGGGATGTTTCAGTGACATGTGCGCCATGCACGGGTTTGGCGCACATCCCGAGGAAAACACGCGCAGGGACTTCCATGAATCACACGCGTGCGCCTGTTTTTTCGCGCTTGCGCATAGATTTTCGGCGCACGTTTGTTCCATGAATCGGCCCCATAGTGTCCTCAGGACATTTACATTTTCGTCTATTTACGAACATTTCCGAACAACCGCGCTGTCTGTGGACACCTAAATTGGTTTTAACAAAAAGAACTGAAACTAATTACAACACAATAAAAAAAAGTAACTTTGACATATATTAACAATTTATGACTGAAGGTGGGGCAGAAACGGAAAAAAAAACGGGAGAATTAGGGATTTCAACATAATTGGGATCATGTGAAGAAGGGATGGAAATGTCATCAAAACCTTTTGGTCCATGGAAAGGGTTTGGGGTTAAATGAGTGGGATATGGTGATGGGGGACAAGTACAGGTGGGACAATGGTATCTTGTCGTTAGTTTTAAATGATCTTCCACAAAGTTTTTTAAATTGGTAAAATTTGCCATAAGTTGATCCATTTTTTCGTATGTGTTCCAGAGTGTTATCCACTGCTTTTTCTGTAGTAGTTTCAATTTTTGTATGGTCTGTACAAAAAAAAAAGTATGTTAAATGTATACAAAATAATATTTATTAATTGGTTTATATAGTAAAGTGTGTACCATTAGGTGCACTATCTTCTTACATTTCCTCTCATGGGAAATGCTCCTCTAGCCACTCTAGAGTACTACACATTTCCATGAGAAACCAAAAAAATACAGAAAGTTTATAAATATGAGTAAAATGAAGTGCACTTACTATTTCAGGTAAGGTATGTGATGTGTAGTCTGTACGTCTGGTCTTGCTCTTAGGTGGAGTGTCTGTGCGGTAATTATGTTGGAAGCCACTTTATCTTCTTTTGGTATATTCCATTTTAGAACATATTGTATTTAAATGAATGGTTAGTGTGTTACATATATGGATTACATTTCTTAAGTATTACTACATATACCTTGTATGTGTGCTGCTTTGTGAATTTGTTAAATGTTCCTATGTTATGATATAACAATTACACATACCCCCCCAGAATTTTTAGGTGGTGGTACTGTTGTCCGAACATGCACGCGGACAGTCAAATTCAGTAGAAAGGGTTCAGTATGTTCCATATTACATGTACATAAAGTCATCTTTGATGTCCTGGGTGTTAGTCTTAGCAGTGCACGGTGGTGGTGCGAGTTATGATTGCTTAGTTTACCATAACTGCCAAATGTCAGGGGTTTTTCGGTTTTACTTGAACCATAACGTCCCTTTAACAAATTGTTTTTTTTTACTGAAATAAATCTATATATATATATATATATATATATATATATATATATATATATATATATATATATATTCACTGAAAATCTTTGTTAAAACGGAATGTTATGGTTAACTTGGACTAATAAAAACCTATGAATTATTTTACTTTTTATTTGACATTAGTTTTACAAAAAAAAATCTTTTTTGTCAATCCACCATTCTTTCTACGAACTCTCAAATGTCTTCATGGGAAGGGAGAAGGAACAGAAAGAAAAAGACAATGATAAAAAGGAACCGAGTACACTAGAATCCCAATTTCCAGGTATTAAGTCAATCAAAACATGCACATTTCAGCCACATCATAAGGGAATGAAATCAGTGAGTGCTTGGTAGAATCATGTCCATGAAATTAATGACAGCACAAGTTAATTGGACATTTGCCCCTGAGATTAAATAGCTCCACCACTCAAGCACGTTTTCATTTTTTTGGGGCGAATCGTGCAAGATGAAGTGAGCGCTGATACACAATTTTAGGGCATTCAATTATTAAATATTTGCACGATTCCACCTCTGTCAAACAGAAATGAAAAACATAACTCTTGGTCGCCAAGTCTTTATCTTTCATCAGAACCTCATGAGTGTTAAAGATTTAGCCGTAGTCTTATAAACGGATTCCAATGGTGATGCGGAAGGAATTTAGCAAGGTACTTCGGCAGAACACCCACTCTCTGCGTCGAAGTGCCAAAGTCTATTGTCTATGTTAATAAACTGCGGTTCTCCATGTTAATTATCCAGTCCCATTTGCGGAACTTTACTTTTGCTACTTGAGGGCTTTGCAGCACCAGGGACATACTCAAGTGCGCTTTTTTCCATTCAAAATTAAGTAAGGTTTTGCTGCTGGCGTTAGACTGTTATTGATTTCCACACTACAAGTGAATAAAGAGAGTCTAGTCCCATTTCGTGTCTGATGGCCACCATAGGGACACTCTGAGGCGATTTAAGCACTTTTCGCCAAAAAGCCCCTCCAATTGGGGCCAAAAACCATCCTCAGTGTTCCAGCCTGCTTCATTCCCAAAGCAAACCACTGGCGACACTTTGTACATAAAAAGTTACTAATGGCTCTAAGGTGAATTTACCGTATTTTGCATGTAATTTTGCACCTTGCTGAGCGAAAATCCTCATTTGCGACAAGACTTCATTGGTCCAACTCCACTCTTGAGATGTTAAATGAGAGACCCAGATAACGGATGGCATCAGTTTTAGACAGGCACTCATTGTATACTTTCCACTTAAAAGTGTTTTAGTTGCTTTTTTGGGGCCCAAAGCGACCACTTGTGACTTATTCACATTTATTGTCAGATGATTCAAAGCAAGATACTCTTGTAGTGCTGACAGCAATCTTTGGAGCCCAATTTCGGTGGAGTCAAGTAAGACCACATCGTCAGTGTAGATTACATAGCTTAAGTGCTTCCCATTGACTTTTGGTGGAAACAACCTTGTTTGTGAGAGAGCAGCAGGCAGGTCTCATATGAAAGGTTTAAACATAGCTGCTAGAGGGCAGCCCTGTTTTACTCCTTCAGTGGTTTTTATTTCTTCAGATAAATCGCCTTCTGCGTTAAATCGCACCCGAATGCTGGTGTTCGCATATAATGCCATCAGCGGTGACAGTAAGTGGTGTGGACAGCCCCAGGTCTTATGTTTTTTCCATAAGAGCTGGCGATTAATGCTGTTGAATGCTTGTTTTAAATCCACGAATGCAAGAAAGAACCTTTTCTTGCGTTTTAAGGCTGCCAGTTCTGCCAAATTTAGGAGCATCAGGTTTAGCTTGACTCCTACGCCTTTTGTAAATCCTGTTTGCCTTTCGTCGACTATGTTGACTGCTTCGGCCCACCTGCAATTATTCCTTGTAGGAAGGTGGCAAATATTTTCCCCATTGTGTCTAATAGCGCTATGGGGCGGTAGTTCTCCAGCTCTTCACGGTTTCCCTTTTTAAACACCGGAACTACCAACGCGCATGTCCATGAGTCGGGGATCGCCAACGTAGACGCTATGTGTTCAAAAAGCAGTGATGAATTGTGCCCAATTTTCTTTATTCGCTTTTTGCATCGAATTTGATATTCCATCCGGCCCAGCAGCCCTTGACGTCTTTAATTTTTTAATGGCATTTTTGATGTCTTCCAGATTTTAAGTGACATTCCATTTGCACGTCCCTAGCGTTACATGGGAGCATCTTCAGCGTCTTAGATATTAAAGAATGCAGTATAGTGCTTCACCCAGCTTGCTGCATTCACACCATTCGATAGTGCAAACGTTTGCTTTAGATGACCAGTGTTTATGATTAGCCAGGTGTTTCGGCTGTCTTTTTGGATTATTAGGCGTAGCATTAGTTCTGCTTGTTCTTGCTCCCGGATTATGTTAAATGATTTTAACCAATTTCGGAAGCATTGACGTCTCTTCACCAGGTGACTTGAATTTTTTTCACCAGATTTCCTCAACAGTCTCAGATCTTTTTTTTTTGTAAAAAAAATGTTGGGAGTTTCTTCGCTTCGCTTAGTTCGGGGCTAAATGGATATTTATTTTTTATTACCTTCATGTTGTTCTTGTGGGCACAAGAGGTAAATTGCATTAGCACTGATACAGTCTGCCTGATTGCCCATAATATTTGAGCGGGTAAAGTCAGCTGTCAAGTTGTTAATCTGCTTGCTATTTATCCGTATTCAATTTTGAGCACTGTTAATGCTTAGTGGTGTTTTGTAGCTAGTCAGTTTGCTTTTGTGGTGCCTCTCCCAAAATAGTACTAAGGCATCATGATCTCTTTTTACTGATTTCCTTGTTAACTTTAAAATGTAAGGATGCAAATTTTCTGAAACCCAAATGTAGTCTAGGGTTTTCTTTGACTCTCCTCGGTGCCAGGTGTCAGCTGCTGGGATGTTCCCCTGGTAGAGCCGTTCAGCATCACAGTGACGTAAGGTTAGTTTGTATTCCCATTTTATGCCTCGATCTGCTGATTCAGTAGAAATTATAAGCCTGTTAAAAGAACTTCGCACTTTTGCTTTATCGAACCATGAATAGTGCAGGTCGCCACAGACCAGAATGGATGGTTCATCCAACGAAGAAAGGCAGCATCTATTTGGGATAAAATTGATGCTAAATAATTTGGCTCAGTGATCATTACCGGATTCCAGTAGGTGTATGATCAGGAATGTATATTTTTTTTTAATTTTTTTTTATTTGGAGAGACTTCTGAGATTGATTCTAGAATTAGCGCTTGCACACAGGTTAGGATTTGAGGTGCTAATCACTTCCCATTCGGATGAATTCTTTATCAAGGTTAGTAGTCCGGGAAATGGACGGCCAAATAGATTTTTCCCAACCGCGTTTAAATATACCAAATAGCCATCAGAGGAAGGCGTTTCGCAGAGCCACGTTTCTTGCAAAAAGATTATTGGGCTCATTAACTCCAGGGAACAAACCTTGAAACAGATGGGCAAATCCTCACGTGTTCCATGAAGTTAACAACTGGGTCAAGCTGCTTGACCCCTCGTTGTCGTAGACGATTTCTTATCTTGATTCTTTATGCCAGTTGGAAAATTGGACTGCTGTTTAAGTTGTTTCCACAGATAGTCTTTTGGATTTATTGGAAAAGGAATTCTGATTGTTGTCTGACCCTGAGGCTTGAGGAGACTGCTGATCTTCACATTCCGATAAATCGAATAAAAAAAACAATAGTTCTTCTCTGGCATCGAGCAACAGTCTTGCTAGGTTCTTTGACTTTATGTGTAGTATGACCCAATCAGTTCTTGATTCGGATTTATCTTCTACAATTGCTATGTCATCAGATCTTATGTTTCCTTATGTTTCGTAGCGCAGGGACATAATGTAGCAGCCTTATTACATTTGCTCGATTTAACTCGTTTTTTTCTTCTAAAATATTTTCCAGTTCCAATTTTGACCACCCCAGGTTTAAGGGTTTGGCTAGCGAGTTTCTCACTCTGACCTTCTGCTGAATTAATTTTTTAATTTTTGGTATTGAGCTGCTGTTCGGATTAAGCCTCGATAATGTATTATTTTCCAGACATGTTTGACTTTGTGCACAGAAATGTTCATCGGAGGAGACCAATGGCCCTTTTTTACTCACTGTTGGCCGTTTCCTGGGAGACTCATGCACGTTGGAGCGGTGCTGCGTTTTCTTTCTTGAATCAACTTTTGCTGAAATATTGGAGCTATATATGGAATGTACCTTGCACTCACTTGTTGCCAAGTCTTCATCAATGGACTATGTTGAGAGATTACACAAGTAAATCGAGACGTTTCAAGATTTATCGTCTGACGAACTTGAAGCATCTCGTCTTCGCTTTGTTGCTATTTGCGATGTGTTCTCGGCCGCCATGGCCGGGTTGTTGATCACATTCTGCATCACTGGTCTGGCCAACGTAGCATTGTTTTGGGTGATTTCTAGACATGGCAGAGTTGACAGATTTCTGATGAATTTCTTTGCATCATTTGAACATGGACATTTTGGTGCAGGTCCTTTCATGGATGATTTTGCCGCCCTAGTTTTTTTCACTTTAAGCAGTGCGGGTTTTGAAATTGCAGATTTTATCAATTTTGCAGGTCCTGTAAAAATCCCAAACGAGACGTTTTGTTCTGTTGTTACGCCAGGTCCTGTTTGTATGTTTTGGATTTAGGCCCTGTGTCTTTAGTTGCAACGTCGCTCTGCAGTTGTGTCGATTCCACAATATCCGGTTCCGTTGTTTGGGAGTCAGCTGTAGTAATTGGGATCGCCACAGATGAACCAACTTCCAACACCGGTGATGGTGATTTTTCTGCATCTAATTGTTTATTCTTATTGATGGTCGGTTCGCTGACTTTTGAGTTTTTGTTGCAAACATTCTGACACACTGCAGCAGGTGGCCGGTCAGAGATAGGTGGTTGACAAGTACCTCACTAATGTCAACTTTTTCAAGTGCTTCTCGTCTAGTTATTTCATTAAGGCGAGAGTGCCATTGGCAGCAGGCTGCCACTTCTAAATCAAGTGGGTGGACTAGGTGCTCATTAAATTTTTCAAATGCAATCAATTTTGCTGTTAGCTATGGTCCTGCACGGTGTCATTCAGGAACTCATACAGCTTCATAAAAGGCATTAAGGCAATGGAGGTAGCAGCTAAAACGTTATTATGAATCTGGAGACCCGCTGCAATGGAAATATTTCCTTTGGTGTTTGTGAAGGGTCTTCAAATTGGTTAGTTGACATAAGTTGTGAAGGGCAAGCGCAAAATGGATCTCTTTCCGCCGACCTGTTTTGTGCTTCCCTAGGTCGGAAGATGTCCATATTAATAGTACTATTTCCGATGGCCTGACCGCCATCCGATAAAGATTGATGGGCTGCACAACTACAGCTGAGTCATTTGAAATGCAGGACTTGTTTGTTGAGTGAGAGGCATCTTTCATTGAAGTGATCACTTTTCTGGTCTTCGCAGGCGTGTTTTCTTGTTTTTTGCTGAAACTTTCATTTAGACGATCGCGCATTAAGACAAAGTCAGCTTTCAACTGCTCCGTCAGCCGAGCCTTGCGTGCAACAACATCATAGTTTAGGGAAGTGCCAAGGGTATTCACTTTGGAGAGTATATTTACGGGCAGTGTTGAATCATTAGGTCTTGTCAGCGAGACCCTCGACTTTCCCATCCACAATTTCTAGTGCTGATTGAGAGTCAGATTTTGCTTTTTGCTCAGTTCCGTGGCTTTTAGAGTGGCCGACACAACCTGGATGTATGATCCTCCTGAGCATTTTTGACTGGCTCACTCTTTTAGTTGCTCGACAGGGTTTATAGATTTTCTTCACTGCACGTCTGGTGAGACCAGCGGATGTGAAGTGCTTGCCAGCAAGACTGGTGATGTTACAGCACCCTCTGTTGGTGACCGCATAGCCAGCAAGTCTGCATCTGTTATGTCAAATGTAAAGGTTATATCAGAAGCATCCAAATAAACCGAGGGGGGCGGTGTGTTTTTAGCTGATGAACTCCCGGCTGTGATGCATGGTTGTACATGCATGGTTGGACATTGCCTTGCTGCAGCTTGGGTGAGGTGAGAAGCGGTAAGTGAGGCAATTTGTGCATCAATTTAACAGTTTCTGAGAACGTCTCGTCGTCGGCACCAGCCGATACAGCGACAGCGTTTGCCCCTTCCACTCTCAGGGAAACGAAACTGAGACAAGTGTCATTAAGGCCGGCTCCGCAAGCATTGTAATTTCAACGCCAGCTGCTGGTAAAACTGTTAACTTGATGCTGGGGACTTTCACTTGCAAAGGCTTGCTTGATGTTACAGACTGAATGCTTACCTTTGGTTTCGCTGCTTTTGAATGTAGCCACCAAAGCTGCAGCAATCGGTTGCGCGTGTGCGGGCCGACGTCCGTGAGAGCCACTTCAGAGTCACTGGGAGACAGCAGCTAAATCCGGCGTGAGCGTTCCGAGGCAGACTGGGCTGACTGGACTCAGCACCGAACTCTGCGCCGCACTCCACACGGAAGTTTGTTTTTAAAGGCAATCCACGAAATTAAAGAGGCAGACACCAGTTCAGAGATCCCAAGTCGCTGCAGCTCCTCTCAGGAAAACGGAACTGCACAGTAACAGACTAGGCTGACTAAACTCCACACCGAACGCTGCGCTCCGCTCCCAGATATGGGATGTCAATGACATTTGTGATGTCATCTTTGATGTCCTGGGTGTTAGTCTTAGCAGTGCACGGTGGTGGTGCGAGTTATGGTTGCTTAGCTTACCATAACTGGTGAATTTCAGGGGTTTTTCGGTTTTACTTAGAACCATAACGTCTGTTTAACAACGTTTTTTCAGTGAATTTCAAAGGTTTTTATTAGTGCAACTTAACCAGAATGTCCCTTTAACAAAGTGTTTTCATTGAATTTCATAGGTTACCAGTGCATGCTATTTTCCTACAACTTACTAATATACTTACCCAAGATAGCAATATTTGTGTCCAATTTCCAAACTTTCACCTTAAATCTCTGCCATTTCACACCATCTGGACTCATTTTTAACACTTCTATACACTTCTTGCAACTATTTCAACTAGTTTTGCATCCGTAGACGTCTACAAACATCTGACTTCATAGCAGACCTTCCAGACAGTGCCACATGACCATACGCTGGCGCGCGGCATGACGACGTGTCTGACAACCCGTCCGCACTTCACGAAAAGATCTCTGCTTGGCGGACAGTTTGGAACGGCATTTTCTACTAATCTAGGAACTTTCAACTTCAAAATGTCCATTGCACAGCTCCAACACCTATTCCTACTCATTATCCATTAACAATCTAATGCACAGTGCATACTTTTAGCAATACTGCCATTTATCTTAAAATTGCATCAGCTAATGCCATCCCTCCTCCCCAAGAGCCACCACCACTCCTGTAATCAAGGAGCATGAGAACCAGTGCCCCCCAACTTAGAAATAACACACACACAACATTTTCCCTTGTCCACCTACCCTTCCATATTAGTGTTTTGTTGCTCTTCCCTCATTTCCCTCCCCACCTTTCGTTCTCAGCTCTCCTGCCAAAAAAAATACATCCAAAAACAACAAATTCCTTTAGGAACCACCTTTCACAGTTAAAAAATAGAACTTAAAAAAAAAAGTATAGACTCCATCTACTTTATATTTCTCAGTAAAGTACATAGACCAAATACCATTTTCCAACATTTCCATTTGCATTTTGTGTTATGCTAATGGGAATATTGTGGCGTTCATCCTCTGTTCCAGGGACTGGAACGGTGGATACAGGCTCAGCAGCCCAAGTTATCAGCCCAAGCGAAGTGAGGGTGGATAACAAGGTCTCTGGACCATTATCCCCCCCATTCCAGCCCCTGAAATGGGGGATGAAGGGCATTAGCACCCTAGGTTCCCGAAGGGGGAACCCTGCGGTGTCCCAGTGTAGGAAGGAAAATCCTTTTCCAGGATGGCCACCATGGAAAGGGAAGGGTTCCATAAAGGGCCCCTCTTCGCTTTCCATAGCAGCCTGCAGAAGGCAAAAAGAGAACCCTATGACCATATTACCACAAGCACATTTTTCTTCCCTTTCAAATCTATCATAATTTTGTATAACTACCACAAAGACAGACCTAGGTGGACATGGCCACTTTAATCCTATGCTTTGTCCCTTGTGATCATGGCCAGTAGCCAGATTGTCTGGATCATGACCCGGACAATCTGGCCACAGGCTACCCCTCCGTCACTAAAGGTATACCGCTATTTTTTGTAGCTACATTATGACACTTGTCAAATAATAAAACACTGTCACATTTGCAAAACCATGCTTGTAGGTCCTTGCCAATGCTCCTTACACAAGTTTGCTGGAAATCCACCTATGTTTTATTTTTTCAAAAGTGTCAAATGTATGCACATACAATCGTCATATAACCTAGCCCCCACTTGACAAAATCCATTCACACTTTACGAAAACATCCAAATCTAGATCTATAATCTTTTTGCAAACCTTTGTGTAGATTTGTCAAATGGCACTACATTTATCAGCCTTTACAATATTTTGAGACCCCCTCCTCTAATTGTGTCCCCTCATGACAGAATCCCACCCAGAATCAGCCCAGGAATATACATGCAAAATTTCACGCAGTTCTATTAAATGGCGCCAAAGTTCTAAGCCATCCAAGAACTGCATTTCACCTACCCTGTAATGCTGAGGTGTTCGCAAACAGTCCTGTGAAAGTTCAGACTTTCACGGCAAAAAACACCTGTTTTTTTTGCTTCTTGCAGCCATATCCCATCCCATCCTCATCACCCCTCACCTCCCCAGAGATTATTTGATAAATTTGACAAGTGGAATGCTGTGTTTTTTCATGTTTTTACCGCGATGTCCGCAGACATTGGCCGCTGTCCGCGAATCCAAGATGGCAGGCGTTTCCAAAAATCTGACGCACTTCAGGCTCCTCACCATCCAATCAGCGAACACGTTGCATGTCCGTGGACATGACGCAAGCTGATTAGCCAATCAGGACACTGTCCGCGGACCAAACAGGGAAGTGTGTCCGTGGACCGAACAGATAATAATTTTTTGTGACCTACTTTTTGGTCATTTTTTTAAAAAAATACTGGACAGATTTTCACCAAATTTACAAAAGCATGCTTTCGGGACCAAGCCGCTGCTCCTGCTGCAAATTTGGTGAAAATCCGTCCAGCGTTTAGGGCTGTAGGCGTGAGCAAAGTTTTTGCCCCCATTCAGTCTATGGGAAAAAATACATTTTGGGATCCCCCCCTATAACTTTGCCCCCCCTGGACCAAACCTCACCAAACTTTGCAAAATAATTCAGAGTGGGCCATATAAGACAAAGCTTGGTGAGGATTCGTCCAGGGAGAGCGAAGTTATAAGCTGCCCAAAAAGTGCTCTGCCTATGGAAACAGCAACTTAACCAGAACTACGTGGGCGTGTAGAAATTATATAAGTTAGTGGTTATCCTGGAAATGTGGCGTGATTGGAGCACCCAAAGACCAGGATATGAGACATTAAAAGAGAAGCATCAGTTTTCTACTGCGGGTGTAGGATTATTAATCATAAGCGCATTAAAAAGTGTAAAAGTTGCCCCATTAAAACTTAGATGCGTTTCTGAAAATTGCCAGAACACTCCTCTTAAATGTGTAATGCATTAGCAATTATAAGAAACGCAAGTACCGCCCCATTAAATGTAAGCAGCCTTTCTGAGAAGTGTTTAAAAAGTTGTTAAATGCATGCTCGTTTTGCGGCTTCCTAGTGGACTGACCTTGCTCTCAAAGAGTACTTTCGAGGGCCTTAGCCTTATCCCGCCATGGCTGGTCACTGTGGCCTCGAGGTAGAGGCGCTCTCAGCACTCCTCAAAACGGCATCTCTAACTGCTCAATATCAAAGGCACACATGAGTCAAGCACTCCAAGCGCTGTCGAATGTCGTGATTCTTTGCTTTCCTTCCCGAGCAAGGGAGTCAGAAACGAGGGTGCACAGGGTGGTGACCCCTGCATGTCAGTGTATCAGGCAGAGGGCCATTGCCGTGGGATACCGCGCCTACATACGAATGTTTGATGACGTCAAGTCCGTTTTAAACTGCACATTGGCCACACAGGGAGGGCCGTTTTATTGTGTACTGTTGTGTTGAGGCTCTGTGTGGATTTGTTTTCAGTTTTGATTTATTTTTCATTTCTAGTAACACGTGTTTAATTGGACGTTTTTGCACAATTGAATTGTCTACCTACTTTAACATCAACGTCATCGTTCAATTATGTTCAGGGAACATCACGTCTCCCGATATTATAGCACATTGTTTGCTAATATATTGTTGCTTTGGTAAATGGATGTAAGGGAGGTTAAGTGGCTATTTCCTTATAGAAATAATGCATCTTTCCCCAGCATTTGAGCTTAGACATGGCAATGCTAGAGTGACGTCAGCACGGCTCAGTGCTTTTTTGTGCTGCTGCAAGTACTGTTTTGAAATCTGAAAGTACGTGGTCTTTTGTACGGACGTGGCAGCTTGTTCTGAACCATTTCCTGGAGAAAAAATAAATAGAGGAATCGCATCACAAAAAATGTGCCTAAACCCCACTAGACCAAAGTCCATCACTGCTCTTGCTTTTGCTTTGAACGATTCCCTCAACTTTTCTTTTGAAGGAAGGACTTAACCAAAACCTATATTTATCTTTTTTGCAGGAAGAAAAAGCAGAGGGGTTCATCAGCTTACCTGAATTTAAAAATGACAGGGCCAGCGAATGTCGAAAGAAATAGTAAGTGCCAAGAACAATATATACTGCCATGAATGATTGCGTTTAGTTCCTGCAGACAATTGCTTTTGCAAGTCAGTGGCACTAGAGTGGAAAGTCGGTTTAGGTGGTGCATAGTGTGTTAAAGATTGACCTCTTTCATGCCCAAATGAAAGATGGCATAGGGACCACTGGCTTGTGAAAGTTAAGCACACAGCCCGAGCTTTGGATTAAGGCGCTATGTAAATGAACACATTATTATCATAGCTACATCACATTTAAAGGCGTGCTCCCACCCTCCACGCTCCTGAGCCAGCCAAAGAACAAAGAGGGTGGCAGAGCAAAAAGCAGGAAGAGGGGTTTGTGGGGGGGCAGGAGTGAAAGAAAGCAGGTGTGAGATGACCTCGGGCCGCATGTACTAGCTACTATTATTTCTTGGAAGCTCTCTCCTGAACATCAAACAGTGATTGGGGAGCATCGAGAAGCCATTGCTATTTGAAAAAGGAAATACATGTGAGGTGTGTTTATAAAGAAAAGGAAGGCATGCAACGGAAGTTCAGTATTTAGCTGTGAAAAGCAAGATGGTGATTATGATCATCTTGTTGGAGGCTGGGTGGTAGACATTCATGAAAATAGACGGTATAATTGATTACGTGGTCTCACCGACTGCAGAAAGCAAATACACGGAGGATGCTTTCAAAAACGTCCTGGAATTTCAAGACCCATATTTTTTTTTTGTTTTTAGTTTCTATGTTTTATCATACCTGCTTTTCCTTGTGAACGTTCAAATAAAACTTGGTTAAGCTTATGTAAATCAAATCAATGCCCCCAAGTTTAGCAAATGACCCCATGTTATCAGAGACACGATGACCCAGTGCTGGGCTTTATTATATGCAATAATTGCCTTCTGGGAGTTGTATTCTTGGGCAACTTCAGTTGAATAACATGGACTGCAGTAAACTGAACTGCAGGGATAGGGTAGTCCGGGAGACATGCTTCATTACAACCCTGGCGGTCCAGAAATAAGGGTGCCCGTAGCAGCGTACCGGCACCCTTTCCGGACCACCAGACTACATGTATGCCTGCATCAATGACATTTGTGATGTCATCTTTGATCTCCTGGGTGTTGGTCTTAACAGTGCACAGTGGTGGCGCGAGTTATGGTTGCTTAGCTTACCATAACTTACGAATTTCAGGGGTTTTTCGGTTTTACTTGGAACCATAACATCCCCTTAACAATGTTTTTTTACTGAATTTCATAGGTTTTTAGTAGCACAACTTAACCATAATATCCCCGACTTTATATACATGTAACATAGAACACATTGAACCCCTAGTTAGCGTTTGATGTCCACGGACAACAGCAACACTACCCAAAAACTCAGGGGGTATCTTAAATTGTTATATTGTGCCATATGAACAGTGCACAAGTTCAAAAACCAGCACACAAACACATTATATGTAGTAATAAATAAGAAATAGAACCTATATATCTAACACATCAACCATCCATTTAAATACCATATGTACTAAATGGAATATACAAAAAAAAATAAGATAGCCTTCAACATAATTACCTCACAGAAACTGCACAACTAGGAGCAACAGCAGATCTAGAGACCAGTAAGAACACAATTTACCAGAAGCTAATAAGTGTACTTCATTTTTCATATATATATATATATATATATATATATAAAGAGAAGGGAAAAAGAAAGCGGAATATCGCTTCCTGGACGGCACTCTTCCTGAATCATTAAAAATCATCCAAAACACGTCAAAAAAGGAGGATCTCCATCAAACGTCCTTTATTTGTAAAGCATGGTGGACAAGTTGCACAGGAGAGAACAAAAACAACTACGCGATTCACCCGAAATGATTCAGGAAGAGTGCCGTCCAGGAAGCGATATTCCGCTTTCTTTTTCCCTTCTCTTTTTGTATTAACGCGACCGACCGCGTATGGGACGGGCACCCATGCACTGCTTAATGTTTTTTCAGCAAACAAACTAAGGATTGAGCGAGTCGCAAACAAGTCGGAAGAAAGTGATTATATATATATATATATATATATATATATATATATATATATTATATATATATATATATATTTCTGTATTACATACAATAAAAGATTTTTTTTTCACAGAAATGTCCAATACTTCGGGGTGGCTTGAAGAGAATTTCCCACGTGAGGACACTTCACTATAAAACCAAATTAATAAGCATTACTTTATGTACACTTACATATATATTTTTTTTTAACAGACGATACAAACATTGAAAATAGTACACCAAAAGATACATTTTATAAGACTCCAGCGCAAGGAAGAAAAAATGGACATGCTCATGGCAAATTTCAACCATTTGAAGAACTTTGAGGAGGACCACAAAAGGACAAATTAAATACCATTGTCCCACATGTACCTGTCCCCCCCTCTCCATATCCCAGTCAATTGTCCCCAAACCCTCTCCACAAAGAAAAACATTTTGATGAGACTTCCATCCCTTCATCTCCTCCTATCCGTCCTCTTGAAACCCCCAATTCCCCTGTGTTTGTATCAGTTTGTTCCCCTTCATAAATTGTACATCTATATATATAATAAAACAAAAATATTATGCATCTTAATTCAGTTGTTTTTTGCGTTTAAAAAAAAAAGGGAGTTAGGATGTCCGTGGACAGTGCGGGTGTCGGAATGTCCGCAATTAACCAACATGGGGGTGTTCTAAGGACACTATACCTGTCCGTACTGCATAAAGAACATCTACACACATGCGCACCACGCCCGTAACTTTTCTGAACTTCGCGCATGTCCGTAACTGTTCGCGTCACTTGTGTCACAATTTTAATTAATTTCAGGACCACCGTCCGTAGAACACCCACACACATGTGCACAACCCTTCCTGTGCATTTGATGTCCTGCGGATACCAACTCCCTTCAAAGACATGTTCGCGACAAAATCATGTGACTGCACCCACGCTGAGCGTGTGTTCTGAATTGCGGACAATGTCCGGGTCCCCTTTAAAGTGCATTTTCAGGCTATCCACAGTATTTTATAGTAAACATTTACCATAGCACATGTCCCAGACAATCACCCTGACTCTCTACATACTTTTTGGAACTTTGAGCCTTTTTGGGATGTTCGATCTGTCTGCGGACAGGGCGGGTGTCCGCGAACCACGCACCCACACCCCAGAGTTCATCCTCATTGTGCTTTTGGCTATTTGACAAAGCATTGTCTACTTTGGAAGATTGGCAGCAAAATACCAGCCAGATTATTCTGAAACCTAATGGCATCCATGGCTCCTCTACCGCCACCTGGTGCTGCATCTGCCTCAGCACCACCCCCACCCCCTCAACCACCTCCACCTCCCCAAGGGCATGAAGAGGGAAACAAGCGTGAGGAAGCAGAGGAGGATGAAGATGACGAGGATGAGGTAGTGGAAGTCCCTACTACCAGCACTCGCCGCGAGTCTTGGGTGTGGCGGTTATTTACCATTCATGTTAACCTACCCAAGGCGTGTGTGAACAAAGTCACCTGCAACCAGTGCAAAATGGTGCGGAGTCGTGGGAGGTTTGGTTTGCACAGCTTTGGTACGACTACTATGAAGCGACACCCAAGGTCGTTCCAAGGTTGTACCTTGCAAGGAACGTAGTAGGTTGAGTTCCTCTACCGCATCCTCCGTTTCCGCTCCTCTCACCACAAGAGAGACTCCTGTGGGAGAGCGCATCCCTCCAGCTGCCTCACAGGCCATTCACAATGCTGATGACCCTTACCTTTCGAGGGTCACAGTTGTGTATGTACTGCGACGCAGTACTCTGCAGGGGGGAGAGACTTTGAATTGCTTTTGAGACTACGGTCTCGGAGCACGAGAAGACCTGCCCACTACCCAAGTAAGGCCCACCCTACATCTTCCTCTCTGCACCCGCCCTTTCTTATCCCTGTGGTTGGTGTACCCCCCCTTACTCTCCTCTCCTAGTGTGTCATGTGTAAAAACCAAAAATAAAAATATAAAACAAAAACAAAAGGCTCTTTTCAGAGCCGCACTTCATAGTCTAAAAATAAGCGTGACTAATAAATGGAGCAGGGCCCTGTGCAATATTTTTTAGAAGTCTGCAGACAGTTCGCGAACACAAAATTGTTGGGGTGCTGCCCTATCATTTTTCATTGCACTTTTCTCTGGGAGGAAGTGGTGGCTCTGAAAAGAACCTTTTGGTGGTGTTTTTTGTATTTGAAAAACTTGACATAGTCAACACCTACTGCAAAAAAGATGGCGGTAATTCCACAAAAGAACAATGCATTTTGTACATATCTCAGAAAAATCTGATTACCAGCAAAAATGCATGTGCTACGAAACATAATATTTTCATTGTGAAAAGAGGACATGCCAACATCTCTTTGAGGCACAATTTCGATAAGGCTGTTTGTGCCTCTTTCTCCATTTGTGGACCAAATGAAGAAGAACGCAGCCACATTTGTCTCTGCGCAATACGAGAAAATATTACTTGGGAATTTGGAAACATGTCCATGACCTTCCCAAGTCCTTCTTTCATCGCAAAATGCAAAGAAATTCCCGACACCTGTCCCAAACTGTTCCCCCCACAATGAATTATAATTATGTCTGAATGAAGCTCTGTCTCCAAACTAGCACAGAGGTAGCAAGTCTAGCCACTTCATTCTATGCACTCCATGCCAGTGCACTTCCACATGAGGGAATCCAAGATCTGCAGCTACCCCACAGTGTTGTGCATGCACCTCCACCCAATGTGTCCATGAGTCTCCCAAAATCCACACAATCTGTTTTCTGAAACACACCCATAGCTAACTGTTCATCTCTCAGGAAAAAGACTTGACAAACTCTCTCCTTACACAACACACCCAATAAACTTTACTAACCAATCATTTGCTCTGCTCACTCATTTACATGCCTCTCCACCCCCAAATCCCTGTATGTAATACACGATGTCTGCAGACTATCGCCATGTCCCCGGACATATTGTAACTTGGACAGCCCTTCTACCATTTACACTTCACTCTGTGCATTCCCTCATTGGATACAGCTAACCAGTCACACAACCATCCACCAATCACATCCAAGACCTCTACATCTAACTCCATCATCAGAGTTCAGCACTTCAAATGTACTGTTGATTACTTCGAGTACAAGTCTCATATCATTGGAAAGCACCTACCAGAAAAACTGCTCTACAAGGTTTCAAGATTTCCACTTGCAGCTGCATGCATATCCACATGCATGAATACAAACTACAGGTATGCATATTTTCTGCACAGTACATGTACAACTCTTATAAATGCATATAAACAGAGCAACTGCCACTTAAACTGTATAACCTATAAAATGAACTGTCATTTTTTCCCCATCTGATATAATCAACTGTCACTTCCAAACCTGTCTGCCATCTATTTTTTTACACACACACACCTATCTAAAACATAATATTAGAAGATGGGAGAAACAACAATATAAAAATGGAAAACACTTAGTAGTGTATTATAAAATTATACATAGCCAGTAAATGGTCATGCATCTTCATACACACACAGACACTAATTGAAAAGCTCCCATCTGCAATAACACCAATACCTGTAAATCACATCCTTCTACTTTATTACCCACACCTTCAAAAATGCATACATTCCCTGCTTTTCTATACAGTTTCTGCCATTTACCTTACACAAATTGAATATATCATTATTTCTTTCTCCTAACATCCTATAACAGGTTTAAAAAACCAGGTGAGTTTCATACACTCACGTTGAACTAAAATATTGTAAATGAAATATAAAGGCTGCACATAGTCCAATGAAACTGCATACATACACTATGTTCAGATATCAAACAAGAATACTACTACAAAAACAAAAATGAATCTCTCAATTAACATCACTGCTATAAACACACAATTACTAACTTCTTTCTTTTACAATTGCAGTGAAGACCACTCTCCTGGAAAACAGCAACATCTGAACTACAAACACCAACTACAAAGAAACCTGCTCATTCCACAAAAAAGTGTAAGTGCAATACTATCATACTTTCTCTGCCTAGCCTTTAAATTTCTCCACAATCTTGCTCCCCTCATCTCTCATGTCTCTCCTCTATTTCTATACTCCCTCTCACTTCCTTCACTCTGCTGGCCACCTTCTCAATGTTCCTCCTTCCCCTTATACCACAGCCCATTTCCGCTCCTTTCATCTCCTAGCCCCCCTGCACTGGAACTCCTTACCTCTTCCACTCTACTCTATTTCTACCTTTTCCTCATTCTACACTTTCCTCAAATCTCTCCTTCTCCATTCGCCAACATGAAACTCCTCCCACCTTCTTGCCCCCTCCCCCTTGCCTCAACTCCATAATCATCTCCCTTCCCACTCCCCCATTCTCACCTTTAACCCCATCCGTTTCCCTCCTCTTCTCCCACCCTTCCCGCTCACTTCTACTGCACTACTCACCTTCTTCCCTTCACTTTATTGGTCTACTTGCTGTTTTCTTGGTCCGATTCTCAATTTTAAATTGTTTCCACTGTTACTGTTATAATTTGACTTGTTATATTTATCATCTTGTTATTAAAATATATTACTCAAACACACTGTGCGGGTGATTCATGTCATTTGTGCACAAAAAAAACCAAAAAAACAGATGTGTACCATTCTACCCACAAATCACCATTTATTAAACCGGGATTAGCACGCAGAATGGCACACAAATCCCCATTTTTTAGAGCACAAATAACATAACTCATCCCCTAGAATATAAGTATTACAAAACAAAGAATAGTTTTAATTCTATACCATTTGATTTACTATTAGTGCTTATCCTCACCACTAGCTGACTTTTTTTACTGTCATCTGAACTGCAGTAACACACAAATAGAAGAGTAGCCTTCCCAACTAATTGTAGCTGCCGAAGCACAATCACACACCAGATGCATCTTTACAATCATACTCAAACACTCATGCATAGAGCACACATACATTTAACAGCCCAACCCATGCCTTCTTTTTTGTTTCAACAGACCCCACAGAATGCCTACCAGGCAGCACGTTCATAGAAAGCAACGCAGAAATGGAGCGAATGAAAATCAAAATGTCTAAAATAAGCATCCATGTCTAGCAGAGTTTGCACAAAAAGTTCAAACAAAACCGCTAATACAGTCATTTAGCAAAACTGAACAATCTTCCAGTACAGAAACTTTGCCTCCTCCATCAAAATGTAAAAGAAAACAGAAAATGATTAACAGAAATGCAGGTACCACTACTGCTAAAACTGCTCCTATAAATCTTGATATAGCAGGAAGTAACCATACCAAAAAAGTACATTAACAAAAATGTTCCGCCACAGAGTCCTTCAGAATCTTATAAAATCAGGAGACAAATCATGCACAAACCTTAAAAACTACCATAGAAAATGAATATTAGAAGCTTTGTTAGGCAGTGCAATCGTTCTCAAAAGAAAGTTATTTATTTTAGTGTTAAACAGATTGAAACCACTAACAAAACTAAGTACTAAATTACAAAAAAAGCTTCTCAATAAACGGAATGTCAAGACAAATAACTTCTTGAATATCTGTGGGGGTGAATGGAGTCACACCACAAGCACAGAACCATATTTCAATGAAGAAGCATAAACAAAATCAAACACACACAGTTGCCATCTACAGCAGTGGATGAGGTTATGAACAACTTAATACCATAATGGAACAAGAAATACTGCTTACAAAAATATCCCCAAAGAACTCAATCAATTCTCCATTTGATCGAACCAGAACGTAAAGTATACAAATGGTCATGCACGTCAATGTGTAACATTGACAAAAAGTCTTTCCAATCTTTACGCCAGTTCCTCAATCAATTTGTGAAGGCAAAGACAATCAAAATAAAACTGCTGCGAAATATGGATACTTGTCCAGTGCGCAAATTCACAGGACAAGGACATTCATTAGCCTGCATTTCAGGACCCATTTGCAAAAGCAGCTTCCATCATATCAAAATGATATCAACACATCATTCATCTATAAGAAATCTAGTCTATAAAGTGTAATATGCTAAAAGTCCTGCTTTAGCACTAGCCAATTTAAATAACAATCTTCTACATGGTACCGCCAAAGACCTACTCGAAGAAATCAACCATATCCAGAGTAAATATTTTGGAAGTGAAAACCACTTACACAATGCAATAGCTTTACAACAGACTACCAACAATTCTGTACATGGTAACCTACTACACACATACAAAAAAGAAATACTAAAATTCAAAAGTACATCCGCTGAAACAACAAACCATGTGTGTGTTGCCACAGAACTTTTTATAAAAGTAACAAAAACTATAGACTTAACATACAAAATAGGAGACAATGAAGATTCCAAATGGTTTGAATTAGCCCTCTACCTTATAGCAGAAAACAAATACGAAATAACCGACCCCTTAACAGTTTGCAGTTACTGCATTACAAAACGCAACAATCAAACTCCTTCGCTCTACCCAAACCCCTGCAACAACTCAATTTATATGAGAGCATCATAATTCAAACAGTACACCCATTCCAAGCAATATTACGCCTTCAACCAAAAACAGCTAAATTACCTCCCTCTGAATTGGTGAAAGGCATTGGCGGCAAAGTAGTATATTTACCATTAGAACTAAAAGAAAATGTGCACACTCTGGGAGTGCAACATCCAAGAGAACAATCTTTAATTGTCTTAGTAAATGGTGTACCTACGAAAGATTAAATAAATTTGGCAACAACTGGTAGACTTACATAAAGTTAGACAAGCCTTGCAATATCTAAAAGACAATGAATACTACAAAGAAATAAATATTGACGAAAACAAGAGAAACTGAAATAATACAAGAGTCACCAGAAACTGGTAAATTTGAAATTCTAGATCCTGCTACAATATCTAATATTTTAGACCATTATACAATTCATCCATTACACTCTAAAGACACCATAGATGCACTAGAAACGTACCAAATGCGACAAACAAAAGGATCACCAATCAGCATGTGGGAAAAAAGTATAGAAGCAGGAGTTTTCCACTGCTATTTCCTACTGGCAAAGGCAGAAGATACGATGATAGACCCACTCAGATTACAGCATCAGAATACCGCTCATTACGAATGTATTCGCAAGATCCCAGATGTAGACAAAATGTGCAATACATATTCCACCTACTCTTTGAAAGTGAACTAGCAACCATATGTTATGGAGTTGCACACATTTTGAAATCTGGAACCCACTTTCAAAATATGTCAGGCACGCAATTAATAGAAAAAGTGCAAGAAAAAGATGAATTGCAATCAAGTATAACAAATCCGTTTGCAAACATGCGTGGTACAAAAGAATACTGGTTCCAACGTCACAGAGACGTATGTTGTATGATAAGAAACCTGGACCACCCACTTGGTTTGTTACATTAAGGTGTGCAGAATATTCCGGGAGGATAGCTCAGTGGCAACGTGCTCGCCTTGGAAGCGAGGCAACACGAAGCAACACAGGTTCCATCACCGGGTCGGCGCTTAGAAACCTCTGGGCATTTAAGCGCATTATAAATATGCAACTTAAACAACAACAAAAAAAATTCTAACAGCGCCTCAATGCCTCTGGCCTGTGTGAGCGCTTTAAAAATGCAAATAAATTAATAAAAACATATGCATGGTAAGATTTACATCAGTTCCTACGCATATCAAACAATAAAAACAACAGATATATTAACACCTGGAGAACTTTGCTCTCTAGATCCAGTTAATGTTTCAAGATATTTCCATTATAGTTTCATTGCTATGCTACACATTATTTGCAATAAAACTGTTCCTCCCCTCGGAGAAGTGCAACACTTCTTTGAGAGAAGAATATCAAGCGAGAGGAGCATCACATATTCACATGCTTTTATGGATCAAAGGTGCACCTAAATTTGGTCTCGACAGTGATGCCACTGTTTTGCAGTTCAGCCAAGAATAAAATCCCTTCACAACTGACATAGTGACCTGCAGGGACAGATTTGACAATTTCAAAGACACAAATGTGGCAAATATTGTTGCAAATACAAAAGCAAAGGGAAATACTACACCAAATGCCATTTTGGTTTTCCTAGAACAGTTACAGAAACAGGTGAAGTGAACAACTTCATGTCTTCAGTTAGACAGTGTTAAAAGTAAATCACCTAAAAATACATATTACATAAAAATAACCAAAGCAAAATATGTCAATCATTACAATGCAGTCATTGTCCTATTGTGGAATGCAAACATAGATGTGCAGTACATTGCAGACAATTCCACTGCAGTTGCACGATATGTTACAGCCTACATAACAAAAGCAGAAAAAAACAGCTTCAGGGTCTCTGGAATGACCTGTCAACCAAAACACTGTCTCGGAAATTGTATAGCTTGGGCATAAAATCGGTACTGCTTTGTATGGAAAATCTGAAAATATGCTATGGCTAAGTCTTGGTCCTGCTAAACCTAGAAAAAGAGTTCTCAAATCATACGGTGACATAGAAACAATAGCCATAAGTGATCCGAACAGCCAAGACTTTTTAAAAAACAAGTTAATAGACACATACTACCCAAACAGAAGCACCACTTTGGAAACCATGTGTCTATACCACATAGCCCAAAACATTGCATACAAAAATATAAAACCGATTAAATAAAATGTAGATACAGAGTGACAAATTGTGAAGGCAGCTTAGTAAAACTTATCAAACCAAGTTTATTCAATCATATCAAATTGTCATAGTTCTTTATGTTGAGCAGTTTTTAATATTACATGTCCCTGCTACAACTCTTTAAACCATGGAGAAAAGAAGATGAAATATTAGATAACTATGACTCCTATGAAGACGCTTTCAAAGCAAATGAAAGCACTATCACTGATGTAAACTTTACACAGTACAAAACAATGTTGCACAATGAACAGCAACACGAAGAAGAACTCCAGGCACAACTAGATAAGGACACTCCTGACAGTAGTCAACCTTCTTTAACAGCAAGCCAAGAACCACTGGGACAGCCACTAATTGCAAATGAAGTGGATTTAGCTATGACAGAAGTAGAAAACGCCATGTGTCAGTATGAAGATACAGAGACTTAAATACACTACAATCAAAACTACACAATGAGCAGCGTAGCATTTTTCAAGTAGTAACAAAAGAAATTGCACATGATGTACAACATGAAAATAAAGAATGTACCTGCCAAAATGACAAACCTATACTATTATAGGTCAGTGGGGAAGCTGGTTCAGGCAAAACCATCTTAATCAAAATCAGCAGCAAGTTCCTTCAACAATTGACAAACAACAAACTCTCAGCTGTTGTAACTGCCCCCACAGGTTTAGCTGCCTACAACATAGGGGGTGTAACTTTACATCGATTACTACTCCTACCAGTAGAACACCAAAACAAATTAGAATATTACAAACTTTCTACAGAAGCTGCAATGGAACTATGCAGAGTGTTAAAACAAATGAAAATGCTACTAATAGATGAAGTGACCATGGTCTCCAACCTAATGCTGGCTTTGATTCACCTCAGATTACAAGTAGTACTCAAAGCAAACTATGAAGAGCTCTTTGGAGGAAAACACATTGTTTTCAGAGATCTTCTTCAATTGACACCAGTGAAAGGTGAACCAATTTTTAAAACGTTAGGACACAAACTCTGCCAGAAAACTATTGGTAGCATAGGAAATGTCAACCTTTAGCAACATTTCCAATATAGAGAATTAACAGAAAACATGCGACAGTCTACAGACCTCACCTACGCCAACATTTTAAGAAGTATTAGAGAAGGTGTACTATCTCAAGAAGCACAAGCAATATTAAAAACCCAGCACATCCATGCACTTTATGGGCATAACTCATGTGCTACTGATGTTATGGAACAGTTAGCACACAATAATATCAATTGTATGGCCTTAATGCCAACTCTTGCAAGCGGTTCCAAATTCAATGAAACAATGTTGAAAAAAGAAATGCAACCAATAATGGAAATTTCGGCATTAGACAAACTGGACGTACATGGTATGACACTACCCATGTGTCACCAAGCCACAACAAGACTAAATACCTTAGAAAATTCTATCTCCAACACAGCTGGTTTGGAAAAAATATTGAAATTATCCTCAAACTGTAGAGTAATGCTTAAACGTAACCTTGACGTGGAGCAAGGACTTGTTAATGGAGCACTGGGTACAGTAGTTGGCTTTCAAACATACCCACGTGACAACAACATTCAGTTTGTCAATATTATCTTTGACAAACTTCCAGAAATAAAAAGGATAGGCTACTCAACAGCTCGATTCCTTCTCTTCAAAGACGTGTGTACGCAGAGAACAAATTTCTCTAACTCACGCAGTCACCATTCATAAAACACAAGATCTTACCCTAGACAAAGCATCGATAGATATTGGTAACAGTCTTTAAAGAAGGCATGAGCTACATAGCACTATCACGCTTATGTACAAATGACAGTATTTCTAATCAACTTTGATGCAAATAAAGTAAACGCTGATTTTCCTTGCATTTTAGAATACAATAGACTACATTCTCTATACACCCCATCTAAAAAAATCCCTTTCCACAAAAAAGAAAACGTTGTAAAAGAAAAATAATTCAAACAGAAATGCAACAGGATCTCACTGCAAATCCTCCAAAGAGACAAAAGGAAACAAATACTTCATCAATTACCACAACCAAAGAAGAAGCTATTACTCAAAGTAACTCAGGTACGTCTTCAAAGAAGCAACAATCTGAAAAAATGACTTGGACACAGACCTATACGGTCCATTCAAATTTTCAAATATAACTGGTGTAAGTTGCTATGCAAATGTAGCAATGAATATTCCATTTCATTTACCACCAATTGTTGAGAACATTTACTTACACAGTACAGACCAATTGTGTTTGCAAATGTTAGTACTTCATAGAAAAGCAACAAACAATCCTGACAACACGTATAGTGTTCATGGAATAAGACAAGAATTGGACTACTGTGCTTTAATGGTGAAATTCACTATAAACTCACAAGATCCAAAAGAATTTCTAATGTACTTACTACAAGTACTTGGAGAAAAAAAAACGTACCTATAAATGTAATTTTCCAGATTTCATACATGTGGAAACATACATGCACTCTCTGCAACAATGTGACACAAGAAAAAATCCCTAATGAGCGCTTCGTGTATGTATCCATACCCAATTGTGAATCTGTTCCATTTCAGCAACTTGTACAAAATGCAAACCATGGTAGATTGTGTACTACCTGCAATTCAGATAATCGCTCCACCATACTAATACAAACCCATAGTAAATACATAATACTAATGCTTCTACGTTACAATGCAGATGATACCAAAAACAACTGCAAACTGACTGGATTCACACATGGTCAAGTATCACTTGGTAAGAAAACCTTCACAATAGGTATAATCTATCACACAGGAGCCACAACCAATGCAGGTCACTACACTGCATATATTAAAAAGAAATGTGGTTGGTTTGAATGTAATAACAGTACCCTTACTCTAAAGCAAAGATTACCAGCACATCTTACAAATGCTTATTTAATATTCTTAAAACCAAAATGTAATATCCAAGCTGTACTTAAACATTAACATAACTTCAATTAAATAACTATAAACTGTTTCAATACGCCAACAGGTATCTAACTGCTCCAAAAATGTGCACCAAGCCAACAGATAGAACATTAGCCAGAAACAACAAGTGAACTCTGAAAACAAACAAATAGACTGTAGCATAACAAAAAAAGGGTTTTTTTTAAATCTGACATGGATTTTTTTTTCCCCCCACAGACCCAATGGTTTGAAAAACAAACACAGAAACTGAGCAAATAGCACAGTACACTGGTTTGTAATCTAGTAAATATGAGGGTCAAAAAGAATAAACAATGTCAATGCTATAAATCCTTACAAACTACCAATACTAACGTGATCTTTTCTTTTGTCACATAAATTGAGAAAGAATATATGTACTGCAGTTACCAAACAGTAAGTATATTACAATAAGTACAACTCATAAATACTGCTCCATAACACAACAACTGACACAAACAGTGCATATAACTTCAGTCTTGAATGCATGGCCCATGCACCCAAGACTCTAGAACCTGGCCACAACCAACGCAGCATATCACACCCATAGCTTATAACTTCGGTACTTACAACTTTGGGCTTGTGTAGGCCATGGCCACAACCATCACATACACCCAAGGCTCTAGGCCCTCACCAAAACCACCATATGCACCCAAGGCTCTAGACCCTCACCACAACCACCAAATGCACCCAAGACCCTAGGCCTTGCCACAACCACCCCAGCATATCACACCCATAGATCACACCCATGTTTGATTCTATGGGTGTGATATGCTGCGGTGGTTGTGGCCAGGGCCTAGAGTTCTGGGTGCTCGGCCATGCACCCAAGACTAGGCCCTGGCCACAACCACGGCAGCATATCACACCCATAGAATCAAACATTTTAACCATGCCATATAGCCGTTTTAATGTCTGCGAACACCATGCATGTTCTTAGAACAGTTTCAACTTGCCTGTGAACATTAGGACATCCCCCATCTGGGTCGATTGCGGACATCAAGGACAGTGCGGCTGTCCGTGGACACAATGAACACAACAGCAGTGCCTACCACCTAAATAGATACAATATTTCAACCATCTCTTACCCCCCTACTATCCCCAAACAGTCTTACAGACCAACACACTTGCCAAAATTGTATTTCACCACCATTTGTCATCGTGCTGTCCGCCGACATCCGCGGATACAAGATGGCGGGCGTTTCCAAAAATCTGACTCACACCACGCTCTCCACCATCCAATTGGCGAACACAGTGCATGTCCGCAGACATGACGCAAGTCGATTAGCCAATCAGGACACTGTCCGTGGAGCGAACCTAGATACTCATTTTTTTTACCTACTTTTTGGTCATTAAAAAAGAAATAACTACTGGACAGAATTTTGCCAAATTTACAAAAGCACGCTTTCGGGACCAAGCCGCTGCACCTGCCGCAAATTTGGTGAAAATCCATCCTGCGGTTTGGGCTGTAGGCGTGAGCAAAGTTTTCCCCCATTCAGTCTATGGGGGAAAAAAAAGACATTTGGGACCCCCCCCATAACTTTGACCCCCCTAGACCAAATCGCACCAACCTTTGCAAAAAAATTCAGAGTGGGCCATATACTTTTTTGCAAAGTTTGGTGAGGATTCGTCCAGGGATAACGAAGTTATAAGCTGCCCAAAAAGTGCTCTTCCTATGGAAACAGCAACTTAACCACCCTCTTGGTGTCCAGTTATAATGTCGACTGCAAAAAGGAGAATGCAAATATGTCGAGAAAAAAAAAATTCAAATGTGTATTTTTTTTATTTGTATGTTTTTTTGGGGTCTAGCTAGTAAAAATAAAAGGGGGGTTGGGGGAAACCCCAACATTATTATTATTATTTTTTTTTTTTTAAAACACATTCGAAATGTTCTCTTCTACATTTTTGCAGTCGACATTTTCACTATAAACCCACCCTCTTGACCACTACTAACTCACTCTTCCACTTCAGAATGCATTCCTGCTTCTGTACCTCTGTCATTTTCTTTTATACTGTATATATCTCAAAATACAAGGAGTACTAGATACACACTATATATATATATATATATATATAGTACATGCACATGTGATGTCTGTGATGTCATCTTTGACGTCCTGGGTGTTAGTCTGAGCAATGCAAGTAGGTGGTGCAAGTTATGGTTGCTTAGCTTACCATAAGTAGCAAATGTCAAGGGTTTTTCATTTTACTTTGAACCATAACGTCTCTTTAACAAAGTTTTTTTTACTGAAAATATATATATGTATGGTAGTGACCAAAAACAAAGGGGCTACACATGATATCAGTAATGACATTTGTGATGCCATCTTTCATGTCCTGGGTGTAAGTGTTACCAGTGCACAGTGGTGCGGGCGGGTATGGTTGCTTAGACTACCATAACTGGCGAATTTCAGGGGGTTTTCGGTTTTACTTTGAACCATACTGTCACGTTTGTAAAGTTTAGTGAATTTCATAGGTTTTTAGTAGCGCAACTTAAGCATAATGTCCCTTTAACAAAGTTTTTTTTTTACTGAATTTCACAGGTTTTTAGAAGGGGAACTTAATCATAACATCGCATTAATAACGTTTTTCTACTGAATATACATTTTCATCATGTGATTTTGGGAGTTGTGTACGATAATTTCCTTATTTTATATGCATGTAACATAGAACATACTGAACCCCCTCGCAAATTATATTTGCAAGGCACGGACTGAGCGCCTGTCTGCGGACGGGCACGAACGAAGTCAACACTACCCAAACAGTCAGGGGGTATCTGAAATTGTATTACATAAAAAATGCACAACTTTGAAAAAGAAAATATAAAGACAATATCAGTACTAATAAATAAGTGAACCTAAACTTCTGAAACATTAACCATGCATTTAATGGCCATGTAGAATGGATTGTACCATAACAAAAAAAGTATGCCTCAAACATAATTACAATACCGAAACTGTGCAGCCAGGAGCAGCAGTAGACGCACAGTAAAAGGAAGAAAAATGACAACAAAATAGTAAGTGACCTTATTTTTTGTGATGTGTGTGTACTTTTTTTGTATGAGGGGCAAAAGAAATAATGTATTTGTTTTGACACAGAAATGTGCAGTACTTTAGAGTGGCTGGAGGAGAAATTTCTGCATGGGTAAATGTTGGAAGATAGCGATAATAATGGTACACATTACTGTGCATAAGGAAATTAATGGTCAGTATTTTATGGACATTAAACATATTTATTTTTAACAGACCAGGTACAAAAAGAAGAAACGCCAACAAAGTACACAGAGGAAGACAGGTTGAAAAGGATAGAATTGAAAATGGACATACTGAATGACAATTTTAACAGTTTAAGGCAATTTGTAGAGTAATATGTGAGAGAAAAAATACGATATCACTGTCCCACCTGTATTTCCCCCCTTCTCCATTTCCTAGTGAACCATCACCAAACCTTCAAGAAAATAAACATTTTGATGAAACATCCATCCCTTCACCCCCTCACAAATCATCCCCTCACAAGCAGCCTGTGTTAAACCCTAATTCCCCTATATTCCCTTCAGTATCTGCTTTCCCCTGTATTTCTCTTGATTGATGTGTGTGTGTTTTGACAATTTTATTTATGTTAGTTGTAGTGGAAGGGTGTGAGGCAAATTTTTTTTAAAAAATGATTTAAATGTTCGTGGACAGCATGCCTGTTCGAGCTGGACGTAAGCAATACAATATAGATGGTCTAACGGCAATACACCTACCGTACCAATCCCAACCAAGATGGAAATTATCTTAGAATGGACCAGATGTTCAAGTTGTGCATAAATGAACACAATGGGGCATCCTAAGGACATTATACCTCTCAGTATCACTCACAAATAAGATAAAACCTGTTCGTACAACATACCAGGTGTCCGGGATGTCTGTAAATGAACAAAATAGAGTGTCCCCTACCTGTCCGTAGCCAAGATTGAACTGTCCGTAGAACAGGCGCGGTGGCCAGCATGTCCGTAGTCAAACATGGAGGTGTCCTAAGGACATTGTACCTGTCCATACAGTCAGCAGATCATGTGCACACAACACCCATAAGTATTGCGAACATCGCGCCTGTCCGTAACTGTCCGTGTCACTTGTGTCGCACTTTTAATTAGTTTCAGGAGCCGAACACTGCCCATAGAACACCCGCGCACATGCGCACGTCCGTTACTCTGCATTTGCTGTCCAGGGGGCACCCATTTCCCTCATGAATTTGTTCATGATGTCATCATGTGACTGCATCCACGCTGAGTGTGTGGACTAATTTTAACAGTTTGTCTGCTTCCGCAACATTTCAAAAGAACTTCTACAAACATGGGACATTTTTTTTACATTATAAAATCACCATTTCACATGTCCCATACAATTGGCCTACCTTTGAACGTATTGTTTAGAATTTTTGCAACGCTTTTCTGTGATCAATGTGGTCATGAGCCACACCCCTATAAAAGGCCACACCCCCAAGCCCATCTTCACTGTCCTTCTGTCTATAGCAGACCGAGTTGTGCGGCCTTTACTGCTGTAGTGAACATTAGCCAGTACTCCTTATGGCATCCATGGCTATTGTTGCTTCATTAGCCTCAGCACCACCCCCAAACCCTCCACCACCTCCCCAAGGGCCTGTAGAGGGAAATACGGGTAAGGATGTAGAGATCAAGGAAAAAGAGGAACAAGAGAATGAGGTGTGGAACTCCGCACTACAAGCACTCGTCAGGAGTCGGGGGTGTGGCGGTTGTTTACCGTTTTTGGGAACGTACCAAAAGCACGTGCGAACCTGGTCAGGTGTAACTAGTGCCAGTTGCTGCTGAGTCGCGGGAGACCTGGTGCGTACAGCTTTGGTACGACAACCATGAAGCGACACTCAACTTCGTTCCACAGTGAAGCCATTCGCAAGGTGGTGCCATGTGAAGAGCGTAGTCTATTGCGTTCCTCCGCAGCATCCTCTGTGTCCGATCCTCTCACCACAAGAGACACTCCTGTGGGGGGGAGCACATCCTTCCAGCTGCCTCACAAGCCATTCGCGATGCTGCCTACCCTTACCTTTCAAGGGTCACAATATTGTGTATGTACTGGGATGCAGTACTCTGCAGGGGGGAGAGTAAGTGCTTTTGAAGCTACGGTCACGGAGCACCAGAAGAACTGCCCCCTACCCAAGTAAAGGCCACCCTATATCTTTCTCTCTCCACCTACCCTTTCGTATCCCCGTGGCTGGTGTCCCTTCCTTACCCTCCTTTGCCCTCCTCTCATAGTGCGTCGTGTGCTGAAAGGCAATAAACTTGAAAACAAAAATTACAAAAAAGGCTCTTTTCAGAGCCGCCTTTCTCAGTTTAACAATAGAACTATCAAGTGACCATTGTAGGCCCTGTGCATTTTTCAAAAAGTCAACGGACATCCGTAGGACGCACAAAAATGGAGTATGCAAGCGAGGCAAACCCAATGCACTTTTCTCTGGGAGTAAGTGGTGGCTCTGAAAAGAGCCTTTGGGTGGTGTAGTGTGCGTTTCAAAAAGTGTGGATTCAAAAAAACGGATTGCCAAATAGGTGACTATGAATCCAAAAAAGGTCACAATGCTTTCTGTACAGTGCGAAGAAAAATCAGATTGCCAGAATATGTGAGATGGACTCCATCTCTGCGAAAAATGAAAGTGCTGCGAAACAAAATGTTTTCATTGTGGAATGAGGACATGCCAACATCTTAGACAGGCACAAACAGCCTTATTGACATTGTGCCTCGCTTTCTCCATTTGTGGACCAAATGCAGAAGAACGCAGCCATATTTGTCTTTGTGTAATATGGGAAAACACTGTTTGGCAATTTGGCAACATGTCCATTACCTTCGCAAGACCTTCCTTCATTGCAAATTGCAGAGAAATTCCAGAGACCTGCCCTAAACTGTTTCCTCTGCAATGAATGATAAGTACATCAGGATGACGCTCTGTCTGTAAAGTAGCACACAGAGGTACCAAGTCCAGCCACGTCATTCCATGCACGCGATGCCAGTGCACATCCGCATGAGGAAATCCAATATCTGCAGATAGACCACAACTTTCTGCATGCACCTTCAACCAATGTATCCATGAGTCTCCCAAAATCTAGATAATCTGTTCGAGCACACAGAGCCATGGCTGTCTGGTCTCCTGCCAGGGAAAAGACCTCACTAAATTTCTCAGTTCAGAACACACCCACTGAACTATACTGACCAATCCCTACCTTCGCACATTCTCTTTTGCATGCATCTCCACCCCAGAATCCCCGTTGGTAATACGTGCTGCCTGAAAACTACCGTCATGTCTGCAGACACTTAGAGGATCAGAGCATATTAGTCCCCTTTTAGGTGGGCTCTGAAAAGAGCCTTTTTTTTGTTTTTTGGGCAGATGCCTTACAGACACCTATTTATTTTTTTTATATTTTTCTTCTTCCTTTACTCCTACAACCATTACAGAACCTTCTCCAAAGCAAGCCTTACATTCCAAAAGAACATGGCATTTCCCAAAGATGATAACGCAACACCATCTGCTGCAAAATATGCCGCGTTACTGGGAACAATGTTCTCATGGCTGCAGAAAAATATACCAGCTCGTAACATGAAAGCACTTATTCCACGATTGATGTTACACCTCCCAATACTTTGATTAGGACAGAAAACAGAACTGTTGTCCCATTTTCCTCTAGGGAGTAATGCAGAAAAAATTACTTTCGTAGTTGGAAAGTTGTTAATGACCGCTTGCACCAACTGTTCTAAATCTTCCAGCAAAGTACATGAACGCATGTAGCCCAAATGGCAAGCACCATAGTGCAAAAGTACCACATGAGGACTGGTCATCCTACGCATGTTTCTGCAAACTTGGAGAATTGCTGCAACATTGCGATCAGTCTCAGTGCTCCACACCACCTCCACTCCTCACATCGAAATTGTGCGCCACATGCCTACTTTTGGAATAGTGCTGTAAAACATGGACAAAAATATCTCCAAGCACCAAAACCCTGACACTCTCCACCTCTGCCATCTTCAGAATACACACCGTCTTTCGACACAAAAGAGCAAAGTCAACATCTAATTGGCTGATGCCTACAGTCCTTTCCATGCTGGATTTGCTGTAGACCCCTGTATGCGACACTCCCTACCCGTGGACAAGCGCTGTCTACGTGCGGCACGTAACTCTTAGCCAGTCCTTCTATCCTTTCCACATCACTCAGAAATCCATTCCCTCATTGGACACAGCTAAGCAGTCACACAACCATCCACCAATCATATTCAACATCTCTACATCTAACAACTATTCTTTCTGCTGCCTTTCTTTGACACTGGAGGACCCTTCTCCTTCACATTGTGTGGCCAGGAGGCCTTTGTGATCCCACTCCCCGACTATCATGGAAGGCAAGCCCATTGTGGCTTATAATGTACTTAACGCTTTGCTGAGAGAATTTGAGCTCCGTATTCCATCAGGAACATCAAATTGATGGTTTATGTAGCCTGTACTACATTGTGCCCCTCACTGCTTTACATCATGTGTTGTACATTATCTGCATTTTCTCAATGCGCCCTGTGTTACCGAAGGCCTCTCCAACATGGCCGATCCTTTCCTCCTGGCTCCAAGTGCCTCCATGTAGCCCCGCCTGCCTGCATATGATTGGTGCAGCTGTCCATCATTTGCACCAATCGGGCAAGCCGGGAGGCGAATGCCGGCCCGCCTCCAAGGTTCCTGTTTGTTTCCTGTTCGGTGCCGGTTCTGCAGTGATCCCCCCCTGCTCATGCCCAGTGTGTTTCTCCTCTTCCCCCAGCCCCCGCTCATGCCCAGTGTGTTTCTCCTCTTCCGCCCAGCCCCCGCTCATGCCCCGTGTGCTCTCTCCCCCCCCGCTCATGGCCCATGTTGCTCTCCCGTTTCCAGCCCCATCCCTATGATGCCCGTTGTTGTCTCTCCTGTCCCCCCCCAACCCTAGGATGCCCCGTGTGGTCTCCTACCCTCACCCACCTCAGAATCCCCATGTTCTCTCTGTATCCCCTCCTCCTATACCCTGTGCTGTCTGTGTCCCCCACCCACTTGCATTCAATATAGTGTTGTGTCTGTGCCCCCGGGCCCACCTCTCATCGTTTTGTTGGTTCTGTGCCCTTTTGTACATCTTGTTTGCCCCCCCACTGTCTCTTGCATCTCTATGTGTTCCCCCATTTGCCCCTGCATCCGTTGTTGCTTGCCCACCCCTGCCACATGTTCATCTTTGTTCCCCCTTGTATCCCTCTGACTCCCCCTCTGGATCATCTTCCTTTTTCCTCCCCCTTCCCCTTTCTTCCTCCTGCTCTCTTATCCTTGCCTTTGCCTCCTCTGGTCTCCCCCTCCCTGTTTATTCTCCGGCACTACCCCCAATTGCTGCCAGGCATATTAAGTGTAGCACATGCTTTCTGCTTCCATCCTCCCTTCTCCCCTTTTTCCCCCCCTTATACTTTACAAGCACTTACTCTTATCACTGGCCTTGACTTCTGATAAGAGCTGTCTGTTTCCCCCTCCCCCTTCTTGTTTTCTCCTCCCCCTCCCCCTAGCACTACCTTGTTTGTTCATTGACCCTCAAGATAGTTCTCCTGTGTGTTCCTCTCCCCTCCCACTCTGTCCCCCTCCCCCACCTCTTGTCATTTTTGCACTGCAACAATTGCCGTCAGGCATAGTAATGCTACTGCTTGTATTGTCTCCTTTTTTCCTCCCTCAACTCTCCGTCATTTGTTCCATGCACTTATACTATCAGTTATGAAAAGATAGTTATTTCTCACATTCTGATTTGCTTCATGGACCTGTAAGAATGTATTGTATTTTCCCTTGTTTCCCTCCCTCCTTGTAGCGCTTTGAAACACATTGTGTATAGGCGCTATACAAATAAACATTCAAACTCCGTTATCAAAATTTCGCACTTCAAATGTACTATTGATCACGCTGAATACAAATTGCATATCATTGCAAAGCACCTACTTCAAAAACTACTGTGCAAGTGTCACGGATTTCTCATACACCTCCATGCATGCGTACATGCATGAGTACAAAGTACAGGTATGCATATTGTATTCAGAGAACATGTGCAACCTTTACGATTTCATTTAAACAAATTAATGCCACTAAATCTGCAAAGCTAATACATACCAACACTGCCCCTTTAAGTGCAAGACGTCCGATTTTTCATTGACAAACCGCACTACTTCTTACTGTCTCCCGTATAACCTATACATATGCAACAACCTTCCCTATTTAGCGTGAAATTCGATTTTCCCTTAGAAAATGTCACAATTTGTTTGTGTACCGCCTACATTAATACCATTTCCAATGCGATTGTATGAGAAAAATAAACGGTCCCGATTGCTGTGATGACATCTCCCTCTGAGGGTCTCCCGATTTTTCGGATATGTACTTATATGAAAGTAGTGACATTTTTGCCATCTACTATAATGACCTATCACTTACAAACCTCTCTGCTATGGATAACACAGCTTAAAAAAACAAGACATTTTCATAAACTATAAATTGTACTAATTTCCGAATCACGTTCAACTAACATACTGCAAATATACAAAGGCAGCACATAGTTAAGTGAAATGCACACATGTTGAGATATAAACGGAGAATACTCCAATGAAAGATGCAAAACTAACATGTACAGTAACATCACTGCTTTAAACACACAAAATGACTAACTTCTTTTTACAATCGCAGTGAAGACTACTCTCCTGACAATCAACAGCATCTATACTGCAAACGACATATCCGAAGAAACCTGGACATTTCGCAAAAAAAAGTAAGTACAGTACTACCTTGATATTCTTACTGGTCCTCAAAGAGACTGATTTAATTTGCGCACTAAAACAAACATTGATTTCTGAACCATTCTACCCACAAATCCCCAGTTATTAAACAAAGAATAACAGGCAGAATGGCTCACAAATCCCTGTTTTTGGAACTCAAACATACAGAAGCCATAGAATGTTAGTACTAGAAAACACATGCTGGTTCAATTTTATACCATTATGTTTACTATTAATGCTTCTCCTCTCCACTAACTCACTTTGTACTCTCATCTGAAGCACAGTGTAGTAGTATACAAACAGAAAAATATCCTTCCCAACTCATTTTAACAGCCCAATGCACTCACACACCACCACAAAGAGCTTCCCCTTCAAACTCATGCACGCATGCACACAGCACACATACATTGTACAACAGACCAAACCATGCCTTTTTTTCCCAACAGACCCCAAAGAATGCCTACCGAACGCAGAAAGAGCAAATGAAAATAAGTGTCCATAGTAAGCATCCTTCTGTAGCAGAGTTTGTAGAGAACATTGGAATAAAACAGCTAATACAGTCGTTTAGCGAAACAAAGGTAGCTTCAACTACCGAAACTTTACCTCCTCTATAAAAATGTGGCACGAAATAATGCTTCAAAAAAAATAATAATAAACCTTCTAAAAAGGAAGTTGTTCATATTAGTGTTAAATAGGATGAAACCACTAACAAAACTAAGTACTAAACTACAAAAGAAACTTATCAATAAACGGAATGTCAACAAAAATATTTGTGGAGGTGAATGGAGTCACAACAACCACAAAACCATATTTTAATGAAGCATACAAACAATTTCCATCCATAGCAGTGGACGACTATGAAAAAAAAAAAAATCAATAATACCATCATGGAACAAGAAACACTGCTTAGAAAAGTATCCCCTGAAAACTTAGAATTACCTCTCAATTCAACTGAACCACACCGTCCTGTATACAAATGGCTGTGCACCTCAATGTGTGACATTCCTAACAAATCTTTCAAATCTTTACGTCAGTTACTCAATCAGTATGTGAAAGGTAAAAACAAAATTCAAATGAAAGTACTGCAAAATATGGCTATCTGTCCAGTGCGCACATACACTTAACTACAAGGACATTCATTAGCCTGCATTTCAGGACCTATTTGCAAAAGCACCTTACATGATATCGAAAGGATATCAATACAGCATTTAAATGTAAGAAATCTAGTGTATAAAATATACTATGCTCAAAGTCCAGCTTTAGAATTAACCAATTTAAATAACACTCTTCTTCATGGTACACCCAAATACCTACAAGAAGTCGACCGTATCTAGAGAAAATATTCTGGAAGTGAAAGCCACTTACAAAATGCAATAGTTTTAGAACAGACTTGCAACAATTCTGAACATAGCAACATTCTATTATACACATACAACAAAAGAAATACTAAAATTTAAAAGTGCATTGGCTGAAGTACCAAACCATGTGTGTGTTGCCGCAGAAGGTTTTACAAAAGGAACACACAAAATATAGACATAGCATACAAAATTGAAGACCATGAAGATTCCAAATGGTTTGAATTAGCTCTACCTTTTAGCAGAAAACAAATGCCAAATAAGTGAACCTCTAATATGTTGCAGTTACTGCACTACAAAACTTGACAACAACCAAACTCCTTCATGTGCTATCGCAAATCATTTGGAATTGTCCCCACTACCAAAACCCCTGAAACAACTCAATTTGTATGAGAGCATAATATTTCAAACAGTTCACCCATTTCAAGCAATAATACGCCTTCAACTTAAAACAGCAAAATTACCTCCCTCGGAATTGGTGAAAGGCATTTGTGGCAAAGTAGTTTATTTGCCATTAGATCTAACAGAAAATGTACACACTCTAGGAGTGCAACGCTCAATAGAACATTCTTTAATTGTTAACTGGTGGATTTACATAAAGTTAAACAAGCCTTGCAATATCTATAAGACAATGAATACTACAAGGAAATACATATTGAAGAAAGCTTAAGGGAAACAACTGAAATAATTCAAGAGTCATCAGAAACTGGACAATTTGAACTTCTGCATCCTGCTGCAGTATCCACTCTTTTGGACCATTACACAATTCATCCATTGCATTCCAATGAAAGCATAGATGATGCACTAGAAACTTAGCAAATGCAACAAACCAAGGGGTCACCCAATGAGCATATGGGAACAAAGTATAGAAGCAGGTGCTTTTCCACAGCTATTTCCTACTGGCAAAGGCGGAAGATACGATGATCGACCGCCTCAAATTACAGCATCAGAATACCGCACATTACGAATGTATTCGCAAGATCCCAGGTGTAGACAAAATGTGCAATACATATTCCACCTACTCTTTGAAAGTGAACTAGCAACCCTATATTACGGAGTTGCATACATTTTGAAATCTGGAACCCACTTTCAAAATATGTCAGGCACGCAATTAATACAAAAAGTACAAGAAAAAGATGAATTACAATCAAGTATAACAAATCTGTTTGCAAACATGCGTGGTACAAAAGAATACTGGTTCCAACGGCACAGAGACGTACGTTGTATGATCAGAAACCCGGACCACCCACTTGGTTTGTTACATTAAGGTGTGCAGAATATTCTGGGAGGATAGCTCGGTGGCAACTTGCTCGCCTTGGAAGCAAGGCGACAAGAAGCAACACAGATTCGATCCCCGGGTCCGCACTTAGAAACCTCTGGGTATTTAAGCGTGTTATAAATATGCAACTTAAACAACAACAAAAAAATTCTAACAGCGCCTCGATGCCTCTGGCCTGTGTGAGCGCTTTAAAAATGCAAATAAATTAATAAAAACATATGCATGGTAAGATTTACATCAGTTCCTACGCATATCATTCAACAAAAACAACAGATATATTAACACCTGGAGAACTTTGCTCTCTAGATCCAGTTAATGTTTCAAGATATTTCCATCATAGTTTCATTGCTATGGTACACTCTTTGCAATAAAACTGTTCCTCCCCTCGGAGAAGTGCAACACTTCTTTGAGAGAAGAATACAATGCGAGAGGAGCATCACATATTCACATGCTTTTATGGATCAAAGGTGCACCTACATTTGGTCTCAACAGTAAAGCCACTGTTTTGCAGTTCATCCAAGAATAAAATCCCTTCACAACGGACACATAGTGACCTGCAGGGACAGATTTTACAATTTCAAAGACTCAAATGTGGCAAATATTGTTGTTACAAATACAAAAGCAAAGTGAAATACTACACCAAATGCTACTTTGGTTTCCCTAGACCAGTTGCAGAAATAGGTTAAGTGAATAACTTCATGTCTTCAGTTCGACATAGTGTTAAAGGTAAATCACCTAAGAACACGTATTACATAAAAAGAACAGAAGAATCAAAATGTATCAATGATAACAATGCAATCATTGCCCTCTTATGGAATGTAAACAGATGTGCAGTACATTGCAGACAATTCCACTGCAGTGGCACGATATGTTACAACCTACTTAAAAGCAGAAAAAAAACAGAGCTTCAAGACCTCTCGATTGACTTATCAGACAAAACACTATCTCAGAAATTGTACAGCCTAGGCATACAAATGCTCTCAGAGAATGTGGTGCGGCAGGTAGTTTAACTGGTACTGCTTTGTATGGAAAATCAGACAACATAGTATGGCTAAGTCTCGGTACTGCTAAATCTAGAAAAAGTTCTAAAATCATAAGAGGACATCGAAACAATTGCCAGAAATGATCCCAACAGCCAAGACATTTTAAAAAACAATTTACTGGACACATACTATCCAAACAGGAGCAGCACTTTGGAAAGCATGTGTCTATACCACATAGCTCAAAACTTTGCATACAAAAATATAAAACCTGATGAAAGCAAAGGTAGATAGAGTGACAGATTGTGAAGGCAGCTTAGTGAATCTTACCAAACTAAGCTTAATCATGTCAAATTGTCATTAAAAACTACTCAACAGAAAGAACTATATTACATGTCTCTGCTACAACTTTTTAAACCATGGAGAAAAGAGGAAGAGATACTTTATACCTATGTCTGCTATGACGATGCTTTTTACACAGTACAAAACAATGTTGCACAATGAACAGCAACACGAAGAAGAACTTCAGGCGCAACTAGATAAGGACACTTCCGACAGTAGTCAACCTTCTGTAACAGGAAGCCAAGAACCACTAGGACAGCCACTAATAGCAAATGATGCAGAATTAGCTATGACAGAAGTGGAAAACACCATGTGTCACTATCAAGAAGATATAGAAGACTTAACTGTACAGCAAGCAAAACTTAAAGATCAGTGCAGCATGTATGAAGAAGTAACAAAACAAATTGCACACTGTGTACAACACGAAAATAAAGAACGTACCTGCCAAAATTACAAACCTATACTGCTGTACGTCAGTGGTGAAGCTGGGTCAGGAAAAACATTAATCAAAATCAGCAAGTTCCTTCAACAATTGACAAACAAACTGTCATCTGTTGTAACTGCCCCCACAGGTTTAGCTGCCTACAACATAGGCGGTGTCAGTTTACACCGATTACTACTCCTTCCAGTAGAACACCAAAACAAATTCGACTAGTACACATTTTCTGCAGAAGCTGCAATGGAACTACTCAGAGTAGTAAAACAAAATGAAAATGCTACTAATAGATGAAGTGAGCATGGTCTCCAACCTAATGTTGGCTTTGATTCACCTCGGATTGCAGGAAGTACTTGAAACAAACTACGAAGAACTCTTCGCGGGAAAACAGATTATCATTTTCGGAGATCTTTAATTGACACCAGTGAAAGGTGAACCTATGTTCAAAACCTTATGACAAACTCTGCCGTAAAACTGTTGGCAGCATAGGAAATGTCAACCTTTGGCAACATTTCCAATACAGAGAATTAACAGAAAACATGTGTCAATCTGCAGACCTCACTTACGCCAACATTTTCAAAAGTATTCGAGTTGGGATATTATCTCAAGAAGCACAAACAATATCGAAAAACTGGCACATTCATGCACTTTATGGGGATAAAGCATGTGCTACTGATGTTATGGAACAATTACCGCACACAAATGTCAATTGTATGGCCTTAATGCCAACTCTAGCAAGCTGTTTCACATTCAATGAAACAATGTTAAAAAAAGAAATGCAACCAATAATGGAAATTTGCGCCACAGACAAACTAGACATACATGGTATGATACTAACAAGCCACAACAAGACTAAATACCTTTGAAAATTCAATCTCCAACACAGCTGGGTTGGAAAAAATATTAAAATTATCCTTAAATTGTAGAGTAATGCTTAAGCGTAACCTTGATGTGGAGCAGGGGCTAGTTAATGGGGCACTGGGTACAGTTGTTGGCTTTCAAACATACCCACATGACAAGTTTGTCAATATTCGCTTTGACAAACTTTCAGAAGTAAAAAGGATAGGGCGCTCAACTGCTTGATTCCTTCTCTTCAAAGACATATGTACGTACGTACGTACGTACGTACGTACGTACGTACGTACGTAGAGAACAATTTTCTCTAAGTCTTGCATATGCAGTCACCATTCATAAATCCCAAGCTCTTACCCTAAACAAAGCATTGATAGATAAAGGAAAGTCTTTAAAGAAGGCATCAGCTACATAGCACTATCACGCTTACGTACACTTGACGGTCTAATCAACTTTGATGCAAGTAAACTGAACACTGATATTTCTTGCATTTTAGAATACAATAGACTGTTCACTGTACACCCCCCCCGCCCCACCAATCTGAAACCATATCCTGTTCCAGAAAAAGTAAAATGTGGTCAAAGGAAACTAATTCAAACAGAAATGCAACAGAATCTGACAGCAAATCCTTCAAAGAAAACAAAACAAGCTAAAACATCAATTACCACAAGTAAAGAAGAACCTATTAGGGAAAGTAAATCAGGTAATTCTTCAAAGAAGGAACAGAAACTCAGAAAAAAGGACTCGAAGACAGAGCTAGGTGGTCCATTCAAATTTTCAAATGGCACGTGTGTAAATTGCTATGCAAATGTAGCAATGAATATTCCATTTCAATTCCCACCAATTGGTAAACAATATTTACTTAAACAGTACAGACAAATTGTGTTTGCAAAGGTTAGTCCTTCATAGAAAGGCAACAAACAATCCTGACAACACGTACAGTGTTCATAGAATAAGACAAAAATTGGACTACTGTGCTGGAATGGTGAGATTCACTATAAACTCACAAGAGCAGCCACACAAATTTCTAATGTACTTACTACAAGTACTGGAAAACAAAAACATACCTATAAATGATATCGTCCACATTTCATAGATGTGGAAAACATACATTCACTTCCTGCAACAATGTGATACAGGAAGAAATCCCAAATGAGCGATTTGTGTATGTATCCATACCTAATTGTGAATCCATTCCATTTCAGCAACTTGTACAGAATGCAAACCATGGCAGATTATGTACTATGTGCAATTCAGATAATCGCTCCACCTTACTGATAGACACATAGTAACTACATAATACTTATGCTTCTATGTTATAATGCAGATGGTACCAAACAACTGCAAGCTGACTGGATTCACACATGTCAAGTGTCACTTGGAAAGAAAACCTTTACAACAATAGGTATAGTCTACCACGCAGGAGCTACAACCAATGCAGGTCACTACACTGCACACATTAAAAAGAAATGTGGATGGTTCGAATGTTATGATAGCACCATTACTCTAAAGCAGAGATTGTCAGCTAATCTTACAAATACGTATTTAATCTTCTTAAAGCCAAAATTTTATAACTAATGTGTACTTTAACATTACCAAAAATTAAAGTAAAAGACTATAAACAGAATACACCAACAGGCATCTAACTGCCCAAGAGTGTATAACTACACAGATAAATGAATACCACAGATCTGTAACAGCAAATGCAGTTAGAATACGCCAACAGGTATCTGTTTTTAAAAATCTGCAACAAGGCAACAGACATAACATTAATCATAAAGAACAAGGAAACACTTAAAGACATTTTTTGTAGCATAGCAATGAAAGGTTTTTTTAATCCGACAAGGATTTTTTTTTCCCCCAGGCCCAAGGATTTGAAAAACAAACACAGAAACTGCGCAAAAAGCACAGTACACTGGTTTGTAAACTAAATAGGAGGATCACGAAAAAAAGCTAAAATGTCTATTGTACATTGTAATAAGTCTTCATAAAATACAAACACTAACATGCTCTTTTCTTTTATCACAATAATTAAAAAAAGGATATTTCCGCCAAGTACTAAAGTCGTGTAAGAAATATATGGATTCACAAAGTAAACAGTGAGTATAATTACACTCATGTCATACATATTCGAATCTACACGTCTAATCTATGGCAGTAATATGGTGCAGTGGCTGTAGGCTGGGCCTAGCGTCTTGGATTTATGACCTACCACCTACACCCTGCGGCCAAGCAACCAAGACAATCGGTCCTACCCACACCCATCACAGCATATCAAAACCATGGTGCTTGCAATTTCACTACTTATAAGTTTACTCTTGGCTGCATGGTTTGCAGCCATGCACCCAAGACGCTAGGTCGTGCACACAACCACCACACCACAGTACACCCATGTTCACTTATAACCTCACTGCTTATGACTTCAGTCTTGGGTGCATGGCCTTTGGCGATGCACCCAAGACTCTTGGTCCTGGCCAGATTCACCACAGCATATCGCACCCATTGTGGCTTCTAACTTCACTACGTATAAAGTTAGGTTTGGGAGCATGGCCTTCGGCCATGCACCCAAGACTCTGCACACTCCCCACAACCATCTGATCGATAAGCAATACTACAGATGTATCCATTGCTGTGGTGGTTGTGGCCAGGGCCTAGAGTCTTGGAAGTATGCCTACGGCCATGCATCCAAGACTCTAGGCCCTGGCCACAACCACCGCAGCATGTCACATCCATGGCGGCATATAAATCAATAGCACACCCATAGAAAAATATAATTTAACTATGGCATGTGCTCGATTTCAAGTTGCCTGCACACAGCACGGACTGAAGTACTACCCTTATGAGACCCCTCATTTTCTGTACTTACAAACATCCCAAACAAGGCGGGCATAGGGAATACATCATTAACACCTACCGCCTGAACAAATACAGTATTTCACCCATCTCTTACTCTCTGAACCTCCCCAAGCACTCTGACACACCAAAACAGTTTCTGAAATAACATTTTTTCGCTGGTCGCCGCTGCGCTGTAGGCGGATGCAAGATGTCGGGTGCATCCAAACAATCTGACGCAGAACACAGCTCACTGAAGACAATCGGTGGAGACGTCGCATGTCCACAGTCATGACGCCAACCCCTTAGCCAATCAGTATCTTGTCCACGGAGCGGACATAGATATCACAAATCTTTTTACACCTACTTTTTGGTCATTTTAAAAGGAAATTACTGCATGGATTGTCACCAAATTTACAAAAGCACTCTTTCGGGACCAAGCCTCTGCCCCTGCCACAAATTTGGGAAAAATCCATCCAGCGGTCTGGCCTATAGGCGTGCGCAAAGTTTTTCCCCCATTCAGTCTATGGGGGGGGGGAAGACGTTTTGGGACCCCTCCCCCCCTTTAACTCCTCTCTCCCCCCCCTCTGCACCAAACTTTGCAAAACAATTCAGAGTGGCCCATAAACATTTTTGCAAAGTTTGGTGAGGATTCCTCCAGGGCGGGTGGATTTGTAGGCCGCCCAAAAAGCGCTCTTCCTATGGAAACAGCAACTTAACCATAACTACACAGCCACTATGTGGCTGTGTAATGTAAAATATATAATATATATATATATATATATATATATATATATATATATATATATATATATATATATATATATATATATATATATATATATATATATATACACACACGTTTTAAATGCATAGCCGGGCTACGTGACAAGCGATGTGATTGGGCGAACCAAACACGTGGACGATAGCAGCAATGACTGGCATGCATATGCTAGACTACGGCACATATGACAGCACGGCACATATCATCACCGCTATCCAGGGGGAGCCTGTGTTACTACAGCTAAATACGGGCCAATGGCAGCTGTGCAACATTTTTATAAAAACTGCATTACAGAAACAATGAGTTTTATAGGAGGAATGGGAGAGAGCAGGGGAGGTGAGGAGGACAGGGGGATGGGGGAGGTGAGATATAGGTTTGGGTCACTTGTTAATGCCTTGGGAGTGCCGGAATGTTTTTATGAATAGCCGCGATTATGAAACAAACAGCCTCACTTGGTGTTGCTATACCCGTGGGTATACAGTGAGCAGCCAGTCGCACGTAGGCATGTTAACATATTTTGTCAGTTGATTGGTTGCTGGTCTACACATGGCTATGAATTGCTGCAGGTATTCAGCCATACATTTTTGTGCAAAAATCATATTATTCTGTGATGTTACACAACACAATTTTACATGCATTTCTGATTCCATGTCTTCACTGGTCTCATTTGAACTTGGTTGGCAAGGTCTTTTTTGTAGTTGGTAAAAAATGTACGTGTATCTGCCGCTACCAGAAGGTGGGGAATTGCCATAACTATGAAGGGATGTTTGAAATTAAAAGGGTTTGTTTTTTGGTGTTTGCAACTGGTTGTTGTTACTGTTGTAATTGTGTACTTGCCTATGGCAGCTTGCAGTGAAAATGTGTTGGCCATTTTAGAATCAGTAAATATTTAAAGTTGTATTTTCAGTGTTGTGTGTCAGATATATTAACCAATGCATTCAGATGGATTGCCATTATTTTCGAACTGCTCACATCAAGCTACTCTATTTCATAAGCACTGCTACCAGATTCTATGTATTGCCAACATAGTACACCTGTTCACACCAAGTTCCACGTACCAGTATTGTTCAAATGTTTTGCAATTGATTTACCATTACTTGTAAAAGCAGTACAAATGGCGGAGCTCCTAATTCACCTATGATTCATTTTTACTTTGAATAAAATGCTGCTAATACATTTTTAAAAGAACATTCATATTCAATTATTTCCCTTTTTCTATGCAGGTTACTGAATGTAAAGGTTTATTTGCTTGCACTTGTCCTAAACTTTCACTTCACCTCTGCCATGAAGTATCTCCAGCTCTCTGCAGTTTTCTCTTGGAAGGAAAATGTAAACAAACTGAGAAAGACATGAGTAATCGCACTATGCACCTGAAAATTAAAACTATAAAATAATGAACTAAATAATGATTTGACAACTTTGTTTGAGGCTAAAGGTTTAGTTGCTCAAACTTTTCTGACATTTTCTGAGGCAGAAAATGGCATCTCTGGCCATGAAGCAATTGTGATATTTGCAGCACAAAGCATGCACTTTGCCGTTCGAGGTCATTGAATGTACCTTGCTGCAGATGGATGGTGCAGAGGTTGCTGCTGGAGAGGTTGACACCACAGAAGCTGTTGGCAGTAGTCAGAAGTAAAAGCATTGAGGATAAGTAAGAGTTGTCTGACCAACTATTTTCAAACCACATTGTTTTTTTTCCCCCAAAGACTGAATAGTTCTTATACGTGAAGACAGTTCGGCAGAGGGGAATTGTATTTTGTGTTAATCATGGGCCTTTCAGTAGTCACATCAACGTCGTCCGTGTGAACTCCTACTAAATGTTGTACGAAGACACATGTCCCCAAGCTCTGCGATGGGATGTTAGATGGTCCATGGCCCAGCTTTGTTTTGCAGAAGCTGCACTGAATCATTTCTGTTTTAGAGAGTGGTGCTGCTTCACCATGAAGTACCTCCAGTTGTCGTCAGTTTTTACCATGCTGCATACAAGGGTGGTGGATGCTTTGTTTATCCACCCACCCCCTCTATCCTTGCCCATGCATTGTACCTTCACCCTCTGTACCCTCATGCACCATATTCTCACTCTTTATATCTAACCCATTTTACCCCCCTTTATAATATGCCCACCATAGCCTAGTTTTAGTTCCCACACCCACAGTATTCCCATCCACTATTCTCTCACCCACCCTACTCCACCATGTGTACCCGTACACACTGTGTATCCCAACCCACTTTACTCCCACCCATTCACCTTATCAATGTGTTACTGTATGTGTTTCTTTTTCCCCAATGCCCCAATAATTATATGTGAAGGCAACAGTGTAATTCGCGCAAATGTTGTATTGAACATAGTGAATATCATGCACTACATATGAGGGTCAAAAGCATTAAACATGTGTACAACTGTAACTAATTGTATTTCATAACATATGTTCCCTAACTAATTATGTTTTCTTTTTTTTTTACAGATAGAAGAGTGCAAACTATACCTTTCTCATCATATCTATTAAGTGTCTATACCAAATATGAAATCCACCCATTTTAATGAACTCCGACTACCCCATCCACTTAACTGTTGACAGTCTATTCACACTCCATACACTCCACCTACATCCTTTACCCCCATCGATCCTACTCCCACCCCTACGCATCCTATCGCCACAGAATCAATTCATGCTACTGCATCCTACTCCCATCATCTCACACTCTGTATTCTGTACTCCTTGTTACATTTTATTATATAAACACTTATACATTTTATTTAAATGCAAATTCATAACTGTGCCTATGGCAACAGCCAATAGGGTGGCAAGCTTTGAGGTGCAGCTAATGTTAACGACTGGTGCATATCCATTGCTAAGAGATCACCAACTGCAGCTCCCCACACCTAATCACAGCTATATCCAGGCTGCACCGGGGCCTTTGATAGCTGTGGTTGTGAATAGAATTCAATTCACTCAATACACACAGCTATAAAGAAAAACAGAGTAAAATACGTGCCAGAAACACAAGCTGCATACTTACGATCACCCAATTTGTTGTGATCTTTTAGCACAGTTTTTTTATTTAGTCTATGTCTATAACTTAGAGGTTGGCCCTGAAAATGGCAGTTCTGGGGGACAGTAAGAGCATCAGGGTTTACACATGTAACAATGGGTATTTTAGTTTTTTTGGGTTGATTTTTTTAATGGGGTGAAAAAAAAAACTGCTGCAAAATACATACCTAGTGGAATTGGGTCTGGTGTTCAGAAATTACCCGTCCCAAGCCATCTAGGGTAGCATATCCCACTGTGATCCAATTGTGGCATTGTTAACATAAAACCTTGTAATCATTTAGCTCTTGTGTCAGCGGCGGTGGGGTTGGTTGGGGCACGGTGAAGGTTGTGATAGTTAGGAGTGGTGGAGGTTGATGGTCTAGAGTTTACCATGGTGGTTGCAGCTCTTCGCCGCCGTACAGAGTTTGGTCCATGAGCTTAAATTTTGTGTTGCTCCTGGGCCTTTTGTAGTCCTTGTCTACATCATATGTGAGAAGCCTGAGGGTATTTTCCCTCCTATGTCCCTTGGATCCTCTGCACAGGTGGCCAGGGAAAGGCCATCACTATTGGATCCTGGGCCTAGGGGCAGAGAAGTGAGGATCACCTTGGTGAAGGTTCTGTGGGGACTGCTAGTGGGATGGCCCAGGGCAAGACAGGGTATCCCCCTTTCGCTAATAACTAAACAACCCAACCTTTTCCAAACCTGTATGGACCACAACTAATTTCCCCACCATTGACACTTAATAGTACTGGGACGAAGAAGAGGCAACTAAGAGCAATGAAGACTATACTCTTACCACTCTAGTATTGGGATGGGGTAGATGCCTGTTAAGAGCAGTGTATCTCAGTGGTCAGACAAGGCTGATTGATCATTCACACCTGCAGCCTGTTAAAGGGCTGCAGGTGTATAAATGGAACCCAACTCAGTGTCAGAGAGAAATGGCAGGAGAAGGAACAGAAGGCCAGTGCATGCAGCAGAGAACTGAATGGTGCGGCTTTGGAGCTGGGACTCCCCGGAGCAGACTTGGACCTATGAAGGGAGCCGTGCTCGGATGCCGCCCATTCCCTTTCTACACAACATGCTTGTTCCTCTGTAGTGGAAGACGACCATTGGAGTGTCTGAGGGGCAGGAACTGGAGAACCAACACTAGAAGGATGAAGGCTGTGTGATCTACGCTGCAGCACACACCTTTAAAGCAACCAGTGAGTTCCTGGGGAATGAGAAATCCACTACATGTGTGTGAACTTAAGCATTTCCTGACCTGAATACTTTGTATCAGAGTGGTAGCGTGTGGCAAGAAGCACATTTTTGAAGGTCTCCAAACAACGTACTATTCAATTAAAGTAAATCAACTATATTTGTCATTATCAAAGAAAGAAGACTACTATGTGCCGGAGTGGTCGTGTGTGTGTGTAGAAACATTTTCAGAAAGTCTGCAAGCATTTAATCAATTGAAGTGAAACAATTTTATTTGGCAATTATCAAACAAAGACAAACATCTGGTATCAGAGTGGTCGTGTTTGGCAAGAAGCATGCTTTCGAAGGTCTATGAGCAGTGAACCATTTAATTAAAGTGAAATTAACAATTCTTGAACTCTGAATGGAGGGAATGAACCCTAAGCAAGAGATAAAAATATTGAATGCTGAACTGAAGTAAAATGTTATAACATTACAGAATGAACACCTTTGGGACCCAGAGAGGGGAAGAGACACATTAAATTCAAATGGACCATTAAATGTTGAACTGCTGAATGAATATTATAAGCCAACGATTATATTAAACAAACCACAGTATGCTGATTTCTAATGTGACTTTACAGATTACACAACGAGAAATACTGAAGTCTGATTAGCAGTGGAGTGGTCAACTTCTACCCAAGATGCAAATTATCTGAACAAATATTAAAAACATTAACTGAACTATGGAAACACAGAAATGTTGTGTTTTGTTTTGAACTGTACCACTTGAAAACTTGGGGAAGGGAACTCTGAGTCCTAACTAGGAACATTTCATCTCAAGGTTGTTTAAACTTTATTAGTTGGAACTTGGGGAAGAGAACCCCGAGTTCGACCAGGAATATTTATTTTCAAGTTTGTTTGAACTGTGTTACTTGGAACTTGGGGAAGGGCATCCCAAGTCCTTACTTGGGGAAAGGAAACCCTGAGACCGAATAGAACTATTGCATTTTAACTCTAAGAAAGGTAATTTTTAGACTTTGTTTATTCAGAACGGTTTTCCACTTGGAGAAGGGAGCTGACATGAAGCTTCAAGCTGGAAGAAGCACAGGAATTTGTGTTAAACACTTTTTTTTGGTTGATGACGTCCCTACACATTCTATAGTTATCGTTGTGAGGGCAGGTATAGGTTCTGGACACAGACAGATTCCCAAGTTGAACTCTTACACTCAGACTGTTTTATTTAGGTAGGGAAATCCCACCTTAGCATACGGCAAGTTAAGCCTTTTTCCATCCTGACATTTAAGTTAATAAAATTGATTGTTTTGAATCTGGAATCTATTGTCTGTCGGTCTTCATGATGCCTTCACACATCCCAATGTACTCTCATGGATGGGACATTTGATGGCCCGAGCGTAGGTTATTTATTTTTTTTATTTTATACAACGGATCTTGCACTGCATCATTCTTTGAGAGTGGTGGTGCTCCTCCACCATGAAATATCTCCAGCCATGTGCCATTTTCTTCATTCTGCATTATTTGTTCTGCAAGCATGCTGGGTTTGGCACCCAAACCACAGTCGCTGTTGATGCCATGTTCAGACATGTTAGACAATGTCTAAACTGGTAAGAAAATATAAAATGAAAAATGACACAATAAAAAGGACTATGCCAAGGGAAAAGGGAAATGGACACAGGATGGGAAAATGGATCGGTAAATCTGAGTAGTTTGCTATTAATAACCTTCTGATACAAAGGTATAAATAACTTTCAGAGAACTAGCTTAGTTTCCAGTTCCTGCCTCTCCCACTCCCCACCCCCTCTCTCTCCCCCAAAACAGTCCTTTTCAGGGACAACCTTGATTGGCCTTTTTAATGCAGTGTGTGTTAAGAAAAGACCATTTGTCTATGTATATTATTATAGACACAGATTTCCTTCATGGTAGCCGTGGGTACAACCTATAGTCATTGCTGCAATAAACCGTGCCTACAGTTTAGCTAATCACATCCTTCATGGTAGCCTCGAGTACAATGACAGCAATGCTATAACTGTGGCTACAATGTTTGTCAATGAGCCCTGTGAGCCTATTCCATAGCGTGTCTAGTATCCATGGCTTTGCAATTCTTTTTATAAAGAAATACATATGTAGATATATGTGTGGTAGGTAGTCCTGTAAAGTTCTATTTTGAGATATATTGAGTGTAATCTTTGTACAAATGTATTGTAACACTTTAATGACTTTCTATTCATCAACCATAAATATAACTAAACATTTTTAAATGTTAAATATGCAAACAACTTTTTTCGTGAAAGCAATTATTTGTGGGCAATGTGATTGTGGGATCTTTTAGTTTTACACATTATACTTCATCAGCCCAATTGTCTGCATTTTTACTATCTATTTTTTACTATCTATTTGTCTCAGGTCTTGTGTGTCCTTGTTAATGAATCTCCAACGATATGGAATCAATTAACATGCGTTTCATTTTGTTTAAAGTATCCATGATTGTATTTGTTGGGAATTCCTGAGGCGGCTGTTGCCTAATCCTTCTAGATACTTTAATTACTTTGTCATCCGTTTGAAAATATGTATACATATGTTTAAACAATTGAAGATAAAATTGACCTTAAAATACTTTTGCTGGTAGCACAAACATTTAAAAACAATATTTATATTTATTTTTAGATGGTTTATATCAGTAAATAGAGGTTCCATTTTTGTCTCTCCAATTAAACTTTTTTTTCTCTACAAAATTATTAATCTGTACAACATTAATTGGTTGAGTATTAGGAATATATTCAATATTATGATAAATAAGTCACGCCTCATATTTCTGTTCTGAAGTGTATTGCATTGTCTTTCAGAGATGTTATAGTAACTGAACAGAGGTGTGAGATCCATGAATTTAATTAAGGATGCCACTGGGAAGAACATGTATTTGTATACTGTATTGTTTAGAATTATTATGGATAGTGGTCTGGTAGTGTTCTAAAATGTCGTGGCTACTGGCTATGGGTGAAGGCCAGTGGCACAGAACAAATCTATAGAATAACAAAACTCTTGAAATTCAAGGATAAAGCGTTATTGCAGGGACGTTAAAATGAGCAATACATTGTATCAAAACCTTTGAAATTCAAGAAAAAAAAAACTTTAGTTGCAGGAACATTAAGGTGAGAACTTAAAGCAACAAAACCCCTGAAATTCAGCAGAAGCCACCTTAACTTCACACCCCTGTTGAGCAGCCTATGGCCATAGATGACATCAATGATGACATCACTAGTGAAATTACTAATTACATAATCTATGACATGACTGATGACATCACAGATCACATCACTGATGCTACACTGCTGACAACACTAATTACATCATATATGATAGATTACATCAGTAATGGCAGACATAACATCATTTATAAGTTAGCTCATAAAACCTTTGATTATCTTAATGACAAGTTAGACCATCGACTTGACCATGACGAAGGCTGTGGTCATTGGCCATCAGCAAAGGTCATACCAAGTGTTGGCTGGTTAGTGTTGTACAATATATAGTGGGCCTGGCTAAAAGCTATGCACAGTGGCCCGTTACTGTTTTAAAACAAAGTTGGCAAGGTCGAAAGCTGTAGCCACTGGCCATGGCTAAAGGCTATGGCTAGTGCCTATTAATATGTTAGAATATACAGTCAGCATAGCCATTGGCTGTGGTCGATGGCCTGTATTGTGCAGATGGCCGTGGCTAGTGTATATAATATACAGTGTGCATGGCAGAAACCTGTAGCCAATGGCTGGTTAGTGTTGTATAATATACAGTGGGCCCACCCAAAGCCCATAGCTAAAGGCAATGTAGTATTTTAAAATACAGTGGGCATAGCCAAAGGCTGCAGCCAATGCCCATGGTCAAAGGCCATGGTTAAAGGTCCATTTATATGTTAGAATATATATGGAGCATGGCCAAAGTCTGTGGTCACTAGCAAGTATTGTGCTGAAGGCCATGGCTAGTGGCTGGTTAGTGTATATAATATACATTGGGCACAGCTGAAGGCCATATCCACTGGTGAAGGCCAAAGGCTATGGTTGGAGGCCTATTAGCATTTTAAAATATACAATGGGTACGGATGAACGCCAAAGACCATTACTAGTGGCTCATCAATGTGTAAAAATATATTTGGCCATGCACACTGACCATAGCTCAAGGCCACTGCTGGTTACTGTTGTAATTTTTGATGTCTTCAGTGATGCCATCTATGATGTCCCACTTTGGTAATATGCTGCACAACAGGGGCTCAGCGTTAAGTTGGGTTTAGCTAAATTTTAGAGGTTGTGTTAAGTTCTCACCTTAACACCACCGCAACTAATGAATTTTCCTTGAATTTCAATGTTTGTCTTACAATATATTGTTAACGTCCCTGCAACTATATATAGTGTTTGTTCAGTTTTGTCACTGGTATATGTCCCACTTTTTTACACCCTCACAAACTGCTGCACTACTTGTTCTCATTATACGTGGCAATACCTCTGCAATCTGTAAATATGTTAATGCAAGTCATTTTTAAACAGATTTGGCATCCCACTTTTTCAAATAAATACAAAGAGGCTTCATCAACGAAAGAGTGCTTCAACAATTACAGAAGCATCAGAAAATTCCCACATTTAATTTCCACTCCAGAAATATTTCCACGCTTCAATCAATTGGTCAAAGAACACATCAGCATTGCTGATGACTGAGATAGAATAGCAAAAGTAAAAGTTAAACCAGCTATTTTAATATTTCCAGAATATATTCCCAGTTGGATTTCTCCGATTGTGGACATTAGTCACTTCACTTTACAACCAAATCTAAGTACCATAATCTGATGACTGTATTTTTAAGACAATACCGGTTACCTCTAGTGTCTATGGAGGCACTCACTTAGATTATTTGAACATTAGACAAATATTCAGGTGATCCAAACAGCCTTTGCTTAACTGAACAAGACTGTCAGGGAAAGGAAGTTCAAGTCTTAATAAAATTCCATCAAATGTAAAAACAAAATTAAAAAAAATAAAACTGGATGGAATTTAGTTAGTAAACCACAATCTGGTTACGATCTGTGGGTAGACTTTACCTCATTTTAAAACATAATGTTAACTCATGCCCATGATGCAGTGACAGCTCGTCAGCGATTTCAAAAGACAAAGGAGGTCCTACGTGAAGTTGCTTAATGGCCACACATGGGTAAGACAGTATTTTTTATTTAAAAGGGTGGCTGGTGTGTTGTCAGTTCCAACCAAACTCTCCCAATATCACAGGGCTTCTTTAAAAAAGATAGTATTTACATAACCAGTGCTATATGTTCAGATTGACTTATTAGTTCAGTGATTCAATTTATATTTGTTTACCAAATTGCTGCCCACTCGGAGTTTGCAAGATGGAGACTGCAGCCATTTCATTAATGAACCACATCTTCTCTAATTTCCGCCTTTGTGAAAGGATTGTGTTGGACGGGGGTAGTCATTTAAGCAATAAGGCAATGACTAAGTAGTAGGACTTTTTGGGAGTGAAAACATTGCATTGTGCCTACCTCCAGGCACCATTGAAAATGAGGATACTAAAAGGGAAAAAGACAGGAAGACTGAGTTAATGTGAACCAGAGTAGGACCCGTCGTCCCTGAACAGCCCTTAATCGAATTGAGGAATTAGTTCCTTCTTACGATGAGTCAAACCCTGAATAAAAAGGAATCTGTAGTGAAATGGTAAGTACAAATGTTCAGATGAAAGGATGAATGTCTATACACTGTTTATTGAATACAATTTTATGCTTTAGCCATTCTTGTTACCAACCATTAAAGTAGAGGAAAATAGGGTAGGATTTAAAATATGTAACCTTAATATCATATCATGATATTATACTAAAACACTGCATCTACCCCCTCTCTCCTAGAGACACAATTTCATGTATTTTACAGGACGGATGATAGGGGAGAAAAGAGGAAAGATGTAAAATCCCTCACACCACGAAGGAGGAAAAGAGGAGGTGAGGACCCCAACATCCTCAGTCCAGAAGTGGTTTGTCCAGATATCCAACATTGGCGATGACCCGAAACATGAACCTAAGCCCTGTAAAAAGAAAAGGGAGAGATTAATTTTCTTTCAGAGAGAAACTTTGCATCGAAATTTAAAGAAAAGAGGTCTTAGTTCTGCATAGTACATACTAACCCTGAACACATGCCCTTCCCCTGGAGCCATTGGTCCTGGGGGGGAAGGAGGGTTCTGGAAAAGAAATCAAGAGACCTGCCGCAATTTAAAGTGAAGATGTCCGCAATAATGTCCCACTTAAATCATGCCTTGCATTTTCATCAGCTACCAAGAAAAGGGTTCACACCTTTGGTAGTTACTCTCTTCCCTGAGAGAGAGCAATTAAAAAAATGGTGCAGAGTTTCTCTGACAATAGGGAATATGCTTTGAACTGTATACTACAAGCAAGAACTGCTGAAAGACTTTGTAAAATAACATTTCAGCAGCTATTGAAAATGGTGTCGTACTAGACTGCAATATTAGAATTAAAGCGAAAAAACAGTGCCACTTCCTAGATTAGCTAGAAAATATTGCAACGTTTTAATAAAGCTTAATGTATTCACTTGTAATTTTAAGCACAAAATACAATCTTTTTCCAAAAGCATTGAACATGAAATGGACTCCTCTTTCAAGGTTATATGCCTGAAATAGCAGTTATGCCTTCATAATTGTGATTACACAATTATGAAGGCATATATTATTAAGAATTATGAAGATTACACATTGAATTGTCGAATGTAAACGTACAAGATTGTGAGCATGATTCAAAAAGAACATGTAGTTGACCCCATTTTTAAACATCGAGGGGTAACACAGCATGAGGACCAGGACCTATCGTAACAAACCGAAGCACATCCAGCGAGGCTACTAGGAAGCTCACCAGAGCCAGATATCCTCCGTTCTACAACGGGAATTACACAGTCTACCCACGGTCATCTCTGCATGCCCCACGTTCAGGGGATTATTTTGCAACATATAGATGCATTCAGCAGTCTTCTCAAGGCATTTTCACCTATGATAAGGTCACGCCCCACTCTGAAGAATTAGAGACCTCTTCTATACCATTTCTACCTGACATTGCCAACAGTGGTACTTCGTCAGTCAACATTAAAATTGGATTTTCTACCAATGGTTAGATTCTCTCACAACAACCCTGTGAAGTTTTTTATACTTGCCTGTACACTTTGGCACTTGGACTATGCCATAACAAATAAACTTACACTATTGGTGCCCTATTCAAATGAACGTTTCAACCTCTATTCTGAGTTTGACAGATGGTGAGTTACCAATATCTTTGTTTTTTTAACACGTTGAGGTGTTTTCTTTTTTTTAAACACAAGACCGGCATTTACTTAATTCAAACTACTAAAGCAGACCATGACGTTGCTCTAACCAACGTAATAGAGCACGGCACGCACACATTATATCGTGACATCACCATACAAATAGCGTCCATTTTTTTACCGCGGACATTGCAATTTTTGGGATACATTGGAATACATGCCTCCGGTTAACAGGTAAGATGAAACTCACCAATTTAGCTGGACTTGATCCAGTCCAGGAATTTTGATATATTAGGTATAATTAATAGTGGACATTCATCTTTGATGTTTATCCTGATACATTTGGGCTTATGTTCCCATAGGCTACACGCCGCAATTGATCATCAACAACAAGTTGAAGCCACCAGTGACCATACTCTACCTTTAAAGCCACATTGATTTGAATGGTGGCAAGAATCTTTTTATCCATTTACAGACATTGGCCATCAGGTTTGTTCTAAATCAGCATTCTAGGACCAGCCACTATAACATCCATAAATACCTTAAAACCTATTTTCATAGATGTGACATAAGGGCTTTTTCAGCCCCAACCTTGTTGATTAAGTGATTGACCAGTCCAGACACTTAAGAATTAGCAACCACCTTTGTGAGACTAATACACAGATTTACTTTGGACTACCACACCAAGATAAAGACTACACTAAAACATAACCTTTTATATACACGTGGATTAGATCATTTCATATTGTGAGCAACCTATTCTCATATGTGCATTATTTATAGGCTCATTTTATTGATTTTAGGCTACTTGACAGCCCACAAGTAACCTGTCGGTACAAGCATTACAATAATTGATTTGAATTGGAAAACAGTGTCAAAATTGAAAATAGAGTACCTGGTATGGCAAGTGGGGGACGAGAGTACTTGCCCACATCATGTAGGCGAGGAATTCTCCCTGCCATGCAGAGGGATCAATTGATTGGGAGAGATGGGCACCAGCTGCGATCGGGAATTGTCTGTTACAAGAGGTTGGCAAAGGAACCGGAAGTCTAACATAAACCAGAACGTTTTAGATGCAAGATATATATAGAACAGCTGGACTGAACAATGGAAAAAGTAAGGGGGGGCTGACCTGGGCAAGAATAGAATAAAAGGTGCCCTTCCGGTAATGGGTATCTGACTAAGAACAGATGGCTCGATTAGACTTCCACCTTATAGAAACAAGAGAATAAGACTTAAAGAACAAGAAACCCCCGGTGAGAGTAAAGAGGAGGAGGCATGGAACAAGGCAACCACTTACCGGTCGTCCAGTGTGGAATCTTCGTTTGACACCACAACGGCAGCGTATTGCCCCAAGAGGTAGTACCTGATGAAACAAGGATGTAGCGAGAGTGACCAACAGTCTCAAGTCCCAAAGGGTCACCGACAGCAGGCAGAAGCCTAACAGGTTCTAAGTGCCAGGGTTGGAAGTCCAAAAAGTTCCTGCGCTAGACTTGGGGCAATACAGGTGTGCAGTGGCATCAGGTGGAATTTAAGGTCTATATCCAACCCAAGGAGTTGGTGGTTTGGTAACCGGGAAAGGGGTTACTTTGTTTAACAATCCTTGTTCGTGTTGGTGCAGACTGAATCGGCAGGCAGAGGCAAATCGTTAGTGGTCTTGGTTCGTTCTTGGCAGTAGTCAGAATAGGATAAATAATCAACAGAAAAGGCAAGGAAACAAGGGTAGGCAAGACAACAAGACCTCAGGAAATTAGTATGTGAAAGGGACAGCGCCTGATTTCAACAAAATCAGAAGCACCGGGTCTCAGAAACCCGGAAGCTAAATATTCTTTGCTGGGAAACAACAGCCACAAATCTTAATGCGTACGTTGGAATGTATCGGGTGCCAGAGTCGCCATGGTAACCTCCAAGTTGTTTGAGGATTACAGCAAGAGCAAGGGGGCAGGGTTGTCAGAGTATGTGCATGGCATTGTTTACCAGGGAACAATGTGAGAGAGCTCATTGGTAGTGGGCTACAACGCCTGGGGACCTGGTGTCTGCTACCTCGCATAGTCGTGTCCCCACTAAGTCTAGTAGGTACATTTTTGGAATGCCTAGTAGGTAACGCCCGTCCCGAGGATGGAATCCTGACAGAGGAATTGGACATCCAGGTGAATATTTCTATTAATTGGACATGACAATATAATGATCCAAATAGTCTTAGGAAACTAAAATGTTATCATTAATTATACATTATAGATCAGCCAAGTAAACAGAAGAAGGTGAACAACTCCTGAAGAAGTGGGATATCTAACCACGAAACGCGTAGAGTGTTACACATGAGCATTTTTCAAAACTACATACAGTTTGTGAACTTTTAAACATAAGTGAAGAATCTGATGAGTATATTCATTTACCCTGAAGGAACCATTGAGCATTGAGATTTGAGTTTTGTTGTTCTAACCAGTTCATATGCTTTCCTATGAATTAATAATGTTCTGTGTATGAAGAAAAATAGGTGTAACCTAGGAATATTGAATCAAAATTTCATGTGTGAAAAACTACATGTACAACTGAAGTAAAACCTAAACCAGTTTACAAAAAAATTGAATCATAAGTGACTTAAAAAAACCTTTTTTTGAAAGAATATTTCTTTTAAAAACATATTACGCTAATTTACATATTGTTTGTGTATACAATAACCCAAGGTGTGCAGGGGATGGGAGACTTCCACAAGTGTGTGGACATCTGTTGGTTTGGCATCACAGAAGATGATCACCACTGCAGCAGATGGCCTAGGGATAGGAGGTTGTGGAAAACCCTCCATGGTGGACTGCACATCCTCAGGTCTCTGGGCCAGGGGTGAAGCCTAAACACCCTATACAATGCCCCACCTGACCCCATAGGCTGGGCTGCAATAGCGCCCTTTCCCACTTCCACCCCATCACTCAAGAAGCCTCCACCCTAGCTGGCCCCTGCATAGCAGCATCTTGTCCCACCACTGCTGATTAGTACCCCACAGCAACCACCTCCTTGGACATACCGTCAGCAGCCTTGCCCGATGGAATCGGCGCTCTCCCTGTCACATCGCTCTCTGAAGAGGGAGGAGTCAATGATCGGTGGCCAGGGTTTGCATCTTGGTCTGGCAGCCTTGTCCCTGACCCTGCTCCTCTGCTCCACAGCACTTCAACCCTCTACGCCATCTGAAGCAACTCTGGAAAAGGAGACAAAGAAAATAGACATCAAAGTTAGAGAGTCAGGGAAAGACTGCATGCCAGTGCGCTTAGGCCACTTATTCCTATGTGGTGTGCTGCAGAGCTAGTGTCGAGGTTCAACCCTTAACCTCAAATATTAAACAATTAGAAAATTAGACAAGCTACTCACTCTTGCCACTAACATTAATATTGAATGAGCATATGATCAACAAGAATATCAATACAATAGTTAGGTATTCAAAATTGCTGGGCTTATGTTCTTTTCTTCTGATCTGAACCAAAACGTCTTTCGACACTATGGGCCTCATTACGAGTCTAGTGGTTAGCCTGCAGGTGGCCGCCGGTCTCGTAAAATGTTACGAGTGCCTAAATTCCTGGTGCCACCGGGAGATTCCAAGTCTTGTGGCCTGGGAAGTCAGGCGCCTGTAAAAGGTAAATCCACATTCCCATAGAGTCTTTTAAGACTCTATGGGAGTGGGGATATGGAAGCATCAGCACTGTTGCCAACAGTGCCCGTGTTTCCATGACTAGTCTGCCTACTGTGTCCACTGCGTCCGGCAGGGTCAGACCTGTTGGGCACAGTGGCTCAGGCAGGCAGACTCATAGATTGACGGTCCGGAAACAAGGGTGCCGGTGAGTTTACCGGCACCCTTGTTTCCGGACTGGCAAAGTTATGAGGCCCTTGGTCTTCCTCAAGGTGATATTAGAATAATATGAGATCAACTTTGTATTCCCAAATACAAACAAAATTAAAAATAAATACCAGAGTCATGGTTTGGGGACAGGCAAATGAAAAACAAAAACATGGTAGAAAACTAGCATTCGAAACACAATTACAACTAAGTATTACCAAAAAATCATTGTCAATCTTGGTATTAATGTTTCAATTAGCTCACCTAGTTGAGCTCTGTAGGTAACAAGTGACCAATTGTTTTTGACAACCAATAAAACAAAGGTGAAGCACCGAAAATCCCATTAAAATCAGTATACCAAAGTTAGTTTAACATAAGGTTGGCATTGTAACCATGCAAGGTGACTAGGCCCTTAAAGTGATTGAAATATTTGAAAGTAAATAATAGTGTTATTGATGACACTGAGTGCTCTCCAATGTGAGGGCGGTGAAAAATAATATTATTGAGCTCACCTGTGGTAATAGAGGGGAATATCCCGAGGATCAATATAAATAGAACAAATGTAATCAATTGTTTCCGAACTCCAATACATCAGGTCTGAACCATATTGTTTTTAGCATAAGAGCACTTACCCAATAAATAGAGGATAAAGTTCTGCTGTAACTTGATGGTATCTTGGTTTAATGTACCAGTTAAATCTTGAATTGCTGCAAAAATCATCAAGAAACATTTTTAATTTTAATCTTGTCATTAAAGGAATATGCGAGATTCTTGGAGTTTAGTTGTCGCCAACTTACCTCTAAGACTTGGTTCTTCCTTAAATCGAACAATGGTAGTAGGGGTTCCCTCATGGTAGGACCAGATATATAATGCTGCAGAAGGCAGGAAAATAAAATGCGTAATGGCACCGATTGTGGAATTAGCATCTCACATATTTACAGCTATTTATCCCCATTAACTATCTTCTAAGCCTATCTTATTGGGATTAATCTGAAGACATTGATCCTTCTCACAAGGCGCTGATCCTATGCCGTGTTTGGTTGTGTCTTGTTGCTACCTTACATTCCACTACTTTTTTGTCTGCCCCAAAGTAACAAAATTATATAATTAACTTGTGGTTGCTTCAATAGAAGCACCAGAAACTTTTAAATAGTTTGCTTGGTCATTGGACTTTTATTTGATGCAATTGGTATTTTAATATACCTTATTTGATTATTTCAGTTGCTTAATTCAATTTGTTTGTTCCTCTCAATTTGCTCATTCCTCTACACATCGTTCATCTATCAAGGTGGACCTTTGGTAGAAAGTATTGATCTGTAGAGATTGAATAGAGGATAAAGTATGAATTAATTCATTTAAAATAAAATTGTCTATTCATAACTTCAACGGACACTATGATGTATCAACCAGGTGTTTATCCGTGTTACATCTCACTAGGAAAAACTATTCTATTTATACTAACAGCAGTATTGCTCTAAAGGCACAAATCACTGATACATCATAACGTAATTTCTCAGTCTCTCCAGTATTCTCAGGAGATTCAAATATTCTCCAATACACATCTTGATATTTTTGTGTAGTTTGATTTTTGTAAAAGGATGTAAAGCAATGAGAACATAATCTGATTTTATATTTACTACATGTCTGTTTTGTGCTAAATCTAGGTCAGGGACTCGCCTGGCATCTTCTAAAGCTCTAATGTTCCTGAAATTGATAGTGTGGTTTCCTGCAAAACAAAATAGAGTCCTTGTATTTGATGCAATGTGCAATGACATCATTACGCAAAGCGTTGTAGATGACTCGTATGTGAAACCGCTGTTATGCTGCTGTAGAGGAGATCCCAAATAAAGCCTGCACTCACCATTGCTCATTTGGAAGTACAAGGAACATTCACACCAAAATATGTGACGTCTGATGAGCAAATAAAACAGCAGAGAGCCGCAGTAGGGCTCTGCCCAATACCCATCAGAAGAGCAACACCTATTGAAGTACCAATACCCAGACAACCATGGACAGTAAGGCATCCATTGAGAAAACCCTACCAACAAAGGAGACAAAATGAAGATTGCCCAAGTACCGTCCCAGAAGAAACCAAAAAGGCCTTAATGGAAGATGAATGGTGATATCACGAGAGCCCGGACGGACTCACAGATCGAACAAATGACGAATCAAGAATGACCCAAGGAGCCGAAACGCCCTGAGAAAAGAGATTGTGAGCTTAAAGTGATAGAAAGCTATCAAAGTGTAAAAGAGTTAAGCTGTAAGCAACATGAATACAGTCAATCTGTTTACGCCTGTACATATGCTTGAAACCACAAGAAAGATAAGAAAATAGTGCAGCTTGCTATGCTAAGTAGAAGAATAGCGTGGCAACCACCATTATACATAATCTACCTCAAAACAAAGCACAGTATTATAAGTGCAATTCCACTTTGCACGAAAAGCAGAATCAACTCAGGTTACTAGAGGCCAAGCAAGACAAGATTCATATTCTAGCAAAATGAGAAGAGACGGCTGAATCGAAACTCAGCAGATGCAACTTGTGCCAGGAGATCCAAGGTCATGCCAATAGGAGGAACAAACAGTAGCTACATCTAATTGAAACTCAAGAACATAATATCCTGTCTTTGAAAGGTCAAGATAAAGAAGCGTAGGCAGGTGGCAAGCCGAATAAGAATTAAATGCACAAATCGAGGGAAACTAAGCAAATTCATAGTGTCTGCATCACGTGACCATCCGAGCGAGGAGAAGCACGAGTTCACACCTACACTTGCATCAGCCCAGGAAGAGTTATTGGAACTGTCCCAGACAGAAGATGCAGTTTCGAGACCAACCACAGTAACATAATTGACACATTACTGTTGAAGTGATGATTCACTGTAACCTTAACGGAGGAAGGCCGGGTAGCTGAGGTGGCACCCTGCACCTGGCTGACCATTCTGCGTGCTGCTAAGCAGAGTGGAAATGTATGCATGGGGTTGGTGCCAATCCAATCACAATGGACCAAATAATCTAGGGTACTATAGTTAGTAGATCATCATACTTTTAGTGACGTCTACAGTAGTCATTTGGAAGGAAGGGCTTGGACGCCCACCTGACTATTTACCCAATCCCCTCACTCCGTTACCATATACAGATATAGCAACTATATTAAAGTTACTTTTTCCGAACCAATAGAAATGCTTATTAACTTTTGAGTGTTACACGTCACTTATGACGAATTTTCAGCATAAATGATGTGTTTTTTATGAAGTTCATTGAAGTTGAAGCGAGACGGACTATTGCATCGCTGCTGATTGCAATGACTTCCCGTTTTTTGTACTTGTCATTAAACAGACTCCCTTTGCCAAACCATTGAGTTGTCCTTATTGATTGGTGTTGGAGTAATACATCTGCACCCCCATCCATCTCAAGGTGCAGCTATCTGATCTTAAAGTACTCTTGGAGCAAACCTCGGCTCTTATGGCCGGCCGGGGGTCTCCTGAGTACACTGGGATGATTTATTAAAAATCTACTAAAAATAAAGCTGAAAACTTTGTTCCGAAAACCAGTGAGAATTGTCTATGTTGGAAAAAAAATACCAAGATTGTGCTTAACCCATAGGAAGAGCACTTTATGCTTTGTGGCTTATAACTTTTCCCAGTTGGATGAATCCTCATGCAAGTTTGCAAACAAAAGTATATGGCCCTCTCATATTGATCCTGTGAAGTTTGGTGAGGTTTTGTGCAGGAAGGCAAAGCTACAGGGGGGTTCCCAAAATGTGTGGTTTTTCCCATAGACAAAATGGAAAAAAGATTTTGCTCACCTACAACCCAAACTGCAGGAGGGATTTTCACCAAATGTGTGGCAGGAGTGGCGACTTGTTCCCGAAAGCGTGCTTTTGTAGATTAGGTGTAAATCCATCCAGTAGTTACTTTTTAAAAGGCCAAAAAGTAGGTAAAAATACTTGCTTCCTGTTCGGTCCATGGATGGTCTTTTGATTGGTCTAGAGAGTGACGTAATGTCCATGGACATTGGACACGCCTGCTGATTGGTCAATAAAAGATGTGAGGTGCGTCTGATTTTTGGAAACACCTACCATGTTGGATTCACGGATAGTGGCTGGTGTCCACATGCAGCACCGTAAAAACATATTGAAGAACACAACATTGCACTTGTTAAACTAATGAAACAATCCCTGGGCAGGTGACGGGTGATGAGGATGGGATATGACCTTAAAAAGGCAAAAAAAACTGATGCCTTTTTAACTCCAATATCCGCAAACAGTCTGGATGTCTGAGGCAGTCCTGTGATGTTCATGAACATCTGCGATATCCAGACACATCTATGCCTATTGATGCATTACAGGGTTGGTGACAGTTTTTGGACGGCTTATAACTTTGGCACCGCTCAATGAACCTGCATGAAAATTTGGAGTTCCATTCTAGACCGGTCTCCATATGGTTCTGCAAAGTGTGCAGTTGTTTTGCCAAGACGTAACAAAATAAGAGGGGTGGGTCCCAAAATATTTGAAGGGATTATAAATGTGGTACCATTGGATGAATCTGGACAGACGTTGGCAGAAATATTTTAGACTTAGATGTCAATGTGTTTGCAAGGTTTGGTGGGATTTTGCCAACAGGCAAAATTAGATGGGTTCTCAACATTTTTAGATGGCTTAGAACTTTGCCGTTTCACGAATTTGCAGAAATGTTTTCAGAGAGATTATAGACCCAATCTTGAATGTTTCTGCAAAGTCTGAATGGATTGTCAAGTGGGGGCCAAGTTATGATTATTTTATGTACGTACATTTTGACACTTTTAAAAAAATATATATGGGCGGATTTGCAGCAAACTCATTCAAGGAACATTGGCAAGGACCTGAAAGCATGGTTTTGCAAATGTGTCCATGTTTTATTTTTTGAAAAGTGTCATAATGTGAAACAAAACAAATGATATACCTTTGGTTACTGAGGATATAGCCTGTGGCCAGGTGCAGAGGCCAGATTGTCCTGGTCATGGCCTCAGGCAATGACCCAGACAATCGGGGCATTGGCCATGACCAGTGGGGACTAGCAATGAGGTTAAGGCAGGCATGGCCACCTGGGAACAGTCGTTTGGTAAACATTTTTGAGAAATTGGGATAGGTTGCAGTGGGAAAATGAAATTCTGCTTGTGGGTACAGGTTGAAATGCAAGATGGGATTGCTGCAAATATGGATGAGGAGATTCAGCAAGAACTTCATAGCATGGTTTTGCAAATATGTGCAGTATTTTATTTTTTTGAAAGTGTGAAAATGTAAGTAGACAAAACAGTGATAGAACACTAGTGTTTGGGCAAGGTGCCTGGCCATCAGCAAGGAGAAATGTGTACTGTAATTTTCTTATTGGGGCATGAGCAAAGTGGTAGATTTGAATGGGAAAAAAAAAAATTCTGCTTGCCATTACATCCTGCAGTGGTGCACTAGATTATAACAAACGTGCGCGACGAGCATTAACAAGGGCCTAAAAGCATGTTTTTGGAAATCGGTCTAATTTTCCCCAAATGTAATAATGTAAGTAGAAAAACTAGGGATATTAATTTGGTGTCTGGGTAGCAGGGCCTGGCAAATTAAAATGTGAACTCAGATTTGCTTAATGGCAAATGCGGCATGGTTGAACACCATGGCCCATGGATTGGGAGATTGGACATGGCTGCAAGCAATGAGCACTGGCCATGGACTACATTAGGGTATAGTGAACACTGAGCTAGGATGCTGGGTTGGTGCACTGAATAGGGGGGTGCAGGGGGGGGTTTGGTTTGGCTGGGGTCATAGTGGAGCCGTTTGCCGTAGGCAATTGAACTTTGATTTTCCCTGCTGATAACGACAGACATAAGTATGTGTTGCAAAATATATGTTTCTTAAAGGAGGTTTATAGTTTTTATATATATGAAATTGAAATTAATAACATTTTTTATAACTTCTATATAGTGATGTAACACCATAAAACATTTTCACTTATAAAAACCTATTAAATTAACAAAAAACATGGTTAAAGGAATGTTACAGTTAAGATGCATCCCACCCTTTGGACTCCTCTCCTCCGGTAGTTATCCAGTGGTGCCCCATCTTGGCTTCTGAAATGCAGATGCCAAAGATGTGTGGAACAGTGTTAAGTGGCAGTTGGTGTGTGGAAGCTTTACATGTACAGTTTTTGGAAGTGATTGGTGGATGGACATATGACTGTTTGAAAGCAGGTGTTGAGGGATTGTGACAAATATAAAATTTAAAAAAGGTAGAAGGGCTGCCCTGTCCGATGGTGTGCGTGTGCCATCCGGGTCTTTTAATGATCCATGCCCAGGAAAGGGGACTGGATAATTATAAAGGTCCACCGATGATGGTCCTTATTGTATGCTACAGAAAAGTATTTGTGACATAAAATTGTTTGTCTGTTTATATTTTTCTCTAGTATACAACTGTCCATTAGCACCCTGTGTGGGGGAGCCAGCCAATCAGGTGGCTAAGAACGCAGGCTTGAAGTGCCAGTACAAACGTACGTACCATGCAGCCTGACGGCCAGCTCTCCCTGGCGCCATCTCCCCCCACCACCCTCTGTTCCATTTTCTTTTTGTTCACCCCCTTTACTTACCTTAATTCATCGGTGGCAGGTGCCGCTGCCACATTCACTCCTTCCCTTCGCTTCCCACAGGCTGCCATGGAAGGGGAAGAGGGGCTTCGTACAGAGCACTGCCTTCCCTTTCCATAGCAGCCATCTTGAAAAAGGATTTTGCTTCCTACAGCAGGGGCTGGAACAGAGGACACAGACCATATTATGTCTATTATCATAACACAAAATGCTTATGGAAATGGAGAATCTTATTGCGTCTATCTACTTTATTGAGAAATGTAAAGTAGAAGGAGCCTATTAGATTATTGCTTTTAGTTTTATGTTTTAACTGTGAAAGATGGTTCCTAAAGGAACTTTTTTTGGAGGAGAAGAAAGAAAGTATAGAGGGTAGGTGTACATAGGAAGATGTTGCGCCTGTGTTACATCCAAGGCAGTGTTTTTCATGCTCCTTGATAACAGCTTCAAAAGTACTTCAAAATTTCTCCCCCCTGCATAGTGGTGTGTTGCAGTATTGAAGAGAATTGCTGTTTCCGAAAAAATATGGAACAGCAGCCTCTTATCACTTACAAGGAGCTGGTGGGATTTTGTGTCCCACAGAAGTAGGCTGTGTGGTTACAGTATTGGTTGCGGAAGATGAGGTGGAGGAAGACAGCCTACTGCTTGCTGAGAAAGGAACAACCTTTCTGAAAGCATTGCAGTGGTTGGATTTGGTGTGGTGGTGCATAGAGGTGGTCCCATACGAGTACTGTAAAGGTAGTTCGCAAATGAGTAAGCGCTGCACTCTGCATTTCACTTTGGTAGCTGTAGCCTTTGGTACATTCCCAACAGTGGAAAAGAAAAGCCACACCCACGATTCTATCTGGGTGCTAGAGGTAGGCACTTCCTCTACCTCATCTTCTTGGCCCTCTTCTTTGTCTTTGGAAGTACTGCACTTTTTAGTTGTGTAGGACCTCCAGCTGGTGGTGGTGGTGGCTCTTGGGGAGGAGAGATGGCAATACATGATGCCATTTTTAAGATAAATAGCAGTTTTGCTAATATTCTTCCAAGTATGTATTCTGTGCTAGATTGTTATTGGATAATGATTAAGACTGTGTAGGAGATGCGCTAGTGTACATTATGAGCTTGAAAGTTTGTAGATCAGCAGAAAATGCAGTCCTGAACTGTTTGTGATGCAGGGACCCATTTGCGAAGTGCAAACGCGTTCACGAACACATCATGCTGTGCATGTCCGCGTGGTCACGTGACAGTGTCCAGAAAGTCTGCGATTATGTCAGACGCTCACGGACGTGGACAAACACAAAAACTGTGAAAAGTTTCAAAAAGTGTATGGAAGTGTTACAAATTTTGCTGGAATGTGAGGAATTGCAGATTTCTAAGGTGAAACTTTGTAAATTGGACAAACATGTTGCTATTTTGGGGTAAGTATGATATTTGTAAGTTGAAGGAAAAGTGTGCACTGGTAACAACCCATGAAATTAACCTATAACATCACAAATCTGGGCCACTTTTTGTTCATTGACATATGTAGGTCATGTGATTTTGTTCACTGATAGAGACAATTATGCAAATTAAGAGGTGTTACATACGTACACATTAACCTTTTATGGTGTTAATGCACTTTCCTTGGGATTTGGCCTCAGTTCATGGTATAAATACATGGTGAAATAAGCAAGCCTCAAACACACAAATCGTGTGTACTTCATGATGAAGTGAAATGTAACTGTCATTTTTTGGTGGTGTTCTTTCTTTCCTCCTTAAGTTTCCTGGTGTGTGCCTCAGATTTGTATGCATTATATGACCTGATGTGTATTGTTTCTACTAGCTCAAGTATGTAGTAAGTCTTCAATTATTAGCTATTTATTCCATGTTTATCATTACTGAAAACTCTGATAAGGTACCATTCAATTACCAAATTACAAAAAGTGTAATTCTGTAGTGCATGCTGCAGCCATTGTCTATGTATGATTAGGTTCCTGTATTAACAACAAGACTCCAATATTAGGTTTTGTTGAGATGAGTACATCCTTTAATACATTAAGTAGTTCATGATACAATTCCCGATCACACCTGACATCTTGTTACTAACATTATAAAACACAACCATAGAGACCTATCACAATTAATTTCATATATGAGGTCATCGGTGATGTCAACAATGACATTTATTTGATATGCTATCTTTAATGTCCTGGGTGTTAGTCTTAGCAGTGCACAGAGGTGGCACAAGTTATGATTGCTTAGCATACCATAACTGGTGAATTTTAAGGGTTTTTCTTTTACTTGTAACCATAACATCCCTTTAACAAAGATTTTCCACTGAATTATAACAGTCATTTTTATTCTTGTAAACATTGCATTCTAGCAATATGGGTAACTGGTTCAAGACCACTCTATGTAAACATAATATTATGTTCATAATGTGAGTCAATTACCAAAATTACAGCATGGAGTAAATAAAGTGAGTTGTAAGTGGGGTTTGTAATAGCAACTATGATAATCCAAATCAATTGTTTGTCTTGTAATATCCATTCAAATGTTCACATATTCCCCCATGAATTATTCATATATTGTATTTGATATTAAAGAAAAGACCAAATCTTACTTTCCCGGTTTAAGCCAGAAAAACATGTGTCCATGTACATGATCCATTTTGCCTCTTGTCATAGATTTAATTCTCTGTTGCCTCCATTAATTATTTGTACTGTTGTCAATCCCAAGAATCGCAACTTCTCTGTTGGTTGTCCCAAATGTTCTTTTTGACAGTGTACAGCCATGGGATATTTATTGTCTCTGAAAAAAATTGTATGTGCTAAAAAGTTCTGATCATTAACTTTCGTTTGTGTATAGGTAGCAACCTATATACCATTTTCAACTGTGGCATTCAATTCCATAAACAACGTATTTGATATCACAGATAAAGCGTTTAATTTCTTATATTTTGCCATTGAGAAGCTTTACTGACTTAGTCTTGTCCAAGATTTGGGTACACGCTTTGCATTTGATACATTTGTCATTTCCTTTAGGCAGTGGCTTTTGCCAATAAGAACACCGTGCCATGTTTTGTCTGGTTCCAAGAAACGCAGACTGAGACTTGTTTTTAACGTAGTCGGCAAAGTGGCATCATCATTACTAGCCTATAATTTTCATTCCACTGTGTTGCTGTGGTTTTTTCGGATGACATGCTTGGTGTCATTGATGTATGACAGGTTTTGTGGTAGAGGATTAAGGTACAAGTCTATTCTGAGATTCTTTCAGTTATTAGAGCCAATCCCATTAATTATGGGTCTGAAAGGAGAAACAAAAAAAAAGTTGAATGTTTTTAGGAATATTTGGTAGAAAAAAAAAAGATTGTGGCTATTATTTTGTGTTGAATGTTCATGAAATCAAAGTCATGGTCATTGAATAAAATCAAGTATGCCAATTTTTGCTTAATGTATTCCAATTTGCAATAACAGTTGGTAACGGATTAGAATCCAATGTTGATAGCAAAGATTGTTTAGTAGTTTGTTGGCTTCAGCTATAAAGTCATTTATTCATGAGGACAATTTTGCCACCTTTGTCCATACTTTTGACAATGATCTTTGTTTTTTCTAAGTTCTTGTAAAGCTTGTTTTCTTCAAACGTAAGATTGATTTTCGTGGAGTTGTGTAAGTAGTTGTGCCTTAGATTTTGTATTATAGCCTGGTTGAAGAGATCAATCACATTATCTTCTGACTGCGTTGGCATGAATTTAGATGTCAGGGTGCTGTCTTTAGTGATGTGAGTATCTATGTCTTGTTCTCAAACAAATTGCTCCAAATCACAGTCTTCGTCTATACCATCCAAGTTTTAAAATGTTTTTTTTTCAGCTATAGCCACAGTTACTCCAGATTGTATTGATTTGGGTTCCTTTGGTTTGTCTGATGTGGGTGCAATGTCAAAGAATTTCTTTAACTAACGTCTGCAAAATGCATACATGTCTATGTTTGCATAGTATCCATGTGTTGGTTGGCCTATAAGACAGTAATTTATTGAGACCCGAGATGTGGCTTGTAGAAAGTTGTGCATCTAAGATTTATAACTAGGTTTTCTTGTTGTACCACCTCATTCCTCTTGATCTTTTTGTAACTTCTGTGTCTTCTTCTGTGCGTTTTCCCTGCTTGTTTGCCTCTTTGGCATTTTTTGTATTGGTCATGGTAGAGGGACCTTTTGTAGGTCTTCCTGTATTGAATGTTGGTCTTTTGAAATTTAGTTTGTGTCTTTTGAATTCCTCTATAAAAAGACATATTTTCTGTGATAGTGTTTGTTTGCTCCAATTCGACATCACTGCTTTCTGTGGATTCTACCTCAGGTGATGATGCAGACAATGCTTTTTTCTACCAGTGTTCTAACTGTTTTTGAGACCGGTTTTGGATTATATTTCGTCTCATATATCTACTATTTAATGCTGTAAAATGGCATGTCTAGGAGTCTACAACTTTTCCATTTCATAAATCTGCATTGGGCTGAAAGCCACCAAGTATGATGACACTGTTTGTAATGACCAAAACAGCATGATATATTGGGGTTGTTACTATATTCCCCCCCATGATTGCATTATGGATTTCTACTCATTATGAGTACTGTACAGATACAGAAATTAAGTCCAGGGTTCATAAAAATATATGTCTATTGTCCATTGACAGCGAATAGTAAAAATCTTACCTGTGGTACGACAGGATGTCCTGTAGGAAATCATCCCAGGCAACCCGTGCGCAAGGTACACATGGTGCCATTTTGTTCCATTGTTGCACAATCATGCGTATGACATCACATGCACGTTGCATGTGACAACATCCTCACTTCATGTCACCATTGACAGAAACGAGCTGTGACAAGTGTCCTTGTGGCGATACCAGTGCACAAGAAAATAAAAACTGTTTTAATTTGGCATGTTAGCACTAGATTCGGGCTGTGTGGTTGAGTATTGTAAAGTCCACCCTTGTTACTAAGGTCTATAACTCCAGCGAACCTGACCAATCAGATTCTTAAAATGTCTAGTTGGGACCTAATGTAGGCTGTCTATTATAATTGTAGAGCTATTGATATAGCATTCTAAATTCTCCTGACTGTAAGGTACCACATGATACATCATGTAGGGATCATTGAGAACTGTTAGGCCATGAGTAACATTAAATGTGAACTGAATAAAATGTATGCATCTAAAGTGTGCTCTTGACCATTACTGTCATCAATTGGCATTTGGGACGATTGCTACCTACAATACAGACATTCATCAATCCGTATCCTAACTAGGTACACAATCTTTGATCTGCCTAATAATTACAGTCCCTGTGATAGTGACCCTGTAGCTATGGTTAAGTTGCTCAAACCATAGGAAGAGCACTTTCTGGGTGGAATATAAATTTGTACCCTCTAGATGAATGCTAACCAATCTTATAAACAGTATGTGGTCCCCTTGGCTTGATTATACTAAGTTTTGAAAGATTTAGCACGGGGGGGCAAAATTATAGGGGTGCCAAAATGTGTTTTCCTCATAGACACAATGGAAAAATAAAAAAATAAGAAAGGTGCTCACGTTTACAGCCGAGACCTATGGACGGATGTTCACCAAATTTGTGCCAGGAGTGGTGGCTTGGTTCCGAAAGCATGCTTTTGTAAATTTGGTGTAAATCCATCCAATAGTTTTTTTTTTCAAAAGGACAAAAAAACTAGGCATAGAAAATGTTGATAAATGGGTTCAGTCCACAGACTCACTTCCCTATTTGGTCTGTGGAAACCCCCTGGACCAATCAGGGGGTGGCGTGATGTCCGCAGACTTCGAACGTGCCTGCTGATTGGATGGTGTGAAGCAGGAGGTGGGATATATTTTTGGAAGCATTGGCCATGTTGAATCCGTGGACAGCGTCAATGTCCGCGGATAGGGCAGTGGGTGGAAAAGTATGGAAAACACATTTAGGGTTATTTGATGGCCGAAAAGAGGGCCTGGAATGGGTGGGGGGGGGTGTTTGAGTGGAATAGAGATAATATGGGGCTGTTTGTCTAGATTAAAAATGTGGGGGCCGGTGCCGCCCGATCAACGGACACTGCGGTAGGCCACAGACAGCGCTGTGAACTGGCAGCTTGGAAAACACAGTTATTTGATGGCTGAAAGAGGGTATATAAAGGGTAGGGAATGGAATGAAGATTATATGAAGCTGTTTGTATAGGTGAAAATAGGGTTTGCATGTGCCACAGACTCCACTGTTTATTTCAATGTCCGTGGATACCAATTCAATGGCTGCGGTTTCAGGGTGAGTTGTTTAGTTGATCATGCGTTCCAAAACAAGGGGTAGCCTGTATTTGCAGGTGTGCTGCATGTACTTGTTAGAAAGTACAATTATATTGGGGTGGTTGTGGCCAGTTTTCTGGGGGCCTGGCTGTGGGCCATGGCCCCAAAAATCTGGCCACAACCATTATAGTAATCATAGGTACTGTATGGGGAGTAGATAGTATGTGGTATTTATGATTGTAGATAAATGGAGGATAGTGCTTATGGAATATGCATTTGTTTACAGTTGGTACTGTAACTTAGGTGTAATAAAGTAGTAAAGCTGGAATCTCTGGTTGCAGAGAGCGGAGAGTAGAGACAGGCGGATTTCTGTGAAAGAAAACGGTATAAATTTGTTAAGCAGGATGTTAGGCAGAATCCTAAGCAGTTCCCTTAGGGAGCACTACAGAAGATTAGGACTACAGGTATATGCAATAATTTCCCTTTGGTATCAGTCTGTACCACACAGATTTAGTTGGTAGCTGTGGCTGAGCAGTCAGACTCTCAAGAGGGAGATGAGCAGTATTCAGGGTTTACACCATAGGACTACAATACTATGGAACATGGAAACACTGACCAAAGCTTTGTATCAAAAGGAATATATTTATTTTACACACTTCTAGTTCAACACATAAATCACTATCCTTAAAGCAAGTTAAAACAGTCAAGATAAAATTACACAATGCCCCGTTTAAATTGTAGACAAGTTTGAGCAAGAGTGAAAACTGAGCAAAAAGGCACAGTGTAAACCAAGCAGAAATGGCACTAACAATTTCTCAAAAGGGAGGGTAAGGACAAGTTATACAGATTCAGACTCTAAAACACACCAGCAACACTTCCCAAGTAGATTAGGAAAAGCGGTACTTTTAGCATATGAAATACTTGGTGAAAATCAAGCAAAATGGCCCTTCACAATATTTGAAAAGGGAAGGAGGGTGGTTATAAGAGTTTTAGGTGCACCAACACATTTCTTGATGAAAAGCAATCTAGAGAAGGCAGTTGTAACAGATTTAGCCAGAGTCAACAGGCCTGTATCAGAGTCAGTTGTACAAGGCAAAGTGCCCAGGATCAAACAGTTCTAGTAGCTGCAGTCAAGTCTTTGTTTAACGATTTTGAAAAGGCGGTTGCAGAAGGTAAAAGACAATTCTAGATGATAGGGGCGGCCAACCCAGAGGTAAGTAAAGGATTTAAAACACCTTTAGCAGTACGCAACAAAACAGGAGGCCTGGTGGAACAATGTACATTTCAAGTGGAAGAGGCTCCTGTGGTGGCGGTAGTTCCTGCAGTTCGGGAGATCCAGCAGAGGAAGAGAGGCTCTCGTCATGGAGGAAGGTTTGAGTCACTGCACTGCCCAGGGATGAAGCCAGCCGCGGTGCTGCCAAAACTGGAATAAAACTTATGCTCCTTTAAATCGTGGTCGTGGTGGACGGGTGCCTAGCTTTCCGGTCTCCGAGTGCAGGGAACTGGCGATTCAAACAAGGCAGGTCCTGAAAGGCGATTGGTGAACTGGTTGGCCCCACCAGCTCAAGGGAAAAAGACTCTTGCAGGTGAAGATTTTCTCAAGTGGTGAGGATCTGCAGCAGGTCTTCACCGGTGGTTCAGTCGTAGAGGTCTTCAGCTTCTCTCCTCTTCGGGTTTTAGTCCCAGTCGCGACGGAAAGACCCCCATTCATACAGCCTAGCTTCACTCACAAAGTGGGGTGGCTATCCTGGTGGGATAACCCCCCCAGCCTATCAGGGCAGAGTGTGACTTCGGTTGCCTAGGTAACCATGTTCATGGTGCCTATTCCCCCTCCCACATATCCCGTCGACCCCAGACTCAGTGGCGCCGAGAGGAGGGCTTCTGTGCAGAAGCCCTCCAAAAGGACGAACATAGGATCCCTGACGCGGGTTAGCATTTCAAAGAAAGACATGAGAAAGAAATATCAAAGATCTGGCAATAAAAACCTACCGGAGTAAAGTTAATAATAAAATAAACCAGCGGTTGGTTAGGGGTTGTCAGCAAAAGTGGTACCCCCGAACAATGGGAAAATCCCATAGGGAAGTATTTGCGGTCAAATATTTACGGTAGTAACCACTGCCACCAGCCAGAAACTTTGGAGAGAGGGACTGGACAGTACCCTCAAAAATGATCACTAGGGAAAAACTATTAACACCCTTTCCAGTACTTCCATAGTAAGATGGGTTGTACTGGGTTTGTTCATAATTATTGACTAGTAAAGTCAATGGGGACTTTACATGCCCTGGGAGACAGTAGTCTGTCCCACGGTATGGAGTCTATGTTTGGGGGTCACCATGACACCACTGTGTTACTGCACTGAGGGTGCTGTGTAACACATGTAAAAATATGATACCTATGAGGGTGAGAAAAACCCCATAGACCATAAGCACAAAAATAGCCTAAAACAAACATCTGCAATACGTCTAAGAGTGGGGAAAAAGTCTCTTAGCAGGAGACAAAAATAAACCCATCAAATCAAGCAAAGCTGCTGGGGGACTGTATAGGTAAGGGAAATTAGCCTTAGAAGAGAATTCTCCCTAACACAGGATAAACATTTACTTTTTCTGACCCTCATAAACAGTGCATTCTATGTACTATGTTTGATACAACATTGGTGAGTGGTACACTGTTGTTGCATGGACTTGAATAATCATTGGGTCATGGGCAATAAAAATCCATAGAGGATTAAAATACAAACAACTACAATTATGGCTGTGTGATAGTATGTTTGAAGTGTGTGGTTATTAAGGGAATGTTTAAAGTAGTTATATGTTGGCGTATTCTAACTACATTAGACTTTAGAAGAAGTTTTGTAGTAACAAGAATTGTGATGGTGTATTTCAAGTGTATTGCAATGAAGGGTTAAGTAGTTGGATACCTGCTGGCGTATTCTAACTATCTTGACTTTTAGTCAAGTAGTATTATAGATTATGGATGTAGTTATATTCTAACTGTTCATTGTGCTACAGTTTAGTGTGTAAAATTGAGTTGAAGGAATATTAAGTAGGCAATTTTTGGATTTGCAGGTAACCTATGTTTTGGAGTAACAGAGGTGTCATTACATTCAAACCAACCACGTCTTTGACATATGCATTTCGGTGCCCTGAAGTGGTTGTGGCACGAGTGTTGTATTGTATACCTACTGGTGAAGGTTTTCTTGCCTATAGATACTTGGCCATGTGTGAAGCTAGTAAGATTACAGTTATGTTTGATACCATCTGCATTGTACCTAATAAGCATTAGTATGAATAGTAAGCATTAGTATGACATATTGGCTATGTGAGCTGATTTGTATGCTGGAACGATTGTCTGAATTGCAAAAATGGCCTAAAATGTCATGGAAGCTGGTGAAATGAAATGGATTCACAATTTGGTATGGATACATGGTTGCAGAGAGTGCATGTGTGTTTCCACATGTATGAAATCTGAAAGATTTATAGGGATGTTTTCGGTTTCAAATTCTTGTAGTAAGTACATTAGGAATTCTTGAGCATCTTGATATGATGTGTTATGGAACTTATAGCAGGCCTATACACAAGTGTTTCAAGGCGTGACGAGGCAAGGGAGGGGGAACAGAGGGAAGACAGACAACAATCTTACTAAGCCAGGTGACATTGAGATCGCGCAAGTGCAGGGAAGGGAGAAAAGTGTAGGGGAAGGGGGCAGCGCAGTACATAAGCTAAACAGTCAAAAAAGACAATATATAAATAAAATAAATAAAACAAATAAAAGTGTGGCTAGCTGGTGGCAAGGGTAACAGCAGACATCAGGTGTCAAGTACTGGTAGGGGGCTTTCGGGATAAAGAAACAGCTCCCGAGTGCCATGGTTACCAGGGATGCCAGTGATGCAGTGCAGGGTTGCAAATGGCTGGGGATGGGGGGGGCTGGGCCTGGGATCAGAGGGTAGCCAGGTAACCAGTGCAGTTTCAGTTTTAGCCAGGAGATCAGCAGGGGAGAGGATGAGAGAAAGCAGAAGCAAAGCGGAAGGTCTTGAGGTGCTTCCGGAGCCGAAGATGGTTCTCCTTGAGTTTGAGGCAGGGAGGCTGTTCCAGAGGGTAGCCCCAGCCGAAGAGACATCTACCACCAACTTGTTGCTTGGAGAAGCGACGGACCCTGAGGGAGTTGTAGGCAAATGAGCAAAGAGCACGAGAAGGAAGATATTTAGGAAAAGAAAGTTGAAGGTATTGCAACCAAGACCCCAGAAGGCCTTGTGGGCAATTAAGAGGGTTTTGAACTTAATCCTCACCGCCGCTGGGAGCCAGTGCAGAGATTTCAGTCCTGAAGAGAAACAATCCCTGGACTTGAGGCCAAGGACAAAGCTTGCTTTCCTGTTTTGGATGAGTTGCAGAGGGCGGAGAGTAGAGACAGGCAGATTTAGAAAGAAGCTGTTGCAGTAGTCCAGCCTAGAGAGAACCAAAGCTCTAGAGACTGTGCTTCTGGGAAGAGGGAAGGAAGAATACCTCTGAGGAGAGGCAGCTGGTAGTGTGACTTCTTAGAGACGTCAGGGAAGTGAGGAGAGAAGGAGAGTGAAGTCGAAGATGACCCACAGGTTTTTAGCCTCGCAAGTGGGAGCAGGAAGTGCCAAGAGGCCGGCCAGAGACTGACAGGGAAGGAAGGAAGGAGCAGTTATGCCGATGAGGAGAATCTTGGTCTTACTGGCATTAAGGCAGAGATCATTGGTGGCAAACCACTCCTGGATAGCAGACAGACAATCGGAGATGAGAGAAGGAGAAGCGGTGGTAGGAGGTAGCCTGAAAATGAGTTGAATGTCATCCGCATAGCACTGAAAGTTAGGGAAGAGAGCGACAATGTGTTGGGCAAGAAGTTCCGGGTATTGGTTCTTCATGGATGTCATTTAGGGCAGCCAGTGCTACCCCTAGCTATTGGCATGCTACTCCTGATCAATTGGCCATTACATCTGTCCGATCCTCAAAAAAAACAGAACACTGCAAGGGGGCGTGGCTAATTAGAAATTACTGAGTGACGAGTCAGGCACTGTCACATCCCTTTTGGGCTCCCTCCATTTTGTTTGCGGCCAGGCAATAGCATGATGTGTTTGTGTGTCTGAGCAGTAGCAGGTGTGCGACCCCTCCCACCGCCATGGTGAGTGGCAAGAGGAGCTTCTGATAATCTCCACGTTTATGTCCATATTCCCAAAGTGAGTGAGTAGATTAGAATCAACTAGTCATGCAGGTGCCCTGGCGCCGGCGGAAATTATAATATGTAATTAGAGCCATCGCCGAGCACCCACTTGTACAGCCGAGCCAGAGAGCAGGAAAGGTTCACTGTCTGTCCGACCACCCTGGTAGCACAAGTAACTGACGTTGTTGCTTGTCTTGGTCCTGTGGTCTGATCCATGCTGGCTGGCCGACTGCATTAGCCTAGTTGCTGTGGCCTGCATGCAGGCCCAACCATAATGCGTGCCATGCCATCATGCCACAGTGTGCCAACTCCAAGGGCTAGCGTCGTGCAGCAGCAGGTAAAGCCTGGGCTCTCAGCGCCTGCCTTCATATTACTACTCAATATTGTGTTTCTAGTAGCTAGGTATGTTCTCAATCTCAGCTTTGCCCAGTGCCTGTGCCTTCAGGCGGTGTGGTTTTCCATGCAACACTGGGCCCTTGTCAACCCCTCGCCCCACTAAATAAGTCCATTCAGTTGCCCCCTTGGCACCCACCACCCAATCAATCAATCTGGCCATCTCTCAACATTGCATGATGCAATCACAAGCACTGACCAAACAGTCCCCCATCACTGGACCATCCAAAACGGCATACAGAATATCAGAAATATTAGTGAAATAGGGTGGAGGGAGGAGTGTGGGATTGAGACAGCGAGGTCTCTGCTGCCGTAATGGTACAAAAGATAAACATGACGTCCTCTCAAGAAACGGAACACCCTTGGTGATATCAAGTATACTCCCCTAACTTCATAAAGATATATCATCTATATCGTAAAACATCTCCGGTGTCCAGTCAACTGGTCGAAAAAAAAAACTGGTCGACTGCAATTTGGTCGACGCAATTTGGTCGAAAACCAAATGGTCTAATTTTTTTTTTTATTTATATATTTATTTTTCGGGTTTTCGTTTAGTAAAAAAAGGGGTTTTTAGAGAAAAAAGGGGGTTGGGGGGACCCCCCCAAAAAAAAAAAAAAAGGGTTAAAATAAAAAAAATAAAAATTCGACCATTTGGTTTTCGACCAAATTGGTTCGACCATTTGTCTGGTCGACCAATTTTTTTCGACCAAATGTCTGGCAACCAACATCTCCCCCATGTTTTGCCACCTCCTGTGGTGTTGCCTGATGTGGGGCTCAAATCTAAGCATTGCCCTCCCTCCAAACCCCTCCCCACAGCCCCCAAGGCATTTAACTAATTGGATGATGCATTTCTCATAAAATCAGACATGCACCTACCCAGTCCTCACTGGTAGGTTTATACTTTCAACTTCCTTTCTGCATTCTACTGGTGCAGGGCATGCCAAAACCCTAGTGACATATATGTCCCTTTCCCATGTCTAAGCACTCCAATCATCAAAACAGTGAATAAGTGCCACCACTCTAGTGTTCATTGTGAACTACAAAAACAAATTCAAAGCCTTCAGACAATGACCATGGTTCATGCATCTCTCTGGAGACCACAGGCAAGGGGTACATTTACAAATATATACAGTTATACATAGTAATGGTTACTTCACGTGTCTTCACTATTACTCTATCCTTAGAGTCCTCTTCCCCCAGAACACAAACAGATATCCCTTCTGTATAATACAGAGGGCTTTAACCTTCAATACCATAGTCTCACTAACCTTAACACTGTGCCCAACAGGAAGACCCCTTAATCCCTCGTATAGGTTGATCAGTGACAACCCGCTTGTCTTGGAAGCAAGACGATGCAGAGCAACACAGGTTTAAATCCCGGGACTGGTTAGGAACCTTTAAGGTATTAAGTGCATTATAAAAAAAACTAATTATAACTATAATTACTCATTTTTCTCAGCGCATTGCTCAAGTACCATTGGATTAGTTTTAGTTCTATAACCAGCCATAACTGTTTCAGCATCCCAACTGTTATCAACTATCATGACTTCCTGTTCACACCTCTGCCAGGTGCTCCATGGATACCCTGTGAGTGCAATTCATCCTGTAGTTCACGGTAGGATTGGGGCTTCTCAAAGCCATGGATCTCGCTACACTGGCACAATTGCAGTTTACCTTTGCTCAAGTCCCTGTATTCCCTGCACCAAGGTTCCACTAATGCCCCAAAGGAGTTGTCCGAAATGCCCTGTGAAATTGCAGCCCCACTCCCCCTTTCTACCACGTATGCATCTCTTAGCATTTGTGTTTTCTGGTCCATGCTTTACATTGCCCTATATGCACTAGGATCCCACAACATAGCCAGCTTTCGCATACTTCTGGTCCCAGGTGTCTCTGGGAGGCTGCCCCCCCAGTAACACAACCCCTATGTAAGAAGGCTGAACTATAACCACCCATTACCTTCTACCCTCAGCTGCCCTGGCCTGTGATCATCCAGAAGTATCCAAATACTTTCCAACATACAGGTGCCTGTCCTCCACCAGGGAACTATTGTAATACGCTGCAGTCCAAACACTAAATTCAAGCCAACCCCAACCAGAGTATCAGTCCAGGGACTCACTGACCATCTACATAGGCTCTCTCGCTGAGTCCAGCACACTTTTGGGAAGGAACCATGAATCTTGTACTGACCTTTCTCTCAAGGATCAGTGGCAATGTGTGACCAAATTAGAAATTCTCATTCACGCCATAATCCTTGCTTCTCCCAGAACATCCTCAATGCAACACTTCTTATAAACCTTCTGTTAGGGTACACACCCACTCACCCAAACAACCATAAAGGTTCATCTCATTCTAGAACTAGCATACTGTGACATCCTTCATTCACAAAAAAGGCAGGGATCAGACCAGTTTGTGTAAACCACATCCTCCCAGTATCACCCACTCACCTATCTTCAGGCCCAAACCACACCGTGCACATATTCTCCGCCATGTGAAACCCACATCCACTTCACCCCTGAAGGGACCCTCCAGTAAACGGGGAATACTTGGTGACAGTATTATATGAGTAAATAATTATTTCATACAAAAGAAAAAAAAGGTTCTTTCATGCATTCACCTCCTCTTTTCACCAAGTAGCCACCTATAGCTGCATAAAACAGTGAGGAGTTCGAAAAGAGCAAATAACGCAAACTGTGAGCTGGCTCTTTCAGAAACATCCTTTGGTTCGGTGCTTCAAGAGGTTTCAACACATGTCACTTGTGATGGATTGCGAGTGTGGTCACATTTGAACTTGATGTAATGTCTCAGAAAGGGGTCCCAGCACATTGATATTAATGATATTCACACAACCGGGAACTCTAACCCAGGGGTCGGCGGCACACACGGATGTGCTGCTTTTACTGTCATGGGACCTGTGAAGGATTTAATTTTAGTAACCCATTAACATTATTTGATCATAGAGCAGACCTCAGCAATGGCAGACTTTTGAAGCAGCACTGGCCAATAATGTGTTTATATTCTCTTGTGTGGATGTATTACACTGCTCCGTATTGTGTTCGCCTTTTAGGTGGGCTCCGAAATAAGCGCAGCGCCATGCCTTTATTTAAGATGCTCTCAGGCATGAGGGCATACCATTTCTCAGTCAATTCCATGTTTATATTCAGGTATTCCTGGACATATTTGCACTACTCAATACTTTTTTTCTGTGTGGGTGTCCCCAGAAGAGGAGCAGTATGTATGGCTCTCTATTGTAAAATATATCTAGGGACTCTCAGGCAAAGGCAGAGGTCTCTGCTCTCTATTGTGTTCTATGCTTGGGTGCTCTCAGACGTGGATCCTTTGCACTGCCCCTAGAGGTGTGCGTTTCTACCAAGGCGGTGCCCGGGCAGTTCGCGCCGGAGCACCGGAATGAGCAGACGTCTCCGGCATGTGTTCTTGCGTGCCGCCACCGCGCGCTGGTGTCCCGACCCAGCGAGGCCCGCACACCACCTCAGGGCTCTCCCAGGGCACAACACTGGCGACGAGGAGGTACGGACTGCTTCCGTGCCCCGACAACCTCAGAGAGACGGAAAGCCTTCCGTATTACGGACCCGCGGAGCGCCGGCGGCCATCTGGTTTTCACTCGCTCCCCCCTTCACACGAGGCGGCAGTGGTTGCGGCCCGAAAGGGTGCTCGTGCGCCACTCGCCAGCTGTGTTTGAAGGACAGTCAATTTTTGGAAAAGCCCACAGTCCTGCAGGCGCAGGGCTGTGGCAATTAAGAAGAAAGAAGTGGGTTTTTACACCCCAACACTACCACGAGACCAGGACAAGTCGCCCTTCTCTCCAGACAGACAACTGTGAGTACTTGACGCAGAAATGGGTGAAGAGGCCGACGATGAGGGTGCCGCTGCCCCAATCCCCCGCAGATCTCGCAACTCCCTAGCCCCCATGCCGGAATTCGATACTACTGGCCCCCCTACCAAGCTGGGCCCAAAGTGGCTATTGTGGGTCAAGAGACTAGATATGTTCTTCAGGGCATCTGCGGTGGACGATGATGACACCAAAATTGCGACTATGATCTACTCGGCAGGCGCAGAAGTCCACAAGATCTACGACTCCCTCGTCATCCCCGTGGTCACGTATGACGCAGTCAAGCAGGCGCTCAAAGACCATTTTCTCCCCATGGCCAACGTGGATTTTGATAGATTTGTCATGGGCGCTGAAAGACAACTGGACGACGAGCCCCTAGACAAATTTTGCGCCCGTCTGAGACTCCTGGAGACCTCCTGCAGATGGGTAAATGAGGAAGAAATGGTCCGCAACCAATTACTGCAGGGGTGCAGCTCCGGAAAACTTTGAAGGCAGGTACTGAGAGAACCTGGCCTGACCCTCCAGCAAATTTTGGACCTGGGTAGAGCACATGAGCTGGCGGAAGCCAGAGGTGCGAAAATGGACGCTGCCACGCGACCGAAGAATGACGAGGAGGCATTCGCTGTGAGACGGTCAGCAGCGGGAAGGTCAAGGTGGGTGTCGAGAGGGCCTGATACCACGCCCACGCCAGGCAACGCCCCATTGTGCTCCTACTGTGGGTATGACCTCCCCCACAGTGGTGACTGCCCGGCAAAGTCGAGAACATGCGCCTGGTGTGGCACAACGGGGCACTGTGCCAGGATGTGCCGGGCTGCCTCCCCCGTTGCGGCAGGAAGAGGACCGGAGAGAGCTGGACGAGGAGGCGCTCGCAGAGTGAGAGGCATCTCTTCGATCAATCAGGGCCTGCAGGACCTGGACATCGCGGAAGAAGAAGAGGAGGAGGAAGAGGTTTTCTTCATCTCCGACATCGCAAAAGGTCCTGGCATGAGGCGCCAACCCACATGCACTGTCAACATCGATGACGTTCCCACCCCCATTCTCATTGACACTGGGGCTTCGGTCTGCGTGCTAGCCACCAAACATTACGAGGCCATGCCAGGCCCACCGGAACTATCAGCGTCCACGGCACGAATATATGCATTCGGGGGGGAAACACCCCTACCCATCCAAGGCGTGTTCGTTGCCCCGGTTTCTCATGGACAAAACACCATCAAAGCTAGGTTCTTTGTCACCAGCGTCAGCCCACATTCCCTGTTGAGCTGTGCGGCGTCAGAGGCACTCGACATTGTCCACTTCACGTTTGGGGTATACCACGCCGATCTGAAAAGCATGTAACACAAGTTTGAAACTCTCTTCAAGGGCATTGGTAAACTGAACGCAGAGCCCATTTGCCTACACATCGACAAGTCCGTTAGGCCGACAGCCCTCAAACACCACCGGATTCCTTTTCACCTAAGAGCCCAAGTGGAGGAGGAGCTGCAACAGCTAGTCGACCGGGACATCATTGAAAGAGTGGAAGGCCCCACCCCTTGGGTTTCGCCCATCGTAGTAGCCCCAAACCCGAAACAGCCGGGGGCTGTACGCATCTGCGTGGACATGAGGCTCCCGAACGCCGCCATCAAAAGGGAGCGTCACCTCACACCCACTCTAGACGACATTGTCGGAGAACTCCAAGGCGCCAAAGTCTTCTCCAAACTGGACCTCAGGTCTGGGTACCACCAGTTGGAGCTACACCCCGAGTCGAGGTACATTACGACATTCACTACTCACGAGGGGTTGTACCAGTACAAGAGACTTAACTTTGGAATCTCGTCCGCGGCAGAGGTCTTCCAGAACGCCATCAGAGGAGCACTGTCCGGACTGAAAGGTGTCATTAACGTGTCCGACGACATCTTGGTCTTCGCCAGGTCGGAAATTGAACATCTTAAATGGCTAGAGAACACTTTTGAGAGACTACAGGCGGTAGGCCTAACCATGCACCAAGAAAAGTGCGAATTCCTCAAAGACCGACTGGAATTCTTTGGGTTCACCTTCCATGCGGGGGGCATATCCCCGGACCCTGGAAAAGTGAAAGACATTAGGGATGCGCCTCCACCCACATCACCGGCGGAGGTTCTGAGCTTCTTGGGGATGGTCAACTACTGCGGCCGATTCATCAAAGACCTAGCCTCTCTGTCGGAACCACTGAGGGCACTTACGAGGAATGACGTGGCTTGGCAGTGGACTGAGATTGAACAACGATCCTTCAATGCCATCAAGGAAGCCCTGTCAGAGCAGGAGACAATGGCCTATTTCAACCCCAGCCGGGAATCAGAGATTTTGGTCGATGTCAGCCCGGTGGGACTGGGGGAGGTCCTCATGCAGGAAGACGAACTAGGGGTCATGAGGCCCATAGCAAATGCCAGCAAAGCCCTCACCGACACGGAAAGACGGTACTCCCAGATAGAAAGGGAAGCCCTTGCCATCTTGTGGGGATGCAAACACTTTAGGATTTACATCCTCGGCAAACCCGTCGTCGTGATTACGTACCACAAACCCCTAATTCCTATCCTGTCCGGAACGTCATCCAAGCCGCCTCCCCGCATCGAAAGATGGATGCTGTCCCTCATTGAATACGGCGTCAAGCTAGTATACCGCCCAGGCACTCATAACCCCGCCGACTACCTTTCTCGCCACCCAGGCTCGGGGAACGCCCAGAGTCCGGTAGAGACGACAGACGCTGGGGACGCCGTGCATCTCGTCATTGAATCAGCCCTGCCAGTAGCCTTGTCGAGAGAGGACATTGTGGACAACTCGAACTCCGACGAGGCGTCCCTAAGAGTGAAAAGGGCGGTGGCCACCGGAGAGTGGCGGGACATCCTTCTAAACAATGCCAGGAGGAACCCAGAGGTACAAAGGGACCTACAACTGCTGTGGAAAGTTCGACACGAGCTCTCGGTGTCCACGGACGGCCTGTTGCTGCGAGGGAACCAAATCGTGATCCCCAGGTCGTTGATCATGAGGGTCCTCCAGTTGGCCCACAAAGGGCACCAAGGCATGGCCAGGATGAAGGCGCGCCTCAGGCTGAAGGTCTGGTTCCCCGATCTGGAACACAGGGTAGCCGAATTTGTGAGGACCTGCATCCCCTGCCAGGCCACAAGTCCTGTGGAGAGGGGTCCACCCATTCAGGCCATGGAACGGAGCGACGTGCCATGGGGAACAGTGCACGCAGATTTCGGCTCGACCGGAAGAGGTCTATATTTCTTGGTGGTCACAGACCAGTGGTCGAGGTACCCGGAAGTGGAACTCGTGGAATCCACCGCCAGCGATCACACCATCCTGGCCATGGACAAAATCTTCGCCACCCATGGGTTCCCATTGGAGATCTGCTCAGATAATGAAGCGCCGTTCCAAGGGCAGCGGTTCGCTAGATACTGCGCGGAACGAGACATCAAGCACCAGAAGGTGACCCCGCTGTGGCCAAGGGCCAATGGAGAGGTTGAGCGGTTCATGCGGACGCTTAACAACATTTTTCGCATTTCTGTCAATGGAGGGGAGGACCTGCGACACAACCTAATCGACTTTCTCCATGAGTACCAGTCCACCCCACATCGGTCCACCGGAATCGCACCCGCCGAGGCACTGTTCAGGCGAATACCCAGAGGGCTGATACCCGAAGCGGGAGATCGACGCCCAGGAGTGATCGATAGCGCACAGGTGACAGCAGACAGAGCAGCGAGAAACGAGAGCGAAACAACAAGGCGGAGGCTGCCGGAAAAGGAGGTATCAGTAGGAGACACCGTCCTAGTCCGGAATAGGAAACCGGAAGGAAAACTCTCGATGACTTACGAAACCCAACCAATGGGAGTAACTCATGTCAAAGGTTCAATGGTCACAGCTGCGAACGCTCGAGGAACGGTAACCAGAAACGTGTCCTTCTTCAAGCGCATAGGACCCGTGGCAGCGGAGGGAGAAACCACTCCTGACCAAGGACAAGCAGCAGAGGCGCCGCAGGAAGGCGGTGAACCGCCCGAAGACCCCGGGGGACCAGAGAACCTCGAGAGAGGCTCGCCCAGGTACCCGCGCAGGGAAGGGCACCGCCCACCGCAAAGGTTCCAAGACTTCATCATGGACTCGGCAGCCTGAGTAATGAAGTCTGTTAAGTACAGTTTGATTTGAGCCACGTTGGCTCCCCTGTTTGATGTGTTTGTTGTTTGAGGGGGAAAAGGAGGGATTTTGTGTACGTGGTACACGAAGCACGCATGCGCGGCCCAGCGGTCCGGTGCATTCGCGCTAGTTAATAAAGGCGGTGCCCGGGCAGTTCGCGCCGGAGCACCGGAACGAGCAGACGTCTCCGGCGTGTGTTCTTGCGCGCCGCCACCGCGCGCTGGTGTCCCAACCCAGGGAGGCCTGCACACCACCTCAGGGCTCTCCCAGGGCACAACAGGTGTCCCCAGACAAGGAGCAGTATGTATGGCTCTCTATTGTAAAATATATCTAGGGACTCTCAGGCAAAGGCAGAGGTCTCTGCTCTCTATTGTGTTCTATGCTTGGGTGCTCTCAGACGTGGATCCTTTGCACTGCCCCTAGAGGTGTGCGTTTCTACCAAGATTTTCTCTGGCACACGCCTGTAGCCTTTTCCCAGCCTGGCTGCTGTACACAATGGTGCATGGCACTGCTCCATATCGTGCCATAAATCTAGGTATTGTCAAGCATAAGCCCAATAATTATCCTCTGCCTGGGAGTTCTTACATGTGGGCACATCATCACACTGCTCTACACTGCACTTTCTACCTGGGAGATCCCAGACATAAATGCACTACAATGCTCTATATTGTGCCCGAGTCTGAGTGATCTCAGACATAAGCACACCACACTGCTGTAGACTAAGTCTTATGTTGCTTTGTGTCTGGGTGTTCGTCTCAGATTCAAGTGCATGGTACCCCACTAAACCATCTCATATATCTCAATATTCTCAAACGTAACTCTGTTTCACTGCACAACATTCTGTTCTCTGCCCGGATGTTTATACACGTGGGCGCACTACACTGCTCGATACTGCACTTTCGACCTGGGAGATGGAAGATAAACATGCATTGCACTACTGTATACTATATGGTACCTGTGTATGGGTGGCCCCAGACACATATGCACATTGTACAGCTCTAGACTATGTACCTTATAACTAAGTGCGTGTTCTAAGACAAAAGCACATTGCACCGTACTCTGTGTTCCCTGACTGGGTGCTCATAAACTTCTGTGTACCAGACTACCCTACATTGTGTTTTCCATAAAGGTATTTATTGACAATAGCGCATTGCACTGTTCTATAAAGACGAGCACCTTACATAGCTCAATCAGGGCAAGCCTTCTGAACAATCCCCCTGCACGACTCCAGTCCCCATTCCCCTGCACTTGCGCGATCTGTATGCCACCACGCCTAGTAAGATCGTTGCTTTTTCCCCTCCCTCTCTTCCCTCCTTGCCTTGTCACGCTTTGAAACACTTGTGTATAGGCGCGTTATAAATACCATATCATACCATAATTAACAGTACATGCTGCACTACGCTATATTAGATCACCAGGCTGCGTCATGGTTGGGCCTCCATGCAGGAAGCCAGCACGAACCGATTCCGGAATCCGTCTCCGACCACAGGAGCTGCAACTCCTTGGTTGCTGTGCCGAGGTGGAATTATCACGCAATTGTCATGCAATGTAGCTGGGTAATAATGACGTGTGTGTTTTATATAGCGCCACCGCCTAAAGGCAGATTCCTGCCTCCCAATCCTAAACTCGGTAATATTACCCTGTTGTGCTCAATTTGTCTCACAAGAATGAAGGGGGCAGGAGGAGATGGGTTCAGTGGCAGGCAGCACAGCTTCATGTTCAACAAATGTGAGTGACTTTTTCGAAGTACTGGCGTTAATTGCTTGTAACATTGAAGCTGCACTAGAATAGTAACTTAATGTGTAAAGAACTTAAATGGCAATGCCCCCACACAAGTATGTTTGCCCCTCTCCCACAGTCTCTGAAGGTAGCACCTTACCCAACAATTTAAGGGTTAGCCCCACCCCTGGAATTTTAGCCTAGGTGCACGTGGTAAAATGTTAGATAAAGCATTGGCAGGAGCAGCTGAGAAGCTCCAGATTATCGTTCAGTAGGTATATTGGCCTCTACAGCTGAGCAATGAAAGACAACCAGCAGGGAGTGGAAACACTAAACTTAAAAAGCAATTAAGCTTTCCTTGCCAGAGTCACATGGTGTGGTATGCCATTTCATTGGGTGGTCATGTGGGCCACTAACAACCCCCCATATGGAATAAGTCATTGTGGACCCTGCTTCCCTGTGGCCCACCCTCTTCGGTCAGCGAGTCTCGGCATGCATGGTGTTATGCATCTTGTAGCCAGGAGATTACACAGGGATCTAGAAATGAGGGTGCCCAAAGGAAAGGACACCAAGGGACGACTTGCTGCCCCCTGCCTAATCATCAAATGTTTCATCTCGTCTGTTATGTTGTTCACTTGGCCCCCTTAAATTGGGGGTACTTAAGTGCTTTGCGCATGAAATGAATATGGTGTGGTGTTGCATAAATGATTCTCCAATTCGGAGGTTTGGTTTTTAATTCCAAACTTTATCTTCCACACCTGCATCTTCTCATGGGAGTTCCTTCCTCTGTGTCCTCAGACTTCAGTAAACAGTACCACCACAGAGCAGTGGACATCCAGCTGTATCCTTCACCACTTGGGAGGCAAATGAACATGAAGCAACTTATTGAAAATGGATAACATATGTTAATGTTCTGTTGATCCTCATCTATGCATGTGTTACAGCCTTGGCCAAGATGTTCCAAATCTAAGGATTGCTCTGCCTCTTCAAGTGAATCAGAGAATGCCACAAAATAACTTCAAACGGGTATGACACTAAAGACATGCGTCACTTCAATCCATTTTCAGGACCTAGGGTGTTTCTTCTTTTTAGGGGCAGAGTTTGAACAGTTTACAACTGTTCATCTCTCAAATCTAAACTATAACTCCAACAGATAAGACTGGCCTAAATGTAAGCTACCAAAAGAAATACTTGAAAGCACTGCTTAGATATATTTATTTAATACACTTTCAGCCAAGCACCTTAACATATACAACATACAATGCCGCAAAACCATTAAAACATCACATTTACAGTCATTTCCACAGGTACAACACTTTCAATAAGAACATTGATGTGCTTCATTACTCGATTAAAATGACTGATAAAAACGAAATACTACATAATCACAGTCTTAATTATATTACCAACTCTTAAAAAAAATATAGGGTGTACTGGAAACACAGATAAAAAGGGATCAGTTACAGCCTCAGTTTATTACACTTCGCTAATTAAAGCTCGAGTATTGCCACACAATTCCAATAAAATCTGATAAGTTAATACATCAAATTATGGTCAGAACCATTTAAAAATTGTGTACATAAGTCTGCAAATTCTGTGCTCGAAAAGGCCGTTATACGATTTAAGATAACTCACTTTGATATTTTGCAGACTTTCACACATAGTCAAGAGATGCTCAATAGTTTGTATTTCTTGTGACCCACATAGGCGACAATAGTGCATTTCACACTCTATCCATAGCGGAGCACCTTGATTTGCCAACGCCTCACTGATGTTGAATATTAATAGCAAGTACTGTTGTGCTATGGTGCTATTAGGAAACGATAATATGCAGGATGGTTTAACCAAACGAATCTCAATATTCTCACAAAACGATGAGCTGTTTCGCTTGGTGTTTAAAATGGTTAGATGTTCTTTGCTGAGTATTTTCAGTCTATGGTTCAAACGTGATTTTATCACTCGCACAGTATAATCCACAGATAAGGAGCTACATCCAACTTGCCATTTAGCATTCAGAGAGCTCAATTTACTGAGTGTTACTATTGTGCTGCAGTTATCTGTTGCTAGGAATGAGCGTAAGAAAATGGCCATCATCGTGTTGTGTTCAGTTTAAGCTCATCATAAAACCTTACAATTTTCCCCATAAGGTCGGAATTGATACTGTTACACTCAAATTCTAGGCATAGGTATTCAACAGACAGTGCCTGTGGCATACAGAGCAAGTTTCATAGAAAGCAGCTTTCAAAGCGTTTTAAAGCTGTAGCATACTGATGTCCCCATAACTCAATTCCATAAAAAAGGATGCAACGGATTTTAGTCCAATACAGGAGTAGTATTGTCTCAATAGATATGCCGCTCTGTTGGCCAATAAATTGGTGGATTGTTCGGACTACTCTAACATTTGGTCTTGGTTTCTTTCCACTGTTTTTCCCATTTGAGGGTTTCTTGGACATAAAGACCTAAATACTTGTAGCTGGAGACACATTCAAGGTTAAGTCCATTCAATTTACAGACAATATTCCGTCTGTCTTTGCGACGGTACAAATGTCATTATCTTGCTCTTTTCTATGTTCAGTGTCAAACTATTCAAAACTGCATATTCGCCTAGTGCCCTGATCCACTCTTGAAGGCCACAGGGAGGTATAATCTACCAAGAGGAGATCGGCATATGCCAACCAGCTTATCTGCTGTTTGCCTATTTTCACGGGGTCGATATTTAGATTGTTAAAGGTAGGTCCCAGGTTGGCTAGATACAAATTAAAAAGTGTTGCAGCGACAATGCATCCCTGCTTCATGCCCCGTTGTGTTGGCATGGAAGAAGAATTTGCCTGCAGCATCTAACCAAACCTTAACTGTCGTGTTTTTCTCTAAAAGCATCAACACCCGGATTAAGCCAGGAGGAATGTTCCACTGTGATAACTTCAGCCATAAAGTATTTCTCAACACGGAGTCAAACACAGCTGAGAAGTCAAAGGCACTATTCACTGGGATGTTTCTGCGTTTCCAGGCATAAATGACTGATGATTTCAATATTGGAAGGTTATGTGAGGTCTTTGCTTTTTTAATAAAGCCCATTTGATTTGGTGGCAGCATGTTTTCACTGATCCACGTGTTTAATTCCAAAAACAGCACTTTGGCAAATAATTTAGCGGGAACGTCTAGCATCACTAGCATTCTGTAATTAGTAGTCACGTTCCATGGGCCTTTATTGTGAACGGGTAGGCTGTGACTCCCTAGCCATGTGGGTGGTATGCTGCCAGTTTCACCAATGTGAGTGAAGAGTAGAATTCGGGTTTGGGCCCAAATCCCAGGGGCTGTTTTAACAAGGGCATTATAAATGCCATCTCCACCTGCAACCTGTGATGAATTTAGGTGTTCAATAATGATTAAGTCTAGAATAGTAACTTTACAATACCACAGGGAGATTGGTAATGGAAGAAAACGTTTTGTCTAGTGGGGAATCAGCCCAAGGTGTTAGCTATGTGGAGTTCCAATCTGGTTCGCAATTCCGTTGGTAGGAAGGGCATGTGGATCATTGCCTCTCAATATACACCATGTTTTTGAGTTGAGTGGTTAAGTGAGCTATTTCTATCCATTTGTCATAGTTGCATTTCTTACGATATTCCTTGACCATTTTCGGTGATTTTGATTAGGTATATACTATTGAAACTAAAATATGTCCTTACGGTTAAAGAGTGTTTCATACATGCCAGGGAGGTAAGCTAATGGCCTGTATGCTGGCCCTTACAAAATATCCTTTTGCTTACCTTCTGTAACAACTCAGACCCCTGTTTGTCACAAACAATCTTATCTTTCAGATAATTGATGCTTCCTGTTTACATTCAGGCTTTTCAACTGTCACCTATCATTCATCAAAGCAAAAAAGGTTTAGAATTCATCTCAACTTCTGGCATTGCTCTTGGCAACCCTCCAGACCATCCTTTTTCACCCCCATTACCTCTTTGTTTTTGAGCTATCATACACCACAATTGTTCAGATGTGGTTATTGCCATTCATAGATAGTAAAGCAAACACATTTGTGAAATTACTTATTATCACCATTATATACATAAATTAATGTTAGTTCTAAGCCAAAACAATGCATTTCAGATTGGTCTCCTCTCATTTGATATGCAGCAGAAGTGGTCTCCCAACGAAGAGTGAAGAGCACAACACGTTGGGAAGACACCTAGAAATCCATCATTTGCTTGAATAATAGCTTTATATTTAACAGTACTAAAAGCAAGAACATCCACACCAACAAAGGATCCAAAACAGAGGTCAATACTTGAGATATTTGCTCAAAAACCCAAACGAGCTGACACTAACACAGTCTTGGATTCAAGCAAGTGAAAGAGGTTGTCTTCTGAAGATACCTCAAGTGGCAGTTCAAGCACTGCTTTACATGTTGCCCAACCATCGGCCAGCACAAACTCCTGCTGGCAGCGCAGATGCTTCTTCAGGTCCAGACATTGCATCAACATTTACATGTGCTGATATTGGCCTGATATCTTCACATGCAGACACTTTGCCTGGAGCTCCTCATTCCTTGGCCGACATGGCTTCTTCATTTGTAGTGGAGTCTCTTGTTCACATGCAGACACTGGTGTGATGGTTTTGCGTTATGCTGGCCTAAGCAATACTTCATCTTTCCTGGATAATGTTGAATGTTTTCAATCCTGATATTGAGGATTGTTCTTCCTGTGTTAGCATGTTTGAGGATCCCCCCCTTAGTTGCATGTTTTACTCAAATTTTTGTCCTCCAGGAGATCACAGGCAGCTCTTGGATGCAGAGTGATGAGTATGCAGATGTGTCACGCTGAGCAGGGCATTCAGAGAAGATCTTCAGCTCCCAATTTAGATGAGTGTGGTCACTGATCTGTCACCAAATCAATGCAGTGACCATGTACAGCAAAAACCCCCTGCATACCCTGTAAATGGGACTGTAAGTTTAATGGAGACTACAAAACATATCCTTGGCTGAAGTATTGAGTTGTGAAAGAAAGTATACTGCTTTGCATGCAGACATTTTGGTGCTACTTCAGGAGGAGGGGGGCGCGTGCATGGCAATGTTCCATTTGTTGACATTGGCTTCAGTAAATGGCAAAAGACAGGTCATGTTTTAAAGAAGCAGAGTCTGAAGAACATAAATCTTCAGTTGTAGCTTGGACAGACTTTAAAGATGTACAACAAACTACAAACCCTCAAAAGTCCACTTTTTCCACAATAGAAAAGGTTGGAGAGCAAGAGATTGAAGAGAATCGTCAACAAGTGCTGCAGTTGCTAAGGGCTTAAGTTTCTTGGCTCGTCAAGGTCTTGTATTCCGAGCCACAGATTCGCACAATAAGGGAAACTTCATTGCTATATTGAATATGATTCATGATCTTCTTAAAACCAAAATGGCAAGAAGATGTGGGCACTACACATCTCCCAACTATCAAAATGACAATCTCAGTTGTGACAAATCGCATACGTGATAACATTGTTAGCAAAGTGAAAAAGTACTTTGCAATGGTAGTTGATGAAACCAAAGACATTTCACATAAAGAACAGCTGAGCTTTGTGATCCAGTTTGTAGATAAAGATGGGGGATATTCAGGAAATCACCCATGTATGTTACCACATCGAGAAGTGGGATGCCTCAAGTTTAGCTGCCTCCATTGACGATTCTGTATGCAAAGCTGACCTTCACTGGAAGAACTGTGTGGCACAATGCTATGATGGGGCATCAGTTATGAGTGACTGTTTCAATGGAGTGCACGGCAAAATCAAACAAACTGCTCCACAGGCTATTTATGTTCAATGCCATGCAAATCATCTAAACCTTGCGTTAGTGCAAATTATCACCAACAGACACAGTAAAAGATTTTTTTATAAACTTCCAGGTGGTTTATGCATTCCTTTCAAAAAGTTCTCCTTGAAACCAACTTTGTAAAAGTTCAAAAAGAAAGTGGTCTGCTAGTATACGAATTAGAAAGACTTGCTCACACTAGATGGTTTTATTGGTACGCTAGTGTTAGAAAACTATACATTTGAAACCGTTTGCAGTGCAATAGAATCACAACAATGTGGCATGCAGTCTAGTTCAAAAGCCAGAGGTCTACTCCAAAATATTCAGAGCTTTGAGGTTTTGCTAACTTTGCAAAGTATGGAAGTGATTCTCGGAAAAAATGAATGTTATCTGAAGAACCTCAAAGAAAGGATCTTGATTTGCCAAATGCGAGTGATCCAATTCAAGTGACGAGAACTAACTCGTTGACCTTCGACAAGAATGCCATTAGATGCAAATCGCCATTGAGGCAAAGTAATTGGCAGAAAATGTGCTACTGAAACCAGTAAAGACCACAACAGAAGAGCTTTACCATTAAAGCAGCACCAACTGAGCAACAAACTAACAGAATACTTTGTTAGTACTACTGTAGTGAATAGGCCTGGCCATTATGAGCACTTGAGGATAGAAGGCCACAGACTGAATGGTTAAAGCAAGCAGTGCTTCCTCCACCTTAGATAGGTTTGTAAGTGAGTTGGATGCTCGATTTACAGATAACATGGGGCTTATCAAGGCTGCGGGCATGTTTAATTCAAGGGCACCACATTTCTTGGACTCATCTGCAAATGTTCTTGTTGTGTAGTACCTAGGGACCCAAGTACATTACGTTGAATTGCATGCAGGGATTTACATGGCAAAGACATTTTTATCAAACAAGAATAAGCCAGGTATTCACTGTCAGATACCATCTCCATCATCAGGATTATCTGAGGTCCTGTTGCATCTGGTCCTTGCATTGCTAATTATAACTGCAACAAATTAGGTTCTTCTCCGGTTGAAAAGAGTTAAAAACTATTTGCGAAATAGCTGTGGAGAAAAGAGACTTCGTGATTTGAGTGATGCCATTGACAGATTTGCGGACATGCGGCAAAGCCGGTATTCCCTCAAAAGATGAGCCATTATCTTCCTTGACACTGTGCTAGGGTATAGCTCACATTCCAGTTACACTCTCCTTTACAAGTCACACAATCCTAATCAGCACCACATACAGTCTTCAAAACCATCTGCCCTGTCCTACACTACCAGCCTCTACTCATTTTGAAGTGAGACATGCTACATCGCTGAAGCACTACAAACAGATAAAGTGATAAGTTTCTTGGCTTGACTCAATGGGACCCCTCAAGAATGGGACCCCTCAAGAATGTAACCCGTTTGCAGGAAGAAGTCACAGGGATGTTGAATCCAAGACAAGAGAGCCAAATGCACTCTGAAAGACAGCAGTTTCGGTCTTCGAAGTGGTCTCAGTTGGACAGCAGCTACTCTGGCCGTGGAAGTCCTAGGAAGGTGAAACTTGCCGTGTACTCGCAAAAGGCCTATTTGATGAAGATAAGACCCTTGCAGGCTTTGGATGACTTTCGACAGAAACGGGTGCAGTGCCTGAAGTAGGTGTTTCAGGATTTCATAGTTCAGGTTCAGTGTCTTTTGGATGTTCTGTGCTGCAGCCACAGCACAAATGTCTGGATAGCTTCTGGTGACCTGGTCTCGCCTACTGGAATGGATCATGGGCCCTCACCAAGGCTGCACCCTCAGGACATTTTCTGCAGATTTTGGTGGTGGGAAACCCCCCCGGCAGTCCTTCCGCTGCACACAGCAAAGAGGACTCTTTCGGCAGGAAAAAGTGGTCAAATGTCATATCAGGGATGTCGATTAAAGGATTCTTTGATCAGGTGGAATTTTTGCAGCTCCAGGGGTCAAGCGGCAATGTGCCAGGGTACCCCCTCTTCTGGGTGGAACACAGCAATCTGGCTTCCAGCAGTTACACATTTTCTTCCAGACCCTGGGCCACACAAACGGACTTCGTCTCAAGATGTCCAAGCACTCCTCTTCTTGACTCACTAGACCCTTTCACCAGATGGCAGGAACACAGGACTGGCTTGCAGGGTACTGCTGATGAAGAGTAGCAGGTGCACGATGGTCCCTTATAGCTCGAGAAGCGGTCTCATATCCAGGTCTTCTCTTGGATCAGTACTTGGAAGAACATTGCATCTTTCAGATTTCCTGAAGAAAATGCAGCAGCAGACTTCTTCCTCCAGCTGGGCTGCCAGAGAACAGCTTCTCTTGCTTCAGCTTCAGGTCTTGGACAAATTGGTTACCGAGGGGTCCCTATATGTACATGTTACCCATTCACTCAGGCTGATCCAGGCTCAGGCAGCCTATCATTCATGAGTGCATTCATGCAGGAGGGCAGCCAATCAGGCTCTCAGGCATTCAGGCCATTCACCCAAATCAGACACCCATAACAGAATATAGATTGAGTAAGCACCCAGCCTTTCAGAACACTATACTGCATTCACTCCAGTTTCAGTAAGGGCTGGCCCAGGCATTGTGTCATGCACACCAAAATCAGACACCCACAACAAAGAATGTGATTTGGCTTTTCACTCCATTCATACAGGTCCCACCCCAAGGGAGTACGCACTGCACTGGGGTAAGGCTCCAGTCAGTCTGGCAGGAGGCATGCAAGCCATATATGGTTCTTCCACCCAACAGCCAGTCAGTCAGGGGGAAGGAACTGAGTCAGGGCTTCCCAGGACTTTGGGAAACTAGGTGAAAAGGCAAACAAGAGGCTACAGTGACAATCTTGCCTTTGTTCAGGGATACATTGATTCCTATAGCAGGGCCTGGGTTTCCCAAAAAATGGTGGACCCTCAGAGCCACTGCTAAGTGCATGTAGCTGCAACCAGCCCATACACTGTTCTGTGGGCAACACACAGGTCCCAAAAAACATATTCCTGGTACAAGGGTTCACATAGGTATAAACGAACAGCTGCACTGCCAGAGGTCCAGGCTGGACCTTAGTGGCAGAAAACCCACACAGAAGTGGTACAACAAGGACTAGGTGGTCCTGTCCCTCCAAAAGGCATTTCCAGCATTACAGTGTCAAGGTACCCATCACTGTCTGCTGGCCAGTACTCATGTGTGGCAATGGCATGCAACACACATCTCATTGTCCACATTCAGTGTCATGCATGCATATCTTCCATTGTGAATACCCATCAGGACACGCATAGAATCAAAGCAATGTGTGCATGATTTCACAGTCATCCATTCCCTGGCCCCGGCTGCTGGTACATGTGGATGGTCAATAGATTTTTCAGCGTAGTATATTACACATTGTCAATGGAGCAGTGACCCAGAAAGAGTGCCTTGGTCAGTTCCAAGTCGCAGAGTCCTCACATATGTTTGCCATAGATGTGATTGGAACCAACCACATATCTTGTGGGGGGCAATGTTGCAATTGTGGAGATCATGGCAACACATGTGCCTGCATGACATTTTAGTTCAGCATATGCAAAGGTCACATTTCCACATGTTGACAAAGGTTTGGAGTAGAGTAGGGGCTCGATGATGCAGACCTCCAGCCTTCCACTGATGGAAATCACTCTTAATCATGTCCTTGTGTATGTACTCTTGATTCCCACAAACCATGCCATGTTGCACGGCCTGATCAGCCCAGCCATGATTGCACAAGTCACCAAATGCCATTCATCTGTGCTGTTCAAGTCACACTGTGCTCAGTCACAATGTGTGATGTATGTGTGGCCGGCCATTTTGTGTCTGTATGAATTGTAATGCACATGTGCATCGCCTGTCAGGTACTCATGTCTCAGAATGTTGCTGTGACATTGTGCAGGTGGTTATGCAGCAGATGGAGGTGGGGGAGGGGGACACAACAGTCCACCAGTGGAGGCCGGGATGTTGCGCCTGTGAGAATCCCCTAGTGCTGCAGGTAGTCCTTGGTAGGGTTGCAGACTCTTCTCTGGACTTTTGAGACTCCTCACAAAGCTGATGATTCAAATGTGGAGGACTTGGAGGGACATGGAGGGTTCCCCAATTGGCAGTCTGGATGGGTCCATTGAGTCTGAGAAGGTGAGCCAGGAGTCACAGGTCTGGTTTGTGGGATGTATTGACCCACTCCACTGTGCTATGCGGCATCACCCTGCCAGTTATGGGGAAAGAAACAGCAACAACGGCAGCAAAACCCTTGTGTGCACCAAAAACCTACACAAACCTACCAAAACCGTGTGCTTCAGCACACAAAAAGAGGGATGCACAACCTGCCACCCATGGTGCATGTGCGGTGGAATAGAGCACAACCTGCAGAAATGTGCCAGTGAGTCCCATGACCAGCAAACAGAGTGCAGACAGAGAAGCAGCACTTTGCAAATGAAACCCCAAAATGTGCTTACAAATGTCATGTGCTTTGTTGCTAAAAACTCCAAAATGCCTGTAACACTTTTACATTTAAAATCTTGCCTGGTGCGAACATTCATGTATCTAATGAAGCATTGTAAATATAAAAAGTCCCAATATGAAGAGCAAAACATTCACCAGAAAACTGGATTGTCGGAAAACTGACAGCATACGCCAAAATATGGGTGCAGTACCCTGGGCCGCCTGAATGTCAAGTTACTAATGAAACTTTAAAAGTGAGCTAAAAACTCAAAAGCCTGCTGGATTAGCAAACAGAAAAAGGACTGTTGCCGAAAAGGAATACAGATCTTAGTTGTGTTTTTATCCCAGAGATTTTAAAAATAATGTACTTATGTTTGATGCAACAAAGTTGTTTTGCTGGATTTAAAAGTTAATTAGCCTGGCTGGGGCTGAAAGAACTGGAAAAGCAGTTTTTTCTCCTGGAAGGAGGGCCTTCCTCTCAGTACAAACTCACAGGGAGGTGTTAATTGCTGGGTTGCCCAGAATCTTGTCTACAGAAAGCTAAGGAACAATGCAAATCCTCCAACCCAGGATATGGAAGGTGTGAAAGGCTGTAAAACTGCTGCAGCCCAGGAAACTCCTGGCTGACACAGCAAATTCCAAAGGAGGGGGCCACCACATGCTTTAAGGAGTGACAAATACTTACCATTTGGTGTTCAGGATATGTAATGGACATTTTTAAAAGGGGTACAACTTATTATCAAAAGGCGTGCAAAATCTGAAAATGGCAGAGCAACCTAAATTTTAGCACTACCGTTGAAAACTTAGTACAACCGTGTAGTTTATTCTGAACAGGGATGGCAACAAACGTCTGTTTATGGTCTCTGCATTTCTGCTAGAATTGGGAAACTTTATACGCTCATTGCCATGTTAAACACACATTTGTGGAAAGTTACATGAAATTCGGAAACTGCATAGCGAAAAGGACAAAATTCTGTAGAAAGTCGATCCGAGATCCTACAGCTGCGAGATTTTGGTGAAAAGATGCTAGATAAATTATGGCATCTTTGTGTGTAATTTGTATAAAAGTGACTAAATATAAAATCCGATTTTGAGACCAGTGGCTAAAGGGAGGTCTGAGGACTGTAAAGCAAATCATAAAATTTGACATCAGCCGACCTTGATCCAATCACCCCAAATGCAAGGCGGAGATGAAGTGTTGACCCTATCCCTGCTCAAAGAGGCAAGCTTAGCTAAACCGGCCCACACACCCCTTTATGATGTCATTTTTTAGCATAGAGACAGTTGACAACACATAGGGACAGAGAGATACACTCGCTTTCCAGATGCTGGCGGAGCCCCCTCTGCTGAAATCTACATCTTCCTTGTTCCAGACACCAGAAACTTGGAAAAGCAAAGGCCTATTGCATAGCTGAACCATTCTCAGCTGCGCCTCAAATTCTAGAACAGAAGTCTAGGGGAAGCATAATACAGCCGGGTGTGCTGTTAATGCTTGCCTGCTGAATTGAAATATCCTTAGAACCAAGAAGGGCAGATCCCGTGCTGTGACCAGAGTGCCTTGCTGACCGTGTCCAGTCCGATGTGCCCAGCTGTCAATCCCTGACAGATCCGATTCAATGGTCCAGAATCCTGACGGTCCAAAAATCTTAAATCCATTTTGTTTTGTGAATATTAACAGGAAGCTAGAAACTGTTGATTCCTGTGCATTATCTTTTCCCGTCCTAACCTCTGAACTATCCTTACTTCCATAATCAGTAATATTGTTTAAATCTGTAGTGAAATCATATTCCGTCCACCTGTAAAAGCATTCTTTTTCCTAGTCACTGTCAACTTTGATCTATTAATTTCATTCGAGTGACCAGGCTGGCGCTCCAGGGTGGACAGCGAGGAACCAAGACTGAGTCACGAATCACTCCAGACTTACGTTGTGCCATCCTGGTGGCACAGCTTGGATAGTCCATAGTCAATATTTTTCTGATTTTAAAACTAAAGTTTCTGTCCAAATCCGCGCCTATATTTTTGCAAAATGGCTGTTACTAAAACCTCCATAACTCCCTCCGTTTTTGTGATAGAAATAGAAATTGAACACTTACTTGTACCCAACATCCATAGCTATCCATAAAAGAGTGCGATTCTCCAGTTATCGTGAATGGAAAGGTTTGCCACAAATTTTCTTTGAGACATTTCTACACGTGTGAAATAGCTTCCATTTGTTTCTAACTTGGATTTTAAGATTGCAAATGTTTTCTGTTGACTAAATCATTGTTTATGCTGGTGGGCAACTGTTCAAAGTGGCTCCCGTAGGAATTTAGAATAATTTAAGCATTTTTCCACACACATTTAGAGTTCTTGCTCAGCCACTTTAAAAGTAATGCTGACAGTTGAAATGCCCACTTCATTTTTTTTCTTTCTGTGTAAGGGGGATGGAGGGGGGAGTGAGACATGGTTTGATCTGTACTATTCCTAAATACCTGCTCTCTCCTTCCATCTCTTTGCATTGCCTATTGGGGGTTGAGGGTGTTGAGGGGGAATTTCTAACCATAGTGCCATCTGATCTGAAACCAAAACAAAAGTATTTTCTGTGCTGCATTTGTTTCGCTCATTACTTATTCCCAGGGTATTAAAGATATTTGGTGTTCTGGCACCCCATTGGTGATTGTGGTTTACCTATTAAAATATATATATATATATATATATATATATATATATATATATATATATATATATATATATATATATAGCAGAGGCCACCAGGGGGTGCACAGGCTATGGCAGCCTGAGTTCTGAGCTCCCGCCGAAGCTGGGCCGAAAAGGGGTTGAGGCCCCCGCCCCTCCTCTCGACAGGAACAAGCCTGTGTGACGGCAATGTGATCCCCCAGGGACCCCCCTCCAGACCGAAAGAGCAACGATCCGGGACCCCTGGAAGCCGGTGTTCGGGGCCCGTTGGTGCAGGCGGGAAGCGGAGAGTTTCGGTGGCTGAAGAGGAACGGGAGGAGCCGTTGGAGATCGGGGCAGTGGGTTCTCGGGCCCCCTTTCCTGCTCCCCGTCCGTGGGTGCCAGAAGATTCCGGGGAGATCAGCTTTTCTCGGACTGTCGGAGTGTGAGGGGAGCCTCCCCCCGTCCAGGGGAGTGTCGACTTTGGAGGCATCGGCCCGTAGCGGGTGAAGCCGCTCCATCTGGGTGCGGGAGCATGGGGGCGGCTGTTCGGAGAGTTGGGGCCCCAACTCCGACAACACCCCCGGGGGGCCTGAAGAGCACAAGCCCTCCGGGGCGAGCATTAGCCTGAACGGGGAGGTGGACTCGGGGGTGCCGAAGCATAAATGCCGTAGAGCGAGAAAACAGAGGCCCTCCGATCCCTCGCCCAGCGATCCCCGCTAGAGTACTCCCAGATCGACCAGGGACTTGGGAGGGGTGCGGGGGCCTGAAGTTTGGCAACCCGGAGGGCGGCGCAGTGACACGATCCTCTGGAGAGGGGCACTTACATGGACACGAGGCCCAAAATTGCTGGACGGCATGAGTTAAGGTGCAGGGCACAGGCATGCCGACTCCGTGTGGGTAGTTGCCCCGGGGCCTGAGTCCGGTGCGTGTACCCTCTCAAGCGTATCCGAGAGGGGGGCTTTGTCCTCCGGAGTGGACTGGGAGGCCAGACTGGTGGTTGTCCCCCCCCGGAGTGCAAAGAGGGTCTTGGACTGCCACAGTAGTTTGGACGGGGTGTGAGGCCCCCGCCCGCCGTTGGTGGGGCGTGTGCCCGCACAGGAGTGTATATGGTCCAGGAGGACAGGCCAATTCCTCCTTAGTAGTCCACCAGCTGGAGTGGTGAAGAGGTCTCAAAGCAGAGCCTGGGGGAGACGTTCTATGCTCCCCTGGACGGCGGCGGAACATGCCGGGGGGGCTCACGGGGTGGCTGGATGAGCTGGCGGAAAACCCTTCAGGAGGACCGCTATCAGGAGGTAAGCAGCAACAGGCTGGATCGAGATAGCGGAATGGCCCAGCCAGAGTCCTCATCACAGTCAGCTTCAGCAATGGAAAGGGGTTTTGCCGCAGTCCTGCAGGAAATCAGGGACATGAAATCAGACATTGCCCAAAAAAATTGAAAAAAAATGGAACAGAGGGTGAGCAAAGTTGAAGACAGGCTGTTGCAATTGGAAACTAATCAAACATCATCAGTGACCCAGGAGGTTCAAATAGACCTGAGGCTGAAGGCCCTGGAGAAGAGGGATGAGGAAAGGGCCAGGCAACTGGACGATTTTGAAAACAGGGAAAGGAGGAACAGAATTTCTGGAGTCCCAGAAACAGAGGGCGAAATGGAAAGAGAGTTGGGTCAGGTGGTGAGAGACATGAACCTCCTCTTTGCAGATGGGACGACAACAGAACTAATGTTGGACCATGTTCATAGAGTGGGCCCCCCCCCGGTCTATATTGGTCCGGTTCCATTACTACACTGAAAAGACCACGGTGCTGGAGGAGGCTAGGAAGGCCCAGGAGAGCGCATACAACAACGCGCAAGTATCAATTTTCCAAGCTCTCATCGTACACGTTGGCCAAGTGTAGAATGTGCCGCCCCATAACAGCTGCTGAAGGAGAAGGGAATGCGTTACAGATGGGGCTACCCCTTCTCCCCATCATTCGAATATATGGGTCAGCGCACAATCTGGTCACTGAGGACGACATAAAAAGGGAGCTATCCAGGACTACGTGACTGAGCCGACCCCCTGGAGGGGACCCACAGGGTCGATTGTGGAGGGTGCAAACTGTCCCAGGTCTCCGGGAAAGAGGACAAAGAAAACAAGCTGAATAAAATTAAAAACACTGAACACGCCCTCACCAACCACAGACAACCCTGGAGGAGGAGAGGGCCACTCCGACCAAAAACAGGGTCACCATGAACAGCAAGTACAAAGGGGTCTCGGAGGGGGCGACAAGATGGGGGGGCTCAAAGAGGAGATCACTTCAATGATAAGCCTAGCAGAGGTGGGCAGGCTGGTGGTCCGGCCAAGTGCCTGCAATGGCGGAACTATTTGGCTGGACACCGGGGAGTGGGGGTTGGGGGGGAAGGGGAGAGTTTGGGTTCTTCAATTTGGGAATGGGGGGCAGTTGGGGGGAAGCTTAAGGCCCACCCAGGGAGGAGGGAGGTGGGGTGAGAGGGAGCACAGTAAAAGACAAAGAGCTGGAAGGAAATGGTGCTGAGAATATGCTGACCGAGAGAAAAGGAAACCTAGACAATAGCTGAAAGTCTGCCTGGGAGTGGGTTCCCTTAACGTGCGGGGCTTGAACGCCCCTACCAAGAGGTCCTTGGTTTGTAGAGAATTTAGAAGGGCCAAACTGAACTTACTGGGCAAGGAACCAAAAATGCACGGGGGAGGAATCAGAGAGGTATTCTGTGCATCACACAAAACCAAAAAGAGGGGGTGGCCATTTTAATGGTAACGGACGTGGGCTTTGACAAAGAGGCCATACTGAGGGATCTGGAGGGCCATTATTTGCTGGTGAGGGGTACCCTACAGGGCTCCCCAATAACTCTCGCTAAGGTGTATATCCCAAATGATGCCAAGGCACAATTCTGGGAAGAAATGAGGGACAGGCTAAAGTAATTTGTTCAAGGCTCAGCGGTGGGGAGGAGGCGGAGGGGGGAGTTATTTCAACATGGTCCTGGGCCCATCCACTGATGGGAAACAGTTGGGACCACAGGTTACTAGGGCTGCGGACGAAGCCAATGGCATGAACCTTCCAGAAGGTTAATGCGGAACTGAGCCTGGTGGACACAATCCTGAGTCCCAGGTCTGGATATCCCTTTTTCACATACTACTCCGCAATCCATGAATCGTATTCTAGAATAGACTACATCCTAGTTGATGAGCTCCTGTGTCTGCACATCTCTGGCAAAAGGGTCGACCTGTCCCCTGGTCCGACCATGGTCTGGTCCGCATTACCATAGTGGAGGGATGGCGTGGGGACCGTAGAGGGCGTTGGAAATGTAATGACTCCCTGTTGAAGGATGACGTCCTGGCTCAAGAGCCCAGATTCAGGGGTTTCTTAACTCCATTGAGGTTCTGGCCCTGACAGAGGATATGGCGGAGGGTTTGGAGGGTCCTGTGACAGAGGATGAGGTAGAGCAAGTGATTAGTGGGATGAAAGTGGGGACGTCTCCGGGTGAGGATGGCTTCACTGTATTTTTACAAAAGGTTTCGCTCCACCCTGGCCCCGTACTTAGTGAGGGTGTTTAATGCGGTACTGGAGAGGGGGAATCCTGCCAGAATCCATGATGGGGGCTATAATAGTGGTGCTGCCCAAGGAAGGAAAAGACCCGACGGAATGCCCCTCCTAACGACCAATATCGCTTAACATAGATGTAAAGATCCTAGCCAAGGTGGTGGGGAAGCAGATGGAAGAGAATGCCAAAGCTGGTCCACGGGGATCAAGTGGGCTTCATAAGGGGGAGGCAAGGTTTAGATAATATCGGAAAGGCGATAGATCTGATCCACTATGCCCAAGAATCGGACCTTAAGGCGAGCTTGCTTTCTTTAGACTTGGAGAAAGCTTTTGATAGGGTTGAATAGAGATATATAGAACTGCTCCAAAGAATGGGCTTCGGGGGTACACATTAGGAACTGGGTCACCACCCTATGTAGAGCCCTAATGGCAAGGGTAAAAGTGAATTGAGTTTTATCAGAATCATTCTCCCTTTCGTGGGGGACAAGGCAGGGATGCCCACTCTCTCCCTTGATATACGTCCTCATGAAGCAACTCCTTGCCATAGCGGTGAGAGCCCATCCGGCTATCCAAGGGATTAGAAGAGGTGAAGTGGAGTTCAAGCTCTGTTCGCAGATATCCTGGCATACCGGGTGCAGCCTGGCTCCTGGCTCCCCCCTCTCCTGTCCTTTATGTCCACCTTTGGGCAATTTCCAGGGTTGAAAATTAGCACAACAAAGTCAGTAATACTCCCCATGAGGGCTCGGGACCCAAGGTTGGATCCTTGGACAGGTACAAGGGGATTGTAGTGGGGAAAGACTCCATCCGATACCTGGGCGTTCTCATTACCAGGGACCTTTTCAAAGCTAGCCCCAACCAACTACGTCCCCGCAATGGCAGGGATGACATCGGATCTGAGGAAATGGGGTGGGATGATCCTGTCTTGGTACGGTCGCATGACGGCAGTAAAGATGAATATCCTGCCGAGGCTGCTGTACCTCTTTACAGCACTCCCAACGAGTGTCCCTGACCAAACCTTTAGGGATCTGCAGAAAGCAGTGCGAGAGCTTATATGGCAGGGGAAAACCCAGAGGATCAGGAGGGCTACTCTAACTCTCCCCAGGGAGTAGGGGGGTTTTGGGTTACCAGATTTTCTTCTATTACCGTGCCGCCCAATTGCGCGTCCTTTTGGAGCATATGAAAGAGGGGATGGGAACTTACTGGACCTACCTGGAAGATAGGGATGCCCACGCCCTTAAGGTACGTGACCTCCTGTGGATTCCACACAGGCTCATCCCGAGTAGGTTGAAAGCCCATCCAACCTTGGGAGTGCTCTGGGCGATTTGGAAAGAGGGGCCCTCTACTGCTGACCTCACTTCATGGCCCTTTCCGAAGACCTCAATCTGGGGGGACACCCCCTCAAACTTGGTAGTAGGGGGTTCCGGAACACCCAATCCTGGTCGGACATAGGTATGGAATGGGAGGGGCAGATGTTTAGAGAGGGCGAGTTCCTCTTGTATGAAGAAATGAGTGAGGCTATTGGGCAGGGGTCAATCTCCATTTTCAAATACCTTTGACTGAAGGGCATTCTCTGCGATCAGTCATGGGGTCACAACCTGAGAAGACAGTTGACTCCCTTTGAAAATCTACTGGACACGGCAACAACAAGAAAGGGGACAGTATCCAAGATGTATAAAATTCTGAACACCAACAACCTAGTGGAGAGGAGGAGATTTCGCACGTTCTGGAATGGGTTAGCAGGGGAGGCCCTCTCGGAGGACGCATGGTCAAAGATATTTAAAATAGCGTTCCATGGGAACTTATTTACATCAGATATGGAGCATAATTTTAAGATTTTGCAGGGGTGGCATAGGGACCCATTGAAACTGTCAAATATGTTCCCAGGGGTGTCACCCAGATGCCCAAGGGGTTGTGACCATGTGGGATCAAGGGACCACATGTGGTGGTACTGCCCAAAAGTCCAGAAGTTTTTGGGAGAATGTAAGGGGTTGGATTGCTGAGGTAACTGAAGAATTACTCCCACAAAATCTGCTGATGATGCTGTTGGGCCTCGTCCGGAGGAAGTGGAAATACACAGGTACCCAAGAATGTGGGAAACAATGTTGAGGGTGGGTAGGGTGGCCTTGGCGCAGAAATAGAAGAGCCCGGTGACCCCTTCCAAGGACGATTGGAAGAATAAACTAAAGAACATGCTCCGTGTGGCCAAATTGACTGCCATGGTTAACAATGACTCTGGTACATTTCAAGCGAATTGGTACGGTGTGCGACAGATATGGGGATGGGAGGTTTAACGTCACTGAGGGGATGTCTCTGTACAGGAGGGGAGGGACGGAGAATGCAAGGTATCTACTCAAAAGTGGGTGACCTACGGTCTGGGGTGCAGGAGATGCTACAAAGCCGACAGATGGCGATAAACAATTCAGCTCCCAAGCTCCAGGAAAAAGATGACTTATGGAAGCTCATACGGTTAAAGTTCTGAAGGGACAATCTAATTGGGGTGAGGGACGGAGTTGAGGGGGGAATGGGGTTGGGTTCAAGGTCCGATGAATGTGTTTAACCTGTACCTATTATGGGCCCGCTTGTTGTATTTAGAAAATATATATATATATATATATATATATATATATATATATATATATATATATATATATATATATATATATATATATATATATCGAATTTGAATTTAAATAAATACCTTTTACAAACCAGACTGATTCCTGGTACAGCGTGACCCGGGGTATTTTTAAGTAAGGGGTGTGATACGAATGGTACATCTTTCAAATAATTGAACCTATATGTCAAATAAGTTTTTCCATTGCACTGTACACTAGGCCGAGAGCAGAGTGTATTGCCTGATTGAAATCCTTAACAGGTCAGTGGGAAGCCACGTGTCTATGGTGGTTACGGCTGCAAGATCGCCTTCACATGTGTAGGATTCAGCAGCAGGGGCTGTCGTCCTATGAGGCTTGCAGGCATCCCAACGCCATGGGCCCAGTACACATGGTGGACGTGTGCATGATGGACAGTCAGAGTGGGAGCAGCAGATGCTACATGCGACCATCAGACAAGGAAACGTCATGCAGGGAATGGCCAGGGACATCCATCGCCTGGCTGAGAACTTCTCCTCACCAACTGCATGAGATGCACAGCATCTGGCCTCTGGGGACCAATGGCAGCGGTTGATGGACAGCCTGACAAGGACACTGCATGACATGCAGTCCTCAAGTCTCTCCCACAAACTGGGCATGGAGGCCAACATCAAAAGCCAACAGGCTGATCTGGTGTCTCTGTGGGAACCCCTGCATCGAGATTCGGTGGCACAGAGAAAAGGTCTGCAGCTGGCGATGTTGATGTCCCGACCCCCCCCCCCCCTCCTATTGTCACGAGATGGAGAGCTTGCAGTCTTAAATGCATAATGAGCTTTTGGCTGCAAGGTCCCACCTCCACCAGGACATGGACGTCTTGGGGCAGACCATCTCTCAGCACTCTGGTGCGTCACGAGTGAGCACACACGTGGACTCTGGCCACTGAAGAGGAAGTTCATCATGGCTTCTAAGCCATTGGGCTATGCATGCATGCTAAAAAGAGAAGGTGCATTTGAGCTAGTACCAAGTGCGCACGTCAATGAGTTCAAAGATTATAGATGCAACAGTAGATGCACCATGTCTGCTGTGGGTGGTCGCGCAAAACGGAATAACAGCTAATTGCACAGGTACACAGCAATACTGTACAGAAAAGCCACAATTTTCAGGTACACTATTTTAATCTGAAAAGGACAGCTGGCATATGTTTCGACCACAGTCTTTCTAGCATTAAGCTCAAATTAGCCCGGTATTCCGGTAAAAACCAATATGAATTAGCTCAAATGAGCAGCCTGTTCTGATTCAGTGCATCTCCTGAGATGCACTGAATAAGAACCGGCTGCTCATTTGAGCTAATTCATATTTGTGCTTACCGGACCGCCAGCTTAATTTGAGCTCTTTGCAATATTCGATTCACTACCTGAACTACGGTTGTGACTTCCAGACCTCGCTTAAGGCTAGAAGACGACTTGTTATGTTAACAGATTTCTAAAGCGCACGGTCACATTAAGGTATCTGGGTGCTAGAGGGAGGGGTCCGCAGCCAGGACCAGCACAAAACTCATCCTAAAATAAAAATGTTTTAACAGTGAAACAAGTGTTGGCTGTCCTTTTCAGATTAAAAAATAGTTTGACACTTGTGGTTATTCTGTGCTGTGTACTTGAGCAATTACGCATGCATGTATCTGTGTCATGAGGGGCCCTAGTCCAATTTAAAACCTTGGCAACGGAAGGATGCATGTATGGATAGCCCCTAGCCCACAGGGTGGACATATTTTTGTATTACACCCGTCCAAGAAAGTCGTTTTCTTTTTTTCCAACTTTAGTGATGCGCCATTGCCCTCTCGTGGCCTTCCTAAGTGGAGAACTGGACATGCAGCCATGCACAGTGGAGTCAACTCCCATGGTTAAGTGGACTTAAATAGCCTAATACATACAGATGCAGATGGCAATCAACATTGATTTACACATGTGCATGAATGACTCATTTAGCGGATCCAATGTCGGTACAGGTATTTTGCCTCAACCAGTACCTGCACTCCCCGAGCTGTCCACCCACCACCATTTTTCCATCCTAGTCGCTATACCCTCTGCTGTATACTGGCCCTCCATGCACCATTGCAGAGGCAGTGTTAGGTGGAGGTGGTGAGGGAATCAGAACAGCTCTGCCAGCAGGTAAGGTTGTGCACTGTCAATCATGTTCATGGAAGATGACGTTTGCATCCCAATAGGGGCATGCAGTGGCACACGTAGGATTTGCATGGATCATGTGATTTGCTGATGTGACTGTCACTGAAGATGTGAGTTGGGTTACATGTCCGTGTTTGTGCATGTCCCCTTTATCATCTAGGAATGTGCTTTGTGTTTCTGGTTGCACTTCCACAGAGGACAGCAGACTCAGAAGGCTGTACTGAACTTATCCTCCTTCTCCTCATTGGCAGCCTGTGACACCATCAACGTCAGCATTGACGGACTCCACTTTCTAGGCATAATGGACTCTGCATTAAGATGGTTCACCTCTTAACTCATGGACTGTTCACAAATCTTCCTGCCACCTTTCTTCTCTACTCCACGCTCTGTCTCCAACAGTATCCTTCAGTGGGACTTCCTAACCACCCTGCTCTTCACCCTGTGCCTGGGCCCCATCGCCACCCTTATCTGCACACATGACCTGTCCTGCTACAACTACGCAGATGACACCCAGATCCTTTCAAGACCCAAGACCCTGGCTAATCCATATCCTGACCTCACCTCAGGATGTACAGCCAACTATCTCCTCCTAAATCGTGGTGAAAGTGGAATCCTGATCTGCGGTAATACCTGGGGGTCGGTGCAATCAGCCATGCATTCTAGGAGTAGGGTACAGCTCTCCTTTAAGTCATATCCTTCAACATAATGTTCCAAATCTGAGAACTCCCTTCATTTTGAACTTCCCTGGAGGCCAAAAAAATAGATCTGCTTGAAGCCTCTCTCCTACATCCCCCTGGGAGCTTTGCAAGTTGGCCATCTGGGTTTTATTTCAATGATCATTTTCTCCCAGTCCAATTAGTCTCGTGGCCAGGAATGGGGTTAATCCTAGGATGAGAATTAGATGACCTTACCCTCTTCTGCTCAGGGGTCAAGAAGGCTGTATATTGCGCCCCTACTATCGGGCCACCCTCTTCAAACAATGCTGTCCTTTACAGTTGATCACCGCACGCTTGATTTAACTGGGATGTGGTGGGTTCCCAGAGGTGTGCAACAGAGTGAGATGGCAAATAACTATGACTGCATCTTTATGTTCATTAACTGAAGTAGTTAAATCAAGCATATCTCTGTTAAGGATGATACTTGAGGATTCTATCGCCTGGTTTGGGTCATCTTCCCCAAGGAGAACCTGATCCATATTAGTAGTCATCATCTGGTTTGTCCGATTTTCTTTTTCCACCTCTCAAGCTCTTCCTCCGTGAGGGTGTCTGCGGTTGACTTACCACCGGGACTCAAGTCCTTAAGCCCATTGCTTGGGATCTTCCTGGGTGCTTTGGGTTTTTTCGATTTTTTTTTGTCCGTTTTGACAGCTTACCAGGCACTTTCATTTTTGCAAATATTTCAAATACGGGATGAGAAGGCCTCAAGTCTTTTGGTTCACCTACCAAGTTCAAGGTGATAGGGCCCATATCCTCTAGGTCACTAATGCTCCCTACTTGGATCTCCTGTAGGGGTTTTTCCGACAACTCCTCTTGAATAAGAGAACTGGGGGCTGTCCCCCTTTCTTATATTATCATGCCTTGCGCTGTTTTCTGGGGCAGAAGCATCTAAGCTGGAGGAAGATCTCTAAGCTCGGAAGCTGAGGTCATTGCTTCTTGCATTTCTTTGCTAGATAATATCTCCTCTAGATCGAGACCTTTGTCAACAATGTAGGAAGTAAGACCGTCTGAGCGGATCTCTTTTCATTTAATGAGTCAGATTTGACAAGTTCATAAATGTCATGTTCATTGCCGACAGTGTTAATTCTACAGTAGATTTGACATCCCAAAAGATCTAGGAATCGGTTCGATAAATGAAACTGAGGAGTTTAAAGAGGAATCCGGAGTATCTGGATAAAGGATTGGGGATACCGATAATTGCCTCTCATGAGGTTGGAGACATTCCTCTTGAACCTGTCTCATCATAGTATGGTGTCATGTTCCTTACCATGCCCTTCAAAAGTTCCTGGGCATCACGTACATTTCAAAAAGCTGTTTATGGTATGAATGAGGATGAAGTACCCTCCTTCTGCTGATCAATGTTGGCATCTTCTAGGTTAACCACCATTGATTTACTCAATTTTATTGCATTTGTGTGTGAATGCAATGTAAGATTGTTCTTTGGGAAGTGGACCTGTGCCTTCGCAATCATGTAAGGATTCTGAATCTGATGTGAGGTCTTAGAGTAGGTATTTTACTTTGGTGGGGCACTTTTTCTGGTTATATCAGTCTGGATAGGTTTAACCAATCTAGTATGCCAGCTCTCCCCAATTTACAATGCTTCTATTCATTGCCCCCCCCCACCGCCAGGGCAGTATATGAAATATCCGAGACGGATATTAACTGGTCATCGGATTGGCAATATGAGCTGAAGGGGATTGGGCAGTCTTTGGGAGCTGTAAATGCTCTGCTGCCTTATCGTCCGCAGCAGCCTCCTTTTTCTTTAGGTATGACCGGATATCATGCATAAGCCATGGTGCAGCTGTAGCCGCAGCTGTTGGTGTTGTTAAGCGGCTTCACTTCAACACTACAGCTAAGTCAATGCCTAGTCTGGGATGCTGAGGGAAACCCTTATTGATATATTTTTAGGTCCAGTTCATGTACTCTGGATGACAACCCTTATATAACGCCCCTCTCTTAGAAACCCCCTGACCCCACTGAGTCAAGAAGTAGGTCTGTTTTGCAAATTTAAAAGGTTTGAGAAAAACAATATATATCTATCACACTTTTATAATAAATTAATATTGCATATCACACTTAAAATATGACCGTGACAACAATGGATAATGTTCTACTGTAAACTGATTTGGTTACTTAGTAGTATAGAGGATGAGGTAGCTGAAATGCTTTATGGTTTCAAGGAAATGCAAGGTGGAATAAATGCAGTACAGAAAATAAACTGATATGGTTTCACAAGAGATAATATGTTCACTTTTCCCCTGGTGGCAATTCACCCCCCCCCCATATGCAATGCAAGGAGATAGAAGTAACACACACAGTCTTCAGGAATACAATCAAATACAATACGGAATTCAGTGCCCCCCCCCTAGCAAGCTTAGACAACAGGTATGCTTTTTAAAACACGGGCTAGAGTGCTTTGTCATGTGGTGGCAAGGAAGTGAAAAATGCTAAAATTGCTTTTAATTCCCTATAGGAGGTTCAGGGTGAGTGGTAGACACTTTAAATCAGTTCAGGTCAGCCCTAACAATTGTTCAGGGATGGTTATTAGGTTGCAAACGAATTTTAGCAGTTAAGGCAACAGCGGCTATCTTTTTACAGATGACGAAATCGCAAATCACGGTACATTTTGCGAGTGCGTAAATCTCGATTGTGGTAAAAGTATGAGTAGGAAGTCAGTTCTAGGCTTGTTGGAAAGCTTAGATTCTAATCTCGTTCCTAGGACAAACGGTTCCAGAGATACGGACAATTTTGTGAAGGTAGTTTTTCGGATTTAAAGTAAACTCAAATTGACAGGTGACAGCTTGCAGCTGCAGAATTGACAGGTGACAGTTTTGCAGCTTTAAAAATGACAGATGACACGATTTCTAGGAGGCTGTTCTAATTAGGTTAAAATAGTTTGGATTAGATTATTTTAACTAAGAGATTGGGTTCTGCACAGTTCTGGCAGATACTCACTCCTAATTTTGAAATGAATGGGCCTCGTCACAGATCTGGTCAGGTTTTGGACTGGACTCCGGTTCTGGTCTCGGCACTTCACAGCGATCTGGGTCAGCTCTCTGGATACAGCGGCCTGTGGTTCTCTGGATCTCTGGTCTGGTCTCTGGTACTCGCCAAAGTTCTCTGGATCGGGTTCTGCTTTCTCTGGGTACTGGCAAAAGTTATTGGCAAAGAATTCAGACAGCTCGCCCGGCTGTGGAATAGTTTGCAAAAGATTGAGGCCTGCTGACAAATACTTTTGCTTGCAGAGGGCCTTCTTGGTTCAAAGTTCTGTAGTCTCTGTTTAGCTTGGAAGTCTAAGTGTTGGATCTCTGGATGTGAAGTCGTCGGTCAGCACGCTCCGCAGCAAATGGAATTGAATGTCTCTACCTGTCCCAGCAGTCTCTTTTTGTGTGTTTTGGAAGTGGGTGTGTGCGTGGCATAACTGAGCCTGCCCCTCTCTACTTGTCATTGGCCCAATTCTCCCCTCTCCCATGATTGGGGGAAGGAAATGGATCGTCATCATGATGAGGTCTGTTTATGGGTCAGAGGATCCTTCCCTGGTCAATTTGCCCACAAATCTATATTTGATTCAAATACATATTTCCCAGATACACAATTTGTTGAAATTACATGTACACATTATATATTCCTTATGGTCCATGCTTGTCCGCCTCTGATCTTCCTGGGGTATTGCATTAAAAAATGACAACATTTTGTGCTTTTTGACTGGTTTACCAATATCGGACATTTAACAAAAATTAAACACATGTGCGCAAGGAGTATGTTAATTGATGAAGTGTCAGATTTTTAACATGCAGACATTTGGAGTAAGACCCTATTTTCCGCTAGCAACCCCCCAGCAAACACCACAGGGTCCTAACACCTCTTAAAACATGCACAGAAGAATCACAAGAATAATATTACTTATATAATTCTGACAAGTCCGTACTATGAATTATCCATCTTTTTTTAAAAATTATGCTCTGGACCAGATGGGTGTGGTTTAGGTTCCAAAGCACATGGGGGAAGCTTCTGTCTGCCCCCGCCTCCAGCTCGGGTGGCTCCCAGAGGTACTTCTTCTCCCAAGAGGAAGCCACTTTACGGCCCCCCCAATATAACATTTGCCTGAGTCCAAGACAAGGCTTTGTTCAACCTCCTGCAGGTGCCCCTCCCCTAATCTAATCAGATAGGTGTCAACTTCCTTTTGGTGGGGAAGCAGGGTGCAGCTAGGCCTGGGAAGAGTGGCTGAGCAGGTTTCTCCTGTCGGGGGTAGTTGACAGGCAGAATTCAGCTAAATGTCACTTTAGTTCCCAGTTTAAATCAAATTTACAATTTTTACATATACATTAAATAATTACTTCAAGTCATTTCAGAATATAGTTTTACATTGTTTCCACCTCTTAGCAAGTCTTTCCTTGGCCTGGTTTGGGTTCCTCTGTTCAGTTTTACACAAAAGTCTGGTGGTTTTAAAACGCCGGCTTTCTGATAGTGGTGAGTACCGGTATTGCATCCATTTTTGGGATCTGTCTTGAATTACTGCATTTCAATAGAGGGGTCTTTTGGTTGATAGTATAGGACCCTTGCTTAACATTGTTTTGATGGCATCCTTACAGTAGAGTGGTGATGTGGAACCCCCCACAAGAAGGTTGAATCTTTGGAATGGTCTTGTGCCAACTGCACAGTTCTCCTGGATTCTGGCGTGAATCTGGGCGGCGATAGCTCATCCCCACATCTACCCAGTCTAAGGATTCAACATGGGTCAAAACCCTTGACAGTGTGGGTTGGAGTAGCTGTTCCTCAGAGACATTGACAGTAAGTCTTGGAACTTTCTCGGCTAGCCCTCCATCTTCTTTCAGCCGGCATGGCTTTTTTTCAGCATGTAAACATAATATTATGAAGGTTTAAATACTCAACAGGTAAACAGACTTACCCGAGGGCGGAGTATTAAGCCAAACGTGCTGACCCCTCTCCACAGTTACTGCTCCAAGGCCCTCGACCCGCCACTTTGCCAAACAGCCAAACACTGTACTCCCAGTGCACTCATGAGCGCGCACATGTGGGTGCGCACGTCCAGGGTCGTAAATGCAGGTCTTCAGCTCTGGGCGGAGTTTGAGACCAGATTTAAATAAATCAGCAGTTGTGTTTTTAAAAAGATACAAAACAATGACAGTGAAGTAAAAGATCTGTGGTAGACACTTGCAGCAGCAAACAAACAGCTACAAGCAGGGGGTGGGAGGGGAATGATTCTTGCAGCCTCCAGCAATAGGTTGGATCAGCCAGCCAATCAGTGCACTTGCAGACATAGAAAGGATGGAGGACAGGACACTCATTAGCTATACAGGCCTTCCTTCTTAGAGAAGATTGACTTTCCCCATTTGGGCACCTCCTGTGCCAACTGCCATGAATGACAATCTACTTAGAATAGAAAAACAATGTACCACTGAGGACAAGAATGAGTAGTGACCAATCGTCTTACTCAGCCCCAACACTACAAACCAACAGTGATCACAATCAGAAAATTACAATAGGCACAGCTAATAGCTATACCTCCTCATCCTGTTCTAGTAATGTGGGTTGAGGGAAGGCTATGCTCTCAGAAGGGGTGTGGGCCGGATCCAGTAGCTATGATAATTTGACTGCAGGAGTACAAGGATGATTAGAGGCTGAACCGCCACTCAGCCCTCACACTTCACAAAGAGTGAACCCAAGCATACAGGTAGAATAGGCACAGTTAAGACTGTATCTGGTCATATAATCTAAAGCATTACCATCAAATGCCATTCCATCGACAAAATTGCATCAAAAAAATAAGCATCGAATGCATGTTTTTTCAAGGTAAAGGGTTTACTGTTATTTATAATGGGTTTTAAAGGGTAAAAACAGGGGTTTGGGGGAACACCCCCATTTAAAAAAGAATAAAAAAGGAAAAACATGCATTTGATGGTAATTTTGATGTATTATTTTAGATGGATTGGTCATTCAATGAAATAAAATTAAAAAAAGATGGAATGACCATAAACCAGTTAAGACAATCCCTTCACCTTTTGTGGTAATGTGGGCAGATGGAAGGCTATATTCTCAAGAGTGGTGTGAATATGAAACAGTAGCATCCCAATCCAAAATAAAGAAATGCCCAATCAAGTTATATATACACTTTCATAAAACACATGCAATAACTCAATAGAAAATACAAAATAAGACTATAGAAAGCAGACAGAATATGCAAAGATAGCAATATGCAGCACTCTGCATAATGGCGCAGGGAGAAAAAGACAAAACATAGCCACAATGCTTTTAACAAATGTGTTGTGCAAAAAATGATTAAAGTGAACTAGCCATACTCAAGGGCCCAAAAATGGACTGGGGTGGGGAGTTGTCACTCACCAAGACCTTTTTTGTTCTTTGTGGATTGTCAATAGCAAATCAAGATAATTGTTGCTGTGCAGCCAATTCGTTTCAGGCTTGAATGCGGCAGTCACGGTAGTCCATATGGCAAGCAGATGTGCAGTGAGGTTTTACTGAAGGTTGTTGTAGTTTGAAGCGATGGTCGAGGGATGCAAGTCCTGGAGATCATGGGGTTTGGTTTGATGGTCCAGGTTTGATTGTGGAAAAGCTAATGACAGGACACGAAAGGAGAGTCAGTTCAATGTTGTGCTCAGAGGACACAGTTTCGGTAGAACAGCAGGGTCAGTTCGACCGACGTCTGGATTGGTGATGAAGAGGCTGGAGGTTTGAACAGGGTTTGAGCTTGAAGGTGCAGCTACTCTTCAATGTTCGAGATGAGGAAAAGATGCGCTTAGCTGTGGTATGGTTGCAATCTGGTTTGAACAAGCAGTATAGCGGTCCGAAAGTTGGTGAGTGCCAAAGGCAGTTTGTGACGCTTCTTTTGGTTTGAACTGGGTCAAACAGGCTCGACTCAGGGTTCACAGTCATTGAATGGCAATAAAAGTGGGATTCTGGGGTCATGTCTTTCAGGTGCTGTGAGTCCCACTCCAGGGTCTCAAGGGCAAGGGTAGTACTTGTTCTCAAACTCCCAAGTGGTTGGTAGGCTGGCACACACCTGCAGGGATCCTTTAGCATGGGGGGTACCAGTGTGACTGGCAGAGAGGCAGGTCTTGCTCCAGCAGCAGTGCACCCCCAATATGCCCTGGGTATGGTGAGGGGGCAGTGCTTGTCTTTGCCCTGGGCTACCGCTCTTGAACTCACAACTGAAAGATTTTGGAAAGGCCGTCCCTCCCAACAAAGTACAAATACATTTTTCATCAAGGTCTGTAGCCCAAGAAGTTGGAGACACATGTAAATGTCCATTAGTGATTGGAATAAAGCAAGACCGATTCAAGGTGTACAATCCCTGATCTTGAGACCAGTGGTCTTTGCCTACGGACATACCCAAAAGACTGTTCAATGAAGTGGAGGAGACATTGTTAAGGAGAAATCTCATTAATGTGCTAATTTCCCTTACCTTACGAGACCCCTAGCAACGTTGCTGGATTTCTAGGACTTTCATTTTTACCTGGAAAGAGTGGGAGCCTTTTTTTCCCACTCGTTAATGTATTTTGATGTGCGTTTTACTTTTGTGTTCTTAGGATATGGAGTTTTAGAAAACTCCATAGGCATCATCTTGTTCTTGTGTGCCACACAGCACCCTCAGTGCAGTGGCACATGGATGTCTTTTAGACTTCCCAAGGTTTAAAAACCTTCTCTGGGATGGACTACTGTCTCCCAGTGAATGTAAAGTTTAATTGAGTTTGCTAATCTTTTTAATTTGCTAGTCCCAGCACACACTGCCTTACAGCAGAGTGCTGGAGGGAATATCTAGTGTTCCCTATGCATGGAAAACTCATAGCGCTCAAAAGCTACCCTTTCCTCTCAGAAAGGCTGGTGGCAGTGGTATTACCATGATTTCCCTGACCACGATCCGTTTAAATGCTCTGGTAGCTGAAATCCTCCAGAGCCATGTTTTTCAAGATGGTTTCTGAGCCACCTCAGAAAAAAAAAAAGTTCTGATAGACTTTTGCCATTTCTTTTTGGAAAGGTCCTTCCAGTGTTTGTCTGTGTGCCAATCCAGGTTTGGTCCCTTTGTTCGTTTGCCTTTGGCGGGCTTCAGTGCTGAAGCCCCCCTGTGGTGTCTGAGTGTCTGGGGTGGACAGGATATGAGGGAAGTGCCCGAAATTCCCTGTGCTCAGTCTCCTAGGAGACCTCAATGCACTCTGGTGTGACTGACTAACTGGCTGACTGTCCGGCAAGGACATCCACCCTGATGCGTGAGCGACAGCTAGGCTGGAATGAATGGGAGAAAACTGTTTAAAAGCAGGTCTCTGGGACTTGGAAGGTAGGGTCGACCACTGAAATGAAAGAACCAAAGACGAGCTGAACAAAGACGACTGCTGCAACTCCTGGACCATTGGTTTGCCCAGTGAAGCCCTGCTGCATGTCTGAATACCCTGAAACTCCCTTGACAGAGAAGCCCCTTCAAGGAAGACTTCTTCCCTTGAGCTGGTGGGAACAACTCACATGCTACCTGGAAACCATCTCCATTCTGGTCGAATTTTCTTCATAGTGCTGTTGAAAACCGGATAGCCACTGAGAAGGATACCAGTTTGTGGACTAAGGCACTCACACCTTAAACCGACGTTTTGCCAAGCTTGTGGATCCTTCCCTGTGCAATGCAGGAACCTCCAGACGTCCCCCCTCTTGTCCCCACGACTGAGACTCAGGAACAGCGAGACCTGCAGGAACTGCCAGGAAAAACTGCCTCAGCTACAGCTTTTTTTCATTCAAAAAGGTACTGTGCAAATGCAGTGGAGAAATCCTCTTTGCCGCGGTGAATGTTTGTGAAACTTTCCAACTTTGGAGTCTTGTTCTCTCCTAAACCGACCTATAACTTTTTTGTTCAAACTACTTCTAAGAACATTAGCAAAGACTTAACTGTTTACTACCAGAACTGTGCTATCCTATCCAAGACACTGATCTATTGACTTTGGCCCAGGCCTATTGAATTGAACTGCCTCTTGTAGTGAACTGAAAACCTTTGCCCTGCATATGAAAGTAACGGTTTGATTCTTATAACCTTTGTCTTTCTACCCATTTTGAAAGTTACTGAAGTGCCATTTTGCTCCCACTTCAGGGGAGCCTAACTTGTTCAGAACCTTATTGGTTTGGTACTGTAGTGTATTATAGTTTGATATTGAGCTGCTTATTACTAGTGGCATGTTTTCTAACTAAATGAGTAAATAAATTAATATTGTTTTACTAAGAAACCTTGAGTGTTTGTTTGAACCACTGTGAATGCAAGTCCTTTGTGTAACACCTTGTACTTCTCACATGCCTCAGACATTAAGGAAGAGTGAATGTAGAGAAACAAGGTGACTCTTTGCTCAGCTGTGAGGTGCTCCTTCTATCTACACTAACTCTGCCCTGCTGTCTCCTCATGGCTGCTTTTGGCATACAGCAGCCTAGTGTGAGGCTGGTCCTTTAGGGATGGGTGTGCATTTTGATTCCTGTTTCCCTGGCCAGCTAGCTCCTACTGGGAGGCTGACTCAGTGCAGAGAGGTGTTAGAAATCCTCACAAACGATCACCATGAGAGGTGTAGCCATCCAGCCTCCTGCCCCGTCACTGGGCAGCAGCTAGCTAATGGTTTGAGCCAAACAGGTGACATTCTCTACCTGGTACGATGGAGTGGCAAGACATTTCACAGATGCAGCAACAGTGGTTAGAGTGAGTCCCAAAAGCAGCACAAGTATATCCTTGTTTGAATGTGGTGAATAGTACTTGCATGTGGTTTAATCGGTCTGATCCAGTGAAAACATGGCTCCTAGCTGTCTTGGATGTTAGATGCCGTGAGACCCACTGCAGGGGACTCTAGGAAAAATGTAGTCCTTTCCGGTTCTACTCTCCCTGCCTAGGAAGGTTTGCAAACAGAGTGACAGGCCTTGGTCCTCAGCAAAAGCCACCCAAATGTGCTCTGGGAGTGGAAAGGGAGCACTTCTTGCCTATGCCTTGGAGTACTGCTTCACATCAATGCCCGAGGGATTTGGAAACATCAACTCTCTCAAGAGTTCCAATATTATTTCTTTAGTCCTGTATGGTCGAAAAGGGAATCAAAAAGGGATGGGAGGCCCCCTCTTTTGGGAATGGAGGGAAACACGCCTGCTTTAAGGGTTCAATGCCCTGTCCTTGTGACAAATGGTCTTTGCCTTATTGCATTTGAACCAAAGTTGCTTTATGCTAAAGGAAGGAGAAGTGCAGGAAAAAAATCAAGAAGGTGGCATCCTTCCCCAACTATGCCAATCTCCCTCGGGCTCACTAACCACACGCCCTTCTATCATCAAATGCCCTTTGGTATGCAATACCCTGGTGTGAGGTTTGTCCTTTTGTTTTGGGTGTGCTCTTTGAAGGCTGCTTTCCAGGCTGATCCTGCTGGGACATGTGGGCTGGAGAAGGTGCTCCCTGACCTCACAAATGATGAGCTATAACTTCCACTGGCTATTGTCCTGCTGATTGCATCCAGTCTAAGAAGACTACACAGAGCCTGTCCATGGCTGACCTCGGCTCAGTGTTGGCAGGTGTACAATACAGATCAGATGTGGCATTAGTGCTTATGTAATTTACAAGTCACCATACTTCACACAGGTGTGGCTTATGTTTAAAGATTAAACTGCCTCCAGGATGGCAGTCATCATAATCATGTCATTTTTGGAACAGAGGTGCAGATTGTAAGTGCAGCCACAGTACTGCAGTGACTGCCATCACAGCAAATCTTTGAACTCTGAACCTACTCCGTACCACTGAATAGCAGGTGCTGCAGATCAGGATACTGATCAACAGGGCACAGGTGTACACTTTGCTTTTGGCATGGAGTTTGATGAAAGGGGGTTCTGGTAAACAGACCACCCTCTGAGATGAAATTAGCTGCATCACGCTATTACTAACACATTTAAAAGGCAAGGTTTTTACACCTTTGTCAGATGGCAATCCTTCATACCTGGAATTTGTGAAATCTGTTAACATGCATCACCTATCTGTATTCTCCCGTGAAACAGTCTGGGAAATCCTACCCACTATAATCGTGGTACATGTGCAGGTTGATGGAAACATACCCTTTCAAGTATCACAACAAACCTGAGGACAATACATAGCTGCAATATCCAAATATTAAAATCGGCATGGTTTCATCTCATACTATTTAATGACATTTTGTGTTTACGTAGCTTTCAAATAAACCATATGAATATAGTTCTTTAGTACTGTATCAATGCAACACTAATCAATGAGCCGTAAACAGTACAATGTCATCTACAAAATGCAAACATACAATAAGTGGATCACTTCACTATTATTTATTTTCTAATGATATATGGTTGTGCTTTGTAGAATAAGTCACCTTTAGCAATTAGTAATATATGTTCTGCCACTTATGGCGAGTTGCCTTCAATATATGTTCATCCTTGAGAGGTTGTTAAAACCAGTACCAATTATTTGGATACACACACATCTGGTATCTCTTTATAACACCAACCAAACACACATTAAAGTCTAAAAGTACTTCTGTTAAGGTGCATTCACCATAACGAAGGAGCCAGTATTCAGGTAAGTTAAGTTGCCTTGGGAAACAAGTGAAATATGTTGATGTTTCCAGAGGTTTTACTATGTAGTGCATGACTAATCGAATGAATGCTCTTTGGGAATGCATCAATTAGACACAACACATTGCCCAAAACTCTGGCAAGGCAAAGGAAGTTATACCCACACGTCACTGATCCTCAATACGAAAATAAGGGATGATAACCAGGAAGGAAGCAGAGCACTGGAATCCCTCCATGGCAGTCGTACAGACAGATGCACACACACACACACACACACACACCACACAGACATGCATGCGCGCTCACACACCGACCACCCTAACACATCATGCAGAAAGATAAATATTCCCGAGTACAAAATGAGTGGTTTCCTTTGCTCTGCCTGCTACTTATGTCTTCAGAGAGTGTGAAAGGACTAGGTGATATCAGACAGGCTAGGAGGAAGAGGAATCATGTTTCTACTGTGTTAAGTTGATTAATAGAAAAGTATGCTTGCAAATTGTAACATGGAAAGTACTATAAGAGACAAACTGCTCTATAGTTGACACAAAACAAATGTGAGCAAAGGTCATTTTTATAATCATTTTTTCTGAAGGATTCATATCTAAAAGCAGAGGAATACAATGTGCATAAATGAGTATACATTGATATTTCTGCTTATGCGTTGTGTAATCCACAATCGAGGACTCCCCTTTGTCTTCTTGCAGTCCGAGTGCAGGAAGAAATTTAACAAATAGCAAAGAGATCATGGCACGCGTGCTAGCCTTTTCCATCTGGAATAACTTACACTAGGTGTACATCCATTTATATTTCCCAGAACACAGCGAACATTTTTGTGGGTTCTTGTCGAAAGGAAAGCAGACTTAACATGTCTGGTTTCCAATTACTTTGCAGAGTTGCATTCAAAATGAAAAAAAATGCTGGCAGATGAGCCTGCTGGAACAAGGATCTCAATGTGATATTATTGAACACTTCAGCACAAATGACACTTTGCTGGCAGTATTGACAATGTGAGAAGAAAATTTAGCACCATTTCCCATTACAGTCAAAAGTCACTAAACTACTCGATGACGATAGATGTAAAAATTGATCTGATGAACTGCACAAGCACATTATATACACATCAAAGGTGGGTGTTTGAATTCCTGTTTACTAATCCTGCTCTTAATGGCGTGTAACCTCCTTATAAATTCAGGGAAAAGGAACATTTTGTAGGGAACTCGCCATTAATGGCAGAAAATAAGTTACTAGTTACTAAAGGTGACATTTATGTTCTAATGTTATATGGTTGGGCTTTGTGGAATAATAGTAAAGTGATCCACTTATTGTATGGTTGCATTTTGTTGATGACATTGTATTGATTATGGCTATTTGACTACTGCTGCATTGATGAAGTACTAAAACACTGTACACATAGGCTTTATTTGAAACCTACGTAAACACAATATATCATTAAAAAAAGTATGAGATGAAAACATTGTTTTTAATGTGTGGATATTACAGTTCTGTATTGCCCGCAGGTGTATGTTGTGATTTTTGAATGGTATGTTAATGAGAACAGTGTTACAATGAAACATTCCAATTGAAACATTCGTGAGTCAAAATGTCCTTCAGTATATGTATGCTTAACAAGCAGTTTAGACTCGGCATACACACAAAAGTCATTTGTTTGGTTCACAGAGACAACTACCAAAGTGGGGATTAGAGGTTGATCCATGATCAAGCTTTAATTATTGTGTGGTATCACCACCACTGAAGGAGTGTAAATGTTTAACATGATTCCATATAGAAGTGTATACAGTGAAAATATACAGGCAAAGACAGGTGAATTGGAAAGAATGGATCTTGCGAATACTAAAAAAAAATACAAAAAAAACACCCAGCTCCTCCGACTTCCCAGTTTTTTTGTTTGGAGTTGCAAATCTCAGCTTGGTGGCCAATTTAAGAATGCACATCCGTCCTAGAGTTGGATATGGGAGGAAATGAATGAAACCTGCTACACATGAGTACCTGCAAGTACATCTACCCAAAGTCGTGAGGAACAGTTCACTCTCCAATTATGCCCATTCACTGTTGCATTGCCATATTCAGATGGATTTAAACATTTTTAAAAAAAAACAGTTGCCAACACAAATCATTCATGGTGAGAGTTGTCTGCAGTAATTGATGTCCATTTTGATGAACAAAAATCATAAAACAAAACTTTTACATAAAACTTTAACACAACTTTGCCATAATTTATACATGTAAAAAACACCATAATGTCATCGTTTCCAAATTTCATAATACAAACATTCTGTAAAATTCAAAAACATGAACATTTTTACTAAAATTGACTAACTCATAAAATGTGTATCGAGAGACTCAACTGACTTGTGTACATATATTTTATTGACTAACAACCAACCAAATCTTCAGGTGCACACTCTGAATATCCCCCATTACACAATTGCCAGCGAAAACTCTACGGCTTCCTTCCACATGTAAAACCCGGCACCTGTAACAAGTGAGTTTGGACTGTATAGCAAGCTCCAAAATGTTTGTATTTTGCCCAAATTTCACACAAAGCATGTGTGTGCCTTAATGCACTGGTGTCTAAGTGTACTACATTGGGTCAGGACATGACGGCTGGATTCAACATGTTTTGCGTACAACTGACAATCTATCCTCATTGTTGACTCCACTCCAATTCCCAGTATATTCATAAGTGGGTAGGATATTTATGTGTGTGTATATGATACGTTCCTCCATATAATGGGTGCAAGGCTCAAGAAGATAGCGACATGCTCTGTCTATTGTAAATGCCTGTTGTGAAAATTCTTGATGGTGCGTTTTTGTAACTAATTTCTGGAAAGAAACAAGCCTATCCCACTCCCAGGTCTTTCTCCCGAGCAGGTGAAGATAAACTGGCGTATCAGTAAAATGCAATAGTTGGAAACTAATCTTTTCACAGTGTGCCACTGCTATTTGGTCAATGAGAACAGGAAAGAATTTGGGTGGACACTACCCAAGTTACGCCACCAAGCTCAACAGCTTTGTAGCCCCCGGCGAACAATAAAATTGAGTCAGTGGGCTAGAAGAGACTGCACTCCCAGCTCAAGTCGCAGGGCTTCGACCGGCAAAGCATTAGTTACTTTCAAGATCATTCCTAAGAGCCTCTCTTCTAGTCTATCCAACCAGTCCAGGTAGGCCTCGAACAGTAGTTCGAGACTATATGTCAAGCAGGGACAATACTTGTCTGATGTATTTTAATGAGGCCATCTATTTGTTACCACCAGAACTGGCCACAAATCGTTGTATCAAGTGCCATTTCTAAAGTATGCGACCAGAGATACCCTCGCCAAAAAACCCTGTATAGGCAATGAGCAAATTGGGAAAACTAGGTAAGTATAACAATCAACCACCCCTACATTTACACCATTTAACATCCAAACTTAGGGGTCCCAGCATATTGTCCTTCTACCCAGCACCAAAAGCTTATTCTTGGAGATTTATAGCCAAATTGTTCTTACTGCCGTATTCCCCACAATGCTTTAATTGCATGCTGTAGGCCGATCTGTGTGATCCATAAGGATGGTATCATCGGCGTACATTAGCTATCTAATTCCCAACAAATATGTATCCAAGTCTGACGTACAAGGATTATACAGCAGTGGTGCAAGTGCACATCCCTGTTTCAAACCTATGTTGGTTTTGATTGTCCTGGAAAGTTCCCCACCTTGGGTTAATCGAATATCTACCTGCGTGTCACTATGCAGTGCCTTAACAAAATGTAAAAGGACTGAATCCAGACCCCAATGAGATAGTTTGTGCCAGAGTTTCACACAAAACCATGTCAAAAGCTCTTGAGTGATCTATAAAACACATGTAGATCCTTTGCTTGCGAGCCAATATATATGAGAGCAGGAACTGTACAGCGCAGATATTGTGCATATTGCTGTGAAAACCAGTTTAACATCTATGGAGGCAGACAGAAGTTTCGTCCCATGCATTTATTTGTTTTAATAGCAGTGTTGCAAATATTTTCGCACAAGAGTCGAGCATGGCAAGTAGCCTGTAATTGGAGGGGGCGCTGAATCTCCCCTCTTATAGACCGCAATCAAAACGGACTTCCTCCAACTGCTAGGAATTTCACCAGATGTCAAAATCTTTTTGAACCAATCTGCCAAAATTACCACCCAAGCTGGCAGGTCAGTTTTGAATACAACATTAGGTATTGCATAGGGCCCACCTGCCTAAGAAGTTTTTAAGTACTATTACTATTTTGAGGTCAGCCTCGAAGGATCCCAGCACTCTACAGTTCCTGGGCTGTTCGCTGGCCACCAGAGGAGCCATTTATCGGTCATAGAAAAGTGACCCCATATATTTTAGCCAAGTTTCTTGCGAAATGGGGTTCAATTCCTGGACCGAATAGCCTGCTAGACAGGACTTGAAAAAAGACTAAAACTTTCTATTATCATTTTTATGCAGTAGATTGAACATGTTTTTCCAGTTGGCACTTTGTAGGGAACTACGATGCTGCAAAACCAGTTTTTATATTTAGTAGTCGGCTCTGTACTGACCGCTTTTTCTCTGTTGGATGGCTATATCAAATGGCGCAAACCCCACACTAGCCCACTAGGCCCCCACTCGGAAAAAGTGTTTAGATGGTTGCAGTGCCCCAACGTAGCTGTCAGGTTCCCTATATGAGAGATCAATCAATTCATGATCAAGTTCCATGGACATTGAGGGGATTCATCTTTTCGATCATCAGGTCGGACCAATGTAAGCAGTTGCCAGCGTTGTTAACTGCTAACAATGGACAATGTGCCCCCTTTGCTCACTTGTTTCCCCCTCTCCTGTGTCCACCCCCATGACAACAGGTGGTGACTTAGATTGGATTGCACCGTAGTGATGGGGCTAAGGTTATACCATAGATCCTGACTGATGAAAACATAGTCGATGCAAAAAAAGGATCTACCATTGGTCCAAGTGTATTGAATATCACAACCACCGGTCATCTTTGTGTTCAGGCATGCCAATTTATAGGATTCAAACTGTTGTTGCCAACCATGTAGTGGGACATGGACCACACTCCCACCCAACACAATAGAATTGGCATCCTTTTTGACCCTTTAGGCCGCCCACCCTTGCAATGGTTAGATATGCTCAATGAAGTCCCCCTAGAGTAACAGGTGTACCAATAAACAAGAGGTTTGGTCACCTTCCCACTAATGGGACCTGGATTCTTGACCGTTGGTGGCTGTAGAGGTTTATGATCAACACAGCATCCAGGGAGAGTTCTGGCTTGTGAAGAACTGCCGACAATACATCCTCACAAATGGTGCAGACTATTATAGTGAACCCTCCCATAGTCTGCCCTCTCAGGTCGGGTTTGGCCGGCAGCCAGACGACATTGCAGCCGTCCACACAAAACATATCCAAGCACCATGTCTTCAGATAGAAAAACGTGGTAGATAGAAAACATTTTTAAACCGTTGGGATTAAGTAAGGAGTTAAAGCCCTGTGAATTCCAAGAAGCCCATCTCAACGTTTCTCCTTTTTTGATAATCATGCTTGGCCCACACCATGTCCCTCAAAAGCGTCAAGGCACCAAGTTACAGCCTTAGGGCTTTTGCCCATGTGATCACCCTTTGAGTATGAAGGGATAACACTGTCTGATATGTGGCGCAGGGGCACTGATTGAAAAAAGCGAATCATGTTCATGCGGGGTACTCACTTGCCTACAAACTGTTAATCAAAAAACGAGTGGTTTTATATCCAGGTAGCAAAGACTCAAGATGGCGGAGATCGCCGTGGTAATGAAGTCCACCGTGCCCAGTTAGTAGCGCTATTTGCTTTTGGCAGGACAATCCCTGTGATATTACTGCGGTTTATATTCCTGAGCGGAGGGTTACGCTGGAAATGTTTTAATATAAAACAACGGTTCGAAAATTGGCTAGTGTTCAATGGGGATGGTTCTTCCAATTTTAGCCCTTTCCCATATAGAGCGCCAGGGGACCACTCTGGTGGCAATAGTGCGCGGTATAAATGTTCTCTTACATTAACATATAGAGCCTTCTGGTCATGTTGAGACTCTGCCTGTTATCAACCCTGTTCCTCACATTAACTCACCTTTTGGACCGCTGATTTTGATAAGGCCGTTGCATTTTTAGTCCCTCCTGTGGGTTGTCCTGTGGTTTTTCCATAGCCCGTGTCCCAGGAGCAATGGCTAATCCAAACTGGGGAGGTCCGTAACTTGCTCCCAGGGACTCATTGAACGATTTTGGATTGCTGACTCCCTCACCCATTAAGAACCATCTTTGCAATGGGCCCTGTAGGTCAACCTACCTTTTAGTGGCATCAGGGAGGGTGTTGGTAACCGTAGTTGAGACGAGCCCACGTCTCCTGCAGTATTGTGTGGTGCCAACTCTTAGGCTCTGTGCCTCCTACTTCCTGCATAGGCACAAGGGGGGCATTGACACTTTTTGCTTGCCTGTGTGACTGAATGGAATCCCGTCAGGGAAAGTGGCAAGTGCACCCTGGAGCATATCGTATTGTTTATGGCTATGGGGCTGAAGTTCGCAAATTCTATGGACAAGGCGGGCTCATTCGCTGAGTCCGGGATAGTAGATCCGAGTAGTCCTCATTTATTTGAGCGAGCCAGGCCAAGGGTCGAGATTTACTGGTAAGATCTATGGTGGGGCTGCAATTGCTAAGACCCAAATTACCAGCTTATGTTGCATTAATAGGCGTAGTTACATTAGTGCCAGATGGAATATGCAATGGAAGGTTGAAGGACACTTCCGGCGCTGGCCCAACTTATATCGTAATGCTGCTGGCCAGAGCCTTTTCTAGCCACCTGGTCAATATTGTCTTCATTGAGCTATTTTCTTTTACATGACATTACATACCAGCAACAAGGCGTCCAAAGAAGCACTGAAATCTTCAAGTGTAGCACGGGTGTGCCCCTCCTGTCTGCAGTGCCTTATAGGCGAGGGGCGAACATTGGGGGGGCCTGCGATTCCGGACCTTCCTCAGCTTCACTCATAAATTCACTGTCTTCATCATAGCTGCTGGACGAGCAAGATGGAGAGCAGCCTTTGCATGTCGGGTGACGCTGATAATTGGGTTCTGATTGTGTTATCATAAAGCACTGGAGGAGTTTAAGGTGACAGTGTTCTTCACAGCTACACCCAAAGAATTCTGATGAAGATTCATTGCTAACTTGAGTAAGGAATTCTTGTGGTTGTTCGATGGCCTCAGTTTGGACCAATTGAGGGGTTCTTCCAGTCCCTCCTCTTCCTAAACTGTAGATGCCAGAAGAACAGGATGTAGGCAAGCCGAGGGTGCTATGTTATGGTCCAAGGAGGACTTGCTGTATATGCGTGTGACTCCCCGGAGGGCAACAAGCCTGAGGCAGCCGCACATGGTTCGGCAAGCGATAGGGGCAGGGTGGGCAGCCAATACACTGGGAGGATTTTTGGCTGTTTGCCCAAAGTAGCCCGTAATTAGATTTGCATAAGTAGCCACTAAACGAGCCACAGGGCTGGCGATAGGGGCATCTGAATTGGGGGGTCTGTCCCTTGTTGTTACCTTTGTACCGGTCATCTCCATCTTGGCACTATGAAGGCCTACATCTTGCTCCTCGCCGCCTTCATTCTTGGGCTTAACAAGCCACCCCATTTAGCAGGTATCAGATTAAGTGCTATAATACACAGTCTGACCGTGAGATGCAAGGTATGATGTGATGAAGCTTGCCCGCTCCAGTGAGACAAGGTGAAGGAGGAGGAAAACAGAACAAGGCTCCCTCAACCCACTCATACCAGACAACCATAGCTAACCACTCCACACACCACTCACCACTCTGCACTCCACATGGCAATATATGTTAAATGTGATAGACCAGTAAGGCAGGCAGCAGGACTCCTCCACACAGCAGCAATGGAAGGCAGACTCACAGGCACCGAGTCACCACATCTAACCATTCCTCACACCAGTCTCCGTCTCTTCATCAGTACAAGTAGAATTATTTTTGTAAATTGGATATGGCCCAGGCAAACACATAGGGGTATCAGAGTGCTGTGCACAGAATATCTTTCTGGTTACAAAAGAAAGCTTTACAAAGAATATTCATCAAGAGGCCAAGAGGGAGTAAAAGAGGGTGAGCAGTACATTTAGCATACATTATATGTGGCAATCAATGAAGAGACCTAAGCTACAGAAATAAACAATATAAATCCAGCAAGAAGGGATATAAAAAGAAAAGTCTGGTTCGAGGAGCGTTGTGAGAGGAGAAGGTTGTGGATAGTTAGAGACGATCAGGTATAATCGGAGAGTGAAGAAAATGCTATAGATTGGCATGAACAGTGACGAAGGAAAAGGCTAGACCCACTGAAGGAAAAGGTCAGGTAGGGAGTATTAACAAGGATGACAGCATTTAAAGTAGGAGGTAGGGGTGGGTTTATGCTGACTACAAGGCTACTGACTAACCACATTTAAGGGAGGTCAGGATGAGCAGAAGCAAGGGCTAGTAATAATAGATAAGGGAAAGGTGCGACCAATGGTAAAATGTGAGCCTATTGGCGAACTGTGTTCAAGGAGGAAATATGTAAGGTGTAAAGTGCAATCTGATCTAGAGTGAGAGGATGTGTGATGGGAGAGCCAATAGAGACAACTGTAATTGGTAGAGTGTTAAAAGACCTTCAAGGACTACAAACCTAATAGCTAACAGCACTCAGGCGATGTCAGGTTGAGTAGGGTGGAGTGCTTGAAAAAAACCAAAAGTGCGCATGTGAGTGGACATGGTGAGTAATGAGAGAATGAAAATCTGCTTTCTAACTGGATTCAAAGGAGGGAATGAAAGGCAATAGAGGAGGAAGGGCAGCAGAAGGAAGTTGGTAAGGCAGAAAAGGCAACCCCAATTGATGGGGGATATTTCAAAAGAAAGATAAACACGGATAGCATTCAAGGTGAAATAAGCATATCAAGGGAGCAGGGGAAGTGAAAGTACAAAGGAGTCGGTTGTTGCCCATCCAGAGTGGGGGTGGGGCGGTTGGGGTTCCCCAAAGGATGCAAGACAAAGAACATGTGATAGATAAATGCAGTGAAGCAGAATGCCATCAGTTACAGTGTAAACTCATTATCACAGAGTGCTAAGCAGACACTTTCTACATATGCTCTGTTCTTAAAAGATAGTCTCAGTGGTTACAACTGAGTTGACTTCTGGCTCACAGAGTAACATCATCATGGCCATCTCTATAGGTGATCCATGTAAAATACTTTTATACACAGGCTACCAGCAGACGAGAAGAAACATTGACACATTTCTCATGCAGCTCCAAGTGTCCATTCTGGTTTCGATTTGTTGGAGAGGTCTATTCACTGTCCATGTACACAGGTGTAAAGACACTTAATCAAACGAGGGAGAGAAAGGAGATAGAGCAAGATAGACTTCTTCCAATATCCCTGGAACACACATTGGGCAATTAAGCTAAAAACCCAGTGTTAAGAGGCAAAAGGGCTGGTAACAGGCCACCAGCCTGAGCTGGCTCTGTGAGCCCAATGTCCTATCAAATAAAAGAAAAACAAGACGGCTGCCATCAGAGTACATAGAGAAAGGACTTAAGTCTGTTTTCTATTTCCGTGGCGGTGGGTAGACGGGAAGGAGCCAGATAATCACAGGTAAGTGAGGGGGGAGTTTGAGTGGAAGGTTGGGGATTACGTGTGGACTGAAGGGGAGTAAAATAGGGTCAGGTGCAGGGGCTGAGGGACAAGACACAGAAAACATGGCAGCACCTGGGAAAGAGGCTCTGGTGGCTGATGGAAAGCAGACAGGTCACTGGCAGTTCTCAACCATATTTCTAGCCACATGATTGTCCGAGTAGCCCCTTCCTGGGGGTGTAAATTAGTGGAAGAACCTTGAGTTTCCATGCAGCTGGAAAACAAGAGACCCAGAAACCGAGGTACCAGTGGGAGACAGTGCAGGATTTCCCTCAGTATTGTTCATACTGAGTGGGGCAACACAGAGTTTTGGCTGTTTGTGGTTCTCTGGAGGAGATCCCAGCACCCTTAAGTCTAGAAACATTTCACGTGGCACCATTTGTTGGTCAGAAAATATAAAAAGACCCTAAGCCTTTATGTATCGCCATTGGGCCACAATAATCTGCAATTGAGTTGTGTGAGGACTTTATGTGCCAAATAATCTTTGGAGTCTTGAGTTACTTCTACATCTGTCAAGCAGTTCCATGTCTCTGCTTCACATATATTCACTGAGTGGGTTTTCCCCGCACAATAAATACATCAGATCTTGTTCGCTTACTGCCCAGTCACACCCCAACCTGCTTCCATGAAGTGGAATACCTGCTTCACACCCCATCCCCACCACACATCCCAAGTCACTCGGGCGCTTAACTGAGTCTCTTGCTGTATCTCCACTTCCACAACTCTACTTCTGTTCTGCTCTTTCATCACCACTCCCCCATAAAAGCCCCATAATCACGCAGTGCCTGCCTCCCAATATAATCCAAGAACCACACACCCTCCAGCACCTCTCCCCACTGTGCAGTTCTTTGCTGTGATGCAAGTGCGCATGTTAAAGGCCCCATTGTATTTGCAGCACATTGAAGACACAGCCCATCAAGCTGCCTGAGAAAACTCGTTACGCTGCCTGACTCAAAGCGGTCTGCACTGTAGTAGTGCATTTTCAAGTCACATGCCACCTTCAAGACATTCTCAAGTAAAACTACAACTTTCCCTGCTTTTGAATCACAGCTCAAACCCATATTAGCCCTAGAACACCAGTCCAACACTGTCATGCCTTCTACATAAACTAGGGCAGAAGACTGGAGGGATTATCTTGGCTCTCAAGCCTAGTATATGCCCAAACCTTTACCTATCAAAAGACATTTTTACAACCAGGTGTGTGTACTCCTAATTTAAATCCTTAGGCTTACTTTCTCTTGTCTGCAATTTCCACTGTGTTTTAAATTGCAGGTAGAGGGGGTTATTTATTTCAAATCGCTCTCTATCTTTTTGGTAAAGATCGTATGTTTACCTTGCTTGAACATTACTTTTATTTTGGTTCATACTGTTTTTATTTGTTGTATGGAACCGTCTGCTCCTGATATGTCCAGGGGTCAAGTCCTAAAAATTAATGTGGGGGGGACTCATCAACAAACGAATGATTGGTGACATCGCCAGAAATTATCAAATCAAGGTGAAATATGCACATTTCATTAAATTGGCTTTGCATAACCACCCCCATTGCACAGGACGAATGGCATTTGCATTTCATAAAATTAATGCAAACGCAAAACCAAGAGAGGATATTTTCTTCTAATAGTGTTCTTGAAAACGTTAAAAGGTGCGCATGTTTTAAACTCCAACCAATACAAATGTTTTCCCTGGGACATGCAGTACCGAAATGGGACATTTCACCTTTAGTTGTTTGTTATTCTTCATCAGGTTAACTTGGTGCAGTGATGAAGTTTCCGGCCTACAAACCTGACGACTGCGGTTTGAGCTTTAATGCATAAATTCAAAGAGGACATTCAATGTTTCTCATTTCTGCTGTGGGGGACTCAGTCCACCCTGTGAATAAAGTGGGGGGACTCTGTCCCCCTACGAGTACCCTCGACTTGAGCCCTGGAAATGTCTGCCGCTGATGATGATTCTCTAGGGCATATCCTCCCCTCGGAACATGTTACCAGGTCAAGGCAAAAGAGTAACATTTAGTTACATTACCTTCATGACAGAAGGTATTGGAGCCAAGATAGTGTGCAAGTTAGGGGCAGAGATCATAGAAGGCATTTTCTTCCCCTTGTACTTCTGGCCAACATGTGATTTAGAAACAAAAAGGGAGTGGCGAGAAGATAAAGGGGCAATAGAATGTGTAGGCAATATTAAGATAAATATTGTTGATCAAGATCAATAAGGGAGGAAGGAGGTGAAAGATATTCGTGGTGAGGGGAAGCTGAGCCTAGTAGTTAGAACCAAAATTAAAAAGGCATGCATGCAAGGCCAATGAGTGTCGGGTAGTCATCTGCAGGAAAATAGGTTACTTCCTGTTTAGGTATTGCCTAATTAGTCGACTTTTGAGTTATTTCCTGAATGCGGGGCAAGGGAGTTCCATATTTTGTGTTTACTCAAGAATGCTTAATGCTAGTTTGTTTTTTCTTGAAATTTGTAGGTGTAGATTCACTTTTCTATGTAGGGCTATGATCTCTCCTAAGATTTGGAGTTTGTTATGTTTTGGAATAAAGGCTTTGCACTGTATAAATCACCATTATCGTGATCTAATGGCATGGTATCTTGTCCAAGATGCTGCCATACTTTTCCCCCCACCTGGGGTAAAACAGACATTAAAAGGATGAGAAGAGAAAAAAAACAGGGCAGTATTGAGAGGGGAGTGGAGAGAGGGAGGATCAAAGTGGCAAACAATACTAAACATAATTGAAGAGACAGTGGGATTGAGGGCAGAGGGAATATGTGTAGATGAGGGGCCAAATCTGACCCTCATGCCCCGTGAATGACTCGACATCAAGAGAGAAACAATAGATGTGCCTCGCTCTTAGGTCCATCACCGCAATCATTGATATATCACAGTTGTGAAAAACGATATTCCCTTAGACAACCATTCAAACCAATCTGGAGGTTTAGGAGCTTAAGAGAACTATAGATCACCTTGCTGATCTGTTTGTCTCCCTCTATCTAGTTTGTTTCCTGCAGCCTCTAGTAGGGGTTCCAGTGGGACAGCGCTCCTGAAGTCCCAGGGGATTAGGGATTCAAAGTTTTGGTATATGGAACCCCTGATTTTAATGGTTTGTTGGTGCCAACACGTGTTTCGACCTAAGGTCTTTCTCAAAGCTGTGCAATTTATGTGGTGGTGACGGTGTTTTCCAAGTATCGTGGGTGGGTACAGTGATATACGTTATTTAATAATTGGTGTTAATACATGTTGAGTTTGATTTTGCGGTTACAGAGGTTCACTTGGCACAAAAAATACATTTTTGTACATTGTTGGCAGTACATGGTATGATGGTATACATTTAAACATATAGGTATGACACAATGGGTGGTGAGCCGTGAGTGGACCATGAATTGTGAGCTGTGTTTGTGACATTGTCAAGGAACCAACAAACAAGAATATAAAAGAATGCATCATATAACAGTAGATGTCCTGAGATTGAGCACAAGTAGGGGAGAAAGAAGAGGATGCGTTGGTATGGGGGCAGGCATGCTAGCAGTTTTCTGTTAGGTAGTCAGTATGGGTGCTTACCGTAAAGCAAGGGCCTGGTAGGTCCCGAGTGGGGATGGCTGGTTAGCCTCTGCATTGACAAAGGAAATGGCATGCATTAGGGGCGATTGGTCTGGCAAGCACACTTTCCTTTGTGGTTTTCTTAATACAATGTTGCCACTTGAAAGCTTCAAACACAAGCTGATTTCATATCAGCTTCTCTGACTCACCGGAGTGCTGCTTTTTCTGGCACAGCTTTCTTGCAGGAGCCAAGTACAGTGCAATTTAGCAGCAATTGCTCCTCCCGGCTTGGATTATAAACATGGGAGCACCCTGGATATCTTTGATGCAGTCTAGGAAAAATCAACATCAGTTCTCAGTCTTACAGGGTAATTCATAGAATTTCGCTGAAAAGTGTCGCAAGCGGCTGGCGCAGAGGGTCTGCGTGCGATTGACTGCGCCAGGCACGTGCGCTAAAACCGATTTCCGCGCACAGCGTATTCATGGATTTCATGCTCCCAAACCAGCCGTGGCGCAGAGCATCGCAGCGACCCTGCAGCAGCGCCAGTAACGCCCCCAAGAATGCCCTCGCGCAAGGAAAAGCCATCCAAATCGCTAAATCATCGCAAAGGGCTGCGCTAACCCTGGACCAGTTTACAGGGCTGCCAAACAAGGAACGCAAAGCGGGTAACGTGCATATCAGGGGTACACGTGAAGTCATACACGCGATTAGCCAGGGTACGTGTATTACAGGGGTACGCGGGAAGTTTAACACGCGATTGGCCAGGGTACGTGTATTACAGGGGTACGCGGGAAGTTCAACACGCGATTGGCCAGGGTACGTGTATTACAGGGGTACGCGGGAAGTTTAACACGCGATTGGCCAGGGTACGTGTATTACAGGGGTACGCGGGAAGTTTAACACGCGATTGGCCAGGGTACGTGTATTACAGGGGTACGCGGGAAGTTATACACGCGATTAGCCAGGGTACGTGTATTACAGGGGTACGCGGGAAGTGTAACACGCGATTGCCCAGGGTACGTGTATTACAGGGGTACGCGGGAAGTTTAACACGCGATTAGGCAGGGTACGTGTATTACAGGGGTACGCGGGAAGTCATACACGCGATTAGCCAGGGTACGTGTATTACAGGGGTACACGGGAAGTTTAACACGCGATTGGCCAGGGTACGTGTATTACAGGGGTACGCGGGAAGTTTAACACGCGATTGGCCAGGGTACGTGTATTACAGGGGTACGCGGGAAGTTATACATGCGATTAGCCAGGGTACGTGTATTACAGGGGTACGCGGGAAGTGTAACATGCGATTGCCCAGGGTACGTGTATTACAGGGGTACGCGGGAAGTTTAACACGCGATTTGGCAGGGTACGTGTATTACAGGGGTACGCGGGAAGTTTAACACGCGATTAGCCAGGGTAAGTGTATTACAGGGGTACGCGGGAAGTTTAACACGCGATTAGCCAGGGTACGTGTATTACAGGGGTACGCGGGAAGTTTAACACGCGATTGGCCAGGGTACGTGTATTACAGGGGTGCGTGGGAATCATCACACGCGATTAGGCTGGGTGGGTCCTCACAGGTGTTCCCTGTACACCCTCCACGGCCCCTGCAGGCAGCCTACAAAACAGGGGACTACCCTGCACACCTGCTCATGTCCCCCTGCACCCCCACCCCCCAGCAGTGCAGGGGCAGCCTCCACCAGGCCCCCACTCATGTCTCCCACCACCCCCACCCTCCCGCCACCAGGGGCAGCCTCCACCAGGCCCCCACCCATGTCTCCCACCACCCACACCCCCCCGCCACCAGGGGCACTCTCCACCAAGCCCCCACCCATGTCTCCCACCACCCCCACCAGTGCAGGGGCACCCTCCACCAGGCCCCCACCCATGTCTCCCAACACCCCCACCCACTAGCACTGTGGGACACGTGGCCAGCAGGCAGTCAGGCAGCAGCAGATGGCAGGTGGGAGCGTGCTCAGGGCTCTGGGGGGCAGTAATTTGGCCTCCTGGCCAGGAGCGTGGTCTCATGTGTGAACGCGTGGACAGCCTGATAGGTAGTGAAATCCCACACGTCAGCAAAGGCCCTTAGCGCGTAAACCCGTCAACAGCATATGCGCGCCTATAGTCACCTGCACGTGCAGGAAATTGTTGCGTGACACGTCCCAGTGTCAAAGCGTGTGATTGGTGAAAATGGATGTACACGTAGAAGTGACAAAGCGTGTGATTGGTGAAAATGGATGTACACGTAGAAGTGACAAAGCGTGTGATTGGTGAAAATGGATCTACACGCAGAAGTGACAAAGCGTGTGAATGGTGAAAATGGATCTACACGCAGAAGTGACAAAGCGTGTGATTGGTGAACGTACACGCCGCGTAAGTGACGCTGGACGTGTGGGCCTGCATAAAAGGTACGTGTAGAACACCATTTCCTTGTACGTGCTTTTCGTGGAGAGCGAGTGGGTGAATTCTGTACTTCTTGTCGGTTCACACGCGATTTACTTCACGGCGTTTCCAGTTCGTATTCCCTGTTACCTCTGACAGCTTTTTCTCTTTTTTCTCTTTTACTGGTCTACCTGGGCCTGTTCCCTCAAACAGTGTCCCCTTCTACTGTTGTCCTGTCTTCTCAGACAGCGTACACATCTTCTTTTGGCGGGGGTTTAGCCAGCCAAACGCGCTCATTCTTCACGCTCTTTTACCTGGCAGACGGTGAGTCACGCACGTATCCAACTTCTGTGCTTGCCCCGTGTGTAGCCTACCCCTTCAGAGGTCATTCTAGGCTGCGTGTGACACGCATACGTTCATTCTTGTGTTACTGGGTGCCACAGCGTAGTGCAGGTTTTTCTTTCTGCACACGTGGTCTAGGAGGGGTTGCGTGCACGTCATCTCCCTTTTTTGGGCCTCCTGTGCGTTGCGTGACTCGTCATCTTTCCCCAGGGGTTACAATCAGCCGTGCTAGAGCACTAGGGTACAATTACCATCTGGTACCCAACCCCTTTGACCCCCAATTGCCCAGGACAATTGTCTACAGCCACTCCCATACGCACATTAATATCAGTGCCATGGCTGGGAGGCGAGGATTCCGTAAGGGTGGCAAAGGTGGAAGAGCCACAAGTGGTGGCCGTGGTGGATCCGGTAGGGGACGTGGTCGTAACTTGCAGGGTGAGCCTGTCCCCCCATGTGTGGAGGACCAGTCAAGGGCACCCATCACCCCCCCTCCCCCCCTCCCCACCTCCCGTTGAGGCTGAAGTGGCTGACACCATCCATGCTCAGCCCTTGTTGGACCAGCCCATTGTGGCACCAGACCTGGCTGACTCCATGGCTGACTTCCAGGTCAGCAGGGCTACGACACGTGCGCTGGTGCACGTTGATGCCATCATGCCACGTGGATCTGGGGCAGCAAGGTCATCTGCTGCACCAAGGAGGCAGGGCGGAGTGGCTGCAGGGGCAGCTGCGGCTCCATCCACCCCAGCCCTCACACACCCAGCCAGGACAGTGTCGGTCCTAGTCCATGCTGCTGACATTCCCCCTGACACCATCACACTAGAGCCAATGCCTGCACCAACTCCCATGCTGAGTGTGCAATCCCACACTCCTGATACAGAGTCCACCAGGGCTCCTTCCCCTAGTGTCCAGAGCGGCGCAGGACACTCAGGATCACCACCACCTTCCAAGCGGAAGAGGAAGAGTGCTCGTCCGGCACAGGCTGATGCCCCAGACACGGCTACACAGTCCGGCCCGTCCAGGAAGCCCAGCTTCACGGATGACGAACTGAATGCACTTGTCGAGTATGTGTCCGGACATGACAACGAGATGGTCATTGTTGCAGGATCCAAGACCACACCTGCACAACGCCAGGCACACTGGCAGACCGTTGCGGACATCGTAAGTGCCCTTGGAATCGTGAGGCGCACAGCCAATGATTGCTATAAGCGCTGGAATGACCTAAAGCGCAGGGCAAAGAGTAAGCTGGCCTCAAGTCATGCCGCAACTCTAGTGACTGGAGGTGGGTCTCCAGTAGTAGACATGGAACTCACTCCACATGAGTCAGTCGCTGGGACCTACGTCACGGAGGAACAGATCCAAGGCGTGGGAGATCTGGCTGATTACGAGGCATTGTCCGGTGAGTGCACATGCATGTGTGTGTCATACATGTGCATGGTGTGTGTGTGAGGGCTTCTGTTTGGGTGCCAGGTGAGAGTGTGTGCGCCTCAGTCGTATGGGTCAGCCATGTGCTTCATGCAATACTTCCTGCGCAGCTGCATTTGGCCATAGCAGTATCCCTTCTGCCAACAGTAGACATCTAGCACAACTGCACGCCAGTTGCCCTTGAAGTGTCACCTTGACACAACATATTTGCTTATTTTTCACTGTTCATTCAGTCAGTTTGTTTGCATTCCACCACTTTCACTAGGCATGTCGCTGTCCACTAGTCACAAGTCTGACATGGGTATGGTAAAGTGGAGTGACTTTGTTACCTGGATATCATTTGTACACACATGTCCCTGTGCTATTTGACCATTTCAGACTGGCAGCTCCAGGTGAAAAATCTGACCTGTTAGAATCAGAAAAGCTATTACATGCGGGAACTGGACTGAATGAATAGGTGCTGCCCTCCTCTCCATCTTCACTCAATAGCAATGGTACATGCCATCTGTGTGATGGCATGTGTGTTTCACCTGCCAATCACAGGCCAATGTGTGATGCCACTGCCAGGCAGCATGCAGAAAATGTGTTCATCTTCCATCTTGGTGTCATCAGTGTGTGCCATTTGCCTGCACTTCATACGCAGTGAGGGTGCATGCATGGGAGGGTTTTAGTCATGTGGGACATGTGTCAATCAAGTACTGGTTCTCTTGCTTCTCAGCCCTCAATGTGTGCCATGGTGCTAATGCCTGTTTCCATTACTTTGTTTTCATGTCTTTGCAGGGGAAGACGCACCTGATACTGCTGGGGTTGTGGAGATGGTGCAGACCCAGGAGGTGTCCCAGGGCCGACCAACCACCAGTGAGGGACGTGGTGTGGTGGTGGGGGAGAACCCACAAGTGCTGCAGGTCGTGCTCTCAAGGGGTGTCTCTGGCTGCACCTCCCCCGAGCTGTACTCAGGTGTTGATTCGGATGAGACCTACGTGCCGTCGCTGGTGAGTGTTCCAGGGAGGGATTCTGTTCTGTCTCACCCACCTGCACCAGGGTCAGTACCCTCCATGGGGATGTCAGTGTTGGCAGCTACGCCTTCGGTGGTTACGGATGCAGGGTCACACTCCGCGACATCTGATCCTGTTCCTGGGCCAGCAGATCAGAGGGGGAATGCAGTCCTGCAGCCTCAGGCAGTGCCGGCACAGCAAGGCGCAGTTCGCCTTGCCCCAGACAGGTGTGGTGTCCGCCGACGTGGTGGCTGTACGCCACCCGGCAATACCGCATGGGAGCAATCCATTTACGGTATGGCTACCCAACAGGCTGCATCATCCGAGATGATGGCTCAGGCCATGGATAGGGTGGCCACTTCCATTGTCCCCCCAGAAAGGCTGATGGAGCGACTAGAGCAGGCAACCGACTCCATCTGCCAGTCACACAGGGAGGACATGTTAGGGTCCAACAGGGACAGGCGGGCGGCACTGGCGACTCTGCAGGAGGCCATCTCCATTGAGTCCCAGGGCCACAGGGAAGCCCTGAGGCAGGAGCTCCTACACCTCAGGACGACTCTTGTTGAGCTTGAGGCTTCAACACACCAAAGGACAGAACAGCAGCTGGAGCGTCTCACCCGTACGCTCTCAGCTGAGATGCAGGCAACGAGGGCGGAGGTCCGGGCATCCCGTGAGTTGTTGCATGGGGACCTCCGCACACTCATCCTCCAGAACCAGACCTACCACACCCGCATGCTTGCAGCCATGGAGGAGCAGACTAGGGCCTTGCGTGGGCTGCCTCCCATAGTGCAACCACCTCCGGATGCAGCTGCACAGGGTGATAATAGCGACAGCAGTGACACTCCCACAATAGGGTAGCCGTGTGGGCCATGAGCCCATGGAGGTGTTTTATCTTCCCAGGATCCACGCAGGTGGGTTCTGGTGTGCATCCTGTCCTCGGACCTCCTGGGTGGCCTCCCCAACCCCCCCGGGCCCATCAATGGCCATTTTTGATTGTTTCTTATTTTTATTTTGATTTCTTTTATTCCCAATTTTTTTGGGACGATCTGTTGGCTCCGATCTGTTGGCTCCGATCTGTTGGCTCCGATCTGTTGGCTCCGATCTGTTGGCTCCGATCTGTTGGCTCCGATCTGTTGGCTCCGATCTGTTGGCTCCGATCTGTTGGCTCCGATCTGTTGGCTCCCGTGGTTCCTGTGGGCATACGCTGCATTGTGGCTGGGCACATGCAGGCTTGTAATGTATTTGGTTCAGATGCTTGGGTTTGAGTCACACACACCCCTCCTGCTTCCCGTTTCCATGGGCTTGCAAAGGGTGTGCCCAAGTGACAGTGAATTACACAGTGACGTTGGACTCCCATGAGCTGTGTGGCCAGTCTCTAGTCAATACTGTGTATACATTCATAGTGCATATTGCTGTTGTGTTGTACACTGCATGTTGCATTGATGTGTAACTCTTCTTCTGTGTCTACCTCCCAATTTGCAGGTCCCTTCCTCAAGTCCACACAAGGACCTCTAGTCTGGCGATGGGGACCATGTTGGCAGCAGTGCACCTACAACTCTACATGGCGCCAACACTGCACAGTTGGTAGTGGTGGGAGTGCAGGCATTTCCAGGTGGTGAGACTACTAATATGTAACATTTTTGATGTCATGTTAATGGTACTACGTGCTCAAGTATGTTGTTGGTCCGGCATTGCTGTGAGCATTTCAGGTGTTGCAGGTTTCTAATAGTGCCACTGTACATAGTGAGAGTGATGTCATGTTGTGGGGATTACTTTGTTTACCTGCAATTAGCATGACATGGCACGGTGTGTCGTGTGGCAGTGCTGGGGTTGGGTTGGCTGACATGGCACTGTCCTCTTGTTGCATTTTGCAAGTGGGTATTCATTTTAGCTGCTTCAATGTGTAACTTCACAAAACTGCATTGGTGGTGTCTGTGTGGGTAGGGATGCACACATTGTGACACTTCCAGGTGAACAATCTCAGGCTGACATGGAATTCCCGGTTCATTCTCCACACATTCAGGATCAGTGTCAGGTTGAGTCATCATTGATTGTCAGATGGAATGTGCCAGGGCAGTGTGCACTCCACAGGGGTGTGATTTCTATGTGAAGTAATTAGCCACTAGCTGTGTACGGGCTGCCTCCCCCCGTGCCCTTTCCCCTCCCATGCGCAGCGGCTGTGCATGTGGTTGGGGATGTGGGGCCACCACCATGTCCACGGCCAGGCCCCGGCGTGTTGCAACGTTGTGCAGGACACATGCTGCCACTATGATCCTGCACACTACTGGGGGAGCGTATAACAGCTGCCCGCCAGAACGGTCAAGGGAGCGAAAGCGTGACTTCAGCACTCCGAATGTGCGCTCCACTATGCCCCTGGTTGTAATGTGGGCTGTGTTAAATCTTACCTGGGGTGGCGTGGTGGGGTTCCGAATTGGCGTCATCATGTGGGGGCTGAGAGGGTAGGCACTGTCCCCTGTGGAGGTGGGGATTGGTATCATTGGTGAGGTTGTGACCTTGCTCAGTATCCAACATGCATGCATGTGCAGTGGCATACATACTCACCAAGCAGCCATGTATCGCCATGCCGCCCAGCTTCTAGGTCCCGGCTTAGGGTGGACATTCGGTAAATGAAGCTGTCGTGGGTGGAGCCGGGATAGTTGGCATATACTGAGGTGATGATTCCCTTGGCATTACATGCTACCTGCACGTTGATGGAATGCCAGTGCTTGCGGTTCCTATAGATGTGCTCAGATGCCCCGGGGGGACGTAGAGCCACATGGGTGCAGTCGATGGCACCTAGCCCTTTGGGGAATCGTGCCACTGCGTAAAAATCCAGGGCGGCAGCATGCCTTTCTGCAGGTGTTCTGGGCAGGTATATGTGCCTGCGGACTGATGGGCGTGCAGTCATGATGTTCAAGACCTGGTGTAGGCAGCGTGACTGGGTGGCCTGTGACACCCCACCCACTATGGCACTTGTCCGCTGAAATGATCCAGTGGCTAAGAAGTGCAGTACATTGAGGACCTTCTCCAGGGGGCTGAGTGCTTGGGAGCACAGGGTGGGTGATGTGAGGTCATCCTCCCACTCACTCACCAGGTCCAGTATGATGTGCGGTGGAAACCTGTACCTCCCATACACCTGGTCATCAGGCATCCCGAAAAGGCTGGTTCTGGGTGTGAATATTCTGGCCCTGACTATCCTCCTCCTCCTCCTCCTTTGGTAGCCCACTGCCACTGCTGCTAGGAACGGTATGTTCATCCTGGCGTCTGAGCTTGTTATTGTTAAAGTCCGCAATTTATGCTTAGCGCGTGTTCTAGGCGAGCGTGTGACCCGCGCAGCCCTGGAATCCTGTTCCCAGTCCAATAGCGTGTGGAAATTCACACGCACCACGGGATACAGGTTCGCTGACGTACTTGCGTGTGTAAGTGGCCGCGCACCCATTAAATACACGTACATAGGCCAATCGCGTGTACGCGCACTTTTGTCCAATTACACGCGATGACACTCTGACGTGCAGTATCTCCACGTGTGCCCCGTCATCACGTCCTGAGTGGGGAACACCCGTGCGGGTCACGTCACAGACGCGCTTACGCGCTGAGGGACTCTGGTCCAATAGAATCGCGTATGCGTGCTGACGCGCTTACGCGCTAAGGGCCTTTCCTCGGATTTCACGCTGACGTGCAGGATTTTCACGTGCCAAATCACTCCGTATCAAGCTGGCCACGCGAAAACACACGGAAGCCCACGCTCCTGCCCAGAAGGCCGAGTTACTGCCCCCCAGTGCCCCGAGCAGCCTCCCACGTGCCATCTGCTGCTGCCTGCCTGCCTGCCTGCCTGCCTGCTGCCACCGTGCCCTGCCATTTGGTGCCTGCACATCAGCCATCTGCAGGGGTCCAGTTGCTGTGTCCACCCCTGCTGGAACTGAAGACTCCCGACTGGTATTACATCGCTCCACAGCCCAGCCCCAGGACCCAGTTGCCCACCCACACCTGCCTCTGGGGTTGCCATGTCGGGCACTTCCACATCTGGCACCAGTGGCAACCCCAGGCCAGAGGGGCAGAGGGGCACCAGCTTCACTGTCACCGAAGTTGGTGTCCTGGTGGAGCATGTCCTGGGGCAGTATGATGCCCTCTTTGGATCGTCCCGCACCAGCAAGGAAGGACGGCAGAGGATCTGGGCCGACTGTGTGGTTGCCATCAACGCGGAGGGGGTGGCAACCCGCGACGTCCTGAAGATCAAGAAGCGCTGGGAGGACTTGAGGTCCAGGACCCTTGTGAAGGCCCGGTGCCTCGTGGAGGGGGGCCGGGGCCGCATGAGTACCATCCAGATGAGGGTCCTGGAACGCGTACGCCCAGCGCTCCACGCCCAGATCCTTGAGAGGGAGGCCCGTCTGGAGTTGAGCGGTAAGTGTCCATGCATTACTGTGTGAGACAGGGCATGTTGCGGTGTGCTGGTTCTATGATACTTGCCTGTATGTGTGCCATAGCCCATGTATGCATGTATGTGTGCAGGGACATCTTGGTAATGCATGTGCGACCAGTGATGTGTGATGCACATGATTGTTGCATGTGTTGAAATGCCGCATGGGGAGCCCTAATCAGATTATGAACATGAGAGCATGCCAGTCTCTGTACCTGAACATGGGTGGGGGTGAGGGATGGGTGCTGATGCCAGGTACATATATGGTAGCCATGTCTGTGTGCCTGACCTGCGTGTCTGTGACTTGTGCATGCCATGGATGCATGACACGTGTGTGACAATGCAGAGATTCAGTAAAGCAGCAAAATTACCCTTGTATCCGCTGTGTTTGGTGTGTTTGGGGCCAGATGGATGTGACTGAGGTAAAGTGTGTGCATGTGATGGGCATGAGGCATGATGCATGTGAGTTACATATCATTGAATGTTTCAAGAGTCCATTGGACATGCATGGAAATGTCCATGGCATGCACCATGCCTGTTACTGTGTGTGTTTTGCCTGGACTGGCCCATGTGTTGTGGAGGGACATGATGGAAGTGTACTTTGACAGTGGTGCTCATCTGCTATTGCTTCCTGTCTAGGGGACCATTGTACAGTGCCCTGATGCTTGTGTTCTTTGTCTCCCTCTACGCAGCGGCTAGTGAAGAAGAGGGCGGAGACGGCGCTGTGGAGCAAGGCGGCGGGGATGCCCCCACGGCTGCAGCGGAAGGGGTGGGTGAGCCCCCACAGGGGCCTGCTACGGTGGGAGACGGTGAGGAGCCATCCAGGTTGGTGGTTTGCACAGAGGAGGAGGAGGCCGCCACTGGGGCACACATGGGGCCTGGTGGGGGCATCCCTGCTGGTGCAAGTGGTGCAGTCCAGGGCCAGGGGCAGGAGGCAGCACAGGTCACCGTGGAGGGGCCTGTGCATGTCGCTGTCCCTGACCCTGTGAGTGCACCACCATGCACCAGCAGGGATGCCCCGTCCCAGGCCTGTCCGCAGGTAGAGGGGATGTCCATGTCACCTGACTCCCCTCCACCTGCGGACGTGGGAACCCCTGGCCGTGCGGAGAAGGTCCTGATTGGGGTCGCGTTGCGCACGGCTGTGATTCGTGATGCCGTGCGTGCTTCCCGGGAGGAGCACGCACGTCATCACGAAGTGCACCGTGCCGACGTGGCCCAATTGGGATCGGCCATGTTCGGGGGTTTCCTGCATGTGTTGGCCAATGTGGCGGCCCTCTCCTCCTCTGTGCAGGCTATCCACCAGTCGTTCTCCTTGCCGTCTTCCAGGCCAGATGCCACCAGGGCCCCCTGTGGACCTGCCCCGACCAATGCAGCCAGCTCGGTGGGGATCCCATCCCTGCCACAGTCGGGAGTCAGAGATCCAGCAGGGGTGGACACCAGAGCAACTGGACCCCAGCAGATGGAGGATGTGACGGCATCATCGGGCAGGGCACGTGCACGACGGCGTCGGTGGTTTCCATCAGCCTGGATGCCGTCGTGCTGGCACAGGCAGTTGCGTCGGAGGCAGCAGCAGGCTCAACGTGGGAGGCATCATGGCTCGGGGCCATCAACATCAGGGGTGCAGGCATCGGCCGGAGGGCAGGAGAACCCTGGAATGGGAGTGGCTTCCGTGTGGGAGAGGTTGTGCCAGCGGATAGGTGCGGAGCGGCAGCGGGCAGAGGAGGAACGGCTCACGATGGTCAGGGCGGAGGACTCCATGCGGAGGGCGCTGAGGCGGGCTGAGTGCCTCGAGGGTCTTCGCAGGGAGTTTGAGCTTGACACTGCGTTATCCCTGCGGGACCTCGGGGCCAGGGAACATGCCCGCCTCCAAGCCATTAACCAGGAGTTCGAGGATGCCCTGGCCCATGACAACAACCAGTGAGCCGCCCCAATAGCCCGCTGCCTTTGTATATAGTTGTATAGTTAGGGTTAGGTTTCCTTTGTTTTTTTGATTTTTTTTTTGGTTGCGATTGGACAATGCACCACTTTTTTGTATATAGTTCCCTTTTTAGTTAGTAGTCAGTTAGGTTTAATTTGGTAGGGCTCATGGACCCAGGATGATCTTCTTGATTGGCTTATTTTAATTTTTCATAATTTTTTCTTGGACATTCATCTTGTTTTGTTTGATTTGCTTTGTGTTTTTTCTTATTTGCTGTTCAATACATATTATTTTTTTAATCTTCAATGTGTTGTATCATCTCATTGCTTTCAGGCATGTCATGTTGGGTGTTTTGTCATTCACTTGCAGCCATTGTGTGTGACAGACATGTGTTAAATTGCATTATTTACATTGGGGGTGTAACATGTAATTGCCTTTGATATGTGGGTGGGTGTGATAGTTGGTTGGGCCTTTTGGCAGGGGAGGATGGGCATTACGGACATGATTGGGGAATGTTGGGACCCAGGTGCAGGGGGGCATGGATTGGACATGGGTGGGGGCCTGCTGGCAGGTGCCCCACAGTGCTGGGGGGTGGGGGTGGTGGGAGACATGAGTTGGACATGGGTGGGGGCCTGCTGGCAGGTGCCCCACAGTGCTGGGGGGTGGGGGTGGTGGGAGACATGAGTGGGGCCCTGGTGGAGAGTGACCCTGGTGGCTGGGGGGTGGGGGTGGTGGGAGACATGAGTTGGACATGGGTGGGGGCCTACTGGCAGGTGCCCCACAGTGCTGGGGGGTGGGGGTGGTGGGGGACATGAGTTGGACATGGGTGGGGGACTGCTGGCAGGTGCCCCACAGTGCTGGGGGGTGGGGGGGGTGGGAGACATGAGTTGGACATGGGTGGGGGCCTGCTGGCAGGTGCCCCACAGTGCTGGGGGGTGGGGGTGGTGGGAGACATGAGTGGGGCACTGGTGGAGGGTGACCCTGCACTGCTGGGGTGTGGGGGTGGTGGGTGACATGAGTGGGGGCCTGGTGGAGGGTGACCCTGGTGGCTGGGGGGTGGGGGTGGTGGTAGACATGAGTGGGGGCCTGGTGGAGGGTGACCCTGCACTGCTGGGGTGTGGGGGTGGTGGGAGACATGAGTGGGGCCCTGGTGGAGGGTGACCCTGCACTGCTGGGGTGTGGGGGTGGTGGGTGACATGAGTGGGGGCCTGGTGGAGGGTGCCCCTGGTGGCTGGGGTTTGGGGGTGGTGGGAGACATGAGTTGGACATGGGTGGGGGCCTGCTGGCAGGTGCCCCACAGTGCTGGGGGGTGGGGGTGGTGGGAGACATGAGTGGGGCCCTGGTGGAGGGTGACCCTGGTGGCTGGGGGGTGGGGGTGGTGGGAGACATGAGTTGGACATGGGTGGGGGCCTACTGGCAGGTGCCCCACAGTGCTGGGGGGTGGGGGTGGTGGGGGACATGAGTTGGACATGGGTGGGGGACTGCTGGCAGGTGCCCCACAGTGCTGGGGGGTGGGGGTGGTGGGAGACATGAGTTGGACATGGGTGGGGGCCTACTGGCAGGTGCCCCACAGTGCTGGGGGGTGGGGGTGGTGGGGGACATGAGTTGGACATGGGTGGGGGACTGCTGGCAGGTGCCCCACAGTGCTGGGGGGTGGGGGTGGTGGGAGACATGAGTTGGACATGGGTGGGGGCCTGCTGGCAGGTGCCCCACAGTGCTGGGGGGTGGGGGTGGTGGGAGACATGAGTGGGGCCCTGGTGGAGGGTGACCCTGGTGGCTGGGGTTTGGGGGTGGTGGGAGACATGAGTTGGACATGGGTGGGGGCCTACTGGCAGGTGCCCCACAGTGCTGGGGGGTGGGGGTGGTGGGAGACATGAGTTGGACATGGGTGGGGGCCTGCTGGCAGGTGCCCCACAGTGCTGGGGGGTGGGGGTGCAAGGGGACATGTGTTGGTGTTCATTAGTTCAAGGAGACATGTGCCTTTGCTGGGGGGCATGCCCATGTTGGGTGGGCTGCCTGCGGGACATGACCAGGGATGCAGGGTAGTCCCCTGTGGTGTGGGCTGCCTGCAGGGGCCGTGGAGGGTGTACAGGGTACACCTGGGAGGAGCCACACTGTCAAATCACATGTGGAACTTCCCGCGCACCCCTGAAATACACGCGCCCAGGCTATTCGCGTGTGGAACTTCCCGCGCACCCCTGAAATACACGCGCCCAGGCTATTCGGGTGTGGAACTTCCCGCGCACCCCTGAAATACACGCGCCCAGGCTATTCGCGTGTGGAACTTCCCGCGAACCCCTGAAATACACGCGCCCAGGCTATTCGCGTGTGGAACTTCCCGCGCACCCCTGAAATTCACGCGCCCAGGCTATTCGCGTGTGGAACTTCCCGCGAACCCCTGAAATACACGCGCCCAGGCTATTCACGTGTGGAACTTCCCGCGCACCCCTGAAATACACGCGCCCAGGCTATTCGCGTGTGGAACTTCCCGCGCACCCCTGAAATACACGCGGCCAGGCTATTCGCGTGTGGAACTTCCCGCGAACCCCTGTAATACACGCGCCCAGGCTATTCGCGTGTGGAACTTCCCGCGCACCCCTGAAATACACGCGCCCAGGCTATTCGCGTGTGGAACTTCCCGCGCACCCCTGAAATACACGCGCCCAGGCTATTCGCGTGTGGAACTTCCCGCGCACCCCTGAAATACACGCGCCCAGGCTATTCGCGTGTGGAACTTCCCGCGAACCCCTGAAATACACGCGCCCAGGCTATTCGCGTGTGGAACTTCCCGCGCACCCCTCAAATTCACGCGCCCAGGCTATTCGCGTGTGGAACTTCCCGCGAACCCCTGAAATACACGCGCCCAGGCTATTCGCGTGTGGAACTTCCCGCGCACCCCTGAAATACACGCGCCCAGGCTATTCGCGTGTGGAACTTCCCGCGCACCCCTGAAATACACGCGCCCAGGCTATTCGCGTGTGGAACTTCCCGCGAACCCCTGTAATACACGCGCCCAGGCTATTCGCGTGTGGAACTTCCCGCGCACCCCCCCTGAAATACACGTAGCCCGCTCCCCCAGGCCCGATCGCGTGTGGAACTTCACGCGAACCCCTGTAATACACGTAGCCCGCTCCCCCAGGCCCGATCGCGTGAGGAACTTCACGCGAACCCCTGTAATACACGTAGCCCGCTCCCCCAGGCCCGATCGCGTGAGGAACTTCACGCGAACCCCTGTTATACACGTAGCCCGCTCCCCCAGGCCCGATCGCGTGAGGAACTTCACGCGAACCCCTGTAATACACGTAGCCCGCTCCCCCAGGCCCGATCGCGTGAGGAACTTCACGCGAACCCCTGTAATACACGTAGCCCGCTCCCCCAGGCCCGATCGCGTGAATAACTTCACGCGAACCCCTGTGATGCACGTACCCTGCAAATCGCGTGTGACACTTCCCGCGCACCCCGGTATACATGCACACGTATTTTTTGTCAGCGGGTGTCCGTGTTTGTGGGTACCCCTTTGCACGTCATTTTTCCTGGAGGGCCACAGTATGGGACATTCATCATGGCAGTATATAGGTGCTATTTGTTGGCGCACCTTTTGGCGCACATTTCTTACAGCCGCAGAGACGCTACCGCCTCCTTTCTTGTGGCGGTCGTGTTTGTGCCTGTGCGCTGGTTTGAGCGTGCACTTTTTTCCCCTATTCTATTCCATGAATACGTGTTGTAGGCGAGCGTGTGGGCGTTCCGCGCACTTGTGCCCTGTACTTCCCCCGTGACGCCCACGTTTTGGCAAGTTGTTCCCCATTCCGAGTGTTACGCCCGTGTTCCGCCTACTTTTATTGCGTGCGCCGCGCTATGTGCGAATTTCGCTGTGGCCTGTGCGATTTTCGCTGTGACCTGGCGCACGCTGTTAGATGGCCTGTGCGCCAATGTGCGCCGCGCACTTTTTTTTCGCACATCCGCTGGTTTTCTCACGCACGGCCTTCCATGAATCGACGTGCGCTGCTTTTCGTGCGATTTTCGCACGTTCACTGCGATTTTCGCTATTCCACTGCGATTCGCACGTTTTTGCCCACTTGCGCCGCGCTAATTATTCCATCGAATCGGCCTCTTAGGCTTTTCACTTTCCAAGGGTTATGAAAGTAGCGGTTTCTAGAGGTCAAGGGTGCTTCCCTCTTTGTAACCCTCTCCGGTCTCGCCGCCTTTCTCCTCGAGTTAAATTGCCATTCTGGAACTGCTGCTTGCTCATGTGTTTTTCCTCGCTCAGAATGTGCTTTCGTGCTCCTCCTTTTATTCATGTGGGGGAAGTGTGATGGAGGCAGGTGTGTGTGATGATTAGAAATTGCCTGACCAGGGTTTTGGGACATGTCAGGTATACAGCTCTGGTGTAAGTCCATCGTCGCACATGATGAACTGTCTGTGAGAAAGTGTCGATAAAGAGGGTTAGAGCTTCTAGGTATCCCATCTGGTAGGATGGGGAAAAGGTGTTACAATTTGGCAGTATCCCCTTTCCTGTATCAGACGATGTCTGCATCGTAGAGTTCCCCGATGAAAAACTCACTGATGAGGTGCATCGCCATCTCCGCTCATCAATCAAAGCCATGCTGATGGATGCTTCACCCAGTCTGCGTTCTCCTTAGACTTTGATGAAACTAGCCTAAGACAGACAGCATATCTAGCCAACAACCGTCTCAATCAAGATAACCTACCGAAATCTCGAATTGAAGAGCAGGAGAGACCCTTGCAAACCAACTTGAAACGGAAGTCCGTAAGAAGTCCATCACCCGTCACTTGCAGGGAAAGACCGTTAAAAAAGGTCCAGGACTAGGGCTACCATTATCAAGCAAGAGAAGGGAAAATGTAGTCCTGACAATCAAAAATGTCCGCGGGAGGTTGAAGGGGGACAACCCCCCGTGCAGATCAGTATCATTTGGTGTGCGCTACCAGGCCCCAAAATTCTCGTAAAGAGAAGTCTAGCAGCAAACTGCAGTGGACCCAGGGTGCCCCTCCCCATCCCTGCTACCCTGAAACACAAGAGGATTCACACATCTGACAAGAAAAGAAGTATCCCATGGAGCAAGATTTCATCTGTTTGCAGGAAACATAGTTTATTAGAAACCCTGCACTGGATGGTTTTGTGTCTTTTCTGAAGCTGGCATCGACAGGCACAGGGGGACACCCATCGGCAGGTCTGTTGATGCTGATAATAGAAAATGGAAAATGGAAACATTTTTAACTAGTGAGTTCATCTAATTATGGGCCTTAAATACAGCGGACCGTCTTAAAAAAAGATACAACTGCTTGTTTTTCTGCAAAAACAAGGAAGCATTTAGCTCTGATCAATATATATTGGAACCCGAAGAAGAGTGCTGAGCCCAAATTCTGTTAGATTCTGCAAGGTGCATTGACAAGGCGTACAATTTGGATAACACCTCCATAATGTTGTGCAGGGACTTAAATATGTCCTGTGGGGACAGTCGCCTGTTGATGCCAAAGACATGTCTAACTGCCTCCGCCTAATAAGCTGAAGAGGACTTCAGTAGGCTCACTTGATGAAATCTTACGATGTACATATCTTAATGCAGATTTTGAAAAAGAAGAAATGAAACCTGACGTGGCATGGGGGAAGTCAGTCCTCTGTCATGGACTATATTTTTGGATTGGCACAATAGTGTCCTTGGTCGGGCCAAAGTGACCACACCATGGAATAAGTTTCCAATACTATGCTGAAGATACTCAGATTTCATTACAATTGACAAAGTCAAGGAAACCTTTACTAAGATTAGTGATTGTCTTCAGGAGATTACTGAGCGGATGGCCTCCAATCAATTGCAAATAAATGCAGTCAAGAGAGTTTATTCTGTTTGGCCCTGAGCAACTTTCGGCCACTATAAAGAATCAGTCACTTCCTAAATTATTGGGAGTCTAACTCAAGTTTTCTACCAAAGTTAAAAACCTTGGCTGCATCTGACAGGACAGCCTGGGTAGTGAAAGCCAGGTTGGAGCCAAGGTGAATGCCATTTTTTTACTCCGAGACTTCTCTGACAAACTCTCCCATATATTCCAGAAGAGGATCATGCTCTGGTGGTGGGAGCACTCACAAATGCCCAGTTATAATATTGTTATAATATTGTAATAGTCAACTGGTGGGCATTCCAAAAAACCGTAGTAGAATGCAATGGGCACAGAATGCAGAAGTCAGGTTGGTTTGTGGATTAAATAAAACCGCACACGTGTAACACGCGCACCATTTGCTTCATTGGTTATGAGTCGAGGACCGTATTAAATTTAAGGTAGCGTGTCTGGTATACAAGTGTTTGAACAATCACCAAATTACCTGAAGGATAAGCTTAAACAATATCAACCTTCCAGATGTCTACTTTCAAGGGACAAGCTCTGCTAGTTATCCACTCATCTACATTTGTGTCTAGAGGATTCTCATTGTTTGGTCCTAGACTCTGGAATAGCCTACCCATTGAAATTAGGACTTTGGGTTCGCTGTTTAAGTTTCGTAAAGCCCTAAAAACTTTGTTTGAATAAAGGTTAGTTATTCTGGGCTCGTGAAACTGGGTGTCATTACAATTTTGGTATACAGTTTCTAGCAAAAGTAATCTGCGCCATTATACGGTTTGGTCCGTTTCGAGCACGTCACAAATTCCTCAAAATGCTTTACTCAGAGTGCACTGGGCTATGGAAGAGACTCAAACTAAGAAGCACCAGTGTACTGTTGAGGTGGACAACAGCGCTTCCAGGCTAAGACTCCAAAAACAAGATGTCAATAACATGGCCCAAACTCTGTATAATCAACTAAACTGAAGCAGACAGCTGAGCTCTGATACTATAGTCAACTACCTGCTACTGGTAGAGGTCCACCGTAAACCCAGGGATAGAAGCCACCAGACATGGCTATGATATCTAACTAGCCAAAAAAAAGAAATAATCATAATTTTGAGACGTGAAGAAAGACTACTTAAAAGGCTAGAAAATGAATTGTCCAGAAAGAACATTGTATGATTGAAGACCATCTACAGGAACTGGGAGACATTGGATACGGAGCTAATGCTGAGTCAATGCTGGAGAAAAACAATTCAAGGGAAGACATGATCAATCAACGCTGAAGACCATAACCAATATTAGAACACCCTAGAGGGTGTTTGACGTTCCTGATTGGTCATTCTGCAGGCTATATGGAATGGTATAGCCCGCAGATTGATTAGAGCCTGGAAAAATGTAAGCAAAGCTTACCAAAGAAAGGGCAGAGTTGATTTCAACACGGCACACAAACTGAAACAGTTAAAGTTCTGTGTGCTGTGTTGCCTTCGCAGCATGCCTGGCATGGCCCTGCCCCATCAAGGAAGCAGACTTCCATATGTTAAAAAAAAAAAAAAAAGAAAGTGTGCTCGATATACGACGGGCGTTTTGTCATCTGCAAACTGTGCTATCATACTTTGAGATGCGACCCGTTGCTCTCACGCCCGAATAAAAGAAACAAGCAAAGAGACTTTCGGGAAAGGCATTGGGTGCCAGTTCAAAAATGAAAACTTTTCACATTTTCAAGTTGATTGTGCAGTGTATTTCTTTTTGCGAGTCATGCATTGAGGACAAAGGGAGTGTGGGGCGTTATGAGGGAGAGGAAATGTAGCAGAACGGGTCATTAATGTTCAGAGCATTGCCTCGAAGTTCATGTTTCCATATAGTGGTGATGGAGGGGGTGGGGGTTCGGAGGGGAGGAAATATATTTAGTTTATTTTTTGCTGGATTTCTTGACCGTTTCCGGCACAGCATAATGTGCTTCTACCCTCTGCTATTATCACACACATTCAAAAAGCCTACAGCAGAGCATAGCGGTTAATTCACAGATCAACCTATACATTCCAACACCCCTCTCAAACCCCTCCTCTCCCACACAAGTACAATTTGCCAGCCCCAGCTCCCTAGATGCGCATGTGTCCTATTGTTATCAGCCCGCTGCGTGTACACTGGTGTGAATAGCAGCCTGTAATCAAACATTTCTCATGTATTGTACTTTAACACTAAGTGCATTCTAATAGCTTTATAGACCTGCAGCTTGGGCCGTACCGGGCGTTATGGTCACTCATACATCGTTTAACTCAGTCTTCAGGGCCCATAACGCCCTTTACGGCCCTCGCTGCAGGTCTATAAAGCTATATCGTTCCCTAATAGACGGTGTATCTGAAACAAGATGGTCAGTCTTTTTCGAGGACCTATATGCAGCCCCCAGTGGATATATCACTTTCTTGATTTACCCAGCTCCTTGGTGCTCATCGTAGAACCATGACGACTTAATCCATCTGATCTAATGAGATAAGGCATCTCATCCTCTGCGTCCGGGCGGTCTGGCGAATAGGACATTAAAAGAAAACCCTGAAGAATGGGCGGCCATACTTGACTCAAATGATTGTGGCATCTAGATTAATCCCCAAGTCCTGGAATGAGGTGAGCAATGTCCTGATCTATAAGAGTGGCATCAGAGACGACCCAGGGAACTACCGGCCGATTGTCCTTTTTGAGGTCTTGGGGAACACTCTACGCTACCCTCCTTTTACAGAGACTGAAAGGGAGGGCAAAGGAATCCGGGCACCAAGATGAGCTGCAATTTGGATTTAAGAAAGGCCTTGGAACCCTCCTGACCATTATTTCTGCTCTCATTGCTGAAAAACAAAATGCTGAAAACCAACAAAAATTTAATCTGGCTTTTATAGACTTTTCAAAGGCCTTCCACAGCATCAGTAGGCAACTGCTGTGAGGGAAGCCAACTAAATGGAATTGCCCTACTGACCTACACCCCAGATCAAAGCCTTGCACTCAGGCACCTTTCAGGATACGGTTAAACATGGAAGGCTTTTTGAGTGGTAAAATCAAAACAGGGCTTCTAGTAAAACATGGATACCCGCTTGCTCCGTATATTTAAACTATATATCTCCAACTTCATGGTGTTTATGAAATCTTGCACCCGTTTTTTATCTGTCTTGGAGAGTATACTGTGTTGAATAAACTTTCAATCAACATAGGGAAAACTAAGGTCATGCAATTCCAGAAACAAAACAGTCCTTTAGGTGGTCAAAGAGTCTGTTCCAACCTATAAATATCTGGGCCTTAATATATCAGCAAACAAAACAGAAGATAAACAGTGCAGCCCTGAACAGGAAAGTGGAAGCTTTGGCCAACCAAGCATTAATCCTCAAGCGAAGATTATGTGCCTTTTCCCTGCAACCACTGCCGAATTTCTATAAAGCCAAGGTGGTGCCTTTACTCACATATGGCTCAGTGGCTTTGCCATCCACCCCATGGCAGCTGTGGCCGTTACTTGAAGGGAAGTTCAGGAAGCGCGTTCTTGGCCTACCAAAATCAACCCTGATGCAAATTGTGAAAAGAGAGCTGGGCCTAATAGCACACAGGGCATCTGGACTGGAAATCAGTATGCTTTTTACGGAAATTCATAATGCCCGAGTCTGCATTTTGTTTCCAAATGATCAATGCCGAACTAGCCAAGGGAGACAATGCACTAGGCGCATTCTGGGATGATTCCTGTAGAAAACTTCTATAAACAGAAACCGCACCAGAAGAGCTGATGACCAAACCGGACAAAACTGAGAAGAAGCTGTGGGGAAAAAGACTGGCTATCCACTGAGGAAGAAGCCAATAACTACTAACTCCATAAACAGTTGGAGCATGAATCAAGAGCGTATGGCCAGCTGCAGGAGTATTTAAATAAATTCCGGGACACGATGTACAGAAATTATCTGATGAGAATCAGATTCAGCCTCTTGCCGAGTATGGAGATCATCGCAAGTCGATCAAAGAGCTGCTCAATCGCCGAAGTGTAGGATCTGCAAGGCAGTCTCATCACCGGAAACCTTACAACATCTTGCCACAACATGCAAAGATCAAACAGTACCGAGATCGAAACATCTTGCCAAGCTCATCACAAGGGCAGAGTTATTGTCCGCAGCGGAAGGGTGGTCAATAGCATCAAGTAGAAGGCGTGGGCTTCACTGTTGATATGGTTGACTTTATTACAGAGTACCTAGGTCTGAAGGGCCATGTAAAGCATGGTCAATCTAAAGAGGTGAGGTCAGAGGGAATGCAAAGACAACCACTAGGTTAACGAGGGGTTGGGACGCACCTGCTCCTCCTATGACTGGGATAAGATATGGAAGTAATTTCAGTGCAAAGAAAGGTGTTAAAAAAGCGCAGGAACACATTTTTGTTAAAAGGTTTTGTAATAAAGTAAAGATGCAATGATAAACAAATAAAACAATTTGCAAACCTTTCTACAGATTCGTCAAATTACACCATAGTTATAAGCCATCTAAAAATGTTGGGGTCCCCTCCAATTTTGCCCCTTCTTGACAAAATGGCACCAAACTTTGCAACATTCAAAGTTGGGTCTATTTTTTTGTTGTACAATTTTGTGCAGTTTCGTTTAACTGCGCCAAAGCTACAATGCATCGGAAAACTGCTCAACGACCCTGTAATGCACACAATATGCACGGATGTCTTCGAACATTTGTCAAGTTCATGAACATCACAGCAATGTCCCATAACATTTGGGATGTGCGCGGACATTGGAGAAAAAACACCAGATGTATTGCTTTTTGTGTGCATATCCAGTTCCATCCCATCCTCATCACCCTTCACCTCTCCAGAGATGGTTTCATTTATTTGACAAGTGTAATGCTCGGTTTAATATTTTACTGTGATGTTCGCAGATTACAGGTGCAGTTCGCAAATCCAACATGGTGTCCAGTTGAAAGGTTGTGTGTAAACATTAGATGGCTGCCTGGTTGTTATAGAGGAGTCCGTGGACACTGAATAAGGAAGTGAGACCATGGACTGACAGATCACTATTTTCTTTAAACCTACATTTTGGGATTTTTTTTTCTTTTTTTATCTGCTAAATGGATTACCAGCAAATTTGGGCCAGGCCACTGCTCCTCGCTCAAGTTTGGTGCAAATCCGTCCAGTGGTTTGGGTTTTAGTTAAGAGCAGAAATGTTTCCAAACATGTCTGTATGGATTTCAACCATTTTGGGACCAGCCCCTATAACTTTGCCACACTTTGACCAAACCGAACATGACTATGGAAATTATTCCGGGATGGCTGTGCACTTTTTTTGCAAGGTTTTGTGAGGATTTGTCAAACGGCGCCAAAATTATGAGTTGCACAAAAACTACTCTTCCTATGGGAAGTGCAACTTAACCAGAACTACAGGGTGGCTGCCACAGTCCCTGTATTGAGGTGGCTAGTCTACCTCTCCTGGAATATTGGGTGAGGCTGTGGCTAAATACTAGGGTGGTGGTTTACACTCGAATATGCATTGGAAGTGAGGTTGTTGCAAGTGGCTATTGATCTCCCCTAGTTTAGGCATGTAAGACATTGGTTCTGTCACTTAGATTTCATACATGTTGGAGTAGGTGGTCGGTCAAAATACCGAAAATAAAATCTCGAATTGCAAAAAAGCACGAAACAAAAATCTCGAAAAAAAAATATCGAATTTTTTATTTATTTATTTATATGTGTTTTTGGGGGTCAGGTAAGTAATAAAAGGGGTAAAATAAAAAATGAAAAACGGGGGGTTGGGGAACCCCCCATTTTGAAAAAAAACACATTGAAAAAAAAAAAATTTCCGCGATTTTAAATTCGTGCTTTTTTTTCCGAGATTTTACTTTGAGATTTTGACTATAAACCCAATGGATTGAAATAATGCCACAGTCCTCTATGGCAGGGCCTCTGCGGGCAGAAGGCTAAGCTAGGACGAGGTGCAATACTCGACCCAGGTGTCCCTTCCTGGGAAGCAGGTTATGCTTTATGCTTGGCTCCCCATTATAAAGAAAATAACACAAAATTAAGTGCATTACTTTCCAAATCGTCCATAGCATTCCACCTAAATAACGAACACATATGTACCCAATACCATTAAGAGACTCACAGGTTACCAACCTAACTTCACATAGGTTCAAAAGATTGAAACATGGAAGATCCCTTGTAGCATCAAGTCCAAACCTGTGGAACACCCTCCCCATAACTCTAAACACAGAATATAACCACAAGAGTTTAAAAAGGAATGTAAGCATTGGGCTCTGTGAGCAGTACATCTAACTCAGATATGCCTGCATACAGGGGGCGCTGTTGAGCGCCGAACAAGATGGCCGCCTGAACGTGACTCTCCACGGCAGGCAGTCACAGGATCCTCTTTTGCGGCACCTTTCTGGATTCGCAATGGACTCCGGAGGGCACGACTCGATCGAGGACGATCCGTGCTCCATTTGGATCGAACCCCGACGCGAAACGGGGCCGGGGACCCCGAGATCCAGTCATCTCCCCGCCCCTCCCCCACCTGCGAGGCAGCTTCGCGCCGACGTCCTTCCTCGGCTGCGGGACGTGCCGGGCTTCTTGGATTGCTGGAGCCGCCACAAGCTCCAGCGAGGATCTACACCCACTCCCACCGGGGCTCGCCGACTGTGGGGCCTCCCCCGGAGCCCGGACCCTGCGCTCCCTACCATCGCGGAGGGGCGGCACACATACGGCTGCGGCGCAACCCGGCGCCGCCTCGTGGTGTCTCCTTGTCGCCGCTGTGGCCTGGCCCATCCCGGACTGTGGTCCTGCTCGCCGTGGGAGTCGACGGCTGGACACTTCTATGGAGGGGTCGAGCTGCGGTGCCCCCCCGGACGCCTAGCGCCGCGCTCCCCTGCTGACACACTGTAGGGCCCCGGGCCCAATAAGGTACGTGGGGGGGGGGGTACCGCCTCACTCTGGTGGTGCCGGCCTCAGTGACTTGGGGCCCACCTTGCTGTGTGCTGGCGCTCTCACCCAGCGCAGTCTGCCTCGCCCTGGAGTTACATCACCTGGGGGCCCCTCTCTCCCGCAGATCTGGCAATTGACTTGGGGGGGCTCTGGGCCACGCCAGTCACCCACAACATTATTATTATCTACATTGAGGGACCTCCTGGCCTGAAGATCCTCGGGATTTGGTTCATCCTACATCGCTGTTCTGGAGTCTCAGCCTGTCCATTTCATTGGGGGGCCGGTTGGGGCTCTTCCCTACCCCTCCTACAGGCTCGCTTGAACTACCATTCCTTGACCTCGGCTCCCACGGCGGCCACTACACACCACCGCTCTCGGCCCCTGGGTCGCCTACACCTGATCTCTCCGGGCTTCGCCTCCACGGGCCCCACCGGCCGCCACAGTCCCCACATAACGGGTCTACAGTCGCTGACCTCCCCTCTGAAAATCACCTGCTCTACATCACATCTCGCGAGGTTCCCATACCCCCCCCCCCCACTTACTCCATTGGAACTCCAACCTTGCCAGGATGACCAAGGGGGCCTCAAAGAGACAGAGCTCCATCAATATGTTCGCGAAGTCATCGGTAAGACTGCCAGAGGAAACCACCGAGCAGGCTCCAACGGCGTCATCATCCTCCATAGCTCCGGAGTCTCAAAACATGATGGATTTTATCCGGGAGGGCTTCACCGCACTCCACTCAAAACTAGATGACATGAACGGCACTATATCCTCTATCAAGGCCCATATTGAGAGGACGGATAGCCGGGTGGCGGAGGTCGAGACAAGGGTGGGCTCCGCTGAGGATGCATTGGGTGCTCTGCGCTCTGAGGTCATCGCCCTTTGAAATCGAGTCCTCGACGTGGAAAAGAAGAACGAGGACTTGGAATCCCGATCAAGGCGCAATAACCTTTGTATCATCGGCGTTCCTGAGAATGAAGTTCATGAATCAATGGAAGACTTTGTCAAACATACATTGCTGTCACTCCTCGATTCACCCAAACTTTCCCCGCAATTTTCCATAGAGCATGCGCACCGAGCCCTAACGGCTAAACCCAGGCCCGGCGCTCCTCCTCGGCCCATCATAGCCCGTGTGCTGAATTTTCGTGACCGCGATGCCCTCCTCAGGGCCGCGAGGCTCAAGGGTGAGCTCTTACTGGGCGGTGCGAGGATCCACCTTTATCCAGACTTCTCGGTGGCCGTTCAACGTGAGCGCAAGACTTTCCTGGCAGTAAAACGCAGGCTGCGTGACCTCTCAGTTAAATACGCCATGCTCTACCCCGCCAAACTCAGTGTAGAACACGCCAACCGGGTGTTGTTTTTCACTCTTCCAGAAGAGGCCTCTAAGTTCCTGGACGAACATTTCCCAGGCTAATACCCCCCCATCTGTCCAAGGTCCTACTGCTACCCTCTAGCCCGGTCAAGGAGGGCCCGTACCCTGCCACCTTCCTATACTGGAGTCACACTGGTTTTCTATTCTGTAACCTGTTTAGAATGTTCACTGTCATGAATATGTGCCGCATCAACATGTGCAACATCTCCGCCCAAGCTACGTACAAGTTCTCACTGTTGGCACCTTTCATCTCACTTTGACCTGCCGTGCCCGGAGAGACACTGCCAATCCGGCCTACAGGCCCCCAGGCGCTGATGCCTTTGGTTTGGTTTTTGTTGAGGGGTTTTGGGATTGTCATCCCTCTGTTAGGGGGGGTGGGGGTGGGACATGTTGGGGGTTATGTTACAAAAAGCTTGGCGTTGGCAGCAATTACGGACCGCGATGTGGTACTCAACGACTGTTACTGCAGGGTTGCTGAACTGGCCCATTGGCCATTTGTATTTTCTCTGATATATTTGCCCTCGCAGCAATGTCTGGGAGCGACTTGACTTATGAGCTGGAATGTTCGGGGGTTGGGTAACTACAAAAAGATGAGGCAGCTACTGCTACTGGCTGAGCATCATGGATCCAAGGTTCTCTTCTTACAGGAGACACATGCCCGCACGGAACAGTGCATAAGGTTTGCCAAATCATGGGGCCCCCCACAGATTCTCCACCGATTTTTCTTCCCAAAGCCGTGGGGTCATGACCCTCATCCATAAGAGTCTCAAGTTCACTCTCATCTCCTCACACAGACCCTCAGGGCAGATATGTATAGCTTCATGCTACGCTTCAAAATAAGGAGATAGTCCTGCTGAATATTTATGGTCCCAATATAGAGGATCCAGAATTCTATGTACAGGTCTCGTCCCTTCTCGATGGCTTCCCCTTTTCCCCATCCTCTGTTGGGGGGGATTTCAACACAATTTTCGATGTAACCCTCGATAGGTCTGGGTCCAAACCTCGTCAACTCTCTAGAGCAGCCTACGCTGCACTATCGTCCCTTCCCCGTCTCGCCATGGTCGATGCATGGAGGTTCTTTTACCCGGATTCCCGCGTTTATTCTTTCTACTCTTCGGTCCATGATTCTTATTCCCGTATTGACAGATGGGTGATCTCCAATGTCCTGGTTAAGAATGTCATACAGCTACAGATTCTCCCCAGGACCCTGTCTGACCACTCTCCTGTGACCATTACCATGAATTGGGGACCGGAACCGGGCTGTACCCGACGTTGGAGGCTGTAGCCTCTTTCCCTGCTAGACCCGGAATTTTGCTCTGAGCTCGAGCTATCTATCGAGGAGTTCTTTGAGACAAACACAGGTTCGGTAGCATCGCAGGCCATTCTATGGGAGTCCTTCAAGGTTTACATTAGAGGGATGGCGCTGTCGAAGGAGAACGGTGTTCTTAAATCGATCCGTAGAAACCTCGCAGAGAGCGAATCCAAATTATCGACCCTTGAGGCTCAATGTTCACTTCACTCCACTCCGGGAACCCTGGCTGACATCGGGGTGGAGCTGGATACGTTCCGATCCCTGGCGGAGCGCAAACAAAAATTCTTGGATAACCCTGGCATGGCGAGGAGATACAGGGAGGGTGAGCGCCCTGGCCGATTTCTGGCGAGACTTATCTGTCACGAGATGGGGTCCCCGCATATACTTGGGATTGAGAGACCGGACGGCTCTATGGCTGTCGCCTCACAAGACATAAATACTGAATTTTTCAAGTTCTATGAAACCCTATATTCCAACTCTGATGAGGTGCCAGCGGTGGAGATAGACTCCTTCCTCGATACCCTTCCTTTGACGACTCTCTCTCCGGAGTCCGCGGGTTCTCTTGATTCCCCACTTACGCTTGAGGAGCTCTCTGATGCGGTGGACTCCTAATCCTCGGGGAAGGCCCCTGGTTCGGATGGTATCCCAGTTGAATTTTATAAGCGCTATAAACGACTATTGCTCCCTCACCTGTTGGCTCTCTGGGAGGAGTCGGTCAAAGCCGGGGTATTTCCACCCTCACTCCGTGAAGCCACAATTACGGTACTCCTTAAACCTGGTAAATCCCCCTCACAATGCGGTTCATACCGCCCGCTCTCACTTATAAACTGCAATGTCAAAATATTTGCTAAGGCACTGGCACTCCGGTTGGCTCCCCTCTTGCCATCTGTCATCCATCCGGATCAGGGGGGCTTCATCCCCGGTCGCTCTACCTCCCTGAACCTTAGGCGTCTCTTTAATATAATTAACAGAATAAACCCCGAGACACACGCGGTAGCGGCCACCCTCGACATGCAAAAGGCGTTCGATTCGGTTTCATGGAGGTATTTGTGGCGGGTCCTCGAGAGCTGTAGGTTTGGTCCCTCTTTTCTCTCCTGGGTCAGATTGCTCTACTCTGACCCCGTGGCTAGGGTCCGTACAGGTGACCACTGTCCCCCCCCGCCACCCCCCTTTTTGGGATGGCCAGGGGGACGAGACAGGGATGCCCCTTCTCTCCCCTGATCTTCGCTATAGCAATAGAGCCCTTCGCTGACATGCTCCGTCAATTCCACGCACATAGAGGACTCCGTACTGCGGGCCAGGCGGACATAGTGTCTCTATATGCCGTTGATGCTTTGTTGCTTATACGCTCTCCCTCCGTCAACTTATCCCCAATACTGGAAGACGTCAAGCACTTTGGCCGAATCTCTGGCCTCAAGGTGAATTGCTCGAAATCTACACTTTTCCCTCTTACAGAATACACTCTCCCCCCCCCCTCCCCGGACACCCAAGGGTTCACATGGGCTCAGTCTACTTTCACCTATTTGGGGATCGAGATAACGCGCCATCGAGCGCTGACTTTCAACGAGAACTATCAAAAGTATCTCACACATTTGTCATCTAAGGTTCTAGCCTGGGACAAACTCCCAATATCCCTCGCAGGCAGGATAGGCCTACTGAAAATGGTGGTGTTGCCCCAGTTACTCTACAAGTTTGCCAATATCCCCCTGTGGCCGGGGGGTGGTTTCTTCCGGGAACTGACTCGCACGGTCAATTCCTTCCTTTGGCATTCGGGCGCGGTCCGCCTTAAACTGGATACCTTATCTACCCCTATGGTTTATGGGGGCTTTGGTGCCCCTACTGGCTGGTATCCCAAATCCAATATGCATCCTACTGGTTTAACGCAACGGACCCCCCCTCCCCACATGTCAGACTCGAGAAACTTGGTCTGTGACCGTGACATTCGCTTCTTGGTGATACAGCCCTCCCCTCTGGAGCTGGACTCACAGAGTCCGGTTGCCTGCTCATCCCTGGCACTGGCCAAAACATGGAAATTGTCTGGTACTGTTCACACCTTCCATGGTAACCTCCCTCTTTGGAACTTCCTACCTGGGGTCCCACGGGTGCCATCGGCCATGGTCCAACGCTGGGCTGAGGCGGGATATGAGTTGCTGCACGATGTGTTCGATCAGGGAATATTTGTCGAATGGCCCGACCTCCCATTGTCCTTGAGAAGAGGCCGGAGTGTGTGGCTCCAATATTCATCTCTTCGCAGGACCCTTAAGCGTAATTATCCGATGTTTCCGGCTTTACCACCGGATGACCCCATCATCGAGGAGCTGACCTCCCCCTCGCCCACTAGAGGTAAAATATCTAGACTATACACCATGCTGCAATCCAGATCCATTCCAGAATTCACTAAGCTGAGGTGGGCGTGGGAGGTGGACCTTGGTGTTGAAATGTCTGATGAGCGCTGGGCGCACTTGTGTGATCGCATACACCGGGTGTCTTTCAACTCCCGCTTTAAATTGATACAGTTTAAAATCCTACATAGGTTCCAATACACCCCGATCAGATTGCACCACATGTCCAGTGATCACCCCTCTAGCTGCCCTAGGTGCGGCCTTGATGCGGCTGATTACATTCATATGATTTGGTCCTGCCCCCGCCTTTCACAGTTTTGGGAGGCAGTCTGATCGACGGTGTCGGCTATGCTCGACCACCCCATCAATCCCTCCCCGGTGGTATGCATCTTGCACGACCTCCCGGGCCTCCCCCGGAACTCCAGAAAACTAGCAGGCCTCCGCATGCTTCTTGCTGTTCGATCCATCCTACTGTGCTGGCTTCGCCCCTTGCCTCCCACGCACGCCCAATGGCTAAGAGCGGTCACGTGGGCCTTGGACTCGGAGGAAGCCTGGTCTCACCTACAACCTACCCACTCTAGGCCCAGGAACGTCTGGCTCAGATTCCGATCTTATATGTCAGATCGGAATGTGACACCGGCCACATCTCCTCTGGCCACCTCTCCCCACCGACCCGGGCTCTCGCCTCCATCATAGCTTCCGGACTTTTTGTTGTTTATGTTATAAAAGTGCCCAATGGCTGTGTTCATCTCCGATGTAACCTCCCCCATTTACCTGCACTGTATATTTATTGTACTTGTATTGTACCTGCCTGGTGATGTTCGCCTGTCTTTTTTGCTGCCACGCTAAATGAATAAAAAGAAGTTTAAAAAAAAAAAAGATATGCCTGCATACATAAACCAAATAACCTTCTACCCAATGACTCCTACGCTTTACTCTCCGACACCTACACCTTATGATTAACGCTTCCACCAAACAGGCACATTTAGCCATTTCCAGATCAACTATAATGTGCCTGCCTTGGCCCGGCAAAGGTTTACCAGAAGTGTTCCTATTCCCATTTGTTTTAGGAGGGTCTTAAGAATAACCTGCACCATAAGTTGTTTAACCAATGGTGCCTTATTGAAAGTGTCGACCAAACCATGTAGCACAGTGTCAGCTCAGATCTCTAACATACGTCACACCTTTGTTTTGTACCCGACATACTGTTTTGTTTCTCCTGTGCAATTTGAAGCGGCATCCCCAAGAGTTAGCGCATTAAAAGCACAAACAGTGCTTTGCGGCTAGCTTCTCTGACCTCAAAATGGAACTGTGAAAATGCCTCCTCTGTGGCATTTTGTTCTGACAGAATTGCGCACAAGACAATAGAGCACATGTCTGTTTTGCCCAAGTTACTGTAGTCCAAGAAATGCCCGTTTAATGTCCTTTTCCCATGAAATGAGGTTACAAACTGCTAGAGGAGAACTGAACAGGAGTTCTCTCCCCTGGCTACTTTGTCCCAGTAAGTGGTAATACATGTTTTGTGGCGAACACGGACATTCAGAGCAAAGCCTGTTTTAGGGTCAGAATGAGAAAGAATACTTTGATAACAATAGTGACCCTTACTCCTGGATTCACTAAAGGGAGGTTAAGTTGCACCACTACAAACCTATCCCCATTACTGAAAACCTATGCTAAAGGAAGGGTCTGGTTACAGTGGCCTACTAAAAACCCACCAACTTCAGTGCAAACAGGTTGGTGAAGGGACGTTATGCTTCAGTTGCCCTAAGAGCAACCTAGCAACTTCAGTGCAAAAACCTGTTACAGGAACATTACAGCTACTTTGCACCAACTACAACCTATCCATACTATGCTAACAAATAAAACCAAGAAACCCAAGAAATTCACCAGTTATGGTAAGCTAAGCAACCATAACTCAACCCACCACTGTGCACTGCGAAGACAAACACCCATGACATCAGAGATGATATCACAAATGTAATGACAGTTATGCAGGAGATCGGAAACAGACGCATGACCTGGGCAAGTGCCTCCTTCATCACAAACGGCACTGAACCTCATGTAACACGCTTGCAATTTTCCCTCCACAACGAATAATAATATTGTCCACATGATTGCGCATTGCCAAAGTGTCACACAGACAAACCAAAATCCCAAATCAGTGGCCACTGCAAAGTGTTTGCCATTCACTGGCAATCAATGGGCCTCATTGAGAGTACGGCGGTAGGGGGATAATGGCACCGGTAAGGATATCAGTGTCGTTAACCCCCAACCGTCGCATTCCGAGGTCCTTTAATGGGTCCCACTAATGCCAGCTTGTTTTACCAGCCGCCGTTAGCGGGTGCCGCTAAGGGACCAGGGAGCTAATAACGGGCCCACTGTTTGTGGGCCCGTTATTAGCTCCATTCGCATTGAGCCCTATGGGGGCTCAAACGGGAATGGGGAATGGTTTTCAGAATGGGGGACTTACCAGGTCCTCCAAGGTTGGAATGACCCAGGTCCTCCAAGGTTGGAATGACCCGGTATTGGAGGCAGCCATGGCGCTAATAGCACCATGGCTACCTCCAAACTCATAATGAGGCCCAATGTATTTCAAACGCCCCCCAGAATCTGCACGCTGTGGCTCGTGAAACAGCCATAACCGCACCCTCTGCACTTGTCAACATCTACACCATATACCAGAGTGTGCCTGCACACCACACCCAGAAACCTTATTGACCAATCCCGTAGCCTCTACAGGCCCATTTCTATTGCCCTAATCTGCGAAAGTGGCTGTAACACATGCCACCCTGCAACTAGCACAATGTCTGCAGACTTTGTGCTGTGCACATGTGGGTGTGGGGGAATAACTTTCAAACAGGGTAGGGGGACGTGGTTAGTTGTGGGGGTTCTGAAAAGAACCTTTTTTTCTTTAAGGTGCTTCCATAGAAACACTCTTGTGTTTTGTCTGTCAGCTCACATTCTTACAGTAGGGTCTTCAGTGCAGCCTCTAGATTGTGAAACAAAATCTCATTGCCACTGGTCAACAAAAACATGCCATTTGCTTTGAAAAGGTGTACAATGTTCTCATTCTCACAAGTCGCATGCTTCTTTTGATGAGACCTCTTCCGACCTCTGGCTGGCAACAGGAATCATTGGAATGCTCCCATACGATTCTCGGTGGTATACATGAGAAAAGCACCTTGGCAGTGGGATAAATGTGCTGCACTGCTTTCATCATCATTTTCAGTTGACGGTACATACAGAAACAAGGCATGGAACAAGAAAATACTGCTCCAAAGTGCACGACCACAACATGTACAGTTGCGGAAGTGGCCATGCATCGACATTCTATCAGCACTCCGCCAAAGCAGCACCCTTTGACACTGCACCACAAAGCCTCCACTCACTCCAAACCAAAAAACCAACAAAGGCATCACCTATGACTAAAACTGTGCGTCTTGCCATGTCTGCCAGCTGCACTACACAAAGTAATGAAAAAAAGGATTGCCGCCTTTTCCTGGGATGCACACCCTGAGCACCTCATTGGACATTCCCCACAGTCCCATTTCCATTGGCCAGCATGGTGAGAAGTACAGAATGTGGCATGTGCCCTTACCCATGTACCGCAAGGGCAGCGCCCCAGTGAAGCAGGAGGGGTCCTTCTCCCCATTGGTGCCCTTGCCAGTGATGCACACCCTGAGCACCTGATTGGACAATGCCCATAGTCCCATTTCCATTGGCCAGCATGGTGGGAAGCGCAGAATGTGGCACGTACAGTTCCCAAGTACTGTGAGGGCGGTGCCGCAGTAAACTAGGACTCCTCCTTTCCTGTGCACTATTTCTGGTCCATCACTACCTCATTGGGGACTGTTGAATAGTCACACATGGATCCACCAATGGCATCTGACATGTTAGCATCGTACACTGTCACTTCTGTACAACACTTCATATGTACCGTTGCACATTAAGCCTCCAAGTGGCGTTTCATTGTAAAGCACACCTAATAGAAAGTTCAATAAAATAGAAAATGTGTGCATCAACATTCATCCACGTGAGCACCCATCACCACAAATTGGAGGTATGACTTATTTTTGCGAAATGTGTACAACTCCGTTATAAGTACCTGTGCGCATGGTATTTTCCACTGAGCATACATTATGTTAGTAAAAAATGTTACTGTTTTTTTCTCCCACCCACAGCCATGAAGTGACACGTCAATTGCATATGCTTGCAACTTTTCCATTTACCCATATCACTCATTGTTATATCACAACAGGAACTCTTTCCTTCCGACAATGGTACAAACTGTTTTCACCACCAACCCATGTTTTACAGAAATTGTAAAAATGTGGCTTCTAAATCAGCACTAAATGTATATTAGCAACGTAAAGCAAGGTCCGAAAAACTCACCGTCTCCACAGCTGTGGTTGTCTGTAGGCTACACTATTGCAACAGCCTCGGTCGAAATTTTCCTTCTTCCACTCTACACCCTCTGCAACTCAACCAAGAGAGGACTGTGCACCTTGTCCTTGGCCTCAAGCCCAGGAATGGTCTCTCCAGGACTGAAATGTCTGCACTGGCTCCCAGTACCTGCGAGCAATAATGTGAAAACCCTCTTCATAATGCACAAGGCCTTCTGGGCCCTGGGGCTTCAATACCTGCAACCGTCACTTTGTAAATTATTCGCGTGCTCGAGCTCTTCACTCATCTGCCTCCAACTCCCTCTGGGTCACTCACTTCTGCAAGAAACCACTTATTGGTAGATCTTTCTTTGGCTGGGGCCTTCCTCTGCAATAGACTCCCTGCCTCACTGAAACTTGAGGAGAGCTATCGCCGGTTCCAGAAGCAACTGAAAATCTTTCTCTGCTTTTGCTCCTCCTCTCCCCTGATGACTTACTGCCTGAAACTGATTCTGCACTGGTTACCTGGCCACCCTCTGATGTTGGCCCAGGTCCACCTCCCCACTGCCAATTGTACCCCATGCACTGCCTTTCTGGCAAACCCCTCACTTGGGGACTGTTTGCTGTATCCCTAACCGTTCCACCACCTCCAGATGTCTGCACTCATCCATGCACTTGCCACCATAAGGCCGTTTTCCCATTTCGTACGAAATTAAATTTCTGACCCCACCAAAAAGACCTAAAACACATACCACGAAAAGTTTGAACTACCCAAAGTTCAAACTTTTTGTGGCATGTGTTTAGGTCTTTTGGTGGGGTCGGTAATGGGGGCTGCCCCCCGCAACACTCTGCTAGCCATACTATACAGTATAGTGAGTGGGGGACACCCCTGCAGCTGCCCGAAAAAGAAGCCAATATTTTTAGTAAAAAGCCAGGGGATGCGGGGTGTCCCCAGCAACCCTTGGTCACTATACTGTATAGTATGGTATGGTATGGTGAGCGGGGGTTGCGGGGACACCCCTGCAGCTCTCCCGATCAAAAGTAAAAAAAGAAAAAATTAAAAAGGACCCTGCAGCACCTGTTCCCGATCATGGAAGTGAAAGGGAACTTGTGCCGCAGGGACACAGCGCATCAGGAAAGTTAAGTAGGGGGTGGGGGTGTGTTGTGGGTGTGTGTATGGTTTTGCAATGGATGTCCGCATGGGAAATGTATAAACATTTTGTATTTGTGCATTTCCCATGGAAACATTTCCGTAGCAGCTAAATCAATTCTTGTCTTGTTTTCTTCTTTCCATGTACTGCACTTTCACCTCCTCCTCTTCATGCACTTGGCCAATCTGAGTGCCAACTGGCCTAGTAGGTTTGTTGTCTCTGTCTCCCCTCTGTACCCCCTCCTTTGCTCGTTGCACCTTGCACAGCTAGTGTGTAGGCACACTGTAAATGGCATATCATACAATTTGAATCATATTCTATCATGCACATTGCATTCATAACAGGATGCCTGCCACTTACCTTGTGCCCTTCATAGGTTTTTTTGTCTGCAGTACTGCACTTATCGTTTCCAAAAATATTGCACATAAGCACCACTCAATGCAGGTTACCAACTTCAAACCAGTACATGCACCTTTGTACAGAGGGACCTTCTGCTACAGTTTTTGCTTACACACCACAACCACAAACCTTATTGAGCAATGCCTTAGTCTCCACAGTCCCATTTCCATGGCTTCCATCCTGCAAATAGCTGGATGTGGCACGTGTAATTCTGAAACTACCGCAGAGTCCGCTGTGTTTTTGTGCTTACGGGGTGGGTGGAGGGTTGGGTTTTTAATACTGTGTCTGAAAAGATGTGGTTTTTTTTTGCTCCTGTTTTTGGCATGTATGTGCTTACATACAATTTTTTTTTTTATCTCTTTCGATGCGTTTGTTTGCTTCTCCTTCTGACATTTTTACCAACTGAAGGTGATCGCTTCTCTTACATTTCTACAGAATTCCCTGCAACGCTTCGTGCATAGTGGCAGAAAAATCAGCATTGCCAATGAAGGTAAAGGTTAAAAAAAAAAAAAAAAAAAAAAAATGCCATGTCCTTGAAACTACTTCAAATCTTGATCGTTAATGCGGTCATAGTCCGTGCAGAACATCCCAGCACTGCACATAAAGTCACACAAGCATCTGTTTGTGAAACACCTCCCGACTTCTGGCTGTGCACAAATTACACCAGCATGGTCCCATGCTCCTCTTGGTGTTATGGTTGCGAAAAACAACTTGTAGAAAGGTATCACACACGATGAGAACTCTGCGTCTCTCCATCTCTACCAACCTCACCATAGACTTTTGGGGAATTATATCACCACCCCTTTCTGTCAACCACAATACCGGATTGGTTAAATCGCACAGTTCTAGGTCCATGCCCACCATCCTTAAAAAGGGCAGGATGTGGCATGTGCGCATGTCCAGCTGCAGTGAGTGCCCCACCCCAGTAAAGCAGAAACAGTCTTATTTTCCCTTTCCACTCCAATGCAAGGCGCTATGCCCTCACCACAGAAAACACCATAGTGCACAGTATGTTTAAATGCTCATGCCATGTGCACTACACTCCCCATCTGCAATTGATCCTGCCAGCTTTCACCCTGGGCGCATATTTGCATGCATGGCTGCATAACGTTGCATTGGGTGTGCTGAAAGTATGTAGGAGACTGTACATTAGCCATAGTTTACATGTATGCTGCTGAGCACGTCCTTTCATGCTGCAATATCTTAAAGCACTCCCTAAAGCAAGGGGCTTATAAGGGCCAAACCACAGGAAATGCACATGGTGGCTCCCTATTGTGCAATAGGGGCAATGATGTACACCATATGCTAATGTACACGTACCAGCTCATTTCTGCTGGTCTACCAAGCCTACACTGTCCTCCACAATCATTGTGAGAAAGTCACCAAATTCAAATGCATGCAGAGTGACATGTGCATGATTGCATTATATTGTGATTGCTGTGATAAAGGGCTATGCTGTTGGGTACTGGTGTGGTGAAGTATGTAGGAGGCTGTATACATTGGCAATATTTTACATGTGTGCTGCTGAGCAAGTCTTTCCTGCTGCAATATCTTACAGCACTTCCTAAAGCAAGGGTCTTATAAGGGCCAAACCATAGCAAACGCAAATGTGGCTCCCTATTGTGCAACAGAGGCAGTGATTTACACTGTATGCTAATGTGCACATAGCAGCTCAATTCTGCTGCTCTACCAAGTTTACAATGTCCTCCACAACCATTGCGTAAAAGTCACCAACCTGACATGCATGCAGAGTGACAAGTGCATGACTGCATTATATTGTGGTGGCTGTGATGAAGGCCTATATACGACAATTTGCGGTTACCTCAGCATGAAACAACCTTGTCTGGTGATTGCAGGCAGCCATCATTGTGGCATGACCGCTCCAGCGGCAATCTTTGTTTGAGTGGTGGCAGGCTGAATTTAAAGCAATGGTGCCTTGGATTGATTTGGCATTTGTGGACGTTTCACCCCCACCTGTGCGTGACTGTGGGCTGCTGGAGATGTCATTAATCAGCGCATAAGAGTAGAGCCGCCTCTTTCCCGTTTGATCGCTGTGGTTGCGCGTGCGCGCTTCCGTTGTCTTGACAAGACATGCCCTCCCATGGGGAAAGTAGAGGACAGATTACAAGCAGTGCTCAATGAGCCTTCTAGCACAATACAATAAGGTAGCAAGGAGCATTTTTGCTGCATCTATTAGAGTTAAAAAAAAAGGAGCACGATTGGAATCCAGTGACCTGAAACAGGTGGCGATAAGCCTCGTTTTTGCAAATTGTGTCAGATGCAAAATGCCATATTTTTGCTGCATACTCAATACCCCTCAGCCGTCTTTCTTCATAGATAGGATTGCTCTCAGACATACATATGTGCCTTGCTAGAATCAATTCTTTATTAGTGTATACAGTACAAATAATACCGGAAGTGGAATGAGAATTGAAGGTTAATAAAGGAACTAAGTCCTATACAAGATCTACGACGACTTTCCGCCAAAGATGCTAGCACAGAAGAAGCAAAGTTTGCTTAGAGGATTCATTCAAACCCGGATGAAGATTTTAAAGATATAAACAAGTCATTTTCAATAAAATCTCCACAAAATAAGTAAGATCAAATTGCGTTCATCATGGATAGAATTTACTGTTGAGAAATCTACATGAAGCCTAACAGCATAGCATAGCGATGCTCAACCCATGGCATGCATATATTGTGCAAGGTGAATCATCCATATATAAGGGGACACCGGAACAGTCAGAAGTTTGCCCCCCTTTTTGGGGCTAGGAGTTTTGTGGTATAGATGGTCAGGAACCGTGGTGCTGTAGGGATGGGACTGCCCCCTTTGTATTCTATGCTCCAATAAACTGATCTGTGTTTCCAAAAAGGTAAACTGTTTGACTTATTCACTGACTGCTCAGGTTTTGGTTACCAGGGTATGTCATCCTCACACGACAGGGGAGGGGGCGCCAATAGGGGCTGACACCGATATGTGAATCTGTGCTGTCCTGTGCCCCTTACATTGCTCCTGACTTTAAAGTACCTTGTAAACCGTAGTCTTGCATTGTATTGTGTGAGTCTGCACCATTGAGGGAAAATGTGCATTTTACAATGTGTTTTGGTGATACATCATCCAGACATCATTTTCTTCATTGTGGAGTGAACAGTTTAGGACAGGTTACCGGCATCTCTCTGCAGTTGCGATGAAGACGGCACTTGGGAAAGTCATGGACATGTTTCCCAACTCAATAATTTCTTTTCTCGCATTGTGCAGAGACAGACTTGGCTGCGCTCTTCATTTGGTCAGCAAATGGAGAAAGCGAGGCACAATGTTAACAAGGCTGTTTGTGCCTTTGAGAGAGGTTTGCATGTCATCCTTTCACAATTAAAATATTACATTTCGTAGCAGAGCATTTTTTTTTCGCAGAGATGGAGTCCATCTTACTGATGCTGGTAATCAGTTTTTTCTGCGAAATATTCAAAATGCATTGCAGCCCTTTTTTACAAGTATAGGAGCCATTATTCCAGTAGGGTTTGGCTTCTTCCACCCAAACACCACAAAAAGGATCTTTTCAGAGCCACCACATTCCCCTGGAAAAGAGGAAAATGTTTTTGAAAGTGCCACCTCCTACATTTTTTCTTTTTAAAGTCTGCAGACTACAGCGCTTTCTTTCCACGGACTTCCCAGCATGCCATGGACCCTGTACCATTTAATTGCCACTATTTTTAAACTGAAATGTGCTGGGCACGGGGGTTTTGCATTTTATTTTTTTATAAATGACACATAAGGAAAGGAAGTGAGAGGGTAGGGAAGGGGCACCAACCACAGGGATAAGAAAGGGCAAGTGGAGAGAGGAAGATGTTGGGTGGGCCCTACTTGGCTAGAGGGCACTCTTTCTCATGCTCCCAGACCAAAGCCTATAAAGCACTTCAAAATTGCTCCCCCCTGCAAAGTACCGCATTGCAGTACATGCACAGTACAGTGACCCTTGAAAGGTAAGGGTCTGATGCGTCATGTATGGCCTGCAAGGCTGGTTCAGGGATGCGCTGCCCCACACTCTTGTGGTGGCAGGAGCAGATATGGAGGGTGTTGTAGAGGAACTCAACCTACTACTTTGTTCAAAGGGGACCACACTCTGAACTGCCGCCTTGTGGTTCGACTTCATGTGTCGCCGTGTGGCGGTGGTCCCATAGCTGTACAGATCTGGTTTGCCATGACTGAGCACCATTTTGCACTCAGTGCAGTGGACCTTGTCTGCACGTGCCTTGGGTACCCCTACAACGGTGGTAAGGATCCTCCACATCCAAGACTCACGCTGGTTGGCAGTTGTAAGGACCTCGACTAGCTCATCCTTTTCTTCCTCACTCTACATCTCCACGCCTGTTCCCTTTCCCAGGCGCTTGGAAAGGAGGTGGTGGTGGAGGAGGAGGAGGGGGGGGGGGTGGTGATGAAGCAGGAGCAGCCATGGTCGCCATCTGATCTGGAAAGTTCTCCAAAAGTGCAGCAATGCTTTGTCCTTGTCAAGCATCGATGCTCCAGGAGGAGCTAGAGCACCCAAAACACTGCCGGCGCAGTGTCTTTCAAGCTGGAGTATTTCTCCTAGTGCGAGGGAAACAGGAGGGCCTCACTGCACATTTCAGCTGAGACCAGTTGATATCACTCAGTGCCTTGCAAAGCACTACTGCTTCCTCTGACGTCGCCAAAATGGGCTGAATGCCCCTACAGCTGCTCACCATTTTTAATCAGCCCTGGTGATTACCCGTGTCCATTGATTCCCCCCCCCATTGGTCTCGACGATGAAAAACGCACGCCAAGATGGCCACCCTGATCTCTGATGAGTCATCTACAGCCTAACTTGGGCCACGATATGCAGCCAGATCAGCTGTGCCTGCTCTCTTGAGCACCAATCCCTCACCGGCAGGCGCAAGCCGGCCCACCTTTTAAGGCACGCATTCAAAGGCTCTTCCCCTGTCCCGAGCCTGTCAGAGCTGCAGGGACACAAACTCCTCTCCTCAAAGAATCTCTGCTACCAACGCCTCAAGACCGGCACCTACTGCAGCCAGAGTCCTCATCGGCACATCATGACCACAATGTGCACCGTTCCTGCCTGCTTGGTGCCTAACACAGCCTCATAAACAGCCAGGTGCCTCACCGTCCATTATTGATTGCCTGACACCTATACCACTAGGAGATACTTATACTGCTGAGCACCATAGTGCCTAATGTTGTTTGCATCCTGCCTGCCCCGACACGGGTGCTGCTGAGCACCATAGTGCCAAATTTTTAACTTGCATCCTTTCCGTCTTACACTGGTGCTGCTAAGCACCCTAGTGTCTACTGTCGATTAAACCTGCATCCTGCCCACCATTACACCTATACCGCTAGCAGAAACCTATACTGCCGAGCACCGTATTGACAATGTTGTGTAATTTTGCATTCTGCCTGCCTTGACACTGATGCTACAGAGTACCATATTGCTGATTGTCGTGTAAACTTGCACTGTGCATGCCTCGACACTGGTGCCGCCGAGTACCATATTGCCCCCTGTTGTGTTATCCTGCATCCTGCCTGCCATGACACCTACACCACTAGCAGAAAGTTATACTGTTGAGCACAATATTGCCTAATGTTTAGATTTGCATCTTGCCTGCCTTGACACTGGTGCTGCTGAGCACCATACTGCCCGCTGTGGTTGAAACCAGTGCCGATCCCAACCTGCATCTTGCCTGCAAATGACGACCTTACGGCCCAGTGCCCACTTTTGCATCTCACACACACACTCACCATGCCAGCCATCCAGCCATCACCACCTCCCTTTGCGCACCTAGCATCACAGACAGCCCCGCTCGCCCTACACACCAGCCCACTGGTAACAAATCACCTCCACAGAGTGCAAGAATACCCGCCCCACGCTCTTTCTGCCTTCCTTCTGTGCTCCCCCACCCCACACAATTTCACTGCTTCCCACCCAGACAAGACACCCGCACCTCCCAACGTCTCAGCAGACAGCAGTTACACCTACCAAAAGAACCTCCACATGCCCAACACACCCCAGACCCACACTGCTGAGAAACCAACTCCTGGGAATCTGCTTTAGACAGCCCAAGCACAACCAAATCGAACCCAGATACGCCTCCACCTACAACCATGCACAACCCAACAGACCTACCCACCACCACTCGACTTCACCAAGAAATCTCTCCCACTCCAAACCTCCCACACAACTCGAATGCACCATGATCAATGCTCGTTCTCTCCCGGCCCACGCCACCGATATCCATGACCTGCTCATTGATCTTGACCTCGGCATCCTCACCATAACAGAAACTTGGTTACACGTAGCCACAGGCCCCTTCATCAGCATTGCACTCCCACCTGGCTACACCTTGTTCCACAAGGACAGAACCTCCAATAAAGGAGGCAGTGTGGCGCTCATTGCCAAAGACTCATTCACCATCAGACAAATCAGCTCATCCATAGATGAACTGACGGACTCGCCAACCGTCAAACTTTCCCCATCTCCCAATGAAACCATCACCATTCATGTCATCTACTACCCTCCTGGCCCAATACTACACTTCCAAGCCAATCTCCTTCACCAGGTGGGGGAGAACCTAAAGTTCAAAACAATCGCCCTAGGCGACTTTAACCTAGGCCTCAAAGACCCTAAAGACAAACAGAGCAAATCCCTCCTCGACATGGGCTTAATCCAAAGAGTTACTGACCCCACCCATATCAAAGGGCGCAGTCTGGATTGGATAGCGGACCACAACTGTGCCGTGGACGTCAGCTCTAACACCCCCTGTCCCTGGACCAAACACCACCTTATACATTTCCACATTCCCACGGAAATCAGACCCAAACCCACCAAACCAGTACCCCTAGCCCTGGCCAGATCCTCCAGGCTAAGGAAAGGCTTATCCATCTCCTAAGGCATCCCCTGCTCTAAATACCCTATTCGGCACAGATCCCATAGTGCTAGCCGACCTGTCCAACACAACCTTACAAACAGCCCTGGACTCAATCACACCCCTTATGATGAAAAAAGCAAAAAACAGGAAGCATTCTAACTCACGGTTCACACAAGAGTTACTAGACCTTAGAGCGAAGCGCTTGGCGCTCACCACCTTGAAATCCCACCCATCTTCCACCTCTTTAGAGGCCTACAAAACCCTTGCCTTACAATACAAAAAGGAAATCTCCATAGCCAAATCCTCATCCTTCAATTCCAGAATAGCCAACGCTAAATCGGAATCAAAGGAACTGTTTGCCATCTATAAAGAGCTGCCGGCCCCGCCAATACACCCAAGAAACAGTAAAGGATGAAGCATGGTGCAACAACATTCAAAGAGCCATGATAAATAAAATAAACACCCTCCAAGGACAAATAAAAGCCCACCTCAATGCCTTACCGAAAACTACCACAAACTGGTAGTCATAGCCCTCATTAAAGGAATCAAATCATCCTCATGCAAAGGTGACGCCTGCCCTGCTGCTCTCATTACAGATTGCACAGTACCCATAGCCACATTCCTCTCAGCATTTATCAATGCCTCGCTCTCCTCAGTTATCGCCCCCCGTCAAAGAATCATGGGTTTGACCGCTTCTGAAAAAAAGACCAACCGAACTATAGACCAATAACCACTGTCCCCTTTCTGCTAAAGATACTAGATAAAGCAGTATAGCAACAGATTAACCACCACTTGGAAGACCAACATTTCTTGGGCAAGAGGCAATCAGGCTTCCGGCCACGCCACAGGACTGAAACCGCATTACTTGACCTAATAATGCAGATACAGCGAATTATGGATGAAGGGAAAACAGGTCTGCTCCTGTTCCTAGACCTGTCTACTGCTTTCGATCTTGTGGAACACTAGACTCTCTGCAAACACCTAAAAGACGCAGAACATTTCTCCCAACAAGCCACCTCCTGGAACAGCTTCCTCGAAGGGGGACTCGTGAGAGTATTTTCTGACCAGAACTGCGCAAACCCTACACCCATCCACTGCAGAGTCCCCCAGGGATCCTGCACCACACCCACCCTCTACAATATTCTCCCCCTCCCCCTCTTCAATGACCTTTATGATCATGGCATAGCTTACACAACTATGCCGATGATACCCAGGTTCTTCTCCTACTCTCTGGTTCTTACAAACAAGATGCAGCCACACTGAACAAGATCTACGCCATCATCCAGGCCTGGATGACAGCAAATGGGCTTGGTCTCAATGAAGAGAGCTACTACTGGTCGGCCCCAAACAAGTTCAGTAAACTGGACAGCAAATACGCATCCTTCAACATTGACAAAATAACTATCACCACTGCAGCAGCTGCCAAAACATTAGGGGTAAACATACTCAAACTCTCCATGTCACGTCAAGTGAACGTGATAGCATCCTCTGCAGCACTAACCACCAAGATCATAAACTCCATCAAACCCTACCTCTCTACCAAAAACTGCCTAGCCATAGCAAGAGTCACTGTGGTAGCGAGACTATAGACTACTGCAATGTCCTATTCCTAGGCACATCATCCAAAAACATGACTAAACTACAAACCACACAAAACAATGCTATATGAGCAGCCCTTAGCATACCGAAGAGAGCACATCTCAGGCTAGATGAAATGCCCACTGGCTCCCAATGAGAGAGCGCATCCTCTTCAAGAAGCTCTCCTTCACCCAATCCTGCCTATCCCAAACAGCTGTCATAGCTATCAGAAACCATTCACAGAACCACCACAAACAAACCCAAGCAAACCTAACACTGCAACCAGCTAGTGATTCCAACATCAGAGTCAAAGCAGGTGGCTTCAGCTTTGCTGTCCTAGCCCCCAAGAATTGGAATGCACTCCCACCTGCCCTCAGGAAAGAGCCCTCCATCACTCTTTTCTGCAAGGCACTCAAAACACAACTCTTCCGCTAGCCCAGCACCTGCCCGAGTAGGACTCATTGGTACTGCATCCACTACACCAATACACGGTGCACCTCACGGTAGCTCCACCTGCTTGCTAGCCGAAGCTAGTCTATCATTCCCACTATGAAAACTGGTTGCTTCACTATGTAAAACTGTTAGTCCAAGAAAAGTATCCTGTAAAAGCGCCACAAAACCCCTGGCTCGCTGGCACTTTATAAATCGAAATACAAAATATCCAAAAACAGAATGAGGAGCAGCTCTGGGGTGTGCCCTTTTATAGGGGTGCTGGGGTGCTCCACAGACAGTTGTGCGCTCCGGGGACACTTTGAACACCAAAGAGTTCAAAAAGCTCCAAAAAGTGTTCAGATTGCAGGGGCATTGTCTGGGACCTGTGCAAGGGTGACGTTTCATAGTAAAACATCTTGGATTGCTAAACAAAAAAATAAAAAAGCTTTTTGGGTGTTCGGGGGCCCGGACACTGCTCGCGGACAAGGGCCTACGCTGAGCATGGGTGCAGTCACATGATGTCGGACGTTCACGACTGGGACGGGTGTTCGTAGGACACCTAATGCGCGGGATAGTTTGTACGCATAGGTGTTCTATGGACAGGGATGGGCTCCACAGACTAATTAAAACTGCGACACGTGCGGCAGACAGTTCGGACAGGCACGATGTTCATAGGACACCAAAGGTGGGATGCACGCAGGTGTCCGCCGGACAGGGGTGGGGTCTAATTAGGGGTGCATCACAACTTTGCAGACATGCAGTCAGGTGTGGTGTTTTACGGACACCTCCATTTTGATTGCGGACAGTCCTTGTTCGTAGTCCCTCGAAAGTGGGATGCGCATGTGTCCGCCGGACAGGGGTGGTATGCCCAAACTAATTAGGAGTGAGTCACAGCTTTGCTGACATGCGGAAAGGCTTGGTGTTCTACAAACACCTCCATTTTGATTGTGGACAACCTGGACAGGTTAAGTGTCCGTAGGACATCTCCATTGTGATTTACGGACACTCTGGCCAGTCGCGCTGTCTGCGGACTCATACAGGGCTTCTAAAAAATAAAAACGCAGACATACATATAACTTATTTACAGACATAAATATACAAATTACGAAAGAGGCAGAAGCAGAAATGGAGGAGGAGGAGATGGGTCTCATCGTAATGTTTTTGGTGATGGGGAATTTGTGGGGATGGTTGGCTGAGACAGGGAGAAGGGGTACAGGTGGGGCAGTGATATTTAATATTCTCCATGATATGTCCTTGTACAAAGTCTTTCAAATCAGCAAAGGTGTTCATTAATTGATCAATTTTCCCTTTTTCTTCCAAGTGCACTAGATGATTTTGCACAGTGTCACTTTGTTGATCCATATGCTCTTGGAGTTGTACATTATGTATTGTTTCTGGGGCATTGCCTTTATTTTCTGTATGTACTGTTAAAGAAAGAAAAATGTGTTGGGTCATGTGAAACAATGTTTATTAATTGGCTTACTTTGGAAACTGCACTGTGCACTGCATTCTGAGCCGACTCATCAGAAACACCTTAGAAGCCTGGTTCAGCTCTTTGCAGCCCATTAAAGAATATTAAGAAAATGTATTAAAAAAAACAGTGGTTCTGTCCCCTTGAACTAGTTCCACAGTGACATTTAAGACCCAAACTATATCTTAAAAGATATACGCTTGGGGGGCGCTGTTGAGCGCCGAACAAGATGGCCGCCTGAGGCTCGAGCTCCGGAGCCGGCAGATCACAAGATCCTAAATAGGCACCCTTAACACCAGATAGCCGATCCCGGCTTATACGTTTCTGGAACAGCTACCCCAGGGACCCAGCGGATCGAATCCCGACATAAATCGGAGCTGTGGAGCACGATTCCTGGGCGCCGCCGTACCATCCCCCCACCTGACTGCAGTGCTCCTGTGCCAAAACTCGGCCCCGGCGGAGCGGACAGACTCGCCCGGGGGCCTGCGCCGTGTCCCCGCCTCGGTGGATGTATGCTGCCGGGTGGTGGTTCGCCTCTTCCCTGACTGGTGGTGCGATCTGGAGGCGGCCGAGGTGCGTCCTGAGACCGCACACTCGGAGGGACGTCTGCCCTGCATCGGAGCTACCCGGGCCCCTCTCTCCGTCTGCTGGGCCTCGTGGTGCCACCGGGGTGCCACCTCGGCGGGAGCTCCCCCCCCTGCCGACAGCGGGACTCCAGCACCCGGGGAAACACGTGGTGCACCGGATCCTTGCGGCCACCAGGTACATGGGTCGGGGAGGCCCCCGCGGACTTTCCCGGACGGCGACATTGCCCTACCCCCTCCCTACACGGGGTTGCAGATTACCCGCTGGCGCCCCCCCAGCCTCTGGGCCCATTAGCAGTTGGTGTCGCCCCGGGCCTGGCGCCTCCCCGGCCTGCATTTGACTTGGAACCCCCCCCCAGAATTTTTTTCATCTCCTCACCCCACTGGTCATCACGGGCTGCGGGTGTCTTCATCCCTGGGGGTCTCCTGTGTTCTGAGGGGGCCGCGATGATCTTGGTGTCACTACCTCGCCCAGGACTTTGTGTTCACCGGCTGCCTGCCCTATCCTCCATTACTGTGCCAGAGGCTGCGGCCTGTCTACCCTGCGGGGCATTGTGCTGGGAGGCGCCCCCCTTTACTCATCACACTCGATCACCCATATCTGGATACAGGCTCACATTGTCCGCTGGGCGTCATCGCCCCCAGCCCTGGGGTCTTCCACCCCCGAGGTCCCCTCGCGTTTCTCCCCACGCCTCCCTGGGCTTGCTGAGACCTCGTGGCCTGCGCTGGTGGCCGCAATATCACATCTATACGGATTCACAGCCACGGCTCCCCCTGCATTACTTCCTGTCTTATACCATACTTCGCACTCTCCCTCAAGTGGTACTGGGCCTGAGCTCCCCCCTCCATTTCTCCCGGGGTGGCCGGGGTCCCCCCCCCTCATCCCCACTCGACCTCCAACATCGCCAGGATGACCAAGGGAGGGGCGAGGAAACAGAGCTCCATCAACAGGTTTACTAAGGCTGCGACGAGATCAGAGGAGACCGCTGAGCAGGCCCCTGCTGCACCTCCACCCGACAGCACCGGAATCCCAAACTATGATGGACTTTATTCGCGAGGGCTTCACCGCACTCCACTCAAAACTGGATGACATGAACGGTACTATATCCTCCATTAGGGCCCACATCGAGCGGACTGACAGCCGGGTGTCAGAAGTCGAGACACGGGTCGGTTCCGCAGAGGATGCACTGGGTGCCCTGTGCTCCGAGGTCACCGCTCTCTCCAACCGAGTCCTTGAGGTGGAGAAGAACAACTAGGACTTGGAATCTCGATCGAGGCGTAACAACCTCCGCATCATCGGGGTTCCCGAGAACGAAGTTCATGAACCAATGGAGGACTTTGTCGAGCGCACATTGGTCTCTCTCCTGGATTCTCCCAAGCTCTCCCCGCACTTCGCCATTGAACGGGCACACCGAGCCCTGACGGCTAAGCCCAGACCTGGTGCTCCACCTCAGCCCATCATAGCCCAAGTGCTGAACTTCCGTGACCGAGATGCCCTCCTCAGGGCCGCTAGACTAAAAGGGGATCTACTATTGGACGGTGCAAGGATTCATCTTTATCCGGACTTCTCTACGGCCGTCCAACGTGAACGCAAGACTTTCCAGGCTGTGAAGCGTAGACTGCGGGACCACTCAGTCAAATACGCTATGCTCTACCCTGCCAAACTCCGCATAGAACACGCCAACCAGGTGTTTTTTTTCACGATCCCGGAGGAGGCCTCCAGGTTCATCGACGAACATTTCCCTGGCTGACCCCTCCCCTCTGGTCACGGTTTTGCAGTTATCCTTCTGTCCCGACGTGGAGGGGCCAGGCAAGGCCACCTTCCTGCATCGGGGTTACTTTGATCCTCTATTCCGGAATCTGCTTGTTTTGCTCATTTTACAAATATGTGCCACATTAACATGTGCCAGAACCCTGTTCAAGTTATTTGCAAAGGTCTACTGTGGGCACCTCTCTTATTTGGATCTGCCGCAGCCCGGACTGCGGCGGCTAGTCCGGCCCTCAGGCCCCCAGGCGCTGATGCCTCTGGTTTGGTTTTGGTTGAGGGGGGTTGGGATTGTCATCCCTCTGTTTGGGGGGGGGGGGGGTGGGTGGGGGTGAGTCATGTCAGGGGTTTTGTTGTTAAAAAGTTGGCGTTGGCAGCGAAGACGAGCCGCGAGGTGGTGCTCAGGACTTGGTGCTGCAGGGCCGTGAATCTGGCCCGCTGGGTACTGACATTTTTCCCTTTTCAACCACCACTGCATCTGTGACCGAGAGTGACCTGACCTTCATGAGCTGGAACGTACGTGGGTTGGGAAACTATAAAAAGATGACAGCTCCAGTTGCAGACCGAGCGTCATGGGTCCAAGATTCTGTTTCTACAAGAGACACATGCCCGCACGGAACAGTATGCGTTTTGCCAAAACCTGGGGTCCCCATAGATTCTTTACCGATTTCTCTACCCAAAGCCCAAAGACCCAAAGCGGGGTCATGACCCTCATCCACAAGAGCCTCAAGTTTACTCTTATTTCTTCACAAATAGACCCTCAAGGCAGTTATGTGCTGCTTCATGCTACGCTACAACACAGGGAGGTGGTCCTGATGAACATTTACGGCCCTAATCTAGATGACCCTGATTTTTATGTACAGGTTACGTCCCTCCTTGAAGGTTTCCCCCTTGTTCCCATCCTCTGGGGGGGGGGGGGCGACTTCAACACGATTTTCGATGTGGCCCTTGACAGATCTGGATCCAGGCCCCGTCTACTCTCCAGGGCAGCCTACGCTGCGCTATCATCCCTGCCCCGTCTCGCCATGGTAGACGCGTGGAGGTTCTTCTACCCGGACTCCCGTGTGTTCTCTTTTTACTCCTCAGTCCACGATTCCTATTCCCGCATTGACAGATGGGTGATCTCCAACGAACTGGTTAAGAGCTTTATACAGCTAATGATCCTCCCCAGAACCCTGTCCGACCACTCTCCAGGTACTGTAACCATCGGTTGGGGTCCTGATCCCGGCCAGACACGCAACTGGAGGCTGAAACCCCTGTCCTTACTGGACCCGGAGTTCTGTTCCGAGCTCGAGCGGTCGATTGAGGAATTCTTCGAGACTAATACGGGTTCGGTAGCGTCCCAGGCCACTCTATGGGAGTCATTTAAGGCTTATATCAGAGGGATTGCGTTGTCCAAGGAGAATGGGGTCCTTAAGTCAATCCGGAGGGATCTAGCTGCTAGTGAATCCAGACTCTCTACCCTGGAAGCTACATGCTCACTTCACTCCACCCCGGGCAACCTGGCTGACATAGGGTTGGAATTGGACACGTTCCGATCCCTTGCGGATCGCGAACAAAGGTTTTTGGATAGTCCTGGCATGGCGAGGAGATATGGGGAGGGGGAGCTCCCCGGTCAATTTCTGGCACGACTGATCCGTCATGAGACGGGGTCCCCACACAAGAGTCGAGAGACCTGACGGCTCCATGGCTGTCTCTTCGCAACAGGGAATTTTTCACATTTTACGAAACCCTATACTCTAAACTCAGATGAGGTGTCCGTAGCGGAGATCGACTCCTTTCTCGATGCCCTCCCTCTCTCAGCCCTGTCCCCGGAATCCGCGGCTTCCCTCGATTCTCCTCTCACACTGGAGGAGCTGTCGGACGCTATTGACTCCTTATCCTCGGGGCGTGCCCCCGGTTCGGACGGTATCCCGGTCGAATTTTACAAGCATTTTAAGTCACAGCTGCTCCCTCACCCGTTAGTTCTTTGGGAGGAGTCTGTGGAGTTCGGAGTATTCCCCCTTCACTCCGAGAGGCCACAATCACAGTACTACTTAAATCAGGTAAATCCCCCTTGCAATGTGGTTCATACCGGCCGCTCTCACTCATAAATTGTGACGTCAAAGTATACGCCAAGGCTCTGGCGCTCCGGTTGGCTCCCCTCCTGCCATCTATCATCCATCCAGATCAGGCGGGTTTCATTCCGGGTCGCTCCACCTCTCTGAACCGGAGGTGCCTATTTAATATAATCAACAGAATCAGTCCCGATACGCAAGCAGTGGCCGTCACCCTTGACATGCAAAAGGCGTTCGACTCGGTCTCTTGGAGGTACCTATGGCGGGTTCTCGAGAGTTGCAAATTCGGCCCCTCCTTTCTCTCCAGGGTCAGATTGCTTTACTCTTCCCCGGTGGCCAGGGTCCGCACTGACGACCACTGCTCCCCCCCCTCTTTGAGATCGCCAGGGGGACGAGACAGGGGTGCCCCTTCTCTCCCTTGATCTTCGCTATAGCAATAGAGCCCTTCGCTGATATGCTCTGCCAACTTCATGCTCACAGAGGCCTCCGCACTGCGGGCCAGTCGGACATAGTGTCCCTATATGCGGATGATGCTTTGTTGTTTGTGCGCTCTCCCTCCATCAACTTACCCCCAATATTGGAGGACATCATTCGGTTCGGTCAAATCTCTGGTCTTAAAGTGAATTTTTCGAAATCCATTCTTTTCCCACTCACAGAATGCACTCTCCCTTCTCCCGATACCTTTGGCTTCACATGGGCTCAATCCACATTTACCTACTTTGGAATAGCGGTGACACGCCAGCAGGCGTTGACCTTCCAGGAAAACTATCAGAAGTATCTCGCACACCTGACGGCTAAGGTCCGGACCTGGGACAAACTCCCGATCTCCTTGGCAGGCAGGATAGGGCTGTTGAAGATGGTGGTGTTACCCCAGTTGCTTTACAGGTTCACTAACATACCCTTGTGGCCGGGGGGGGGGCTTCTTCCGTGACTTGACTCGCACTGTGAATTCCTTTCTCTGGCACTCGAGTGCGGTCCGCCTTAAAATTGATACCCTGTCTACTCCCATCTCCAACGGGGGCTTCGGTGCCCCTAACTTCCTCAAATACTGGCTGGTATCCCAAATCCAATATACCTCACTGGTTTAATACAATTGACCCTCCCCCGCATGTCCGACTCGTGACCGGGATATCCGCTCCTTGGTGATACAACCCGCTCCCTTAGCACTGGACTCACAGAGCCCGGTCGCCTGCACTTCCATCGCATTGGCGAAGATGTGGAGACTATTCAAACTACCTACGCCTTTCACGGCAACCTCCCTCTCTGGAATTTCCTCCCGGGGGTCCCGCGGGTCCCACCGGGCACAGTTCGTCGCTGGGCAGACGCAGGCTTACGAGCTGCTGCATGATGTGTTTGACCAGGGTATATTTGTTGCATGGCCCGATCTTCCGTTGCCCCTGAGGAGTGACCAGGGTGCATGGCTTCAATACGCATCCCTCCACAGGACCCTCAAACATAATTATCAAACGTTCCCTGCGCTGCCTCCGGACGACCCGGCTATTGAGGAGCTCACCTCCCCTGGGCCCACAAGAGGTAAAATCTCCAGGTTATATACGATGCTGCAATCCAGATCTGTCCCAGATTTCACTAAACTGAAGTGTGTGCGGGAGGTAGACCTGGGTGTTGAAATGTCAGATGAGCACTGGGCACATCTATGCGAGCATACACATCGAGTGTCCTTCAACTCCCGGCTTAGACTCATTCAGTTCAAAGTACTACACAGGTTTCACTACACCCCGATCAGACTACATCGCATGTTCAGGGATCACCCTTCCAGCTGCCCTAGATGCTATAGGGACGATGCGGACTACATTCACATGATTTGTTCCTGCCCTCGCCTCTCACAGTTTTGGGAGGCAGTTTGCTCGACAATGTCTGCGGTTCTCGACCATCCCATTGTTCCTTCCCCGTTGGTATGCCTCTTTCATGACCTCCCAAGGCCTCTCCCGTGATTCCCAAAAATTAGCAGGCCTCTGCCTGCTGCTGGCGGTGCGCTCCATCCTGCTTTGTTGGCTTCGCCCCTCACCTCCCACACACGCCCAATGGCTGAGAGCGGTCACGTGGGCCTCGGACTCTGAGGAAGCCTGGTCCCATATGCAACCTACCCACTCCAGACCTAGAAATGTCTGGCTTAAGTTCCGCTCTTACATGTCTGATCTAATCGCGACACCGGATACCTCCCCCCTGCCTTCTTCCCCCCCGCCTGCTCGAGCCCTCACCCCCATCCCGATCTTCTGTTGCCCTATCCATGCTGTGATTGTACCCATTGATTGTGCTATTATGTGAAGTAACCTCTGGGCACCTACATTATGTATACAGTATTCATATTGTAACGCCTTACGCTGTTCGCTTGTGTTTTGCTGCCACGCTGAATAATAAAAAGAAGTTTAAAAAAAAGATATACGCTTGAATTTGAACTGCCTACAAAGATAGTTTGCCTTCATTTCACTGTTCTGCAATGTCAGTACGTTTCACCCAAATGCGCCTGCATTATCTGTTTATTTCCTAATATGGGTGGGTTACCAGTGTTTATCCTAGTGTGCTTGTCTTTTTAGTGGAATTAAAGTTTCACATTACTTTTATAGAACCTCAATTAGATGTTTGTTACTTTGAAACCACAGTACTATTGTTTTGGATGCTTTGATGGCTACACCTCTCCTGCAGAATGTAGCTGACCTTGACCAATGTTACATTAAAGAGGCAAAGGAGGTGTACCCTTATGTTGTGCCCGTTTAACCTTTATGATGGAGATTACTGCAGGTTTAGTAGTAGTGGGTGGTTGCATATGCATTTAGAAACCACATCACATCCCTGTAAAGCAGTAGTCATTTTGTCAAAGCCATTGCCTGTCAGGATTGGCTGCGGGGGAATATGCAGATGGTGCAGAAGGAAAGAATCCCATGCAGGAACTCTCAATATGACAGTTATCACACTTGGAGTGTGTGTAGTAAATGATTTGATGTACTGCATCCACTACACCAATACACAGATGTTTGAAGGATGAAAATGAAATTGACAAGGGGAACCTGGCTTACATCCAAGAGGAGCAAGTAGAGTGATATTAGTGAGTGGGGGGGGGCACGTTTCCCTCCCCCAGACCAGAGGTTGAGTAGAATCATTGCCCTGGCACATGCATATCACCTGGGGAGCAGCCTTGTGAAGAGAAGGATGAGAAAGACATTTGATGCGAAGTCTGAGCATATATGAGGATGTATGCACAGTGTGACCAGTGCAAAAAACATTGCAAAATGGGCTTTTTTAAGCACTCCCTTGTGCATCCTCTCCTTAAGAAACCCACAGCTGTTCCTTGTCCGGCTAACTATAGACCAATTTCCATTACTCCATTACTCCCTTTTTGGGTAAGCTCCTGGAAAAGCTGGCCATCTCTCAATTTAAACTTCATTCTGATTCTGTTGGCTCTCTCCATGACCACCAATAACAAGCATGGAAACTGCTCTCCAGAACATCCGTGAAGACCTGCTCTCTAAGATCGACTCCAACATTACCTCTGTCCTCATCCTACTTTATCTCTCCTCTGCTTTCAACACTGTCAACCATACCTACCCTGCTCAATCGTCTGACAACCTGGGTATCACCGATCAGGATCTGGCCTAGCAGATCTTTCCTCTCTGATCGACTCTCCCACATACAACTTGGGTCCTTCCCATCTCCCTTACTGCCTCTGGTGTTCCCCAGGGGTCTAACCTCTCTCCCTGGTTTTTCAACCAATACCTGGCAACTCGCGCCTTTCCATTTTCTGTTCAAATTTCCAGTGCTATGCTGATTACACCCAACTCATTTTCAGGTTTCCTTCAGCCACCTCCTCTCGGATTGCCTAATCGCCATTCAAAATTGGTGTGCCACCAACGATCTGTGTCTAAGTGCCAATAAGACTGGGATCATCCTCATTGGTACACCTTCACCATCATTCTCTGGCCAGCCTCCCTTGGCCCTCCTCCTATGCCTACCTGTGAGGCTAAGAACCTCTGGGTCATCTTTGACTCCACACTTTCATTCTCTGCACAAATCTCTGAAGTCTCTAAAAAGTCAAACTTCTTACTGCATCTCCTTAGAGGTACTCTGCCTTTCCTCTCCTTCCCTCAAACTCACTGTCTCCCAACCTCTAGTCCCCTCTAGGTTTGACTACTGTAACAGGCTCTTTCTAAATTTACCTGCCTCCACTCAGTCCTTTACAACTAATCCAGAACAGGACGCCAGGATTTGTCCTTTGCCTCAAGCCCTGGGATTGTATCCTTCCAGCTCGGATGTCCCTTCATTGGCTTCCAGTGGATGCAAGGATTAAGTTTTAAACCCCCTGCATGGTCCACGAGGCTTTCTTGGGCCGGGGTCCAAAATACCTTCAACTATCACTCCGTAAATACCTCCTCTCAAGCCATTCGCTCCTCTACTTCTAACTCCCTCAGGGTCAGTCGTTTTTCAAAGAAATGAGCTGGGGGTAGATCGGTCTTCGGCTGGGGCCTCCCTTTGGAACATCCTCCCTGCCACCTTGAAACTTGAGGAGGACCCTCTCTGGTTACGGAAGCAGCTTGAGACCATCCTCTTCGCTTCTGCCTTTGCCCTTCTTCTCCCCTGCTGATCTTCTCTCTATTTCTTCACAGTGCACCTGGCCACCCTCTTCTGTCGGGCCCAGGTACCGGCTCACACCGCCGGCCTCCTGGCCACCCCTTGCAATGGGGTCTGTATCTGTACCCATACAGTCCCCCACCCACTTTTCTTCTGCACTTATCAGATACCCCCCCCCCATCTGACTAACCTAGCACTTTGCCACTTGCGGGCTGCACTACCAATGTTTATTGCCTTTAGTTATTTATTGTACTTATTTATTCTGTTCTCTCCTCTGTTCCGCACTTTCCACTTCTTCCCCCTTCCATGAACTTTCCCCCTTTTCCCTTTCTCGTGTACTTGCATGCTCTTAATTCACTGGGCACAGTAAGATCGTTGTTTTTGTTTGTTCCCTTTGCCTGGTTGCGCTCTGAAACATTAGTCTACGAGCGCGATATAAATAAAATATATCAATGGGCAATCAACACAGGTCCTAGTGTTGCACTCTAAGGCCAAATATGTTACTGACATGCATCTTGTCCATTCAGGTAGAAAAGGGCAAAGGAAAATACTTACTCTGCCTCCTAGATTCATTGATTAAAGTTTGAGAACATGGCAGGTAGCATGGACATTACAGCAATCTGGAGTGCGAGTGCTGCATTAGGGTCAGCTGCTGGGCAGTGCTCACACTACACATTCAATTCCAAAGGCTCAGTCTATAATGCTGTGGGGCCCACAAATTTCACAAGCATATCCACCAATCCCCACTAGTAAACCAACCCCACTCTTCAGAGGAGTCTTTGGTCAGTGTTTAGATGGATTTTTTTTTTTTATCTGGCCCTGTGGACAGATTTAGGAGGTCAACCTAGTAATGGTGAACAGGGGAACTCTGATTAGCCAAACCCAATCAAGGTAAGCTTGGAGAGTGGCCAAGGCTTTGTTTCAGGAAAAAAGGAGTTGGCTCAGGGGTCCACGAGTTCACATGGTGAAGCACATAATTCAATTCAGACAGGTTAGTACAAAAATACTCTGCAGGACTCTTCAAACGTGGGGAAGGAGAATTCCAGCAATGGCCATCGCGCACACAGGTGCTAGCGGGCATCTTTCCAGTCGTGGTTGAAGACGACCTCCCAAAACAGGATTCCTCGATTCTGGCAAGCTGAAACTTGGCAGGAAGGCAACTTTTTCTATGAGCTGGTGACCAGCAAAGTTATTCTTGAAGTAGCCTACTGGAGAACTGGTCAGCTCACCGGGTGGTCCAGGGAAACTTCTGAAGGCTCAGGATGACTGGATCATCAAGAATGCGTCGAGACAGGTTGGTGCCATTAGTTCTAGTTTTAAAGCATCGCTCAGGGGCTTAGCCGGGCCAAACACATGAAGGGATGTCAGGCCTCTTCGGGTGTCGCCCACGTATCTTCATTTGGCTTCTGTTCTACAGAGCATACTTGGCTACAAGGCTGATCTGAAGAATTTACTGCAGGAGTCCCCTTATCCTAAATCCTGTCTAGAAGCAAGTCCACCAACAGTAATGATCTGCACCATTCCAACAGCCAGTAGTAGTCCAATCAGGGACCACTGTGGGTTTCACTCATGGCCCACACCCAGACTATCTGGCACCATCTTTCCTGGGCAAGTGCTTGACCTCATGTGATTTCCTGACCTGAAAAGGCAGGAAGAAGGCCAAACAATACAGCTAAAGTACATGAGAATAATCTTGTGGAACTGCCATTTTAGGGCCCTAGCCATATTTAGTAGCCAGACACAGTATGAATGCACCTAATGACATTTTTTTTTTTTTTTTTTTTTTTTTAAAGGCATCTGCTGCCATCAGCTTGTCTTTAGGCACATAAAGTAACCGAAAATCCCCAGTATAAAGGACCAGGGTGGTAAAAAAAAGTATCCCCACTGCACTGTATTGTAAGATGTTGTGTGCACTGTTAAAAGGTTACGTGGAAAGACAAAAAAGGAAAGACAAAAATGGAAAGAGTCAAGGACTAATCAATTTCCCCATAACAAAATGAGCAAAAGGCCAGGGAGTGAAGCTGAAGGCTTCACTTCCCTGTATGAATTCAGGACAAGTTCAAGTACAAAAGCAAAAGGTTTGGGGGCTATAGAATATGGAGGGAAAGTTCCCTAAAGAAAAATATTTCCTAACCGTCGTGAGAGGTGCAACCTAGAGGAAGGTGAAGACTACATAAAAAGGTTTTGAGTTACTTACTCTGGTTTTCAGCATTATGAGTTGGGAGACAGGTGGGGGCTGTAGTGAAGGGAAACTGGTGACAGAAAGATGACAGGAGGTGGAAGAGTTGTGGCAGAAGGATACATGGATGAAGGGGAAGAAGGGAGGAGAGAGCATTGGGAGGAAGGTTGAAAGCAACATGCAAGAGTTGGACAGAGGCTTTGGGAAGGAAGTGAGTAGAATATGTCATGAGGAGGTTGGTCAATGAGGGCAGAAGGAGACTGGCAGAAGCTGTAAGAAGGGGGTGGGTAGAATCTCTATAAAAGAGGCTGGTCAGTTTACTGTGAAGGAGCCGGACAGAAGCTATAATGAAGAGTTTACCGGAATTACAAGAAATGTGGTGGCAAGCACATCATACAAGAAGGGGAGTGAAGAAGAATTGTAAGGAGTTGTGATGAGCAAGGAGGGGAGAGGGCATTAACATGGAGGTGTGCTTGAAAATCAGGATGAAGGTGCAAAATAGTGTAGTGGCAGAAAAAGACAGAAAAACAAGTGTGCAGCTGAAAGTTGAGAGATACAGGAGGAGGGTCCGAAGAGTCAGCACGAGGAGAGAGGAAAGGACAGTGTAGCCCAGTTAGGATCGGGATTATTGCAAATCATTAAAGAGGTATACAATGTAGAGGAATTCAAGGGAAACCAGATGCTACATATGCTCCAGAATGAAGTGAACAAAAGATATGAGAGGGAATCATACTTGGAGATGGAATTGGGGAGGCACACATGGGTGGAGAGTGAGGAAGAAGAGGAGGGCCTCTGTATGAATGAGATTGATGTGTACCATAGAAGAGGTAGGGTTTTGGAGAACCAAGTAAGTACCTTTGAAGGAGAGGTGGTGACCTAGAACATGAAGGAAAGGCTAGTCTAACAGTTCCCTTGCAATACCTCTGGATTCATCAGCTGGTATAAGCCCGGCTTGTGCCATAAGAGGCTTAGTGTACGAGTGTAGGATGGCCTGGCATAACAAAGCAAAACATCTTCAATAACCAAGTTCAGACACAGATGGCCACATGCTATATAGCCAAGAAGAAAGAACAAAAGGTGACAGGGATGCTTCCAGCCCCCAAACTATAAGTGGCGCATATTGACATTTGCAAAATCATATACTGGCATTCAAGGAGAAATTCTATAGTGCTTGGTGGAGTCTTGTATTTTGAATTCAATGAGAACCTAACCTGGGGAATTTGTTGGACTCCATTATGTTGAGCTAATGCAGAATAAATCATGTGATGTCATTGGACTAGATAAGCCTTTGCCCAGGGAAGTGTTTGTGTGGGTATTGAAAAATCATAACTTTGGGTGTTGGAGAAGACATTCTTTTGCTCTTGTTGAACAATGTTTTATATTGCCTTTTTTCATTCAATTTTCAGGTTATACTTCATCCTGCATCGCTTTGTGACAGTGTATAATATTAATTATTGTAGGGTGCAACCCGCCCAAAGGCCTCAGTGCACACAGTAAGGAGGAAACCAAAGAACGAGCCAAAGAGGTGGTGTAAAGATAGGTATAAAAGGGATAAGAATCGGGATCAAGAGGGGAAAAGAAGGTCTAATCATGAGAGTTAAAAAGAAAAGTCTTAATTTTTTTTAAGCCAAGGAGTGACGGGTTATTTCTCAGTTCCAGTGCGGTAGAATTCCAAACACCAGGGGCATGAACATCAAAGCTCGTGCCACCAAAGTACTTTAGTTTATGTCTCAGATTGGGTAGATGGTCAAGATCACTAAAACGTACATAGCATGTAGCTGGGGCCTTCTGCAACCACTTTGCTAAGTAAGACCAAGCTTTGCCTGCCAAACATGTATATGGCAGTGTAAGGATTTTGAAGTTTATGCAGTGGTGGAGTGGAAACCAGTGGAGAGATCTGAGCCTGGGTGAAATTAGCAATTCTTGCCAGTCCACAAACAGTGCTAACCACACTATTTTCTGCAACCTGTACGATTTTCACATTGTTTTTGGAGGTACCTGCAAGAAGACTGTTGCAGTAGTCTATTCATTGAGTTAAGAGCCATGGCCAACCTAGCAACATTGTTATGAGACAGATAGGGTTGATCTGTCTAATACGTTTTGTCACATAGGCACAAGAGGCTTTGATCTGCATTACATGTTCTTTTCATGTTCAGATTACAGACCAGATGCACCCCATGTGTTTTCACCCAAGGGCACACATGAAAAACAGTCAGCTACTGTGATTTGACTATCTAGTCTAAGCCAGATGTTGACTTGAACCAACCAGCAGAAATTAATTTTTTTGTTTAAAGCCAAGGAATTGGCGTCAATCCATCCTTGGTTCAGGTTATATACCTGATGGATTAAATGAGTATCCCCCTCAGACACTTGACAGCTCGAAGACCACCTGGGCGTCATCTGCGTAGTTGGTGTATGAAACGCCGGTGCCATCCAGGAGGGTGAAGAGCGGTCGGGTATAGAGGTTAACTAAGCATGGAGAGAGAGGGTCCCTGCGGTACTCCACAGGTCAGCAACTCAGGAGGTGCCTGAAATCCCGCGATAGCCACATGTGCCATCCTTTGGCAGAGAAAGGAGGCCATCCATTGCAATGCAGATGGGAACAATTCGCGATTAATTCCATCCTCTCGAGCAGCCGAGTATCATCGATGAGATCAAAAGCAGCCAAGAGGTCGATAAGCATCAGAGCCACCGTACCAGAATCCACAATCCCAGCCAAATTGATTCTCAGGTCTAGCATGGCAATTTCAGTGTCGTGCATATCACAGAAACCAGACTGTATTTCACCTAATACTCCATGCTTAACCATGTGGTTCTGAAACTGCAGAAAAGCTCCCCTATCCAAAATCTTCAATAAAAAGGGACATTGGTAATGGAACAATAATTCCTTGTTAACCCAGGATCCAATGTTTCCTTTTTAAGAATGGGAGTTATCCATACATGCTAAGAGTAGGAGGCACCATGGATGAGGCAAATGAGGAGTTAATGTTAGTAACATAAGGGCGAAGGGGGTAATGGCATTATGAATAATGCTGGATGGACATACATCACCAATACAAGTAGATGCGTTCAGACTTTTACAATCTCCAAGACCTCCACCTCAGTTAGTTGGCAAAGGTGAAATTCAGGAGTGCCGTTTAGATTTGTAGTAGAGAGTTTAGATGTGCTAACCATGTCAATATGGGCATAAATTGGAACAGACCAGTGTTCCAAAATGGTGGCTTGTTGGGAATTAATTTTCGTAGTAAAGCCAGGCTGAATTTTAGTACACTATGTGTCACCAATGGCAGAAAAGTTACTAGTTTTCCCCTCCATTTTCCTTAAGATGGTAAACAATTCTCTTTGGTCAGATTATGCAGAAGTAATCCTGTTTTCAAAGTGTTTTTTTTTTTTTGCTGAAATAATCACATAGTTATATGTAGCTGCCGCAGTATGGTATTAAGAGATTCTACTGAGAAGAGATTTTACGCAATGTCCTTTCCCATTCTTCTGTGTCTTATGTTCTCGGAGAATCACTTTTGCAGAAGTTCCTTTTTAAAAAAAATGTTATGGTGATGGGCGCATGAGTGTTAATAACCAAACAAGTCATCTTAAATTGTTCTACAAGAGCATACGGATTGTTACATGGAGCAAGACCTTCAAAAAGATATACCAGGTCCCCAAAGGTTTCAGTAGTAACCCTATGGGTATTCCTCTCTTTAGATTCTGTCCTTATATGGTTGTTGGTTTTTTCAGCTTATTGGGAAGTATAAGTGAAAGGGTAATCAAGCAACGATCTGACCAAGGGCACGTCCTGATCATTCTAGGAGTGGTAAGTAATTTAGGGGTAAGCACCCAATCTAAAATGTGTCCCTCTTTATGTGTCACGTTCCCAATCAATTGGGATGTCCCAAGTGTGAGAAGTGCAGTAAGCAGAGACTCTGCTTCTGGGTCATCCTTATGGTAGCCCTAGAGGTTAAACTCACACAGAATAAGGTGCAAACAAAGCAGTCTTAAGAAAGTGCCCTAATAAAGAAGGTGTTCCTCAAAGATCAGTGTACATACTGGCAGTTGATACAGAACAAGGAGACTAATAGTGGTGTTAAAATGTAGAACCAATTTAATTGGGGTATAATCACTATTGTCCAGAGTGGATAATGTACAAGTGTGCACTCTTAATTACTCCCTTAGAATAGCAGTGCCGCCACATTTTCCAATCGGACGGTCTGTTCTAAAGCTTCTATAGACCAAGGGTAGAGCTAAAAGAGCAGCAAGATTTGTATTATTAAGCCATATTTCTGTTAAAGAATATCCAAATCCATGCTCACAATCGGGTCTGCTACATCAGTGGAATGTTTCACAAGAGAGTGTGTATTAAGGAGAGCAATTTTATTTCTCCGCTATTGGGTAGGAATGTGGTATAGACTGCATTATTCCCATCCGGTGTAGCCACAGCAGTTTTTTTTTTTGTTTGCTTTAGCAAGAGACCAGTTGGGCATTGTAGCCATCCTGCTTGACAGCAGAAGCTTGTGAGTTATTCCGCTGAGCATTCACAGACCTCAGAAGCCCGATCTTCAAGGTCATCAGTAATGGAATTGACTAAAGAAGTGGTAGAGGCCACATCATGAGCTTCCAAGGGCAGATTGCTTGCATTGTTACATGGTAGAGTAGGAGAGTATAATACCATGTAACGCTTTGCTATCTCCTCCCTGGTTTTCGTTCCCACCTTACTACTAGTCAATTTAATGGCTTCAAGTGGATGCATATTATAAGGTGGACAAAGCACAATAGTATAGTAACTAATAAGACACCAGCGTACCTTACAACAGCTACACTGCTTCACAGACCAGCACAGACTGGCTTGTTAATCCAGCGCTGCTCTGCCTGGTTAGCGAAAAAGTAGTCCAAAGGACTACAATGAGATAAAATGAAGCAAATCGAACGTCAGCAGATTTTCCTACTGCAGCAACGAAGTATCAAAACATGGCTCTACACTTTAAGTTGTCCAGAATTACACAACAAATCACGAAATATATTGGCCCCCCACAGTTTTTTTTTAAAAGCAAACACTAAACCAGAGTTGCTAAAAGCGTAAACCAAGTAACAGCACAATTACTTAATCAAAGATGAGTGATCAGGCTCCTAGGGCCTTATATACCAGCACAGACTGGCTGGTTACTCCCGCGCCTGGTTAGCAAAAAAGTAGTCGAAAGGAATACAATGTTGCTAAGAACTGTAGTTTATAGATAAAATAAAGCAATTTGAATGTCAGCTTAGACTTTCGTAGGGCAGCAATGAGGTATCAAAATACAGCACTACACTTTTGGCTGAAGTTCTCCCCAATTACAAAACAAATCACTAAATATATTGCCCCACAATTTAAAAAATAAAAGCTAAAACAGAGTGGCTAAAAAGTACAAACCAAGTTACAGCACAATAACTAAATCAAAGTTTTTATTGGATTTGGCTAATGTCCTGAATTAGAGAGAAGCTATCAGAGAGATAGTAGATGTGTGTGGGACAGAATGTATACTAATTGATCTTTTCACAATTGATCATTGGAGAATTGCCCTTCTGCACAATTGATCATGAAATGAAGGTCAATTAGGGCACATATGCGGGCGGAAACCCCATTCAACCCTCTCACTCAATCCAAAACTTTCTGCTACCCCCTACCCAACCCCATTATATTATTTATTACCCCAAACCCACCCCACATATATATCAAAAGTAAAATAAAAGGTAAAGGACAATTGTGCAGAAGGTCAATTAGGACCAATTTTATTAGGTCAATTAGGACAAAAGGTCAAATGTAAAAGGTCAATGTGGGTAATACTGTGGGACAATGCCACATGTTCCAACATGCATGATCTGTTCATGCTCATGTGTGAGATGCTTATCCAGTAGCTGACTTGGCCAGTCCTGGAGGAATGGAAATGAGCAGGGAAGGGAGCTCAACATGTGTTTGGTGTAAAAGGGTGAACAAACACCACGAGAATGATGAATGCAAGGGTCTATAATAAGTGCTTTATGTTACATTTCGTCATTTTATTTTAGGTTACTCATTTTGTATAGTACACTATTGACCGCCATAGTGGTTTAACTGAGGTTCTTCTGCACAGTGGCATATTCTGCACCTGCAAGGGGTATCCAAACCGTGGAGAAAAAAAAAATAATGGAAACCAGCACCAGATTAGTTTGATGGGTATATGGAAAATGGCAGCAGAGCAGTGTACATTGTAAAGGGGGTGAAGGGGTAAATACACTTGACATAGCTATCTACATGTAAGAACGAGTGAAGCATAGTAATAAAACATGTAGTAGTTTGACAGTGCTACCCTCAATTTATAATATGCCAAAGCATAGCACTAATCAGAAATGCATATGTGCTTAATGCTCCTGCATATGAGCATATACACATGCAGGCAGTTTCTCGACTTAAGGGGAGGTCATTAAATTATTCAAGAGCAGGGTTCTGTACATTGTGCTGATCTTCTGGTCAGCAATGGTGGAAGACATTTTGAAGCTTGCAGCCTTATAGCCTCTCTGCTATGCTTTCAAAAATGCCACTATGTACACAATTATAAGGTTCTTAAGGACATATTCCTTTTGTATTTCAAAGAAAATAAAATATTCAATACGAATATTTAACATTTCATTTCAGTTATTTATATTGTGCTAATTCCTCACAGAGGAAAACTGGAAAGAGACTATCAGGGCACAGATCTAAATGGAGGAGAACATGAGCCCTAAATTATTGGAGAAAATTTAGAGAGATTTGTTTTTAGCTTCTTCTAGAATATGGGAAAATAGTCAGTTTTCTCAAGGTCGGGAGGTAGAGAATTCCAGGCACGAGGATCAAATACAGATAAGCACTTATCGCCATGATGGACAAAACAGGATGTAGGTACCAACAGATTTTGAGCTGATCGTAGAGGTCGCTATGGTAGATAGAGGCTGATCTTGGGAAAAGAGCAGGTTGGGGCCAGGTAATGGAGGCTTCTAAAAACAAGACAGGATATTGAAAGGTTGTACTGATAACCAGTGAAGCCATCTTTGGTAAAAGGACACAGAGGCTGATGTATGGAGATTAAAAATAAGTCTTGCGGCTGCATTTTGGGCAACTTAAGACAGTGGATTTGACCGGCCAGGATCCCAGCAAGGAGGCATTGCAATAATCAAGTTTGGAATGGGTCAATGTGCCAAAGACCACTGGGAGATATTCCTCAGCAATGACAGGAAGAATGCCTCTCAAGAGTCCAAGTCGATAATATGTTGACCTTAGAATCTCACTGACCTGCACACTACAATTCCGCTTAAACTGCCAAATACAGAAAAGGGTTTTTCTCTGGGAGAGAAGGCAATAGGGACATCAAATAGAGCAGGGCATGAAGGGGGCTGGTGAGGTGCTGCCAAAAGGTGCTTGTGGTCAAGTAAAATGTTTTGTTTTAGAAGGATTGAGTTGCAGCATGTTTGCCAACATCCAACTTTTAACCATTTTGGCACAGTTTAAAATCTAATTGATGGATTCCGAAGACTTTGTGTATCATCAGCATATGGATGATAACAGAGGCAGAAATTGGACAGATACTCCGTCGCAGTTGGATAAAAATCAGAAGGAAAGGAGACCGAAGAGCCCTGCGGAACGCCACATGGGGCCGGGAGAGAGCGATTGAGTAGTAGGCTCCCATTTTCACTTGTTGAGTCTCTTCAACTAAGAAGGATTTAACAATTTACTGCATCTTCCAACACAAACGCAACCTCAGTCAGTCTAGATATGAGTTTTTCAAGATCGTCTGTGTCCAAGGCCACCGATGGGTTGAGCATGAAAAGCAGACTACGATCACCCTCATCTGCTGATCTTAAGATGTCATCCCAGATGGCGAGAAGGGCTGTCTCTACCATGGCGAGGCATACAGCCTGATTGAAACATCAAGGAGAGGCTATTCTCCCAAACATTCTGAAGTTGGGATGTGTCAACTTTGAGGATTTTCATGGGGCATAACATGCCTGCAATTGGATGATAATTCTCAAGTAGTTTGTGATCTAAAGAGGGTTTCTTTAGTAATTGAGGCAGGAAGGATTGTTTAAGCACTGCAGGACCAATACTTTGCGAGAAAGAATTTACAAAGCCAGCGATAAATTCTCTTAATTCGGCAGCGTGATGCTTCACCAGGCAAGACAGAATTTGGATCACAGTTGTAGTTTTTAGGTTTTAAAGTTGAAAGAGCAAATATTTCCTCAGATGGGACCCGAGTAAAATTGAAGGGTATAGGGGAAAGAAGAGTATAAGAATCTGAGTTAGGCAGAGCACCGTGAGCGGCAGAGAAATTATTGAAGTTGTTAGGTTGGGAGAGGGAGTCAGACTCAATGTGATATATGAGGCAAGATTTTGTATAACTTCAAAAAGCTCTTTGGGCTAGTTACTTTTGGTATCTGACTCTGCAAGAAACTAGATTTAGCAGAGATAGTGACTTGTGTAGATACTAAGCGCCATGCTATCCACCTGGCGGTGAAGCGGATTAACGCCAGACTTTTTTCTTGCGATAGTCCTTCTTTGAAACCTTAAAGGGATTCAGAACATGTGTTGGCCTCCTTTTGTTGCTCTAAGTATTAAAGAGGAAATTGTATTGCAGACTTTCCGTAAAATAGTCATATTAGAAAGAAAAGGGTTTTCACAATTAATAAGCTGTAATGATGAAGGCCTCAAAGATCTGCACCTGTAATTTTATTAAGCTTTTTTAAACTGAGAAAGGATTGCTTCTGCGCGTTTAGCTTTTTGAGATATGGTCAGGTCATTCTGAATGATAAAGATCCTAGCATAGTGATCAGACCATGCAATACGTAAGCTCTTAATAGTTCAAGGCCCTTATAAATTGGTCAAGACAATGACCTAGACTATGAGAAGGGAAGAGGTAGTAAGAGAAAGACCATGAGACGTAAGAATGTCAAAGTTTAATGGCATCAGGATTGTGTGGGATGTCACCAGATATTAAGAACTCAGAATAATTAAATTTAAATATTGTAGGCCATTTGTTCAAAGGAACAAGTCCAGATTTTCTAAACAAACAAAAAACTCACAGTTCCCTGAGGATAACAGAACAAAATGAAAGGGTGATACATGTATGGTACATGCATAGATCTTAAATACCTGGTCCCAGAAAAGCGATTGAAAATTAGTTAAAACCAAAAAGGTTTTGAAGATCATTGCAACTCCATCCCCGTGAGATTCCCAGTTCAGCAGTTAAATGTGTAAATCAGGGGGATTAGGAGGTGGAAGTAAAACTGGTTTCCGTAACAAAGATATCAGGAGGAGGGCTCACGGGCAACCTGCTAGCAAGACAACATGGGAGCACCACAGGTTCGATGGCTGGGTCCGCGCTTAGTAACCTCTGGGTATTAAGCGCGTTATAACATATCATATGAAGTTTTGGAAGATCAATGAAATCTGCCAATTGATACTGCATTCTTTACAGCAGATCTGGCATTGATCAGAGCAATGCGCAGCGTCTTTGAGAGCGCAGACAGAGCGACATCCAACAGTTTGTTAATGGCATGGATCCCGATTGTATTCAGTGCACGGAGATGAAAAGTAGTGTCTCCATTGTTTAAAGCCAATAACTTTTCTTTAGTGTACATGAACAAATTTTAACAGCATAAGGCAGTTGAAAAAAAGAATATAATTGAGGCTTCAGCAACAAACCAAGACCCACCAAGGTCTTAAGAACCTGAAAGATGGGGTAAACAGTCAGCATAACACGCAGACCGTCGAACTGTCCCGAACAGGCTGTGCATCAGGCTTCGCCCCGACATGAAACTTTTGAGGCCTGTGGCGCCAAGTTATGAGTGAAGCGAGCTGCAACAGCTCAGAAGATGGGAAGTGTAGTTCCCAATAAACGAGCACAAATCAAGTGACAAGGACAGAATACGATCTACAATTATTCAAATCACACAAATGCACTACAATTAATGAACAGGTACCATTTTGCATGGCCAAAGTTCAAAATGACTAGAATATGTCTATTGGTAAATGTGCTTCAATTCCTCAATGTCACATGGGTTTAAAAGCAATGAAAGGAAAACAGCAACAGAGTAGCAGCACTAAGCAAAACGTCACCCTGACGTGAGCCTTTTAAGGTCTGTGGTGCCAATTGCTGAGGAAAGCGAGCTGCGACAGCTTGGAAGATGGGAAGTGTTGTTTCCAGTAAATGAGCACAAATCAAGTAACAAAAACAGTATGAGTTAGAATTAATTAAAAAGCACATGAAAATGTACTGCAATCAATGAACCACTACCATTTTATGTGGGAAAAGTGTAAAATTACTAAGATATGGCTATCAGTAAATGCAGTTGACTAGTTCCACAGTTGAAATAGTACGGTCCATAATGCACAGTAATTGCTTGCATGAATGGGGTACTGTTATTTTGTTGACAGGCCTCATACCTATGAAAACACCTCAACATGTGTCACTGCTTCGAAGCAGCTTAGCCAAGTGGATTTTGAAGGATACCTTTGGGGAATTATTTGTTGGTGCTCACAGTCACTGCCCTTTGTATGTGGATAAACATTCCTTAGCTTCAGCCGATTTCGCAGTTGCACGAGATCCTGGGGAAGGTTGGCTGCATTTCATGGAGGCTTTCAAGGTGCAAAGTTATCTGCTCCTGGTAATAAGTAGATCAGTAAGTGTATGTGATGGGCTTGAAATGTAATCCGACACACCCTTGAATTGCATGGAGAATTGTTGGTCCATTAAGTGTTGCAGTAGCCTGAGCACCCTAGGGAGATAAATCAGTGTTTTGGAGCCAACTCTCAGAAGTGTCGGAAAAGAGTGGGAATGTGTGTCACACAAGTGAAAGTCGCGTTAGGCAAGATTGTATGTAGTAACCCTGTGGGCTACTAAACCATCTTTGCCCTCTTGACAACCCACCCTTTGGGATAGGTCTGTACTACACAAGTTGGTAGATTGAGCTGCCAGACTTATCTCAAGAGGGTTTAATGAGAGCTGTAGAGGTGTAACAGATTCACAGTGACAGGTATTCAAATAACACGTATACTCTGTTTCGTATTAAAATAATTATTTATTAATTTAAGTCAGTTTTAAAATAAGCCTTCTTTAGAAAAGGCAAGGCAACAATAAAATACACTTCAGACATACACTCCTTCAGTTTCATTTAAGTAGATACCCTTTTGGGATGTCTCACACACATACTTCCACAAAACAGAAAGGTGATGGCTGGAAGGTTTTGAATTCGTCAACCAGGGGCAAAGCTCTGGGCAACCCTCCAGACCATTGTTTTACAGCCTGCCAACCATTACAGAAGGGAAAAAACCATAAGCAAATCAGTCTTGGTCCTACCCAAACTGCTAGGTCACACCCCTTCTGCATGAGACCACAAGCATCCCCAGACATGTTTCAGCCTAGTTGGGCGTCATCAGTGAGGAGTAGCTTGGGTCTCTAGGCCCGGCAGTACCAGACTGATGGCTGGAGCCCTTTTGCAATGGCGCAGACGGGCTAAAAAACAGTGGTGTGGAAGGTTGCCCAGAGCAATACCAGTGGTACAGATTCATTCGAAATCTTCCACCAATCACTTTGTGGAGACACTTCCTACACCTTGGGGTGACTTCAATTGCTAGGACACTGTGGACATTGATATATCTTACACTTAATGCAATACTGAGGTTGTGGGAAAAGGAATAAGTTAGTGAAGGAAACAAAGGTTAACCTGCTTTTCAAACAGTTAAGCACTTTACAATACCCCAATGAAATATGGTTAACCCTTTCCCAGCTATACAAGTAACTTATGAATGACTTTTTTGAGGGAGAGAAACAAAGTCAGAGGGTAAGAAGAGTCTTCAGAGAGCCAGGACAGCCAATGTCAATTGAGCAAAGTCTAGGGGGAGTTGATGCATTCTTGAAGATAGCACAAAAGTCTTGCACATTGTTAAAAAGTTTTGTTGTAAAAAGAATCAATGTTGGGCCACATGCCGGGAGGCTTGTGAAGAGCAAAGATGCAAGCAACTCTGCAAAGGGCAGCCAATGCAAGTTTCCAGTGAGAACAAGCAAGCTACACACAACAAGAGGTAAGCCCCCCCCCCTAGTTAGACAATACCTTGAGTCTGAAAAAAAAGTTCCAGCTGGCTTCGGTTCCTGTTGTAGTCCTGCAGATCCTGTTCATGGGCCTCAGTCGTGGGAACAAGAGGATATCTGGGGACTCCTGCACTACGGTTTGAATGTTGGGGGCAGCAATGGACACTCCAGATCAGTGGCACTTCACGGTTTCAGCTACTCACAAATAGCACCACCGCAGTTCTTGGGCTCTCCTTGCTTCTGGTGTCCAGCACTGTTCAGGTGGCTTGGATAGTCCTGCTTTGAGGGAATCCTTAGGATCTTCCAGGAGCTCGGCTCCGGCTTAAAGGCAATGCACTCGTCCTGGTGTTCCTGTCCCCTGGCACTCGGTTCCTGCAGCAGCAAAGAAGTACAGCCAGCAGGGAGAGTGGTTCCAGGCAAGCTTGTCTTGGGGTTGATTGGTCCCACCAACCCAAGGGGAGAAGTCGTCCTTTCCAGGCTTCTCTAGTCGATTAGAAATGTGCAGCTTCAGAACTGCAGCAGGGCTTCACCCGGCAAACCAATGGTCCAGGAGGGTGCAACAAGCTTCTCTTCCTGTTACTTCTTCGGTTCCTTTGTCCAGTGGTCGACTGCCTTCCTTGCAAAAGACCTCACCTTTTATGCAAGTTTCTCCCATTCATTTGCAGCCGAGCTGTCACTCACATCAGGGTGGCTGTCCTCTAAGGACAGTCAATCACCTTTGGGTGCATTGCTGTAACCAAGTAGACTAAGCACTCGAGTTTTGGGTACCTTCCTCGCTTCCGGCCCTGCCAGACACGCTGGAGCCAGAGGCAGACTTCACCAGTGAATCCTGCCAAAGACAAAACAAAGGGACCAAACCTGGTTTGGCGCACAGAGTAAGTCTCAAGAAGGATATTACCAAACAAGAAATGGTGAAGAAAAAGACAGCCATTTTAACAAAATGGGCACCCATTGGTGCAATAATGCAGCTGAGGATTCAGCCTGCTGTAAAAACGCACAATGGTAGGAAAATTGAACCACTGCCACCAGCCATTAATTGTAGTAACGGTAACGTAAAAATGTTACATGAGAAGGTAGACAAAGGACATACTAAGTAACTTCCCAGCACTCCACATATGTGTGCTGGGTCTACAAAGAGAAAAAGGTAAGTAAAGTCTATTTCACTTTACTTCTCTTCGAAACAGTTTATCCAACAGAAGGTATTTAAACCTCGGAAATCCAAAGGACTTCGCTTTGACACTGCACTGAGTGCGATGTGTGTCACAATACAAAACGATGATGCCTATGGAGTTTGTCAGACTTCAAAACCAAAAGAAACAGTGCCCAAATCAAATAAAAATACATGTGAGTGTGAGAAAAAGGTCTCTAATTCCAGGATAAAAAATGAAAAAGACCTAAAGCCCAGCAAGAGAGCTTTGTGTCTCCAAGGTAGAAGGGAATTAACACGGAAATGAGAATTCTCCAAAACAAGTGGACATACAGGGAAAGAGAAAACAGATGTGTGAGTCATCTCTGTGTCCTGCTTGTGTCACCAAATTCTGAGGGATGGGTGCAGCAGTAGGGAATAATGTAACATTAGGGTAATGTATTGTAATATCTTGTGCGAGTGTGCACTGTTCAGCGTTCCTTTTGAGGTGGCTATGTGCATTACATGAATATCACAATCTAAAGCTGAGACACGCATCTTGTAGGTTTCCACACTTGTGGAACATGCAGGATTTGTCAATATGGGTTCAATTATAAAACATGTTTAAAAAAAAAAGTGTATTTCAATACTCAACAGGTGCACCATTTGATAGGATCTAATATACTCCAAAATGGTTGCCACAAGAGCAGAGCAGACCAGCCAGAGTGCTAGCTACCACACCTAAAGTTATGGTCGTGACACGCAGCAAGTGTCAAACAAATAACTACAAAAAGGGGGTAGGGGTGGTTGTTCGTCATATGCGCTTCAGTCTACAATTACATTTAAAGCATCGGTGTGCAACAGTCCCATGAAAGACAATCATTAAACTTTACATGAAAGACGAAAAACGTTACTGATCAGAAAAAAATGCCAATGCAGACGCACGCATTGAACATTTAATTTCTTGAAAGCATTTGAACATATCTGTGGCCAGCCATGCAGCAATGCACGCGCTCACGGCGGAAAGAACAAGTAGTATTGGGCATTATTGCCGGGCATAAGCACCTGAAAACAGAGAAAAAAGGCAAGTGGGCCGAATTCAGAAGTTTCATCAAAGTGATCTTCAAACAGCACAGATCTTGAAAACAAGCTATAAATGTGCAAACAGTTTTTTTTTTTTAATGAGAGGTCACTAAAAATAAATTACCAGTAACGCAGCTCTGTTGGACCTCACGGCTTCACCAGGCAAAGAACAGGATTCTGCGTAAACAGCCACCGACAGAAGGCAACCTGATTAAATAGCGAACCAGAAATCAAGGTGTGTTTTGGCGCGAACACGTGCAAACTCCGAACCAATCACCATTCAAATGAACCTATCAGATCATTGCTTGGCTCGTGAATGAATTAGATGATGAGAGCTCCACGAGAAATACACAATTGAGACAGCGCCCAAACCTGGAATTCTTTCACAAAAAAACAGCTCAATTTACACATATGGATTCATGTACAAAAGCGAAAAATCAATGTTCAAAGTAACAGAACGTTCTATGCGTGTATAGCAATGATGGTTTCTCATCCAAAAGGAAAACAAACATTTGGCTGTTTAGCTAACTCAGGATTGACAAACAACATGCAACTGGTGAATTGAGGAACAGTTTCTAAACTAGTTCCCGGAAAGCAAGTATATGTGAGAAGAGTGCAATAGGGCTCACCACTTAAAGAATTGCATTGATGTGCTAAAGAACCTGCACGTGAGATGCCAACAGCGAAGCAACAATGAAAGGTCACAAAGCACTGAAATTGTTTAACAAATCTGAGGCTTTGGTGGCACCCTACCAAAAGAAGTCTAGCACATAAGGACGGCACAGCTACGAAATAATATGCAAAAATAAAAACACAGGGCCTAATGCGGCTAGGTATTGATCACAGTATAAGTAAACAGTGGTCTCTCATCCAAAAGGAAACCTGAGGTGAGCTTGCTTAGCTAGCTCTGCCGTGCACATGAACAGGCTTCATGAAAACTGGGGATCTCGCCACATAAAAGTTGCAGAAATCAAGAATATAAAAATATAAGGATTGACAAAACAACCTAAACATATCGGTTAACCTCCATCAGCCCATGCTATACATCTTAAATAATTGGGCAATCAAGATATCAAATAGCAAAGCTACAAACACCAAACTTACTGAAGAGAATGCAAATAACCTGCCACTCATTGCTGGACTAAAATATATACACGTGTATTACCACCTGTAATATAAGTCAATAAAAGGGTCAATAAATTCAGAAATCTTGAATATGATGGACATGTTGGATGCAGGGCCCCCTCAGAAAACGGGGCGACTATGTGCGCGGGCACCAGGTGCCAAGTGCAGACTGGAAATGAATACTAAGCGAGACAAATGAGAAATACAATACTTATTAAATAGATCAGCTTGAACCCAAACACTAACAATTGAATTTGCGATTTACAAATCCTATATGGCAATTTCACAAGAGATAAGCCGCATGCCGATAACACTGGTGTCAATGCCCATTTGTGTTACAAAAAAAACAGCCATCTCCTGGTCCTTATGTAGTCTTTGGTTTACTGTTTATTTACAAATCATCCTGGCCTCCACCCGGAGGAGGCTGCGTTCTTTGTCTCCATCTCTGGCATCCATTTTCAATACCGTTAAACCAAAGAAGCCTATACAACCCTCATCGTCCATCGGATGTTTCTGCTGCCAATGTACAGACAGGCAATCTTGTCGACCAATATTGAACAGGCATTCACGAATCCGGACGCAGTTCCCCGATGGTACTGCCAATGTAGTACAGCTTGTATACACATTGAATGGCACATGAAATATATGTTGTCTTTAAGTTGATACAGTTATGCACAAACCGCTGAGTTAGCTAAGCAGCCACATGTTTGGTTTCCTTTTGGTTGGGAGACCATTTTTGCTTTAAACAAAGATGAACATTCAATACTTTGGAGATTGATGTTTCGCTTATCTACATGAATCTATATGTGTACATTGAGCTGTTTTTTGTGGCAGAATTCCAGGGTTTGGCGCCGTCTCAATTGTGTATTTCTCGTGGAGCACGCATCGTTTAATTCATTCATGAGTCAAGCAATGATCTGATTGGTGCATTTGAATGTTGAAGAATCATTGGCGATTGGTTCGGAGTCTTCACCTGTTCGCGCCCAAACACACCTTGAGGTCTGTTACGCTATTTAATCGGGTTGCTTTTCTGCGCAGCAGTTCGGGCGTTTATGCAGAATCCTGTTGGTTTTGCCGGCTGCAGCCGTGAGTTCGACAGAGCCGCGTTACTGGTGAACGCTCATAAAAAAAAGTGTTTGTACATTTATAGTTTGTTTTCAAGATCCTTGATGTTTGAAGATCACTTTGATGAAACGGCTGAATTCGGCCCACCTGCTTTTCTTCTCTGTTTTCAGGTGCTTATGCCCGGCAATAATGCCCAATACTACTTGTTCTTTCCGCCGTGAGCGCGTGCATTGCTGGTCACATCTATGTTCAAATGCTTTCAAGAAATTAAATGTTCAATGTGTGCGTCTGCATTGGCATTTTAAGTAACGTTTTTCGAGTTTCATGTAGTGAAGTTTAATGATTGACTTTCCTGCGACTACACAAATGCTTTTAAATGTAATTGTGGACGGAAATAAATATTAGGAATAACACCCCCACCCCGTCGCCCTTTTGTAGTTTTTTGTTTAATCCTTGGACCAGGTGCACGCGCTAGTTTCTTGCACTGCTGCTTTTCACGACCAGCACTTTAGGTGCGGTAGCTCGCACGCGGGCTAGTCTGCTCTTGTGGCATCCGTTTTGGATTATATTCGACCCTCTCGAATTACAAACGGATTTGTTAAAAAACAGACTTCAAGACTAGGCACATTCCCAGCAGCAGGAGAAGTGCCCTTCTCAACAATAGAGAAGGCTTAGAACCATTAAAGAAAATAATTTAAAAAAAAAAAAATATATATATATATATATATATATATATATATGGATAACATCTGAGACGTTCTAGTAAGTATGCAGAGTACATGCAAGTAACCATGTAATCTTACAATCCACAACATGGTCATAACCATCGAAAAAATACTGTCCAGTAACCACCACAAGCTACATTGGCTTACCCAAAGTAAGATTCACCCCCAGATCCCTAAAATAAGGTGTAAGCATACGTGTGTACTAAAGTCAATGGCTATAGTAAACCAGGGGGAAATTGTTAAACTGTAAGCTCCCTGGTCAGTATAGTGTGTTCGTGTTTCCATGGCTCCCTCCAAGGTGGAGAAATGTCGTTGTGGGTATTTAGTGCACTAACCTATAAGGACATGAACTGGTGGTCAAGAGATGGAAGTGGTTATAAGCCTGACAAACTGAATGTTCAGGTGGGATAAAGTGTAAGAAGGGAGGGGGAAACCGTGAGAAAGTATACACCAAATGCATACAAAATATTTGTACTTTGGTGGCAAGTTTTGTGTGGACACTTCTTACATTTGCTACGGCCATAGGGCGAAAGCTCCTGTGTATTGCTAATTATGTGATTAGGTTGTTTTATTTACACTTTTGTGAGTTTATAATTTTAACTTTGTTTAGTGGGTTTTATAATTTGATGTGTTTAACGCTTTGTTGAGGAGAGATGTTGCAATAGGCACTTAGCAATGTTCTCATCACCCAATGCTTAATCCGTTCCACAGCCACATGTCCATTCGCTAGAGTTTGGCCTGTACTCTTTAGTGCATGGGGTCACAATTATTTGTCAGAAACGCATCTGACTTCCAGAAGGCCTCCATTTTGGTTTACTAGAGTTAGTGGGTGGAGAATCGTAGGCGATTGTCCTGCCTCAAAAGTATATTATGGGGCACAGTCTTCTAGACTTCACTGTTGTAGCCACAGACAGTACCTTTTACCTTCATGACAAGCTCTCCTTAGTAATCTCATGTGCCATGAACCAATTTTACTCAGTCCTATACTTTCCCATAACATAGTTCTATAAAAGATCTCCTACTGAACCCTGTATATTGTTTCATCTCTGAACAAACCTTTTGTTCCTCAGCAGGAATTCTGGTCTGTTTTTGTTGCCCGAAGCATATATGATCATTGCAAAGTGCGAAACTCATACTTTGTGATGCATTGTGTGCTCGTTTCACAGTGCATGTGTAATCTTCTGGATGTAACTTGATGAATTTAGAGTGTTGATTTCGAAGACTATAAAATACCTAAACATCTCACCCATACCTCATTTTATATTATAATGCAAAGCACTCTAATAGGCCTCAGTGGGCACAAATAAGACGGACAAGTGCAAATCAGAGCCGTGATCGGACAGTCGGGGCTCAGAGCTTTAAGAGTTAGTCATTGGAGTTAAAAAGGGAAGACTTTAAATTGTAAGGGAGTAGGACAATTGAACGTAAGTCAATAGGGAGTATGTTGGGCAGAATCATATGCAGTACCCTTTGGGAGCACCACACACAATTAAGACTAAAAGTGACAGTACAAAATCACCTTTGGTACAAGCCTGTACTACACAGTAAAATGGTAGTGATGGCTGAGCAGCCAGACTTATCAAGTGAGCAGTATCAATGGTTACACAAAGGACAGCAATTACTTTGATTCACAGACACTGACTCAAGGTTTCTGAGTAAAATAATATACGTTTATTTACACATCGTTATTAAACATTAAACTAAAGTAAAGCAGTTGAAAAATCACTCTTAATGCACCGCACCACTCCCGATAGATTATGGAGAAGTTGAGCTCAAAAATGAAGTATGAGCAAAATGGCACTCCAACAATTTAAAAAGGGAGGGAAAGACAAAGTTAGATACAAATTGAGCAGCACCAACAGGTAAGTAAGCAGGGCAATCTGGAAAGAGGAACTACAATGATGGAATCAAGTTAATAGGACAAGTCTTTTGCTCAAGATCACATAGTTCGCGGTTAAGTCTTTGCCAAGAGTTCCAGACGAAGTTGGTCGGCAGAAAGGTTAGTTTAAAGAGTAGGGAAGGACAAGCCCTCGGATTGGTGAAAGGTTTCACACACCTTCAACGCGGCTGGAAGAAACTAACTGTATTTGCACAGTACATTTTTAAATGGGGAAGAAGCTGTAGCTGAGGCGGATGTTCCTGGCAGGTCCTGCAGGCTCACAGTTCCTGAAGTGACTGTCGGACTGATATGAAGTAGGAAGACTGGAGGGTCCTGCACTGCCCAGGGAAGAAACCAGTATCGGAGCAAAGCAACGAATAAAAGGTGCACTCCTTAAAACCCAAGCAGGTTCTGAACTTCCTGTCTCTTCGGTTCACTGTAGCTCTGTACAGCAAATATGACCAGATGAGGGAGTCCTGGCTTTCAGTTTGGGCGAACTGGTTGGTCCCACCAGCTCAGGGGAAGAAGATTCCTGGTAGATCTTCTGACATTGGGGTCTGAAGATTTGGACCTGCAGCAGGGCTTCATGGGCGGTTCAGGCTTTGTAGGGGTCCTCTTGTCACTGCCTCGTCAGTTCTTTCATTCCAGTGGCAACTCTGCCTTTCCAATCCCAGAGACCTGCTTTTTATGCAGTTTTCCCCCATTCACCCAGCCTGGTTGTCAATCACACAGCAGGGTGGCTGTCCTAGCGGGACAGTCGCCTAGCCAATCAAACAGGAGTCTGACTTGGGCTACCAAGGGAACCCATGGCAGAGGTCCTAAAACCCCTCCCTCACATCCTGCCTACCCAGACTTTCAGGTGCCTAAGGAGGGCTTCTGCAGAGAAGCCCGTGAAAAGACGTTGAACAAAGGAAACACAACTGATTTGGCGCGCAGAGTAAAACAGACATTTTCAAAAAGAAATGGCGAATAAACCCAGCGGGAACCGTATAAAAACGCATATGGTCCAGCAGGTTTAAATTCCAGGCTACCAAGATAGTTGAAAACGATACCAAGGTTATTTAAGGTAACTGTGGTAGGAAAAATAGGGTAGTTACCACTGCCATCAGCCAAGTCTTGATGAAAAAGGAGCGAAACAATGCTCCGAGAGAAACGGACAAAAAGGGATAAGTATTAACCCTTTCCAGTACTATGTAAGATAGTTTGCACTGGGTCTGTGTTTTTTTTTTTTAAGAGCCTAATAAAGTCAATGGCAACTTTACATGTTCTGGGAGACAGTAGTTAGTCCCAGAAAATGGGGTCTGAGTTGGGATGTCTAAGACAACCCTGTGTCACTTCACTGAAGGTGCTGTGTAACACACAGTAAACGATGATGCCTATGGAGTTGGTGAGGCTCCAGTCTATGAACACAAGAATGTTAAAACACACGTAAGAGTGGCGAAAAAAGGCTCACACTGTTACCAGGTGAAAATAAATAAATACTAGAAATCCAGCAAAACTGCTGAGGGACTTGTTAGGTAAGGGAAATTAGCCATTCTGGAGAATTCTCCCTACCAGAGTTCCATAGGGCAGCTGCATAAATGTCAAAACTCGTGCCCCCAAAGCATTGTCTAAGTGATAGTTTGTATTGTCTACATTGGGAGAGATGTAGAATGTTTAATAACTCACATACATCTATTTAGTAGTGTACTAACTGGTTGGAAATGTCCCACATGTCAGTATTGCGATGCACCAGTTGAACTGCTTCCCATGAATTCCATTGCAAACCATGCTTCTATGAAAGCACTAATTTCCCCCACCTAATATACCTACAGGGAGGGGAGGAAAGCAGGCATGTAGTGGTACCCACTTTTATTCCATTTGACTGCCTGTTTACATTTTAATGCCAAGATTTGTTTTTTGGATAATTGGGGTCACTGAACTGTCCCAGATTTGCACCATGGGAATCCATATTGAGTGGATATGACAAACCTGGGTCTTCTATTTTTAGGTTTGAGAAATGCCATTTGTGTGATTTCATGAAGCCTTTTCTCAAATGATGTTCAATGTAGGCTTTGTCTCATGGGTCATTAAGCTCACTCCCCAGGAACACCTCTGTTGGGATGGCATCTTCACATTCACTTGCCTTGTTCAGCAATGTTCCCTTTCCTTGGTCTGATCACCTTATCCTGGGCACACCCTGCTTCTACCATGGGAATCTCCAAAAAGCAGTCAAACTTTTCTCCAGACCTCAACTCTTAGCAAAGTACTACTTTGAAGAAAGCATCCTTCATTTCCCCCCTCTGCCCTTAACCCAAACCTGCTATCAATCTTAAACTACAGGAGAACAGAAATCCCTTACACGACCACGGAAATTAACAAACTGAAGCTCAGAAAACCTTTTAATATTAATAAACAAGTCTGTGTGATCAGAATAAAACATTCTCTCTCCATGGAGAGATTGTATAGAAGGCAGGCATGGGGGTGGCACATCACCTGATTTACAGGTGATAAACTGGGTGGAAAAAATCCTCAACCGAGCTTACTTTAACATTAAATGATCACCCTTTCCCAGACTGTATTGTTGCAACAGAAAATACACAAGTGAGGTACTTTAAAATATACAAAAAGCTTAACACCCACCTCGTATCAACTCCCATCCCTGCTCATGGACCACCCCTCTGCCTTTTTTGAAAATGTGCCGCAAGTGCATCACACTGCACAGAAACAATTCTTTTCCCAACAATGTGTGGCTTCTCTTAATTATTGTGGATATATTCTATATCGGCAGGAGAATTTAAAATTTTTTGGTGAGCGTTGGTTTCTCTGCCCCACTTCACTTCTGAGAAGATCTGTACGCATACTAGCAGAATCCCTCGCAGAACATTGCAACACCTTTTTATACCATTGATATGTGAATCTTAAATCTGCTGCTTCTGCATCATAGAAAAGGTTGACCCACCACCAATGTACCAAAGTCTGGAAACATTCATGGTACATTGTGCTAATCGCAATCTTCTGCATGAAACCTGTAAGTGACTCCAATCAAGCAATCCCACTAAGTCAGTGCCTTGTCAGGGATGCCCAAGGGAAGCCCTTATTTATGTATTTTTATGGCAAGTTATAATCTGGATGATGAACCCTTGTATAACACCCCTCTCTTAGAATCCCCCCCTTGACCCAACTGAGGGAAGAAGTAGGCTTGTTTTGCAAATTTAAAAGGTTTATTTGAAAAATAACACTATATATATATATATATATATATATGCTCTTCTGTAAATTTGATAATGGATAGCACACTTGTGAATATGAGCAGTAATCAGCAAGAGGTAATCCTACAGTAGCACAGTTCTTGGTTACTTATGAATAGGAAAAGAAGAATAAGGTGGCAGAGAATGCTTTATATGGTTCAAGGAAACGCAATCACGAATGAAATGCAGTACAGAAAATAACTTGATATGGCTTCAACAAAAGACAATGTAATCACTTTTCCTTGACAATTCACTCCCCCCCCCTTTATGCAATATAAGGAGTTGAAAAGGAGAGCATATAGTTCTCAGGAATGCAAACAATATTATTCAGTTCCCCCCCCTAGCAAGCTTAGAGGAAAACTAATTTTGCTCCTAGCACAAACGGTTCCGGAGATACGGACGATTTTGCGAAGGTAGTTTTTCGGATTTGAAATTTAAAAGTTCAAAATGACAGGTGACAGTTTTCAGCTTTAAAAAGGACAGATTGACACACACGATTCCTATGAGGTAGTTCTAAATAGGTTAAAATAGTTTTAATTAGATTATTTTAAACTAAGAGATTAGTCTGGCACAGTCCTAGAGTACTCGCACTATGTTTTGGACAGGAATGGCTTCGTCACCGATCGGGTCAGGATTGGCTGGACTTCTGCTAGCGGTTCTTCACAGCGGTCTGGTCTCTGGTTCTGCTCTCAGCACTGCACAGTTCTGGTCTCTCTGGATCTCTGGTCTCTGGAGGTTGATGGATTTGAAGTCTGGAGTCTCCCGGCAAAGCGTCCCGCAAGAAAGTGGAAAGTGAATCTCCCTACCTGTCCTGCACTGTCTGCTTTTATGTGTTGAGAAAGTGGGTGTGTGTGTGGCATAACTGAGCCTGCCCCGCTCTACTTGTCATTGGCCCAATTCTCCCCTCTCCCATGATTGGGGGAAGGAAATGGATTGTCATCATGATGAGGTCTGTTTATGGGTCAGAGGATCCTCCCCTGGTCAATTTGCCCACAAATCTATATTTGATTCAAATACATATTTCCCAGATACACAAGTGGTTGACATTACATGTACATATTACAGATGAATTAAGACAGGTCTCTGTTCAAGCCCCATGTTCCTGCGAGCTGGATTCAGAAATGACATTTTGCGCTTTTTGGTCGGTGTACCAATATCGGACATTTACCAAAAATTACACAAATGTGCGCAAGGAGTATGGACATAAATTGATGAAGTGTCAGATTTTTAACATGCTGACATTTGGAGTAAGACCCTATTTTCTGCTAGCAACCCCCAGAATACACCACAGGGTCCTAACACCTCCTAAAACGTGCACAGAAAAATCACAAGAATAATGATATTACTTATATAATTTTGACCAGTCCGCACTATGAGTTATCTATCTTTTTAAAATTATGCCCTGGTTAAAAAGGGGTGTGGCTTCCCACATCACATGGTGGAATAACTGGTTTATCCACTTCCCCCAAACTTAGTTTGCTCTCACAGGCACTGTCCCTCCCAGTTTCTCCCAAGAGGAAGCCACTTTACGGCCCCCCCAATATAACCTTTGCCTGAGTCCAGGACAGGGCTTTGTTCAACTTCCTGCAGTCCCCAGGTGCTCCTCCCCTAACCCAATCAGAGAGGTGTCATCTCTTTTTGGCAGGGGCAGCAGGATGCAGCTAGGCCAGGGAAGAGTGGCTGAGCAGGTTTCTCCTGTCGGGGGTAGTTGTCAGGCAGAATTCAGCCAAATGTCACTTTAGTTCCCAGTTTAAATCAAACTTAAAATTTTTACACATGCAGCTAGAATGCTGATTCTAAGTTCAAAACCATGACATTTAACAGTTGCAACTATGTGCCACTCAAAAGTAGGTCACTCATTTAATTTAAACATTTCGATTTTAGTGGTTTTAAATCCAATTTCAATTAAGCTGCTCACATCCACAGCTCAGCCAGTTTTGTTATAAACATTGTTTTGGGCTCTTCATCTTCCCAGATTGTGTATGCACACACTTCATTCTGCCAGATGTTTGCTGGTGTTCAGTAAGATTTTTGAATATCCTGCAATGTTCGAAATAGGCACTTTGAGCTTGCATTCAGGAAAACCAGGTGATTTTAAGGCGCTTTTGGTCTAACAACACTGTTATTTTTCCTTTGACACCACCTTTCACCCCTGGCGTTTCTGGTCCATCATGCTGGCACTGGTGGGTGTCAGGTTAGACAACCATTTCCTGGTTCTAGCATGTAATGATGGGCGGCGACAGCTCATCCCCACATCCACCCAGTCTATTGATTTAGTTTTGATCTGGGATGGAATGATGGGCGGCGACAGCTCATCCCCATCTACCCAGTCTAATAATTCAACATGGTTCACAACCCTTGACAAACCCAATCTGGCTTCCACCCACTCTTAATGATCGTAACTGGTTTCTTAACCCTAGGGGGAAACCTTCTTAAAGTTCAGTATAAAAACTACCTAGTCATGTTGATTCCTTTGGACTTTTCAGCAGCATTTGACATGGCTATTCACTATCAGCTTATGAAAAGTCTACGCATCATTCTGATACACTGGGCAGCATTCACCTTAAATGGATCAACAACTTAATCCAGGAGGTCCCTTCAATTTTTAAAAAAAAACATTTTTAAATGGGGTGACATCGGCTCTCCTATTAGTTTGCAACCCTCCATTTCTGCCCTGGCTCTTCAATGTGTATATATTTTAGACCCTTATCTAATTTCACTCTTTACTCTAAATTCCGGTCTGACAGATGATTCACAAATAATCCTTGAAAAACTGTCAAATTCCAATGAAAGCAGAATGATTACCAAGTTTCTACAAAAATAGCAATGGACACTTGTCAACGTTGTGTTCCAATCTTACTAAAACTGCCATATCCTTCTGATCTGACTCCCTTTCAGATGGACTCTTTCCTCTGACACTCCCCCATTACCTAGTCTTACTATAAACAAATAATTCCTTTTATAACATAGCCTGCCACCCTCAAATTAACATGATTACACAAGATTTCTTTTCAATTGCACATGGAGAGAATCTTCCCTTATTTTTACTTCACCCACTAAATAGTATGTGGAAGACCTTCCACCCAGGTTAGACTACTTCATCTTCATTTACATTGGCCTTAAAGACTTCAACTTCTCCAAATCCTCCAACATAAAAGCAATAACAAGTTCAGATGAAATCTGTATGCAGGCTATGCTCTTGCAGGCTTTGAGTTCAAGCACTGCAACACTCTTCACCTGGGATTAAGAGCAGAACTTTCATTACGTTTCAATAAAGTAACTCAAAGTATGGCTTTTGTCATTAGCATACTAGAAAGATGCTACCAGCGGCCCCTTGTTTCTCTGACTTTTGTCTCCAAACTTACTGCTATGACAACCTTTCTCTGCCCATACCTTTTTTACTGCAAGTGCTTTTCCTCTTTCCCATCTTGGAATCTGTCTTTTGCATATGTAGAGGAGAAAAAAGATGGGAACTTGACAATCTAAAACAAGGCGTCAGAATGATGCCTCTTTGTTCATCAGCTACCAAAACAGGGTGCACCTGTCGGATGCAGGGAATTGCCTGGTCCCTTAAAAGACAGCACCTGACAAATGGCACAGTTTCACAAACTAAGAACACTTCATTGAACTGTACTTTAAACTAACAGAACAAATGCTGAAAGCTTTTTGGTAAACGAGCTGAACAATGTATTGCAAGCCAAAGACCAGTGCCAGTTCCTACCACACCCCTAAATGGTTCTTAACAACAGTGCTTAGTGTATTCACTTATATTTTTATGGAAAAAGTGCTCTGCGTCAAGTAAACTCCATATGTATAAAATATAATTGTCATACCATTATAAATGCATGGAAAAGTCAATTCTGATTACACAATGATTTGTACAGGCAATACTTTAAAATGGGGAATACATGTATAGGACATCAGACTTGTTCTAGTTTGGCTTTGACAATGCTTGTTTTGTTAGACCTCAAAGCCTAATTTCTTCTGTTTATGCACTGCATGCGTAATCTAATGGGTGCAGTTTACGTGTCCCAGGAGATTTGCCTTGACCATCTTTCATCGTGAAAACACATTTAGTTCACATACAAAGTCATATGTACAAGATCCCTTTATAATGGGACATCCCTAACACATGGGTATATTTAAAGGGAATATTGAAATCCAGTAGAGGCTGTAATGCAACACCTCTGCTGATAAGATCAAAACAGTTCACATATGCAACCTTGCCTCTGAGCAGCCCGGTCCGACGTCAAGGATGGAATACACTGAAGATTTTACCATGTAACATGGAGCCATGAAGGGCTTTGTAAAGGGAGGCCCCTGTCTGCAAACCCTAGTATCATTAACTGAAAGGCAAATCTGGACAAGAGATTCTATAATTGAAGGAAATCGAAGCGCAATTAAAGTTTGCCTCAGAAATGCCTTCAAAACAGTTTTCAGTAACTTTGCAACCATTTGACTTACAATCAAAAGGAAAAGTGTCATTGACATGTGCGCCATCAAATGTCTCAATTTGACATGTTTAAGATTAATAATTCATAACATCAGATATTTAATATTTCACTGCACATATTCATGTGACATGTCACAGTATTTGCGAACAAGGGTATTTCAGAAATCCTTCAATCTGTCTTGATGCCATGATGCACTGAACAAAAATAATGAATTTAAAAGTATCTAGAGCAGGCAGCCCCACATTTTTTAATATTTTCAAAATATGAAAATTAATGTGTTGCTGGGGGTCGGGGGTGTCTGCCTATTAAACAAGTCAACAGAATGACTTTACCCAATCAAAAAGCATGAGGTAAGGATGCCCTAGTTTTGGAAAAATTACCAAACTTGGAAAGATACCAAGAATGGAGAGCTCTGGAATGAAGGCTCCATTGAAGAACACCTACTGAGCTTGAATATTATTTGGATGAATCGGCCTTAACCAATGAGAACCTTTCCATGGGGCAGACCTGCTTTTCCAAGAGGACAGAGGAACAGGAGAGCTGGATGACTGGGGGTTACTTTGAAACTCTTGGGTCCATTCTGGCTCAGAGCCGTAAGGAATCATTTCAAATTTCCCCACGCAATTAGAGCCCCCTGAAGTAGGTGGACTGGGAGGTTGTTTCTGCTAGGGAGAGGTAATTTATTTACTGATATTTTTGTGTGAAATGCAAAGGCGCTTTCTTACTATATTTACAGCCAAGTGAGATTTGATTTCAAGTTGAGAACACAGTATTTTTCTGTTCATAGAGGCAGGAGTTGGTAGATTACTAATAGAATGAGAATAGGATATTGTTTGCTAGAGTGTATTCTATACTTTCTTAAAACATTTATAATAAGAATAAATTCATTTAAACTTTAACACCCTAGAATTTCTGCAGGGGGGCACACTTCCCTGCGACCAAAGCCAGGTAAATTAGAATCCTGCATTTTTGCATTGGTGTAGTCAACACATTGGGCATTAATTGGTGTCCACACTTCATTACTTAACAGAGAATTTGACACCCATAGGTTTTAAAAATAACAGATTGTGATGAGAGGGAGTATTGCATTTCTATGCCAATTCAACTTAAATTTCATCATTGATTGTGTTCAACTGAGAAGATACCCAACTAAAAACTCCAAATTATTCAGGGGAATTGGGTGAGAGGGGCGGCATAGTTATCCTTTCAGAAAGTCCGAATTCTGGGTTGATGTAAATAAAGCAATACTGTACATTCTAAATTGATGGCAGTGAACCTAAACACAAACCTGAAGATCAATTGTGCTATCCAAACTCTAGGACAGGACTCCCAGGGAGGTTTGGGGGGGAGGGCGCTCTGCCTCCTGTCCATGGGTCTCACACCCACATTCTGAATAAAAAAATGTAAAAAGGATGCTCACACCATTCCAAGTGAGAACAACCCTTATTCCTGCAAGTTCAGTCCATAAGACCCCCAGCACATCCTCCATAACACATGACGGCCAACTGACTCCAACTGGAAATAACCATGCTGCTTACTAAGTAACATTCTACAATGAGATAGTAAAGGTTCAGGTTCCACCATACTCTTCCATGTTCTGGCAGAACACATCTCCTTCCCTTGGTCATCGTATTACAACTACTATATACATAGAAATATGTTCAAGCTTATAAAATGAAATCGTAGTGAGGAATTTACATTCTGAAATCCGCACATACTTGACCATCTTGCCTCCACACTGGCCTCATCACAGCCACCCTTCTCAGGTTACACACCTGACCCCTGTGCACTCTCTCAGCCCCTCAACACCTGCATCACTTGAACAGGACTGGTGCACCTCCCATTTCCTTCCCACAACTCCCTCCTTTATTCTCACACAATCTCCCACCTCCACTTTCACATTACTCCTCCCAAGCTTCTCATTGACACTTCATACCTGTTCACCTTTCCTGACATCCATCGTAGCCCTTAAATCACCCACTACAGTCAGATTCACGAACCCGTCCCGGCCACGGAGGCACCACCCTGGTATTGGGCTTCCTCCCTCTCATGAGCTAAAATTGACTTACTCCCGTGCTAGTATGGGGAGCCAAGCGTAAGGTTTATGACCTGTCTCTAACAGCAGTTTTTCTGTCCTTTCCACATGCCTTCGTTATCCGCACTGCCTCTATTTTTTTATTTTCTACCATCCCATTTGTTTGAGTGGTGAAAAAAGAAAACCATACTGTATCATCCACAATCTCAAATACTCCTGGAAATTTCCACCAATAAACATACTTCCATTATCCGTCAATACCGAATCTGGCAAATTCTCTCAAACCTTGCAAGAAACTATCACACCTTGAGGTGATATATCATTCACAATCCGAAACTCTGTCCAACTTGAGAATAAATCCACCAGTACTAACATAAAACTCCCATGTCCACTGGACCTAAAATGTCCATTGCCAGTTCACTCCATGCCTTGTCGGGAGACTTCACCTTCACCATGGGTTGTTCCTTTGCCACCACGTTCTTACCCGACACCTCACAATCAACACACCTTCCAATCCTCTCCATGTCAAACCCAGGCTTCCAATAATCATTCCTAAAACTCCTTTGGCCTTCGAAATACCTTGTGCCCCTCTTGGGCTGTCTCCATTAACCTACTCCTTGGGGCTCTCGGCACCACCACCATGTCATACCCGTACAAAACACCTTCCTCCACCTGCAATTCCATCCTCGCCTCCCACAGTGCTCTCTTCTCAGGCCACCCCCTTTGCACAAACTGCATCACCCTCACGAAAAATCTCATCTTCCCTCAAAATTCTCTTCCCGAGTAATCACACCTTCATGATTCACACAGTATCTGTGATTACATCACCCTTACGTTCTTCATCCCTTTCATGTTTGCTTGCAAACAGTCTTGAAACATGATCCGCCAAAACGTTCTCAACCAGTAACCACTTCCATTGTGAATTAATGCCCCTGCATGCTCGCAACCCAACATACCACCCTTCTCAATACCTTTTCCTTTCCTTTCAAATATTGCCTTCAGTGGTTTGATTGGTCCTAATCACAAATTCAACTCCCAAAATCGCAGACCAGGGCTTCCTTTTCCAGTACAGAGTAGTTTCCTTTTTTTCAGCACCTCTTATCCTCGATGCATGCATAACAAAAAACTCACTGCTGTCCTCTCCTATCTGTGACAGCAGGATCCCAACTCCAGAATTGCTCGCATCAACAAATATCACACCTTTGTGTCAAACATGGCTAGGGCCTTCACCGTATTTATTTCCTTTTTATCATTTGGAATTCTCTCATATTCCACACCCCAGATGAACTCTGCACCCTTCTTTAGCAAGCTTCTAATTTTCACAACTTTATCCTCAAACCCACCAACAAAGTTCTGATTGATAGAACTCTTATCATAACAAGGAAGGACCTTAGTTCTGCCTTCCCTTCCAGTGATCCAATCCTTTTTATACCATCCACCATATCCTTCCTCGGCTTCAAATCTTCGCCCGATATCTCATGGCCTAGTTACTCCACAACCTCCTTCCCAAACATACATTTATTAACCCTAAGCATCTTCCCTTTCTCACCCAAAATCCTACTACACTCCTGAGATTTTTCATGGTTTCCCCAATTATCACCGCACACAGGTATGTCATCCTGGAAGTGGCACACTCCAGGAAGTCCTTTTAATAACTTGTCCATAAGTTTTTGAAAGACTGAGCAAGCTGACACCAACCCAAACGGAATCCTACAATACTGGAAAATCCCTTCATGGGTGACTGAATTTCTGATGGTACGCTGATGCCATGTTTAACTTTATAAAATACCTCGCCTTTCCCACCCTTGCCAATGTCTGACATGTTCGGCCTTGGATGCCTCTGCCACAAAATACTGGTTCAATTCCCTCTAATCTTCGCTCCCCATTGGACTTTCTCACTATCTCGAGGGGAGACACCCATTCAACACTTCTTGCCTGCTCAATTATTCCTGCATCTCTTAATTTCTGGAGTGCCATGGGGAAGCAGCGCAATTTTGCCACAACAGGTTTGTGTCCTTCCTTTTAATACAATTTTTGTGCAACATTCCACTCTCACAACCCATTTTCTTGGAGAGCACTTTCAGATTTTCTTGAACTACCTGAACATCACCACTCACATTTAGCACCTGCTCAACTGCATTTGGATCCAACCTTGCACACAAAGCCCTTTGTTCAGTCCATCCTAGCAAGGTTCCCCCCTCAGTAACACACTTTACATTGAGTCTCCATCTTTAAATCTCAACACAGCTACTAACTACCCTATAACATTTATTCTACCTAGGTTATTTCCACCAGATCTTTTATCAGATGGCATCAAATCCTCAATACTACCACCCACAATTTTCTCAAACCTCGCGTGACATTAAGGATAACTTTGCCCTAGAATCTGCCATCATGCGCACTTTCTTTCTATGTACCGGCAAACGGACTGTGTCAAGTACTTTCCTCTCCACATCCTACCATATTCACTCACAATTTCAACATGTTCCTCCATTTCATTCCCTGAATATTGATGTGACTCTTCAGACACGTATAACACATTTTTTTCCCCCTAGGTATACAATAGTTTTTACAGCAATTGGCATAGTGCCCACATCTTTGTTGCACATCCCCTTCCTCCACAGGCACGCAGGAGAACCTGCAAAATGGGTTGCACTCGCACAACCTCTCTTCACTCTTGAATGTTTTTGTTCCATCAGCCCTCCCTTCCATATCACCAAAACCACTTTGGATATGTGTGGTCCGCTTTTCTTCTTTATTTTCTTGTAGTCTTTGTTGGCATCACCCACTCTCAGTATCTTGGTAGACCGCACTTTGTTGTCTTGCCTACCAAGTTTTTCAACGCAAGCCATCATGTGTTCGGCCCTCTTTGCTATTAGCACTACCTCATCAAGATCATGTCATCTTTTAACCATTTCTCCTCTCTAATCCTTTCATTACACCAATGAATCATAAATTGATCCCTAATGTGTTCATCTAATTTCTTCCCAAATTTACAGTTGATGGCTAGTTGCTGCAGTGCACTTAAGTATTCAACAGACTTACCCCACCATTGCTGCCTTGTCCCAAAATTGTACCTTTTCAACACAGTACTCGTTTTTACACTGAAATGGTGGTCTAGTTTATGGAGTGCCACCTCAAATTTGTTTGACTTTCTAAATTGAGGATATCTGGCAGTCTCACAAATCTGCTGCCCCTCAAACCCTAAAAAATGCATTAATAGTGAGACTCTTTCTGCAGAAATGGAATTGCCACAAGCAGCCTTTATATAATGGATAAAACCTTTGTTCCATGCTGCCCATGCCATTTTTTTATGGCTCCTGGGCTTGCCATAAATACTGGCGGACCTGGGACTCCGTGACTAGGGGGTTGTCCTTCCCTCTATAGTTCGAAAAAGTTGCATCTTAAGTGCAAACTGGTTTTTAGACCCTTTAAGATACCCATATAGTTGGGGCAGGCATTGTTTGAAAAAACAACCTTATTGGTGAAAAAACACACATTTCTTACTCGTATGTGTATAAAAAAAAAAAAAGAAAAAAAAACACACACAAATTCAGCATAGTTTTAATGCAAAATATATTTTCTAGTGAAAATGTTTAAAGTGATTACAGCAAAACATAAACCATTTGTACTTTCAACATGCAGTTTGTTCAATAAAACGTGCCAATGCATCAAACCACGAAGGTAGAAATACAGTTGGGGGAGACATTAGGCATAGGTCTCAGGTGCCCGGCTGGAGTCTGACCTCATATATGGTCTCTATGTTAAACATTGAGGGGCCTTGTAAAATGTCGATTTCCTGAGTGTTTGTTCCATGTTGGAAACGTCAGAATAAGAGTAAGGCTTTGTGGTGGAGAAAGATGAAGGATTGGAACTATAGGATACGTGGGGGAGACCCTATGTGAATAGGCGAGGTCCTAGGGGAGGACCTCTGGAAACACAACAGGGATTTTTACCCTTGGGACTCCTGCTACAGCCATGAGTCACTCTTGTGTAATTTAAACACGCTGTTTGCACTCGCTAATCCACCTTCACATGCAACCCTGGTTTGGGCTCTGGCACTGCACTCCTTGTCTTTATCCCTTTTTATAAAACAAAATATGCGCAGGAGAATGACAAAATAAAACACAATTCTCACTGAAGTAGTGGTAAGATGTTCCTCAGGTCAAACACGTGCGTCCTTCCCTTGGGGCCCTAGGCACACATGTGCTTGTCTCCTTGGGCTGTTTAGCTCCATTGCCCGTTATCGGAGACACTCCAGTGTCTGTCACTGTCCTGTTCCTTGTGAAGTTCTCTATATTCTTTCTGGATCCTAAGGGGGGGAAAATGCCTCCTTTTCACTTGTGCATCTCCCGAACTTTGTTTATCAGCATTTTTGCTCTACCACGGCTTGTCTTCCTGGTGCTGTTGCTTAGCAACACTAGTTTCATACAGCTTCCTATCAGCTTGCCACGCAATGCGTCATCGTAAAAGGGGCAGAGTAGGATGTCTTTGCTTCTGTTCCTCCGCACCCTGGTATCGTTGGTAAGCAGCGTTCAACGCTTTGTTACTGTCTCTCCTTGGAGGACGTTCCACGTTGTTGCTGGCTTTGGTCTCCTTCTGCTCTGGTTGCCTAGTAACATCGGACGCTTTCACAGCCACACGTCACTGGATGAGGTTTGCATCTAACAACTCGGCTGAACTCTTTTAAAATCTGCAAGGAACTAACCAATCCTGCCACAGTCTCTACCAGTCCTGTTCCTTCCCATGCCCTCTGCGCAACACTGGCTTCTCACTTCATTTCATCCTGTCCTCTCTCCTCCTATCCCTTCCCTCGCTCCCTCCATCCCCTGCTCTTCCTCTGGCCCTTCTGCAGCCCCCCCTTCCCTCCGTCTCTGCCTTCCCCATTTCTCTGCAGACAAGGTTTCTAGACAAGTCCGATCTATGAAAGTCTCGTCGTAACAGCCTGTTCCTCCAAAACTATCAAGGACCACATCGACTCCCTGGCTCCTGCCTTGGCTGATTTCTGCATCACTCCTTTGCATCCCCCCTGAAGCACAACCCTCTGCCGACCCCTCCTGCCCGGCTAACTATTGCCCAATCTCCATCACTCCCTTCCTGGGCAAGCTCCTGGAGAAACTGACCATCTCCCAGCGTAATGTCCACACTGAATCTGTTGGTTGTCTTCATGACCATCAGTCTGGCTTCAGAGCTGCCAGAAGCATGGAAACTGCTCTGCTGAACATCCATGAAGACCTGCTCTCTGACCTTGATGCCAAGACCCCGTGTGTCCTCATCTTGCTTGATCTCTATTCTGCCTTTGATACTGTCAACCATGCCTGTCTATTCAATCGGCTCTGATCTGTGATAACTTGGGCATCACTGGTCAGGCTCTGGCGTGGCTGACCTCTTTCCTCTCTGACCGACCCTCCCAGGTCCAACTTGGGTCCTTTCTCTCCAAAATAATTTTTCTTCCTGTGGTGTCCCCCAGGGATATAACGTCTCTCCCTGGCTGTTCAACCAATACCTGGCACTCCTTGCCCACCACATCGCCCCACACTGCCCCAATTTTCAGAGCTTTGCGGATGATATCCAGCTCATTTTCAGGCTACCCTCTGCTTCCTCCTCTCCTTCCCTCATCTCTGTCTGCTATCCAGGAGTGGTGTGCCACCAATGACCTCTGCCTTAATGCCAGTAAGACTAAGATTGTACTCATTGGCACACCCACTCCCTCCTTCCCTGCAGCTCTCTGGCCGACCTCTCTTGGCCCTCTTCTGCTCCCTCCTGCAAGGCTAAAAACCTTGGGGTCATCTTTGGATCCACACTCTCTCTCCTCACATCTCAGATGTCTCTAAGAAGTCACACTATCAGCTGCACCTCCTCAGAGGTATCCTTCGCTTCCTCTCCTTCCCGCAGAAGCTCACTGTCTCCAGAGCCCTGGTTCTCTCCAGGTTGGACTATTGCAACAGCCTCTATCTAAATCTGCATGCCTCTACTCTCCGCCCTCTGCAATTTATCCAGAACAGGACTGCGAGACTTGGCCTTGGCCTCAAGCCCAGGGATCGCATCTCTCCAGGACTGAAATCTCTGCAGTGGCTGCAAGGATTAAGTTCAGAACCCTCTGCATTGTCCACAAGGCCTTCTGGGGCCGCAATGCCTTCAACCCTCTCTTCCCAAATATCTTCCTTCTCAAGCTCTTCGCTCATCTGCTTCCAACTCCCTCAGGGTCATTCGCTTCTCCAAGCAATGAGTTGGTGGTAGATCTTTCTTCGGCTGGTGCCTACCTCTGGAACAGCCTTCCTGAAACTTGAGAACCATCTTCGGTCCTGGAAGCACTTCAAAACCTTACTCTTTGCTTCTGATTTCTCTCCTCCTTTCCCCTGCTGAACTCCTGACTGAAACTGCACTGGTTACCTGGCCACCCTCTGATTTAGGGCCCAGGTCACCCCCCACCATTTGCATACCTGCACTCCCTCCCTGGCAACCCCTACACTTGGGGACTGTTGTCTGTATCCCTACAGTCCCACTTCCAGCACTTGACACCTGATGCCTGCACTTTGCCTTGCACTTGCCATCAGCTGGCCATATTTTTATATTCTATGTATCCCATGCACTGCACTTCCCCTCTACCCCCTCATACTTTTCCCGTTCCCACTTCCCATGCACTTGCGCAGTCTGAATGACACATTGCCTAGTAGGATTGTTGTCCGTCTTCCCCTCCCCCCCACCCCCCTTGCCTCATCGCACCTCGAAAAACTTGTGTATAGGCGCATTATAAATGCCATATTGACTGGCCACCAGGTGGCGCAGAGACAAACCTGGTCCCTGTGTGAGCTCTGCCGCCGCGGCCCTGTTAAGTGGATTGAGCCCCCACTTGACACCCCCCCACCTTGGATGCTATCGAGCAACTGACACAGGAAGTTCCCCTCGTCCTCTGACTGAAATCCCGAAGAAAATCTGATCAGAATTCGTTCTGAAACCACCCCTGAAACACAAGCCCCCCCTCAGCCCAGCGAAGCTTCAAGAAACTTTCACGTGCGGTGCGACACAGAGCGACTGCTGAACTGGAAAACAGGCCCTGAAGTGGCCCTCGCAGCAAAAATAACACAAGATCTTCCGAAGAGAGCAAGTGGAAGGATTCGTTCACACGTACGGTGCCCAGCGTTTTGAAGACCGCAACCCGCCTCGAATGTACCAGAAAACCAAAGGAGGCCCAGCTCTTTCTGGGTGCATCTCCTTTGAGGCAGCGACTCGGAAGTAGAGCCTTCGGATAACGCGGCGTGCCGGACACCCCACAGGCCCCCCTCTGCTGGTAGGAAAGCGAACACTAAATATTTTTGCTTGAATTTGACTGGAACTTGCACCTCCATCCTACGATGTAGGCCACGAAATGGGGAGACTCAATGCGCACTGACACTGAAAATGGAGGGCAACCCCGACAACGCTCTGAATCCCATATCGGAGTAACCTCACGATGAATCGAAGGGAACAAAAAAGTGCACGGTGGAGTACCCGACAAATGGAATGCTCCCTCTTTGGACATAGTAAAACCCTACTCCACTCCATTTCCCAGCCTTACCATAAGCCTCCTATAGACGCAAAACATAAATTGGCCCCGTTTGCCTACATCCCCATTCCCGCAGCTTCCGAACCTAACATAGCAACTAGTGAAACCACAGAGAAGGAACTTGCCGCCACAAAAGGAGACATTGTGGCCCTACTGGGAGAAATTAAAAACATGAGCGCCAGTATAGGAAGTAAGCTAGATAAACTCACGAAAAAAACTGGACAAAATGGAGGATAGACTTGAAGGAGTGGAGAACAACCAGGCATCTATAGATACCTTAGAAGCACAACTTGATCACAGGATGACACAATTGGAACAACGGGAAGAAGATTTTAAGCTCAAGTTGGACGATTTGGAAAACTGAGAGAGACGGAACATGCGTATCTTTGGAATTCTGGAGAAAGAGGGAGAGGCTGAAGCAGACCTGAAGGAAATACTCCATGATATCATCAAACGTTTGGTCGCAGATGATGCCATTATACCCCTAACTGAATGCATTCATAGGGCCGGTGGACCCCCAGGCGGACCGAGGTCGGTCCTTGCCCGATTCCATCGCTTTCAAGACAAGGCCCGAGTACGCGAGAAGGCCAGGAAAAGCGACACTTTACGTTAAGTAGTGCCCATATTACAATATACAAAGACCTCTCTGCGCTGACACTTGCCCTCAGACGGATGTGCGGGCCTCTCGCAAAACATCTAAAAGGGGGAAAAACATTTGATATAGATGGGGATACCCCTTCTCTCTCTCATTTGAATACGATGGAAGCAAATTCAGACTAAGAACCGGAAAAGACATCTTCGATCTGCTCGGCCCCCAAGGTGAAGGAAATAACCATGATGAACCCAAAAGAGAAGATCGAGAATGGCGAACCCAGGGCCCCAGAAGGAAACGGGTGAAGGGATTAAGGAAATACAGGAGAGTTAAACTCTCCCCAGAGGCAGATAACTGATCAGTTGCATCCCTGGGAAGATGGAACTCAAATGTAAACTTTTTGTGGAAGATGCGACCGGAAAAGATCTATGGACATCCCGGTAGTCGCAACATGAGACTTTGGGGCATGGGGGGACACTAAGAGGGCTCAATTGAAACTGTTATCACAACAGATTAAGGGGTGTGACGTAACGGTCCCCACTGGTGGTTTGATGTAGATCCGGTGCAGTTAACTGGGCTCAATCGAACGCCATCGACAGGAGATGGGGAGAAGGAGGGGGGAGATGGAGGGAGGCGGGGGGAAAAGGAGGGTTGAAATAACATTCATGGAAACTCAAAGCAGTCACAGCAGCATACAATTTATAATGAAACTATACTGTCGGTCATGCAGTAGGAGCCATCCTCTCAGAAAAATGTTTAATGGCGTTAAAGACTCCAAGAGGAAGGGACTCTCTACGGGTAGGGACACTTAATGTGAAGGGGCTCAATTCTCCAACTAAACGATCACTCGTGGCCAGAGAATTTCAGAGTTCTAAGATGGACATCCTACTGTTACAGGAGACAAAATATGTGAAGGGTGAAGAACTGAGAGTCCTAGGAAAGCGTGTTGGAACGGAATTCTGGGGCTCGGGCCCACTTAAAAGAGGAGGTGTAGGTATTCTGGTCAGAAAAGGATTAGTTTGTCGAGATGAAAACATGGTCAGATGTAGAAGGTCTAGCATTATTGGTAACTGGCAACATAGGCAAGGTGAATCTAATGATCGCAACATTATACTCCCCGAATGCTGGACAAAATGGATTCCTTGGCAAAGTAATCTCCAATACTTTTAGAAGCCACAGGCCACATTATCCTTGGGGCGATTTCAACCAGTGTGCGGACCCACTCAAAGATAGAAAGCCGGGTAATCCGGGAGTGTACAATGTCAGTAGAGATGATCCAACTGAGATGGCAAAGATGATGGAAATATATAATATGATGTATGGAGGAACATGCACCCCAATGCACAAGATTATACATTCTTTTCCGCCCCCCACAATATGTACTCTTATTGATTAGATATACCTGTCCAGAGAACTTGCCAACACCACAACACATTCAGAAATAACCCCATCACATGGTCTGACCATGATCTGGTGCTGGCTGAAATCCAATGGGAAAATTTACCAACTAAGGGGGGGAAAATGGCGCTGCAATGAGTCTTTGGAAGGGCGCAGCCTTCAAGGCTGAAATGGAGACTGAAATCACCGAATTCCTCAAAACAAACGACACTGGTGAAGTCCCCAAGCAGACAGTGTGGGTAGTGGGGAAAGCCACTTGGAGAGGGATCCTAATAAGGGAAGGGTCAACAAAAAAAGGGGAACAATATATTTGAGCACAGATTAAGATCTGAAATTTGTCAACTACAAGGTGACTTCAAAAAGGGTGGGGGAATCGACCATCTAAAAATCAAGGAGGCAAAGGGTAAGAGGGAAGAATTGAAATGACCATGAACAAATAGTCCGCAAACTCAGAATGTTGAAACAAACCTATGAAAAGGGGGATAAGGCGGATGCACTACTGGCTGCTAGGCTCTGAGAGCAGAGCGGAAAGTGGTGGAGATCGTCGAAGAAGACCCTAAAACAACGCACACTCGCCCCACCATTCCCAAATGCTTCGTTAACTTTTATGAGAGCCTATACTCCTCAGAAACGAACCACGACCAATAGGAAACACTCATACCTGTCCCTGATCAATATGCCCAAAATATTGAGACTAGATTCAGAACAGCTGAAATCCCCTATATCTGAACAAGAGGTCCAGGACACAGAGATTAACCTTGGGCAAATCCCTGGGAGAGGATGGCTTTACAGCGGGATTCTATCAAACGTTTAGCACACAACTCTTGCCATTTATGACCGAACTCTTTAATGAAGTAAAAAAAACGGAGAACGCCCCTGATTCCTTCACCCATGCACTGATTAGTGATTCCTAAGGAAGGGAGGGACCCCAAAAAATGTGGATCATATCGCCCAATTTCCCTGCTCAACCTAGACGCAAAAATATACACGAGGGTCCTAGCTGCGAGGTTGGAAACAATGCCACAGCTAATACATTCTGACCAGGTTGGGTTTACATTAGGGAGACGGGGAGCAGATACAATGCGTAAGACCCTTCATCTTCTCTACACATCAGACATTTAATAAGGACCCAGTCCTTTTTTCGATTGACGCAGAAAAAGCCTTTGACTGGGTAGAATGGGGATTTCTGAAAGCAGTGCTATGTAAAGTAGGTATAGGCCCAATATTTAGAAGAGCAATACACTTGGTGTCCACGGCCCCCAAAGCATCTATTTTTGTGAATGGAGAATACTCCAGATGGTTTAACCTGGGACGTTTAACCCGTCGGATGCCCCCTCTCCGCTATTCTTTTTGTACTCTCCCTAGAGCCCCTTGCACAAGCCATGCAAACAGACCACATGCTAGAAGGTATTCGTCTAGGAATGGCGGAAAATAAAGCAGCTCTCTACGCTGATGACATACTCCTAAATATCACTAACCCCATGACATCCATCCCCCGAGCACTATCAATGCTAGAAGAATACGGTTGGCTCTCAGGGTTCAAAATAAATAAAAAAAAAAATCGATATTCTTTCCCTTACAAGGACAAAAAAGAAAATGAGGCAAAATTCTCCACACTAGGTTTTAAGATTGAACATACTAGATCACAATACCTGGGTATATAGATTACCAGATGTATAGACAATCTTTATGAAGGAACCCCCCCCCCCACCTCCTTCAAAGGTTTCGTGCAGACCTAACTAGATGGAACAAACTGACGATATCTTGGCTGGGACGACTTAATGCCATCAAAATGGTATGCCTCCCCAGATTTCTACTAAATTTCCAAATGGTTACCCATTAAGATGCTGAGAAGCTTTTTTACAGAAACCAAGAAACTCATTGTTAAATTCCTTTGGCAAGGGAAGAAAGCGAGAATCCTGTATGATACCCTAACAAAAGATAAACATGGGATGGGACTCCCAGATCTACAAAAATACTATGAAGCATCCCAACTCCGGGTACTGATCCCTCATTTACGTAACCACAAAGATTCCATGTAATCTCGCCATGCAAAAATATCGCAGAAACATGGCAGTTTTTTTGTGGCAACATTATTGCATGGAACATGTGGACGACACCCCTGCAACCCCCTTTTTTTTTTTGGACCCTGTCCCCATATATATGCTCTCCCATATAATATTGCTGCAACCTTTTCCCGGCAATATTATTTACGGCGACCATATATATGGGGATAATAATACAGGATACCAACACAAAGACATCCAGTAGGTTCAAATGGACAACAATTACCTGTCACCTGCCACAATATCTGAATGGCCATGGTCCCCCAGGAAAAGGCTTCATATTAGAACCAAAGGCCACCCAATTTTGAGTGTCATATGGTACATCTGGAAACAGGGTACAAACATGCATAAAATCACCACATGGTCATCCCCCCCAAAGTCATTTATGGTCTCCTGGTATCAATAATCCCATCCCTAATGTAGAACGATTCCAATCGTGGTACGCGGCAGGCTTGAAGGGAGTGGGGCAATTACAAAGAAAAGACACCTTTTATAACATTACCAGACTTGACGGAAGCTCTGGGAATAGGCCCTCTGTCCATATTCCAATATATACAAATAAAAGGTATCCTAACGAAGCCAATATGGAAGCCCAAACTAATGAGACCTCACTCCCCTTGAGAAGATATTGGATATGAGAATGGAAATGAAGGGCCTAATATCGGCACTGTCTAAAGAGTTGATTATTGTGGGTGGAGGATCCACAGAAATGCTCAAAAGCCGATGGGAAAGAGACCTAGGCGAACAGATTAGCATAGACACGTGGGAAACGATGTGACGCCACTGCCCACACATCTATTTCAAATCAATCCAAGCTACACGCTATCAAGCTCTTACACAGATGGCAGTATGACCCTGTCCGGCTTTCCAAAATGTTTCAAACAGCTAACCCAAAATGTTGGTGAGGGTGTGGGGAAAATGCCTATTATTGGCACATGTGATGGGGATACGCCCAGATAAAGATTTATTTTTGGGATGAGGTCCTGGGATGGGTCAAGAACATAGATGGCATATCCCAGGTGGCTGACCCCTACCTTATACTGTTTGGTCTTGAGAGGGACGAGGAAGACTGGAATAAGATTAGAGGCCTAGCAGCTCAGCTGTTATTAGCTGCCCGAGCAACACTTGTAATGAAATGGAAATCCAAATCCACCCCCACCGAATGGATTAAGGTTGCCACTATATTTATAATGGAACTGATCATTGCATGGGAAGTCATCACAATGTGAGGACATATGGGTGGACTACAAGAATGAACGCCTCCCTAACGGGATGTTCCGTTGACCAGCCAAAATGTACAACTACAATGTACACGAGGCGGCGAGGTGATCAAAGCGAAGAAATGTAACAGCCTCATGGACAATTGTCCTGAAACAAATCCCTACATTCTGAAAACCTTTAAAAAGACTGACACCCTTTAAAAGAACACGCCAAGACGACCAAGAACTTTGTTATTCGACCTGTAGGGGCTAGGGGGGGAAGGAAAATGGGAGGGGGGGGGAAAGTCATGTAAGTCTACAATAGCTGGATGGAAGAAGCATGTAAAAATAATTCTGTAGTATTGGAATTCCTGTTTTCACTATGTAACTCTAAGATCGTAATTGTGTTATGTAATGTGACTTTCAATTTAAAAATGTTAAAACCAAATTTACCAAACAAATAAATGCTATATCATATGACCGTTAATGTTCCAATATTGAACATTATGGCACTGGCATCTATATTGTGTGGCCAATGTCTCCTACCCATGGTTTATCTGACCTTACTCAAGGGGCACTGGATCCAAGTTGAGCCGCGCATATATAAGCTATTGTACCCATTTGTTGTGTTTGCAATCCCATTCAGTCTTGTTCAAATGGCAAGATTGTAACTGCAGCGCGTGAGGATTTCTTTCTGCGTCTCAAATTAGTAAGTTCATCTTCAACCCTGCAAGGTGCGTAATGTCTGGATCAAAGGGGTTCTTTTCTTGTGTGTTCTAACACTTGTTCATCCAGGGCAAACCCAACTTGCACTTGATCTCATTAATAGTGCTAACAAACTGATTTGATGGTTCAGACCTTTTTTCTGCGCTTTTGTTTAAGAAAATCAATTGCTGTTCTTTAAGTATCAATTTCTTTTTTAATCATTTTTGTCATTACTTGCTTTAAGTTGGTACAGGGCTGTCCATTTGATCTGCTCTGTGTATTGCCTCTGTCCCATGTGCCACTAAAGGTTCAGCACCAGATTCTTGATGCAGTTTTATGCTCTATAATTTTAATTTTTCTTTGTTTTGCCTATATATATATATAGTTTCTGACATGGACACCATGGTATAAATCACCATTTGTGAGTTTCAATTTGTGAATCCAGTTTGCCTCCAGGGTTTTGTGATACCAATATCAACTTCTGTAGTTTGTCATGAGAGTGCAATGCACGCAATTACCACATTTGAAGAGTCCCTTTACAGGCGGGATACCCCATGTTCTGCATTCTTGCATTCTTCTACTCGCATCACTGCGGGTGGTCTGGTCATTAGATTCTTGCTGCTTTTGATACCTATTAGCAGTTTCTTAATTGCACCTTCTCCTTTCTCCATAACTTTCCAGTTTTTATTGATGATCTCGATGGAATTAGACAAATTGCTATAGGTATTCACAAATACACTTTTTTTTTTTTGTTCTTTATGCTCTAATAGGAATTCCCTATTGTTGTTGGAAGCTTTTTTTTAATGCTTTAGTAACTAAATCATTCAGATATCCTCTTGTGTTGATTAGTTCGAAGGGCATTGGCTTCTGTCTTGAACATTTTTCGGGTGTGGTTTTGTCTTAAGCAGAGAAATTGTCCCAATAGTAAATTGTCGTACATTTCGTGGATGGAAACTCAGTGCAACAGTTTGTTTATGAAATGGTTTCACAAACCGATTTTGTCCCTTCATCAACTGTGATGGTAATGTCGAGGAAGTTCAATTTTTTGTAAAAGAGAAAAAAAGATATATATATATATATATATATATATATATATATATATATATATATATATATATATATATATATATATATATATATATATATATTCAGTAAATTGAAGAAACTTGTCTTGATGGTTAACCCATTTTCAGAATTCATCTGCTTCAGCCTCACTCCCCTTCTATAGCACTGTCATCTGTGTATCGTCTCAACATTCACACATGCTTCTGATATGGGTTCTTGATAGTTTACATTTTGTTGGTCTCAAATGCCTCCATATAGAGGTTAGCTTTACTAGGGGCCAGTTTGGCACCCATGGCCGTGCCATGTACTTGCTGATAGAATGATCCATTGAAATGGAATACATTCTCAAGTGCCATTGTGTGCACCATAGAATAAATGAAGTCTGTGTTGAGGTTGTGCTTTGTTACACTAGTAGCCATTCTTCCAGCATATTTAGAGGCTCTTTGGGGAATTCTTGTATAAAGAGCTAGTACTTCTAAGCCTAATAGGAGTTTGTTGGTAGAATCAAATGGTTTTCCTTCCCCAACGGCTTACTTATCTGTGTGGTGTCCTGTGTGTGTGTATATATATATATATATATATGCCCTTTTGCATACCTGTGGTTAAAGACATTTGTCAGCCAATTGTGACAAGGGTTTTACAACCAACTTTACAACGGAAACTATTGGGTGACCTGGAGGGTTTACCAGGGTTTATTCATCTAGAAAATGTGTAAAACTGAGGTGTCCTGGGTTTAGTCATTATAAGGAAGTCTGCCTCTTTTTGAGTGATCCACCCTCTTTTCTAGCTTTTTCTGCTTTGTGTGATCGGTAGTTGTAGTCTGCTTGTAGGATCATTTTCCAGTCTTTCCTAGCTATCTGCCAAATCACATTCTTGTACATAACAAGTTCTATCTTGTACAACAATGGCTCCCGCCTTTATCAGCCTTACGAATTACAATTCTACTATTGGCTAACAGATTTTTCACCGCCTGTTCTTTCTTCTTCATATTGTGAAAGGTGGATGTTTCAGTGTTTCTTAAATCTAGGCTTTGGATGTCTGCCAGTTCTCTTTGCTTCAAAGCCAATTTGCTTGCATAGGAACTCAATAGGTAGATTTTCTATGTAGACCAGTGTCATCACTACTCCAACAACTTTGTCTGGGAGAAAATGTTTGAGTTGGACTTTCCTCATAAACCTGAAGAATTGTATGAAGCCACCATGGAAAAGGCACAAACCTGCATATGTACAACTAATCAACTAGCAGCGCACATTCATGAGGAAACACGGGCACCATGGCATCCTGACAGGAGAATCAAAGACCCTGAAAGTTGAGTGCTGGCCATAAGCTGTGCAAACGTATCCCCATAGTGATTGGCCATAAGCTGTGGAAATGTATCCCCATAGTGAATTATTCCACATAAGTACTGTGATTGATGATGTGCCAGAACACTTGCACAATGAATGCAGGACGATCAACATGGAGCTGTTCAAGGCAACATATTCACAATACTATGTGACTGACATATATGGCCTTTGCCCTTGCAGTTGACTGTATATTCCCAGCTACCATGACTGACACCCATGTGGAATCCAGTGGCACACGTGGACCTTTGGCATGTTGAAGGCTCCTTTGTGCTTCCTACAATGGAGTGTCAGGGCCTTGGTGTACAGGCCAGAGAAGATTGGACAAATTGTTCTTGCTTGTCATGATACACATTTGCCTTGGGTGCAATGTCCCTTTGTGCCCTGATAAGGACATGCCATCCCAAGAAGAGGACTCACTGTCTGTGGGTGTTTTGCTGCCATGCAGTGAGTGGGAAGAGGAGTAGGCATGGACATCCGGTTCGGCAAGAACATTGATATCCGCATGATACACCCCCTCTGTAAATATAGTCATGTTATGATTTAAACACATGAACACAATACAGAATGTCCTGGCATTGCTCCAAGTAAACTATTTAATTTTGAATGTGAAATCACCAGCTCCACCCTCTCCACCCCACTGACCTCACCCCTCCCCACAATGTCTTCCCTAACACACCCTCCCAACTCCCTTTCCCTATAAACAGAGTGCTACCTACAGCCACTTGTCCTTACACGCCTGCTGCAGCACCATTGGAGTCGGCGTGCAGAGTGGCGCCTTAGGGTGCTTCGCAAATATCCCTCTACGGATGATGGAGGTGAACTGGTTTGACTCAGACCCCCAGATGCATTGCATGTTGGCCTGCATTGCCACAGCAAAATCGTGATGTTGTTCATCTCCTCCCACCACCTGTCCCATGACAGTCGGGGTGGCAGATGTTACAGCTGACTCCAAGTCCATGGCTCTCGCTATCCTCGGTGAGGCTCCCTGGACAGAGTCTCAGATGGCCTGCACGTGTTTGTGTCCACCCGGGTTTCCAAGCGCACCTGGTGTGCAGCCTCCTCATAGGGCATCCTATAATTTATGGGCTATGGGAAGGCTTGAGCTGAAGCAGGGTTGGATGTAACCTGCCACCCACACTACCATCAGTGTCACCCTCTAATTCTAGGCCATGCTGACCATGTGGCTGGTTGCCCTGCTCAGGTGAGGAGGGGGTGTTGTGGGACAGTTGGGTAGGTGCGGGCACAGTTCCTTGTGTAGTCCTATCGGCATCTGGCTCCCCTGTCACGACCACAGTGGCTGGCTGTTGGGTGGTGGTTGAAGTACCTGCAGCTGTGTCGGCATCGCTGCCATACTGGCCCTGGCATATGTGGTGCTGCTGGGCCCTGGGGTCCCACTGCAGCCGTTTCTTTTTTCCCTAACATTACTGGATTGTGCAGAAGTGCTGGCAGTCAGCGTTGCTTTGGAGGACTGAACATGGAATGTAGATGGGCCTGGATAGTCCACCTGGGTCGCCTTTTAACCTGTTGGGTGGACCTTTGTTAGGCAAAGTTTGTATGCAGTACCCCCTGGGAACACTACAAACCACTCTGATTACAGTTATAGGAAACGCATCCTTTGGTATAAGCTTGTATAAGAGGGGTCCAATGGAGCTGTAGGGGAGTTAGAGATTCAGTGACAAGTATTCAAATAAACACTGAAGGTTTCTTGAATAAACAATTGTGAATTTATCAATCTGTTAGAATAAGCCTCCTTCAGAAGGAGGCAATGCAATAGTAACACACAAATACACTTCAATATTGTACATTCTTAGTTTCTAAATCAGTAACCCTTTTGGGATGGCCCACAGACAAAACCTACACCCTCAGGTGACTTTAATAGCTAGGGTGCTGGGGACATTAATGTCTTACTGTTGGCATTTAGAACACTGTTAAAAGTTGGCTAAAGGAAAAGATTATTAGAACAAGAGATCACAAATATTCTTAAGCAGGCAAGTACTTTTGGATCCCTACAGTTGTCATTCAGTATAACGGGCTAGGCCAAAGTCTTATATAGGATGAAGCACACCTGGTAGGTGTTAGGTGGAATTGCAGGCAGTACCCTCTGGGAACCCCACATTAAACTAGGACTGCAGGTGTAAGCAAAAACCAACCTTTGGTACAAGTCTGTACCATGGTAGCGATCTGAGCAGCCAGGCTTATCCCAAGAGCGAGTGTGAGCAGTAGTTGAAGTTACACAGTGGTTCAAGTAGACACTTACACTCAAGGTTTCATGGTAAAAATACTTATACATTTATTTACACAAACATTTAGAAAACATTCACTAGTATGAATCAAATTAATATGAATACAAATACACTACAGTAACAAACTCTAAGTTGCAGGGACAGTTTGTGCTCCCCTGTAAAAGGAGCCAAATGGCACTTCAGTTACTTTCAATGGTAATATAAAGTTTGTACAATGGATTAGAAAACACTTCTGTTAGGCAATGCAAAGACTGTGTTCCAGGAGGGTCAGTTTAATTCAATAGGCCAGACCAAAGCCAATATTGTAGTGTTCTTGGATAGGACAGATCAGTTCTGGTAACAAACGGAGAAGTCTTTGTAAACGTTCTCAGAAGTAGTTTAGACAAAAAAAAATGATATGCTGGGTCACAAGCTGATTAGGCCTGCAAGTTGGGAAAGTTTCAAACTTTCACTGAAAGTTAGGATCAACCAGATGGCACAGTACCACAGCTGAAGACATTGGTTCCTGGTAGTTCCTGCAGATCTCGCTGTTCCTGAGCCTCCATCATGGGGACAAGAGGGAGGACATCTGTGGACTCCTGCACTGCACAGGATCATCGTTGGAGCAAACAAAATGGAGTCACTTTGGTTCAAGTAGCCGTTGCCTCAAGACACAAACTGGTTTCCCCTCTCCCTGGCTAAACCTTAACCAGCATTGAGAATGGTAACCAGGTTTCTTCTGAGCTGACTGGTCCCACCAACTCAAAGGAAGAAGCTGTCTTTGAAGGAGCTTCTCTGTCGAATGGAGTTCTGGCAATTCCGATTTGCAGCAGGGCTTCACCGGACAAACTAACGGTCCAGTGGTGGCAGATCCGGTCTTTTCAAACTAGTCTTCGAATCTTTCTATCCAGTGGTCGAATCTGCCTTCCAGTCCTTGAGAGTTGCCTTTTAAACAGTTTTCTCCCATTCATTCCAGTCCTAGCTGCCACTTGCCCAGCAAGGTGGCTGTCCTTTCTGGACAGTCAGCCATCCAATCACACCAGAGTGCATTTGTGTCTCCTAGGAGACCAAGCACAGGGAGTTTTGGGCACCTCCCTCACTTCCTGCCCACCCCAAACACTTCGACACCAAGGGTGGACTTCAGTCCTTGAAGCCCACCAAAGGCTCATGAACAAAGGGACCAAACCTGGTTTGGCATGCAGAGTTAAACAGAAGGACCTTTACACAAAAACAGCGAAAAAAGATGACCGAGACAGTTTTTACAGAGGGGTCATGGGCGTCATTTTGAAAAACATGATGGTCCCAATTTTTAGCTACTAGTGTTTGCGGTCGGGAAAAATCATGGTAGTTATTAAACCACTGCCACCAGCCATTTCAATAGGAAATGGTAGCTTTTGACAGCTACAAGAGTGTTTAGACTTGGGGGATACTAAGTAACCCCCCCAACACTCTATAGGAAGATAGTGTGTGCTGGGTCTATGAACTTAAAAATACTAGTAAATTCAACTTAAAATTACATTCTCTGGGGACCAGTAGTTCATCCCATAAAAGGTATTTAAACCCTGGGAAGTCCAAAGGACATCAGTGCCACGGCAGTTAAGGTGCTGTCTGACACCCAAATGAAAAAAATGAAGCCCATGGAGTTATCCAAGACTTCATAATCAAAGAACATGAGTAAAACGCACATCAAAATACATGAGAGAGTGGGGGAAAAAAAGGCTGTCTCTCCAGGAAAGAGAATCAAGTCCTCAAAATCCAGCAAAGTTGCTGGGGGTCTCTAAGGTGAAGGGAATAAGCACATTTCTGAGAATTCACCCTAACAGTAGGTAAGTAGAAAAGTCTTTGCACAATGTTTTAGTCTTTGAGGAAAAGAAGAACCAAATGTAGGGCCCCAAGCCATTAGACTTGTGAGTAGTAGAAGATGTAAGCAAATCTACAGCAAGAGGTACATTCTCTGACTTTGTAAAGTACCTTTGAATTGAAGAAAGTGCAGCAGATTAATTCTGTTCCTGCGCCTCAGTTGTGGGGACAATAGGGAGGCCTTTGGGGGACATCTGCACTGCAATGGGACGGTCACAGTTCGCAACCGGCAGCCTTCAAATCAGTGGCTGTTCAATGTTTCAGCTCCTACCACCTACCACAAATAGCAACACTGTGGTTCTGCCTGTTGAGATGGACTTTCCTTGCTTCTGGGGTTAAGCACTCTGTTCAAGGGGCTCAGGCTCGGTCAGCCCTGCTTCCTGGGAGTGAGGTCCTTTCTGAAGTTCTAGGCCAGATTAAAAGCAATACACATCTGGTGTTCCTCTCACTCGCTATATGGTTTCCAGCAGCAACTCTGTGGAAATTCAACTAGCTACGAGAAGGAAGTCCAGGAGGCTTTCTTTGGAGTTGATTGGTCCCACCAACTCAAGGGGAGAATTCTGTTGATACGAATTTGGAGTTTCAGCACAGCGGCAGGGCTTCAAAGGTCAAACCAATGGTCCAGGAGTTGTATCGGGCATCCTCTTCAAGTTCTTCTTTTGGTTCCTTCGCCCAGTGGTCGACTGCCTTCCAAGCCAAAAGACTCGCCTTTTATTCAGTTCTCTCTCATTCATTCCAGCCTAGCTGTCAATCGACCAGCAGGGTGGCTGTCTTTGGTAGACCAGCAGCCGGCCAATCGCTAGGAGACTAAGCACAGGGAGTTCTGGGCACCTCCCTCACTTCTACCGACCCTAGACACCCTGGAGCCAGAGGCAGGCTTCACTCGTGAATCCCACCAAAGGCAAAGCGAACAAGGGGACCAAACCTGGTTTGGTGCTCAGAGTAAATCTCAAGAAGGACCTTTGCACAAAGAAATGGCAAAAAGACCAGGGCCATTTTGACAAAAATGGCACCCTTGGGTGCTTTACTGCAGCTGCGAACACAGCCCATGGTAAATGCACACACTGGTAGTTAAAACAAAACCACTGCCACCAGCCATTCAGTGAGGAAAGGTAACATAAAATTGTTACATGAGAAGCTATACCAAGGGGATACTAGGTAACCCCTCCAGCACCCTACTGTTAGATCTTGTGTGCTGGATCTAGAAAGTTAAAAATGTAAGTAGTCAATTTCACTTTACTGCTCTAGTAAACAGTAGTTTATCCAAGAGAAGGTATTTAAACCTTGGGGAAATCTGAAAGACTTCCCGTGCCACTGCACTGAAGGTGCTGTGTGACACAATGTAAAAGATGATGCCTACGGAGTTTATCAGGCTCCATAACCAAAAGAAACACAAAGCTCAGAAATTGCATTAAAATACACGAGTGAGGGGAGAAAGGGTCTCACTCTATCCAGGTTAAAAAAAAATCAAGTCCTCAAAATCCAGCAAAGTTGCTCGGGGGGTCTCTAAGGTGGAGGAAATTAGCAAATTTCTGAGAATTCTCCCTAACATTGACATGCTGTTAGTCATCATGCATACTATTGTACATGGGCTTGCCAGTCACCCATTCTACATGGTGAAGGGACATCATACACATGTGGTGTGATTGATTACAGGCCAATTCATGGCACCAGTGCAAGGTTGGTGTTTGCTGAGGGTGTACACCCTATTGGCATGTGCTCTGCCAATTGTGCTGGCAATATGGCCTGTACATGCAGTTGTGATTGGGAGGGGGGCGTCCACTTCGACTACTTCCCTACATACCTGAAGCCACTGTTTCACTTGCATGGAGTTGATCTTGGAACATTAAAAATGTCTGTCTCAAATCATGTTTGTATCCATGCTAATATAAACATTTCAATGTACCAACCGGCTGTTCCCTAAAATGAATCGTGCGCATCTTCCACTACTATGCCTGATGCTGGCCCAGGATCAAGCACAACTTGCCCATCTGCTGGTGAGGATTGTCCATGTTGGAAAAATAACAAACATTAATTTAGTTAGTCGAGTCTTTAATTCTATTCTTCCATGTACCATGGTCTGCCGTCTTGTCAACTGGTACTCTCCACTGTGTCCACCAGTCTTTTTCTGTCTCAGGAACTCCACTTTTTCATCCAGCAGACTTCTCCTTTTCTCCAGGCTGATTTGTGGGCATAGGGTTCTAATTACATTGTAGGTTCACCTTCTTTGTTTGTGAAGATCATATCTCAACATTTCATCCATTCCTCCAGGTACACTAAGCATTCATAATTACCCGTTATCATTTTCCTCTCAAATTCGTGTCCAACCTATTGTGAATCCCCTCACTCACCTATATCATGTAACAGTACCCTTTTAACTCTTTTCCACTTGACTGATCTATTCTTTTGATCTCAGGTTTTGCATGGGATGGCTCGATTGTTTTAACATGGTTAAACTGTTCCACGGCCAGATGGCCTAACTGGATTTGTTTTCTATAGTAATACTATTCTATACCACAGGTGAAATCTTGTCAACAATTTGAATGGGCCATGCCAGAAGTTTTTTACTTTCAGAAATTTGAATTTATATACTTGATAACCTATCTTGAATTTTTCTCTAATGGTTGATGTTCTGCCATAGTAAGACATGGCACCCTCAGCTGCTATTTTTAGATTATCTATGCAAATTGCAAATGCTTCCTTAATTCCTTCACATATTTGTGAATTGTGAATGCATCTACCGAGACTTGCTCATTTGTCCTGCACAAGAGGTGTTGGAGGGGTATGGGGTGAGATGAGGGTGGGGGGGTACAATTTTTTTTTTTCCCCCCTGTGATTAACTTGTGAGTACTGAGATGTGTAGTTTTGATGATTGCTCTAATTGCCATGAGTAATAAAGGAAGTCGCACATCCAAAATAGACCCTGCTTCAGCCACTAACATTTTTCAGATTTTCAATAATCATCCAATTGCACCGCTCCTCTCATCCACTACAGGATGGATGATATGAAATATGGAACATTCTCTTCTCCCCTAAAATTTGCCACATTTTCATCATTACAAATATTCCCTTATGTATATTCTCTTGATATTTTAGAATGGCTCCTTATCTTTTTTCTAGTGGATCTTCATCTCGTTTTTAGATGGTCTGAATTAATCTGCCATGTTTGAGGGGCTGGGGCTTTTTATTAACATTTTCCACCCCGGCAGATATTCCATAAAGCTGTTCTGGTTATTGTTGGTCTGCGATGATCACTTTTGACTTTTCTACTTCTGTGAATATTGCCTTGTAGATGGCGGCAAACACTGCTATCTAGCTACTCTTGGAACCTATCTGCAAACTCAGTGATCGAATATCCTACATTTTTACATGCACATTTCCTATTGCTAAATTTCTAGCACAAACTCCTTTTCAAGGTCATTACTCAAGATCTGCACACCCATCCACACATACAGTTGGAAGATTCTGACATTTCTCCTCTTACAATGATTTGTGTTCAAATTCATTCAACCAATCTTAATTGTTTAATTTGTGTGGTTCCTACAAATGCGGACATGTCATTGTGCAAGCTGCCGGCCCACTGAACCTTTTATTATAACAATTCTTCTGACCAGATTCCCCTTCCTCCTCACCTGTCCGTGATTCCTTGGGTGAGTCTTCTGAAGATATCTCCCTTCGGCTTCTCCAGGCATGCTTTGGCTTTTTTGGATGAGTCTTAGGAAGTGCCTCGCCGGAGGCCACCCTGCCTAGTAGCAGCCGGCCCGGCAGTGGGGACCTCCAGGGGGACCGCCCCACAACCAGGGAAAAGCAAGGCTGAAAAACCCTGGGAAGATGTACTGCGGTTTCTTGAATGCAGATGACTTCGTGGGACGGAAAGGCGTATCCAGTCTTTCCAGAAGGTGCTGAAGAGGATTACGCAAATGCTAACAGATGCGTAGTAGAAACACAAGTAAAGTTTAAGGGGAAAACTCTGAGAAGGCTCTGAGTGGAAGAACGCCCCGAAGGAAAGCAGAGCGCAGAGGAGGGGCAGAATGGCGGTCGATAGATTAGAACGAACCGCTAGGAAAAAGGGAGGAAGGAGGCATGAAGGAACAGCAAGGAAGGCGGGAAGGCAGTGGGAAAACAGAACCACCAGAACAGTGGACGGAGAACAAGCGTGTATACCCAAAGGAGGGTTGCAACGCATCGTCTCTTAGGCGTGACGCGTATATGTACGTGATGCGCCGTAAACACCTAGAGCTCTGCATTATTTTCTGCTCCGTAGCCCTTCTGTCATTTTCACCATAGTTTCCAGGGACAGCGGATCATGACAGTATGACCCCTTCTTATGGACACACCACCTGGTTTGCCTGGATGATTTCTATGAAACTGACGTAGGAGCCTGGGAGCCTTCACATTCCTTTCGGGTTCCCATGATCTTTCGGACCAGGGATACCCTGTCCAGAGTATGAGGTATTGGACTCTGCCTTGTTTGTACCTGGAGTCCAATATTTGAGACCTCATATTCCTGGGTGTCTTCTGGAGTTGGTGTCTTCTTTCTCAGATGCCTTTTTATATGGGTCGAATTTGTATTCCTTGAGCAGGGATGTGTGAAATACAGGGTGGCTCTGCGTAAGGAAGATGGCAAAGAGTCGGAAGGCTACCGGATTGACACATTTTTCAATTGAGTAAGGAACAATGTATCTTGGGGCAAACTTCCCAAGGTGGACCCATCTCGGAAGATGCTTGGTTGACAACCACACTTTATCACCAACTTTCCATTTAGGATTGGGTCTTCTACCCTTGTCGGCCCATCTTTTGTTCTTCTGGAGGCTGTCCGACGGGTTCTCTTGAACCTCCTTGTGTGTCTGAGTGTGTGCAGCACCTGATCGATGGTAGGTAACGAGGTGGGTTGCATGGTAGAAAAAGGGATGTGATGAGGATGGTATCCATAGGTGCACTTGAATGGACTCATTCCGATTGCTGAGTGTACTGTTTTATAAGAAAACTCAGCCACCGGTAAAAGCTGATGCCAATCATCCTGTGTTTGGTGACAAAACCATCTTATGTATTGTTCGAGGGTGGTGTTAAGATGCTCCGTTTGCCCATTGGACTCGGGATGAAAACCTGAAGATAAAGCTCTTTGGATCTGAAGTTGTTTGCAGAGAGCAGTCCAGAATTACGAGGTGAATTGGGTACCTCTGTCAAACTATGGTAAACGGTATTCCATGTAGACGCACAATGTCTCTGAGAAAGGCAAGGGCTGTCTCCGAAGCTGATGGAGTGCCCCTCATAGGTGCGAAATGAGCCAATTTGCTAAAGGAATCGACTACCACCATGATTGCCGTGTATCCTGACGAGTCTTTTAATTCTACAATGAAATCCATCGAGAGGTGTTGCCAGGGTCCTGAAGGAGGACTGTCTTGTTGAAGGAGTCCCAAGGGCTTTGCTGTATTATATTTGTTTCTTGCACAGGTGGGACATGAGGAGACAAACTCCTTGGTATCCTTAGCCATCCTAGGCCACCAGAAATGTTGATGTAATAGTTCCAGAGTGGCAGACTGACCCTTGTGGCCTGCGGTAGGTATATCATGGCACCATATAAGTGCCTAGGTCCCGAGTTCCTGAGTTGAAAGATACAATCATTCCTCCCGAAACCAAAGGTTCCCTCTGAGTCAAGAGAGGAATAAGGGTGGTGGATGGGTCTTTCTGGGCTTCAAGAACATCTTGTAAGAAAGTGTTTATGGAGTTGATAAAGGTTTTACCCTGCAGTAAGTATTTGTGACCTGAGTACTTTCCTGATTCTTCCCCATGACTTCTAGAAAGAGCATCGGCTAAATGATTTTCCTTCCCTGGTAGACAGGTCAGTTCGAAGTCAAATTGGGAGAAATAATATGCCCATCTGGCATGGCGGGAATTCCTGCATTCCATTTGTTGTAAGATGCTAAGGTTTCTATGATCCGTGCGGACTTGAAAGGGAAACCTTGCTCCCTGCAGAAGATGTCTCCACTCCTTGCAAGCTTGTTGAATGACAAGGAGTTCCTTTTCAATCACCGAGTAATTCTTCTCACTAGAATTGAGGGTTCTTAAATAGTAAGCAATTGGGTGTTCCAACTGTTCTTCCTTTTTCTGTAAAAGAGCAGCTCCGAAGGCCCCATAAGAAGCATCAGTGACAATGATAAAAGGCTTTGTCTGGTCAGGTTGGTTAAGTATTGGAGCGGCGGTAAAAGCATTTTTTAATTGATGGAAGGCTTGATTGGCTTCGATTGACCATGTGAACCTTACACCCTTTTTTAACAGGGCGGTTATTGGTAGGACAATGTTGGAAAACCCGGTGATGAATTTCCGGTAAAAATTGGCTAAGCCTAAAAATCGCTGTACATCCTTGACCGAAGCGGGAGTGGGCCACTGGGATATTGCCTTGACCTTGTTCGGATCTATTGTCAGTTGGTCTTCTGAAAGTATAAATCCCAGATAAGGAACAGAAGAGGCTTCAAACTGGCTCTTTTCAGGTTTTGTGAAGAGATGATTATGTCTGAGCCGTTCCAAGACTTCCTTTACGTCCAGACGATGCTGATCAAGGGTCTTTGAGTAGAACAATATATTGTCCATATACAACCACCTTGCTGAACAACAAATCAGAGAAAATCTTGTCCATAAACCTTTGGAATTGAGCGGGAGCATTAACTAAGCGAAAGGGCATTACCCTGTACTCAGTGACTCAGGGGTGAACGAAAAGCCGTCTTCCATTCGTCTCCTTTATGTATTCTTAGTATATGATATGCACCCCTGAGATCCAATTTTGTAAACCATCTTGCTCCTTGCACAGCCTCCAGAATGTCCTTGATAAGAGGCATTGGGTAGCGGTCTCCGATTGTCTGACTGTTCAGACCTCGATAGTCGATACAGAACCTGAGCTCCGTGGTACCCTTCTTGGGGATAAAGAACAGAGAAGCCCCTGCAGAATAGGTTGATTCTCGGATGAGACCATTCTGTAGATTGGTGGCTAAATATTCCCTCAGGGCGTCTTTCTCTGCTAGGGACAACAGTAACATTCTCCCGAACGGAACCTCTGCCTCTGGTTTTAATTAAATTCTACAGTCTTCTGGTCTGTGACGTGGGAGAGGCTTGGGTTGGATGTCGGAAATTCTTCTCGGATACAAATCACGCTCTTGATGGGCATCGTGTTATTGGCTTGAATGGGCTCATTCTCTTGCGACAAACGGGTTTGTAAACAGAGGTCAGAGCAGAATTCCAGCTTATTTGCGCTCCAGTCAATACCGGGATTGTGTCTCCTTAGCCAAGGGATTACCTGGGAAGTGGGCCGCCCTTATCAAGTCGAATGCAATTCTTTCTCGATGGGTGTTCATCTTGACTGTTAATTCATGAGTCTCTTGTTTGATGGGACCCGAAGATAGGGGAGAGCCATCTACCCCTTCCACAGGTATGGGTAGATGCTTACTTCTAGGTATGGCGTGCTTTGTTGCCCATTCATTGTCCATGAAATTGCCAGCTGCTCTGCAGTCATAGCATGGCCAGGCATTCCACCTTACAGTTCTTATTCCATTCTAATACCACCTTGAGGATCATGAGCTGGTGAGACTTCCTCTACTATGGGTTTTTTTTAAACACAGGGCTTGGCCCTATAGACCCCTTCCGTGTCCCTGTTCACGGACGGGGTTGTTCGTTTCCCGACCTCCGAGGGACCTCCGGACAATCCCTCAGGAGATGCTGGTCAGATCCGCAATACAGAAGTCCTTTCGCTGTTTTCTCTCTGCAACCATTAGGGGGTCCTCTGGTAGTCCCGATTTGCATGGGTTCTTCTGTTGAAGGTTTATTCCTTTCTGGGGTGGTCTGCACACTGGGAGAAGGAAGGTGAGGAGCAAGCAACCTGGGTTGTCCACTTTCTGCCTGGCGCTCCGACAGTCGGAATTCAATTTGTAGAGCTAGGGAAATCAGTTCCTGAAATGATGCAGGTCTAGCAATTCTTGACAGTTCGTCCTTTATCTCCTCTTGTAAACCCCTTCTGAATAAAGTCTGTCTTGCAGAGTCTGGCCATCCAGTCTCCTGGGCTATCCTCTGGAAGTTGGTCACATATGTCTGAACGTCAGATGTGCCCTGTTTGGTGTCTAAGAGGTTTTCATAAGACGTAAATAACACCTCTGGTCTTTCGAACCTGGTCCGGAACTGTTGGATAAAAGTTCCATAAACAGTGAGGGCTGGATCGGCATCGGTGACCAGCGGGGTTGCCCAGGCCAGGGCATTACCCGTTAAGTTTGAGATCCGACTTTAGCCCGGTCTAATTCAAACATCTTGGGGCGAAAAGTGAAGTAAATTTGACAGGCATCCAGAAATTCTAGTCTTTTGGGATTCCCGTCGTATTTGCCGCATGGCAAGGATATTGGTGGGAAATCTCCCCAATCTTCTTCTCTACGTAAGAACTGTTTTAATGCAGCATTGTCTGCCTTCAATGCATTGTTCTGTTTTTAGTCTATAGTTCGACTTTAATACCTTGAATGACTGTAACAAGCTCTTGGTATTGTTCTAAACTGGCCATCTCTTGGCGTTGCAAACTCTCATGAATGTGGGGTAAACTATCCAAGAACAATTCTTCTGACCCAGATTCCCCTTCCTCCTCACCTGTCCATGATTCCTCAGGTGAGTTATCTCCCTCCAGCTTCTCCAGGGTTACTCTGGATTTTTTGGATGAGTCTTGGGAAGAACCCTGCTGGAGGCCACCCTGCCTAATAGCAGCCAGCCCGGCAGTGGGGACCGCCCCACAACCAGGGAAAAGCAAGGCTGAAAAACCCTGGGATGATGTTAAACTGCGGTTTCTTGAATGCAGTTGACTTCGTGGGACGAAAAGGCGTATCCAGTCTTTCCAGAAGGTACTGAAGAGGATTACGCAAATGCTAACAGATGCGTAGTAGAAACACAAGGAAAGTGTAAGGGGAAAACTCTGAGAAGACTCTGGGTGGAAGAATGCTCTGAAGGAAAGCGGAGCGCATAGGAGGGGCAGAATGGCGGTCGATGGATTCGAATGAACGGCTAGGAAAAAGGGAGGAAGGAGGCACGGAGAAGGAACAGCAAGGAAGGCGGGAAGGCAGCGGGAAAACAGAACCACCAGAACAGTGGACGGAGAACAAGCGTGTATACCCAAAGGAGGGTTGTAACGCATCGTCGCTTAAGCGTGACGCGTATATGTACGTGATGCGCCGTAAACAACTAGAGAGCTGCATTAGTTTCCGCTCAGTAGCCCTTCTTCCATTTCCACCATAGTGTCCAGGGACGGTGGATCGTGACACCATGAGGTAATTCTTGATTGGGCTTCTTTTTCAGACCTGATCTTTTACTTTATTCAAATTGTAGACGCTGATGTGCAGTTTGAGTAATTACCCGCTCATCTTGAATAATGGGGCACACATGTTGCAATGCCCATTCACATTCATTAAACTTGATTTCTACTTGTGACAGTGCATTGCAAGCATATGCACTGGTCTTGTTGTTCGACATTGTGTTTCTGATATAAATCCATTGACATTCAGAAGCCTGTAAACTGTCTCTATAAGAAGAAATCTTGTTTGTTTTTTGGATAAGCCAAACATGGGTCCCTCACCAAACAATCTTTTAATTTAGCTACTGCCTCATGTTGCTTCTGTCCCCATTTCCAGGGCACATCTTGTCTCAGTAGCAGTCCATGGTTGTGATTTCCGCATAATCATTGAAAAACATTTCAAACCCTTCATATTAATGGCATCCTGCAATCTTTGAATAGCTTTTACCTTTTTCTTCTGTGGGTTCAATCCCTGTTCCGTGATTTCATGTCCCAAGTAATTAACCTTTTCTTGTAGCACTGCCTTCTGTAATGAGATTGCCTGAGCCTTTTGCAATTGACAGGGTACATGTCTTATTTGGCCTGTTCTCATTTTTAATCAGAAGAACATCCACATAAACTACGGTTCCTCCTTCGGCTGCATCCAAAATTGAAGATGTGAGCTGCAGGTAAGTACACTGAATGCAGTTAATGCAATTCAAAGAAACACTCAAATGTATATTAAGATATATATTTACACAAGATGTTTAAAAAATACTTGGCACATATAACCAAAACGCACATGAATACTTGTGGATACAAAGGACACTTCGTAGATTATAGTTGCTTGCAGGTACATTTGTTACAGCGTGTGACTGTAATGACAGTTGTACCGTATTATCGGTATTGCCGCACACTCGCATAAGAGTCAAAATACAGGAATTGCATTTAGATCGCAAAACCACATTAGATAAGGTCTTTTTGGATGGAAAATGGTTGATTTGTCAAACAGTAGCAGAGATTATAGAGGCAGTTTCTTCTCACAACAAGTCTTTTAAAGTCCAGTTCGTAACCCTAGCTAAAGGAAGTTCGGAGCGGTCTCAAAGTTTTGTGAAGCAGCAGAACAGAGGTTTCTGTGGATACTTTCTATTCTTGTCTTTAAGATGCAGGAAGATTAACACAACGTTAGAGCCACTGTAAAATGACTTGCAAAAGGGACACCAGCACTAGCTTGGGTCAGAGCGAATATGGGGGCACCCTAGACATCTGTGTACGCCGACACTCGAATTACTTTTTGGATTAAGATAACAAATACCTTTTCCCCACAGTACCTTGGGTTTGAAGAAATGTTTGTGGCTGTATTCTCCTCTGTGGCGCTGAACCTGATCTCTCAGCAGCAGTCTCGAAGGAGGACATCTGACAGTTATTTCTTGAGCTCTTCTGCTCAGTCTGTGGTTATGGCACCTTTTCTGTAGCACCAACAAAGGACATTATTTGCCTGGTCAATCTTCTTTGATTCCTGGAGTCCAGCACCCTGGTGAGGGGACTTCAATGAGTTGGATTGTGTCTCCCGAGGACACCTGGAGCTCAGCAAAGATTTTGATGGGTTCGGCCTTTCAAAGACAATGCACTACAATTGGGTCAGAGGTCTCTTGGTATTCGCGCTCTCCAGCTCTTGAGAGGCGCAGCACCTCAGGCGGTGGCTCAGATTGGAGTTTGTCAAGGGACTGATTGTTTCCACGGTTGTGTGTGTTTTTTTAATTTTTTTTTTATAACTGACCACAATTACAGAGTGGGTAAATGTCATCGTGGACAAACATTTTCTTTTTTTAATGAGGGGTGGGAGGGTCCTTCAAAACCCTCGGTTTGTTTTACCCTTGTAATACCACCCCTTACTGACCTATTGTAACCCCTTTATCCCACTACCCTTTAATTAATGTTTGCAATTTTTTCGTGTTATGGTCCAGTCTGAAATGTACCACTCTGGTGGGAACAGTACCCAGTCGATATAGCTAAAACATTAGTCAATGGAAAGGAGTCAACCTCTTCAGACTTCCTGTTGCACAGAAAACTGGGTCACACCAGCAGTGGTCACTTCATGGTTGTTGCAAAGAGTCTGATCAGGTTCCAGTAGTTGGCTTGCCTTTCATCCCAGAAGTCCCAATTTCAGCAAACTCATCTGCATCTCTCAGCAGTTTACAGCCGGGGGAAGGTGGCTGTCCAACCAGGCAAACTGAAGATCTAAGGAACATCTAGATTATTTTAGTTTGTTTTGTATTTACATATTTATTGAATTTTATACTTGGCAGACATTTCATCAGCAAACCACTAATAATATATATACAGAAACATATACAAAGACTACAGTTCAATTCTTCAGTTTGGTCAAATAACAATGGCAAGTCGTTTAACCGTCTTCAAAGAAATAATTCAGTCCTAAAAACGTTTCCCATATTTTTTCATACAAATTCCTTTTCTTGTCTGTGTAAAGAATAATTCTCTCCATCTCGACACTTTTTTTTATTGATTTGGTTTGTAGAAACCTTTACAAAACTTCCAAAGAATTTAAAACAGAATTAAAACTGTGTTAAAAAAAAACACAAAGAAAAAAAATCTGTCTTACAAATAGTGACTTTCAAAGCAGTTTAAAAAAAAAAACACAGTACATAAATCTCTTATTCCAATATACAGATAATCCTTAAATAGGCATTTACACTCAATTTCAGTGCAATTGAGGAACCATGTAGCATTTCATGCCACAATAATTCTCTATTTACAAATTGTGCAAAATATTCTATCCTTTTTGACAACAGGTTTGGGCAAATTAATAACAAATGCTGCAATGTCTCTTTCTCTACCTCAATTTGACACTGCCTAAAATATTTATACTCTCCAGAAGTTGGAAATCGGATGTTCCGTATTTAGGGCATTGCATCTAAAACTCATAGTACTAATCCTAAACAAATGCGAGTGATATTTTAAAATGTACTAAAAAGGGAACTAGAAAACGAATACCCTAAGTTTGCAGTTTTAATCTTTGTTCTTTCACAACTCCACTAAATTTTGCATTTTATTTTTACTATGTTGACCCAAATGTATAATTACGTTTTTTTGATTTTCAGGTCCGCAATAAAGGCCACAAACACATTAATAATCTTTGTAGTCCTATTTTCGTACGATAAAGGAGCCACTAATTGAGCATTGTCCAAGGAATTACCAGCTGCAGATGCATACAGATTAACTAGAATCGCAGCAAGTGCACAACTCTGTTTTTAACCCATTGTATGATTTTATTATGTTTGACATGAGTCCATCCTTATTCTATCTAACCCTCAATACTGTTTCTGAATATAAGTAAATCGAAACTTCCGGCAGGCCTTTGTCGATTCCCAACTCAGTTAGACTTTGCCATAATGTTGGTCTATCGACCATGTCGAAGGTTAACGATGGATCTATCAATGCTAAGTATGAAGGATGTTGACCTTTGACACATGCATTTTGTTGTAGCTGTGAAATGAGCATACCACCAGCGTCAGTCCCCATACCTTTTCTGAACCCTATCTTTCTACAATCCAGAATTTAATTCTCTTCAATCCACCCAAGCAGTTTGCCAAGTACTAGGGATGCAAACATCTTTCTGTCAACGTTCATTAGGGAAATCGGCCAATAATTAGTTGGACACAGCCCCTTTTTAAAGATGAACAGGATATATGAAATTCTCCAAGACTCTGGTACTTGCTTGGCTGAAATTGCATCACTAAACAAGACCACATTAGAGTGTTCTGTTTCAGTGTCAAATAGGACAAATTATTTGGACCAGGTGTATTGAGGATTTAGATTTTTTTTTATGCAACATGTTATATTGCCAACTGATGCATCCAAAGACCATAATGAATCAATTGACAGTGGGAGCTGCAGAGGACAGGCAAACAAAGAAAAAGCGGCCCCATGAGAAGGAGGCTGATGTGAATCCTTCATCTGTAGACCGTGAGAACTAACCACCCCACAGACTGAGTCCACGCAGATGCAGCCACCCAGAAGCAGCAGGGACACAGGGGCATATAAGTGAGCATTCCGAATGCAGACATTTGGGAACCATTTAATTGAGTGAGATAAAGAAGGGACCTATTTGGAAAAGGAGTATAAATCCCAAGCCACCACTCTTCTAATGTCTGCATATACAGTGTAGATACTTAAAGCAGAGACGATAACGCAGCCGAGGGATCCACTATCCAACAGTTCTGGAAGGAGAGTATAACATGCAATGTTTAAAGTGGGTAAATCAGAAGTCCCGACAGGGAGTATACCAGGCAATTGAACAATATTGTTTCTTTCAGGACACCTCAGGTTGTGTGGTTTCTTCTTTGTATAACACAAATTGTAAAGTCAGACAGTTTTTGTATGCAAGTGCTGGAGTTGGCTAAGATGCCCAAAAAACTGTTAACAATAAAAACCTGAAGGAGTACATCGATGGGAACTACCCTCTGGAGCCAAGACTTTCTTCCTTTGACTTTTTGGACCAAAGAACCATTTTGGTCAGACTAGAATTTTGGACTGATCTTTAGTTTTGGTTTAGGTAGGGAAATTCCTCTTTGCACAGGGACAGAGACCCTTTCCCAACCCTTAAGTCTTTAATGAAAAACATGGGCATTTTATTTTTTTATTTACTCACTCCACACCTAACCTTTACATAATTCTTAGTAAAAATATTCTTTTAAAACATTTATGAAAGATGAAAAGTTACCTTAAAAGGGAAAAAATGATTAAGAAGATGCAGATGAATACTGGTATCATTCACCTGTATATAAAATGTACTGGTCACTAATTGACATCGGTAAGGTTTGAGGCATCTCTCAGCCTGCCAAACAACCAAGCTACTAAGGAATGTGAAAAGAATGTAAATATGTGACTGAAATATTAATCTGAATTTCCAATGAAACATAGGTTCTTGACTCAATTTGCACTACTCATTCTCTTATCTGCCAACTTGCAGATGCTTTGTTTCTCATGGGGAGGTGTAAGGGAAGTAGGAGGAGGGCCGCTACTGCAGGTCTAGTTGCTCAACCCATAGGAAGAGCACTTTTTGGGTGGCATATAACTTTGCCCCTGTGGACGAATCCTTACTCATATTTGCAAAAAAATGAGTATATGCCCCTTTCAGATTAATTCTTTGAAGTTTGGTGATGTTTCGCCAAGGGGGGAATAGTTATAGGGGGTCCCAACAGTTCTGTTTACTTTCGACGCAATGGGAAAAAAATGTTGCTCGCATCGAGAGCCAAAACCGCTGGAGGGATATTCACCAAACGTGCAGCAGGAGTGGCTGCTGGGTCCCAAAAACGTTATTTTTGTAAATTTGGTGTAAATCTGTACACTACCAAAAAGTAGGTTAAAAACAATTGGGATTGGTCCGCAGAAACACTTCCATGTTCGATTTCAAGACCGGCATCCGATTAGCCCAAGAGGCTGACGTGAGGTCCATGGACATCGGCAACGCTTGCTGATTGGTCAAATGTGAGGTTTGTCAGATTTTTGGAAACTCCTGCCATGATGGATTCGTGTACGGGTGCCGGTGTTCCCTACCTTACGGTAAAAACATATTAAAGAACACAACATTGCATTTGTTAAATTTATTAAACATCTCTGGGGAGGTGAGGGGTGATGAGGAGGGGATGGCCATAAAAAGCCAAAAAAACCTGGTGTTTTTCTTCTGCAATGTCTGGGATAGTCCTGTGATGTCCGCAAACATTTGATATTTTCGGGAGCATTGATGTGTATTTGTGCATTACAGGGTACGTGAAAAGCAGTTTTTGGATGGCTTATAACTCTGGGGCTGGATAACATTTTTGAATTTTAAGAGGGAACAAAATTAGAGGGGAGGTCCCAAAATATTGTAGAGAATGTTGTGCCATTTGACAAATCTGCCCAAAAGTTTGCAAACATTTTAGATTTGGATATACATGGTTTTGCAATGCCTGGAGTTAAGAGGGGGGGGCTCTCAACATTTGTAGATGCCTTATAACTTTGTTGCCATTTGACGAATGTAGACAAAAGTTTTTAGAAAGATTAGAGACCCAACCTTCAATGTTTGTGCAAAGTCTGAATGGAGATTGTCAAGTGGGGGCCAAGTTGTATGACTATTGTGTGTGTATATATGCATTTTGACACTTTTGAAAAAATAAGATTTCCAGCAAATTTGTGTAGGAGCACTGGCAAGAACTTGAAAGAATGGTTTTGCAAATATGTTGGTGTTTTGTTTTTTGACAAGTGTCATAATGTAGGTACAAAACCTAGCTACCTTTTGGTGACCGAGGTTGCAGCCTGTGGCCATGGGCAGTGGCCAGATTGTCCGGTCATGACTTGGACAATCTGGCTACTGGCCATGACCACAAGGGATGGCCAATCGGGGGGGGGGGGAGGAAACGTGGCCATGTCCATGCAGGACCGGCTATGTGATGAAGTTTTGTTTTTTGGGAAATTGGTATAGATTTTCAAAGGGGGGGAAAGTGCTTGGGTAATATAGTCACAGGGTTCTGGAAGAGTGGCTCTGTGCAGAGCCCCGCCTTCCCTTTCCATGGTGGCCATCTTGGAAAAGGATTTTCTTCCTAGAGCAGGATGCCATGGGCATCCTGGTGTATGGAGCCCTTATTATCTGCCCTTGCTTCACTTGGGCTGGTGGCCCGTTATCCCCCATTCTAGCGACTGGAATGGGGCTGAGTGCCACAATATTCCCATTAGCATAACTCAAAATGCTAATGGGAATGTTGCATAATCTTATTGAGTCAATATACTTTACTGCGAAATGTTAACTAGATGGAGTAGATAAGTAGATGGCGTCTGTTTTTTTTTTTTTTCCGTGACGGATGTTTCCTAAAGGCACTTTTTTTTTTGTAGGAGAGGTTGGAACTTAAAAGGTGGGGAGGGAAGAGGCACTAATATGGAGGGGCAGGTGGACAGGGGAAGAGTATTGTGTTGCAGTATATAGAGAGGATAGTTGTCTTCGAAAGATATGGATCAAAAGCCTCTTATTGCTTGCATGGTAGCTGGTGGGATATGGTGTGCCACAGAAGTAGGCTGTGTGGTTATAGCATTGGTTGAGGAAGATGGCCTACTACTTGCTAGGAAAGGAACATCCTTTTTGAGAGCATTGGGATGGTTGGAATGGGTGTGGTGTTGCATGGAGGTGGTCCCATGGAGTACTGTCCAGGTGGTCCACCACTGAGTACAATGTTGCACTCAGTGTATGTCACTTTAGTTTTAGCTTTTTGTACTTTTCCAACAGTGGTAAAGAACTCCCACACCCATGATTCTCTCTTGGTGCCAGAGGTAGGTACTTCCTCTACCTTATCTTCTCGGTCCTCTTCATTGTCTTTGGAAGTTCTGCCCATTTGTGTTGTGTAGGTCCTGCATCTGATGGTGGTGGCTCTCGTGAGGAGGGGTGGCAATAGATGATGCCGTTTTTAAGATAAGTAGCAGTTTGGTAATGTTCCAAGTATGTGCTCTGTATTGTATGTTTTTTTTTTTTTTTTCCTTTCTTCTAGTAGATGAGTAAGATTAGGTGTAGGTGCTTTACAAGGGGAATATTTTGAGCTTGATATTACGTAGATTAGTAGAAAGTGAAGTTCAGAACTGTCTAAAGCACAGACGTGTTCCCGTCATGCCACGCATGAGCATGCAGTCACGTGCTGCTGTTTGGAAGTCTGCGATGTCAGACGGTTGTGGACGTCTGCAGAAACAGTGGATAAAGTTGTGACACGTGTATAGAATTGTTAAAAATGATGCTACGAGGTTAAGGTGAAACTTGGTAAATTGGACAAAAATGTTGCTATATTGGGGTAAGTATGATATTCGTAAGTTGTAGGTAATGAGCATGCACTGGGAAAAACCCATGAAATTCACTGAAAATATGTGGTTATGGTTACAAGTAAAACCTCAGAAATTAAGCAACCATAAAGCGCATCAACCACCGTACACTGCTAAGACTAACACCCAGGATATCAGATGACATATACATTTTGATACAAGGGGTTGTGTTTATAATGTTGGTAACAAGATGTCGGGGGTAATCGGGAGACCTATCAAGAACTAAATCTATTAAAGAATGTACTCCTCTAAACAAAATGAAATGTTATATTGGAGTGTTAATACAGGAACCTAATCATACATAAACCTAGGCAATGGCTGCAGCATGCACCATAGAAGTACAATAGTTATAATCTTGTAATTTTGGATAATAAAACGATGAATCCTACATTATCAGTTTTGAGTAATGTTAATAGCTAACAATTCAACACTTACTACACACTTGTGCCAGTACAAACAATACATATGAAGGCCCACACTGCATAAAAATCTAAAGTATATACAGGGAAACTAAAGTAAGAAATCACATTACCAGAAAATGTTATAAACATTAAAGTTCATCTTCATGCACACCACTGAGGCATGCTTATTACCCCATGTATGTGCAACATGAGCTGAGATCAAACCCCAAGGGAAAGTACTGTAAGCACATACAACAAGGTTAACGTCTACATATATAGCACCTTGATGGTCCGTGTACAAAACCACCTGGCCTATATATGTCAGTGGGAAAAAACAAGTGGCCCAGATATGTGATGTCATTTGTAATGTCATCTTTGATGTCCTGGGTGTTAGTCGTAGCAGTGCATGGTGGTGTTGTGAGTTATGGTTGCTTAGCTTACCATATCAGGCGAATTTGAGGTTTTTCGGTTTTACTTGAAACCATAACGTGAATTTCATAGGTTTTTTATTAGTGCAACTTGAGAATAACGTTCCTTTTTTTTCTTCTGTGAGTGAATATATAAATATATATCATGTAGTAGGAGTGCAATGTTACAAGTTGTTTTATCTTGTAATGCCAATTCCTACCTTTCCCCTAACAAACACATTCCCTTAAAGATCTTCTATGATCTTTAGCCCTGTCACACTCCCAAACCAGCTGCTAATCGGAACCAAAGCCTGTAGTGTTTTATAGCTTAGCCACTTCCCAATGGATAACATAATTATTTCTTCTGCCAAACCTATACAAAGCTCATTGGCATTCAAGTATATTCATGTACCTGGTACTTTTGTCCTGCACCCATCGATACCTCAGATTTTGCATCTGTCGTTTACACTGTCCCACAACTGGACCCTAGCCTCCTTAATGTCTTACAGACCCAAGTGCAGCGATGCTACCAATAGTGACGGGCAGGTGATATACAAAACAACTTACCATTAAACTGGACACCTACCAAATGCATCCATCAACAACTGCCAAACACATTACATATTGATTTGAGAAGATGTCTTTTAAGGACGTAAATGGTTGTACCACGTGCTTCCACTTTCCTTTTCAACGTTCTATGTACCCTCACCAATTCATCACTTTTTTTAAAATCCCTAATACTCTATACATGCGACTACTTTTCAGCACTGTAACCCTACAAATAGACACCTTCCAGCTCAAACCACAGAACAGCAAGCATTATAATGTATAACCATCACAACAACCACAGGCTATGCATGTCCTCATAGATATGATATATCAGTGCGCTACACATAGCAAGCCACCAATTAAACTTTCACAAATGGTTGTATTACAGGGTGCTTTATAAGAGACCTTGAACACATGGTTTAGTTTTCTCTCCTCAAAGACCCTAGGCTGGAATCAAGAGCAGCTGCTATGCACCAAAGACCACAAAGTATTCGACACCCAATAATGAGCATGTACATGTGAACACATGTTCGATATGTGCCTATGAAACCCATCGCAACTGGGTATTCAGTTGAACAGCTTTACTGTGTTGCTAGGTACTGCACACTTGCAAACCTTCCTAGTATTGTAATTATTTTTTTATACAGCGCTTTGACACAAGTGAAGTGCTTCAAAGCAGGAAGCGAGCAAGGGGATACAGGAGTCATTCTTAGGCCTTGAAGTTTCCTAAATGATCTAACAAAGTAACTAGTGTACTAGGTCTGACTCCCTTTCTCCTACTGCAAGTGCATTAAGTGTTTCAGGCACAATCAAACTAGGAGGGGAGAAAAGTGGGGGGGACAGGACAGAATTACTAGCCTTGTAAATTCAGGTCATGCAAATGAACAGGAGGAACTGTGGGGGAGGGGTGGGAGGGAGAAACAAGAGCACCCAGTCCAGCAGGGCCCTGGGTTATGTGCAGAGAGATTGCTCCTCTCATGGCACATATGCTGAAAGTGCAGTAGGTCTGCGCAGAGGCAAGTGTAAGACTGGTGGGGGGCCCTGGGACCTGTGAGGCTCTGGAGGTCAACCAGTCAGCAGAGGGAAGAGCAGGAGAAGTGAGGCAGGAAGAAAAAGAGGAGGGTAGCGGGTAGGGTGGGGGAAAGAGAAAGATTAAGAGAAGAGGAAAGTCTTGAAGTTTTTGAAACTCAGGTGGAGAGAGGCAGGGAGGCTGTTCCAGAGGGAGGCACCTGCAGAGAATAAAGATCTACCCCCAAATCTCTGCTTGGAAAAACAGCTCGCCCACAGAGTTGGAGGAGGATGAGCGGAGGGCTCTAGAAGGAGAGTATTTCAGAAGAGAGTGGTGTAGATAGTGTTGGCCCCGGCCCCAGAAAGCCTTGTGGACTATGCAGAGGGTCTTGGACTTGATCCTAGCAGCCAAAGGGAGCCAGTGGAGGGATTTCAGCGCCAGACAGATGTGGGCTCTGGGCTTAAGGCCAAGAATAAGTCATGCGTTCTGTTCTGGATGAGTTGTAGCTGAAGGAGAGTAGAAGTTAAGAGGAAGAGGCTGTTGCAGTAGTCCAGCCTGGCTGGAGAGACCAGGGTTCTGGAGACAGTGGGCCTTTGGGGGGGTAATGTGGGAAAAGGTAGAATACCTCTGAGGACATGCAGCTGGTAGTGGGACTTTTTGGAGATTTCTGAGATGTGAGGAGAAGGTGGAGCCAAAACTGACCTATAGGACATAACCCTCTAGACACACATCCTCCAATACTTAATTCAACCAAAAAGGCAATCTACCCGCAATGCTTGCTTGGAATGGGTCATATCGACCAACTGCACACAGGCACGTGGGAAACAGCACTTGCAGCAGTGTTGTGACCATGGTGTTTCTGTGATGGGTGAGCACTGTTAGCCATACTAGCAACTCACTTTTTTCTAGTCTTACTTGAGCCTGTTTTTGCTGCTTAGAAAAAGAGCATAGTTTGGCAAAGTGGCTCCATGTTTCCTGTCCTGGTGTTTTGTGCAACAGGTCAATGGATTCTGAGAGTTGTGATTTTATTTCAACTGGAATAATATACCCAAGAACAATGATCTTCAAAGGAAACCCTAGTAATGACATGGATTCATTGTATTGCCCTTAAATATCCCACGAAAATGATTATAGTCCTCTACTAAATACCATAATTTAATGACAATTGCTTCCCTCATATTTATGCTTTCTTTGGGCATTGGCCTCACTCCTGCACTCACAACCACCTACCCTTGTAGGCTGTCGCTGGTCCTTTGATGCAGCCAAGCAAAATAATAAAATGGTGATCCACCACAACTGCAGAGCCTTCCATTCTGAGATGGCAGTGCTATATAGACACTATTATTGTTTAAGCATGATTCACTTCACAAATAGATGCTCATTTGGGAGGTGAACCCCTTCTTAAATTGGAGTACTACACCATTGGCTGCATCCTGGGAGGTGAAGGTTTTGCGAACTGCATGGTTTGTCACATGCCTCTGATACTGTAGTGCTCAATCGGAGCTCACAAAATCTAATGGCTCACTAGCATTGGTGAGTAGTTTATAGGAAGGGTGAGTATCATTTGCATGATACTCTACCTTGCCCTGGCGAGTATGGGGACATTACACACTTATTTTCATTTACTGTAAATACACTTTGTTTGCGGTAGATGGCAAATACAAGTTTCACGGTGCATGCTTGACTGTGTTGCTTAAGGTTTTGTTTTTAACCAAATGTACAATAAAACATTTTAACAAATGGACAGCATTGCAGCAAGTATGACGTGTACTGTGCTTATGGTGACATGCAACATTTTACAAAAAGCAGCAGTCAATATTTTGTCACCAGTCACCTTGGGGCAAGTGCCTGTCTCTTAGGTCAAGTATGTAAACTAAATAACTCTTCCTGCAGATCTATTGGGATTTTTTTAAAAAATAATTTGCAAGGCCTGTCAATGATATTAAATGTAACGGCTTTCTGCTCTCCCATGGACGAAGACTAACATTGGGCCTTTGTGTGCCTTGCCCCAACTGTCCCCTGAGCCTTTGCCTGGTTTACTTGCCCTTAGAAACAGGGTGTGTGTTGCATGATTCATTCTGTGCTTTGCAATTAGTTTTAACAGGTGAACATTTTAATATTTGCATCACTCAGTGGAAGTGTGTACTGCATTGCACTTAGAACTTTATTCAGGGTTAGGACGTGTTGGGATTATTTTAGAGTGGCCAATGATCTTGGACAACACAGTTCTGAGCTTTTCTGTTCTCTATCAATTACTTTGATAACATATTGAAATAATCTCATTAATATATGTAGTACTAGCTTTTATACCCAGCGTTGCCAGGGATTTCATTTTTTCACAGGTACTTTTTGTTAGTGCTACCTTAAGTAGCTTTATGCTTTTCAGAAAGGCTTAATAAGAGGTGAAAAGTAAAACTCACAATCTTTTGAATAATTTTTTAAAAATGTTTTTCCTAAAGGCAACTTTTTTTTTTTCTTTTAACTAATTTTGAAACCTGCAACTGTACGGAAATCTGAAACTGTACATGAGAACATGGAGATTCCTGAGCAGCATGAGGGGTGACATGCCAATGGTGCCAACAGGGGAAAAAGGATAGCTCGGGGGCAAAGCATCCGTCTTGGAAGCAAGACAATGCGGCACAACACAGGTTTGAAGCCTGATCCTGTGTTTAGAAACCACTGGCTGGTATTAAGCACGTTATAAATGAAGAATAAAGTCAATAAAAATTAAAACTATGGACCTAAAGTTTAAAATTACCAAAGTACATGTTTCTAAACATCTTTTTTTTCCAGTTGTAGCAAAGATATACAGCTGATTCGCAGTACTCCCTCAAGAACATGCAACTGTTTGTGGGAGAAACCAGTAACTGACTGGCCATGTGCCTTGTTTATCTTGAGACTGCATGCCAGCCTGAGCGAGACCTGTAGGTGTTTGATTCTCGGAATGTGGGGGATGACAGCCTTGGATTAACAGCCTTGTGCCATTACACCACATAGGTGGGTCAAGATTGCGAAGCAGCACGATGGGTGACACAACTTTCACTCGAAGGTGATGTGATAGCATTCCTGGGGGGGGTCGAGTGAGTTGAGGAATTCTGTTGGATAGTTTGCGGAATCCTCAGCATCCACAACCATATCGAGTGAGTTGTACTCAGTAACTGTGCTCGGAATCATATCCTAATTTCATTGACAGAATAATTATTAGCAGCAAGGATGACTCATTCACGCAGCCACTTGTGATCTAACACTAGTACTAAGAGTAACAAATACCTGTCGCACCTCAAAATTGCAACAATTTGGATCCCTCTGGAATGCTACCTGCTTTCACTTTCGCCTCACGGGTCCATTCGACTCCCACATGCCTCGCATCCCATACACCTTTCACCTCGCCTACTTCTTTGCCTCCCATGCACCAACAATTCACCAAACCCACAAAATATATATAGAGTAAATGCAATTGTCGATCTGGTAAAATTGTATATCTGCATCACTCGTTTATGATCTGGTTATTAATAATATATAATAAAACAATCTGACAAATTCAAGAATGATTGGAGCATTATTTTCACAGTCCGGTAATGGAATGATGAGTCATTTGGGACTAATCATTCTGCACCTTAATTTGAAACCTTAACTTTTAATGTCTATTCTCTTGCTGAATTAATTTCAGGCTGTTGGTGCTACAGTATCCCTAGCTGCCCTATTTCCATCATCACTGGAAGGCATCCTCTTACGCTGGTTCTAAATTGCTGGGATGACAAGGAATTTGGGTTTCTATACAGAGTTGTGCTGGCCTACTGAACATCCAGGAAGACATGAAATCAAGAGCTACTGTAAAAAGGACCTTAAAACAGGCCTTGTCAGACTGTTTTCCAGGTAAGGGTTAAATTAACCAATATGCCCCGAGCAGCGGGGGCATTACCTGACTCGGTAATGCCCCCACTGAGGGGCATATTGCTATTGGTACCCTGGCATGCAAGAGCTGCGTGACCGGGGCAATAACGTTTTTTTTTCTCTTCCAAAAATGACAAAAATTGGCAGCCGGGAAAGGACAAACAGTCCGTTTTCCCTTTCCATGCCGACCATCGGGAGTGGATGCGCTGGGAACAGAAGTGTTCCCAGTGTGTCCGCACCCCAAAGACGACAAAGAAGAAGGTAAGTGGGGCTGTGTGGTGCGGGGGATGGCCCCACTTCGAGCCTCCACATGGCTGGAGGCTGCCACACCATCTGCTGTGGACCAAGGAGGTAGAAGGTAAGTGGGGTGGGGAGGGCAGGGAGGTGGGAGGAAAGGGTAAGAAAAAATAACCTTACCCGAGTCCCTGGCGGGGGGGCGAAGGCGGATTCTCAGCCAGGTAGGAGGCTCGGAGCAGGGATGGGCTGGCTTCGAGCCTCCTCATTGGATGAGGGCTGCCATGCCCCCCCCCCCGCCATGGACAAGGTGGCTGGAATCCTGGCTAATGGTAATGACCCGGCGAGAGCCAATCAGAATGTGTTGCATTCTGCTTGATTCTCGCTGGGTACTAATACTAATTGCAGTGCACTGTATAATATCTCCTTTTGTACATTTTTATAGGGCTGTTTTATATTTTTAAAAAGGTTTTCATAATTTCAAACTGTTAGGATGACTTATGCAGCAATTTAGTGATAGTTATACATAGTGCATTGACACTGATTTATTTATTGGGATTTTGACTGAATTTGACAATATAGCCGACTGACGGGCACCTTATTCATGGACCAGGTTCTGGCACTCTGAGGTTGAGAGAATTAAGGCAAAATATTACTTTATTGACGGTTATGTCCCATTGAGCAAACAATTCCATTAGGTGCTAAATTTGATGTAGTCCCTCGAGTATATCACCAGTGAGGACAAGTGTCTGAGTGAAGCACTTAGTCTATCTCGGAGCAGTATCCTGGTCTGCTATGGTCCTAAAATATCAACCTTTAGGCATTGACACTTGCCATCCATGGGGGTTAACAAATAGTATGCTATCTTTTTTTGGGGTGTAATCACTTGGGCTCAGTTGTAGGCTAGCACACCATATAGTATTAGCGCAATCCCTACTTTGCCCAGTGCTGTTCACAGTAATCCCGCAGGGCCTGTTGGAGAGAATTCTCCCAGCTCTTTTAGCTGGACTTTAGGAGTTTTAATTTCTAACCTGGAGAGAGGGACCTTTTCCCAACTCTTCCCATGTTTTTTACTGTGAATTGTACTGTTTCTTTTGACTTTGGAGTCTGACAAACTCCATAGGCATCATATTTACATTGTGACACACCACACCTTCAGTCAAGTGACACAGGGAAATCTTAGATTTCCCAAATGTTTAAATACCTTCTCTTGGTGAAACTGTTTCTGAGAGCAGTGAAAATGACTTTACTTACATTTTGTAACTTTCTAGACCTGGCACAGACTCTTACAATAGGGTGCTGGAGGGGTTAGTTGGTATCCCCTTGGTCTAGTTTCTCATGTAACATTTTTATGTTCTCCTTTCTACAATTCATGGCTGGTGGCAGTGGTTTACTTTTTCCAACCATTGTGTGTTTTTACTGTGGGCTGCAATTGCAGCTGCAGTCAGACACCCATGGGTGCCCATGTCGTCAAAATGGCACTAGTCTTCTCTTTTTTGCCATTTATTGTTGAAAATGTCCTTGAGATTTCCTCTTCATGCCAAACCAGATTTGATCCCTTTGTTCATTTTGTCTTTGGTGGGATTCACTGGTGAATCCCGTGTCTGGCAGGGAAAGGGAGGGAGGTGCCTGAAACTCCCTGGATGTAATCCCCTTGCTTGCAAGAAGGCACCCAGGCACCCAAAGGTGATTGGCCGGCAGTGGCATCTAGGCTGCAAATTGATGGGAGAAACCAGCATAAAAGGTGTGCCTTTTTGATTGGAAGGCAGAGTCAACCACTGGACGAAGGAATCGTAAGAAGTACTTGGAAGAGACGCTTGCTGCAACTCCTGGACTGTTGGTTTGCCTGGTGAAGCCCTGCTGTGTTGCCGATGCTCTCAATTCACCTATACTAGAGAAGCCCTGCAACAGATTGGTCCCACCAACCCAAGGGGAGAAGTAATCAATCCCAAAGCGACATTGTCTGGACATCCTCTCTGAGCTGGTTGTACTTGTTGCAGGAACCGAAGTGCCAGGGAAAGGAACACTAGACCAAGAGCATTGCTTTTAAGTCGGACCCAATCTCCAGGAAGAGTCTCTGGACTACCATGAAGCAGGACTGACCAAACCTGAGCCACCTCAAGAGTGCTGGACCCCAGATGCGCGGAAAGTCCATAGTGGTATCCGAGAATCACAGTGGTGTTGTTTGTGAGAGACGCGAGGAGATGAAAACACGAAGTACCGCTGATCTGAAGTTTGCCCATTGCTGCCCCGACCTTCCATTCATAGTGCAGGAGTCCCCAGATGTCCTCCCTCTTGTCTACATTACCTAGGCCCAGGAAAACAGGATCTGCAGACCTACACAGGCACAAAGGTACTCTAAAACTCTAAAGGAGGAATTACCTCTTGTTTTGTAGCCTTGCTCGCTCTCATTTGAAACTTGTCTTGGTTGCCCTTGCAGAGTTGCTTGCAGCTTTGCCCCTCACAAGCCTCCCAGTTTGTGGCCCTTCAGTGATATCATTTCTACAGACTTTTCTAAAAACATTGTGCAAGACTTTTACTTGCAAGAAGATCTCCAGCTCCCTTGCTCAACTAACATTAGATGTGCTCGCCCCCTGAGAGACTCTTCTTCCCTCTGACTTTGTGCTTTTGCCTTTCTCCCAGGAAAGGGTTAATTTACTTTGCATTGGAGGGTTCAAAAAGTACTTACCAGTTTGAGTTATTTAACATTTGTTTTTGGTCCCATATCTAACCTTTTACAACAAACTCAGTATTGTTATAAATGTACCAATGATGTCCAGTGTCCTAGCTATTTAAGTCACCTGAGGGTGTAGGAAGTGTCTGGGCACCATCCCAGTGGGTATCATCTGATTAGAGAAACTTAAGTGTGTTTTTAAATCTATTGTTACCTGTTTTGCTCCCTTCTAAAGAAGGCTTATTAAACTGACTGTTAAATTTATAGAAACCTGTGTATAAGTGTTTATAACGGTCATTGTGCAACTGTGTTACAACCTTACAGCTCACATTGACCCCTCTTGAGATAAGCCTGACTGCTCAGTCACTCCACCAACTTGTGTAGTACATGCTTATACCAAAGGTTGGGTTAACTAGTGCCAAGAGGACAAGGCTGGTGCAGTCTCCCACATGGTCCTGCATACAATCTTGCCTAACGGGGCCCATTGTAGGTACCCTGATGTCTGAACCCACATCCATTCCGAGTTCCCTGTGCCTATGTGATTCTGAAGAGGTATCGCAGCGGTGTTTGTATTTATGTAAGACTAAGCAGGGGCAATGGGGTTACTGTTTTAATAGTTATTTCCATGTTAAATAGTTCAAAAAAGATAGTATATTTAGAAACGATTTGTGATGTTTCTTTTAACAAGATGATTGTTATGATTTTTTTCAATTCGATTACAATATTTTTTTACATTTCTTTTGAGTGTATCTAAAGATGACATAGAGGGAACAACATAAGGATCAAGAAGTGGTGTCCACGTTATGTTCAGGAAAGCATATAAATTGATATTCAAAATATAAACATAGGATGGAATATATTTAATGTTCCTATAGGGCCAACTATCGAAGCCATAATTTCCAATGGTGTTGCATTGCAAATGGCATCAACCCAGAGCAAAATACAACAAAGCAAAAGAATCGAGTTTTATATAAATATACATTAAAACATAGCGCAAATCGCATTAATGGAAATATTCTCATTCTGAACACATCGAAATCTATCAGTGTCAGAAATGAAATCCATTGCAACCCAGTACAGTGCCAAAGAAAAGCCCTGCCACAAGAGATGCATCCAAAAGTCCCAAGCACAAAACGGGGAATCATAATTATTGACCTAAAGTACTTTAAATGCAATTCCCCAATCCTAAAATGTACAACATTGGTTTTCAAAATTCCTGATGAATCGCAATGTTTGAAACGCAGAAGGAAAAAACACTTTTTGGTCAACTAGCCGCTTGAGGCAATGAATGTACATTCAATAATCTTTTTAACATTCTATCCTGTTGGCAATTCAGATGGCCATTTTGTACAACTACCAATAGATCAGGCCTTCCTCAATGCTAGTTTTGACTGACAAAAAACAAATAAGCATGAAAACAGTCTTCATCAGGACCCAAACACATCTTTGTTCCTCTTTTTCATTTTTCTTTCCCCCGCCCACTTCATCATTTCTGCAGGATTATTTTGTAATTGACGTATACATCGCCACTGCATCAACTGGCGTGAAATCTTAGCCCTCAGTTCATCCCAAACAGATACGTCACACAAAGAGGTTTAACACTGCACCCTTAAGCAACTGGTGTAAATCACCTAATTTACTTCAGTAACAAATGATGTGCACATTAATGCTTTGATGGGAGCTACTTCAAGGTTCCATGCTCAATTCCAGGTGAATTACACAATATCACGATGGATGTTCAGTTATATAGGCGTCAAATATATTACTTGTGCTCCACTTTACGCATCTAGGTAATGCGTGCTGCAACCGCCATCAGTAACGGCCCCAGGGCAGCAACAGAGTGTTTCTTCTGTGTGAGACAGAATAGTAGAAGTGTCTGGTTCAGACATTACCGGAACATCTAATGGCAAGCAGTCAAAGAGCACCACCAAAAAACAGGTAAACAAAGTTGTATAAAACAGTCTGATGGATTGAAACGGCATTCAAGAAAATAGTGGTAGAAATTAGTACGTTTTCTATAATGCATTTAATACAGGAAACCAGTACCTGGGACCAGGATTCAAACCTGTGTAGCTATACATTGGCTGCCTTCCATACATGCACACACTTATGCTGAAAAATTATTTTAATAAAAAATGTTGCCAACAAATGGTATGGTAACTTTGCCATTATCTGAGCTTGGCTGAGGTTATAGAGTGAGGGATGGAATTTTAACTGTGTAGCAGTGGCTACTTAAAAAAAGAACCCATTAATGGAACTCAATTGTTGAATCACTGGATGTGTGCTTCCATGTGCAATTTACAACAGTCCTGCACAATGTTAAGGGCCTTTCTTACTAGTTTCTGCTCTACCAAGAGTGATAAGCGGCAGATTAAAATGCTGTTATGTGTGGATAATTGTGAAGTAAGTGAATGTATTGATTTATGGGGACACTCTTGTATTTTTCTAAGGCACCAGCTATTTCCCTTGGACTCCTGAAGAAAGTGATTTCTTGTACTGTGGAGGAACTGAACGTGGTACTAGAATCCTTACAAGAGACCTACTTTACATCAGTTCCAATTCTTCACGAACCTGCCATTGGAATGGGTCAAATTAATGTTATGCTTTGAAAGGAAGCAATATTACAAACCAGTCAAAAGCCAAACAAAGTTGGTGTGTCTTATTGATGTACATTTTACATGTCACTGGTACACAATTGGATATTGAGTAGGTGTATACTGACAGATGTGTAAAGCACTCGTCTTGTATTTGTTTGTTGTGGGTCGAATGTTACTGAATTTCAAATATTGTGTATTGCTTCAGTCATTTTTAAAAATGTACAAATCCCTCCATGAGGATTTTAAGCAAAATGGTGTGGAACCTGAATGTTCGAAGTGAATGCTTTACAAACCACCCCTCCTTTTCAGGGTACATTCAGGTTAGAGACATGCTCTTCAAAGCTTCCTTCCAAAGAACTTGTGCCAGGATTGAAAGGGAAAGTCGTGTATTTACCACTAGATCTGTACGAATGTTCAGAATCCGGGTGTCAGATGGCAGAGAAGACATTGTTTAATGGTGTAACAACAAAAGACAAAACAATTTGGCAACAAATTGTTGATTTGGAAAAGATGAAAGAATCACTACATTATATAAGGTAAGGAATAATGTGTTTTTACGCTAATCTTCAGATTGAGGAAGAAATTCCACTTCCTAATATGACCGCAGATGCATGTACATGATTTCAGCATGTTAGTCCTTCTTTTTATTCTTGTGAGGTATTTCTATCAAATGCAGCAAGTAAGGGTTTATCAGTTAGTTAATGAGAGAAGAGTTCAGAGCAGGGTTGTTCAACTCGAGGGCTGGAATCCTAGCGGGTTTTCAGGATATTGTTTGTTAATATTCATGAACAAAGTATATATATTTAGAATAACTGTATGCACATTTATTTCATTAATATTAATCAGGGGTATCCTGAACATCTAACATTTTTCCGGTCCTCAAGGCCTGGAGTTGGGCAACCCTGGTTTAGAGGTTTGATGTTTTCCAATACCTTTTCCTACTGGAAGAGGTGGCTGATTGGACAGATGTCGCTGTCCATGCATGTATTCCAAGGACCGATGATTCAGGACAAACATGGAGTATGTTTTCCACTTCTTGTTGTATGAGGATTTGTTATTTATGTAGCGCTTATGCGCAAGTGCTGTACATCGAACATACTAGCATACATTAACCATCTTGACCGAAGTTGGTAATCCTAGGCGAGTGAATTTTCCACTCATTCAGTGACAAACACACAGAAGATTGGTGCTCGTTTTCAAAATATCACTGGACGTGAGATGGTGCAGAAGGCGAAAGAAAATGAGGTATTCGAAAGCAAGATTACTAACATTCTTGCTAATGTGTAGAACTAAAGAGTACTGGTACAGCTACCATTAAGAGGTCAGGCGCATGCTGTGAAATGTAGGCTCACTGACCTGGTTTGTAACTCTGAGCAGTACAGAGTATGGATCGGATGATCTGATGGATTTCTATTCATGGAAGCAACCCTTACAAAATTGGGTTAGAGCACATGACGCCAGCAGAAATCCATGGAATGCAATTTGCAATGGACTCTATTCTTTTGTCTCATTTTATTACAACATAGTTTACTTGCTGTGTTGCATTTTATATGTAGCAAAGGGAATACTCCCCTTGGATGTGTTGCACATTTTTTGGGAGGAAGGAGTATCGGGCTTGAGGAGCGCCTCATATTCATATGCTTTTATGGGTGATTGATGCTCCGAAGTTTGAAGTTCTGCACAGCACTGCTTTGGAGTTGATCATTCATAAAGTGGTTGGAAAAAATTGTTATTGAACTAACAAACAGACTTTTTACAAATGGAGTTATTCTCAGAATAATTACTATGCTATAGAAGGAAAAGAGATCTCCATTGTACATAAATATTCTTAATTTCCATTCCAGTAAACATTGCAAATGTCTGGACCTCATGAAATGGGTCATAGTACACGCTTCATTTTGATGCATGTCATTCTGTCATATTAGAGCCCTACAAACAAAGCAAAATGGTGGCAATGCAGATAATATTTTGAATAGAAATATTCCTCTAAAGAGGATGAACTGTAAATATTAATAGCAGCAAATGTATCCAATGCATTAATTGACCAAGTCGTGTCCCAAAAGTGTTGAATCTGGATTGACTTTAAAGGGAAAACCTTTCTGTCACACCTACAGCCGAATCGCTGGAGGGATTTTCAGCAGACTTGCACAAGAAGCGAATGCCTAGTCCTGAAAATGTGCATTTGCAAATTTTGTTTTAATCAGTCCATTGTTTATTATTTTTTTTCTTCACAAATGTAAAAACAAAGCAATATAGCGTTGGGGGGTTGAGACGAGGCCTGTGCCCCTTGGCAATTGACGAGATTGACACAATTATGCCATTTGAGATTTTGTTTATAATGTCATGTGTTTTGGTATGCACATTGCATGTGAAAGGTGTACGTTATGGTTGTGAAGCTTACCATAAATAGCGATTGGTTTTGTTTTTAGATTTTATGCTGAAACCATAATGTTCCAATTAACAGATTTGTTTTAACTGAATTTCAAAGGTTTTTTTTATTAAAACAACTTAACCGTAATGTCCCCTGAGCAAAGTGTTTTATACAATAAAAACAAGTGATGTTTTCTAGTTATAAAGTACCTGTAGACAGAATGTTCATCAAATGTTGAAAATCAGTGATCCTGTAAGGTTGCTGGTCTAAGTCACTTTTGCATGCTGTACATTGCACTCTGAAGTAAACTGCACTGAGAATGGGCACTTGTGGCTGGCTGACATACCCCGGAGCAAACATGGAGGCGAGGTGAGCATTGGTGTGCTGCAGCATACTGGGACCTTCTACGCTCTTCCCCACCTGTTGCCCCTCCCTGGTGCAGTGCAAATATCTCAAAAGGTGTGTCCTAGGGCCTTGAAATGTGGCTTCAAGGGCTCTGAGTTTGTTCCTCACCTTGAGGTGCGTAAAATGACTGCTGTCTGGTCTTTCTAGACCACATTGATCGTTCGCAGATTTCAGGCAACTGTCATGTGTGAACAGGCTGAAACCCGGGGAAAGGGGTGGGTTGGTATCATGGAGCTGGCAATTTTCGGAGGGTCCTAATGGGTAACTGTGTAGAATGTGGTGAAGATTGGTGGGATGGTGTGGAATTGTATAAGGAAAAAACTAACAGATGTTCTGATTTACATAGATGGATATGTCTTGTTTGCTGTATTGTATGTTATGGGGCGAAATAAACCTTATAGTGATTGTATGATAACATTGTCAAGGAGGATTCCAAAATTGGACACATTGGTGCTTGTAAAGTTTGTCGTGGTTTTGTATTTAATTAGGAAACTAGACAAACTCTTATGTCTAGAAATAATTGCTAATTTACACACGTTACAAATTAAACAAAGTATGTGTAACTGCGTGGCATCAGTTGAAAGCCTGACTTCTTATACAATGAATATTGCCAAGTGGATCCTTCGGGGAGCCAGCCCAGAAATAATGCATGCAGTCTATTTGCTGGCATTTCAAGCATTAAATTAATATTCTTGAAGTGGATTCATGAAGTCTCTAACCTGTCATTGGGATTCTGGCCATGCATCCGATTAGAGAGAAAGGGAATCAGCCCGCTGAGAGAGACAGCTTCTCATTTGGAATCCAATCAGGGAGAGCAAACAATCCAAACAGGGGTTCTGAGGCAGATAGATATGGTTATTATTCTGCAAGCATGGCTGAACGAGCACTGGACCCTAATGAACACAAATGGCGTGTTTCTCGTCCCAAAGGATTCCCCCTGAAACAGTTGTGATTCGGTCAGTATGATTGGCATGGAAGAAAAAAAATGAAATGACTTGCTTTTTAGTGTAATGCAATAGGAGTCGCTTGCAAACGAACATAGATATGCATGAGGACAAATTAACATTTAACTTGCGAAGTAAATGCAAGTAGCATGCCCTGGACACTGCACATGATAAATGGATGGATTAGAATCATGATTAACACATTGAAATCTTACATATTACTGCTGTGTGCTGACTTTCATTCATCAAACAATATTCTTTCCCAATGTACCAGTCCTCTAGAAGAACAAAGTGCAGGGGAAATGTCACTGCCCATCCCTTCTCAAAATGTTCTTTTTTTAAATGTTAATAGTGTTGTGTAGCTACAAAGAATGTTCACATTCATTCATTAAAATAAAGCTTCACATTAACCATCATTATATTTCACCAGTTTATAACATATCGAAGGTAAAATCAACCCGTGATCTTGTTCCTTCTTCAGCATTTCCTAAAAACACCCAGTTTTAAGCACTTATCCTCCTAAACATACCAATTAAATAACTTGCTTCTTAGTTAATGTAATTTGTTGCATTCAATAAAAATGTTTTTAACGGTTCTGCCACTTGTTTTCTACAACACCAGCAGTGTCTTAATTGTCGCAGTATAGTTGATTGAGTGCTTGTGCTTTAACATGTGAAAAATGGTACATGGAGCATTGTCTCATTTTAGATTTAGGGGGCAACATGGTTGGATATCATGAAATAGCCATGTGTTCCTTAAACATATTGATACACTCCTCCAAAAATGTTTTCCCTTTTGACTTCACCCTAATTAAATTCCAGTCCTTACTCTGTTAATGAGCAATTTCCATTTAGTGAGACCCTCAGTCTCTACATAAGCCTTGAAATCATGGAGGAAGACATATTAATGCCTGGAGTTTCTGGCATTGATTTTCCTTTTAATCAATGCATGCATGGGCCTTTCCTCAGATGCAGCTATCTTACTGATAAAGGTACAGGCTTTAGTGCTAGTTGCAGGAAGTCGGGTGTGTGAACCCAATTCCCCATAAGTGCCTTCAATGGGGTTGCTTGTGGCACTCTCCGAATTGTCCTAATAAAGTGCACCTTCTGGTTTAGATAACCAGCACAGGTTGCTGTTTGTCCAAAGGTCCACATCAAACCGCTTTGTTGGAATAACCGTATCCTTTATGATTTCAATCATGGGGTGTAAGGAATACGCAGCTTGGTGGTTAACAAAGGACTGGATTGCAAAGGAGATTTGAAGTACCTTAAGTTAGTTCTGGCATTGAATTTCACGTATAGCCAATAAACCGTTCGCAAAGATTTTGAAGGAGTCACTGCATGTTGTTGGCTATTAGAACACAGAGTCGCATTTTGAGACTACATCTAGCAATTGATCTTTTGAAGACCATACATATGTAGGATCACTAGATGGGTGAATCAGAAAATCTTAGTTTTGTTGGCTATTCATTTGTAAGTCAATGAAGGCTGAGAAACATTGCAATGTGCAGCGTAGTCCCTGGAAGTCTATCTGACATTTCTAGTACACTTAAATCTGTGTATGCTAGCCAGGTAATTGGGAAGGCCCCCAACATTGGAGGACTGCATTTAACCATGGTAAAATATATATTTAAATCTGCTAAATATAAGTTAAACAAAGTCTTGAATCATGGTGTCCTCATACAGATTCTCTATGTAAAACAGTAATAAATCAATTGGCCATCTTTATAACTTTGCCCATAATTTATGTCAATCAAGCAAAAGCATCACTAAAGTCTATGGGCGCTTGGGTTAGTGGGCGTTGTTTCTGGGCTATGCTCTTTTTGCAAGTGCACTTCATATATGGGCTTTGGCAGCAGTTTGTCTACAGGCAGAGTGTTCCATAGTGGAGAAGAGCAGAGAAGGTGAGGCCCTCCAGTTATATTTAATCTCTGACTATAATTTACAGGCCACGATTTTCCAGATGGATAGAAGTGAGTAAAGGCACAATTCAAGTTCATAATTAGTTTCATGTCATAAAAACAAATCCCCAAAAAAACAAGGCCAAAATCATTTTTTTTGTCACCAAGTTGTTTGCACTTTAAGGAAATTGATGGGGGTTTGGGGTTAGGGAATACAATAAGTGTGGGGGTGGAGGGCAACGGGGGCTGTGGGGCATCTCACCCTGAATTTAGTGCAAAGAAACTAAACCTTTTCGAAATTTGAAAAATGAAATATTGATGTTTTGGGCATTATTTGCTTTTGTATATCAAAGTAGATCCCTTTTCATAACATATTTTACAGTAGGCTTTAAGGCTCTGGCTAATGGAGAATTCCCAACTGCAGTCGTATGAGGTATTACAGCTTCTCCAACATTTTACTTCATGTAGTTCTCCCACATGCTTTTTCAGGAATTGTATTGCTCTGTTTAGAACTCGCCTGTTTTAGTGCATAGATTGATTGCTAATGTGTGGTTGCTTTTGTTCTTATTCCCGATGCCACTGATTGATGTTGTGTAGACAGAGATGACTTTATTTTGCAAAATCCAATTCTGATATTTATGTTGGATTTTAGAAAGTTACATCATACAATATCGCCATAACAAACCTTTTGATTTTACTATCTGTCTACAAATGTTCATTACTTTTCAACTGAATGTTCAACTGAATGTTTGTTTCTGAACATCTTGACAGTTATTGATTTTCCCAATTGTTCTTTGTTTCACTCAACCCAGTATTTTTGATCAAATCTGTAGCATTCCGCCAGGTGAATTCTAAGTTGTTAGCAAAAGTATTTGTGACAAAATCAGGCATAATCCTTATGTATCTTAATAAAGAACCATTTCACGTTGTCAATGAAAGCTTCTACATCAATAGTTAGCAGTGTAAGGGTTTCCATTTCCCACTCATGGTCAACAGACAGTGATCACCTTTGTCACTATGTTTAATGTTTACATATTTAGCATTTTGCGTATCAGTCACTAGAAGAAATGTATTTATCACTTAATCATGATTGTGCTGTTTTTAAATAGGATAAAAGTGGATATCTCAGCCAAATATACATTTTCATCTGTAAGGACATAAGAGCCTTCTTCCAATTGTGTTTCAAAATACTAATCTTATATATATAAATACTGCTTTTTCAAGGCACCAAATATTGTTAAACTGACAATTATAACCCGCTTACGCAATTTCCAGTGGACAACTAAAGTTGAAGTCCCATCACAGGATTATATGATCCTTGGGGTTATTTAATCACCAATCTAAAAGGGTTTGCACGATTATTTTAGATAATTTTGTATTGGAGGGTCATACAAATTTACATAAGAATTTTGAGTTCATCTGTATTTAAAGAAAGAAATATCTGACATCTGCAAATGTTATCAGTTGATTTTGCTGGGGCAGTATTCTCCATATAATAGTGATTGACACATATGAAGAGGCCTGCCCTTTGAATGACCCATTAATTCCTTTCTGGACAGTTCATGAATAATAACAAAATCGCTCATCCCAAGGTGTGTTGTAGGTTCATTCTTCCCGAAGAACTTTTGGACCAAAGTTAACCTGTGGAAAGAGGTTGGTCATGGTTATAGTTTTGGTTGAAGCTTCATGAACAGCACCCTACCGGTTTGATTCCTGAAGAGAGAAGGGATTGCGAATCATAGGTTGGTATGTCTTGTGTTCCATCTGGCCTGGAAGTTTAACTCATTGGCCTGGAAGTTTAACTCATTGGCTAGAGAGCTATTGAAAATCGTTTTATAGGTGGGGGAGTCTATTGATCTTCGCTTGCATACTCTCCAGACTACCTCTCAGCACCCATCCACCACATACACTATGACGCATTGCACAGCACCTCTGCTATAAGAATGCAACTGTTACCCACAATAGAAATGTGGTCAAGCTGCATGCATAATCCCTCTCCTGCTCTCACATGCTCCCCGTACTACCTCTCAGCACCCATCCACATTCCCAGCTCAACATGTGGCTAGCAGGGTCTTGGCCACCCTTGCTTACCTTAGTTTTAACTAAAATGCACACACGTATTGTAAACCTGACATTTTTCCCATATCCAGACTTCTGGCACCTGAGTGTGTTGAACCGACAGTACGTTCGGACCATACCACATACCAATGGTGAAAGTTGCTATACAAATGCCAATTGCATATTTGCGTATCTGTCTAGCTTTTCTTGCTTATGCTGGCTGTCCATGTGTCGGGAAAGGCTACTTGGGTAGAGTTCTTGCATACTTTGACCATTTTATCAAATCCCCACATTTTGCATACGTACCTTGATCCTGAAGTTTCAACATGTGATTTCTCCTTCATTTACCTTTTCAATGATTCACTTCTGGCTCAGGAGTCTTGTTGTTCTCATTGTGCTTATGGAGTGCTGCATGTTTGTTTAAGGTAACATTTCTCTAGCATGTCTTGCAAGTGTACCCACTTTATTTGGTTTTCTTTTCTTACTACACTTTCCATTAATTTTCTTTGTCGTCTTGCTTTTTCGAGAATTCAGTGGACCTGCATATGTAAAGGAATCCTCTATCTCTCTATTTGATTTTCTATGATTCTAATACATGTTGATGGCTTAAAGCTTATTTCTCCTGTAGTATATCCTTTTCCAATCATGTCTCCTCAGAGTTTTTCTCATGATGTGTATCCTGTATATGCAATTCCTTAGTCACTCCTGACTGGATGTTGGTTTGCTCATCTGAGTCCTACATACCAGGTAGATTGTTGGAATATACCTTATCCTGAAGCTCTGTATTAGGTTAAACTAGGTATGCATGTCCTCTAGTTTCGCATAATAAGTTGTCACCAGCTCTAATCAGTGAAATTGCAATGAAATTCCAAATGTTCATATACTCAGCCGGTAGAATATTATTGAACCCAACCATACACCATTCCTGCTCATTTTTCTGACGCTCTGCTTTTACTTTTCCAAAACTGCCATTTCAGTATTTAAATGACGTATTTTTATTCTACCCTCCTCAGAATTTCAGAGGGGCCCAGCTTCAGAAGGTGACCATCTTGTGCCGATGGGTTCAGTGCAATCCTGCAAGGAGCCAATTATTGAAACAGAATCCGTTTTGCCAGTTTTAAATCTGTCAACCGTGAATTGACATTACCATTTCACAAGCTTAACTTAGTTGTGCCTTTGGCATGGCCAATTGCCAGAATCGTTATTTGCTGTGTGCTGGGAAATTGCGAGATATTCTTCAAGGATGAGAACATTTATGGATTTAGATATGCTTTACGTGTCCCTGGTGTTTCCTTGTAGAGCTGGATCTCAAAATATCATTTTGGGGGTAGTGTTTTTTTTTTTGTAAAAAAAAAAATTAGTGTTATTATTGACCTGCAGTGACTTATTGCAATTTGGCACGACTGTGATGGTATCAAGTGGCCAAAATCACATAGAACTAGAAACTAAGTTAGTCGCCCCCGGTCCCCTTCACTTGTGAAAACTTGAAAGGCCCCAGTGTTGTGTAAATCCTGACTAAGGCCTCTTGAGACCTTCCCAGTGTTAACAACGGGTGACTATAACCATAATCAAAGCCCCTCTTAGACACTGGAGATATTTTGCACGCTTTGGTGAGCTCTTGTCATCCTTCACGTTTCACAGCACAGATATATTGCACTCTTGGTTGTGCTTGATATACACCAGACCTTCAGGCATTTCTGATGTCCACTTTCTCACAGCACATATTGACCGGAAGGGCACCAGAAACACTTTGAAATTCATACTTCTTATTTTTGCTGTACATTGTTAAAGTTGGTAAGTGCTAAGCAAGAACTGAAAAAAATGTACAGCCGTCAGGAAAATTGGCAATATAAACAGCAAGATGCATATATCACTCCTCCGTTAATAGACAATGATTTAGTAAATAACTAAAATTATAGTAGTATATGCAACAGAGAAAATGGAGGTAGCATACTGTCACCCTGAAAGCTAATATTCCCTTAATCTTCATGAAAATAATGTCCTCATTGAGAAAAGTGTTCTACCCAAAAACTTTATTGATGTCTGTGCAGCTTTCTTTTCTTCCAAGGAGTCTTTCCCACATTCTTGGGGTCAATGCGAGAAGTGACTGTGGTTATAGTTGGGAGTTCTTTTGGGAAAGTCAGGTTTGGTGTTATTTCCCTTAGTGTTCTGATGTTGAAAAAGGTTACTTTCTGTTTGTTGATTCTACAGCGAATTACACCAAGGTGCTCTGCTCATTAGGAGTAATGGAGAGCAAAGAGCAAACAAACCCCAGTATGAAAGTCAAGCCACTTGGATTGCAAGAAAAAAACAAGCCACAAGAAATATAACATTGGCAGAAAGCACAACTTAAAACAGTAAGCAAGACACCAGCTACAGAACCAGGAATCTATATGTAAAAAATTATAGCAATGAGTGACCACATATGCCCAACTGGGCTGGTCAAGTCCAAAGCATTGTGCACGGAGAGCAGATGATTCAAAAGCACAAGCAGCCAGGTTGCAAGCCTACCACAGCATGGAGATCCCACAGCAGAGAGCAGATCTCTCCCCCCGTCCCCTAAATTCGCCTCAGGGGATGTCCAAATTCCAAGCAGTGTCCAAAGAGCCTCAAGCGGCGGCCTGAAGTCCCTACACACTACGTTGACTGCAGAGTTTATTTTCAGCATCATGGAAATGTGAGTCTTTTTATGTGCCTAGTTTCTTTCTTTTAAAGATGGGTTGTCGGGCAATTACCTGAGGTGGTGTGCAGTAAGTGTGGTTGATTTAATGGTTGTGTTGTCACCCAATTTTAAGCTCTGTATTTGATGTCGAATAATTTACTCGTGCTCTACTCAGCAAACACTGAACTGCAAAAGGGCATTCCGCAAATCAAGTGTGTTCCATTATTGGAGTTTTGAAAGTGTAATTAGGTGTTGGCATAGCGATAGGTGACACTAAAATCAATTACAAATGTTAGAGGACTTATACATGCATAGAATTAAACAAGAGGAGGGCAGCGTGTGATGCAGAACTCTACAAGTGTGCAGGTAGGATTGAGAGCAGGTTTTAAGAAAGATATAACAAAATCTGTTCTTTATGAGTGAGTATGTATTGTTGGAAGTGAGATGTTTTTAAAGATATTGCAGGTGATCTTTCTGAAAAGAACGTAGATATCCAGTCAATGGCTGTGTTATGGTTGTGCTAAGGAATCACGCTGGCCAGAGTGCTAGAAAGTGGTAAGTCTCAAAGCGCAGACAGATAAGGGCTCTTTCTGTGGTACAACCAGTGGTGCTGGAACAATTTTCAGGGTGGGGGGTGGGGGGTGGGGGGTGCTGGCCAGTGGCATTGCAACGCCAAAATTACAGCCTTAACAATACTGGTGCTAGGGATCCGCAGAGAGCAGTAAATAAGGTAAGTGTTTTCATCTAAAGCATGTGTTTAAAGGATTGCCCTTATGAAATCTTTGAAAAATGGGTCCCGGTGTATTTTAAAGCACCTTTCAACATTCCTATGGTGTAAAACATGATATGGTCGAGCATTTTCTATTATAGAGAGCATGATTTCTATTGAAATTGTCTTTGTACTGAGAATTCAACAAAAACTTCCAATGGATAACCAACAAGTATTTCAAGAGTGAGGAGTTAATAACTTTTTACAATTTTAGATGGTCAGTTTTTAAATACAGATCTGATTAGGATCTCATAAATTAATCTAATACCCCACCATTTTCAGCACTGCCTTGATGCATTAGTCTTCTGTAGTACTCAACATGTTTTGAAATCTCTTAACTGTTTTGCACAGTTATACCTCTGGATGAATGGCAGGAATAGTGTGTGCTAAGTAAAAATATAGCCCCAAAGCAGAACATTGCAATGGGATGATGCCCTTCAGAATACCTAGCACACTATTTTGTGGATATTGCCAAGAGCCTTGCATTGTAATATTGTACAGTTGTAAGTAAATATCAAAGGTATCTACTCAAATAAAGACGGTTTAACAGTACTTGGAGCATACAGCTCAAAAGAGCACCACTAACACATTAATGCTCTAAGAGTAATATTGAATATTGGCATATTATATGGGATGCTGAAAGACTGTTTTGTAAAGCTGCCTAGTCTATGTAGGTTATTTAAAATGGCCACCCCCATTAAGGTCCTTTACGAGTGAAGTAATTGCTTTAATCTATATAATACATTTACTCAGAGCTATGCTGATGATAACGCCAATATATTTTCATAACTCTGCTCTAAAAGAATCACTTATATCTGTGTACTTGAAAATATCCAAAGTCCATTGAACCCTGCTGATTGGAAGCTGCTCCAAATCGGCGGCTAACTGGTTGTGATCATTTCTGGGCCCTAGGAGAGCAAGGGTTGTGCAACGTTATTTTAAGTCAGAGGAATCGGTGTTTCACTGCAGAGTCCCTCCGGGCTCTAGTGTGTCTCCCTTGCTCTATAACCTCTATTCTAAGCTTTGATGTTCTGGACAGCCTGAGTGTCAGCTTTTCAAATTATGTGAACAACACCCAGATCGTCCTGGAACTCTTGGGCTCTTAAGAGGCAGACTCATGATTGGTCACTGAAGTGTACAATGCCATAAAAACCTGGATGCAAGACAACTATCTGGCAATCAATGATAACAAAACGGAGATCTTGATTGTTGGCAGTACGATCAAACGCAAAGCTCTTGCACCACAATATGATACACATTTAGTGGGGGAGTCACTATTTAGGTCTCCAGATCAGTTAAAACATTGGGTGTTAAGTGGCTAATATTAACGCCAACTGTACTTACACTACACATCAGCTGTGGCAAATCCGACCCTACCTTTCAGAACGAAACAGAGCTTTGATAGTGACAGTCATGATTAACTCTAAAATTGATTCTAGTAATAGCTTACTAGATGGCACTACTGCGGCCAGCTTAAAAAAAAAATTCAGGTAATATAAAATGGTGCTGTACATGTAGTGTGCGGTTTGGGGCACAGAGAACATGTTTCTCATGCACGGAGGAAGCTGCATTGGCTTCCCGTCCGCGAAAGGGTCCACTTTAAGGCATCCTGCTTGGTCTACAAGTGCCTTGCTAGCACGGCTCCAAGATACCTTCAGTCACGGATTACGAAGCAGCCTTTCAGACGCACCTTGCGCTCTAATGATAAGGATCGCTTATCAAACCCTGCTTTAAGCTGAGGTGATACAGGGATCTTAGCTTCGATGCCTGGGGGCCAAGAATCTGGAATGGCCTCCCTGTTCTTATCAGACAATTGCCATCACTGTCACAATTTATGAAAGGTCTCAAAACTCTCCTGTTTGATGGATGTGGCATGTGGGCTAGTGTCACACTGATTATTTGACTAAAGCCAAATTGGGATCCCCCCCCTGCACTCTTCCACATTTTGCCTGTTTTCTGTCTGTACTGTCTGTGTAAGTGCTCTGAGGCCTGCGGGTTAGTTGGCGCTATACGAAAACACACTAGAATAGAGTATGCATGATTCACTTAAGGCCCCTTGCACTTTATAACAGCCACATAGTTTCAAAGTTTGAATCATGAGCATACCCAAACTAATTCGGAGCTATGCTCCTGATAACATACTGCTCTTAATTTTCTGCAAGCTCCCTCAGAGCTTGTTTTCTGTATAGCACTCAGACACTCCAGGAGGTAATAATATAAATAAAACTGACTCAGTGCTGCCCTTGATCCCAGCTATGAGCCATTCAGATCTCCAATTGGTATAATGCACACAATCACTCACAGCTCGGTTCTTCATAACTTCCAAATGCTCTGCTATTGACACTACCTATATTCACCCCGAACTATGGTCTATATAATGAAAGGACTCTAATGTTGGAAATTTGGATGTTGAACTTTAACTTGATGGTTAAAAAGTAATCGCTCAGATTTGTCATGTAAGGATATTTGCTAATGCATACACTTTTTCTGGAGTTTACCCCATATGTTTCTCTTAAAAAAATGTTGGCCAATGGGGCACTATTAGTTACTGGAATGGAATACCCACTGTAGGCACAGATTTGCAACATTACCCATGTGTATTATTAAAAGCACAGATCTGTTAGCAAAAGGAAAATCAGTCTGTTTTATCCAGCATGCTCAGAGATATACACTACTCACCCTTTTATTACAGACACATGAAAGCAAATAATGTACAGCATAAATATGCTGAAAGAGTCATTTTCTGAAAGGCTTGTATAATTGAGAAGGGTTCGCCACCATACTAGTGTGCATTAAGCCTGCTCTAGATAAATGAGATTGTGGAGTCCACATCCATTCAGCATAACCTGATCCTTTCAGGTATTGCAGTCCCCCTGCTAAGATGCACAGTTACTGCAACTGAAGGGAATACCGACTCTGCTGGAAGGTTCTGGCACTAGCGTTCCATTACTGTCCCATAAAAAGACAAACGCCTGTTGAAAAATGCAGAACATTCTCACAAAGAACAGCTTGAGCACCCGCCCCCTGTGAGCCAACAAAGCATTGGGCATGCCACACTCCAGGCCAGCCTGGTCCAACATGCATGCTTAATTCCCATCATGCTGCTGCAGTGGTATGCCACACACGGCTCTAGGTGAAACATGCAATTATATTTTGCATCAAAGCTTAAATCTTTCGCCTAGCATAGAAAAAAGGAGATGGGGCCAGGCACCCAAATGTACCAGCCTCATTGGCAGCTGGTACATTTTTTTAAATTGGGGAAGGTTCTAAATTTCCCACAAATATGCGAGTGACGGTGTGTAGCCCAAACCTACCATGGTGGGCTTGGGAAGTTCTCTCTTGAATGAGTTAAAATGTAACATTATACATCACTCTTTTTGTGAAACATTGGGTAAAAAGACAGTTTACTATCGGTTTTGAAGAGTAACTCATGAAAAAATCCAATAGATGCAAGCCCCCAACAGTGCAAGCATTATTACCCAACTCACTTTCATGATGCATTTTCCCACAATGAGACAGTATAAAAACATTTTCATACTGGCTTGTGCCCATATATCTATGTTGGCTTAACCAATATGTGGCAATATTACCATATAACAAAATACTCATGCTTGCACTATACAATAATTGTAACTGTTTATTTGTAAAACACGTACACACAAGTGAAGTGCTTCAAAACATAAGGAAACATGTCCAACATCATGGCTCTGCCAATGTATGGCAGGACCCCCAGATAGGAATGTGCTCATGTTGGTTTTGCCAATAAAAATTCCATGCCACAATAGGAAAACATGTCCAAACTGGCTGAACCAATTTAGGCCGGTCTAGACACGTAATAATGCTTGAGTCATCACACTGTCATTATTTTTTTTTTTACTGTGCATATTTGATCAAGCAGAGATGATTCACCCAGAGAACCTGGCCTGGGACCCCTAATGTGGCCACGGAAAGGCAGACACTACCTTATCCTGACCCCGGGGTTGATGTTCTGTGGGTGGATCACATATGGGGGGGGACGTATAGAGGGGCAGGTCAGGTTGAATGGGGAAGACCCCTTTAATAGCTTTACCTGAGACCCGACCATTCTAAGGGCTCATTGTAAGACTGAAATTGGGGGGGCGGGAGAAGGCCATTTGAACATTGGGGATTTCAAATCCCATAATTCTAAAAGTACTGGGTGAAGAAGAGGGATGAAGAGTCCCTTGATTGGCAGTTGCAGGTTAATGATCCACACATGAGTGAAACTGGGAAGCGTAAAAGGTTCCTTCAGTTGTCTGCCATAGAGTAGCAATGGAAGTTGGAGTGGTTGCAGTAGCTCCACATTGCAGATGCAGCTGATGGAGAGTAGAGATGCCAGAACCGCCATGTTTTGCACTATGGATGGCAGTTCTTCTGAGGGCCTTCAGAGACTTGAGGTGCAGAGATTGTGCAGCAGGAAGCGTTATTTGAACAAGCTTTCCCCCTGAATATCGTGGTTGCAGAGGTAGCTCTGTGTAAAGCTAAGAAGCCTTCCTCCCAACAAGGCAGACTCTGGTGGCAGGCGAGCACCATAGGGCGTTTGGAGCACGAAATGCTTCTGTTTTGCTCAGCGTGGGCCAAGTAAAACCAAGCAAGGCTGTTTTCCATGCTGTCCGTAGTAGAAGAAGCCAAGAACCCAAAAGCAGCTTGGCGAGCGGACACGCACATCAAACCCAGAGAGTGCACTTGTATGTTGTGACCCCTGAGTGCTTCATAACTGCCTGCTGGCCCGAAACAGGTCTTTTGAATATCAAACTGATACCTCAGTTTCTGCCATTTTGCTCTTTTTGTATGTCAAACTGATATAAAGCAGAAAGATTGTGCTCACTTGGTATCCAAAATCATAAAGTGGAGAAAGAGGCAGTATAATAACTTGGCAAGCAGACCAGCAGAATATCATTGGGAATTGAAAGGTTAAGGCGCTTACCAAGAGTACAATGGGGTAATATTGCTAGAAATGAACATAAACAACCATTGCCAAAGACAAGAGGGAACAATTAAGAAACAAGTTGTTTGTAAACCATATTATCAGAGGAAGAAAGAAGCAATAAAGGGGGCTGACCGAAATAGGTATTGTTGAACCAAAGGGGAGCAGAAGTGGGGGAAAAAAGCCATTGTCAAAACTTGGTTAATGCAAGAGGGGCAGGAAGGTTGTCCTTCTGACAAAACGTATTCGGGAGGAGAGGTGCATAACCTGCATTGCATGTGGCAATCAAAAGTGTAAAACAAACACCAATGTGTCTCCTGTTTTCCCAAAAGAAGTAGTCCACATTGTTGATAAAATTATAAGACATTTTGAGTTGTATGAAGACTAGCTTAAACCATAGGAGTATTTGCTGAAGTAGTAGTTTTGCTTATCCTGGCAAGGAGTACACCAGGACAAAAGGACCTTGTAGTATAGGCCTGGCAGGTGAGTGGACCAGGCAGAAGTCATTGAAGTACTGTGATGTGGTTAACATTTTTGAAGAAGTGGCAAGACCACAAAGGCACATTGTGATTAGCTGTGGAATCATCCTGACAAATCAATATTGCCAATGCACGTATTTCTGAACTGTTGCAGAGTTATCTTGGTGGACGTATTTTTGTTTATAATGACTGTTTAAGAACATTTTTATTGTCTGAGAAGCAGTTATGTCTTTTGAACTGTTTGTTGAAATCCTGATTAAATCTGAGGAAGGGAGACACGCACAGGCTACAAGGAGAAACAATTACTTGATCTTGACTGTAACTGTTAATGTTGTTGTATCTGAATTGCCATATTGTACCTTATTGAGTTTGTTATATGTACAAGTGTGAGGGACATAATCCTCTTGTTAGACTGTTTCCTTTAGTTTATTTGAGGCTGGGAAATCCTCTGCAGGGTAGGGATAGGGAGGCATTTATCAAACCCTTTTTGAGTTTAATAAAATTGCATTGTTGGAAAAACCTTCACCAAGTTGTCCTCAAAATAGCAAGAAATTGCTAAACTGCTGCCCAAAATGCCAGTTTAACCACGTAATAAAAGTTTTCTTTATCATAGATGCCCAGTAAAATGTGTGATGCCTGCCCCCAAGGGCTCCCAGGGCCTCGCACACATTCACATGAAACATTTCACTCATGATTCACTCACCCACACACAGACTCTTGCATTCGCTCACATGCACCGCGCATGCAAAACATTCAAATTGCATTCTACCGACATGCACAAGGAACATTCGAAAGGGCGAGTACTGTGCTGGTTTGCTGTGGAAATCACTGTGGAATACCCTCCTGTGCCCCGCGTTTGCTGTGGAGTGTTGACGTGGGTAAACAACTTTTCGGAGGTGCGTGTGCCTTTAAGTCAGCAGCAGGTGTATCAGCTGACTTTAAAAGAGCCGCCTCCACGCCCTTGCGGCGTAAGCCCTCGGCGAAAGGGCGAGTACTGTGCTGTTTTGCTGTTCTGCGTGTTTTGCGGCTGGAGACTCTGTCGGACTGCTTGAATTAAACATCACGCCTGCTGCGGTCTTGATGTATGCCGAGTCCTTGATACAATCTGTTCCAGCAACATCGACTCTGATGCACCTTGCTAAGACACGCGCACAAACCAGGAAATGGACTTCAATGGACGCACACCCTGACTCTGAGAAGACAGCTGTAGCTCTCTGTGGGGAGGGGAACCTAACAACTGTAAGTACTCTAAGCACACAAGCCATCGCTGAGATAGGCAACGCTACTCGGCCAATGGTCGTGGTTGATATTAACAATGCTGAAACAAACGTTGAACACGCTTATGATGCCCCAACACATATGGCTTTTGAGCAGTGTCCACCATACAATCTATCTAACAGCACTGACCTTAACTCAGGGTCAGTGTGTTCAGATAGCTTAGTGAACAATGCCTGTCATGTTAACCACGGCTCAATGGCAAATCCAAAGTCTGACCTCACGGAAGAGGCACTTGTGTCAACGTCGGTCGCTGATCATACTCGAAAACACAGCGGTATCGACAAAAGTCGTCTGAATACACTGTGTTCTGTGGACTCTAACACTGGGGAGATCGGCGTAACGAACCTTATGGAACTAGATGACTGTAATAGCAAATTACACGTAACACACATCAACCCTGAGACCAGGGTTGATAGGGATGGAGGGAACCCACTATCTCCTTGTTGTATGTCCACTGATGCTGTAGCTTTTCTCAACCACGACGGCTTTTTTGACAATGAAGTATCGGTCATACCAACAACAAATACATCCTCAAAGAAAGATTTGAGCAGAAAGGCACCAATGCTCTCTGCAGTACCTAACTTGGAAGCTCGCACTGAGGCAGCTACAACACAAGGACCCGGGAACCGTAGACCTTCATTAGACATCGCCAACAAGCTACTTATTGATCTAGCACTAATGACTAAACTCCAACAAAACCGACATGTTGAAATAGCGAATCAAGGTCACATGACGATCATAAACGACCAGTTAGAACAAGTGATGCATGAAGCGACACAAAGCGGCCCCCAAAGTGTCACACGTACAGCAACTGTTGGAACTAAACGCAGTTGGACCAACACAGACAGTTTATCACCGCTGCGCTGCTCTCAGGTAAAAAAGCCAAAAGTTACCTCCACTTCAGATCTCCTCAATGATAAAACGAGTTCCGAATCTTCCTCAGTGGAACCCGTTGAATGCTTTAAAACCTCTAGACACCAACACCTACAAAATACTTCTGCCTCAGAAACTTCTTCGTCTGACTCCTCGATTATGGAGCGTCCTTACCCTAAAATCAGATCTTGCAGACGATCAAACTCCTCAAAACAAGTACGTATGCCCAATAAACAAGAGATCCCCCGAAATGCACCTGTCTCTAAAGACCTACAAGCTGTCATCATAGCATCTATGGCAATTTCCATTGGGCCTTTTCAAAAACTCTACGAGCAGATGAATGAAAACATGAAAGATCTTACAACCTTAACTGCCCTTCTCAACACAAAAATAATCGAACTAGAAAGGAATGAAACGAAACATCATACCAAATTAACCTCTACTAATGACAAAATTGACCGTATTCTAAACTCTGTCTGTAGCTTTACTGCAAACAACAATGAAGACAAAAAACTGCTGGCAGAAGTAGCACGGGAAGCCTTAAAACTTTTCAAAGAACATCCTGGGAAGTCGGTGTGTAACACAAACTTGGAAGAAACTGATTCAGTTAAGACGCATAGCGACACAGACAGTGCGTTTGATGCAACAATTACAACACAGCAAGGAAACCGAAACGCGATGAGCTTTAACTTAGACACCCAAAAACAAAACATAACGACTCAGTCGGACAAGAACGCAAACAAGACTGGTGGTCCACACTCACAGAAAGAGTGCGTTCTCTCTGTGTCTAATGTGTGTGATAAAGACTCCTCCTTGCAAATGATAGCCACATTTGATGAGATGGTTGAAATTAGCAGCCAACCATGCAATCCTGCAACTGCTGACCCTCTACTGGCATCATCTTCAGGAAGCAAACCGGTCTCAAAGCAAAAGGGTGCAAACGATGACATAATACCGACAACGACCTCCGCCAGTGTGGAGGTATACGACATATTCAAAAAAAACAAACGGCTGTCAAAACCAGAGCACACACTCTCTGTTGGGAAGTCTGCCAACTGCGAGAAAAAATCTAAAAACTTACCGTCCAATAATATGAGACGTGCAAACGGTTCCAGAAAATTTCTGCGAAACCTGAAAACAGTGAATCTAACAGTTGCTGGTACGAGATGCAACTTCTCCAACCCTGCCAACCCAAAAACCCTCCAAAGAAGTGCAAACACTAATGTCAAAACCTGTTCTCCCGAAAGAACTTCAGATGATGATCTGGATTTGATAAATCTATCTATATACGACGGTGATGAAGTAAACCAAACAGACGAGCTGATAGATCTTGCAAACGAGAGCTTACCCTCACAACATGTAGGAGTGGAAGCCTCCCATCCAAGCAATAACATTGAGAAGGATCAGTCTGACGTCTTACTTGATACTCAAAAAGCAACAAAGACACGACTCACATGCACGATCATCAGTGCTGTCGACACGATCTCTGACCTGAATAACAACCCGGACTCACCATTTGTAACAATGGCTGAAAGACGATCCAAACTGGCGGCCATAAGCTCCAAAGATCTTGAACCTGTAACAGGCCAATCAATGGTTTCTCACATGTCCGCAAAAAAGGTTACTCCAACGATCCCCGAAGCAAACGGTAATCCTGACTCACCTTTCGAAACACTAGCTGAAAGGCGGCTCAAGCTGGTGTCGAAGAGTCGGAAGGACCTTGACTGTGATAGCAGTCAGGTGGAGGTCTCCGACAAACCCACAGAAACTGGAAAAAGTGGCTTGACTAGTTCAGGACGCTCGACCCACCAATGCCAACCTGTGTACAAACAGCTGAGAGACGAAACTAAACCAAGTTCTAAAAACACGATGTCTAAATCAAAAATAACAAAAAAGAATCTTCTTTTGAAAAACTAATTCTAGAAAGACTTGACTCCTGTGATAATATGATCCTAAATCGACAATACTTATCCAAACTATTTTACCTGATACCAAGTCTGCGAACACTCAACTCTGATGATGTGAAAATAGTGGAGTTTCACTGCGAAGAAAGAAACGATATGGTGACTCTACACCTTGCTTCCAAAATTATTCGCGAGATACTGCTGGATGCGGTACCTGCACTTTTGTCCCTAGGCTTCGACCTATATCCACAGAGCCTAGTTGACAAAATGCCAGAGCCTTTTCTAAATAATACATATGACAAAGGCCAGGAAAATCTAAAGAAAAGAACAACTTCGAGCACAAAATCCAAAGAATACAAAGACTCGAAATCCGGCACATCAACTCGAACTGAGACCAAACCAATGGACTCAGAACTAACTCAGTTCTACTTAAATGACCAAATCCAAATAACTGTTGAAGGTCTGAATAAAAACGTCGGAACAACTCAAAAGAATGACGTAGAAAATGGAAACTGGGCATGGTTAGCTGCAAACCTAAACAACAAAAACCATGATTAACGCTCAAATCGGAGTTCACCTCAGTGCTTTAATTTCGGATCTTGGAACACACAGGGTTTTGTTCACCTATTCAACTCCCCTTGGATGAACAACTTAGACCTGATTTGTCTACAAGAAACCTGGCTGACAACCTGTCCGCTGTCGCCTGCCTTCGAGATAGTGGCAAATCCAGCCATTAAGCCACCCAAAGGTAGGCCTATGACTGGCCTTTTGATAGCGGTCAAAAAAGATCGCGGACTCAGAATAATCGAGACAGAAAATGTTTCATCGTATATACAAATTGCTAAAGTGGGCATTACCTCCCTCGACAAATCAGAATCCATGTACATAATTAATCTCTATTGGAATCATACTACAACTGGTGCTGTCAAGTTTATAGACCAGGTGACCGCTATATTGGACAACCTAATGGAAAATTCAAGCAGACCATCGATTCTTCTTTGCGGTGATCTCAACGTAGACTGCCTGAATTTGAAACTGCGTCAAAAATAAACTCCGTGAACCACAAGGTCAATGAAAAAATGGGACGGCTTTGGATGAACGAAATGAACTTGAGAAACCTTACACTTTTGAATGGGAACACACCGGGTGATATCCCGGCACAGCCCACATGGAGACGAGAAAATCAATCTTCAACTATAGACTATCTCTTCGTGTCTGAAGACCTTGCAGCCAAAGTACATCGGCTCGAGATCACCAAAATGAAACATAGTGATCACGACATGCTAAAGATGTCATTCAATGCCTATAGCCAGACATCCCAACAACTATGGCTCCATGACACCACGTACCGATCCGGAAGAATTCGCCTTAACTTTAAAACCAAAGATATAAACTCGGTAACATCTGCTTTGGAGGACACTCCAGGCGAGATTGAATATCAACACCTGCTGATCCAATTTGTGGAACGCAAACAAGGCCTTAAACAACAAAAAACACAGCACAAACATAAGTTTGATCTACAAGTATTGCAACAAAAACGAACTCTACGTAAAGAAATAAGGATGATACCCAGAAGCAACAAAGAAATATACGACACAGCCAAAAAACGTATAACGCAAAAATACAGAAATTGGAGAAACAATTACTACGCTACAATCCTGCAGAATGACTCCGAAGAGATGATGCGCAAGCTCAAAAATAAAAATAAAAACTGCCCCACAAATAGCACTACAAGTATCTCCAATTTGCCAAGAAACTTGGGTAAAACACTATACGAACTTGTTTAACACACTTGAAGTGGAAAATAAAAGCACAACCGAGCATAAAATCCCGTGGATACTGGAGTTCGACATAAATGACATCACAAACTCAATTAAGAACTCCAACGCATCAAGAGCTCCAGGGCCGGATGGCCTCACGAACCACACAATGAAACAAAACCCGAAAGAATGGGCAAAGCTCTGTTTACTCCTCTTCGAAAGAATAAAAATAAAACGAGCTACCCCAAGATCTTGGAAAAATGCCATAATTGTGCCAATCTTCAAAAAGGGGAACAGACTGGACCCGAGAGACTATCGACCTATCGCCTTGTTAGATGTAATAGGAAAAATCTATGCAACTCAACTTCAACAAACCGTAAAATCGTGGGCACTTAAAAATCATCGTAATGACCCACGACAAGCGGGTTTTGTTAAAGGCGTAGGTTGCGGTCTTAACACCCTCTTGCTGAATCTCTTAAAAATGGAGTCAATGCGAACTAACACTTCCATCTATGTTGCATCTATCGACTTTTCACACGCTTTCGATAGTGTTGACCGCCACATTCTGTGGGAAAAACTCAAAGCTTGGAAGTGTCCAGCGGATCTTATAGACGCAATAAAAGAGCTCCATTCTAACACCACTGTGCAAGTCAGACTCGACCAAGGAGGTTCCTTATCCCCTTTGATTCCATCCAACCTATAAAAGAGTGAAACAAGGATGCCCCTTGGCTGCAATTGTGTTTAACCTCTTTATTTCCGACATAGGGGACGCATTAAACGAGGTAACAGCTTTTCCACCTAAAATTCACAGCTCGCAGTTTGGTCACTTGTTGTATGCTGATGATCTATTAATCCTGGATGTCACACCGGTCGGTATACAGCGAAAACTAGACGCCTTAGAAAGATACGTAATGGAAAACAAGCTCTGTTTAAATAAGAAGTAATGCGAAGTCTTGATATTGCGCAACCTGTCAGCCTATCAAAAGAGATCAACCCAATTTGTGTGGTACCTGGAAAAAAATACCGCTCAGGATCTCCACTCACATAAAATACTTGGGATCCATAATAAGTGCACACATAAATGACAATGCTTGGGTTGAGGCCACCAAAAGGAAATGTCAACAACTGGCTTGTCAGGCCGCGATCATAAACAAAAAATTTGGGAAATTTTCTATAAAACCTGTGATCAATTTCTACAGACAAAAAGCAATACCGGCCCTGATCTATGGTGCTGAAAATATGTTCGGCTGCTCATACGAGTTATGGAACACACTTGAAAACAACTTTTGGACCAGAGCGTTACACATCTCTAAAGGATGTCCGACTAGCAACATAAGATTTGAACTGGGACTGACCTCCATACAAGCGAGAGTTTCCTGGAATGCTTTAACTCTATACAGGAAGTCACAGCTCGCCAATGCAGCCCCTCCATTCAATATAATACATAAGCCGGACTCAGAGCCCGAATACACAATGCTTGCTAAATGGAATCGGCAATGCACTGAAATTCTGGACGCAAATGACATTAACATTACTACCTTACTTGAAAATCCTGAGAAGGCCAAACGTAAACTATGGAGCGCGGACTGGCATCAAACCTGTACTGACAGATCTAGCTCTCGTCTCTTAAGAGAAGTACCACCAGAAGCCAGAGAACTAGACAAACTACAACCGTATCTGACGCAATTTCCTGATCAGAACTCAAGATTACCATATCTGCACTTCCGGCTCAATCTGTTCATGACAAAAGACCGTACAGGAACTTGGCTACGTAAGGAACCTGTCGACTTAATCTGTCGCTTTTGTAAACGTTCGATAGAGACACTAAAACACTTGACGTTGTTCTGCCCTGAATTTCGCTCCTTGCGAACAAAGTTATTCGGACCGCTCTTTGAGGCACGAAGTACCTACACAGCTGATGATTGGTGGAAAGTTATGTTTGAGGGTGCTGACTGAAAAATTTTGTTTGGTCTAGTTCAACTGTTGAAGGACTTGAAAATCCGGCTAAAAGAGCCGATCTAGATAGTAGGAGGAGCCGACTGATAAAGGGTCTAAACAACATATGTTTGGTGAAAGAAGTAGGAAGAAGTGTATCTCGCTATCTGTTTTTTAAAGGTTTTTCTTGTAAACCATATAAAACTAATAAAAAAAAATATATATATATTTACGTACATATACAATTGCATCTGGCGCACACACTCGGACATACACACATACATACATGTTTTAAAGAAGGCTTTCTTGTTTCCATGAGCTCAAAGCTTCATCATTTCTCCAGGCCTCAGGGCTGAGGCGTCCCACCCCCCCACCCCACCCCACCCCACCCCTCCTCCCGGGACATGCAATGGCAGGGCACCAGCACCCTGGGGGCTGCAGGCGCCCTTACTGCACCGATTATACAGTGTAGAGGGATTGTGCTACCCAATCCAGTTACTATCCCGTTAAATGTATATCGCTATTGTGAGGGACCATAGTGACAAGTAGTTATGGGTGAAATGTCTTCATTTTGCTCGAAAGAGTGAAATGGTGTCCGAACCAACAAACTTGCCTGAGCATCAAATCCACTCACAAAAAGTCCACAGAAGGCGGAAAAAAAAGCCTAGCAATTTCAGCTAATCTGATTGGTTGAAATATTGCAGATCAATTTGATTTACTAAAACACTTGTGAAACAACTATATCAAAAGATGCAGAAAGTCTTGCATTCCATTCTGGGAGGTTGACCAGAATCTGATGTGGATTTCACCAGTTCTTAAATGTGGAAGTCATTCAATTTGTTGGGAAATCATTATATTTCCATCCTTAAAGGTTTTGAATTAAATTACTTCCGTTGTAGAAAAAAGTAAATAGTTGGAAGAAGTCGGGAACAAAATGAAGTGCACCATTCTGGACTTCTCGAGACATGCAAGGCAAATTAAAAATCCCTCTGCAAGTTTAAGAATTCTTCTGAGGCATTAAAATCGGCAGGCATATTTTAAACACACTGCAGTCTATGGAAGTCTTTGACTACTTGGCTCTTGTTTTTGAACGTTTTTGAGGATATTTTCTTACTACATACAATACAAAAGGCTTGACTTGAGCACTATATCTCGTCTTCAATCTACCTATTATCTCACATGCCCCTACTCTCAAAGTGTGGTAGCCCTACTGGGAAGTGTTGGTACTATCTGATAAAAGTAGTGCAGAAAAGTATCATGTAAGCATCTCCAGCAGTAAAGTTCTTTGTTGGATTAAATTTATAGAAGCCCTATTGATATAAAGAAGGCGAAGTCTGCATGGATGTGGGTCCACACTGCAAACTGTAGCATGCACATTAATGAAACAAGCTTTATCCATAGGATTACAACTTGAGACTTGCATATTACCCCTACATTTTTTTTTCAGTAGGTTGAAATACGAGCTGAGATGTATTTCTCAGATTTGTGCCTTTGGATAATTCCTAATCTACACTAGAACAAGTGTGGCTTAACTAACTTTGAATGTCTTTGTCCTCAGCTTTACCGGCACCTGAAATGTCTATCCCATAAAGAAATCTGAATGTTTACAGAATATTGCTCTAAAAGTTAATTAGGTCTAAGGAAGTGACAGTAGGGCATTCATGACGGAAAGGCTATCGGAGGTGCTGCTGTATTGAGAGCCAGATTGAGACGACTGTTGCCTAAGATCTCAAGCAATAATGCACATTTCACAGGGTGCCCACCAATGTATACCTTCTCAGGAAAGGCAATGCAGGTGTTGAGACACTGTTGCCATTCAGTCATTTGCTTCTCTGCTGACACTGCAAACACAATGTTTGTACTGTGCCATTAAAGGATGTGGCTCTTCTGAAAAGGTACATGTATTGTCTGAATAATAAAATGTTCCGCTGAAAAATGTCTGCACTATTGGGGCATGCTGGAGATTTCGAATTTAAAGTATAGTGAAATTAAAAATAATACTAAATTGGTCTTACATATATATATATTGTCCTTCATGCCCAAGTCCAGCCTCTAAGCGTGGGACAAGGTATCAAACTCATGTTGTTCAGTGTGTCTTCATTCCAAGATAAGTAGGTTCCCCCCCTGAGCTATCCTCCCACCTCAGTTACTGAGAGTTGACGATAGTCGCACTAAAATCATAGAAGGGAGAATGACTGGTGCTGTTGATGATCCATTAAAATTAGAGCAGCTACTGATGCTGTGAAACGATGGTATGTTTACTCTTTGCCGGCAGTGTGCTTTATATAATGTCATGGAGTTGAAGCATACATTGGAGTGCATTGCCAGCCCCCTCGCCCCTCTCTGAAAATAACAAAACATGCCTCTATTCTTTCTTATACAGAATATTCTAAAACTATGCACAGATGTTTAACATGCAACGCTTTTCATTTTTATAAACCCGTATCTTACTTATTTTGGTGCAATGAGAAAAAACATTGTATGGTGAAATGACCATACAAATTAACAATTTCACAAAATTGCACAACTGATGCGAAATATGCTACTGCTGGAGAGCTGCCTTCAATGAAGTGCTGCAGCAAAGATCAACACAATTATATTGCATAAGATATTAACATGAAATTATACGAGAAGTGAGACAATGATGAAAAGATCTAAAATGTTTTAAAGAATAATGGATGTTAAAGCCTTATAATTATAAATAACCCACCATCAAATTCACAAACAGGAAAGGCGTTTCTGAAAGGATCTTCTCTTCAGTCAGGCAGGGGGTAAGCAAAACACTGACCCTGACTTTTGAAAGTGCTTTAGTTAAAGATGCCATCAGCTGCCTACATGGCTACAACATGAAATGATGAAAATGGGGCCACAGCCCAAGCTACCAAATGTCAACCACCTACAGAATTTATGGGGGTGTGCAGCACCTCCACCACCCCCTACTTCCAGTGCCACTGGGTACAACAGGCCTGTCTCCACCAGTAATACAAGATAGTTTGACATGTTGTAGACCTCTGCATGGCTGGAGACCAACTTTGGCAGGGTTGAATATTTTCTGAGATTCAACTATTGTATGGAGGTGGATATAGACTTAGAATACCTCCAGCTTGTCAGTGAAGGCCTATTGAAAATGTCATAGTTGTTCAGATCTGCTAGGTTATTTGAGTAGGGACTTCATGTGGGATGTGTGGAACTCAAAGTCTTGAACATGCAAAGGCAAAGTTTCATGGTAAGGGTTGTTATTGTATTTATTGAGCGCAGACCTAGCTTCAGGGTGCAGTTGAGCGCTTTACAGGTCATGAGGGGAAGTACATGGCAAGGACATCAGATTGCAGTGAATTAATACATGGGGTGGGTAGATAACTATGGAAGAGGGGGAGCGGTGGACATTTGGCAGCAAGGGATATACAAGCAACCATGTGTTGGGGGATGCACGTACAGCATCCCAGCCAGGCAAAAAGGTTCAGGCTGAGAAACACTTATTAGTGCATGCCATAGTGGAATCAGTTTGTGTTTTGTGGGGGCAGAAGGTGCACATATCCCTTGGATAGGTTATGCATATAATAAGAAACCTCTTAAAGCAACACAGAATGAACAACACATTAACACTGTGGTTGCAGAGGTTATAGATAGGGCAGTGTGTTATAGGCCCTGTGTTTAGAACTAGTACTCAAATGAAGTTTCGAGTGAGGTGTGAGAAGGGAGCTGAAGTAAGTGGAAGATGGAGCCAGAAACGTGCTGAGGTAAAAGCGATGTTGGTGGGTGGACATGGCAAGACTGCCGCCATATTGGATTTTAAGGCCTACTACACTTTGAGTAGGATGAAGGCCCTGATGTCGAGATACGGCTCGGTTTACCTCAATTTTAAGACCCCTCCCCCAAGAGATAAGCCAAGGTCAGTGGCACCCAGGCTGCATAGATAAATGCTAATTGTGTCCAGCTACAAAGCTCGTAGGTAATTGGAGTGGAATGTTAGGTGCAAGGAGGGCAGGTAGGCGTGTGCCATTTGAATGTTGAATTCATGAGAACATGGCACAGGGTTTTGTGATGCCAACAGGCCAGGCAAAGACTTGGAGCACTACTGCCATCACCCAAGGAGGGGTCATCCCATTCTAACTACAAGTAGATGTGTAACAAAAGCGAATAAATACATACCTGATATTGAAGTTTAAGAGTGGTGCACTGGTCACTTCACTACTGGGGACCTGTGGTTTGAAGGCGATAACGGGGGAGCCGTGTCTGGAATGGTAGATGATATGGCATAGTAGGAGCAGAGGTGATTCCAATGAAATTAGTCTTAAGTCGGGGTGCAGCTTGTGTGCATCGTGGTGTCTGGTATAACAAGAAGGACTATTGTCTTATCGAATCAGAGTTGGCCTTGCCAGTCTCACTTTGAATGTATCTTGGTCGTAGGGATGCACATCGCGTGACTGAGATTTTAATGTATTAATATACCTGTAGATAATTATGTATTAGGATTCCATAGTGATGTCGGCAGCCACGTTTCTTTTTGGGGGGGGGGGGTGGGACTGGGTTTAGATAAGGTGTGGCCAATAGGTCAAGGGAATATAGGGGGTTATTAGCATTTCACATAGTTGGTAGTCGATGAGTGTGGTGGGATGCCTTTGCAACCTACGTATGCTAATATGTATTTTTCTATGATATAACCTGTAACTTCTTGGGGCATGACAAGCTCTTTGTCAGTTCAGTTCTACGGGGCCATCTGAAACCTTTCTGCATGTAAAAAACATTGTTTTTCCCTTGTAAAACCTTGCAGAGATTTGGTCATTTGGAGTATTTTTTTATCGCATTGGGGTTTGCATCCCATTTCTCTTTACGCATGGAAGTACACATTGGGGAAGTCCATATCTTGTTTCATGTTCAGATTAGGAGGGGAATGGATGGAATGTTAGACTGGAGAAGGAGATTTAATAGTTCTTTAAACAGGGAGGGAGAGAGAAAAAAAAAATAACACAAAAAAACCACACATCAGGATAACCATGGGAAGTTGACTCCCTCGTAGAAAGTGACCCGTTTCAGGAAAAAGATTGAAGTCTGGAGGGAAAAATGTTGGTGTCATCAACGATTTACCGTATGCAAGGCGTTACTGTTATGTTCATGTGGTGTTTTTTTTTTCAACATATTTGTTGTTACCGAGATGAAGTGATTGACTAAGGTGTCATACCATGCTAACATACCTTAATTGCACGGATCTGTTATAGCTCACCGAGGAGTTTGAAAAGTTCATTTTTCAGGCTGAGTGTTGGTGACATCGTGTCTGGGTGGTGTGCTCTTTTAGCACTGCAGAATGAGTATAGGTAGGTTAAGTTAGGGCTGATCACATCACATTCGTCCTATCACGTGATTGGATGTGTGACAAATCCTCATCGTCTGGGGAAATACAATGGGAGCAAATTGGTCTACGTGCTATGCTCAAACTTGCACTACAAATTGTCGTAAGTGTTTCAGTCCTAAAGGTTGAATAGACAAAAATATATAGAATGCCCGCTTTGCCAAATTTCAGCTGAGGGCAAGATTTACTTTTGTGAAGATTGGTCAGCAGCAGAAACTTCCAAACAACAAAATATGTCCAGTTCGAAAAGGAAAGCGCGCAGGAAATACAGCTGACTATATACACACACTGCCAGGCTGGATATATTTGAACTAAACTGCAGGATGGACAAATAAGTGATTGAAAAAGGAAAAAAAAAGAATAGTAAAAAGTCTTTTACCAGACTATAGGGCCAAGGTAATACTGGTGGCTTAAAGTTCCTAGGATGCCTCGGAATGACAACTAGCAGGAATTACGGGACATCTGCGCTGGAATTTATTGGCTGATGCATGATAGCATCCCATTACGAATCATTACATGGCCAGGCCATGGGTTTTTTTTTCTTTCCCCTGAAGGTTTGGATTTTCCATACTCCCCAACACTACAACACTTCAAGCCTGGGTGGCCAACTTTTCCAAGGGTAACTCTGAACCCGGCGTACTGATTGTCAGTAGTACATGATCTCTGCTTTATCAGGTGTGACCAAGTACACATGCAATGTCTCACCACACACATATTGGCAGCTAGACTATCTTACCACTATCTCAATTGTCTCATTCTTTCTTTGTGATGAAGTTGGGCAACTATGGCACAATGCCTCCATCCGATTGTTTCAGGATTGTGAAGGCTTTTACGCAGGTGCCATGTATTATTTCATGTGCACTTTTCTCTGCTGCAAGAAAATGCATTCCTGAAACGGAGGGTCATGTCATCTTACAGCTGCTGGTTCATCAGTCGATGTGAACAGAAGTGTAAAGGTGTCTTTATATACAGATGCCAACATTCAAATTATAGACTCGATATGCACTTCCACTCGTTCTACTTTTAAGTCACAGAGCATTTCAAGAAAGTGAGACTGTTTTGGCAGACCCAGCTTTCATTCAGAATGAAAGGCTTCCAAAATATGAAAAACTGGTTAAGTATTGCAGGTCTGTTACATATACATCAGCTGTGAAATTGTGGTCTAAAACGGGTTCAGCCTCACCCTCCCAGCAATATGACTTACAAAGTCATCTATGCCGGAACCTCTCTCCAGGCTGCTGCATGACAACTATCTAGAATTATAGTAGGATTCTGGAGCATATTCCATGAACTGTCTTTTGTTCTGGCCAGCCCACAGGACCTTTGGTGGCTGTGTATTTCCCTTACATCGAACACCATTACACCACCAACAGCTTGGTCTCCTTTTCCCTGGTAAATACCAATCCTGAGCCTCGGGTTGTCCATAGTGCATTCTCTCTGATGCTTCTGTCTCTATTTACTTGGGTGGACTGTACGTTCCCACTATCTCGATTCTTTTTTTCTGCTCCTGGGTAAGCGTTGTTGTTTTAGTCTGGAACAATGCCTTAATTCAGTCCTTTTGAATGGTGTATAACCATACAGTGATGCCACACAGGGCTCACATGGAGCACTGGCAACTCTCCCTGTGGCTAATGGTCAAGGCCAGAGGATGCCTGCTTGCTTTCTTTACACAATTAGAGACATCAGTCTGAAAACTTAGAGCGGAAAGTCTGAATTCTCCTTGATTGGGTTTGAGAGATTCTTGCTGTGCCTAGGCCAGTGCACTTTCTGGAAATGCCAGTCTATATCTCTCAGGCTTGAGAGGAGTGTTCCCCCAAAACCAAGTCTCAGTGGCTAGGTTCACACCAACTGTGAGCCAACCATTTCAAAGGAGTGAAGAGCTGAAAACCTTCTCTCCATCCTCCTGGGTAATTTTCCAGTTGACAGGCTAATAACTTTATCCCCATTTTACTTTAATCCCCATTTTACTTTTATGTAGTTCAACGGGTAAAGGGTCAGATTTCATGAAGATTGAGAAGGGTTCCTCAGCACTCCATCTTATTACTGCTTCCGAGGTGCACCACTTCTACTGGGGATTTACAGTGCTCTTCACCCCCATGATATTGAAGAGAAGCAGACATTGGCTCGCATATCTCTTAACAACGGACTTCCCCCTGTGATTCTGGCTAGTCTTTCCACTGAAAATACAAGGTGCAGAGTCCCTGTATATTACTAGAGTTTTCTGATTGGCCTTGTGACAGCCTCTGTCAAGGCAAGAGCAGGCAAATGCTAGATCCTTTTGTTTACTGGTCCCTCTCTTGTCCTTGGGGTATAATCCATGATAATCTATTTGATCCCAGTAAGTGGGTTTGTAGTTATAAGGATTATGCACCTGTTCCTGTGGTGTATCTATTCCTTACCGGAGTGGTTCCCTCTTGGACTGGGAAGCCATCTCTCTCAGCTGAAAGGGCAGGTTTCTGTGTTCCTATTCAGGAGCTGGTTAACCCATCTGGTGACAATAGGCCTCGCAGGAACTGGTTAAAGTACTTCCTGACACCTCTTCCACAGAGAGTCCTCTTCGGTCATGTAGATTGACAACCTCAGGGTAGTGGTTTCAGAGTATACAACCCACTGTGTTACTACCCTGGAGCACCTTAGCAAGGTCAAGAAGCAATTTCCAAATCCAGTAGCAGCAAAGTCCAACTCGATGGATCTCTGTTATGGGTGCATATGTATTCCATCCTTCCTCACTTTTGAGTGCTTGGCTGTTCTTTGGTTGTCACTGCAAGGAACATTTAAGATGACAGCCTCTAGGTGTTTTGGGGGCGAGTTTCCCATGCCAGAAGAACCGTTTGCCCTTCCTCACTTCTCAGCTCATCTAGAGTTAAGGTCTTCCTCAATACAAGATAAGCTGAGAGTTGGGACAATCGACTGTGGGAACAACCCTCTCCACACAGCATGCTCTTGTACTACCTGGCAGGCAGAATTCTGCTTTTCAGATGACTCCTGCTGGATCACTGTCCATCCTCCCTCTCATTGGGGAGACAAATATACAGCCCCCGCTATCCATGTTTTGGGAAGCTCAGCTGAATACACCAAAGGCTTGGACTGGATGCATCTCCACACATTTCACAAAGATAGTTCTTGTTTACCTGAAGGTTGTCCACATCAGAGATAGAACCCTCTGGTTTACTTCACTATCTTGCCTATGAGAATGGTCAAAGGGCAGTTTCCCTCTTGTATGTTGGAATAGCCTCACTGGATGGAACAAAGTATTCTCACTGAGAGGGCTTTTGGCTGCAGGTCAGAGGCATTGGGAACAATTTGAGGACATGACCTCTATGAGTTCAGAGATTAGGGGCCCGAGCCTGCAGCAATAGTTTAGGCGCCTTTCCTCGTAACTCATCCAGTTAAGATGTTGCCACTAGTGACTCTGGAAGCTTTTGTGTCCAGCTCTGTCAGACCTGCTGTTCTCTCAACTCCTATAGAAAAACTGTCTGCACTTCCTGTGGAAAGCATTTAAGTCCAAACAGGTGGGATGTCATGTGATGAAGTTAGGACTGCCAGACCCAGCTTCAGTTCCTATACTGTACAAGTATAAATATCTGAAGCCACCAACTCTTACTGAATTGTAGGCGCCTCATGGGCCACTGTTCCTTGTGGTCATTCTGCAAGTTCACTTTGTCCTTCATTCCTGAGAAAGCTCTCTTTCTCTCTTTCTCTCTTTCTCCCCCCCTCCCCCCCTCCCCCCCTGTTGACAGAAACAATTGTGATGAACTTTTTGCCACTGACAACAGACGAGCCTGCCAATGATGAAAGTCAGCAATATGGGAGGAGGTGGCCCAGAAGTTCTCATCAGTGGGCCCTGTCCATCAAAGATTTTTCATAAAAGGTGCGACGTACTACACCTCAGAGTGAGGAGCCTGCTCTCTGCCCAACAGATGGAATGCCTTGCAACTGGAGGCAGGACGACCTCCCACTGAAACTCATTTCCTAGGAGGAGGCATCCTGCACATGGAAGGGATTGAAGGAGTAGGAGTGGCAGACGCCACTGCTGGGATACAAGCAGAGGGCAGTGTGTACAACAAGCCACATCATGACACAAAACCTGAGTTGAATGTGAAATGCACCACACACATCATGGAATTGGGTCAAAGTGCATGACACAGAAACCTAAATGCTACATGCACATACAGCTGCCAGGGACAAAGTCCAGGGGAACACAAGCATTGAAGCAAAAATGCATGGACACACATATGGGCAGCGAGTACCAGTTATGTGCACAAAGTGACAACATGTGAAGTAGCAAAAGTTAGTGTGGCAGCAACATGACTGATGTGCATCCATACTACACACATGCATCACATCAGTCCTGACAACCAGACACCATGTACAGGTAGAATTAAACACAATGACGTATCTGTGTATTGCAATTCCGTTGAGGTGGCACAGAGGAGAATAACTGCTTGCCCATCTCATCCTGAGTGGCACATCCTCTAACCGCGAACATGCTGGACCCTATACATCCCAGCAAGCAATGAAAAAGAGGACCACTCCCAGCAGAACCACAGCACAGCCGATGCCAGCCGCAGCAGCACAGCCCTCGGGCCATGTGGTCCAGCCACTTGAACTGGCAGTGTAGCCCTCTGGTCCACCAACAAAACCAGTGCCCACCCAACACCAGTCACCATCACATCCCGGAACATCTCCAAAGATGCTGTGTCTCAATCTGGGGACAGCATGGACAGCTCCCTGGACCCCACAACATAACATAGGCCAACCTTCATCCCCTCTGACCTATATATCCCACCGCCAATGCCAAACTTGTGTGACATCGATGCACACATTTGCAGAATAGAACAGAGGCATGAAGAGATGGCTGAACTGGTCAGGCAGCAGCTACAGGAGTCCCATATGATGTGGGAATGCATGCAGGCCAGCAGCCAGTGCTGTGCCCAGTCCCTAGGCTGGTGTACCTGTGCCCTGCTTGTGCTATCATAGAAGGTCTGGGAGGGTAACGAGGAAATTTCAGCTCTCTGAGTCCCTCACCACACCCTTCAGGTGGCCCTGGACTGAAGGGATGTCCAGGGATCAGACCTCTCTCCACCATCACTACCCCACAAGCTAATACCAGGGCTCCCAGTGGCTGTCGGGGTCACCCACACAAGGCAAGTCCAGTGACATCCAGAAGCCTAGAAGGTGACTGTAATCCACAGCATTATTGACACTGTTTGAATTGTGCAAGTGTTTGGGGAGTTGAGTGTTTGGGGAGCGGCTGGGGGCACAGATGATTGATTGCATATTGTTCAAACCAAAACATCTTGTTATGCTTAAAAAAAAATCAATGACTGGGCAGTCCTTACTGGTGTTCTGTATGTCACATGCAGTGGGGTGCATGGGTCTTGTGCAGTGGATGGGTGGTCAAAAGAAGTTGTCAATTATTTCCTGACACCAGTGCTCCCATCCTTGACATCCATGTGTATGGGTCATCGCATGGCTGGAGTTCCCTTCAGCATCTGCTGGTGTCATGTCCATATCCAGGGGCAGGGGTATGTTGCATATGACGCCTATATTGTGCAACATCGCACAGTTCAGGCATACCTTCTCTGGCTTGTAAATGAGTGCCCCCACTCTTCCCCCCCCACGACCAGTGTAGTTATCTAAACCGTGCCTTCAATAGCACACTTGTAATGATCCTTCTGGACTCGACATTAGATCAAGAAACCATCATAGAATATTTCCAAGAAAAAAGCTAAGGCTAAATATACATTTAATACTTTATACACCAAGAAAGCAGAGTATGTGCTGCTCCGACTCAAACAAAAACTACAAGCAGGTTGAAAATGCAGGAACACGATTGTCTCATCATTCATGCCAAAGAACCCTTAATAGGCATATACCTTATTAGGAATGGCGGGACAACCCAATTTCTAACTCAGAATACATAAATAGAGCATTTTAAGAAATTCTATCAGGACAGCTATTCCTTTGAAATTACCCCGGACATGGGAGCCTTGAAAGCCTTTTAAGAGCACCTCAAAACATCTATAAAACACTGATTGCTCCCAACTGGGGGCCACAATAAGGGACGCTGAAATCCAGGCTGCCATGAAGGCACCCGGTCTTGTTTGCCTACCTGGCGAATTCTACAAGATGTGTGTTTCACCAGTCTTAAGAACCCTCTTCCAGGAGACAACAGAAAAAAGCACGTAAGACTAGAATTCAGCTAGGCATTGATTGCATTACTACCAAAACCACATGGAGAACATACACCATTACAGAATTACAGACCTATCTATCTTAATACTGACATGAACATTATGGCCAAAATACTAACTGTGAGACTGGGTAAACACCTCCCTTGCTTGAGCCACACTTCCCAAGCAGGGTTTGTCTTGAGGACCACCACAAAGGACAATATGAGGGCACTACTTCATATTGTGTGGCAGGAAAAACACTCCACTGACCCTAAATATGCTATATCACTAAATCCAGAAAAGGCTTTTGTTAGGATATCATGGCCATCATTATTTTACACTATGAACAAATGTAATCTCGATCAAGAATACATCTCCAAAGTTGCCATCTTGTATGAATCCCCAACAGCCAAGATAAGTACTAATGGCCGTATCTGTGATCATTTCAAAATAACACAAGGAACTAGGCAGGGCTGCCGATTATCATCCCTCTTATTCATCTTGGCACTAGAGCCACTAGCATGCACAATCAGAGAACACCAGGAAATAGTAGGCATAAGCACCCCAGTAGGACACGTCAAAGCACTTCTATATGCAAATGACATTTTACTCACTGCAGCTAAACCGGAGATTTCCTTAAATACTATTGCAGTCATAAATGAATTCTCATCCTTCTCAGGCTACAAAATAAACTTGGGAAAATGTGAAGCATTACCATTGTCCCCAAGCTCAACGAAGGAGGTCACACAATTTGGCTTTAAATGGAAACCCAAGAGCCTGAAATATTTGAGAATCCATAAAGCCGGATCTGAAGAAATGGTTTGAGCTCCACCTCCTCAATGTGGGGCAAAGTTCAATGTATAAAGATGATGGTTATACCTATTTATTGAATATGATCCCAAGCATACCTTTTAGCCAGTGGTGGAAAACCATAGATAATGACATGAGCTGGTTTGTCTGGGGGGGAAAGCAAACCTAGACTCGGTATGAAGAAACTGCAGTCATGCAACCACTCTGGAGTACTGCAGCTACCAAACCCAGAGCGTACCATCTGGTGCAAATAATACAATTATGCACAGCCCCCAAAGACCCTGCAATTGTATGGTAATAGAAAGACATCTAACAGAAATGGGTGGGAATGGGAGTATATACAGCTTTAAGGCCATTACAACCAACAATAAAATGATATGCTGGAAGACATGGTACATCAAAGGCATTGCAAATTTGCAAGACATAACACATCAGTCTGGCGCAATACTATCTTTCCAAGTTCTATCGCAAATGTATGGCCTCACAGACTCAGACCATTGGAAATACTTACAATTGAATTACTGCCTACTAAGCTGGAGAGGTGACGGAAATAGAAACTTTGTATCTTCCTTTTCCCAACTCCTGCAAAGCAGTGATGGGGGGGTGGACACTGTAGATGAGGAGTCAAGTACCTCTACCGGAAGTTCTGCCCCTATTCTGCCTATATGTTGGCAACCGGAAATTGCGACATGCGCAAAGCCAATAATGGTGCCTATATTGCAAAAAGTCCTTGAAACAAGGTATCCATTGAGAAAGCCCTGTATGTATCCTTAGAGAAATAACTATCTTATGGAGGAAATTCCAGAAAGTGTGAAAATGAATGAAAGAAAAGACTGGTGACGTTACGTGAAATAGAGGTGACACATCCAGAAGAGATGTGAATAAAGTAAGACTATAGATCTTATAGAAGCGGATGATGAAGTAGTGAAGTAAGCAACATTTCTGGAGCGAATATTACACGTTCGGAAAAGCACTGAAGAAAATGCAAAACCATTTTACAATTGTGCAGACGCAGTAACGCTAGTAGACAAAGTAATCATAAGATTGTAATCATAAGGCTGGATACGTAGTGAATAGTGTGTATGTGTGTGTATATATATATATATATATATATATATATATATATATACACACATTACATGGCCACAGTAGTGGCCATGTAGTTATGGTTAAGTTGCTGTTTCCATAGGAAGAGCACTTTTTGGGCGGCTTATAACTTCGCTCCCCCTGGACAAATCCTCACCAAACTGTGCAAAAGAAGTATATGGCCCACTCTGAATTTGTTTGCAAAGTTGGTGGGGATTCGTCCAGGGGGGGCAAAGTTATAGGGGAGGTCCCAAAACTTTTTTTTTCCCCATAGTCTGAATGGGGAAAAAACTTTGCTCGCGCCTACAGCCCAAACCGCTGGACGGATTTTCACCAAATTTGGACCAGGAGTAGCGGCTTGGTCCCGAAAGCGTGCTTTTGCAGATTTGGTGAAAATACGTCCTGTAGTTTTTTTTTTTTTTAAATGCCCAAAAAGTAGGTCATAAAAAATTAGGGATATCTGTGTTCGTTCCATGGACACACTTCCCTGTTCGCTCCGCGGCAGTGTCCTGATTGGCCAATTGGCTTGCGTGATGTCCGCGGACATGCAACGTGTTCGCTGATTGGACAGCGTGGAGCGTGAAGCGCATCAGATTTTGGGTAGCGCCCGCCATCTTGTATTCACGGACGTCCGCGGACAGCGCAGTGAAACTTGGTTTAAAATTTCTATTTAGTAGAGTGTGTTGGTGTGTAAGAGTGTTTGGGGAGGGTGGGAGAGTATGAGATAGGTTAAATGTTGTGTTTTTTTAATGTGGTGGACGCTCCTTGTTGTGTTCGATTTGTCTGCGGACAACACGGCTGTTCTGAAATGTTCTAAATAAACTAAATAGGGTGTGTTCTGAGGACGCAATGTGTGTCCATTTTGTTCGCAAGCAAGCTGAAACTTTTCTAAGAACACTGCAGTGTCCTGAAATGTTTGTAAATAAATAAAATGGGGGTGTCCTGAGGACGGTGTCCGTATTGTTCTCTGGTAAGTTGAATGTGTTCTAAGAATCTTCGCGGTGTCCTGAAATGTTCGCAAATAAATGAAATGGGGGTGTTCTGAGGATGCTGTCCGTATTGTTCATTGTCAAGTTGAAAGTGTTCTGAGAACTGTTGTGGTGTCCTGAAGACGCTGTCCATATTATTCGCTGGCAAGTTGAATGTGTTCTAAGAAGACTCATAATGTCCGCGAACATTAAAAGTTTCCATAGGCCATAGTTGAAATGTTTGACTCTATGGGTGTGATATGCTGTGGTGGTTGTGGCCAGGGTATAGAGTCTTGGGTGCATGGCCACTATAGGTGTGATGTGCTGCAATGGTTGTACTTACTATAATATACTCACTGTTTGGTTTAGTAACTGGAGTACATGTATTTCTTGTTCATTTCTGTGATAAAAGAAAATAGCATGTTAGTATTTTGTAATGACTTATTACATTGTATAATCAACTTTTTTTTTTTTTGGACCCTCATATTTAGTAGATTACAAACCCGAGTACTGCCAAAATCATTGGGTCTCTGGGAGAAAAAGAAATCCATGTTGGATAAAAAAAAACCTTTTACTGTTATGCTACAGTTTATTTGTTTGTTTGTTTTCAGTGTTCACTTGTTGTTTCTGGCTAATGATTTATACATTGGCTTGTTGCAGTTTTTTGGAGCAGTACCATATTTTTTTTTTTGGATATTGTAAAATTTTGGAGCAGTCAGATACCAGTAGGCGCATTCTAACTGTCTATTTTTTGCTCTAATTTGCTGGTATTCATTTATCTGATTAGTTGTTGTAGAATCTTTGGGCAGTTATATAGCTTTTGGAATATTCTAACAGTTAAAATGTGTTTACTACAAGTTTACTTAAGGTTTAAGTACAATTGAGTTATCAAATTTTGGTGTTAAGAAAATTAAATAAGCGTTTGTAAGATTTGCTGGTAATCTCTGCTTTAGAGTAATGGTACCATCATTACATTCAAACCGTCCACATTTCTTTTTTGTATATGCAGTGTAGTGCCCTGAATTGGTGTTACCACATCGCCACTTACCTGTCATAGGGGGCACACCTATGGGTCACGGCGCGCCCCATCCTGGCGCTGCTATCCTCGATACCGGCTGGGGGGACCGCAGTCTTCTGCGGCACTCGGCGCTTCCGGGGTTTCTGTGTCTCGGGATCTGCGCATGCGCGGAAGGCCGCGTTTCGTTCTTTGTGCATGCGCAGTCCACGGAACGCTTGGGAAGCCACAAGCTTGCTTCCCAAGCCTCGCTCTGGGCACGGCAGCACTTGGGAACAGCACGGCTTGCGTTCCAAGCCTCCCGGGTGCTGCCCGCCCTATTTAAGGGATAGAATCTTGAAACTCACCGCGTCTCAACGCGGTTTGTTTCCAGATCATGCTTTTCGCTCCTGCAGCCTTCCGCTGCGCCCTATTTCCTCCTTGTTGGATTCCTGTTCCTCCTGTCCCCTCCTGTGTTCCAGGTTTGGTCCTCCCTTCCCTCGGTTCCCTTAGACTGCCTTGCTCTCTCCTTCCCTCCCAGCCTTGCTTCCCTTCTCCTTGCCTGCTGCAGCCCCTTTTCCATGGACTAATCCTTCCTGATCAGCCTGCTTGCTTGCTGTCTTCCCTGAGCCCTGCAGCCCCTGCCTCGGACTACTCTCCTCTGACCAGCCAACTTGCCTGCTGCCATCCTTGTGCCTTGCACTGCCTTGGACTACCTACACTGCCCTACTATTGGTCCCAGCCTGGAATCTTGCTACTTTTGTGGACATTAATCTTCAGCCTATTTTTGGGGACCTCTCAAAAGCGGATTCCGGCATACTGTCCGCAAGCATCGGTCCTCCAGACTGCCCCGGCGCCACAAGAATCAGGGAGGTGCACGCTTGTGGCGTTGGGAGCCGGTCCACCCCTAGCCCTGTTGATATCAGGGAGAGGGTTGCACTGGTTTCTCGCGTTACACCTTCTGCAGTCCTCTATCGGACAGCCTGGCAACCTCACCACGATCAACTACCAGAAGTTCAGGTACTCAGCGCCCTAGGGACGCTATCTTTAACAATTGGTTGTGGCTCCTGCGTGGTAGATTATACCTATTGTTAAGGTTTTCTTGCCAAGTGATATTTGACCATGTGTGAATCCAGTCAGCTTGCAGTTGTTTTTGGTACCATCTGCATTGTAACATAGAAGCATTAGTATTATGCATTTACTATGTGTTTGTATTTCTAACGTGGAGCGATTATCCGATTTGCAGGTAGTACATAATCTACCATGGTTTGCATTTTGTACCAGTTGCTGAAATGGAATGGATTCACAATTAGGTATTGATATATAAAGCGTTCATTGGGGATTTCTTCTTGTGTCACATTGTTGCAGAGTGTGCATGTATGTTTCGACATGTATGAAATCTGGAAGATTTCATTTATAGGTATGTACTTGTAGTAAGTACATTAGAAATTCTTATGGATCTTCCTGTGAGTTTATAGTGAATTTAACCATTCCAGCACAGTAGTCCAATTGCTGTCTTATTCCATAAACACTATACGTGTTATCAGGATTGTTTGTTGCATTTCTTTGAAGTACTAACATTTGCAAACACAAATGGTCTGTACTGTGTAAGTAAATGTTGTCAACAATTGGTGGCAATTGAAATAGAATATTCATTGCTACATTTGCATAGCAACTTACTCCAACTATATTTGAGAGTTTAAATGGACCAGGTAGTTCTGTATCTGATTGATTTATTTTTTTAGTCTGTCTTCCTTCTTTGATGAAGTACCTGGTTTACTTTCCCTAATGGGTTCTCTTATGTTTGTGGTACTTGATGAAGTTTTAGTTTCTTTTACTCTCTTTGGAGGATTTGCAGCGACATCCTGTTGCATTTCTGTTTGATTTAGTTTTCTTTTACAACGTTTTACTTATTGTGGTACAGAATATGTGTTTAGATGGGGAGTGTATAGTTAGCGAAGTCTATTGTATTCTAAAATGCAAGGAATATCAGTGTTTACTTGCATCAAAGTTGATTAGAAATAGACCGTCAAGTGTAAGTAAGCGTGATAGTGCTCCGTAGCTCATGCCTTCTTTAAAGACTGTGTTACCAATGTCTATCATTGCTTTGTCTAGGATAAGACCTTGTGATTTATGAATGGTGACTGCGTATGCAAGAGTTAGAGAAAATTGTTCTCTGCATACATACTTGTCTTTGAAGAGAAGGAATCGAGCTGTTGAGCGTCCTATCCTTTTTACTTCTGAAAGTTTGTCAAAGAGAATATTGACAAACTGAATTTTGTTGTCACGTGGGTATGTTTGAAAGCCAACAACTGTACCAGTGCTCCATTAACTAGTCCTTGGTCCACGTCAAGGTTACGTTTAAGTATTACTCTGCAATTTAAGGATAATTTTAATATCTTTTCCAATCCTGCTGTTTTTGAGATTGATTTTTCTAAACTATTTAGTCTTGTGGCTTGGTCACACATGGGTAGTGTCATACATGTACATCTAGTTTGTCTGTGGTGCTAATTTCCATTATTGGTGCATTTCTTTACTTAACATTATTTCATTGAATTTGAAACAGCTTGCAAGAGTTGGCATTAAGGCCATACAAATGACATTTTTGTGGGCTAATTGTTCCATAACATCTGTAGCACATGCATTATGTACTTACAAGGAAAGGAAACCCGGTATACTACTGTCTAATCACAATTAGCAGTGTATACTTTGTCTATATCCGGGAGGATAGTGATAGGAGTATAGGGAGACAAATTTATGAAGCAGGTACTAGAGGTGTGTGGTATAAACGCTCTAAGTAAAACATTAGGAGGGACCACGGAAGGTTAAAAAAGTCAGTATCAAATTTTAATAATAAACAGTCCGTCAGATTTAAAACATCCAATTAAATCGATAGGTCAGTAATACAGAAATTGTCAAATCCAATGTAAAAAGCAACAATAGGGAATACGTAACAGGCTCTGGAGGCCAGTTGAAAGTAATGTTATAGCAAAAATACGACCACTGAGGGTACTATTCAACCTAAATAACAAGGTACCCATCCAAATATGGATAAATATGTCATAAATATTACTCTCTGTTTAAAGTTCAGAGATATGTCTCGACATGTTTCTGTTCCTCTAGAACAAAGTGTGGAACATTCATCAGGAGGGAGTAAATTACAGTATAGCCTATTTGACAATTAGGATGGTAAACAATACCACTACAGTATCCTAGCATCTTATAGGGTGCCTGTGGGGGCTCTCTACTAACATTAGTAGGTATAGGGGGATGAGAATCACGGCCCTTAGTAGGACCATAGGAATGTAATCAGGGGCAGATCCCAGCGTTCCGCACAAGTGCGGAGGCGTGTGCGGCTAGAAGGTGTCTCACCCTCAAGGATCTAAACAGAGTATCCAGAAGCAGCGCCGATATCACCATAATGTGCATGAATGTGCCGGGTTTTCAATATTGCTTCTGCTTCTTTAGAAAGTATCCCAACTCTAATACTTTTTAAGATGTTGGCATAAGTGAGATCTGCAGATTGCCACATGTTTTCTGTTAATTCTCTGCATTGGAAATGTTGCCAAAGGTTGACATTTCCAATGCTGCCAACAGTTTTACGGCAGAGTTTGTGTCCTAATGTTTTAAAAATAGGCTCACCTTTTACTGGTGTCAGTTGAAGAAGATCTCCGAAAACAATGTGTTTTCCTGCAAAGAGTACTTCTTGTAATCTGAGGTGAAGCAAAGCCAACATTAGGTTGGACAACATGCTCACTTCATCTATTAGAAGCATTTTCATTTGTTTCAATACTCTGATTAGTTCCATTACAGCTTCTGTAGAAAGTTTGTAATAGTCTAATTTGTTTTGGTGTTCTACTGGCAGGAGTAGTAATCGGTGTAAAGTGACACCACCTATGTTGTAGGCAGCTAAACCTGTGGGGGCAGTGACAACAGCTGACAGTTTGTTGTTTGTCAATTGTTGAAGGAACTTACTGATGATTTTGATTAGGAATGTTTTGCCAGAACCAGCTTCACCACTGACGTACAATAGTATAGGTTTGTAATTTTGGCAGGTGCATTCTTTGTTTTCATGTTGTACACCATGTGCAATTTTTTACTTCTTGATAAATGCTACGTTGCTCATTGTTTAGTTTTGATTGTAGTATAGTTAAGTCTTCTTTATCTTCATACTGACACATGATGTTTTCTACTTCTATCATAGCTAATTCTGCCTCATTTGTTATTAGTGGCTCTCCCAGTGGTTCTTGGCTTCCTGTTAAAAAAGGTTGACTACTGTCAGGAGTGTCCTTATCTAGTTGGGCCTGGAGTTCTTCTTCGTGTTGCTGTTCATTGTGCAACATTGTTTTGTATTGTGTAAAGTTTACATCAGTTATAGTGCTTTCATTTGCTTTGAAAGCGTCTTCATATGAGTTATAGTTATCTAGTATTTCTTCTTCTTTTTGCCATGGTTTAAAGAGTTGTAGCAGGGACATGTGATATACCTCTTTATGTTGAGGAGTCTTAAATGACAATTTTATATTAATTAAATTTGGTTTGGTGAGTTTTACTAAGCTGCCTTCAGTTTGTCACTTTGTATTTACCATTTTTTTCATCAGGTTTTATATTATTTTTGTATGTGTAGTTTTGGGCTATGTGGTATAGACACATGGTTTCCAAAGTGGTAATCCTATTTGGGTAGTATGTGTCCAATAAATAGTTTTTTAAACTGTCTTGGCTGTTGGGATCATGTTTGGCTATTGTTTCTATATCTTCATATGATTTTAGAACTCTTTTTCTAGATTTAGTTGGACCAAGACTTAGCCTTACTATATTTTCAGATTTACCATACAGTTCAGTACCAGTTAAACGATTAGCTGCTCCACAGGATCCACATTTTCTATGGGACAGCATTTTTATGCCCAAGCTGTATAATTTTTGAGATACTGTTTTATCTGATGACAGGTCATTCCAGAGGTCTTGCAGCTCTGTCTTTTCTGCTTTGGTTAAGTATGCTGTGACATATCATGCAACTGCAGTAGAATTGTCTGCAATGTACTGCACATCTATGTTTGCATTCCATAAGTGGGCAATGATTGCATTGTAATCATTGATATATTTTTCTTCTTCTTTTCTTTTTATGTAATATGTATTTTTAGGTGACTTACCTTTACCACTATGTCTAACTGAAGACATGAGGTTGTTCACTTGACCTGTATTTGTAACTGGTCTAGGGAAATCAAATCGGCATTTGGTGTAGTATTTCCCTTTGTTTTTGTATTTGCGACGACAATATTTGCCACATTTCTGTCTTTGAAATTGTAAAATTTGTGCATGAAGATCACTATTTTTGGATTCCGATGGAATTTCACAAGTGACATATTTTTCAATAAACTGTAAAACAGTGGCATCACTGTCTTGACCAAATTTAGCAGCATCTTTATTCCATAAAAGCATGTGAATATGTGGTGCTCCTCTGGCTTGGTATTCTTTTCTCCAAAAGAAGTGTTGCACCTCTCCAAGGGGAGGAACAGTTTTATTACAAATAAAATGTAGCATAGCAATGAAGCGATGGTGAAAATATCTTGAAACATTAACATGATCCAGAGAACAAAGTTCTCCAGGTGTTAGTATATCTCTGTTTGGTTTGTTTTTGTTTGATATGCATAGGAAATCATCATACCTTCCTCCTTTGCCGGTAGGAAAGAGTAGAGGAAAAGCACGTGCTTCTATACTTTTTTCCCATATGTTGATTGGTGATCCTTTTGTTTGATGCATTTGGTACGTTTCCAGTGCATCTTCTATGGTGTCATTAGAGTGCAATGGATGAATTGTGTCTTTTTGTAGGTACTCCATTTACCAAGATAATTAAAGATTGTTGCATTGGACGTTGCACTCCTAGAGTGTGCACATTTTCTTTTAGATTTAATGGTAAATACACTACTTTTCCACAAATACCTTTCACTAATTCAGAGGGAGGTAATTTTGCAGTTTTTGGTTGAAGGCGTATTATTGCTTGAAATGGGTGTACTGTTTGAATTATGATGCTCTCATATAAATTAAGTTGTTGAAGGGGTTTTTGGTAGTGGATATAATTCCAAATTATTTGTGATGGCACGTGAAGGAGTTTGGTTGTTGTCAAGTTTTGTAGTGCAGTAACTAGAAAGTATTACGGGGTCAGTTATTTTGTATTTCTTTTCTGCTATAAGGTAGAGAGCTAATTCAAACCATTAGAATCTTCATTGTCTTCTATTTTGTATGATAGGTCTACAGTTTTTGTGTTACTTTTATAAAAAGTTCTGTGGCAACATACACACACATGGTTTGGTACTTCAGCTGATGTACTTTAAAATGTTAGTATTTCTTTTTTGTATGTGTGAAGTAAGAGGTTGCCATGTGTAGAATTGTTACTAATTTGGTTTACAGCTATTTCATTCTGTAAGTGGGTTTCACTTCCAAAATATTTTTTCTGGATGTAGTCGATTTCTTCTAGTAGGTCTTTTGCTGTACCATGTAGAAGAATGTTATTTAAATTGGCTAGTGCTAAAGCAGGACTTTTAGCATAGTACAGTTTATAAACTAGATTTCTTATAGTTCAATGATGTGTTGATATCCATTTGATATCATGGAAGGTGGTTTTGCAAGTAGGTCCGGTTGTGCAGGCCATTGAATGTCCTTGTAGTTCTGTGTACTTGCCTACTGGACAGGTATCCATATTTTGCAATTTTCATTTTGTCTTTGCTTTTCACATATTGATTGAGGAATTGGCGTAAAGACTTGAAAAATTGTTTGGGAATGTTACACATTGACGTGCATTGCCATTTGTACACTAGACGTTCTGATTCAGTTGAATGGAGGGGTAATTCTAAGTTTTCAGGACATATTTTTGTAAGGAGTACTTCTTGTTCCATTATGGTATTATTAACTTTTTCATAACTTCGACCACTGCTATGTATGGCAATTGTATTTGTTTGCTTTTGTTTGTACGCTTCTTCATTAAAGTATGGTTCTGTGCTCGTAGTGTGATTGCATTCACCTGCGCAGATACTTGAGAAGTTCTTTCTGTTGACATTTTGTTTATTGAGAAGTCTTTTTTTATACTTTAGTTATTAGTTTTGTTAGTGGTTTCATTTTGTTTAACACTAAAATAAATAACTTTCTTTTGAGAAGAATTGCACTGTATCAACGCTTCTAAGATCAATTTCCTACGATAGGTTTTAAGCATTGAACCTGGTTTCTCTCCTGTTTTTATAAGATTTTGAAGTACTTTGTGATGGAACATTTTGGCTAAAATACTTTTCTTGGTATGCTTACTTTGAACTATATCAAGATTTAAAGAAGCAATTTTATCTGTAGTGATAGCTGATTTTCTGCTAATTGTTTTTTGGTTTACATTTTGATAGAGGAGGCAAAGTCTTTGTACTTGAAACTTCTTTTGTTTCACTAAATGACTGTATTAGCTGGTTTGTTTCAACTTTTTTTACAAATTGTGCTAGAGATGGATGCTTATGTTTGACACTTATTTTCATTTGCTCTACTATTGCGTTGCTTTCTAGGGACTTGATTTTTGGTAGGCATTCTTTAGGGTCTGTTGAAAAAATAAAGAAGGTATGGGTTGTGGTGTTCTGCAATGTATGTGTGCTGTGTGCATGAGTGTTTGAGTAAGATAAAGATGTATGTAATGGTGTGTGATTGTGCTTTGGGAACTACAACTAGTAGGGATGGGTATTCTTGAATTAATGTGTTACTAAACTGGGGTTCAGATGACAGAAAAAAGTAAGCTAGTGGTGTGGAGAAGTATAAATAGTATATCTAATGCTATACAATTAAAAAAAAAAGTTATTTGTTCTAGAACATCTAAATTCTAGCGGTTGACTTGGGTAATTTGTGTGTCGAAAAATAGGAATTTATCGGCCATTCTGGCTGTAAATCGCTGTTTAAGACATGGGGATTTTTGGACAGAATGGTGCTTAATCTCTATTTTTAGGCACAGAAATAGCATGAATTAACCTTACATTGTGTTTGAGTAATAATACAAATATTATGGTGATATTCTACTTACTTTTCTTCTAAAATGAGCAGGTTACTTCTTAGTTCTTTGTACTTCAAATTCGGTTGCTTCTTTTCAGGAGAATGGTCTTCACTGCAATTGTAAAAGAAACAAATTAGTAATTTTGTTTGTATATAGCACTGTTTTTAATTTAGACATTGATTTTTTTTTAATTGAAATCCTCAGCGCCTTCCAAAAAAACCATTAAAACCATCTTATTTACATAAGATACGTCGCACCAGTTGAATACATATGATATGTTATTAACAAATTCTATTGCAATGACTGACTGTAGCAAACAAAATATCTTTACTATGTCTTGTGAAATTCATAATGTACCACTGAATACCATTATTCCTGTAACTAAGCTCTTCCAAGTAATAGTGCCTCAATGTCATGGGCTGCTTGTCCAATATAAATGTAAGTAATCAAATAAATAAAGAAATACAAACAAAAATTATGTAATTGTACAAGTATTATTGTTTGAGATTTGAACATAGAGTGTGCATGCAATTTTGTTTGACTATATGTAGTCTATATATTTCATTTCAAAAATGTTAATTTAACATTTGTGTGTCTGTATAAAGAAATTAAATAGTATAAAGATTTGTAAGTGACAGTTGATTTTAGGAGATTGAAAAAAAGACAGTAGATTCATTTTACAGATTATACAAGCTAAAAGTCAGTTAGAAATGTGTTCATGTACTGTATAGAAAATATGCATACCTGTAGTTTGTGTTCTTGCATATGGATATGCATGGAGCAGCAAGTAGAAATCTTGGAGACTAGTACAGTACTTCTTGTAGATGGTGCTTGCCAATGATATGAGACTTGCACTCAGAGATTCACAGTACATTTGCAGTGCTGATCTATGATGACGCAGTTAGATGTAGAGGTCTTGAATGTGATTGGTGGACGGTCATGTGACTTCTTAGCTACATCCAATGAGGGAATGGCACAGAGAGTGAAGTTGAAATGGTAGAAGGGCTGTTCATGTTACGATATGTCCGCGGACATGGTGGTAGTTCGCAGACATCGGGTGTTACATCCGAGGATTTTTGGGTTCAGAAGTCATGCAAATGAGAATGAGCACTGAAGAGGATTGGTCAGGAAAGTTTAGTGGGTGTGTTGTGCCAGGAGAGAGTTTCTCAGATACTCTTTTTGCTGAGAGAAGAACAGATAGCTATGGCTGTGTGTTTCGGAAAACAGATTGTTTGGATTTTGGGAGACTCGTGGATACATTGGTTGAAGGTGCATGCAGAAACCTGTGGAGTAGCTGTAGATCTTCGATTCCCACATGTGGAAGTACACTGGCATGGAGTACGTGGAATTAAGTGGTTGGACTTATTACCTCTCTGTGCTACTTTGGAGACAGAGCAACATCCAGATATAATTATAATTCATTGTGGAGGGAACAGTTTAGGACATGTGTCTGGAATTTATTTGCAATTTGCAATGAAAGAAGGACTTGGGAAGGTCATGGACATGTTTCCAAATTCTCAAGTAATTTTTTCACGGATTGCGCAGAGACAAATGTGGCTTTGTTCGTCTTCATTTGGTCCACAAATGGAGAAAGCAAGGCGCAATGTCAATAAGGCTGTGTGCCTTTCTAAGAGATTTTGGCATGTCCTCTTTTCACAATGAAAATATTATGTTTCATAGTACATACATTTTTCGCAGAGATGGAGTACATCTAATTTATGCTGGCAGTCAGATTTTTCTAAGAAACATACAAAATGCATTGCGACCTTTTTTAGAATGACAGCATCCATTTTGAAGTAGGTGTTGAGTATTTATAATTTATGAAACACAAACACCTCCCAAAGGCTCTTGTCAGAGCCACCACTTCCTCCCAGAGAAAAGTGCAATGGTTTTGATAGGGTAGCACCCCAAAATTTCAGATGTCCGTGGACTTCGAAAAAATACAAAGGGCCCTAATTCATTTATTTTCACTTCTATTTTTTAACTTTGAAAGGGGGCTCTGAAAAGAGCCTTATTTTTTTTTGATTTTTGTTATTTTATATGTGTTTGGTTTTTAATGCACGACACATTAGGAGAGGAGGGGAAAGGAGGGTACAGTGGGGGACACCAACCACAGGGATAAGAAAGGGCGAGCTGAGAGAGGAAGATGTAGAGTGGGTTTTATTTGGGTAGTGAGCAGGTCTTCTCGTGCTCTGAGACGATAGTCTCAAAAGCACTACGAAGTCGCTCCCTCCTGCAGAGTACTGTGTCGCAGTACATACACACAACTGTGACCCTCAAAAGGTAAGGGTCATCAGCATTATGTATGGCCTGTGAGGCAGCTTGAGGAAGACGCTGTCCCACAGAGGTGTTCCTTGTGGTGACAGGATCAGAAACGGAGGATGAAGTAGAGGAAATCCACCTACTATGCTCCTCGCAAGGTACAACCTTGCGAATGGCCCCAGAGTGAAATGACCTTGGGTGTTGCTTCATGGTAGTGGTCCCAAAGCTGTACGAACCATGCCTCCCGCGACTGAGTACCATTTTGCATTCATTGCAGGTGACTCGGTTCGCACGAGCCTTAGGACCATCCCCATGAATGGTAAATAACCGCCACACCCAAGACTCACGCCGAGTGCGGGTAGTAGAGATTTCCACTACCTCATTCTCGTCATCCTCTTCTTCCTCCTCTGCATCCTCACTCCTGTTCCCCTCTTCAGGCCCTTGTGGTGGTGGTGGTGGTGGTGGAGGAGGAGGGGGTGGTGGTGGTGCTGGTGCTGGAGCAGGTGCAGCACCAGGTGGCAGTAGTGCAGCCATGGATGCCATCTTGATGAAGATATCAATCTGCAAGTGGCAGGAAAAATCGCTGTGCTCTGAAGAATAGCCAGAAACACAATGAGAATAAGCTCTAGGGCGTGGTCTTTTATAAGGGTGCTTGTTCGCGGACATGCGTGCTGTCCGCGGACAGATCGAACACAAAAAAAGTTCAAAAACTTTCAAAAAGTATGTAGAAACTCAGGATTAGTATGTAGGACTTGTGCTATGGTGAGTTTTTATTGACAAATATTGTGGATTACTTGAAAATGTACTTTTAAATTGTTCGGGGACACGAACAGTGTCCGCATTCAGAACACGCGATCAGCATGGGCGCGGTCACATGATCGCTTCGCGAACATGTTCGCGAAGGAAGCGGCTGTCCGCGGGACACCAAATGCACGGACATTGGTTTGCGCATGCGCGTTGATGTTCTACGGACACTGTTCGAGTCCTGAAGTAATTAAGTGTGCCACACGTCAAACGAACAGTTACGGACAACCATTTGTTCTTAGAGCAGTTTAACTTCCTTGCGAACAATACAGACAGACATAGCGTCCTCAGGACACCTCCATTTTCGTTTATTTACGAACATTTCAGGACACCGCGTGTGTTCTAGAACAGTTTCAACTTGCTAGCGAACAGTACGGACAGGTATAGTGTTCTTCAGGACACCTCCATGTTGATTTATTTACGAACATTTTAGAACAACCGCGCTGTCCGCGGACACCTAAATTGTTTTTTTTTTTTTAAAACAAACTAATTACAACACAATATAAAAATGTCTCATCAAAACGTTTTGGGTTATGGAGAGGGTTTGGGGATAATTGACTGGGATATGGTGAGGGGGGACAAGTACATGTGGGACAATGGAATGAGGTTTTTTGTTTTAAAATGCTCCTCAACAAAAGTTTTCAAATTATTAATATTGGTCAACAATATATCAATTTTTTCTTTTATTCTGTCAAGAGTATTATCCGTAACAGTTTCTTCAGAGGTATTTTCTATTTTGGTATGCTCTGTACAAAAAAAATATATATGTTAAATGTATATAAAATAATAATAATAATAATTAAATGGTTTATATTGTAAAGTGTGTACCATTTAGTTTCACTATCTTCTGACATTTCCTCATGTGGGAAATGCTCCTCTAGCCATTCCAGAGTACTGGACATTTTGTGAGACATCACATGTGCATTTACCTTTCATGAAAAGTCTGTACAAGGGATTCTTAGTGTAATGTTAATAAAAAAAGTGTCAAAGATTATTGGAATAAATATCAAGTGCTAATCAGTGCATTAAGCTATGCATTGATATAAATAGCATTCTATTATTAACTTCAATCCAGTATACTAAGGTACTCATGTAGAAACATAGGCATTGTGTGCAGCATACATGATGGAGGTGCAATATTCATAAGCTTGCCATGTTGAATAGTGAAATGATTACTGTTTTCATATTAGAGTTTTGCGTACAGTGAAACTTGTGATAAGTAGGTAATAAAACCCACTTACTACATAAATGCATTATTATAGACAAATCACAAAGACAACACCACATACAAATATGAATATATACAAGGGAATTGAAGTAAGAAAAAAAAAAGTTGCAGAAAGTGTTCATAACCTAACTGATTACCTTTATGCAGAGAAATGATTGCTCCGTTTCAAAGCTTTTACTTACCCTATCTATATATATCACATGATGTGTCTGGACCCTAAGGAAAATAGTGTGAGTACAACATATAAAAATATGATCATATATAGGGAAAGTACAGTAATAAAAAAACATCAAAACTATCAAAGTGCTAATAACTCTACTGATAATTTTAATGCACGAAAAGGATTGCTGTCTTTCAAGGTTGTCTTCCCCTATGTATATGTTTCATATGATATGACTGGACCATAAGGGAATTATTGTAAGAACATACTTGAAGGATAAGTCTATAAATATATAACATTGACAATTTTTAGTTCTTGACTGTTAGTGAAGAAAATCATGTGGCCTAGATATGTCAGAAAAGGAAAAAAGGGGGCGTCAGACATGTGATGTCATCAGTGATGTCATCAATGACATTTGTGATGTCATCTTTGATGTCGTGGGTGTTAGGCTTAACAGTGCATGGTTGTGGCGCGAGTTATGGTTGCTTAGCTTACCATAACTGGCGAATTTCAAGGGTTTTTTGGTTTTACTTGGAACCATAACGTCCCTTTAACAAAGTTTTTTTCACTGAATTTCATAGGTTTTTAGTAGCGCAACTTAACCATAGCATCCCTTTAACAAAGTTTTTTTACTGTGTATATGTATATATATATATATATATATATATATATATATATATATATATATATATATATATATATATATATGGATGTTCCATGACACACTTTAACAAACCTGGACCCTGTGAATAGTAGTGTGGCGCAGCAGCATAGGATAACTGGCAGCGAATGATATTTCGAGAGAGTCTTGCCTGGCTCAGTGTCAAGAGTTGGGGCTGTCGAGAGCCTTGCCATGTACTCAAGAAGATAAAATAACGTGAGAAGCAATCTGAGTTCCTGTTTGGAATGAAAGTCACTGAGGGTGCCAAGATTTCTTCATTTAACAGTATTTAATACAACAAAGAGCTAATAACCGTGGTCTCCAGTCACATGGTCGGATGAAAATAGACTTAGGCGAGCTACACCGAGACCAGAAGATAAGGTCATGCCACTGTTTTATTCTGAGGCATAGTGAGCCTCTGCAAGGCAGAGTTCAAATGAGTTAATTGAATGGCAGACCGCAGGAGTGATGATGGATGTTGGGCTAATTGGGTGGGAAGGCTTGACCAGGCCAAACCCCCCGGCACCTGGGATACCAGCTTGCATGCTGCTAGCAAGTGGAATATTCCAGAAGGGTACAAGTGTGCCAACCAATCATAGAGGACCACGTATTAAGGAGCCCTATACTTTGAGATGCCAATAGCATGTTGAGTATTAGACTGACATGGAAGATGACTTGCACTTGGGATGGGCTTAATTGTCCACCTGATCTTAGAGACCCAATCACGTCCCTGTATCCAGTAGAAAGTATATGTAGATGTTCCCCATTGAATAACCACAATCTCTCGTAGGTTTTCTTATTTGCCACGTAGTGTGACATCCTGTATGAAGAATATTTAGTATAAAGGTACCGTTTTTAATGAAATATGTTGAGATAATTCTGTGCGCTGTCCGTTGATATTTGTTGTACTCCCTGTTTTAAAGACTTGTTATTAAAACAGCTTTGACTTTTGCCAAACTTCCTCAGTCGGTCTGATTTATTGATGTATGAGTAAGATCTGCATCCCCATCTATCTCAGATACTGTTACCTTTTCTTAAAGGACCCGGTCCAGGGTTTCAACACAATCTGCAACTACAGTATACTCACTCTTGTCAGAAATAACGCACTCCATAACCATGAGAAACACAATAAGACAACACTGGGAAGAACATCTACAAATCCATGCATAGGATGAGCACTGGAAAAATCTACGCACTATACAAGCATTACACACATGAGAAGCCAGATTGAAACTTCTGCAATTCAAGATCATACACAACTGGTATTGAACACGTTGCACACTAAAAATGAGAGGCTGAATTACTGCAGACAGCTGTTGGAGATGTGGGGACAAGGGTGCAGATCTCACAGAAATGTTGTGGGGTTGTACTAAGCACACAACATTCTGGCCTAAAATGTATTCAACAATATGCAGATGTCTAAACCTTCACATTCTGAAACATGCTTCAAATGCAATTCTACATCGATTAGTGCCCATGTGTCACTACACAAACACGAGATGAGATGGCTGATAACAGCAATACTAATTGCCAAGCTATGTATCATGTTTTTGTGGAAAAAAGCTGAACAACCAACCTTCAAGATGTTTGTGGACAACCTGGCTTGAACGGCAAGTTATGAAAGGGTAGTTTCCAAGAACCCACCTACCAAGATACTTGGAATCCCTTCTTGCAAGCTTTTGAGAATAACTAACTGGCCCCTCTTTTTGGGTTATACTGTCTAGTAATCTTTTTTGTTTTTTTATTTTTTTTAATTCTTGTATATTGATTTAAAAAAACCTTTACACATTTTCATTAACAAGGCATAAAATAATAAGAATGCAGTTATGATTTAAAACAAGCTTCTTTAGCCAACATCTTACACATAAAATAAACTTTTCTCTTTTTTCAGTCCCCAACTGCATAAACAATTTCTTTCGTAAAATAGACTCATACCAGTCTTCAATTCATTTCTTTCAACTAAAAAAAAACTGACTTGAGTCCTTCTATGCAACTTTGCATACATTTGCCAAAAACGCTATCGCTCTTATTTTCAATATGATGTTGCGACCATGTAGCATTTCAAACCATAATTGCTCTCTGAATACACACGATGTGTCAGTTACAAATTCTGCAAAGTAAGCAAGTCTTTCCTTCCTTAACATAGGACAACCAAGTAACAAGTGTGACAGTGATTCCGGAAAATCTTCATGCATACAGAATCTGCACACTTTCATGTTCTCCGGGATCAGTTTTCTTACTGCTCCTATTTCATTAGTATTCATAACATTCAATCTGAATCTCATAATACTATGTCGCAATTTCCGCGATGGACATTTTACCAGATACTGCTCAGGTTCGGGAAACCATTTCCAGATGGATAATACTTGCGCATACATTTTTGAGTTTATTATTACAGAATTATTCGCTACCCAATCAAAGGCTTTAATCATCATTTAAATTTTGGCGGGTCTTTCCAAGATGGAAACCATTGTCGCTCCAATATTACTCAACGTCTTTTCCACCTCAGCTTTCAAATCAGCCATATATCTCCCAGTATCATTCCTACAAACTTGATATAATGAATTATGCTTAGCATGCACACATTTTCTATAAAGCATCGCTTTTTTACAATCCATACAGCATTTTAGGGAATTAAAACCAAACTCATATCTTATTAATTCCATCGGTATGCATTTTGGCTGAAAGAATAGTAACTTTTTCCAGATTTTAGATTCAATACTTTTTAACTGTAATACTTTCTCTGGGTAAAATTCCAAACCGTATGACAACCTTGGAGTCACCTTCATGTTGAAGTCCCTACAAGCATTCATGGAGAATTTCCCATATTTGTTTTCAATTACTCTCATTTGATTCACTGCATCAATGGCTTTAACTTCCAAACATTGTTTCACAAAGCTATATGCCATATTGCTCACAAAGGAGTAGCCCAAGTATTTGAATGCTTTCTGTAGACAAACTGTGGTTCCCTCTACATACCATACAGGATTTACAGATTTTTTATTGCTTTCCCCCAGGTTAATCACCACTGTTTATGTGGGTTGATTTTGAGTTTCAGATCACTAATAAAGCTGACAAAGGCATCAATAAGCCTCTGTAGGCCGATGTTAGTTTTGTCGAGGAGCATAGTCGTTCGCGTAAGCCAACCACTTGATCACAATTCCACCGACTTTGGGAGCTAGTAGGCCCGCAGATTCCAATCTAGCATTTGCTCCAGAGATCTATAGATTGAATAAAATTGCTGCCAAGGCACAGCCCTGTTTCAAGCTATTCTTTGATAGGATTTCCCTAGACATCAGGCCCTCATTATTAAGACGAACCTTTAGCGTTGTATCTGAATATAGATTAATAATCATGGAGAGTAGGCCCCCCCTCTGTTTAACATTACCAGTTTCTGCCATAGGAGTGGCCTATCCACCATATCAAATGCAGCAGAGAGGTCCATAGATGCTGCATATATGGGCCATTCCCTATTTTAGATCGTTGATTCCCCAAGATGGTCAGTATTAGACCCCCTATTCTCAAGACAGTGGAAAACCACAGTTGGGGATTGGTAAACCTCTTACTCCGTGGAGTGAAGTCTAATATCTACAAAAAGAAGTTTAAGGTTTTTTCTTAAAGGGAAGAAAGTGCCACCACTTACATGGGTATCCTGTCTCACAGATAAGTTTTTAGGCAAAAATAGATATAAATTTTATTAGTCATACAAAATTCATTTTAAAAATAGAAAATTCATCATAAAAAATGATCATATCACATGGAACAAACAATCAATTCTAAAACCACACAAGTAATTCAGCTTCAATCGGTTCTAGTCTCAAATTTGATCTTTTGGTCAACCCGTATGACCCAATCACACTGAGTCCCCTCGCCTCGAAATCAACTTTTGGCTAATTCAGTTCTTAGTTTCCCAAAAACCCAACTTGTACAAGTTTCTGTCCCATTATCACAACAATGTAGGACATTCTTCAGGGGTGTGTAGTGTCTTGTGTAGATCTTATTCAAGATGAAACCACATTTCCAAAATTCTATCTTCTTTTAGAAGTCGGTATACCCTGTTAATATAAAGGAGGCACTATATTACTCTCTTATCACAATGTTAGTCCATTGATTATGCTAACTTTTTAACCCTTATCCCCATAAGGGTGAAGAAAATGTTATTAATAACATACCTTCCTGACTCGAGGGTTCTCTATCCCGGAGTCTTCTTTCAACCTCGATTGGTTAAATTAAGGCAAATATCCAATTAATGAAGGACTTCATGCCTGTATTCCTGTATCTTCTGTCCTAGTACACAATATACACACGTATTAGATTCTTATTACCCATAACTATGAGCTCAAAAGCCCTTGTTTTCCTCATGGAGGCATCTTACCATATAGTTCTAGACTTATGCCATCCAGGTTTACTCCATCAATACTGTGTCCTTTCACTTGGTTCTGAAGACTTCATTTACCCTTCAGGCTATATATACCTGAAAGACATCAAAACGAAAATACAAGAAAACTCAGTGGAATGTCCACGTGTTAAAATCTCCTACACATCTTGTTTAAGTAAGCAAAAAACATTACTTACTCATGACTCCCACTGGGGCTGGATGTCTTCAATATTGTCCTGCTAGCCCTATCCAGTGTGCTATCTACAGCACTCTAAATGCTCTTTCCCTTAATAGGAAAAAATGCAGGCTTGGTAGTATTCAAATATCCTGCTCTTAACTTCGCCCCAGCTTGTTCAAAAAACGAGCAACGAACAGCTCAGGAGAAAGTCTAGGTCCCGTGTTTGTCCTCGCGGGCAACGCGATGGCGTCATCACGCCCCACGCGGATCGGAAAACGCGTGTCGCGCAATGGTGACGTCACTACGTCCCGTAATATACATGCGCGAACCCATAGCTGGGAATTGAAGTCCCGGGTCGCCCACTAATCCGCCATACTGCTGCAGAATGCTAGTCTGGCCACCCAGATGCCCTTATGACTGTAATTTCATCCTGAAAAAGACCTCACAATCGATGTGAAACACAAAACCATTTCAATTCAAAACACATTGAATCGTTTCGTATCATTGCAGTAGAATCCTCCATACATTCTGAAAAACAGTCGGTATTATACATGTATTTTATACCCTCTGTAACAATTTCTCATATGTCATTAAATATAATATGCGCACATATTCGGCGATCAACATGATCTCTTAGTTACATCAATCCCAATTCAAAGTGCCCAATGGAAAAAAAGGAAAAACCGAGTCAGAGGTAGCTGCCTAGGTATTATGCCACTCCACGCCTTCATTCAGACCGTGGAGATGGCTTCTGGTTAAAAAAATAAGTTTTTGTTCCAACTGTAATAGCTTTCTATTGATCGATAACTGTGACTCCCCTTTGACTTGTTTCAGAATCACCCATTCAAATTCATTACTAGTATGTTTCTTTTCAATAAAATGTTTTACCATTGGCGCTTGTTCAACTCTATTCCTAATGCAGCTCCTATGCTCGATCATCCTTGTTTTACATTTTCTGTTTGTCTTTCCTATGTACATAAGTTGACATGGACATTTGATCAAATAAATGACATTACTTGTTTCACAATTTGTGTGTTCTGTCATTTGCCATATTTTACCCAAACCTAAGTCAACTGATGAAGTTTTCCTCGTTTGCTGACACATAGTACAGTTGCCACAAGGATAATGGCCCTGGACTGGTGAAAGGCCCCACAAATTTGTCTGTTGACCTATTCCTCTGAATGATGCTCTTGATTTTATATGAAAGATTACTAAATGTATTCACAAATACTAGCGGGGTCTCTCTGGTATCTCTATCTCTATGTATTTGTTGGTCCAGGATGTAACTAAGAGATCATGTTGATCGCCGAATATGTGCGCATATTATATTTAATGACATATGAGAAATTGTTACAGAGGGTATAAAATACATGTATAATACCGACTGTTTTTCAGAATGTATGGAGGATTCTACTGCAATGATACGAAACGATTCAATGTGTTTTGAGTTGAAATGGTTTTGTGTTTCACATTGATTGTGAGGTCTTTTTCAGGATGAAATTACAGTCATAAGGGCATCTGGGTGGCCAGACTAGCATTCTGCAGCAGTATGGCGGATTAGTGGGCGACCCGGGACTTCAATTCCCAGCTATGGGTTCGCGCATGTATATTACGGGACGTAGTGACGTCACCATTGCGCGACACGCGTTTTCCGATCCGCGTGGGGCGTGATGACGCCATCGCGTTGCCCGCGAGGACAAACACGGGACCTAGACTTTCTCCTGAGCTGTTCGTTGCTCGTTTTTTGAACAAGCTGGGTCGAAGTTAAGAGCAGGATATTTGAATACTACCAAGCCTGCATTTTTTCCTATTAAGGGAAAGCGCATTTAGAGTGCTGTAGATAGCACACTGGATAGGGCTAGCAGGACAATATTGAAGACATCCAGCCCCAGTGGGAGTCATGAGTAAGTAATGTTTTTTGCTTACTTAAACAAGATGTGTAGGAGATTTTAACACGTGGACATTCCACTGAGTTTTCTTGTATTTTCGTTTTGATGTCTTTCAGGTATATATAGCCTGAAGGGTAAATGAAGTCTTCAGAACCAAGTGAAAGGATACAGTATTGATGGAGTAAACCTGGATGGCATAAGTCTAGAACTATATGGCAAGATGCCTCCATGAGGAAAACAAGGGCTTTTGAGCTCATAGTTATGGGTAATAAGAATCTAATACGTGTGTATATTGTGTACTAGGACAGAAGATACAGGAATACAGGCATGAAGTCCTTCATTAATTGGATATTTGCCTTAATTTAACAAATCGAGGTTGAAAGAAGACTCCGGGATAGAGAACCCTCGAGTCAGGAAGGTATGTTATTAATAACATTTTCTTCACCCTTATGGGGATAAGGGTTAAAAAGTTAGCATAATCAATGGACTAACATTGTGATAAGAGAGAGTAATATAGTGCCTCCTTTATATTAACAGGGTATACCGACTTCTAAAAGAAGATAGAATTTTGGAAATGTGGTTTCATCTTGAATAAGATCTACACAAGACACTACACACCCCTGAAGAATGTCCTACATTGTTGTGATATTGGGACAGAAACTTGTACAAGTTGGGTTTTTGGGAAACTAAGAACTGAATTAGCCAAAAGTTGATTTCGAGGCGAGGGGACTCAGTGTGATTGGGTCATACGGGTTGACCAAAAGATCAAATTTGAGACTAGAACCGATTGAAGCTGAATTACTTGTGTGGTTTTAGAATTGATTGTTTGTTCCATGTGATATGATCATTTTTTATGATGAATTTTCTATTTTTAAAAAGAATTTTGTATGACTAATAAGTTTTTAGGCAAAAATAGATATACATTTTATCTGTGAGACAGGATACCCATGTAAGTGGTGGCACTTTCTTCCCTTTTTTAAGAAAAAACCTTAAACTTCTTTTTGTAGATATTAGACAGTATTAGACCCCCAGCATCGGTTCCCAGATCTTTACGAAAGCCAATCTGGCGGACATCTAAAATATCCTTTTCCTCCATCCAATCTAGTAAACTTTCTAGAATTATAGCTGAAATAATCAGTTCCTGCATCGCCTCAGAGTTCCTTATGATGATGTCCTCTGCATTACTTCATTCCTGCAAAGCCGTTCACTTGTGATAGGTAAAAGCGCATTCTCTTCCTCCCCACTCGAGTAATTGATATTCTTATCGCTTTATTTCCTCAAATGAGAAATGTTGTCATTCACCAACATCTCCTTACCCAATTGTTTACTAGTTATAGTTATTTCATCAAATGTGGAAAAGGAGAATCAATCCACAATCTATTGTTCCTTTTAGCAGTGTCTGAATTAAAAATTTGCTATTGATGTTTTCTTGAATGTTTTTTTGTATTTTGTACAATAAAAAGCATAATCACAACACACAAACACATGAATGTAGTGTGTGCAATACAATTCTGGTAAGTGTGGGTCTCCTGAGAGATGTTGGACAAACACATCGGCATCATGTACCTCACAGAAGCGAAGATCACCCATTCATCCTCTGTTCCTGCACTCTGTGGGAGGTAACATAGATGCCCCTTGATCACCTTCGTGGGAAGCAGCCAAAACAGTGGATGCTTGACTGGGTCACCTCACTTCCAGTTCTCTGTTTTTGTGGAGCACACAGTACCCCATTTTATGATCTGATCTGACCTTTCCTATGATTTGGCCTATGGTTCATAAATCAGTGCCTCACCCTCAGGAACTAGCAACACACTGACACAGATGCACTTCTTTGAGAGAGAGTGACGTGCGAGTACTGTCGGTGTGGCAACTCCCCATCACATACTAGCATATCCTTTGCACCTTTTCACTTGTTCTAATTAGGACCAGCCGTATCTCCCACCCTCTTCTCTACCCTGGAGCTCTGGGCATAAGTTCTCTTGAAGCAGTAACTTTTGTCTCGGGTTACAACTTCACATAATCAATTCCCCTACTCAAGGGATATCTCACACCCAGCCCCACACCCTTTGACTCTTTGATGCCCCTACCATTTGGAAATCCTCCTTCAGTCTCTTTTGAAAGACAAAGATTGGACTTCTCTCACTGCCCCCTTGTTTTAGATGTTGGGTCCTTGTTGGCATTTAAGGGTGTGGGATTGCCTTTGCACTGCTACGCTTGATCCCCTTCTACTGGATGCACCAATCCTAGGAGAACTCCTGTTTCCAGGGCGTTCACACATCCTTCAGTTGCCTAAGCTAAATCCTAGAGTTTTGGGATAAGGGTACCACCTAGAGGCCACATGGAATCTGCATCAGGCTTATCTGTGATTGACTCCCTGGTGGCCAGATTCGTTTTGTAGTAATATGCCTTGTGTTCCAGTTGACCAAATGTACTGGCCAAATGTACTGGTTCCATACCAAAAGCTCTTCTTTGAATTCCCAGTTTGTGGAAGCTGATGCATATTTTAAAATGGGGACCAAATGTCCTACCGTCCCACGTTTCCAAAGGCGTCCCAATGAAAACAGTACCTCACATGTGTGGGTGCGCTGACCTGGGGGCAAATGAAAAAGGCTAAACCACTGGTACACCAAAGGCCCTGGGAAGACCACATTTGTACTGTATTTGGGCTTGTTGACAATGCACAGATTTGGGCCTGGGGTATCGCAGCCATCAAGGAAAAAGAGGAACCGCATGCATTTCCGAAAAGAGGCCCATTGGAATCCAAAGAGGTTTGACATGTGTGAATCGCCCTAGTGTGTATTACACACAAGGCCCAGCAAAGTCCAAAATGTAGGGTAAAAAACACAATTTTGACATGTTTGCCACCAGAAAACCATACAATTATAAAGCGCACAAATCAAGGTGTACCTAGTTACATAAAACAGATGGAGAAACATATAAGACAACATGTCTGGTTTGTGGTTACCGTGAACCAAATACCAGGCAGGTAACAGTAAAAACGTGCAGTGTAACATGATGGATGAGGCACTCTCTGGTTCAGAGGTTACCAGGGAACTGGATGATAGAACTCAAACCTAATAAATCGGAACTCTGGGTGCCCTTAACAGTCTAAACAGGGCAGAGATGAAGTGCATGGTTTAGAGTCTCATTCCTGAGGGTGTTTGGGAGGGCATTCCATTGTTTTGGCGCAATGAAAGGGAAGCTGGCGCCGCCTGCTTTGACCCTTTTGATGGTGGGGATGTTATGCTGGTTGGAGTAATGTGATTGCCTGGCTCTGGTAGAACTGCCTAAGACAACTTTTTCAGAGGGATAAGAGGGGGCTGTGAGCGCGAGGCACTTGTGGGTTATAGCTGGCGTCTTGAATATGATCTGATCTTTGATAGGGTGCCAGTGCCAGCGCGATCGCGCCTGGCATGGGAGACATGCTCTCTTTTAGGAATGTTTAGGGCGGCTCTGAGCACATTGTTTTGAATAATTTGAAGTTTGTCAAATTTTTGGCAGAGGTGCCAGCAAAGAGAACATTGCAATAGTCAAGTTTTGCCCCAAAGTGACTCTGGCTATAGAAAGGCAGTTTTGCTTCGACAGGTATGGTTTGACTGCATTCATTCGTTTTGTTGTGAATGAGGCCGAGGAGGCAATGACGCTTACGTGGCGGGATGGAGAGTGTGGAGTCAAGGTATACCCCCAGAGTTTTTACTGAAGGCAAGACAGTGATAATTGTGTTATCTATAGTGAAGGCACTGTATTATTTATTCAATTTGCTTAGTTTGCCTTGGGCCTACTAGGAGGATTTCAGTGTTGTGCCCCATTGAGGCAGTCTGTCCGCTGCCATCCAGGCTTGGATGGTGGAACAGATGTTGTGCAATGTAATCACATCTTTTTCATATGAGTCAGAGAGTGGGAGGAGGACCTAGTGTTGTCAGCATAGTTTGAGTAAGCTATGCCGAGAGCGTCAAGTTTGTCAAAGTGGTTTTGAGAATATATTGTACAGGGTTGGTGATGTGCAGGAACCCTGGGGGACTCCACAGTGGATGGTGGTTGGTGCTGCACAAGCCTGGTAGGAGAAGATTTTCATGGCTCTCCCTTCAAGGAATGAGGTGATTCAGGTAGTGGCTTCGGGGGTGAATTGTGCTGAATTAGTGAGATGTCTGCAGAGAGTCTTATGGTCTACAAGATCAAAAGCTGCAGATAAACCAAGAAGGAGGAGAACAGCGGGTTTGCATTCATCCATTATCTCAGCTAATTCTGTTTTTAGGTTCGATAAGGCAGATTCAGTTCTGTGACCCGGGCAGAAACCTGATTGCTTCTTCCCATTGGATTCAAGGACATGCTGGATTTGGTTGTATGCTGCTTTATCAAGGATTCTTGAGAGAGGGTACCGTGGTGATGGGTCAGTAGTTGTTGGGGGGGGTGGGGGGAGGAGGGGGAGCGGAGTAGTCTGGAGACAAGGGTGTCAGCACATTCTTTGACAATATTGGCCGGACAGATGTCACCCTTGCAGTTGGATGGTTTTATGTGTTTGAGCAGGGCTAAGACTTCAGTTTTAGAGACATCTCAGAAGGAGACGAGGTTCTTATCCTGAGAGAGGATATTTTTGGTGGGTGAGATGAACAGGTCAGACCTGGGCAGGACTTTATGGTGGGCTTGAATTTTGGTCTGCAGGAGGTCTATTTTATTGAGCATAACTGATTGGATACTTGAGCACCAAGTTTAATCTTTAACAAAGTCTTGGGCATTAGTGGTGGGAGTAGCTAGTGCTCTGAAAATAGCAAACATCTCTTTGGATTCAGATTTGGCATGGGTTATTCTGGTGTTGTAGGAATTGGCTTGGATGATGGCTTTTTTGTATTGGCTAGACTGTTTTTTTTTCAATTCATCCTTACAATAGCCTTGGGTATTAGTTTGCCATTTGGTCAGTGCGTTGTGTTTCAGGATGCGTAATTCCTGGAGTTCTGATGTGAACCAAGAGTTAGCATGCTTTGACACTTTGGGTTTCTTTAGTTCTAGCAGAGCCTGGCGTCAGTTGCTTTTTTGAGCGTGCAGTTGTATAATTATGCTTAGACAACAGGGTCATTGTAGAAGTGAGGCTTGAGGCCTGGAACCTCTAGAAAAGGTTGGAGGTTATCTATGGTTAGCTTGCGTGCGCTCCTAGATACTGCTGGTGGTGAGAGAGTGTTAGATTTTGTGGTTGAGGAGGTGGGGATGGTGAAGTGAATGATGTGTTGGTCAGTTCAGGGGCAAGGGGTGTTGGAGCTCATGGCAGCAGAATAGTTATGGTCAGCAACCCAGTCTAGGGTGCATCCTTTGGAGTGTGTGGGTTTGTGACCCTTTGCACGAATCTCATGTCCTGAAGTTCCTTGGCAAGTGCTTTGGCTTGCTTGTCCTTGGGGTCATTAAGCACCAGGATTAGGTCAACCAGTAAAATGGTTTTCGTGGTGGTTTTTAGGTTCTCACATAGGAGATGGAGTAAGTTATCCTGAAAGTCTGAGGATGGACCTGGGTGTTGGTAGACAGTGTGAATGGTGATCGTGCAGTTGGGGAGAGGGAGAGTTTAACAGCTATGGAATCAGCGTTTCCTTCCAGTGTGGAGTTTACTTGCCTGAGGGATACTGATTCTTTGACTATGATTGCTACTCCACCCCCTTTCATATGCAGTATTTCCTGCCGGTGAATGGTGTAGCCTGGTGGAAGAGCTAGGGAGAAAGCAGGTCCAGCTGCCTCATGGAGCCATGATTCTGTAATTGCTAGGTCAAGATTGAGGTTAGTGACAAGGTCACAGATCTCGGTGGCGCGAGCGAGCGTACGTGCGATAATGAGGGTGCACTGGAGTGGGGAGGGGGAGAGTTAGGTTTGATTGTAGGTGTGCCTATGTGTGATTTTATTTGAGTGATGGTTACTACTGGCGAGGTAGAGGGGATCGTGTGGTTGATGGTGAGGGGTGGGTGACCCTTGGGTCTGGTGTGATTCCTCTTAAGGAACGGCGTGGGCCCAGCAGGGAGTGTTTTTGTAGATGACATAGGGACAGTAGGGAGAAAGCGGTTGGAGGTTGGAGCATGTTTAGTGAGGGAGTCTGAGCACATGGGGGCAGAGTAACGTGAATCCAACAAGGTCTAACTTGCATTAATTCTGTGACAATGCATTACCCACAAGGCCAGTCAAAGTCCAAAATGTAGGGGGGAAAACACAATTTTCAAAATATTTGCCACCAGGGAAACACGCCGGCAACAACACATGTCCTACCTTCCCACATTCCCACAAGTATCCCGCTGAAAATGGTACCTCAAATGCATTGGTGCAGTACGTGGGCAGAAAAGAAAAAGGGTTGACTGTCCCAAAGTCCAGTGTCAGTCACAGGAAGACCCGGCATGGTCTACATCCCTCCCCCGAGGGAAACGCTGTAAACTAGCATGGGCAGAGCTATCAGACAGCCGGGGGTGCTGCTCCCGGCCTTGGGCACCTGTCTCCCTTGTGGGTCGACCGTCCCCAAGTCCACCAGAGGTCCCAGGGCGGCCCTGCAGGTTCCCTAATCCCTGCCTGGATGGACAAGCTATAACAAATCATGGCCAGAGCTCATGACAGCTGTGGGTGCTTCCCCCATCCTTGCGTATCTGTCTCCCATGTGGGTGGACTGTCCCCAAGGCACCAGCAGTCCCCGGGAGACCCAGCAAGGTTTGCATCCCTCTGAAGGGAGAAGCTGTAGTGCAGCCCAGCCAGAGCACCACAACGGTGGGTGTGCTGGCACCGGCCTTGGCTGTCTGCAACAAACGTGGGTCAAAGGGCCCCTCCCAGACCAGTAGCATTCATGGGGCAACCTGCCAGGGTCCCTGCCCCACCCCAAAGGAAAAATCTGTAACGTGGCATGGCCAGAGCTCCAGGACAACTGGGGTTGCACTCTCTGGTCTCCCATGTGGGTCAACTATCGCCAAATCCAGCAGCAGTCCCAGGAAGCCCTGCAGGGTCCCCATCCCTCCCCAGAGGGAAAACTTGGCCAGAGCTCCTAGATGGCTGGGAGTGCTGCCCTTGGCTTTGGGCACCTGTCTCCAATGTGTGGCCCCTTTGTCCACAAGTCCAGTTGTGGTCCAAGGCAGCTTCGTCGGGGTCACCATCCCTCCCCAGAAGGACAAGCTATAATGCGGTAAGGCCAGAGCTCCAGGATGGTCGGGGTTGCTGCCTCCCACCTTGGGAGCCTGTCTCCAAAGTAGATCGAGCGACCACCAGTCCAGCGGTGGTCTCGGGGAGCCACCGGCTGTTCCCCATCGCTCCCCGGAGGGAAAAGCTGGAACACAACCCAGCCCGATCTCTAGGACGGTTGTGGGTGATGTCCCTGTCCTCAGGTGCCTGTACCATGTGGGTTGACTGTCCCCAAGTCCACCAGTGGTCCCAGGGAGCTGCGGCAGGGTCCCCATCCCACCCTGAATGGAAAAGATGTATTGTGGCACAACCAAAGCCACAGGACAGCTCTGGGGGCTTCCTTCCGCCTTGGGCACCTGTCTCCCATGTGAGTGGACTGTCTCCAATGCAGCAGGCGGTCCTGGGAGCCCCGCTAAGGTTCCCATCCCTCTGCCGAGGGAGAAGCTGTAATGAAGCCCAGCCAGAGCTCTAGGATGGCCGGGAGTGCTACACCCGGCCTTGGGAGTCTGCCTTGCATGTGGGTCGAACGCCCCCCCAACCCCAGACCAGCGGTGGGCATTGAGCAGCCCAGTGGGGTCCCCGTCCTTCCCCAAATGAAAAGCTGTAACCCGGTACAGACAGTGCTCCAGGACGGCCGGGGTTGCTGACCCCGGTCTTGGGTGACTGTTTCCAATCTAGGTCGACCGTCCCCAAGTCCAGCGGCAGTCCCAGGAGCCCTGGCAGGGTCCCCATCTGTCCATGGAGCAAAAAGCTGTAAAGCAGCAAGGCCAGAGCTCTAGGATGGTTGGGGGTGATGTCCCTGGCCATGGGCACCTGTCTCCCATGTGGGCTGACCATCCCCCAAGCCCACGGCAGTCCCAGTGAACCCCGGCAGGGTCTCCTTCACTCCCTGGAGGGGACCTGTAAAGCAGCCAGGCCAGAGCTTTAAGATGACTGGGGGTGCTGTCTCTAGCCTTTTGGCATCTGCCTCATACATGAGTTGACCGCCCCTAGCTCAATGCTGGTTGCAGGGAAGCCCAGCAGGGTCCACATCCCTCGCCAGAGGGAAAAGCTGTGATGCGGTTTGGCCAGAGATCGAGGACAACCGAGGGTACTGCCCCCAGCCATGATCTCCTGTCTCCTATGTGGGTTGCATGTCTCCAGGCCCAGCAGTGATCCCAGGGAACCAGTCCTTCCCAGGAAGGAAAAGGCTGTAATGCAACCCAGCCAGAACTCTAGGATGGCTGGGCGTGCAATACCTTGCACATGGGTTGACCGACACCCCCCCTGCATCCTGTAGCTTTGGCGAAGTCGTAGGGAGCCCAGGCAGGCTCCACTTTCCTACCCGGAGGGAAAAGCCATAATACAACTCACCCAGAGCTCCAGGACTGCTGGGAGTGCTGCTCCCAACCTTGGGCATCGGCCTCTCACATGGATTGATTCCCCCCTGCCCAGCGGCGGGCCCCAAGAAGCCCCGGCAGTGTCCCCATCCCTCCCCCAGAGATACAAGACCGCTGGGGGGTTCTGAAATGGGCAAAACAGCCCCCTCCCCCAATGCCAACATCTTTTCCCTGGTGGCTTAGTGCTCCTTACTGCTTCACAGGGTTGGCGAAATGGGACCAGATGCTCAATTATGCCCCTATGGCCCAGGGCAGCAAGAAGGATCTGCCCCTCCATGCTGCCACCTGATGGAGCTAGCCCGACATTCATACGACCAGCACCCTGATCCCCAAGTGTGCCTCAGTCAAAATTGCCCAATGTTTTTTTGCCTCCCTTGGGGGCAAAAAGGTGCAAAATAGCACTAATTTGCCCCCAAATAGCGCAGAACAACATTATGCCATCTTGGCATTATATGGGGGTGAGGGTGAATTGGCCTGGGGAGCCACCCGGGGAGCACACACCCAAAATCGTATCCCTGGAGGCCTTGTGGTCCTTGCTGCTTCCCAGATGTGGCAAAATGGGTCCAGAACCCCAATTGTACCCCCCCCACCCAGGAAATCCGCCATTGTTTGCTAATCCTTGGCTGGGGTGGGTCAGAGGGATGGGAATACTAAGGTGGCTGTGCCACAGGAACGTGGCCATCCCCCTGATTCCCCCACGTGCATTCCCCTGTATGTGGAGTGTAATGTTGTGTTGCCTTCAGTTCTGTGCTAAAGTGCACCAATTTGCCACCAGAGAATGCAAAACAACATTATGCCATCTGGTTGGCATTTTTGGGGGGTGGGGTGCTGATTGTCCTGGAGGAGTCCCACCCCCAAAAAGTATATCCCTGGTGGCCTAGTTGTCCTTGCTGCTTCCATGGAGTGGCAAAATGGGGGTCAGACCCATGGGCACATGGCTTTTTTTTTACCTTCCTTGGGGGCAAATAGGTGTTAAACTGCCCCAAAGAAGGCAAAACATTGTGCCACCATATTTATCTTTATTTTTGGTGTGTGTGGGTGGTTGTTTGGCCGGGGAGGCCCCACCCACAAAACCAACTCCCTGGTAGTCCAGTGGTGATTGCTCGTCGAGGATCGAATAATCCTCCATCTACAATCTGATTGTGGGAGGGCTCGTTGGAAAGGGGGACATTCTCCCCTTTTTCAACAAGTGCTCCCAAGCAAATCGGGCAAACACTGCCCCAGTAGCATGCATTTGGGTGGCTGCTCAATTTACATGCTGAAGCCAAAAGGCTTCAACATGTGCATTTCACTTCCTGATCACATCGGCGAATGTCGCTGGTGCTTATGTGATCAGTTCTAGCCCCCGAACCTAGGCACGAAACAGGATGTCCTTCCCTGCCTCGGGCACATGGCGATTGTTGCTCATCAAGAAGGAAGGGGGGACGATAAGCCCCTCCAAAGATAAGTAGTGTGGATGACGAGATATCTCATCCTCCACACTTAAGGGGTTAATGATATTTACCTGGATAGATTTGTGGCATTAACTCTAAATACTACTATTGAAGCAATCAATCAATATTACTTTATTTTCGACGATTTGTCATCAAAGCACATAACGGCAGACAAAGCATTTTATCATAGTATTAAATCAAAAGTTATGGAGAGAATTTCAAAATCCATTAAAACATGTTAAATTCTTAAAAATCCATTAGTTCCATCAAGAATAGTTCAAGTAGCTCATGCAATGCTTGATAATGTTTGATTTTTGCAACAAAAAAAAAACATAACACATATGGTTATATAAAAGATATATTTCTTAGCACATCACACAGCATTTGTAATAGCTTTTCTGGTCTTGACCAGGCAGCTGTAAAACATCTAGATACAGCAGCAAATCTCTCTGTAGTTACTAATAACTTGCAGTGGCATTGGGCATCAGATAGCGTGTGTATATCTGTGTTCCTCTGCCAAGGTTTTAGATGTCTGTTTCGAATATCAGAATATGCTGGACAGAAGAATAGAACATGTTATGTGGTGTCCATACCTTAATTGCAGGAATTGGAACTCTATCGGTAGGATGGGTATTGGCATAATTGACCTAAAAACATTTAACCTAAAACATTTGATCAAATTTTAGTTTAACCTTGTTTTTGGTACAATATAATAAAAAATATATATGTGGGTAAGGGTATAAATCGGGTTGAGGGGAAGTGGGGTGAATTGCGGGAGGTCTCCCCCGCATTTTAGACCGAAGAAAAGGTCAAATAATATCGATCAAATGTGATTAGGTCAGTTTTAGTTTTATTAAGATTTCTAGTGAAATTACTGTGCAGATAGTTAAGTTATTGTTCATAGCAAAACGTTTTAGTGAGCAGATAGCTAAAACGGATTGCTGGTCCAGCAATTCTTCAGAAACTTCTCTTGGTGCCAATTGAGATGTTTTTGCTTAATCGTAGGAGTGGAGCTCCTATTTATATTCTCAATTTTTCCACAGCCCTGCTTCACCAATTTCAAAAAGGCTTGTCTTCATGTGTTTAAAACGTGGAAAATGTAATTTTATGTTTTCTCTAAGAGGTTCAGTTAGTGCATCATTACAGACTGATAATTCCGGGTCGGACTGTAGCTTGAGCAAGTATAAGACTTGTCTCGTAACAATCAATCTTTCAATTGGTGTCCAACCCAACTCGTAATGTACGGAAATATTTAATGCTGACACAGATAACCCTAGATTGCTTAAGGAATTCATTTTCTTTTGCTGTCAGCAGTTTATGGTTTGAGCAGCCCCATAATTCAGAGCCATCCTTTTATATACAGCTAGGTTTTTAATCAGCATGCACACTTTCTCTTGTGTAAATTTCATTACAGCTTCTGCATTTCTACCAGAATTAGACTGAGTTTGATAAACTGGTTACACCAAGATCCTTTTCTGTTAATTCTCAAAACCAAGTAGTAAATGAAGTGACTTTTTCAATGGAAGATCCAATGATGCATACATTGAGAGGCTCAACTTGCTCCTGCCCCCACAACAAGCCATGTACTTTGTCTTACGTTATTAATAGCCAAACCTTTAGAGTTGCAGTTGAGGGCCCATTTTTGTTTTTTTAAATTAAAATTGCGTTATCAGTGAAAAGCAAGATGCCCATAGGTGGACTGTTCAAAGAAGGGGTCGTCGGCCACCAAGTTTGATACTTGAAAGGCAATATCATGGATGTATTACACAACGTTACCCAACATTTTTCTTCAAATGTCATTTTGTATATCCTTTTCTACTGCACTAAATGCCAACTCAATTTTCAGGACTCTTTGCTAGAGACCAATCTATTCAGTTTTATTTGTTAATTCTGTTTTCTTTTTTGCATTCATTATTTAGTGCAATCCAGTTTATTCAACATTTCACAACATTTTTTTTCTTTAGTAAATCGATCCGATGCACTTTGCATTTTAAACATCAGAGCTATGTGAACAATAAACTATTTGCATATATCCTAACGTGACAAAATACTAAATAAATAAAACAATGTTCCTAATTCAGCTCGTGATGTGAGCACCACTAAGTACCCAAATAAACACTTGACTTCATCCAGCTCAGCAGGATGCTCATGGGTTGCCCATTCAAAGAAGAGGGGTTTGGCCACTAAGTTTGTTACTTGATGAACAAGTTAAATAAGGCATGTGCCAAAACACACCCCTGCCTTACCCCTCTCTCAATCTGAAAATATTTTATTCCTCCCCTGCCCCCAAACCATAGCAGGGTTATTTTGCCGCGGTTACCTGTGTACAGGAGCATCATGACCCTTAGGCGATCAGATGGTACCTTTTTTAATGTTTCAAGGGTTTACCACAGCTTAACTTTTGGGACAGAGTCAAATGAAGCAAAAATATAAAACATATATTTTCTTTTTTATAGCATGACGAATTTGGAAATCGGATCCACCATGCCACTCCCTTCTTTTAACCGGTGCGCAGGTGTGAGATTACAATGTTTGAATCGACCCATCCCTCCAGCCGGTTGAAAACAACTTTCCCAAATATGGTACCTGTGGTATCCGGAAGGAACTGGGCGGTAATTTCCTGGGTCTTCCCTGCCACCGTTGTTATCAATAAGAATTATTTCTGCATCTCCATGAGACTTCTACTTTGTTGGTAACTAAAGTTTCATGAGATAGGGACCAAACTACACATCAGGGTATCGGGTATCGGGTAATAAAATTTCGGCAACAATGTCGCCGGTAAAAAGAATTTCAGCAAAAATGCTGTGGTTTGACCCGGTAAAGGTGTACCCCATTATACCATTTAAGGGGAGCAGGGTTGAGGAGGTGTCCCCCGCACCCCTTAAATGGTACAATGGGTCCGGGAGTTGCGGGGGTGTCCCCTGCATCCTGTACATGATTGTGGTGCAAAAAAACATGGCATTTTTGCTGCGATATTTTGTATTCACTGCCATTGATGCCGCGATTTTAGGACATGGAACCGAGATCAGCGAGTATTGCATCTGGTCTGGGTGCCTTCTCAGATATTTGGTTTGTTATAGCCCTCCTGACTTCAGGCAATGAAGTCTGTCTGTGGTTTATATTCTCAATTGGTACAAGGCTTTCCTGGAAGGTCTCGCTATCATCCTGATATAAATTGGAGAAGTGAGTCTACCAGCTGGATGCATGTATACACAGTCCTGCACAGGAGTGTGTAATCTGTCAATTCCACCATTCACTAGCTTCCAAAAGCCTTTGGAATCGTTAGTTGAAAGTGTCATCTTTAGGTTGTCCAAATTTGGTGCAGCATGTGTCTTTTTTTCCTGCATAGTAATTCCTTATATGGTGACTTAATGGTGCAACAGGATTTTCTGGTCATTCCTCTTGACCAATGCAAATAGTTTCTGCTTGCAGACTCTATACATTGATTATCATACCAGGATTCCCTATGCATAATCTGTTTTATTTATATATTGTTTTTACATCCAAACAAGGTTTGGACAAAAGACTTTGGCTATGAAAGGTAGGGGATGGACTATCAACTCTGCATCCAAGTTCTCTTGGGACAGTGTTGGTTTCTATTGATTGTAGTTTCTCATAAAGGTTCTAGGTCAGTGGTATCCCATCTAATTGCTTTGATTGTTTGCATACACAAAAGGTATACTCCTAACTGGGTTTCAATGTGGTATCTAGCATGTTGGGTATCTGTATCTGTCACGAATTGTAGGTTTGGAACCCTTGCTCACCTGTGATTTCTTAATTGTCCTCTTCTTCTTTTTTTTTTTTTTTTTTTTTTTTTTTTTTTTTTGCAGGTTCTCAGTTCATACAGAAAGGGGCGAGCCTCTACGAAAGCCACTCTGCTGGTTCAGGAAAACAACACAGGCTAACCCAGGGGAAACTGCCCAATACCAGGGAAAAACCTGTGCAAGTCTGTATCGCTCTGTCTTGGAGTTGTTGATCCAGGAAACTTTCTGTGCTAAAGACCGAGTATGAACAGTTCTGACGAGCGTTACTTCAAAGGTAGAATGCAGGCACATGATAAGTAGAATGCCGGATAAAGGGGAGCAACCGCAACACAAGGCAACACGGCCAGGGAAAGGGCAACGTGGACAGAAAGGCAGCACGACCAAGAAGACGGAAGTGCAGCCAGGAGAGAGCAGCAGGATCCAGAAAGGTAAGGAAGTCATGACACAAGGCAACGCGGCCAGGGTAGAGCAGCGTAACAGAGAAGAGGGCAGCCAGGAAAGAAGCAGCATGGACAAGGGAAGGCAGCAAGAACCAGGAACAAAGGATAGTAATAGAACAGGGTAAGCACTGAGCACGGAGAAAGCAGATGCTTGTAACCGAGCGTTGAGACGCACTGAGTCTCACTTACTCAGCACTTCTATGATGATGCGTCAGGAAAGCCCTAAAGAGTGGGCCGCTATAGTTGTCTAAACCCACAGTGACGGTGGCCATGTTGGGGGGGAGGGGGTGGCCACCACCACATGACAAGCTTTCCATACAGCCCAAAATGGGTGGAATGAGCGAATCATGGCAGTATCTCCAAGAGTGTATATGTGTATATAGTGGTTCATGATCCCTCTAAGGGTGATTCATGATTGTAAACGATTTTACGTGTTGCCATGACAGTCTATATAACTGTAATATCCTTGTCCTTTGAACGTGGGTCTTGTGGAATGTTAATTATGCCTCAGAATTACCAAAATTGGGCTATGTCTAGGGATAGCGATGCACCTTTCTTGATTTAGGTATCCTGGCATCAAGGATTTAGAGAGTTATATCCTATTCCTTTAAAATGTCATCAATAAGGTCCAAAAGTTTGAACTGGATGTTTAGGTCTCCCACAGCAAACCATCTTACCTCACCTTTGCTTTTATATAGTGATGTCCAATTATTGATATCATTTTCCACTCCATGCAGGATATTCGTGTTGGGAGCTTTCCATGGTCTGTTATAGATGTTGATAATTAGCAAATGTAGTCCTTTTGATACATCCAGGATTATGATTAGTGTGTCTAGGTTCACTTTCCAGTTTCTGGACTTTTGTGGAGAGATCCACTCTTACACAGGTTATACGTCCCTTACTGGGTTGACCTCTAACACCCTTTATTGCTGGAGAATATATATAGCCATGACCCTCTATAAAAATTGCCTCTAGTTCCCAGGACTCCAGAAGGCAGTTGATGTCATGCGATCTTATGCCAGTCTGTCTTCCATTTTGTTTATCAAACCTGAAATGTTCCATGAAACCATTTTTATATTTCCAGAAACCAAAGATCCTTGCAGGTTCAAAAATATTGTGGAGAGGTTACTTTTCTCAAGCTGGGGACACAGTGTCAGTCTACAGCACTATGACAGTGGCAATTAGAGTCAGCAGAAGTTAATGACCTAGATTTTAAGGTTATGGCCAAAATTCTGGCCTCAAGGATTGTTGCACATTTAGAAATATTGGAGTATTGGATTCGTAGACGCCCACCATTGTCCTTAGTATTATGTATAACTCACTGGTGCGAATCACATATCTCATAACCCTGCGGGGAAAGCTTTCAATTGGATAGCGGAGCCTTTTGGTGGGTAGGTTCTCATGTCAATTGCTAATAATCCCTCCACCAAGAAGCTCCTGTAAGTCTGAGACTTAGTCTTTAGTATAATCATATGGATGAAGGTGCAGGGATGCATATTAGGATGTCTTCCCTTATGACTGAGCAACAACATTTTACGTGTCATATCTATGCACCTGTTGCCAGTGTTGGTGCTTTGGTCATGCAAACCATCTTACCCTCCTTATGGTAATTTCTCTCATTGACTAGTGGAGTCAGCAACAGGGTGTCATTAACAATACTTCTCCTGTATACCCTAACATCCTTATGATACGTTTTATGTTTTGCTATTAACTATGTGGGCTGAAGTGCTACTTGGGAGAAGGCTAGATACTTTATTTGCTGGAGTTCACTTTTCAGTTTTGTCTTTGGGACAGCAATTTTAAGTTTGACATGTTGTGATTTATCATGGGGATGAGGAGGTAGACTAGGTATTGGGTTCCGTTTTGGGTTTGTAACTGGTTGTATGAAATCTATCATGAGTCCAGTTTCTGGAGTGTGCTATTTTTGTATAGGAATCAATGATTTCACTACATTTTTCAAAATCATAATCTCATGGGTGAGACATATTTAATCAAAGGGTAATTGTGGATTCACTGTTATCGGTTCAGTGTCCATTTGTGAACTTTTGTCACAAGAGCCAGGTACGACTGTGACCGGGCATGTGACCCATCCGCTGCTGTAATGCCCTCTTCATCAGCACATTTTTTGATGTCATGGAGTTGATATATGTCAAATCCATAGATTCTGCTACTTGCTTTGTGTTCGGAGCGGAAGTAGCAGTATTACAACTTGAGGGAATACACTTCTACAGGGATCTTGTAGTTATTTCCTCCTACTTGGTGGTCAGTTCTCGGTTGTTCAAATCTGTCCAAGGGATCCCGATCATATTCCCTAGTTGCTCTCCTGCACTTTGTGTTGCTTGTTCCCTTGTGCGGGTTTGCAACTGTCATAACATTTTTGTTTTTTTATTTGTGGAATAGTTAACATTTGTTATCTTAATTAAGCTAGTGCAAATGGTTTGTTCATCTGTTACATCGCGATTGGACACCAGTTTCTTGTGCTTTTTGTTGTTTTTATAAGATTGGCGCACCTTCAATATCTGTGATTAAAACATGAGCTTCTTGAATTGGGGAAGTATTTATTGTTGACTTTTTAGAAATGGGGTCAGGGGAAAGGGAAAGTGGAGTCTTTTCACTTGGTCATTTTTGTAATTGGAGGAAAACACCAAAGAAAAATGCCATACTCAATCTGCAGGATGGAAATCATGCACTTGTTTTATTTTTGTGTTTTGTGTGTTATAGTTACAATTTAACTTTACACCCAATAAAACACATTTACATTTTTAAATAAAAAACAGGAAATAAATTAAAAACATAAATTCACCACAAAACAAAAATAATACATATCTACAAAAACATTGTTAAATCATTATTTAAAATATCCATCAATTGTCCATTAGTTTGGCATCTCCAACTTTCCAAACATTTATTACAGCCAACTTCAAGGATAAACTTTTCCCACAAATGCATCTCAACCAAAACACCTCTTCTAGGATATCATTCATATAATTTACATGGCTTTTCTAATTAATCAAATAAGTAGTCCACATTGCTGTTCATGATGTTGGAACATGACGAGCCTCTGCCATCTGGTCTATCATGGTAAATATTCTACAAACCCGTTTTTCGAAAGCTAAACCCTTCCATGCACCAATATTGTCCAGAACATTTAAATTATTTAAACTAAAAAACATAAATGTACTTCATAAGGTAGGAGAGGGGAACTAAAATTATAGCGCTGGGTTTAAAAAAAAAGGAAAAAGAATTCTAGAGAAAGTATTTAATGATTTTTACTGAGAGGTATGCTCATGATTCAGAACACAATCCCATTTCTCTACTTGACGTTGAAAGGTGGGCAGAAAAACATCAACATTCTCTTGCCAAACAAATTGATTCCTTGGAATTTAGCCAGGCTTCTCGAGTTTCCACCAAATCAATTTTCTTCTTTAATTAATGAGGACTGTACCCCTGGACACATTATTTTAATATGCAGACACCCCGGTTTATCCTGATCAAATTAGCTACAGGTGTTCAACCACATTCTAATCAAATAGCTTGTACTGGCATAGCATTCAATAGGCCCAACAATTTGCGTCAAATTGTTCCTTCGACTTTATTGGCCCGTTTGTCACAACTATTGCACAAGGCTTCCAGGGCATAGACTATACCAGGTAGTCATTTTTGTCTATATTCTAATGAGTCCTATAATGCTATAACCTACAGTTTTTTCACAAAATTCTTTACAGCTAGCAGTAAAGAGGTAGCTTTCAAATTTATCTTTAACAAAAGAGCTTTCCTTCTTCTCTTCAGTTATATCACAACCTAAGTAGCAGTACAGCTCAACCTTCTCTAATACTCCTCCCTTTGTCCGAATACTATTCGCGGCAGATGTTGATAAGTGCATACATTTAGATTTAGATAAATTCACAGTTAATCCATTCCCCCAGGCATAATCTACAATTGCACGAGTGCAGTGACATATCCCAACAAAAGTAATATCAAATATAACTAAATCATCTGCATAAGTGAGCCATGGGACTCGCCCTGCTCCAATTTTGGGTGGAAAGTTATTGACTTCTTCCAATGATTTTCTAATATCTGCATGAACAGATTGAAGGGAAGGGGGCAGGCACACAACCCTGCTTTACCCCTCTTCCAATTGGAATAATGGAAGAAAGCTCACCCGATCTATTCAATCTAACTCTGCCAACTGTGTTCTGATGTAGTAAATGTAGGGGTTGGTTGGGCACTAGATCGTGGCTCGACTTGTGCTAAACTTTAAAGTTTCTTGTTTGCTACCACTTTTGTAGAGCTGCAAGGTAGCCAGTGGTTGAGGTGTTGCCCACACCTCATGGTATAGTCAGATTTGTTTTGGTCTGGTAACCTTGCGCTTATAGTGCAGTATTGACGCTTGATAGTCTGTTTAATATTGGTTAGTTATGTTTTAATATCATTAACGTTGTTTGTCGGTGCCATTTGTGCTGACGGTGTTTTGACTCCTCCGGGTCTTTATCAAGGCTAGTATACTGATGATATACCTTCTGTGCAAGTATTCTGGGGCTCAGTTTGCTTTTTCATGCCCGTTGAGAGGCAATTGGTTAAGCAGATCTGGTCAGTTCCTTCAGGCTCTTCTTTTGGTGTCTGTGTAGACTATGATTTCTTAGTGTTCCCACTTTTGAGTATTCCATACATGGTTTGCCAGTTCAAACCATCACCTGAAATATTATACAATGAATCTAATTTCTATATTTATTTGGGTCTCTTTTCATATCTCTAAGTGTTTGTCAATGGACAACTCACATTATTATTGATATACCACAAACTTGGCCACATTATTGTTTTTTGAGCCTGTATTCTCTTATCCGGGTGACCGGTCACTATCTTTTCCCTTATTAAATTACTCCTACCAGAAGGCAGAAAATGTGCAGTAATACCCAAAATCCAACTCACAATCTCTTTCGGAGGAGTCAAATTCCTATATTCCTTAGCAACAGACGACATATATTTTGAGATTGCGCTATTACCGTCTGCCTAGCCCAATCTATTTTGCCCACCATTAATCCAAATGTTATCACCACTATCCATAGGCTTGGAGTAATAGAGTAATACATCTTAATTTCAAAATGTGCGTAAGGATGGCATGATCGCTATGATTGTTGAAGCACAAATATAATCCACCCACTAATTCAAACGTGGAACTAGATCCAAATATATAGCCAAAAGTGGAGAATGCCGACCCCGTATCCATGTTTTCCCAGGTGGAATAACTCCTTCACTGCCTCATTGATCCTCTCCAATGCCATGTTATGACAAAATTCCACCCAACACATAGCCGGTATAATATCCGTTCTCCTTGTTTTCATTTCTGTTAATTGGCATAACCCCACCCTTCCTAACTACATAATTAATACACCTTGTGTTAAAATCCCCTCCTAGGATTACACCACCCTTATGATTGATCACTCACAAAGTTATCAACTCATAAATAGCCATCTGTATTGATGCAGTACATTCCCAATTGGGGGGGTTGAAAAGATATACCACAAGTGCAAGCAAACTCTCCATAATTTCAACTTCAACAGCGAGCACATTATCATTACTAGTCTCACAGGGAACTTCTCATGCTTTGAAGCCATTTGCAATCAAGGTTAATAGCCCTCCAAGAGGGCAGCCCTGCACACTCTTTCAGCCCCTCTTGAATAAGAGCCGAACCCATCAAATAATCCCTGTCCAACAAGCTATGTCTCTTGCAACAAAATTATATCTGCCAAAGTCAATAGTTCTCTTGAGCCACCCATTACAAATCGATGCCCCTGTGTGTTCCAGGATTTTATGATAAAATACGAATCGGGGCTTCATCATTGTTGGCAAGAATAACAAAAAACATACCTGATGATTGTTGCACACAGATTCATTTATTATTTGATCCAATCCTTGGGCTGCATTTTGGATCGACCGGCCACCCACGTTGTTACTCACCACACCTTTTAGAGTATTTTCCCTTAATTTACAGATCTTAATGGCTAAGGCATGCACAGGGGGATCAATATCATATCCTCATTTAAGTAGTGATTTAGCATATTCCCATACCATGGTAGTAATTTCCGTTGACGCCCAATGAACCTTAGTCACTGGGCATTTGAATCCTTCTAAGAGATCTACAAAATCAAAGACGGTAGTAGTCAATATGCTCAAGGCTGGTAAAGGATCAAATAAAGCCAAAATAGTTCCACGATTCACCGGGGAGACATCTGTATCAAATAGCCTAGTGACAGTAAATGCTGTCCGGGATTTAAACTCACTCCTAGATGAGACCACGCTCCAGGAGACAATTACCCTTGTTGTACTAGGCACAACCAAATCATCATTTGTGGTTACCCAGTTGGTTGCTGGTATTGATAGAAGAGTAAACTCTGCAATACAAATCTCCCCTACACTCACATTTACTTTCTCATTATTTTGCGGACGGCAATCTTCACTATTTTTGGGCTTCTTAGACGATTTCTTTTTTTCCATACTTTGTTAAATATCTCTTCGTCTTGATTGCTGGCATTCCCTCTTTCTGGCCTTTTTAGATTTGCTAGACATAATTTCTCTACTATTCTGCGTAACATCTTGGTAGTATTAGAAGGTACAATTTTTGTTCTTACATTATTTTATTTCCTTTCTGATTACCTGTTTTTGGCAGCTTAAGTCCCTCCCTCTTCGATGGAACTGCATCGTACACCAGCTCCAGAGAATGTATGCCACCAAGTTCACTAACTGGTGGTTCCACGGTAGTAGACTCCAGTACTTTCGCTAGAGTGGTCTCTACCTCTATCTGCTCCTCTGCCTCATCGTTAATTGATACCGCCAATGGCACCTTTGCTGATAACATACGGAGACCATGAATAAGGAATTCATTATTTATCAGATCTACTTCTAAGATCTTCAATTAGGTCACCCAATGACCTTGGTCTCATTGCAAATAAGGTTAAATAATGTCAACAATTTCAGTGCAAAATGAATCGCCTCGTTATTCACTCCTAAGGCACCGGTTTCATTGCTTGTACTGCTCTCTTCAATACCAGATTTCAGCAGACCCAGGTTGCTGTTGATCATAAGGGGGCTCCCACTTGCATCCTCCTGAATGATCCCCGTCAATTTTGGGGACCCCCAATAGTCTTTCTGGAGGCGAAAGCAGATTATGACAAGTAGACATTAATACTTCTTGGTCTTCACTGCACTGACGGTGTCCCAATCTTAGTTATAGCCAACTGTTGAACCTCTGATTGGAGAAAATAGCAGAGGTTCAACAGTGAATTGTTATTGTCTATTTCTGCCAAGATTCAAGGATCTATACAGGAGCTCCTGTCATTCCCTGACACATCGTTGGAGGAAACAACTTTATTCATTTTTGTCGCATTTTTAAAGTAAGTCGAAATCACTCCCTGTGTCCCAAATTAGGGTCAACAGCTCGGAACAGCACGCCAAACTGACAAACTGTGGTCAACCTTTACAATGCACTTTGCTACAGACGTGTGCACCTTGATATGTTGAAATCCTCTTTCAAGCGTGTAGGCATGGTCACAGGTTTCTACGCAGAAAATGCACTCCAGCCAACACCTAGGGAAAACTGACATCAACAAAGTATTATGTGCATAGGTTTCACGTGTATATATATTCACAATCCCAGAGGTTCCAAAAGACCTATTGGTGCAGGACATGGATGTTTGCGATCATTGGTCCTTTAGTAAAAGGATTGAACAAAGAAGATAAGACCAATATGTTGTGCAACCATTACAAACTAATCTCTAACTTCTTAAGCACCGACACTAAACCTTTAAAATCAGTTTGTCTGTATATTCACACTATCAGGAAAAATATGATGAGGATGAAAAAGAAAATTAAAACATTGTAATGTTGGCATAACAATGTTCCTGCAGACTGATCATAAATGGGGAGAACAGTGGCCAATGACTTGACCAATGATTTGCAACCAAAAGTAAACAAACCCAAAAGACACGGGCACAATACATCAGGCTCCAAGGTAGGAATGCACGGCTGGGTTGGGAGGCTTATTCGAGTCCATGCTCCCACTGAATACATAAATGCATAGATCCAAAGCAGTAAAAAAGATGAGGGTGGAACAGGTAGTCCCAACAAGGTGGGAACACCTGACTGGCTTTGATGGCTTTTGAAAATCCATGCCCTTGTGTGCACCAGGGAAGCCAGCTTTAATATCTGTACCTGTATCTTGCAGTAATGCTGCTGGTCCCTCCTTGGTTTATCTCTGTGAATACTGATGGTCCTGAGCTTTAAATTAAAACAGTCAGGGCTCTTAAGTGCTCTCAGCTCGCCACTCAGTCCACGCTGTGTGCAATATCTGAGCTAGACCGAAAAAGCAGGCACAATACTTCTAGGTGCTGGTTACTGCTCACTCAGGCAAGTGTTCCTCGCAAGCTTTGGGTCCTGTGACCTGTTGCAGTAAACATTCTCTGCCCTGTCCACGAGATGTCAAGCAAAAAAGGAAGGCAGCACAGGGTCCCAGGTATGTAAGGAGATGATCTGGGGCAGCTTTGAGCTTGGTATTAACCTGGAATTTTAGCCCACATGGGTTTTAAAATTAGCAGAGGCATATAGCCATCCATAAATAGCATAAATCCTGAACATGATCTTATGATGAAATCAAAACAGAAAAAGCTAAATTAACACCTATTATCTGTATGTTGTCAAAACATGATTCGCATACTGGCACCAAATATAAAATGTGAAATGTTAATGTTTCCGTAAAGGAACATCATTTATCGAAAAATATTAAAGTACAGTCATTTGCATTGCGGGGAGAACCAGCTTCAATGGAATTTAGAGTGTAAACAATGTTCTTATTTACATTTACACATTTACATGGGGGTTTCTTTTTACAGATTTCCCTCGCACACCTGCTAGCTGAACATATTAGGCACCAAGCATGGCTCCAATATAAAGGACCACAGTCATTTGCTGCTTCGCTTGTTCTCTGCAGCACGTCTCATCAAGATTAATGGGTCCAGAAACGAATTTAAATTATTTTTATTATGCCAAACTGCGGGATTCTGCCATTAAAAATGAGACTGTATAGTCCATTTAAGGATTAATTTCCCTTGCTAAATTGTAATGCATGTCACTTTCACCACTGACAATTTACCAAGGCTGGAGTCTGGGCAGATTTACAGAATCACTTGGAGTTTGAACTTTGCCACTGTCCATAGAACACCTTTTGTTCAATGGGAGTTGTGCACATACACCATGGCTAGACTGATAGTAATAACACATTTTCAACCTTAGTTGACTGCTAATGGTGTTTGTAAGTTTCATAAAGTACTGACACTTGCAATCATCCCACAACATGGTCTACTGATTTTATTGTATTATATAAGAAGATGTATTGTTCATAACTTAAAATGTATATGGATGACTTTATTGTGTTTAAGCATAAACCCCCAACTGCCTCAGTGACAATGCAGGCAGATGGATTAGCTCTGATCCATATTAAGCAAAACAAAAACACCAATTCCATAGTATTAAAATAGTACATAACCACGGAATTGTTCACATACCTGATGTAGAGATGTGTTGAGTGTACTCTTACGTTTCCGTATGCAATTTCCGTTTCTTATGGTGGGTTTTATATATGTGCAGTGGTGGTATGTTTTGTTCCTGGACTCTTTTGGGTTGTACTGCCAATTAGAAGGTTTTGCATTTCTCCAGCCTCCATTCACACAGTAAAATGCATTTCTGTGGGCATATTTCTTCTCCTGTCCCTCCTCCTTCCTACTCCAAGGTTACTTTCCCAACTACTTTGCTGACAGAACCGGAATTGCCCAGCCCTCCTCTACAGTGTTTTATATTTGTGCTTCTACAGAAGGGCTCTAGTCTTTGGCTTTACTGGAGGATAAAGGCATGTTTGCATTGCTTTTGGGTGATGCATATTTTGCGGTGTGCAGGGGTTTATGTACAGACACAAGCTGCACTTCTGGGTATGGTGCGTCTGCCCATAAATTAAACATACATGTTGGCTCTTTGCAGCCTTTTGTATGTTTGAAAACTGAGTCCAACTCCGCACGCTGTATTTATTTTTGAAATAATTATAGCAGGTTTTTGGAGATGTTCAAGGCAGGATGCCCACATAGTTACAGGGTTCCCTAAGAGTGTATTTATTGTTCCCACCCACCCCCCAAATAATGCCACCCATATTTCTTTGGACTTCTAAAACCTCTTATTGATATTGAAACTACGGGTGTGGGGGATATTTGTCCTGCTCCTGGTGATGCATATTTTGCTGGGCACATGGGTGAATGTACAGAGACAAGCTGCACTCCTGGAAATGTTATCTGCCCACAAAGTCTGCATACACTGTACACCAATTAAAACCTATTGTTTGTGCATACCAAATTGAAAATATTCTCATCCTGCTTTGCATATGTATGCAACCGTGAACATGTAAATGCATGCACACTGTAGGCCTCAATAAGAGTATGATGGTAATAATGAAAATATGAAGCATTGCATATATGTCTTGCTTATCAAATACCATGGTATGTGTTGCAATAACATGGCATATTTCCCGTATGTTGAACATGGACAGAACTGCCTGGGGTAAAATTGGGCTATGTATTCCATACAGTACTTTCTATAGATCACATGCCCTAAATATTCCATGTGATCCAATCTCATAATTAGCTGGTCAAATGTATTCTCTTGCAGGTGCATTCAGAGTACCCTTGTGTGCTCTTAATTTAACCATTTGCATATATAGAACTTGATACATTACGAAGCACTCACATTTCTCTTTACTCCACGGTTATTATGGCATCCAACCTGCTAACGCCAACACTTTTAATTGAAAATACACAACCTAGACAGCTAACCACATATTGTGCACATTACATGTGAGCTACATCGTTCTTTCCGCACTTTTTCAATACTAATGGAATAGATCAAAACAACATTCTTGCCAAGGACAGTTTAACTTCCTTGATTACTATTTTAATGTGTGCCTAATTACCAACACATGATTCCCAGACCCCCCTTTGTTTGCATACATTAACTTTGGGTTTCACCCTAAGTTAACAGGGCAATCCAGACGTGGACCCCTTGCTCACTGTTCTTAGAGAAGCAACAGTTTCACCTCACTGATGATGCCCAACAAGGCTGAAACACGTGTATGTGGTTACTGATGGTACTCTTGTTCAGAGTAGAATTGCCTAGCATTTCGGCGCTGGACTGCCCCTGGGCAGGACAAAGGCTGATATGCGGGGAAATTTCTTCTCTGTGAAAAGGACAGTGAGCTAAAGACTTGGTAGAGTCTCTCCCAGGGGTTATTCACCCAAGAACAGGTCATTGGGCTGTGTTCGTGCTGGTAGAGAGATTCCCAGACCCCCCTTTGTTTTAATTACCAACACATGTTTCACTGCATAGGTTGGATACGTTGCCAAAGCCTATGGTAACCTCGTTCAGGGCTATTAGGCTCTTTGATAAACTTAATCCCCATTAAAAAAAAAAGGACTTTACTCTGTAAATATGTGTCAACATGCCAACTGAAAACCTTGCTTTCAATGCCATGAGACCGAGAACAAAGGGAAAGGGGGAAAGGAAAAATGAAATAAAGTCTGTTATGTCCTTGCTAGACAAGTACATACATTATCACATGTCACATCAGATTATTGTGTTTCTATTTTGCCAAATTGCTGATATGTTGATATTTTCATGAGGCACAAATTCTACTAGTCTATTCCTTAAAAACAGGTACATTTTCAATACCTAAGAAACCTACCTGATAGAATAATATATCATAGGCAAGTTTCATATAGTGTTTCTTGGTCTCTTCTTAAATTAGTATACTGTTGAAGAGAAAACTGTTTATGTTGTGGATTTTATATGAATAGCCTGAATATGTAAGATGCTCACTAGAATAATCAATTTCTACTAACTTTCTATACTTGCTTAAGTGTAGTCTTCATTTGTTCGATTATATTTTTAATTGATTCAGATTTTGACCTAATGATACAAATTTAAACCAATTATAATTCATGTTAACAGTCTGTATTACACATATATATATATTCAGTGAAAAAACTTTGTTAAATGGACGTTATGGTTAAGTTGCGCTACTAAAAAACTATGAAATTAAGTGAAAAAACTTTGTTAAAGGGACGTTATGGTTCCAAGTAAAACCGAAAAACCCTTGAAATTCGCAGGTTATGGTAAGCTAAGCAACCATAACTCGCGCCACCACTGTGCACTGCTAAGACTAAAACCCAGGACATCAAAGATGACATCACAAATGTCATTGATGACATCACTGATGACATCACATGTCTGGCTCACTATTTTCTCTTTTGCTGACATATCTAGGCCACATGGTTTTCTTCATTGACAGTCAGAAACTAAGAATTTTATTTTATTTGTAGACATATCCTTCTAGTAGGTTCTTACAGTAATTCCCTTAGAGTACAGTCACATCATATGAAATATATACATATGGGAAAACACAAGCTTGAAAGACAGCAATCCTTTTTGTGCATAAAGATAATCACTAGACTTATGAGCACTTTCTGATAGTTCTGTTGTTTTTTTTTTATGGCTGTACTTTCCCTGTATATGGTCATATTTGTATACATTGTACTCGCACTACTTTCCTTAGGGTCCAATCACATCAAGTGATCCATATACTTAGGGTAAATAGCAGCTTTGAAACAGAGCAATCATTTATTTGCATGAATCTAATCAGTTAAGTTATGAATTGTTTCTGCTACTACTTGTGCTTTTTTGCTAACTTCACGTTCCCTGTATATACCCATATTGGTATGTGTTCTTGTGTCTGTGTTTTGTCTATAGTAATGCAATTATGTAGTACATGGGTTTTATTAGCTACTTATTACATATTTCACAGTACACAAAAATCTATTAAGAAAACAATTATCATTTCATTATTCAACATATTAACATTACGAATATCATACCTTCATCTTGTACGCTGCACACAATGTTATGTTTCTGTATGAGTAGCTTAGTATACTAGATAGAACCCCATAATAGGATGCTATTTAAATCAATGCATCGTTCAATGCACTTATTAGGGTATATTTCTTGCAATGATTCTTGACACTTTTTTCGTAACATAATAAGAATCCCTTCTACACATTTCATGAGAAGTACATACACATATGATGTCATCAGTGATGTCATCAATGACATTTGTGATGTCATCTTTGATGTCCTGGGTGTTAGTCTTAGCAGTGCACGGTGGTGGCGCGAGTTATGGTTGCTTAGCTTACCATAACTGGCGAATTTCAAGGGTTTTTCGGTTTTACTTGGAACCATAGCGTCCCTTTAACAAAGTTTTTTCACTGAATTTCGTAGTTTTTTAGTAGCACAACTTAATAATAATGACTTTGATTTTATATACATGTCATATGGAACTGACTAGATCTCTTCTTATGAACTTGATGTCCGCAAACTTATTTAATGTTCGCGGACATGTTCGGAGAACAGTACCACTACCTAAAAACTGTGGGGGGTTGGGTGGGGGGGTATGTTTGATTGTTATATCATAATATAGGAACATTTAACAAATGCAAAAAGCAGCACACAAACACATTATATATAGTAATACATAAGAAATGTAACCCATATATGTAACACACTAACCATTCATTTAAATACAATATGTTCTGAAATGGAATATACCACAAGAAGATAAATTGGCTTCCAACATAATTACCTCACAGACGCAACAGAACTGAGAACAAGACCAGACCCACTGAATACATAGGATTTATCTTACCAGAAATAGTAAGTGTACTTCATTTTACTCATATATTTATAAACTTTCTGTATTAGATTAAAAAATATATTATCTTTTTTTTTTCTCACAGAAACTTCTAGTACTCTGGAATGGCTAGAGGACAATTTCCCACATGAAGAAATGTCACAAGATAGTGAAACTAACACTCTATAATATGAACCATTTATTTATTATTTTTTTATATACATTTAACATATATATTATTTTTTTGTACAGAGCATACCAAAATAGAAAAAACTTCAGAAAACCCTGTTATGGATAACAGTCTTCACAATATAGAAGAAAAAATGGATGTATTGTTGGCTAATTTTAATAATTTAAAAACTTTTGTAGAAAATCATTTCAAACCAAAAACCTCGTACCATTGCCCCACATGTACTTGTCCCTCCTCACCATATCCCAGTCAATTATCCCCAAACCCTCTCCATAATCCAAAACGTTTTGATGAGACTTCCATCCCTTCTTCACCTAATACCAATCATGTTGAAACCCCAAATTCTCCTGTTTTTGTTTCTGTTTCTGCCTCACCTTCTCTGTCATAAATTATTAATATATGTTAAATAAAGTTTAATTTTTATATTGTATTGTGAATAGTTTCTGTTTTTTTTTTTTAAAACAATAAAAGTGTCCGCGGACAGTGCGAGTGTTCTGAAATGTTCGTACATAAACGAAAATGGAGGTGCCCTGAAGAACACCACACCTGTTCGTACTGTTCGCTAGCAAGTTGAAACTGTTCTAAGAACACACGTGGTGTCCTGAAATGTTCGTAAAGAAACAAAAATTAAAGTTTTCTAAAGAACACTATATCTGTCCGTAATGTTCGCTATCAACTTAAAACTGTTCTAAGAACGCTATTGGTGTCCTGAAATGTTCGTTTCACGTGTGACGCACTTTTAATTACTTCAGAACCCAAACAGTGTCCGTAGGACATCAATGCGCATGCGCTAACCAATCTCCGTGCACTTGGTGTCCTGCGGACAGGCGCTTCCTTCGCGGACTAGTTCGCGAACGGATCATATGACCGCGCCCACGCTCATCGTGTGTCCTGAAATGCGGACACTGTTCGTGTCCCCGAACAATTTAAAAGTACATTTTCAGTTAATCCATAATATTTTTCAATAAAATCTCACCATGGCACAAGTCCCACATAGCAATCTTGAGTTTCTATATACCTTTTGAAACTTTCTGATCCTTTTTTTGTGTTCGATCTGTCCACGGACAGTGCGCATGTCCACGAACCGCGCACAAGCACCCCTGTAAAAGACCACGCCCAAGAGCTTATTCCCATTGTGTTTCTGGCTATTCTTCAGAACAGTGATTTTTGCTACAACCTGCAGACTACACCATCATCGAGATGGCATCCTTGGCTGCTGAACTGCCACTTGGTGCTGCACCTGCTTCAGCACCACCCCCACCCCCTCCACCACCACCACCACCACCTCCCCAAGGGCCTGAAGAGGGGAACAGGAGTGAGGATGCGGCGGAGAAAAAAGAGGATGATGAGAATGAGGTAGAGGAAAACCCTACTAACCGCACTAGGCGTGAGTGTTGGGTGTGGCAGTTAATTACCATTCATGGAAATGTTCCTAAGGCTCGTGCGAACTGTGTTACCTGCAAAGAGTGCAAAATGATACTCAGTCGCGGGAAGCACGGTAAGTACAGCTTTGGGACCACTACTATGAAGCGACACCTGAGGTCATTTCACTCTGGGACTATTCGCAGGGTTGTACCTTGCGAAGAACGTAGCAGGTTGATTTCCTCTACTTCATCCTCTGTTTCTGATCCTGTCACCACAAGGACCACCTCTGTGGGACAGCGTCTTCCTCAAGCTGCCTCACAGGCCATACAGAATGCTGATGACCCTTAACTTTCGAGGGTCACAGTTGTATGTATGTACTGTGACACAGTACTCTGCAGGGGGGAGCGACTTCGGAGTGCTTTTGAGACTATCGTCTCAGAGCACGAGACAACCTGCTCACTACCCAAATAAAACCCACTCTACATCTTCCTCTCTCAGCTCGCCCTTTCTTATCCCTGTGGTTGGTGTCCCCCCCTTTACCCTCCTTTACCCTCCTCTCCTAGTGCGTCGTGTCTGAAAAACCAAAAAAAATACAAAATTACAAAAATCAAAAAAAATAAGGCTCTTTTCAGAGCTGCCTTTCCCAGTTAAAAAATAGAAGTGAAAATAAATGAAGCAGGGCTCTTTGTATTTTTTAGAAGTCCGCGGACAGTTCGCAAACATTAAAAAAATTGGGTTGCTACTCCATCACAAACATTGTAATTTTCTCTGGAAGGAAGTGGTGGCTCTGAAAAGAGCCTTTGGGTGGTGTTTGTAAGTCAAAAATTGTAAATGCTTAACATCTACTTCAAAATCGTTGTTGTAATTACAAAAAAGGTTTCAATGCATTTTGTACATTTCTCAGAAAAATCTGACTGCCAGCATAACTAAGATGGGCTCCATCTCTGCGAAAAATGTATGTACTACAAAACATAATATTTTCATTGTGAAAAGAAGACATGCCAAAATCTCTTAGAAAGGACCAAACAGCCTTAATAACATTGCGCCATGCTTTTTCCATTTGTGGACCAAATGAAGAAGAACGAAGCCACATTTGTCTCTGCACAATCCATGAAAATATCACTTGAGAATTAGGAAACATGTCCATAACCTTCCTAAGTCCTTCTTTCATAGCAAATTGCAAAAAATTCCAGTCACATGTCCTAAACTGTTCCCTCCACAATGAATTACAATTATGTCTGGATGTTGCTCTGTCTCCAAAGTAGCACAGAGAGGTAGCAAGTCCAACCACTTAATTCCACGTACTCCATGCCAGTGTACTTCCACATGTGGGAATCCAAGATCTATAGCTACTCCACAGCTTTCTGCATGCACCTTCAACCAATGTATCCACAAATCTCCTAAAATCCAAACAATCTGTTTTCTGAAACACACATCCATAGCTATCTTTTGTTCTCTCAGCAAAAAGAGTTTCTGAGAAAATCTATCCCGACACAACACACCCACCAAACTTTCCTGACAATCCCTTTCAGTGCTTATTCTCATTTGCATGACGTCTGAACCCAAAAATCTCGATGTAACTCCCGATGTCCGTGAACTACCGCCATGTCCGCGGACATATCGTAACATGAACAGCCCTTCTACCGTTTCCACTACACTCTCTCTGCCATTCCCTCATTGGATGTACCTCAAAAATCACATGACCATGCACCAATCACATTCAAGACCTCTACATCTAACTGCATCATCATAGATCAGCACTGCAAATGTACTCTGAATCTCTCTGAGTACAAGTGTCATATCATTGGCAAGCAGCATCTACCAGAAATACTGTACAAGTCTTCAAGATTTCTACTTGCAGCTCCATCCATATCCATATGCATGAACACAAACTTCAGGTATGCATATTTTCTGTATAGTAGATGAACACATTTTCAAACAGACTTTTACCTTGTAAAATCTGTAAAATGAATTTACTGTACTTTTTTCAATTTCCTAAAATCAACTATCACTTATAAACCTTTATACTATTTACTTTCTTTATACACACACTCAAATCATGTTAAACTAACATTTTGTAAATGCAATATATAGACTACATATATTCAAACAAAATTGCATGCAAACAGAATCTATGTTTAAACCTTTATAAAAATACTTATACAATTTCCTATTTTTTGTATTTATTTATTTATTTACTTAATTACTTTAAATTAGACATGACATTGAGGCGCTATTACCTAGAACAGTTTACTTACAGAAATAGTGGTATTCACTAATATATTATAAATTTCACAAGACATAGTAAAGATATTTTTTTTGCTACAGTTAGTCATTCAATATAAATTGTTCATTAAGAACATATCATATGTACTGAACTGATGCAATGTATCTTATGTAAATAAATTAGTTTAATGGTTTTAAAGAAGGCACTGAGGATTTCAATTAAAAAAATCAATATCTAAATTAAAAACAGTGCTATATACAAACAAAGTTACTAATTTGAAGCTTTTACAATTGCAGTGAAGACCAGTTTCCTGAAAAGAAGCAGCCGAATTCGAAGAAGAAAAACTAAGAAGTTACCTGTTAATTTAAAAAAAAAGTAAGTAAAATATCACCATAATATTTGTATTATTAATCAAATATACTATAACGTTAATACGAGCTATTTCGGTTTCTAAAAATAGAGATTTTGTTCCATTTTGTCCAAAAATGTCCATGTCTTAAACAGCGATTTACAGCCAGAATGGCCCACAAATTTCTATTTTTGGACACACAAATTACCCAACTGAACCACTACAATTTTCATATTATAGAACAAACAACTGTTTTAATTGTATACATTAGATTTACTATTTGTACTTTTCCACACCACTAGCTTACTTTTTTTTTGTCATCTGAACCCCAGTTTAGTAACACATAAATACAAGAATACCTATTCCTACTAGTTTTAGTTCCCAATACACAATCACACACCATTACATACATCTTTATCCTCTTACTCAAACACTCATGCACACAGGACACATACATTCCAGAACACCCCAACCCATATCTTGTTTATTTTTTTCAACAGACCCTAAAGAATGCCTACCAAAAGTCAAGTCCGTAGAAAGCAAAGCAAAAGTAGAGCAAATGAAAATAAAGGTGTCCAACATAAGCATCCATCTCTAGCAGAATTTGTAAAAAAAGTTGAAACAAAACAGCTAATATAATAATTTTGTGAAATACAAGAAGTTTCAAGTACAACAACTTCGCTTCCTCTATCAAAATGTAAAACAAACCAAAAAACAATTAACAGAAAATCAGCTATCAGTACAGATAAAACTAATACAAATTTTAATATAGTGCAAAGTAAGCATACCAAGAAAAGTATTTTAGCCAAAATATACCGTCACAAAGTCCTTCAAAATCTTATAAAAACAGGAGAGAAATCAGGTTCAAAGCTTAAAACCTATCGTAGGAAATTAATCTTAGAAGCATTGATGGACAGTGCAATTCTTCTCAAAAGAAATGTATTTATTTTACTGTTAAACAAAATGAAACCACTAACAAAACTAATAACTAAATTACAAAAAAGACTTCTCAATAAGCGAAATATCAACAGAAAGAACTTCTTAAGTATTAGCAGAGGTGAATGGAATCACACTACAAGCACAGAACCATATTTTAATGAAGAAGCGTACAAACAAAAGCAAACAAATACAATTGCCATACATAGCAGTGGTCGAGGTTATGAAAAAGTGACTAATACCATAATGGAACAAGAAGTACTTCTTTAAAGAATATGCCCTGAAAACTTAGAATTACCCCTCCATTCAACTGAATCAGAACGTCTAGTGTACAAATGGCCATGCACGTCAATGTGTAACATTCCCAAACAATGTTTCAAATCTTTACGCCAATTCTTCAATAAATATGTAAAAAGCAAAGACAAAATTAAATTACTGCAAAATATACATACCTGTCCAGTGCGCAAGTACACAGGACTACAAGGACATTCATTGGCCTGCATTACAGGACCTACTTGTAAAACCACTTTCCATGATATCAAAAGGATATCAACACATCATTCAACTATAAGAAATCTAGTCTATAAACTGTACTATGCTAAAAGTACTGCTTTAGCACTAGCTAAGTTAAATAACATCTTTCTACATGGTACAGCAAAAGACCTACTTGAAGAAATTCACTATATCCAGAAAAAATATTTTGGAAGTGAAAGCCATTTACAGGATGAAATAGCTTTAACCCAATTAAGCAACAATTCTACACATGGCAACCTTTTGCTAAACACATACAAAAAAGAAATACTAAAATTTAAAAGTACATCAGCTGAAGTACCAAACCATGTATGTGTATGTTGCCGTAGAATCTTACAAACACTTATTTGATGTTCTTAAAACCAAAATTTTATAAATAAACTGTATTTAAACCTTTAAGTAAATTTGTGTTAAAAAAATATAAACTGTTAGAATACTCCAAAAGCTATCTAACTGCTCAAAGATTCTACAACTAATCAGATAAATGAATACCACTAAATTAGACCAAAAATACACAGTTAGAATACGCCAATTGGTATCGAACTGTCCCAAAATGTAACAATATCCAAATAGATAAATCAAAACCACTAAAATATATTACAAAATAGACAGTTAGAATACGCCAATTGGTATCTAACTGCTCCATAATTTTATAATATCAAAACAAATGAAGGATCTGTTACTGCGCCAAAAAAAAATACAACAAAGCAAAGTATAAAGCTTTAGCCAGAAACAACAAGTGAACACTGAAAACAAACAAACAAATAAACTGTAACATAACAGAAAAAGGTTTTTTTTTTAATCCAACATGGATTTTTTTTTTCTCCCACAGACCCAATGATTTTAGCAACAAATACAGAAACTGAGCAAATTGCACAGTACTCTGATTTGTACTCTACTAAATATGAGAGTCGAAAAAAAATAAATGTATATTGCTTGTACAATGTAATAAGTCATTACAAAATACTAATACTAACATGCTATTTTCTTTTATCACAGAAATGAAGAAGAAAAACATGGACTCCCATTACTAGACCAAACAGTAAGTATACAATAATGACAACCATAGCAGCATATCACATCCATAGTACCTAATACCTTTGTTCCTTATACATTTGTTTTTCACCCAAAGTTATAAGCAAATATGAATGTGGTATGCTGCGGTGGTTGTTGCCAGGGCATACAGTCTTGGGTGCATGGCCAAATGGCCATGCACCCAAGACTCTATGCCCTGGCAACAACCACCGCAGCATATCACATCCATAGAATCAAACATTTCAACTATGATCTATGGGAAACTTTTAATGTCCGCGAACAATGTGAGTGTTCTTAGAACACTTTGAACTTGCAGGCAAACAATACGGACACCGTTTTCAGGACACCCCCTACGAACATTTCAGAATGCGATAGTTCTTAGAACACTTTCAACTTAACAACGAACAATACGGACAGCGTCCTAAGGACACCCCCTACGAACATTCAAGGACACCGGGAGTGTTCTCAAAAACGTCTTCAGAACACCCCCATTTTGTTTATTTGCGAACATTTCAGGACACCGCGGTTGTTCTTAGAACACATTCAACTTGACAGAGAACAATACGGACAGCGTCCTCAGGACACCCCTACGAACACTCCCCGGACACCACGAGTGTTCTTAGAAGCTTCTTCAGAACACCACCAGCTTGTTTATTTGCCAACATTTCAGGACACTGCGAGTGTTCTTAGGACACATTCAACTTGACAGAGAACAATACGGACAGCGTCCTCAGGACACCCCCTACGAACACTCCCGGACACCGCGAGTGTTCTCAGAACAGTTTCACTTTGCTTGCGAACAAAACGGACACATATTGAGTCCTTAGAACACCCCCCAGTCAGTTTATTTAGAACATTTCAGAACACCTGTGATGTCCACAAACAAATCGAACACAAAAAGAACGCCTAACACATAAAAAACACAACTTTCATCCTATCTCATACACTCCCACCCTCCCCAAACACTCCTACACACCAGCACACTCTACTAAATACACATTTTGAACAAAGTTTCACCGCGCTGTCCGCGAATCCAAGATGGTGGGCGCTACCGAAAAATCTGCTGCACTCCACGCCGTCCAATCAGCGAACACGTTGCATGTCCGCGAACATCACGCAAGACGATTAGCCAATCAGGACACTGTCCGCGGAGCGAACAGGGAAGTGTGTCTGCGAACCGAACACAGATATCACTAATTTTTTTGGACCTACTTTTTGGTCATTTTAAAAAAAAACTACTGGACGGATTTTCACCAAATTTGCAAAAGCACGCTTTCGAGACCAAGCCGCTGCTCCTGGTCCAAATTTGGTGGAAATCCGTCCAGCGGTTTGGGCTGTAGGCGCGAGCAAAACATTTTTCCCATTCAGTCTATGGGAAAAAAAAAGTTTTGGGACCCCCCCTATAACTTTGCCCCCCCTGGACGAATCCTCACCAAACTTTGCAAAAAAATTCAGAGTGACCCAAATACTTTTTTTGCAAAGTTTGGTGAGGATCCAGGGAGAGCGAAGTTATAAGCCACCCAAAAAGTGCTCTTCCTATGGAAACAGCAACTTAACCATAACTACATGGCCACTACCGTGGCCATGTAATATATATATATATATATATATATATATATATATATATATATATATATATATATATATATATATATATATATATATATATATATACACATTGTTTTCATAAATTCCAAATTGTTCATGTGTATCCTATATTTTGTTCCTTCTTAAACATGTTCTTAAATGTTGTGTGTTTGATTTTCTAATACTGTGTATCCTCTGGCATGATAAACACATGTCAACTAGCATCCTAGTTTGTGCTGGAAGCCACCTTGTTTAATTTATATATTACAAATCTTGAATATGGAGACGACTCGTACTTCCCCATTAAATGTGCTGTATGGTCACCATCTTTGAATGTTTCTCAGGATTTCATTATATTAATACCAATTAGTTTGTGGTTCAGCAGTTTGTTTTAATTTTCGGACATCACTTTATTCTGAATTTCCCCCAATAATATACATTTCAGAGCATGTGTTGCTATCATTAGTGTATCTCCGTATTATGACATAATATCAGCATCATTTACATTTCTAATTTTTTTAATTTTGGTGTTCAGGACAATAATTAAGCTGTCTCTAGTTTTCTATAAATATCTTCTGTTTTGTAATTAAAACAAATGTATAACTAGAATATAAGCATAATGTAGATACTAGAAATAGAGAGGGGACAATTGTATCTTTTTTCAATCTACCGTGCAGTTTTTGTGATGATTATTAGTATGGTATTGCGTGTGGACCTAGCTTCGAGAAGAAATGGAGCACTTTACTGAGTTATACAACAGTACAGATACATAATGGAGGACCTTTCAGAGGTAACAGAACAGACATACAGTGGGGTAGGATACAGCGGGAACAGACGGGGTACAGCTATACAGGGTGGCAATGAGGAGAGGGACAGATGGCATCTAGCAAGTCAGGTGGCAAGGGGGGCAACATGATGGCCTTGGTGTTGAGGAGGCGAGATGCCTTGAAGAGGTGGGTCTTCAATTCTTTTCTGAAGTGTAGGAGCATGGGGGAGAGTCGTCTGGTGATGGAGGAGGAGGTTCCATAGTCCTGGGGTGTATTCAGAGAAGGCTTGTTTTCTGGTCCTTTCTTTTTTGCAGCGGCAGATTTCAAGTCTGTGCATGTACTGGCTTCTGGTGGTCCGCTGTCCACCGAATATGCTGAGTTTGTCCACGAGGTATCTGGGTGACTTGAGGTTGACTGCCTTATACGTGATACAACAAGACTTGAAGGTGATTCGTAAATGCTGTGGGGGACAGTGAAGATGAGGAATGGGTTTATGTGGTTGTATCTGTGTAGACCGTTGATGAGGTGTGCACCCATGTGCAGTTGCAATCTAAAAACATTTTCCCAGCTATGATTGTGTTAATATCTATCGATCTACAGTTATATGATATTGATTGTTCTACAGTTATGTGATATTGAGTTATAAAGGTTTAAATCTATAGTAATACCTGTCTTTTGAATGTTCAGATTCGTATTGAAAAAGTGTGAAAGAACATTTAATCTAATACATTTAATGTACTTGATAGGTGAATACCAGTCTGTATTGTGTATTCATAATCAGATGATATTTTAGTAACCAAATACATTTATTTCTAATTTTATTTCTCTTTATTGCAAATTCTAGAGTGCATATTTTCACCATTGTTTTTATCTCGGTATTAAATGAGAATAGATGAGTTGGGGTGAAATATTGCTCTAGAGGGAGCAAAGTCAGATCTTTAAACCTTTCTGAACAGTGAAATTCTGAAATTCTAACATAGGAGTAAAGAAAGGAGTTCAACAAAAATTGTGGTTTGGACCGAAAAAGAGTATACACATAAATAGGCCTGATGAAACGAGGGTACCAGAAGGAGGATAGCTGATTGGCCTTGGAGTTGCCTTTTAGGTTGGAAATGTTGAATATTGATATCAAGAATGGTGATGGATGCAAGTCAAGAACTCTGTTAACAAGACAAAGGGCTTTGAACTTGTTACTATTTGCCTAAAAAATAGAAAATGGAATGGATCATAGAAGAGGCACAGTCTATTCTTTTCAGAAGAAGTCAGGTCGCATGATTCTAAAAATGCTGAAAGCAATAGATGAATTGCTTAGCGAGACCAAGAAGGAGGGTATTGTAATTGATTAACCTCATTGAAAGGCAGGTATTGAAAATCATGATCTTTGTTCGTTCAGAACAAAAGAAAATATGTGATGTAGCATGCCCCATTGGTAAAATCCTGTTTCTACCACTGTAGCAGTGTGTAGGGTGAGGCAGTCAGAGTGCCATGAATATTTACTGTAAGTTATTGCCAGCATAGGAACCAAAGGTGGACAGGGTCCAAAACACTATGGACAGAAAGTCGGGATCCACTAATCATGATGGGGGGGGGGGAAAGATTAAAGGCTTTCAGTCTTGGAATAATTCAGGTTAAACCTTTGTGGTACATCCCTGCATCTATCGTAGTAAGACAGCCCTTAATTGTTTTGGACATGGCAGTTAAGTCACATTTTAGTCAACAAAGACTTTTGTTTCAAACACTTATATAACAAAAGAATACTGAATGTCTTGGTGAGGGTGGCTAGGGGTACCACAAACAGTAAATTAATCAATGGGGACAGATCTTTTCCCTGGTTGTCGAGTCCAACTCCAAAGATTCCCATAGTAGATAGTTCAGATTGCAGTCACCTGTCTAACGGCATCCAATGTGATGCCAAGGATTAACTCGGTCCCAGTGGTGGGGGGGAAATACTGTGTGGCTCACATTGGTAAGGTTAGATGAGTCTACAATTTCCTGTTGTTCAATCATCTCCCATTCAATGTTTTGGCTTCACAAGGGAGGTGGGAGATGAGAAAGGAAATGATAAGACCTAGAGGGACCTAGTATGTAGCCAGAGGATAACTTTAGGTTCATACATCTATAGATATCGCAGCAGAAATTGTTTTAAGATTTATGATAGCACAGTGGTCCAAAGGGGATCCAGAGGCATAGTTTTTCCGTAGGAAAGACTCAACGTCTAAGGAGGAAACGGACTGAAATTAGGATATTCCACTGGAAACCAAATAAGACATATGAATGGAAACATTGAGGTATCTTCAAGTTCATAAGAAGGCATAGCATTACAACATTTACAACATTTACTGATTTATTTCAGAGTTGACTTGCATAGGTCTTTGCATTAAAAAGTATGTTTGATAGCTAAGGATGCTTCATTATTTTGTACCAGTATTATAGCTAAACCACCATTTCCGTTCCCAAATATGATCAGAGAAGCAAAACATGGAAAGAGTGTCAGTGAACTGTTTTGCGTGTTTGCTAGATGTCAACGAACGTTCAGTTTCTCTGAAGCTAAAATACCAGTAGACAAATTACATTTAGCATTAAATTGAGTTGTGGCAGAAATGTTTTGTGTTGCCATAATTGTAAGAGTTTTTCTTAAGAAAAGGATCTGACTTTCAGAAGTTTTCTTTTTCCAGGGCATACTAATATTAGACAAGAGGATTATGTAAAAGTTGCGATCTGATGAGACAAGCAGATATATGTTCCTCAACTGAATGCTACTGTTAGAAGGAGAAAAATGAATCTGCTATATGGTGACCAGTGTGGGTAGATATATGAACAAGGGAAGCGAGACAGTACATTTTTGATAACAGAACTGGATGAGGGATTAGTGCCTGCAGCAAACCAAATGTTCAAATCCCCCACAACTCAATGGTAGGGGATTATCAAGAAGGTGACTTCTAAAATCTAGTATCTCGTATGAGAAGGACGAGGACAATTTCAGTTGGTATATATAATCAGAATATCTAGAAATGTTGCATAAGACACAGAATATCTAACTAGTAAATCTTCCATTGTAAAGAGAATACAATTCAAATTGGTGAATAGGCACAATTTCATGAATGATGGCTGCAACTTTACAGCCTTGAAAAAGTTAAGACTTTCAAAAGAACCAAGAAATTATATACGGTTTATTTTCTGTGGGATTCCATACCTAAAGAATTGGGTGTGCAATTAGATAGAAATGTTGGAAGATATTGCTGTCTAATATTTTATAATGTGGATACCATTAAGGGTTTTCCTTGATGAAAAAGAGATCTGTTCAGTATGAGTAATAGTAGAGAGTATAAAGGGAATGATCTACAACAACATTTTTGGCACAAAACATGGTCCAAGCACAGGTGGGAATGTGTTTTACTGCAAACATGACCAATACAAAACATACAATACAATATCATAGAGGGGGAAAACTCAGTGAATTGAGTCAGGTCAATCGCAACACAACTGACATTATGGTGTGAACAATCTACAATACAATGTTCAGGTTTATTTTTATTTTCCCTTATTATATCAAAATGCCTTGCAACAAATCATGAAACTTTGTTGTTTCTATAGACTAGATCTCAGTGGACAGTAACACATCAGATACTCTGTGACCTAACAGTATTTTATTCTATCCCTCCAAAGCATTTCTTATGCAAGACCGCACACACCAATAAACTGCAGCAACCACACCAACCTTGCGGTCAAGCGCTTGCGGTATTTGACATTTAACTCCTTGTTTGACTGCAGCCCTTCATATAGGAACACAATGATGTTGACAGAATGAAATCTGTGACACGTGTGAACTGATTGCTTTGGTTAAGAAGCCAATGGAGGAATCATAGATGTCCTAATTACACTACATAGTCTGGACAGTAAATGTAAAGTGTTATTGTTGCACTGTTTACCAAGGAAGTTTCACACCAAAATTGATGTGTACATGGTATTGTGAATATGCCTCCAGTTCACTGAGAAGTAGGAATTCTAAGCCAAAAGTCAGATGTCACCATGTTATGCCAAATATACTGCCAAATCTACTGTTTGGAACATCACCATTATCTTGTTTGGGCTGGTGAGGATAGCACAGGGGCAGCACCTTTGTCTTGGGAGCAAGAAAAGACAGAGCCCCTCAGGTTGCATTCCTGGTCCTGCACTTTGAGTCTGGTCTCCAGTATTAAGCATGTTATAAAAGATACATTAATTTAGGAGCCTTCTTGATATATGAAGAAAATGTATAATGCATTTCACTCAAGTCCTTCACAGGCAGAGAATGCCCATGTTTTTTGCCCAACTTCAACATCCAGCATGTTTAGTGGTGGAAGAACCCGTGGGCGGACGGACTGGGAGAGAGACAATGAGAAACTGCTATGCTTCAGAGCAACCAACACAGCAGACATGTGGTCCAAATGATCTATGCAAAACAGATCAGGCTCAAGAGAAGCAATCACACCTGCAACAGGGCCATGGAGCAGTACCCATATCAAAAAGGCATACACACACTCTGGCAAGACACAGTAATCGGAGACCATTGCCTCGCAACAAACTAGGCCAGAGTTTGGGCCCCATAGCAAATTGGCATGCCAAACACTCCGGGAAAACTTTAACACAAACCGGGACATTGCCTCTGATGACACAAGCCCCCATTTCCAAATGCAGATGGGCCCATGTATGTGACTGGGGTGGGCCTTAAATCCACCTTTATCTGTATACCCACATATTGCACCTCCCCTGCAGAGAGGAAAATGGTGGTTAGCCAGGGGAACCAGTCGTGGGAGAGAGCAAATGGAGTCAGGGAAGGATCAAAAGGGGAACAGAAAACAGAAAGGTGTGGGTTATTAAGGATACAGGTAGTGTTGCAGACAGGACTTAACAGGCAAGGATGACTGGCACATTCTTCAGGAGGGTGGGCCTTAAGTAGGTAGGCACTGTCTACTTGAATTAAAATTATGTGAGTTTGAAATCACACAACATTTCACATGATCTTGTGTTCCGGTGCGTTTTTGGTGTTCCCACATGTTCTGGTGCTGGTTCATTGCCATGGGAGCCCATTCCACCATTAATGTGCCAGATTGCGTTCCTTGGGACCCCTCCGTCTCGCAACAGTGAGTGTGTGGTCACTCATGTTCACCAGGGTAGCTGTGAGCAAGGGGTTTAGGTAATGCAGTCAGTCAAGGGAAAGCAGTGATTAATGATGTCAGTCCAGCAAAGGGTTGTGTAATGAATTAATTCTGAGAGGAGTTATGCAATTAAGGAAGTCCTGGGATGTTTATATTGATGAATTGCAACATACTCCTCCACCAAACCAAAACAGGCATGAATCTGTGCTTATGTTAATGTGATCATACACCAAACTGATACACTCCTAACATCCATATTTCCCCTCCACCACAAAGAAGACACAACACCATGAAGTACATCTACAAACATGATGCCAGATACTGTTGTCAACAATGAGCTAGCACTGGTGGTGCACTTATGTATTCACTGTAGAGATTTAGGTGCATCGGGAGAGCATGTTAATGTTGAATACATTTGTATCTGGAGACTTGTGTCAATGCTGTAAGAAACCACAAGGTGTCTCACGTGCTAGTACCTGGGGATCTGTCATCCAGGTGACTAGGACACGGCCATCGCTTTTGGATCCAGTTCCTGGGGGTGGACCAGTGTGGGAGGATAACCTGGGTGAGGGGTTTTCGGGGAGTGGGACGCCTGATGGCGAGACACGGTAGCCCTCGCCCTGCAACACCTTTACCCCATCTTACCAGGTAGGATATGTGGGAACCATAGCCCCATACCCTTTCTTTTCTCCAGCACTTTCACATAGTCAGCCCGCTCTGGGAGAAAGACAACTCACACCCGAGCAGTGTACCTGACATGTCCTGCTAATATGGTCAGGTGACGTCTGGCAATTACTGACAATCACTCACACCTGACTTCTTTTAAACTTCCCCAGACGGATAAAAGGCAGGGCACGAAAGAACAACGAGCAAAGCACACAAAGGAACAGCTGTTTCGATTCGGCAGCTGAATGTGGGGAGAACGACGGCAAACCCAGAAGGGTTTGTAAGAAGGGACATACCCTTCACGTTTTCAGCAAGATGCTGTTACTTTCAAGAAACCTTCAAGGCAGAAAGCGTTAGGCAAGGAAACCAGACTATAGAATTCTGCATTGTTTGTCGAACATACTGAAGGCCCTCCCGCGTAACTGACCAAGGTGGGGAGGAGTAGCAGCAGCCTCCGCAGTATCTTCCTTGGCTCCAAGAACAAAGAAGCGCCAGAGAGATCAACACAGCCGGTGAGTTGGGGAGACAGATGCAAGACTGGTCCGTGTTGAAGTCAAGGTTGCAAGCAGCAACACTTTATAACGAGTGCCGGAACAAACATTGTTAAACACGTGTGATGAAAGACGCGAGGAAAGCTAAACTGCTGAGGAATGTTTTAACTTAATAAGGCAAGATAAGATACTGTTGACAGAGTGGTTTGGCACTGTGAATGTGCTGAATTGAAGGTCTCTGTAATGTATCCCACCAAGAGAAATTAAAGTAGATGATTGATGAAAACAATTGTGTTAAGTGAATCGAAGTGGTCCTGTGATGGTTCAAGCTACACCCATCGCACATTCGGAAGTCTTCGATTTTGGTAAAAAATAGGACCTGAGCCCAAACGAGGGAAGTCCATGGTCCCAGCCCGAACAAGGGAAGCCCAATTTAAACATTGAGATATCAAGGGCATCCGAGCTCGAACGAGTGAGATCCATGGTCCGAGCTCGAGCAAGGGAGACCAAGTGTGAAATTGTGCATATGAAAATCCTGATAGGAACGTAACATTGAGACTTTGCTTGTCTGCAGTAAGAGACTGGTATTGGAATAGAGGCCATGATGTCTGTGCTTCAAACTGTATCCTCTTGGATGAGAAGCCAGAGTGTGTGTAGCTCAAATGTGCCACCTTGACCCGTGCTGAAACCGTGTGGAAGGGAAGCCAACTGCTCAACCATCCTGACATATCTCTTGAACACCTTTATTTTTCCATAAACCAATGTCCACAGCCTTTTGTATTTGGAAGTAAGAATTGCAATAGGTTTATTAGTAAAGGCCGTTTTATTTGACAGAGACTTGACTAGGACTGTGTTTTTATTATTTGATGGTTGTAGCTTGCTCCCATCCTTGGATTTAGGTTTAGATTGGCTTCAACCAACCCATTTGTGGTTCAATAAACACCCTTGAACTGTGGTCACTTGTGTTTGTCTTCACTGTTTGATACTATGACTTCCTTACAATGCCCAACAGGACACCACACACAAGATAATGAGTATGATGATGATGATGATGATGATGATGGTGTTCATAGAAGATGGCTGGAATAGGATGAGTGAGGTGGCCAGTTAACCAGGAAGCACTTGATTGACACCTTTTACTTACAAGTGCTACCTATTAAGATGTATTTCTAGAATCCAGGCTGGTGGACAGATTTTAGGAAGCCACCCAAGTTAGAGGAAACTCAAAGGTTAGCCAACACCCAACCAAGGTAGAAATGGGCAGCATTCAAGGGTATTCTCTAGAGAGTGTCAGTGGAATCACAGATCTTCGATGGGTCCACAAAGTGAATTAAAAAAAAAAATCAATGTAGACAGAAATTTACAAAAATACTATATTTATTCTGGACCCAAAACACAAACAAAAAACGTAAAGGAAGGTGATAATATCTCACAGCACTCAATAATAAACATATGTATAATTACCATATGTTTTAAAATTCATTTAATGACTTGCATTGATAAAGAATGGGTAAGTGATGCAGTAATATAGAGCTGAGGCATAAGAAATGTTCCCTAGCTTCAGAAGTCCAATCCCTATGAAGAGCCTTGTGCCCAAAAGTCACAACTTGTCCCCAGAATGTATCTGTTGCAGGTAAAGTACTTTTGTCCATACCAGGTGGTCCATAGTACACTTCTCAAGGCTCAGGACAGCTGGATCCTTGAGTCCACATAGAGGCTAGTTGGTCCTACCATTCCAGGGGTTGAATCAACACACAGGGCCTTTACAGATCAGGTAGTCTAACAGGGCTTCACCGGGCTAGATATAGGGAGGATACTGGGCCTCTTCAGGAGTCTTCTTTGGATCTTCACTTAGCTGTTCGTCTTCAGAGCATGCTTGGCTCCAAATCTGATCTCCAGGAGGCCCCTTCTTATCCAAATTACTTGCTGGAAGCAAGTCAAAACCCGCCAATGGTAAGGATATGCACAATCAAATAGCCAGCAGTGATCCAATTAGGGACCACTGTTTTCACTCATGTCCCACACGCAGACTTTCAGGCACCATGGAAGTAGAGTGGGACCAGACAGTCCCACTCCCTCCCTGAGCCACACACATACTACATCATTAGCCTCCAAAAGCAACAGCTTCCCTAGGCAAGTGTATGACAATATATAGGATTTCCTGACTGGGAAAGGCAGGAAGAAGGCCAAACAACAAAATGGCCAAAGAACCAGTGAAAATCTCATGGCACTGCCATTTTTGGGTACTAGCCAGGTTTAGTAGCCATACACAGTGAATGCAAATGTGCTAATAACACAAAGTTTAACAATATAATTGTTGCCACCAGCTTGTCTTTAGGCACATGTAAAAGTAACCAAAAATCTCAAGTGCAAAATACTAGGGTGATATAAATTATCCCCATTGCACTGCATTTAAGATGCTGTGTGCAAGGTTAAAAAGTTACAAAAGTGTAAAAATCAAAAGGAAAATATCTTTTCACAGGACTGATAGTCTGAAGGGATAATCTGTTTCCCCATAACAAAATGAGCAACAAGCCAGGGGAGTGAAGCTGAATGCTTCACTTCCCTGTAAAAAGTCGGGACCAATTCAAAAACAAAAGCAAAATGTTTCAGGGTCCATAGAACTTTGGAATGTAAGTTGCTAATGCTAAAAGGGAAATCTTTCCTACCACTGTCCAGACAACATCTGTGCTGTCGCTTGTGATCGAACTACTCACGTTGAGGGTGTATAAATGCCCATGAGTGTACTGCTGGTGGCCACTCACATGGTGCGGTTGCTATGTTGGGACTTGTGCAAATACCAATGCAAATATTTATGGGATTTTCTTCCATTTCACAAAGTCCAACTTTGATTACATTACTTCCATTCTTGGTTTTAGTTATTCCAATTTGATCTGAGGCGTCTGTAAAGGGAGCATGGCTGTGTGTAAATGAGGCTGTTACTTCGTTTCCCCACATCCCCCATGTTATTACACAATGCAAATGGTGTACAATTCTTGCATATGCTGGGTCGGAGTGCTATCATTCTCACTGTATTTGTGACAATGAAGCGACCAATAGATTGGATAGGTAATAATGATGTAATTTCCCCTGGAACAGTGATATACTTGTAGACAGGAAAACATACTTGAAAACAGTTACAGGTTCACATTTTATTGGCAACATTTGATTTTGAGCACATCCTCTCATCCCTCACTCCCTGAAAAATCAAAACACAACCCCTCTAACCCCAACACCACCCCCTGAAACATTTATAACATATCCTTCACCACCGACCCCCCCAACACATTCCTCCACTCCACAAGCTATACTACATCCCGAACATGTACCTTGATGCCCACCCCTGCAATATCCCAAACACAACTTTCCACTCCCCCAAACTCTGCAACATGCCCAATAAATCACTTCACCCCCATAGTAAACCATACTGTGGAGAGTTTAGATATGGCATGACCTTTTGCCATGCCCATGTGGTTTGGTGGGGTTGTAGGTGAGCTGGTCTTGTGGACCGGCATGATGGTCTTATGATTAGGGAGCCTTCAGTCGGGGTGGCCGATAGAGATGGAGTTTATTCCCTAGCCACCACAGTCAGGAGCCATAGAAGAGACTGCTGTAGCTTTTCAAGAATGCAAAACATTACTTATAACTCATGTGTAGTGGTCCTCATCATTTCACATGTCCTTCCCTGTGTGATCATCTTGCAAAGTCCCTCCATGGTTTCACAAAAGCACAAACACTGTTGGCCCATATTTCTTGGCTTTTAACCCAGTAATGTCCCATTTTACATTATCGTAAACTTCAGATTTTCATGGTTACAATGGTTCCTGCTGATTTTGATGAGCCATCAGTCGCCTGAGGATGGATTTCACTTGTCATCTACTCAAACCTTCTCAAGTAGCCATTGGATGGTGTCATTTCTCTAAAATGACAGGTGCTTAAGGAGGGACGATGCCCCATTCAGGTCCTGGACATGGCAGAGGACCTGGTGGGAATAGACCTCCGCCTTTGGGATGACACCCTGGCCTCAGGTACACATGTGTTGCCCTCGTTCATGCACAAGTTCAAGAAAGTTCTGCCACTGCACAACTCTTGGGGTCAGAATTAGACCAAGTGCAGGGCAAGCTCTGTGGGTCTTCTTGGATGGTAATTGGTGCTTACATGCATGTTAGCTTGCATAGTGTTTCATCAGTCTCCCTGGTGAAGGTTCAAACTCCTGGTTCGGGAAGGGAGCATTATGTTCCTGATTGTGGGAGTTACTGGCAGACATGGGTTTTGTGTGGCTTGCATAACTATGTGCTGTTCGTTACATGGGTAACGGTCTGATGGTTCCCTATTGGTTATAGACTAATGGAAATTGTGCTTTGTATAAATGCTGAATGGCCCCATGTAATGTGCTAAACAGTTCTGGTTATTCACAAAGCATACTGTGACTTGGAGGCCTATACCTGGGTATATCCAGTTTTAAGATGGGTTTCAAAAGTTTGGCCTGGTGGACAGATTTTAGGATGCCACCCTAGTTATAGTGAACAGGGGACTCTGGGAGTTATGCCAAACCCAAAAAGGTTGGTAAGTGGTCAAGTCTAAGTCTCAGGATGGGTGATTGGGGTCAGGTGTTCACAATGAGTTCACACATTACAAGGAAGAAAAGAAAAAGAAACCAAACAAAATGTACATATAACCATGATCATATATTGACAATTAATCATACAACCAGATTTTATGAACTGTGGAGCTTTATATTAAAAAGTAAAATAAGGAACATTCTGTTTACATACGAACAGGGCAAGTAAATTTAATAAAACCATGTACAAACTGGATAAAAACCATGTTAAAAAAACAGTGTTTGAGGTATTCAAACTCAATAAGATAATATATTAAAAATGTCCGCGCATTTCCAGTAACATTTAACCATGCGATAAATCAAATTGTGATCACAACCACCTAAAAACATTGGTCACCATAGAGACCGATCATCACAATTACAACCATTATTGTATGATTTGAGAAAGCTAAATCGTAAACATTGCAGACTTTCACAAACGATAAATAAATGTTCAATTGTTTCTATAGCTTGAATGCCACAAAGGCGACAAACTGAAGTCTCGTGCTATGCCTAGACAGGCACCCTGGGTGATTGGTGCATTGCTTAGATTAAATTTCACTAGCAAGTACTGCCTGTCTTCAGAGCCATTCGGGTAGGCCACAAAGTAAGTAGGTTTGGCCAGTCGGTTATCAATATGTTCACAGAATGAGGCACTGTAGAATTTAGAGTTCAGAATATTTAGGTGTTCCATTTTACTTATCATAGACAGTAAGCCTTTCTGACAAGATGTGACCACATACATTTCGCCCTCTAGCGAGCTGATGATGCACCCTACATGCCACTGTGAGTAGAGGGAAGATAACGAGCCATAGACCTATAGTTGTCAATCACAAGAAAAGCACTTAGAAAGCTCACCATCATAATTCCGTTGTTCAAAATGAAATAGTAACTAATGCCGTTAAGTTCAGGTAGAGCTACTCAATGGACAATGTTTGTGGCATGCAGAGGAGACTGCACAGTATGAAACTTTAGAAGTGTTTTTAATGCGGTTGTATATCGATTCCATAAAAAAGATGGGTCACACTTTAGAAGGGTATAGGAGAAGGAGTCGTCCTTGGTGACCTATACATTGGCAAATTGCTTGGGCTGCTCTTTTACATTTCATTTTGATCCAGTGCTTTGCCCACTTCAAAGTGTTTTCTACATACAGCCCTAGATATTTATAGGAGGGAACACTTTCTAGTTGGAGGCCATTTAATTTGCATACAATATTCATTTGTTTGCGATGCGAGGGGGGGGAGTAATTATTTTACTTTTCTCAATGTTAATTGACAAACCATTGATGGATGCATAGTTCCCTAATGCTGTGATCAAGTTTTGTAACCCTTTAGGAGTGTGATCTATTAAAAGGAGATCAGCTTAATCTAACAAGCTAGTTGGTGCAGACCCATTTTCAAGGGTGCAAGAATGTAAAGTGTTAAAAGCTATCCAAAGGTCTTCCAGATAAAGACTAAAAAGCGTAGCAGCCATAATGCACCCTTGCTTTACACCACAATGTGTAGGCATCGAATTGGAAAGTTTACCCACGGCATCTAGTCTGATTCTTACCGAAGTGTTGGTATACAATAGCATCAGCATCTGAAGCAGGCCTGGAAGGATATCCCATTGAGTCAATGTATGCCATTGTTTATTTCGCATGAATCAAATGCTGCCGAGAAATCAATGTAGGCGAAATAAACTGGAGATTTTTGGTGTGCACATGCATATTCTATGGAGGCTACTAAAATTATTAAGTTGTGAGTGGTAATGGCTTTCTTGTTAAACCCCATTTGGTTGGGGGGCAGTATATTGTGATCAATGATCCATTGAGTTAGCTCTAACAGGAGGACTTTATCAAACAATTTAGCAGGTAAATCTAACATAGCTAACATCCTGTAGTTGGTAGCCAAGTTCTGTGATCCTTTTTTATGCTCCTGGATAATATGGCTTTCTCGCTATGTTTCATGTATACAGCCGGAGTAGCCTATATGGGTGAACAGTAGGTGAAGTGCATGGGCCCACATCCCTGGGGATAGTTTCTCAAGGGGATTACAAATACTGTCAGGGTTGGCCGCTCTGGAAGAATACAATTTTTCAATGATAATTGTTAGGTCTAGGATAGATACTTTACAGGTCCAGGAGCATGTTGGAAGAGGCAATAGGTTATCATTCGATAGAATTAGGCAGAGAGTAGAAGCAATATTGTGTACCCAAACTGGATCTGTGACACCATTAATGGGTACAGCACGTTTGTCATTGCCCCTCAAGATAGTCCATATTCTAGTGTTGCCTTTTTGGGTAGCAAGATGGGCAATCTCGTTCCACTTATCAGCATTACATTTTAATTTATAATCTTTTAAACATTTATGATGACTTTGCCACCATTATATATCAGCTAATCTCAATGTAAAATATATACACTGTCATATTTGGTTAAAACAATGAATGCAATTCACCCCAGTACTGAAATGGAAGGTAAGTAGTTAGGCAATTGTATAACCAATCCACAGAAATAGAAGCTCCAACTTTGAGTCCAAGCCTACGTTGAATGGGGCCTTGTGCCCGAAAAAAGTTCACAAAGTACCTTTAGAAGATGGGACAAAGATAGGAAATGTTCCTGGGGTGTGAAGATTGCTCACGAAGTCTGTCAAAGGGATTTACTGTTGAGTACAGCTTTTTCAACAAACCTTATAATGGAGGAATAGGGACACTGGTAATTAATGTGACAACTCAAAGCCCTTACTCCGATTGGCAGTTAGAATGGGGGGGGTGGTAACTGGAGGTATGTTTTCCATCCATTGAATTCAGTATAGGATGCTCTGGAGCTGCGTGCAAGTTTCCGTTTGGGTCCAGGAGCTGAGTGCAACCCTTTCCATTGAAGAAATGCAAGACTCTTACGGACACTACCAAATGGGGTAAGGCCGATTCCAGCGACAGTCATCACACACGAGCAACAGCAGGCATCTCACTAGTCATGAACAATGGAAGCCGTCCATAACAGGATCTGTTGATGGTGGGACACTGAACCTTGGCAGGAAGGCGGCTTGTAGGACTAGCTGGAAACCACCAAAGTTCTGGGCCAAAACGTGGAACGACAACCCATCTGGCATGGTAGCCCAAAACAGAGCTAGTCAGTCCACCGTGTGATCCAGTTGCACTTCTGAAAGCTCGATGCTGCAGGATCACAAGTAGGCGTTGAGACTGGCTGGTCCCACCAGTCCAAAGGTTCAAAGCACCAGCGAGCATCTTTTGAGATCAAGTAGAGCTGCAAGGCTTCACTGGGACAGCAGCATGAAAGGATTTGTCTTCCGGTCTTCCATCATCTGCACAGCTAAACAGGATACTTTTCTCCTGTTCTGATCTGCTGGAAGGGCTATAGGACTCCTTATCTTATTCTAAATTCAAGTGAGTGATCAAACTCTGCCCTGCAAAAGCAAGCATCTGCGCCACACATGCACACCAGCAGTGGTTGAATCAGGGACGACTGTGCGGCTGATTCATACATGCACACTAGAAATACTGGCACCAGTATGTGGATTCGGACCGGACAGTCCCAGCCCACTTCCTGAGCCCTTGCATACAAGGTACACACTAGCCCATAGAAAGCCATAGCTTTCCCAGGCAACCGCATGACCATAAAAGGGAATTCCTGGCCTGAGAACGCAGCATGAAGGCCAAAGAACAAAATGGCCAAAACAGGCGAAAAATCTCAAGGCATGTCCATCTTGGGCCACTTGCTACTATTAGTAGCCAAACGTGGTAAACACGAATGATCTAACTAAAAGTATATAGTAAAATTGGTACAAATGTGTCTTTAGGAACATTTAAAAGTAACGAAAAATCCCCTTGGTGTAACTCCACTGCATTGCAATATGCTTTGAGCAATATGAAAAAGTTACCCAAAACGATAGCAAGGAAAAAGACAAAAGGAAAACAGTTTCGCAGTAATGACAGTCTGAAGGACTAGTAAGTTTCCCCATAGCAAATTTGTAAATAAATGCCAGTGAAGTGAAGTGAAGCTGAAAGCATCACTTCTCTGTAAGAAGTCAGGACAAGGTGTAAAACCGAAGCAACATGTTTGGGGGTCCATAGAATATGGAGTACAAGTTGCCTAAAAGAGAAACTTTCCTAACATTGAGTAATGTGTGCATAAATGTAGACTAATGAGTCTGGGGGTCTCTAGTAAAATTCTATTCACACAGACTGCCAACTGTCGTATTCTTTTGTGAGTGCTTACCGTAAAGGGCATTTCTTATGTACTCTCCTCCTATCACACTATTGCCATTGATGATAGTGGATCCTTTCAACTAAGTGGTCAAGGCGAGATCTGCTGTGGTGCCTGCTCATGTGGTGCTGCATGTCTGTCAGTGTTGCCATATGATCCAGACATGATGCTTTGAGTCGACCCATCATTTTTCAACTTGTTTTTTTTTTTTTTGATTCAGTGGTGCAAAGATGCCACCAACCCTCTAACTCTTGGCCTGCCCTACAGTTGGTTGCACATTATGTTTAAGGTTTTGGCCATGAGGTGGCCAATCAGGCAGTGCACCTCCTTGGCATCTTCATTAGCATGCACTGTAAGCTCCTGCTCACTGAATTTAGGGTTTTGCTGATGCCCTTCACTTCCCTTTGTATCAACAATATCCAAAGATTACTCATGGGAGGTTCATTTTTGGGAGTGCAATTCAGGCCAGAAATGCAGGATGGAATGTATGTCAGTTAAGGGGGCCACACAAAGATTTTCTACATGACCACATCCAGACATAGTTGTTCCACATGCAGCGATTTCTTTCTGATAGGTTTGCATGTGCAATCCTACATTTTTTTCACATGCACCGATTACCATTACTACAAGCATGCCGGTAAACATTGAATCATGTTGTGGACCACAGGCTACCACTTGCAGCAATGGTAATACTTGCAACCATTTGTTCAGTCAATTTTCCTGCAAAACTACTAAAGACGCTCATAGACTTTAGATATGTTGCTTCCCCACCTAGTTTCACAAACTCCATCTTCTATTTCAAGACCGATAATTCCGAGTATGGTCTCTGGATCTCTTTTGAGAATAGTAAATCTAAGGAATCTATTTTGTGTACGTGTAAACTGAAGAAGGCTGTTTATATTAAATCTCTAAAAATGTGTTACTATAGTATGGCTTCTCTCTGATTTCTGCTTCTGAACCTGGGTACACAGTGAGCATGCGGTTTCTCCACTGCAAGATGGATTGTAGAATTGTGATCCAAAAGAGATTGGTAGAAGAGGCTGCATACACATTTTCTTGTTTTTTTACTCTTCATTCGTCCAACTCAGGCAATCCCATTAATATGAGGTATTTCTATTGATGCAGCATATTTTGTTCACCTAACATCTCAAGATGAATAATCATAGCTGTCAAGTTCTACGTTTGTTGACCATTTTCTTCCACCTTATTATCCAATTTACAATGTGTCAATTACTCTTTAATAATGTGAACTATTTCCTGTAGGTCTTGTAACAGGGCATAGAGCTTAGAATAAGAAGTTGTCTTTTGTTAGCTTCTGGTATGCCAGTAATAGCTGTACAATCATTGACTTTGATCAACTGATAGTGTGCACTTCACTAGTTGGCTCCAGTGTATACCTTTGTCTCAGTTAGATTTTGACCACTTCAATAGGACCAGCAGGTCTTCTTCATATTCCATGTTCAATCCCTAACGCAGGCTAGCCTAAAACTCACTCTTGCTTCCACATGAATTTGATTTCCCTGAAGAAAGTTAATGAATGCTTTCCTTATGCTGTCTCATTAAGTCTATCCTTATGTTGGCCAACAGCTTCCACTTAAACCCCTGATTTATCTCATCATGTCTTTGCTTCCTCCCTTTGACAGGTTTTTGTGTTTCTTTCTCACTCTACATGACAGATTTCAAAGGTTACCACTCCATCGAAAGAGGGGTTAGAGGGTAGTAGCTTGTCAGAACACTGATCTATCAGTGACCTAATCTTCTAACTTCTGCCCTTTGCTAATGAATGCTATAGAGGGAAATATTGCCCTTGATTTGTCTGGCTCCATGGAGGTTTGTTAAACGTTTGTCTGCTTAAATCATCGAATTGAGCTGCGAGTGCTTCTGAAACTACCGCATGTGTTAGTTGTATCTGGCATGAAGAAAATGCATTATTTGACTATCTTAAAAAGATAATTATATTGGCCACATCAGACGACTCCAAGCTGTGTGCAAAGTTCATTGTCAGAGTATTTCTTTAGAAGCCTGCAGATACTTTTGCTGAATTGTGATACATAAATTTCTGCATCCCATACATCTCTGTTAAACCAATATGCAGTCAGCAGTTATTTATGGATAGTGTGGGAAAACCTTACCAGAGATCTTCTCCAATATTGCACACTCTCTACTTTCTTTAATAAGCTTTCCTGTTAAGGTAGAGTTTGAGGAAGTCTGATGAGGGGGGTATTTACCATCACCCATCGCTGTCTCTCAAACTCTACTGCCAGTGACCCGTCCCAGAGACTTTCCACTCTCGCTGCCACTAGGCCAACATGCACTGCTTACTGCAACCGCCTGACTATTGCCAAGTTCAATCATGCCAAAGAGAGGCTCCAGCTTTTGTGTATTTGCCGCCACACTCTGGAACGCACTTCCTCCTGACCTGAGGGCAGAGCTGTTTTACAATGTGTTTCAGAAAGAAAGAAAAATTCACCTGTTTAACATCCCTCACCATTCGTTACCGGCCTGTAACTAGCACCTAGATGCCTTAAGGTGTTGTGCACTCCTATAAATGCAAAATAAATAAATACATTTAATCCATTCATGGACACAGGCGTTAAATTGATCTCACCAGGAAAAGCAGTGGTGATCACTTCCATAAACCCATCTTTAAAGTTAACAAACAAGTAAAGTTAAACCATGGACGAATCTATATGCATTGCAGCTTTATTGTTATTGTCCTCGCTTTGTGCATACCAGTAGTCCTGCAGTGGACACCTTGCTTCTGGCACAGATATCCGTGACTTAGATATTCATGTCATTGCCACCTCAAATGACAACACCACCAATGGGCGCATAGAGATATGATGGCCCTTCTAATGCACGAGTTACTTAGCCTGTTGGAACCCAAACATCAGTATCAAATCTCCCTCTTTCATCTCTTTTACTAAATGACGAAAGCACACGAGCCACGTTGATGGCAGTAGCACAGGCCACTCTCTGCATTCCCATCCTACCGTGGGATACCTGTTTACATGACTGATTTAAACAAGTTTAGACACATCTATGGGCTGCTCCGTCTACAACACTGTCATTAAAGTACTGCACATTTGGAATCAAATTCAACCAACTCAGTGTAGTTTACAACCATGTCCAGAGAGCATTTGAAGGCCCACAGGCAGACGAAAAACTGTTGCCGTGATACCAAACGTGCATTGTGTACAGTGAACTCCTATCCCGCATCCCAACAAAACCACCATCCTGCTTTGTCTGTGATCATTCAGCTAGTGGTAATCCATTATAAATATTTCTCTGAAAATATATTGGTTAATTCCTGATATTATTTCACTTTTATTGAGAAGTTTCAAAAAGGTATGTTGAGATTTGGCCATATCTTTCAAAATATTAAACCTATTCCATCCCTGTTTACATAATAGAACTAGGTCATTTGAAATAGTGATCAAGCAGTTCACTGCAAGAATGATACTAAAAACAATGTATTCAAATATATTGTTACATCGATGTATTGAAGCTAATATCAGAAAAAAAACTGCAAAAACTGTTAAGATACATATTTAATTTGTGAAGAATTTGTGATTTCAAAAAACTAAGACAACACCTTAAATATGTACAAAAATGTGATTAGATGTTGGTGTTCTTTTTAACCAAGATTGAAGCACACTAGACACTGATTACATGTATGTTATTTCTGATACTAAAAATACTTATGTTAACCAACTTTATTAAAGCGCACATACGCCCGAAGGCATCATGGCGCTGGAGAATTGAGGCATACGCGTGATATCATTGTTTCTAAAATAACATTGTTTTCAGTTTCCGACTAAACCCGCGGTGGTCGAGGGTCCCCTGGAGAGCAAAAGGAAGGTAATTCCAGGCTTTGCAGGCAGTCTAAGAGGACTGTAGATCTAGCTTGATCTTTCTTACACAATTAGCGTGTGTCCAACAATCTACGCAACAGTTGTGATGGGTATTTTAGTGGTAACTATCTAGTGCAATCCATGTATTTGCCTAAATTCACTCCATAATATTAGTTTGGTGAATTACATTTCTTTTGTAAATATTTCAGAACTAAACGGGTTATTATTTTATTAAAAGACTCTGGTGGACTGTTATCAAGTCATAAATGCTGTTTCCTACAACAAAAAGGGTGGAAAGAAAATGTAAGAACACTACATGTATTCGTCTCACTATTGTATTGCGAGCTTTAAGGTCAAACTAGTTCAGTTCTGTAGGCAGTTCTCATACATCTGAATTAGATTGTTTCTTTATACGGAACATATGTAAACATGTTAATTTGTTTGTTTGAAGGACATATTGAGAGCAAGTTCACTTGTGACAAGTTTGAAAAATGCAAATTGACCAATTTTGCAGAGATCTCAATTTTAAATCATGTGTGTGCTACAGTCTTTAGCCAACTGGAGAGGATAAAGTCCCGCATTATGTTTTGAGAAGCAACTTCTCATTTAAATTGTGAAGTCAGGATCCTTCAATTAAGAATTTCATCTGTGACTATGCAAGTATGGCTGAAGGAGGAGCAGCCAATTGGAGAAAAGAATATCAACTTGTGTGCACATTTGGAAAAGTGTTCTTTACCATTACTTGCTTATGTGATCAGGCTCTCTTTAGGCACTGTGATGTAGCACGTAAAGCTAGTGTTGCTTCTGAGTAGAAACAGACCGTGCTTGACTCACAAGCCTGAGGTTATATAATCTAAACATTTTAAAAATATATGTAGTTCTCAAGGAAGCAAAGGCTGGACAGCATATCATGAAATGTTGATTATTTACTTCTTGAGCTTGACAGAGTTAACAGTCCATTTTCTCACTATTTTTCCATTTGCTTACAAAAGTGCCCAAGTGTCCAATCCTTATTAGAAATTTAGAGAAGGAAGACTGATTTCACTGTCCTCTATTAAATATGTGTGCATGTCTTTGGCCAATATTGGTTTTCCTTTGAAGATAACTATACATTGTTCCTGAAACGGGCACTGGCACTAATTTGTAGGTCAATATTGTAACTACTCCTTGAAACCAGCGATACAATTCTATTCATTTGGGTGCTGCTGTTGCTGTCGTCACCCTGTAACAGGGGGCACGCACCATGTACCTGCCTATTGCTGGACTCTTGCGTTTGTGTGCTGCTGCCGCCCTGCAACACGGGGTAGGTACCATTTTTTTGCCCACTGATTCTGAATTAGCGTCTGTGTGCTACTGCCGCCCTACAACACGGGGGGGGTCAGGCTCATTGAATGTGATCACTATGTACTTCTCTTTTGCAATTGGAGTATGTTGTATTACCTTTTGAACGTTCCACAATGTTAATCACCTTGTACGCTTCCTCTTCTGTAACCTTCAGCACTTACTGTAACCATATTTTTAAGTAAAAGTGCCTAGATACCTCTGGGTTGTGTGTGTTATATAAGTGTCAAAATAAAAAAAAGTAATGTTGTACCAAACCTCCTTTATGGCATTGAAACGTATCCCCCTAGTCCAGTAAATTGCTGAAGGGCCCTTGAGGGGATGATTTGGAGAAAAACACTTTGACTTCCAAATTCTTACCAATAGTAGCAATCTGGTATGACTTCTTGAGGGTTATATCTCTAAAGGTAAGAGTAAATTGGAGAATTCTATCTCTCCTTTGGAAGATACTATCTCCCTCCATAGGATCTCTTTTTGTTGATCGTAATAAAATTATCCTGATTCAAGGTTGTGTTTGCTGCTCTGTTGAAGATCTGGTGTATATACTCCAGTTAGGGTGAAACTATCTCTGTTTAATAATGACTGGATTAGAACAACCAATGATTTCCACTCATACCCTTCTTTAATGCAATTGTCATTTGACCATAAGAAGTTGGGTATTATAGCACTCTTATCTATATATCCAGATAAGATAAAATGGGCAATTTTTCTGCATTTCTGATGGAATCTTTTACTTGCAAAACAGGGTCTTGCAAGATATCGCCAAATACCATCTGATCAAGTCATGTGTGCAATATTGTAATTTAATCGACTCTCGTGAAACTTTGAGATACTGTTTGATTGACTGTAAGACTCTGCAAGGTGAGCAAATGCTTTATTTTGGGAAGTATGGACCTCTAAACCTTTCTAGGGATGCTGAAACATTCTGGTATAGGTGTCTAGCTGGGAGAACAACCTCCATAGTAATTGCTGTAGTTGGTTTTATTAAACTTCGTGAATTGGTAGCAACCACTTACCGTTCCAAGTGAAATGCAAAAAACAGTGAACCTGTTGTAGGGTATTCGCTTTAGGATACTTGATTTTCACTCTAATTGTAGTTTGTTGAATGAAATGATTATATGTTGTGATTTTAAGGTATAATTGAATCTGATCTATGAAATGTCTAGTTTTATATATAATGAGATGAAATGTAGTTTTTTTATTTCAGTTTTAATGGAATGCAAATAGTAATTGTTGTAATTTTATTAGAGGTTGAATGAATGTAACCATATGATAAAAAAAATATGGCCTAGCTGTGACATTCCCAAGTCATGGGCCTTCAGGCCTAGACTCAACTTTAAAATGTCTCATCTTAGGCAGCTAGTGTCACTAAATTGTTGAGGCACTGTGGTACAGCTAATGAGCAAATGATAAACATGACATGATTTATTGTGCTTAAACTAGGATAGCATAATCAATTGTGTGCACTAGGCTATGTTGTTACAATGTAGACTGCCTCTTTCGGCCAGATGTGTTAATCATTTCTTCTTCATCGTTCATACTCTTGCAAGCCCATCTCCAATACAGATGCAGCTGAAAATGATGGTAAATAAAGTTATTGCATATTCCTATAGTCTCATGTCATCTATGTAAATGTGAAACTCTATCATTTGATGAGTAGTCAGTTACATTCTGAGATAGTTTTGCACTGTTTTTGTCTTTCTCAGTATGACCCTGTATCTTCTAAACTGTATTATAATGTCGTCCAACATCCTCCTTGTATTTTCAATTTCCATTCCTTAAAATAGAAGGTATGCTAAAAGTTATTTGGGGAGGAGTAATAACCCTCATTGAAAACATGGTAATCCATGGGGAGCAGATTATTTCCTCAACTCTGTTAGGACAGCAGTTATAAATTTACCTTATGTTTGGTAAACCTTTTTAATTACTGTAAAAGATCTAATCCTCCAATGATGCCTGGTCATGATGATGGAACCAAATTCTTTCCCTCGTGTCTTTTATCAAAGCTGGTGTAACTCGCACCAGGACACTGCATATGCGATAAGTGAGCTGATGTTCTTCTACATGAATACCATCTTACAATTACTTTATTGGTAGTGTGGTGATGCTTCATTTTGAGATCTCAATACTTGTGGCGTTCAAAAGATGTATGTGACCAATTAATTATAGATGTAGGTTTGAGTACTACCAAATCCATTTGTAGTCAATATCATTATTTTTTTCTTTATAGACTGTACATTATTTTCAATGGAGAAAGTCAGTATTTTTTTGTGCCTCATTTGTTCTTCTCCATTTGTATCCACTTTCAATGAGTTTATTTAGTCATTCATTTATTTAGACAGTATTCTTATTGACATGAACCCTTGTTCTGTGTCCAACCACTTACATTGAGTATCAATCAAACACTTTCAATATATTTACAAAATAATGTAGCAGCAACATAATAGAATTCTGTCTACCATTCAAAATATGCTTCCAGTAAATATGTTTTTCAAAAATGGCTCTCTAACACATTTTATGAAAGAAACATTCACACACTTAATTCTGAGCTAGATATTCTATTAAATGCTTCAATGTTTCTAGTGTTCCTTGTTTACAATACTGGCAATTTATAGCACAAACTGAGCTCTTACATCTGGCTCTCTGCTCTTATCCTGTTAGTAAGAGCTGTAATCACAATGTTAAGAATACTATAGCAACGTCATATCTGGGAATTTGCAATATAGCTATGTTGCCCTCAATAATTTTGAAAATGTTGGACATATTCCCTCTAACTTTTCAAGGTTTGATGATGTTTAAAATTAGTAATTCAATCCCACTGAGATACTTTTTCCTCGTCTTCATTTGCATCAAGAAGATCTAACTTATATTTTTGAATTCATCTTACACACCCACTACATAATCCAATAAGGTCATATTCATCCCTACAATCAGAGCTGTCTTTATGATTTCGAATAGAGATGCATTTGCAGAATTTGTATTTGTATAAAACATATTTATTTTCCTAACACTATGTCATATTAAGACTATATTTAGTTCAGTTCAAACTGCCTCAGCTACTAGACCTTGAGGTAGTGAAATTTTGTGAAATGGATCCCATCAATTTTATTAACCAGCTTTTCTCTAAAAGAGGTTCTATCGCGATGCCATATAAAATGACAGGTATAACTTTAAAGTTATAGGATATTATCAGTGGTTTCCAGAAAAACCCTGCAACCCTTAAATCCCTTATACTTAAGCTTATGAGTACAGGTTTTCATTTATTAAACCTTTGTCTATTCTTTCATTTTTGCTCTGTGTTTAAATATACAAAATACCAACAGGGTAATTCATAGAATTTCGCAGAAAAGTGTCGCAAGCGGCTGGCGCAGAGTGTCCGCGTGCGATTGACTGCGCCAGGCACGTGCGCTAAAACCGATTTCCGCGCACAGCGTATTCATGGATTTCATGCTCCCAAACCAGCCGTGGCGCAGAGTATCGCAGCGACCCTGCAGCAGCGCCAGTAACGCCCCCAAGAACGCCCTCGCGCAAGGAAAAGCCAGCAAAATCGCTAAATCATCGCAAAGGGCTGCGCTAACCCTGGACCAGTTTACAGGGCAGCCAAACAAGGAACGCAAAGCGGGTAACGTGCATATCAGGGGTACACGTGAAGTCATACACGCGATTAGCCAGGGTAAGTGTATTACAGGGGTACACGTGAAGTCATACACGCGATTAGCCAGGGTACGTGTATTACAGGGGTACGCGGGAAGTTTAACACGCGATTGGCCAGGGTATGTGTATTACAGGGGTACGCGGGAAGTTTAACACGCGATTGGCCAGGGTACGTGTATTACAGGGGTACGCGGGAAGTTTAACACGCGATTAGCCAGGGTAAGTGTATTACAGGGGTACACGTGAAGTCATACACGCGATTAGCCAGGGTACGTGTATTACAGGGGTACGCGGGAAGTTTAACACGCGATTGGCCAGGGTACGTGTATTACAGGGGTACGCGGGAAGTTTAACACGCGATTGGCCAGGGTACGTGTATCACAGGGGTACGCGGGAAGTTTAACACGCGATTAGCCAGTGTAAGTGTATTACAGGGGTACACGTGAAGTCATACACGCGATTAGCCAGGGTACGTGTATTACAGGGGTACGCGGGAAGTTTAACACGCGATTGTCCAGGGTACGTGTATTACAGGGGTACGCGGGAAGTTTAACACGCGATTGGCCAGGGTACGTGTATCACAGGGGTACGCGGGAAGTTTAACACGCGATTAGCCAGTGTAAGTGTATTACAGGGGTACACGTGAAGTCATACACGCGATTAGCCAGGGTACGTGTATTACAGGGGTACGCGGGAAGTTTAACACGCGATTGGCCAGGGTACGTGTATTACAGGGGTACGCGGGAAGTTTAACACGCGATTAGCCAGGGTAAGTGTATTACAGGGTTACGCGGGAAGTTTAACACGCGATTAGCCAGGGTACGTGTATTACAGGGGTACGCGGGAAGTTTAACACGCGATTGGCCAGGGTACATGTATTACAGGGGTACGCGGGAAGTTTAACACGCGATTGGCCAGGGTACGTGTATTACAGGGGTACGCGTGAAGTTATACACGCGATTAGCCAGGGTACGTGTATTACAGGGGTACGCGGGAAGTTTAACACGCGATTGGCCAGGGTACGTGTATTACAGGGGTACGCGGGAAGTTCAACACGCGATTGGCCAGGGTACGTGTATTACAGGGGTACGCGGGAAGTTTCACATGCGATTTGGCCAGGTACGTGTATTACAGGGGTGCGTGGGAATTATCACACGCGATTTGGCTTGGTACGTGTATTACAGGGGTGTGCGGGAATTATCACACGCAATTAGGCTGGGTGGGTCCTCACAGGTGTTCCCTGTACACCCTCCACAGCCCCTGCAGGCAGCCCACAAAACAGGGGACTACCCTGCACACCTGCTCATGTCCCCCTGCACCCCCACCCCCCAGCAGTGCAGGGGCAGCCTCCACCAGGCCCCCACTCATGTCCCCTATCACCCCCACCCCCCTGCCACCAGGGTCACCCTCCACCAGGCCCCCACTCATGTCTCCCACCACCCCCACCCCCCAGCAGTGCAGGGGCAGCCTCCACCAGACCCCCACTCATGTCTCCCACCACCCCCACCCCCCAGCAGTGCAGGGGCAGCCTCCACCAGGCCCCCACTCATGTCTCCCACCACCCCCACCCCCCAGCAGTGCAGGGGCAGCCTCCACCAGGCCCCCACTCATGTCCCCTATCACCCCCACCCCCCCGCCACCAGGGGCACCCTCCACCAGGCCCCCACTCATGTCCAACTCATGTCTCCCACCACCCCCACCCCCCAGCCACCAGGGTCACCCTCCACCAGGGCCCCACTCATGTCTCCCACCACCCCCACCCCCCAGCACTGTGGGGCACCTGCCAGCAGGCCCCCACCCATGTCCAACTCATGTCTCCCACCACCCCCACACCCCAGCACTGTGGGGCACCTGCCAGCAGTCCCCCACCCATGTCCAACTCATGTCCCCCACCACCCCCACCCCCCAGCACTGTGGGGCACCTGCCAGTAGGCCCACACCCATGTCCAACTCATGTCTCCCACCACCCCCACCCCCCAGCCACCAGGGTCACCCTCCACCAGGGCCCCACTCATGTCTCCCACCACCCCCACCCCCCAGCCACCAGGGTCACCCTCCACCAGGGCCCCACTCATGTCCCCTATCACCCCCACCCCCCGCCACCAGGGGCACCCTCCACCAGGGCCCCACTCATGTCTCCCACCACCCCCACCCCCCAGCAGTGCAGGGGCACCCTCCACCAGGCCCCCACTCATGTCTCCCACCACCCCCACCCCCCAGCCACCAGGGGCACCCTCCACCAGGCCCCCACTCATGTCTCCCACCACCCCCACCCCCCAGCAGTGCAGGGGCACCCTCCACCAGGCCCCCACTCATGTCTCCCACCACCCCCACCCCCCAGCCACCAGGGGCACCCTCCACCAGGCCCCCACTCATGTCTCCCACCACCCCCACCCCCCAGCAGTGCAGGGGCACCCTCCACCAGGCCCCCACTCATGTCTCCCACCACCCCCACCCCCCAGCCACCAGGGGCACCCTCCACCAGGCCCCCACTCATGTCTCCCACCACCCCCACCCCCCAGCAGTGCAGGGTCACCCTCCACCAGGGCCCCACTCATGTCTCCCACCACCCCCACCCCGCAGCACTGTGGGGCACCTGCCAGCAGGCCCCCACCCATGTCCAACTCATGTCTCCCACCACCCCCACCCCCCAGCCACCAGGGTCACCCTCCACCAGGGCCCCACTCATGTCTCCCACCACCCCCACCCCCCAGCACTGTGGGGCACCTGCCAGCAGGCCCCCACCCATGTCCAACTCATGTCTCCCACCACCCCCACCCCCCAGCACTGTGGGGCACCTGCCAGCAGTCCCCCACCCATGTCCAACTCATGTCTCCCACCACCCCCACCCCCCAGCACTGTGGGGCACCTGCCAGCAGGCCCCCACCCATGTCCAACTCATGTCTCCCACCACCCCCACCCCCCAGCCACCAGGGTCACCCTCCACCAGGGCCCCACTCATGTCTCCCACCACCCCCACCCCCCAGCACTGTGGGGCACCTGCCAGCAGGCCCCCACCCATGTCCAACTCATGTCTCCCACCACCCCCACCCCCCAGCACTGTGGGGCACCTGCCAGCAGTCCCCCACCCATGTCCAACTCATGTCCCCCACCACCCCCACCCCCCAGCAGTGCAGGGTCACCCTCCACCAGGCCCCCACTCATGTCTCCCACCACCCCCACCCCCCAGCAGTGCAGGCTTAACCTCCACCAGGCCCCCACTCATGTCTCCCACCACCCCCACCCCCCAGCACTGTGGGGCACCTGCCAGCAGGCCCCCACCCATGTCCAACTCATGTCTCCCACCACCCCCACCCCCCAGCACTGTGGGGCACCTGCCAGCAGTCCCCCACCCATGTCCAACTCATGTCTCCCACCACCCCCACCCCCCAGCAGTGCAGGGTCACCCTCCACCAGGCCCCCACTCATGTCTCCCACCACCCCCACCCCCCAGCAGTGCAGGCTTAACCTCCACCAGGCCCCCACTCATGTCTCCCACCACCCCCACCCCCCAGCCACCAGGGGCACCCTCCACCAGGCCCCCACTCATGTCTCCCACCACCCCCACCCCCCAGCAGTGCAGGGGCACCCTCCACCAGGCCCCCACTCATGTCTCCCACCACCCCCACCCCCCAGCCACCAGGGGCACCCTCCACCAGGCCCCCACTCATGTCTCCCACCACCCCCACCCCCCAGCAGTGCAGGGGCAGCCTCCACCAGGCCCCCACTCATGTCTCCCACCACCCCCACCCCCCAGCAGTGCAGGGGCCCCCTCCACCAGGCCCCCACTCATGTCTCCCACCACCCCCACCCCCCAGCCACCAGGGTCACCCTCCACCAGGGCCCCACTCATGTCTCCCACCACCCCCACCCCCCAGCAGTGCAGGGTCACCCTCCACCAGGGCCCCACTCATGTCTCCCACCACCCCCACCCCCCAGCACTGTGGGGCACCTGCCAGCAGGCCCCCACCCATGTCCAACTCATGTCTCCCACCACCCCCACCCCCCAGCAGTGCAGGGTCACCCTCCACCAGGCCCCCACTCATGTCTCCCACCACCCCCACCCCCCAGCAGTGCAGGCTTAACCTCCACCAGGCCCCCACTCATGTCCCCCTGCACCCCCACCCCCCTGCCACCATGTGCAGCCCCCACCAGGTCCTCACAATCCCCAATCATGTGCGTAATGGTCATCCTCCACAGCCAAAAAGACCTACCAAGTAACCCATTCACCCACATGGAAATGGAAATCACATGTTACACCCCCAATGTACATGAAGCAAATGAACCCATGTCCGTCACACACATATTTTCAAATTGAATGGGAAAACACACAACATGACATGCATGAAACCAATGAGATGAAACCACACAGTGAACAATGGAAAAAAAAATGTATTGAAAAAAATACAAATGCCAAAGAAAGAAAACTAACTACAATGTAAATGTGAAAAAATAAGCTGCATGTCCGCATAAAAACACAAAACTAGAAAATCAAATCCAAAAAATTATGTCCAAAGTGAAATGTAAAAACTCTCCATGCAACAAAGAACTATGTACAAAAATAACAAGGGTCCATCATCACAACTGAACTAAGGAAACCTCCTAAAAAACCTACCTAAATATCAACTATATACAAAAAGTGGAGCAGTGTCCGTCGACTCCAAATAATAATAAGAACGAAAGGAAACCTAAAACTAAAGAACTATATACAAAGGCGGCGGGCAAGTCCAGCGGCTCACTCTGTGGTGTTCCGGGCCAGGGCATCATCGAACTCCTGTTCGATGTCCCGGAGGCGGTCCAGTTCCATGGCCCCGAGGGTCCGCAGGGACGACGCCGTGTCCTCCTCCAACCCCCTGCGGATTGCCTCGAGGCACTCGGCCCGCCTCAGGGCCCTCCGCATGGAGTTCTCCGCCCTGACCATTGTGAGCCGCGCCTCTTCCGCCCGCCGCCGCTCCGCACCTATGGCGTGGCCCAACCGCTGCCACACGGAAGACACTCTCTGTCCTGGGTCCTCCTGCCCTCCGGCCGATGCCTGCCCCTCCGATGTCGAAGGCCCCGAGCCTTCATGGCTCCCACCATCTTGCTGCTGCTGCTGCTCTGCCTCTGCCCGTGCACTGCCTCCTGCTGCCTGCACATCCTCCGCCTGCTGGGGTGCAGTTGTTGATGTGGCCACCCCTGCTGGACGTCCGACTCCCGACTGTGGCAGGGATGCCTCCTCCACCAGCCTGGCCGCACTGTCAGAGGCAGCTCCACAGGGCACCCAGGTGACTGATGGGTGGGAAGATGGCACAGAGGACGACTGGCGCGTAGGGGGTCCAGTTGAGGAGGGGGTCGGAACAAGCCCCATCAGACGGAGGAATCCGGTCTGGGTGACCTGTCCCAGCAGGCTGACGTGGTCAACGAGCCATTCGAGATGACGTGCAGTCTCTCCATGAAAAGACTGCAGGTCACCTCGCATGGCCCGTTGACGCAACGCCACACCAGCCAGGACAGGCTCAACCCGGACCTGGATAGCCACGTCCGCAGGCAGAGGAAGGCCAGTTGACGTCAGCTCATCCCCTGCCTGAAAACGGGTCTGGACGTAGGCATCCCTGCTGGTGCAAGATGATGCAGGGACAGGATCGGGGACAGGATTGCACACAGGCACCTCCGCGGCCGCCTGTGCTGCCTCCTGTCCCTGGTCCTGGACTGCACCACTAGCACCAGTGGGATCCCCACCTCCAGACCCCGTCTCTGGTGCTTGCGCGGCCCCCTCCTCCACCAAACCCCCCACCAACCTGGATGACTCTGTGCCATCTTCCCCTGTTGGGCCCTGTGGGGTCCCAGCTGCCCCTTCTGCTGCCGAGGAGTCCAACTGCAACCTCCGCCTCTTGGACCTCCCCCCGGCAGCTGCGGCCTGGGACGCGGCACCGGACTCCTCACTCCCCGACGAGATGACAACACGGGAGGAGAGCCGGGCCTTGCGTCTCCGGCTGGCGGTCGGATCCCCGCCGCTGTGCTCCACAGCACCTTCTCCGCCCTCTTCATCAGTTGACGCTGCAGACAGGGAGAAACAAAACACAGGCATCAGGGCACTGTACAATGGACACATACACGCATGACAGTTGCACATGAGTGGCATTGGCAAACCTCAGACATGTCATCACAATCCCCAACACACATGTCATTGCAACTGGCACACATGAGCCATACCACAGCCATATCGCAACTGCCACCACCATCCCTACACATACAACAGCATCAGCAGCCAAAGGGGAGCCATACATCACATGCAACACAGGAAGTGCACCACACATGTACACACACCACCACACTTGCATGCATGTCTACACCTCTGCCAAGTGTCGCACTGTTCAGACGGGCATCCATGTCACATCTGCCAATCAGGCTTCCACATACCGCTGTCACATGCATCCATGTAGCATCACTGTTGCACCTTTGACAAATACACACACATGCACATGTACACAGTGCTCATACATGCAGCCGAAAACAACATACATGCCTGACATCACGGACATGTCTACTTACATACACATTCATCCAAACATGTGTGCACGCACAACTGCATTTGCCATGCAAGCCCACACACACAAGCACCATCCATGTCTCACACATTACAGCCCTCGCATGTGTCAGCCCCACGGCCCTGTACACCCCCACCCATACTCCACCCCATACAAACAGATGTGCAACCGGCACAATGGGGAATGATCACCACACGCCCTGCTCACAACCAGGATGCATGTACACTCACCGCTCGACTCCAGACGGCTCTGCTTCTCTAGGACCTGGACGTGGAGCGCTGGGGATATGCGTTCCAGGACCCCCATCTGTTCTTCCGACAAGTGGCCCCGGCGCCCCTTGGCATCCGCTGCCTTCAAGAGGCGCCGGGCCTTGTTCAGGGTCCTGGACCTGAAGTCCTCCCAGCGCTTCCTGACATGTTGTAAGTCCCGGACTGCCACCCCCTCCGCGTTGATGGCAGTCACGATGTCTGTCCAGATCCGAGTCCGTCCTTCCTTGTCGGCGCGGGAACTTCCAAAGAGGGCATCATACTGCCCCAGGACTTGCTCCACCAGGACACCAACTTCGGTGGCACTGAAGCTGGTGCCCCTCTGCCTCTCTGGCCGGGGGTTGTCAGTGGTCACAGATGGTGTTAGCCCCGACATGACAACCCCAGAGGCAGGAGTGGGTGGGCAACTGGGTCCTGGGGCTGGGCTGTGGAGCGATGGAATTCCAGTCGGGAGTCTTCTGTTCCAGCAGGGGTGGTCACAGCAACAGCACCCCTGGCTGATGTGCAGGCAGCAAATGGCAGTGCACGTGGGCAGCAGGCAGTCAGGCAGCAGCAGATAGCAGGTGGGAGCGTGCTCGGGGCTCTGGGGGGCAGTAATTCGGCCTTCTGGGCAGGAGCGTGGTCTCCCGTGTGCTCACGCGTGGCCAGCTTGGTACGGAGTGAATTGGCACGTGAAAATCCTGCACGTCAGCGTGAAAACCGAGGAAAGGCCCTTAGCGCGTAAGCGCGTCAGCACGCATACGCGATTCCATTGGACCAAAGGCCCTCAGCGCGTAAGCGCGTCTGTGACGTGACCCGCACGGGTGTTTCCCACACAGCACGTGATGACAGAGCACACGTGGAAAGACTGCACGTCAGAGTCTCATTGCGTGTGATTGGTGGAAATGGCCGTACACCGGGATACAGGTGCGCTGACGTACTTGCGTGTGTAAGTGTCCGCGCACACCTCATATACACGTACATAGGCCAATCGCGTGTACACGCACTTTTGTCCAATTACACGCGATGAGACTCTGACGTGCAGTCTTTCCACGTGTGCTCTGTCATCACGTGCTGTGTGGGAAACACCCGTGCGGGTCACGTCACAGACGCGCTTACGCGCTGAGGGCCTTTGGTCCAATGGAATCGCGTATGCGTGCTGACGCGCTTACGCGCTAAGGGCCTTTCCGCGGTTTTCACGCTGACGTGCAGGATTTTCACGTGCCAATTCACTCCGTACCAAGCTGGCCACGCGTGAGCACACGGGAGACCACGCTCCTGCCCAGAAGGCCGAATTACTGCCCCCCAGAGCCCCGAGCACGCTCCCACCTGCTATCTGCTGCTGCCTGACTGCCTGCTGCCCACGTGCACTGCCATTTGCTGCCTGCACATCAGCCAGGGGTGCTGTTGCTGTGACCACCCCTGCTGGAACAGAAGACTCCCGACTGGAATTCCATCGCTCCACAGCCCAGCCCCAGGACCCAGTTGCCCACCCACTCCTGCCTCTGGGGTTGTCATGTCGGGGCTAACACCATCTGTGACCACTGACAACCCCCGGCCAGAGAGGCAGAGGGGCACCAGCTTCAGTGCCACCGAAGTTGGTGTCCTGGTGGAGCAAGTCCTGGGGCAGTATGATGCCCTCTTTGGAAGTTCCCGCGCCGACAAGGAAGGACGGACTCGGATCTGGACAGACATCGTGACTGTCATCAACGCGGAGGGGGTGGCAGTCCGGGACTTACAACATGTCAGGAAGCGCTGGGAGGACTTCAGGTCCAGGACCCTGAACAAGGCCCGGCGCCTCTTGAAGGCAGCGGATGCCAAGGGGCGCCGGGGCCACTTGTCGGAAGAACAGATGGGGGTCCTGGAACGCATATCCCCAGCGCTCCACGTCCAGGTCCTAGAGAAGCAGAGCCGTCTGGAGTCGAGCGGTGAGTGTACATGCATCCTGGTTGTGAGCAGGGCGTGTGGTGATCATTCCCCATTGTGCCGGTTGCACATCTGTTTGTATGGGGTGGAGTATGGGTGGGGGTGTACAGGGCCGTGGGGCTGACACATGCGAGGGCTGTATTGTGTGAGACATGGATGGTGCTTGTGTGTGTGGGCTTGCATGGCAAATGCAGTTGTGCGTGCACACATGTTTGGATGAATGTGTATGTAAGTAGACATGTCCGTGATGTCAGGCATGTATGTTGTTTTCGGCTGCATGTATGAGCACTGTGTACATGTGCATGTGTGTGTATTTGTCAAAGGTGCAACAGTGATGCTACATGGATGCATGTGACAGCGGTATGTGGAAGCCTGATTGGCAGATGTGACATGGATGCCCGTCTGAACAGTGCGACACTTGGCAGAGGTGTAGACATGCATGCAAGTGTGGTGGTGTGTGTACATGTGTGGTGCACTTCCTGTGTTGCATGTGATGTATGGCTCCCCTTTGGCTGCTGATGCTGTTGTATGTGTAGGGATGGTGGTGGCAGTTGCGATATGGCTGTGGTATGGCTCATGTGTGCCAGTTGCAATGACATGTGTGTTGGGGATTGTGATGACATGTCTGAGGTTTGCCAATGCCACTCATGTGCAACTGTCATGCGTGTATGTGTCCATTGTACAGTGCCCTGATGCCTGTGTTTTGTTTCTCCCTGTCTGCAGCGTCAACTGATGAAGAGGGCGGAGAAGGTGCTGTGGAGCACAGCGGCGGGGATCCGACCGCCAGCCGGAGACGCAAGGCCCGGCTCCCCTCCCGTGTTGTCATCTCGTCGGGGAGTGAGGAGTCCGGTGCCGCGTCCCAGGCCGCAGCTGCCGGGGGGAGGTCCAAGAGGCGGAGGTTGCAGTTGGACTCCTCGGCAGCAGAAGGGGCAGCTGGGACCCCACAGGGCCCAACAGGGGAAGATGGCACAGAGTCATCCAGGTTGGTGGGGGGTTTGGTGGAGGAGGGGGCCGCGCAAGCACCAGAGACAGGGTCTGGAGGTGGGGATCCCACTGGTGCTAGTGGTGCAGTGCAGGACCAGGGACAGGAGGCAGCACAGGCGGCCGCGGAGGTGCCTGTGTGCAATCCTGTCCCCGATCCTGTCCCTGCATCATCTTGCACCAGCAGGGATGCCTACGTCCAGACCCGTTTTCAGGCAGGGGATGAGCTGACGTCAACTGGCCTTCCTCTGCCTGCGGACGTGGCCATCCAGGACCGGGTTGAGCCTGTCCTGGCTGGCGTGGCGTTGCGTCAACGGGCCATGCGAGGTGACCTGCAGTCTTTTCATGGAGAGACTGCACGTCATCTCGAATGGCTCGTTGACCACGTCAGCCTGCTGGGACAGGTCACCCAGGCCGGATTCCGCTGTCTGATGGGGCTTGCTCCGACCCCCTCCTCAACTGGACCCCCTACGCGCCAGTCGTCCTCTGTGCCATCTTCCCACCCATCAGTCACCTGGGTGCCCTGTGGAGCTGCCTCTGACAGTGCGGCCAGGCTGGTGGAGGAGGCATCCCTGCCACAGTCGGGAGTCGGACGTCCAGCAGGGGTGGCCACATCAACAGGTGCACCCCAGCCGGCGGAGGATGTGCAGGCAGCAGGAGGCAGTGCACGGGCAGAGGCAGAGCAGCAGCAGCAGCAAGATGGTGGGAGCCATGAAGGCTCGGGGCCTTCGACATCGGAGGGGCAGGCATCGGCCGGAGGGCAGGAGGACCCAGGACAGAGAGTGTCTTCCGTGTGGCAGCGGTTGGGCCACGCCATAGGTGCGGAGCGGCGGCGGGCGGAAGAGGCGCGGCTCACAATGGTCAGGGCGGAGAACTCCATGCGGAGGGCCCTGAGGCGGGCCGAGTGCCTCGAGGCAATCCGCAGGGGGTTGGAGGAGGACACGGCGTCGTCCCTGCGGACCCTCGGGGCCATGGAATTGGACCGCCTCCGGGACATCGAACAGGAGTTCGATGATGCCCTGGCCCGGAACACCACAGAGTGAGCCGCTGGACTTGCCCGCCGCCTTTGTATATAGTTCTTTAGTTTTAGGTTTCCTTTCGTTCTTATTATTATTTGGAGTCGACGGACACTGCTCCACTTTTTGTATATAGTTGATATTTAGGTAGGTTTTTTAGGAGGTTTCCTTAGTTCAGTTGTGATGATGGACCCTTGTTATTTTTGTACATAGTTCTTTGTTGCATGGAGAGTTTTTACATTTCACTTTGGACATAATTTTTTGGATTTGATTTTCTAGTTTTGTGTTTTTATGCGGACATGCAGCTTCTTTTTTCACATTTACATTGTAGTTAGTTTTCTTTCTTTGGCATTTGTATTTTTTTCAATTCATTTTTTTTTCCATTGTTCACTGTGTGGTTTCATCTCATTGGTTTCATGCATGTCATGTTGTGTGTTTCCCATTCTATTTGAAAATATGTGTGTGACGGACATGGGTTCATTTGCTTCATGTACATTGGGGGTGTAACATGTGATTTCCATTTCCATGTGGGTGAATGGGTTACTTGGTAGGTCTTTTTGGCTGTGGAGGATGACCATTACGCACATGATTGGGGATTGTGAGGACCTGGTGGGGGCTGCACATGGTGGCAGGGGGGTGGGGGTGCAGGGGGACATGAGTGGGGGCCTGGTGGAGGTTGAGCCTGCACTGCTGGGGGGTGGGGGTGGTGGGAGACATGAGTGGGGGCCTGGTGGAGGGTGACCCTGGTGGCTGGGGGCTGGGGGGTGGGGGTGGTGGTAGACATGAGTGGGGGCCTGGTGGAGGGTGACCCTGCACTGCTGGGGTGTGGGGGTGGTGGGAGGCATGAGTTGGACATGGGTGGGGGCCTGCTGGCAGGTGCCCCACAGTGCTGGGGGGTGGGGGTGGTGGGAGACATGAGTTGGACATGGGTGGGGGACTGCTGGCAGGTGCCCCACAGTGCTGGGGGGTGGGGGTGGTGGGAGACATGAGTTGGACATGGGTGGGGGCCTGCTGGCAGGTGCCCCACAGTGCTGGGGGGTGGGGGTGGTGGGAGACATGAGTGGGGCCCTGGTGGAGGGTGACCCTGGTGGCTGGGGGGTGGGGGTGGTGGGAGACATGAGTTGTACATGGGTGGGGGACTGCTGGCAGGTGCCCCACAGTGCTGGGGGGTGGGGGTGGTGGGAGACATGAGTTGGACATGGGTGGGGGCCTGCTGGCAGGTGCCCCACAGTGCTGGGGGGTGGGGGTGGTGGGAGACATGAGTGGGGCCCTGGTGGAGGGTGACCCTGGTGGCTGGGGGGTGGGGGTGGTGGGAGACATGAGTTGGACATGGGTGGGGGCCTGCTGGCAGGTGCCCCACAGTGCTGCGGGGTGGGGGTGGTGGGAGACATGAGTGGGGCCCTGGTGGAGGGTGACCCTGCACTGCTGGGGGGTGGGGGTGGTGGGAGACATGAGTGGGGCCCTGGTGGAGGGTGACCCTGGTGGCTGGGGGGTGGGGGTGGTGGGAGACATGAGTTGGACATGGGTGGGGGCCTGCTGGCAGGTGCCCCACAGTGCTGGGGTGTGGGGGTGGTGGGAGACATGAGTTGGACATGGGTGGGGGCCTGCTGGCAGGTGCCCCACAGTGCTGGGGGGTGGGGGTGGTGGGAGACATGAGTTGGACATGGGTGGGGGCCTGCTGGCAGGTGCCCCACAGTGCTGGGGGGTGGGGGTGGTGGGAGACATGAGTGGGGCCCTGGTGGAGGGTGACCCTGGTGGCTGGGGGGTGGGGGTGGTGGGAGACATGAGTTGGACATGGGTGGGGGCCTACTGGCAGGTGCCCCACAGTGCTGGGGGGTGGGGGTGGTGGGAGACATGAGTTGGACATGGGTGGGGGCCTACTGGCAGGTGCCCCACAGTGCTGGGGGGTGGGGGTGGTGGGAGACATGAGTGGGGCCCTGGTGGAGGGTGACCCTGGTGGCTGGGGGGTGGGGGTGGTGGGAGACATGAGTTGGACATGGGTGGGGGCCTGCTGGCAGGTGCCCCACAGTGCTGGGGGGTGGGGGTGGTGGGAGACATGAGTTGGACATGGGTGGGGGCCTACTGGCAGGTGCCCCACAGTGCTGGGGGGTGGGGGTGCAAGGGGACATGTGTTGGTGTTCAAGGAGACATGTGCCTTTGCTGGGGGGCATGCCCATGTTGGGTGGGCTGCCTGCGGGACATGACCAGGGATGCAGGGTAGTCCCCTGTGGTGTGGGCTGCCTGCAGGGGCCCTGGAGGGTGTACAGGGTACACCTGGGAGGACCCACACTGTCAAATCACATGTGGGACTCCCCGGCACCCCTGAAATACACGTACCGTGCAGAAATCGCGTGTAAAACTTCCCGCGCACCCCTGAAATACACGCGCCCAGGCTATTCGCGTGTAAAACTTCCCGCGCACCCCTGAAATACACGCGCCCAGGCTATTCGCGTGTAAAACTTCCCGCGCACCCCTGAAATACACGCGCCCAGGCTATTCGCGTGTAAAACTTCCCGCGCACCCCTGAAATACACGCGCCCAGGCTATTCGCGTGTGGAACTTCCCGCGCACCCCTGAAATACACGGGCCCAGGCTATTCGCGTGTGGAACTCCCCGCGCACCCCTGAAATACACGCGCCCAGGCTATTCGCGTGTGGAACTTCCCGCGAACCCCTGAAATACACGCGCCCAGGCTATTCGCGTGTGGAACTTCCCGCGAACCCCTGTAATACACGTAGCCCGCTCCCCCAGGCCCGATCGCGTGAGGAACTTCCCGCGCACCCCTCAAATTCACGCGCCCAGGCTATTCGCGTGTAAAACTTCCCGCGCACCCCTGAAATACACGCGCCCAGGCTATTCGCGTGTGGAACTTCCCGCGCACCCCTGAAATACACGGGCCCAGGCTATTCGCGTGTGGAACTCCCCGCGCACCCCTGAAATACACGCGCCCAGGCTATTCGCGTGTGGAACTTCCCGCGCACCCCTCAAATTCACGCGCCCAGGCTATTCGCGTGTGGAACTTCCTGCGAACCCCTGAAATACACGCGCCCAGCCTATTCGCGTGTGGAACTTCCCGCGCACCCCTGTAATACACGCGCCCAGCCTATTCGCGTGTGGAACTTCCCGCGCACCCCTGAAATACACGCGCCCAGGCTATTCGCGTGTGGAACTTCCCGCGAACCCCTGAAATACACGCGCCCAGGCTATTCGCGTGTGGAACTTCCCGCGAACCCCTGTAATACACGTAGCCCGCTCCCCCAGGGCCGATCGCGTGAGGAACTTCCCGCGCACCCCTCAAATTCACGCGCCCAGGCTATTCGCGTGTGAAACTTCACGCGAACCCCTGAAATACACGTAGCCCGCTCCCCCAGGCCCGATCGCGTGAGGAACTTCACGCGAACCCCTGTAATACACGTAGCCCGCTCCCCCAGGCCCGATCGCGTGTGGAACTTCCCGCGCACCCCTCAAATTCACGCGCCCAGGCTATTCGCGTGTGAAACTTCACGCGAACCCCTGAAATACACGTAGCCCGCTCCCCCAGGCCCGATCGCGTGAGGAACTTCACGCGAACCCCTGTAATACACGTAGCCCGCTCCCCCAGGCCCGATCGCGTGTGGAACTTCCCGCGCACCCCTCAAATTCACGCGCCCAGGCTATTCGCGTGTGAAACTTCACGCGAACCCCTGAAATACACGTAGCACGCTCCCCCAGGCCCGATCGCGTGAGGAACTTCACGCGAACCCCTGTAATACACGTAGCCCGCTCCCCCAGGCCCGATCGCGTGAGGAACTTCACGCGAACCCCTGTAATACACGTAGCCCGCTCCCCCAGGCCCGATCGCGTGAGGAACTTCACGCGAACCCCTGTAATACACGTAGCCCGCTCCCCCAGGCCCGATCGTGTGAATAACTTCACGCGAACCCCTGTGATGCACGTACCCTGCAAATCGCGTGTGACACTTCCCGCGCACCCCGGTATACATGCACACGTATTTTTTGTCAGCGGGTGTCCGTGTTTGTGGGTACCCCTTTGCACGTCATTTTTCCTGGAGGGCCACAGTATGGGACATTCATCATGGCAGTATATAGGTGCTATTTGTTGGCGCACCTTTTGGCGCACATTTCTTACAGCCGCAGAGACGCTACCGCCTCCTTTCTTGTGGCGGTCGTGTTTGTGCCTGTGCGCTGGTTTGAGCGTGCGCTTTTTTCCCCTATTCTATTCCATGAATACGTGTTGTAGGCGAGCGTGTGGGCGTTCCGCGCACTTGTGCCCTGTACTTCCCCCGTGACGCCCACGTTTTGGCAAGTTGTTCCCCATTCCGAGTGTTACGCCCGTGTTCCGCCTACTTTTATTGCGTGCGCCGCGCTATGTGCGAATTTCGCTGTGGCCTGTGCGATTTTCGCTGTGACCTGGCGCACGCTGTTAGATGGCCTGTGCGCCAACGTGCGCCAACGTGCGCCGCGCACTTTTTTTTCGCACATCCGCTGGTTTTCTCGCGCACGGCCTTCCATGAATCGACGTGCGCTGCTTTTCGTGCGATTTTCGCACGTTCACTGCGATTTTCGCTATTCCACTGCGATTCGCACGTTTTTGCCCACTTGCGCCGCGCTAATTATTCCATGAATCGGCCTCCAAGTATGTTATCGCATCGACCATTTCTATGATCTTCAATACTCTTCTTTGGTCATTTTGTTTTCTCTAAATGTAGCGTTATCTCATTATGTTTAAGATTTCTGTTAATGGCATCTAAATATTGCTGTAGACAAATCAAGAGTGTTGAGTCTAATAAGATTACATCATCAGCGTAACCGAGCCATGTTATTGAAGAGGTTTGTAATCTTGGAGGATAATTATTGCAAGCAGGTACATCTTAAATAATAGAGAGGCCAGAATTCTGCCTTGTTTCAGATCTCAAGGTTTCAAACAATCTTGAGAAATGTCCCCTCTGAATTCAAAGTTAGTTTTAAATAACATTTAAAATCTCATACATTTTATGATGAATTGATTTATAACAGAACCCATATTTTTTTCTAAAAGCTGTCAGTTGGGGGGGATAGAATATTTATCATCTGGACTCATCCTTTAAATTCTTCAAATACTGCTTCAGCAAACACTTAACCGGCACTATCAAGAAGATTGATGGGTCTATAATTCTCTGGGTTCCTTTGATCAACATTCTTATCGATGCAATTATGTGGGCTTTGAGCCAGGATGATAGAAGTGTATTCATTTTAATATTGCCTCCACACATATGACATACAAATCTTACCCAGCCATGGATAACATGTGTCATCATTTGAAAGCCCTTTGACTCGCTCGATTCTTTTCGGGGTTAGGATTATCCATTCAATAAATGAAAGAATAGTCACCTGCCTTAAATTTCAACATTGTATGACTCTTATTTTGATATGCCAGGCATGTATTTTTTATATACCACATCCATGGTTCCTCAGCTATGAGAACTTGTAAAATTCTAGAACTTCATGCATTTCACCACAATTAATTAATAACAAAAACCTCAAAGAATTACTGAATGTGTACCAATTCAACCAATTCTGATAATTTTTCTTGAGGCTCTGTACACCCAAAATCTATGCTTTTCTATTCAAACTTCTTTGTTATAAACATTACAAATATCTGTTCAAAATGTTCTTTTTTAAAATAGTATTATCAATGTTTACACCCCTCCCCTTATTGCATATTGTACGGACACTAACATTAATTAATTTAAGCTGCATTCTTCACTTCTCCCTTCAATATTCATATTCTGGAGTAATATTTTGCAGTTCATCCTGAACATTAGACTTTGGAAAAAAATATTTTTGTTCCATAAGAGCCTTCAGCCTCTTTAAGTAACCCAATGACCTTTTATTTTATTCAGTTCGTTGTTCACTTCCAACTCCCCATACTTCATATAACAATTTTGCTCATATTTAGAGTAATAACTAACTGCTTCTGTAAATGCTTGTTAATCACAGTCCTCTAAAATCTCCATTTTCATTTCAGGAATTATGTTGTATGCATTTTTTGAGGCAAACACAAAACCTAGATTATAAAATAACACCCCTATGCCATATGTCCAAGATTCAGGAATATCTCTAAAAGTTCTCCCGTTTAACATAATTAGTTCCCAATTTGATAACCATTCTGCCCAATCACTCCTACTTGTAGTACACGGTAGTTTATAAGGTCTAGCTTCACTGATCTCTTTAATGTTGAAAAAAACTGTTCATTTTGAGATTTTATGAGATCTGGACATTTTGCTATGAGGTCTCCAACTGTTACAATCGCCAAATTATCTGACTTTCCCTTCCATGAAGTCAAAAGGTCATAAATGTTCCTCCGCAATTCATTAACTTTCTCTCTATTTGGAGGACAATGAATGTCATGATAACCCCTTGATTGTCAAAGAGTTTCCATTTCAACTATTAAAATCTTTGGAGTCCCTCTATGGATCCCTTTAATAATAAATAAGAGAATTTGTATATGCAATAGGAAAACATGCAGATGGTCTGTCTTTTTTACTCTTAACTGCTTTTTTTTAAAACACAACAAAGGCATCTATTACTGGTGTATCCAACAGCTATACTTCCTGCAATTATCAGACTTCAAAAGGGTTCTGCATTGTTATGTTCTTCTTCCTCCTTAATAACTATTATATCCTGTTGTTTTCTATAACATAAAACCTCTAACTCCTTCAGGAGCTTATCAGGGCCTCTTTAGATGAGCCTTGTGAAGAGTAGTGGGTAAAGAAGACAAATCTACAAGTTCCCAATTTATATTGCTGTCTTTTTTCCATCACAATACAGACTTACCACCCCCTTCTCTTGATAGCAATTAGCAATAAGTACATAATCCCTAATCAAACTATAGTTCTTGCTGCCTTGTTTTTCTGTAACTTCATTTTATCAAGGAGTCCTTATCGTTAATAAATCATACCCAATCAATCTAAATGCTTCCTTCTCCAAAACCAGTAGCCTCAATGTCCAAATGTTTAACATATAAATTAACTGAAGGAACTGTGAAATCATCTACAAATTCTACTAAAACAATGTCCTGTGTAGTTAAAACCCTAAAGTTAGGTATTTAAATAAGCATTTCTAAAGTTTGCTGCATTTTAAAATCGTTTTAGACTCACAATAAATAGGTGCAATATGATAAGCAAAATAAACACTATTGCTTCCTTCTGCATAATGTTCTTCTTTCAGACACTTGAGGATATTCACTTCCTTAATTCCATTATTCTTTAACTGTGTTTGCATACCAGATAAAAACTTCAGAACCACTCCAGACCTTTCCTTAACCTCTGTTCAAGTTGCATCAGCTGTCTCGTTAGAATTCTGATTATTTAAGCTAAACACCTTCCTAAAAGGTGTGTCTAATTATATTCTATCCCGATCATGCCTTTTCATAACATGTATCAGAGGATTTATCTTGACAAGAAACATTTGTTATTTCATTGCACCCTCATTAAATTTCACCTCAACCTCTTCTAATTGCCTTTTTTACTTGTCTTCTCTTTAGATTTTTCCTCAATTAGTTTTGTAGGACAAGACTACACGTCAGTTGGTTTTGGTTTATGGGTAATTCCATGGTCTGTATTTTTCCTTCAACCTTATTTTATTTTTTCCTTAAGGGACATCATTTTTAACATAATCTCAATGCTGTACTACTTCTGAACTTTATGTCTCTGGGGGGAAAAATATCTATAATTCCATTTAACTTGTGGGAAGAACTTCCAGCCTCTATTCCTTTAACCCTAAATGCCTTCATTGGGGAACTTCCTCATTTTCCACCAACACCTCTGCAAACATTTCTAGTTCCTGAACCAATTAAACTCAAGGATCATTTAATATCAAAGACAAATTAACAATCAGAGCAGAATTATCACCTCTACATGTGTAGCAGCATATGTTTTTCCCAATGACAACTCTATATTGGAACACATTACAGAAACATCCTTTAAAATATATGTATATGCAAATACTTCTTTAGCTAATACCTCATAATGTTTTATCAAACATAGCAAACCTGGGTGCCCCAGACCTAAAGATAGCATAGCCACAGTTGTTCATTTCTAAGGTGTTCTATACCTACTTTAAATCCGTTAGCATTGAATCATATGTCAAATTCAGTACACTTTCATCCAACCTTTGCCTTTCTGCTTAATTGAGATGTGAAATGCTCCCCACATCATTAATATGATCTTAGTGTTCAACCGATGCATAATTGTCAATTTCTTTCCATTCTCTTTCCAAACCTAAAAGAGATTTCTTTAGAGAGTTATCAGCAGCATTAAAAGGCATGCTAGCTGGAGTAGGAGTGTTTAATGATTTTTAATCGCCCACAGCAACTATTGAAGCCAGTACAGACTCTTGTAAGGAGTATGCTTAGTTCGCAAGCTCTCTTTAGATTGCGTAAAATATCTAGTAAGCAAAGCAATTTTTTTTAACAAGTGAAAGGTACTTTCATGGGGGCTAGATTTGCATCAGCGTATACAAATGTATGTATGAAGCAATTTGAATACCCAAGAATTTTGAACCCATTGGAATGGAAAAGAGGTAGCTAAGGTACATTGATGAAGTATTTTGTCTTTGGGAGGGAACATTGCTTACCTTATTGATTTTCTTTTTCTGCCCAATATAGACTCAACACATGATGCAATTAAATTCTGTTCAATGCGGTCTGAACACATGGTGAATTTCCTGAACACTGTTACATTAAAAGAGGATCATACCATTGGTTTTACTGTATTCTATAAGAGTACTGATCATAACGCTTTGTTACATTGGAAGTCAAACCACCCTTGATGACTGTTACAGAATCTTCCATATTCTCAATTTATGTGATTTTAGTAAGATCAGCACAAAGTAACAAGATTTCAAAAACTTAAGCTACCATCTTATAGAGCAAGTTGGCAAAGCGAGGATATCATGATCAAGTAATCAAGTCAGCAAGAGAGAAGGCACAACTCAAAGGTGGCACAAAATTGACATACAGGGTAAATCAAGGAGAAACGTTAAACAAACTCATTCTACTGTTAACATTTGCAACAAGCACAATCAAGTAATTACAGTGCTGGAGAAACATTGGCCCATTCTACGAATAGACCCAGGCTTGATAAGCAGTTGTAAACATTTCCTGTTAATAGCATGCATGTGACAGCAGAACCTAAGAGATAAGCTAATACGAGCAGACATTGGGAGCAAATTGGGTCAACAAAGCTCATCTACAGACTCAAAAGATGAGAACTTTTCCTGGACTCAAATGTATACACTGTAACAATGTAATTTGTGGTAACATCATTTATCATCCTCAAACTAGTGAAAAGGTCATTTTGAGACAATTTGCAACCTGCATAACTAAGTACACTGCATAAGCCTTAATATCCACACAGCATGATGTATGTAGGAGAAAGAACCAAGATGACCAAGGAGAGGACTTGTGAACATTAAGGAGGACATGAAATCACCAGTTGTGAGGCATTATTCAGTAATGAGACATCAAGTAACTCAATTGAAATTTCAAATCATTGAAACAATAGCCCCACATCCAAGAGGAGGAAGTCTTGAAAATAGACTTTTACTATGCAAGGCTATGCAAAGCTTTCTGAATTTCAAACTGCAGGCAATGTACCCATTGGGGATGAACGAAGAGTGGTCATTAGGAGCATTTTTGTGAATAATGAGGGTAATTTACTTTGAACATTGGACAATGCAGTGAGAACCTGTGTGACAATGAACAATATTGAGCAGGGTGTGGGACACAAATGACAATGGAGTTCTTTTTATCATTTCATGTTTCTTAACATTTTGTTCTTAATCTGTTGATGATTTTCATCACTTTTCATAGTCTCACATGCAGTCTAGATAGTGAGTGGATAATATTTGTGAAATGGATATGATTTCCTTCGCCATTTTGCAAGTATTGTTTGAGATAAGAGTAAGGAGTTTATACCATGAAAGCATGTCTGTCACATTACAGGTACTGTGTATATTTTCGAAGTGATAGTCCGCACTGTGGTTGGAATGGTGCACCCTGAGACAATCAGTATGCCTGTGGATGTACCTTCACCATTTTTAAATATACTTTGGGAGTCGCTGTATTTTTTTAAAGATGCATTCTGTGTTGTTTATAACAGGAGGCAAGAAAAGCTGTGTCATGCTGGTCATGTATGTTACACATTGACTGAGTTGTTTTAGTAGTTAAATTGTCAGCACATATTTTTAAGTGGGGCAAGGTCACACACTCAATAACCACATGTCGGTAAGCTTACCTATTCAATAAAGTAGAAGTACATATTAACTGTTTTGAAATTCAAACATTAATTTATGAAAGCTGTTGGAGCTCAGGGGGTGAGATTTGTGGTGACTGGTGCGTTTTTGATTTGGTTTCAAACACCTCAAGATTATCCCCATGGATCGAAACACATGCATGTAGTGGAAGTGACATGGTGCACAAATTGGAATATAAACGTGGTTTCTGGTTTAATGAACACATGAAAACATTTTGGATTTGGATGAAGTGGAGGTTCTACAGTTAACAATATATACATAAATGCATTTGTTGAAAATACATCAAAGTGGATTGCTGATGTTTTTTGCACAACAGTGTTCCATTGAGCAGCAGGTGGACCTGCTGTGCTTGTATGCATCATATATCCCGGACTTGCCGAAACAATTGGGACACAAAGTGAAGACATTGAATATTGGTATGCTTTTGATTTCTCAAATACAAGATTTTACGATATATAAGCTTGTTACTATCTTTTTGAGGGATTTCGCTGCACCGTCTTCTATCACACCAAGCCCCTCCAAAACTGGAGGCTTTTTATATACATGGTGACTGTAGCTGTAAACGCTTGTTACCATATTTTTGGAGGCTTTCCCTGAACCAAAGTCTTCCATTAACCTGAATCCCTCCAAAACGGGACGCTTTCTTATACATGGAGGCTGTTGGGGAGACTGTCATACAGATGGTCAGTAATCCTCAAATGTGGTAAAATCCATTTCAATTGGCATCCTGCAATACATGCAGCCAATTTCCTAGGAAAACCATTCATACCCTGGATCAACCCTGGGGTGCAAATGGCTAGCCCCCCCTTGTCGAGGGACATACATGTCTGGTAATGACATGCAGCCCTCAATGAGGCTCTCGCTTTGCTCAGGCCTGCCTAGGCCCTGGCTGGCTGGCTATTGCCAGCTATATCCTGTTAGGAAAGAATTCTTAATTGTGGGTAATTTTCCTTCCATGTGGCAACCCCTAAACTTTTTGCTGTTGTTTTCACCATGATCTAGACTTTGCCAGAGAAGTGCAGCCTTCTGCCGCACTCCTCTGGGCTTTCGCTCCATTCTTACGGGGAAACTGACATGCCCTTAAGACAGTCAGTACCGGGAAACGCTGTTTTCCGTAGTTTCTTTATCATGTTGCGGCTTTCGTGCAACATGACACAAGAGGGCACTGTAAGCTAAGTTACTGCTCTCTTGGGTGTCTAGCCTTCTACAGGCCCTAGATGCTCTTTTTGGATTGTAACTGATCGGTGCAAGTGAATCACGGACGGGAATGGTGGCAGCGATCGTTTCTTGTGTTTTGAGCTCCTTTTGGCGTTTTAAGCGCGTTTCTCGCGCTTAGCCCAAAATGGTGGCCTGCTCCCAAAATGGCCAGACCACGAGGCTTCTTTGTCCTGTCCGCTGACCGTCTTGCTCCCTTCACCTTCCCCAGGTTGAGCCGACCCAGGGCCTTCCTTATTTGGGCATGTACTTTCACGCGAAACACAGATGCTTTCGCAGGCTTCTACAGGCCTTGTGTGTGCCTCCAGGATGTGGGCTGGGATGTCTGGTCCCAATACACATCCTGGGTGCCAGAGAGTCTAGGGTGGTGTGAATGCCTGGGACCACCATGGTCCGTGATAGGTCCAAGTATGGTGTAGGTGTTGATGAGCGGATCTCCCATTGGGTCCCCTCCGTTTTGGCGTGAAGGGAACCGTGGATAAGAGGGGGCTGGAAATGCCACTACCATGTCGATCTCCTGAGTTCTCACGAACAAAGGAATACAGGAGCCAAGTATCCTGCAACCACGAGGCTGACCTGAGGAATCGCTGGTGACCCGCTGAAGGACTGCTCCTCTGCACTGCTGTCGCTTTGTGAAACCCTTTCTACCTCTGATCGAACCAGAAGGCCTGTACCGGTACTTCGACCCTTGGAATAGCGGGGACAGCTATTCTCGGCATCTTCACCATCTCCTGCACGTAAGCCTTCGGAAGCGTCTCTGGGCCATCCAGCAGACTGACCAGCCTACCCAGGAGTCTTGCTCTGTAACCGCCGCCTGGTTGTGTTGTATTTCTAGTCCTTCTCACTCACACGATTCGTACACTTGGCGTTCCCAGGTATGAAGTGAGTAGTGTACATTTGGCTGAGATACACACGGCCGCTCCGTTGCCCTGCTGTGGTAACAAACTGTGCGGGTTCACTTTGTTTGGGACATCTTTAACTCAACTCTGCTGCTGCAGAATCTACACGACGACGAGACGTCCCCTGCTCTCCTGAACCTGCCAGCACTGAAACTGACGCGGAGAAGCCTGGGTCTGCTTGCATAAGGGACCGGTGAGTAGCATAGCTAGGAACTGGTCGCCCTCCTGCAGGAGCCCATAGCTTTTCCCCACTGTGTCAAAACAGCACGCCTTTCCGTACTCGCGCTCTGCTTCTGCCCACAGTGGAGGCTGCGCTTGAGTCGGGGAACTCTGTTCTTCTTCATTTGTGCACCAATTTGAACTGCCTGATTCCCTCGAAGAGACTCCCCTTTTTGCCCGTTGGCACCAGCGTGTGCAGGTACTTTTGAGCACAAGGCTCCACTCTTCGTAGGGCTTGGACTTCCTTTTAGTTAGGTGCCTCTGAAGGCGGACTGGGTCTAATCATTATTTTTTGCACTACCTGTTTTCCTCCCCTTCTAGGTGGACTACACATTTCGTGCATCTAACGCTTTAGACTCGTTTGTATTTGTATATATATTGTATTGGTTTGGTATGTGTTGGTTTACTAGAGTTTTATTGTGATTTCTCGCTACGGTCATTATTGCAAAGGCCTTGGAATAAATGTGTATATATTTTTAATATAACACCTGTTTGGAGTAGTTTGTAAGTGTCCTTGCTTTGTGTGCTCATTGCGCACCCCTCTTGAGACCTAGTCTTGACCGCCGCGATCGCTACCCTGATTGGTCTGGCTTGTCCAGAGGTTACCCTGTTCCAAGTAATTAGGTTGGCCTTCTGAACTTCTGCGCAGCCAGGACAGAGTTCAGAAATCCGTCTTAACATATCCGTCCGATGCTGGGGTGATTGCCATAATAATCGATGCTTTAGGGTTTAACTGGCTCAAGCAGCCTGCATGCCTGCTGTTATGCTGTCAAACTCTTCACATAGGCTGCATGATATTCATCTCCAGTAGCTAGAATGCACAGAATGGCCTCATAGGTTTTGTGGTGATTTGTCACGCTAGGCAGTGTTTTTTTTTTTTTAATTTTGTTGTTGTAGATATTTAGAGCCTATCATGGGGGCACATGCAGGGGTTACTAATCGCTATTACCTTCAAGAGTAGGCAAACCCTCCTAAATAGTAAAAATATATCTCCTCATTTAGACAGAATAAATACCTTTTTGTTTAAAATAAATAGCATTTGCTCTCATTCCTTTTTACTGCATTTTTCCTGATTTTGATGTTCTTAAAAAGAGGCCATATTCAACTTTTCATTGTTCCCTGTCTCTTTGAAATGTGCAACCAAAGGCACTCATCATTTGCGTTTGTGTGCAACTCCTCCCTTTCATGAGGAGTGTTCATCAACTCCTTATTCTCCCAGCAGCACGAGCAGGGCAGATTGGATTATTCCATCTTTGCTGCTCTGCCTGCTGGCCCTGACACTGGCGTATGGGAGCTGTAGATCCACACCATCATGGCTGCCGCATCTCATGCTTTGCAGCCCGGAAACACACTTCCCCAGCCTGCTGCCATTGAGCATTCTCATTGCCTTATCCACTTGAAACAGAGCAGGATGGCGACGCCTGATCGGCCTGATGTCGAAGGATGACATTTAAGCCCTCTTTCCCTGTCTGGTCCTGTCCGGGCACAGACGGCACTCTGGCTCTTGACCCTCCACCATGCAGACCTCTACATCACTGCCACTGACATTGGCCCACCTCAAAATACAGCATAAGGTAACCCATTCTTCTGGGGATCGCCCACTGTGCATGATACCCACCATCCAACTGTTCTCCCTATATCTTTATATCCTTGCAACTTACCTTATTGAGGTGATGGTGGGACTATCACGGTGGACACCATATCCAATCCTCACTACTTTCAGCATCCTTCCTCCCTTGCCTACCACCCGACTCCCACCTGTAGTTGGCACGTCAATGCTTACGGTGCGCGGCTCCTTACCTGGTATGGCTCTGCTGCCACATGCGGACCTTATAGTAATGTAGCCTATTTGGCATGCTCTGACACCTTTCCAAAGCCCACCCCGTATCATCCAAAAATAGGTAAGACACATCATCATGTTTCTTCTTTTCCTTGCAAGGTCGCATTATGTCACTTCATTGACTTGTTGCAGGCTGCGCTGCTACAGCATTTTACCTATCGGTAACCACCACAGTTATCACATTGCAACCGGCACGGCTTTTGCACTCAACCTATATGCACTACTGGTCTTGACGCTCTGCCGGTGATTCTCCTTCTACTGCAGCTTTTGAACCACACATCCATTGTCGTAGCCCACGCTACATTTGCTCTAAACATACCTGTAACTACCGGTTTTGTCAATCTGCAGCCTGCGCTGTACTTGTATTTAACCCAAGTGTAATAAGTGGTTTTCACATATCGCCTCTGCTGCTCATGTATTTAACCCACGTCTAGCTACTGGTTTTGACATATCGCAGCCTGCGCTGCACTTGTATTTAAACTACTTGCAACTATTGGATTTGACACATCTGCAGCCTCTGCTGCACTGAATTTTAACCCACGTATATCTTCTGGATTCAAATCTCAGCAGCCTGTTCTACACCTGCTCTTAACTTTCTTATAACTACTGGATTTGTCTAATACTTCTGTACCTGTATCCCGGCAATAGCCCCTGCACCATGAGGGGTTGCTCTACCACAACTAAGCACCAAGTGTAACGTGGGTAACCGCGCACTGATGCCTACGGGTTTGGAGCGCTTTATAAGTGTAAAAATAAATAAATGAGTGGTCTTCCCAATGTATCCTTTTCCTGCAAGCCATAACATATATGGATTCACTGTATATAAATGATGCTATTGAATTCAGTTCCATAGGGATAACCAGATTAATTTTGAAATGCATGCCTTGTAAGGTATACTTGAATGTATTCATGTAAAATCATCAAAAACCATTAATTCATCCAGTAGTAATTGTCCACCAATAAGTTTAAATGAACACGTGATTAATTCCCAAACGTGTTCTTATGTACAGAACAACTCATGAATTAGAACGCATTTACTTCTCTCCAAACATCACATGATTCAGTTGAAACATCATATGAATTTAGTCACTCAATGAAGTATATAACCATGTGATGCAAAAAAGAATGTGAAAGGTGCTTCCACTGCCATCAATAACAATCTATGGTTGATCCACTGGAAACATTAAAAAACCATCAGATACTAGAACACATAGAAGTGATCATGTCCTCCTATTTTTATTTTTTTATTTTTTTTTTACAATGAAGAACTATCTGTGGTCAATCCACTGGAAATCTTCAAATACCACCAGATACCGTGACTTCTTCAGGTGTTTGGGAATTGTGGAGATGGCATTGTTGCAGTTAAGACCTGTGTTGACCTTAACTGCCCGGTCTAACCAGTTCTTTGGATCTGTCCACCCTCATCTTCTTCAGGGTATTGAGTGCATTAATATTCCAGCATTAATGTGGAATCATGGTTTGTGAAATTAATACAAAAGCAATATTTGACTTGTGTATACCACCATATGGTGCATCCACTTATAGTGCCTTCTGTGACTTTAATAGGTGTCACAAAAGAACCACTCTAGGTGAAAACTCTATCTATTACTCTCACATACTCAATTCCATGTATTTGCAAATGCCTGGTTACTAAAGACCGCCTACAGAAAGAAAGGAATACAACTCCTGCTTGCCAGCCTCAAATCAATGCACAAACATCCTGATTTACAGATTGGCACAAGGTGTACTTTTGCACCCGTGCAAAGTCACTTTGCACTGCAAAAATACACTTTGCACCACTCTGTGAATCAGGGTTTTTGTTGGCAGTGCAAAGTCACTTTGTACCAGTGCAAATTCATTTTGCAAAGCACTGAATGTTCCATAAATTGGGCCCTCAATGTCCAAGGTTCTTTAAAAATACAAAACTTTAAATTGACTAAATACACACATCTAATAAAAACCACTTGCACCCCTTTAAAGGAAAACAGTGAATTTAGATCTTGGAATACAGATTAACTTGGGGTTTGGAGACAGATGCACGCAGGCAGAAACATCCAAAGACATGTTAAAGTTCACTGAGATTGTCTGTAAAAAGGTAAGGCAAGGGGGTCATGCAAGTCACCAAGAATGTTTGAGGCCACACAGAGGGGCAGGACCACGTCAAATACCTCTAGTTCTTGTTCTGTTACTTAAAAGCATCAAGCTGGGTTTCTAGATGCTTTACTACAGTTGATCCTGTGTTGTGACTGTCGATTCATACACTCCTAAAGGTGAGTTGATGATGAGCTGGTCCTCCGTGGATTGAGTTAGCGCTCGAGACAGGCTGAGTGGATGTCTTTCAGCTGGTCGAGTCAGTGGTGGTTGGCAGCTGGGCAATGCTTTTGCTGGGTTGAGTCAGCTTGCTTGCAAGACTGACAAGTCGATCTCATTAGCCTGAGTAAGCACTAGAGTTGGGTAGAGACAAAGCTACTGTGGGATCCAGTCAGTGATTGAGGTATGGCAATTCGGTTGACTGCATGGAGTGCAGCCAGCGATCGGGTCAAGTCGAGGGGAGCTGATTCGTTGGATCAAGATGATGTGTGGATATCTCAAAGAGCAGGTAAACTGTCCAACATACTTGGTGTCAAAGACAGCTCAGCAGGTCTTTTCGCAACACCAAGTGAGTCAAGTACAGTGAGCTGGCTTAAAAAAATGTATTGAGGTGGTAGACAGTCTTTGGGCTGCTTTCTGAGTTTTTGGACTCAGATACTTCAAGGGGAGGTGTGTCCTTGCCATGAGCCAGAATGTTTTAGAGAGGTTATTTGAAGGGTTTCAGTTACCTACAGTGGCATGGTCCTGAGTACCAGTCCCTCAGTTGTCCACACAGCAGTTTGACCCACATACGAAGGGAGTAGAACGTGCTTCTTTCTTGGGGCTCCTGACCACCTCTCTTGCAGATGATTTTGCAATACATTGTACTCCCAATTGGGGACCAGTGAATCTTTCTTCTTTTAGAGTCCAAAGATGAATTACCTAAAGAGAGGGTATCCCCCTTATATAGGCAACATTGTGCAGTAGATTGGTCCCCATCAAGCCTGTTGTTAACGGTACAATCCAGGCTGTATTATTTGCCTGATGATTTCATACCCAGAGTGTCTTGTCTGCAGGAAGTTGGGAATGGGAAATTAAGTTTGGGAACCCTAGCAAAGCCGACGATGCGGACAATCCTCTGTGGACTGAACCTCTCCTCTGGGCTACTCAAACTCTGCCCCTTCTGTCTGCATCTAAAGGTCTCCAGTGATCAGCACAGTGGTGTTTGGTGGACACTGTGATGGCAGGAGTGTTTTATTTTAAGCATAGAATCCTAGAGGATTTCACAGGGAGAGGATTCCTGCTCCTATGAGAAAGGTGTCAACAATCCTTAAGGGGATCCAAGAGAGGCTTTCTGGGTTGGACCCAACATGGTTGTTATGGGTACACCCAGGCCACATGGCTATGGTACACTGGGACCTTTTATGAGTCACTACTCACCAAGCTGACCATAAAGTACACCAAATGTTTGTGGGTGTATAATTGTGTAATCATAGTAGCCAGTGTCAAAGATCAGACATGGTTTATACTTGGATATCAGTAACTGTCACCATGCTGCTGGAGGACACAATTATAATGTTTTAAACCAAAGGTACTCCTGGTTAAATAAAAAAAAAAAAAAAAAATGTCACTTTTGGCTGTTGATACTTTGTGTTCCAGCAAATGTGTTCAAGAATGCAAATGGGACCTTTGAACCTGCCCTGTTCCAACTGCAGAGCAGCTGCTGGGTATATCGGGAGACTGTCACAGCAAGGTACATGTGTTTGTTATGCTTTTTGGCATGCAACATTATTTAAGTGGGATCTGGCTTCCAGAAAAAAATGCCCACATAATTATATTTTTAAAAGTCAAAAAAGCTCAGGTTGTTTCAAATTTCCCAAATGGCATTGTTACAATTGAGTACTTTTTTTAATTCCAGAGTTGGTGAGTGGAGATAATGATGACTTTCTTTGCAGAGAAGAGCTTTTCAAGTTGATTGTCATTTAGCACATCAAGAGTGTCCAAATTTGGTTCTGCAAAGATAACTGAGTTTTCATAATTTGATCATGTCTTCATGAAGAAAACTGAACTTTGAGAAGAACACAGTTAAGTAGTTGCAGAGTTTCAAGTACAAGGGGTGGAGGTGCATATTCAAATTTGTATACTTTTAAATGTGCTCACGATGTGAAATTTATTTTGACATGTTAGCCGCTGTTTAAACTCTTTTAGAGAAGAAAGAAAATAAATGTTACTTTTACTTTAATTAGCCTCTTCAACTCATTGGTGCGTTTGTCAGATTGCAACGCCGGTAGCTATGGCGATGTTGGTGCGTGCCGCGACGTGTCATTACAACACGCTGTTACTACAGGAGTCCAGCTCATTTCCAAAATGGTGCTTGCAACCCCTCACGCCTCCTACAATACAAGCAGAGGCACGCCGAGAGCTTGCATCTCAACTCTAGTGAGTACCAACACTAGTTGCTCTCCTACCATGCTCTCTCCTTCGTTCCTCTTATTCTTGTATTCCTTCTGTTCCTGTTTGCCTTAGCCTTGTGCTGTTCCTGTTTCCTCCTTCCCCGCCTTGCTCGATTCAGCTTCTATTGCGTCTTAGCATTAAGGCTCCACTCTTGCATTATTCCATCCTTGCCCGGTGTTACACACTGGCTGCACCTCCTGGACCTGGTTACTGGATTTCTTTCTTCAACTACTGCATTCACTTCAGGGATTTGCACTCTCCATCCGCCAAGTGTTTTTTCTGGCTCTGTCTTTTCCCCTCTGGTTGCATCACCGACCGGTCTGAGATCTGGCGAGTTTCCTTCCCACTGCATTTCAGGCATGAGGCGCTGCATACCAAATTCTACTCGACTTCCTCTCGGGACCTCAAACAGCCGGTAATATCTTTGTGGTTCAGAAATGTTGGTTTCCAATTTAAGCAGTAGGATGTGTGACACTCTTGCCCTTGAGTCACATCGATGGCTCTCTATATGTGAAGTTCTATTGTGAACAATGTATTGGACCTATTTATAGATTTCTTAGAACATTATGTAACTGCAGCACAACATTTAAGGTTTTGATTAAAAAAAACATTCTAATACCATGTTGGGATCATTCATAAATTATGGAGGAAGAAGTCACTCACCTAAATTGTAGAAGATATAGATAAAACATCAGTTGAAATGATAAGGGTCATTATAAAAAATGTGATGTGTAAACGATTACAACTCCTTGGGCTTTACAGATCAAATGATCATATATGATCTGTCGTCTACACTGAGTCAGATACAATCGCAAATGCTCTAACATGAGGACAAGGGAATAATAACTTGCTGCACCCTCCACAACATTTCTGCAAAAGAGACAATCGGGCAGACTGACTGAGGAGTTTGAACATGCATTGAACATTTAAAGAGGGAATTTGCTTCAGTAAAGAGAAAAGAGAGCTACAGAACAAGCAAGTACCTGTAGTGGTCACTTATTACTCAGCATTACTAGCACTGAACAGAATTGCTACAATCAATATTCAGTAGAGACAAAGAATGGATAGACATACTTTATGAACCTCCCCACTTCTCCCAAAGTCCAGTGGATCAAGAACAACTACCACCTGGAAAATATCCCAACAAATATTAAAATATACAAAACCTGCCAACACATCTACACTGAATCTGCTATAACAAACCCATAGAAGCAAACAAAATGGATTAAAATGACATACAAATGGAAAACATCCAATATTGTGCACCTCGTCCAGTGCAAAAAATGCCTACATGGAAAGTATGTAGGTGAAATTTGACAAGAACTGTGTAAACGAATGTACCTTCACAGACATGCCATTTCGAATGGGAAAGTACTTCATGCAGCTTGGGCACACACTGAGTGACCAGTCATCTTGAGTATTGAATTTTTGTAAATATATTTGTATTTATTTGATGAGCAGGGTAGCCAAATTTGATCAGAAATGACTTACAATTAGACATTTGCATGTGACAGAGGCATTCCCTGGATGGGTGTCTATACAATGATGTAGTGTTGAAAACAAGTGATTAACTTGTTTATGAGGTTGTAAACAAAGTGGAACAAAGACCAGGGACAAAAACAACACAAATAAAATGTAAAAGAGGTGACTTGAAATGGAAACATTAACCTGGGGGGGGTGCTTCAAACTAAAGAGAAGCACTGTAAAAACATGTTATTACAGTATTACGCAACACTAGAATAAGTTGTGATGTTTGATAGGGAGGATGAAGAGAGGGTGGCAGTGCACTCTCTTTGACATGTAAATGAAGGTTAAGCTGAGTTTTAAAGAGATCCACAGCTACAGTAGCGCTATTCCATAGTGCTGGGGGGAGTAGGGAGAAAGAGCAAAGTGCCAGGGGGTTTCAGTTAGATTCTGCAGTGAAGTGAGAAAGAGAAAAGTTAAAGGGTGCTTGGGGGGCGTGGGACAGTGAGGATGAATGCTGAGGATGACAAAGTCAATGAAATGGTGAGTAGACAGATATGATCAAAAACTTGCTGAGGAGCAAGACTAATGATAGCTTTGCGGACTAGGCTATGGAACATAAAAACGGAACGGTTATGCATAGAGTGCCAACCAGAATGGTCTTAGTGGGTACAAGTGGTTGAGGACCTGTGTAGGTTGTAATGAAGATGGAAAAAGGATTAGCGAGGAAGGCCAAGGAGTAGCCGCAAGCAGTAGTTGAATATCTTTAGAAAAAAGGTGGTGATTAGAGTCTTTGTAGAATGCCAGTAAGAAATGTGCACATTTTCCAAATGTTCAGAAGATAATATTAGCAGCATATACACTGCTAATATTGAATACTTGCAGTCGTAGGTCGCTATCGAAAAGGACCCCAAGGTTGCAAGACTTGGGTGAGGGAGATAGAAGATCGGGCAGGAATGAGATAGAAGGCGTGAAGGAGATATTGATCATTATGTCTTTAATGTGTTCTAGCCATGTGGTCAAGGCTTAAATTAGTGGTCCTTGAAATACAATACCGTCACCACACTCCCGGAGATTAGAACAGTCTGATTTTGTCCATTCTGATATTTGTTTTATTGTGTGAATTTTAAAATAAAGTAGAGGTGGTCCCCAACTTTATGCAGGGAGATCACCATAATGTTACAGATTGCTTGTGCACAAAAATGAAAATGCCCTGCCTGCATGAATCTCAGAAATATTATAAAATCGCAGGCAACTTATCTACAAAAATGAAATTGACCTGCCTGCGTAAACCTCAATCACATTATGCACACATACCCACCTATATAGATCAGTCTATATTTATATATAATTTGAATTATGAATAACAATAGATTCTATGTATAACTGTCACACAAAGGATATTTAAGTCAAATGATTCTTAGTTTCAAAGTATCTTTGAAACCAACACACTAGAGTACAGAAATGAATACACAGCTTTTCCAATGACACAACATATCACTGTTCAAATTATTGCATAGGTAATATATTGAATTGAATCAGTTATCATTATGGCTTATACAATAATCTGACGGTAGTTTAATAAATATACAAATTACATCAAAGTGTCTTTGAAACAGTGATGCTATTGACACTATACTCAATATGTCAGTCCCAGGCACCTTTTAAATCCTTTATATTTCTGTAATCCATTACATTAATTTCCTTTCTTAGCCAAGTTACAAAGTTTGGCCTTTCATACTACTGATGCAAAGGACATTCTGAATCTTCTGCTGTTTCAATTGAATTCGACTACAAACCCATTCATTTTGGGGTTGACTGCATGTGTGTTATTGGTGTAATATTTAAGCAATAAGCCCCTTACAGGAGGGGCATTATCACTTCAGGTAGTGCCCCAAGGCTCATAGTTAAAGGCCCGAGGAATTACCTGAAGTGGAAATGCCCCCCATGCGATGGGTTAATTGCTATTACCAGTCTGTAAGACTGGGGTACTAAAAGCATTTTTTTTACTGTTCCGAAACACTCTGGCATTTCGAAACAGAAAACAAAAATGTATAAATATGGCCCCCAGGGAAGGTAAAACGAAGTCTGTTGTTCCTTTCCATGGCGACCATAGAAAATAAGTGAAAAAAGTAAACAAACAAAATGGCCACCGTGGAAAGGGAGAAGGGACTACAAGTAGTCCCTTTTTCCTTTCCATGATGGCCTTTAGCAGATCAGTAGCAGACTTGCTGGGGACAGAAGTGTTCCCAGCACGTCTGCTCCCAAAATGGACAGAAAAGAAGGTAAGTGTGGGTGGCAGTGGACGGGGAGGTGGCAGTTGAGAGGGTGGGGGAGGGGGCAGAGGGAGGCGTGAGGGTTATAGACTTAACTGATTCCCTGGCGAGGGGAGATGGCGGCCGCCAGCCCTGAGAAGGCTCAGGGAGGCAGGATTACAATCTGGTAACGCCCGCATTCTGAGCCTCGCCATTGGCTGGGAGGCTGCCACACCCCCCTCGCCAGGTACTCATTTTCCATACAGTTTAATCAGATGCACCACATTAGTAAGAATCAGCACCATTTTTCGGCTGCAGGCTGTCACTGTGAGCTGAGAGAAAGGTGGCATTCATGTTTGAAGATTTCAACATGAGACTGGAGAGCCATCAGTGAAGGATTGCACAAAGTGAGTTGGTAATCCATTTCACAATGTCTGGTGTAAATGTGGCAAAGCAGAACACGATTTTACTGTTCTCAGCAAAGTGGTCATGGTTAAAGCCAAAGGACGAGATATGTCTTCCTGGGGAAGAGGTATAGAGGGAAAAGAACACAGGTCCATGGACAGATCTTTTAGAGAACAGTCCTCGATTTGCTTGTTCCAGGAGCGACCCTTCAGGTAGGAGGCATTCAAGACAAGAGTATATTTGCAAAGTGCAACAACCCATTATGTGATGAGTAGAGATGAGTGGTCGCCAGTGAGTGTCAAAAGCAGCAAAGATGGCCAAACGGACAAGCACACAATCTTTCGAGTTGTAAGCATCGAGAGAAAGTTAGGGAAATGCATGAGTGTAGTTTTGGTTGTCCACTACAAAATCCAGTTTGAAGTGGGTCTCCATGGCCATTATCCTCAAGGTACTTAGTGATCTACTTTTGAATAATGGAGAAGGAGGGAAACTAGGTGAAAGTTTGACAGGATATTTGGGTCAGCAGAGGGTGTCTTCAAAACATCAAGGACAGTTGCAGATTTGAAGTACATGGAGTCCAGTGGAGAGTGATAAGTTAAAGAGCACAGCGCTAAAAGGGCAGGTGGTTGTGGCTAGGTCTTAGACCATTTTAGCAAATTGGTTGAAATGAGTGCAGGGTGAGTTTCTGCTTTGAATGGTGGGTGTTAATTCCGTAGAAAAGGTAGGTGAAAAGAAGTGGAGAATAGAAAGGGTATGGTGCAAGGTGGTTTACAAAAGTATGATCGGGAGGCGCTTGAGGGGTGTGAGAGTGTCACAAATGTTAGGGACTAAACAAGTGAGTAAAGTCATTGGCAGAGAGGGAGCATATTAGATTGTGCTATGCAATCAAATCCTTCTGGGTAGATGAAGGTTTGCGAGGTGATTGCAAAGGGAGGACATTGGGTTTGTGAAGCAGGAGAATTTGGCTGAGTTCCTTGCAGAGGTGAGGCAGCAAGTGTATTTTTGAAGGCCAGGAATAGGGTGAGGGGCTGCGATTTGCACCAACATCATAGCTCATGAGGCATGTTTGTTTTGAGGATCAAAATCACATAGATGATCCAGACCTGAGGACTGGGACAGGAAAGTGTGAATGTACAATAAGGATACTGTTGGTCAAAGGAAGTCATAAGGGCCTAGTGAAACGCAGAAAAACACTGTCAATATTACAGACATGAGTAGGTGGGAGAGAGGTCCTCAGATTATCAAGGTAAGGGGCAAGATCATCATGCTTGAATGTCCTCTTGATCATCAAAGAGATAAGTGGACGGGTAGTGGTGGAGGGATCAAGACGTTACAGTGAACAGTGGAGTTTTCAGAAGGAGAGGGATCAATGTAGTGGTCCGAGGAGTAAAGGAAAATCGAGAGAACGGACAGGTTGAGAGAGTTCCAACAAGTGGGAAGGCTGGTCATGGATGTAGAAGAGGGTCTGGTCAGATAGGTGTGTGGCTACATAGGGCTTGGAAATGTTAATGTCCTGAAGCATGGCAATGGGATGTTGGTAGGAAGTCACTCAGTGAGAAGGTTCAGGTTAGGGAAGGAGTTGAGAAGACCAAAGGGTCAAAAGGGAGCCAGAAGAGTGAGCGAAGTGGGAGGGATATGTTTAACAGTGGCATACACAAAAGAGTAAGAGGTGATGTAAAAAAAGGGCCGTAATGAGGGATTTGATAATAATGAATTCCGCTCTAACACCCTTCGCAACAGGTCAGGGAGAGTTGGATAAATAAGCAGATTAAGTGGAGAGGGATGCTAAAGTAACAGAGTCATGAGTCCTCCAGTTTTTTGTGCTAGCAAAAAATGAAAGCTTGGGGTGATAAAAGTAAAATGTGTCAGAGAAGTAAAAAGACTTTTTGCAAATGCGTTGTGCGTTTGAAAGGCCAAGTGAAAATGTGAAGGAGGTGGGGGAGAGGAGAAGGTGTTGTTTGGCAGGCAAGGAACATAGATAACAGATGTCCTGATGGAATGCAAACATTGTTTTTGAGGGGTGTGGGTTCAGGGGGAGAGAAGGCAGATGGGAGGAGGTAGAGTCTGGTAGGACTTCTACTGAGTTGCAACTAAAGGTTACAAGAGAACAGGAGAAGAAGCTTAAGTACAAGAAGAAATGGAGTGAATGAAAGGTGCTTCATGGATGATAGAAGAAATAGGCAATTGAAGGTAGTGGGAGATGGATGAAGCCCAAGGGAAATAGATGAGTGAGTATCAAGGAAAGGGGGATGGGGTTTGGCTGGGAAGGGGCTGATATAATACTATGTTTTCCAGACCTCCCGGAAGGATGCAGGCAGCTTCCCTGGTGGTGTAGAGCCTGGGAGCTTCATTTTTCTGTCAGGACACTTTATTTGTGAATATAACTATAGCGCATGTTTCCTCTGCATTTTGAATTTTATATATTTACCATGAAAAAAAAATAAACACATTTTCAAATCACTGCCAGCCTTGAATGCAAACTTCTCATTACTCATCAAATGACTTTATTCAGCCTGAAAGGCCATCAAAGTGTATCCTAAAAAAATGGTTCTAATACATGATTACAAGAAGGCACATCAAATAAAAAAAAACAAGGCCGCGCAGAAGACCGGGCCTCCTTGAGTGCCCCCAAACAGATATTTTGGCCAGTGATCAGGAACCAACCTCTCCTTCCCTTGGGTAGCTCCCGTAATACCTCAGACCCAGTGCAGTCAAATTTGCCCCTGAAAGGGGACTAAAACCAGAGGAGGGCTCCTACAGGGCACACAGAGGCAGATTTCGGAGGTGCACTGACTGTGATGCCACTTTTCCCTACCCGTCAGTGGCCGTTACATTTGTCCAATACGTCCCTTGCCGAATTGGCATCTGCAAAAAACAATTTGACAATATCCAATTTGGCTGAAAAACTGGACAGTCTAGAGCACTCAAACAGAGAACCCCTGGACACAAACCCCACTACCCCCCCACCACCGCCCGCACCCAATGTATACATTTTTTCCATAGGGCGTCCATTGGTTCTCTTGTGCCAGATGGAAGTTTTAGGACACCATGGAGAAGAACCATAGAGCTACTACAGCCTTCAGATGTGTGATGCCTTGACAAGTCCTCCCCTGGCCAAAGGTTAGGGCACCAACCCACCGCCCCACTGGGTGCATGTTTCCCTGGGCTCTCCCCACGGGGTTCTGCAAAGGTGTGGGCTTAGCCCTTGAGACTAGATTGGTGGTCTCCCTCCGTAAAGGTAGCAAGGATGGAAGACCTACCTCTGGTCAACTCCTCATGGATGGCAGAGTCTTGACCGTGGGAGCTGGGGACGGGCAGGGGATCGGGGGATGAATCCTTTTGTCGGAGTCCAGATTCAGCCTCCCAGTGCCAGCCCCAGCTAAACTCTCTCCTTCCCTACCCGTACCTTCCTCCCCCCTGGCCCCTGCCTCCACTTAATCAAGGCTAGTAAGAGGTTTTTAATCTCGGCCATCTCCGATAACAAAAGATGACAGGGACAGCTTGGCAGAGTTGCAAAGACTGGGGAAGGTGGGGCTGGTAGACAGTGATCTCCTTTAGGGGGGGTTTAGAAACCCAAAGAGGGCTAAGACGGAGGAAGGAGCTGGCCCCCGAAGGAACATCAGACTCGGGCTCACTCCCGGTTCTGGATGAGAGGCTGGACTTCTCTCCCCCACGCAAGCCATCTGGCCCCAAGGACCCAGAATCCAAAGACATGGGCACCGGAGGAGCAGGGGAGTAGACGTCAGCTTCACGGAGAGCCTGTGGCGACAGTGGGGCTGTGACGTCAATGTTTAGACAAGAAGATGGATGGAAAGGGTCCAGTGACAAAAACGGAGACAGAGGTGGAGCCAAAGAAGGGGCCAACGACACATGCCCTCCAGTCAGTTTCGAAATGCCCATTGAGATCCTCTCACAGCCATTAGCCAGGGTAGCCAGAAGTTCGGCTGTGGCCACACAGTCAAGGCCCACTCCAGGGGTAAGCAGGTTGACAGAGGTCTCAAGTTCCTCAAGAAAGGTGCTTGCAGAGCCGGTCGTAGGGAGAGGAAGTGAAACCGGACCACAGGAGCTCCCAATGGGCCATGGTGGGGGTCCCACTTGCGGGATGGAGGAGCAGAGTAGCTTGCGTGTGAACTCCCCTGAGTCCCCTACATTAGCACAAGCCGTGGCTGAGGACGATTGAACAGGTGCTCCATTCCTGCAAAAGCTCCCAGTACAAACTTCCTCTCCCATTGCTTTAGTCGATGTGCCTCCCCTCAGCCTTCTGCCCATAATAGGCTTCCGGTATACCAGTAGAGATGGAGTGCCCTGGAGGCTCGTTAAGGGGGAGGATTTTGAGAGGTAGAGGGTGGGAGGGGAGGAGATGGCTCCTCCTTCCGTGGCTCCAATAGTGACATCCTGGAGAAGGCCAACCATGATGCATCCTGAGAAGAGAGGGGGTAGAGAGAGGCCTTAGGGCCTTACAGATCAGTTCCAGGTGGGGAAATAGGGTCTCAATACTCAAAGGTGGGACTGATGAGCTGTTGGGCTGCTGTGCCGGACCTTGAGCACATGTAGGAGAGTAGTAGGGTCCCACCCCCCAATGTGGAACGCTGTAGGCTTTTGCCCTTCCCTCAGTAGTTGGCTCAGCCTCACCTCAAAGTCTAGGTCACACTCCAAGGTCCAGGGGCCACATCCCCACGAGTCCACGAACACCCCCGTGGGGTGCCAACACCCCGTGCCCTTGTCCTGTGGGCTTCACCCTGGCAGGGTGATGTGGCACCAGAAGAAGAGGAAGGGGGCGTGGCCAAGATAGCTGCGGTTTGGAGGCCCTACTGGACCACTTCACAGAAGGAGGCTGGAGCGGGACCCAACACCCCGCACCCTTGTCAGTGGGCCTCCCCCTGGCAGGGAGACACGGCACCAGAAGAAGAGGAAATGGTGTGGCCAAGGTCACCACGGTATCATTACTGTTTCCTTCCGATTATTTCGCTTTTTACCATCTTATGAAACTGATTTGACGTTGAAAGCTCATACATTATTCAATCGCAGCATAATGTGTTCAGATAGTCAAACAAATGTTATCAAAACTCAAACGTTTGATTTTTTTAAAACTGGACTAACAAAGCAATAACACGGTTTTGCACAATACACAAAAATGTGGGTGCCCCTTAATAGGGGGGTGGTGAACACAGCCAATTAACATGTTCTATGGGTTGGTTTCCCACTTGGGACGGTCTACAACCATGTTTTAGCTACCAGTAACTTTTACTGAGGTGAAAGATGACTAAGCTTAAACATTCATGACTCATGTATCTTCCTCTCCCTTGCTCTCCTCCCGACACCTCTCACCCCCCAACTAGCGTCTAGATGCCTGTGGGCTTTCTGTGCTCCTATATATGTACTTAATAAATACTTAAACACATTTACATATCAGTCTGCTCCTACCCATAATGGCAACCCAGTACCAAAATGCTATGCCATTCGCTTCTGAATACCAAAAACATATACAACATGCTTCAACCATGACCGGTATTTTCAGTTATATGAAGCTGTACCTTGTCAGCCACAGTGAGCAAGGGGTACATGGTTAAATGACCCATTATAACGTACAGTAAATGCCCAGGTTTCTGAAATTCTACATAAAATGTGGGCACACCTAAATTGTAAAGGATCATGATACTTAACCAGTTCTATGGGTTGGTTGCCACTCGGGAGCGCCTAGAACCACACGTAGCTCACTGTATCTTTCATAGAGGAATAAATATCCATTTGCTTTGCATCCCAGCCTGGTCATTCCCACAAGGACGGCCCTGTGCCGAAATGCTAGAGAATTTTCTGAACATGACTATCAAAAGTAATCCAAGGCTCATCCTTCAGCCTTGTTGGGCCTCCTCAGTGAGGTGAAGCTGTGACTCGCTAAGAACAATAATCCAGCGGTCCATATCAGGATTTTGCTTAGTAACCTAGTATTGCAGGTTTTCCAACATGTACAAAAATGTGGGATCACCTCAACAAAGAAAATGGGCAAATAACCTCTTCTATGCATTGCTCACACTCGGGAGTGTCTACAACAACATGTTAGCGCAATGTAACTTTCACAGAGGAGACGTTTGAACTTTCAAATCGCTCTGGTCCTACCCACAATGGCAGACCAACACCAAAATGCTTGCCAATTCTCCTCTGAACAAGACACATCTGTTACAATAGGGACTGCATTTTACCCAGGAGTGCACCCAATTAGAATAATATGCAAGTGTCTGCCTTCAACCAGTGGTCTACATAACCAGTCTTGAAAATAGACTCACAAGGGGGACAGGGTATTTTGGGGCATACTAGCTCTAAGCGGCTAAATGTCTCAGAGTGGCACATTCACGATTCATATCCCTGATGTCTTGGCTTAGGGCACATTAGGGAGAAATGCTAAAATCAAGGTGCCCAAGATTGCCAGATGTACAGTTTAGGATTTACGAACCCACACTTACTATGGGACCACAGCAGCCGCTCTGGTTGCACACACGTCAAAAAACGACCTTAGGTTGTTGCTTGGTGAGATAAATGCCAGAAGACATTCCATGGGGTGAGCATTGTGAAGTTAGAAGCTCTGGTAATGAGAGCACTGGACTACTGTTATACCTCCACTGTTCAAACGGATGCATCCAATGTGTGGATAGACAGAATAGTGTTACTATTGTAAGAACATCTAGTGTTCACTAGTCACCATCTTATTGGTAAAGATTAGAGAGATGTCAATGTTTAAAAAGAATGCTTCCTATATTTTGGAGAGAGTAAGGAGTTGAGTATCGCTGTACTCCAAGTAGAATGGGTACATGCAGGCAACAATATGGAGTGTTGCAAACAAATAAAATACCCTTGAGTTGGTTAATGACCATTAAGAGAAAAAATACCAAACATCTTTGTTCCACAGTTCTGTCAGTAGTTTGGCACTACAAGACATAAGATGTTTTACCAGGCATACCCTGTGAACTATCCTTGAGCGGACAGCCTGCCATGTTTCTTATCTTAGGAACACACAATATGGGGTGCAAAGTCCTAAATGGCACCGATGGGGAGAGGGCATTTTCTTTGTTCTTCTTTTTTTTTTTTTCTTTTTCCTGGAAGATGTACCCACCTTCTACTTGATGGGTCCTTATCTGTGCCATCAGGTAAGCAAATTGCCAATGAGCACACAAGAGAAAAGAAGTCTCTCGGAGTGGGTGACCCAATGGTAACCCTATCATTGGAGGGTAGGTGGATAACTCCTCACACAGCTGCCTGTCTGGACTTCACTGACTGGTGGAAGCTTTTCATAATTGAAGATTGGCACTGACTAATCTTCCTTGGCGTGCGCTTACATGAACCATGTGTGTATCCTGTGTACTAAGAGCAACAGGCTAACGCTGTCCTATGCAGAAGTGCGTGGGGGACAGGTGTTGCCATATGTGTTTGCTGTTAGCCCTATCTGGCATGTAACAAACTAGAGAATCCCGTGATCTTTTTTTTTTTTAAGTTCTGCCAGCAAATTTTCAGGAGGATAATGTGTTTTTGTTGACCTGCAAATGGTCGGATTTTATTCAGCCACATTTTTCATACTGCTTTTTATACTGCCAAAAGGTAGCAGGTGGGTTGGTTCCAGGCGTTATTAGATGGGGAGGGAGTGGTTGGATGGATGGATGGTTGCGTTGTTCAACAAATTATACAACATGTGGTCAACCAGTTCAAATTTGATGAAAACGTATAGAACCAATGTACTTACCTCTTGCTGTGCACACTGCCACAGTATTATCAATAGTCATGATACATTATTATTTGTGAAAACTACTTCTAGACATTAATGAAATGTCTTACACTCCATAGAGTTGAGGCTTACATGATCGATCAGTGCTACCCTAGTACCCAAGACCGAAAACATGTGTGGGGTTGCTTGTGTTTCCTTGCAGAGGAGACTTGGCCTGGCAGTTCGGGCTGATTTGCATATGGCTGGACCCCTTTTGCAATGGCACAGACAGGATACAAAACAGTGGTGTTGAAAGTTGCCAAGAGCAGTACCAGTGGTTCAGATTTATTAAAAACATTCCACAATACTTTTTTGGTTATGCTTTTTCTGTAATTCCTTTAAACCCTTTGTAAAAAAAATAATGTACACGAGGGCTGTGCCAATATACGCCACTCCCCCCCCCCCCCCACATAAGAATATCCACGTATTTGCTTTGGCAGTAATGCTGCTTTAAGAAGGCATGTCCATGTTATGTTTTCCAATATGTGCAAGCATCCCCATGTAAGATCACCCTCATCGTGTTTGCTTTGCCTATCTAGCCAGTGATAACATTTTAAGATATCTACATGTTGACCGAGCAATATGTGCCGAATCCTCATGTTATGACATACTCATGTTTGAGTTGCTTATTTTGCCAGTAATGCCATTGTAAGAAAACATGTTCTTGTTGGTAGTGACAATATGAGCAAGTGTCCCAAAGTAACCGTGTTTGCCATGCTGATATACCCAGTAATGCCTTTCCGTGATTTCTACACCAATATATGCCAGATACCATTATGTTTCCTTTACCCATAGAGCCAACCGTGGCATTGCAATAAACATGGCCCTGCTGGCAGTGTGAATATCTGTAAGTACTCGTGTATACAAGCACCCTCATCTTTGTTTTTTTGCCTACAGAGCCAATCATTTAATTATAACAAAACCTATCAATACTGGCTATGCCAATATCTTCCATTATCCCAAATCAAAAACACCCTCATGTTCGCTTTGACCTTACAGCCAGTAATGCCATTGTAATCAACAGAGACCACACAGGGAATTTGGGGTACATTTTCTCCCTATAGATGAGTGTGCGCGGTTAGAAGATGGGAGGAACTTGGTCTCGCAACATGGGGGGGATACTTTTAAAGATGGGGTATTCAGGGATTTCGCAAAAGTGGTCAACGAGTATGGGTTGCATAAAACGCACTTCCTGAGATACATGAGGCTCACCACATCTACAAGGGAAAAGTGTGCTCTGTGGCATGAGGAACCCAAGTGTGATGAGATATTTATTGTCCAGACTGTATGATTTAGAAAACGAGTGGAAAACTGCGTGATGCATATATCAATGCTGTATAGCATAGCGAGTGCGAGAGTGCTGAGGAATAAATGTGCATGCGAAGTGTCCTTGGGTTGTGAAGATGAGCAATGGGATACAGCATTGAGGTTCACTAAACCGAGCCAACTCAACGTATTGTATAGTACCTACATGATTCAATTTAATAAGCTAGCATTCCCTCATTGCCTATGGTGTTGTTCTGAGCGTGCAGATTGTATACATATGTTCTGTCAGTGTCCAAAGGTATGTACCTTCTGGCTTCGAGTCAAACAGACCGTGGAAGAAGCTGGCGTACGTAGATGTGAACAGACCGCTACGGAATGCCTTCCTGGTATATGTGCCTGCCCAAACAAGGCTAGACATATAGTTAAATTCATGGACCTGGCATGCATATTGGCTAAGAGAAGGATTTGCCATGTTGTGAAAATCATAAACGGGCCCAATCTGTAAAATATGGTGGGATGACATGTTGAAGTGGTCCTCTGACGAAACCGCAGAGTGGTATAGGGCCTGGAGTAAAGGTATTAAAGAACCCTCAACGAATCTGGATGCATGGAAGGGTCTTTTGTGGGTGTTGTTCTGCCATTAAGATGATAGATCCGCTTGAGGAGATTGTCACAGACAGATGAATAATCAATGCATTTTACATGACATTATGGCAGGTTTGATTTTTGGTAATATGTGGTGTATACTGTGCTGGCCTATGTTAAGCTTATGGCCTCCTCCCCCTCCTGTTTATTCCAGTTAGCACATGGATCTCCGACAAGATCGCCCCATATCACCCACTGTAAATCTGTTGCTGTACTCCACGACCTGTGGTTTTATTGTTATTTGTTTATGTAAGATGTTTATTTTTTAGATCCTCTTATGTGACGTTTTTGAAACTATTCATAAAAAGATGTTTTTAAAAATGGATGGGTTTGCCTTACTACGTCTTTCTAACCTTCTGCCAAGTAAGACCTAAAATGGTCTCACTATGAACTAAAATAAAGTCTAGCATGACATGGCACAGAACAAACTCTTAATCACCTTACTGACATTAAGTTGACAGTGGTTTTCATTTTTACTCTATTCGTTTTGGACACACACTGTAATCCTTTACGCTGTATTACCAAAAACATTATCCTTTAAATAAAGTCTATTCTTCAGTTAGCCTCTCATAGGTCATTCTTTTCAGCCTCATCATTAACTTTCTTGAGTTTGACTTGGGGATAGAAAATAAAGAAATGCCCTGGCATACAATCCAAGAAACCCCCAGAATTGCTAATGCATGCCCCTGAGCCCCAAATACATCCATCATTACATTTTGTACTAACTTAAAATTCTCCAAATCTGCCTTTGAAATAACCCAGTTATCATAACCCTTAAGCAGACAACCTCATCCTCTTTTGATGAAACGTGTTCCACCTAGCAAGACTGGCATGCACCCAAGCTATCACAAAATATTCTTCCCCTGAGGCACCTATCCAATAACTGGTTTGTAGCAACTATTTCCCTCTTCCACCCCCAGCGAATTAAGCTATTAGCCCGAGCAGGGGGCAATACCACTTCAGGGTAATGCCCTGTGTCCCATAGTTACATAGTTAATGAAGGCCCCAGGGCATTACCTGAAGTGGTAATGGCCCTCCATCGGTCTAGGACTTTTTGCTATTAGTACCCCGGCCCCTAAAACCAGGCTACTTAAAGCATTTTTTTTTCTGTTCCGAACCAACAGAAAAAAATGTCAAAAAATGGCTGCGGGGGAAGCGAAAATGAAGTCCATTTTCCCTTTACATGGCAGTAATTGAAAATAAGAGGAAGAAAAATAAACAAAGGAAATGGCCACCATGGAAAGGGAGAATGGACTGTGTAGTCCCTTCTTCCTATCCATGACGACCTGTCGCAGATCCGGAGCGGGTGTGCTGAGGACAGAAGTGTTCCCAGCACGTCCGCTCCCGAAATTGACAGAAAAGAAGGTAAGTGCGAGGGAGAGGGAATTCTGTGTATTGGTGAGGGGGAGGCAAAGACAACTGATTCTCCAGCAATGGGAGATTGCGGCCGCCAGCCCTGAGGAGGTTTAGGGCAGCAAGATTACCATCTGGTAATGCCTGTGTTCTGAGTCTCCCCATTGTCTGTGATGCTGCCACACCCCCTAGCCGAGTACTATTTTTATCTACTCCATTAAACTAACGTCTGGATACCCCAGGCAGGGGCACCTCACATGGCTAATGGACAAGCCTAGTCCCTATGAGACTACTACAGTAGTCATTTGGTGCAGTATCAAAGCATATTAACATAAAACATCATTTGATTCAGTATACAAGAGGTGTAACATAACATAGCACATTACATTAGATTGCATTGCATTCTATTCTTTGAACATGTACTGAGGGACATACAGTTGGCCAATACACAGACAGAGATGGTACTTAAGGCCATCATTAGTTTGAGGGTGTTTCTCAGGGCTCTCTGGCCTGGCAACAGTCCCTGTGGTGCACTAATGCTCTTTTTTTATGCTGTGCACTCAACTGTGTGTGTTTTAAAAAAAAAAAGTGTTATTAATATATGTATTTACTTCTATACGCTTTGCAACATGATAAAGGCGCTTATTATGAGGTGCTACTGGCAACCTCGGCTTACCATTTTCGCTGCCCGATATCCCAGTAATACTGAGATATTATGGGCGGCGAAGGAATGCATAATTCCTATTCCAAACACTGAAGCACTGCCACTGTTGGCAAAATTCCAGTAGTTCACTGCCCCTGCTGGCAGGCTTGTTCGCTTGAGCCTATGGCCAAATAACCAGACAGACTTGAGAAGGATGAACGTTTCTGGTTTATTGGCAGTTGCCTAAAACGGAGAGTTTATAACAAACATCAACAGAAGTAGGCTCATTCTCCTCATGTTCCACCTGAAATACAATTATATACTTTCTTGCTGCATCATTCTACGTGGAAACAGTGAAAAACCTATCAAGGCCTGGTATTGGTTAAGGGAAACATCTGACAGCCAATAACAAACCTATCCCCTATATGATTGTATATCTAGATATCAGCTGGACAACTTATGACTACCTCTTCATTCGTGTGATTTAGGAAAAATCAGTTGAACAGTGTTTCATTGGTTTCTTAAGCTATAAGGTCCTTCATTATATGGACTAATACAATTGGTTTGGCATGCTTATTCCATTTCTGGAACATTTTCATTAGCAGCACATAAGCCAAAGACCTAAGTGGAAGTAGATGCGACAGAGAGCTGCCCTACCACCAAATTAGCCCAACATATCTCATCACCCATGCCTTTGGCCATTAAATTCTCTTTGTACTTGGCCTTGTAAAGTATTTTGTCCTAGGAATTCAACAGAAGTGAGAGCCCTCTCTATCATGGCTGGAACTCCAAGTTCAAACCCTGGTTTCAGCCTTGACTCACATAACAAGAGACAGAGATTCTGTTCATTCTGCAAGTTTTTAAATGATTTAATGAATTAAGACTTGGCGTATTCTGTGTTCTTCCTTGCACCTTAACGTGAGAGGATTCATCCTCCGCACACATGTTCTCTTCAGCGTAGATAGCTGACCTCGACTTCTCAGTTCTCGACTTCAGGCCAGGCAGCCTCCCAATGCAGCTCCAACAACCTGATGTTCTACTGCAACACAGCCTTTTGTTTTCTTTTCTCTTCATCCTTCTTTGGCTTACTTATCTCATGATACCAATGTCCAGTTTCTATGTAATGGCAGCTCTGCCTGCATTCTATTTACTACTTGTGGCTCACCTATACGATGACTTGATCAATCTTGCATTTCAGTATATATACATGCATTATACTTCTGATTTCTGCAGCACTTTCTAACGTGCACTTTTCTTCTTTTACACTTAAGGTTCGCTTGATTCTTTACTTCGTCATTTCTCCACTAGGATTCATACATTGTCTTCATTTGGAATTTCAGGACTTTGTGCACACTTTCTTATTGCATCATCGGTCCATTTTCTTAGCTCTTTCTCATGTTCCATCAGGGATCTCCTGCTGCAGGCTGTCATCAACTTGAGGGTACATTTGATATGGTTGTCTGAATGGATAATAACATCTTCCAAATGCTTCCTGAGCTATTGGTATAGCCTGTGTTAGACAGGGTACGGTCTCATGTTTCCAATACAGAGGTGATAAGCGGGTAGAATCTCCTGCTAATATGTACGTGTGCTCCTCTAAATTCCCCCCTCTGGTCGAGTCTTCAGCCATCTCCTCAAGTTTTCCTGCGTCTTTGAATCTTCTCTTGAAGGTTTTTTTGGTATCCATATCTTCGTCACCACACTCAGTAAGGTTGCGCAGCTCCCTTGGAACTGTCCTCTAGTAGCACATGCTGCGAAATGGCTAAGGCACTTCACATCATGTAGCAGAATCTCTTTTGAAATGAATGTTCTTACTGTACGCATGGCATAGGGGACGAGAGAGCAGACATAACAGCTCATCAGATGCACTCTTCACCACCTTTTTCATATGTTGGTACCACATTATATTCCCCAGGTGAGCTGAATTATCAAGATAGGTATTTATCCCATGTTTATCATCTATAGCATCCCTCTTATATTGTTTAACATGCCCAAATAGGTCAAAAGAATTATCATCATTTGTAATTTTACTGGGAAAAATCACATGTTTCGTGTTTTCAATTGGACTATCAAAATGATAAAGACTTTGGAATGTAAGATACACAAAGAAGAAAAGAAAGCACATGCACATGTATATATCATAAATAAGAGTTTAAACGAACGTTTTGTGTGCCACGCCATTTCTTGTTTATTTGCTAGCCTTCTTGCAACTGCATTTCTTTACTCGCTGAATCATTTTTAATAAATGTACTCTAATCACATTCGTAGTTGCACAATCTGCTCAATTATTGCCATCAGAAGCCTCCTTAAACCTGGGCTGTTCTTTGGATCATGGAAAAAGGTGAGAACATCAACATCTCTCCTAATGAGGGTAGGGTATGAATGAAATATAAACACAAAAACTGCAACAACAAACCTATGTGTCACTATCGGCTGGTGCTATGTGTTATTTTTACAATATGTTTTCTCAAAATGAATCTTTTCTCAACGCATTTTTCAAATCGTTCACCATGAAATACTTAGCTTCACCTGGGATGCTACACAATATTGTTGCAGGTTGTTGGGGATAATTTTCCAGAAATGTGCTTATTCCCTCCACCTTAGAGACCCCCGGCCACTTTGCTAGATTTTGAGGACTTTATTTTTTTTTAAACTGGAGAGTGAGACCCTTTTTCCCACTCTCTCATGTATTTTAATGTGATTTTTGAACACTGTTTCTTTTTGGTTATGGAGCCTGACAAACTCCATTGGCATCATCTTTTACATTGTGTCACACAGCACCTTCAGTGCAGTGGCACAATGACGTCTTCCAGGTTTAAATACCTTCTGTGGGATAAACTACTGTTGCCCAGAGCAGTAAAGTGAAATTGACTTTACTTACATTTGTAACTTTCTAGACCCAGCGCACACTATCTTACAATAGGGTGCTGGAGGGGTTACCTAGTATCCCCTTTGTCTAGCTTCTCATGTGACATTTTTATGTTGCCCTTTCCTCACTGAATGGCTGGTGGCGTTGGTTTCATTTTAACTACTGTGGTGTGCATTTACCGCGGGCTGCGTTTGCAGCTGCAGTAAAGCACCAAAGGGTGCCATTTTTGCCAAAATGACCCTGGTCTTCTTTTTTCACCATTTCTTTGTGGAAAGGTCCATCTTCAAATTTTAGGTTTGGTCCCATGGTTCGCTTTGTCTTTGGCGGGATTCATGAGTGAAGCCCGCCTCTGGCTCCAGGGTGTCAACGGTTGGCAGGAAGTGAGGGAGGTGCCCGAAACTCCCTGTGCTTAGTCTTCTAGGAGACCCAAATGCTCTCTGTGGTGATTGGCCGGCTGACTGTCCGGCAAGGACAGCCGCACTGCTGGGTGACTGACAGCTAGGCTGTATTGAATGGGAGAGAACTGAATTGAATAAAAGGTGAGGCTTTTGGCTTGGAAAGCAGAGTCGACCACTGGATGAAGGAACCAAAGAAGAACTTGGAGAGGATGCCTGCTGCAACTCCTGGACCATTTGTTTGCCCGGTGAAGCCCTGCTGATATGCTGAAACTCCAAATTCATATTGACAGCGAAGCTCCTGCAAGGACAACTTCTCTGATTGAGTTGGTGGGACCAATCGACTCCAAAGTAAGCCATCTGGACATTCTCTCAGAGCTGGTTGCATTTCCAGAGTTGCTGCTGGGAAACGAAACACCAGGGAGAGGAACACCAGATTGTGTGCCTGGGTTTTAAGTTGGGACGAGCTCCAGGAAGATCGGAGTGCGGGATCCCAGAAGCAAGGAAAGTCCATCACGACAGCAGACACCACGGTGTTGATATTTGCGGTAGTCCTGAGGAGCTAAAACACTGAAGTGCCAGTTGGAAAGGTTGCCGGTTGCGAGCGGTGACCATTCCATTGCAGTGCAGGAGTCCCCAGAAGTCCTTCCTCTTGTCCCCATGACTGAGGCCCAGGAACAGTGAGATCTGCAGAGCTGCACAGGAATAGAAGTCATCTGCTGCACTTTTCCTTCAGTACAAAGGTACTGTAAAGTCTGAGAGAATTTACCTCTCATTGTAGAGTTGCTTGCATCTTCTACTACTCGCAAGTCTAAACAGCGTGTGGCCCTACATTTGATTCTTCTTTTCTTCAAAGAGTTCTAAAACACTTTGAAAAGACTTTTCTACTTGCCGACTTATTTCTTGTGTATGTCGCATGCACATATGGCATGAACATTTTATCAGATGTACCCTTTACCCATTATGCACTGTACTGTTTGAGGTTGGGTGCATGTCATAGTAATGTTTTACAAAGATGCATAAGAGTAGTGTCCTCCATAATGACAAGTCACAATTAACTGTCGATACTTACCAGATTGTTACCTTGTTATATTTAATAAACCTCTAATTATCTCAAAGCTTATTGCTCATCACTTTTAATCATGAAAACAATAAATATGAGCAAGCACCATCAATCGCCGTTCAATCCTCAAACCTCTTTTGTCTCAATACCTATCTCTCTTTGACTGGTGACAATTGTTTACTACACTTAACTCAAAACAACTTCAACTCCAAATTGCGCAATTATCACTTTTCAAAACTTCATATATCAAATAATAATCAAAATAATAACATAGTGCACATTAAAAAAAAACATGATCACCTTCTTTTCCCTATAATATTTATAGTAAGAAGTATTCTCTCTATGCCTCCAATTATATCACCCCATACAGAGTTTAAGACATCACCATCAATGGTCCGGACAATGTGGATCCACTCTCTTAATATTCCGAATTGAATTTGAATCTTCTATCTCCCTTGAAATACGATTGCATATGACAATACAGCCCTTTTATATTGCCATTTCCCTTAGTCTATTTACATCATTATAATCGACTTGAGGACTTCGGTATCGACTCCTCCACCAATCTGACCACTTTGCCTTCTGTTCTCGGAGCACCCGTGCAAACCGAGCTGGCATTTCTTTCAGAGGGACCGGCTCACCGTATCAGTTTTTCTTGCAAGTTTATTTCTATCGGCCGCTCTTCAGAGAAAATGCCATGACCTTCCAGCTAATGGCAGAGGATCCTCAATTGTCCGAAACTCTAAAGTCAAACTGGTTTAGATCGTAACCATCCACACTGCTACTACATGAGCTTATGGCCCTTGGAAATGTGCATCTTGGACACTGGATGGGATTACACCAGAATAATTCTGAGTCCAAATACCGGATAAAGTCAAGAAGATGGCAAGCTGCTGTTTTATTGGCAGTTGTCTAAAACAGGGAGTTTACAATGAACATCAGAGGATGAACTCTCATTCTCTCTGGTTTCCACATGAAATACAATTATATTTTCTATGTGGATCAGAATGACATCATTCTACGTGGCAACAGTGAATATGACTACCTTTTCATATGTGTCATTTAAGAAAAATCAATTACACAGTGTTTCATTGGTTTCTCAAGCTATACCGTTCTACATTATATGGACTAATACAATTGGGGCATGCTTGTGGCATGTATGGAATATTTGGTTCAATTAGCAGCACATAAGCCAAACACCCAGGTGCAAGTAGATAGGACAGAGAGCTGCACTACCACCAAATTGGCCCTACATCTCATCACCCATGACTTCTGCCATGAAATTCTCTGTACTTGGCTTGCAGAGAATTCTTGTCGTAGAAATCCAACGGAAGTGAGGACACTCGCTATTGTGTCTGGAACTCTAACCTCAAGCCCTATTTTCAGCCTCGACTCATGTAAGAAGAGACTGCAATTCTGTAAATTCTGCACGTTTTTAAATGTCTTAATGAAGACTTGGCATATTCTGTGTGCTTTCTTGAACCTTAACGTGAGAGGATCCATCCTCTGCAGACATGTTCTCTTCAGCATAGATAGATGACCTCCAATTCTCAGTTCTTGACTTCATGCCAGACAGCCTCCCAGCGCAGCTCCAACGACCTGCCATTCTACTGCAACACAGCCTTTCATTTTATCGTCATGGTTCTTTGGCTTACTTATCTCAAGATGCCAATGTCCAGTTTCTGTAAAATGTCCACTCCGCCTGCTTTCTATTTGCTACTTGTATCTCGCCTATACGATGACTTGATCGATCTTGCGTTTCAGCGTATGAACATTCATTATACTTCTGATTTCTGCAGCACTTTCTAATGTGTAATCTTCTTATTTTACACTTTTATGGTTCACTTTATTCTTTACTTTGTCATTTCTCATCTAGGATTCATAAATTGTCTTCATTCAGTATTTCAGGACTTTGTGCATTCATTCTTATGATGTCATCAGTGCATTTTCTTAGCTAGAGTAGAAGAATCCACTCGAATACCGCACTCGTGCTGCCTGACCTATATGAAGCAGCATCTACAAAAGCAATGGCATTTGTGAGGTGATCGAATGGCTAAACAGCCTACTTCACCACTACTGGGCCTGTCCTCCGAGCCCTGTTGCACGCCAGAGCCCCTCCGGCGTACCTGCACACTACCATTGTGTTGATCTGCCATTTTGTCTCATTTCATGCTGCCTGACCCTAAAGTGGAGGGCGCAGCGCAGCCCAAAAACAAGGCTGCCTTTGGTTGCTAAGCAACCTGCTTGATCTTGAGCCAATCCCCTACACCAGTAGGTGGAAGCCGGCTTCGGGAGAAGGGCAGAGGGAAAAGGCCCTGTTCCTCCCCTGTTCACCCCTGGACGCTGCGGACCTGCGGTCACCTATGACCAACCACCTTCAACTACCCACTACCATTTGAGCTCATAATGACTACTCTCCCCCAGCCTTGAACTCCCACACCTAATGATCCTCACTGCTACGCCAGAATGTTACGGTGCGCACCGGGGTCAGAGCAGGAGCTCCCCCACAGCAATCCGTGCTGTAGGAGCAGCACAGAGACTCCTTTGCATTTAAGTTAAGCCTGCGGGCTATATCTGGAATGTGATTTGTGTATGTTAACATTGCAGCTCGCCTGCACTCGTGTCATTACTTCATCGCTGTAAGAATATGCATGGTGTCCCATTCGAAAATGGCGTTGTAGGCTCCAAACTACAAGCAGCCATCTTGCTTCAGTAAGCCTAACTATTCATTGGTGCTTCTGGTGTATATCCGTATTGTACCATACCTATTGGGTTGCTTCGCCTGCACCCAAATGGCCAACATCTACCGTATTTAACCCCTGTAGTTTCCCCAGTTATGTATGCTATTTCCATATGTGCCACCTATAGTGCCTTAGCCATGCTATTAGTTAGTCACCTATTATATATGTACCTATGCTAGCCATTCCTGCTCTACCAAGCCTATGCCACTAGAACACTCTGGTAAATGTGCCTAGCATGTGCCTCTCTCCCATTTTAAGAAACTCGCTTCCAGCCCATCCGCAAAGAATGCATCTATGCCTGTGCTTGCATTTTGAATTCTGTATCTAATCAATGTTGCACCCTTTTACAAATATCACATCTAGCCTATGCCCGTATTTGCATTTTGAATTCTACATCTAATCAATGCTGCGCCCTTTTAGAAATATCGCATCTAGCCTATGCCCGTATTTGCATTTAGAATGTTGTATCTAATCAATGCTGCTCCCTTTTACAAATATCGCATCTAGCCTATGCCCGTATTTGCATTTTGAATTTTGTATCTAATCAATGCTGTGCCCTTTTACAAATATCGCATCTAGCCTATGCCCATATTTGCATTTTGAATTTTGTATCTAATCAATGCTGCACCCTTTTACAAATATCACATCTAGCCTATGCCCGTATTTGCATTTGGTAAACTACACCTAGCCTTGCCTGTATTGAAAACCCGCAGCCCTGCCACTGACTGTGCCCCACTGTGTCACAGTATTACACAAAGTTAGCTTATTCGTCCTGCCAACTGTCTAGAGAGACCTAACTCAATCTAAACAAACCTAGCTAGCCCTTGCTCACAATGTCCACTCATATGACAAACATCACCAACCTACGCCTACTCTCTCTCCTGCTAGCCACTCTACAAATCTCAGCAATCATGTCCCACCCAATAAGTACCAAGCCCTCACTAACTACTAATCCAGGGAACTTTGGAACTAACATTTACGCCAGCACTCCCTGCACCCTAGCGACTAGAAACGCTAGACTCCACGGCCCACTTGCTAGATCACTGCCTCCTTTCAACATCAGAACAGCCCTCACTCTACTCACAAAACGCCCAATGAGACAAATACTAGGATCACTCATCTAGACCATATCGCCACTAAACCAGACATCGCTAATAATTCCAAAAGCCCTCACCAACGGCCATCACCTTCCAACATTACCAAATCTCAACCTGCTCCTCAAATTAAAGCAGCACTAATAAACGCAAGGTCTTTAACAGCACATGCTACAGTCTTTGCTGACCTAATAATAAGTAACAATCACGACTTCCTAGCTATCACGGAATCCTGGTTGCATGAGGCTGCAGGACCCCTACTTGCCGTAGCTGAACCAGATGGTTACACTATAATTAGACAACATAGAGTTAATGCACGAGGTGGAGGAATTGCCATTATCGCTAAATCCACTCTCGCTATGAGACTTGCCCAAACCCATAACTTACTCTCTTGTGAAACCCTCACAGCCAAACTCCCTCTAACTGACTCCCAAACACTAACAATCACGTTTACAGACGTCCCGGGCCCATTGGAATCTTTGAGGAGGACATCCTAACCCTCCTTGTAGGACAATCTTAAAACTACGTCCCAACGACTAGTCCTAGGTGACTTCAACCTAGGTTTTAATTACCCCCTTGATAAAAAGGCCATTGTTATAGCCAACTCACTATCTGAACTAATACTAGCCCATAAAGTTAATGAACCCACTCACGCTAAAGGAAGAACCTTGGACTGGGTGGCAGAATACAATTGCACAGCCAATATTACTGCTATTACTTCCTATCCCTGGACTGACCATTTCCTCCTGTCCTTCTCCCTCCTCAGTACTACACCACTCTTGCCTACTATACCCACCGCCCCCCCTGTCCAACCAGAAATAAAAAAAACATAACTAGAGATACTGTAATACCAGCTATACTACCCACCTTAAATCGATTAGATGACAACCTTGATCCAAGCATACTTATGAAGGAGTACAACAAAATAATGCTAACCACACTGGACAGCATTGCACCCCTGAAACTCAGACCTAGCAAACCTAAAGCACACCTCAATAAATGGTTCACTCCCCAACTCAAGGACCTTAGACTTCTAAAATGGAGCTGTGAAACTACATGGAGACTCCTCCCAACCACCACCAACCAAATAAAACTCTGAGATTTCATCGCAATACAAAAAAGAGATCTTCCTCGCAAAACGCAACTCCTACAACAAACGTATCTCTAGGGCCAACTCCAGCACCAAAGAACTATTTTCCATCCTCAAAGAACTTGAATCCACCATGACCACACCTGAAATTTGCACCAAGGACAAAACATGGTGCTCTGATATACAACAGGCCTTAATGAGTAAAATAACTACCCTTCAAAACAAAATATCGAGAAAAATAAAACAATCCATCAACCGCCCACCTAACCACACTGCCACCAATGCCCCGCCCAAAGACATCTAACTAACCTAACACCCCGCTTCTACTTCTCCAAAATTTCTACCCGTGAGGCTGAGAAAGTAATTCTATCACTCAAGCCCTCTAATTGCCAGGGTGACTTCTGTCCGGCTCAGCTTATCATAGATGCGGCAAGAGACCTTGCGCCATACATCACCAAACTGATTAATGCCTCATTCTCCTCAGGAACTGTCCCAGTTAATCTTAAACAATCATGGGTGCTCCCACTACTAAAAGAACAAACTCTAGATCTGCTAATTCCAACCAACTATCGCCCTATCACCACCGTACCCTGTCTGCTCAAGATCCTCGACAAAGTGGCCAATCTCCAGGTCCAAAAATTTCTGGAAGAGCATAAACTCCTGGGTGCTCGTCAATCAGGTTTCTGACCCCAACACAGAACAGAGACGGCCCTTATTGACCTGAAAGCACAGGTAGATGAGCTGAGAGACAAAGGGAAAACAGCCCTCCTTTTACTATTAGACCTCTCAGCTGCATTCGACCTGGTAGACCACAAGGTCCTCTGCAGACACCTAGACACGGCTGCCAATGTTTCTAAAGAGGAAATCATCTGGATTGAGTCCTTCTTGAGGGACAGAACTATGTCTCGCCCTCAGCGGCAGCATACCCTATCCCCATCATATGTGGTGTTCCCTAAGGATCTTGCGCCTCCCCCACCTTGTATAACATTTTCACCAAGCCCCTCTTTGATGATCTGGATTCTCTTGGTATCACCTACACTAACTTTGCAGATGATACTCAGATTCTCCTCCCACTTTCCGGGGATTACAAAGAGGATTTGGCCTTGGTGAACAGGGTGTATCTCATCATCCAGGCATGGATGGCCATTCATGGTCTATGCCTGAATGATGAAAAAATGGAACTCATCACACTAGATACACATGCTAACATAAAAAAACTAGGACCGAATTACACATCATTCACCATCGATGGTAATGTTATTAAGGTGGCCAAAGAGGTGAAAACACTTGGGTTCTACCTTGACTCCACCTTATCCTTTAGTAAACAAGTTAACACTCTGGCCTCAGCCACAGCATACACATACAAGCTGATTAGAACTTACAAACCCTTTCTATCAGATGATAATTGCATTACCCTAGCCAGAGCCTTGATCTTATCTAGGCTCGACTACTGTAATGCACTATATATTGGCGCCAACAAAGCTATCACCCAAAGAATCCAGATTCTTCAAAACAACGCCATTAGAGCGGCAGTAGGTGTGTCCAAATGGTCCCACATCTCCGCCATTAGGCGTCAAAACAATTGGCTTTCCACTTTTAACAAAATCAACTTAAAAACTGCCTCCTTGACACAAAGCATTGAACAACGCTGCCGCCAGTTACCTTGTAAACAGTCCAAAGAAGAATCTCCACAAGACTTACCAATGCCAACTGTAATAACATTCCTAGATTCAGACTAACCAAGATCGGGGGGAACAGCTTCCAGGTCAAAGTGGCCCAACTTTGGAACTCCCTAACACACACTCTCAGGGCGGATCAGTCCTACCCCATGTTTAGGCTTAGTTATATCAACTGGCTCAAGGCAAATGATAACTAATAAAGAACATACCTGTGTATATTTTTCTTTGTATATTTGCCATGTCTACCTATTTTTGTAGAGAATACCTATGTGCCCAGTTATGCCTTTTCTTTGTATTATATTTTCTGTGTATAACTATGTAACTTGTTAATTAAGCTTTGCATTGTCTGTACTGCTTGCGCCCTGATACCTCCGGGTGCGGTGCGCATCATATAAATGAATAAACTAAACTAAACTTGTACACTGTTAGCACCTTGTAACTGTTATTATCACTGCTTGACTGTACTAATGCCTAAATGTACCATATCACTGTACCATATGTCTCAAGCAAGTCTCCTGTAACAGCGCCACGATGCCCCAGGGAAGTATGCATGCTTTATACATTTAAATAAATTTAGCCCATGGAAAGTGTGAAGTGGAGGAGGGTTTATGTGAGAGAGGTACACATTGCTAGATTGAGGGGAAATCGAGTTAGGAAAGGAGAAGGTGGATGAGATGAGATATGTAAAGTTCTGCGAGTGACGTCTGGCTATGACTAGCGTTGCAATGTATGGCTCTAGTTGGTGATTGGTGTGTACACGAGGAGGGATTTGTGGCTGTAATTAGGTAATGTGTGGTTATAAATGTGAGTAATTCTTGAGATAACTGTAGAAGAAGATTTGGGACTCTTCAGGGTGGTATAATGTGAAACTTTGCAGCTTTATATATGGCAGATCAGGTGTTGTGAGGTGTGGCTGTGCAGTATACCATGTATGAGGGGGCGATATCTGACTGTGAAGGCAGGTACTGGATGCATGTGCATCAGATGCAGGACTGTGCAAGGTAATATGATGGGAAACTGTCTAGGATGATGTATGACTGTGCAGGCGAAGTAATGTGTATTTGTAGAGGGTGATGTGTTGCTGTAGAGATTAATGAGATGATGAAGGTGGAGGCAGAGATGTAGCAGCAATAAATGACCGTAAGTAGGACAGAGTGAAGAACTGCATTAGTAGGCAATGGTAGGAAAGGAAGTATCTTAGTATGCCTTGGTTTGATATTGGCTTTGGTATTTTATTGTGAGTTATTTGATATTAGTTGCGTGTCATGCAAGTATTGTGGGGTGCATTTAAAGGCCCCAAAGAGAAACCCCTTTCACCTGAACAGCAGCATTTAAACACTGCAACCAAAATCGGCCTTGCTTTACTTTTATTTCACATGAGGGGCAAGAGTTTCAACACAAAAACCAAAAATGGCTTTTGCTTTCCCTTTCACATGAAATGGCAGCCCTTTAAACACTGCTACCAAAAACGACCTGGCTTTTTCTTTGTGTTCATGTCAAATTAAAGAACCATGAGGAAAGGGGGACTACCCACCATCATCATTTATGGACAAACAGCAAACGTAAATTCACCCAAGAAGGAGAAATCAAAGAATCCTGTGACCTGCCAGACAGGATTTTAAACATTAAAAGCAAAAATGGCCCGCACATGTGTGAAAAGGACAACGGCTTTAAAAAGCCTGAGTGGAAAAAGATAGCATTGCTCACACAGAACATTTCAGGGAAATATGATGTGGGGGGGTGACCAAAGCAAATGGATATTACGTTTATACCCACAAAACTCCAGTCATGTTTGAAGAGACACTTACTGCAGGAAAAAACAGTTTAGGCTGAGGCAGGAACTTCATCATGACAAAGCCCCACTTCCCGCTGGATATTACACATATCCTATAACAATCCTGCAATAAAATGTGATGCTGCTGAGGGTGTCGTAATTCCCTCTTCTACAGGCATGAAGTCATGAGCCCAGATATTTCAAAGAAGGCAAAATGTGGCTGAAGTTTGACAAGAAGGTGTGAGCCCTTCCTGCACCCACTTCAAAGAGCAAACTGCCAAATTCAAATAGACTCATGAAACCCTCTGGGCACTGGCTGACCTAGGCAAACAGATTGCTGTCGGGGATAAGGCAGTCCTCCCACATGTTGAACAAGACACTCCCAATTAATATAAAAGACTTTTCTGTTTTAGGCATTTTGTGCAGCCATCAGACTAAGGATTTATTTCAATTTCATGCCATTTTTCTTGTAATTTCCAGGTGGTTTTTGGGAAATAATTTGCATTTACCTCTGACTTTCTGGACTGAAATGGCCAGATGGACTAGTTTTCTGGCTGATCTGAACAGGTGACAAACGTAACAGTTGGTGAAAAGATAGAAAATGAAATTAGGAACATGCTTGATCATTTGCAAGTTCATAAATGTTGTACATTTTATGAAAAGGACAAAAATGTGCCAAATGCCCATGCTACATCGTACGGAGTTGATCAGCTGACCTAATTCCTTATGACCAGCTAAAACCAAATATATGTTTCACATGGCAGGGACTAGTATAATTATGAAGTTATGATACATAACTCGTTTTGCCAACAAGTGGTAATGAGAACAAAGAATGGTAATAAATGCAAACAGACAGATGGTACTATCCTCCCCTGAACCAAACTGGATGGGGGAGGGGGTAGATAGAGGGAAGGTAACTGTCCTATCCGAGCGGCAGAGATAATTACAGGGTAGTCCCCCTAGTTTGTAAAATTTGTGATGTCATTTCTGCTATATAAGGAGTAATGTACTAGGACTGAGGACAGCCACCAAAACTGGGGAGACCGGAGAAGGAGGACAGAGAGAAGGCTTCTAAACCTTACCATCTTTGAGAGTGCAGTGACCAGACCTATGCCCTATCTGTCCAGAGTATCCTGAGATCCAGCTGGCTTTCTTGAATCCAAACCAAGGCTTGCTTTGTAAGTGGCATATAAGCCATAAATTGCATAAACCCTTCATTTGTGTAGCAGTACATTTAATCCAATATTCCATTAAAAACCACAAATTGACAGTGTAATCCAGTCATCTCACCATAGAAGAAACTCTTGTTTTCCTGTGTATGTTAGCATATCTCCTTTGAAAAACCGCTTGGTTGTCTGTGTAAATCCTTAGTATTTCTCTGAAGTAAATCAATTATTCCTCCATTGAAATTCACAGTTCAATATTGTTGAAATTCGAAATCAACCATCTTGTTCCTGGTGTTTGCATTGAATTGTTATAGTAATTAGTGTTGCCTAAAAAAAGCGAATTTGTCTGTGTATTGTGTGCATCACCAATGTCCCATTTGCATCTGTCATATTAAACCCAAACCGTTGTTCCCATTGTGAGCAATCCCTTTTGCCTAGAAGTCTACCTGTTATGTGCCTCTGTCCTTGTCACTGAAAACCAGTCTTCCTATTGTAAGCTAAACCCCTTCCCTGAACTGCCTGTCATTGTAAATCATTGTAAGCCCCAGTGTAAACGAATTTCCATTTGCCACTATTTTTTGCTTCCTCACAAAACCGGTTTTTCCACTTCATTTCTATTTTTGCCCTTGTGTGCAGATTAGTATTCTCTAAATTTTCCCTCTCTCTTAAGTGTAAGCAATATGAATGTCCTTCTATTCTCTTCCCTAGCAGTTGTGAGAAATAACCAAAACTCCATTCTTCCCTTTTGCTCCCAAAATGGGTTTTCCTTTTCTTTGCTGGCTTCCCAGCATGTGATGGCGGGCTTTACCCCAAAACCGATTTTCTCTCTATTCCTAGTCCTTGCCACTGCCTTCCATCCAATGAAATCAAGTTTAGCTGATGTTTGAGGTGAGTGTTGCAGGGGGGAGTGCTAGACTGTTGGTGCTTTCACTTTGTAAACATTTTTCTTTTTCTGTTTTGCCATTAAAGACCTGTGTGAACTGTAATAGGATATCTTAACCTGATTGTTCTGTCGAGTTCATTGCATTTTGTGTTGCCGCAACATTGGTGGCTGCTGTATCTTGATTATTTTCCTTTTGCATTAAATAATAAATTAATAAATATCTTATTGATATGATACACACTGGCCTGGTTCCTAGTCCATTGTGACAGTGTTTGTGAAGGTTGGGTGCAAGACGGGTTGGAGGCCTACTCAAAAAGAATCCGTACTATATTAAAAAGAAAAAGCTTATGCGCCACATCCATTGTAGGGGAAGGAGTTCCCTAGTTGGCGTGTGCTGTGTAATAATTCGTGACAGTGTGAAGTGTGCTGTGAGGTATATACTTTATGTGTAATGACTGCATGTGCCAGGAAGACCGGCACACCTACCGGGGTGAAGCCATAAATTGCATAAACCCTTCATTTGTGTAGCAGTACATTTAATCCAATATTCCATTAAAAACCCCAAATTGACAGTGTAATCCAGTCAAAGGGTGAAGAAGATGTGCTGTGTGAGGTAGGTGAGCAGGAAGAGGCTGCTAAGCAAGGAGAGGTGGTAATTAATGTAGCATATTGCAGGGTGTAGCACATGAGCCAGTTCAAAAGGTTTGGCACAGGAAGGTATGTGTACATAGTGGATTAGGTGAGTATAGTAAATTGGTGATCCAGGAATGTGATATGCAGAGGATAAAAAGGTGAGGTGGAAAAGAGCACCATAATAGTGAGGTGAGTAGATGAGTAGTGGAAGCACTCTGTGAGGTGAGGCACAGAAGACAGGAGAATGGGCAAGAGGGTAGTAGTGGAACAAGTGGGTTGAAGAGGTTGGGAAGAAAGGAGAGAAGGGACAAGGAGTATGACATCTATGGTATGATAGATAAATAGATGGATAGCTTGATACATGGCTAGACTGATGGATAGAAAGATTGATGGATAGATTGATAGATGAACAGAGACTGATATACAAGATAGACTACTGGATGGATGGAAAGATAGATGGCTGGATAGACTGATGTATTGATTGCTGTGTTGTATTGTAGTCATTTATATAGTGCCATTTGCCCATTTGTATGGCCTCAATGTGCTTTGTGGTTGGAACACCCTTGGGGACTGAAGTCCATGTATGGGAACATTCTAAGAGTTTACTTTACGATGTCTTTGTGTGTGCATTCTGCCGGGGTAGGACTTTGGAGGGCTGGCTGGGTCCCAGAAAGCAACCCAGAGGTTCGGCTTGTGGGCTGGTGCTGTCAACGGTTTAAGATAGAGTGCTAGTGCAGGAGACTCTGGCACGATTCATCAAATTTTTTGCACAGTTCCATGAGTCCGAGTTTGTGTTGGCCGTGCAAAGACACTTTTCAGCAGTCCAAAGTCACTTTGAACCGTGCAAAACATTCAATGAATCGGGCCCCCAATGTGTTCCCAGGTAGACCAAATAATTACACAGGTTTTGCTGTATACTAATGGCAGAGGTGTTGAGGCACATCCGTGGTTCCAATGTGGATGGCTATGCGAGCTGCTAGACCAGATTTGAGTGCATGGATGGGGAGCCATGTGTGTGGCCTGTGTCCACAGGCATGGTGCGATTTTATACATAAAAGACTCAGACAGATTCTATCTTCAGTGTTTTGTTAGGTCTCTCAAGGCAATGGGCTGGTCATTCGAGTGCTTCTAATGGTGGGGTTAGCATGCTACCTTTGGGAAGGACCTGGCTGGCAGCATTATTTGAGTGCAATAGGTAAATAAATTAAATAGAACTTGCCACCTATGGCCAAGAACCATAGTATTGTTTCCCATCCCCATTGGAGAGAACCATCGAAGTGCATTTTAACTCAACTCTATTCCTACTCCCAAAAGCCATTAAATTTGCACTCCAAGCTAAATAGACCAAGTTGAACTGGCACACTTCCTCTGTACCTCCAGTGAAATCGGTGGTTGCGAATTCTGCGTGTTTTGGGAAGCCCCTTGATAATAGGTGGGGCCATCCAACTGAGAGCGTGACCATACCTGTCCCCAAATTAAAACTGTTTAAAACTGGTCCTGATACTGTTTCTACCTCTAGTGGTTCGTCTGAATGAGCATTCTGTGCAGACATTTGTAAGCGGTGAAAACACACTTAGCTTTGAGTTGACAAAGCAGGCAAAGGTACCTGTACTTAAGATAATATTAGAGCTGTGAAAATGTATCTAGACTTTACGGAACGCACCAGGCCGAAGCACCTAGATTAAAGGAGCAGATGCAGCTAGTATCAAGTAAATGGAGAGAGACTTTAGAGATGCTTGAGCAGTGGGAGAAACGCCTAAACCCGAGCCACAGCAGCAAACTGGGAACCACCTAAATTTGTGACAGAGCAGTAAATGGAAATCCCTCAGATAGATAGATCGATAGATGGGTTGACCGATGTGTCGATAAATTGATAGACGGATAGACTGATGCATGGATATATAGATACATAGATAGATGTATAGATAGACTGGTGTATAGATAGAAAGATAGACAGATTGATAGCTCGACAGACAAATAGTTAGATAGATGGATAGACGGACTGATGGATGGATGGATTGAAGGACAGATATATGGATCGATGGTCAGATAGATGGACTGATAGATGAATCGATAGATCAATAGATGGAGATGGATGGATAGATGGAAAGATAGACAGACTGATGGATGGATTGAATGATGCATGGATAGATAGAGATGTATCCTCTACAACTTTTCATAATTATTAGTGAGACATGGAAACTTTTATTGCCATGACAAGAGAGAACAGTTCTGATTATCAGCAACAATAATTCTCCTGATAGGCATCGCTGGACGAGGAGACTGCTGGATAAGAAATTTGAAGTGCTGACATTTAATGGGTTATGATATGAATGGGCACTCGGCTTAACAAGATTTCTATCAAACTATACCAGTCATTTCATGCTCAATTTCTTTTGTAATTAAATTGCACTACAGGAAGCACTACATTTTGCTCCAAACTAATAAAGGACTGATATCAGCTTGTGTGCGGGCATTTTTGCTCGGGTTATTTAATGTTGCCAGTCAACGCTTCAAATGCTGTAATTAACTGCGACGCTTTCTTGGGGCTGCAGAGCCATTTCTCTGGAAGAATCTAGAAAGCTTGGCAGTTGTTTTCCCATTGCAGTTATTTATGGGTACACCGCCAGTTTGTACATCACAATTGCATTCTTGTTGTTTGTGAAGCACGGCATTCTACAATTGCTTGGACGTTTGTAGAAGGTAACTGCAGCAATTTTGAAATTCTTGATCATTAGGCAGGCAATTTGTAGAAATGATTTTCTTTACATAGTCACTGGTGAACTATTAACACGACTCCGCTAAAAACAGTTTTCAGTTCCTCAAACTGTAACTGCAATTGGGTTTGAGAATGGCATGTTTCATATGCTAAATAGTTTCCCTATACTTGATGAGAGTCCAAGCACAGTAAGAGTGAACATTCAAAAACGTGCTCTTGGCACTCTGTGTGTGTGTGTGTGTGTGTATATATATATATATATATATGCATCATTACAAATTGCATCCGAGATGTGACGTGGCACTTAACGAATTGGAAATAACACAAATCCGACACTTTTACAAGGACCGTTTCTAAACGCAAAAACACACCGTGGAAATAAAAAAAATAAAATTTAGTTAACAGTTAAAACGAAATTTGTGATGTGGCATACTTGTACTCCGAGAAAGAAAAGCGAGCAATGATGTCAGTTACAAAAGAAGATACAAACTGCACTGCAGAAATCTCTTTTAATGCACCAAGAAAGACTCGGGAAAAGGGATGATATGGGCGTATTTAAGCATACCGGTTTACAAGGCCTGTCAATAGAGGGAGTCAGTTGTGCTTCAGCTTGGGAATGTCAAGCCGAGGGATGCTACTGCATAGGACCCAAACAAATACAAAGTTTGCTGGCCAAGTATGTAAATTGCTCAAGAACAAGGCCCCTAAAGCTCAAGAAACCTATTGGAAACGAAATATGAACGTACAGGGGGACATACGCAACTTAAAAAGAAGGTGCTTGAATCTCTGCATGCTCTAAATTAGCTCTGTTGAGTGAAGAACTACCTTTGATGAGGGTAAGGGTGAAGTGGGCAGTCCACACAGAGTGGCATTTACATCACCAAAGCGGACTAGAACTAAAACTTAAACAATGGTATTACAATCAAAAAAAAGATAGCAGAGAGTTAACCTAGAACAGTTGAGAATACCTGGGCCTTCAATTAGAATCCATATTGCAAATGTGTGACCAAAACATATCACAGAAGGGACTAACGAGGTATGTTAATAAGTAAAGAAAAAGAGGTTAAGTAAGACTTGGCGTGGCCGATGTTGTAATTTTGTAAGCCATTCTGAATCCCTTCTGTTATAATATGTTTTTGATCATGGGCTTTGCAAGGGGCTGGGGTCTAAGATAAGATGGTTATCACTTCCCACATCTGCTGAATTTCAAGGGTTTTGTTGAATTAAATCTGTTCACCTTAACTCTCTCTTAACTAAAGTTTTTACATTGAATTTCAAGGGTTTTGTTGCACTATATTTTCATCAGGGCCCACTAACCATGGCATTCGCCCATGCCCATTGTACATGCTACACCAACAGTTTGTTCCCAAAGACCGATTTCCTCCTGACTAGAGTTATGATCACTGCAGGTATAAAATATTTTCTTTTCCATTCCCTCTTCCCATGGAAAAAAATGGTTGAAAATTGCTGCGTAATTGCGCAAGATTACCACGATAAGCTGAAAAATACTTGTATTTTGAAGACTTGTTAATATTCAAGATGGCCGCCGGGAAGCAAACACTGCGAGGAGTTAGCTCCCTCCATGCACCACCTAAATAATAAATAATAAATAACCTACAGTAAGAAACCTCCCGGGGCTGTCATAACTCCCATGGCAATCCGGCCCTTTGGCAGGAAGCTGAGAAGCAAGTTCTACGGATTTACCCTGTGGTCCCCGAGTGTTGGTGTTGGACCGAAGCAGAGTGGCAGTTGCCATAGTCGGAGAGATTGGCCCGGAAGAGGCATGGGAGGCTTGAGGCAGTACAATTGAAGGGCCTGTACTTGAATGCAGGCAGCAACGTGGAAGACTGAGTACTGTGAAGGAGGAAGAGGACCCGGGAGTGAGGTACCATTAATTAGAGTGAAGTGAAGCCCGTCACTGTCCCAGCATCCTCTTGCAGGGGGCGGACATGTATAGATCGCAGAGGAGTTCTTAGATGGAAATATAGTGGGGTATCTGGGCCTCATACAGCCTGTACAGATACCTCTGGGGAGTGGAGGCCTGGAGATTTAAATGGATGTTGATCTACAAGTTAGTTATACCCTTGGGAGTGGGTGGTCAGGAGGGGCCATCAGGGATACATCGTGGCCGTCTCCTACTCCACCATTGTACTGAAAATGGTGCCTGGCCGCTCTGGAGATTTAAGGTGGCACCCCCTTACCCCCCCAAATACATGCTGGAACTTTAAATAGGGCACCTCAGAAGTGGTGCAGCAGGGGGGACCTGGCACAACGGGTTCTGTGCCTGAAGGAATGGGTGCTTTTGCCCTGAGGCCGGATCCAGGTGGATGAGGAGTGAGAAGGTCCGGGCAGTGCCACATCCCACCAATCGAGACTGTATTCAACAGAGAAGGTTTGCGGTTGCACCCGTGAAGGAAGTTCTGGTAGGCTGTAACTGATCATGAGGGGTGGTATTCCTTAGCCACAGAGACTAATAATTTCAGTGCATAGCAGAAAAGAAGAAGGGGGTGCAGCTCTATGGACAGTGTAGTAGGTGGTAAGAGGCAGATATTGATCTAATAGTGCCTACAGATGTGAAGGCATAAATATCCCAACCCCCAAACCAGCGAAGAGGCAGCAGGCCACTACGTTACAGAAGCTATGCGGAGGGACGGGGAGACTGGTCCAGGTGATGATCAGTCTCATCAAGAGCAAGAGGGGCACCAACCCTGAAGGCAGCGCAGGCAGTAACCAAAGAAGTGTTTCAACACTGCTTCAAAGAGTTTAGTGATAAGATTACAGAGGCATTACAGTCACAACTAAACCTAATTAGAACAGAACTGGCGCAGTCCCTCCAAGAGGTTAAGGTCAACATTGCAGAATTGGGGGAAATAACTGAAAACACCATTCAGGAGATGGCGGAAGATGCACGTAAAATAGATATTTTGGTAGATTGTGTGGTGCCCGTAATGTTGATAGACCAACATGTATAGGAGCAAAATGTCACAATATGGCCATGGTGACTATGGAAAAGATGGAGGCTCTCTTAGGTCGTTCTTGAGGTTATCTTATTGCACCAGTCTTTCTGACTGCGGGTCCTTTTAAGGAGGCCACGCCCCCAGCGTGCCGCGTTGCAACTCGCTTTGTTTGTGTTCCTAAACTTTCACCGCGTCACAGGGCCACTCTCAAGTGAATTCCCCTGCAATTTCCTACCTTTGTTTTCCCCGTTGTTCCTCCTCCTGTATTCCTTTTCTCCAGTGTTTCTCCACTTTCCAGCTCTGCCTTCCTAGCTGCTCATTCGGTGCCGGTAATCTTTACTTTTTTTTAGCTTGCTTTCTGTTCTATCTTTCTTATTCCGCTGTCTATCTGGTTTGGATGGTGCCTTTCTCTTTTCCTCTCCTATATAGTGCCTTTCTCTTTCCCTATCCAGCATCGTAGCCTTACGGTATTCATCTCTCTGCTCACTTCCTCTCTTTCTCTCTGTCCCCTCTCGTTCCATTCCTATTACCCCTCTTCTGCCTCCTCTAGCTCGTTTACCCATGTGTCTGCCCGCTCACTTCCACTCGCTCGCTCCACTACTTCTATCCCTTTCAAATTCACTTTTTCTTACGGAGTCAGCCTTCCTCGGTTCCTGCCTTGTCTTTTTCTGCCTTGATCCTCTGCAGGAGCCACTCCGGAATACCGGCTCCTTACACCCCCCCTAGGATTTCCGGCTATTTTAGTTTCCTTTCCTCACTTAACTGAAGAGTCTTCCGCTTCTTCCATATCTTCGCTGTGGATGCACTCTTCCCTTGGATTGCCAGCCAGGTCCACGGTGCCACCAGACAATCAGCCTCTTCCACTTCCGGCATCAATCTGCTACCGGATCTACAACCTACCAGGGTTTTTTCTGCCTCAATTGGCTTTTTCCCTGTTGTAAGGGACTGGCTCCCCTGGGGTCCCCTAGCTGCTTGTACTACACAGTCAGGGTGGCCTCAAGTGTAGACCGTCCTTATCTCTTTGAACGCAAAAAAGGGAAGAAGGGTTCAAGGACTGAGAACAAAGAAGAAGAAACCAAGAAAGATAGAAGGAGAAGGTGGAGGACGTCTGGTTTGGAGAGCTTCTCAAAGGACCCAGGTGAGGAGATACAGGGGGAAGGAACTTCAGCTCCTGACACAAAATTACAGCACTGGCTGGCGATATGTGGGATGAGTTGGTGCAGCTGGTGGGTATTTAGTCAATCCTATCCCGTTCCCGCCACTGTTTCAGAATCCCCAATTGAAGCCGGTAAAGAACGTGGAGCGTTTAAATGCTGGGAAAGGGTGGGCTGTCGGATGATGGGAGACATGGTAGAGGACTAACAGATTATGACCTTCCAACAATGTAAACAATTTTTTTACCTCGGGAGGAGGAAAAGCTTAGGTATACACAGTTGCGACATTGGCTATAGGCTCCAGGGAACAAATATTTAACAACTAGGGAACTTACTCCCTTTACTATATTTGAAGTTTGGTATTGGATTACTTCGCAAAGACTACTGAGTGAACTGGTGCCCGTAGAGAATCTAAGTGTTAGATATTAAGTAGAGAAAGATGTGGCGTAACATTTGTGAAATGTACTACATTGCGAACTGGGAGCTGCTGTGGGGAGGGACGGGTAAAGTTGGAGGTGGGAAGTAATGGGAGCCGTTTGCTCTTGTTCCATGTTTGTATTGTTGGGAAATTCACTAAAACTTGCATTAAAATGTTTTCCCCATCCACAGAGGCAATCACTATATGCCCCCTCCTCTTTTTTCTTGGTCCCCCATTTCCCTTAATTGATTTTCCCCATCCCTAACCCTCTCAAATTACCCACTATCACTCGTTGGTTCATGTGACAGTTTCTTTTGTGGATGTGTCTTTCAGCATGCCACAGTAATCTTGCAAGTTTCTCCTGGCATTTCCCCGATAAGCCAAACATTTTCTACCCACAACTGGCTCCCCAGACTACCCAAATTCCCCAAATTCACATGATGTCCTCTTTCCCCCTCCGTACCTCTAGCCTCATTGTATTGCATTATTTGTCCTCCAAGTAGATTTTTGAGCAATTTTCATGTTTGTGTTCCCCCATTTTTATCGTGGGAATCTCTCACATAGAGCAAACAAAAATGGCGACTTTTATTTTCTGAAAAGCCTCCCTGCTGCAAAGCACCATGGGAGACATAAATACACGCTTTTGGGAGAATGGGCACCACATTCTGTCAAATATTTCAAAAACTACTGGACGGATTTACCCCAAACCATTCAAGGAAATTAAGTCAACGCTTTGTGCCAAAGTTGTTCCTTATATGGTCCAAATCAGTCCAGGGTTTTTTGCACTCGACTGTTCACAAAATGCATTTTTTCTCTAGGGGAAAATGCATGGCAGTAGGCTGAAAACATTTTTGTTTTTTTAATAACTATTTTAAATTTTTTGAAGAATCTTTCCCAAAATGTCCTGTTTGGGGAGGCACATCAGAACACCTTTTTTAAAAAATGTCATCGAAATCCATCCATAAAGTCAAACGTTATTAGTAGAATTGTTAGAAAACTATGTACAAAAGTTTCACCTTTACTATAGGATGGCAACCAGAACTATAAGAGGGTATATATAAATATATATTGTGAGAAACCAGAAGGTATCTCACTCATTAGTCCCCGGAGATCTATCATCCCGGTAGCCAGGACACGCCCATCGCTTTTGGATCCAGTTCCTGGGGGTGGATCAGTGCGGGAGGTTCACCTGGGTGATGAGTCATCGGGGAGTGGGACACCGGATCGTGAGATGCAGTATCCCCTTCCCTGTATAACACCTTTACCTCATCATACCAGGTAGGATACTTGGGAAACAGCAGTTCGATGATGGCAGTTTGATGCGAGGAGAAAGATGGTGAAACGGAAAGGGATCATAAGGAGGTAAATTCCCTTGAGCTTTTCCACAATGAACTGTTACTCTCATGAAGTCTCGAAGAGAAAGTGTAAGACTAGGAAACCAGGCTGAGGAATCCTGCCTTTTGTGTTGGAGGTAGCTGGGCCCACCGGTGTTGATAATCAAGGCAGGGAGAATTGCCAGCTGCCGTAGTACTGTCTTAGGCTCCAACAAAAAAGTAGTGTCAATGACATCAGCACAGCTGGCGAGTTGGGGAGACCGATACAAGACCAGTCTGTGTTGAAACCAACAACTTTGTATGGTGAGTGCTGGAACGAATATTGTATGAAACGCGTGTGATAACCAATATGAGTAAAGTTGAACTGCAGATGAATTATACAACTTTGAAACCCAGATATCCAATATCTTTGACAGAGTGGTCCAGCACTGTGTGCATGCTCAATCGAAGGTCTCTGTAAGGGGTCCAGCTGAGAGTTAACAAAAGTGAAAGTGTGCCAAAGGATTGGGAATCAAAGTGGCCCTTCAACGGGTCAAGCAAATCCCTGGCCCAATCGAAAGTCTTCGATGTTGATACAGTAAAGAAAGTTGATGACAAAGTAGAGGAAGTTGGTCTGAACCCAACGGGGGAGATCAACTGAAGGTTTTGTGTTAATGCATGTTTGCGTTAAAATAGATAAATTGGTCCGAGCCCGGCAGAGGGTGACTGATTGAAGTTTTTGTGTTAGAACAGATCTCACCCCGGCAGAGGGGGGTCTGGGGTGAACCGTGAATCACCCGAGAAATAGGATACGTGGATATCCTAAGAAAATGGTGTCTATGTGAAAATGCATCTTTGTGTTAAAGTGTATCTGAGCCCGGCAAAGATGGATCCGTAGAGAACAGTCAATCACCTGAGAAAAGTGTGTATAGGAGAAAATTGAAAGGAAAGAAACTTTGTTTGTTGTATCATGCCCTCTGAAAGAATAGACTTTGAATGGCAAAAAGACTTTGGCACAGAAGGCCATAATGTTTTTGTTTTGAACCGCACCCTTGTGCTAGAGAAGCCAGAAACTGTACTAAGTTCAAGTGTGCCACCTTGTCTCGTGCTGAAACTGTGGGGAAAGGGAATCCAACGGTTTGAATATCCTGACATACCATTTCTTGAACATCTTTCTTTTGCAGAACATTGTTTCCCACACTATTTGTATATAGATGTAAGAATTGGCAACAGGCTTTTTAGAATAAGCCCCTTTATTTGACTGGACACTACTAGGACTGCACTATTATTTGATGGTTGTAGCTTGCTCCCATCTTTAAATTCAGGATAAATAGCTGTTTTCAAACCCAGTTGAAGTTCAATAAACATCCTTGAACTGTGGTCACTTGTGTCTTTTTTACTGTTGATACCATGTCTTCCTTACAATATATATTACATGGCCTACGGTAGCGGCCATGTAGTTATGGTTACGTTGCTAAACCCATAGGAAGAGCACTTTTTGGGCAGCTTATAACTTTGCTCCCCATTGACGAATCCTCACCAAACCTTGCCAAAAAAAGCATATGGCCCACTCTGAATTTTTTTGCAAAGTTTGGTGAGGTTTGGTCTGGGGATCAAGTTATAGGGGGGGGTCCCAAAATGTATTTTTTTCCCATAGACTGAATGGAGAAAAACATTTTTGTCGTGCCTACAGCCCAAACAGCTCAACGGATTTTCACCAAATTTGTGGAAGGAGCAGCATTTTTTTTTTGAACAACCAAAAAGTAGGTCTAAAGAAATGTGTGATATCTGTCACCTCCGCAGACACACTTCCCTGCTCGCTCCGCGGACAGGACACCGATTGGTTAACCGGCTTGCGTCATGTCCGCGGACATGCAACATGTTCGCTGATTGGCTGGGATGAAGCGTGACCTGCGTCACATTGTTTCGATGTGCCCGCCATATTGGATCTGTGGACGGCGGAGCGTGGAAGTGAGCATAAATCCAATTTTGGAGAGTGTGTAAGAGGGTGGGAGAGTAGGAGATGGGTTAAGTGCTGTATTTGTTTAGGTGGGAGAAGGCTGTGATGGGTTTGTGGTGTCTGCGGTCACTGTGGACATACTTAACACTGGGTGCACTACTGGCTGTTTTACTTTAGTATGATGTTCATTTTGGGTCGTTAGTAGAGCATTGGGTGAAAAAGGTATGTATTGAAGAGTTTGTGCATTGGTTGTAATTATTTTTTAGAATGTTAATTGAAGTGGATAGGTTTTGAGGTGGATGTATTATGTTTTTGGGTTGTGGTCATTTGGTAGGTGTTTGCTTCTATGGGTGTGTTATGCTGCAGTGGTTGTGGCCAGGGCCTAGAGTCTTGGGTGCATGGCCAAAGGACTGTAGGCCTTCGGCCATGCACCCAAGACTCTAGGCCCTGGCCACAAACCCTGCAGCAGACCACACACATTCTACCAAAGATTTGGACTGTTGTAAGTGGGCTGCTTCGAGGATATGTTTGCAAAAATGTGAATAGTGATTGGCAGTAGTGTAATAGTGCTTGTATGGTAGTGAGATGCTGTGTGTTTGTTAGATTGTGTTCCGAATGTTGGTATTCAAGACTGTAGGCATTTTCGGTTGTATTTATTGGTGAGGTGTTCTTTTGCATGATTGTGTTATGTTGCAGTGTTTGAGAGTTCAATTATTATGTACTTACAGTTTCCTTTGTTGAGGCTGTATGTAGAGCTTTGACAGGCCATGCAGTCAAGATTGTGGGGATTGGCAACGAGCACTGCAGCATAAAATACCCATGGAAGCAAACATTTTGGATTGTGGTCTGTGGTCAGGTGTTGGCTTGAATGGATGTGTTAGGCTGTGGTGTTTGTGAGTCCAATCATTATATACTTACTGTTTGAGTTTTTGTGGTTCTATGCAGTTTTTTCATGACATGGGTAATTGGAGCAGAAATTATTTTTCAATCTCTGTGATAAAATAAAAGATCAGATGTTAGTGTAGGGAGTTTATAATGAGTTATGGCATTGCATAGTAGATATTTCTGTATTTTGTGAACCCTCATAGTTAGTACTTTAGTAGTACTATGGTTCAAACCAGTGTACTGTGCAATGTGCTCAGTTCCTGTGTTTGTTTATTAAATCATTGGGTCTGTGGGGGAAGAAAATCCATGCTGGATTAAAAAAAAAAAAATCTATGTTGTGGTGCAATATATTTATTTCATTGATTTCAGTAGGAGGAATTGAATAGGTGTATGTTTTTTGATTTGGACGTGGTAGTAGTATTCTTGGAATTAGATAGCAGTTGGTATATTCTATTTGTTTATTTCTTTTTCCATGTTAGTGGTATTCATCTGTCTGTTGGCTTGTTGCAGATTTTTAGGGCAGTTAGATACCTGTTGGCGATTTCTATCTTTTTATTTCGTGTTACATTTTAGTGGTGTTCATTTATCTGTTTCCTTGTTGCAGAATCTTGGGCAGTCATATACCTGTTGGCATATTCTAACTGTTTATAGTTTTGAAGTTGAAGTTTTGTTTATGTTCATGCACAGATTAGTTAGAACATTTTGGTTTTAAGAATATTAAGTAAGTGTTTACAAAATTTGCTGGTAATCTCTGTTTTAGAGTAATGGTGGTATCATTACATTCAAACCATACACATTTCTTTTTTTTATATATATGCCGTGTAGAGACTTACATTGGTTGTGGCTCCTGCATGGTAGATTATACCTATGGTTGTGAAGGTTTTCTTACCAATTGATACTTGTCCATGTGTGAATCCAGTCAGCTTGCAGTTATTTTTGGTACCATCTGCATTGTAACGTAAAAGCATTACTATTACATATTTACTATGTCTGTATTTGTAACGTGGAGCGATTATCTGCATTGCAGGTAGTACATAATCTGCTATGGTTTGCATTTCGTACAAGTTGCTGAAATGGAATGGATTCACAGTTGGGTATGGATACATATACAAAGTGTTCATTAGGAACTTCTTCTTGTACTACATGGCTGCAAAGAGTGCATGTTTGTTTCCACATGTATGAAATCTGGAGGATTTCATTTACGGGTATGTTTTTGTTTTCTAGTACTTGTAGTAAGTACATTAGAAATTCCTGTGGATCTTCTTGTGAGTTTATAGTGAAATTTGACCATTCCAGCACAGTAGTCCAATTCCTGCCTTATTCCAGAAACACTTTTGTGTTGTCAGGATTGTTGGTTGCATTTCTATGAAGAACTAACGACTGCAGACACAATTGGTCTTTACCATGTAAGTAAATGTCAATAATTGGTGGCAATTGGAATAGAATATTTATTGCTACATTTGCGTAGCAATTTACACCAGTTGTATTTGAAAATTTGAATGCACCTGACAGTTCTGTATCCAAGTCATTTGTTCGGAGTGCGCGTTGCCTCTTTGAAGAGGTAGTTGAGTTACTTTGAGCAGTAGATTCTTCTTTGGTTTTGGTCCTTGATGGAGTGTTAGCTTCTTTTACTTTCTTTGGAGGAATTGTTGTGAGTTCCTGAATCGTTTCAGTCTGAAGTAGTTTTCTTTTACAATGTTTTGCTTTTTGCAGAACAGGATAGGTTTTTAGATGGGGTGTAGAGTGAACAGAGTCTATTGTATTCTAAAATGCAAGGAATATTATCATTTACTTTACTTGCATCAAAGTGGATTAGAAATAGTCTGTCAAGTGTACATAAGCGTGATAGTGTTACATAGCTCATGCCTTCTTTAAAGACGGTCCTAGCAATATCTATCAATGCTTTATCTAGGGTAAGACCTTGTGATTTGTGAATGGTGACGGGCTATGCTAGAGTTAGAGAAAAATGTTCTCTGTGTACAAGAAAAGAAAAAGAAGGAAGCAGGCTGTTGATTGTCCTATCCTTTTAACTTCTGATAGTTTGTCAAAGAGAATATTGACAAACTGAATGTTGTTGTCAAGTGGGTATGTTTGAAAGCCAACAACTGTACCAAGTGCTCCATTAACTATTCCTTGGTCCAGATCAAGGTTACCTTTAAGCATTACTCTACAGTTTAAAGATAATTTTAATATTTTCTCCAAACCATCTGTTAGAAATCGAGTTTTCTAAGGTATTTAGTCTTGTTGTGGCTTGTTGACAAATGGGTAGTGTCATACCATGTAAGTCCAGTTTGTCTGTGGAACAAATTTCAACTATTGGTTGCATTTCTTTTTTCAACATTGTTTCCTTGAATTGTGCACAGCTTGTAAGAGTTGGCATCAAGAGCCTACAGTTTACATTTGTGCGTGCTAATTGTTCCATGACATCAGTAGCACATGAGTAATGGACATAGAGTGCATGGATATGCCTGGTTTTTAATATAGATTGTGCTTCTTGAGATAGTATGCCAGCTCTAATACTTTAAAAAATATGTTGGCGTATGTGAGGTCTGCAGTTTTCAGTTAATTCTCTGTATTGCAAAGGTTGACATTTCTTATGCTGCCAAGAGTTTTACGGCACAGTTTGTGCCCTAAGCTTTTAAAAATAGGTTCACCTTTCACTGGTGTTAATTGAAGAAGATCTCCGAAAACAATAATGTGTTTTCCTCCAAAGAGCTCTTCGTAGTCTGTTTTGAGGACCTCTTGTAATCTGAGGTGAATCAACGCCAACATTAGGTTGGAGACCATGCTCACCTCATCTATTAGCAGCATTTCCATTTGTTTGTAAACTCTGCGTAGTTCCATTGCAGCTTCTGTAGAAAGCTTGTAATAGTCTAATTTGTTTTGTGTTCTACTCGAAGGAGTAGTAATCAGTGTAAAGTGACACCGCCTACATTGTAGGCAGCTAAACCTGTGGGGGCAGGAACAACAGCTGACAGTTTGTTGTTTGTCAATTCATGGAGGAACTTGCTGATGATTTTGATTAAGAATGTTTTCCCTGAACCAGCTTGACCACTCCCGTATAGCATTATAGGTTTGTAGTCTTGGCAGGTACAGTTTTTACTTTCATGTTGCACACCATGTTCAATTTGATTTGTTACTTCTTGGAAAATGCTATGCTGCTCATTGTTTTGCTGTGATTTCAGTACAGCAAAGTCTTCTGTAGCTTGTTCATGTGACAAATGGTGTTTTCTACTTCTGTCATGGCTAATTCTGCCTCATGTGCTATTAGTTGCTGTCCAAGTGTTTCTTGGCTTCCTGTTACAGAAGGTTGACTACTGTCAGGAGTGTCCACATCTACTTCGGCCTGGAGTTCTTCTTTGTGTAGCTGTTCATTGTGCAACATTGTTTGTTACTGTGTAAAGTTTAACAGGGTAATTTATAGAAATTCACACAAGTGGCGCACGCGACTGGCGCACAGCATGCCCGTGTGAATGTCTGCGCTAAAATCGATTTCCGCGCACAGCGTATTCATGGATTTTCGCATCCAAAACCAGCCGTGGCGCAGCGACCCTGCAGCAGCGCCAGTTACGCCCCCAAGAACGCCCTCACGCAAGGAAAAGCCTTCAAAATCCCCAAATAATCGCAAAGGGCTGCACTAACCCTGGACCAGTTCACAGGGCTGGCAAACAGCAAACGCCAAGCGGGGAACGTGTATTTCAGTGGTTCGCGTGAAGTTCCACACGCGATTGTCCTGTGTACGTGTGCATTAGGGGTGCGCGGGAAGTATCACACGCAAAATCAGCAGGGTACGTGTATTTCAGGGGTGCGCGGGAAGTATCACACGCAATCCCAGCAGGGTACGTGTATTTCAGGGGTGCGCGGGAAGTATCACACGCGATTTCAGCAGGGTACGTGTATTTCAGGGGTACGCGGGAAGTTCCACACGCGATTGGCCCTGTGCAAGCAGGGTACGTGTATTCCAGGGGTGCGTGGGAAGTTCCACAAGCGATTTCAGCAGGGTACGTGTATTTCAGGGGTGCGCGGGAAGTTCCACACGCGATTTCAGCAGGGTACGTGTATTTCAGGGGTGCGCGGGAAGTTCCACACGCGATTCCATCAGGGTACGTGTATTTCAGGGGTGCGCAGGAAGTTCCACACGCGATTGGCCCCATGCAAGCAAGGTACGTGTATTCCAGGGGTGCGCGGGAAGTTCCACACGCGATTTCAGCAGGGTACGTGTATTTCAGGGGTGTGCGGGAAGTTCCACACGCGATTGGCCCCGTGCGAGCAGGGTACGTGTATTTCAGGGGTGCGCGGGAAGTTCAACACGCAATTGGCCCAGTGCGAGCAAGGTACGTGTATTCCAGGGGTGCGCGGGAAGTTCCACACGCAATTTCAGCAGGGTACGTGTATTTCAGGGGTGCGCGGGAAGTTCCACACGCGATTTCAGCAGGGTACGTGTATTTCAGGGGTTCTGGGGGAGTGCTACACGTGAATTGGCCGTGTGGGTCCTCCCAGGTGTTCGCTGTACAACCTCCACAGCCCCTGCAGGCAGCCCACACCACGGGGGACTACCCTGCACCCCTGCTCATGTCCCGCAGGCAGCCCATCCACCATGGGCATGCCCCCCAGCCAACCCACATGTCACCTTGCACTACTGATCAACAATGCATGCCTCCCAGCACCCCCCAGCAGTCAGGGGCACATTCCACCAGGCCCCCACTCTTGTCTCCCTGCACCCCACCCCCCAGCAGTCAGGGGCAGCCTCCACCAGGCCCCCACTCCTGTCTCCCTGCACCCCCACCCCCCAGCAGTCAGGGACACCCTCCACCAGGCTCCCACTCCTGTCTCCCAGCACCCCCACCCCCCAGCAGTCAGGGGCACCCTCCACCAGGCCCCCACTCCTGTCTCACTGCACCCCCACCCCCCAGCAGTGCAGGGGCAGCCTCCACCAGGCCCCCACTCATGTCCCCTATTACCCCCACCCCCCAGCAGTGCAGGGGCAGCCTCCACCAGGCCCCCACTCATGTCTCCCACCCCCCAGCCACCAGGGGCAGCCTCCACCAGGCCCCCATTCATGTCTCCCACCACCCCCGCCCCCCAGCAGTGCAGGGGCAGCCTCCACCAGGCCCCCACTCATGTCTCCCACCCCCCAGCCACCAGGGGCAGCCTCCACCAGGCCCCCACTCATGTCCCCTATTTCCCCCACCCCCCAGCAGTGCAGGGACAGCCTCCACCAGGCCCCCACTCATGTCCCCATGCACCCCCACCCCCCAGCAGTGCAGGGGCAGCCTCCACCAGGCCCCCACCCATGTCTACCATCACTCCACCCCCCAGCAGTGCAGGGGCAGCCTCTACCAGGCCCCCACTCATGTCTCCCATCACCCCCACACCCCAGCCACCAGGGGCAGCCTCCACCAGGCCCCCACTCATGTCTCACACCACCCCCACCCCCCAGCAGTGCAGGGGCAGCCTCCACCAGGCCCCCACCCATGTCTACCACCACCCCCACCCCCCAGCAGTGCAGGGGCAGCCTCCACCAGGCCCCCACTCATGTCCCCATGCACCCCCACCCACCAGCAGTGCACGGGCATCCTCCACCAGGCCCCCACCCATGTCTACTACCACCCCCACCCCCCAGCAGTGCAGGGGCAGCCTCCACCAGGCCCCCACTCATGTCTCCCATCACCCCCTCCCCCAAGCCACCAGGGGCAGCCTCCACCAGGCCCCCACTCATGTCCCCTATTACCCCCACCCCCCAGCAGTGCAGGGGCAGCCTCCACCAGGCCCCCACCCATGTCTACCACTACCCCCACCCCCCAGCCTACAGGGGCAGCCTCCACCAGGCCCCCACTCATGTCTCCCACCCCCCAGCAGTGCAGGGGCAGCCTCCACCACGCCCCCACTCATGTCCAACTCATGTCTCCCACCACCCCACCCCCCAGCAGTCATGGACACCCTCCACCAGGCCCCCACTCCTGTCTCCCTGCACTCCCACCCCCCAGCACTGTGGGGCACCTGCCAGCAGGCCCCCACTCATGTCCAACTCATGTTCCCCTGCACCCCCACCCCCCAGCACTGTGGGGCACCTGCTAGCAGGCCCCCACTCATGTCCAACTCATGTTCCCCTGCACCCCCAGCCCCAGCACTGTGAGGCACCTGCCAGCAGGCCCCCACTCATGTCCAACTCATGTTCCCCTGCACCCCCACACCCCAGCACTGTGGGGCACCTGCCAGCAGGCCCCCACTCAAGTCCAACTCATGTTCCCCTGCACCCCCACCCCCCCAGCACAGTGGGGCACATGCCAGCAGGCCCCCACTCATGTCCAACTCATGTTCCCCTGAACCCCCACCCCCCAGCACTGTGGTGCACCTGCCAGCAGGCCCCCACTCATGTCCAACTCATGTTCCCCAGCCAACATGTCATCACAATCTATATCCCTGGTCCTTATGGTAAGCCTCCAAATGCAAAACACCCACCCGAGTATTGCATCCACCCACTCAGAAATGGCAATAACATGATAGAACAGCAATTGCAAGTTTGGAAACAAACACATGTCCCTCACATACACCCAATGGGTGTCAGTGAATCTCAAAACCCCTATCATGATATGCATGAAACCAATGAGATGATACTACACATTGAAGTTTGATAAAAAAATATGTATTAAAGGAAACATGAATTGAATCAAAAATAAACAGAAATGGGAATGTAAAAAAAGTTAAAAGAAGCATGTGCGTGAAAAAATGCAAAACCAAAAATCAGAATTCAAAGGAATAGTGTCCAAAGTCACAGTCCACAAAAGAAAATCCAATGGGAAATTATGATATGATATGATATAAGGCATTTGTAACGCGCCTATACACAAGTGTTTCAAGGAGCGACGAGGCAGGGAGGGGGGAACAAGGGGAAGACAGACAACGATCCTACTAGGCCAGGTGTCATTCAGACCGCGCAAGTGCAGGGGTAGGGGGAAGGGAAAAAGTGCAAGGGGAAGGGGGAGGGGGGGAGTGCAGTACAAATAGTAGAATAGAAATAAAATAATAAATAAATAGGGCCAGCTGGTGGCAAGTGCAAGGTAAGTGCAGACAAGTGCTGGGGGGGGGCGCTGTAGTGATACAGAGACAGACCCGCAGTGCAGGGGTTGCCAGGGAGGCAGTGCAAGTGAAGAGTGACTGGGCCCAGGACCGAGGTCGGTGAATGCAGAATCAGTGCAGTTATGGTGAAGAATTTAGCAGGGGAGAGGGAGAGAGAAAGCAGAAGTGAAGAGGAAGGTTTTGAGGTGCTTCCGGAACCGGAGATGGTTCTCCTCAAGTTTCAGGGAGGCAGGAAGGCTGTTCCAGAGGGAGGCTCCTGCCGCGGAGAGAGATCTACCCCCAGCTCGTTGCTTCGAGAAGCGGCTGACCCTGAGGGAGTTGGAGACGGATGAGCGTAGGGCTCGGGAAGGAAGATATTTAGGAAGAGAGAGTTGAAGGTATTTAGGCCCCAGGCCCCAGAAGGTCTTGTGGACAATGCAGAGGGTTTTGAACTTAATCCTCGCAGCCACTGGGAGCCAGTGTAGAGATTTCAGTCCTGGAGAGATACGGTCCCTGGGCTTGAGGCCAAGGACAAGTCTCGCAGTTCTGTTCTGGATGAGTTGCAGAGGGCGGAGAGTGGAGGCAGGCAGATTAAGATAGAGGCTGTTACAGTAGTCCAGCTTCGAGAGAACCAGGGCTCGGGAGACAGTGAGCTTCTGGGGGAAGTAGAGGAAGGGAAGAATAACTCTGAGGAGGTGCAGCTGCTAATGTGACTTCTTAGAGACATCAGATATATGAGGAGAGAAGGAGAGTGTGGAGTCGAAGATGACCCCGAGGTTTTTTGCCTTGCAGGTAGGAGCAGGAAGAGGGCCAAGAGAGGCCGGCCAGAGAGCTGCAGGGAAGGAGGGAGTGGGTGTGCCAATGAGTAGTAGGATCTCAGTCTTACTAGCATTAAGGCAGAGGTCATTGGCAGCACACCATTCCTGGATAGCAGACAGACAGTCAGAGATGAGGGAGGGAGAGGAGGAGGCCGAGGGTAGCCTGAAAATGAGCTGGGTATCGTCCGCATAGCACTGAAAGTTGGGGCAGAGGGCGGCGATGCGGTGGGCAAGGAGTGCCAGATACTGGTTGAACAGCCAGGGAGAGAGATTAGATCCCTGGGGAACGCCACAGGTGGAGAAAAAGATGTCAGAGAGGAAGGACCCAAGTTGGACCTGGGAGGGTCGATTGGAAAGGAAAGAGGTCAGCCAAGCCAGAGCCTGACCAGTGATACCCAGGTTATCACGGAGACGGTTGAGCAGGATGGCATGGTTGACAGTGTCAAAGGCAGAAGAGAGATCGAGCAGAATGAGAACACACGGAGTGTTGGAGTCGAGGTTCAAGAGCAGGTCCTCACGGATGTTCAGGAGAGCAGTTTCCGTGCTTCTGGCCGCTCTGAAGCCAGATTGATGGTCATGGAGACTATCAACAGCTTCAGCATGGAGGTTAAGCTGGGAGATGGCCATTTTCTCCAGGAGCTTGCCCAGGAAGGGAGTGATGGAGATTGGGCGATAGTTAGCCGGACAGGAGGGGTCGGCAGAGGGTTTCTTAAGGAGAGGGTGCACAAGGGAGTGCTTGAGGGGGGATGGGAAGACTCCAGAGGCGAAGGAGTGGTTGCAAAAGTCAGCCAGGGCAGGAGCCAGGGAGTCGATGTGGTCCTTGATAGTTTTGGAGGAACAGGGGTGAATCTGTTTAGACGAGACTTTCATAGATCGGACTTGTCTGGAAACCTCGTCAGCAGAAAAAAGGGGAAAGGCAGAGAAGGAGGGAGGAGGGGTGGCTGCAGAATGGCTAGAGGAAGAGCAGGGAAGAGAGGGGGGAGGTGATAGGAGGAGAGTGAGGACAGGATGTCCTGAGTTTTAGAGATGAAGTGGGAGGCCAGTGCAGTGCAGAGGGCCTGGGAGGGGACAGGAGAGGTAGAGACTGCAGCAGAGTTGGCAAGCTCCTTGCAGATTTTAAAGAGTTCAGCCGAGTTGTTAGATGCCGCAGAGATGCGGGCTTGGATAAGGGCTCTCTTCTTGGTGAGAACAGAGAGACGGTATTGCCTTTGGAGCAGGCGGCGGGCCAGTTTGTCAGAGGATGAACATGAAGCACGCCATTTCCTCTCTGCCACCCTGCACTTGCGTTTTAGGGTGACGAGATCCGAATCCTACCAGGAGTTACATTTGGCTTCGGGGTTCAGGCGGATTTTCATGACGGGGGCAAGGATATCAAGAGTATCAGATATAGCAGAGTGGAGCCAGGAGAGGGCTGTGTCAGGGTGGGAGTCAGCCGAAGGGGGAGGGGGAGGGGCGAGAAGGTGGCAGCGAAAGCCGCAACTGACACGCGCTTCATGGGTCGGATGACCGAGAAGGTTGGTGGCAATGATGAGGGTGGCTTTGCCTGTGGGGTAGGGAGGGTGAGGTGGGTGGATAGGAGAAAGTGATCACTCCAGGAGAGAGGAGTGGAGAGAGGGACAGAGAGGGGAAGGTCAGAAGAGATCAGAGCATCAGGAGTGTGCCCTGCAGAATGAGTAGGCCCAGACGGGAGAATAGAGAGTGAGAGAGAGTCGCAGAGGTCACGAAAGAGTCCAGTGGGGGGGACAGGAAGCATCTAGGTGGATGCTGAAGTCACCAAGAAAGAGGAGTTGAGTGGTAGAGGACAGGAGTGAGGAGGAGAGGTCAGCCCACTCAGAGAGGAAGGAGGAAATTTGACCAGGTGGCCGATAGATAGTAGCCATGGTAAGGGAATGGCTAGGAGAGAGAGAGAGTCGGCAGACAAGACATTCAAAAGAGGAGTAGGTCTGCGTAGAAGTGACAGTGGCAGGAATCCACTCAGGGAAGATAAGGGCCAATCCCCCCCCTGCACGGTTGGGTCTGGGCAAGGAGAGGATCTTGTAGCCATCAGGTAGGAGTGTGTCAAAGCTGGTGACAGAGCTGGCCGTGAACCATGTCTCAGTAAGACCGAGGACGTCAAGGTCCAGTTCCTCAAGAAGGTGACAGATATCAGAGGAATGCCTGATGGCAGAGCGAGCGTTGAGTGTGGCAATGTGGAGAAGGTTGCCATCCTTGAAGGATTTCCGGGGAGGGGTACAGATCAGAGGTAATCTGAGGTAATTATAATTGAAAGCCATTGCTCCATGGGTAAATTGTAAAAAGAAAAGAAAATCCAACAATGAAATATGTACAGGTGAACAAGCCAGGGTCCATGATCCCAACAAAAGAAATTAAACCTATCTAACAACACTACCTAATAAAAAATAACTATATACAAAAATGTGGCCCATTGTCCAAAAGGTCCAAAGAAAATGCAAAAACATAGGAAACCTAACACTAACTACATAATTATTTACTTGGGCAGCAGGCTAGTCCAACGGCTCACTGGATGTTGTCATGGGCCAGGGCATCATCAAACTCCTGTTCAATGGTTTGGAGGCGGGCATGTTCCCTGGCCCCGAGGTCTCTCAGGGATAAAGCAGTGTCCAGCTCCAACTTCCTGCGAAGACCCTCGAGGCACTCAGCCCGCCTCAGCGCCCTCCGCATGGACTTCTCCGCCCTGACCATTGTGAGCCATTTCTCCTCTGCCTGCTGCCACTCCGCACCTATCTGCTGGCCCAACCGCTCCCACACGGAAGCCACTCCCATTCCAGGGTTCTCCTGCCCTCCGGCCGATGCCTGCACCCCTGATGTTGATGGCCCCGAGCCATGATGCCTCCCACGTCGAGCCTGCCGCTGCCTCCGACGCAACTGCCTGTGCCAGCACGACGGCATCCAGGCTGATGGAATCCACCGACGCCGTCGTGCACGTGCCCTGCCCGAGGATGCTGTGACATCCTCCATCTGCTGGGGTCCAGTTGCTGGTGTGTCCACCCCTGCTGGACCTCCGTCTCCCGTCTGTGGCAGGGATGGGATCCCCACTGAGCCGGCTGCATTGGTCGGGGCAGGTCCACAGGGGGCCCTGGTGGCATCTGGGCCGGAAGACGGCATGGAGAACGACTGGTGCATAGTCTCCACAGAGGAGGAGAGGGTCGCCAGATTGGCCGTCACATGTAGGAAACCCCCGACCATGGCCGATCCCAACTGGGCCACGTCGGCACGGTGCTCTCCGTGATGACGTGCATGCTCCTCCCGGGAAGCACGCACCTCATCACGAATTGTGCCTGTGCGCAACGCAACAGCAATCAGGACCTTCTCCATACGGCCAGGGGTCCCCTCGTCCGCAGGTGGAGGGGAGTCAGATGACATGGACATCCCCCCTACCTGCGGACGGGCCTTGGATGGGGCATCCCTGCTGGTGCATGGTGGTGCAGTCACAGTGTCAGGGACAGTGACATGCACAGGCCCCTCCACGGCGACCTCTGCTGCCTCCTGCCCCTGGACTGCAACACTTGCACCAGCAGGGATGCCCCCACCAGGCCCCATGTGTGCCTCAGTAGCGGCCGCCTCCTCCTCTGTGGAAACCACCAACCTGGATGGCTCCACCCCGTCTTCCGCCGTTGCAAGCCCCTCTGGGGGCTCACCCACTCCTTCCGCTGCAGCCGTGGGGGCATCACCGCTGCTTTGCTCCACAGAGCCGTCTCCTCCCTCTTCTTCACGTGGCGCTGTGTAGAGGGAGACATAGAACACAATCATCAGGGTACTGTACAATGGTCCCCTAGACAGGAAGCAATAGCAGATGAGTGGCACTGTCAAAGATCACTTCCATCATGTCCCTCCACAACACATGGCTCAGTGCAGGTAAAACACATGCGGTAACAGGCATGGTGCATGCTATGGACATTAGCATACATGTCCAAGTGATTCTTGAAACATACACTGTTGTTTTGGAACTCACATGCATCATGGGCCATGCCTATCACATGCACACACTTCACCCTAGTTTCATCCATCTGGCCTCATACACCACAGACACAGTGGATACAAGGATGACTAGGCTGAATCAGTGAACCTGAACATTGCGACAGACATGTGTCATGCATCCCTGGCATTCACAAGTCACAGACACGCAGACATGGACAGCATACATGTACAGCATACATGTACATGGCATCAGCACCCATCCCTCACCCATGTCCAGGAACAGAGACTGGCATGCTTTCATGTGGCCATTCCGCATAGGGCAACCTATGTTGCATTTGAACACATGCACCAACCGTGTGGTTCACACATTACTGGTCTCACATGCATGATGTCCCTGCACACACACATGCATACATGGCCTATGTCACACATACAGGCAAGTATCAGACAACCAGCACACTGCGACATGCCCTGTCTCACACAGCAATGCTTGGCCACTTACCTCTCAACTCCAGACGGGTCTGCCTCTCAAGGATCTGGGCGTGGAGCACTGGGCCTACGCGTTCCAGGACCCTCATCTGGATGGTACTCATGCGGCCCCTACCCCCCTCCACGAGGCGCCGGGCCTTCAAGAGGGTCCTGGACCTGCAGTCATCCCAGCGCTTCTTGACATGTTGGTAGTCGCGGACTGCCACCCCCTCCACGTTGATGGCAGTCACGATGTCCGTCCAGATCCAAGTCCGTCCTTCCTTGTTGGCGCACTTACTTCCGAAGAGGGCATCATACTGCCCCAGGACTTGCTCCACCAGGACACCAACTTCGGTGGCAGTGAAACTGGTGCCCAACTGCCTCTCTGGCCGGGCGGTGCCAGTGGTGCCAGATGTTGCAGTGCCCGACATGGCAACCCCAGAGGCAGGAGTGGGTGGACAACTGGGTCCTGGGGCTGGGCTGTGGAGCGATGGTATCCCAGTCGGGAGCCTTCTGTTCCAGAAGGGGTGGACACAGCAAATGGACCCCTGCTGATGGCTGATGTGCAGGCACCAAATGGCAGGGCACGGTGGCAGCAGGCAGGCAGGCAGGCAGCAGCAGATGGCTCGTGGGAGGCTGCTTGGGGCTCTGGGGGGCAGTAATTCGGCCTTTTGGGCAGGAGCGTGGTCTTCCGTGTGCTTACGCATGGCCAGCTTGATACTGAGTGATTTGACACGTGAAAATCCTGCACGTCTGCATGTAAATCGAGGAAAGGCCCTTAGCGCTTGTGCACATCAGCAGGCATATGCGATTTCATTGGACCAAAAGCCCTTAGCGCGTGAGCGCGTCTGTGACGTGAGGCGCGCGGGTGTTTCCCTCATTACACGTGATGACAGAGCACATGTGGATTTCCACCAATCGCGTGTGGAACTTCCTGCGCACCCCAGAAATACACATACCCAGGCCAATCGCGTGTACGCTCACTTCCCTCCGATTACACGCGATGACACTCGGACGTGCAGTTTTGCCACGTGTGCTCGCATATGCGATTTCATTGGCCCAAAGGCCACCATGCGCAGCTGTGACGTCACGCGCATAGCCGTAGAGAATGGCGCGTGTAAAAATGAAGAGATACACGTCCGAGTGTCAAAGCGCGTAATTGGTGGAAATGGCCTCATCGCGTATGCGCGTCTGTGACGTGTGTGTATAAAAGGTACGTGTAGAACGCCATTTCCTTGTACGTGCTTTTCATGGAGAGCGAGTGGGTGAAATCTGTACTTCTTGTCGGTTCACACGCGATTTACTTCACGGCGTTTCCAGTTCGTACTCCCTGTTACCTCTGACAGCTTTTTCTCTTTTTCCTGAGCCTGTTTCCTCAAACAGCGTTCCCTACTACTGTTGTCCTGTTTCCTCAGACAGCGTACAATTCTTCTTTTGGCGGGGGTGTTGACAACGCGCACACGCGCATATTTTTCACGCTTTTGTTCCTGGCAGACGGTGAGTCGCGCACGTATTTAACATCTGTGCTTGCCCCGTGTGTCGCGTACCCCTTCAGAGGTCATTCTAGGCTGCGTGTGACACGCATACATTCATTCTTGTGTTCCTGGATGCCACAGCGTAGTGCAGGTTTATTTTTCCATGCACGTGGTCTAGGAGGGGTTGCGTGCACCTTCACTTTTTTGGGGTGCTTGTGCGTTGTGTGACCCGTCATCTTTCCCCAGGGGTGACATACAGCCTTGCTAGAGCACTAGGGTACGATTACCATCTGGTACCCAACCCCTTTGTCCCCCAATTGCCCAGGACAATAGTTCACATCGACTCCCATATGCACAATAACATCAGTGCCATGGCTGGGAGGTGACCAAGCCGTAAGGGTGGCAAAGGTGGCCAAGCCCCAGGTGGTGGCTGTGGTGGATCCAGTAGGGGACGTGGCCGTGACTTGCAGGGTGCCCCTACCCCCCATGTGTGGAGGAGCAGTCAGGGACACCCATGCCCCCCCAACCCCCTGGTTGAGGTTACCGTGGCTGACACCATCCATGCTCAGCCCTTGTTGGACCAGCCCACTGTGGAACCAGACCTGGCACAGGGTGACTCCATGGCTAACTTCCAGGTCAGCAGGTCTAGGCCACGTTCCCCGGTGAACGTTGGTGTCATCAGGCAACGTGGATCAGGGGCAGCTAGGTCATCTGCTGCCCCGTGTAGGCAGGCTGGGGAGGCTGCAGGGGCAGCTGCGGCTCCATCCACCCCATCTCTCTCACACCCATCCAGGACCGTGTCGGTCCAAGTCCATCATGCTGACATTCCCCCTGACACCATCACACTTGAGATAATGCCTGCACCAACTCCCATGCTGAGTGTGCAATCCCACGCTCCTGCCCCTAGTGTCCAGAGCGGCGTAGGACACTCAGGATCCCCACCACCTTCCAAGCGGAAGAGGAAGAGTGCTCGTCCAGTAGAGGCTGATGCCCCAGACGCGGCTACACAGTCCGGCCCGTCAAGGAAGCCCAGCTTCAATGAGGCCGAACTGAATGCACTTGTAGAGTATGTGTCCGCACATGACCACAAAATGGTGATTGTTGCAGGATCCAAGACCACACCTGCACAACGTCAGGCACACTGGCAGACCATTGCGGACATCGTAAGTGCCCTTGGAATCGTGAGGCGCACAGCTAATGAATGCTACAAGCGCTGGAATGACCTGAAGCGCAGGGCAAAGAATAAGCTGGCCTCAAGTCATGCCGCAACTCTAGTGACTGGAGGTGGGTCTCCAGCAGACGACATAGAACTCCCTCCACATGAGCAGGTTGCTGGGACCTACGTCACGGAGGAACAGATCCAAGGCATGGGAGAACTGGCAGATTACGAGGCATTGTCCGGTGAGTGCACATGCGTGTGTGTGTCATCCATGTGCACTGTGTGTGTGGGAGGGCTTCTGTTTGGGTGCCAGGGGAAGGTGTGTGTGCCTGAGTGGTTCGGCTCACCCATGTGCCTCTTCCTATACATTCTTGGCAACAGCATTTGGGTATAGCAGCATCCCTTCGGCCAACATTAGACATCCAGCCCTGTCATCTTGCCACAACACTGTTGCTTATTTACCTCTGTTTATTTAGGCAGATTGTTTGCATACCACCACTTTTACTCGGGATTTCTCAGTCCTATTGTCACATGTTTGACAGGGCTATGGTACAGTGGACTGGCTCAGTTTCGTGGACATGATTAGTTTGGACATTTTTGACTGGCAGCTGCAGGTTAAACATTTGAACCATTACAATAAAAATAATCAATTATATGAGCAAACTGGACTGAATGAACAATTGGTGACCTCCTCTCCCTCTTCACTTCATGGCTAGGGTACATGCCATCTGTGTGATGGCATGTGTATTTGACCTGCCAATCACTGGCCAATGTGTGATGCCACTGCTAGGCAGCATGCAGCAAATGTGTTCATCTTCCATCTTGGTGTCATCAATGTGTGCCATCTGCCTCCCCATCACACGCAGTGACGGTGCATGCATGGGAGTGTTTTAGTCATGTGGGACATGTGTCAATCAAGTACTGTTTCTGTAGCCTCTCAGCCCTAATTGTGTGCCATAGTGCTAATGCCTGTTTCCATTTGTTTTCTTTTATGTCTTTGCAGGGGAAGACGCACTTGATACTGCTGGGGTTGTGGAGATGGTGCAGACCCAGGAGGGCTCTGAGGGCTGACCGACCACCAGTGAGGGACGTGGTGTGGTGGTGGGTGAGAACCCACAACTGCTGCAGGTCATGCTCTCAAGGGGTGTCTCTGGCTGCACCTCCCCCGAGCTGTACTCAGGTGTCGATTCGGATGATGAGACCTACGTGCCGTCGCAGGTGAGTGTTCCTGGGAGGGATTCTGTTCTGTCTGACCCACCTGCACCAGGGTTAGAACCCTCAATGGGGATGTCAGTGTTGGCAGGTACGCCTTTGGTGGTTACGGATGCAGGGTCACACTCCGCAACATCTGATCCTGTTCCTGGGCCAGCAGATCAGAGGGGGAATGCAGTCCTGCAGCCTCAGGCAGTGCCGGCACAGCAAGGCGCAGTTCGCCTTGCCCCAGACAGGTGTGGTGCCCGCCGACGTGGTGGCCGTACGCCACCTGGCAATACCGCATGGGAGCAATCCATTTACGGTATGGCAACCCAACAGGCAGCATCATCAGAGATGATGGCTCAGGCCATGGATAGGGTGGCCACTTCCATTGTCCCCCCCGAAAGGCTGATGGAGCGACTACAGCAGGCAACCGACTTCATCTGCCAGTCACACGGAGGACATGTTGGCGTCCAACAGGGACAGACGGGCGGCACTGGCGACTCTGTGGGAAGCCATCTCCATAGAGTCCCAGGGCCACAGGGAAGCCCTGAGGCTGGAACTCCTTCACCTCAGGACGACTCTTGTTGAGCTTGAGGCTTCAACAAACTGAAGGACAGAACAGCAGCTGGAGTGTCTCACCCGTACGCTCTCAGCTGAGATGCAGGCAACTAGGGCGGAGGTCCGGGCATCCCGTGAGTTGTTGCATGGGGACCTCCGCACACTTATCCTCCAGAACGAGACCTACCACACCTGCATGCTTGCAGCCATGGAGGAACAGACTAGGGCTTTGCCTGGGCTGCCTCCCATAGTGCCACCACCTCCTGATGCAGCTGCAGAGGGTGAGGATAGCGACAGCAGTGATACTCCCACAATAGGGTAGCCGTGTAGGCCATGAGCCCATGGAGGTGTTTTATTTTTCGCAAGATCCACACAGGTGGGTTTTGGTTTGCACCCTGTCCTCTGACCTCCTGGGTGGCCTCCCCCATGCCCCTATACCCCACCCCCCCCCAGACTTTTTTTTTTTTTTTTTGGGAGAGTGTGTGGCCTTGTGGCTCCCGTGTGCATACGCTGCATTGTGGCTGGGCACATGCAGGCTTGTCATGGATTTGGTTCAGATGCTTGGGTTTTTGTGACACACACACCCCTCCTGCTTCCCGTTTCCATGGGCTTGCAAAGGGTGTGCCCAAGTGACATTGAAGTACATGGTGACATTGGACTCCCATGAGCTGTGTGGGCAGTCTGTAGTCAATACTGTGTATACATTCATAGTGCATATTGTTGTTGTATTGTACACTGCGTGGTGTATTGATATGTGCCTCTGCATCCATATCATCCTCCATATTTGCAGGTCCATTCCTCATGTCTTCACAATGCGGTCCACCTTGGAACTGGAGTCCATGTTGTAAGCAGTGCACCTACACTCTTGCGTGGCGCTAACACTGTATACTTGGAAGTGTTCGGAGGGCTGTCATCAGGTGGTGAGGCTAGCTAATTTTTAAGTCTGTAATGTCATGTTTAAGGTAGGTTGGAGGATGTGTAGGTGATTGGTATTCTTGGTAAGTATTTGGTAATGTGGGTTGTAGGTCCTGCATTACTGTGAGCATTTCATGTGTGGACATGTTTCCATTAGGCACACTGTAGCTGCTGACACTTGGGGCATGTTGTGGGGATTAATTTCTTTCCTCTCACATTGCATGACATGCCATGGTGTGTTGTGTGGCCGTGCCGGGGAGGGGGTGGGTGACATGGCACTGTTTTCATGTAGTATTTTGCAAGTGGGTATTCCATGCTGCAGAAATGAAGTGTCTTTTCATGACACTGCATTGGTGGTGTTTGTGTAGGTAGGAATGCACACATTGTGACACTTCCACATGAACACTCTTAGGCTGCTATGGTTCTGACAGTTGACAGTCCCTTTGTTCGTCTTAATTGTCAGGTCGAGTCATCATTGCTTATCAGATGGTATGTGCCAGGCCTGTGTGCACTCCACTGGGGTGTGATTTCTATGTGAAGTAATTAGCCACCAGCTGCGTACAGGCTGCCTCACCCCGTGCCCTCTCCCCTCCCATGCGCAACGGCCCTGCATGTGGTTGGGGATGTGGGGTCACCACCATGTCCACAGCCAGGCCCCGGCGTGTTGCAACATTGTGCAGGACACATGCTCCCACTATGATCCTGCACACTACTGGAGGCGCATATAACAGCTGCCCGCCAGAACGGTCAAGGGAGCGAAAGCGTGACTTTAGCACTCCGAATGTGCGCTCCACTATGCCCCGGGTTGCAATATGGGCTGTGTTGTATCTTACCTCTGGAGGCGTGATGGGGTTCCGAATTGGCGTCATCATGTGGGTGCTCAGAGGGTAGGCACTGTCCCCTGGTGAGGAGGTGATGGGTATCATTAGTGGGGTAGTGACCTAACTCTGCATCTGACATGCATGCATGTGCAGTGGCATTCATACTCACCAAGCAGCCATGTATCGCCATGCCGCCCAGCTTCTACGTCCCGGCTTAGGGTAGACATTCAGTAAATGAAGCTGTCGTGGGTGGACCCTGGATAGTTGGCATATACTGAGGTGATGATTCCCTTAGCATTACATACTACCTGCACGTTGATGGAATACCAGTGCTTGCGGTTCCTATAGATGTGCTCAGATGCCCTGGGGGGACGTAGTGCCACATGGGTGCAGTCAATGGCACCTAGCACTTTTGGGAATTGTGCCACACCGTAGAAATCGAGGGTGGCAGCCTGCCTTTCTGCAGGTGTCCTGGGCAGGTATATGTGCCTACGGACTGATGGGCGTGCAGTGATGATGTTCAAGACCTGGTGTAGGCAGCGTGACTGCGTGGCCTGTGACACCCCACCCACTATGGCACTTGTCCGCTGAAATGATCCTGTGGCCAAGAAGTGCAGTGCATTGAGGACCTTCTCCAGGGGGCTGAGTGCTTGGGAGCACAGGGTGGGTGATGTGAGGTCATCCTCCCACTCACTGACCAGGTCCAGTATTATGTGTGGGGGGAAACCTGTACCTCCCATACACCTGGTCATCAGGCATCCCAAAAAGGCTGGTTCTGGGACTGAAAATTCGGTCCCTCACTATCCTCCTCCTCCTTTGGTAACCCACGGCCACTGCTGCTAGGAATGGTAGATTCATCCTGGCGTATGAGCTTGTTTGTTGTTTGCGCGCACTTTTATGCTGCGCGGGTCGACGTACGCCTGCTTCATGCTGGCGTACGTGTCTCAGGATTGGACCATTAATTTTTCGGCACGTCGTAGGCGAACGTGTGAATCTTCCCGCCCACCCCAGGAATACACGTAGCACGCTCTAGCAGGCACAGTGGCGGGTAAATATTCCCGCCCACCCCTGGAATACATGTACCCCACTCTCACAGGCCCAATCGCGTGTGGAAGTTCACGCGCACCCCGAAGTACACGTACCCAGGCTAATCGCGTGTGGAAGTTCACACGCACCCTGAAGTACACGTACCCAGGCCAATCTCGTGTGGGACTTCCCGCGCACCCCGAAGTACACGTACCAAGGCTAATCGTGTGTGGAACTTCCCGCGCACCCGAGGTACACGTACCCAGGCCAATCGCGTGTGGGACTTCCTGTGCACCCCGAGGTACACGGACCCAGGCTAATCGCGTGTGGAACTTCCCGCGCACCCCGAGGTACACGTACCCAGGCAAATCCCACGGCTGGGGGATGGGGGTGCATGGGGACATGAGTGGGGGCCTGGTGGAGGCTGCCCCTGGTTGCTGGGGGGTGGGGGTGATGGGAGACATGAGTGGGGGCCTGGTGGAGGCTGCCCCTGGTGGCTGGGGGGTGGTGGTGATGGGAGACATGAGTGGGGGCCTGGTGGAGGCTGCCCCTGCACTGCTGGGGGTTGGGGGTGGTGGGAGACATGAGTGGGGGCCTGGTGGAGGCTGCCCCTGCACTGCTGGGGGGTGGGGGTGGTGGTAGACATGGGTGGGGGCCTGGTGGAGGCTGCCCCTGCACTGCTGGGGGATGGGGGTGCATGGGGACATGAGTGGGGGCCTGGTGGAGGCTGCCCCTGGTGGCTGGGGGGTGGGGGTGATGGGAGACATGAGTGGGGGCCTGGTGGAGGCTGCCCCTGGTGGCTGGGGGGTGGTGGTGATGGGAGACATGAGTGGGGGCCTGGTGGAGGCTGCCCCTGCACTGCTGGGGGTTGGGGGTGGTGGGAGACATGAGTGGGGGCCTGGTGGAGGCTGCCCCTGCACTGCTAGGGGTGGGGGTAATAGGGGACATTAGTGGGGGCTTGGTGGAGGCTGCCCCTGTTGGCTGGGGGGTGGGGGTGATTGGAGACATGAGTGGGGGCCTGGTGGAGGCTGCCCCTGTACTGCTGGGGGGTGGGGGTGGTGGGAGACATGAGTGGGGGCCTGGTGGAGGCGGCCCCTGGTGGCTGGGGGTGGGGGTGGTGGTTGCTCCGGCACTGCTGGGGGGTGGGGGTGGTGGTAGACATGGGTGGGGGCCTGGTGGAGGCTGCCCCTGCACTGCTGGGGGGTGGGGGTCTATGGGGACATGAGTGGGGGCCTGGTGGAGGCTGCCCCTGCACTGCTGGGGGCTGGGGGTAATAGGGGACATGAGTGGGGGCCTGGTGGAGGCTGCCCCTGGTGGCTGGGGGGTGGTGGGAGACATGAGTGGGGGCCTAGTGGAGGCTGCCCCTGCACTGCTGGTGGGTGGGGGTGGTGGGAGACATGAGTGGGGGCCTGGTGGAGGCTGCCCCTGGTGGAGGCTGCCCCTGGTGGCTGGGGGGTGGGGGTGATGGGAGACATGAGTGGGGGCCTGGTGGAGGCTGCCCCTGCACTGCTGGTGGGTGGGGGTGGTGGGAGACATGAGTGGGGGCCTGGTGGAGGCTGCCCCTGGTGGAGGCTGCCCCTGGTGGCTGGGGGGTGGGGGTGATGGGAGACATGAGTGGGGGCCTGGTGGAGGCTGCCCCTGCACTACTGGGGCATGGGGGTGCATGGGGACATGAGTGGGGGCCTGGTGGAGGCTGCCCCTGGTGGCTGGGGGGTGGGGGTGGTGGTAGACATGGGTGGGGGCCGGGTGGAGGCTGCCCCTGCACTGCTGGGGGGGGGTGGGGTGGCGGTGGTGGTGGTGGTGGGAGACATGAGTGGGGGCCTGGTGGAGGCTGCCCCTGGTGGCTGGGGGCTGGGGGTGTTGGTGTTGGGAGACATGAGTTGGACATGAGTGGGGGCCTGGTGGAGGCTGCCTCTGCACTGCTGTGGGGTGGGGGGGTGGGAGACATGAGTGGGGGCCTGGTGGAGGCTGCCCCTGGTGGCTGGTGGCTGGGGGGTAGGGGTGGTGGTAGACATGGGTGGGGGCCTGGTGGAGGCTGCCCCTGCACTGCTGGGGGGTGGGGGTGCATGGGGACATGAGTGGGGGCCTGGTGGAGGCTGCCCCTGGTGGCTGGGGGGTGGGGGTGATGGGAGACATGAGTGGGGGCCTGGTGGAGGCTGCCCCTGCACTGCTGGGGGGTGGGGGTGGTGGTAGACATGGGTGGGGGCCTGGTGGAGGCTGCCCCTGCACTGCTGGGGGGTGGGGGTGCATGGGGACATGATTGGGGGCCTGGTGGAGGCTGCCCCTGCACATTTTGGCGCACATTTTTTTCAGTCGCAGGGGCGCTACCGCCTGCTTTCTTGTGGGGTAATTGTTTGGCCCTGTGCGCGTCTTTGACCGTGCGCTGGTTTGCCCTATTCGATTCCATGAATACGGGTTGTAGGCGAGCATGTGGGCGTTCCGCGCACTTGCCTCCTGTACTTCCCCCTTGACGCCCATATTTTCACGCGTTGTTCCCCATTCCGAGTGTTACGCCCCGTGTTCCGCCTACATTTGTGATGTGCACCGCGCTATGTGCGATTTCGCAGTGGCCATGGCGCACGCTGTTGGATGACCTGTGCGCCGGCGTGCGCAGCACACATTTTTAGCGCACATCCAATGTTTTTCTCACGCACGGACTTCCATGAATCACTATGCGCTGGTTTTTCTGCGATTTTCGTACTTGCACTGCGATTTTTGCACTTTTCCTGCGATTCACACATTTTGGCACCTCTGCGCGGGAATTTTCGGCGCACATTAATTCCATGAATCGACCATTAAGTCTGTTGTAGTGCTTTCATTTGCTTTGAAATCTTCTACATAGGAGTCATAGGTATTTTTTAGAAATTGCAGGGCTTTTCTTACTTTATGTAAGTCTATAAGTTGTTGCCAAATGTTTTTGTCTTTTGTAGGTACGCCATTTAGTAAGATAATTAAAGATTGATCTATTGGACGTTACACTCCCAGAGTGTGAACATTTTCTTTGAGATCTAATGGCAATAAACTACTTTGCCACAAATGCCTTTCACTAATTCAGAAGGAGGTAATTTTGCTGTTTTTGGTTGGAGGCGTATTATTGATTGAAGTGGGTGCACTACTTAAATTATGATGCTCTCATATAAGTTGGGTTGTTGCAGGGGTTTTGGTAGTGGGAATAATTCCAAGTTATTTGTGATAGCACGTGAAGGTGTTTGGTTGTTGTCAAGTTTTGCAGTGCAGTAACTGCAAAGTATTAGGGGGTCAGTAATTTCGTATTTGTTTTCTGCTATAAGATAGAGAGCTGATTGGAACCATTTGCAATCTTCATTGTCTTCTATTTTGTACATTATGTCTACAGATTTTATGATATTTTTATAAAAAGTCCTGCGGCAACACACACACACACACATGGTTTGGTACTTCAGCAGATGTACTTTTAAACTTTAGTATTTGTTTTTTGAATGTGTGTAATAGAAGGTTGCTATCTGTACAGTTTTTGCTAGTCTGTTGTAAAGCTATTCCATTTTGTAGGTGGCTTTCACTTCAAAAATATTTTCTCTGGATATGCTCTATTTCTTCAAGTAGTTGTTTGGCACTACCATGTAGAAGATTGTTATTTAAATTTGGTAGTGCTAAAGCAGGACTTTTGGCATAGGACAGCTTATGGACCAGATTTCTTATAGTTGAATGATTGATATGATGGAAGGTGGTTTTGCAAATAGGTCCAGCAATGCAGGCTAATGAATGTCCTTGCAGTCCTGTGTATTTGCGCACTGGACAGGAGTCCATATTTTGTACTAGTTTCATTTTGAATGTGTCTTTGCCTTTCACATACTGATTGAGGAACTGGCGTAAAGATTTGAAAGATTTCTTTGGCAATGTTTCACAGTGATTACACAGCCATTTGTAGACTGGACGTATTGGTTCAGTGGAATGCAGAGTTGATACTGAGTTTTCTGGGATTATTTTTGTGAGCAGCGTTTCTTGTTCCATAATGGTATTAAGTTTGTCATACCCTCATCCACTGCTATGTATGGCAATTGGGTTTATTTGCTTGTGTTTGTATGCCTCTTCATTGAAATATGGTTCTGTGCTCGTGTTGTGATTCCATTCACATCCACAGATGTTTATTAAGCTAACTTTGTTGATATTATGTTAGTTTTGTAGTTTAATACTTTTGAGAAGGATTGCACTGTCTACGGGAGCTTCTAGGGTTAATTTTCCAAGACAGGTTTTAAGGGTTGTGCGTGATTTCTCTCCTGTTTTTAAAAGGTTCTGAACGACTCTAGCAGAAAATGTTTTGTAAAATATTTATTTTTAAATGCTTACTTGTGGCTACATCAAGATTTATAGGTGCAGTGTTAGCACTAGTGGTAGCTGCAGTCTTGTTAATCACTTTCTGTTTCGTTTTACATTTTGAAAGGGGTGGCAATGTTTCTGTACTGGAAGTTTGTTTTGTTTCGCTTAATGACTTTATTAGCTGTTTTGTTTGAACTTTTTGTGCAAATTCTTCTAGAGGTGGATGCTTATTTTGGAGAGTTTTATTTTGATTTTGTTTATTTTTGCGTTGCTTTCTATCGAGTTGCTTTTTGGTAGGCATTCTTTGGGGTCTGTTGGAGAAAAAAAGTGTGGGTTGGGATCTTTTGCAGTGTATGTGTGCTGTGTGCATGTGTGTCTGAGTATTATGGTAAGGATATATGTAGAGGTGTGTGATTGTGCAATGGGCTGCTACATCAGGTTGGGAAGGCTTTTCTTGTATTTGTTTGTTACTATACTGGTGTTCAGATGACAATACAAAGTATGCAGCTGGTGAGGGGAAGCACTAATACGGAATCTAATGTTGCAGGGTTAATACAATTTTTTGTTCCACAATACTAGAATTCTACAGTGTTTGAGTAACAGTTAGAACATTATGGCAGTATTGCACTTTCTTTTTTGGATGGAAAGAGTTCTCGTTCGTTCTTCAGACGCTGCTGCTTTTCAGGAGAGTGGTCTTCATTGCAATTGTGAAAGAAAGAAGTTAGTAAATATGTGTGTTAATAGCAGTGTTGTTAACGTAGACATGGATTTCTTTGTTTTTGCGGTAGTAGTGCTTTCTGATAACAGGCAAAGGAAAGTGCATGTACGTGCTATGCACAATGTGCATTCTGTATATTTTACTTAGCATCTGTTAGTTCAACGTGCTTTAGAAATGTGTACAATAGTAAGCGCACAGAGCACACTTGGCTTCTTAAGGCAGTGTTATTGGATGTTAGGAGATAGAAGAAATAATTGTATGCTTTTTGTTGCTATTTTTACAGGGTAAATGTCAGGAACTGTACGGAAAAGCATGCAATGTATACATTTGTGAAGGTGTGAGAAATAAAGCAGAAGGATTTGATGGGGTCAGCAGCTTATTACTCAGTAGGTGATTACTAAATTACTGGGTGATTCTGTGGTGCTTGGAGATGGGTCTGAAATAAAGTAAGGGTTGGAAGGAAGGACCTTGTGCTTGTGTTGCAGACTGAAGGGAAGTGGGGAGATGTATGTCTTGCTTTATAAAACTGTACATAGTTGTAGATGATGTGATAGACATGACTGCACCTGTGCACAGTTGAATGCTGTTGTAAATTCTAGAATGGAATGGGAACCAGAATGTTTAAAATAGAATGTATGTTAAATATGCAGAATGTATAGAAAGCAAATTGTGTGTACATCCTATGCAATATAATGCATTACATGCTATTATGGTTTAAATGTAGATAAATAGTGGCAATGGTTACACAAATTATAGAATGTATGAAGAAAATAACAGTTTGCATATTACAGTTAGTTATATGGGTAAATAAAAATGTGGAGAGCAGACCGCTTTGCAAGTGACACTTGATCGTAGCAGATGGGAGAAATGACAGTAAGCTTGTTTTACGGTTACTCTATTTATATGCATTTATACAAGAGATGTACGGTGCAGAAAATATTCATACCTGTAGTTTGTGTTCATGCATGTGGATGTGCATGAATCTGCAAGTAGAAATGTTGGAGAGTTTACTAGTAGTTGCTGTAGGTGTTTTGCAGTCACAGTCCAATTGTACACGGAGTGATCAACAGTAAATCTAAAGTGCTGAACTATGATGATGGAGTTAGATGTAGAGTTCTTGGATGTGATTGGTAAATTATTGTGTGACTTCTTAACAGTAGCCAATGAGGGAATGGTGCAGAGAGTGAAGTGGAAAGGGTAGAAGGGCTGCCCCAGTGTTACATGCTCTGCGGACACCACAGCTGTTCGCGGACAGGGCTGCCACATCCGGGGTTTCTCAGCAAATCCAGCACGGAAAGGGGACTGTAGGGTTTAGCCAATGAGGTATTGAGGGTCTGCTTTATATTGAGAGAGGCTGTGTGTAGTGAAGATGGCAGAGGTGGAGAAAGTCAGGGTGTTTGTGCTTGGAGATATGTTTGTGAATGGGTTGGAGCAGTTTGCGAAAATGTAGGAATGTGGCAAACAATTTTGATGTTAAAGGAGTGGAGGTGGTGTAGAGCAGTGTGCCTGGTTTCAATTTGCACACAATGGTAAAGGTTTGTCAAGATATGGCAAGGGTTAACAGTGTGGTTGTCCTGCACTGTGGTACTTTGCATTTGGGTTATGTCAGTGCCTCTACTTTGTTGGAAGATCTGGAAAACTTGGTCCAGGCAGTAATGAAACTACTTCCAAATGCCGAGGTAATTTTTTCTGGTTTTATACCTAGGGCAATATGGGACAAAACTTCTGTTTTTTGTCCTCAGCAAAATGTTGTTAGGTGTTTAATCAACCGAGGCCTGTTTTCTTTTATGACTAGAGCTGGCATGTTCTTTTGCAACAATGACAACATTTACTCTGGTAATGTTGATTACTTTAAAGAAGATGACATGTCTTTATCTTTTATGGCAAATGCCATGCTGTTTTGGAATATAAGGATTGCTTTGGAGAAGCTAATGTGAAGATTTTTGGAGGAAAATATGGTAAAAGAAAACAAAAAAAAACAAAATAAAATGTGTTTCTGAAACATCTTAAAAAATAAACAACAAAAAGGCTCTTTTCAGATTCAATCTCAAAGGGGAAATGGGGCACACTTATTAACTTTTTATTCCTCTCTCTCAGATTTTTTGATTTGTCCACGGACACCTCATACAGGGATTTTGAGGTTAAGAGTCATGCAAATGAGACTTAGCAGAGCAAGGGAATGGTCAATAAGGTTTACTGGGTGTGATGTGTAAGGAGAGACTTTGTCAGAACTTTTTTCCCTGAAAGGAGACAGATGGCGATGGCTGTGTGTTTCAGAAAGCATATTGTCTGGATTTTGGGAGATTTGAGGATAAATTGATTGGAGGTGCATGCAGATCGCTGTGGAGTGGCTGCACATCTTGGATTCCCTCATGTGGAAGTGCACTGGAATGGAGTACGTAGAATTAAGTGGCTGGATTTGGTACCTCTTTGTGCTACTTTGGTGACACAGTGTCATCCAGACATTATTATTATTCATTGTGGAGGGAACAGTTTAAGACATGTGTCTGGAATCTCTTTGCAATTTGCAATGAAAGAAGGACTTGGGAAAGTCATGAACATGTTTCCACAGTCCCTAGTAATTCTTTCTCATATTGCGGGGAGTCAAATGTGGCTGCGTTCTTCTTCATTTGGTCCACAAATGGAGAAAGCGAGGCACAGTGTCAACAAGGCTGTTTGTGCCTTTTTGCGAGATGTTAGCATGTCCTCTTTTCACAAAGAAAATATTATGTTTCGTAGTACACACATATTTTGCAGAGATGGAGTACATCTTACTTATGCTGGCAATCAGATTTTTCTGTGAAATTTACAAATGTATTGCAACCTTTTTTGGAAATACAGCATTCCAAAAAAACACCAGAAAAAGGCTCTTTTCAGAGCCACCACTTATGCTCAGTGAAAGGTGCAATGGTTCTGACAGGGCAGCAAACCAAAGGTTTAAAGGTTTTAGATGTCCACGGACTGTCCCCAGACTTCTAAAAGTACACATGGCTCTGCAGCATTTCATTGACACTTTTTTTTTAAGTGTGAAAGACGGCTCGGAAAAGAGCCTTTTTTTTGTTGTTGGTTGTTGTTGTTTTATATTTTTCTTGGTTTTTTAAACATGACACAAGGAAGGAAGGGAAAGGAGGGTAAGGAAGGGACACCAAACACAGGGATACGAAAGGGCAGGTGGAGAGAGTAAGATGTAGGGTGGGCCTTATTCAGGTAGGTAGCAGTTCTTCTCATGCTGCCAGACCGCAGCCTCAAAAGCGCTTTCAAGGCTCCCCCCCCCTGTAAAGTACTGCATCGTAGTACATGTACAATGCTGTGACCCTCGAAAGGTAAGGGTCAACAGCATCACATATAGCCTACGAGGCAGCTGGATGGATGCACTGCACCAAAGGAGTGCCTCTTGTGGTGGCAGGAGCAGAAACAGAGGGTGTTGGAGAGGAACTCAACCTACTACGTTTATCGCAAGGTACAACCTTACGAATAGCCCCACAGTGAAACGTCTTTAGGTGTTGCTTCATTGAGGTAGTACCGTAGCTGTACAAACCCGGTTTGCTATGCCTCAGTGCCAACTGGCTCTGATTGCAGCACAGTTTGTTTGCACAAGCTTCCAGTACTCCATCAAGAGTGGTAAATAATCTCCACACCCAAGATTCACTGTGAAAACTAGTAGTAGGGACTTCCACTACCTCATCCTCGTCATCCTCCTTCGTCACTCTCCTCTGCATCCTCACGCCTGTTCCCCTCCGCAGGCCTTGGGGAGGTGGTGGTGGTGGTGGTGGTGGAGTGGGTGGGGGTGGTACTGAGGCAGAAGTAGCACCAGCAGGAGCAGCAGTAGCCATGGTTGCCATTTTCAATGATGTCAGGGACCACCAGAATGCGAGCATTCTGCAGACGGGAAAGAGCACAGGAAAGAGCAAGAGCAATTTAATGCAACAAGGAGCAGTCTCTGTCCTGGAAGCCAAAAACAGCTCTGGGGTGTGGCCTTTTATAGGGGCACTGGGGCATACTTCGCAGACATCCGCGCCATCCGTGAACACTTCGAACACCAAGAAAGGCACAAAACGTATGTAGATCAGGGACATTGTCTGGGACATGTGCATGGGTGAACTTTCACAGGAAAATACCTTTATATTGATCAAAAAATCACTTTAAATGTCCAGGGGCCCAGACAGTGTTTGTGAACAAGGACCCACGCATAGCGTGGTTGCGGTCACATGATGATGTCACGGACACGTTCACGAACGGGGCGGCTGTCCATGGAACACCAAATGCGCGGGGTCGGTTGTGCGCATGCGTGCAGGTGTTCTACGGATAGTGTTCCTGTCACCGAACTAATTAAAAGTGCGACACACGTGCTGCAGACAGGCTTGATGTTTGTAGGAGCGAAGGGGGTGATACGCCTGTGCGCGGGTGTTCTACAGACAGTGTTCAGGTCCCCGAACAAAATAAATGTGCGTCACAACTTTGCAGACAGGCGGACGGCATATGTGTTCTATGGACATATTCATTCTGGTTGCAGACAATGCCAACAGGGGGAATGTTCTTAGGACATCTTAATTTGAATGCTTACCGACATGCGGATGGATTTTCACCTCCATTTTGACTACGAACAGTGCGTACAGGTAATATCCTTAGAAAAAACCCCTTTCCGGTTAATTGCGACAGACGGACATCTTGTGTGCTTGTGTGTCGTAAGGACACCTCCATTTTGACTACGAACAGTGCGAACGGTATAGTGTTTTTAAGACTCAGAGGAATATAGTAACATCAAACATAATATTTTATTATTGTATAAAAATTATGAAAGAGAGGGGGACACAGAAACTGATACAAATACAGGGGATTTAGGGATTTGTACATGTTGGGTAGTATGAGAGGAAGGGATTGAAGTCTCATCGTAACATTTTTCTTGCTGGAGTTTTTTGGGATGTTTGGCTGGGACATGGAGAAGGGGTATAGGTACGTGTGGTTCAGTGATATTTAATATTTTCCTTTTTATATGGTTCTCCAAAACGTTTTTTAAAAGAATGACATTTCTCATTAATAGATCGATTGTTTTTGCTCCACACGCTGCAGATGATTTTACAAGGTGTCTGTTTCTGTATTATGTTTGATGATTGATTGGTCTGTTACAAGAAAAATATGTTAAGTACACATAAAGTAATGGTTATTAATTGGTTTATTTACAGAAGTGTAGTGTGTACCATTAGTATCACTGTTTTCACTCATTTCATCCCGAGAAACATTTTCTTCTAGCCATTCCAAAGTACTAGACATTACTGTGTAAATAACAAAAATATAAATACTTTTAGTGTACCTAATACAGAAAGTTTATAAATATATAAGGTTAATGTAGTGTCCTTACCAGTTTCTTTTTAAGTTTTTCTGTTACTGCTGCATAAGTGTGCTGTTTTTTCCTGGGCAGTTTCTATGAGGTAATTCTGCTGGAGGCATATTTATTTTCGTTTGGTATGTTCCATTATGTTGCATATGGTATGTAATTGGACTGTTGGTGTCTTACATATTCATTTTCACTTCTTATTTATTGATTGTAATTTATTTATGTGCTGCTTTTTGAACATGTTTAGTGGGTTTTTTTGCATGATATAACAATGTAAGATACCCCCTGAGTTTTTGGATAGTGTTGATGTTGTCCGAGTCCGTCCATGGACATGCGCATTGTCCGCGAACATCAAAACCACTAGCATAGGACAGGGGGTTCAGTATGTTATGTTACATGTATTTAAACTAAGGAAATCCTACTATACCTATCAAATTTATGCTATCTATATCTATATTTATTCAGTAAAAAAACTTTGTTAAAGTGACGTTATGATTAAAAACCCATGAAATGTAGTGAAAAAACTTTATTAAAGGGAGGTTAGGTTACACGTAAAACTGAAAAAACCCTGAAATTCAACAGTTATGGTAAGTTAAGCAACCATAACTCGCGTCACCACAATGCACTGCTAAGACTAACACCCAGGACATCAAATATGACATCACAAACTGAGGATCCCATTGTGCAGCCTGTAGGCACCCTGATGACATCAAAAATGACATCACAGATGGTATCACTTATGGCATCATGAGTAGCATCACTAGTACAGCAGATCATGCATGCTTCTGCATACCTTTATAGCTCTGTTCTGAAAACATTTGATTATGCAAAAAACACAGTTAGGTAGTACAGTTATACGATTGCGCCAGGCCACCAAAAAATGCAACATACATGAGAAGGAACAGTTTCTGAAATCATTGTATCTTCATGTATCAGACTACTTACCGTCAATATAAAAAATCGAAAGGTAGGCGTTGACCGTGTCAAATGATAAAAGGTTAGGGCAGGTGGCTTGCAAGGGTTAACGAAGTTAAAAAACAAATTTATGTTTTGAGGACACATGACTATCAGGGCTAGAGTAGCTAACACACTGTATAGATGATGTTTGTAATAGTTATAATGCCATGGTATGGAGCCCGCATTCCACTACATGTTTTGGTCTATGACTCTCTTGATCATTTACCCTTGCCTTTGCTGGGTATTGCTAATGCAGCTTGTATGTGGCAAACTACAATTTCAAGTTTAATATAGCTGAACTGTGCAAGCTTTGTATCTTTAGAGATTTTACATTACAAGATGAACTTTCTGTAGTTCTCCAACGATTATTACCAGTGCTTGACAAATATTTTCAGACCTTCATAAAAGATAAGGTATATTGCGCCTCTGTTGTATGAATGTTTCCCTGGGGCTGGTTCTTACCATTAAAATCATTGAAGATGTAAGTGGTGTCCGGCTTGATTTCTTACATGATGTCATAAGTGATGGGCTCTGACATGTTATATGAAGCTAGGGAGTATGGTTAGGTGGAAGGACTGTACCTGTTTCCAGCACTGTCAAATGTGTATATAAATTGGACTAAATTTATGGGCTCATATTCGATGAAAGTGGAGCATAAAACCATGGAAAAATCAATGGTGTAAACCATTTGTGCCATGATTTTATGCTCCGCCATATGCTGTTCATGGGCCCCAATGCTCTCCGACTTTACACCATAAAACACAAGCGTAACACTCATGAGCATAAAGAGTAATGCCATGGCGTGTTTTATGCAATGTAAATTATGTCAAGTCTTTACCCATTACATTTAAGCAATGGGTTTTCATCTATGACAATGCTACTCAAAAATTTTGCTGCCATTTACTCCTACATTAACACACAGAAAATGCACCTGCTCAGAGCAGGTGCAAATTACAAGAGCAAAACAGCCCATTCACACAGCAGGCAACAATCATCCAAAGAAGGCATGAAAATGTATCAGAGGTCCTCCATAGGCAAGTAACGACTGGAACACCAATGTAATCCTAAAAGGAGCGTACTCCAAGCAGGAAGTAATGCAGTTTATTACAGGCCCAAATGCAGCTGGGAAAGCACATTTCAAACAGCACGGTGGAACGAAACTGAATGAAGAGAGCTGTTGAAGCTGCCTACTGCGGGCTTACTTTTTATTGATTCCTTACATAATTAGCATAAACAAAATTATTAGCAACTGTTTAATAATCCTACAAAGCTTATGGGTGGGACCATGTTAGTCCCCTATAACTAAGCATACAGTATCTACTCATGATTGGAGATGGCCATCCTTGTCCCCCACTGTCCAACACCACCCCTCGTGATGTCATGAACCTTGCCACACCACCACATGATGTTTTTTAACATTACGTTATTGTGCTGGCCACTGGAACTTTATTATCCTACCGTTGGCCAGTTCTCATGAGACAAACAAGAAAACCTGAACTTGGCAAAGGGAAGACATTCACACGGCATCCAACCAATGAGGTGCCCTGCAGACATCAGCAAGGACACAAAACACTGCTGCACCATAGGGACACTGATTGGTCCCCTCCTGGCTCACCCGACAGCCCTCTACCCAAGCACATCTGCCAAGAGGCGATTTGAAACTGCCTACCCCACAATAATTTTACTACCATTTGCCTGTATGTATTCATTGATTCTCTACATTTCCCAGTGAGCGCCCAGGTGCTTGGCTCGCTGCCCTCAAAGGTATTTGCTGGTCACATTTCCCAGTGACTATGGTCTTCTGGGAATGGTCAGTTTGCAACATTTCTCCAGCACACTGCTGTAGCTGAGCTTTCGATAAATTAATGTCTGCCCAAGACAAATTCCCTTTTACTCTGAAGAGACAAATGGTTTACTTACCTGCAGCCTATACTCTGAAATGGGTGTTCTGTAGTTCATATTATACTATGCTTACACTTCTCCCCATTCTCCCTGCCCCTGATCCCTATCCCCTGTGTGTACACCTTTGCCCCACGCGCCTCTGGGTGCACCTCAAACCCACTCTTCCAGATAGATGTCTCTAGCTTCACCTAAACACAAAGTACATAGGTTACACTTTCAAGCTGTCAATTATGTCCCCACCCCTAGTAATGCCCATTCCCCATCAGTCCTGCAACTGGTAGGTGCATCTTCCATGGAAGGGCTGAATCTTCAACTTTACTGCATTTCCCCTTTCGATTGATCAACACTATTTTGCCCACCAGTGCCTTACTTACCATTTTGGGGCTACACAACCCTGTTACCCTGTTCATCTCCCCCCTTCTTTCTCATGTTCCTCCAGGGCTGAGTCTATTACCATACACTCCTGCACATCTGCTGAGCATGCAACCCAAAAAGCCGCATACTGGTCTGTTTGCAAGCAGCACTGCACTTACTACTTCTGTATCACACTCTGTTGCTCCAGATTGTCTGGTACCCTATGTTTTCCTTCTGCTTTACCTTCTTCCCCCACCAATATTCATAAACATTATATTGCTCTTTCTCTCCTTTTTACATTTACAGTGTCGCAATATCAGCTGACCCAAACAGGTGATGAGCACCAGAACGAGCACCGGGACAGTCACCTTAAAAATGTTTGCCAACCACATGGGGACTGAGGCAAACAGTCAAACCAACATTCCGAAGATAAAGCATGCACTGCTCTCATGATTTTCTCATGGAGTGTGCACATTTTCTCTATTGCTTCGGTCAGTGCCCCATTGGCTGCATAGTTTTACGGAATCACAGTACAGCAGCTGCTGCCTATTTTGTGGCAAACACCACCCTCTATTGCTGTTAACATATTCAATACATGGTGATTTTGAAGTGCCAACAGAGTTACTGCACAAAGCTCTTCCCTCACATCATTGAGTCCCTTCTCAGTCAACTTTGCCAGTTGCAGCACTTCATAACGGGTCACTTGCAGCCACTCGGCATTAGTGGCCGCTTGGACCACAGGGAGCAAGAGGCATTCAAAGAAGACGGAAGCAATTGAGAACAATGAAAAGTGTGGTGGGAGAGCAGCCAGACTTTGTGATGATGTAGTTGACCTGTAATTACCGCTGCACCACCTCCTGTTCCTTGTGTGCAACCCACCCCTCTTGTACCTTTTCTTAACCATCATTTTTCTTTCCAGTATTCCTGGTTGGTCATAGAAGGGATTCATTTCTGTTTGGGGGCACTACCATGGTGTGAAGTCTGATGAGAGAGCATAAATCCCCCAAATCAGGAGGCAGCTGGCTGTACATCTGGGTCCCACATGCCCACCAATGACCCTTCACCACTACTGTCCCCCTCTGCAGTGCTGGAATACTCCTCACCTTGGTGAAGCCAGTGTTGGCCCTTGAGTATGTTGAGCCTGTGAACCTGAAAAATAAGTTAAATCATATAAGAGGCTTTATGTGGACTGGTTTGTCTCATCTTTTGATGTCTGAGCATGTACATATTTTTTCCATACTGGCCAACAAATATCCTTGATTTGTGCTACTACATCCCCTAAAGACCCTACTAATCCCTATGCTCGACACTGTACCATTCCCCCTTCCATTTGCCATCACATACATGCCAACATTCTGTGACCAAAAATTGAATCTTAAAGTTTCAAAAATAGTCAGGCGAGGAGGTAATGATAGGAATAGGGCGCTTCAGCAGCCCATTGTCATTGAATGAGCCCGCCGCCGCGGGAGCATTCAATGACAATGAGGCGCCTGCCACGCCTTCTGCCATCACGCCAGCTCGGGGGAGCCCTTGAAAGACTCGCCAGAGTTGACGTGGTGGGTGGCTAATGGCGCCTTTTGTGAAAGGCACTCGCGGCGGAGGGGCGCCCTTAGCCCACCGCCGTGGGTGCCTTTTACATCAAAGGCCTGCATGCTGCGCCTTCTCCCGCTACGCCAGCTCGGGGAAGTCCTTGAAAGACTCCCCCGAGCTGGCGTGGTGGGGGGCTAATGGCCCCTTATGCCAAAGGCACCCATGGCGGAGGGGCAATTTAGGCCACCGCCGTGGGTGCCTTTGACATTTAAAGCCTGCATGCCACGCATTCTCCCGGTACGCCAGCTCGGGGAAGCCCTTCAAAGACTCCCCCGAGCTGGCGTGGGCAAAAAAGAAAATGTAAAAAAAAAAAAACATTTTTTGTTCACAAAAAAAATCGGTATTTGGTGTCAAAAAATCGCTAGGCAGTAGAACTGCTTAAAAAGCGGTATCCTACCGCCTAAATCGCCTGTATCTTCATCAGTGGCCTCATGTGGCACTATTGAATACCATGCCCTGACAAACTTTCATGCATTGCATTCTGCTGTGAGTCCTGAACACTGCTCTCCTTTCCTTACACCGTCTGTTATGTATTGTAGTATTATGTGTTTTGTAGCCTTGTTTTTGGACATAAGTGACCTCCTTGGAGTGATCATTGGCAACCTATTGTCCATTGTCTGGCCTCAATTTAGAAATACCTCCCCTACCAAAAATGTGGCTGCGATTTTGCATCATTTATGGGCACCGGGTCCCGCATCAAGCCTACATGTAAAAAGACAGCTACAACAAGCATGTACCTATAAGAGGCACACCTGTTTTGCATAGCGACATAGTCAATATGCAAGTGCCATAATGGCCCCTCCGGTCATTGTAATGTTGCCAAAACTGTGTTCAACATGTGCCCCAACATACAATTGCCTGTGAATTCAGCCACTATTTCATGAAGATTGGGCACAAACCAATTTCATTCATCCCTGCGTCCACATGCTTCTTTGACAAGTGGGCCGGATAATGTAACTGGTGTAAGAAACCTGATGGTATTCTCCTACCCACTCCCTCAGGATCTCCCATTCAGGTGGGCAGGGAAGGGCCATCGCTTTTGGATCCGGACCCTGGGCATGGACGAGGGAGGATCACCTGAGTGAAAGGTCATGACGGATTGGGGAGGATACCCAAGTGCAAGACATGGTGCTTCAAGAATCCCAAAATGACCCCAACCTACTCTCCCTCAGCCTTTATGGGGTATTTCCAATCACACTCCAAAACCCCTACCACACAAATACCGAGATGAGGAAGAGGCGAATAAGATCAGTAGGATTACCCATAGTAATAACAATGGAAAATGTAAGGGCAACCTAACCTAGAGAGAACCCAATTGTTCCATTAATAGGGTCAGACAGGATCAGGCATTAACTAGTGATTATTTACACCTGACTCCACTTGACTGGTCTTTTTGATTGAAAAGTTGTGGTGTTTCATAAATGGATGAGCAAGCAGAGGAGCGAGTTGGGAGGACAGCCAAGATGCTGGAGCTACCAGGACCAGAGACCAGTATGCCGAGATGCTAAGAAGCTTCAGTTCGCATGAACAGAAGCATGGCGAGGGAGCTGTGTCTCCAGGGAGCCCGAGAGAGTCCACATATCACATTCGAGGGGTGTGCTGGTGCCCTGCAGCAACTGCAGATGGAAGTGTACATTATCCTCAGCCAGTGATACAGCCCAGGAGTGTTCTAGAGGCAGGCAGTGAGACCCTGACTTCAGAATGAAAAGCTGTTAGAAAACCAAAGTGCAGATGTTAACCCGGCGAGTCTGAAAGTGTTGCAGAGCCGGGTTATGAAAAGCATGATACAAAGTGGCATTTGAAACACTGCATTTGTCAAAACATTTGAGTGAAGTTAAAGGAAAAACTTTAATGATGTGAAAGTAACCATGCAGATGCAAAACAAGGGTGATGTGTGTGTCTGAAGTAATAAGTGGAGTAAAGTCAGACATTGAAGTGTTAAGTGAGAAAAGGGGCAAGAAGACCATGGAACAGTTGCAAGAGGCACAAAAGTAAAAGAAAGTAGAAAGGGGGCTAGAAGCCGATCGAAGTGTGCAAGAGGCACGACAAAGAGGAGTACTAAAGGACAGTGCAAGTGTGCCCCACAAAAAGGAAATGATGCAGGAAGCATCGGATGATAAAAAGTGTAAAGAGCAACAAACCAAGAGAGGGCAAAGGGTCAGAGTGGTTGTGCTGGGGAAAAGCAAAGAGTCTGGTGTTTTCGAAAGCCTCTGATTCTACCCCATGAGAAAATGATGTGTAACAGACACTATGTGTAAAGTAAAGGCATATCATCAGGAGCTGAATTGGTGGTGGGCACTAGAGTGGACTAAGGTTGAGGAGAGGTGCCCTGTGAAACCAAAAGGAACTGTGATATATAGTGTTTTGTTTTGAAAGCTGGAAGAGGACTAAGCTTGTGGAAGGGAAACCTGTGAGGCCTATCAAGGAATCTGACTTGGTGTTTTGTGTTGAAAACTGGAAGAGGCCTGAGCTTGGGGAAGGGAGCCCTGAGAGGCCTACTGGGAAAAGTAAAGTGAACAAGCTGAAACTGGGGGAAGGGAATCACAAGAAACCCAAGAACGTTCAAGGTATTTGAAATCACTGTTGGGATCCTGTGGAGAAGGTCTTTCAAACAGCCCTGTTGAGTGATACCATCTTTAGTGACATTGACTAAATCGAACCTGGTGAGATGACTGTCTGAAACCAACTCTGGCTTTTGCCATTTTTGTTGAAGTCCTGTTTTTCCTTTTAAGACTTCCTATCGCATTTATGTACAGTGTGAGGGCAAGCATAGGTTTAGACACAGACATCATTTTATTTTGGACCATTGGACAACAGCCATTAGAAACATCAGTTAAGGGAACCATCCCTTTAGAATTAGGGCCAGTCAGGCATTCCCCCAGCCCAGGAACCTTGGTAAATAAATGTTTTAAAACATATATGCTTTTTAGTCTGTTTCTTTTGATATCATGCCTGTCTCGTCTCACACTGGTCTAATGCTACATTAAGTGATTTTTTGGGCATGACTGGTTTTCCCATAGTGTTCTGTCTCCACACCAAGTCAGTGGGGAAGAGAGAACACCCTCTCTTTATGCACAGCTCATTTTCCTCATGGGGTGCTTCATCCTGCAGTTCAGTTATCTGGAAAATGTGCAGTACACTGAAGGGCTCTGTAGCGTCAGAGCCCCTGGGTCACTTGGACCCCAGTGCCACCATTGTTACCTTTTTCCTTTTGTACTTGGATATAACTTAGTTGTGCCCTATGGCATGTTTGCCCTTCTTTTGCTGCTCTGCCAGCCATATCATTTCCTTGGGGGAAAAAACAAGTCCAGGCTGCCTGTGTGGGCAACATACTTTATTATCATTTCCTCTACTGGGAGCGTCAGCACATCAGTTAGCCCTGCCAACAACTCTGCATGCTGGACCCAGGACCCATCACTCCTCTTGGGTTTGGCCCAACGGGAAAAGAGGGAGCCCGAGTGCACTGTTGTGTCAACGTAAGCAGAGTCTGAGAAAACGTTGGCCACGTTTCCCTCAGACATATCTCATGCTCTTATTAGGGCCACTAATTCTGCCACCTGTTCTGAGTAATGAGCTGGTAAGAGTAAATGCAATATTCTCCCTCCTTGTGACACACCACTGCGGAAAAGTATGCCTGCATCCCGTGCTGGAATCTATCATCAATGGCCTGTCACTAAAGAGCATTCCCCCCCCCACCACTCTATTACTTCCTCCTTCACCTGGGTGTTCTGTTCCATTCTGTCCACGTAAGATGCTCAGTCATGAATATATTCTCCCGGCATATCTGGATGTGCTATGAATGTTGCATGGTTCAGTACATCACATCTAACAATCTCAACTGCTTGATTTGTCAGTATCACCTCATATCCTGAGGCCTTCTGAGTGTGTAACATGGCTTTTGATTCCTCAAGTATTGCAAAAAGCAAATACTCTATGTATACAATTACAGAACACCCCATTGTTATCATTCCTGCCTTCTCTATGGCAACCACAGCTGCATCAAGCACTTGTTCACAGGGCAAGTGACCATGATTCACTGGATCTAGCAAACCACTGTAATAGGCCAGAGGCTTATGCCCCTGTGTCCTTTTCTTTCTGGGTGAGGACAGCCATCTTCACTGTGCTGTCAGAGTGTGAGAAAAAGTGAACTTCTCTTTGTTGTTTGGGGTTGCCAACACTGGGGCATTTACCAGTGCCTCTTTGAGTTCATAAAATGTTTTGTTCATCTCTGAGGTCCATTTAATGTAGCCTTAACCTTTTGGACTTCTTTGAGTGCTTGGAAGAGGGGCCCCAAGAGGGGATTGTCACTATAATGAAACAACCATGCCCTGCAGTAATTACACAATCACAAGAACTGCTACACCTGTTTTACTGTGCAGTGTGATGTGGTCCTGTGTATTTCTTCAACTCTTTCTGGTGTTCTTTCTCCCTTCTGCAGATATTATCTGTCCTAGATATACCACCTCTCCCTGCCAATACTGTAGATTATCCTTGTCTGCCTTGAACCCTTTGTCTGCCAGCAGGGTCTAAAGAAGAATGAAATCTGCCCTGAAATGTTCCTCTGTTGCACTGCATACTAGGAGGTCATCCACATACTGCATCTCCATAGTAGGTACTGGCAAATTGCTTAGATTCATCTGGGTCGGCCTCGAACACATTGGGGGACTCGCAGTACCCATATGGTAACTTTGTGTGATCGAATTGAGCGCTGTGACATTTGAATGCTGTGAGGGATGTAATGGGATGGAAAAGAAAGCATTTTTGATATCAACCACTGTGAAATATTTAGCGTTTGCTGGAATGTTAGACAACATTGTAGCGGGTTCGTCAAAAGTGGGAACTTGCCCTCTACCACTTTGTTCAGTGGGTGGAAAGCCTGTATAAGTCTCCATGTCCCTCCTTTTGCCTTTTTAATCGGGTATATGGCCATGTGACATGTTGAAGTTTGTATTATACCCGGCTGCCATATTGCAAGGAATGTCATCAATGCCCTGATCTGCTTTGCAGGTATTTTGGGTATTGCTCCTTCTTTTAATGTTATGCTGACCACCCCTGCTCTTTTGAGCACTCCCACATCACAGGGCCCTTTTGTCCAGAATGTTTTAGGGACCTTCTTCAAATCTTCCCGAGTGTAGCTGGTCTGCTTTTTTACTATTTGTGTCAGTTGCGGCACTCGCCTTTCTATCACTTGTATGGGGCATGCAATGTGTAATTGGAACACTACCTCTCCCTCCTCCTGTTCCCCTTTTGCAAAAAGCTGTCCATCAGTCAGTGTCAATGTGGGGTGAATACAGAGTACTGTATGCCATTCATTGTCATCCTCATCTGTCCTACATAGTATCACCAAGTCTTTTCATTTTATCGCCTCCTCTAAGTACAATAATATTTGTGTTCCTGGGGCAATTTACCTGTGCCACAAGGAAATGAGCAGGAATTCTGTGGATAGTCAGAATTGTTTCCCCTCATGCCTAGCTCCAATCCCAATAATAATGGAACCCATAAAGGAACACCCAAGGGTGCATGGGCTGCCCTTGTAATGTGCTGTGGGCATAGGAGGCCTATATAATGGCTGCCAACCTATCTGGGTACATGGTAGGAGTTGTGCACACCATGGATTTGTCTGTGGATGGAATAGTTGCATTTATCTTGCTTAACTAGTCCCTTCCCAATATGTTTACGGGAGTATCTTTTGAGTATAGTAGAGGAGCTACAAGGTGTTGCGTGCCTATTGTTAGCGGTAAATCCTGTGTAACCAGAACTGTGACAATAGTCCCAGAGATGCCCTGTGTGTCTATTACTTATTTGATAGTGGGAACCCATCCTCCTTTATGCAAGGTTTGTTGGCCTCATATCTATCAAGAAGGATACATCTTTCTGTCCTATCTTCACCTTAGACTCCTCTTCGGGTTCTTCAGTTACTGCAAGGAATGGACACAACACACTTTCTGTGGGCACTCATATTTTTCAGGAATGGAAAAGGCCGCCTCCCCCAGAAGTGTTACTCCTGTGTACTGGGCTTGTTCTCTGCCTTTGTGGCGTTCTCGGAGGACTCCCTCTTTTTCCTGCTTCCATTTGCAGTAGTGTACGATGTAGTGTATGATAATTGATTGTATCTCTGGCAACCATTTGCTTCTATCCCACTATTTTATCTAGGGCAGTCTGCATGCCTGGGGGAAGCCCTTGGACCAGTATATGGTAGAAAATAGGTATGTGCTCATCCCAGGTTTTTCGTGTCTTGAGTGTCCAAAGCTCCTGCATCTGTCATATACATTTGGTGTGGTCCCTGTTCGGCTTCATCTTGTGGGCCAATAGAGCCCCCAAATCCGAGGTATTGGGGTACATACTTCTTAGCGCCATCCTCACCCACCGTCCTCATCAGATGTCTCTAGCCCTTCCTCCCCCTCATCATACTGCTCATGGTCCAACCTAAACTTTATCTTCCCATATGCCCACCCATCTCGAACCCCAGAGGTTTCCTGCTTCTTCTCCTGTCTCCGTACATCCTTTTTCAATTACCCTCTCAGCCTCTTTGAACATAGTGTCCAACTACCACTGTGTGCACTTTTCTATGTCGGCCAAAAACTTTCAGTCACCTTTATCCTTCGGCACCCACGCACCCCTCTTCTTCTGCTTCTTTCTACCTTTTTCTGATTTCCCCCTACTTGGGGACATGCGCCGTGTGTTGGTGTTCTCCACGGCAGGTTTCAACATTGGGTACAATCCTTAGGGAGGTGGCGGAGCACTAGGTGGTCCTGCTGCATCACGGTCCTGCACACCCCTTCCCAGGCTCCTTCTTTTCTCTCCTTGTAGAGCTTCCAAAACTCTCAAATATTTTGCTGGCTCTTGAGCGTTGATCCTTTATATGTTGCTAAGCAGTACGAGAACAGATGTTATATTATTCCACTATCAAACGTTTCCCTCTCATTGCCATTCATGGAAACACTGTCCTGCAGTGTCCCGAACCTACTGAAAGTGGTATTTTAATATTTTATCACGATATTGGTGCACCTTATTACATACAGGATCCAGGGGCATGTCCATCCTAAAAGCCATTCCAACCCTGTATGTACTCCAACTATACTATCGTCAGGAGTTCCCTCCTTTCTATTTACTATAAACCTTCCCCATGTCAGTCTGAAAAACCAAAACCCTAACCATTCGTCTTGCCCCCCCCGGGAAAGCATGCTCCGGTCTCAGACAATCTTTGACAATCCCCTAGGGGGTTATGGATCACTATAACCCCCTGTTGCATTCGTATATCGGGCCCTATGTGCACAGTGTTACTCCTATCTTACTATTGTGGGCACAATTAACATAAGACACAACACAAAGATAACACATGAATTGATTCAGTTATAACAACGAAATACATTTATTTATGATCACACAAAATGCAAAGCATAACAATGCAGGCAATCCTAATGCTATGTCTAATTTGCACCTTTTATACTTCTGGTGCAAAGCTACCTTGCAATAACTATAAGCCTTTCAGGTCACTAATACAAGCCTGTAATGTCTAATGCAGTCTAAATGCAAGCGTCCGCATCCATCTCCTTCATACAGGACCAAATCCACACCAATCCTTCACACTCTCACTCTAAACAATCCCTGTCTGATTTCCCCTTCTCCCCTTATGGGAGTGTCTGTTCTAATCAATCAATCAGTCAGTCTAGGTCAAAACCATACTTCCCATTTGCATGTGTTTCCAGCTCTGTCTTTGCCAGGTCTCTCCTCTATGCACGACTCTGCAATCAGTCAGTCAATGGCAGGCCTCAAGATCTGGTATCTGCCAGCTGCCAAGCTCTCTCTCTGCCACATCGATCTCATCAAAGCCTCATCAGTCTGCTGCACCAAGACACCTCTCTCTCATTGCATCTCGTACTCCATCTTGCACCATCTCCAGCCCCAGCTCTCTCCAACTCTCTCGAACTACCTCTTCAGCAACCAACAACTAATGGGCTCTCCTCTTCCCCTTGGTTATAGTCTCCAATGACGCACATATTTCTATGGTTATATACATTCTCTACTAACAATGTCTATTCCCTTCGTGTCAGCATTAACAATGCCTGCCACTCTGCTTGCGTGTACTTTCATGGCATGTCCTGTGTCAAAGAGTGTCTAAGTGACATTGAACATCGTATCTCTCCCATGGCCATCTGAGTCTGCAGTGCAAAATACCATCTTTTTCACTGTTGGCTCTCTCTGCATCACAAAATGCTCTTTTAGTGCCCGTGTTCAAAGCATCCTCTTTGCAAAAAACACCTCTCTCCCATCTCTCCTCTCGCTCCCTGGCGCAGCCCCCACCCTCAGTCTCCACGAAGCTCAGAGCCCAAGTTGATAAGCTTCCTTCGCTCTCCCCACTCGGACAAGGGTGACTTCTTATCTTTCAGTGTTCTATGACAATCTTCGCGCTGAGCCCAGTGCAAACAACTTCTGTGTGTCTCCATCAGCAAATGGCTTATAGGCCTCATGTTAAATGCTTCCTAGCATTTACGATTTCTCTCGCAATGCAGGCGCTAACTACATAATGCAAACTCAATCTAAGTGCATACTCAACATACATACATACATACATACATGACAGTCTCTTCATGTCATTTCAAATATGCCTGTGTGTGTAGTGCAAGCAAGATGTTTCTCTCAGCCTAAGCGCTATTTCTAATGCAAACATAAATGCATAGCAAATCATTCTCTACATGTCAAATATACCCTTTCTCTAAAGCACAATCATGGCACTTAAAAATATGGTGCAGGTGTCATTCTATTGTAAATGGCAAAGTGTCTAACATGTTTCTCTCCTAATGGAGCACTATAATACATAACATGTCATTCTAAAAGCATCTTTCTGTCATAACATAACTAAGCAAACCCTTCATATAACAGGGCAACTCTCTTCAAATGCATACCATGTAAATCTATGAGCAAATTGCAAATGCATACAAAGGTGGCAGAATACATTTATGTGGATAGTGTCTACTTCAATAATGTACTCCTCAAAACTGGATGCAATAATGGATGCAATCTAAACATGATGCACGAATAACTGGATTCCTAAAGGGGATAATACTAAACAATGGTTCTCTACCAGAGGGTCTTATGATTCTTCTAATGATGACAATCCAGGCTCCTCATTTTATTTCACACCCACACTTCAAATTAGCCTTATGCCCTTCAAACCTGGGCCAAATACCTACTTCCCACTCTCCCATGTCACACTCTCTCACCTCCTCCTTACACATAAATACTTACCATTCATTTTGGCTCATACCCTATCCACATTCACTGGCCCTCTCCTCAGGCACCTCCACTCACACCTTTCATGCTCACCGGCCTTCTCCTCAGGCCCACCCACTGACTCTGTGTTAGTACAATAATGGCCCTCTCCACAGGCCCACCATGTTCATGCATACTTTAGGTAAGTAGGCAAATGCTTGGTCACGCCCCTCCTCTGGCCTTGATGTGTATGCCACTACTAAGTAGAGCACAACTATGTACAAATTATCTCTGGTGTTGACCCTTCCACCTCGGCCGATTCCACATAAACCAGCAGATACTCCAACCTCTACTAAATCAACCAAACACTGAAAATCAGAACAGGCTTACCCAAAATATACTAGCCTATCGCACACCCTCCTTCAGTAATAAACAAATCATAAATGCCACATACCAAAAAGGACGCAACTATACTATCACCTTCTATGCACTCTTCTGCACTAATGCAGCTGTGCCTGCCACAAACCTACGCCCTATGGAACTAAACCCTAAGACTGCTACGGCCGATCATACTCCCCACTGTAGAATGCATCTTAAACTCCATAAAAGATCTGTCTCCCCTCCATGGGCATGCAACCATGGTATTGCACACTGATGCGAGGGTGCACTTGCATGTCCTAGAGATTTTCGAGTCTTCCCGGCACCAAGCTTTCCATATGGCTTGCCCCTCCACCTGAGCGTGAGTGACATTCAACACCAGGCAGACCTTTGTGAACTGAGCGTCTGCGGGACCTTCTCGATTGTGCACGTGAGACTGGTCTGCGCTCGCTTAACCAGTGGTCCGAAGGAGGGTGGATGGAACACTTTCAGATGGCTGAGGGAACTGAGGATCCCGCTGGGGCCTCCAAATGTATCAGGGGTCCTCCAAAGGCAAGTAACAACTGGCAAGTAACATCTTCAACTCTTCTCTCTCCTTCCTCCCTCATACTCGGGACATTGCCACGAATTCCCACTTTCAGCTTTTCCTTCTGAAAGGAATTCTACCTTTCCTCACCTTCCCCCAGAGACACAATGTTACCTGTGCTCTGGTTCTCTCTAGACTTGGCTTTTTCAATAGCCTCCTCCTTAACCTACCTTCGTCCACTCTGCATCCCCTCCAGCTAATCCAGAATAGAGCATTGATACTTATCCTTAGCCTAAAGCCCTGGGACCTCATCTTTCCTGCCCTACAAAGTTTTCACTGGCTTCTGAGAGCAGCACAGATTACATTCAAATCCCTCTGCATCATCTTCAAGGCTGCCTGTGGCCAGGACCACTCTATCTGCAACTCCTGACCAGATACTCGCCCTCTAGACTGCATTCCTCTGGCACCAACTCCTTGTGTGTGAAGCGGTTTGTGACACAGAGAGCAGGTGGCCAGTTGCTTTCCTCAGTGGGCTCCCTTCTTTGGAACAGCCTCCCCATCCCTCTTTGTCTTGAACAGGACCTCCTTAAGTTCCGGAAAAGCCTCAATACATTCCTCTTTACCTCTTCCTTCACTCTCTCTCCCCTGCTAATTGCACTGTAGCTTAACTGGTGTGCAGGGCTCTCATGCATCCTCGGGGCCCTGACCTCTCGCATCTTTTATCCCAGCTGCTATCTATCACATGCACTTGCCTTGGCTCACCCTCCACCAATGGAGGTTACACTTAGCCTTCTTCATAGCACTTCTGGACACAGATTACAGAAACTTTGCACCAGTGCAAGTGCAAAGTTTGCATGGTATTAGCACCAGGGCAAAGTTTGCCCTATTTTTTAAAACACTAGGACACATTAAAAAACCATTGCACCTCAACAAGTGCACTTTGGCATATTACAAGCACCAGGGCTAAAATTGCCCTAGTGCTAAAAAGATATATTTTCACTACATTTGTGCACCGGAGCAAAGTTTGTGCTAGTGCTAATACGGAACGGTATTAGCACTAGGGCAAACTGTGCTCTGATGCAAAAATGCATAAAAAATGTATCTTTGTAGCACTAGGGCAATTTACTTCATGGTATAGTGAGCGGGAGTTGCAGGGGACACCCCTGCAGCCTTCCGTTACAAAAAAAAAAAAGAAAAGGACCATGGAGCGCTGGTTCCTGATCACGGAAGTGAAATGGAACTGGCACTGCAGGGAACCCAGCGTGAAGAACAAGGTAAGTGGGGTTTATGTTGGGGGGTAGGTGGGGGTGTGCTGCGGGTGGGGGGTGTTATGGGTGTGTTGTGTATGTGTGTTTGCACGAGAAAGGTGCAAACTTTTGGTAGTTCGCACCTTTCTCATGCGAACGATTTGCCCGCTGTACTTTCAGCCACAGGCAAATCACTTGGATTCTTTATTAGTTGAAGCCGTACATTTCCAAGAGCGCCCAGGTGCCTGTTCGCCGACCTAAAAAGTATCTGCTGGTCCCATTTCCCAGTGACTACAGTCTCCTTGGAATGGTCATATAATAACATTTCTCCAGCACACTGCTGTAACTGAGCGTTCGAGAAAGGAATGCCTGCCCAAGACAAATGGCCTGTGGCTCTGAAAAGACAAATGGTTTACTTACCTGTGGCCTATACTCCAAAATGGCTGTTCTGTTCATATAATACTGTACTACCAATTCTCCCAATTGACCTTCCCCCTGGTCCCTATCTCCCACCTCTAGGAATGTCCATTTCCCTTCCCCATTATTCTGAAAATGGTAGGTGTGCCCCCCTTGGCAGCACTGAATCTGCACCTTTACCGCACAACCCTCACAACAAGCCACACATGCAATGAACGACCAATCAGGGGGTGGGAACTGCATAAAAAGCACAGAAAACTTCAGGCTAACTTTAGAAAGTTCAACAAATGATGGAGGAATCCTGGGTTGCACTCTTAAAACAAATACGAGTGCCGCCTCTATCTATTTCTGGGTGGGTTAAGCTGCGTTAAATAGTTAGAGACTATACTGACAGGTAAAGTGTGTTTCATTTTAAAAAAACAGTGTAATCATTAACATAAGTAAATCAAAACATCACTTTAAAAACATACATACAAAGAATTCATCAATGATTCTTCAAATCTAGCGATCATGGAATGAGTACAGATCAATCGATGAATGTATATTAAGTTCTAAACATAGTTCTCTTATCAATCCCTAAACATGTGAATTGTAAGAGGTGCGAGAGCGCGTAGCTCTTATGGGTCTTAATGTCTCTGTGTAATATTGCACAGGTTCTATTCTCAACATGTTTCAGTTAATTTATACATTAATGTCGAACATTCTTCAGGAGTATAGTCACTCAAAGGTTGTCAAACAATAGTTTGCTGATGAGTTTGTATTTATTCACAAAACCATGCATCTTGGCCTGTCAGGTGAAAACAAAAACAAATAGGGTGCAGTATAAATACTGCAGTTCTATTCTTGCTATTAATGTTGGCTAGAGCCCTCTGTGGGCAAAGATGTACCTGCATTGGCTTCGTAGGGGCATTCAATACTTACCAGTTATTGTCAGGACCTGGTTGTTTCCTTAATCGTGCCTGTTTGGGAAAAAAGCATTAACCTTTGCTTTTAAGATTGCCCTCGTAAAACTCCCAGGTTTGTATCCCAGTACTGGAAAGCATAAACTTTGACTGTATTTTCACTTAAGTCAGAAAGAAAAAGAGAGAAACCTCCAGAAGAAAGACTGGTGTGCGTCAGCACGTTCACAGACCTCTAAAAACTAGAAACATAATCCAGAAGCACTGGCTGATCTTTAACACCTCCCAGAACCCACTTGAACAACCTATCTTTGCCTACAAAAAGAGTACCTAGATTGGGAACAGAGTGAGTAGCAGCAAATTTAAAACCCATACGACAGAATGCAGCATCACCACACTATGGGAAATGAACAAACCCACGGGACATTATCCATGCGGGACCTGCGGAGTATGTAGGCTTACCACTAAAATTAAGGAAGTAGATATTGGAACCAACAAGAAATGTGAACAAAGTACAGCCCATCCACCCCCATCCCAGGCAGCCTAAAGCCCCGGCTCAAACAGCCCATCAGTCCCCAGCCCAGGCCCCAGCACATTGGCAGAGCCAACATGGCAGAAGGGGTTGGAGAGCCCAAAGGTGAAACCCACCTAGGTCCTATAGGGTAAGGATTTTGGCCTACAACCTCACAGACCAGCAGGTCCTCTACGCCTACTGGCTGGACAAGCCTACCATCCATACACTCCTAGAAGGAATTGAGCAGTACATAGATCCAGACAGGGACAAAGTCACCTCCATTCCCTCTGGTGAAGCTCCTCGCAGTGCACCATTTCTGTGCCACAGGCAGCTTTCAGCACACAGTTGCCTTGACGCATGGCATCACCCTGTCCTGCTTCTTGCACAACCTCTCACAGGTCACATGATAGATTTTATTTGTATTGTGCCCATACACAAATGTTTCAGAGCACAACGAGGCAAGGGAGGGGAACAAAGGAGGACAACAAGGGAGAACAAAACAACGATTTTACCAGGCCAAGTGACATTGAGAACGTGCAAGTGCAAGGGAGAGGGGAGAAATGGAAAGTGGTGAGCACAAGATAAACAACAACACAAAAAGATAGTGGAGCCAGCAAGGTGACAAGTGCAGGTTTTGAGCACAGACAGGGGTGTCTGGTAAGTGCAAGTAAGGGGACATAGGGTAACAGATATGGACCCAAGTTCAAGGGTTGCCAGGGGCAGTGCAGGTGAGTGGCTGGGTGGGCATGGACCTGGGCCAGAAATCGGAGGATAACCAGGTGCACTGTGCCTAAGCAGAACAGATCAGAAGGTAGAGGAGAGTGAAGGCAGAAGAAAAGAGGAAGGTCTTAAGGTGCTTCCGGAAGCCGGAGATGGATATCCTCAAGTTTCAGAGTGGCAGGGAGGCTTTTCCAGAGGGAGGCCTCTGCCGAGGAAAGAGATCTACCACCAACTCGTTGCTTGGAGAAGCAACTGACCCTGAGGGAGTTGGAGGTGGAGGAGCGAAGAGCTTGAGTAGGAAGGTATTTACGGAGGGAAAGTTGAAGTTATGTTGGACCCAGCCCCCAGAAAGCCCTGTGGATAATTGAAAGGGTCTTGAATTGAATCCTTGCAGCCACTGGGAGCCAATGAAGAGATTTCAGGGCTAGAGAGATAAAATCCCAGGGCTTGAGGCCAAGGACAAGTCTTGCAGTCCTGTTCTGGATGAGTTGCAGAGTGCAGAGACTAGAAACGGGCAGATTTAGAAAAGCGGCTTTTGCAGTAGTCCAGCCTGGAGAGAACCATAGCTCTAGAAACAGTAAGCTTCTGGGTAAGGAGAGGAGAGGACGAATACCTCTGAGGAGGTGCAGTTGGTAGTTTGACTTCTTAGAGGCATCAGAGATGTGAGGAGAAAAGGAAAGTGTGGAGTCAAAGATGACCCCGAGGTTCTTAGCTTGAGAGGTGGGTGCAGGAAGAGGGCCAAGGGAGGCTGGTCAGAGAGAGACTGGGAAGGAGGGTGCAGGTGTGCCAATGAGGAGAATCTCATCTTACTGGCATAAAGGCAGAGATCAGTGTAGGCACACCACTCCTGGATATCAGAAAGACAGAGATGAGAGAAGAAGAGGTGGCAGAGGGAAGCCTGAGAACGAGCTGAGTGTCATCTGCATAGCACTGAAAGTTGGAGCAGGGAGTGGCAATGCGGTGGGCAAGGAGTACCAGGTAGTCTTTAAACAGCCAGGGAGAAAGGTTAGACCCATGGGGAATACCACAGGTAGAAAGTGAGATAGAGGAAAGGAGGGACCCAAGTTGGACCTGGGAGGGTTGATCAGAGAAGAAAGAGGTCAGCCAAGCTAGGGTCTGACCAGTGATACCCAGGTTATCACAGAGATTGTTGAGCAGGATGGCATGGTTGACGGTATCAAAGGCAGAAGAGAGATTGAGTAGGATGAGGACAGAAGGGATGTTAGAATCGAGGTTGTAGAGCAGGTCTTCACAGATGTTCAGGAGAGCAGTTTCCATTCTTCTGGCAGCTCTAAAGCCAGACTAATGGTCATGGAGACCACCAACAGAGTCAGTGTGAAGATTGAGATGGGAGATGGCCAGCTTTTCCAGGAGTTTGCCCAGGAAAGGAGTGATGGAGATTGGGTGATCTGCATGATGAGATGAATGCTGCACCACATTGCCTTTCCCACATACCCTACATTGCTCAACCACAGCATGGCCAACTTGTATGCTTTTGCAGGCATGTCCAAAGTGGGTTGAGCCCTGAGTTGCATGCACATGGCCCTCATACCACCCAGGACTTAAGCGCATGTGTACATCAACAGACACATGCAGCATTCTATCAAAGTGGAAATCGTCTGTGATGTAGACATGCACTTCACACACGTCTGTGCCAGATTTCCAGGGTCCAAGCATGACTTCATGATCCTGGCCCACAGCAAACTGCCACATATCATGGACGACCTGTATCAATGTCAGGCATGTCTGCTGGGTATGTACAAGACAGCACACCACCATAACCGTGCATGAAAACACAGCATGCCACTCCTGTCCATGGCCATGACATTCATGAAGGCCTTTCTGAGTGGATGCTTGGAATGGCCATAACACACATCACAACCATGTAACACTCACAGTGCCCTTAAAGGGACAAGATTTTAATCCGTCCATTGTCCTCCACAGGTGATGCTGGATATTCCATCTGCCCCTGGCTGATGGCCCCATTGTGAAGTCCTGGCAATCAGCATGAGTAGAGGTCCAACAATGCCCACATCCACGCCAGCGACATCAGTGAAAGTGCCTTTGGTGCATTGAAAGAACAATTCCACTGCCTGCACAGATCGAGTGCTGCATGCATGTAAAACCCAGTTAAGGTGTGCCAAATCATCCTAAATTGCTGCATCTTGCACAATGTGGCAATTATGCGCAACATCCCTTTGCCTGATGATGCCATAACAAATGATGAGTCTGATAATGTGAGAAATGGTATCCAAAGACAGCCACAAGGACATGGGCAGGACAATAATGATGGGCGTGTGCTGCGTGATGAAGTAGTGCAAAACACCTTCTGGTAGAGGTGAGCATATCAATGCAAATAATGGCACATACATGTCCTGGGAGGATAGCTTAACGGCAACTTACGCGCCTTGGAAGCAAGACGACACTAAGCTACACAGGTTCGATCCCCGGGTCCGCGCTTAGAAACCTCTGGGTGTTTAAGCGTGTTATAAATGTGCAACTATGACAAAAAAAAAAAAACAATTACGCAACTGAAAAAACGAACAATTCCTATAGCAGCACTTTAAAAATGCAAAAAAAATAATACATACCACTTCCCACCACCCCACCCCTTCAAAGAAAGCACCACTGAAGGACATGTAACACACATTTTCCAACCAATAAAAATGTTTGCCCAAGAAATAAAAAATAGTTGAGTGAACAAGAGGCATCCTGTGCAATGCAGTAAAAGAAAACTAAACATAGTCACAGGCATTTAGAAAGAGTACACAATCCTGAAAAACAAAGTCCCTGGAAAAGTCCATGGATGAACTTTGCAAGTCGGGTCCAGCAATGATAACACAACAGGGGAAAGTAGACAGGCATCAGAAATAACAGAAATACAGTTCCAATTTGGAAGGGGGAAATCAGGGGAAGGCAGCAAACGTAGGTGTGTGTCACTTAGCATGGTTTGGCTGCTTTGCCTGTGGGCTCCATCTGGTATGAGTAGGTGTCTGGGGTACGTGACGACTGCGCAGGTGCCGAGTGGCACTGTTCATTTCTGAATGGCACTATCTTGGTTCAGGGCCCTCGGCCCAAACCCCTCCGTTTCTATAGGTGTGACTCCCACATCTTATCAACTTCCTTCCTTCTACTGCTACTCCTACGAGCACCTCTCTGGCTGATCTGTCGCCTCCTTCTTTTACCATGTCTCTGGCACCCTCCTCATCCTTGATGGCTATACTTCCATCTCTGACTTCCTCCTCTGCCCACTCTTGGGCCCCTCTACCACCTCTGCACAGTGTTCATGAAGCCAGTACCCCTCCATGGAAGTCTTTCAAATGTGAGCACCGGATCCACGTCGCTACTCTCGTTATGCTGTCAAACACTCCTCTGACATCTGCCACCTCCTTGAAGAATTGCACCTGGAGGTCCTTACACTCACTGAGACATGGGTTTTGAGACACTCCTTCATGATGGCTACAAGATCCTTTCCAAACTCAGAACCAACCACCACAAAGTTAGAGTATCTCTGATCTTTCCGGAGTGGGTCCCTGCTTCTGTCATTCTTATGCAGGCCTACTCCTCCTTTGAATGTCTGGTCAGTAGGCCATCTATCTCTCCTGGCCTCTCTGACTGTGGCCACCATTTACATGCCACCTGACCAAGTCACCCTTTTCCTCTCAAAGTGCTCTGACCTCTCCTCTTCTCTCCTTGCCTCAACCTCTCAACTTCTCTTCCTCAGAGACCTCAACATCCACCTGGATGCATCTAATTTAATCCCTTCTCAGGCTCTTTCGCAATCTCTGTGATACTCTCTATCTATTCTACCCTGTGGCCAGACACACTCTGCTGGGCACACCATGGACGATCTCATCTCCTCAGACATCCCCTCTCTTGGACTGACCACTTTCTTCTCTCCTCCCACCTGAAGCTCTGTCCCCCAGGTAAAGTCAACCCAAGCACTGCCGCCCACCTTCTTGGTCATCGGGCCCATGAAGCATGTGTCGGTGGAGGCCATTGCCGCTACTTTCTTTCTTACTCCTATACCTGCGGCTGACTCGCACTCTGACACAGCCCTCTCCACCCTGCATCTTTCTATCTATAACACATTGGACAACCTTGCCCCTTTCATGAGAATCCACCTGAAGACTACCTCCAAGTGCAACTCTTGGTATGAATGACCTCGCCACCCTAAAATGCAAGTGTAGGATGGCTGACAGGAAGTGGAGAGCATCAGGTGCATCCTCTGATAAACTGGCCTGCCACCTGCTCCAAAGGCAATACACTCTCTCTATCCTCTCCAAGAAAAGAGGCCACATCCAAGCCTGCCTCTCTGCGACCTCTAACAACACAGCCAAACTATTCAAAATCTGCAAGGAGATGGCCAAATCCCACTGCAGTCACCACCGCTTCTGCCCCCCAAAACCCTCTTTCTCTATGACCACACCTGATTATGTTTCTAGACAAGTCTGATCTATGAAAGTGTCATCCAAGCAGGTGCTCCCCTGCTCCTCCAAAACAATCAAGGACCACATCGACACCCTTGCCGCAGCCTTTGCCGACTGCTGCGATCACTCTTTTGCCTCTGGAACTTTCCCCTCCCCCTAAAGCACTCCCTTGTTCACCCCCTCACGTAAAAGCTTTCTGCTGATCCTTCCTGGCTGGCAAACTACCACCCGATCTGTATCACTCCTTTCCTGGGAAAACTCTTGGAAAAGCTGTCCATCTCCCAGCGTGTACTCCACGCTGAATCTTTTGGTTGTCTCCATGACCATCAGTCTGGCTGCAGACTAGCCAGAGCCATTGTAACTGCTCTCCTGATCACCCATGAAGATCTTTTCTCTAATCTCGACTCTTGGCTTCCTTCTGTCCTCATCCTCCCTGATCTTTTCTCTGCATTTGACACTGTCAATCATTCCATCCTGATCAATAGTCTATGTGAGAACATGGGCATCACGGATCAGGCACTGGCCTGGTTGACCTCCTTCCTCTTGGACCGGCACTCCCAGATCCAACTTGGGTCCTTTTTCTCAACCATCTCTCTTTCCACATGTGATGTTCCCCAGGGCTCTAGCCTCTCAAACTGGCTTTTCAATGTCTACTTGGCCCCTCTGGCCCACCTCGTCTCTACCTCAGTGTTATGCGGATGACACTCCGCTCTCCTTCAGGACCCCCTCAGCCTCCTCTCCTGTCTTGCTCATTCCTGACTGTCTTTCCACGATTCAGGAGTGGTGAACCTCCAAGGATCTCTCCCTTAATGACAGTAAGACTGAGATCTTTCTCATTGGAACCACTGCTCCTGCTTTCCCTCTTTCACCTTGGCTGCCCTCTCCTTCTCTCCTCACATCAGACCTCACTAAGAAGGCCCACTACCTGCTGCACCTCAGCAGAGGTATTCTTCCTTTTCTCACTTCCTCTAAAACCACACTGTCTCCAAAGCCCTAGTTCTTTCTAAGCCGGACTACTGCAACAGCCTTTTTCTCAATCTGCCTTCCTATACTCTCTGCAACTAATCCAGAACAAGACTGCAAGTTTTGTCCTTGGCTTCAAGCCCAGGGATCATATCTCTCCAGCACTGAAATCTCTCCACTGGCTCCCGGTGGCTGCAAAAATCAAGTTCAAGGTGATCTGCATCATTCACAAGGCTTTCTGGGGCCTGGGCCTGCACTACATCCAATTCTCTTCCTAAACACCTTCCTTCTCAAGTCAGCCACCTCAACACTCTGAGGGTCAGACGCTTCTCGAGGCAGAGAGTGTGTGGTAGATCTCTGTCCTCTGCAAGTGCCTCCATCTCCAATGGCCTTCCTGCCCCTCTCAAACTTGAGCTGGACCATCTAAGGTTCTGGAAGCAGCTCAAGTCTTTCCTTTTTGCTTCTGCTTTCTCTCTCTCCCCTGTTGACCTACCTGTCTGCTGTGCTAACTGGTTGCCCGGCTACCCTCAGAATCTCTTGGGCACCAGGCTCCTCCACAAACAGTAGCCCCTGCTCTACCTCTGGGCCTACCTCACACTTGGGGGCTGTATCATTAACACTTTGCACTGGCTGCACTTACTAAACAAGGCTTCTGTGATTGCACTTCCCCCTTTCCCTCCCCCTGTACTTGTATGACCTGAATGACACAAGGCCAAGTAAGAGCATTTGTTTTGTCTACACTCTGTCTTCCCTATCTTGTCTTGTCGCGCCTAAACACACTTGTGTACTGGTGCGTTATAAATGACTCATATCATAATCATAGGTGTGGCCCTTGCAGGCAACATCTGTACTGAGGGTGGGGCCAAGGTGAAAGGGAGGAAGAGGTAGTTGAATCCCTCCCCACATATTCATACATCAGGGCAAGGAAGTGCTCCTGGTGGGCCAGCAAATCTGTGATGGCAGCATGCCATTGAGTATGCTGCAGCACCATCCGGCAACAGAGTGAACCCATTCAGTGGGACAAATGGTGTACTGCTGTAGGTGAGGCACTGGCAGCATTACAAGTGGCATGGTTGTGTCCGGAGGCCTGCAAATGGGCCGATTGGGCATCTTCCAAGCACTTATTAGCCAGCTCAGCCACCTGCTCCCTCACAATCCAGGCATCTTCTCTGACCGCAGCCGAGCACTTAACGGGCCAGTTCCACCATCTGCTCGCTGGCAAGCCTGGCATCCTCCATGGCCCCAGCACATGCCTCTGATGCCAGCTCAGGTCCCTGCTTCCTCGCAAGCCCAGCATCCGCCATGGCCTCTCTCCCTCCTGTTAGTGCCAGCTGCTCTTCCATCACCTTTTTGGCTGTCACCACCTCATGGTGCACATCTTCCAGGAACTGTTTGACATCCCTGATCATTGTGCCAAGGGACAAACAGGCTTCCAGCATTTTCTCACTATTGACCACTACCTGCTCCTAAACTGCTTCCATGTCTGTCAGTCTCTCAATTATGTCTCTAAATAGACCAGAAGCATCAGAGGTAGGTGCCATGGGAACAGGAACTTGGCTTGAAATGCTGGATGCATGGACTGCAGTTGGCATACTTACTGAGGTTCCTGGAAGATGTACAACACTCTTCCTACCCGACCATGTGAGATGTGGCTCCACATAGGGTGGTGAATTTCCTCTAACACCGCTAGGATGTCCCCAGGCCTCAGCAGCGGGATGTCACATGCAACCACAGTGGCAGTGTCCATGGTGTTGAGAGCGATGACCGTGCCATGGTCCCCATGGACATGCATGAGCATTGTTCCGCTGGTTGAGGGCCCAGGTTCGAAGGTGTCAGATGGTCATGCCAAGGTGTCCTGTGGAGCCTCACTCTTATGTTGGCCAGGTTGGCTTGCCCACTCCATTGTGTCCTCATCATCCTCCTCCTCCTCATCATCATCCTCTTCCACATTCTCCTCCACGTCCTCTCTGACTTGTCCTTCTGCTGTGAATGAGAAGACAGTGTCAGTGTTGCAGGTCCATATTGCAATATGGGCACTGTACACAAGTACATCACAAGTGCTGCATACACACAGTAATGCCCCTGACACCCTGTCCTTGCCCGTTGTTGCGACAAGTTTGTGCGTGGCATATGATACATGTGTGGATATGCATTGGATTCCTTTTATGCATATGACAGTTGTCCTTGCCCTGTGCATTCCTTGCTGTTCCATTTGCTTTTGGTTGAGGGCTGCAAGGAGTCAGTGGATGGTTCTACTGCTGCTCCCGTCACATGTGGAAATCTCCAATTTCACATTTGTATTCTCGGGAGTGCATTTGGGGTATGTGGTGTCTAATGCTAATTTCCTTTGTCTTGCAGGCATGGATATGCCAGAGAAGTATGTCAGACTCCCCTCCCTCTACCATCTACGCTTTCCCACTTCATCCCTCTCAGCTCTGTATCATCAAGCTGTCTCTTCATGTGTTAGTTGACATTTATTTTATTTTATGTATTTATTGCGCATTTGTAAGGCGCTTATACATCAGGTAAATTGTGTTTCAAAACGCCCAAAGGGCAACAAGGAGGGAACATGGGAGTGAAAGGCAAATAAAAGAATGACAGAGAGAGGTGGTCCTACTAGCCATGTGAGCATTCAGAGTGTGCAAGTGCAGAAAGAGGGGGAAGAGGTGGGGGTAAGTGCTAGGTGTAACAGTAAGGTAAGTACTAGGGAGTAACTTGCAAACTGTTAAGTGACTGCCAGAGAACATTTGGTAAGTGATTGATGGCCAATAAATAAGTGCAGGCCTGTGACAGCAGAGGCCAGTGGGTGGAGACTAAAAGTGATTGGGGTGTGTGAGGCCAGGGCCCATGTGGACACATAAGGGCCCTGGTCACCAATATCAGTGACTGTGGGATTTAGCAAAGGAGTGAGGGGGGGATGAGGAGGTGAAAAGAGATGTCTTGAGGAGTGTGAGGATGGGAGAATGGCGGACGACCGAAAGGCGGAGCATACAGCTCCGCAGTCGGCGCAGTCCGTACACATGGGGGGGGAAAGCCGCCGCAGGACGCGCTGACAGGCAGTGCCGGGGAGCGGGCCCATGACAGTTGGGGCGGCTAACCGGCGCTCCACGGCAGAACCGTCGACACGGCCTGCGCTGACGGTGAACGCCCGGGAGGAGTCCCTGACAGTGGGGGGCGCCTTGCCGGCATTTCGCGGCAGAGCCGCCAGTGTTGTCACAGCACCGGGCCCTCCCACAGTGGCCCGTGTCGCTGGTGCTGCGGCCGCTAGGTCCATGGACACAGCTTGTCCCAACAGCTTCCGATGTCGAGCGGTGGCAGGGCTTGGGAAACCAAGAGCCATGCTCGTGCCGACCACTCGGCATTGGAGGAAAACAACACAGAGGAGAAAGCAATTGGGGGCAAGACAGGACCAGAACCCCCTCCTTACCTAGCGAGGTTACAGACGCAAGGCCTCAGGCGAGGGAAACCTCTGCTGGAGCACCATCTGGGGGGGGCGGGGCCTGTGGGGAAAACATGCATCGGGCACGTCCCAGGAGCTGTAGCAACCTGGGAGGGGTTGAGGGCAGAGAAGGGGAGCAGGAACCTGGCAACCAAGGGAAGGGAGGAGGAAGGGAGAGGGCAGCTCTACATATAGAGGAGGAGTGCCTAGAAACCCTACCAATCAGAAGGGGGGGGTGTCCCTGATTGGCCCTTTTTCCCCTCCTAGCACCAGGTATAAAGGGGACTGGCCAAACAGCAGTATTGTTGCTTTTTTCAGGGAGAAGGAGAGGAGAGTGAGAGCAACTGGTGGGCCTATCCGGGTCAAGATTATAGGAGACACTTCAGACGGAGAGGAAATCCTGGTGCCTTTCTCACAGTGAAGCAACTGTGGGACAACCTGGACTCCAATTATCGTGGTTAAGACTATACATTTAACCAGTGTATAATAAAGGTCTTTCAAACTCCACCTCGGCTATTGTCCTGATTCTCACAAGTGCCATAGTCTGCAGGATTGGTGAGAACGCAATGGCGAAAATAATTCAAACGCTGTCAGAGGGACAGCAGCAGCTACAACAGCTCCTCCTACTACAGGCCCAGCAGGCGGCTGCTGATCGCCAAGCCATTCAGCAGGCAATAGAGATGCAGAGTACCCTTCAGTCCACGTCTCAGGACAAACACCAAGAGACTATAAGACACCTGACAGATGCCGTGACCGTCACCCGAAACCAGCCCATGGTCCCTTCCGCACTGTTACAGAAATTCAAGGAAGGCAAATACCCGGCCTTCTTTTTCATCACATTTGAGAGGATCGCCCGGAACGCACAGTGGCCGGTGGACCGCTGGGGCCAGTATGTCGCTCCCCTATTATCTGGTACTATGCAAGGAGCCTACCAGGCCGTTAACCCAAATGGAACCACCCCTTATGCTGAAATCAAGAAGGCAGTGTTGGACCGTTTGGGACTTGACAAGGAAGCCTACAGAATGAGGCTACGCGACACCAGACTCAAACCTGGGGAGAACCCCCGACAGCTCTTCTACCGCGTTAAGGACCTCACAGAGAAATGGCTGCAAGCACCGGGAACAGGCCTACAGGATATGTTGGATAAAGTCACCCTTGAGCAGTTTATCAAGGCCCTGCCCGCTCCGATGCAACGATGGGTCCGACAACATCACCGACCCACCTTATCTGAGGCTGTGGACATAGCATCAGCTTACCAAAAGGCCGGGGGGAGGGGTAAACCCTTCGGAGCCGGTTCTTCCAATCGCACTCCGATGCCCCTGTTGGAACCGTTCACAACCAAGAGCCCTAGAGTAGTGCCACTCAGATGGAGATCAATGGAAGAACGCCCTTCTAGAGCAGAAGAGAAGAGGAACAGTCTGGATGCTCAACCCACCCTGTTATCAACAGGATTCCAGCAACCACAATGCTATGACTGTGGCGAGTGGGGCCATATAGCCCGGTTTTGTCCCCGGAAAAGAGGCAGCGAGCCGATGGAGATCGGATTTATGAAGACGGAACAGAGACCGCGATGCCAAGGTCTCTACAACGTGGATATCCGGGTGGATGGGAACCCGACTACGGCCCCACTCGACAGTGGAAGTCGGCAGACGGCGGTGCTACCAACCATAAGTGATTCTCCTTACCTCACTAATGTTAGTATTCCGATACGGTGTATACACGGGGACTTGAGGACATACCCCATGAAAACCATAACCGTAGAGGTGGGCCCTAACATTGCAGAGATGAGAGCAGCCGTCCTCCCTTCCTTACCCGCCCCGGTGGTGATTGGAACTGATCTGCCCCACTTCCACCAGGCTCTCAAGACCCTATACCAGGGCTGGTGGGAAGAAGCACCCTTTGCCAGGGAGCCCATACCCCCGAACACCCAGGGACGGAAGAGAGTCAGTATGAAAAGAAGGGAAGCCCGACTTGCTAAATGTGCATCCATGTATGCCACCCAACGGATAGCCTGGAACCCCGAGGATCATGAGGAATCCATCCGGGGACAAACCCTGACGGACCCTACCTTAAAACTTGCCTGCGAAAGAGCTATCATAGATGGGGACCCGGACCTGACCAAGGGAGCCGGTTTTTCATCTAGACAGGGTCTGCTCTATCGGGTCTACCAGGCGGAAGGAGGGATACGAAGGGAACAACTTCTCCTAGCCAAACCACACAGGGGTATTGTCCTCCAAATGGCGCACAATCACCCATGTGGGGGCCATATGGCCTCCCTAAAAACACAGCAAAACATCCTAAAACGTTTCTATTGGCCAGGGATCTATGGGGAGGTGTCAAAATTCTGTAAGGAGTGCAGGACCTGCCAGCTGAAAAGTGGGGAGGAGCCAGCCAAGCCACCTTTACAACGGATGCCCTTGATCACATACCCTTCCAAAGGATAGGTATGGATCTGATAGGCCCGCTAGAGCCAGTCAGTCATGGATACTGATACCTGCTGGTCATTGTAGACTATGCCACCAGGTATTCGAGGCCTTCCCCCTAAAGGGGACATCAGCTAACCAAATATGTGACCAACTCATCCCTTATTTCTCACGGTAGGCCTACCCACCGAAATCCTTACCGATCAGGGTACGAACTTCATGTCGGCTGTCATGCGACAAGTCTGTGAAAGACTACAGATCAGACAGCTGCGCACCTCCGTCTACCACCCCCAGACAGATGGGTTGCTGGAGAAGTATAATCAAACGATGAAGAAGATGATGAAAAGAGTAACAGGCCCGGAGGGGAAGGACTGGGATAGGATCATACCCCTGATCCTAATGGTATTGAGGGACACTCCCCAATCCTCGACAGGGTTCTCACCATTTGAGCTGCTATTTGGGAGACAACCCAGAACAATTCTATCAAATCCTGTCAAAGAAGACTGGGAAAACACTAAGGAAACGTCCCTCACCGAGTATGCCTAGGACCTTAGGGAACATCTGTCTACCTTGAGGGGTTTAGCAGAAACCCATCTAGGTATAGCCCAAGACCAGCAGGAGAGGGAGTATAACAAGGGCAGTCATCTAAGAAAGCTAGAACCAGGGGAGAGGGTACTAGTGGTGTTACCCACCAGTACAAACAAAATGTTGGCTTGGTGGAGGGGCCCATATGTGGTAAAGGAAGTGGTGGTACCGGTGAACTATCGAATACACCAACCCGACCGGACCCCCTCACATATAATGTACCATATAAACCTCCTGAAGAAATGGACCGAACCTGCCCCGATCAACGTTCTGACCACCCAAGGTACTGGGGTGGATTGTACATCCAGCCATTTGGATGCGGTACAGTGGGGGGGGGGATCACTAACGGAACCCATGAAGAACGAGATCCAGGAGATGCTCAAACCCCACCGTAACGCCTTCTCCCATTTACCTGGAAGGACCAGCCTAATAGAGCATCGGATTGAAACCCTACCCGGACACATAGTCCGGCTGCGACCTTACAGGATCCCGGAGGCCCGAAGGCTGATCATCAAGAGAGAGATTGAAGAAATGATCAAACTGGACATCATTGAACCCTCAACCAGTGCTTGGTGTTCCCCAATCATACTCGTACCCAAGCCAGACGGGGCTGTACGGTTTTGTATGGATTTTAGACAGCTCAACACGATCTCACACTATGAGGCCTATCCCATGGCCAGTATGGATGAACTGCTGGAAAGGGTAGGTGCTGCCCATTACCTCAGTACCTTGGACCTCACCAGGGGTACTGGCAGATTCCACTACGGAAATCTGACAAGGAAAAGACGGCCTTTGCTACACCCCAGGGGCTCTTTCAGTAAGTTACTACCCTTCGGGTTACATGGGGCTCCAGCCACCTTCCAGAGACTAATAGGTGTCCTTCTGCAACCACACGACCAGTACGCCGCAGCCTACCTGGACGACATCGTAGTATACAGTGCATCATGGAGTGATCACCTGATCCATCTACGTGAGGTGGTCTGTACCCTAACCCGGGCCAGACTCCATATCAATCCGAGGAAAACAGTCCTAGGGGCCCGGGAAAACAAGTACCTAGGACATGACGTTGGAGGGGGTGTGATTCGACCACAGGTATCTAAAATCGAAGCAATCCAGAAGATTCCAGTTCCAACCAACAGGAAACAGATAAGAGCCTTCTTGGGGTTTATAGGGTACTACAGACGCTTTTATTCCCGGTTTTTCATCCCTGGCCACGCCACTGTCCGAGGTGCTGAAGATCAGAGGCTCCCCGGATCCGTCGACCGATCCCATATCCATACTGGCGTGGAGGAGTTGGAGCGCAGTATATCATCCCACCCGGTGTTGTTGTGCCCCGACTTCCAGAAGCATTTCTTTCTGCAGACGGATGCCTCGGGCATGGGGTTGGGGGCGGTCTTGACGCAGGAGGTGGATGATTTCCTACAACCAATCTGTTTTGTGAGCCTGAAGCTTCTTCCGCATGAATTGGCGTATTCCACGATAGAAAAGGAATGTCTCACCATCAAGTGTGCGGTGGACACCCTCCGTTATTACCTGTTAGGTAGGAGGTTTACGCTTTATACCGACCATGCTCCTTTGCAGTGGTTGGCGAGACACCAAGACTCTAACCAGCGGGTGCTGCGTTGGTTCCTGTCCCTCCAACCCTTTGACTTTGTCACCTTACATAAGCCTGCCAGCTTACAGCTAGTGGCTGATTACTTGTCCAGATGTCCGATCCGGCCCGACCGGCCTGGATCTGTGGTGGGGGTATGTGAGGAGGGGAGAATGGCGGACGACCGAAAGGCGGAGCATGCAGCTCCGCAGTCGGCGCAGTCCATACACATGGGGGGGAAGCCGCCGCGGGACGCGCTGACAGGGAGCGCCGGGGAGGGGTCCCTGACAGCGGGGGCGCCTTACCAGCGCTCTGTGGCAGAACCGCCGACACGGCCTGCGCTGACGGGGAGCGCCGGGAAGGAGTCCCTGACAGCAGTGGGGCCTTGCCGGCGTTCCCCGGCAGAGCTGCCAGTGTTGTCACAGCACTGGGCCCTCCCACAGAGGCTGGGGCTGCGGCCGCACGGCCCAGGGACACAGTTTATCCCAACAGCCTCTGACGTCGAGCGGCGGCAGGGCTTAGGAAACCAAGAGCCACGCTTGTGCCGACCGCTCAGCATCGGAGGAAAACAACACAGAGGAGAAAGCAATTGGGGGCAAGACAGGACCAGAACCCCCTCCTTACCTGGTGAGGTTACAGACGCGAGGCCTCAGGCGAGGCAAACCTCTGCTGAAGCACCATCTTGGGGGGACGGGGCCTGTGGGGAAAACATGCATCAGGCACATCCCAGGAGCTGTAGCAACCTGGGAGGGGTTCAGGGCAGAGAAGGGGAGCAGGAACCTGGCAACCAAGGGAAGGGAGGAGGAAGGGAGAGGGCAGCTCTACATATAGAGGAGAAGTGCCTAGAAACCCTACCAATCCGAAGGGGGGGGAGGGGAAGTGTCCCTGATTGGCCCTTTTTCCCCTCCTAGCACCGGGTATAAAGGGGACTGGCCTAACAGCAGTAGTGTTGCTTTTTGCAGGGAGTAGGAGAGTGAGAGCAACTGGTGGGCCTATCCGGGTTCGAGAGTATAGGAGACACTTCAAACGGAGAGGAAATCCTGGTGCCTTTCTCACAGTGAAGCAACTGTGGGAAAACCTGGACTCCAATTATCGTGGTTAAGACCATACATTTAACCAGTGTATAATAAAGGTCTTTCAAACTCCACCTCGGCTATTGTCCTGATTCTCACAAGGAGCTTGCATAATTTGAGGAGATGCTGCTCAAGATGAAGAGGAAAGGGGAGGCTGTTGCATAAGAGGGAGCCAGCCAAGGAAAGAGATTATCCACCAGCTTGCTGTTTAGTAAATCGGTTGACATTCAGAGAGTTGGTGCCCGAGGAACATTAAGATCTGGAGGGAGTGTATTTATTAAGAGGCAGTTGTAGACAGGGTGGTACCTAGCCCCAGACAGCCTTATGGATGATGCAGAGGGTTTTGCATTTAATCATTGCCGCAACCGGGAGCCAGTGGAGGGTTTTTTAGGGCTGAGGAGATGCGGACGCTGGGCTTGAGACCAAGCATATGTCTTGCAGCCCTATTCTGAATTAGCTGGCGGGGGCGCAGACAGGAAGACGGTAGATTAAGGAAGAGGCTATTGCAGTAGTCCAGCCCAGAGAGTGCCAGAGCTCTAGGGACATTGAGCTTCTGGGGAAAACTGAGGAAAATAAGGACATTTTTGAGGAGGTGGTGTTGAAAGTGGGCCTTCTTGGCAAGGTCCTGGATGGAAGGGAGAAAGGAAAGAGAGGAGTCAAAGATGACTCGAAGGTTTTTGGCTTTTGGTGAAGAAGGGATGAACCCATAGAGGGTGGCCAGAATGAGGAGAAGAAAGAGGGGGGGCAAGAATGCCAATGGGATGGATCTCAATCTTTCTGGCATTGAGGCAGAGATCATTGGAGGCACACCAGGACTGGATGGCAGATAGTTAGTCAGGAATGATGGAGGAGGTAAGGAGAGGATCAGTGGCAAGTTTAAAGTAGAGTTGAATCATCTGTGTAACACTGGAAGTGAGGGGAGTAGGTGGAAAGTAGGTGTGCAAGAAGGGCATGATGGGTGTTAAAGAGCTGAGGAGAAGGGTTGGAGCCCTGGGGGATGCCACAAGTGAAAGTAGTAGTGGGAGAGGAGGAAGAGCCCAGGATAACCTTGGAGGGTGGTCAGTGAAAAAGGAGGTCAGCCAGTCCAGTACCCGCTCTGAGATACCTTGGGTATTATCAAGCCGTTTTATGAGGATGGAGTGGTTAACCATGTCAAATGCAGAGTAGAGATCAAGTAGAATGAGAACAGCATGAGAGGTGGAAACAAGAGATGCAAGCAGTGCTCCAAAGGTGTTCAGAAGAGCAGTTTCCGTGCCTCTGGATGCTCGTAATCCAGATTGTTTGTAGTGTAGGCAGCCAACAAGCTACGTATTCTGGGTCAGTTGGAGGAAGACACGCTTCTCAATAAGTTTCCGAAGGAAGGGGGTGATAGAGATGGGGAGGTAGTTAGCTGGATAGGACAGGTCTGCAGAAGGTTTTTTCAGGAAGGGGAGCACAAGAGAGTGCTTGAGTGGTAGGGCCAGGTAGCAAAAGAGTGATTGTGGAAATCTGAAAGTGCAGGGGCAAAAGAGCCAATGTTGTCCTTGATAGTTATGGAAGAACAGGGGGAGACCTGTTTAGAGGAGACCTTCATAGAGGGGACAACTCTAGTGACCTCATCAGGTGTGATGTGAGCGAAGGAGGAGAGAAAGGCAGAGGGGGAGATGGGAAGGCATGAGTGGCAGGAGGGTGAGGGAAGGAGAAGCGAGGGTGCTCAGGATGCCCTTGTTGTTGTAGTGAAGTGTGTGGCCAATGCATTGCAGAGGGCCTGGGATGGATGAGGAGAGGTGGAGACTGCGGAAGGTTGGCTAGTTCCTTGCAGATTTTAAAGAGTTCAGCAGTTGTTTACCACTGGCTATGTGTGGGGGAGTGTGATGTATGGCTGTGTTTATTTGTCACCTTTGGCTTGATGGTTTGTGGACAAGAGAGTATGATGCTGGTAAGTGTTGCCATGGTATGGCTGCATGGTCTTCCCCTCTAGTCACATTTCAATTCCCATTATGAAGTACATGCTGAGTTCATTGGTTTGGGTGTGGCACGTTGGCAAGGTGACTGGGTACGGCACATGCTCCATGGGTTATTAGCTATAATGTCTATTTGGCAATATTCCCTAGTTGTACTTAAATGCAGGTAGCATGGAATGGGGTATGTGGATGTGATGTCTGGTGGCCATCCATCTTATCTATGGTGTCAGTGCCTGTGTGTCTTGTGACAGGATGCATATTGGTTCTACACCATCTGATAGGTCAGCTGCAGGCCTTCTGACTGCACATCCATGTGCCTTCTATGAAGCATTATGGAGCATGTGGGTCATGGGTCAACTTTGTGTCCATGTAGTTACACCTAGCCTGCTGTTGATTGGAAGGCACTTTGTCAGTGTTGCACAGCAGGATGTGCTTGCATTTGGGAGTGTGCTTAGGTGTGCACATGCATATGTTCTGTCTCATGCAGTCGCCATCTCCCCATGTGTAAATGGGCGATGGTGAGATGTGGACACATGCACCAGGAGGGCAATGTCTTGGGTGTGCATGTGTCCTTCTGACAGGAGACCCTATTGATGTACATCAAGGGTGGCCAGGGGGGGGGTACTTGGGGACATACGTGGTTATTCAGGTGTTCGTCAGCCACCTGATACGTCACCACTGGAGACAAGTGGATGAACGCTCCAGGAACAGGTTCCGACAGCAGGCAATATGGATTGGTTGTAATACTTTGAAGCCCAGTTCCAGACTTGCTATGCGACAGGCCAGAGAGGAAGCTTAAGCACCAGCCCCATCTGAATCATCTTCTAAACCTCTCCCCTCAACTTCATCTGCTGCGAATGATGGGAGTGCCCCCTCTGCCTCCCTGCATTGTACCTTCCACACAAAGCAGGTCTCCAGAAGGTGGCGTTGTCACCTGTTTCTCATTTCCCTAGATTGGGCCATGCGGTGCACCATTTGAGTTAAAAATCGATAGAGATGCAACACATTTTTTAGCACAACAGCATTCTCACTTCCCAAGAGACGATTGGGAACAAAATGGAGTATTGTTGATTCACCACACTTTCTATGGTAAGGGTTATTTCCTTTTTTTGATTCCGTTGGACTTTGTTGTGGATAGACAGAAAAATCGCATGTGCTAATTCCACACGGGTCATTACCCCCGCACCCAAGCTTTTTATTTAGTATAGGAGTGCTGAAAGCCATAATTTTGCAGAGAGTGATAAAACATTATTTGTTTTACTTTTAACACACATTTTTAATTTAGGCTATTTGGAATTTGAATAAGGAATTAAGAGGAACATGGGGAATAAAAGTGCCTAATTTGCGATAGATTCAAGGGTGGACTGGGAACCAAAAGAGGCCAAGGATATCATTTTCAAAGTGGTCCCATAGTACAAATTTCAGCAAGCCCAAACCTTTTCCTATGAGAACATTTGGAAATAAGATTACCACACAAAAGAGACCCAGGGTGCAGAGGCCTATCAGGAAATCTCCAGAGTTCCCTATAAACAAGTCCACACCTGAACCACTTCCCAGTATCACTCTGTTCTCTCTTTGTCTGTGCCATGGGGCTATGATATGATATTTTTTTTATTTATATTGCGCTTCAGAGCGCGACCAGGCAAAGGGAGGGGAACAGGGGAGAACAAAATACGATCTTACTAGGCCCAGTGACATTAAGAACGCACAAGTGCATGGAAAAGGGAAGAGGAAGAAAGTGCGTGGAGGGGGAGAAGTGGAAAGTGCGGACTGAGGAGAGAACAGAATAAATGATAAGTGGGATAAATAAATAAGTGCAGACAAAAAGGTAGTGCAGCCAGACACGTGGCAAGTGTATTATTAGTCAGACAGGGCATATCTGATAAGTGCAGAGGAGGAACAGGGGACTGTATGGGTACAGATCCCAGTGCCAAGGGTGGCCAGAAGCAGTGCAGGAGGGAGGCAGGGTGTGCAGGTACCTGGGCCCGAAGGACAGAGGGTGGCCAGGTGCACGGTGCCGAGAGAGAAACAGATCAGCAGGGGAGAGGAGGGGCAAAGGCAGAAGCGAAGAGGAAGGTCTTGAGGTGCTTCCGGAAATGGTTCTCCTCAAGTTTCAGGGTGGCCGGGAGGCTGTTCCTGAGTGAATTAGACATAGAGAAGTGAAGGGCTCGAGAAGGGAGGTATTTACGGAGGGATAGTTGAAGGTATTTTGGTCCCAAGCCCCAGAAAGCCTTTTGGACAATGTAGAGGGTTTTAAATGTAATCCTTGCATCCACTGGGAGCCAATGAAGGGATTTCAGAGCTGGAGAGATACGATCCCAGGGCTTAAGGACAAGTCTCGCAGTCCTGTTCTGGATTAGTTGTAAAGGGTGGAAAGTGGAGGCAAGTAGATTTAGAAAGAGGCTGTGACACTATGCTCTCGGCTTGACACTAAGCGCCTTGAAGCCTAAGAAGCAGTGATTTAGAATTACGATACCTCAGCCCATACCTTAAGGGAATAACGATATTCCAGTTGTCCACCTAGAAAGGTTTCAGAGATATACGAACTAAAGCCTTCAAATCAATACTTGTTTACTGACCAATCGTCCTGGGCTGGAAACAAATAGTATACCACGTATAAAAATACAGCCACTTTGTCTATCGAGAAAGTAAACATTTGATGACAGGACACCATTACATTTATCAGAGTCAGTCACTCTGCTTTGAAATTGCATTAGTGCCAGTTGAAATGCATTGCAGATTCAACATTGATATGCACAAATGACATCTGCACATGCTCAAAATTGACATGTTTGTGCAAATATATATAATTTAGGCCAAAGCCCCCTGTCCCCCATTGAGGGATAAATGCTTGTCTCAGTGTAATTGCAATTTTTCACAGTGTTAGGTCAACACATTGACATAGAGCAAATATGCATTTATTCAATGTATTTTTGCACCAGAGCAATGTTTGCACAAACGTTAATATCATTCACTGTAAGCCTGTAAGCCTTGGACCAAGAACTGCCTTGGTGCAAAAAGCTATTGAAATATGTTTTTTGTACAAGAGGCTTGGTTTAAATAATGTGAAAAATATGCTAGTTGCCCGTATGGTGATCGCTCTTAATATATTAAACAGTTCTTAAATTCTATATCCTGTAGAACAGATTTGGGACTATTAGAACATTGTTCAAGTTCGGGTGTTAGTAGCTTAGTGAGTTGTTTGCATGCAGTTCTGTTTACAGATGTTTGGCTTTTGGGCCAAGCCCTTTCAAAATGGCTTGTAACATGTCTCTATTGAACCATCCGTTATTCAGTTTTTGAGGGGTTTCGGCTCATTATTTAGAGGCTGAGGCTAGTGGTTGTACAGTTTTCTTTGTGTGCATGAGTGGTAATCAAATATGGTGGAATCCATAGTGGGATTGGCTTGGTCCTGTTGCTTGAGGTGGGTAAAGGTGGGTAAAGATGTTTGTGAAAGGGCTATGGGCAATGTTCTTGATGAGCCTAGACGGGTTCAGTGTTTACTTTTGTTATATCAGAGGCATTAATAAGCATATCCCATCGCACTAAAACATGGTCTATATGCAGTAGTGGTGTTGTGTTGTTGTGGTTAATGCCCACTATGAAAGCTAGGAGAATACCCTCCCACACCCCTTGGAAAATGTTTCATAATTTGAAAGGAAGTCTTTGGCAGGGCTATTGACAGAATCATATACCAATAGGTTTAGATCATCACATATGACCGATTTCTGGGATGACTGAGTAGCACAATGCATTAGGTCGGTCCAGTCATCAAGAAATTGGATAATGGCCCTGTGGGGGTGGTAGGAAAAACTGAAGGATTATGTTTTGCTCTGATATGGGTCGATCTGTATCCATACGTGTTCAGGTGTGATATGGCAGGTCAGGAAACCGTATGTGGGTTTAATGTGTCTGGGATACCACTTCTATTCCTCTGCCACTTGTATTAGTTCTGGTCTTATTTACTATTTGGTAGTCGGTGCAGTAGGATGGTAAACAGGGCAGTGCCAAAGTCAATGAAGCCCTGGAATGGCTATGATGTGCACATTATTTGACTCCACAATAGTGAGATTGTCGGTGGTGCTCGTGATTACTTAGAGGACATTGGTGATTGCCAGTTTAAGGAACTTTGATTTTAGGACCAATATTGCTTTGGGAGCGGGACAAATGTTTCTTTCCACATTTAATGAGATTTTGGAGGATAGATCTGATCAAAGGTTTTAGTCGAAGTCAAGAGGGTGTTGTTGTTATGATTGTGTGAACAGCAGTGAAAGTGGGGTGGGTGTTTCATGGGTAGGATGCTTTTGGGGTAGCGGCTTTATGGGATTCTATCAGTGGATGTTGTATTCCTGTGGCAGGTTCACAGATGATCCTTTGTGGTATTATTGTGTGGGGTATCCGGGTGTATTTTGGGGTGGACGCGGTTGTCCAGTGGTAGTATTTGGGGTAGACTGTTAGATGCCTGAGGCAATTTTTTGTTTCCGTTGTAGTGTAATTAGGCCATTGGTGAAGATGCTTGGGGTGATGAGTGGGCCTACTTCTAAGGACTCTGGAGGGGCATCAAGCAACAGGAGAGGTGTAGCCCAAAGGTTTATATGTTTTGGTGGACGACTGCCAAACCATACCTTCATCATGCAAAGCATGCACGTTCTATGTTGATTAGGCCTTACCTACACAGTGGCACACAGCCGTTGTAATTTGTAGATTCTTCGTATGTCTTCAGAGGTTGTCATGAGTTAACGTCTTCCAAGGAGGAGGATGACAGTAGAGGATGTGCGCAAGCTTGTGTGAAATAGCTTGCAGAGACTTGTATCCACATTAGTTTGTTGTTCCTCATCTCGTGATTGGTGTTGCAATGTTGGAATGTAGTCCCGAAGGGTGAGCTAGGCAAATACGTGTTACTTTTTCTTTCTAACTGCCATTTGTTTGAGCACCACAAGATCTGGGTACCCATGTCCTTTAAAGGAAGGACCAAGAGCTAGTTACATGGTGAGTGCCTTGCTCATTCATACTTCTGTAGGTGGAAGGAGCTACATAGCAGAATGGGGGTTGGTACGAAGGCAAATGTGCTGCAATTATGATGGTGGGGGGTGGTGCGTGGCCATGGTGTGGGCCACACATCTAGCCTCCCCTTGACTCCACTGGAGTTCAAAACACCTTTGGCCAAAACATACTTTAAAATGGTGCTATGCGTGCTTGGCTGAGTCACATGGCCAGGCATCCCTAAAAAGCCACTTTGGAAGGATCTCCAGGGCAGTACAGGAAGTGGCTGGAGGTGGCCAGCATGCAAAGGTTCTGCTGTTATTATTATTATAAATGTTTGAATTTGCAAAGATCATTTATTTCAACAGTTTACAAAACATGGATTTTTGCGAATGCACCTGTTTGTGCATGCCAAATTGCACTGGTGCTAATGCAAATGCATTGCAGATCCATGTATCCAGCTGCGCGTTCTCTCTCTTTCTCTCTTTTCTCTCTCTCGCTCTCTCTTTCTTTTCTCTCGCTCTCTCTTTTCTCTCTCTCTCTCTTTTTTTTCTCTCTCTCTCTCTCTCTGGACATGCGCAAAATGAATTGGTGTATCAGCATATTTTGATAAATAGGGTTTGGGGAACAGTCGCACACAGTCTCACCTTGGCGCTAGTTCCTCTAAAAAGAACCATATGAACACTTAGAGCTTTTCTTAACATTCATCTCCCAAGTGTCACTTGACAATTAGAAGACACTTTTGTCATAGTCCCAAATATGTAATTACCATTACATTTGGGTCTTTCATGCTTATATTGTCACCCTCAACGTTTCACAGGATTCTAGTTTATTCATGTTTGCTATTTTTAAAAATACCCTTGTCTGCACCTCTCTCTCTCTCTCTCTCTCTCTCTCTCTCTCTCTCTCTCTCTCTCTCTCTCTCTCTCTCTCTCTCTCTCTCTCTCTCTCTCTCTCTCTCTCTCTCTCTCTCTCTCTCTCTCTCTCTCTCGTTTTGCATTTTACTTGTTGCTGTCTGCATATATTGCACTCCAAAGGCTTGTTCTTTAGCTGAGCAACTTAAAATGAGATTCAAGGGTACATTCAGTACACATTTTTGTGCACGGCTATATTTGGATGCTGTTTTTTGATATTGGAGTAGGCCTAAAATGACACCCACAGGCTGATTTCAAGCGTAGCATAAATGAACTAATATATTTCGATCAGTGGGTTCTCAAACCTCACATCTGCCACGCATTACATTGGCATAAATATATCAAAACCTTTCCTTATTTTTGGATTCTCCATTCCAGTAACATTTGCACTTTTCTCGATTTGTTTAGCATGTTGGCCTGTTTTCTTTGTGTTATGTCTCTTCCCCTTAAGTGCTAAGGGTATGTATGTTCGTCCTGAATTCCCACAAGGAATTGTTGCAGGCTCCGCCCCCTACACTGATAAATAAGACTGCAGCGAGTAAAGAGCTGCAGTAAATCGTAAATAATTAAAATACTACAAGTTCAGCACATTGTAAAGCCACTTTCACTGAAACCCTAATATCATTGGACCTTATATCTCAGTGAATAAGCTTTCGACCTGAAAGGAAGAACCAATTACAACTCTTGGGTCTTCCATAGCCTGTGCTTTAAAAAAAAATATTAAACCCACTGCAACAATTAACAACAAAAGGTTTAATAAAATGTTTCTCTTATAAAAATAAAAAAAAAAAAACGTACTGAAAAAGGGAATGGACTGCTGCTGGTGACACTATGGGCCTCATTAGGACCCTGGTGCTAAGTGTTTAACGGCGCCGTAAAAGGCTGCGGCGCCGTTAAACACTTAGCGCCTTACTACCAGGTCCCTTTGCGGGACCCGACCTGAACGGCTGGTCTACTCGTTAAAGTAGGGACCCGCAAAGGGACCTTTGTGCTAAGTACGTTACCGCAATTTGCGGTACCATACTTGGCGCCTTCCCCATTCCCATAGAGCCCTATGGGGCGAAAATGGGAATGGGGAAGGGCCATGGTTCAATGGGGAATTACTGCCCCGCCAACCTTGGAATGGGGTGGTAATTCCCCATTGAACCATGGCGGACCCGTTACAACACCGGCACCAACCATGGTGCTAATAGCGCCATGGTTTAGCGCCGGTGTTGTAATGAGGGCCTATATATATTGGTATACAGAATTAAAGCACACATTATCGAGCTAAAGGCAACATTGATTATACTTTATTTCCAGAAAACTAGCAGATAATACTCTTTTGCATTTATTTAATAGCTTTAAAAAAATGTTGAAATAGGCAGTATCAGAGTTTTACTTGTCAATGACTCTTCATGCTAAACTACAATTGTACTTTATTTAAAAAATCTGAATTCAACTCAAAGCTGACTTCTAACCTTATTTTTCGAATTGCAATATGTCCTAAGCGTTTCTTTTCGTGTTTCATTCTAATGCCATCGAGGTAGTTAATGCCCCTAACTAATTTTATCAGCCACCGCCTCGTATCACTCAACCCGTTGCAGTGTTGGGCTTTGATAGCCATGAGTGACTACAGAACAACTTCAGAATGCATTAGTAATATATGTTTTTTTTGTTCTTTTCTTTATAGCTGTCATCAGTGACTTGGCCAATTGTAGCTCATTTTCTATTCCACCTGTTAGTATCATGATATGAATGGCAACCACACCACTTTCATATAAAAGATCAAGGTATTTTTTTTAAGTCAAGGTGGCTTCAGTACAAACCATTCCACTGACCTTGGATAAGAGACATCCTGCCATTGGACAAAGTTCAGCCAGAATGGGACATTGCTTGGAATGTGCATGTATTGTTGACACTATAGATACATTTACATTACTATGTCAGTTTTGTGACATCATGGGCCTCATTGCGACCCTGCTGGTCCTGTAACAACGGTGCTGGTAGACTTACCGGCACCTCTGTTACCGGACCGGCAGAGTACAAGTTTGCGGGCCGGGTGCCCTCCCTCCCATCAGGTCTAACCTGGCAGGTGGAATGGCACCTGCTCGGAGACTTTGACAGTGACTTTCACTTTGAATGGTGCCGGTGCTACCGTCCTCCCCATTCCCATTGAGTCCTATGGGAATGGGACTGGGCAGTTACACTTTCCTGCGCCTGGCTTCACGGATTGCTGGGGCTGTAATACCCCGGTGATTCCCTAAAGCCATGTGCCAGCAAAAAAACACAACTGCAGCCTGCCTTTTTTACCATCCGGCTACCACCAAAGTTGTAATGAGGCCCAATGTGTTGTTTCTGAGATGGTCTAAATGTAATCCAATTCCTTTCATTCTGGTTACTCACAAAAACAGTATCAAGAAGTGCACATGCATGTGCATGGTATGATCTATGAATGTGGAATACCCCAAGGGTCACTCCTCTCGTTTCTTCAAAAGCAATGTGTCCATCAAAGCTTTACTTTTCATGCCAACTAATGTAAGACATTATCCAACACATGCAACATTCTCTGAAGACAACTACATATTTGCTAAGGTGAGAGGAATTGCCAACTGGCAAGGGTGCAAAGCCCTGGATATTTTTTTCTTTTTAGTATAAAATAATGCAGATGGTTCCTCCTCCAAAAGGGTAATCTGCTATCCAGATCCAGAGTCGTAGCCAGGATTGTCTAACGAGTGGGGCCTGAAGCTAATGTAGTTGGCCCAAAGCAGTGACATAAACATATGTAAATGCCCCACAGCGATGCTGAGTGGGCATTTACAGATTGTGGGTGGGCCTTGCCTTCTCAGGTCCTACCATGTCTACGCCTCTGTCCAGATCCCCAGTTGTCGCAACGCCATGCCAAAAGCATAGTTTCACTTGTTCCCTACTGCGTCAGTAGCCTGATCCGCAACACCTGCTCTGCTAGTTGTGCAAAGCAGGTTCAAATGTCACAAAATGCCCACTCAACTGCCGCAGCAACAGAAAAGTCACTGCAGAACAGGGGCAATATTTAAGATATGTCCACTATACCCAAACTACGATGATCATAAGTACCCCATTCTGGTGGCAGGCAAATCTCTAAGAATAACCTATGCCTGAGTTTGGACACAGTGCATGGCTGACTCGTCCCAATTGGTACTGCATATGTGTCTGCTCCTGTGAGTCAGCCCTGCTATGGAAGGGACTGTGTATTCTGGTCAGACGGGCCGACACTGCCACATGGCAGGAAAGAAAACCAGAGGACCCAGCCTCTCCTTGATTCTCTTTGTTTGGGACAGTAACCCCCTCCCCCAGAGACAGCCACACAGCAGGTAGCTGTCTTGGGCCCAGGTATCAAAGGAGCACACCCATTCAGGAGGAGTAGCCTCACACCAGGGTGCTGCATATCCAAAGGTATTTGATGCCATTGGGAGCGGCGGGGTGGGAGTAGGTTAGGCAGGAGTGCTCTGGGCAATGAAATAAGCCTTGCAGCATCTTGACTTTTATTGTCTCTTTCCCTTTCTTTTCTACTCCACTTCCTCTCGAGCAAGGCACTTGGGGTGCAAGATCAACAGGGCAAAGCCCACTCCAGACAGGAGTAGGGATTGGTCCCCTAAAGCAGGCTAGCTTTAGACCAATCACCTGAGCCTTCCTGCAGGCCCCAAGCTAGCCCAATGCTACTGGTCCCCAACAAGTCCAGTTGCGGAAAGAATGGAGGTCTGCTTTTACATGGACTATCAGGGCTCAACTCTGTCACAAAGACAGATGCACACCACATCCCTTGGGCAGACAAGCTAATCACTAGACTACTATAATGCCTCTTGATTGGTGCAAACAAAGGATGCCCCCATAAACTTCAGGTTCTGCACAACAATGCTATACACATCACAAATGGGATCTCCTGCAGAGATCACATCTCCTCCAGTAGAGAAGCTATGCAGTGGCTCCTGGTTGCAGCCCACATCCAATTTAAGACTGCTATGCTGGTCCATAGATACCTCTATGGGAAAGCTCCAACATACTTGAAAAACCTACTTGTCATATACTATTCCAAAAGAACCTTACGCTCAGGTAACATGACTCTGGTTTGTTGCCCCAGATTCAAACTGACAGATGGCCTTGCAGGTATTTTCCTATCATGGCAGCTGGCTTCTGGATCTCTCTTCCTGTGGAACTATGACAGGAAGTAAACCTAATGCCCCTCTGTAAATCACTAAAGACTTTGATATTTAGTTAACGCAGCTGAACCAGATCCACTTGGTTTTCCTTTCCTTCGCCATCTCTTGTCCTGTCTTCTCTATTCGTACCTTCATGTTCTTATGCACCCTGATGTCTGCTGGTTTTCAGCGCAATATACACAAATAAGTAAATAAATACATAAAATAAATCAACCAGTTTGGCACTGCCCAGTTCATGAGTACCTTCAACTTCAAGGTCGGGTACTGGCAGGTCGGTCTGATTAATCCTGCATAAGAGAGGTCTGCATTCTCCACCCCGGATAGGCATTATCAGTTCACAGTTATGCCATTCAGACAAAAAGGATGCCCCTGCCTCCTTCCAGTGGATGGTAAACCAGTTCTTAATGGGGTTGGAAGACTTCAGTGTCGCCTAACTCAATGAGGTTACCATATTGAGCAGCACCTGGGAAGACCATAGTAGTAAGTATCCGGAGGCATCAGGCAAGACATCAAGACAGGAAGCACACTGGAGGCAGGTAAGTGCAGAAGAGTGCTGATTTATTAGTTACAGGGCATGAGTAGAGACATTACATAGGAGAGCAGTAACATGGCTTCCTCTCAGTTCTGGCTCCCATGCTGAATCCTTACCAGCCGACAAACGTGGAATCTGCAGGATCCCGAAGTTCTATGTCTCGCGACATTCATCTGTTATTATCAATGCACTTATTACACACCACCTTCCTTTACAAACACTACATCTGGCAAGTGTGTAAAGCCTTGGCTTTTTTGATTTTTAGAATAAAATATGCAGGTGATTCCTTCTCAAAGGGAAAGGGGTAATCTGCTAACCAGATTCCCCTTTCTCGCAACACCATGCCAAAAGCATAGTGCACTTATGCCCTGCTGCATCAGTAGCCTCATCCACAATACCCGCTCTGCTTGTGGCGCAGAGCAGGTTCAAAGGTCAAAAGATGACCACTTGACGACCACTGCGACAGCAAAGTCAATACAGCACTGGTGCAGCATGTTTACAATATGTCCCCTGTACCCAAACAACGATGATCATGAGTACCCCATGCTGGAGGCAGGGTAATCTCTAATAATAAGCTATGCCTGAGTTTAGGCATAATGCATGGTGATACATATCATGGATGCCATGTCCCAATTGGTATTGCACATGTGCCAGCTCCAGTGAGTGAGCTCTGCTGAGGAAGTGACTGTGCATTCGGGTCAGACAGGCAGATATTGCCATACAGCAGGACCCAACCCTGACGACCCAACCTCTCTTCGATTCTCTTTGTGAGGGCCAGTAACCCCCCTCCCCCAGAGACAGCCACACAGCAGCCATCCTACCTGGGCACAGGTATCAAAGGAGCACACACATTCAGGAGAATCAGCCTCACACTAGTGTGCTGCATATCAAAAGGTCTTTGTTGCCAGTAGGAGGGAAGGGACAGGAGTGGGATAGGCAGGAGTGGTCTGGACATTGTCACTGTCTCTCTTTCCCTTTTCTGTCTCCTTCACTTCCTATGGAGCAAAGCACTGTGGGTGCAAGATCAATAGGGCCAAATCCACTCCAGCCAGGAGTAGGGATTGGTGTCTGTGTTACTCTAAACAGCACTTTAATCTAAACCAGCTCAACACTGCATCTTGTCCTAGTAAAGCATGTCACCAGCTAGGCCTGAAGCAACTGCTCAACTCCGGAACCCAAACTGAATCCCTGGAGGATCACTCACTGACTCTAACCGGGGGTTACAAACACAACTTGGCCCAGCTAGCCTGAGAACTACCACCTCAATGACTGCCAATTGACGCACACTCAATTACCCTTCACGATCGCCACCCACCGACTCGAACTGCTGGAGCATCATTCGCTGACCCCTCCCAGCGGCCAAAACCTGACTCAGCCTGGATAACTCTGAAGCATTCTTGAGAGCACTCCGCCTGCCTTATTGAACTGCTGCTGCATTGATGCCCCCATGATCCTATGTGCCCAATTGAGATTGATCAGCTTGCAACAACGTACACACCCAGGTCTGATGTGTCCGCCCATCAAGAACTGAATCCAGATACTGTGACACTGAACTGACCCCACAGTCCACTTTGGCCCTAGAGACTAGTTGGGTCACAAACACTCTTGTTTTCAACTCAGCTTCCCTACCACCCTTGGAACTAAACTCAGCGTGCTACTTTCGCCAGACTGTTGCATCTTCTCTGTTCTTTCCTTTGGGGTGAACCGAGGCCACACCGATACAGAGGATCCTCAACTTTTACAATTTTACTCAGTGGCCCCTGACAACATAGGTACTCATTGGGCCTCATTACGAGGCTGGCGGTAGCCGTGCCTGTAACACAGGCACGGCTGCTCCCAGTATTTCTTTTTTTCATGCGGTCAGAAATGGGCAATTACAGGGTAATTACGGCCCTGCCAGACCCGGTATTTGCCCATTCTTGGGCGCCGGGAAAAAATCTTCCCCATTCCCAATTATGAATGGTGCCAGTGCATCCGACATGCTGTGCACATGGGTGCCACTCTGCCCGCCAGGTCCACACCCACGAGCACAACTCTTAGTTTGCCGGTCCGGGAACTACAGTACCGGTAAGCTTACCGGTACCGTAGATCCCAGACCGGCAAACTTATAATGGGGCCCATTGTTCCATTGCCACCTTAGATCTTATTAATATGAGAATGCACATTAGCCCACCCACTATTTAAATAGGGCTACATATGATAATTGCATAGTGACCAGACTTACGCCCAGCTCTAGGTGAGTTCTCCCAAATGCCAGCTTTTGAGCTTACGTCACGTACATATTATTTGCTTTATTTCCACTTGAGCAGTTGGTAGTATTAGAATGCATCACAGCAGGCCCACTATTAGCATAGGGCCCATACATGTTCTGTTTGCTGTTGATACCTACACTTAGGTGTAGGTGAGTTTACATATACGTCAGCCTCTGTGCTCATGTCATCACAGTGATGCCATTGCACTCCCCGGGTGATGACGTCACCACGCTCTAACATTTTGGCTACTTTACCTGCACATTTTTTGCTGATTTGTCTCAGACTATCCGTTCAGCTCACATAATTTCCCTATTGGCAAGCATGAACTGGTCAAGTAAACTCACCAGAGCTACAGGGTCATTCCATCTTCAGTCTGTTTTTCCTATAAGGACCCACTTATTAAGGTTGTGTACTTCCTCCCTAGGGGCTTTGGAGACATTTTAGATGAAGTCCTTCTCCTTTCCCCAGAATCATACTCCTCAGCCTGCTAGACAGGTAGCCACCAGTTGTTTGATATTTATCTATAGTTAAGCTCTTTGCTCTCTCCCCATAGCAACTGTATTCCTTCAAATCAAAGTCATCATTGCCTTTTATTTTTCAGATCTTCACATTCGTGATATTTTCTTGTGACTCTTGTGTTTTTAATAATATTCCATCTTAATGGATGTACCTATCGCCGCCACCATTGTTTGGTGAGCCTATTTCCCTTCTCTAGTTTTGTTTCTTTTTTCGCAATCTTTAGTTGCTTTAGTTCTTACTATGATCTTGTTCACTGTTTTCCATATGTTCAGGGTCCCATCCAATTATTGGTCCCAAGGAAGGTGTTCACACTCCTTCAAAACGCCAAAACTTTTGAACACCTTCACCCTAATACGCAACAGTGTTATCAGACAAGTTAATGCCACAGCGTCAGCAACTCCATACTCCTGCAAGCTCATCAATACTTGCAGACCTATCTTGTCAACTGACAGCTGCATCACGCTGGCCAGAGCCTTCGTTTTGTCTAGATTGGATTATTGCAATGCGCTCTATGAGGGCACAAAGATCCAAAATATCGCAAAACCTCAAGTCCTTCAAAATAATTCCCTCAGAGCAACACTCGACTTACACAAATCCACCCACATCTCTACGATTAGACGGAGTGTGCACTGGCTACCTGTGCAAAAATGCATCAAATTTAAAACTATCACCCTAACACATAAATGCATAAACAAACTCGAGGTCTCATACATCGCTGACAAAGTAATCACATCTCAGACCAACAGGCCCACCCGCTCAGCTAGCATGAACCTACTAGCTGCACCCAGATTCAACCAACAAAAAGCAGGAGGCAGTAGTTTCCCCACAATAGCCGCTAAACAATGGAATGCCTTAAAGACCAAACTGAGCACAAAGCTCTTTCTGGACCTTTCGCAAACAATTGAAAACACATCTTGTTACAACTGGGCTATGTAACTAACTCGTGTAACTATGTGATGTAACTAAATTGTACACTTCAATAACCTGTATTATGCTCTTTGTAACTAATAATGAAATTACCACATACCTGTCTTATGTAAGATAAGCGCCTAGATGGCTCTGGGTTAGGCGCGCTATACAAATGGCAAAATAAATAAATAAATGACAGTTTACTATGTGGATAGTACCTGCATCTCTTGATCATTCTGGTACTTGGCTAATGTGTAGGGAGTGCAGCAAAGTGTTCCCATGTTACAATTGCCTTTTAGAACTAGAGGTCTTACAGGTAGAGTTTGATACAAGTCAGTGGTCTAGGATCTAATAACACTATTATGATCATTATACTGATTTTCTTTCCTTTTCATGTGATTCTACACATACGGGTGGTTTTCTGTCACTTGTCTGTTTTGTGAAATTCTCATTTAAAATGTGTTCTGGGTTTTATGTAACACTGTAGGAGTTATCTATGGCAAACAATTGTGAAAACTGTTTTTTTTTAGCTTTGTGGAAAAGTCATTTGTGAATTGTCATGCGTCTTTATGTAATTGTCTATGTGTTTAACATTTTAGAACAATCTGAGTCTATTTCAAAATCAAGAATGACTAAGGTATTTCTAATAAATGACATGATATTCATCATAAGTCACTAGAATACGATATTAATTTTTACTTGCAAAATAATATTGGATCAATGTCTTTTGATCGCCTTAGTTTTCACATGTATTGTGATTAACTGATATTGTTTACAACATTTGACTATGGCTCCAAGAAGGACACAGTTTTGTACTGTATGATTACAATACCAATGTCTGGATGTTTGAAAATAAAAAGCAATTTTGTATGTGTGCACATGTGTTCATTTCAGGATGCCAGATGTTTAGACATCTATGTATAGATGCATGTCTGCATGTGAGGGTGAGTCTGTGGAACAGCATATATAAATGAGAGTGCAGCGTGAATGGCATTTATGTGTGAGTGAGGGTGTGAATAAGAATGCAGTATGAATGTTCTGGGTGAGTGTACACATTTTTGATAGAGAAGCTGTTTGGGTAAGTGACTGGTGGATGAATGGGTACACATATGTCTGTGAGCGCAAGGTTGGGGCCTAGCAGGCTTAGGAGAAAGCAGTCGGGGCAGTATGCAGTATTTTTTAACTCTCTATGGAAGGAGGAGCTGGCAGATAAAAATTCAGTCCTACAGCGGAGAGGAGCTGGTTTGAGTTTGAGAAAGCAGTCGGAGCAGTATGCAGTATTTTTTAACTCTCTATGGAAGGAGGAGCTAGCAGATAAAAATTCAGTCCTACAGCGGAGAGGAGCTGGTCTGAGTTTGAGAAAGCAGTTGGAGCAGTCAGTGCTGGAAATCAGCTTTGGCCACTGTCCCCTTCTGTTGCAATTATCAGTCTTGACAATGCGTGGACAATACAAGTAAGTCAGTTCCATGACTAATGAGCTGAGCCTGAGTCTGCTGGGGAGTGAGTATTATACCGAAGAGCTTTAAGGAGTCCACCTACTAGTCATTGAGTGATGTATTGATGTATATATACTTGTGATATGTTTATATTTTAAGATGTTTAATATAATATCTGACTGTCTGGTCTTCTTAAAGTATCCTGCAGGTAATACATTGTGATGGTTCTACGTGGTTTCCCCATATCCATTTGTAATGCTGTCTGTTTAAACAACTTCATTGCATCTTTGCGTATTTCATCATGGTCTTATCTCTAATGACTAATTTTCTCATTTCTCTCCTTTCTTTAATTATTACCCAACTTAAATCCATGCATCATTCTTGCATGCGCCTTATGCCTGCTGTTTCCCAGTTTGTCCCCTGTTGAATTTTTACTACGCTTTTCAGCTCAGCGCTATCCTCCATGTTGCATTGACCTCCCTTCTCCTTACCCTCTATGCTGCATTAGCTGTCCACCAACCACCCAGCACTCTGCTCCCCATCCGGGAAACACTCTAACATCATGTAACTAAGGGGCAGTTATAAAAGAGTGTGCCGCCCTATGAAACTTTAAATGTTCTCTCAGTGAAAACATTTGGCTTAGTAACACAGGGTGACTTGAAAAGGATAAGGGCATGGAGGGGTATCCACCACTGCAGCTACAGGATAGATTCATGATATGGCATTTATATTGCACCTGTACACAATTGTTTCTAGGCACCACAAGACAAGAAGGAAAGACAGAGGGAAGATGGGGCCTACTGGGCCTTGTCATTTGGATTGTGCAAGTGTGACAACGAGAAGTGCAAGGGCAAGGGAGAGGGAAAGAGGAAGGTGAACAAGGCAGTTGGCTCTGAGTAAGTGCAGCCAGGGCAGCATGGCTGTAGGTAAGTACATGGAGGCTGAGGGATATAGGGGGTTACAGCTTACTACCCCTAGGTGTGTGGTAGGCCAAGAGGCAGTGCAAGGAAGCCTGTACAAGGAGGAGCCTGGTACCCAGTGAGGCTCTGAGGGTACCAGGCAACCAGTCGGCGTTAGCAGAAAGGTAAGTTAGCAAGGAAGCAAGAGAGAGAAGTCAGAAGCAAAAAGGAAGTTCTGAGCTGCTTCCAGAACTTCAGTTGATCAGGCTCAAGTCTGGGAGGGGCAGCGAGTCCGTTCCAGGTGGAGCCACATGCAGAGGAGAGAGATCTACCCCCACTCTGTGTCTAGAGAAGCATCTGACCCTCAGAGAGTTGGAGGTAGTGGAGGGAAGGGCTCTAGAAGGAAGGTATTTCAGCAGAGAGAGCTGGATGCAGCATGAGCCCCGGCCCCAGAATGCCTTGTGGACAATGCAGAGGGCCTTGAACTTGATCCTTGCAGCCACCGGGAGCCAGTTGAGAGAATTAAGTGCTGGAGTGATATGGTCCCTGGGCTTGAGGCTAAGGATAAGTCTTGCAGTTCTGTTATGGATTAGTTGCAGAGGGCAAAGAGTAGAGGCAGGAATATTAAGGAAGAGGCTGTTGCAGTAGTCCAGCCTGGAGAGCACCAGTGCTCTGGAGATAGTGAGCTTCTGGGGGAAAGTGAGAAAAGGTAGAATACCTCTGAGGAGGTGCAACTGGAAGTGGACCTTTTTTGGTAAGGTCTGTAATGTGAGGAGAGGATAGAGTGGAGTCAAAGACACCAAGGTTTTTTGCCTCACAGGAAGGCAAAGGTAAATGGCCCAAGTATGGCAGCCAGAGAGATAGAGGGAAAGCAAAAGTAGGGGTCCCAGTTAGGAGCTCTGTCTTACTGACATTAAGCAGTGTCACCAATCCTGGATCGTGCATAGACAGAGAGGAATGAGTGAGATGAGGCGAATGAGGGAAGCCTGAAAGAGAGCTCAGTATCATCCGCATAAAACTGAAAGTTAGAAGAGAAGGTGGAGATCAAGTGGGCCAAAGGGGCCAGATGGACATTGATGAGCCAGGGTGAGACGATAGAGCCCTGGGGGACACCACATCTGGAGAGAGAGGTGGTAGAGAGAAAGGAGCCAAGTTTTACCTGGAAGGGTTGGTCCAACAGGAAGGAGGTCAGCCATGCCAGGGCCTGATACGTGATGCCTACGTCCTCACGGAGTCGGTTGATCAGGGTGACGTGATTCAGCATGTCAAAAGCAGAAGACAGGGTAAGGAGGATTAGGAAAGAGGGAGGGCAGGAATTAAGATTAGACAGCAAATCTTTGCAGGTGTTCAGGAGAGCAGTTTCTGTGTCTCTGGCTGCTCTGAAGCCAGACTGATGGTCATGGAGGCAACCAACAGATTTGGTGTGGAGAGTAAGCAGGGAGATGGGCAGCATTTCCAGGAGTTTGCCCAGGAAACGAGTGAATGAAATTGAGAAATTGTTTGCTGGACAGATAGGATCAGCAGAAGGCTTTTTAAGGAGCGGGTGGACAAGGGATTGTTTGAGGAGAGAGGGGAAAGATCCAGTGGCGAAAGAGTGATTGCAGAAATCGGCAAAGGCTGGACATGTGGTCCTTAATAGTTCTGGAAGAGCACTTTCATAGATCGGACTTGTCTAGAAACATTGTTCAGTGTTGTCAGAGAGAAGGAGGAAAAAGGAATAGGAGAGGGAGAGGCGGCCAGGTGGGGCCTGAGGGAGGTAGAGGAAAACGAGGACAGAATGTCCTGTTTTTTTTTTAATGAAATTATGCCAGTGGCGTGCAGAGGTCCTGGGAGGGAACAGGAGAGGTGGAGACTGCAGTTGGATTGGCCTGCTCCTTTCAGATTTTAAAGAGTGTGGCCGTGTTGTTGGATGCAGCAGAGACACAGGCTTAGATATGGACCCTCTTTTTGGGGAGGACAGAGAACCTGTATAATTTAATATTATAAAACATGTTCAATAGTTGGGTAATGTGCTGTCAAGCTGGAAAGCTATCAACAGGACCATGATGAAGGTTGGAATGCCCGTGAGGAGGGTGATGCCACCAATATGTTAGAATATTTTGGTTTTCTTTGTGTCATACACCTCAAAAGAGTTCACTTTTTCACTGCATGTTCACCTTTGTATGAGCATCCACCTGTTTGTAATGTTTTAATTGAATTGATTTGCATTTTGATGGCCTCTAAAACTATCTTACATTCTAAAAATATGTTTAAAGGTGATTTTTACATTCATTGGAATGTAACATTTCAGTTTCATTTGCAATTGTTCCGCAGAACAAATCTCTGCACTTTCAGTGCCATATTAACTCAGCTTTATAACTGTTTAACGTAATTAAGCAGTATGTAAATCCTGTAGTTTCAATTTCTCCTCCTCTTATTCTCAAGATAAATCAGCATATTCAGATTGCTATATCAAATATATTATACATTGCAGCCCTATAGTTAAGCAGATTCACACTCCCATAAGAACCACTCAAAATTCTATTGTTAATAACCTATGATTTGAGTTATGGATTTGCCCAAAATTGGAAAGGGATTGAGGATTTAGAAAAAATTCCCCACACTGCAAAGTTTTATAAAGATTTGTTAAAAAATAAAAGTTGTTAATAGGAAAAACCTTGTTTTTTTCCAGAAGTGCACCCTACTTCCCATTCATTTTCCCATAGACAAAAGAGGTCAATTTTTGCCAAAGCGCACAGTCCAAACCGCTGGACGGATTTGGACCAGGTCCAAAACAACTTGGGCATTAACCGTTGACTTGCGATCCATGCATGGTTTGTGGTTATTCCATGCAGTAGTTATTTAAATATTTGACTGAGAAAGATAGCTTTTTCTCAGGGATTTGCCCGAAATCAGGGGTTTTTAGAAATTAAACGACCAACATTTTGTTTTTCTCTCGATTCAAGAAATATCCACGGCTATAGTCGAGGATATGGGAGTATCAAATGCAGGAAAAAAGCTATTTGCAGTTAAAAAAAATGTAAATGCCATCAGGCTAGAGGTGGGGGGGGTAGAGAACCAAGTGCAATTTGGGAGTTGGAGGGGGTCTAGTTTGCAACACAAAGCTTTCTGTAGCCTCAGCTATAGACTCGAATAGCCGACATCTCAAGCAAACTGCGTTACAGAAACAGTGTGTTTTGCCGATAATCCTGGCTATATCCAAGGCTAGAAAGGACTACAGATACCCGCGGGTAAAAGTAGTCCCGTTCCTGTGGCTATACATTTTGGCGTGCCTGTGTTTTATTTCTTTTCTAAAGTAATTTTAATAGGTATGTGACATCGGGTGTGAAAAATCACTGTCTATGGCCAGTGACACAGTAGGTATTTTGGGAGTCTTATCCATTTTGGCTTTGTGTTTTCAGACTTTCTTATATGTGAGACTGTGGAGAAAAAAAGAAGAAAATAGTTTTTTAAAAAAATATACAAAAATTACCCACCCCACTCTAGTTTTAGATCCCCACACTCTATTTTAGCCTGTCTATTCTCACCCATGGTATAATATCTTGTGTAATTGTTCCTATTAAATGTGCATCCACCTAGTTTACTGTCATGGATTATACACTGCTTTCTTTATCTTCATCTACCTTACATAACTACATGGGCAGTCTTTTACTGTATTGATCTTTTAACTTGTATTTTACTATAAATCCTGAAGTGTGCCCCCCCTCCCTTTAACTAACAATTTGTAGCTGTGGTTATAAAAAAAGTCAATGGGCCTCATTCCGAGGCTGGCGCTATCCATGGAGTAAATAGCACCATGGTAAGCAACCATGGAGCTATTTACTCCATGGAAATCCGGCATGGTGAATGGAGTAATTACCGGTCCATTCCAAGGTTGGAGGGACCGGTAATTCCCCATTCACCATACCAGTTCCCCATCCCCATTCCTGCCCCCATAGGGCTCAATGGGAATGGGGAAGGGGTAAATTACAGCACCGTAATTTACTCCGAGGTCCCTTTGCGGGTTGGATTTTTAACGCCTGCTAAAAGCAGGCGTTAAATGCCAACCCGCAAAAGGGAACTCGGAATATGGTGGTAAGTGTTAACGGTCACCGTTGCCATTAACGGTGACCGTTAACCCTTACCGCCAGCCTCGGAATGAGGCCCAATGAGCTCTAACTGCCGTTATATTAAATGTTTTGGGGTATTATTTTATTGTATTTGTGTTTTTATATGTGATAGGTATTCCTTAAAATGAATGTTTTGGGGTACACAGAGTGTAGTATTTTAGCACATTTGGAGTACTGTTTTGATGTTATGAAGGAACGCATGCAGTATGTCTCGGTTTCTAGGAAAATTATGATGTTGTTTTGTACTTATGATTGTAGAACTCCTTATGCACTGTACTCTCATTATTTGTGTCAAACCCATGTTTTACCTGTTTTTGAACTGTATCCACCCTACCTAACCCCGATCTTGTATATCCTAAGTAGTATGTATACTATGTATAAATCAACCTCCAACTATTAAAAGTGTTGGCAGAAACAGCCAGTGCCTTGAAACACCTACAGCACTGGAGCACTACATTTAAATAGTTATCAGAAATGCTAGGGAGGTTCAGAGAGGAGGCTTAATTGTTTTGTGACATATAACCCCGGCGGTAGCCGTGCCAGTAAAAACCGAGTTATGCCAGAAAAAGAAACTCCCCATTCCCATTGTGTCCCATAGGACTCAAAGGAAATGGGGAGGACAAATGCACCAGCACTGTGTGCAACAGTGCCGGTGCATACGTCATTGTCTGCAGGTGGGTGCCGTTCCGCCCGCAGAACTCAGTGTAGCTTACTGGCACCGATGTTTCGACAACCGGCACACTCATAATGAGGCCCATTGTCTCTCCATCGGGATTCCGGTGCCATTGTAATACTGCCGGGATACCGCCCAACTCGTGATGAGGCCCTAAGTATGAAAATTATTATTTAACAATGGGCCCTGAGCCCGGGGGGGGCATTTACTGCATCCGGTAATGCCCCAGGGTCTTTGTTAATGCCCTCACTTCAGTTGAGCCTGTAAGTATGTCAATTAATTATGTATCAACCTCCACCCATTAAAGTTGCTGCCAGCATTAGCCAGAGGGCCTCAAAACTAGTTTGGTGGTCCAGAAATAAGGGTGCCAATATCAACGCACAAGTACCCTTTCCAGACCACAAAACTAAGAGTTTGCCGTTAGGGGCATGTAACTCCCGGCAGGCATGATCTACTGAGAGTTAAGGCCCCTAACAGCATTCTTTCCACTGAAGCTTAAGTGACTCCATTCCTGTGGAATTCATGGGAATGGGGATTTACCATTTCCCCTGCCTGTCATTGCACTGGAAAGTCAGGCAGTGGAAACAGTGTTATGGGGCTTCTGGTAACTCACCGCTGACTGGAGAGCTTTACCGGCACCTTTGCAATGAGGCGTAGAGTCTTGAAACAACTGCAGCACTGGAGCACTCCATTTGAAGAGTAATCAGAAATGATAGAGAGGTTCAGAGAGGAGACTTTTAATAAAGTGTCTTCAAATGTGCTGCTTCTGCCTCCAGCAGTACCACATGGATGAGCGAGAGGCCTTCCTAGGATCTTTTCTTTCTGATACAATGCATCTGCCAGAAGTCTTCATCCACTTCATCCCAGGGTACTAATAGTGTCTTTATTTGGTTGTGATACACTGGCATTTCGCAACTGAAAAAAGAAAGGGACAAAAAGATGTCCACAATGGAATGGGATATGAAGTCTGTTCACCGTTTCGAAGGCAGTCAATTAAAACAGTAAAAACTAAACTAAACAAAGATAGCCACCATGGAAAAGGAGAGGAGACTACATATAGTCTCTTCTCCCTTTCCATGGTGGCCATTAAAAAGATAAAAGAAAAATAACCATGAGAATAGCCACTATGGAAAGGGAGAAGGGAGTACATGTAGTCGTTTCTCTTTCCATGGCAGCCACTCGTAGAACGAACACCTAGTGTGAGAAACCTAACAATATTCTCCCAAGTATACCTCGAGAATCCCATATTCATGTGGCCAGGGAAGGGCTAGCACCCTCATATTTCCACCCTGGGGGCAGACGAGCAAGGGAAGATCACCTGGGTAGGGAAGATGCAGTATTATACCATGGAAGATGGAGAGGAGGAAAAAGTCTGAGGCTCTTGTAGATCATTTTACATCTACCACCCTTCCACCCAAAGAATCTCTCCTTCCTATATCTGATTCATCTCCCAAAAGTCCAAACTATGTTACATTCAGAGACCACATCTCCCAGAATCCCTGCTTTCCTGTTTTCTACCTGAACAATCTCACTCATTGCTCTCCACGTCTCCCTGGTTATTATTTCCCGGACTCCCAGTCTGCCGCAACAAAACACTACCGTTCCCACAGCCCCCCCTATTCATTTCACCAACCCTACACATCTCCCCTTTGCCACCCAAACACTTTCTCATCCCCTAACAGACAATGGACTAACACCAGAGCAGTTCACCTAACATATCCCAAAACACGGGTCAGGCAGAGTCAGGTAACCATGCACACCTGACGACCCTTTGCCTTCCCGAGCACGAGAGCACACTACGAGCAAGGACGAATGCACGAGAAAACAGCTACACCTAACTGGCAGTTCAGACAGAGGCGAAAGGCGGTAAGAGCTGTACGGACGATGAAGGGGGAACTGTCCTTGCCATTATCACCTCTGACCCGCAACGCCTCTGAAAAGGGAATTACAAGACCGGGAAGTCCAGCTGACGTGCGGAGTAACAGATGTCAAAGGTGCACGGGAGACTCCTGCATTGATAACACAGGTGGGGTGGCACGCTGGCTACCATGGTACCGTCCTTGACTCCAGAAGCAAGCCAAACCATGGACCTGACACAATCGGTGAGTCAGAGGAAGCTGATAGCGAACTGAACCGTATTGAGCCCAAGGTTGCAAGTGGAAACATTAGATGAACGCAAGAACTTGAGAACAAAGAACTTGTGTGTGTTTGAACTTTTGGGGGATGCCCAGAGAAGGGCTAGCTGCAGAGTTGTCATGTGCCGCAGGAGTGCTAATTCGAAGGGCTCCCACTGGCCCCTTTTGCATTTGAACTGTAAGTACCAGAAGGCCCTAGTAAAGGGCGGCGTGAGGTGTCAGTGGTCCTAGAAGGGTTACGACAAATCCCTTGTACAATGGAAAGTCCCTGACACATTGCCAAAAAAAGCTAGGGGAAGGCGAACCCTGCCGCTCTTTGGGAAGATTGTGAATATTGAAGAATAAGGTAAGTCTGAACCCGACAGAGGGATGCTGAAAGAAAGCTAGGGAAAGGGAACCCACCGTTTCTGAAGAGTTGAGGTAAACAATGAACTGTGGTAAAGATGGCTATGTGAAGCCTACGGAGGGATGCCAAAGGGAAAGATAATGAGAGTGAATCCCACATTGTGATAAAGTAAAGTGAACTGTATATTTGGCAAATGTGAACCCAGTTGAGGGATGCCTGCGAGTTGGGGTGAAGAGTAATACACCTGGGAACACTGTGACGACAAGAGTGAACACGGCCGCAGGGCGCCCGCAGTGGGAAGTTGTTTAACGAGGCATTAAGGCTCTTGAATATTGCAAGCTGCATTTGAATGGCTGTACTGAACCCGATGGAGGGAGGCCCAAGTTACAAGAAGGATCCAAGCCCAACGGAGGGAGATCAAAGGGGCTGAAGAGCAATCGCCCAATCTACAGGATTGCCCAAGGAACTTTTGTTTGTTATTTTGATCAATCAGGCCTTCTAAGGTAAGAGACTTTGGAGAGAAGAGACCTGGCCCCTGAGAGCCCATGAGTTGCTGTGCCCAGTAGTCCCCCTGTCCCGTGCTAAAAACATGGGGAAGGGAGACCCAGCCATACCATCTTGACTTTTCATTTTGTGAACACTTCTTTCTTTTCTGGTGAACATTATCCACATTCTTTTTGTAACTTAGTAGTAAGGATTGGCAACAGGTTTTTTAGTATAGGCCCCTTTTATTTGACAAGACGCTATTAAGACTGCCTTATTATTAATTTGATGGTCGTAGCTTGCTCCCATCTTAGATTTAGGTTCAGATTAGGCGTTTATCTCACCCAGTATAAAGTTCAATAAACACCCTTGAAGTGTGGTCACTTGTCTGTCTTCACTGTTGCCACCATGAGTTCCTTACACTAGGGACGCACTGGTAACTGGTACCTTGCCTGGATGCTAAGGACCCGGTGAGGGCCAATCAGATTATTTGTAACAATCAGATTTTCCCTTGACGGGTACTAATTGTACTTTAAGCTGTCTACTTGGGTAACATTAGAAAGCGTAAAACATTCAAGATATATTGTAAAAGCAAAGCTGTTACATGATCCGATTACCTGTTACAAACAGGCGTGAAATGGCGTAGCTGTGTTAATGCAGCTTTCAAAGTGATTGGGCCTTTGCTCAACGTGGCTACGGCTATGTGCAGGTGTGTCTTCTCGTTGATTTTGTTGATTGGTCAATAATTTAGGCACAAACACATCATTGCACTTGGGGGTACCCAGGCGTACGGAAAACACATTCTGGTTCCCTATATCGCGTAACCACGGCGATACCCCTCTCCCAAGCACCTAGTTCCTGTTTTCTGTCATTGTTTTTCTGTATCTTGGTGGGTGAACTTCTTTGTAAACCTTCAGGAATTTTTGAAAGCAGTGCCTTGATTTACCCATTCCTTTTTTTTACCTTTCTCCTTCCTATAACTTTGTCCTTTGTCTTGTGATTTGTACTTTGTCAATTTTTGTTATTTTAGCTTGTTTTTTATTTTTATAGTATTTATTTTTCCTCCATGATCCTGCATTTTAAAATGACTACGACCAGCAGTGATGTAAAGGTGGTGTGGGTGGCTTCAGCTTTACCATTATGGAAGAAGCAATGTGCACAAAACATTTTTTCTGACAGTTGCCAATATTTCTGTGTAAAGGACTAACACAGCAAAAAGGAGATTGAGGAGGTTATGTGCAATTTTTGTGGAAACGTTTTACGGAGTGGAACTTCACACAGGTTGTCACAAAAGTTGGAAACATCCACGTTAATTCAACATCTTGTCCTTGTTCATTGGGATGAGGTGGATGAATAAGATAGGAAGGCTCATGTGAAACATAAGCACAAAGCACATGGTGCAAGATCAGCACAGCAGTATTTATCATCTGCGCCACAGAATTCCGACACAATTACTAGCCATTTTACACCAACTAAAATCCAATCTCAGTCCATGGTGCCTTCACCTGATCTTTCAAACTTTATTCTGATGTGCAAAACCTGTCACAACTTGATTGAGGTGGGAGATGGCACCCTAGATGCTTTGGTTAAGCATATTTCAGATCATAAGGTCAATTGCCAATGCTAGGTGTATTTTTGAGTGTACTAAATATAAACACCTTTTGTTATATGTATTAATACTAGTTTTTTTACCTTTTCAGTTCCTACCTCTTTTTTCATTATCTACCAAAACGGTCCCTTTTAGGGCCAACTTTTCAATTATAAAAATGGACAATAAAAACATTCTGTACATATGGATCAAAGACCCTTAATTGATCCTTTCAATACAGCATGTATTAAAAAATAAACTACATATCCTTATGTATTTCATTATAGCCGCCGTTATCCCCTGTGGAAGCCATGGGTAAAGCCCTGCCCGTCGTTGTGGCCTTTAGCCACGCATGCATCCCTGGTAGCCGCAGCTATAAAACCGTAAAAAAAAAAATAGATGTACATATATATATATATATATATAAATGTGGCCATTAGTCTTGTAAAGATTTATTTTAGGATACATTGAGTGTAGTCTTTGTACACAGTTACTGTAACACTTAAATAACTTTCGATTCACAGTACGTATAAATGTAAATACTTTCAAAAGTTAAGTAAATATGCAAAGTTTTTTAACAGGTTTTTTGGGGTAATGTGGTTGCAACATTTCTTTTATTTTACTTTCCACACGATACATTGTGTTCATTAGCCCAATTGTCAGTATTATTAATGTCAATTGTGTATGGCATAACAAAACCATTGAAATTCAAGGACAGCATTTCAGTTGCAGGCTACTAGGCATGGCTTTTATCCGTGCAAATTGGTATTTTTGAACACAAGATTACCACTAGCTATAGTTTTTGTTGCTGGCCAGTAAGCACATCATTTGTCATGGCCATATATATATATATATATATCAGTGAAAAACTTGTTAAAGGGACGTTATGGTTCCAAGTAAAACTGAAAACCCCCTGAAATTCGTCAGTTATGGTAAGCTAAGCAACCATAACTCGCGCCACCACCGTGCACTGCTAAGACTAACACCCAGGACATCAAAGATGACATCACAAATGTCATTGATGACATCACTGATGACATCACATGTATATGTACTTTTCATGAAATATGTGTACAAGGGATTCTTATTATAATGTTGCGAAAAAAGTGTCAAGGATCATTGCAATAAATATCACACCCTAAATAGTGCATTGAATGATGCATTGATATAAATAGCATTCTATTATGGGGTTCTATCTAGTATACTAAGCTACTCATGCAGAGACATAGCATTGTGTGCAGCGTACAAGATGAAGGTATAATATTTGTAATGTTAATATGTTGAACAATGACATGATAATTGTTTTCTTAATAGATTTTTGTGTACTCTGAAATATGTAATAAGTAGCTAATAAAACCCATGTATTACATAATTGCATTACTATAGACGAAACACAAAGAGACAAGAACACATACCAATATGGGTATATACAGGGAAAGTGAAGTTAGCAAAAAAGCACAAGTAGTAGCTGAAACAATTCATAACCTAACTGATTATTTTCATGCAAATAAATGATTGCTCTGTTTCAAAGATGTCATTTACCCTATGTATATGTATCTCTTGATGTGATTGGACCCTAAGGAAAGTAGTGTGAGTACAATGTATACAAATATGACCATATACAGGGAAAGTACAGCCATAAAAAAACAACAGGACTATCAGAAAGTGCTGATAATTCTATTGATTATCTTTATGCACAAAAAAGATTGCTGTCTTTCAAGCTTGTGTCTTCCCCTATGTATATTTTTCTTATGATGCGACTGGACTCTAAGGGAATTACTGTAAGAACCTATTTGAAGGATATGTCTACAAATAAAATAACATTTTTAGTTTCTGACTGTTACTAAAGAAAACCATGTGGCCTAGATATGTCAGCAAAAGAAAAAAGAGTGAGCCAGACATGTGATGTCATCAATGACATGTGTGATGTCATCTTTGATGTCGTGGGTGTTAGTCTTAGCAGTGCACGGTTGTGGTGCGAGTTATGGTTGCTTAGCTTACCATAACTGGAGAATTTCAGGGGTTTTTCGGTTTTACATGGAACCATAACATCCCTTTAAAAATGTTTTTTCACTGAATTTCATAGGTTTTTAGTAGCGCAACGTAACCATAACGTTCCTTTTAACAATGCTTTTTTCACTGAATTTCATAGGTTTTTAGTAGCGCAACTTAACCATAACGTCCCTTTAACAAAGTTTTTTTTCACTGAATTTCATAGGTTTTTAGTAGCACAATTTAACAATAATAACTTTGACTTTATGCACATGTAATATGGAGCATACTGAACCCTTTCTACTGAATTTGATGTCCGCAAACATTTTTGATGTCCGCAGACATGTTCGGACAACAGTACCACTACCTAAAAACTCGGGGGGGTGGGGAGGTATGTTTAATTGTTATATCATAACATAGTAACATTTGACAAATTCACAAAGCAGCACACAAACATATTATATGTAGTAATACATAAGAAATGTAACCCATATATGTAACACACTAACCATTCATTTAAATACAATATGTTCCAAAATGGAATATACCAAAAGAAGATGAATTGGCTTCCAACAAAATTACCTCACAGACACTCTACAACTAAGAGCAAGACCAGACCTACAGAGTACTCAGAACATATCTTACCTGAAATAGTAAGTGCCCTTCATTTACTCATATATTTATAAACTTTCTGTATTAGATAAAAAAAATATATATGATCTTTTTTTTTTCCTCACAGAAATGTCTAGTACTCTGGAATGGCTAGAGGAGCATTTACCACATGAGGAAATGTCAGAAGATAGTGAAATTAATGGTACACACTTTACAATATAAACCATTTAATTATTATGATTTTATATGCATTTAACATATATATATATATTTTTTGTACGGAGCATACCAAAATAGAAAATACCTCTTAAGAAACTGTTACGGATAACACTCTTGACAGAAAAAATGGATTTATTGTTGACCAATTTTAATAATTTGAAAACTTTTGTTGAGGATCATTTTAAAACAAAAACCTCATACCATTGTCCCACATGTACTTGTCCCCCTCACCATATCCCAGTCAATTATCCCCAAACCCTCTCCATAACCCAAAACGTTTTGATGAGACTTCCATCCCTTCTTCACCTGATACCAATCATGTTGAAACCCCTAATACTCCTGTTTTTGTTTCCGTTTCTGCCTCACCTTCTGTCATGAATTGTTAATATATGTTAAATAAAGTTAAATTTTTATATTGTGTTGTAATTAGTTTCAGTTTAAAAAAAAAAAAAAAAAACAATTTAGGTGTCCGCGGACAGTGCGGTTGTTCTGAAATGTTTGTAAATAATGAAAATGCAGGTGTCCTGAAGAACACTATACCTATCCGTACTGTTCGCTAGCAAGTTGAAACTGTTCTAAGAACACAAGTGGTGTCCTGAAATGTTCGTAAATAAACGAAAATGGAGGTGTCCTGAAGAACACTATACCTGTCTGTAGTGTTCGCTAGCAAGTTGAAACTGTTCTAAGAACACAAGTGGTGTCCTGAAATGTTCGTAAATAAACGAAAATGGATGTGTCCTGAAGAACACTATACCTGTCCATAATGGTTGCTACCAAGTTGAAACTGTTCTAAGAACACAAGCGGTGTCCTGAAATGTTCATAAATAAACGAAAATGGAGGTGTCCTGAAGAACAGTATACCTGTCCGTACTGTTCGCTAGCAAGTTGAAACTGTTCTAAGGACACACACAGTGTTCTGAAATGTTCGTAAATAAATGAAAATGGAGGTTTCCTGAGGACGCTATGTCTGTCCGTATTGTTTGTAAGGAAGTTAAACTGTTCTAAGAACAAACGGTTGTCCGTAACTGTTCATTTGACGTGTGACATACTTTTAATTACTTTAGAACCCGAACAGTGTCCGTAGAACATCAACGTGCATGCGCAAACCAATGTCCGTGCATTTGGTGTCCTGCGGACAGCCGCTTCCTTCGCGAACATGTTCGCGAAGCGATCATGTGACCGCACACACGCTGATTGCGTGTTCTGAATGCGGACACTGTTCGTGTCCCCGAACAATTTAAAAGTACATTTTCAAGTAATCCACAATATTTCTCAATAAAAACTCACCATAGCACAAGTCCCACATACTAATCCCGAGTTTCTACATACTTTTTGAAAGTTTTTGAAACTTTTTTTGTGTTCGATCTGTCCGCGGACAGCGCGCATGTCTGCGAACCGCGTACAAGCACCCCTATAAAAGACCACGCCCTAGAGCTTATTCTCATTGTGTTTCTGGCTATTCTTCATAGCACAGCTATTTTTCCTGCAACTTGCAGATTATGCCATCATCAAGATGGCAACCATGGTTGCACTACTGCCACCTGGTGCTGCACCTGCTTCAGCACCACCCTCACCCCCTCCACCACCACCACCACCTCCCCAAGGGCCTGAAGAGGGGAACAGGAGTGAGGATGCAGAGGAGGAAGAAGAGGATGACGAGAATGAGGTAGTGGAAATCCCTACTACCCGCACTCGGCGTGAGTCTTGGGTGTGGCAGTTATTTACCATTCATGGGAATGGTCCTAAGGCTCGTGCGAACCGAGTCATCTGCAATGAGTGCAAAATGGTACTCAGTCACGGGAGCCATGGTTCATACAGCTTTGGGACCACTACCATGAAGCAACACCTAAGGTCATTTTACTCTGGAGCCATTTGCAAGGTTGTACCTTGCAAGGAGCGTAGTAGGTTGATTTCCTCTACTTCACCCTCCGTTTCTTACCCTGTCATCACAAGGAACACCTCTGTGGAACAGATTCTTCCACAAGCTGCATCATAGGCCATGCATAATGCTGATGACCCTTACCTTTCGAGGGTCACAGTTGTGTGTATGTACTGCGACACAGTACTCTGCAGGGGGGAGCGACTTCGTAGTGCTTTTGAGAGAGACTATCATCTCAGAGCACGAGAAGACCTGCTCACTACCCATATAAAACCCACTCTACATCTTCTTCTCTCAGCTTGCCCTTTCTTATCCCTGTGGTTGGTGTCCCCCCTTTACCCTCCTTTCCCCTCCTCTCCTAGTGTGTTGTGTATAAAAAACCAAAATAAATATGAAATAACAAAAATCATAAAAAATAAGGCTCTTTTCAGAGCCGCCTTTCACAGTTAAAAAATAGAAGTGAAAATAAATGAAGCAGGGCCCTTTGTATTTTTTAGAAGTCCGCGGACAGTCCTCGGTCAGTCATTTTGGTGTGCTACCCTAACATAACCATTGCAATTTTCTCTGGGAGGAAGTGGTGGCTCTGAAAAGAGCCTTTGGGAGGTGTTTGTGTTTCAAAAATTATAAATACTCAACACCTACCTCAAAATGGATGCTGTAATTCTAAAAAAGGTCGCAATGCATTTTGTATGTTTCTTAGAAAAATCTGATTGCTAGCATAAGTTAGATGTACTCCATCTCTTCGAAAAATGTATGTACTACGAAACATAATATTTTCATTGTGAAAAGAGGACATGCCAAAATCTCTTAGAAAGGCACAAACAGCCTTATTGACATTGCGCCTTGCTTTTTCCATTTGTGGACCAAATGAAGAAGAATGAAGCCACATTTGTCTCTGCGCAATGCGTGAAAAAATTACTTGAGAATTTGGAAACATGTCCATGACCTTCCCAAGTCCTTCTTTCATTGCAAATTGCAAAGAAATTCCAGACACATGTCCTAAACTGTTCATACCACAATGAATTATAATTATATCTGGATTTTGCTCTGTCTCCAAAGTAGCACAGAGAGGTAATAAGTCCAACCACTTAATTCCACGTACTCCATGCCAGTATACTTCCACATGTGGGAATCCAAGATCTACAGCTACTCCACAGGTTTCTGCATGCACCTTCAACCAATGTATCCATGAGTCTCCCAAAATCCAAACAATCTGTTTTCTGAAACACACAGCCATAGCTATCTGGTCTTCTCTCAACAAAAAGAGTATCTGAGAAACTCTCTCCTGGCACAACACACCCACTAAACTTTCCTGACGAATCCCTTTCAGTGCTCATTCTCATTTGCATGACTTCTGAACCCAAAAATCCCCGGATGTAACACCCGATGTCCGCGAACTACCGCCATGTCCACGGACATATCGTAACACAAACAGCCCTTCTACCATTTCCACTTCACTCTCTGTGCCATTCCCTCATTGGACGTAGCTAAGACGTCACATGACCATCCACCAATCACATTCAAGAAATGCAAATGTACTGTGAATCTCTCTGAGTACAAGTGTCATATCATTGGCAAGCACCATCTACAAGAAATACTGTACAAGCCTCCAAGATTTCTACTTGCAGCTCCATGCATACCGATATGCATGAACACAAACTACAGGTATGCATATTTTCTGTACAGTACATGAACACATTTTCTAACTGAATTTTAGCTTGTATAATCTGTAAAATGAATCTACTGTCTTTTTTCAATCTCCTAAAATCAATTGTCACTTACAAAACGTTATACTATTTAATTTCTTTATACACACACACACTCAAATCATGTTAAACTAACATTTTTGAAATGAAATATATAGACTACATATAGTCAAACAAAATTGCATGCACACTCTATGTTCAAATCTCAAACAATAATACTTGTACAATTACATAATTGTTTTTAAATGATTTTATTTATTTAATTACTTACATTTATATAGGACAAGCAGCCCATGACATTGAGGCACTATTACTTGGAAGAGCTTAGTTACAGGAATAATGGTATTCAGTGGTACATTATGAATTTCACAAGACATAGTAAAGATATTTTGTTTGCTACAGTTAGTCATTGCAATACAATTTGTTCATTAAGAACATATCATATGTATTCAACTGGTGCGATATATCTTATGTAAATAAGATAGTTTTAATGGTTTTGAGGAAGGTGCTGAGGATTTCAATTTAAAAAATCAATGTCTAAATTAAAAACTGTGCTATATACAAACAAAATTACTAATTTGTTTCTTTTACAATTGCAGTGAAGACCATTCTCCTGAAAAGAAGCAGCCAAATTTGAAGTACAAAGAACAACTAAGAAGTAACCTGCTCATTTTAGAAAAAAAGTAAGTAGAATATCAACATAATATTTGTATTATTACTCAAACACACTGTAAGGTTAATTCATGCTATTTCTGTGCCTAAAAACAGATTCTGCACCATTCTGTTCAAAAATCCCTATGTCTTAAACAGCGATTTACAGCCAGAATGGCCCACAAATTCCTATTTTTCGACACACAAATTACCCAACTCAACCACTAGAATTTAGATGTTATAGAACAAACAACTGTTTTAATTGTATAGCATTAGATATACTATTATATACTTCTCCACACCACTAGCTTACTTTTTTCTGTCGTCTGAACCCCAGTTTAGTAACACATTAATTCAAGAATACCCATCCCTACTAGTTGTAGTTCCCAATGCACAATCACACACCATTACATACATCTTTATCATCTTACTCAAACACTCATGCACACAGCGCACATACATTGCAGAACACCCCAACCCATACCTTTTTTTAATTTTTTTCAACAGACCCTAAAGAATGCCTACCAAAAATCAAGTCCGTAGAAAGCAACGCAGAAGTAGAGCAAATGAAAATAAAAGTGTCCAACATAAGCATCCATCTCTAGCACAATTTGTAAAAAAAGGTTAGTACAGTCATTTAGTGAAACAAAAGAAGTTTCAAGTACAAAAACTTTGCCTCCTCTATTAAAATGTAAACCAAAACAATTAGCAGAAAATCTGCTATCACTACAGATGAAACTGCTTCTTTAAAACGTGATATAGTTCAAAGTAAGCATACCAAGAAATGTATTTTAGCCAAAATGTTCTGTCACAAAGTCCTTCAAAATCTTATAAAAACTGGAGAGAAACCAGATCAATGCTTAAAACCTATTGTAGGAAATTAATCTAAGAAGTGTTGATAGACAGTGCAATTCTTCTCAAAAGAAAGTTATTTATTTTAGTGTTAAACAAAATGAAACCACTAATAACTAAATTACAAAAAAGACTTCTCAATAAACGAAATGTCAACAGAAAGAACTTCTTAAGTATCTGCAGAGGTGAATGGAGTCACACTACAAGCACAGAACCATACTTTAATGAAGAAGCGTACAAACAAAAGCAAACAAATACTATTGTCATACATAGCAGTGGTCAAGTTTATGAATATGTTAATACCATAATGGAACAAGAAGTACTCCTTACAAAAATATGTCCTGAAAACTTAGAATTACCCCTCCATTCAACTGAATCAGAACCTCTAGTGTACAAATGGCAATGCACGTCAATGTGTAACATTCCCAAACAATTTTTCAAGTCTCTACGCCAATTCCTCAATCAATATGTGAAAAGCAAAGACAAAATCAAAATTAAACTACTCCAAAATATGGATACCTGTCCAGTACGCGAGTACACAGGACTACAAAGACATTCATTGGCCTGCATTACAGGACCTACTTGCAAAACCACCTTCCATGATATCAAAAGGATATCAACACATCATTCAACTATAAGAAACCTAGTTTATAAACTGTACTATGCTAAAAGGCCTGCTTTAGCACTAGCCAATTTAAATAACATTCTTCCACATGGTACAGCAAAAGACCTACTATAAGAAATTTACTATATCCAGAGAAAATATTTTGGAAGTGAAACCCACTTACAGAATGAAATAGCTGTACACCAAATTAGTAACAATTCTACATGTGGCAACCTTTTACTACACACATGCAAAAAGAAATACTAAAATTTAAAAGTACATCAGCTGAGGTACCAAACCATGTGTGTGTATGTTGCCGCAGAACTTTTTATAAAAGTAACACAAAAACTGTAGACCTATCATACAAAATAGAAGACAATGAAGATTCTAAATGTTTGGAATTAGCTCTCTACCTTATAGCAGAAAACAAATACGAAATAACTGACCCCGTAATACTTTGGGCCTCATTACAACCCAGGCGGTAAGTTACCGCCTGGGCCGTGACTTTACCACCATGGCGTAAACTACGTTTGCGCCATGGTGGTTGGCGGACTTACTGCCCCATTCCGACCTTGGCGGGGCGGTAAGTCCCCAAACCCCATTTACCCTTCCCCATTCCCATTTTTGCCCCATAGGGCATAATGGGAGTGGGGAAGGCGTTAATTACGCCACCGTAAATTACGGTGGCGTAATTAACTCCATGGTCCCTTAGCGCCATGGATTTTAACACCTGCTAAAAGCAGGTGTTAAATCCGCCATGGCGCTAAGGGACCTCGTACTCAGGCGGTAAGGGTCGGCGCTGTTTACGCCGGCGTAAACCCCTTACCGCCTGAGTCGTAATGAGGCCCTTTGTAGTTACTGCACTACAAAACTTGACAACAACCAAACTCCTTCACCTGCTATCACAAATAATTTGGAATTATATCCACTACCAAAACCCCTTCAATAACTTAATTTATATGAGAGCATCATAATTCAAACAGTGCACCCATTTCAAGCAATAATAAGCCTTCAAACAAAACTGCAAAATTACCTCCCTCTGAATTAGTGAAATGTATTCCTGGAAAAGTAGTCTATTTACCATTAGATCTAAAAGAAAATGTGCACACTCTAGGAGTGCAACGTCCAATGCAACAATCTTTAATTATCTTGGTAAATGGAGTACCTACAAAGGACAAAAAAATTGGCAACAGCTGGTAAATTTACATAAAGTTAGAGAAGCCTTGCAATATCTTAAAGAGAATAATGAATATTACAAAGAAATTAATATTGAAGAAAACTTGAATGATACAACTGAAATAATTCAAGAGACACAAGAAGCTGGTCAATTTGAGCTCCTAGATCCTGCTACAATATCAAACACTTTGGACCATTATACAATTCATCCATTGCACTCTAATGACACCATAGAAGATGCACTGGAAACGTACCAAATGCGTCAAACAAAAGGATCATCCCATCAGCATGTGGGAAAAAAAGTATAGAAGCACACGTGTTTCCTCTACTCTTTACTACTGTCAAAGGAGGAAGGTACGATGATAGACCTATTCAAATATCAGCATCAGAATACCACTCATTACGGATGTATTCTGAAGATCCCAGATTTAGACAAAATGTGGAATACATATTCCACCTACTCTTTGAAAGTGAACTAGCAACTTTATGTTACGGAGTTGCACACATATTAAAATCAGAATCACACTTTCAAAATATGACAGCTACACAATTATTACAAAAAGTGCAACAAAAAGATGAGGTTTTACAATCAAATATTACAAATCTATTAGCAAATATGCATGGTACTAAAGAGTACTGGTTTCGACGTCATGGAGATGTACGTTGTATGATCAGAAACCTTGGCCCACCCACTTGGTTTGTTACATTAAGTTGTGCAGAATATGCATGGGAAGATTTACAGGATTTCCTACGCATATCAAACAAAAACAAAACAAACATAGATATACTAACACCTGGAGAACTTTGTTCTCTGGATCCTGTTAATGTATCAAGATATTTTCACCATCGCTTCATTGCTATGCTACATTTTATTTGTAATAAAACTGTTCCTCCCCTTGGAGAAGTGCAACACTTCTTTTCGGGAAAAGAATACCAAGCCAGAGGAGCACCACATATCCACATGCTTTTATGGATTAAAGATGCTCCTAAATTTGGTCAAGACAGTGATGCCACTGTTTTAGAGTTTATTGAAAAGTATGTAATTTGTGAAATTCCATCGGAATCCAAAAATAGTGAACTTCATGCACAAATTTTACAATTTCAAAGACACAAATGTGGCAAATATTGTTGTTGCAAATACAAAAACAAAGGGAAATACTACACCAAATGCCGATTTGGTTTCCCTAGACCAGTTACAAATACAGGTCAAGTGAACAACCTCATGTCTTCAGTTAGACATTGTGTTAAAGGTAAGTCACCTAAAAATACATATTGCATAAAAAGAAAAGAAGAAGAACAATATATCAATGATTACAATGCAATCATTGCCCACTTATGGAATGCAAACATAGATGTGCAGTACATTGCAGACAATTCTACTGCAGTTGCACGATATGTCAGAGCATACTTAACCAAAGCAGAAAAGACAGAGCTGCAAGACCTCTGGAATGACCTGTCATCAGATAAAACAGTGTCTCAAAAATTAAACAGCTTGGGCATAAAAATGCTGTCCCATAGAGAATGTGGATCCTATGAAGCAGCTGATCATTTAACTGGTACTGCACTGTATGGTAAATGTGAAAATATAGTATGGCTAAGTCTTGGTCCAGCTAAATCTAGAAAGAGTTCTAAAATCATACGAAGATATAGAAACAATAGCCAAGCATGATCCCAACAGCCAAGACATTTTAAAAAACAATTTATTGGACACATACTACCCAAACAGGAGTACCACTTTGGAAACCATGTGTCTATACCAGATAGCCCAAAACTACACATACAAAAATAATGTAAAACCTGATGAAAAAAACGGTAAATACAGAGTGACAAACTGTGAAGGCAGCTTAGTAAAATTCACCAAACCAAATTGAATTAATCATATCAAATTGTCAAGAAAGACTCCTCAACATAAAGAAGTAAATTACATGTCCCTGCTACAACTCTTTAAACCATGGAGAAAAGAAGAAGAAATACTAGATAAATATGATTGATATGAAGACGCTTTCAAAGCAAATGAAAGCACTATAACTGATGTAAGCTTTACACAGTACAAAACAATGTTGCACAATGAACAGCAACACGAAGAAGAACTCCAGGCCCCACTAGATAAGGACACTCCTAACAATAGTCAACCTTCTGTAACATGAAGCCAAATACCACTGGGAGAGCCACTAATAACAAATGAGGCAGAATTAGCTATGATAGAAGTAGAAAACACCAGGTGTCAGTATGAAGATAAAGAAGACTTAACTATACTACAATCAAAACTAAACAATGAGCAACGTAGCATTTTTCAAGAAGTAACAAAAGAAATTGCACATCGTGTACAACATGAAAACAGAGAATGCACCTGCCAAAATTACAAACCTATACTATTGTACGTCAGTGGTGAAGCTGGTTCTGGCAAAACATTCCTAATCAAAATCATCAGTAAGTTCCTTCAACAATTGACAAACAAACTGCCAGCTGTTGTCACTGCCCCCACAGGTTTAGCTGCCTACAACAAAGGTGGTGTCACTTTACACTGATTACTACTCCTGCCAGTAGAAAACCAAAACAAATTTGACTATTACAAACTTTCTACCGAAGCTGCAATGGAACTACGCAGAGTATTGAAACAAATGAAAATGCTTCTAATAGATGAAGTGAGCTTGGCTTTGATTCACCTCAGATTACAAGAAGTACTCAAAACAAACTATGAAGAGCTCTTTGCAGGAAAACACATTGTTTTCGGAGATCTTCTTCAATTGACACCAGTAAAAGGTGAGCCTATTTTTAAAACATTAGGACACAAACTCTGCCGTAAAACTGTTGGCAGCATTGGAAATGTCAACCTTTGGCAACATTTCCAATTCAGAGAATTAACAGAAAGCATGCGGCAATCTGCAGATCTCACTTATGCCAACATTTTAAAAAGTATCAGAGTTGGTATACTTTCTAAAGGAGCAGAAGCAATATTGAAAACCCGGCACATTCGTACACTTTATAGTGATAATGCATGTGCTACAGATGTTATGGAACAATTAGCCCACAAAAATGTCAATTGTATGGCCTTAATGCCAACTTTTGAAGGCTGTTTCAAATTCAATTAAATAATGTTAAGTAAAGAAATGCAACCACTAATGGAAATTGGCGCCACAGACAAACTAGATGTACATGGTATGACACTACCCATGTGTGACCAAGCCACAACAAGACTAGGAGGGTAATTCACAGAATTTCGCAGAAAAGTGTCGCAAGCGGCTGGCGCAGAGTGTCCGCGTGCGATTGTCTGCGCCAGGCACGTGTGCTAAAACCGATATCCGCGCACAGCGTATTCATGGATTTTAGGCTCCCAAACCAGCCGTGGCACAGAGAATCGCAGAGACCCTGCAGCAGCGCCAGTAACGCCCCCAAGAACGCCCTCGCGCAAGGAAAAGCCATCAAAATCGCTAAATCATCGCAAAGGGCTGCACTAACCCTGGACCAGTTCACCGGGCTGGCAAACAGCAAACGCCAAGCGGGGAACGTGTATATCAGGGGTGCGCGGGAAGTTCCACACGCGATTGGCCCCATGCAAGCAGGGTATGTCTATTCCATGGGTGCACGGGAAGTACCACACGCGATTTCAGCAGGGTACATGTATTTCAGGGGTGCGCGGGAAGTTCCACACGCGATTGGGCCAGTGTGAGCAGGGTACGTGTATTCCATGGGTGCGCGGGAAGTACCACACGCGATTTCAGCAGGGTACGTGTATTCCAGGGGTGCGCGGGAAGTTCCACACGCGATTCCAGCAGGGTACGTGTATTTCAGGGGTGCGCGGGAAGTTCCACACGCGATTGGCCCAGTGCGAGCAGGGTACGTGTATTCCATGGGTGCGCAGGAAGTTCCACACGTGATTTCAGCAGGGTACGTGTATTCCAGGGGTGTGCGGGAAGTTCCACACACAATTCCAGCAGGGTACGTGTATTTCAGGGGTGCGCGGGAAGTTCCACACGTGATTTCAGCAGGGTATGTGTATTTCAGGGGTGCGCGGGAAGTTCCACACGCGATTGGGCCAGTGCGAGCAGGGTACGTGTATTCCATGGGTGCGTGGGAAGTACCACACGCAATTTCAGCAGGGTACGTGTATTCGAGGGGTGCGCGGGAAGTTCCACACGCGATTCCAGCAGGGTACGTGTATTTCAGGGGTGCACAGGAAGTTCCACACACGATTGGCCCAGTGCGAGCAGGGTACGTGTATTCGATGGGTGCGCGGGAAGTTCCACACGCGATTTCAGCAGGTTACGTGTATTCCAGGGGTGCGCGGGAAGTTCCACATGCGATTCCAGCAGGGTACGTGTATTTCAGGGGTGCGCGGGAAGTTCCACGCGCGATTTCAGCAGGGTACATGTATTTCAGGGGTGCGCGGGAAGTTCCACACGCGATTGGGCCAGTGCGAGCAGGGTACGTGTATTCCATGGGTGCGCGGGACGTACCACACGCGATTTCAGCAGGGTATGTGTATTCCAGGGGTGCGCGGGAAGTTCCACACGCGATTCCAGCAGGGTACGTGTGTTTCAGGGGTGCGCGGGAAGTTCCACACGCGATTGGCCCAGTGCGAGCAGGGTACGTGTATTCCATGGGTGCGCAGGAAGTTCCACACGCGATTTCAGCAGGGTACGTGTATTCCAGGGGTGCGCGGGAAGTTCCACACGCGATTCCAGCAGGGTACGTGTATTTCAGGGGTGCGTGGGAAGTTCCACACGCGATTTCAGCAGGGTACGTGTATTTCAGGGGTGCGCGGGAAGTTCCACACGCGATTGGCCCAGTGCGAGCAGGGTACGTGTATTCCATGGGTGCGCGGGAAGTTCCACACTCGATTTCAGCAGGGTACGTGTAGTTCAGGGGTGTGCGGGAAGTTCCACACGCAATTTCAGCAGGTTATGTGTATTTCAGGGGTTCTGGGGAGTACTACACGTGAATTGGCCGTGTGGGTCCTCCCAGGTGTACGCTCCACAACCTCCACGGCCCCTGCAGGCAGCCCACACCACGGGGGACTACCCTGCACCCCTGCTCATGTCCCGCAGGCAGCCCATCCACCATGGGCATGCCCCCCAGCCAACCCACATGTCACCTTGCACTACTGATCAACAATGCATGTCTCCCACCACCCCCACCCCCCAGCAGTGCAGGGGCAGCCTCCACCAGGCCCCCACTCATGTCACCCACCACCCCCACCCCCCAGCCACTAGGGGCACCCTCCACCAGGCCCCCACCCATGTCCCCTATCACCCCCACCCCCCAGCAGTGCAGGGGCACCCTCCACCAGGCCCCCACTCATGTCTCCCACCACCCCCACCCCCCAGCAGTGCAGGGGCACCCTCCACCAGGCCCCCACTCATGTCACCCACCACCCCCACCCCCCAGCCACCAGGGGCACCCTCCACCAGGCCCCCACTCATGTCTCCCACCACCCCCACCCCCCAGCAGTGCAGGGGCAGCCTCCACCAGGCCCCCACTCATGTCTCCCACCACCCCCACCCCCCAGCAGTGCAGGGGCACTCTCCACCAGCCTCCCACTCATGTCCCCCTGCGCCCCCACCCCCCAGCCACCATGGGAAGCCTCCACCAGGTCCTCACAATCGCCAATCATGTGCGTTATGGTCAGCCTCCACAGCCAAAAAACCCTACCAAGTAACCCATTCACCCACATGGAAATGGAAATTACATGTTACACCCCCAATGTTCATAAAGCTAATGAACCCATGTCCGTCACACACAATGGTTGCAATTGAATGGGAAAACACCCAACATGACATGCATGAAACCAATGAAATGATACCACACAGTGAAGTATGAAAACAAAATTGTATTTAAAAAAAATAAGAATGCAAAAGAAATGAAACAAACTACAATGGCAATGAAAAAAAGATTAGCTGCATGTCTGTTTAAAAAAAATAAAAACACCAAATCCTAATCCAAAAACATTTTGTCCAAAGTCAAATCAAAAATAAAAAACAATCCAATGAAGCACTATGTACAAAACTTCCAAGGGTCCATGAGCCCAACTGAACAAAGGAAACCTACAAAAAACCCTAACTAAAATGCAACTATATACAAAAAGTGGAGCAGTGTCCGTCGACTCCAAATCATAAGAACAAACAAAGGAAACCTAGAACTAAAGAACTATATACAAAGGCGGTGGGCAAGTCCAGCGGCTCACTCCGTGGTGTTCCGGGCCAGGGCATCATCGAACTCCTGTTCGATGTCCCGGAGGCGGTCCTGTTCCATGGCCCAGAGGGTCCGCAGGGACGACGCCGTGTCCTCCTCCAACCCCCTGCGGATTGCCTCGAGGCACTCGGCCCGCCTCAGGGCCCTCCGCATGGAGTTCTCCGCCCTGACCATTGTGAACCGCGCCTCTTCCACCCACCGCCGCTCCGCATCTATGGCGTGGCCCAACCGCTGCCACACGGAAGACACTCTCTGTCCTGGGTCCTCCTGCCCTCCGGCCGATGCCTGCCCCTCCGATGTCGAAGGCCCGAGCCTTCATGGCTCCCACCATGTTGCTGCTGCTGCTCTGCCTCTGCCCGTGCACTTCCTCCTGCTGCCTGCACATCCTCCGCCTGCTGGGGTGCAGTCGTAGATGTGGCCACCCCTGCTGGACGTCCGACTCCCGACTGTGGCAGGGATGCCTCCTCCACCAGCCTGGCCACACCGTCGGAGGCAGCTCCACAGGGCACCCAGGTGACTGATGCGTGGGAAGATGGCACAGAGGACGACTGGCGCGTAGGGGGTCCAGTTGAGGAGGGGGTCGGAGCAAGCCCCATCAGACGGAGGAATCCGGCCTGGGTGACCTGTCCCAGCAGGCTGACGTGGTCAACGAGCCATTCGAGAAGACGTGCAGTCTCTCCATGAAAAGACTGCAGGTCACCTCGCATGGCCCGTTGACGCAACGCCACACCAGCCAGGACAGGCTCAACCAGGACCTGGATAGCCACGTCCGCAGGCAGAGGAAGGCCAGTTGACGTCAGCTCATCCCCTGCCTGAAAACGGGTCTGGACGTAGGCATCCCTGCTAGTGCAAGATGATGCAGGGACAGGATCGGGGACAGGATTGCAAACAGGCACCTCCGCGGCGGCCTTTGCTGCCTCCTGTCCCTGGTCCTGCACTACACCACTAGCACCAGTGGGATCCCCACCTCCAGACCCCGTCTCTGGTGCTTGCACAGCCTCCTCCTCCACCAAACCCCCCACCAACCTGGATGACTCTGTGCCATCTTCCCCTGTTGGGCCCTGTGGGGTCCCAGCTGCCCCTTCTGCTGCCGAGGAGTCCAACTCCAACCTCCGCCTCTTGGACCTCCCCCCGGCAGCTGCGGCCTGGGACGCGGCACCGGACTCCTCACTCCCCGACGAGATGACAACACGGGAGGGGAGCCGGGCCTTGCGTCTCCGGCTGGCAGTGGGATCCCCGCCGCTGTGCTCCACAGCACCTTCTCCGCCCTCTTCATCAGTTGACGCTGCAGACAGGGAGAAACAAAACACAGGCATCAGGGCACTGTACAATGGACACATACACACATGACAGTTGCACATGAGTGTCATTGGCAAACCTCAGACATGTCATCACAATCCCCAACACACATGTCATTACAACTCGCACACATGAGCCATACCACAGCCATATCGCAACTGCCACCACCATTCCTACACATACTACAGCATGAACAGCCAAAGGTGAGCCCAACATCACATTTCTATGTGAAGTAATTAGCCACTAGCTGTGTACGGGCTGCCTCCCCCCGTGCCCTTTCCCCTCCCATGCGGAGTGGCTGTGCATGTGGTTGGGGATGGGGGGGCACCACCATGTCCATGGCCAGGCCCCGCCGTGTTGCAACGTTGTGCAGGACACATGTTGCCACTATGATCCTGCATACTACTGGGGGAGCGTACAACAGCTGCCCGCCAGAACGGTCAAGGGAGCGAAAGCGTGACTTCAGCACTCCGAATGTGCGCTCCACTATGCACCGGGTTGTAATGTGGGCTGCGTTATATCTTACCTGGGGTGGCGTGGTGGGGTTCCGAATTGGCGTCATCATGTGGGGGCTGAGAGGGTAGGCACTGTCCCCCGTGGAGGTGGTGATTGGTATCATTGGTGGGGTTGTGGCCTTGCTCAGTATCAGACATGCATGCATGTGCAGTGGATTTCATACTCACCAAGCAGCCATGTATCGCCATGCCGCCCAGCTTCTAGGTCCCGGCTTAGGGTGGACATTCGGTAAATGAAGCTGTCGTGGGTGGACCCGGGATAGTTGGCATATACTGCGGTCATGATTCCCTTGGCATTACATACTACCTGCACATTGATGGAATGCCAGTGCTTGCGGTTCCTATAGATGTGCTCTGATGCCCTGGGGGGACGTAGAGCCACATGGGTGCAGTCGATGGCACCTAGCACTTTGGGGAATCGTGCCACACCGTAAAAATCCAGGGCGGCAGCATGCCTTTCTGCAGGTATTCTGGGCAGGTATATGTGCCTGCGGACTGATGGGCGTGCAGTGATGATGTTCAAGACCTGGCGTAGGCAGCGTGACTGGGTGGCCTGTGATACCCCACCCACTATGGCACTTGTCCGCTGAAATGATCCAGTGGCTAAGAAGTGCAGTACATTGAGGACCTTCTCCAGGGGGCTGAGTGCTTGGGAGCACAGGGTGGGTGATGTGAGGTCATCCTCCCACTCACTCACCAGGTCCAGTATTGTGTGGTGGAAACCTGTACCTCCCATACACCTGGTCATCAGGCAACCCGAAAAGGCTGGTTCTGGGTGTGAATATTCTGGCCCTGACTATCCTCCTCCTCCTTTGGTAGCCCACTCCCACTGCTGCTAGGAACGGTATGTTCATCCTGGGTCTGAGCTTGTTATTTTGTTAGCACGCAAATTTATGTGTTGCGCGTGTTGTAGGCGAGCGTGTGACCCGCGCACCCCTGAAATCCAGTACCCACTCCAATAGCGTGTGGAAATTCCTGCGCACCCCGGGATACAGGTGCGCTGACGTACTTGCGTGTGTAAGTGCCCGCGCACCCCTGATATACACATACATAGGCCAATTGCGTGTACGCGCACTTTTGTCCAATTACACGCGATGACACTCTGACGTGCTGTCCAATTACACGCGATGACACTCTGACATGCAGTCTTTCCACGTGTGCTCTGTCACCACGTGCTGTGTGGGAAACACCCGTGTGGGTCACGTCACAGACGCGCTTACGCGCTGAGGGCCTTTGGTCCAATAGAATCGCGTATGCGTGCTGATGCACTTACGCGCTAAGGGCCTTTCCTCGAATTTCACGCTGACGTGCAGGATTTTCACGTGCCAAATCACTCCGTATCAAGCTGGCCACGCGAAAACACACGGAAGACCACGCTCCTGCCCAGAAGGCCGAATTACTGCCCCCCAGTGCCCCGAGCAGCCTCCCACGTGCCATCTGCTGCCTGCCTGCTGCCACCGTGCCCTGCCATTTGGTGCCTGCACATCAGCCATCTGCAGGGGTCCAGTTGCTGTGTCCACCCCTGCTGGAACTGAAGACTCCCGTCTGGGATTACATCGCTCCACAGCCCAGCCCCAGGACCCAGTTGCCCACCCACACCTGCCTCTGGGGTTGCCATGTCGGGCACTTCCACATCTGGCACCAGTGGCAACCCCAGGCCAGAGGGGCAGAGGGGCACCAGCTTCACTGCCACCGAAGTTGGTGTCCTGGTGGAGCATGTCCTGGGGCAGTATGATGCCCTCTTTGGATCGTCCCGCGCCAGCAAGGAAGGACGGGAGAGGATCTGGGCCGACTGTGTGGTTGCCATCAACGCGGAGGGGGGGCAAACCGCGACGTCCAGAAGATCAAGAAGCGCTGGGAGGACTTGAGGTCCAGGACCCTCGTGAAGGCCCGGCGCCTCGTGGAGGGGGGCCGGGGCCGCATGAGTTCCATCCAGATGAGGGTCCTGGAACGCGTACGCCCAACGCTCCACGCCCAGATCCTTGAGAGGGAGACCCGTCTGGAGTTGAGCGGTAAGTGTCCAAGCATTGCTGTGTGAGACAGGGCATGTTGCGGTGTGCTGGTTCTCTGATACTTGCCTGTATGTGTGACATAGGCCATGTATGCATGTATGTGTGCAGGGACATCATGGTAATGCATGTGCGACCAGTGATGTGTGAACCACATGGTTGTTGCATGTGTTTAAATGCCACATGGGGAGCCCTATGCAGATTTTAGACATGAGAGCATGCCAGTCTCTGTTCCTGGACATGGGTGGGGGTGAGGGATGGGTGCTGATGGCAGGTACATATATGGTAGCCATGTCTGTGTGCCTGACCTGCGTGTCTGTGACTTGTGAATGCCATGGATGCATGACACATGTGTGTGACAATGCACAGATTCACTGATGCAGCCTAGTTACCCTTGTATCTGCTGTGTTTGGGGTGTATGGGGCCAGATGGATGTTACTGAGGTGAAGTGTGTGCATGTGATAGGCATGACCCATGATGCATGTGAGTTCCATATCATTGTATGTTTCAAGAGTCCATTGGACATGTATGGAAATGTCCATGGCATGCACCATGCCTGTTACTGTGTGTGTTTTGCCTGGACTGACCCATGTGTTGTGGAGGGACATGATGGAAGTGTACTTTGACAGTGGTACTCATCTGCTATTGCTTCCTGTCTAGGGGACCATTGTACAGTACCCTGATGCTTGTGTTCTTTGTCTCCCTCTACGCAGCGGCTAGTGAAGAAGAGGGCAGAGATGGCGCTGTGGAGCAAGGCGGCGGGGATGCCCCCACGGCTGCAGCGGAAGGGGTGGGTGAGCCCCCACAGGGGCCTGCTATGGTGGAAGATGGTGAGGAGCCATCCAGGTTGGTGGTTTCCACAGAGGAGGAGGAGGCCGCCACAGGGGCACACATGGGGCCTGGTGGGGGCATCCCTGCTGGTGCAAGTGGTGCAGTCCAGGGCCAGGGGCAGGAGGCAGCACAGGTCACCGTGGAGGGGCCTGTGCATGTCGCTGTCCCTGACCCTGTGAGTGCACCACCATGCACCAGCAGGGTTGCCCCATCCCAGGCCCGTCCGCAGGTAGAGGGGATGTCCATGTCACCTGACTCCCCTCCACCTGCGGACGAGGGGACCCGTGTCCGTATGGAGAAGGTCCTGATTGGGGTTGCGATGTGCGCTGGTGCAATTCGTGATGACGTGCGTGCTTCCCGGGAGGAGCACGCACATCATCACGAAGAGCACCGTGCCGACGTGGCCCAATTGGGATCTTCCATGTTCGGGGGTTTCCTGCATGTGTCGGCCAATCTGGCGGCCCTCTCCTCCTCTGTGGAGGCTATACGCCAGTCGTTCTCCTTGCCGTCTTCCGGCCCAGATGCCACCAGGGCCTCCTGTGGACCTGCCCTGACCTATGCAGCCAGCTCAGTGGGGATCCCATCCCTGCCACAGTCGGGAGTCGGAGGTCAAGCAGGGGTGGACACAACAGCAACTGTACCCCAGCAGATGGAGGATGTGCCGGCATCATCAGGCAGGGCACGTGCACGACGGCGTCGGTGGATTCCATCAGCCGGGATGCCGTCGTGCTGGCAGAGGCAGTTGCGTCGGAGGCAGCAGCAGAGTCAACGTGGGAGGCATCATGGCTCGGGGCCATCAACATCGGAGGGGCAAGCATCGGCCGGAGGGCAGGAGGACCCAGGACAGGAAGTGTCTTCCGTGTGGCTGCGGTTGGGCCAGCAGATAGGTGCGGAGCGGCGGCGGGCAGAAGAGGAGCGGCTCACGATGGTCAGGGCGGAGAACTCCATGCGGAGGGCCCTGAGGCGGGTCGAGTGCCTCGAGGCAATCCGCAGGGGGTTGGAGGAGCAGATGACGTCGTCCCTGCGGACCCTCGGGGCCATGGAACTGGACCGCCTCCAGGACATAGACGAGGAGTTTGATGAATCCCTGGCCCGGAACACTACGGAGTGAGCCGCTGGACTTGCCCGCCGCCTTTGTATATAGTTCTTTAGTTTTAGGTTTCATTTATTTATTCTGGCTGGGGGCCTGGTGGGGGCTGCCCATGGTGGCTGGGGGGTGGGGGTGGGTGGGAGACATGAGTGGGGGCCTGGTGGGGGCTGCCCCTGGTGGCTGGGGGATGGGGGTGGTGGTAGACATGAGTGGGGGCCTGGTGGAGGGTGCCCCTGGTGGCTGGGGGGTGGGGGTGATAGGGGACATGAGTGGGGGCCTGGTGGGGGCTGCCCCTGGTGGCTGGGGGGTGGGGGTGATAGGGGCCATGAGTGGGGGCCTGGTGGGGGCTGCCCCTGGTGGCTGCGGGGTGGGGGTGGTGGGAGACATGAGTGGGGGCCTGGTGGAGGCTGCCCCTGCACTGCTGGGGGGTGGGGGTGGTGGGAGACATGAGTGGGGGCCTGGTGGAGGCTGCCCCTGGTGGCGGGGGGTGGGGGTGATAGGGGCCATGAAAGGGGGCCTGATGGAGGGTGCCCCTGCACTGCTGGGGGGTGGGGGTGATAGGGGACATGAGTGGGGGCCTGGTGGGGGCTGCCCCTGGTGGCTGGGGGCCATGAGTGGGGGCCTGGTGGGGGCTGCCCCTGGTGGCTGGGGGGTGGGGGTGGTGGTAGACATGAGTGGGGGCCTGGTGGAGGGTGCCCCTGCACTGCTGGGGGTGGGGGTGGTGGGAGACATGAGTGGGGGCCTGGTGGAGGCTGCCCCTGCACTGCTGGGGGGTGGGGGTGGTGGGAGACATGAGGTGGGGCCTGGTGGAGGCTGCCCCTGGTGGCGGGGGGGTGGGGGTGATAGGGGCCATGAGTGGGGGCCTGGTGGAGGGTGCCCCTGGATGCTGGGGGGTGGGGGTGGTGGTAGACATGAGTGGGGGCCTGGTGGAGGGTGCCCCTGCACTGCTGGGGGGTGGGGGTGGTGGGAGACATGAGTGGGGGACTGGTGGAGGGTGCCCCTGCACTGCTGGGGGGTGGCGGTGATAGGGGACATGAGTGGGGGCCTGGTGGGGGCTGCCCATGGTGGCTGGGGGGTGGGGGTGGTGTGAGACATGAGTGGGGGCCTGGTGGAGGGTGCCCCTGCACTGCTGGGGGGTGGGGGTGGTGGGAGACATGAGTGGGGGCCTGGTGGAGGCTGCCCATGGTGGCTGGGGGGTGGGGGTGGGTGGGAGACATGAGTGGGGGCCTGGTGGGGGCTGCCCATGGTGGCTGGGGGGTGGGGGTGGTGGGAGACATGGGTGGGGGCCTGGTGGAGGCTTCCCCTGGTGGCGGGGGGGGTGGGGGTGATAGGGGCCATGAGTGGGGGCCTGGTGGAGGGTGCCCCTGGATGCTGGGGGGTGGGGTGCAGGGGGACATGAGTGGGGGCCTGGTGGAGGGTGCCCCTGCACTGCTGGGGGGTGGGGGTGCAGGTTGACATGAGTGGGGGCGTGGTGGAGGGTGCCCCTGCACTGCTGGGGGGTGGGGGTGATAATGGACATGAGTGGGGGCCTGGTGGGGGCTGCCCATGGTGGCTGGGGGGTGGGGGTGGGTGGGAGACATGAGTGGGGGCCTGGTGGGGCTGCCCATGGTGGCTGGGGGGTGGGGGTGGTGGAGACATGAGTGGGGGCCTGGTGGAGGGTGCCCCTGGATGCTGGGGGGTGGGGGTGCTGGGTGACATGAGCAGGTGTGCCTGGTAGTCCCCTGTGGTGTGTGCTGCCTGCAGGGGCCGTGGAGGGTGTACAGGGAATACCTGGGAGCACACAGCCAAATTGCGTGTAGAATTTCCCGCGCACAACTGAAATCCACCTACCCTGATAAATCGCGTGTGGAACTTCCCGCACACCCCTGAAATCCACGTACCCGGCCAAATCGCGTGTGGGACTTCCCGACTTCCCGCGCACCGCTGAAATACACGTACACGGCCAAATCGCGTGTGGAACTTCCCGCGCACCACTGAAATCCACGTACCCTGACAAATCGCGTGTGGAACTTCCCGCGCACCCCTGAAATCCACGTACCCGGCCAAATCGCGTGTGGAACTTCCCGCGCACCCCTGGAATCCACGTACACAGCCAAATCGCGTGTGGGACTTCCCGCGCACCCCTTAAATCCACGTACCCGGCCAAATCACGTGTGGGACTTCCCGCGCACCCCTGAAATACACATACACGGCCAAATCGCGTGTGGAACTTCCCGCGCACCACTGAAATCCACGTACCCTGACAAATCGCGTGTGGAACTTCCCGCGCACCCCTGAAATCTACGTACTCGGCCAAATCGCGTGTGGAACTTCCCGCGCACCCCTGGAATCCACGTACACAGCCAAATCGCGTGTGGAACTTCCCGCGCACCCCTGTAATCCACGTACCCTGACAAATCGCGTGTGGAACTTCCCGCAAACCCCTGGAATTCACATGCCCTGCCAATTCGCGTGTGAGACTTCCCGCGCACCCCGGTATACATGCACATGTATTTTTTGTCAGCGGGTGTCCGTGTTTGTGGGTACCCCTTTGCACGTCATTTGTCCTCGAGGGCCACAGTATGGGACATTCATCATGGCAGTATATAGGTGCTATTTTTTGCCGCACCTTTTGGCGCACATTTCTTACAGGCGCAGAGACGCTACTGCCGGCTTTCTTGTGGCGGTCATGTTTGTGCCTGTGCGCTGGTTTGAGCGTGCGCTTTTTTGCCCTATTCTATTCCATGAATACGTATTGTAGGCGAGCGTGTGGGCGTTCCGCGCACAAGTACCCTGTACTTCCCCCGTGACGCCCACATTTTGGCAAGTTGTTCCCCATTCCGAGTGTTACGCTCCGTGTTCCGCCTACTTTTGTTGCGTGCGCCGCGCTATGTGCGATTTTCTCTGTGGCCTGCGCGATTTTCGCTGTGACCTGGCGCACGCAGTTAGGTGGCCTGTGCGCTAGCGTGCGCCGCGCACTTTATTATCGCACATCCGATGGTTTTCTCGCGCACGGCCTTCCATGAATCGATGTGCACTGCTTTTCGTGCGATTTTCGCACTTGCACTGCGATTTTCGCTATTCCACTGCGATTCGCACGTTTTTGGCCACTTGCGCCGCGCTAATTATTCCATGAATCGGCCTGTAAATAGTTTAGAAAAATCAATCTCAAACACAGCAGGCTTGGAAAAGATATTAAAATTATCCTTAAATTGCAGAGTAATGCTTAAACGTAACCTTGGCGTGGACCAAGGACTAGTTAATGGAGCACTGGGTACAGTTGTTGGCTTTCAAACATACCCATGTGACAACAAAATTCAGTTTGTCAATATTCTCTTTGACAAACTTTCAGAAGTAAAAAGGATAGGACGCCTAACAGTTCGATTCCTTCTCTTCAAAGACATGTATGTATGCAAAGAACAATTTTCTCTAACTCTTGCATATGCAGTCACCATTCATAAATCACAAGGTCTTACCCTAGACAAACCAATGATAGACATTGGTAACAGTCTTTAAAGAAGGCATGAGCTACGTAGCACGATCATGCTTACGTACACTTGACTGTCTATTTCTAATCAACTTTGATGCAAGTAAAGTAAACGCTGATATTCCTTGCATTTTAGAATACAATAGACTTCGCTCACTATACACCCCCATCTAAACACATATTCAGTACCACAAAAAGTTAAACATTGTAAAAGAAAACTAAATCAAACAGAAATGCAACAGGATGTCACTGCAAATCCTCCAAAGAGAGTAAAAGAAACGTACCACAAACATAAAAGAACCCATTAGGGAAAGTAAACCAGGTACTTCATCAAAGAAGGAAGACAAACTAAAAAAAAAATCAATCAGATACAGAACTACTGGTCCATTTAAACTCTCAAATATAGTTGGAGTAAGTTGCTATGCAAATGTAGCAATGAATATTCTATTTCAATTGCCACCAATTGTTGACAACATTTACTTACAAAGTACAGACCAATTGTGTTTGCAAATGTTAGTACTTTACAGAAATGCAACAAACAATCCTGATAACGCGTATAGTGTTTATGGAATAAGACAACAATTGGACTACTGTGCTGGAATGGTTAAATTCACTATAAACTCATAGGGAGATCCACAAGAATTTCTAATGTACTTACTACAAGTAGTGGAAAATAAAAACATACCTATAAATGAAATCTTCCAGATTTCATACATGTGGAAACATACATGCACTCTCTGCAACAATGCGACACAAGAAGAAATCCCCAGTGAACGCGTCATATATATATATCAATACCTAATTGTGAATCCATTCCATTTCAGTACAAAATGCAAACCATGGTAGAGTATGTACTGCCTGCAATTCGGATAATCGCTCCACGTTAGTAGTACAAACACATAGTAAATACGTAATACTAATGCTTCTACGTTACAATCCAGATGGTACCAAAAACAACTGCAAGCTGACTGGATTCACACATGGTCAAATATCACTTGGTAAGAAAACCTTCACAACAATGGCCCTCATTAGGACTCTGGCGCTAAGTGTTTAAAGGCGCCGTAAAAGGCTGCGGTGCCGTTAAACACTTAGCGCCTTACTACGAGGACCCTTTGCGGGTCCCGACCTGAACAGCTGGTCTAGACCAGCCGTTAAAGTAGGGACCGCAAAGGGACCTTGGTGCTAAGTACGGTACTGCAATTTGCGCTACCGTACTTAGCGCCTTCCCCAGTCCCATTGAGCCCTGTGGGGCAAAAATGGGAATGGTCCATTGTTCAATGGGGAATTACCGCCCCGCCAACCTTGGAATGGGGTGGTAATTCCCCATTGAACATTGGCAGACTTGTTACGATACCGGCACCAACCATGGTGCTAATATCGCCATGGTTTAGCGCCAGTATCGTAATGAGAGCCAATAGGTATCTACCACGCAGGAGCCACAACCAATTCAGGGCACTACACTGCATATATTAAAAAGAAATGTGGATGGTTTGAATGTAATGATAGTACCATTACTCTAAAGCAGCGATTACCAGCAAATCTTACAAACGATTATTTATTGTTCTTAAAACCAACATTTGATAACTAAACTGTACTTAAACCTTAAGTAAACTTATAATAAAAAAATATAAACTGTTAGAATATTCCAAACGCTATCTAACTGCCCAAAGATTCTACAACTAATCAGATAAATGAATAACACTAAATTAGAGCACAAAATAGACAGTTAGAATACGCCAATTGGTATCGAACTGTCCCAAAATTTAACAATATCCAAACAGATAAATCAATACCACTAAAATATATAAAAAATAGACAGTCAGAATACGCCTACTGGTATCTAACTGCTCCAATATTTTACAATATCCAAACAAATAAATAATATGTTACTGCTCCAAAAAACTGCAACAAGCCAATGTATAAAGCATTAGCCAGAAACAACAAGTGGACACTGAAAACAAACAAATAAACTGTAGCACAACAGAAAAAGGGGTTTTTTTAATCCAACATGGATTTTTTTTCTCCCACAGACCCAATGATTTTAGCAACAAAAACAGAAACTGAGCAAATTGCACAGTACTCTGGTTTGTAATCTACTAAATATGAGGGTCCAAAAAAAAAAGAATGTTGATTATACAATGTAATAAGTCATTACAAAATACTAATACCAACATGCTATTTTCTTTTATCACAGAAATGAACAAGAAATACATGTACTCCAGTTACTAAACCAAACAGTAAGTATATTACAATAAGTACAACCATTGCAGTATATCACTCCCATTGTGGCTTATAACTTTGTTCCTTATAAATTTATTTTTGACTCAAAATTATAAGCCACTATGAGTGTGATATGCTGCGGTGGCTGTGGCCAGGGCATAGAGTCTTGGGTGCATGACTCTTGCCCTTGCCACAGCCACCACAGCATATCGCACCCATAGAATCAAATATTTCAACTATGGCCTATGGAAACTTTTAATGTCCGCGGACATTATGATTGTTCTTAGAACACTTTCATCTTGCTAGCAAACAATACGGACAGCGTCCTCAGAACACCCCCATTTTTTTATTTGTGAACATTTCAGGACACCGCGAGTGTTCTTAGAACAGTTTCAGCTTGCTTGTGAACAAAACAGACACATAATGCGTCCTCAGAACACCCCCCCATTTAGTTTATATAGGACATTTCAGAACAGCCGCCTGTCCGCAGACAAATCAAACACAACAAGAGCGTCTACCACATAAAAAAACACAACATTTACCCTATCTCACACTCTCCCACCCTCCCCAAACACTCTTACACACCAAAACACTCTACTAAATACAAATTTTAAACCAAGTTTCACCGCGCTGTCCGCGAATCCAAGATGGCGGGTGCTACCGAATATCTGACGGGCTTCACGCTCCACGCCGTTCAATCAGTGAACATGTTGCATGTCCGCGGACATCACGCGAGCCGATTGGCCAATCAGGACACTGTCCGCAGAGCAAACAGGGAAGTGTGTCCGTGGACCGAACACAGATATCACTAATTTTCTATGACCTACTTTTTCATTTTTTAAAAAACGATTTTCACCAAATCTGCAAAAGTACGCTTTCGGGACCAAGCCGCTATTCCTGGTCCAAATTTGGTGAAAATCCGTCCAGCGGTTTGGACTGTAGGCGCTAGCAAAGTTTTTTCCCCATTCAGTTTATGGGAAAAAATAAAGTTTTGGGACCCCCCTATAACTTTGCCCCCCTTGGGAGAATCCTCACCAAACATTGCAAAAACATTCAGAGTGGGCCATATAGTTTTTTCTGCAGAGTTTGGTGTGGATTTGTCCAGGGGGAGCGAAGTTATTAGCTGCCCAAAAAGTGCTCCTCCTATGGAAACACCAACTTAACCATAACTACATGGCCACTACCGTGGTCATGTAATATATAATATATATATATATATATATATCAGGTAAAAAGATTTAGTTGCAGGGACATTAAGGTGAGAGCTTAACGCAACAAAAAACCCATAATGTTCATTTTGTATTCATTCTTTCAGACTTATGTCCGCCCCCTATTTGAGAAACACCAGTTTGGTGAAAAATAAACATTTGTTACTTGTTCTGTTTGATTTCTATCTAAATGACTAGCTTAAAATTCTTTGACTACATATCCTGCTGTCATATTTCAACATATAAATAAACTAAACACCAAGTTATATGTTTAAGTTGCATTGGACATTGTCACTTTTATGGGGAATTTGCAAATCACTTGCTCAAACCTTAGAGGACACCTGCTCAACTCAGAAGGGAAAAAGCAATGAAAGAAAGTTATGAAGATGTGCATGGGTATGCTAAATATTTGCTTGATCTCCGTGGAAGAATCAGTGTCCCCAGAAAATTGTCACTGACAGCTAGCAGTATTTCTGTGTCAAGTAGCATTGAAGTAAGAAGGACATTAAAAAAAGTTCAGTGTGTTTCCGATTGTAAGCTATTGCAGATGGAAGCTACCAATAAACCATCCCACAAATGTGCAACCTCTAATTTGATTAAGCACCTCATCCAGTCCCATTACAATATAGAGGAACCCTATACAAAGGCTAATTTACATCATCAAAATATACCAACCCATGACCTACAATCTGCACACAGGTGTCTGCTGTAGAAAATCATGTCTGCATCACTCTCTTCCACTTCTATTGCTTCCTCTGTTCCAGCCACCTCCACCCAACCGCCTACTAGCCTACCTATACCTAATATGCACGACTGCAAAGTAATGTGTTTGAAATATGATAACTTTATCAATGTGTGAGATCGCACCCTCTTTGGTTACAGAAGAGCTATTTTAGAACACCAAAGCAATTGCTGCCACTACAAAGATATATACATTTTTATCAGTGGCCATTTTTTTAATCCCCTTATTTTACAAAATTAAAAACAGAAAAAAACCCAGGAAAAGAGTAAGCACAACAAACCTATACTTTTAATATTAATTGTGGACTGGAATTACAAATGATGCCCATAGTGTGTCTGTATTTATTGGGGAAATTTGCACCAGAAAAACATTTCTTTTTTACATAATAAAGGTTTGCACAAATAATACCATTCCTTCTAAGACAGCTTGCATTGTACATTGTCAAATTCTTGGAGAATTTGCAAATCAATTTCTCAGACCCAACAGGAAACCTGCTCAGCACAGGAAACAAAACACAAAAGTTATAAATATATGCATGGTTATTTTAAATATTTGTCTTAAATCGATGGAAGAACCAGTGTGCCCAGAAAACTGTCACTGACAGCTGGCAGTATTTCTTTGTAAAGTAGCAATCGAGTTAAAAGGACAATAAAGAAGTTCACTGTTTCTATTATAGGCTTCTGCAGATGGAAGCTTCCAATGAAGCATCCAAACTTGTGTAACCTCTAATTTGATTCAGCACCTCATGCAGTTCCATTACAACAATGTGGAGTAACCCTATAGGAATGCTAATTTCCATCAAAATGTACAAACTTGTGGCCTATAATCTGTGCACCTTAAACAAGCCCGGTCTTCACTGGTATTTATACTGCTTTTTACTGCCTGAAACCCCAGGGATTGTTATTTGCACTCTGTGAGGCTTATTAGACAGGCCATTATTGTGCTGGGCTAAGACGTGTAGTGCGCGCTTTTGTTACCAAATAGCTTGTAAGACTGAAAGCACTTTAGCTGCTCAATGGTCGAATACTTCTATGCAGACAATGTAATTTTGCAGAATGTATTCTGTGTTTGACTACAACACCACAAACATTTCATGTCAGAAAGAAATGTGTGATTGATCACTGTTTTGCTGTATCGCTGCCTTTAAAACAGGAAATAATCTGAAACAGCTAGATTCAAAATTGCACTAACTACCTGCTTAAGGATTGAAAATCGGTTCTCCCGGTTGAACACACGTGTCCGTGTATGACGTGTGGACCCACACTCTGTGTAGCGATTTATTTTTGCTGTGAAAAAGCTGGGCAGAGAAAAACTACACTTCCCAGCATCTTACTTAGGAGTTCACCAGGCGCACCAGTGTCGCTGCACCTGAGACAAGCCCGGTCTTTGCCAGTATTTATACACTCTTAACTGCCTGAAACTCCAGAGTTTGTAATATGCACTTTGTGAGCCTTATTTTACAGACCATTATTGTGCTAAACTAAGGCTTACTATGCATGCCTTTTTTACCAAATTTCTTGTAGGATTGAAAGCACTTTAGCTGGTCAAAGGTACACTACTTGCATTCCAACAACTTTATTTTGCAGAATGTATTCTGTGTTTGACTACAACACCACAAAATGTTTGTGTCAGAAATTAATATTTGATTGATCACTGTATTACTGCCTTTAAAAACAGGAAATAATCTGAAACGGCTAGATTCCAAATTGCACTAACTACCTGCTTTAGCATTTAATATCTGCGCTCCCCAGGTGAACACACATTTGTCCATGTATGACCTGTGGACCCGCGCTCTCTGTACTGATTCTTTTGTAGCTGCGGAAATGCTGGGCAGGGAAAGACTACACTTCCCAGCAGCCCCAGCATCTTACTTAGTAGGTGACATGGTGCACCAGCACTGGCGCACTTGAGACAAGCCCGGTCTTCCCCGGTCCTTACTGGAACTCTGCAAGCCAGCCACAGGAGATCAGCGATCAGATTAAAAGTAAGCTTGTACTCATACTACTCTCTTCCTCGTTATCTGTGCCCCAACAATGATCTCACAAGTAAAAACCATTTAGTCTCTCCCTACCATTAACGCAAAGTTAAAACCACTATCTTAAGCAGCCCTCCATTTCTTTGGCCACAAGCGCCTTAGGTTACACCACAGAGCTAAATGTGCTCCTAGCCAGCCAGAAAGCTAAGCGCATGGCTACGGTAGCCTGCTATTTAGAAACTATGGCACCCGGACTAGTTAATCCGCGGACACCGCAGGAGAGTTTATGTAAACATCCGGCATCCAGCACACAGACTGACCATACTTTGACTGTGAATTACAACGAGACGACCATAAACACTGAGCCCATCGAAGACCACCGTCATTTCCAGTCATGCACTACACCCTCTCAGGGTAACCCGACCATGGACATTTTGATAATAACAAGCCAATGCCACTCCATTCAAGATAACATACTAGCACCTCCTTCTGCTAAAAACGTAAAAAAAATATTACTCTGAGGGAATGCCTGGACCGCACTAACATCCAATCCTACCGTTCCACTTCTCAGGGTACACATGCCAATAGTAAAGACTTGGTCAAGGAAACTCTATTTAGATCCATACATTTTCAGCCCATAAAGGCACCAATAAAGAGGAAAAAACAAATCCAGTGCCTATAAAAACACGTAAGATAACTTTACTAAATATTAGATCACTCAAAGCACATGCCCTTGAAATCCAGGAATACATTGTCCAACATTATCTTGACATGTCATTCCTGTCTGAAATCTGGATCAGTGATGCTAGTGGCCCAGTGATTACTCTAGCCAATCCTGAAGGCTATTCCATCTTTTGTCAAAATAGAGAGCATGGGCTCGGAGGTAGAGTGGCAATTATTGCTAAAAAAAACTCCATTAGGCCCTTCAAAACCCCTAGGCACTGCAACAACTGTGCGATCCGGCATTTAGAAATGACCCCTACAGCATGTAGCAGCGTTAATTTTATATTGATTTACCGGCCCCCTATGGAGATGTCCTCCTTTCACGATGAAATCATACAACTCCTATCGGATGAGAATAGGCCAAATAGCATCACTCTTTTCCGAGGTGACCCGAACCAATGGCAGGGCAATACTGCAGACAAAGAAGCTATTGCCCTTGAATCAGCCCTCAATGGCATTGACGACCATGTAGCTAACAATGACCCGACAACAGCTGAGGGTAATATCCTAGATTGCATAGTGACCAGGAACCTAGATGTTAACATTGAAAGTACTATGCCATGTATTTGAACTAACCACAACATGATAGACTTCTAAATCCATCTACAAGCACACTTAGCCAAAGCTACAAATCCAAGCCTAATTGTAATAGTAATGCATTTAAGGTACAATGTAGATGGTACCAAAAACAACTGCAAGCTTACTAGTTTCACACACGGGCAAGTATCTCTTAGCAAGAAACCCTTCACAACTGTAGGCATAATCTACCACACTGGTGCCACAACCACTTCAGGTCAATATACTGCAAACGTTAAAAAAAAATGTGGTTCGTTTGAATGCAATGACATGTCCATTACTATAAAACATAGATTACCAGCAAATCTAACCAATGCCTACTTAATATTCCTTAAACCTAAATGTAGTCACTGATCTGTAAAATGATCGTAAGTTAGTGCACTTTGCTGTTAGAATACACCAACTGGTTTCTAACTACATCCATACTGCTTCAATGCTATTTGTGAAATGGAAAACAGTTTAATATGCCAAAAGTTGTAAATTTAGTACATTTTTAATAATGCTATATAGATTATTTCCCCAATGACCCAATAATTATGCAAACGGAATCAAGATCTGTGCAAAACACACACTAATGTTGTTTCACCTTTAGTGCTTAACATGTACTGATTATGAGGGTCTGCAAAGTTTAGTCACTAACCTGTAAAACTATTAACAGTTTGAATATGGCACCTGGTATATAACATCAGCCATACTACTCCAATATTACTTTTAAGTGGCAAAATTGCTAGAGTACACAAACAGAAATAAAAGTGCTTCGAAAGATACCCTCAAAACTGTAAAACTGTAAAACTATCAACAGTTAGAATATGCCAGCTGGTATCTAACTGCACCCATAATAGTGCAATGTGAGTTTCCAATAGTGAAAGAATTACAATCCAAAATCAGGAATCAAACTGCATCAAAGCATACTCTTCAAAACTGTAATACTATCAACAGTTAGAATACGCCAACTGGTATCTAACTGCACCCATAATACTGCAATATTACTTTCGAATAGTGAAAGAGTTAAAATCCACCAACAGTAATGAAAGTGTTTCAATACATACTCTTCAAAACTGTAAACCGATCAACAGTTAGATACCAGTAGGCATATTCTAACTGTAGCCATAGCACCAGCACTTTCGAAAAGCAAAACATGTACACCATTACAATTCCTCCTACTGCAACACTACTTGTAACAAAAAATGCACTTGATTTTGCACTTTAAACCTTCCTTTAAGTACTGCACACTTCAAACAGACATAGTCTAACACATAACATCAAATAAATGTGCTAGGGTTTTTTTAATCCTACCCCCAATGCTACATGAATGAAAAGTAACATTTCCATGTCAATGGTATTGTCTCTATGTTCCAAAAACGGTATATTGCCTATACAATATGTATAATTAATATACACATTTTGTAATGGTTGTTTCCAATGCCAAATTCCATTTTTGTACACCTATTATTACAATGCTTGTGGCCAGATACTTGGTTGGATGGCCGTATTATGCTGTGGTGGTTGTGCCACTGCCTAGATTCACGGGTACATGACCTACATTTTAACCTATGCAAACATCCTCAGATCATCTACATTCCACTCCACTTCCCTACCCGAAGAAAGGCTCTCTGCAGTCGCCAGATAAGCTGTCTGCCCAAGGCTCTGTCCGTGGACTACTGTGGTGTCTGTGTACTGGCGCACCCTGCACGCTCTTCCACCTAAACAAATAGCCCCATATCGTCTTTCTTTCACTGCCCCACCCTTCCCAGCCCCTCTATCGAACAACAAATAACCCAAAACATATTTCCCAGTTCTGTCCCCCACTGCACTGCCTGCAGACAGGGCGGATATCCGTGTAAAGAACATGGTGGGCATTTCGGAAGAATATGAGACACATCACGCTTTTCACGAGCCAGACAGCGGGTGTGCTGGGTGTCTGCGGACATCACGCCACCCTCCGGACCAATCAGGGACCTGTCTGCGTAGCAGACCCAGATATCACTATTTTATTTTTGCCTACATTTCGCCCATTTTAAAGAAAACTACTGGATGGATTTACACCACATTTACAAAAGCACGCGTTCGGGACCAAGCCGAAGCTCCTGCCACAAATTTGGTGAAAATCCGTCCAGCGGTTTGGGATGTAGGCGTAAGCAAAAAAAAAGTCATTGCGTCTATTTGAAATTAAGACCCCCCTATAACTTTACCCCCCTTAATGAAACCTCACCAAACCTGCCAAAGAAATTCAGAGCGGGCCATATACTTTGTTTGCAAAGTTTGGTAAGGATTCGTCCGGGAGGAGCGAAGTTATAAGCCACCTAAAAAGTTGAGCAACTTAACCATAACTACAGGGCCCCTACTGCAGGCCCTGTAATATTCAAAAACATTCAAATCATTAGTGTTGATTTTACCTGATATTTATTTTTCTGTTGGGATTCTTTTATGCCTCTTACTGTAAAAGGTGTTTTGTTTATACTTTAACCTATGAAGACTACCTCTTTAGCTGTGGGAATCCCCTTGCAGCTTATCTGGTCACATCTATTTCAGATTTGATTTGATTTGATCATATTGCCCACCGCTGGCGAATACTCCTTTTAAACAGTATACTCCTGCATTCTCTGAAAAGAGCCAAGTCCTCCCATTGTTAAAAATTCTTAGAAATGTGTGCAGCAAATCGGCTTAACCAACACGTTTCTACTTGTTCTTTTTATTGGGACTAGTCTAGTAATCTGTCTTCTGGCCTTAGTGTAGCACAGAGACAGCTGCCCTTCAGGTTGTGGACAATGTCTTCCACATTCTGGATACTGGTGGCTCCTGTCTCATGGTTCTTTTAGAGCTCCAAGGGGCATTTCATAGGGTCAACCATGAGGTTATGATTGACATTGTGTCCTCCCATGTTGTGTTGTGTGGTTCTTTTTTTGCATGGTTCTTCTCTTTTCTGTCACATTATACACAACTCTTATGGTGGGTTCCACCAAGTGTGACTCCTAACCACTGGGATGCAGGATCCCACAGGGTTTGATCCCATCACCCATGTTGTTTAATAGTTAAATCAAACATCTTGGAGATTTGTTAACATGTATGGAGGTAGAGGTTCTTCAGCATGCTCACAATACCCAACTCTGTCTCATGATCTTGTCTCCAGCTTAGATTCTCTACTTTTGGGACTTTCTCTATGCTATGGAAGACTGGGTGTCTATAATTATAATAATAATAATTATTATTATTACTATTATCATTATTATTGTGTTAAGTGAGCACAGACCTAGCTTTGAGAAGCAACACAGCTATTTACAGAAGTATACAACAATACAGATACATAATGGAGCGCTTTTCAGAGGTAACAACATAACAAATATGCAGTGGGGCTAGGGTACAGAGGGGCACAAAGGAGGCATCTAGCGAGTCACGTTGTGCCAGGGGCAACGTGATGGGCTGGGTGTTGAGGAGGAGGGACTCCTTGAATGGGGTGGGTCTTGAGTTCTTTTCTGAATTGTAGGAGCTTGGCATCAAGTCTGATGCTGATGGGGAGGAGGTTCCATAGTGTTGGGTTGTAGGCATAGAAGGCTTGTTTACTGGTTCATTTCTTTCTCTGAAAAATGGTCTCTTTCTCTGAAGCTGAACCCCTCAAAGATAGAGATTCTTATGAATTCCTTCCTCCTCTTTTACCCTACATGTTTTCTCTAACTGATTTGCTCCAAATTGATCTTTATGTATCACTCCTTTGGAATTATACTTTAAATCTCTTGGCTTTGCCCTATTCTCTAAACTGAATTTTAAGTCTCAGATTTTGTCTTAATCCTGCCTATTCAGTTATCCCTACTTCATAGAGTTAATATTTCACTCTTTCTACACACTTCCACTTTTCTAGGCAAGCATTAGTACTTTCTTGTTGGGCAGTGGAAATGCTGTCTTGTCTGGCGTGCCTGTTTCTACAATAGTCCCTCTCAAGAGAGTACAGGCGTGTGAACACATTGGCTTTCTATTCACCTGTTTGCATGGTTTAGGATTTACTGCATCACTTATAATGTTGTAGTGCTGGGCCAATCATCTCATATGGAAGAGAAGTTGAGTGATTCCAGTGGCTCAAGATTAACTAGGATTTATGAGGTTTAAATATACCCCTCTTTAGACATGCTTGGTACGCAGCTCAGGCAATTTGATCAGCTGCTGCTCATGTCTGGCATTCCCTTCCTGTATCTGTCCATACTCTTGCAACCCTACTTCCATTCAGTAAAACCTTGAAAATGTATTTATTTCATGTAGCTTATCCTAAATATTCTTAATTTAAGATTTTACTTACTAGCTGTTCTACCCGGCTTTGCCCGGGATTTCAATTCTCAGATTTTTAAATCTCTGATCGGTAAGTCTCAGTTCCGTTTCTTCAGCAGGTTCATTGCTTTGTTTTTTAGCAGCACAAATTCTCAGATCAGAAAGTCTTGCTTGAGTTTTTTCAGCAGTTTCATTCCTTCGTTGTTCAGTATCACTAATTCTCTTAACAGCAAGTTGTGTTTCAATTACTCCAGCAGTTTTGTTGCTTTGTTTTTAGCAGCACAAATTCTCTGATTAGTAAGTGCTGCTTCAGGTTCTTGAGTACTTTCATTGATCTGTCTGAAAGCATGTTGAATTCTATCAGCCTCGTGGTCTTGGATCTACCTTCTTCAGAATGTTGATCATGTTTCAGCTTTCGATGTTTTGATGTAGGTGGGATTAAATACTGTTCTATTTTTTTTCATGGCATTTCTGTAAAAAGTAAATTTGTGGTATAGGAAAGCAGAGAATCCAGAAGAAAGAAGTCTTGTTTGTCTGAATCAGGTTCCATGTTTAACAACTGATTCAACTACGGCCTCTTCAAATTGTACAAAATTCCATTTGATGTCATGAGGGTTAAGTTCCTGTCCTTTACAAAATGTTGCAACATAAATTAATCAGGTGTTGATCATGTTTCAGCTTTGATGCGTAATGATGAGCACTTTCTACAAATGACCTGTCGATGGCGGTGTAACACCACAAAACGTAATGCCGAAAAACAAAACACATGAATAATCTCGGGAATGGGATAACCTAGCGAGTCACAGTTGCATTAATTCCGCACTAAAATAATGAATATGCATGCAAAATTCATGACACCACACCTCACCGTTCATGAGGAGTTATGCCCCCAAGAATGCCACATATTAACCCGCAAACACGACTTTGCTTTATACATAGAGATTTTATTCAGTATGGTATGGTATAATGTATTTGTATACATGTATCAGTTGTACAGCACCCTGCTTTTTGGCCAGGATTGTGCTTCATAGATTTTAAAAATAAAATACATGCTAATTATTGAAATTGAGTATGTATTCTTTCTTCACAAGGTCTAGTTTTAGGAAAGCACTGGCCATCCGTGATCCGTGCGACATGAACAAATGCATAAATCCATTTGACACGATTACCCAATAGGAATCTCCTTCCAACATGCCACATCCTGTCTTGGAGGAATACTCCATACCCGGGAACATGGATGTGCCTGTTTAGTAAAGGTTACATCTGACATTATTCAAATATGTGATTAGGTAGGGTTTTAAGTTCTCTTATCCTTAAACCATCACAAACCCAGTCAATAAAACATTTAACACATGACAAACATGTAAGGTGGTGGTTATTATAATAAAACAAAAAGCATGCAATCACTGAATACTACTGCATACACTTGTGGGCACCGGGAACACATTATATTGTAATTAGTTTCTTTTGCCTTTAAACTGTCATGCCTGCATAGCATATGCAACCTTTATCACACCAAATCATACATTTTATTGGCAACTTGCAATGGAAAGCCAACAATCCACTTCCTGTTTTATATCCAAACATATTTATATATACGTATGTACAGACTGCAATTTGGGCATTTTCCCTGTAATTATCTTACAGAAAAACAACTGTTATGCTAACACTCAGATAAACATGAGTATATCTAATACACCCAATGTAATATATTCTAAGACGGACATCCACATAATTCCCAACCCCCCAAGTAATTTCCAATTAAAGGACCAGGAATGAAAATGTGGATAGAAAATGTGTTTTTGTTTTTCTTTTTCTTTTTTTTTTTTTTACAAATGTGGTACCCGTTCAGCAGTGCATATGCCTTCAACAAAACTAAAGAAATGAAAATTGGGAAGAATCTGCGTCAAATTAAAGCTTATATTTTTGGAAAGATTTGAAATGTGCTATATATGGGAACAGTCCAAATTGCAGCCTTGTACGCAGGGGATGCTACACTTTAATTATTGTGTTTTCACAAAAAACTTGCTTAGGATATACTTTCATACATCGTTAATCCAGACGCATCACAAATTAAATAAATACCTCGGATCTGTATGCTTTCAATGGAAATATAACGGACAGAGAGGTGTTTATTCACAGCAAAGGCCATTCCAGAAATGCAGCACATCTCAATTTAAGGCTGTAGATGATGGGTCTCGGAAGGGTGGACCGTCGGCCTGGTAGAAAAGTGATCATCCCAGCTGCATGTAAACAGATATAGGCGAGTGGGAGGGTTCGGGGGCAAAGGGGGGTACTATGTGACACCGTCCAGGATCCCAGTCTGGGGATGAAAAAAGGGGTACAGAGGAAACAAATGGAGAGGAAGTGATATTGGAGGAAGTGGCCAGGCAGGGATCATGAAGGAAGGATGGGGTGATCAAGCAGTATGCGGTTTTAGGGGTTCAGCAGAAGGGTGGTTGATGGAAGACTCCTTGAAATTGTGGTTATGGAAGGGAAGGCACATAAATGAGTAGTTGTGCGCATTTTTGAAAAGGGTTTAAAGAAATGCCTGCTGCCTATCGGTGCGATATGAGCATACAAATAAATAAATAAAGGCCTATGAAATTGGGTACGCCCTTTTTTTTTTGTTTTCGGGGGTCAATCTTGAATACATAGGGAGAATCTTAAAGCAATACACAAGAACCTCAAGATTGACTACCCCTCTTTTATCCCCAAGTGGACAGCAGGGCGCAGACACGTTTATTTTCTTTCTTATTTGGTAGATAGGATCTCTACAAAGTTTTCATATACTCACACTGTTTGCAATTTTATTAAGACTTTTAAAACACATAAAACGTATGATCAATCATATCATAAAGGCATGAACTAGCGCTCTAATAATTTGTGCATACAATAGGGTTTCACGTACAATACAAAATTCATAAACCAAAATAATATTCAGACCCAATTTCAAAGAAAAACATTTATGAAGAAAAATTGGAAGAAGAAATTAGGGTACAAAAGTGACATATAGGTTTGCCCCTCTATATTTCTTTGAGGTTGATGGGGATGTAGTAGGGTCATGCTATTTTTCAGCTGCCTAACTACACTTCATGTTTTTTTTATTGAATCAATATCACATGCAGTTTATGTGGAAACCGGTGCTGTGGTATTCCAACACAGATATGGAAAGCAGAATGTTAGTGCTTCCTTACACGTCGTCAAATGTTTCGGCCTTTATGGACTGTACTGCACCTCTAGTGCTGTTGGTGTAGTGATTGTTAAGGCCATCTTCAGGACAAAAGGTTTTCATTCAAGAACTCAATTCTTCCCCAATGATCATATTCAATTTCGATCTACAACACAAATATATAAAATACTATCACCAAACTGATAAACATCTACACAAATTAAAAACTTTTGCTTCAAGAGATGATGTCTTGGGTCTCAACAAAGCGACCACCACGTTCACTGACCTGTTGCCCAAAACGCCAAATTGGGGACGTGAGCTTGAAAAGCAGGCGACTTATTACTTGAAGTCTGTGGCTACCTGTCGAACAACAAATTGTTTTTATTTTTACTATATTTATTAGGGAAAAGTTTTGTTTGTTCAGGCAATTTATGCATCATGCTGTTATAGTTCTGTTAAGAAAAGCGTCTCGGGGGCGCCGAGTACCTGAAATTCCAGTCGATGGTCGCAGTGAGGTAGCCAGGCTGTCTGAAGAACTGATGATGATTGATTGACGAGAGAAACCGGCCCAACATCCACCCGTGAGACCACCGGGTTGGAGGTGAACTGGCTCCCAACGCCACTGGTGCGCACTTCCCTGATTTACGTGGCGTCAGGACAATGCAAGCACTGACAGGGAAGGCGAGGCTTGGCTGGAGTGAAGAGCTGTATTCAGGAGGCCGGTGGACCCAGTAGGCTGTAGAAGAATCTTTGGGAAGGTGGTGCAGACTGGAGAAGCAGACGAGGTCAACGAGGCAGTGTACCCAGGCAGAGGCAAGCGGCCAGGCACCAGAACCCAGATAGGCAAGGGGAGAGCCAGGGAACAGGGACCCAATAAGGCTAGTGGTGCAGACTAAAGTGGCAGGCGAGATCCCCAAGCCAGAGCACCAAGGCAGAAGCAAGAGGCCAGGCACTAGACCCCAGACAGACAAAGGAAGAACCAGGGAATAGGAAGCCCAGGGGAGAGACCAGGATGAGGCAACCCTTCCCAAAGGAACTGGAGAATATGAAGAAGAGGGCAGAGCCCAAGGCCAGGGGACAGCCACAAGAAGGGGTAGCCAGGAGCAACCCAGGTGCTGGCCATACCCAGAGCGAGGCTTGGACAGCAAGCCCGCATTGCCCTGAGCCCTCTATGGACCGCACATGCACAGAGGGCAAAACAAGGCCGCCTGCGCCTCCACAATCCCATGTGAACCAGCAACCCAGAAACAACTGGGATCGCAGAAAGCCTGAGCCCCTCTAAATGGAATCGCAGATAAATCCGGCAAGACAGGGTGCGCCAGAATCAGCAGGTGTTGCCCGGACCCCAGGTAAGTGGCGTGACACAATGCCCCCTCCTAGAAAGACCCGGGCCCCAGGTTTCCAAGGGTAGCAGAGATAGAAGTCGCAAACCAGACAGGGAGCATGCACATTACTGCACGGTTCCCAGGTGTGATCACAAGCCGGGAAACCTTTCCAGTCCACCAGGTACTGGAGCACCTCCCGTCGTATGCATGAATCGCATATCTCCTGGCCTTCAATTTCGGGAACCCCCGTACTTTAATGGAGGTAGGACGGGGAAAATCCACACCCATTGGTGTCAGCCACGTATGGCTTCAGGAGGGATACGTGGAAAACCGGGTGTACTCACCAGGACTGGGGCAACTGTAAGCCAAAGGCTATGGAGGACAAGCGCTTAGTGATCTTGAATGACCAGAAATAACGAGGTGCCAGTTCAGTGGGTAGATTATATACTGGCAGCTTTTTAGAGGACAAACAGACCAAATTCCCCACTTGAAAATCAGGTTCAGGGATTTGCACTTTATCTGCCTTCTTTTTCATACACTCCTGTGCCTCTGCAAGGGTACTGTGTGCCAAGTCGTGTTGTTTCTGGATGGCGATGACCAACTGATCGGCAGACGGGACAGCACTGGGCTGCACAGGACGAAAGGGTACCAGTTTAGGATGTTGTCTGGAAGAACAGTAGAATGGACTGAGACTGGTAGCGGTATGGACTATGTTGTTATTGGATGTTTCTGCTAGGGCAAGATGCGTTTTCCAGTTGGTTTGAGTGGCATTAGCATAGCACCGTAGGTAATGTTCCAAGGGCTGGTTTGTTCTTACCGTCTGGCTGTTAGTGTGAGGATGATAACCCCAACTCAGGGCTCTGTGGATGCCGAGATGACTACACAACTGATGCCAAAAGGAGGACAGGAACTGGGATCCACGGTGGGATATGATCTTCTCCAGTAAACCATGTAGCCGGTAGATGTTGTGCTAAAATGGCAAGGCCATCTGGAATGCAATGGGAATCCCGGGAAACAGGATAAAATGGGCTGTCATTGTGTAACAGTCCACGACCACCATGATGCAGGTGTATTTCTCAGACGGAGGAAGCTCAACAATGAAATTGGTGGCGATGGTGTGCCATGGTTAAGGTGGTATTTCAGTGGGATTAAGCAATGCCAGATGCCTCCTCCTCTGTGCCTTGATTTGGGCACACACAGGACAGCTCTCCACATATCGCTTTATTTCCTCGGCACAACCCGGCCACCAAAATTTCCTGGATACCAATTCCTGGGTGGCCTTAACGCCATGATGACAGCCAATTTATGAATAATGGAACCCATGTAGGATATGGGAATGTATAGCCCAATCTAATAGAAGAGCAATCCATTGTGTTCCGTGATCCATGGTCTTTTCAGGAGATCCGTACGACCTGGGTCTGCTAGAGTTTCCTCCAGAATCGTCTGGAGATGTGATGGTAGCATTAGTAAGAAAGATTTGGGAGAAATCAGTGGCATATCGAGACAGTTGTCCTCATTTTCATTCTCCAAGGAACGTGACAGGGCATCAGCTTTCAGGTTCTGTGTACTGGGAATGTACGTTATATGGAAATCATAGTGAGAAAAGAGAAACCCCACCGGGATTGGCGAGAGGTACGACACTATAAAGAACGCAGGTACTGTTGGTTGTGATGGTCCGTGCGAACTTCCACAGAGAAACATCCCCCAAGCAGATGGTGCCTTCATTCCTCAAACGCAGCTTTTATGGCCAGAAGTTCCCTTTCAATGATGGCGTAATTCCATTAGCTGGAAGAGAGTTTGAGGGAGAAATAAGCCACGGGATGTCCGAAGCCAGATCCAGGTTCTTTCTGCAGAAGAACGGCACCAACAGCGAAATTGGAAGCGTCTGCCTCCATGATTTATGGCATCTTGTCGTTAGGATGATGCAAAATGGGGGCCGTACTGAAAGCGGTTTTCAAGGTGTCAAAGGCCGAAGCAGCCCATGAGACCCAGAGGAATGGTACCTTGCTGCTGGTCAATCGGGTCAATGGTGCCATAACCTGTGAAAGATGGGGAATGAAATGCTGATACAAATTGGAGAACCCCAAGAAATGTTGGAGGGACTTAAGATTGTGAGGTTGTTTCCAGTGCTGAATGGCTTGAACCTTAGCGGAATCCATGAGAAGGCCTGAGCTGCTGATCACATAGCCCAAAAACTCCCGATGAAAGGAACACTTCTCGGCTTTAGCAAACAGTTGGTTCTAAGACAACCGTTAAAGCACCTCTCGGACGTGTATCACATGTTCTTCATGGGTGTGGGAGAAAATGAGAATGTCATCGAGATACACCCAAACTGAGATGCCGATCAGATCACCGAAAATGTTGTCCATGACCCGTAGGAAGACGGCCGGGGCATTGCATAGGCCAATGGCATTACCCGATATTCATAATGCCCGAATGGCGTCTTAAAGGCGGTCTTCCACTCATCGCCTTCCTTTATCCGGACCAGATGGTAGGCTCCATGGAGATCCAACTTGTTGAAGATTCGAGCCGATCGGAGAGATTCCAGGATGTTCCGGATCAAGGGCAGTGGGTGCCTGTCCTTTCGTGTGATGTCGTTCAGCTGACGGTAATCAATACGTGGGCGTAAAGTGCCCTCCTTCTTCACAAAAAACAGAGGGAAACCAGCAGGGGATTTCAAGGGCGCGATGTACCCCTTCTTGATGCAGTCAGCCAGGTAGTCCTGTAGGACCTGTTTTTCAGATTGAGTCAAGGTATATACCTTCCGGTGAGGGTCACAGCACCTGGTACCAAGTCAATAAAGTAATCAAAAGATCTGTGAGGTGCTAAAGGTATATCTCCAGGCTCAGAAAACACAGTCTGGTAATCGGCATACACCTGCGGAACTTGTGACAAATTACAAAGACCAGGCGAGTCCATACCACATGCGAGAGGTGCGGATGTAGTGGAGTTCTGGGGCTTGCCAGACAGAAAACAGTTCCGAAGGTAGTGGGTGGAAGAAAACACCAGGGTACGTGCCTCTCAATTGATAGTGGGGTTGTGTCGCAGAAGCCAAGGTAACCCCAAAACCACCTGGTATGAGGGTGACTTGATTACATCCAGGGCGATCTGTTCCCCTTGTTCCTCTATCCGGAGAAGCAAACCAATGGTATGTTGTTGTATGGGGCCCGAGGATAGAGGAGTACCGTCAATGACCTCCACAGGCAGAGCATTGCACCTGGAATACAATGGTATTTTATTGTTTGTGGCAAAGACTTCATCAATGCAGTTACCAGAGGCTCTGCAATCCAATAGGCCATGGACCTCCATCATTCTGTCAAGCCAGGCCAACTTGATATTCAAAACTAACAGGATAGCCGGTTGCATGGGCTGGAGCATGGGATTGGAACTGGAAAGGACTGGCAAGGGAGGACCTGTCGTTGCCTTTCCCGTACACAACAGGCCCTCTAGTTGTCTGACTTCCTAGGAGGGCGTAGAGGACAGGTACCCAGGTAATGGGTGGCGGCCCCACAGTATGAGCACAATCGCAAACTTCTTCTGTGTTTCTTTTCGTTTTCTGATTATGGGCCCCTCACTGCACCCAATTGCATGGGTTCTGGACAGGAATCCGAAGATCCAGGAGTTCCAGTAGGTGTGTTTGATGGTCTGAGGAACATCCTCTATGCCCGCCGTCTTTCCCCTCTTCGTTCTGCCAGTCTGGGGTATATCTGCAGAACCTGTTCTACAAGTTGCTGGAGGGTTTCGGGCTCTGGGATTTGTAGTAACTCGTCTTTGTACTCTTCTCTTAACCCCCTGACGGAACAGGGTCTTCTGGGTTATTTCAGGCCATTGAGAATAAGTTGCCAGTTGTCGGAAATGCCCAATGTAGGCTGTTATATCGTTGCTACCTTGTTTGATGTCCATCAATTGGTTTTGTGCCGCTGAGGCCAGATTGGGTGACTGAAAGACCTCCAAAAATGCCTTTTCAAAGGCCACAAAGTCATTGACGATGGGACTATTGGCTGCAACCAAGAGAGCTCCCAAACAAGAGCATTTCCGGTCAGATTGCCCAGAATGTAACCAATCTTGGCCTTATCCTGATTGAAATAGGACGATCTGAAGAGGAAATGTATCTTTCAATGGTTACAAAATTCGGCCACATGTCTGGGATCCCCATCGAACTTGATCAGTGCAGAATGAGCCATTGCGCCTTCGGGCTGAGAAGTGGCTCTTGTACCTTGTACGACCATCTGTCATAATGTTATGTTTTCCTGATGAAGCGTGGTCATCTTGGCACGTAGGGCTTGTATCTTATTCTGAATTTCCTGGGCTTCATCCATCTCGGAATTGGAAGGTAGGTGTCTCAATCTGTTAAGAAAAGTGTCTCGGGGGTGCTGAGTACCTGAACTTCCAGTTGATGGTCGCGGTGAGGTAGCCAGGCTGTCCGAAGAATTGTTGATGATTGAGTGACGCAACAAACTGGCCCAACACCCACCCATGAGACCACCGGGTTGCAGGTGAACCGGCTCCCAATGCCATGGGTGCACACTTCCCCGATTTACGTGGCATCAGGACAGTGCAAGCACTGACAGGGAAGGCGAATCTTGGCTGGAGCAAAGAACAGTATTCAGGAAACAGGTGGACCCAGTATCCTGTAGAATCTTTGGTAAGGTGGTGCAGACTCGAGAAGCAGGCAAGGTCCATAAGGCAGTGTACCCTGGCAGAGGCAGGTGGCCAGGCACCAGAGCCCAGATAGGCAAGGGGAGAGCCAGGGAACAGGGACCCAATAAGGCTAGCGGTGCAGACTGAAGCGGCAGGCGAGATCCCCAAGACAGAGCACCAAGGCAGAGGCAAGAGGCCAGGCACTAGACCCCAGACAGGCAAGGGGAGAGCCAGGGAATAGGAAGCCCAGGGGAGAGACCAGGATGAGGGAACCCTTCCCAAAGGAACTGGAGAACAGGAAGAAGAGGGTGGAGCCCATGGCCAGGGGACAGCCATGAGAAGGGGGAGCCAGGTGCCAAGGAGCAAGGAACCAGGTCGGGGCCAAAAAGGAAGCAGGAGACTGCTCAAAGGAGCTAATCTGGCGAGGACACAATCTGAAGAAAAACCACATTGTAACGTGGCTTGTTCATGTAGCTCGGCCCTTAATAAAGGGCAACCAGCACATGGGAGACTTTGAATGCAAGCCGTGCTGTCCTCGGGTGCTGGTGTACCCAGAGCGAGGCTCGGACAGCAAGCCCACGTTCCCCCGAGCGACCTATGGACCACGCAAGCACGGAGGGCGAAACATGGCCGTCCGCGCATGCGCAATCCCATGCGAACGGGAAACCCCGAAGCAGCAGGGACCGCAGAGAGCCTGGGCCCTCTAAACAGAATCACGCATAAATCCACCAAGACACGGCACGCCGGAATCGGCAGGCACGCCCTGGACCCCAGGTAAGTGGTGTAAGAAGTTCTCACCTCGCGTGAGGTTCAGCTTCACCCAGATTCGGTGGATGTTGCTTGTTTGCTTTGTTTGCAGGTTCTCGCAACACCTTTTTTTTCTTTCTTTTCCTGCTTATTCAGGTATTATATTTTTGCATGGATGGATGGATCGATCTAGCCCAATCTATAGAGAGAAGGGCAAATGTCATCAGATTGTATAATTTTGTATTTCCAGTGAGTATTCTATATTCATAAATCCTCCCCCATATTTTTTCTATTCACTGGCATGGATTATGATCCCTATCTCATAGAGATCTCGTTATTCTATCTATGCATACCGCAGCCATGTGGATGTATATGCCTCCTGATACGTTTCGGTTATTTTCTAACATTTGAATTTCTATGGTATGTCATTTCATATTGCTCGTGTCCTTGATTTCGACAAACGAGTTGTGATACAGAATATCTATGTTCTTTACCGTGTATAAATGCCGTGTCATTTGGCGTGCGTTCGCTCTTGCAGCTCTGTTGTAGTCAGCTTCTCAGTCGCGTCTGATTTTTAGCTGGAAGATGTTAGTCTTTCTTTGTAGAATGGATGAAGTCATGTCATGTCGGCAAAAGCTGATCTCGTGATCACCGTCTTGTATCTTTTCTCACATTCCCATAGTGACTCCTATAATTATCATTAAGAATGTCAAAGAAATTCATCTTGCTGCATCTATCATTCCAAATTTGGCTCATGCTTATAATGTTTGCATTAGATTTCCGCTGAATCTTTAGCGGTCATGTCACACTTGTACCGAGCTGTCACGTGGTTGTTCACACAACTCAATTGGTCCCACAGGTGTCAATGTGGTATATTATAAATTTTTGAGGGGTGCAAAGATATTATCTCCTCCATGGTTATACTGTTTTTTGCAGACCTCATTTATATCGCTATACAGTCAACCGCATATCCTACTAACCTGTAGTTAGTTTCCATGTATACATGTGTGTTGTATAATAGCTTTGGATGTTGTTAACCAAAACACGGCTCACTGTGGCTGGACAAGATCAGACAACCTTAATGGCCTGGATATCTAGCAGTTGTACAAGACCACCTTCATGTTCGGCCAAATGTACACCTTACTCTCATGTGGGTGGAATCTTATTAAGGTTATTGCACATGACTGATCTTTATGTGTTTCAAGTGGCAGATGCCACACACAATTCGAAGTTCAAAAATGTGTCTGTTATGTACCACCACAACTTTAGGTCAAACGATATTTAACAATCACATAAATGGTGTCATTTGTTCTCATATTGATGTGTAATCCCTTTTTACAGGGTGCGCGGACGTGTTATACCCAACAAAGGTGAGCTTGTATATCATATACATCCTTGAAAAAGTTACTTGAAAGGTTGTGTATATTACTTCATGGATGGTTCTATATTAACCAGTTCCATTCTACTGCTATGTTAAGTCTGTTTTTAACCATGTCCATATCATAGATCAATTTTTGGTTGCACCTTTGTAGGGCAAGATCTCCATTCCCTCCTCTTGGGGATTGTTTGATCACCTGAAGTATACACCAGATGATATCTGTGGACTTATGTTGTTTATGTATATAATGTGCTACAAGTGGTTTACTGTCCACCTTGTTTTTTATGCATGATTTGTGTTCACGTATCCTTTGTTAGATTTGTCACTTGGTTTTGCCTATATAGACTAGGTCACAGGGCATTTGATGGTGTATACAGCCCACTGTGTCAGGCAATTAGTGAAGCTGGTTAGTTGTATTTCTCTTCCTTTCAGAGTTATGGTTTTCATATCTTTCATCTGTCCGCAGACAGAACATTTACCACGTCTGTGGTGTCCCACTACCGGCGGGAGGCCCCGCAATGGCATTTGTCCGTGTTTCACATTCTTATTTACAGAATATGTGTGAACCAGTACGTCTCTCAGGTTTTTTGTCTTGTAAAAGAAAACCGTGAGGTGGATGAATTGAAGTCTTCTGTCTTCACCATGTTCCCGTTTTTTAGAATGTCTTTTCTGAGAGAGTTACTTATTGGGCTGAACATGCTCACACATGTAATTTTGTCCAAACTGATTTTGTTGGTGGGGTGTAGGCAGTTTCCTCAGTTTGTGTGTTGAGCTCTTTTATAAGCTCGCTGTATAGTTTCTTTCGGGTACCCTCGGTCTTTGAGCCTGGTTTGTAAGGCTTTCCCATGATGTTATATGCTTCCATTTGTGTACAATTTCTGTGGATCCAAATGAATTGTCCAAGGGAGAGAATTTCTTTCATGCTCTGCGGGTGAAAGCTGCATATTCTAGGAGCATGTTTTTGTCCGTAGGTTTTTTGTATAAGATGGTCTCTAAAGTAACATTGATTGGTTTTCATAATCTCTAGGTCTAAAAAGGGTACTTTATGCTCATTGTATTCAATCGTTAACCTTATGAATTGATTCTGCCATTCAGCCATGTTTGGAATAATGTTAGTTGTGTTAGAAGTAATATACATAACTTTTCACTTAACTTTTTCAATGATGTATATGATATAAATGCTCTCCTTTGTTGGGTAGAACACGTCCGCGCACCCTAGAAAAAGGGATTATAGATCAATATGAGAACAAAAGACACCATTTATGTGATTGTTAAATATCGTTTGACCGAAAGGTGTGGTGCTACATAACAGACACATTTTTGAACTTCGAATTGTGTGTGGCATCTGCCACTTGAAACACATAAACATCAGTCATGTGCAATAACCTTAATAAGATTCCACCCACATGAGTGTAAGGTGCACATTTGGCCAAACGTGAAGGTGGTCTTGTACAACCGCAATATATCCAGGCCATCAAGGTTGTCTGATCTTGTCCAGCCACAGTGAACTGTTTTTTGGTTAACAGCATCCAAAGCTATTATACAACACTATATGCGGTTGACTGTATAGCGATGAAAATGAGGTCTGCAAAAAACAGTATATCTATGGAGGAGATAATATATTTGCACCCCTCAAAGATTAATAATATACCACTTTGACACCTGTGGGACCAATTGAGTTGAAGGGTGACACAAAATGAACATAGATATAGATGACAAATATATCTGTGATGAAAGGTCTGCATGCTTAAATTACTACATAATGCATTTTGGGCTTGGTGCCCATTCAATTCCTTACAGCACTGACCCCAACATACTGATTCAGACTGGCACAGAGCTAGGATATGGTGATAACTTGGCTGTGACTCCTAGCACTCTTTTGTGGTGGTCCTCGTGGGTCTATGACATCCCAGAATTCCAGCTGGGTCTCAGTGCAAGGATGCCTGTGCACATACTTTGTTCACAAAGCACAAATATCCTAAGAGAATATATATATATATATCAAGACTATACTGCACTGTGTATCCCCAATAAGGCTGAATCCAGGTCTATAATTATCTGCAGCCTTTAGAAATGTCTGTCTTGCGTTGGTAAAGCTGTGTATAAAGTAGCAAAGCCCTGTCAGAGAGTCAATTGTCTGTAGCAAAATGGTTGCATTTAGGCTAATTTACATGCACGAAAAGCCTTGCTGATGTAGTAGTAGCAGTAGTAGTCATCATTTGTACAGCACCTTTTTCCCATTAATATGGCCTCAACACACTTGTGATGGGAACGCCCTCGGGGGACCGAAGTCCAAGGTGTGGGAAGTTTTGTGAAGGAAAGAATTTGTGTGTGCATTTAGCCAAGATACTGTGACTCATTATGACCCTGGCGCTCCCGTAATGAACGGTGCCGGTACGGGACCAGCACCGTTCATTACGGTATGCCCTATTACGAGGTCCCCTTGCGGGACCCGCTGAGAACGTCTGGTCAGACCAGACGTCCTTGGCGGGTCGCGCAAGGGGACCAGGGAGCTAATAACGGGCCCTTTATTAATAGGGCCGTTATTAGCTCCCTCCCCATTCGCATTGAGCCCTATGGTTGGAATGGCTCTGTAATTCCTCATTGAAGGAACCCAGACCTGGAACCCGGTATGGAGGCAGCCTTATTAAGGGCATGGCTACCTCCATACTCGTAATGAGGCCCACATAGTTAGGAGACCTGGCCCGGCTTTGCAAAGCTACCCATGATGTCATGCACATGGATGTGTGCTGATTGGAGAAGGATATTTGTGATAGCAAGAAAGATGTGTTAGGTGTCCAGCTAGACCAGATTGTGTCATAGATCATCGCTGCATTCTGATGGAAGATATTTTGTACGCTTTGTTTTAGCCTGGAGGAGTGTTGTGGACAACTAGAAAGACACATTTCTCAAGTCCATACCATACACATGAATGATCACCTCACTTAACATATTTTACAATTTATTAAGACTTACAATAAAGAGCATGAACGAGTGTTGAGGCGTGGAGAGAGTGGAGAGTGACCATGCAGTTACCAGCAGAGAAGGCTGCTAACTGTGAGCTGTTGTTTCCCCCTTCAACACGACATTTTTGAAGTAGCCCTTGTCGGCACAGAAAACAAATAAGAGAACTCCGAAGGGATATAAGATCATTAAAAAGACTACTCATCACAGAGTCTGAAAGCATTGGAAAAAAGGCAACTTGTGCCAAACTTATAAAAACAGACTAAAAAGCCATTGATATTTGTTCATATAGAGATGAAGAATATATGTTAGCAGCAATACTTAAAAACAATACGGTTCATTTGTGGTCCTTAGTTCACAACACTGAAGAAAAACAGAGAGAACCCCAATATAATCCTATAATTGAGGAAATCTGGGAAAAGTATCTGAATGCACTATATAATGTGCAACAGAATGACCTGCAAAAAACAGAGCAAGTAGGCCCTTGGGAAATTAATTTGAACAGTCATGACATTTTAGAGCTGATTAAAAAGCACCTAATTCCCAAGCACCAGGCCCTAATAGCCTTTGTAATAAAGCATTCAAAAGTGCCCCTGAACTATGGACTTCAATCTCTATCTACTATTTAATGATGTATTATTCTCAAGGAATATTCCAGCCTCATGAAAAATCTCAAATGTAATTACAATCCACAAAAATTGCAGCAAATTATCTCCCTATTGGACGCAGAAAGTACAATCTTTGCATCTTTGTTATAGAGAGACATTGTGATTTGGCTGAAATCAGTGGGGAGATTTTTGAAATTCCAAAGTGAAGTTAGTAAAGGAATTAGTACATCCTTAAACAGGTTTTTAATGGAAATCTTTGCCCAAAAAGCAGGCATTAGGAACGGTGTACCAATTATGTGCCTCTTATATCGATCGATCATTGGCGTTTGATATGGAGGATAGTGTACAAATATGGAACAAACTACGTAATTGGCAATATGCAGCCAAACTTTTAAACATTTTGATCCACCTATATAGAGACAAAAAAGTAACAGTCTGAATGAATCAAAGGATATACTGACATCTAAAAGACCCAGGAAAAGATGCATATTAGCACTATGCCTTTACAATCTCTATTTTTACAATATGGGAGAATACCTAGAAGAAGGTGCCTTTTCCCCCTAAACTAGCAGAGAGTAAAATCGGCTGGCTCGCCTATGCAGACGATGGTATCCTTATGCATCACACCCCTTTTGGCTTATAACACCTGATTAATCAATTAAAATGTTATACTAAGAAAAATGATTTATTAATGCAAATAAAACAAAAGTAATCAGATTCTCTTGAGTAAATAAAAAATCTGGGATTTGTATGGAAGCTAGGTACCAAGAAATTGGAATTAGTACATGATATTAAATACCTTGGCTTTTATTTGACGTCTAAACCTTGCAAATCTGTACTAGAAAAAAAAATAAATAACAAAGCAGAACAATGTGTGGTATATATGAAATGCATAGGTAGAACATATGGGAGATTTACAACAACTCAACTGATTAATTTTAATAGGACGAAAGTTATACCGACAATCATGTATCGTTTAGAGATATGCCATTTAACAGACTCAATACAATTTGAGAGGTTGGAATGGAATATTTGGCGCAAGGCACTATCACTGCACAATTGAGTCCCTATTATTCTGTGATACTAATTGGGCTTGATATCTATGCAATCAGCTTACATATGGTGATTACTCCTTTTGTAGAGGAAAATTATAATGGAATCTGAAAACACCCTATATTATGATATCATTATACAAATGGAAAGTATGCCCTCGGATACTCTGAGTTCTTTTAAGCAGAAATGCTAAGATTTACTGGAAAAATGTAAGCTGACTCGAAGACTTGGCAATAACCAATTTGGTATTTAAAAGGAAACTCTATTATTGGGATTGGTGTAAAATGTGATTTGAGACATAAATACAAATTGTACAGCACTATAGCTTTGGAAAATATTGCAAGATTCTTCTGGATGTGGATGGAAGAAAGCATTTTTAATATTCAGATTAAACCTAATCCTTAAGAGAGAGATAATAAGCATCAGGAGCGCCTCACCTACTCCATCTAATACCTTTAGATTTTGTGAACAAATCTCAGAAGTCCCTGAAGCATGTCATGGTAATCAGTCCCTCGCTAAAGTCTTTTAGACTTAAATACTTTTAAAGCTTTGTGTGTGACTATAAATGGATAAACTCTGACGAGTTCTGAGGAAGCCTTAATAGTGGAAATAACAAAGCCCTAATAATGGCAGTCGTCAGTTTTCTGGTAAAGATATGTTTAGTTGATTTTAAGAGGTAAAGGAATATTATTATTATTATTGAACCACACTTTCAATATATGGGAATGCTATTTGTATACATTGTATCTACAAAATACAGTTTGATAATTGCACTATGTATGAATGCATTAAATATGTATATTTAAAAAACAAATCTGTGAATTAGCATTTTTTATATGTATGTGCATTTCTAATTTTTCTTTTTTCTATTTAACTGTGTACAGTTTGAACTAACTAAGAAGGTAATGAGGAAATCCTGACCAAATACTATGGTCTGTAATGTAAAGAACCTGAGTATGTAGGTGGAAATGTCTGTCTAAGGCATTTGGAAAACAACATCTGAGTTCTCCACATCCAGATCTGGCTGTGCTCTGTAGCTGCCACATATGAAATGTCACAACATGAACAACTAGTCCTCCAATAGAACATTTTGAACTCTGAAGGTCAAGAGGCTGCATATTGTATCTTTAGGAATGAAAATGAAAATTGTTGGACTCAGCTTTTCAGAAAAAAAGACACTGATCACATCCAAGTCACTGCCACGTTCCAGCACACTGTGGGTATGCTGCATGTCATGTCTCAGTCCGCTTTTTCAGTTGTGCTCGGGCAGGTGCTGAAGGCATTCCTGTGCCATGCATCCCGGCACAACTCCCTGCCAACTACCCTGCCACAGTTATATGCAACAAAGGTGCGTTCCTATGATGCAGCCCACATGCCAAATGTAATATCTGTGCTGGACTGCACCCATGTGGTGTTGGTTGCCCTCTAGGCACCCGAAGATGCATACTGCAACAGGAAGCAGTTCCACTATCTGAATGTGCAGGTTATGTGTGATGCTGTCCTGACAATAACACACTGTTGTGCCCACTTTCCTGGATCCACCCACGATGCCAGGGTCCCATGTAATATCACCCTGCTTTCGTACGTGGAGAACGACAGAGGGCAATGAACATGGTTGCTGGGTGAGTACAAGTGCCAACACACAATACAATTTTGCAGCACAAGTTGAATGCTATGCGAAGGAGGGGTTGAACATTACTACAACTGATCAATGCATGTCCTGTCAAGGCCCATACATCTATTGCCTGGACTCTCACACAGCACATGACATCCACTGACCCATAGGACTAGGCTCAGCAGGTCTATGAAGTAGTATGACAGCAGTGCATATTGCCCAAAGAAGTAATTCACACACAAACGGAGAACTACAGGAATGACAATGCATAGGGCGCACATACCTACACAGTCAACAGTTCAACACATCACAATCATAATGTAACACCGTCAGATAGTTTTGCCATGTATGCTGCAAGCCATGTATGTGAATCCATTGCAGCAGTAATGCTGAAACCACAAACATGCACAAGAACAACAAATCACCCAGCCAGGCACTACTGGACAGCACAGCATAGACCCAACACAGACAGCATGCGCATTTTAAATCCTATCACAGGCCATGTCTGCCACAACTTGTGTGTGAGCTGTGTGCAAAGTGTATCTCTAAGTGACAATGCACATGTACCCTATAGTTTATCACACTTCTTCTAATTACTGGGAATGAAAGCCATACTGCCAAAACTGCATCAAGAGAGTGTCCATCAACATAAATCAACAAGACATGTAGCATGCCACGCAACCTCAATTCACTGTGACTCATATCTAACTAAAATCCTGGAGTGAAGGATGTCTCTTACTGGACTACCGAAGATCTTAGTCATGGGGACCTTAACCTACAAGTTGAGCCCCTCCGTGGACGTGTTGACATTATGGAGGAAGAAGATAGCCACTGGGGATTGTCCCCCCTGAACTCCCCACTTCTGGTGAGACAGCATAACTCAGCGGAAGAAATAGCAATTTTGATAATTTTGCCCAACCTCAGGGCATGTAATAGCTGATTCCCTGGGGATTGCCCTGTGGCTCCAACTTTTTGATAACCACCTGTTTTATAAGTAAAATTGATTCTTTTTTTGTTAACCTCGAGGCATTCAGAGCCATTAGAGCATTCTCAATAATCAAGAGGGCGAAGAGTGATCATCACCCTTTGCTCCTTGAGGTGTCCAAGGACCTTTGGGGGGTCCACGGCGAGAGACAGGTAGGACCTGGGGAAAGATCAGTCTTTTTAGAAAATGTAGGGCATGCTAGGAAAAATCTGAGGTGGGTGACATTGATCTGGTTGGAGTTCTCCCACATGTGTATGATGATATCTGCCACCTGATAGAGGGGCATGTAAGGTCTGACTCATGCAATGCTTCTGCACTGATTTCCCTACATGAGGAAATAATGGTGCAGGTGGGACACGATTTTTCAAAGCCTGCAAAAGTGGTCCGTAACCTCAAAGAGAAAGTCACCCCCTAGTACAACAAGGACTGCAGGGTGGGCAAGGGGTGGCTTATTATTGCAGCAAAGAAACTAGGGCCACAGAGGAGTGTTGAGGTGATGCAGGCAAGAGGGTATTATTGCAGGCTGCTGAAGGAGAAGAAGAGGGGGTGGCATGAAGATATATGGAGGGCACTCTTGGAAGCAACAGGGAGAAAGGATTCTAGAGGCTTCTGGATAAAGATGGGGCAGGCCGAAAAGGGAGTCAAAATCAACTGCAGGGTTCGATTCCTGAACAAGCATTGGGAGATATTATGGCAGTCTATACAGGGCAGCAGGGGAGGCATTTATGATGCTGAGTTCGGTGAGGGAATTTGCTGCTTCAACTGGAGAGCCTTATCCGACCCCGTTGATACTCACCTTAAAAGAAGTAGAACTGGCGCTGGTGCACCAAAAAACAGGTAGGGCACCAGTCCTGGGCAGGGATCTGATAGACTTTTATTGAAATGAGCCTGCTGACTGGGCACCCTACCTGACCAATATATTCAATGCAGCCTTGTGCAGGAAGCAGGTTCCTGTGTCCTGGACCACTGCAGAAATTGACCCAATTTATAAAAAGGGAGCCCGGTGATGACCCTCCAAATTTCAGGCAGATTTCCTTACTGGATGCCAGGTGGGGGGGACGTTTGCCCGGGCATTATTGTTTCACCTGGACACATGGGCCCTAAGCAATGGGATAACAGAACACCACCAGGCAGGGTTTTTTGAGGACCTGAGCGCAGTCTATCAAAGCCTAAACCTCTGAATGGTTTGTGAGAAATATGCTGTGCTCAGAAAGACAAATGTGTACACAGTATTTGTTGACTTACGAACTGCATTTGATACTGTGCCAAGAGCATGTCTCAGGGAGATGTTAGTGGAGCTCGGTATTCCAGGAGCATTTCTTATAACTATCAAGAGAACAGGGAATACTGTGATGGTCCATTGGGGAGTTGTTGGAAGCACCACTAGCAGTATTGATATGCAGAAGGGGTCCGCCAGGGATGCGTTTTGGCTCCCAAATTGATTTTTATCTTCATTCATAAAGTTTTGAAGAAGCTTTTGGGTGTGCAAACCAATGCCCCTTCCCTGTCTGGTGATAAGCTGACAGCTCTGTTATTTGCATATGACACAGTACTTCTGTCTTTAACACCTGTAGGCGTCCGCAAGCAGTTGGAGATTTTTGTCGCTTTTAGCAAAAGAAATGGGCTCTCTTTGAACATTAATAAAACCAAAGGCGATGATTTTCAATGCGAATGTGAGGAAGAAACAGAAACCCCTTGGACTTACCCTGGAGGATAGAGTAATTTAGGAGGTCGTATCATAGGATTATCTGGGGGTGAGGGTCATGACGTCTTGTGGGTGGACACTTCATTTTGAGAAGGCTAAGATTATGTTGGCCAGGAACTGTGGGGCCCAAGCCAGGTTCACAAAGGACCATGGAAATGGGGTGGTGTGTGTCTCACTGGAGGCATATAAAGCTCACGCATGCCAGGCCGCACTCTATGGGGCTGAACTCTGGGGGCATATGGCTATTGAGTCCCTTGCAGTGGTGGAGAACAAATTCTTGAAAAATAACCTTAGGCTGCCCTTAATCACACCAAACATCCCAGTGCTGCTTGAGTCTGGCCTGCAAGGGTTTGAATCAATCTGTAAACTGCGACCGGTGCTGTATTGGGCCCGTCTATCGACAAACGAAAATCTCTGTAAATATAAAGAAGCAGTCCTGGACGTTCTGTCCCAGCAAGAAAGTAATTCCTTGAAGTGGGCTACCCATGTAAAACACTATGGGGCAGCTGGGCCTTGGGGAGTATTGGTCCAACCCTGTTGTCATGACATCTCCATCAAATGAAGAGATAAAGACTGCTGCAGGGGGTAGGGTGGAGAGTGATATTGTGACAAAATCCAGGGCCTCAGAGTCACTGGCCCGGTATCTTTTGATTAAGAAATGTGTTGGCTGCGAAGGATACTTGGACTATGTTACGTCTAGGAAGGAAAAGGTTACAGATCTATAGTTTTGTTTTGGGATCTTGCCCACAGCTGCTCTCTGGTGTAAATGGAATAATGCCCTTGCCCCCAAATGCACTTTATGTGAAGATGCCATTGAAGATCTTCTTCATTACTTAATACTTTGTCTTGGGACCGAGACCCTGAGGGAACGCTTCTTGAAGCCGCAATTTTGTAATCGTGGCTGCAGGAGAACTGCTGATGCCTTGGCTAAGTGCCTGGACTCAACAGATTGTTTAGCTGTTTTTGCTACTAGCAATTATTTGAGCATTGCATGGAGAGTTCACCTAAAGAAGTCTAAGGAGCCAGTTCACCCGTTTTTACAACAATTCTTTAATTTAATGCTGTGAGGTTGTGTAATACACTTCCCTTATTTTATTGTTGTTTTTAATTGTTTTAGTGATTTATAACGATAAATCTTTTGCATTATTGTATTTTATCAGTGTGTTAAGTATTTATCATGTATTTATGTTGTGTTGCTTTTATGACTTTTTATTGTCGAAATAAAGTCTATGTATGCATGATCTCTGTGTCCTATGCTCTTACAGGTGACTCTGGTTACCCCCAGCTCCATGGCTGATTACGCATGTGCGCAATCCATATACACCACAGGAGGTGGCCTACAATGAGGCTCATGTCAGGACAAGGCATTGCATTGTGCAGACTTTTGGTCTGATGAAGGGACGTTTCCAGTGATTTGACTGTACCAGAGGGACCCTGATGTAGAGGCCAGAACATTTTGGCCACATATGTGTTGCCTGTGCCATGCCATCAGGCAGAATACTTGGGTGGTATAAACCTTGTATTTACTTTAATATGTTGTTGTGCGTTGCCTCAATTTCCTTGCAATAAATAAATTCTCAAACATTGCTTTTATTCCTTACTCCCCATGTTTTTACCGAACTTGAGTACTTAAATTACTAATTCTTGCGTTAAAAAGTGGAAGCGGTGGACGTGTTGGATGCCTGCTTCACTTGATCCTGGGGGCCTGCCACACGAGGCTGCATCCCCTCTCCTTCATAATCTACCGACAGAACCCGCAGGGTGAAGCCCAAAGTACAGTGTGCAGGTGTTAGGCAACTGCAGGGTGTTCAGCACCAGAAGGGGGAGGACGGCACCTCATGGCATTGGAAACAACTTCCAAGGCAAGGCAGAAGTTGGATTAGGATCGCCTGAGTACATGAGCATCTGAGAGGCTAGGCTGGGGGAAAGTTAAGCCTGGCATTACAACCCCGTTCCAGGCCTGCAACATGGTCATTAACTCACAAGAAAATATATTTACCACACACGCAGGTCATTGACCATACCTAGCCATGCCATGCAATTCCAAATAGAAAAATCCTAATTGTAAAGCAAAACATTCCAACAGAACTTTCCGCACATGGTGCCGCTAAGAAATTGCTTATAGCCCTCTGTGTGAGAGGAAAATACCCATATCCACTAAATAAACCAATTCCTTGGCACAATAAATGTTCCTACTAACCAGCAATAAAGACAAAGATCATAAAGATGTTAAGGATGACCCACTCATCAACAGTACTAGCAGTGCCAGCTCCTGCATCCCCATCTGCTGGATTACAGCCATTATAGACAATGGGCCTTAAAAGTATGGGGGTAAGGCAGCAATGGCGCCGGTATCGTTCCCGGCACCGTTGCTACCGTACTGCCATACTACGAGTTGTGCTTGGCAGCTCTCGCTCTGTCCTGTTAAGCGGCTTCACTTCAACACTACAGCTAAGTCAATGCCTAGTCTGGGATGCGGAGGGAAACCCTTATTGATATATTTTTAGGTCCAGTTCATGTACTCTGGATGACAACCCTTATATAACACCCCTCTCTCAGAATCCCCCTGACGCCACTGAGCCAAGAAGTAGGTCTGTTTTGCAAATTTAAAAGGTTTATTTGAGAAATATAACAATATATATCTATCACACTTTTATAATAAATTAATATTGGATATCACACTTGTGAATATGAGCAGTAATCAGCAAGAGGTAACTTATGAATAGGAACAGAAGAATAAGGTGGGAAAGAATGCTTCATATGGTTCAAGGAAACGCAATGATGAATTAAATGCAGTACAGAAAATAACTTGATATGGCTTCAACAAAAGACATTGTAATCACTTTTCCTTGACAATTCACTCCCCCCCCCTATGCAATGTAAGAAATGGAAGGAGAGCACACAGTCTTCAAGAATCCCAACAAAATGCAATACAAAATGCAGTTCCCCCCCAGCAAGCTTAGAAGAAACAGGTAGAAGTTTGAAACACAGGCCCAAAATGCTTTTAAATGTGATGGAAATGGATGGGAAAATGTGCTAACTGATTTTAATTCCCTCTAGACATTCAGGGTGAGTGAGAGATGCTTGTTGGTATTAGTTCAGGCTCACTTTAGCAATGCTCTATGAGTTATTACCAGGTTGCAAACAGATTTTAACAAAGGAAGGAATGGAGCTGCTATTTTGACAAGTGGAGAAATTAAGCCAAAATCGCAAATCACGGTAAATTTCGCGAGTGCGTAAATCGTGATTGCGGTAAAAGTATAAGGGGGAAAGTTAAATCTCGTTCGTAGAACAAAAGGTTCCAGAGATATGGACGATTTATAAAGGTCGTTTTTCAGATTTAAAGTAAACTCAAAATGACAGGTGACAGTTTGCAGCTTTAGAATGACAGATGACAGCTCGCAGCTTTAGAATGACAGATGACATGATTTCTAGAAGGCAGTTCTACTTAGGTTAAAATAGCTTGAATTAGATTATTTTAACTAAGAGATTGGTTCTGCACAGTTCTGCTAGGTACTCACAATATAAATTTGAAATAGGCCTCGTCACGGATCTGGTCAACTGGAATGGACTTCGGCGGTTCTGCTCACAGCGTCTGGGTCAGCTCTGCTCTGCTGGTCTAGCCTCTCTGGATACAGCGGCCTCTGGTTCTGGATATTGCTCTGCTTTCCGGTCCGGATCAAGTGGATTCTGGATGTAACACTGCTTTCTGGGTACTGGCAAGAGTTCTTGGCAAAGAATTCAGACAGCTCGCCCGGCTGTGGAATAGTTTGAAAATGATTTTAAGGATGCTGAGGCCTGCTGACAAATACTTTTGCTTGCAGTGGGCCTAATTGGTTCAATGTTCTGTAGTCTCTGTTTAGCTTGGAAGTCTAAGTGTTGGATCTCTGGATGTGAAGTCGTCGGTCAGCATGCTCTGCAGCAAATGGAATTGAATGTCTCTACCTGTCCCAGCAGTCTCTTTTTATGTGTTTTGGAAGTGGGTGTGTGCGTGGCATAACTGAGCCTGCCCCTCTCTACTTGTCATTGGCCCAATTCTCCCCTCTCCCATGATTGGGGGAAGGAAATGGATTGTCATCATGATGAGGTCTGTTTATGGGTCAGAGGATCCTCCCCTGGTCAATTTGCCCACAAATCTATATTTGATTCAAATACATATTTCCCAGATACACAATTTGTTGAAATTACATGTACACATTATATATTCCTTATGGTCCATGCTTGTCCGCCTCTGATCTTCCTGGGGGCTTGCATTCACAAATGACAACATTTTGCGCTTTTTGACTGGTTTACCAGTCTCGGACATTTACCAAAAATTACACACATGTGCGCAAGGAGTATGGACATTAATTGATGAAGTGACAGATTTTTAACATGCAGACATTTGGAGTAAGACCCTATTTTCCGCTAGCAACCCCCCAGCATACACCACAGGGTCCTAATGCCTCTTAAAACGTGCACAGAAAAATCACAAGGATAATGATATTACTTATATAATTCTGACAAGACCGTACTATGAATTATCCATCTTTTTTTAAATTATGCTCTGGCCCAGATGGGTGTGGTTTAGGTTCCAAAGCACATGGGGGAAGCTTCTGTCTGCCCCGCCTCCAGCTCGGGTGGCTCCCAGAGGCACTTCTCCTCCTACTTCTCCCAAGAGGAAGCCACTTTACGGCCCCCCAATATAACATTTGCCTGAGTCCAGGACAAGGCTTTGTTCAACCTCCTGCAGGTGCCCCTCCCCTAATCTAATCAGAGAGGTGTCAACTCCTTTTGGTGGGGAAGCAGGATGCAGCTATGCCTGGGAAGAGTGGCTGAGCAGGTTTCTCCTGTCGGGGGTAGTTGTCAGGCAGAATTCATCTAAATGTCACTTTAGTTCCCAGTGTAAATCAAACTTACAATTTTTACATATACATTAAATAATTACTTCCTTCAAGTCATTTCAGAATATAGTTTTACATTGTATCCACCTCTTAGCAAGTCTTTCCTTGGCCTGGTTTGGATTCCTCTGTTCAGTTTTACACAAACGTCTGGTGGTTTTAAAACGCCGGCTTTCTGATAGTGGTGAGTACCGGTATTGCATCCATTTTTGGGATCTGTCTTGAATTACTGCATTTCAATAGAGTGGTCTTTTGCTTGATAGTATAGGACCCTTGCTTAACATTGCTTTGATGGCATCCTTACAGTAGAGTGGTGATGTGGAATCCCCCACAAGAAGGTTGCATCTTTGGAGTGGTCTTGTGCCAACTGCGCAGTTCTCCTGGATTCTGGCGTGAATGTGGGCGGCGACAGCTCATCCCCACATCTACCCAGTCTAAGGATTCAACATGGTTCAAAACCCTTGACAAGCACAACTCGTGGATGCACCGGCACCATTATGAACGGTGCTGGTGCATCCAAGCTCCCCATTCAGCCCCATGGGGCCGAATGGGGATGGGTAGTCCCCTATTGCTGGCACCCGCGAATGGGCAATTACCGGCTCCTCCGAACTCGGCATGACCCGTTAATTGCCCATTCATGGGTGCCGGTAAAATCACAGGTCTGGCGGCAGCTGTGCCTTTGTAACAGGCACGGCTACCGCCAAACCCGTAATGAGGCCCAATTATCTAGTCAGTACAACAACATCTGGTGGCCTACCCAGGGGTTTGCTGCTTATCCTAGATGGATTGAACCCATGTGTGGTTTTGGGGCCAATTACATTATTGCAACTACCACACTATCCGATGCTCTGATCTCTGACAAGTAATGGGTGGCCACCCCCGATATTTTAGACATTTCTCCAACCACAACCAGTGTGGGCGAAGTTGAACCAGTGTCTATGATGGCCAGCACAGACCATACCCCTTTGAACATTGTGCTATTAAGTGGACCACAGGGTGGGGCGCTGCTGGATAACAAAAGCCCTAATGGAAACAACATAGACAATGTGATCACATTGATGCAGGGCTCAAAAACAGAGTTAATAACCTTGGCTTTAACTCCGTCCTCAACTAGATCTGCTTCACTCATGGAAAATGTGGAAGGTGAACATAAGGCTTGTGTTGATACCGATGCTATGCCCTCTACCATGGGCCCAGTTCAAAATAAGAAAGAGCAGATCTTGTGTACTAAAAGTGACCCTCTGTTTTGCTGCAGCCCCCACTTCCCACCTACCCTCTCAAGACCATATGCGATACATAACCCGACTGAGCTGGTGAGGGGGTATCTGTGGTTAGTGGGTGCAAATGCAGCATTGAGTCTAAATAAATAGAACAAAATATATATTGTTTTTTCTGAGCTGGCTGCATTAAATGAAATACTTCTATCCCTACTTGAAGCCTATGGATGGGGGAACCAGAAGGGAGCTACCAACTAGTATGAAGGGCGTTATGAGGGTTTCAAAAACACTGCAGGTGGCAGTCCTCCATAATCACATTGGGCCTCATTACAAGTGATGCGGTAAGGGGTTAACGGTGCCGTTAACCCTGTACCACCTCATTACGAGGTCCCCTCGCGCGACCCGCTCTGGACGTCTGGTCAGACCAGCATGCTAACAACAGGGGCCGTTGTTAGCATGCTCTTCATTCCCATTGAGCCCTACTGGGCCATTCTGGCTTTGGAGAGCCCGGTATTTCCCCATTCAGGGACCATGGACCCGGACCAGAATTTGGAGGCAGCCATGCCCTTCTAAAGGCTCCAAACTCGTAAGGAGGCCCATATTGTATAAATACAATATGAACCAACATGGCTCGGTGGAGCCCATCTGTGGAAACAGATTGAGCATTGGGTTCAAAAGCATCTTGCTTGATAAAGGGCCCCAGTCTTAAAAGCATCAAGGCTTTCCTGCCCTCATCGCAAGAATATTAAATCGTACAGCACCCCCACACCTGCCAACCTCTACCTGGCGGGCAAAGTGTGCACTAAATGCTAACCCTATGGTTTTCAAGTTAGCCAATAGGTCTGGCCATGCTTCATTCAACTCATCTATACTTTCCCCAGAGCTTGCAGACCACAGCTTGGGCAGGGCAAGAATAATAACAAGGTGACAGTGGGCCCTATAAGGGGTACTATTTCTGCACAAGGTCCCCAATCTGGCCCCTAACCACCTTAACACCAGGCAAGTGCTCATAAACAAATGTACCACTGGTTCCATGCTGCATGCAGCTGTTTACCCACAATGTGTGAGGACATCTTAAACTGCACCAGGCTGCACTACCAGGGAGAAAGTGCTTTTGACTCCTTGCGGATTGAATTCAGGGAGCACAGAGTGGCCATTGGCATATTGGGCATTGATATGAGATGCCACACACACCAAATAGCATGATAGAAATCAGAGCCCACTCCCTACACAATGTTGAATACCCTTTTGAAACTAGGGCACAATGCCCTGTGCTCTCTGGCACCAATGCATGCCCTTGGGGAAAAGGACTTCGGGCAATCCCATCTGAATTCATGAAATTGTATCTTTTGCTTCACTTGAAAGAACTCAATCAGGATCTACATTTGTTGGACAATAGCTGGGCTCTGGGGTTGCATCAAGTGGCATAATTGCAATCTGGTATGATACATATTCATTTGTTTTACTGTTATTTTGTATATGTCATGATGTACTTTTATGGCTCCAAGCCAAAATAAAGTTACAGTTGATGATGAGAATTCTTGTTAGTGAAACTCCTATTGTTGGCTCCACATCTTCTAGTTCCATCCATGTACAACATACAAACTCTACTTACTCATTGCATAGGTCGTAATTATTCCTTCCAGGGCTCACTATCATCACATCTTTTTTTTCAAATCTTAAACTATCATTGCTTCAATAACTCTTACTGTCTTCATGCTCCCTCCCCTTCTTCCAGCAACACTCAGTTATTATAACTCTAATAACTACTTTAAAGATATCCCAATACGGAGCTGCATTTACTGTATCTCAGTGAGCAGATGTACATTTTCCTAGAGATATCTCCTGCCACCTGCTTCAATTTGTGATTAAACAATAGTTTCTATTCATCATTCACCTTAAAATGTGTCTAGCTTTTTTGCTGTCTCTGACCATTTTAGTTCCAGCAATTCGAATGGGAAGTAATCAGAGAAGTGCCTGGGTCTAATTTGGCATCTAACAATCGTTACTTATAATTGTATACTTATAAAAAGACTGGCAGATAATTGGTGAAATTAGATTTTCCAGAATAAAATAGATATCCTTCACTGGATTTATTTTTTGACAAATATCGATCGGCACAGGATTATCTATCATACCTCTTGCACCTTCATTGGTGGACTCTAGTTCAAAGCCCTGTATCAGAATGTAGCTAAATTTAGAAAAAATGGGGGCGTTGATGTTTAAAGGACATACTAATGGAGCAGTGAGCAAAAGCAGTTGGTTGGCTAATTTATTCAGTGATGCATTACGATTCATATTTGAGCCAAACAAATCGACCACACTAAATTAATGTGTACCTTTTACAATTAGGGCAACAACTCAGAAACCATCCTAATTAAATCCCAATCTATGTTCCTAGCAATTTAACCACATCCCTAGTGTTGAATTTCTGTGTGAAGACCACCACCTCACTATATATTGGACCACTGATCATTTGAAGTGCTTTGTCCTCTTTGTTTGTTTGTTTTATTATTTGTAAGGCACGGTCATACCCTCAGGTACCAGTGTGCAGCATTTACAAGAGATAATAAACAGGGAGGTATACATATACAGATGGGCAATAGGTTCAGGTAAGTGACAGCAGTGAGCAATGCAATATATACAGCTGGCAGTTTGGAAGGGGTTCATCAACGGCCTACGTTTTCAGCCATAAAACGAACTTAGAGCGGAAATTCTGAAAAGCAGGTCCATTCTGAGAGAAGGCAGAAGGGAGTTCCACAGTTTGGCTGCTTTCACTGGGAGCTGTTACCCCCCATGGTGGAGCGTTTGAAATTAGGAATCGAAAGGCAGTCTTTGTAGGCCGATCTCATGGGTCTCAAAGAGGTTTGTCTATGAAATCTGTCGATCAGATAGATCGGGGCGGCGTTGTTGAGGGATTTGTGCGTGAGAGAAGCAGTTTTTAAGAGAATTTTGTCATTGATAGAGAGCCAGTGATTCTGTATTGAATGTGCGGTAATATGCTCGCTTTTGCAGATGCCTAGTGCTGCTCTAAGAGTGTTATTCTGGAGAGTTTGCAGTTTGCTAGTGGTGGCTTTGGAGGAACCAAGATTGAGAGCTTTACAGTAATCCAAGCGGGAAAGTATTAGGGCTCTAGCAAGGGTCAAGCAGCTAGTGTCGGATAGAAAGGGTTTGGCTGCACGAATCAGTTTGCACATGTAGGCCATGGAGGAGGCGAGGGAGTTCACCTGTCTGTTGAAGGAAAGGGTCTAGTCCAAGTAAAGGCCTAGTGTTTTAACCTCTTGTCCTACGTTGATGCTATGGCCATCAATCCTGAAAGAACAAAAGGCAGGGCCTAATTTCTTTAGGCTGGTGGTGGTGCCTAAGATGATGAGTTCTGTTTTATCATCATTCAGGCATAGACCATGTGTGGCCATCCATGTCTGGATGATGATGTACACCCTATTCACCAAGGCCAAATCCTTCCCGTAATCTCCAGAAAGCGGAAGGAGGATCTGGGTATCATCTGCGTAGTTCGTGTAGGTGATACCAAGATGATCCGGATCATCAAAAAGGGGCTTGGTAAATATGATGTTTAGTGTGGGGGAAACACAGGAGCCCTGTGGCACACCGCAGGTGATGGGTATAGGGTCTGCTGCCGCTGTGGGTGAAAAGACTCTCATGGTCCTGTCGTTGAGGAATGATCTGATCCATGTGATGGCATCAGCCGAGAAGTGGGCTGAGGTGTGTAGGTGCATGCATAGGACAGAGTGATCGACCAGGTCGAATGCTGCAGAGAGATCTAGGTAGAGGAGTAAGGCAGCTTGGCCATTGTCTCTAAGCTTGTTGATCTGTGCATTAAGATCGATGAGAGCAGTCTCGGTCCCGTGTTGCGGAAGGAAGCCTGATTGTCTGGCTCCTAGTAGGTGGTGTTCTTCCAAATACTTCTAAATTTGTACATGGGCAACCTTATCCAATATTTTTAGAAGGAATGGCACAGTCGTTATAGGTCTATAGTAAGTAGGCATGGCTGGGTCAAGTGTGTGTTTTTTTAGTAATGGGAGTACCCAAGATTGTTTTAAATTAGTGGGGATGGAACCAGTAGAGAAGGAGGCATTGATTAATTTAGTAATGAACGGGGAAAGGTTGCGGGCAGCATCTTTAATGAGCTGTGCAGGGCACAGATCCCCCTGACAATTGGAGGGTTTTAGAGACACAATCATTTTCTCTACTTCTAATGTGGTGACTTTGGAGAAATTGAAGCGGGTGGTATCCTTTACAGTAAGCTTCTTAGGCAGTTTGGACAGGAGACGGTAATTCAGGGAAGCTTTCTTGCCAGAGATTTTGTTTTGTAGGGTGGCAATCTTGTTAGCTAAGGCATTTTGGATTTCAGAGCACCAGTTTTTAGCTTTGGAACAGGTATCTGGTGGTGCTTTAAGAATAGAGAATAATTCCTTCATGTTTGATTTTGCCTGGGAAATGCGGGAGTCGAAGGAGGTTCATTTTGCAAGGTAAATTTCTTTTTTGTAAAGGACAGTTAGTTTGGTAAGTTTGAGTTTATTCACTACTGAAGGGAGTTCTTTTCCAGGTGGCTTCACAGTTTCTTTTTTGTTGTCTTAAACTTTTCAGGAAGGGTGTGTACCATTTGTTTAGGTGAGTTTTGGGCTTACTTGATCTGAGTTTGAGTGGGGCTATTAGATCCAGCGAAGTAGACATGATTTTGTTGTATTCATCAACCAAGGTATCTGGGTTCATATTATCAGGGAGTGCGTTGAGTGTAGGGAGTAAGTTCGGGATGAGTCTCTCCGCAGTAATACTCTTTTTGTTTCTTATATTAAGGTGAGTGTCATGCAGCAACATTAACGTGCAGTTACTTAATCCATTCAATGACCTTATCCCTCTTGACACGTCCTGTTAAACCATTTACATACCAACACATGAACTTAATTGTATCCATTAGCATCACTACACTAGTTTCACAGTTAGCTCATGCATCTTATATTTATGATTATTTTAAGATACCTGTGCATTGGGAACTGTGCATGTGCACAGCCACCATAACCCTGATAACTGGCCAAGATTCTGCTCAAAGAAATGAAACCGTTTCTCCAGGTGGCCCTTGGATACCAATGGAGTGATGGATGCTTCAGACATTTTATTTGCTCAAATCCATGTCCTCAAGTTGTATAATTGATACAGATGATGCAATGTTGCAAAGACATGACGGTTGTGAAAAACCACAAGAGTATCAGTCCCAATGTGCAGTGTGTACTTAGTGGTTTCAGCAAAAACACTTTTATCATAGATCTATTTATCAAATAAAAAGATCTGTGATCATTCATAGTTTCCCAAAATGCTCTCTTATTTGATGCAAAGCAGAACATAACCCTCACTGGTGTTACTTATCCCCAGTCCAATTCTCGTAGGTGTATTTCGTAGGAGTATAATAGGAGTGTACCTTACTATCCGAGAATAATATACATGGTTATTCTATGCCGTTTGATAATGTCATTTTCTAAGTAATACATGTGTAATTTTCTTACTAAGGATAACATATATATTGGAAGGGTCATTAGAATGTAACAATGTAACCTTTTTAAAAGAGCTAGTTTACAAAGTTAGTACAATTAAATCATTTTTGTGTGTTTTTTATCTGCATTTTATAAATATTCAACTCCCTCTCCCTACCACCCAGTATTTGTTTGATTTTCCTCTGGCCTTGCAGATGAAAGCAATGGCTGGTGTGCCTTCAGCAAACCTGAGCCTGACAATAGGTCTCTCACCCACAAAGAATGAAACGGACATACAGTGAGAAACTATATAGAGGCAGAGAAAGAGAGACAGAAAGACAGAGAGCAAGAGATAGAAAGACAGAGAGCAAGAAATAGAGAGTGAGGGAGAGAAAATAGGACATGTGAGAGAGAAAAGGAGAGAGAGAATAGAAATTGCTAGATTGGCATATGTGTAACATTTCGGGCCCCGCACTGTAGGGCACGGCTCGTTTAAATACATTCAGGCGGTGTGCGTCTCCATTCCTCCGATGTTGGAGGTTGCCGTGGAGACGCGGTGCTCGCATCTCCCACCTCGGCGCTGGGTCACGTGGAAGTCAGCTGTCTGGCAAGGCATTCATAAACACCAGCCGCGCATCAGAGCGCTGCTTCTAATTAGTGTTCCTCACTTTATCTAATACAAACCTTGATTCCTGTTTACCAGACTTCAGACCTCGACCCGACCTTGCTGCTTGTCTACTCCCTTGGATTTGTCAAACTGGTTCCGGTTTCCGTACCGATCTTTTGGAGGTAATTCCTCCTTAAGTCTTCCCTACCTACTACAGCGTTCTGGACTTTCCTTTTTGCACGCTGCCTCTTCCGCTGTTAAAGTTCCGCTCGGAGCGTCAATACGCTTCATTCATTCTCACCTCCCGCGGCAACTGGCAACCCAACATCACCTCCAATACTTCTCTCCTGGAATTCATGACACAGCCCTGTCAGCCTCAAGGTGAGATCTCAATCCTTTTTTGCCAACGCTGTATTACCCCTGCAATACGTTACGTTAGCAAACCAAGGGGAGAATTTCCTTTGTTTCTTGACACTCATTTTGAAATCAACTCGTCTGCTTCCAAGTGGACCTTTTGATATCATCGCCTAGTAGAGATCTTTCTGTGTGGAACTTTAGGCCTTGAATCCCTTGTGCACTGTGGATGCTATCCTGTTGTTAGTGCACCATCCCGGCTCTAGTTTGCGTTCCGCTTGTTGTCCGGGGTACTTCCCACTACTAACCTCCCTATTTGTTATTTTCTCCTGTCATTGTTTCTCAACCACTTTGCCCTTCCTGCCTCACCAAGGGTAAGAACTCAATAGGCTACTTATTTAGGCATTATCCTATCACCTAAGGGCGTAACTGGTTCCTTCATGTTTTTGTCTCCTTTTTTCCAGTTGTTGGCTATTTGGTAGAGATCCATTCCTATTGAATCCCAAGTTTATGTTTAGGGGGATACAGGTAGATTAACATTCAACCCCCAATTGTTCTGAAGGTAGTTCCTTTTCATCTGACTAACCTGTTGTTGTTTTTCCTTTACAGTCTTGGCGTAGCGGTGTGGGTATCTCCGCTCTTTTGAGCAAACCACCATTCTGTCTGTCATCCTACACAGCAGAAAGGTAGATTGCTAAAAAGAGTTCCTCAAGTTGAGGAGGCCTGGTTCTGGGTGTATTCCCTATTGGGAAAAACACCACAACTTGGGCTGAACTATTATCCGGAGCAGCTCCCTCTCATCTGTGCATTGAGGTCGAGCAACGCCCCGCCCTGTTCAGCTTTCAGTGAGTTACAATATGATACACCTGGCACAGCTAATATTATTTAAACCAAAATGTTTATTGTTTCCTAGAAAGCTCATTTTTTGTATCTAGATATCTTGAATCTTTCAATCAGTTATGCATTCTATGCTGATCTGCCTCTCACGTGTCTGTCTGGGGTAGACCTATTGTGCCTTTGAGTTGTCAAAAAGGGGTCTGACATTGTGTATGAAAAGGGTCCGAGCCCGGCTGATGGAGACCCAAGGTGAATGTTATACTTGCAAACGAATGACAGTGAACTTTTGAGGAGAGGTTTTTTGGTAACCTGTGACATTCTGTGAGCGTGAGACTTGCAGAGAACGAGAGGCTTTATCCCAGATGGTCCTATTTGATTTTTGAACTGCATCCTGGTGCTCAAATAAGCTACAGTGTGTTCCAAGCTCAAGTGTGATGCCTTGTACCATGCTGAAACATAGACAACGGGAGCTTATCACTCATCTGTCCAGACATATTGTTTCTTGAACACTTTTTCTTTTGCATACATCATTTCCCCATGCCGTTGTATTTAGAAGTATGGGTTGGCAATACAGTTATTAGTATGGGCAATTTTTATTTTGACAAGACTCCACTAGGACTGTGTTATTTTTACTTTGATGATTGTAGCTTGCTCCCATCCTTAGATTTAGGGTTGTTCATCCAACCCATTGAAGTTCAATAAACACCCTTGAACTGTGATCACTTGTGTCTGCCTTCACTGTTTGATACCATGCCTTCCTTACATGTGGTGTCAGGGTTGCATGTCACTCAATTGTGACAAATTGGGGGACCCTAAAATTCCAAAAACTTAGTCACAGAGCACCAGATCCCTCTACTGCCACAAAAGTATCCATAGGCTTTGATATTTGTATCAGCAGAAAAGCTACTATCCTTCCAGGGAAAAGAGGGAAGGTTCCCACAGACTTAGTCCTAATACCCCCTGACGGTTGTTGATTAATATTGGTTCCAAAATCTGGCCTGGCCTGCGAGTTTGATGTCCAAGCAGGCATCATAGTTCCAGACTTCCGGGGAGACATAAAGGTTCTGCTACAGAACCATGACGAAACTCCATTTAAAATTCACTGTGTGGACAACATTCCACAGGGAATTCTTGAAAAGGCTCTATTTCCCTGTTTTAAGGAAGAAAGTGTACCAGAGGAAACAGAGAGATAACTTAGGCTTTTGGGAGTTTGATGAAACACCCATCACTCAGGCAAAGAGGGAAGAAGAACCTACCATCCTTCCTGAAATATCCTTCGCCCAGCGAAATAATCGAGCGCTCGCAGAGGATTTCTTACAAATGATTCCTGCGGGGAAGGACTAGAAAAGGGGAGCCCCTTTTTCTTCCTGAAATAAGGATTACTATACAGAAAGGAAACCTCCAAAAGTTGGTGAACAGCAAATTGAACTTTTATTCTATTCTGTTCTGTTCTATTTAAATTTCATAAAGCGCTAAATCGCCCGCAGGTCTCAGAGCACTGTCATAGATACATAGAACAGACAAAACAATAATCAATAATCATAGTATTGCTAGAGTATCAAGATGCAGTGGATTCCTATTTACAGGAGACAATAAGAGCAAGTATAATCTAAATTTCACCGCCATCAAATAAGCTAGTTTTCATGGCCTTTCTAAATTGAAGATATGATGACAAATTCTTACAGGCATTTGGAAGGTCATTCCAAATCGTAGGCCCCCATGCGTTAAAACTGCAATCTCCAAACAATTTAAGTCTTAAATGTGGTTGATGTAACAGATCTTTGCCATTAGAGCAAAGGGTATGTCTAAAAGGCATTTTTAGGAAGTATTTTAGGTACTGAGGGGCAGTGTGGGCAAGGCACTTATAGACTAGGCAAGAAGCCTTAAAATGTATCATTTGAGCCACATGGAGCCAATGCATCTTCTTCTGTGTGTTGGTCACATGATCTCTGTGCCCCCCCTAGCCCACAAACAGTGGTGACTGCTCCATTTTGTAGGGTTTGCTGTTTCTTAATATTAGTAGCAGTTGTACCGGCAAGTAATCAATTGCAATAATCAAGCCTTGTGTTGATAGTTGCCGTAGCTATAAAGGCATGATTTTTTTCAGACAGGTAGAGTCTGATCTGCCAAAGCAGGTGGATTGTGTAAGTACATCCTGAACTTATATATGCAACATGTTTGTCAAAATTTAAGTTACAATCAAAGATGACTCCCAATGTCTTGACTTGGCTCGATACTTCGACAGACAACCCCCAACTTGAAAGGCCCTGTAGCGAGAGTCAAGAGCCTTCATCTTGGCCGCACTTCTCACTATCAGGATCTCTGTATTCGTGTCATTTAGGGCTAGGAGATTATCAGTCATCCAAGTCTTAATGGCATAGAAGACTTTAGAGACCATCTCTGCATCATCTTCATAGGAGCCAGTAAGTTCCAGAACCAACTGAGTGTCATTGGCAAAGTTTGCATAGTTCACTCCCATACAGTTCGGAAGATCAGAAAATAGCTTTTAGTAGATGTTGTATAATAAAGGAGACACACTGGAGCCCTGAGGCACTCCACAATCCAGGATGGCTTCCTCCGACTTAAAATCTCCATGGGTTACTCTGGCCCTCCTAGGATTCAAAAAGGAACTGACCCAGTCAACAGTGGGCTTAGAGCATCTGCCCACTTCCATAAGCCTGTCCGCCAGCCTCCCGTGATCTACAAGATCAAGCCAGGGGACAGGTCAAGTAGCAGCAATGTAGCCACTTTTCCTGTATCTGCTATTTCAGACAACATAGATTTACAGGCCGATTCATGGAATAAATGTGCGCCGAAAATCCCGGCGCAGAGGGGCCAATACGTGCGCTGCGCCGAAAATAAGCGAAAAGCGCAGGGAAACCAGCGCACGTCGATTCATGGAAGTCCGTGCGCAAGAAAAGCAGAGGACGTGCGCTGAAAAAGCGCGCGGCGCAGGCCGGCGCACAGGTCAACCAACGTCGTGCGCCACAGCCACTGCGCTATCACTCCGAGCGCAGCGCACAGCTCTAAAGTAGGCGGAACACAGGGCGGGACACTCGGAATGGGGAATAAAATGGGGCACAACACTCGGAATGGGGAAGAATGTGGGCGGCACGGGGAAAGTATAGGAGGCAAGTGCGCGGAACGCCCACACGCTCGCATACAACACGTATTCATGGAATAGAATAGGCCAAAAAAGCGCACGCTCAAAGCAGCGCACAGGCACAAACAGGCACAAACACGACCGCCACAAGAAAGCAGGCGGTAGCGTCTCTGCGCCTGCAAGAAATGTGCGCTAAAAGGTGCGCCAACAAATAGCACCTATATACAGACATGATCAATGTCCAATACTGTGGCCCTCCAGGACAAATGACGTACAAAGGGGTACCCACAAACACAGACACGCGCTGAGAGAAAAAATAAACGTGTGCGTGCATACCGGGGTGCGCGGGAAGTTGCACACGCGATATGGCCGGGTACGTGGATTACAGGGGTGCGCGGGAAGTTCCACACGCGATTAGTCAGGGTACGTGGATTGCAGGGGTGCGCGGGAAGTTCCACACGCGATTAGTCAGGGTACGTGGATTGCAGGGGTGCGCGGGAAGTTCCACACGCGATTAGGCCGGGTACGTGGATTGCAGGGGTGCGCGGGAAGTTCCACACGCGATATGGCCGGGTACGTGGATTGCAGGGGTGCGCGGTAAGTTGCACACGCGATATGGCCGGGTACGTGGATTTCAGGGGTGCGCGGGAAGTTCCACACGCGATATGGCCGGCTACGTGGATTACAGGGGTGCGCGGGAAGTTCCACACGCGATATGGCAGGGTACGTGGATTACAGGGGTGCGCGGGAAGTAGCACACGCGAAAAGGCCGGCTACGTGGATTTCAGGGGTGCGCGGGAAGTTGCACACGCGATATGGCCGGCTACGTGGATTGCAGGGGTGCGCGGGAAGTTCCACACGCGAAATGGCCGGCTACGTGGATTTCAGGGGTGCGCGGGAAGTTCCACACGCGATTAGTCAGGGTACGTGGATTGCAGGGGTGCGCGGGAAGTTCCACACGCGATTAGTCAGGGTACGTGGATTGCAGGGGTGCGCGGGAAGTTCCACACGCGATATGGCCCGCTACGTGGATTACAGGGGTGCGCGGGAAGTTCCACACGCGAAATGTCCGGCTACGTGGATTTCAGGGGTGCGCGGGAAGTTCCACACGCGATATGGCCGGCTACGTGGATTGCAGGGGTGCGCGGGAAGTTCCACACGCGATATGGCCGGCTACGTGGATTACAGGGGTGCGCGGGAAGTTCCACACGCGATATGGCAGGGTACGTGGATTACAGGGGTGCGCGGGAAGTAGCACACGCGAAAAGGCCGGCTACGTGGATTTCAGGGGTGCGCGGGAAGTTCCACACGCGATTAGGCCGGGTACGTGGATTGCAGGGGTGCGTGGGAAGTTCCACACGCGATATGGCCGGGTACGTGGATTGCAGGGGTGCGCGGTAAATTGCACACGCGATATGGCCGGGTACGTGGATTTCAGGGGTGCGCGGGAAGTTCCACACGCGATATGGCCGGCTACGTGGATTACAGGGGTGCGCGGGAAGTTCCACACGCGATATGGCAGGGTACGTGGATTACAGGGGTGCGCGGGAAGTAGCACACGCGAAAAGGCCGGCTACGTGGATTTCAGGGGTGCGCGGGAAGTTGCACACGCGATATGGCCGGCTACGTGGATTGCAGGGGTGCGCGGGAAGTTCCACACGCGAAATGGCCGGCTACGTGGATTTCAGGGGTACGCGGGAAGTTCCACACGCGATTAGTCAGGGTACGTGGATTGCAGGGGTGCGCGGGAAGTTCCACACGCGATTAGTCAGGGTACGTGGATTGCAGGGGTGCGCGGGAAGTTCCACACGCGATATGGCCGGCTACGTGGATTACAGGGGTGCGCGGGAAGTTCCACACGCGAAATGTCCGGCTACGTGGATTTCAGGGGTGCGCGGGAAGTTCCACACGCGATATGGCCGGCTACGTGGATTGCAGGGGTGCGCGGGAAGTTCCACACGCGATATGGCCGGCTACGTGGATTACAGGGGTGCGCGGGAAGTTCCACACGCGATATGGCAGGGTACGTGGATTACAGGGGTGCGCGGGAAGTAGCACACGCGAAAAGGCCGGCTACGTGGATTTCAGGGGTGCGCGGGAAGTTGCACACGCGATATGGCCGGCTACGTGGATTACAGGGGTGCGCGGGAAGTTCCACACGCGATATGGCCGGCTACGTGGATTCCAGGGGTGCGCGGGAAGTTCCACACGCGAAATGGCCGGCTACGTGGATTTCAGGGGTGCGCGGGAAGTTCCACACGCGATTAGTCAGGGTACGTGGATTGCAGGGGTGCGCGGGAAGTTCCACACGCGATATGGCCGGCTACGTGGATTACAGGGGTGCGCGGGAAGTTCCACACGCGATATGGCAGGGTACGTGGATTACAGGGGTGCGCGGGAAGTAGCACACGCGAAAAGGCCGGCTACGTGGATTTCAGGGGTGCGCGGGAAGTTGCACACGCGATATGGCCGGCTACGTGGATTATAGGGGTGCGCGGGAAGTTCCACACGCGAAATGGCCGGCTACGTGGATTCCAGGGGTGCGCGGGAAGTTCCACACGCGATTAGTCAGGGTACGTGGATTGCAGGGGTGCGCGGGAAGTTCCACACGCGATTAGTCAGGGTACGTGGATTGCAGGGGTGCGCGGGAAGTTCCACACGCGATATGGCCGGCTACGTGGATTACAGGGGTGCGCGGGAAGTTCCACACGCGAAATGTCCGGCTACGTGGATTTCAGGGGTGCGCGGGAAGTTCCACACGCGATATGGCCGGCTACGTGGATTGCAGGGGTGCGCGGGAAGTTCCACACGCGATATGGCCGGCTACGTGGATTACAGGGGTGCGCGGGAAGTTCCACACGCGATATGGCAGGGTACGTGGATTACAGGGGTGCGCGGGAAGTAGCACACGCGAAAAGGCCGGCTACGTGGATTTCAGGGGTGCGCGGGAAGTTGCACACGCGATATGGCCGGCTACGTGGATTACAGGGGTGCGCGGGAAGTTCCACACGCGATATGGCCGGCTACGTGGATTCCAGGGGTGCGCGGGAAGTTCCACACGCGATTAGTCAGGGTACGTGGATTGCAGGGGTGCGCGGGAAGTTGCACACGCGATATGGCCGGGTACGTGGATTGCAGGGGTGCGCGGGAAGTTCCACACGCGATATGGCCGGCTACGTGGATTACAGGGGTGCGCGGGAAGTTCCACACGCGAAATGGCCGGCTACGTGGATTTCAGGGGTGCGCGGGAAGTTCCACACGCGATTAGTCAGGGTACGTGGATTGCAGGGGTGCGCGGGAAGTTCCACACGCGATATGGCCGGGTACGTGGATTGCAGGGGTGCGCGTGAAGTAGCACACGCGAAATGGCTGTGTGCACCCAGGCATTACCTGTACACCCTCCACGGCCCCTGCAGGCAGCACACACCACAGGGAACTACCCTGCACACCTGCTCATGTCTCCCACCACCCCCACCCCCAGCACTGTGGGGAACCTGCCAGCAGGCCCCCACCCATGTCTCCCACCACCCCCAACCCCCCATCCACCAGGGACACCCTCCACCAGGCCCCCACCCATGTCTCCCACCACCCCCAACCCCCCATCCACCAGGGACACCCTCCACCAGGCCCCCACCCATGTCTCCCACCACCCCCAACCCCCCATCCACCAGGGGCACCCTCCACCAGGCCCCCACCCATGTCTCCCACCACCCCCACCCCCAGCACTGTGGGGAACCTGCCAGCAGGCCCCCACCCATGTCTCCCACCACCCCCACCCCCCATCCACCAGGGACACCCTCCACCAGGCCCCCACCCATGTCTCCCACCACCCCCAACCCCCCATCCACCAGGGACACCCTCCACCAGGCCCCCACCCATGTCTCCCACCACCCCCAACCCCCCATCCACCAGGGACACCCTCCACCAGGCCCCCACCCATGTCTCCCACCACCCCCAAACCCCCATCCACCAGGGGCACCCTCCACCAGGCCCCCACCCATGTCTCCCACCACCCCCACCCCCAGCACTGTGGGGAACCTGCCAGCAGGCCCCCACCCATGTCTCCCACCACCCCCACCCCCCATCCACCAGGGACACCCTCCACCAGGCCCCCATCCATGTCTCCCACCACCCCCAACCCCCCATCCACCAGGGACACCCTCCACCAGGCCCCCACCCATGTCTCCCACCACCCCCAACCCCCCATCCACCAGGGACACCCTCCACCAGGCCCCCACCCATGTCTCCCACCACCCCCAACCCCCCATCCACCAGGGGCACCCTCCACCAGGCCCCCACCCATGTCTCCCACCACCCCCACCCCCAGCACTGTGGGGAACCTGCCAGCAGGCCCCCACCCATGTCTCCCACCACCCCCACCCCCCATCCACCAGGGACACCCTCCACCAGGCCCCCACCCATGTCTCCCACCACCCCCAACCCCCCATCCACCAGGGACACCCTCCACCAGGCCCCCACCCATGTCTCCCACCACCCCCAACCCCCCATCCACCAGGGACACCCTCCACCAGGCCCCCACCCATGTCTCCCACCACCCCCAACCCCCCATCCACCAGGGGCACCCTCCACCAGGCCCCCACCCATGTCTCCCACCACCCCCACCCCCAGCACTGTGGGGAACCTGCCAGCAGGCCCCCACCCATGTCTCCCACCACCCCCACCCCCCATCCACCAGGGACACCCTCCACCAGGCCCCCACCCATGTCTCCCACCACCCCCAACCCCCCATCCACCAGGGACACCCTCCACCAGGCCCCCACCCATGTCTCCCACCACCCCCAACCCCCCATCCACCAGGGACACCCTCCACCAGGCCCCCACCCATGTCTCCCACCACCCCCAACCCCCCATCCACCAGGGGCACCCTCCACCAGGCCCCCACCCATGTCTCCCACCACCCCCACCCCCAGCACTGTGGGGAACCTGCCAGCAGGCCCCCACCCATGTCTCCCACCACCCCCACCCCCCATCCACCAGGGACACCCTCCACCAGGCCCCCACCCATGTCTCCCACCACCCCCAACCCCCCATCCACCAGGGGCACCCTCCACCAGGCCCCCACCCATGTCTCCCACCACCCCCACCCCCAGCACTGTGGGGAACCTGCCAGCAGGCCCCCACCCATGTCTCCCACCACCCCCACCCCCCATCCACCAGGGACACCCTCCACCAGGCCCCCACCCATGTCTCCCACCACCCCCAACCCCCCATCCACCAGGGACACCCTCCACCAGGCCCCCACCCATGTCTCCCACCACCCCCAACCCCCCATCCACCAGGGACACCCTCCACCAGGCCCCCACCCATGTCTCCCACCACCCCCAACCCCCCATCCACCAGGGACACCCTCCACCAGGCCCCCACCCATGTCTCCCACCACCCCCAACCCCCCATCCACCAGGGGCACCCTCCACCAGGCCCCCACCCATGTCTCCCACCACCCCCAACCCCCCATCCACCAGGGACACCCTCCACCAGGCCCCCACCCATGTCTCCCACCACCCCCAACCCCCCATCCACCAGGGACACCCTCCACCAGGCCCCCACCCATGTCTCCCACCACCCCCAACCCCCCATCCACCAGGGGCACCCTCCACCAGGCCCCCACCCATGTCTCCCACCACCCCCACCCCCAGCACTGTGGGGAACCTGCCAGCAGGCCCCCACCCATGTCTCCCACCACCCCCACCCCCAGCACTGTGGGGAACCTGCCAGCAGGCCCCCACCCATGTCTCCCACCACCCCCCACCCCCCATCCACCAGGGACACCCTCCACCAGGCCCCCACCCATGTCTCCCACCACCCCCAACCCCCCATCCACCAGGGACACCCTCCACCAGGCCCCCACCCATGTCTCCCACCACCCCCACCCCCAGCACTGTGGGGAACCTGCCAGCAGGCCCCCACCCATGTCTCCCACCACCCCCCACCCCCCATCCACCAGGGACACCCTCCACCAGGCCCCCACCCATGTCTCCCACCACCCCCAACCCCCCATCCACCAGGGACACCCTCCACCAGGCCCCCACCCATGTCCCCCTGGCCCCTGGTCCTGACGATACACAATAATGGCAGTAATGGCCAGCATACCCAGCACAAACACCCAGGCAAGGATTGCATGCACCCACATAGTGAATGCAATCACATGACACAACCCCAAAGGCAAGTATGCAAAAGAACACATGTCCGCCACACACACATACACAATGGGTGCAAGTGAATGTCAAAACCCATATCATGACATGTAAGAAACCAAAGAAAAAATGACACAAGTGTAAGATAATAGAAAAATGTATTAAAAAAAAAAACAAGTTAACTAATACAACTATCCGCCAAAGCAAATAAAAGGTCCATGTCCGGGAACAAAAATGAGAAACCAAAAAACAAAGGATAGAAAATTCTATAGATTTTGTCCAAAGTAAACACATGTAGCATGAAATGAAAGACAAACCATTACGACATGGTGTAAACAATATGAAAGTAAAAAAATCTTCCTCCCAAAAAATAACAATATTTACAGGATTGTTCAAGGGTCCATGAGCCCAACACCACTAATGAAACCTAATACTAACTAAAAAAAAAAATATGTACAAAGAAGTGGCCATTGTCCAAGCGGTCCAAAATAATAAAAAGAAATAAAGGAAACCTAGCACTAACTAACTAAAAAACTATATACAAAGGCAGCGGGCTAGTCCTGCGGCTCACTTGGTGATGCTGGCCAGGGCATCCTCGAACTCCATGTCAATGTCCTGGAGGCGGGACTCAGTCCTGGCCCCGAGGTCTCGCAGGGACAACCCCATGTGCTCACCAAATTCCCTGCGAGCCTCCTCGAGGCACTCAGCCCGCCTCAATGCCTGATGCATGGAGATCTCCGCCCTGGCCATGGCGAGCCGCTCCTCTTCCGCCCGCTGCCGCTCCGCACCTATCCGCTGGCCAAACTCCTCCCACACGGAACACACCGCCATGCCAGGGTTGCCCTGCCCTCCGGCCGATGCCTGCCCCTCTGATCTTGATGGCCCTGAGCCATGATGCCTCCCACGTCGAGCCCGCTGCTGCCTCCGACGCCACTGCCTCTGCCAGCACGACGGCATCCAGGCTGATGGTAACCACCGACGCCGTCGTGCACGTGCCCTGCCCGATGATGCCGGCACATCTTCCATCTGCTGGGGTCCACTTGCTGTGTCGTCCACCCCTGCTGGACCTCCGACTCCCAACTGCGGCAGGGATGGGATCCCCCCCGAGCTGGCTGCATTGGTCGGGGCAGGTCCACAGGGGGCCATGGTGGCATCTGGGCCGGAAGACGGCAAGGAGAACGACTGGTGGATAGCCTGCACAGAGGAGGAGAGGGCCGTCAGATTGGCCAACACATGCAGGAACCCCCCGAACATGGCCGATCCCAATTGGGCCACGTCGGCACGGTGCACTTCGTGATGCCGTGCGTGCTCCTCCCGGGAAGCACGCACGGCATCACGAATCACAGCCGTGCGCATCGCGACCCCAATCAGGACCTGCTCCACGCGGCCAGGGGTTCCCACGGCCGCAGGTGGAGGGGAGTCAGTTGACATGGACATCCCCTCTACCTGCGGACGGGCCTGGGACGGGGCATCCCTGCTGGTGCATGGTGGTGCACTCACAGGGTCAGGGACAGCGACATGCACAGGCACCTCCACGGTGACCTGTGCTGCCTCCTGCCCCTGGCCCTGGACTGCACCACTTGCACCAGCAGGGATGCTCCCACCAGGCCCCATGTGTGCACCAGTGTCGGCCTCCTCCTCCTCTATGCAAACCACCAACCTGGATGGCTCCTCACCGTCTCCCGCCGTAGCAGGCCCCTGTGGGGGCTCACCCACCCCTTCCGCTGCAGCCGTGGGGGCATCCCCGCCGCCTTGCTCCACAGCGCCGTCTCCGCCCTCTTCTTCACTAGCCGCTGCGTAGAGGGAGACAAAGGACACAAGCATCAGGCTACTGTACAATGGTCCCCTAGACAGGAAGCAATAGCAGATGAGCACCCCTGTCAAAGTACACTTCCATCATGTCCCTCCACAACACATGGGTCAGTCCAGGCAAAACACACACAGTAACAGGCATGGTGCATGCCATGCACATTTCCATGCATGTCCAATTGACTCTTGAAACATTCAATGATATGTAACTCACATGCATCATGGCTCATGCATATCACATGCACACACTTCACCTCAGTCACATCCATCTGGCCCCAATCACACCGAACACAGGCAAAACAAGGGTAAGTTGGGTGCGTCACTGAATCTGTGCATTGTCACACACATGAGTCATGCATCCATGGCATGCACAAGTCACAGACATGCAGGTCAGGCACACAGACATGGCTACCATATATGTACCTGGCATCAGCACCCATCCCTCACCCCCACCCATGTCCACGTACAGAGACTGGCATGCTCTCATGTCCCAAATCTGCATAGTGCTCCCCATGCCGCATTTCAACACATGCAACAACCATGTGGGTCACACATCACTGGTCGCACATGCATTACCATGATGTTCCAGCACACATACATGCATACATGGCCCATGGCACACTACCAGGCAAGTATCATAGAACCAGCACACCGCAACATGCCCTGTCTCACACAGTGATGCTTGGACACTTACCGCTCAACTCCAGACGGGTCTCCCTCTCAAGGATCTGGGCGTGGAGCGCTGGGCGTACGCGTTCCAGGACCCTCTTCTGGATGGAACTCATGTGGCCCCGGCCCCCCTCCACGAGGCGCCGGGCCTTCACAAGGGTCCTGGACCTCAAGTCCTCCCAGCGCTTCTTGATCTTCAAGACGTTGCGGGTTGCCACCCCCTCCGCGTTGATGGCAACCACACAGTCGGCCCAGATCCTCTCCCGTCCTTCCTTGCTGGCGCGGGACGATCCAAAGAGGGCATCATACTGCCCCAGGACATGCTCCACCAGGACACCAACTTCGGTGGCAGTGAAGCTGGTGCCCCTCTGCCCCTCTGGCCTGGGGTTGCCACTGGTGCCAGATGTAGAAGTGCCCGACATGGCAACCCCAGAGGCAGGTGTGGGTGGGCAACTGGGTCCTGGGGCTGGGCTGTGGAGCGATGTAATCCCAGTTGGGAGTCTTCAGTTCCAGCAGGGGTGGACACAGCAAGTGGACCCCTGCAGATGGCTGATGTGCAGGCACCAAATGGCAGGGCACGGTGGCAGCAGGCAGGCAGGCAGCAGCAGATAGCACGTGGGAGGCTGCTCAGGGCACTGGGGGGGCAGTAACGCGGCCTTCGGGGCAGGAGCGTGGTGTTCCGTGTGTTTTCGGGTGGCCAGCTTGATACGGAGTGATTTGGCACGTGAAATTCCTGCACGTCAGCGTGAAATCCGAGGAAAGGCCCTTAGCGCGTAAGTGCGTCAGCACGCATACGCGATTCTATTGGACCAGAGTCCCTCATCGCGTAAGCGCGTCTGACGTGATCCGCACGGGCGTTCCCCACTCAGCACGTGAAGACGGAGCACACGTGGAAATACTGCACGTCAGAGTGTCATCGCGTGTAATTGGCCAAAAGTGCGCGTACACGCCATTGGCCTAAGTACGTGTATTTCATCGCGTGTAATTGGCCAAAAGTGCGCGTACACGCCATTGGCCTAAGTACGTGTATTTCATCGCGTGTAATTGGCCAAAAGTGCGCGTACGCGCCATTGCCCTAAGTACGTGTATTTCAGGGGCGCGCGGCCAGCGCACCTGTATGCCTGCTGCGTGGGAATTTCCACACGCGATTGGAGTGGGAACTCGATTCCAGGGGTGCGAGGCTCACACGCTCGCCTACAACACGCGCAAGGCACTAATTTGCGCACTTTTCAATAAACAAGCCAGATGCCAGGATGAACATACCGTTCCTAGGAGGAGGAGGAGAGTCAGGGCCAGAATATTCACACCCAGAACCAGCCTATTCGGGATGCCTGATGACCAGGTGTATGGGAGGTACAGGTTTCCAGCACACATCATACTGGACCTGGTCAGTGAGTGGGAGGATGACCTCACATCACCCACCCTGTGCTCCCAAGCACTCAGCCCCCTGCAGAAGGTCCTGAATGTACTGCACTTCTTGGCCACTGGATCCTTTCAGCGGACAAGTGCCATAGTGGGTGGTGTGTCACAGGCCACGCAGTCACGCTGCCTACACCAGGTCTTGAACATCATCACTGCACGGCCATCAGTCCGCAGGCACATATATCTCCCCAGGACTCATGCAGAAAGGCGGACGTGCATCCAGGAATTCTATGGTGTGGCTCAATTCCCCAAAGTGCTTGGTGCAATTGACTGCACACATGTGGCTCTACGTCCACCCAGGGCAACAGAGCACATCTATAGAAACCGCAAGCACTGGCATTCCATCAACGTGCAAGTTGTATGCAATGCCAAGGGAATAATCACATCAGTATATGCCAACTATCCAGGGTGCACCCACGACAGCTTCATCTACAGAATGTCTACCCTATGCCGGGACCTAGAGGCTGGCCAGCATGGAGATACATGGCTGCTTGGTGAGCATGAATGCCACTGCACATGCATGCATGTCAGATACTGGGTCATGACACAACACCACTAATGATACCCATCACCACCTCCGCAGGGGACAGTGCCTACCCTATCAGCCCCCACATGATGACCCCAATCCGGAACCCCACCACGCCACCCCAGGTAAGGTACAACACTGCCCACATTGCAACACGGGGCATAGTGGAGCGCACATTCGGAGTGCTGAAGTCACGCTTCCGCTCCCTTGACCGTTCTGGCGGGCAGCTGTTATATGCTCCCCGAATAGTGTGCAGGATCATAGTGGCAGCATGTGTCCTGCACAACGTTGCAACACGCCGGGGCCTGCCCGTGGACATGGTGGTGCCCCCACATCCACAACCACATGCACGCCCGCTGCGCATGGGAGGGGAAAGGGCACGGGGGGAGGCAGCCCGTACGCAACTGGTGGCCAACTTCTTCACCTAGGAATCACAGTGCTGGCTAGTGCACACTGGTCTGGCACATACCATCTGACAATCAATGATGACACTACCTGACAATGTCTGGAAATTACTTGACAATAAACAGTCAGATACACATCAGCCTGAGATTGTTAACATGGAAGTGTCAATATGTGTGCACCCCTAGCTACACATACACCAGCAATGCATCACAACCCAAAGACACAACTCCATCAATCTAATATGCATTGCCACAGCCGATTCACTACATGACAACATTGCCATGTCACCCATTACCTTCACAGTCCCGCCACTGAGGACACCATGTCATGGTATGTGACAGCAAACAAACTGGCCATCACAACATGACACCAGTGTCACAAATAGCAGTGCCCCAATTGGAACATAGCCGCACTTGAGCAGCTAACCGCCCTGGAGCCACTACTACACACCTGTGTAAGAGTATTTTCAATCAAATTACACACCAACCCACCCTGAAGCCCACCCAAACAAGACACATTGCATGTAATCAATGGTAGTCTCATTACCTGATTCTGCTGGTATGTCCTCACCGTCCAGATGTACAGTGATGGCGCCATGCAAAAGTGTCAGTGCACATCTACCGACATGTAGTCTGACTCCAGAGAGTATGCCCTTGTGAAGATCTGTGTGAAATACCTGCAAAACATGAGCAACATATGTAAGTAGAGGCACATATCAAACCATCATGCATAGTTAGGTGCAACAACAATGAACACTATGAATGTCTACACAGTATTGACTATGGACTGGCCAACAGCTCATGGGAGTCCAATGTCACCGTGTAATTTGATGTCACTTGGGCACACCCTTTGCAAGCCCATGGAAACGGAAGCAGGAGGGGTGTGGATGTCTGCTACCCAAGCATCGAAACCAAACTCAGGACAAGCCTGCATGTGCCCAGCCACAATACAGTGTATGCCCAGGTACCCACACAAGGCAACACTCTTGCAAAATAAAAATTAAAATGAGAAAAAATGACCATGAAAGGGCCGGTGGGGGGGGGGGGGCACCTATGAGGTCCGAGGACAGGATGCACGCCACAATCCACCTGTGTGGATCATGGGAAAGGAAAACACCCCATAGGCTCGTGGCCCACACGGCTACTCTGTTGTGGGAGATGAGTCGCTATGGCTCTGGCCAGACCCTGCAGCTGACTCTGGAGGTGGGGGAGCTGCCTCAGAAGATGTTGTGACAATGGGAGGCAGCCCACGCAAAGCACGAGTTTGCTCCTCCATGGCTGCAAGCAGGCGGGTCTGGTAGTTCTGGTTCTGGGTTATAATCATGCGGAGGTCCCCATGCAGTAACTCCCGGGATGACCTGACCTCCGCACGAGTTGCCTGCATCTCGGCCGAGAGCGTCCGTGTCAGACGCTCCAGCTGCTCCTCTGTCCTTCTATGGGATGAAGCCTCAAGCTCTAACAGGGTCGACCTGAGGTGACAGAGTTCTTCCCTCAGGCCTTCCCTGTGGCGCTGGGACTCCATGGAAAGTGATTCCCGCAGAGTCGCCAGTGCCGCCCGCCTGTCCATGTTGGACGCCAACATATCCTCCCTGTGTGCCTGGCAGATGGACTCTGTAGCCTGCTCCAGTCGCTCCATCAGCCTTTCTGGGGGGACAATGGAAGTGGCCACCCTATCCATGGCCTGTGCAATCATCTCGGATGATGCTGCCTGTTGGGTGGCCATACCGTAGATGGATTGCTCCCAAACGGTATTGCCAGGTGGCATACGGCCACCACGTTGACGGGCACCACACCTGCCTGGGGCAAGGCGGACTGCGCCTTGCTGTGCCGGCAAGGCCTCAGGCTGCAGGACTGCATTCCCTCTCTGATCTGCAGCCCCAGGAACAGGATCAGAGATTGGGTGGTGTGGCCCTGCATCCGTAACCACCGGAGGCTGATCTGCCGACACTGACATCCCCATTGAGGGCAATGGCCCGGCTGCAGGTGGGTCGGACAGAGGAGATTCTCTCCCAAGAACACTCACCTGCGACTGCACATAGGTGTCATCCTCCGAGTCTACACCTGAATACTGCTCGGGGGAGGAACCCCCAGAGACACCCCTCGACAGCACGGCCTGCAGCACTTGTGGGTTTTCACCCACAAACACACCACGTCCCTCACTTGTGGTAGGTCGGCCCGGGTTGCCCTCCTGGGACGGCTCCACCACCACATCCCCAGCATCAACAAGTGCTTCGTCCCCTGCAAAGACATGAAAGAGAAAAATGGAAACAGGCATTAGCACCATGGCATGCAACAAGGGCTGATGAACAACAGAGGCAGTAGTTCTACGACACATGTCCAACATGACTGGGAGACCTCCTATGCATTCACCATCACTGGGTCTGTAGGGGAGGCTCAGGGCATACAATGTACAGATTGGAGAGCAACGCCTGCTCACCTTGCTGCCTAGCACTGCCATCACACATTGGCCGGTGATTGCCATGTCAAAGGCACATGCCATCACACACATGGCATGTGACATAGCCACCAAGTGAAGAGGAAGAGGAGGGCTACTTTTTTGGATTTCAACCACTCTGGTCCTGACATTGCATCGTCACATCCATAAGTATACATGTTGTACATGGATCTGCTAGTCCAAATTGGCAACGAGGCACAGTGCCTTGTCTACATCAACAAAATGCAGTAAACAATGTGATTCCACCTCCCCATCACCTGTAAAGGATTCTTATTGCATTCGTGAAGCACCGGTCAAGTAATGTATGAAGGTACAGCGGAGCACTGAGGGGTGGTGGGGCAGAAGGGGATGCCAGTCAACAATCCTACTGGTGCTGGTGTCATTCATGTCACGCAAGTGCAGGGGTGGGTGGCACAATGAAGTGCAAGGGGAAGTGGTGGCTGGAAGTGCTGTACAAGGTAAGTAGGACTTGACGTCAAGGGCAGATGGTGTTAGGCGCAGACAAGTGCTGGGGGGGTGGCCTATAGGGGTACAGAGACAATCATGCAGTGCTGTGGGCTCGGAGGGGACAGGGGAGGTACACACTGCTTCTGGCTCGGCAAGGTCCTTTCAGATTTCTATGTGTCCTGCAGAGTTGTCACATGCCGCAGATATGTGCCCTTGGATTGGGGATCTCATCTTGGTGAAAAGGGTAAGGCGCTATTGCCTTTGGGGCATGTGGCAGGCCAGTTTGCCAGAGGATGGCCATGATGCAGGACATTCCCTCTCTGCCACCCGGCACCTGTGGTTTGGGTTCACAAGATCCAAGTCATGCCAGGACTCTGCATTGGCATGGGGCTTGAGACAGGTGGTCATGACCGTGGCAAAGACATCCAGTGTACCTGACATGGAGTGGAGCATGGAGTGGGCCCTGTCAGGATGGGAGTGAGCCTAAGGGGGAGCTGGATGGGGGGGAGATTTTGGCAGCATGAGCCTCGACTGACACACACTTCATGGGTGGGAATACCAAGAAGGTGTGTGACAGTGGTGAGGGTGGCTTTGCCTGTGGGGTGGTGAGGGTGAGCTGGGAGGAGAGGAGAATGTGATCACTCCAGGAGAGAGGAGTGCAGAGATGGACGGAGAGGGGAAAGTCAGATGAGATCAGAGCATCAAGAGTGTGCCCTGCAGAATGAGTAGGGACAGACGGGAGTCTAGAGGGTGAGAGGGAGTTGCTGAGGTCACAGAAAGGTCACGTGGGGGCGTCAACAAGCATGCAGGTGGATGCGTACAGCACCAAGGATGAGGATTTCTGTGTCTGGGGACATGAGTGAGGAGGAGAGGTGAGGACACTCAGAAAGGAAGTAGTACATTTGACCAGTTTTCCCAGACACAGTACGCACTGTTTGAGAATGTCAAGGTGTGGTGGAGAGAGACCTCACACAAGCCATTCCAGAGTGGAGTAGGTCTAAGTAGGAGTGACAGTGGCAGGAATACCCTCAGGGAAGCCAAGGGCACACCCCCCCTGCACAGTAGTGGCGGGCCAAGGAGAGGGTCAAGGATGCAGACAGAGCTGGCCGTCAGACATGTTTCCATGAGACCAAGGATGTCAAGGTGCATAACCTCATGTAAGTGACAGATATCGGAGGAATGCCTGATGCAGCCGCTGTGAAAGGAGTGTAATTGTGGAGGAGGTTGACAGCCTTGTAGGACTTACGGGGAGTGCTAGAGATCAGAGGTGCAGCATGTGTAGGAGTTGGAGTGGGAGGCGGAGAAGGTTCATGGGAGGGTGCAGGGAGGCAGTGCAGGATTGATGAGGAGAGAGGAGGGGGGACAGCAGGAGAGGTAAGGAAGTTGATGAGATGTGGGTAGCATTTCTCACGGAGATTGAGGTTGGCCTAAGGGCCTTGGACTGAGACGCTCCCATTACCATGCACATCAATAGTGGCCTCTGAGGATTGGAAGGAGGCCAGGAGTACACCCCAACGGGTCCCACAAATGATGGTGGAAGAGGAGCAAGGAGAGAGGACAGGGACCATGTGAAGGGTCTATGGGACAGGCAAAGGCATGTATGAGCAGATGTCAGTGAGAGTTAGCTTAGAGTAGGCTCAGATGCACTGGTCAGCAATAGGGTGGGTCGCATTGGAGGGCAGGGTGCCCTCATTTGACTTTTGGCAAGCAGGTGTCGTGAGTAGGGCACGATGGTCTGAACTGTAGGAGTCATGGAAGATAGACCATGAAGAGCAGCATGGAGTGTGAGGGGATGGGGCTCGTAACCAGACGGTACCAAAGACCACAGGTAGGAGGTGGATGTCAAGGCAACATCCACAGTATGACAGCATGTTGGTTGGCATTTATATACAGAGGACGCATTAGCATGTGGTATCATTGCATGTCAGGCATGTGAAGATGAAACTTGAATGGCTGGGGGAAAGGATAGGAATGGTATGTAAGACATCAGATGAATAGACAGGGGAGTATGAGCAACAATGTAGTGACAAAATGACAATTCAAGGGCAACTTCCATGGTGTCAGCCCATATGTGCACTGTTGCCAGTAGGGATAGTGCGGTGGCCAGATGGTGTTGCACTGAACATACTGGATGAGGCACATGGGTGCCACTATCAACTCTGCCACACACCCCCTTGACAGGCACCCAACATGAATGCTTCACACACACACCATGCACATGGATAATACACACATGCATGTGCACTCACCGGATGATGCCTCGTAATCAGGGAGGTCTCCCACACCTTGGAGTTGTCCCTCGGTGACGTAGGATCCAGCTACAGACTCGTGTGGTGTGAGTTCTATATCCTGTGCTGGGGACCCACCTCCAGTCACCAAGGTTGCGGCATGACTTGAGGCCAGCTTATCCTTTGCCCTGCGCTTAAGGTCATTCCAGCGCTTCTGGCAATCACTAGCTGTGCGCCTCACTACTCCAAGGGCACTTATTCTGTCAGCAATGGTCTGCCAGTGTGCCTGGCGTCTGGCATGTGTGGTCTTGGACCCTGCAACGATGACCATTTCCCTATCATGATCTGACACATACTGAACAAGTGCATTCAGTTCGGCGTCTGTGAAGCTTGGCTTCCTTGATGGGCCGGACTGTGCAGCCGTGCCTGGGGCATCAGCCTGTGCCGGACGTGCACTCTTCCTCTTGCGCTTGGAAGGGGGTGGGGATCCAGAGTGTCCTACGCCGCTGTGGACACTAGGGGCAGGAGTCGTGGTGGACTCAGTACTGGGTGTGTGGGATTGCCCACTCAGCATGGGAGTAGGTGCAGGCATTGGGGGTAGTGGGATGGGGTCAGGCCTGATCTGAGGTGCATGAACTAGGACCGACACAGTCTTGGCAGGGTGTATGAGAGGTGGGGTGGATGGAGCCACACCCTGGCTACGGGGGCCAGCAGATGACCTATCTGGCATAGATGCGCGTGCCCTGATGACACCAATGTGCACCGGTGCACGTGCAGTGGACCTGCTGACCTGGATGTCAGCGATGGGATCACCCTGGGACAGGTCTGGTGCCACAATGGCCTGGTCCGACAAGGGCTGATCAGGGTTGGTATCAGCCACATGACTCTCAACTGGGGGGGGGGGGGCATGGGTGTCCCTGACTGGTCCTCCAGACTGGGGGGGACAGGGGCACCCTGCAAGTCACAACCACGTCCCCTAGTGGATCCTCCACGGCCACCACGTGTGGCTCGGCCACCTTTGCCACCCTTACGGCTTGCACGCCTCCCAACCATGGCACTGATGGTATTGTGCGTATGGGAGTCGGTGTGCACAATTGTCCTGGGCAATTGGGTGTCAAAGGGGTTGGGTACCAGATGGTATTCGTACCCTAGTGCAGTGGCAAGGCTATATGACACCCCTGGGGAAAGATGACGGGTCACGCAACGCACAGGCACCCCAAAAAAGTTAAGGAACGTGCACAATACCCCTCCTAGACCACGTGTGCTGATGGAAAACCCTGCACTACGCTGTGGCATCCAGTAACACAATGAACGTATGCGTGTCACACGCAGCCTAGATTGACCTCTGAAGGGGTAGGCTACACACGGGGCAAGCACAGATGTTAGATACGTGCGTGACTCACCGTCTGCCAGGTAAAAGTGCGTGAAAAATGAGCGCTTTTGGTTGGCAACACCCCCGCCAAAAGAAGATGTGTACGCTGTCTGAGGAGACAGGACAACAGTAGAAGGGGACACTGTTTGAGGGAACAGGCCCAGGTAAACCAGTAAAAGAGAAAAAAGAGAAAAATCTGTCAGAGGTAACAGGGAATACGAACTTGAAACGCCGTGAAGTAAATCGCGTGTGAAACGACAAGAAGTACAGAATTCACCCACTCGCTCTCCACGAAAAGCACGTACAAGGAAATGGTGTTCAACACTACCTTTTATACAGGCCCACACGTACAGCGTCACTTACGGCGTGTACGTGCTTGGCCCATGTTCACCAATCACACGCTTTGTCACTCCTGCCTGTGGATCCTTTTTCACCAATCACACGCTTTGACACTCCTGCGTGTGGCTCACTTTTCACCAATCACACGCTTTGTCACTCCTGCGTGTAGATCCATTTTCACCAATCACACGCTTTGACACTGCACGTGCAGGTAACTATTGACGCACATATGCTGGTGACGGGTTTTCGCGCGATTCGCTGAGTGTGGGGTTTTCACGTGCAAAGTCACTCCCTATCAGGCTGTCCACGCGTTCAAACACGAAAGACCAGGCTCCTGGCCAGGAGGCCAAATGTAAGTCCCCCAGAGCCCTGAGCACGCTCCCACCTGCCATCGGCTGCTGCCTGACTGCCTGCTGGCCACGTGCCCCACAGTGCTGGTGGGTGGGGGTGGTGGGAGACATGGGTGGGGGCCTGGTGGAGGGTGCCCCTGGTGGATGGGGGGTGGGGGTGGTGGGAGACATGGATGGGGGCCTGATGGCAGGTGCCCCTGCACTGCTGGGGGGTGGGGGTGGTGGGAGACATGGGTGGGGGCCTGGTGGAGGGTGCCCCTGGTGGATGGGGGTGCAGGGGGACATGATCAGGTGTGCAGGGTAGTCCACTGTTTTGTGGGCTGCCTGCAGGGGCCGTGGAGGGTGTACAGGGTACACCTGTGAGGGCCCACCCAGCCTATTCGCATGTGATAATTCCCACGCACCCCTGTGATACACGTTCCCTGGCCAATCGCGTGTTGAACTTCCCGCTACCCCTGTAATACACGCACCCTGGCTGTTCGCGTGTGATGATTCCCGCGTACCCCTGTGATACACGTTCCCTGGCCTATCGCGTGTTCTACTTCACGCGTCCCCCTGTAATACACGTTCCCTGGCCAATCGCGTGTTGAACTTCCCGCTACCCCTGTAATACACGCACCCTGGCTGTTCGCGTGTGATAATTCCCGCGTACCCCTGTGATACACGTTCCCTGGCCTATCGCGTGTTCTACTTCACGCGTCCCCCTGTAATACACGTTCCCTGGCCAATCGCGTGTTGAACTTCCCGCTACCCCTGTAATACACGCACCCTGGCTGTTCGCGTGTGATAATTCCCGCGTACCCCTGTAATACACGCACCCTGGCTGTTCGCGTGTGATGATTCCCGCGTACCCCTGTAATTCACGTTCCCTGCCTAGTCGCGTGTAGTACTTCCCGCGTACTCCTGATTTGAAGATTGCCCGCTTTTCTTTCCTTGTTTGCCTGCCCTGTGAAGTGGTCCAGGGTTAGCGCAGCCCTTAGCGATGATTTAGCGATTTTGATGGCTTTTCCTTGCGCGAGGGCGTTCTTGGGGGCGTTACTGGCGCTGCTGCAGGCTCGCTGCGATTCTCTGCGCCACGGCTGGTTTGGGAGCTTGAAATCCATGAATACGCTGTGCGCGGAAATCTGTTTTAGCGCACGTGCCTGGCGCAGACTATCGCAGGCGCACGCTGTGCGCCAGCCGCGTGCGCTACTTGTGCGCTGGATTCTATGAATTAGCCTCTAAATGTCTATGGGTGCAGTTTCAGTGCAGTGGTTTTTCGGGAATCCGGATTGTCTGCTTGACAATATACATTCCTCCTCAATAAATGTATTCAGTTGAGAATAGGCAATTTTGTCTATAATCTTAAGTAGGAATGGCACATTGGCTATTGTCAATAGTTTGAGTGGTCCTGTGGATGTAACCCCTCTTTTTTCAAAAGAGGGGATATGCAAACTTCCTTAACGCCTTTAGGAACCACCCCTTCGGTAAAAGAGTGGTTTACAATAGTTGTGATGGGAGTAGCTATGCTCCAGAGAAACTTCTTGAAAAAGGTTGCAAGAAATAAGTCTCTCTTACAACTAGTTGACTTTAATTTATCTACTGTGGATATTACGTCCTAAAACGTGACCTCTCGAAATAAAAAAAAAACTCTGCCCATGTGCATCTCTGAGAAGCAGGTGAAAGACCGAATGCCTGGTAAGTGGGGTTTGGTATTATGGTCTTTTGATGTTGTCTGACTTTGTATATAAAGGTGCCATGGATTTATTGGCACCATGCATCATTTGCCTGAAATGGTAGTTCTTGAGCTTTCCCCTTTAGCTCATCTAGGATGTTGAAAAGCTCTTTAGTGCTAAATCTAGCACCCATTATACGCTCCACTAAAGTTTCTTTTTTGGCTGCCATTATAACTTTATTATAATGTATGGCTGCCTCTTTATAGAGTGCCAGGGTGTTTTTATTGCAGCATTTTCGCCAACTTCTTTCGGCAGCGCACTTGATATGTCGGGATGCTAGCACTTCTGCAGAAAACCATTTGCTTGCATTTGGATGAATGTCTTTTTTTCCATAACTAGCTTTGAGTTGGTGCTAGCTTATCATAAGTATGATTTAATATGCTACGCAATTGGGATGTAAAAGACTCAAGTGTGCTAGATTCATCAATTGCTGCCACTAGTGGCATACATATGCATGTAAAGGCCCCTTGGGTGACCTTGCTGGTGCATCTACGCATAGTTGATTTGGTGTGTATTGACGCTCTCTATATCCCAATAACAGGGTTGAGGAGTGAAAAATTGATAAGATGATGATCAGACCAGCAACAGGTCTTAACCTCGATAGGGGTAGTCAGCTGGTATTGATTGAGATCACTAGGTGATAACACTATTGGTGTGTTATTTGCTGTAGGTACAGAGATGAATATGTAAATGTAAATATCCTTTTTCTGAAAGAATCAACTGAAAGCCCTAAAGATGGATTTTGTATAAACGAAACACATCGGCAACCGTGTCAATATTAAGTTGACTGTTTAAAAATAACACAATTGTAAAAGTATAATGATTTATGTTGAGGTGAAATTATGTATACTTTTCTTTGGATTTGTTAAATGTTTCACTGGTGGAAATACATTTTAATTTCGACACCAATGAAGTGGGTGTGGTTACACTAGGAAAATAAATTACAGATTCATTTTATGCAAGCTTGTGTGGTATTGAATTGTGTTGAGATAAACATGTGACCGAGCACTAAATCATATACGTGTATTGTATTTAAATATATGAGAAGCTTAGAGAGACTGTAGCTCTGTTGGGAGTGCACTTGGGTTACCTGCTGTCAACAACAGTCTGGTTTGTTTAGAAGGGGAGCTTATCACTCATCTGTCCTAACATATTGTTCCTTGAACACTCTTTTTTTGCATACACCATTTTCCCACATCATTTATATTTAGAAGTAAAGATTGGCAATAGGTTTATTAGTAAAGGCACTTTTTATTTTGACAAGACTCCAATAGGACTGTGTTATTTTTACTTTGATGGTTGTAGCTTGCTCCCATCCTTAGATTTAGGGTTAGATAGGCATTAATCTAGCCCATTGTAGTTCAATAAACAGCCTTGAACGGTGAACACTTGTGTCTGTCTTTACTGTTTGATACCATGCCTTCCTTACAGTAGGCAACACTGGCCCTCTTTGCTTTGTATTATTGAATGTTCGCTCTTCAACAGCTCATGCACTGAATATAGTTGTTTTTTTTATATATATTATCAAATCAATCAATATTGTGCTATGAGCTACAAACTGGTTAAATGATATTTCAGGATCAAAACCCCACCAAGGTTTCGCTGGCACTTCGGTTCAATGAGTAGATGTACATTTCATTAAACTTTTTTTTCACTCAATCTGCCAGTGAAGAGCTTGTTCTTTGAATATGATATATCTCATTTTGTTCAGAACTTTGTTTGATTATTTGCTAATATTGGGAATTTCAATTAATGGGTTAATCATCCAGCATCACCGCATTTACAATAAAAGAGTTAATTTAGCATGAGATTGAACCAATCTAATGCCAAGGCCACACTCTTGACTGGATTTTATTGTGCAATGTTTCAATCTCCCAGGTCTTCCCATCTATGGGGAACTGCTCAGATCAGAGGGCAATAAAATGTAATTTAAACACCCATCTTACAAATACAAACAAGATCAAGCTTCAAAGGTCGGACTCTGGCATAACAGTTTTTTGGGTGTCAATAAGGAAGAGGTCCACACTTATGAATGGTGATTCACTTCTTTTATTACAGGCTCTTTTGAGTAGTTCCATAAGGGAAGTTTTTGGGTGATTTTGTTGAAAATGTTGTATTTTAAAGAATATTTGTTAAGTAACATTAGTTGAAAACACTAGCTACACAGTGACTTAACTTTAATTGGCAGAGTTTGGCCAAAACACTGGCTCATACTAATATGCTGCCCTGATCTTTGGACCTTGCCCTATTGTTTTGTAGGCCAGTCCAAGTCTACAACCCTTTGAGGACTATAATAATGAGGCCTACGAGATGTCTAAAGTATAAAGTCCTTTCCACCACTGTTATTGTGGCATTTGATGGACTAGTATTTCTAAGAGGTGTCTCTCTTCAAGTACAAATATATAATTATCAGATATTCAGGGTTCGAAATAGCTGGGAGTTATGTAGCTCATGGTTATAGCCTAGGAGAGCCTGGTTGAGTTGATACCAACAGTTACTCAGAGCTACGTTTAACTCTTGGATCATTTGGTGTCCTACACACATACATATCTGAGATTAACTCTGTGTCACACCCCTGGAGTATACACAACTCCTTCCGAACCACGGAAGCCACATTTTGTGACCCCTCCACCCTTGGTTGTCACAGGTTACTGATTGTGATAACACAGGCCACCCGAGCAGCATAAGGCGGGAAGAGGGTTAGGGAGAAATTGTGGATAGGAAGGGGGTGTTTAGGGAAACCGGCAAAGGGAAGTGGATAAAGTTCTACACATAAAATATAGCAGTTTGTCTTGATTTCTGAACTCTAGATAATATTCTTCTTATTTAGAATATCTAAGTAGCCACAAACATAAGCACACGTAACATGCATGAAGATAGATAGATATAACAACTGAACACCATATACTCCTGCATCCAAAAGGCTTGTCACTGGCCATATACTTCTTGATAGTAATTCCCTAAACGAGTGCCTTCACCTGTTTCCTTCAATACAAACATCATATTCACAATTAATACGACTTGACACATGATGATAGAAATGACATGTAATGAAACTTATTTGCCACAGACAACATAGCGTTATGCTCCTACTTCCATGTAACCCTCAGGAGGGTTTTATTAGTCCTAGAAATACCTGTGTTGTGTCACACGAGTGCTAAATCAAAAACGAACCATGCAGTAACTGCTGCACCATTCATCAGCATGCTTGTGCTGTTAGTTCATACAAATGAATGAAAATACACTAGTTCTTAGCAAGTTTGCCCACTAAATGCACCGTTGTGCGAGCATTCCACACTTAGCTGACACGACAGAGATTCTACAGATTAGACTCTTCCGAGAGCCTCTGCGTCAACTCACACCCATACATGCAAACACTTAACTGAGGCCTTGGGGGGGCTTGTTGGCACTCCCTTCCCCAGGCAGTGAATATCCTGAGGTGTACGGACTCCTACCATGATGAGCGCTGTCTCATGAAGGTGCTGCTCACCTCAGCACGTTCACCGCTGGGCACGGGTCATTTGCATACTCGCCCAGACGGATCCTGCATAAACAAGTCCTCCGTGCTCGGATCTCACACCTGCTCCTTCTGGTCCATGCCATACCAAAAATCACCAACAGGCAGCACAGGCCAAAGGAGCTCTTAAATAGCAGTTGGCTGCACCTACTCAAGCAGCCAACTGCTGTCCGAGTATCATGAAAATTGTAGTCTTTTCCTTCTTTTTGCACCAGACACCTCCAATTGCGGCCTTTTCCCAGCCCCACAGTCCCATTTCCTCACACTCTGTTTTTGGAAATGGGTATGATTGAGTATTGGGATACATTTAAAAACATTTATGGTATAATGGGTGAAATATAATCAACATAAATGTATCATTTGCACCTCATATGAAAGTCAGATTTGCAGCACGCTAATCACTAGGTCCTCATTCCCCAAAGGCAGATTCTACTCTCCCATTGATACCATATTCCCAGGAGCTGCTTTAAGCTCCTACTCATCAATTCCTTATTTTGATTACTAGATATTGGTGATAAGCTGGAGCCTATACAAATTACCCAAGTCTCTAAAACAAATGGTATACACATGCACTACAAGCCTCCATAATTGAATTATGTAGAACTCAGAGAATATGGTAAAAAGAAATGTCAAAGATGAGACTTTAGTTGATAATCTCTGCTCCTGGTATGAAGCAGTGATTATTCTGGCAAAAATGAAAATACCCCAAATTGATGACTCTGCAAATTCCATTAATCACTTTTCAAAACATTAAGGTTCTTTGAAAATAAACCATGTCCTGATCCTTCATTTCGAATCGCATTAGAATGGTTGCAACACATCTGTTATTGTTTTGATGAAAAAATGAGTACATTAAGACAGAACATTGCCTCTCAAGCATCTAGTCTAAGTAGCATATTCACTAATCTGACCAAAAGCTCAAATGATGAAGTGTCATTTGTGTTTGCTAGTAGTTCCACATCAGGCATGAAAACCTTGTTATTCAAATGAATCCCTCTGTTTGTCCAGGTGATCTGTTTCCTTCCTTTTCTTTTAAAGACTATATTGATGAATTATTATTCCGGAAGCTTTTATTAATAAGTCTCTTCGTCAGGGGATGGTCCTTCACTACTGAAATAGTGCTGGATTGCCCTTATACTGGAGAAGGCCTCCTTGAACCCAGACAACCCTTACAACAATTGTTCAGTATCGAATACTCCAGTCATGCTTACGATCCTGGAAATGGTATTCACCCTGTATTTACAATCTTTAGTTGAATCTCACAGCATGTTGGGTGAAAAACAGTCTGCCTTGGAAACAGCTTGGGGTATCAAGCCAGCCTTGTTAGACATCATTTAACAATGCTCATGGAACATGGATTATCATCAAGAAGCTCTCCTCATAATCCTTGATCTGGCTATAGCATTTGATTTTCCAGGACAACAATTCTACAACCCTTACTTTCTGCGGCTAGAGTTTCAGAGCCTTGTTAAGTATTTCAATCAGGCGATACACCTGGTCTCAGCCTAGTATGCAGCGCACAGCTGAAATGCTTATTTTATTATGTCTACAGTTTCAATATTCTGAGTGATATACCACTCATATCACACCCCTTCCCAAAATACCACAGGTCACGGTGGACCAGGTATCAAGCTGGTTGGTAAAGGTAATATTTATTTATTTAAAATTCAAATCAAACATATACTGTTTAATAGGGAGCAGCAATCACCAATGTGGTGACAATAACAGATAACAAAGTATGTAAGGCAGTTAAATTCACTCTTTAGCAACACACATATAAAACACAGAGAAAACAACACTTTTGGCTTCTTTGGAAGAATAGCACTTATGTTAGGATTTCGCCCTGCAATATTCCTCAACCCACAAATAAGCGATTCGAGTTAGATATAAGGAAGGAGCAGGTATTCAGGAATAAAGAACAGTAAACAGAATTTGACTACAACCTTCCCTCCCCAAGCAAGAGAGAAAAATGGGTTTCCAATCTTACACTTTAAAATGACATTAAAATGGCATTCAAAAATGGCTTTGTAAAAGAATGAATGTGTGCAAAAATCCTTAAATCAATACAAATGTCTATGGGAGCAACATTGACAAGATGCAAACAATCATGAGCTATAGTTTGAGCAAAATGAACCACTTTGAATCTGAATGGAAGTTCGGAAATCATTTAGAGTGAAAATCATACATGTTAAACTTTGCAGAAATGTGGATTACCGCCTAAGGTTAACCAAACGATTTTTAAGAAAAACGGGTGAAATACACTGATTTGGAGCTTTTAGATTGGGATGTAGCTACAGGTTATAGGTAAAATCCAGAGTTGAAATTAAGTCTCTAGCTATTAAATTGAGTGAGTTATGCAATGTTGAATGAGAGGCGTTTTTGGAAAATAATTGTGCAAAAAAGAAAACAGAAATGAATTTTTACAGGGATAGTTATGCTCTACACTAGGGCATTCAGGCTAGGTTACCAGATTGAAACACAGTAAGCTCTAGAGTTGATCTGCGTAACCAACCCCAGCACCACCGCACCCGCCCTCGCGGACCCAGACAAATTACCCAAAGGAGGATTAAGGGTTTAGGATTTCTCAAGACAAAATTATTTAAAGAACTTAGCACTAGCACAAAGAATCAAAGGCGGGGTGGCAAGAATGGTGGTGACAATATTACACGTTCTTAAGGTAAGAATAGGATGGTTTAGAGATTGAGATGGAACAAAACAAGGCAAAGTATGCTATGATTTTCTATGCTTCCTATTAATACTTACAGTCCATTTTAATTTAGGATTTTAGACCGCCAAGGGTTCTGGTCATCACACGGATCAGGTCTAACCAAGGACAGCTGGGCACCTCTGGTGGGATAGGGTCAGCTGGGTGGTTCTGGTCACCTGGACGGCACTGGACTGGCCCTTCTGGTTTACTGGAGACAGGAGATCAGTGGGATGGCGAGTTTGCAGCAGGTATGCATTTAGAAGTAGCAAGCCAGACTGGATCAGAATGCCTCCCTTGGGTTTTGGGATTTGTTTAGAATTTGAGGCCTAACTGAAAATGGAGTCAGCAATACATAGGCCTTAGTTTTGTTAATGAAAATCAGGAATCAGGATCAAAGATGAAGAAATCAGGAACAGGATGCCACGCAGAAAATCAGGAAGAAGTCAGGAAACAGTGTGTCTGTGTGCTGTAAGGTTTCCTTATTTATCATGCCAAATGACATCACTAAAGTATATGGCAGGGGCAAGCTTACCGTCCACACCCATGATGCTAGGATTGGGCAAGAGCACAGTCTCCACCTTGCTTTTCGCTGATTGGATCACAGAAAACGATGTAATGTTTATGGTGTTACTTTTACAATGTCTAGAAATCTCTGCTAGCTTTTGGGACCAAAATCTAACAAATGCATATTTATATAGTTATAATCACTGAGAAAATCAGATACACAGGTTATATATTTTGCGGGTCACATTTAAATCCAAACCCCAAGTCTGTGGGACCTGGTTTTGCCTTTCTACTACATTTTGGCAATTTTAACCATGAAAAATGTGCCCAAAATTTTCCAATTTGTACATAGATGCACATTTTTCCCTGGGCTATAGATGTACAAAATGTTATATTCGCGACATTAATACTTTACACGCAATTGGTAATTCTTTATAACTTCTGTTCCTTATGCAGTAGTGAGTCCTACCAAGTCTTCACAGAACAAGCATTACATTTGATTTAGAATTATGCACTTTTCACATTTTTCCTCATTCTTGCTGCAAAGTTACATGTCTTGAAGTTTAATTGCAAAATAGGCATTTTCAAACCAAAAGGAAGTCCATTGTCACTTTAAGCAGTTCTTTTTCTTTCTTTCAACTGCAAGCAAATGTCAATTCCTTTGAAGCAGAATGAGGGACCTCTCTTTTGATGGAAGTTTCCTGCCCTTCCCACTTGAAGGGTGAGTGTCTTAGCCTGCTATTGTCTCAGCCTGGGGCAAAGACGAATGTCTGATGACTACTTGAGAAGTCCCATTGTCCTGGGTATTCAAAGCCTCCAAGCTAGCAATTAGCCTTTCCTGTGCCAGCAGTTTGAGGCGTTACCCTTTCTCAGAGCTAGCAAATTGCAGAGCAGTTTTTTTTATATAGTTTGCCAACTCATCCTGGGTTTAGCTTTTTTTTTCTCATTTTAAATCTTGACTTTAAACCTATATAATTAAAACAGTTTATAGGTGGATTTTTAATAGTAGCAAATCCTTTTACATTTTTAAATAATCAAGCCTTTACACAACAATATACTTAAAAAATAGGCGATTTTGCTCTTCATTCAGGAAAAATCACACTTAACTTATTTCTTTAAATTCGGTTTTCAGCTGCAGCAAATACATACTTTGGCCAGCTCTAGTCCTTTCCTTGAGTGCTGGATTTGTTTGCAGCATGGATACATTTATGGATACATGTATCATGCATCTGTTTAGAGTCTTTCTCTGGACAGCTGATTCTTGATACTTTTGGCAAAGAAATAGCCGCGTTTCCCATGAAAAATGAAAACACAGTTCCGCGGTTGCTGTTCCAAAGATACTTTTGCCAGGAGCTGTCATTCAAATGAGGCCTGGTTCCTCTGAGACACAAGGAATAGTCCTGGGCATTGCAGGGCCTTTTTGATCATAGTGGTTCAGGAGGAATTGATGGATTTAGCACCAAACAGCACTTTGAAGGTTGAAAAGATGACATTTTAAAGAGGCATTTTGGGTTTTCAGCACACTGATGTTGCCTCTTTCACTTCGCTCCATGTTAAATGTTGCAGAGCACACTGGCAGACTTCTGCAGTGAGTAATCTGTTTTAATCCACCTGAAATAGGGTTTGGCAGGGCAGTGCCGCCATTTTCTGTTTATTACAAAACACAGTTTAAAGATTTTGGTGCGCACAGGAGTCAGCACAGCCATTTTGTGCTGTTTCTTGCCCCAATGTAGCAAAGTGATGTAGTGAAGCATAGCTGAGTGGGTCAAAATATCCCACAGCCTGCTTGTGATCCAAAACCATTATTGGCTCTATTAGCTTGCTACCCAAGACTTCTTTAGTTCCTTTGGTAATGCCAAAAGGTTACTGATTTCACAGCTTCTGTTTAATATATACTCTAAACCTTTCCATGACTTATTAAACAATCTGAAAGTGTTGTGTGATTGTTGTAAAGATGACAGCACCCAATGATGTATCCAACATATGGTTAATGTCATTCAGGACAGTCAATGCCTTGTGGATATTTTTGTCAGCATCAAAGAATGGATGCATGGCAGTTACTATAGTCTGAACTGTTCAAAAACCAAGCTTGCTGTTGTTAGTTCAAGTAAGAACTAAAGAAAGGCATTTACTTAGCCAGCCTCCATGAACCTGAACACATGCCTGCTTTAGTTAAAGTTTGAAATCTTGATAGTATCCTTCACTCTCTTCTGGACTTGGCATCTCAGATTGATTCTGTGGTGAAGAGTTCTAGCCATTATAACATCCTTTGATTTAAAAAAAAGTGGCCCGATTTAAATAGAAACCATATGGGGATTACTGCAAGGGCTATAATTAGTGGAAGGCTAGATTACAACAACTGTATGTATATAGGTAGACATAAGCATCTTATCCACCGCATTCAATTCAAAATTGTTGTGCAACTAATTGGTAATACCCCATTTCGATCTGACTTCACTGCTGTCATCTTCTTTGGCTACCAACCAGTTCAAGTGAGAATGAATGTCATGATTGCTTACAAGGTGTATGCATGTCTGCATACTTTGGCACCTTAGCTTCTAGAATATCCCCCATATCTTCCTCCAAAATCTCCAAGTTCTTCTAACTCCCACACAATTGTGAAAACTAGACTGAACCTGAATTCAGCAGAAGGAAGACATGTTGTGGTTCAGGGAGCCCTTAAATGGAACTCTCTTAACCCTGATGTCAGGTCAGAACATAATTTTCTGACATTCAAAAAGCACAGCTATTTTGACAATTATTAACTCTTTAGAAGCCATCAATTGTTAGTTCAGGTTCAATCCCTCCTTTCTTGATTGGTTATATGTTAGCAGTATGAGAGTTCTAATGCCTGAGATTTTAAGAGTCATATAAGAATTCATAACATAATATAACAAAAAATAGCAACTAATTCAAGAAGCTCACCAAAACCTTCCTGAGTCCAATTCTATTTGCTCTCAATTAAAACTCCTATGTGTACACCCTTTATTTATTTCATCAGATTGCATTCCTCATCCTCTTCAAATAATTTAGTTTGAAATAATTAACTAATTAACTCTTTCATATAGCTGGATCATGTGTTGAGTCCTTCAGGAATACCCAAAGAACATAAGTTATTCTCTAATGGTTCTGTCTCACTGACTGTACCTTTTAGCTCTCTAATAAGATTTGAATTTTGGATTTTCTAACCTCTCCAGGTTTACCCTCTGTACTATTTACCCTATTGGCAGCTTGTCCCTATTTTGTGAGAGTTCATTACATTGTTCTCTAATCTCCATAGTGTGGCCTTCAGATATTTTAAATGTAATAGTTGTAGCCAGATGCATTAAATTTGAGTTGTTAGGGTAAATGCCCTGTGTTCCACGCAAAAGACTTGTGAAGAAATAATAATACATAAGTAGGTGACTCACAATAAATCCTGCACACGGCATGCTGGAGACAATGGAGGATTCCACATGGGTCTGTGCAGTCCAGTCAGGACAGGAGGAAGGAGCTGACAAGAAGCGAGTAGCAAAGTGTTAAAGGTGGTGAGGTGCAGTTAGGTTGGATGGGGTGCACAGTATGGGTCTTTAAAGGGTACCACCAAAAATATAGAAAGCATACACTTGGGGAAGGGTATCGCAAATGAGGATTACAGGGCATTCAAAGAATAGGGGGACTAATATAGTCAGATCAGCAGGTGAGAGATGCATTATGGAGATTTGGTCAATTCCTCTGAATAAGAAATAAAAAGGAGGCAGTAGCAAACCAGAGTTCATCCATAAAGTATGATGCAGGCAGGAAACAAAACATGTGACGTATATGGACTGGTGCTTCAGTTTCAAGCAGCCTGAAGGCTTAGAACCTTCTGAAGAACATCACTTCTCATTTGTCTCCTAAGACTACTTTCCCTTACATTTACACCATAATGTACGACAGAGTGACCTTCTAAACTCTTCTTCACCAAGTTGTCTGGCTCTTGAAACTCTTACTCCCCACAGCTTATAAATAGTCTGCCTGCAACCTGGGATATTTCCACATACACATGTAAAATTGTCTTTCTGCCACGCAAGCATCTCTTTCAGCAGCTCTGGCACATTGTTTTGTATATGTTGGGTTACATACACCATTCTTATCAATGGTTCCTGCTTCCCTGTCATTGGAGTCTTTTTAGGGCAGGAGAGATGCAGTCCCTGGGCTTAAGGCCAAGGATAAGTCTTGCTTCTCTATTCTGGATTAGCTAAAGGGCTTGCAGAGTGGAAGAAGGTAGATTGACGAAGAGTCTGTTGCAATAGTCAAGCCTAGAGAGAACCTGGGCTCGGGAAACATTGAGCTTCTGGGGGAAAGTGAGAACTGGGAGAATTCCTTGGAGAAGGAAGAGTTAGAAGTGGGACATCTTGGCAATGTTGTTTGTGTGAGGGAGGAAGGATAAAGAGGAGTTAAAGATGACTCCAAGGTTTCCTGCTTCAGAAGGAGGAGCAGGGGAGAAGAGCCCATGGTGGGAGGCCAGAGGGAAGGGAAGAAGGAGGGGCAAGGGTCCCAATTGGAAGGATCTCATTTTTACTGCCATTGAGGCAGAGATCATTGGAAGAGCACCAAGCCTGGATGGCAGACAGGCAGTCAGGGATGAAGGAAGGTGAGAGTGAGTCAACAGGAAGACTGAAAAAGAGTTGAGTGTTGTCTGCATAATTCTGGAAGTTGAAGGAGAAGGAGGAGATGAGACGTGCCAGCTGTGCAAGGTAGATGTTAAAGGTGCAATGGATAGATCCCTGGGGACACTACAGGTGGAGAAGGTGCCCTGGATGACATGGGAAGAGTGGTCAGTTAGGAAAGAAGTCAGCCATTCCAGTGCCCGTTCAAAGATACCAACAGTATCATGGGGTGTTACGCTCACCTGGTCTCTGCGGAGGCATTGGGGCACGGTTGCAGCCCTCCCTGAACTTGAATCACCCCCTTCAGGCCTCTCCCTCAGTAGAAAAGCTGTGAGCGGTGGTACGTGGTGATACTGCTCCTGCGTGGAGATAAGAGTGTGTGAGTGCGCCAATCTGTGATTGTTGTACCTCTCAAACCCTTCACCCCAAAGTACGGTTTATGTGAGCATACAGCGGCCCATAAAGCTCACCTGTGAATTATGGAAGATAATCTCTCCGTCCTGCTACTTCTGGCAGGGGCGTGTCGAATGTGATCTAGTTCCTTCACTGATTCCTGATGAGGATTAGTCCAGTCCAGCTGTGACTATGCTTCTCCTTATGATTGGTAAGTCTTTCTTGAGCTCGTCTGATGCTGTTCATTCTCTTTAATGTCTTTATATGTTGCTCCTATGTATGCCCGCAATAATGTCTCTTTTCTGTTTTCTTCCCTTAGATGGAAATGCGGCCTCAATGAAACTCTGAGACACGAGACGCGGCCGGAAGGAAGATGGATGCTACTGCAACGTTCGACAGCAGGTAAGTGATGGTTTAAGGAAAAGTGTGAGGTATGGTGAAGCGCAACCTTAAACTGATTGTTTTTTCGATGTCTAACCTTGTCTTCTGTTTTTCATTGCAGGCGCTGCTGTCGACGATGGAGCGTGTCGTGCTGCAGTGCCCAGATGAAGATTTCGGCGCTCCGGAAAGTGTAAAGATGAATACTAGGTTCGCCGAACAGATGTACAGGTAAGAACAGCTTCCCCCAGTTGGTAAGTATGCTGGCAGGAAGCAGGATCTCCAGGAAGCAAGATCTTAAGTCTGACCTCAGGCGACGGAGAGCGTTACGCTGCTTGCAAGTGCAGAATAACGCAAAGCGTCTGTCTTGAGTATTGGGGCAGCTGATATAGCTCAGATCGTGGGCACACCCATTAGGGAAGGCTTACCTGCCACTCCTAGAGGGTGAGCACGTGCATAGGCAATCCATTAGCAGCCACACCCAAGAATACACTTGGGGCTGCTTAATGGATGGAATGTTCAAGGTTAATGCATCCTGCTTAATGGATGGAATGTTCAAGGTTAATGCATCTGAAGTGCTATGTCCATAATAAAAGCTTTTTGGTGTTAAATGGATGTTCTTGTTTACTTTTGTTCATGAGCCTGGCACCAAAGGCACCAGGACAGTGTCCACCCAGGTCTCCAGTGCATGCGACCCCTGCATGCCTGTGCCCCTGACTTCATGACCATGACAGCAGGCGTTTGTATGAGGATGGAATGGTTGTCAGTGTCAAAGGCAGAAGAGAGATCAAGTAGAATGAGATCAGCTGGGGAGTTGGAGTCTAGGAGTGTGAGCAGTTCTTCACAGGTTTTCAGAAGTGCACTTTTTGTGCCTCTTGGTGCTCGGAATCCAGATTGATGATCGTGGAGACCACACACAAGTTCAATGTGCAAGTTGAGTTGGGGCAAGGCCAGCTTCTCTAGCAGCTTCCCCAGGAAGGGGTTGATTGAAATAGGGCACTAGTTGGATGGACAGATAGGGTCTGCTGAAGGTTTTTTCAATAGTGGGGGCACAATGGAGTGCTTCTGGGAGGAAGGGAAAGAACCGATGGCGAAAGAGTGGTTGCAGAAATCAGCAAGTGCAAGGGCAAGAGAGCCAATGTTGTCCTTGAAAGTTCTGGACGAGCAGGGGGACCCTGTTGGGGGACCCTGTTTGGAAGACTCCATCATAGAGTGGACAACTCTAATGGCTAATTTCCCTTACCTACTGAGTCCCTCAGCAGCTTTACTGGATTTCTAGGATTTACTTTTTTCAGCTGCTAAGAGTGTGAGCCTTTTTTTCCACTCTTGCATGTGTTTTTGTATGTGTATTTAACATTTTCTTGTGTTCATGAACTGTGGAGCCTCACCTACTCCATATGCATCATCTTTTAACTGTGTGTTACACAGCACCTTCAGTGCAGTGACACAGGGTTGTCTTTTAGACTTCCCAACTCAGACTCCATTTTCTGAGACTGACTACTGTCTCTCAGAAATATGTAAAGTTGCCATTGACTTTATTAGTCTTTTAAATCCACAGACCCAGTATAAACTATCTTACATAGAGTACTGGAAAGGGTTAATACCTATCCCTTTTTGTCTGTTTCTCTTGGAGCATTGTTTCACTCCCTTTTCATTAAGACTTGGCTGGTGGCAGTGGTAAATACCCTATTTTTCCTACAGCAGTTATATTAAATAAACTTGGCATTGTTTTAGGCTATCTTGGTAGCCTCGAACTTAAACCCACTATACCATATATGTTTTTATACGTTTCCGGCTGGGTTTCTTCACCAGTTCTTTTTGTAAAAGTCTTTCTAGTGTTTTTCTCTGCGCACAAAACCAGGTTTGGTTCCTTAGTTCACCGTCCTTTCGCAGGCTTCTACACAGAAGCCCTCCTTAGCTGCCTGTAGGTCTGGGGGGACAGGATGTGTAGGGAGAGGTTTAGGATTCCCTGCACAGGGTCTCCTTGGAGACCCATGTCGCTCTCTGATCTGATTGGCTGGGGCGACTGTCCCGGCGGGACAGCCACCCTGCTGTGTGATTGACAGCCATGCTGTTTGAATGGGGGAAAACTGCATAAGAAGCAGGTCTCTGGGTCTGGAAAGGCAGAGTCGCCACTGGAACGAAAGAACCGATGAAGAGCTTACAGAAGAGAACCCCTACAATGACTGAACCGCCCGGTGAAGACCTGCTGCAGGTCCGAATCTTCAGACTCGTACGACGGAGAAGATCTACCAGGAATCTTCTTCCCCTGAGCTGGTGCGACCAATCAGTTCGCCCAAACTGCAAGCCAGGACGCCCTCCTCTGGTCAAATTTGCTGTACAGAGCTACAGTGAGCCGGATAGCCAGGAAGGTCGGACCTTCCTTGGGTTTTAAGGAGCACACCTTTTATTTGTTGCTTTGCTCTGTTGCTGGTTTCTTCCCTTGGCAGTGCAGGACCCTCCAGTCTTCCTACTTCTAGCTTCTTCTCCATTTAAAGGTACTGTGCAAATCCGGTTGTTTGTTTCGTCCAGCCGCGGTGAAGGTGTGAAACCTTTCACCAATCCGAGGGCTTGTCCTTCTCTACTCTTTCCACTAACTTTTCTGCCGACCAACTTCATCCAGAACTATTGGCAAAGACCTAATTGCGAACTATCCTGAACTGTGTGATCTTGAGCAAAAGACTTTTGTCCTATTAACTTTGGCCCTAAGACTTTTTGATTTGATTCCATCACTGTAGTTACTCTTTCTAGATTTCAATGCTTGCTCTATTTTTGCCTAACTTTGTCTTTCCCTCCCTTTTAAATTGCAGGAGTGCCATTTTGCTCATACTTCATTTTGAGCCTAACTTGTCCAGAATCTATTGGGTGTGGGGTAGTGTATTAAGAGTGTGATTTTTCAACTGCTTTACTTAAGTGAAATGTTTTATAACTGATGTGTAAAAAAATGAATATTCTTTTACTCAGAAACCTTGAGTCAGTGCTTGTTTGAATGATAGTAATTGCTGTCCTTTGTGTAACTATTGATACTGCTCACTTGCTCTTGCGATAAGTATGACTGCTCAGCCATCGCTACCAATTTACTGTGTTGTACAGGCTTGTACCAAAGGTGAATTTGTACTGTCACTTGTAGTCGTAATTGTGTATGGTGTTCCCAAAGTGTACTGCATATAATTCTGCCTAACAGTGAAGGAGGAGCAGGTGGAAGGAGGAGGGAGAGTGGCCAATGGAAGGCAAGGGGGCATGGGTTGGGTTAGGTGGGTGAGTAACAAGGGTGTTCAGGAGGGCCTGTGAAGGAAGAGCGGAGGGCAAGACTGCGGAAGGGTTGGCTAGCTCCCTGCAGATTTTGAAAAGTTCAGCCGTGTTATTGAATGCACCTGATACCCATGCCTGAATGTAGGCCCTTTTCTTGGCACAAATGGCGATTCTGTATTGCATTTGGAGCAGGAGACAGGCAAGGTTGTCAGAGGGTGAACCTGAGGTTTGCCACTTCTATTCCGCTGCTCTGCACTTTCGTTTCGGGGCTGCAAGTTCAGAGTCATACCAGGTGTTATGCTTTGAGGTGGGTTTCAGGCAGATCCTCATGACTGGGGAAAGGATGTCAAGGGTATTGGTGATTGCTGAGTGAAGATCACTGAGAGCAGAGTCTGATGTGGAGTCTGAGGTAGGGGACAAAGGGGGAATGAAGTTAGTGGCAATGGCAGTGGCTGACACTCTTTTGATTGGGCAAATGTTCGACAACGAGGTTGGCAAGTCTTTTGAGGGTGATGGAGGGCCAAAGGGACCTAGGTGGGAGGAAATGAGAGCATGGTCTGACCAGAGGGGGAGTGAGAAAGAGGTCGGAGCGGATAATGGCATCCAGGGTGTGTCCAGCCGAGTGCGTTGGACTGGAGGGGAGGAGAGAGAGGAAAAGAGAGGCGCAGAGGTCAATAAAAAGAGTGGATGCTGAGGCAGAGGTGTCCAATTGGATGTTGAAGTCACCCAAGAGGAGGAGGTTATGAAAATCATCCTGACCCATAGAGGTGCTGGGAGGATCCTGGGTCTGGACATGATTTAATGTTTGACATGGGACCTAAACTTTTACTTGCAAGTCTTTGATACTTTGCGCACAGCCTATTTTCTAAAGTTTCATCACGAACACAGCTGATCCTTTTTCTATTTTTGTTATATATTTTACTCTTCTGTATACTGTTTTTACTCCTGAACTCCTCCTTCGCCTACTATAGTTCTTTCCTCGCTAAATAATGCCACTCATTCTCTGTTGCTTTCCTTGCCTCTCCCCTCTCTTTTTCTACTCCCTCCATATGCTGAGGGACAGTCTACAGGTACCATCTCGCTACCATCCTGTGAGTAATACTGAGCTGAAAACTTGGCATTCATTTGTATCTTTCTTCCACACCCCCAAATCTGAGTCCTGCGTGCTTAGCCTGCAACATGCATTCCAAGGCTCTGCTTGTTTTTACAGCCAATGTTGTGCCAAAGGTATTCAGACATATACAATGCTGATTGCAGCAGAATTACTTTCCGACCATCCATTATACTGCTCAAGTCTTGTAAGCTTTTGTTTTAATCTGAGTTGGTCCTTTTTATGCACTTATTAACTATACCTTTAGACATCTTAGAGCCTCATTATAAGGCTGGCACTCCCGGAATGAAGGGGGCCGGTACAGCACCGGCCACCTTCATTCCGGGAGCGCAGATTACAAGCTTCCCATCGCAGGACACGGATTGCACGCCTTGTAAAACCAGGTATGCTTTCCAGGTCCGGCGAGGGGAAGAGGGAGGAAATAACGGGCCAGATGTAATCTGCCTGTTATTACCTCCCTCCCCATTCCCATTGAGCCCTATGGGGGCTCAAATGGGAATGGGGGTGGGTTCCTGCATAGAGGAATTACCGAGTCCTCCTATCTCGGAGTAACCCGGTAAGTCCCCATTGCAGGAACCCGGTAATGGAGCCCGGAACGGAGGTAGCCATGGAGCTAATAGCTCATGAATGCCGTTCTCATAATGAGGCCCTTAGTCTTAGTAGACATATGATCATAATTTCAGATGGTACCCCTTTTCCTTGCAATTATCAAAGGGACATGTTTACTAGCAGATCTGCATGACCATTATTATGATAAATGATATATTTGCACTTTAGGAGATGCATTGCACCATTGACTCCGATTGCCATGATTTTGTAATTGGAAAGTAAATAAACGTCATAAAAAAGGAGGTTGATTACCCAAAAGGCCATGCAAAGCTGTGTGACTCTACAACTGTGAATGAATAAACATCTGCTAAGCACCTTAAATATGTCTCCACTATTGCTATTTTTTGCTTAGATATTTCCTCAACTGACCTCCCACTGAAATCAGGGTATCAAACGTGTTTCACACCTTGCTGTACATAGACCTTAATGTTTATCTGCCCATGAAACTCCCACTGTGAGAACCCTATATTAAGGAATACCATAATTACTATAAGAGACTGATAGTAACATAGGTTGGGCAGGGTCGACCACACATTAACCACCAAAAAGATTTCTCTAGCTTCTTCCCTTCAGATTTCTCTGAACATGGCTAGTTTATTATCACTCTTTCCCGGCCACCTCCTCATCCTTTCCCGACCACCAGTATGATTCTCGCAATCGTCTCTTAGTCAATGACCTACCCATATTACCTCTATGCAACTCGACAACCCAGGTGTTAAGATTTAGGATTTCTAAACTCTGACCCGATGGGCAGAGGTTTAAGAGGCACCCTAGTTTACTGGAAATGGGGAACCTTCTGGACAAGCCAGACCAATCACGGTAGCTTGGCAGGCAGTTAAGACTAAGGGGGTCATTACAAGGTGGGTGGTAAGGGATACCGGGCACCGGTAAGGAGAGCAGTGCCGGTAATCCCTTACCGCCCTATTCCAAGGTCCCTTGGCGGGGACCGTAAGGAACGTGTGGTCTGACCACACGTCCCTTACGGGTCCAGTAAGAGGACCAGGGCGCTAATAACGGGCTTTCAAGTCGTCAGTCTGTTATTAGCGCCCTCCCCATTCCCATTGATCCCTATGAGGGCTCAAATGGGAATGGGGAATGGTTTCTTCAATGGGGACTTACCGGTCCCGCAAGGGTCGGACTACACCGGTAAGTCCCCATTGAACAACACCGGACTCAGACCCGTTATTGGAGGCAGTCATGGTGCAAATAGCGCCATGACTACCTCCAATCACGGAATGAGGCCCTAAGTCTCAGGAAGGGTGAGAGTGATCAGAAGCCCACAAAGAGCACAAACAGGAAGAATCCGCAGAATACTCTTACATAAGTGTATATCAAAAATACATATACATTTATTGTAGGCCTTATAATTAAACACAAATAAACCACAGTAATATTAAACAGTTACCTCACATGCCTTTCACTATTTAACATATCTACAGTTACGTTTTGCCTAATGTGGTAAAGGGGAAAACACAACCACAACCTTTAACAGAAGGGTGGGTTAACACAAATCTAGCATTAGGCAGTTCTTCAGAATCCTACAAAGTGGGAGCCTTGTGCTCAAAAGTACAGTAGTGTGTTAAAAATGTGTGTCAGTGTGTAAAGAGCGAAAGCGGGTCCTCTTAGAGAACTGTAGCATTTTAGGAAGGGACTTGAGCTGATGAAGAACAGTGTCCAAATATTTGAGGAGGGTCTACCCTTGCAGGCAGAGCAACATTAGAGTTTTGGGAATAGCTAGGGCGGGCAGACTAGCCCAGCTAAGGTGAGTATATTTTTAGGGATTCTCATGCATGAAGAACAATGGCTGTGGCAGGGGGCCACCGGTAAGTGATGCAAGTACTCACCGACCCTCGACAGTCTGGACCAAACTGTGCCAGTCTAGTCCCGGTCGCTTGTAGGTTCAACCCCTGCAGTTGCACGTGGCTGCGGGACAGGACATTCATCCGTGGTGGGACAGTAGCCCTTTCTCAGCTCACAATGAAGAAAGGGGGATGGTTTCAGTGCAGCATATCTGAGTGGGGCAGGCAGGCATGGCTCCAACAAAGATTATCACCACAGCAGGGTGAGACAGGGACCACAAATGCTTGCATTGTGGTGCACTCTCCTAAATCGGACCCAGAGGAGCTAGGACTATGGAATTTGGCAGGAGAGGGCCCAGAACCACAAGCTAGCGATTTTCTAAGTCTTGAGTGTCATCTCGAGAAGGTGGTGCTCCTATGCAATACCCTAGTGTTCGAGCTTGTCAGTTCACTGGATGGCTCAGGAACACTTCCAATTAGGCTCTTTTGGACGGTAATCAGAAGGTGCCGAGAGTGGTTGTTCCCAATAGTCCGAAGGGTCAAAGCACATTTGCAGACTTTCTGTAATTGATTCAAAAGCAGGGGTCTGACAGGACAACAGTGGACTCAGGGTGCCAAACCTTCCCACACGTCTCTGGCTGTTCCAGAGGTCTTCTTCAGCATTTCAGGATACTTGGCTCCTTCAGCAGTTCTGAGAGAACTTCAGTTGACCGACCTGGAATGGATGCAGAGCTCATTCTCTTATCCAAGATTAGCATTGTGACAAACTCTGGAATAACCAATGAAAGATCTGGTAACTTGCATGCACACCAGGCATGAACCAATCACGTTCCATGGTGGTCCCAGTCATTTAGCCACACCAGACATCCTGGCACTAGTAGTGTGGATTGGGACCAGACCATGCCAAGCCTCTGCCTGGGTACGAACAGACAAGGCATGCAGCAGCCCGCAAAAGCTACGGTTTGCTCGGGAGGCTGCATGCTCACATAGGGAAAGCCCGGGTCTGCTCGACCTGGGGGATGGCAAAGTGACAAAATGGCCAAAGGACAGAACAAAAGACTTTGTGGTATTGCCATTTTTGGCACTGGCTACAGTCCTGAGCCACATGAAGTAAACGCAATGTGGTTAATCAAAAAGAAGTAAAAACACTATCAAATTGAGTTGCTGCCACCAGTTTGTCCTAGGCACATTTGTACAATCACCAAAGAATCCTTTGGGTCTCTAGGGCCATAAAACAAAAAGGACCCCTAGACGTGGTACGGTAAAGGTACTTGGCACATCGATAAAAGGTTACCAGGAAATGGCAACATATTCAACGACTAAGGGAAACATAGTTTCCCAGTACTGAAACTCTGAAGGACATGTCAGTTTCCCTATAACAGATGAGCAAAAGCCAGAGGAGTGCATCTGAAGGCTGTGCTCCACTGGAAAATGTCAGATTAGATTAGCCAAACAAAAGCAAAACGTTTTGGGGGGGGTCCATAAATGGAGGAAAAATTGCACATAAGGGGCATTTTTCCTAACACCAGGGCCTCAAACCGAGAGGTGGAATTAGCCTATCACCCATCATGATGCACCACAGGCCCTCTGCCAACTCACTCAAAACATGCGTATATGCCTTCCCTTCTTCATTGACATTCAAGTTCTCCAAGCCGACCCGCAAACCATACTTAATCCATGTCAACTGCACTCTCCCTCTCAGGCTCACTTTTGTCAACAGCAGGAAATTAGCATTCAACCTGAGTCCCCATTTCACCTTCCACATCCTCAATGGAACAAAGCACTGGCAAACGAGACAAACTGTCTGCAAACACATTCCTCAAACCAGTAATGTATTCCACTCTGAAATTGAACTCTTGTAAATCTAGCATCCACTTTGCTATCCCTGGAGATACATACCCCATGCCCTTGTTAGCCAATACATATGTAAGGGGTTTGTCATCCAACCAAATTATGTACGGAATAAACCCACACAAACGTCCTCAAATGTCTCATTGCCAAAGAGGCTGCCAAGGCCTCCCTTTATCTCAATCACTGCATAACACCTCTCTGTCTCCCTCAGAACTCTAGATGCAAACGCAATAGGCCTGAACCTCCAGCCCTGCCACTGCTCCAACACTGCACCTATGCCAACATCACTCGCGTCCACAGTAAGTACCATCTTACTTTTTCGGATTGAACAAACTCAATGAGGGAGCCTTATCCACATCCTCCTACAACTTGACAAACTCCTCCTGACAACGCTGTGACCACTCAAACCTGACATTTTTCTTCCATAATTTACACATCCACTCGGTTTTCTATGCATACAATGGAATATATTTCATGTAGTACTCGGTCATTCCCAGGAGCAACCTCAGCTATTCCTTTTTCACAGGAAAAGGCGCTTCCCTTATCACCTTAACCAAACCTTCCCTAGGTTTTATGCCATTGAGGTATAACGTGTGTCCTAAATAAGTAACACTGGAAACACTCACCTTGCGCTTTGGCAGTTTTCACAGACAAACCACTCTTCCGCAAAATTTGCATTACATGAAGCACTCTCTTGTCTTGTTCACTCTGATCCTTTCCCCAGAACAAAATATCATCCTGGAAGTAACTTACACTTTGCACCTTCACAGAAAGTGTTTACATCAGCCGTTGTAAGACCACTGATGCGGACGCCAAGGCAAAAGGCATACAGCAAATTCTGTATGCTCCGAATGGGGTGATGAATGATGTAAGCTGACACAACTCTCTGTGCAGGTTAATTTGATGATTCGCCGAAGAGAGGTCAAATGTAGAAAACCATGCTTCTTGACCTATGGTCGCTAACATTTTTCTTTTATATTAGGCAAGGGATGGCGGTCGACACAGATGCTCGCATTTAGCTCCCTAACGTCGACACACATTCTGAGGCCACCATCCTACTTGCGCGCAAGGACCACCAGCAACAACCACTCCAAAGATTGAATCTCCTCTATTACCCTTGCCTGCTTAAGTTTTGTAAGTTCACACTTTAGCCCTTCTCTGGCCAACACTGGTCGCTTCCTAACCTTATGGGCCTTAGGCACTGCCCCTCTCTTCAATACAATTTTATGAGAAAAACCACGCAACATGCCCAATTTGTCTGAGAACACAATGGGATATGCGTTCCTCAAGTAATCCAGCTTAATCCAGTAAGCAGCTTGAACTGCTGTGCTGAGTTAGCCCTCCCGTTGTGCGGTCTGTCTTGCTTGTACTGTGCTCTCGTGCTCCACATTTTATCCCTGTGGGGAAGGGAAAGGGCTGTCAGGTGTGTGTGGTTCTGGTCAATTGCCTGACTTTGCCTGACCCTTGTATTGGGAACATGTCAGGTAAACGGCTGTGGTGTTAGTCCATTGTCTTTTGTGTTGTGCAAAAGTGTTCGTGTCAGAAAAGGTGGGTGGCAGCATTTTGGAATATCCCATGTGGTAGGATGGGAAAAGGTGTTGAAAGAAGGGGGATACTGCATCTCACCTGTACATCTCCCACTCCCACTCCCCAAGGACCCCCATTCAGGTGATCCTCCCTCACTGGTCCAGCCCCAGGAACTGGATCTAATAGCGATGGATGTGTCCTGGACACCAAGATGACAGATCCCCGGGGTCTAGCCAGGGAGACACCTTCAGGTTCCCCACATATCCTTTCCATATGCGAGGTGGATATACCTGTTTGTTAGATTTCCTGTCATTAAGACTGGCCCAAGAACAGGGGTGAGAGATGTACAGCTACTCTCACATATTCCATTGATCAGTTTTAATAGGTAGAGGTGAAGTGGTCTTATCTGACTCTCTACAGTAAACTACAAATTGGGTTTCAAAGTCTGTCTTGGGCTTCATGGATTTTAAGTTTCTCGAGCATGGGGTCTGGCATGTATTCACATGCTCATGAATATTCCCCGTCAAGCTGGGAATCCTCGGTAAAAGAAAAAACAGTTTCAGTTTTGTTTTTAAACTGTCTTTCTCCTATAAACCAATCACTGAGTCCCAGTCCCATACTGGAGAGTTTTGGGAGAGAACACAATGGGATATGCGTTCCTCAAGTAATTTTTCTTCTCCTTTTGAGTCAAGCTTGGTACCACTGAGACAAGCATGTCTCCCAGGCTTGGTTATCAGCAGAGGAAAGTCTTGTGTACCATAGACATCTGCTGCAACACACGCAGGCCTTTGTTCATGGTCTTGTGTTTCCGATTGTGGAGGTTTCACTGGCCTGAATCGGAAATGAAAAAGTCACATCTCTCCTCGTCACCATCTCGGTTTTCGCCGTCTTTCGCCTCCTCTTGAACTGTCATGCTGAGCTAGCCCTCGCGTCGTGCGGTCTGACTTGCTCGTACTGTGGTCTCATGCACCACCTTATATCCTTGTGGGCAAGGGAAAGAGCCATCAAGTGTGTGTGGTTGTGGTCATTTGCCTGACTGTACCTGACCCTTGTATTGGGACAAATCCGGTAAATGCCTCTGGTGTTACTCCGTTGTCTTTCATGTTGTGCAAAAGTGTTTGTGTCGGAAAAGGTGGGCAGTATTTTGGAATATCCTATGTGGTAGGATGGGGAAAAGGTGTTGAAAGAAGAGGGAAACCGCATCTCACCCATCAGTGTCCCACTCCCACTCCCACTCCTCAAGGACACCCACCATCCAGGTGACCTCCCTCACTGCTCCACCCACAGGAACTTGATCCAATAAGGATGGCCATGTCCTGGCCACCTGGATGACAGATCCCCGCGGACTAGCCAGGGAGACAACTTCAGGTTTCTCACAGTGACCACTAACCAAATAGTAAAACCATCCCAAAATTGTAATCTTCTGGCTAGCAACGCCCACCGACCACCAACCACCAACACGACCACAAATAGGCCTAAACAGATTTTGCGCTCACCCGAGACAGTTAACATCTGTGGCCCTTAATATTGACGTCACCCCCAACTGTGACACCAATAACACTACAAGTTGGAATGAGGAACTCTGTTCGGTAGCACCTTCCTACCGCTGGTTCTAGTTTCACCAGGCACGTTTGTATTTCAAATCACAACAAATAACATCCACAAAATAAAAACATTTACACAATTATTCTCCTCGAACATAAATAATATTAAAAACAACTATTTTTACAAAATATCTATCAAAATACGTTTAAAAGCATTTGCAAAAGCAGATAACATCATGCAATATCGCAAAGCGAGTTACATCAGTTCCTAATGCAATTGGAGAAAGCCGGTGCAAGGCCCATCAGAGAATCACCTTTTGGTTCAACCCTGTATGTGAGGGCATAGCCGGCCTGCAGCCTGGGCAGTCTGTGTGGTGGCACAGGGCCTCGCAGCAGACAGGCCCCGAGGACATCTGACTCATGCACTTCGATCCGAATCAATGCGCAGCATGCAATCACATTCAAAAGTACCTTTCGGAAGGCTCGAGTCGACCACAAAAGAGTGCAGCTTCACTGATGAATGAATCATGGGCTTCCTGTTGTCAAATGTCTGAGTGCATCAGAGCCCCATGCTATCACATGTCTCTCCATTCAGGAGGAAACAATGCTTGGGCAGGAACCATATTCTCTGGTGCTCACTATCGCCCACACTCCATTCATGCAGTTAACCACCAACCATTAGCCCCTGCAGTCATAGGGAGTCCATGGTCAACAATCACTTCAGAAGGTAATCCCACTATAATTCAAAACCATTAGTACTCCATTCACAGAAAAGTAAGAATGGCCGTGAAATGCTGTTGCTCCCTTAACAAAAGCTGCTGTTGGACAGGTATAATTAGTCACATGGTCAGTATCTCCTGAGTTCTGTTGTATTGGAGGTTGCTGAACTTGTGCCCATCCTAACTCTGACCTGTTGCACATTGCTTCTTGCCTAAGTTATTTGGTGATCTGAGCTGACCTGCTGATGTCGTCGCTTTGTTTGCTGCCCAGCCTTCCTCCCCGTGCCTGCCTTCTGCGTCTTGCTCACTCCTATGCTAGAGCCACATTGATCACACTGGGCCTCATTACGAGGTAGGTGGTAAGGGATTACCGGCACCGTTAAGGACACCGGTGCCGGTAATCCCTTACCACCCTATTCCGAGGTCCGTTAACGGGTCCATTCCTTAACACCTGGTTTACCAGGTGTTATGGAAGGGACCCGTTAATTGACTTCAGAGCTAATAAAGGTACCGCAAATTGCGGTACCGTTATTAGCTCCATCCCCATTCCCATTGAGCCCTATGGGGGCTCGAATGGGGAATGGTTCCCGGAATGGGGACTTACCGGGTCCTCCAAGGTTGGAATGACCCGGTAAGTCCCTATTTCAGGAACCCGGACCCAGAATGCAGTAAGGGGGTAGCCATGGTGCTAACAGCACCATGGCTACCTCCTACCTCGTAATGAGGCCCGCTGTCTGACTTCAGTGCACAAGTGAAGTGTCCTTCCCCCCTCTAGCATAAGAAGCCTTTTGATATTATATGTACTATATTTAAAAAATACACCTGCAAAAACGTTTTTTGTTTGTTTGCAAAAATCAACTTTTCTTTGAAAAAAGTATGTCACAATATGATGGGGAAATAAGTAAGGGAGAGGAAATGGTGGGCCGACAGTGAGAGTGGTGGGCAGGGAGTGGTGGTGATCATAAATTGGAGCAGTGGGTCAGATGGGAAGCAGTAGGTCAGATGGAGAGTGGTGGGAAATAAACCAGGAGGGGAGCAGTTGGCTAGTGGGGGTTTAGTGGGTAAGAAATCAGAGAGAAAGTGGGGGGGGTCATACTGGGAGCATTGGACTAGCAAAGGAGTGGTAAGCAATAAAGTAGACCAATATAACTGATATCGATCAATAAAGTTAATAATATGAATTAGGGACACATACTTAAACAAATATTAAAGCAAAGTACAAGCTGTTCTCTCAAGCCAGGGACATCAGAGACATTTCTATTACATTTCTTTCAAGTTGGGACCTAAAGTATTTTTTTTAATGGCATACAGAAGAAATTCCAATTTGTTTTTGTTCATCCTACTTCTCGACACCGAGTAATTCAAGTAAGTTAAAAGCGCATTTTTATCTTAAAGGTCCCAAGGCTTCCCTATTTCATTTTTGCTGAATGATCGGCACCTAGGACTTCCCATGAGTCCTGGGGGTGTTGGATTGGGGTCACAAGGTACATAGTATTAGTACTTGTTGTGAGCAACCTCAACTCCATATTCACATTCTTGGATTAAAATGTTTTATGTATACCCTGTTTTCCAGTCAAATAAAAGCTCCCAAGTGTACATTTAATTGATTTCATAATAGTTTGGCTTTATTTTATTCAGATAATGTGGCAAGGACCACTGTTTACAGTTATGCTTGAGTATCTGCATGTTAATGTTTTGTCTTTTGATGTAAAGCTTTGCACAAGCTGTCCATTAGCATTGCATTAGATTTTACATATCTGCCTTTAAATATCTGCAGAAATGGCTAGCCGTGATTGCAACATTGGGTGAATATCAATATCTCAGGCATTCAAGAGAAACAGGAAAAATGACCAGATCGAGGAGGGTAAAACCCAGAAGCAATCTGTATAAGAATAGGGATGCGTTGTGGAAAAGAAATGGCAAATACTATCACAGTCTGGAATTGGGTTTGGAACCTCAGTTGAAATGGTGCTGGATTCATTACATGCAACTGGCATATACCCAATATGCAACTGTAAACAATTTGGTCTGCCCACCTTGGGCAACTATTGTGATTCGACCAACGCAACAATAAGTCAGACCAAACTTAAGCATCCAACTGTGTTCAACAGTCATTGGAAAGTCAGACCAGGGTACAACTATACCACTTGGCAACTGCCATATCCAGCGCCATTGAAACTGAGGTTCCAAACTCAATTCTCCACTTTCAAAACCACTGGGACTTCAGGAGCCTTTTCCCACTGGAATCTTAATACAGGCTGTTAAGATAGATTTCTGAACTCTGTCCTGGAGGGGCAGAGGTTCAGAAGGCCAGCCTAGTTTCTTGGAACAGGGTAACCTCTGGACAAGCCAGACCAAACAGGGTAGCGATGGCGGAGGTCAAGACTAGGTCTCAAGAGGGATGAGGGTGACTGAAAGCCCGCAATAAGCACACAAAGCAAGGACGCTTACAAATTACTCCAGGCAGGTGTTATATTAAAAATATAGACACATTTATTACAAGGCCTTTGTAACATCGACCATAGTAAAGAATCACGATAAAACTCAAGTAAAATAACACATCACAATCAATACAATATATATACAAGACCGAGGGGTCTAACGAGTTAGGAGCACGAAATATGCAGACCACCTAGATGGGGAGGAAAACAGGCAGTGCAAGTAATCGTTAGGCCCAGTTCGACATCAGAGACCACCTAACTAGAAGGAAGTCCGAGCCCTACGAAGAATGGAGCCTTATGCTCAAAAGTACCTGCACACGTGGGTGCCAACGGGCCAAGGAGTATCTCTTCGGGGAAATCAGGCAGTTCAGAGAGGTGAACAAATGACGGCCACCAGATCAGCACTTCTCAAGCGCAGCCTCCACTTGTGGGCAGAAGCAGGGCACGAGTACGGAGAAAGGGGTGCTGCTTTTCAACAGCGGGGGAAAGCCACAGGCTTCTGCAGGAGGGAGACCGATTCAGGGTATTGACTACTCACCGGTCCCCGATGCAGGCAGACCCATGCTTCTCCGAGTTAGTTTCTTCGCTGGCAGGTTCAGATGCGATCAGACGGACGTCTCGGCGCCGTGTAGATTCCGCGGCAGCAAAAGTCAGGGTCGAGGGTGTCCCAAACGCAGCGAACACGCACAGATGGTTACCTCAGCAGGGCAAATCGCCAGCTGCTTGTATTCCAGGCCCAATGTACTCTTCTCACTTCAGACCTGGGAACACCAAGTGTACGAAGCGTGTGAGAGTGTCGAGGGCTCGGATTTCAGCAGCAGCCAGACGGCGGTAACAGAGCAAGGTTCCTGTGTAGGCTGGTCAGTCCGCTGGATGGCCCAGGGACGCTTCCGAAGGCTTACGTACAGGAGTTGGTGAAGATGCCGAGAATAGTTGTTCCCACTATTCTAAAGGGTCGAAGCGCAAGTACAGGCCTTCTCGTTCGATCAGAGGCAGAGGGGTCTCACAGGACGACAGCAGTGCAGGGTGCCAAACCTTCACTGGGTCACCAGCGATTCCTCGACTCAGCTTCTTAGTTGCAGGATACTTGGCTCCTTTATCCTTTGTTCGTGCGAACTCAGTAGATCAACATGGTAGTGGTGTTTCCAGCCTCCTCTTATCCAGGGTTCCCTTTGCGCCAAAAAGGAGAGGGCCCAATGGGAGATCTGCTCACAAAACACTCACACCATACGTGGACCTATCACGGACCACGGTGGTCCCAGGCATTCAAGACACACTAGACTCTCTGGCACCCAGGATGTGTATTGGGACCAGACATCCCAGCCCACATCCTGGAGGCTCTCATCAGGCCTGTAGAAGCCCGCAAAAGCATCTGTGTTTCGCGGGAAAGTACATGCCCAATTAAGGATGGCCCTGGGTCGGCTGAACCTGGGGAAGGTGAAGGGGCAAGACGGTCAGCGGACAGGACAAAGAACCTCATGGCTGGCCATTTTGGGAGCCAGGCCACCCTTTTTGGCCAAACGCGAGAAGCGCGGTTAACAGGGCAAAAGGAAGTTCAAAACACAAAGAAACGATCGCTGCCACCAGTCCCGTCCGTGACATACTTGCACAGTTTGTTATAAATCCATCGATTGTTTCCAGGACCTGTAGAATGACTAGAGACCCAAGAGTGCAGTAACTTAGCTTACAGTGCCCTCTTGTGCCATGTTGCGCGAAAGCTGCAACATGACAAAAGAACTACGGAAAACAACGTTTCCCGGTACTGACTGTTTTAAGGGAATGTCAGTTTCCCCGAAGAATGGAGCGAAAGCCCAGAGGAGGGGGGGGGGAAATGCTGCTCTTCTCTGGCAAAGTCTAGATCAGGGTGTAAAACAACAGCAAAAAGTTTGGGGGTTGCCACAAGGAAGGAAAATTACCTACAATTAAGAAATCTTTCCCAACACTCGCCCCTCCCAGACTAAGGACAGAGGGAACTAATCCACCCCTGGATGAGTCTCTTGTTCAGGTTGGTTAAACATTCTGGACAACCCATCAGCATTGCTATGTTGGACACCTGGCCTATGCTCAATAGTGAAGTCAAAGCCTTGTAGACTTATGGACCACCTAAGCAACTTTGGATTCTCTCCCTTCATGTTCATCAGCCACTTTAAGGGCTTATGGTCAGTTTGCACAGTGAAGTGGGTCCCATAGAGGTAGGGCCTCAGCTTCCGTAGGACCCACACAACAGAGAAGCATTCTTTCTCTACTGTGGACCATCTGAGCTCTCTGTCCTTAAGCTGGCGACTAATGAAACTAATAGGGTGTTCCTTACCCTTCTCATCTACTTGCGATAGTACAGTTCCTATCCCAGTGTCAGAGGCGTCTGTCTGCACAATAAAAGGTCTTTGATAATCAGGGGCCCGGAGGACAGGGGCCTGGCACAAGGAGTCTTTTAAGCCGTTGAAGGCCTTCTCACACTCATCGGTCCAAGTTACCTTCTTGGGTTTCTTCAGAGTGGTGAGGGCAGTCAGAGGGGCAGCTATGGTGCCATAGTCTGCCATGAAGTTGCGGTAATACCTGGTGAGTCCTAGGAAGGCTCTCACTTGGGTCTGTGTAGTGGGGGTAGGCCAGTCTTGTACTGCTTGTACTCTACTGGGAAGAGGCTGTATCGTTCCTCCACCTACTTCATGTGTAAGGTAAACCACTGAGACCTTGTCCAATCCGGCATTTTCTAGCCTTTATGGTCAAGTGTGCTTTCTGAAGAGCCTGTAGCACAATCTTGAGGTGTTTCACATGGTCTTCCCAGGTGGTGCTGAAAACTGCTATATCATCCAGATATGCAAGACAGAATTCATCCAACCCATTCAACACATGATTCACAAGCGTCTGGAAAGTGGCAGGTGCATTCTTCAACCCGAACGGCATTACCCTGAGTTGGTAAAGACCGTCTGGAGTGGAAAACGCTGTCTTATCCTTGGCATGTTCTGCTAAGGCTATTTGCCAATAGCCCGCAGTGAGGTCAAACGTGCTGAGGTACTTGGAAGCACCCAAGGTATCCACCAGCTCATCTGTTCGAGGCAAGGGGTGTGCATCTGTCTTGGTGACAGCAATCAGAGCCCTGTAATCCACGCAGAACCTCAATTCAGAAGTGCCTGCTTTTGGAACCAAAACCACAGGGCTGGACCAAGCACTACTAGAGGGTTCAATCACCCCAATCTAACATTTTGTCGACCTCTGTCTTAATGTAAGACCGTACTTTGTCTGACATCCCGTATCCTCTACTTTTGGTAGGAACGCTGTCTCCTGTCTCTATGTTATGTTTGCACCAAGGTGTCAAATCAGGGAACTGCGAAAACGGGGGAAAATTGCCTAAGCAAACTTTTCACCTCAGCCTGCTGATCAGAAGTCAGGTGAGAGGCCACTCGGACACCCTCAAAGGAGCTATCTGAAGGACCACTTTGGAACAGGTCGGGGAGAGATTCAGACTCCGCTTCCTCAACATCTGAAGCCAGTAGCAGTGCTGCGATTTCGACTCTTGGGACAAAAGCCTTCAGCCTATTTACGTGGAACACTTTTGGAGCCTGTCCATGCCTTCCAAGGTCCACTAAATAGTTGACCTCACCCAGGAGCTCCATCACTGTGTAAGGGCCTGACCATTTGTCCTGTAAAGCTCTAGGCCTTATGGGATTCATGATCAGGACTTGCTGACCAGGTGTAAAGTTGATGAGGGAAGCTTTCTGGTCGTACCAATGTTTCACCAGCGCTTGTCCTGCCTTCAACTTGTCACTAGCCAGACCCATCAGAAGTACCATCCGTTTTCTGAGCCCTAACACATAGTCTACTACGTTGGTAGTAATAGGGGGAGTGGGCATCTCCCATCCCTCCTTGACTATGTCTAAGGGTCCCCGCACAGGGTGACCAAACAGAAGTTCGAAGGGGCTGAGGCCAACACCCTCCTGTGGTACCTCTCGGTAGACAAACTGTAAGCATGGTAAAAGAAGATCTCATTTTCTTCTTTGAGGTTCTTCCAGAGCCCCAATCATACTCTTTAACATTCTGTTGAACCGTTCCACCAGATCATTGGTCTGGGGGTGGTATGCGGAAAAGAACTTGTAGGTGACCCCACATTCCTTCCACATAGCCTGCATATACTTTGACATGAAGTTGCTGCCTCTGTCAGACACAACTTCTTTAGGGAAGCCAAACCTAGTAAAGATGCCAAGTAACGCTTTTGCAACTGACTTGGCAGTTACAGTTTTCAATGGGATGGCCTCTGGATATCTGGTAGCATAGTCGACCAGCACCAGGATAAACATATTGCCTGAGGATGTTTGCGGGACAAGGGGACCAACGATGTCGATCCCTGCCCTTTCGAATGGTATTCTCACAACTGGGGGTGGTACCAATGGAGCTTGGATTGTTGAGCCACTCTTACCAGATAACTGGCAGGAGGCACAACTCCTACAGTGACTTTCTACTTGCACCCCCATCTTGGGCCAGTAGAAGTGCATGGATAACCTTTGCTTGGTCCTCGTAATACCAAGGTGACCAGCAAGGGGCACTTCATGCGCCAGCTGCAGGAGGAAGGGTGTTACAGCAAGGGGAACCACCAACATCCTATGGTCTCCTTCTGTAGACTCTGTGGGCTCACTGTACAGGAGTCCACATTCCCAATAAATCCGATGCTTCCCAGGAGGTTCACCCTCAAGCTGGGAGCAGGCCTGTCTCCTTAGGCCTTCCAGAGATGGACACTCACGTTGGCCTTTACTGAATTCTTCCCTGTCCGGACCACCTTCTACTAACAAGTTTTTTAGTTCAGGATGGTCATTGGGGTCAAATACTTCAGGTATCGCCGCCTCCTCGTCAGGTCCGGGCGATTGACCAACTTCCTCCACCGCAGTGGTAGGTGAGTTTGGGGAATATTTTCTTTCCCTCGTTTTGGTTTCTTTACTCCTTTAGCCTTGGGTTTCCCCTTTGGCTGGGGCAGTGCATTGGTCTTGGCCAATGCTACCTGTGTTTGAGACCGTGTGCAGGGTCTGTCAGCAGTGTCTCCCACGAGCACTAAAGCTCTGAGATTGTTGCCCAACAAGACCTTTCCTGGGACGTTCCTCTGAATGTTCACTGGAATCCTGACTGCTGTACCATTGAGAGTAAGATTTACAGGTATTACTGGAAACATGCGAGGTGGGCCATCAGCCAACTTAGTGGGCATCAGAGTAGCTCTGGCAACTTCCTCTGAGTCTACCAAGGTAGAATCCACTACAGTTCGACTGCACCCACTATCCCTAAGAGCTGGAGTATCGACTCCATTGATCAGCACACTGGCCCTCATTACGACCCTGGCGGATTTTTTCCGCCATCGGCGGACTTTTCCGCCATGGCGCAAAGTCCCTTTACGCCATGGCGGATGGCGGACTTACCGCCCCATTCCGAGGTCGGCGGAGCGGTAAGTCCCCATTGACCCATTTACCCTTCCCCATTCCCATTTCGGCCCCACAGGGCTCAATGGGAGTGGGGAAGGTGTTAATTACGCCACCGTACACTACGGTGGCGTAATTAACACCGAGGTCCCATAGCGCCATGGATTTTTACGCCCGCAAAAAGCGGGCGGAAAAATGACCATGGCGCTATGGGAACTCGTAGTTGGCGGTAAGGGGTCGGCGCAGCTAACGCTGGCGCAAACCCCTTAGCGCCAGTGTCCTAATGAGGGCCACTGTCTTTAAAGTAGTGCTTGGTATTATCTGGAATCCTAGCATAAGCCTCTGTGACTTTAGGCTCCCAGGAACCCAGGGAAACTAAAACTACCTCAGCTTCTATCCCACTGGGGAAGGAGTCCGAGGAGAAGGATGCTCCTGTAATCTCTTCTTCCTCGTAGGAGGAGAAGGCCAGATTAGCGGAGTGGACCCCCAAAGGTTTAACCTTACACCGGGGATCCCCCTTCACGTGGTCAGTTGCTCCACAAGCAAAACAAGATCCATTGGGTCTATTTACATAGGGAGGCTTACTAAAACCAGAGTTCTGTTTCGGAGGCTGACCTCCACTACCCTGTGAGTTCTCTTGTGTCTTACCCTTATTTTTCTTTTTGTGGCCCTTTTGAGAAGAAGATTTATCACATTCACCACCCTCCTTATCTTTGGACTTTTTCCCTTCCTCCTGGTTACCAGGATGAGTTTTGTCCTTATGGGACACTCGATGTGACACCCATAAATCTGCTGCAATGGCAAGTTTCTTTGGATCGATCTCCTTAGAATTCGCCAAATGCTGCTTAAACTCAGCGGAGGAAGATGCAAAAATATGTTTCAGCATGACAAGACTTATCATACCCTCAAAGGTAGAAACCGTATAACGTTCGACCCAGTCAGTCAAGTTTTTTAAGGATTCAGTTACATAAGATACCCAAGTACCACCTTCTTTTTTCTTATTCTCTCAGAATCGTTTTAAATATTGGGCAGGAGTCTTTCCAAACTTTAAAAGGAGAGTTTGCTTCAACATTGCAAAATCTGCTCGCTCAGCCTTCGACATTTCCATAATGGCACAGCAGCCAGAATGGGGCAGTCTTCTGAGTAACCAGGCAATTTTATCACCCTTGGATCCATTGGCAACTGGAAGCTTGGCCAGTTCCAACTGGTGATCCTTGCCTTTCTGTTTTTCTGCCTGTTCAATTTTTAGTTTGGCCATATTGAAATCAAGCTCCTTCTGCCTAAACAGCAGTTCTTGCTTCTTGAATTCAAGCAAGGCCTCCCCATCGACACTGGCAGAGGAAACATTGGACATTTCATCCTCCCTGTCCTCATGGTCGCGGTGGACCAGTTCAGCGGCAGAACTGTCAGTTCTACCAGTGAGAGCAGCGTCACCTCCTTCTGCACTGTCCTCGGAAGCTATAGCGTCAAGCTGAGCTTCTTGCCACGCCATGATTCTTTGGATCATTTCCATTTTTGTGCCTTGCGAGGAGACACCTCTTTCAGCACACATCTTTTTCAATGTTTCGGATTTAGAAGCATTTAAAGTTAACAAGGTACCTGTTTCCATACTGTTAGATAGGACTATGGCCTTTTAAATGTTATACTACGACAATTCACTACGTGTCCTGGTAGGAATAACTTGAAATGCCTTCGCTCGTGCGCAACACTGGATAACTTCATTTGTATCCCACTGCTGCAACCAATTTGTTAAGATGGATTTCTGAACTCTGTCCTGGAGGGGCAGAGGTTCAGAAGGCCAGCCTAGTTTCTTGGAACAGGGTAACCTCTGGACAGTTGGCAACAAGACGAGTCACATACTAAACTGGGCTGCAGTTCACTCCATGACACGCCAGAACTCTACGGGCTTTGTCGGCGGTGTGTCGACTTTATAACGACATACTTGACTTGGTGGTGAACTATGGCAGTAATCACGTTAAGTGCAGCAGTTTATCGGTGCAATGCATAACGCTATCAACTCAAGATGCCTGGAAGTGCATTATAGTGGAACCCGTTTAGAAATCTGACAGTGGTCTGACAGTGGTCATTTGAATTTGTTAAAACACTCTACACTCTACACATACCTAGTTGTGTCGAATTACTGCGTAAGCTACCGCAAGGTGTCACATGTCCGTCCCTCGTGGGAGGGCAGTTCGAAATCTATCACAACAGGGAAACAGCTGTTTTTGTATGGGATTCAGCAACAGTCCACTTTGAACGGATTGCAAATCGTATGGCTCCAGTTGCCTTTTTAAGTCAGTCTCCACGTAGTTCTTAATGTGGATGATGGCTGAATAGTTGTGGAGAATTAATGTTTATCTTGAACTAATCAGGTTGTGAGGCGGTGATTATAGCTCTGCCCGGTTATACGATTAATAGAGACACATCGTGTTTTTAAGCATATACCCCTGATGAATTTCCCCTGACTGTGTATGTATGGAATGAGTGAGGAATAAAACATGTTGGGTTGAATGGGAGTGAAGTAGTGTGGAATTTATTAGTTAATCCAGCCGTGTTATTTTTCTTTAAACCCCATTACTGTGGTTAGGCTTAGAAGTAACAAATAGATTTAGATATTTTTGTTCATGTTGTAATCCTTGATTTTGTGTTTCCTTAGGATTATTTGTACACTTCTTTTTCCCGGAGTACTTAATTCGTCACCGTTGTGGGTTGGTCGTTGTTATTTTCTGTTTTTTTCTTTTTCTTTTTATGTATGAAAAGTTTTTTTGGATCGTGTCTAAGATTTGTATTAAATGATGAATCATGCCATGTTGGCATTTTTATGATGTATATTTACCATTGAAGGTTAAATAAAATTGATAATTGAACACCTGGTTAAATGTACATTGTTTTTGTATCCACTCCCCATTGTGCAGTGCTTTAATACTGAAGTACAAATGATTAGAGATATGTGAACTTGTTTTTTCTGTCTCTATTCCTGCCTTATAACTAGCGAGGTTGGACACGTCACCTTGTGACACCACACTGTGGACCATTTCCTTAGTTTATATTATTTAGGTGTTCCTAAAGTTAGGGGGCTTTTTTGGTCCTACAGTTTAATCCCCCAACCTCTTTTGTGTATATTGTTAACCTCTGGGCAAGCCAGACCAATCAGGGTAGCGATGGCGGCGGTCAAGACTAGGTCTCAAGAGGGGTGAGGGTGACTGAAATCCCGCAATGAGCACACAAAGCAAGGACGCTGACAAATTACTCCAGGCAGGTGTTATATTAAAAATATAGACACATGTATTACAAGGCCTTTGTAACATCGACCATAGTAAAGAATCACGATAAAACTCAAGTAAACCAACACATCACAATCAATACAATATATATACAAGACCGAGGGGTCTAACGAGTTAGGATCATGAAATATGCAGACCACCTAGATGCGGAGGAAAACAGGCAGTGCAAGTAATCGTTAGGCCCAGTTCGACATCAGAGACCACCTAACTAGAAGGAAGTCCGAGCCCTACGAAGAGTGGAGCCTTGTGCTCAAAGGTACCTGCAAACGCGGGTGCCAACGGGCCAAGGAGTGTCTCTTTGTGGAAATCAGGCAGTTCAGAGAGGTGAACAAACGATGGCGAACAGACCTCCTCTACTCAAGCGCAGCCTCCACTTGTGGGCAGAAGCAGGGCGTGAGTATGGAGAAAGGGGTGCTGCTTTTCAACAGCGGGGGAAAGCCACAGGCTTCTGCAGGAGGGAGACCGGTTCAGGGTATTGACTACTCACCGGTCCCTGATGCAGGCAGACCCAGGCTTCTCCGAGTTAGTTTCTTCGCTGGCAGGTTCAGATGTGATCAGAGGGAAGTCTTGGCGCCGTGTAGATTCTGTGGCAGCAGAAGTCAGGGTTGAGGGTGTCCCAAATGCAGCAAAAACGCACAGATGGTTACCTCAGCAGGGCAACTTGGCAGCCGCTTGTATTCGAGGCCCAATGTACACTTCTCACTTCAGACCTGGGAACGCCAAGTGTACAAAGCGTGTGAGAGTGTCGAGGGCTCGGATTTCAGCAGCAGCCAGACGGCGGTAACAGAGCAAGGTTCCTGTGTAGGCTGGTCAGTCTGCTCGATGGCCCAGGGACGCTTCCGAAGGCTTACGTACAGGAGTTGGTGAAGATGCCGAGAATAGTTGTTCCCACTATTCTAAAGGGTTGAAGCGCCAGTACAGGCCTTCTCGTTCGATCAGAGGCAGAGGGGTCTCACAGGACGACAGCAGTGCAGGGTGCCAAACCTTCAGCAGGTCACCAGCAATTCCTCAACTCAGCTTCTTAGTTGCAGGATACTTGGCTCCTTCATCCTTTGTTCGTGAGAACTCAGGAGATTGACATGGTAGTGGTGTTTCCAGCCTCCTTTTATCCAGGGTTCCCTTTGCGCCAAAACAGAGAGGGCCCAATGGGAGATCTGCTCACAAAACACTCACACCATACGTGGACCTATCACGGACCACGGTGGTCCCAGGCATTCAAGACACACTAGACTCTCTGGCACCCAGGATGTGTATTGGGACCAGACATCTCAGCCCACATCCTGGAGGCTCACAACAGGCCTGTAGAAGCCTGCGAAAGCATCTGTTTTTCGCGGGAAAGTACATGCCCACATAAGGATGGCCCCGGGTCGGCTCGACCTGGGTAAGGTGAAGGGGCAAGACGGTCAGCAGACAGGACATAGAACCTCGTGGTCTGGCCATTTTGGAAGCCAGGCCAGCCATTTTGGCCAAACGCGAGAAGCGCGGTTAACAGGGCAAAAGGGAGTTCAAAATACAAAGAAACGATCGCTGCCACCAGTCCCGTCCATGACATACTTGCACAGTTCGTTATAAATCCATCTAGAGTTTCTAGGGCCTGTAGAATGACTAGAGACCCAAGAATGCAGTAACTTAGTTTACAGTGCCCTCTTGTGCCATGTTGCGCGAAAGCTGCAACATGAGAAAAAAACTACGGAAACAACGTTTCCCGGTACTGACTGTTTAAAGGGCATGTCAATTGCCCTGTAAGAATGGAGCGAAAGCCCATAGGAGTGCGGCGGAAGGCTGTGCTTCTCTGGCAAAGTCTAGATCAGGGTGTAAAACAACAGCAAAAAGTTTGGGGGTTGGCACATGGAAGGAAAATTACCTACAATATGAAATCTTTCCTAACACAGGCTGCAGGAATAAATCCCACCAACCGAGCGAGAACAGATCGGCGCAGGGGTCCATTCTTCCTACAAGCTCCTACCACACACAGTACTAGCACAGTCTCCCAGTGCCAACATCCGAAGCAAGCCATGCCAACTCTAGACGGGTTCACCACCAGCAGCACAATCTCCATGTCCAACATATTGGAGAAAGAAACTCTACAGGTGCAGCAGAATATCCACGTGGAACTAACAAACGAAGGAAACAATGGCTTTATTGAACAGAAGAGCACAGAATGCACTTCTGCTAACCAACCAGGTTCCAAACATTTACCAATGCTTGCCTTTCAGGGAGATGTAGTTACACAAATTGATGATGACCCTGGGAAATGGCCTTCCACTTGGGTTGACAAAAAAAAGTTGTTTCTATACAGTAGAGTGCAGACGTAGACATACATTACCAGAATCTTTTCCACGTGATGGTGAAAATCGTGCTTTCAATCCGATTCATTTTAAAAGACAAAAATGAGCAATGGACAGCACACTATTCGTCGGTGGCTCGTTTATTCTCCTCACAAAAATGCAGTGTTTTGCATTTGCTGCAAATCATTCGCTGTTTCACTCTTTAACAGTCGTCACCTTGTCAGCAGCGACTTGTGTGACTGCCACCATATTGGACAACAATTGGAAGAGCATGAGAGGTCACTGGAACACTTAAACAAATGTCAAAAGTGGAATGAACTTGAACTCAGACTACGAAAGCAATGCACTATTGATCAGCATAGTAATGCTCAAATTCCGCAGGAAAACGTGTATTGGCGGAATGGTAAATCCTGGCAATCGCACATTATCTGGCACGGCATACCTTGGGATTTCGTGGCAGTCTGGTAACTTTCGGGACTGGTGGAACTTTTAGGTACATTTGACCCTGTGATGATGGAGCATCTTCCCCGAGTTACTACAAATGAGATGCATTCACAATATCTTGGCAGAAGAATTCTGAATTAATAGATTACTTTAATGTCTGAGATGGTCCTGAAGGAAATTCTAAGTTGTGTCAAAGAGATGAAATATCATTCAGTGTTACTTGATTGTACACCTGATGTGAGTCATACAGAACAAATGTCATTCACTGTGACAATGTCTCGAATCGTTCTGTTACTACTATTCAGGAACGTTTTATTGGGTTCACAGCAATTCAAGAGCAAACTGGTCAAGGTCTTGCTGATGCATTGTGCACAACTTAGCAGGCCTGAGTCTTCCACTTGCAGATTCTCGTGGACAAATCTATGACAATGGTGTTAGTATGAGAGTCCGGTACAGTGGTGTACAAGCCAGAATACTGAAACAGAACCAGCATGCTTTTTAGCCCATGTGCATGTACGCCCTCTTATAAAAAAATAAACACTCTGGACCCATCCTCTCCCAATAACTACAGGCCCATCACCACGGTGCCCTTTGTGCTCAAAATACTAGATAAAGAAGCATACCTTCAGGTGCAAAAATGTATTGAAGATAATAAACTCCTTGAGGTGCGCGCATCAGGCTTTCTTCCGGGGCGCGGGAGAGAAACCGCCCTACTGGACCTAAAAAAACTAGATGGACGAGGCGAGGGATGCAGGCAAACCGGCTCTCCTCCTCCTCTTAGATCTCTCGGCAGTCTTTGATCTTGTAGATCACAAGGTCCTATGCCACCACCTAACCACCACAGCCAAATTCTCACCAGATGCCACTACATGCATATCATCCTTAGTGCAAGAAAGAAACATGCAAGTTTTCTCGGATTCTGCCTCTGCCTCACCCATCGTCATTCTGTGCAGAGTACCACAAGGGTCATGCATCTCGCCCACCCTATACAATATTTGTATGCGCCCCCGCTTCCTCATTCTAGATTAATTGGGTATCTTGTATACTAATTACGCCGACGATACCCAGATCCTCCTTACCCTAAAAGGAGATTATGACACCGACTCTATGACCGTGAATGACATATGCAACAGCATCCAAGCATGGATGGCAGTAAATGGACTATGCTTCAACTCTGACAAAACAAAGCTGCTCCTAATTGGCACCAACAAAACACTCAGGAACCTCGACCCCAAGTTCAGCCACTTCAACATTGACAGTATAAGAATCCCAGTTGCTAGTGCAATAAAAACTCTGGCAGTCTACCTTGATACTAAACTATCGATGACCAGACATGGTAATGCCATCGCCTCTGCGGCGGCCTACCACGCAAAACTTATAACAGCAGCCAGACCATTCCTATATAAATAAAACTGCATTACCATTGCACGAGCCATCACTGCCTCGAGACTGGATTACTGCAATGCCCTCTTCTTAGAACCTCCACTAAAAATATGGCTAAACTACAGGTCATTCAAAATAATGCCCTACGCACAGCCTTAGGCATTCCAAAAAGACAGCACATCATGGCTGCAAGGAAAGAAGTCCACTGGCTTCCAATTAAAGAGAGAGTCATTTTCAAAGCCCTTGCTTTGACTCACAAATGCATTCACCAAACCGCTCCTACTTACCTCTCTGAGAGAGTCCACCCCATTTCCGTGGCCAGACCCACAAGAACACCCTATGCGAACATGCTCCAAGTGCCCAAATTCAAGAGAGCCTGAGCTGTTGGCACCAACTTCCCCTACCTAGCAGCTACGCAATGGAACGCCTTACCACCTCCACTTTGTGGTGAAATCTTACACCCATGGGCGTAGGACATGGGGGGGACAGGGGGGACAAATCCCCCCCACCATTTTAAGTGGGGGGATGTAATGTCATTTATCCCCCCCAGAATATATGTTTGGTGTGTCGTGCAGGGATCTGTTTTCGAAGTGGGGGGAGGAGCTGCTTACTATGCAAGCTGCCCTCTCCCCCTGGCCCCCAAAGCATGGGCGCAATACCCTGGGGGAAGATGTGTGATCATCTGCCCCCAGGGAAGGGGGGCAAACAAAAAAAAAGATATATTTTCTTAAACGTAGTTTTGGGTGGGTTGGGTGCGGGTGGGACCACTAGCCACCAGGGATTTTTGCAAGGGGGGTGGCCCTCTCCCCCCACCCTAAGTGGATGGGGGCATCCTATATAGCCTTCCCTGGGGGCAGATTTCTGCCCCTAGGAAGGAGTACATGAGATGCCCTCATCCATTTGGGGTGGGAGGGAGGCCACTGCAAATATTGGCAGAGCCACCCCGCCCCCCAAGCCTGGGGCAGTATGTTTTGCCACCCCCCTGGGGGAAGATGGTCACACACATGTGCCATCTGCCCCTAGGGAAGGGCAAAACAAATATATATATATATATATATCTATATATATATATATATATATATTATAACTTGTTTTGGGTGGGGACCACCACTAGACCACCAGGATTGTTTGTGTTTGAAAGGGGGGTGGCCCTCTCCCCCCACCCTAAGTGGATGGGGCACCTTATGTAGCCTTCCCTGGGGGCAGATTTCTGTCCTTAGGAAGGGGTACATGAGATGCCCCCATCCATTTGGGTTGTGAGGGAAGCCACTGCAAATATTGGTAGAGCCACCCCCCAGGCCTGGGGCAGCACGTTTTGCCCCCCCCCCCCCGGAGGGCAGATGGCCACACACATGTGCCTATCTGCCCCTAGGAAAGAGGCAAAACACCCTAGGCCCAAATCTGTAGGTTGTCCACATGAGCAAAATCTGCTTTGCCGAAAGGCTTGGGGTTACCAGTGGGTTAGCCTTTCCCCTTTGCGCCGAGTTAGGTGCATACACACATGTGAGGTACCGTTTTCGTCGGGACACCTGTGGGAACGCGGGAAGGTAGGACATCTGTTTTTAGCAGTGTGTTTCGGTGGGAATGCAGAGGGAAATGTCTGAAAATTGTAGTTTGCAGCTTTGCAGTTTGCTTTGCAGCAAATGTTAAATGAGAAAGGAACAGAATCCAGCTCTGCGTTCAGAATAACAAAGGCAAAGAAAGGCTAGGCTCTGAAGCCAGCATGAGATGGAATAAGAGGGACCAGACTCATCTGGCCACCCACCTGGGTCCACATACACCCCACCTACTAGACATCCTTCGGGTCAACACATCCGGCTGCGGACCTGGGGAGTGCTTATAAGGGGGTGGGCTTGCGATCGCTCCTCCTCCTTGTTTGCTGTACCCCCCCCCCCCAGAGGACAGTCAAAGCAGCAACATCACACTCCTGGTCCCTCTACTCCAATAACTGGGCTTACTCGGAGGTACAAGCAAGATTTCCTCTTTCTTTGAAACCCCCATCTTTCCATTCCAAGAGACACACACGTCTCCTTGCCCCACACAAAAAAGTAGCAACTTGCAGTTGGTAGAAAAGGCTTCAATTCCTTTATTTGGCAGGAATCCACTTACAGGTGATCTGCCTCTTAATGAGCTGGCGTCCTAGCTGTGGCCCACTGGAAGTAATTGTTATTTCCTCTCTCTTACCATGAGCTCATAGTCGGATGAAAAATCCAGAAATGCAACATACAAAGACACGTTCTTTGCTGCTGTGTCCTTTAATTTTCTTCTGTTTTCTTTTCTTCTTTTCTTGTTTTATACAGTGATATTTGTAATTTAATACGTACTGCTATTTTAATTCCAATTTTGGTAAAAGTTCGGTTTTTTGGCTAAAACACAATAAATAAATAAAGCAAAGTCCCCCATGATGTCCTTGTCCCCCCGGATTTTATGTGTCTCCTACGCCCCTGCTTACACCTGGCATTCAGAAAAGCTGTAAAAACACTGCTTTTCACCTAACCACTGCCCACAACTTGGCTAATCAAAGCCCACACCTGCTAGATATGCACAATTAAATGTTGTGTTTCTCCAATGTTTGTAAAGTATTTCTTTCCCTTCTGTAACCAAGTGTAATTACAAGTAACAGTGCTGCTATGCTCAGGGGCTGCTTTATGCACTATACAAATGTAAACAATCAAATAAAATAAATAAAAATACAGTTGGAACTTGGGAGATGAAGCAGTGTCATGTCATCTACCTATGCAGCAAGCTTCTTTGATGTAATTTAGAGACTTCACACATCATGATCTGCATCTACAAAAGGATGGAATAGACTGATGGAAGCAGGAGTTTCTGCATAATAATCTCTCTGCCACTCGGTGGGAATGATGTGTGGAAAGTGTGGAAGCTGGCCGATTTCAGACAAGTATTATTTATGAATTGTATTATTTATGTACAGCACACATAACCCATAACTATCTAGGCCCTAGTTTTATTGTGGAAGGGTAAGTTGTTTATAACACACTTGTTTTTTTATTATTTTTTTCGTTTTTTCCCAAGCGCAGGTCCAGGATTCGAACCTGTGTTTTGCTCAAAGTGGTCTTGCTTCCAAGACCTGCTTGCCACTGAGCTATCCTCTTGTCTCATACATGAAGCAGCTCTGATGGTGTCTGAAACTTTCCCTGATGTGAAGATCAGAAGTGAAGCCGAAATGGCTAGCGTCAGAACTGGTATCATTTGAATTTCTGGTCTGCTTGGTGAGACGGTATGACATTTTAGTGAAAATAAACACAGCCAGTAAACTGATGCAAGTGAAAATATGCAACGCAATGTGGCTATAAAACATGTTCATGAAGTCCTCTAATGCTTGAGAAAATATTGCCTGGAGGGCTTTACAGTTGGAATGATTGCTGCTAATGAAATACCTGATGAATTGGAAACTCCAAAAGAATTCAAACGTGTTTCAAGGAAAAAGAGAGTGTCTGAGTGTGAGGGGACTGACATTCCAATAGAGGACCCACAAGAGCAATTTAGCACTCACTGTTTCTGTACTCTTGCAGATACTGCAGCATTGTGCATTGGCGGACGCTCTAACCAGCTAAAAAATCCCCAGACACATGTGTCTTTCTATATTATATTTCCAGCTTAAAAGTGATGAACAGTAGATATTTACAGTATCATTCTATGGGTCTGCAAGATCTTCTGACTCATGTTCCTGCATAGTCTGGCATAGAAGGCACTGACATGTTCCAGAAGGTTCCCTTACTTGATGCTGTCCTTCCCGAGCAAGAGAATGGATGAGATGTTCTTAGGTACATTTACAAGAACAGACTAGAAGGCCTTTATCCAAATCACGTGCTCGCCCTCAGAATACTCCTCACCAACCCAGTGACTGCTGCTTCTGCAGAACCCAGCTTCTCTCGCTTGAAGCTAAGAAAGACTTACCTGCACTCAGCAAAGACGCAGGAAAGATTGTCAGGACTCGCCCTTGTCTCCACAGAAAGAGATGCTCAAGCGTCCTTGGGTGACAGTGACATGATTGATGCCTCCAGCTACAAAAAGTCCCGAAAGGTTTTATTTTGATGTGAACATTCTCTTTTGGGCATTGCATGGTATTGTTTTAAATTAGAAGCTTTGCTTGTTTACAACGTGTATGCATTGTGTGTTCCTTCCTATGACGTCACTACATGTGCAATTTGGAGGGGGCCCTCACACTTACATTTCGGCCGCTGCACCACAAGTCCTAGGGCCAGCCCTGTGTGAGGGACATGGACGGTCTTTGGGCAAACATTTATTTATTTTATTTTATGTATTTATTTAATTATTTCTAACGCGCTGTAGCCCGTAGGCATCAGGGCGTGGAGAAAAGATGGCTCGAGAACAATGGGATATATAATAGAGAATCATCAGGGCATATATTAACAAATGATTAAACAGAACCAACACATGCATGGCCAACCATCAGCCATTTTGTAAAGTGGCCATTGTTGCTCACCAGCATTTCACAAGATGGCATGCTTCAGTGGTAAAGATATACATATATAAACCATAACTACAGGGCCGCTACTGCCGGCCCTGTAATATATCCCGCCATTCGCTTTGCTTTGTAGCCTATTACTTGTTAGGCTGAAGGTTGCCACATTAATGGGTACAATTTAGACTCTCTCACTAGTTCAAATTAAATGGAAACTGAAGAAGCCGGAACTGCAGCTGCCAGTTAATTGCAGTAAACGTCTGAACGTGTTTTGTTGCTCATCCCAGACACAACAAGCGTGTTCCTTTGTCGTGGGATCCCATCCGATCCCATCGGGGTTCTTAACAATGAAGTGTATGTTTGTGAAGCCCATTTTGTCTCATCGCTCCAAACGAGACTTGTGCACATTGAAAGGGCCTTCATTATGCTAAGTAGTCGAGTATAATTGAGCATGCACTTTGATGATGCAAACACGAGACTAATTCCCACAGTCACTGTTTGATGTTATTCTTTGATGAGAACAAAGGCAGGAGCGAGAGCCATGTGCTATTTCATGAGATGAGGATCTCGCGAAGCACGGACGTATTATCACAAAGCACAGAACAGCAAAGAGCGCCCCCCCCCCCCCACCCAGCCATGTGAAATAGATAGATAGGTGCGGGTCAGCCGCTCCACGCTGAAGGATGCGGGTCCTTTCTCCCTATGCTGAGAAATAGCAGAGCAGGTAGAGAAAGGGGGAAATTATTGGATCAGTAATGACAAACGATGCCTGGCAAACGACGCAGCCCAGTCTCTGATCATTCATTTACTGCGCAGTGCATTCGCTCTCTGTCTCCTCTGTCGCTGGCTCTCTAGCAAGCTTATCTCCCTCCATGCCCGCCTTTTTCCTTTCCCAAACCATCGACACACACCCCATAGTACGTTACCCCTCCCCTGCGGAGCCAGGTGAACATGCTTTGGGCTTCTTCCACCGACCTGCAGTGAGGAATGGACCTAAAGGCGTCCATGCCAAGTCGAGCGGAATCGAGCAAGCACCCGGGTAGGGTGGCACCGCTGAAGGGTGACTCCGTTACTTTACGTTTCATCGCGGAGCTTGCCAAGGCCAGTTGGCGCAGGGCATATTTAACAAGTCACCTCATATAATCCTTTCTAACCTTTTTTTTCTCCCTCAGTTGGGATGGTGGCATTATTAGGTTTTGTCTGCGGGAGAAGGTTGTATAAAGCTCATGCTAATTTAGAACGGAGTAATAGCGCCCTCCAGTGGCAATATTATTCTCCACCAGTTTTCTGTTCTTATAAACGCAATAACCGAACAGAAGTATTATTGCACACTGCAGAACGATTATTCCTTGGCCCTCTTTAGACATGTTATTGTTTGTGCGGACTTGGCTGGAAAACAAATGATGTGTGCAATGAAAGCCATTGACTGTTAACATGTCTGTTAAATGTGTGCGCCGTGTACATGCATCTAATTAGTTTGCTATGTTTTATAGCTGTGAGATCGCACGACAAACATGTAGGACGCTGTATGACATGTTCTGTTACTTAATGAGCATGATATATGGGGGTTAGACCTGGAAAGCATTGACGGCTCTCAGCAATTGAAAAGGGTGCACCCGCAAAATCGAAGGTCCCTGAATGTGTGGGCATGACCTGCAGTTGTGTGAGGGTTTTTTTTGGAGCAAGGCTTCGGTGAGCGATACAAGAGAGCCACAGATGCAGAAGGTTTGGCCGAGATGAGCTGCTGTGCAAGCGGACAGCTGATCCTGTCTGCTATGTATTCAATAAAGCAATGTCGAACAAAAGAAAGTCCCTGGACCCGCATTTAAAGGTGGAGGTGTTGTATAATTCTTTCAATGAAGACAGGAGCCTCTGATCTGGTGACGATGTATTTATTTACTTAACCAGTTTCATGCAGTATGGACCCAACACGTGTGCATTAAAGATAAAGGCCAACGGGCCTAAAGTGGCAGAGAGAATGCTGCAGGGATGGTCTAAGTCCAAGCTGTGTCCCGAGCGGGCCCCGTAGCCGGAGAGCTATTCAGGACGCCCCTTATCGCGTCCTCCCGCTCGTCCCGTAGTGCGTGCGAAGCGCGCGGGGGCGGAGCTTGATCGGGCCGCGAGATCTCGCGAGAGCGCGGCTCTCGCGATGTCTCTACACATCTCCCTTTTTCAACGCACATCAAATCATTGTAAAACATAGTCATTATATCTCACCGGTCTTCTGTGTTCCCTTCTGGGACGATCAACAGTCCGGGTGAAATTCTCTCGTTGCTCCTGATCGGGATCTTCACCCAATGGTTCCGGTTCAACTTCTGTTTCACCCTTCTCTCTGTCGTCTCCTTCTGGTTCTCTTTCTTCGCCTGCTCCAAAGTCCCTTTCGGTTTCCGCTGGTGGTCTCTCTGGGGTCTTCGCTCTTCCTCGGTTCTTCTGGTATAATGCTACTCTTTCTAGATTCCACGCTCGCCCATCTTCCGTGCGGATGTGGTTTGTCCCTTTGTGAATCACTTTGATGGGTCGGCTAAACCGGACCCCGTGCTTTGATCCTTCTTTGGTAACTGGATTTTGACCAAGTCTCCCTCTCCGATATCTGACGTCTGCTTGGCTCTTCTTCTTCGATCGCTCCATGATTTCATGCGTGTCTTATCGCTTTCGATTCTCCAGACTACTTCTGCCATGTCCACCACTTCATCCTCTCGTATTTTCGACAACCATGGTGGGATCAGCGTGGATGCTGCACTCCTCCCTCTCAACATTTTGAACGGGGATATTTGGGTGATCCCATTGGGTGTGAGTCTGTGGGCTGCTATGGCCTCCTTGGTGGTTTTGAGTGGGTCCATGCCCGAAGCTGTCGCCAATTGGATGGCGCCTTTTATGAACCTGTTGGCCCTTTCGACAAGCCCATTTGCTTGTGGGTGATACAGGGCCGCTTTCTTTTGTTTTATGTGGTTTCTTTTTAAGAACTCCTCCATGTCTTTCGAGACTAGTTGCACCCCATTGTCGGTGACTACTTCCTTGGGAAGACCTTCCCTCTGAAAGATGTCTGTCAGTACTTCTATAACAGTTGCCGTGGTTATGTTCGGGACGAACGCGGCCTCCACCCACTTGGATAGGTAGTCAACCAGTACTACACCGTACCGGTGTTCAGGGGCCATTGTTTCCAAAGGTCCTATGAAGTCGATGCCGACTTTTGACCACACCGCTTCTGGAATTTCTGTGGGTATTAGGGGTGCTTGGCGAACCTTGAGTCTCTTGTCGCTGTTGAGGCATTCATGGCAACGTTCTATCATGGATCGAATTTCCTGGTCCATGGATGGCCACCAGTAGGCTTCTCTCACTCTGCGACGGGTCATGGTGTTTCCCAGGTGGCCCGCGTGTGCTCTACCTAGGATGATTCTTCTCATTCCTGTGGGAGGAATAATCTGGTCTGACTTCATGATTATTCCCTCCGTTTCCGATAGTTCGTCCGACACCTTCCAGTAGGGTCTCATGCCCTCGGGTAACGCCTTTTCACTTGGCAAACCTTCCTTGGTCCATTTTCGGATCATGGCCATGGTGGGGTCTTTTCCATCTTCCTCTTCCCAGTGTCTCTCACTGAGTTCCAGGTACTCTGGCGCTCACGTCCATAATCGATGCCACTATGCATTCTCCGTGGAGGAAAGTGGTGGCTTAATCCTTACCCTCCGGCAGTCTCGACATGCAGTCGGCTTGTGAATTTTTCCAGCCTGAAATATGCTGCATCTCAAACGTGTACTCTTGTAGCTTGGCTGCAATGCGTGCCAATCTGGGCGTGGATACTTTTGTGCCTCCCGGGCTAAGCATATGGATCAGGGGCTTATGATCAGTTACCAACTTGAATTTGGTGCCCCATACATATGTCCTGAAATGTTCCACCGCCCATGCGCAGGCCAACATTTCTTTTTCAATAGTTGAATAGTTCTGTTCCGCCTCTGATAATGCCTTCGATGCAAAGGCCACTACATGTTCGGTGTCGTCTTTCTTTTGTGTTAGCACTGCTCCCAGTCCATAGGCACTGGCGTCGGTGGTGACAACCGTTTCCCACGCGGGATTAAACGGTTGGAGGCATGGTGCTTCTACTATATGCTGTTTTATCTTCACCATCGCTGTCTTTTGGGGTTCCTGCCACACAAATTCCGAGCCCTTTTTGAGTACTTCTCGAAGGGGTGCCGTGGTTTCAGAAAACTTAGGTATGAACTTCGCATAGTACTCAGCCAGCCCCAGAAATGACCTTACTTCCTCTTTGCTGACTGGTTCCGGTGCTTTAATGATAGCTTGCATGAGATTCTGTTTGGGACTGATCCCTTTTTCTGAAATCTTATATCCTAAGTATTCAACTTCTTTCACTCTGAAGAGACATTTCTCATAGCGTAACCGCACCCCTGCTTCTTGTAGCTTGTTTAAGACCACTCTCAATGTGGCGTCGTGCGTCTGTTCATCCTCCGTATACACGAGGATGTCATCCTGGAAGTACACGACGTTTTTAACTTTCTTCAGCAAGACGTCCATCATGCGTTGGAACGCCGACGCTGCCGATGACAACCCAAATGGCAATTTGGTGAATTGGTATGTGCCAAAGGGAGTGATGAATGCCGTGAGGGGTTTCGATTCGTCATGTAGCTGTATTTGGTGATATGCGTTCCTCATGTCCAGTTTCGAAAATATCCTGGCTTCTTTCATTAACAGAATGAGTTCATTTATGCTTGGAAGGGGGTAGTTATCGGTGATGACTTCCAAGTTTAGGCTGCGTAAGTCTATGCATACCCTGAGTTCCTGTGATTGGGGTTTCTTTATGAGCACGACGGGGCTCAGCCATTCTGATGCTTCGATCTCTTCTATGACACCCTCCATCTTCATCTTTTCCAGCTGACTTCTAAGGGTATCCCTTGCCGTGGCTGGTACTGGCCTCACTCGGTGCTTTACAGGGACAGCATTCCTTTTGAGTATTATCTTGTGGGTGGAGAAAACCCCTTATGTGCCCCGGCTCCTCTGAGAAAAGTGTTGGGTAGTCGCTTTTGACCACGTGTCCTCTCGTCACTTTGACTGACAGGACTTGTTCTTCATTGCTGGGATCCAGTCTGATTTTCAGCTTGTCCTGGTCGTCCCACCCTAGCACTGCTGGGCCTTCATGACTGAAATAGACCCTGGTCGTGGTTTCCCTTCCTTTGAATTCAACTTTGGCTTTGATGTATCCTAGTAGTTCGACTGACGCCCCTCCAAACACCGTGGGTTTGTGCTTCGTTGTGAGCACTTGTACCTTTTCCTTTCCCACCATGTCCTTGTACGTGCGAAGGGAAGGATCGTTAGATCGGACCCTGAATCTACCATGACCCTGGTTTCTATTCCATCAATCTTGATCACGCAGTGGGGCTTCTCTCTCCTCGCTCTTGTGCTGTTAACCATGATGACAGTGGGTCTCCCTTCATCTTCGGAGGATGACTCTTTCTCCGGATTGCGATCCGCATTGAGGCTGGAGACTTTCTTGTTCCTCCACCGACACACGATGGAGAAATGGCCAATGCGTTTGCAAATGGAGCACTCCTTGTCTCTGGCTGGGCACTCCCTGTCAAACGCCAGGTGTTTCGTGCTGGTGCACCTGTGACACTTTAGGGGTTCTTTTCTGTTCCCTCTCCCTTCTTTCGTGTCAGCAGCCGGCCTCTCTTTTCTTGCATGGTAACCCACTGCTTGTATTTCTGCCGAACCCTGGGCCCCATTAAGCTCCTTACGTCTTCCTGTCGTTTCTTCGACTGCTCTGGCGATCTCAATCGCTTTCTCCAACTGCAGTTCTTTTTCGACAATAAACTTATCTTGGACCTTCCGGCTGTTAGTGTGGACGACCAACATGTCACAAATGAGACTCTCCGCGTTGTTGCCAAAGTTACACAGCGCCGCTAATTCCCTCAGCTTGGTGACGTAATCGTCGACTGGTTCAGATATTTCTTGCTTTCGTGTGTAAAACCGTATTCGGTGGAGCACTGTGTTCTCTTTACTGGCAAACCTTTTTATGATTCTCCTGACAGCCTCCTTGAAAACATCGTCATTGTCGCCAGCCACAGGTATCGGAGTGAGACTCTCGATTATTCTCTGTCCTTCCACTCCCAGGGCATTTAATAGCATGGCCCTGCGCCTCGCCGCTGAAAACCCCGCCCCTCCTAGAGCCTCCACGTATGTCGTGAATAGGGGCTGCCATTGTGGCCATGGAATGGCAGGCCTACCTGGAGTTTGGAGAAATGGCGGCGGTGGCGTTGCTCCTTGCATGTTTTTCCGTGGGTTCTGGTGGTGATCCTCGTCGCCAATTTATGTTGTATAATTCTTTCAATGAAGACAGGAGCCTCTGAACTGGTGACGATGTATTTATTTACTTAACCAGTTTCATGCAGTATGCACCCAACACGTGTGCATTAAAGATAAAGGCCAACGGGCCTAAAGTGGCAGAGAGAATGCTGCAGGGATGGTCTAAGTCCAAGCTGTGTCCCGAGCGGGCCCCGTAGCCGGAGAGCTATTCAGGACGCCCCTTATCGCGTCCTCCCGCTCGTCCCGTAGTGCGCGCGAAGCGCGCAGGGGCGGAGCTTGATCGGGCCGCGAGATCTCGCGAGAGCGTGGCTCTCGCGATGTCTCTACAGGAGGTCATCCATGTGAAAGCACTTCATAATAGTATCCATAATTCGCTGCATATAAATAACTGTACTGTCTCAATGTATTCCAAGTTTTTTTTTTTAAGTACCTAAGATGCCCTCTGAAAAGCTGAGTGAAGTATCGCCACTATTTGACAATATGCCTCAGCTCTCCATTTAAAATAGCGAGGTTAACCAGAAGTATGTTTCTAAAGGTTTCTTCTGATTAATAGGTGCGCAGTCCTCTAATATGCATTACAGAGAGACACTCAGGGCCTAATTCACAAAAAAAGCGATTTATGATGGTGCATTCCCATAGGAAAACACTCTGTGAATCGGGGTCTTAAACTGAGGGAGCGTGAAGAGATAGCGTAGCCCTTGGCCAATTAGGGAGATTCCGCGGACGGCTGATGCCTCAGAAAGGAAGGGCATTAGGATTGGGGCAGATTGGGTCGGACATAATGCAGATGCCTTTGACACCTGACGACCATCCCTTTCCCTGAGCTGTACATTCGAGGCGCTCTTTTGGCTCGAAATATCCAGATCCGCCTACAGGGCAGACATCCTCTGGCGGCATGGCATCCGCTTCTCATTTAACACCGCTAAGTGCATACACACCCCTTTTAGAATGTCTGCACACGTCTAACACCCTCACCCCTTAGTGCAAGGGACCTGAGTACAGACAGAGCTAGGGAAAGCAGTGCCTTCAGGGCAATCATTTCAAAAGTGCCGTTTCAATGTGACTAAGTATGCAGGATTGTAATTCTCAAATGCGCAATCTTTACAAGCCATAGCCCATTAATTCCAAATCCCTCCCACACCCTTACTCACCCCCTCCCCCCCTCACGACGAGCAAATAAGGAGATAAAACAATGGACTATAAGGCATCGCATCGCATAGCAGAGGAAGGGAAGCAGCCCACCTTTAACATGGCTCTCCAAGTGCTTAATGCGGGGAGATCGGAATTCAACAAATATCAAATAAGTCCAAGAAAAAAAGCCTCCTGCCTTTTCAGGCGAGCAGGAATGTGCAAGGAGTCCTTAGTAGTCCAGCATGCCAAGGGCTTGCAGTCTCTTGGGGCGCACAACATCCATATTGTTGATTTTAATCAGGGGTCAAGTCCTAAAAATTAAAGTGGGGGACACATCAACAAACGCAATGGGGTGTGAGGTCGCAAGGAATTTGCAAATCAAGGCGGAAAATGCACGTTTCAGTAAATTGGCTTTGCATAACCAACCAAATTGAACAGGACATTTTCGTCTAATAGTGTTTTTGAAAACGTTAAAATGTGTGCATGTTTTAAACTTGAAAACCCAATGTAAATGTTATCCCTGGCACTTGCAGCACCGAAAAGGGATATCTTCACCTTTAGTTGTTAGTTATTTTTCATCAGGTTATATAGTGCAGTGGTGAAGTGTCCGGACTACAAACAAGTTTGATCCCTGAGATCGGCTTTAATTCATAAATTCAAAGAGGACATCCAATGTTTCTCTTTTAGCTAGGGGGAACTGAGTCCACCCTCTGAATAAAGTGGGTGGACGCCGTCCCCCCGCGTGTACCCTCGACTTGAGCCCTGATTTAATATAGTCCAAGTAGTGCTCCCACATAATAAACATGTGCTGGCCTGTGTTGGAGGGGATATGGGATGGTAGGTACGTTCCTTCCCATTTAGTGGCACTGCCCCCACGCTTATGAAATCTTGGCATTAAATACTGAATGAACTTATAGTGGTTACAAATAGCCTTGTTTATTAATTATGCAAGAAGGTGATTTTTTCCCCTCTAAATAAAACGACCAGTGATCTGTTGTCCAAGATGTTGCTGGCCGGGCCGCTTACTGTTTTGTAAGGCAAGCCCCTTTGGTATCCGTACAAATCAATCCACAGAGCCAAAAAATGCAATGCACGAGATATGAGGAAAACAAAAATGTATCAAAACTCCCAAGGCAATGAAACATCAAAGAGACATTCAAATTCAATCAGTGAAAATGGCTGGTTATATAGCATTTACAGAACGGAAAAGACACCAAATGTTTCAAACATCTTCATTATTCATTGGCTGGTGTGCTCTACAATATAGGTGCTTCCATACATTTCGAACATCATTGGCCTATTCTAATCACGTCATGACGGTGACGTGCTTGCGACTTAGCTCATGGTCATTGAGATCATTACCATTCTCACACGCTTTCATTGGTCTGCTCCTTTTGAAACAAGTATCACACAGAATTAGTACACTTTTGGTTGCTCCAGGAGGAGTAGATGTGGTGTGAATGATTACAGAGGTCTCGACCAATCATTATGTGAGATGTGACAGTGTAAAACATATACATAAAATGTTTTAAATCCCTTCCTATTTGCCTCAGTGGTTGACACCATCGAACTGATCTCATCATTGTGAACTGCTTTCCATCAGTTCATTTTGTAACTCCATTGTTGGAAAGAATACTTGCATGCCCTTCCTGTTCTTACGATTTCAGCTGTCCTCTCTCTGACCTTATGCGCTGGGATTTTGCTGCTTGCAAATTCTGTTCTCTCACATAGGCGCAGATGCATATTTGTATATACATATACAATCTTAAGGACCCAGCCTCACCCGGGATGTCCAATCTCAGATTTATTTTTCATATCCCACCAACAAGATGAAATATTGCTGTTTGGAACAAAGGAAAAACACAATACATGTTAATTTTGCTAATTAATTGAACACCAAATATGTATGTATCTCCTATTTAAATTCTCACATGAATATCATATATGTATGCTTTCTCTGATTAGTTGCAGTGTTAGCAGTGGTGGCCCATTTCCGCTGCTAAACACACACTGCAAAAAATCAGAGTAAGCACACAAATATGATATTCATGTTAGAATTTAAATCGGAGGTAAATACAAATTTGGTGCCCAATTAATTAGTGAAATTAACATGTATCAAGTTTATTGCAAAACAAATCAATGAAAAGAAAGACACACTCACTCTCTTCTAAAAAAAAAAAATAAGAAAACTAAAAGAAAAGCAAGACCAGTACAGCACAGACAGCGCAATGATGAGCACTTTCTACAAATGACCTGTAGCTGTGGCGGAACACCACAAAACATTATGCCTAAAAAAAACCACAAATTAATTATTTCGAACATGTTAGCCGATCAAGCTAGAAATAGTAAAGAATAGTCCATGCAAAATTGATGATGCCAGACGTCACTCTTCATGAGGAGTTACATCCCCAAGATCAATGCCACATACAAACACAACTGTGTTTTATTTATATATATATGTTCAAAATACTGCCATTCTCATGCAAAAGATGCAAGCTGCACCCTCCATAGTAGTTTTCAGGCCAGTCAATCCCAATTGGAAAAAATAGAAACTGCCGGATCCACACCTTGTTAGCCAACATAACCTTCCTTTATTTTTCTTACAGGGAAAATCGTGTAGTACAAAACATGGAAATCCTTTTTAAATCAAAAAATGACCAAAATACACGGGTCCTCTCAAGTGCAACAATCAGTGTGCTGAGACGTTCACGCGTTCCGCGGCCAACTCGCCGCTTGTTCACAACGATTTGCCTCTTTGTCAAACAACATTTTAAAAGACATGAAAACGAGGCAGCCCAAGAGGATTGGGTGCAAACACAATAAAAGGACTAGTTTTCCTAAGGTACAACTGCCCCCAAGTTACATGCCGGCCATATTTAACTAGTTTTTTGTTTAAATGACCAACAACATTTAACTGACTACGAGTTTCGTTCTGATGTGTGCACAGCAATACATTTTCAATTATAGTATAGTTCCACATAACGTGCCACGTTTCAGCCCATAAATAATATAGACATTGTTTTACTATTTCCATTCATAGATAGTATGGCATATTACATGTGTGTGCTTGGGGAATGATTGCAGAGCAAGTGCCCTTAAAACATTTTATATATTTAATGTTATACAAAACATGCCACCCTATCTATGGGAGATCTGTTTATAACAAACTAAAGTGCTATGTGCAATAGCAGCATGTTCTTCTCAAGATAAAGTGCTTAGTGCATTAGCAACATACTCTTGAAGCAATAAAGTGCAAAATGCCACAGAGATTTGACCATACAGTCCATCTAGCTTCTCTTTAACGCTTTGATTCACTCCCATTTCTGAGCATAGCAAGGTTGCCTCGTGCATATGGGGGATCTGTTTCTAACAAAATAAAGTGCTACGTGCCATAGCAGCATGTTCTTCCCAATATAAAGTATTTAGTGCATTAGCAACATACTCTTAGAGCGATAAAGTGCAAAGGGCCACAAAGATTTGACCATACAGTCCATCTAACTTCTCTTTAACGCTTTGATTCACTCCCATTCCTGAGTGTATCAAGGTTGCCTCGTGCATACTTGGCAACCCCTGTATAGCATAAAGTGCATAGTGCAAAACAGCATAGATGAAGAGCATAGATGAACACATCGTCGATACTTTCACCTGTTTCATCTGTAAAGTGTGTGTTCTGCCTGCATTGTGCTATTGTTACACAGTCCCAACTTTGTACCAATTCATCATTATAAAATGAAGTACAATAATGCAAATCCTAATTACTTGTTATGCCTTACCTTTATTTGAATGCTCTAATAATTCAATTATTGTACTCACCTTTATGCTAGTTATGGTCATCATATTCACCAAATTATTATCATGGGGTTTGCAGTGCCTTTTTGTAACACCTATTTCACCTCTTCAATTCCTCTATTCATTCAAAATGTGTCTTAAACATAAGTGTAAAACAGAAACAATCATCTAAAAGATATATATATGATAAGTTATTTATAATGCACTTAATACCCAGAGGTTTCTAAGTGCGGACCCGGGGATTGAACCTGTGTTGCTCCGTGTCGTTTTGCTTCTAAGGCAAGCACATTGTCCCTGAGCCATCCTCCCGAAACGAATGGAGGTATACATGCAATGTGCATTGTCATAAAATTGTCTTTATTATTACATACATGCAATGTGAATTAGATGTAAGCTGCTGTAGTGATCATTGGATCATAATTAGCTCTGTTGTATGGGCAATGGTGCCCTATATGATTTCTTCACTAATGGAGAGCATTCTGTAATTGCAATTTACCCTACAGGGGGCAGTGTTTTGCAGTGATCATTCTATCTCTATAACCATGCTTCTTCATGTCTTGCTGCTCAACTCCTGCCAACTTGTGACCTTCTTTAAAATGTGTTTGGTTGTTCCGCCTAAGGACATAAATTGCTAGAACTCTGGAACATGGCTGTGGGAACTCAGCAGACCTGGTGTGTTTTGACCAATCAGTGTACGGTCCTTAACCTCTGGGGTCTGGTATATTTTTCTGTTGCTCTTTCATGACTTCACTATAGCAAACTAAACCTCGGGAAAGCATTGCCTCCCCTTGCTTAACCAATCGTTGCACATCATTCAGCTTTTCTGCAAGGGTCTGGCTAATGTTCTCTGCTGTGGGGTGATGGGGAGTTTTCATGCTTCAGGATAGCTAGCTAAACCTTGAGGTCTATATGTATTGTGTTCAGCTAATGTAAAACAATAATGATCCTTTATTCATCAAAATAAACACTTCTTCTATATTTCTCTAATTGATGTAAGATGCTGGTGAATCTAGTTAGGGGTTCATGGTTATGTTCATCTACAAGAGGTGTGTTATGGCCTAATTAAAGCATGGCCACTGGTGCCTTGTTGGGTCTATGCAGGAAGCTTTTGCTAATGGGCAGGCTCACTTCTTTGTGGTGGGCCTTTTCATAGTGACTTTCACAGCTTATATTTCCATGCACGTTTATGACTTTGAATATATTCTTCCATATTTTCATACTCCCCAACAATTTGCTGGCACATGAAAATCAGCTAAGGTATCCAACATTTTGGATTGGTATATTCATATCTGAACCATTGCTATTAATGAAATAATTACACATTCCATGTGTAGTGCTAATTTACTTTGGACACTTTTGTTGTGGATGTTATCAGCACAGAAGGTTTAGTTTGCGATAGTAGATGGCTCATAGGGTTGGTGTTGAGGTGCTTTGGCATTTTTCACTGTGTGGATGGAAACATCTACGTCAAAAAGCTTTGGTGTCAGATATTTGCCTGATTTCGGTGCATAGAGTGTGGTATTAGCAATTTCATTATACAAATCATTAATGCTGGCGAGAAAGTGCAGCCTTGCCTCAGCACTCTGTTGAAATGAATGTTCTTGATGTTTCGCCCTTTAAGCCTACGCTTATCAATGAATGCATTTGTGATATGAGCCAGACAGAATCTTGCACAACTGTATACGTTCGAGGATTTGGAAGGTGCGATGACTAAGCCTCCTGTGATGGTGTTACAGAATGTATGGCCCCAACTGAAAGCAATATTTGACTGTTTGCCTGACATGGGCCCATTTGAGTTCTACACATTGGGAGCATTATTCTTTTGTTATTTTATGTTTTGCATACACATAGCCATGTAAATGGCTTTATATACAATTAGAAAAGATCAATCAATCAACATCATCATGACGTACCACATAAAAAACAATCTTAAACTCACAGGATATAATTGAGAATTAATATTTTGTAACTGATTATGCTTTTTTTCCAGTGAAAGCAAACCAGTATTGCACAATTGTATTTTTCAGAGTTCCGTTGCTGTTTGCATAATCATTCGGAGGCACACTATTTTACAATTTTAATTAAATGTACACTCTAATTATAAAAACAGTGTGTAATATGATCACTATGCACAGTCTAGTTTTCATCCATTCAACCTTGCAGTCAATGGGGTACGTTACTATAAATGATCAGTGGCAGCACAGTCTTTGTTCAAGCGTGAGTGATTGTCATTACACACATCACAGGTGTTCTAGCCTCTCAAATCTTCAAGACTACAAATAAAACATCCAAAACCTGACTCTCCAGGAAGTGCAAGCGCTGTTCAAAAACAAACAAATGAAAGTTACATTGGTAATTGAAATAGAAACTCAGCAAAACCTGTCCCTGTGATAATCCGGATTGTATTTGCCTTTATGTAGCGCTTCATAAATGGTTTGTCCAACATGTCAGTACTGTGTTTATAATACCGCAGTCGATACTCACTTAACTGACCTCTGAAGGATGTTAGCCAGTAAGATAGCTCAGCCAGTTGAGCACTCGTTGCTGCAATATGTAGGTTGCAGGTTCAAATCCCAGCATTGCCAACGTATCCTTTCATCCTTTCGAGGTCGATAAGGAGTATCGAATTTGGATTGGTGATAATTGTGATAAATACATTCTATGTACAGCGCTTTCCCAAAAGCGCTATATAAATAACCATTAGATTAGATGTAGAATTTAGCCTGGAGTCTTTGCCTCTCTGCACTGTTGTACCATAACACTGGCATACCATTAGGTAGTAATAACTCCAGCCAGGAAATGAGGACTTTCATAAAACATCAAAAGACAATTCTGCTATCGAACCTCAAAACACACAATACCATGTAATTGGTTAGGTTTTTGTGATTTCAACTTTTAAATCTATATAGGATAGATCAAATGGCTAGACCTTAGAGAAATAATGAAAGGTGTATTCTATCACAATGCAGAAAGCTGCCGCATGGTAATGATTTCCATGCAGTTTTTTCACACATCGGCTGGATGTCACATACATTTTACTCTCTTGCAAAGGAGAAAAGTCATTTTTAATCTCCTAAAATCACATTTACTCTCAAAGTTTAAAAATAGGGAGTAAAATACTCCCGCCACAAAATCTTATCTGGAGCACTGTTTATGACGGCTTAATTTTCCAATTTAATGATCTAAGAATATCCCACTATTAAACTTAGTACTAGTAGATAAGCAGACAGTGATCTGCTCAATATCCTAACTATTTCAAAATGTTTTCAGCAGCCCCTTATAGGATATGAGAGGACGGTTAAATGAATGTAGACCCACCAAAGGTGCGCAGCGGTTGACTGATTTTATACCTTCTGTACAACAACCACTAATGCCCAGGGATAGAGAAGAATGTTCAAAAGCTATCCTACCATGCATCGTTCTGTCTCGTTCCAGAAATGGCTTTCGGCCAAATAAGGCCTTTATAATACTTCTATATACTTCTATATGCAGATGTGGCATGAAGAACAACACAAAACACAGTGGGATCTCACCCACAAGGAGAGCTGTTTCTAAGTGAACTGCAGATATCATTCATAGTAACGTGATGTTAGTAGCAGTGACTTCAACTAAATATTCCATGCTCTGACTGTGGTTAGCGGGTCTCAGAACTACACTAACCACAGTTAGAGCATGGAAGTGCCGCTCCCTGCCCCAGAAACACATTGAAGTGTAGACGCTGGTTAATCCATGTTGGATAAACATTTGTATTTGACACTGCTTTAACTCATGTTGGATAAACATCAATATTTAGTTGAAGTCACTGCTACTAACATCACGTTACTATGAATGATATCTGCAGTTCACTTAGAAACAGCTCTCCTTGTGGGTGACACTGTGTTTTGTGTTGTTCTTCATGCCACATCCGCACATATTAGTGTTTTATATGTTTTATGTGAGCACACTGTTTGATATATGTAAATTAAAATATGAAATTTATTCAGGATGCTGCCTGTTCAAAATTGGTACTATGTGCAAGTGCAGCCTATCCAGCCGTGATGTTGTACAATATATTGGTTCTGCTGATGACAGTGACACGGAGCATATACCTTTATGGAACAGGGAGCTGGGCAGGACCTGGAAGCTGGCTGCTGGAAGAGTTGGTGTAGCAACATTTACCTATAATCCATGGATTGGGTCCTAAAGGCCTCACAGATTAAGCTTCTTTATAGGACCTATTGGACACCAGAGCAGATGATCCCAGAGACACCTGTGTGATGATAACTTGTGCTGGAAGTGCCGGCAGGTTGAGAGGAGACATTAACATTGACTTTGCTGCAAAACAAAGGAGTTCTGGAGGGGCATGTCAGAGATATTGATTCTGGTACTGTGACTTACTATACTCCTGAAGGCTTCCCTCCTTGTTCTTGGGGATGATCACCTAAGTGAAGATTTGCATTACACAAACAAAACCTGGCTATTCCGTGGCTGCATACTGCCAAAGAAAATGATCCTACATGGCTGGAAATCACCAAATTGTTTTTGCATTGACGACTAGATCAATGAACTGCTAACCATGTAAACCTTTGAAAAGGTCATTTGCAAGAGTAGAGGTGAATTGGACAAGTTTGATGAGATCTGGGGTTTGTTGCTTGATGTGTATTATTAACTAGAACAAGAGATGGTAACATTACACCTTGCATCCTGCTTGATGCAAAAGTCCCTATATTTACTGTGTTTCCATTGAATATACATAGGCAGAAATACACGTTTTGTTTTGTTCTGTTTTGTTACTATGATGTATGAATTGCTGAAGCTCACCAATAGACTAATGTTTTGGGTATCTGTTTCTGCCCCTGTGTATGTTCATTCTCTGTTATTTGGCTCAACACATGTTGCTTTTAACAGTGTATTTTCTGTCTGCATTTATGAAATACAAATGAAATCAGAATTATTTAAAAACTGAGCATTTATGAGATGTACTCTTTCCTACCTGTCTTCTTGCAAGCCAATCTAGTGGTGGCCGTAATGTGAGATGATTCTGTGCCACCCAATGTTTTTATTTGGGCCTTCAGGTTGACCTGCGTACCAGTCGTGGTTCTCTTGCAGATGAGGCATCCTGTTTTGAACCAGATTAGTGCTGAGTTAGCAGTCAGTGTCATTTTTACAAGTTGGGGGTGATGTGGTCAAATTACCTTGAGATGCTGAGGAGGTGAGCAGCCGCGTGGTGGACAGCTTTGTGGTGGTTCATGTGAGTAGCTGGTAGCCCTGTGAGGAGGAAGTTAGCCTAGCTGATATGCAAGATTGCTGGGCCCTGAACCACTGTTTGTTGGTTCTGGAGTGGGATGAAAGGCTTGATATTGTGGAGTACAGAGATCTGATAGAGATCTGATTTTAGCCCTTTTTGCAATGTGCTGTTGGATTTATAGGTTGCTATCCACACTGAAGCCTAGGGATTTTACTGAGTGGATGAGTGGGGGGTTGAAACCCCTATGTCAATTGCATGCATCCATTTTTCACTGGTTTCCTGCTTGCAGAGGCCCAGGAGTACACATTTTGTCTTTGTGGGTTTAAGCTTTCAATAGACACCAGTCATCCATGTTTGAAAGGCTTCTAGGCATGAGCAAAGTCAAGTGATATCTGGTGGGACCTTGACCTTTGCGTACAACTGTGTATTTTCAGCATGCTGGTGTATCTTGATTTTGTGGATATCTCGGAGCGAGTCTAGCGATTCCATATAGATATAGAGGTTAAAGATGGCCAGGAAGAGAAAGGAGCCTATAAGGATCTCCACAAGTAACAAGCAGGGTCTGGACCTGAGGTAGCCCATCTGGGTAGTCTGGTTTCTGCCAAATAGTTAGAATGGGAACCATTTCAGGATGGCACTAGAGAAGCTGTCATGTGCAATTAGGATGAATAGTGTGTAATAGCTGACCATGCCAAATGCAGCCAAGATATCCAGGATGACATGCAGGCATGGGTAATCTTTATCAATAATCTGATAGTGGCTGTTTCAGTGCTGAATTTGGGGCAGAACCTGGATTGCTAATCCTGGAGCAGACTGAGTTGTTCAATTTTTGCAAGAGGTCCTCGAGTGAGAGGCAAGAGAAGTCTGTCATTGGTTGCATGGGCTGTGGTAGGTAATAGGGAAGAGGGTCAGAAGATTTGCTGCCCTTGATGTGGAGCCGGATGATGTCAATTTTGTTGATAAACGTATTGATAGCTTCACATTTCCCCTGGGGTTCTGGGATCACTGGGTCAGGTCTGGGGTTTTATCAGTGTTTGACTCCTGCAAAAGGGAATGTTCTCCTATTAGAGACTGCCATAATGGTGGTGGTGTAGTAGTAGGTGGTCGTGGCTTCGGATATCAGTGTCTGCGATTTGGATCACAAGGCCTTGATGAATAGAAGGTGTTACGATTTGTGAGCTTTGAGCCAGCATTTCTCAAGAACGCTAATGGACTGCTTAAGGATTTCATGTGTTTAGGAGCCAGAAGAGCAAATGAGTGAAAGTGGGTATGAGAACAGGGTGGGGAGGGAACAGTGAGGAGAACATGGGATGCATAATGAAGCGCGTGTGAAGGAGAATAAATAAATGTCAAGAATGAAAGCGGGTCCAGACCATGGACAGAGAGAAACCAGTGAGGGAGATGTAGAAATGCATGGATGTAGATGAAATAAAAGATGAAAACACGGAATTCAAAATAGAAAAAAGGGATGCAATGACAAATGCAGGAAGACAACCAAAAGAACAATAGTCAAGGCCTGAAAAAACATGCGCAATGATGAGAAGCTAATTTGCTTTGAAAGTGAGATACAGCCTGATTTTTAGATGTTTGTGAGGAATTGCCATGTGGCAAAGGTGTAGAAGCCCAGGCTTTTTTGTTTTGTATTCGTTAATACAATGATATGGATGATTACATTTCAGGTAGGGTAATCTGCTAATCAGATTTTCCTTTCATAAACTCCATGCCAATAACATAGCTACCAACTGTGCCCTGCTGAATCGACACCCGGATCTGCTGCACCTGCTCATTAGTGGCAGAGAGTAGGTTCAAGGTACACAGGTGCCCTCTTGACAGCTGCAGTGACAGCCAAGGCTCTGCACCGCAGGGACTGCATTTAAGATATGCACCCCATCCCCATAACTACATAACTATGAAAATACAATCCCGGTGTCATGTTAAACTGTAAATATAAGCCAAACCAGAGTGTTAGTTATGGTGACTAACGTCTCTCATGATTATCCAACCCACATCAATTTGATATCACGCATGTGTCAGCATTGCAAGCCCAGTTCATTTTCAGAAGTTTTATGTGTATTCCACCCAGCCACACTGTCCTTGCTGATACGAGCAAGGCTGAGACCCTGAGAATTGCCTTTTTTCTTCCTTTGTGTGGTCGGGTAAAACCCTCCCCATGGTGACAGTCATCCCACAGGAAGCAGTCATAGAACCAGAAATAAAAGGGCACACCCATTCACAAAAGGAGTAGCCTCACACCAGTGGGCTGCATACCACAAGGGCCTTTGATTCTATTGAGAAAGGAAGTGAGCAGGATTAGTGTAGCAAGTTGGAGCTCCTGACATCTGGAGGAAGCTACCACCATTGTGTTTCTCTCTGCTTCCATCTTTCCTTCCTGTCCCCTCCACTTCCTAAAGCACAAAGCATTTTTTGTGTGATGTCAGAAAGCACATTCCACTTGTTCTAAGGACATGGACTGGACCCTTAAAACATGCTTGCTTCTGACTAATAACCTGTAGACTTTTGCCTTTAAAAGGAGGGGTCCCCCACTCCTCCATTAATTCACCTCTGGATTTCAAATCTTCAAGGAGATTTCATTGGACCCTGTTAGGGGACCAATCCTTTCTAAAGTCCTCCAGTTGTGAGGCAATGGAGGGCATGGCATGAGGAATAAAGAAAAAAAAACGGATTGGTTCTGCAGCTTTTTGTTAATACAAGTGTTCCCATAAGACAGTGATTGCCTTCTTCATCTTGAATTTCGTTGGATCATTTACTTTGCAGTTTTCACTATCAGCTGTCTCAGAGAGGATTAAAAGGCGGCAGCAAGGCCGAGCATATAGCACATGTTTCCAAATTGAATGTGTACTGAGAATGATGAAGTTGGGATGAGGCTGGTCTGAGGGAGTTGCCTAATGGGGAGATATTGGAATCAATTTTCTGGCATCCAGGAGCAATAGGGCCACTCATCGCCTGTATGCTATTTATATTATAGGAGTGCTGTCTTCAGTGGCTTTTTTCATTCAGCCTTCATGGTCCTGGGAAGCCTTAGGCTTAGTTGGGTGGTGAAGGGTGAGGTTCTCTCTGATTTTATGGAAGTCTCTCTGCTTTTATGGAACGTGTAAGGTGTCTGTAGAGGTTGTGTGGTCTTCAGCAGACTGAACTGCGGTACATTTTAGAGACAGAATTGGCAATTAGTTTTGACCAGGGTCTGAGGGCCTTGCAGCACAACAATAGCTCCTAAGGCTGACCGGTATTCCTATTGATGACATCAAATACCTAGAACAAGATCGATGAGATAGAAAATCGCTATCTGTCGAACACCAGTTACGTAGATCTTATCTACCACTATTGTTTTCAAGCTTAACTTTAAGAGCTAAAGCTGTACTCTAAGGACGTAGGGTGCCATCCGTATCTAGGTGAATCTACTCCTCTCCAGCTCATGTTTACCACATTATATTCTTAAGGTAATTAGGACATGTTTCACATTATGAAAGGCAAGCCCGGAATAGCCCTTATTATTGGACTTGATATAATGGCTTAGGTTTCTCTCCCCCACGTACTATTTTGTTTTATTTGTCATTGTTCCCAATTCATCTCTAGACATGTCACTCCTGCCATCCTTTCACCTCACTCAATTGTGGAAGCTGCTCTATTTTCCACATCCTGCCCCAACAGCTTCCTGGCCCTCTGCAAAAGTCTGTCTGTATCACACTGTCGGTGGTATTCCTGTCGGCAAGTTTCTCTTATCTATGAAGGACATTACTGCTCCTCTTCATGCCTTTACTACTTTCTTCCCATGGCTTAGGTAATGCCTATTTGCCCCTATTAATAATTAGAAAGATGTCAAGCCATTGAGTTCTGCACATATGGAATTGCGGTCCTGCCTCCAGTAAACCTAATGTAATTTCATCACTTACAAGGTTGGATCTGCCCTGACGTAGAACTCTGGTTGCTCCCGTAATCTTCTACTTTAAATGCTGATTATGATACCTTCTCATCCCCACTATTCAACAGTCATCTGCTGATCAACCCTTCTTCCTTCTCAGTCCTTCACGTAATGCTAGGGCCTCGCTCATCTCGTTCACACTGAAAATATACCTCACCTTAACCTTGTTCAAGGGGGTATGCATATCATTCTTCGCTGGTTAGTGGTTAACTAGATATTACCTGTCTGGTTCTTTTGGGTTCTTTCAACGTTGACTCTCGTCAGAGGACAGCATGTGAGAGAAATGCTGGCACACACATGTGCATATATATATTCACTAACAAAAAACGTTGCTATCTGTGATGTAATCTTTGATGTCATGGGTGTTAGTCCTTCCAGTGCACAGTGGTAGCATGAGCTATGGTTGCTTAGTTTACCATAACTGGCGAATTTCTGTTTTTTTTTGGTTTTACCTGTAACCATAACGTCCCTGTAACAACGTTTTTCCATTGAATTGCATAGGTTTTTGCTAGTGCAAATTTACCATAACGTCCATTTAACAACGTTTTTTGTTAGTGAATTTCATAGATTTTTATTAGGGCATTATAAACATAGCGTTGCGTTAGCATAGTGTATTTAACAATGATGCTATGTTTGTAGTACCACACCTTCACCATAACGTCCCTTTAGCAATATTATTTGTGGCTGATTATGATATGAAGCTCCTTTCAGAGTGTCACAATGTAAGTGACAATGAAGGGAGGCAGTGCGACACGCATCGGATACCTGCCACACAATTGTATGCTAAATGGAAGAAACTGTGGTACTGTGGAAAACACTGCAGGTCGAAATGTGTGGCTGTTGAAAAAGATGGTTCTGTGTGTTGCAGTGTGTTTTCAAGAGCACAAGTGTGCAACAGCAAGCACAAACATTATTCCTATACTTCCAAAAAGGCAAGAAGGCAATGTGTGTAGAGCGTGCACAAATTGCAAATGCAGTAATATCAACAGGAATTCTATTTGTGGGGGAAAGTGTTTGTGCTGTGAAACCATAGATTACCGCTTGTGCAGTACGACAATGGCACAAGTTGTAAAAAGCAAAAACAAAGAGGTGATGGCTGGAAGGTTTAGAAAGAATCGTAACCACTGGCATTGCTCTGGGCAACCCTCCAGACCACCGTTCTTCACCTGCCAAGCCATTACGGAAGGGGAAAGACCATATGCAAATCAGGCTTGGCCCCACCCCAAAACCTTCCACCCATCACTTTTGTGTTCACAGTTTGTCTCACTATGTGAGAGAGGGTATGCCCAGACGTGGGTCCCTTGCTCGCTGCACCATAGGGAACCAAGCTGCACCTCACTGAGGAGGCACAACAAGGCCGAAACATGTCTGGGGTTGCTTGCGTTTCCGTGCAGAGGGGACCTGGCCTAGCAGTTCGGGCTGGGCTGCTACCATTGGTGGCAGTACCAGACTGATTTGCATATGGCTGGACCCCTTTTGCAATGGCGCAGACGGGCTAAAAAACGGTGGTGTGGAAGGTTGCCCAGAGCAACGCCAGTAGTACAGATTCATTCAAAACCTTCCACCCATCACTTTTGTGTTCACAAGTTGTAAAAAGACACAAACACACTTCTTCACAATGTACCACGCTTTCTCCATTTCCAGACCAAATTAAAAGAATGCTCCTACATGGGTGTCTGCATAATGGGATACACAATTATGCAGGAGATTGGAAACAGAAGCATTACCTGGCCTACTGCTTCCCTCAGCACAAACGGCACTGAAAATCGTGTTACATGGTGTACATTTGTCCCTCCACAGTAAAAAGCAATAATGTCATTGTGATAGAGCATCACCAAAGTCTCACACAGACAAACCAAAAGCAATCACTTCAGTGTAACTGCTTCATACGCATACAAACCCACATGATACACTCCACACAACTTCCACCAGACTCTGGTTTCCATGCACTGTCAAGTAATGTATGTACAAATTACCCACAATGCATACGCTGTGGCTTGTGCAAAAAACAGCCATAAGCTCAGCCTCAGCATTTAGGTCGACAAATATATTGTATACCACAGTTTGTGCATGCACTCCACACCCAGAAAGCTTATTGCACAATCTTGTGTCCTCCACAGTCCCAAATGTAAGGTGACCATGTGGAAAAGGGGCATATATTGCACGTGTAACCCTGCAACTGTCGCGATTTGCACAGACTTTTCCAGGTGTGTGCCCACAGGAGTAGGGGAATAAATTTCAACCAGGGAAGGGGATGTCCTTTTTAGTGGTGGCTCCAAAAAAAGTTTTTAAACAACTTCTACATTAATAACTCTTTTTTGGGGCTTTTCTAATTGTTTTTATTTGTTGCACTTTGCCTCACATTCTAACAATATCGTCTTCAGTGCAGCCTGTAAATTGCAAAACCAAATATCATTGCCACTGTGCGACAATGAAATGCCATTTCCATTGAGAAGGTGCAAATATCGATCACCAACATTGTCATTGTCAAAGGAATACATCCGAGCAGCATGCAAAAAGGTACACATGCTTCTGTTGATAAGACACCTTCCCATCTCTGGTTGCCGACCACATTCATTGGATAGTTATATACTGGACTTGGTGATATACATGAGAAAAGCACCTTCGGAGTGACAAAAATGCATTGCACTTCTTTCATCATCTTTTTCAGTTCACGGTAGACACTTTCACAAGCTATGAAACCCAAAAGCAATGCTCCATAATGTACTACCACAACGTGTACAGTACCAAAACTGGCCAATCGTAGACACTCTGCAAGCAAATGGTCGATATTACAGACATTAAGGCCTCTTTCCACGGCATGCTGGAGAAGATCTAGCACAAAGCGATCACCCACTATGAAAACTGTATGTCTGGCCATCTCTGCCTTTCTCAGTACACAGAGTAATTAAACAAAATATGGCTGCCGTTTCCTGTGACGCACTCTAACCACCTGATTGGACAATTGCAACAATCGCATTTCCATTGGCCAGCATGGTTAAAAGCGCAGAATGTAGCAGGTGTGAATGCGCAAAGTATCGTAAGGGCCGCGCCCAGTAAATCATGACCAGTCCTTCTTCCCTTTCCACTATCCTCTCCCCACCACGCCCTTCTTAGGTATTAGCAAGACTTCAGCAGCTTACAATGTCAGCTCTTCACAAGACTTCATATGTACTGTTACAAAATCAGCCTGTTATTGGAAAGCACGTCCAGTGGAAATTTCATTGAAACACTGCATGAGTTATACATACACATTCATCCACATAAGCACCCTTCACCACAAAAGAAAGGTATGGACAGATTTTTTGTAGTAAGTGCACAACTCTGTTATAAGTGGCTCTGTGCACGATATCTGCCTCTAAGCCTCCATTACGTGTTTAAAAAGCATACTGATATTCCTCCCATATCCTTCCATAAAGTAGCAATTTGTTCGTATGTGCGTGCAACATTTTCATTTACCCATAGAATACACTATATTAGCGAAGTATGAACTCTGTTCTTTCTTTCCGACAATGCTACAAAAATGTTCCCCACTAACCCACCTACTACATAACTCAAAAAGAAGGCAGTAAATCCACCACTAAATGTCTCTTAGCAACCTACAGTCACTTTCCAAAAGGTCAGTCTCTGCACGGATGTGGTGCCCTGTACACTGCACTGTTGCCACAGGCCCTTTTTAAATCTGCCAGCTTCCACTCTGCACCCTCAGCAACTTATCTGTAAGAGGAGTGTGCAACTTGTCCTTGGCCTGGATGCCAGGGATCCTATCTCTGCTAAACTAAAATGTCTGCAATACCTCACAGTAGCTGAAAACAACAAACTAAAAGCCCTGTGCATTATACAGTAGGTCTTCTGGTCCCTGGACCTCAATACCTTGCACTGTGACTTCCTAATTATCTGCTTGCTCCATCATCCCCCTCATACACTCTTAGGGTCAGTTGCTTCTACACGCAATCACATGTTGGTAGATATGTTTCTTCTGCTGTGACCTCCCTGTGCAACACGCTCTCTGTCTCCCTGGACCTTGAGGAGAAGCATCGTAGGGTCTGAAAGCACCTGAAAACCTTTCTATGTGCTTCTTATTTTTTCCTTCCTTTCCCCTACTCACATCCTGGCTGAAAAGTATTGTGCACTGCTTTCCTAACCACCCTGTAATCTGTGCCCCAGGCTACATCCCTCTCTACAGTTCCACCCCTCCACTGGCTTTCTAACAACCCCCGCACTTGGGAACTGTTTTCTATAACCCTAACCGTGCAGCCACCACTTCATGTCTACACTTATCCTTGTACTTGCCAGCACCAGCCGTAGTTGCATGTATTTAAATGTTTTATTGTTCCCATGTACTGCACTTTGCCCTCCCCCTTCCCATTCACTTGCACACTCTCATTGTCAGCTGTCCTAGAGGAATCAATGTCTCTGTGTGGCCTCCGTTCCGCCTCCCTTTCCTCTGCGCGCCTTCACACACTTGTATGTAGGCAAGATACAAATGGCACAAAATACCATAGCACATCATATCATATAATACACACACTACACTCATAACAACATGATGCCTGCTACGTACCTTGTAAACTTCAGAATAAGGTCTTTCCATTGCAATGCATGCCTTATAAATGTCGGAAAAGTGAACCCACAAAAGCAGCAGTAAATGAATATTAGCAACTTTAAGCAAGTGTGTGCAGTGCATACATACACACTGGATTCATGCCCCTTACCTTGCACACTTTCACCATACCCTCCTACATGTATTGGTACCAACAAACTTTCTGTCAAGGTGTTTATGTACACAACACAACCACCCACCACATTGCCCAATGGCTTAGCCTCCACACCGCCAATGCAATAAGTGCCATCCTAAAAAGAGCCGGAAATGCCACATCTAATCCTCAAAGTGCTGTGAAATCCATTACCGCGCATTACCGTGCTACAAACTGGAGGGGGAGGGGGTTCAGGGGATTTTGGGGTTGTTTGTTGGGGGGGGTGGAATGTGAAACGGTGGGGATTGTGTCTTTAGGATTGTCTTTAAAAGCACCTATATATTGTTATCCTTTTTATCGAGTCTTTGTCATGTACGTGCATTCATACAGTTTTTGTTCCTTATTTTTATTTCTTTTTCTCACTGCCTGTTTGCTTCTGCTCCTCACATTTTTCTCGCCTGAACATGAACGCTTATCTTACATTTCTAAAGAATTCTCTGCAACGCTTCATGCAGAGTGGCAAACACAACAGCATTGCCAAAGAAGGTAAACAAAAATGCAATTTCCTTGAAACCATTGGAAATCTAGCTGGTTACTAATGCTTTCATAGTCCATGCAGAACATCCCTGCACTGCACATAAAGTCGCACATGCTAGGAGAGCCATAATGATGGTTTTCCACCTCCCCCAATTATGGGAAAGAATTGTGCTTTTGGAGGGGAGTTGGTTCCTGGTCACCTGAATAGAAAAAATTGTGCTATCACTACAGCTACCAGAATCCCTTGAGACTGAAATTGAAACGAATCAGTAACACCTGAAAAGAAAGACTGCCTCCCTGAAGATTATTAGAGACATGAAAGAGCTTGGAGGAGAAGATCGGCTGAACTGCATCAGGTATATATGACTGGGAACTAGAGTGCGCGCCTCACCTTCCTTTTTCTATATAATGTTACAAGAGTCCTGGGCTCCAGAGGCCGCGACACCGGGGTTACTATGCCCCACTTAGGAGAGCCATAATGATGGTTTTCCCCCCTCCCCCAATTATGGGAAAGAATTGTGCTTTTGGAGGGGAGTTGGATCCTGGTCACCTGAATTGAAAAAATTGTGCTATCACTACAGCTACCAGAATTCCTTGAGACTGAAATTGAAACTAATCAGTAACACCCGAAAAGAAAGACTGCCTCCCTGAAGATTGTTAGAGACATGAAAGTGCTTGGAGGAGAAGATCAACTGAACTGCAGCAGGTATTTGTGACTGGGAACTAGAGTGTGCGCCTCACCGTCCTTTTTCTACATCATGCTTCTGTTTATCCTTCATCTCCTGACCTCTTGCTGTGCACAATTTAGACAAGCATTCTCCCATTGTCCCCTTGGTGTCATCGATGAGAAAATCACCTCTGCAGTAGGATACATCTGCATCATAGCTGTCATCAACTTCTTTAAGTAGGCCAGTAAACGAGAGAACGACATGTGCGCAAAATGTAGTCCTCCAAAATGCACACCATCACATCTACATTACCAACAGAAGCCACATATTTGCAAAGGAGATCCATGCACACAAAATCCCACTCATAAACTGTGCCTCAAAAAGACTGCATTCCTTCCAACTGAAAGTCAGTATCGAAGCCTCTTTCCACGGCATATATGTGCAGATCGTGCACAAAGGTATCACCGACTATAAGCACTCGCCGTCTGTCCATCTCTGCCAACCTCACTGCATCGAACTTTGGGTGAATATGTTACTACCCCTTCCAGTCAACCGCACCCTCGAATCCTCATTGGAGAATCCCCCCAGTTCCATTTGCGAAACCTCCATGTGCAGAATGCCATTATGTAGCATGTGCGCATTTCCAGCTACAGCTAGCGCCACACCTCAGTAAAACAGACACAATACCTCTTCCCTTTGCACTCAAACTTTACAACACTAACTTAGTGATGCCTACTGGCGAAAATACAATTTCAAAAATGCCTGCACCAATCACATACTGAATATAGGCATTGCACACTATAATTTCTGTTCACAACTCCATATTTCCTGTTACACACTCTGAGAGCATGTTCCCTTTCCTTCCAAAGGCCCCCCACCAAAAACATTTCCTACAGGATGCCCTATTTCAGCATCTAAAATGATCCTGTGGTGCACCCAGCACACCTTTGATCATGCACACAACAGTCCACTCTTGCCCACACCCAGAACAACACGATGAATCCATGCATGCGACCATGTGGGCAGCTAACATTCTGCAAAAACTTAACATACGTAGCGGCACTTCAACCCAACTCCCTCACACCATAAAACACCAATTTATGAAAACTTGTCGGAATTAGCAGCATCCACAAATATACCACAGCCTCCATCACCCCTACCCGCTGCCATTCACAAAATAATGTGTCACTACCAACCAAACCACAACATTTTCACAACATTGGCCGTACTTCAACAAATCTGCACACATCCTAGTATGTAACCCATACAAACTACACTTTAACCACGCCCTCTGCTATACTGCCAGTATGCACACACTGTACACAGTACCCACACTGCACGACTTTTCATTGCAACCTCTGCAATAGCCTCGGCATTGCACACTATAATTTCTGTACACAACTCCATATTTCCCGTTAAACACTCTGAGAGCACGTTCCCTTTCCTTCCAAAGCCCCTCCACCACAAACGTTAACTACAGGATGCCCTATTTCAGCATCCACAATGATCCTGTAGCACACCCAGCACTCCTTTTGCCATGCACACAACAGTCCACCCTTGCCCACACCCAGCAAAACACTATGAATCCATGCATACAACCATGTGGGCAGCTAACATTGTGCATAAAGTTAACATACTTAGCAGCACTGCAACCCAACTCCCTCACATCATCACACACCCATTCATGAAAACAGGTCGCTATTAGCTGCATCCACAAACATACCACAGCCTCCATCACCCCTACCTGCTGCCATTCACAAAATATTGTGTCACTACCAGCCTAACCAAAACATGTTCACAACATTGGACCTACTTCATCAAATCTGCACACAGCATAGTATACAACCCATACAAACTACCCTTCAACCATACACTCTGCCATACTGCCAGTATGCACACAGTGCACCCAATGCCCACACTGCGTGACTTTTGATTGCACCATCTCCAATCACACATCCACAACTTTACCATCTCCTACCAGCAACCTCACCGGCAGAACCAACATGCACACCTAGCACCTCACCTCTGCTGCTCTATGACGTCTGAAATATACTCCACAACCATTCTTTACAGGTCACCACCCTCTACCACATACAAAGGCAAAGTTGCATTAGGGGCATGTGTTTCCTCAAGTGCTAGGCTCTTCAATACATGGCCTATGGACTTCGGCCATTCACCCAATATGCTAGGCCTTCAACACAGGCACTGCAACATAATGCCACCATGCATGTGACCATATCACCAACTACCCCTATCCACATACACACCACTTCCACCAGCACTCTTACCCAACCTGTACACGCACCCACCAATCACATACTGAACCTCTACATTGCACCCAATTACGAAAACAGGTTGCGATCTGGAAAATCTACAAACACACCACAACCTCCACCACCCACACCCATTCACAAAGTACTGTGTCACTATCAACCCACCCTCACCTTTTTCACCACAATGGCACTACTTCAACAATTCACCATAGTTACCAAGCACATTGAAGGTGCACTTCTACCATATCCTCTTCCATACTAACAGTATGCAAACCCAGCATCCAGTTCCCACACTGCATTACTTTTCACAGCACCATCGCCAAGTTCACATCAAAAACTTTACCATGTTATAACTGTGTGCTCACCTGCAAAACCAAACATGTATGCATGTCATCTCACTTCTCCTACTCTATTGCATCTGAAATAGGATCTACACCCACTAATTACAGCTCACCACCCGCTAACTGCTGCACAATCCAAAATGCAGTACTGCCGAGTGTATTGGAAACTCCTAGCCTCTTGAGTGCATGTCTAGGCCTTCAACACTCTCACTGCTACAGAATGGCACCATCCATTGCACCATGTCACCAACTTTGACTATCCACATACACAGCACTACCACTATCACTCCTACCCAACCTGCGCAGTGCCATGCAACCAAGCAGAGTGAAGGAGTACTTCTACCATATCGACTTCCATACTATCCGTATGCAAACCCAGCACCCAGTTCCCACACTGCATTACTTTTCACAGCACCATCACCAAGTACACATGAAAAACATTACCATGTTATAAATGTGTGCTCACCTGCAAAACCAAACATTTACGCATGGCAGCTCACTTCTCCTACTCTATTGTATCTGAAATATGCTCTACACCCACTATTTACAGGTCACCACCCGCTAACTGCTGCACAATCCAAAATGCAGTACTGCCGAGTGTATTGGAAACTCCTAGCCTCTTGAGTGCATGTCTAGGCCTTCAACACTCTCTCTGCTACCAAATGGCACCATGAATTGCACCATATCACCAACTTCGACTATTCACATACACAGCACTACCACCAGCACTCCTACCCAACCTGTGCACTGCCATGTAACTGTGTAGCAACACATTGCACCACTTACCATAATGTAGAAAGAAAACACTCTCTCCTGCACCCCTCTACACATTCATTCACATACCATGCTCGTCCCGACTTGCATTCCCAAACTATTGTGTCACAGACAAACTACCCCCAATCGGTTCGCAACCTATGTCATGTGCACTTCATTCCCCTTCTAAAATTGCTATACCACCACTCACCACGTAAAGATGTCTGCGCAAACAGGTCGTGGCACAAGCTATCGGGCCGTTACAACACCTGCCTCCAATCACCACACAAAGTAGTCGCCTGTCTAGCTAACTGCGACTTGACTGGCACGCCTCCATCTTCTTCCACCTACCTACTTATGTCACATGAACCACTTCTCACACCCCCACCCGTTCCTTCCTTTATTGCCACCAACGCATTCCATACCGTACATTTTCCAGACCCTTCCGCTGATGCACTGTCCTCCGATACACTTTGGCGGATTTCCTAAAAAATGTTGATGCACACCACGCTTCCCTGGAGCCAACCACCTGCCGCATCCAAACTTCTCCGACAGCACGCCGTACCACCAGCCAATGACATGTCTGTCCACGGAGCGAATGCGGAAATGGGTCCGCAGATATCACTACTTTTCTGGGACGTACATTCCAGTTCTTTGGAATAAAAGTAGTGGTTGGATTTCCACCAAACACACAAAGGCACGCTTTCTGACCCAAGCCCTCGCTCCTGCCCATTCGGGCTGTAGCTGTGCATAAGATTTTCCCCATTCAGTCTATGGAAAAAAAATATGTGGGACCCTCCCTATAACTATACCCTCGCCCGTACCCCGCACAAAACCTCGCCCAACTTGGTGAAAAAATTCAAAGCTGGCCATATACTTTTTTTGCAAAGTTTGATGAGGATTCGTCCAGGGGGAGTGAAGGTATAAGCCGCCAAAAAAGTGCTATTCCTATGAGTTTAGCAACTTAACCATACCTACATGGTCGCTACCGCGGGTCGTGTAATAAGCAGGACTAGGCCTGCAAAATTAACAGGAGCCTTCAGTAGGTTGAACCTTCTTTATTCTTTCCCTGTGGTGAACTGCCACTTCCCAGGCTTCCAACTGCACATGCGTGAAACGTCGCGCATGCTAATTGGCCCATGTGACGGAGCTGCGAGTCTCTGTGAACGGTGTCCTTGCCAGGAAACTACATTACCTTACTGCCTTTAATGTCTGGAACTAACCTCTGTGGTCTTCATCAATAGCTTCATGTATTTTATTGCGCATGAGTCTTTCATATATTTATTTAATTGTTTTTTCATAACGCGTTTAATACCTAAGTTTGGTTTCTAAGCACGAATCCGAGATTCAAAGCTCTGTTGCTCTGTGCAGTCTTGCTTCCAAGACAAGCACGTTGCCCCTGTGCTATCCTCTGTTCACCTCTTTACTCATAGAGGTCTCCCATTGGACAGCCAGCGAGCTATGCTTGCATCAGACTTCTCTGCAACGTTACTGAAATCCCACTATTTGTGCTGCATATGCAACCTGAAAGAAGAGGCCACTATGCCATACGTGTTACAGCAGTGAAGTGAGAGGTGTGACTCAAAATTGGAAATTGCTTCACTTTGTGGTTGAATGTAACCCCACAATTCCAATATGTGCTTAAAGTAACACCCAGCAAAATATCAACTCCCTTAGGGCGGATATGTTGCCACATCTCACTCACTGATTCCGACACTGTCCCTCACTTACGTGGGATCTGGCTTCTGAACTCTACACTAAACCATCACCCAGACTGGAACAGTCATTACTGTAACCCTCCAGCCAGTCCTCACTGTCTGCCCTGTTCCCCTCCGAATGGGAAATGTCCTACAGTGAAATTGTGTGAAAAAATGACTGTATTCCAGCCATAGTTCATAGGATAAGAGTCGTTTCAAATTGTATGCTCCACCCAGCACTAATACTAGTGCAGTAGTGATCTGGTCATAATGTGAAAATGGCCCCCAAATGAATTTTACATCTCTTTCGCCTCTTGTGATAGCATCGACCAAGGGCAGGGTATTCTCTCTGGGTATGTGTGAACATAGAATCATCCAAATAACATAAATACAGTGGTACCAATATAAAATGGTTCCATGTGTTAATATCCCCACAAAGATATTGCCATACAAGAATATCGCCATATTTTTGTGGCAATATTAACCCATGGAACCTGCGGGGAACACCCCTGCAACCACCATATATGTATAAAAGGAGCGGGGGACACCCCCAAAACCCCCGGTCCCATTTACCCATAAATTATCCCCACTAATAATATCACCTATGGCCTTACTCTACGACCATATATATGACGATATTATTGGTATGGATAACATTACCTGATACCTAAAAAATCAGTCTCCACACAGCAGTCCTATCAATGTAGATACTTTACTCAAACACAAACAAGTGATCAAAAACACTAAAAAATCCCACTCCTCCAACACAACTACACAGATCAAGGAAAACATATATATATCTGTTTATGACTGTATAAATAGCAGGAGGGAAGAAAAACAAAAATAAATGCAGAAATTCAAAATGATTACTTTAAAAAATATAGTTTACTGTAGCGCATGGTAGGCTAACTGTTCCTAGGTCCCAAGGTATAAACAGTATGTGGACAGAATTTAGAAAAGCTTTTTTAGACACCTATAGACCACTCGCAACTTTATATTAGTCTATTATCGAGGCTTGACAGAGTCGAGCCATTCTTCTTATCAATTTTCCAATGGCGAGAATCAAAAGTTTGATGATGGAAAAGCAGGCAATCTGGTCTTGCTGGTTCGTGCAGAGAGACAGCCTCCAAGCTACATGATCAGTGGCATCCACTTCACACAATCACTGGATTCTCTGGGCAGCTCCACACGGCAGAACATGGCTCTGTAAGTCATAAGCATAGTAAGTCAGTTTGCATCATTCACACAGCAGGATTTCAATATCATCTCAGTTGGCTCAATGTGGATCAAATCAGGAAATGCTGCAAACAGCATGGTCAAAGCCAGCATTTTAGGGCTTAATACACAATGGGTCCTTTCACCAGACCCCTTGAAGGAAAATTAAGAGAAACGTCTGTTTCCCAGTTGTAGTGCCTCACCTACTCACTAAACTGAGAAGCAATGCATCTGGCCAGTTTAAAGCAGTTATAGAACAGATTTTTTAGATGTTCTTTTTCAGGACACTGTACTGCCTTTCCTCCACCCCATTGCCTGTGGGTGATAAGGACAGTGAATATTTAACACATTACAAAGCTCCTGAATTATTCTCATGTGAAGCTGGTGTTCCATGGTCACTATTTATGCTCACTGGCCCTCCAAAGAACCTGATAAACTTGCACACTAGGACGCTTACCAGAATCATCCAAGTACCATTGAGTTGGTGAAACGTGCATCTGCTTGATGATGCCATGCTGCAACACTGTCTGCATTTGGTAAAGGTTGTGAGCACATCTATTCACAGGTTCAGCACACATTGACAAAGAAACCTGAAGTGCTCAGTCATTCTCTTCAAGCCTAGCAGCTGGATGTCCATCCAGAACCATCCTCATATGCATTTCCTAGCAGCTAGGACACAAGGTCCCTTTGAGGTGTTACTAGCTACCAACACAGTAGTGCACTAAAGTCATATTTCAATCTGGATAAACTCCAGCTTCTGCCAGCAATGCTGCCATCAGCTGAAGTGGTGTCTGCTAATGCCGTTTCTGGCAAGGGGAGTATCATTTTTGTTTTTAATTTGAACCCTGAAGGCCAGTTCAGCGAGAGATTATAGATGTTTATACAGTAGCGGCAGAGCAAGAAAGAAACTGGCCCTGGTCGGATAAACAGGCTACTGCTGTTTGGGGATGTGTGTGATTATACCACAGCAGAAATGTATGAATTCGAAGTTTTCGAATCCGAAATATCCACAGGGGTGTATTCCTATATTGGATTTCCCACATCCCCTTACCTGCTCCCTCTACTTCCCCCCTATTACCTGTTAGTGGCACACTTCGCTGTGTGCCGCCGTCTCCTTGCAACGCCAGTTCCCTTCACTTAAGTGGACAGAAACTGGTGCTGCAGGGTCTCCTTTTTTTAATTTTATTTTTAATCTTTACTTCCTAGCAAGTTGGGGACACAACCACCGGTCTGATTATAGCAAACAAGGGTGCAGGGCACACCGCTGCAACCCCTGGTCCCCTTGTTCACTATAATGGGCATGTGCGTGGTAGAAGTGTGTCACATTTTAGACTGTACGAAATCTTCGTACAGCTGAAATTCGAACAGGTCTACCATATGTTTATTTTTTTCCAACATTTTATATGCATGCTGTTCTAGTGTTTGGCAGTGAGGTGACTGTGGGACTGTGTAATTGTAGTCTGGAGTTAACTTCTACTTAGCAATATTTCCTGGAGTCATTGAATAGAGGAAACCAAATGATGCCGGCTTTCAGAACTCTGCCAGACTTCTGTATGACCAGGAAACCTAGGCTTTGTGAAAGCAGTAGCAATTTCAGAATATGTCAAGAAAATGGTGACACCAAAACTTGAAAACATTTCTCCAATAAATTAGCATACCATCTGCAAAACAAAGTGGGTGTCTGAGACCAACACGGAAATCTAATTTGAACTCTTATTGTTTTACCGAACCGTATTTTCTAGAACAAGAAAAAGTGGGCGTCCCATAGATTACTGATGGAACCATGGTAGTGGGAGAAGAAGCAGTGATGGAGAAGGCGTTCTTCAGGGTGAGTTGTTTTGTCACATGCAATTGCTGTAGCTAATATCGTCTGTAATAACTCCAGGTTTTTTTTGTGCCAAATAAGGAACAAAATGAGCCCAGTGGAAAATGTAACGTACTTAAGCTAAAGGTGCACACCAGCTGAAAGTGGAACAGATTTGCCTTGGTAATGGCAAATTGCCTGTCTGAATAAATTTCTTATTAAACATGTCCTTTATGCCCCCTCCCCACCCCCAGGGTCAACCTTTGAAAACCTATACTGTAATAAATGCACAGAAGATCTGGCATTAAGCTCTAGAAAATGGTACACACTCACTGAGCTAGACAATAGTCAACGCCATGTTAGGATCAATGCAATTCTTTGTGCCAATACTGAACTAAACTAACTGTCTAAAGCATGTCTAATTTGTCCAATGTTGTAATTGTTCTCCAAAACCAACAATATACCTGAATCAAAGAAGGGTATTCTGATAGTCAAAGGGTGGAAGCAGAGAGATCTTAAATGTTCTATATTGAATGGGGTCTATTCAATTGCTTTTGGTAGGAATGTGTTCCACAGACAGATGCATGAGGTATGTTTAAGTCAATTGGAGAAAGCTACATGACTAATAACCGGGGCACAGCTGTCAAATATAGATACTGGCACAGGACACCTCTGTGTAATAGAGGATTTAGGCAGCATCACACAAAATGTGATAACAGGTCTTACATTTAATATCACAGTTAAGGGCTGAGGAATCAAATGGGCTATTTCAGTACAGAAGGTCAAGATTGCCTAAATGAACAGTTGATATCGATTCAAGATGATATCAAGGACCAGGCCTAGTCAGAAGCACTGGATGAAGATTCTGGGACAGTGGCTGTGCTTTGGACCTGGTGGTTCCTATGGAAGATTTCTGGTTGGCAATGCGACTTCAAGATCTAACAGTATGTCTTTGCACTCAGATGGATATACTGTGTCAAGTAACCCAGATATTCAAATTGACCGATTCGTATATGTTGCCTGTACACATTGCCATAATTATTGCCACCGTGATTACTTTCTCCTTATGTTGGTACTACTCTTTAAAAAGTTGTAGCAATAACAACTATGTGCATGCATCAAAGATATTACCCATGCTCATAAGTAGTATGACAATTGAAGTTTAACAACAGGTTGAATATGATTCAAATGTAAAAGATGAAATATAAAAGATAGGGCCTCATTAAGAGTGTGCGGGTGCAGAAATAATTGGCTGGTATTTTTGTATACCGGCATGATTCCACAGCGCACACTTGAAGTTTTCCAGCGGGGTGCATGGAATAACCAGCAGTTCCGAGCTGCTAGTAATTCCAGGACCCTACAAGCAAAAAACGCTGGTATTGCCGGTACTGGTAATAACGGGAATTCCCCAAAGAGAATTCCCACCCTTACCGGCACTTGGAATCTGCCAAAGATTCAGGCAGACTGAGCTCCAGTAACAGTAATTCCATTTGGTGGTATTCTGCCGGTAACACTGGCAGGATACCACCAAACAAGTAATCAGGTCCAATGTCTGTAGAGTACATGTAGAGAAACGTGGACTTTTTGCGATTGGAGCAGCAGGTCATTTTCTTTCCACTGGGGGTGAGCCAGTAGCATGGCTAAGCTATTCTGGTGACTGTTTTATTGGATCCCACCCCATTGGACTCCAACATTCAATTGATCCTTTATGTTCATATACGAAAAAGAATAATCTAAAGATCAACATTAGTAAAACTAAAGTTGTAATTATTGGAGGAGAAACGAGGAATACAAGCTCATTTAGGTGTATAATTGATGGGAAACCTCTTGCAGTAGTAGAGAAATATGTATACCTTGGGGTTCCAGTCAAACATCATCCACAACATAATTTATATGGTGATTTTATCATGCACAAAGTTTTAAAAATATGGTTGGTTTAAAAAAAAATACATTAGTAATTAGGGTGGTTTTAATGTGAAAGGCCTCATTTTTATTTATAGGACTATTTGGCTTCTCTATGGTCTCTCTGTACTCCACGAATCTAGTATGAGGTGGTTGGAGAAAGTGGAAGGAAAGCTTCTTAGATCCATGCTTGGAGGACCATCATCGGTACCTGTCGAAGCTCTAAGATTAGAGGGTGGCCTTCCCTCTCCGAGATCATTATGGCTTTTACAAAAGTTTTAACTGGTATTGGCATTATATTCACTGCATCAGATGGCAGATCGAAAATTGGGATTAATTGCCAAACAATATAATCTGGCACAAACTAACCTATTTTTGTTGGAGCTTCGGACAACGGTAATTAATCACTTGAATAATATCGGGCTAACTATTGAGCAACTGGTAGATCTCCCCAATGCATTCAATATTATGAAAAGAAATACTAACATCTGAGATGTACATACTAATTTGACCAATCTTCCCAAAAAGAAACATTATGCAATATATAGTCGACCAGGCTTTTGCTCAATTCATTATGTATTTATTTAACTAAATCATGCTGCAGATAATTGAAAAGATTCATAACTTATATGAGGTTTAATATTCTCCCCACTCGGGAGTATACTGGCAGCTGGGTAGGGACTTCATATAAGGACAGACTCTGTCACTACTGTAATTCCTCGATACAGACCTCAGGTGATATTCTCACTGGCTGCCCGAAATTTAATTGTGCTTATATAAAGGGTTATACAACTTTTACCTCTACGATGGAGTTTTTAGAAATGGATCCATTTTGGAATGGTATTTTCTGTGCTAAATCTATAGTGAAAACTGCTTCAGCTTTTTATATCTGGAAGGAAGCATTGTGATTATTCTAACTTTATTTTGCAACTATGAATTAAGATATACAGAAGAATTTGTGAATGCTTCCACTCAGGGTAATTCATGCACTTTATGATAATTCAATGTATATTTTAACAAATGTATTTGATCTATTTTAATACTTATAAACAATGTTTTAATAGATATTTTACATTGATTATAATTAATGTTTTTAGCTTTTTGAGTAATAATGAATGGAAATGTTGGTGTATTTAAATGTAGAATACATGGACTTTATGGACATGATTATACATGACATTATTTTAATATATGCTTGCAAATCTCTTGTTTAATGTACCAAAGGTCTTATTGTGTAACCAAATGCACTAAATAAAAAAAAAACATGTAGAGAACATATATGAATATGTAATCAAAATTGACATGAAACAGGATAGCAATTGGGTAAAAATACTTATATTAATTCAAACAGGATTAGAAAATATATATTTCAACTAAACCCTGATTTTTGATGGAAGAAAAATTAATGATTGCAACAAAATGAAATTGAACAAGGAAAAATGAAATATTTATGAGGTTGCACTGGAAAGCATAAAAGGGAGGCACTGTTAAAACCAACAGTATTACTATGAGCACTGACCTATAATGTATCATGTGCAGAGCAGCACCAAAGTCATGATTAGAGATACAAAATGGAAAGAGCCATGCAGTAACGTGATTGGCTGGTAGAAATCAGGAATGCGTTAGGAATGTACAGCTGTGATGTTGGTCTCTATTCAGGGTCTAGACACACCAAGTAACATAAGACATGTCACACATGAGGGCAAGTTATTCTGGCCTGAGAAATGTAACAGGGGTCCTGTGGGGTGCTCATCACTAGTCTGGGGCCTGTTACATATGATGGGAAGATCTTCTGCATGCAGAAATTTTGTCGCATGCATAGTGTGGAAATGTCAATTTCTATGTACCCTTTTATTTGCAATGTAGTACATGACTTTTAATTTCCGCACTGTATTCAATGTATTGCACAACTTTATTTCACTTTCATGTTTCCTGCTTCGCGGCTCCAGCTCTCCTGAGAAGCGAACACAATGGCAAACTGTTTTTCCCTTCCAACATATGCTTGCTGTATATTTCTGTCAAGTGTCCTGTGTGTGTATTCCATCCTGTATTCACTGTGCTTGGTCCCCACATTGCCTGATCACTAGATTTTGTACTTGATTCTGGCACACTGGACAGTAAGCCAGTCAACTCCCATTGTTGAAAAACCTTTTCTGCCACATAGGGCTGAATCTTTACTCTGTTCTTCTAGACCCAGTGACAGTTGGTGGGGGGTTTTGGCAGGCCCACCCTGTAATTATCCTGAGTCACCAAGCTATTCCCTGCTCTGAGAACTTCCTCCATTCCGTATTCCAACAAGCATCCTCCCCAACCGCCCTCCACTGTATCCTACAATTAACTTTCAAACCTCTGGGCTCAACTTCCCTCACCTAGGAATCACACAACATGTCCTAGCAACAGCCAAACAAACACTTTTGGGTGGGAAGGTGGCTAACACAGGAGGGGGTTGGAGAACAGCCAAACAAAGTCTCCTGGGCGAGGGGGCTGGCCCTGGAAATGACCATGGCAACACTTGCCCGAACAAACACTTGTCTGGGTGAGGGGGCTGGCGCTGCAGTGGGTGGGAACATCAGCCTTATATAAGCCTGTGGAGAAAGGACTGAGGGGTCTTCTTTTTTGCATGGCTGCTGGTGGTGTGGTGTGCTGATGTGGGTTGGGTGCAGAGGCTGCAGAAGTCCTTCTAGCAGGAACCCTACCCCCTGTCTGACCTTTTCTCCCCCCGGGTCCCTTACTCCAGAACCCTGCTCTATTTTTGCCACAAGTGGGTCTCCTGACCTCTGTCCCTTCACACCCTGCTTCTCTCTCCTGACCTCCTGGGCCTCTGCCTCCCCTTCCCACCTTTGTGCCTCCCTGTCCCTCTCTGCTTCTCTGTCCCCCTTGTGTCTCTGTGTCTATCTCCCTGTGTCTCAGCGCTTGCTCCTCTCTCTTTTCCCCCTCACCATCTCTACCCTCCCCCTTCTCCAACCCTTACCTTTCTCCCATGATGTCCCCCACTTGTATCCAAGGGTGCTCCCCAGGCCCTGGGTTCCATGTCAGTGGGTGTGCCTAGCTAGTCTAGTGTGTCTAGTTTATCCTGCCGGCATTGAGTTTACTCCTCTTAGCGCCTTAATGTGTGCACCTTCTCTGAGTAACCTGACCCTTTTTCTGCGGCCTGCACCCCTCCCCTCTGTCCGTTTTCCCTCTGCCCATGTTGCCTCTTTTACCATCTACAGACCAGTTCCAGAGAAGAGGTGTTCCTGCCCTGAGAGCTTCCTTCTGTAGCGTGCGTGGCTGCCGGACAAAGTAGCAAGGTAAGAACTGAAGTATTGTCAAAACACACACTTACTTGGAGGAGAGAATCGACACTCTCCCCCGAACCACATAAGCCGAATGAAATCGACCCTCCCACCGTGGTTGGCACAGGTGCCTGAATTGTAACACAGGACACCACGTGGCAGCCAGTGGGGGGAAGAGGAGTTAGGGAGAGGTTGTGGATGTGGAGGGGAAGTTAGGGAAACCGGGAAAAGGGTTAGGACAAAACCTAAGTTGGATAGGTAGGGGAAGCACTGGGGAAAAACCCTTCCTTTCCTATACCTGTATATCCTAGTTCCTGACACACTGTAACATTGACTACATGAATACCCAGTAACATAGATCAGGACACACCTTAATACGTATGCCCCTGACTTCAGAACAAACATAGAGCATAAAACATGCACATGTAGTAGCAAGCGGGATGAACACAGGACAATGGAACTTTTCCCATCAATGAAGAACGAAACACATGGCCCGTAGGGCAAGCTTGCTACTGCAATACATAAACACATAAATGCATGTCCTTGTGGTTTTAACCAGACAAACTAATACACATCATCACCCCTTGAGAGTGAATACTCTTGTCACCCTTAATGAGCTGTCTTCGAGAGAATATGCCCCAAAAATGTTCTGTAATGTCCTTGTGTTTTATTACACAAAACCAATTGCTATATTCCCAAATTCAGCCCTTCCGTGATTGCCAAGTATCAGCTTCATGCGAGAGAAAACATATGCATCAACAGGGCCGTTGCTAGGGGGGGGCTAAGGGGGCTATAGCCCCTGATCTTTTGGTTGTAGTCCCGGATAGAATCTCAGGAGCTACAACCAAAAGATTAGCTAGCCCCCAGTCCCAACAGTTCTGACATCAGCGTAGCCCCTCGTCTTTTCTAGACCTAGCAACTCCCCTGTGCATCATAAACTCCCACCCCGCAATGCCTTCTGCACTTATCTGAGCTCCGAGGGCCCCTCGGGACTCCTCGGAGGATTAGTAGCACGCTGAAAATGCTGCCGCAGTTCCGCATGCAACTCAGTGCAAGAGAACGCTTGAAACCTCGTGTAGCTTTAGGGCAGAGCTTCGCCGTCCATGGTTTCTTTAGCGTTTCGCCGACATGCTCCTCACGCCAACCGCTCCTGGATTCGTAATAAGCCACACCTGTTTCACGCGCCGTTGCTCTTTATGCTGTTTGTAATGACTGCAGCTGGCAACGCGCACGTGACCTTCCTCCTGATTGTGCACAGAACTACCAACCTCCCGTGGCTTGCTGGGAATTGTAGTCTTTGCCTCCAAAACTAGCCCAAAAAGGATTAAGAGACAAAACGTGTGACTCCTGTACGCTTCCAGCCCTTATTCCTCACAAGTATCAGTCACACGCACTGACATTGCCAGCTTGCAGCTTGAGGGGATGGCTCCTAGTTTCTGAAGGAGGTGGTAACATTGAGAGCAGGTCAGTATATCCATCCAGTCAACCCAGGTCCCACACCCAGAGTGGCAAGGTGCTGGTGCATTGCCACTGTCAGAGGGGGATCTGCACACCTACAAAACATCACACAATTGCACTGGCAAATTGTAGGGTGTACCTTTCCAGATAACCTTCCCAACTAGTTAGAGCATCCAGTTCTCCACCCTTAATTGTATTCAGGGTTCGGTTTTAACTCTGAGTTCCTCGTGTGAGGGTAGTCACCTACCCTGTAACAAACTCACCTTCTAGGCACATACTGGAGGGTCAACAAGGGTAGCTTTCCCTCATAGCTCACCTTAGGGACCGGTCCACCAAGAGCCTTGTTTTAGAGTGCACTACTTGTTGCTTAATTCAGTATAGTGTGCCTGAATCTGGGTACAAAGAGTGGTGAGGTGGCATCTTAATAGTAAGTCCCCCTGTACATAACTTTATGGAGTGTGCATGATATCCTACAGTTTGCTTCTCTGGTTGGCTAGAGCCCTCACCAAGGGGTGAGGTGGCATCTCTATGGTAAGTCCACCCTTAGATACCTCCCTAGAGTATATACTTGGCACCCTTCATATTGCTTGTCTGGGCAGCTGGAGCCTTCACCCCAACAAAGTGCCTAATTCAGTTTACTAGTACCAGAGCGACGTGGTCTGTAGCAAACTCATCTCCTAGACACTCACTAGGAGTGAACAAGGCCAGTATAGGGTCCAACCTCACCCACTTGCCCATTTTTATTTGTGTCCATATCCTGGTCATGAGAGCCAAGTATTTCTTTAGAACCATGGGAGGAGACCTCTAGAGATTGTTTTTGCCTGGAACTCTTTTGTGCCGAGTGCCAGAACTGTCTGACTGCCTGAATCTGAATAGTTGTCTAGGGACACCTAGGAATTGTATTTAACACTCCTTTTGGAAGTGGACTAGTCGTTTGCCATTACCGTGCCCCCTGTCCTGCAACAGTTTATCATCCATCCCCTTTCCTAGTTGAGCGCCTGTGAGTGTGCATCTGTGAGTGCCTGTGAGTGATTGTAAGTGTGCTGGAGTAACCCTGGATGACAGACTTGGATAGTCGGGTCTCAGTGGTGCTGACCTACGCCCTGTAGTGATTTAGTATTTGTACCATATTTTTTCCTGTCAGAATGGGAAATTCTGCAAGCCAGGGAGTGAGCCTTTCCCCTGATTCCCCTGTGGCTTTCATGGCTACAGTGCATGGCCCAGAAATTGTCAGATGGATGCCAATATGGCATAAACAGACCAAGCATCAGAATTTACTTGTCCCGCCCCTAGAAGGCTCCTTTGATGAGACTCACCTAGCTGCAGTGCATGAGGTTCTTAAAAGTGAGAAAGGGAACCCAGCAGTTAGGCAGTGGGAGTCCTATACGTTATGGTGCCTGCAGAGTGTGTCTGTGGCAAGGAGGAAGAAGTGACTGAAACAACCCTAGAGAGGAAGATAGAACAGTCTAATCTGGAGGAAATGAGAAATTACCCGAGTTGTGGGTGTGACCCATACCTGTTCCCAATGTTGGCCACAATGAACCTTTTGCCCCAGAGGATGTGCTAGATTATCCGTGCTTGCTCCCACACACAGCAATTCTGCTCCCTTCCCAGTTCCTGCTGTTTGGGTACACTCCCCTGCTGCATCAGCCCATGTACTGTCAGCCTATGGGGGCCAGTGGGGGGCTTCTAGAGGACAGCACACATTTAGTGTGGGAGGAAGAAGAGGAATCATTCACCACTCCCAGATGCCCCCTGGAAAACCCCAGGACTGGGGCTATCAGAGCACTCGGTACGTGCCTCAGCATGACCCAAGCCAATATTCACACCCAGACCGGTGCCCATCCCAGTTAAGTCACTGCGTGCATCTGGACTAATGTGCCTATTGTAAGGAATGGGGCCACTAGAAGTACAACTGTCCTTAGCGGATTCTGCATCGGCAAAACAAGGCCACAACCCTGTCTGCTTAGTGCAAATCACAGCTCCCCGCACTATGGCCGCCTGCTCCCTTTCACATCCCCGCTCAGCCTAGACCCCAGATCACAATGCCGGTTATGGCCTTGAACCCCAGCCTGGACAACCCCAGGCTGGATGCCAGACCAATGCCTCTCATCTCACAGCCTGTATTAAAAACCGCCAAGGTGCCTCTTCTGGCACATCCCCGGCCCCAGCAACCAGGCTAGAGTCCCTTCCAGTTCCCTCAAGATCTGCCATTTTGTGGCCCACAAACCAAATCAAACCAACTTCGGGTCTGTGCCCATATGCCTCTTCATGAGGGCGCGGATTCCCCGCTCCAAGCCGTACCTGCCAGTACCTCTGGACTATTCATCCACCAGCCCGGGAGGCCGAGTACACACCTGGAAAAAGCGGTTCTAACTGTACAGTACAAGAACACCACCTCTGTGTGCTTCAAGTGGGAAAGAGAAGAAGGTTCAGACAATTCGGAGACCACCAACAGATGCCAGTCCACGTTGCTCTGGTCACACAAACGCCCCTGGCTAAGCAGCAAACTGGACGTCCTCTCCCTGTGAGACCAAATTCTACCTTACATTGCCTGTCGGGTATGGAATGTACCGTTGCCCGAGTGCCAGCCAACTGGCACCTCAAGAACTCTTCTAGATCTGGTTCCCAAAGAAAGACATCATGGCAAGATTTGAAATGAACATTACCTACAAGCAATTGACCTAATGAACACCTGCACTCTTCTGATGGACGCAAAGCTGTAGGGTACCACATTAATACCCCAGATGGGTGTCATGAGAGTTGGTTGGGATAAATATTGGTTGCAAGAAATTCTGGTAGTGGTGGTGAATGAAACTTCTGTATCACTGTGAACATTGGACGCTCCATCCCATCATATTCTTGGGATAAAACAGCTCCTATCTCTACGTTGGAAGCATCAATCTGAAGGAGGAACTATTTATTAAAATTATGAACGTTTTGGACAGGCTCACTGCATAAGATGTGTTTCAATGTATTAAAGCCAGCCTGATCTTCCTTTTGCCATCAAAGTTTTTGTGACTCAGCATTTTTCAATTGTCAGTGAGACAAGATGTTATGGCCAAATAGATAAGAATAAGCTTCCGGTAATATGTGCTAAGCCCCAAAAAGGCACTAAGGTCTTGGCATTTGGGGGAGGTGTTTTCTGCACATCCCTGACATTTTCCAGTTGGGGTTGAACTAGTCCATTTCCCATGAAAAAGCCTAGATATTTTACCACCAGCTGTGCTAGATGAAACTTTTTGGGATTAGCATTGAACCCAGCATGCCTCAAAGCGGGTGATTTCATACAAGCAAAACAGATGCTCCTCTCAGGTTTTGCTGTGGATGACAATGTCATCCTGATACATGCCGCAGAAGTGAGTAAAGGGTAGCACTATCTAGTCCATCAGCTGCTGAAATGTCACTGGGGCCCCGTGAAGGGAGGACTATGATGTGACATTGTCCTCTGAGAGTGGAGAAAGCTGATTTTTCTTTATCAGAGGGGTTCAGTGGCACCTGCCAATAGCCCCTGGTTAGATCAATTGTGGAGATGTAGACATCCAATCCCAGTTTGTCAATGATTTTGTAAATCCGAGGCATCAGATAGATGTCAAACTGGGAATTGGCATTCAACTTCCAGAAGTCTACACAAAACCGCCATGACTGCTCTGTTTTGGCCACAAAGACTATTTAAGATGACGACGGGCTCTGTGATGATTCTATTATATCTGCGGCTAGCATTTTCTCCAACTCCTGGAGGACTATGTACTTTCTTGCCTCTGCAATTCGATATGGCCTCAGATGAATCACTTTACCTCGGAGTAAGCAAATGTAGTGTTTAACCCCTTTGTCATGATGCCTACCTCCAAGGAGCCAGGTCCGACCCAGCGACCCCAGAGGCAGGCATCATTTCCCCCAGGGGAGTGCCAGCGGGCCCAAGCTGGGGCCCTTTGGACGCAGTCCTGGCGCCTTAGGCGCCAGGCTCATGTTGGACCTCTGTCCTGGCGCCTTAGGCGCCAGGCTCTTAAAGCTATACATGTGTGCAAGTGTTTTCATGTGCACTTACCTGATGCAGACCATGCTGCCACACCCATGCCCTCTTGAGGCCTGAATGGAACTACTTTACCTGTGGGACTACTTTCCACCCGGGTGTGGTCGGGTAAGGATACATACCTGATCGGAGGAAGGGTACACACTTGGGACTTCTTCCAAAGCTATTTAAACCACACCCGATCAGCAACTCACGCTTCGCGTTGTTCTGCTCCTCGCAGCTGGACGCTCACCGTGTCAGCTCCTGCTTCTGGACTTCAGCCACGCCTGTCAGCATCCTGGGTCACCTGCAAAGGGAGACAAGAGACCTTACCAGCTAAATCTGCACCACGGAGACATCACCGACGATCCTGAAAGGGAAGACATTATTTTTAAAAGCATTTCGTTACGATCGCTGCAGCGCTGCATTTCACTCACCTTTCCTGGGTTCCTCCATCTTCAGCAGCGATCATCCGGATACACAGCCACTTCCCAGAGCCTAGAGAAAAAGACAAGAATAAGAGGTGAGAGAAGGAAGGGAATAAGACTTACCTCATTTCATTTCGGGTCTTGCCGCTTCCAGGCATTTTCCGGACCCCGGCCTCTATGGGGAAAAAAGACAAAGACATTGAATGAGCGTATGCAAAGTCAGTTCCCGAGCGCTCATCCAGCACTAACCTGCCATTTACTGGAACTGGAACTGCACGTTTCACTTTGGGTCGGTGCCATATCTCCGGCATTCTGAACCCCGGCCCCTAAGGGGAAAAAAGGACATAAAGATTAGCGCTTGCTGCAAAAAGACAATGGGCCTCATTCCGAGTATGGCGGTAAGGGATAGCGGCCACCGCTAACGAGAGCGGTGGCGGTAATCCCTTACCGCCATACTCCGAGTTCCCTTTGCGCCATGGAGGTTTTAACACCTGCTTTTAGCAGGTGTTAAAAACCATGGCGCTAAGGGACCTTGATGTTAATTACGCCACCGTAATTTACGGTGGCATAATTAACGCCTTCCCCACTCCCATTATGCCCTATGGGGCAAGAATGGGAATGGGGAAGGGTAAATGGGGATTGGGGAATTACCGCCCCGCCAACCTTGGAATGGGGCGGTAATTCCGCCATCCACCAAGGCGCTGCCGGTCCGGGTACGGCGTCAACCAAGGCGTTAATAGCGCCATTGGTTAGCGCCGTACTCGGAATGAGGCCCAATGAACATTATTATTAAGCTTGGACTTTTGAACTTGCAACAGAACTTTTACAGAGCCTTACCTGAATAGTCAAGCTTACCTGAACTCCCATCAATCCTCAATCCAGTGAAGTAACTGGGTTTCAACACGCCCCTGCATCAGAAGCAGGATGGAGAGCTCATCCTTCCTGACCCTAAGGTGAGACTTCACGGGGAATCGTGGAAGGGTATCGTGGAGGGTTGGAAGAGAGTGGGAGGCTTGATCATAACTCAGTCAGTAGGTAATACTCCCTTTTCACGCACAGGGGAATATTCCTGCGAGCTGGAGAAGCCAGAGTTGAGGGCCCTTCCTGTCCATCTTCAGAGTCCTGCGCTTCACCATTGAAGAAGCATCAGCACTCGAAGCCAGACCTGCGCCTCCGTGGGAATCAGGTGAGCGTTACACCCTTTCACTCGCCCAGGTTCACTATTGAAGACATCCGGAAATTGATCAAATAAGTCCTGGACGTCTTGTTGTTGTTGCTCAGGTAGAGCAGAGGGGACCATGCTTCATTCAGATGTTTCTTCAGATAACAAGGTAGCCATCAGGACAGAAGATGACTCTACCGGGTCCTTCTTCCACTCTTTTAAGAGGTTGATGCTGTAGATCTGGGTTTAAGCCTTCTGTCTGGCTGAGCGACCTTATATTTATAGGAACCTGTCCTCTCTAAGATTTCATGAGGTCCATACCACTGTGAAAGAATTTTGTGCTCTGAGGTGGTTAAGAGAGCTAACATTTTTGGGCCCAATGGTAAAGGAGTGTGACAGTGCCTTCAGATCATCATAATGGGTCTTTTGACTTTCTTGGTCCATCCCTAAATGTTTTTGTACTAGGTCCTGCAGGATAGCCATGTGCTCTTTAAACCTTTGGGCTGTTTGGGACATAGGCACACTGCCTCTCCCCTTTCTTCCCAGGTCTCCCAGAGCATGTCCAGTACATCTCTGGGGCCGCGTCCGTAAAGAAGCTCAAAAGTAGAAAACCCTAGGGCAACTTGGGCTGCTTGTCTGATGGCAAAAAGAGCCCAAGGGATCATTGTATCCCAGTTGCATCCATCTGCTTTCACCAATATTTGTAGAATGTTCTTTATGGTTTTATTAAAACACTCTACTAAACCGTCTGTCTGAGGATTTTAATCAGAGGTGTGTAGGGTTTTTATTTGCAAGATCTCCTTCACTTCTGCCATCAACTTTGACTTAAAGGTACTTCCTTGATCAGTCAATATTTCTCTCGGAAAGCCAACGCATTATAGAAAAGGGATTTGGTGTTTAAGAGTCTGTTGTGAGGTATTATTTTTCAACGGGGAGGCCTCCGAATAGCGGGTTGCATAATCTAGAATTACTAGAATACACTTATTTCTTAGTCTGGATGGTTCTAATGGTCTCACTATATCCATGCCAACTCTAGAGAATGGTACCTCCATTATAGGGAGGGGTTGTACTGGTGCAGGTGGAGGGGTGTGTGGAGCTGTTTTCTGGAATGGGTACACGTGGCTATGAAGTTCTTTATGGAAGCGTAAACCACTGGCCATAAATCCTGTTGATAATCTGCCTCTGTATTTTTGCCATTCAAAAGTGTCCCGAAGTCAAATTGGCATGAACCATTTCCAGGACAATCCTTCAATGACTTCTAGAAATGACAATCTAGGTCCTGGTTACCCCGTCTGCTGTAAGATCTCGCCTAGAAAGAAGGCCTTGTTTAAGATGAAAAAAATGGCCCGTCCTTAGATCTTCCTTGTCCGTACAGGAAGGGTCCCTCCCCATGAGGTCCTCCTACATTAGTTTTATAAACATAACACTGTTTTTGTACAACATTTCTTCTGTTCCCACAAGATATTATTATAGGAACTCAGAAACAAAGTTCCATTTTAGACAACTCTTCAAAGTGCCAGAGTACCATGTAGTATTTAAGGGGAGCATAGATCATTTTGAAAATACTATACACATTTATTTTTTAACACATTCTTGCAGGAACAAAAATCGCCCCAGCCTAATGGCTCCATCTTTACTTCCCATGAGAATTTGCTTTTGTTCCTGCAAGATGCATGTGCTAATTTCATTGCTATCGTTGTGCTAAGAGGATCAGCCTTATCTTTGGTTCTCCTGATCCATTTTGACAAATAGATATCTATCTTATCCAACCCTTTTTTCATTTAACCTTACATTTATATCCGATGCCTTGAGGTGTATTTTGGGAGTACTGTCTGTTTTCTATTTTCATGTTTTTATTTATTTCTTTTTGTGGCATTGTTTTTTTGTCCTTGTCTGTTTTATTTTTCATTCCCCTGTGCTCCTGCATAACACCCCTTATGGCAAAATGCAGTGATAACACCGGGATTAGCAGCAAGAAATCAACTGACAATGATAAAAGCTCACAGGTAAGTGCCTCACTGCAACGGTTCACCATCACAGATGCTCAGAACATCACGTGGGCCCAAAAACCAAGCCCTCCATTCAAGAAGAGCAAGTCGTCATCAAGGCATGGGGTGTACAGCTGGAGATATTGGGCCTCATTATAAGTTTGCCGGTCCGGTAACAACGGTACTGGTGAGCTTGCCGGTATCATTGTTACCGGACCGGCAAACTACGAGTTCTGCTCGCTGGTGCCTTCCTGCCCACCAGGACTGGACTGGCGGGCATACTGGCACCCGCAACCAGAGCATGTTGGATGCACTGGCACCATTCTGAATGGTGCCGCTGCATCCGACCTCCCCATTCCCATTGAGCCCTACTGGGCTCAATGGGAATGGGGAGCATTTTGTTCCTGCGCCCGCAAATGGGCAATTACCGAGGCTGGCGGGGCCATAATGACCCAGTAATTGCCTATTCGTGGGTGCTGGAAAAAATTGCAAGTTTGGCGGCAGCCTGCCAGTTTTACCGGCAAGGCTAATGCCAAACTTGTAATGAGGCCACTGTCTTGTCCAAGAGCACTAGGCTTTAAAGGAAATGGAGGGGTCTGCTGCAAATTCTAGAGCATAATGCTACACTGTGGGCCCTCCCAAATGTACTCCCAAATTCCTTGGACTAATTAAAAACCTGATCAGGTGAGCTTGGAATGAGATAAAATATGAATAGCAGTTGGCTCACCCATCCCAAAAGGAGAAGTTTGTGGGTCACCAGATGGGGATACCAGGGTACAGTTCATCTGCTTCACCAGGATCATGCTTGACTGCTGTTCCTTCATGATTGACCATGATTCCTTCCAGTGAAACCCCAGGCCATGTATCCCAGGGAGATTTATTTGTGATGGTCATGATTTGCCAGAAGGGTATCATCATGGGAGGTGCCAGCCTCAGTGAGTGGCAAGCTACAATAGTTATTCATTGCACAACTGCCACCACTAATTTTTCATATTTTTCTTCAAACAAAATCCAACTTTTCTTACCTTTTATTGGACTAACAAAATATTGTGCTAACAAGGTAGTTCCATAAACTTTCAAAGTCCCAGAGAACTCTTAATCATATGGTGGCCAACCATGCATCTAACAACACAGTATAATATGAATCATGGCCTCCTAATTGAAATAGGAAATTGATTGATCACTGAAGTGATTATATATTGATGAATATAAGTATAAATCCTCTGCCTTGATAAAGACCTCTGGTTGAAACATGTGCTGACACAATCTCAGCAGAATTAAGGAAACGTTCCCCTTTTTCTTCCATTTTGAGTTTATACTAATTAGGGGGGCTAAGGGTCCCTAGTCCTTTTCAAATAAGTGCTGGCATATAATTAATGGGAGTTATTAATAACTGTTCTATTTTCACAGTGTGATGTGTTATTTCATTGGATATTGTATCTCCTACTTTTATGTTGACTTTGTATGTACACATTTGAAAACAAATCAATAACGTGCCACAACTAAAAAATATTTACAACGATTAGATGTGTTTGTTAGCATTCATTAATATTAGCAGTTTAAACCTATTCCCAAATAATTTCACTTCTCTGAAAATCTGACAGGGTGTCCAGGAACAAGAAGTAGCTATAATTCTTTCAAACTAACACATTTATAAACATCTTTAACTATATCAACTGTTCTTGGGGCAAGTAATTTCTGGATTTGTTAACTTGTTCCTAACACGTGTATATATCTATACCAAATTGTGATAATGTACCATTTCAGAACATTTTATATAAAGCAAGTCACGGCTTGTTGTACTCTAGAGAAGTAATTGCCATATTGTCATACTGAACATTCTGAGGTATATTGCAGATGGAAGAAAAAACAAATGGGTCCCAGATCCTCATTACTACACACATCCTCGTTCTGACGCCACATTACAATTACTGCACGCATCCTCATTCCTTTCGCTCATTTCCACACACATCCTCATTCTAGTCTGATATTACAGTGTGCAGCATTGTCCCAGCATCTCATTAGAGGTACCCTGTGTTGGGGGAGAGGTGGCATTGTCCCACACCCCTCGTCATTCCCGCAGTAGATAGACCAAGTATAAACGAAGGGGGCAGACACCCACACCACCTTGGCACGCATCTGCATAATATAACACTAACCCTCAACTAAATGATCTAACGAATGTACATGCTCAATATAGCCCCCTGAATGCAAAGGTCCGAATGCCAATATATCTGCCCATGTTTTCTAAGTACCCCACATTCATGCAATGATTTTTATGTTTGCCATTATTCTCTCTATGCCACTTCCTGTTGTTAAGTTTAGATTAGCTAGAAATGTGTCTTGTTTCACACAACCTTCACCTCGGAGATGAGCCTAGCTGACCCACATGCCATCTGATCGACTTGGACACAGTAGCCAATAGTAGCCTTGTATCACCTATAGAGCAGGCTGTGCCATGTGGGCCAACCAATTGAAACTGTTATTTTGTACTGTATTCGTTACATCCTCTCTGATGAAAATTTGGTCCATGTGTTGTTTGGCAGAGTGCTCTCAGGCAGCAGAGTTCTTTGCTTGCTTATTTTATATTCTATATAAAATGTGTTTATCTTTGCAATTTATCTCCTGGTGTCATTCCCCAATGAGGTGTGTCCATTATGTTGGTCTATTGGATATTGCATGCTTTTGTTGGGTGCCAGCCTTCATTTGGTGTCCCCTCTTGCATGATATTACTTGAGGCCCCCTGTGCTTGCAGCGAGATCCAGGGCTTCTCCAGCTGGGCCCCATATAACTAGTGGGCTCGGGAACAAGTAGTGGTTATTGACCTAGTTTGAAGTATCAGCTGATTTTTTCTTAGTGTGTTTCATTCTATATGGAGGTTGGTCAGGAGGGGCAGAGGTGATGTGAGTGTCAAGGGAGAAAGATAATGGTTGTGCTCTAAAAAGAAAAGGGTGGGGTATATGCTTCTTGCATTTCAGTATATGTTTTCTGTTTAATGTTGGTGATTTATTGTTGGTCTATTTTTCTGTGTCTTTAAGACATTCAATCTTTTTTGTATTCAATGATACAATGTGTTTGATGTTCCGTTATAAAGGATCAAATGTACCAGTAAACATCCCTGAGAATAAGGTACCATGGTGACCCAAGAAAAGGGAGGAACACAATTCCAGTCAGGGGAATTAACACCCCACTGTCACACATTTGTAAGCATCTCCCCATATGCAGTGAACGAATAACGAAATATCATGGTCAATGGGTATCTGAAACAAAGGGGGAGGGATCACCTCATGCCTGGCCAGAAGAGGGGTCTTTTGATAAGGGGATATTAGACCATATATCAAAATATCTGATGGCAAAATACAAAGGAAAGCAGCTTCAAAATAGAAGAGTAGTGTTAGATTTCTGGAGAATGTTCGGAGAAACACCCCCCACAAATAATAAGGAAAAAGGGGCAGGGTCACCACTGGTAGTGAATGAGGGTGAGGGGGGAAATGTAAATGGGAATGAGGAACCTAAGAAAATCTACCCATTGCTCACAAGATCGGCAGAGGGATAGTCAGACCCAACATACGTCTCAGGTGGAAGTGCCCCAATGACACCAGTGACTGCCCCACCAATTCCATATGTCCCATCAATAACCACCTCTGCCCCCACAGGGCTGAGAACATGGGATCTAGAGGTAGCACTAACATCTACTCAAATGGAGTTGGCCCGTTTGGAAGCAATTTGTGAAACAACGCAGATAGCGAGAGGTGGGCCTCTGCTCTCCTGCCCGAAGATGAATGGAAATCAGGGGACTTTCTCTTTAGAGTAGATATTGCCCCTATAAGGGCGGTCTGGGTGGAACGGAAAGGGGAGATAGAAAATGTAGAATAAAACACAGTGGCCTCGGTGAGGGATGAAGAGGATTGCAGTGATTTTGATGAACGTGAAGAAGGGGCTGTGGGAGGGATACAACAAGTGCAATGGGTATCCCACGGCCAAATGAGGAGGACGGATGGGAGGGAAGGCTCTGAAACAGAATTTGGAGGATAGCATTAGAGAAAAAGAAAGGAACAAAAGTAAATAGTGGAAAAACAAAATCAAAATTACAGATGCCCTTTATCCAAAAGGGGGCAGGAAGTCCTCACTATGTTCCTTGGGAACTGATGGATAAGAATAATCTCCTCAAGTCCCTCCCCCCACTCACGGCAAATGCGGGAAAATGGATTTATGCTTTTGAAAAGAATACTGCGGGGGTGCCTCTGGCCATAAGGCACATTAAATGTCTTTTGGTGTCAGCAGTAGGAGATCAAGCAGACTTGGTGTGGGTGAAAGGGGTGTTCCCGGGTGTCACCACAGGCAACGATACACATGATGGGGCATCATTTAAAAATGTTCATGCACAGGTGTGAGATGCCCTGTGGAGAACATTCCCAGATACTCCCGATTTACATTCTATTATGCAATGCACTATGAGGTATGAGGATTATGCCGCGCAGTTCATTCTTCGGGTGCAGGAAATGTGGCGCTCAGAGATAGGCACGGCATGGGACCAATCCACCTCCCTATTTTATTTCATCATTAAGAGAGAGCTCGCAAAGGAAGTACAGAAGGCATTTGATATAATATCAGGGATAGAAGTCATGGGCTGGCCTGAAATACAAAGCATTATCGTGCACCATTGTAGGAGGATCAAAGAGAGTGAAAAAGAAACTGTGCAGACAAGATTAGCTGAAGAAGCAAAGTTGGTATAGAACAAGCTATTGAAGGTCGCAGCAGTAACAGCTGCCACACCCTCAGAGCAGCTGGGTGAAGAGGGAGGTGTCTCGGTAGCTATGCAAGCTAGAATTGCTGCAGTATGGACAGACAATGGGCAAGAGCAGTGGGGAGGAGAGCAACAGTACATGGGACCCAAGTGGCAAGGAAGACTGGGACGAGGAAGAGGTAGGTTCAGGGGACAGAGAGGAGGGGACACAGGGGACAGGGGACAAGAGCCCAGGGGAGTTGGAAACAATGGGCAATGTTAGACGTGCGGGTGGCGGGGTCATTTTTCGCGGGAATGCTGCAGCAGACAAGGAGGTCATTATCAATACAACCCACCCAATCATAATCAACAGCAATGTGGGCATCCCCACCCATGCAGCTAATATGGCCTCCCCCATGGAAATTTTGAAGAAGATGACCAACCTCACCATCCACCACATCCCGGCTATAACACCCTATGTCAACCCCCACATAATATGCAGACATGCCTAACCCACCAAAACCATCAGGTGGCCCATCGCTACAACAACCCTTTTGCTACCACCCCAAACGGTGCACTGGTGCCCAACTCGGAGACCTGTGTGCTCAATGAGAATGTTTTTGCTTGCGCCGGGACAGATACACATACAGATTAGGACAGCCCACAGAGAGCACTTGCGTGTCTAGTCCTATCCACTACCTTAAGAACAGACAAGGAACCACTGGTGGGGTCAGAGATGGTGGACTCGGGGGAAGAGAAATCACGTGTATGTGAAGGTGATTTTCCACTCGATAAAAATCTCGAGACGCAGGGGTTCTCTGGGGCTGTGGTAACGGTTCCTTTTGCAGAAGAATTAGATGTCAAAATAGGGGGAAGAACAATACGAGCCCCCATACTCTACTAAGAAAGTTCACCCATTAATTTGCTAGGGTGAGACCTGCTCAGTAACTTAAACATGACAATATCGTTCATCAACAGAGGGATTGTTTGTTGCATCCCTGGCATGTGCGCCTTTAGAGCACTGCTGTTGATACACACTGTGGCCAACGAACTGAAGGTAAGTGGGGTGCCAATAGATCCAGATATGTGTATACATGGAATACGGGTCTTGGCCAGAGCGATACCAGAGCTGACTAGAAAATGATGGAGGGTACCTTCTGATTTTGTGTTCCGTCCTGGCTTCCCCCGACTTGGTTGCTGGCACAATACTATTACTAGACTTGGAAGGAGTACAGGTATCCGCAAGAAGAATAGTGGTCATGTGAATGGACATGCATGACTGCGAGTGGAGCACAGTGTTGTGCATTAACCCAAACATACCATTGCGTGAATTAACCGATGAGGAACTGTTCACTGACGACAATGACAGGGAGATCATTTTAGAAATAAGTATCCCTTGCGAAGTAATGGTACAACACAGAAAAGTGCCAGGCCCCAACATGGCAATGGCCAGTGCACCATAGGGCTATTATGACACAGACCTACAACAACAAGTGCCCCCGCACCTCCGGACCACAAACCCTCATGATGTAGGACTGCTGAGAGAAGTGACACCGATAAAGATTACCTTAAAACCAGGAGCAATATTATCAAGGGTGAAACAGTACGCACTATCTAGGGAAGAAGAGGAGGGGGATTGAGGAAACACTGAGTCCATTATTACAGCAAGGTATAATTGTACCTTCAAATTCACCATGTAATACTTGCATGTATCTGATCAAGAAAGCATCAGTGGGTTGTGGCGTATGATATGATATGGTAGTTTATTTATATAGCGCCTATACACAATGTGTTTCAAAGAGCTTCAAGGCAAGGGAGGGAACAAGGGAAAATTACAATGGCATTCTAACAGGCCATGAACAATAAGAATTTGAAATTAACTATGGTACTCGGCCTGGTGACATTTCAGATAGTGCAAGAGCGATGACATAGATAAGGAAGGGAGGGGGACAGTGGTAAGGAAATGGAAACAGACAGGCGACAACCGTACTAGGCCTGACGACATTTCTGGTAGAGCCGGAGATTAACAAAAGGTGAGGGAGAGGGGTGCATAAAAGGAGGGGAGAAACAAAACAAGGGACTAACTTACTAGGCCTGATGATATTTCAGATAGTGCTGGAGGGGGGGGAGAGAAACAAGTTTGCGAGAGTGAGGAGACAAACAAGGTTGCTATCTGTCACGGCTCGCTCCCTTCGCTCCCGTTCCCGCCACTTGGGGGCAGGTTTTGGGGTTTCTTCCCTACTGGACATTTCCTCCGAACCTTATGCTACAGTGTCCTGATGAATTGGGAGCGCTAAAACCTTATTTCCCAAATTACTTCCCTTCCGGATCCATTCCAGGTTTTTGGCAGCCAGCATGCTACTGCTACTTTAATCAAATGACTATGCTTCCCAGAATGCCTGGCTCACTGCCTCACCTCCTCCCTTGCAGGACAAGGCTGGGTGGAGGATAGGCAACACCTGTGGCTGCAGGTGCAGCAGGCGACACGCCTGAGGGGTGTGCTCGTTAAGCAGCTTTAAAAGCCTCAGTTTGCTTCAGTCCAGCGCTGGTCATTGTTGCAGCGTTCCTGTCTTGACTGGTCCCTTGTTCCTGGTTCCTAGTTTTTGTGCCCAGTTTCTAGTTAGTGTTTCTTGTTCCTTGTCCTGGAATTCGTATTTGTATGCCTAATTGATTTCTGCCCTTTGGAAATCCCTTTCTCCCTTTCTCTGTCTGCAGGCAGCCTTTCTCTGAGCTTTCCTTTTGCTGTAGCCCAATTGCCTGTGTTCACTGTTTCCTAGAAATTGTCCTTTGCTACTGAAAGACTTGTTGCATTAATCTTTCCTTTACAGGTTTAGTTTCCTGCCTTTTCACCTTGGATGGGTGGGAAAGTTTCCCTTTTGATATCGTTTTCACTGCTCCTGATCCTTGCCTTCTATTGGGATCCATGCCATGTTTTCCTTTACACTTTTACATGTATTTCCTATTTTATTATTAGGTGTGGGAAGCTGTTGTAACTAGCTTCTGTGTGATTATCTTTTGTTTTCCACACTGTACTATTCCTTCTTGCCTCTTGACTTGGGTTTAGGTATTTAGTCATCCTCACTCTTTGCCTTTACTGCCTTCTGGGTTCTTGTTTGATTTACAGGGTTGTGGGTTAGTACTGACTTTTGAGTGGTCTTTCCGGTCCTCGTGAATACGGACATCCAAGTGGTCTTTCCGGTCTTCGTGAGTACTGGCATTCATGTGGTCATTCCGGTCCTTGTGAGTACTGTTTCCAAATTCTTTATTCAGTACCATCTAGAGTGTCAGCTTACAGATTCTGTCCCTGCTTGCCCTCTACGTGGGCTTAGCGCTGTCAGTATCTGTAATAGCATAGTGGGTAAGGAGTTTGCCGACTTTCCTTTCAGTCATAAGGAGGTTCTAAGTGCTTACCCTACATTCCTTTTCATATAGTGGTATACACGAGTCTTGGGTATTGAATGCACATTGTTATATTCAAGGTTGTTTACTGTGTATTTTGTGCACATTTCCCCTGCCATATCCATCGCCTTCTTCCTTTCCTGACACTATCCTACTTGGTCAAGGACAATTCTAATAAAGTAAGTGCATAGATGTCATATATCATATAGAAGAAAGTAAGGGGAGGAGCGGAGGAAATAGGAAAAGGGAGAAAGGGAGAGGAGTAGAGAACAGAGAGTGAGCAGTGAAAAAATTGAGAAGCAAGATGGAAGAGCAAATACAATTTCAGAAATCAGTAGGAACACAATGTTGCGAGAGAACAGCAAATACAAGCCAGGGTTCAAGATAAAATTGGGAACAGCATGATTCAGGGCCACCATTAGTACAAGATGCAGGGGAAGTCCAGCATGAGAGCTGAGACACACCGTGAGTGAAAGAACTCCATAAAAGTCAAATCCAAGCATTGGCAAAAGCCATTGATGGTGAACCAGAATGTATCAGGACAGACTCCTGCAGAGATATGATGTAGGGTGGGGGGAGCAGGGTAGAAGAATCAAGCAAAACAGGCAACTTCTGTATGCGAGAAGGGGGGCACAATGGAACATCACAGGGGACCAGAGGGTTGGGGGTGGCCTTTGGGGACAGAGGGAGTAAACACATGTTGGCGCATGCTTACCTGCTGTCTGGGCAGGGGTTCGGGGACGGGTTCCTTCTGGTCTGAACAGGCCCAAACAGGAATTGCCCTTTTCTTCATCTGCCCTTTGCTTCGGACGCCCGGGCGAGAGACACCCTTGATCTAAGTGTTAAGAGCAAAAAGAAGAGGCAGGGCTAAGAAGGTGGCCGGGGCTTAGGCCAGGTGACCTAGATCCACTTTCACCTGCTCCCCATCTGCAGATAAAAAGAGGCTGGATGGTTGCTTAAGTAGGGAAAAAGAGCGGCATCCAGGAAGGCAACAGGTGGGCGGGTTGTCAGCCAACAGAGCAGCAACCAGGAAGGCACCAGGTGGGTGGGGGTAAGGTCAAAAGAGCAGCAACCAGGAAGGCATCAGGTGGACGGGGCTTAGGCTAGGTGTCCTAGATCCACTTGCACCTGCTCCCCATCTGCAAAGGAAAAGAGGTTGGAGGGCTGCTTAAGTAGGGAAAAAAAGCAGCAACCAGGAAGGCACAAGGAGGGCGGGTCTTAGGCCAAAAGAGTGGCAACCAGCAAGGCACCAGGTGGGCGGGGCTAAGGCCAAAAGAACGGCAACCAGGAAGGCATTGGCGGGCGGGGCTTAGGCCAGGTGACCTAGATCCACTTGCACCTGCTCCCCATCGGCAAAGGAAAAGAAGCTGGAGGGCTGCTTAAGTAGGGAAAAAGAGCAGCAACCAGGAAGGCACCAGGTTGGCGGGGCTTAGGCCAAAAGAGCGGCAACCAGGAAAGGACCAGGTGGGTGGGGCTAAGGACCTCCGCCCATTTAATTATATTGTCCAAAAATAATTCCCTCTGGTCCCAAATCCTGCATTCATTCTATGCAGCATCCCAAAAGAGGCCACTAATTTCACCGTGGTTGATTTGAAGAATGCTTTTTTTCTCAGTGCCACTTGACCCAGACTCACAATAACTCACAGCAATTACACTGGATAGGAGAAGATACGAACACTGTTGTTTGCCCCAGGGGTACTTTGAAAGTCCAAACATATTTAACAGAATATTGCACGAAGACCTTGGCAATATTCAAGTTCCGAGCACTATCATACAATACGTAGACAGCTTTCTGGTCTGCAGTAAGGAAGAAGATAGCTGTGGATGGGATTCCATTGTGCTACTGCAGTTACTTGCCCACGGGTACAAAGTAGACAGAAAGAAACTACAGTACTGCCTGGCTGAGGTGCTTTACTTGGACTAATTGATCTCAAAAGATGAAAAAAGAATAATAGCCAACAGGGCGGCAGCAGTGCATGCCTGAGCCAGACCACATACTGTCAAAGACATGCAAACGTTTTTGGGAATATGCAATTATTGCAGAGCATGGAGTTTAGATTATGCTGCGTGTGTGTTTGTGTATGGTTTTTGTGTGTGTGCGCGTTTCTGTATGTGACACGCTACCTTATCTATGACATGCCCAGTTTTGGAGTGCTACAGTCAGCTAGATTTGGTGTGCTACACTGTGTTATGTTATGCTATGTCATGTCATGTTTTAAACTGTAAAAACATGTTGTCTAATGTCTTGTTCTGCTGAGGTCAATGTGTTCTTTTCCCAAAGCTAAATGCACGTTAACTAGAATGCACCTAAGTGATACTGTATGTACTCATTCCTTCCTTCGGGAGATGTTGGTGTCCTTTTGCACTAGCTGGATAGGTCACATTATTTTATGTTGAGGTTTCATTATAATGTTTTGCTTTAAATGTCACATTTTTTAGCTCCTTTGAAGCTGCCATAAGATAGCAGGTAGCAACCCCCTAAACAAGCAAAGACAAAAAAACAGGATTGCCCATCCAAAATAATTGTGAATATACAAAGACAATCCCGTATTTTATCCCCACATGTTTGTTTGTTTATTTGCTTGTTTTAATATTTATAATGCGCGCCAGACCCGAGGGTATCAGGGCGCAAAAGGCATAAAGAGGGTTGTTCAGGTTCGGTTACATTGCTGTAAAATATCATACATTTTATAAACATTATGGCAAGAGGCATCACAAAACAATTATATACAGTATGTACAAATGTCAGGTAATGTAGTCTCAGTGTAGTAGAGTGTCAGATGTCATTTTCCTTAATCCAATGGATGAGGTTGGATCTAAAGTGAAGATAAGGTAGGTGGGAGCGAGTTCCAGGGTTGGGCAGCTTTGACAGGAAAACTGCTTCCACCAGTCTTCATGCGTTTAAATCTGGGCACTAGTAGGAGGTTGGCGTTGGCTGTTCTCGAAGGACAGTTGGAAGATTGTCTCGAGAATCTGGCAATGAGGTATTGTGGGGCGGCATGGTGTAGGCATTTATGTGTCAGGATACTGTTTTGAAGAGAATTTTGTCTTTTGTGGAAAGCGAGTTGTTGGCTCTTCTGAGGTCAGATATGTGTGCTTTCTTGGGAATACTTAGGGCACCTCTCAGGGCATTATTTTGTAGAATCTGGATTTTATTGGTAATGTATTTGTTGCTCCCTACATATAAGGCATTGCAGTAATCCAGTTTGGATAAGACAAGGGCTCTTGCTAGGGTAATGCAGTTGTTAGATGAAAGGAAGGGCTTGGCTGCTCTGATTAGGTCTATCGAGAAGATGGGAAATTGGCCATTTCATCACAGGGCGAGGGCCAAAAAGAGTCAGCACTCTCTGCCCCTTCTTGTCAGCACAGTGAGAAACCTGAATGTGTCTCCCTGTCTAGTGCATGGGGATCTGTCATCCGGGTTGGCCAGGACACGCCTATTGCTTTTGGATCCACTTCCTGGGGGTGGACCAGTGCGGAAGGATCACCACATGGGTGCACACGCAGAAAACTCTGGGCGATTGCCCGAAGGTAGAGACTACCATAACCAGAAGGCCTTGGGAAGGGAGGTCAAAGTGGTCATACAGGGGTCTTGTAAAATACTCTGTACAGTTGAAAGACTTTGACTGACAGATGATTGTAGAGAGGTAAAATGAATCACGTGTGGTGAAATCAGTACAAGAACTGTTTGATGAAAGTTGGCAAGAGTGAACCCTGTGGAGGGATGCTAACATGAGGTGTTGAAGTGTAAAGTCCCGAAAAGCAGTGAACGGTTGATAAAAGTTGGTGAGGGTGAACCCAGCAGAGGGAAGCCAACAACCAGGGGCAAAGGCTGATGAACTGTATAAAAGATATTGAAGATTGGCAAGACTTAACCCGGCAGAGGGATGCTAAAGAGAAGGGGAGAAGTCTAAAGTCCCATAATGAACTGTATATCGTAAAAGGTTGGCGAGGGTGAACCCAGCAGAGGGAGGCTAATGAAAAGAGGGGAGGCCTAAAGTCCCTATGAACAGTGTGTTGACAAGGTGAACCAAATTGAGGGGGACACACACTGCATTTTTTGAAAAGACATTAAGATTTGTGAAAGCAGGAAATATTGCAAGATAAGGGGAGGTGAAGTGTCCCCCTTGCCATTTGGATTCTGAGCCTGGCCGAGGGAGATCCGGAGGTGGAAAGTCATCACCCTAACTACCGTATGAAAAGAACTGTTTAATTGAATTATCGAGGAACGACTGTGAGGTGTCTGCACCTGGAAGAGGGGGACCCAGGGGTGAAGCCATCACCCAAAGTTATATAAGGAATAGAACTTTTGTGTTTGTTTGTTGAAAACTAACAGGCCCTCAAGGGCAAGAGACTTTTTATGGAAATGAAGAACCTGAGAGCTGATACAGAACAGTTGGCTCATGCTGAGAAAGCTCGAGCGTGTGCTGTGCGCCAAGGTCCCCCCTTGTCCCATGGTGAAAACATGGGGAAGGGACACCCCTGGCAATCACATCCTGACTTACTCTTTTTGAGCACTTCTTTCTTTATTGAACCCTTATCCCACATTCTTTGTATAATTAGTTGTAAGGAATTGGTAATAGGTTTTTCTTAGCATAGGCCCTTTTATTTTGACACAGCGTCACAAGGACTGCCTTATTTTCATTTGATGGTTGACTCTTGCTTGCATCTTAGAATTAGGTTTAGATCAGGTGTTTTTTCCATCCTGTATTTACAGTTTAATAAACACCCTTGAACTGTGTTCACTTGTGTCTGTCTTTACTGTGGCCACCATGAGTTCCTTACAGTTCCTCAATGGCAACTCTCCACACAAGAGGCCTATAATCACACAGGCTAATGTCTCTGCAGGTGCCAAACAAAGTAACTTCAAAAATGTCAAGGCGGTAGGACCAGTAATAGGCTAAGGCTGTAATGGGAGTGAGTGGTCCACACGAATGATCATTGTGCAGTGCACATACAATGGGATCTAAATGAAGAGAACCACCTGAGACAGCAATGGTTCAAAACCTAGAAGAGTATTTATTAAAAGGGTTTACTGTATCATAAAAGCAGCTGAAAATCTATTGGAGAGTTGCTTTCCATGCTCTGGGCGCACTACCAAATCGATAGTCAAGGTTATGTGTCTGGGTCCCAAAAATATGTCCCAACTAAAATGTCTTCAACAATCTCTTTGCTACTTATGTCACAATTGGCGATCCCTTTCTCTCTCGCTCTCTCTCCTTCATGTTGTGAGAAACCTGAAGGTGTCTCCCTAGCTAGTCCCCGGGGATCTGTCATCCAGGTGGCCAGGACACGGACATCGCTATTGGATCAAGTTCCTGGGGGTGGACCAGTGAGGGAGGATCACTTGGATGGGGGGTCCTCGGGGAGTGGGAGTGGGACACCAATGGCTGAGATGCGGTATCCCCCTTCCTTCAATACCTTTTCCCCATCCTATCCGTAGGACATAAGAAAACACTGCTGCACAATGGACTGACACCTGAGCCTTTTACATGACATGTCCCAATACAAGGGTCAGGCAAAGTCAGGGAATTGACGGGAATTACGCACACCTGATGTCCCTTTCCCTTCCCCATAGGGATAAAGGGTGGAGCAAGAGAGCACAGTATGTGCAAGGCAGACTGTACGATGACCCAGACCTGGCAGTTCAAGAGAAGGAGAAAGGTGGTGAATATTGAGAGGCTGACAACGAGAGACATGACCTTCCCTTTTTCGACAAAACCCTGCAAACTCTCAGCTGAAAGAATTGTAAGGCTGAGGACAATAGCCCAAGTATGCTGCAACAGATGTCAACGGTACATGGATCGTATCAACGCTAAGCTGGAGTGAGGGGGACTCCTGCTTCCGTGGTACCCGCCTTGACTCCAGTAAAGAGGAACGCCAAGTAGCTCATCACAGCCAGTGAGTTGAGGGGAGATATGATATTATATTTTAATTATATCGCACCCTAACACAAGTGTTTCAGAGCACGACGAGGAAAGGGAGGGAACAAGGGAGGACAAAAAACAACGATCTTACTAGGCCCAGTGACATTGGGAATGCACAAGTGCAGGGGAGAGGGTAGGGGGGAGTGCAAGTGGCAGGGAAGGAATGGAAAGTGCTGAACACATGATCAAAACAACAGGTAGTGTGGCCACCAGGTTTTGAGTGCAAGAATAAGGTGCAGACAGCAGGTTTCTAATAAGTGCAAGAAGGGGACCGTAGGGTTGCAGATACAGGCCCTAGTGCAAGGTTTGCCAGGAGGCAGTGCAGGTATGCAGCGGGTGGCCAGGAATATGGGCCCAAAATCAGTGGGTAGCCAGGAGCCCAGTGCCGAAGCAGACCGAGATCAGCAGGGGAGAGGAAGAGCGAAGGCATAAGCAAAGAGGACGGTTCTCCTCAAGTTTCAGAGAGGCAGAAAGGCTATTCCTGAGCAAGGCCTCAGCCAAAGAAAGAGATCTACCACCAACTTGTTGCTTGGAGAAGTTATTGACCCTGAGGGAGTTGGAGGTGGAGGAGCTCGAGTAGGAAGGTATTTCCGAAGGGAGAGTTGAAGGTATTGCGGACTCAGACCCCAGAAGGCCTTGTGGAAAATGCAAAGGATTTTGACCTTAATCCTTGCAGCCACTGCGAGCCAATGAAGAGATCTCAGTGCTGGAGAGATACGATCCCTGGGCTTGAGGCCAAGGACAAGTATCACAGTCCTGTTCTGGATGAGATGCAGAGGGCGGAGAGTAGTTGCAGGCAGAATTAGAAATAGGCTGTTGCAGTAGTCCAGCCTACAGAGAACGAGAGCTCTAGAGACAGTGAGTTGAGGAAAGGAAGAATACCTCTGAGAAGGTGCAGTTGGTAGTTTAACTTTTTAGAGATGTCAGAGATGTGTGGAGAAAAGGAAAGTGTGGAGTCGAAGATGACCCTGAGGTTTTTATCCTCACAGGTGGGAGCAAGGAGATAGCCAAGGGAGGCCAGCCAGAGAGTGACAGGAAAGGAAGGTGCAGGTGTGCCGATGAGGAAGATCTCTGTCTTACTGGCATTAAGGCAAAGGTCGTTGGTGGCACACCACTCGTGGATTGCAGACAGACAGTCAGAGATGAGAGAGGAATAAGAGGTGGCAGAGGGGAGCCTAAAAATGAGCTGAGTGTCATCCACATAGCACTGAAAATTGGAGCATAGGGCAGCAATATGGTGGGCCAGGGGTGCCAGGTATTGGTTGAAAAGCCATGGAGAGAGGTTAGACCCCTGGGGATCACCATAGGTGGACAGTGAGGTAAAGGAAAGGAAGTACCCAAATTGGACCCGGGAGGGTCGGTTGGAGAGGAAAGAGATCAACCAGGCCAGGGCCTGATTGGTGATACTCAGGTTATCCACAGGCTTTTGAGCAGGATGACATGGTTGATTAAAAGCTAATAAGAACCAGGCTGTAGGGAATGAAAGTCGCAAAGTGGCAAGGTGAGAACTGTGTTATTACAAAGGGGAGAACAGCTGCGGAAGAGTGAACCACCTCCATGTGGGTGCTAACTCGAGAGACTCTGGTTGATCCCAATCTGAGTGAAACTGCAAATACCAGAAGGCCGAAGGAGAGCAGTGGATAGCTCAAAGTGGTCATACAGGAGGTCGAGAAAAATCCCTGTAGAGTCGAAAGCCTTTGACCTAAGAACTATAAAGAAAGCAAGGGAAGTGAATCCCACAATCAGTGAAACCAAATGTGAATGTGAAATTGGCAAGAGTGAACCCACGAGGAGGGATGCTGACGAGAATGGGGCAAGTCTAAAATCCCAAGAAACAGTGTGTTGACAAAAGTGATGTCCACGGGATGTCCACTGGAACTGTTTGAAAAGACATTAATAGATGTGAAGTGCAGAAAAGCCATAGTGAATCTGGTGGAGGGAGCCTGGAAGTTAAGAGGCGGCTGCTCCCAGAAGAGGGAGACCAGGGGTGAAGAACCCTCACCCTGAGTGAAACCAAGAAACAAACGTTCATTTTGTTGAAGGAACTTTTATTTTGTTATTTGATCACATCAGGCCCTTGCAGGCAACAGCCCTTCAAGAGAAATGAGACTTGGCCATCGAGGCTCTTGATAAACTGGAACAGAACTGACGACTCATGCTGAGGAAGCTGGCGAGTGTGCTGTGCTCCATGATTCCACCTTACTATGTGCTCAAAACATGGGGAAGGGAGGCCCAAGCTACTGCATCCTGACATATTGTTTGTGAACACGTCTTTCTTTTCCTTAAAACTATCCCACACACCCTTTTTGTATTAGTAGTAAAGTTTGGCAATAGGTTTCTTAGTATAGGCCTTTTCATTTGACACAATGCCACTACGACTGTCTAATTTTCATTTGACGGTCGATGCTTGCTCCCATCTTAGATTTATTTTTAGTTTAGGCATTTTTCTACCCTGCAATCATTGTTCATTAAACACCCTTGGACTGTGATCACTTGTGTCTGTCTTTACTGTTGCCACCTGAGATCCTTACAGTGTCCAGAACTCTGCTCTCAAATGGATCGCCTCTAACTGAGACTACTCTATCTCTTGCAATATTGACCCCTAATCTGACACCCCTCTCCTAGTGGGAGGCACCCATTGTTCAGTCCTTAAACAGGGAATGGTATGGCAAGCTTTATTTGTCTAGGTCTCATATTTTCACAATATAAATCATGTTATTGTCATATTAAGTATCACACTTAGATTTATGGTTTGTTCCACTCTCTTCATATGCAAATATGTATATGTATATGTGTACATCCTTAATGAAAATGAATACAGAACCAAAATCATGTTGTATGTTATATTTTATTCTTATAGGTTATCAGGTTCATATCATTGTAGTTATTCTTCCCTTTGTATTGGTATTTGTGTGATCTTTGTTTACCTAATCTCTATATCTGTATCTGTTTTACTGTGTGGTGCTCTGATGCACCTTGGTGCTATGTTTTTGTCAATTATGATTCAATTAATAAATACTTAAATAATATTTTGTGAATGAACAGTCCCCTGTCATTACCCACGCAACTCAGTCACATATCCCCTAAATTGCATGCCTTGCACCTTGCTGGTTATAAACCCATCCCTATGTTCCCTAAGGTTTAGAAGATGCTCTTGAGAAGGAGGGAAACATATGTTGAACCTCAGGACCAACTGATTTCAAGTGGTGGTGAATTGCAATTTCTCAAATCAATTTTGTGTTGGTGGGAAATTGTCTTTAATTAATGCTTTCCATCTATCACAATTACAACAACTTCCCCACCCATAAAACAGCCTTGATACATTTTTTACTTCCATCTGGGTAATAGCTATCAGGGGGAGGACACAGAACATTATACGTTTTTCCTTACACAGGAACATAGCATTCAATTGTACTCAAACATATGTTGGGATTCAATAGCACAGTAGAACAGTACAGATGTCTGGTGATATAGTGTAAAATCATAGGAATTTTGTAGGATCAGCGATGTAGAAGTCACACTGTGTACCCATCCACTCCCCAGGCACCTGGTAAGTCCAACCACACGAGCACTGCATGTTAACCTGCACATACACTATTACCCTCCACACTTCAGACACTGAAGTTTAAAATGCACAAAACCAGGGGTATATACAAATAACAAATAGATGCACTAACATTCCCATCCAAATGGCATGTGGCAATCTGACAAAAATGCAAATATAAAATTAGCGAATGTCTACATGCAAAAATAAACCGGTTGGCAAAGTATTTGGAAAAAAGTAAATCGAACTAAACAGACGACCCAAAACAAAGATGGTTTTTGATACAAAGAGACCAAATGAGATGTTGGTATTTGTTTAGGACACTAAATTAGACATATTCAATGTACCATCTGGCCTTGCTACCAACACAACCCTAAAATAATAGCGGTGGTCCATGGAAACAAAGTAGCTAATAGAGCTAACAATATTAACTGTAACCTTGGTGTACAATAATGATCAAACATCTTAGCCAGCATGTCTGGAAGGGGATGTAGATAAAAGTGGACATATCATCTGGATTGTATGTCGGAACAACACAATATGTCCTGAGAGTGGCAGCTGCAGAGAGTCACACTCACCGTCAACGTCAATGCCATGTCCACCCGAAACTGGCAGCACTCAAGTACACATCAAACAACCACCAAGTACACATTTCACCCTCATTAAGACATCATCAGTGAGGCGAGTTAGATGTTTGAGACTGAGGCATTGGTAGATGTTTACAATTCATCATCAAAATTATGTTGGGTGCTAAAGGTCAAACCTGAATAAAGCTTAAAACATGAAAGAAATGATTATGTTAGGTTTGAAATAAGCAAGAGAAAATGCTTCTATGTGCAATACCTTTATAGAAGAGGCCAAATTAACTTACAAAAACACATGAGCACACTGCCAATGCATAGCCATTATTGGAAGTTCACCTCCGTGTCCCAACAATGCACTATAGATATTCAGACAAACTAAAAGCCTGATTGTTACTTCCCTCAAAGAAATCATGATAGCCTTAAAAAGCAACATCATTTAATACATGCTTTAATCAAGAAAAGACTGACAGCGCTCAACCCTATAACAAGAAACAACATACACATCTCACCCTGAGTGCAAGGTAAATGGGTCTCCTCAAGACGAAAGCATTGTGTCATGTTTCACATTCACCATCAATATTATAGTTGGCTTGAAAAACATCAACAACAAAAACTATCAGCCATAAAGCCACACATGCACTGCATCACTTATACGGTTCTTTGGAAATATCACCTCACATCACTGTCACATAGCAATGCACTATGGGTATTAAAATGATCTGACAATGTAGTCTGTTTCATATGAGAAAAATGTCATAGTCTTATGGGACAGTATTATGTTGTGCATGTTTGTATCAGCCCAAGACTGACAGCCCTCATGACTGCAACAACCAACATCATACTTCTTTACCCCACATTGGGGTTTGCATGTGCTTGTAGGTTGACACAGTGGGGCATAGTTACCATTCATCAGCACTTTTTTACGATGGGTTTGAAAAAAGTAAGCAAATCTCTTGGACTCACAAAGTGATAGTAGAATATGCCCTTTCAGATAAAAAGCCACACATGCACAGCACCACCTAGTAGCCATCATTAAAAGGTAAACATGCCCCAATGCTCCAATCTCAACAAGTTCACCCTAAATGCACTGACAATTTTCAATGGGTTTGAAAGTGTATGTAATTGGTTGGTGCATGATTCAGAGCTGTCAGTCTTTGGTTGTTAAATCTTTGTATACAATAGCAGTTCCTTATAAGACATTACAATTTGCTCAGTAGGAAGCAAGAAGGAAGATTATCAGCTAATTTGCGTACCCAAAGTGCATTGCTGTGCATTCAAAACTAGACGTGAACCTCCAGTGAAGGGTAATAGTTGGTGGTGTGCAGGTGTGACCTTTTGGTTGAAATGGCCGATTCTACTATCATATTGCAGGTAGAAGGGTTTTTGTTCTTGGATTTTTCAGACCCATCATAATAGTGATGGTGAGTTATGCACATTCGCTTATGCTTCAATCTCTACCATGCTGATAGCATCCAAGCGAAGGGGAAATGTGTAAACATTTTATTTGTGAGAGCGGTCAGTTTTGAGTTGTTAAAGCTATTTGTAAAATAGTTTTGTCTTATTTGACTTTGCCGATTGTCATACATGCAATAAAAAGCAATCCAATTTGTGTACAGCATTAATTGTTATCTGGTTGCATTCTGAAGGTGAACTTCCGGTAATGATTATTATGGGGTCTGTTTGTGTCTGTTTTTATTTGAAGCAGCCTAGTTTGCTCCATTCTGAACCCCCATAATAATGGTGGTGAATTTTAAAAGTGTAGCATGTGTTTTTAAAGTAATAAAGCATAATTGACTAAAACGTTAACAACCAATAACAGACATGCTCGATTTTAGACTCACTCATAAACAGTGGTGGAAATTGAAAAAAATGTGGTGGTGGATCCCTCAAGGTCCGGGTGGGGGCGGAGTTTGGGGGGCGGTGCCTGAGGTGATGGTGTTTGGGGGCGGAGCTGGCAGTTGACCTCCGATCAAAGGAAATGTCTAATATAATAGTTTAAAACAGTGCAATTTCTTTATATATCAATTCGACTTTAAACCACTTCCATGGCACTGGTGAGGAGTTACTTCACTGTGCGGATAATAGTTCTGACCAGTGTTGCTGAGTAAATATTATTCAAAATACATAATTTGCATCTCATTTTATTTAAAAAAAAATCCCCATTGGCTACTATTCAAAAGGGGTGATTTCTGTTCGCCGGAAGCAACGTTTTATTTTACTTGAACCGCATCCGCACAGCTCCTGCAGCTCCCCTATGAAAGCAGTTGGGTGGCTGCATCGTGTGTAATTGTTTCAATGTTAATAGGGCTATTTATTTATTCATGCAATGTTTGTGGATACCTGTATATTTATTTATTTATGCAAGGTTTGTCGGATACAAGTAGCTGACAAACCTTGCATACATAAATAAAGAATCTGGGTCCATGTATCCGACAAACATTACATAAATAAATAAATAAATAAACCGGGTCCTGGCTGAGGACTGTAACTTCCACTGGTGACCCCTCGTACAGGGTCACCATGTGTGTCCTGCAGCTGTGACATGAATCAAAGTCATGTAGGTGGGCGGAGCAGCACAGCAGCTCATTCCCACCATGAGTGCTCTGCCATCACAGGTGTTTTCTTTTTTCAAATTTATTTTTCACTGTAACTCAGCGAGATGCATGGGTTTGGGGTTTGTGGTGGCTGACTCTGGCCAGATCCTGAGATCCGGCTACACATCTGGTGCCGAATCACGAATCCGGCGAGAGCGGCCGAATGACGAGCACTGCTCATAAATGATAGTAGTATCACATGATATATTTACATTTAGACTCAAAACCTAACGCAATTATACACAACAATTAACATTAATTCACATCGTGATTCATACACCTAGGGAACATCTAATAATAAAACATTCTCTTAATACAACATACTGAAACAATATACTAAAACAGCATAATGCAACATCTCCTAATTGAGGGTTGTGCATGTAGAAACATGTAATTTGGCCCCATAGTCAGAGAAGTAGCCTGCACCACATGTATCCTTTCCATGTTCTGTGGTGCCTTGCAGTCCCCCGTGGGAGTCGTAGCACTTAGGTTAATGTGACATTATTTTCCATGCACCTCTCTCTGTGCTTCCACACCTAGTTTCTAAAGTAGCCCATTCAAAGAGCTCCAATGGACTGCTGAGCTCTTTCCCCACGCAAAAGGATTTTTCGAAAGCGGTTCATGGGATTTTATCAGTGCCAGATTACCAATTGGGCAAAGTAGGCACTGGCCTATTGGCCCACTCCTTTTAGGGGCCCAGCGGCAAAGGCTCAAAATAATATTGATTTTAACATGAAAGAAAATTACAATCAAGCTTTCTTAAAATGTGTCCAAAAGATAGGAAAAAATGAATCAACTTAAACGAAAACATTACATTAAAGACTCTATAGAGAAAATACAGTATTAATGTAATGTACCCATTACCAACTTAAAGTACATAAGCCAGACACATCATATTGACATAACCGTTTGTCTCTTAAAATGTAATCGTCTGGCAGCTGTCAGTTTGCAAAATAATCTGGTGCACACTACGTATGTGTAATGTACAGTAGAGATGGTCATCTCCATCTAGCAGCTGACGTGCACACTGCTTAGCTCAATGTTATCCCATTAGAGCATGTGCACGAAAGACCTCCAGAAACAAAGCTTTCTGTGAGTTAGGGTGTTGCGGGTACCCGCCAACTCCAGACCCTAGTAGAATATTTGCGAGTAGAAGCTTCAAGAACATCTAGAAGCTTCAAGAACATCGGTGAGTATATACCTGACATCTGTGTTACTAAGTAAGTTAGCTTTTCTGAGTTGTAATGAAGTTTGATTAACTTCATTGTCTACAGTGACAGAACAAATCTATCTTGTTCAGGCACTTTTGCTCATTTTTGGCTGAAACTTAAGAATTCTTTCCTTTTCTTGAACATAGTGTAAGTATTGTTTGTTGTCGCTCTTTATACTAACATTTTTCACCACAAACAAATGAGGAAAGTTAATATTTAAAGTTGTGTTGGTTTATTAAAAATAAAACTATTTTTTGTTTGTTTAATAACATTAATAATTGTTAATGTTTAGTTTTGTGTAATAAAATTGGTTTATTATAATTGTTGGTTGGTAAAATTAAAAATGTACTAGGAGACAATTTGCAAGGGCAGCACCCTGAATTCTGACTACCTAGGTGCCTACAGAGAGTTTAATCGGGTACTGGATGCGATATAAAGGTTAGAAAAAGAGCTGATTGCTGATGTTCTCTACTGAAGTGTCATTGCACAGACAGCAGCCCTTGTGAAGACCTGCTTTACCTCGCAGCAACTAAATGCCTAAATCTAGAATACAGCAGGACATCCATTTAAAGTATCCTATCCATAGTGATGCTAAGCATGTTTTACAAGTGTGGCCTGTGCCTCTTTCGTTTTTATTGGTACCCTAGATTACTCAACTATGTTGCCTGTTGTCGAGGGTCTACTTGAGACTTTGGAGAGGATTGATCAGGTCAATTCCAGAGATCCTTCACAGCAAGCAAACTAACCCCAGTGGATGAAGTGTAGGAAAAGAAGTAGCAGAACTATGTTCCCAGCTGGCTTGCCCAAGCTCTCCACAAACCCCATTGCTCCGCCCCTCCCACACACAATTCAAACCCCCAAACAAGCACAGCTGCTGTTTAATGAACATTAAGTGCAGTGCAAGTTTCAACTGCTTCCTACACTTTTATTTTAAAACTAAGCCGTTCTGGAACACTTCTTTTTCACATAAAAGTAAAGGAACAATAAAACATAGTAAAATAGAGGATCCCTGCTCCCAAACACTCCTGCCCACTTTGACCACTGACCAAACCACTTCTCTAAATGGATGAATAAATATAGACAAATGGCCCGATGTAATACCATCTCTTTTCTGAGATGTGCCTTCGCCCTCCACAGCCCAAATTCTCAGGCAAAATAATATTAGTTACAGAATCACAAGAGAAACAGTGTCTTTGACACCCAGCTCATTGTAAACCGTAATATTTGGTGAGCTACCAAGGAGTGGTAGTCACTATTTTAAGAAGCCATTTTGAGTTACTGGAGGGCAGAGACAGTTACAATCCCGAAGTTCTCTCAGGGATCGAAATTGGGATTGGACCAGCTTCTGGGTATCCAGCAGTAACCAGCCACCAGGATTGACCACTGGGGAACGAGCTAGTACATAGTGTAATGCAAATCTAAATTCTACATAAAATGCAAACATATAATTGTACCCATTATTCATGACCCCTTATGTTTTAAATGTCATATAGATGTTGTCCTAATGTTCATTCATAGATTGTTCCAAATGCACATAGTTGTGTTTGTTCAGAATCAGTTGGCCTGAGGAGCCAAATGTTGCTCCTGGTAACTGTTGGGTTTAAGCTAGCCAGGTGCTTAAAAGCTAAAAGCAGGAGCTAAATAGCTCCCAGCTCCTCTCAATTTCGAGCCCTGCCCATATAGTGCTCCTGCTACATCCTTTGTTTAATAGACTTTGAAAGTCACTTTATCTCAGTGAAGACCAAATTTGTATAATGAAACAAAGATGTTTCAAGCCATTTCTAAGGGGCATTTATTCACAAGTATTTCTCAACTATCAGAATTTCTGGTTCCCATAACTATACATTTTGTGTCCTTGGCACCTACAGTGAAACCGTTCCGTTACTAACAGAGTAGGTTTGCCATTCTAGGACCAAGGAACCTAGCTAAACTATTTGCTGTATGGGCTGAAAGCACAGTGTCATTGCCAAAAAGAAGGATGGTTCTCTTACAATTGCTACCTGTGAAACGTTGGCACCATGGTTTGAGCCACAGCCCCGTGGTTACCTGTAGTTTGCGCTGAATGTCCATGGCAGGAACAGCTCCGTTACTGACTATAGAGCTCCTGGAAGAGTGTGGAGATTTCCCTGCCACTCTTGGTATTTTCTAGAGCCTCCCATAATCGATTGCAATCTACAGAGTTCTACAAATCCTCGGTGTAAGTTCCCCTTGCAGAGGTAGACATGTCTCATAATAAAGAGCTTTCACGTTAAGCATTGATCTATATTACCAGCTTTGTTGTGAAATCCTCGTTATGCCTAAATTATTAATTCACCAGCTAACCGCTGTTGGATTGCTCTCCCCGGCCGATGCATCGGCGGGAAGATGAGTAGGCCGAGCCATGTGCATGAAGGCCCCGCTGCGCAGCGCCTGGCAAGGAGACAAGGACACCTGTGTTGCGTGTGGCCCGGACTGCCCCTGCGGATCAGGGGTGGAACTTTTATTCAAAGCACCTTACGTCACCGCATCGCGGGACGTAAGGCGTACATTACATTCCTCCATTTTTCCTAAACAAAAACATTAACAAACATGGTATGTGCCAAACTGTGCTCAATACGGTTTGTGCTCATAACACTATGTGTTGTGGTTCTACCACTCATAGTCTTTTAGTCTTTCTGGAGGTTTGGGTGCAGTTCTAAGGGTATAGCGCCCACTTCTGAGGGCTGTCCCCTGACACTCATTTAGCTGCAGCTCACCTTCGCTACTCGAGTGGGTCTCCTCTGGTTCGCTCGGCAGCTCGCCCATACCACAGTACACGACTGCTTCCTCCTCCAGGTGATGGTACTCGTCCTCAATTTGCAGATCTGTCTCTTCCGGGGGTTGCTGGTCTCCATCGGTCCATAGTTGATGTGGCACCTTCTTGAACCATGAGGCATTCCTGGTGATCTGTTTTTGGCCCCTTGTGGCTGTTATCATGGTACCATGCCTTTGGATTATGGTCCATGGGATGGAGTCATACTGGGTGTCCAGCTTCGACTTGGACAGATTTCGCACCATTATCACATGATCACCGACCCGGTGGCTGGACTTCCTGGTGTATTTCTTGATGCTCATGCATTCGTTCGCCACAGTTCTTTTTTGGTGGGTGCGCCCATTGTAGTATGTGTCTGTGCCCCGGCTTGGGTGGTGTGGGATGGAAGAATTTATTATCGTTCCATACTTAACGTCTGCTGGTGGTAACCCTGTGGTGCTGTGGGGTGTCACCCTGTAGTTTCTTAAGAACCTGTCCACCCTCCAGGGGCTTGAGTTCGCACGGGATAGGCGGTGCACTTTATTGATGGTGCGCATAAACGTCTCTTCATCTCCGTTGGCTTGTGGGCATCTCGGCATGATATGGTGGTATTGAATGTTGAGGTCATTTAGGTATTTTTTTAATTCTTCCCCTTAGAAGGGGTGGGCCATTGTCACTCCGGATGCGTCGCGGGAGGCCGTGGGTGGCGAACATCTTTTCGAGGGCCGGTATCACCATCTCCGCTGCTGTGTGCTGTGGATGATACGATCTCAACCTCTGGGTACCTTGAGTGGTCATCCACGACTACAAGCAGGTACGTGCCCTCCTGGATTTTGCAAAAGTCGATGCTAATGGCGTCCTATCTCGAGGACCCTCACTCTGCCGCCAGTATCGGTTTCCGAGTCCGGCGGAACGCTCGTGATCTGACATGGGAGGCACGTTGTGATAAGTTGTTCCACTTTGTCGTCAATGTGCGGGGACCATACGCGGTGTCTGATTCTTGCTTTGGTCCTTACTCTGCCCTGGTGGCCCTCGTGCGCCAGCGCTATGATTCTGTCCTGAAGACTTGCGGGGATGACTATCCGAGTCCCTCTTAGTATCAGTCCTTCCTCGTTGATGGACAGATCTTGCCTTACTGTGAACATTCCTGCGAGGAATTCTCTGGCCTCGGCTGTGCGATTATGTACATTCCGAAGGAAGGATTTCCATTCACCAGAGATGACAGTGGGCCTTATTACGAGTCCGGCGGTAACCGAGGTAGTAAAACTGCCTGGTTACCGCCAGACTCGTATTACCATTCCGCCTCCGTGACTCCCCGAAATACCAGGGCATTACGACCCTGGTGTCCCGGGAATTCCGGAGGCGGAATTCGGTAAATCCCCATTCCCATTGAGTCCCATAGGACTCAATGGGAATGGGGAAGTGGAAACACCGGCACCATCTTGTGATGGTGCTGGTGTTTCCACGTCCGCCTGCAGGCGGGCGGTGTTAAACCCGCCAGGTCATCACCTCCCGCCTTCAGGAGTCGTGATTGGGGTTTACCGCCACTGTTATTTCCGGACCGCCCGACCTGTAATGAGGCCCAGCATCTTTGACCAGGTCGCAGCATGTGTCAGCTTGTGTCGCCTCCACGATGTCTTCGATGCCAATCGCTTTGGGCTTCATTGCGTGAACAACTTGGCAGATGTGTTCCTCGGTTTCTTCAGCCACGTGTACTTCCCCTGGCGTGGCCGCTCTCGGGTGCCTGGACAGGAAATCAGCTGGGTTGCCGCTGCCCGGTTGGTACGCCAGCTCGAATTCGTACTGCTGTAGATGTAGCAGCCACTTCCCTTTCTTGGCAGGAGGGTGTGATGAGGAGCCTGTAAATATGAGGATGAGGGGTTTGTGGTCTGTGTAAGCCTTGAATTTGTGGCCGTACAGGTATAGGTGAAAATGGCGACATCCCCACAGTACTGTGATAGCTTCTTTTTCTATATGTGAGTACTGTTGCTCTGTCTGGGTCAAAGCGTGGGATACATATGCAACTGGCATCAATTCTCCAGTGTGGGCTACTTGGACTAGGCTCGCCCCAAGGCCAACAGGGCTGGCGTTGACGTATAGCTCGGTCGACAGTGTGGGATCGTAGTATGCCATGGTGGTGTCAGCCCGAGAGGGATGCTTTAATTTGTTCAAATTCTTCCTAGCAGGTGGGGCTCCAGGCCCATTTTGTGCTGGCCTTGGTGAGTTCTCTCAGTGGCTTGGACATGGTCTCCGGGTTGGGGATGAATTTCCCACAGTACGTTGCCATCCCCAGGAAACGTCGTACCTCGGTGGGTGTGGTCGGGGGAGAGGCAGCCCGGATGTCTGCCACCTTCTGAGGGTCAGCTGATACTCTTGCCTTGTTAAACACATACCCGAAAAATGAGATCTCCTCCTTCAAGAATTTGCACTTGTCTTTGTGAAGCGTTAGGCCTGCACCCTCTAGCCTGCTGAGTAGCATGTCAAGGCGACGTATGTTCTCTGCCCTCTCGTTGGCGTGGATGAGAATGTCATCACTGACATTAAGTACCCCTGGGATGCCACATATCACTTCCTGGATGGCCTGCTGGAAGACTTTGGCCGCTGAGGAGATGCCGAAGCTGAGCCATTTGTATCGGCGCAGGCCTAGGTGCGTGGATATATCTAGAGTCCCGGTGAAGTTTCAGTTGGTGATATCCAGCGTTGAGGTCGACTTTGGAGAAGAATTTTGTTCCGGTGAGGTCTGTTATGATCTTGTCAAGTGTGGGGGTCATGTGTCGCTCCCGCTTGATGGCTGCATGGGGGAGGCACATATCAATGCAGATTCTCACCTTTCCGGGTTGTTTTGGTTTCTTGGTCACGACCATAGGCGACACCCACAGTGTTGGGCCTGTTACTTCTTCAATGATGCCCGCTTTTTCAAGTGCTCACAGTTCCTTCTCGACTTGGTCTCTTATGTGGAATGGTGTTCTTCTGTGTCGCACAGCTCGCAGTTGTACGGATTCATCAATGTGGAGTTTGATGGGCTTCCCTTTTAGACATCCGATGCCATTGAGGAGGCTTGTGTATTTGTCAAGGAGGCTGGTGACATCTGTTGGGCCTGTTACATCAGAGATGAAATTTATGAGTCCCAGGTCTTCCACCGTGTCTCTGCTCAGTAGGCATTCAATGACACCGGATTTTCCTTAACACAATGTAAATGAATACATCAAAAAACGTTTGCAACAAGCCTATCCTTCCCCCGTCATGAACAATCATGTTATACAACCATTAAGAGCCACCCAAGTTCTTTAAGCCTTGTTTGGAAGGAGTGGGGTTGTGGCAATTGAGGAAGGGTCAGCTAGGGTCATAACAAGAGCATAATGGTCACTTTCTAAGTGCACATCCGAGGATTAGCGGAAAAATGTGATAAAAATAAGGTTGCTGCCATTTTAACTTTACTAAACACACTTGCAGTCTCGTTTTATAAGAAGGGAGAACTCATCAGCTTCAACTTTGAGGGCTCTTTCTAGGGCAGTGTCCTTAATTTCCGTATCGAGTGGGATCAAATTCCTGTTCCTCCTTCAGCTACATTTCGAAAATCCAAATGCATATCCACTTCACACGCCAGAGAGCAGCAAATGGGCTACAATGAAACAAAATGGCCGCCATCATTACATTTGATTCTGCTGAACTGTGCATGATGTTTAGCAGGTACTTAAACTGGCAGAGAAGACTGTCAGAAGCATACTTCGTTGTTTCTATGGATTAGAATACATATCCCCTGGAGAGGCATGTGAATTCCCTTCATGGCGCTGGAAAACCTGCAGTACACATTCACTACTGGAGTTCCTAGTCCGTGGGGGGAATTCATTGCAGAATAGGGTAGAGGTGGGTAAAACACACCATTGTTTCCCATTGATTTCTCCAACCTCCACCTCGTTCTGAATGAGACATTAAAGGAAGTCCTGCATGTCAATTCTCAACTACATAAGACATATATTTATATTTTTAGATGTTCAAATGTGCATTGTTCTCGTTAGTAATGTTCTTGTGACTGTTTCTCCACCACTTCTCCTGGCTATGTGGTTTAATATGTTCATGTCATTTAAAAGGGCAAAAGTCTAATTTAGACAAAACATGTTTATTGTGAGAAGGCTGATTTAAATTAAAGAAGCAGACTGTTCAGATGACTTGCTGTTAATCTTCATTACTCCTAGTCCTGCTCCTCCTTGTCACAGTACTTTACCATATGAAGGTATTACTACAGAACCCTTTCCCAAAAATCTTTCCTTTTTTCTCTCACTAATTGCCCATGGGTATAAAGCATGTGAATTGTCCCTTGAGCCTCCTGTCTATACTTAAGGAGCCGGACGATCTTACCACCAGGGACACAGAGGAGGCTGCCGGTACTGTGACAGTACTTTACTCTAGGAAGTATACAAAAGATCCATACTCGAACAGGCACATACTAGGACCGAAAAGGAAGATCTCCCTGTGCACAGAGGGAGCAGTGCCCCTCCCATGGAGAGTCACGAGAAACCACCTTGAGTAGAGAATGGGGAGTGAGGAGGACATCCACCACTGAAACCAACTGTGGAGGTGCACAAATCACAGGTGCTCTGGCTAGACAGACGTCCAGACTGCTCAGCAGGACCACGTCAGGAAAGCCAAGTGCTCATGTCCTGGAAAATCCAACCCAGTTACTGCCAGAGTATCACAGAAGTCCTAGGCAAACTACCAGGAAATAACGCAACACCAGGCCAACTTTAAAGTTGAGGAGCCCCAAGGAACAAACTGAAAAAGTCGGACCCAGCACTCTCTACAGCAGAAAATACCATTCAAGATTAACCATCGGCCACTGACATGCGGTAGTCTAAATGCGGGACTGCCCAACCATTGAACAATGGGAACCAGAAAGGGTTGCGAAAAAGGCTGCCTTGGTAGAGGGTTGCCGACTGATCCCGAGGGCAGGAACTCCTCAAAGAGACAGGAAATGAGCCTGGGGGCACCCATGACCCTACCCTTACCATGGAACAATGGTCTATTGGGAGGGAAACATCCCCTGAGCGATGGACCACGTGATGGCAGGTACCTCAAAACAATCAACAAGTCACACTGCTCTCCAGCCTGTAGCCCCTAGAGCCACATCTCCATTGGGCTGAAGAAACAAAGACCAAAGGCAGGAACATCCAGGCACCAAGAGTGCACAGATTTAGAATCCCCTCCACAAATGAAATATGCCGCTAAAGCAGATTTTGCTTGCTACCAGTGCCACTGAATCAGAAAGATCTGAGGTGGGAGGCATAGGAGGACATAGGCTAACATAGGACATAGGCTAACTCAGAAAACATTCACACCCAAACCACCTCAATAATGCTGGACACAACCGTGAGAACGGCCTCCACCCACAACCAGCTTTATAGTGCCTGGAGACTGACAGAGAGCTATCCCTCTCAACCATATTCTACTGTTCCAAACATGACAAACTACAACACTTAAAGAACAGGCCACATGACTTTCTCGGGCCCTAGGCAGGAACCCAAAGATGGTCGGCAGACCCCTTTCACCCTGCCATTGGTGGGGGTGACTTGAAGAACTCAGGAGTGTCCTCCTCACTTTTTACAGTGCTAGAACCTAATTATAGGTTATAAATACAGAGGGCACAACCCGCTGCCCACACCATATGCTCACTTCGTTAGCATGCCTACTACCAGCAACCGACCTGCACCAATGCCATTCGTCCTTGGAAGTGAAGCAAGGGCCTAGCCAAACAACCTAGGCCATCCCTACATATTTAACAGGGCACCCAGGCCCCTTCTTAGACACCCTGTGTGCAACTCCACATCCACCATCCCTTGAAATGTGCACTTCCATGACTTGTATGGCTTCTTTGGCATGCACATTTTTACTGGACATTTCTTTCAAATTTAAAGAAGCAAGATGCACAATGCCAAGGTTCAGCCCCGTACTCCCATTTATAGGGTTCATTGTTAAATGCACTAACCATTGTGCTATGCAGGTTCCTCCAAAAACAGTAGCTGAATAATATTTTACTCGGAATTTCACTCCAATTCCAATATAATTGTTGAAATGTTTGTTTTTTTTAAAATTATTATTATTATTTTTTTTACTGAAAGCAATACCTATATTCCACATTCATGCTTGCATCACAATAACGTTTATTTTCATAAACATTCAAAACCTGAAAGCCTGGAACCGATACAGTCTGTTTGTACAGATTGTACTGATTACAGATTCCTGCAAGAAGGAGAAATGTAACACAAACACAGGCTCGGAAACCCTACACCTCGTTAGGATTAAAACTGCAGAATTGCAAGCGAGGTGGATGACTCATCAAGCACATTCAGCTGCCTGTGTGCAGGGTTACCATAGTAACCAGAGAGGGGGGAGTCATTCACATGGACAGGAAGTTGAGCCACCACATAGACAACAGCCTCCATGTGCTGCTATGAACCCGATTCCTCATGCTTGGAGCAGTGAAGGGAACCCCTGCTTTCTCCTGGTATCCAGCTGAAGCTGGAACTAGCTGTAAAGAACTATAGGTACAGCAACAGAGGAGTGAAGGTGGGACAGAAGGAAGCCTACAGGTCAGCCTGCCAGCAAACCTTTTTTATTGAGGCAGCTTTCAAAGCCCATCTTGGAGAGTAAGAGAGACAAGAGATAGCGTTTTCAGAATACCACTGGCAGCCATGTCTGTTTCACGCCTGAGACGAGCGACCGCCAAACCAAATACACTGAATCATGGCAACAATCATGAACCATAGAGAGTAATATAGTGACTACTGACTTATCCTCCCCTACTCACTGAGACCCCAAGACTCCTTGCCGGGATGTCTGCAATCCACACATCCCTATGCAGCACTCCTTCTCTTAAGTTTGGTTGGGGGGCAGGAGGCAGGGTTATTCCAGCTGTACTGGTAACCTGTTCACTCTGCTGTGGAAGGAATCACAGCCCAATATGTCACCCAACACCAACGTCATGGTCAGTGTTCATGCCGCCATTGAGGCAAAAGGGGGCAGTACTGAGGTCTGTACCCATACCAGTATACTGGGAAGCACTGCCGATCTGCAAGAGGCCATATCTGGTGCAAACATGAAAGAGAGGAACCCCGGTACCACACAAACAACATAGTGGCAATGTATATGAGACAGATAATAACAATTGACTTTAGTACACTTCTCTCCTACACACTGTGACCTTACAGCTCCTTGGAGGTGTGTCTACAATCTACACCTCATCATGCAGCACCCTGTCACTTAACTTGCGGGCAAGGGGCTCTTTGGAGGAGAGTCTGCATGCCACAAATCCCCATGGAGCGCTCCTTCCATAAGTCATGGCCAACGAGCGGGCTCCAGTGACCTCTGGCGCAAATGACATATGTGTCTCACTCACATGTGCACTGCCCTTTCCAGGCTCAGGGAAAGCCATCTGCAGGCAGCCATACACCTGGACACCCCCTGGTGCTCAGCCCAGCAGAAACCTTCCCGAGTGCCCATACTCGCAAGGCCTGAGGCTGCCCTACCCTCCTAAATTCCAAGCTCAGCAGGGACTGAGGAGGAAATCACAAAACAGCATTTTTAGACGCCCAAATCACAGGAAAGTGGTCAAAACGTCATGAAAACGAGAGAACAGCCCAGCTTGCCCCGCCAGGGTTCACTCTTTGGAATGACAGAAAGCAAAACAGGAGGATCAGGGCCACGGCCAGGTGCTCTATACACTGGGCTATGAAAGGGAGGGGCTAAAAGAAAAAAAAAGGAACGATTTTTGGGAAAGGTTTCTTTCAGAGCACCTTCATAGAGTAAAGTACTGTGACGAGGAACAGGTTCGTGGAGGTAATGGTGCATTTATCAAGTTTGGAAACATGAGTATCATGTTTAGCTCTTGAGAAATCGCAAGCACTGATAAGCAAAGAAATACGCATTTCTAAAATCAGAGATTCATTTCAACATAGGGTTTGCATTAGCGGGTTGTTGTAGCATAAACATTTCAGGAATCAATATATCTATATTCACAATAATCTGTATGCAATTCTGATCCCAAGTTCTGAGAATTTCATTTGCGCTATAAGTTCAAATCTGTCAGATGACACACAGGGAGCTAATGGGGAATGCTCATGGGAAAAGAGAAAATCAATACCTCCTCATTGGCATTCCATTCCAAGACAACAAGAGTGATTGCAGTTTCCAACCTGACATGAAATCAAAACTGGTGGTCTGACCAGCAGAGACACTGTTGATCCCCTCAGCACTGCTTTATGGAGAGCACCTCTTAGGATGAGGTGAAGACCAGGGCAAAGCAAGTGGGCATTCATCTCGCTGCCTTGAACCCATCGTGCAATGTTGATCTGCAGGTCATTTGTAGAGTAAACTTCATCTCTTCAAATATTTCTCTTCCCTTTTGCGGCAATGCTCCCCTGAATGTCTCTGATCCAGCTCGCTTACACATAATTCAGCATTCATGTATTCCATCAAACCCAAGAAGTGGAGCACAGTGCTGTATTTCAGTTTGCAATCTTTGAAAAGAGGGTGCCGAGATGCACAAGTTTGGTTGTGAAAATCGCCTCAACGAATACAGTAGTCCCTGCTGTAAATTGGGAAGTAACAAGGAAAGATATCTGGTTAAGTGTTTTAGGTGCATTGTAGGAGTCAGAAGTTCCTGAATTCGAAACCCAGTTGGTGTATGATTTCTGAAAAGCTGCGTTGACTCACACAGCATCTCGTAGAATATATGTAAGTAAATTCAAGGGTGCTAGTGCTTGCTTTCTCCTATTCTTGCTACTGTCCTTCATTGTTATGCAGCAGACCCAGTGGTGGCGACATTAATAGTGAATTCGTACTGCTTCCAAAATGAGCTGCCACCCCAGGGAAAAGAAGAAAAAAAAGACTATTACAAAGTAATTTCAAAAGCGCAACAAAAAAGTATGAGGTTCTCAGCACTCCCACTAAACTAACCTATTCTGTAGCAATAATGTCTAATGAAATACAATTGAATTAAATATGTATTCATGTCAATATTAATGATCGTGATAGAAAGCCCCCTTGAACGTATTCTTTTTATAATGGATAAAGTACCCCCTACGGTATGCTATATATGGGATAACATGGGATAACATACCCCCTACTGAACTTTACAAGGATATTGTAAGTCACTAAGATGTTCCGTGACCAACTAGAGTGACACTGTTGACAGCAGACTTAAGTTATATGGTCAAGGAACCTGCAATATTCTTTCTGGTTTTAGTGCATTTTGGTGGAATAACTACCAAAATATCACCAAAACAATGGTGCTGTATAATACAAGAAAAAAGGGGAGTTTAGGAGCAGTGTATGGCATTGGCATGGCAACTTGCCAATGCTTGGCGATGTAATGGCTGAAGCACTAGCTGCGTCAATTTTGTTTCCATTCGCTTAACCTTCTTTTTTTATCCATTTGATGTGCTTTAATGAGTTCTCATGTCACCATTAGAAGTCCTTGCTTACTGCAAGAAGCCGCAGAGCTCTGGCGGAGTGATATCTTTTTAAGACGTTGACTGATGCAGGCCGCCCGTTTCACGAGGGCATAGTGAGATGCCATCCTGCATTGCTTCCAATGGAAGAGTGTAGAGCGGCCATCTTGTAATAAATTGTTTCAGTTTAACGAAACGGGTACTGTGATAAAATACCAAAAAGGCCTCTATTTACATACTAATATTACAATTTCAACATGAAAACATATCCCAGGATAATTATTGGATCTTGCTTATATTGTTAATGTATTTATAATACTATATCACAGTTACAACAAATAAGGCCATATTATGCCATATTTAAAACGTGTGCTCTTTGCTTAGATTCTGTGTTTCTCAATATTTAAACCTCCGCCCTGAGCTGGCAGATAAGATCAGCACTAGGAGAATTCGGACACCCCTATAACAACTTGCATAATTTCCAGCATCACGCAACATTTGAATAGTTGTCAGCCATTATGGAGCAGTTGGGGTGCTTTCTGGAATGATGCCTGAACCTCATGAACCCGTAGGCCCGTAAGCGAGGTAGCGCTCTATGCGATGGATGGGGATGAAGATTTTACTCTTAGACCAATACTAAGACTGACTCAGGAAGTTGGCAAAAACATAACTGTTTTATTTGCAGTTGTCTAAAACAGGGAGTACAATGGACGTTCGCTCAAGTCTTTCCAAATCACTCTCAAAACATTTCATAAAAAATTACATTTATATAGTAAAAACTCGTGACAAGGTCATACTACGTGGCAAAATAAGAAAACCTACATGAGATTATGGTTGGTCTACGGGGAACATCTAGGTATACTTTCTAAGGGGGGGGGGATTGTGATTGGGTCTTTATGGTCAGGTGGACAGCTAGGCCCACCCCTTGTGCAAGTCATCTTCGCTGTCATGAAATACACAACTTTTCATTGACTTTCAAACAATATGGTTCTTTACTACATGGCCCTCTATAATTGATTGCCACGCTTGTATTCTTCTGGAATATAACACTCGCCAGCAGCATGCAAGCTGGTACCCCAGGTGCTAGAGGGTTGGACTTCACTGTGCCTCCCCACTCAATCAGCCCAACATCCATCATCACTCCTGCTGTCTGCCATTTGAATTAGTGTTTGAACTTGCCCTTGCAAAGTATCACTGCACCTGAGAATAGAAGGGAGTGTGAGCATGATCTTATCTTCAAGTCTTGGTGTAGCTTGCCTAAAATCTATTTTCATCTTGACCATGTGCCAGGAGACCGTGTTTTGAGCTCCTTCTTCGCATTTAACACTATTAAATAAATAAAACCTGGCACTTCTAGTTTTTTTCCATTACACCTCAACAGCATCTCACCTCGATTCTCGCTTTCATTGTATCTTCTTGAAGAGATAACCAGTTTCTTGATACCGGGCCAGACAACCTTCCTCGTATCTGCCCTCATAGTCAGCTGTTTTCTTGTACTGCGCAACACTTTCAGCCCTTCTGTTCATGGGGTCCTAGTTTGCTAAAAGATGTTGTGGAACATCCAGATTCTATACATACATATATATATAATGGATGCACCGCCTGCAGTCTATTCACTACATATAGACAGCCTTATGATTACTTAGTCTACTTGCGTTTCAGCATCTGCACAATTATAAAACGGCTTGCATTTTATTCAAAAAGTCCAAACCCTGACTCTAGCTTGTTCATGATCTTCATTACTAATGCTTTCTTTGCTGTCTTCTTACACTGCGTGATTATTATTCTGATCACACAAAATCCAAACATGATTGTCAATAATGCTCTGAGGAACTTGAAAATATTCACCATCCATTGTGGAACCGTGGAGAAAATGGATGCAAACCAGCTTTGATCTGCAGTATCTTCTACTTCATCTTCTATCTTGATGTGCAGGTTTGTCAGCATCGTTATGGCCTCTGTCAAGGTCCCATTCTCGTCATCATGAGAAGGTGTAAATGTGAAACATGATTCTCCGATTTTGGCACAAACACCTCCATCCATAGCTGTAATCATGTCCAAGACATTTCTATTCTGCAGGGTCATCAGTCTTATGGCTATGAATTCTTCTTTGACAGCATTGAATCCCTTTATGGTAATGTTGATCGTCTGCAGGAGCTCCCATCTGGTAATCTGTTACCATTTGGCATTGGCCATCATCTGTATCCCTGGCATGAGGATTGTCACGAATACTGCCGAAGTCTGACTGAATAACCTGTGTTCATATGGAATAGAATCAAAGGCTTCTATCGATTTAGCTGAAAAATAGTTTTCCCTCTTTGTTCAATTGAGGAATCCAACTGACCTCCTCTTTCTCAGGTGAGCATCTGCTTTTGGAAACTCTCCAATATTCAGTTTACTCTTTGGAATCACCAAAGCTGGAACATGAATGATCACTATAGAACACAGCCCGCCCCAGTCCTTGGGCACCTTCATGTAAGCTCTGGATCCACAGGCCCAGTAGTGGTCCATTATAACTGCTGTTCCATCCTTCATTCCTGGTAAATCGAAAATTCGAACACACTGATTCATTCCATCCTTAATTGTACTATTGTTTCTGAAACATAGTTTTGTACTGGCTACAGGCACTATCTGCAGCGTGCCTCCTTTATCATCAACTCAGGTCAGCAATTTTGCAATCTTCGGCCACCGAAGTTTGCATTCTTTCTCTACAGTATTTATAACTGGCTCACAGTATCCTGTAAGTGCTGGTGCCTTACACACAATCAGGCCTTCCTCCCATCCATCTGGAGAAAGTACCATTCCCTTGATTTGCAGCTGACCTCTCTCCTTGCATCTTCATATTTCTTCAAAGTTCTTTCCTTGACAATTGTGTTTCTTGGTTATTTCTGATCTGATTCCTGCTCCCTTCATTCCGGGCTGTTCATATCTTATCATATGATCTCTGGTGTGTGTTCTTGCTCTTGTCTTCAAATCGTGCACGTAATCATCTTCTTCTAGAGCTGTTCACTCGGTTACCCATACCAAGGATGCTATTCCACCCTGGAACTGACCTCTCGTATGGAAGAGTGCAAGGTGCGTCAGACAGTGAGCGTTCTGGGCTGCTACTTCTATAGCTATGAATATCCTGGAATTCCCCAGAGCATAATGTAGGAGAGCACAAACATAGAAACTCTCCTTGGATGTACTTTTTCCCACCTCTTTCATATGTTGATACCACATGTTATTCCCCAAATGTGCTGTACTGTCTAGATAATTATTTAACTCATAATTATATTCCCTTGTGCTTCTTCTGTGTCTCCCTCTTGCAAGAAGATGCATGCATAATGCTCATGAAGTACATCAATAAGGGTCCTTCCTTCAGGGTGAATCATAGGAGCACTTGTCAGAGAAATGGGTCAATTTACATGTGTCACTGGTGTAGGGATAATCACAAATGGCCTTCATCTTTTTGCAATGGATAATTCTGCATAAGTCACTGGAGTGGGAGGAATCAAAGGAGCTTCTAAGTTACTTGGGCGAATGAAATAGATAATATGGATTAGCAAAATCAGAAAAACAATAATAAATGTTGAGCACGCACATATTATGCACCAATACATGATCACCCTTAACAGGTATGGCTTAAATACAGTGGCTACAACTTGATCGGCCAGCCATATAAAAACTGTAATCTACAGTGTGTTCTTCAGGTTTGTAGTTTGTAACAGGGTTGCCTCCTCTGTATGTGCAAAACATCCCGCCTACTTCCAAGTTCCTTTGACTTCCTCATTAGTGATGAACTGATTGGAAAGTATTGTGGTAAGAAACTGCTCTTACAGCCATTTGCACTTTTGCTAAGTGTTTCTTGTAGATAAAATATTTTCTTTCTCACAATTAAATAAAGTAGAAAGTAAGGTGCAACAAATCTTCCTTGCAAGCTGTTGGTTGGGTGAGCAAAAGACGTTGCATCTTGCATCTTGACAAGGCTCCCATAAAATCAATGCTATGGTTATGATACAACTTAAACCAAAAAAGTAAGCCTATTTGTTATTGCTCACCACAATCAGTAAATAGTTCATTTTAAATGGCTGAAAAGGAGTGTCCAATGAAGAAACATATACAAATATTAGAGGACAATTGGAATATTTAGCAAAAAGGGGCCCAAGAAGTAATCCTTTTAAAGTTAATTCCAAATGTCCAAAGCAATACAAAACAATCCAACGTGGCTGCCTTATTGGCAGGCCCGTGGAACAACCGGAAATAAGGAGCAGGGGTGCCATCTGCTGGAAAGACCACCAACCTTTGGAACACAATGTAAAATACAATGTTACATACAGTAGGACCACCTGACCTTTCTAAAACTCCTGGTTCTTTGCAAGACCAACAAAACACAATTGTGTAATCAAAGGTCACGATGGGAGGTCTGGTTTGACTCAAACTTAAAACACAGTTGCCAACTTATTTACCACAACAAACATGAAAACATTCACTGGATAGCACACGTCTTCCTGGGCAGTCAGCATTGGGGTATGCACCAGATGTCACACCTTATCTTGGTGAGACCAGAAATATTAGCTACCCAAAATGACCCGAGTCAATTAAGGCAACTCTCAATCACTTAAAACACTGACAAACAAGTAACAAACCTTGTTGCACTGCTTTCAAGATTAAGCCTTTAATCCATCCCCAGGATTTCTGGCCCAGTGTACAGGCACTCATGATTGCACATGATTGAGGGGGATAATGCCCTCCTTGCCAAGCTTCCCACAGTACACTGGTTACCCCTCAAAGCAGTCCATCATGCCACAGCACGCCTTATCAACGGCTGTCAAAATATTTGGCCACATCGATTCCATCCTGAACAACCTTCTCTGGCTCCCTAACCCTACCAGAATCATTTTTAAAATGGCCTGTATCACCTAGAAGGCAACCACCACCCAGATACCCATTGACCTTATGGACAAACTTGACATCTCAGGGGGTACACAAACTCCTCTAAAAGCCAGACCATTGTTAGAATAGAAACTAAACTAGCCCACAGGGAAAAGACCAGGACACAGTCCTCCTGGAATGCCTCAGAATACTGAACCACCATGGCAGTGGCCATCAGGACTGCACCAACACTCATGCAGTTCAGTTGAAAATTGAAAGCCCTGGTCTGTACCCGGTTCTAAGACCACTCCAGACCCATTGTAAACTGCTCTGCTGTTCCTTTAATATTTTTACAGCACACCGTACTCATGCTCGGTCTGTGATGTATAAAACAAAATACAACTTACACTCTATACACCGACAAACATAGCACCACTTACCTGGTTAACAGTACTAAAAGATGTACATATTTGCAAATGAACATGCAGCAGTTCACATCATAAATCAAAGAGGAGATCTGACAACCCCTATGTGGAAAAGCTTGCAACTTAGAATAGATCCCTCGTTATCAGAAGAATGCCTGCATGGTCACCTTTGCATGGCCCATGATATTAACCCACACAACCTCATATTCAACAGAATACCTCATCAGTGTACTTGATCATGATTACCACGGAGATGCAGGTGGAGGCTCTGGACCTGCTGAACTCAATTGCAACATAAGGAACCAATACCAATTGACATGGACTCTAATAACCAACCAACAACTATTCTAGTGCACATTCAAAGCTGATAAAATAAGCACCAGAGTACCTCAGTAGCAAAACATTCCTTATCTACAAAATGATCTTTGATCACCACAAAAATGCAAGAGAATGCAGTTGGCACTGCTTATCCAAAACAAATACAAGGGTGCTGTGAGGAAGGCATGGTTTCAATAGTAGACACAGACACAATGGATGCAAGTTTTGAAAACCTTTCTATTGTAATGTAATGGGGTTGGTGTAATTCCTACCTGGCCCTACCTCTGTGATGGGAGAAATCTTGACCATTAAATAAACAGTAAAGCAGTCCAAGTCAGTCTAGTCAACATAGAAAGGCCTATACTAAGAAAACCTAACCTTGCCCTCCTTCTCAATAACAAATGTGTAAAGGGAATACAATAAAAAGGAAACATTGCGTCTTAACAAAATGTCAGAGTGGCTCAGGTAACAACTCCCTTCCCCACATTCAGCAGCACTGTGTCTCAAGAGTTTCATAAAAAGGATAGTTGGAATGCACAATTTCAGCTTTGCAACTCTCAATGTATTACAGTTCAACACAGGCTTCCCTCTGCCGGCCTCAAACCTGTCTTTCCTCTTTGTAGGAGTTTCCTTCTCCATGTTTTATCCTTCACACTTACCGTCAAAGACTTTTGAGACTGCACATATTTTACATAGACCTCTGTATGACCACTTCGAATTCCCTTCTACAAATTCACACTCAACAAGGTTCACAACATCAAAGCTCCTTGGCACTTGTAGTTTTACTTTCGCTCTCTTGGCCAATTGAAAAATAAAATCATACACAGCCCCAATCACTTCTTGTTACTTTCAGTTTTACTTTTGCCCTCTTGGCATCTATCACACTTCACATATAACACCAATCGTTCTTTGTCAGTTGACATATAACAACAATGCTTGTACTATGGCCCTCTTGGCTGCTTTCAAAGTTCATACGTAGTACCAATGCTTCTCTCAGCAGTTTATAACGTTCATATATTCTTTCAAGGTTCATGTGCTCTTTTACTTTACTCTCTTGACAGTTTCAATGTTTATATCCAACGTCCTTTATTCAAATATCTCATGCGGTTACTTTCTTTCCTTCATTTCCTGCTTTTCGTTTATCAAAGTTCAAATATCTCATCGGTTACTTTCTTGCCTTCGGTTCCCACTTTTTGTTTATCCAAAAAACATATCACAGAGACTTTCGAATGTGCGGCTCGCCTTCGCAGGACCACTATGTTACTTTGTGTACCTTTTTCCAGCATCCAAATCATTATTCTCTGTCTTACTTGTCTCATCGGCACACACACCAACATTCACTTTCTTGCTACAAGTTGATTAACTCAAAACCGGAATTTTATTTCCTTCAATCACTCACCCGTAGTGTTAATCAGGCTTTGGCTCTTCAACGTCTTTCGCGTAACAGTCAAGGCTGCTACCAATGCCTCCTTTCTACCTCCCCAACTTTGTTGTTTACCCAGGAGGATAGTGGGTCACCTGGAAGCACTTCGAAGGATTTCTCCCTCCCACACACTCCAATTTAGTTGTTCAACATTTACGGTCCTCCTGGAAGGATCGGATATTTGCTTGACTCCCGCTCGCTTTCCGCATCAGCCGATCAGCCCCTTTGCGTTCCAAGTTTCACCCCCTAGTTTGCTTCAGCCCCGAAAGAGCTGCTCCTTCTTGCCCCCAGCCTCGCTCAGATTGTGCTTGTGCGCACCACCTTTAATTCTGACAGGGAGTGTTAACAAGTGGCAGATGCATGTGATTTGTACTACGTGCATGACTCTTCCTGACCCCATTAGAGTGACAGAACCATTGCAAGTCAGTAGAAGTACTACTCCTGGCCTCATTCCTCATCTTCTTCAGCTCATGTGTTACTTTGTAGTAGGGAGGAAATATTGGAGTTGCAGCTTCCCATAAAATAAGCAGGGATAAGGGTAGGATGGGTTACTGGAAGAGAGGAATACCATGTCTCACCATCGGGTGCTTAAGCCCCACTACCCGAGGACTCCCATACCCAGGTGATCCTCCCTTGCTTGTCTACCCCCAGGGTCAGGATACAAAAGTGATGCCCCTCCCCTGGCCAACTGAGTACGGGATCTCCAGGGACTAGGGTGTGAAACACCCTCTGTTTTTTCACAGTGCAAACAATGACAGGCAAAGACCCAATTACCAATTTGTCTCGGGAGGATATCTCAGTGGCAACGTGCTCGCCTTGGAAGCAAGACGACACGGAGCAACACAGGTTTGATCCCCAGGTCCGCGCTTAGAAACCTCTGGGTATTAAGCATGTTATAAATAACCTATCATATCATATCATACCAATAACCTCCCCCACTAATTAACACTTCACATTCCCTATTTCCACCTTGCACTCTATGCAACAATCTTCAATCAAACACATCGCTGCGGTCCATCCATTCATAGAGTACCCTATCATCACTCTTCAGTTTGTCAACCATCCCACCAGTGCTCAAGCCTCAGGTAACCAAGGCTTGTATGGTGAAACATATTAGTACATAATAGAGCATATCAACACATTGTTGTCTCCTACGGTAACACAAACCACAGGTACCGTAGCCCAACTCACCTTGAATCTCTGTAAGGAATTATCATCTCACAAGGGTCTAGAAGCCCTGTTTTTTATTGTAACTAATTCATCAAATGATGTGGATAATTTCATTTCAGAATGGATGATCTGCTGAACAGGTGCTCCTTTCGGAAAGCTCCATGCCAAAAGCAGAGTGTGCACCTATGTCTTGCTGATTCAGTAGCCTGTTTACAGTGCCTGCATTCCAGTAGCACAGAGCAGGTTCAGGTCACAAGTGACAGCTTGGCGGCTGCAGTGACAGCCAATGTCACTAGAGTGCAGGGGCTGCATTTACCATATGCACCCCTGTTCCAAAAACAGCATAACTATAAGTATGCTGTCCTGGTGGCACGTTAAACTCTAAATATAAGCCATACCTTGGTTTGGGCTATGGCAGCTGGCATCTCTCATAGTTATCCAAGTCACATCAAATTGATTTCCCACGTGTGTCAGCCCTGTGACTCCGAGTTCAACTATGGAAAGGACATGTGTATTCCCCACAGCCAGGCTGTCTTTGCTGCTGCCATTGAAGCTGCCTCTCTTTGTTCCTTTGTGAAGGCAGGTGACACCCTCCCCAGAGAACTTGAAAATAAGGCATTGCAGTAGTCCGCCTGGAGCCTATATGTGCTCTGGCAATGGTGAGGGAGCTGTCGGTGGAGAGAAAAGGTCTGCAGGCATATATTAGTTTGGTGGTGTAGGACGTCGAGGAGGCAATTGCATTTTTTTGACTGGTTAGTGACAGAGTTGAATCTATTTAGACCCCAAGGTTTTTGACATCTCCAGAGACTGAAATGGTGATGTCATCAACATTGAAACATTTTTAGGCTGCATCAGGTTTGTTTAGGATGGATTCTAATCCAACCGAAAGCAACTTGATTTTGTCATCATTAAGGTATAACGTGTGTAGCCATCCACACCTGGATGGTTTGGTAGACCGAGCTCAGCGTATTAGAGACAGTGATGTTGTCACCTGTGATGGGTAGAAGAAGCTGAGTGTCATCAGCGTAGTTTGTGTAGGATGTTCCCTGGGAATCAAGGAGGTCAAAGAGTGTTTTGGTGAAGATATTATACAAAGTTGGTGACACACAAGAACCTTGTGGAACACGGCTAGTGACTGGGATTGGAGGAGCTGGTGAGAACGAGGAAAGGACTCTCATAGTTCTGTTAGGCAGAAAGGAGGAGATTGAGGTGATCGATTCAGTGAAAAAGTGGGCTGCCAAGTAGATGTGTTGGCAAAGGATTTTGTGATCCACCAGATCAAAGGCAGCTGAAAGGTGAAGCAACAGGAGAAGTCTTTAGATTCTTTGAGTTGATTCTTTAAGTCAAGAAGTGCCAATTTGGTGCCATGGCCAGGACAAAACCCTTATTGGCGCAGGCCCAAGAGGTTGTTGGATTCCAGATGCATTTCGATCTGTAAGTAGACTGCTCTGTCCAGAATTATGAGGAGGAATGGGACAGCAGTGATGGGGTGGTAGTTCGTGGGGATGTCTGGTTCTAAAACTTTTTTTATTGTAAATGTAGAACCCAGGTGTCTTTTACATTAGCTGGTACTATGTGAGTAAGGAATGAGGCATTGATAAGATAGGAGATGAATGGCAAATTTAATGACTGAAGCCAAGCATTTGTAACCTTGGCATCTTGGTGGCTTGACCCCTTTGATCATTTTGAGAACATCTATTTCAGAAACGGGTTTGAACTCAAATTTGGGGAAATTATGCTGCAAGGCTAGGGGCTTCAGGCCACGGTGGTTATATGAGGTAGTCAGTTTGCCTTTCTCGGGCAGAATCTTTTTTTTGTAGTGTATAGATTTTGACTACTAAGTTTGCCGGTAGTAACAAAAGTACCAGTAAGCTTGCCGGTACCGTTCTTACCGTACTGGCAAAATACAAGGTCTGCATGTGGGTGCCTTTTTTCCTGCCAGGTCTGACCGGCTGGCGGACTGGCACCCATGAGCAGACCATGTTGGATGCACCGGCACCATTCTGAATGGTGCCGGTGCATCCGGCCTCCCCATTCCCATTGAGCTCTATGGGGCTCGAATGGGAATGGGGAGCATCTTTTTACCGGCACCCAGGAATGGGTAATTACCGGGTCCGGTGGGGCTGTAATGACCTGGTACTTGCCCATTCCCGGGCGCCGGTAAAAAAACGACTCCAGTGACAGCCATGCCGGTTTTACCAGCACCGCTAACGCCAAAGTCGTAATGAGGCCCATTGTGTGTGTTTATGCACCACGTGATGTATTTGGTGGGGGGGCTGTGTATTCTAGCTCCTGTAAAATGGCAAAGAGCTCCCTAGTGCTGAAGTTGGCTTTAGCAATTCTGACATTGTATGTTGGACTTTTGGCTTGGAATATTGCTCATTTGTAAGCATTAGTTATGAAGGTCAATTGAGCTTTGTTGTACAGTGTTGGGTCATTCCTCCATCTAGTTTCTGCCATATGCTTAGACAAGCAGAGTGTTTTAAGATCAGGGGTGAACCACGTGTTGAGGTGGGCAATGGCTTTGGCTTTGCGTTTGGCCATAGGGGCCAAAGTGCTCTAACTTGTATTTTGTGTAATATGTATTTATATTTTCATATTGGATGGTATGAATTTGCAAATTATGCTTTTATGGTGTATGCCAAAATAAAGCCTGGGTTGATTTGACTACTAAACCTGCAGTGATCTAATCATAACACTGAAACACCCACAACATGAATGGAATACCTTCTTCACATGTTAGGGTAGCATGGGCTGAAAGCAGGCTGTACTCTCCAAGAGGAGTGTAAGCTAGCAGTGAAACATCCAAATAACACTGATATGGTGGTATTAAAATTCAAGAGGGGGCCTTGTCAAAACAGCCGTTTACTCGAAATGGTCCTGTGGGACATGTGAGAGTAAGGGACTGTTCCGTTCTTGAAAATATGTATTGTCACCTTTATGGCAGAGGTCTTTTGGGCAAACAGTACACAATAACATTCCAGTTGAATCTCACACTCTTATATACTCATTTGGCCAGAGTGGATTTGTCCATTCCAAGCCTTCTGTAATGATTCTACCCTGGCTGCTGTGACAGGAGTTTTGTTTCTGGTAATGTTAGTCCCAGTCTGCTTTGTCTTTAGGAAGCGTGGATGGGCCACAGGCATTGTGAGTGGACTAAGAGATTCCAAGTTGGTGGGACCCTTCTTCTAACTGTACTCTCCTGGGCTACTTTTGTCTCTCCGCTGTACCCTGTCATTGGTGCATCACCGAGAATCAAGTCACTAAAACCCTGGTGTTAACTCTGTATTGGCAGGCCAGGGCATTCTTTTGAGGCACCAGTCTCTTCCTTATCCCCTGAGGGTACATCCTGTTTTTCCTGGAGAAGGTAAAAAGCCTTCCCAGAGAGAAGACATGGATTGTAGGGCTGAACTCAAATATATTGCTAGTTTAACTCATTTCTAGACGGCTGATACAAGAAAAGCTCTGACAGTTAAATAAGTCACTTGAAACCAGTTAGACAATAAAATATCAAAAGGGCTTAAATGGTACTAATGATGTATTCCTTTTTCTTTTTGTTTTATTGGTTTGATATATTTTGTGCCCAGGTGTTTTGGTTATTCCCTACTATTGTATGTTTTCTCACTTGTGTTTATGGCATATTGTAGAAAGTGTGCCCTGATGGTGGACATATGTCCAAAATGCATTGGCAAATAATACACATGGTGTTTCTGTTTTCTCTGGATGAAGATTATGCATTAAAAACTCTGGCCACTGGCAAGTTTGATTGTATTATTACTTCAAATGGACAGTTTTAAAGTTTACCTAATGATACATAGCTAATATGAGCACACAGCTCTCTGGAAGAATGTTCAAGGTCTCTTTGTATATCAAACTGGTTTTGCCCAGTAAAACTGTGTATTTCCATGGGCCACCATATCAAAATAGATATGGTTTATATTAATTTGAAACAAACTGCTGCCAATTCCTGAGGTGACACAATGATATATGATTTGGATCAGCGTTGACCCTGGATAAAGGCACTCCCAGCTTGGAGGAACCTTGGGATTCAGTAGGCTGTTTTTAGGAATGCACCTTACTCTGTAGCAGCCATGTTGCCAAACTACAAGGAAGCTTCAGGGGATTTCAATAAACATTCCAAGCGGATATACATGTGCACAGGATACTTTTCAGCAAAGATCATTTGAATGTGACGTCTGATTATAAGAGCTCACTTTCTGAGGCAGAATTACAAGCATCATTTTCAGTTACAAAAATCGAAGAGCTTTAGATTGCGTATCCAGGCAGATAGCATTCGATCACCTTTGTTACTTCTGGCCTGTCTGCAGCAACATCTTTTATTTATCATATTGTTTTTCTCCCTATTCCCATTAACTCCAGACATTGTGCTACAACACTAGCAGGCTGTTATAAAGTAAAACAGAGCCCAATAGGACTAAGAACACAGATAAAACCAACAGATTTTCCATTATAACAAGAATGTTCTCATCAAATGGAGAATTGCACTGAATACATTTTGATTTGTTTTGATTGATAATGACCATCAAATAACTCTAAAAGGATATTAAAAATCGCAATTTGGGAAAATGTGTAATAAGTCAGAGCAGAGTTGTCTGCATGTATACCAACGAAAAACAGGACTAAAATGTTGGCATACTTAAATCAAATAATTGGAAAGGATGTTACAGCAAAAGGAGAAGAGTAAATTGCAGGTGTTCAAAAGGGACACATATGGTATATTAGAAGGGATACGTTAATGCTGGGTTTTAAAAAATAAACTGGGTAGACAGGTAAACCATATGTATATACTAGCAACTAAGAAGACGCAAGGAAGACATTAGCTATGACAAAATGTAGACGGAACAAATATTTGTTCACATTAATGAATTTTGTTTTTAGGAAAAAGGCTCTAAAGACGGGCTTGAGGAGGCGCTTAAAGGGGCATAACATCAGCAGCTGCATGAAGGACCCTGTTTGACCACATCAGGGAATTAACACAGTCACTAATTAACACAATTCCCATCATAAATAGAAGTTGGTTATAGGAATAGATCATGGCTAGCACAAAAAGGGTTCATATTTCTCAATCACGGTTAAACAAAGTGTGGATTTTCATGCCATGTATTCCACTTACTGGAAATATTGTGCAGATGTGGAACAATGCATTAGCTTTCAAAGTCGTATAGGTGTTTTCTTCATAACCTGAAAAATACGTTGTCCCTACAGAAATTAAGAAATCGAAACCTCACAGGGACTTTAGCCATGCCTGTGATATTACACCGATTGTAGCATTCTGCGAGAAAACGTTAATAAGTGTAACTTTACAAAATGTGCAAAAAATGTCAGTTTGGTAGCGAAGAACACATGGAAATATAAGTATTACCTAAGAACAAACGTATTGCAATACAGTGTAAGGACAGCATGGTATCAAAGTAAGACAGGCAAAACCTAAATCTAAGATGGAAACAAGCTACGACCATCAAATAATAATAATGCAGTCATAGTGGAGCCTTGTCAAAATAAAAGAGCCTATCCTTACTACTAATTTACAAATAGTGTGCGGAAATGTTCATGAAAAAGAAAGAAGTGTTCACAAAATGATAAGTCAGGATGTGCCTCTCTTCTCCACGTTTTCAGCACAGGACAAGGCGGTACACTAGAGCTTTGTACATGCTCGGGCTTCTTCGGCACAAGGGCACAATTCTATTACGAACATCAGGGCCTTCTATGCCCAAGTCTCTTAAGTTATCAAACGTCACTTGATCCAGAGGGCCTGATGTATCAAACAAACAAAAAAGTTAATTTACAAGTATTCAAGTAGGGCAATCCGCTCTTCAACCTGAATCCCTCTCATCCAAGCCCAGATCCCCTTTTTTACCACAATCTTTTCTCTGGTGACTCACGGTTCACCCCGGATACCCCTCAGTCAGATTCAGATCCACTTTCACAATTAGTCTCTGTCAGCTAGGTTAGGACCAATTACAGTTTGTATATCTTTTCTCATGTGACTCACGGTTCACCCCGGATCCTCCTCAGTTGGGCTAAGATCCCCTTTTCACGATTCATCTCCCTCAGCCGGGCTCGGACCAAGTACAGTTCTTATTTGCTATCAAAGACTTTGGAATGTGCACAGAGTTTGGCCTGACTTTGCAGGACCACTTTGATTTCCCAGTTTACAATTTTACACTCTTAGTTAGATACCTAACAGACCTTTTGAATGAGCACCGACGTGGCGGCAGACCACTCAGTATATGACATCCACTTTGCTTTCAAAAGTTCAGTCACTTGGATATTAAATTATATTTGTGTCGCTCATCACGTATGCCTTAATCTCTGTTCTTTGCAGATTTCAGTCTCCCTGACACAACGGCTGTGCTGACTTTCCTGGAGCGGCATTGTTGTCAGAGCCAAGGACAGTACCACCACCTCAGCAGTCGATGCGGGAAAGCCCCAGGTACCTTCAACACACAATGCAACTTTTGTCAGCTTTAATTCCCGGTCTTAGGTTCCTTATTCTTGAGGGCTCGTAAAAGTAACGTTTTTCTTACTCTGAAAAGGGCACAGGCAATTCCCTCCTTGCAACCCTTTCTGGTCTAGCCATCTTTCTCCTCGTATTAAACAGCCATCTCAGAACTGCTGCTTCCTCAGGAGTTTTGCCTCATTCAGAGTGTGCTTTTGTGCTCTGCCTTTTATCTGTGTGGGGGAAGTGGGATAGAAGTCAAATGTGTGTAATTATCAGTAATTGCCTGACTCTGCCTGACCCTTGTGTTGGGACATGTCAGGTATACTGCTCTGGTGTTAGTCCGTTGTCGCTCACAGTGAGCTGTCCATGAAATATATTTTGCATCAGGAAAGGGGGCGGAGGGTTGAGTTCCTAGGTGTCCTACCTGGTAGGATGCAGAAAAGGTGTTATTGGAAATTTGATACTGTGTCTCACCCTCTGGTGTCCCAATGCCACTCCCTGAGGACCCCTCATCCAGGTGATCCTCCAACACTAGTCCACTCCCGGGAACTGGGTCCAAAAACGGATGGCCATGTCCATGGATCTGGAGACTGGTAGGTGAGACACTAATTACAAATAGCCAGTGTAAAAATGAGGTTGAAGAGGCCCTAGTAATCACGTATATATCAGTGAAATACTTGGTTAAATGACTGTTATTGCTTCATCACTATAAAACAAAACCCAACAATTACCCAGTTTTGATTTATAAAGCAACCATACATGTGCCACTGTTATTGCAAAACAACCATAACCCATGCACTGCTCGTGACATTTAGCTTTTAGTAAATGTACTGGGGAACTGTACAACTATTATTTGTTTGTGTGGACACTACTAATTTTAAACAAGACATACATTGTTTTCGCTTTTCACTGAAATGAAATATAAACAAAAAATAAGACTTTCTTTGGTTAAGATATTTTGTTTTGCAGTTGAAGTTTAATTCGGAGTTTGGTCACATACATGTCAAGTCTATCTGCACATGTGGCATCACGAACAGTGCATGGCAGTGGCAGAGTTACGGCTGATTTACAATGGCAATGTCACAGTTAAGGTTGCTTTATGAAGTACATCTGGCACATTTCTGGGGTTTTGTTTTGTTTGTTAAATAACATTTAGATATTTCATATGTTTTTTATTTGGGCAGTTTAACTACGTCAGCCCTTTAACTAAAGTTTGTTTTATTCTTGTTCAGTCTGTTCACAAATTCTTTCTATAAGATATTGGGAGAAACATTGGCAGACATTCTGCACCTGAATGAATATAAAATCCTGGTCCTGTCATACGCAGATGATAACGCAATTTTAGCAGGGATGCCCAATGTTCTACAAATAATAATTGATGCATATCTCTTGTATATGAGCAAGTTGGGCTTTAGGGGGAATGACAATAAATCATCAGTCTTAGTTTTTGGGAAAATACAAATCTCAAGTTTCTAAACGAGAGGGTTATATATATCGAGGTAGCACACGTATACAATTACTCATTCATCTGCTTATGTGTAATATTTACTAATAAAGCTCATGTGGAAAAACAAGCCATAAATATGTTATTGGCTATTATGGATATTTTTTGGTTTGACCCTACATTTAGGAAACAACATTGCAATTTAAATCATGAGCATTCAGGGCTAATGTTATGTCAGTCGCTTTATATGGAATGACATGATATGGCATTTGTAACGCTCCTATACACAAGTGTTTCAAGGCGCGACGAGGCAAGGAAGGGGGAACAGAGGCAGGACAGAGACAACGATCTTACTAGGCCAAGTGACATTGAGATTGTGCAAGTCCAGGGGAGGGGGGAAGGAGAAAAGTGCCAGCGGAAAGGTGAGAGGGCAGTGCTGTACATGGGATCAAAACAATAACAAGAAGTGTGGCCAGCAGGTGACAGGTGCAAGTGTAAGTGCAGACAGCAGGTGTACAAAAGTGCATGTAGGGGGACTGTAGGATTACAGAGACAGACCCAAGTGAAAGGGTTGTCGGGAGGCAGTGTGGGTGTGCAACTGGGCGGGTAGGGACCTAGGCCTGAAATCAGCAGGGGAGAGGATGAGAGAAGACAGAAGCAAAGAGGAAGGTCTTGAGGTGCTTCTGGAACCAGAGATGGTTCTCCTGGAGTTTCAGAGAGGCAGGGAGGCTGTTCCAGAGGGAGGCCCCAGCCTAAGAAAGAGATCTTCCACCCACTCATTGCTTGGAGGAGCAACTGACCCTGAGGAAGTTGGAAGTGGAGGAGCGAAGAACTTGAGTAGTAAGGCATTTACAAAGAGAGAGTTGGAGATATTGAGGCCCCAGGCCTCAAAATGCATTGTGGACAATGCAGAGGGCCCTGAACTTAATCCTTGCAGCCACTGGGAGCCAATGCAGAGATTTCATTGCTGGAAAGATATGATCCCTGGGCTTGAGGCCAATGACAAGTCTCGAAGTCCTGTTCTGGATGAGATGCAGAGGACGGAGAGAAGAAGCAGGCAGATTTAGAAAGAGGCTGTGCGGTAGTACACCCTAGAGAGAACCAGAGCTATGGAGACAGTGAGCTTCTGGGGGAAGGAAGGAAGAATACTTCTGAGGAGGCGCATTTGGTATTGTGACTTCTTAGAGACTTCAGAGATGTGAGGAGAAAAGGAGAGTGTGGATCAAAGATGACCCCGAGGTTCTTAGCCTCACAGGTGGGTGCAGGAAGAGGGCCAAAGGAGGCAGGTCAGAGAATGACAGGAAAGGAGGGTGCAGGTGTGTCGATGAGGACAATCTCTGTCTTACTGGCATTAAGGCAGTGCTCATTGGTGGCACACCACTTCTGGATAGCAGAGAGACAGTCAGAGATGAGAGAAGGAGAAGAGGTGGCTGAGTGGAGCCAGAAAACGAGCTGAGTGTCATCCAGATAGCACTGAAAGTTGGACCAGAGAGCAGCAGTGTGGTGGGCGAGAGGTGCCAGGTACTGATTGCACAGCCAGGGAGAGAGGTTAGGCCCCTCGGGAACACCGCAGGTAGAGAGTGAGATGGAGGAAAGGAAGGACCCAAGTTGGACCTGGCAGGGTCAATCAGAGAGGAACGAGCTCAGCCAGATCAGGGCCTGATCGGTGATACCCAACTCATCACGGAGATGATTGAGCAGGATGGCATGGTTGACCGTTGTAAAGACCGGTGGGGGGTGTCTGTACTTTCGCTCTCTATATGGTAGAGGAGAGGCACAGCAGACCCCAGCCAAGATTCTCTATTACAGTAGCAATGGACGAGCAATCAAGGCCTACCTTCTCAGGAGGTGATGCAGGCTGGTTCTTAAGTACAGTGTAGTCCCCGAACCCCCACAAAGGAATGTCCACACACTGTATTACTGAAAACACAGTCTTTATATAATTAATATTCAAAGGTATGTACACGATCACAATAACGCACTTTGTAATTGGAAGTCAATAATGATAAATATATACACGTCTAGAGTGGTACCACTAATGTTATCAAATCTCATTAAAGTGCATCAACTGTACGGTTAAAATGTCACACAGATCAATAACGAGTAAACCAGCAATAGAGATAGGCAGGAATGTAAGATGGTTGAAATAATAGGCAGAATGCTGACCCCTACCACTAGGCACAGTTCTGTGTGGAGATCCCCCCACCTGGGCAACCTGTAAATAAAGATATATAGCACACGCCCAGTCCATATATTGTCCGATAGTCTTACTTCTTCCTATTAAGGTTTTACCCCCCAATGTACCTGGTGGAGTAGAGTTATCCGACGATGCGTCGACCGATCCTTCTTGAGTGCCTCCCTTTCAGGCGGGAGCCACGGATTGTCGAGAGGTGTCGGGGAACTTGGCGTTCAGTGTTGGGGAATCGACGGCCCTTCTTGAGTGCCCTCCCTTTAAGGCAGGAGTCACGGGTCATCGAACGTTCGACGGTGAACAGGGTGAACTACGGCAGGGAAGTGACGGCTTCGTTCCTAGCGGTGCTCGTCGATGACAGAGCCTTGGCGTCCTGCAAGGGAGAGGCGTGAATGTCACCTCGGTGACGATAGTTCTGGACCGCAAAGAGATGAAGAACTGTGGCCCAGCAAGGGCGTCGAGTCGTCGGCGTCTCTGCGGTCTGTAGGTGGCGGGAAACCCACCGGTGGATGCTCCTCGGCGCGTCGACGGTCGGGCCTTCTCCAGCGGGAGACAAGCGGATGACGATGCAGACGAGAGCGTCCGATGATCAATGAAAGTTCTTAGGCAAACGGGAGCACGGCGACACCGGTCGTCGACAGTGGTGGACAACAGTCCAGGTCCTTCTCCTTGGAGTTCCGCAGCAGTCCCCTATTGGGTCGGCAGCCTGTCGAAGGTCTGTCTACCAGGGAGCGTTGGCAAAGATCAGCTGTGCACGATGGTCCCTCGTAGCTCGGGAAGAGGGCGCCTTACCAGGTCCTCTCTGGGTCAGTCCTTGGAGGCACAGCAGCTTTCAGATTGTGAAGGAGAGCAACAGCAATTCTTCTCATCCAGCAGGGCTTCAAGGTCAAGCGTCATTTAATCCAGTTACTCGTCGTAGTGGACTTCAGCTTCTGAACACGATTCCTAGCAGTGAGAGGTCCCCAGATATACTGTTGATCTCCCATTCATTCTGCTGGGTCACACTCAAGCATCCAATCACGACTACGGGCATTCATCAGGCAGGCAGCCAATCAGGCACACGAGGTATTCAGGCAATTCACTTCTCTCCAGACACTCACAACAAGTTATGTGTATTGGGACAAGTACCGAGCCATTCAACACTTCAAGCTGCATTCATACCGGTTTCGGGCAGGGTTGTCTCAGTCATTGTGTCAACCACCAGATACTAGACATCCACAACACAGAATGCATATTCGTCACACACTCTATTCACCCAGGTCCCACCCACAGGAGGTACCCACAACATACATCACCGGGAAGGCTCCAGCTAGTCTGACTGGGCCTTCACAACAACATCATATATGGCACTTCCATCCAACAGCCAGTCAGGGGGAAGGGACAGAGTCAGGGCTTCCCAGGACTTTGAGAAAACAAGGTAATGGGTAATAGAAAGAAAGAGGCCACCGGGGCCATCTTGTTTTCCATCAGGAATCAATTGATCCCAATGACAGGGCCGGGGTATCCCAAAATGGAGGATACTCCGCGCACCTGTCAAATTCAGCATGGAGCTGCCACCAGCCCATACCCTGCTCTGTGGGCCACCCACAGGTGCCCAAAAACATACACTAGGGGCACAGGGTTGTACCCCCACCCATGGGTGCCATAAGGGCATCCCACGGGTCAGTTCACCAAACCAAAAGAAAGAGAGCTGCACCGCCAGGAGCCCCACATGAACTCCTGCGCAGAAAACACGACAGAACACACGATGAAAAGCAGTAAAGGACAAGGATACGGAGGCCCTGTCCCTCCGATGCATTTCCAGCATCACAACCGTGTCAAAGGCAGAAGAGAGATTGAGTAAAATGAGGACCGAGGGGAGATTAGAATCAAGGTTAGAGAGCAGGTCTTCACAGATGTTCAGGTAAGCAGTTTCCATGCTTCTGGCTGCTATGAAGCTACACTGATGGTCATGGAGACAACCAACAGATTCAGTGTGAAATTAAGCTGAGAGATGGACAGCTTTTCCAGGAGTTTGCCGAGGAAAGGAGTGATGGAGATTGGGCGATAGTTAGCCGGGCAGGAGGGGTCGGCTGAGGGTTTCTTGAGAAGAGGGTGTACAAGAGAGTGCTTCAAGGGGGAAGGGAAGGCTCCAGTGGTGAAGGAGTGGTTACAGAAGTCAGCCAGGGCAGGAGCGAGGGTTTCAATGTGGTCCTAGATGGTTTTGAAAGAACAGGGAAGAACCTGTTTTGATGAGACTTTAATAGATCAGACTTGTCTAGAAACTTGTCAGGGGAGAACAGAGGAAAGGAAGAGAAAGAGGGAGGAGAGGTGGCCACAGGAGGGCCGCAGGTACATGAGAGAATAAGTAGAGGGAGGAGGAGGAGAGAACGAGAGGGTGGACAGGATTATGGGGTTTCTTGGTTTTCAGCATGCTGATGACCTGCTAACAATACAAAATAAATTCTGTGAGAGACTTTTAGCCCTTCCTGTCTCAGCTATGACTTTTGCATTTGATACAGAAATCAGATTGTGCAATATGGAGGACAAAATCAAGTATGCCCCAGTGTCATTGTTTATGGTGTATGGCAAATCAGAACGCAAGACTGACAAAACTACTTCTGGGTAATTTGATCAAATATGAGACAGAATAGTTTAGACCATGGATGTTAAATGCACCTAAACTTGACAATACATTTTAATAGATTTACAAAGCCTATGCTATTAATGAATTTGATTAATTTAGATAATGAGTTTAAATACATAAGGGAACAAATAGAATTAATAAAACCTCTAAAACAAGCAATAATGGGCGTTTCTTGTAGCAGAGAGTTGAAACTCTAATTCAGAGTCCTTTTTTAAAAGACTGTTGGGTGATTATACTAGATTTTGCATCAAATCTCTAAACTTGAATTATAGGTGGACAAGTTAGCAGGGTGAGACAGAGGGTGTGATCCATATTGTTTGTCATCTCAGAAGTGCCTCAAGGATGCTCAAGACTTTATTGGTACAATTCAAAGAATTATAACAGCCTGTGGACAATGCATTTGAATTTGGTACGAATATTTTGTACTCAAGCCCTCATCATTTAGTATTGACTAGGTAAGCTATCTACTTGAAGAATTCTGTGTTCAGGCAGCCCATCTTGAGTATTGAATATTATATATGCGCATGATTCTACACACAGTATTGTTTGGCAAAGTATTTATTTTTTAAACAAAAAATGTGGAAGTCTGTGGGTCTCAATATGGCCACTTGCTACTTTAATTTTTTCCTGTAGTGTTTGAAAGAAGAATTAAACTACTCAAAGAGAGAATGCAAGGAATCAACAATTACATTGCATTGATTTATCAATTTAGTACAATAATGGCTGTTTTGGATACAATTATTCCAGTCAAAGGTTGTCAATTTGAGCCAGCATCCTTTAACCTCAAAAGATAACTAGTGGTATATTTTCTTTATAAAGTTTCATTGAAGAGTGGAAGAGTACCAGAAAGAAAACCTTTAAATGTTTCTGTCATTGGAAGATCACAGTGGTGGCATGGCAAACAAGAACTCAATTAATAGTGCTCCTGAGGAAAGGTGTACAGCGAGAGAATAGCAACAGAATCGTTTTGTGTTGAACTTCTTTCAGAACATTGTGTAGTAAAACACAATGTAAAATTCACACATCGATGGATGATACGAGATATTGTGATTAATAGCAGATAGGATGTTGAAGATTCTGTTGAAATGTTCTAATTAAAAAGATCCCAGTGTTATTACGATTTGACTAGAGAAGGGTTACCAATTCAATCGTAAAATTGTGAATTGTCAAATGTATTGAGATTGTAAATATAAATATTACTCTAGATTAATTGCCAAGCATGTTGAGATTGTAAATGATGATTCACACTAGGAATTGTGGTTTATAAGAATTGGTTAGTGGAATGGAAGTATTGAATCCTATTAAAAATATGAATACAAGATGTGTTTAATCTTGTACAAGACATGAGCTTTTGCAGTTATGCTTAATGCAATGATTGCCTGATTTGACTGCCAAATTTGTAAGCAAAACAGCCGTCATTTCACTAAATAGATTTATGAGTCCAGGTAGGGCTGTTAGTTGCACACTGTCCCCCCGTTTTCAGTAGAAATTGATTTCTCAATAACATTGACATGCTTTGGTCGTGATGGACTTATCACACATATTTTTAAAGAGAGGAAATATTGATATGCTCCTCTCATAGTGAATATACTGAAAGCATTTCAACTAACAGGGAAATTGCTGGTTCCTGGGGCAAAGTGAATAATAATTCCAATATTTAGAAAAGAGGGCATTGATTTGACTGTAATGATTACGGGGATGGTTATGTTGGGGCGTATAGTGTCTCGGTGCCAAACTGTGAGAATCCAATTAGAATCACACTGTGGGTTTAGGAGAAACTATGCAAGGTTGAGTATGAACTTACTGCTGCTGCTGGAAGGATATATTATAACATGTCATGATAATATGCTTTTATGCTGCGGCAAATCACCCCTATTGTAGCATCGCAGCTCCTAGGCTTGTCTGTGCAAGGGCGTATTGAGTTCGCTGCAACCTGGAGTATCCAGAGCACAGATTGTGGGGGAAAGAAAATCAGTGAGGGGAAGATAAGAGGATGAGGAAGCGGGACACAGATACTGCAAACACTGGGAGGGAGGGAGTGATGCAGCAGCAATTAGTGTTTTGTGATAGCATTGGTGCGTGTCAGACCTTTTAGAATGGCCGTAGTTCTTCAAAAGGAAGGTTGCAGATGTGTCCTAAAGTGTTGTAATAATTGGGCTGTGTTGTACGCCAGGTTAAACTCAGGAATTTTAATTCTATACCTGACACACCATAGTTAGAAATAGGGACTGTAAAGGTGAATGTTGTTTGTAACAGAATGTGAGATAGCGTGATGCCATATCTGCAAGTAAGCTAAAAAAGTATAATATCCGACCTTGTATATTGAGAAAATAAAGCCTGAGTTCCCTTTGCAGGCTGGGTTAGGGTCTTTTCATCGAAAAAGATCCATCGAAAAGGAAAACCATTGAAGAAAATGCAACGAAAATAAATGCATCGAAATGCTATCTTTTACATTTAAAAGTGCATATCCATCGAAACTTGTCCATTGATTACAGGAATGGACAAGTTCCAATGGATATGTACTTTTAAATGTAAAAGATAGCATTTCGAAGCATTTATTTTCCCCATTGAAACGCTACATGGAGCTGTCCAGTCCTGAAATCTTTAAAGTATTTCGGCACTGGCCAGCTTCATGTAACATTTTCTTTATTGGGGGGTACCCCCCAACACCCAAGGGCAACCACCCCAACCCTAACCCTATCCCTAATACTAATCGAAATCCAACGAAATGTATTCAATGAAAGTGCATTTCGATGGAAATTACTTTCAATGAATACATTTCGTTGAATTTCATTTCGTTGAATTTCAATTCGATGAATTTATTTTCGATGGATAGTCCAGATGCCGTATTTATTAGACTGTCTGAAAGTCGAATGTGGATGTGCAATGAGAGAATCACCAGATGTCTGAGCAGAGTGGCATGCATGCTTGTGTTATCTATGATATGACTGTTAGCATAACACACTTTGTTATTGGTGCAGCACTTTATGTCAGAGTAATGCCACAATATATGGGCATTGGTGCCCCTGAGTGATGCAGCCAGCCAAAGTGAAGAGAATGGACAGGAAAAGAAGTGAATGTGCTCCAAAGCGGACACACAGGCACAATGGTGTTCTAGGCACCTTGTTCAAATGTGACCTCTTTTAACAACATACGGGAGGGGTTATGTCAGGAATGCAAAATTCTCATGTTCAGAACTCGGTAATAAATGCACGATATTTTACAATTGGTTCCCTCTTTATGTTGCAAAGTTTTTATACTGCACCCAATCTCCACAACCACGGTAGTCTCGAGGCATCTATTATTTTGTGCAAAATCTTTAAGAACATTATCACTGTCTCTTGCTCAAAATTGGTCAGGCTTTTAAGCTTTCCTTAGTGCCTAAATGTCGTTGTGTGATTGGCCATGTTGAAACCTCGCCCAAGTAAATATGAGGGGAAAGCCATTCTTCTTACTCCCATAGGCTGTAAGCTGCCACGGTTTCTAGACAGGAAATATGGAGGGAAATCTGGACATTTTCTTTTTTTTTAAAGATGGGGTTGGGACCCTTCTATATAAGCACAACGCTGGACATGGCTTTGAGAGAGTGCTTAAGGCCTGCTACAAACTTTGTGGGCATAGTGGGCATAGTTCTAGTGGAATGGGAGGCACAACCCCTGTGAGGCTGAGATTGGGTTTTCTGAGCAGGGATTTGCAAAATCCAGTGATACCTATTTTTCTTCATCGGGGCTTCAGTTAGATTGTCCTGTTAAGAGTGGGCAGCATGCAGAACGTAGGTCCAAACTGGGGTGTCGAGTTCCTTGCCAGATCACATTTGTTAGTCTAGTTTGTGTATTTTGTCCCTTGTCATAAACACATTGCTTTTCCTTTGTTTATTTATATTATTGGGGTGTTTTGTGGAGTTCTGCATGCCATCACATGGTTGATTCAGAGCACTTGAACCTTTACATCTAACCAGCTAATATAACAAAATCCGGCATCATGTACCAAAAATCTAAAAGGATGGTAGTATTAATAAATAAACAATGAGCAAAACTCCCTTAACAACAGGAAATTCTAATTTGGTTAGAACAAATCCATTGGTGAGGGAGAATTGAAAAAACTAAAAACAGGGAGTGAATTACGGTGTGTAAGTCAAACAAGGGTTCAACAGTATCCACGTTTAAAACCAGAAGGAAGATGTTAATCCAGGGCAAAGTTTCAAGTTAGTATGAATTTATCTGGGATCAAAACCATAGATCTTAACAGACAAACATAAATTGACACAGAGCATCATGCCAGAACCTCAGAGAGCATTGCATTTCAAATCAGGATAGAGGAAAGTAAACATTCTCACTGCTTCTAGATTTAAGGTCTGCTCATCTAGGTGTTGACTGCTTATGTTTCATGTTAGTTATAGCATTTCTCGACCACTTTTGACCTAGTTGATAGATACCCTCTGGCAGATATTGAAACAGGTTGGCCACAATAGTACCTTCCAATTAAGCAGTAGACTAGATAGTGCTGCCAGCTGTGTCTTGGAATGGAACACTACAAAAGACAAGACATAACACCTACACATGGGATGAGGCAAGGCTGTGTTCTAACCCCTTTAATATTGTTTGTATACGTTATTGTCCCTGAGAGCTTCTTGGTTCCTAAAATGACTGTAACTCCTAGAATACCGTCAACATGACCACCAAATGCTTGGTAAGGAATACATCAAGTTTATAAAGATATGAAAACTTAATGTAAACAATGGTAAATCGTATCTATCTTGAACATTAAGAAAGATGGAAATCTTCAGGATACTCTCTCTCTCTCATCCTCCATTGTCTTCTCTAGTAACATCTTTGTGTGAGAATTTAATGTCTCCAAGTCTCAACCGGCAAAACATCTTTGTGACTCACTACTCTCCCTGATCAACTCGATAGACCTCAAACAAACCATGTTCACCCCAACACGTCAAAGGCCATATGTTCAACTTCATTTTTGCCTCCTCCCCACTGCTTTAATGCATGGACCCAATCCATCCTGACTGGACCAACTATGCAGCTATCCCTCTACTCTTACTACATATATCATTGCCACTTAATGGTAGAGCTAAATGTCCAGTCGTTGAATGCTGCTCTCTCAAGAACCTCTGACTAGACACCCTAGAGGCAACCTTTGCAACATTCATCATCTCAGGAGATGCTGCAGCCCTTCTAGACTCATTCAATCACTCCGCCAACAAAGTAGTTGATCCCTATGCAACATTAAAGACTGCCCCCTCAAATGCCAATCCAACCATGCTTTGGTGCACACCGAGCTTGCGCGCAACAAAATGATCAATCAGATCCTTGGAAAATCAGTGGCACAAAAACTACAGCTCACCAGATCCATCATGCCTCAAATACATGCATGCCCAACACAGACACATGATCTCAAAGGCTAAGATTTATTGATACACCTCCACCTTCTATGCAGCCTCTAACAGGACCAAAGTCGTATTCAAAGTAGCCATGACCCCACACTCATCCCAAGGTGTCAGCGTCTCGAGTAACATTTTAAGGAAAGAATACCTTCTTCTTAAACAAAATAAACAAAATCAGAATTTTCATTGACACCTCCAAGTTGGACAAAGATCTGCTTTCCATTTCTGCCTGCACTTCCCCCCTCAAACCAACTAAATGTCCCTGACCCCCAAGGATCTCTCAGCTACACTCTGCTTCCATTTGCAGGAACAATGTCTTCCTGGCTGCCCTCATTAAATAATTCACTGGCCAAGCCCTCAGTGCACTCTTTCACATCATGAATGCATCTCTGTGAAGGTTCATTCCCAGATACTCTCAGGACAGGTGCTATATGACCTCTCTTAAAGATTGCCACACTCAACCCAAAGGATCTAGCTAAATACACACCCATCACAAACCTCTGATTAAATGGGAAACTCATAGAAAACGTTGTTGTGTTACGACTACTGGTTAGTTAAAGAATGCCATGGTGACTGAGCATTCACAGGAGTCATACCTTTCCCAACTCTGAGCTGGAAGGAACTCATACTAAATGTTTTGAATCTAGACAGAGAACTTTACATTTAAGTTGACATAAAATATTGGAAAATATGAAAAAAGTAATCATTGAAGTTAGATTGGGAATTGTATTCCTTTTGATGACGTCTTACGGACTCTCGTAGACACTTAATATTTTTCAAAAACTGTTCAGCTACAAACACCCTATCAACTAGGTTTAAAATTTATTAGGTCAAATACGTAAATTAGGCAAATGTTGAAATCTACACACAGAAACAGTCTACATTAATGATCCATATCTCATAGCATTTGTGCCGGCGTGCCTGTTATCATGAAATGAAAATTGATTTTTTTCTATAAAAATATTAGTTATAAAAAGATTAAAATGTATGACACACATATCCCATATCGTATCGAGATAATTGTATTATTTGATTTACCTACGTGAAAGAAATCAGATGAACCGATTAGTACCACAATCACATGTGTGGAATATGTTGTTATATAAAGTTACAAATGTTTAATGCAAAAGTCTCTAAGATGATATGGTGAAAAATTGACTTCTGCCCTGCAGGAGTACACCGATAAGTAGAGGCTAAAACGCTGATTTAGCCCTCATACTTCTACAACCTAAGAGACAACATAATCATAAAGGTAAAACAGGCTCAGTCAAGAGCTATACCCTCTTGGCTTTTTGCGGTAATGTGGGCCAAGAGTATACTCTTAATGGGGCTGTGAATGTGGTTCAGTAGCAACCTAAACAGTGAAGTGTATAACATTGCAAAATAAAGCAATGACCAATCAAGGTGTATGAAAAGATATGCTTTAATTAGACACACCATGTACAATACTAACTAACTAGAAAACACTGTTGAAACCCATCCAAAAAACACAGACTGTGCACAGATAGATTAGATCCAACACCCTGGGAGTTGAGCGTGGGGGGAAAAGGTGTTCAAAAGACCACAATGTTTAAAAGACTATTTCTTCAAGTTGCAAGGAGGGATACACATGACCTAAACAGCCTCTAGGGTCCAAAGATTTACCAGGGGGCAGATATCGGTCAAACGCCTTCTACAAGAGACTTGGGGGTTTGACAGCGTTGAACCAGATTTCTCTGCATCAGCTGCAGTGTCAGCTTGGGTCACAGATCTGGCAGTCACGGTGGTCGAGCAGCCTTCAGGCATCTAGGTTGGGACAAACGAAAGGTCAACTGCAGTCTCGAAATGTCTACTCGAGCTTTGCCGATTGGGTGATTACAAAGTCTGGATCAGTGCCCGACGATCATCTGGTCGAGCTGGTACCAAGATGCGCAGGCGAGTCCGTTTAATACGATGGCTCAGAGGTCGTGGTTCAGGAATCACAAGGGTCTGGTTGGTCGATTCACAGAAGCATCAGTGAAGATACTGGCATTTCGGACAGCAAATCAGGCAAGGCAGCAGCTCTTCATAGTTTGAGCAGAGGCAACAATGTGCCTTTGCTGGCACGGTGCAGTGGTGAATGAGGTCAAAAAGTGGATGGCAGTTCAGAGAACAATGAACGCCAAAGAGCAGTGTTGATGGGTCCTGCTTGATTGGTCGATGGTCATTGCACTTGAATCACGGTTCATAGCAGGTCATCTTCGACAGCAGGGATCTCAGCTGTTCCTGGCTTCCAGATGCTCTGAGTCCAACTCCAGGGTCTTGATGGCCAATGTCAGTCTGTTCTCGGGTTCCCAAACACTGGGGAAGCTGGTACACACCATCAGGGGACCTGCAGCAAAGTGGGGTCCTTGGCACATAGTGGCTGGCAGAGGGGCTGACTTCTGGTCCAGCAGCAGTGTTCATTCTTATGGATCCTGGATATGGTTAGGGAGCAAATCTTGCTTCTGCCTTTGCAACCTCTGCCTTTGACCCACAACTGGAGGACTTTAGAAAGGACTGCTCTCTCAGCAGGGTCCAACAGAATCTCCAGGATGTTTCAAAATCAGTCCAGATGATGCAAAGAAGTGGTGGGAGACCCCTTCTTTTATAGGCAAAGGTCCCCAGGTGATTGGACTAAAACTAGCCTGCTTTAGGGATGCAATCCCTGCTCTTGAAATGTTTGGAAATTGCCCTTATAATATCACATCCAAAGTGTTTTGCTCCAGATGAAGTAGAGGGGACAGGAAAGAGAAAGAGAGACAGAGAGAAACAAGAGGAAAGAATCTTCCAAAGACTGCACAGACCTCTCTCTGGCTATCCTAGCTCCACATGCGCCCTTGCTCAATCGGATCAAAGGGCCTTTAGAATTGCAGCAACCTGGTGTGAGGCGCAGTTGGCTGTGAATGGCGTGCCTCTTGGTTTCAGCTCCCAGGCCAGCTTCCTGTGGAATGGCTGTTTGGGGGCAAAGGGTACTACCTACCCTTACAAAAGAACAAAGAGAAGTAATGCCACAAGGCTAGTCCTGTCAGTGGATAGGAGACGGCTTTGTCTAGGAAGTGTACACATACACTTCCACAGCTGAACTGGGCTCACAAGGATGAAAAGCATGTGCAGAATCAATGTAATGTGGCTGTGATAACTCTGAAAGATTCCGACAACTCGGGTATGGCTTATATTTACAGTTTTATGTGCCACCATGACAACCTCTTCAGAGTTTTGTAGTTATTGGAAAAGGGGTGCATATTTTAAATGCAGCCCCTGCGCAGCAGAGATTCTGGTAGAACTGCAGATGTCAGGAGTGCTGCAGGAGTGTTTACTGTGTCATTATTCTTTCCTACCTGGAAGTCTTTCTACAGTGTGAATTACAAGGAGGTGTGTCATTCTGTGTCATCCTGCTTATAACTTTCATCTCCAGCAAAGCGTAGCAGAGTGTTTACTGTGTTCACTATGGACACTGATTACTGAACACTCTCTTTCTCTTTGCCCGGTACGAAGGTACAGTGTGGTTCCTAGTTTGCATGACGCAGTCAGTTTTAACTGCTCAGGTACATTTAATCTGTTCTCCCTGTGTGACCTATAACTGCATACTGTGCTGCGCTTCCCAGCACGCTGGTAAGCTGCCTGTATCTATCTGGGCTTATCTTAGTCAGTTTAGTCAGTTCTGCTAGCTTTGGAAACTACTCCTACCTATGCTACTCATTTTCCTTGAAAGCCTTCTGTTTCCTCTCTGAACCTGGTATGTCGGGCAGATACATCTCATTGTCATAAAGGAATCTGCCCGTGTCGACCGTCTACAAAGCTTTTACTACACGCTCAGATTCAGGACTGTCTGATGATACCTGGAACACTAAGAGCACAGTTGAACACTGCGGATCTGACCTTTGTTTCCTGTTTCTTGTAAATGGCTGTGGGGGGTGCTGACCACTCTTTGAGCCGTAGGCCGTAACCCGGCTACTGGCAGTGCCTCTCTTCCCTTGTTTTGATCTGTGTGTGGCGACGTGAGCATGGGGTCTTCTGGCAGTTGAGGTTTTCATCCTGCAAGCCCTACAGCTGTCCCCGCATCTGAGAAGTCAATTTGACGCGCAAAATGCAACGTGTTATGCGACTCTTTGATGTTAACAGTGTCCTAATTTCGCCGGTGACTGCGTGGGGTTAACTACTCCCTTTGAGCCTTGCTTGTTGCATCTTTATAAAGCTTTAACATTTTGAATCAGCCACCTGATACTATGTGATTTTGAAGTTAACTGCTGTATTGGTGACTGTGGCATTCTTTTGCACTTGCAATCTTGTCCCTTTGAACCATACAGTTTTCACAGAGCCTGTGATATTAACATGTTGGTGGGAGGTCCTTTTGTGTTCAGTGACTGCTTTTTTCTAAAAGTGCAAAAATCTCGCCCTTGACTGCGGGCATCTTGTTACTTTGTTTGAGCCGTGCTTGTTGATTTTTCATCTTTTTCAACATATTTTACCACTTACCTGATATTCTGTGATTCTTAATGTTTATCTCGGTATTGGTGACTGGTGTCTTATTCTATTTGCAACCTTGACACTTTGAACCATACAGACATCACAGAGTCTGTGTTTTTAAATGGTTGGTGGGTCGCTCATAATGCGTGGTGACTGCTTTATCCAAAACCTCATACAATCTTGTTGGAGACTTTGGGGGGTGTAACCACCCTTAAGCCGTGCCAGGTACTATGCGGGTCCCACATCGGCCATTTCTTCCTTTAGGCTCTTCAGTATTTTTACATTTTCAGGAACACTTTTGTTATTTTGTGATTACCAAGCCTACATTTTTGGACTGATACAACAATATCTCTTCACATTGGGCTTTGAAGCCAAACCCCAGTGCTTTAATTAAAGATTCTAAGAGCATCTCTGTAGAAAGTAATGCATGTGTTATGCAAATAGTGAATGGGTCCTTTGGAAGCCAATCAGTCCTTGATGAACAAAGGGGTGCTTATAATGAAGCTGATTTAGTTGCCAAGCTGAATCACAATTTAGGGGTATCTATTCCACGTGTCTTAGTAAATTCACCTAGGTAAGTGTGCCTTCCAAAACCTTAGCAGAAGGGTTGCAACAAACATGGCACTAGATTCTCTTCATCCGCTCGAGCAGCTACCCCTTCTCCAAGGTCTTCTACTGCTGGACAATGTATTCTTGAGTACTTTCCAAAATGAACTGGGGCTAGCACTGAAATTAAAACCTTAGTTTCTCCTAAGCAAACTGCTAAAATTGATCGATCCCAGATGAACATCTTCAATGATCTAAGTATCATTGAATACGCAGATTGGATAATACATCCAAAGGTATGCGAAACCTTGGCGAATGTAACGCAGCAAACCTGAGATGCTTCTCGTATTGGCTCGCCCACCGAACTGACTGATTTCATCTCACAAGTAAAGCGTAGAGCATGTGGAATTTCTTCTCCTGATTACTCTACCCTACCCAGTGAGAAAGAAATCCATCATACACTTAGAGAAGCTGACGACTGCATTAACCTGTCTTCTCCCAGTGTCTCTGCTCTTAACAAGGTCTTTAGTTCCTTTGTTAAACTTCATGAAAACATCTGGGATGAGGTAAAGGTTCACTTTATCATGCTTGCATCTATTTACACCAATGTTGAGGACCTTGAAGCCTGTGTCGGTCACTTAGCCTCGCGCAATTTACACGTTGACAAGTTACCTAATTTTGTTCTTGCCCAAAATGCAGTTTGGTGGACACAGCCACAACAGATATTCACATTAGAGATATCTCTGGTGTTCCTGATATACCAATTGCACCATTGTGTAATGTTATTATGAATGCCCCTCCAGTTATCGGAGAAATTCTGGCTAGTCCACCACTACAACTTTCCGCATCCCACACCCAACAAAGAGCTTTAACCAAGAGTCCTCCGGGACAAGGAGGAAAAATGAAAAAAACTAAGAATCAAAAATTGTTAAAGAGGCAGAATAATTCCTCCCTAAAATAATTATGCAATTTGACCATATTCGAGTCTATGAACTGACAAAAGTCTCAACCCAAAAATTCACCCCAAAGGTTAACACCAGTCCACACAAAATCGCATTCTGATCTTCAGACCAGTTTGCCTAATCACATTTACATTTCACAAGAGTTGCCTTCTATAACAACTTTAAAATCTATCAATGAATCAGAACCAAAATTGATCTCCGACTTGTGTGGATATTTTTCCCCTCGCAATGGTGTTCTGATGGAGGCTAAAGTTGGCACTGGTGGACAATTATTTTCTCAGCCCTCTTTTCCTATCTTGCCTAATATACCTATTTATACCTATTTCTAGAATAGATGCTTATGTGCAGACGATTCCTCAACCAGAATGCTCTAATCCCTATCTACCTGAAGACATCCCTAAATCCATTGATCAGGTGTTGGATACTGCTAATGCTCCTTCCACCTTGCCACTCACAAGCATTTACATTTTGCCTAAAACATATTTGTCTAATTGTACACATGGATTGACTTCTCCCTTGAAGCCAGTGAGTTCGGAATTCAACCAGCCTCTGGATGAACAGCAGTCAAAAGATAAACCTACTGAACAGATGTGTGTTAGTAATGCCCGTTTGAATTCCGTTCCTTCTGTGGGTTCTTTCAAAGTTTGTCTGGCTCCATCACCCAGACTAAAGAGAAGGTTAATTGTTTAAGCAAAAATGTACCCAGTACATTTGCTCTCAATTCTGAGTCATGTATCCAACCCCAGATTGACCTACCTCCATGTTTGCCCCCAGGAACCTCAGTAAATTTCTCCTTAGCTCATGGTAATCATACCAATTTTGGTGTGTTGTTTGACAAATTATACATTCCATCAGAGAGATAAACCATGGTAACTAGGGATGGATACGTGACTATACCTGGCGGAAAATATCCCCTTCCATATTCACTTTCTGGTCACACTTTCGACTGCTAGAGGACTGCTCTGAATCTCAAGAATGGGTTGCGTGGGGCAAGTGATAGTGATTGTTTACCTGTCCATAATGCTATGCCTCATATTAGAGTGAATGCTCCTAATTTTGATTCCAAGCCCACTGCCAGCAACAAAGACACTCTTAGAGTTGTTAGTAATGCAAATTGTTGTTTCTCAGAGGCTAACAATATTATATTAATGTGTAGCCTCCAGGGTCCCTCTATTCCTATCTGTCTTAATCGTATGAACATCTTATTAATTCTTGCTGAAAAATCCTCATTGACTGCCATTTCATCTGCTGATATAGAGAGGGTCACTTTCCCAGACAGAAATGATGTGTCCTGTGTTCACCTTTATTTGGGATCTAAATTGGTGCTCGACCTTGTCTTAGTAGAGAAAGATCTCTTGCATAACTTAGGGTTCTCTGTGGTTAGAGGGAAGGAAGAAATTAACAAATCGCCTATTCCAATTCTGAAAGACTCCCCCTTTGTCAATTATCTTAAGCAGTGGAATTGCAAAAATAAACAGCTAGATTCTTGCGAGGACAGAGCACTCACAATTCAGGGTCCCAGAAAGCAGAGTCCCTGGCTTTACCGACAATGAAAATTCCACTGAAACAATCTGTGTTGACAGTAGACACTTCAAATTATTGTCGTGGAACTCTAGGGGACATATACATTTATTTACCAACTCTGTTGATTTTGCTGAATTGAAAAATGCCCATTGCTGATTCAAGCAACGTGGCTTATTACCAGTCCTGCCTTGGATAGCCTTTACCTTTTTTTTCAAGCAGCAACATTTGGCGGCAAAGGCAGACCAATGGTGGCCTAGCCATAGCAGTAAGAAATTATCTCCTGGTGTCCTCTCGGCAAGTTTTGAAGCTGCCATATGGTATACTGGCGGTTGAGCTTGACTTTCTCATACAGGTATTTTTCATCTTAATGATCAATATCTATTGGCATAGCGGTGTAGGAGATCTCAACAAATTCTTTTTGTTTTTTGTCAATTTGGTTTGTAATTAGAAGGCAAAATGTGGTATCCACTGTGTTTTGCTAGCCGAAGACCTAAATGTCAAATGCTTTGCAATTCCGGCTGACGATCTCTTAGTGAATTATCAATCTTGTAATTTCTCTGAAGTACACTCTAAAAAAGACCTAGCTTGGAGTTTCACCCTTGCTTCATTAAACTTACATTCCTTACATGAGTATGCTAGCAATAGTTTATACTTGGTTTCGTGGGCAGAGTCAAATCTTGATTGATTATATTTTTACTGATTTTGATATGCTTGACTTATGCTCTGATATCTCCACTACCCCGACCATCTGGAGTGATCACTGCATGTTTAGAGCCACTTTAACCTTCCCCTTTGCTCTTTTTTCACAATGAGCCCATTGGTCCTTGCGATCTTAGAGTTTGTCCAGGTGGCAATGCCGTCCGACGAACATCCCTAAATGTTAATAGGTTTGCATGTCAGTTTAGTGAAGCTATGGCCCATTCCACTCTCAATTGGAAAGTTGGCACGTTCAATGTCAGGAACTATGAAGGATAAATCAATTCCCTCATCTCAAGTGTTTTGCATCACCCCTCTTCCATGCATAGTTACATTCAAAAGAATCACCAACACGTATATGATGAACAATTGGCTGTTGCCAAATCTAAAATTAGGTCTGCCCTAAGGTCAATAAAGTTCCAATGCATTCCCGATGATTTGAAATGTTCCTTGTACAAATTAGTAAAGCAAAAGTACAAGATTTATTGTAAACAGCGAAGAGTGTTCTTGCTTCACTAAGACGCTGAATTGGTCCTAAGAACTATGGCGATGAAAGATACTGGCATGTTTGGTCGCTCATTAGCGGCCAATCTTTGTCCACTTGCACTGCTCAGTTGAATGCAGTTGACAAAACTACCTAGGCAATGTTTTTCCTGAAAATTTAAGATTTTGGCTTCTGTAAAATCTCGAGATCCTACGGAAAACTTCAATTGTACTACACTTAAAGAACTTCCAATTATCATCAAGGCAAATAATGTCTTTGCTTCAATCATTTCATGCAAACCATACAGTGCTGCTGGTCCTAACGACATATCCAATGCCATCTTAAATATGGATCTTGGAAATTGGGCCAATGTCCTAACTATTCTTTATAATCGTATTATCTCGACTAAGAACTTTCCTTCCACCTGCCAAATTGCTTTTATTGTTCCGATATTTACTGAGAGTATAAGCTTTGATCTGTCGAACTATAGACCAATATCTATATTGGATGCTGATGGTAAAATCCTTTCTTCAATTTTGCTTCAACACCTGGAGAAATGGGCAGTCATCCTTCTAGATTACCCAAATTTCAGACAGGTTTTCGAAAAGCCCATTCCACATCTCTTAATGGCCTTGTCCTCAGGTACATCCAACACTCCACTTGGGCAACCCCTGATGCCTGAACCTATATTGTTTTAATTGACATGTCTTCTGTCTTTGATCGTGTTGATTGTGACAGAATTTGAGGAACTGGGGGATCCTGAGTGGCCTTCTAGGTCTTCATGAGAATTCTTCGGTAAAGGTTCAATTGAATAGAGACAGAGCCATGTATCAGTGTATCCCCATGTGATCCTGACTTAGACAGGGATGCATCCTTGTGGCATGTTTATTTAATCTTTGTGTCAGATGCAAGTGATTTTTTAACATCAGCATCCCTAATCTCACCAAAAGTTGGTTCTCAGGATGTCTCCTGGCTTGCATACACAGACAATTTTCTTCTTTTTGACAAATTACGTGTGGGCCTAAATAGACTTCTTAAAGCCTTTTCCATATTTGCTTTAGAAAATGGCCTAAAGATCAATCTAAAGAAAACTAGAATTCTTGCAATTTCTTGAAGTGTGAAAAAACGGCAACAGTTGTGGTCTTGGGCAGGCATTACAATTTCATCAGCCAGGCGCATGACATACCTTGGCTACTTGATTTCGGCCACCCCTGGCTTTGCCAATGGTAGGAACGTGTTAAATCAGAAGTCGACGATGTTTACATTGGAAGCCCTAGCAATACACTGGAAATTTGGAACCTTTTCTATCCAATCAGTACTTTAGTTTTATGTTGGTTAGGTGGTGCCCAAAGTAATTTATGGACAGGATTTGTTTTATGGCTTGGCACTGAAATCATTGGATTTGTGGTAAGCTATGTTTTTTTTGTGTCAAATCTTGGGAGTTGCAAATTGTTTCCCACTCAGAGCCATAAGGTATGTACTGGGCCTTATTTCGATTCATGCTTGGGTCCAATAGAACTTGTTGTCTCTATTTAGGAGACTACCTCTCCCCATCTGTGATTCACTTTATGTGAATTTACAAGAAACTATGTATCTCTGCACTACTGGGAAACAGACCAACGTTGTCACTGAAATTAAAACCAACTGTGAAAGAATACTATAACAAATCAATTTGAATGTAGATACTTTCATTTCTAATCCACTTGGATCGTCACTCATGAGAAATTAGCGAGATACCCATCTATGGCTAATCTTGCTCATGAACATAAAGAAAGGGGCGAGATTGCTTTACATCTTATTAAATTCCCTGAAAAAAACAACAGTAAAATCTTTCTGCAACTAAGATGGAACTTATTGGCAACTAAAGAAATTCTCTCACAGCGTGGTATGATTTCCTCAGATGACCTGAAGTGCCGATTTTGTCAATACTGAAACAACAAGACATCTCCTTTCATTTTGTTGTGCTCTAATGGATAAAAGCTGATGTTACCTTTCGAAAATGATTCCCACTAATCAGTGGGTTCAAGAGTTTCACATTTGTCTTCGATGTAAAGTGGAAGAAATATTTCTGAAACCTTGGCTATAGCTTCTCTTCAAGTTGATGAAATTGAGTGAAAGTACCTTATCAATTCCTCTGGTTTTGAATTCAGCTGTAGAGCAGCTTGGCTTGATAGAACCCCCATGCAGACTTAATATTAACCATAGCAAGTTGTATAAGTATTTTTATTTTTTAATGAATTATCTCTTGCAGAGACTTTGAGTAATACTCATTTTGAGATGTGTCTTTTAGAATTGTGTTAAGTGTTATTTGGTTTTAGGTTGCTCCGTGTTTTATTCAATCACTTCTGCAATTCTAGAGGTTTCTTTTTTGTGTGCTTTTTATCCTTTTTACAAACTGTTTTTTTTGTGAAATGTATTACATATTTTTTTTGTACTTTCTATCTGAATGTTTTTGTAAAGGTTTTCTAACCATATTCAATAAAGATAAAGCAGCTGTTAAAAGGGCACCTATGTCATCTGAACCTGGTGTGTGCCACTGGTGTATAGCAGGTCTTGTGAATCATTTTGGTGATGTAGCAAGGCAGGAGCACACACTTTGCTTATGGCATGGAGCCTATGAAAGGGGAATCTGATTAGCAGATTTCCTATTCAGAGATGGAATAACCAACATCATGTTACTATTTAATAAAAATCAAAAACACCAGGGCTTTCACACCCTTGGCAGATTGCAGTTCATCACAGATATCACATCAAATAGGAGGGCAACAGGGTTTAGAAGTCACTGCCATTAGACTGCCCTCTTCATTATCATCCCCAAAGATCACAGAGGGGTTTATTCAGAGTGATTTCACTTTTGGAACACTGTCCAATCACATACATTGACCAATTAGATTCTTTATTTTAATTTTTTATTTTTTATTTTCCTTTAGTTTATTACACACTTTTGAAAAACTATTACACTTAAAAAAAGAAAAAAAAAACTCAAAACAGCCGAAAAGAAGAAACAGTACATAGCCTCTATTACTGACGTATACTCAATTAAAAACAAAGCAGGATAAAAAAAACACAAAAAAGAACAAAAGGAGCACAAGAAAAACACTTCAACTCAACACCTTTCCCTTAAAGGTTACTTGACCATAATCTGTCTAGTCTTTGTCACATTGGCTCTATTTCCTGAGACATTAGGGCAAGTCCTCATGCCACGTCCTTCATTTTACTTTCAAGATGTTTTAGAAATAGAGTGATTGCCAGTGTCAGCTTGTTACGATCGCTGTTATGCATCCTGGTCCACCATTCGTCAATGCTGTATGTAATGCCAGAGCTCAGCTCAGGGCCCAGGTGTTTCGTTCTTAATACTTTTAGTTCTGGACAGTACAATACAAGATGTTTTAATGTTTCATCATCCTTGTGGCAGAAACGACATTTAGAATCTTCCCCACGCGGATTCCCTCTTAATCTTTGAGTTTCTCTGTTTTCAAAGAGATTCAGCCTGAATTTCAAGTAGTTTCTTCTTAAATACTTGCAAGGGAACACTTCCATGTAATGTGGTATACTATTTAAACTCTTTGCTTCAAAAGGCGTGTTTTCCATGCATTTGTGATTCTGACGCTTCTCAGATGTTTCGATCCATTCAAGTTCGAAAAGTTTCTTTTTGACCTTGTTCGGATTTGTCCTCAGAGTTTTTTCATCAGACCCTATGTGGTGTAGGATCTCTCTACATGTTTGACACCATGTTTGTAGTATTGGTTGATTTCTCTTTGTTTCCTTCTCAGCCATTAGTGCGAATTGAGGAGCTGAGATTTCAATAGTTTTAGTGAATAGCGATAACATGTTCCATGTTATTCTGGCATTCAGGGTTGACATACTTCATTCGTATAGGACACAAGCTGTTGGACATCCTTGAGGAATTTGAAGTATGCGCTTCCAGACATACCTTCACATCTTGCCCAGATCTGATTTGAGCATCCAAACATGCTTTCTGCACCAAAGAGTAGTGCTCGGACGACCTTGTTCTTATAAAAATCTATCACAGGCCTGTACGAAAAGTTACCATATTTCTTATATATTATGGAAGCTTGTGCTGTTAGTTGTTTGCACTTACTTAATGTTTTGTTTACCATTGGCTCATCACTTATACTCGAATTGATGTAAGTTCCTAAGTATCGACAGCAGTCAACTTGCCTCAGTTTGGTTGTCCGAAGATATCATCTGAATTTTTCATTTTTGCAGGACCTCCCTTTTAGATTTTCCAACACCAGAATCTCAGATTTTGCTGTGTTTATTTCTAGACCGATTTCCTCAATGAAGATCTTCAGTGCATTTAGTTTCCTTTCCAGACCTATCGGCATCAGGTCCAGTAAGACTATATCGTCTGCGTAAAGGATCCAACTAATTTTCGCACCGTTCAGCCTTGGTGGCGAAGATGTTACTTCGTCCAGGGCTTGACCTACTTCTGAGATATAGAAATTAAACAAGGTTGCACCTAATGGGCTGCCCTGTATCACACCACGGGCGGTTGGAATTGCCTTGGAGAGGTGACCTCTTTATCAAGGTAAATCTTTACGTGAGTTTTTGAGTATATTTCTTTTATTGCGGCTAATAGGCTCGCAGGGCAACCTCGTATTGATAGTTTTGACCATAAGATTTCACGGTCCACGCCGTCGAAGGCGTGGGCTAGGTCAATGAATGCCAGGTACACTTTCCGGCCTGCTCGAATGGCATCCATTTTTAAAAGGTTGAGTAGGAGGAGATTCAGGTTACACCCCACTCCTTTCACAAACCCTGTTTGTTTTACGTCCCATGCTTTTTTTAGATCTTATCCACTCTGCTAGCTGTGCAAATAACAGGGTTGCAAATATTTTCTCCACAACATCTAGCAGGGCTATCGGACGATAGTTGACTGGATCAATTCGACAGCCCTTTTTAAATATGGGTACAATAATGGCTTCTTTCCAAGTTGAAGGGATTCTTGCTTCCTGTATTATATTTTTAAACAGGATGTCGCAAAACTCTGACCATTCTTCGATGTTATTTTTCAGCATTTGGTTCGAGAGGCCATCTGGCCCTGCAGCCCGTGAGCTGCTGCACTTTTGGATGCATTTCTTGATCTCATTGCGTTCTATTGTTAATTGCCACGGTTTTATTGTCAGAAACCGGGGGCACTATGTATCATTTGTTTTTGCAAACAGTTGGTTATAGTGTTCTGTCCATTGATTTTCATTGACCATATTTCTTATTAGTGCTGTCTGAGGGTTTTCCAATTCATTGACTAGAGACCAGAAACCTCTAGTGTTACTTTGCGATAATGCACGGAGAATGGCTTTGGCGTCATTCTGCTCCAAAGTCACTCTATGTACTTTTAGCCAGTTGTTATGCATGCTCTTTAGCGACTTTACTCTTTGTTTTGGGTTTCCTTTATTGTCTTTTCTTAGCATCCTGATGGCTTTCCTTAAGGTTCTCTTCTTATGCATCACTTGTTCATCAAATTTGTGTTTCCGGTAATGGGTTTTCCTGGTTCCTGCAGTTTTAGCCCTATATATTTCCATGAACTCTACAGATTCTGTTAGCTTTTCATTATTAGATCCAGGCTGTGTTCTTATTTCTTCAGCTAGATTCAATATATGGGTGTTATTCATTGGGTGACAGTTCCTGCCAGGTTCCAGATCCAACTCTTGTTTCCATTTCTTTGCCTGGAGAGGCCTTACATGTTTCCAAGTCAATGTTACCAGATTATGGTCATTTTGCAATGTCTTGATGATGCTTAGATTCATAATTTCTACTGCCATTACTTCAGATATAAAGAAGTAATCTAATATTGACTTTTGGCTGCCTCTCACCCATGTCTCACTCGGGGGAATGTCTCCTCTGATGTTTCCATTCATCATGTTCATTGTGCGATCATTCATTTCTTCCAACCAAATGTTTTTCAGTTTTTGCTCTTTCTTCGTTGCTTTCGACTTATCCCCATTTGGCGTGTGTAGGTCAATTAATTTCATATTTAGGTCTCCACATAACACTATATGAGGATCCACATTGCTCACCAACACACTGTCCACTAGGTCTAGTAATTCTTCCAGCATATTTCCATGGATGACTTCAGTGTGATTCCAATAAACATTCAAAATGTGCACCCCTGTAACAATATGAGTCATTCCGGTGAGAGCCTCTAGTTTAGCATATTGTATGTACGGAGTGATGTTCTGACTTGTTTTTATGCAGAAACCGCTTTTATGGTTTACTAATATTAGTTGGGCTGACATTGTGCGACCCTTGATTTGTAGCACTGGATTCATCGCAACATCAAATCCTTCTAAACAGGGACATTTGGCTAACCAGGTCTCTTGTAGGCATACTATATCGCATATCTTAAGTGCTTCTACCAGCCTTTCAACTAAACTAGTAAAACCTATGGTGTTCCAGGTCGCCAATATGACCTCGCTATTTACTTCATGGCATTAACTTTTGGATGAATCATTTAGAGATTTCGCTAACCAAGCCCAGTTTGCAACATCTACATTTTTTTTACTTGGATATGTGATCGGACTGTTTGCCAGGCAGATATACTTTGGATTTGCAAACTGTAATTTCACATTTTTTGTATTTTGGGGTCTGCATATGAGTTTTCACCTTGCATCTGAGATTTTATCTTTGACCCTTCCTCAATTTGCGTGTTGCTTGGATGTGCATTATCGGTCATTACTGCAGAATTTGGGTCTCTCAGGGTGATCTTTGTTTTGGTAGTGTTAGGCAGTGCGTTGTCCACTTCGTAGATCTGGAAACCAGCCTCCATCAGTTGTCTTTTACACATCATCACATGCTGAGTTATTTTTAGCGAATCGATGTGTAATAACGCTCGCTCTCGACCTGACTCATCCAAAATTTCTACTTGTTGGATTTGTGCACTTTTTACCGACCTAAGGGCAGGAATAAAATAGAAGAGCTGCAAAACAATGTTTCTGTTTATTGGGCAATTCTCGTTTTTTTTATTAATCCTTTCGACGGGTATTCTGAAATTTGTTTCGAGGCACTTTGACCATTGGAGCCCATATTCTTTATCAATTTGCTGCATACTTGCCTTATTGAATTGTTTGCACTCTGCTATCGAGCTTGCTAATGGGGCCTGGTTTGCCATTGTGACATCTCGACCATCTTCATTTGGTGTTGTTGGAACCTTTGACTTGGAACATTCTGCGATCCTCGTGTGGCTCTTGTGAGCAGCCAACTGATTTTTCGTTAGGCTATGCTTCAATTTATCTTCGATCGTGTAGAAGGGTTTCACTTCCAACTTCTCACTTAAAACTCTGTTGGGTGAAGACAGTATGATTTTGTCCGTTGATGCTATTAATCTTATTGATCGTTTTTGCCCATTTTTGGCCTGGGCATTGCCCATCGAAGGGGTCCACGTCTCTTTCACTAGCGAATTATCTATGTTTCCGGGATTCTGGGCTTCTTCCCTTTTTGTTGGTTCGTCAGGTTGAACCTCAGGGTTACTGTATGTTGATGAATTCATCAGGTCATCTGAGGCACATTCGTCCTCACTGATTTCGACAATTGCAGGTTCGTTGCCCCCTCAGATTGAGGAACAGACATATTTGCAGAGGTGTTGTTTAAATGGTCTGCTGCAGAATTTCTTTATAGCCCGTCCTTTCTTCTTTCTGAGTTATTGATTGTCACATTTAGAGCTTTTATGTTTCTGAAGAAATTTGAAGCACTTTTTGCATTTTTGTTCTTTGGGGCACATTTCCCTTGCTTAAAGGCTGGACCGAACTTGTTTTTGTTCTTAGTTATTTGACTTGCAGGCTGTGATTTGTCAAATATTTCATACCAGTCGGATTCATTTATTTTGTCATTCGGTTGTAACGACTTCTGTGGTGCTTTATCAACTTGTGCTCTTTTCCTTTGCGGGTTTATGACATGTGTTCTGGTTTCTTGGCATCCATGGGACATTTTGGGGCCTAGTGGGTACCTCGGGGACTGCTGAGATGGAGGGCATATCTGGCAGCAGAGTCACCTCGTTGTTTCGATTGCCTCTCGTTTCAAGTGCCTCACGATCAAAATTAGAGCTCACTGTTGAACTGTGTACAACACTCTGAGTACCCACCTTCACGATTTTTAGAGCATTCTTACCATTCGTCAGTTCCACGTCGGAGATCTCACGGTTCGGCACTCCCAATCCTCCTTCATTTGATTTTGGGGAGGCCTGGTCATGAGTTCGTTTGGACGAACTACTGTAATGTATTGGGATTGAAGGGGCTTTCAGAGTATGCTGATGCCTTGCACCCCCCTGTTAATCCGTAACTGGCCGCTCACTGGGGGCTGTTCTTCGGTCTTGCTCCTTGTTGAGAATTGACAGAGCTTGTCTTGTTACTTCCGCTAATAGACGTTTGTCTTCAGCATTGTTTTTTAGGGCATCTTTTAGGACGGGTATTGAGAGCTCGTTCCCACGATGCATCATTTTGTTTTGTGTGGCCATTTCAAACAAGTCACATTCAAGCTTTATCAGTTTTGAGTTAAGCAGTGCAATAAACGTATTTTGATCCTTATAGGAATCATTCAGCTGTTCGGATAGTTTTATCAGTGGCGCTGTTGCAATTGTAGATGCTGACATTAAGATAGGACGTAGTTCATTAACCACTTTTTCAGTTAATGCAGCCATAAGTGGCATCCTGTGACCTCCCTTTCAGAATGGCAGGTTTGCTGGTTTGTCTTTCCGTGTACAGTACACTGAACTGTCCGTTTCGGACTCGGTTGAGGTTTATGATGAATCTATTTCCAGGTGAGTAGTTCGAACTTCATGATCCTATCGCTTTTTAGTGTCTTTTTGGGCCAAGTTGTTTTCAAGGACCGGTCTTTTAAAGCGTTTTTCTGAGTGACAGAACTCACTCTCCGGGCTTACGTAATACGTGTCCTTTTTGAGTGGGAATGACCTCGAACATTGTTCGGTGAGGCACCTCCTTGGCTCTTTATGGTGAGGTCTTGAGTCTTCAGCCTCCAGTTGTCATCGCTCGGTTTCCCTTCATGGGACTTCAGAGTTTTTCTGTTAGTCGGTAGGGGTCAGGCCATTTTAGCGTTTAGCTTTGTCAGATCTCTAATCACTTGATCAGCAATTGCAATCGAATTGCGTGGTTGTGGTATCGGGCTATTTCCACCTCTCTCTGGCTGTAAGTTGCAAGCAGACGCCGGCATCAAGCGTTCGTCCTCATCGTTATTTTTCTAGGCAGCTAGGATGGGGGTGGGGTCAAGGTCTGCCTCCAGCCCCTCACCGAACACCTCATCGCCTCGTGCTACTATTTCATGGGTTATCCCAGGGCAAAACTGCCTTTTTTTGTCCATTGAGTTTTTATCACTAGTTTGGGGCTAGAGGCTCAGGCTGTAGCTGGTTGTGCACATTTCAGCCGTTCGATTTGCTCCTTTGTCGCTGCTTAGTGATACCATTTGTGAGGACATACTTGACGCCACACCTGAATTCAACTGAATTTTAGTTGAGCTCTGTTGAGTTCTATTAGCCTTTATGTGCATAGAACTTACATCCTCCAGCCTTTTGTAGCTTTGTGTCATCGGATTTACTCGTTCAATCAGGGTCACTCTGCTGGCAGTGATTTTTCCAGACCTTTCTACGGCCTTCCATGCCAGTAATTTTAGCGCATTTATTATCACCCCACTCTGCGCCATCAAAGAGCCAGGCATACAGCCCGCCGGATGGTGATGGTTGGTCAGGATTTCCCCCTCAGCTACTCCCTGCAACCCACTTCCAAGCACCACCACTTTCATGGGACCCAGCTGCTTTGCTGTCTGGCTTTGCTTACTGGATTCCATACATTTTGTCAAATTTGATTCATCGACACACCCAACCCTATCCCCAGGTATGTTTAAACGGCCGTCCTCTTCGGACTGACCCATGTTTGTTGCTATCGTTAAGTCACAAGGGTCTGCCGTCAACGTATTTGTAGGCATTACTTGAGGAGTCATTGAGTTGGGTGTAGCGCATGAGTGATTTGATTTTACTTCACCTAATGAGGGTAACAGTTCATTGGCACGGTCAATAATTAACCTACAGGACTTGACAGTGGTTTGATTAGCTGAGCTAGTTTCGGGAATGTGGGGAGGGCAGGGTGATAAGTGCTCCTGAGAAAGAGATATGAATGTTTCATCTTGAGCATCGTGAGCATATTCAAAACTGCGTTCCTCATGCACCGCTACGATAGGCACCTCTGTGGGTCCCCTCTCAGCCGCCCCCTCCAAGTGCGCACTTACTTCTATTGCTTCAGCTGCTGAATCCAATCGGTCACGATCCGCACCATCCATCGGGGACGTTGTAGAAGAGGAGGAGCTTATTACAAGTCGCCGCGAGTGGTATTTCTTTCCACCAGCAATGTCGCTGCACTCAGCTCGTCGGACCTGCGCTCGAGTCCATGGAGTGCCGGTTCTCCCTGACATACTCCCGCTGCCCGTGTCTCCCATGGAACAAATGCAACACACTCATGCCACACTCCTCAAAGCTCTGTGTCAGGCAGAAGTTTTTGGCAGATTCGCTCCGCCCTCTCAATGAAGCTGGAAGAAACACTGGGAAGCACTGGTAACTCACAGGCAACACACTCCTGCCACACTCCGCGATGCTCCCCATCAGGCAGGAGTTTTTGGCAGATTTGCTCCGCTCTCGCAATGGAGCTGGAAGAAACACTGGGAAGCACTGGTAACTCACAGGCAACACACTCCTGCCACACTCCGCGATGCTCCGCGTCAGGCAGGGTTTTTTGGCAGATTCGCTCTACCCTTTCAATAGAGCTGGAAAAAACACTGGGAAGCACTGGTAACTCACAGGCAACACACTCCTGCAATACTCCGCGATGCTACGCGTCAGGCAGGGTTTTTTGGCAGATTCGCTCCGCCCTCTCAATGGAGCTGGAAGAAACACTGGGAAGCACTGGTAACTCAGAGGCAACACACTCCTGCCACACTCCACAAATTAGATTTAATAAATGAACACACACGTTTAATTGGTGCGATTTCTGCTTTAGAAATGTTCAAACTCATAGATTCTGAGTAAGATAGTTGCTCACTCACTGAGTGATAGAAGGAAAGAAAGGAGAATTGAAAACAACATATTGGAGAATAGAATAAATTGCCTTCCATTTATTTTACCCATTTTAGGGATTACAAGCAGAGCACTGCAAGAGAGGCCTACCTAGAGTTAAATACCCATACCCTCTTCTGTGGAAGAGACAGCAGACAGGTCCTGGTCAGAAAGAGGGAGACTACGCTTTAGAGGGCAGCTGACCCCATCTTGCTAACTGATGCTCGCATTTTACTAGAAGGGAGAATTAAACCATTCTTAAGAAGGAGCCCACCTTTCTGTGAGTCACCCAACAGAAACTGAGATGTATGTATAGTATAAAGGGGAAATAATCCTAAGGGGATTGATAATATAAAGGCAAATAGATTCAACCAGGGCCCCTGTCCTTTGTAAGTAAGTACTGAGGGATGGGAGTATATCATTTGATTGTATATCCTTAGATGTTAGGGGATATTTCAGAAGTGTATGTGCATCAGGAATTATATATTTGATAAGATAGGTCCTATGGTGTACATCCCATTTGCTGTCACATGCTTGCCATGGCCCTTTCTTTGGCACGGTACCTGCTACTCTGCCTTCTGGAGCAGTGAATTGCCTGCACCTCGGTTTCTCATGCCCATGTTTGACCTTGCCGCTTCACCGTCTGCCACGGCGTGTTCCTACCCGTTCCTCAGCATAGTTGCAGGTCGCTGTGCAGCCCAGCATCTGCATCTCACTCTCCTCTCCTCTCTGTCAGCTGTAGCAGTCACAGATTTAAACTTCCTGGCCTGAGTACATATTCCCTAAAGACTAGACCAGTCATAGTTATCTTCATTACTCTGTTGGTCTTTTTCGTCCCAGTTGTTACAGGGCTATTGCTTGAATGACATTGATGAGATTGATACTGGACTTCATTCAGAGTGATCACTATTGCTGCCTGCTTCTTCCTTGTCCCAGTAATCAGTATACTATTCTTTGAGGGATGTTGGGGAATACTGAGACTATATCTAACAAGAGGTTGAGGAATAGTATGACAATATGCCATCAATGCATGGGGAATAGAGGAGGTATCCCTGGACGAGAATGAAGGGCATGCGACTTTCCCCAATTATGTCATATGATCTTCCTGAAGGTCACCTCCCCCCAGGGCCTCCTCCCTTACATAGTCGCCCTCAGGTTCAGGATCAGGTAGCAGCTGTTGTCACCTGGCCACATAGGGAGAGGCTATCCCAGGAAAGAAGTGATGACATCATCAGATTCATCACAGGCAGTAGAGAGAAATATATAGGCAGGAATGTTCTGATTCAATTTAGTTTTTAGTAAATGAGAGCTTCAACCTGGACTCTCATGTATTGTTTCAATTCATGGTGCAAGTGCCCAAAGGGTAAACAAAATGCACATTTTTGATGTGTGGGTGTGTTACAAAAGTCTACATTCATGTAAATGTAGCGTAGAAAATTGAGGTGACTTCTGTATTGATCATTTCTGCACGATTGACATTGGAATTGTATAGCTGTATGCATTTAAATTTAAATTGATTCGTGTTTTTCCATCTGATCAATAAATAGACCTTTTGTGCAACCCTATGTGTTTCTTGTCCTGAAATGGGAGGGAGGTCGTTGCGAATCAATATTATTAAATAGGGTTCCCAGGTTCATAAAAATAACTGCTCAATTTAAAAAAAATTGTGCGTGCCTGGTTTGGGGTGGAAGAAAAATTCCCCTAAATTGAATGTTGTCCAATTAAAACATCCTACAAAACTAAAGGTCCTACGGAGATATGATTTCTGGGATTACTAGTCTCATTGCAACATGGACATTTTGTATGCGTCTGGAAGATATTTTTTACATTAAATTACATGGTGTTGATACCACAGCCTCACAAGGAGATATTAAGGTGTGCACAGAACTCTAAATATACATGGGAAAGAATAAGATGATTGAAGTTTGAATTTGTAAGTGACTGAGTGACAGTGGTAAACTGGGAGTAAGAAAAGTTTGCATTTCTGTTTAGCGAGAATGTTGGAAGTAGATTGCTATATTTTTAAACAGCTATATGTCTGACATAGCAGTGCTTGAGGTTCAAGCACTTGCTCTTTCAAAATTATATTTGACAAGGGACTTGACAGCCCCAGATATTTAAATGTGGAAGACAGAATGGTAAACCAAATGGACCATTTTGAATCTGCCCCTGCACAGGCTTTATATGACTTAAAAAGTTAGAGATGAAAACTTTAAACTGATATGCCTGACTGCAGATCTATATTGTCACCTCCTATTGGTGGAGGGCAGGCTAACAGACAGGGATGTACAGACTAAAAAATGCCAAGAAGCAGAACAGAAAACTTCTGAGAAGCTGCTGGGCACCAAGCAATTGTGTAACGAAAAACTGGAAGACATTTTGGGCTTGCAAGAAACATAAAGGGGGTAATTCATAGTTTATGACTTAAACAGTTAGAGATGAAAACTTTAAACTGATATGCCTGACTGCAGATCTATATTGTCACCTCCTATTGGTGGAGGGCAGGCTAACAGACAGGGATGTACAGACTAAAAAATGCCAAGAAAACTTCTGAGAAGCTGCTGGGCACCAAGCAATTGTGTAAGGGAAAACTGGAAGACATTTTGGGCTTGCAAGAAACACAAAGGGGTAATTCATAGAATTTGGTGCACAAGTGGCACACGCGGCTGGCGCACAGAGTGCGCGTGCAGCAGTCTGCGCCAGCCGCGTGCGCCAAAACCGATTTAGGCGCACAGTGTATTCATGGATTTATACATCCATAAGCATCTGTGGTGCAGAGTGGCACAGCGACCCAGCAGCAGCGCCAGTTATGCCCCCAACCCCGCCCTGTGCGCCAAAAACATTGCACAAATCCAGTACATGGTGCAAAGGCCAGTGGACCAGCATACAGCCCCCCAACCACGAAAACGCGTGTAAAACTCCCTGTGCCCCCCTCGGAATACACTTACCCCGCTTGCGCCAGCGAAATCACATGTAAAACTCCCCACGCACCCCTCGGAACACACGTACCCTGCTCACGCCAGCGCAAACGTGTTGAAAACTCCCCGCACACCCCTCGGAATACACGTACCCCGCTCACGCTAGCGAAAACGCGTGGAAAAGTCCCCACGCACCCCTCGGAATACACATACCCCGCTCGCGCTAGCAAAAGCGTGTGGAAAAGTCCACACGCACCCCTCGGAATACACGTACCCTGCTCACGCTAGCGAAAACGTGTGGAAAAGTCCACGTGCACCCCCGGAATACACATACCTCATCCCACGAAGAGCACGTACAGAGCAATGGAAACACACGTGGGACCTACAACCCGTGGCAAGAGAAACGCCTGTGCATGTTATGTCACAGACGAGCTTACGTGCTAAGGGCCTTTCCTCGAATTACACACTGGCGTGCTGTTTTTTCACGTGCCAAATCACTCCGTATCAAGCTGGCCACGCGACAACACACAGAAGACCATGCTCCTGCCCAGAAGGCCAAATTACTGCCCCCCACAGCCCCAAGCAGCCTCCCACGCGCCATCTGCTGCTGCCTGCCTGCTGTCACCGTGCTGTGCCATTTGGTGCCTGCACATCTGCCATCTGCAGGGGTCCAGTTTCAGTGACCACCCCTGCTGGAACAGAATACTCCCGACTGAAGTACCATCACTCCACAGCCCAGCCCCAGGACCCATTTGCCCACACACACCTGCCTCGGGGGTTACCATGTCCGACACAACACCTTCCGACACCAGTGACAACCCCCAGCCAGAGAGGCAGAGGGCTACCAGCTTCAGTCAAAAGGAAGTTGGTATCCTGGTAGAGCAAATTCTGGGGCATTATGATGCCCTCTTCGGAAGACCACGCAGCGACAGTGATGGACGGAAGAGGATCTGGAAGGACATCGTGGCTGCCATCAACATGGAGGGCTTGGCAGCCTGCGACATACGACACGTCTGGAAACGCTGGGAGGACTTCAGGTCCAGGACCCTCAGGAAGGCCCGGTGCCTCCTGGAGGCAGCGGATGCAGAGGGGTGCCGGGTCCGCCTTACCGACGACCCGATGAGGGTCCTGGATCATATACGCCCAGCGCTTCACCTCCAGGTCCTCGAGAGGCATTCCTGTCCGGAGTTGAGCGGTAAGTGTCCATGTGTACTGATTGTACGCAGTGCATGCTGAGGTGTGCCAGGTGTGTGCAGCTTGGACATATGTCTTGAAAGGCCCATGTTTGGATGTGTATGTGCAGGGACATGAGCCTGCCGCATGTGAGTCCAGTCATGTGGAGGCACATCAATGGTGTAAGTGTTACAATGCATCATGCGGAGCAGCGTGCGGAACGCACACATGTATGCATGCCTGTGTCTGTACTTTGACATGTTTGTGGTGTGAGAGATGTGTGCTGCTGTCATGGACATGCATGATGTACATGTCTGTGTGTCTGAGTAGTGTGTGCGCCATGGATGCATGACACATGTCTGTGACGATGTGTCCATTCACTGATACATCCTAGTCATCCTTGTATCCACTGTGTCTGGGGGTATACCGGGCCAAATGCATGACCCTCTGTTGATGTGTGTGCATGTGACCAGCATGTCCCATGGTGCTTGTGAGAATTAGCCCACCATTGGATGCAACTACGATGCCTTGGACATGGATGGCAATGTATGTTGCATGTGCCATGCCTGTTCCAGCATGTGTGTTGCCTGCACTGACCCATGTGTTCTGGAGGGACATGATGGATGTGACGTTTGACAGTGCTACCCATGTGCTATTGCTTTGTGTCTAGGGGACTATAGTTCAGTACCCTGATGCTTGTGTTCAATGTCTCCCTTTACACAGGGTCGAGTGAAGAAGAGGGAGGAGACAGCGCTGTGGAGGAAAGCGCCAGGGATACCTCCACCGGCCCACGACGCATGGCCCAGTCACCCTCCTAGGAAATACCATCATCCGGGAGCGAGGGGACTGGTGCCGCGTCTGACAATACGGCTGCAGTGGAAGGGGCGGATGCAATGGCGGAAGACGGTGTGGAGCCATCCAGGTTGGTGGTGGGTATAGAGGAGGAGGAGGCCACTACAGACCCACACATGGGGCCTGGTGGGGTGGTACCACTGGTGCAAGTGGTGCAGTCCAAGGGAAGGGGCAAGAGACAGCACTGGTCACCGCGGAGGTGCCTGTGCATGTCAGTGTCCCTGTGACTGCATCACCATGCACCAGCAGGGATGCCCCGTTCCAGGCCTGTACGCAGGTAGGGGGGAGGTCCACGTCATCTGGCACTCCTCTACCTGCGGACGAGGGGACCCGTGACCGGATGGAGTCCATCCTGATTGGTGTCGCGTTGTGCACACGTGACATTTGTGATGATGTGCATGCTTCCTGGGGGGACCACGCACGTCATCACGAAGAGCTGTGTGCCAACGTGGCCCAGTTGGGAGGGTCCATTGTCAGGGGTTTCCTCCATGTGTCGGCCAGTCTTTTGGCCCTCTCCTCCTCTGTGCACACCATACACCAGTTATTCTCAGTGCCATCTTCTGGCCCAGATGCCACCAGGGCCCCCTGTGGATCTTCCCCAACCAACGCAGCCAGCCTGGTGGAGATCCCATCCCTGCCACAGTGGGAGTCAGAGGTCCAGCAGGGGTGTACACCCCACCAACTGGACCCCAGCGGATGGAGGATGTGCTGTCATCATCCGGCAGGGCACATGCACAACGGCGCCGGTGGATTCCATCATTCCGGATGCCGTTGTGGTGGCAGAGGCAGTTGCGTCGGAGGCAGCGGCAGGCTTAGCGTGGGAGGCATCATGGCTCGAGGCCATCTACATCACAGGAGCAGGCATCGGCCGGAGGGCAGGAGGACCCTGAATTGGGAGTGTCTTCCATGTGGCAGCAGTTGGGCCAGCGGATAGATGCGGAGCAGCGGTGGGCGGAGGAGGCACGGCTCACTATGGTCAGGGCGGAGAACTCCATGCTCAGGGCATTGAGGCGGGCTGAATGCCTCGAGGCAACTCGCAGGGAGTTTGAGGACACCATGGCGCAATCCCTGCGAGACCTCGAGGCCAGGGAAACGGCCCGCCTCCAGGAAGTTGAAGAGAAGTTTGATGATGCCCTGGCCCGGAACATCAAAGAATGAGCCATAGGACTTGCCCGCCGCCATTGTACATAATTCATTAGTGTTAGGTTTCCTTTGTTTTTCATTTTATTTTGGAGTAAATGGACATTGCTCCACTTCATGTCTATAGTTGTTTCTTCCTAGGACTTTTTTGTAGGTTTCGTTTGCTTTGTGGATCATGGACCTTTTGGACTTGGATTGTGGGTAGTTGAAGACTTGTACATACTTTAATTTTCAATTTTCCCATGGATCAATGGTTAACTTTTATTTGGATTTCTATTTTCTCATTGGCATTGGCAAGGGACAATTATTTTCATTCAACATGACGTTCATTTTCTTTTTCATTGGATTGGCATTTTTTTTGGGTTATATCTGTCATTGTATATTGCTTTTCAGGTTTGATGTCCTCTATGTTACTTCGTTATGTTTTTAAAACATTTTTGCTAACTTCATGATTGGTGTTGTGTTCCGTCATTGGTTTTGTGCATGGGACTATTACTAGTACTTGGGACTATTTAACTTGGGGGGGCTCAGCCAACATGGAGGCACACACATAGCTCAGCTACAAGGAACTGAGCTATGCGGTCTAGTCTTTTGGGAGTGGCAGGCCTGGGACTACTTTACCTGGACTACTTTGGGTGTGGCAGGCCTGGGACTATTTTACCTGGACTACTTTACCTGAGACTATTTAAACCGCACCCAAACAGCAGGACATGCTTCGCGTTATTCTGCTGTGGGCAGCGTAACGCTCACCGTGTCCCGTTCTTTGATGCCAGCTTACCTGAAACTAAGGACCTGCAGAGAGAGAAAGAACACTACGAAACTTACCTGGAACAGTATCCTGTCTTCAATCCATCGCCAACTTCAGGTCCACTCACCTGAAGGTACGAACTCCATCATCCGGCACCGCATTCATCCTGGAATACCATAACCTGGAAAGAGGAGAAAGAAAGACAGCATTAGTAAGAATTTACTCACGTTTCCTCCCGAACGAAGAAATCCACACAATTCTTACCTGGGTAGTCATTTCCTGGTCAGTATCATCGCTGGAACATTACGACGCTCGGCGAGGAACATCACGACCTGCAAGGAGAGAAAAGACACAGGTTAGCAATACAAACGGCGAAACAGCGCAGAGGATTGTGCATTACTCACCGGACAGCATTGCGCACACCGTGTCTTTCTCTAAACTCCTAACCCAGGTCGGGGATCCTTTGTTCGTCCTTTTGGCTGGCTTCTGCCAAAAAGCCCTCCTTTCGACACCACTGAGTCTGGGGTGGATCCATTGTGTGGGAGGGGGAGTAGCACCCCTGGACAGGGTTGCATTAGCAACCCATGTCGCACTCTGCCCTGATAGGCTGGAGGGTCTCCCGCCAGGATGACCACTCCACTGTGTGAGTGACAGCTAGGCTGTATGAATGGGGATCTTTTTGCATAAAAGCAGGGTCCTGAGGACTAGAAGAGCAAGACGTTGCCACTGGAACTAAGAAGCCGAAGAGGAGAGAAGCCAAAGACATCTTCAATGACTGAACCACCGGTGAAGCCCTGCTGCAGCGTCTCGCCACTTTTCTCCACACGACGAGAGAAGATCTTCATCTGTAAGAGCCTTCTTCCCTTGAGCTGGTGGGGCCAGTTTGCCAATCGCCTTCCTGGACCTGCCTTGGTCGAATCGCCAGTACCCTGTACTCGGAAACTGGATAGCCAGGCACCCGTCCACCCGGACCGCGATTTAAAGGATCATACCTTTTATTCGTTGGCCAGCACCACGGCTGGTTTCACCGCTGGGCAGTGCAGTAACTCGAACCTTCCTCCACGACGAGAGCCTCTCTTCCTCTGCTGGATCTCCTGAACTGCAGGAACTGCCAGGAACAACCACAGGATCCTCTTCTACATTTCAAGGTACTTTGTCCCGCCAGGCCTCCCTTTCCGCGTGGTAGTGCTAAAGGTGTTTTAAATCCTTTACCTACCTGTTGGGTTGGCCACCCATATCCTCTAACATTGTCTTTCACCTTTTGCATCCACCTTTCGAATCGTTTAACAAAGACTTGACTGCGGCTACAAGATCATTTTGCTCCTGGGCTCTTTGCCCTGTACCACTGACTCTGGCACAGGCCTATTGACTCTGGCTGAATTTGTTAGAACTGCCTTTTCTAGATTTCTTCTCAACTAGAACTGTGTTGGTGCACCCACTTCTTATAACCACCTTCTTCTTCCCACTTTTAAAACTTGTGAAGTGCCATTTTGCTTGGTTTTCATTTAAGTATTATACATGCTAAAGTACTGCCTTGCATAAACTTGTTCACAAACTTATGGGAAGTGTTGCTAAGGTGTCTAAAAATATATTCCTGCATAACTTGTGCTTTCCCTCCCTTGTGAGAAATTGCTAGAGTGCCATTTGTGTTTGGTTTTCACTGTACCGTTTTGCTCAGTTTTCACTCTTGCCCAAACTTGTCTACAATTTAACTATGGAGTTGTGTATACTTTTCTTGACTGATTTTAACTTGCTTTAATAACTGTGATGAATGTGTTAACTTAGAAGTGTGTAAAATACATATATACATTATTTTTAATACAAAGCTTTGGTCATTGTTTCCTTGTACCATAGTGTTGTAGCCCAATTGTGTAAACCCTGAATACTGCTCATCTGCCTCTTGAGAGAAGTCTGGCTGCTTAGCCACAGCTACCAACTAAATCTTTGTGGTACAGACTGATACCAAAGGGGATGTATTGCTCATACCTGTAGTCTTAATCTTCTGTAGTGCTCCCTAAGGCAACTGCACAGGATTCTGCCTAACACTGGTGGCAGAAGTGGGATAAAAGTATTGGATTTACATTTTAGTGTGCTGCTAATACCTTGGTTCAATTAACCACAAGGCTAACAATCACACAAAGTTTTTTTTAAACAAAGTCAAAAATATGGAAAGTTACAGCCAGGAGACCCTCCTTACTAATACTGCTCATTATTTAAGGGATCTGTGTAGACAGAAAGGTCTTCCTGTCAAAGGCAAGAAATCAGAAATGATTGATAGACTGTTAGAAAATAAAAAGTCTGGATAGTGGTGCTGTAGTGCCTACTACTCCAGCAAATGTAACAAACATTGAGGATGATAATGTTGAAGATGTTATTGTTGAAGCAGATGAGGAAGAGGAGGATAACAATGTCACCCCCTCTGGCCCTCTGCCTGCTCAAAGGCCTTAACCTGTGGCTTCTGGACCATTGTCAGGTCCCACATTATGTCCTGAATTTATCACTCTAGAAAAAATGAGACTTGAGCTAGAATTCAAAAGAATTAATGCCCAAACTGAACAGAGACATCAAGAACCAAGGCATAAAGATTTGGAGCTCAATCATGATCTTGAGATGAAGAAATTGTCTTTGGAAAATGCTTCTCTCCCCAAATCCTCTAGATCTTCCAGTCCAAAAAGACCCTGGACGCCTAAAGAGATTGTGGGTATGTATGAACCTAAGTTGGATGGATTGGATTGGTTAGCTATGTTTGAATACAATCATGGGCTCCAGGATAGCACAGGGAATCAGTTGATCCCCTGGTTATTCTCTAGGCTCCCCCCTGTTGCATCTGATATGGTAATGGAGTTGGGGGAGGTGGATTGGATGGATTATGAATGTGTAAAGCTAGCTTTAATAGCTAGATTTGGGAAGACTCCTTCCCAGTACCTTAAGAGGTTTAGGACCCACAAAAAGCATAATAGTACCCCTTGGGCTAGTTGAGTTAATGAGTGTTTGAAGAACTTAGAGGGATGGATTTAGGGCTACAGAGTTAACACGTATGAAGGAATGAGAAATCTTGTAATGTTGGAGTCTATCTATGATGCCTGCTCTCCTGAGCTCAGACAGCACTTGGCTGATTCAAAAGAACTAGATTCTAAGAAACTGGCGGAGCTAGAGGCGAGGTAGAGGCAGTCATCGGCAGTCTCTCTACCCTCTTTACCCTTTCTACAGTGGGAGGAACCACTAAATACCTGTTCCAAGAGCGGAGCGGCGAGCAGAGCTAGAGGCGAGGTAGAGGCAGTCATCGGCAGTCTCTCTACCCTCTCTACCCTTTCTACAGTGGGAGGAACCACTAAATACCTGTTCCAAGAGCGGAGCGGCGAGCGGAGCTGGAGGCGAGGTAGAGGCAGTCATCGGCAGTCGGCGGCATGTCCGCGCCCAGCGACCTTCCGAAAATGAAGCCTCGCGTTTCACGTGAAGCCCCTTCACAGGTAAGCTTAACGATCTCTACATGTCCGCAAGAAGAGCAACAAGTGCGGCCAGATTGCTCAGTGGAGCAAAGACTTCTAAGAAGTAACTTTAAATGTGTCGATGGTTCGTCAATGAAACATCCGGCTACAAAACCGAAGGTCCAAAGGATCATTGCTCTGACACCTTGGGTCAGCGATTTTTCTGGTAGCACCCTGTCATCCCCGAAAACCTGCTTTGATTTCGAAAACACTTTCAGCGGGGGCCACTTCCCCCTCCTCCCCTTCCTGTACCTGCGTCCAGCCTGCCCAGCCTTCCCGCCAGGCTCCGACGATGGCAAGAGGTGCGGACGATTCGGCGGTCGGAGGACCGCCGGCGTCTACCCCTGTGCTCGCAGCCTGGGCAGATGGTCTTGAGGGGGAGAGGCCACAGGACGACGGAGGCGAAATTACGACCACGAATTCAGAGACGCAGCCTCAAATACCGATGTCGAAACTCTTTCTTTTTGGCTGCGCCGATGCTGCCCCTGGTAGCGCTCTGTCTACTCCAGCGGTACCGGTCAGAATTCTGGCCCAAATTCACGCAACCAACGAACATTTACCTTCAATAAGTCCACAAAGGGAAAAAAATCCCGGAAACCATTCAAGTCCCAAAAATCTTTCTAAGCCTAGAACAACTAAACCCTGCAACGTCAACACATCGAATGAACATATTGAGGAAATTGTTGAAGAACCGGCCTCTGAATCTGCCCCAGCCCAAATAGCCGCTAAGAACCTAAAGCGAGATGTTCAACTCAAAAAAACACAAAACCCTAAAAAGAAATATAAGAAAAAAGATACAGGGAAAAAATTCTACCCTGCCCATTGCTATCATCGGCGTTAAAAGACTTTTTTAAAAAACAGTGTAAAAGAAAATTGGATGAGGTCAATGAACTCTCGGATGCAGAAATCCTGGAAGCAATTCAGGACCTCCCCCCTGTCAACAAGGCAAGAAAAACATCCTTGCATGCCAAAAAAGTAATGGATTCTTCAAGTGCCAACAAAAACGATTCTAATTTAAACAATGTCCAGAATAGGGAAAGTTCTATTATGAAAATCCAAGTGGAAAAAAACCAAACCGAATCTAAAAGAACCCACACTAGACGCTATGTCCAATACCCTGAAACCAGTGCAATCGCCAACACCGAACATGGCTAGCTTGGGTACAACGGAGGCTGCAAATAACATCAAATCTTTCACACCTCCAAAAGGGAAAGAGCGAACTGGCGTACTGGTACCCCTAATCGCTGAACTGCCTCTAAAAAAAAAACCAGCCAGCGAAAATGCTCCACTGTCTCCTTCAGTCCCAAATAACCAGCAACCTCTGGTGACTCAGCTAGAGTCGCAATTGTCGCTGGAACAACAAATGCAAAAACCGAAAAACCATGACCAGCTTACCCAAACAGATGAAAATCTACTCTCTCCAGAGCAATTGCTGCACTCTTCACCACGTCCACGTTCGCCGCCAAGGAACAGGAGACTTAGTGAAATAACTCCCCCAAATTCAAAAGACTCTCCTTTAAAAAAAAATGACTTAGCAGCCATCATGTCGGCTATTACAATATCCTTAGCTCCTTTTGGGAAGCTTTACGAAAATATTAACGACTCATTAAAGGACAGCATCACAGTTTCAGCAATGATGCATACAAAGTTGATATTTGTAGAAGGATTTATTACTGCTTTGGAGCAAACTAATAAGAAACAAAGAGAAACCTGGGACCAGAAATTATCGATTTTGGAAGAAAAACTAAGACTGCTACAAACTACAAACCCGGAAAAAAGCAGATGAGAAAGAAACCCAGGTCTCACCACAAACACAACCTATGAAAACAGCACCGCTCTTTCTTAACGAAAAAAGTAAATTTCCCCATAGAAAAACGGCGCCACCGAAAACGGGATTTACAAAGGCCAATTCCAAAAAAATATTACCCTCAACGTCAAATCAACCACTATTGAAGTTAACAAAAAGTCCTCAACTAGATTCGTCCAAGAGACATAATGAACCCACAATAGAGCCACCATCTTCTCTCAAGGGAATCACTAAAGAGAGCAGAACTTACTCCACAGATGAAGTGACGGCATCCGAAAATGGTTCACCTGGTACCTACCACCCCATCCAATCACCTCGATCTGTCGAGGACTTCATCTGCCAAAGTTCACTGATAGATGTATCTCAATATGAGGACCCAGCAGAAATTATTGATCCTGATACTGTGACGGGAGACAGCCATAGAAATTCTCATGAAACGTATTCGCCCTTACAAAAAGAAGAAGCAAACAAATCTGCACCTACCCACGTTGGCAAGGGTGAGACTGATCCTAACCAGGCGGGTGACTTGAGTATCGACCAACTGTATGAAAAATTAAAATCCACTAAATCTACCATCTCAAGTAAATCGTCTCCTTACAAGGAAAAAGTGGCGAAAACCAAATACCAACATAAACCCTCAGTAAGAACCAATGGCAAGATCTGTGATTCAGTGCGCCTCTTCAAGATCGAACAAAAATCGGCAGAAGACCATTACATGATCTTGAATAGAAGAACTGTCCTCAAAATTCTCAAACAGGTCGACATACTTAACACACTAAAATCTGACGACTTTACGCTCATTGAGCCGTATCACAGAAATAAGCAAGCGAAAGCATATCTCCATATCAAGATTTAAGCGCTTCAAGCAATCCCCCAAGAAGCCTACGCAAAAGTGGCCCAAGAGGGCTTCATCCTGACTGAGATCTCGTCTCAAAAAACCACCAAGACCCAGACGGAAAGCAATAAATCTCCCCCAGTAAAAAAATATAGATATAAATCACAGACTGAAGATTTGTATAGATCGAGAAAACGAGGAAGAACACCACCACGTTGGGATAAACCAGTCTATCATGAAGCTAGAACGTCAGGGATAGTCCCATCTAGAACTGCTCATTTGAAACACTACCGCTATGCTAATGAAAGAAAGGAAGACAGGAATGATACAAGAAATTGGAAAGATCACAGAAGATCAACTTCGCCATCGCATACATTGTCAGCGCGCCGTTTCGAACAAAGATCACCATCTCCAGCACATTATCTACCACCTAAACAGAACGTAGACCAGTCTACGACACACCAATACCCTACATCAACAAAGGATACGTGGTCCTGGCTCCGAAATGCCTTTACTCCGGGACTAAAGAAATAGCAGCAAACAAGGGGAGCCAATTCTCCACGTCGGCGACCCGAATCCAGAAATGAAGTCCAAATGAACGCTACTTTATCCATAGCGTCATGGAACACTAGAGGCCACATGCATCTAACTAAAATTGGCAGTTAAAACCTGGGAATCCATGACATTATATGCCTCCAGGAAACGTGGCTATTGAATAAACCGGCACTTGATGGCTATAACATCGCGATCTCGCCGGCACTAAAGGGGCCTTTTGGCAGACCATCTTCTGGCCTCCTGATAGCCATCCGGACTGGGTCTAATCTACAAATCATCAAGACAATCGCAGCCACTTATGCTTTCTTGGTAGTGCTTGTAAGAACGAACAGCGAAAATGACTCCGAAATCTGGGCAATAATTAATACCTACTGGAATCCTCAAAGAATGTCGTCCGCTAAACTTTGTGATGAAGCTGCCAGCACCATCGACGAAATAATGATTGAACACAAAACCTCTAATATTCTTGTCTGTGGAGATTTGAACTGCAATTGCCTAAAAGCGACTGATTCGACGCCAGCATCAGAAAGAGGAACTCTGTGGCTTTCGCTAATGAACTCAAAAAACCTTCGCAACGCCGCAAATATCAATAATCATCCCACTATTCCGACATGGGAGCGAGAACAATCTATAGCAATCCTTGATTACATCTTTGTTGCAGAAAATATTTACTCAAGCATTGCGTCTTTTGAAGTAATCAGAACGGAAAGCAGTGACCACAACCTGTTAAACCTCACTTGCAGAACCAAGAGATATGACCAGCAATTCTATAACGTCCCGGTTGAGGTGAACACGCAGCTCTCTCGTTTATGCATGAACGCCAACGACATCAAACGCTTGACTGACGATTATGAAGCTCTCATCATGGATACTAAAGCCAACGATGCAACATCCAGGAATAGCTACATCCCTCTGCTCCTGCAGTACAAAAAACCTCGGAAAAGGTTAGACAACCGAAGTGAGAACTTTACCCACACTTACAACCGGACTTTAGTGATCAGACGCCGCCACCTAAGAAAACTAAAAAAAGTCGCAACTATGATGAACTCCCCTAGCATATGGGAATCTTACCATCTGGAGCTCAGAGCATATAAACAGTGGCTAAGAAACAACAGACCACTACTCTACCAAGCTGATGCTGAAAGCATGATCATGATCATAGCTAACAAGAAAACCCGAGAATTTTGGAAACTGATCAACGAAATGAAACCTCATTCAAACTTGTCAATGATAAATGCTGTGCCGGAAGAATGCTGGTTTAACCATTTCTCTAAACTTTTTGATCATCCTCCCTCTGACACTGAGAGGGCACATGCACCAACCAAATCCGACTGGGTCGACCTATCCGATACAGAAGATATAAAGTCAATTATCATGAAACTGAAATCCTCGCGCGCACCTGGACCGGATGGTCTAGCTAACACCGACTTGAAGCAACACCCAGAGGCGTGGTCAGCAGCCCTGAGCCTGATATTCAAACACTGCAAGGTACGAAGGATAATTCCGAGCTCCTGGACACAAGCAATTATTGTCCCGATATTCAAAAAGGGCATGAGAGAAGACCCCTCCAATTATCGCCCAATTGCCCTATTGGATGTTATCGGAAAAGTTTTTGCCACTTACCTCTTGACCCACTTTCGGACCTGGATAACAACATCGCCAGCTACGGATCCTCTCCAAACCGGTTTCCAAAAAAATGCTAGCACAGCGGCTAACTTAATGATCCTAAGCATCTTAAAAGAAAAAGTCTTGCTTGGAGCACCGAGAATCTTCCTTGCCTTTGTGGACTTGTCTCAGGCTTTTGACAGAGTAGATAGAGCCAAACTGTGGGCCAAGCTGAAAAACTGGAATTGCCCTAGCCAGATTCTCGACCCAATCATCGCTTTACACACGGATACTCATATATCAGTCAGGCTAAACAACAGTGGACTACTCTCCAATCCTATACCGTCCAATTGAGGAGTCAAACAAGGCTGTCCTTTGGCTCCAGCTCTTTTTATCTCTTTTCTCGGTGATTTCCAAACTTCACAAGAACCAATTAGATTGTTTCCTCCGAAAATAGGATCCACAATGGTTGCCAGACTCCTATATGCAGACGATCTCATCATTTTAGACCACACCCAGGTGGGTCTCCAACGACAACTGGACAATCTGCAAAAGTACACAAAGGAGAACAATCTGGAGATTAACAACTCAAAAACAAAAATATTGATTTTCCAAAAGCAAGGTCGTAAGAAAAAAGAATCGTTGAAGTGGTTTTGGAACCAATCAAAAATCGAGATAGTACCCTCATTCAAATATTTGGGAGTAACCATCGACAGTTCGAAAAAATCTCTTAGCATGCAGAAAATCCTGTGGCGTAAAACCAAAAACTTAACAGCACAACTACGCGCAGTGGACAGAAAATATGGTAAATTCAGTCTTCTCCTTGCAATTCAATTCTACAAATTCAAAATAATTCCAGCCTTGACATACGGCATGGACGCAAATCTCTCCATTCCTATGACCCTATGGGCAAAGCTAGAAGGTTTCATCTGGAGAACAACTCTAGGCTTACCTAAATCGACAGCAGTGGCTCCTATAAGGCGCAAACTCGGCCTGCTCTCCCTGGAGGCTGTAGTTGCGCAGAGCACGATTCAGCTCTACAAGAAACTGCGGAAGAAAGACAGCTTGGAAATATATAAAATGATTTCTGAAGAAATATCGAAGGGAACCAACAAATCCCTTACCAACTGGGCTGAGAAACAAAAGCTTACGCTGCAAGAAATAGCCTGCTCAGAAGAGGAATTAATTCAGATCCCATGAGAATAAAATCTAAAATGGAATGGTTGGATTGGATAAAAACAAACGACAACTCAACTACGAACAAGCTACTAACCGACCTGCCACCAATTTACAACAAATTAAAGCAACCAATGGAGTACTGTCTGAAATATCCGACTAAGCGCCTTATGAGAACTCTACTCAAAGCCTGTTTAAATCTTCTACCGACTCAAGAGGTTCTGGCAATTTGGGCCACATCAAAAGAAAAATCCTGCAGACTCTGTGGAGATTCCCAATCCACAGAAACAATCAAACATCTTTTGATGGCTTGCCCTTCAATTGACCACGAAAGAGAGGCCTTTCTCGGCCCCATGTTAAAATCTTCATATGTCATCGACAACAATGTCTGGTGGAATCGTTTGATCACAGGAGCCAAAACTAGATGGCTAATAGCGGCTTCTAAGCTAATAGACATTGCTTTGGAGAAAATCCTGCAAAACAATTCAGCAATCGAAACCCTCAATCAACCAGCGGTATGAGCACACCAGTGTACACAGGAAACGGTAGACTTTTTTTTTTCTTCTTTTTTTCTCTTCAGTTGATAACAAAGAAAAACTTTCTTCTTCTTTTGTAAAAATCTAATTTTGATTAAATACAAATAAAAATAAAAAAAAAAATAAGAAACTGGCTAAGGCTGCTGACGTGTGGGTTGCCAACAGGGCTACTCATAAGGATTCACGGGTCACTCAGAAAAAGGATGAGGGAAAACAGCCTAAGAAAGACAACAAAGAGAATTCAAATAATTCCAATAGCAAAGAGGCCCCCAAATAAAAATCTAAGGGTAAGCCCCAGGGGAAACCCAATCAGGATAGTGTGCCTTCTGGTCCCAGACTAGAAGGAGGTCAGAACAAGCCACCATTCATAAAGACATTTGGGAAATGTTATGTTTGTGGCTCTACTGATCATGTGAAAGGGGATCCCAGATGTAAGGGTAAACCTTCAGGGGTCCACACTGTCTCCTTAGCCTTCGCTCCAGAGGAGGAAGTACATATGGCCAGTGGCAACTTTCAACTACTAGCTGAAGACCCCATCACAGTCTCAGCTAGTGTATCTTTAGTATCCCTAGGGTTGTGGGAACAACAGAATTTAGATGTGTATAATTCTATCCCTCCTAATACTAAAGAGCTTTACAAAGGGCCTCATTCCGAGTTTGGAGGTAGCCATGGTGCTATTTGCACTATGGCTGCCTCCAAAACTGGGTCCAACTCCGGTTTGGTAAGATGGGGGACTTACCGGTCCATTCTGACCTTGGAGGGACTGGTAAGTCCCCATTTACCAAACCATTCCCTTTCCTATTTGAGCCCCCATAGGGCTCAATGGGAATGGGGAGGGCGCAAATAACGGCCTTGGCGCATGCGCCCTGGTCCCCTAACGGGAACCGTAAGGTAAGTTTGGTCTGACCAAACGTACCTTACGGGTCCCAATGGGGGACCTCGGAATAGGGCGCAAAGGGATTACCGGCACCGGTGTCCTTACCGGTGCCGGTAATCCCTTTGCACCAACCTCAGAATGAGGCCCAAAGACAATGGGGGTCATTCCGAGTTGGGTGGTAAGGGAAAAATGATGCCGGTAAAGGACTACCGGCATCGTTTCCCGTTACGGCCCATTCTGACCCACCAGACCGTTATTTACGGCATCGTAAAGTACGATGCCGTAAATAGCGGTTTAGTGGCGCGCGCCCGACACGCCATGCCGTAATTAGCGGCATGGCGTAAACCGGAGCTGATCCCAAGTAAAGCGGACATGGAAAAAACGGCCTCCACAAGACCGCAAAGTACCTTACCGCCATGGAGTAAATACCGGCATCGCCGAGAAGGTGTTAAGGACCCTGAGCAGTGTTTCCAAGAGGAACAGGTGCACTCAATCAGCACAGGTGGAGGCAATGGAGTCTGGCACAGCACAAAAGGAGCACACCCACTCACCACACCCCCTCCCACACCAAGATGATACCAATTGTAGCAGCATTCCTGGAGCTGGAGGCCCTGCTTGCAAGGCAGCAACTACAACAACAGCAACTACAACAACCACAACCCCCACCACAGAGGATACACAGGAGGAGAAGGAGGGTGAGACAGGCCCAGCATGCCCTACCGGTGCAGCCACCATTACCACGCCGGCAGCCCCCAATCCCCCGCATCAGAGCCACCCCCTTCAACCTCACACCAGAGCAGATCCACAACCTGTACCGGCTTGACTGGGACACCATTACCAGCATAGTGGACATGATACATGATGATATAGTGAGCCGCATAGAAATCTGCACTGCCATCCCCCCTCTACTGAAGGTAGTGTCTGTGCTCCACTTCCTTGCCACAGGCAGCTACCAGCATACAGTGGGGCACATGCATGGCATTTCACAGCCCATATTTTCACGGATACTCAAACAAGTGCTGGATGCCCTCCTCACCCACACAAGGGAATACATATCCCTACCCCGTACTCCCCAGGAGATATATGACACCAAAGCTGCCTTCCATGCACTGGCAGCCATGCCGAATTGCATAGGTGCCATCGACTGCACCCACGTGGAATTAGTGGTCCCGCATGCCATGGAGGTGCCGTATCACAACCGCAAGCAATACCACTCCATCAACGTCCAGATGGTGTGTAATGCCAGTAAATCCATCACACATTGCAATGTCCGATACCCCGGATCAGCTCATGACTCCTTGGTCCTGCGCAACTCAACACTACCACGCTACATGGAGCGACATGCCGGACGACGTGCCTGGCTGCTTGGTGAGTAACCTGAATGGGCCATGGCAGTGCATTGGGGCTGTGAGTAGGTCTCCTGCATACTCCACCTGGGTGGGAAAAGGGGGGGGATGCATACTCCACCTGGGTGGGAAAGGGGGGGGGTGCATACTCATCCCAGTAGTCATCTGCGGCCATGTAAGACTAGTACAATTCTCCACCATGAATGCACACACAATTACCTCCTTTCCACTTCCATGCAGGTGATGCTGGCTACCCTCTAAAGCCGTGGCTCATGACCCCGGTCCGCAACCCACAGAACAGGCACGAGGAGGACTACAATAGATCCCATACCCGTACACGTGTTTTGATAGAGCAGACCTTCGGCCTGTTGAAGGCACGATTTCGTTGCCTCAGCCGGTCTGGTGGGGGCACTCATCTACAGCCACGAGAAGGTGTCCAAGATCACCATGGCATGTGTAATGCTACACAACATGTGCATCCGTCGGAACGTGCCACTGCCCCCTGACGTGGAACTGCTACCACCAGATGATGATGAGGGGGAGGAGGAAGGAATGGCAGGACAGCAGCACGGTGCCGATGCACAGGAGGGACGTTCAGTGCGGCAATCATTGATTGGACAATATTTCTGACTCACAAGTCAGCTGAGGGTGTGAGGGTGAGAGGACATTGGGCACTGGGTGTGGGGATACATGTACACCATGCAATGTGCGACATTAAAAGACACAAGCAAAATGAGCAATGTCCACTCTGTTTTTTGGGAATGAACAACCAGTGTATTCAACATTTATGTAGGAACGTGTACAACAAAACCACCACCCTCTCCCCCCTCCCCCTCCCCCCAACTCCCACACATACCCTCACCCCCCTCCCCCTCCCCCCCAACTCCCACACACACCCTCACCCCCCTTCCTTTTCCCCCCCAACTCCCATACACACCCTCACCCCCCTCCAGCTCCCCCCACAACAACCCCACAATAGTCCCATCAGTGCAACATAGGCCACATGTGTGTGGCAGTATGGTCATTGTGTACTTCCAGAGCCAGGGGTATCCATGTTCTGGCGGTGGAGTGTGCGCATTGACCGACGGACAGGGCTGGTCTGCGTGGAGGAGCACTGTGAGGGTGGGTACTCCCACTGGGGCTGTGGTCTGGGGGGTGCTGCCTCCAGGGCATCAGCAATCCGGCCCAGCACCTCACAGAGCCGGTTTGTGTTGGCAGTGATGACTTCGCCCAGGGCCTGCAGGTCATTGTGGCACTCCGACCTGGATTCACGGTTGTCCCGGATAAATTCCTCAATCAGGCCCGTGAGGCGCTGGGAGTGCAATCCATCCATGGCCGGTGTGGCAGATGTGCTCGGCAGCCCTTTCGGGGCTTTCTGCAGGGGAGGTGGATCCGGGACTGGCAGGTGGTGCTCCTTGGCCTGTGAGGCCTGGGGTGTCACTCTCCCCGGAGTCGCTGTGTGCAACTTGACTGTAGGATGAGGTGTCTGGGCTGTGTACAATGTCATAGGGCTCCTCCTCGTTGGATACGGGAACTGATGTTGGGCTATCTGGCTCCTCGAGGAGGCACATGGCAGCATTCTCCCCTGCCACACTGGACTCCTCTGAGTGCACCGTGGGGCATGTCTCCATCGGCAGTGCAGGCGTGGGTGTGGGTGTGGGTTGTGCAGCCTCCATGGGGGTTGCTGGTGCAGGTGGTGTTGCCTGTGCCTTCTTCCTTCCTGCAGGTTTACGCTGTCCCCTGGCTGTGCCCCTGGAGGTACAGGGCTGCATGGCTTCCTGGCCCTCACTTTCATGGCTGCTGCCTGTGTGGGGGAAGAGAGAGATGGCATGAGCTATGATTTGGGGTCAGCATTTCTTCAAGCCTATGGTATTACAATGGGATTGCAGCGTTTTGTTGACATTTGGGTGGGGAGTGGGACAGTGATCTGGGCTTGGATGGTAAATGCATGCAGGTGTCTGGGTCACTCATGTTGGTGGAGTACTGTGCTGACTCACATTGACTGCCTCTTTGTGTGCTATGGCCAATATGGGTTGGAGCCTTGCACCTGGCATCAACCTGGGTCTCACTTGTGACGGCATGATTTGATGGGGGGCGGGGGGGTTCCCATACGTGATGTGACTGCTTGCCCAGCCCTTGGCGGTGCCTTACATTGGGAATGCATTTACTATCTTCACTCATGACACTCACCTCCATCTGCGGATGACGGGGCACCGCACTCCATCTCGCCAACCCCCTCTATGGCTTCAGTGCCCATCATGTCCGCACACGTTTGCTCCCAGGGCATCATCTTGATGGGAGAAGCTGGGCCTCCTCCTGTCTCCAGGGCCTGTGTTCGGTTGGCCGATAGGATGGCCCGCACCCTGAGACGGAGGTCATCCCACCGTTTCCTGCAGTCCCTCGTCGTACGGGGGGTGTTCCCTACGGCGCTCACCCTCTGTGTATATAATAAACGTAAAGTGTGTCAGCGGAAAAAAACAAGTTATGGAGGAGCCCGTCTATGGAACTAGGAGGGGGGCACCCAAATTCAGAACCACAGATCAAACCATACCAAGAGCAAAGAAATTTAGAAACCATAAATATTTTATTTGTATTTCATTATATGTTTAAAATATACATATTGAATCATGTTTCAAGCTCATTATCTGAATAATACCGTTTAATTAGAAAATTGAAAAACACAGTACTTTTCTAAAAACACGACTGATAATTCAGTCAACGCTAACTTGATGTAGCCAAGCAGTCTGAACGTCATGTCGGTTGAAGGGGATCATCCAGCTGGCGGTCAGAGGCTACGGCCACATTTAACAATATAAGAACCGCCGTAGCTTACTAGACAAAATAATGTTGGTTACTTCTGAAGTTAAGACCAACAGAAAAAAGAGTGCTTTTTCTGTTGGTCTTAACTTCAGAAGTAACCAACATTATTTTGTCTAGTAAGCTACGGCGGTTCTTATATTGTTAAATGTGGCCGTAGCCTCTGACCGCCAGCTGGATGATCCCCTTCAACCGACATGACGTTCAGACTGCTTGGCTACATCAAGTTAGCGTTGACTGAATTATCAGTCGTGTTTTTAGAAAAGTACTGTGTTTTTCAATTTTCTAATTAAACGGTATTATTCAGATAATGAGCTTGAAACATGATTCAATATGTATATTTTAAACATATAATGAAATACAAATAAAATATTTATGGTTTCTAAATTTCTTTGCTCTTGGTATGGTTTGATCTGTGGTTCTGAATTTGGGTGCCCCCCTCCTAGTTCCATAGACGGGCTCCTCCATTACTTGTTTTTTTCCGCTGACACACTTTACGTTTATTATTGTTGTTACTTCCTCTTTGTCAGCGAAGTAGAGGTTCTCCCATCTCCTGTTTCGCTTCACCCTCTGTGTAACCAAGTCCCAGATCTCCTTCTTCCTGGCAATGGTGGGCCTACGCATGTCACTGCTGAAGACTATCTCAGCATTTGCGTGCAGGGTGTCCACCAGGACCTGGAGCTCGTCCTGCGTGAAACGCTCCTTCCTGATGCGGGCGGCACCTTTCTTCAGTGCTTTCGGCATGATACTGGTCAGTGATGGCTTTTTTAAGGGTCAAAATATACCTCCGGGTACTGTATTAAGAGGATGGCAATGGATTGTGTTTTTAAAGATGGCCACTGCGCTCCTTCCCGTTCCTGTGCGATGACGTAATTTCCGTATCCGTTAATTAGCGGTCACCGCTAATAACGGACAGCGAAGCTTCGGTGGCGGTGTTGTAATGACCGTCTCACTTCATGCCGCTAAGGGGTTTTACGGGCCCTTTAGCGGTATGCCGCTAGGGGATTTACCGGCATGGCGGAAAGCTCGTGCCCGCGAAGTCGCAATGGCCTGTAAATTGCGGCGTCGTACCAGACCGGACTCGGTCTTTCCGCCATGCCGGTAAAAACCCATACTTACCGCAAAACTCGGAATGAGTCCCAATGTCCCAGTAAATGGTCAGGATACCCCTGCCATTAGAGACACTGGGGCCCGAATAACTGTGGTGGATGAATCGTTTTTCAAGGTGGAGGATGTTGCTAGGGCACCCAAACGCCTCACCAAGTTAGCTGGAGGGTCTGTGCAGATGCTTCCCCAATTACCACCTCTCATCCAGTGCAATGAAATGACTGTGAGGATAGCTGTTAGTGTGCAATCTGAAGTGCATGGAAGGGTTCTTTTAGGGAATGACCTTAAGGAACTGGGAGTGGTGTCAAGTACTCCCAGACCTCCCAGCAAAAGATTGAAGGAGCTCACCAGACCTGCAAGGGAGAGGACCTTGAGTGGCTCGCCTGAGGAGATGATAGAAAAAGAAATCACTCCTACTCCACTGGAGTTACTAACTGCTATTTCGAAGCAACGAGAAGCAAAGGGGAAACCCAAGACTTCAAAGAAGAAACCAGCATAAAGCACTCCATTGCTTCCAACCAGGAAATCTCCTAGGTTGTCAAAAATCACACCTGTGATTCCTCCTCCAGCTGAGGCTGAGAGTGAGGTACAACCCTGTGTGGTTGAACTAGAGCCTGAGGACTCAGATCTAGTAGAAGGCTAGGAACTAATTGGAGATTTTGACCCTGTGGACCATCCTGAGCTGCAGTCTTTACTGGCAGAAGGTGGCCCCAACAGGGCAGACTTCAGTAGGGGACAAAGAGAATGTCCAACTCTGGAAGGTCTTCGCCACCAGGAAGTTTCTAAGTTTGAAGGGCAAGAGCCTGGGAAGTATTGGTTACACTGTGAAGATGGCCTCTTCTAAAGTGAACCGACAGAGTCAATTGCTGGAGACTACAAGAGACTTGAAGTGCCCCAAGAAAACAGATTCCAATTCTTGCAACTTGCCCATGAGATACCTTTGGCTGGTCACTTGAGTTTCAAGAAGACCAAGGAAAGGCTCTCCCTCTACTTTTATTGGCCTAAAATGGGGGCTGAGGTAGATAAGTATTACAAGAGTTGCCACACTTGCCAAACATCTGGTAAAAGTGGCTCCAAGAACGTGGCACCTTTAGTGCCTCTCCCTGTGGTGGGAGTACCATTTGAAAGGGTAGGGCTTGACATTGTGGGTCCTCTTGACCCTCCAACATCTTCAGGCAACAGGTTTGTACTTGTTATAGTAGACCATGCTACTAGATACCCCGAAGCAATTCCTAGGAGGACTGTTACAGCTCAGGCTGTGGCTAAGGCTCTCCTTGGTATTTTTACTAGGGTTGGGCTTCCTAAGGAGGTAATATCTGACCGGGGGTCTAATTTTATGTCCAACTACATGAAGGCCATGTGGAAAAACTGTGGAGTTACCTACAAATTCTCAATAGCATACCACCCTCAGACAAATGGGTAGGTAGAAAGGTTTGACAGAAACATGAAGAGCATGATAGGAGCTTTAGATGACCCCCTTAAGAAGAAGTGGGTTCTCCTACTGCCATGCCTTCTCTTTGCATATAGAGAAGTCCCCCAGGATGGAGTCGGTTACAGTCCCAGTGAACTTCTCTATGGCCTTCTCTAGAATATGCTGAACCAGGATCCTATCGAGTGCCACCTGAGTTCATCATTGAATTATTAACTTTTGCCCTTAACAAGAATTTTTTCACCTTCGATAATCAGTTCTTTCTCCAGACTAAAGGCACGGCAATGGGTGCAACTTTTGCACCAAGCCTAGCCATCTTATTCATGGCCACTTTTGAGGACCAGTACATTTACAATTCGATCAACCAATGGGAAGCCAACATCTCCCACTGGCATCGCTACATTGACGACATTATTTTCATTTGGACAGGGGATGCTACATCACTCCAACAATTTTTAATATGGCTTAATGCCTGCAATAATAACATACAATTCACTATGGAGTACAGCATCACCAAGATACATTTCCTGGACCTTGAGATCTCGAGTCTCAATAATAAACTTGCCTGTAATCTCTTCAGGAAACCAACTGATCGGAATACACTTCTGCATTACCGGAGTGACCACCCGCATCACATTAAACAGAATCTTCCATACGGTCAATTCCTGAGAATCAGAAGGAACTGTACTCACTTGGAGGATTTCTATACTAATGCCGAAACACTCAGCACTAGACTATGCTCACGTGGCTACCCCAAACGGCTGATTAATACCGCCACCAAGAGAGCCAGGTTCACAGACAGAGAATGCCTTCTAATACCAAGATTAGAACAAGACATACCTGAGAATGAAAGACTCACATGTGTAATCACTTACGGGCCAAACACTTTTGACCTCAAGAAAGTCATTAGGAAATATTGGCCCATTGTGAGACTACAACTAGTTGAGGAACCCATACCGAGATTCGCCTTCAAAAGAGCGAAAAATATCAGGGAATATGTGGTCCATTCATCATTTACCAAAACCACACCACGTACAGGTCTGTGGAATCTACGCAAAGTGACCGGACACTACCCATGTGGGTCATGCACAGTATGTAAATTCACTAGAAAATTACAAACATTCAAGATAGGCACCAAACAATGGGTCTTGAATAATCTGACTAACTGCAAGACTAATCAAGCCATTTACTGCATCGAATGCCCTTGTGGGCTTCGATATGTGGGACAAACCACACGTAGCGTGGGTACCCGCATCTCTGAACATCGATCGAGAATCCGATGTAAGAATACTACTTCCCCACTAGTCTCTCACTTTCTGGCCAACCACCATACACCTGATGACATCTTTTGGTGGGTTTTGGACCGGATTAATACAGGTCAGAACATACAGACCAGACTGTTGGAACTTGAAAAAAGATGGATCTATAGATTGGATTCCTTGGAACACGGATTGAATGAACAATCTCCATTCTAAATACAACAAACTAACCCCCCCCCCCCCCTCTATTCTTTCTTCCTATTACCACACACCGTGGGCCACACTATAACTCCGCTTCACTTTCACATCACTTTCCGAGATGCACTGGTTGCACTCCCCTTTTTTCCCGCCCCACCACTCCTCACCCCCGCATTCTCCCTTCATTTCCCAGAAATCGGGCTTACAGGCAGACATCCATTTTCCATATATTCACAGGGACACACGGTGTTACCCATGAACACTCACGTGTCCAACAACCGGCCCCATTTTTGGTCCTCGAACACGGGACAGAATCATTTCTGGGCACCCGCGGGGACTGCAGACAATTGGAACATACCAACAATCACTCGTTTCTTGGGATAGGAGCATATTTGACAACCTACTGTGGCTCCGCCTTTTGACACTCCCCCGGCCTCTGACCATACCATTGGCCGGACGTAGCCGCCACTCGCTGTGATCGGCGCTTTCTATTGGACATCCTACTTCCTGTAGGAACTTTTCCCTCCACGTCGAGGCTTGACGCTCAGTTCGGTTGCTTTGACAACCAATTACTTGCCTCTATTTTATAGCTTCAGCCCGCATTTGTGTTGCCGATGTCAGCGAGGACAGACATTCAGGGACGACTTCGCTCGCCCTCACTCTGCATGAATGCCATCTGGATTTGACCTTTCCTGTTTACCCTATACAGGTAACTACGTGGTTCTCACCACATGGCTCCTCTATGGCCACAGTCCTTTACAAAACCTTTTTGCCAGACTAGACACCTACATAGGTAACCGGTTATGTGCCTTCTATGCTCCTATATGTAGGAAAACACTTATGACATCTGATGCCTTCCGGTTTTCCCGCTTTTCCTTTTTTTTTTTTCCCCCCTCCTCCTTACCCTCTCACCCACACCCCCCCGGCCCCCCGTTTCTAATCCAGGCATCCTTTCATTCTAGGTCTCAGCCGGTTCACCGGTCCAATGACGAGAACCTACGAACATCACGAATTTTTCCAATAACACCTTTTCTCGTGATTCAAAATAAATAACTATCTTCACGGACTCTACAAAGATACTGTATCATACTAAATAGCCACTTTGGCTTCACTTTCACTCGATGGAAGCCTTTTGTGGTGAGTTTCAAACTGTTTATTTTTGTTTCTCTGTCTTCCTGTTTTTCCCCCCACGTGTGGACCGCCGGACCGACAGGGCATACAGAGACCCTTGTATTTGCGCTTCCGAAGGGGACCCAATACCACTATCTTTTTATGTTTCCGGGGAGGGTGTGAATTATCAGCACGATCTGAAGGCTCCTCACCCCTACAAACATGTAGACTTGGTAATATGAGACCCCAGGCAGACAAGACTAATGTCCTCTGATCTGCCCATATCCTAGCATGACACTCTAGTTTGCATGCAGATTTTTGATATATAATTGTCACCCTTCATCTACCCTTACAACTTTGCATAACACTTCTAGAGTTTATCTCTCTTTTTCCACCTAACTGGTTCTCCCCCTTTTTTTCACAATTACAGGGTCCTGCTACTTATTGCCCTGATGAAGGCGGCGTATTCTTTTCAGATACGAAGATCATTATTCTTTGGAGTCTGTACCGCCGAAACGCAGTGCTAACCAGAGGGGACACAAGGTTCATCACATTACAGTGCAACATTTAGGATCCCTTCCTTTCTGAAACAATTAACCAAAGGACAAGGACACCTTACCCATTAGCTCTCTCCCCTTTTTTATTGCATTGTTTCCTTTATTTTGTCCCCCTGATGCGTAGGCAGACCCAATCCCAATACATAACAATTTTCGATTTTGGGATACGAAAAATAATTAACTTATTTGTTTCTTCACAATTGCCCCACAACAAGGGGCTCGTGTTTTCCTCAATAAGGTTACAGCTTACGATGAATATTACTGTCTTTTCATTTCATTTTCTTCAATTTCATACTTTCACTTGTTAAGAGTTCATTTGTCAACCAACTGTGACTGTAAACTAACTTATGTTCAATTTTTTTTCATTACGTATTCTCAATTTTTTAATGATTCTACACCTAATTCGTGTATGTACCATTTAAACCATTGTTTTTACATGCTGTTACATGTTAGACCTCACTTTTGTATATCATTTTCTGTTCCTTTGATATAAAGCTTTTAATTTGCAATTTCCATAATGTTTATGTCTCATTTTGAAGGAATGACTTTAATTTCTGACTGCATGCAATATCTATGAATTATACTAGATATAAAGGTTTTGGGACCGGATGAATAACTTTAATTCATTCACACCCCATATGGGCCAACCTTTGATACACCAGGATTTTGCTTTGTTGTAAACACATATGTCTTTTGACCCCCCTGGTGTGTCACTCCTGGGTCAAACCACTGCTGCTAGATGGTGGCACTCTTTTTTGTATATAGATTTTTGGACAACCTAGGTTGTTTAGTGGTCGAGTTTCCCATCACTTTCGGGTTTTGGGATACCATTAAATTATTCAAAACTAGCCACACTCAGGCTCCCCTTTAGACAAACATCGCTTTATTCCCTTCCTAGTTCTGTCTACTCCGGAATTATTCTCTCTCTCCCCACCCCGATCGGCTACAGCTTTGCATGGGCTCTGTCACCTGTATATGTCCGTAGGCTCCCAGTGGGGGATAGTCGGATATGGCAGAGAATGCAACTTTAAGTTATTCCGAGGAAGAAACCATTGAATTGACTCGAGGTCCTTCCTTCTTTGATCCACCAGATTCCAATCAGCCATCTACCTCATCAAGTACCTCAGACGATTTATTAAAACTCAAAAAGAAAACTTTCCGCACTGAACTACATGGCCACTTCCTTAGGGAATATTTGAAAAACAACATCATACCGAATGGGTTGTTAGTACGGAATGAACCCAGATTATTCCTAGAAGACAAGGAATACACTACTAGTTTCAGCCAGATCGCTACTAAATGCAGTCGTGATCTTATGGTATTAACCATCACTACTGCTCAACGGATCAGCATTACCTTACAAAAAACTCTAGACACAGAAGTAACTAAATTTAAGGATAATACCTTACTGACTGAAATAGAAGCTCAACTTTCCAACATTAATAAGCAATTTGAACAGTTCAAGGCCAACACGTTGACCAAGAAAACAAATAAATTGAATAAAGATATTAAAGACTTCAAAATTGAAATTGTCTACCCATACACAGCAGAAGGGTATATTGATTCGCTTAGGAAGCAAGGAGGAGGATCCCAGCCTCCATCAGGTGGGAGAAGAGGCCGAGTCACATTTTCGGGCTCCAGCAGCTCAGGCTCCTCAAGTGGAAGTCCACATCAGAACTTCCCACCCTTCCAGCCGTATAACTTTGGTCCACCACAATATCCGGGCCCATATCCACCACCTTTCCCTTTTTTAGGCAGAGGAGGACAAGGAGGAGGATGGGGTCCCCCACCTTGGAACATACCGTACCAAGGAACACGGAGACGACCGAGGAGGCGTCGACAATAGACCAAACATTTGACACCAATCAACTACCAATTTACAATCTGGGCAATTTTCATTTAACTACATGCCAGACTTCCCTTCTAACTAAAGGCCTTTCCTTTGTGCCTACTAACGATACTGACTGGTATAAAACAGAAATAGAGATTCGCCAGTTTTTTCGAAAATTAAGACTCCGGGTTTTCTTCCAGGACCAAATTGAACAAGAATCAGACCCAGATACAGGTCTACACCCTCAATCACTATTTACACCTACCGATAGTCAAACACCGGACGACCTTCTAACATTTGAGAAATGTGTCCTCAAAGATATTAGGAAGTTGAAAAAGAAAAAACATACACGGCAACATAATTTAACTAAGGGTGAGAAAAAAGCCCTAAAAGATCTATCTAAAAACAGGGAAATGATAATCAAACCTGCCGACAAAGGTGGTGGTATTGTTCTTATGACAACCGAGCAATACACTAATATGATTATGACCTTACTTAATGATGGAATCAGTTATCGCCCACTTAAGAAAGACCCATCTGGAGATATGAAAATTGAAATCTCTGAAATGATCTCCTTTGCCCAGGACAGGAATTGGATAACCGAAAAAGAATCTAAGTTTTTAACTACGTCATCAAACCGTACACCATGTTTATATGCTCTCCCCAAAATTCACAAAAACTTACTAAACCCACCGGGGAGACCGATTGTCTCAGGATGTGGATCCATTTTGGAACCTCTGGGGCAGTTTATCGATTATTTTCTCAAGCCTTTGAGCAATAAGACCAGATCATACCTGAGGGATACCATGCACACCATCCAGGTATTCGAAAATTTACCTTTCACCAGTTCACAACAATTTCTGGTGACGATGGATATTAAAGCTCTATACACGTCTATACCCCAAGACGCAGCCATTAATTGCGTATATGAACACCTCACCAGAGAATATGCTGAACCAGGATCCTATCGAGTGCCACCTGAGTTCATCATTGAATTATTAACTTTTGCCCTTAACAAGAATTTTTTCACCTTCGATAATCAGTTCTTTCTCCAGACTAAAGGCACGGCAATGGGTGCAACTTTTGCACCAAGCCTAGCCATCTTATTCATGGCCACTTTTGAGGACCAGTACATTTACAATTCGATCAACCAATGGGAAGCCAACATCTCCCACTGGCATCGCTACATTGACGACATTATTTTCATTTGGACAGGGGATGCTACATCACTCCAACAATTTTTAATATGGCTTAATGCCTGCAATAATAACATACAATTCACTATGGAGTACAGCATCACCAAGATACATTTCCTGGACCTTGAGATCTCGAGTCTCAATAATAAACTTGCCTGTAATCTCTTCAGGAAACCAACTGATCGGAATACACTTCTGCATTACCGGAGTGACCACCCGCATCACATTAAACAGAATCTTCCATACGGTCAATTCCTGAGAATCAGAAGGAACTGTACTCACTTGGAGGATTTCTATACTAATGCCGAAACACTCAGCACTAGACTATGCTCACGTGGCTACCCCAAAAGGCTGATTAATACCGCCACCAAGAGAGCCAGGTTCACAGACAGAGAATGCCTTCTAATACCAAGATTAGAACAAGACATACCTGAGAATGAAAGACTCACATGTGTAATCACTTACGGGCCAAACACTTTTGACCTCAAGAAAGTCATTAGGAAATATTGGCCCATTGTGAGACTACAACTAGTTGAGGAACCCATACCGAGATTCGCCTTCAAAAGAGCGAAAAATATCAGGGAATATGTGGTCCATTCATCATTTACCAAAACCACACCACGTACAGGTCTGTGGAATCTACGCAAAGTGACCGGACACTACCCATGTGGGTCATGCACAGTATGTAAATTCACTAGAAAATTACAAACATTCAAGATAGGCACCAAACAATGGGTCTTGAATAATCTGACTAACTGCAAGACTAATCAAGCCATTTACTGCATCGAATGCCCTTGTGGGCTTCGATATGTGGGACAAACCACACGTAGCGTGGGTACCCGCATCTCTGAACATCGATCGAGAATCCGATGTAAGAATACTACTTCCCCACTAGTCTCTCACTTTCTGGCCAACCACCATACACCTGATGACATCTTTTGGTGGGTTTTGGACCGGATTAATACAGGTCAGAACATACAGACCAGACTGTTGGAACTTGAAAAAAGATGGATCTATAGATTGGATTCCTTGGAACACGGATTGAATGAACAATCTCCATTCTAAATACAACAAACAAACCCCCCCTCCCCCCTCTATTCTTTCTTCCTATTACCACACACCGTGGGCCACACTATAACTCCGCTTCACTTTCACATCACTTTCCGAGATGCACTGGTTGCACTCCCCTTTTTTCCCGCCCCACCACTCCTCACCCCCGCATTCTCCCTTCATTTCCCAGAAATCGGGCTTACAGGCAGACATCCATTTTCCATGTATTCACAGGGACACACGGTGTTACCCATGAACACTCACGTGTCCAACAACCGGCCCCATTTTTGGTCCTCGAACACGGGACAGAATCATTTCTGGGCACCCGCGGGGACTGCAGACAATTGGAACATACCAACAATCACTCGTTTCTTGGGATAGGAGCATATTTGACAACCTACTGTGGCTCCGCCTTTTGACACTCCCCCGGCCTCTGACCATACCATTGGCCGGACGTAGCCGCCACTCGCTGTGATCGGCGCTTTCTATTGGACATCCTACTTCCTGTAGGAACTTTTCCCTCCACGTCGAGGCTTGACGCTCAGTTCGGTTGCTTTGACAACCAATTACTTGCCTCTATTTTATAGCTTCAGCCCGCATTTGTGTTGCCGATGTCAGCGAGGACAGACATTCAGGGACGACTTCGCTCGCCCTCACTCTGCATGAATGCCATCTGGATTTGACCTTTCCTGTTTACCCTATACAGGTAACTACGTGGTTCTCACCACATGGCTCCTCTATGGCCACAGTCCTTTACAAAACCTTTTTGCCAGACTAGACACCTACATAGGTAACCGGTTATGTGCCTTCTATGCTCCTATATGTAGGAAAACACTTATGACATCTGATGCCTTCCGGTTTTCCCGCTTTTCCTTTTTTTTTTTCCCCCCTCCTCCTTACCCTCTCACCCACACCCCCCCGGCCCCCCGTTTCTAATCCAGGCATCCTTTCATTCTAGGTCTCAGCCGGTTCACCGGTCCAATGACGAGAACCTACGAACATCACGAATTTTTCCAATAACACCTTTTCTCGTGATTCAAAATAAATAACTATCTTCACGGACTCTACAAAGATACTGTATCATACTAAATAGCCACTTTGGCTTCACTTTCACTCGATGGAAGCCTTGTGTGGTGAGTTTCAAACTGTTTATTTTTGTTTCTCTGTCTTCCTGTTTTTCCCCCCACATGTGGACCGCCGGACCGACAGGGCATACAGAGACCCTTGTATTTGCGCTTCCGAAGGGGACCCAATACCACTATCTTTTTATGTTTCCGGGGAGGGTGTGAACTATCAGCACGATCTGAAGGCTCCTCACCCCTACAAACATGTAGACTTGGTAATATGAGACCCCAGGCAGACAAGACTAATGTCCTCTGATCTGCCCATATCCTAGCATGACACTCTAGTTTGCATGCAGATTTTTGATATATAATTGTCACCCTTCATCTACCCTTACAACTTTGCATAACACTTCTAGAGTTTATCTCTCTTTTTCCACCTAACTGGTTCTCCCCCTTTTTTTCACAATTACAGGGTCCTGCTACTTATTGCCCTGATGAAGGCGGCGTATTCTTTTCAGATACGAAGATCATTATTCTTTGGAGTCTGTACCGCCGAAACGCAGTGCTAACCAGAGGGGACACAAGGTTCATCACATTACAGTGAAACATTTAGGATCCCTTCCTTTCTGAAACAATTAACCAAAGGACAAGGACACCTTACCCATTAGCTCTCTCCCCTTTTTTATTGCATTGTTTCCTTTATTTTGTCCCCCTGATGCGTAGGCAGACCCAATCCCAATACATAATAATTTTCGATTTTGGGATACGAAAAATAATTAACTTATTTGTTTCTTCACAATTGCCCCACAACAAGGGGCTCGTGTTTTCCTCAATAAGGTTACAGCTTACGATGAATATTACTGTCTTTTCATTTCATTTTCTTCAATTTCATACTTTCACTTGTTAAGAGTTCATTTGTCAACCAACTGTGACTGTAAACTAACTTATGTTCAATTTTTTTTCATTACGTATTCTCAATTTTTTAATGATTCTACACCTAATTCGTGTATGTACCATTTAAACCATTGTTTTTACATGCTGTTACATGTTAGACCTCACTTTTGTATATCATTTTCTGTTCCTTTGATATAAAGCTTTTAATTTGCAATTTCCATAATGTTTATGTCTCATTTTGAAGGAATGACTTTAATTTCTGACTGCATGCAATATCTATGAATTATACTAGATATAAAGGTTTTGGGACCGGATGAATAACTTTAATTCATTCACACCCCATATGGGCCAACCTTTGATACACCAGGATTTTGCTTTGTTGTAAACACATATGTCTTTTGACCCCCCTGGTGTGTCACTCCTGGGTCAAACCACTGCTGCTAGATGGTGGCACTCTTTTTTGTATACAGAGGTCCATTGGCCCTGATCAAGGAGGAGTTGGAGAGTGCTCCTTCCCCCACACCAGTCAAAGTTACTGACAATGTGATAGGACTCCGGAGGAGGATGTCACACATGATGGCTGAAGCAAGTGATAACTTGAAAGCAGGTCAGGCTCTGGTGAAGCATTGGCATGACCAGAAGGCTAACATGGTTGAGTTCGCTCAAGACCAGCTAGTTCTTGTTATGGTACCAACAAGGCAGAGGGCCTTGCAGGACAAATGGTTGGGACCCTTCAAGACTGTGGGAAAACTTGAAGAGGTGAACTATCTGGTAGACTTAGGCAATCCTAAGGAGGCTCCTAGAGTCTTTCACACTAACCGTCTAAAAGCTTATGTCTCAGGACCAGAACTGGGAGCTTTGCTTCTAGCTTCAGCTCAAGAGGAGGAGGAGAGTGAACCTCTACCTGACCTCCTCAGAGTAAAACCTTTAGATGAGAAAGTAGAAGGAGTTAATCTCTCTTCTAATCTGACACCTTAGCAACAGGAGGAGTGCAAAGTTTTGTTAAATCTCTCTGTTTTCTCTAGCACCAGGCTTGACCCCTTGGGGCCAGCATGATATCCATACTGGTGACTGTTTACCTGTCAAAAGCAGGGGTTACAGGACGTCAGAGAATGTAAGAACCCACACCAAAGGAGAGGTCAACAAGATACTTGATCTCGGGGTAATAGAGCCCACTACTAGTCCATGGTCTAGCCCTGTTGTGTTAGTACCAAAGGCAGGATCCAAGGAGTTGAGATTCTGTGTGGACTAAAGAGCCCTAAATGCACTCACTAAGTCTGATGCCCATCCTTTTCCAAGGACAGATGAGCTGGTGGATAGACTTGGTTCAGCCAAGTTCCTCAGCACATTTGATCTCACGTTAGACTATTGGCAAATAGACCTGACCAACTATTTCATGGTTAAAACTGCATTCTCTACCCCAGATGGCCTATACCAGTTTAAGGTTATGCCTTTTGGACTAAAAAATACACCTGCTACATTCCAAAGAATGGTAATCAGGTTCTGAATGGGACAGAGGACTTCTGCATGGCATATTTGGATGACATTGCAGTGTTCAGCCCTACTTGGAAAGAACATGTTGACAATTTAGTATATGTTTTGCAGGCTCTTGAACAGGCTCATCTGACCATTAAGGCAAGCAAATGTCAAATTGGTCAGAGTAAAGTGGTCTACCTTGGGCATGAGGTAGGAGGAGGTGAAATAGGGCCTTTGCTCAGCAAGATTGAAGCTGTGCAAAATTGGACAACCCCTTCTACTCAAACCCAAGTGAGAGCCTTCCTATGGGTGTATAGCTTCTCCTCTGAATGTAATCTCCTCTCCAAAATTCCATAAAAAGGTCAAATGGAATGAAGAGTGCAATCAGGCCTTTGAAAGCCTGAAGAAAGGCCTTTGTCAAGCTCCAGTTCTAAGAGCTCATGACTACCACCGACCCTTCATTGTGCAGACAGATGCTTCCAATATAGGTATAGATGCAGTCCTCAGTCAACTGGATGAGAAAGGTAGGGAGCACCCCATTTGCTTCATCCGTAGGAAACTGAAGGAACCTGAAACAAGGTGGGCAACTATTGAGAGAAAATGTTTTGCCATTGTGTGGTCTTTGAAGAAGTTTAGACCATACTTGTATGGATCTACTTTCATTATTCAAACAGACCACCAGCCCTTGAGATGGTTGATGCAAATGAAAGGGGAAAACCCAAAACTGCTAATATGGTCAATCTGCCTCCAAGGGTTTGATTTTACCATTGAACACAGGTCAGGATGTCACCACCAAAATGCTGATGGTCTCACTAGGATGTTTATAACCGAGTAGAGGTATGAGACTCATCCAGGAGTGGATTAGATCCTCCTGTCCCTTAGTCTGGGGGGAGGGGGGCGAGTGTTAGGGAGAATTCTCATTCTATGGCTAATTTCCCTTACCTATAGAGTCCCCCAGCAGCTTTTCTGGATTTGAAGGGTTTATTTTTTTCTCCTGCTAAGAGTGTGACTCTTTTTCCCACTCTTAGCATATTTGCTATGTGTGTTCTAGCCTATTTTTTGTGTTTAATGTCTATGGGGTTTATCTCACCCCCATCGGAACCAACTTTATCCACATGTGTTACACAGCACCCTCCGTGCAGTGACACAGGGGTGTCGTAGCGACCCCCCAAACATAGACTCCATACCCTGGGACTGACTACTGTCTCCCAGGGCATGTAAAGTCCCCATTGACTTTACTAGTCAATCTTTTTGAACAAAACCAGTACAACCCATCTTACTATGGAGGTACTGGCAAGGGTTGATAGTTTTTCCCTTATGTTAATTTTCGAGAGGGTACCATACAGTCCATCTCTCAAAAGTTTCTGGCTGGTGGCGTTACTACCAACAATATTCGACCGCAAATATTTCCCTATGGGATTTTCCCATTGTTCGAGGCTACCACATTTACTGACAGCCTCTAACATACCGCAGGTTTATTTTGATATTAACTTTACTCCGGTAGGTTTTATTTGCCATAACTTTTATATAAATTCTTTCTTGTGTCTTTCTCTAAACTCCTAACCCAGGTCGGGGATCCTTTGTTTGTCCTTTTGGCGGGCTTCTGCCTAGAAGCCCTCCTTTTGGCTTCGCTGAGTCTGGGGTGGATCCATTGTGTGGGAGGGGGAGTAGCACCCCTGGACAGGGTTGCATTAGCAACCCATGTCGCACTCTGCCCTGATAGGCTGGAGGGTCTCCCGCCAGGATGACCACTCCACTGTGTGAGTGACAGCTAGGCTGTATGAATGGGGATCTTTTTGCATAAAAGCAGGGTCCTGAGGACTGGAAGAGCAAGACGTCACCACTGGAACTAAGAAGCCGAGGAGGAGAGAAGTCAAAGACATCTGCAATGACTGAACCACCGGTGAAGCCCTGCTGCAGCGTCTCACCACTTTTCTCCACACGACGAGAGAAGATCTTCATCTGCAAGAGCCTTCTTCCCTTGAGCTGGTGGGGCCAACCAGTTTGCCAATCGCTTTCCCGGACCTGCCTTGGTCGAATCGCAAGTACCCTGTACTCAGAGACCGGATAGCCAGACACCAGTCCACCCGGACCGCGATTTAAAAATTTTAAAGGAGCATACCTTTTATTTGTTGGCCAGCACCGCGGCTGGTTTCATCCCTGGGCAGTGCAGTAACTCGAACCTTCCTCCATGGCGAGAGCCTCTCTTCCTCTGCTGGATCTCCCGAACTGCAGGAACTGCCAGGAACAACCACCACCGCAGGAGCCTCTTTTACATTTCAAGGTACTTTGTTACGCCAGGCCTCTCTTTCCCACCTTTAAAGGGATTTAAAACCCTTTAAAGGTGTTTTAAATACTTTACCTACCTCTTGGGTTGGCCGCCCCTATCCTCTAACATTGTCTTTCACCTTTTTCATCAACCTTTTCGAATCGTTTAACAAAGACTTGACTGCAGCTACAAGAACATTTTTCTCCTGGGCTATTTGCCCTGTACTATTGACTCTGGTACAGGCCTATTGACTCTGGCTGAATTTGTTAGAACTGCCTTCTCTAAATTGCTTCTCAACTAGAACTGTGTTTGTGCACCCACTTCTTATAACCACCTTCTTCTTCCCACTTTTAAAACTTGTGAAATGCCATTTTGCTTGGTTTTCATTTAAGTATTATACATGCTAAAGTACTGCCTTGCCTAAACCTGTTCACAAACTTATGGGAAGTGTTGCTAAGGTGTCTAAAAATATATGCCTGCATAACTTGTGCTTTCCCTCCCTTGTAGGAAATTGCTAGAGTGCCATTTGTGTTTGGTTTTCACTGTGCTGTTTTGCTCAGTTTTCACTCTTGCTCTAACTTGTCTACAATTTAACTAGGGAGTTATGTATACTTTTCTTGACTGATTTTAACTTGCTTTAATAACTGTGATTAATGTGTTAACTTAGAAGTGTTTAAAATACATATATAAATTATTTTTAATACAAAGCTTTGGTAAGTGTTTCCTTGTACCATAGTGTTGTAGCCCAATTGTGTAAACCCTGAATACTGCTCATCTCCCTCTTGAGATAAGTCTGACTGCTTAGCCACAGCTACCAACTAAATCTTTGTGGTACAGACTGATACCAAAGGGGATTTATTGCTCATACCTGTAGTCTAACAGGCCGATTCATGGAATGAATGTGTGCTGAAAAAACGGCGTGCGAAAACGTGCGATTCACAGTGAAATAGCGAAAATCGCAGTGCAAGTGCGATTATCGCATAGAAAACAGCGCACATCTATTCATGGAAGTCCGTGCACGCGCAAAATGTGGGATGTGCGCTGAAAAAGTGTGCGGCGCACGCTGGCGCACGCTGGCGCACAGGTCATCGAACGCCGTGCGATAAGGCCACAGCGAATTCGCACATAGTGCGGCGCACATAACAAAAGTAGGCGTAACACGGGGCGTTACACGCAGAATGGGAACAACTCGTGAAAATGTGGGCGTCACAGGGGAAGTACAGGAGGCAAGTGCGCGGAACGCCCACACGCTCGCCTACAACACGTATTCATGGAATGGAATAGGGAAAAATAGCGCACGGCCAAAGATGCGCACAGGTCCATACATGTCCGCCACGCGAAAGCAGGCGGTAGCGTCCCTGCGCAGGAAAAAAATGTGCGCCAAAGTTCTACACGCGCGAGAAGTTCCACACGCGATCGGGCCTGGGGGAGCGTGTGCGTGTATTTCAGAGGTGCGCGAGAAGTTCCACATGCGATCGGGCCTGGGGGAGCGTGTGCGTGTATTTCAGGGGTGCGCGAGAAGTTTTACATGCGATAGGCCTGGGTGCGTGTATTTCAGGGGTGCGCGAGAAGTTCCACACGCGATAGGCCTGGGCGCGTGTTTTTCAGAGGTGCGCGAGAAGTTCCACACACGATTGGCCTGGGCGCGTGTATTTCAGGGGTGCGCGAGAAGTTCCACACGCGATTGGCCTGGGCGCGTGTATTTCAGAGGTGCGCGAGAAGTTCCACACGCGATTGGCCTGGGCGCGTGTATTTCAGAGGTGCGCGAGAAGTTTCACACGTGATTGGCCTGTGCGCGTGTATTTCAGGGGTGCGCGAGAAGTTCCACACGCGATTGGCCTGGGTGCGTGTATTTCAGAGGTGCGCGAGAAGTTTCACACGTGATCGGGCCTGGGGGAGCGTGTGCGTGTATTTCAGGGGTGCGCGAGAAGTTCCACACGCGATCGGGCCTGGGGGAGCGGGGTACGTGTATTTCAGGGGCTCGCGGGTGGTTTTACACGCGATCAGGCCTGGGGAGCGGGGTATGTGTATTTCAGGGGCTCGCGGGTGGTTTTACATGCGATCGGGCCTGGGGGAGCAGGGTACCACTCACCGTCTGCCTTGCGTGTAGAAGAACGCCTAGCCAACACCCACCCACTGTGAAGTAATAGCATGTGAACCCCAACGCCTGCAAAACACACGCACCACACCCCACGAAAAGCAACGCCCGTGCGCGATACGTCACAGAAACGCATACGCGCTAAGGGCCTTTGGTCCAATGGAATCGCGTATGCGTGCTGGCGCGCTTACGCGCTAAGGGCCTTTCCTCGAATTACACGCTGACGTGCAGAATTTTCACGTGCCAAATCACTCCGTATCAAGCTGGCCACACGTAAGCACACGGAAGACCACGCTCCTGCCCAAAAGGCCGAATTACTGCTCCCCAGAGCCCCGAGCAGCCTCCCACGAGCCATCTGCTGCTGCCTGCCTGCCTGCTGCCACCGTGCCCTGCCATTTGGTGCCTGCACATCAGCCATCTGCAGGGGTCCAGTTGCTGTGTCCACCCCTGCTGGAACAGAACACTCCCGACTGGGATACCATCGCTCCACAGCCCAGCCCCAGGACCCAGTTGCCCACCCACGCCTGCCTCGGGGGTTGCCATGTCGGGGCAAACACCATCCGAGACCACTGGCGACCCCCAGCCAGAGGGGCAGAGGGCCACCAGCTTCAGTCAGAAGGAAGTTGGTGTCCTGGTGGAGCTTGTCCTGGGGCATTATGATGCCCTCTTCGGATCACCACGCGCAGACAAGGAAGGACGGGACAGGATCTGGGACGACTTTGTGGTTGCCATCAACGCGGAGGGGGTGGCAACCCGCAACATCAAGCAAGTCAAGAAGCGCTGGGAGGACTTCAGGTCCAGGACCCTCATAAAGGACCGGCGCCTCGTGGACGGGGGTCGGGCAGCATGAGTACCATCCAGCTGAGGGTCCTGGAACGCGTACGCCCAGCGCTCCATGCCCAGATCCTTGAGAGGCAGACCCGTCTGGAGTCGAGCGGTAAGTGGCCAAGCATTGCTGTGTGAGACAGGGCATGTTGCAGTGTGCTGGTTGTCTGATACTTGCCTGTATGTGTTACATAGGCCATGTACACGTGTGTGTGTGCAGGGACATCATGGTCATGCATGTGAGACCAGTAATGTGTGAAGCACACGGTTGGTGTATGTGTTTAAATGCAACATGGGGAGCCCTATGCGGAATGGACACATGAGAGCATGCCAGTGTCTGTTCCTGGACATGGGTGGGGGTGAGTGATGGGTGCTGATGCCATGTACATGTATGGTGTCCATGTCTGTGTTTCTGACCTGCGTGTCTGTGACTTGTGAATGCCATGGATGCATGACACATGTCTGTGACAATGTTCAGAATCACTGATGCAGCCTAGTTATCCTTGCATCCACTGTGTCTGGGGTGTACGAGTCCAGATGGATGAAAGTACGTTGAAGTGTGTGCATGTGATAGGCATGACCCATGATGAATGTGAGTCCAAAAACAACAATGTATGCTTCAAGAGTCCCTTGGACATGTTTGCTTATGTCCATAGCATGCACCATGCCTGTTACTGCATGTGTTTTGCCTGCACTGACCCATGTGTTGTGGAGGGACATGATGGAAGTGATCTTTGACAGTGCCACTCATCTGCTATTGCTTCCTGTCTAGGGGACCATTGTACAGTACCCTGATGCTTGTGTTCTATGTCTCCCTCTACACAGCGCAAAGTGAAGAAGAGGGCGGAGACGGCGCTGTGGAGCTAAGCGGCGGGGATGCCCCACGGCTGCAGCGGAAGGGGTGGGTGAGCCCCCACAGGGGCTTGCAACGGCGGAAGACGGTGTGATGCCATCCAGGTTGGTGGTTTCCACAGAGGAGGAGGCCTCTACTGAGCCGCACATGGGGCCTGGTGGGGGCATCCCTGCTGGTGCAAGTGGTGCAGTCCAGGGGCAGGGGCAGGAGGCAGCACAGGTCGCCGTGGAGGTGCCTGTGCATGTCACTGTCCCTGACACTGTGACTGCACCACCATGCACCAGCAGGGATGCCCCATCCCAGGCCCGTCCGCAGGTAGGGGGGATGTCCATGTCATCTGACTCCCCTCTACCTGCGGACGAGGGGACCCCTGGCCGTATGGAGAAGGTTCTGATTGGTGTTGCGTTGCGCACCGCTGTCATTCGTGATGAGGTGCGTGCTTCCCGGGGGGAGCACGCACCTCATCATGAAGAGCACCGTGCCAACGTGGCCCAGTTGGGAGCGGTCATGGTCGGGGGTCTCGTACATGTATCGGGCACTCTGGCGACCCTCTCCTCCTCTGTGGAGGCTATGCGCCAGTCGTACTCCATTGCGTCTTCCGGCCCAAATGCCACCAGGGCCCCCTGTGGACCTGCCGCGACCAATGCAGCCACCTCGGTGGGGATCCCATCCCTGCCACAGTCGGGAGTCGGAGGTCCAGCAGGGGTGGACACACCAGCAACTGGACCCCAGCAGATGGAGGATGTGACGGCATCATAAGGCAGGGCACGTGCACAAAGCGTTGGTGGATTCCATCAGCCTGGATGTCGTCGTGCTGGCACAGGCAGTTGCGTCGGAGGCAGCGGCAGGCTCGACGTGGGAGGCATCATGGCTCGGGGCCATCAACATCAGGGGTGCAGGCATCGTCCGGAGGGCAGGAGAACCCTGGAATGGGAGTGGCTTCCGTGTGGGAGTAGTTGGGCCAGCAGATAGGTGCGGAGCGGCAGCGGACAGAGGAGGAACGGCTCACAATGGTCAGGGCGGAGAACTCCATGCGGAGGGCGCTGAGGCGGGCTGAGTGCCTCGAGGGTCTTCGCAGGGAGTTGGAGCTGGACACTGCATTATCCCTGCGAGACCTCGGGACCAGGGAACATGCCCGCCTCCAAGCCATTGAACAGGAGTTCGATGATGCCCTGGCCCATGACAACAACCAGTGAGCCGTCGGACTAGCCCGCTGCCCTTGTAAATAGTTATGTAGTTAGTGTTAGGTTTCCTTTGCTTTTTTATTTATTTTGGACCTTTTGGACAATGGACCACATTTTTGTGTATAGTTTTTTTATTAGGTAGTATTTTTATATAGGTTTCATTTCTTCAGTTGGGATCATGGACCCTGGATTGTTTATCTGTATATAGTTGAATGTTGGATTTAAATTTTTTTTTTGGATTTACCCATGGAGCAATGGTTTTTGGTTTTGTTTTTACCTTGGATTTACTTTCTTGAACTGTGACTTTGGACACCTTTCCTTTGGATTATGATTTGTCATTTTTCATTATTTCACGGACATGCTGCTTTTGGTTTTTGATTCCCATTGTCATTTGTTTATTTTTAATTCCATTTATGCTGTTTTTAATACATTTTTTTCATCAATCTTCAATGTGTAGTATCATCTCATTGGTATCATGCATATCATGATATGGGTTTTGAGATTCACTGACACCCATTGGGTGTATGTGAGGGACATGTGTTCATTTCCAAACTTGCAATTGGGGTTCTATCATGTCATTGCCTTTTCTAAGTGGGTGGATGCAATACTCGGGTGGGTGTTTGGCATTTGGAGGCTGACCATAAGGGCCAGGGATCTAGATTGTGATGACATGTTGGCTGGGGCACATGTGTGGGGGCCTGCTGGCAGGTGCCCCGCAATGCTGGGGGGTGGGGGTGCAGGGGGACATGAGTGGGACATGAGTGGGGGCCTGCTGGCAGGTGCCCCGCAATGCTGGGGGGTGGGGGTGCAGGGGGACATGAGTGGGACATGAGTGGGGGCCTGCTGGCAGGTGCCCCGCAATGCTGGGGGTGGGGGTGCAGGGGGACATGAGTGGGACATGAGTGGGGGCCTGCTGGCAGGTGCCCCGCAATGCTGGGGGGTGGGGGTGCAGGGGGACATGAGTGGGACATGAGTGGGGGCCTGCTGGCAGGTGCCCCGCAATGCTGGGGGGTGGGGGTGCAGGGGGACATGAGTGGGACATGAGTGGGGGCCTGCTGGCAGGTGCCCCGCAATGCTGGGGGGTGGGGGTGCAGGGGGACATGAGTGGGACATGAGTGGGGGCCTGCTGGCAGGTGCCCCGCAATGCTGGGGGTGGGGGTGCAAGGGGACATGTGTTGGTGATCAGTAGTGCAAGGAGACATGTGCCTTTGCTGGGGGGCATGCCCATGTTGGGTGGGCTGCCTGCGGGACATGACCAGGGATGCAGGGTAGTCCCCTGTGGTGTGGGCTGCCTGCAGGGGCCGTGGAGGGTGTACAGGGAACACCTGGGAGGACCCACACTGCCAAATCACATGTAGGACTCCCCGGCACCCCTGAAATACACGTACCCTGCTGAAACGCGTGTGAAACTTCTCGCGCACCCCTGAAATACACGTACCCTGCTGAAATCGCGTGTGAAACTTCTCGCGCACCCCTGAAATACCCGCACCCAGCCCAATTGCGTGTAAAACTTTCCGCGCACCCCTGGAATACACGCACACGCTCCCCCAGGCCAGATCACATGTGGAACTTCACGCGCACCCCTGAAATACACGTGCCCAGCCCAATCGCGTTTGGGACTTCTTGCGCACCCCTGAAATACACGCACCCAGCCCGTTCGTGTGTGATGCTTCTCGCGCACCTCTGAAATACACGCATACGCTCCCCCAGGCCAGATCGCGTGTGGAACTTCACGCGCACCCCCGAAATACACACACCCAGCACGATCGCGTGTAGAACTTCTCGCGCACCACTGAAAACAACGCACCCAGGCCATTCATGTGTAAAACTTCTCGCGCACCCCTGGAATACACGCACACGCTCCCCCAGGCCCGATCGCGTGTGGAACTTCTCGCGCACCCCTGAAATACACGCACACGCTCCCCCAGGCCAGATCGCGTGTGAAACTTCTCGCGCACGCGTGCTCTCGAAACCCGTAATACACGTTCCCCGCTTTGCGTTTGCTGTTTGCCAGTCCGGTAAACTGGTACAGGGTTGGCGCAGCCCTTTGCGATGGTTTTGCGATCTTGATGGCTTTTCCTTGCGCGAGGGCGTTCTTGGGGGCGTAACTGGCGCTGCTGCAGGGTCGTTGCGCCACTCTGCACCACGTCTGCTTTTGGAGGCGAGAATCCATGAATACGCTGTGCGCGGAAATTGATTTTATCGCACGCGGCTGGCGCAGACATTCGCACGGGCACGCTGTGCGCCAGCCGCGTGCGACACTTTTGTGAGGAATTACATGAATCGGCCTGTTAATCTTCTGTATTGCTCCCTAAGGGAACTGCACAGGATTCTGCCTAACAATTACGTAGACCAAGATCTGACAGCAGAGATGGGGCTTCCCTTATGCTCTAAATCGACTACTGGAAAAGTTACTACTGTTGATGGGACAGAAATAGCTTCCGGACCAGTAACCCAATGTAGAGCAGCACTAACCCTACTGTGCCAGGATGGACACCGAGAATCTATTGCATTCGATCTCATCAAAGCTCCTCAGTTTCGACTAATCTTAGGGATGCCATGGTTGGTAGCTCGCAAACCTCTAATAGATTGACGTACCAAGAAGTTGGCCTTTCCTGATGATTGTGCTCGCACATGTTATTACCAAGAAAAGGGGAAAACAGACTTATCTAAATCTGCTACTCCCAGTACGTCGGCGTTTGTACTAGGTGTGACTAGAACTTTACCAAATGAATACCAAGATTTTCAAGACGTGTTCCAGAAAGAACAAGCCAATACTCTATCACCGCACAGCCCCTACGATTGTCAGATCGACCTAATATTTGGTGCGCCAATTCCTTGTGGCCGAATCTATGCGCTTACTGAATCAGAAAACCTCCATTTGAAATCTTATCTTGATCAGTACCTGGCAAATGGATTTATCCGCCCGTCTAAATCACCGGCAGCCAGTCCCTTATTCTTCGTACCTAAGAAGGAAGGAGATTTGAGGACTTGCATCGACTATCGCGCATTAAATCAGCTCACAGTAAAAAAACGTTATCCACTGACCCTTATTCCCAAATTATTGGATCAAGTCAAAGACGCCAAAATCTATACCAAACTGGACCTTCGGGGGACGTACCATCTTGTTCGAGTGAAGAAAGGAGATGAATGGAAAACTGCCTTTCGTACCAAATATGGCTTGTATGAATACCAGGTAATGCCTTTTGGACTTTGCAACGCTCCCGCTCCATTCCAGTTCTTTATGAATGATGTTTTGTGGGAGTTCCTTGACGTTTGTGCCCTGGTTTACATTGATGACATCTTAGTGTATTCTGCTACAAAAGAAGACCATGGCAGGCATGTCCGCTCCGTCCTTACTAAATTCCACCAACATAAACTGTATGCTAAACTCTTAAAATGTTCTTTTCATGTCACCGAAGTGGAGTTTCTCGGTTTTATCCTCACACCAAAAGGTATCAGAATGGATAGGCACAAGGTAGATGCCATTCTTAACTGGCCGTCACCAACTTCATTTAAAGGAATCCAGAGTTTGTTGGGCTTTGCAAACTTTTACCGCCGATTCATCCAAGATTTTTCCCAAATAGTGCATCCAATTACATCACTATTGAGAAAAAACAATAAAAAGTTCAATTGGACCGAAGAAGCAGAGAAGGCCTTTCAAAACCATAAGAAAAAAATTACTTCTGCTCCAGTTCTATAGCATCCTCGCCCAGACCTCCCTTAAATAGTTGAAACAGATGCCTCTAGCATGGCTAAGGGAGCTGTTCTCTCGCAAAGAGACCCAGGAACTGGCCAGTTACACCCGGTGGCCTTCTGGTCACGAAAATTCTCACCTCCCAAACTCAACTATGCTATCACAGACAAAGAACTCTTGGCTATAAAATCAGCTTTCAAGGCATGGAGACACTATCTCCTTGGTTTCTAGACATGCTGTCACTGTCATAACTGATCATCGAAACCTGCAATACCTAAAAACAGCAAAGGCTCAATCATCCCATCAACTGCGGTGGGCTCTTTTCTTCGCTGAATATGACTATGTGATCACCTACCGGACAGGAGTCCGAAACAGAAAGGCAGACGCCTTGTCCCGCATGGGTGTTGATGAAAAGGTATACATAACTCCAGATCCAGTAGCCATCATTCCAGAAGCCAAACTCCTGGGTCTTACGACAACATTGACACAGGGTGAACTCCAAAACAAGATCCAACTCTTAATGGATCCCAATCTCTCACAAGAGTGGTATTCTCAAGGAGAACATTACACCATTAAAGGCCAGTTACCATATCATAGGAACCGTCTATACCTGCCAATTAAAGATTTACAAGAGCAGGTTCTTTTGGGTTATCACGACTCCCTGATTGAAGGTCATCCTGGAATTGCCAAAACTCTAGCTAAAGTAAAACAAATCTATTGGTGGCCCACATGGAGTAAAGACATCATCCAATTTATCCAATCTTGCGGTGTGTGTGCACAAAACAGTCTCAAAAGCAGAAACCAGCTGGTCTTCTTCAACCATTGGAAATTCCTCCCGCACCATGGCACACACTGTCCCTTGATTTCATTACAGATCTACCTCCCAGTCAAGGATTCAACACCATCTTAGTAATTGTAGACTTTTTCTCTAAAATGGCACACTTTATTCCTTTTAAGGTCTTCCAAATGCATCCAGTTTAGCAAAAGTATTCCTGGAGTAAATCGTACAGCTACATGGCTTTCCATCGGTCTTGATCTCATATCGAGGTAGTCAGTTCGTATCCAACTTCTGGATGAAATGCTGTTCAATGGCCCAAATTGTCATTCGACTATCCACAAGTCACCATCCTCAAACACATGGCCAAACAGAAAGAACAAACCAAACTCTCGAGCAATACTTACGTTGCATGTTACATCAAGTGGAAAGAAATTGGAAGGACTTGTTATGGATAGCTGAACATGCCTATAATAATTCATTACAAACCAGCACTGGACAAACCCCTTTCTACACTATGGGCCTCATTACGAGGTTGGAGGTAGCCATGGAGCTATTAGCAGGACGGAGAATCCACCTTTTACAATATTAAGGTGAGGAGAAGGCCCAAGGGGGAGGAAGGAGTTGAGGCCAAGAGAGGTGTCTTCCGCAGCTTTTTAGTTGACTGACTGATATGTAGTTGATTGATGTTAATGCTGGTGAGATTTCAGTATTGTGCATGTTATGTTCAACTGGCATAATCATGAAGGTGCACTGTTGTGCAGTATGTGTACGCCCAGGCCCACTTAGCTAATATGGTGGGGCCTGGCTGTGAAGATTTTACCCAAGGAATGATGGAATAGGGCACATTCATAGCACAATGTGCTCAATCAGGCCCTGAGGGGTGTTGTGGAGCCTTGCCCTTGCTTTGCTTTGGACATTCACTATATCTACATGGCCCATGACACCCGGTACGGGCCGAGCTGCAGATGGATGAAGCTATATTGGTGATGATGGTTTAGTGATGCATGTGTACATGCATATTACGTGTGTTATTGTGTGTTTGGATTCACTTGCAGCAGTGGTCAATTTGCAGTTCAGACATGCTTATGGTATGTGCCATCTCTTTGAAGCCATCTGTCTTTTCTGCCTGTGACATGTGCCTGACTGAGGTGGTGTCTGATGGAGGTGATATACTACATTTTGTACTTGTGTAGGCTTTGCTATTTAGAAACATCCATTTCTGCTTTTGGGATGTGTTTGCATATCAATGCCACTGGATGCATGCCAGGTTCTCATTTGTCTGTGACATTTCTGCTTCATGTGTTCCCCTTTTCAGATGATGATGCAATGGAGCAAGAGGATGGTGTTGTCATGCCAGGCACAGGGTTCCTATCACACCAGCAACCCGGCACAAGTGGGGGTCGTGGGGTGGTAGACCATGAGAACCCACTTGTGTTACAGACCATCGTGTCTAGGGCTGGCAGTGAGTCTAGCCCAGGGGATCACTCTGACGACAATGTTGAGATGGATGTTCATCATGTCCATTTGTCAATGGTAAGAGATGTGGATGCTCCTCTGTCCGCGACACCTGCACTGAGGGGCAGACTTCGGTGGGACCTCCGCCTGTGGTGGATCGGGACACACGGTCACACTCCACACCAGTTGCTGATGTGCCTGGGGCATCACATCAACGGAGGAATGTAGTCCTGCAGACGCGGGCAGTGCCAACCCAACAAGGACAGAGGCTCCTTGGGCCCCGCAGGTGTCAAGCCCAGCAACGTGGTGGCCGTGCGCCACCGGAGTATACTGAGTGGGAGCAAGCCATGGTTGCCAATTCCGAACAACAGGGGGCTGAAATTGATAATATCGCTCAGAGCATGGAACGTGTGGCCCAATCCATGCTCCCCCCTGCTAGTCAGGTGGATCTCCAGCAGCGGGCGGCACAGTCCATGGCCCGGCATGGTGGCCTCAGACAGGGCACGCCGGGCTGAAATAGTGTCTGTCATGATGCCTGCCCCCGGGAAACCAGACCAGGCCCAGCAGTCCCGGAAGCAGGCATCACGCCATTTGGAGCATGCCCAAAAGCCCCAGTTAGGGGCTGTTTGGGTGCAGTCCTGGCGCCTTTGGCGCCAGGCTCATAAGAACAAAGTCAGTCCTGTCGCCATAGACGCCAGGCTCATTCATGATAACTTACCTAAAGCAGACCATGCTGCTTACTCACCTGATGCAGACCATGCTGCATGAAGACCTAAGCCAAATGAGGCTTAGGAGGGACTATTTTAATGCAGGGACTATTTTCTTACCTGGGTGGGGCAGTGGAAGAATACTTACCTGGGACTTCTTCAAAAGCTATTTAAGCCACGCCCGGACAGCCACACGTGCTTCGCGTTATTCTGCAGTAGCAGCATAACGCTCACCGTGCCTGCAGCAGCTTCCAGTCTTCTGCCATGCCCGTCTATACTCCGGAGCTCCTGAACCCTGCAAGGAAAGCAGAAGGAAAGGTTAGAGCAAGAGTTCATTCATACTCACCTGAATCCTGCATCTTCCCGACTTGGACCTGGAAGAAAGAATCCATTAGTCGCTCTTGCCGCGCCTCCTGCAACGCCGCGCTGAACTCACCTGTTGCCATTTTCAGCATTCCATCACGCGCATCTTCAGTTCGCGGCCGCTCTTCATCACCTATAGACATAATAACAATAAGGTGAGCAACAGAGATTTATCTAAGACAACAAAGGCAAATATTAAGACTTACTTGAGATCACCGGGGATACTCACCTAATCTCGGGTCGGCGCGACCTCTTCCGCATATCCGCCGCACCCCGGCCCCTATGGGGAAACATTCCGCTACAGACTTACCCGGTTGCGGTAAACGCTTCAATCCACAGATCTTCCTCCGAATGGATCCCTGAAAAGGAAAAAGACCACAGATTAGGGCAAGCTTCCCTCTTTATTCCGAAACAGCTTTTATAAACACTTACCTGCGCATCTCTGGTTGCCACGTGAACTCTTTCCAGATCCATAAGGGCAACCTAGGGGAATTGGACAGAGTGAATTCCAGACGTTTTTGAACTCTTTATAACTATTACCTCTACGGAGTCAACACCGTCTGCAACTCGCCAACTTCCCACACCAGTGAGGCAACTGGTTATCTACGCGCCCCTGCACTTGAAGCAGGATGGAGAGTTCATCTTTCCAGATTATCAGGTGAGAATCTAAAGGAGTCCCAAAGTAATTCATGGGGAGAAGGTGGGGTTAAGCTTAAACCTCACAGGTGGTTAATTCCCCTTTCTGCATTACAGAAGAGTATTCATACGAGCCACACAGACCAAGCTGGGTGGCCCGGTCCACTCCGTCATCTCGGCGCTCCGAGTATCACTGGAAGAATTAACATCAGGCCGGTCCAGATCAACGCCCCCGCGGACACCAGGTGAGTGCAACAGAACGCAAAGCCTACCCACAACAAGCCACCTGGGCGTTATGGAGACCTCAGAGACGGATCAATTAGCCCAATTATTAGGGGAGCTAAGGGCTGAAGTGCATGCCGCCCGCCAGGAAACTAATGCCCTTAGGAGGGAGCTGATAGTTTCGAAAGAACAAACGGATGATATAGCCAGACAGTTATTGCAAAATCAAGCTGGGCAAACGCCACTGCCTGGCCTCGGGGCAGGTCCAGCTCCTGTGTCATCGAGCAACCCTGTTCAAATACACTTACCAGGGGCCGTTCCATTGGCTGCACCCGAACGTTTTACCGGAGACCCAAAAAGGTTTGCCGTATTCATGAATCAGTGCCGCTTACACTTCTTATGCAGACCTTCAGCCTTTCTGAATGATCAAGCCAAGGTAGCCTTTGTGCTGTCATACCTCAGCGGCAGCGCAGCAGACTGGTCCATTCCTCTAGTTAATCAAGATGACCCCATTCTTTGGGATTTCCAGGGATTTCAAACAAGCATGGAAAGACTATTTGCTCGACACTCCCAGGGTCAGGCCCTGGATAACGAACTGTTATCCCTACGACAGGGGAATCAGGATCTTCTTTCCTACATTGCAATCTTTAACAGATTAATAGTGGAAACTGAATGGCCAGAAGTAAAAAGAATCACATTGTTCCACCGAGGGCTTCGAGGAGAACTCAAAGATGTCTTGGCCCAGATCGTGAACCCGCCTCAAGATTGTACCGAATATATAAATTTGGTGGTCCAACTTGATCATAGACTTCAAAATAGGAAGGCCGATAAAGCCAGGTTTGAAAACAGAGTCTTGGTCAGAACTCATACCAGCCCCAAAGGGGCAGAGACTTCAGAACCCATTCAAATCGGAGGGGTGAGAGGACCCTTAACTCAGAAAGAAAGAGATAGAAGGCGACAAATGCAGCTATGCCTATATTGCGGGAATTCCGGTCATTTTTTGCTGAACTGCCCCATAAAACCGCCCAAAAAGGTGGTGGGGGCTGCGGATAAAAACTCTGACTCGGGAAACGATCCCGCCCGACAAGCGTAGAGGTCCGCTTGCTGAGCTCGAAGAAGGACACTCAGACCTCGCATTTCACCATTCCAATGATCCTCGTAGATCCGGAACAGCCATCTCGGATGCACGCGGTAAAAGCTTACGTAGATAGCGGAGCCATAGGAAACTACGTGGACAGTGAACTGGCTTCCAGGATGACCCTGCCTCTCGCCCAGAAACCCACTCTAGATGTCATTACCACAGTTGATGGAACGGAAATTGCCTCAGGCCCCGTAATTCACTCCACCACAGAAATGACATTGCTGGTGCAGGATAGGCACCGAGAGACTTTGGTGTTTGATTTAATCAAGGCTCCGCAGTTTCAAGTAATACTGGGGATACCTTGGTTGGAAAAACATAATCCTAGTATCGATTGGCAAGAGAAGAGAATTACCTTCCCAGAATGTGCGCACACCTGTTACCCAAGAAAATCTCAGAACACGGTCCTGGCGTCAGTAACTCCAGCTACCATACAGCTACCTACAGAGTATCTGGAGTTTCAAGACGTCTTCCAAAAAGAACAGGCAAATACCTTGCCCCCACACAGATCATATGACTGTCGAATAGACCTCATACCAGGCGCACAACCTCCCTGCAGCAGGATCTATGCCCTTACGGAGCCCGAAAATCTTCATTTACGTCAATACCTGGACCAATACCTTGCTAACGGTTTTATTCGCCCATCTAAATCCCCAGCATCTTCTGCTTTGTTCTTCGTGCCAAAAAAGGAAGGCGACCTCAGAACGTGCATAGACTATCGCGCACTGAACCAGATAACCATTAAGAATCGGTATCCGTTGCCTTTAATTCCAGAATTACTTAACCCAGAAAAAGAAGTCCGCATATATACTAAACTAGACCTCCGGGGGGCATATCATTTGGTACGCGTCAAAGAAGGCGACGAGTGGAAAACTGCTTTTCGCACGAAGTATGGATTATTTGCGTACCAACTGATGCCTTTTGGATTATGCAACGCGCCGGCAGCCTTCCAGTTCTTCATGAACGATGTCCTTAGAGAACTTATCGATGTTTGTGTCGTCGTTTATATTGATGATATCTTAGTATACTCCTCATCAGAATCTGATCATATCAGGCACGTCCGAGCAGTGTTAGAAAAGCTACGCCAGTACAAACTATATGCTAAATTGGAGAAATGCGTTTTCCACACCACTGAAGTTGAATTTCTAGGATTCATTTTAACCCCGGGAGGAATCAGGATGGATACACGAAAAGTGGACGCAATTCTCAAATGGCCTTCGCCAAGCTCTGTCAAAGGGGTACAGAGCATGCTTGGTTTTGCCAACTTCTACCGCAGGTTTATTCCAGACTTTTCGCAGATTGTTCATCCCATCACAGCACTCTTGAGAAAAAATAAACCCTTTGTATGGACAGACGAAGCTGAAAGCGCCTTTCAAGAATTAAAGGCGAAATTCACATCTGCACCGATCCTAAGACACCCACGTCCTGAACTCCCGTACATAGTGGAGACTGATGCATCCAGTTTAGCAATGGGAGCCGTCCTTTCTCAAAAAGATCCCGAAACAAACCAGATTCACCTAGTGGCCTTTTGGTCAAAAAAGTTCTCGGCTCCTGAATTAAACTATGCCATTACTGATAAGGAGCTGTTAGCTATCAAGTCCGCCTTCAAAGCTTGGCGACACTATCTACGCGGAGCCAGGCACACCATCACGGTTATCACCGATCATCGAAATTTACAATATCTAAAAACAGCCAAAGCCCAGTCTTCATGTCAACGCCGTTGGGCAATGTTTTTTGCCGAATTTGATTTTGTAATAACTTATCGGCCCGGTTGTAAAAATGGGAAAGCGGACGCCTTATCCCGAATAGGAATGGGAGAGATTGAAGTGACCCTGGAACCTGTACCCATAATCCCTGACCAGAGAATTCTTGATATAACTTCAGTACAGACACTGGAAGACATTCAAGGTATTGTCCGGCAGCTCTTTGATCCTCAAGCCTTACAAGATTGGGCCAAGAAAGGCCCAGATTTCTGCATTACCAATGAACTACCATATTACCGAGGACGTCTATTTCTGCCACAAAAAGAACTACAAGAACTAGTCATCTCTCATTATCACGATACGTTACTAGAGGGACACCCCGGTATTACAAAGACTGAAGCTAAAATCAAGAAACAATTCTGGTGGCCCACCTGGCGAAAAGATATTAAGTCATTTGTCCTATCTTGTGGCATCTGCGCCCAAAACAAAAGTCAAAAAAGAAAACCAGCTGGGCTATTACAGCCTATGGACATCCCACCGATTCCTTGGCACACCTTGTCATTAGACTTTATCACGGATCTACCCCCGTGTAACGGTTTCAATACTATTCTAGTAATAGTGGACCTTTTTTCTAAAATGGCCCACTTTATTCCCTTAAAAGGGATACCCTCAGCCTCAACCCTGGCCAAGGAATTCCTTGAAAACATTGTTCGTCTACACGGTTTTCCATCTGTGTTAATTTCAGACCGAGGAAGTCAATTCATCTCGCATTTCTGGAAAAAATGCTGCCAACTGGCACAAATAGATGTCAGGCTTTCCACTAGCCACCACCCCCAGACCGACGGCCAAACAGAGAGAACTAATCAGACTCTCGAACAATATTTACGCTGTATGCTACATCAGTTTGAAGGCAATTGGAAGGACACCCTATGGATCGCTGAATATGCGTACAATAATTCAGTACACTCAGGAATTGGGCACAGTCCCTTTTTTACCCTATACGGACATCATCCCCGAACCTCGGATTTGGATTCACCCCAGCATTTAGAGATGCCCTCAGTAGATCATCTTCACACAGTCATTACTCAAACCTTTAAGGAAGCAACAGAATATTTACGAAAGGCCAAGGAAAAATACAAGAAAAACGCTGATCAGCTTAGAAGAGAAGCACCACACTACCAGATAGGGGACCAAGTGTGGTTATCTACTAAGCACATTCCTCTCAAAGGAAAACGGACCTTTAATCCCTGTTATTTGGGGCCTTACTCCATCAAAGCCATTATTAACCCGGTGGCTGTCGAGTTGGAACTACCTGCTCATATGCGAATCCATCCCGTCTTCCACGTGTCTCTTTTGAAACCAGTGCAACCGGGAACTAGGCTAACCGACCCACCTGAACCTCTCCTCATAGACGGAGAACCCGAATACGAAATCAAGAATATTTTGGACTCAAAAAGAGTGAGATCTAAACTCTTTTACCTAAGTGACTGGAAAGGTTATGGTCCGCAGGAAAGGTCTTGGGAACCTAGTGACCACGTGCATGCACCTCGTTTGGTGAAGAGGTTCCACCGGGAATTTCCAGACAAACCACGGCCAAGGAGAGGAACGACTTTGGGAGGGGCCTTGAGGGGGAGTGCTGTCATGATGCCTGCCCCCGGGAAACCAGACCATGCCCAGCAGTCCCGGAAGCAGGCATCACGCCATTTGGAGCATGCCCAAAAGCCCCAGTTAGGGGCTGTTTGGGTGCAGTCCTGGCGCCTTTGGCGCCAGGCTCATAAGAACAAAGTCAGTCCTGGCTCCATAGGCGCCAGGCTCATTTATGATAACTTACCTAAAGCAGACCATGCTGCTTACTCACCTGATGCAGACCATGCTGCATGAAGACCTAAGCCAAATGAGGCTTAGGAGGGACTATTTTAATGCAGGGACTATTTTCTTACCTGGGTGGGGCAGTGGAAGAATACTTACCTGGGACTTCTTCCAAAGCTATTTAAGCCACGCCCGGACAGCCACACGTGCTTCGCGTTATTCTGCAGTAGCAGCGTAACGCTCACCGTGCCTGCAGCAGCTTCCAGTCTTCTGCCACGCCCGTCTACACTCCGGAGCTCCTGCACCCTGCAAGGAAAGCAGAAGGAAAGGTTAGAGCAAGAGTTTATTCATACTCACCTGAATCCTGCATCTTCCCGACTTGGACCTGGAAGAAAGAATCCATTAGTCGCTCTTGCCGCGCCTCCTGCAACGCCGCGCTGAACTCACCTGTTGCCATTTTCAGCATTCCATCACGCGCATCTTCAGTTCGCGGCCGCTCTTCATCACCTATGGACATAATAACATTAAGGTGAGCAACAGAGAGTTATCTAAGACAACAAAGGCAAATATTAAGACTTACTTGAGATCACCGGGGAGACTCACCTAATCTCGGGTCGGCGCGACCTCTTCCGCATATCCGCCGCACCCCTGCCCCTATGGGGAAACATTCCGCTACAGACTTACCCGGTTGCGGTAAACGCTTCAATCCACGGATCCTCCTCCGAATGGATGCCTGAAAAGGAAAAAGACCACAGATTAGAGCAAGCTTCCCTCTTTATTCCGAAACAGCTTTTATAAACACTTACCTGCGCATCTCTGGTTGCCACGTGAACTCTTTCCAGATCCATAAGGGCAACCTAGGGGAATTGGACAGAGTGAATTCCAGACGTTTTGAACTCTTTATAACTATTACCTCTACGGAGTCAACACCGTCTGCAACTCGCCAACTTCCCACACCAGTGAGGCAACTGGTCATCTACGCACCCCTGCACTTGAAGCAGGATGGAGAGTTCATCTTTCCAGATTATCAGGTGAGAATCTAAAGGAGTCCCAAAGTAATTCATGGGGAGAAGGTGGGGTTAAGCTTAAACCTCACAGGTGGTTAATTCCCCTTTCTGCATTACAGAAGAGTATTCATACGAGCCACACAGACCAAGCTGGGTGGCCCGGTCCACTCCGTCATCTCGGCGCTCCGAGTATCACTGGAAGAAGTAACATCAGGCCGGTCCAGATTAAACCCCCTGTGGACACCAGGTGAGCGTAACAGTGTCTCTGCGTCAAGCAATTGCCGCTCACGCAGAGGCACACAGGGAGGCCCTGAGGGATGACCATAAATCCATCCGATCTACTCTGGGTGTGCTCTTGATGTCCTAGAGGCAACGGACAGAGGAGAGGTTGGAGCAGCTTGAGAATACCATCTCGGCTGAGCTACGTGCTTGCCGGGAGGTACTTCCATGTGATGCTGGAAATGCATCAGAGGGACAGGGCCTCTGAATCCTTGTCCTTTACTGTTTTTTATCGTGTGTTCTGTCGTGTTTTCTGCCCAGGAGTCCATGTGGGACTCCTGGCAGTGCAGCTCTCTCTTTTGGTTTGGTGAACAGACCCATGGGATACCCTTATGGCACCCATAGGTAGGGGTACAACCCTGTGCCCCTAGTGTATGTTTTTGTGTACCTGTGGGTGGCCCACAGAGCAGGGTATGGGCTGGTGGCAGCTCCATGCTGAATTTGACAGGTGCTCTGGGTGTCCTCCATTTTGGGATACCCAGGCCCTGCCATTGGGATCAGTTGATTCCTGATAGGAAACAAGATGGCCCCTGTGGCCTCTTGCTTTCTATTGCCTGTTACCTTGTTTTCCCAAAGTCCTGGGAAGCCCTGACTCTGTCCCTTCCCCTGACTGGCTGTTGGGTGGAAGTTCCATGTATGGTATTGTTGTGAAGGCCCAGCTAGACTGACTGGAGCCTTCCCAGTGACTGTATGTTGTGGGTACCTCCTGTGGGTGGGACCTGGGTGAATGGAGTGTGTGACCAATATACACTCCTTGTTGTGGTTGTCTGGTTTCTGGAATGAGAGACAAAGACTGAGACAGCCCTGCCCGAAACTGGCCTGAATGCAGTGTGTAGTGTTGAATGGCTGGGTACTTGTCCCAATCCACATTCCTTGTTGTGAGTGTCTGAAAGGGAGGAGTGTGGCCTGAATGCACTGTGTGCCTGATTGGCTGACTGACTGCATGAATGCCCTTCTGTATGATTGGCTGCTGAGTGTGTGCCAGCAGTGTGGATGAGAGACAGAATAGTATATCTGGGGACCTCTCACCACTGGTAATTGTTCAGAAGCGTTCAGAAGCTGAGTCACCACTCTAAGAGTAACTGGAACTGCTGATCCTCGACGCCCAGCTGGAAGAAGAAGACTTGCCGCTACATCTTCGCCGAAGTGCCCTGGAAGTCAGACCCTCGAAAGGCTGCCGACCCGAGACGGGACCGCCGAGGAGATCGAAGTGAAGCACCCGGACATCGCCGCCGTCGAAGTCCATTGCCGTCGACCAAGGTTCACAGGTCTGTGTAACCGCTGGAGGCCCGTTGAAGTTGTGTTGCCCAGCCGTGGGAACCACTTGACGCCGTGCCGCCGACGACCGGAGCCGTCCGCTCCTGGCCTAAGAACATTTGAATCGAAGGACTCCCTCGTCCGCACCGTCGACCGCTTTATCCTGCCGGAGAAAGTCGAGGACGACCAACGCGCCGAGGAGAAACCTGCCGGTGGGTTTCCCGCCACCCGAAGACCACAAAGACTCGAACGACTCGACGCCCTTGCTGGGCCCCCGTCTTCACAATCTTTGCGGTCCAGAACAATTGTCATCGAGGTGCCCCGCACACCTCTGCCTTGCAGGACGCCAACGCTCCGTCGTCGACGAGCACCGCTTGGATCGAAGCTGCCGCCTCATTGACGCCGTTCTACCCTGTTTGTTGTCGGACGTTCGACGCCCCGTGTCTCCCGCTTGAAAGGGAAGGCATTCAAGAAGGGCCGTCAATTCCCCGCCGCCGAACGCCGAGTTCCTCGACGCTTCTCGACGCCTCTCGACGATCTGTGACTCCCGCTTGAAAGGGGGTCGCTCAAGAAGGATCTGTCGAAGCCTCTTCGAAGAACTCGACTCCACCAGGTACATTGGGAGGGTAAAAACATTATAGGAGGGAATAAGACTTGCAGAACAATATACGGACTGGGCTTGTGCTATATCTTTGTTACAGGTTGCCCAGGTGGGGGATCTCCACACAGAACTGTGTCTAGTGGTAGGGGCCAGTATTCTGCCTATTGCTCAACCATCTTATTTTCTCTCCTCTCTCTATTGCTGGTTTCACTCTATTGATCTGTGTGACATTGTTACAGTATTGTTGATGCACTTTAATGAGGTCTAATACAAAGGGTGGTACCACTTTAGAATTGTATATATTTGCCATTTTTGATTTTCCTAAGTACAAAGTGAGTTATTATGATAAGTGTACATAACCTTGAATATTGATTATATAAAGACTGTGTTCTAACCAATACAGTGTGTGGACATTCCTTTGTGGGGGCTTGGGGACTACACTGTACTTAAGAACCAGCCTGCATCACCTCCTGAGAAGCTAGGCCTTGATTGCTCGACCATAGCTACCGAATAGAGAATCTTGGCTGGGGTCCTCTGTGCCTCCCCTCTACCATATAGAGAGCAGAAGTACAGATCACCCCCTACCAGTCTTTACAGCTGGTGGCAGCGGTGGGATGTTTATGGTTTTAAGAATCAGTGTATAACCGTGCCACTTACAAAATATCTGCACTTTATTAAATTAAGGTTTAGTTGTGTACAAGATAACTGCATTACAAACAATGGAGTCTATTGCAAATGGCAAATTGACTCGGATGAGCTTGGAGGCTCTCCAGAGTGCTTGTGAAGCCAGGGAGTTAGACTTTGTGGATAAGTCTAGGGCTGAGCTGATAGCTGCCCTGGTGGACTACCAGACTGATGGTGAAACTCTTGATGAGGGGGGAATGCAACCAATGAGGACTCTGCCCCTGGGGTTTCTGCTGAATCTGTTTCTGGGAATGCCGCCATTCCTGCTGCCTCTGTTCCAAACCCCAGCAATTCCTTGGAGCTTGAGTTATTAAGGATGAAATTGGCCTTTGAATACCGCAAGTTGGAAATAGATGCTGAACTTAAGAAAGAGGAGTTGGCTCAACAAGTGGAGCTCAAGAATAGGGATCTTGAACTCAAGAGCCAGGACACTGAATGTCAGAGAATCCAGCTAGAGAAAGCTAGAGTGGAGACTTCAGCTAAAACCAGTGAGAGTGTCACGTCCCCAGCCACCAAGTTTATGAAAGATTTGGTGGGTGTATTTGTGGAGGGTTCAGATATCCTTCAATGGATTGAAGCGTTTGAAATGGCTTGTGCAATTCGTGATGTTGATAAAAGAGATTGGGCTAAGTGTTTGTTAAGCAGAGTGCCTCAAACTGGATATGACTGTATTCTGAAGCTGAGTGTGGAAGAAAGGGGTCAGTATGAGTGTATGAAGTCTGCTTTGATTGCCAAGTTTGGCAAGACACCTACCCAATACCTTAAAAGGTTCAGGGATTTTAAGAAAAGAGAGAATGTGTCTTGGGTTGACTAGGTGAGTGCTGCACACATGAACATGATGGGTGGATTGATGGATACAAGGTCAAGACTTTTGTTGAATTGTCCCACCTCTTGTTTTTTGAGCATTTTTCTGAAGCCTGTTCTCCAGAGCTGCGTCAGTATGTGGCTGACCAGAACATTTTGGACCCCTTTAAGCTGGCTAGGTTGGCTGACAAGTGGGTCTCCCACCGGGTGTCCCCTAAGGACTCCAGTGGGAGACAAGGACAAAGAAAAGGGGGACTCTCAGAAAGCTGAGGAGTCCCACAAGCAGTCACAGTCGGGTAAACCTAAACCTTCCTCTCCCAAGATGCAAAAATCTAGTGGGGATAAGTCATCTGTGGGTGGGAATAAGAGTAGTGGTCCACCTGCTGCAAAGCAGGCTCCCAGTGGTTCCAGTACCGTACCCCGCACTCCTGGCACTTGTTGGGACTGTGGGGCTCTGGATCACAAAAGGGGTGACTCCAAGTGTAAAGGTAAGGCACTTGGAGTACAGGCTGTCAGCCTGACCTACCCTTACCGCGTGTCTGAGGTGGAGGCCACTGTCCTCCCCTCCTCTACCGGGATCACATTTGGTGCTCCGGTAGAGATTTCCTTAGTGTCCCTTGGGGCCTGGGACCAGTATGCAGAAGTACTGGCGACTATCCCACAGAACACCCGTATGTTTTTGAGAAGTGTCCTCTTGAATGGCCAGCCTTCTACTGGTTTGAGAGACACTGGGGCAAGCATGACAGTGGTGGACAGGACCCTGCTCAAGCCAGAGGACTATGCAGGTGCTCCTCTGAGAACCACCAGGTTAGCTGGTGGGCCTCCCAAATTATCGCCTGTAGCCTTAGTCACACTCATGATTGGAGACAAGACAGCAAAGCTTCCTGTCCTGGTTCAGGACAATGTCCCTGCTAACATTCTGTTAGGAAATGATCTAGTAGAGTTGGGGTTGATCTCGGATGGTCTTCCCATGACTGCGGCTGCAGTCACTAGGTCACAGTTGACACCGGGTCTGGCTGTGAGTCAGGTACCCGAGCCAAAGGCGAGGCCTAAGGCAAGAAGAAGGAAGACCAAGAAGGCCACCTCTGTGGAGGGAACCCCTTCTCTTCCTGCTGTTCCGACAGCACCCATTGGGCTCCATGCTCCGGACGGGCTGGGTCCAGTGGAAAACCCAAGCTCAACTCCTGTGGGAGAAGAGACAGGAGACACTCCTGTGGGAGAGGTTCTCAACCCGGAGGATCATCCCGACCTTCAATGCTTGTTAGCTGAAGGGGGACCCTCCCGGGCAGACTTCTTTAAGGGACAGAGAGAGTGCCACTCTCTCGAGGGACTGAGGAACAGGCCCTGTCCCAGGCACAAGGAGAAGTGCCTAGGACGTTCCGGATTTATTTGGAGGGTGAGCTCCTTGTTAGTGAGCCCACTAAGCCTGAACCTGGTGCCCTCAAGAGGTTGGTGGTACCCCAGGTTTACAGGCCCTTCCTACTGCAGTTGGCGCATGAGGTGCCCTTGGCTGGTCATCTTGGGACCAAGAAGACTAAGCAGAGGCTCTCTGCCCATTTCTACTGGCCACGGATGGGAGTGGAGGTGGAGTCCCACTGCAGGACCTGCCCAACTTGTCAGTTGTCGGGCAAGACTGGAGGCAGTGTCATTGCCCCACTGCAGCCATTGCCAGTGGTTGGCACACCATTTGAGAGGGTGGGCATCGACATCGTCGGTCCCCTTGACCCTCCCACTTCAGGTGGACATCGGTTCATCCTGGTCTTGGTAGATCATGCCAACAGGTACCATGAGGCAATACCCCTTCGGACTGTTACTGCCAAGGTGGTTGCCAGGGCTCTCCTGGGCATTTTCACCCATGTTGGATTCCCCAAGGAGGTTGTCTCTGACAGAGGATCCAACTTCATGTCTAGTTACATGAAAACCATGTGGAAAGAGTGCAGGGTAACCTACAAGTTCTCCACCTCTTACCACCCCCAGACCAATGGTCTGGTTGAGAGATTTAATAAAACTCTCAAGGGCATGCTAGGGGCTTTGGAAGAACCCCTAAGGAGGAAATGGGATCTCCTCCTGCCATGCCTGCTGTTTGCTTACAGAGATGTACCTCAAGAGGGTGTTGGTTTCAGCCCCTTTGAGTTACTCTTTGGACATCCCGTGAGGGGGACCCTCGCCTTGATCAGAGAAGGCTTGGAAGCCACCCCTCCAGGTCCCGCCAAGCAAGTGGGAGTCTATGTGTTAGGCCTCAGACGGAGGATGACACAGATGATGGGTCAGGCAACGGCAAATCTCAAGCCCAGCCAGGAATTGAATAAGTACTGGCATGACCTTAAAGCCTCGCAAGTGGATTGGACTCCGGGACAGGAAATCCTTGTGATGGAGCCTACCAAGCCTAGAGCTTTGGCAGACAAGTGGACTGGACCCTTCAGTATCATCTCCAAGATGGGCGAAGTCAATTATCTGGTTGACAAGGGAGCCTCTGGGGTAGCCCCTCAGGTATTCCATGTCAACAGGCTCAAGCCTTTCCACCAGCGAGCAGAAGTCCCATGTCTCTTGCTAGCTTCAGGGCAAGAAGAGGATGAGAGTGAGCCCCTTCCTGATTTGCTGCATAGCAACCCTCAGGATGGCTCAGTGGAGGGAGTACATCTCTCTCCGGATTTGACAACAGAGCAACAGAGGGCCTGCAGGGCTTTGCTCCAACAGTATGCCTCTCTGTTTTCACTGACACCAGGCCTTACACCGTGGTGTAGGCATGAAATTGACACTGGTGACAGTGTGCCTGTCAAAAGCAGGTGCTACCGTATGTCAGATACCGTCAAGAACCACATCCAGGCTGAGCTCGCCAAGATGTTGGATCTGGGTGTTATTGAACCCTCAACCAGTCCCTGGTCCAGTCCAGTGGTCCTTGTCCCCAAGGCAAGTTCCCAGGCGGGTACCAAGGATTGGAGGTTCTGTGTGGACTACCGAGGAGTCAATGCCGTCACCAAAACTGACGCACACCCATTGCCCAGGGCTGATGAGCTTGTGGACACCATAGGTGCTGCCAAATTTGTGAGCACCTTTGACCTTACCTCAGGCTATTGGCAAATAGCTCTGACGGACCATGCCAAGGAAAAGACGGCCCTCTCAACACCTGAGGGACTCTACCAGTTTAGGGTCATGCCTTTTGGGTTGAAGAATGCCCCTGCCACCTTCCAGAGATTGGTCAACCATGCGCTCAGTGGGCTGGAAGCCTTTTGTGTGGCTTACTTAGATGACATTGCCGTCTACAGTTCCACCTGGGAAGAGCATTTGACACATCTGGATAAGGTGTTGCAGGCCTTGAAAAGGGCTAACCTCACTATCAAGGCCACCAAGGGCCAGATAGCTCAGGGGAAAGTTACCTATCTTGGTCATGAGGTAGGAGGGGGTCAAATCCAACCTCTCTCCAGTAAAGTACAGGATGTACAGAACTGGGAGACTACCACTACTCAAACCCAGGTGAGAGCCTTTTTGGGCCTCACTGGGTACTATCGCAATTTCATGGCAGACTATGGAACCATAGCTGCACCCCTGACAGCTCTAACTTCACCCAAACAGCCTAGGAAGGTTAATTGGACCGAAGACTGTCAGAGGGCCTTTGATGGCTTGAAAGAAAGTCTGTGTAGGGCACCTGTGTTGTGTGCGCCTGACTACAGCCGACCCTTTATCGTCCAGACGGATGCCTGCGACACCGGAATTGGAGCTGTCTTGTCCCAGTTAGATGACAAAGGGAGAGAACATCCTATCATATTCATCAGTAGACAACTCAAGGGTAGAGAACGTAGGTGGGCTACTGTTGAAAAGGAGTGTTTTAGCATAGTTTGGAGCCTTACGCGTTTTAGGCCCTACCTTACGGGGTCTACCTTCAAGGTCCAAACAGATCATAAGCCCCTGAAGTGGCTTATGCAGATGAAGGGTGAGAATCTGAAATTGCTCAGGTGGTCCATTAGCCTGCAAGGGCTAGACTTCACCATAGAGCACAGACCAGGGAAGAGTCACGATAATGCAGATGGCCTTTCCAGAAGGTATGTTGACCATCTGGATGAGGGTGTCTAACCCGTGGGAGATTAGACACCCTCCACCTCAGTCTGGGGGGGGCGACTGTGATGCTGGAAATGCATCAGAGGGACAGGGCCTCTGAATCCTTGTCCTTTACTGTTTTTTATCGTGTGTTCTGTCGTGTTTTCTGCCCAGGAGTCCATGTGGGACTCCTGGCAGTGCAGCTCTCTCTTTTGGTTTGGTGAACAGACCCATGGGATACCCTTATGGCACCCATGGGTAGGGGTACAACCCTGTGCCCCTAGTGTATGTTTTTGGGCACCTGTGGGTGGCCCACAGAGCAGGGTATGGGCTGGTGGCAGCTCCATGCTGAATTTGACAGGTGCTCTGGGTGTCCTCCATTTTGGGACACCCAGGCCCTGCCATTGGGATCAGTTGATTCCTGATAGGAAACAAGATGGCCCCTGTGGCCTCTTGCTTTCTATTGCCTGTTACCTTGTTTTCCCAAAGTCCTGGGAAGCCCTGACTCTGTCCCTTCCCCCTGACTGGCTGTTGGGTGGAAGTTCCATATATGGTATTGTTGTGAAGGCCCAGCTAGACTGACTGGAGCCTTCCCAGTGACTGTATGTTGTGGGTACCGCCTGTGGGTGGGACCTGGGTGAATGGAGTGTGTGACCAATATACACTCCTTGTTGTGGTTGTCTGGTTTCTGGCATGAGAGACAAAGACTGAGACAGCCCTGCCCGAAACTGGCCTGAATGCAGTGTGTAGTGTTGAATGGCTGGGTACTTGTTCCAATCCACATTCCTTGTTGTGAGTGTCTGAAAGGGAGGAGTGTGGCCTGAATGCACTGTGTGCCTGATTGGCTGACTGACTGCATGAATGCCCTTCTGTATGATTGGCTGCTGAGTGTGTGCCAGCAGTGTGGATGAGAGACAGAATAGTATATCTGGGGACCTCTCACCACTGGTAATTGTTCAGAAGCGTTCAGAAGCTGAGTCTCCACTCTAAGAGTAACTGGAACTGCTGATCCTCGACGCCCAGCTGGAAGAAGAAGACTTGCTGTTGCACTTGCTTCGACCGATCTGAAAGCTGCCGAATTCGTCGAGGACTGACCCGAGAGAGGACCTGGTAAGGCGCCCTCTTCCCGTGCTCCGAGGGATCATCGAGCACCGCTACATCTTCGCCGAAGCGCCCTGGAAGTCAGACCCTCGAAAGGCTGCCGACCCGAGACGGGACCGCCGAGGAGATCGAAGTGAAGCACCCGGACATCGCCGCCGTCGAAGTCCATTGCCGTCGACCAGGGTTCGCAGGTCTGTGTAACCGATGGAGGCCCGTCGAAGTTGTGTTGCCCAGCCGTGGGAACTACTTGACGCCGTGCCGCCGACGACCGGAGCGTCCGCTCCTGGCCTAAGAACATTTGAATCGAAGGACTCCCTCGTCCACACCGTCGACTACTTTATCCTGCCGGAGAAAGTCGAGGACGACCAACGCGCCGAGGAGAAACCTGCCGGTGGGTTTCCCGCCACCCGAAGACCACGAAGACTCAAACGACTCGACGCCCTTGCTGGGCCCCCGTCTTTACAATCTTTGCGGTCCAGAACAATTGTCATCGAGGTGCCCCGCACGCCTCTGCCTTGCAGGACGCCAACGCTCCGTCGTCGACGAGCACCGCTTGGATCGAAGCTGCCGCCTCATCGACGCCGTTCTACCCTGTTTGTTGTCGGACGTTCGACGCCCCGTGTCTCCCGCTTGAAAGGGAAGGCATTCAAGAAGGGCCGTCGATTCCCCGCCGCCGAACGCCGAGTTCCTCGACGCTTCTCGACGCCTCTCGACGATCCGTGACTCCCGCTTGAAAGGGGGTCGCTCAAGAAGGATCTGTCGAAGCCTCTTCGAAGAACTCGACTCCACCAGGTACATTGGGGGGGTAAAAACATTATAGGAGGGAATAAGACTTGCACAACAATATATGGACTCGGCTTGTGCTATATCTTTATGTTACAGGCTGCCCAGGTGGGGGGATCTCCACACAGAACTGTGTCTAGTGGTAGGGGCCAGTATTCTGCCTATTGCTCAACCATCTTATTTTCTCTCCTCTCTCTATTGCTGGTTTCACTCTATTGATCTGTGTGACATTGTTACAGTATTGTTGATGCACTTTAATGAGGTCTAATACAAAGGGTGGTACCACTTTAGAATTGTATATATTTGCCATTGTTGATTTTCCTAAGTTCAAAGTGAGTTATTATGATAAGTGTACATAACCTTGAATATTGATTATATAAAGACTGTGTTCTAACCAATACAGTGTGTGGACATTCCTTTGTGGGGGCTTGGGGACTACACTGTACTTAAGAACCAGCCTGCATCATCTCCTGAGAAGCTAGGCCTTGATTGCTCGACCATAGCTACCAAATAGAGAATCTTGGCTGGGTTCCTCTGTGCCTCCCCTCTACCATATAGAGAGCAGAAGTACAGATCAGCCCCTACCAGTCTTTACACAGATGTCCTCCCAGGCCATGCAGGAAGAACTCTGTGTTACATGTGCTACCTTGAAAGATGAAGCACGCATATTACGCGAGGTTCTTCATGCTGACCAAGTGTCATCGCCGCACAGAACCAGGCTCACCGGTCCCGCAGACTTGCTGCCGATGAGGGGCAAGCTGCGCATAGGCGTGGTCAGGGTACTGTGCCACATCCACCTTTTGAGTCAGAGGGTGAGGAGGACGACGACTTATCTCCTACAAAGGTCAGGCTGTGCAGGCGTTGTGCCCATGGAGTTTTTTTTTTTGTTGATCTGAACATCATCACATGTGGGTGTTGTGGCGCACTCTGTACATCCCCCCTCTTGGGTCACTCCCCCCCCGGGTCGTATGTGGCAATTTTTGATTTTTATAGTTAGTTTAATTAGTTAATATAGTTTAAAATTGCTTGTCTATTGTGCATTCATGTGACGGTGTGGTGCTTTGTGGCTTTTGAAAGCATCCACTTCTGTTCCAGCTGGGCCCTTCAAGCTTGTCTCGTGTATGTGTTTGCAGCTGGGTGTCCTGACTCACATATGCCACTCCTGCTTCCCCTATCCATGGGCTCGCAAGGATGGTTCAGTGTTACAACCATTTACACAAGGGCATTGGACTTTCATCATATCTGTGGCCTGTCTGCTGCTGTACTACTTGTGTTAACACCCCTAGTGGGGATAATGTCTGTTGTCTCCACAGCATGTCTGCAATCAATTTTGGTGAGTAAATCATTGATATGTCCATTTATTGATATTGATTGTGATGTATGTTCTTTTCTTGCTTGTATATGTGCTTGATGCACTTCATGCTGTAGACAGTAGCCTGCACACTTTGGCTGTCAAAGTCACACTGATGGTGGGAGGAGGTCGGATGTAGGTCTCAGACATGTCCCAGTGACAACCAGCATGAAGCACACACACACAGGAAACTTGCAAGCCTTATTAATAGCTTTTATGCCCTTTCTGCAGGAAAATGAGCCTCCAGGCTACCTTTCCCAGCAGACACGGGGCCAAGAACTACAGAAACCTGGCCACGTTGGGTGGTGCACACGTGCGCATGCGTGCGCAAGCAGAAGCACAGGGCTTGTGCTCAGACGTCCGACAGAAGCAGACGTGTTTCCAGGAGCTCCAAGCAAGGTGAGCCGCACGAGGGCCCCACCTCAGCCGACCTTCCTCCAGGCCCCTCGCACATGCATGCTAAGTAGCGCCAGTGCTGGGGAGCTTGGCCAGGCATTGGGGAAGAAACGCACAGTACAGCTAAACTGCGTTGAGGAAGAAATGCCAAGTGGTTTTACAAGTTGTCAGGGGCACACGCAGGGTGCGTCGCCCATATCCTCGAGTCCCCCTTGCTCCATAGTGGCTGAGTTATTAGCGCAGTAGCGTTCCTAGCCAGAAACGAACACAGTGCACGGGACACCCAGCGACGCACAGACTCGAGTGCAGTGCATATCATTTGCATATGCAAATTGCCACGTGCGCTACCTATTGAAATCCACGGATGGCAGAATACGACTTCTACTGAAGTCGCACCTCGCCACACACATCTAGCAGCTCACCCAAGGACCATTCTATCATGTGTGATGCTTAACACATTGGTCTTCCATTTACAGCGGGGCCACGGGCTGCTGCCTTACCGCATTGACAGTGTATGAACCATCACGGGGGCAAGGAAAAGTATACGAACAAAGCAGCAGACAAGAGTGTTTGTGTGGGGAGTAGTCACTTAGTTTGAGGCATGAATGGTGTTGTGTGTGTGGTGAAAACACACACAGAATATTAACTCACACTCTCTTTGCAGCATTGAACTGCTCCTGTTACCGGACCTGAAAGTGCACAGGCAAGAGGACAGCACTCACCTCAGAGATAAGTCTCTCTTTGGCTTGCATTTGTCCCATTTTGTACAATGTGCATGAAGAACATGGTTTCTCTGATTGAGTATGTGTTATTGTCAATAGTTGTATTTTGTATTTTGCCTTCTTTCCCTTGCCCATCCACCTCCCCTCTCCTGCCCCTCTTTCCGGTTATCCTGAATACCGATGCCTATCCAAACAACGGATCCCTGACCCTCTTTCCCCGCCGGCGTCTTGGAGGCCTGTGTAAGTTTTACCTTGCAGACGCCCAGACCGCAGAGGTGGTGGTTGGTTCGTTCTAGTGCTGCACATGGAGACCGATACCGTGACACTACCCATCAGTTGTTGCTTTTCTCATTGATTATTGTGTACTGAAAATGTTACCCATCCTGTTGAACCATTATTGAACTGTGCTACCTTGGTTGTTCTATCATTCTGCTTGGACATGTGCTTGGCAATTTTCAGCAACTTCAAGTCATCTACTGGAGACTCTACCAGGGTTTTTTTGGTGGCTACAGGCTTTTTCCCTGATTTGGGGGTTTGGCTCCTTGGAGTTCTCTGCGATTTGGTATTTTTACCAGTCAAGGTGGCCTCTGAGGGGGCTGGACCATATTTACACGCAAGGTAGAACATGGAAAGTATTGTTATTGGGTCCTCGTCCTTCTCTAGCCATGTTACCAGTGCTGTGCTCCTTATACATCCGTTGTAGCATTTGTTGTTTTCTTCAGTCATTGTTACCACAGTTGCTTTTGTCAATGTTACCATATTGCTCCCCACAACCCCATCTGTCCATCCTTCTTTTGTGTACACCTTCCCATATATAAATATCAGTGGTCTTTCCCAGCACCCTAGCATCCCAGGAACTTCTCTTGCACGCCATTCACATGGTAGGTAATTAAATGTTACTTCCTTTGTTTCCCCATTGTCTGGTCCATACGTCACATATTGGAGCCCTTGTGTATGTTACCAGTAGTTATTGGACATGGGAAGTGTTTTGATGAAGTTGTTTTCATACAGGTATGTGTCCCTTGTAATCCAATGCAGTATTGCTAGTCTCCCTTGAAATCGTCTTTTTGTTTGGAACCAAGCCAGGTATATAAGGCACTCTACAGATGTTGCAGGTACCTCAATAGCCACACATGTTCTGGATGCGCTCATGGCGTATGGGATCAATGAGCACACATAGCAGTTGTCCTTAGTTGTCCCCTTACCAATATTGGACATGTGCTGGTACCACATGTTGTTTGAGACGTATGCGGACTCTTTAAGATATGTGTCTACCCCGTGGTTACCAATAGATGTTCTACATTTAATCCTCTTCCCGTTTACACTTGGGTTACTTGTACCACCTGACACCGTACCTGTTGCAGCCGTGGTGGGGGGTATATTAGTAGGAGGTGCAGCCATGACATAGGAAGCATAGTGTGCCTGCCAGACAGTGGCAGCAAGTAGACCAGTGATAAACAACAGGCCTATAATTTTTATTTCAATAGCTAATATCACTGGCATTTTTCTCTTACCTTTGCTGTGGTCCTGCAGCTTTTTACTTTTGATGATATAGATGCCTGTCTGAAAATTTCTAAAAATAAGCATTAATTTTGTTATTTTTGTTTATTCAAGCTCTCCTTATCATGTAGTTGTTTAATGCCCAGGCGAAATGCTGTTCCCACGCTTTCCTTAGCATCCTATCTCTCAGGGCTGGTAAGTGCTCATGGAGATGTGGGAATGATTGCTCTATGACCAAAATGAACGTGTTGTAATACACACGTATCTTTCTTTTCTTTAGATATATTGGTCTTTTTATAGCGTATACAAATTGGTGTGACAGTGCTTCTGGGGTATTGTCATCCATGGGCAGCATTTACCCCTGGGCAAAGGCGTATGCGTTAGTATCTTTAGTCGATTCCCTCTATATAAAACAGTACTGCGCAGTACCTGCATGTGCGAGACAAAAAAGAAGAGAACATGCATGTGTCTACACACTGTGGTGTAAAATTGCAGACATTTTGACAATGTTCTTTATTAGGTAGTGCTGGGGCGGGGCTTGTCTGGTCGGGACTTGTTGTGGCCGTGTTTTTCTTACTATGGGACCTCGTGACCATGGGGTGAGCTATGGGCAATTGTTCACTTGTGTCCTTGGGGATGTTTGGGGTTTGGGAGGGGTCAAGGGCTGTGTTGCCATTATCGTTGGTTGCTGTTGCTGCTGTGTTGGCCCTGTCATCGACGCAAGGGCGTGTCTGATCTTTGTAGGGCTTGATGTCATGCAAATGTGTCCACAATGGGGCCCGGTGAAACGAGGGCTGTTCCACTGGCGGTTAAAATTGCGCAGGAGGACGTGATCCCTCTCACTTACTGTCCACTGCATTGCTTGTTCCTGCTCTTCATTTGCTCTTTCTTCTTGTTGGGTGTTATTCGACCCGCCCCACGTCCGCTCGATCTGTTGAGAAATAAAGGCAACACTAGTAACCAAGGAAGAGACGTATTTGTACATTTCTTCACCAAAGATAGTCTTAGATGCATGACAATCTGTTATAGACCTTGATGGTGGTGTCAGTGGGAGGTGCATTTTTGCGTCCGGTCACCAACTCGTGGGGTGTGAGGTGGTGGTCCGTCCCTGGCCTGTTTCTTAACTCAAATAGGGCTAAGGGGAGGCAGTAGAGCCAGCTTTTCCTGGTTGATTGCTGTATTTTTGCTATCTCTTATTTTAGGAGGCCGTTGAGCCATTCACAAATGTCATTCTCCTGTGGGTGGTACGCGCATGCAAACTTGTGCTTGATACCAAGGAGAGCAGCGATGTGTTGGAACATTTCATTGCAAAGTGTGGGCCGTTTTCAGACCGCAACACTTTGCACACCCCCCACCTCGGGAATACCTCCCTCACCAGGAACTTTGCTGCCCTAAAGGCGTCAGCATGGAAGCATGGACCAGCCTCGATCCACCTTGAAAATGGGTACACTACCACAATCATGTATCTGTATCCTTGACATACATTGGTCATGTCAACATAGTCAATATGGAGGTGCAGGAAGGGTCCTTCCGGCCAGGGTATAATACCTTTGATCACTTGCAGCGTGTGACCGGCCATGAATTGTTAACAAGTGAGACAATTACTAATGATGTTTGCAACATGTGAATTTAGCTCGGGACAGAACCACCCCTCTTTTATTCCTGCTGCAATCATCTCTTTTCCTGTGTGTGCAGGATGATGTAGTTGGGCCAGGGCTGTTTTCGATAGGGCCAGGGGCATCACTATTTTGCCTGTATTGTTCTGTCACCATAATGCGTCTGTGGGGACATTGTGCATCCTCTTTTGACCCATAGCTCCTTCTCTGCCATGGGTGCTGCTGCCTGTGATTCCATTATTTGATGTTCGGGGATGTGGGTGTACCCATCCTTCATCAACATCTGTCTTAACTCCGCCCTCCCCTTATCTTTTTCTTTTTCTGGGAGGGGTCCAGATCTCACCAAAATACACAGCATGTTTAGCATGTGCATCTGCTGTTTCGTTACCTTTAGAAATGGAACCATTCCCATTTGTATGGGCCTGACACTTCACCAAGGCTATTTCTTTGGGGTCTTCAATTACTTCAATTAGTTCAGCAAGTAGGAGGGCATGTTGCACTGGGGTGGCATCTGTTCTTCTGAACCCTCTTTGCTGCAACCTAATTAATCCAGAATGTACAGTTGATGTGACGTATGCACTATCAGAATATATGGTTACTCTTTTGCAATTGCTTTCTTTCAGTACTAAAATTAGGGCCACTAATTCTGCTGCTTGGGCAGAGTAGTGTTGTGGTAACTGAACGCATTTCACTAGGACATAGGTCCAATTCTCTGTCAGTCTCACCACTGCTGCTCCTGTTCTGCGTACCCCATCACTCTGGTCAACTGTTGAGGACCCATCAATGTACATTATCTCTCCACCCTCTAGGGTGTTTTCCTCAACCTTTCTTGTGCTAGAGTAGGTGTCAATGGCCTGTGTGCAGCCATGAGTGTAGTCGCCATCTTCTACTACCTCTGCTATAAACCTCGCTGGGTTCACGTTGCTGCACCTCACAATTGCTAACTCTGGCCTGGACAAAATTACTTCGTATCCTGATGCCCTTTGAGTGGTCAAAGTTGATTTTGGTTTGTTCAGTATTGCAAAAAGGGCATGTTCCACGTACAGTGTGGTTGGGCAGCCCATTGTTATTGAGGGTGATTTTTCTACCACAAAAGCTGCGGCAACCAAGCACTGTTCACACAGGAAGTGGCCTAACATTACAGGATACAGGTGCCCACTGTAGAATGCTACTGGTTTGTGTCCCATGCTAGTTTTTTGTGTTAGCACTGCCCTCATTACTGCTGAGATATAATGTGAAAAGATGAAAAATTATGCTTCGTAATTTGGAGTTGCTAGTACTGGTGCTGTGTATATGGCATGTTTTAGATCCTGAAATGCCTCTGTCATTTCTGTGGTCCACCTCAACTTCTTCTCCCCACCTCTGCACTTGTCTGAGGGCATCAAGCAGTGGTCCTACGTACGAGCTGTAATCAAAAACCTGGGCCCTGCAGTAGTTGCATAGGCCCAAGAACTGCTGCAGCTCTCTCACTGTCTGTGGCTGTGGTGTGTTGGTTATGGCCTGTGCTGTTTGTGGTGCAATGTTCCTTCCATTTTGTGAAATGAGCTGGCCTATGTAAAACACTTGTTCTTGGGAAGTACTGCAGCTTTTCCTTGTCTACCTTGTACCCTTTTTCTGCTAACACTGTAAGCATTTTGACAGAGTCTCTCCTGCACTTCTCTTCTGTGGTGCTGCAGATGATGATGTCATCTAAATATTGCAGCACCGTGCTTTCCATCTCAATGTTACCCAAATCCATTTGTATCACCTGTTAAAGATGGATGGTGACTCACAGTACCCTTGGGGCAGCCTGGTGTGTTTCCATTTTGTGTTGCGATATGTGAAACTTGTCAAGTCTTGTGTGTCAGGGTGCAGAGGTATTGAGAAAAATTAGTTTTTTAGGTCAGTCACGGTAAATTGTGACACCTCTGCTGGTATTCCACATAGTATAGTGGCTGGATTAGCCGCTATAGGGTATCATGCTTCTACAATGTGGTTGAGGGGTCTTAAATCCTGGATGAAATGCCAAGACCCTCCGTTAGCCTTGCGCACAGGGTACACAGGAGTGTTGCATGGAGACTCTGATGGTACTAGTATACCTCTGTTTATTAGTGCTATTATTGTTTCATATATCCCCTCATCTGCCTCTTTCTTTTGATAGTCGGTATTGCTTTACTCTTGGCAGTATTGTTCCTTTCTTCAACTTTATTTTCACGCCTCCAATGCTTTTTATGCAGCCCACGTCATATGGACTGGTGGTCCATAGAGATGCAGGTACTGTTGCCAGATCCTCCTCGTAAAATGGACAGCGGTAGTGGCTGATGCCTCTAGCGCCAGTGCCATCTTCTGTGCTACGTCTCTGTATGTCACTGTCACCCATATGGGGACGCTCATTTCAAACACCATCTCCCCCTCACCATTATCGTCTGAGAAGAGCTCCTCATCAGATACCTGGGTTAATCGGCACCCCTCTGCTAGTGCTATTACTGCTCTCCACACTCTCCCTTCCCTGTCTTGGGCATGTACTGCAATGTAGTCTGGTGTTGCTACAATGCTTTCAATGCTAAGTAATATCCTAATCCCTTCCTTCTCGCTGGCTGGTGTTTCGGGTCTGAAAAGGTAGGCTACTGGTCTTTTCCAAATTTTTCCTTCAATTCCTGGTAGCCATGCTATTGCCATGTCTGTCCCATATTGGAAGAGGACTCCATCTACTGGTTCTGCTCTGGCTACTGTTCTGCCGCAATAAGCCTGTAGTATTTGTCGTGCTGTGAGCATGTTGATGCCTGGTGTGGAGCATATTATTCCCTTTTCAGTAAAGGAGATGGTCATATTCAATCTGCTCATGATGTCTCTACCTAGTATGTTTACTGGTGACTGTTTTGAGTATAGCAGTGGGAGAGACATTTTGTGATCTCCTACAGATAAGGAGATGTTATCAGTGAAGGGAACCAACCCTCGAGCCCCAGAGAATCCTTGAGTGTTCATAGCTTTGCCTGACATTTTAAACTTTCCCTCCCTTATGCATGACCTAGTGGCCCCTGTGTCAACTAGAAAGTTAATGTCTTTGTCACCTATCGTCACCTGTATGCGTGGTTCCTCTGCAGGGTTAGGTGTTACTGATAGGATGAAACACATCAAAGACATCTCTGGGCTGTCCTATTGTGGTTATAGTGACTGTCCACTCCCCGTGTGTGGGTTGTGCCCCAAAATTGTTACCTTCCCCAGCTGCGTCTGCTGTATAGGTGGGTCAGAGGTTGACACTGCCTTGCCCCGTATTTGTGTGAGCCGCTGTACTGTTTGTACTTGTTGTGGTTGAGTTGCAGTTGCCTGTTGCTGTGGTGAGTGTGGTATCTGTTGTTGTGGTGTGTATGTTTGTGTCTGTAGCTGTGGTTGTAGTGTTGCCAGTTGTTGCATTTGTGGTGGTTGTGTAAACACTTGTGTTTGTAGCTGGGGTTGTTGTTGTTGTGGTGCTTGTTGTTGTGGTAGGGGTTGCTGTGTTCCTTGCTGTTGGTAAACTTGATGTTCCCCCATAGGCCCTTGCTGTCCTTGCTCCCCCCCAAGCTGCCTGTGCTGTATTCATTCTCCATGTGCGTGACATGTGTCCCACCATCCCCCATATCCAACATGTCGGTGGTTCCCGTGCTTGCCATTGAAGCCCCCCATGTTGTCTTGATACCCCTGCTGTCCTTGTAGATTGTAACCCCGGAACCCTCCCCCTTGTTGTTGTGTGGGTGGGATATATCCTCTCCCTCTCATTTGTCCGCCCCTCCCTCTGTAGTAATTTGAGTACCCGTTTCCCATTTGCATATAACCCCCTCCCTCGTGCGCTGTGTACAGTGGGGGTGGAGGTATTTGTTGTGTCATTACCTGTGCTTGCTGCATTGGTAATACCTGTTGTTGTGTTGTGTCTTGTGTCACCATGGTCTGTGTGGGTGTGGGTGCTGTAATCAGTGCTCCCTCATAGCATATTTTGATAACTTTTTTTGACCAATTTCACTTCCTCTGTCTTTCTATCTTCCCCCTTTTGTTTCATCTTTTCCTGCCACATCCTGCAGTAGTGCACTATTGTTAGTTGTATTTCTGGCCATGCTTTTGCTTCCATTCCCACCAACTTCTTCAACTGTCTCTGTACTTGCTCCGGGAGTCCTTGTATTAGTATATATGGTAGAAAATTGCTAGTGTTTTGTCCCACGGTTCCTGTGTTTCCAAGCGCCACTTCTCCTGAATCTCCTGGATGTAATCAACAGGATCTTCATTCTCATGCATCTTGCGTGAGGTTATTGCTCCTATGTCTGATGTGTCTGGGTATTGGACCCTCAATGCCTGCCAGAGCTTATGTCTGCAGTTGGCGAATGGTGCTCCTTCATGTGACGTGTCGTTTATTGTTACCCCCGGGAATCCCGCCCTTTTCCAAATGTCATCAGCGGCATCCCCCAGTATGGAAATTAGGAGCCCCTTCACGTCTCCCACCGCTAATGTTTGCCCTGCAGTTTGTTTTTCCATCTCATATATCCACTTCCCAGCTCCTCCACTTAGGGTTGGAAGTCTGCATTTTATATTTTCCTTATCGGCATGTTTCCAGGGGATATATTGTGGTCTGGCTGCTCCCCTCTCTAGTAGTGGCATTAGATTGTACTCCCTCTCCTCCCCCCTAGTCCACCTGTGTGTGGTTATGTTAGTATATTCATCATCTTCCTCCATATATGGTAACTCTTCAATGCTGACAATGTTACAGGAGGTTATCCTTTCACCTCCTACATTCTTCCTCTCCCTCTTGTTACCTTCGTGTCCTATCGTTGGGGTGTTTGCTCGTTCTTCCTGCCTGCATCCTGGGAGGTCCCTAAGCCTTCCAACATATGGGGTGTGCACGGGGGTTGGTATCAGCGGGCTTGGTGTTGGTGCAGGTGTGGGTGTTAGTGGGCGTGGCATTTTCCTGGTTTCCTCCCTTACCCTTGTTTCCCGTGCATTTTGTTCTCCCCATCTCTCGCATGCCCATGGTGACTCGCAGCTAGTGCGCGTTATGTACACTTTGTCTAAACTCTCCCTATTGCCATCTCTTCCACTGGTGCTCGAAATTTCCTCTTCCTCGCTGCAAAATCCATCTGGAAATATCAATCCCCACTCTGTGCGTTTCTCCCCCACGGTTACTGTCCTTAAATCTATTAAGTCCACATCTGTGTACTCACCTCCTTTAACCGCAGCCCACTGTGTTGATGTTGATGCCACCTCCTTGTCCTGGCGTGTGTACTTTTTTGCTCCATGTTCCACCCTCCTATTTCCTCTCTCCTCTTGCTTCTTCGCCAGTACTTCGCCACCTATTTCCACTCGTTTCCTGTGGAATTCTTCCAATACCTCTGCACTCACCTCTGCTAATATCCTCTCCTCATCTTCCTTTCTTCCCCATATTCCCCCTTCCCTCTTTAGTATTCTTTCTATAACCTTCCCTTCTTCATACTTCCGGGCACTTTCAGATATAATCTTCTTTTTCCACAGTCCCATTTCCCTATCATTCTCTTCCCTCTCCTCCTCCTTCCTTCTCATCTCCCTGTGTTCTGTGTGTGCCATTCTTTCTGCTATTGCCCTTATGTGCTCTTCTTCCTTTTTCCTTTCTTCCGCCTGTTCCTTCATTCTCGCCATCTTTTCCTTATGTTCCTTCTTTTCCTCGTGTCTCTTCCGTGTTTCATTCTCGAAATGCCTAATCAGCGCGCTTTGTACATTCCTCAATTCCGCCAACTTTTCCTCCAATATCTCTTCCTCCTCTTGTGAAAGTCACCCTTCCCTCCCTTTACTTACCTTGTGCCCTGTTTGTGTGTTATCCATCTCTTCCTTATTTACCTTTCTCACTGTGTCCTCCTCTTCCTCTGTTAGTGTTCCCCAGAGCTTCAGAATCACCTGTGCTGCTACCCACTCATCTGGCCCTATGTTTGCAAAATTTCACAGGGCCCTCCTGTCACCCCACATTCCTGTCGGTGTTGTGGTTGAATCTACCGTACCTGCCGTCCCATCCTTTTTTCACAATCGTCTAGGGGTGCGTATGGTGGGGGGCTGTATGCGGGGTTGGAGTATCCCTCAGCAGCCGTTAGTTGTTGTCGGGCAGCTTCTCTAAGTTCTGTTACTGGATACAACCCCCCTCCTCCTCCTTCACTACCTTAGCCATCGGCATGTCCTCTGCCCCTTCTTATTTAACCTTTGCCTCTGCTACCACAAATGATCCTTCTGCCTCCTCCTCACTTTCTCCAGTGCTGGGTGGGTTTTTGGTTGTCTTACCCTCACTCCTTCCTTTCACCTTCTCTTTTTTTGCCTTTTTTTGCCTGTTTGCCTGTTTTTTTTGCCTGTTTTTCTTCCCTTATCCCCTTCTCCTCTTTTACCCCCTGTACTGTGAACATACCCGGGTGTCCTGGTCAAAAACTTTTAAGTGGTTAGCTAACTTCTTCCCCTTGTATGTATTGTGAAGACAATGTTGGGTAAACGTATCGAAGCTGCCGTTGGGTGGCCACGGTACCCTTATTTTGTTGTCTGTTCCTTGTGTCCATTCAATACTATACTTTATTATTTTCTCCTTGTGTGGTGACTATGTCGTGCAGATGTGCTGGAGTGGTGTAGTTAAAGCGCTTCCCATGTATCTCCACCCTGCTCCTGCCCCCGATCCATAGTACGTGGCCATGTTACAATTTTTCTTTTCTCAACGTCAACCTTTTACCTGGCCCCTTAAGCTGGGGACTTTCAACTGTCCGCTGAAAGGGAAAGCAATTTTAATTTTACACTATTATGGTTGTATTATTCCTTTCTTCCCGATGCTACAACTATGGCCCCTTTCGGCCGTGGCGCACAAAGCCCCCTGCGGCTGTGTGTCCTGTGCGGCGTGCCTCTGGGCTGCCCCACCTTCCTGTGCCGCCTGTACTTGGCACACCTTCAACTTAGCTCCTCCTCCTCCCCGTCCCCGCTGTCTACTCAGCCCGCTCCCTCTTCTTGTGCAATCCCTTGTCAAGCTCTGCCGGCGTTCTCCATGCTAAGCCGCCTCTCCCCCTTTGCCCCCACCCTTTCGTACCCCCTGTCCCCGACCACCCCCGGATGGACGCGAGATGTTCACGGTGTCCTATACAAGCCCTATGGGTGACGTCACCAACCTCTACAAGATACTGTAAGTACGTACAATTTTAGAACCTTATCAAGGTGCACTATCTTTTTACACTTTTATCCCCCGTTAACCCCAAAGCTGTCTTCCCACTTCGTTTGGAGTGGAGGAATCAACAACCAATTTACTTAGTATAATCAGACTGTGCACGCTGCGTCGCCTCGCGTGTGACACGCCCCCTCTCCAGAGGGGCTTAACCAGCCAATCATCTTCCGCACTCTGTAAACAATCTAGCTACCCCCTACGGGAAAACGTCATCTACTTAACGAGCTTCAACACTCAATTAGTAGGGATCCTCACCTATTCATTGATCTACAATGTCAACTTGTAGGAAAGCCACACCCCTCTCTTATACAGGTGTCCGCGATCTTGAACCAATCCGCGCCCTCTAACAGTCGTACGTGGGTGCCCGGGGCCCCACCCGATTCACTTTGTGACACTGTAGGGGACGGCCCTCGTGCCTGTCCCGCTACACCTCACACCTCTATCGCCGCTGATAAGAAGTCAAAATCAATTTCCACACACTGCTACAACCGCCCCCTCCCTCTTTTCAATTCCTCCCCCCTCCCACACAACATTACGTTGCTGGTTGGGTGTGCCATACTCACCAAGTCCTCATGAGCTGGGACCACTCGACCACGGGCACCCCTCCAAAGCGGCTCGCCACCTCCCCTCGTCTGGACCACGTCTGGACACTGGCCAACTGCGGGCGGGATACTTCTCAAATCGGCTCCCGATGCCCAATGTCCGGATTGTGCTGCCCGGTCTTCTCGCAGTTCCGCGATGGTCCTGTAGTCCACAAAAGGGGGCAACAGCAGAGGGGGCCGCGCTGCCGGGTTGTCTCATTGCAAGAGGCCTGGTAGTGATGCCCTTAGGTTAGGTAGACCTCAAACAGATTTCTGCAGCGCCTCCAACTTGTCGGGGTGATTTCCCGGGGGCCGGCAGAGCCGTCCGCAGACCTCTAGGGCTGGGGAGGCCCCAACTCCTCCCGCGTCCCAAAAGGAGTATGAGGCACACACAGGAGCAAAGTAATTACTGCCGGTGATTATAGGAACGGCAGGGATTGTTCTCGGCCCTTGTGCATCCGGGGAGACGCTCTCACTGTTAGTGGGGCTCGCATGTCCTTTTTACCGTGGTATGATGCACTACTCGCGTCACTTGGGAAAATTGTCACAAAACCTAACGCCACTTTCGGGTTGGCTCCCCGAGTGTTAGGGTTAGTATAGTTACCTATAGGAGGGAATATTAGTGGATGAGGAAGGGTCAGGTGGTACACTTGGGCTGTACCTAATAATTGCTAGAACAAATTAGTTGCAAGGGGACACTTGGTGATTAGCTAACTAAAATGGTGTCAGTGAAGAGCCCCTCATACTCTGATTGGTTCCCTAGCGAGCCCCCAAGCCTGGGACCATCGCTATTCCCAGCTCGCGATGTACCTGGTGCTGGCAACAATGTGCAACTATGTGTTAGTGGTGGACAATGGACAGGTCTTGCTAGTGGCTGATGATCATGACTTTCCCACCACTGTAGGTGTCCAACTTCTCACTTCATTGTTGCAGCCTTTGCTCCAGACGTGGGACCGTGGTGACTTTCTGTCTCATGAGCTTGGCATTTTGTCAGTTTGGCTTGGTCACGTGTGGAGAGACCGTAGCTGGCGTAGAATTATGAGCATTTGATTTGTATTTTGGTTCTGAGGGGCGCTTGGCGGTGACAGGTGTAACCTTGGCGCTGGGAGCGCGGCATGTGAGTTGCAACATTGCGGCGTTGGCTGTGGGCTCACGTTGGGGCTCGTTCTTCGTGGTCAGTGCTTTGCTTTTTCGTCTTGGGAGGATTTTCGTCTGAGAGGCTCCTGCCTGAGGACTCTTGCTTGTGGCCTACTCGGGCCTAGTTTCTGGGTGGGGGTATATAATCCATAATATGGGTGTCGCGGGACAACAGAGTGTCACAAGCAGCAGTAGATATATAGGATGGCGTCGCTATAGGGATAGAGAAAGCATCTGCAAGCGTATACACAAGCTCTTCAGGCATCTTGCGTTTCTGCAGTGCTCTAGAAGGCCTATGTGAAAAATAACGCCAATGTATGTCCGTGGGTGTGCCAGTCCACTACGTCATAGCACTGAGTATGTTCTTCGTGTATGTTGATGTGTGAGTGACCAGTGTGCATGGTGGCACGTGTGTTCTTGTCTGTTGGCTATGTCGTCATGGCATCTCTAACGATGTTGATGTTTTGCGGTTGTTGTTTAGTCGAGCTGGTCCATGTCGCAGACGTTGGTTTGACCAGGGCGTGGTATGGGGCATGCTCCTCGGGTGTGTAGGCCGTGGACACATGATACCTTGTCGTCTGGTAAGGAAGTGAATGGGTCGAACTCCTCTAACGGGGGGTGCTTAGGTCGTGATCCTCTAGGCCAGGATTTGGATGAGAATGGGGGGAGGGTGTTTTCCCATTTTCCCACTTCAATAGGTACTAGGCTAATTTGGGATACATATACACTCCCCGACGACAGGTGAAAACAACAGCAAGTGACCGTTCCCCCAGGAAATCCTAACCAGAATTGCTGATGGGGAAGAAATCTGACACACCCTCTGAATCAACATTTCCAAAACACTTCCCTTATCCTTCTAGATTCCAGGACAAAAGTGCACAGAATCAAGGAGTGTGGAGACCCAGAAATGAAGGATACAGCCATAATTTTCAACTATACCCATGTTACTAGGAGTCTATAGGAGTCTAACTGGTCTTGCAGGGAGCAACAATGTATGAACAAAGCCCTCACTACAGCTTTTAGGTACCAGAACAAAATTACTCAACTAGAGTGACAGGTCAAGCAATTGACAGAGAACATTGAATCAATGGGGAGGGCTCAAGAGAACCCTCAGACTGCAAGTGTCATGGGGGGACAATGACAAGAGGCAAACAATTCAAATAATATTGTCCTAGTCGAAGAACAAAAAGGGCATATGGAGGAAAAGATATGCCAAGCCTTTCAAAGAGGTTTCCCTTCATGAACATTTAAATGACCCCTGAATTAAATAAAGAAATGCAGGAAACTCACAGCAGCAACTATTCCCACTGGAACTAGAACCAAAAGAGCAGAGAAAAAAATAGTCAAATTCCAAGTAAAGAAAAACAAAATAGTCACCATTGAGTGAGAAGAAAACACAGAAAACACAGAAAAGAAAATCTTCTCTTTCAGAGATGTAGTGACACCACCTAAAGAAAAGTGGCCCAAAATAGAAGACCCTGAATACTAGAATGTATAAAAAGGGACAGGGAGATACAACGTAACTCATAGACACACAATACAGTCTGATCAAATATAAAGTATAAGCCAAGAAGGTTCAGAAATAGTAGAGGTACCCTTCCTCATAAGGAATCTGTAGATTGTCCACTGAAAAGAGAAGATAACAGACAGTCTTTGGAAATGAGGGATCCACCTACCCCATATTTTAACTTCAAATGTGTGTTTATTCTTACTGGTTCCCAAGCAAACTCATGTGAACGTAACCTCTAGCAAGCACGTGCAAATATGGTTACGACCCAAAGTCACGTCCTATTAATCAATGACATCCTGAAATTCTTGCAGATCTGTCTGATAACTCACGCTTTCTTTGTAATCTGGAGTCTAAAGAAGGGAGGTTTGATGATATTACTCAGATACAAGGTAAGTGTGTTTTATCAGTTTTCATCGACACAGGGTCACCATCGACCTTGATGTCAAAACAAACATTTGACCAGCTCAACGTACGAAGGGCAGGGTCATAAAATCCCTCTCAAATCTTTTCTAGGAGAACTACTAAACTTTGAGGGAAAGGATATTTCCATCAATGGGATTGCACATTAGAAAATCAAAATTGAGTGACACTCTTTGAAACACATGGTAATCATTGTGGCTGCAGAGGTCACACCCTGTTTATTTGAGGAACAGGTTCCTTTAGATGATGTCCCTTCTGATTGATTGTGTGAACCAGGATCTCTGGAGCCAAGCAAACCATCCAATTAAGTTGAAGTTTATGTCAGCATGAATGTCACTTGTCACTTGATTGAAGGCTACCTCAGCCAAATTTAATTTGGTTTTTAGAATAATGAGGCTCCTGAGATCACCATTATTTCAGAACACAGTGGTGAGGGAACCTCATCTCAACTCATGAAAATGAAGCTCCCTCCCAACAACAAATGTTTGTCCATGTTAGAAGGAGACACTTTGAAGTCCTTCACTGAGAAAGACCCCAAAGAAATCCAAATTTCTCCTGAAAATAGTCCTGAAAAATAATTAGAAAAATGGTGAACACACATTCTTTCCCATTCAGATATAGAAAGAGCCTGTGCTTTCCACAATCTGTCTAAAAAAAATTGAAAAGGCGTCATAAGCGAAGCACTGTTTCAGTGACTCCAAGAAGTTCAGATCATTCCCTGCTTTAATTTGACAAATAAATGTGAAGTAGAACTAGAAACCCAAAATTCAAAACATGTACTACCTGGCAGATGCATGTTAAACATTTCCATTGGCGATAAACCTATTGACCATAATTGTTGGCATTTTAGATGTGTCACTTCTGAATTTGATCAATGTAGTGATATTATGTATTGATTTGCAATTAACTTCGAATTTATAAATAACTAAGTTTGGTAAAGACGGTGTGGTAACCCAATGGGTTTTGACAAAGGGCAGACAGCATTTTGTTTAGCGTTACTTTTGCCTTATCCTGCTGAAGCCCAAGTGAAAGAAGAGATGCCTATCCCATGACAGGTGCAACAATTTACAGTACCATTCAAAAGAAACAGAGGACAAACTCTGAAAAATCAGGAAGCATTCATAGATTTGAGTCATATCCTCCATCAGCAAGGATTGTCCCTCCATTCAATACCATTAGTCAATCTAAAAGATGATACGATTCAAATACTGGTGGATAAAAGTTATCTGTAAAGTGTTACTTTGGGCACAGACACCTGTATTGGAATGGTGATCGATTGCCAAATCTATTCTATTGATTGAGAACATTAAATAAAATGTTGGATTCCTTAAAATTGCTATGATAAGACCAACACTATCCAACCAGAAAATATTAACACCCAACCGGGAGGGGGTGGAGGGAGATTTCTTGGTGTATTCTTAATGCCCTAAAGGGGTAACAGATGTTACTTGTGACATCATGTCAGATGAGGTAGTATGCAGAGCTCATAATATCTATTCCAAATCCATGCGCACCACTGTCCAGTTAAAGACCAAACAAAAAAGAGATCTCTCCACCCAACTAGAGAATACTTCTGGGTGTCCAGTAGATGGTCGAAGAATAGATAAATCTGGCCGATTCCTGTGAGACCGATCAACAGCAACAGCAACTGAGACGGGTATTCCTGACTTTCCGGAGTATCTTCTCAGTTGACTCCTATGATTGTGGGCATACAACTATTCATACAGCAACAATACCTATGGACCCTGAAAAGGCTCCTGTGTTTGTAAAACAATACCGGTTGCCTCTCGCCTCCATGGAGTCACTAGCTCCTTGTTTGGCTTAACCCATCAAGAATAAAGGGTTTTTGTTAGAAACTGGTTCCTCAGACACTAGCTTCACTGTCGCATAATACCAAAAATATGACAAAGTAAACAAGGTGCCCTCCTACCCAAGCAAAACATTGTCTCTAGAAGAAACATTCAATGATTGTGAGAATGCAGTTCTGCCAATGGTGTGGGTGTTGCCACCCATTTATCCAGGTGAAGTATATCATAGTAGGGACCTCCCAAAAACTGTTAGAATATCTACAAAATGGTAGAATAAGGGCTGGAAACATCTCTAATTCAAGAATTACTTCTTGGATTCGGTCAATGCAGGGCTTTCCTGTGGAGGTCAGGCATGGCCAAAATAATTAGAGCCCAATAGCCCAAGGATTGTCAGACTTGCATGATTGTGCTAAAGAACACTGTCTTGAGGATGAAAGTCTAAATACCTAAAATAATATGGAAGCACACGCGGTGTTGCTGCACAAGGGATACAATGAAAACACCTGTCAGGGGATACCTACCATTTATGTGGTTGGGTGTTCCTACCATATAACTAAAAATGGGGAGAAATAATTTGTTGCTGGCATTGACAATGTGTGGGTGAATGTTCTTCCTGAAACCTCTCCTGGTTACAAAATAGGTCACATGGCAAAACTGATGGCAATTTATCAAGCTGTCTTCACTTCTGTAAACCATGAACTCGCAGAGCTGGTGATTTTCACTTTCTCTGATTTTTGTTTGCAAAAGGGGTTTGTGGAACACCTTATTAACTGGGAAAACAGAGGCATGCTTGTGGGAATGATAAACCATTAAAACATCATCATCATCACAGAAACTTTATTTCGGCCATCAAGCCATAAATGTTTTGCAGCAAGTAATAAACAATCAGATTTAACATGTGCATTCCATTCAAAATTAAATAAAACTTGAAGAAAATACAAATAAAATGTCCTAGGGATTCAATAATGACTCATAAAGGAATGGGATTGTAACAGCAGAAACAAAGTCAATTCACTGATACATCAATGCACCCTATGTCATAAAGAGTCTGGGCCAGGAGATGTCACCTAACTGCCCTTTGCCCAATGGAACAGCACTTGCCACCAAGAGTATTTATGTATTGGACATTTTTATTGTGCCTATAGACATGTGTTTCCAGACAGCTGAATCATTCTTTCCAGAGAATAAGCACTGAGTTCAATCGCACTATTTGCCGTTGGATGACATTTCCAGAGAAAACTCAGTATGCCCTCAGCCAAAGCTGGGGCCCTGAAGTAAATTTGAATGGAGTCGTGGACGTTTCCCCCTGCGGGCATGTTCTATTGCACCTTACAATTTCCTCCCGGGCCGCAAATAAACATCCCCTCAGTGCCCGGAGCCAGTGCAGACATTCATTAAGCAGAGCATCCCTGAGTTCATGGCAGTTTGGGGCTAATTTCTGGATCCTGTGGAGATATATTGAACCCACTCCCTCAAATGGGAATTATCTACTACTTCTAACAGAGGAATAGTGGGAGGTCCTGTCGGATGGGTTATTTGCTCTGGGTGGATTGACTTCCTTCAAGCCAGGACTCTGGGAGTAAAATTAGGTCTCTATCTGGAAAATTGAGTGAGTTATGCAAGATCTAGTGAGGTGCGTTTTTGAGAGAATGAAGGCGCGAAAAGGCAAAGAAATCAGTTTTGACAAGGAACGGTTTTACTCTATGCGATAGCATTCAGGCTAGACTACCAGATTGAGACACAGTAAGTTCCAGGGCTGATCCCCGGAATCAACCCTAGTTCCCAGTGACATTGCTTGAAATCAGACTTTACAGCAGTGCTGCCACTGAGGGTGAGTGGGAACCCACCAAAAGGAATGGCCCTCCAGATTTCACCAATTTGTCGGGTACCCTTTTTTCCCCTTTCTTGGCTGTGCATTGGCTCCCCATTACTGACTCCTTTTGCAACTACTTCAAACAAGGACAGAACTCATATTTTTTAATATTAGAAGTTCAGCTAGTACAGTGTTACATTGACAATCTCAACTCCATGCTCCCCTCACCACACTGTTTTTGGATCTGCTTTGCCTATTGCTCATGGAGAGATGTTGATCTTGGTGATCCCCTATCCGGCGGGACGCCGCTAGTTGCCCCTATGGGCATTTCCTGCACCCAATCAACCACATTACCCTGAATTTCAGGCATGCAATTTATATCAACTAGCAATGGCCCACTTTGAAAATCATGTTGTCAGATAGAGGGCATTGTAGGCAAAGGGAGCACGTCGTAACTGTCCATTGGGTGTGTAGCTAGCCCCACCCCCCACTTGATGCAACAGTACCAGCAGTTCCAGCATTGGCTAGAGGGTGATAGACCTGGATGAGGGGTTCGTCGACAAGGGGTATAGTAGTCGCCATGGTGGCAGCAGGGATAAGGGACGCAGTGTCATAATCAGTAACTTCCCTGGAGGCCATACTCAAATGGACTCCAGCAATGATTTCAGACTGTACATTACAAGGCCATGGATAATCAGGGCAAGATGTGAGCCCCTTGGCATGCCCAAAGTGGCACACAAGGCCTACGTTTACTTTCTGTGCAAATTCAGATTTTAACAGTATTGACGGGGACCTCAGTGTAAGATGCATTGTATTTGCCACCCCTCCCCTCCAGGAGTCCAGGCTAACTGGAGCGTTGCATGCACCCAGGAACTGATGAATTTCACTGATAAGAGAGTGGACTTTCCCTGGAGTCCTTACAGATTACGTTAATTTAGTCTCTCCAGCATGAAGTGGGGGCAATGGGGCTGTAGATTGAATTTTCCTTTTTACAGTCAGCTCCCTCTTTGCAGATATTGGCACAAGGGAAGGCACAGGTGTGGGGTCAGGCATTACCGGCTGGTCAGAGAGTGACATGAAGAATGGGCTTTCCAGGAAGTATAAATGATAAGACTGGAAATGATTTATCCAGGTCATGGAAGTGACCAGTTCAGAAACTCACACTGACAGTGAACTCTCAGCTGCTCAGTGGAGTAGATATGCACCTGATGCAGACTTGATCACTCCTCAAAAAGAGCATCCTGTCATTGGGAAATACTATCAATATTTAGACGATCCAATCAGTTTTCCGCTGACCATCTCTATATTAATACCTAATGAAATGCCTGCCGACCCTCAATGAGTCCACAGGAGTATCCCTAGTCAAGGCGCTCATGGGACAATGGGCTTCATTACGACCCGGCGGACCCAGTAATTGCCCATTCGAGGGCGCCAGAAAAAATTCTTCCCCATTCCCATTTGAGCCGGTATGCAGTTATAATGTCGACTGCAAAAATTCGAAAAAAGAAATGGGTTTAGCTATAAAAAATAAACGGGGGGTTGGGGGTGGAACACTCCCATTTAAATGTTTTGTTTTTTTAAAAACATTCGACATTTTCTTTTTCCACATTATTTTTTTTTACATTTTTGTTTTTCGACATTTTCACTATAAACCATTTGAGCCCCATAGGGCTCAATGGGAATGAGGAAGCCTCATGCACCGGCACTATTCGTGAATGGTGCAGGTGCATGTGGCATGCTTTGCTCGCGGGTGCCGCTCTGCCCGCCAGGTCCGACCTGGCGGGCAGAAAGGCACCCCGCGAGCACAACTCATAGTTTGCCTGTCCAGGAACTACGGTACCGGCAAGGTTACCAGTACTGCAGTTCCCAGACCGGCAAACTTGTAATGAGGCCCAATGTGTCAAAGGCACGATAGCAGCCCATCCTTCAAGGGACATTCCCTGCATTGAGAATGAAGTGGTCAAAGAAAGACGGGTGAACAACAATTCAATGTAATGAGACTAAAGATGCGCAGTGCCCTCTGACATTAGGAGGGGTGATGCCACGTTGGCAAAGAATAGAAGGCCTACAATCAAACTAAGTTTACGTTTTGAACCCCAAATGTGGACTGTGCCAGATGCAAAGAGATCCATGGTGACAGCCCAAACAGGCTCTCTGATTGTTCTGAGAACTTGCAGTTTGTTCAGAAAACTAGCAGAATGGATCCCTCCATTAGGGAAAACCCCCTGCCACCTGGAAGAAACACAAGCTGAGAGTGAAGGGGAAGAATCGGGAGGGAGCTGTGGACAAGAACCCTTTGAATTGTCTTCGAAAAAATGAGGAGAGCAGTTCAAGAATGGCTTCCACCACTGAGCGGAGACACAGTATATCTGAGGCTCCAATCCAAGGTACACATGTCATTCCACAACAATCCGGAATCCAAAAATGTGTGAGGAGATCTGTGCTTCATCAACTGGAAGATTGCATTTCATATTCTGAGATATCTAGGTGCCCCTTAAGGAACTGGATGTTGTGCTTTCAGATCACGTGTGAGTACCTGATGATGCATTCGGCATCTTCATAGTGGGAAAATGAAAGGGTCAAATGCACACGACCAATGCCATTCCTGCCATGACTACATACATATCAGCCACGTATTCATTGCTTTAAGTGTTTGCACTCTTCCAATCCGCCATGAACTTTGAAGACAGGCATACAGCAAGATGGGCTGGTGCTGCAGCTCAGATCCAGACGTGGCTGTGAAGAGTCACAGACATGAAAGCGTGATTGTTCCTGGTCCTATATAGAGCCCGGCTGCAAGCAACGACGGTCTCTAAAACCCTGGGCCAGCTGCATCTTGCTTCCGAAGTCTTGCTGGGGGTAAACATTGATCACCACATGTGATACCTGCATGGGTGCTGGCCAGCATCCTCCAGGCCCCAAGGCTGTATATGGCGATAGGGAAATGTGCCATATGATGTGTTCCATTTTTTATGTGTATTGAATTTTTCAATGCATGGTAAGGTTAACACACACTGGCCCTCATTACGACCCTGGCGGAAAGCGACTGACCGGAGCGCCACAGCGTAAATAGCGTTTCCGCCATTGCACGAAGGAGCAAAGTGCGGCCCATTCCGACCCATCGGGCACGAGCACCACGGCATGGCGGAAGTGCAAAGTCCGCGATGGCGGAAATGACCCCAAAACGGCCCACACCGCCGCCGTACGGCGCCCCAGGTGCAATACCGCCACCCCTCTTAGCGGTCACCGCAGTGTGCGCCTACCGGAAAGTACGGTGCCCGGAAATATACGGAAACGGAAGTTAAAACATGGGCCCGGAACGGGAAACATCCCGGCGTACACCTATAAATACACTAAAACCACACAACCACTAAAATCACTACCCTGAAACACACCCCAACCCGTCAACCACCCTAGCGAAACCAAGAATAATGGGAAAAGCAGCGAAGAAAGCGTGCGACCGCAAGCGGCAGGTCCACTTCTCCCGTGAGGAACTCACCGTGCTAACAGAGACCCTCCAGGAGAATGCTGCCGTCGTCTTCTGCACGCAAATGACCAGGACGGCACTTGCAAACAAGAAGGCCATATGGGCTCTGGTGGCACAGCGGGTAAGTGCGGTGGGGACCGCACCCCGCACCCCACAGCAATGCCGCAAGCGATGGGACGACCTGCGGATACGCGTCCGCAGCATACTCTCTGCCAACCGCAACATTGCCACAGCCACCGGGGGAGGTCCTGAATCACCCATCAAGTTGACCCCCTGGGAAGAAATCTGTGCCTCCACCATCGGAATGGAGAGCATAGAGGGAGTCGGAGGGATGGAGAAAGGAGTGCAGACATCCGAAGATACAGGTAGGTGGGCCAGAAAAAACAATGCCAAATCCACACAGTCCATCCATGTGAAGTACCATGCGTCCACATAGTGCAACAGAAACACATGTCCAGGAGAACGTCCACACACATCGGCCTGATCGCGCACGTTAAAACCCACAATAAATACATAAATAATTAAAAACCCCTAATACACGCACTACACGTGCAGCAGGCACACCCTAACTGCAGGCTGCCAAACAACTGCACCCTCACTCCACACACAAATCAAAGCACCTCCAAGGGCCCGGCCCAAATCACCCTCAGGTACCACCCCAATGCATGTGACACAATGCCATTCCAATTCCCACAGACCCACCAATAACCCTCGCCCTCCTCTACTCCACCACAGGGTCCGATCCAAACGACGAGCTACAGGACACCCCTACCAGCACACCTGCAAAGAGGGCCAAGACCAACGGCCAGAGACCCTCCACCTCAGCTGCACGCATCAAGACACGGCAGCAGCACAAATCAGGTGGCAGCACAGAGGAGGGAACATCAACAGGCACCCCAGCAGCCAGCATGCCCACAACACCACCACCACAGGTCCCCCCAATGGATGCCACAGAAGGCACTGCCTCCGGTGGCAGCAGCACCATAGGTGACACCCCATTGATGGCAGCATGCTCCGACACAGAAAACGGGGATGCCGAAGTCAGATCCATCCATGACCTGTCCCAATCCCCCTGTCTGTCCCATCCCGTACAACATGAGGATACCACGCAGAGGCACCCACAAGACGACGACTGGCCATCCCCCACAAGCCCTGTGGCAATGCAACATGAGGACAACAGCCCCTCTTTGACACCCCCGCAAATGGCCTTGGCCCAGCAGAGGCAACAGTCCCTCGACCAGTTGATCGAACAACAGCAGCAACTGGCCACGCTCCTCAAGGACCATGCTGATGAATGTGGGGGCACTAAGGCAGACATAGAAACATCAACTGAGACACTTAGGGCACAAATCGAGAGTAGCACCGAGAGCCTGAGAGTCCAAATGGAGAGAAGCACCGAGAGCCTGAGAGTCCAAATGGAGAGAAGCACCGAGAGCCTCAGGGGGGAACTGCATGCGACGGCCAAGGACGTATGTGCCGAACTTGCCGCAGTGCGCCGTGTGCTCACTGAGCTCTCGCAAACCCTTAGGGACATGCATGGACGTGAGCAGGCAGACACATCATCCGTTGCAAGCTCCGTCCAGGGCAGCCCCCAACGTAGATCTGGAAGGAACCTGCGCTCCACAGGCAGGGGTGCCCCTGATACCCGCAGAGGGGGCTTGCAATAGCGACAGCCCACTGACAATGAGCATCTTTGGACACTGGTGTTCGGGGGGGAGGTAGGGGGGTGGAGGGGGTGTGTTGGGCTCACTTGGGTGGCGGGTCGATAGGGTGTTCAACATGACATCACATATGCCATAAAAAGTGCACGATCAACCAATGAGATGTGTGGACATTGATCTTTGTGTACTAGGCCATCATAGGCGTACAGTCCATATTGTGCATGTCCCAGACACACGCAGTGCCACGAGTCCCGTGTCCATGTATCAGCCACCAGGCGTGAGTGCTAGAAGCATACATCAATGAGATGCTGACGAATGTCACGGGCCTCCGGTGCCTCGCAGACTCCATGAGGTGCTGCCACATCCCCACCCTCATCATGACCATCATCAGGTGCTTGCAGTTCTGCGTCAGGGGGCATGGGCACATTTCTACGTACGCACATGTTGTGGAGCATGACACATGCCATCACCATCTTTGCAACCTTCTCATGGCGGTACAGGAGTGCCCCGCCAGACCTGCTGAGGCAGCGGAAACGGCCCTTCAGTAGGCCGAATGCCTGTTCTATGACTACACGGGTACGTGAGTGGGCATGGTTGTAGTCCTCCTCATGCTGGTCCCGTGGGTTCCGGACTGGTGTGAGGAGCCATCTCTTCAGTGGATATCCAGCATCACCTGTATGTGGACGAGAAACGTATGATGTGGAATGCCATTGATACGTACGCACACCCCTCCCCCCTTCCTGCCAGGTCATTGCCAATTCACATACCCCACATCATCATGCATGTAATGAGACTCACCGAGTAGCCAGGATCTGTTCCCTGCGTGTCGCTCCATGTAGCGTGGTATTGTAGAGTTCCTCAAGACCATAGAATCATGGGTTGATCCAGGGAATCGGGCGCAACAATGTGTAATGATCCTGTTGGAGTCACACACCATTTGTACATTCAGGGAATGGAATTGTTTTCGGTTGCGGTACTGGGCCTCCATGGCATGTGGGACGACCAATTCCACATGGGTGCAGTCGATGGCACCAATGCAACCCGGTATGCCGGCAAGTGCATGGAATCCCACTTTCGTGTTTGTAATTTCCTGCTCCGAGCGTGGTAGGGAGATGTAGTCGTCTGCGTGCTGCAGGAGGGCATCGAGCACTTGCAATAGTGTCCGTGAGAACAGTGGCTGAGAAATGCCATGCAACTGTCCGACTGTGTGCTGGTAGGTGCCTGTGGCCAGGAAGTGGAGTACAGACACCACCTTCAGTAGGGGTGGGATGGCGGTTGGGCTATCTATCATGCTGACAAGGTCAGCCTGTGTCATGTCCACAATGGCGGCTATGGTGTCCCGGTCCAAACGGTAGAGGGTGTGGATCTGCTCATCAGTGAGGTTGAACGGATGTGCTCGGAGGCGTGGGATTGCGGGCTGCCTGCGTGGTGGTAGTGGCTGTGCTGGTGGGCCTTGCTGGCCCTGCCTTGCCCTCCTCCTCCTCCTGCGTCTCCTCCGTGCGGCCGGTTGTAGTTGGTGTTCGTCTTCCTCTTGGAGTTGGAGCACTTGCAGTGCTATCAGGTCCCCCAGGGCCAACATCGCGAGTCCTGCCGGTAGCATTTCGGTGTGGTTGTGGGAGGAGACTGGCTGTGCAATTCATGTGTTTTCAGGCTGTATGGCCTCCACCTGTGGAATGGTATCTTGCTATTGCTATCATGTATTTGTACCCGATGGCCGTGTTGGATTGGTTGTTATGTTCATTCGGCTATGGTCCCATTGTTTCCCATTCTATCTGTGCAGTCGCGAACAGACTTGTGAAGGGTCAGTGGAACGTAGTACTCGAGTAACGGTGGGCCCTCATGCATCACTGTACCGAGTTGCAACGACGGGCGGGGTGTCCCATTCGTGGGTGAAGGCAGTTGCCATTTTCACACACAGCCGCACTCGATGGAATAATTAGTGATTTCAAACGGCCACAGATGCCTTTCCGACGTGATGTTGCAAATGAGGAATTCGAAGGGCGGCGCTTTCGGTTTTCAGCTGGCGGCGAGGAGATGCCCACAGGTCTGACTGCAAATATAACGTTCTATTGTTCAATGTCCTTGAGACAGGGCCCATGGCGAGGGAGCAATGATTGATATGAATAGTTTGGGATGCGCATTAGCTACGTGGGCGATGAGGCCGGCCGTTCCCAAATACATGTTACTTCACAACACTGGAACTACGGGCTGGGGCACTGTGGATTTTGCAGGCTGCATAACGCACAGACTCAATGGATGTTTCTAATGTCATGTGAGTAATTATTCAGGCGTTTTGATCCCGGGATGAGGGAATGATGAATGGATGCATGGGCAGGTGATTTGATACAGAGTTTGCCATGTACAGGGCTTCTTGGGATCTATCCGCCTCCCCTACGCTATGTGATGCAGGGCTGCCATAGTGGGACCATCGTCTATCTGGCCTTGTTGAGCCCTCCCTGTCTCGAGGCGCCCTCAGACACTTGTGTCCATGCACGTTACCAATCCCATCTGATGGATTCTGTTCTGACAGACGCATGCACAGGTACACTCGTTTGTGATGGTGTTTGCACCTCGATATAGATGGTTATGAGTCGCAAGTGGTTTTGGGGTGGTGATGATCCTTTTGAGTGGGCTAGCATGCATATGGCTGTGGATTTCGTGTGATCATTGAAGTGAGTTGTTCGAATGTAGTTCTGATGGCCATTCTGTTCTTTTTCTTTTCTTTTGGTTGACAGGTATCTCCTCCCCTTTTGCCACTGCCATCTGTATGCCACTCCTGCAGATGGATTTTACTCCCGACACCTGCTGCTTCGTGTTAATCGGTGGAGCAGCATTACGATCTTATGGGACGATCGCCAATGGCCCACATGCCCTTACGCAGTACTGGTGTCTCGGAGCAACATTTCGGCCTTTCAGCTGGACTAGTGCCTCCCCATTGGGACAGCCCTGCGGTTCTGTGCGCTTCCATGTTGCCTTTTCGTACGTGAATGTGGCTCTGTGTACCATGGGGGTACAGGGCGACACACAAGTAGTGGCTGGTCATTTCTTGCGGATGCAGCCCACAATGGTGATTAGTGTTTTGGAGTTCATGGCCTGATGGCTGTATGGGCTTGGTGTCTTTGATGTGCATAAATTGCTATTCTGATTTGGCCCGTGTAGCGTTTTTCTTTGCAAGTGATGTGGCATATGCCTATTTGGGGGGCGATGTATTGTGAGGAGATCTGCATTGGGTTCCAGCTTCGGGGTTTAGTTGCGTGGTACTGTACTGGGCGCGTTTGCCTACTAAGCCCGTGAGGTCAGGGATGGGGGCTGCCTATATGACAGTTTGAATGTTGTCATGCTCAGGGGCGGGGGATTGGGTTTTGTGTAACAGATGCCGGTCAGCCAGGTGGACTGGTGGAATGATGTGATTTTCGGAATATTGCTGGGCACAGGTGCCTGTGTTTGCGTGCGTTTCTTGGTGGGGGACTGTGGTCATGTCCATTGGGATGGCTTCTGTATTCGTGCCATCTGTGACCTGCAGCTCCCATTGGCCCCTCTTGTGTTGCTTTTGTTCGTTGGCATGCATGGGTGCTTTGTACATTTCAATGGTTGCATTGTGACTTCATTGCACCTACCGGGAGTTGTACTTTGTGGGCAGGGAGCGGTGTACAGGCACTCAGTGGGGCCGTTTACGGTTGATTCGCGATGCCGTACTTCTCGCCATGGCGGAATGGTACATTCCGCCATGCCTGATGGCATTAGGTACATGTCCGCTAGGGTCGGAATTGGCGTACCGTTGCACCATGGTGGTGTTTGCGGTTTGGCATGGCGCGCGCGCGCGTGCTTGGTGCAGTTAGCGTTGGCGTTCACTACGGTGTCGCTAATGGCTTCGTACTTTGCGGTGACGGGTCATAGTCGCACCGAGCGCTATTCGATGGCGGTATTGCATTTCCGCCATCGTTTTTCGATTTCCGCCAGGGTCGTAATGAGGGCCACTGACTGTACATTAAAAATAAGAAATGCACATGCCACTGGGCACACTGTACCAAACTGATGGCAAACATTCCTTTGTGGGCTTTGCTGCAGTGGAACAAAATAGCACATCACTGAACAGTTTCAAAGAACAAGATAATGCTCAGCCCCCTGGTGTGTGTGTCTAGCTGCATACAGTCTAACCAAGCAACTTCAAACCTGTCTGTTATCATGCTTAAAGAGCGCATAATATTGTTAGCATGTCCGTGGAGTCAAGTTGCTCATTTGATGAATTTGTAATGCAAAATTAACTGTATCATTTACTCTAAAGTCAAATGGGTGCAATCAGGTAAATAAATAAATAAATAAATAAATAAATAAATAAATAAATAAATCAGCATTGTCTGCCGAGATATACAGCCCTTCTGTTGCGGCCCACTGGGGCGGATGCTTTCCTTAATTAGGCATGTGTAATGGTACCTGCATGTATTGCCCCACAGCACCTTGTTTTTCTTTTCAGTGTTCAAAACATTTTTTTTCAGCTTCCAGTGACAAACATGTGTTCAAGTCCTCACCTGCTAAGGCGAAAAAAAACAGCAATGCACATCGCTGTAAAAACATCATCAATCACGCAGTGTGAAGGCTGGAAACTCTAAAGTTTGCACTTCAATAAGTTCAATTAGCCCTGCTGACTCCACCATTAATGAACGCGATGGCTCCCCAGCGAACGCTAAGAAATGCCGTCCAGGCTTTAACCAGGCAAATGGTCTTAATTAATAATAAATAATGCTGCAAAGCAGCTAAAATATATAACCACGTTATCGCAAAAGGCACAAAGGATTACAATCAGGATGCTGCTAGAGAACAATAATGTATCCCAAAAAAGTGTTGTTTACACATCCCACATTAAAAATATGCGTTTCAAAGCTTACCGTCCAATTTCAGCATGCGGCTGTCCTCTAGTAATGTAGAACTTTTTTTTAAAACCCTGCATTGCAGCTAAATGTACAAGGACGGGGAAAAGATAGCTCTCTGTTCCTACAGTGTGGCCAAACAACAACATACTTCAAACAGGGATTTTTGGGCAGAAAGGCACGCAAATCTGTGATAATTCCATGAATCAGGATGTAAATGTTGAAAGGCTGTCCAGATTGAACCCTTGTGCGTGCAGAAAAGTGGGTCACACCAGAATCACAACGTTCCCTCCTACCACCATCTGCACAGAGCCACTCAAGCTTAGTGGGCCTGCTATTCCACAAGCAGCTCCAAACTCAGCAAGCAAATCCAAAGTAGTTTCTTTTTCAGCCAATGAAAAGTTACCAGTGAGCCTTTTTGGATAACTGTTACCTTACACCTGATTCACAAAGCCTACAACTGGAGCCAGTCTTGGGGTGCCTGGAGCAGCTTTGAGCAGGGACATCATTTCACCAAAATGCCAGGGTTAGCAGAAATGACATCACACGACCCTTGACTTCTGATGACATCACAGAAAGTGATGTAATTTGACCCCACACCGAAGTGACATCACGGGAAGCGATGGAAAACTACCTTTCACCCCTTGACAAAACAGGAAGTGGCATCACATGGCATTGCTCCTAAGTACACTATACAAATATGGTTACGATATCACTGTAATGTGATATACATTTCATACAAGAATGGATCACCATATATGTCATTAATGTCATTGTGTATAGGCCCATATTACCAAATTACTGTCAATACAAGCAGATGCCGAAAGCCAAATGATAATGATGTGTTATTATATAGCACTATAATATAGCACTTATGCTTAAGCGCTTTATATAGAACAAATATGCATACAATTTCACCCAACCTGTGTTAGTACTCATTTAATGTCCTCAGAAGAATGAAAGACTGAGTTGGCCTTGCTGGGATTCGAACCTGCAGATCTCACACACTCTGCAGCAGCAAGCGCTCAACCCACTGAGCTATCTTACTGGCTATAGTAAAATTAGCAATTACATGTCTGAATGTTCTCAAAGTCAGAAAGAAAATTACGTATGTAGTGGATACCATTAAACTGGTATATGAAATTTAACAGCAGGCCAGTTCATCTGCAGGTCTGGTATTGATATTGATATTTTCTTTCTATCACACTTGTATACAAGTGTTTCAGAGTGTGACAAGGCAAGGGAGGGGAACAGGGGAGAACAAAACAACGATCTTACTAGGCCAGGTAACATTGAGAATGTGCAAGTGCATGGGAGATGGGGAGAGGAAAAGTGCATGGAAGGGGGGAGAAGTGGAAAGTGCGAAGCAAAGGAGAAACCGATAAATAATAATAAATAAATAAATAAATAAAGGTACAATTTGGCCACATGTCAAGCCTGCGTGGATCTACTTTTCAGGCCTCAGAGGTTGGAAAAATACATACCATTGGAAGGGTTCATAATTGTGTATTAAAGAATTTAGTGTAGCACAGGGAAAGCAGCACACTCTCACAACATCCCGTTGTTTGGGCACTCGTTACCTCATGCATGCAAACAAACATCCTGAACAGCATGCCAGGGATAAAGGAAAGATAGACACATTAAAACCAGTGTATGTGCTATCGTCAAACATTTCTACACTGTACACAAGCTTTTAGGCACAAGGATTTTGTCAAGTGACCGAGGATACCGAGATGAAATGTCTTATGATGATCGTAACAGAGACAAGGGCAGAAAAAAACATGCTGTAACTGCACCTTGCGAAAAGCAATATACATAGTCCGAAATGGGTGCTTATTCTACTCTAAATGCTTTTATGAAATTTGTGTCTGCATCATGAATTTGAGGTGTTTAAGAACAGACTAAATCATTGACTCATCCCCTGAAATGTGCCTGAAATAAACCTTTGATGAGTCCAGCAATTATTGTACAGAATTACATAAAGACAAATTATGTGTTATTCCTATTCTTTCTAATTTAGGGTCACTGCTCAGTGTTAACTTGCAGAACCCTGTGTTTGTTTAAGAAGACTGAACAAGAAAGCCTGCATCTCCAGAAGCAAAAAGCCACGTGGCAATGGCCACAGTCCAGAAGCTTCCATTTAAAAACAATAAAATAATAAAGTAAAATAAAAATGTTAATATTTCTTCTTCGGGGTAGCAAGGGAGGCCACCTGGGTAGCATGGGAGAGCTCAGGGGTCGCAGCTGCGACCCCTAGTGAACCCAAAATGATGTCCCTGGCTTTGAGATTCTCATGTGCAAATCAGAATTACAATTATTTTCTCGAGGCATCTGTCAGGTGCTCCACGCATCTCCAAACTTTCTCCAGACAAAGGGGTAATTACGAGTCTGACGCAATATGTTATAATTGGCGGTAATAGAATTACTGCCATATTTACTGTTCCGCCAAATTATGTGTCGGCAGTAATACCATTGACCGTAATTCCGCTGACTGTATTACATTTGTGTAATTAGTCTGCAAAATTACCGCCGAAAACACTGAAGCTGTATTATCGTCCTATTACAGGGCAGTAATGCTGCCGAAATTCAGAGGTAATTTTGCCGAAAGAACAGCAAAGTTACCTCCACCTTGCAGGTGAAGGTACATCCATACAGGTGTCACAAATGAAGCCACAGGTGCACCCAATCAACTCAAGATTCCTACATAAGGCACACCCCTTCCCCAAATACAGTTTCCAACACCATGCAGCCACTAGCTATTACAGCCTGGGGTATGCAGCCAACTCATGCTGCACATGGAACTACAGAGGCAGGAAAAACAGCCCAGGGCACAGGGTGTAGGGGTGTAGGGGAGGAGGAGGAGGAGGAGGAGGAGGAGAAGATGATTTCATATAAGGCGAGCAGCAATACCCAGGGTCAGGCCCTCACTATGAACCCTCACGTATATCCAGCTGGTAACCCTGTCCCGGCCCACCAGGCAGACCATAGGTGAACTGCTCACCATAATCCAGGAGGACATTGAGAGCAGGATTAACATCAGGGCAGCTGTGCCCTCTGCTGCTAAAGCTAGTGTCTGTCCTGAAATTACTGGGAACTAGCATCCTTTAGCCCTCCATAGTCATGCTGCACGGCCTGTCAATAGCCAGCATTTTCCATTGTGCGTATACTAGTGCTGGAAGCCCTCCTGTGCCATGTGTCATGATATATCTCTCTTCCCACCATCCTAGTGCAGGAGCATGCCATGAAGGCATGGTTGCATGCTACGCCACACATGCCAAATCTCTTTGCAGCCAGGGACTGCACCCATGTGGCATTGGTGGTCCCCTAGGAACATGAACTGGTGTACTGCAACAGGATGTACTACCACTCACTGAACATCCAGGTGACCTGCGACTCAGACCTCTACATCCCACACTGCTGTGCCCGCTTCATGGGTTCCACCCACAATGCCATGGTCCTACGCACTAGTACACCTCCTGGATGCGTGCAGAAGCACAGAGGACGACAGACGTGGATAGTGGGTGAGTACAAGTGCCATCACCAAATGTCAATGTGCTGCCCTGCAGAAATGCATATGGGGGGCATGTGCATGTGCTTAATAGCAAAATGCATGCCTTGACAAGGCCATGTACATGCCAGACTTGCCCTCTTACTTCATAAATGAAACACTACAACCCACATGGTAAAAATGATGGGGTGACTTTGAACGCCCACCTTCACATTAAGCAACCAGTTTGTAAGGTTCGATGATCAGGTACTTATGCCGCATTTCTTAGGAGAGAAAGAGGTAACAACCCCAAACCTCTGTTAGAGATTATATTGAATTGAAGCTCTCCTTGTTGCAAATGCAACAAGCTTGGTCAACGGTTTGATCCAAAATTATTATTTATTGTTTCCACAACTACTTTTGTGTTTTAATGAATCATTTCAAGTGGAATGCCCTTTTATGGTGACACGTGTTTCGGCACACCTTTAGTGCCTTTATCAAACCAGGGCAAATTGTGACAAAAAGAATTGTTATAACATAAATCGTAATCCCATGTTGTTGCAAAACAAATAATCACAGAGAAGTGAGAATCAAATGAAAAAAGCAATTCAAATTTCATAATCCAAACATTGTCAAATTTCATGATATTACATGTTAGAAAAAATATATATAAAGAAAGAAAGAGAAAATATGGGAGGGGGATTGGGTAAGGAATTTTGAGGAAAAGAGAATAACATCATAATTAATCATTTGTTAAACCGTCTTAATTTAACTTGATGCGTTTTTTTCTCTCTGTTTACTATGTCCATGTGAAAATAAATAATTATCTTGCGATTATTGTTATCAAATGCCTTTGAACAATTTCTCGATTACTCTCTTCAAATACTATATGGTCTAATATTTTGTAATATTGCCAGATTGATGCTTGAAATATCAAGACCAAAGATCAATGTGCCCTTATGTTTTGTGCTGTGCATAGAGTTGGTATGTGACAATGGATGTTGAAATTACCTGAGTACTTGGTACATATGTGCTTATTCCATCTGTACTTGCTGTAATAACCGGGTTAAATCCCTGATGAAAAATATAATCCTGAATTAGTTATACTTATTCACTGCAATCCCTTGATTGTCCCTATTGTATTAAGATGCTGCAAATTAGATCGAATAAACCTACCATGGTTACTAATGCCATGTTTGTTTAACCATAAATGTTAGGATCATAACGAAAAACCTGTAATATGCTTGCAAAGACATGTTTGCATCCACAGATGCCTCTGGAGGTGGCCTACAATGATGCACACAGCAGCACCCAGCTCTGTATTGAGCAAACTGTTGGCCTCCTGTAGTTCAGTTTAAACTGCAAGGACCGTACCGCAGGGGCACTTTTGTAGAGGCCTGAAAAGGTTGGCACAATTGGGCTGATCTGTTTATTTATTATTTTATTTAATGTTTACATTTGTAAAGCACCTAAACCCGAGGGCATCAGTGTGCTGTTATGAAAACCAGTTACACACAGAAACATCAGAAAATGTGGTGTGTTGCAGGATACTCTCAATGCACAAAAGTCATTTAAGTAGATTACTTAACCATGTACACCAGCGGAGGGTAAGAAAAAAGTTAGATGGAGGAAGGAGTGACGCTTAGGTCACATTTTTAGGGCGTTGTGGAAAGGCCAGTATGATTCCTCTGCTCTTAGGGCAGGAGCGAGGGCATTCCAGTGGTGTACTGCCACTGTGGGGAAGCTAAAACCTCCACCTCTGACTTTTTAAAATATCAGTGGAACGAGGCGGCGAGGGTTGATAGACCTTACCGGTCTGGTAAACTTGGTTCTCAAAATGTTTTGAGACTGGCATTCCGGGGCAGTGTTAGAAAGACTTTTGTGAATGATGGAGAGTGTTTTGAAAATAATTATTTCTCGAATTGGGAACCAGTGAGCCTCTTTTCTTGCTGCTGAGATGTGATCTCTTTTTGGAATGTTGAGCGCTGCACGTAGGGCATTGTTTTGGATTACCTGCACATTGTTAATGTTCTGGTTTGAAGTCCCTGCCAAGAGGACGTTGCAGCAGTCCAATCTAGCCCCAATGACTACTCTGGTGATGTTGAGGCATTAATGAGTTTGGCTGTGTAGGCAGCTGAAGAGGTAATTGCATACACTTGTCTGGTAAGGGAGCTGAGACAGGGATGTGAATACCATCTATCATGAAGGCTGTGTATTGGGCATTGAGCATTTTGAGCAAGACCGGTGACCCCAGCAATAGCATATCTATCTTGTCATCATTAAGGCATAGGTAGTTTGTGGCCATCTAAGCTTGGATTGTAGAGTATATTTTTTTGTTGATGAGGAGGGAGTCTACGTTATAAATGCTTGATAATGGGAGGAAGATTTGGGTGTCATCAGCATAGTTGGTGTAGAATATGCCGATGAAGTCCAGGAGGTTGAAGAGGGGTTTGGTCAAAATGTTGTAGGAGGAGACACAAGAACCTTATGGGACACCACAATGAATAGGTATTGGTGAGGCACAGGCAGTGTCTGAGAAGACTCTCATGGATTTTGTAGCATGAAGCACAGGACAGAAATGATTATATAAATATCCTTGAAGGTTTATTAGAGTATGAGATACGTTAAATATTAAATATAAGTATATATAATGGGGAATAGGGAAGAAGTCTCTGAGGGAGCTGCTTCAGTATCTCCAACCGTCCTCTTAGTGTCCACATTCCACCTCCATATTCTCCTTCTAGAATCCCTGTGGATTCCACATCAGTGTAGCATAAGATGCACCATGCTACACATCCCCTTTCTTTCCAAACAAGTCTTCACTCTCCATAGTACATTAATCTCCATAGTACATTAATCGTTCCGGTCTTTGGTATCTTCTCCCGAACCTTGACACCGGAAGCTGTGTTACATTCAATGCATGTATGGAGTTCATTGGTAAGGAAAATTTCTGATTCTCTCTACTGTCACCAACATCACTTTTGTCACCACTTTTGTCTACACCTTCACCATCACCCTTACCATTCAGTCCCATAACTCTTCCATTATTCCATACTCTTCCATCACTTGTTCTTATGGCATGCTTAAACACCTCAATAACTTGCATGGGATCAGACCACTCAATGCCTCTCACTCTCAAAGCTTCCGGAAGCTTCACTCTCACCAAACACCCTACTTTAAGTGTTTCATTACACCTAAATCTCTTCTTGTCATACCCTGCTTTATTTCTGAATTATCTCTGCTTAATCATATCTATAGCATTACTAGTTCCAACTCCCATATTTATCACTTCACCCATCCATCCAGGACAAAGCTAACTGATTGCCTTTCTACTCCTGCTCAATTCAAATAGTAATATACCTGTAGAACTGTGCGGAGTAAATCTGTGTGCCATAATGACATTACTGACCGCTTCCTTCCAGCGCATACCATTGGCCCATGCCCACCTAATGGCATCCTTAAGAATCCTGTTGTACCTTTCAACCACTCCATTGGTTTGTGGGTGATAGACTGCATTGGTCACATGCTTAATCGATCTCTTTTCTAAATAATCTTCCATCTCTCTCGAGACGAATTGGGGCCCATTATCAGATAGGATAACTCCTGGATATCCTTCCCTACCACATACCTCTTCCATGAAATTAATAATGTTTTTAGTTGTGACACTAGGCATCATCTTTACCTCTGCCCATCTTGTTAAAATGTCAATCATAACCACACAAAACGTTTGACTGCCTTCACTCCATATGGGACCCATAATGTCAATTCCAACTTTCAACCACGGTCTGCTCGGCACATCAGTCATAACCATCGGGTACTGACTACTCACACAACCCTTATCAGACTTATTACAAAGGATACAGTTTCTTATGACACTCTCGATTTCTGCATCTCATCCTGGCCACCAGCATGTATTTCTTATCCTGGATTTTGTCTTGGAAATGCCTTGGTGGCCTTCATGACCTAGATCAATTATTTTCTTCCTTAGATCTTCAGGTGGAATTAATCTATCTCCTCTGAGCAAATATCCATCTTGTACACTCAACTCATCGCTGACACTCCACAGTCCTTGCACATCTGCCTCCTCGATCTTATTGAGGGGAACATGTTTCCTGTTTATATTTTCCATCATGAAACTGCAACTTTGCATCTTTACTCATTCCTTCAAACCATTCTTCCTTGGCGACAGCTGTGTCCTGTAACACACATATCATTTCCTGTTGATTCTCTTCACCATTACTTCCACTGTCCTCTTGGTTATTCGTAAGTCTAGATAAACAGTCTGCAACATAATTCCTCACTCCTGGAATATACTTGACCACTGCATTGAACTCCTGCATTCTATGTACCCATCTCTGTATCCTTGCCGATAATTTGTCCAGTCCTTTGTTCATGAATAGTTCTACAAGTGGTTTGTGGTCTGTGTTTACTTCAAATTGTGTTCCCCAGACAAAACTCCTGAACTTGTCTACTGCCCAGATAATGGCTAGAGCCTCCTTTTCAATAGTCGCATACAACTTTTCTGCTCCTTTTAACAGCCTCGAGGCAAACACAATTATCTTTTCCTCTCCATTATGCAGTTGCGCCAATACCGCACCTAGGCCCACATTACTGGCATCCGTTGTTATTACTGTTTGCTGTCCCCTTATAAAAATTCTTAAGTGCCGGTGCAGTTGTAAGAGCATTCTTTATGTAATTGAATTCTTTCTCACACTCTTCATTCCACTCATATTTGACATTCAGCCTGGTGAGATCCCTCAATGCAGCCGTATGATCAGCAAACTTTCTAACATATTTAGAGTAATACTCAGCCATTCCCAGGAATGTTCTCAGTTCTTCTTTGTTGCCAGGTTTAGCCATATCATTAATTGCAGACATCAAGTCCGGCTTGGGTGTAATTCCATGCTCCGATATAACATGGCCTAAATATTCAATTTGCTTCCTGTAAATCTTTGATTTCTCTCTGCTCAATGTCATGCCCATCTTATGAAATTTCCTTAATGCTCCATCCAGAATCCTATCATGCTCTACTTGATCCTCAGCAAATATGAGAATGTCATCTTGAAAAAATATAATGCCCTTATCACCATCAAATATGTGATGCATGGTCTTCTGAAACACAGAAGCTGCTGATATAAGGCCAAACGGCATCCTCTTATATTGGTACAAACCCTCCGGGGTTATGAACGCTGTCAAATGTCTTGAGTCCCTGTGCAAACAAATCTGATGATATGCTGAAGTGAGGTCAAGAGTTGAAAACACTTTCGCTGGCCCCATCGTTGATAACAACTCATGAATGTTGGGAAGCGGATGTCTCTCTGGGATGATGCACTTGTTCAGTTCTCAGAGGTCGATACATACTCTCACCTTTCCAGAGCTCTTCCTCACCACAACTAACGGTGATACCCACTCCGAAGCATACATCTTTTCAATTATACCCTGTTCTTCCAGTTTCTTCAATTCACTTTTGTCCTCATCTCTCATTGCTAAAGGCACATTTCTAAGTTTCTGTGCAACTGGAGTACAATCATTTCTGAGCTGTATTTTGTGCGTAATTCCTTTTGCACAGCCTATTTCATCCTTGAACACCTCCTTCTTCACTGCCTCTGTAGACATCTCATTGGATTCAATCACATAAACAGACTCCTCAGCACTAGCATCCAATCTAACTTTCAACCATGCCTGATGCGTTCAGCTGAGTAGAGGCGTTGCTCCTCTTCTTGATACATAAACTTTCCCTTTTGTAACTCTATCTTTGAAGGCCAACTTCGCCTCAAACCATCCAACAATATCTATCTTCACACCTCCATAAGCACTTGGGCTAATGTCTGATTCATTAAGCCATCTGGGACCAATTTTCCTCCAGATCATTTCAGGCAACAACGTATATTCCGCTCCCGAATCAGTCATCATTCTCACTGGCATATCATTTATCATTATGATAGTCTTTGGACTCTCCAGTTCCATGCCATTCACTGTGTCGCTGACGGAAAATACACATTCCTCCTCCTCAAATTCTTCTGCACTACCAATCCAGTTCATGCTTGCCTTGTCCATTCTACAGCATTTGGCCATGTGGCCCTTACCATTACAGTTCTTGCATATGATATGTATAGCTGGACACTCAGGACTGTTAGCCCAGTGCATGGGTCTGTCACACCTAAAGCACATCCTGATTCTTCCTCTACCTCTCTGACACATTTGAGGGCATCTATTACTCGTGAAATGTCCTCTGTTGTAACTGCCATAACCACGTGCAAATCCTCTGCCTCTCCTATCACTACTGTAATTTGTATGTGCCCTGTATTCTAGGTTCGTCTTTCCGTCTCACCACAGCATTTTGATTATTTAAATTGTCACCTTTCGCCACTTGGATTGCATTAATAGGACTTTCAGGCTTATTTTCAGATTTTACAGTAGTGCTTTTCACCCTTTCTTCTAGTGTTTTGACACAATTCTCCATATGCTCAACCTCTTTGGCTATGCGTAGTACCATATCCAAATCAGGATCATCTTCGGCCCATTGTCTCTCCCTGATTTTAGTACTATTGCACTCCAACATAAATTGATCTCTAAGCCTCTCATCAAGTTGTGGTCCAAATTTTCACTTCTTTTCCAGTTTCCTCAGAACCGTTATAAACTGCTCCACACTCTCTCCACTTTCTTGCAACCTCTTGCCGAACTTATACCTTTCCAAAATTGTACTTAGTTTCTTTTCATAGTGTCTATTCAATTTTGCAATGCACTTTTCGTATTCATTCAAATCGCCATCATCATCATCAGGTATATTTGGCAGGTCCTCATACTTTTCCTGACCTGCTGGTCCCAAACAGTGGAGCAATAGTGATTTCCTTTTCTACACACTGTAGTTCGTTCCACAGACCACCAAAGCATAATGCTCAAACGACTTCAACCATCTCTTCCATGGCAAATTGGGTTCCCCAGCTTCCAGCAAAAACATAGCCGGTGGTGGGACAGTGTGCATTGTCATATTGGCAGCTTGAGCTCGGTCACCTGCTCCTCTGTCCCCAATTTTTGCCACAGAAACCATAACAAAAGAACTGTATGGCTCTCATATACACCCTTGTGGATCACATCTAACTCAATCCTTTGTTCATCTGAGATACAGTTGTATCTTGCAACGTCGTTTATTATTGCTATTTTTATAATAACCACTGTGTCAGTACTGCAACGAGTAGGAGCAGGAGCAATCCGACTAATCCTCACAAAAAAAAATTGTTTATTTTAAATAACCCAAAAGAAGCGTATTCATTGGGCTGTCCCGATAAATAATGTTCGCTTATTTACTCTCCTTTATTTTTTTACTCTTTGACAAATCGGTGCAGACACTACGAGTGCTGTAACTGCAACGCTCCGTTAACCAACACAAAATGGCCGCCCAAGTGTGACGTGCGTCACGACATCACAGGTCCTTTCCTCCATAGCGCTAGCATACTCTGCACTGCGAGCTCGCGATCGGCTCAAAAGCAGTGTTTACATTCGCATGCAGCTCGAGATGCTCGCGCGTACTATGAAAATGAAACTGTGAGTCCACACGAGCATATATACGATTGATTGGTGGCCTGTCAACTGCAGAGTAGCCCGCTGAAATTTCTTTAAATATGCATGGGGGCAGGGTTCCTTCAAGCTCACCTGGAGGTTTCAGTCTTTTCCCTCACCCAGGTGATCGAAGTTCCAAACTTCCTCGTTGCCAATTGTAGCATGAAGCACAGGACAGAAATGATTATATAAATATCCTTGAAGGTTTATTAGAGTATGAGATACGTTAAATATTAAATATAAGTATCTATAATGGGCAGGGGAGTTGTTAGGTCTGGAAAAGACCCGGGGCTAAGCTGATGTCGGAACTGTTGGGACTGGGGGCTAGCTAGTCTTTTGGCTGTAGCTCCTGAGATTCTATCCGGGGCTACAACCAAAAGATCAGGGGCTATAGCCTCCTTAGCACCCCCCCCTAGCAACGCCCCTGATAATGGGGAATAGGGAAGGAATCTCTGGAGGGAGCTGCTTCAGTATCTCCAACCGTCCTCTTAGTGTCCACATTCCACCTCCATATTCTCCTTCTAGAATCCTTGTGGATTCCACATCAGTGTAGCATAAGATGCACCATGCTACAGATTTTCCTTCCAAGATGGAGGCTAGCCAGGTCGAGGCTTCAAGGGAGAAGTTGTCAGTGGCCATAAGATGTTGACATAGAGTTTTATGGTCCACCAGGTCAAAGGCAGCCGAGAGATGCAGGAAGAGTAGGAGGGCTGCCTTGTCTTCATCTCTGAAGCTGGTTTTTCAGGTCTAGAAATGCTGATTCTGTACAATGTGCTGGCCGGAAGACTGATTGGCACATCCCTGTGGTGTTGTTGGATTCTAGTAATGATCGTATTTGATTGTAGGCTGCCCTATCCAAAATCTTTAGCAGGAACGGGACTGTTGTGATGGGGCTGTGATTATTAGATGGATCAAGGAAGGTCTTTTTCAGTAATTCAAATAACCCAACATTCTATTAGGCTGGCCAGGACCTGGCTCGAGGAGAAGGAGGAATTGATGAAGGCATTGATGAATCTAGTAATGAATGGGACTAGGGCTTCCGAACAACATTTGAAGATGTTGGCAGGGCAGATGTCTCCTTTACATGTAGGGGGTTTGAGCTTTCTAAGTATGTTGGCAGTTTATATTTTCAACACTTCTCTAAAATGGAAGGAAGGCGTGATTTGCGGTTTAGCAGAAGAAATGTGTGGAGTAGGTGTGTGTTGATAAGGGTTTATTTCCTTTCTATTTTCTGTTGTAGGGAGGTAATTTTAAATTGCATAACATTCTGGATATTTATGCCCCAATTCTCATCTATGGTGATAGTAGTATGGGGGGTGGACAGCGTCTCTAATTCTCTAAGGATTCTTAACATTTCTTGGGATTTTAACTGGCATTCATTATTGTAATCTGTTGCTTTGGCTTAAAAAATGGCCTGTTTATATTCTTGGGCAATCATGCTGAAATAGGCTTTCGCCTGTTCTGTTGGGACCTTTCTCCAAATGGCTTCTGCTTGTCTTTTTCTCAGATGTAAGGCCTGCAGGTCGGGGGTAAACAAAGAGTTGATGTGACCAACTGGTTCCTCCTGGGTGTTAAGGGAGCCACCATGTTTATTGCCTTGGTCAAGGTGTTCAAATAGATATCTGCTAGGGTTTTATAGATCTACAGAGTCTAAGTTCTCCGGTAGGAGTTGTGTGAGATGGGGGGGTAAATAGAGTCTTTGGACATTTTCTGGATACTATGTGACATGGTAGGAGCCATGGCTGGAAGGGCGGGTGGGCGGCTGCTGTTTCAGGGGCAGGAAAGTGAGTGTCAAGATATGGTGATCTGACCATGGGCAAGGTGTGTTAGAGGTGATTGAGATCTGGCAATTCAGTTCAGCTACCCAGATCAACTACCCAGTCCAGGGTTCTACCCTTATTGTGGGTTGGAGCTGAGACACAATGTTTAAAGCCGAGGTCAGAGAGTGTGTTAGCGACAGCTGTGGCAGAGATGTCTAAGAGGCTGCCTCAATAAGGGGATGATCGCCTGCTTTCTCATGGCCAGATGATATGGCACAGTAAGACAAAATGCTAAAGATTTTCAACTGCTGATTTGCAACAAGGGCATTCTGAGTCCTGCACAGATCCTTGCCAACTAGCTGTGTTGGCTTTCAGCAGTAGAAGATCAAATTGAGCTCTCATTACGATCCATCGATCTACTGGCTTATTACTGTGCATCAAGTAGGGTTGTATGGAGTTCACATTGGTCACAATGGCATGTTTCCGATTTTAAACCAATAAGAGCTTGCTCGATTCCAAACTTTCCTTAACCAGAGAGCAAACTTTATTTTTATGGGCATTCCTTCCACCCTGGCTCAGCAGATCCACCGGTGGAAAGAGGCTTAGAGCAGAGCAGTGGTCGAAGTGGGCGGGAGCGGTCGGGAGTGGTGCTCCTCTACTTCTTTTAATTAAGTCTTACCGTTCCTATACTTTTATTTTAAAAAGAAACCGTTCCGGAATGGTTCCATTTTAAAATTGAAGTGTAGCAAGAAGTTAAAACTTGCACTTTCAGTGCACTACACTGGATGTTCCTTTAAAGAGCAGGCGCATGTGTTTTGGGGTTTGTATTGTGCATGGGAGGGACCATGGCGACGAGGTTTGTGGGGAGCGGTGCAGGCCAGCAGGAAACATAGTTCCACTACGTCTTTTCGTACACTGCGACCACTGGGCAGAGTGGGTCGTACAACCCTGAATGAACTTTAGCCATGGAATATTATTCCAGGCATCTTTCCGAACAAAGTCATAGATGATATCCTGAGTTACCCTTTCCCAAGGGTTTGACCAAATGCTAAGCCAGTGTACTAAAGGTGCCTGGTACCATTCATCTGCCAGATATTTTGCCCCAAGCTTGGCATGCACAGCGAGCATATCATCCGTATTCCTAGCAAGGGAAAGGGTTTGTTGCCCACACATGGATAATCAGCATTTGAGTCTACCAATGCTTGATAGAGACCATGTATATATAGTGTAAAACTAATGGGACCCAGGGCACATCCCTGTCGCACTCCTGTGTTGACCTAAACAAATCTAGTACATTGACCCTGCTCCCCAAAGCGGACACATGCCTTGGTGCCTCCATGAATCAATTGCAGGACCCACAAAATCCCAGTGGGACAACCCATTGACCCAAGCAAAGTCCAGGGTGTATCTCTGTTCACCTTGTCGAAAGCAGTGCTTAGAACCATGAATGGCAAATAAATTGTTTTGCCCTTTCCATACACAGATTGGGCCCCCACCAAATATAAATGCAGGGCTTTATCACAGATCTCCACAGCAGGTCTAAAGACATATTGAATGTCAGAGAGCGCTGAATTCAATAGAATCCATGCCTCAATGCAAACCCAATACTGTACAGCAAAAGATTTTAAATGATGTTTCCCAAAGTGATATCAGTCTATACACCAGCAGACCTTTAGGGTTACCTTTCTTAAAAATAGGGTCACTAATAGCACTTTTCAAAAACAGCAGGAATTCCTCTGTTTCTAAGAATGCATTAAAACAAGTTGTCAGCAGTGGGCCCATAAATCCACCGGCACTTTGTAGAGAACTGCTGGACTGCATCTGGCCCCGGGTCCCAATTGCATGCTTGCTGAACAATCACATCCTCAACTTCATTCACTGAAACATAAAAGAGAGCACCATGCTCCCCATAAATAGTATGTGCTACAGGACCCACATATCAGGAAGATAAATGTTCCACCAAGCCTTTGCCTCCACATGCACTTCTGCAGGATATGCAATCTCCGATAAGGAGGTCCCAGTGCAACAAATTCCCAAAAGATTTTTGTGTCATTGGAAGAGATAGTTAAGAATAAGTTCCCCCACACCTGTTTTTCCATGGTGTCTCTCCTATTCTGTACGGCCGCCTTATATGCAGCTCTAGTCCTAATCATTTCCCCCCTCAGGCTATATTTTTCCATCAGGACTTCAAGCAGTTTTCTTTTAAATATTTTACACTCATCATTAAACCAACTCTTCGCCCTACTCTTTTTACGAATAAAATCATGCTGAAAATTGATGATGTCCCCATCAATTCTATGAATTTTTTACCCACAAATTCAGGGGGTGTGGAGTCATCCAGGATTAGGAGAAGCAAATACAAATTAGAGGACACTGATGGAGGGTCGCAGAGTCCTGCTTGGCCCATTTAATTCTTCTCCTGCAATGTGGATTGACCTCACCAAAGTTTACATGCACAAAGGTGATCGAGATCAGCTGGGGCGCATTCCCACATGATCCATAATCTAATTGGAAACTGATCACTGCACTGGTCTTGTATTACCTCAAAATCTTTTATCATATGCCAATGGTGTACAGGCATAAAGAAATAATCAATGGTTGATGACCTCTTGGTATTTCTAAATATGGCTAGCCCTGGGACATCCAGTGCTACATGACCATTCAGGGAGCACTGACCCCATTCTAAGAGCCACAATCCAACTTGTAACCCCTTAGCGCACATATGTGCGTCCAACATCTGTGTCTATGCAACTCGATATGCAACATCCTTGGATTCATCATGGAGGTCCCCAGGAGGTCTACCACCCAAATTGATATTAAAATCACCCCCAACCACTAACACTGTGTGCCAATCTAGCTTGTCAAGCACACTCCCTTCCAACAAATCTTTACCTTGTTTATTCAATTCAGAGATATGGGGGTCTTATAAAAGTTAATAATCAACAATTTTTTTGCCTTGAGTCGGGACTACTTCAAGTAGTTGTATATAATTTGAGTGGGTATCTTTTAACTTAATGTTATAATTCAAGGATGCCTTTATCAGCATGGTTAGACCCCCAAAGCAACACCCTCTTTTATTCTTACATGCAGGGACTGAGAACAACACACACCCATCCAACAGTAACACCTTGATGATCCATGTTTACTGTAGTAGGATATCATCATATTGTTTAAAAACATCAATGTATCCTGGTCCCTGAATTTAGTTATTGCCCCTGCTATATTCAAACTCTGGATGGACAGTGTATATGCCCTAGATGGTTGTGAATATGGCTGGTGCCCCCTAATGTTAGATGCTGGTGGAATTTGAGTTTACTCCTCAGATCGAGCAATCTCCAGTCAGTCCAGTTCCTTGATGTTGAGGATTATGAACTGATTGGAGGTTATAACCAGTCCCTCCTGCCTGATGACTTGTTGGATTTTGGGGGTTCGTTTTACTGACAGCAGCCCACCCAGTCTCTGTACCCAACATTATTGCGGGCCATCAATCTTTTGTCAGCCCTGCCAACCCCTTTGTAGACATGGGTTATCTAGGCCTCTGTTGCAATGGATAAAAAAAGCCAAGAGGGACACATTTACTTTTGTGGGTTTGGCTATAAGATCATTTGCCTCCAGAATTAGGTGCAGTGACCAAGGAGCTTAATAATGCTGGGGTAGCCATAATGACAAGCACACACTACCCAGTCAGTGTTTTCACCATGCAACCAACCCATGACACCCTTCTGGCCATTAAAACGGACCTAGGATTCATTTTAGGGCCAACCACATGGGTATTAATCCAATGGCTCGCCTTGTTAATCAAGGAAACAGTTAATTCTTCTTGTTCACCCACAAGTACTGAGATGTCAACAATAGCTCCAACTAGGGTGGGCTGTGGCAGGTTGGTGATCAATAACTACCTGCTTCCCCAGCGGCCCTATACTTGGTCCATTCAAGGTTGGCTTTAAGCTGATTGATGGCTGAGCCATACTGTGTGGGCATAGGTCAGCTTTGACACAGAGCGGGTTTATATTAGGGTTTGTTGTTTCCTTCCCACTACATCCAGCGGTTGTCTGCTGCCTGTAAGAGGTTATTGCCTGACTGTAAGTGGCATTAACAAACCTCGAAATGACCAGTTTTAACCCCACTAAGTTCTTTTTTCTCTCCCTAATAATATCATCCATCATTCCAAAAGAGGTCAAGAATTAGTTTTTTGAGTGTATGTTATCTATTAGGGGAGATCATTTCCTATCCAAGAGTTCTTCTAGGAGCTTGATGTCACTACACACAGAGGAAGAATTTGCATAAATAGATGTACTCAGGGATACAGATAAAACTTCTTCCTCTTCTATGTTTCCCTTTTCCTGCACCAACTGGCCCAATTGACCTATGGGGGTAAGTATACAGGCAGGTAGGTGTATGGTATGCAATGTCTCTATGGTTCCTTCTAAATCCCCCTGGGATACTAGCTCCTTGCAACCAGTATTTACCAAAGAAGGGCCAACAATGGTGCCGGATAGGACATTCCCCACCCCTGCTCCACATTGTGAGGCTGCTTCAATAGCCCTCTCTGTAACTAAAATGCTTTCCTCAATTTTGCCTGCCATTTGTTTTAAATACACATCTAGAGTAGATTGTGGTCCTGTATCATTATTTTTCCCTTGGTTGTTCTGTATGTTTTTGGATTTTTTTAACATTCCTGTCGGCTGACTGATCATCTTTCGCTTTGCGTTTAACCATTGTTCCACAAATAAATACAATAAAACTTTAACAGCAGGTCTGTTGTCCAATTAATAATATGTATAAAACAAATAAATCTTAACAAGTGCATAAACACCTTAATATTGCTGCATGGTAATATCAGTATTAAATGTTCAAAGTTCAAAATTCAAACCAATTAATAAAATCAGATGAATCTTAAAAAGATAAATCACCTCCAAAATGCTTGTAAAATAAAGTCAATGTTCAATGCCTGCAAGAAAGGAAAATGGATTCAGAGCAACACGGCAAGGAATGACCAAGCCTGCAAGGCATATATTTAAAATACAGTCAGGTCGAGTGCATGAGACACGCCCAACTAGCTCAAGAGGCTGACTTAGGCCGACTCCACCCTCAGCCACTCCACTCCAGACACTCCACCAAATAGAGCAACCTGCTCTACTGACCTTTGAAAGGTTTCCTTCCTTCACTTGTACTGAAAAGGTGGAGCAGTAACCAAGTGCTGATGCATGAAGGCAGACTGAGTCTGATGTATAATCTCCCCAGTATATCTGTCCAATCGATTCATCAGAATCTTTGTAAAACTCTTCAAGTCAACATTAAGCAGCGATATTGGATGATAATTGCCACATTTAGTATGATACTTATCTAGTTTTGGAATCAAAGTAATAAGGGCTTCCCGCATAGAAGGACATTATCCACCTCCCTCTAGTATAACATTGAATAATTGACACATAAAACGGGACAGTTGATTCTAAAAGACTTTGTAAAATTATGCTGGTAGACCATCTAACCCTGGAGATTTACCAATTTGTAATTGCGAAATTGCCGTTGAAACTTTTGGGTCTGTAATCCTCGCCTCCGAAGCCATTTTACTGTCATTAGTCAATGTAGGTTAGTCTATCATTTGAGAAAGGTAATCCATGTAAACTGTAACCAAGCAAGCTCACTGTAACAGCGCTGCGCTGCCCGTGGGCCGTTTTGCGCTTTATAAATTCGATTAAATAAATAAAATATCCTGGTATTGTGGTGAAACCTTCTCTTCATATAAATTCGAATAGTTGGCAATTGGTTATTCGCATACTCACCATGGTCTGCAGGAGTTATGGCACCAACCTTGCTTACACCCACGCCCTGCAGGCCAGCCACGTGGAGGATGGAACTGACTGTTTCCTTGTATGTGGGGGCTCAACTGTGCCTCTGCCTGTGGCTTATGTGTCCCTTTGGTTTTGTGCCAGCAGTGAGTGTACCCTAGCTTTGAAGTTGTTCCACCTCTTTTTGATTTTCTCAATGTCTCTGGGTACTGTGTCTACTTCCAACAGCTTGTCCTACACTCCTTTCCAGATAGCAGACAGATTTTACTCTGGGCCCCATACATCTCCTCCGAATGGTCCACAACCTCCTCCGCCAACACTGTGAGGCCAGCTTTTGTAAACCTTGGCTTTCTAAGATGCAGTTCTGGGACTTTGCTTTTGCCCTTTTCCCTAGACATTTACCAACCTCTTTCACCCTTGGATGGCTCAGGAAATGGGTGATTTTTAATGCATTGGCCCACATTACAACACCGGCACTAAACCATGGTGCTATTAGCACCATGGTTGCTGCCGGTATTGTAACGAGTCCACCATGGTGAAATGGGGAAGTACCACCCCATTCCAAGGTTGGCGGGATGGTACTTCCCCATTTCACCATGGCCCTTCCCCATTCCCATTTTTGCCCCATAGGGCATAATGGGTATGGGGAAAGGCGGTAATTACGGTACCCCAAATTGCAGTACCGTAAATATCGCCAGGGTCCCTTTGCGGGTCCCTGCAATAACGGCTGGTTCCAGCCGCCATTATGGGATTTGGGCGCTAAGGGATTCCCGGTACCGGTACCCTTAACGGTACTGGTAATCCCTTAGCGCCAGGGTCGTAATGACCCCCATAGTGTTTTTCAAGATGGACACCGTGCAGCTTCCCATTTCCTTCATAATACTATTTCCACCAGTGCTGATTCCTCCAATATTCGGCAGGATTACCATTCAATTACTGGCGGAATTACTACTTGGTAATGGATTATGGTGATATGGTTGATACGCACACTCGTCCACTTGTAATGTGGTGGTAATTCCGCCAGACGTATTGGCAGTAACGGAAATACTGCCAAACTCATAATGAGGCTCTTTATTCAGTTTGCAAATGCAAACATTCAATAAAACATTGTTCAGCAAAGGTTACATGAGTTTTTTCATTACTTGTATTAGCTAAACAGTTCATTTTTGTGGTGAGATTACATCATAGATGTATGTGAGCTGAGTCCAAATACAGGGTAGTTCTTTGATAGGATATTGAGAGGTCGCATAATTGAGTTACTCACTTAAATAAATTAGCATCAAAATAATTTCTATCTCTACTGTCTTCTTCTACTCTTACAATGTCATTGTGCTCTTCTACAAATAATTCTGACGGTACAGGTATTCTTTTTATGACAAGATTACAAATCATGCATTGCATGATGAGAATTTGGAAGTCTTTGGGCCTCATTACACGGTAGGCGGTAGGGGTTTACTGGTACCGGTAAAGGCACCGGTACTGGTAAACCCCTACCGCCTTACTACGAGTTCCCTTTGCAGGACCCGACTTTAACGGCTAGTTTTACCAGCTGTTAAAGTTGGGTGCCGCAAAGGGACCTCGGAGCTAATTACTGTACCGCAATTTGCGGTACCGTAATTAGCACCTTCCCCATTCCCATTATGCCCTATGGGGGCAAGAATGGGAATGGGGAAGAGCCTTGGTGAATGGGGAATTACCGCCCCCGCTCACCTTGGAGTAGGGCGGTAATTCCGCCATCCACCAAAGCGCACACAGTAAAATACCGGCGGCAACCATGGTGCTAATAGCGCCATGGTTCCCGCCTACCGTGTAATGAGGCCCTTTGTCTTGTGTATATAGAATGTCTTCTCCGGAAACATGTAAATATCTGAATCTGATTTTACGGAGTCCGAACTTGCATTCTGTTGTATATCTAGTCGTTATTTTCTGGTAAGCAACCCTGGCTTTAGTTAATATGCACTATCATCCAATGAGAGGTGAACTGAGAATGTCTTTGAGAAACAGCAATATTTTTCATCAGTATTATATTTCTCACCTCTCCCTTTGAAATAAGAAAGTACCAACATATTTCAGAAAGTATGTGTATGACGTGGCTCATGACTGTGACAAAAATGACAAAAATGACTTCAGCTCTGGAGGAGTGAAAGGATGAGTAGTTGCTAAACTCTCTACTCAGTCCCCGCCCGTCTACAAACGAACATTGATCCCAATCATAAAGTTAAAGTAAGCACAGCCAAGAGATATATCTCCTTCATCTTTTGTGGTAATGTGAGCTGAGGGAAGACTATATTCTTAGAAGTGGTGTGAATATGACACAGTAGCAACCCAAACAGCAATAAAACAAATTTTCCAAAATAAAACAATGTCCAATCAAGGTTCTATAAAGATATATATACTTTAAATAAACAAATCAATCATACAACTAACTATTAAAACACTATCAAAAACTCTACCCAGTAAAAGATTACAGAGGATGCAGAACAGGAATGCGTAAGCACTCTGTATACTTTGTCCGGGCGCAACAGGCAAGAAATGCAACAATATTGTTCAAAAGGATATATCCTGGTGGAAGAAGGGGCTTAACAAGTCTCTTGGGTCCCAAAGGTGCACTAGACAGATAGGGTCACTTGAAAATACTTTATTCCAACATACGGTATTGAACCAGGCTTTAGACTGTTGTGTTTGTCGGTCAACTGGGATCGATTGTGGTGAGTCGCATCAAACCCAGGCAGTGAGTTGACATCAAGTCAGAATCAAGCATGTGCTCAATGCAGTTGGAAAGCAGCATTGTTTGATGAAGGTCGATTGATCACTAGGAACAGTTTGACTTTCGAGTGTGTTTTGAAGTTATGAGTACCGCTGCTTAGAGTCGACCATTGATATGATGATTCAGAGGTTCAAGTTAAACTGTGGTGAAAAGTCCTGGTGGTTCGATGCCTGATTCGATGCAGCGATTCAAAGTCATATACAAGTTGGTTGTGCTGGTGCTTGAGCCAGATGAGTTATGAGGCTCTGCTGGGGCGATGCAGCATTGAGACAGTTCGATGATGCAAACAGCTATGATTCCGATTTCGAGTGAATGACATAGGCAGCTCCAGCAGGATACAATGGTTTGAAGTCAAACATGCTTTAAATTTGGCTTGAAGTAGTTTGAACAACAAAAACAGGGATTCTGGCTGTTCAAGCTCTCTGAATCCTGTGAACACGGCACACGTGACCCTGAAGAGCATACGCTTCAGATCAGGATACTGATACAGCAGGGCACAGGTGTTCACTATTCTTTTCACATGGCGTTTAAGGAAAGTGGGTTTGATTACCAAGCGCCCCTTTCTGAGATGGAATTACCCACATCATTTTATTATTTATTAAAAATACAAAAGTCAGGACTTGTATAACTTTAACTGATGGCAATTCCTCACATGACCCTCCAGCCATAAAGGTTGAGAATTCTTCTGAGGGTCAGGCTCATCCTCACAAAGTGAGAAAATATACTGCAGCCATCTATACTGCAATGTTTAGATCCAACCGTAGGCAGCACATAATTTGCAATCTCTTCAGAGTTCTGCCCCAATGCCCATGCTCTGTATTGTTCCTCAACTGTGGCTCAGTTTTTCTATGTCCCCATCAGCCATCTGTGAAAGTAGGCAATGGGCTGATCAACAACGTCTGAGTTCATATCTGCTGAGTTTATTCTAGTTCTAGATTTACAGGTGCCTGTCTGGCTTTTAATTACAAGCCCAGAGTTTGTTTGGGATGTCTAGCAAACTGAGGCCCTGTGCAAACCATCATTTCAGGGCTGAAAGGTTGGATGTCAGGAAGAGGCCTGATGATCTCTCTGTGCTACCTGCATAGTCACAGGCAGGAACTGGGATCCCCTGTCAGCTATTTGTTCCTGGGCAAATACCAGGTGAGAGAAGCTCCTTTTCCTCTCGCAAGACCAACCAACCTCAGGTATTGGATTTATTGAAGGCTGGCTTGCCTACCCTTTCTTACCAGTACCTTGACAAGACTGGACAGGGTCACTGTTTCCATATTTATATCCACCCAAGGCTTGCAAAAATACCTGACAAGCTGTCAAATGTCCCAGTCACCTCTAAGTGCTCAGCATTTGTGTCCGGAGTCAAGTCCTGTAGGAAACTCATGGGGCCTCAGAGCAAAACCAACTCCTGAGGCTACATTCCATAATTTTTGGCCTCCTGGTCTGTGAACTGGTCAGGTCCTTTGCCTTTCACCTGATCTTTGTTTTGGAATGGACCAGGACTTTTGCTAAGAACCTGTTTGCCTTTTTGAAGTGGCTCTGGCCCTCTGTCCTTCACCTGCTCTCCTGTCTGCTTCCACAGACCTGCCAGATTGAAACAGTCTGTCTGTATCTGTCAAAGGTCAGCATAAGCTGGGACTTCAGGTAAGACAACTCATTCCATTCTGGCATGCCCTTCAGTTCTGAAACTACTGTGTCCACCATCTGAGGCTTCATTCATATGGCAGTAGGCAACGCTGAGATAGCTGAATCTGGTTCTAAATCGATAAACACCTCAGTGACCGCTGAGCCCTGTCTCGCAAAAAGAGATTCCTCAGGGCCTTCAGGTTTAGACTGTGAGTTACTGGTGAGATTGGTCTCTTGCACTCTCTGACTGAGAAAACCTAAGTGCCTCAGCCTGCAAGTGCTTCCTGCTTTGCTGCTCTCAGAGCTTGCATTCTAGTTACTGCTTGGACTATGCCTGGGTGAGGAACTAGGTAAGGAGCCTGTTACGAAAGAGACACCCTTCTCGAATGACTGCAACATAATGAAAGTAGGTTTTACCCCTCCAAATAAGTTTTACCATTGCCATTGGACAGTAGCTCGGACCATCAAACCACCTCACTGACTGGTTTGTCTTGTAATATACTGCCTTTTCTTCGCCCCTTGCAACCTGCCAGTTGTGATACTATCAGAAGACATTTCTAATTTATGGCAAAATGGTCCAAATATATCCGAGTATTGGTGAGAATTGGGGCCCCTCTTAAGACTCAGCACCATTCCCACACAAATCTGGGGAATTTTCAGCCAGTCCCTGGCCTAGTGAGACTTCATCATTAAGATGCTCACACTGACCAGCCCCTCCTCTTCGTCCATCAGATTGCCAGCCACAATGTCCTGTTTAGGTTTCCCCTTACAGGCTGAATCTCCCTTTCTATGTGTCAACTCCCCGCACAGGAAACAACTTCTGGGTATTGCGGGTGCATGTGCCTCAGTGCTAGAGGTGACATTACTCTTCTTTTCTGCAGGGTATGACCAACCATGAGTTTGGGTTTTCCCTTCGTGTTTTTGGGGGGTCTTTCTTAGAGAAAGGGTCAGATACTCTGTCCTTCCCCACCTTGGGTTTGTTATTATTAGATGACTTGTCATCTGGTTTAGATGTGGTCACCTAAGCCTTTTTTCTGGACTTGAGTGCTTGCATACTTGTCGGCAGCCTTTGAAAGCTCCATAGGATTGGAAATATTCTCATCCACTAAATAGTGGTGTAACTTCATCTCACACTTTTATGGATATTTCCACATGCAATCACATTTTACATGCACTCCAACTTTTCAACTTTGTTACCTGTGAACCATACACTCAGATAATCTAAGGAGTGGTGTGTAAATGCCACAAGAGTTTGACTCCCCTTTAGATGAGGTCTCTAAAGCTCCTTGGGTACCATTCAGAGATTTTGCAGAACTTCTTGATGAGGGTAGCCTTCATTTTGGTATATATTGGCCTATCCTCAGGGATTAACTGAATTATAGCATCAGTACCAGCAATCAGTAGGCTGCTCAGAAGGACGGCCCAACACAACTGCTCTTCCACCTCCCGAAGGTGGAAAACTAGTTTCAGTGTTTTGAACCAGTTGAGAATGTCTTTTCCTACATAATACGGTTGGAATAAGTCCTTCGGGATGTGGTCCCCAGACTTTCCTTGGGAGCCACCACTGGAAACACTTCCCAACCCACTGGAAGCCTTGATGGATTCCCCCTTCGCCACAAGTTCAGTCTTTCTCTGCATCACATAGTTCCTCTGCTTCTACTCTGCTTCGGCTTCTGCAGCATCCTGCCTCCACTCTGCTAGAGCAGCAGCATCCCTCTGCTTCTTCTCAGCCAGGACCACCCTCATTTCTTCTAGGACAACCTTCCTATCAGCTAGATTGCCCCCAGTGAGACTCATCCTGTACCAAATGGAAGCTTAAGGCCTACCTAAAACATGGCACCATAACAAATGCCTGTTACTGGCAGGACACCTAGGACTTTGAGATACCAAACTACCCGCCTTCTGGGAGGAATGTTGGGGAGGCCAATCATTGTTGCTCTCCTCTTCTAATTCCACTCCCCTCACAGAAATAGATAGCTGGCTTTTGGGCTCCAGATCACTGCTGGTTGCCTGGGAACTATCCATTCCCTAGCTTCCTCAAAAACAGAAGTCTCTTGAGCAGTTCAGCTTCCTTGACATAACTGTCATAAGGAAGTCCCCTCGCCTAAGAAAGTTTTTGATGTACGCTTGCATTCAAGCTTTGTACAAAGCTCTTGTCAAATTCCACAGTAGCAAAAGTGCCCATAACTGTTTCTAACATTAACTGTATACACTTTTATTTTGGAAGACTAAGCTGTACGCATATGAAATCCCTATGAAATCCAAAACGCTGCCACCATTCTGACAACATTACTTCTGCTCCAAAGTACAAGAATGAGTAATGTGAACTGCCTACTCTCCCTCCTCTCTACAAATCAACAGTGATCACAATCATAAGGGTAAAACATACCATTATACAGATATACCTCCTTCACCTTTTTTTGGTAATGTGGGTTGAGGGAAGGCTATACGCTGAGAAGGCGTGTGAATGTGAGAGTAACAAACCAAAACACTATAGTACAAGTTTTCCAAAATAAAAGAATATCCAATCAATGTTCTATAAATATGTATAAATATGTATAAATATGTGTATATATGTGTATATACATTAAAAACACTATTAAAAAAACACCCCTTAAAAGAAGACAGAAGATGCAGAACCTGATGTATAAGCACTATGGCTACTTTTTTCAGGTATGTAATAATGTTCTTGAAATGGCTATGTCTTGGTGGATAAAAGGTGTAAAGGTGACTTATCCACTCCCTAAGGTCCCAAAGGTTGGAACAGGGAGACAGGTTGGCTTGGATGTACCTGATTTCAATGTTAGGTAGCTCAACAGTGTCAAACCAGTCTTTGAACTGAGTGGAGATCTCTTTTATGGTTAAAATTCCACAGGTGTTTCGATAAAAGCTAGCATGCTTTAAATGGTCCAAAATCCTGCCCTTGTGACAAGTAATGCATTCTTTCTGATATCATACCCAAAGTGCCTTTTTCCACAGAAAGCTGAGGAAGCAGGAAGGAGATAAAAATCCCACAGAAAAGTAGGATGGAGTAATTAATCCTCAAATCCACTTCTGCGCTCTTACTAATTCTAGCCCTTGCATAGCATGCAGTTTCAAAGATTTGTTGGTGTTCAGCCCCCTAGTGTGAGGCAATCCTTCATTATGGAATTGTCTCTTTGAAGCTAGGCTCTCATGGCTTCTACAACTGGTGGATCCCAGGCATGACAAGGGAGGAATGACCTTTGCTTGTAGAGCATCAACAGAGGCCTGTATCGCACCTTTTCTCCCTTTCACTGGAATGCAGACAGGTAAGCACCTGAAATCCACATAGCCTCTGATAGTGGGTCTGGGTTCCCAGGGATGGCACTGTTATGCTGCAAATCAGATGTGGCTTTAATATTCATATACTACCTGCCACCATACTAACTCAGGTGTGGCTAATTTTATTCTGCCACGAGTTTGGTCATTTTCTCTTAATATCATGGTTTTGGAACAGAGATGTAATCTTAAATGCATCCTCTGCACTGTGGTGACTTGGCGGTCCCAGCACCTGCCAGATGCTTTCAACCTCTGACCCTGGCTTTTGCCATTGGAGAGCAGGTGCTGCAGTTCAGGATACCGATGCAGCAGAGCACAGGTGTACACTATGCTTTTGGGAAGAAAATTAAGGAAATCGGTCTGGTTAGCAGACTACCCTTTATTTTATTATTCAGTAACAACACCCTTACATTATGGAGATTTCTTGCAGACAACACCATAAGAAAATGTAAACATCACAGTACATAGGGGAAGGCAGGGATGGATATGACCAAATCTACTTTACCTCAAATAGTTGGATGGGGGAAACAAAGACAAAATAATACTTGTGTGTATTTTAGAGGCATATACTTGATAAAATAGTGATGTGCATCATGACATAACATTTATAACAATGTACCCGCTGAGAATCCAACCTCTCTCTTGAAGAAGTCAGATCATGACATGCTAATATGCAGATATGCAGAATGCATGCACTTTGTGCAGATTCAGGAACATTGATACATCATTGACTTATTGTCACTTTGCACATGGATGGAATAGTTTCAGTTTTTTATTTTTATTAAAAACATGTTTTCATGTTCTCTCAGAAGTGCTTGTCTGATTGTGTGCTGTTAATGACTTCAACAAGATAGGAGAAAATAAATAACCTAGAAAAACCAATTTTTGCTTATGCTAAATCCTCAGCTGTTTGTTGGAGGTGGAACTTATGTTTCTACAATGCCTCCAACAACCCGTGGTGAATTTTATAGAATCAATGTTATTACATTTCAGCCAATAAAGGTACTGTGCCCTTGTTGTGTGCAAATGAGAACTGAAAACGACTTTGCCAGTGGAGGATCATGGGTATACATTTTTTTTATTGGGTTCCAAGTACAGAGTTTAGCAGGTAGATGATAGCATCACCATTCAGTTGATAAATCTGTATTATGTGGTCATTAGATACACTAAAAAGATGCCCACTTAAGGGATATATACTTTCTTGCATTGAATGCCAGTCCAGGCTAACAGGGTTTTCATGGGCACATGATTAGTGTGTGCAGCATCACAAAAGTTTCTCTGTTGCCTCATAAGGAAACCTGCCACAATATGCTTCATATAGGTGCAAGATATGTAGTAAAAGATATATCTTGTTAAGGTACAATTTTCATTCACAGAGATTACAGCGGCATATTGCATTGCAATCCACCTTGATCCCTCCTGAGAGCTCAAAATCCCAAATCAGACTTTAAAAAAATATATCTGAAATCAAAAGCATTGTGCTTAAAAATAAATAAAAAGATTATTTGTAGTTTGTGGAAGGTTGTACATGACCAGGTACTTAGGTAATGTAAGCAAAACAGAGGAGCCCATTTTACATGATAATGTGATTGAATGTGTTTTAAACCATAGAATTGGTTGTTTACATAATTGTATTTATGTTATTGAGCATTTGTTAGGCATGTTATACAACTATTAAAAAATAGTTCATATGTGACTCTCTGTGAGAACGAACACGGCCCATTGACCTGTTCTTTGGGAAGATACCCACTCAAGAGTCTGCAGCCACACTTTAGCTCACTGTACTTTTCACAGAAGGGAAATATCTATTTGCATATTAGTCTTTGTCCCGCCCACATGGCCAGTGTAGGACCGAAATTCTATAGCAATTCCCTTCTGAACAAGAGTACCACCCGCAACCCCATACACCTGTTTCAGCCTTGTTGGGCCTCATCAGTGAGGTCGAATGTGCCTCTCTGAGCACAGTGACTAAGGGGTCCACGTCTGGATGACCAGAGGAAACTTAGGGTGACTAAACCTAAATCCCTTAAACAATCAAAAAATAGTCCATAGGCACCCCTCTTTGTGAATGAACACAGCTAAATTACCTGTTCTTCGGGAAGGTACCCGTGGATCCCTTGTTCACTGTGCTCAAGTGGGTACCATCCAATGGACTATTTTTGATTATTTAAGGGACTTGGGTAAACTCACCCTAAGTTTCCTAGGGTCATTCAGACGTGGACCCCTGGCTCACTGTGCTCAGAGAGGCACAGCTCCACCTCACTCATGAGGTCCAACAAGGCTGAAACACATGCACAGGGTTGTTGTTGGTACTCTTGTTCAGAAAGGAATTGCCATAGCATTTCAGTGCTGGACTGCCCATGTGGGCGGGACAAAGACTGATATGCAAATAGTTAATTCACATCTGTGAAAGGTACAGTGAGCTAAAGTGTGGCTTTGGACTCTCGAGTGGGTACCATCCCAAAGAACAGGTCAATGGGTCATGTTTGTTCTTGCAGAGGGGATCCCATGGACTATTTTTTGATTATTTAAAGTACTTGGGTTTAGTCACCCTAAGTTTCCTAGGGTCATCCAGATGTGGATCCCTTGCTCACTGTGCTGAGAGAGGCACAGTGCCAACTCACTGATGAGGGCCAACAAGGCTGAAACATGTGTATGTGGTTGCTGTTGGTACTTTTGTTCATAAGGGAATTGCCATAGCTTTCGGTGCTGGACTGCCCATGTGGACGGGACAAAGACTGATATGCAAATGGAGATTTTGCATCTGTGAAAGGTACAGTGAGCGAACGTGTGGCTGCGGACTCTCGAGTGGGTACCATCCCAAGGAACAGGTCAATGGGGCGTGTTTGTTCACCCAGAGGGGTGCCCATGGACTATTTTTTGATTATTTAAAGGACTTGGGTTTAAGTTCCCTAGGGTCATCCAGACATGGACCCCTTGCTCACTGTGCTCAGAGAGGCACAGCTCCACCTCACTGATGAGGCCCAACAAGGCTGAAACACGTGTATGGGGTTGCTGTTGGTACTCTTGTTCAGAAGGGAATAGCCATAGCATTTCGATGCTGGACTGCCCATGTGGGCGGGACAAAGACTGATATGCAAATAGTTAATTCACATCTGTGAAAGGTACAGTGAGCTAAAGTGTGGCTCCGGACTCTCGAGTGGGTACAATCCCAAAGAACAGGTCAATGGGCAGTGTACGTTCTCGCAGAGTGGCGCCCATGGACTATTTTTTGATTGTGTTATACAACTAGTGTTTCAAAGCACCACAAGGCTAACATGGAAGGGGGACAAAGGAAAAACAACAATGGCAAAAACGGTAAGTACAGTCATGGGGCCTCATTATGACTTCAGCAGTAGCCGTGCCCGTAAAACCGGCACAGCTGCTGCCGGAGTTTTTTTTTTCCGGCGCCCGGGCATGGGAAATTACTGTGTCATTATGGCCCCGTCGGACTCCTTCGGTAAAAAATGCTCCCCATTCCCATTTGAGTCCCATAGAGCTCAATGGGAATGGGGAGGCCGGTTGCACCGGCACCATTGAGAATGGTACTGGTTCATCCGACATAGTCTGCCCTTCATGTCAGACCTGGCGGGAGCGAAAAGGCACCCGCGAGCAGACTTCATAGTTTGCCAGTACGGTAACAACGGTACCGGCAAGCTTACCGGTACCATTGTTACTGGACCGGCAAACTTGTAATCAGGCCCATGGTCCTACTTGGCCTTGTAGTATTTGGCCGTGCAAGTGCAGTCAAGTGAAGTGTAGGAAGTAAGGAGGGACGGGGCCGGGACCAGAGGTGTGGGTAAGTGCTGGCGGAGGTCCCAGTAGGGAAGTGCTAAGGGGAGCCAAGTAGGAGAACCTCAGGATAAGTGAAAGTGCAGGTGGCACCCACGCATGGGATGCAGAGCAGCCAAGCAGGGTCTGCAGGGCAGTGTAGTGGAGGGGGGGGGGGTCTGCTGGTATCAACTGGGAATAAGGGCCTGAATTCTTGTGAGATTTGTGAGGATCAGGACAACAGTCCCAGTGGCAGTGGGGTGATGAGCAGGGAAGGGAAAGAGGGAAATAGGTATTGAAGAGCAGAGTTTTGAGCAGTTTCCAGTACTTGAAGAGGACTGGCTCAAGTCTGAGAGGGGCAGGGAAGCCATTCCAGAGGGAGGCACCAGCTGAGGTGAGAGCCCTGCCCCCCACTCCCTGCTTAGAGAAGTGTTTGACAGTCAACGAGTTGGAGTGAGAGGAGCATAGGGCTCTAGCAGGGGAGTATTTAGGGAGGGAAAGTTGGAGATAGCGTGGTCTCATGCCCCAGAAGGCCTTGTGAATGATGCAGAGGGTCTTGAATTTGATCCTTGCAGCCACTAGGAGCCAGTGGAGAGATTTTAGGGCTGGAGAGGCACGGTCCCTGGCCTATTCTGAATTAGCTGGAGGTGTAGGGAGGAAAAAAGGAGTTTGAGAAAGAGGCTGTTGCAGTAGGCCAGATTGGAGAGGAACAGTGCTCTGGAGACATTGAGTTTCTAGGGGAAGGTGAGGAAAGGAAGAATGACTCTGAGGAGGTGGATCTGGAAGTGAGACTTCTTAGTAAGGTCCATGATGTGAGTGATGTGAGGGATGAAAGAGAGTGAGGAATCAAAGATGCCTCTGGGGTTTTTGGCCTCACAAGATGGTGGGGGTAGAGGGCCCAAAGAGGGTGGCCAGAGGGTAGGAGGAAAATAAGTATTGACAGTTGTTTACTAGGAAAGAAGAGGATAGGGGGACACAAGTGTTTAGCATTAGAAGAATCAAAGAGAACCATGAAATCAAGGTGATGTGTGATCAAATATGGGGGGCATGCTATGTCACCTTTGGCATTTATTGACATAATAAAGGTACTACTACCCTACACACATTTGGCAGAACCTAAAACAAAATGTTTCTAGTACCTCCCATGTACTTGATAATACAGTGGCATTGCAGAGTGCCATAGAGCACAAGGTGAAAGGCTCAAATACCAAATCAACCTTTATTTAAATATATCTGGAAATCAAAAGCATCTTGTTTAAAAGTAAATGAAAAGATTATTTGCAGTTTGTGCAAAGTTGTACATGACCGTGTCCTTAGGTAATCAAGCAAAACAGAGAAGCCCATTTTTCATGATAATGTGATTTTATGTGCATTAAACCATGAAATTATTAAAGGTTCTTTACTAAGAAGATGGTAGGGGGATACATGCGTTTAGTATTAGTAGAATAAAAGAGAAGGATAAAATCAAGGTGATATGTGATAAAATGTGGGTGGCATGCTATGGCACATCCTGGCATGTATTGACATATAAAAGTAACCACTACCCTACACACTTTTGGGAGAAGCTATACCGAAAATGTTTCCGCTCCTTCCTGTGTAATAGTGCAGTGGCAGTGCAGAGGGCTATCGAGCATAAGGTATGGCGTTCATATCCCACATCAGTTGTTTTTAAATATCTGGAAATCAAAAGGATTTTGTTTATAAGTAAATGAAAAGATTATGTGTAGTTTGTGCAAGGTTGAATATGACCATTCACTTAAGTAATGCAAGGAAAACAGAGCATACCGTTTTCTATGAGAATGTGTTGTTATGTTCTATAAACCATGGAATTATTGAAAATTGTTTACTAAGAAAGAAGATGATAGAGGGACATGTGTTTAGCATTAGTAGAATCAAAGAGAAGGATGAAATCAAGGTGACATGTGTTAAATGTGGGAGGCATACTATGTTTAACTCACTAAGCTACCATCCAACACTGGAAGTCCCCGCTCAACCATACACTGCAAGGAAAGCAATGAAAACCAACTCAATGGTGTGTATGGAGTAGTTTCCAAATAACTATGAGTAACCCTAAAGTGTAAATAAATGTCGCCTTTTCTAAAACTGTACTCCGACTCTTACCGTGAGAGTATTTCCCACCTAGGGCCTCATTACAACCCTGACGTTGGACCATGGTGCTACTAGCACCATGGTCCATGCCGGATTCCGCCATGGTGGATGGCGGATTTACCGCCCCATTCCAAGGTTGGCGGGGCGGTAAATCCCCATTCACCATGGCCCCTTCCCTATTCCCATTTTTGGCCCATAGGGCTCAATGGGAATGGGAAAGGCGCTAATTACGGCACCGTAAATAACGGTGCTGTAATTAGCACCAAGGTCCCTTAGCGGGTTGGACTTTAACGCCTGCAAAAAGCAGGCGTTAAAGTGTGAATCTGGCGTTAAGGGTTTAACGGCACCGCAGTCTTTTACGGCGCCATTAACCCCTTAACGCCAGGGTTGTAATGAGGCCCCTAGTCTATTCCAGGCTAAAAGAGGATAGAGGCCGTGAGATAAATAGAAACATATGTGTTCATCTGTCAAAGTGTTTCATGCAATATACATACATGACATAATAGACAAATATACTAAATAAATCCACAAGACAAAATAATACAACAATGCTTAAGAATTAACCTCAATAAAGTAAATGAAACCAATATCGATAAAAAAAACTATTGTAGTATCTATATATCAAGCCTACTAAGTTAGGGACACTTTAGGTACAACAATTTAACCACCAAGTTTATCTGAACATAGTTGTCCTTTTATTCACAAGTGCTGTCCCGTTTTACTTGTGGCATAATAAGAAGCCTCTATTTGCATAGAGGGCCGTTGAAGTACCTAGAGTTATCTAAATGCCTACTAGCTACTGCTCTTTGGTACTTTCTGCTCTGTTCAGTTATAATATTCTAATTTTCTGAACAGGCGCTAGTTTCGATGTACGATGTCTGTCTTCCTCAGGGCTGGTCTTCTGACTTCTGCAGATAAAACATAGACCTAATTAGTGTGTGTTAGCTTTCTAACCAGATTAACACAATTGTTGGAAAAAACCTTTGAATACTAGAAGGTAAAAGCGTGGGTCAGGGTTTACTTCTGCCACGTGTTGATATGAAGAAACTGTATGTTTCTTCTAATATAGCATAGAGATCTTCGGACTGGAACTGTTGAGAGAGTATACACAGAACAAATCATTAAATGGAGTGATATATGGGGACTCCTATCATGCTCTATCAGGAACGCCTGCAGTGATTACATTCCTATTCTTTCCTAGAGAGCGGAGTTTCTTAAGATGGCAAGAAATGCTGGATGGGCGAATATTGTAACCCTTTGTGGTAGGGATTAGTATATACTTGCTTTGCTGAGAGCTGGAGTATGTATGATTAAATATACATATACCTATTATACCGTTTTGAACAAGCCCTCATGTTGAGCTGCTTTCTTTTTCCTTTTTCCTTTTGTGAACGGAAGAGGCAATCCATGTGTCATGATCTCTGCTTCCAAAAGATCAGGACTTGCCCGACTCCCTTGGAAGCAGACCCATAACCCCGGTTCCGAGTGCCAGCCAGTCCCAATTGGGACCTTTTGGACCCTGTCCTGGCGCCAGTGGCACCAGGCTCATAAAGATGCCCAGTCCCAGCGCTGGAAGCGCCGGGCTCATAATGCTTGGGTGGACTTACCTGCAGCAGACCATGCTGCTTACTTACCTGCCAGTTGAACCCCTGATCCTCTTCTGTTTGGGACTACTTTTCCTGTTGGGTGGGGCAGGAACCACTCCCTAGGTTCAGAACACTGGAACTCTTCTGGAAAGCAGGAACTCTTTTCTTACCTAGGCGTGGCTGTGGAAGGAGACACCTAAGCACTACAGGAGGCTATTTAAACCACACCCGATGGATGAATCTTGCTTTGTGTTATTCTGCATTCTCTGCAGCAGAACGCTCATCGTGTCTTCTGCTTCTGATCCTGGGCCTAAGGGAACAAAGGCTTACCATCCTGGAATCCAGTCTTCAGCAGCACCTGTAAAGACAAAGAAAGAACAGGTTAGCACTACGGTCTTCAGTGGCAGCGCATCTCTTACCTGGTCCATCGGCTGTCACCAACGCCTCGCGCTGCATTCCGGCATCTGAAAGACAAAGGCTTACCTACTCTTCGCATGCTCCGGAGGTCTTCGCACTGCATTCCGGCATCTGAAAGACAAAAGCTTACCAGCTCTTCGCACGCTCCGGAGGCCTTCTGCGCTGCATCCCGCATCTGAAAGACGAAAGAAGGTGCGTTTAAAGACATTGGGCAACTTTATTACTCACGTGCCATTACTCCTTCCCACGCCGAATCCAGTGGGTATTCCAGCACCCTTCAGCTTCTCTAAAGCTCCGAACTTGTACCTGCAAGATAAAAGGGACAGTTAGTGCGCATCGTGAAGCAGGCTACAAGCGCTTACTTACGTGCTTCCAGGCGCTTCTATTCCTCACGCGGGTTCGATCCTCAACTCTCATCAGCCCGCCATCCGCCATCGCCGGAACCCTGCAAAACAAGAGATATCATTACAAAAGACTTTTAAGACATTTGAAGTGCCCAGAACTTACCGTTCGTGCAGTTAACGATGGACAGCAGTCCTCTGAGGTCAAGAGGCCTGCACCCTTATCCAGTGAAGAAACTGGTTACGGCACCGTGCCCCGAGGCAGATGGAGAGCTCGGCGTTCACTTACCTAAGGTGAGGGCGTTAACCTTTGGGGTTCTACAGGAGAAGAGAAAGGGAAGAGGAGAGAGGCACCCAATAACCCCAGTTCATTAATCCCATATTTTCTATCTGCAGACATCTTACTCTTCGAGTCAGACATACAGTGCACAGAGGTCCAGCCCAAAGAGCCAACCGTGTGTTACACATCACCTTTGAAGATACGGCATTCACCCAGTCAAGACCGGCGCCTCTGCGGGAATCAGGTGAGCGTTACACCATGTCTCTATAGCTACAGGTGTCAACGGCCTATACCACGTTATTTCGCTCCTTGTCATTGCCATCCACATCTGGTTCCGGAATAGCATCCTCTGGCGTGCCTGAATCGCAATCCGTTATTGCTTGTTTAAAACAATGTAGTGACTTTTCGACTTCAACGGGCTGCTGGTAAACCCACCAGCCATCATTACATAGCCATTTTTGAAACACAATTGGTGTGTTTTCCTGAACAACTGCATGAGCCCAATGTCTGGTCATTGATGGTAATTGTCTTCATCTACATTATTGCAATAGTGGCCTCGCCCGTATTTAAGTGACTTTATTATGCATACCCATGTACCGCTAATGTACAAAGCTTTCTCTGCGTATATTCACAAGTAACTTTGTTCTATAGTGCTGCCTCTACTAGCGCTCCTGCAAACCTCTATTGTATGGTCCAACCTGTGCTTCCTCGCCATGGCGTAATCTTATGCCTGTTTAATAGAGCTGGTGCTGGATGTATTCCAACGAACGTTGCTTATAGCAGAGAATGCATTCACGTCACAGAACTGCAGACTAATCCTTGCTTTGACTGAGGCCGCTCTTATATGATTGTAAATCTGTAATCCAGAATTGTTCCCTGATTGCCAACAGTCTGTAATGCCTTTGGGCTGCTGCACGCTTTACAAATATGAATAAATAAATACATAAATAATTAATTAATTAATTAATTAATTAAATAAATAAATAAATAAATATGTACATTAGTATGAGCACTAATATGCTTGATTTGTTCAATGACAAACCATTTCAGAACCTCCACGTATGCTTTTGCTGTAAAAAGTGTGTTACTAATGGTGCCTGCTCGTTCTTTTTCTGAATTTGAGATCCATGTTCATTAATTCTACAATGCACAGAGCGTGCTGTTTTGCCCACATCAATCTTATTCCATGGGCATAGTATACCATATACTGCACTGCTGCTATTGGAAATAGTGTGCCCTCTAAACTTCCATGTTTTGTTATTGTATTGGAACTCTTGCATCTTACTTGTGTGTTGGCAAGCAATACACTGTCCACATGGATAATGCCGTCAGAGGTGGCAATTTTAGGTGATTCCTCAAGTCCCTCCTATTGGATTCAATTTGTCTCTCTGCATGCACCAATCTCTATCTGATATTTCTGCCCTTCTTGTAGTCAAACAGTGTTTTAGGAAGGTCTGGTTCATGCACTTGCAATATCCTTCAATTTTTTAGGATAAGGTTCCGTATTTTGTTACTGTTGGGTCCTTAGGTAATAGCAAAAGTCATCCGTTGTTGGGGTACATTTTTTGTGGCTCAAATAATGTTTCCCAATGGATATACCATGCTCTTTTGTATGATCTTTTTAAACTATATCTTGAATACCCATGCATATTCTTTTGTTTTGTAATGATAGCTGCTTCATGTTTAAAATCCTCCAAGTTGGAACAATTCTGTCTAACTCGCAAATACTGATTGTATGGTATGTTGATTATAAGGCTCTTGGGATGTTGGCTGTGTTGGTGCAAAATGGTATTTCTATCTGTTGATTCCCTGTAAAAGGTACCTCAATGAGCAGTTCAAGCTAAGTTATTGTGGATTGGCTTGCTGTGTGTGTACATTTGATATTATTGTCCAAAGCATTAATCTATTTGTTGAACTATTTCAATCTAGCTTGACTTCCTTGCCATATGATAATAACATCAATGATTTACCTCTTGTAAATCCGAATAGAGTCTCAAAAAGAGTCCAAATATGTTTCCTCTTCGAACTCATTTACATATATATTTGCTAAGCTTGGGGCAAAGGCTGCCCTCATTGATGTGCCTTTGATCTGTTGTTAGTATTCATATTTATCAATTAAATAATTATATTTTAGACACACATTTGTCAGTTCAATGAGAACATCCTTAGGAACAATGTGATGTATTGCCCTCGAATTAAAGGCCTTCTGCAATATAACTATACCCTCATCTTGAGGTATATTAGTGTACAAAGTTTCTATATCAAGGGTCACTAGCCATTCAGTGCTATTGTCGAAAGTATTAGCCTTCTATAAGTTGTACAGTCTCTCTAATGTCTTTAAGGTAAGTTTAGCCTGTCATAGAAAAAGGTTTAAAAAATTGTCCAAAGTATTTCGCTGCAGGCTCTAGGACTGTCCTGCAGGTGTAGACAATCGGTCTACCAGGGGGAGCCATCATGCTTTATGGATTTTTGGAACCAAATGAAAGGCAGGTTTAGTTTAATTTAGTTTAGTTTATTTATTTGAATAGCACACCCCACCCAAGGATATCTGGGTGCTTCAGCTTAGTTTGTTTGTTTGTTTATTTATTTTATTTATAAAGCGCACCAGACCCTGGAGTAAAGGGGCGCTTAGACAAGTTACAGAAGTCACAGTATAGGTAGTATATACAGTTATACAGTACACTATATAAAGACAGTGTCACTAAGGTAAGCAATAGAAGCAATCGAAAGGAATGTACAGTATATACAGTATGCGTGGTTTTAGTCTGGCTGAGGATTAGATTGTTTGTCCAGTAGCCGACCGATGACTAGCTTCCTGAACATATGGAATGAGGGGGCAGATTTGATGTTCAGTAGTAGGGAGTCCCAAAGTTGAGGGGCGAGGACCGAGAAGCTTGAGCCACCAGCTCTTTTAGAGGAGAATCTGAGCACCATGAGGCAGAGGGTGTTGGCAGATCTGGTGATTCTAGTGTTGGGTTTCAAGGAGAGTTTGTTGGTAAGGTAAGGGGGGCAAGGTGGTTTAGGGCTTTGTAAGTGAGGCAATGGGTTTTTAGGTCAATTGTTTGTTGAATGGAGAGCCATTTGCAGGCGATTCTGAAGGGGGAGATGTGCTCTCTCCTTGGGATGTTTAATGCTGAGCGCAGCGCATTGTTTTGGAGAACTTGGAGTTTATTAACTATATTACAGTAGTCAAGCTTAGATTGTATAAGCGCTCTCGCCAGTGTGAGGCAGCTATTCTTGGATAGAAAAGGTCTGCAAGCTCTGATTAATTTCCCGGTGTAGGGGGTAGAAGAGGCAGTCATGTTGACTTGTTTTGACAGGTTGGTATTGGCATCGAGATAGAAGCCTAAGGTTTTGACGTGTTTGGCCACGGGGATGGTGTTGCCATCAATGGTGATGTTGGAATAAGCAGGGCTGAGTTTCTGTAGATTATTAGGAGAGCCGACCAGGAGAAGTTCTGTCTTCTCATCATTCAGGCAGAGGCCATGCGTGGCCAGCCAGGCCTGAATGATGGAGAAGATTTTGTTGATCCTGGTGACGTCAGCCTGGTAGTTGCCCGAGATGGTGAGGAGTATCTGGGTGTCATCTGCATAATTAGTGTAGGTGACAACCAAATGGTCCAGTTTGTCAAAGAGGGGTTTTGTAAAAATATTGTAAAGGGTGGGGGAGACACAGGATCCTTGCGGGATGCCACAGGTGATGGGGATAGGATCTGCTGCAGCTGCCAGTGAGAAGACTCTCATCGTTCTATTGGCTAAGAAGGATTGTATCCATCTGACAGCTGAAGGTGAGAAATGGGTGGCGGATGAGAGGTGGTTGCATAGTATTTTATGATCGACCAGGTCTAAAGCTGCCGAGAGGTCAAGAAGGAGTAGTATGGCAGCTTTTCCTTTGTCTTTGATGTCATCAATCTGACTTTTGAGATCAACCAGGGCCGTTTCAGTTCCATGTTGCGGTCGAAAGCCAGATTGACGTAGCCCTAGTATTTGATTAGATTCTACGTATTCCTGAATTTGTAAGTATGCAAATCTATCGAGGATTTTTAGCAGGAAGGGAGCCGTGGTGATTGGCCTATAGTTTGTGGGAATGGCTGGGTCTAAAGATAGTTTTTTGAGAAGGGGGAGAACCCATGATTGTTTCAGGTTGTCAGGAATAGAGTTGGTGGAGAAGGAAAGGTTTATGAGTTTGGAGATGAAGGGAGAGAGGTCTCTTGCAGCATCTTTGATGATTTGGGCAGGACAGCTATCCCCCTTGCAGTTCGAGGGTTTGAGGGATGCTATGATCTTTTGGACTTCCAGTGTGGTGACCTGTTTGAATGTGAATCCATCAGAGGTATTGGTAGGGGTCAATGTGCTGGGGGCAGAGGGGTTACTATTGGATAGTTGTAATCGTTTAGCCTCAGTTTTAGTTTAGAGGCCAGAGATTTTGTTGGCAAGGGCATTTGGATACCGGTGCACCGGGTTTGTCTTTTGCGCAAGTGTCTATAGGTGGGTTGGGGTTTTCTAATTCCTTCAAGATGGTGAAGAGTTCTTTTGTAGAGGATCATGCCTTATCAAATCTCACATTGCAGTCTTCCTTCTTAGTGCGGATTATCTCTTTTTTGTAATGGGAGGAGATGGTCGTCAGATTTGTTTTGTTTTCGGCTGAGGGGGTCGTTTTCCATAGGGTTTCCAACTTGGCTTTCTGTTTTCTAAGTATTTTGTGTTCAGGTGTGAACCATGAGTTCAGATGCACTCTAGGTTTGCCTTTGCATAACTTGAGTGGGGCCACAGCATCGATGGCGTTTGACATGGCGTCATTATATGCGTTGACTAGGAGGCTGAGGTCAGCAGTGGTTGGGAGTGAGTTAAGGAGGGGGAGAACTAGTGGTATGAGGGTATCTGCTGTGATGTTTCACTTATTTCTGGTTAGACAGGCAGGTGCGAGCAGGTACATGTTATGTTACAGTAACAGTTACAGACAAAAAACAAAGTAATGTACACAGAAAACAATTTCGGCAGGTGCAGCAGGTTACAGAGCACCTAGCAGCCATAAACAGCTTACTTCCATGGAGTAATGGCCAGTCAGGCAACCATATTTACAAGGAACAGAAACCTTTAACAATTTTTTTTGTTTTTTTCCAAGGATACAGTCGGTTATCAAAAAATATAACACTTGAGAATACCGAACAGACAGATTATCTACATGTGCGAACTCTGTGCCTAGAGAATGGTTGGAGGCCTTTAGCGGAGTAGCGGATGAGATGTTCATGTTGGAGAGTTTATTGAGCAAGGAATGAATCCTTGGTCTTGGCTCTGAAGGGCCAGAATGAGGTCTGTGCTCTGATATCAGGGGAGAGGGAATTCCAGCATTTGGCCGCTAACACTGGGAAGCTGGAGCCTCCCACTGTTTTAAGGTTATAGTTCTGGATCGAAAGTTGGTTAAGGTAGTTAGATCTGGTAGGTCTTTTGGTCTGATGTCTCAAGAATTTAACTGACAGGTATTTAAGGGACGTGTTCGCCAGACACTTGTGGGTAATGACAAGTGACCTAAGTGTCATTCTGTCATGCATGGGAAGCCATTGGGCTTCTCTTCTGAGGGAAAAAATATGACTGGAGCGAGGGATGTTTAAGGCCGATCTTAAGACATTGTTCTGAAGAACTTGCAGTTTGTTTAGTTTCCGAGCGGATGATCCCAGGAATAGAGTGTTACAGTAGTCAAGCTTCAAGAGGATCAAGGCTCTGGCTAGAGTAATGCAACTATTGGTTGAGAGGAAGGGCTTGCAAGCATTGATAAGTTTGTTAGTGTATGCCGTGGAAGAGGCTATGGAGTTGTCTTGCTTTTTGAGCATTAGCATGGAATCTAAATAGATCCTCAATGTTTTGACTTCATTGTGAAACTTTATTGGTGTTGCCATCAATGTTGAAAGCCGCGTAGCATTTGTCTAGTTTGTTTAAGCGAGTTTGAGAACCAATCATCAGTAGTTCAGTTTTATCATCGTTTAAACAGAGACTATGAGCGGCCATCCAAGCTTGGATCTCTAGGTAAATGTAATGAATCATTTTGGTGTCTGTGGTGTAGCATCCAGTGAGAGTGATGAGAATCTGAGTATCATCAGCATAATTAGTGTAGGTGACACCCAGATTGTCGAGACGGTCATAGAGAAGCTTTGTAAATATATGTGTGGGCGAGATGCAAGATCCTTGAGGAACTTCACAGTTGATGGGAACTGGGAGTGCAGAAGTAGATGTAGGAAGACCCTAGTGGTTCTGTTAGAGAGGAAGGATTGGATCCAATTGGCTGCACTTGGGGCAAAAATGGCTGCTGAAATTAGGTGTTGAGTCAGGATTTTGTGGTCAACCAAGTTGAAGGCCGCTGATAGATATAAGAGAAGGAGGATGGCCAGCTTGCCTTGATCTTTAAGTTCATCCATCTGTATCTTTAGATCTAACAGCTCTGTTGCAGTACCATGTTTAGGTCTGAACCCTGACTGATGGAGGCCTAGGAAATTGTTGTCTTCGATGTGTATCTGAATTTGAATATATGCAGCGCGGTCAAGTATTTTTAGAAGGAAAGAGACCGTTGTGATGGGCCTGTAGTTCATGGGAATATTTGGGTCTAAATTGGGCGTTTTTGGAAGTGGCATGACCCAAGCTTCTCTGAGGTTATCGGGGACTAGGCAGTTATTGAAAATTGAGTTTATCAGGGTCGTGATGAACAGGGCTAACTCTATAGCTCCATCCTTAATGACGGCCGCTGGGCAAATGTCCCCCTGACAGTTGGAAAGTTTTATCCCAAGGATAATATTTTCCACTTCTTTGATGGTGATTAGGGAAAATTGGTAGGGTGCGCAGTGTTGAACTTGATGGATCGGAGGTTCGGTTGTATTGAAGTTATAAGGTTATTGGGTTTTTTTTGTTTCTATTTTTGTTTGAAGACGTGCAATTTTATCTGAGAGAGCCTTCTGAATATTCGCACACCATGCCGCATCTTTCATGCTGGCCTCAGTGAGTGGAGCTGGAGACTCGAGTTCCCTAAGAATTGTAAACAGTTCCTTGGTACTTCATTTAGTGTTTAGAATTCTTTCATTATAAATTTCTTTTTTCGTTCTGATGATAGCTGATTTGTATAAGGCGGCAACAGTGGCATAGTTATCTTTGTTAAAGGTAGAAGGTGTTTTCCCCCAGGCAGTTTCAGCTAAACTTTTTTTTATTACAGAGCAGTTTTAGTCAGCGGTAAACCATTTGTTTAGGTGGGGGACAGGTTTCGCTCTTCGCAGTTTTAGGGGGGCATTCTGGTTAATTGCTTGCTCCATAGTGGTGTTATAGCTATCAACTAAAATGGCAGGGTCTTTGTCTATATTCAGCGAAAGGGTGGCTAGGGGCTGTAACAAGGGAAGTAGGAGGTCTAATGTTAAGTTACGCTTGTTTCTGGCTAGGGTGGGGGGTGCAGTATTTACGTTAGTATTAGGGAGCACTTTATCCTGAATGGAAAAGGTGATGCAATGGTGGTTGGACCATGCACAAGGTTCATTATTCAGTATTGTGGTGGAACAGTTGAGGTCTGCCAACCAATCCAGAGTTTTACCTTTGTTGTGGGTAGGTTCATGAATGTGTAGCTTAAAGTCTAGTTGAGATATGGTATTCTCAAGAGCAGTGGCGTTAGTGTCTTTAGGGTCATGGAGGCCAAGGTTCAAGTCCCCTAGTAGGATGATCTGGGATGCGGGTTTGGTGTTTTGAGTAAGAAGGGTTGAGATATCTTCCTCGAAGGAGGAGATTGGGCTAAGAGGCCGGTAGATGAGGTGTATGAGTAGGGTGTTTGTCGGAGAGAGCGGAAGTTTGACTGAGAGTAGCTCTGCTGATGGTAGATGGGTACTAGAGAACTCTCTGAGGCCGAGGTGGTTTTTGGCTATGAAGCCTACACCTTTGCCTTTCTCTGTTGTTCTATCGGCTCTAATGATGGAGTAGTTGTCTGGAAGGGCCAGTGTCAGCGCAAAGCCTGAGGCCGGGTTTAGCCATGTTTCAGAGATGGCAACAAAGTCTAATTGGTTAGTGGAAATGAAGTCTGCAATATCGACAGAGTGAGCTGCTAGGGAGCGTGCATTGGTTAAGTCTCATTTGATGGCAGATGGCATGATGGTGTTTGGTTTGCTGACATTTGGATAGGAACGGGGCTTGGGAACTACACCAGGTGTTGGTCTGGGAGTGGTACTTGGGGCATCCCAAGAAGATGCAAGGAGGGTAATTGAAGTACGGCACCAGAGTCTGGACCCTAGTCTAGCATTCCTCATGACGATTGAGCAGGCAACCAGAGGTGTGGGTGGAGATGCAAAGTGGCAGATCCATTTTTCTGGATTTGAGGCCACCTGAGTATTTTGTCCAGGATGTGGGGTGTTGGCTGGGGTGGATGGTAGAGCATTAGTGGGATTGGTGGCGAGGTAAGCTGGGAAAGAGAGTAGCCATCATGAGAGCTATGCTGCAAAGGTGGGCCATTCATATGAGGACTGAGTACAGAGTCTTGGGGTCAGTTGTGAGGCTAGAAAGGTGCTAAGCAGTGGTGGCGATGGCCAGATTCTGAGAGCTAATAATACAGGTAAATGGTATCAGACATAATTGGTGCAGAGGTAACCACGTAATGACAACAAACGTAAATGAATGCAGAGGCAACCAAGTAAATAATGCAAAAACAAATCTAGGGCTAACAGTAGGTGCAATTAAGCATAATAGGTGCAGTGGCAACCACGTAATGACAACAATGTAAATGAATGCAGAGTCAACCACATAAATAATGCAGAATCAAGTGTAAGGCTAGCAATACAAATGGGTAAGACAGAACATAGTAAATGCAGTGCTGACCACGCAAAAGAGTGCGAGATCAATCTAAACGCAGGTATTCAAGGACAGTCTATATTGAAAAAAGCCTAAACATCCTGCCACATATGCGGGTTCTGTGATTGCTCTAATGGTTCTCTGCAACTCTTTAGTTGGATCCTTGTTTAGTTTGGTATAATGTTCTAGGTTATTAAGCTGGTTATATGCCTCCTGGTTGTATTTATCCACATCTTGTATGACTGTTGCGCCTCCCTTGTCGGCTGGTTTGATTATAAGCGGCTTATCTTGGGCCAGTACTTGGAGCGCCAAATATTGCTCTTTCAGTAAATTATACTTAGCATGTTTTTGGAGGCTAACATTCTATCCACTCCTTGGAGAACAAGTGATTCAAAAGTGAGTGCTTCTTTCGGCATGGTTTTAGAGTCAGGAAAAAATGTAGATTTACTCCCAAATCCTGTAGTGGACGTGCATTCAGTCTCTATGGAATTGTCAAAAATTACATGTAATCTAATTTTCCTAAGAAATTGGCGTATCTCTGTTTCTACCCGGAATGTAATCGTAAACTGTGTGGGTACGAATGAAAGTACTTTATTAAGGACCTCTATGTGCGCTTTGGTCAATGATAATTTAGACAAATTATAGACTGATATTGATGTGTCCGTTCTCTCCTCATAATCTAACTCACTGAGCTAAACAGGACACACAGTTGAAGGGAAACAGCCAACACAAGACAATAGAAGCACCCAAAACATCAAAAACCATATGAACTGAAACCTGGATATCCGAATGACATAAAGGGCCTAATTCATGGAATGTTATCCTATGGGATTGCGCCATTATAAAACACTTCCATGAATCAAGCCCAAAGCATTTTAACGCAAATCACCATAATAGAAAATGAACCCTTCCAGACCAGCATAACCACTGCACAGAAGGGCACAGGCTACAAACATCACTTACTAACTCTAGCAAAAACGTTAGAATATCCTTCATACTCATCAAACATCAAACAAACACACACATACCTCTACGACAGCAGAAACCTACAGCCACCACAAAATTCACACACTCAATTAAACACAACACTCAGAAAATGAAACCAATTACCAACACATCTTCCCACAAACACCACCTAACCCTTGCAACTATAAACACAACCAGTGCGCAGTGACAATTTTTTATGAATTGAAGCTACCAACAGCACATCAAAGCTCTCTAGCTTATTGCTGATCCCACTAACTAAGCTCTCCGAGCACTCCTTCCTTTTCATATCCGACAGAGTGCCTGGAGACCATAAAAATGGTAGCGGCGTGTGGAATAAATCACAATAACATAATGTAACATAGCTGGTCTTTCAATAATACCTGTTGGATGAATACAAATCGTGCCCTCGCTCCACCAGCAGTACCGTGCTACTGTATACAATGCCAAGTCTATTTCTGGCACATACCATTGTAAAGTGCACAGCTGCTGTGTAAGCAATACAAAATAAAAATATAAAAAAGCTTAAGGATCCCTGTTTGACTATATGAGAGCATGCTCTGGACTCTAAACATAGGGTCTGACCGAAAACCCATTACAACCACCACAATATTCCACCAAGTAATGCTTAAGCACTAAGACAGAAACCGCCATACAAGTTCATCTAGTCCTAGAATATATAATTCCTGCTCATCCTCACATAAAGACCCTGTACACAAAGAACAAAAAAAAACTGGCCTCATTGGTCCTTCGCCGCTTGTTATGTTATGTTATGTTACTTTGCATTTATATAGCGCCTTATGTACTATTGGTATGGTCTGAGGGCGCTAGTAGGTTGAACACCCTCGGGAACCGAAGTTCAAGTCAGTGGAGAGAGTAGAGAGAGTCAAAGGTGCTTATGAGCACCGGATTTGTGTGCAGCTGGTGTGGCATTCGTGTAATAGCTGCTTCATAGCGGTAGGTGTGGTGGTTTGTGAGGTCAGGAGTATTTGTTTGTTATGGCAGGTTTTATCCAGACCGGTTCTGGCTGCGTTAGTCCCGAGGAGAATGCCTGGCTGGGGGGGGGGGGGTGAAACCAGCAGTGATTAGTGGCAGATGTTGGTATGAGAACAGCTATACCGAATGGTGTCATAGTATCTCTGTGTTGTAGTTGAATGGTGGTGTAAAGAGGAGAGTAAGCATGGTGATGTGATAAGATGGTTTACATGATCTTTCAAGCGTTACATGCATTCCAAACCATTCATGTATGTCGCGTACTTCTAAGCGCTCCAGTCCGCTCCATGCGCTCCTAGTCTGCTCCATGCGCTCCCAGTCTGCTCCATGCGCTCCCAGTCCACTCCATGCACTCCCAGTCCACTCCATGCACTCCTAGTCCGCTCCATGCATTCTAGTCCGCTCCATGCATTCCAGTCTGCTCCATGCATTCCAGTCTGCTCCACGCACTCCAAACCATTCCACGCACTCCAAACCATTCCACGCACTCCGAAAGCATTCCATGCACTCCGAAATCATTCCACGCACTGTGAACCATTCCACGCTCTCTGAACCATTCCACGCTCTCCGAACCATTCCACGCACTCCGAACCATTCCACGCACTCCGAACCGTTACACGCACTCCAAACCATCACACGCACTCCAGTCCGTTCTACGCACTCCACTCCGTTTCATGCACTCAGCTCTGTTCCATGCACTCGGATCTGTTCCATGCACTCGGATCTGTTCAGGTAATCCACTCATTTCCGTGAATTCATTCACTCTTACGCACTTGTCTGCTCTATACACTCTTCCGCTCTACCCACTAGTCTGTTCTACGCACTCTTCCGCACTGCGCACACTTCCACTCTGCGCACTCTAACGCTCTGCACACTCTTACACTCTGGACACTCTTACGCTCTGCTCACACTTACGCTGTGCACATTCTTACACTCTGCACACTCTTACGCACTGCCCACTCTTCTGCTCTGCGCGCTCTGCGCACTCTTCCGCTCTGTGCACCCATCCATTCTGTACACCCATCCGCTCTGCGGACCCATCAGCTCTGCGGACCCATCAGCTCTGCGCACTCATCCGCTCCATGCAGTCATCCATTCTATGCAATCGTTCTTTCCACGCACTCATCAGTTCTACAAAGTCGTTCACATATACGAACTCATCCGCACCATACACACATCCGCTCTATACACTCATCTGCTCAGCACATTCATCCGCTCCTGAGTTCTACACACTCTTCCGCACCTCTGCACTCATCCGCTACATCCGCTCTACACACTCATCTGGTCTACACTCATCTGCTCTGCACATTCAACTGCTCTATGCCCTCCTGCGTTCTATACACTCTTCCACACTTACGCACTCATTTGCTCTACACAATTGTCCGCTCCACACACTCATCTGGTCTTTACACTTATCCGCTCTATACACTCATCCGCTCTATACACTCATCCACTCAACACACTCATCCGCTCAGCATGCTCGTCAGTTCTATACACTCATCCGTTCTATACACTCATCCGATCTACACACTCATCTGCTCAATGCATTCATCCACACAGCGCACTCATCCGTTCCACTCACTTGACCATTCTAACCGTTTCATCCGCTCCATTCACTTCATTCATTCATCATGCATTATCGATTGAGGCCATGTTACTTGTCATATGCACTGGGTCCTTTTCGTGTTCTCTATCTATTTCATGCACTGCTCTCGTCTCATGTACTTGAATCTTCTATTCTGTACTTTCCATTTATGCCATATACTCATACAGTCTGAGACATATGTCTGTGTATTCATCAGTCTCTTGTAATCATCTTTCCATCCTCTTCTCTTTCTTCAATTTGCCTGTTATTGTTCATTTTGTCCATTGCACTCATTACATCCATTTCATTAATTTAAACTTCATTACTGTTTCTGTGCAGTTTATTCTTTTTACCCACTTCACTGCTTTGGACTACTTTACTCGTTCTATTTTGTTTGTCCTTTTAGTTTACATTAGCGGTTAGTAGTTGTTGATTTCTCAAATGAATCTTGATGTTGTAATGTTATTTGTCTTATTTTTATCCAGGATCTAGTAGTTTGTTGGATTGGGGTCATTGAGCTGCTGTTATTCTGTTTGGGTTAGTTTGCGTACAAGTTTGTTTTAGGGGAAGAGCCAGGTTTTCAGTAGTTTGCGGAAGGACATTAGATCTTCAGTTAGGCGGATGTGGGGTAGGAGTGCGTTCCACAGCATGGGGGCCAAGGCTGAGAATGATGATCCGCCTAACCTGACTGAGTTTGTTTTAGGTATGACTAGGAGGCCGGCTGAGCTTGATCTTAGGGGACGTGGAGGGTGATTGGGTTTTAGCTTGTCTTGAAGATATAGAGGTCAGGATTTATGCAATGCTCGATGAGAAATGCATAAGGTTTTGAACGTCACCCTTCGGGCCACTGGAAGCCAGTGCAGAGTCTTAAGGGCTGGGGAGATGTGGTCTGTAGCGTTTTTGGCCCTTTGAAGTTTATTCAGTTGGTAAGCATGGATTCATAGGTAGAGGGGGTTTGCGTAGTCCAGTCTTGATATAACAATTGATTGGACCGCGGAGAGTCTGTTGGGAAAGGAGAGATATGGAAAGATGCACCTAAGAGTTTTAAGGTGGTAGTGGCAGGCCTTTGAGACGTTGTTGATTTGGCGCGAGAGTGTTAAATCAGAGTCAAGGGTGCATCCGCGGTTTTTTACTGAGTTAGAGGGAGTCAGTGAGTTGCCCATGGTGGATGGCCAGGGTAGCGGGTGTGGAAGAAGTTCGGAGTTGCCACATACCATGATTACAGTTTTGGAGGGGTTTAACAAGAGGTGGCTTTGGGTCATCCAGAGCTCTATGTCAAGGAGGCAGGAAGCAAGGTCAGGTCAGCAGTTGGGTTTTGAGTTCAGCAGTATTAGAATTACTTGAGTGTCATCCACGTAGTTGTATCACAGGATGTTGTGTGAATTAATTATTGGTGGGAGTGTGGTTAAGTAGAGATTGAACAGGAGGGCAGATAGGCATGCTCCTTGTGGGACTCCCGTGTCGACTGGTCGGGCTTGGATGGAATCGGTGGAGAGTATCGTTATTTGGTGCCTATCTTTGACGAATGATGCTATCCATTTGAGAGCGGTACCACAAATTCCTAGGGAGTGGAGGCGGTTAAGGAGGATTGAGTGATTGATAGTGTCAAAGGCAGCGGATAGGTCAAGAGGATTAATGTGGCGCATCCCACGGAGTCTGCCGTGATTTTAAGGTCATCCCAGATTGAAGTTAGGGTGGTTTCAGTTCTGTGACGGGCTTTGAAACCTGATTGCGTGGGGTCTAGGAGATTGTTGGCTTCAACAAAGGCATTTAATTGGGAGTAGGCGGTTCGGTCAGTGAGTTTGGCAAGGAATCTGGTGTTTGAGATCGGGCGGTAGGTTTTGGCGCGAGAGGGTCGAGGGAGTTTTTTTTTAATAGAGGTTTGACATGAACCGTTTTGAATGCGTTGGGAAAAATACCTCAGGAAAGGGAGTCATTTATGATGGATCTTGCGTGTTCTCCTGCGCAGGTAGAAGCAAAAATTTCCTTGAGGGTTGTGGTGGGGCAAGGGTCTAGCTGAGAGCCGGAAGGTTTGCGAGCGGAGAGAAGTTTGAGAAATTGGTTGGATGATATTGGACTAAAAGAATCAAAAGTTGGTTGCGTAGTGGTCGCAGGTGGGGGGTTGGCCGGTATGGGGGGAGGTGGATGTAAGAGAGCCGGTTTGGTGGATAGTGCATTCGTTCTTTCGAGAGCCGTGGCGTAAAAGTGGAGAGAGAGTGAGTCGCACAGTGATTGTGAGGGGGTTGGGACGGTGGTAGTGCACGCCGGTTTGGTGAATTTGGAGATGATTTTGTGAAGTTCTTTGCTGGGGTTTTTGCAGTTTAGGATTCGGGAGTTGTAGTGGGCTTTTTTTGCTTTCTGGATTTCGGCCTTGTATTCATGAAGGTGTCGTGCCAAGGTGGCTCTGCTCTCTTGGGTTTTGTCTTTCTGCCATTTGCGTTCCAGGTATTTAAATAGTTGTTTAGTGGTCTTCAAGTCAGGTGTGTACCATCTAGGGAACAGGCCACGGAGGGCTGATGGTTTACAGGAGGGTGTGAGGCGCTTGTTGATGAAAACATCCGGTATTGTACCTATAGTGTTTTCCATGATTAACTGTATAGGTTTGTGCTGTTTCCGTTTTCAATCTTTAAGTCTTTAATATGTCTTTATGTTTCAGTTTGTTTGTGTGATGCCTTAAATAAAGTCCTTACTCCTGCCTGTCCTTATCGCAGCCACCAGGACAGAGTTGCAGGCAGCTGAAAGGCATGTGACATCTTTATGAGATGTGGGTCGCCAAAGAACCGATTGATATGGGTTGTTGCCAGATATTGGGCACCGTACGGAGAGAGATGAATCCTTTGAGGTACTGTGTGGAATGACGTCCCATCTGCACACAGACACATATGGTAGAGGGGAGGACATTTCTATCGCCAGGAGAGATGGTTGTCTGCCTGGAGCCAACAGAACAACTGTAATGTGTGTAAGGGACCCCGAGTTGTGGGGGAAACAAGACCCTTCCGAGGGGCTGGGGGATTCCTGACTTTTCGTGGCTTCACACACATGAACTCTGGAAATAATGTTCCTACCAAAATAATGACAAACTGCACAGAGAGCACAAAACTGAACATGTTTCCCATTGGCACTATGAGAAAAACAGTGTCAAAGTTCCTCAGCCTCCCAAAAGTATGTATTCACAGGGCCTTTGAGCACATACTCATTCATCATAAACCCCATGCATGCCAGCCTTGTAATTGATATCTGGGAAGCATTTATTATTTGCAAATTATTACTCTACAACATTTTATTATCGGCTCTAATGTGTTTCCCCACAGCACACAACATGTGCCCATCTATGCTAGACAGAACCCTATACATACCATACACGCCACACCTGAAACACATGGCTTACAAGCCTCATCTAAAAACATACTTTCTAAACCGATGTTTTATTTGCAATTTACTAGCCCCCCAGCCTTTAATTAGGAACTTAAATGTATTAGTCTACATCACAGGGACTAGACCACAAAACAGTGCCAATGGATTAGCAAATTGGCCAAAACCACAAGCGCACCAGAAGATACATCAAACCTGTTCTGTGTTCACAACATTTGCCCCACTGGCAGGTCTCGAGGTTATTTGCACGTTTAAAACAGAAACATTTCAAAAATCACAGATTAAACGTCAATGCTTGCAAACAGGTAACTGGTGCAGTGTCGCCATGCTGTGTTTTGCAGCCTGCATGTACCAGTTCTTAATTTACGAGATGCAGAATCTTGTCGATACTTGTCCTCTGATACAACATTTTACCAAACACACAGAAACCTTAGTCTCTGGCCGGACAGAGATGCTTGTGTTATTATGTTAATCAATACAAAAAGAGGCGTATTTTCCGAATGTTTGTTACTATCGGAAGTTGCAGTAGGGTAACCAGACGTTCCGGTTTTGCCGGGACTGTCCCGGAATTTGGTGCTCTGTCCCCCTTTCTCAAGATTATGTTGCCATTGGAAACTGCAGTGGTCCCGTTTTTTCTGTAGTAGGTCTTTATAGCTGGCAGACAGGAATGCACAATCTCACACAGAAGAAATGGTGCATTTTACAGCTTAAGATAGTGTTAGTTTGTTATAAATTAATTATAATATGTGTTTATTTTAACATTAACACTTAAACACCCTTCTCCTCCAACGCTACTGAAGTGTAATGCCTTGACAGCCACTTTCAAGAGATAGACCTACTGTTATGATAGTTGCCCTGTCCCGGTTTTTACTTTTTTAAATCTGGTCACCCTAAATTGCAGTGAACCTTGCCGTACTGCTTTAAAACCTGTATGGATAATGACATACTAGTAAATGTGTACAGTCGCATATATTCTAAATACACATAGAAATACGTTATCCGTGTTTATGTCACGGCCACCCAACTAACGCCTTATAGAATTTATTTTATACAATAAAACCAATTTTACGTAAACCTTTGCAGTACTGTTATGAGGCACTAGAGCACGCTAAATCCTTAGGAATGATCATGTTCCATTATATAGATTTCCATCTAGTTCCTACATGTTATCCAAGTGTGTCCACAGCATTTTCAGAATGTAATGAAGGTGTTGAGAGTCCAAAAATGAGGTCAATGTATGCTCTACCCATATATTTATGTATGGGGGTTTCAAACGTAACACTGCATATTTTGTCACAGCGAACTTTCTTTACCATTTTTTAAGCTAATTCGTTGAAAAATCTGTTTGTTGGAAGGCGTATTGCTTTTGCAATTCATGTTGATGTAAATTAACCTTCAATTGAACTGCAAATAATGGAATAATTCAATCCAGACGTTTGATGTGTTTGACGGGCATATTGTCAGCTCTAATCCCTGCATGCTACAATTGCTTGTGCTAAACCTGTTTGTACATGCTACCTCTTCCTCTTCTACGACTCCTAGCCCGTCTGAGGCCGTCGCTCCTCCTCCTTTCTTCTCGTTTCACCTGCTCACCCCTCACAATGTTTCTAAACAAGTCTGATCAATGAAAGTCTCATCAAAGCAGGTTCTCCCCTGCTCATCCAGAACTATCAAGGACCACATCAACACCCTTGCTCCAGCTTTGGCTGATTTCTGCAATCACTCCTCTTCCACTGGAACTTTCCGCTGCCCCTTATTCATTCTCTTGTGCACCCCCTTCTAAAGAAGCCGTTGGCCATTCCTTCCTCTCCGGCTAATTATCACCCAATCTCAATCATTCCTCTCCTGGGTAAACTCTTGGAAAAGCTGGCCATCTCTCAGCTTTATATACATACTGAATCTGTTGGTTGCCGCCATGACCACCAGTCTGGCTACAGAGCTGTCAGAAGCATGGAAACTGCTCCCCTGAACACCAGAGAAGACTCGCTCTCCACTTTAATCAACCTTCTGTCCTCATTATCCTTGATCTATCCTCTGCTTTTGACATGGTCAACCATGCCATCCTGATCAATCGTCTCTGGGACAACCCTGGTTGATCTCCTTTCCCACTGACCGTCCCTCTCAGGTCCAACTGGGGTATTTTCTCTCATCTCTCCCTATCTCTACTTTTGGTGTTCCCCAGGGGTCTAACCTCTCTCCCTGGCTCTTCTTACACTACCTGGCCCCTCCTGCCCACTCCATCGCTGCTTTCTGCTCCAATTTTCAAAGTTATGCGGATGACACTCAGTTCTCTTTCAGGCTCCCCTCAGCCACCTCTGCTTCTGCTCTCATACCAGACTGTCTGGCTGCAATTCAGGGATGGTGTGTTGCGAGTGATGTCTGCCTTAATGCCAGTAAAACTGAGATCCTTCTCATTGGGACAACCGCTCCCTCCTTCCCTCTCTCTCTCTGGCCACCCACTCTGGGCCCTCTTCCTGCTCCTTCCTTTGAGGCTACGATCCTTGGTGTCATCTTCGACGCCACCCTCTCCTTCTTCCCTCAAATCTCGGATGTCTCTAAGAAGTCAAACAATCAGCTGGACCTCCTCAGAGCTATTCTTCCTTTTTTCATTTTACCCCAGAAACTCACTGTCTCCAGAACGCTGGTCTTCTCTAGGTTGGACTATTGCAACAGCCTCTTTCTAAATCTCCCTGCCTCTACTCTTTGACATTTACAACTTATCCGGAACCGGACTGCAAGACTTGTCCTTGGCCTCAAGCCCAGGGATTGTATCTCTCCAGCTCTGAAATCTCTCCAGTGGCTCCCCCTGGCTGCAAGGATCAAGTTCATGACCCTCTGCATCATCCACAAGGCTTTCTGGGGTATGGGGCTGCTCTGCCTCATACTTTCCCTTCCAAAACATCTTCCTTCTCGAGATCTACACTCATCCATCTCCAACTCTCTGAGGGTCAGAGGCTTCTCCAAGCAGAGAGTTGGGGGCAGATCTATCTCTTCTGTTGGGGCCTCCCTCTAGAACAGCCTCCCTGCATCTCTTATACTTGAGCAGAAGCACTTTCAGTTCCGGAAACAACTCAAGACCTTCCTTTTCTCTTCTGCTTTCTCTCTACCTCTGCCCTGCTGATGCACCTGACTGTTCCTGTGGGATATTTTGACCCACTCAGCTATGCTTCACTACATCACTTTGCTGCATTGGTGCAAGAAACACCATAAAATGGCTGTGCTGACTCCTGTGTGTGCCAAAATCTTTAAACCGTGTTTTGTAATAACCAGAAATTGGCTGCACTACCCTACAAACCCCATTTCAGGTGGGGTAAAACAGAGTACTCACTGCAGGAATGTGCCAGTGTGCTCTGCAACATTTTACATGGAGCAAAGGAAAGAAGTAGCATTACTTTGCTGTAAACCCAAAATGCCTCTATAAAATGACACTTTCCCAACCTTAAAAGTGCTGCTTGGTGCTAAAACTCATCCTTTTCTAATGAACCACTGGGATTAAAAGGGACCTGCAATGCCCAGGATCATTCCCTGTGTCTCAGAGGAACTGGGCTTCATTTGAATTACAGCTCTTGGCAGCAGTATCTTTGGAAAAGCAACCAGGGCTTTGTTTTTCATTTTCCACTGGAAAAACAGCTATTTGTTTGCAACATTATCGAAAGAATCAGCTATCCAGAGAAAGACTCTAAACAAATGCTTGATACATGTATCCATGCTGCAAACAATTCCAGCACTCAAGGGAAGGACTAGAGCTGACTAAAATGTGTTTTTGCTGAAGGGGAAACCCTAATTTAAAGAAATATGTTTAATGTGCTTTTTCCTGAATGAAGAAGGTAAAAGGATTTGCTACTGTTAAAAAATCAACCTATAAACTGTTTTAAATCCATAGGTTTAAAGAAAAGATTTAAAAGGTGAAACTCAAAGCTAAACCCAGTCTGAGTTGGTAAACTATATATAAAAAAAAACCTGCTCTGCAAGTTGCTAGCCCTGAGAAAGGCTGACACCTCAACTGCTGGAACAGCAAAAGGCTAATTGCTAGCTGGAGGCCTTGAATACCCAGGACAATGGGGGTTTCCCAGTTGGCATTAGACATTTGTCTTTGCCCCAGGCTAGGACAATAGCAGGCTAAGACACTTGCCCTTCCAGTGGGAGGGGCAGGAAGCTTCACTCACAAGGGAGAAGCCCCTCATTCTACTTCAAAGGGATTGACATGCTTACACTTGAGAAAAAGAAAAAAACTAACCAGTGACATTTGGTGTTTAAAATGCCTATTTTGCAACTATACTTTCAAGACATTTAACTTGGCAGCAAGAATGAAAAACAAAATTGAAAATTGCATAATTCTAAATCTAATTTTATACTATTAATTTGAAGACTTGGTAGGTCTTACTACTGCAAAAGGAACAGAAGTTATAAAGAAGGGCCGATTGCGCGAAAAGTAGGTGATATATATATATATCATTTGGCAAATATAACATTTATACACATATACTAGGGGTAAATGCGCATCTATGTACAAAATTGGCAAATGTTAGGCCAAATCTTTCATGGTTGAAATTGCCAAAAATGTAACAAAAAGACTAAACCAGGTCCCACAGACTTGGGAGTTGGACTGAAATGTGACCCAAGAAATATGTAACCTGTGTATCTGATTTTCTTAGAGGTCGTAACTACATAAATATGTATTTGTGGGAAAGTTAGATTTTGGTTCCAGTGGCTAGTGGAGATGCTAGTCATTGCAAAAATCATCCCATAAACATGACATCCTTTTCTGCCATCCAATCAGCAACAGCAAAAAGCAAGACAGAAACTGTGCTCCTGCTCAAGCCTAGCATTAGGGGTGTGGACATTAAGCCTGCCCCAGCCATATACTTTAGTGATGTCATTTGGCATGATAAATAAGGGAACCTCACAGCACACAGACAGACTGATTCCTGACTTCTCCCTGATTTTCTGCGTGGTGTCCAGCCACTGATTTCTCCATCCTTGTTCCTGTTTCCTGCTTTTCTTTACAAAGCTAAGGCCTCAGCATTGCTGAACTCCTTTTTTTCAGCTAGGCATCCAACTCTAAAAAGCCAAAAAACCTGAGGTAAGCATTCTGATCAAGCTGGCATGCTACTACTAAATGCATGCCTGCTGCAAACTCACCATCCCACTGATCTCCAGTCTCCATTATCGAGAAGGGCCAGTCCAGTACCGTCCGGTGACTAGAACCACCCAGCTGACCCATCCCGCCAGATGTGCCCTGCTGTCTTGGTTAGATCCGATCTGTGTGATGACCAGAACCCTTGACAGTCCAACATCCTAAATTAAAGTGGACTGTAAGTATTAATAGAAAGCATAGAAAATCATAGAATACCTTGCCTTGTTTTATTCCATCCCATCAATAAGTCATCCTATCCTAATCCCGATCACTGTAATATTGTAAGAACCTTTTTTGAAACCCTACCTTTGATTCTTTGTGCTAGTGCTAACTTCTTTAAATAATTTTAAAGAAGCCATGTAGCCAAGACCGAAGTTATAAGCACTGAAGTTATGAGCCACCATGGGTGTGATATGCTGCAGTGCTTGGGGGCAGGACCTAGAGTCTTGGGTACATAGCCAAAGGCAATGCACCAAAGACTGAAGTTATAAGCACTGAAGTTATAAGCCACCATGGGTGTGATATGCTGCGGTGGTTGTGGGTGTGATATGCTGCAGTGGTTGTGGCCAGGGCCTAGAGTCTTTGAAGTTATATGCACTGAAGTTATCAGCCAACATGGGTGGCTTATAACTTCGCTCTCCCTGGATGAATTTTCACGAAACTTTGCAGAACGTGTGATATGGGTGGGCCCATATAGACAGTTAAAATGTTTGATTCTATGGGTGTGATCTATTTGTATGATATGATGCGGTGTTTGTGGCCAGGGCCTAGAGTCTTGGGTGCATGACTGTTTTCCAGTACTTGTAGTAAGTACATTAGACATTCTTGTGGATCTTCTTGTGAGTTTATAGTGAATTTCACCAGTCCAGCACAGTAGTCCAATTCTTGTTTTATTCCATGAACACTATCTGGGTAATTCATGGAATTCAGTGCACAAGTGGCGCACGCGGCTGGCGCACAGTGTGCGCGTGCGACTTTCTGCGCCAGTCGCGTGCGCTAAAATCCATTTCTGCGCACAGCGTATTCATGGATTTTAGCTACCAAAACCAGCCGTGGCGCACAGTGGCGCAGCGACCCTATAGCAGCGCCAGATACGCCCCCAAGAATGCCCGTCACGCAAGGAAAAGCCATCAAAATCCCCAATCCAGCGCAAAGGGCTGCGCTAACCCTATACCAGTATACAGGGCCGCCACACAGCACACGGCAAGCGGGGAACGTGTATTACTGGGGATCGCGGGAATTTTCACATGTGATCAGAGCGTGGTACGTGTAATTCGGGGATGCGCGGGAAGTTTCACACGCGATAGGCCCTGTGCGAGTGGGGTGCGTGTATTCCTTTGGTGGGCGGGAGGTTTCACATGTGATCGGAGCGGGGTACGTGTAAATCAGGGTGTGCGGGAAGTTACACACACGATTGGCCCTGTGCGAGTGGGGTACGTGTATTCCTGGGGTGCGCGGGAAGTTACACACGCGATTGGCCCTGTGCGAGTGGGGTACGGGTATAACTGGGGTGTGCGGGAAGTTACACACGCGATTGGCCCTGTGCGAGTGGGGTACGTGTATTCCTGGGGTGCGCGGGAAGTTTCACACGCGATTGGCCCTGTGCGAGTGGGGTACGTGGATTACTGGGTTTCGCGGGAAGTTTCACACGCGATTGGCCCTGTGCGAGTGGGGTATGTGGATTACTGGGGTTCGCGGGAAGTTACACAGGCGATTGGCCCAGTGCGAGAGGGGTACATGTATTCCTGGGGTGCGTGGAAAGTTACACACGCGATTGGCCCTGTGCGAGTGGGGTACGTGTATTCCTGGGGTGCGTGGGAAGTTTCACACGCGATTTTGCTGTCAGAGCGGGGTACATGATTTTCGTGGGTGTGCGTGGAGTCCTACACGTGAGTTGGCAGTGTGGGTCCTCCCAGGTGTTCCCTCTACACCCTCCACGGCCCCTGCAGGCAGCCCACACCACAGGGGTCTCGCAGGGAGGCACTCATGGCCTGTTCCAACTCCCTGCGAGTTGCCTCGAGGCACTCTGCCCGCCTCAATGCCCGACGCAACTCTGCCCAGACCATGGTGAGCCGTGCCTCTTCCGCCCGCCGCCGCTCCGCATCTATCCGCTGGCCCAACCGTTGCCACACAGAAGACACTCCCATTCCTGGGTCCTCCTGCCCTCTGGCCGATGCCTGCCCCTCCGATGTTGATGGCCCCGAGCCATCATTGCTCCCACCTAAAGCCTGCTCCTGCTGCTGTCCATGTGCCCTGTCCAATGGTGCCTGCACATCCTCCATCAGCTGGTCTCCAGTTGTGGTGTCCACCCCTGCTGGACCGCCGACTCCCGACTGTGGCAGGGATGTGAGCTCCACCAAGCTGGCTGTGTTGGTCGGGCCAGGTCCACAGGGGGCCCTGGTGGAATCTGGGCCGAAAGACGGCAGGGAGACCGACTGGCGCATAGCCTCCACAGAGGATGAGAGGTCCACCAGAGTGCACGACACATGTAGGAACCCACCGACCAGGGCCCCTCCCAACAATGCCACGTCGCAACGCTGCTGTTTGTGATGGCGTGCGTTCTCCGCCCAGGACGAACGCACATCATCACGAATGTCACGCGTGCGCAACGTGACACCAATCAGGATGGAGCCCATACGGTCATGGAACCCCTCGTCCGCAGGTAGTGGAGAGGCAGATGACATGGCACTCTCCCCTACCTGCGGACGGGCCTGGGACGGGGCATCCCTGCTGGTGCATGGTGGTGCAGTCACAGGGTCAAGGACAGGGACATGCACAGGCCCCTCCGTGGTGCCCTGTGCTGCCTCCTGACCCTGGCCCTGGACTGCACCACTTTCACCAGTGGTACTACCCCCACCAGGCCCCATATGCGGCTCAGTAGTGGGCTCCTCCTCCTCTGTGGAGACCACCAATCTGGATGTCTCCATACCGTCTTACGCCATTGCAAGCTCCTATGGGGGCTCACCCGGCCCTTCCGCCACAGCCGTAGTGGCAGACGCGGCACCAGCCCCCTTGCTCCCGGATGATGGCAAGTCCTGGGAGGGTGGCTGGGCCTTGCGTCGCCGCCCCGTGGAGGCAACCCCGCTGCTAGGCTCCACAGCGCCGTCTCCGCCCTCTTCTTCACTTGACGCTGCATAGAGGGAGACATAGAACACAAGCATCAGGGTACAGTACAACATTCCCCTAGACAGGAAGTAATAAAACATGAGTTGCAGTGTCTAGCGTCACTTCCATCCTGTCCCTCCACAACACATTGGTGAATGCATGCAACACACATGCATGAACAGGCACGGCGCCTGCAATCAACACCAGCATCCATGTAAAAGGGCCTCTATTAACCAAAATCTTGCCTTCAAACTCACATGCATCATGGCTCACACTGATCCCATGCACACACATCACCGGAGGGTCATGCATCATGCCTTGCACATCACAGACACAGTGGATAGACACAGTGCATACAATGGTGACCGCACTGTATGAGTGAATTTACACATGATCACATACATTTGTCATGAATACATGGCGTACCTAAGTCACACACACACTTCTCAGACACACATACATGTGCACCATACATGTACATGACAGCAGCACCCATCCATCACACCATCACCATGTGCAAGAACAGACACTGGCATGCTTTCATGTGTGCATTTGCCATACAGCTACCAATGTTGCATTGTAACTCATGCACCAACCATGTGGTTCACACATTACTGGTCTCACATGCATGACCATGGTGTCCCTGCACACACACATCCATTCATGGCCTATGTCACACATACATGCAAGTATCCGACTACCAGCACACTGCAACATGGCCTGTCTCACACACCAATGCTTGGCCACTTACCGCTCAACTCCAGACGGGTCTTCCTCTGCAGGATCTGGGCGTGGAGCGCTGGGCCTACGTGTTCCAGGGCCCTCATCTGGATGTCACTCGTGCTGACCCCGCCCCCCTCCGTGAGGCGCCGGGCCTTGTAGAGGGTCCTGGACCTCAAGTCCTCCCAGCGCTTCTTGACGTGCTTGATGTCGCGGGTTGCTACCCCCTCCGCGTTGATGGCAACAACTATGTCGTCCCAGATCCTCTCCCGTCCTTCCTTGTTGGCGCGTGATGTTCCGCAGAGGGCATCAAAATGCCCCAGGACATGCTCCACCAGGACACCAACTTCCTTCACACTGAAGCTGGTGGCCCTCTGCCTCTATGGCTGGGGGTCGCCAGTGGTCTCAGATGGTCTTTGCCCCGACATGGCGACCCCCGAGGCAGGTGTGGCTGGGCAACTGGTTCCTGGGGCTGGGCTGTGGAGCGATGGTATCCCAGTCGGGAGTCTTCTGTTCCAGCAGGGGTGGACACAGCAACTGGAACCCTGGCTGACGTGCAGGCACCAAATAGCAGGGCACGTGGGCAGCAGGCAGGCAGGCAGCAGCAGATGGCAGGTGGGAGCATGCTCGGGGCTCTGGGGGGCAGTAATTCGGCCTTCTAGGCAGGAGCGTGGTCTTCCGTGTGTTGTTGCGTGGCCAGCTTGATACGGAGTGATTTGGCACGTGAAAATCTTGCACGTCAGCGTGTTATTCTAGGAAAGGCCCTTAGCGCGTAAGCGCTTCTGTGACGTGACTCGCGTGGGCGTTTCCTTCATGACGTGGGCATAGTGGTTCAGCGCCCGTGAAAAAACTGCACGTCCGCATGTGGATGCGTGTAATCCGAGGAAAGGGCCTACGCGCGTAAGTGACGGGTGTGCTTGTTCATCGTACACATCCAAAAACTGCACGTCCGAGTGTCAGCTCGTGTAATTGGAGGAAAGGGGCTTAGCGCGTACACGCGTAAGTGATGCTGTACATGTGGGCTGCTTTAAAAGGTGTGTAGGACCCATTCCCTTGTAAGTGCTTTTTGTGGAGAGCGAGTGGGTGAATTCTGTACTTCTTGTCAGTTCACACGCGATTACTTCACAGCGTTTCAAGCTCGTACTCCCTGTTACCTCTGACAGCGTTCTTTATTCTTTTTGGGCCTGTTTCCTCAAACAGCGTTCACTTCTTCTTTTGTCCTGTCTCCTCAGACAGCATACAATTCTTCTTTTGGGGGGGTGTTGCCAACGCGCACACGCGTGTCTTTTTCACGTTCTTTTTCCAGGCAGATGGTGAGTCGCGTACATATTTACCAACTGTGCTTGCCCCGTGTGTCGCGTACCCCTTCAGAGGTCATTGTAGGCTGCGTGTATTACGCATACGCTTATTTTTGTGTTTCTGGGTGCCACAGCGTAGTGCGGGTCCATTCTTTCACACACGTGGTCTACGAGGGGTTGTGTGCACGTTATTTTTTGATTTTGGGCTGCCTGTGCGTTGCGTGACCCATCATCTTCCCCCAGGGGTCACAGGCAGCCTTGTTAGAGCACTAGGGTATGAATTCCATCTAGTAACCTAACCCTTTCACCCCCAATTGCCCAGGACAATAGTTTACTGCTACTCCCATACGCACAACAACATCAGTGCCATGGTTGGGAGGCGACCAAGCGGTAAGGGAGGCAAAGGTGGCCGACCTTCAAACGGTGGCCGTGGTGGGCGCGGTAGGGTACGTGGCCGGGATTTGCAGGGTGCCCCTAGACCACCATGTGTGGAGGACCAATCAGGGACACCCATGCCCCCCCATGGTTGAGGGAAACGTGGCTGACACCATCCCAGCTCATCCCTTGTTGGACCAGCCCATTGTGGCACCTGACCTGGCACAGGATGACTCCCAGGCTGACTTCCAGGTCAGCAAGTCTGGGCCACGTGTGGTGGTGCAAGTTGGTGTCACCAAGCCACGTGGATCTGGGGCAGCTATGTCATCTGCTGCCCCAAGTAGGCAGGGTGGGGAGGCTGCAGGGGCAGCTGCAGCTCCATCCACCCCAGCTCTGAGTCTCCCAGCCAGGACAGTGTCGGTCCTGGTCCATCAAACTGACGTTCCGCGTGCCAACATCACACTTTTGCCAATGCCTGCACCAAGGCCTATGGTCATTGTGCATTTGCACACTCCTACTACCCAGTCCACCGGTGCTTCTGCCCCTACTTACCAGAGTGGCGTAAGCCACTCAGGCTCCGCTCCACCTTTGAAAAAGAGGAGGAAGGGTGCTCTGGCACAACAGGCTGAGACTCCAGACACGGCTACACACTCCGGCACATCAAGGAAGCCTAGCTTTAATGACCCGGAACTTGATGCACTTGTGACCTATGTGTCGGCACATAGCCATGAAATGTTGGTGACTGCAGGGTGCAAGACCACACCTGGTCAACGTAGGGCACACTGGCGGACGCATAAGTGCTCTTGGATTTGTGAGGCGCACAGCTGATGATTGCTACAAGCAGTGGAATGACCTGAAACACAGAGCAAAGAACAAGCTGGCCTCAAGTCATGCCACTACTCTGGTGACTGGCAGTGGGTCTCCAAAAGAGGACAACAAACTCACTGAACATGAGTCTGTTGCTGGGACCTTCGTCACAGAGGAACAGCTCCAAGGTGTGGGAGAACTGCCTGATTATGAGGCATTGTCCGGTGAGTGCCCATGCGTGTGTGTGTAATCCATGTGTATGTTGTTTGGGTGACGGGTTCTGATTGAGTGCCAGGTGAGGGTGTGTACTCCTGAGTGTTATGGGTCACCCATTTGCTTCCTCCCATACATTCACGTGCCTTGGATTTGGGTTTGACTGTATCCCTTCTGCCCACAGTTGCCAATTACGCCCAGATTAGTGCACTTTACCTTGAACTGTCATCTTGCAACTACATTGGTCAGATTTTGTAAGTGTCCATTCAGGCTGATTGTTTCCACTCTTCCATTTTTAGTACACATTATTCTGCCCTATTGTAACATATGTGATATGCTTCGGTCATTGTTTACAGCCCACACTGGGCCACTACTTTTACCTGGTTATGTTAATGATTACACCATTCAGGCCGATGAAGTATTGGGCTGCAGAAATGTTTTATTATGGCCTGTTTGCATGTGGAAGATGACAGGTGTTTCCTGTAATGTTAAAGTGACCAACCATTGATCAGTCCACAATGACTGTGTTATTGGACACTGGATGTGTTTCAGTGTGTGGCACATGCATATTTTGCAACACTATTCATCATCAATCTTCACATCATGTTGATGTGACATGGATGTGTGACAGTACTCATTCACTGACATATTGCTGTAGTTTTGTAATTTACCGTGGCTATGCTACATGACATCTCTGTGGTGGTATGTGTCATGTATGTGTATTGGACATGCCACTCACAGCCTGATGTGTGATGCCAGTGCTACCCAACATTCAGCAAATGTGCTGCATATCCATCTTGCTCTCCCCAGTGACTGCCTTTTTGACTCCACTTCCAACTCTTTGACAGTGCATGCATGGCAGGGTTATAGTCATGTGGAACATGTGTAAATCATGTACTGGATCTCTGGCTTGTCACGGCCTATGTGTGTGCTATGGTGCTCATGCCTGTTTCCATTTGTTGTCTTTCATGTTTTTGCAGGTGATGACGCACTTGGTGCTGTTGAGGTTGAGGAGATGGTGCAGACCCAGGAGGAATATCAGGCACGACCGGGCACCAGTGGGGGACGTGGTGTGGTGGTGGGTAAAAACCCAATGTTACTGCAGACCATACTGTCCAGGGGTGCCTCTGGGTGCACCTCCCCAGACCCCTATTCAGGTGCTGAGTCGGATGATGAGACTTATGTGCAATCACAGGTTAGTGTTTCTGGCAGGGATTCTGTTCTGTCCAACCCACCTGGACCAGGAGTAGAACCCTTGTTGGGGATGTCAGTGTTGGTAGGTCTGCATTTGGCGGTTACGGATGCAAGGTCACACTCCACAGCATCTGATCCTGTTCCTGGGCCAGCAGATCAGATGGCGAATGCAGTCCTGCAGCCTCAGGCAGTGCCAGCACAGCAAGATGAAGATCGCCTTGCCCCAAACAGGTGTGGTGCCCGTTGACGCGGTGGCCGTGCGCCACCAGGCAATACTGTATGGCAAAACCCCATGTACGGTATGTCAACCCAACAGGCAGCATCAGTAGAAATGATGGCTCAGGCAATGGAGAGGGTGGCCACTTCCATTATCCCCCCTGAAAGGCAGATGGAGCAACAACAGCAGGCAACAGACTCCATTTGCCAATCACACAGGGAAGACATGTTGGCGTCCAACAGGGACAGACAGACGGGCGGCACTGGAGACTCTGCACAAATCAATATCAATAGAGTCCCAGGGCCACAGGGAAGCCCTGAGGGTAGAACTACATAACCTCAGGCAGACTCTGGTTGCACTTGAGGCTTCCAGTAAATTAAGCGCAGAACAGCAGCTGGAGCAGCTCACACGTTCGTCTCAGCTGAGCTGCATGCAACTCGTGAGGAGATCTGGGCATCACGCGAGGCCATGCGTGCAGAAATGCCGGCACCCCTTGATGTGCTGCATGGGGATCTCCGCACTTTAATCCTCCAGAATCAGACCTTCCAGACCCGCATGCTTGCTGCCATGGAGGACCATACCAGGGCTTTGCGTGGGCTGCCTCCCATAGTGCCACCGCCTCCTGATGCAACAGCAAAGGATGAGCAGAGTGACAGCAGTTCTTCCACAATGGCATAGCCGTGCAGGCCATAAGCCCAAGGAGGTATTTTTTTCGCTACATCCACGCAGGTGGGTGTTGGTGTGCACCCTGTCCTTGAACCGCCTGGTGTCCTCCCCCACCCCTCCTGGCCCCCACATGGCCATTTTTGATTTTTTTTTTACAGTGTGTTGCCTTGTGTGGCTCCCGTGGGCATCCACTGTATTCCGGCTGGGCACATGCAGGCTTGTCCTGAGTTTGGGTTAGATGCTTGGGTTTGTGTGACACACACCCCTCCTGCTTCCTGTTTCCATGGGCTTGCAAAGGGTGTGACCAAGTGACAGTGAATTACACAGTGACGTTGGGCTCCCATGAGCTGTGTGGGCAGTCTGTAGTCAATACTGTGTAGACATCCCTAGTGGATATTGTTGTTGTATTGTACACTGCATGGTGTATTGATATGTGCTTGTGCATCCATGTCTTCCTCCTAATCTGCAGGTTCCTTCCTCATGTCTTCACAAGGCCGTCTACTTTGCAGATGCAGTTCATGTTGTATGCAGTACACTGAGACATTTGTGTGGCAGCAACACTCTACAGTTGTAAGGGGTCGATGTGCTGGCATATTCAGGTTGTAAGACTACCACTACTTGAACTTAGTACTGTCATGTTTTTGCATTTTTCCATGTTGTGTTGCAGCATTGTGTTGGTGGTAAGTATTTGGTAATGTGTGCTGTTAGTTATACATTACTGGGAGCATAGTGTGTGTGGGCAGTTTCCATTAGGGACAGTGTACTTTGTGACACTTGTGTCAGGTCTTGTGCATTGCTTTTTTTGCTTTCACATTGCATGACATGCCATGGTGTGTTTGGTGGTGGAGCTTGGGAGGGGTTGGGTGACATGGCGCTGTTCTCATGTTGTATTTAGCAAGGGGGTAATGAACTTAGCAGCATAGATGTATGTCTTTTGATGACACAGCATTGGTGGTGTTTGGGTAGGTAGAGATGCACACAATGTAACACTTCCAGGTGACCAATCTCAGGCTAGTATGGTTGTGACAGTTGAGTGTCCCTTATGTCATCATCCATTGATTGTCAGCTGGCATGTGCCAGGGCTGCGTGCACTCCACAGGGGTGTGATTTTATGTGAAGTAATTAGCCACCAGCTGTGTACGGGCTGCCTCACCACGTTCCCTTTCCCCTCCCATGCGCAGCGGGCGTGCATGTGGTTGGGGATGTGGAGGCACCACCATGTCCACCGGCAAGCCCCGGCATGTTGCAAAGTTGTGCAGGACACATGCTGCCACTATGATCCTGCACACTACTGGGGGAGCATATAACAGCTGCCCACCAGAGCGGTCAAGGGAGCGAAAGCGTGACTTGAGCACTCTGAATGTGCGTTCCACTATGCCCCGGGTTGCAATATGGGCTGTGTTGTATCTTACCTCGGGTGGCGTGGTGGGGTTCCGAATTGGCGTCATCATGTGTGTGCTCAGAGGGTAGGCGCTGTCCCCTGGGGAGGTGGTGATGGGTATCATTAGTGGGGTTGTGACATTATTCAGTATCTGACATGCATGCATGTGCAGAGGCATTTATACTCACCAAGCAGCCATGTATCGCCATGCCGCCCAGCTTCTAGGTCCCGGTTTAGGGTTGACATTCTGTAGATGAAACTGTCGTGGGTGGACCCTGGATAGTTGGCATATACTGAGGTGATGATTCCCTTGGCATCACATACTACCTGCACGTTGATGGAATGCCAGTGCTTGCGGTTTCTATAGATGTGCTCAGATGCCCTGGGGGGACGTAGAGCCACATGGGTGCAATCAATGACACCTAGCACTTTGGGGAATTGTGCCACCCCGTAGAAATCCTGGACGGCAGCCTGCCTTTCTGCAGGTGTTCTGGGCAGGTATATGTGCCTGCGGATTGATGGGTGTGTAGTCATGATGGCCAACACCTGGTGTAGGCAGCGTGACTGTATGGCCTGTGACACCCCCCCACTATAGCACTTGTCCGCTGAAATGATACAGTGGCTGTTAGGCGGAAACCTGTGCAGTTCCCTCTGGGACCACTGCAAAAGATTTAGGACTACAGGTGTTTGGCAGTAAGCCCACTTGGTAGCAGTCTGTACCACACAGATTCACTTGGTAGCTGTGGCTGAGCAGTCAGACTTCTCTCAAGAAAAGTTAGGCAGTATGTGGAGTATACAATATAGGGCAATTTACACAGTAGAACAAGCAAGCACGGAACAAGGCTTCGGTGTAAAGATATAAAGGTTTTTATTTATAACAGCACATCTATGGAAAACACTCTGGCACTAATACGGCAAACAACTTCAATCACAATTACTATACAAAGAAAAAGATCAATCCCCCTAACAATAGGTCGACAAGTCTAGGTTCACCGGCATCACTTATTTGCAGACAGAGGTGTATGCTTTAACCTAGATGGCACTCTAGTATTCGTTAGGACGGGAGAGAAAAATAAGGCAGGTTATGAAATCAACTTGGTACCAATACTTTACGGACAAATGCAAGGCAAGTAAGGCAGGGTCTACTGTAGGTCACAAAGTTCAGAGGCCAGGCCCACTCGGAGAGAGGCAAGGCGAAATGTCCCAAAAAGTGTCTCAGTGGAAATGCGCTTCGAGTCTTTATCGCAAATTGTTATGGAAAGTTCGGACCAGTTCAGAACAGAAAGTTAAAGAACGCTTGGAGGCGACCCAATGGAAAGGCGAGGATTAAGACACCTCACTCTATCCGGCAGAAAGGGAAGCCAGGCGGACACGGTACCTTGTTTGTGGAGAGACAGCTCCGGCGCGGGCAGTTGTTCCTGGTGGTGGATGCACGTCGGGTCTTTGCCAAGAGAAGAGATGATCTCGTCGTCAAAGGAAAGTTGAAGATCGTTGCACCACCAGGGAAGAGACCAGCCGCGGAGTGCTCTGTCACAAGGCACCACCTTTTGGTCGCAGTACAGGGGTAGTAGCTATCCGGTTGCCGAGGTGCTCTGCATGGGAAATTCGACCACTACATCCTGGTGCGAAGAAAAAGCAAAGGTGACTGGTTGTTCCCACCAGTCAGGGGAAGAGACTCTCCGGCAGGGAGATCTCCTCTGTCGTCGGGAAGTGGTGAGTCGGTTCAGCAGGGCTCCACCGGAGGTGTCATCATTGCAGGTCGGCTCAGCTTTACCCTCTTCGGATTCTTAGGTCCTGTGGCAACTTCTGAAGATCCAGTCCCAAAAGCCCTGCTTTTATGCAGAAAACCCCCATTATTTCAGCCTAGCTGTCAATCAAAACACGCTAAGTGGTGAGCGGGGAGGCTCACCACTTGGGTCAATCACACCAGAGTGTGCCCTGGAGTTGGCAAGGCAACTCAGTCCAGGGTGCCTAAACCCCCTCCCACACCCCTGTGGTAACCCAGACAGAATGGCACCACTTTGGAGGGTCTCTGTACAGAAGCCCGCCAAAAGTGGAACAAAGGGCTCAACCTTTGGTTTAGGAGTCACAGAGACGAACACAGACGCCATTTTAAAAACCGAGTTCCGGCAGAAAATACCATCCGATAGACTTATTTAAGATAAGTAAACCGGTGGTATGTTAGAGATTAACGAGAAAAAGTATTAATCTCCGGAAAGACCCCCATAGGGTTATATTCGGGGTCGAATATAACAAGTAGTTTCCACTGCCACCAGCCAAAACTCGACGAGGGGGGACGGGACAGTGCCCCCTCGAATAACAGACCCAGGAGTAATCGAATTACCCCTACTAGTACGTACACAATAGGATGGTTTGTACTAGTTCTGTTAGTAAATTTAGGTCTAGTAAAGCCAATGGTGACTTTACATGCCCGGGGAGACAGTAGTCAGTCCCCGGGTATGGAGTCTATGATGGAGGTCCGCTAGGACGCCCCAGTGCTACGGCACGGAGGGTGCGGTGTAACACACATAAAAAAAACATATGAGACCCTATGGAGTAAAAGACCCCATAGCCCATAGAACACATTGACATTCACAGGAATTACACACATTCATGTCCAAGAGTGGGAGAAAAGGAGTCTCACTCTTGGCAGGATGGAGAAAACAAACTCCAGAAATCCAGAAAAGCTGCTGGGGGACTCACTAGGTTAGGACATTCAGCCTAAACAGAGAATTCTCCCTAACAGTGGCCAAGAAGTGCAGCACATTAAGGACCTTCTCCAGGGGGCTGAGTGCTTGGGAGCACAGGGTGGGTGATGTGAGGTCATACTCCCACTCACTCACCAGGTCGACTATTATGTGAGGTGGAAACCTGTACCTCCCATACACCTGGTCATCAGGCATCCCAAAAAGGCTAGTTCTGGGTGTAAAAATTCTGGGCCTGACTATCCTCCTCCTCCTCCTGCGGTATCCCACGACCACAGCTGCTAGGAACGGTATATTCATCTTGGCGTCTGGGCTTGTTTGTTGTTTGCGCGCACTTTTATGCTGTGCGGGTCCACATACGCCTGCTTCCTGCTGGCGTACGTGTTTCCGGATTAGCGTGTCTTTTTTGGCACACGCATTAGCCCCGTTCAATTTCATGAATACGTGTTGTAGACACGCGTATGGGCGTTCCACGCATTTGCCTCCTGTATTTCACCTGTGACGCCCACATTTTCACGCGTTGTTCCCCATTCCGCGTGTTACGCCCCCTGTTCCGCCTACTTTTTTGTGTGCGCTGCGCTATGTGCGCTTTTGCAGCGCGCTTAGAGCACGCTGTTTGGAGATGTGTGCGCCAGCGTGCGCCACGCAGAATTTTAGAGCACGTCCAGGGATTTACACACGCACGGACTTCCATGAATCGCTGTGTGCAGGTTTTGCTGCGATTTTCGCACTTGCACTGCGAAAATTTCAACGCACATTAATTCCATGAATCGGCCAGTATACGTGTTGTCAGGATTGTTTGGTGCGTTTCTATGAAGTACTAACATTTGTAAACACAATTGGTCTGTAATGTGCAAGTAAATGTTGTCAACAATTGGTGGTAATTGAAATAGAATATTCATTGCTACATTTGCGTAGCAACTTACACCAGTCATATTTGAAAATTTGAATGGACCAGATATTTCTGTGTCCAAGTCATTTTTTCGGAGTGTGTGTTACTTCTTTGAAGAAGTACCTGAGTTACTTTGAGTAACAGGTTCTTCTTTGGCTGTGGTAATTAATGAAGTATGAGCTTCTTTTACTCTCTTTGGAGGATTTGCAGTCAGATCCTGTTGCATTTCTGTTTGAATTAGTTTTCTTTTACAACGTTTTCCTTTTTGTGGAACAGGATATGTTTTTAGATGTGGGGTTTATAGTGAATGTAGTCTGTTGTATTCTAAAATGCAAGAAATATCAGCGTTTACTTTACTTGCATCAAAGTTGATTAGAAATAGACCGTCAAGTGTACGTAAGCGTGATAGTGCTAAATAACTCATACCTTCTTTAATGACTGTGTTACCAATATCTATCAATGCTTCGTCTAGGGTAAGACATTGTGAGTTAAGAATGGTGACTGCGTATGCTAGAGTTAGAGAAAATTGTTCTCTGCGTACATACATGTCTTTGAAGAGAAGGAATCGAGCTGTTAAGCGCCCTATCCTTTTTACTTCTGAAAGTTTGTCAAAGAGAATATTGACAAACTGAATGTTGTTGTCACGTGGGTAAGTTTGAAAGCCAACAACTGTCCCCAGTGCTCCATTAACTAGTCCTCGTTCCACGTCAAGGTTACGTTTAAGCATTACTCTACAGTTTAAGGATAATTTTAATGTTTTCTCCAAACCAGCTGTGTTGGAGATAGAATTTTCTAAGGTATTTAGTCTTGTTGTGGCTTTTTGACACATGGGTAGTGTCATATCTTGTACGTCCAGTTTGTCTGTGGAGCAAATATCAATTATTGGTTGCATTTCTTTTTTCAACATTGTTTCATTGAATTTGGAACAGCTTGCAAGAGTTGGCATTAAGGACATACAATTGACATTTTTGTGCGCTAATTGTTCCATAACATCAATAGCACATGAGTTATGGCCATAAAGTGCGAGGATGTGCCGAGTTTTTAATATTAATTGTGGTTCTTGAGATAGTACACCAACTCTTATACTTTTTAAAATGTTGGCGTAAGTGATGTCTGCAGATTGGCGCATGTTTTCTGCTAATTCTCTGTATTGGCAATGTTGCCAAAGGTTGACATTTCCTATGCTGCCAACAGTTTTACGGCAGAGTTTGTGTTCTAAGGTTTTAAAAATAGGTTCACCTTTCACTTGTGTCAATTGAAGAAGATCTCCGAAAACAATAATGTGTTTTCCTTCAAAGAGCTCTTCGTAGTTTGTTGTAAGTACTTCTTGCAATCTGAGGTGAATCAAAGCCAACATTAGGTTAGCGACCATGCTCACTTCATCTATTAGTAGCATTTTCATTTGTTTTAACACATAGTTCCATTGCAGCTTCTGTAGAAAGTTTGTAATATACTCATTTGTTTTGGTGTTCTACTGGAAGGAGCAGTAATCGGTGTAAAGTGACACCGCCTATGTTGTAGGCAGCTAAACCTGTGGGGGCAGTGACAACAGCTGACAGTTTGTTGTTTGTCAATTGTTGAAGGAAGTTGCTGATGATTTTGATTAAGAATGGTTTGCCTGAACCAGCTTCACCACTGACATATAGTAGTATAGGTTTGTAATTTTGGCAGGTACATTCTTTCTTTTGATGTCGTACACAATTTCTTTTGTTACTTCTTGAAAAATGGTGTGCTGCTCTTTGTTCAGTTTTGATTGTAGTACAGTTAAGTCTTCTGTATTTTCTTCATAGTGACACATGGTGTTCTCTACTTCTGTCATAACTAATTCTGCCTCATTTGCTATTAGTGGCTGCCCCAGTGGTTCTTGACTTCCTGTTACAGAGGTTGACTACTGTTGGGAGTGTCCTTATCTAGTTGGGCCTGGAATTCTTCTTTGTGTTGCTGTTCATTGTCCAACATTCTTTTGTACTGCGTAAAGTTTATATCAGTGATAGTGCTTTCATTTGCTCTACAAGCGTCTTCATAGGAGTCATAGTTTTCTAGTATCTCTTCTTCTTTTCTCCATGGTTTAAAAAGTTGTAGCAGGGACATGTAATATAGTTCTTTCTGTTGCGGAGTTTTTAATGACAATTTGATATGATTAATTAAGCTTCATTTGGTAAGTTTCACTAAGCTGCCTTCACAATCTGTCACTCTATGTCTACCTTTTTTTTTCATCGGATTTTATATTATTTTTGTATGTGAAGTTTTGTGCTATGTGGTATAGACACATGGTTTCCGAAGTGGTACTCCTGTTCGGGTAGTGTGTGTCTATTATAATGTTTCTCAAAATGTCTTGGCTGTTGGGTTCATTTTTGGCTATTGTTTCTATGTCCTCATATGATTTGAGAACTCTTTTTCTAGATTTAGCAGGACCAAGACTTAGCCATACTGTATTTTCAGATTTTCCATACAAAGCAGTACCGGTTAAACAATTTGTAGCTTCATAGGAGCCACATTCTTTATGAGAGAGCATTTTTATGTCTAAGCTGTACAATTTCTGAGATATTGTTTTGTCTGATGATAGGTCATTCCAGAGGGTCTTGAAGCTCTGTTTTTTTTGCTTTTGTTAAGTAGGCTGTAACATATCATGCAACTGCAGTGGAATTGTCTGCAATGTACTGCACATCTATGTTTGCATTCCATAAGAGGGCAATGAGTGCATTGTAATCATTGATATAATTTGATTCTTCTGTTCTTTTTATATAATACGTGCTCTTAGGTGATTTACCTTTAACATTATGTTTAACTGAAGACATGAAGGTGTCGATTCATGGAATTAATGTGCGCTGAAAATTCCCGCTCAGAGGTGCCAAAACGTGCGATTCGCAGTAAAAGTGCGAAAATCGCAGTCCAAGTGCGAAAATCGCAGGGAAACCAGCGCACATCGATTCATGGAAGGCCGTGCGTGAGAAAAATATCAGATGTGCGCTGAAAAAGTGCGCGGCGCACGCCGGCGCACAGGATATCTAACGGCGTGCGCCATGGCCACAGCGAAATCGCAAATAGCGCGGCGCACACAACAAAAGTAGGCGGAACACGGGGCGTAACACTCGGAATGGGGAACAACTCGTCAAAATGTGGGCGTCACGGGGAAAGTACAGGAGGCAAGTGCGCGGAACGCCCACACGCTCGCCTACAACACGTATTCATGGAATCCAATAGGGCAAACCAGCGCACGGTCAAACCAGCGCACAGGCCCAAACACGTCCACCACAAGAAAGCAGGCGGTAGTGTCCCTGCCCCTGAAATTAATGTCACATACTGTGGCCCTCTAGGACAAATGACGTGCAAAGGGGTACGCGACAAACACGGACACCCGCTGTGTGAAAAATAGCGTGTGCGTGCATTCTGTGCTGCGTGGAAAGTCCCTCACGCGAATTGCCTCGGTCCGTGTATTCCGGGGTGCACGGGAAGTCCCACACGCGATTGGCCTGGGTACGTGTATTCCGGGGTACGCGGGAAGTTCCACACGCTAATTCTGCAGGGTACGTGTATTCCGGGGTGCACGGGAAGTTCCACACGCTAATTCTGCAGGGTACGTGGATTCCGGGGTGCGCGGGAAGTTCCACACGCTAATCCTGCAGGGTACGTGTATTCCGGGGTGCGCGGGAAGTTCCACACGCGATTTCAGCAGGGTACGTGTATTTCAGGGGTGCCCGGTAGTACTACACGTGAATTGACCGTGTGGGTCCTCCCAGGTGTTCCCTCTACGGCCTCCACGGCCCCTGCAGGCAGCCCACACCACAGGGGACTACCCTGCACCCCTGCTCATGTCCCACAGGCAGTCCATCCACCATGGCCATGCCCCCCAGCCAACCCACATGTCACCTTGCACTACTAATCACCAACGCATGTCCCCCTGCACCCCCACCCCCCAGCAGCCAGGGGCACCCTCCAACAGGCCCCCACTCATGTCCCCCAGCACCCCCACCCACCAGCATCCAGGGGCACCCTCCACCAGGCCCCACTCATGTCCCCCTGCACCTCCACCCACCAGCATCCAGGGGCACCCTCCACCAGGCCCCCACACATGTCTCTCACCACCCCCCCAGCATCCAGGGCACCCTCCACCAGGCCCCCACTCATGTGCAACTCATGTCCCCAACCACCCCCACCCGCCAGCAGTCAGGGGCACCCTCCACCAGGCCCCCACACATGTCTCCCACCACCCCCACCCCCCAGCATCCAGGGGCACCCTCCACCAGGCCCCCACTCATGTCCAACTCATGTCCCCCTGCACCCCCACCCCCCAGCAGTCAGGGGCACCCTCCACAAGGCCCCCACACATGTCTCCCACCACCCCCACCCCCCAGCAGTCAGGGGCACCCTCCACCAGGCCCCCACACATGTCTCCCACCACCACCACCCCCCAGCATCCAGGGGCACCCTCCACCAGGCCCCCACTCATGTCCCCCTGCACCCCCACCCCCCAGCAGCCAGGGGCACCCTCCAACAGGCCCCCACTCATGTCCCCCTGCACCCCCACCCAGCAGCATCCAGGGGCACCCTCCACCAGGCCCCACTCATGCCCCCCTGCACCCCACCCACCAGCATCCAGGGGCACCCTTCACCAGGCCCCCACACATGTCTCCCACCACCCCCCCAGCATCCAGGGGCACCCTCAACCAGGCCCCCACTCATGTGCAACTCATGTCCCCCACCACCCCCGCCCCCCCACCCCCCAGCAGTCAGGGGCACCCTCCACCAGGCCCCCACTCATGTCTCCCACCACCCCCACCCCCAGCATCCAGGGGCGCCCTCCACCAGGCCCCCACACATGTCCAACTCATGTACCCCTACACCCCCACCCCCCAGCAGTCAGGGGCACCCTCCACCAGGCCCCCACACATGTCTCCCACCACCCCCACCCCCCGGCAGTCAGGGGCACCCTCCACCAGGCCCCCACTCATGTCCCCCAGCCAACACGTCGTCACAATCCAGATCCCAGGCTCCTATGCCCACCCAAATCCCACCCCACACCACCCCAGTGCAAACACCCAACCAAGCTTCAAATCCATTCAAAATGGAAATATCCATTACATGATAGATAACAAATAAGCAGTATGCGCATGAGTACAAGTCCGTCAGTCCCACACAATGGCAACACATGACTGTGAAAACCCACATTCTGACAGGCATGAAACCAATGAGAGAAGTCCACACATTGAAGTAAGAAAAAAAATGTATTACAGTGTAAATGAAGTGAATGAAATATAAACAAACAATAATGGCAACAAAAATCAAAAAGCAGCATGTCCACAAAAATAATAAATAACGAAAATGGGACTCCAAAATAACCGCAAAGAAATTGTGTCCAAAGTCACTGTCCAACAAAGCAAATCCAAAGAGAAAGTAAAGTGAAAATCCATTGCTCCATGGTGAAAAAAATAATAAAAGATGAAGGCCACAAATCCACTGTCAAACTATGTACAAAGAGCAAATCCAGGGTCCATGATCCCAACGATGTAAATGAAACCTACAATAAAAACTACCTAACTAATAACTATATACAAAAAAGTGGGGCATAGTCCAAGCGCCCCAAATTAAAAAAAAGAAATAAAACCTAACACTAATTAACTATGTACAAAGGCGGTGGGCTAGTCCAGCGGCTCACTCCGTGGTGTCCCGGGCCAGGGCATCATCGAACTCCTGTTCGATGTCCCGGAGGCGGTCCTGTTCCATGGCCACGAGGGTCCGCCGACATGTCCTCCTCCAACTCCCTGCGGATTCCCTCGAGGCACTCGGCTCACCTCAGGGCCCTCCGCATGGAGTTCTCCGCCCTGACCATCGTGAGCTGCACCTCTTCCGCCCGCCGCCGCTCCGCACCTATCTGCTGGCCCAACCGCTGCCACACGGACAACACTTCCTGTCCTGGGTCCTCCTGCCCTCCAGCCGATGCCTGCTCCGACGATGTAGATTGCCCCGAGCCATGATGCCTCCCACGTTGACTCCGCTGCTGCCTCTGACGCAACTGCCTCTGCCAGCACGACGGCATCCAGGCTGATGGAATCCACCGACGCCGTCGTGCACGTGCCCTGCCCAATGATGCCGGCACATCCTCCATCTGCTGGGGTCCAGTTGCTGTGGTGTCCACCCCTTCTGGACCTCCGACTCCCGACTGTGGCAGGGATGGGATCCCCACCAAGCCGGCTGTGTTGGTCAGGGCAGGTCCACACGGGGCCCTGGTGGCATCTGGGCTGGAAGACGGCATGGAGAACGACTGGCGTATAGTCTCCACAGAGGTGGAGAGGGCCGCCAGATTGGTCGACACATGTATAACCCCCGACCACGGCCAATCCCAACTGGGCCACGTTGGCACGGTGCTCTTCGTGATGACGTTCAAGCTCCTCCCGGGAAGCATGCACGTCATCACGAATGACACCCGTGCGCAATGCGACACCAATCATGACCTTCTCCATACGGCCACGGGTCCCCTCGTCCGCAGGTGGAGGGGAGTCAGATGACATGGACATCCCCCCTACCTGCGGACGGGCCGGGGATGGGGCATCCCTGCTGGTGCATGGTGGTGCAGTCACAGTGTCAGGGACAGTGACATGCACAGGCCCCTCCACGGCGACCTGTGCTGCCTCCTGCCCCTGCACTGCACCACTTGCACCAGCAGGGATGCCCCCCGCAGGCCCCATGTGCGCCTCAGTAGTGGCCTCCTCCTCCTCTGTGGAAACCACCAACCTGGATGGCTCCACACCGTCTTCCGCCGTTGCAAGCCCCTGTGGGTGCTCACCCACCCCTTCCGCTGCAGCCGTGGGGGCATCTCTGCCGCTTTGCTCCACAGCGCCGTCTCCGCCCTCTTCTTCACTTGCGCTGTGAAGATGGAGACATACAACACAAGCATCAGGGTACTGTACAATGTTCCCCTAGACAGGAAGCAATAGCAGATGGGTGGCACTGTCAAAGATCACTTCCATCATGTCCCTCCACAACACATGGGTCAGTGCAGGCAAAACACACGCAGTAACAGGCATGGCACATGCTATGGACATTTGCGTACATGTCCAAGGGACTCTCCAAACATACAATGTTGTTATGGAACTCACATGCATCATGGGTCATGCCTATCACATGCACAAACATCAACTTAATTTCATCCATCTGGCCTTGTACACCCCAGACACAGTGGATACAAGGATAACTAGGCAGCATCTGTGAATCTGTACATTGTCACAGACAAGTGTCATGCATCCATGGCATTCACAAGTCACAGACACGCTGGTCAGACACAAAGACATGGATAACATACTTGTACATGGCATCAGCACCCATCCCTCACCCCCACCCATGTCCAGGAACAGAGACTGGCATGCTCTCATGTGTCCAATCCGCATAGGGCTCCCCATGATTCCTTTAAACACATGCACCAACCGTGTGGTTCACACATTACTGGTCTCACATGCATGACCATGATGTCCCTGCACACATACATGCGTACAAGGCCTATGTCACACATACAGGCAAGCATCAGACAACCAGCACACTGCAACATGACCTGTCTCACACAGCAATGCTTGCCCACTTACCGCTCAACTCCAGACAGGTCTGCCTCGCAAGGATCTGGGTGTGGAGCGCTGGGTCTACACGTTCCAGGACCCTCACCTGGATGGTACTCATGCGGCCCCAGCCCCCCTCCACGAGGCACCGGGCCTTCAAGAGGGTCCTGGACCTCAAGTCCTCCCAGCGCTTCTTGACTTTCTGGATATTGTGGGTTGCCACCCCCTCCGCGTTGATGGCAACCACCAAGTCGTCCCAGATCCTGTTCCGTACTTCCTTGTTGGCTCATGACGGTCCGAAGAGGGCATCATACTGCCCCAGGACTTGCTCCACCAGGACACCAACTTCGGTGGCAGTGAAGCTGGTGCCCCTCTGCCTCTCTGGCCGGGGGTTGCCACTGGTGGCAGATGTTGCAGTGCCTAACATGGCAACCCCAGAGGCAGGAGTGGGTGGGCAACTGGGTCCTGGGGCTGGGCTGTGGAGCGATGGTATAGCAGTCGGGAGTCTTCTGTTCCAGCAGGGGTGGACACAGCAACTGGACCCCTGCAGTTGGCAGATGTGCAGGCACAAAATGGCAGGGCACGGTGGCAGCAGGCAGGCAGGCAGCAGCAGATGGCTCGTGGGAGGCTGCTCAGGGCTCTGGGGGGCAGTAATTTGGCCTTCTGGGCAGGAGCTTGGTCTTCCTTGTGCTTAGGCGTGGTCAGCTTGATACGGAGTGAATTGGCACGTGAAAATCTTGCCGTCAACGTGAAATTCGAGGAAAGGGCCTTAGCGCGTAAGCGCATCAGCACGCATACGCGATTCAATTGGACCAAAGGCCCTCAGTGCGTAAGCGCGTCTGTGACATGACGCGCATGGGTGTTTCCCTCATAGCACGTGATGACAGAGCACACGTGGAAAGACTGCACGTCAGAGTATCATTGCGTGTAATTGGATGAAAGTGCGCGTACATGCAATTGGACTGGGTATGTGTATTACAGTGGTGCGCGGGAATTCTCACACGCAATTTGCTTGGGTACGTGTATTACAGGGGTGCGCGGGAATTCTCACACGAGATTTGCTTGGGTACGTGTATTACAGGGGTGCGCGGGAATTCTCACACGCGATTTGCTTGGGTACGTGTATTACAGGGGTGTGCGGGAATTCTCACACGCGATTTGCTTGGGTATGTGTATTACAGGGGTGGGCGGGAATTCTCACACGCGATTTGCTTGGGTATGTGTATTACAGGGGTGCGCGGGAATTCTCACACGCGATTTGCTTGGGTACGTGTATGACAGGGGTGCACGGGAATTCTCACACGCGATTTGCTTGGGTAGGTGTATTACAGGGGTGCGCGGGAATTCTCACACACGATTTGCTTGGGTACGTGTATTACAGGGGTGGGCGGGAATTCTCACATGCAATTTGCTTGGGTACGTGTATTACAGGGGTGCGCGGGAATTCTCACACGCAATTTGCTTGGGTACGTGTATTACAGGGGTGCGCGGGGAAGTTTTAGACGCTCGCCAACAACACGTATCCATGGAATTGAATGGGGCTAAGGCAAGCGCACAAAAAAACGTGCTAATCCGGAAACACGTACGCCAGCAGGAAGCAGGCATACGTCGACCCGTGCAGCATAAAAGTGCGCGCAAACAACAAACAAGCTAAGACGCCAGGATGAATATACCGTTCCTAGCAGCAGTGGCCGTGGGTTACCAAAGGAGGAGGAGGAGGATAGTGAGGGCCCGAATTTTCACACCCAGAACCAGCCTTTTTGGGATGCCTGATGACCAGGTGGATGGGAGGTACAGGTTTCCACCTCACATAATACTGGACCTGGTGAGTGAGTAGGAGGATGACCTCACATCACCCACCCTGTGCTCCCAAGCATTCAGCCCCCTGGAGAAGGTCCTTAATGTACTGCACTTCTTGGCCACTGGATCATTTCAGCGGACAAGTGCCATAGTGGGTGGGGTGTCACAGGCCACGCAGTCACGCTGCCTACACCAGGTCTTGAACATCATCACTGCACGCCCATCAGTCCGCAGGCACATATACCTTCCCAGGGCACCTGCAGGAAGGCAGGCTGCCGCCCTGGATTTCTACGGTGTGGCACAATTCCCCAAAGTGCTAGGTGCCATTGACTGCACCCATGTGGCACTACGTCCCCCCAGGGCATCTGAGCACATCTCATAGGAACCGCAAGCACTGGCATTCCATCAATGTGCAGGTAGTATGTAATGCCAAGGGAATCATCACCTCAGTATATGCCAACTATCCAGGGTCGACCCACGACAGCTTCATTTACCGAATGTCTACCCTAAGCCGGGACCTAGAAGCTGGGCGGCATGGCGATACATGGCTGCTTGGTGAGTATGAAGGCCACCGCACATGCATGCATGTCAGATGCAGAGTCATGTCACTACCCCACTAATGGTACCCATCACCTCCTCACCAGGGGACAGTGCCTACAATCTGAGCACCCACATGATGACGCCAATTCGGAACCCCATCACGCCTCCCGAGGTAAAATACAACACAGCCCATATTGCAACCCGAGGAATAGTGGAGCGCACATTCGGAGTGCTCAAGTCAAGATTTCACTCCCTTGACCGTTCTGGCGGGCAGCTGTTATATGCATCCCCAGTAGTTTGCAGGATCATAGTGGCAGCATGTGTCCTGCACAATGTTGCAACACGCCGGGGCCTGGCTGTGGACATGGTGGTGCCCCCACATCCCCAACCACATGCACGCCCGCTGCGCATGGGAGGGGTAAGGGCACGGGGTGAGGCACTACGTACGCAGCTGGTGGCTAATTACTTCACATACTTCACATAGAAATCACACCCCTGTGGAGTGCACACAGCCCTGGCACATACCATCTGATAATCAATGATGACTCGACCTGACAAATATGACGAACAAAGGGACAGTCAACTGTCAGAACCATAGCAGCCTGAGATTGTTCATCTGGAAGTGTCACAATGTGTGCATCCCTACCTACACAAACACCACCAATGCAGCGTCATCAAAAGACACACTTCCATGCTGCAGAAATGAATACCCACTTGCAAAATACTACATGAGAACAGTGCCATGTCACCCAACCCCACCCCGGCACGGCCACACAACACACCATGGCATGTCATGCAATGTGAGAGCAAACAAATTAATCCCCACAACATGCCCCAAGTGTCACCAACTACAGTGTCCCTAATGGAAACTGGCCACTCATGAAATGTTCACAGTAATGCAGGACCTAAAACATACCAAATACTTACCAAGATTATCAATCACCTACACAACCTCCAACCTACCTTAAACATGACAGTACAGACTTGAAAAATTGGTCGCCTCACTACCTGATAATGCCAGCACTTCGAACACTTCCAAGTATACAGTGTTAGCGCCACGCAAAAGTGTAGGTGCACTGCTTACAACATGGTCTCCAGTACCAAAGTAGACCGCCTTGTGAAGACATGAGAAATGGACCTGCAAATTAGGAGGATGAGATGTATGCAGAAGCACATATCAATACAGCATGCAGTGTACAATACAACAACAATATGCACTAGGAATGTATACACAGTATTGACTACAGACTGCCCACACATCAAATGGGAGTCCAACGTCACTGTGTACGTCAATGTCACTTGGGCACACCCTTTGCAAGCCCATGGAAACGGGAAGCAGGAGGGGTGTGTGTCACACAAACCCAAGCATCTGACCAAAATTCATGACAAACCTGCATGTGCCCAGCCACAATACAGCGTATGCCCACGGGAGCCACACAAGGCAACACACTGTCCAAAAAATCCGAAGTTAAAAAAAAAAAAGAAAAATCAAAAATGGCCTTAATGGGCCCGGGGGGGGGAGGCAACCCAGGAGGTCCGAGGACAAGGTGCACACCAAAACCCACCTATGTGGATCTTGGGGAAAAAAAACACCTCCATGGGCTCATGGCCTGCACGGCTACCCTATTGTGGGAGAATCGCAGCTGTCGCTCTCCTCACCCTCTGCAGCTGCCTCAGGAGGTGGTGGCACTATGGGAGGCAGCCCACGCAAAACCCTAGTCTGGTCCTCCATGGTAGCAAGCATGCGGGTCTGGAAGGTCTGGTTCTGGAGGATAATCGTGCGGAGGTCCCCATGCAATAACTCACGGGATGACCGGACCTCCTCACGAGTTGCCTGCATCTCAGCTGAGAGCGTACGTGTGAGACGCTCCAGCTGCTGTTCTGTCCTTGTGTTTGTTGATGCCTCAAGCTCAACAAGAGTCGTCCTGAGGTGACGGAGTTCCACCCTCAGGGCTTCCCTCTGGCCCTGGAACTCTATGGAAATGGCTTCCCACAGAGTCGCCAGTGCCGCCCGCCTGTCCCTGTCGGATGCCAACATGTCCTCCCTGTTTGACTGGCATATGGAGTCTGTTGCCTGCTGTAGTCGCTCCATCAGCCTTTCTGGGGGGACAATGGAAGTGGCCACCCTATCCATGGCCTAAGCCATCATCTCTGATGATGCTGCCTGTTGGGTTGCCATACCGTATATGGATTGCTCCCATGCAGTATTGCCAGGTTGCGTACGGCCACCATGTCAGCTGGCACCACATCTGTCTGGGGCAAGGCAAACTGCGCCTTGCTGTGCCGGCACTGCCTGAGGCTGCAGGACTGCATTCCCCCTCTGATCTGCTGGCCCAGGAACAGGATCAGATGTTGTGGAGTGTGACCCTGCATCCGTAACCACCAAAGGCGTACCTGCCAACACTGACATCCCCATTGAGGGTTCTAACCCTGGTGCAGGTGGGTCAGACAGAACAGAATCCCTCCCAGGAACACTCACCTGCGACGGCACATAGGTCTCATCATCCGAATCGACACCTGAGTACAGCTCGGGGGAGGTGCACCCAGAGACACCCCTTGAGAGCATGACCTGCAGCAATTGTGGGTTCTCACCCACCACCACACCACGTCCCTCACTGGTGGTCGGTCGGCACTGAGACCCCTCCTGGGTCTGCACCATCTCCACAACACCAGCAGTATCAAGTGCGTCATGTCCTGCAAAGACATAAAAGAAAAGAAATGGAAACAGGCATTAGCACTATGGCACACAATTAGGGCTGAGAAGCTACAGAAACAGTACTTGATTGACACATGTCCCACACGACTAAAACCCTCCCATGCATGCACCGTCACTGCGTGTGAATGGGAGGCAAATGGCACACATTGATGACACCAAGATGGAAGATTAACACATTTGCTGCATGCTGCCTAGCAGTGGCATCACACATTGGCCTGTGATTGGCAGGTCAAATACACATGCCATCACACAGATGGCATGTACCCTAGCCATAAAGTGAAGAGGGAGAGGAGGGCACCAATTGTTCATTCAGTCTAGTTTGATCATGAAATTGATTTTTTCATTGAAATGGTTCAAATGTTTAACCTGGAGCTGCCAGTCCAAAATCGTCCTATAGCACAGGGACATGTCTAAACAAATGATATCCAGGAAACAAAGTCAGTCCACTGTACCATAGCCATTTCAGACATGTGACAATAGGACTGAGAAATGCCTAGTAAAAGTGGTGGAATGCAAACAATCTGCCTGAATAAACAGAGAAAAATAAGCAACAATGTTGTGGCAAGATAACACTTCAAGGGCAACTGGCGTGGTGTTGGGCTAGATGTCTACTATTGGCAGAAGGGATACTGCTATACCCAAATGCTGGTGCACAGAATGTATTGCATGAGGCACATGGGTGACCCAAACCACTCAGGCACACACACCCTCACCTGGCACCCAAACAGAAGCCCACACACACACACCATGCACATGGATGACACACACATGCATGTGCACTCACCGGACAATGCCTCGTAATCTGCCAGTTCTCCCACGCCTTGGATCTGTTCCTCCGTGACGTAGGTCCCAGCAACATGCTCATGTGGAGTGAGTTCTATGTCCTCTGCTGGAGACCCACCTCCAGTCACTAGAGTAGCGGCATGACTTGAGGCCAGCTTATTCTTTGCCCTGCGCTTCAGGTCATTCCAGCGCTTGTAGCATTCAGTGGCTGTGCACCTCACGATTCCAAGGGCACTTATGATGTCCGCGATGGTCTGCCAGTGTGCCAGACGTTGTGCAGGTGTCGTCTTGGATCCTGCAACAATCACCATTTCGCGGTCATGTGCGGGCACATACTCTACAAGTGCATTCAGTTCGGCCTCATTGAAGCTGGGCTTCCTTAACGGGCCGGACTGTGTAGCCGTGTCTGGGGCATCAGCCTCTACTGGACGAGCACTCTTCCTCTTCCGCTTGGAAGGTGGTGGGGATCCTGAGTGTCCTACGCCGCTCTGGACACTAGGGGCAGGAGCCCCGGTGGACTCTGTACTAGGAGTGTGGGATTGCACACTCAGCATGGGAGTTGGTGCAGGCATAAGCTCAAGTGTGATGGTGTCAGGGGGAATGTCAGCAGGATGGACTAGGACCGACACTGTCCTGGCTGGGTGTGTGAGAGGTGGGTGGATGGAGCCGCAGCTGCCCCTGCAGCTTCCCCAGCCTGCCTACGCGGGGGCAGCAGATGACCTAGCTGCCCCTGATCCACGTGGCCTGATGACACCAACGTGCACCGGCGCACATGGCCTAGACCTGCTGACCTGGAAGTCAGCCATGGAGTCACCCTGTGCCAGGTCTGGTTCCACAGTGGGCTGGTCCAACAAGGGCTGAGCATGGATGGTGTCAGCCACGTTACCCTCAACCAGGGGTGGGGGGGGCATGGGTGTCCCTGCCTGGTCATCCACACATGGGGGGCTAGGGGCACCCTGCAAGTCATGGCCACATCCCCTACCGGATCCACCACGGCCACCACTTGGGGCTCGGCCACCTTTGCCACCCTTACGGCTTGTTTGCCTCCCAGCCATGGCACTGATGTTAATGTGCATATGGGAGTCGCTGTGAACTATTTTCCTGGTCAATTGGGGATTACAGGGGTTGGGTACCAGGTGGTAATCGTACCCTAGTGCTCTAGCAAGGCTGTATGTCACCCCTGGGGAAAGATGACGGGTCACGCAACGCACAGGCACCCCAAAAAAGGGAAGTAAGGTGGACGCAACCCCTCTTAGACCACGTGTGTGGAAAAATAAACCTGAACTACGCTGTGGCACCCAGAAACACAAGAATGAACGTATGCGTGTCACACGCAGCCTAGAAAGACCTCTGAAGGGGTACGCCACACAGGGGGCAAGCACAGATGTTAAATACGTGCGCGACTCACCGTCTGCCAGGAACAAAAGCATGAAAAATATGCGCGTGTGCGCGTTGGCAACACCCCCGCCAAAAGAAGAATTGTATGCTGTCTGAGGAGACAGGACAACAGTAGTAGGGAAGCTGTTTGAGGAAACAGGCCCAGGAAAAAGAGGAAAAGAGAAAAAGCTGTCAGAGGTAACAGGGAGTACGAACTTGAAACGCTGTTAAGTAAATCGCGTGTGAACCAACAAGAAGTACAGATTTCACCCACTCGCTCTCCACGAAAAGCACGTACAATGAAATGGTGTTCTACACGTACCTTTTATACACAAGTCACAGACGCGCATACGCGCCCGAGGCCATTTCCACCAATTACACGCTTTGACACTCGGATGTGTAATTTTTTTTTTTTTACACACGCCATTCTCTACGGCCATGCGCGTGACATCATAGACGCACCTGGGGGCCTTTGGGCCAATGAATTAACGTACATGTGCTGACACGCTTACGCGCTATGGGCCTTTCCTCGAATTACATGCAGACGTGCTGGATTTTCACGTGCCAAATCACTCCGTATCAAGCTGGCCACGCGTAAGCACACGGAAGACCACGCTCCTGCCCAGAAGGCCGAATTATTGCCCCCCAGAGCCCCGAGCACGCTCCCACCTGCCATCTGCTGCTGCCTGACTGCCTGCTGCCCACGTCTCCTGCCATTTGCTGCCTGCACATCAGCCAGGGGTGCTGTTGCTGTGACCACCCCTGCTGGAACCGAAGACTCCCGACTGGGATACCATCGCTCCACAGCCCAGCCCCAGGACCCAGTTGCTCACCCACTCCTGCCTCTGGGGTTGCCATGTCGGGCACGACAACATGTGGCACCAGTGGCAACCCCCGGCCAGAGGGGCAGAGGGGCACCAGCTTCACTGCCACCGAAGTTGGTGTCCTGGGGGAGGATGTCCTGGGGCAGTATGATGCCCTCTTTGGAAGGTTGCGCGCTGACAAGGAAGGACGGACTCGGATCTGGACGGACATCGTGACTGCCATCAACGCGGAGGGGATGGCAGTCCGACAATTCCATCATGTGAAGAAGCGCTGGGAGGACTTCAGGTCCAGGACCCTCAAGAAGGGGCCACTTGTTGGAAGATCAGATGAGGGCCCTGGAACGCATATCCCCAGCGCTCCACGTCCAGGTCCTTGAGAGGGAGACCCGTCTGGAGTCAAGCGGTAAGTGTACATGCATACTGATTGTAAGCTGTGCGTGTGGTGGTGTGGCAGGAGTGTGCAGGTTGCACATGTGGTTTTATGTGGCCAAGTATGGGGGGGCGGTACAGGGCCCTGAACCTGACACATGCGAGGGCTCTCGTGTGTGACAAATGGTTGGTGCGTGTGTGTAGGCTTGCATAGCAAAGGATGTGGGAGAATGATTGGCAGGTGTGACATGGATGCTGATCTGAACACTGCGACAGTTGGCGGAGGTGTACACATGCATGCGAGTGTGGTGGTGTGTGTGCATGTGTAGTGCACTCCCTGTGTCACATGTAATGTCTGGCTCACCTTTGCCTGCTCATGCTGTTGTATGTGTATGGATGGTGCTGGCTGTTGCGATATGGCTGTGGTATAGCTCATGTGTGCAAGTTGAAATGACATGTGTGTTGGGGATTGTGATGGCATGTCTGAGGTTTGCCAATGCCACTCATGTACAACTGTGATGTGTTTATGAGTCCATTATACAGTGCCCTGATGCCAGTGTTTTATTTCTCCCTGTCTGCAGCGTCAACTGATGAAGAAGGAGGAGAAGGTGCTGTGGAGCACAGCGGCAGGGGTCACACGACCAGCCGGAGACGCAAGGCCCGGCTCCCCTCCCAGGTTGTGATCTCGTAGGGGAGAGAGGAGTCCGGTGCCGCATCCGTGGCCGCAGCTGCCGAGGGGAGGTCCAGGAGGGGGAGGTTGGAGTTGGACTCCTCGGCAGCAGAAGGGGCAGCTGGGACCCCACAGGGCCCAACGGAGTCATCCAGGTTGGTGGGGGGTTTGGTGGAGGAGGAGGCCCTGCAAGCAACAGAGGCGGGGTCTGGAGGTGGGGAATCCACTGGTGCTAGTGGTGCAGTGCAGGACCAGGGACAGATGGCAGCACAGGCCGCCGCGGAGGTGCCTGTGTTCAATCCTGTCCCTGCTTCTGTCACTGCATCATCTTGCACCAGCAGGGATGCCTACCTCCAGACCCGTTCTCAGGGAGGGGATTGGCTTACACCAACTGGCCTTCCTCTCCCTGCAGATGTGGCTATCCTGCAACAGGTTGAGCCTGTCCAGGGTGGGGGAGCGTTGCGTCAATGGGCCATGCGAGCTGACCTGCAGTCTTTCCATGATGAGACAGCACATCTTCTCGCATGGCTCGTTGACTGTGTTGACCCACTGGGACAGCTCACCATGGCCAGATTCCTCCGTTTCCTGGACCTTGTTCCGACCCCCTCCTCAACAGAACCCCCTTTGCCCCAGTCGTCCTCCATGCCATCTTCCCACCCATTTATCACCTGGGTGCCCTGTGGAGCAGCCGCTGACCGTGCGGCCAGGCTGGTGGACAACAGATCCCTGCCACAGTCGGGAGTCGGACGTCCAGCAGGGGTGGCCACATCACCAACTGCACCCCAGCTGGAGGAGGATGTGCAGGCACCATCGGACAGGGCACATGGACAGCAGCAGCAGCAGCAGGAGGCTGTAGGTGGGAGCCAATGATGGCTCGGGGCCTTCGACATCGGAGGGGCAGGCATCGGCCGGAGGGCAGGAGGACCCAGGACGGGAAGTGTCTTCCGTGTGGCAGCGGTTGGGCCACGCCATAGATGCGGAGCGGCAGCGGGCAGAAGAGGCACGGCTCACGATGGTCAGGGCGGAGAACTCCATGCGGAGGGCCATGAGGCGGGCCGAGTGCCTCGAGGCAATCCGCAGGGAGTTGGAGGAGAACTTGTCATCATCCCTGCGGACCCTCGGGGCCATGGAACAGGACCGCCTCCAGGACATTGCGCAGGAGTTCGATGATGCCCTGGCCCGCAACATCCAGAAGTGAGCCGTTGGACTAGCCCGCTGCCATTGTATATAGTTAATTAGTGTTAGGATTTTTTTTTTTTTAAAATTTGGGGCACTTGGACTATGCCCCACTTTTTTGTATATAGTTATTAGTTAGGTAGGTTTTACTGTAGGTTTAATTTACATCGTTGGGATCATGGACCCTGGATTTGCTCTTTGTACATAGTTTGACAGTGGATTTGTGGCCTTCATCTTTTATTATTTTTTCAACATGGAGCAATGGATTTTCACTTTACTTTCCCTTTGGATTTGCTTTGTTGGACGTTGACTTTGGACACAATTTCATTACGGTTATTTTGGATTCCCATTTTCATTATTTATTATTTTGGTGGACATGCAGCATTTTTATTTTTGTTGCCATTATTGTTTCTTTTGATTTCGTTCACTTAATTTACACTGTAATACATTTTTTTTTCTTACTTCAATGTGTGGACTTCTCTCATTAGTTTCATGCCTGCCACAATGTGGGTTTTCACAGTCATGTGTTGCCATTGTGTGGGTCTGACGGACTTGTACTAATGCGCATACTGCTTATTTGGTATCTATCATGTAATGGGTATTTCAATATTGAATGGATGTAAAGCTTGGTTGGGTGTTTGGACTGAGGTGGTGTGGGGTGTGATTTGGGTGGGCATAGGAGCCTGGGATCTGGATTGTTATGACGTGTTGGCTGGGGGACATGTGTGGGGGCCTGCTGGCAGGTGCCCCGCACTGCTGGGGGGTGGGGGTGCTGGGAGACATGAGTTGGACATGAGTGGGGGCCTGGTGGAGGGTGCCCTGCACTGCTGGGGGGTGGGGGTGCATGGGGACATGAGTGGGGGCCTGGTGGAGGGTGCCCTGCACTGCTGGGGGGTGGGGGTGCAGGGGGACATGAGTGGGGGCCTGGTGGAGGGTGCCCTCCACTGCTGGGGGGTAGGGGTGCAGGGGGACATGACTGGGGGCCTGGTGGAGGGTGCCCTCCACTGCTGGGGGGTGGGGGTGCTGGGAGACATGAGTTGGACATGAGTGGGGGCCTGGTGGAGGGTGCCATCCACTGCTGGGGGGTGGGGGTGCAGAGGGACATGAGTGGGGGCCTGGTGGAGGGTGCCCTCCACTGCTGGTGGGTGGGGGTGCAGGGGGACATGAGTGGGGGCCTGGTGGAGGGTGCCCTCCACTGCCTCGTGGTGGGGGTGCTGGAAGACATGAGTTGGACATGAGTGGGGGCCTGGTGGAGGGTGCCCCTGGATGCTGGGGGGTGGGGGTGCTGGGAGACATGAGTTGGTCATGAGTGGGGGCCTGATGGAGGGTGCCCTGCACTGCTGGTGGGTGGGGGTGCTGGGAGACATGAGTGGGGGCCTGGTGGAGGGTGCCCTCCACTGCTGGGGGGTGGGAGTGCAGGGGACATGAGTAGGGGCCTGGTGGAGGGTGCCCTGCACTGCTGGGGGGTGGGGGTGCAGGGGGACATGAGTGGGGGCCTGGTGGAGGGTGCCCTCCACTGCTGGGGGGTGGGGATGCTGGGAGACATGAGTTGGACATGAGTGGGGGCCTGGTGGAGGGTGCCCCTGGCTGCTGGTGGGTGGGGGTGCAGGGGGACATGAGCGGGGGCTTGGTGGAGGGTGCCCTGCACTGCTGGGGGTGGGAGTACAGGGGGACATGAGTGGGGGCCTGGTGGAGGGTGCCCCTGGCTGCTGGTGGGTGGGGGTGCAGGGGAACATGAGTGGGGGCCTGGTGGAGGGTGCCCCTGGCTGCTGGTGGGTGGGGGTGCATGGGGACATGAGTGGGGGCCTGGTGGAGGGTGCCCTCCACTGCTGGTGGGTGGGGGTGCAGGGGGACATGAGTGTGGGCCTGGTGGAGGGTGACCTCCACTGCTGGGGGGGTGGGGGTGCAGGGGGACATGAGTGGGGCCTGGTGGAGGGTGCCCTGCACTGCTGGTGGGTGGGGTGCAGGGGGACATGAGTGGGGGCCTGGTGGAGGGTGCCCTCCACTTCTAGGGGGTGGGGGTGCTGGGAGACATGATCGGACATGAGTGGGGGCGTGGTGGAGGGTGCCCTGCACTGCTTGGGGGTAGGAGTGCAGGGGGACATGTGTGGGGGCCTGGTGGAGGGTGCCCTCGACTGCTGGGGGGTGGGGGTGCTGGGAGACATGAGTTGGACATGAGTGGTGGCCTGGTGGAGGGTGCCCCTGGCTGCTGGTGGGTGGGGGTGCAGGGGGACATGAGTGGGGGCCTGGTGGAGGGTGCCCTCCACTGCTGGGGGGTGGGGGTGCAGAGGGACATGAGTGGGGGCCTGGTGGAGGGTGCCCTGCACTGCTGGTGGGTGGGGGTGCAGGGGGACATGAGTGGGGGCCTGGTGGAGGGTGCCCCTGGATGCTGGGTGTTGGGGGTGCTGGGAGACATGAGTGGGGGCCTGGTGGAGGGTGCCCTGCACTGCTGGTGGGTGGGGATGCAGGGGGACATGAGTGGGGGCCTGGTGGAGGGTGCCCTCCACTGCTGGGGGGTGGGGGTGCTGGGAGACATGAGTCGTACATGAGTGGGGGCCTGGTGGGGGGTGCCCTGCACTGCTGGGGGGTGGGAGTGCAGGGGGACATGAGTGGGGGCCTGGTGGAGGGTGCCCTGCACTGCTGGTGGGTGGGGATGCAGGGGGACATGAGTGGGGGCCTGGTGGAGGGTGCCCTCCACTGCTGGGGGGTGGGGGTGCTGGGAGACATGAGTCGTACATGAGTGGGGGCCTGGTGGAGGGTGCCCTGCACTGCTGGGGGGTGGGGGTGTAGGGGGACATGAGTGGGGGCCTGGTGGAGGGTGCCCCTGGCTGCTGGTGGGTGGGGGTGCAGGGGGACATGAGTGGGGGCCTGGTGGAGGGTGCCCTCCACTGCTGGGGTGTGGGGGTGCAGGGGGACATGAGTGGGGGCCTGGTGGAGGGTGCCCTGCACTGCTGGTGGGTGGGGGTGCTGGGAGACATGAGTCAGACATGAGTGGGGGCCTGGTGGAGGGTGCCCTGCACTGCTGGTGGTTGGGGTGCAGGGGGACATGAGTGGGGGCCTGGTGGAGGGTGCCCTCCACTGCTGGGGGGTGGGGGTGCTGGGAGACATGAGTTGGACATGAGTGGGGGCCTGGTGGAGGGTGCCCCTGGATGCTGGGGGGTGGGGGTGCTGGGAGACATGAGTTGGACATGAGTGGGGACCTGGTGGAGGGTGCCCTGCACTGCTGGTGGGTGGGGGTGCAGGGGGACATGAGTGGGGGCCTGGTGGAGGGTGCCCTCCACTGCTGGGGGGTGGGGGTGCTGGGAGACATGAGTTGGACATGAGTGGGGGCCTGGTGGAGGGTGCCCCTGGATGCTGGGGGGTGGGGGTGCTGGGAGACATGAGTCGGACATGAGTGGGGGCCTGGTGGAGGGTGCCCTGCACTGCTGGTGGGTGGGGGTGCAGGGGGACATGAGTGGGGGCCTGGTGGAGGGTGCCCTCCACTGCCTCGGGGTGGGGGTGCTGGGAGACATGAGTCGGACATGAGTGGGGGCCTGGTGGAGGGTGCCCCTGGCTGCTTGTGGATGGGGGTGCAGGGGAACATGAGTGGGGGCCTGGTGGAGGGTGCCCCTGGCTGCTGGTGGGTGGGGGTGCATGGGGACATGAGTGGGGGCCTGGTGGAGGGTGCCCCTGGCTGCTGGTGGGTGGGGGTGCATGGGGACATGAGTGGGTGCCTGGTGGAGGGTGCCCTCCACTGCAAGGGGCTGGGGGTGCAGGGGGACATGATTGGGGCCTGGTGGGGGGTGCCCTGCACTGCTGGGGGGTGGGGGTGCAGGGGGACATGAGTGGGGGCCTGGTGGAGGGTGCCCCTCACTGCTGGGGGGTGGGGGTGCTGGGAGACATGAGTTGGACATGAGTGGGGGCCTGGCGGAGGGTGCCCTTGGCTGCTGGTGGGTGGGGGTGCAGGGGGACATGAGTGGGGGCCTGGTGGAGGGTGCCCCTGGCTGCTGGTGCTTGGGGGTGCAGGGGGACATGAGTGGGGGCCTGGTGGAGGGTGCCCTCCACTGCTGGGGTGTGGGGGTGCAGGGAGACATGAGTGGGGTCCTGGTAGAGGGTGCCCTCCACTGCTGGGGGGTGGGGGTGCTGAGAGACATGAGTCGGACATGAGTGGGGGCCTGGTGGAGGGTGCCCTGCACCGCTGGTGGGTAGGAGTGCAGGGGGACATGAGTGGGGGCCTGGTGGAGGCTGCCCCTGGCTGCTGGTGGGTGGGGGTGCAGGGGGACATGAGTGGGGGCCTTGTGGAGGGTGCCCCTGGCTGCTGGTGGGTGGGGGTGCAGGGGGACATGAGTGGGGGCCTGGTGGAGGGTGCACCAAAGTGCTGGGGGGTGGAGGTGCAGGGGGACATGCGTTGGTGGGCAGTAGTGCAAGGTGACATGTGGGTTGGCTAGGGGGCATGGGCATGGTGGATGGGCTGCCTGCGGGACATGTGCAGGGTAGTCCCCTGTGGTGTGGGCCGCCTGCAGGGGCCGTGGAGGGTGTACAGGGAACACCTGGGAGGACCCACACGGGCAATTCACGATTTCACAATTTCATGATTTTATACACAAACTAGTCAAATTATCATTTGGTAACATTATTGGTGGGTTACATTGTATTGTTTGTTGTGTGTGGCATATTGAATGACACACAATTACAACTTGTGTGAGCAGTTTCTTTTGTTCTCAGCACATGGGCAGTGGAGCATTGAGATGCATGTAGTCCAGTAGTGGGTTGCCCCAGGTTGCACAACGCGTAATTCAGCGCTAATATTTAATTAAAATTCTGTCTATGTGTTCTTCTTGGTTTTATCGTGCTCTGTAATTGCAGCGTTAGCCTCAGCATTCCATTTCGAGCTGACCATAGTCCATAGAGTAACTTCTAAAGAAAACTTTAGAGCACTTTGCACGTTGTTTTGTCTGAGCTCATATTGTTTCACGTCCGTGTTTATCAATACTTATAACAGGGGGCCAAATTAATGGTTAAATTGTAAACTGTAATAAAGATTGTCTACTGAGACACATTTCTGTTATCTTTTTTTAAACAGCTACATTTTGGCTTACTGTGATTGTCATGGATTCCAGATACCAACTGACTTTTTGTTTACCGTCCGCTACAGATATACGTAAATGGGTGGATCACAGTGACACTTTTTTGGGATGATCGCCACGACCCCATATGCCCGTACTCCATACTAGTGATAAGGAGCAACTTGACATCGTTTACGGTGGCCTAGCGCCAAGTTCATGCCAACGGCTTGCGGTTCACAGTGCGTCCAATGCGTTCTTATACCCAAAAGAAACACAGCGTGACTTACGATAAACATTTGTGGATCGAGAACGAAGAAAAAATATGACCTATTTGCTTGAATATGGCAAGCGCCGGATGTTCTCAGAGTGCTTATTGTGAAATAAAAGTACTTTACAAATTGTACAGTGTTGCTATTTCCTTTAAAATTATGGTTTTATATACAAAATTGGGACATGCTTTGTTGTGAGATGATGTGTGTTGATACTCCGGGTTCTGCGTCAAGTAACGTTATCACGTATGTGATGATTGGGTGCGTTTTACTACGCTGTATAGTAATGTCCTGGAGATAGGTGGAGAATATCACTAGGGTTGGTGAAGTCAGCCTCAGGAGCGGGACATATGAATTAGTGCCGCCAGCGCAGTCCACCTTGGGTGATGCAGCAACGGATAAGATTATCAGAAGATAGCCGCGCCCTGGTGCCTGATTTCGCATGTGTAAAAAAGGAAAATTACGGTAAGATGCGTAGGAAATGTTTGTACGATAGATCAACGTATGCTTAGAATCACATTCCCGAACACTTGGGAAAATAATATTTCTGAGTGCACTATTCTTTTAATAGATCAATTTTTTGCTGAATTTGCTGCAGATGATATTCTAATGTTTGTTTCTGTATTATTTTTAATGTCTGTTGGTGTGTTTAAAAAAAAAATGTTGGTAAGTACAGATAAAGTAATGGGTTATAATTTGTTTATATAGAGAAGTGTAGTGTCTTCCATTGGTATCAATGTTTTCACTTATTCCATCAAGAGGAAAATTTTGTTCCAGACATTCCAAAGTAGTAGACATTTCTGTGTAAAAAGAAATAAATATATTATGTTTACTGTACCTAATACAGAAAGTTTACAAATATATAAAAATAAATGCTGTCTACTCACTAGTTTGTTGGTAAGTTTTTTGTTACTGCTGCATACATGTGCTGCTGATTTTTGCTGTGCAGTTTGTGTGATGTAATTCTGTTGAAGGCATAATTATTTTGTTTTAGTATATTGCATTATGTGCATATGTTATGTAGTTGGAAGGTTGGTGTGTTACATATACAGTTTGCACTTTTTATTTATTATTGAATGTAATGTATTTATATGGCACTTTTTTAATCTGTTTGGTGTTATTTTTGTATGATACAATAATGTAAGATACCTCCTGAGTTTTGCAGTCTTGATGGTGCTCGCGTCCATCCGCGGACAGGTGCACGGTCCGCAGGCATCAAAATTAATAGCTTGACAGGGGGTTTAGTATTTTCTATGTTATATATATGTAAGCTAAGGGAGTTTTAGTAAACATTTGTAATATTTACATTATCTATATCTATATTCAGTGAAAAAAGTTTGTTAAAGGGACCTTATGGTTAAGTTGTGCTACTAAAAACCTATGAAATTCAGTAAAAAAAACTTTGCTAAAGGGACTTTATGGTTTGAAGTTAAACCGGAAAACCCCTGAAATACGCCAATTATGGTAAGCTAAGCAACCATAACTCAAGCCACCACCGTGCACTGCTAAGCCTAACTCCCAGGACAACAAAGATGACATCACAAACACATCACCATAACGTCCCTTTAACAAAGTTCTTTTCACGGAATATATATATATATATATATATATATATATATATATATATATATATACTTTTTGGGCGGCTTATAACTTCGCCCCCTCTGGACGAATCCTCACCAAACTTTGCAAAAAAAGTATATGGCCCACTCTGAAGTTTTTTGCAAAGTTTGGTGAGGATTCGTCCAGGGGGGGGAAAGTTATAGGGCGGTCGCAAAATTTCTGTTTTTTCCCATAGACTGAATGGGAACATTTTTTTGCTCACGCCTACAGCCCAAACCGCTGGACGGATTTTCACCAAATTTGGACCAGGAGCAGCGGCTTGGTCCGGAAAGAGTGCCTTTCCAAATTTGGTGAAAATCCATCCAGTAGTTTTTTTTTAAAATGACCAAAAATTAGGTAAAAAAAATAGTGATATCTGTGTTCGCTTCGCGGACACACTTCCCTGTTCCCTCCGCGGACAGGACGGTGATTGGGCAAGCAGCTTGCATGATGTCCATGGACATCTGATGTGCTCTTTCATTGGGTGCGGTGAAAGTGTGCAGTGCGTCTGGCTTCAGAGACGCCCGCCATCTTTCTTTCTCGCATGAGAGGCTTTGTCAGGTCAGCAGGAGCGTGTCTGTCCCCACCCCCGCTCATGCCCCTTGTGTTCTTCCTCTCCCCCCACCCCCGCTCATGCTCTGTGTCTCCCCTGTTCCTCCAGCCCCCCGCTCACGCCATCGCACACGGAGGCCAGCAGAGGGCCGAGGAGCGGGATCTGCCACACGAACTCATGTCCGTGATTTTGTTTGTCTCCTGACATACAACCCCCCCACCCCCTGCCCCGTGTGTCTCTCTCCCTCCCCCACCCCCGCTCATGCCCTGTGTGTCTCTCTCCTCCCCCCGCTCCTGCCCCGTGTGTCTCTCCCCTCCCCCCATGCCCCGTGTGTCTCTCTAACTCCCCCCCACCCCCGCTCATGCCCCGTGTGTCTCTCTCCCTCCCCCCCACCCCCCACGCATGCCCCGTGTGTCTCTCTCCCTCCCCCCACCCCCTGCTCATGACCCATGTGTCTCTTCCCTCCCCCACCCCCCGCTCATGCCCCGTGTGTCTCTCTATCACCCCCCACCCCCCGCTCATGCCCCGTGTGTCTCTCCCCCTCCCCCCACCCCCACGCTTATGCCCCGTGGGTCTGTCCCCTCCCCCCACCTCCCACTCATGCCCCGTGTGTCTCTCCCCTCCCCCCACCCCCTGCTTAAGCCCCGTGTGTCTCTCTCCCTCCCCCACAGCCCCGCTCATGCCCCGTGTGTCTCTCTCCCTCCCTCCGCTCATGCCCCGTGTGTCTCTCCCCTCCCCCATGCCCCCCGTGTGTCTCTCTCCCTCCCCCCCACCCCCGCTCATGCCCCGTGTGTCTCTCTCCCTCCCCCCACTCCCCGCTCATGCCCCGTGTGTCTCTCTCCTTACCCCCACCCCCCGCTCATGCCCCGTGTGTCTCTTCCCTCCCCCCACCCCCCGCTCATGCCCCGTGTGTCTCTCCCCCTCCCCCCCACCTCCACGCTCATGCCCTGTGGGTCTCTCCCCTCCCCCCACCTCCCATTCATGCCCCGTGTGTCTCTCCCATCCCCCCACCCCCTGCTTAAGCCCTGTGTGTCTCTCTCCCTCCCCCACACCCCCGCTCATGCCCCGTGTGTCTCTCTCCCTCCCCCCCACCCCCTGCTCATGCCCCGTCTCTCTCTCCCCTCCCCCCACCCCCTGCTCATGCCCCATGTGTTTCTCCCCTCCCCCCACCCCTCGCTCATGCCCTATGCTCTCTCTCCCTCCCCCCACCCCCGCTCATGCCCCGTGTGTCTCTCCCCGTCCCCCACACCCCCCGCTCATGCCCTGTGTGTCTCTCCCCTCCCCCCACGCTCATGCCCTGTGTGTCTCTCTCCCTCCCCCCACCCCCCGCTCATGTCCCGTGTCTCCCTACTGTTCCCCCCACCCCCGCTCATGCCCCGTGTGTCTCTCTCCCTCCCCCCACCCCCGCTCATGCCTCGTGTGTCTCTATCTCCCCCTCACCCCCGCTCATGACCCATGTGTCTCTCCCCCTCCCCCCACCCCCCGCTCATGCCCCGTGTGTCTCTATCTCCCCCTCACCCCCGCTCATGCCCCATGTGTCTCTCCCCCTCCACCCCACCCCCGCTCATGCCCTGTGTGTCTCTCTCCCTCCCCCCACCCCCACCCATGCCTCGTGTGTCTCTCTCCCTCCCCCCACCCCCCGCTCATGCCCCGTGTGTCTCTCTCCCTCCCCCGACCCCCCGCTCATGCCTCGTGTGTCTCTATCTCCCCCTCACCCCCGCTCATGACCCATGTGTCTCTCCCCCTCCCCCCACCCAACGCTCATGCCCCATGTGTCTCTATCTCCCCCTCACCCCCGCTCATGCCCCGTGTGTCTCTCCCGCTCCCCCCACTGCCGCTCATGCCCTGTATGTCTCTCTCCCTCCCCCCCACCCCCTGCTCATGCCCTGCGTGTATCTCTCCCTCCCCCCAACCCCTGCTCATGCCCTGTGTGTCTCGCTCCCTCCCCCCCACCCCCCGCTCATGCCCCATGTGTCTTTCTCCCTCCCCCATTCCCTACTCATGCCCCGTGTGTCTCTCTATCTCCCCCCACCCCCTGCTCATGCCCCGAGTGTCTCTATCCCTCCCCCCAACCCCCGCTCATGCCCCGTGTGTCTCTCCCCTCACCACACCCCTCGCTCATGCCCCTTGTGTCTCTCACCCCCCCACCCCCCGCTCATGCCCCGTGTCTGTCTCCTGTTAATCCACCCGCTCATGCCCCAGGTCTGTCTCCTGTTCCTCCCACCCGCTCATGCCCTGTGTCTCTCTCTTGTTGCCCCCAGCCCCCGCTCATGCCCTGTGTCTGTCTCCTGTTCTCTCCACCCCCCGCTCATGCCCCGTGTCTGTCTCCTGTTCCTCCCACCCCCCATTGATGCCCCGTGTCTGTCTCCTGTTGGCCCCCACCCCCGCGCTCATGCCCCGTGTCTGTTCTTCCCACCCCCCAATCATGCCCCGTGTCTGTTGTTCCCCCCACCCCCCGCTCATGCCCCATGTCTGTCTCCTGTTCCCCCACCCCTCGCTCATGCCCCGTGTCTGTCTCCTGTTCCCCCCACCCCCCGCTCATGCCCCGTGTCTCTCCTGTTGCCCCCCACCCACGCTCATACCCGTATATGTCTCCTGTTGCCCCCCGCTCATGCCCCGTGTCTGTCTCCTGTTCTCCCCACCCCCGCTCATGTCCCGTGTCTTTCTCTTGTTCCCCCACCCCCTGCTCATGCCCCATGTCTGTCTCCTGTTCCCCCCACCCCCCGCTCATGCCCCGTGTCTCTCTCCTGTTGCCCCCCACCCCCTGCTCATGCCCCGTGTCTGTCTCCTGTAGCCCCCTACCCCCAGCTCATGCCCCGTGTCTGTCTCCTGTTCCCCCCACCCGCTCATGCCCTGTGTCTCTCTCCTGTTGCCCACCCGCTCATGCCCTATGTCTGTCTCCTGTTCCCGCCACCCACTCATGCCCCGTGTCTCTCTCCTGTTGCCCCCCACCCCCTCCTCATGCCCCGTGTCTGTCTCCTGTACCCCCCACTCCCCCGCTCATGTCCCGTGACTCTCTCCTGTTGCCCCCACCCCCTGCCCCGTGTCTGTCTCCTGTTCTCCCCACCCCCCGCTCATGCCCCGTGTCTCTCTCCTGTTGGCCCCACCCCCCACTGATGCCCCCTGTCTGTCTCCTGTTGCCCCCCACCCCCTGCTCATGCCCTGTGTCTCTCTGTTGTTCCCCCACCCCCCGCTCATGCCCCGTGTCTGTTTCCTGTTCCACCCACCCCCCGCTCATGCCCTGTGTCTGTCTCCTGTGCCCCCCACCCCCTGCTCATGCCCCGTGTCTCTCTCCTGTTGCCCCCCACCCCCTGCTCATGCCCCGTGTCTGTCTTCTGTTCCCCCCACCACCCGCTCATGCCCCGTGTGTCTCTATCTCCCCCTCACCCCCGGTCATCCCCCATGTGTCTCTCCCCCTACCCCCCACCCCCCGCTCATGCCCCGTGGGTCTCTCTCCCTACCCCCACCCCCCGCTCATGCCCTGTGTGTCTCTCTCCCTCCCCCCACCCCCGCTCATGCCCCGTGTGTCTCTCTCCCTCCCACCCACCCACCACTCATGCCCTGTGTTTCTCTCTCCCTCCCCCCACCCCCTGCTCATGCCCCGTGTGTCTCTCTCCCTCCCCCCACCCCCCATTCATGCCCCGTGTGTCTCTCTCCCTCACCCCCACCCCCTGCTCATGCCCCGTTTGTCTCTCTCCCTCCCCCCAACCCCCGCTCATGCCCTGTGTGTCTCCCACTCCCCCCATCCCCCGCTCATGCCCCGTGTGTTTCTCTCCCTCCCCCACCCCCCATTCATGCCCCGTGTGTCTCTCTCCCTCCCCCACCCCCTGCTCATGCCCCGTTTGTCTCTCTCCCTCCCCCCAACCCCCGCTCATGCCCCGTGTGTCTCCCACTCCCCCACCCCCTGCTCATGCCCCGTGTGTCTCTCCCCTCCCCCCCACCCCCCGCTCATGCCCCGTGTGTCTCTCCCCTCCCCCCCACCCCTTGCTCATGCCCCGTGTGTTTCTCCCCCCACCCCCTGCTCATGCCCCGTGTGTCTCTCCCCTCCCCCCACCCCCCGCTCATGCCCCGTGTGTCTCTCCCCTTCCCCCCACCGCCCGCTCATGCCCCGTGTGTCTCTCCCCTTCCCCCCACCCCCGCTCATGCCTTGTGTCTCTCCTGTTGCCCCCGCTCATGCCCCGTGTCTGTCTCCTGTTGCCCCCCACCCCCGCTCATGCCCCGTGTCTGTCTCCTGTTCTCCCCACCCCCCGCTCATGCCCTGTGTCTGTCTCCCCCACCCCCGCTCATGCCCCGTGTCTGTCTTCTGTTGCCCCCGCTCATGCCCCATATCTGTCTCCTGTTCCACTCATGCCCGTGTCTGTCTCCTGTTGCCCCCCACCCCCCTGCTCATGCCCTGTGTCTGTCTCCTGTTCCCCCCACCTGGTCATGCCCAATGTCTCTCTCCTGTTCCCCCACCCGCTCATGCCCTGTCTCTATCTTGTTGCCCCCTACCCCCCCGCTCATGCCCTGTGTCTGTCTCCTGTTCTCTCCACCCCCCGCTCATGCCCCGTGTCTGTCTCCTGTTCCTCCCACCCCCTGCTCATGCCCCATGTCTGTCTCCTGCTCCCCCACCCCCCGCTCATGCCCCGTGTCTGTCTCCTGTTGCCCCCACCCCCTGCTCATGCCCCGTGTCTGTCTCTTGTTGCCCCCTACCCCCCGCTCATGCCCCGTGTCTGTCTCCTGTTGCCCCCCACCCCCTGCTCATGCCCCGTGTCTGTCTCTTGTTGCCCCCTACCCCCCGCTCATGCCCTGTGTCTGTCTCCTGTTCTCTCCACCCCCCGCTCATGCCCCATGTCTGTCTCCTGCTCCCCCACCCCCCGCTCATGCCCAGTGTCTGTCTCCTGTTGCCCCCCACCCCCCGCTCATGCCCCATGTCTGTCTCTTGTTGCCCCCCACCCCCCGCTCATGCCCCGTGTCTGTCTCCTGTTGCCCCCCACCCCCGCTCATGCCCCGTGTCTGTCTCCTGTTGCCCCCCACCCCCCGCTCATGCCCGTGTCTGTCTCTGTTGTTCCCCCCACCCCCGCTCATGCCCTGTGTCTGTCTTCTGTTCCCCCACCCCCCGCTCATGCCCCGTGTCTCTCTCCTCTTGCCCCCCACCCCCTGCTCGTGCCCCGTGTCTGTCTCCTGTACCCCCCACTCCCTGCTCATGCCCCGTGTCTGACTCCTGTTCCCCCCACCCGCTCATGCCCCATGTCTCTCTCCTGTTGCCCCCGCTCATGCCCCGTGTCTGTCTCCTGTTCCCCCCATCCGCTCATGCCCTGTGACTGTCTCCTGCACCCCCCACACCCCCGCTCATGCCCCGTGTCTCTCTCATGTTGCCCCCCACCCCCTGCTCATGCCCCGGCGTCTGTCTCCTGTACCCCCTCACCCCCGCTCATGCCCCTTGTCTCTCTCCTGTTGCCCCCCAATCCCTCACTCATGCCCCGTGTCTGTCTTCTGTTCCCCCAACCCCCCGCTCATGCCCCTTGTCTCTCTATTGTTGCCCCCCACCACCCGATCATGCCCCGTGTCTGTCTCCTGTTGCCCCCCACCCCCGCTCATGCCCCGTGTCTGTCTCCTGTTGCCCCCCACCCCCGCTCATGCCCGTGTCTGTCTCTGTTGTTCCCCCCACCCCCCGCTGAACCCTGTGTCTGTCTTCTGTTCCCCCACCCCCGCTCATGCCCCGTGTCTCTCTCCTCTTGCCCCCCACCCCCTGCTCGTGCCCCGTGTCTGTCTCCTGTACCCCCCACCCCCGCTCATGCCCCGTGTCTGACTCCTGTTCCCCCCACCCGCTCATGCCCCGTGTCTCTCTCTTGTTGTCCCCCGTTCATGCCCCGTGACTGTCTCCTGCACCCCCCACCCCCTGCTCATGCCCCGTGTCTCTCTCCTGTTGCCCCCCACCCCCCGCTCATGCCCGTGTCTGTCTCTGTTGTTCCCCCCACCCCCCGCTCATGCCCTGTGTCTGTCTTTTGTTCCCCCACCCCCCGCTCATGCCCCGTGTCTCTCTCCTCTTGCCCCCCACCCCCTGCTCGTGCCCCGTGTCTGTCTCCTGTACCCCCCACTCCCCGCTCATGCCCCGTGTCTGACTCCTGTTCCCCCCACCCGCTGATGCCCCGTGTCTCTCTCCTGTTGCCCCCCCGCTCATGCCCCGTGTCTGTCTCCTGTTCCCCCATCCGCTCATGCCCCGTGACTGTCTCCTGCACCCCCACCCCCTCGCTCATGCCCCGTGTCTCTCTCCTGTTGCCCCCCACCCCCTGCTCATGCCCCGTGTCTGTCTCCTGTACCCCCTCACCCCTGCTCATGCCCCTTGTCTCTCTCCTGTTGCCCCCCAACCCCGCACTCATGCCCCGTGTCTGTCTTCTGTTCCCCCCACCCCCGCTCATGCCCCGTGACTGTCTCCTGTTTCCCCCACCCCCTGCTCATGCCCCGTGTCTGTCTCCTGTTCTCCCCACCCCCCCGCTCATGCCCTGTGTCTGTCTCCTGTTCTCCCCACCCCCCACTCATGCCCTGTGTCTCTCTGCTGTTGGCCCCACCCCCCCGCTCATGCCCCGTGTCTGTCTCCTGTTGCCCCCCACCCCCGCTCATGCCCTCTGTCTATCTGTTGTTCCCCCCACCCCCCGCTCATGCCCCTTGTCTGTCTCCTGTTCCCCCCACCCCCTGCTCATGCCATGCCCTGTGTCTGTCTCCTGTGCCCCCACCCCCTGCTCATGCCCCGCGCCTCTCTCCTGTTTCCCCCACCCCCCCGCTCATGCCCCTTGTCTCTCTCCTGTTGCCCCCCACCACCCGATCATGCCCCGTGTCTGTCTCCTGATGCCCCCCCGCTCATGCCCCGTGTCTGTCTCCTGTTGCCCCCCACCCCCGTTCATGCCCGTGTCTGACTCTGTTGTTCTCCCCACCCCCCGCTCATGCCCTGTGTCTGTCTTCTGTTCCCCCACCCCCCGCTCATGCCCCGTGTCTCTCTCCTCTTGCCCCCCACCCCCTGCTCGTGCCCCGTGTCTGTCTCCTGTACCCCCCACTCCCTGCTCATGCCCCGTGTCTGACTCCTGTTCCCCCCACCCGCTCATGCCCCGTGTCTTTCTCCTGTTGCCCCCCCGCTCATGCCCCGTGTCTGTCTGCTGTTCCCCCATCCGCTCATGCCCCTTGTCTCTCTCCTGTTGCCCCCCAATCCCCCACTCATGCCCCGTGTCTGTCTTCTGTTCCCCCCACCCCCCCGCTCATGCCCTGTGACTGTCTCCTGTTCGCCCCACCCCCCGCTCATGCCCCGTGTCTCTCTCCTGTTGCCCCCCACCCCCTGCTCATGCCCCGTGTCTGTCTCCTGTACCCCCTCACCCCCGCTCTTGCCCCTTGTCTCTCTCCTGTTGCACCCCAATCCCCCACTCATGCCCCGTGTCTGTCTTCTGTTCCCCCCACCCCCCCGCTCATGCCCTGTGACTGTCTCCTGTTCCCCCCACCCCCTGCTCATGCCCCGTGTCTGTCTCGTGTTCTCCCCACCCCCCGCTCATGCCCCGTGTCTGTCTCCTGTTCCCCCCATCCGCTCATGCCCCGTGACTGTCTCCTGCACCCCCCACCCCCCGCTCATGCCCCGTGTCTCTCTCCTGTTGCCCCCCTGCTTATGCCCCGTGTCTGTCTCCCGTTGCCCCCACCCCCCGCTCATGCCCGTGTCTGTCTCTGTTGTTCCCCCCACCCCCCGCTCATGCCCTGTGTCTGTCTTCTGTTCCCCCACCCCCCGCTCATGCCCCGTGTCTCTCTCCTCTTGCCCCCCACCCCCTGCTCGTGCCCCGTGTCTGTCTCCTGTACCCCCCACTCCCCGCTCAAGTCCCGTGTCTGACTCCTGTTCCCCCCACCCGCTCATGCCCCGTGTCTCTCTCCTGTTGCCCCCCCGCTCATGCCCCGTGTCTGTCTCCTGTTCCCCCATCCGCTCATGCCCCGTGACTGTCTCCTGCACCCCCCAGCCCCCCGCTCATGCCCCGTGTCTCTCTCCTGTTGCCCCCCAAGCCCCCACTCATGCCCCGTGTCTGTCTTCTGTTCCCCCCCACCCCCCGCTCATGCCCCGTGACTGTCTCCTGTTCCCGCCACCCTCTGCTCATGCCCCGTGTCTGTCTCCTGTTCTCCCCACCCCCCGCTCATGCCCTGTGTCTGTCTCCTGTTCTCCCCACACCCCACCCCCCCACTCATGCCCCGTGTCTCTCTCCTGTTGGCCCCACCCCCCGCTCATGCCCCGTGTCTGTCTCCTGTTGCACCCCACCCCCGCTCATGCCCCGTGTCTCTCTGTTGTTCCCCCCACCCCCCGCTCATGCCCCGTGTCTGTCTCCTGTTCCCCCACCCCCGCTCATGCCATGCCCTGTGTCTGTCTCCTGTGCCCCACCCCCTGCTCATGCCCCGCGCCTCTCTCCTGTTGCCCCCACCCCCCGCTCATGCCCCTTGTCTCTCTCCTGTTGCCCCCACCACCCGATCATGCCCCGTGTCTGTCTCCTGTTGCCCCCCACCCCCGCTCATGCCCCGTGTCTGTCTCCTGTTGCCCCCCACCCCCTGCCCATGCACGTGTCTGTCTCTGTTGTTCCCCCCACCCCCCGCTCATGCCCTGTGTCTGTCTTCTGTTCCCCGACCCCCCACTCATGCCCCGTGTCTCTCTCCTCTTGCCCCCCACCCCCTGCTCGTGCCCCGTGTCTGTCTCCTGTACCCCCCACCCCCCGCTCATGCCCCGTGTCTGACTCCTGTTCCCCCCACCCACTCATGCCCCGTGTCTCTCTCCTGTTGCCCCCCCGCTCATGCCCCGTGTCTGTCTCCTGTTCCCCCCATCCGCTCATGCCCCGTGACTGTCTCCTGCACCCCCCAGCCCCCCGCTCATGCCCCGTGTCTCTCTCCTATTGCCCCCCACCCCCTGCTCATGCCCCGTGTCTGTCTCCTGTACCCCCTCACCCCCGCTCATGCCCCTTGTCTCTCTCCTGTTGCCCCCCAATCCCCCACTCATGCCCCGTGTCTGTCTTCTGTTCCCCCCACCCCCCCGCTCATGCCTTGTGACTGTCTCCTGTTCCCCCCACCCCCTGCTCATGCCCCGTGTCTGTCTCCTGTTCTCCCACCCCCCCGCTCATGCCCTGTGTCTGTCTCCTGTTCTCCCCACCCCCACTCATGCCCCGTGTCTCTCTCCTGTTGGCCCCACCCCCCGCTCATGCCCCGTGTCTGTCTCCTGTTGCCCCCCACCCCCGCTCATGCCCCGTGTCTGTCTCCTGTTCCCCCCACCCCCCGCTCATGCCATGCCCTGTGTCTGTCTCCTGTGCCCCCACCCCCTGCCCTACACCTCTCTCCTGTTGCCCCCACCCCCCGCTCATGCCCTGTGTCTGTCTTCTGTTCCCCCCACCCCCCGCTCATGCCCCGTGTCTGTCTCCTGTTCCCCCCACCCCCCACTCATGCCCCGTGTCTGTCTCCTGTTCTCCCCACCCCCCGCTCATGCCCCGTGTCTGTCTCCTGTTCTCCCCACCCCCTGCTCATGCCCCGTCTCTCCTGTTGGCCCCACACCCGCTCATGCCCCGTGTCTGTCTCCTGTTGCCCCCCACCCCCTGCTCATGCCCCGTGTCTCTCTGTTGTTCCCCCCAACCCCCGCTCATGCCCCATGTCTGTCTCCTGTTCCCCTACCCCCCGCTCATGCCCCGTGTCTGTCTCCTGGGTCCCCCGCTCATGCCCTGTGTCTCTCTCCTGTTGCCCCCACCCCCCTGCTCATGCCCTGTGTCTGTCTTCTGTACCTCCCCACCCCTGCTCATGCCCCGTGTCTCTCTCCTGTTGCCCCCCTACACCACTCATGCCCCGTGTCTTCCTCTTGTCCCCCTCCTATGATGCCCCTTGTTGACCTCTTGTTCCGTGTCTCTCCTGTTCACCCCCACCCCCGCCAATGCTCTGTCTGTCTCCCTCCCTCCTTTTCCCCCGCTCATGGCCCGTATCTCCCCTGTTCACCCCCACCCCCCGCTCATGCCCCGTGTCTCCCTTCTTCCCCACCCCACCCCCCGCTCATGCCCCGTGTCTCCCTTCTTTCCCGCTCATGCCCCATGTCTCCCTTGTTCCCCGCCACCCCCTGCTCATGCCCCGTGTCTGTTCTCCCCACCTCCCGCTCATGCCGCGTGTCTGTTGTTCCCCCACCCTCCGCTCATGCCCCGTGTCTGTCTCCTGTTCCCCCCACCCCTCGCTCATGCCCCGTGTCTGTCTCCTGTTCCCCCCACCCCCCGCTCATGCCTCGTGTCTCTCCAGTTGACCCCCACCCCCCGCTCTTGCCCCGTGTCTGTCTCCTGTTGCCCCCCACCCCCCCGCTCATGCCTTGTGTCTGTCTTCTGTTCTCCCCACTCCCCGCTCATGCCCCGTGTCTTTCTCCTGCTCCCCCACCCCCTGCTCATGCCCAGTGTCTGTCTCCTGTTGCCCCCCACCCCCTGCTCATGCCCTGTGTCTGTCTCCTGTTGCCCCCCACCCCCCGCTCATGCCCCGTGTCTGTCTCATGTTGCCCCCCACCCCCTGCTCATGCCCCGTGTCTGTCTCTGTTGTTCCCCCCACTCCCCACTCATGCCCCGTGTCTGTCTCCTGTTCCCCCCACCCCCCGCTCATGCCCCATGTATCTCTCCTGTTGCCCCCCACCCCCTGCTCATGCCCCATGTCTGTCTCCTGTTCCCCTCCACCCCCCGCTCATGCCCCGTGTCTGTCTCCTGTTCCCCCCACCCGCTCATGCCCCGTGTCTCTCTCCTGTTGCCCCCCGCTCATGCCCCGTGTCTGTCTCCTGTTCCCCCCACCCGCTCATGCCCGGTGTCTCTCTCCTGTTGCCTCCCACCCCCCGCTCATGCCTCGTGTCTGTCTATTGTACCCCCCACACCCCTGCTCATGCCCCGTGTCTCTCTCCTGTTGCCCCACACCACCTGCTCATGCCCCATGTCTGTCTCCTGTACCCCCTCACCCCCCACTCAGGCCCCTTGTCTCTCTCCTGTTGCCCCCCACCACCCGATCATGCCCCGTGTCTGTCTTCTGTTCCCCACACCCCCCCGCTCATGCCCCGTGACTGTCTCCTGTTCCCCCCACCCCCGCTCATGCCCCGGGTCTGTCTCCTGTTGCCCCCCACCCCCTGCTCATGCCCCGTGTCTGTCTCCTGTTCCCCCCACCCCCCGCTCATGCCCTGTGTCTGTCTCCTGTGCCCCCCACCCCCTGCTCATGCCCCGTGTCTCTCACCTGTTGCCCCCCACCCCCGCTCCTGCCCCTTGTCTGTCTTCTGTTCCCCCACCCCTGCTCATGCCCCGTGTCTGTCTCCTGTTCCCCCACCCCCCACTCATGCCCCGTGTTTGTCTCCTGTTCTTCCCACCCCCCCGCTCATGCCCCGTGTCTGTCTCCTGTTCCCCTCCACCCCCCGTGTCTGTCTCCTGTTCCCCCCACCCGCTCATGCCCCGTGTCTCTCTCCTGTTGCCCCCGCTCATGCCCCGTGTCTGTCTCCTGTTCCCCCCACCCGCTCATGCCCCGTTTCTCTCTCCTGTTGCCTCCCACCCCCCGCTCATGCCTCGTGTCTGTCTATTGTACCCCCCACCCCCCTGCTCATGCCCCGTGTCTCTCTCCTGTTGCCCCACACCACCTGCTCATGCCCCGTGTCTGTCTCCTGTACCCCCTCACCCCCCGCTCATGCCCCTTGTTTGTCTCCTGTTCTTCCCACCCCCCCGCTCATGCCCCGTGTCTGTCTCCTGTTCCCCTCCACCCCCCGTGTCTGTCTCCTGTTCCCCCCACCCGCTCATGCCCCGTGTCTCTCTCCTGTTGCCCCCGCTCATGCCCTGTGTCTGTCTCCTGTTCCCCCCACCCGCTCATGCCCCGTTTCTCTCTCCTGTTGCCTCCCACCCCCCGCTCATGCCTCGTGTCTGTCTATTGTACCCCCCACCCCCCTGCTCATGCCCCGTGTCTCTCTCCTGTTGCCCCCCACCACCCGATCATGCCCCGTGTCTGTCTTCTGTTCCCCCCACCCCCGCTCATGCCCCATGACTGTCGACTGTCTCCTGTTCCCCCCACCCCCGCTCATGCCCCGGGTCTGTCTCCTGTTGCCCCCACACCCTGCTCATGCCCCGTGTCTCTCTGTTGTTCCCCCACCCCCCTCTCATGCCCCGTGTCTGTCTCCTGTTCCCCCACCCCCCGCTCATGCCCTGTGTCTGTCTCCTGTGCCCCCACCCCCTGCTCATGCCCCGTGTCTCTCACCTGTTGCCCCCCACCCCCCGCTCCTGCCCCGTGCTGTCTTCTGTTCCCCCCACCCCTGCTCATGCCCCGTGTCTGTCTCCTGTTCCCCCCACCCCCCACTCATGCCCTGTGTCTGTCTCCTGTTCTTCCCACCCCCCCGCTCATGCCCCGTGTCTGTCTCCTGTTCTCCCCACCCCCGCTCATGCCCCGTCTCTCCTGTTGGCCCCACCCCGCTCATGCCCTGTGTCTGTCTCCTGTTGCCCCCACCCCCCGCTCATGCCCCGTGTGTCTCTCTGTTGTTCCCCCCACCCCGCTCATGCCCCGTGTCTGTCTCCTGTTCCCCCACCCCCCGCTCATGCCCTGTGTCTGTTTCCTGTGCCCCCCACCCCCCGCTCATGCCCCGTGTCTCTCTCCTGTTGCCCCCACCCCCCGCTCATGCCCCGTGTCTGTCTTCTGTACCTCCCCACCCCCGCTCATGCCCCGTGTCTCTCTCCTGTTGCCCCCTTCACCGCTCATGCCCCGTGTCTTCCTCTTGTCCCCCTCCTATGATGCCCCTTGTTGACCTCTTGTTCCCCCCACCCCCTGCTCATGCCCCGTGTCTTCCTCCTGTCCCCCCACTCCTCACTGATGCCCTGTGTCTTCCTCCTGTTCCCTCCCACCTCCTGCTCATGCCCCGTGTCTTCCTCTTGTCCCCCCTCCTATGATGCCCCTTGTTGACCTCTTGTTCCACCCACCCCCCGCTCATGCCCCATGTCTCCCATGTCTTCCTTTCCCCCCCACTCCCCGCTCATGCCCCGTGTCTCCCTTCTTTCCCCACCACCCCCTGCTCATGCCCCGTTTCTGCACTGTTGGAACAGGGCAGACACGGGGCATAAGCGGGGGTGGGGGCCCCACATTGCCCTACCCCGCTCATGCCCCATGTCTCTCCTGTTCACCCCCACCCTGCTCATGCTCCGTGTCTGTCTCCCTCCTTTTCCCCCCGCTCATGGCCCGTGTCTCCCCTGTTCACCCCATCCCCCGCTCATGCCCCGTGTCTCCCTTCTTCCCCACCCCACCCCCCGCTCATGCCCCGTGTCTCCCTTCTTTCCCGCTCATGCCCCGTGTCTCCCTTCTTCCCCCCCACCCCCTGCTCATGCCCCGTGTCTCCCTTCTTTCCCGCTCATGCCCCGTGTCTCCCTTCTTTCCACCCCCTGCTCATGCCCCGTGTATCTCTCCTGGTCTTCCCGACCCCCCACCGATGCCCTGTTATGTTCTCTTTATACACCCTGCCTTCCCTTTCCCTGGTGTCCATCTTGGTAAAAGATTTTCCTTCCTACACCGGGACACCTGCCTGCGGCGTCCCGGTTTGGGAAGAAAAATCTTTTTTTTACCACCCCAGGTTCCCACTTTGAGAACCTAGGATGCTAGTGGTCTTCCTCCATTGAAAAGGACGTTATGGTTACGTTGCACGAATAAAAAACTATGAAATTCAGTAAAAATAAATGTGTTAAAGTGACTTTATGGTTAAGTAGCACTAATAAAAACCTATGAAATTCAGTAAAAAAACTTTGTTAAAGGGACGTTATGGATAAGTTGCGCTACTAAAAACCTATGAAATTCAGTAAAAAAACTTTGTTAAAGGGACATTATGGTTAAGTTGCGCTACTAAAAACCTATGAAATTCAGTGAAAAAACTTTGTTAAAGGGACCCTATGGTTCCAAGTAAAACCGAAAAACCCTTGAAATTCGCCAGTTATGGTAAGCTAAGCAACCATGACTCGCGCCCCCACCGTGCACTGCTAAGACTAACACCCACGATATCAAAGATGACATCACAAATGTCATTGATGACATCACTGATTACATCACATGTCTGGCTCACTCTTTTTTCTTTTGCTGACATATCTAGGCCACATGGTTTTCTTCAGTAACAGTCAGAAACTAAAAACTGTATTTTATTTGTAGACGTATCCTACAAGTAGGTTCTTATAGTAATTCCCCTAGAGTCCAGTCACATCATATGAAACACATACATAGGGGAAGACACAAGATTTAAAGACAGCATTATTTTCATGCAAATAAATGATTGCTCTGTTTCAAAGCTGCTATTTACCCTATGTATATGTATATTGGTATATGTTCTTGTCTCTTTGTGTTTTGTCTATAGTAATGCAATTATGTAATATATGGGTTTTATTAGCTACTTATTACATATTTCACAGTACACAAAAATCTATTAAGAAAACAATTATCATTTCATTATTCAACATATTAACATTACGTATATTATACCTTCATCTTGTACGGTGCACACACTGCTATATTTCTGTATTAGTAGCTTAGTATACTAGATAGAACCCCATAATAGAATGCTATTTATATCAATGCATCGTTCAATGCACTAATTAGGGTATATTTATTGCAATGATCCTTGACACTTTTTTCGCAACATTATAATAAGAATCCCTTGTACACATATTTCATGAAAAGTACATACACATGTGATGTCATCAGTGATGTCATCAATGACATTTGTGATGTCATCTTTGATGTCGTGGGTGTTGGTCTTAGCAGTGCACAGTGGTGACGCGAGTTATGGTTTCTTAGCTTACCATAACTGGCGAATTTCAAGGGTTTTTCGGTTTTACTTGGAACCATAACGTCCCTTTAACAAAGTTTTTTCACTGAATATATATATATATATATATATATATATATATATATATATATATATATATATATATATAAGGTGAGTCTCTGAGATACATAGCAAGCCCTCCAAATTCTATTGTTCATAACTTTTGATTGGAGTAATGTTTTTTTCAGAAATGTTGAAAGTGATCAAAGATCTGTGCACCTCCCCCACCCCAGACAACAAAGTTTTATAAAGATTAGTTAAAAAAAAAGTTATTAAGCGTAAAAAAATAAAATGAATCAAAGTGTGCCCTACTTCCCATTGATTTTCACATTGACAAATTAGGTCATATTTGGATCAGGTCCGAAACAACTTGGGCACGAAGAGTTCACTAACGTGTGGTTCTGGGTTATTACGCGTGGTAGTGTTTAAATATTTGACAGAGAAGGGTGTATCTCCTTCCCAAAAATAGATTGTGATATTTAGGAGATTTACCCCGAACTGGGTGTTTTTAGAAATGAAATGACTGCCATCTCGTTTTTCTCTCGATGTGAGCGATATTCACAGCTATAGGCGAGCATATGGGAAAATGTAATGCAGGAAAAAATCTATTTGTTGGTCAAAAAACATGGAGATGCCATCAGGCTAGGGTTGGGTGGGGATTGTGGGGTGAAATATAGTTCCTGGAGGCCAGGAAAAAAGAGGCCAGAGTCATGTGTGAATGCTAACCGAAATATAAGGCCTATTGAATCTAAATCATAAAGGAAAGAAAGTGGGCCTAAATCCAGAAGGGCTAAGATGTGCACACTGCATTTCAGGAAGGAAAAGAAAGACACGTGACCCAGCAGTGTGTACAGCATCTTCAATGAAATACCAAATTGTGCTCCAAGCCTGCTAAAGTGAAACAGAGCCCATAGAAAAGAAATCAAAGAAAGTCATTTTTATTTTTCTCTCATCCAAAGTGACAGTATCCTAAGCGAAATGCTCACTAGACTTTCAAAATGTGAACATGGTTTCTGCATATAACCGCCTTATACATATGGACAATCTAGAAATGAAACTTATATATTTTGAAATTGTGTGCCTTATAAGATGTCATGTCAAATGCCTTGTGTGTGAGATTAAAAGGCCATTGCTTTCAGGGTACACTGCTGGTCATTTCTCCAGAACATGTGATCTAACCTCAAAGAATTTTCCTCTGCTGCCCTGAAGCAAGGGGCCTGTATGTCATCATCAATCGGGACTAGTACTTAACAAATTAAGAAATGATGATGTTTTCTCCACCCAGAGCAGTCCCGAATCACTCCCCCATACCAGCACACAGGGGGGGAGATGGGTATTGAAAACCAGCCAATCCCTTTTGCGAGAATCATGATAAGTTAGTGATGTCATTTGCCCTATAAATAAATCAGTGTTCCTCATAGCTAGGATTCTTCCTCTAATTCCAAGAGGTGACCTGCTGCTGAAATCTGACAGAAACATACCAGCTGACAGGCCTAACTCTTACAGTGGAGACCGGAACCAGGAGACATAGATGCTGACTGGGACACCTGGGAGGAAAGAGAGGAGATACTTGACTGACTTCTTGCTGTCCCAGTGGTGACATGATGCTCTCTGATGCCCAGTTAAAGGCCACTCCTGTAAGTAAGACCACCCCAAAACAATAGATTGTGTAGGCCCTATATTTTTCAAGCATTGTGTTAGTTATTTCCCCCTTAGAAAAATATCCTGTTTGTCTGTGTAGATCCCTAGCATATTTAATCAAATTAAATCAATTAATTCCCCTATAGAAATCACAGGTGGTGTTTGTTGGCATTCAAAACAAACAAACTCTTCTCAGTGTGTTTTGAGCCGGTACAGACATAAAGGTTTGACCAAAGAATTAATCCCAAAGCCCTGTTTCCACATATGTGCGCCGGGTGTAAAAACAAAATTCCCCATTGATCCCCTTCATTTTACATCAGAAGGGTGAAGCCTGGTTGTGCCTTTTCCTTTGCAGGGTGCAAAACGAAATTGCCCCTGTGTGCCCATTGTGCTCTGACCAAAACCTCAAAGCCCTGTCTGTTCTTTTTAGGTGTGGCAAAACAAATTTCCCATTGCTTTTCTTCTTTCATATTGTCTCTGTGATTCAAACCCCAAATCCAATTTTCCCATTGTGTTCCCACTGGCCTTCCAATCAGAGGAGTTAAATCTAATTGATGTTTTGATGGTGAAGGTTGCGGGGAGAACAGTTTTCTGTCCCAAATCTGCAATCGCTGTATGTGTTGAATTGTTCTTTTTCTGAATTGGTGGGTAATTTAAAAAGGATACAATTGTGACTGCATATCTCTGTGTTGGTGCTTTACGGAAGGAATTTTGTTCTTGTGTTGCCACAGCATTAGTGGCTGATGTTAATCGATTAGTGACATTTGGTTGAAATAAATTAATACATATATATATTTTGAATACACACCGGCCTTGTTCCTATTCCATTGTGGCACCGAGTACTTGTTGGAGTTGCGTGCGAGACAGGTTGTAGGCCTTACCACAGTGAACCAAACAAAAGGTGCTTTATTGTGCGCCACATTCAAAACTGGGGAAGGAACTCCCCGAGTTGGTTGTGACCGCATAATAAACTGCAACAAAACTGGGGAATCTTGCAGTGATTGGTAGAGAGTTTCCACTTGTGACAGTGCAGTAGCAGCAGACTATTTATTGAAGGTGTAATTGCATTTAAGTGGAGGGAAAGTTGCGTTGCATTTGGTCGGCGCCATTCAGACCTGTACCCTGCGTTTGAGGGTGGTGTGTGTAGGTAAAAGTATTAATTGATTTTCATTGTAAGTACAAACTAAGCAGGAACAGGGTTCAGATGTTGGCCTTCCACAGAGAGCATACTAGGTGCAGAACACATTTCATAATGAGCGCCGTAGAAATCAACATGGCCAGGAAGAACCTTCTATCCAAATTGTTTATTAAGGTTGAATGGGTAGAACTGGACCATGAAATGTGACAATCTAGAATGATGCAGGAGCTTACCTTTGTAAATGTCGATATGTAGCAGGATAATGGCCTGTTACATCGGGCCCTGACATACTTTTACATGACACAGACCAGCAGAGACGAGCAAATTAAAATGGCTCAGCTCACAGCATATATGTACTTCCATATGATGATCATGGAAGAAAGATACCAGGTTAGTGTAGCCTCTGTGCAGAACCAATCTGAGCTTTCGGATCCATCACAGAGAGAATTGAAACAATTAGATGAAAAAGTGTAACAGAGCTAAAATTCAGAGATGAAATTAGAAAACATAATTCGTGAGCTAAAGCAAGTGACGCAGAAACAAGTGAATTTAGAGCACGAAGCTCAATTTTCTGCACTGAGAGAGGAGTATCAAGATAGTTTTGAAAATATGAGAGAGAATCAACAAAAATTAAGTGAGCAAGTTGTGCACAATAGAGCCTGTTTAGAAGACATTTTTGCAGATTAAGCAACTGAAAGATGAGAATAATCAGTTGATCATTATAGAGGTAAATTCCCAGGCAGAATTAAATCAGGAGTGCCAAAATCTGAACCCCCTGAAATAACAGCGAGAACACCTCAGCGAAGAGTGCAAGGAATTCTTCTTGGAGACAGGGTTCTCAAATACTTGCTTAACAGCAGTATTATATCAAAAGCACAACAAGGTCAACAAAGCAATCTCATATGCAAGCAAGACTCTGTCCTTTGTGTAGGAAACATTTTACAATTGTAAAAAGGCACTTCTGGCAACAGTGTGGGCGTTGAATAATTACTGCCCGTTCATCCAGGGGAGCACATAATTGTCGAGACTCCTCACCAGCTCTTGCAATATCTCCAAAGTGACCTAATCCCAACAGCAAATGTGAGCAATTCCAGAATTAGTTCCTGGATTCTATCCATAAAAGACTTTCCTATGGACGTCAAATATGGCCAAAACAAGAAGTGTCCAATAGTGCAAGGTTTAGCTGACTTGCATGAATGTGCTAAAGAAACCTGTCTCGAGGATGAAAGTTTAAAGACCCAAGACAACTTGGAGGCTTACCTTACTTCCCCGCACAAAGTCTATGAGGAAGTCACGTGCCAGGGGATACCCACAATTTATGTGCATGTGTGCTCCTACCATGTTGATAATCACAGGGAAAAAAAAACTAATGGTTGGCGTTGGGAATGCCTGGGTGAATGATGCCCCAGACCCCTCTGCTGTGCACAAAATGGGCCCTCAAAGTAGGTAGCAGAGTTGATGGTGGTACATCACACCATCCTCACTGCTGTGCAACACCAACTCAAATAACTGGTCATAATCACTGATTCAGATTATGTCAGGGATGGGTTCATGGAGCACCTGATTAATTGGAAAAATCGAGGCATACTGTGTGCGAATAACAAACCGCTCAAACATGGGAAATTAATTCAAGTAATTGATGATCTGGTCACCTCTAATGAAATGATCATCTATTGGAAAAAGATCAAAGGCCACTGCATACTAGAGGGACCAGACAAAACTAGAAAGTACTTGGCTGACCAGTTGACCAAAACCGGAGCCATCCACAGGGATCTCATAGAAACTAAATCCCTGTTGGGGGAAATTCCGGTCGCTGCTGTCACCAGGTCACAAAAACATGCCCAAAATGAACTCTCAACTGCCCAGTGGAGTAAAGAAACCCTGGTTGCTGATTTGATTACAGCACAAAAAGAGGACCTGGTTATTGGGAAATGTTATCAACATATTGAAGACCCTGTGAATTTTCCTCTGAGCGAATCTGATTATATCAGGAAAGAGGATCTCTGGATGTTGATGACGTTTTCCAAAATGTTTTGAATCCAAGATGGTTTGTTGGTATGTATATCATTTCATTATTCAACATATTAACATTACGTATATTATACCTTCATCTTGTACGGTGCACACACTGCTATATTTCTGTATTAGTAGCTTAGTATACTAGATAGAACCCCATAATAGAATGCTATTTATATCAATGCATCGTTCAATGCACTAATTAGGGTATATTTATTGCAATGATCCTTGACACTTTTTTCGCAACATTATAATAAGAATCCCTTGTACACATATTTCATGAAAAGTACATACACATGTGATGTCATCAGTGATGTCATCAATGACATTTGTGATGTCATCTTTGATGTCGTGGGTGTTGGTCTTAGCAGTGCACAGTGGTGACGCGAGTTATGGTTTCTTAGCTTACCATAACTGGCGAATTTCAAGGGTTTTTCGGTTTTACTTGGAACCATAACGTCCCTTTAACAAAGTTTTTTCACTGAATATATATATATATATATATATATATATATATATATATATATATATATATATTATAAGGTGAGTCTCTGAGATACATAGCAAGCCCTCCAAATTCTATTGTTCATAACTTTTGATTGGAGTAATGTTTTTTTCAGAAATGTTGAAAGTGATCAAAGATCTGTGCACCTCCCCCACCCCAGACAACAAAGTTTTATAAAGATTAGTTAAAAAAAAAAGTTATTAAGCGTAAAAAAATAAAATGAATCAAAGTGTGCCCTACTTCCCATTGATTTTCACATTGACAAATTAGGTCATATTTGGATCAGGTCCGAAACAACTTGGGCACGAAGAGTTCACTAACGTGTGGTTCTGGGTTATTACGCGTGGTAGTGTTTAAATATTTGACAGAGAAGGGTGTATCTCCTTCCCAAAAATAGATTGTGATATTTAGGAGATTTACCCCGAACTGGGTGTTTTTAGAAATGAAATGACTGCCATCTCGTTTTTCTCTCGATGTGAGCGATATTCACAGCTATAGGCGAGCATATGGGAAAATGTAATGCAGGAAAAAATCTATTTGTTGGTCAAAAAACATGGAGATGCCATCAGGCTAGGGTTGGGTGGGGATTGTGGGGTGAAATATAGTTCCTGGAGGCCAGGAAAAAAGAGGCCAGAGTCATGTGTGAATGTTAACCGAAATATAAGGCCTATTGAATCTAAATCATAAAGGAAAGAAAGTGGGCCTAAATCCAGAAGGGCTAAGATGTGCACACTGCATTTCAGGAAGGAAAAGAAAGACACGTGACCCAGCAGTGTGTACAGCATCTTCAATGAAATACCAAATTGTGCTCCAAGCCTGCTAAAGTGAAACAGAGCCCATAGAAAAGAAATCAAAGAAAGTCATTTTTATTTTTCTCTCATCCAAAGTGACAGTATCCTAAGCGAAATGCTCACTAGACTTTCAAAATTTGAACATGGTTTCTGCATATAACCGCCTTATACATATGGACAATCTAGAAATGAAACTTATATATTTTGAAATTGTGTGCCTTATAAGATGTCATGTCAAATGCCTTGTGTGTGAGATTAAAAGGCCATTGCTTTCAGGGTACACTGCTGGTCATTTCTCCAGAACATGTGATCTAACCTCAAAGAATTTTCCTCTGCTGCCCTGAAGCAAGGGGCCTGTATGTCATCATCAATCGGGACTAGTACTTAACAAATTAAGAAATGATGATGTTTTCTCCACCCAGAGCAGTCCCGAATCACTCCCCCATACCAGCACACAGGGGGGGAGATGGGTATTGAAAACCAGCCAATCCCTTTTGCGAGAATCATGATAAGTTAGTGATGTCATTTGCCCTATAAATAAATCAGTGTTCCTCATAGCTAGGATTCTTCCTCTAATTCCAAGAGGTGACCTACTGCTGAAATCTGACAGAAACATACCAGCTGACAGGCCTAACTCTTACAGTGGAGACCGGAACCAGGAGACATAGATGCTGACTGGGACACCTGGGAGGAAAGAGAGGAGATACTTGACTGACTTCTTGCTGTCCCAGTGGTGACATGATGCTCTCTGATGCCCAGTTAAAGGCCACTCCTGTAAGTAAGACCACCCCAAAACAATAGATTGTGTAGGCCCTATATTTTTCAAGCATTGTGTTAGTTATTTCCCCCTTAGAAAAATATCCTGTTTGTCTGTGTAGATCCCTAGCATATTTAATCAAATTAAATCAATTAATTCCCCTATAGAAATCACAGGTGGTGTTTGTTGGCATTCAAAACAAACAAACTCTTCTCAGTGTGTTTTGAGCCGGTACAGACATAAAGGTTTGACCAAAGAATTAATCCCAAAGCCCTGTTTCCACATATGTGCGCCGGGTGTAAAAACAAAATTCCCCATTGATCCCCTTCATTTTACATCAGAAGGGTGAAGCCTGGTTGTGCCTTTTCCTTTGCAGGGTGCAAAACGAAATTGCCCCTGTGTGCCCATTGTGCTCTGACCAAAACCTCAAAGCCCTGTCTGTTCTTTTTAGGTGTGGCAAAACAAATTTCCCATTGCTTTTCTTCTTTCATATTGTCTCTGTGATTCAAACCCCAAATCCAATTTTCCCATTGTGTTCCCACTGGCCTTCCAATCAGAGGAGTTAAATCTAATTGATGTTTTGATGGTGAAGGTTGCGGGGAGAACAGTTTTCTGTCCCAAATCTGCAATCGCTGTATGTGTTGAATTGTTCTTTTTCTGAATTGGTGGGTAATTTAAAAAGGATACAATTGTGACTGCATATCTCTGTGTTGGTGCTTTACGGAAGGAATTTTGTTCTTGTGTTGCCACAGCATTAGTGGCTGATGTTAATCGATTAGTGACATTTGGTTGAAATAAATTAATACATATATATATTTTGAATACACACCGGCCTTGTTCCTATTCCATTGTGGCACCGAGTACTTGTTGGAGTTGCGTGCGAGACAGGTTGTAGGCCTTACCACAGTGAACCAAACAAAAGGTGCTTTATTGTGCGCCACATTCAAAACTGGGGAAGGAACTCCCCGAGTTGGTTGTGACCGCATAATAAACTGCAACAAAACTGGGGAATCTTGCAGTGATTGGTAGAGAGTTTCCACTTGTGACAGTGCAGTAGCAGCAGACTATTTATTGAAGGTGTAATTGCATTTAAGTGGAGGGAAAGTTGCGTTGCATTTGGTCGGCGCCATTCAGACCTGTACCCTGCGTTTGAGGGTGGTGTGTGTAGGTAAAAGTATTAATTGATTTTCATTGTAAGTACAAACTAAGCAGGAACAGGGTTCAGATGTTGCCCTTCCACAGAGAGCATACTAGGTGCAGAACACATTTCATAATGAGCGCCGTAGAAATGAACATGGCCAGGAAGAACCTTCTATCCAAATTGTTTATTAAGGTTGAATGGGTAGAACTGGACCATGAAATGTGGCAATCTAGAATGATGCAGGAGCTTACCTTTGTAAATGTCGATATGTAGCAGTATAATGGCCTGTTACATCGGGCCCTGACATACTTTTACATGACACAGACCAGCAGAGACGAGCAAATTAAAATGGCTCAGCTCACAGCATATATGTACTTCCATATGATGATCATGGAAGAAAGACACCAGGTTAGTGTAGCCTCTGTGCAGAACCAATCTGAGCTTTCGGATCCATCACAGAGAGAATTGAAACAATTAGATGAAAAAGTGTAACAGAGCTAAAATTCAGAGATGAAATTAGAAAACATAATTCATGAGCTAAAGCACGAGTTTGTGACGCAGAAACAAGTGCATTTAGAGCATGAAGCTCAATTTTCTGCACTGAGAGAGGAGTATCAAGATAGTTTTGAAAATATGAGAGAGAATCAACAAAAATTAAGTGAGCAAGTTGTGCACAATAGAGCGTGTTTAGAAGACATTTTTGCAGATTAAGCAACTGAAAGATGAGAATAATCAGTTGATCATTATAGAGGTAAATTCCCAGGCAGAATAAAATCAGGAGTGCCAAAATCTGAACCCCCTGAAATAACAGCGGGAACACCTCAGCGAAGAGTGCAAGGAATTCTTCTTGGAGACAGGGTTCTCAAATACTTGCTTAACAGCAGTATTATATCAAAAGCACAACAAGGTCAACAAAGCAATCTCATATGCAAGCAAGACTCTGTCCTTTGTGTAGGAAACATTTTACAATTGTAAAAAAGCACTTCTGGCAACAGTGTGGGCGTTGAATAATTACTGCCCGTTCATCCAGGGGAGCACATAATTGTCAAGACTCCTCACCAGCTCTTGCAATATCTCCAAAGTGACCGAATCCCAACAGCAAATGTGAGCAATTCCAGAATTAGTTCCTGGATTCTATCCATAAAAGGCTTTCCTATGGACGTCAAATATGGCCAAAACAAGAAGTGTGCAATAGTGCAAGGTTTAGCTGACTTGCATGAATGTGCTAAAGAAACCTGTCTCGAGGATGAAAGTTTAAAGACCCAAGACAACTTGGAGGCTTACCTTACTTCCCCGCACAAAGTCTATGAGGAAGTCACGTGCCAGGGGATACCCACAATTTATGTGCATGTGTGCTCCTACCACGTTGATAATCACAGGGAAAAAGAACTAATGGTTGGCGTTGGGAATGCCTGGGTGAATGATGCCCCAGACCCCTCTGCTGTGCACAAAATAGGCCCTCAAAGTAGGTAGCAGAGTTGATGGTGGTACATCACACCATCCTCACTGCTGTGCAACACCAACTCAAATAACTGGTCATAATCATTGATTCAGATTATGTCAGGAATGGGTTCATGGAGCACCTGATTAATTGGAAAAATCGAGGCATACTGTGTGTGAATAACAAATCGCTCAAACATGGGAAATTAATTCAAGTAATTGATGATCTGGTCACCTCTAATGAAATGATCATCTATTGGAAAAAGATCAAAGGCCACTGCATACTAGAGGGACCAGACAAAACTAGAAAGTACTTGGCTGACCAGTTGACCAAAACCGGAGCCATCCACAGGGATCTCATAGAAACTAAATCCCTGTTGGGGGAAATTCCGGTCGCTGCTGTCACCAGGTCACAAAAACATGCCCAAAATGAACTCTCAACTGCCCAGTGGAGTAAAGAAACCCTGGTTGCTGATTTGATTACAGCACAAAAAGAGGACCTGGTTATTGGGAAATGTTATCAACATATTGAAGACCCTGTGAATTTTCCTCTGAGCGAATCTGATTATATCAGGAAAGAGGATCTCTGGATGTTGATGACGTTTTCCAAAATGTTTTGAATCCAAGATGGTTTGTTGGTATGTAGATCCATATCTGGATGTGACTAGTGGATGGTACCTACCTCATTCTGAAGCCTGATGTTAAGTCACGCCCATGATGTGGCCACTGCCGGTTATAGGGGGTTTCATACAACTTTAGAAATCTTGCAAGAGGTTGCATATTGGCCACACATGGGTCAGGACCTCAACCTATACTTAAAGGGGTTAATTGTGCGTGCTCAGTTTCAGCTCATTTCTCTCACACACCGAGCTCTGCTACAGAAAAGGGAAATGACACTACCATGGTCGGATTTGCAAGTCGATTTCATCGGGCCCGTGATTTGCTCCTCTAGGAGAAACAAGTACATGTTGACTGTGACATGCTTGTTTACCAAGTGGGTGGAATGTGTTCCGGCCCCAAATTGCAAGAGAGAAACAGCTGGAGCCCTAATCATAAATCACATCTTCTCACATTTCGGCCTTCCCCAAAGGATTAAGTCGGACCAAGGAAGTCATTTAACCAGTGAGGCGATGACAAAGATGTGGGAGATACTCGGGGTAAAGAGAAAACTCCACATTGCCTACTGCCAGCCTCAACTGTGGGAATTGAGGGGTATAATAAAATGATTGTGGGCATCTTGAATAAGTTTGTGGCAGACTCTGGATTTAGTTGGGACATCCAATTACTGCTTGTCCTGATGGCCATCACGTCCACACCATCTTCTGTGACAAAAATGTCAGCATTCGAGCTCATGACTGGACGTAAAAATTGTGCTACCACAGTATCTGCTCTACAGAACTCAAGAGCAGACACTGATCAACGCGTACATGATCCATGAGTACCTTGAGAATGTACGAAAACACCTTCAGCACGCTTTTGCTTACGCTCAGCGAAATTTAGAAAAGTCGGCAGAGGGGATGAAAACCAACTACGATTTAAAGACCACCAAGAAAAAGCACAAGCTAGGAGACAGGGTCTACTTGTACAATTTCCAAAGGAACCAGACCAAGGGACAGAAGTTCCTCCCCTCCTGGCCAGTGCTTTTGAAATTTTTGATAAAATCTCACCTGTCGCCTGTAAAATCTGCATCCCTAAAGGAGAACAGACAGAAGAGAAATGGGTTCACATCGATCAGTTGAAAAGTTGTCATCCCAGATAGAACTTGTGACTGGTTGAAGAACCCAGTGAGTGTAGAGCCCCAGAACCATCTGAAGAATAAAAGTAACAAATGGGAACACAGGTGGAAAATATCAAACATTTACAGGTAGTAGAACAATTTACACTTATCAGGAATGTACCAAAATCAGTGATGGTCATGTCTGAATTTGAAGATGTCCAGTAAAATGTCATGTATATTTAGTTGTTTTGTTGTCAAATCGCACATCAAAACCAGGGAAGTTAGTACTGTATATAATACTTAACTTCTCTTTTATTCTTGGCAGATTAAATAACTCCTTGCCTCTACATGCCAGAGGTGGAGCTACTGGAAAGGGAGGGGCCAGGACCAAAACCAAAATCCGAAAGAGTGGAGTGCAGACCAGAGCACCACTGCCATATACCATGACCAGGAAAAGAGCAGACATACTCCCAAGGCGATCCCTGGGACGAACCCAGGCCACAAGGAACAAGACACCCCACTCTCTCCTTGGTCATCTCTCTGTCTCATTGGAATCAAAGATCAAGGAAGGATGCATTTTGAGGTGAAATATAGCCCCTGGAGGCCAGAAATGTAGAGGCCAGAGTCATTTGTGAATGCTCACCAAAATATAAGGCCAGCACAGAAATGAGGTCAGACATAAGGCCTATTGAACCCAAATCATAAAGGAAAGAAAGTGGACCTGAATCTGGAAGTGCAATGCATTTCAGGAAGGAAAAGAAAGACACGTCAAACAGTAGTGCGTACAGTTTCTTCAACAGAACACTAGATTGTGCTCCAAGCAGCTAAAGTGAAACAGAGCCCTTTGCATGTAAAAGAAATGAAAGAAATGTCATTTTCGTTTTTTTCTCATCTAAAGAGACAGTATTCTAAGCAAAATGCTCAATAGATTTTGAAAATCTGAACATGGTTTCTGCATATAACCGCCTTATACATATGGGCAATCTAGAAGTGAAACTTATATATTTTAAACTTGTGTGCCATATAAGATGTTATGTCAAATGCCTTGTGTGTGAGTTTAAAAAGGTCATTGCTTTCAGGGTACACTGACGGTCATTTCTCCAGAACATTTAACCTAACCCCAAAGGCCTTTCCTCTGCTGCCTTGAAGCAAGGGGCAAGGGTGTCATCATCAATCAGGACTAGTACTTAAAAAAATAAGAAAGAAATACACTTTTTAGATCAAAATCACAGTGAAGACCAGATTATGACATGTCTGTTCTGGCAGTACTAGCGACCTCCAGGTCACAAGTCTCATATAAAGTCCATTAGTGTGGCCATCAGGCATTGGAGTGGGAGTCGAACCTAAAAATGAGCCTCTTTGTTTAGTCACAAGCCTGAAGAGAAACAGAACTTGGAGAGCAAGGGTGGGGGCCCAGTGAAGGAGGATGTGAAACTGCAGTTTGATTAAATGGGAGAATTGCATTTTATTACATAAAATAGACGGTGTGCATGCTACAACAGTCAATCCAGACTTTTATTAAAGATGATAGTAACCCCTTTTAACCATGTTGAAACGATGTTGGTGTGATAAACATATTTATTTAGTTTATTAAGGAAAATGTGATTTGGGCCTTCCCTTGATTCAGAGAAATGTGAAAGTTGGTATGAGCGTGTGGGTAATAAGTAACATGACAACTATAAAGTGGCATATTTTTCAATGATATTGCTCCTGAGTAAAGGAAGAAAAACAGTGCATAGGAAGGGCGTGCTGAATTCAGGCTAGCCTTATCTGATTTGCCTTAAAATGTAGTTCTTAAAAATATATTCATATGTGGAAAGATTTGAAAATGTAGGGTACTTGCCATGTTGAGAGATTTTGTGAGCCCAAGGCATGCCGAGCCCACCTGTCAAAGTGGGATGATGAAGCTTTCTCCTCCCACAGCTGTCCCAAATCACTCCCCCATCCTCTTGTCCTATTAGCACACAGGGGGAGGGAAGGGGGGTAATGAAAACCAGTCAATCCCTTTCGTGAGAATCATGACAAGTTAGTGATGTCATTTGTTCTATAAATAAACCAGTTTACCTTAGAGCTGGGCTTCTTATACTAATTCCAAGAGGCGACCTGCTGCTACAATCTGGCGGAAACAACCCGGAAGAGAGGCCTAAATCTTGCAGTGGAGACAGGAGCCAGGAGACATAGAAGCTGACTGGGACCCCTTAGAGGAAAGAGAGGAGAACCTTGACTGTTCTCTTTGCTGTCCCAGAGGTGTCCTGGTGCTCCCTGATGGCCAGTTCCAGGCCTCTCCTCTCCTGAAGTAAGCCCACCCCAAAGCCATGGATTGTGTAGGCCCTATATTTCTCAAGCATTATTTCCCCATAGAAAAATATCCTGTTTGTCTGTGTAGATCCCTAGTATATTTAATCAAAGTAAATCAATTACTTCCCCTATAGAAATCACAGGTGGTGTTTGTTGGCATTTGAAACTAACAAACCCTTCCCAGAGTGTTTTAAGCCAGTATAGACATAAAGATTTGCCCAAAAAATTAATCCCAAAGCCCTGTTTCCATGTGTTTGCGCGGGGTGTAAAAAGAAATTCCTCATTGATCCCCTTCATGTTGAATCAGAAGGGTGAAGCTTGGTAGTGCCTTTGCATATGCAGAGTGAAAAACAACATTGCCTCTGTGTATCCATCGTGCTCTGACCAAAATCCCAAACCCCTGCCTGTTCTTTTTAGGTGTGGTGAAACAAATTTCCCATTGCATTTCTTCTTTCATATTGTCTATATGATTCAAACCCCAAATCCGATGTTCCCAATCCCTTCCACTGGCCTTCTAATCAGAGGATTTAAGTCTAATTGATATTTGGAGGGTGAGGGTTGCGGGGAGAACAGTATTCTGACCCAAATCTTCAATCAGTGTATGTTTTGAATTTTTCTCTTTCTGTATTGGTGGGAGATTTAAAAGAAAATAATTGTGACTGCATATTTCTTTGTTGGTGCTTTACGGAAGTCAGTTGTTCTTGTGTTGCCACAGCATTGGTGGCTGATGTTAATCTATTTGTGATATTTGGTTGAAATAAAGTAATCAATAAATATATATATTTTGAATGCACACATGCCTGGTTCCTAGTCCATTGTGGCACTATGTACTTGTTGGAGTTGGTTGCGAGATGGATTGGAGGCCTTACCACAGTGAACCAAACAAAAACTAAAAGTGCTTTATTGTGCGCCACTTTCAAACTGGGGAAAGGAACACCCTGAGTTGGGTGTGACCACATAATAAACCGTGACAGTGTAGAGAGCACCAAGTGAAATTTTGGATTTGGCAGGTGAATAGGGACTGAGTTTGCAGCACATAGCTTTGGGTATCCTCAGATATAACCGCGAATAGCTGACAACTGAAAGCAAACTGGCTCACAGAACCAGTGTGTGTTGTGTAGGGAAAGGGAGAGGGCAGCGGAGGTGAGGAGGCCATCTGGAAAATTGGGGAGCTGCCACAGAGTTGCTGATAGTCGCATCTGTATCCGAGGGTACAATGGACTTCAGATAAGCACGGGTACGAGTAGTTCTGTTCCTGCGGCTATATATTTTGGGGGGGGGTCAGTGTTTCATTTGTTCTTTAAAGTTATTTCTATAAATGTAGTGACGTCAGGGGTGAAAAATCTCTGGCCACAGGCCATGGTCAGGACCTGCTAGGTATTTAGTACTCTTTTTTATTTTGGATGTGTGTTTTCAGACAATTTTTTTATGTGAGACTTTGGAGAAAAAGAGAAGAAATTAGTTCAACAAAATGAACTTGAAAAGGTCTTGCTATTTGGGGGTAGATAGCAGCCCCCTGTGCAGCCGTAGCGATATGGGGACAAATTACATGTTGTGTGTTTGTTGACGTGTTTTAGCCACGGTATCCAAACTTTTGGGTGGGTTTGCATCTTAGATGCATTGATTGTTTTGTAGGATTGTAAGAGACTAGGGGAGAGGAGACGGCCATGAGAAGTAGAGGGGGGCTGGTAGGCATGTTGGGATACTTGTTTGGAGTTTGGTGTAGTGAAAATACAATTTTAAATCCGTAGTTTATGTGAATAGCTGCATCTATCAGTCAATGGCCATGAAGGGCTGTTGTATAATCGCGTCTATAAATACCACGTGTGTAGGTGCATCAACGCTTTCCACCAACAACAGTACTGTGCTACAGTATAAAATGCCAAGTCCAATTCTGGCCCCCTCCCATTGTAAAATGCTCAGCTGCACTGTAAGCAATACAAAATAAAAAAAGAAAACATAAATATCCCTGTTTGACTATATGGGAGCATGCTCTGGACTCTAAACATAGGTTCTGACCAAAATCCCATGAGAACCACTGCAATATTCTGCAAAGCAATGCTTAAGCACTAAGACAGAAACCGTCATAAAACAAGTTGTTCTAGTCCTTGAATATATAATTCCTGCTCATCCTCACATAGAGACCCTGTGATACTGTTAAGTGACTTCAATTCAGCAATCCCAGTAAGTCAGTGCCTCCTCTGGGACGTCCAAGGGAAGCCCTTATTTATATATGTTTATGACAAGTTATACTCTGGATGATAAACCCTTATATAATGCCCCTCTCTTTGAATCCCCCTGACCTCACTGAGCCAAGAAGTAGGTGTGTTTTGCAATTTAAAAGATTTATTGGAAAAATTAAACAATATATATATATCACACTTTTATAATAAATTAATATTTGATATCACAATTAAGTATATGACAGTGATCAATAATTGTACACTTATTTAATTACTTATGAGTTGGTGTAGGGAGGATAAGGTAGCTGAGAATACTTTTATGATTTCAAGGAAATGCAATGATGAATAAAATGCAGTACAGAAATAACTGATAGTGTTTCACAAGAGATAATATGTTCCCTTTTCCCCTGGTGGCAATTCACTCCCCCCCACCCTATGCGATATAAGGAGATGGAACGAGAGCACACAATTTTCAGGAATACAAACAAAATGCAATACAAAGTTCCAGTTCCCCCCAGCGAGCTTAGAGGAAAACATGTATGATTTTAAAGCAGGCAAATCCTTTTAAATATGGTGGCAATGAAGTAAAATATGCTAAAAATGCTTTTAATTCCCTATAGGAGGTTCAGGGTAGGTGATAGCTATTTAAGATTAGCTCAAGTCACACTTGTGATGCTCAATGAGGGATTAGCAGGTTGAAAACGAATTTTAGCAGTTCAAGCAAAAGACGGCTATCTTTGACAGGAGCTAATTTTTCAATTTGCGGCAATTTTTCCGAATGCGTCGAGCGCGATTACGGAATAACTATAAGGAATAGAAAGTTAAATCTCTTCCCTAGCCCACACGGTTCCAAAGATATGGACGATCTTTTGAAGATATATTTTCAGAAATGAAATTAAAGTTTCAGAATGACAGATGCGCTGTGGTTCTAGATAGGTGGAAATGGTTTGAATTAGATTATTGTAAACTAAGAGATTGGTTTGCACATTTCTAGCTGAGTACTTACACTATAAATTTGAAATAGGTCGTCAAGGTCTGATCAGGTTTGGATTGGAATCCTGGCGGGTGGTTCTGAAGTCACAGCTCTCTGGGTCAGCTCTGCTCTGCACTTCACAGCGGTCTGGTCTCTGGTTCTGGCAAAAGTTCTTGGCACTGCTGAAAAAGTTCTGAAGTCTGGATTCTAAGTTCTGGAGATGGTCCTTCTGGATATTGTCTAGTCCGGCAAAATGCTTCGCAAGAAAGTGGAAATTGAATGTCTTGTCTGTCCAAAGCAGTCTCTTTTTATGTGTTTTGAAAATGGGTGTGTGCGTGGGCATAACTAAGCCTGCCCCTCACAACTTATCATTGGCCAAGCTCTCCTCTCTCCCTTGACTGGGGGAAGGAATGGAGTGTCATCAGGCATTAATTTTATGGCATACAGAAAGAACACTCCCCTTGTCAATTTGCACCCAAATCTATTTTTGATACAAATACATATTTATCTATGTACCATTTTTCTAATATTATATGTCCAGTTAACATATTTTCTATAGCACCAAACCATCCGATCCCTGTCTTTGTAAGATGTCGTGTCCACTTATGACAGAATTCTGCCCTTTCCATCAAGAACACAACCTCTAAACATTTCCAGAATTTACACAAACATGCACAAGGAATATGGGCATCAGATGATAAAGTGTCAGATTTTTAACATACAGACATTCGGAGTAATACCTTGTTTTCCGCTACTACCCCCCAGAACATACCACAGAGTCCTAACACCTCTTAAAATGTGCACAGAAAAATTACAAGAATAATGATATTAATTATATAATTTTGACAAATCTGTACTATGAATTATCCATCTTTTTAAAGTTATGCTCTGGCACAGAGGGATGTGGTTTCCCAAAGCACATGGTGGAATTTCTGGTTTGTCCACTTCCTCCAACTCAAGTTGCTCACAGAGGTACTGCTCCTCCCAGTTTCTCCCAAGAGGAAGCCATTTACGATCCCCCCTAATTTAACATTTGCCTGAGCCAAGGAAGGCTCATTGTTCTGTTTCCCTGCTCCCAGGTGCTCCTCCCCTGATTCAATCAGAGAGGTGTAATCTCCTTTTGGTGGGAACAGCAGAAGGCAGCCAGGCCTGCAAATGCAGTGGCTGAGCAAGTTTCAACTCCTGTCGGGGGTAGTTGCCAGGCAGAATTCAATCTCTTCAAGCCAGGCTTCAGCCAAATGTCACTTTTGTTCCCAGTTTTTCTTCATTCAAATCAAACTTACAATTTTTACACATGCAGCTAGAACGCTGATTCTAAGTTCAAAACCTATATGAGACTCAAAGTAGGTCACTCATTTATTTTAAACATTTCGATTTTAGTGGCTTTAAGTCCAATTTCACTTCAGCTGCTGACATCCACAGCTCAGCCAGTTTTATTATAAACATTGTTTTGGGCTCTTCATCTTTCCAGATTTTGTATGCACACAAGACTAAATTCTGCCAAATGTCTGGTGGTGTTTAGTGAGATTTCTTAATATCTTGCAATGTTTAAAATAGGCATTTTTAGCTTGCATTTGAGATAAACAAAGGTGATTTCAAAGCGCTTTTTGAACTAACAGGCACTGCTGTTTTTCCTTAGGCACCACGTTTCACTCATGGCGCTTCTGGCCCATCACGCTCGCACTGGTGGGTGGTAGTTTAGGCGACCGTTTTGGTGTGCGCAAAAACTGCACGGTTTTCCTGGATTCTGGCGCAATGTGGGCTTTTTCGGCCATCTTGGATTTTCTGAGCCCACAGCCCCAAATGTTGCAGCATAATAATTAGAACATGGGTCAAAACCCCTGACAATACAAAGAACTGGCCTCATTGGTCCTTCACCCCTTGTTGATGAAAATCATTTGGTATTGTACCTATGGTGTTTTTTTCCGATTAACTGCATAGATGTGTGCTGTTTCCTTTGCAATTTTTAAGTCTTTAATATGTCTTTATGGTTCATTATGTTTGTGTGATGCCTTAAATAATGGCCTTACTCCTGCCTGTCCTTATCAAAGTCACCAAGACAGAGTTGCAGGCAGCTGAAAGGCATGTGACGTCTTCATGAGATGTGAGTCGTCTAAGAACCAATTTATTTGGGTTGTTGACAGATATTGGGCATCATGCAGAGTGAGCTGAATCGTTTGAGGTGCAGTGTGGAATGACGTCCCATCTGCACACAGAAACATATGGTAGAGAGGAGGAAATATCTATAGCCAGAAGGCAGAGTAGTCTGCCTGGGGCCAACAGAACAACTGTAACGTGCTTAGGGATCACAAGTTAGGGAAAAACAGGAGCCTTCAGAGGGGCTGGCGGGGATATATAAACTATGTAAATTATGTTCTTACAAAAAAATGACAAACTGCACAAACAGCACACAACTGAAGACTTTTCACCATTGACGCCATGAGAACAACACTGACAAACTTCCTCAGCATCCCAAATTTAAATATTCACAGAGCCTTTGAGCAAATACTCATTCATCACAAACCCCATGCATGCCAGCCTTGTAATTGATATCTGGAGGGCCTTTATTAACTGTTAATTATTACTCCACAAAATGTGATTATTGCCTCTAATGTGTTTCCCCACTGCACAGAGCATGTGCCCATCTAGGCTAGACAAATCCCTATACATACCATGCAAGTCATATCTGACACTCATGCTGTACAAGTATCATCTAAAAACATACTTCCTAAACCGATGTTTTATCTGCAATTTACTAGCCCCCCTTGCCTTGAATGATGACCTAAAATGTATTAGTCCACATCACAGGGACTAGCACTCAAAACACTGCCAATGGATTAACAAAGTGCCCAAAATCATCAGCGCAACAACAGATACATCAACCCTGTTCTGTATTCACAACATTTGCCCCACTGGCACGCTTCGAGGTTATTTGCACGTTTACTTCAAAAACATCAGATTAAACGTCAATGCACAAACGTACAAACACTTAACAGATGCAGCATGTATGTACGAGTTAGTAAATTACGAGATTCCATAATCTTGTCGTTTTAGGGCATAATTGTTCTCTGATACAACACTTTACCAAAAACACGGAAACCTTAGTCTTTGGCCCGACAGAGATGCTTGTGGTATCATGTTAATCAATACGAAAGGGGAGTATTTTCCGAATTTGTGTTACTTTCGCACGTTGCAATGAACCTTGCCTTAGCGTTAAAGCCTGCATGGATAATGACATACTAGTAAATGTGTACAGCCGAATATATTCTATATATACATAGAAATACTTTATCCGTGTTTAAGTCAGAGCCGCCCAACTAAGGCCTTTTGCAGGTATTTATTTTATACAATAAAACCAACTTTACGGTAAACCGCTGCATTACTAATAAAAAACACCAGAGGGCGCGACATCCTTAGGAATGATCATATTCCATTATATTGTTTTCCATCTAGTTCATAAATGTTCAAGTGTGTCCACCTCATTTTCAGAATGTAGTGAAAGTATTTTAATTCCAAAAATGATGTCAATGTATACTTTACCCATATATTTATTTATGAATGTTTTAACCGTGGCACTGCATATTTTTTTGTCACAGTGAACTTTCTTTACAATTTTTGAAGCTAAATCGTACAAAAATCCGTTTTTTGGGTGGCGTGTTGTATTTTACAATTCATGTCGCTGTAAATCAACCTTCAATTGAACTGCAAACAACGGGATAATTCAATCCAGACGTTTGATGCGTTTGACCAGTGTATTTTCGTCTGTTCCCTTGGCTGCATCAAGCTCTAATCCCTGCATGCTACAATTGCTTGTGCTAACCCTATTTGTTCATGCTATTCCAGCCAAAGTAAGCAACATGCTAGATTGATTGTCCTTGATATTTGAGGCTAAGCAGTTTTCATGCAACTCAGTGTATTTGATTTTAATTTCAGCTCTGTACAAAGTCTTCCACTGGGTGAAAACTATGTAATATTGATAATCGCTTAGTTGTATGATGTAGTTACATTTCTTCTGCAGATGCTGCATTGGTTTCCCGTGTGGTCTGAAAAATGTTAGAGCATTTTCTGTGTAAGGAAAACAGTGTGCTCTAATGGAAACACTGCTCAGAATGTGGGGTGCTTAAAGTATATATATATTATAGGGCACCGGTCTATAGTTAAGGTGAGTCAGAGACACATAGGAACCACTTAAAATTCTGTTGTTAAAAACTTTTGATTGGAGTAACGTTTTTGGCCGAAATTTCGAAAGTGATTAAAGACACATGCTCCACCCCCAGACTGAACAATTTTGTAAAGATTTGTTAAAAAATAAAAAGTTATTAAGCATTAAAAAAAATATTAAAGTGCGGCCTACTTCCCATTGATTTTCCCATTGACAAAGAAGGTACATTTTTGCCAAAGTGCACAGCCCAAACCACTGGAAGGATTTGGACCAGGTCCAAAACAACTTGGGCACAAAGTGTTGACCCGCAATCCATGCACAGTTTGGTCTTATTCCGTGCAGTCATTTTAAAAATATTTCACTGAGAAGGGGGTGCCCCCTTTCCAAAAATAGATAGTGATATTTAGGGGATTCACCCGAAACCGGGAACTTTTTGAAATGATATATGATATGGCATTTCTAACGCGCCTATACACAAGTGTTTCAATGAAACAACCGCCATCTTGTTTTTCTCTCGATGTGAGCGATGTTCTCTGATATAGCCGAGGATATGGGAAAATGAAGTGCAGGAAAGAATCTATTTGCAGATCAAAACGCATGGACATGCCATCAGGCTAGAGGTGGGGTGAGGGTAGAGGGCACCAAGTGAAATTCTGGAGTTGGAGGAGGTCTAGGGTCTGAGTTTGCAGCACAAAACTTTGGGTAGCGTCAGCTATAGCCGCGAATAGCCGACATCTGAAAGCAAACTGCATCACGGTAACAGTGTGTTTTATGGGGGGAGGGCAGGGGGAGGTGAGGAGGCCATCTAGGAAGTTGTTGGAGCTGACACAGATGGCGGGGGGGGGCACTTGGTGTATGTCTGAGGGGGCAGGCATTTATTTTTTCTCCAAACGTTTTGCCAATATTTGCGGCTATACCCAAGGCTAAAAAGGACTACAGATAACTGCGTGTATGAGTAGTTCCGTTCCTGCGGCTGTATATTTTGTGGTGTCACTGTTTCATTTCTTTTTGAAAGTTGTTCCTATAGGTGTAGTGATGTCGGGGGGAAAAATCACTGTCCATAAAAAAGAGTCCCAAATACCTATCAGGTCACTGACCATGGCATGTGGCCATGGACCGTGACCTGGTAGGTATTGGGGAATCTTTTTTTTATTGTGGATGTGTGTTTTCAGGCATTTCTATATGTGAGACTTTGGAGAGAAAGAGAAGAAATGAGTTGAAGAAAATAAATATAAAAAGGATCAATAGTATTCTATTTTTAGATGCCCCGTACAATATATTTTCTAGGCACAAAAGCAAAGGAGCTTCCCTGTCCTTGCCTCAAAACTCTGGAACTCACTTCTTGTTCCCATCAGAACTGAGCCTTCCTTTCAAACTTTCAAGAATTAATCTAAATCCTGGCTCCTCACACAATACATATAATGCACTCATTATACGATCAGGCACAATAACTCTAGGTTCACTCTGTTTCCATGCAACGTTCCTGCTTATTTTGTGAATATGTCTGTATTCTCTATGTATTTATTTGTATACTCTTCCTATGTTTGTATAGCACAGTATTCATGACTCTTTGAAGTGTCATAGAGATGTCTACTCTCATGCACCTGCCTGTAACCTGGGAGCTTTAATCCTATGACATTAACCTTTAATGTAAAGTACTTTATCTATGTATGTAAGACTATGCGCCCGGTTGCCCACGGGCCTGGCTGTGCTTTATAAATAAAATAAACTAAATACAAACAGGCACTGCACCAGTACTATTCAAGCAGTGGCCTAACCCACGTGAACATCAGCACCACAATGCTACCACATTATCACATTCCCTCGCCTCCATTGTATCAATGTACAGCCCACTCATCACAAATCCCATGCAACAACAGCCAACCAATAACGGGCACTGCACGCGGGGTCTAACCACACTACCTAGTGCACCTGTCCACACGAGCAAAGGCTCCTTTGGCCTAGCTAGAGCTTAATTCTGCCTCAGCCTAACCAGGATGCGAAACCAGCCCAGACATACACAGGGCAGACTAACTCCATACCATGGCCTATACATGAACTGACCAACCCAGGACCCTAAATGGGCATCAACCAAATACAATAGGTAAAACAAGGACAGAGTACTTAGGACTCAATATCCCATTTGTCTTAGCGCCACTAACAAGCGCTCAAGCACAACTAATCCGTCCCCTTCCTCCTCTCCCTCTTTCTTCCATGACAACATCTGGAAATTGTTTTGGTTCTTAAATTCACAAACATGAAATGATGCACTAATATTCTGCCATTGAAATAAGTGTGTAAAAATGTATGATGGTTATATTTCAATGCAATCTAATGTATTCACTGGATATTTCCCACACTTTCAGCACATATGTCACAATTCATCACTTGTCACAACCACAACGTTTTGACATGTACAATCAACTAACAACCTTGAAAAGGAACCGAGAGGCCAAAACGCATGTTGGTTGACCACACAAGACAGTATGTCTTCTTTACCCCAATAAAAAAACAATTGGGTTTCACACAAACAATTGAGTGGATATGAATCTTTTCTAAACAAGCGTGAGGTATCCGGGACTGCTACCTAACCAACTCACCCAATCTCAGAGTGAAGCTCTGGAAGTGTGCCACACTAGGGCCCACCCATTTCTTTGTACTTATGGTATTATGTTGTGCAGATGTGGAATGTTTGTTTACCCAGTTTACTGTTATTCTCTCGTGAATTTTACATTATACGATATGTGGAGTGAAATTGTTAAAAGGTTAACTGTGATATGTGAAGAATTATTTTAAGAATGATTTGTGGACTTTCCTTCTATAATGACTGACATGTATGAATTATATTGGATATTATAAAATGTTTATCAGTGATTGTATACATGTATTAGGAATTGTGATAATTTTAGACTATTTTGCTGATTTAAGAATGTTTTGTGGTCTTTCCTTTTATAATAATTGACATGTATGAATTTTTTTAGATATTCAAAGATGTTTACTGTGATTTTATATACCTGTTCATGCGGTCTTGCTATTTGGGGGATGATAGCAGCCCCTGTGCAGCCGCTGTGATATGATGACAAATAACATGTTGTTTGTGGACGTGTGATAGCCGTGGCTATCCAAAACTTTGGGTGGGGTGGCATCTTAGATACATTGATTGTTTTGGAGGATTGTAAGAGAGTAGGGGAGTGGAGGAAGACCATGAAAAGTGGATTGGGGCTGGTAGGCATATTGGAGTTTGGTGGAGTGCAAATACAATTCTAAATCTATAGTTTTTGCAGATAGCCGCAATAGGGTTGTTGTATAATCGCGTCTATAAATGACACATACCTAGGTGCATCAAAGCTTTCTGTCATTTAATTGGTTTTACCCGTAGACGTGGTTAGAAACATATGTTTTGTGTGCAATGAAAAATATTGTTATGTGGATGATAAAGTACAGAATTTGTGTTTGTTATTTGATTTGGTCAGGTGTTCTCTTATTTTATTTGGAGTTTTGAAGGGCGGCTTAGTTTGATTTTGGGCTTGCAAAAAATGTATGTGTAGCTGCGGAGACAAAGCAAGATCTGCAGTCGGGTCCAATAGGAGTGGCTATCAAAGGTGCTGGGTATGGTGAAAGTAGAATTCTGTGAGTTTCATTGTTTTTTTATTGGTTGTGGGTACTTTTATATTTGTGTAGCTGTCTGTGATAGGTTGTAGGGAAAATATGTCATCCATTTGAGTAGATTTATTAGTATATGGTGCTCTTTTTTTAGTATTCATTTTGGAAAGTGTAACACGCACCATTTTCTGCAATTGTATCCTATTGATTATAGAACTGATACTGTGCACATTGCGCATATGGCAGGAGTGTGGCTGATGTGTAAGTAGGTGTTAAAAATTGTTTTACTTTTGAAGGTTTGGTTGAAGTATTATGTGTGTTAGTTATATTTACCACTGTTATTAGTTGGTCACTATGATTATTTGCAGCTGGTTTGATTCTGTGGTAAGTATTTAATATATTTTTAAGTTTTCGAAATATGCACTTATAAAATTAGATTTGTGAATTCATGACATTTACATGCAGGGATTTAGTTTATGTATTTATGTTAGTTAGGTTGAAGGTTTATTTGATTGTATTTTTTGTAATTGTAATGCACTTTCAGGTATGCAGTACTCATAGGCCTCGAGAGTGTTTTGTGAGGTAGTTGAATTGATGGTGGTTTGCAAGTTCTTTTTAGTTCTTTTTTTGTCATAATTTACTGTAGCTGTATCGATCTCATCATCCCAGTAGACTCTCACTAGATGTAGGACAGTTAACTCCTGTGAAAGGTCCACCTATGATCAAAACCTAGTGGTACTGTTGGAGATGGGAGCAGCAGATCTATAGAGTGTTCATGAAAAGCCTTTGCAACCTTTCTAGCATTTTGGATGATTTTTTAAATGAACTGGTGCAGGTGTTTTAAAACTCTGGCTGGTGGTGGCAGCATCTTGAATGTGTGGTGGATGATGTTGTACAGCCACTGCTCACAGATCCAGTGATGAGGGAAGATGGCATGTAAGTCAAAGATGGTGATGTTGTTGCAGTGGTGGATGGAGGTGCTGTAGACTGAATATTGGAAGGCGTATGGTGTAGAGTTTTGTTGGAGAATGTGCAAAGTACCTCATCAGCTGATTTGTGTTTATTAGGGGGGGGGGGGGGGGTGTGTGTGTGTGTGTGTGTGTGTGTGTGTGTGTGTGTGTGTGTGTGTGTGTGTGTGTGTGTGTGTGTGTGTGTGTGTGTGTGTGTGTGTGTGTGTGTGTGTGTGTGTGTGTGTGTGTGTGTGTGTGTGTGTGTGTGTGTGTGTGTGTGTGTGTGTATATGTGTGTCCTTGAACTGATTATGTTTTATTTTTTCAAATAGAAGCATATTTTCTATTATTATTAGGCTACAGTGTAGTTCAATGGGCTGTTGGATGTTGGAGGTGTGGATACCCGCAGAAACAACTGGGAGGTTTCCTAGACACGGTTTTGATGACCTATGCCCCAGGCTATAGCTGACATGCACAAAAAGTCCACTCTTTATGTACCGTTCCTTTACTGTTTGTTTTGCGATGAATAATTTACACTAGGTTTATGAAAAGAAACACATGCATTCTTGTAGCCACGGCTACAAAACTTGGGGCATTACTGGATTTTTCTTTAACTAACCACGGCTATACAGATTTTTGGAGACAAAAATTTAATGTGACTTTTTTTAAGGTGTATTGAGTGTGGTGTTTGTAAACAATTATTGTAATATTTTAAATACTTTTTGTGCATTAATAATACATATAAGTGTACATATTTTAAAAATGTAAATAAATATGCAAACAAAGTGTGTTGAAAATAGATTTATTTGGGGGGATGTGGTTCATGGTTTTCTTTTTCTTTTAGTTGGTACACATGATATATCTTCTTCATTAGCGCAATTACCTGTTGTATATGTTCAATGTATTTTTTGATGGATTGTGCTTTTTTTAATATTAATTAATAGTTATTTTTATTCTGTTAATTAATCCATGATTAGTTTTGTGGGTATTGTTTGTGGTGCTTCTTGCTTGATTCTTCTTGATAATTGAATGACTTCTTGAAAATATTTGAAACATGTGTAAACAATACATTAAAGATAGTTGTGTTGGTTGTATTCACATTTGATAGTAGGTAGATAAAGTATATCTGTTTGGCGATTGATATTTGTTCCTTAAAACTTTATTTTTAGTCTCATTTTAAATAAATATAAAGAATAGACATATAAAATCCTGAATGTGGTGTATTTTCTTCTGGTTTGTTTTCTTCAGCATCTTCTTTTTTAATTTCTTCCTCTGTAGGATAATTGTCCTCCAGCCATTGCATGTAGTCTTTCATTTTAGTGTGGTAGAAAGAAATACTTCTTATCACTTCAAAAATTATAATTAGCAATGGAGGAAGAGCACATGAGGAGAGAAGGTAGAATGTTTGTATGCACTTTCTGATTGGTTGTTAATTGTCTGTGTGGTGGGTGGCTACCACTAAGGTTTCAAGTACCTCAGATGCCGTATTTTTTGAGTGATGTTTACATATGCCAATAAACTGTAGATTATATTGTTTTATTGTACTAAGAGTTTTTCTACATAGTACATTTTTATTGCTTGAGAGTGAGGTGTAGTTATGGGAGGTTGTGGTATTTTTGGGGTATATATATTGTTTGATTGGATATTTGAAACATGCAGTAAATTTTAGAAGGAGAGGATTTTCATTGTTCCGAAGAGTGTGGAGAGTTTGAGAATTTTGAAAATGGGGTCATAGTGATGTTGAGGGCTAGGCGATGTGTTCTCAAAGCATTGGATTACAAAGTTTCTTGGTTCTATAATATTATTTTAGATGCAGTGTTTGTAATGAGAGATTTATGCTGCAATTGTGGAGACATATTTCTGACAAGGAGTACAGGTTTTTTCTTTTCGGGAAAATAAAATAAATTAATCATCTAAAGAAAGAGCACAGAAAAATGTTCCAAGATAGTTTTTTTTGTAATAGTGGTGAAGATTATTTCTCTGATTGAAAATATATTGTTTGGTTATATGTTGGTAAAAAAGCACAAAGGCTCTTTTAAGAGCCACTGAGATAACTTTTTAAGTATATTGGAAAAGGAAAAATACATTTGATGCCTTTTTTTTAAAAAAAATAGCCACGGTTACAACAGCAGCCAATAAAGTGCTGTGCCCTGTCAGACAGATTATAGCCACGGGTATCACTGAGCCAATGAGACGTGTTTTTTTGGCACATGTAGCCGCATCAATGGCTGTCGCCTCAGCCGCGGCTCAATTTCTGTGCATTGATCATGTTGTTGCATTGATTTTACACTATACAATTTCACATGTGTTTCTTATTCTATGCCCTCATGTGTGCTTTTATGATGTTAGAAGTGATATAGCTTGTCAATATGGCTTTTTGAATTTGTAAAAATGTTATGGGTAGCCGCGACTACTGGTGGTAGACTAGATCTGCAGCTATGGGTATGAAACTGTTGGTTGTACCCGTGTTTATACCTGTCTGTATTTTGGAGCTGTGATTATATTGTATTATGGATGCTTCAACACAGATTTGTACATGTGTTTCGGTTTGGAAGTTCTTACCTAAAGGCTAGTGTGAATTGATTTTGAAACCTTTGTAATATGTGTTTTTCAGCACATTTGAAAAAATGACATGTAACCACGTCTATAGGTGGGTTTTCTTCATCTAACCAGGGTCATATCCATAGTTATTTAATTTGACAAATTATGGGGGACAAAATGTTTTTTAATATAGTGTGTAAATGTTGTATATCGTATTCTTTGGAAGGATTTTGTGGGGTTTAGTGATTGATATGGGTTGTAATAAAACTGTGGTGGGCATTTCACATGTTTCCTTTCTTCAGTCCTCTTTATGTGCTATTGAATTATGAAAGCCATGAAAGTGACCCTTTGGTGAACTTTTCACATTCTGTTTCCAGAATTCAGAGTGTGCACATTTTCTGTGTTTGGCTATTGTGAATATCTATTCATTAATTGGAGCAGCTGAAGGTGAGTGATAGTGGGTTTTTATATATTTTATGTACATTTTGAATTGTTGTATTTCAAACATAAATGAAGCATGTTTAGGTGTCTGATTTAGTCAAGCTTATAAGTATTGTTTGGCAAGTAGGTTTTCCATATTTTACTTCTGTGTTTTCAGAAAAGTGATGAAGCTGAATGACACGTGGGTGTATGAGAAACCCTAGTGTGAACCAAATAGTATAAATCTACCCTTGATAAATAATAAGGATGTGTGTGTGCTATGTAGTTTGATTTAAGCTGATTTTCAGTGACACGATATTGTTAATTTTGTACTGTCTCCGAACTGTGCAAGTGTTTGAATGTGGCTTTAAAATTGAGAAGTTTTATGAGGCAGTGTGAACCTGGTGAGTGCGAACTTGGTAGTCTTTTAGAAATAATAAAAGAACTACTATATTTGGCAGTTTCACAATTTGCTTGAAAATGGTGTGCTTTGGAAGGGCAGGATTCTATTTGGGTTTCATGCTAGGTAATGCAATATGTTGTTTCGCAAATGCACTGACATAGGGAGATGGAAAATGAATGGGGGTGCATAGTGGGATGGGCAAACAGTATTACTGATGATGTTTGCTAAGATAGCTTTCTGAGTCTGGCCAGGGTACTATATTCAAACCCTTGTGAAGTGGAGATGGGTGGTGAAGAGAGGACATACTTCTCACTGATGGTTGAATTGGTGGAAACAAGTGAGGTGCTTGACTTTATATGTTATTTGATGAGGATGACCAAGAAGAACTGACTAAATGGCTGGTAGGAGCAGCATGGTGTGACAGGGCACAGTTATGTGACCAGCAGTAGTCTGAATTCTGTCTGTCTGGAGTTGGTGGTCATTTCTTAAGGAGAGGCTTGTAAGGTGTTAAAACAAGCTTAGTGGAACAAGTAAGCGGCAGTGCATTATCTTGCAGCTCTTTTCTGTTATTACTTTTCTCATGAATTGAGGACACACTAGAGATTCATGAATGACTGGTTGATACATCACAGCAAAGATGTGTTGGAAAGGATCTTGCAAGACCTTTTTAAACGTGAATGAAGACATGATGCAAATTGATGTCATGTTGTTTTAAGTGAAACATTTTTATATTTAGAAGTTGTTTGGGAATCGTAGTCTGAAGTTATGGTTAGAGTATGAGAGGTGTTACTGAAGAAATGCATAGTGGTATGGGGAAACTGTATTGTTGATGAGGTTTGCTATGGTAGATTTGTGGGGCTCCCTTGGGCACTTTGCCGTAAACACGCAAGCCAGAGTGGGAATGGGAAGTGGAGGGAAGATATACATGGTGATATATTTTGTTGAGTAGCTGTAGTAGTGATTAGTTTGCAGGTGAAAGGTGGATATTCGGTCAGGCCATTGGCTTATGATGCTTAAATAGGTGGAAACTGGCGAGGGGGTTCATTTTGCAGGTTTTTCTATGAGGATGGCTAAGGAGGACTAATTAAGTGGGTGGTGGGAGAATCAAGGGTGTGGCAAGGGCCCAGTTATGTGACTAGGAGCATACTTAAGGGAGTTGCGCTGGAGATATTTTAAGACATATAATTATATTGTAAATATGGCAGACCTCACAATGATATGGCCGGCCTTTCTTAATGGATATAATGTTAATTAGATTTTTTATACTGTAAAATGTTACTGAAAATGTGCTGAAATTATACAGATACTGATTTAATGTGGTTTTAATAGACGTAACTGTTTTCAACAGTGGTATGTATTTTACGTTGTGATATACAATGAATTTCTGTAGGATAATTGCAAAAGATGCAATACATCTGTAAATCAGTAAATGCTGATAAACAACAATGATGTGTGTTTTTATTTGTGAATTGTATTACATGATGTACATACAAGGCATTCTTTGCCATATGTGTATTAAATAAAATAAATTAAGTGGGTGTTGTGAGAAGCAAGGAAGTGACAAGGCCCGGTTATGTGACTAGGAGTATAATTAATGAAGTTTGCCTGGAGATGGCCTACATTTGTTAAGTAAAGGCTTTTAAGGTGTGAAAAGTGGATCTGGGCGGAGGAACTAAGTGGCAGTGCATTATGTTGGAGCTATGTTGTCTTATCATAGTACTTATGAATTTAGGATACACCAGAGATGAATGGATAGTTGGTTGGTATATGAAAGCAAAGATGTGTTACATATTATTTTGTAACACCTTTATGAATGCGAATTAAGAAATTATGGTAATTCTTGTCATGTTGTATACAGTGAACAGATCTATTTAGAAGTTGTTTGGTATTTGTACTCTGCAGTTATGTTTATGGTATGTGAGGTATTAATTAAGAAATGTGTAGTGGTATGGGGGTAACAGTATTACTGATTAGGCTTGTTAAGGTAGCTTTATGGGGCTGCCTAGCAGACTTGGCCATTCTAACGGATCAAATGTATTACTAGCTAGTAAAAATAGAAACATTTCTAGAAGGAAAGGTAGCAAATGTGCTATCAATTTGAAACAGAGCAATATATAGGAACATGTATCATTCTCTTTGGAGAACTGTGAAACCAAAATCTAGATATGTGTTAAAGTGTTTTTTGCAAAAGAAAAAAAATGAAGTAATAATTTAGAAAGCTTTTGATATGAAAAGAACATTTTTCATTTTCGTATTGAATAAACTTAAGAAATTACTTAAAGTGACTACACCATTCTGTACAAATATAGAAACAGTTAATATACTTACACGTGACAACTTTTGTGACATGTTTGGTGGAGAGTGGAAATACACACTTCTCATACAGAAAGATTTTTTAATGAGGAGAGTTACATTCAAGGAAAGAATGTTCCCCGGGCTATTTATGAGAGTGGACGTAGCTATGAAGTCCGAAATGGTGTGATTTCTGAGTACTCGTACGGTGTGATAATTCAGAAATGGAAATTGCAGGTCAGTCAAACATAAAATCAACGTAGCACTGTGAGGTATGGACGTGCAATGTTTTATGCAATATCAACACATTTTCTTGTAAAGTGTTAAATCCTTTTTGGAAGTTTTGCACACAAATGGTAATGTTCAAAGACCGATTCAGATGCTACAAAGAATAGATGACTGTGAGGTTAGTGAAGAAACAGGACTTATGAGTCATTCTCTAGCTTGTCTTGATAAAAGTAGAGGCAAGAGTCAGTTTCGTCATATACGGATGCTGGCTACACATCATACTAAAATGAAATACTTTGTAGTTATGCTGTATGAGTGCAAAACATCAAGTATGTCTCTTGCCATTTTAAATCAAATACATTTCACTGGAACTGTAGAAAGTTTAGTTTCTACAATGCACATGATAATTATGATGCATTTAAAATAGTATGTGTATGTGGATAAAACACTTAAAGGAAGTGGAAATGATGATCCTATGCTTTCAAAGGATCAGGTTATTCAACATTATAAAATAAGTATTGCAATGTTTGAGCTGTCTTCTACTGAAAGACATTTGCGAATGCAAGAGGTTTTGAAGACTGACTACAACATTTTATTTGGAGATAAACATGTACTTGTTTTTGGAGACTTGTAACAATTAACTCATGTGAAAGGTCACCAGTTTTCAAAATGCTGCAATCTAAGGATAGGCAAAAAAGTATATGAAGAAATGGGCATTTCAACCTTTGGAATTATTTCAAATTCCAGGAACCTACCATTAATATGAGGCAATCTACCAACTTACACGGTAATTCATAGAAAATCGCACAAAAGTGGCGCACCCGACTGGCGCACAGCATGCCTGTGCGAATGTCTGCGCCAGCCGCGTGCGCTAAAATCGATTTCCGCGCACAGCGTATTCATGGATTTTCACATCCAAAACCAGCCGTGGCGCAGCGTGGCGCAGCGACCCTGCAGCAGAGCCAGTTACGCCCCCAAGAACGCCCTAGCGCAAGGAAAAGCCTTCAAAATCCCCAAATAATCGCAAAGGGCTGCGCTAACCCTGGACCAGTTCACAGGGCTGGCAAACAGCAAACGCCAAGCGGGGACGTGTATTACAGGGGTTTGTGGGAAGTATCACACGCGATTCCAGCAGGGTACGTGTATTTCAGGGGTGCATGGGAAGTTCCACACGCAATTTCAGCAGGGTATGTGTATTTCAGGGGTGCGCGGGAAGTTCCACACGCGATTGGCCCCGTGCGAGCAGGGTACGTGTATTCCAGGGGTGCGTGGGAAGTTCCACACGTGATTGGCCCCGTGCAAGCAGGGTACGTGTATTCCAGGGGTGCGCGGGAAGTTCCACATGCGATTTCAGCAGGGTACGTGTATTTCAGGGGTGCGAGGGAAGTTCCACACGCGATTGGCCCCGTGCGAGCAGGGTACGTGTACTTCAGGGGTGCGCGGGAAGTTCCACACGCGATTGGCCCTGTGCGAGCAGGGTACGTGTATTTCAGGGGTGCGTGGGAAGTTCAACACGCGATTTCAGCAGGGTACGTGTATTTCAGGGGTTCTGGGGAGTACTACACGTGAATTGGCCGTGTGGGTCCTCCCAGGTGTTCACTCTACAACCTCCACGGCCCCTGCAGGCAGCCCACACCACGGGGGACTACCCTGCACCCCTGCTCATGTCCCGCACACAGCCCATCCACCATGGGCATGCCCCCCAGCCAACCCACATGTCACCTTGCACTACTGATCAACAATGCATGTCTCCCACCACCCCCACCCCCCAGCAGTGCAGGGGCAGCCTCCACCAGGCCCCCACTCATGTCTCCCACCACCCCCAGCCCCCCAGCCACCAGGGGCAGATACCGCCAGGCCCTCACTCATGTCCCCCACCACCCCCACCCCCCAGCAGTGCAGGGGCAGCCTCCACCAGGCCCCCACTCATGTCCCCTATTACCCCCACCCCCCGCAGTGCAGGGGCACCCTCCACCAGGCCCCCACTCATGTCTCCGACCACCCCCACCCCCCAGCAGTGCAGGGGCAGCCTCCACCAGGCCCCCACTCATGTCTCCCACCCCCCCACCCCCCAGCCACCAGGGGCAGATACCACCAGGCCCCCACTCATGTCTCCCACCACCCCCACCCCCCAGCAGTGCAGGGGCAGCCTCCACCAGGCCCCCACTCATGTCTCCCACCACCCCCACCCCCCAGCCACCAGGGGCAGATACCACCAGGCCCCCACTCATGTCTCCCACCACCCCCACCCCCAGCAGTGCAGGGACAGCCTCCACCAGGCCCCCACCCATGTCTACCACCACCCCCACCCCCCAGCCACCAGGGGCAGCCTCCACCAGGCCCCCACTCATGTCTCCCACCACCCAAACCCCCAGCAGTGCAGGGGCAGCCACCACCAGGCCCCCACCCATGTCTACCACCACCCCCACCCCCCAGCCACCAGGGGCTGCCTCCACCAGGCCCCCACTCATGTCTACCACCACCCCCAACCCCCACCAGTGCAGGGGCAGCCACCACCAGGCCCCCACCCATGTCTACCACTACCCCCACCCCCATCCACCAGGGGCAGCCTCCACCAGGCCCCCACCCATGTCTACCACCACCCCAACCCCCCAGCCACCAGGGGCAGATTCCACCAGGCCCCCATTCATGTCTACCACCACCCCCCAGCCACCAGGGGCAGATTCCACCAGGCCCCCACTCATGTCCCCCTGCAACCCTACCCCCCAGCAGTGCAGGGGCAGCCTCCACCAGGCCCCCACTCATGTCTCCCACCCTCCCCACCCCCAGCCACCAGGGGCAGATACCACCAGGCCCCCACTCATGTCTCCCACCACCCCCACCCCCCAGCAGTGCAGGGGCAGCCTCCACCAGGCCCCCACCCATGTCTACCACCACCCCCACACCCCAGCCACCAGGGGCAGCCTCCACCAGGCCCCCACCCATGTCTACCACCACCCCCACCCCTCAGCCAGCAGGGGCAGATTCCACCAGGCCCCCACTCATGTCTACCACCACCCCCACCCCCCAGCCACCAGGGGCAGCCTCCACCAGGCCCCCACTCATGTCTCCCACCACCCCCACCCCCCAGCAGTGCAGAGGCAGCCACCACCAGGCCCCCACCCATGTCTACCACCACCCCCACCCCCCAGCTACCAGGGGCAGCCTTCACCAGGCCACCACCCATGTCTACCACCACCCCCATCCCCCAGCCACCAGGGGCAGATTCCACCAGGCCCCCACTCATGTCTACCACCACCCCCACCCCCCCGCTAACAGGGGCAGATTCCACCAGGCCCCCACTCATGTCCCCCTGCAACCCCACCCCCCAGCAGTGCAGGGGCAGCCTCCACCAGGCCCCCACTCATGTCTCCCACCACCCCCACCCCCCAGCCACCAGGGGCAGATACCACCAGGCCCCCACTCATGTCTCCCACCACCCCCACCACCCAGCAGTGCAGGGGCAGCCTCCACCAGGCCCCCACCCATGTCTACCACCACCCCCACCCCCAGCCACCAGGGGCAGCCACCACCAGGCCCCCACCCATGTCTACCACCACCCCCACCACCCAGCCACCAGGGGCAGATTCCACCAGGCCCCCACTCATGTCTACCACCACCCCCACCCCCAGCCACCAGGGGCAGCCTCCACCAGGCCCCCACTCATGTCTCCCACCACCCCCACCCCCCAGCAGTGCAGGGGCAGCCTCCAACAGGCCCCCACCCATGTCTACCACCACCCCCACCCCCCAGCCACCAGGGGCAGCCTCCACCAGGCCCCCACTCATGTCTCCCACCATCCCCACCCCCCCAGCAGTGCAGGGGCAGCCTCCACCAGGCCCCCACTCATGTCTCCCACCACCCCCAGCCACCAGGGGCAGATACCACCAGGCCCCCACTCATGTCTCCCACCACCCCCACCCCCCAGCAGTGCAGGGGCAGCCTCCACCAGGCCCCCACTCAAGTCTCCCACCTCCCCCACCCCCCAGCAGTGCAGGGGCAGCCTCCACCAGGCCCCCACTCATGTCTCCCACCACCCCCACCCCCCAGCCACCAGGGGCAGATTCCACCAGGCCCCCACTCATGTCTACCACCACCCCCACCCCCCAGCCACCAGGGGCAGATTCCACCAGGCCCCCACTCATGTCCCCCTGCAACCCCACCCCCCAGCAGTGCAGGAGCAGCCTCCACCAGGCCCCCACTCATGTCCCCTATGACCCCCACCCCCCCCGCAGTGCAGGGGCACCTTCCACCAGGCCCCCACTCATGTCTCCCACCACCCCCACCCCCCAGCAGTGCAGGGGCAGATACCGCCAGGCCCCCACTCATGTCTCCCACCACCCCCACCCCCCAGCAGTGCAGGGGCAGCATCCACCAGGCCCCCACTCATGTCTCCCACCACCCCCACCCCCCAGCAGTGCAGGGGCAGCCTCCACGAGGCCCCCACTCATGTCTCCCACCACCCCCACCCCCCAGCCACCAGGGGCAGATTCCACCAGGCCCCCACGCATGTCTACCACCACCCCCACCCCCCAGCCACCAGGGGCAGATTCCACCAGGCCCCCACTCATGTCCCCCTGCAACCCCACCCCCCAGCAGTGCAGGGGCAGCCTCCACCAGGCCCCCACTCATGTCTACCACCACCCCCACCCCCCAGCACCGTGGGGCACCTGCCAGCAGGCCCCCACTAATGTCCAACTCATGTTCCCCAGCCAACATGTCATCACAATCTAGATCCCCGGTCCCCATGGTCAGCCTCCAAATGCAAAACACCCACCCGAGTATTGCATCCATCCACTCAGAAATGGAAATAACATGATAGAACTGCAATTGCAAGTTTGGAAACGAACACATGTCCCTCACATACACCCAATGGGTGTCAGTGAATCTCCAAACCCGTATCATGATATGCATGAAACCAATGAGATGATACTACACATTGAAGTTTGATCTAAAAATATGTATTAAAGAAAACAAGAATTAAATCAAAAATAAACTAACAGAAATGGGAATGTAAAAAAAGTAAAAAGAAGCATGTCCATGAAAAAATGCACAACCAAAAATCAGAATCCAAAGGAATGGAGTCCAAAGTCACAGTCCAGAAAAGAAAGTCCAATGTGAAATTATAATAGAAAGCCATTGCTCCATGGGTAAATGGTAAAAAGAAACGAAAATCCAACAGTGAACTATGTACAGGTGAACAAGCCAGGGTCCATGATCCCAACAAAAGAAATGAAACCTATCTAACAACACTACCTAATAAAAAATAACTATATACAAAAATGTGGGCCATTGTCCAAAAGGTCCAAAGAAAAAGCAAAAACAAAGGAAACCTAACACTAACTACATAACTGTTTACATGGGCAGCGGGCTAGTCCAACGGCTCACTGGATGTTGTCATGGGCCAGGGCATCATCGAACTCCTGTTCAATGGCTTGGAGGCGGGCATGTTCCCTGGCCCCGAGGTCTCGCAGGGATAAAGCAGTGTCCAGCTCCAACTCCCTGCAAAGACCCTCGAGGCACTCAGCCCACCTCAGCGCCCTCCACATGGAGTTATCCGCCCTGACCATTGTGAGCCGTTCCTCCTCTGCCCGCTGCCGCTCTGCACCTATCCGCTGGCCCAACCGCTCCCACACGGAAGCCACTCCCATTCCAGGGTTCTCCTGCCCTCTGGCCGATGCCTGCACCCCTGATGTTGATGGCCCCGACCCATGATGCCTCCCACGTCGAGCATGCCGCTGCCTCCGACGCAACTGCCTGTGCCAGCACGACGGCATCCAGGCTGATGGTATCCACCGATGCCGTCATGCACATGCCCTGCCCGATGATGCCGTCACATCCTCCATCTCCTGGGGTCCAGTTGCTGGTGTGTCCACCCCTGCTGGACCTCCGACTCCCGACTGTGGTAGGGATGGGATCCCCACCGAGCCGGCTGCATTGGTCGGGGCAGGTCCACAGGGGGCCCTGGTGGCATCTGGGCCAGAAGATGGCATGGAGAACGACTGGTGCATAGTCTCCACAGAGGAGGAGAGGGTCGCCAGATTGGCCGACACATGTAGGAAACCCCCGACCATGGCCATTCCCAACTGGGCCACGTCGGCACGGTGCTCTCCGTGATGACGTGCATGCTCCTCCCGGGAAGCACGCACCTCATCACGAATTGCACCTGTGCGCAACGCGACACCAATCAGGACCTTCTCCATACGGCCAGGGGTCCCCTCGTACGCAGGTGGAGGGGAGTCAGATGACATGGACATACCCCCTACCTGCGGACGGGCCTGGGATGGGGCATCCCTGCTGGTGCATGGTGGTGCAGTCACAGTGTCAGGGACAGTGACATGCACAGGCCCCTCCACGGCGACCTGTGCTGCTTCCTGCCCCTGCCCCTGGACGGCAACACTTGCACCAGCAGGGATGCCCCCACCAGGCCCCATGTGCGCCTCAGTAGCAGCCTCCTCCTCCTCTGTGGAAACTACCAACCTGGATGGCTCCACCCCGTCTTCCGCCGTTGCAAGCCCCTGTGGGGGCTCACCCACCCCTTCCGCTGCAGCCGTGGGGGCATCCCTGCCGCTTTGCTCAACAGAGCCGTCTCCGCCCTCTTCTTCACGTGGCGCTGTGTAGAGGGAGACATAGAACACAAGCATCAGGGTACTGTACAATGGTCCCCTAGACAGGAAGCAATAGCAGATGAGTGGCACTGTCAAAGAACACTTCCATCATGTCCCTCCACAACACATGGCTCAGTGCAGGTAAAACACATGCGGTAACAGGCATGGCGCATGCTATGGACATTAGCATACATGTCCAAGTTATTCTTTAAACATACACTGTTGTTTTGGAACTCACATGCATCATGTGCCATGCCTATCACATGCACACACTTCACCCTAGTTTCATCCATCTGGCCTCGTACACCACAGACACAGTGGATACAAGGATGACTAGGCTGCATCAGTGAACCGGAACATTGCCACAGACATGTGTCATGCATCCCAGGCATTCACAAGTCACAGACACGCTGGTCAGACACACAGACATGGACAGCATATATGTACATGGCATCAGCACCCATCCCTCACCCATGTCCAGGAACAGAGACTGGCATGCTGTCATGTGGCCATTCCGCATAGGGCAACCCATGTTGCATTTGAACACATGCACCAACCGTGTGGTTCACACATCACTGGTCTCACATTCATGACGTCCCTGCACACACACATGCATACATGGGCTATGTCACACATACAGGTAAGTATCAGACAACCAGCACACTGCGACATGCCCTGTCTCACACAGCAATGCTTGGCCACTTACCGCTCAACTCCAGACGGGTCTGCCTCTCAAGGATCTGGCCGTGGAGCGCTGGGCCTACGCTTTCCAGGACCCTCATCTGGATGGTACTCATGCGGCCCCGGCCCCCCTCCACGAGGCGCCGGGCCTTCAAGAGGGTCCTGGACCTGCAGTCATCCCAGCGCTTCTTGACATGTTGGTAGTCGCGGACTGCCACCCCCTCTGCGTTGATGGCAGTCACGATGTCCATCCAGATCCGAGTCCGTCCTTCCTTGTTGGCGCACTTACTTCCGAAGAGGGCATCATACTGCCCCAGGACTTGCTCCACCAGGACACCAACTTCAGTGGCAGTGAAGCTGGTGCCCCTCTGCCTCTCTGGCCGGGGGTTGCCAGTGGTGCCAGATGTAGCAGTGCCCGACATGGCAACCCCAGAGGCAGGAGTGGGTGGGCAACTGGGTCCTGGGGCTGGGCTGTGGAGCTATGGTATCCCAGTCGGGAGTCTTCTGTTCCAGCAGGGGTGGACACAGCAAATGGACCCCTGCAGATAGCTGATGTGCAGGCACCAAATGGCAGGGCACGGTGGCAGCAGGCAGTCAGGCAGGCAGCAGCAGATGGCTTGTGGGAGGCTGCTCGGGGCTCTGGGGGGCAGTAATTCGACCTTTTGGGCAGCAGCGTGGTCTTCCGTGTGCTTACGCGTGGCCAGCTTGATACGGAGTGATTTGGCACGTGAAAATCCTGCACGTCTGCGTGTAAATCGAGGAAAGGCCCTTAGCGCGGATGCATGTCAGCACGCATATGCGATTTCATTGGACCTAAGGCCCTTAGCGTGTGAGCGCGTCTGTGACGTGAGGCGCGCGGGTGTTTCCCTCATTACACGTGATGACAGAGCAAACGTGGATTTCCACCAATCGCATGTGGAACTTCCTGCGTACCCCAGAAATAAAAATACCCAGGCCAATCGCATGTACGCTCACTTCCCTCCGATTACACGCGATGACACTTGGACGTGCAGTTTCATTTCATTGGCCCAAAGGCCACCATGCGCAGCTGTGACATCACGCGCATGGCCGTAGAGAATGGCGCGTGTAAAAATGAAGAGATACACGTCCGAGTGTCAAAGCGCGTAATTGATGGAAATGGCCTCATTGCGTATGCGCGTCTGTGACGTGTGTATAAAAGGTACGTGAAGGACGCCATTTCCTTGTATGTGCTTTTCGTGGAGAGCGAGTGGGTGAAATCTGTACTTCTTGTCGGTTCACACGCGATTTACTTCACAGCGTTTCCAGTTCGTACTCCCTGTTACCTCTGACAGTTTTTTCTCTTTTCCTCTTTTTCCTGGGCCTGTTTCCTCAAACAGCTTCCCTACTACTGTTGTCCTGTCTCCTCAGACAGCGTACAATTCTTCTTTTGGTGGGGGTGTTGCCAACGCGCACACGCGCATATTTTTCACGCTTTTGTTCCTGGCAGACGGTGAGTCGCGCACGTATCTAACATCTGTGCTTGCCCCGTGTGTCGTGTACCCCTTCAGAGGTCATTCTAGGCTGCGTGTGACACGCATACATTCATTCTTGTGTTCCTGGGTGCCACAGCGTAGTGCAGGTTTTTTTTTCCACACACGTGGTCTAGGAGGGGTTGCGTGCACCTTACTTCCCTTTTTTGGGCTGCCTGTGCGTTGCGTGACCCGTCATCTTTCCCCAGGGGTGACATACAGCCTTGCTAGAGCACTAGGGTACAATTACCATCTGGTACCCAAGCCCTTTGACCCCCAATTGCCCAGGACAATAGTTCACATCAACTCCCATACGCACAATAACATCAGTGCCATGGCTGGGAGGCGAACAAGCTGTAAGGGTGGCAAAGGTGGCCGAGCCCCAAGTGGTGGCCGTGGTGGATCCGGTAGGGGTCGTGGCCGTGACTTGCAGGGTGCCCCTAGCCCCCCAAGTGTGGAGGAGCAGTCAGGGACACCCATGCCCCCCCCCCCTGGTTGAGGTTACCGTGGCTGACACCATCCATGCTCAGCCCTTGTTGGACCAGCCCACTGTGGAACCAGACCTGGCACAGGGTGACTCCATGGCTGACTTCCAGGTCAGCAGGTCGAGGCTACGTGCACCGGTGAATGTTGGTGTCATCAGGCCACATGGATCAGGGGCAGCTAGGTCATCTGCTCCCCCGGGTAGGCAGGCTGGGGAGGCTACAGGGGCAACTGCCACCTCTCACACACCCAGCCAGGACAGTGTCGGTCCAAGTCCATCATGCTGACATTCCCCCTGACACCATCACACTTGAGATAATGCCTGCACCAACTCCCATGCTGAGTGTGCAATCCCACGCTCCTGCCCCTAGTGTCCAGAGCGGTGCAGGACACTCCGGATCCCCACTACCTTCCAAGCGGAAGAGGAAGAGTGCTCGTCCAGTAGAGGCTGATGCCCCAGACACGGCTACACAGTCCGGCCCGTCAAGGAAGCCCAGCTTCAATGAGGCCGAACTGAATGCACTTGTAGAGTATGTGTCCGCACATGACCGCGAAATGGTGATTGTTGCAGGATCCAAGACCACACCTGCACAACGTCAGGCACACTGGCAGACCATTGCGGACATCATAAGTGCCCTTGGAATCATGAGGCGCAGCTAATGATTGCTACAAGTGCTGGAATGACCTGAAGCGCAGGGCAAAGAATAAGCTGGCCTCAAGTCATGCCGCAACTCTAGTGACTGGAGGTGGGTCTCCAGCAGACGACATAGAACTCACTCCACATGAGCAGGTTGCTGGGACCTACGTCACGGAGGAACAGATCCAAGGCGTGGGAGTAGTGGCAGATTACGAGGCATTGTCCAGTGAGTGCACATGTATGTGTGTGTCATCCATGTGCATGTTGTGTGTGGGAGGGCTTCTGTTTGTGTGCCAGGGGAGGGTGTGCGTGCCTGAGTGGTTCGGCTCACCCATGTGCCTCTTCCTAAACATTCTTGACACCAGCATTTGGGTATAGCAGCATCCCTTCGGCCAACATTAGACATGCAGCCCAACACCACGCCAGTTGCCCTTGGAGTGTCACATTGCCACTACACTGTTGCTTATTTACGTCTGCTTATTCAGGCAGATTGTTTGCATACCACCACTTTTACTCGGGATTTCTCAGTCCTATTGTCACATGTCTGACATGGCTATGGTACAGTGGACTGGCTCAGTTTCGTGGACATGATTAGTTTGGACATGTCCCTGTGCTATAGGACCATTTTTGACTGGCAGCTGCATGTTAAACATTAGAACCATTACAATGAAAATAATCAATCATATGAACAAACTGGACTGAATGAACAATTGGTGACCTCCTCTCCCTCTTCACGGCTAGGGTACATGCCATCTGTGTGATGGCATGTGTATTTGACCTGCCAATCACTGGCCAATGTGTGATGGCACTGCTAGGCAGCATTCAGCAAATGTGTTCATCTTCCATCTTGGTGTCATCAATGTGTGGCATCTGCCTCCCCATCACACGCAGTGACGGTGCATGCATGGGAGTGTTTTAGTCATGTGGGACATGTGTCAATCAAGTACTGTTTCTGTAGCCTCTCAGCCCTCATTGTGTGCCATGGTGCTAATGCCTGTTTCCATTTGTTTTCTTTTATGTCTTTGCAGGGGAAGACGCACCTGATACTGCTGGGGTTGTGGAGATGGTGCAGACCCAGGAGGGGCCTGGGGGCCGACCGACCACCAGTGAGGGACGTGGTGTGGTGATGGGTGAGAACCCACAACTGCTGCAGGTCGTACTCTCAAGGGGTGTCTCTGGCTGCACCTCCCCCGAGCTGTACTAAGGTGTTGATTCGGATGATGAGACCTACGTGCCGTCGCAGGTGAGTGTTCCTGGGAGGGATTCTGTTCTGTCCGACCCACCTGCACCAGGGTTAGAACCCTCAACGGGGATGTCAGTGTTGGCAGGTACGCCTTTGGTGGTTACGGATGCAGGGTCACACTCCGCGACATCTGATCCTGTTCCTGGGCCAGCAGATCAGAGGGGAAATGCAGTCCTGCAGCCTCAGGCAGTGCCGGCACAGCAAGGCGCAGTTCGTCTTGCCCCAGACAGGTGTGGTGCCCACCGACGTGGTGGCCGTACTCCACCTGGCAATACCGCATGGGAGCAATCCATTTACGGTATGGCAACCCAACAGGCAGCATCATCAGAGATGATGGCTCAGGCCATGGATAGGGTGGCCACTTCCATTGTCCCCCCCGAAAGGCTGATGGAGCGACTACAGCAGGCACCCGACTCCATCTGCCAGTCACACAGGGAGGACATGTTGGCGTCCAACAGGGACAGGCGGGCGGCACTGGCGACTCTGCAGGAAGCCATCTCCATAGAGTCCCAGGGCCACAGGGAAGCCCTGAGGCTGGAACTCCTTCACCTCAGGACGACTCTTGTTGAGCTTGAGGCTTCAACAGACCGAAGGACAGAACAGCAGCTGGAGCGTCTCACCCATACGCTCTCAGCTGGGATGCAGACAACTAGGGCGGAGGTCCGGGCATCCCGTGAGTTGTTGCATGGGGACCTCCGCACACTCATCCTCCAGAACGAGACCTACCACACCCGTGTGCTTGCAGCCATGGAGGAACAGACTAGGGCCTTGCGTGGGCTGCCTCCCATAGTGCCACCACCTCTGGATGCAGCTGCACAGGGTGAGAATAGCGACAGCATTGATACTCCCACAATAGGGTAGCCGTGTGGGCCATGAGCCCATGTAGGTGTTTATTTTTCGCAAGATCCACACAGGTGGGTTTTGGTGTGCACCCTGTCCTCGGACCTCCTGGGTGGCCTCCCCAACCCCCCCAGGCCCATTAATGGCCATTTTTGATTTTTTTTTTTTTTTTTTTTTGGGACAGTGTGTTGCCTTGTGTGGCTCCCGTGGGCATACGCTGCACTGTGGCTGGGCAGGCTTGTCATGGATTTGGTTCAGATGCTTGGGTTTTTGTCACACACACCCTCCTGATTCCCGTTTCCATGGGCTTGCAAAATGTGTGCCCAAGTGACATTGACGTACATGGTGACATTGGACTCCCATGAGCTGTGTGGGCAGTCTGTAGTCAATACTGTGTATACATTCATAGTGCATATTGTTGTTGTATTGTACACTGCGTGGTGTATTTATATGTGCCTCTGCATCCATCTCATCCTCCATATTTGCAGGTCCATTCCTCATGTCTTCACAATGCGGTCCACCTTGGAACTGGAGTCCATGTTGTAAGCAGTGCACCTACACTCTTGCGTGGCGCTAACACTGTATACTTGCAAGTGTTCGGAGGGCTGTCATCATCAGGTGGTGAGGCTAGCTAATTTTTAAGTCTGTAATGTCATGTTTAAGGTGGGTTGGAGGTTGTGGAGGTGATTGGTATTATTGGTAAGTATTTGGTAATGTGGGCTGTAGGTCCTGCATTACTGTGAGCATTTCATGTGTGGACAGGTTTCCATTAGGGACACTGTAGCTGCTGACACTTGGGGCATGTTGTGGGGATTCATTTCTTTCCTCTCACATTGCATTGCATGCCCTGGTGTGTTGTGTGGCCGTGCCGTGGAGGGGGTGGGTGACATGGCACTGTTTTCATGTAGTATTTTGCAAGTGGGTATTCATTTCTGCAGCATGGAAGTGTATTTTCATGACACTGCATTGGTGGTGTTTGTGTAGGTAGGGATGCACACATTGTGACACTTCCACATGAACAATCTCAGGCTGCTATGGTCTGACAGTTGACAGTCCCTTTGTTCGTCTTAATTGTCAGGTCGAGTCATCATTGCTTATCAGATGGTATGTGCCAGGCCTGTGTGCACTCCACTGGGGTGTGATTTCTATGTGAAGTAATTAGCCACCAGCTGCGTACGGGCTGCCTCACCCCGTGCCCTCTCCCCTCCCATGCGCAGCGGGCGTGCATGTGGTTGGGGATGTGGGGGCACCACCATGTCCACAGCCAGGCCCCGGCGTGTTGCAACATTGTGCAGGACACATGCTGCCACTATGATCCTGCACACTACTGGGGGCGCATATAACAGCTGCCCGCCAGACCGGTCAAGGGAGCGAAAGCGTGACTTGAGCACTCCGAATGTGCGCTCCACTATGCCCCGGGTTGCAATATGGGCTGTGTTGTATCTTACCTCTGGAGGCGTGATGGGGTTCCGAATTGGCGTCATCATGTGGGTGCTCAGAGGGTAGGCACTGTCCCCTGGTGAGGAGGTGATGGGTATCATTAGTGGGGTAGTGACATAACTCTGCATCTGACATGCATGCATGTGCAGTGGCATTCATACTCACCAAGCAGCCATGTGTCACCATGCCGCCCAGTTTTGAGGTCCCGGCTTAGGGTAGACATTCGGTAAATGAAGCTGTCGTGGGTGGACCCTGGATAGTTGGCATATACTGAGGTGATGATTCCCTTAGCATTACATACTACCTGCACGTTGATGGAATGCCAGTGCTTGCGGTTCCTATAGATGTGCTCAGATGTCCTGGGGGGACGTAGTGCCACATGGGTGCAGTCAATGGCACCTAGCACTTTTGGAAATTGTGCCACACTGTAGAAATCGAGGGTGGCAGCCTGCCTTTCTGCAGGTGTCCTGGGCAGGTATATGTGCCTACGGACTGATGGGCGTGCAGTGATGATGTTCAAGACCTGGTGTAGGCAGCGTGACTGCGTGGCCTGTGACACCCCACCCCCTATGGCACTTGTCTGCTGAAATGATCCTGTGGCCAAGAAGTGCAGTACATTGAGGACCTTCTCCAGGGGGCTGAGTGCTTGGGAGCACAGGGTGGGTGATGTGAGGTCATCCTCCCACTCACTGACCAGGTCCAGTATTATGTGTGGGGGAAACCTGTACCTCCCATACACCTGGTCATCAGGCATCCCAAAAAGGCTTGTTCTTGGAGTGAACATTCGGGCCCTCACTATCCTCCTCCTCCTCCTTTGGTAACCCACGGCCACTGCTGCTAGGAATGGTATATTCATCCTGGCGTATGAGCTTGTTTGTGGTTTTCGCGCACTTTTATGCTGCGCGGGTCGACGTACGCCTGCTTCATGCTGGCGTACGTGTGTCAGGATTGGACCCTTTTTCGGCACGTCGTAGGCGAACGTGTGAATCTTCCCGCCCACACCAGGAATACACGTAGCACGCTCTCACAGGCACAGTCGCGGGTAAATATTCCCGCCCACCCCTGGAATACATATGACCCACTCTCACAGGCCCAATCGCGTGTGGAAGTTCACGCGCACCCCGAAGTACACGTACCCAGGCAAATCGCGTGTGGAAGTTCACGCGCACCCCCAGTAATACACGTACCCAGGCAAATCGCGTGTGGAAGATCACGCGCACCCCGAAGTACACGTACAATCGCGTGAGGAACTTCACGCGCACCACGAAGTACACGTACCCAGGCAAATTGCACGGCTGGGGGGTGGGGGTGGTGGGAGACATGGGTGGGGGCCTGGTGGAGGGTGCCCCTGGTGGCTGGGGGGTGGGGGGTGGTGGGAGACATGAGTGGGGGCCTGGTGGAGGCTGCCCCTGGTGGCTGAGGGGTGGGGGGTGGTGGGAGACATGAGTGGGGGCCTGGTGGAGGCTGCCCCTGACTGCTGGGGGGTAGGGGTTGGTGGGAGACATGGGTGGAGGCCTGGTGGAGGGTGCCCCTGGTGGCTGGGGGGTGGGGGGTGGTGGGAGACATGAGTGGGGGCCTGGTGGAGGCTGCCCCTGACTGCTGGGGGGTGGGGGTTATGGGAGACATGGGTGGGGGCCTGGTGGAGGGTGCCCCTGACTGCTGGGGGGTGGGGGTGGTGGAAAACATGAGTGGGGGCCTGGTGGAGGGTGCCCCTGCACTGCCGGGGGGTGGGGGTGCTAGGGGACATGAGTGGGGGCCTGGTGGAGGCTGCCCCTGACTGCTGGGGGGTAGGGGGTGGTGGGAGACATGGGTGAGGGCCTGGTGGAGGCTGCCCTGACTGCTGGGGGCTAGGGGGTGGTGGGAGACATGGGTGGGGGCCTGGTGGTGGCTGCCCCTGCACTGCGGGGGGGTAATAGGGGACATGAGTGGGGGCCTGGTGGAGGCTGCTCCTGGAGGCTGGGGGGTGGGGGTGGTGGGAGACATGGGTGGGGGCCTGGTGGAGGCTGCCCCTGACTGCTGGGGGGTGGGGGTGTTGGGAGACATGGGTGGGGGCCTGGTGGAGGCTGCCCCTGGTGGCTGGGGGGTGGGGCTGGTGGGAGACATGTGTGGGGGCCTGGTGGAGGCTGCCCCTGGTGGCTGGGGGGTGGGGGTGGTGGGAGACATGGGTGGAGGCCTGGTGGAGGGTGCCCCTGGTGGCTGGGGAGTGGGGGGTGGTGGGAGACATGAGTGGGGGCCTGGTGGAGGCTGCCCCTGACTGCTGGGGGGTGGGGGTGGTGGGAGACATGGGTGGGGGCCTGGTGGAGGGTGGCCCTGATGGCTGGGGGGTGGGGGGTGGTGGGAGACATGAGTGGGGGCCTGGTGGAGGCTGCCCCTGGTGGCTGGGGGGTGGGGGTGGTGGGAGACATGAGTGGGGGCCTGGTGGAGGCTGCCCCTGACTGCTTTGGGGTAGGGGGTGGTGGGAGACATGGGTGGGGGCCTGGTGGAGGCTGCCCCTGCACTGCGGGGGGGTGGGGGCAATAGGGGACATGAGTGGGGGCCTGGTGGAGGCTGCCCCTGGTGGCTGAGGGGTGGGGGTGGTGGGAGACATGAGTGGGGGCCTGGTGGAGGCTGCCCCTGACTGCTGGGGGTAGGGGGTGGTGGGAGACATGGGTGGGGGCCTTGTGGAGGGTGCCCCTGGTGGCTGGGGGGTGGTGGGTGGTGGGAGATATGAGTGGGGGCCTGGTGGAGGGTGCCCCTGCACTGCGGGGGGTGGGGGTAATAGGGGACATGAGTGGGAGCCTGGTGGAGGCTGCCCCTGGTGGCTGGGGGGGTGGGGGTGGTGGGAGACATAAGTGGGGGCCTGGTGGAGGCTGCCCCTGGTGGCTGGGGGGGTGGGGTGGTGGGAGACATGAGTGGGGCCTGGTGGAGGGTGCCCTGCACTGCGGGGGGGTGGGGGTAATAGGGGACATGAGTGGGGGCCTGGTGGAGGCTGCCCCTGGTGGCTGGGGGGTGGGGGTGGTGGGAGACATGGGTGGGGGCCTGGTGGAGGGTGCCCCTGGTGGCTGGGGGGTGGGGGGTGGTGGGAGACATGAGTGGGGGCCTGGTGGAGGCTGCCCCTGACTGCTGGGGGGTGGGGGTGGTGGGAGACATGGGTGGGGGCCTGGTGGAGGGTGCCCCTGGTGGCTGGGGGGTGGGGGGTGGTGGGAGATATGAGTGGGGGCCTGGTGGAGGCTGCCCCTGACTGCTGGGGGGTAGGGGGTGGTGGGAGACATGGGTGGGGGCCTGGTGGAGGGTGCCCCTGGTGGCTGGGGGGTGTGGGGTGGTGGGAGACATGAGTGGGGGCCTGGCGGACGCTGCCCCTGACTGCTGGGGGGTGGGGGTGGTGGGAGACATGGGTGGGGGCCTGGTGGAGGGTGCCCCTGACTGCTGGGGGGTGGGGGTGGTGGGAGACATGAGTGGGGGCCTGGTGGAGGGTGCCCCTGCACTGCAGGGGGGGTGGGGGTAATAGGGGACATGAGTGGGGGCCCGGTGGAGGCTGCCCCTGATGGCTAGGGGGTGGGGTTGGTGGGAGACATGAGTGGGGGCCTGGTGGAGGCTGCCCCTGACTGCTGGGGGGTAGGGGGTGGTGGGAGACATGGGTGGGGGCCTGGTGGAGGGTGCCCCTGGTGGCTGGGGGGTGGGGGTGGTGGGAGACATGAGTGGGGGCCTGGTGGAGGCTGCCCCTGACTGCTGGGGGATGGGGGTGGTGGGAGACATGAGTGGGGGCCTGGTGGAGGGTGCCCCTGCACTGCAGGGGGGTGGGGGTAATAGGGGACATGAGTGGGTGGCCTGGTGGAGGCTGCCCCTAGTGGCTGAGGGGTGGGGGTGGTGGGAGACATGAGTGGGGGCCTGGTGGAGGCTGCCCCTGATGGCTGGGGGGTGGGGGTGGTGGGAGACATGTGTTGGTGATCAGTGGTGCAAGGTGACATGTGGGTTGGCTGGTGGGCATGGCCATGGTGGATGGGTTGCCTGTGGGACATGAGCAGGGGTGCAGGGTAGTACCCTGTGGTGTGGGCTGCCTGCAGGGGCCGTGGAGGGTGTAAAGGGAACACCTGGGGGGACCCACATGGCCATATCAAGTGTAGCATTCCCCCGCAACACCGAAATACACGTACCCAGCCAAATCGGGTGTGAAACTTCCCGCGCACCCCTGGAATCCCCGTAACCAGCCAAATCGCGTGTGAAACTTCGCGCGCACCCCTGAAATCCACGTACCCAGCCAAATCGCGTGTTGAACTTCCTGCGCACCCCTGAAATCCATGTACCCAGCCAAATCGCGTGTTGAACTTCCCGCGCACCCCTGAAATCCACATAAACAGCCAAATCGTGTGTAGAACTTCCCGCACACCCCTGAAATCCACGTACCCGGCCAAATCGCGTGTGAAACTTCCCGCGCACCCTGAAATACACGTACCCGGCCAAATCGCGTGTGGAACTTCCCTCGCACCCCTGGAATCCACGTACCCAGCCAATTCGTGTGTGAAACTTCCTGCGCACCCCGAAATACACGCACACGTTATTTTTCAGTCAGCGGGTGTCCGTGTTTGTGGGTACTCCTTTGCACGTCATTTGTCCTGGAGGGCCACAATATAGGACATTCATCATAGCTGTATATAGGTGCTATTTGTTGGCGCACCTTTTGGCGCACATTTTTTACAGGCGCAGGGACGCTACCTCCTGCTTTCTTTTGGCGGTCGTGTTTGTGCCTGTGCGCTGATTTGACCGTGCGCTGTTTTGCCCTATTCGATTCCATGAATACGTGTTGTAGGCGAGCGTGTGGGTGTTCCGCGCACTTGCACCCTGTACTTCCCCCGTGACGCCCACATTTTGGCAAGTTGTTCCCCATTCCGAGTGTTACGCCCCGTGTTCCACCTACTTTTGTTGCGTGCGCCGCGCTATGTGCGATTTTCACTGTGGCCTGTGAGATTTTCGCTGTGACCTGGCACACCCTGTTAGATGGCCTGTGCTCCAACATGCGCTGCGCACTTTTTTAGCGCACATCAGATGTTTTTTTCGCGTACGCCCTTCCATGAATCGATGTGCGCTGCTTTTCGTGCGATTTTCGCACTTGCACTGCGATTCGCACGTTTTTTCCCACTTGCGCCGCGCTAATTATTCCATGAATCGGCCTGCTAGAGTATGCAGAAATGCTTCATAGGAGTTGTATAGGTATTCTTGAGGAAAATCTGAAATAAGTCTTAAAGGGAAGACTGCGTTTTAGCATGTTTCATGCAGATTGCAGTCCATATGATTTTATGTTGACTCTTAAGGAAAACAATATTTCTTATGTTGCTTTGATGTGCACACTTGCACAGTTTAACAAGTTTAACTCCACAATGCTACTGACAGAGAAGAAAAATATGTGGAGATAAAATTGTGTGATGTTTTAGACGGTCATGTTATGCCTTTAGAGTTGGATAAGAGAGCAAAAGCTAGATAATTCAATTTCTAAAACAGCAGGTCTCAAAGGAGTTTTAAAATTTTGCATCAATGAACGGTTAATGTTGAAGAGTAACTTGAATTTAGGAATTGGTCTAGTCAATGGCACATGGGAAGAAAAATATACAAGGTTTATTTTTAATAAACTTTGATGAAATAAAAGTGACAGCTGACATGACTTGCATTGAAGAATATAATACGTTGAGTGTACTGTATAATCCTCACCTGCACCTGCAAAGTATTCATCTAGAAAACATAATGAGTCATTGAGACCGCATTCAAATTAAATCAGTCCTTGTAAGACTATAAAACAACATAATTTAACAGAGTTGGAGAGTTGTTCAACTATAACATGCTCTCATTGCAGATTTAGTAATGAAACAGGAGTTGAATGCAATTGTAGTGCAACTTAGAGTATGTTGTTTGAAATGACTCCATTGATGCAAAAAATAGCTTCTGCAGCTATGTGTGGAACTTTCATTTCCCAAAATATCTGCAGATGACCAACCACACAGGAAATCAACAACGTGTATTTCAAAATACACAGGAAAATAGTCAAGAATGTTTAATGACTGTCTTTGATTTACTAGTGAAGGTAGTGTATGTGCATATCCTGGATCGGAAAAGTGTAATTCTTTCTGATTGTGTGCCTAAAGCATTTCATGACATGCAATGCAGTGACTGTGGCTGTAGTTTACAATCAACCCTGCAAAATCTAGTGTTTGTTTAATAAAAATGTATTGATTATGTTTCAAAGATACAGTGTAGATGATAGGAAAATGAACACGTCAATGATGAATTTTAAATGTGGTCAAGTTCCTGTTAGTAAGAAAACTTTTAAAGCATGTGCAATTATTTTTCATGAAGGGACATCCATTGAATTTGGACATTTCATGACATGGGTGCAAAAATAAGTAAATTGGCGTGTTTTTAATGACTCTATAGTCACACACCAAGCTAGATTGCCAAAGCGTTTAAAAAATTAATACTTAATGTTGATGGAACCAAAGTTTTTAAATAAATGTATAATATGCTTTGTGAATATAAACACATAAAATAGAAGTACAAAATAAATGTAAAAGTCATATTCTGATGAGTATATCAATTAAAAGAGAAAATAGCATTCTAAAATCGTTTACTTCTGTTTTATTGTGTCAAACTTTGCATATTTTAATATGTAAAAGTGTTCCCTATAGATCTAATTTACATGAATGGTTTATGTACATTATTTTGAGTGTGAGGGAGTGTAGAAAGTCATGACTGTTTACATATGAAACAAGTAAACTGTAGGTTGTAGATACAAAACCATATAGTACAATGTTTGAAAAATTAATAAACTGTAACTACTGATAAGAGTTTTAGGGAACAATTTAGGTATACTGTGTTTGCTTATTATGTGTATAGCTGGTGAAAATAGGTATGTACACAACATTTTTTAAAAGGTATTCTAAATGAAATGAAATATGTAAATACCTTACGGAACGGGTTTGTTTGTTAAATTTATACATAACTCCTGTATGCAGTGTGAAGTTTTCAGAAAATTCTTCCAATTTACTCAGTCATTAAACAGTGCAAGATTTTATGGTTGGTTTAAGTAAATTGCCTTTAGCTTCTTAGGTATGAAGGTGGCCAAAAAAGAACGCACACCAAATTATGAAAGAAGTTATCAAATGGCAATGTGGATATAATTTTTATAATTTAGAATGTATCTTTTTATATTTAAAAAAGTATTGCACAATGCGTACAACTATCAGTGCCAATAGAAGTTTAAACAAGAACTCTTAGTTTTAAGACTTTTAAATATGATGTGCACATTAAAAAATTACATTATCTTCTTCTCATTTGTGTAGGTGGCCATACAAAGGACACACACAGATTTTATAACAAGTATGGAAATGACATTTTTAGGGTATTATTGTAGATTTTACTAAGTGTTAATTTGTTTGCAGACAAAAGTTTTTATTGTCTCCCTATTATGTGAAATATAGGTATAACTATAGTTTAAAAAGATGAATACTCAAAATAATGTTACACTGTTGGCATGCCTTCATTTATTTATTTGTAAAACTGAAGACATAGTTTGTTGTATGTCTTGGTTTACTGGTTAAGTTTGCATAAATTAATCAGTGAATTTGTCATCATTTAAGACATTTGTCATCATTTAATATTAAGTAAGGTTTGTACGGTGTTTTAACATATCTTCATTGTATTGAAATGGCTTTATTCGTTTGCAAACTGTTGATGTTGTTGGCAAATCGTTTTAGAATTTGCTGATGCAAAACACAGTTTGTAGTTACCTAATGCTTAGTATAGTTGAAGTGATAATATTGCAGCTCTTACTTTTTAAAAGTGTTTTATGAAGGGTGTTTTTTGTTACAATGTTCATTTTACAAAAGCATTTACATTTTTATTTTACATCTTATCATATACATATACTTGTAGAAAGTGAGATAGGCTATAATTTGTATATGTATATATAATAATTGTTAAATAATTAAAATAACTGAAGAGAGATATTTTTCTCTCCAATGAGAAGTGTTTTTTTCCTCTATCGTATGATTAATGAGCACAACCTGTTAATGGTTCTGTACTGGGAATACAAACAGTATTAACTTGGTCCCATTATGAAACCAAAAAAAACAAACAATTTTGTTTTCATTTTGTTATGGACTGCATTGCATTTTGTTTCAGAGTTACTAATATGGACGAAGAAAAGAAAATGAATAAAGGAATTTGTTAAGTTATTTGATCAATATGATATATAAATCTATATTGAAGATATGTACAGGCACAGAGTTGTATATTTTATGTATTATATTTTGTAGCCGCAGCTACAGCATCAGCCATTGAATTGCAGGATTTTGCATATGCGGCTAAAGCGAGCAACGAGTGTAGTGCTTTTATTTTTGGCTAAACTGCTTCACCTTTTGGCAGTGTAACTGTGGCTACAAACAAACAATAGGGGATCTTGATTACAGCAACACCACAAAATAAATTACAATAGATATTGTAATATATTTTTGCAGTCAGTGTGAAATTTTGTGTCAAACCCATCCTATCTTTCCTGCAGAACCAGTATTGTTAGAACTATCTTTGCTCTGACCCTTTTCTCATCTGAACAAGTCGAGTTTCCATATCAGGTGGGTCACCCTGATCCAGTGACTGTAAAATCCCTGTGTGGTATTTGCTTCTTTATAGTCATCCCCTAGTGTCAGCAAACCCATTTGACATTTTCAAAAGTGCATTTCTGTTTTCCCTTCTCGCGCCTATTTTTTAAAAAACAACCTTTACTAAAACCGGTACCCAACATCTATAGCTATCCATAGAATCCAAAACTGCACTGCAAACCAGTGCAATTTTCCCAATATCGCGCAATGAAAAGTTTGCAGCGATTTTAAAACTCTGAAAGGGTTACATGTGTAAAATAGCTTTTAACTGCTTCCGACTTGGACCTTAAGATCTCGATTGTTTTCTGCTGACCAAATCATTGCTTGTGCTTGTGTGCAACTGTTCAAAGTGGCTCCCATAGGAATCTATAACAATTTCAGTATTTTTGACCATATTTGTTGTTTTTAGCCAGTCCATTCTAAAGACAATCTTGAAAACCAGTCTGACAGCTGAAAAGTCAATTCCGTTTTTCTCTTGTATTTGCTGGGGGAAAGTGGGACTGATATTCAGTTTTATTTGTGCCATTCCTGAATACCTGCTCTCTCCTCCCATCTCTTTACATTGCTTATTGGGGGTTGAGGGGTGTTGCAGGGGGAACATCTAACCATAGTGCTATCTGATCTGAAACCAACACAAACATATTATTTTCTGTGCTGCATTTGTTTTGATCATTACTTACTCCACCGTGTATTAAAGATATTATTCAGTGTTCTGTCACCCCATTGGTGATTGTTGTTTATATTGTGATTAAATCTTAAATACATAAATAAAAATGTACATTTTCAAACCAGCCTGATTCCTGGTTCAGTGTGAACGGTGGGGTGGGGGGGTTCCAGGAGAAGGGTGTGATATGAGTGGTATATCGTTCAGAATATTGAACTTATAGACGAAAATAAATAAGGATTTCAGTTATGCACTTCATGCTGGGCTTTGTCTTGGGTGTGTGCCAGATTGAAATCACTCACACATAGCAATAATGAAGAACAGGGAAGAGAATGGGTATGATATTTGGTGTTTTAGCAAATATTTTTTTAAAATATTTTTTTACCTCAGTATATTCTCTCAGGAATTTACTGAAAAATTATTATGAAATTACCTACGATTACCACAGAAATTGCAAGCTAAATTCCTGCTTGAACATCATGCATGCTGGCAGGTTCTCATTTTTGAAAAGCCTTAGTTGCTGCAAATCACCATAGGAGTTACAGAAATGACATTGGTGCTAGGGAGCACCCTATTCTCCACCACATGTTAAACAAAGCTGCTTGATGGATTTTCTCCACACATCCAAAAGGCACATCTGCACCACTTTGTGCCCAACTTGTTTTGAATTTGAACAAAGTCCATAAAGTGGTCTGGGCTATGCAAAATGTGGAAAACACACCATTTGTCAAAGATTTTCAATGTTTAAACTATTGCATGAATTTGTACCAAACATTCCATATTTGGGGGACTTTGGTCAGTTAACATCTTGGAAAATGTTATACAAATACGATAGATGAGTAAAAGGTTTCTAGAAACAGATTTTTTTCACATCAATTGATTTTAGGTTTAGCCTTAATAATAATGTTTAATATTTAACCTCTCATGTGATCATCCTTAGTTACTGTTCTGAATGGATTCCAGTTTCTTCTTCCTTAGGATTTTGGTCAGGACGTTATTCTAAGTTTGCTTTAACAATTGGTTCAGAAGACTTTTCAATCTATTGAAAGGCTGATCTGGGAGCACCGGCTGATGTGTACCAAGTGTTCTTTTGCCTTAACCCCTTTCTGGATTTGATATATATATATATATATATATCCTTTTTCTTCACACTGATGGAATCAGGCAAAACCGAGCAGCACTCTTCACTTCTCCCGAAAAAATAGTCCGGACATCCAGTTCAAAATTAAAATGCAGTCTTTATTAGTGCCTTGCAGAACGGCACAACCAAATTAAAAAGCCGTTAACATAAGGCTCCCCCAAAGTGCAAGAATAGTGTGCGCGTTGGGAACGTTAACGCGTTTCGCGGCTTTCCCTGCCGCTTGATCACAACAATTCGTCCCCTTGGAACCATAGAGTTTAAAAAACAGTGGTGCAGAGCAAGACGGCGACCATTACCGCCAAAATGGAAGAGGGACTCCACTGGAAAACAAACCCAACCGGAGCGAGTCAAAGGCGGACATGTTTAACTGTTGAAGCCACTGTACTGGCGGAACCACAGCCAAATAGAAATAACTACTCTTATCCCCCTAGGTATTTCATGTACATATACTTTCTATATAGATTTTCCCATAATGGACTCACCATAACTCGCCCCTCATGATGAGTGCTTGTCATTAGAGTCCCTCTATGCCATGTGTGAGCTTCAATACCTCTTAACTATTAATCGTACGTCCCGTGCAATCCTTGGAACGTCGAATGAGCATATGCTTTGTGGACAAGTCCTCAATACTGCAGTTAGTTTGTTCGCGCAATCAATGCCACTTGTGATTAAATGAATGCCAAACCATCACAGAAAAACGCATTGTAGTGATTGTATTGATGGAACATAGGTCACTTTTGGGATTATCCTGGATGGTGCATAGTACATACTGTATGCCGCCCCCATATGGGAACTCCCTTTCTGTTGCTGAAATTCAAAAGTGTTCAACAATATTGGATATCCCCGTGATCATCAAGATACATTGGTCATTTTACAAGTGTAGTGCGCCAATGCCTATTGAAATGTATTAACCACTTTTGAATGCCTTGTATGGCTAGCATGGTCCAATACATCAGTTAAGTGTATCAAACATTATAAAGTGCCTAGTGCATAACTATTAGATGATAAAATGTACCAGTTCCTGTATAGTGCGAAATGCATAGATCTAAAATTCGGAACTTAACACTTTTAATAAAATGCGTCAATCCAAATCACGTGCACCACTCGTTTGTCCAATGCATAGTGCAGCAAAGTAATACTAAAATTGAAATTCATTGTTGTACGGTGCATAGTATATAGAACTGCAAAGGGGGGACTTCGCTCATTTCATCAGGACCCTATCCTGTCAACTCCTCAACCTTCGAACATGGCAGAAATTTCCACAAACTCTGCATCAACTGTTAAAATAAACTCTAATATACAAAAATATATATAAAAATTGTGTACAATAACAATCAATGTAAACGTGTTGGTGCACAGACAATCACCTATTGAGTTAAAAACATATATGTGTATATGTGCTGACAAACAAGTTAAAACCATGTTAAAATACAGACTTTGAGCATCTCTCACTATTTGCGGACTAGATAGTTCCAACAATTTGTTGTCTTTCTCAATTCTCGATGTTTGCTGGAAGATTATAAGTTGGGAAGAACCAAGGAAACCACGGGAAAAGGAACCATACGGGGAACAGGAAAGAGAGGGAATAAGGATTAATATCTAACACTTAACAATCATTGTCCTAGAAATGTTTAGACTTCCTCATCTATGTTGTGTCCGTTTGGAAATTTACTTTCGAAATCCAATATGCAGCGAGTCTCTTTTTGTCTCAGAATCTTTTCTTTATCTCCTCCTCTTGGTCCCGTTTCAATTCTATGTATGCCAAAAAACCCAAAACTATTCATAGCCTTTTCATGATATTCTGCAAAATTTTTAGCCATTGGGTAATTGGCATTGTTGTTCACAATTGCTCTTACATGTTGTTGAATACGTGTTTTGAGTTTACATTTGGTGCTTCCTACATACCACTTGTTGCACGCAAAGGACAGCACATAAACAACGTATTCCGTTTCACAGGTGATTTTTCCTGATACGGGAACCAATTGACCAGTGATCGGATGTTTAAAAGAGCCTTGTGTTTTGGCATACTTGCAGATGTTACACCGGGTACATTTGAAAAAACCCTCTTTTTTGTTGTTAACTAGCCAGCTCATCTCTCTGCTGTCCTCTTCCTTAGTAATATAACTTTGAACCAAGACATCTCTTATCGATCTATTTCTTCTAAAGGTTATCTGTGGATTGTTATGGAAGTTTTTATTGAGATCCTGATCCGCCATGAGGATTCTCCAATGATTGGTTAAGATCCGTCTAATCTTGGGTGCTTGAGTGTCAAAGATTAGAATAAGTTGTGTACTGTCTTTCTCCATGTTTTTCCTCTCATTGTATTCGGTTCCTGCTATGAGCTTCGAGCGTTCCTTAGCTCTTGCTTTTAGGTATGCCCCCTCCACAACTCTCCTTGGATATTGTTGTTTGGAAAAACCTTGCGCGGTGATTCTGCTCTCCATATCATAGGTTTTCAGTGTGCTATTGTTTCTTCGTAGCCGGATGAATTCTCCATAGGGGACATTCCATATCAGATTTTTTGGATGTCCACTGTGTGCGTGGAGTGGTGAGTTAGTCCCTGTGGTTTTTCTGTGTAGTTCACTGGTGAGTTTGTTGTCTACTATTCTCACATTGACGTCGAGGAATGTAATCAGAGTACGACTGTGTGTTTCAGTGAACCGGAGATTGTTTTCATTGATGTTGAGATACTTAACAAACTCCATCCATCCTTGTTCGGTCCCTTTCCATATTATGAAGAGATCATCGTTATATCTCAACCAGAGAATGATGTTGTCTGTATATTTTTGGTTCATCTCCGTCCACACCTCCCTTTCTTCCCAGGCGCCCATTGTCAAATTGGCATAGGACGGCGCAAAGGTAGTGCCCATAGCGGTTCCTTGTAACTGTTTGAAATATTCGTTATTGAATAGGAAGATATTATTAGTTAGGCATAGGTCTATCATTGACAGTACCATTTGTGTATGCTCCAGATAATTGAGAGATCGAGTTTGTAAGAAGTGTTGGCATGCCTGCTTTCCATATTCGTGGCCGATCGAGGTGTACAATGAAACCACGTCCATGCTTGCTAACAAATAATCTTTCTCCAGGGAATGTCCTCGATTCTAGATAGAAAATCAGTAGTGTCTCTGAGGTACGATGGTAATGTCGAGACAAATGGAAACAGGACCTCATCTATGTACTTAGACATGTTTTCCAGAGCAGATCCTATCAAACAGACAATCGGTCTTCCTGGGGGCTTTTTCATGTTTTTGTGTACCTTGGGGAGGAAATAAATAGTTGGTGTAATAGAGTTAGTGGTTGTTAGGAATTTGCAACTTTCTTCAGACAGAAGGCCTATTGCTCCCCATTCTGTAAGTGACGTCCTGATTTTGCATTCAAGTTATTTGATGGGATTGTGAGCAATTTTCATGTAACATTGGTTATCATTAAGCTGTTTGTAGGCTTCTCGTACATAGTCCTCCCTATTCTGCAGGACTATGTTGCGTCCCTTATCCGAGGGTTTAATGATGCAGTTTTTTAATTCATGCAACTCTTGCAATGCCTGTCTGTCTGTGAATGATAGATTATCATTACAGATATTTTTCTGTTCCTTTCTTCTGAGTTTTTTCAGATCTTCAATCACTAAACTTTGAAATGCCTCTATGTTATTGCCAAGGTTTGCCACGGGATTAAATTTGGACATAGGTTTCAATTGGCTTTTGGGTGTCCAGTCTGTTCTGATGTCTAACTCTTGTAGAACTACGGGTTCACCTTGATCTCCCACGGATATGCCTCTCTCCAGGTCAACCAGGTCTGTCAAAGCGGTTAACTCCTTGATTTGAACCTCAGCATGTCCCGTTTGTTTTTCTCTTTTGCGTTTTTTATACTGATTTGTAGCGAAGAATTTCTTTAAACGAATTTTGCGTATATATTTGTCAAAGTCAATTCTTGTCTGTACATAATCATTTTTTGCCTTTGGGCAAAAGTTTAAGCCTAGATTAAGTACTTTTGTCTGGTTGGGGGTGAGAATATGATCTGATAAATTGATGATTCTTAGTTTTGTATCTTCCCCATCTGTTTGTTCCGTTATTTTCCAGAGCGCAGCGATCTGGCCGGGGTACTGTTCGTTGCATTGCCTGCCCCTCTTCCCCCTCCTCGTGGTTTGCTGCCGCCTCTGCCTCTTCCTTGACTTTGGTTTGTTCTTTCTGCCGTCTTGGTGTAGTAAACGCATTTCGTCTAAAAAATTCATACGAACATGCGGTTCATCAGTTTCACTACTTGTCAGATCCGATTCTGAGGTTAGTGCATTATCGCTGAGTTCCTCTTCATTTGTTTCGGTTGAACTAGCCGGCCTGGATAGGGATGCCTGTCTCATCTAGTAAAATCTATTCGCAAATGTATAGACTCTTCCTCTCTCATAGTCTTCTTTATCTCTTAGAAACGTTCTCTGTTTCCTTTGCTTTATTTCTTCCTCGTATTCAATGAGACTTTTCTCCATACTCTTCCCCAACCTCTTAACTTTTTCGGTCTCAGGTACCTTTTTCAGTTTTTTTTCTATTTCGGTAATCTTTTCCAATGTCTTAATGCAGTCCGCACCAGCATACTTCACCAGCAACTGCAAAAACGTTTTTGAACATCCATTCGTTGCAACGCTCCATTCTTGTAGCATCATAGGGTCTAATTCTTCAAAGGAAGGGATGGTTAGGATTCTTAAACCCCGTGGGATTCTGCCTACTTCAATGTAGTTCTGGAGTGAGTGCTCCTCCCACCACTTGCTCAACTCCCTGCGTTGCAATTTTTCCAATTCTTTCAAAAGACCCAGTTCGCTATCACTTTTCGGTGCCGTTGCGGCTGGTTTGCTGGTATTGCTGGTTTGTAGAGTCTCATTGAACAGTGTTGCGGCTTGTGCCTTTCTGATTGCCTCTCTATTACTTTGGGAGTTGGCCATTCTTCTTGCAAGGTTAGCAGACAAATTCTATCTGAGGTCCGGCACTTGCAGTGTCCAGCTCAGGAAAATCAATCCACTTGAGCAGCACACTGTTTGAGATGTGAAACACATAAAACACAGTATTTATATATCTGTGTAGGTAGTGGGCTGGTGGAAAGGTCGTGATTATATATATATATTCAGTAAAAAAACTTTGTTAAAGGGACGTTATGGTTAAGTTGCGCTACTAAAAACCTATGAAATTCAGTGAAAATATTTTGTTAAAGGGACGTTATGGTTCCAAGTAAAACCGAAAAACCCTTGAAATTCGCCAGTTAAGCTAAGCAACCACTCGCGCAACCACCGTGCACTGCTAAGACTAACACCCAGGACATCAAAGATGACATCACAAATGTCATTGATGACATCACTGATGACATTACATGTGCATGTACTTCTCATGAAATATGTGTAGAAGGGATTCTTATTATGTTGCGAAAAAAGTGTCAAGAATCATTGCAAGAAATATACCGTAATAAGTGCATTGAACGATTCATTCATATAAATAGCATCCTATTATGGTTTTCTATCTAGTATACTAAGCTACTCATACAGAAACATAACATTGTGTGCAGCGTACAAGATGAAGGTATGATATTCGTAATGTTCATATGTTGAATAATGAAATGATAATTGTTTTCTTAATAGATTTTTGTGTACTGTGAAATATGTAATAAGTAGCTAATAAAACCCATGTATTACATAATTGCATTCCTATAGACAAAACACAAAGACACAAGAACACATACCAATATGGGTATATACAGGGAAAGTGAAGTTAGCAAAAAAGCACAAGTAGTAGCAGAAACAATTCATAACTTAACTGATTAGTTTCATGCAAATAAATGATTGCTCTGTTTCAAAGCTGCTATTTACCCTATGTATATGTATCACTTGATGTGATTGGACCCTAAGGAAAGTAGTGTGAGTACAATGTATACAAATATGACCATATACAGGGAAAGTACAGCCATAAAAAAACAACAGAACTATCAGAAAGTGCTCATAAATCTAGTGATTATCTTTATGCACAAAAAGGATTGCTGTCTTTCAAGCTTGTGTTTTCCCATATGTATATGTTTCATATGATGTGACTGTACTCTAAGGGAATTACTTTAAGAACCTACTAGAAGGATATGTCTACAAATAAAATAAAATTCTTAGTTTCTGACTGTTACTGAAGAAGACCATGTGGCCTAGATATGTCAGCAAAAGAACAAATTGTGAGCCAGACATGTGATGTCATCAGTGATGTCATCAATGACATTTGTGATGTCATCTTTGATGTCCTGGGTGTTAGTCTTAGCAGTGCATGGTGGTGGCGCGAGTTATGGTTGCTTAGCTTACCATAACTGGCGAATTTCAAGGGTTTTTCGGTTTTACTTGGAACCATAACGTCCCTTTAACAAAGTTTTTTCACTGAATTTCATAGGTTTTTAGTAGCGCAACTTAACCATAACGTCCCTTTAACAAAGTTTTTTTACTGAGTTTCATAGGTTTTTAGTAGCACAACTTAACCATAACATCCCTTTAACAAAGTTTTTTTACTGAATTTCATAGGTTTTTATTAGCGCAACTTAACCATAACGTCCCTTTAACAAAGTTTTTTACTGAATTTCATAGTTTTTTAGTAGCACAACTTAACAATAATAACTTTGACTTTATGTACATATAATATGGAACATAGTGAACCCTTTATACTGAATTTGACTGTCCGCAAACATGTTTGGACAACAGTAACACCACCTAAAAACTCTGGGGAGGTATGTGTAATAGTTATATCATAACATAGGAACATTTAACAAATTCACAAAGCAGCACACATACAAAGTATATGTAGTAATACTTAAAAAATGTTACCCATATATGTAACACACTAACCATTCATGTAAATACAATATGTTTTAAAATGGAATATACCAAAAGAAGATAAAGTGGCTTCCACCATAATTACCTCACAGACGCTCCACAACCAACAGCAAGACCAGACGTATACACTACTGATTACATATCTCAACAGATATAGTAAGTGCACTTCTTTTTACTCATATATTTCTAAACTTTCTATATTAGAAAAAAAAAAACATATTACTTTTTTGTTTTCTCACAGAAATGTGTAGTACTCTCGACTGGCTAGAGGAGCATTTGCCACGAGAGGAAATGTTAGAAAATAGTCCACCTAATGCTACACACTTTACTATATAAACCAATTAATAAATATTATTTTGTATACATTTAACATATACATTTTTCTTAATTACAGACCATAGAAAAATTCCAAGCATCTCACAACAACAATCAGAGGATATCACTCTACAGCAGATTAATCAAAAAATGGACGACCTTATGCAAAATTGTATGGATTTGAAAAACTTTGTGGAAAATTATGTGAAACCCCCAACAGCACACCATTGTCCAACCTGCACTTGTCCCCCCTCACCCTATCCCACACAGTTAACCCCAAACCGTGTCTATGGACCAAAGCGTTTCGATGAGATTTCCTTCCCTTCTTCACCTGATCCCAGTTATCTAGAAATCCCTATTTCTCCTGTTTTTGTTTCCGTTTCTGCTCCACCTTCCCAGTCATAATTGTATATATATATGAAATAAAGTTACTTTTCTTATATTGTGTTGTAATTACTTTCAGTTCCTTGTGATAAAACCAATTTAGGTGTCCACGGACACCGCGGTTGTTCGGAAATGTTCGCAAAGAAACGAAAATGTAACTGTCCTGAGGACACTACATCTGTCCGTAATGTTCTCATGCAAGTTCAAAATGTTCTAAGAACACTCATAGTCTCCTGAAATGTTCGTAAAGAAACAAAAATTAAAGTGTTCTAAAGAACACTATATCTGTCCGTAATGTTCGCTATCAACTTAAAACTGTCCTAAGAACACAATTGGTGTCCTGAAATGTTCGTAAATAAACGAAAATGATGTGTCCTGAACAACAGTACAACTGTTCATAGTGTTCGCTACCCAATTGAAAGTGTTCTAAGAACACAATTGGTGTCCTGAAATGTTCGTACATAAACTAAATTACACATGTCTGAAGAACACTATATCTGTCCTTACTGTTCGCTAGCAAGTTTAAACTGTTCTAAGAACACACGCGGTGTCCTGAAATGTTCGTTTCAAGTGTGACGCACTTTTAATTACTTCAGAACCCGAACAGTGTCCGTAGGACATCAATGCGCATGCGCTAACCAATCTCCGTGCACTTGGTGTCCTGCGGACAGACGCTTCTTTCATACCGCGGCCACGCTCATCGTGTGTCCTGAAATGCGGACACTGTTCGTGTCCCCGAACAATTTAAAAGTACATTTTCAGTTAATCCATAATATTTTTCAATAAAATCTCACCATGCCACAAGTCCCACATAGCAATATTGAGTTTCTACATACCTTTTGAAACTTTCCGATCCTTTTTTTGTGTTCGATCTGTCCGCGCACAGTGCGCATGTCCGCGGACCGCGCACAAGCACCCTATAAAAGACCACGCCCAAGAGCTTATTCCCATTGTGTTTCTGGCTATTCTTCAGAACACAGTGATTTTTGCTGCCACCTGCAGACTACACCATCATCGACATGGCATCCTTGGCTGCTGAACTGCAACTTGGTGCTGCACCTACTTCAGCACCACCACCACCCCCTCCACCACCACCACCTCCCCAAGGGCCTGAAGAGGGGAACAGGACTGAGGATGCGGAGGAGGAAGAAGAGGATGATGAGAATGAGGTAGAGGAAATTCCTATTACCCGCACTAGGCGTGAGTCTTGGGTGTGGCGGTTATTTACCATTCATGGGAATGGTCCTAAGGCTCGTGCGAACCATGTTACCTGCAATGAGTGCAAAATGATACTCAGTCGCGGGAAGCACGGTAACTACAGCTTTGGGACCACTACTATGAAGCGACACCTGAGGTCATTTCACTCTGGGGCTATTCGCAGGGTTGTACCTTGCGAAGAACGTAGCAGGTTGATTTCCTTTACTTCATCCTCTGTTTCTGATCCTGTCACCACAAGGACCACCTCTGTGGGACAGCGTCTTTCTCAAGCTGCCTCACAGGCCATACAGAATGCTGATGACCCTTACCTTTCGAGGGTCACAGTTGTATGTATGTACTGTGACACAGTACTCTGCAGGGGGAGCGACTTTGGAGTGCTTTTGAGACTATCGTCTCAGAGCACGAGAAGACCTGCTCACTACCCAAATAAAACCCACTCTACATCTTCCTCTCTCAGCTCGCCCTTTCTTATCCCTGTGGTTGGTGTCCCTCCCTTTTACCCTCCTTTACCCTCCTCTCCTAGTGTGTCATATCTGAAAAACCAAAAAATACAAAATTACAAAAATAAAAAAAAAATAAGGCTCTTTTCAGAGCCGCCTTTCCCAGTTAAAAAATAGAAGTGAAAATAAATGAAGCAGGGCTCTTTGTATTTTTTAGAAGTCCGCGGACAGTTCGCGAACATTAAAAAAATTGGGTTGCTACTCCATCACAAACATTGTAATTTTCTCTGGAAAGAAGTGGTGGCTCTGAAAAGAGCCTTTGGGTGGTGTTTGTAAGTCAAAAATTGTAAATGCTTAACATCTACTTCAAAATCGTTGTTGTAATTCCAAAAAAGGTTGCAATGCATTTTGTACATTTCTCAGAAAAATCTGATTGCCAGCATAAGTAAGATGGACTCCATCTCTGCGAAAAATGTATGTACTACAAAACATAATATTTTCATTGTGAAAAGAAGACATGCCAAAATCTCTTAGAAAGCCACAAACAGCCTTATTAACATTGTGCCTTGCTTTTTCCATTTGTGGACCAAATGAAGAAGAACAAAGCCACATTTGTCTCTGCGCAATCCATGAAAATATCACTTGAGAATTAGGAAACATGTCCATAACCTTCCTCAGTCCTTCTTTCATAGCAAATTGCAAAAATATTCCAGTCACATGTCCTAAACTGTTCCCTCCACAATGAATTACAATTATGTCTGGATGTTGCTCTGTCTCCAAAGTAGCACAGAGAGGTAGCAAGTCCAACCACTTCATTCCACGTACTCCATGCCAGTGTACTTCCACATGTGGGAATCCAAGATCTACAGCTACTCCACAGCTTTCTGCATGCACCTTCAACCAATGTATCCACGAATCTCCTAAAATCCAAACAATCTGTTTTCTGAAACACACAGCCATAGCTATCTTTTGTTCTCTCAGCAAAAAGAGTATCTGAGAAAATCTCTCCTGGCACAACACACCCACCAAACTTTCCTGACCAATCCCTTTCAGTGCTTATTCTCATTTGCATGACTTCTGAACCCAAAAATCCCCGGATGTAACTCCCGATGTCCGCGAACTACCGCCATGTCCGCGGACATATCGTAACATGAACAGCCCTTCTACCATTTCCACTACACTCTCTCTGCCATTCCCTCATTGGATGTACCTCAAAAATCACATGACCACGCACCAATCACATTCAAGACCTCTACCTCTAACTGCATCATCATAGATCAGCACTGCAAATGTACTCTGAATCTCTCTGAGTACAAGTGTCATATCATTGACAAGCAGCATCTACCAGAAATACTGTACAAGTCTTCAATATTTCTACTTGCAGCTCCATGCATATCCATATGCATGCACACAAACTTCAGGTATGCATATTTTCTGTATAGTAGATGACATAGCTCTCAACCATTTTTGTTTTACAGGCGGGTGAAATCACCCGATTTTGTTTTTGGCGGGTGAGACGCCCATTGGAATGAATGGGCGTGCAGGAGGCTTGGCGGGTGAGTCTGCCCTTTACAAGGCGTGTGACACCCGCCAAAAGCGTGTGAGTTGAGAGCTATGGTAGATGAACACATTTTCAAACAGACATTTACCTTGTAAAATCTGTAAAATGAATTTACTGTACTTTTTTCAATTTCCTAAAATCAACTATCACTTATACACCTTTATACTTTTTACTTTCTTTATACACACACACTCAAATCATGTTAAACTAACATTTTTTAAATGAAATATATAGACTACATATATTCAAACAAAATTGCATGCAAACACAATCTATGTTTAAACCTTTATAAAAATACTTATACAATTTCATGTTTTTTGTTTTTATTTATTTATTTACTTAATTACTTTAAATTAGACATGACATTGAGGCGCTATTAACTAGAACAGTTTACTTACAGAAATAGTGGTATTCACTAATATATTATAAATTTCACAAGACATAGTAAAGATATTTTATTTTTGCTACAGTTAGTCATTCGATACAATTTGTTCATTAAGAACATATCATATGTACTGAACTGATGCAATGTATCTTATGTACATAAATTAGTTTAATTGTTTTACAGAAGGCACTGAGGATTTCAATTAAAAAAATCAATATCTAAATTAAAAACAGTGCTATATACAAACAAAGTTACTAATTTGAAGCTTTTACAGTTGCAGTGAAGACCAGTTTCCTGAAAAGAAGCAGCCGAATTCGAAGAAGAAAGAAAAACTAAGAAGTTACCTGTTAATTTAAAAAAAAAAAGTAAGTAAAATATCACCATAATATTTATATTATTAATCAAATATACTATAACATCAATACGAGCTATTTTGGTTTCTTAAAATAGAGATTTTGTACCATTTTGTCCCAAAATTTCCATGTCTTAAACAGCGATTTACAACCAGAATGGCCCACAAATTTCTATTTTTGGACACACAAATTAGCCAACTGAACCAGTACAATTTTCATATTATAGAACAAACAACTGTTTTAATTGTATACATTAGATTTACTATTTGTACTTTTCCACACCACTAGCTTACTTTTTTTTTGTCATCTGAACCCCAGTTTAGTAACACATAAATTCAAGAATACCTATCCCTACTAGTTTTAGTTCCCAATGCACAATCACACACCATTACATACATCTTTATCATCTTACTCAAACACTCATGCACACAGCACACATACATTCCAGAACACCCCAACCCCTATCTTCTTTATTTTTTTCAACAGACCCTAAAGAATGCCTACCAAAAGACAACTCCGTAGAAAGCAACGCAAAATTAGAACAAATGAAAATAAAGGTGTCCAACATAAGCATCCATCTCTAGCAGAATTTGTAAAAAAAGTTGAAACAAAACAGCTAATACAATCATTTAGTGAAACACAAGAAGTTTCAAGTACAACAACTTCGCTTCCTCTATCAAAATGTAAAACAAACCAAAAAACAATTAACAGAAAATCAGCTATCAGTACAGATAAAACTACTTCTTCAAATTTTAATATAGTGCAAAGTAAGCATACCAAGAAAAGTATTTTAGCCAAAATATACCGTCACAAAGTCCTTCAAAATCTTATAAAAACAGGAGAGAAATCAGGTTCAAAGCTTAAAACCTATTGTAGGAAATTAATCTTAGAAGCATTGATGGACAGTGCAATTCTTCTCAAAAGAAATTTATTTATTTTACTGTTAAACAAAATGAAACCACTAACAAAACTAATAACTAAATTACAAAAAAAGACTTCTCAATAAGCGAAATGTCAACAGAAAGAACTTCTTAAGTATCTGCGGAGGTGAATGGAATCACACTACGAGCACAGAACCATATTTTAATGAAGAAGCGTACAAACAAAAGCAAACTAATACAATTGCCTTAAATAGCAGTGGTCGAGGTTATGAAAAAGTGAATAATACCATAATGGAACAAGAAGTACTCCTTACAAAAATATGCCCTGCAAACTTAGAATTACCCCTCCATTCTACTGAATTAGAAAGTCTAGTGTACAAATGGCCATGCACGTCAATGTGTAACATTCCCAAACAATTTTTCAAATCTTTACACCAATTCCTCAATAAATATGTAAAAAGCAAAGACAAAATCAAAATTAAATTACTGCAAAATATAGATACCTGTCCAGTGCGCAAGTAGACAGGACTACAAGGACATTCATTGGCCTGCATTACAGGACCTACTTGTAAAACCACTTTCCATGATATCAAAAGGATATCAACACATCATTCAACTATAAGACATCTAGTCTATAAACTGTACTATGCTAAAAGTCCTGCTTTAGCACTAGCAAAGTTAAATACCATCCTTCTACATGGTACAGCAAAAGACCTACTTGAAGAAATTCACTATATCCAGAAAAAATATTTTGGAAGTGAAAGCCATTTACAGAATGAAATAGCTTTAAAACAATTAAGCAACAATTCTACACATGGCAACCTTTTGCTAAACACATACAAAAAAGAAATACTAAAATTTAAAAGTACATCAGCTGAAGCACCAAACCATGTATGTGTATGTTGCCGTAGAATTTTTTATAAAAGTAACACAAAAACTGTGGACATATCATACAAAATAGAAGACAATGAAGATTCTAAATGGTTTGAATTAGCTCTCTACCTTCTAGCGGAAAACAAATATGAAATAACTGAGCCCTTAATACTTTGCAGTTATTGCACTACAAAACTTGACAACAACCAAACTCCTTCACGTTCTATCACAAATAATTTGGAATTATACCCAGTACCAAAACCTCTACAACAACTTAATTTATATGAGAGCATCATAATTCAAACAGTACACCCATTTCAAGCAATAATACGCCTTCAACCAAAAACAGCAAAATTACCTCCCTCTGAATTGGTAAAAGGCATTTGTGGAAAAGTAGTTTATTTACCATTAAATCTAAAAGAAAATGTGCATACTCTAGGAGTGCAACGTCCAATGCAGCAATCTTTAATTATATTAGTAAATGGAGTACCTACAAAAGACAAAAAAATATGGCAACAGCTGGTAGATTTATATAAAGTTAGACAAGCCTTCCAATATCTTAAAGAGAATAATGAATATTACAAAGAAATTAATATTGAAGAAAACTTGAAAGATACAACTGAAATAATTCAAGAAACACAAGAAGCTGGTCAATTTGAGCTAGTAGATCCTGCTACAATATCAAATACTTTAGACCATTATACAATTCATCCTTTGCACTGTAATGACACCGTACAAGATGTACTGGAAACTTACCAAATGTGTCAAACAAAAGGATCGCCAATCAGTATATGGGAAAAAAGTATAGAAGCACATGCTTTTCCTCTACTCTTTCCTACTGGCAAAGGAGGAAGGTATGATGATAGACCTATTCAAATATCAGCTTCAGAATACCGCTCATTACGGATGTATTCTGAAGATCCCAGATTTAGACAAAATGTGGAATACATATTCCACCTACTCTTTGAAAGTGAACTAGCAACTTTATGTTACGGAGTTGCACACATATTAAAATCAGGATCACACTTTCAAAATATGACAGCTACACAATTATTAGAGAAAGTGCAACAAGAAGGATGAGGTTTTACAATCAAATATTAAAAATCTATTAGCAAATATGCGTGGTACTAAAGAGTACTGGTTTCGACGTCATGGAGATGTACGTTGTATGATCAGAAACCTTGGCCCACCCACTTGGTTTGTTACATTAAGTTGTGCAGAATATGCATGGGAAGATTTATATGATTTCCTACGCATATCAAATAAAAACAAAACAAACATAGATATTCTAACACCTGGAGAACTTTGTTCTTTGGATCCTGTTAATGTTTCAAGATATTTTCACCATCGCTTCATTGCTATGCTACTTTTTATTTGTAATAAAACTGTTCCTCCTCTTGGAGAAGTGCAACACTTCTTTTGGAGAAAAGAATACCAAGCCAGAGGGGCACCACATATCCACATGCTTTTATGGATTAAAGATGCTCCTAAATTTGGTCAAGACAGTGATGCCACTGTTTTACAGTTTATTGAAAAATATGTCACTTGTGAAATTCCACAGGAAACGACAAATAGTGATCTTCGTGCACAAATTTTACAATTTCAAAGACACAAATGTGGAAAATATTGTTCTCGCAAATACAAAAACAAAGGCAAATACTACACCAAATGCTGATTTGGTTTCCCTCGACCAGTTACAAATACAGGTCAAGTAAACAACCTCATGTCTTCAGTTAGACATAGTGTTAAAGGTAAGTCACCTAAAAATACATATTACATAAAAAGAAAAGAAGAAGAAAAATATATCAATGATTATAATGCAATCATTGCCCACTTATGGAATGCAAACATAGATGTGCAGTACGTAGACAATTCTACTGCAGTCGCACGATATGTCACAGCATACTTAACTAAAGCAGAAAAGACAGAGCTCCAAGACCTATGGAATGACCTGTCATCAGATAAAACAGTATCTCAGAAATTATACAGCTTGGGCATAAAAATGCTCACCCATAGAGAATGTGGATCTTATGAAGCAGCTGATCGTTTAACTGGTACTTCATTGTATGGTAAATCTGAAAATATAGTATGGCTAAGTCTTGGTCCAGCTAAATCTAGAGAAAGAGTTCTAAAATCATATGAAGATATAGAAACTATAGCCAAACATGATCCCAACAGCCAAGATATTTTAAAAAACAATTTATTGGACACATACTACCCAAACAGAAGTAATAGTTTGGAAAACATGTGTCTATACCAAATAGCCCAAAACTACACATACAAAAATAATATGAAACCTGATGAAAAAAAAGGTAAATATAGAGTGACAGACTGTGAAGGCAGCTTAGTTAAACTCACTAAACCAAATTTAATTAATCATATCAAATTGTCATTGAAGACTCCTCAACATAAAGAAGTATATTACATGTCCCTGCTACAACGCTTCAAACCATGGAGAAAAGAAGAACAATTACTAGATAACTATGACTCATTTGAGGATGCTTTCAAAGCAATGAAAGCACTATAACTGATGTAAACTTTACACAGTACAAAACAATGTTGCACAATGAACAGCAACATGAAGAAGAACTCCAAGCCCAACTAGATAAGGATACTCCTGACAGTAGTCAACCTTCTGTAAAAGGAAGCCAAGAACCACTGGGAGAACCACTAATAACAAATGAGGCAGAATTAGCTATGATAGAAGTAGAAAACACCATGTGTCAGTATGAAGATAAGGAAGACTTAACTATACTACAATCAAAACTAAACAATGACCAAAGTAGCATTTTTCAAGAAGTAACAAAACAAATTGCACATGGTGTAAAACATGAAAATAAAGAATGTTCCTGCCATAATTATAAACCTATACTACTGTACGTCAGTGGTGAAGCTGGTTCTGGCAAAACATTCCTAATCAAAATCATTAGTAAGTTCCTTCAACAATTGACAAACAACAAACTGTCAGCTGTTGTCACTGCCCCCACAGGTTTAGCTGCCTACAACATAGGTGGTGTTACATTACACCAATTATTACTATTACCAGTAGAACACCAGAACAAATTAGACTATTACAAACTTTCTGCAGAAGCTGCAATGGAATTACGGAGAGTATTGAAACAAATGAAAATGCTACTAATAGATGAAGTGAGCATGGTCTCCAACCTGATGTTAGCTTTGATTCACCTCAGATTACAAGAAGTACTCAAAACAGACTATGAAGAGCTCTTTGCAGGAAAACACATTATTGTTTTTGGAGATATGCTTCAATTAACACCAGTAAAAGGTGAACCTATTTTTAAAACATTAGGGCACAAACTCTGCCGTAAAACTGTTGGCAGCATTGAAATGTCATCCTTTGGCAACATTTCCAATACAGAGAATTAACAGAAAACATGTGCCAATCTGCAGATCTAACTTATGCCAACATTTTAAAAAGTTTGAGAGTTGGTATACTTTCTAAAGAAGCAGAAGCAACATTGAAAACCCAGCACATTAATGCACTTTATGGTGATAATGCATGTGCTACAGATGTTATGGAACAATTATCCCACAAAAATGTCAATTGTATGGCCTTAATGCCAACTCTTGCAAGCTGTTTCAAATTCAATGAAATCATGCTAAGTAAAGAAATGCAACCAATAATGGAAATTAGCGCCACAGACAAACTAGATGTACATGGTATGACACTACCCATGTGTGACCAAGCCACAACAAGACTAAATAATTTAGAAAAATCAATCTCAAACACAGCAGGCTTAGAAAAGATGTTAAAATTATCCTTAAATTGCAGAGTAATGATTAAACGTAACCTTGACGTGGACCAAGGACTAGTTAATGGAACACTGGGTACAGTTGTTGGCTTTCAAACATACCCACGTGACAACAAAATTCAGTTTGTCAATATACTCTTTGACAAACTTTCAGAAGTAAAATGGATAGGACGCTCAACAGCTAGATTCCTTCTCTTCAAAGATATGTATGTACGCAGAGAACAATTTTCTCTAACTCTTGCATACGCAGTCACGATTCATAAATCACAAGGTCTTACCCTAGACAAAGCAATGATAGATATTGGTAACACAGTCTTTAAAGAAGGCATGAGCTACGTAGCACTATCACGCTTACGTACACTTGACGGTCTATTTCTAATCAACTTTGATGCAAGTAAAGTAGACGCTGATATTCCTTGCATTTTAGAATATAATAGACTTCGCTCACTATACACTCCCCATCTAAACACATATTCTGTTCCACAAAAACTAAAACGTTGTAAAAGGAAACTAAATCAAACAGAAGTGCAACAGGACGTCACTGCAAATCCTCCAAAGAGAGTAAAAGAAACTAATACTTCATCAAGTACCACAAACAAAAAAGAATCAATTAGAGAAAGTAAACCAGGTACTTCTTTAAAGAAGGAAGACAAACTCCAAAAAAAGCAGTTAGATACAGAACTACCTGGACCATTTAAATTCTCAAATATAGTTGGTGTAAGTTGCTATGCAAATGTAGCAATGAATATTCTATTTCAATTACCACCAATTGTTGACAACATTTACTCACACAGTACAGACCCATTGTGTTTGCAAATGTTAGTACTTCACAGAAATGCAGCAAACAATCCTGACAACACATATAGTGTTTTTGGAATAAGACGACAATTGGACTACTGTGCTGGAATGGTGAAATTCACTATAAACTCACAGGAAGATCCACAAGAATTTCTAAAGTACTTACTACAAGTACTGGAAAACAAAACCATACATATAAATGAAATCTTTCAGATTTCATACATGTGGAAACATACATGCACTCTCTGCAACAATGTGACACAAGAAGAAATCCCCAATGAACGCTTCATATATATATCAATACCAAATTGTGAATCCATTCCATTTCAGCAACTTGTACAAAATGCAAACCATGGTAGATTATGCTCTACCTGCAATTCAGATAATCGCTCCACGTTAGTAATACAAACACATAGTAAATACGTAATACTAATGCTTCTACGTTGCAATGCAGATGGTACCAAAAACAACTGCAAGCTGACTGGATTGACACATGGTCAAATATCACTTGGTAAGAAAACCTTCACAACAATAGGTATAATCTACCACGCAGGAGCCACAACCAATTCAGGGCACTACACTGCATATATAAAAAAGAAATGTGGATGGTTTGAATGTAATGATAGTACCATTACTCTCAAGCGGAGATTACCAGCAAATCTTACAAACGCTTATTTGATGTTCTTAAAACCAAAATTTGATAAATAAACTGTATTTAAACCTTTAAATAAATTTGTGTTAAAAAAATATAAACTGTTAGAATACTCCAAAACCTATCTAACTGCTCAAAGATTCTACAACAACTAATCAGATAAATGAATACCACGAAATTAGGCCAAAAAATACACAGTTAGAATATGTCAATTGGTATCTAACTGTCCCAAAATTTAACAATATCCAAATAGATAAATCAAAACCACTAAAATATATTAAAAAAAATAGACAGTTAGAATACGCCAATTGGTATCTAACTGCTCCAAGATTTTATAATTTCAAAACAAATGAAGAATCTGTTACTGCTCCAAAAAAAATACAACAAAGCAAAGTATAAAGCATTAGCCAGAAACAACAAGTGAACACTGAAAACAAACAAACAAATAAACTGTAGCATAACAGAAAAAGGTTTTTTTTTTAATCCAACAAGGATTTCTTTTTCTCCCACAGACCCAATGATTTTAGCAACAAATACAGAAACTGAGCAAATTGCACAGTACTCTGATTTGTACTCTACTAAATATGAGGGTCGAAAAAAAATAAAAGTATATTGCTTATACAATGTAATAAGTCATTACAAAATACTAATACTAACATGCTATTTTCTTTTATCACAGAAATGAAGAAGAAAAACATGGACTCCCATTACTAGACCAAACAGTAAGTATACAATAATAAGGGCAACCATAGCAGCATATCACATCCATAGTATCTAATACCTTTGTTCCTTATACATTTGTTTTTCACCCAAAGTTATAAGCAAATATGAATGTGATATGCTGCGGTGGTTGTTGCCAGGGCATAGAGTCTTGGGTGCATGGCCAAGTGGCCATGCACCCAAGACTCTATGCCCTGGCAACAACCACCGCAGCATATCACATCCATAGAGTCAAACATTTCAACTATGATCTATGGGAAACTTTTAATGTCTGTGAACAATGTGAGTGTTCTTAGAGCACTTTGAACTTGCCAGCGAACAATACGGACACCGTTTTCAGGACACCCCCTACGAACATTTCAGAACAACGCGATAGTTCTTAGAACACTTTCAACTTAACAACGAACAATACGGACAGCGTCCTAAGGACACCCCCTACGAACATTCCAGGCCACCGGGAGTGTTCTTAGAAGCGTCTTCAGAACACCACCATCTTGTTTATTTGCGAACATTTCAGGACACCGCGAGTTTTCTTAGGACACATTCAACTTGACAAAGAACAATACGGACAGCGTCCTCCGGACACCCCCTACGAACACTCCCCGGATACCGGGAGCGTTCTTAGAAGCGTCTTCAGAACACCACCATCTTGTTTATTTGCGAACATTTCAGGACACCGTGAGTGTTCTTAGGACATATTCAACTTGACAAAGAACAATACGGACAGCGTCCTCAGGACACCCCCTACGAACACTCCCCAGACACCGCGAGTGTTCTTAGAAGCGTCTTCAGAACAGCCCCATTTAGTTTATTTGCGAACATTTCAGGACACCGCGAGTGTTCTTAGGACGCATTCAACTTGACAGAGAACAATACGGACAGCGTCCTCAGGACACCCCCTACGAACACTCCCCGGACACCTCGAGTGTTCTTAGAAGCGTCTTCAGAACACCACCATCTTGTTTATTTGCGGACATTTCAGTACACCGCGAGTGTTCATAGGACACATTCAACTTGACAGAGAACAATACGGACAGCGTCCTCAGGACACCCCTAGGAACACTCCCCGGACACCGCAAGTGTTCTTAGAAGCGTCTTCAGAACACCCCCATTTTGTTTATTTGCGAACATTTCAGGACACCGCGAGTGTTCTTAGAACACATTCAACTTGACAGAGAACAATACGGACAGCGTCCTCAGAACACCCCCTACAAACATTTCAGGACACCGGGAGTGTTCTCAAAAACGTCTTCAGAACACCCCCATTTTGTTTATTTGCGAACATTTCAGGACACCGCGCGTGTTCTTAGAACACATTCAACTTGACAGAGAACAATACGGACAGCGTCCTCAGGACACCTCCTACGAACACTCCCCGGACACCGCGAGTGTTCTTAGAACAGTTTCACTTTGCTTGCGAACAAAACGGACACATATTGACTCCTTAGAACACCCCCTAGTCAGTTTATTTAGAACATTTCAGAACACCTGTGATGGCCGCAAACAAATCAAACACAAAAAGAACGTCTAACACATAAAAAACACAACTTTCATCATATCTCATACACTCCCACCCTCCCCAAACACTTCTACACAGCAACACACTCTACAAAATACACATTTTGAACAAAGTTTCACTGCGCTGTCCGGGGACGTCCGCGAATCCAAGATGGCGGGCGCTACCGAAAAATCTGATGCTCTTCACGCTCCACGCCGTCCAATCAGCGAACACTTTGGATGTCCGCGAACATCACGCAAGACGATTGGCCAATCAGGACACTTTCCGCAGAGCGAACAGGGAAGTGTATCCGCAAACCGAACACAGATATCACTAATTATTTTTACCTACTTTTTGGTCATTTAAAAAAAAAAACTACTGGACGGATTTTCACCAAATTTGCAAAAGCACGCTTTCGGGACCAAGCCGCTGCTCCTGGTCCAAATTTGGTGGAAATCCGTCCAGCGGTTTGGGCTGTAGGCGTGAGCAAAATTTTTTTCCCATTCACTCTATGGAGAGTGAGTATAATGTATACAAATATGAGAATATAGAGGGAAGGTAGAGTAATAAAAATAAAACTATGAGAAAGTGCTGATAACCATAATGATTATCTTCATGCACAGAAAGGATTGCTCTCTTTCAAGCCTGTATCTTCCGCTATTTATATGTTTCATATGATGTGACTGGACCCTAAGTCTACAAATATAGTACCTTTTCAATTTTGACTTCCTGACTGTTACTGAAGAAAACTATGTGGCTTCGATATGTCAGTAAAGGATAAAAAGGGAGAGCCAGCCATGTGATGTCATCAGTGATGTCATCAATGACATTTGTGATGTCATCTTTGATGTCCTGGGTGTTAGTCTTAGCAGTGCACGGTGGTGGCGCCAGTTATTTTTCAAAGCTTACCATAACTTGCGATTTTCAGGGGTCTTTCGGCTGTACTTAGAACCATAACGTCCTTTAAACAAACTTTTTTTAATATCACGCAAACAATATACAAACATGGCGTGCAAAAACCAACTTCTACAGATGGCTTTATACAGAATGTTGCAAAGTAAGAATTTATGCTCGTTCACAGTGAAGGTCAGCTGCTTCCACAACTTCTACAGATGGCTTTACACAGAATGTTGCAAAGTAAGAATTTATGCTCGTTCACAGTGAAGGTCAGCTGCTTCCATTTTTTTCTCGGGCCCTGGAGAGACTCACGAAGCGGACTATAAGGTTGTATTGTGTTTTGACCTTGACAGACAGAGATTGTGATGAAAGACTTCTCTTGAAGGAGTGTTGCTAAAACGTAAGAGAAGATAAAGATGAAATTTCTGAAACAAAACCACTTTTATATATTATATCACTATGCGAAAGATCGTTGGCACACGCAGAGTCGTATTTTGGGACTGCACCACTCGTAGACAATGGAAATTGCAATTGTACTGTAAGTAACCCTTTAGATTACTTTATACCAAATATAATTACAATAGCGTAGCATTAAAGACCGCTCAAGTTGAACTTGTTCGTTGAAAGTGGCATGATGTTTTCTACCGCGCACTATCACCGCCGAATTGATCCCCTGCCATTTAGAGGGCTCTGAAAAAGGCAGACGACACAGGGTGGGTTAATAGAAATAATTTAACCGGTCTATAGGCGGTCAAACGCTCTACTCGCTGTGCCACTACACTGTAGCCTGTCAAGTGGCACAGCGAGTACAGCGCTCGCTTTGACATCCGTGCACAGCTTGCTAACGCAAGTTTGAATCCCGGTAAGGCCAAACTCAGCCTTTCATCCTTCCGTGGTCGATAAATGAGCACCACACACCGTGGTTAATAATAAGCACCGCTTAGATACCTCACGGTTCTTAGCGCTATATGAATGGGAAAATATTATTATTTTATTATTAACATACTCTGTTGCACTATATTCGATAGCAAATATTTTCACGCCCTAATAAATAAAATGATGATTTTTAATGAAGATCGGCTGGTGAGACTAATTTATGTTTTTTAAAACAGGTATGTGGCTCCATTTTGCCTATGTCACGATTTACAGACTCCAGCGGATGGGGTCTTCAACTGCCAGGTGCAGGTCCAAATATGCAACTTCATGACCCTCACCATTTTATGGGACAATCGCCAAGGACCAATATGCCCTTACGCAGTACTAGCGGCTACAAACAACATACCAACCAATAGGGTGGTCTAATGGCTCGTTGTTGGAGCAACCTTCCGATTATCAGAGCGACCATTTACTGCTTTTATCATAAACCAACAGCCTATCTACCGCAAAGGAACAACGCGTGGCTCCAAATAAACTTTTGCTGATCGACAACAGAGACAATAGCAAATCGCTGAATATTCACTAAACATTTAATGTGAAATAAATGTACTTTACCAAATGTACAATCCTGCTGTTTACTTTTAAACCACAGTTTCATATTCCGAATTGTGGCGCACTGAGTTGTAAGCTGATCTAACACTCTCTGTACCGCAAAGGAACATCGCGTGTCTCAACATGAACTTTTGCGGATCGACAACAAAGACAAATGCAAATTGCTGAATATTCTCTAAACATTTGATGTCAAATAAATGTACTTTACAACATTTACAATCTTGCTCTTTGCTTTTAAATCACAGTTTCATATTCCGGATTGTGGCGCGCTGTGTTGTGACATAATGTGTGTTGTCTTCCGGGTTCTGTGTAAAGTCGCGTAGTACTGGAGACGACTGGGCGCGTTTCATTACGCACCCTGTAACGTCACGGAGAGAGGCGGGGAATATGAATGCTTTGATAATATCAGGCTTAGGGGATGGAGATATGATTTAGTATCGCAAAAGCAAGTCAGCCAGGTCAATAGCGCCAGTCATAGGATTATCACATAATGTCGGCGCACACCAGCCGGATTTATCGTTTCTTTAGTGGACAAAAGTCGGTTGACGCCCCTAGGAAATTGTATTATTAGCGGACAAAAGGAGTGCCCTTAAAACACTTTCACCCTGACAACGAACAATACAAACAACGTTCTCAGAACACCTCCATTTTGTGTAATTGTAACCATTTCGGGACACTGCAAGTGTTCTTAGAACACATTCAACTAGACAGATTACAATACGGACAGCGTCCTGAGGACACCCCCAGTTTGTGTATTTACGAACAATTAAGTACACCGTGAGTGTTCATAGCTCATTTTTACCTTCCTTGCGAACAAAAATGACACATACTCTGTCCTCTAAACACCCCACCATTTAGTATATTTACAAAATGTCAGAACAGCCGTGTTCTCCGCGGACAAATCGAACGCAACAAAAACGTCTAGCACATAAAAAACAAAACATTGAACCTATCTCATACTCCCCCACCCTCCCCAAACACTCTTACACACCAACACACGGCACTAAATACAATTTTTTATCCACGTTTCACTGCGCTGTACGCGGTCGACTGCGAATACAAGATGGCGGGCGCCACAGAAAATCTGACGCGCTCCACGCCCCTCGCCGTCCAATCAGTGAACACGTCACATGTCCGCGGACATGATGCAAGGCCATGGGCCAATCGGGGTGCTGTCCGCGGAGCGAACAGGGAAGACCGTCCGCGAAGCGAACGCAGATATCACTAATTTATTTGCCTTAGATTTTGGTCATTTTTAAAAAAAACTACTGGACAGATTTACACCAGATTTACAAAAGCACGCTTTTGGGACCAGGCCCCCGCTCCTGCCGCAAATTTGGTGTAAATCCGTCCAGCGGTTCGGGCTGTAGCCGTGCGCAAAGTTTTTTCCCATTAAGTCTATGGGGAAAAAAAAGTTTTGGGACCCCCCCCTATAACTTTTCCCCCCCTGGACGAATCCTCACCAAACTTTTCATAAAAATTCAGAGTGACCCAACTACTTTTTTTGCAAAGTTTGGTGAGGATCCGTCCAGGGAGAGCGAAGTTATAAGCCGCCCAAAAAGTGCTCTTCCTATGGAAACAGCAACTTAACCATAACTACATGGCCACTACCGTGGCCATGTAATATATATGTTCTCTATTGTAAAATGGTCCAGTCCTTAAAGGTAAAAACTCCCTCTCTTAGATCAATTCCATTTGAAGGTTTAGAGGTACACCTGCCCACCCACTCGATGATCCCCTTGGTAGTCTTGAGCTTGTAGAAAGTCTTCACACTAATAGCAGACTGCTCAAGATTTCATTGTGCAACAGCAAAAACATGTTGTAAATGTTATTAAATGTTTATTTATGCACTCTTGAATAAAAGAGGCATGAATCAATCTTGTGTTTGTTTTAACAGATGTTAAGCTAACATTATCTTTCTACCGATTCAGAGTACAAATGGGGATGTCTGGGTGGCTGAGATTGTGGTAGAACTGAGAGCCATTAGAACCATGGGTAATTTCAGATCTTACATGGATCCACAATCTATCACAAACCTCTTGAAGTCTTGCACAATTTTTGTATTGTACCTCTCCTCTCCTCCACTAGACGAAGGATAGCAAGGAATGTAGAAATTCCTTTATATTTTTTATATTTCCAACATTTTTGTTATCACCTCACTGGTAACTTGATTACCCCAGTCCAACTCAATTCTTTGAGGAAGAACAAAAGAAGAAAATATGTAGTTCACTATCAAATTGGCAGCAGTATCCAACATTCGATTTGGAATTTGGAGACATTCAAGCCACTTTGTAAATAGGCAAGTGGCAGTCAGCCTGCTTCTATTTCCTCATGAACAATTAATGACTCTCCTGATGAAACAAATCAGTAAATCCGATGAAGAGCTTGTCACCTCTCTTTTCTGTATAAGATCATGGTGCAGGGGCGACAACAGGTGGAATGGTGTATCTACAAAACAACCCTTTAAACCAGTATTAAAAAATGGACCCATGTGTGATCAATAAATGACCTTATGTAGGATATCCTTAGTCTTTTGAAATCATCTACAACCAGTTGCTTGCCATTATGTGCGTGGTTCATCATAATACTTCTAAAATGGCTGGATCATAACTAGAATGGGGTTTCTTAACCAATAATCAGCTTGAATTTGGAATATCTTTTGAAATTTCATTAATACGCTTAAATCTTCCCTACCTTGATATTCTTGATCAGAAAAGGGGTACGTTTACTGGATCTTGCAGACATTGATAACATTTACCAAAATTAGGATTTCCTTTTGAGCAGTGACCCGATGGGTGTCTGGAGCATCTGTACACCATTTAACAGTGAAAAGTTCACTTTCAGTGTGAGATTGCGTATTATTTACCACAGATACTTACATTTGTCATGTGAATTGTTCCACATTAATAGAATCGTTCCATAGAGCTCTCATTTTGGTTAATTGGTCTGCCAAAATATTTCCCATCTCTTCCAGACCCTTTATTTTAGAGTGGTCTTTAATCTTTTTACAATATATTGTTGGATCAGTTTTCTTTGTTTCAACATTTTCTTTTCATTTTTTGTTGCCTCAAAGCATATCCTTGGATTTTCAATTCATGAAATGTTCTACACATTTATTTTGAATTTAATTCATAGTGGTACTGAAAACAATCTCCTGCAGTTATTTTCAGTATTGAGGATGGCTTGATAAATGGCCATCAGCTCTGCTTACTGGTTACTCTGGAGACCCATTTTGTAACCATCAGAGAGTCCAGGAATGACATGTATGAAAACACTTGCAATGCCAGCTATTAACTCTTTCTCACCATTTTCATTGACAGATCGATCCACATACATTTCTGGTATCACCTGGCTGCTGTTTTCGTCATAAATCATAGGCAAAACATCTAGATATTCCTTCATAACACCAGTTTAAAAAATATATATTTCTCTTCTAGACAGTGATATTTGACAAATAAAAGTATATCTGTCAATTTTGAGCCATCATTCTCTTTTCATTTTGCCCATATATCATCTCTACAGGATAACCTTGCTTGGAAAGTATTGAGGAAGTCATCATTGAGTTAGAGACATCCCAAGTACGTACGTGGTCATCTGCAAATATTGCAGAGGCTAAAGGGAATTATTCAATGGACATATTCTTGCCAGGAGTGCTTTTACACATTCATTGAATTTAGCTTCTAGACGTGATAATGACTTACTGACAAAGAAGATCTGCTTATTAACATGGTCATGCTTCTAACATAGCCCCAAAGTTAAACAGGTGTCTGCAAATCCTGTTTCGAAGAAGAATTCCTTGTTGTTTACGGGGTAAGCCAAATAAGGAGCTGGGAAAGAATTCTATCATTATTTCAGAGCGTCTGTTTTTAAGAGTGATCGCTGAATATTTCTTTTGAAATTCCCACTATAGGTGGTCAATCCTAAAAGGCTTCATAATTCACAAAGGTTTGTGGGGTTCTTCAATTTCATTAAGCTAGCAACCTTCATTTTTGGAGAGTAAGGCTCTCAGCTGTGATTTCATGAACCAAAGGTTTATTTTTTGGTTACGCAGCATCATTCTGAGGTGAAAATGTAGCACCTGATTTCTATAACTGTGTAAGTACATGACTGATGGTTGTATGTGTTTTCAGCGATAAAAACAAACATTGTTGGGCAAACAATATTTGTTTTCAGCCACTAAACACTCTTCCTAATATATTTTAGGACTGGTGCGATTATACCCAACAATGTTTGTTTTCAGCGTTGAAATTCCTTGATAGCATGACGGTTGCATGTGATTTCAGAACTGATGTCCACCAGATGGTCAAATAATGTGATGCTTTTAATCAGTAGATTATGCACCTAGGCCAAGTTCCCTCTTTCTCCCAAGTCGGGCTTGCCTTTTTATGTCAGAATAACACAATAATGGAGGAGAGTAAATCGACAGTCTCCCCCGAACCACAGAAGCCGAATGAATTCGACCCTCCCACCGTGGTTGGCACAGGTGCCTGAAGTAGTACACAGGCCACCACGTGGCAGCTAATGGGTGGAAGAGGAGTTAGGGAGAGTTTGTGGATGGGGTGGGGGAAGTTAGGAACACCGGAAAAAGGGTTAGGACAATCCTAAATTGGATAGGTGAGGGGGAAGCACCAGGGAAAAATCCTCCCTATCTGATACCTGTCTCCTAAGAGCTGAGTAGTCTACTGCACAGAACTAGACCGTACATAAACACACCTTAATACGTGTGAATATGATGCATGAACAAACACAAAGTATCATAGCACACACATGTAGTAACAAGCGGAATGGACACAGGACAATGGGATATCTCCCAAGTATGAAGCAATACATAGATACATACACTTCTCTTCTCTGTCATCCTGATCCAGGGAAAGGGAATGGGATTTGCTTCGCATGAAGGCTACACCATGTAGGCTTATAATCATGAGTTAGCAGCACTCGTTATTAGCAATACTCCCGACATAAAAGTTCTGTAACTGATTATGAATGCCAACTGTTGCACCCAGACTTTTGCCGTAGGAGATTGCCGTCATAAACACTCAATGCTGGTGAAAGCACTTCATGAACTTAACTCCCACCCCGCAATGTAGCAAGCACTTATCGGAGCTCCGAGAGCCCCGCAGAACTTCTCGGAGGAAAAGTAGAACGCTGTGATCAACCGCCAGCCCGCCCGCTTGGTCATGTAAAAGCTAGCGCCTGCGGTTTCAGAGGTCAGTTTATCAGAGCTTTGCCGTCCATGGATTCCTGCAGCACACCGCCGTCCTGCTCCAAACACCAACCGCACCCAAGAATAATAAGCCACACCTGTTCACGCGCTGTTGCTCCTTTATGCTGCCCGAAATCACTGCAGCTGGCAATGCGCACGTGACAATGAGCCCGTGTCCTGGACTGCTGGGAACTGTAGTCTCACCTCTATATGCGCTGTGCGCGTTTCAGAAGGCAAGGCTTGTCATTCCCTTGCGCTTCCAGTTGCACTTGCGCAGTTGAGAAACAGCCGTCGGTTGCCAGCTGGGTCAATTGAGAGCTGTTCCTCAACTGCGCAAGTGCAATTTCCAGAAGGTTCGAGAATTGACTCCCCTTTGTGGAGTGTGTATATATGCGGAAGCCCAGAGGGGGTCAGGTGAGACTTCAGCCGGAGAAGGACGCTTACGTCTGGCCCTCCTGTGGGCTGTGGTGCTCTCGGCCTGGCTGTTCCCGGGGTCTTCCAGCCGCTTCTGGGCGAGATGATGAATTCTGTTACGCTCACGGTGATGTATTTCCTTTTGAATTCTTTACTTCTTCTGTGATTTATGTCCATATTATTTTTGTGAGTTATTTCTATGTATGTCTAAGCTTTGAATAAATAGCCGTATAAGAGCTGATTATCTTTTAAGAATGCGTGGCTGTGAGTTATTGCGTCTGTCTACGTTCAAAGTATTTGCTCTGTAATTGCATTGGTGATTTATGTTTGTTCCGTGCACTTTGGGGAGAGCAATACATTTTTGGCGTCACAAACAGGATACTTGTGCTGAGTTGTGCCGAGTATTCAAGAATCTGTTGAAACACAGATAGGATTTGGTTGTCTTTTAAGTGAAGTTTTTGAATAGTGACGTTTTTTTTTCCCTTTTAGAAAGTGTGTGAGTGCCTGTGGGAGTGATTGCAACGTGGAGAGAAAAAATATATAGATTTGATGAGGTTTTGTTTTGTTTGCGATAATGAGTAGTTTGTTCAGGAAGAAGAGCGTTACCGCTGGCGGTGACGGTTCTGATGTTGTTATTCCAGGTTGGACTAAGAGTCCATATGATAAGTTGGCTCAGGCGTGGGCATGTGGTGCAGGTCTAAGTGAAAAATGGGATCAAGGATTGGGAGATACCGATCCGGCTGATGTAATGGCATGCTTGCAACAAGTTCCAGTAGAACATGGTAAAGAATGTGCGGCATTGGGTAGGCGAGGTTGGGTTCTTTTGCATGCTTATAGGAAAATACATCAAATGAAGGTGGAAATGAAAAATGAGGTCTTGCGATTAGAAAGAGAGCTAGCTGCAGAACGGCAGACTGTGTTAATACAGCAGATTCAAATGAAACTGTTTAAAGATAAGGCCGACACATATCAGGCGGTGGCCAAGAGGGCAGCAGTCAAAGTGGCCCGGTATAAGTATAGGAAAAGACGGGGAGGGGTCAACAAAAGAAAGGTGGCAACTGTAATCGCTACCGCTGGCATAGACTGGGATCCGGATAAGTGGGATGGTGATATTTTTGATTCGCCCAGTTTAGAAAGTAGTTCCGCAGATGAGTCTGACCCCAAAATGGAAGTGAAACAGAAAACCGTGGCGGCTAAGCCCGTTAGAAGACGGCGAGCCGGACCCCACCCGCAGAATCCTGCTGGCGGAATGGTGGATCTAACCACGCTGGAGGATTACACACAACAGGAGGTTGTGGAAATTATTATCCGTTTGAGGCAAAAATCAGGGGAAGCTTTACTGACATGGATGGTGAGATTACTAGATGGGAGTGCTGCAGGGTTGTTGGTAGATTCTACGGATTCACCGCATTTTTTACCCCTGTCAATTGACACCAATGTACAGGAGGTCTTAAAAGCAGGACCGGCCCCTGATGCAAATGGTCAAGATACCAGGTGTCTTTGTTGCACCTGGTAGCCCAAACATGTAACCGTAAATACCCTATCACCACAGATTGGCCCAGTGAAGAAACAAAGTGGTATACGTTGAGAGAAGCAATTCAAAAAGTCAGAGAGCATGCTATGAAAGAGGCTATTCACATAGATGCTCCTGATCACATGGGAGCCGTGCCGCTCTCAGTTTCAACTCGAAACATGGTGATTAGAACTGCACCACCCGCATACAAAAGTGTCATTATGACTTTGCTCGTAGGTATGATGGGCAAGGCTACTGATGAAGTAGCAGATGCCATTCGGCAACTTGCAGATTTGGGGGAGTGGGATAAAAGCGATAACAAGCCACGGGAGAGAGAGGGGTGTAGTGAGAGAAGAACCGAAGGCAGGCGGCAAGATAGCAGAGACTCCCGAGTGTCCCGAAAAGACATGTTTTTGACTTTGATAAAAGATGGTGTGCCACACAAAGAAATCGATGGCATTGAAACCAGAGTAATGTATGAATTATACAAAAAACGAGGACTTGCAGCCAAAGAGCGCTATAAACAGGTTAAGAAACAAGTAGTCACCATGCCACAGGGGGACACCTCACCTTCTGCTCCACCTGCGGAAGAACAAGATGAAGGGTCTATGGGGACACCTTCCCCGTACCAGCCAACATACGCTGATTTGAGAAAGGTGGTGAGTGCGATGCTAGGAGCGGAGTCGAGTCACACTTATTTGAGTTTTGACTAGGGCTTCGGCCAAGCTGCGGCAGTGTCTGCCCACATAAAAGTGGATAGGTGGCCTCATGTTGATGTTAAGATTTTTTGGGGGCCAGGAAATACACAAGGGGTGAGAGCATTGATAGACACCGGGGTGGATGCCTCTTTGATTCATGGTAATCCAACACGATTTAAAGGCAAAAAGTTTACTATTACAGGTCTAGGGGGAAAGGAGACCCCCGCAGTACAAATGAAAGTGGAGATGAAAATAGGCAATTTGAATAGGCAGAAATACCAAGTGTTGATTGTCCCGATACCTGAATATATAATTGGCTTTGACATGTTGGAAGGGTTAACCTTGGGACTTGGCGGTAAAATGTACCAGTTTGGGGTGAGTGCATTAATCTGTACACCCATTACCTTAGGCAAATTGAAGATGCCCCCAGTGCAAGTGCCAGTGGCAACCAAGTAGCAATGAAACAATACCGCATTCCTGGGGGGCACAAGGAAATTTCAGATACCATCAAAGAGTACGTGGAGGCGGGTGTATTATGCCCTATTACCACCTCATGGAACAATCCTCTCTGGCCTATTAAAAAGGGAGATGGGTCGTGGAGGATGACGGTGGATTACAGGGAGTTGAATAAACACACTCCTCTCTTAGTGCCCGCAGTCCCAGATGCTATTACCTTGATTGAAAATGTCCAAAAGTTTGAGGGGACTTGGTATGCAGTGATCGATTTAGCTAATGCATTTTTCTCCGTGCCAATTGCTGACGAGTGTCAAGAACAGTTTGCATTTTTGTGGAGTGGACGTCAATACACTTTCACGAGGCTACCTGTGGGGTACAGACACAGCCCGACTATCTGTCACCGGCTGGTGGCAGAGCACTAAGACAAGATACCATGCAAACCTGACATACAAATCTCTCATTACATTGATGATATTTTGATCCAAGGCAAGGATGAGCACAGTGTGCAAAGCCAGTTAGATGTCCTTATAGAAGGATTGAAAAGGGAAGGGTGGGAGATTAATCTGAGTAAAATTAAAGGTCCAGCTGAAACAGTGATATTCCTAGGGATTCAGTGGCATCATGGGCATCGAGAAATGGTGCCAAAAGCCCGACAGAAAATACTTGAATTCACCACTCCAATGAACAAAAAGCAAGCTCAGCCGTTTATCGGACTGTTTGGGTTTTGGAGACAGCACATTCCTCATTTAGGGCAGATATTGGCCCCCCTCTACAAGGTGACACGAAAGAAATATGAGTTTCAGTGGGGGGAAGAGCAGCAGAAAGCCTTTGAGATGGCGAAAGACACAGTGCCTCAGGTGCTTGATTTATGGCCCTTGAAGTAAGGCGAAGTGGAATTAAATGTGTCTGTACAAGACAATTATGCTAACTGGAGTGTGTGGCAGAAACAAGACAGGAAACGTGTGCCATTAGGGTTTTGGAGTCGTAAGTTACCAGACGCTGGTGACTCATACACTCCGTTTGAGAAGCAATTGCTGGCGTGTTATTGGGCTCTTGTTGATACCGAGCAGATGACGGTGGGCCATGATGTATTCATGAGACCAGAAATACCAATCATGCAATGGGTACTGAGCTCTCCTAAAACACATCGAATAGGACATGCTCAAGAAGCCAGCATAATTAAGTGGAAATGGTTTATTGAAGACAGAGCCAAATCAGGAAAGGGTGGAGTGGCAAAATTACATGAGCAAGTAGCCAACATACCACCCTCAGATTACAAACCACCGGAAGTGCCTGAAAAACGTGAGTCTCCCGTGAAATGGGGAGTACCTTACAGCGATTTGACCATGGAGCAAACAGAGCATGCTTGGTTCACGGATGGTTCAGCTCGATATGTGGGAACTGAGCGGTACTGGAAAGCCCTGTCGTATAATCCCAAAACAAAAAAGATGTTGACAACGACAGGGAAAGGGAAGAGCAGTCAGTTTGCAGAACTTTACACAGTTTACCAAGCATTGAAACAAGAGACCCCTGGTCAATGTTATGTGTACACAGATTCATGGTCAGTGGCGAATAGATTGGCAGTGTGGTTGCCAACTTGGCAAAAGAATGGATGGCAGATTCATTCAAAAGAGTTGTGGGGAAAAGAACTGTGGCAAGATATTGCAGAAATATTATTACAAAGTGATGTCACTGTATATCATGTGGACGTGCATTGTGCCACAGTCTCATTAGAACGTTGGTTTAATTCTGCTGCAGACGAACACACCAAGATTTCATCTGTGGATGCAGAGGATCAGAAAGACGATTTGGAGGGTTTCGCCAAATGGGCCCATCAGAAATGTGGGCACCTTGGAGAAAAGGCTACTATCAGGTGGGCACAAGCTCGAGGAATCAGTCTTCCTTGAGAAATAGTGAAAACTATCATTTTGCCCGTGTGCCAACACCAATTGCATAGACCTATCCCTCAAATTGTTTGAGGCACATTGAGAAGAGGAAAATTACCAGGTCAAATTTGGCAGATTGATTATATCGGTCCCATGCCAATCAGTAGAGGCTGTCAGTATGCATGCACTATTGTGGATACATACTCAGGATATTTGATGGTTTTGCCGTGCAAACGTGTAACCCAACTGAACACCATCAGGTTGTTAGATCAGATCATATTACATTATGGAGTGCCTTTGCAGATTCAAAGTGACAATGGGTCACATTTCAAAGGCAAATTAATACAGGAGTTTTGTCAGGAAAAGAGCATTGAGTGGGTGTACCACGTCCCGTGTCACCCCGCTGCTTCAGGGTTAATTGAACGAATGAATGGGTTATTGAAAGAACAGTTGCGCAAATCTGGAGATGGCAGTTTGGCAAGCTGGCGTGATTGTGTATTTGATGCAGTGCAAGTATTAAATAATAGGCCTGTGTATGAACATGAAACTCATTTGATGCGATTAATGACTCCTACTTTACAGGTTCAACCCAATTCAGTCAGAGAAACACTATTGTACTGGGAAATTACTCCAGGTTCTTTAGCTCCCTATCGAGCAACTCCAGAGTCAGCAGGGGTAGACTTGCATTCCCATGAAGAAATCAGATTGGATCCAAGAGGAATAGTTGTAATTGAAACAGGGATTGGAGTACAGATTCCCCCAGAGCATATGGGATGGATTGCCCCTAGATCTGGCCTAGCATTGAAGGTAGTTCAAGTGTTGAGAGGGGTAATTTAAGCTGATTACCAGGGCGAGATTAAAGTCATCCTAATGAATAGTGGGGATCAATTGTTATCAATCCACAAGGGTGATCGAGTGGCCCAATTAATAGTCATTCCCATTAAGTTGTCTGTGATTAAGAAGGGGGAGCCTCCTACAGTGTTAACTACCCGTGGGGACTGCGGTTTTGGCTCTTCAGACAGTATGGTACCGGGTGCAAAGGTGTGGGTGGAAAAGCCAAGTGGCCCACCAGTGCCCGCAGATGTCATTGCATCAGGCAGAGATCAAGTAGTTTTAGTTATGGAGCCTGGTAGAAAGAAATGGTAATATGTACCCGCAGACAAATGTTACCTGAGCGAGTGATGTGCAACACTGATATCTCTTTTCTGGGTTTGCTTTGTAGATCCTGTGTCTGGTTGGTTTAACTTTGGCACTAAATGGACTCCATTTGGGAGAGTTAAACAGTCTGCTACTACCAACGAAAAATGTCACATTTGTGCCAGTGATCAAGGGGATACTGATAGTGATGAATAATGTTGTCCCCAAGCAAACTTATGCCAGTGCCGAAAAGCCAACCAGACAGAAGACATGGATTCATGAAATGCGACAAACACATCAGGAGCAAGTGAAAACAACCTTGATGCCAGTCGTGCAAGAGGCGTTCGTAGAAGGCGAAAACATTCTCCTATGATTACGCAAGAAGAGAATATGTGGATATATCTGGCACAGCAAGTACTGAACATATCACACTTTTGTCTTACTGATGTGCCCAATGCTGAAGCTTTATTAACTACGTGTTTAGTAGCGGTGCCAACGCCTGTTCCGGTTTTAAAGCATATCTTCAGCGTCACACACAATGATTCTTTAGTTCAAGACTCAGATATCAGACAATCTTTTTCAGTTTATGAATATTGTCGGTTCTGCCAAGATACGGACCATAAATTGAGAAATTTGATGCGTGTTATTACCTATAATATAACCCAAGGTGATGTTTGTTACGTTATGACATGCAATGCACAAGAAATTGGCAAATGCCGACAAATAGAGTTGACCAATCAGCACAATCGTACAATGTTCGAGAGAAAACTGTGTTCGCGAGTGCCACGCAAATGTACCAGTGTAAATGACACTATGTCTTGTAATCATACAGTGATAACTGCCTGTCATTTGAATCATGTGAAACTTCCAACAGGATGGCTCTTTTCTTGTGGTAACATTACATATACTTATATTCCAGATAACATTTCTGGAGGTCCATGTGCCTTAACTCGATTAGGACTAATGATGTTTCCTTTACACCCAGCAATAACTCGAGGTAAATGGTCATCTTTTGAGTCTGTAGGTCTATCTCCTGACTGTGATTCACATGTACATTTATTATCAGAAGCTGAGGTTCTAGCATTAACCCTTTCATTAGTGGGAGTTTGGGGTTTAGTTGCTGGAGGTTACAAATCTATCTATTGAAAGTCATATTCGAGGTTTGAGGGATCTCATTTCTCAAGTGTCTCAAAATCATACTGGAAATTGGTGGGATTGGACATTTTCATGGATACCTGATATTGGGGGTCCACTACGTTACGCTTTTGCTTGCATTTTTATTATATTGTCTATCATCATTGCTTGTTGTTGTTGCATTCAATGTATTCCCAATTTAGTTTTAACATTTCATAGGTTTCATAGGTTTCAGAGACCGGTTCCTGTGCCACCGTGTTATGGAAGGTAAATATCCAAGGGTGGAATTGGTGCGCAATGCATTCTGGGAGTGCTCGGAGCCATGGTGGATATTTACTTCATGCCGCAGTGAAAAGCTGCACACATTTTGCTGAGTGTTAGATTCACGATGCTGAGAAAAACATGCTTTCCAAACCTGGTATGCGGTCAAGGACGTTTCTGCTGGGAAAGCTAACTTTGTTATGGTTTGCTACTGTTCTCCGTGGAGCGTGTTTGTAGAGAAGGGAGGCACTGCGCTTCTTGGGGGGAGCTCTCGATTGACCCAGCTGGCAACCGACGGCTGTTCCTCAACTGCGCAAGTGCAATTTCCAGAAGGTTCGAGAATTGACTCCCCTTTGTGGAGTGTGTATATATGCGAAAGCCCGGAGGGGGCCAGGTGAGACTTCAGCCGGGGAAGGACGCTTACGTCCGGCCCTCCTGTGAGCTGTGGATTCTCTCGGCCTGGCTGTTCCCGGGGTCTTCCAGCCGCTTCTGGGCGAGATGAGGAATTCTGTTATGCTCACAGTGATGTATTTCCTTTTGAATTCTTTACTTCTTCTGTGATTTATGTCCATATTATTTTTGTGAGTTATTTCTATGTACTTCTAAGCTTTGAATAAATAGCTGTATAAGAGCTGATTGTCTTCTTAGAATGCGTGGCTGTGAGTTATTGTGTCTGTCTACGTTCAAAGTATTTGCTCTGTAATTGCATTGGTGATTTATGTTTGTTCCGTGCACTTTGGGGAGAGCAATACTCCACTGAATCAAGTACCATAACTGTTGCTTTTTCTTCTTGGCATCCAAAATGCGTTTCACCTCATATTCCATGTGTCCTTCTTTCACCATAGGTGGAGGTTGTTTAGTCTTCATTCCAGGAGCTGCAGGTTTAAGCATAGATACATGAAATACTGGATGTACCGGCAAAGTCTTTGGCAGACTCAATTTTACTGCAGTATCTGATACACACTTACAGGCCGATTCATGGAATAAATGTGCACCGAAAATCCCGGCGCAGAGGGGCCAATACGTGCGCTGCGCCGAAAATTAGCGAAAAGCGCAGGGAAACCAGCGCACGTCGATTCATGGAAGTCCGTGCGCAAGAAAAGCAGAGGACGTGCGCTGAAAAAGCGCGCGGCGCAGGCCGGCGCACAGGTCAACCAACGTCGTGCGCCACAGCCACTGCGCTATCACTCCGAGCGCAGCGCACAGCTCTAAAGTAGGCGGAACACAGGGCGGGACACTCGGAATGGGGAATAAAATGGGGCACAACACTCGGAATGGGGAAGAATGTGGGCGGCACGGGGAAAGTATAGGAGGCAAGTGCGCGGAACGCCCACACGCTCGCATACAACACGTATTCATGGAATAGAATAGGGCAAAAAAGCGCACGCTCAAAGCAGCGCACAGGCACAAACAGGCACAAACACGACCGCCACAAGAAAGCAGGCGGTAGCGTCTCTGCGCCTGCAAGAAATGTGCGCTAAAAGGTGCGCCAACAAATAGCACCTATATACAGACATGATCAATGTCCAATACTGTGGCCCTCCAGGACAAATGACGTACAAAGGGGTACCCACAAACACAGACACGCGCTGAGAGAAAAAATAAACATGTGCGTGCATACCGGGGTGCGCGGGAAGTTGCACATGCGATATGGCCGGGTACGTGGATTACAGGGGTGCGCGGGAAGTTCCACACGCGATTAGTCAGGGTACGTGGATTGCAGGGGTGCGCGGGAAGTTGCACACGCGATATGGCCGGGTACGTGGATTTCAGGGGTGCGCGGGAAGTTCCACACGCGATTAGTCAGGGTACGTGGATTGCAGGGGTGCGCGGGAAGTTGCACACGCGATATGGCCGGGTATGTGGATTTCAGGGGTGCGCGGGAAGTTCCACACGCGATTAGTCAGGGTACGTGGATTGCAGGGGTGCGCGGGAAGTTGCACACGCGATATGGCCGGGTACGTGGATTGCAGGGGTGCGCGGGAAGTTCCACACGCGATCAGTCAGGGTACGTGGATTGCAGGGGTGCGCGGGAAGTTCCACACGCGATTAGTCAGGGTACGTGGATTGCAGGGGTGCGTGGGAAGTTGCACACGCGATATGGCCGGGTACGTGGATTTCAGGGGTGCGCGGGAAGTTCCACACGCGATTAGTCAGGGTACGTGGATTGCAGGGGTGCGCGGGAAGTTGCACACGCGATATGGCCGGGTACGTGGATTTCAGGGGTGCGCGGGAAGTTCCACACGCGATTAGTCAGGGTACGTGGATTGCAGGGGTGCGCGGGAAGTTGCACACGCGATATGGCCGGGTACGTGGATTGCAGGGGTGCGCGGGAAGTTCCACACGCGATCAGTCAGGGTACGTGGATTGCAGGGGTGCGCGGGAAGTTCCACACGCGATTAGTCAGGGTACGTGGATTGCAGGGGTGCGCGGGAAGTTGCACACGCGATATGGCCGGGTACGTGGATTTCAGGGGTGCGCGGGAAGTTCCACACGCGATATGGCCGGGTACGTGGATTTCAGGGGTGCGCGGGAAGTTCCACACGCGATATGGCCGGGTACGTGGATTGCAGGGGTGCGCGGGAAGTTCCACACGCGATTAGTCAGGGTACGTGGATTTCAGGGGTGCGCGGGAAGTCCCACACGCGATATGGCCGGGTACGTGGATTTCAGGGGTGCGCGGGAAGTTCCACACGCGATATGGCCGGGTACGTGGATTGCAGGGGTGCGCGGGAAGTTCCACACGCGATATGGCCGGGTACGTGGATTGCAGGGGTGCGCGGGAAGTTCCACACGCGATTAGTCAGGGTACGTGGATTTCAGGGGTGCGCGGGAAGTCCCACACGCGATATGGCCGGGTACGTGGATTTCAGGGGTGCGCGGGAAGTTCCACACGCGATATGGCCGGGTACGTGGATTGCAGGGGTGCGCGGGAAGTTCCACACGCGATATGGCCGGGTACGTGGATTGCAGGGGTGCGCGGGAAGTTCCACACGCGATATGGCAGGGTACGTGGATTTCAGGGGTGCGCGGGAAGTTCCACACGCGATATGGCCGTGTATGTGGATTTCAGGGGTGCGCGGGAAGTCCCACACGCGATATGGCCGGGTACGTGGATTTCAGGGGTGCGCGGGAAGTTCCACACGCGATATGGCCGGGTACGTGGATTGCAGGGGTGCGCGGGAAGTTCCACACGCGATTAGTCAGGGTACGTGGATTTCAGGGGTGCGCGGGAAGTTCCACACGCGATATGGCAGGGTACGTGGATTTCAGGGGTGCGCGGGAAGTCCCACACGCGATATGGCTGGGTACGTGGATTTCAGGGGTGCGCGGGAAGTCCCACACGCGATATGGCCGGGTACGTGGATTTCAGGGGTGCGCGGGAAGTCCCACACGCGATATGGCCGGGTACGTGGATTTCAGGGGTGCGCGGGAAGTTCCACACGCGATATGGCCGGGTACGTGGATTGCAGGGGTGCGCGGGAAGTTCCACACGCGATTAGTCAGGGTACGTGGATTGCAGGGGTGCGCGGGAAGTCCCACACGCGATATGGCCGGGTACGTGGATTTCAGGGGTGCGCGGGAAGTTCCACACGCGATATGGCAGGGTACGTGGATTTCAGGGGTGCGCGGGAAGTTCCACACGCGATATGGCCGGGTACGTGGATTGCAGGGGTGCGCGGGAAGTTCCACACGCGATTAGTCAGGGTACGTGGATTTCAGGGGTGCGCAGGAAGTTCCACACGCGATATGGCAGGGTACGTGGATTTCAGGGGTGCGCGGGAAGTCCCACACGCGATATGGCCGGGTACGTGGATTTCAGGGGTGCGCGGGAAGTTCCACACGCGATATGGCTGTGTGCTCCCAGGCATTACCTGTACACCCTCCACGGCCCCTGCAGGCAGCACACACCACAGGGAACTACCCTGCACACCTGCTCATGTCTCCCACCACCCCCACCCCCCATCCACCAGGGACACCCTCCACCAGGCCCCCACCCATGTCTCCCACCACCCCCACCCCCCATCCACCAGGGACACCCTCCACCAGGCCCCCACCCATGTCTCCCACCACCCCCAGCACTGTGGGGAACCTGCCAGCAGGCCCCCACCCATGTCCAACCCATGTCTCCCACCACCCCCACCCCCCATCCACCAGGGACACCCTCCACCAGGCCCCCACCCATGTCTCCCACCACCCCCAGCACTGTGGGGAACCTGCCAGCAGGCCCCCACCCATGTCCAACCCATGTCTCCCACCACCCCCACCCCCAGCACTGTGGGGAACCTGCCAGCAGGCCCCCACCCATGTCCAACCCATGTCTCCCACCACCCCCACCCCCAGCACTGTGGGGAACCTGCCAGCAGGCCCCCACCCATGTCCCCCTGGCCCCAGGTCCTGACGATACACAATCATGGCAGTAATGGCCAGCATACCCAGCACAAACACCCAGGCAAGGATTGCATGCACCCACATAGTGAATGCAATCACATGACACAACCCCAAAGGCAAGTATGCAAAAGAACACATGTCCGTCACACACACATACACAATGGGTGCAAGTGAATGTCAAAACCCATATCATGACATGTAAGAAACCAAAGAGAAAATAACACAAGTGTAAGATAATATAAAAATGTATTAAAAACACAAATCAAGTAAACCAATAAAACATACAACTATGTGGCAAAGTAAATAAAAGGTCCATGTCCGAGAACAAAAATGATAAACCAAAAAACAAAGGATTAAAAAATCAATATAATTTGTCCAAAGCAAAACCATGTAGTAGGAAATCAAAGAAAAACCATTACGTCATGGTGTAAACAATAAAAAAATTAAAAAATGTATCTCCCAAAATATAACAATATATACAGGAATGTTCCAGGGTCCATGAGCCCAACAGCACAAATGAAACCTAATACTAACTAATAAAATAAATATGTACAAAAAAGTGGCCATTGTCCGAGCGGTCCAAAATAATAAAAATAAATAAAGGAAACCTAGCACTAACTAACTAAAAAACTATATACAAAGGCAGCGGGCTAGTCCTGCGGCTCACTTGGTGATGCTGGCCAGGGCATCCTCGAACTCCATGTCAATGTCCTGGAGGCGGGACTCTGTCCTGGCCCCGAGGTCTCGCAGGGACAACCCCATGTGCTCACCAAAATCCCTGCGAGCCTCCTCGAGGCACTCAGCCCGCCTCAATGCCCGATGCATGGAGATCTCCGCCCTGGCCATGGCGAGCCGCTCCTCTTCCGCCCGCTGCCGCTCCGCACCTATCCGCTGGCCAAACTCCTCCCACACGGAACACACCGCCATGCCAGGGTTGCCCTGCCCTCCGGCCGATGCCTGCCCCTCTGATCTTGATGGCCCTGAGCCATGATGCCTCCCACGTCGAGCCCGCTGCTGCCTCCGACGCCACTGCCTCTGCCAGCACGACGGCATCCAGGCTGATGGTAACCACCGACGCCGTCGTGCACGTGCCCTGCCCGATGATGCCGGCACATCTTCCATCTGCTGGGGTCCACTTGCTGTGTCGTCCACCCCTGCTGGACCTCCGACTCCCAACTGTGGCAGGGATGGGATCCCCACCGAGCTGGCTGCATTGGTCGGGGCAGGTCCACAGGGGGCCATGGTGGCATCTGGGCCGGAAGACGGCAAGGAGAACGACCGGTGGATAGCCTGCACAGAGGAGGAGAGGGCCGTCAGATTGGCCAACACATGCAGGAACCCCCCGAACATGGCCGATCCCAATTGGGCCACGTCGGCACGGTGCACTTCGTGATGACGTGCGTGCTCCTCCCGGGAAGCACGCACGTCATCACGAATCACAGCCGTGCGCATCGCGACCCCAATCAGGACCTGCTCCACGCGGCCAGGGGTTCCCACGGCCGCAGGTGGAGGGGAGTCAGTTGACATGGACATCCCCACTACCTGCGGACGGGCCTGGGACGGGGCATCCCTGCTGGTGCATGGTGGTGCACTCACAGGGTCAGGGACAGCGACATGCACAGGCACCTCCACGGTGACCTGTGCTGCCTCCTGCCCCTGGCCCTGGACTGCACCACTTGCACCAGCAGGGATGCTCCCACCAGGCCCCATGTGTGCACCAGTGTCGGCCTCCTCCTCCTCTCTGCAAACCACCAACCTGGATGGCTCCTCACCGTCTCCCGCCGTAGCAGGCCCCTGTGGGGGCTCACCCACCCCTTCCGCTGCAGCCGTGGGGGCATCCCCGCCGCCTTGCTCCACAGCGCCGTCTCCGCCCTCTTCTTCACTAGCCGCTGCGTAGAGGGAGACAAAGGACACAAGCATCAGGCTACTGTAAAATGGTCCCCTAGACATGAAGCAATAGCAGATGAGCACCCCTGTCAAAGTACACTTCCATCATGTCCCTCCACAACACATGGGTCAGTCCAGGCAAAACACACACAGTAACAGGCATGGTGCATGCCATGCACATTTCCATGCATGTCCAATTGACTCTTGAAACATTCAATGATATGTGACTCACATGCATCATGGCTCATGCATATCACATGCACACACTTCACCTCAGTCACATCCATCTGGCCCCAAACACAACGAACACAGGCGAAACAAGGGTTAGTTGGGTGCGTCACAGAATCTGTGCATTGTCACACACATGTGTCATGCATCCATGGCATGCACAAGTCACAGACACGCAGGTCAGGCACACAGACATGGCTACCATATATGTACCTGGCATCAGCACCCATCCTTCACCCCCATCCATGTCCAGGTACAGAGACTGGCATGCTCTCATGTCCTAAATCTGCATAGGGCTCCCCATGCCACATTTCAACACATGCAACAACCATGTGGGTCACACATCACTGGTCGCACATGCATTACCATGATGTCCCTGCACACATACATGCATACATGGCCCATGGCACACATACAGGCAAGTATCATAGAACCAGCACACCGCAACATGCCCTGTCTCACACAGTAATGCTTGCACACTTACCGCTCAACTCCAGACGGGCCTCCCTCTCAAGGACCTGGGCGTGGAGCGCTGGGCGTACGCGTTCCAGGACCCTCTTCTGGATGGAACTCATGCGGGCCCGGCCCCCCTCCACGAGGCGCCGGGCCTTCACAAGGGTCCTGGACCTCAAGTCCTCCCAGCGCTTCTTGATCTTCTGGACGTTGCGGGTTGCCACCCCCTCCGCGTTGATGGCAACCACACAGTCGGCCCAGATCCTCTCCCGTCCTTCCTTGCTGGCGCGGGACGATCCAAAGAGGGCATCATACTGCCCCAGGACATGCTCCACCAGGACACCAACTTCGGTGGCAGTGAAGCTGTTGCCCCTCTGCCCCTCTGGCCTGGGGTTGCCACTGGTGCCAGATGTCGAAGTGCCCGACATGGCAACCCCAGAGGCAGGTGTGGGTGGGCAACTGGGTCCTGGGGCTGGGCTGTGGAGCGATGTAATCCCAGTTGGGAGTCTTCAGTTCCAGCAGGGGTGGACACAGCAACTGGACCCCTGCAGATGGCTGATGTGCAGGCACCAAATGGCAGGGCACGGTGGCAGCAGGCAGGCAGGCAGGCAGGCAGCAGCAGATAGCACGTGGGAGGCTGCTCAGGGCACTGGGGGGGCAGTAACTCGGCCTTCTGGGCAGGAGCGTGGTGTTCCGTGTGTTTTCGGGTGGCCAGCTTGATACGGAGTGATTTGGCACGTGAAATTCCTGCACGTCAGCGTGAAATCCGAGGAAAGGGCCTTAGCGCGTAAGTGCATCAGCACGCATACGCGATTCTATTGGACCAGAGTCCCTCACCGCGTAAGCGCGTCTGACGTGATCCGCACGGGCGTTCCCCACTCAGCACGTGATGACGGAGCACACGTGGAAATACTGCACGTCAGAGTGTCATCGCGTGTAATTGGCCAAAAGTGCGCGTACACGCGATTGGCCAATGTACGTGTATTACATCGCGTGTAATTGGCCAAAAGTGCGCGTACACGCCATTGGCCAATGTACGTGTATTACATCGCGTGTAATTGGCCAAAAGTGCGCGTACACGCCATTGGCCTATGTACGTGTATTACAGGGGTGCGCGGGCACTTACACACGCAAGTACGTCAGCGCACCTGTATGCCTGCTGCGTGGGAATTTCCACACGCTATTGGAGTGGGAACTAGATTCCAGGGGTGCGAGGGTCACACGCTCGCCTAGAATACGCGCAAGGCATTAATTTGCGCACTTATCAATAAACAAGCCAGATGCCAGGATGAACATACCGTTCCTAGCAGCAGTGGCAGTGGGCTACCAAAGGAGGAGGAGGAGGAGAGTCAGGGCCAGAATATTCACACCCAGAACCAGCCTATTCGGGATGCCTGATGACCAGGTGTATGGGAGGTACAGGTTTCCAGCACACATCATACTGGACCTGGTCAGTGAGTGGGAGGATGACCTCACATCACCCACCCTGTGCTCCCAAGCACTCAGCCCCCTGCAGAAGGTCCTGAATGTACTGCACTTCTTGGCCACTGGATCCTTTCAGCGGACAAGTGCCATAGTGGGTGGTGTGTCACAGGCCACGCAGTCACGCTGCCTACACCAGGTCTTGAACATCATCACTGCACGGCCATCAGTCCGCAGGCACATATATCTCCCCAGGACTCATGCAGAAAGGCGGACGTGCATCCAGGAATTCTATGGTGTGGCTCAATTCCCCAAAGTGCTTGGTGCAATTGACTGCACACATGTGGCTCTACGTCCACCCAGGGCAACAGAGCACATCTATAGAAACCGCAAGCACTGGCATTCCATCAACGTGCAAGTTGTATGCAATGCCAAGGGAATAATCACATCAGTATATGCCAACTATCCCGGGTCCACCCACGACAGCTTCATCTACAGAATGTCTACACTATGCCGGGACCTGGAGGCTGGCCAGCATGGAGATACATGGCTGCTTGGTGAGCATGACTGCCACTGCACATGCATGCATGTCAGATACTGGGTCATGACACAACACCACTAATGATACCCATCACCACCTCCGCAGGGGACAGTGCCTACCCTATCAGCCCCCACATGATGACCCCAATCCGGAACCCCACCACGCCACCCGAGGTAAGGTACAACACAGCCCACATTGCAACACGGGGCATAGTGGAGCGCACATTCGGAGTGCTGAAGTCACGCTTTCGCTCCCTTGACCGTTCTGGCGGGCAGCTGTTATATGCTCCCCGAATAGTGTGCAGGATCATAGTGGCAGCATGTGTCCTGCACAACGTTTCAACACGCCGGGGCCTGCCCGTGGACATGGTGGTGCCCCCACATCCACAACCACATGCACGCCCGCTGCGCATGGGAGGGGAAAGGGCACGGGGGGTGGCAGCCCGTACGCAACTGGTGGCCAACTTCTTCACCTAGGAATCACAGTGCTGGCTAGTGCACACTGCTCTGGCACATACCATCTGACAATCAATGATGACACTACCTGACAATGTCACAAAATTACTTGACAATAAACTGTCAGATACACATCAGCCTGAGATTGTTAACATGGAAGTGTCACTATGTGTGCACCCCTACCTACACATACACCAGCAATGCATCACAACGAGAAGACACAACTCCATCAATCAAATATGCATTGCCACAGGCGATTCACTACATGACAACATTGCAATGTCACCCATTCCCTTCACAGTCCCGCCACTGAGGACACCATGTCATGGTATGTGAGAGCAAACAAACTGGCCATCACAACATGACACCGGTGTCACAAATAGCAGTGCCCCAAATGGAACATAGCCGCACTTGAACAGCTAACCGCGCTGGAGCCACTACTACACACCTGTGTAAGAGTAATTTCAATCAAATTACACACCAACCCACCCTGAAGCCCACCCAAACAAGACACAATGCATGTAATCAATGGTAGTCTCATTACCTGATTCTGCTGGTATGTCCTCACCGTCCAGATGTACAGTGATGGCGCCACGCAAAAGTGTCAGTGCACATCTACCGACATGTAGTCTGACTCCAGAGAGTATGCCCGTGTGAAGAACTGTGTGAAATACCTGCAAAACATGAGCAACATATGTAAGTAGAGGCACATATCAAACCATCATGCATAGTTAGGTGCAACAACAATGTACACTATGAATGTCTACACAGTATTGACTATGGACTGGCCAACAGCTCATGGGAGTCCAATGTCACCGTGTAATTTGCTGTCACTTGGGCACACCCTTTGCAAGCCCATGGAAACGGAAGCAGGAGGGGTGTGGATGTCTGCTACCCAAGCATCTAAACCAAACTCAGGACAAGCCTGCATGTGCCCAGCCACAATACAGTGTATGCCCAGGTACCCACACAAGGCAACACTCTTGGAAAAGAAAAAAGAAAATTGAGAAAAAATGGCCATGAAAGGGCCGGCGGGGGGGGGGGGGGCACCTATGAGGTCCGAGGACAGGATGCACGCCACAATCCACCTGTGTGGATCATGGGAAACTAAAACACCCCATAGGCTCGTGGCCCACACGGCTACTCTGTTGTGGGAGATGAGTCGCTATCGCTCTGGCCAGACCCTGCAGCTGACTCAGGAGGTGGGGGAGCTGCCTCAGAAGATGGTGTGACAATGGGAGGCAGCCCACGCAAAGCACGAGTTTGCTCCTCCATGGCTGCAAGCAGGCGGGTCTGGTAGTTCTGGTTCTGGGTTATAATCATGCGGAGGTCCCCATGCAGTAACTCCCGGGATGACCTGACCTCCGCACGAGTTGCCTGCATCTCGGCCGAGAGCGTCCGTGTCAGACGCTCCAGCTGCTCCTCTGTCCTTCTATGGGATGAAGCCTCAAGCTCTAACAGGGTCGACCTGAGGTGATGGAATTCTTCCCTCAGGCCTTCCCTGTGGCGCTGGGACTCCATGGAAAGTGATTCCCGCAGAGTCGCCAGTGCCGCCCGCCTGTCCTTGTTGGACGCCAACATATCCTCCCTGTGTGCCTGGCAGATGGACTCTGTAGCCTGCTCCAGTCGCTCCATCAGCCTTTCTGGGGGGACAATGGAAGTGGCCACCCTATCCATGGCCTGTGCAATCATCTCGGATGATGCTGCCTGTTGGTTGGCCATACCGTAGATGGATTGCTCCCAAGCGGTATTGCCAGGTGGCATACGGCCACCACGTTGACGGGCACCACACCTGCCTGGGGCAAGGCGGACTGCGCCTTGCTGTGCCGGCAAGGCCTCAGGCTGCAGGACTGCATTCCCTCTCTGATCTGCAGCCCCAGGAACAGGATCAGAGATTGTGTGGTGTGGCCCTGCATCCGTAACCACCGGAGGCTGAGCTGCCGACACTGACATCCCCATTGAGGGCAATGGCCCGGCTGCAGGTGGGTCGGACAGAGGAGATTCTCTCCCAAGAACACTCACCTGCGACTGCACATAGGTGTCATCCTCCGAGTCTACACCTGAATACTGCTCGGGGGAGGAACCCCCAGAGACACCCCTCGACAGCACGACCTGCAGCACTTGTGGGTTTTCACCCACAAACACACCACGTCCCTCACTTGTGGAAGGTCGGCCCGGGTTGCCCTCCTGGGACGGCTCAACCACCACATCCCCAGCATCAACAAGTGCTTCGTCCCCTGCAAAGACATGAAAGAGAAAAATGGAAACAGGCATTAGCACCATGGCATGCAACAAGGGCTGATGAACAACAGAGGCAGTAGTTCTACGACACATGTCCCACATGACTGGGAGACCTCCTATGCATTCACCATCACTGGGTCTGTAGGGGAGGCTCAGGGCATACAATGTACAGATTGGAGAGCAACGCCTGCTCACCATGCTGCCTAGCACTGCCATCACACATTGGCCGGTGATTGCCATGTCAAAGGCACATGCCATCACACACATGGCATGTGACATAGCCACCAAGTGAAGAGGGAGAGGAGGGCAACTTTTTTGGATTTCTACCACTCTGGTCCTGACATTGCATCATGACATCAATAAGTTGACATGTTGTACATGGATCTGCTAGTCCAAATTGGCCACGATGCACAGTGCCTTGTCTACATCAACAAAATGCAGTAAACAATGAGATTCCACCTCCCCATCACCTGTAAAGGAATCATATAGCATTCGTGAAGCACCGGTCCAGAAATGTATGAAGGTACAGCGGAGCACTGAGGGGTGGTGGGGCAGTAGGGGATGCCAGTCAACAATCCTACTGGTGCTGGTGTCATTCATGTCACGCAAGTGCAGGGGTGGGTGGCACAATGAAGTGCAAGGGGAAGTGGCGGCTGGAAGTGCTGTACAAGGTAAGTAGGACTTAACGTCAAGGGCAGATGGTGTTAGGCGCAGACAAGTGCTGGGGGGGTGGCCTATAGGGGTACAGAGACAATCATGCAGTGCTGTGGGCTCGGAGGGGACAGGGGAGGTACACACTGCATCTGGCTCGGCAAGGTCCTTGCAGATTTCTATGTGTCCTGCAGAGTTGTCACATGCCGCAGATATGTGCCCTTGGATTGGGGATCTCATCTTGGTGAAAAGGGTGAGGCGCTATTGCCTTTGGAGCATGTGGCAGGCCAGTTTGCCAGAGGATGAGCATGATGCAGGACATTCCCTCTCTGCCACCCGGCACCTGTGGTCTGGGTTCACAAGATCCGAGTCATGCCAGGACTCTGCATTGGCATGGGGCTTCAGACAGGTGGTCATGACCGTGGCAAAGACATCCAGTGTACCTGACATAGAGTGGAGCATGGAGTGGGCCCTGTCAGGATGGGAGTGAGCCTAAGGGGGAGCTGGATGGGGGGGAGATTTTGGCAGCATGAGCCTCGACTGGCACACACTTCATGGGTTGGAATACCAAGAAGGTGTGTGACAGTGATGAGGGTGGCTTTGCCTGTGGGGTGGTGAGGGTGAGCTGGGAGGAGAGGAGAATGTGATCACTCCAGGAGAGAGGAGTGCAGAGATGGACGGAGAGGGGAAAGTCAGATGAGATCAGAGCATCAAGAGTGTGCCCTGCAGAATGAGTAGGGACAGACGGGAGTCTAGAGGGTGAGAGGGAGTTGCTGAGGTCACAGAAAGGTCACATGGGGGGGTCAACAAGCATGCAGGTGGATGCGTACAGCAACAAGGAAGAGGATTTCTGTGTCTGGGGACATGAGTGAGGAGGAGAGGTGAGGACACTCAGAAAGGAAGTAGTACATTTGACCAGTTTTCCCAGACACAGTACGCACAGTTTGTGAATGTCAAGGTGTGGTAGAGAGAGACGTCACACAAGCCATTCCAGAGTGGAGTAGGTCTAAGTAGGAGTGACAGTGGCAGGAATACCCTCAGGGAAGCCAAGGGCACACCCCCCCTGCACAGTAGTGGCGGGCCAAGGAGAGGGTCTCCTGAACATCAGGTAGGAGTGTGTGAAGGATGCAGACAGAGCTGTCGGTCAGACATGTTTCCATGAGACCAAGGATGTCAAGGTGCATAACCTCATGTAAGTGACAGATATCGGAGGAATGCCTGATGCAGCCGCAGTGAAAGGAGTGTAATTGTGGAGGAGGTTGACAGCCTTGGAGGACTTACGGGGAGTGCTAGAGATCAGAGGTGCAGCATGTGTAGGAGTTGGAGTGGGAGGCGGAGAAGGATCATGGGAGGGTGCAGGGAGGCAGTGCAGGATTGATGAGGAGAGAGGAGGGGGGACAGCAGGAGAGGAAAGGAAGTTGATGAGATGTGGCTAGCATTTCTCAAGGAGAATGAGGTTGGCCTAAGGGCCTTGGACTGAGATGCTCCCATTACCATGCACATCAATTGTGGCCTCTGAGGATTGGAAGGAGGCCAGGAGTACACCCCAACGGGTCCCACCATTGATGGTGGAAGAGGAGCAAGGAGAGAGGACAGGGACCATGTGAAGGGTCTATGGGACAGGCAAAGGCATGTATGAGCAGATGTCAGTGAGAGTTGGCTTTGAGTAGGTTCAGATGCACTTGTCAGCAATAGGGTGGGTCGCATTGGAGGGCAGGGTGCCCTCATTTGACTGTTAGCAAGCAGGTGTCGTGAGTAGGGCACGATGGTCTGAACTGTAGAAGTCAGGGAAGATAGACCATGAAGAGCAGCATGGAGTGTGAGGGAATGGGGCTCGAAACCAGACGGTACCAAAGCACACAGGTAGGAGGTGGATGTCAAGGCAACATCCACAGTATGACAGCATGTTGGTTGGCATTTATATACAGAGGACGCATTAGCATGTGGTATCATTGCATGTCAGGCATGTGAAGATGAAACTTGATTGGCTGGGGGAAAGTATAGGAATGGTATGTAAGACATCAGATGAATAGACAGGGGAGTATGAGCAACAATGTAGTGACAAAATGACAATTCAAGGGCAACTTCCATGGTGTAGGGCCATATGTGCACTGTTGCCAGTTGGGATAGTGCTGTGGGCAGATGGTGTTGCACTGAACATACTGGATGAGGCACATGGGTGCCACTATCAACTCTGCCACACACCCCCTTGACAGGCACCCAACATGAATGCTTCACACACACACCATGCACATGGATAATACACACATGCATGTGCACTCACCGGATGATGCCTCGTAATCAGGGAGATCTCCCACACCTTGGAGTTGTCCCTCGGTGACGTAGGATCCAGCTACGGACTCGTGTGGTGTGAGTTCTATTTCCTGTGCTGGGGACCCACCTCCAGTCACCAAGGTTGCGGCATGACTTGAGGCCAGCTTATCCTTTGCCCTGCGCTTAAGGTCATTCCAGCGCTTCTGGCAATCACTAGCTGTGCGCCTCACTACTCCAAGGGCACTTATTCTGTCAGCAATGGTCTGCCAGTGTGCCTGGCGTCTGGCATGTGTGGTCTTGGACCCTGCAACGATGACCATTTCCCTATCATGATCTGACACATACTGAACAAGTGCATTCAGTTCGGCGTCTGTGAAGCTTGGCTTCCTTGATGGGCCGGACTGTGCAGCCGTGCCTGGGGAATCAGCCTGTGCCGGACGTGCACTCTTCCTCTTGCGCTTGGAAGGGGGTGGGGATCCAGAGTGTCCTACGCCGCTGTGGACACTAGGGGCAGGAGCCGTGGTGGACTCAGTACTGGGTGTGTGGGAGTGCACACTCAGCATGGGAGTAGGTGCAGGCATTGGGGGTAGTGGGATGGGGTCAGGCCTGATCTGAGGTGCATGAACTAGGACCGACACAGTCTTGGCAGGGTGTATGAGAGGTGGGGTGGATGGAGCCACACCCTGGCTACGGGGGCCAGCAGATGACCTATCTGGCATAGATGCGCGTGCCCTGATGACACCAATGTGCACCGGTGCACGTGCAGTGGACCTGCTGACCTGGATGTCAGCGATGGGATCACCCTCGGACAGGTCTGCTGCCACAATGGGCTGGTCCGACAAGGGCGGATCAGGGTTGGTATCAGCCACATGACCCTCAACTGGGGGGGGGGGGGCATGGGTGTCCCTGACTGGTCCTCCAGACTGGGGGGGACAGGGGCACCCTGCAAGTCACAACCACGTCCCCTAGTGGATCCTCCACGGCCACCACGTGTGGCTCGGCCACCTTTGCCACCCTTACGGCTTGCACGCCTCCCAACCATGGCACTGATGTTATTGTGCGTATGGGAGTCGGTGTGCACAATTGTCCTGGGCAATTGGGTGTCAAAGGGGTTGGGTACCAGATGGTATTCGTACCCTAGTGCAGTGGCAAGGCTATATGACACCCCTGGGGAAAGATGACGGGTCACGCAACGCACAGGCACCCCAGAAAAGTTAAGGAACGTGCACAATACCCCTCCTAGACCACGTGTGCTGATGGAAAACCCTGCACTACGCTGTGGCATCCAGTAACACAATGAACGTATGCGTGTCACACGCAGCCTAGAATGACCTCTGAAGGGGTAGGCTACACATGGGGCAAGCACAGAAGTTAGATACGTGCGTGACTCACCGTCTGCCAGGTAAAAGAGCGTGAAAAATGAGCGCGTTTGGTTGGCAACACCCCCGCCAAAAGAAGATGTGTACGCTGTCTGAGGAGACAGGACAACAGTAGAAGGGGACACTGTTTGAGGGAACAGGCCCAGGTAAACCAGTACAAGAGGAAAAAGAGAAAAAGCTGTCAGAGGTAACAGGGAGTACGAACTGGAAACGCCGTGAAGTAAATCGCGTGTGAAACGACAAGAAGTACAGAATTCACCCACTCGCTCTCCACGAAAAGCACGTACAAGGAAATGGTGTTCTACACTACCTTATATACAGGCCCACACGTACAGCGTCACTTACGGCGTGTACGTGCTTGGCCCATGTTCACCAATCACACGCTTTGTCACTTCTGCGTGTGGATCCTTTTTCACCAATCACACGCTTTGACACTCCTGCGTGTAGCTCACTTTTCACCAATCACACGCTTTGTCACTCCTGCGTGTAGATCCATTTTCACCAATCACACGCTTTGTCACTCCTGCGTGTAGATCCATTTTCACCAATCACACGCTTTGACACTGCACGTGCAGGTAACTATAGACGCACATATGCTGGTGACGGGTTTTCGCGCGATTCGCTGAGTGTGGGGTTTTCACGTGCAAAATCACTCCCTATCAGGCTGTCCACGCGTTCAAACACGAAAGACCATGCTCCTGGCCAGGAGGCCAAATTACAGTCCCCCAGAGCCCTGAGCACGCTCCCACCTGCCATCTGCTGCTGCCTGACTGCCTGCTGGCCACGTGCCCCACAGTGCTGGTGGGTGGGGGTGGTGGGAGACATGGGTGGGGGCCTGGTGGAGGGTGCCCCTGGTGGATGGGGGGTGGGGGTGGTGGGAGACATGGGTGGGGGCCTGATGGCAGGTGCCCCTGCACTGCTGGGGGGTGGGGGTGGTGGGAGACATGGGTGGGGGCCTGGTGGAGGGTGCCCCTGGTGGATGGGGGTGCAGGGGGACATGATCAGGTGTGCAGGGTAGTCCCCTGTTTTGTGGGCTGCCTGCAGGGGCCGTGGAGGGTGTACAGGGTACACCTGTGAGGGCCCACCCAGCCTATTCGCGTGTGATAATTCCCACGCACCCCTGTAATACACGTACCCTGGCCAATCGCGTGTTGAACTTCCCGCTACCCCTGTAATACACGCACCCTGGCTGTTCGCGTGTGATAATTCCCGCGTACCCCTGTGATACACGTTCCCTGGCCTATCGCGTGTTCTACTTCACGCGTACCCCTGTAATACACGTTCCCTGGCCAATCGCGTGTTGAACTTCCCGCTACCCCTGTAATACACGCACCCTGGCTGTTCGCGTGTGATAATTCCCGCGTACCCCTGTGATACACGTTCCCTGGCCTATCGCGTGTTCTACTTCACGCGTACCCCTGTAATACACGTTCCCTGGCCAATCGCGTGTTGAACTTCCCGCTACCCCTGTAATACACGCACCCTGGCTGTTCGCGTGTGATAATTCCCGCGTACCCCTGTAATACACGTTCCCTGGCCTATCGCGTGTTCTACTTCACGCGTACCCCTGTAATACACGTACCCTGGCCAATCGCGTGTTGAACTTCCCGCTACCCCTGTAATACACGCACCCTGGCTGTTCGCGTGTGATGATTCCCGCGTACCCCTGTAATACACGTTCCCTGGCCTATCGCGTGTTCTACTTCACGCGTACCCCTGTAATACACGTTCCCTGGCCTATCGTGTGTTCTACTTCACGCGTACCCCTGTAATACGCGTTCCCTGGCTGTTCGCGTGTGATAATTCCCGCGTACCCCTGTAATTCACGTTCCCTGCCTAGTCGCGTGTAGAACTTCCCGCGTACTCCTGATTTGAAGATTGCCCGCTTTGCTTTCCTTGTTTGCCTGCCCTGTGAAGTGGTCCAGGGTTAGCGCAGCCCTTAGCGATGATTTAGCGATTTTGCTGGCTTTTCCTTGCGCGAGGGCGTTCTTGGGGGCGTTACTGGCGCTGCTGCAGGCTCGCTGCGATTCTCTGCGCCACGGCTGGTTTGGGAGCATGAAATCCATGAATACGCTGTGCGCGGAAATCAGTTTTAGCGCACGTGCCTGGCGCAGACTATTGCAGGCGCACGCTGTGCGCCAGCCGCGTGCGCTACTTGTGCGCTGGATTCTATGAATTACCCTGTCAATGATATCATATGGTCCAATAAATCTAGACATACATTTACAGGATCCTACCAAGGATAAGTTTCTGGTTGATAGCCAAACCTGATCCCCAATTTTGTAATGCAGGCTCTGTTGCCTATGCTTATCAGCTTGTTTCTTATATGCTTTCTTGGCTCTTTCCAAATTTGTGCGTGCCCTATGCCTGACTTCAAGAAGCAACTGTTTCCAGTCTTGTAGCACCGGCATAGTTTCAATCTCCGGTAGTTGCTCGGGGATTATGTTTTGTTCATGCCCGTACAATCATTCATTAGGTGCCATCCCCAATGAGCTGTGAAAGGTTTTATTGTAGGTAAATTCCGCCAACCACAGCGCCTGCACCCAGGAGTCCCTGCCATCTCCCAAGTAACCCTTAAAATATTGTTCCGAAGTCTGATTCACTCTTTCAGTCTGGCCATCGGTCTGGGGGAGATAACTAGTGGACAAAGCACAGTTGATTGCCAGCATCCGACAGAAAGCACGCCAAAATCTGGATGTAAACTGTGAGCCTCTATCCGAGACAATACACTTTGGTAAACCATGCAGCCTAACCACATGTTGTAAAAACCACTCGGCCAACTTGCCTGCCCCAGGAATACCAACACATGGAACAAAATGAGCCTGTTTGGACAAAAAATCCACCACCACCCAAATGGTGTCAAACTGGTTGTCAGGAGGCAGATCAGTAATGAAATCCATTGAAATATGAGTCCATACTCTTTCTGGCGTTGGCAATGGCTGTAAATAACCTCTCTTTTTAACATGATCTGTCTTGTTACACACACAATTTTCACATTGTAACAGATACCTTTCCACATCCTGTCTCAAGGTAGGCTGGCAAAAATATTTTTCCAACATATTTTGCATTATTCTGTGACCTGGATGTCCTACAAGGGGGGACTTATGGCACCAAAACAAAGCCTTTTTACTGCAACTTTCGTGTGGGCAAGTGCAAATGACCCTGGTGGTAGGGCAACCCTTCCCGCACAGTATGTGCCGGGTGACTGGCCTTCCATTGTTGCAATTGCCTGGAGGGAAAAGCTTTCTTTATTTGGTCAGTTAGTTGTTTTGTAACAGCCCCTCTTTCTCCAGAGAAATAATGGTCTCATCTTCCCCTACTGTATTGTCTATATTTTGTTGCCGGGATAATGCATCCGCTTTTCCGTTCTTACTCCCGGGCCTAAATGTCACCACAAAACCAAATTCATTAAAGTACTGGGACCATCTAAGCTGTCTTTGACTTAAGGTGTGAGTGGTCTTGAAATATTTTAAGTTCTTATGGTCAGTTACCACCACCACCTGATGCCTCACCCCCAGTAGATAATGTCTCCATTCTAAGAATGCTGACCGAATGGCCAACAATTCTTTGTCAGTGATTGAATTATTTTGCTCACACCAGTTAATTTCCTTCAGAAAAAGGCCACTGGATGCCATACCCCTTCCTCATCCCTCTGTGATAATATGGCTCCTATGGCAACGTTACTGGCATCAGTCTCCACCTGAAAAGGTTTCTCCATGTTTGGATGTCTTAACACTGGGGCCGTAGTGAAGGCCACTTTCAATTCTTTAAACGCCTTTTCTGCCTCCGGACTCCACACAAAACTCACAGCCTTCTTAAGCAATTGTGTGATGGGCGTGACTATTTTAGAAAAATTACTGATAAAGCGCTGATAGAAATTGGTGAATCCTAGAAAGGATTTGATTTCTTTAATGCATCGTGGAGACGGCCGATCTGTAACTGCTTGCACTTTCCTGGGATCCATTACCACACCTGTTGGGGTCAGGATAAATCCTAAAAACTCAACCTGTTTGACATGGAACACACATTTTTCCAATTTTACACATAATTGGTATTCTTGTAAACGGTGCAACACTTCCCGTACATGTCTTACATGCTGTTCTGGAGAATCTGAATACATCAGAATATCGTCAATATAAACGATAACAAAAATATCAATAAAGTCTTGCAACACTTCTTGCATAAAAAATGTAAAGGCTGCGGGGGCATTACATAAACAAAACGGCATCATAAGGTACTCAAACAACCCAAACTTAGTCTGAAAGCCGTTTTCCACTCACCCCCCTCTTTCACTCTTATCAAATGATAGGCCCCTCTTAAATCAAACTTGGTGTAAATCTGCGCAGACCGCACCTGATCCAACAGAACTGAAATCAATGGCAAAGGAAACCTATTTTTTACAGTAACCCTATTTAGTGCACGGTAATCAATGCATGTTCGTAAAGTGCCTTCCTTCTTAGGAACGAAAAATAAAGGCGAGGAGAACGGGGAAGTAGAGTGGCGAATGAACCCTTTGGCCAGCATCTCGTCTAGATATTCCCTGAGATATTTATTTTCAGTTTCTGTGAGAGCATATATTCTGCTGCAAGGCAATTTTGCCCCCTCCTCCAGTTCAATGACACAATCGTATGGACGATGAGGAGGCAACATTTCTGCTCCTCCCTTATCAAAAACTTTTGCAAAATCTCTATATTGGTCAGGGATTCCTGATTCAACTGCTCCCACCACTTGATCCGTGAGTTTTCTTTGAACCAACTAAGCTGCGCGTCCTACTGCTGGTAACATATACTCCTGACACTTCTGTTCCTCAAACCACACCATTTAATTCTCCCAATCAATCCGAGGATTATGTTTTATTAACCAGGGCATCCCCAAGATTAGACCAAACTGAGGTGCTGTGATTAAATCAAATGTAATCTCTTCTCTATCACCTGATGTGCACATTATCTCCAATTTCTCTGTTTGCTGCCGAATGGGTCCTGGTACCAACGGCGATCCATCCACTGACTGTACTCCTTCCACCCTTTCCTTCTCCTATACTGGCAACCCTAACTGTGCGGCCAGGGCAATGTCTTCAAAATTGCCCGTTGCCCCTGAATCAACCATCGCCAATACCTCCTGTTTAGACAAAGCAAAACACAATGTCACCAATATATACAAGTGAGAAGTTGTATTACCAACCGTGTTTGCTACCCATCTGGGGAACCTTACCTCACTTGGGCCTGTCACCGGTGTTCCCCCTCCGGCCAGCCCATCTCTTTTCCCATTTCCTTCTTGCTCCTTTCACTTCCCACCCTTCTGTGTGGAGTTTTTGGACATGTACGTATGAAATGTCCTGCCTGCTCACATACAAACACAGATTGTTAGCTCTACGCTGCTCCTTTTCTGCGGCTGACAATGGTCCCCTAATGCTACCAATCTGCATTGGTTCCACCTCACTCCCCCTTCCTCCTCTACTCCTATCCAATATCACAAAAGGTGCTGCTTCCGGTGTTTTCTTGTCCCCCTTCCGTTTATTCATTCTGTGATCCAATCTTAATGCTAAATCTATCATGGCCGTAAATGTCCCTGGTTGCGGCTCTACTTGAGCAATGGCATCCTTCAGTTCTTCCCTCAAACCTTGACAAAATAATACCGTTTGCTTAGCTACTGGCCATTCCGTCTCAATCACCAACCTATTAAATTGGGTCACATAAGTCACTAGGTCCCTACTACCCTGTTTCAAACCCAACAATTCCTTATCTTGTGCCAAAGACACCTTCCGCCGGTCAAACAACCTACCAAATTCTGCCAAAAACCCATCCCAATTATATAACAGAGGGTCATCTTTTTGAACCAATGGCACTGCCCAAGCCGCCACATCTCCCGTTAAATATGATATCAAAAACACAGTTCTGTCCTGAATTGTTTCAAAGGCTGCTGGTTTACATATAAAATGCTGTCTACATTTTGTAAGGAACATCATATACTTGGGGGATCCCCTGAAAACCGCTCAGGGGCTGCCAAAGGTAGACTGCTGGGAGGTTGCACAATTACAGTAGCATTTTGATTTGTGGATGCTTTTCTTGCCCTTGGTGTAGACCCACTGGGCCACTCCAGAGGGGTTTGCTGAGCCACCAAACCCTGTACTTGTGCTTTAAAGTTGTCAGATTCTTGGCGAGCATGTGCTAACTCTACCTGAATATCTTGAAGGGCCTTTAGCACATCGGCCAAAAGTGGAGAAGTCGACTACATTTGGCTCTGGTGGTTGTAAGTATCCCAATATGGGGGTGGTTTATTATGTCAGAATCACACAACAATGGAGGAGAGAAATCGACACACTCCCCCGAACCACAGAAGCCGAATGAATTTGACCCTCCCACCGTGGTTGCACAGGTGCATGAAGTAGTACACAGGACACCACGTGGCAGCCAATGGGGGGAAGAGTAGTTAGGGAGAGGTTGTGGATGGGGTGGGGGAAGTTAGGAACACTGGAAAAAGGGTTAGGACAATCCTAAGTTGGAGAGGTGAGGGGGAAGCAACAGGGAATATCCCTCCCTATCTGATACCTGTCTCCTAACACCCGAGTAGTCTACTGCACAGAACTAGACCGTACATAAAAACACCTTAATGCGTGTGAACATGATGCATGAACAAACACAAAGTATCATAACACACATATGTAGTAGCAAGCGAAATGAACACAGGACAATGGGATATCTCCCATGTATGAAGCACAATACAAATGGCCCATAGGGCAAGCTTTAAGCAATACATAGATACATAAAGTTCTCTTCTCTGTCATCCTGATCCAGGGAAAGGGAACAGGATTTCCTTTGCATGAAGACTACACCATGTAGGCTTATAATCACGAGTTATTAGCACTTGTTATTAGCAATACTGTCGACATAACAGTTCTGTAACTTCTTATGAATGCCAACTGTTGCACCCAGACTTTTGCCGTAGGAGATTGTCGTCATAAACACTTAATGCTGGTGAACGCACTTCATGAACTTAACCCCCACCCTGCAATGTAGCAAGCACTTATCTGAGCTCCAAGAGCCCCACTGGACTTCTCGGAGGAAAAGTAGAATACTGTGATCAACCGCCGGCCCGCCTGCTTGGTCCTGTAAAAGCGAGCGCCTGCGGTTTCTGAGATCAGCTCATCAGAGCTTCGCTGTCCATGGATTCCTCTAGTGCACTGCCGTCCTGCTCCAAACACCAACCGCACCAAAGAATAATAAGCCACACCTGTTCACGCGCCGTTGCTCCTTTATGCTGCCCGAAATCACTGCAGCTGGCAACACGCACGTGACAGTGAGCCCGTGTCCTGGACTACATACTCCCATGGCTGCTGGGAACTGTAGTCTCATCTCTGTATGCGCCGTGCGTGTTTCAAAAGGCAGGGCTTGTCACTCCCTTGCACTTCCAGCCCTTATTCCTCACATTTTTAGAGAATACATTGAAATCATCCCCACTGTTTATGTACCCCAAGTATATAAGGAGCAATTCCTATTATTGACCCAAAGGTAAAGGCATTGCCATGCTGCTGTTCACAGAGTTTCAAGACCATATCCATTTGTCAAATGAAGGGCATAACACGCCTCTAATCCCTGTATCTGTCCAAGGCAGGGACATGACATGACATTCAGTGCTTGTGCAGTCGTGATTGGCAGTTGGGATTTAACATTCCTAGTACTAGGGTGTTAAATGTGGAATGAATTGAATGGATAAACCAATGGAATTTTAAGATTTTTTAAATAATCTCTGCGATTGATTCCATGGATGTGAGCAGCAACCTCCATTGTTTCCCAAATACTGGTGCCTTATTAAGGTCTGTGTGTATTATACAACCAGGGATGTGTGTAAAACAACAGACAAGATCATCTGAAAATCCAAATGCACTTGTAGCAACTTTTGTCTTTGTTCATCAGTAACACATGGATAAGCCAGACCAGTCTGCTCTCTGACCATCAGAAGGAAACCAGGAACATTGTGTACCTCAATTGTTGAATCCTTGGTACCAAGACAGTCACTTGTAACTTGAAATAGCTCTAGCTCTGATGAGTTTTATGGACAGAACGAGTAGAAACACAAAGGGTCTGACAAGGGGAAATGGTTTGTAAGATATAAATTTAAAAAACATAAATGATGCTGTGATAGCTCTCCTCATCTCAAATCATGATCAAAAGAAAGTGTCCCTTACACAGATCTGGTCTGGTCCTTGCATTGCTTTAAAGGTACTAGAGATGACCCTTGCCGATGTCTTTGAGTCACAGGATTTTTTGATGAGCTTGCGGTGTAGACCTCTTGGGTCCAAAATGTCCATAACTGAGAGCAGTCTGAGTGTCCCTGCCAAAAGATGGAGGTACTGGTGTACCTTCTCAGACAATGGTTGGATACCTAAGAGCTGTAGACCAGGCTAGGGGGCCTCCACTGTCTTCAGGTCAGATCCCTTTTCAAAAATTCTGGTCCCAGGGACATTCTTACTCTGACAGTCCTTCTAATAGGCTCCTAGTACGCTGTTGTGGTTGCATCATCTCATATCTCCTCCTGCCCTTGAAGTCTGAACTCGACCAACCTGTTTAGTGTATCTGCTTTCCTGCCACCTCCTGAGGAGCTTCCACATGATCTCCTTCACTAGCTTTCCTCCAAACTACTTCTAGGATGGCAGTTGGTCTATTCTCTGCCTGCCACATCTTCTCGCTCACACTACTTGAGACTTCTCCTCCAACCTCCCAAATCTCTCTCTCTCTTGTGAGAAACCTGAAGGTGTCTCACCCGCTGGTCCCTGCAGATCTGTCATCCAGGTGGCAGGATACGGTCATTGCTATTGGATCCAGTTTGTGTGGGTGGACCAGAGCGGGAGGATCACCTGGATGGGGGTCCTCGGGGAGTGGAAGTGGGACACTGACGGGTGAGATTCGATACTCCTTTCCTTATAACTCCTTTTCCCCATCCTACCCCATAGGATATTCAGATGTTTTGCCCCATACCCCTTTTCCAACACTTTCTTACACCATGAAAGATAACAGACTATAACACTGGAGCATTTACCTGACATGTCCCAACACAAGGGTCAGGCAGAGTCAGGCAATTGACAATAATTACACACACCTCACGGCCCTCTCCCTTCCCCACAGGGATAAAAGGTGAAGAAGGAGAGCACACTTTGAGCACGGCAAAACGCACGAGGAGCCGTCTGTTACAGGACGGCAGTTCAAGAGGAGGAGAAAGATGGCGAGACCTAAAAGGACGACAAGGGGGGAAATGTCCTCACCCTTTTCGACCCAGAACCACTAAGACTCTGTGAAAGGAATTATAAGACCAGAACTACAGCAATCATGTGCTGCAACAGATGTCAACAGTGCACAGCGCCCTTCCACACTAATAACCAAGTTGAAGAGAGGCACTCGTAACCATGGTACTGTTCTGACTCCAAAGACAAGACACACCAAGGAGTTCAGTACAGTCTGTGAGTCGGAGGGAGAACCAATAAAAGGCTGAGCTATGTTGAACGAATGTTAAAAAGGGCAGCATGATATGAATTGAAAAACAAAGACCTTGTTTGTTAATGAACTTTTAAAACCCAGGGATAGACCAGCTGCAGAGTGCTCCAGAGCCACGTGGGTGCTTACTCGAAAGACTCTGGTTGGGCTCCTTTTTGTTAAAACTACAGATACCAAGAGGCCCTAGGAGAGCCCGACGTAAGAGGTCAAAGTGGTCACACAAGGGTTCAGTAAAACCCCTTGTCCACTCGAAAATCTTTGACCCGTAACCAAGAGGAAAGTTAAGGGAAGTGAATCCCACACTTGAAATATAGCAAAGTGAACTGTGTTAAACTGGCAAATGTGAAACCGGCTGAGGGATGCCTGCAAAGTGGGGTGAAGCCTAATAGCCCAGTGAACATTGTGTTGACAAGAGTGAACCCAGCTGAGGGAGGTCCACAGTGAATGTTTGTTTAAAAAGACATTAAGACTTTTGAATATTATAAGTTGCTGATGTTCTGAAACAAAGGCCGTAGTGAACCCGGCTGAGGGAGGCCATCATTGCAAGAAGGATTGGAACCCAGTTAAGGGATCCAAATGGTGAAGAGAAAGCATCCGATGTGAAGGTTGCTGAACAGAACTTTTGTTTTGTTGTTTATGATATATCAGGCTCTCTAAAGCAAGAGATTCTGTATGAAAGAGACTCGGCCACAGAAGGCCCTAATATCACGGAAAGGAACTATAAATTTGTGCTGGAGAAGTGCAGGAGTGGGCTGTGCTCACAAGTCCCGCCTTGTCCCATGCTAAAAACATGGGGAAGGGAGACCCCAGCCGTAACAACCTGACTTATTATTTGGTGAACTCGTCTTTCTTTTCTGGTGAACATTATCCCACACTATTTTCTAACTTAGCGGTAAGGTTTGGCAATAGGTTTTTTAGCATAGTCCCTTTTTATTTGACAAGACACTACTAGAACTGTCTGATTATTAGTTGATGGTCGTAGCTTGCTCCCATCTTAAATTTAGGTTAAGATTAGGCATTTTTCTCACCCCTTCACACAGTTTAATAAACACCCTTAAACTGTGATCACTCGTGTCTGTCTTTTCTGTTGCCACCATGAGTTCCTTACGCTCTCCAGACAGTACAAAGTCCCCCTGCAACCTTCTCACTATTCTCCTCCAAGTTCCCCTCTAGCTTCCTCTCAATACACTTCTTTCTCTCCAATATTCTTCTCACATCATCCTCCAGCTGCTTCAAAAATGTCATACAATGTCAGACTGGGCTGCCTTCTTTTTTATATGGTTGTCTTCCCTTCTCATGAGTGGCTTTGAGGTAAATTGACTGCTCCTGCACTGTGGAGGTTATATATACTGTTTTTGATTGGGCAGTATGCTCAGGGTCACATGGGCTGAAAAGAGGTTGGGCTACACTGACATTAATGCCTGCCCCCTTGAATTTTAGAATTTCTCTGACATGTGTAGTGTCTTCTTACCTCTGACTTTCAGCTCTGTTTCCATTATTTACTTCACTGCGAGTGCGTCTGCTTTCAAAGAATGTGAAATTAAAGTAGGAAAACACTCTGGTGAGACTTTGAAGCAATTTGGTACATTTGTAATTCCTTTGTTGTTAGCAATTTGCAACTTGTAAATTAAAAGTAAGAAAACACTCCAGTAAGCGTTCACAGGAGTGGGAGAATGGGATTTGTGTATTTTCTTTCACTGACATACAATGCAAATTAGTGTTACTTTTTCCAATCCGAGTAGTCCTTTGTATTGTGAGGGTTCTCTGTGTGTATGGGCATGACTCATAATAGTAAATATTTCCCTTGCATTGGTACAGAGAAGCGACATTTATTTTCTCATATGCTGGGGATTTTGAAATGTTGCAACTTTGGGCTGAACTAGGACCTGGAGTGGATCTTTAACAGGGTCAACCTTGTGGAAGCAGGTATGTTTGGGGGTCTGTGGATCCCTCTTTTCTCCCTAGTGTCATTGACTGTAGTGGTTCTGGGGGTGCACTAGCTTCTGTGACTTACTTCTTCCTTCCATTTGAAGTGGTCTGTGGATCCCATAGCCCTCCTCCATATCCAGCATCCACTATCTCGGGTTGCCCCCAGTCCAAATACACCGCTCCCTCCTCCTCCCCATTGTTGAATGAAGAAAACCTTAGGCTGAATAACAACAGCATTATCTGAACATTCTTCAGGAATTGGACCATTCATTGTATTTTCCAGATCCATTGTAAAATATTGTGAATCAATGGCTAGGCCAATAGGAGTGGCTTTACACAGAATGATACTTTGTGAATCACTATTAAGCAATATTTAAATTTGTTCCTCTTTAAGGTTCACCAGCGATGTTGCATGTTAGAGGGTCACTCTTGCTTATAAATGTTATGTACAGTCATTAAAGCCTCTTCATTAAACATGGTCGGTTCTTCCTCATGTTCAGAGGTAAAACAAATGATCAGATATTTCCAATCACTGTAACTTCTTTTATTTGGACTTCAATGGAAAAAGTGCAGCAAATGAGCAGATATCTAATATTGCAGAAATCTAGCGGGTTATCCCATATATGGTTCAGAATGTATTGTTAATAAAATCAAATTAGTTGCTTATCGACGTATAACAGTGGCAATATAAAAACCTGAAAGTATTCAAGAGTGCTGCGATGATTCTCACCCCACCTTTGGTACAAGGTGCAGAACACTTATAATGCAATCAATCATACTTGAGGCTCTGTATCCATAATATCCAAAAATACCACAGTGTCCTTGAACATGGGTAGTTGCTTAAAATCTCTCATCTATCAATTCCAGCTGACAGAGAATATGTGAATTAGTCGGTTAATTTCATGTCGAGTTCAAGTTTAGTTGGATTGGTCAAACACTCTTCTGGAATAGATCAGGTATATCCACCTTCTCCTCAGGCTCTGTATCACAGCTCCCACTTGGAGTGCAGACTGGGGAATAATTTAGAAAGAAAGGTGCATCATAATTTTTCAGTCTCTTAGATTTTTTCTTTATTTTTGATACCCTGGTTAGGGGTTTCCTGTCTAGTTTCATTATTTTCTTTGAGGACATCTCTTCATTCCCTCTTAAATTCCTCTACAGATAAGGCCCATTTTTAGTTTTGGTGAATTTGTGTGGCGCAAGCCACAAATCTGCCAAACCATTGTTACAAAGAGAGACGGAAAGGGGGTTCTGAACTGAAAATATCTGGTTGGCATAGCAACGGGCAATGCCATGGCATGAAACCACCCAATCACTCAAATCTCTTTGGCAAACTCCTCTGCTGTTCTACACTATGAGAAGTTCCCTAACAATATTTCCTCCAATCCGCAGCTACGTAAGAAGCAAGCAGAGTGCTTGAGTTTCCATTTCCTAGCATGCAGTGATTCGGTCGTTGGGCTGTTTTGGGCTATTTTGCATACATTTGGGCTATGTTGGACTACTTTTAACAGTTATCTTTTTTTTTTACTGCTCCTGAGATAATTTATTTCACACTTCTATTTTTCTTGTGACTGTGAACAATGATTATACATGTCCTTCAGACTCAAGACTCAAAAACACTTTTTTTTAAAAAAGTTGTGCTTTGCTTCCTTGTATGCTTTTAGTTCATCTTGAATTTGTTCAGTGAGACCCCTTTGTTGTTGCATTGAAAACTGGTTGATAGCCAGTACATCCTGCAATCTGTGTATTTCTTCTGACTTCTGATTACTGGATTGTTTAATATCTAATAATAATATCCACATTCTTTGGGTTGATTGATTCCGAATAAACTTTTTTGATGATGAGTTTCCCTTTCTGCTAATTTGCATTCTACCAAATTGCAGTGAAAAAAAAAAATCCCAGTATAAATATTCTATCTTTATTAGGACTAACAAAATATAATTTCAGTAAAGACTTACTAATGGTTGCCATTCCTCTCAAAATTGTAGTCCTACCTTATCCACAATTGGCTTCATGTTTTCTTTGCATAGTTACAAATCTTTGGTAATCCACTGCATGTGAGGAACAAACATTGACAGAGTATGACCCTGATTGGTTTCTGTGGTACATAATACTTCTTGAAACATTTGTAGACTGGATACTTGACTACAAATCATGGTTAATAATTGATAGTCAGTAATGAAACATCACAATGCTTTATTTTACTTCCCTGCTTGTCAATATTTTTCAGAGTACAACAATTCTGCAGAAAAACACAGCACCAAACTGATTTTCTGTTGAATTGGAATTGTAAGCATCACCTAATTAACATTCAAATAAATAATTTTAATTTGCTTTAACATATATCTTTTGCAAGAACGGCCATATTTTTTTAGACCATCGAATTCAGCACCAGAACACAAACTTGCACACCTTTTATCCAGGGAACAACCAGTGTTAGGGACCCCATGTGCCTCCTGGTTGGCATATTTATTAGTTAATGCACCAACATATCTTGAGGGAAAATACATTAATCAACCCCAAAACAAGGTCCACACAACTATTTGTATCAGATTCTTAGATGGTAGAAGACTAACGATGGTTTATAATTTCTATGACGAAATTCCCGCCACACAACTAGCAACATGAAAAAAACTGTTTTTTGTAGAATGTCACCTGAAATCCTACCTAAATCCTAGCATTTCATGAAACACGGACATTACTGTGCAACTTTTGTGTTTTGCATTACTATGCAGAATAAATACAAAATGAGAAACATAAATGAAAAGACTTTAAATGAACACACAATATGAACTCAACACTGAACTCAACACTGGCATATGATTTTATCATATATTTGAAGAAAGGCTGTGTTAAACATATGCAAAGCATACAAAAATACGATTTGTGATCAACTGACTATTAGTTTTCTACAGTGCTTTTGAGAACCATAACACGTTTAAATGTGAGCTTTACAATGACATTTAATGCAATAGGAATAATTGGGAAAGTTGCTTTTAAATATGTTTGTCTTAGCTATTCAAATGAAAGGCCACATTCAAAATTAAGTTTGCCTCTGCACAACACCTTGGATTTTAGATTATTATATTTATCTGCAGGGGTAAAGAACCCCAAAATGAACTCTCATTCAAAGGGATATACTATTGAAATACCAGAAAGCAGCATTGGTTAACTTACTCTTCTTAATGTTTTTGTGGAAAATTACATAGAAACCCAACATTTGCTGCTAGATATTTAGGGTACCCAGTAATAGTATGATACTCTTTTTTTCTGGAAGGAGTAGATACACAGCTACATACTGGAACCCAAGCACATGTTATCATTCCCCCTTTACAATTTTCCGTATGGCCTGCTTCCCCTCCAGATATGTCTCTGTTCCTTGCCTGCAAGTTGGCATGGATTTCTCCCATTGAATGGCCAGTTTTGTCAGCATGCACTAATAAAGTCTCTTCTTTTCTTTACACATAAGCTCTGAATATTTGATCACCCCTCCTACACCCGAGGCAGACTGAAACAATGCAATTCCATTGCCACAACATGGCACTGAAACAGCCTTGATTGACCTACAAACACTAATAGACAACCTCAAAGACAAAGGAAACTCAGCCCTTCTGCTGCTGTTGGATCTATTGGCGGCCTTTGACTTGGTTGACCACGAGATCCTCTGTAACCACCTCTCCACAACCTCGCACTTCTCACCAGAAACCACTCCTTGGATTAAGTCATTCCTAAGCAATAGGTCAATGAGAGTGTTCTCGGCATCAGTGGCTGCAATCCTGATCCCTAATACTCGTGGAGTCCCACAGGGATCGTGTGTATCACCGACCATGTACAGCGCATTTACCAAACCATTGTTTGATGACCTGGATCATATGGGTCTCACCTACACAAACTATGCTGACGACACCCATATCCTTATCCCATTGACAGGTGACTACGCCAACAACCTAGCCCTGATTAGCAGAATTTACCTTATCATTCAGGCATGGATAGCCACACATGGTCTTTGCCTGAATGATGAAAAAATGGAACTCCTCCTCCTAGCCACGCCCAGTAACATCACCAAACTTGGTGACCAATACAAATCGTTTAATATCGATGGCAACATCGTTAAAGTTTCCAGCGAAGTAAAAACATTGGGTTTTTACTTAGACTCCTCCCTCAACTTGAAGAACAGGCCAGCGCCACTGCCTCGGCAAATGCTTACAACTGCAAGCTCATTTGAGCATGCAAACCCTTCCTCTCAACTAAAAGTTGTATCACTCTGGCTAGAGCCTTAGTCCTTTCCAAAAGTGACTATTGCAACGCACTATGGGCCTCATTACACGGTAGGTGGTAAGGGTTTACCGGTAACAGTATTTTACCGGTACCGGTAAACCCTTACCGCCTTACTACGAGGTCCCTTTGCGGGTTGGGGAATTTAATGCCTGCTTTTTGCAGGCGTTAAAAACCAACCCGCAAAGGGACCAGGGAGCTAATTACGGTACCGCAATTTGCGGTACCGTAATTAGCGCCTTCCCCATTCCCATAGAGCCCTATGGGGCAAAAATGGGAATGGGGAAGGGCAATGGGGGAAGGGGGAATTACCGCCCCACCAACCTTGGAATAGGGCGGTAATTCCCCTTTCCACCAAGGTGGTGCCGGTATTTTACCGGCATGGACCAAGGTGCTAATAGCACCTTGGTCCACCGCCATCCGTGTAATGAGGCCCTATATCTTGGGGCCAACAAATACATCATCAGAAAAAAAACTGCAGATCCTGCAGAATAATGCCCTCAGGTCAGCCATGAGCATTCCTCGCAGACATCACATCTCGCCATTAGAAGGGACCACACCGGCTCTCCATTAAAGAAAGAATTCAACTTAAAACTGCATCCCTAACCTACAAATGTCTTAATAACTTGGCCTCACAATACCTTTGAAACAATACGCCCGTATTACTAGATCAGTCATTCCTGGGCACTTACAAATTCCCAGATATAAACTCAAAAAAGCAGGAGGTAACAGATTCCCTGTCCTTGCCACCCAACTCTGGAACTCTCTCCCTTCCAATTTTAGAAATAAGCAATCAATCCATTGCTTAAGAAACAATATGAAGAACTGGTTTATTACCAATGATGCCCCTCATTAGCACACCTGCCTTCCTATGTATATATGTAATATTCTCTACACCTCTGCAGTTATGTGATATTTTCTATACCGCTCTGCTTTTGTAACCGTGTATAATTATGTTACTTTATATGTACATATGTTAGATTCTGTGTGCCTTATTTTTCATGCTGTGTAACCAAGAAATGGATTATCTTGTACTGCGTCCAGATACCTTTGGGTGAGGCGCGCATTATAAATAAATAAACCAAACCAAACCACCTCTGTGATTGTTCCAATATCTCTAATGAATATCAATAAAGTCCACCTCCCAACCTGCTTTGGACAAATTGCTTAGAGTTTCAAGCAGTAGGAGTTCCCAGCTCCTCTTGCACTCTACCTTTTGGAAGACCCACTAAAGTGACATCATGAATTTTCCACTTATGCTTAAATATTTATGCTATTTTTAGGATAGGGAGGATAGCTCAGGGGCAAAGTGTTTGTCTTAAAAGCAAGATAATTCAGTGCAACACAGGTCCAAATCCTGGTCCCGCACTTAGAGACTAGTCTCCGGTATTAAGCACATAATACAAGATAAAACAGATATTTATACATGTCACATTTTGGTAAATAAGACCGCAATACCACTGCATTTATAACACAATGTTGCTTAAAATGCAGTAATTCCAGATTCAGAGAGCTACAGAGAGACAGTTTTATCAATAATTATTTCTTTTTTGTTGAAATATTAATTTCAGAATATAAAAAATATAATGCCCGGGCAGTACATTTCATGACAATAATAATATCATTATTAACTTCCTATGAAAAAATGATGGACATGTTTTGAGGTTTTATAATTGAGCATTGTATTATGTTCTGTGCATTGAAAAACAAACTCATTATCACCTGTTTTTGAAAATCTTATTTTGCCATGTGGGCTTTTGAAGATCGTAAACCATATGCCATCTGTTGTTACAAAGACATTAATTATCTACACTGATTAACAATGTGTATTGTTTTGATCATGAGATAACACCCCCCTTGCAACATAATGTTCTTTCAATTGCACAAGATAGTTCTATCAAGTCCATGACTTCTAGTTTATGGCTTTCTCGAGGCACTGATTTGGAAATTCAGGCCATATATCTCCACAAGGCATTGGAAATTACCTTCTAGGTACACATAAATTGAATGAAGAGGACCATTTACATTTGGTTTCCGGTGCAAACAGCTGTCCTCCATTCAATTTCATTCATTTTCACAGCAAAGTGCAGATCAAACCTGTAAATGCAGGTGTGATTGCCTATACACGTATGTTTTTTGCACATAACAGTGCAAATTGAGCACATTGTACCTTTCATTTAAACATGACAAGCACTGTTTAAAGTGGATTCATATAGAATCTGTGGTAAAAATGGAGTGGATTCCAAAGAAATCCAATGCATGTGCACCAACATTAAAATGTCACGCTGCTCCGCATTTGTAGGACATAGAGTTTGGAGTGGAGAAAATGGTGGTTCAGTCCCTTATACCCACTTCACTATGCAAATGAAACGACAATCCAGAGTAGAATAAAAAGCATGTCCAAGCATTTTAGATGTGTATTTTATGCATGATTTTCACTGTCCTCCACCGTGAATATGACTTGGTAATGTTTGATTGATAGTTACTTTAAAATAACAACTTTAACCACTTTGAATTATTTTCCCAACTTGAACGTAAAATTTGACAGAACTTCAAATCAATTACATTGGAATGTACATAACAGGTCAATATATTTTACTAATACCACACATCCATTGCTAATGCTAATATATACTCAGATTTGTCTTATAATGTAAATTAAAGGTTTCATCATTTTTGGCTGTACATAGAAGATGAAACCCTAATTGTTCCTTTCAAACTACATCAGCCTGTGTATAAACACATAACACAAGCCTGTTTTGATTTGTTTGGTTAACAGGAAATAAATTCAGCCATTTAGCATTCAACCAAGGATGTTAGAATGTGCTTTTCTTGGGAATCCTGAGTATCTACCTAAGTACTATATCTATGGTTGAACTGACTATATGTATATTCTACTATGTAGTTTGATTCATGATATATGATATAGGCAATTCTATGAACACCTTGCAACACATATTTATAATGATAAATTGCCACTGTTAAATCCATATATTTTATGTCAGAAGCCTAGAATCTTAAAATGATTCACGCCTAACTTGTGTACTAAAACATTGACTCACGTCTCAGGAAAACCCATAAACTAGCAATAAGTACAAGTAGAACAGTGCATGAGATGGAGTTAAGGGCGTGAAATGGGCACTTTATTAGCGACCACCCTACTTACGGGATTTATTTATTGGACATTTGTTAGGTGCTTATAAAATTAGCACCAACTGTTTCAAAGTGTCCACATGGTAATAGAGTGGGAAAAGGGGAATGGAGACAATGAATTTACAACAAAGTGAATAATTGAAAAATAGCACAAACAAATATTGAGAATAACAGAGAGGGGAGATGAACCTATTTTGCCTTGTGAGTATTCAGAACGTGCAAGTGCAGAGGGGAGGAGAAGTGCCAAAAAGGACGAGCTATCTCCTCCTTGGCAACACGGATATAATGTCAAGGATGAGATAGCTCGTCCTTGGCACTTAAGTGGTTAAACCCTTTGGCAATCTAGCTTGGTGTGTGGCTATAGAGTCAATACAAACAAGCCGATCTACTTCCGTACACATCCATGTCATGAAATGTCCAGATTCAATGGATGCCCCCTCATGAAAAATTATTGCACACATTTTAAAAGTTGGCTTACTAACAGAAACATGACTATTTACAAAATGCATTATTGACGTGTTAATTTTCCTACCATCTACATCGTATCTTTGAAACATAATCAATACATACTTATTAAAAATTCAATTTTGCAGTGTTGATTGCAAATTACAACCACATTCACTGCATTGCATGTCATGGAATGCTTTAGTTACAAGATCAAAACATTTTACATGTTTCTGATCAGGAACATGCAGGTACACAAATCATTCACAAAGATCTGGACTAGAATACCTTTTCTTACATTTTGGACACATATGATTCCACTCGTAACTAATTCCTACATACCTATCTAGATTAACAGTTTATTTCACAAATATCACAAAGACCTTCATTAAAAATTCTTGACTAACCTTCTGTATATTTCGAGAAAATTGTTGATTTCCACTTGCAACAGCTACTAGATTTTGGATTGACATTGCTGAATGTAAATGGTGTGGATTTTCATCTACAGATATTTTAAGAAATCAAAGTTCAACACATAGCTGCTTCTCTGCTGTATAAGCTATTTATTGCATCAATGGGATCATTTGAAACAACATAGACAAAGCTGCATTACAATAGCATTCAACTCCTGTTTCATTACTAAAGCTGCAATGAAAGTATGTTACAGTTGAACAACTCTCCACCTCCATTAAATGCTGTTGTTTTCTAGCTTTACAACGACTGATTTCATTTGAATGTGCTTTCACTGACTCCTTACGTTTCATGGATGGGTGCTTCATAGGTACCGGTATATGGTTCAGGTGAGGAGCACACTGTACACGCAACCTTTTATATACTTCAATGCAAGAAATGTCAGCTGTCACCTTCCTTTCATCAAAGTTTATTAAAAATAAACCTTCTATATTTTTACACGTGACAAAGCTACATATGACTTTCCTTCTTTAAACACTGTATGACCAATGTCAATAAGTGCTGCTTCAACCCTTGTGATATATGAATAGTTATCGCATAAGCAGAACACAATGGAAACCGTGCTCTTTTCACAAAGGTATTGTTAAAAAGCTTTAATTTGTCACAAGTCTCTCCCCTTCTCACCTGTTTTTCCTGTTTGCTTGCGACCTTCTTTTGTGACTTTTTTCACATGGTCCGGAACCAGGAAGGAACAATGTCCGCACGCGGAGGCACAGAAGCCGTGACTCGAGCGCGGGCGAAATCCAAGAGAGTTCGGTAAAGATTGAGGGGTGAAAGGAAAGGAGGAGGAATCAAGGAACCGGTATATAGAATTCAAGAGATTAGCCCTGAGCGAACTCCGGCAGTACACGTCCAGCTACGGCGAGCAGTAGCGTTGAGATGCGCAGAGCCGCTGGGGTGTGTCTGTTTAGTAGTGTGCCGAGCGTGTACTGTAAAGGCTGGAAAGCTGCGATTCGTATTCGACTGCCATTTTGGGAGGGTTACTGCATTCAGTGCTCTTTGGGTCAGGGACCATGAGGTCCAAAAGGGACGCAGGTGACGGTTCATGACAGCATGCCTCTGAAGCACAGCTCTTCCGGGTTTGCCTGGATGGATAAGGTGGTATCTTCGAATCAGCCTAGGGGCATTCATGTTTGATATGGGTTCCCAGGTGCACTCACTAGGTGGATATCCTTTCCATTCGACCAAATATTGCAGCTGACCACGTCGGTACCTAGAATCACAAATTCTGGAGACCTTGTATTCGAGTTGGTCATTGACAATCACTGGAGTAGATCTTGGAGCAGTTCGAGAGGGTTGAACATATGGCTTCAACAGAGAAGTATGGAAGACTGGGTGGATCCTTTTCCATGATTCTGGTAGTCGGAGTCGAAAAGCCACTGGATTGACGATTTCTTTTATATAACAGGGACCGTAATACCTGGGAGCCAATTTATTTGGTCGTAGGTGACGTGGGAGGTTTTTGAGGATAACCAGACCTTATCGCCTATTGAAAAGGAAGGTCCTGGTCTTTTTTTGGAGTCAGCATAATGTTTGACGTCTCTTCGGGCCCTTTCTAGGTTTTCTTTAGCTTCTTTGTGCACATTGATTAGTGTTTCAATCCAGGAATCAACCGTAGGAACTGGGGTTGGATGTGGAAGTATGGACCGTAGGACTGAAGGATGAAATCCTTGACTACAGAAAAAGGAACTGGTTTTGATAGCTGAATGATCCGAATTGTTGTATGCTAATTCGGCCACAGGTATTAAAAGTGACCAATCATCCTGGACCTTGGTGGTGAAGCAAAGAAGATATTGTTCCAGAGTTTGATTTACTCACTCAGTAGCTCCATTGGTCTGTGGATGATAACCCAAAGACAAGGCACGCTGGATTCCCAGTATACAACATAACTGTTTCCAGAACTGGGATATGTACTGGGGGCCTCTATCAGAAATGATCTTGGAAGGTAGCCCATGAAGCCGGAATATGTGTTCCAGGAAAGTTCCAGCAAGTTCAGATGAGGATGGCAGTGTGTATAAAGGTGTAAAATGAACCATATGAGTGAAAAAATCAATGGTAACCATTATAGTTGTGTAGCCTCTGGAAGAGGGTAGTTTCATGATGAAATCCGTGGCAATGATTTCCCAGGGTCTTGTTAGTATTGCCGGTTGGAGCAGGAGACCTGCTGGTCTTTTGTTATCATGTTTGTTCTGAATGCAGACTGCACATGTCTGAATATGGATCTTGATATCATCCTTCATCTTTGGCCACCAAAACTGTCTTTGTTTTAGATGGAGAGTGTTGGTGATGCCACGGTGTCCTGAATGGAAAGTATCATGACATAGGCTTGTGATTTTTTGTCTCAGTCCAGGAGTGGGAACGACCAAGTGATTGTCCTTGAACCGGTATCCATCCTTTGTTTTGAGATTCCATCGATTGTTTCTCTTAAACTCCTTCCAAGGTTCAGAGGACTGGGTTTGAATATGAATATCCTCCAGGAGGGTAATTGCTTGGGCAACAAATATTGTGTGGGGAAACATCTTAGGAAAGGTCCGATCCTCAAGGGGTTGTTAGTCAGGACGTCTGGATAAAGCATTGGCTATAATGTTGTGTGTTCCAGGGGAGTGTTGGATTTGGAATTGGTATTCGGCAAAAAAAGATTCCGATGGTCTGTGCGGACTTGAACCGGGTGTTTGGCTCCCAGAAGGAGATGACGCCAATCAGTGAAGGCCTGACAGATGCCTAACAATTCCTTCTCCAGGACAGAATAATGGATTTCACTGGGAGTCAAAGTGCGAGAGAGATAGGCAATGGGGTGTTCTAGTTTGTCTCCAAGTTCCTGTTTCAGGACTGCCCAACTGGCGTAGTTGGAAGCATCAGTTTTGAAAATGAAGGGTCTGTCCGTGTCAGGTTGAGCAAGGATGGGAGCTTGTGTGAACTCTGACTTTAATCGTTGAAACGCCGAATCTTGGACTGAGGTCCACTGAAAGGGGGTGTATTTTTTTAGCAATGTAACAATAGGATGAACAATCTCCAAAAATGCTGGTATAAACTTTCTGTAGAAGTTAGCAACCCCCAGGAAGGATTGAATTTGTTTTACGCTAGTGGGAACAGGCCAAGATAAAATGGAGTCAACCTTCGAAGAGTCCATTCCAATCCCCTTTTGGCTAAGAACAAATCCGAGATAGCGAACAGTAGATACGTGGAAAAGTCCTTTCTTGGGTTTGGCCAGGAGCTTATGTTCCCGTAGCTGGTGTAAGACTGCCCTTATGTGCTCTTCATTTTCTTGTTGATGCTTGGAGTAGATCAGTATGTCATCTAGATATACAATGACTAAGAGGAAAAGCATATCAGAAAATACCCGATCCATAAAGCGTTGAAAGACTGCTGGGGCATTAGCAAGTCCAAAGGGCATGACTAGATATTCAAAATGGCCAAAGGGTGTTCTAAAGGCTGTCTTCCATTCGTCATCTTCCCTTATACGAATAAGATTGTAGGCGCCCCTGAGGTCTAGTTTTGTGAAGATGACAGCACCTCTGGCGGCTTCCAGGATGTCTGTGATGAGAGGCAATGGATAACGGTCCTTGAGAGTCCATTGGTTAAGGCCACGGTAATCGAGACATGGCCTAAGCTCCTTGGAATCCTTCTTGGGAACAAACAATAGGGAGGCGCTCGCAGGGGACTTGGATGGTTGAATAGTTCTGTTTTCCAGATTGGTATCCAGATATTCCCGGAGGGCCCTCTTTTCAGGTTCTGACAAGATAAACAGTCTTCCAAATGGAATTACTGCTGAGGGTTCGGTATCAATGGCACTTGAGAACACATCTGTGTATGCCTGATAGGCCCTGGGAATCTGGATGACGTTAGAGACGGTGACTGGCATTTGTTGATTTTCTTGGAAGTCTTCAGAGGGCTTTGGTAAGGAGTTCCGGGACAAACAGTGGGACATACAATGTTTCGAAACAAGAAATAGAGAGCCTGCTGCCCAATTGATATAAGGATTGTGCTTCTGTAACCAGGGCATGCCTAAAACCATTGGATAGTGGGCAGATCTTATAATATCAAATTTAATCCTCTCTAGATGGTGGTTTATGGAGAGAAGAAGCTCCTTGGTTTGAAGTGTTATGGGTCCTGAAGACAGGAGTGTTCCATCGATAGCTTCAACAGGCTGCATAGTCTCTTGTGTTTTGCATGGAATGTGATGAGTTGTGACCCAATCATGATCTATGAATACGCCCATGGCTCCGCAGTCCACTAATGCCAGGATGGGGTAGGATTCTTTCTTGGAAGGCGATAGAAAGGCCTGTAGAATCACAAGGTTATTTTGTCCAGGAGAATTCAAGGAAGGAATTGATGTGGAGCAGACATTATTCTCCCAAAACTGTGCCCCATCTAGGATCGGGAGCTGGCGTTTCCCGAATGCTATGAGGAGCAATAGGGCACTCTCTGACAAGATGTTTATAGGAGGTGCAACACATGCAGAGACCAGTGTGAATACGGCGCATCCTTTCTTGTGGGGCTAGCTCGTCCTTTATTTCTTCATTCAAGCCTCTGCGAAAGAGAGTGAAGCTAGCCTCTTGGGACCAATCAGCTTCCTTCATAAGTTGTTTGAAACGGGAGACAAAGGTAAGCATATCCTGGGATCCTTGTCGAAAATCACGTAGACATTCGTGAGCACTGTAGACCTGCTCAGGACGATCAAACATGGTCTTTAGGGCTTCCACAAATCCATGTATTGCCAGTGAGGTGTGAGGCTTGAAGGTGAAATGCACCAAGCATGAATCAAGGAAGACACGAAGGGTCTTCGGAGAACCATCCTATTTGTCCACCACTCCGCCCAATAACACACTTTCCTTGGTAGCAGAATCACAAGACAATACCAACTGCTTTAAGGCAGCATTCTCCGCTTTAAGGTTTTGAACTTCTGTGGTGAGTTCCTGCATTCCTCGCATGAGGTCTTGAACCGCGGCTTCCATCCCTGTATCCGTATCAATTTTTAGGCATCTCAATCTGTCACAATTCTATCCCCTTCTCATCTGTTTTTCCTGTTTGCTTGCAACCTTCTTTTGTGACTTCTTTCGCACAGTCTGGGATTTGTATAAGCCCGTGCGTGGGTCTTCGGATTCTAGCGTGCTTCGTTCAGATTGTCCAGGACGGAACCAGGAAGGAACAATGTCCGTGCGTGGAGGCACAGAAGCCGTGACTCGAGCGTGGGCGAAATCCAGGAGAGTTCGGTAAAGATTAAGGGGTGAAAGAAAAGGAGGAGGAATCAAGGAACCAGGATATAGAATTCAAGAGATTAGCCCCGAGCCAAATCTGGCAGTACACGTCCAGCTACTGCGAGCAGTAGCGTTTAGACACGCAGAGCCGCGGGGGTGTGTCTGTTTAGTATTGTGCCGAGCATTTAACGTAAAGGCTGGCAAGCTGCAGTTCGTATTCGACAGCCATATTGGGAGGGTTACTGCATTCAGTGCTCTATGGGTCAGGGACCATGAGGTCCAAAAGGGACGCAGGCGACGGTTCATGACAGAAATATGCAGGGCTCTGAGAAATCAAGTGAGTTCCTTCTACACAATCAAACTTAACTTCAACACGTTCAATACTTGTACTGTGAAACAAAGTGTGAAATTCAACCACGTTTACCATTGCTCCATTGACTAGACCAATTTCTACATTCAAGTTCCTCTTCAACATTACTCATGCATTGATGCACAGTTTTAAAACTCCTTCCAGACCTGCTGTTTTAGAAATTGAATTCTCTAGTGGACATTATCAAGCTTTTGCTCTCTTGTCCAACTCTAAAGGCATAAAATGTCCATTTAAAACATCACATGATTTTACTTCCACGATTTTATGCTATTCTCAGAGTAGCATTGTCCAGTTAAATGTGTTACACTCTGCAAGTGTCCATGTCAAAGCAACACAAAAAAAATGTTTCCTTAAAAGTCAACATGACATCAGATGGACTGCAATCTACATGAAACATGTTAGAAATAAGTCTTCCCTTTAATACTGCTTTCACATTTTCCTCAAGAACACCTACACACATTTTATTAAGCATTTCTGCATACTCTAAGTCTCCAGATTGCCTCCTATTAATGGCATGTTCCTGGAATTCAGAACAATTCCAATGGTTAAAATGACCAATACTTCCTATACTTTTTTAAGCATCCTTAGATTATAGCATTCTAAAAACTGGTTGACATTTCATTAGAGCTATTTATAACAAGTCTCCAAATACAAGTGCATGTTTACCTTCAGACATAATGGGCCTCATTACGAGTTTGGAGGTAGCCATGCTGTTTTTAGCTGCATGGCTACCCCCGTACCGGGTCAGAGTCCCAGAAATAGGGATTTACCGGGCCATGCTGACTTTTGCAGGCCCGGTAATTCCCACTCCCGGGACCGGGACCCGGTACATCCCCATTCTCATTTGAGCCTCCATAGGGCTCAATGGGAATGAGGAGGGTGCTAATAACAGGCCCGTTAAAGACGGGCCCATTGTTAGCATCCTGGTCTGCTGGCAGGTGCAGATCAACGGGTGCCGCTAAGGACGTCTGACCAGACGTCCTTAGCGGCACCCGCCAGCAGACTTCGTAATGAGGCGGTAGAGTGATAACAGCTCTACGAGCGCCGTAATCACTCTCCACACTCGTTGTAATGAGGCCCAATGTTGTAGTCCACTAACATAAAGCAATACAGGTTTGTTTAGCCCACAAGAGCATTTATGCTTGTCATGCAGTAAACCATGTAGAAACCTATCTTTAATTGTATTATCAACTTCTTTTTGCTCTATATTTAGTTTACTAGCAATTTCATCACAATGCACATCCGCAACTTTACTTTATTTCATTGCAATTTCTACTTCCTCCATAGCATCTTCAACATCAGTTTGAATAATTGGATCAACAAGAAGATTTTGACTTCTTGCTGCAGAATCTTGACTGCCCTCATGAGTCTCTTTTGCCAATTCAGCTGCCAAAAGTTATTCTTGATGCAGTTCTTTCTCCAGTAACTCCAAATACTGCTCAAATCTTGAATATGTAATTAAGCATTTTTAACAAAAAATTAGTTTTCACAAGTTTCAAAAATTCCAAGTAAATCACTCTCTGCACGCCATTGGAAAAACAACTGCTAAATACAAAAATAAAATAATTCATTTTTTCTGCACTTTGGCAAAAAAAATTAATGTGGTTAATGAGACTTGCCTTTTCATGTCTCACTAGGCAACCACTACATCCATGTACTTTAAACCATCCTCTGTCACTGTTTGCTTCAATATTTCTATGTGAGTAGCATTGTGCTACTTCATACACAGATCCTCCAACAAATCAGATCGATTTGGATATTATGTATCTATCAAGTTGCTTTTCAAAATCTCTGTACTGTCAATTGCTGCTTCAGCTAACTGCTCAATTGCATGCAAAGGCTTCAATACCCGATTTCTATTACTAGCTGAACCAAGACTTAACCAAACTACATTAACGCTACGTCTATACAGAGGAAAACTAGTTAGCCGATCTGCAGCTTCATAACTACCACACTATTTATGTGAAAGCATCTTCAAACCAAACCTTTCAAGTTTCTGACTTAGACTTTTATCTGATGATAAATCTGTCCATACTTCAGCTGTATTGCTCTTTTCTGCTTTTGTCATGTATGCTGCAACATAATGAGCAACAGCTGTTGAATTATCAGCAATAAACTGTACATCAGTATTTGCATTCCATGGCTGAGCAATGAGAGGATTGTAATCATTAATACACTGGCATTCCTTATTTCTTTTTAAATGATAGGTATTTCTCAGTGACTTACAAGTAACATGTGTTGAACAGATGACATTAAACTATTTTCTCGAGCAACTGGTGTTACAAGCCTGGGAAAGCCAAATCTGCACTGAGTGCAGTACTTGTCTTTATGTGTGTATTTTCTTTGACAGTACTTTCCACATGAATGCTTTTGAAACCTTTCCACCTTGTTCCATAGATCAGCATTCACTTGCTGAGCTGGAATAGAACAAGTAACATATTGTTCAATGAAATCCATGACACAGCCATCACGTCCTTACCAAACTGAGGAGCATATTTAATCCACAACAGCATATGTATATGTGGAGACCCACATGCCTGGTACTCTTTCCTCCCAAAGAAACGTTCTACCCGGCCTTGTGGATCATTTTCTTTATTGCATATAAAGTGTACCATGGCTAAAAATCTGTGATGAAAAAAAAGCAAAAAAGCAATACACTTACAGTGTCCATAGAACACAATTCTCCTGGTGTCATGCGTTCTATGTTGTCTTTCTCTGCAATAGTTTTCCGAATTCACTCTGCAAAATCATCCCAACCAAACTCAGTGCAAATTAAACTCACAAATCAGGTTGGATATCCCAAGTTTCTGATCATACATCTAACCTCAGAGTGTCTCCTATACCAATATTCTTCAGTTCCTCCCATTGTAGCAAGAAGTTTGCCCTCTTAAACTTCATTACTTTCTTTCACCTGTTGCAACATCTCACATGCAGAAAGATTTTGAAATCTAGTTCTGGTCTGAAGTGTCTGAGCAACACATAATGTTGAAAATGCACTTTCATACAATAGCTGAAAAATATATTCAACATTGGTGCTGAATCATGAATCTTCTGAATACATTCTTGTACAAAGATATTCTGAAGCAGAGATGTGCACCTTTCGATCATCCAATCTCCGTCCAGTACCAGTTGGAAAAAGCATAGGAAAACAAGAGGCTTCTAATGTCTTTTCCCAGAGACTAATTGGTGCACATTTCGTTGCTTTCATTTCATACAATTCTAAACTGTCGCCCATGACTTCACGTGAGTGTAGAGTATGAATAGTGTCATGTTCATACAAACTATTCCTTTCCGGAACAGATAGACACTAAAAATGACCTTCACTGCTTTTGTTTGGTGACTCAATATCAAGCATAGGCATGTCTGGTACAGTCAGACTGCCTTTGTATAAATCATTGTGCTTTAGTAGAAACTACAATGCATTTTTCACTTTTCCAATATCTACAAGCTGTTACCAAATTCTCTTGTCTTTAGTGGCAATGCCATTTACTAAAAAAAAAAAATCTGCAATGTCACGCTTCACTCCTAGAGTATTAACATTTTCTTCCAAATTCAGGGGTAAAAAAAACAACTTTGCCTCTCACACCTTGCACTAATTATATCTTAGGCAGATTTGACATCTTTGTTTGCAGTCTAACAATAACTTGAAAAGAATGAACAGTTTGCAATGCAATCACTTCAAACATGTTCAATACATTTTTTAAGCACAAGAGGGTTATCAGGCACTACTATATCTTTTAAGACACTTCTTGGCGGAATCTGTGTTTGATTACAAAATCCAACACAGTGTCTACAAACATAAAGTGCCTCACTTGTGTCAAATCATTCTTCTACAAACAAATACAGATACAGTTATTTCCAAACATCTTCTACAGTCTGTTTAATTTTGTTCTCAACATACACTAGTTTCACTTGAGACTTATAAAAAGTGTGTCGACAAGATCACAAATAATGTCAGGTCTTTCAGTAGAAGACAACTCAAACATTGCAATAATTATTTTATACGGTTGAACAATCTGCATTGTAGAAACTAAACTTTCTACAGTTCCAGTCAAAAGTATTTGATTTAAAACTGCAAGAGACATACTTGGTGTTTTGCACTCATGCAGCTTAACTACAAGGTATCTCATTTTAGTATGATGTGCAGCCAGCATCCGCATATGATGAAACTGACTCTTATGTCTACTTTTATCAAGACAGGCTAGAGAGTGACCCAAAATTCCTATTTTTTCACAAACTTCAAAGTCATCTATTTGTTGTAGCATCTTTATCTGTCATTTGTGTGCAATACTTGTAAAAATCTCTTTAAAACTTTACAAGAAAACGTATCAATATGGCACAAAATATTGCAAATGCATACCTCACAATCCTTCTTTTGTTTCATTTTTGACTGAAATACAGTTTCCATTTACGTATTATTACACTGTATGATGTCTTCTTTTTTAGAAATCACACCATTTCAGACTTTATAGCTATGCCCACTGTCATCAATAGCTAGTGGAATATTATTTCCTTGAATGTAACTCTCCCCATTAAAAAATCTTTCAGTATCAGAAGTGTGTTTCCACTCTCCACCAAAGATGTCACAAAAATTGTCACGTGTAAGCACATGAACTGTTTGCATATGTGTGTAGAATGGTGTAGTCACCTTAAGCAATTTCTTAATTTTGTTTAATATGAAAATGAACAATTTTCTTTTCATATTAAAAGCTTTATTAATGATTACATCTACTTTATTATTTTGCAAAAAAAACACATATCTAGATTTTGGTTGCACACTTCTCCAAAGATTGATAAAATCTCAGGAGTGATACATATTCCTCTATATATCCTTATTCCTCTATTTCAAATTGATAGTAAGTTTGTTACCCTTTTTTCTAAAAAAAATGTCTTTTTTAAATGGCTAGTTACACATATGAAATATGTTTTCTTTGTTTTACATTCAATAAAAACATTATCAGTTCCAGCAAAACTTTGTGTTGGCATATCTCTTATTTCAATTTCAACATTTATAAAACTATCCTCAACACTAGAAATTGTTGCATTATCTACAGGATTTTATCTACAGATCTAAGAAGATTACTTTAAAAAAAATGATAACTTTTAACTCTACTTCCCTGCAAACAACCTTTTCTTCTAGGTCGTTGTTGTTTTCTTTATGGCATTTTACAAAAAAAGCTGTATACAAATTATTTGAAATTATTACGTTCGCACATTGTGTTTATTTATATTGTCAATATAAAATATAAATTTCAAGCCCAAGCAAACAGGTGGAGATAGACTTTAAAGGCCTGTCAACCCAGGGTTTGTAAGGCCAAACAAGACACTCACTCAAAGCTGCATAACAGAAAAGCCAGTGTCTGCCCGTCAGCTGAAGTGTAATAGTTATTGGCACCCTGGGAATTTTCCTGGGTGCATATTATTTTCTTTTTTTTTTATTTTGTAATAAAGTGAGTACACCTGCCACAAGAAAAACAACATACCACTACGATTCAAATCAAAAAGACACTTGTTCCCTTTTCAGATGACAGCAAACATAAAAGAAACGGGTCCCAATTGGCCACATAATTTAAAAAAAAACCTTTAAAATAAAATTACTACTACTACTCAACAAAACATATCAGCATGTCCACCCTCCCTCCAGTACCCATACACACTATCACTATAGTTTGAATGGCTAAATCCTCTAGCAGAACCATAATATGCCCCACAAACCTCTACATAATACACTTAACTTCAAGTACACAGCATTAAGTATATTAGTGTTCACATAACTAGGCCCTACCACAGCCTTTCTTCTCCCAGCACCCATTTAATTATTCCTCCTTAGCCATCCTCATCAAAAAGCATGCACAATTAACTACCTCTCCTGATTCCACACCTTTCAGCATAATAACGCAGTAGCCTAATGCACTATCCTACCTTTCTCCTACAAACTAATAACTACTACTGCTAATCAACAAACTGATATCAGCATGTATATCCTCCTTTCACTGTCCATCCCCAGTCTACTAAAGTTTCAATGGCCATATGTCCTAACCAGCCCCAGAAATCCTTCTTAACAAAACCTCATCAATAATACTGTTTCCACACCCCCATTAATTTGACATCTTATACACCACATTACAGATTTCCTACATACCATAATAATTCGACATCCACACAACGTCCAGAAAAAAAGGTGTGATATGTCGAAACCCAATACATGCCATAACAGAGAAAACAGGATTGGTTAAAAAACAGGATGTAGATAACCTGACACAACAGATGCTGGAAAATCAGCCATTTGGTCTATCTGAATTGCCAAATATAGCACATTAAACTACCAAAATAACCTCCACCACTAAGTTGGTGGACATGACTGCCACATGCTCTGAAAGGAAGCAGTGGTGCACCCACTTAACCCGCTGTGGACATGACAAGCCTATCTGCACCTCAGAGAAGACTCAGAGTACCATACAACCTGGTGGAACCATCCTGCTGTAACTCGTGGAGCTGTCTCTACTGATTAAAGGCATAATAACATTCATGCAACAGATGGCCCTCAAATAAGGAGGAGAACATGATGGCCACACATACCCGGGGTTAGACTGTCCCCATAGAGACAAACTGAGTAAAAAATCAGGAGACCGTATTAGCTGCACCAGCCCATCATCATCTACATACTCCAACTCATTGAGAGAGGCCTTGAATGCAAAGGAAATATACACATTGCCATGTCACACCATTTGAAGTTGGTAGCTACACACCATTGTTTTAAACAGACTCCTTCCAATACACTGGTTCATGACCTATTGTTATTGGCATTTGATTAAATACAACCAAGCATCTCAGTATTTCGCCTTCTGTACAAGTAACATGTTTATGCCCAATTTTAACTTTAACTTATAAACAACAAACAATCATTTTCCCACACAAGTTTACGATGTGTTGCATAGTCCGTCGGGGCAGGTGCCCAGGTGCCCGGGGTCCAGTCCATACCCCCGCTCTCCAGGTGTCACCAGCGGTCTTTATGATTAGGTGTGGTTGGGGGGTCGCGCTTTATGCGGCAGATATATCCCTAGGTGCAACTCCTTCAGGGGGGTTTATCGTCAGATGGGTGGAACATGTCCCACAACACTGCCTTCCATGCGGCTCATTTGTCATTGCCATCCGGTTCCGTTCTGTTGACCGCATTTATCCATACCTTGGTTTCCGCCTCCGCCCACCTCTCACATTCCCTGTGCCATTGTGCGTATTGTGGCCCCCCAGCATTCTTCCAGGACATGGCGATGGTTCTTTTTGCCAGGACACATGCCATGTCCATGAATTTAAACACGTGTTTTTGTTTGCTGTCCCTGAGGTAGGCACTGAGCAGGCATTCCTTTGGCGACCATTCAAACCTCACCACACCAGCCGCTCTGCAGGCTTGTTCTATGCTTGCCCAGAAAACCCTGTCCATGCCCATACTCCCAGTGTATCATGTCGGCTCCATCGCCTCCAGACCATGGGCACAGTGACTTGGCGTTCCTGTTGAATGCGGCTATCCTTTGCAGAGTCATGTAGGTGCAATATAGGACATTTAGTTGTATCAGTTTGAAGCAATGATTTCGCGAAACTGCATTGGAGTAACCCAGTATCCTTTCCCATTCCTTTTCCGTTAGTACCATGCCCAGGTCTGCCTCCCACTGGTCTTTTAATGTTGTGACTTGGGGTTGTGTGTATCTATTAACATGCTGTACAGCTTTGAAACAGGTTGCCAGCCATTGACCAAGTTGTACATTAGCGTGAGCATTGGTTCCGCTTGTGGTTCTTCCGGCCATCCCTCCCATTTGCCCTTTGCCACCTTACGGATTCGTTGGTACCAGAGGAACTGTCCACCCGGGATCCCTTTCTCTCTCCTGTATTGAGCTAAATTCCCAGAAGGCCCCCTCCTCATATACATCTCCCCATGTGTAGATCCCTTTCCTTTCCCATTTCCTCATCACCGCCATATCTGCGCTGTCCAGGGATGTGTCCGTCGCTATTGGGACCTCTGGGGAGTACGGTCGTACTAGTTTAAGTAGGGCCTGCGCCCTTCTCCATATCTTCCTCCCTAACGATACCACCATTGGGAGGTGTTCTGTGTCCCCATGCATTACCCACAGTATCTCTTTCAGTCTAGTGGGAGCCACCAGGTGCTGTAACAGGTCGGTTTCGGAGGTAGACTCGTCCGCCAACCATTTGGTCATATGGCTAAATTGGGCTGCTAGATAGTATCTCTCCAGGTTTGGCAGCTTCACGCCCCCTTTATCATATGGGAGGTGGAGCGTTGTTAGTGAAAGTTTGTGGTGTGCGAGGCCCCACAGGAACTCCCGAATCAGTGTTTCCAGTGATCGAAAAAAGGACGCTTTGATGTAGAAGTGCACATTGTTAAAGAAGTAGAGAAATCTCGGCAAAATGATCATTTTAGTGATGGCCACTCTGCCTAGTAGTGACGGTGGTAGTTTGGACCAGAACTTCATAGATTTCCCCAGGCCTTGGGCCACCTTTGCCATGTTGTGTTCATGCATCTGTTCTAGCGTGTGCGCTATGTTGACACCCAGGTACTTCAACAAGTTCACCTCCCATTTGAGTCCCACTTCTGGAAGTGTGCTGATGTCCCTCCCTCTTAGCCCCGCTATTGGGAATATGCAGGATTTAGATCTGCTGAAGCAGATTCCTGACACCTTGGAGAAGTTGTCTAATATGTCTAGGATAACTGGAACATTTAGGTGTGGGTTCCTTACATATAGGAGCACATCATCTGCATGGAGTGACAGTAAGTGTCCCGTTCCCCCAACCCAGATGCTTGCATCTAGGTACTGTTTTCTGAGGTATACCGCTATCGGCTCGAGGCCCAAAATATATAGCATTGGGGACAGCGGGCATCCCTGTCTGGTCCCCCTCTCTATGTCGCAGAGTGCTGACACCCACCTCCCGGTTTTGACCCTGGCTTTGGGGTTCGTGTATAGGATCCAAACCCAGAGGATAAAGGCCTCCCCAAATCCAAACTCCCTTAGTGCCGCCAGCAGCCATTCCCAGTAGATTGAATCAAACGCTTTCATGCCGTCTAGGGAGAGTATAGCGTATTCCCTCGGAGAACCTTTTGTCTGCACAAGGATGTGTTGCAGCCTGCGCAAGTTTAATGCAGTGCTGCGAGCTGGTATGAAGCCAGTCTGGTCGCAATGTATTAGGCCCCCTATTATTCGGTTCAAGTGTTTAGCCAGTATCGTAGTGAGGATCTTTACGTCGTAGTTCAACATCGCCAGTGGGCGATAAGAATCACATTCTTCCGTTGGTTTTCCAGGATTGGGTATCGGGACAATTAGCGTTTCTCTCATGGACTCCGGCAGTTCCCCTTTGGTGAATGCTTCTCGGTAGACCTCAAGCAGCACCGGTATGATGGCTGCCTCATATGTTTTGTAGAACTCCGGGGGGAGCCCATCGCTGCCGGGTGTCTTACTGGAGGCGACGGACCTTATTGTCTCAGTAACATCGTCACCCATGATTTCTTCGTCTAAGGCTTCACGCTGCGACTGTTCTGTTTTGGGGAGACCTATTTCCTCCAGTGTGTCCAGTATGTCAGCGTGTGCCACTTGGTGTTCATGGCTATATAGGTGGGAGTAAAAGTCCCGAAATGTGTCATATATTCCCTGTCAAGTGTACTGTGCCCGTTGCATCTTTAATTTCTGTGACTTGGTGTCTTGGGTGTTCCCTTCTGCACAGGCATGGTAATAGCCTGCTTGGTCTGTCTCTCTCAGCATGTGCCCTAGCAATTTTTACCGTATAGGCAAATTTGGAGAGCCTCCCCCATGCTTCCTGACAATCCCCTTTTAGCTGCGTTAGTTACCTCTCCTCCTCCCGTGTCCCTTGTGTGTTAGCCTCTCTGTGCCTTATATCATCCTCCAGTTTTTCCAGTTCAGCTTTTAGTGTTTTCCTGATTCCACCCGCTCCTGCCATGGCCTTGCCCCCCACCACAACCTTTAGTGCTTCCCAGACTGTGCCCCATTGTTCGACACTGCCCACATTCACCTCTATGTACTCTTCCAGTTTTTCTCGCTGCCCTTCAGCGACGGCCTGGTTAGTCAAGGCATCTGCTGACATGTGCCATAGCGGTATGGGCGGCCTGGGGGCCCTTACTTTCCATGTTGCCAGCAGTGGCGTTTGATCCGTGATCGACCTGCCCAGGAACTGAACTGAGTCTTTTTGTGGCCGACAAGACCTGGGCACGAAGAGGTAGTCAATTCTGGTGTGCAGTGTCTGTGGTGAGAAGTATGAATATCCTCTGACCGCCGGGTGGCGTTCACGCCACACATCTGCTAGGTCTAGAGACTCGACTATCGCGTTCAGCACCCCAGACGCCACGTCATTTCTGGTTGCTGTTGCTTTGGACCTGTCCAGCTCCCAGTCCCTTACACAGTTGAGGTCACCTCCCCAGATACAAAAGCAGTCTTGGTGGTGTGCTAGTTTAACTCCCAATGTGTCTAGGTGTTTCAGGATACCGTGGTTGGGGAAGTATGAGTTTCTTAAGCACACTTCAGTCTGTTCGTTCCATCCCCGTACTACCAGGTGCCGGCCCTCCGGATCCGCCTCCCAGCTTGATGCTTTGAATGGGACCGCCAGGTTTATCCAGATTAATACCCCCCGGGCATATTTGGAGTAGGGTGCCCCATAACTTTGACCGTCCCAGTGTTCCCTCACCGTTCCCATGGATTGCTTCATCAGATGGGTCTCCTAAAGCAGTGCAATAGACACCTTCTTCCTGTTGAGGAAGGACTTCTCTCGTTTCCTGCGCATATATGACCGCATGCCCCGGACATTGCATGTTAAGATTTCAATTTTGCTGGCCATTCCAGTGTATGAATCCTCTCCCTTTGTCGCTTCACCCCTCCGGCCCCAGCCTTTGTTCCAACTACCCCGGTAGGTCTCACACCCCAAACCGCCCCCCCTTTCTATTGCACACATCATCTCTCCCGCAAATTCCCAATGCACACCTCGTCTCATGTAGGAATCAAACCATTTACAACTCCAAAACCAAACAAAATCAAAAAATTCTTAACCAAACAAAAATTAAATAACTGTGCTCAGCGACCATCTTATGTCCATGTCGCTCGAGTGCCCCCGCAGCTGCCAGGCCCTCCTGAGTCATGGCGTGCGGGCTGTGGTGCGTCAGCAACAGGCTGACTCTGAACAATTCATAGGGCCTCTTTGTTTGCCCCGTCAGAGGCGCCTGCCCCACTCCTGCCTCATAACAGGATGTTTACTGGACTTGACCCCTGTTTAGCACCCGCAGGGGTTCTCATTACTGTTTTCTTCTCCCCCCCCCTCGTTCAGCTTCTGGTCCTGTTGTCCCTCATGTGACCATTTCTTTGCCGTCATCTAAGTTGTTATGTTCCAGCCACATGTTGGCAGCCATCTGTGTTTCCAGAAAGACGGCCCGTCCTTCGTAGAGTACCTTAAACCGTGATGGGTACATCAGCATGTACTTGATGTTCAACTTCCTGAGTTTCAGCTTGATCGGGACGAAGGAGTTCCGTGCCCTCTGTACCGCCGGGGTGTAGTCCGGATATATTGCAATATTGGCATTGTCTCTGCGGATCACGCCCCCTCTCTGGAAAACTTCAGGATTATTTCTCTGTCACGGATGTTCCGAATTTTCGCTATCATGGGGCAAGAGTGCAAGCCCGGCAGTGGCCTTTCTTGCAGAGATCTGTGGGCCCTTTCCACTGCGAACCCCTGTGATAATGCTCCTGCCCCGACTTCCTGCAGTATCATGTTTTCAATGAAATCCGTTGGGTTGGAGCCTTCCATTCCTTCCAGGACCCCCAGGACCCTTATGTTATTGCACCAGGCGCGTCCTTCCGCGTACACTGCTCACCAGTTCCGTCAGCCTTCTCCCCAGGTCGCTAGTGGTGTCTGCCACCTCCTTCAGCACTGTTTCGGCCATTGTGACTCTCTCCGTGAGGTTCCTCATATCCTTTCTCATCAGCTGTACATCTGATTTAACCTCTTCGATCTTTGTATCTGTGAAGGATCATAGAGCTGCGATTGCTTCAAGGACCTGATCCTCCTTAGCTGCAGTGTCTTTTCCTGACTGCTCGATCTGTGTTTCTGGGGCGGTTTGTGGTTGCCCCTTCTGTTTAGCAGCATTAAAGGATTCCATGATGGTTCATGACCTGATACAGCCAACATTTCCACACATACTTACAAAGATGGTAATAGCTCTCCTACAACATGGAGCAGCACACATGGCTACCTAAAATCCCAGGGGCAACAGATGATATAAAAAGATGATTTTACATAATTGACCAGCTCCCAAAAAGCACATTTTCCACAACTGTAAACAATAGCAAACCCTAAACATATAGATTTCATATGATGCAGACATGACCTGCACACCCTGTTTCACCAGGATCCCTAGGTCCACACAGAACTTCATGGTACTGTAAAACAGTACCCTGGATGCATTCATGGCCACAAACATGGGACAAGTAGCATGTCTCCTTGGTAAGTGAAACATAGAGAGTGACAAGGGAATGACTGAGAGGTTCAAGAGGGAGTGCCTGCTTACGGTGTAGGGATCAAGTGGGATTGCCTGTGAGAGTGGGGGGTGACGGGACAAGTCTGATTTGAGGTGGAAAGTTATCAAATGACCTACAATTATCAAATATATACCCAAGAATATCCCAAATTATATGATATCACAAGTCATTTATAATGTACCTGTACACAAGGGTTTATAGGCGTGACAAGGCAAGGGAGGTAAGACAGAGGGAAGACAAGACAAACGATCTTACTAGGCCTTGTGCCATTAAGATCTTGCAAGTTCATGAATGAAAATTGCAAAGAGAAAAGGCGAGAGAAAGTACAAGGGGGAGGGGAAAACAGGGCCCAAATGCTCTGAGTAAGTGCAGCTAGGGGAGTGCAGCTCTGGGTAGTGGAAGGGGACTACTGATGGCTTATCCTCTTTCAACTACGGTAGTATTATTCTCAGGAATGTTGTCACCTGTTCATGAAGAGAGATTAAAATAATGTACTCAGTGCTTTATTGAAATATGAATCAGTATATACTGATACCATATGTGGTAAAGAGAGTTGTACTGGATGATTAGACCTTTGCCGCCACACATGCCTTAGCAGTAATTACTGGATGTAAAAACACAGCAAACTTGCATTTGAGAAAACCAGTAATGTATCATTGCTTCCAGTAATGCTCGTACCAGAAGCAGAACCACCACATATGCTCAAGTAAACTGCTCAGAGGGCAGCCAGCATAGGGGTTCAATCCATCAATAATGTAAAGGCATCAATTTTTCAGGATGGTCTGCTCAGATGCCTGTGATTAGCAAGTGTACATTAAACAAGAACTATTTCGGATGACATTTATGGTTAAAGCCTCTATGCCCATCGTACGCACCCATGTTACACATTGACAAATACAGTATAAAGAAATGTTTGTTTGTACACCATATTAGTAAAAACTATATGCAGATCAACTTGCTTTAAAATACTCTATTGCATCAAAAACCAAATGCTCTGAGGGTACTGATTTTGTGAAACTACGCTGCATATTACACCCACATTACACTCTTTCCGATCCCATTGTGGAGGATATATATGCTCATAAACTCAGAGAACCCCAAATTTATGACCCACGCCTTTACAAAATCATCAGCCTTCACTCCTACCGACAATCCTGCAGTACAAAGAAATGTCCTATCTACTCCTCACCTTTAACTGCGTAATAAAGTGGAATACAACTGAACAGCTCATAAACCATGCATAACTTACAAAAAGTAGATTGTCATTAACTGGCTATTAACTTTGCCAACTACTAATATATCTGTGCATGGGACCATACATTTTTCAATGATAAACCTAAATGAAACATGAGCTAATCGTATACACTACACTACCCATTTCTTACATAACATAACAATTATTAATAAAGCATACACATAATAAAAGTAATATATACATTAACCATTCATGACAAAGGTATCAAGAGAAAAACGCTGCAAAATAATGCACTGGCTCTGAGTTATTCCACCCAGCTCCAGTTTTCACACCTCACAACGCTCTGCTTATGGACTGTAGCTCAACTCCAGATAGACAACACTTAGTCTACTGCTACTCACATAACTGTGCTCTGTCACAACCTTTATCCTCCTAACATCCATTTAATCAGTCCTTCTTAGTCATCCTCATCCAATAACATATAAAGTCAAATGCCTCACCTCTTTCTATCCATTCAGATATCATTGGGCCAACAGCCTAACCCACTATTCTACATTTCACCTACAAATGAATCACTACTACTACTAATCAACATAACATATCAACATATATGTCCTCCCTTCACTGCCCATCCCCACTGCACTAAACTTGCAATGGCCATATGACCTAATCAGGCCAGAAAACCATGTTAGCAAACCTCATCCATACTACTGTTTCCCCCAACCCACTATGCCCCCATTCATTTTACATCTCTCTATGTCAGTGCATTGCCTAACAACATATTGTACTACATAGCATGGAACCCAAATAGATTCCTGTACTTCCAAAGCCCAACGTTTGCAAGCAAATTATAAAAATGCCAAATATGATTGTTTGTTATTATTTCTAAATTACTACCAACAATTAAATCACAGTGAAAAACCTGCAGTATAAAAATGTCCCATATACTATGAATCCCTACCCACTTAGCCACTATAACGTTACTTTCTTCACTTTGTAGGTTCACACTTCTACAATTCTAACACAGTAGAAAATCATCAATGTAGGGTCACAAAAAACAGCTTAATATCCAACTACAAAGTACACACACAGCCACAATAGTTGTCAAGGATAGAGTTATACTGCTTGGTTCACACTAGAATTTCTTATGCACCCTCCTCATTCATATCACATCTTCCATGTCATGAGAAACAACCTTTATTTGCAAATATATTTTCTGGCAAACATAAGCATAGCATACCATGTCATACTGCGTCATCACTCTCCTAAAAACAATGAAGTAAAATATAGAAAACCCTACTTTACAAACAAAACTTATAAACTTGACCAAATGAGACACCTAAATATACTTCAGTTATCTTACAAATACAATAATTAAACACAGAACATGTGCACACTCTGAGTTCTCGAATCATACTGTCAAAAGTTCACACAAATGTCACTTACATAGCTTTCACAATTCAATAGCACAAAAAGCGGACTGTAGAAAGCTAACAAGTAAAATGACAAACACATTTGTATTACAAGCTATATCAATCAATAAACCCCAACACAATCCTTCAAACAATACTTTATACAATAGTTACACACTACATTAAAAAAAAACTTTTTTATTTTTCCCAATAACATAACTACGGCTATAACACTGGTTACACAACGAAAACCCACCTATTCCGATGGTTACACAAACATTTTTCAAATGCGCTCAAAAACACATATTACAAAGATTTCCAAATCAATTCACATTAGCCTTCATTTGAGAACATTCAGACAGAAACACTTGTACAAATCTGAGTTAAAACATCCATAATGTAGTATGATCACTGCACCAAAATACAACCAACTATAATCGCGGGTACAGTGATGGATCCAGAACTGCGGCTATCAAAGACCGCCAAAAAACTTGACGTGCGATTGGCCCATTCATAGCCAAGAATCGCGCCAACCGCCAGTAGTCGCAGCCTCCCTGTACCATTTTTGCAGATTCAAAAAGACATTTTGACAAGCTGTAACAATTTCAACAACATAAAGGTACACATGAGGGCATGGAATCAGAAACACATGGGAAATTGTGTGGTGAAAAATCAATGGAACAACATGATCAATGCATACAAATTGGAATGGTTATACTTGGGGCTAAAGTACAATAGTTATAGCCATGGGTGGACCCCCCAAAAATACATGACATGCCATTTGACTGTTTGTACCCACAGCTATGACCCGTCTTGTGATTGGTGCCCATGGCTGTTAAAGACTGCCAAAATAACACAACGTGCGATTGATCCGTTCAAAGCTGTGAATCGCGTCAACCGGCAGTTAGTCGCGGCTACCCGTACCGTTTTTACAACTTCAAAAAGACATATTGACAAGCTGTAACAATTCAAAAAACATAAAGGTACACATGAGGGCATGGAATCAGAAAGAAATGTTTAATTGCATGGTGTAAAATCAATGGAACAACATCATTAATGCATAGAAATTGGAATGGTTATACCCTCTAAAGCGCGATAGTCCTAAATGCAGCTACACCCGCCAAAGATACACACTTTGCTTACTCGTACCCATGGTTATAGCCTGCCCATGGTTGGTACCTGTGGCTACAATACACCTGACAGGACACGACGTTTCATTGGCTACTGCCGTAAGCACAGCTATTTAAAAAGAAGGCATGAAAAGTATTTTCCTTTTCCAATATACTTAAAAAGTTCTCTGGGTGGCTCTATAAAGAGCCTTTGTGTACTTTTACCAACATATCACCAACATTTTCAATCAGCTAAATACTCTTCACCTCTACGGAGATTCAAAACATTTTGAAAAACGTGTTTGTGCTCTTTCTTTAGATGATTAATTTTATTTTCCAAAAGAGAAAAATACCTGTGCTACCTGTCAAAAATATTTCTCCACAACCGCAGCATATAACTCTCATTTCAAACACTCCATCTAAAATAAAATTGTAAAACCAAAAAACCTTGTAAACCAATGCTTTGAGAACTCATCACCTATGTCCACAACATCATTATTAACCCATTTTCAAATACGTTTCCACAATCTTCTGAACAACGAGATTCCTTTTTTTTCTGAAATTGGCACCATATGTCAAATATCAAATGAAACAATAAATATACCCCAAAAACAGCACTATTTCCTAAGGGCAAAACCTCACCCTCAAAGAATAAAAATGTACTATGTACAAAAACTCTTAATATAATAATGCAATATTATCTACAATTTTATCAGCATATATAAACATCACTCAAAAAAATACGATCTCTAAAAAGCTCTAAGGCTCTATACAATTCAACATCATCTGAGGTACTTGAAATCCTATTGGCAGCCACCCACAACACAAACAATGACCAACCAATCACAAAGCAAACACAAACATTCCACCTTCTCTCCTCATTAATCTTCCTCATTTCCAAATTCTAACTCAGAACTTACAAGAGGTGATTCTCTGTACCACTACTAAAATGGAAGAGTACATGGAATGACTGGAGAAGAATTACCCTACAGAGCAAGAGATTAAAAAAAGAAGATGCTCAAAACAATGCTCCTGAAGAAAATACACCACAATCAGGATTTTGTATGTACATTCTATATGTTCATGTAAAATGAGGCTAACAATTATATTTAAAGGAACAAATGTCAGTCGCCAAACACATATCATTTATCTACCTATTATCAAACCATTTAATGTGTATACAACCAACACACATATTTTGAAAGTGTATTATATCCTCAATTGTTTAAAAATATTTCAAATATTTTCAAACAGATAAAGAAGTGATTCAAGTCTCTAGAAGATGCAAAAAGGATGCATTACAACAAGGAACAACAAATCTAATTATGGGTTCCTTGACAGAATGAAAAGAACTATTTATGAATATTCAAAAAGACATTCAATCAATGAAAAAGGTCATTGAACATTTGTGACTAATCATGGACTTAAACATCCAGAAAATATGGCAACAGAACAGGATATATGATGTGTTCTAACTAAAACAGAAAGAAAACCTACAACCATATCCCCTCCCAAATAAACCTGTTTTCAAAAAACTGTGTTTGAATATTTATTTACCCTTTTCAACTATGTACACTTATATGCATTATTGTTGATTTAAAAAGTATTTCAAATGTTACACTGTTTGCAAACACTACACTCAATACATATTTAAAAAATGCAGCGGTTACCAAAAATCCAATTACGCTCCAAATCTTATAACCGCGGCTATGTGATTGGATATCTTTCCTTCCATAAATTTAATGCAAAATATTAATAACAAAAGACACAGTAAAAAGGGAGTACGTGCAGAATGCACTTTTCACAAATTACAGCTAGAGCTGCAGCTATGCCTCATCAAAATCTTGCCTAGGACACACCCTGGTCGTTGCTGCAGTTACCCACATCTCGAAATACCAATGGCGCATTGGGCTGGGTCATCTATATTTAAAAAAATATATAATATCCTTCTATCAGTCAAAAAGAAAACAGAATCAGTTTAATGACACACACACACTTTAATAAACACAATTTGATACACATATTTTGATGACCCTCATATTTTATATGCAGTGCATCAGATGCACTATATAAAAGATACATTAGTGCATAGTACACTGTTGTTCTCTTTGCACATACTAATCATTGGGAGAAAAGAAATTCAACCTGGATTAAAAAAAAACATACAATATAAAAAACTATAAGAAAATACCACTACAAAACAGCAATATATAAACTTGGTGAAAATAATCAAAGAACATTATACTAGTTGAATGCAGGACAAAGCATGGGAAGGTCAAGTAAACTTGGAGAACAAGAGAAAATAGGGTAGAATAAGTGCTCAGAGATCAAGAGAAAATAGGGTAGGGTAAGTAAACTTTGAGAACAAGTCACCAAACAGATCAAGTTTATCAAACTACTTTTCTTTTTTTTTCAAAGGTTTCAATTTTTTGCATCATTGTCTTTTTTTACTTGTCTTTTTGAAAGTTTTACTTTTTCCTCCCTACTAAAACATTCCAACATGTCCTGACATGAGAGCTTGAGTAGTGATGACATCATCATTTGGGTCGACAATCCTTCACCACCAAGGAAGAAGTACACAAAAATGAAAAAACAGCTGACAGTTGGCGCTTCTTCAAAGTGAAAGAACACTGCTCCAGAAAAGAGCACCTTCTGCAATAAAACTCTACGCAGTGGACCTTCAGATGTTCCATCTCAAAGCCTGGGAACATCTATTTTGATTAACCATCTAGTGCAAATCCAGGTTGATGATGACTATCGTAAAACACATGCACATCTCAAAGGAAAATTGCATGGGGCCCATTCCTTGCATAGAAGGCGATCAGCACCACCTATATTAGCTCCTTCCACCAGTGCATCAACAACTCCAACTGCAAATGAAGCCTCTACATCAGCAGTGGTGTCCAGTGCACAAACTCCTCTCTTACCAACACCCAATCTAACCATGATGAAAGTCATGTGAACAAAATGCTGCGCCTGGGTAGTTAAGGAAGATGTCACATCTGGAGAACAGCAGAATTTAATCGCAGAACACCAGATTACCTGTCATAGTTATTTTTTTCTTTTAAGTGGCAATTTATTCCCCCCTTTTTTTCTAAACTTCAACAGCAGTATTATAACTAAGTGTGCATTTAGCAGGTGCACTGCCTCATAACGTTTCCCAGATTCAGTGATGAAAGTCCTGTGTGGACAATTCCATGAATGGGTTGCCAAGAGAGATTCCACAGTTAAGGAATGGGGGGGATTCCACTCCATGTGAATAAACATGATAAATACTGCAAAGGTCCCTAAAAAGGATTTCCATACATCTCCTGCTTCCATGTCTAGCAGTACCACTATCTTTTGAATATAGGTTGACCTTTCATGGGAGTTAACTGTACAACATCTAGTGCAAATTCAGTGGGATGATGACAACAATGCAGCTACAAGAAAATACAAAAATAAACACATTACAAAAATGAACTTGCACAAAACCAGCAATTGTACTACCTCAAAAAACACTCCAAACACCTACATGTACTGCATACCTCAAAATACATGAAAAGTACAAGAACAGTAAACGAAGAAAATAATAATGAACACCATCTGATAGCTGATGGTCACTGCAACTAACAAACACACCCTGCAAATAAACCTTCAAATGTATAAATAAAGACTAACACTTACTTTCACATCAGCCACACTCCTTCCATGTGCACAGTAAGAGTTCAGGAATCAAAAGGACAAAACTGCAGAAAATGGTGGATTTTATACTTTCCAAAACAAACACCAAAAAAGAAGACTATGTACCAATAAAAATACTGAGATGACTGACACATTTTCAGCAGCACCTATCACTAAACCCTACACAAATGCAAAAGTAACAACAACCATTAACAAACAATGAAACTGACACAATCCTATTTTTGCTTCACCTAGCATCTTTAATAGCCGCTACTATTTGATGCGGCTACAGATCTTGATTTGTACCCGTGGCTACAAGCACATTTTCCTGAAAGCCACAAATCAAACTTAATTGACCTTCAAACCTTCAAATCAAATAAGTTAACAACTAAGTACATCAAATAAGACATACAAATAAAATTATGAACTATATCATCCACATAAACATTTGATTATTGCACAGAAAATGTACATTTAAAGACACAGCTTTAAGTATACCCATGACTCCAGCCGCAACAAATGTATTGACGTGCCTATGCTTGTGCTTTTTATAGACATGGCTATACAAGAGCCCCTCCTAGATGTCTGCTGGTAACCGTGACTATTTGCAAAAACTGTGATTTCAAAATTGCATTTCCACTGCACCAAACTCCCAAAACTTTCCCCAGCATGCCTACCAGCACCACTTCCACTTCTCGTGGTCCTCCTCCACTCCCTAAGTCTCTCACAATCCCCCAAAACACTCAATGCATATAAGATGCCACCCCACCCAAAATTTTGGATAGCCGCGTCTACCACACGTCCGCAAAGGCACGACATGTCACTTGCTCAAATATAGCCTCGGCTGCAAGGGGCTGGGGTGTGAGGATGTACCCACGATTGGTAATGCCGCACACTGAAAAGCTGTTGGATAGCCACAAATACTAAAAACAGCACCATCGACCAATTAGAAAGTACAACACACACACACATCATACATACCCTGCTCATACAAACTACTAGAAATTCAAACTAGGAATCATTTTCCTGGAAACAGAGAAACACTGCATATATCATGGCTAGTTTGAAAACTGTGTGGCTGATCGGAGACAGTTGGCTGTTTTGGTTGCTGGCTTTTTGTGAGAAACTAACAGGGTAATTCATAGAATTCAGCGCACAAGTGGCGCACGCGGCTGGTGCACAGTGTGAGCGTGCGGCAGTCGGCGCCAGCCGCGTGTGCCAAAACCCATTTCAGCGCACAGCGTATTCATGGATTTCAACATCAATAAGCAGCCATGGCACAGAGTGGCGCGGCGACCCTGCAGCAGCGCCAGTTATGCCCCCAACCCCGCCCCATGCGCCATGACCAGCGCACAAATCCAGTACATGGCGCAAAGGCCAGTGGACCAGCATACAGCCTTCCAACCACGAAAACGCATGTAAAACTCCCCGCGCACCCCTCAGGACAAGTACCCCTCCCGCGGCAGCGAAAAAACGCATGTAAAACTCCCTGCACACCCCTCTGAATGCACAAACACCGCTCGCGCCAGGTAAATACCGTAGAAAAATCACCCCCCTGTGGCGTGGTCTGCCTGTGGGGCATGCCTGGGGTGGATGGGGTGCCTGCATGTATTTGGGGGGTGCGCGTGAAGTATCACACGCAATAGGCCTTGTGCAAGCGGGGTATGTGTATTCTGAGGGGTGCACGGGGAGTTTCACACGTGTTTTCGCTGCCGTGGGAGGGGTGTACATGTATTCTGGGGATGCGTGGGATGTTTTACACATGATAGGCCTAGTGCGAGTGGGGTACGTGTATTCTGGGGGTGCGCGGGATGTTTTACTCATGATAGGCCGAGTGCGAGTGGGGTACGTGTATTCTGGGGGTGCGCGGGACGTTTTACACGCGATAGGCCTTGTGCGAGCGGGATACGTGTATTCTGAGGGGTGCGCGTGGAGTTTTACACACGTTTTCGCTGCCGCAGGAGGGGTACGTGTATTCTGGAGGTGTGCGGGACATTTTACGTGCGATAGGCCTAGTGTGAGCGGGGTACGTGTATTCTGGGGGTGCGCAGGACGTTTTACACACGATAGGCCTTGTGCGAGCGTGGTACTTGTATTCTGAGGGGTGCACGTGGCGTTTTACATGCGTTTTCGCTGCAGCGGGAGGGGTACGTGTATTCTGGGGGTACGCGGGACGTGTTACATGCGATAGGCCTAGTGCGAGTGGAGTACGTGTATTTCGGGGGTGCGCGTGAAGTATCACACGTGATAGGCCTAGTGCGAGCAGGGTACGTGTATTCTGGGGGTGCCCAGGACGTGTTACACGCGATAGGCCTAGTGCGAGTGGGGTACGTGTATTCTGGGGGTACGCGGGACGTGTTACACGTGATAGGCCTAGTGTGAGCAGGGTACGTGTATTTCGGGGGTGTGCGTGAAGTATCATACGCGATAGGCCTAGTGTGAGCGGGGTACGTGTATTCTGGGGGTGCGCGGGATGTGTTACACACGATAGGCCTACTGCGAGCGGGGTATGTGTATTCTGAGGGGTGCGCAGGGAGTTTTACATGCGCTTTTGCTGCCACGGGAGGGGTACGTGTATTCCTGGGGTGCCCCAATGCGAATTGGCATTGTGTGTCCTCCCAGGTGTGCCCCTTCCCCCCTCCCCAGGCCCTGCAGGCAGCCCACAACACAGGGGACTACCCTGCACCCCAGGCCATGCCCCACAGGCAGCCCATCCACCGTGGGCATGCCCCGCAGGTAACCGATCCACCCTGGGCATGCCCCCCAGCCAGCCCACATGTCACCATGCACCAGTGAGCACCGACTTATGTCCCCCTGTGCCCCCACCAACCCAACAGTGACAGGCACCTGCCAGCAGGCCCCGACTCATGTCCCCCTGCACCCCCACCCACCCCGCATTGACAGGCACCTGCCAGCAGGCCCCGACTCATGTCCCCCTGCACCCCCACCCACCCTGCAGTGAGGGGCACCTGCCAGCAGGCCCCGACTCATGTCCCCCTGCAACCCCACCCACCCGGCAGTGACAGGCACCTGCCAGCAGGCCCTGACTCATGTCCCCCTGCACCCCCACCCACCCGGCAGTGACAGGCACCTGCCAGCAGGCCCCGACTCATGTCCCCCTGCGCCCCCACCCACCCGGCAGTGAGAGGCACCTGCCAGCAGGCCTGACTCATGTCCCCCCAACACGTCATCATGATCCACAATCATGGCCCTCATGGCCACCCAAATCCCACTGCACGCCACCCCTGCCCAAAGAACCAACCAAATATTACATCCACCCCACATTGAAATGCCCATTACATGAAACAACCCAAATGGCATGTATGTACATCAACACATGTCCGTCACACACACACAATGGGTGCCAGTGAATGTGAAAACCCACATCGTGACATGCATGAAACCAATGAGAGAATACCAGACATTGAAGTATGAAACTAAAATGTACTCAACACAAAATGAAGTGAATCAAATGAAAACACACAATAATGAAAATAAGAAATAAAATGCAGCATGTACCAAAATGAAAAGAAAATATGAAATCAGAATCCAAATAAATCCAAATGAAAATGTGTCCAAAGTCTCTGTCCAACAAAGCAAATCCAAAGGGAAAGAAATAAGTAAAATCCATTGCTCCATGGTGAAAAGAAAAAAAAATAAAATGACGATAAATCCACTGTTCAACTATATACAAATTACAATTCCAGGGTCCATGAGACTAACTATTGAAATTAAACCTACAAAAAAAACTACCTAGTAAAGAACTATCTACAAAAAGGTGGGGCAAAGTCCAAGCGCCCCAAATGAAAGAAAAACATAAATGAAACCTATCACTAACTAACTATATACAATGGCGGCAGGCAAGTCCTATGGCTCACTTGCCAATTTCCCAGGCCATGGCATCATCAAACTCCTGATCTATGTCCTGGAGGCGGGCCTGTTCCATGGCCCCGAGGTTTCGCAGGGATAACGTCATGTCCAACTCCAACTCCCTGCGAATTGCCTCGAGGCACTCGGCCCGCCTCAGCGCCCTGTGCATGGAGTTCTCCGCCCTGACCATAGTGAGCCGTGCCTCTTCTGCCCGCCGCCGCTCCGCATCTATGTGCTGGCCCAACCACTGCCACATGGAAGACACTCCCAATCCAGGGTCCTCCTGCCCTCCGGCCGATGCCTGCCCCTCTGATGTTGATGGCCCAGAGCCATCATCGCTCCCACTTTGAGCCTGCTGCTGCTGTGCCTGTGCCCTGGCTCTTGATGCCTGCACGTCCTCCTCCTGCTGGGGTGCAGTTGTTGGTGTGGCCACCCCTGCTGGACCGCTGACTCCCGACTGTGGCAGGGATGTGTCCTCCACCAGCCTGGCCGCTGGCTCAGAGGCAGCTCCACAGGGTACCCAGGTGATGCATGGGCTGGAAGATGGCACAGAGTATGACTGGCGCATAGGGGGTTCAGGTGAGGAGGGGGTCAGAAGAAGGTCCAGCAGACAGAGGAATCCAGTCCTGGTGACCCATCCTAGTAGTTCTACGCGGTCAAAGAGGCATCCGAGATGACGTGCAGTGTCTTCACGAAAACACTGCAGGTCACCTTGCATGCCCCGTTGGCGCAAGGCCATCCCAGCCAGGACAGGCTCAACCCGGTCCTGGATTGCCACGTCCGCAGGGAGAGGAAGGCCAGTTGTTGCGCACTCATCCCCTCCCTGAAAATGAGTCTGGACGTAGGCATCCCTGCTGGTGCGGGATGATGCAGTCACAGGAATGGGGACAGGATTACACATAGGCACCTCCGCGGCGGCCTGTGCTGCCTCCTGTCCCTGCCCCCGGACTGCACCACTCGCACCAGTGGAATCCCTCCTCCAGACCCCGTGTGTGTCCCTTCCACGGCCCCCTCCTCAACCAAACCCCCACCAACCTGGATGACTCCGTGCCATCTTCCTCCATCGGAACCTGTGGGGTCTCAGCTGCCCCTTCTGCTGCCGAGGAGTCCACCTCCGACCTCTGCCTCTTGGACCTACCCTCGGCAGCTGTGGCCATGGACGTGGCCCCAGACTCCTCACTCCCCAACCAGATGAAAAAATGGGAGGGGAGCTGGGCCTTGCGTCTCCGGCTGGCGGTGCGATCCTTACCGCTTTGCTCCACAGCGCCCTCTCTGCCCTTTTCATCAGTTGACGCTGCAGACAGGGAGAGAAAGAACACAGGCATCAGGGCACTGTACAATGGTCTGAGAAACACATGACAGTTGTACATGAGTGGCAGTGTCAAACTTCAAACATGACATCACACTCCCCAACACACATGTCATTTCAACTCACACACATGAGCACATTAATAGGAATGTTGCACCAGGCAGCAACATCCATACACAAAAGAGCATGAGCAGCCGAAGGTGAGCCTGACATCACATGCAACACGGGGAGTGCAGAACACATGCAGACACGCCACCAGACATACATGCATCTGTACATCTCCACTACCTGTCGCTGTGATATCATCCCCATCCATGTCACATCTGGCAATCAGCCTCCTACATGTCAGTGTCACATGCATCCATGGTGTATCACAGTTGCACACTTGTCAAATACACACACATGCACATGTACATAGTGCAGATACATGAAGGTGGAAGCAGCATCCATGTGTGACACCACAACCATGCCACAGTACATACACAGAAATTCAAAAATGTGTGCACCCACATCTGCATTTGCCAAGCATGCTTACCAACACATACACCATAGATGTGTCACACATGAGAGGACTCACATGCGGCAGGCTCATTTCCCTGTACATACACATGCATACATGGCCCTACACAGACATATGTACAACCTGCACACTCCTGCCACACCTCAACATGCACAGCGTCCAATCAGTAAACATGTACACTTACCGCTCGACTCCAGACGGGTCTGCCTCTCAAGGACCTGGAGTTGGAGCGCTGGGTGTATATGTTCCAGGACCCTCATTTGGTAGTTGGTTAGGCGGACCCGGCACCCCTTGGCATCCGCTGCCTTCAAGAGGCGATGGGCCTTGTTGAGGGTCCTGGACCTGAAGTCCTCCCAGCACTTCTGGACGTGTTGAATGTCGCGGACTGCCACCCCCTCCTCGTTGATGGCAGTCACGATGTCCATCCAGATCCTCTTCTGTCCTTCATTGTCAGCGCACAAACTTCCAAAGAGGGTATTATACTGCCTCAGGACTTTCTCCACCAGGATACCAACTTCACTGGCACTGAAGCTTGTAGCCCTCTGCCTCTTTGGCTGGGGGTTGCCAGTGGTGCCAGATGGTGTTGTGTCCGACATGGCAACCCCAGAGGCAGGTATGGGTGGGCAACTTGGTCCTGGGGCTGGGCTGTGGAGCAATGCTATCCCTGTCGGGAGTCTTCTGTTCCAGCAGGGGTGGTCACAGCAACTTCACCCCTGCATATGGCTGACGTGCAGGCACCAAATAGCAGGGCACTTGGGCAGCCGGCGGGCAGCAGCAGATGGCAGGTGGGAGCGTGCTCGGTGCTCTGGGGGGCACGAAAATGGCCTTCTGGGCAGGAGCGTGGTCTTCCGTGTGTTGTCGCGTGGCCAGCTTGATACGGAGTGATTTAGCATGTGAAAAAACTGCACGTCAGCGTGTAATTCGAGGAAAGGCCCTTAGGGCGTTTCCCTCGTGACGGGTGCATAGTGATTCAGCACGTGAAAAAACAGCATGTCTGCGTGTTAATTTGTGTAATCCGAGGAAAGTCCTAAGCGTGTAAGTGACTTGACACGCGCGGGCGTTTCCCTCAGCACGGGTTAAAGGTGAGCGGGGCCAGCAGTTCGCTGTAAGTGCCTTTCGTGGAGACCGACGTGTGTGTTGCTACTTCATGTTGTTTCGCGCACGATCTCAACTTCACAGCGGATCAAGGACGTATCTCTTCTTTTGGCAGGGGTATTGGCTATGCCTGTTTTTCATTATCACGCTAGTCTGACGGTGAGTCGTGCATGCTATTTTTCCCACTGCGGGTGCCCCTGTGTATCGCGGACCCTTTTTCGAGGTCATAGTAGCCTGCGTGTCCCACGCGTACGTGTTCTTCGTGTCCCTGGGTGACACCGCGTACTGTGGGAGGTTAATTCCACATGCGTGGGCTACCGGGGGTTGCGTGCAGGGTTTTACTGCAGTTTTGGGGTGCCTGAGCATTGCGGGACCCGTCACTTCATCACCGGGGTCATATACAGCCTTGCAGGTGCAGTGGTGCTTTTAACATCTTGTATCCCACTACCTTCACCCCAATTGCCCAGGACAATTGTCGTGTACACCTCCCATTGTTGTGTACACCTCCCATTGCTGGCACTACTCCATCTGTGCCATGGTTGGGAGGCCATGAAAGGTGAGGGCAGCCTCAGCTGGGCATACTCCTTGTGGTGGGTGTGGTTAGGGACATGGCCGGGGGTGACCAGAGAGTAGGGGGACTCCAGGATGTCCAGGGTGGCTGCAGAGGGGGAAGAGGCAGGGGTGCGCTACTTCGGCACGATGTTGTGCCACGTGTTGGTGCACTCATGCCACCACCCCCTGCGGCTCCAGGAGATGCAGTTCATGCATCTGGCACTGGCGCCCATGTGACCCGGCAGTCCATTTCATCGACTGCCACGGGCCCAAGGGTAGTGGTAGCTGCAGGTGCAGCTGTGGACACCACCACCCATGCTCAGGGACTGCCAGCGCAGGCTGCGTTGGCACTTCAAGAGTCCATGGAAGATTTCCAGCAGGTCAGGAGGAACACCGTAGCTGCACGCAGGGCTGCCCTGACCGAGGCAGGTGTCCCTGAGGCAGTAATGTCATCTGCTGCCCCGACCAGCTGGGTGTTGGCAAATGCAGGGGCAGATGCAGCCAACAACACCCCAGGTGTGAGTCTACCAACCAGGACAGTCACGGTCAATGACCCTGGCACAGTGTATGTTGCTGCGCAGGGTCCATTCCAGGGCACCCAGCAGCCACTGATGCAAGTCAGGCCTTCGGTCATCCTTCCACCTGCTACTCCCTTGGTTCAATCCACCGGTGCCACTGGCCATACTGATCAGGGCGGCAATCGCCAGCCAGAGTCCGCACCACCATCCAAGAGGAGGAAGGTTGCATCTGCAACACAGGCTGGGACCCCAGACACAGCCACGTCCTCCTGCATGTCAAGGAAGAAGCCTTTCTGTGCGCAGGAACTGGACTCCCTTGTGGACTACGTGCGGGAAACACAGCCATGACATGCTAGTGGGGCCGAATTGTCAAACTACGGCTGCCCATCAGAATACCCACTGGAAGCATGTTGCGGATAATGTGAGTGCATTCAGCCATGAGGTGCACACAACTGCCGAGTGCAAGAAGTGTTGGGATGACCTCAAATGCAGCGCTAAGGCCAAGCGCCTCTAATTACAGCATGACTCTGGTGACTGGCAGTGGGCCACCACCTGAGGAGGATGACCTCACTCTACACGGGTCACTCGTTGCGGAGTTCATACCGGCAGAATCGGTCGAAGGAGTGGGAGAGATGCAGGACTTTGATGCCCGTCCAGTGAGTGTTGTTGTGTGTATGTCCAGCCCATGTGTGGTTTGCCTGTGTGATGTGTTGTGCTTGACTGCCACTACATGCTATGTGTACATGGTTCTCATGTGCTAGTCATGCGTTGCTTCACTGATACGTGCATGCTGTGCAGGATGGTGGACATGTAGAGGAGACGGGGACTGTCCTCATCACCACATTTGCACCCTACTCACATGCTAGTCACCCAGATGCCCCTCCGGTCCATGTTCCAGCTCACTGACCCTTCTGCATGTAGCCAGGGGTGTCTTTCCTCTCTGCACTGGGACTATGTCATTGCATGACTGATGTGCATGTGTCCTCTGCCTGCATGCGGGTACTCCACGTAGGCATGCCCCCTTGCCCTTCCACCCCCCCTGCACCCCAATTTCAACATTGCACTGGTGTGCATCATTTTGGCATACTGCAATGGCCTGTTCAAGCCTCCTGTGTACATGCTAACTTCCACCAGGCAACCTGCAAGACACATGATGTTGGGTGTCCTGACCCACGTTTGGACTACTATGCTGCAACATTTGGTGTTTTTTGGCTTAGGAAATTCAAGAGGGCGGAAAAGCCCACATTTGTGCCAGAATCCTGGAGAACCGTGCAGTTTTGCGCACACCAAAATGGTCGCCTGACCTACCACCCACCAGTGCAAGCGTGATGGGCCAGGAGTGCCATGGGTGAAATGTGTGCCAAAGGAAAAACAGCAGTGCCAGTTAGCTCAGAAAGCGCTTTGAAATCACCTTTGTTTCTCTGAAATGCAAGTTAAAAATGCCTATTTTAAACATTGCAAGATATTCAAAAATCTCAATGAACACCAGCTGACATTTGGCAGAAGGTAGACTTAGGTGCATACAAAATCTGGAAAGAGAAAGAGCCCAAAATAATGTTCATAATGAAACTGGCTGAGCTGTGGATGTCAGCAGCTGAAGTGAAATTGGACTTAAAGCCACTAAAATCGAAATGTTTAAAATAAATGAGTGACCTACTGTTGAGTGTCACATAGTTTGCAATTGTTTAAATGTCATCGTTTTGAACTTAGAATCAGTGTTCTAGCTGCATGTGTAAAAATTGCAAGTTTGGTTTGAATGTAGAAAACTGGGAACCAAAGTGACATTTAGCTGAAGCCTGGCTTAAAGAGATTGAATTCAGCCTGACAACTACCCCCGACAGGAGTTGAAACTCGATCAGCAGCTGTGTTCCCAGGCCTGGTTGCATTTTGCTGCCCCTGCCAAAAGGAGATGACACCTCTCTGATTGAATCAGGGGTGAAGCACCTAGGACTGCAGGAAACTGAACAAAGCACTGTCTTGGGCTCAGGCAAATGTTATATTGGGGGGGGTCGTAAAATAGCTTCCTCTTGGGAGAAGTGGGAGGAGAAGTGCCTCTGTGAGCAAGCTGAGCTTGGGGGAAGTGGACAAACCAGAAATTCCACCATGTGCTTTGGAAAACCACACCCCTTTGGGGCCAGAGCGTAATTTTCAAAAGATGGATAATTCATAGTGCAGACTTGTAAAAATTATATAAATAATATCATCATTCTCGTGATTTTTCTGTGCACATTTTAAGAGGTGTTAGAACTCTGTACCATGTTCTGAGGCAAAACCCCATGAATTATGGAGATTGCAGACACAGGGTTCACGCTAGAAAAATGAAAATTTACTGCAATATGTGTAGAAAGGCGGTATACATTTGTGCCATTTTTGGTAAACGTCTGATATTGGTAAACCAACTAAAAACGAAAATAAGTTGTCATTTTTGAATGCAAGCTCTTAGGAAGATCAGAGTTGAACAAGAATGTACCTTAAGTCATCTGCAATCTGTACATGTAATGTCAACCACTTGTGTATCTGGGAAATATGTTTAGTTATGAAAAGGATTTTCTCAGGTAAAAACAAAGGGGCATTTCTTCAATAGACTGTAAGACTCTGACTCACTCTGACTGACTGCTCCCTTCTCAAATCGGGTCAAAGAGAAATCCTTGACCTATCAAATCGTGAGTGGGTTGGGCAAAGAAAGTTAGCATCCACACCCATTTTCAAAAGACATAGAAAGAGCCACTGGAAGCCAGACAGGGAGATTCCCTTTCCACTTTCTTGCGGGACGCTTTGCCGGGAGACTCCAGACTTCAAATCAATCAATCTCCAGAGAGACCAGAGATCAAGAGAGATCAGATCGCTGTGCAGTGCTGAGAGCTGACCCAGATCGCTGTGCGCAGAACCAGTACCCAGTGGCGAGAGAACCACAGCCAATCCTGACCCGATCCGTGACGAAGTCGCATTCCTGTCCAAAATATAGTGTGAGTACTCAGCCACAACTGTTCAAAACAAATCTCTTAGTTTAAAATAATCTAATTCAAACTATTTTAACCTATTGAGAACTGCATCATAGAAATCCTGTCCCTCCTGTTGATTCAAAGCTGCAAAACTGTCATCTGTCATTCTGAGCTTTACTTTTATTTTGAGAATCTACCTTCACAAAATCATCCGTATCGCTTGAATCGTTTGTGATAGAAGCGAGATTTAACTTTTATTTTAAAGCTACTCCTTATAGTTCCTTAGTAATTGCCGCAATTTGACATTTTGTTTCATTTCAGCCACGTTTCATTTCAGCCATGCTTCCATTACGGAATTCCGTTTTCAACCTGGTAACCATCCCTGAATCATTGATAGGGCTGGCCTGAACTGATTTAAAGTATCTCTCACTCACCCTGAACCTTTAGAGGGAATTAAAATCATTTTTAGCATATTTTCCCTTCTTTGCATACCACCTTTAAAGTACTTTGCCTCTGTTTAAAATCATCCCTGTTTCTCTAAGCTTGCTAGGGGGGAACTGAATTCGTATTGTACTGTGATTGTATTCCTGAACACTGTGTGTGTTACTTCCACCTCCTTACATTGCATAGAGGGGGGGTGAATTGGCAAAAGGGGAAAAGTGATTATATTATGTTTTGCTGAAATCATATCAAGTTTATTTCTGTGTTGCTTCTTTTCCACCTTGCATTTCCTTGTACCATATGAAGCATTCTCAGCTACCTTATCCTCTATACTACTCCTAAGTAATTAAACCAGTGTGCTAGTATAACATCATCCATTGTTGATCACTCACTGTCATATGTCTAAGTGTGATATCAAATATTAATTTATTATAAAAGTGTGATATATATCTATTGTTTAATTTTTCAAATAAACCTTTTTAATTTGCAAAACAAACCTACTTCTTGGCTCAGTGGGGTCAGGGGGATTCTAAGAGAGGGGCGTTATATAAGGGTTTATCACCCAGAGTATAACGTGTCATAAAAATATATAAATAAGGGCTTCCCTTGAGCAATCCCAGACAAGGCACTGACCTAGTGGGAATGCTTGATTGGAGTCATTAACAATGCAGTGGGTTATATCATCTGCCCTTCATGCAGGGTGTCTCACTTGGACTGTTTAGATGGCAGATGCTCCGCAGGGACATGAGTTCACATTCATCCTCCATGTGCATTCCATGCATGCCCCTATGTGTCCTTGACTGGATGATCATTGTAGTACCTGTCCAGGATGAGCTACATTTCATGGCATTTCTTCAGCCATCCCATGCCCACTCTGGCTCAGTCCTGCATCACAGACATGTTTAGGATGTCACAGTCTGTGTGGGGCACAGTCATCCCCCTGTTTCAGGCCCACTGACTCTGTCCAACTGGTGTTGTGGCTTCTGCACACATGGGTGTACTACTGAGGGTTCATCATGTGTCCTGCTTACTGTCCCATCATCCCATCATCATCTGCTGTGTTGTCACTTGACTCAGATGATGCAATTGATGCTAGTCAACACTGTCTGCCAATACACAGGTCTCTGGTCATCCTTATGGTGTCCAGTCATAATATCGAATGCAATATTTTCGAAAGTCAAAATGTCGAAAAAAAAATGTCGAAAATAAAAATGTCGAATTACAAAAATGTTGAATTTTTTTCGATTTTTTTCGAATTGATGTTAATACAAGGTAAGTGTTTAAATATGTTTTATTATGCATTTTTGAACATTGCTATTATTTACTATGTTTTATTAAGTATTCTTGAACATCAATTGCATATTCCATGTAATATTTTGCTTAATTATATATATATAAGTTAAATAAATATATATTTATTGTAAACTTCAATTATAAATAAATAAATAACAAATTGCAAACTGATAACGTTGAACATTTAGTATACTTTTTTTCCAATAGATGGCGCTATTGTTTAAGAATTGAGAATGGCCATTTTGTTTATATATGGTAATTGCATGCTACGTAAGGTTGCGTTACTCTACGTATACGTAGGCGCCATTTTTAAAGTTCATTCGTGCAGCGTTTCCATCACGTTCGGGTCTCCGTGCTTTCGTGTGGATTTCTTTTTGGATTTTCAAGGTTTTTCACCCTTTTCATGGATGCAATGGAGTTTTTTTTTACTGGATTCGATGGATGTTTTGGTTTTTCCGAGCCATGGATTTTTTTTCGGGTTGGATCGTTGATTTTGTTTCATGGACTTTCTTGGATCTTCAACTTTTTTTCCTTTCCGGATTTCACTGTTATGGATCGCACATGTGGATTTCTTTTTGGATGGTGATTTTCCCTGGCTAGCTTTTTGGATTATGGGTTCCTTGGATTTTGCTGTGTGGTGCTATTTACGGGTATCGCTTGGATTTGTCATGGTGGATTGGTGATTTCTTAAAAACGTGAGTACTTTTAACATTTTAAATTATACGCTATTGAATCTAGGTAGTTGTCTTTGTCATTTTCATTAAAATTTTGTACTATTTGCTCAAGGCGTTGTTCATAGTCTCTGTATTTTTTCTTTTTTACCTCTGTGTTTGCGAGTGAAATTGCTTGGGAGACTCGAAATTCCTGATGTGATTGTTCTTTGTTTTATTCTTTCAAAAAATGCCACAAATTGGGATTACTTGTGTTGAAAGTTTTATTAATACGGCTGTGCCATCCCTCAAGTGAATTGTTTGTTCTAGGTCGCCCTTCCAAGGTTGCTTTGTAGCAATTCCATAAGTTTATATTGTATTTTGGCCTTCTTCTGGTGCCATTCCTTGTTAATTGTCCAATCCATGTATTTTCCATGTAATCTAACATGTCCGAATTTTCTTCCTCATGATTTTTAAAATAGTCAGTGTCAAGTAAATGTTCATAGTAATGTATAACCTGATCTTCTTTCACAAATGCTAATCCGAATAGTTTTTTTATGTTATGTTGAAATATGCTGTCGTCTGTGTATTTACTACTTAGTCCAAGTTTTTGCAGTTTTTTCCATATCGACTGAGTAAAATGGAAAAATCAGCCTTGTATGCTAGAATCAGTGTATATTGAAGAAAATGCCTTAATCTGTGCTAATTCAAAATCAATGATTATGTTTTTGGGTTTTGAATTTGGTACAGTGTCCTTGATTTTGTTCAACATGATTCTGTAGGTTTCTTCATTTTTTTTGGGCATTAAAACATAAACAAGTGGAATTAGTTTGTTATTTATTGTTCCATGTAGTGAATAAAATTGTTGGAAGGGGTTCGGGCAGGCTTTGAAAGTTGCGTCACCTTGCCACTGGGCACTTTCACTTAGATGCTTGAAATTGGTAGCAGTTGAAAATATCATCATTTTTTCATCTCGTACATCAACGGTAGAATGGTGGAAATTTTCTCCATTAGCTGTCACTCTAAACACTTCTGGTATGGTGATGTCATTGTATGTTGTAGGTGCTGGTGGTAGATTTTCCTTTTGCTGTTTCTTGCGGTTTACTGTTCGTTGCATATGTTTTTCACTAGGCATCTGCGCAGATATGTGTGAAGGTAACGTGTCGCATACCGTTGATATTACCAAACCGCTTGCCTGTCCGGGGTGTTCTATTGCCTTTCTTTTTAGCTCGTGGAGAGTTTGTTTTATTACTATATTTGTCTTGTCCGGTAGATGGTTGTGTTCTCCCTTTATTTTTGTATTGGAACATTCAACTATAACTCGTGCGGCACATTTTGATCGCCCATATTCAATGCACTTCCAGTACGAGCGTTCATTTTTTTCCAATTCCTTACTATAAATGTATCCGTTCAAAACCAGCTGTTTTCCGCCTTTTTGTGAGGTTATGTATTCAACCCTTTCTGTCATGTTCAATCTAAAATAACGGAAAAAAATGTTTTACTATGTTTGCCATACACTAATAGTAATATATTTTACGATTTAAATATCTAGTCACATATTTTTTTTTTATATTACCTGATTGTTTGCCTGACATAGCCGAATCGAATCCACGTTAGTTTGCTCTGACTCTGGTCCTGTCAGGTAATGACAGTTGTCCCCAACCGTCATCTGTTCCTTTTGTGTTTAGGCAAGGTTCTTTACTTGTGGGTGTCACATATTGGCTTAACCCTTACGACTCCTGATTCTATGGGGTTTTCGTTAGTCATAATGTACTTTATTTACAGATTGGCAAACGGTTATGTGTTGGTGGTCGAGAGGAGGGTGGGAGAGTTTCGGTGTAGAGGTAAGGGGGGGTTGGAAGGAGGTAACCCCCCCATAAAAATGGACGATTAGCATTACTTCACATTGGTATGTTAGTATTACCGTTGGACTTTTTTTTCGACATTTTTGTTTCGACTATTTGACTTTTCCTATTATATTTATATATTTTCGACATTTTTGTTTTCGACATTTTTTTTTCGACATTTTTGTATGTCGGTATTATGTTTTCGACATTATGACTATAAACCCATCCTTATGCTACCATGCAAGGCATCCCTCCATTTTCACTAAGGGGGGCGGGGCGGTTTGCTTGTAGCCATGCAACCCATTGCATGCACATTGCACGTGATGCCTGAACTTGCCCTTGCACTACCTTCACGATTTTTGATACACATCAGGAAGTACTTGTACATGTAGATAGTGAGTAACGTACACATGTTCTGCACTGCATCGACCTACTTCTGGGCCGTATAACACCCTTCTACATGCCTACTCACTGATGCAATGTCAAATTGACCTGGCATGCATGGCAGGTTCTCTTTTGTGTGTGACATGTCTGCTTCATGTGTTGGCTGTCTGTGTGATGTGTATGTGTGTGTGTGTTATGTGCTTCTAACATGCATACTAATGTTTTTTTTCTCTCCACTTTTCAGATGATGACGCAATGGAGCCAGAGGATGGTGTTGTCATGCCAGGCACAGAGTTGTTATAACAACAGCAACCCGGCACAAGTGGGGGTCGTAGACCACGAAAACCCACATGTGCTACAATCCATCTTGTCTTTGGCTGGCAATGAGTCCAGCCCAGATGACCACTCTGACATCCATGTTGAGTTGGATGGGTATCAGGTCCATACATCAGGGGTGAGTGATTCTGATGTGGACACTCCTCTGTCTGCGACACCAGCACTGAGGGGCCAGACAGTGGTGGGACCTCTGCCTGTGGTGGATCAGGACACAGGGTCACCCTCCACACCAGTCGCTGATGTGCTTGGGCCATCACGTTAACGGGGGCATGTAGTCGAGCAGCCGCCGGCAGTGCCAACCCAACGAGGATGGCCGGTCCTTGGGTCCCGCAGGTGTCAAGACCAGCAACGCAGTGGCCGCGCGCCACCGAGGTATACTGAGTGGGAGCAAGACATGACTGCCAATTCAGAACGGCAGGGAGCAGCACTTGATAACATCACTGTGAGCATGGAACGTGTGGCCCAATCTGTGCTCCCCCTGCTAGGCAGGTGCTTCTCCAGCAACAGGCGGCACGGTCCACGGCCCGCTCGCTCGGGCTGGGCATGGCGGCCTCAGACATGGCACATCAGGCTGAAATGGTGTCTTTGCGTCAAGCAATTGCTGCTCACACAGAGGCACACATGGAGGCCATGGAGGTTGAGTATGCTTCCCTCAGATCCACTCTGGGTGTGCTCATGATGACCCAGAGGGAGCGGGCAGAGGAGAGGTTTGCACAGCTTGAGCGTACCATCTTGGCTGAGCTACGTGCTTGCCGGGCGGTGCATCAGTTGTCCAGCCCGGCCTTGCAGCAAGAACTCCGTGTTACACGTGTTACCTTGCAAGAGGAAGCATGCGTATCACGGGAGGTTCTGCATGCAGACCCACGTGTCATCACCGCACAGAACCAGGCTCACCCGTCCAGCAGACTTGCTGCCGACAAGGGGCAAGCTGCGGGTAGGTGTGGTCAGGCTCCTGTGCCACGTCCTCCTTTTCAGGATGAGCCAGACTCAGACGACGAGATATCTCCCACATCGGTCGGGCTGTGCAGGCATTGAGCCCATGGAGGTTTTTTTTTTTGTCTCAACATCATCGCATGTGGGTGTTGAGGTGCACGCTGTACCTCCCCCCTCCTGGGTGCCTCCCCCCCCCCGAGTCGTATGTGGCCATTTTTGATTTTTGATTTTAGTTTCGTTAGTTAATATTGACTATTTGATAGTTATTTTAATTAGGTTATGTAGGTTGTTCATTGTTAGTTTAATTAGTTAATATAGTTTAATATTGTTTGTCTATTGTGCATTCATGTGACGGTGTGGTGCTTTGTGGCTTTTGAAAGCATCCACTGTCTGTTCCAGCTGGCCCCTTCAAGCTTGTCTCGTGTATGTGTTTTCAGCTTGGGGTCCTGACTCACATAGGCCACTCCTGCTTCCCTTATCCATGGGCTTGCTAAGATGGTTCGGTGTAACAACCATTTACACAAGGGCTTTGGACTTTCGTCATAACTGTGGCCTGTCTGATGCTGTACTACTTGTGTTAACACCCCTAGTGGTGATTTGTAGCATTTTATCCACCCCATGTTTTTATCCACCCCATGTCTGTAATCAATTTGGGTGAGTACGTGATTGATGTCTCCATTAATTGATGTGGATTGCGATGTATGTTTTTTTCTTGCCTGTATATGTGCTTGATGCCCTTCATGCTGTAGACAGTAGCCTGCACCCTTGGCCTGTCAAAGTCACACTGATGGTGGGAGGAGTTTGGATGTAGGTCTGTAACCGGGCCCAGTGACAACCAGCATGAAGACACACACATAGGGAACTTTCAAGCCTTATTAACATCTTTTATACCCTTTCTGCAGGGAAATGAGCCTCCACACTACTTTTGCCAGCAGACACAGGGACGAGTAATCCTGATGACTGGCAACGTTTGGTGGTGTAGACGTGTGCATGTGTGCGTAAGCAGAACACAGGGCTGTGCTCAGACGTCCGACAGAAGCAGACGTGTTTCCAGGAGCTCCAGGCACGGTGGGCTGCACAATGGCCCACACCACACCCAACCTTCCACCAGGCCACTTGTACATGCATGCTAAGTAGCACCAGTGCTGGGGAGCTTTCCCGGCATTGTTGCAGAAACGCACAGTACAGCTGACATGCGTTGAGGGCCAAATGCAAAGTGGCTTTACAAGTTGTCAGGGGCACACGCAGGGGCCATCGAACATATCCTCGAGTACCCCCTGCTCCATTGAAGCAGAGTTATTAGGGCAGTAGCATTCCTAGCCAGAAACTGATAAAGCGCACAGGGACACCCTGCGAGGCACAGAGTTGTGTGCAGTGCATATCATTTGCATGTGCAAATTGCCACCTGCACTACCTATTGAAATCAGTGGCTGCCAGAACACAACTTGTACTGAAGTTGTACCTCGCTATACGCATGTAGCAGCTCACCCAGGGACCATTGCATCATGTGTGATTCTTGACGCATTGGTCTTCCAGTTCCCGCGCACCCACATGCTCCTGCCTTACTGCATTGACAGTGTATGAACCATGAGTGGGCCAAGCTAATGTATGGGTACAAAGCAGCAGACAGGAATGTTTGTTTGTGGAGGAGTCACTTACTTTGGGGCATGGATGGTTTTGTGTGTGTGTGTTGTTAACACACATTCAGATTAGAAACTCACACTCTCTTTGCAGCATTGAACTGCTCCTGTTACCAGACCTGAGAGTGCGCAGGCAGGAGATAGACTTAACAAAGTTAGGGGTAGAGGTGCACTCCTTAAAATTTTGACTAAAGATTGAAAACAATTTAAACAGATATCTTAATAGCCTTAACAAATTCCAGGTGCTCCCTAGTGAGTCTGTGCCACCAGACTGTAGAAAATGTGCAAAGGAAGATGCCCTGAAATAACAGGGTATAACTAGGGGCACACACTAAGAACTATCTAGTTCAGTATTTTAATTAGACGAAGTGTGTCATAAACAAAATTCAAAGTTGAATACTTTTCAATTGTTCAATACTTCATCAATAATCAAGCATATGTGTCACTTCAAGGTAAATGTCGGTCTATTTTCAAGACTCTTTTAATTTCAACAAAAAAATCATATGTATACAGAATTCCTCAACTTTGGGAATGCTAATATGAACAGTTCATTTAATTTTTCATGCAAGGTACCAAACATAAAAGTTTGTATTCATAAATAAACAAATAACATCATTTCCCAACACTTTTAAACATATATGTATGTATGTGGATCACCAAGTCAACAGACAGGTAATGTTGTTCTATACCTATCTATCTAGCTACTACGCGTTTCGGGCCAATCCGGCCCTTCTTCAGGTAAAGGAATATCCAAAATAATTCATTCATTAGGGTCACCCAACCACAAACTTTGAAAAAAACTTTTTTTGAAACAAAAACAATTTGTGTATGTCAATATTCATTAACAGTCATAAATAAATCAAAGAGATGCTGCTCTGTTCATCAGCCTTTACTGGGAGCGAGTCTTTGGGCAAGATATGCCACTTAGGTGTTCTTGTATGCAGTTTCCTTCGTCTTAAAAGGACCCTGTGAGAAGACATCACTGTGTTACTACCATTGATAGTGTTGTTTAGTACAGTCATCATTGGAATTTGTGTGGGAACAGGCGCAAAGTTATGCGCTGGGTCCCACTCCAAACTCCTAGTTACTTAGATTCAAGTGTCATGTTCAACTATTCCAAATGTACTCACTTATAGTATTCTTTTATCTGCTCCGAAATGAGTGATATCTGCAGATTCCCTTGGACTGACCTGTCTGTAACGAGATACCCGAATCTCCATTAGTGTGTTTTAAATTAGCAGTAAGCGTGTCTATGATGACTTGTAAAAATAAGAATAAATAGGCATACCTGTGGGACTACGGTCCCATCAAAAACGAGATAACAATCCCCGTTGGCATGGGTAAATCAGTTCTCACTGTTGCACTGTAATTCGTTTTGCCAGAGCTGTAATAATGGGCTCATTCGGGATGAAGCAGCTCCTATTAGAGATAATGTGCGTCTAAATTATGGTCCAGCTGAACTAAAGTGTATAAATATGCTTAATAGCGAACTTTGAAAACAATTCGGATGTAAAACCTACCTCACGCGGATGCGCCGCATGCAGCACAGAGCATGTAATGCGCCCGGCTGGTGCGCGAGAGCCGCGTTAGTGTTCGACTGCTTCCTCCGTGGGCGGACGATCTGTCTAGGACCGTTCTGCAAATTCTCCCGACTACTACGACCGAGTGGCGGGTACTGTGAGTAAACACTCTACCTTGCTGGTTACTCCCTCTAATCTACGCTGCCACATCTAGTGCGTTACACTTCAATTCCTGATACCTCAACCTCCATTTTGGGTGAGTATCGACATACTCACCCAGAACGGTGTAGATTCTGCAGAATAGTCCCGTGATGCGCGTGTTACGGTCACGTTATATGTATTTGATAGATGCTAGTATTGTAACCATCTATATGAATCGAAGTACTCACCCAGGAGGGTGCAGATTCTACAATTTGATCACGTGATGTGCGTGTTATAGTAACGTGATTTATATTAATTAGATGCAGATAGTGTAACCATCTACATGAATAAACACCATAAGTGTGCCGATGTCGGCTGTATTCTCCAAATGCTGGCTATACATCAGCCAAGAACCTTTCTTTTCGTAATGTAATCTATGCGTTACAGTTTGATTATCGCGTGAATCAGCCCTCAACATATATTTCTAATGTTGCACTCAAGTAGGGACATGTTAAATGCGTATACTGTACTCAGTCCCTTATTGTAGACCTAAATGTAGTGATACAATTGCAGCAAAACGAATTAATGTACATCTCTTGCTAATATATAATATCCTAATTAAACATGCCTCTTAATCAAAAAAACAGCATTATCACATCTCCATAGAAACTCGCCATATCTTAGTTGGCATATACAATGATGTAACCAATTTCTGCTTCAGTACTGCCATATGGGTTCTCGGATAACTGAATAGACAGAACAAATCCAATATTGATAGATGACAAACCATCTGGTCTATACATGTGTTTTCATTGACATTAGTACATAAAAACATCAAAGCAAGGGAGCAAATTGTTTGGTATTAAAGAACAAGTAACAGCTTGACTTTCACAAGTAACAAGATAAATCCCAATCTAAATTCATCCCACGGGGGCACATTGAGTCGAGCTTGTCTATCCAATACACTTCTCTCTGTTGTAACAATTTCGTTTGGTCCCCACCCCTTCTCGGTAAAGTCACATGCTCCAGGATTATAAACTTGACTTGTGCAACTGTATGTTTGTATTCTTTAAAGTGCATAGCCACCGGGGATTTAGGTGAAGATTGTCTGATGTTCGACTTATGTTCTCCCCATCTAACTTTGGCCTTCCTGCCTGTCAGGCCTACATAGAAAAAACCACATGGACATTTCAACCCATAGATTACATTCATAGTATCACATGTGGACGTGTGTTTTAGTGGTATTGAAAACCCTTTATGAGGGTGATTTACTTGGTTGCCTTGGATCACATTATGGCAACAGCTACAATTATTGCATGGCACTGTTCCTTTGTGGATCTTTAATGTATCTTTCTTGTGACTGAAATCTGATTTGATCAAAGAATCGCAAATACTCCTGCTCTTGTTGTAAGCAAAGAGTGGTGTCGTTGGGAAGAGTCTCGGCAGATTTGGGTCAAGGGTTAACAATCCCCAATTCCTCTTTAGTATTTTTTTCACTTGATTGCTCTGCTGTGAATAGGTGGTAAGATATACTAATTCTGTGCCTGTTTTCTTAGTACTTGGCTTCAATGCTGATTCTCTCGTCATACTCTTGACCTTATCTGCCTTTGATTGTAGTTTTTGAGAATCATATCCTCTCGCCAGAAATTTCTTGGTGAGATCCACCGATTTTCTTTCAAATTCTTCCTCTTTCGAGATTATTCGCCTATACCTGAGTAGCTGGCTCAGTGGAATGCTCTCAATGGTATTCTTAGGGTGAAAGCTTGATGCCAGTAGTATACTGTTCCTGTCAGTACTTGTTGTGTATACTGTGGTTTCTAGGCGATTCTCTTTGTAATATACAAGAACATCTAAAAATCCAAGTTTCTTCTTGCTTGATTTATGCGTGAATTTGATCCTGGGTGATAGTACGTTCATCCAATCAAAGAAACTATTCAATTCCTCGTTTGTACCTCTACATATACCGAAGAGGTCATCGATGTATCTCACAAAGAATTGTAGTTTTCCGTTCCATAGGGTACTGTTTATAATCTGTGTTTCTTCTATGTATGCCATATAAATGTTTGCGTAACTTGGGGCCATAGCGGCCCCCATTGATGTCCCAGAGGTTTGTAGGAAGTATCGATCTTCAAATTTAAAGAAATTATTATTCAGGATAATGTTGAGAAGTTTCAAAACAAAAACCTTGTCGGATTGGACATTTTGTTTGGTATTCAAAAGCATCCATTCCACTGCTTCTAGACCACTCTGGTGTGTGATGTTAGTGTATAAACTTGCCACATCCATAGTAAACAAGATGTCAGTTTCTTCAATGAACGTGGAAGCACTGAGTTTCCTCAAAAAGTCGTTTGTATCTTTGATGTAGGTCGTGATTGTCGGCACCAATGTTTGTAGGATCTTATCGACATATTGTGCTAGAGGTTCAAGTAAGCTATAGGAGGCCGCTATGATTGGTCTTCCGGGAGGATTATGTAAATCCTTTTGAATTTTTGGAAGAATATACAAAACTGGCATGATAGGGTGTGTATTGGTAAGAAAAGCTTTTGTTTTGTGAGTAATAAGTTCATCCATCTCTGCCAAATCGAGTGTATCTTGAATGAGTTCTCTGACTTGTGCTGTAGGATCATTGTAGATTTCCAAGTAGGTATCTTGATCAGATAGTTGTCTTTCTATTTCTGATTTGTACTTCTCTGTATCCCAGATCACGAGAGCTCCCCCCTTGTCAGCGGGTTTTATAATTATTTCCCGATTGTTCCACAATTTTTTCAAAACCTGTTTTTCTCTATTAGTCAGATTCCCTCGAGATCGATTTTGAAATTTCATTTTCTTCATATCATTTAGTACAGATTTCTGAAAAGCATCCATTATATTATTTTGAATGGGCGGCATAAATACACTTTTTGGTTTCATCTCTAGATATTTCGATTCAGGCCTGGTGTCTGTTAGGTCTATTGAATCAAAGAACAACTTCAACCTCATTTTTCTTGTTAGTTTGAAGAATGAAATTTTTTCTTTCAATAGAGAACTGTTGTAATGTGGTACAAAGGAAATTCCTTTTTGCACAGTAGCTTTCTCAAACTTACTGAAATTGTACGCCGAAATGTTGACAACTAAGTCCTCTTCATTGGTTGGCTTACTTTCCTTGGTGGATTTTTTATTTTTCCCACGTCTGCACGGACCCGATCTAAAAAAGAATAACTAATGGGGTTGCTTGAAGGTATCTGTCTGGAAGTACTGGGTCTCTGTTCCGAGCTCTTGGGTTCTTCACTCCTTTCTGGTTGGTTCTTAGCAGGTGCTTCCGTATTAATAGCCTCTGTTCTTGAGGCGTCCGATGTTGTTGGAGGTGTTTTTCTTCCTCTGTTATAGGGCTGTCTGGAATTTTTCGATTGATCAAATGGTAATATTCTTTCCAGGTATAGACGATGTCTAATTTGTAGTCAAGAGTGTCACGTCTGAATTTTCTTATTTTTTTAGATTCAATCTCACTCTTGTAATCCTCCAACTTTGTGTTAACTTCTTCAAGTAGTTGTACTAGCTCGTCCTTAGTGATAAATGCTGAAAGTGCCTTTTTAGTATTCTCTATATCCGCTTCCAATGTAGTTATGTAATGTAATGTAGTTAAAGATTTGGACAGTTCCTCTATTGTTAGTATAATGAGGTCCAGAGAGCATTTATTTAATATCAACCTCCACTTTTTCACGAACTCGGGATTCTCTTTACAGAGAGTGGGCTCTAGATCAATCCGCAGCCCCCTTGGGTTACGTTGGGCTTTATGATACTGAGCTAAGGTCGTAGCATGTAGCCGTTGATTAATTTCTCTTCTAATGAGTCTCTCTAATTGAAAAACTAGCTCTTCAGGTTTCGCTGATGCTGAGACTTCCTTCTCCGTGGTTTTAATTAAATCCAATATGCGTTTTGCATCCTCCTGGGAGAATGCTAATGTTTCTGCTCTGTTGGTGGTAAGAGATTCAATTTTCGAAAAGGACATATCTGTTAGAACTCAATGTAAATAATGGTGCAACCTCTAAAGTTGGTGTAGCAACAAGAGATAGACTTAACAAAGCTAGGGGTAGAGGTGCACTCCTTAAGATTTTGACTAAAGATTGAAAACAATTTAAATTTTGACATACACAAATTGTTTTTGTTTAAATAAAAGTTTTTTTCAAAGTTTGTGGTTGGGTGACCCTAATGAATGAATTATTTGGATATTCCTTTACCTGAAGAAGGGCCGGATTGGCCTGAAACGCGTAGTAGCTAGATAGATAGGTATAGAACAACATTACCTGTCTGTTGACTTGGTGATCCACATACATACATATATGTTTAAAAGTGTTGGAAAATGATGTTATTTGTTTATTTATGAATACAAACTTTTATGTTTGGTACCTTGCATGAAAAATTAAATGAAATGTTCATATTAGCATTCCCAAAGTTGAGAAATGCTGTATACATATGATTTTTTTGTTGAAATTAAAAGAGTCTTGAAAATAGACCGACATTTACCTTGAAGTGACACATATGCTTGATTATTGATTAAGTATTGAACAATTGAAAAGTATTCAACTTTGAATTTTGTTTATGACACACTTTGTCTAATTAAAATACTGAACTAGATAGTTCTTAGTGTGTGCCCCTAGTTATACCCTGTTATTTCCGGGCATCTTCCAGTGCGCAGGCAGGAGGCCAGCACTCGCCCCAGAGATAAGTCTCTCTTTGGCTTGCATTTGACTCATTTGGTACAATGTGCATGATGAACATGTTTTCTCAGATTGAGTATATGTTATTGTGAGTTGTAGTTTTTAGTACTTTGACTACTTTCCCTTGCCAATCCGACTCCCCTTTCCTGCCCCTCTTTCTGGTTATCCTGCATACCAATGCCTGCCCAAACAACATATCCCTGACCCTCCTTCCCCGCCGGGGTCTCAGAAGCCTGTGTAAGTTTGACCTTGCAGGCACCCAGACCACGGAGGGGGTGGTTGGTTCGTGCCACTCCTGTGCCAAGACACCGGAGCTGTGACACTAACCATCAGTTGTTGCATCCTCATTGTATGTTATGTACCATAAATGGTCCCCATCCTGTAGGACCATTGTTCAACTGTGCTACCTTGGTTGTTCTATCATTGTGCTTGTACATGTGCTATGACATTTCCTGCTACTTCAGGTCATCTACTGGAGACTCTTCCTGGGGTTTTTGGTGCCTACAGGCTTTTTCCCTGCTTTGTGGGTTTGGCTCCTTGGAGTTCTCTGCGATTTGGTATATTTACCAGTCAAGTTGGCCACTGAGGGGGCTGGACCCTATTTACACGCATGCTGGAACATGGAGACCAAGGGGTAGGGTTATCCTGTAGCCAGGTAGACTTGAAGGAAGAAGGCTACATAACTCTGACACAGTTGTTCAGAAGGTCATGGTGATGTGCAAATGAGGGAGGGCCTTTTGTTTTTGGACAGTTGGCTTGGGCTAGAGTGTTTTGGGCACTCTGACATTGTAATTGTGGGGTACTATGTACATGATGTGTTGTGCTGGTCAATGCCTGTTCCTGTGTTGTCTTTACTTTTCAGGTGTCAGAGGATTGGTGTGGTTTGACATGCTGGGGTGGTCACATGAGCAATGTTCACATGTGATGTGTGCAGGACACTGAGGGTCACTTTATTTCACATGCATATATTGCGTGCATGTCTCTAATGACACACACAGTTGCACAATGATCCACCACACGTACAACCACCCTTCCATGGCCACGGGTGCACACAGATTGCATTCTCGAGCCCGCTGTGTCCCTGCAGCACATGATCTATTACCATTTGGGTATCCTGTACATGCGTCATTTGGTTATTGATTTGATTTGTCATTTTCATGTGATGCTCAAGGTGTATCTGCAACACAATGGCTGCTCAATGTGCTGTGTGCTGAGCAGTGTGTTGCAGGAGACACACAAAGCACACGGGTTTGGGAGTAGGGATTTTGCCATGACCAATGTGCATGTGAACAGGCATTCAGTGTTGTGTTCATGCTACGACTGGTGGAAAGCATTTGTGTCTGACTTTGTATGTGTGGAAGGTTGTTGGTCAGTCATTCATCTGATTCCATGTCAGGAATCATTGTCTTGTGCCAGTTTTCATTTATGACATGTCACTTCGTATCTTATTGGTCATGTGCTGGCCTTTTGCTATTGCATGCCATGTCATGGTGTGGCAGACAAGGGTGATGTGGGTTGGGAGGGTTTGGGTGACATACCAGGGATTGTGAAGGCCTGTTTTGCGGGGGGTGGTGATACTCACCATGCATGTGTTTCTTTTGGTCACACAGGATTGGTTATGTTTCAGTAGCTAGGGATGCACACAATGTAGCACTTCTGTGGCAACATTCTCAGGATGGTAAGGTTGTGACAGTTGACTGTCTCTTTGTCATCATCAATTGTCACCTGGTATGTGCCAGGCTTGTGTGCACTCCGCAGGGATGGGAGATTAGGTGAAAAATGTGGCCACAAGCTGGGTCCGGTCTGCCTCGCCACGTGCCCTTTCCCCTCCCATGGGCAGCACCTGTGCCTGTGGTTGGGGATGTGGGGGCACCACCAAGTCCACCGGTACGTCCTGCGTGTTGCAACATTGTGCAGGACACATGCTGCCACAATGATCCTGCACACTACTGGGGGTGCATATAGTAGCTGGCCGCCAGAGCGGTTAAGGGAGTGGAAGCGTGACTTGAACACTCCGAATGTGCGCTCCTCTATGCCCCTGGTTGCAATATGGGCAGCGTTGTATCTTACCTGGAGTGGTGTGGTGGGGTTCCGGATTGGCATCATCATGTGGTTGCTCAGAGGGTAGGCACTGTCCCCTGGGCAGGTGATAATGGTTGTGATTATTGGGGTTTGTGTATTTGGCTGTTTGTGACATGCATGCATGTGCACAGGCATTTGTACTCACCTAGGAGCCATGTGTCGCCATGCTGCCCAGCTTCCAGGGCCCGGCCTAGGGCGGACATTCTGTATATGAAACTGTCATGGGTAGAGCCAGGGTAGTTTGCATAGACAGAGGTGATGATTCCCTTTGCATTGCATACGACCTGCACGTTGATGGAATGCCAGTGCTTGCGGTTTCGATAGATGTGCTCAGTGGCCCTAGGTGGACGTAGGACCACATGGGTGCAATCTATGGCAACAAGCACTTTGGGAAAGTGTGCCACCCTGTAAACGTCCCAGACCATGGCCTGCCTTTCTGCGGGTGTTCTGGGCATGTATATGTGCCTGCGGACTGAGGGGCGCGCAATGATAATTGCCAACACCTGGTGTAGGCAGCGTGACTGCGTGGCCTGTGAGACCCACCCCCCCCACTATGGCAGTTGTCTGCTGAAATGACCCAGTGGCCAAAAAATGCAGGACATTGAGCACCTTCTCCAAGGGGCTCAATGCTTGGAAGCACAGGGTGGGGGATGTAAGGTCATCTTCCCACTCCCTGACCAGGTCTAGGATGATACGGGGTGGAAACCTATACCTGCCATAGACCTGGTCATCAGGCATCCCAAAAAGGCTAGTCCGGGGAAAAAAAATGCGGGCACTGGCTATTCTCCTCCTCCTCCTGTGGTGTCCCACTATCAATGCTGCGACAAATGGGGCATTCATCATAGCTGGATATACGTGTTTGTTGATTGTGCGCACTTTTATACTGTGCACGGGGACGCTTCTGCCTGCCTTCGTATGACGGAAGTGTTGACGCCTATGCGCGTCTTTTGGCATGCGCGGGTTTCCCGTATTCGATTCCATGAATACGTGTTGTTCGCGTGCGTGTGGGCGTTCCATGTATTTCGCTGCAGTACTTCCCCAGTTACGCCTTCTTTTTCACGCATTGTTCCCCATTCCGCGTGTTACGCCCTATGTCCCGCCCCCCTTTTTGGTGTGTGCGCTAACGTTGTGCGCTTTCACTGTGCACCTCGCACAGCGTTCTGGATGTTGCAATGACGTGTGCGCCCGTGTGCGCCCGTGTGTGCCACGCACGGGTTTGGCGCACATCCAGAGGCAAACAGACACAGGGCCTTCCATGAATCGCACGCGTGCGCATGCGTCTGCTTTTTCACGCTTGCGCCTGCTTGCGCCAAGATTTTCGGCGCACATTTATTCCATGAATCGGCCCCAAAATATTAACACAGACCTAGGTTTGAGAGATTTTACAATTAAATGGTTTGGATTGTGGGGAATGCGTTGGTTTCAGGTTTTTCCAAAATTGTTAAGTCTGTTAAGTCTGAGAAGTACAGAGTCATACTAGTGCACTGTGGAGGCAATGATTTGGGAAATGTGTGACCCTTACTTTAATGATGAAACAAGACATGGTAAAACTAATGGAACTATTTCCTCACACCTTATTTATCTTTTCCAATCTCGCTCAGAGGCAAAAATTGATTTAATGGTGAAATTGAGACATCCTTGAGAAATGTTACTAAAGCAGTTTCAGCATTCATGACAGACCACAACCAATTATGGATTGAACAACAACATACAGTTCTACATGGCCAATTTCTATAGACATGACTGAGTACACCTAAAAGATGAAAGAAATGCAGTGTTCCTTCATAACATCAAAACAGTATTCCTGATGTGCTAAAGTTCTACACTCAGTGTACCCAAAAGGTACTTTTAAGGTCTACTCATCATACATAAATACACAAATACAATAAATAATAACAAAAACATTTTGTTTATTATACACGCGGCTACAGTTCATTGACTTTTACCATAGCCGCAGCTACAAAAAGTCAGTTAAAAGGGGACTGACTTCAAGTTTTATAATACAATCCAACTTAAATGATTAATACAGAACAACACTACTCGTGTACTTATGTAAAGTAAATGGAAATAAAAATCATGAAAAAATAAACAACAGTAAACTAGATAGGAAAACATTGCACACCCACACAACATAATACCGTAAGTGAGAATACACAACCTAAAATACATTGTATGGTGCATCTAAAACTACACTACAATTGATCCTTTTTATATTAATTTTGTTAAACTGTTTTCTTCTATCTTTCTTAATAGACTCAGATGCTCAAAAGTCTGAAAAAACACATCCAAAATAAAAATAAACTCTCTAATACCTACAAGGTCACTGACCATGGCCTTTGGCCATGACCAGTGATTTTTCACCCCCAACTTCACTATACCTAATATAAAACACTGAGACCCCAAACTATATAGCTGCGATTACAGAAGTACATAAACCTTCGGCTATCTGTAGTCTTTTGTAGCCTCGGATATAGCCATGAATATCGCAAAACGGCAGAGAAAAATAATTCTTTCCTGCCCCCTGAACCTCACCAAGTGCCCCCTCATCTGTGCCAGCTCCCCCTGTTCCCCAGGTGGCCTCCTCACCTCCCCTGCCCTCTCCCTTCCCCCCCACAACACATGCTGCTTCTATGACACAGTTTGCTATGAAATGTCAGCTATTTGCGACTATAGCCGAGGCTACGGAAAGCTTTGTGTTGCAAACTCAGTCCCTGTACCTCCCCCAACTCCCACATTTCACTTAATGCCCTCTAGCCATCCCCCGCCGCTACTGGGATGGCATTTGTATTATTTTATTTTCCGGCACAAAGCTTTTTACTGCTTTTTATTATCCCATAACCTCGACAACAGCTGCAAATATCTCTCGCATCGAGCGAAAAACAAGATGGCGGTCATTTAATTTCTGTAAACCATGATCCTGCAATGCACCATGGGAGATATACCTATAATTTTTGGAAAAGTGAGCACCCCTTTCTCCGTCAAATTTTAAAATAACCACAGCACAGAATAACCCCAAACCATGCATGGATCGCGAGTCAACTCTTTGTGCCTAAGTTGTTTCGGCCCTGGTCCAAATCTGTCCAGCGGTTTGGGCTGTGCCCTGTGGCAAAAATTAAGCTTTTTTGTCTAAGGGAAAATGAATGGGAAGTAGGCCGCACTTTTGGAAAAAAACAATTTTTTGACGCTTAATAACTGTTTCATTTTTTAACAAATCTTTACAAAACTTTGCAAACTGGCCATAGACTTTTAATCACTTTTTGAAATTTCGGCCAAATCCGTTACCGAATCAAAAGTTATTAACAATAGAATTCTGAGGGTTCCTATGTGTTTCCGACTCACCTTAACTATAGGGCGGGACCACCGCCCTATAATACACCAAAACATCCCATTTGCTAAAGAAAGAAAGCATTCTTAAGACATGGAATTTTTTCAATATTCAGCTTATTGTGTCTGAGTTTGAAGAAATCAAAGAAAGAATTTCTATTCACTGTGTAAATTAATCCAAAAAATGTGCAAATGTCCTGATAAAAACCCTGTTATAAAATTAATGAAAACATGAAAAACAGTTTCCTCTAAACAAAACAGTGAATGTAGCCTGTAATGGAATGTTAAAAAAGTTCTGTAATCCATCCTACTTCCAGTTTCTTAGTTTATCACAAGCCATTTTTAGCATTACTATCCTGATTACCCCTGCCAGTGAAGGAGCAAAAAGCATGACCTTGTTCTCAAACTCATTTGATAGCATAATGATATTCAATCGCTCATCTAATGTTACATAGTTTTTTATATTTGTTTTGCATTTAATTACATTTTTCCCCGCGCATTTCTTTTGGGATTATTCTAAATATGCTTTTCAACAATCGTCTACGTCTTGCTTCTAAACTACCAAATGCGTCCTCTAAAAAAAACTATACAGTGACTTTTACGTTCCAAAATGTCCGCACATCATGGCCTTTCGTCAGACCCAGTCAGTGCTTTAATTTTACCAATCCACATTGCTTTGTTTTCTTAAATCACGAAGTCTGTCTTGATCACCTTTATTTTAATTTTTTTATCCTATGCTCCAAAATCTGATATTTGTCCTGTCAAGAAGTAGTAAGATTGTTCTTGTCCCCACTGTTCCCCTCCCTTGCCTTCTTGCACCTTGTGCTATAAATACAATATCATATCATGTCATATCCAGTGTAATATTTGGGTGCATTCTGTTCACACGAATACTCCTGTAGATTGATACATACTATTGGAGTTTCAGTTTATTTAAACATGCTTCATCCACAAGGACGTTAATGTATCCGAGAACATATACTAGGAATAACATCTGAATAATATAGCGTGACATTGAACTGCATTGGAATCTCTTAAACAAATCTACACCTAAGGATTAATAAGCAAAAATACACCAGCCCCTCCCCCTCTACTAACCCCTCCCTTTAGAAATCCTCAAAAATAAGCGTGCATGCCCTGCTAGTCCTGAGGGGCTGGTATCCACCCTACCTTGTGACCATTATCTTTAGCAAGTCTGCGGTCACCTGCATAGCTTGATCTGCACCTAATGGAGCCCTGATGTGCACTAAGTAACACATGCTATCTTCCACAAACACATCAATGTGTCTACTTGCTCCCAAACAACCCACTGTTTCTATCATCTCAGACCAGCAATTGGTTTCAGGTCCTTTCCTTTTTTTAATACTTTTATCATGCTTTTTACAAACTGCTCCATGCAGAACATGTGCCCAACTGATTAACTTACCTGGGGCCAGATTGCAGAAATTTTGCACCAGTGCAAGGTCAATGTTGCGCCGTATTAGCACTAGGGTAAAATTTGCCTAGTGAAAATAACTTGTATTTTCAATGCATTTTTGAAACAGGGCTAAGCTAATAGCATTCCCTATTAGCACAAGGGCAAACGTTTCCCTGTTGCAAAAATGCTTTGAAAGTGCATGTTTTTGCACCAAGGAAAATGTTGCAAATGTTTTTCAGTATGGCCACAAAGTTGTTTGCACTAGTGCAAACTTTGCCCTAGTGCTAATAAGGTGAAAATGTGAACTTCCACCAATGCAAAGTTTCTGTAATCTGGCCCCTGATGTTCACACCATTTGGAGCTTGTGCTAACTACCTTGCCGAGGCACATGGAGCTTGTGCTAACTACCTTGTCCAAGTGCATTTGGGATTTTTTTGTTTTCTAACAACCACTTTATATGTGAGTAACAACAACTCATGTATTTTGAAGTAAAATTGAAAAACATCCATGTATATAGCAAATGGTTAACCACGTTAAATAATGATTGAATATCCTCTAATTGGACTAGGCAGACTCCTATTTTATGTATAACATACTTTTTGTATAGTGATGAACAGGCAACGTGTTTCCATTCTAAAGTAGTGCATTCAGTTGACTTTTTTAATGTGAGAACAACGAGCCCTAAGTGCAGTCATGGAACATGCCCAAACCGAAATACCACGCAAGGCATGATTATAAGACTGTGTGCCTTACCTTTGCTTTCAGAAGCTTTAATTAGGTCAGTGTGTTCATGACCAGGCTATTGTCTTGATTGCTGTTAAATGCATGGGGTTATGCAATGCTTATTAAAAATATGTGACAATAATATGACATTTTAGAATGTTTATCTGTATGACTTGGGAGTCCGTTTTCATCGGCATTTACACCAGCTCCTTGCACAGCAAAACAGGCTGTGAGGTTTAAGCAGGCCCTAGGGGGAGTGTGACCCTACATGTCCATGTCAAATTCGGAAGCCATTAGACTTATTATTAAAAGTCTATCATTCTAAAGCAGGGACAGTGACCAAATCCGATATGTCGCTTTGGGGTTACGCTGACACTACCGAAATTCAGGTCATAGAGAATTACTTTTTTAAGCATATTCTAGCACTATCACGCACTGCATCAAGTTATGGCACCCGCATGGAATTGGGCTGTTCACACATTAATGACCTATTGCACGTAGAACTACCCTTGCATCGGCTGTGTATGTTGAAGAACTACAAGACAGCCCTTGCACAGGATCTCATCAATGTGTTACTGGCAAAGTACAACTCACTAAACATCCCATGGCTTAAAGCTATAAAAACGCAACAGACTGAAATCAATGCAATGCACCTTTTGGAAGCACAAGGTACTTTAAAAAGTTAACAGCAGGAAATGTAAAAAATAAATTGGTAGCATTTATTAAGGATAGAAGTGAACAATCGTAACAGATTGTGGCGTGCAAAAACACTACTTTGAACCTCCAATCCAAACCAGAGAACCGTCAGAATAAGGGCTATACTCAATCGCCTTGCACTCAGATCCATCCCTATGGCTTGGACAGGTTGCAATAGTATGGATCGATCTTGTTCGCTATGCTGTGCACCAACAGATGACCTGGCACACCTTTTGTTTTTCTGCCCTGTTTACACCACTATTAGAAGGGTAAACGTAATCACTGATGTTTTGCAATATTATCCGACATTAATCTATTTATTATGGGCAAACTCACCAAAAGTAGCCTGGGCACTTTTAACATTGTTAAAATGTGCCTGGTATAAAGGAAAATATGTACTATCAGAGTCATGAAGTCATTTTCCACCATTGGCTGTGGCTCGACATGATGAACCATTTTTAAATCTTTTATTTTGTAACCCATCCTTTGATTGCTGATCAGATTTCCCTTTCATAAAATCCATGCCAAAAGCACAGTATGTACCTGTGCCCTGCTGATTAAGTTTCCTGATCTGCACCACCTGCTCTGCCATTGGTATAGATCACGTTCAGAGGTCACAGGTGCCCATTTGATCGCCACATTGACAGACAAGTCTCTGCAGCATAGGGGCTCTATTTAGGACATGCAATCTGTACCAAATCCTAAAAATCATGAGTCTATCCTCCTGCTGGTAGATACATCTTTAAATACAAGTCGTACCTGAGGTATGGTATAGTCGATGGTATTTTGCATAAATATTACAGCCACAGCAATTTGATATCACACGTGTCACTGTGTGAGCTCCGCACAGCAGTGGGATTATGTATATTAGTACCCGACGAGGGGTCGATCAGAATGAAACAAGTATTCTGATTGGCCCTCGCCAGGGCATTACCCGGACGGGAATCCCTCGGCCGAAATTCCACAGCCATTGTTCCCGGCCGGGGCGTGGCAGCCCCTCAGCCAATGAGAAGGCTCGAAGCGGGGCTATCCCCGCTCCGAGCCTCCATACGGCTGAGAAGCTGCTTTCGACACCCGCCAGGGACTCAGGTATGTGTTTTTTTCCCTTTCCTCCCACCTCCCTGCCCTCTGCACCCCACTGCCTCTTTTGTCCACGATGGGCAGCATGGCAGCCACTGGGGATTCAGGTACGTCTATTTTTTTTATTTTCCCTCCCTCTGCCCCACCTCCCCTCCCAACCCCACTTACCTTCTTCTCTGTCGTCTTCCGGGAGCAAACGCGCTGGAAACACTTTTGTTCATTGCGCGTCTGCTCCCGTTGGCCACCATGGAAAGGGAAAGCAGACTTTGTTTTCCCTTTCCCGGTGGCCATTTCTTGGTATTTTCTTTTTGTCTGGAATTGCCACAGTGTTTTCGGAACAGAAAAAACTACTTTTAGTACCCCAGTCATGCAGATCTGGGGTACTAATGGCAACATGCCCCTCGCGGCTCAGGCCTATAACTATGGGCCCCGGGGCAATACTGACTCAGGGCATATTGCTTAATTATCCCCAAGCAGGCTGGACCATATCACTGATGGCAGCAAGGTAGCCTGGGTGATTGCCTCTCGTTCCTTTGTGAGGGCAGGTAACCCATCTCCAGAGAAATAGCCTTTCCACAGCTTGCTTACCTGGGAAGAGGAATCAAAGGGTGCTCCCATCCACAAAAGCCAGAGCCTCACAGTAGGGTGCTGCATAGCCAAAGGCCTTTGACTTTATTGAGAAGGGAAGGGGTGGTAGTGGTGTACACAGAGAGTGCTCTGTACTGCTGGAGGAAGGTTCCATCATCTTGTTTCTCTCTGTGTCTATCTTTCCTTCCTATTCCCTCCACTTCCTGTAGCACAAAGCACTTTGGGTGTAATGTCCACTTTTTTCCCCAAGAACAGGGATTGGACACCCAAAGCAGGCTAACTTTAGTCAAATCACTGCAGGGCTTTTGCCTTTAAATCATTCGAATCAGCTTTCAATTTCAAGCCTTCCAGAAGATTTCATTGGACCCTGTTGGGAGAGCAGTCCTTTCCAAAGTCGTCCAGTTGTGAGGTGAAGACAGGCATTCCAAGACAGATGTAGAGGTTTCTTATATGCTGTATGACTATCTTAATTACAAAGGAATGCTAAATTAGTGGTTTTGGAAACCGTGTTGCATTTGTATCATAATGTGTAAAAAATAAATGGACTCTACAAGCATATGTATGTGATAGGGATGAAACATATATTGGATGGGTGTATGGCACCCCTGCTTGTAACATTGGGCCTCATTACGAGTCCGGCGGTAACCGCGGCGGTAAAACCGCCTGGTTACCGCCGGACTCGTATTACCATTCTGCCTCCGTGACTCAATAGGAATGGGGAAGTGGAAACACCGGCACCATCTCGTGATGGTGCTGGTGTTTTCACGTCCACCTGCAGGCGGGCGGTGTTAAACCCGCCAGGTCAGACCTGGCGGGAAGATCACCTCCCGCCTGCAGGACTCGGGATCGGGCGGTCCGGAATTAACAGTGCCGGCGGGTTTACCGCCACTGTTAATTCCGGACCGCCCGACCTGTAATGAGGCCCATTATCTCTAAGCTTAGATTTTATCAATTACTATTTGCAGCTTGTAAATCATCTTGGGAAACCGATTATGATTCTAGCTGTTTTGATAATCTCTCAAGAGAAGCTAATATGCATTTTTTCTTTTTGCCATCATGTTCCTTAATGAAAGTTGTTAACATCACCTCAATAACTATACGTTTTAATCATTGTTGGGCTGCTCATACTTTCCTTGTGTTGGCTTGTGATGTCAGAGCTTGCTGGGGCCTTGAAAAATGTTTAAATGCTGCTTTGAAGATTAGGAATATAATGACCCATAAATATAACTCTGTTGGTGTTTAGGTATCATAATGTGTATTTTAAATACATTGATTCATTATGTCTGTGTGAGTATATGCTGACATACTGAAGTTATGTCTTAAGGATTTTATCCGGAATACATTTATTTGACTTGAGTTGAATTGCATGACTGTTAGCTGCAAATACAGATGCTTGGCACATTCTGGCTGCTGATTTGCCACCTGATTTACACACATGCAACTTGCATGATGGCCAGATTTACCTTTGCTTGCTCAATATTACTGTTACTAGCTTTTCTGTCATAAGTCTGTTTGGAAAGCTGGCTACTTTATGTTCTATCACTCCTGCTGGGAGATTGCTCTACGCAATCACTTCTATTCCTGTGAAAAAGCATTTCCTAATGGCACCTCTTCTACGCGCCTCCTCAATGTCTTCCGATGATCTCTAGAACCAGGAATATTAGTAGTCATATTCTGCAAAGAAATCTTTTACTCCTGACCTCTCCTTACTACCCTTAAGGATGTTGATGTGTCTCTCATATACCCCCTCCCCCATCTGCCCTTCACGTATGTCTCTTATCATATTTATATTGTTTCTTCTTACGAAGTGTGATTTAATCCTTGCTGGATTTTAGGATGCCAACTCTGCACTGTTTCTCACCTGCCTTTTTGTTGCCTGGGCATGTTGCCAAATAAGCAGGCTGTAAAACTCTAGCTGAGATATTTCCAGCAGGGATGACACAACTTTGTCTGCACTTTGAATTCCTCCTATATAAATACCATTGGCTTTTTGATCTCCTAATCCCATGTTCATTTATCAGCCACTTTGCAGTCATTCGATAGGATAATCAGAAAAGCCATCTCTTGTTTGTCTACCTTAAACACCTCACTTCCCTTGTTGTTCTACTTGTTCAGATTTATGTGCCCCGAATGCATACTTTTGCAGTTAACTTTGGTGCATTAACCCTACGTTCAGTTATGTCTTTATGGGTGGGCAAATGGGGCTCGTGGCCCGTGCTCCCTTCCTGGGGTCCTTGAAGTGGAGGCCCCACGAGTCCTTCTCTTTGGAAGGGTGCCAGGAGGGATCTGGTGTGTTTGTTAATTTTTATGTGTGTTCATGATTATAATTATCACTATTGGTGGTTGGGCACATCTGCTGAGCCAAAGAGAGTGGGGCATGTGCCTGCCTGCAGCCGGCCGGCATGGGCTCTGCCCAGGTGATAAGAAAACAAGCTTCAATAATATAATTAAACAAGTGAAGTCTCAGATGATTCTATCTGCTCCGTGCTCCCCCACCGGCATTTCAAGCATACCGATCACAGCTCTAATTTTACAGGCCACATGATCACTCCTAGTGCCAGTGTGTCTGACTGGAGCCTGGAACAATGTTGACAAAAAAACAAATGTTAATTGATGAGCCTCATGTGCTGTCCTGGCTCTGCCCCTACAACACATCAACCAATTAGGATTAAAAAACCTGTTGCCATGCAGCTTCTGTCAGCCAATGGTATTTAGTCAACCTCTGACTTGTTCTAGGCATATCTTTTGAGGTTCTTTCCTTCCACTGCTTGCAACAGAGTCAAGCTCAGCATGAGGCCCCATGTGCTCCTCTTATGAATAAAAGGCCTCAAGTCCGAACTCAAATTCAACTTACACCCTGGCCTGCAGCTGCCTAACCCCTGGGATCCCCCGGCCGGACTGAGTAATTCTTGAACCTAGAGCTCTGCCTCTGCTGCCCACAGTTCTCGGTAAATAGCAATGCATGCAGCAGTGTCACTCATGCATGTGCGTTTATTGAAGTAGTAGTCATCCTAATCCGAGGCACACTCTGGACTCGGTCACAGTGTGTGCACACTGAATGGGCATCTTCCTTAATATTGGCAGTTGAGTACTCTCTGCAGTTCTGTTTGTTATTGGAGCATCCTTTCCACCAGGCAGTTGTGGGCTAAGAACCTTCTCCATTCCTAGCGATATTCTCCACCTATATCCATTACGTTACTGTGCAGCGTAACCAAATGAACCCAGTCATCACCTACATCTTGGCGTAAGTTGACGCAGAAACCGGAATATCAACACACATCCTCTCACAGCAGAGTGCGTCTCAATTCTGAATACAAAACACAATTTTTAAAGAAACCGAAACACTCTGCAATTTATAATGTGCTATTATTTCACAATAAATGCTCCTAGAATATCTGCCGATTTTCATATTCAACCACATTGGTAATTTCTTTCTTTGTTCAAGATCCACAAATGTTTATCGTGAGTCACACCGTGTTCCTTTGGGTATAAGAAGTGCATTGGACGCACCGTGAATCACAAGGCTTCGGCATCAGCTTGCTGCTAGACCACCGTAAACGATGTCAAGTTTCTCTGTGTCGCTGGTACCGCGAAAGAGCATATCGGCCCGGGGTGATCGTCCCAAAAAAGAGTCATTGTGATCCAGCCATTTAGGTGTATCTGCAACTGCCTGCTGAAGGAGCCAACAATTGGTAACTGGAAACAATGAAATTCACAGAATGGGAGGATGTAGCTGTGTAGAAAACATAATAGAAATATGTCTCAGTAGCTGTTCTTTATTCTAATTTATCAATTTACCCATTAATTATGCACCATGTGAAAACTAATGATGAACACAAATGTCAAACAAGGCAAACACAGAGAAAACATCGTGGAATGTTGGAGTCTACAATGTGCTTGGGAGGTTAATGCTATGGAGGATGTTTAGCTTGCAATGGGATGGGGTTGCGGAAGGTGACGCAAGAATTATAACAATACATAGACAGAATTTTAAAGGAATCTTAGCCTAGAATTTGGCATTTATGGAACATGTGGGAACCCTGACGTGGACTCCATGCATTTCGGTGCTGGACCGCCCATGTGCCCGGGACAAAGACAAGTACACACTGGTTGTTTTTGCGTGTCATTACAATATGCCAAAAACAACCGATTAAAATGTTAGCCAGCAATACCGGTCATAAAATGAAACCTTGACTTGTTAGTCTATAAACTCGTCTACAGTAAAACTTACATAATATTCAGTATTTCCATTCTCTCAGCGTAACGCAGAGTGTCCATTCAGATCAACACATTTTCATAAAATGAAATTACATGTTCCTTTGTCCCGTTTTGGAATGGTGTACCTTATCATATTTGACGGTAATAGACACCGCCCTTCATTCATTCCATTCCGAATCCTCCCTTTCTTCCAAGGACGAAAAACAATCAAAGCTTCTTAGAAGTGCCTATGCTAAGTTTGCTTTTGGTGAATGAAAGCCACAAATCAAAAACATACAGTGTAGGATGTGTTGATGTGCACAGCTCACAAGCAAAAATCAAACGCAGTGACCTTCACTCCCATGGGAGCGATTATCCCTGCAGACCAACGTGGCATTTGAAATATTTGCGAAAAAGAAACAAATTGTTTGCTGGCATCCACCAATGTCGCACAAAATTTATAGTGATTTACTTATTTTAATGAAAACAGTTCCAGCTAGTCTCTTCCCCATTGTCACATCTGTGTGCACCCTGTTTTCAAGGAGGAATGTGCTCTGCGGATAACGTGAGACACTCACAAGTCATAAATACAAGTGCCCTTCCATCTCCACTGAACATGTGCGCACTATCACACTTTGGAGGAGAGGTGGTATATCCTGCCCCCCTGAACCATTCTCGTACCGTTCAAAATAACATCTAATCTAAGGTGGGAGACATCTCCAGCACTCATGTACCTATTTGCATCCCCTATGTTTTATATAAGTGTATTCACACTCTGATAATGTGTATGTTTTGAACCTCATTTTGTTTACTTCCAAATGCTTTATTTTAGAGTCCCTCAGCCCCTTTGGTCAACTGCTCACTCTCCCAGCACCTCGCAAAGCCAGCCCCTACCACCTGTCAGCTCAGCCCGTCTCCTGTTCTCACGTCAATGTAGCTATTCATTTTTGCAAGTCGCGAGTCTTGAGCCCTGACAAAATGTGCTTGTACGAGAATGTCAGACCAAGCCCTGCTCCAACCTTTGTGCACAATCCGTCTCTGCTGACTGACTCATGCCATCTCCAACCCCCTCCTGCCAGGCTGCGGTCCTCTGACACCATGACCCCTGTTCCCTTTGAACGGAGGTGGTCCCCAGTCCCTACCCATGCACCACCTCAAATTCACCTCCCACATACCTAATCAGGAGCGGTCATATATTTTGGTAACACTAACACCTATCCCCACTGTGTTTGAAATCGTTAGTCTCCAAAGGCCGCAAATCAAAGATCGGCCCTTCTGATAAGGCATCGATAGCAACGACCCTAACACATGCCCCCATAAAAACATATAGGTCAGAATGCACCTATTGCACACCAAGAGCCCCCTTTCATGTGTTGTTTTGTTTACAGTCAGTAGTTCTTGCATGCCAAGTTTGTTATCTAGCCGCGGTCTCATACCTTAGTGGGACGCGTATTTATTCAGCAATTTGGACACGTTGCTTTCATGCTGATATCCATCTGACCCCCCCGATCAGTGAAGGACCCAAAAGAGCTTAACGAAAGCAGGAAGTGTGAAAGCACAGAGTTACAATGTATAGCATCCCCAAACAGGCACTTTTGCAAAAAGAAATGGACAAAGAAGATACAATTGAATAGACAATTTGGACGCTTTAGATATTTGACGATACATTTGAAAACACAATTTGGATGCTTTATTTGGACAATGTATACTGTTAATAGCTTTGAAATTCAAGTTAAATAAATTTCCATTGTTCATGTACAATGTATAAACATTGGTGAACATATAAATAGCTGCTAATCATTTGAACCGGGAAGTGAACTGTTCCACAAGGTCTGCTTTTGGTGGACAGGACACGATTGCAATGTTTTGTGGCAATGTATTTGTCCTAGGAACAAAATCATGAGCGATTCCATGGTTATGCATGTCCAACACAGTCAAAGTGAGATCTTTCACAAAATAGAATTCCATTGCCTGGTATATTGGCTTGACCACCCAATTTTTGCTTCTTTTTGCAAAGGCCGTTGTGTAACGAAGCATCCCAAAGTTTCCTGCAGTTCTCGATTGTTTTCTGCATAGATTCTTGTTATGCGCTAATACCCCTAGTAATGTTTGATATTGCATCCCGTATATGCCGAAATGCAATCTCTTGGGCCTGTACTTTAGGCACATATTGTGGAACACCTCCAAATCTCCCGTTTGACAGAATTCTGTGAGTCCTGTTGGGTATTTTGTGGATATTTGGGGCTTTGCAGTATTTTCTTACCGCTAAAATTCCTTTAGCAATAATCACTCTCTGTATTCATATTGGGTCACACATAACAATAATACATTGCATTATTTCAGAATTCAGACCTATTTAGATAATGTGCGCGATAATGTGCGTGGTTGGTTGGTATAGTGGTTGGTTTATTTGTGGCCCCAATATCCAACATCCCTTGTTTTTTATCTAGATTGTTCTTGATCACTAGATAGACCTCAGGCCTACATTTTAGGGATACCACATTTTCAGTGTTAGTGTTGTGTGCCACCATGGGCTATTGTGGTATTTTTGTGGTAATTTCCACTACCTTATATACGGTATGGAACTATGTCCAGAGAGTCTCTCTTCCCGTTGGCTCATGTACCTCCAACAAGCTATGCTACAAACAGTCACTCACAACTGTCCATACTGAATATAATCATGCACACATCTGTTTTAAAATGACAATTGCACTGTTTAAAAATCTACCCACGTTTAAACCTTTTCCCATGCAAAATGAAAGAGAGAAATAATACACACTAGCTATCTGTTTTCAGATATTTTTGTATTATAGAAATTTCCTTTAAACACAGTTTAACCTTTTTTTACAGAAATAAATGAAATGGTACAACATTATTTGTGATAAAATGAACAGAGAGCTGCGAGAATATATTCAATTGGTAACATTAAATATGCTGATAAGGGACTGGGACTCCCTCGAATACACTGACTGAACAGTTTCGCACACTTTCGCACAGCTCCCACACGCTTCTGTAATTACCTTATCTGTTCAGCATGAGTTTTCTCCGGTTATTCTCTTTCTGAATTTGGCTCCCTTGAAGATTAACCCCAGTGAAAAGAAGCGTCTGCCGTTCTCAAACCGGGGTTATTGCCTGGAATTCTCAGCTTTTGCAGCAGGAATGCTTCAGCCAGGAAACAGGTCCTTCTCCCAGCTCTGCAAGATCTCGATTCCTCTCCCCCTCTCTTCAAGCTTCCCCAGCAAAACTCTAATCACAGCCTCTAGCATGATACTTGCTATGACGCTGCTCCAATCAGAATCAATCATGTCATCTCCTCCCTCACTACACAATGGCTCATTTCTACAGTAAAAATTGTAACAAACTGATTTCCTGTTCCTTCGAGCTCTTTGCTTCCTGTAGTTATTTGGACAGAGCAGCAGAGAAAAAAAAATGAATGTGCGTTTAAAAGTTCACTTTCAGAGTAGGCCTAATTCTGCAGTGGAGACACATTTTTATTAGTGGGTTATGTTAAATGAAGTTTTATTAGTCAGGTTAGTTATTAATAAGGTTAGTTATTAATTTTCAAATGTGTCTCTTGCAACATAGGCATTTCAGGTGAAAAATAGTGTGCATTTTGAATGTGCACATGTGTGCTTTTAACTGTAAAAATAGATTTGCATCTTATATGTAAAAATCGTTTTTGACTGAATAGCCTGTCTTTACTTATATGTCCATGTTACTCTGGCAACACATATAGCAATGCACCACACCCATGTGGTGGTGCTGCATCAAAAAAAAAATGCTACCTGTGCAGTAGTGCTGTACTCTGTGCTGTAACACGCCAAATATCCTTACATACCCTCCTTTTGTTTTTAGAACTTGGCTAAGATCCAAGCCAATTCCTAAAAACAACTTGTTCTTTTTCTTCTTTTCACAATATAGCAATCCAACAAAATGAATATTCATGTGCATCAATGAAAAAGTTGCAATCAACACAGTATTCATCTGAGTTCATTAGTTTACAAAATGTTCTACATTTGCCTTCTCAGTGGAAGTGGCATTACTCTAAGTTTCGATTTTACAAGTCAATTAAAAACAATAAAATAAAACAACTAACTAAAACAAATAATTAATATAACAAATTAAAATAAATAATTAAAATAATAAATACGTGGAACTCCATATGTCAGGACTCTTGTCTGCCTCTGATATGTCCCGACCAGCGATGTTATTTGGTTCATTCGAGTACACTTTCATCTTGGCAATCTTGGATCCATAGGAGTCATCTTTTTTGGCATTCTGGTTATCTTGTCTTCACCTCCACCTGGAGGCAGGCATCTTTTGGTCTTCATCCAGGGGACTCCAGGACTCCATCGTCTCCCGTGGCCTCTGATCCCGGAACCTCTGACCAAATAATGTTAATTTTCTAAATCAAATAGAAAAGAAACAAATTAAGTACATAGCACAATACTAACTTCACCCTTTTGCCAAAAATAAAACATGCTTGGTAAAAACATTTCGTTTTTTTTTTTTTTTTTTTCTGAAATTAAACACAAGTTAAAAAGAAAACAAGCATATATAAAACAGCATTCAATATTTAATACATTTTCTCTCTGCACACCAACCATGAGCTTCCATTATATATATATTTATTTATTTATTTACTTATTTTATATTATATATTTTTACATATATTACAGTGTTTATGTGCCATTATAACAATCAACTTTTTAACTTCTCTGTCACTGCCTCCTGATTGTACCCATTTATTTTCTCTTTTTGTGTTCAAGGGACTTTATCTGTTTCTACATGCTCAAGCTGCCTGATCTTATGTCTGGGATGGCATGGTTTGATTTGATTTACATGGACGAACTGCTCTATTGCCGTTTCACCTTAATTTTTCAAAATTTTATAAACTACAGGAGAGACCTTATCTATAATTCGAAATGGCCCCTGCCAGGCTGCTAGACATTTAGAATGTTTCTGTTTACTTTTTCCAAAATGAAACTTGTACACCTGATCCCCAACACTGTATTCTCTCACTGATGTTCTTTTATCATAGTATGTTTTAGCACTGTCAGCAGCCCTTTCCAGATTTCTCTGCACAAAAGCAAATGCATGTTGCAAATGCTTCCTCAGTTCATCAATGTACTCATGAACTGTGGATGCACTCACAAGTGTCTGCTCATGTGTTCTGTATAGTAGGTGTTGTGGTAACACCATTTTCCTACCTGTCAAGACCTCATGGGGGCTAACACCTGCTGCTTTGGCAGGAGTTGATCTGATTGCCATCAAAACCAACGGTAAACGTAAATCCCAGCTGGAACCTGCTTCTGCCACAAATTTCTTTAAAATATCCACAACAGACCTATTGCTCCTTTCAACTGTACCTGAAGACGCTGCCCGATATGCGATATGTAGTTTCCTTTTCACACCTAGTATTTGCTATACCTTACTCATTAGAGTACTTGTGAAATGACTTCCTCTGTCTGACTCAATTCTTTGTGGCAACCCAAACCTTGAGAACACATGGTTCACCAGCAATGTGGCTGCTGTTTGCGCACTACAATCTGGTGCAGGAATGCATTCAATCCATTCAATCCACTTCGACATCAAACATACCACACTTAAAATATAACGATTTCCCCTGCTCGACCTTTTTAAAGGACCTACATAGTCTATTTGCAAATCCGACCATGGGAGAGTTAGGCCTCTTTTCATCAATGGTGCTCTATGCATTGGTGAAGCAGGTTTAAATTGGGCGCATACTAGACATCCTCTAGTATATAATTCCACATCTTGGGACATATGTGGCCAGTAAGCATAATCTTTTAGTATTTCTAATGTTTTTTGTGAACCTCTATGGCCTGCAGTTATGGCATCATGTGCATGGTGTAGCATTAGCCCTCTGAATGAAAGGGGTACCACCCACTGTATTTGTCCTGTTATGGACTCTCTAATCATGAGTCCATCCTGTAATCTAATTCGTGTTTTGTTCTTTAATAGCACCCTCAACTCTTCTTTTCCCATACAATCATTTTCTGTTAAAGGATTTTGTTCAGGATCTATCAAATGATTATAATAGATTCCCAAAATTCGATCATTCTTTTGTGCCTCAATCAAATCTTGATCTGGCGTGTCATGACTCCACTGTACCACTGGTTGATCTACCTCCTTTGGTGCTTTAGAACGTGTTACTGCATCAATTTGTATTTCACCCATTAAATAATCAATAGGTAGCAATTCTCCCATCACAGCCCCAATCTTAGCCAGGTGGTCTGCCTTATCATTTCCCTCCTTATCCTCTGCTGGTGTTTTTAAATGCCCACAAATTTTTCTCCAGTATATTGTTAAATTATTCTCTGACACCAATTTGTCTATGGCTTGTATCATTTTTCCATGTTTAAGTGGCTTTTTGTTGTATGTAACCATGCCTCTTGCTTTCCAACCAGGCAAATACTCCACAAAGCTATTCCGTGCATAGTCAGAATCAGTCACCAGGACAATTTCACTGAACTTTTTATCAACTGCAGTAGCAATTGCTTTATAAATGGCTGCCAATTCCGCCACCTGACTGCTCCTAGCTCCAATCCTCATCCCTATACTGGGGACGCCTTCACATTTCAACCAGACATTTCCTATTCCTGCCACTAATTGTTTATTACTGTTATTTTCAATGTGAAAAGCACAACCATCCACATATACAGTTGGCAAATCCTTGCATGTTTTTTCATCAAAAGCTTTGTGTGGTGATTGTTCAAATTCCTGCAAACTAGTTTCCACTTCCATTTCATTTGGTATTTGTTCAGCTGCGCAGTCATGTAAGTCAGCTAACCCTTGAGCAATTGGGATCTTTTTATTTTGTCCATATCTCACTTCTACGGGAAAACCTTGTAATGCCAGCGTCCATGAAGTGATTCTGGACTGCGCTAGATTACCTGATCTAATTCTTTTACTCTCTAAAAATTGCAAAGGTTGATGATTTGTTTCAATAATCACCTTTTCTCCCTGAACAATGGGGCGGAAATGTTGTAGCGCCCACACAGTGGTTAATAGGGCCTTTTCACATTAATTAAATTTCATTTCAACTTGGGAAAATGCCTTACTTGCATAGGCAATGGTTTTGTGATTCAAATCGTGTTTTTGTGATAACACTGCTGACATACAATGTTCAGAAAAACCTATTTCTATAAAGAAATCCCTGTCCTTTATGGGGTATGCTAAACATGGTGCCTTTACAAGACATTCCTTTAATTTAGCCACTGCATCAGACTGCTCTTTTTCCCATTTCCAGGGAGTATTCAGTTTAAGCAGTTTAGTCAATGGTTGAGTGATTTCTGCATAATTTTCAATGAACTTTCTGTTATAGCCTGTCATCCCTAATAAACTTTTTACTCCTTTCACATTTTTAGGATCTTTTAATCTTTGTATGGCCTCTATTTTCTTCTTTTGTGGATTTAGCCCATGTTCAGTCACTTCATGCCCTAGAAAGTTCACTTTTTTCTTGCACCATTGTGCTTTTTGCAAAGATACTTTGGCGCCTGCTTTCTGCAATTGGCCAAGTACATGTCTTATTTCATCAAAATGGCTTTTCAGGCTTTCATTTTTTATCAGGACATCGTCCACGTAAACTATTGTTCCTCTTTCCGCTGCATCCGGCATGGCCTTTCTCAAAAATATGCCAAATTCACTCCCACTATTGATGTACCCGAACGGAGCTCTAAGCCAGGCGTTTTGAGTCCTGTCAAATGTAAAGGAAAATAAATGTTGTATCTCCTCTGCCAATGGCACGCACCAATATCCAGAGGTGAGATCTAATGTGGTAAATACATTTGAACCATGTACCTGAGCTAGGCCCTGATCAATGAATGGCAGTGGCCATCAAGATACTGGTACTCTTTTATTTAACTCTCTCAAGTCTGCACATAGCCGCCATTGACCATTTGGCTTTAACACACCTAAAATAGGTGTATTGGATGTGCTATGAATGGGCCTGATGATTCCCCGCAATTCCAAATTTTTAATAATCTCTGCCAATGATTCTAAACATGCCAGCGGTAGTCTATACTGGCGTACAAACACTGGATTTCTGCTACACCCTTCTGGTAGTGTGGCCACATGTAAATCAGTTAAACCACAATCATAAGCATCTTTTGCAAATACATCCTTAAACTCCATAAATATCTCCCTCAGATTGTCCCTATCCTCATTGCTTTCACATGCATCCGCTAAGGAGATCTGCTCTTCTACCATTTTGGAAAATTCTGGAAAATCTTCTGGTAAGGGAATCTCGGCGCTTTCCTCTAACTGTGTGGCTGTGTCTTTTTGTAAAGCTGCCACTTTTAAATATTTTGGCATATCAGCTTCCACTTCAATGGGCTGATTTTCTGTTTCATTTTCATTTAAATTAAATATTATGCAATCCTCTTGATGGCAGCACACTGTCTCATTTGAATCATAAGGATACACAGAATTAATTTTAAATATTCCTTTGGGCTGAGAGTCCAGGTGTTCTGGCAACTCACCCTTGGCATCTACATACTTTTCAGGGATATTTCCAATCACCATGTTATCTAAATCTGCCGTATAATGTGATTTTTGTATGGCCATTCCTAATGGGGAGTTTTCCTCTAAATTAATATCCTGACAACCTTTATTATTTACCATAATTTTTACAGATCCTTCACCAACATCTACCAATGGAATGTATTCATAATCCAGGCCTTGCTGTTTTATGGATTCATTCAGGCATACAAATGCATCAGAGCCTTTCATCTGCTGTCCATTTTTGCATTTCAGTGTTATTGCAAACTGTTTTGTAAATGCAGGAATAATAGTATCTTTCCTCATTTGTAATTCGATTGCATAAGGAACCAGTTGTGCACAATGATAAGCCCTTCTTTTGTCTTCAAATTCAGGTGCCGGACCACCTAGGCGTGACCATATTTTTTGATTAAGGAAATCTAACACCATACACATTCTGTGCATGATGTCATTGCCCATGTAAAATTCATTTTGTGCTCCACTCACTATCCATACATTATGGTAAATTGTTTTCTGCCCAATGCTAATTTTAAGCATGCATCTGACTGCAATTCGGTTTTCAAAGTCTGGACTGTCCAACCCAGAAACATATTGGTTTTTAATCCTAAATTTCGGGATTTCTTCCCTCTCCATTATTCTTTGCAACAATTTCTCATTAATGAAACTCCTTTCATGTCCAAGCGCTAGAGTGGCTTTTATTGTTTTAAAATAGTCATTTATACCAACATGAACCCATGGTTGCTCATCTTCCATGTGTATTTCTGCCAGAGTGGTAATGTGTTTTTCTGAATCTGTTTTAGGAGCAATATTCTGTTTGCATGTTTTCTCTTTTAAATAAAAACGTAATGTGTGCTCATCTATGGCAGTCTGCCAATTTTTCCTTGGGTCCAAGTATATTTGTACAGGTAGTTTTTCATTGTCGCTCTGCATTTTGTCTTGACACATTAATATAACAGTGACACTAGGTATGCAGCTATTCTGGAGATATACCTCCACAGCATCATTTGTTTTGGCAACGGTGTGACATTCATTTATATTGCTGTTTTGTGATTTTAGTTTCTTAGGCCTCAATGGTTTTTTGGTTAAGGACCACAGCACTCCATTCACCCCATCTATGAGAGGAGACAATCTTTTCAGGCAATCTGTCCCCATCAGAAATGGAATTTCACAAATAGATGTGATCAATACCTCTTGTTTCATTCTGTGCTTTCCTATTTTTATGTCAACCTCAGTTACACCTATGATGGGCACCTCCTCCCCATTAAAGTTATGCACTGGACCTTGATTTTCCTTCACTGTGATCTGACTCTGTGGGGGTCTCCCTTCATTGATACTCTTTACCAGCTCCTTGGACATAATTGTGGCCTGTGCGCCAGTGTCAATCATAGCAAAGGTGTGGCATTTTTCTTCTACAGTGATGGGTGCATAATATCTGTCCTCAACTTCCTCTAATACACATAAGAAGTGTGAATTCTTACTGATTTCAGGGCTCACCTTTCTCAGGTCTTTTTCACTTTTGGCTAAGCACATTGGTAAATGGAAAGACATTTTTCCCTCCTTTTTTACCCATTTCTGCGCGAGAGACTTTATTCATTTCTCCATGATCAGAGGTTTTTTGGAGTGTGGCCACTGTTCGCCCATCCATCTGGGTAACATCAGAGACCACATTACAACCTTCCAACTGAACATGTGTAACAACATCATTCAGCAATTTGTCATTTTTTAATTCTGTGCATTTGTGATCATTTAGTGTGATACCAGCCCTTTCAGCCTCTTCAAAAATATGTGGCTCAAAGAATTCTTCAGGTGATTGACTTGTACCCTCCTTTTGAGTATTTCCTTTTTCTGTCTGTGTTTGGTCATTGTTTTGCTTGCCCAGGGAAGGAGCTATAGCATCCCCACTTACTCCCTGTTCACTGGTATTCCCCATGCATGAGTCATTTTTCTTAAATCTGTCCCTTTGTTCTTTTGGAATTCCTAATGTTTCTTTTTCATTTGTGCAAATCTTTACTGATTTATTTAGCTCTAGGTTAAACCGTACCTCTTTTTTAGAAGTATTTGCACTTTCTGTCACAAGTTAATTTACTGGCACTTTCATTTTTAATCCATTATGCATCTCAGAGTCGTTATGCAAAATTATATCAGAGCAATCTGTCATTTTGGCACTGCAATTATCATGAGAACTTAGTCACTTTTCGGAAGCCCCCCGGTCATTGCTATGGCCATCAGCCCCCTCTTTGGAAGGTTGTTTTTGCGCTGTATAGAGCTTTCCTATTTGCTCAGCTAACATTTTCACTTGGGCCTCAAGGCACTGGAACCTTTCCATCTCTCTAGAATCCTCTTTCTGTGGCCTAGGTCGATATTGGTTGTTTTCCCCCTGATTGGATCTATTCTGATACCTCTCAGGTGATTGATGTCGGTTGGGATGGTTTCTGAACTCTTGATTCATTTGTGGAGGGGAGCGGGTTGCACCCATCCTTTGATTATAGTCCCCTGGTGGGGAATCATTGTACTGACGTGGATTGTAGTTCACGTTTTGTCTCATGTCCTGTCTCTCAGATTGTGGGTACTGGCCCCTATGTTGATTTCCATTATCAGTAAATCGATCCACATATCGGGGTCTATCCTGATTACCATATATCATGGTGTTGGGATCAAATCTGCTCTGTGTCCCCAATGACTGGTAGGGACCATCATTTCTTTGATCTTGATTTTGTCTCTGGTTATTATTCATACCTGCCATATTAGGCCGATATCCTACCCGGGGTCTGTCCCCTAAATACCTAGGGCTGATGTAGCTCTCTCTATTACTAGTATCATGTGATTGGAACATTGGTACAGGAAATGGCGATCTTTGTTGATTACCCCTTTGTTCAGGTGTCACATTATTTTTACCTTGGCTTTGAGCAGACTCAAGGGACATTTTGGCTGACCTGATTTCCATTACTGTGGCTGAGGGTTCTTTAGATTTAGGTCTAGTATCTTTCATCTTATCACTTTCTCTACCCTGACAATAGAGTACCTCATATAGTTTTGTGCTTTGATGTACAATCCATTCAAGGGATTTGTCACGGTCAAATTCACGGACCAATTGGGATATGATGTCTTTCTGTAGCCCATAGAAGTATGCAGTTTTAAACTCATTGGAATTTGGGTCAAAAGATACATCAAAGCGAGAAAATGCTCTTTTTAAGTCTTGGAAAATTTGGCGAGGGGATGTATTAGGTCCAGCAGTAATTGTGTAAGCGACTTTCTTTGCCTCCTGCAATGACTGAAAAGGAGAAAAATGACGCCTAATTTCTTTTTCAAACTCCAACCAGGTCATATTCTGCTGTTCATTTAATCCCCTTATGATGCTGGACATCGGGGCATCTAAAGTTAAATGAAAATATTGTCTGTACTGTTCCTTAGGTATCTGGAGTGCTTTAAAAATGTCATGCACCGCTTCTAAGTGATCCTCAATGCAGCATTCACCTCCCTTTTTAAATGGTTGGATCAGGGCTTTAATGGATTTCATTATTTTTATGGGGCTACTTGTTGCAATGCATGGAATTGCACTATTTTGTGATTCAATCCTGTTTTCAGGTGTATGAGATTGGTGGCTGCCCCCAATGGGAGTATCAAATCCCCAAAGGGCGCTGCAACCAAGTTCAGTCACCGGACCAGTCACTGGAGCACTAGCTCTTTGGGCAGAGCTAGAATTCACCTCCACTCCATTGAATGTGCGACCCTGCCGCCTCTCCTGGGACCTGGGAATGCACATTTGCTGTTCTAAGTCCTTACACTTTTTAAGGAGTCTGTTTGCTTCATTTTGCAAATAGTTGTTTTCATCACTCATCTTATTAATCACCTCCTGCATGTCTCACATTTGCATTTGGCATTCATTGAACTCTTTATTTCTCTTGTCTCTTTCTTGAGTCATTTTAATCATTTCTTGTTCTGCACTCTGGAGATCACATTCTTTTTCACAATGTTCTTTTTGTAAAATCTGCATTTCTGAAACAACCTCATCTTTATCCTGTCTAATGTGGTCCACTAAGGCTTTTAAGTGTACCAATTCTTGCTCACTATCCTCAAATTGTTTCTTGCTTTTGGATAACTGAGCATCAAAGTCTCTGCATTTTAATTGCATGTCTTTTTGGCATACATCCAATTCTGCTCTTAACATTTCCTGATTTTTACTTGCCCCATCTAATTCAGTCTTTAACCTGTTAATTAGCTGGGTATCATTCTCCTGCATTCGCAGGGACTTAATCAAAATAAACCATATTTTGCCGCATAGCCGTATTAAACAGTCTTTCTCTGCACTTTTATCGGCTGCATTCAATAATCTTGTAAGGCAGACCTGAATTATGCTGCCTTCTGCAAAAATATTGTCTAGTTTTTCTTTCTGCACCTCACCCTGAATGCGGTCACGCCATTCTAAGGTGCTGTTCGACGACCACGTCCCAAATGCAAACAACTTTGCCTCTAAATATTGCACTAGGTCTGAAAATGTGGTTTCCCTTTGTGACATTCTGAAATTCGTTTTTAGTGGCACACTGCTATTGTAAAATGGGTTCCCTTTAATGTGCAAATGGCAGTGTGAGACACGCTTGCCACGCCCAGTAGGTACTCTATGATCACTTTCCCGGCCTGCAACGCACCATAAATATGTTGGGTATTTTGTGGATATTTGGGGCTTTGCAGTATTTTCTTACCGCCAAAATACCTTTAGCAATAATCACTCTCTGTATTCATATTGGGTCACACATAACAATAATACATTGCATTATTTCAGAATTCAGACCTATTTAGATAATGTGCACGATAATTTGCGTGGTTGGTTGGTATAGTGGTTGGTTTATTTGTGGCCCCAATATCCAACATCCCTTGTTTTTTTATCTAGATTGTTCTTGATCACTAGAGAGACCTCAGGCCTACATTTTAGGGATACCACATTTTCAGTGTTAGTGTTGTGTGCCACCATGGGCTATTGTGGTATTTTTGTGGTAATTTCCACTACCTTATATACGGTATGGAACTATGTCCAGAGAGTCTCTCTTCCCGTTGGCTCATGTACCTCCAACAAGCTATGCTACAAACAGTCACTCACAACTGTCCATACTGAATATAATCATGCACACATCTGTTTTAAAATGACAATTGACTGTTTAAAAATCTACCCACGTTTAAACCTTTTCCCATGCAAAATGAAAGAGAGAAACAATACACACTAGCTATCTGTTTTCAGATATTTTTGTATTATAGAAATTTCCTTTAAACACAGTTTAACCTTTTTTTACAGAAATAAATGAAATGGTACAACATTATTTGTGATAAAATGAACAGAGAGCTGCGAGAATATATTCAATTGGTAACATTAAATATGCTGATAAGGGCTTGGGACTCCCTCGAATACACTGACTGAACAGTTTTGCACACTTTCGCACAGCTCCCATACGCTTCTGTAATTACCTTATCTGTTCAGCATGAGTTTTCTCCGGCTATTCTCTTTCTGAATTTGGCTCCCTTGAAGATTAACCCCAGTGAAAACAAGCATCTGCCGTTCTCAAACCTAGGTTATTGCCTGGAATTCTCAGCTTTTGCAGCAGGAATGCTTCAGCCAGGAAACAGGTCCTTCTCCCAGCTCTGCAAGATCTCGATTCCTCTCCCCCTCTCTTCAAGCTTCCCCAGCAAAACTCTAATCACAGCCTCTAGCATGATACTTGCTATGACGCTGCTCCAATCAGAATCAATCATGTCATCTCCTCCCTCACTACACAATGGCTCATTTCTACAGTAAAAATTGTAACAAACTGATTTCCTGTTCCTTCGAGCTCTTTGCTTCCTATAGTTATGTGGACAGAGCAGCAGAGAAAAAAAAATGAATGTGCGTTTAAAAGTTCACTTTCAGAGTAGGCCTAATTCTGCAGTGGAGACACATTTTTATTAGTGGGTTATGTTAAATGAAGTTTTATTAGTCAGGTTAGTTATTAATAAGGTTAGTTATTAATTTTCAAATGTGTCTCTTGCAACATAGGCATTTCAGGTGCAAAATAGTGTGCATTTTGAATGTGCACATGTGTGCTTTTAACTGTAAAAATAGATTTGCATCTTATATGTAAAAATCGTTTTTGACTGAATAGCCTGTCTTTACTTATATGTCCATGTTACTCTGGCAACACATATAGCAATGCACCACACCCATGTGGTGGTGCTGCATCAAAAGAAAAATGCTACCTATGCAGTAGTACTGTACTCTGTGCTGTAACACACCAAATATCCTTACAGTCCCTTCAGATCTCTTGATAGAGTTTTACCAAATACGATCTTCTCACAAGCTTTGTGTGGAGGTGAAGATGGAACCAACCACTTGTTCTTGCGTTCCTGCTTCTTTGATAACGGTCCATGTGCACATTGGTGAAAATTCTGGTTTTCTGTCCATGAGTGGACTTTGGAACAGTGGTTCATCAATGAGTAGAATTTCCACAGACCCATCACAAGTTTTGGATCATCACCAAAGATGGTTGCTCAAAGACTGGGACCACTGTAAAATATTTTCAGAACCCTTTTTTTACCAGCAGCTGTGATTTTTTTATTGATTGATTTGGCAAACTGCCATACATCAAATTGATGGCAAATGTTTGGAAACTGCTCTCGCATGGCCTTGGCGATTGAAACATGTCTGTCGGTGGCTATGAGGTCTATTTGCATTCCCCTCGATTGGAGATCTTCCAGGGATTTTATAAAACCATGTTTCTCCATGGCCACCGAGGATTTACATTCAGACACCTGCACAACCACCAAACTCACAATTATTTTTGTTTCCATGTCCTGAAAGTGATATGTGCAGTACTTTGTTCAAAGTCTGGGGCTGTCACACTGTCCATCGCCAGCTAGCCTGAACCATCTGTGAGAGAATGTCCTTTCAATTGACATTTGTTCAATTTTCCAGGCTTCTCTATAGCAGGGAATAAAAACTCTCCCGCGTTGATATTTGAAGTACTGCGTTTTAGCGATGAACTGTAGTTCCACAAATGTACATAAACTGGACAACTTACTAAAAGTAGAGCCCCTGAAAAGCAAAGCTGCTGCACACAGTAGATTTCCAGCTGGCACTTTGCCCAGCATCGGTTGAGCAAACCATGAAAATGTAGCATGGAGCAGGGCACAAGTTGCTTGGATTTTCAGGTTAGTGCCTTGTGATACACGAGCCACATTCACCAATGTCTCCCTGCATACTTTCCACCTCACTGGATGGACACATTTCAGCATCAGTATAATCTCTACCAGGCTCCTGTCAAATACAATGTATGTGTGCTCCTTTATTAGACTATCGTCCTGCATGTATGTGGTTTGTGACTCAACTGTGGTGGACATATCGGGCAAACTAAATACACTGAAGTCGAGATCTTTGGCAAGTTCCTCGGTCAATTGCGTTGAGGCTTCAGTGTCTGTTATTTCAGGTTGTGTTATGTGCACATGAATTGGAGAAACCATCAATGTCGATTGTTTATTGGGTGCCCCTTTTTTTGTGGGTGTAGATTGTGTGAAGTGGTCACTGAGTAATTTAAAAGCATCTTCCTTATATTCAGTTTCTTCTTCATCTTGTCGAGTTATCACACTGTAGCAATGGTCCAAAGACACCTTGCTTGCTTCGCCAATCACATTCAATTGATTTTCTGGCCATTGGGCATAAGCATCTCGAGTCTGCTTATTGACTGGACCACGCCGCACCTCATATTGACTGGACCACGCCACGCCTCAAATAATAGTTGCTCCATGGTGAAATCTGTTTGGCAAGCAGCATCTTTGGTTTCATGTGTTGTCTTCATACTTCTTTTCCTTCTGGGCCTCTAGGAGATGGGTTGTAAAAACATGTTCAATGTAAATCCAACATACAGTATATAGCACTTTAGATTAGAAAAACATGTTAGGAAGACAACATCAGCCCAAAACACTTTTCGTGAACAAAATTGTTTGTAAGTTACCCTTGTTTTCTTGATGTTCTGTGAAACCGTGCTCTTCAATGTAACGACCGCACTAGCAAGCTGGTACACCGCCTCTGATCCATGTGCCTCCTCTTCTAATTCCCGACCTTGTATACATCCCTTGAATAGAATATTCATTAAAAAAGTCAATCGTATTTGAAATCAAATTCTTTCATGGCACACATCGCTTACATTCATACCCTCGTAAACAGCGTACGTCATTTAGTCAAAATAGACATTTCAAATTTCACCTGATTGATGGCAAGTGTACTCAATCAGAGATCACTGTGCAAATCCTACTGATTGTATTGTTACACTCAAGCATTTTGGATTGTATTCTGCATTAGGGTAGAAATTGTAACGTTACAACTGAAATGATAAAAGTTTGAAAAACTGCACGTTTATATGAATGTCACTGTCTAATAGTATACAATGTAGGATTTACTTTCTTTCAATCAAGTGAACTGTCAGTACGCATACCTCATAATCTGGACCAGCTTCAGAGGATGATGTAATTGTAGTCGAAGTACCAGCATCCCCCTGCAACACAGTACTTGTTTTAGTATGGATGAAAACAGTTAAATTGAACAGAGACAATCGGATGCAGACAATGGTACATATAAATAAAAAGCCATAAATGAAAAATTATGTAAACAAACGATAGGATACGTAAACTATTTCATATTATTTAAAATTCCATGCATAGTACATTCCCGTAATTGAAAAGCAAAATAAAACTACCTGATAGGCGCTCAAAGTTGTTATTGACACCGGAAAAGAAATGGATGCAGAAGCTTGCTTCTTCATTTTCAGTGCATTGTCACAAAGTGGTAAAGAGAAAATAAGATTTGCATTAGATATGTGGGATGATCCAACTCTCAATAATATGAACTTCTGCAAGTCTGTATGGCTCACCATTGGTATACTGGACGTGTCGGTGATGTCGTCACTACCTATGGTCTGTGCTTCAGTCAATATTCTCACCTAAAAGAATTGACATGTGAAGCAACTGATTACGAAAAGATTTTTTATATTTATATCATTTTGAAGGGCACTATGGCATACTTTTCTATGTTCATATCTAGTTTCTATGAGGCTCCTAAAACCAGGGACAGGTGTCTAGCAAAATGTGTTAAGGTTATAAAGTAATACAATCTGGTAAATATGCAAAGTTTAGTAAGAAACATTTAGACCGAAAGCACCAATCCGTTCATGTAGTTAACTGTTCAGTACCCCAAGCCCTACGCTAATTCATCATCCAGGAATCACCTGGTCCAGCATGTGCATGAATAGAGTTGGAATTGCATTTGGAAGCAATTTTACGAGACGTTCTGGGTTGATGCTTCTTTGTGTACTCTGATTGGTCGTACATATCCGGGGTAAAGTGTAGGCTGCAGGTCCGATCCAGAATCGATCGCCCCTCAAGTCCCCCAAGTCATCCTGGGCTCTACTTTCAAGCTCACCCAGTGCAATTCCACAATATCTGACCCATTCTCTTATTAGATCTATATTCCTCGGGAATGTATGCATTATTGTGCCCTTAGGTTTGTTGTGGGTCTTAGAAGGGCAACCGCCAACCATACAAGCAGGCATTCTTGAAAATTCTGTAAAATAAAAGTACACATAGTTACAAAAATGTTTTACATTAATGCGTGAGAAAGATGGAAGTATAGCATAATGTTTCTATGCAATGTTTGTTTTGGTCACAGAAGCTAAACCTGTGTAGCGTAGTCGACTATACACTAGGATAACTTTCATACAGAATTGATTGATGTGACACAAATCATAGCGTGTTACCCATCCGTTTAATGTACTTTCATGCATCAAAAGGAAACATGCTTATATACATGGTCCACGAAAGATGCAATTCTATCCCAATTTACACTGATGACATTTGCTATATATTGAGAACAGAACAAATTAAACAGAAGATAATGGTAAAGGCAATGCGATGAATGAACATTACACTACTGGGTACATTCATTCTAAATAGATAGACATTTAGAGATCAAAAAGAGATGATTTTGTGACCTGCCCTTACCTTGACTGATAAACCATTAGATTCCGCTAGCAGGATAGTTAGTAGCAGGAGAACAGGTAGCACGATCACAAGCTGACTTTCATTGCTCACAGCTGAATGGAGACACACTTATGTGGATTGCAGGGGTGCGGTCTGCTTCAGGGGAGCATGCCTGGCGACAGTGGGTCTGGGGAAGCCATGTGTACAATGGCCTCTGCGCGTATGATACCTTTGAAGTGTACATGCTGTTTGGCACGTTGGCCGTTCCCGCCCTGTCAGCCTGCTCTGGAGGGCAGGGCCACAGGCGCAAACTGCATTGATACTGGAGGGGGGTGGATGGCCAACTGGCATGCAGAAAAGGGCCGGAACACTGCTGAATGGAGGCACACTTATGTGGATTGCAGGGGTGCAGTCTGCTTCAGGGGAGCATGCCTGGAGACAGTGGGTCTTACTAGGCCATGTGAACAATGGCCCCTATGCGTAAGATACCTTTGAAGGTTACATGCTGTTTGGCACCTTATACGTTCCCATCCTGCCAGCCTTGCCAGGACAAGTGAGCATGTCCTTGATTCACTGAAAAATTAAACAACTATTCATAAAAGTTCAGTTGTATTTTATTTTGTTGCTGATGTTGATGGCACAAATGTACTACACATTGTATACTTCGGGTTGCAGCACAGTGTGGTTATATCCCCTGTACTGACCGCTGTCACTGGGGAATGTGGTTCTAATGGCACCAATGACACATGCGGTTATTACTAGTCGAACGCAGTATCCGAGCCTCCCATAAAGCCACCATGTAAACTCATGATAGGCCACCAGCCTGTAACAGCTGTGGAAGAGAAAAATACAAACTGTATTTAAATTAACATGATAAGTGTATCAAACCTTAGTTGAAAATGCATTCTTGTATACTATGGCATAGTTCCCCGTACAAATATTACTTCAAGGATCAGTGAACTTGGGCTTTAAAATGTAGACACATTACAAAAGTGAACAGCTATGCATTCCGTAAAGTTTGGGGCACAGAGAACTATTGTTTCTTGGTTGTATGTGAAGACACATAAGATGACCACTATGATTTCCCCAAATCGCGAGTGATGTATGGAATTGCAAGACTACATTAATTTGGCGGTGGTAGATCAAAGTTATGACAATATAGGAGACAAACATTAAATTTCAGTGGCCTAAGTGACATCAGATATAGAGTACACTTACTGGTTACTTGGATTATGAGGGCGAACTGTTGCGCGAAGTTTGTGCATTAGCACCATCATAATCCTCAACACGGACCTTGTGAGGCAGGCTGCCTTGAAGTCATGCAGCTTGGTAACGCATAGCGGTGGTGTGCATTGTTCCAATATGTAGGCCGAGCATCCAGAGTTTTCTCTGCAGCAGCAGCTCTCCTCCTCAGTTGGCATGACTAGGCTCTGGCTCAGGATCCGGTGATTCATCTTCCCAACTGTCATCTGAAGCCCCATCATGTCCACATCTTTCTCTTTCAACTAATTCCACCTAGGAATACTCAGGCTCGTACTCGTAGGGCTGTGTTGCTGCCATTATACGACAAAATTAAAATATATAGTAATGATAGTACTAGTATCTGTTTGCACGGGCTACGAGCAATGAAGATAGCTGAACAGAGCAGAAACGAGCCACAGGATACACAAAAAATACACTGAAGCACTTGAAAAAGCAACTCTGATGTTGTCTGATGAGAAGCGGTCTGTTTATACTTATTGAGGAAAGAGGTGTCCTGCGATTTCCATGGAGACACGTCATTAGCTGGAGCACAGAGAACATTGACACAAGACGTGCATTGGTATTGTGAAATGGGCGTATGCGTCTACTGATGTCAGCTACAGGGGTGGGGGACATGATTTAGTGTCGACAGGGCAGTTCACCTTAGGGCGGTGCTGCAACGGATAAGATTAGCACAAGATGGCTGTGCTCTGCTGCCTGATTTTGCATGTGTAAAAGTGAGGAAAACTATGGTAAGGTGCATAGGAAATGTTTTTACGATCGATCAACATATGCTTAAAACCACATGCCCGAACGCTCGGGACAATTATATTTCTGAGCGCACTATTCCTTTAACATGTCCCCAGTCTTTAGATAACTGAGAGACCAGTAGGGTGACAAGCTAAGAAGATTTTGGGGAATGCACCATGCGAGGACAGAGCACTCAAAGCAAAGAGGCACAAGAACCTGGTTATGTCTTGGGCGTTCCCACAAATAAAACTAAACGCATTATGCAACTCAACTGGTGGCTTTCGTTTTAAGAAAAGTTTTTCATTTAGTAATTAAGTCTATTTTGTTTGTATTATATCGTAAGCCATGACAATTAGCACATAACATGTCGCTCCAGCTTGCAGGATGTCTGCTTTTACGCTTAAATGACCCCATCACAGAGACACAAACTTTCCCTGAAGTGCCCCCTGAAGATAGCAAACAAAGAGTGGCGAAATATGCATTTGCCAGCTCTAAAGAAGAGCACCTTCTTTGACGGCTCTGGAGTCAATACAAATTGTGGGGTCTGGAGGGCTATTTCACCTTCTGCCCCATCCATTGAGGCTGTTAGTCTCCCTGAAAGCAACATATGCATCCAGAGCAAACTGCACGTGTGAAGCGATTTGTGCAGGCAACAAATCAATGGGTGAATTCTAGGCAAAACCTGCATGAAATTGGGCTTTTACAGTTTGCATGGATACTTTTTTTCTGAATTGGGACGTGATCTGATAGGGAGTACACATTTTTAAAGCTGTCGCCACTTCTGCCTAACGCTTCTCAGGCAGTGCCTCGGCTTGTGCTCTGGCCCAGTACCATGTTCCATTTTGAGTACATACCACTTCACGTGCCCTTCAAGAGCAGAGACAGAGCCATTGACTCTCCATGCGCTGGTTGGCTGCCCAGGGAGAGAGGAGGACCTTATCGATTTGGATTTCAATTCACATGCAGCTGAATAGACATGTTCGCGGGGCAGTACATAGCACATACTTAGTCCTGCTTGCTGCAGCTGGAAGAGCCTGTGGTTCAGTGCGCAATTTCATGTCCGGCCTTGACCAGGGATTGGAGCTCTGCGCTGCCACGCCTCCTCGGAGCAGGAAAGATCTTCCATGAGCTTGCCTGAACGTTCATGACTGGAGCTGAAAACTTGTACAAGGGTAACCCCATCACTGGCGTAACAGGGGCCCCCGCAGCCCCCGCGGTGCGGGGGGGCCCGCGGTGTGGGGGGGCCCCACCAGCACATGGCTGGGAGGGGGCCCCAGTAAAAAAAAAAAATTTAAAAAAAAAAAAACATTTTCTAAAAAAAAAAAGTTTCTTTTGAAATTCACTCTGCATTCATAAAGAACATTTCTGTAACAGGAATAATTTCTTTATGAAGGCAGAGTGACTACAAAAAGAAACTTTCTTTTTGAAGTCTGAGGGCCCCCCCACCCCATGACATGGAAGACCCTAGGCTGGCGGCCTCCATGTCATGGTGTGGGGGGGGGGGTGGGGAACCCTATGCCTTCAAAAAGAAATTGTTTGTTTTTGAAGCCACTCAGCCATCATAAAGAAATTATTTTGATTATGGTTCGGTACTTAACTGAAATAATTTCTTAATGAAGTTATAGTGACTTAAAAAAGAAACAATGGGGCTCATTCTGACCATGCCGGTCCGGAAACAACGGTGCTGGTAAGCTTACAGGCACTGTTGTTTCCGGACCGGCATATTACAGGTCTGCCTGGTGGGGCTGCCGTGCCCGACAGGTCTGACCCTGCCAGGCACAGCAGCCACGGTAGGCAGACCTGTCACGGAAGCACCGGCACCGTTAACAATGGTGCAGGTGCTTCTGTGTCCCCATTCCCGTGGAGTCTGGGGTTTAACGAAATTACCGGCACCTGATTTCCCAGCCGCCGGACTTGAAATAGCACAGTGGCACCGGGAAGTCAGGCCATAGTAATTTTTTATGGGTCTGGCGGCAACCCGCCAGTAGCATCGGCATGGTTACCGCTGGACCCGTAATGAGCCCCAATTTCTTTTTTAAGTAATAGGGCCCCCCTCAACTCCATGAGGTGTGCGTGTATGAGTCTATGGTGAAAGGGTGCACACTCAAATGTATAGCCGGCTGCCTGTGTGTGTATGGTGAAAGGGTGCACACTTAAATGTATGGGTGGCTGTGGGGGTGTGCCTGCATGGTGAAAGGGTGCACACATACATGCCTAGGTGGCTACCTGTGTGAGTGTATGGTGAAAGGGTGCACACTTAAATGTGTGGATGACTGGGTGTGTATAAGGTGAATGGTGTGTGTGCTTGTGTACAGGGGCACAAGAAAACCTTCATTTCGGGGGGGCTAACCCTTCAAATGTTGGGAGAGGCGCTAACTTCACATGCGGTGGGGAGGGGGAAACTTATTTGTGTGGGCGCATCCAAATTATTTACGCATTTTAATGAGACTATTCTAGTGCAGATTCAATGTTACAAGCAGTTAACTCTCTCCTATAAGTCTCCTGTTCCCTCTCTACCCTTCCAATCACTCCCCTGGCATGCAAGTACTAAACCCACATCACGATTTCAATCGCCTAAACAATGTGGAATTTGAATGCAGGTACTAACAGTGAAATGCTTTACATTGGTAATTGCTGGGTTCTTGTTAACAGCAAAAACCAGGTGCCGTTTAAAATCTGTGTCCTGTTCGGTCTGGCAACTGCTCTAAAGGTTAGCCAAGTTGAGTCAATATAGCCCAAAATGTCAGGGGGGTAGTGCTGAAGCCCAGTCAACTCAATGGTGTTGCGCTACTACTTGTGTTTAATGCCTTGCTTACTCCTAGCCCTATTCTTCCTCGTCCCAGTACTTATATACAAGGCAGTACGTGTGTTTGAGGCACTCTGCCTCATACAAAAGTACTGGGAAGAGGTAGAGGTACATGGAGGTAATGCCTGATTTAGCTACCTGTAATCTTCATCACTCCTAGTCCCATTGTTCCTCATCCCAGTACTTACCTGTGAGGCAAGGAGCCTCATACGAAAGCTCTGGGACAAGGAAGAGGGACGCAGAGGTAATTCTGGGCCAAGGAGCTGATTGTGGAGGTTGGGGTGGTGGGTGGGAGGGAGAGTGGATGTGTGGGGGGGCAGGATTGTGTGATAAATCATAATGGTTGTCCATGTCCAGGCTAAGCAGGCATGATATGTGGTATTAGTGGCTGGAGAGGCATTTTGATTTAGCCAGTCTAGTCATTCCTCAGTTTGGTATGACTTTCTTTTAACTGGACATTTCTGATAAAGTAGTCCTGCTAACTTTAATTACCTGGCTAGATTGGCATTTGGGTGCTGCCAGTCTAGCCATTTCTTACTGCAGCATTGTATATTTTTCTGGGCATCTGTGATAAAATGATATGATGTGATTCAAGTCATTTATAATGCGCCTGTACACAAGTGTACACAAGGGAGGGATGATAGAGGGAGGACAAGACAAACAATCTCACTAGGCCTTGTGTCATTGTGAGAACGAGAAGTGCAAGGGAAAAGGGAGCAGGGAAGTGCAAGTGAGAGGGGAGGGGAAAACAGGGCAGCAATTCTCTCAGTAAGTGCAGCCAGGGCAGAGCAGCTATTGGTTGTACAAGGAGAACAATGGACTGCAGGGTTACAGTTACAGCCCCTAAGTGCATGGTAGGCCCGGAGGCAGTGCAAGGGTGACCAATCAAGAAAGAGCCTGGACTCAGAGAGAGACTCTGAGGGTAGCCAAGCAGCCAGTCAGTACAGCAGACATGTAGGTCAGGTAGGTCAGCAGGGTGGGAGAGAGAGCGAAAGCAGCAGAGAAGAGGAAAGCTTTTAGCTGCTTCCGAAACTTCAGGTTGTCCGCCTCAGGTTTGAGAGGGGCAGGGAGGCCATTCCAGTTGGAGGCACCAGCAGAGGAGAGAGGTCTACCCCCACTCTCTGCCTGGAGAAATGTCTAAGCCTTAGAGAGTTGGAGGTAGCTGAGTGAAGGGTTAGAGAAAGAAGGTATTTTGGAAGAGAGCATTGAATTTAGTGTTGGCACTGGCCCCAGAAAGCCTTGTGGGCAATGCAAAGGTTCTTGAACTTGATCCTTGCAGCCAGTGGAGAGATTTCAGGGCTGGAGAAATACAATCCCAGGGCTTGAGGCCAAGGCTAATGTCACGACTCGCTCCCTTCGCTCCCGTTCCCACCATTTTGGGGCATGATTTGGGGTTTATTCCCTACTGGACTTTTCCTCCGAACTTTATGCTACAGTGCTGTGATGATTTGGGAGCGCTAAATCCCTATTTTCCCAGCTACTTCCCTTCCGGATCCATTCCAGGTTTTTGGCAGCCAGCATGCTTCTTTAACCAAATGACTATGCTTCCCAGAATGCCTGGCCCACTGCTCCACCTCCACCCTTGCAACACAAGGTTGGGTGGAGGATAGGTAACAGCTGTGGCGGCAGGTGCAGCAATCAGCACACCCGAGGCGTGTGCTCGTTAAGCAGCTTTAAAAGCCTCAGTCTTACTTCAGTCCAGCGCTGGTCATCGTTTGCAGTGTTCCTGTTTTTGACTAGTCCCTGGTTCCTGGTTCTTTGCCTTTGTACCTACTTCCTTGTTCCTGTTTTCTTGTTTCCTCCGCCCTGAATTTCGGATTCATGCGCTAATTGATTTCTGCTCCCTTGATTTCCCTTTTTGTCTTCCTCTGTTTGCGGGCAGCAATTCTCAGTGCTTTCCCCTTTTAGATGCAGCCCAGTTTGTCTGTGTTCTATATTTCTTTGACTCTGTCCTTTGCTGCTGTTACCCATTTGCCTTAGCCTTCCTCTTAGTTTAGTTTCCTGTCTTTTCCTTGGAGGGGTAGGGAGAAGTTTGCATAGGTTATTTCGTTTTTCCCTGCTCCTGATCCTTACTTTCTAGAGGATCCATTCCATGTTTTCCACTGCACTTCTGCATTTGTTTTCCCTTTGATTATTAGGTGTGGTGTGCGGTAGTAGCTAGCTCCTGTGTGAATGCTTATGTTTTCCTCACTATTTTGTAAACACTATTCCCACTTAGGTATTTAGTTTTCCTTCCATTGCTGTTCTAGCCTTTCGGGGTCCCAGTTTCTTCAACAGGATTCGTGGGCTAGCTGACATTCAAGAGGTTTATCTCGTCCTCGTGAGTACAGTTCTTAAGTTCCCTTATGTAATACCATCAAGAGTGTTAGTACACAGATCCTGTCATTGCTTGCCCTCCACGTGGGTTTAGCGCTGTCAGTACCTGTAACAGAAATTGGGGGTAAGGCGCTTGCCGACTTTCCTCGCGGTCAGGTGCTTACCCCACATCCCTTTTCATATATTGGTTTTGATGTCACACTCTATTTGCACTCCTGGGTTCTAGCATACCTGAGTCGTAGTTCCTGGGTGCACATTTCCCTTGCCATATTCGCTGCCTTTGAACTCGCCTGACTAATCTTGACAGCTAAGTCTTGCAGTCCTTTTCTGGATTATTTGCAGATGAAGGAGACTAGAGGAAGACAGATTGAGAAAGTGGCTGTTGCAGTAGTCCAGCTTAGAGACATTGAGCTTTTGGTGGAGAGTGAGAAAGGGAAGAGTCCCTTTGAGGAGGAGCAGCTGGTAGTGGGACTTCTTGGTGATGTCCGAGATGTTAGGAGAGAAAGAGTGTGGCGTTGAAGATGACACCAAGATTTTTTGCCTCGCAGGAAGGCAAAGGAAGAGGGCCCAAGGTGGTCTGCTATAGTGAGAGAGGAAACACAGTGGCAAGGGTCCCAATGAGAAGGATCTCTGTCTTACTGGCATTAAGGCAGAGATTGTTGGAGGCGCACCAATCCTGAATCGTGGATAGACAGTCAGGAATGAGCAAGAGAGGAGAGGAGGATGAGGGGAGCCTGAAGGAAAGCTGAGTCATCCGCACAACACTGAAAGTTAGAGGATAAGGTAGAGATCAGGGAGGCCAAAGTGGCCAAGTAGAGTTTGAAAAACCAGCGTGAGAGGATAGAGCCCTGGGGAATGCCACAGGTAGAGAGAGGTGGCGGAGAGAATAGGACCACGATCGACCTGGGAGCGGAGTGGCGGTCCAAGTGGAAGTAGGTCAGTCACTCTAGGGTCTGATCTGTGATGCCCAGGTTCTCACAGAGTCGATTGATCAGGATGGCGATGTTGACCCTGTCGAAAGCAGAGGAAAGATGAAGGGTGAGAATAGAAGGAATGCTGGAATCAAGGTTAGAGAGCAGCACAGGTGTTAAGGAGAGCAGTTTCCATGCCTCTGGCAGCTATGAAGCCAGACTGATGGTCATGGAGACAACCAACAGATTCAGTGTGGAGAGTAAGCTGGGAGATGGCAAGCTTTTCCAAGAGTTTGCTCAGGAAAGGTGGAGATTGAGCGATAGTTTTCCAGCAGGTAGGATCAGCAGACTGCTTCTTGAGGAGTGGGTGCACAAGGGAGTGCTCAAAGGGAGAGGGGAACATTGCAGTGGCGAAAGAGCGATTACAGAAATCGGCCAAGGTTGGAGCGAGGGTGTCAATATGGGCTTTGATGGTTCTGGAGGAGCAGCGGAGCACCTGTTTGGACGACACTTTCATAGATCGGACTTGTCTAGAAACCTCGTCAGGTGTTGTCAGAGAGAAAGAGGAAAAAGGAGGAGGAGAGAAGAGATGGCCAAAATGGGCCGAGAGAGGAAGAGGACATAGAGGACAGGATGTCCTGAGATTTAGCAGAGAAATGAGAGGCCAGAGGTGTACAGAGGGCATGGGAGGGAACAGAAGAGGTATAGACCACAACAGGATTGACCAGTTCCTTGCAGATTTTAAAGAGTTTGGCCGTGTTGTTCGAGGCCATGGAGACACATGCTTTATTGTGTGCTCTCTTCTTGATGAGTGTTATTGCTTTGACTGGCATTTTGCTGAAAACAGTCTAGGTATGTCTAAATGTGGCCTGGCATTCTGTACTATAATGTTATTACGTGTTTACACTGGTCTACATTGTGCAGCCAGTTGGAAGCATTAATGTTCCTGTGCACTGTTGGTGATTTGCATGTATTGGATTGTGTTACCCTACAAAACAATTGCAAACACTCTGGCTTTATAGCCAATTTATCTCAGAAAGTGTGCTGTATATTGCATTAAAACACATATTTATATCTTTTTCCTAGTGCAGTGTGCGGCATACCCCTTCAGCAGCACGTTCATGCGTATTGTGCAAGCGTGACAGTCTAGGCCGGCCCAGAGTGTGGCGCAACCCGTGATTTGTTGCCGAGTTGGGGGGCCCCCTCAGCATGGCTCGCAGGGGGGCCCCCACATTTTGTGTTACGCCACTGAACCCCATCACAATTTCATAGCACTGAAAAGGCTTGCAAAAACACAATGATATTTCATCTGGTAGCCGCCTCACCCAATTCAAAATCCATCACTTCGCAGAGCGCAGCCTGCGCAATAATCATGTGCCACTTGAATCTGGTGGTATTTGGAGGAGAGTCCCAAGAATACTAGTATTATTTTTTAAGGCAGGCGAGTCATGGGATCATACTGCAGGATTACAGGGAAGAAGAGGTTTTTAATTCCAGGTGTGGTGTAATAATTGTTGGTTTACCCAAACGAGAAACTGCTGTCGAATGTCTCAATGCACTGTCCATTCACCATTGCGTGTGCTTAACTGCTGCTATTCACACTGGAGCACTTGCTGATCAGATGGAATTGTTGTTGCCCTCTGAACCGTTGATGCTCGCCCTGGAACTGCTGGTCATCATCTTTGATACTGTGGTGTTTTCCTTTCCAACTCTGCATATTGGTTCCTGAACGTTCACTCCTTCCTGAATCTGTGAGCTGTTCGCCATCGCTGAGTGTGTGTGCGCAACATCATCCATCACTGGGCCTGTACAGTGTGTACTGCCCGCCCCCATTCTTGGGCGCATTGCATATACATTTTTCCCCACTCTTACTGAGCTCACGAGTTGCATCTATATGTGGACCCCTGCACTTCCCCTACTTCTAAGCCTTTGCTCTGAGCCTGTGCACTTCTCCTTTTGAGTTTTCATAAGCAGGCACTGTAAGGAAAATAAATATATAACTTGCAAAAATTCTTTATTCAGAATTATTATAGATCATCACTGAGTCTATGGTCCAATTGTTATCAGTTGACAAATCACCATACGCTGGTATAACATATATGTACATTTTTGATCGATTTACATTTCTTCATATGTTGAGTATTCCACATCTATGGCGGTTTTTCAATGGTTATTTGCAATGTGTTCGTTATTGTTCATATATTAGTTTTCCACATATATTAGCTGGTTGCCTTCCCATCAACATTCTTCGGATCTGAAACAAACATGCATTCATACATATTCACTATAAAAAATGTGAACTGTATATTTCAATTCATGTTTGGCATGCATGAATGACTCACCAATACTCAGGAAATGATGTATATAATCTGGGAGGAAGGTCACAAGATGCATGATCTTGTAATTTAAGTCATACGTCTTTCAGCATTCGCTGTTAGCGTGTAGTGTTCTAATGGCAATACATCATGCCAATGTATCTCACGAGTTAGAGAACTAAAACATAATTGAAACTTACAATGAATTTAAAATGATGATGTGAAACCAATCACAATGAATGGAGAAGGAAGAAATCAGAAAGGTTATGACAGTCTTAACATATCCTGAAGTTGCTCACACTTCAGCAAAAATAAATGATTCTGGACACGGGACAGGGTTTAGTAGTGTCACTAGTGCACTGAACTAAAGCAGAGTGGGAGAGCAGTGCATCTGCCTGCCAATGGATGGCACGGCACACAAGTTGAGCAGTACATCAGAGTTATATGGGATTCTAGGTGTTCTCACTTGCTCAGTGCTTCAGGGTGCAGAGTATCAGTGCCTCCTGGAGCTGTAGAGCACTGTGGGACTGGAGAAGTCATGCCTGGCACAGGGTTACACGGTACAGAGTTTCAGCACTGCCCCCCGCCCAATGGTCCACTGCAGCTGCATTGAGATTAAGGATGTGCTGCTTCCACATGGGTATGTCAGAGCAGGAGTTTAGCACTAACTGCCCGGGCTGCACTTCATCAGCTTGTGCTCAGGCAGTGGTGCCCTGTGCTCCCAGATTTCACACAGCGTTGCCCCTCGTATCAGTATTTTTGAGGGTGAGTGGCTTCCTCGGCAAAAACGAAACAAGCAATGGCAATGCCAACAGTTTGGACTTTTGGGTAGGCATGGGAAATGGACTTGCCTGGCACAGCCGTAATGGTATTAACTATTCATTGCTGATAGCAGGTTCAACATGGTGTGGGTACCTGGGCATCTAATAGCAATGCCTGGCAAAAGCTTAAAGCTTCTGCACAAGCATAAAATGTTGGCTTTGCCAATGCTTATTTTAAACAGGACTTCAGTGAAGGACACGCAGAGTGGTTAGAAATCAAGTGGCGGAAAGCATTCCATTATATTGAACCAGTAGGGTGTTGTGAGAAACCTGGGGGCATCCTCACATCGACTCCCCTTAGATCTCCTCCTCAGGTGGCCAGGGGAAGGCCATCACTTTTGGATGCTGACCCAGGGGGAGGAGGAGCGAGGGAGAATCACCTAGGTGGAGGGTCCCTGGGGATTGGGGAGAGGACGTCCCTGAGGGAGACATGCTACTCCCCCTTCCCATTCCATAATAAACCCATGATCCCAGAAGCGTTTGTTGTATGCTGTTTCCCCTTTTCCTCTGGTCAGGGTAACATCAGGAAGAATTGTAAATCTCAGAGACACAGAAGGAGGGTGGGAGAGAGGAGGGTGTCCACAGGTGAGGCATGGTATCCCTCTTTCCCTATTGATGACCAATCTAACCCTTCCCCAACCTTTATGGGCCACTGTAAGTCCTCTCTACTCATTTCCCCACATTCAATCTTTGCAGGTACTGTGACAAGGAAGAGGAGACTGAGAGTAATGAGCACTACACCTTAATTTTACCACTCTGGTACTGTGAGGAAGATGCCTGCAGAGTATGGTGAGAGTCAGGAAAGCTACAGGGAGAAACGGGGAGGCCTGTGGGGAGGAGACAAGCAGGGAACCCGTTTTCGCAGACAGCCATGGAGGGACATGTGGAGGAGCCGGCCAGCAGCCCATAGAGGGAGCCTCTGTGGCAAGGAATCAGCAGCCGGAGCTGTGAAAGTGCAGAAGAAAGCAGGACGCCATTCATGTCCATCTAGAGACAGCAGAGCAACAAGGGTGTGCAGGGCAGACCCCGGTTGTCACACCGCGCGCTCGCTCGCGTGCGCCACTTACCTGCTATGGGGATCCGGGTCCTCGGCAGTCTCCTCCTTCATGGAGACTCTATCCGCGGTGGCGTCTTTCCCCACGCCGTTCCGCGGTCCGTGGGCGCAGCCATCTTGCATGTTCTGCGCATGCGCGGATCGTCAGTATTCGACGTTCGCGCATGCGCAGTAACACGGACTTGCGTCCCAGGCCTCGCTTTGGCCCCGGACCTTAAAAGGGCTTCGCATGCACGGAGACAACACGTCTCAACGCGGTTGTTGCCGTGTATGCGCTGCTGGAGCCTGTTTTCCTGTGCTACAGTCTCTCCAGTTTCCCCTGCTTAGTCTTGCCCTGCCTTGTCCTGCCTTCCAACCTTCCTCTCCTTCCCTGCTCCCTGGTACTTCAGTTCCTGGTTTCCCAGCCCTGTCTTGACCTTACCTACTTTCTGGTTTTGGGGGTTCGGAGGGGTCTTGTCTGGGTTGCCTGTCTAGCCTTCTCCTTTTCTTGGCTCCTGTCCCGTGGGAATTCCTGGTCAGTCCTCCCTGTCCTTGCTGCCTGACCTTTTCCCTTCTCCTGACTTGTGCCCTGCCGGTACCCGTGCCTTACTGCCTTCCTGGAAGTCCCGAAGATCAGCTCATCCATCTACTGGTGTTATAAGGACTCACTCGCCTTCTCTGCCAGTGGAAACACTGTCCCGATGTCACGTTAATGCAGAGAAGTACCACCCGTGGCGTTGGGAGTTGGTCCAGTGCTATCCTGTCATTTATTGTCAGGAGGGTGTTGGGTTGATTTCCTGCGTTACTGCTTCATCGGCATTGTCGCTCCGACAGACTGGCTGCCTCGACTCCACGAACCCCGAAAGAAAAGGTAACCAGCGATCCCGTGAAACCTCGTTTAACAGATTGAGACGCCTTTCCTCCAGACTCGACATGGATCACTTGCAGGAGCTATGCGAAGAAATGCGTGCCATGCGCCTCGAGATGACTACGCTTCGCCAGGAGAATGACACCCTTCGACAAGCGATGGGCCGGGGTATGGGCGGACTATCACAACCAGTTCCACCGCCTGAGAACACCATGGCTTACACGACTCCCATGAAGTTTGATGGAGACCCGCGTCGAGTGGCAGAGTTCTGTACCCACTGTAGGATCCATTTTTAGTTTAGGTCCAGTCATTTCGGTCAAGATAAGGCCAAGATCGGGTACATTCTAGGAAACCTGACCGATAGCGCGCTTGCTTGGGCCGCACCTCTGGTCTCTACTAACAGTCCCCTGCTGGGTGATTTCACCGCTTTTGAGAAAGCCTTTTTGGATGTCTTTCAACCACCTAACTTGGCAGCCATGGCCCAGAACCAACTAATGGAGATCAAACAGGGATCACGTGATATCATCCAGTATATCAGTCGGTTTCGACAACTGGCAACCGATTCCCAATGGCCCGAAATCACTCAGAAGACATTATTTCGTCGGGGTCTGCGAGAAGAATACATGGACGAATTGTTGCACATTCCGGAGCCGGAAACATTGCCTGCATTGGTGGAACAAGTCTTACGCATCGACCACAGGTTAGCGGAACGACAGAGTGAACGTCGCAGAATTGACAAGTATCACCCAGTCCTTCCAGTACAATCATCCGGGCCAGCTACCTCAACCGAAGTGGGCCCAGAACCAATGCAGTTGGGTGCCATCCGAGGTCCGTTGTCCGAGGTCGAAAAGAAAAGAAGACGGCAGCAAAACCTGTGTTTGTACTGCGGTGGTTCCGGCCATTTTCTAGGCACCTGCCCGCTACGTCCTCTGAGGAAGCAGGAAAACTAACAGGCCCGTTGTTTGGTGTGAAGGCAGCGACGGGCCGCCTCCTTGAATCAGACCTTCATCCCATGAACCCGGTACCCTTGTTGGTCTTGGAAGTTGGTATGGCTTGGCTAGGGAAGTGTATGAAGACCCGGGCCCTTCTGGATTGTGGTGCGTCAGGTAACTACATCGATGCCTCATTCGCGATTTCCAATGGGATCCGTCTACACTACAAAGAACGGCCTACAGTGGTCGAAGTGATCGACGGCTCTCCATTGTCTTCGGGTCTGGTGTGCCAACGGTCCGATCCCTTGTGGCTCTCTGTGGAAGGGCATCTTGAACAAATCTCGTTGGACGTCATCAAGTCTCCCTCTTTCTCGGTGGTGCTGGGCTTGCCTTGGCTGCTCTATCACAATCCTCAGATCAACTGGACTGCTCGATCCCTGGTATTCACTTCGGCACGTTGTCCTCAGGACTGTGGTCTTCACGATTCCTTCCCAGCGATGTTGGAGTCTCTTAATCGTGTCAATGTATCTGACCGTCTATGTGCCACCCAGTCGGTACCTCAGGAGTATGCCGGATACCTCAAGGTGTTCTCCAAGCCAGAGGACATTCCTTTACCGCCTCACCACACTTTGACTGCTCCATCGATATCCTGCCTGATGCTGTCATCCCTCACGGCAAGATCTATTCATTAACCCAACCCGAAAAGGGAGTCCTACAGGATTACATCAAGGATTGCCTTAACAAGGGCTACATCGTGCCGTCCAAGTCTCCCGCAGGATTCCCGCTTTTCTTTGTCAAGAAGAAAGAGGGTACTTTGCGCCCTTGTATCGACTATCGCCAATTAAACGAGATCACGAGGAAAGACAGATACCCACTGCCACTCATCCGGGACATCATCGAATCCCTGAAATCCGCGCAGGTCTTCACCAAGTTGGATCTTAGAGGGGCCTATCACCTGGTGCGGATTAAGAAGGGGGATGAGTGGAAGACGGCCTTCAAGACGCCTTTTGGCCACTACGAGTACAGAGTAATGCCATTTGGGCTCTGCAATGCCCCGGCCGTCTTTCAGCGGTTCATGGATGATATCTTTTCGGACCTTATTGGTATATCAGTATGGGTATACCTTGATGACATCCTGGTTTTTTCTGACACTCGCACTGCGCACATTGCGCACGTTCAGGAAGTACTCCGTAGGTTAACTGCCAATCACCTGTATGCCAAGGCTGAGAGTGTCAATTCCATCTGGAGAGTATGGAATTTCTGGGCTATGTAGTCAGCAGCACAGGAGTACGGATTGACCCCGCGAAACTGCAAGCCATACAGGAATGGAAACAGCCACACGGGGTTAAGTCTTTACAAAGGTTCCTGGGCTTCGCTAATTTTTATTGACGCTTCATACCACGTTTTTCTCACCTTGCCAACATGTTAACCCGCCTGACCAGCACCAAAGTATCATTTCTCTGGGACTCACAGGCTGAGGTGGCATTTCGGGAATTGAAGAAATCCTTCATGTCGGCTCCTGTTTTGATACATCCGGATGATGAAAAGCCGTTTGTAGTTGAAACCGACGCCTCGGACTACGCAATTGGTGCGGTCCTACTACAGCAAGACCCAGTTACGGAAACAGAACACCCGGTGGCCTACTATTCTCGGAAATTGTCTGTGAGTGAAAGAAACTACGCTGTGATTGAAAAGGAATTACTGGCTATAAAAGCGGCATTCGAGGAATGGCGTCATCACTTGCTGGGTGGGAGGTATCCAGTGGAAGTTCGCACGGATCACCGTAATCTTCAATTCTTACGGTCTTTGCAATGCAGAACATCGCGGCATGCTCGTTGGGCCTTCTTCTTTTCGCAGTTTGATTTCACGGTCACGTACATCCCTAGCTCCCAGAATACGAAGGCCGACGCCCTGTCCCGGTCCCTGGAAAACAACGTCGAAGGGGCCAAGGACCCGGAACCTCTGATTACTTTGAAGCATTTTCTGTCGATGGAGACTCCCCAGCTTCAACAGTTGTTAGAAGCCACACGGACGGATCCCTCCAGGTCACAGATACTGCAACGCTCTGACATCAAGGAACGTGACGGCTTGTTGTTTTTCGGGGATCGTCTGTACGTTCCCACCTTAGAGCTACAGAGGATCGTTCTGCAAAATTGTCACGATTCCATAGTTTGTGGTCACCGAGGAGTTCGCACAACTCAAGAACTGGTCGCACGGCAGTTCTGGTGGCCTGGATGGGCCACGCTGGTGAAGCTCTACGTGGATTCCTGTACAGTATGTGCCCAGACCAAGCTTCCTCGCAAGAAACCCATTGGTCTCCTGAAACCCACGCCTACACCTCCATACCCTTGGCATACCATTGCTACGGACTTCATCGTTGACTTGCCGCCTTCTAGTGGTTACATGTGTATCATGGTGGTAGTGGACTGCTTCACCAAAATGGCTCACTTCTTGCCCTTTCCTAAACTGCCCACCGCTTCCCAGATGGCACGACTTTTCCTTCACGAGGTGTATCGTCTCCACGGTCTTCCTGAGAAGATTCTGTCGGATCGTGGGTCTCAATTCATCTCTTCATTTTGGGACCAAATGTGTCGGCATTTGGACATTCAGCGCGCTCTGAGTTCTGGTTATCATCCCCAGACCAATGGGCAGACAGAGCGTACCAACCAAACTCTTGAGCAGTATCTACGTTGTTACGCCAATGCCACTCAAGACAACTGGTCGGAGTGGTTGGACACCCCGGAGGTGGCTTACAACAATGCTGTTCATTCCGCTATCGGACTCAGCCCCTTTTTCTGTTCTGCCAGACTACATCCCAAGCTACTACCTGCTCGTCCTACTTCTACCAATACTGTACCATCCGCAGATGCCTTGGTGACTCAGATACGCGATCAACATCGCCTGGCGGCCGGTACCTTGGCAGTGGCACAAGCACGTATGAAGGAACAGGCTGACACGAAACGGAGCTCTGAGCCTGAACTTCAAGTTGGTGACAGGGTATGGCTGTCCTCTAGGAATCTGCCGGTACGCAATTTACCTGTGAAACTGGCTCCCCGCTTTTTTGGTCCCTTCCGCATCATTGGGCGGGTTTCCTCTGTTGCCTTTCGGTTGTCCCTGCCTCGTTCTTGGAGGATCCATCCCGTTTTTCACGTCTCTCTTTTGAAGCCCTATGTACCTGATGTTCTGGGGCATTCCTGTTCCCGTCCTGCCCCGGTCTTGGTCCAGGGGGTTCCTGAGTTTGAGGTGCAGGAGATTTGCGATTCGCGGATTAGGCGTGGTGCGCTGCAGTTCCTGGTCAGCTGGAAGGGTTATCCGGCTTGTGACCGCACTTGGGAACCGCGCTCCTTCGTGCATGCACCGTGCCTGGTTCGGGACTTCTATCTCCGCTATCCCTGGAAGCCTGGTGCCCCAGGGTTGTCCGGGAGGGGGTATGGTGTCACACCGCGCGCTCGCTCGCGTGCGCCACTTACCTGCTACAGGGATCCGGGTCCTCGGCCTCGGCAGTCTCCTCCTTCATGGAGACTCTATCCGCGGTGGCGTCTTTCCCCACGCCGTTCCGCGGTGCGTGGGCGCAGCCATCTTGCATGTTCTGCGCATGCGCGGATCGTCAGTATTCGACCTCGCGCATGCGCAGTAACACGGACTTGCGTCCCAGGCCTCGCTTTGGCCCCGGACCTTAAAAGGGCTTCGCATGCACGGAGACAACGCGTCTCAACGCGGTTGTTGCCGTGTATGCGCTGCTGGAGCCTGTTTTCCTGTGCTACAGTCTCTCCAGTTTCCCCTGCTTAGTCTTGCCCTGCCTTGTCCTGCCTTCCAACCTTCCTCTCCTTCCTCTCCTTCCCTGCTCCCTGGTACTTCAGTTCCTGGTTTCCCAGCCCTGTCTTGACCTTACCTACTTTCTGGTTTTGGAGGTTCGGTGGGGTCTTGTCTGGGTTGCCTGTCTAGCCTTCTCCCTTCCTTGGCTCCTGTCCCGTGGGAATTCCTGGTCAGTCCTCCCTGTCCTTGCTGCCTGACCTTTTCCCTTCTCCTGACTTGTGCCCTGCCGGTACCCGTGCCTTACTGCCTTCCTGGAAGTCCCGAAGATCAGCTCATCCATCTACTGGTGTTATAAGGACTCACTCGCCTTCTCTGCCAGTGGAAACACTGTCCCGACATCACGTTAATGCAGAGAAGTACCACCCGTGGCGTTGGGAGTTGGTCCAGTGCTATCCTGTCATTTATTGTCAGGAGGGTGTTGGGTTGATTTCCCGCGTTACTGCTTCATCGGCATTGTCGCTCCGACAGACTGGCTGCCTCGACTCCACGAACCCCGGGAAGAAAAGGTAACCAGCGATCCCGTGAAACCTCGTTTAACACCGGTGTGTGATCGGGGCTTGCAGAAGTTGGCCCGCTGACCTACAAAGAAGAAAAAAGCAGCAGGAGCCACTGAGGAACATTGCAGAGGACCAATGGGTGTGGGGGAGAGGCACCAGACAGCCAGGGTGTTTCTAGCGGGCTGCAAGTAGGTAATAATTTACCAAACTGAACGGAAACTTCAAATTAAAGCAAAATGAATACATATTGAATACCGAACTGAATAGAAACTTAAAACTAAGCATATTGAATATCTGTTGAATAACAAACTGAATGAAACCTTGCAATTAAGCTTATTGAACATGGAATGGAGTACAACTTTTATGAGCAAAGAACAGCCATAGAGAAAGTGCCCATATGAAAACAACATATAGGATAGAGCGCAATTGTGAAAGAGTGCCATTGAAAGGTGGACGTGTGCAAAGCCACCACAAAGTGAACTTTAAAAGTAAATGCAGTGCGACAAGGTCAAAGACTGGCAAGCGGTGTGTGACACGTTATGGCAGAGCCAAGAGGCTAACCAGGAGAAACCAGAAAAGTGTAAACCTGCTTATAAAGCCAAGAGGCCAACAAAGAGGAGTTAAGTGAATGTGTCTCTGAACACAGGGGCAGGTATAGAAGAACCTGTGTGGGCTGAAGAGCCCAGTGATCCTTTTTGCGTGACCTGTGATGGGTGGACCATGGGGTCTGACAAATGTGCCTAGACCAGTGAGCCCTGAACCGTGAGAACCAAAGACATTGTGAAATAAACCAAGGAGACGCACTGCAAGTGAACTGGTGAAGCAATCCAGAAAGAGGGTCAGGCTGACCTTGAGTTGCGTTAAACCTTTTGAAAGACTGAAACAAGTACAAGAGTTTGAGCCAAGGTCTTGGGGAAGGGAACCCTGAGACTTCAGCAACTACAAGCATTGTCTTGAGAACAAAGTCTTAAGACCCTTTTATTTTTTAACTGTGTTGCTTGTAACATGAGGAAGGGAACCCATGAAGATCCTGGGAGGATAGCTCAGCGGTAACGTGCGTGCCTTTGAAGCAAGATGGCACAAAGCAACACAGGTTCGATCCCCAGGTCTGCGCTTAGAAACCTCTGTATGTTTAAGCGTGTTATAAATACGCAACTAAGACACACACAAAAAAAAAACAATTACGCAACTAAAAAAGCAACCAAATTCTGTAACAGCGCCTCGATGCCCGCGGGCTGTGTGAGCACTTTAAAAAAAAAAAAGAAAATGTAAAATAAATCAAATAAAAATATAGATTGTGTGGATCTGTATTGAACTTGGGGAAGGTGAGCTGAAAAGGAAGCTATGAGCTGGAAGAAGCTCAGAAGTTTGTGTTAATCACCATTTCTTTGATTATTGACATCACTACACATTGTGTAGATTTAGTTGTGAGGACAAGCATAGGTTTTGGACACAGACAGACTTTTAAGTTGAACTCTTTGACAGTGACGTTCATAAGTTTTGTTCAGGTAGGGAAATCCCACCTTACCATAGGGCAAGTTAGGCCTTCTACCATCCTGACATTTAAGTTAATAAATACGTTTTGTTTGAACTTTATGTCTGCTGTCTGTGTCTTCTGTCATGATGCCTACACAGTGTGCACAACTCCAATTAAGTCATTAACACTCAGAAGACTGCTTTGAACGAACACTCCCAGGCACTTTGAATGCAATATCTGATGGTAAGGCTTGATTAATGGAGCTCAAATTGATCTCATGAGGTGCTTTTTGGGCAGGCCTTGCGGGCAGAGGCAGGAATGGGTAGGAATGGCCATAGGGATTAGCATGGCCATGGGCAGGCAATGGGCGGGCAAATAACCAAACAACACCTACTGGCTCTTTGTCCCTCCTCATATGTCATTCCTCCCTATCTTTACTCCAATGCAATAGTTACGGACTATAGGTGTCGCAAGCGACACCTAATAGCCCAAACTAAAAAGGGCAGCGCTCGAGCACAGAGTCGTCTTTGTTTAAAGATTGCACTTATGTCTGCAGCTTTGATGCCCCAGCTGTATACTAGGAACGAATATCACATGTTTAATGTACAACTGAAGCATAATATTTAGTAGGCTGTCTTTTAGTACAGTCAGGCTGCAACCTAAAAAACGTACAGCAGTTTCCCCCAAAATTATGATTATTATTTTTAATAATAATAATAATAATAATAATAATAATAATAATATATATATATATATATAGATAGATATTACATGGACGCGGTAGCGTCCATGTAGTTATGGTTAAATTGGTGTTTCCATAGCAAGAGCATTTTTTGGGTGGCTCATAACTTCGCTCCCTCTAGACGAATCCTCACCATACTTTGGAAAAACAGTATATGGCCCACTCTGAATTTTATTGCAAAGTTTGGAGAGGTTTGGTCCGGGGGGGCAAAGTTATAGGGGTCCCAAAACGTTTGTTTTTTCCCATAGACATAATGGGAAAAAACTTTGCGCACGCCTACAGCCCAAACCGCTGGACGGATTTACACCAAATTTGCGGCAGGAGCGGGGGCTTGGTCCCAAAAGCGTGCTTTTGCAAATTTGGTGTAAATCCGTCCAGTAGTTTTTTTTTTAAATGACCAAAATGTAAGGCAAAAAAATTAGTGATATCTCCGTTCGCTTCGTGGACGGACTTCCCGGTTCGCTCCGCGGACAGTGCCCTGATTGGCTGAGAGGCTTGCACGATGTCTGCAGACATCCGACGTGTTCGCTGATTGGACGGCATGGGGCGTGGAGCGAGTCAGATTTTTGGTGGCGCCCGACATCTTGCATTCGCAGACGACCGCGGACAATGCGGTGAAACTTGGGTTAAAAATTGTATTTAGTGGAGTGTGTTGGTATGTAAGAGTGTTTGGGGAGGGTGGGGGAGTATGAGATAGGTGCAATGTTGTATTTTTTTATGTTCTAGATGCATTTGTTGTGTTCGATTTGTCTGCGGACAACACGGCTGTTCTGAAATGTTTGTAAATAAGCAGAATGGATTTGGTGTCAAGTTGAAAGTGTTCTAAGAAGACTCGTGGAGTCCTGGAATGTTCGCAGGGGGTGTCCTGAAGACATTGTCTGTATTGTTCGTTGTCAAGCTGAAAGTGTTCTAAGAACACTTGCGGTGTCCTGAAATGTTCATACATGAAGAAAATGGGGGTGTCCTGAGGACACTGTCCGTATCGTCCTCTAGCAAGTTGAATGTGTTCTAGGAACTTCCTTGTGTTCGCAGACATTAAAATGGTTGCAATGCTTGAATCTATGGGTGTGATATGCTGCAGTGGTTGTGGCCAGGGTATAGAATGTTGGGTGCATGGCCATTTGGCCATGCACCCAAGACTCTATGCCCTGGCCACAACCACCGCAGCATATCACACTCATATGCCATGCACCCAAGAGTCTATGCTCTGGCCACAAGCACCGCAGCATATCACACTCATAGTGGCTTATAACTTTGGGTCAAAAACAAATTTATAAGGAACATTGTTATAAGGCAGTATGGGTGTGATATGCTGCGATGGTTGTATTTATCATGTTATACTTACTATTTGGTTTAGTAACGGGAGTCCATGTTTTTCTTGTTCATTTCTGTGATAAAAGAAAATAGCATGTTAGTATTAGTATTTTATAAAGACTTATTACATTGTACAATCAACATTTTCTTCTTTTTTTTGACCCTCATATTTAGTAGATGACAAACCAGAGTACTGTGCAATTTGCTCAGTTTCTGTGTTTGTTGCTAAAATCATTGGGTCTGTGGGAGAAGAAAAATCCATGTTGGATTAAAAAAAAAAACTTTTTGTGTTATGCTACAGTTTATTTGTTTGTTTGTTTGCGGTGTTTACTTGTTGTTTCTGGCTAATGCTTTATACATTGGATTGTTACAGTTTTTGGGAGCAGTAAGATATTAGGTATTTGTTTGGATATTGTAACATTTTGGAGCAGTTAGATACCAGTAGGCGTATTCTAACTGTTTATTTTTTTATATAATTTTGTGGTATTGATTTGTCTGTTTGGATATTTCTAAATTTTGGGACAGTTAGATACCAATTGGCGTATTCTAACTGTCTGTTTTTTTTCTCTATTTGAGTGGTATTAATTTATCTAATTAGTTGTTGTAGCATCTTTGGGCAGTTAGATAGCTTTTGGAATATTGTGGCAGTTTATATTTTTTTTACTACAAGTGTACTTAAGGTTTAAGTACAGTTAAGTTATTAAATTTTGGTTTTAAGAACATTAAATAAGCGTTTGTAAGATTTGCTGGTAATCTCTGCTTTAGAGTAATGGTACTATCATTACATTCAAACCATCCACATTTCTTTTTTATATATGCAGTATAGTGCCCTGAATTGGTTGTGGCTCCTGCGTGGTAGATTAAACCTATAGTTGTGAAGGTTTTCCTACCAAGTGATATTTGACTATGTGTGAATCCAGTCAGCTTGCAGTTGTTTTTGGTACCATCTGCATTGTAACGTAGAAGCATTAGTATTACGTATTTATTATGTGTTTGTATTACTAACGTGGAGCGATTATCTGAATTGCAGGTCGAACATAATCTACCATGGTTTGCATTTTGTACAAGTTGCTGAAATGGAACGGATTCACAATTAGGTATTGATATATACACAAAGCGTTCATTGGGGATTTGCTCTTGTGTCACCTTGTTGCAGAGAGTGGATGTATGTTTCCACATGTATGAAATCTGGAAGATTTCATTTATAGGTATGTTTTTGTTTTCCAGTACTAATAGTAAGTACATTAGAAATTCTTGTGGATCTTCCTGTGAGTTTATAGTGAATTTCACCATTCCAGCACAGTAGTCCAATTGTTGTCTTATTCCATAAACACTATATGTGTTGTCAGGATTGTTTGCTGCGTTTCTGTGAAGTACTAACATTTGCAAACACAATGGGTCTGTACTGTGTAAGTAAATGTTCTCAACAATTGGTGGTAATTGAAATAGAATATTCATTGCTACATTTGCGTAGCAACTTACACCAACTATATTTGAGAGTTTAAATGGACCAGGTAGTTCTGTATCTGACTGCTTTTTTTGGAGTTTGTCTTCCTTCTTTGAAGAAGTACCTGGTTTACTTTCCCTAATTGATTCTTTTTTGCTTGTGGCATTTGATGAAGTATTACTTTCTTTTACTCTCTTTAGAGGATTTGCAGTGGCATCCTGTTGCTTTCTGTTTGATTTATTTTTCTTTCATAATGTTTTACTTTTGTGGAACATAATATGTGTTTAGATGGGGAGTGTATAGTGAACAAAGTCTATTGTATTCTTAAATGCAAGGAATATCAGCGTTTATTTTACTTGCATGAAAGTTGATTAGAAATAGACCATCAAGTGTACGTAAGCGTGATAGTGCTACGTAGCTCATGACTTCTTTAAAGACTGTGTTACCAATGTCTATCATTGCTTTGTCTAGGGTAAGACCTTGTGATTTATGAATGGTGACTGCGTATGCAAGAGTTAGAGAAAATTGTTCTCTGTGTACATACATGTCTTTGAAGAGGAGGAATCGCGCTGTTGAGCGTCCTATTCTTTTTACTTCTGAAAGTTTGTCAAAGAGAATATTGACAAACTGAATTTTGTTGTCACGTGGTATGTTTGAAAGCCAACAACTGTACCCAGTGCTCCATTAACTAGTCCTTGGTCCACGTCAAGGTTACGTTTCAGCATTACTCTGAGGATAATTTTAATATCTTTTCCAAGCCTGCTGTGTTTGAGATTGATTTTTCTAAACTATTTAGTCTTGTTGTGGCTTGGTCACACATGGGTAGTGTTATTCCATGTATATCCAGCTTGTCTGTGGCGCTAATTTCCATTATTGGTTGCATTTCTTTACTTAACATTATTTCATTGAATTTGAAACAGCTTGCAAGAGTTGGCATTAAGGCCATACAATTGACATTTTTGTGGGCTAATTGTTCCATAACATCTGTAGCACATGCATTATCACCATAAAGTGCATGAATGTGCCGGGTTTTCAATATTGCTTCTGCTTCTTTAGAAAGTATACCAACTCTGATACTTTTTAAGATGTTGGCATAAGTGAGATCTGCAGATTGGCGCATGTTTTCTGTTAATTCTTTGTATTGGAAATGTTGCCAAAGGTTGACATTTCCTATGCTGCCAACAGTTTTACGGCAGAGTTTGTGTCCTAATGTTTTAAAAATAGGCTCACCTTTTACTGGTGTCAATTGAAGCAGATCTCCGAAAACAATAATGTGTTTTCCTGCAAAGAGCTCTTCATAGTTCGTTTTGAGTACTTCTTGTAATCTGAGGTGAATCAAAGCCAACATTAGGTTGGACACCATGCTCACTTCATTTATTAGTAGCATTTTCATTTGTTTCAATACTCTGCGTAGTTCCATTGCAGCTTCTGCAGAAAGTTTGTAAGAATCTAATTTGTTTTGGTGTTCTACTGGCAGGAGTAGTAATCGGTGTAAAGTGACACCATCTATGTTGTAGGCAGCTAAACCTATGGGGGCAGTGACAACAGCTGACAGTTTGTTGTTTGTCAATTGTTGAAGGAACTTACTGATGATTTTGATTAGGAATGTTTGCCAGAACCAGCTTCAACACTGACATACAATAGTATAGGTTTGTAATTTTGACAGGTGCATTCTTTGGTTTCATGTTGTACACCATGTGCAATTTCTTTTGTTACCTCTTGAAAAATGCTACGTTGCTCATTGTTTAGCTTTGATTGTAGTATAGTTAAGTCTTCTTTATCTTCATACTGACACATGGTGTTTTCTACTTCTATCATAGCTAATTCTGCCTCATTTGTTATTAGTGGGTCTCCCAGTGGTTCTTGGCTTCCTGTGACAGAAGGTTGACTACTGTCAGGAGTGTCCTTATCTAGTTGGGCCTGGAGTTCTTCTTCGTGTTCCTGTTCATTGTGCAACATTGTTTTGTACTGTGCAAAGTTTACATCAGTTATACTGCTTTCATTTGCTTTGAAAGCGTCTTCATATGAGTCATAGTTATCTAGTATGTCTTCTTCTTTTCTCCATGGTTTAAAGAGTTGTAGCAGGGACATGTAATATACTTCTTTGTGTTAAGGAGTCTTTAATGACAATTTGATATGATTAATTAAATTTGGTTTGGTGAGTTTTACTTAGCTGCCTTCACAGTTTGTTACTTTGTATTTACGGTTTTGTTCATCAGGTTTTATATTATTTTTGTATGTGTAGTTTTGGGCTATGTGGTATAGACACATGGTTTCCAAAGTTGTACTCCTGTTTGGGTACTATGGCCCTCATTACGACCCTGGCGGAAAGTGACTGACCTGACCGCCATAGCGTAAATAGCGTTTCCGCCATCGCACGACGGAGCAAAGTGCGGCCAATTCCGACCCATCGGGCACGAGCACTACGCCATGGCGGAAGTGCAAAGTCCGCGATGGCGGAAATGTCCCCAAAACGCGCCTCACCGCCGTCGTACGGCGCCCTAGGTGCAATTCCGCCACCCATCTTAGCGGTCACCGTAATGAGCGGCAACCGGAAAGTATGGTGACCGTAAACATACGGAAACGGAAGCAAAAACATGGGCCCGGAATGGGAAACAGCACGCCGTACACCTATAAAATCAGAATTCCCACACAACCATTAAAAATACTACCCTGAGACACATCCCAACCCGTCATCCACCCCAGTGAAAGCAATAGAAATGGGAAAAGTAGCGAAAAAAGCGTGCGACCGCAAGCGGCAGGTCCACTTCTCCCGTGAGGAACTCACCGTGCTAACAGAGACCCTCCAGGAGAATGCTGCCGTCGTCTTCTCCACGCAAATGACCAGGACGGCACTTGCGAACAAGAAGGCCATATGGGCCCTGGTGGCACAGCGGGTAAGTGCGGTGGGGACCGCACCCCGCAACCCACTGCAATGCAGAATGCGATGGGACGACCTGCGGATACGCGTACGGAGCATACTATCCGCCAATCGCAACATTGCCACAGCTACCGGGGGAGGATCGGAATCACCCATCAAGTTGACCCCCTGGGAAGAAATCTGTGCCTCCACCATTGGAATGGAGAGTATAGAGGGAGTCGGAGGGATGGAGAAAGGAGTGCAGACAACCGAAGAATCCGGTAGGTGGGCCAACTGATACTATGCCAAATCCACAATGTCCAATCATGTGAAGTACCATGTGTCCACATAGTGCAACAGTAACACATGTCCAGGAGAACGTCCACATACATTGGCCTGACAGCGCACTTTAAAACTCACATTAAATACATAAATAATTAAAAACCCTAAAAACACCCCCTACACGTGCAGCAGGCACACCCTAACTGCAGGCTGCAAAACAACTGCATCCTCAATCCACACAAAAATGAAACCACCTCCAAGGCCCCGACCCAAATCACCCTCAGGTACCACCCCAATGCATGTGATACATTGCCATTCCAATTTCCACAGACCCATAAATAACGCTCGCCCTCCTTTACTCCACCACAGGGTCCGATTTAAACGACGAGCTCCAGGACACCCCTACCAGCACACCTGCAAAGAGGGCCAAGACCAACGGCCAAAGACCCTCCACCTCAGCTGCACGCATCAAGACACGGCAGCAGCACAAATCAAGTGGCAGCACACAGGAGGGAACATCAACAGGCACCCCAGCAGCCAGCATGCCCACAACAGCACCACCACAGGTCCCCCCAATGGATGCCACAGAAGGCACTGCCTCTGGTGGCAGCAGCACCATAGGTGACACCCCATTAATGGCAGCATGCTCCGACACAGAAGACGGGGATGTCGAAGTAAGATCCATCCATGACCTGTCTCAATCCCCCTGTTTGTTTCATCCCGTACACCATGAGGATACCACGCAGGGGCACCCACAAGACGACGACTGGCCATCCCCCACAAGCCCTGTGGCAAGGCAACATGAGGTGACCAGCCCCTCTGTGACACCACCGCAAATGGCCATGGCACAGCAGAGGCAACAGTCCCTCGACCAGGTGATCGTGCAACAGCAGCAACTGGCCACGTTCCTCAAGGACCATGCTGATGAATGTGGGGGTACTAAGGCAGCCATAGAAACATCAACTGAGACGCTTAGGGCAGAAATGGAGAGAAGCACCGAGAGCCTGAGAGTACAAATGGAGAGAAGCACCGAGAGCCTGAGGGGGGAACTGCATGCGACGTCCAAAGACGTATGTGCTGAACTTGCCGCTGTGCGCCGTGTGCTCACTGAGCTCTCACAAACCCTTAGGGACATGCATGGACGTGAGCAGGCAGAGACATCATCCGTTGCAAGTTCCGTCCAGGGCAGCCCCCAACGTAGATCTGGGAGGAACCTGTGCTCCACAGGCAGGGGTGCCCCTGATACCCGGAGAGGGGGCTTGCAATAGCGTCTGCCCACTGACAATGAGCATCTGCGGACACTGGTGTTCGGGGGGGAGGTAGGAGGGTGGAGGGGGTGTGTTGGGCTTACTTGGGTGGCGGGTCGATGGGGTGTGTAACATAATTTCACATATGCCATAAACATTTCACATTCATCCAATGAGATGTGTGGACATTGATCTTTGTGTACGAGGCCTTTATAGGCGTACAGTCCATATTGTGCATGTTCCAGACACACACAGTGCCACAAGTCCCGTGTCCATGTATCAGCCACCAGGCGTGAGTGCTAGAAGCATGAATCTATGATACTCTGAGGAATTTCACGGCCCTCCTGTGCCTCGCAGACTCCTTGAGGTGCTGCCACATCCCCACCCTCATCATGACCATCTTCAGGTGCTTGCAGTTCTGCGTCAGGGGGCATGGGCACATTTCTACGTACGCACATGTTGTGTAGCATGACACATGCCATGACCATCTTTGCAACCTTCTGATGGCGGTACAGGAGTGCCCCGCCAGACCTGCTGAGGCAGCGGAAACGAGTCTTCAGTAGGCCGAATGCCTGTTCTATGACTACACGGGTACGTGAGTGGGCATGGTTGTAGTCCTCCTCAGGCTGGTTCTGTGGGTTCCGGAGTGGTGTAAGGAGCCATCTCTTCAGTGGATACCCGGCATCACCTGTATGTGGACAATAAAGGACGTTTGTGGAATGACATTGCTACGTACGCACCCCCCCCCTTCCTGCCAGGTCATTGCCGCATCACATACCCCACATTATCATGCATGAAATGAGACTCACCGAGTAGCCAGGATCTGTTCCCTGCGTGTCGCTCCATGTAGCGTGGTATTGTAGAGTTCCTCAAGACCATGGAATCATGGGTTGATCCAGGAAATCGGGCACAACAATGTGCAATGATCCTGTTGGAGTCAGACACCATTTGTACATTAAGAGAATGAAATTGTTTTCGGTTGCGGTACTGGGCCTCCATGGCATGTGGGACGACCAATTCCACATGGGTGCAGTCGATGGCACCAATGCAACCCGGTATGCCGGCAAGTGCATGGAATCCCACTTTTGTGTTCGTAATTTCCTGCTCCGAGCGTGGTAGAGAGATGTAGTCGTCTGCGTGCTTCAGGAGGGCATCGAGCACTTGCAATAGTGTCCGTGAGAACAGTGGCTGTGAAATGCCATGCAACTGTCCGACTGTGTGCTGGTAGGTGCCTGTGGCCAGGAAGTGGAGTACAGACACCACCTTCAGTAGGGGTGGGATGGCGGTAGGGCTATCTATCATGCTGACAAGGTCAGCCTGTGTCATGTCCACAATGGCGGTTATGGTGTCCCGGTCCAAACGGTAGAGGGTGTGGATCTGCTCAGCAGTGAGGTTGAACGGATGAGCTCGGAGGCGTGGGATTGCGGGCTGCCTGCGTGGTGGTAGTGGCTGTGCTGGTGGGCCTTGCTGGCCCTGCCTTGCCCTCCTCCTCCTCCTGCGTCTCCTCTGTGCGGCCGGTTGTTGTAGTAGTTGGTGTTCGTCTTCTTCTTGAAGTTGGAGTACTTGCAGTGCTATCAGGTCCCCCAGGGCCAACATCGCTAGTCCTGCCGGTAGCATTTTGGAGCGGGTGTGGTTGTGGGAGGGGGTTGGGTGTGCAATTTATGTGTTTTCAGGCTGTATAGCCTCCACCTGTGGTGATTCATTCCACCTGTGCCAGCTGCAATCCCCTTTGGGCGAGCACCGTACCGAGGTTCACCGACGGGCGGGGCGTCCCATTTGTGAGTGAAGCCAGTTGCCATTTACACACACTGCCGCACTACATGGATGGATTTGTGATTTCATGTGGTCACAGATGCCTTTTCGACGTGATGTTGCAAATGAGGAATTCGAAGGACAGCGCTTTCGGTTTTCAGCTAGCGGCGAGGAGACGCCCACAGGTCTGACTGCAAGTATAACGTTCTATTGTTTAATGTCCTTGGGACAGGGGCCATGGCGAGTATGCTATGATTGATATGAATAGTATGGGATGCGCAATAGCGTAGTGGACAAAAAGGCAGGACGTTCCCAAATACATGTTACTTCACAACACTAGAATTCCGGGCTGGAGAATAGTGGATTTTGCAGACTGCATTATGCACAGACTCAATGGAAGTTTCAAATGTGATGTGAGTAAATAATCAGGCGTTTTCATACCGGGATGAGGGAATGATGTATGGATGCATGGACAGATGATTTGATGGAGAGTTTGCCATGTACAGGGCTTTTTTGGAATCTATCCGCCTCCCCTGCGCTATGTCATGCAGAGCTGCCATAGTGGGACCATCGTCTTTCTGCCCTTGTTGAACCCTCCCTGTCTCGACGCGCCTTCAGGCACTTGTGTCTATGCACGTTACTAATCCCATCTGATGGATTCTGTCTTCACAGACGCATGCACACAAACACTCGTTTGTAATGCTGTTTTCACCTCGATTTTTATGGTTGTGATTCGCAAGTGATTTTTGGGTGGGTATATTCCTTTTGAGTGGGCTAGCATGCATATGGCTGTAGATTTAGTGTGATCATTGAAGTGAGTTATACAATTGTAGTTCTGATGCCCATACTATTCTTTTTCATTTTGATTTGGGTGACAGGTATCTCCTCCCCTTTTGCCGCTGCCATCTGTACGCCACTCCTGCAGATGGCTTTTACTCCCGACACCTGCTGCTTCGTGTCAATCAGTGGAGCACCATTACGAACTTATGGGACGATCGCCAATGGGCCACATGCCCTTACGCAGTGCTAGTGGCTAGGAGCAACATATCGTCCTTTCTGCTGGACTAGTGCCTACCTGATGGGACGGCCCTGCGGTTCTAGGCGCTTCCGTGTTGCCTTTTTGGACGTGAGTGTAGCCCCTGTGTACCATGAAGGAACAGGGCATCACACAAGGAGTAGCTGGTCATTTCTTGCGGGTGCAGCCCACAATACTGGAATGTATTTAGGAGTTCATGACCTAATGGCTGTATGGCCCTTGGTGGTTTTGTGGTGCATTAAATGTCTATTCTGTTTTTGTTTGTCTCATTTTTCTGGTCATGTTGCTGTACTTGGACCATCAAATGCCTGTGCTGCATCAGTGCGGCAATGGTGCCATGGCAGATATGGATGCCCACTCACAAGGCACTTGGAGCCCCTGGATTCATTTGTTTGTTGGCATGCATGGGTGACTTGTTCATTTCACTGGTTGCATAGTGTGACTTCATTGCACCTACGAGGAGTTGTGCAATGTGGCCAGGGAGTGGTGTACGGGCACTCAGTAGGGCCGTTTACGGTTGATTCGCGATGCCGTACTTCTCACCATGGCGGAATGGTACTTTCCGCCATGCTTGATGGCGTTAGGTACATGTCCGCTAGGGTCGGAATTCGCGTACCGTTGCGCCATGGTGGTAATTACGGTTTGGCATGGCGCGCGTGCGCGTACTTGGTGCAGTTAGCGTTGGCGTTCGCTACGGTGTCGCTAATGGCATCGTACTTTACGGTGACGGGTCGTAATCGCACCGAGCGCTATTCGATGGCGGTATTGCATTTCCGCCATCGTTTTTCGATTTCCGCCAGGGTCGTAATGAGGGCCTATGTGTCCAATAAATTGTTTTTTAAAATGTCTTGGCTGTTGGGATCATGTTTGGCTAGTGTTTCTATATCTTCGTATGATTTTAGAACTCTTTTTCTAGATTTAGCTTGACCAAGACTTAGCCATACTATATTTGCAGATTTACCATACAATGCAGTACCAGTTATTCGATCAGCTGCTTCATAGGATCCACATTCTCTATGGGGCAGCATTTTTATGCCCAAGCTGTATAAATTCTGAGGCACTGTTTTATCTGATGACAGGTCATTCCAGAGGTCTTGAAGCTCTGTCTTTTCTGATTTGGGTAAATATGCTGTGACATATCGTGCAACTGCAGTAGAATTGTCTGCAATGTACTGCACATCTATGTTTGCATTCCATAAGTGGGCAATGATGGCATTGTAATCATTGATATATTTTTCTTCTTCTTTTCTTTTTATGCAATATGTATTTTAGGTGAGTTACCTTTAACACAATGTCTAACTGAAGACATGAGGTTGTTCACTTGATCTGTATTTGTAACTGGTCTAGGGAAACCAAATCGGCATTTGGTGTAGTATTTCCCTTTGTTTTTGTATTTGCGACAAACATATTTGCCACATTTGTGTCTTTGGAATTGTAACATTTTTGCATGAAGATCACTATATGTGGATTCTGATGGAATTTCACAAGTGACATATTTTTCAATAAACTGTAAAACAGTGGCATCACTGTCTTGACCAAATTTAGGAGCATCTTTAATCCATAAAAGCATGTGGACATGTGGTGCTCCTCTGGCTTGGTATTCTTTTCTCCAAAAGAAGTGTTGCACTTCTCCAAGGGGAGAAACAGTTTTATTACAAATAAAATGTAGCATAGCAATGAAGCGATGGTGAAAATATCTTGAAACATTAACAGGATCCAGAGAACAAAGTTCTCCAGGTGTTAGTATATATATGTTTGTTTTGTTTTCATTTGATATGCGTAGGAAAGCATGTAAATCTTCCCATGCATATTCTGCACAACTTAATGTAACAAACCAAGTGGGTGGGCCAAGGTTTCTGATCATACAACGTACATCTCAATTACATCAAAACCAGTACTCTTTAGTACCACGCATATTTGCTAATAGGTTTGTAAGATTTGATTGTAAAACCTCATCTTTTTGTTGAACTTTTTGTAATAATTGTGTAGCTGTCATATTTTGAAAGTGTGATCCTGATTTTAATATGTGTGCAACTCCGTAACATAAAGTTGCTAGTTTACTTTCAAAGAGTAGGTGGAATATGTATTCCACATTTTGTCAAAATCTGGGATCTTCAGAAAACATTCGTAATGAGCGATATTCTGATGCTGATATTTGAATAGGTCTATCATCGTATCTTCCTCCTTTGCCAGTCAGAAAGAGTAGAGGAAAAGCACATGCTTCTATACTTTTTTCCCATATGCTGATTGGTGACCCTTTTGTTTGACGCATTTGGTACATTTCCAGTGCATCTTCTATGGTGTCATTAGAGTACAATGGATGAATTGTATAATGGTCTAAAGTGTTTGATATTGAAGCAGGATCTAGGAGCTGAAATTGACCAGCTTGTTGTGTCTTTTGAGTTATTTCAGTTGAATCTTTCAAATTTTCTTCAATATTAATTTTTTTGTAATATTCATTATTCTCTTTAAGATATTGCAGGGCTTCTCTAACTTTATGTAAATCTACCAGTTGTTGCCAATTTTTTTTGTCTTTTGTAGGTACTCCATTTACCAAGATAATTAAAGATTGTTGCATTGGACGTTGCACTCCTAGAGTGTGCACATTTTCTTTTAGATCTAATGGTAAATACACTACTTTTCCACAAATACCTTTCACTAATTCAGAGGGAGATAATTTTGCAGTTTTTGGTTCAAGGCGTATTATTGCTTGAAATGGGTGCACTGTTTGAATTATGATGCTCTCCTATAAATTAAGTTGTTGAAGGGGTTTTGGTAGTGGATATAATTCCAAGTTATTTGTGATAGCACGTGAAGGAGTTTGGTTGTTGTCAAGTTTTGTAGTGCAGTAACTGCAAAGTATTATGGGGTCAGTTATTTTGTATTTGTTTTCTGCTATAAGGTAGAGAGCTAATTCAAACCATTTAGATTCTTCATTGTCTTCTATTTTGTATGATAGGTCTACAGTTTTTGTGTTACTTTTATAAAATGTTCTGCGGCAACAAACACACACGTGGTTTGGTACTTCAGCTGAAGTACTTTCAAATGTTAGTATTTCTTTTTTTGTATGTGTGTAGTGAAAGGATGCTATGTGCAGAATTGTTACGAAGTTGGTTTACAGCTAATTCATCTTGAAAGTGGGTTTCACTTCCAAAATATTTTGTCTGGATATAGTTGATTTCTTTTAGTAGGTCTTTTGCTGTACCATGTAGAAGAATGTTATTTAAATTGGCTAGTGCTAAAGCAGGACTTTTAGCATAGTACAGTTTATAAACTAGATTTCTTATACTTGCATGATGTGTTGATAACCTTTTGATATCATGGAAGGTTGTTTTGTAAGTAGGTCCTGTAATGCAGGCCAATCAATGTCCTTGTAGTCCTGTGTACTTGCGTACTGGACAAGCATCCATATTTTGCAGTAGTTTAATTTTGATTTTGCCTTTGCTTTTCACATATTGATTGAGGAATTGGCGTAAAGACTGGAAATTTTTTTTGGGAATGTTACACATTGACGTGCATGGCCATTTGTACACTAAATGTTCTGATTCAGTTGAATGGAGGGGTAAATCTACGTTTTCAGGGCATATTTTTGTAAGGAATACTTCTTGTTCCATTATGGTATTATTAACTTTTTCATAACCTCGACCACTGCTATGTATGGCAATTGTATTTGTTTGCTTTTGTTTGTACGCTTCATCATTAAAGTATGGTTCTGTGCTTGTAGTGTGACTCCATTCACCTCCACAGATATTTAAGAAGTTATTTCTGTTGACATTTCGTTTATTGAGAAGTCTTTTTTGTAATTTAGTTATTAGTTTTGTTAGTGGTTTTATTCTGTTTTACACTAAAATAAATAACTTTCTTTTGAGAAGAATTGCACTGTCTATCAACGCTTCTAAGATGACTTTTCTACGATAGGTTTGAAGTGTTGAACCTGGTTTCTCTCCTGTTTTCATAAGATTTTGAAGGACTTTGTGACGGAACATTTTGGCTAAAATACTTTTTTTGGTATGCTTACTTTGTACTACATTAAGATTTATAGAAGAAGTTTTATTTGTAGTGATAGTTGATTTTCTGTTAATTGTTTTTTGGTTTGTTTTACTTTTTGATAGAGGAGGCAAAGATTTTGTACTAGAAACTTCTTCTGTTTCACTACATGACTGTATTAGCTGTTGTGTTTCAACTTTTTTTACAGATTCTGCTATAGATGGATGTTTATGTTGGAGAGTTTTCTTTTCATTTGCTCTACTTCTGCGTTCCTTTCTACAGAGTTGATTTTTGGTAGGCATTCTTTAGGGTCTGTTGAAAAAAATACAAAAGTTATGGGTTGGGGTGTTCTGGAATGCATGTGTGTTGTGTGCACGAGTGTTTGAGTAAGATGATAAAGATGTATGTAATGGTGTGTGATTGTGCTTTGGGAAGTACAACTACTAGGGATGGGTATTCTTGAATTAATGTGTTACTAAACTGGGGTTCAGATGACAGAAAAAAGTAAGCCAGTGGTTTGGAGAAGTTATACAATTAAAACAGTTGTTTGTTCTACAACATCTAAATTCTAGCGGCTGAGTTGGGTAATTTGTGTGTCGAAAAATAGGAAGTTGTGGGCCATTCTGCCAGTAAATCACTGTTTAAGACGGGGGGATTTTTGGTCAGAATGGTGCAGAATCTCTATTATTAGGCACAGAAATAGCATGAATTAACCTTACAGTGTGTTTGAGTAATAATTCAAATATTATGGTAACATTTTACTTACTTTTTTTCTAAAATGACCAGTTTGCTTCTTAGTTGTTCTTTGTACTTCAAATTCGTCTGCTTCTTTTCTGGAGAATGGTCTTCGCTGCAATTGTAAAAGAAAGAAATTAGTAATTTGGTTTGTATATAGCACTGTTTTTAATTTAGACATAGATTTTTTAAATTGAAATGCTCAGCGCCTTCCTCAAAACCATTAAAACTATCCTATGACTAACTGTAGGAAAGAAAATATCTTTACTATGGCTTGTGAAATTCATAATGTACCACTGTATACCACTATTCCTGTAACTAAGCTTTTCCACGTAATAGTGAGTCAATGTCATAGCCTGCTTTTTCACGTAATAGTGAGTCAGTGACATAGCCTGCTTGTCCTATATAAATGTAAGTAATTATATAAATTGAAAAAATTAAAACCAATTATGTGTTTGTAGAAATATTATTGTTTGAGATTTGATCATAGAGTGGGCATGTAATTTTGTTTGATTATATGTAGCCTACATATTTTATTTCAAAAATGTTGGTTTAACATTATTTGCGTGTGTGTGTGTGTGTATGAAGAAATTAAACGGTATAAAGGTTCGTAAGTCACAGTTCATTTTAGGACAGTGAAAAAATGATTGTAGATTCATTTTACAGATTATACAAGGTAAAAGTCGGTTAGAAAATGTGTTCATGTACTGTATAGAAAATATGCATACCTGTAGTTTGTGTTCATGCATATGGATATGGACGAAGCTGCAAGTAGAAATCTTGGAGACTTGTATAGTATTTCTCGTAGATCGTGCTTGCCAATGGTATGAGACTTGTACTCCGAGAGATTCACCGTACATTTGCAGTGCTGATCTATGATGATGCAGTTACATGTAGAGGTCTTGGATTTGATTGGTGGATGGTCATGTGATTTCTTAGCTACATCCAATGAGAGAATGGTACAGAGAGTGAAGTGGAAATGGTAGAAAGGCTGTCCATGTTACGATATGTTCGCGGACATGGCGGTAGTTCTAGGACACTGCATGTTACATCCGGGGAATTTGGGGTGGGGAGGCATGCAAATGAGATTGAATGGAGCAAGGGATTGGTCAGTAAAGTTTAGTGAGTGTGTTGTGCTAGGAGAGGTTTTCTCAGATATTCTTTTTGCTGAGAGAAGTACAGATAGCTATGGCTGAGTGTTTCAAAAAACAGATTGTGTGGATTCTGGGAGACTTGTGGATACATTGGTTGAAGGTGCATGCAGAAAGCTGTGGAGTATCTATAGATCTTGGATTCCCACATGTGGAAGTGCACTGGCATGGAGTGCGTGGAATGAAGTGGTTGGACTTGCTACCTCTCTGTGTAACTTTGAAGATAGAGGAACATCCAGACATAATTGTAATTCATTGTGGAGGGAACAGTTTAGGACATGTGTCTGGAATTTCTTTGCAATTTGCAATGAAAGAAGGACTTCAGAAGATCATGGACATGTTTCCAAACTCCAAAGTAATTCTTTCACGGATTGCGCAGAGACAAATGTGGCTTTGTTCTTTCTCATGCGGTCCACAAATGGAGAAAGCAAGGCATAATGTCAATAAGGCTGTTTGTGCCTTCCTAAGAGATTTTGGCATGTCCTCTTTTCACAATGAAAATATTATGTTTCGTAGTACATACATTTTTCGCAGAGATGGAGTCCATCTTACTTATGCTGGCAATCATATTATTCTGAGAAATGTACAAAATGCATTGCAACCTTTTTTAGAAATACATCATCCATTTTGAAGTAGGTGTTAAGTATTGATAATTTTTGACATACAAACACCCCCCAAAGGCTCTTTTCAGAGCCACCACTTGCTCCCAGAGAAAAATGCAAGGGTTACAATTTTACACCCCAATTTTTTTTATGCTCGCGAACTGTCCGCAGACTTTTAAGATATACAAAGGGCCCTGCTTTATTTATCTTCACTTCTATTTTTTAACTGTGAAAGGCGGCTCTGAAAAGAGCCTTATTTTTTTGGGATTTTTGTTATTTTGTATTTTTTTTGGTTTTTTATACACGACACACTAGGAGAGGAGGGGAAAGGAGGGGAAAGGGGGAGCACCAACCACAGGGATAAGAAAGGGCGAGCTGAGAGAGGAAGATGTAGAGTGGGTTTTATTTGGGTAGTGAGCAGGTCTTCTCGTGCTCTGAGACGATAGTCTCAAAAGCACTCCGAAGTCGCTCCCCCCTGCAGAGTACTGTGTCACAGTACATACATACAACTGTGACCCTCAAAAGGTAAGGGTCATCAGAATTCTGTATGGCCTGTGAGGCAGCTTGAGGAAGACGCTGTCCCACAGAGGTGTTCCTTGTGGTGACAAAATTAGAAACGGAGGATGAAGTAGAGGCAATCAACCTACTACGCTCTTTGCAAGGTACAACCTGGCGAATGGCCCCAGTGTGGAATGAGTTCAGGTGTCGCTTCATGGTCGTGGTCCCAAAGCTGTACGCACCATGCCTCCCGCGACTGAGTACCATTTTGCACTCATTGCAAGTGACACGGTTCGCACAAGCCTTAGGAACATTCCCATGAAAGGTAAACCACCGCCACACCCAAGAATCACGCCGAGGGCGGGTAGTAGGGATTTCCTCTACCTCATTCTTGTCATCCTCTTCTTCCTCCTCTGTATCCTCACTCCTGTTCCCCTCTTCAGGCCCTTGGGGAGATGGTGGTGGTGGAGGGGGTGGGGGTGGTGCTGAGGCAGATGTAGCACCAGGTGGCAATAGTGGAGCCATGAATGTCATCGTCTTGGAGATGGAAATCTCAAAATCTGCAAAGTATGCAGCAAAATGCAGTGTGTCCTGTAGAATAGCCAGAAACACATTGAGAATGAGCTCTAGGGTGTGGTATTTTATAGGGGTGCTTGTACGCGGTTCGCGGACATGCGCGCCATTCGCAAGACAGATCGAACACCAAAAAAGGTTCAAAAAATCACAAAAAGTATGTGGAAAATTAGGATTAGTATGTGGGATTTGTGGTATGGTGAGTTTTTAATGAGAAATATTGTGGATTACTTGGAAATGTACTTTTAAACTGTTCGGGGATACGAACAGTGTCCGCATTCAGAACACGCGATCAGCGTGGGCATGGTCACAAGATTGCTTCGTGAGCATGTTCGCTAAGGAAGCGGCCGTCCGCAGGACACCCAATGTACAGACATTGTTTTCCGCATGCGTGTTGATGTTCTACGGACAGTGTTCGGGTCCTGAACTAATTAAAAGTGCGTCACACGTAAAACAAACAGTTACGGACAGCCGTTTGTTCTTAGCACAGTTTAACTTACTTGCGAACAATACGGACAGACATAGCGTCCCCAGCACACCTCCATTTTTGTTTATTTACTAACAATTCAGGACACCAGGAGTGTTCTTAAAACAGTTTCAACTTGCTAGCGAACACTACGAACAGGCATAGTGTTCTTAAGGACACCTCAATTTTCGTTCATTTACGAACATTTCAGGACAGTACGAGTGTTCTTAGAACAGTTTCAACTTGCATGAGAACATTACGGACAGATATAGTGTTCTCAGGACACTTACATTTTCGTTTATTTCCGAACATTTCCAAACAACCGCGCTGTCCGTGGACACCTAAATTGGTTTTAACACAAAGAACTGAAAGTAATTACAACACAATATAAAAGAGTAACTTTATTTGACATATAAAAACAATTTATGACTGAGAAGGTGGGGCAGAAACGGAAACAAAAACAGGAGAATTAGGGATTTCAACATAATTGGGATCAGGTGAAGAAGGGATGGAAATGTCATCAAAACGTTTTGGTCCATGGAGAGGGTTTGGGGTTAAATGAGTTGGATATGGTGAGGGGGGACAAGTACAGGTGGGACAACCGCATGTTGTTGGTAGTTTTAGGTGATCTTCCACAAAGTTCTTTAAATGGTTAAAATTTGCCATAAGTTGGTCCATTTTTTGGTTAATGTGTTCCAGTGTGGTAGCCACCGCTTCTTTTTCTGTGGTAGTGGCAATTTTTGTATGGTCTGTAAAAAAAAATAATGTATATGTTAAATGTATACAAAATAATATTTATTAATTGGTTTATATAGTAAAGTGTGTACCATTAGGTGCACTATCTTCTGACATTTCGTCTTGTGGGAAATACTCCTCTAGCCTCTCCAGAGTACTACACATTTCTGTGAGAAAACAAAAAAGTAACATTTTTTTTAATCTAATACAGAAAGTTTATAAATATATGAGTAAAATGAAGTGCACTTACTATTTCAGGAAAGTATGTGATGAGTAGTCTGTACGTCTGGTCTTGCTCTTAGTTGTGGAGTGTCTGTGAGGTAATTATGTTGGAAGCCACTTTATCCTCTTTTGGTATATTCCATTTTAGAACATATTGTATTTAAATGAATAGGTAGTGTGTTACATATATGGGTTACATTTCTTAAGTATTACTACATATACTTTGTATGTGTGCAGCTTTGTGAATTTGTTAAATGTTCCTATGTCATAATATAACAATTACACATACCCCCCCAGAATTTTTAGGTGGTGGTACTGTTGTTCGAAAATGTCCGCGGACAGTCAAATTCAGTAGAAAGGGTTCAGTATGTTCCATATTACATGTACATAAAGTCAAAGTTATTATTGTTACGTTGTGCTACTAAAAAACTATGAAATTCAGTAAAAGAACTTTGTTAAAGGGACATTATGGTTCAGTTGCGCTACGAAAAACCTATGAAACTCAGTAAAAAAACTTTGTTAAAGGGACGTTATGGTTAAGTTGCGCTACTAAAAACCTATGAAATTCAGTAAAAAAACTTTGTTAAAGGGACGTTATGGTTAAGTTGCGCTACTAAAAACCTATCAGCTTCAGTAAAAAAACTTTGTTAAAGGGACGTTATGGTTCAAAGTAAAAACGAAAAACCCCTGAAATTCGGCAGTTATGGTAAGATAGGCAACCATAACTCACGCCACCGTGCACTGCTAACACTAACACCCAGGACATCAAAGATGACATCACAAATGTAATTGATGACATCACTGATGACATCACATGGCTGGCTCTCCCTTTTTTTCCTTTACTGACATATCTAAGCCACATAGTTTTCTTCAGTAACAGTCAGGAAGTAAAAATTGAAAAGGTACTATATTTGTAGACTTAGGGTCAAGTCATATCATATGAAACATATATATAGCGGAAGACACAGGCTTGAAAGAGAGCAATCCTTTCTGTGCATGAAGATAATCATTAGAGTCATCAGCACTTTCTCATAGTTTTATTTTTATTACTATACCTTCCCTGTATATGCTCATATTTGTATACATTGTACTCACACTCCTTTCCTTAGGGTTCACTGACATCATTTGATGCACATACATACAGTAAGTAGCAGTTTTGAAACAGAGCAATCATTTCTCTGCATAAAGATAATCAGTTAGGTTATGAACTCTTTCTGCTACTACTTCTGCTTTTTTGCTTACTTCTCTGTCCCTGTATATACTCATATTTGTATGTGTTGTTGTCTCTTTGTGTTTTTTCTGTATTAAGTGTAATAATGTATTACGTGGGTTTTATTAGCTACTTATTACATGTTTCACAGTACGCAAAACTCTAATAAGAAAACAGTTATCATTTCATTATTCTACATGGCAAGATTATCAATATTGCACCTTCATCATGTATACTGCACACACTGCCAAAGTTTCTGCATGAGTTGCTTAATATACTGGATAGAACTTCATAATAGAATGCCATTTATATCAATGCATTGCTTAATGCACTAATTAGCTCATGATATTTATTCAAATGATCCTTGACACTTTTTTCTCAACATTATGATAAGAATCCCTTGTACAGACATTTCATGAAAAGTAAATGCACATGTGATGTCATCAGTGATGTCATCAATGACATTTGTGATGTCATCTTTGATGTTGTGGGTGTTATTCTTAGCAGCGCACAGTGGTGGCGCGAGTTATGGTTGCTTATCTTACCATAACTGGCGAATTTCAAGGGTTTTTCGGTTTTACTTGGAACCATAACGTCCCTTTAACAACGTTTTTTCACAGAATATATATATATATATATATTTTTATTTTTTTATTTTACATTTATAAAGCGCTCACACAGCCCGTGGGCATCGAGGCGCTGTTCCAGGAATTGTTTGTTTTTTTCTTCTTAGCTGCATAATAGTTTTTTTTGTCTTAGTTACGTATTTATAACGCGCTTAAACACCCAGAGGTTTCTAAGCGCGGACCCGGGGATTGAACCTGTGTTGCTTCGTGTCGTCTTGCTTCCAAGACGCGCACGCTGCCGCTGAGCTATCCTCCCGGGACATATATATATATATATTCACTGAAAAAACTTTGTTAAAGGGACCTTATGGTTACGTTCGACTAATACATTTTTTTTAAAAAATCATAGGTTTTATTTGACATTGGTTTTACAAAAAAAAATCTTTTTTGTCAATCCATCATTCTTTCTACGAACTCTCAAATGTCTTCATGGGAAGGGAGAAGGAATAGAAAGAAAAAGACAAAGAAAAAGGAACACAGTACATGAGAATCCCAATTTCCAGGTATTAAGTCAATCAAAACATGCACATTTTGGCCCACATCACAAGGAAATCAAATCAGTGAGTGCTTGGTAGAATCATGTCCATGAAATTAATGACAGCACAAGTTAAATGGACGTTTGTCCCTGAGATTAGATAGCTCCACCACTCAAGCATGTTTCCATTTTTGGGGGTGAATCGTGCAAGATGAGGTGAGCGCTGATCCACATTTTTAGGGCATTCAATTATTAAAGGTTTCCTCGATTCTACCTCTGTCAAACAGAAACGACAAACATCACTCTTGGTCGCCAAGTCTTTATTTCTCATCAGAACCTCGTGATTGTTATAAAGATTTAGATGTAGTCTTATAAACGGATTCCAATGGTGACGTGGAAGGAATTTAGCAAGGTACTTCGGCAGAACACCCACTCTCTGCGTCAAAGTGCCCAAGTCTATTGCCGATGTTAATAAACTGCCTTTCTCCATGTCAATTATCCAGTTCCACTGGCAGAACTTTTCTTTCGCTACTTGAGGAATTTGCAGCACCAGGGACATACTTAAGTCCGCTTTTTTCATTCAGAATTAAGTAAGGTTTCGCTGCTGGCGTTAGATGCATTTTTCAAAGGACTGTTATTGATTTCCACACTACAAGTGAATAAAGAGAGTCTAGTCCCAGTTTGTGTCTGATGGCCACCATAGGGACGCTCTGAGGCAATTTAAGCACTTTTTTGCCAAAAAGCCCCTCCAATTGGGGCCAAAAACAAGCATCGATGTTCCAGCCTGCTTCACTCCCAAAGCAAACCACTGGTGACACTTTTGTAAATAAAAAGTTAGTAATGGCTGTAAGGTGAATTTGCTGTATTTTGCATGTAATTTCGCACCTTGCTGAGCGAAAATCCTCATTCGCAACAAGACTTCATTGGTCCAACTCCACTCTTATTGAGATGTTAAATGAGATACCAAGATAAAGGATGACATCAGTTTTAGACAGGGACTCATTGTATACTTTAAACTTAAAGGTGTCTTTCTTAGTTGCTGTTTTGGGGCCCAAAGCGACCACTTGTGACTTCTTCACATTTATTGTCAGATGATTCAAAGCAAGATACTCTTGTAGTGCTGACAGCAATCTTTGGAGCCCAATTTCGGTGGAGTCAAGCAAAACCACATTGTCAGCGTAGATTACATAGCTTAAGTGCTTCCCATTGACTTTTGGTGGAAACAACCTTGTTTGTGAGAGAGCAGCAAGCAGGTCTGATATGAAAAGTTTAAACAGAGCTGCTAGAGGGCAGCCCTGTTTTACTCCTTCAGTGGTTTTTATTTCTTCAGATAAATCGCCCTCTGCGTTTAATCGTACCCGAATGCTGGTGCTCGCATATAATGCCATCAGCAGTGACAGTAAGTGGTGTGGACAGCCCCAGGTCTTAAGTTTTTCCATAAGAGCTGGTGATTAACGCTGTCGTACGCTTGTTTTAAATCCACTAACGCAAGAAACAACCTTTTCTTGCATTTTAAGGCGTCCAGTTTTGCCAAATTTAGGAGCATCAGGTTTAGCTCGACTCCTACGCCTTTTGTAAAACCTGTTTGCATTTCGTCGACTATGTTGACTGCTTCAGCCCACCTGGCAATTTTTCTTTGCAGGAAGGTGGTGAATATTTTCCCCATTGTGTCTAATAGCGCTATGAGGTGGTAGTTCTCCGGGTCTTCACGGTTTCCCTTTTTAAACACCGGAACTACCACTGCGCATGTCCACGAGTCGGGGATCACCAACGTAGACGCTATGTGTTCAAAAAGCACTTTGATGAATTGCGCCCAATTTTCTTTATTCGCTTTTAGCATCGAATTTGACATTCCATCCGGCCCAGCGGCCCTTGAGCTCTTTAATTTTTGAATGGCATTTTCGACATCTTCCACAGTTTCGGTGACATTCCATTTGCAGGTCTCTAACGTTACATAGGAGCATCTTCAGCGTCTTGGATATTAAAGACTGCAGTATAGTGCTTCACCCAGTTTGCTGCATTCACGCCATTCCATAGTGCAAACATTTGCTTTAGATGACCAGTGTTTATGATTTGTCAGGTGTTTCAGCTGTCTTTTTGGATTATTAGGCGTAGCATTAGTTCCGCTTGTTCTTGCTCCCAGATGATGTTAAATGATTTTAACCAATTTCGGAAGCATTGATGTCTCTTCACCAGGTGACTTGAATTTTTTTCACCAGATTTCCTCAACAGTCTCAGATCTTTTTTTTAGGAGTTTCTTCGCTTTGCTTAGTTCGGGGCTGAATGGATATTTATTTTTTATTACCTTCATGTTGTTCTTGTGGGCACAAGAGGTAAATTGCATTAGCAATGATACATAGTCCGCCTGATCGCCCATCATATTTGAGCGGGTAAAGTCAGCTGTCAAGATGTCAATATGCTTGCTATTTATCCATATTCAATTTTGAGCACTGTTAATGCTTAGTGGTGTTTTGCAGCTAGTCTGTTTTCTTTTGTGGTGCCTCTCCCAAAATAGTACTAAGGCATCATGATCGCTTTTTACTGATTTCCTTGTTAACTTTGAAATGTAAGGATGCAAATTTTCTGAAACCCAAATGTAGTCTAGGGTTTTCTTTGACTCTACTCAGTGCCAGGTGTCAGCTGCTGGGATGTCTCCCGTGGTACAGCCGTTCAGCATCATGCAGTGACGCAAGGTTAGTCTGTATTCCCATTTGATGACTCGATATGCTGATTCAGTAGGAATTATAAGCCTGTTAAAAGAACTTCACACTTTTGCTTTATCAAACCATGAATAGTTCATGTCGCCACAGACCAGAATGAATGGTTCGTCGAATGAAGAAAGGCAGGCATCTATTTGGGATAAAATTGATGCTAAATAAACGGGCTCAGTGATCATTACCGGACTCCAGTAGGTGTTTATGATCAGGAAACATTTTTTTTATTCGGAGAGACTTCTGAGGTCGATTCTAGAATTAGCGCTTGCACAAACAGGTTAGGATTTGAGTTGGTTATCACTTCCCATCCGGATGAATTTTTTATCAAGGTTAGTAGTCCGGAAAATGGACGGCCAAATAGATTTTTCCCAGCTGCGTTTAAATATACCGAATAGCCATCACAGGAAGGCGTTTCGCAGAGCCACGTTTCTTGAAAACAGATTATTGGGCTCATTAACTCCGGGGAACAACCTTCTAGAAACAAGTTGGCAAATCCTTGCGTGTTCCATGAAGTAAACAACTGGGTCAAGCTGCTTGACCCCTCCTTGTCCTAGGCGTTATTATCTTGATTCTTTGTGCAAGTTGGAAAATTGGACTGCTGTTTAAGTTGTTTCCACAGATCGTCTCTTTTGGATTTATTGGAAAAAGAATTCTGATTTTTGTCTAACCCTGAGGCTTGAGGAGACTGCTGATCTTCACATTCCGATAATTCAAAATCCAAAAAACAATAGTTCTTCTCTGGCGTCGAGCAACAGTCTTGCTAGGTTCTTTGACTACATCTGTAGTATGACCCAATCAGTTTGTGATTCGGATTTATATTCTACAATTGCTATGTCATCAGATCTTATGTTTCGTAGCGCAGGGACATAATGTAGCAGCCTCATTACATTTGCTCGATTTAGGTTTACCTCGTTTTTTTCTTCTAAAATATTTTCCAGTTCCAATTTTGACCAGCCCAGGTTTAAGGGTTTGGCTAGCGAGTTTCTCGCTCTGGACCTCTGCTGAATTAATTTTTGGTATTGAGCTGCTGTTCGGATTAAGCCCCGATAACGTATTCTTTTCCGGACATGTTTGACTTCGTGCACAGAGATGTTCATCTGAGGAGTCCAATGGCCCTTTTTTACTCACTGTTGGCCGTTTCCTGGGAGACTCATGCTCATTGGAGAGGCGCTGCGTTTTCTTTCTTGAATAAAATTTTGCTGGAATCTCATAGCTATACGTGAAATGTACCTTGCCCACACTCTCACTTGTTGCCAAGTCGTCATCGTCATCAATTGAGTATGTTGAGAGATTGCACAAGTCAATCGAGACATTTGAAGATTTATCGTCTGACGAACTTGAAGCATCTCACCCTCGCTTTGTTGCTATTTGCGATGTGTTCTCGGCCGCCATGGCCGGGTTGTTGATAACATTCTGCGTCACTGTTCTGGCCAACATAGCATTGTTTTTGGCGATTTCTAGACGTGGCAGAGTTGACAGATTTCCGATGGATTTCTTTGCGTCATTTGAACGTGGATGTTTCGGTGCAGGTCCTTTCATGGATGATTTCGCCGCCCTCGTTTTTTTCGCATTAAGCAGTGCAGGTTTTGCAATTGCAAATTTTATCGATTTTGCAGCTCCTGTAAAAATCCCAAACAAGACTTTTTATTCTGTTGTTACGCCAGGTCCCGTTTGTATGTTTTGGATTTAGGCTCTGTGTCTTTAGTTGCAATGTCGCTCGGCGGTTGTGTTGATTCCGCAATATCCGGTTCCGTTGTTTGTGAGTCAGCTATAGTAATCGGGATCGCCACAGCCGAACCAACTTCCAACACCGGTGATTGTGATTTTTCTGCATCTGATTTTTTATTCTTATTGATGTTTGGTTCGCTGATGAGTTTTTGTTGCAGACATTCTGATGCACTGCAGCAGGTGGCCGGTCACGGATAGGTGGTTGGCCCGACTTTGCACAGCATTGATTAGCTGTTAGAAAATCATCATTGTGTTTGTTGCAGTTACAGTTATTACTCAATATGCAACAAAGTGGCCGCACTGTGTCGTTACGTCTGATCCACTTCGTGCATTCGACAAGTGCCTCACTAAGTACAACTTTTTCAAGTGCTTCTCGTCTAGTTATTTCATTAAGGCGAGAGTGCCATTTGCAGGAGGCTGCCGCTTCTAAATCAAGTCGGTGGACTAGGTGCTCATTACATTTTTCCAAAGTAATCAATTTGCTGTTAGCTGTGATCAATAAAGAGTTTTGGTCTCGCGCGGTGTCATTCAGGGACCCATACAGCTTCATAAATGGCATTAAGGCAATGGAGGTAGCAGCTAAAACGTTATTATGAATCTGGAGACCAGCTGCAATGGAAATATTTCCTTTGGTGTTTGAAGGTCTTCTAATTGGTTAGTTGTCATAGGTTGTGAAGGGCGAGCGCAACATGGATCTCTTTCCGCCGACCTGTTTGGTGCTTCCCTAGGTTGGAAGATGTCCATATTAATAGCACCATTTCCGATGGCTTGACCGCCATCCGATAAGTCAAGATTGATGGGGTGCACAACTACAGCTGAGTCATTTGAAATGCAGGACTTGTTCGTTGAGTGAGAGGCATCTTTCATTAAAGTGCTCACTTTTCTGGCCTTCGCAGGCATGTTTTATTGTTTTTTTCTGAAACTTTCATTTAGGTGATCACGCATTAAGACGAAGTCGGCTTTCAACCGCTCCGTCAGCCGAGCCTTGCATGCAACAACATCATAGTTTAGGGAAGTGCCATGGGTATTCGCTTTGGAGAGTATATTTACGGGCAGCGTTGAATCCATAGGTCTCATGTTAGCGAGCCCCTCGACTTTCCCATCCACAATTTCTAGTGCTGATTGAGAGTCAAACTTGTGCTTTCTGCTCAGTTCTGTGGCTTTTAGAGTGGCCTGACATGACCTGGGTGTATTATCCTCCTGAGCGTTTTTGACTGGCTCACTTTGTTTTAGTTGCTCAACAGGGGTTATAGATTTTCTTTGCTGCACGTATGGTGAGACCGGCAGATGTGAAGTGCTTGCCAGCGAGACTGGTGATATTACAGCACCCTCCGTCGGCGATCGCATAGCCAGTAAGTCTGCATCTGTTATGTCAAATGTAAAGGTTATATCGGAGGCATCTAAATAAACCGTGGTGGAGCGGTGTGTTTTTAGCCGATGAACTCCCAGCCGTGATGCATGGTTGGACATGCATGGTTGGACATTGCCTTGCTGCAGCTCGGGTGAGGCAAGAAGCAGTAAGTGAGGCAATTTGTGCATCAATTTAACAGTTTCTGAAAACGTCTCGTCGTCGGCAGCAGCCGACACAGCGTTTGCCCCTTCCACTCTCGGGGAAACTGAAACTGAAACAGGGGCCATTAAGGATGTCATCAATGATATTTGTGATGTCATCTTTGATGTTCTGGGTGTTAGCCTTAGCAGTGCACGGTGGTGGGGTGAGTTATGGTTGCTTAGCTTACCATAACTGGCGAATTTCAGGGGTTTTCCAATTTTACTTGTAACCATAACATCCTTTTAACAACATTTTTTATGGAATTTCATAGGTTTTTATTAGTGCAACTTAACCATAACGTCCCTTTAACAAAGTTTTTTTAGTTAATTTCATAGGTTTTTATCAGTGCAACTTAACCATAACGTCCCCTTAACAAAGATTTTTCATTGAATTTCATAGGTTTTTATTAGTGCAACTTAACCATAATGTCCCTTTAGCAAAGTTTTTTCATTGAATTTCATAGGTTTTTATTAGCGCAACTTAACCATAACGTCCATTTAACAAAGATTTTTCATTGAATCTCATGGGTTTTTACCAGTGCATGCTATTTTCCTACAACTTACTAATATCATACTTACCAAATATAACAATATTTGTGTCCAATTTACAAAGTGTCACCTTAAAACTCTGCCATTTCCCACCTTCTAGAATAATTTTTAACACTTCTATACACTTTCTGCAACTATTTCAACTAGTTTTGCATCCGTAAATGTCTACGAACATCTGACTTCATTGCAGACCTTCCGGACAGTGCCACATGATCATATGCTAGCGCGCGGCATGATGACATGTCCAAGAACCTGTCCGTACTTCACAATAATATCCATCCTTCGCGGACAGTTCGGAACTGCATTTTCTACTGATCTAGGAACTTTCAACTTCAAAATTTCCCTTGCACACCTCCTACACCTTTTCGTACTCATTATCCATTACCAATCTAGTACACAGTACATACTTGGAAGAATGTTATCAAAACTGCTATTTATCTTAAAAATGGCATCAGTTATTGCCATCCCTCTCCACAAGAGCCACCACCACCACCGGCTGGAGGACCTCCACAACAAAAAAAGACAATGAAGAGGACAAAGAAGATGAGGTAGAGGAAGTGCCTACTTCTAGCACCAAGATCGAATCATGGGTGTGCCAGTTCTTTGCTACTGTTGGGAGTGTACCAAAGGCTTAAGTTACCAAAGTGAAATGCACTGAGTGCAATTTTGTTCTCAGTCGCCGACTACCTGGACAGTACTCCTATGGGACCACTTCCAAGCGCCGCCACACCAAATCCAATGACTGCGATGCTCTCAGAAAGGTTGTTTTTTTCAGCAATTAGTAAGCTGTCTTACTCCACCTCATCTTCTTTAACAAATACTGTAACCACACAGCCTGATGTCTGCGGGTATTGGTGCTTTATAAATACATAAATAAATCAATAAATAAGGAGGGCTACAGACCATGATCGTCCATTGCAGCCCTAGAAATGGGGGATAAACACCATTATCACCCCTGGTTCCCAAAGCAGGAACCCAGGGTGCAAAAACATAGATTTTTCTTCTTGCGGCGTCCCGCTGTAGGAAGTCCCGCTGTAGGAAGGAAAATCCTTTTCCAAGACAGCCAACATGGAAAGAGAAGGCGGGGCTCCGTACAGAGCCCCTCTTCCCTTGCCATAACAGCCTGCAAAACCCTATGAACATATTACCACAAGCACTTTTTTTCCCTTTCAAACCTATCCTACCTTCAAATAACTTTACCACATAGCTAGTCCCAGGTAGACATAGCCACTTTAACACCATTTTTCATCCCTAGCAGTCATGGCCAGTGGCCAGATTGTCCGCGTCATGACCTTATGCCATGACCTAGACAATCTGGTAACTGCCGACAGCCACAGGCTATATCTCAGTCACCAAAGGTATATGACTATTTTTTGTACCTACATTATTACACTTGTCAAAAAATAAAACCCAGTCACATTTGCAAAACCATGCTTTAATGTCCTTGCCAATGCTCCTCACGAGTTTGCTCGAAACCCACCCATGTTTTATTTTTTTTAAAGTGTCAAAATATATGTACATACAGTAGTCATATAACTTAACACCCACTTGACAAAATCCATTCAGACTTTACACAAACATTGAAGGTTGGGTCTATAATCTTTCTCAAAACTTTTGTCCACATTCATCAAATAGCAACAAAGTTATAAGCCATTTAAACATGTTGAGACCCCCCTCTAATTTTGCCCCTCTTGAGAAAATCCCACCAAACTTTAGAAAACCATTTATATCTAGATCCAACTTCGTTTTGCCAAATGTGCAGATTGGTCAAATGACAACACATGTATATGCCTTTACAATATTTTGGGACCCCCCTCTAATTTTGCCCCCTCTTGACAGAATCCCACAACTTTGCAAACCCATTCAGGATTAGTCCTAGAATAAAATTGCAAATTTACACGCAGTTTCACTGAGTGGCGCAAAAGTTATAAGCCATCCAAAAACTGCTTTTCCGCAACACTGTAATGCAGAAATAGGTACAGATATCCTAGGACATCTGAAGTGTCCGTGAACACCACAGGACTGCCCCAGGACATCTGGGGTGTTCGTGGACTTTCAGGAGTGAAACAACCCATTTTTTGGCTTCTTATGGCCATATCCCATCCCATCCTCATCCTCATCCCCCCACCTCCCCACTGATTGCTTGTTGAGTTTGACAAGTGAAATGCTGCTTTTTAGAAAAATGGTTTTACCGTGCTGTCCGTGGACCCCAAAAAAGTCTGCGAATCCAAGATGGTGGGCGTTTCAGGAAAACTGACGCATTTCATGTTTTCCCAGCAGCCAATCAGTGGCTGAGTCCCGATGTCCGCAGACCACGCAAAAGTCTGCACATTTTTTGGCCAATCAGAGGCCAGTCCGCAGACAGCACAGCCAATTAGTGGCTAGTCCGCAGACCGAACAGGGAAGTGAGTCCGCGGAGCGGACATAGATATCACTCATTTTTTTTACTTACATTTTTGTCCTTTAGAAAAAAAACTACTGGACGGATTTACACAAAATTAACAAAAGCACGCTTTCGGGACCAAGCCGCCGCTCCTGCCGCAAATTTGCTGAAAATCCATCCAGCGTTTTGGGCTGTAGGCATGAGCAAAGTTTTGTCCCGTTATGTCTAATTTTGGGACCCCCCTTATAGGTTTTCCCCCCCTTGACCAAACCTCACCAACATTTGCAAAAAGAATTCAGGGTGTGCCATATACTTGTTTTGCAAAGTTTGGTGAGGATTCGTCCAGGGGGAGCGAAGTTATAAGCTGCCCAAAAAGTGCTCTTCCTATAGGATTAGCAACTTAACCATAACTACACAGCCACGGTGTATATATATATATATATATATATATATATATATATATATATATATATATATATATATATATATATATATATATATATATATATATATTCACGTTATGGTTAAGTTGCGCTACTAAAAACCTATGAAATTCAGTGAAAACACTTTGTTAAAGGGACGTTATGGTTCCAAGTAAAACCGAAAAACCCTTGAAATTCGCCAGTTATGGTAAGCTTAGCAACCATAACTCGCGCCACCACCGTGCACTGCTAAGGCTAACACCCAGGACATCAAAGATGACATCACAAATCTCATTGATGACATCACTGATGACATCACATGTCTGGCTCACTATTTTTTCTTTTGCTGACATATCTAGGCCACATGGTTTTCTTCAGTAACAGTCAGAAACTAAGAATTTTATTTTATTTGTAGACATATCCTTCTAGTAGTTTCTTACAGTAATTCATTTAGAGTACAGTCACATCATATGAAACATATACATATGGGAAAACACAAGCTTGAAAGACAGCAATCCTTTTTGTGCATAAAGATAATCACTAGACTTATGAGCACTTTCTGATAGTTCTGTTTTTTTTTTTTATGGCTCTACTTTCCCTGTATATGGTCATATTTGTATACATTGTACTCACACTACTTTCCTTAGGGTCCAATCACATCAATTGATACATATACATAGGGTAAATAGCAGCTTTGAAACAGAGCAATCATTTATTTGCATGAAACTAATCAGTTAAGTTATGAATTGTTTCTGCTACTACTTGTGCTTTTTTGCTAACTTCACTTTCCCTGTATATACCCATATTGGTATGTGTTCTTGTGTCTTTGTGTTTTGTTTATAGTAATGCAATTATGTAATACATGGGTTTTATTAGCTACTTATTACATATTTCACAGTACACAAAAATCGATTAAGAAAACAATTATCATTTCATTATTCAACATATTGGCCCTCATTACGACCCTGGCGGAGTGGGTTTACGCCAGCGGTATTCGCGGCGGACCCTTCCGCCCTACTACGAGTTCCCGTAGCGCCATGGAGCGGTTTCCGCCTGGTTTTTCCGGGCGGAGAAATCCATGGCGCTACGGGACCTTGTTGTTAATTACGCCACCGTATTTTACGGTGGAGTAATTAACGCCTTCCCCACTCCCATTATACCCTATGGGGCAAAAATGGGAATGGGGAAGGGTAAAATGGGGAATGGGGATTTACCGCCCCGCCAAGGTCGGAATGGGGCGGTAAATCCGCCAACCCCCATGGCGGTATCGGCAGCTTTCCGCCGTGCTCCATGGTGCATATTGCACCACGATCTCCGCCAGGGTCGTAATGAGGGCCATTAACATTACGAATATCATACCTTCATCTTGTACGCTGCACGCAATGTTATGTTTCTGTATGAGTAGCTTAGTATACTAGATAGAACCCCATAATAGGATGCTATTTAGATCAATGCATCGTTCAATGCACTTATTAGGGTATATTTCTTGCAATGATTCTTGACACTTTTTTTGCAACATAATAAGAATCCCTTCTACACATATTTCATGAGAAGTACATACACATGTGATGTCATCAGTGATGTCATCAATGACATTTGTTAAGTTGAAAGTGTTCTAAGAACTATCGCGTTGTTCTGAAATGTTCGTAGGGGGTGTCCGGAAAACGGTGTCCGTCTTGTTCGCTGGCAAGTTCAAAGTGTTCTAAGAACACTCACATTGTTCGCGGACATTAAAAGTTTCCCATAGATCATAGTTGAAATGTTTGACTCTATGGATGTGATATGCTGCGGTGGTTGTTGCCAGGGCATAGAGTCTTGGGTGCATGGCCATTTGGCCATGCACCCAAGACTGTATGCCCTGGCAACAACCACCGCAGCATATCACATTCATATTTGCTTATAACTTTGGGTGAAAAACAAATTTATAAGGAACAAAGGTATTAGATACTATGGATGTGATATGCTGCTATGGTTGTCCTTATTATTGTATACTTACTGTTTGGTCTAGTAATGGGAGTCCATGTTTTTCTTCTTCATTTCTGTGATAAAAGAAAATAGCATGTTAGTATTAGTATTTTGTAATGACTTATTACATTGTATAAGCAATATACTTTTATTTTTTTTCGACCCTCATATTTTGTAGAGTACAAATCAGAGTACTGTGCAATTTGCTCAGTTTCTGTATTTGTTGTTAAAATCATTGGATCTGTGGGAGAAAAAAAAATCCATGTTGGATTAAAAAAATAAACCTTTTTCTGTTATGCTACAGTTTATTTGTTTGTTTGTTTTCAGTGTTCACTTGTTGTTTCTGGCTAATGCTTTATACTTTGCTTTGTTGTATTTTTTTTGGAGCAGTAACAGATTCTTCATTTGTTTTGATATTATAAAATTTTGGAGCAGTTAGATACCAATTGGCGTATTCTAACTGTCTATTTTTTTAATATATTTTAGTGGTTTTGATTTATCTATTTGGATATTGTTAAATTTTGGGACAGTTAGATACCAATTGGCGTATTCTAACTGTGTATTTTTTGGCCTAATTTAGTGGTATTCATTTATCTGATTAGTTGTTGTAGAATCTTTGAGCTGTTAGATAGCTTTTGGAGTATTCTAACAGTTTATATTATTTTAACACAAATTTATAATTTTGGGACAGTTAGATACCAATTGGTGTATTCTAACTGTGTATTTTTTGGTCTAATTTAGTGGTATTCATTTATCTGATTAGTTGTTGTAGAATCTTTGAGCAGTTAGATAGCTTTTGGAGTATTCTAACACTCGCGGGGTCCTGAAATGTTCGCAAATAAACAAGATGGTGGTGTTCTGAAGACGCTTCTAAGAACACTCCCGGTGTCCTGGAATGTTCGTAGGGGGTGTCCTGAGGACGCTGTCCGTATTGTTCTCTGTCAAGTTGAATGTGTTCTAAGAACACCCACGGTGTCCTGAAATGTTCGCAAATAAACAAGATGGGGGTGTTCTGAAGACGCTTCTAAGAACACTCGCGGTGTCCGGGGAGTGTTCGTAGAGGGTGTCCTGAAGACGCTGTCCGTATTGTTCTCTGTCAAGTTGAATGTGTCCTAAGAACACTCGCGGTGTCCTGAAATGTTCGCAAATAAACAAAATGGGGGTGTTCTGAAGACGCTTCTAAGTACACTCGCGGTGTCCGGGGAGTGTTCGTAGGGGGTGTCCTGAGGACGCTGTCCGTATTGTTCTCTGTCAAGTTGAATGTGTCCTAAGAACACTCGCGGTGTCCTGAAATGTTCGCAAATAAACAAGATGGTGGTGTTCTGAAGAAGCTTCTAAGAACACTCCCGGTGTCCTGGAATGTTCGTAGAGGGTGTCCTGAGGACGCTGTCCGTATTGTTCTCTGTCAAGTTGAATGTGTTCTAAGAACACCCGCGGTGTCCTGAAATGTTCGCAAATAAACAAAATGGGGGTGTTCTGAAGACGTTTTTGAGAACACTCCCGGTGTCCTGGAATGTTCGTAGGGGGTGTCCTTAGGACGCTGTCCGTATTGTTCGTTGTTAAGTTGAAAGTGTTCTAAGAACTATCGCATTGTTCTGAAATGTTCGTAGGGGGTGTCCTGAAAACGGTGTCGGTATTGTTCGCTGGCAAGTTCAAAGTGTTCTAAGAACACTCACATTGTTCGCGGACATTAAAAGTTTCCCATAGATCATAGTTGAAATGTTTGACTCTATGGATGTGATATGCTATGCTGCGGTGGTTGTTGCCAGGGCATAGAGTCTTGGGTGCATGGCCATTTGGCCATGCAACCCAGACTCTATGCCCTGGCAACAACCACCGCAGCATATCACATTCATATTTGCTTATAACTTTGGGTGAAAAACAAATGTATAAGGAAGAAAGGTATTAGATACTATGGATGTGATATGCTGCTATGGTTGTCCTTATTATTGTATACTTACTGTTTGGTCTAGTAATGGGAGTCCATGTTTTCATTCTGTGATAAAAGAAAATAGCATGTTAGTATTAGTATTTTGTAATGACTTATTACATTGTATAAGCAATATACTTTTTTTTTTCGACCCTCATATTTAGTAGAGTACAAATCAGAGTACTGTGCAATTTGCTCAGTTTCTGTATTTGTTGCTAAAATCATTGGGTCTGTGGGAGAAAAAAAAAATCCATGTTGGATTAAAAAAAAAACCTTTTTCTGTTATGCTACAGTTTATTTGTTTGTTTGTTTTCAATGTTCACTTTTTGTTTCTGGCTAATGCTTTATACTTTGCTTTGTTGTATGTATTTTGGAGCAGTAACAGATTCTTCATTTTTTTTGATATTATAAAATTTTGGAGCAGTTAGATACCAATTGGCGTATTCTAACTGTCTATTTTTTTAATATATTTTAGTGGTTTTGATTTATCTATTTGGATATTGTTAAATTTTGGGACAGTTAGATACCAAGTGGCGTATTCTAACTGTGTATTTTTTGGCCTAATTTAGTGGTATTCATTTATCTGATTAGTTGTTGTAGAATCTTTGAGCTGTTAGATAGCTTTTGGAGTATTCTAACAGTTTATATTATTTTAACACAAATTTATAATTTTGGGACAGTTAGATACCAATTGGCGTATTCTAACTGTGTATTTTTTGGTCTAATTTAGTGGTATTCATTTATCTGATTAGTTGTTGTAGAATCTTTGATCAGATAGATAGCTTTTGGAGTATACTAACAGTTTATATTTTTTTAACACAAATTTACTTAAAGGTTTAAATACAGTTTATTTATCAAATTTTGGTTTTAAGAACATCAAATAAGCGTTTGTAAGATTTGCTGGTAATCTCTGCTTTAGAGTAATGGTACTATCATTACATTCAAACCATCCACATTTCTTTTTTATATATGCAGTGTAGTGCCCTGAATTGGTTGTGGCTCCTGTGTGGTAGATTATACCTATTGTTGTGAAGGTTTTCTTACCAAGTGATATTTGACCATGTGTGAATCCAGTCAGCTTGCAGTTGTTTTTGGTACCATCTGCATTGTAACGTAGAAGCATTAGTATTACGTATTTAGTATGTGTTTGTATTACTAACGTGGAGCGATTATCTGAATTGCAGGTAGAGCATAATCTACCATGGTTTGCATTTTGTACAAGTTGCTGAAATGGAATGGATTCACAATTTGGTATTGATATATATATGAAGCGTTCATTGGGGATTTCTTCTTGTGTCACATTGTTGCAGAGAGTGCATGTATGTTTCCACATGTATGAAATCTGAAAGATTTCATTTATAGGTATGTTTTTGTTTTCCAGTACTTGTAGTAAGTACATTAGAAATTCTTGTGGATCTTCCTGCGAGTTTATAGTGAATTTCACCATTACAGCACAGTAGTCCAATTGTGTTAGCAGGGACATGTAATATACTTCTTTATGTTGAGGAGTCTTCAATGACAATTTGATATGATTAATTAAATTTGGTTTAGTGAGTTTAACTAAGCTGCCTTCACAGTCTGTCACTCTATATTTACCTTTTTTTTATCAGGTTTCATATTATTTTTGTATGTGTAGTTTTGGGCTATTTGGTATAGACACATGTTTTCCAAAGTATTACTTCTGTTTGGGTAGTATGTGTCCAATAAATTGTTTTTTAAAATGGCTTGGCTGTTGGGATCATGTTTGGCTATTGTTTCTATATCTTCATATGATTTTAGAACTCTTTTTCTAGATTTAGCTGGACCAAGACTTAGCCATACGATATTTTCAGATTTACCATACAATGAAGTACCAGTTAAACGATCAGCTGCTTCATAAGATCCACATTCTCTATGGGTGAGCATTTTTATTCCCAAGCTGTATAATTTCTAAGATACTGTTTTATCTGATGACAGGTCATTCCAGAGGTCTTGGAGCTCTGTCTTTTCTGCTTTAGTTAAGTATGCTGTGACAGTAAGTACATTAGAAATTCTTGTGGATCTTCCTGCGAGTTTATAGTGAATTTCACCATTCCAGCACAGTAGTCCAATTGTCGTCTTATTCCAAAAACACTAACAGGGTAATTCATAGAATTTCGCAGAAAAGTGTCGCAAGCGGCTGGCGCAGAGTGTCCGCGTGCGATTGTCTGCGCCAGGCACGTGCGCTAAAACCGATTTCCGCGCACAGCGTATTCATGGATTTTAGGCTCCCAAACCAGCCGTGGCGCAGAGTATCGCAGCGACCCTGCAGCAGCGCCAGTAACGCCCCCAAGAACGCCCTCGCGCAAGGAAAAGCCATCAAAATCGCTAAATCATCGCAAAGGGCTGCGCTAACCCTGGACCAGTTTACAGGGCTGCCAAACAAGGAACGCAAAGCGGGTAACGTGCATATCAGGAGTAAGCGTGAAGTTATACACGCGATTAGCCAGGCTGCCAGGGTACGTGTATTTCAGGGGTGCGCGGGAAGTTCAACACGCGATAGTCCAGGGAACGTGTATTACAGGGGTACGCGGGAAGTTCAACACGCGATTGTCCAGGGAACGTGTATTACAGGGGTACGCGGTAAGTTCAACACGCGATTGTCCAGGGAACGTGTATTACAGGGGTACGCGGGAAGTCTTACATGCGATTAGCCAGGGCACGTGTAATACAGGGGTACGCGTGAAGTTATACACGCGATTAGCCAGGGTACAAGTATTACAGGGGTACGTGGGAATTATCACACGCGATTTGGCTGGGTACGTGTATTACAGGGGTACACGGGAAGTTCTACACGCAAATCGGCTGGGTACGTGTATTACAGGGGTGCGCGGGAATGATCACACGCGGTTTGGCTTGGTACGTGTATTACAGGGGTGCGTGGTAATGATCAGACGCGATTTGGCTTGGTACGTGTATTACAGGGGTGCGTGGGAAGTACTACACGCGATTGGCCAGGGTACGTGTATTACAGGGGTACGTGGGAATTATCACACGCGATTTGGCTGGGTACGTGTATTACAGGGGTACAAGGGAAGTTCTACACGCGATTCGGCTGGGTACGTGTATTACAGGGGTGCGCGGGAATTCTCACATGCGATTTGGCCAGGTACGTGTATTACAGGGGTGTGCGGGAATTATCACACGCAATTAGGCTGGGTGGGTCCTCACAGGTGTTCCCTGTACACCCTCCACGGCCCCAGCAGGCAGCCCACAAAACAGGGGACTACCCTGCACACCTGCTCATGTCCCCCTGCACCCCCAGCCCCCAGCAGTGCAGGGTCACCCTCCACCAGGCCCCCACTCATGTCTCCCACCACCCCCACCCCCCAGCAGTGCAGGGGCACCCTCCACCAGGCCCCCACTCATGTCTCCCACCACCCCCACCCCCCTGCCACCATGGGCAGCCCCCACCAGGCCCCCACTCATGTCCCCCTGCACCCCCACCCCCCAGCAGTGCAGGGTCACCCTCCACCAGGCCCCCACTCATGTCTCCCACCACCCCCACCCCCCAGCAGTGCAGGGTCAACCTCCACCAGGCCCCCACTCATGTCCCCCTGCACCCACACCCCCCAGCAGTGCAGGGTCACCCTCCACCAGGCCCCCACTCATGTCCCCCTGCACCCACACCCCCCAGCAGTGCAGGGTCACCCTCCACCAGGCCCCCACTCATGTCTCCCACCACCCCCACCCCCCAGCAGTGCAGGGTCACCCTCCACCAGGCCCCCACTCATGTCCCCCACCACCCCCACCCCCCAGCAGTGCAGGGTCACCCTCCACCAGGCCCCCACTCATGTCTCCCACCACCCCCACCCCCCTGCCACCATGGGCAGCCCCCACCAGGCCCCCACTCATGTCTCCCACCCCCCCCCACCCCCCAGCAGTGCAGGGTCACCCTCCACCAGGCCCCCACTCATGTCTCCCACCACCCCCACCCCCCTGCCACCATGGGCAGCCCCCACCAGGCCCCCACTCATGTCTCCCACCACCCCCACCCCCCAGCAGTGCAGGGTCACCCTCCACCAGGCCCCCACTCATGTCTCCCACCACCCCCACCCCCCAGCAGTGCAGGGTCACCCTCCACCAGGCCCCCACTCATGTCTCCCACCACCCCCACCCCCCAGCAGTGCAGGGTCACCCTCCACCAGGCCCCCACTCATGTCTCCCACCACCCCCACCCCCCAGCAGTGCAGGGGCACCCTCCACCAGGCCCCCACTCATGTCTCCCACCACCCCCACCCCCCAGCAGTGCAGGGTCACCCTCCACCAGGCCCCCACTCATGTCCCCCTGCACCCCCACCCCCCAGCAGTGCAGGGTCACCCTCCACCAGGCCCCCACTCATGTCTCCCACCACCCCCACCCCCCAGCAGTGCAGGGTCACCCTCCACCAGGCCCCCACTCATGTCTCCCACCACCCCCACCCCCCTGCCACCATGGGCAGCCCCCACCAGGCCCCCACTCATGTCTCCCACCACCCCCACCCCCCAGCAGTGCAGGGTCAACCTCCACCAGGCCCCCACTCATGTCCCCCTGCACCCCCACCCCCCAGCAGTGCAGGGTCACCCTCCACCAGGCCCCCACTCATGTCTCCCACCACCCCCACCCCCCAGCAGTGCAGGGTCAACCTCCACCAGGCCCCCACTCATGTCCCCCTGCACCCCCACCCCCCAGCAGTGCAGGGTCACCCTCCACCAGGCCCCCACTCATGTCCCCCTGCACCCCACCCCCCAGCAGTGCAGGGTCACCCTCCACCAGGCCCCCACTCATGTCTCCCACCACCCCCACCCCCCAGCAGTGCAGGGTCACCCTCCACCAGGCCCCCACTCATGTCTCCCACCACCCCCACCCCCCAGCAGTGCAGGGTCACCCTCCACCAGGCCCCCACTCATGTCTCCCACCACCCCCACCCCCCAGCAGTGCAGGGTCACCCTCCACCAGGCCCCCACTCATGTCTCCCACCACCCCCACCCCCCAGCAGTGCAGGGTCACCCTCCACCAGGCCCCCACTCATGTCTCCCACCACCCCCACCCCCCAGCAGTGCAGGGGCACCCTCCACCAGGCCCCCACTCATGTCTCCCACCACCCCCACCCCCCAGCAGTGCAGGGTCACCCTCCACCAGGCCCCCACTCATGTCCCCCTGCACTCCCACCCCCCAGCAGTGCAGGGTCACCCTCCACCAGGCCCCCACTCATGTCTCCCACCACCCCCACCCCCCAGCAGTGCAGGGTCAACCTCCACCAGGCCCCCACTCATGTCCCCCTGCACCCCCACCCCCCAGCAGTGCAGGGTCACCCTCCACCAGGCCCCCACTCATGTCCCCCACCACCCCCACCCCCCAGCAGTGCAGGGTCACCCTCCACCAGGCCCCCACTCATGTCTCCCACCACCCCCACCCCCCTGCCACCATGGGCAGCCCCCACCAGGCCCCCACTCATGTCTCCCACCACCCCCACCCCCCAGCAGTGCAGGGTCACCCTCAACCAGGCCCCCACTCATGTCTCCCACCACCCCCACCCCCCTGCCAACATGTGCAGCCCCCACCAGGTCCTCACAATCCCCAATCATGTGCGTAATGGTCAGCCTCCACAGCCAAAAAGCCCTACCAAGTAACCCATTCACCCACATGGAAATGAAAACACATGTTACACCCCCAATGTTCATGAAGCAAATGAACCCATGTCCGTCACACACAGATTTTCAAATTGAATGGGAAAACACACAACATGACATGCATGAAACCAATGAGATGAAACCACACAGTGAACAATGGAAAAAAAAATGTATTGGACAAAAATACGAATGGTAAAGAAAGAAAAATAACTACAATGTAAATGTGAAAAAATAAGCTGCATGTCCGCATAAAAACACAAAAGTAGAAAATCAAATCCATAAAATTTTGTCCAAAGTGAAATGTAAAAACTCTCCATGCAACAAAGAACTATGTACAAAAATAACAAGGGTCCATCATCACAACTGAACTAAGGAAACCTCCTAAAAAACCTAATTAAATATCAACTATATACAAAAAGTGGAGCAGTGTCCGTCGACTCCAAATCATAAGAAAAAACAAAGGAAACCTAAAACTAAAGAACTATATACAAAGGCGGCGGGCAAGTCCAGCGGCTCACTCCGTGGTGTTCCAGGCCAGGGCATCATCGAACTCCTGTTCGATGTCCCGGAGGCGGTCCAGTTCCATGGCCCCGAGGGTCCGCAGGGACGACGCCGTGTCCTCCTCCAACCCCCTGCGGATTGCCTCGAGGCACTCGGCCCGCCTCAGGGACCTCCGCATGGAGTTCTCCGCCCTGACCATTGTGAGCCGCGCCTCTTCCGCCCGCCGCCGCTCCGCACCTATGGCGTGGCCCAACCGCTGCCACACGGAAGACACTCTCTGTCCTGGGTCCTCCTGCCCTCCGGCCGATGCCTGCCCCTCCGATGTCGAAGGCCCCGAGCCTTCATGGCTCCCACCATGTTGCTGCTGCTGCTCTGCCTCTGCCCGTGCACTGCCTCCTGCTGCCTGCACATCCTCTGCCGGCTGTGGTGCAGTTGTTGATGTGGCCACCCCTGCTGGACGTCCGACTCCCGACTGTGGCAGGGATGCCTCCTCCACCAGCCTGGCCGCACTGTCAGAGGCAGCTCCACAGGGCACCCAGGTGACTGATGGGTGGGAAGATGGCACAGAGGATGACTGGCGCGTAGGGGGTCCAGTTGAGGAGGGGGTCGGAACAAGCCCCATCAGACGGAGGAATCCGGTCTGGGTGACCTGTCCCAGCAGGCTGACGTGGTCAACGAGCCATTCGAGATGACGTGCAGTCTCTCCATGAAAAGACTGCAGGTCACCTCGCATGGCCCGTTGACGCAACGCCACACCAGCCAGGACAGGCTCAACCCGGACCTGGATAGCCACGTCCGCAGGCAGAGGAAGGCCAATTGACGTCAGCTCATCCCCTGCCTGGAAACAGGTCTGGACGTAGGCATCCCTGCTGGTGCAAGATGATGCAGGGACAGGATCGGGGACAGGATTGCACACAGGCACCTCCGCGGCGGCCTGTGCTGCCTCCTGTCCCTGGTCCTGGACTGCACCACTAGCACCAGTGGGATCCCCACCTCCAGACCCCGTCTCTGGTGCTTGCACGGCCTCCTCCTCCACCAGACCCCCCACCAACCTGGATGACTCCGTGCCATCTTCCCCTGTTGGGCCCTGTGGGGTCCCAGCTGCCCCTTCTGCTGCCGAGGAGTCCAACTCCAACCTCCGCCTCTTGGACCTCCCCCCGGCAGCTGCGGCCTGGGACGCGGCACCGGACTCCTCACTCCCCGACGAGATGACAACACGGGAGGGGAGCCGGGCCTTGCGTCTCCGGCTGGCGGTCGGATCCCCGCCGCTGTGCTCCACAGCACCTTCTCCGCCCTCTTCATCAGTTGACGCTGCAGACAGGGAGAAACAAAACACAGGCATCAGGGCACTGTACAATGGACACATACACACATGACAGTTGCACATGAGTGGCATTGGCAAACCTCAGACATGTCATCACAATCCCCAACACACATGTCATTGCAACTCGCACACATGAGCCATACCACAGCCATATCGCAACTGCCACCACCATCCATACACATACAACAGCATGAGCAGCCAAAGGTGACCCAGACATCACATGCAACACAGGAAGTGCACCACACATGTACACACACCACCACACTTGCATGCATGTGTACACCTCTGCCAAGTGTCGCACTGTTCAGACGGGCATCCATGTCACATCTGCCAATCAGGCTTACACATACCGCAGTCACATGCATCCATGTTGCATCACTGTTGCACCCTTGTCAAATACACACACATGCACATGTACACAGTGCTCATACATGCAGCCCAATACAACATACATGCGTGACATCACGGACATGTCTACTTACATACACATACATACAAACATGTGTGCACGCACAACTGCATTTGCCATGCAAGCCTACACACACAAGCACCATCCATGTCTCACACATTACAGCCCTCGCATGTGTCAGCCCCACGGCCATGTACACCCCCACCCATACTCGACCCCATACAAACAGATGTGCAACCTGCACAATACCGAATAATCACCACACGCACTGCTCACAATCAGGATGCATGTACACTCACCGCTCGACTCCAGACGGGTCTGCTTCTCCAGGACCTGGACGTGGAGCGCTGGGGATATGCGTTCCAGGACCCCCATCTGTTCTTCCGACAAGTGGCCCCGGCGCCCCTTGGCATTCGCTGCCTTCAAGAGGCGCCGGGCCTTGTTCAGGGTCCTGGACCTGAAGTCCTCCCAGCGCTTCCTGACATGTTGTAAGTCCCGGACTGCCACCCCCTCCGCGTTGATGGCAGTCACGATGTCAGTCCAGATCCGAGTCCGTCCTTCCTTGTCGGCGCGGGAACTTCCGAAGAGGGCATCATACTGCCCCAGGACTTGCTCCACCAGGACACCAACTTCGGTGGCACTGAAGCTGGTGCCCCTCTGCCTCTCTGGCCGGGGGTTGTCAGTGGTCACAGATGGTGTTTGCCCCGACATGACAACCCCAGTGGCAGGAGTGGGTGGGCAACTGGGTCCTGGGGCTGGGCTGTGGAGCGATGGAATTCCAGTCGGGAGTCTTCGGTACCAGCAGGGGTGGTCACAGCAACAGCACCCCTGGCTGATGTGCAGGCAGCAAATGGCAGTGCACGTGGGCAGCAGGCAGTCAGGCAGCAGCAGATGGCAGGTGGGAGCGTGCTCGGGGCTCTGGGGGGCAGTAGTTCGGCCTTCTGGGCAGGAGCGTGGTCTTCCGTGTGCTTACGCGTGGCCAGCTTGGTACGGAGTGATTTGGCACGTGCAAATCCTGCACGTCAGCGTGAAAATCGAGGAAAGGCCCTTAGCGCGTAAGCGCGTCAGCACGCATACGCGATTCTATTGGACCAAAGGCCCTCAGCGCGTAAGCGCGTCTGTGACGTGAGCCGCACGGGTGTTTCCCACACAGCACGTGATGACAGAGCACACGTGGAAAGACTGCACGTCAGAGTCTCATCGCGTGTGATTGGTGGAAATGGCCCTACACGCAGAAGTGACAAAGCGTGTAATTGGTGGAAATGGCCCCACACGCAGAAGTGACAAAGCGTGTAATTGGAGGAAATGTCCCTACACGCAGAAGTGACAAAGCGTGTAATTGGTGGAAATGGCCCTAGCGCGTACACGCCGCGTAACTGACGCTGGACGTGTGGGCCTGTATAAAAGGTACGCGTAGAACACCACTTCCTTGTACGTGCTTTTCGTGGAGAGCGAGTGGGTGAATTCTGTACTTCTTGTCGTTTCACACGCGATTTACTTCACGGTGTTTCAAGTTCGTATTCCCTGTTACCTCTGACAGCTTTTTCTCTTCTTTCGCTTTTACTGGTTTACCTGGGCCTGTTCCCTCAAACAGTGTTCCCTTCTACTGTTGTCCTGTCTCCTCAGACAGCGTACAAATCTTCTTTTGGCGGGGGTGTTGCCAACCAAACGTGCTCCTTTTACACGCTCGTTTACCAGGCAGACGGTGAGTCACGCACGTATCTAACATCAGTGCTTGCCCCGTGTGTAGCCTACCCCTTCAGAGGTCATTCTAGGCTGCGTGTGACACGCATACGTTCATTCTTGTGTTTCTGGGTGCCACAGCGTAGTGCAGGTTTTTCTTTCTGCACACGTGGTCTAGGAGGGGTTGCGTGCACGTCATCTCCCTTTTTTGGGCCTCCTGTGCGTTGCGTGACCCGTCATCTTTCCCCAGGGGTTACATTCAGCCTTGCTAGAGCACTAGGGTACAATTACCATCTGGTACCCAACCCCTTTGACCCCCAATTGCCCAGGACAATAGTCTACATCCACTCCCATACGCACATTAACATCAGTGCCATGGCTGGGAGGCGAGGATTCCGTAAGGGTGGCAAAGGTGGAAGAGCCACAAGTGGTGGCCGTGGTGGATCCGGTAGGGGACGTGGTCGTAACTTGCAGGGTGAGCCTGTCCCCCCATGTGTGGAGGACCAGTCACGGGCACCCATAATCCCCCCCCCTCCCATTGAGGCTGATGTGGCTGACACCATCCATGCTCAGCCCTTGTTGGACCAGCCCATTGTGGCACCAGACCTGGCTGACTCCATGGCTGACTTCCAGGTCAGCAGGGCTACGACACGTGCGCTGGTGCACGTTGATGCCATCATGCCACGTGGATCTGGGGCAGCAAGGTCATCTGCTGCACCAAGGAGGCAGGGCGGAGAGGCTGCAGGGGCAGCTGCGGCTCCATCCACCCCAGCCCTCACACACCCAGCCAGGACAGTGTCGGTCCTAGTCCATGCTGCTGACATTCCCCCTGACACCATCCCACTAGAGCCAATGCCTGCACCAACTCCCATGCTGAGTGTGCAATCCCACACTCCTGATACAGAGTCCACCAGGGCTCCTGCCCCTAGTGTCCAGAGCGGCGCAGGACACTCAGGATCACCACCACCTTCCAAGCGGAAGAGGAAGAGTGCTCGTCCGGCACAGGCTGATGCCCCAGACACGGCTACACAGTCCGGCCCGTCCAGGAAGCCCAGCTTCACGGATGACGAACTGAATGCACTTGTCGAGTATGTGTCCGGACATGACAACGAGATGGTCATTGTTGCAGGATCCAAGACCACACCTACACAACGCCAGGCACACTGGCAGACCGTTGCGGACATCGTAAGTGCCCTTGGAATCGTGAGGCGCACAGCCAATGATTGCTATAAGCGCTGGAATGACCTAAAGCGCAGGGCAAAGAGTAAGCTGGCCTCAAGTCATGCCGCAACTCTAGTGACTGGAGGTGGGTCTCCAGTAGTAGACATGGAACTCACTCCACATGAGTCAGTCGCTGGGACCTACGTCACGAAGGAACAGATCCAAGGCGTGGGAGATCTGGCTGATTACGAGGCATTGTCCGGTGAGTGCACATGCATGTGTGTGTCATCCATGTGCATGGTGTGTGTGTGAGGGCTTCTGTTTGTGTGCCAGGTGAGAGTGTGTGCGCCTGAGTCGTATGGGTCAGCCATGTGCTTCATGCAATACTTCCTGCGCAGCTGCATTTGGCCATAGCAGTATCCCTTCTGCCAACAGTAGACATCTAGCCCAACTGCACGCCAGTTGCCCTTGAAGTGTCACCTTGCCACAACATATTTGCTTATTTTTCACTGTTCATTCAGTCAGTTTGTTTGCATTCCACCACTTTCACTAGGCATGTCGCTGTCCACTAGTCACATGTCTGACATGGGTATGGTAAAGTGGAGTGACTTTGTTACCTGGATATCATTTGTACACACATGTCCCTGTGCAATTGGACCATTTCAGACTGGCAGCTCCAGGTGAAAAATCTGACCTGTTAGAATTAGAAAAGCAATTACATGCGGGAACTGGACTGAATGAATAGGTGCTGCCCTCCTCTCTATCTTCACTCAATAGCAATGGTACATGCCATCTGTGTGATGGCATGTGTGTTTCACCTGGCAATCACAGGCCAATGTGTGATGCCACTGCCAGGCAGCATGCAGAAAATGTGTTCATCTTCCATCTTGGTGTCATCAGTGTGTGCCATTTGCCTGCACTTCATACGCAGTGAGGGTGCATGCATGGGAGGGTTTCAGTCATGTGGGACATGTGTCAATCAAGTACTGGTTCTCTTGCTTCTCAGCCCTCATTGTGTGCCATGGTGCTAATGCCTGTTTCCATTTCTTTGTTTTCATGTCTTTGCAGGGGAAGACGCACCTGATACTGCTGGGGTTGTGGAGATGGTGCAGACCCAGGAGGGGTCCGAGGGCCGACCAACCACCAGTGAGGGACGTGGTGTGGTGGTGGGGGAGAACCCACAAGTGCTGCAGGTCGTGCTCTCAAGGGGTGTCTCTGGCTGCACCTCCCCCGAGCTGTACTCAGGTGTTGATTCGGATGAGACCTACGTGCCGTCGCAGGTGAGTGTTCCAGGGAGGGATTCTGTTCTGTCTCACCCACCTGCACCAGGGTCAGAACCCTCCATGGGGATGTCAGTGTTGGCAGCTACGCCTTCGGTGGTTACGGATGCAGGGTCACACTCCGCGACATCTGATCCTGTTCCTGGGCCAGCAGATCAGAGGGGGAATGCAGTCCTGCAGCCTCAGGCAGTGCCGGCACAGCAAGGCTCAGTTCGCCTTGCCCCAGACAGGTGTGGTGCCCGCCGACGTGGTGGCCGTACGCCACCCGGCAATACCGCATGGGAGCAATCCATTTACGGTATGGCAACCCAACAGGCTGCATCATCCGAGATGATGGCTCAGGCCATGGATAGGGTGGCCACTTCCATTGTCCCCCCAGAAAGGCTGATGGAGCGACTAGAGCAGGCAACCGACTCCATCTGCCAGTCACACAGGGAGGACATGTTGGGGTCCAACAGGGACAGGCGGGCGGCACTGGCGACTCTGCAGGAGGCCATCTCCATTGAGTCCCAGGGCCACAGGGAAGCCCTGAGGCAGGAGCTCCTTCACCTCAGGACGACTCTTGTTGAGCTTGAGGCTTCAACACACCAAAGGACAGAACAGCAGCTGGAGCGTCTCACCCGTACGCTCTCAGCTGAGATGCAGGCAACGAGGGCGGAGGTCCGGGCATCCCGTGAGTTGTTGCATGGGGACCTCCGCACACTCATCCTCCAGAACTAGACCTACCACACCCGCATGCTTGCAGCCATGGAGGAGCAGACTAGGGCCTTGCGTGGGCTGCCTCCCATAGTGCAACCACCTCCGGATGCAGCTGCACAGGGTGATAATAGCGACAGCAGTGATACTCCCACAATAGGGTAGCCGTGTGGGCCATGAGCCCATGGAGGTGTTTTATCTTCCCAGGATCCACGCAGGTGGGTTCTGGTGTGCATCCTGTCCTCGGACCTCCTGGTTGGCCTCCCCAACCCCCCCGGGCCCATCAATGGCCATTTTTGATTGTTTCTTATTTTTATTTTTATTTTGATTTCTTTTATTCCCAATTTTTTTGGGACGATCTGTTGGCTTCCGTGGTTCCTGTGGGCATACGCTGCATTGTGGCTGGGCACATGCAGGCTTGTAATGTATTTGGTTCAGATGCTTGGGTTTGAGTCACACACACCCCTCCTGCTTCCCGTTTCCATGGGCTTGCAAAGGGTGTGCCCAAGTGACAGTGAATTACACAGTGACGTTGGACTCCCATGAGCTGTGTGGGCAGTCTGTAGTCAATACTGTGTATACATTCCTAGTGCATATTGCTGTTGTGTTGTACACTGCATGTTGCATTGATGTGTAACTCTTCTTCTGTGTCTACCTCCCAATTTGCAGGTCCCTTCCTCATGTCCACACAAGGACCTCTAGTCTGGAGATGGGGTCCATGTTGGCAGCAGTGCACCTACAACTCTACATGGCGCCAACACTGCACAGTTGGTAGTGGTGGGAGACATGAGTGGGGGCCTGGTGGAGGGTGACCCTGGTGGCTGGGGGGTGGGGGTGGTGGGTGACATGAGTGGGGGCCTGGTGGAGGGTGCCCCTGGTGGCTGGGGTGTGGGGGTGGTGGGAGACATGAGTGGGGGCCTGGTGGAGGGCGCCCCTGGTGGCTGGGGTGTGGGGGTGGTGGGAGACATGAGTGGGGGCCTGGTGGAGGGTGCCCCTGGTGGCTGGGGGGTGGGGGTGGTGAGAGACATGAGTGGGGGCCTGGTGGAGGGTGCCCCTGGTGGCTGGGGTGTGGGGGTGGTGGGAGATATGAGTGGGGGCCTGCTGGCAGGTGCCCCACAGTGCGGGGGGTGGGGTTGTGGGTGACATGAGTGGGGGCCTGGTGGAGGCTGCCCCTGCACTGCTGGGGTGTGGGGGTGGTGGGAGACATGAGTGGGGGCCTGGTGGAGGGTGCCCCTGGTGGCTGGGGTGTGGGGGTGGTGGGAGACATGAGTGGGGGCCTGGTTGACGGTGCCCCTGCACTGCTGGGGTGTGGGGGTGGTGGGAGACATGAGTGTGGGCCTGGTGGAGGGTGCCCCTGGTGGCTGGGGTGTGGGGGTGGTGGGAGACATGAGTGGGGGCCTGGTGGAGAGTGCCCCTGGTGGCTGGGGGGTGGGGGTGGTGGGAGACATGAGTGGGGGCCTGGTGGAGGGTGCCCCTGCTATGCTGGGGTGTGGGGGTGGTGGGAGACATGAGTGGGGGCCTGGTGGAGGGTGCCCCTGCACTGCTGGGGTGTGGGGGTGGTGGGAGACATGAGTGGGGGCCTGGTTGACGGTGCCCCTGCACTGCTGGGGTGTGGGGGTGGTGGGAGACATGAGTGGGGGCCTGGTGGAGGGTGCCCCTGGTGGCTGGGGTGTGGGGGTGGTGGGAGACATGAGTGGGGGCCTGGTTGACGGTGCCCCTGCACTGCTGGGGTGTGGGGGTGGTGGGAGACATGAGTGGGGGCCTGGTGGCGGGTGCCCCTGGTGGCTGGGGTGTGGGGGTGGTGGGAGACATGAGTGGGGGCCTGGTGGAGGGTGCCCCTGGTGGCTGGGGTGTGGGGGTGGTGGGAGACATGAGTGGGGGCCTGGTTGACGGTGCCCCTGCACTGCTGGGGTGTGGGGGTGGTGGGAGACATGAGTGGGGGCCTGGTGGAGGGTGCCCCTGGTGGCTGGGGTGTGGGGGTGGTGGGAGACATGAGTGGGGGCCTGGTGGAGGGTGCCCCTGGTGGCTGGGGGGTGGGGGTGGTGGGAGACATGAGTGGGGGCCTGGTGGAGGGTGCCCCTGGTGGCTGGGGTGTGGGGGTGGTGGGAGACATGGATGGGGGCCTGGTTGACGGTGCCCCTGCACTGCTGGGGTGTGGGGGTGGTGGGAGACATGAGTGGGGGCCTGGTGGAGGGTGCCCCTGGTGGCTGGGGTGTGGGGGTGGTGGGAGACATGAGTGGGGGCCTGGTGGAGGGTGCCCCTGGTGGCTGGGGTGTGGGGGTGGTGGGAGACATGAGTGGGGGCCTGGTTGACGGTGCCCCTGCACTGCTGGGGTGTGGGGGTGGTGGGAGACATGAGTGGGGGCCTGGTGGAGGGTGCCCCTGGTGGCTGGGGTGTGGGGGTGGTGGGAGACATGAGTGGGGGCCTGGTGGAGGGTGCCCCTGGTGGCTGGGGGGTGGGGGTGGTGGGAGACATGAGTGGGGGCCTGGTGGAGGGTGCCCCTGGTGGCTGGGGTGTGGGGGTGGTGGGAGACATGAGTTGGACATGGGTGGGGGCCTGCTGGCAGGTGCCCCACAGTGCTGGGGGGTGGGGGTGCAAGGGGACATGAGTTGGTGTTCATTAGTTCAAGGAGACATGTGCCTTTGCTGGGGGGCATGCCCATGTTGGGTGGGCTGCCTGCGGGACATGACCAGGGATGCAGGGTAGTCCCCTGTGGTGTGGGCTGCCTGCAGGGGCCGAGGAGGGTGTACAGGGTACACCTGGGAGGACCCACACTGTCAAATCACATGTGGAACTTCCCGCGCACCCCTGAAATACACGCGCCCAGGCTATTCGCGTGTGGAACTTCCCGCGCACCCCTGAAATACATGCGCCCAGGCTATTCGCGTGTGGAACTTCCCGCGCACCCCTGAAATACACGCACCCAGGCTATTCGCGTGTGGTACTCCCCACGCACCCCTGAAATACACGCGCACCCAGGCTATTCGCGTGTGGAACTTCCCGCGCACCCCTGAAATACACGTAGCCCGCTACCCCAGGCCCGATCGCGTGAGGAACTTCACGCGAACCCCTGTAATACACGTAGCCCGCTCCCCCAGGCCCGATCGCGTGTGAAACTTCACGCGAACCCCTGAAATACACGTAGCACGCTCCCCCAGGCCCGATCGCGTGAGGGACTTCACGCGAACCCCTGTAATACACGTAGCCCGCTCCCCCAGGCCCGATCGCGTGTGAAACTTCACGTGAACCCCTGAAATACACGTAGCCCGCTCCCCCAGGCCCGATCGCGTGTGAAACTTCACGTGAACCCCTGAAATACACGTAGCCCGCTCCCCCAGGCCCGATCGCGTGAATAACTTCACGCGAACCCCTGTGATGCACGTACCCTGCTGAAATCGCGTGTTAGACTTCCCGCGCACCCCGGTATGCACGCACACGTATTTTTTGTCAGCGGGTGTCCGTGTTTGTGGGTACCCCTTTGCACGTCATTTTTCCTGGAGGGCCACAGTATGGGACATTCATCATGGCAGTATATAGGTGCTATTTGTTGGCGCACCTTTTGGCGCACATTTCTTACAGCCGCAGAGACGCTACCGCCTGCTTTCTTGTGGCGGTCGTGTTTGTGCCTGTGCGCTGGTTTGAGCGTGCGCTTTTTTCCCCTATTCTATTCCATGAATACGTGTTGTAGGCGAGCGTGTGGGCGTTCCGCGCACTTGTGCCCTGTACTTCCCCCGTGACGCCCACGTTTTGGCAAGTTGTTCCCCATTCCGAGTGTTACGCCCGTGTTCCGCCTACTTTTGTTGCGTGCGCCGCGCTATGTGCGAATTTCGCTGTGGCCTGTGCGATTTTCGCTGTGACCTGGCGCACGCTGTTAGATGGTCTGTGCGCCAACGTGCGCCGCGCACTTTTTTATCGCACATACGCTGGTTTTCTCGCGCACGGCCTTCCATGAATCGACGTGCGCTGCTTTTCGTGCGATTTTCGCAATTGCACTGCGATTTTCGCTATTCCACTGCGATTCGCACGTTTTTGCCCACTTGCGCCGCGCTAATTATTCCATGAATAAATGTGTTGTCAGTATTGTTTGCTGCATTTCTGTGAAGTACTAACATTTGCAAACACAATGGGTCTGTACTGTGTAAGTAAATGTGTCAACAATTGGTGGTAATTGAAATAGAATATTCATTGCTACGTTTGCATAGCAGCTTACACCAACTATATTTGAGAATTTAAATGGTCCAGGTAGTTCTGTATCTAACTGCTTTTTTTGGAGTTTGTCTTGCTTCTTTAAAGAAGTACCTGGTTTACTTTCTCTAATTGATTCTTTTTTGTTTGTGTTACTTGATGAAGTATTAGTTTCTTTTACTCTCTTTGGAGGATTTGCAGTGACGTCCTGTTGCATTTCTGTTTGATTTAGTTTTCTTTTACAACGTTTTAGTTTTTGTGGAACAGAATATGTGTTAAGATGGGGAGTGTATAGTGAGCGAAGTATATTATATTCTAAAATGCAAGGAATATCAGCGTTTACTTGCATCAAAGTTGATTAGAAATAGACTGTCAAGTGTACGTAAGCGTGATAGAGCTACGTAGCTCATGCCTTCTTTAAAGACTGTTTTACCAATATCTATCATTGCTTTGTCTAGGGTAAGACCTTGTGATTTATGAATCGTGACAGCGTATGCAAGAGTTAGAGAAAATTGTTCTCTGCGTACATACATATCTTTGAAGAGAAGGAATCTAGCTGTTGAGCGTCCTATCCGTTTTACTTCTGAAAGTTTGTCAAAGAGTATATTGACAAACTGAATTTTGTTGTCACGTGGGCATGTTTGAAAGCCAACAACTGTACCCAGTGCTCCATTAACTAGTCCTTGGTCCACGTCAAGGTTACGTTTAAGCATTACTCTGCAATTTAAGGATAATTTTAACATCTTTTCTAAGCCTGCTGTGTTTGAGATTGATTTTTCTAAATTATTTAGTCTTGTTGTGGCTCGGTCACACATGGGTAGTGTCATACCATGTACATCTAGTTTGTCTGTGGCGCTAATTTCCATTATTGGTTGCATTTCTTTACTTAACATTATTTCATTGAATTTGAGACAGCTTGCAAGAGTTGGCATTAAGGCAATACAATTGACATTTTTGTGGGCTAATTGTTCCATAACATCTGTAGCACATGCATTATCGCCAAAAAGTGCATTAATGTGCCGGGTTTTCAATGTTGCTTCTGCTTCTTTAGAAAGTATACCAACTCTCAAACTTTTTAAAATGTTGGCATAAGTTAAATCTGCAGATTGGCGCATGTTTTCTGTTAATTCTCTGTATTGGAAATGTTGCCAAAGGTTGACATTTCCAATGCTGCCAACAGTTTTACGGCAGAGTTTGTGCCCTAATGTTTTAAAAATAGGTTCACCTTTTACTGGTGTTAATTGAAGCAGATCTCCAAAAACAATAATGTGTTTTCCTGCAAAGAGCTCTTCATAGTCTGTTTTGAGTACTTCTTGTAATCTGAGGTGAATCAAAGCTAACATCAGGTTGGAGACCATGCTCACTTCATCTATTAGTAGCATTTTCATTTGTTTCAATACTCTGCGTAATTCCATTGCAGCTTCTGCAGAAAGTTTGTAATAGTCTAATTTGTTCTGGTGTTCTACTGGTAATAGTAGTAATTGGTGTAATGTAACACCACCTATGTTGTAGGCAGCTAAACCTGTGGGGGCAGTGACAACAGCTGACAGTTTGTTGTTTGTCAATTGTTGAAGGAACTTACTAATGATTTTGATTAGGAATGTTTTGCCAGAACCAGCTTCACCACTGACGTACAGTAGTATAGGTTTATAATTATGGCAAGAACATTCTTTATTTTCATGTTTTACACCATGTGCAATTTGTTTTTTTACTTCTTGAAAAATGCTACTTTGCTCATTGTTTAGTTTTGATTGTAGTATAGTTAAGTCTTCCTTATCTTCATACTGACACATGGTGTTTTCTACTTCTATCATAGCTAATTCTGCCTCATTTGTTATTAGTGGTTCTGCCAGTGGTTCTTAGCTTCCTGTTACAGAAGGTTGACTACTGTCAGGAGTATCCTTATCTAGTTGGGCTTGGAGTTCTTCTTCGTGTTGCTGTTCATTGTGCAACATTGTTTTGTACTGTGTAAAGTTTACATCAGTTATAGTGCTTTCATTTGCTTTGAAAGCATCCTCATATGAGTCATAGTTATCTTGTAATTGTTCTTTTTTTCTCCATGGTTTAAAGAGTGTTAGCAGGGACATGTAATATACTTCTTTATGTTGAGGAGTCTTCAATGACAATTTGATATGATTAATTAAATTTGGTTTAGTGAGTTTAACTAAGCTGCCTTCACAGTCTGTCACTCTATATTTACCTTTTTTTTTATCAGGTTTCATATTATTTTTGTATGTGTAGTTTTGGGCTATTTGGTATAGACACATGTTTTCCAAAGTATTACTTCTGTTTGGGTAGTATGTGTCCAATAAATTGTTTTTAAAATGGCTTGGCTGTTGGGATCATGTTTGGCTATTGTTTCTATATCTTCATATGATTTTAGAACTCTTTTTCTAGATTTAGCTGGACCAAGACTTAGCCATACGATATTTTCAGATTTACCATACAATGAAGTACCAGTTAAACGATCAGCTGCTTCATAAGATCCACATTCTCTATGGGTGAGCATTTTTATTCCCAAGCTGTATAATTTCTGAGATACTGTTTTATCTGATGACAGGTCATTCCAGAGGTCTTGGAGCTCTGTCTTTTCTGCTTTAGTTAAGTATGCTGTGACATATCGTGCAACTGCAGTAGAATTGTCTGCAATGTACTGCACATCTATGTTTGCATTCCATAAGTGGGCAATGATTGCATTATAATCATTGATATATGTTTCTTCTTTTCTTTTTATGTAATATGTATTTTTAGGTGACTTACCTTTAACACTATGTATAACTGAAGACATGAGGTTGTTTACTTGACCTGTATTTGTAACTGGTCTAGGGAAACCAAATCGGCATTTGGTGTAGAATTTGCCTTTGTTTTTGTATTTGCGACGACAATATTTTCCACATTTGTGTCTTTGAAATTGTAAAATTTGTGCATGAAGATCACTATTTGTGACTTATGATGGAATTTCACAAGTGACATATTTTACAATAAACTGTAAAACAGTGGCATCACTGTCTTGACCAAATTTAGGAGCATCTTTAATCCATAAAAGCATGTGGATATGTGGTGCTCCTCTGGCTTGGTATTCTTTTCTCCAAAAGAAGTGTTGCACTTCTCCAAGGGGAGGAACAGTTTTATTACAAATAAAATGTAGCATAGCAATGAAGCGATGGTGAAAATATCTTGAAACATTAACAGGATCCAAAGAACAAAGTTCTCCAGGTGTTAGAATATCTATGTTTGTTTTGTTTTTATTTGATATGCGTAGGAAATCATGTAAATCATCCCATGCATATTCTGCACAACTTAATGTAACAAACCAAGTGGGTGGGCCAAGGTTTCTGATCATACAACGTACATCTCCATGACGTCGAAACCAGTACTCTTTAGTACCACGCATATTTGCTAATAGATTTGTAATATTTGATTGTAAAACCTCATCCTTTTGTTGCACTTTCTCTAATAATTGTGTAGCTGTCATATTTTGAAAGTGAGATCCTGATTTTAATATGTGTGCAACTCCGTAACATAAAGAGTAGGTGGAATATGTATTCCACATTTTGTCTAAATCTGGGATCTTCAGAATACATCCGTAATGAGCGGTATTCTGAAGCTGATATTTGAATAGGTCTATCATCATACCTTCCTCCTTTGCCAGTAGGAAAGAGTAGAGGAAAAGCACGTGCTTTTGTTCTTTTTTCCCATATACTGATTGGCAATCCTTTTGTTTGACGCATTTGGTAAGTTTCCAGTACATCTTGTATGGTGTCATTACAGTGCAAAGGATGAATTGTATAATGGTCTAAAGTATTTGATATTGTAGCAGGATCTAGTAGCTCAAATTGACCAGCTTCTTGTGTTTCTTGAATTATTTCAGTTGTATCTTTCAAGTTTTCTTCAATATTAATTTCTTTATAATATTTATTATTCTCTTTAAGATATTGGAAGGCTTGTCTAACTTTATATAAATCTACCAGCTGTTGCCATATTTTTTTGTCTTTTGTAGGTACTCCATTTACCAATATAATTAAAGATTACTGCATTGGACGTTGCACTCCTAGAGTATGCACATTTTCTTTTAGATTTAATGGTAAATAAACTACTTTTCCACGAATGCCTTTTACCAATTCAGAGGGAGGTAATTTTGCTGTTTTTGGTTGAAGGCGTATTATTGCTTGAAATGGGTGTACTGTTTGAATTATGATGCTCTCATATAAATTAAGTTGTTGTAGAGGTTTTGGTACTGGGTATAATTCCAAATTATTTGTGATAGAACGTGAAGGAGTTTGGTTGTTGTCAAGTTTTGTAGTGCAATAACTGCAAAGTATTAAGGGCTCAGTTATTTCATATTTGTTTTCTGCTACAAGGTAGAGAGCTAATTCAAACCATTTAGGGGGTAATTCATAGAATCTAGCGCACAAGTGGCGCACGCGGCTGGCGCACAGTGTCCGCGTGCGAATCCCTGCGCCAGCCGCGTGCGCTAAAATCCATTTCCGCGCACAGCGTATTCATGGATTCCAGCCACCAAAACCAGCCGTGGCACACAGTGGCGCAGCGACCCTGCAACAGCGCCAGTTACGCCCCCAAGAACGCCTCTCGCGCAGGGAAAAGCCATCAAAATCCCCAATCCAGCGCAAAGGGCTGCGCTAACCCTGTACCAGCACGGCAAGCGGGCTACGTGTATCACTGGGGTGTGCGGGAAGTACCTCACGTGATTGGCCCCATGCGAGCAGGGTACACGTATTTCAGGGGTACGCGGGAAGTTCCACACGCGATTCCAGCAGGGTACGTGTATTTCAGGGGTGCGCGGGAAGTTACACACTCGATTGAGCGGGGTACGTGTATTTCGGGGGTGCGCGGGAAGTTACACACGCGATTGAGCGGGGTACGTGCATATCAGGGGTGCGCGGAAAGTATCACACGCGATTCCATCAGGGTACGTGTATTACAGGGGTGCGCGGGAAGTTCCACACGTGAATGTCCAGGCTACGTGTATTTCAGGGGTGCGCGGGAAGTTCCACACGCGATTCCAGCAGGGTACGTGTATTTCGGGGGTGCGCGGGAAGTTCCACACGCGATTCCATCAGGGTACGTGTATTACAGGGGTGCGCGGGAAGTTCCACACGCAATCTCATCAGGGTACGTGTATTTCAGGGTGCGGGGGAAGTATCACACGCAACATCAGCAGGGTACGTGTATTCCAGGGGTGCGCGGGAAGTTCCACATGCAATTCCATCAGGGTACGTGTATTACAGCGGTGCGCGGGAAATTCCACACGCGATCTCATCAGGGTACGTGTATTACAGGGGTGCGCGGGGAGCACCACATGTGAATTGCACGTGTGGGTCCTCCCAGGTGTTCCCTCTACACCCTCCATGGCCCCTGCAGGTGGCTCACACCACAGGGGCCTATCCTGCACATGTCCTGCAGGCACCCCATCCACCATGGCCATGCCCCCCAGCCAACCCACATGTCAACTTGCACTACTGCCCACCAACGCATGTCCCCCTGCACCCCCAGCCACCAGGGGCACCCTCCACCAGGCCCCCACCCATGTCTCCCACCACCCCCACCCCCCAGCAGTGCAGGGTCACCCTCCACCAGGCCCCCACCCATGTCTCCCACCGCCCCCACCCCCAGCAGTGCAGGGTCACCCTCCACCAGGCCCCGACCCATGTCTCCCACGGCCCTCACACCCCAGCAGTGCAGGGTCACCCTCCACCAGGCCCCCACCCATGTCTCCCACCGCCCTCACACCCCAGCAGTGCAGGGTCACCCTCCACCAGGCCCCCACCCATGTCTCCCACCGCCCCCACCCCCCAGCAGTGCAGGGTCACCCTCCACCAGGCCCCCACCCATGTCTCCCACCACCCCCACCCCCCAGCAGTGCAGGGTCACCCTCCACCAGGCCCCCACCCATGTCTCCCACCCCCCTACCCCCCAGCAGTGCAGGGTCACCCTCCACCAGGCCCCCACCCATGTCTCCCACCCCCCCACCCCCCAGCAGTGCAGGGTCACCCTCAACAAGGCCCCCACCCATGTCTAACACCCCCCCGCCCCCCAGCAGTGCAGGGTCACCCTCCACCAGGCCCCCACCCATGTCTCCCACCGCCCCCACCCCCCAGCAGTGCAGGGTCACCCTCCACCAGGCCCCCACCCATGTCTCCCACCGCCCCCACCCCCCAGCAGTGCAGGGTCACCCTCCACCAGGCCCCCACCCATGTCTCCCACCGCCCCCACCCCCCAGCAGTGCAGGGTCACCCTCCACCAGGCCCCCACCCATGTCTCCCACCGCCCCCACCCCCCAGCAGTGCAGGGTCACCCTCCACCAGGCCCCTACCCATGTCTCCCACCACCCTCACCCCCCAGCAGTGCAGGGTCACCCTCCACCAGGCCCCCACCCATGTCTCCCACCCCACCACCCCCCAGCAGTGCAGGGTCACTGTCCACCAGGCCCCCACCCATGTCTCTCCCCCCCCCAGCAGTGCAGGGTCACCCTCCACCAGGCCCCCCACCCATGTCTCCCACCACCCCCACCCCCCAGCAGTGCAGGGTCACCCTCCACCAGACCCCACCCATGTCTCCCACCACCCCCACCCCCCAGCAGTGCAGGGTCACCCTCCACCAGGCCCCCACCCATGTCTCCTACACCCCCACCCCCCAGCAGTGCAGGGGCAGCCTCCACCAGGCCCCCCCTTCTGTCTCCCAGCACCCCCACCCCCAGCCACCAAAGGGAGCCTCCACCAGGCCCCCACTCATGTCTACCACCACCCCCACCCCCCAGCACTGTGGGGCACCTGCCAGCAGGCCCCCACCCATGTCCAAATCATGTTCCCCACCACCCCCACCCCCCAGCACTGTGGGGCAGTGTTAGGCGGAAACCTGTGCAGTTCCCTCTGGGACCACTGCAAAAGATTTAGGACTACAGGCGTTTGGCGGTGAACCCACTTGGTAGCAGTCTGCACCACACAGATTCACTTGGTAGCTGTGGCTGAGCAGTCAGACTTCTCTCAAGAAAAGTTGAGCAGTATGTGGAGTATACAAAATAGGACAATTCGTCACAGCAAGACAAGCAAACACGCAACAAAGCTTAGTGTAAAGATATTAAGGCATTTATTTATAACAGAACATCTATGAAAAACACTAAGGCAAATCACGGCAAACAAATCAAACACAATTACTCTACGAAGTAGACGATCAATCCCCCTAGCAATATCGACAACTCTAGGTTCTACCGGTACCACTTATTTTCAGACAGAGGTGTATACCTCAACCCAGATGACACTCGAATATTAGTTAGGTCGGGAGAGAAAAAGATAGGCAGGTCATGAAATCAACACAGTTCAATCCTAGTGGATAAAATGCAAGGCAGGAAGGCAAGAAACACAATAGATCGTAAAGTTCAGAGGCCAGGCCCACTCGGAGAGAGGCAAGGCGCGATGTCCCAAAAAGTCTCTAGTGGAGATGCATTCAAGTCTGTATAGCAAATTGTTATAGGCAGGTTGAACCAGTTCAGAACAAAGGATGAGAAAAGCTTGGAGGCGACCCAACGGAACGGAGAGGATTAAGACACCTCACTCTGACCGATCGAAAGGGAAGCCAGGCGAACACGGTACCTTGTTGTGGAGGGCAGCTCCGGCGGGGGCAGTTGTTCCTGGTGGTGGATGCACGGCGGGTCTTTGCCAAGAGTAGAGATGATCTCGTTGTCGAAGAAAATGAAGTCCGGTGCACCACCAGGGAAGAGACCAGCCGCGGAGTGCTCCATCACAAGGCACCACCTTTTGGTCGCGGTACAGGGGTAGTGGCTATCCGGTTGCCGGGGTGCTCTGCACGGGCAATTCGACCACTGCGTCCTGAGGCGAATAAAAAGCAAAGGGGACTGGTTGTTCCCACCAGTCAGGGGAAGAGACTCTCCGACAGGGAGATCTCCTCTGTCGTCGGGAAGTGGTGAGTCGGTTCCGCAGGGCTCCACCGGAGGTGTCGTCATGCAGGTCGGCTCAGCATTACCCTCGTCAGATTCTTAGGTCCTGTGGCGACTTCTGAAGATCCAGTCCCAAAGCCCTGCTTTTATGCAGAAAACCCCCATTCATTCAGCCTAGCTGTCAATCAACACATGCTAAGTGGTGAGCGGGAAGGCTCACCACCTGGGCCAATCACTCCAGAGTGCGACTGGAGTTGGCAAGGCAACTCGGTCCAGGGTGCCTAAACCCCCTCCCACACCCCTGTGGTAACCCAGACAGAATGGCACCACTTTAGAGGGCCTCTGTACAGAGGCCTGCCAAAAGTGGAACAAAGGGCTCAACCTTTGGTTTAGGAGTCACAGAGACGAACACAGACGCCATTTTACAAACCGAGTTCTGGCAGAAAATACCATCCGATAAACTTATTTAAGATAAGTAGATTGGTAGTACGTTAGAGATTAACGAGAAAAAGTATCAATCTCCAACAATGGAACGAATCCCATAGGGTTATGCTCGGGGTCGAACACAACAAGTAGTTTCCACTGCCACCAGCCAAAACTCGACGAGGGGGGACGGGACAGTGCCCCCTCGAGTAACAGGTCTAGGAGTAATCGAATTACCCCTACTAGTACATCCACAATAAGATGGTTTGTACTAGTACTGTTAGTAAATTTAGGTCTAGTAAAGCCAATGGTGACTCTACATGACCAGGGAGACAGTAGTCAGTCCCCGGGAATGGAGTCTATGGTGGGGGTCCGCTAGGACGCCCCAGTGTTACGGCACTTAGGGTGTGGTGTAACACACATAGAAAAACATATGAGACCCTATGGAGTAAAAGACCCCATAGCCCATCGAACACATTGACATTTCAAAGGAATTACACACACATACATGTCCAAGAGTGGGAGAAAAGAGTCTCACTCTTGGCAGGATGGAGAAAACAAACTCCAGAAATCCAGCAAAGCTGCTGGGGGACTCACTAGGTTAGGAAATTCAGCCTAAACAGAGAATTCTCCCTAACAGGCACCTGCCAGCAGGCCCCCACCCATGTCTCCCACCCCCCCAACCCCCAGCAGTGCAGGGACACCCGCCACCAGGCCCCCACCCATGTCCAACTCATGTACCCCACCCCCCCACCCCCCAGCACTGTGGGGCACCTGCCAACAGGCCCCCACTCATGTCCAACTCATGTACCCCTGCACCCCCACCCCCCAGCACTGTGGGGCACCTGCCAGCAGGCCCCCACTCATGTCCAACTCATGTTCCCCTGCACCCCCACCCCCCAGCACTGTGGGGCACCTGCCAGCAGGCCCCCACTCATGTCCAACTCATGTTCCCCTGCACCCCCAACCCCCCAGCACTGTGGGGCACCTGCCAGCAGGCCCCCACCCATGTCCAACTCATGTTCCCCACCACCCCCACCCCCCAGCACTGTGGGGCACCTGCCAGCAGGCCCCCACCCATGTCCCCCACCCCCCCACCCCCCAGCACTGTGGGGCACCTGCCAGCAGGCCCCCACCCATGTCGAACTCATGTTCCCCACCACCCCCACCCCCCAGCACTGTGGGTCACCTGCCAGCAGGCCCCCACCCATGTCCCCCACCCCCCCACCCCCCAGCACTGTGGGGCACCTGCCAGCAGGCCCCCACCCATGTCCAACTCATGTTCCCCACCAACCCCACCCCCCAGCACTGTGGGTCACCTGCCAGCAGGCCCCCACCCATGTCTCCCACCCCCCACCCCCCAGCAGTGCAGGGGCACCTGCCAGTAGGCCCCCACCCATGTCGAACTCATGTTCCCCACCACCCCCACCCCCCAGCACTGTGGGGCACCTGCCAGCAGGCCCCCACCCATGTCCAACTCATGTTCCCCACCACCCCCACCCCCCATCACTGTGGGGCACCTGCCAGCAGGCCCCCACCCATGTCCAACTCATGTTCCCCACCCCCCCACCCCCCAGCAGTGCAGGGGCAACCCACACCAGGCCCCCACCCATGTCTCCCACCACCCCCACCCCCCAGCAGTGCAGGGGCACCCGCCACCAGGCCCCCATCCATGTCTCCCACCCCCCCACCCCCCAGCCACCAGGGGCAGCCTCCACCAGGCCCCCACTCATGTCTACCACCACCCCACCCCCCAGCACTGTGGGGCACCTGCCAGCAGGCCCCCACCCATGTCTCCCACCCCCCCTCTCCCCCCAGCACTGTGGGGCACCTGCCAGCAGGCCCCCACCCATGTCCAACTCATGTTCCCCACCACCCCCACCCCCCAGCACTGTGGGGCACCTGCCAGCAGGCCCCCACCCATGTCTCCCACCCCCCCACCCCCCAGCACTGTGGGGCACCTGCCAGCAGGCCCCCACCCATGTCCAACTCATGTTCCCCACCCCCCCACCCCCCAGCACTGTGGGGAACCTGCCAGCAGGCCCCCACCCATGTCTCTCACCACCCCCACCCCCCAGCAGTGCAGGCTCACCCTCCACCAGGCCCCCACCCATGTCTCCCACCCCCCCACCCCCCAGCAGTGCAGGGGCAGCCTCTACCAGGCCCCCACTCCTGTCTCCCAGCACCCCCACCACCCAGCCACCAGGGGCAGCCTCCACCAGGCCCCCACTCATGTCTCCTACCACCCCCACCCCCCAGCCACCAGGGGCAGCCTCCACCAGGCCCCCACACATGTCTACCACCACCCCCACCCCCCAGCCACCAGGGGCAGCCTCCACCAGGCCCCCACCCATGTCTCCCACCCCCCCACCCCCCAGCACTGTGGGGCACCTGCCAGCAGGCCCCCACCCATGTCCAACTCATGTACCCCTGCAGCCCCACCCCCCAGCACTGTGGGGCACCTGCCAGCAGGCCCCCACTCATGTCCAACTCATGCTCCCCCGCACCCCCACCCCCCAGCACTGTGGGGCACCTGCCAGCAGGCCCCCACCCATGTCTCCCACCCCCCCCCACCCCCCAGCACTGTGGGGCACCTGCCAGCAGGCCCCCACCCATGTCCAACTCATGTTCCCCACCACCCCCACCCCCCAGCACTGTGGGGCACCTGCCAGCAGGCCCCCACCCATGTCTCCCACCCCCCCCCACCCCCAGCACTGTGGGGCACCTGCCAGCAGGCCCCCACCAATGTCCAACTCATGTTCCCCAGCACTGTGGGGCACCTGCCAGCAGGCCCCCACCCATGTCCAACTCATGTTCCCCAGCCAACATGTCATCACAATCTAGATCCCTGGTCCCTATGGTCAGCCTCCAAATGCAAAACACCCACCCGAGTATTGCATCCACCCACTCATAATTGGCAATTACATGACAGAACACCAATTGAAAGTTCCGAAACAAACACATTTCCCTCACATACACCCAAGGGGTGTCAGTGAATCTCAAAACCCATATCATGATATGCATGAAACCAATGAGATGATACTACACATTGAAGTTTGATAAAAAAATATGTATTAAAGGAAACATAAATAGAATCAAAAATAAAGAAACAGAAATGGGAATGTACAAAAATGAAAAGAAGCATGTCCGTGAAAAAAAGCAAAACCAAAAATCAAAATCCAAAGTAATGGTGTCCAAAGTCACTGTCCAGAAAACAAAATCCAATGGGAAATAAAATTGAAAGCCATTGCTCCATGGTTAAAATGTGAAAGAAAAATACAATCCAACAGTGAACTATGTACATACGAACAAGCCAGGGTCCATTATCCCAACAAAAGAAAGGAAACCTATCTAACTACACTAACTAATAAAATAAACTATATACAAAAATGTGGCCAATGTCCGAAAGGTCCAAAATAAATCCAAAAAAAATGAAACCTAACACTACCTACATAACTATTTACAAGGGCAGCGGGCTAGTTTGACGGCTCACTTGTGGATGTCCCGGGCCAGGGCATCATCAAACTCCTGCTCAATGTCCCGGAGGCGGTCCTCCTCCATGGCCATGAGGGTCCGCAGGGCCGTCGACGTGTCCAAGGGATTCTTATTATAATGTTGCGAAACAAGTGTCAAGGATCATTGCAATAAAAATCATACCCTAATTAGTGCATTGAACGATGCATTGATATAAATAGCATTCTACTATGGGGTTCTATCTAATATACTAAACTACTCATACAGAAACATAACATAACATTGTGTGCAGTGTACAAGATGAAGGTATAATATTCGTATTGTTAATATGTTTTCTTAATAGATTTTTGTGTACTGTGAAATATGTAATACGTAGCTAATAAAACACATGTATTACATAATTGCATTACTATAGACAAAACACAAAGGGCCTCATTACGACCCTGGCGCTAAGGGGTCTGCGCCAGCGTTAGCTGCGCGGACCCCTTACCGCCAACTACGAGTTCCCGGAGCGCCATGGTCATTTTTCCGCCCGCTTTTTGCGGGCGGAAAAATCCATGGCGCTCTGGGACCTTGGTGTTAATTACGCCACCGTACTTTACGGTGGCGTAATTAACTCCTTCCCCACTCCCATTGAGCCCTATGGGGCCGAAATGGGAATGGGGAAGGGTAAATGGGTCAATGGGGACTTACCGCCCCGCCGACCTCGGAATGGGGCGGTAAGTCCGCCATCCGCCATGGCGTAAAGGGACTTTGCGCCATGGCGGAAAAGTCCGCCGATGGCGGAAAAAATCCGCCAGGGTCGTAATGAGGGCCAAAGACTCAAGAAAACATACCAATATGGGTATATACAGGGAAAGTGAAGTTAGCAAAAAAGCACAAGTAGTAGCAGAAACAATTCATAATTTAACTGATTATTTTTATGCAAATTAATGATTGCTCTGTTTCAAAGCTGCTATTTACCCTAGGTATATGTATCACTTGATGCGATTGGACCCTAAGGAAAGTAGTGTGAGTACAATGTATACAAATATGACCATATACAGGGAAAGTACAGCCATAAAAAAACAACAGAACTATCAGAAAGTGCTCATAAGTCTATTGATTATTTTTATGCACAAAAAGGATTGCTGTCTTTCAAGCTTGTGTCTTCCCGTATGTGTATGTTTCATATGATGTGACTGGACTCTAAGGGAATTACTGTAAGAACCTACTTGAAGGATACGTCTACAAATAAAATAAAATGTTTAGTTTCTGACTGTTACTGAAGAAAACCTAGATATGTCAGCAAAAGAAAACGGAGTGACATCAATGACATTTGTGATGTCATCTTTGATGTCCTGGGTGTTAGTCTTAGCAGTGCACGGTGGTGGCGCGAGTTATGGTTGCTTAGCTTACCATAACTGGCGAATTGCAAGGGTTTTTCGGTTTTACTTGGAACCATAACGTCCCTTTGACAAGGTTTTTTCACTGAATTTCATACGTTTTTAGTAGCGCAACTTAACCAACGTCCCTTTAACAAAGTTTTTTCACTGAATTTCATAGGTTTTTAGTAGCGCAACATAACCATAACGTCCCTTTAACAAAGTTTTTTCATTGAATTTCATAGGTTTTTATTAGTGCAACTTAACCATAACGTCCCTGTAACATTTTTTTTGACTAAATTTTACAGGTTTTTATTAGTGCAACATCACCATAACATCCTTTTCAATAGATGAAGACCACTAACATCTTATGTCCTCAAAGTTGGAACGCCGGGTGGTAAAAAAAACAAAAAGATTTTCCTTCCTACACTGGGACGCCTGCGGCGTCCCGGTTTAGGAAGGAAAATCTTTTATCAAAATGGCCACCATGGAAAGGGAAGGCGGGGTGTATAAAGAACACAACCGGGCATGAGCAGGGGGTGGGGGAGAAAGGAAGGAAACACGGGGCATGAGCAGTGGTGGGGGAACACGAGAGAGACACGGGGCATGAGCAGCGGGTGGGGAGGAACATGAGGGAGACACGGGGTATGAGCGGGGGGTGGGGAGGAACAAGAGGGCGACATGGGGCATGAGCAGGGGGGTACAGGGGACATGAGCGGGGGTGGGGGGAAAGGAGAGAGACAAGGGGCATGAGCGGGGGTGGGGGGAACACGAGGGAAACATGGGGCATGAGCGGGGGGTGGGGGGAACACGAGGGAGACACGGGGCATGAGCGGGGGGTGGGGGGCAACAGGAGACAGACACGGGGCATGAGGGGGGGTGGGGCCAACAGGAGAGAGACACGGGGCATGAGCGGGGGGTGGGGAGAACAGGAGACAGACACGGGGCATGAGCGGGGGGATGGGGAGAACAGGAGACAGACACGGGGGGCATGAGCGGGGGATGGGGGCAACAGGAGACAGATACGGGGCATGAGCCGGGGTGGGGAGAACAGGAGACAGACATGGGGCATGAGCGGGGGTGGGGGGCAATAGGAGACAGACACGGGGCATGAGCGGGGGGGTGGGGGGCAACAGGAGGTAGACACGGGGCATGAGCGCGGAGTGGGGGGTACAGGAGACAGACATGGGGCATGAGTGGGGGCAACAGGAGACAGACACGGGGCATGAGCGGGGGTCTGGGGGGCAACAGGAGAGAGACACAGGGCATGTGCGGGGGGGTGAAGGGGGGAACAGGAGACAGACATGGGGCATGAGCGGGGGGCAACAGGAGAGAGACACGGGGCATAAACGGGTAGGGGGAACAGGAGACAGACACAGGGCATGAGCGGGGGGTAGGGGGGTACAGGAGAGAGAAACGGGGCATGAGCGGGGGGTGGGGGGCAACAGGAGAGAGACACGGGGCATGAGCGGGGGTTGGGGGGAACAGGAGACAGACACGGGGCATGAACAGGGGTGGGGGAACAACAGAGACAGACACGGTGCATGAGCGGGGGTGGTGGGCAACAGGAGACAGACACGGGCATGAGCGGGGGTGGGGGGCAACAGGAGACAGACTCGGTGCATGAGCGGGGGGTGGGGGGGCAACTGGAGACAGACACGGAGCATGAGTGGGGGGTGGGGAGAACAGGAGACAGACACGGGGCATGAGCGGGGGGTGGGGGCCAACAGGAGACAGACACGGGGCATGAGCGGGGGGTGGGGGGCAACAGGAGAGGCACGGGGCATGAGCGGGGGGTGGGGGGAACAGGAGACAGACACGGGGCATGAGCGAGGGGTAGGGGGCACAGGAGACAGACATGGGGCATGAGCGGGGGGTGGGGGGAACAACAGACACGGGGCATGAGCGGGAGGTGGGGAGAACAGACACGGGGCATGAGCGGGAGGGTGGGGGGCAACAGGAGACAGACACGGGGCATGAGTTGGGGGTGGGAGGAATAGGAGATAGACACGGGGCATGATCGGGGGGTGGGGAGAACAGGAGACATACACGAGGCATGAGCAGGGGTGTGGGGGGCAACAAGAGAGAGACATGGGGCATGAGCGGGGGGTGAGAGGGAACAGAGTACAAACGGGGCATGAGCAGGGGGTGGGGGGGAAAAGGAAGGAAACATGGGGCATGAGCGGTGGTGGGGGAACACGAGAGAGACATGGGGCATGAGCAGCGGGTGGGTAGGAACATGAGGGAGACACGGGGTATGAGCGGGGGGTGGGGTGGAACATGAGGGAGACAAGGGGCATGAGCGGGGGGTACAGGGCACACACGGGACATGAGCGGGGGTGGGGGGAAAGGAGAGAGACAAGGGGCATGAGCGGGGGGTGGGGGAACACGAGGGAGACACGGGGCATGAGCGGGGGGGTGGGGGGTAACACGAGGGAAACACGGGGCATGAGCGTGGGTGGGGGGAACACGAGGGAGACACGGGGCATGAGCAGGAGGTGGGGGGCAACAGGAGGCAGACACGGGGCATGAGCGGGGTGTGGGGCCAACAGGAGACAGACACGGGGCATGAGCGGGGGGTGGGGAGAACAGGAGACAGACACGGGGCATGAGCAGTGGGGTGGGGGCAACAAGAGAGAGACATGGGGCATGAGCGGGGGGTGAGAGGGAACAGAGTACAAATGGGGCATGAGCAGGGGGTGGGGGGGAAAAGGATGGAAACATGGGGCATGAGCGGTGGTGGGGGGAACACGAGAGAGACACGGGGCATGAGCAGCGGGTGGGGAGGAACATGAGGGAGACACGGGGTATGAGCGGGGGGTGGGGAGGAACATGAGGGAGACACGGGCATGAGCGGGGGGTACAGGGCACACACAGGACATGAGCGGGGGTGGGGGGGAAAGGAGAGAGACAAGGGGCATGAGCGGGTGGTGGGGGAACACGAGGGAGACACGGGGCATGAGCGGGGGTGTGGGGGGTAACACGAGGGAAACACGGGGCATGAGCGGGGGTGGGGGGAACACAAGGGAGACACGGGGCATGAGCGGGGGGTGGGGGGCAACAGGAGACAGACACGGGGCATGAGCGGGGGGTGGGGAGAACAGGAGACAGACACGGGGCATGAGCGGGGGGGTGGGGGGCAACAAGAGAGAGACACGGGGCATGAGCAGGTGGGGGGAACAGGAGACAGACACGGGGCATGAGCGGGTGGGGGGAACAGGAGACAGACACGGGGCATGAGCGGGGGGTGGGGGAAGGGGAGAGAGGCACACAGGGCATGAGCGGGGGGTGGGGGGAGGGAGAGAGACACACGGGGCATGAGCAGGGGGTGGGGGGGAGGGAGAGAGACACACAGCGTTCGTGTGCAGGCGGCAGATCCCGCTCCTCGGCCCTCCGCTGGCCACCGTGTGCCGATGGCGTGAGCGGGGGGCTGGAGGAACAGGGGAGGCATGGAGCATGAGTGCGGGTGGGGGGGACAAGAAGGACACATGGGGCATGAGCGGGGGTGGGAGGAACAGGAGACAGACACAAGACTTACTGTGCAGGCGGCAAGGAACAGAGATGGCGGGCGTCTCTGAAGCCAGACACACTGCACGCTTTCACCGCATCCAATGAGAAAGCATGTCAGATGTCCGCGGACATCACGCAAGCTGCTTGCCCAATCACCGTCCTGTCCGCGGAGCGAACAGGGAAGTGTGTCCGCGAAGCGAACACAGATATCACTAATTTTTTTCACTTACTTTTTTGTCATATTTTTAAAAACTACTGGACGGATTTACACCAAATAAAGTAAAGCACGCTTTCGGGACCAAGCCGCCGCTCCTGCTGCAAATTTGGTGTAAATCCGTCCAGCGGTTTGGGCTGTAGGCGTGAGCAAAGTTTTTTCCCATTATGTCTATGGGGAAAAAAAAGTTTTGGGACCCCCCCTATAACTTTGCCCCCCCTGGACGAATCCTCACCAAACTTTGCAGAAGAATTCGGAGTGACCCAAATACTTTTCTTTGCAAAGTTTGGTGAGGATTCGTCCAAGGAGAGCGAAGTTATAAGCTGCCCAAAAAGTGCTCTTCCTATGGAAACACCAACTTAACCATAACTACATGGGCACTACCGTGGCCATGTAATATATTTTGAGAGACCCAGTACAGGAGTGCAGGGAAGCTGGAGAGCACTCCAGGAAGCCGTTTGTGTTCAGTGATCTGAACAAAAACACTGAGGCAGGAAACCTTAAATTGTCAGCCAAAAATATGCTTTAATGGTTAAAATGTCCAAGACAGGAAAAATTGCACAAAAACGGCTTGTTTCGCGGTAACACACTGCTTCCTCACGTTATATAGGTATCATCACAAAGTTATGGTGTTATTGGCTTACTCAAGAACACTTATTTTCAAGTTACTTCCCATGATACATGGACTTGAGTATCAAAGAAAGAAAGACAGATTTTCACTCACTCAGGTGCATCATGTTCTTTATTGTCCTTCATGGGGATGTCAATATATATGCAAAATTGCAGATTAGGGATACCTGCATGTCTTTTGGCACAAAGGGCAAATCCTGTGACCGTCCGTCCTTTAAGGATTTCTGTGTATTTATTGAAAATAGATGTTGTTACTTAGCACCAAGGCATTCACAATTGTTCCTTTTTTATATGTATGATAAACTATCAGCGATGGTTGATTAATTTAATTGCACTTACGCTCCCCTCAATGTATTCCACTCCACTCACGGTTACCGATTTTGTATGATTTTCCAAGCCGAGTTTGGCAAATATATGCATGCCCCTCTAATTAGGGATTCATGACAAACAAATGGATTCTTATGGAAATCCTTTAAGAAGAAAAGAGTATGAGTGTAGCTTTAATTTCTACCTTTTGATTGCATTGAAGCCTATGTGTACCAGAAAGAAAAGTAATGTGAACCTTAAGATTTTGCAAATGTGCTTCAAGACTTTAGACACATTACAATATAAACTATGTTGTAAGGTCACTGGCGTGTAGTCATTGTGGGATATGCAGAGCCCTGTAGCTTACTAGGAGCATGATGCAATAGATTGTGAAGCAAGCCAGCACAAAATGGCAGCTTATAATACAGTACACATTGAGAATTACAGAAAACCAGAGGGATAAGCCTACAAGACATAACACATGTGTGGGCTACATTTATTGACTATTCTTAAGTGGGGCTCAGCCACCTAATTACGTCTTCCTGAAATTTTGCGCTGACACTCCAAGAAGAGATTAACAGGTGAAGAAGAGGCAACTGGCAATTGTAGATAGGTGTATAATTAACCTCACTGTCGGCCATCTTCCTTTGAAAACTTTGGGCCTCATTCCGAGGTTGGTGCTAGTCATGGTGCTATTAGCGCCATGATTAGCATCATTACCGGTACTGTGTCCGCCCTCGTTCAATGGGGACTTACCGGTCTAGTCCGACCTTTGCAGGACCGGTAAGTCCCCATTGAAAATGTCATTCCTCATTCCCATTTGAGCCGTCATAGGGCTCAGTGGGAATGGGGAGGGTGCTAATAATGGTACCGTAAATTACGGTCCCGTTATTAGCTCTTAAGTCCCTTTGCGGATCCCGTCCATAACGCCTGGTAAAGCAGGCGTTAAGGACGGGGCCGCAAAGGGACCTCGTAGTAGGGCGCAAAGGGTTTACCGGCACCAATGTCCTTAACGGTGCCCGGTATCCCTTTGCGCCCTACTCGGAATGACCCCGATTGTCTTTTAATAATAATCATTTAGTGCGTGAGCTAATAAAACCCTCAGTATTATCCCCATTTTCATGGAGATTTCTCACCACACCAGCCGTGATATGAAGAACCTTTAACCCCATATTCTAATTCTTGGCATGCTTTGAACTTCAAAAGTACAGTGCCAAACTAAAAATATTACCTTTTACTCTGCCGTTTTAGGTTCACAAGCAACAAGAACAAGAAACCACAAATTAGTGTTTTTCATGTCTGCTCTCTGAATGAAATGCTCTAACAGTGCCAATCAAGACAAGATCTCACAATGATTCATTCATATAAAAGTGGGTAAAGTGGACTTTAAGTGGCAGCAGTCTGCACAGGAGACACTCCTTTTTGAACTGTGTGGGAGTACGCGGTATTGTTTACTTTAGCTGCCATGTTTGTATCTTTAAAATCCTCTGGGGACGCTGTGTAGAGCGAGAAGAGCTCCACCCCCTTCAAGGATACAAAATCCAGTGGCACTGCAAAGCGGCCGCGAAGTGGACTTTAAGTGGCAGCAGTCTGCAGTCCGCAGACAGGAGCAGGAGACAGGAGGGTGGCCGCTCTCGCTACACTTAAGTAAGTCCTGCGGACTGAAATTCCGGCTTTCAAAATCGTAATTGTAATTGGTAGGCCTGAAAAGCATATGTCACACCATCACACTATCACACTACCATATTGTTCTTAATAAGTTCCACTCCTCGGCGTGATGACTTTATGTCACTTTCATAACCAATGCCAGTTCCTGAACATTTCAGTACCAAGAAACTGTGAAACTGTTGGGCATCCGCCCTTTGATCCAGTTTCTATGGAAACTTAGCCAGCATGTTCGATTGAGGGTGGACAACTCCTTATGCCTAGGAGAGCTGCAGAAACGGAACTGGTAATTTCACCTACGGAAATGGAACGGTCATTTGACCGGCAGTCACTCTGTCACCAGTCCATGGAAGCAATCTCTGAGGATCTCTCGAGTACCCTGGCAGTGATCGAGAGGAATGGGGGAGATTACAGTGTTGGCAGTGGAAATGCCATTGAGCAGCCACCACTTGACGTCACCAGCCCACAAGTCCTGTGCCCTTTTGAGGTGAGAGTGGAAATTGGAGCCACAATGACTTCTTCCTTAAACACGCTGGAGAAGTCTGGACCAGCACCTCCCCAGAGAAATCAAAATACACAGTAGTTTTCATGTCCGACGAAGTTCTAGAGGCCAGCAAACAAACAGCTGCTGGAAGTATTTTCTGAACCACCGGAGGCCCGGGCTACAGCTCCATATTTCAGTTTGGCATTACTAATAAAGGCTCTGCGAAGAAGAAACATACACAGCCATCATTAAAAACAGTGTGACAGCCAAATGGCCTCACTTCAAATAGCTTATTGTCGAAACAGTGCTTCTTTTATAGAAGGTCAGAGTCAGTCACAAACCCTAAGATTCCGACATACGAGGCCCAAATAGTGTCTCCATGGTAGTAGAGGTGCCGCCCAACCTGTCACCCGAGGAGGAGATGGAAGAGTCAGTGATTCTTTCTAAGGTTAACGATTTGGCGCTCGCAAGTGAGCTTGACCCTATTTTGGTCAGGGAAGACTAGAGTATCACAGAACTCAGTGAATAATAAGTGGGACTGGGGTGGCCAATGGGAAACCTTACAAAAGGCAACCCCACTCAAAACTGCCCTCTCTCCCCAGAAGTCTGACTGATGGCGGCCAGTGAATTTCGTGTCTCCCACAAAAGGGGAAACTCAGAGAATTGGCTATTGCCGAGGCGGACTGGCCACAACAGCAAACGTGCCAAGTTGGGAGATGAAGAATGTCCACATGGGCACACACCCTGTTGTCAGAGTGTACCAAACAGCATGAGGTCATGTGGAGATGCTGAACCATCAAGTTTTTTGGATAAAACCCCCACAGACGAGGACCTGCTTTTGGATATGGCTACGGCCCAAGTAAAAGACCAGGTGTCCATTAAATCAACAATCGACGCTGAAATCATTACAGCCTTCGTGATCACAATGATGCTATTCATGAAATTGTATGAATCATTAAGCGACCAGATTAAAGACCAGACCACGGTCATTGCCATTCTACACTCCAAGGTCCTATTCGTGGAGGCTTTCATAACCTCCCTCCAACGGAACTTGGACAAAAACACAGCCCAAATCACGGACATCCTCAACAGCATAATTGATCCTATTATTAACGGGAAACAAAAAGGAGATCTCAACAGGCCCAACAACGGTTGCAATCTCAGTCTGAACAGGATCCTTTGATGATCTCTGAGCCAGTAAAGCCTTCTGTGGGAAGTACAGGTGAAGTTTTGCAACTGGATTTAGCACCCTTGAATGCCTCCAGGGCATTGCAGAGGCCTGCCCCCGGGATCTCAGAGTGTACCTTGCAGAATGACCTGGCTGACGTGGACCTTATAGGTGGTCCACCTATAAGGGAAACTTGCCCTGAGCCGGCCCCATCTAGGAGAGACAGAACAAGTAGAAACCTAGAGCATGGAGTTATATCTATAGAGACAGAGGTGCAACATCCACTCAAATCTCAGAAGAAATGGGAGATTTTCTCAAGACTTGGCGAAGGAAAGAAAGCCCTCTCAGGTGGAGAGACGCCTCAGCAATCACAGAGAGAGGCTCTAAAATCAAAACTGGCTGAAGCAAAGAAACAGGAGCTGAAAACTTTAAAAAGTTCAAAGTCTCTAACTACACTGGTGAAGAGGCAAACGCCAAGGAAAAGTCTACAAGTGAGAAATGTACTGGCCCCTACTCTGGACAGTGAAACAATTGAGAGGGAGGACTCATTAAGGACAAGGGAGATTAAAAACTCCATGGGAAGTCTCCATCCACAGAAAATAAGAGGGGAAAGTCAGCAAGTACTTGAGGTCTGCGAGGAAGATGAAACTGTGGACTTAACCATTTTGTCCACATACACATGTCACAGAAGAGGAGGACCGCACCAGCTACACAGACTCAGACAATGACCTGAACATCTCCCAGTGACGGCGGGATGACTTTGCCCACGAGAACCATTCAAGCATGGTCAAAAATGAAGGTGGCGATGAGGATGAAGGATTGCGTGGTAGGGCTTTCCATCTGATGGATGAAAGCGCGAAAGGGAGGGTGGTACCAAAGGCTACCCATCCGAAGGCCACAATGCACAATTTTTACACAGCTCGTAAAGAATAAAAATGGGAGGAGGATTTCTTTGTCCAATTTAAAACATTAGAAGACAGGTGCATGTCTTTGGCCGGAAGACCTGGAAATCAAACGTGCACCTGGGCCAAGTGACAAAAACAAAACTTTGGCAAGGAGAGGCCAAGAAAGATCGTCCGACAGGGATCAAGGAAGTGACACTTTTTGTCTGCTGTTGGAAAGGATTTGTTTCATAGATGACAAAATCCTGAACAGAGCGAATGTACGGAGGCTGTTCCAGTGCATACCCAGCCTTAGGAGGGTAAAGTCAAAAGAACTCCTCTTAGTGGAATTCAATCAAACAGGACTGTTTGGACAAAGTAATATTTTACCTATCATCGGCTGTGATTAAAAATAATTTATTGGCTGATGCTGTTAATTTAAAGCCAATCGGTTTCTCGTTTACCACTTATGAGCTAAACCATGATTCTTCAGAGAAACTGTTCCCCTTGGAGGGCCGGAGGCCCTGAGGCCTTTGAGGATACCAATGGCCCGTTCAATTCAGCTTAGAATGTCAAGGGTGCAGGGACCACAGAAAAGAGAAGTTATTCCTCATAATGTAAATGATAAGGCATTAAAAGAAAATGCAAGACTTTCTTACGGTGGAAGGAAACAAACAAGCAAGAGGTGAGGAAGTAAGATTTGAGGAAAAGTGGCAGGGAGTTGATTGAGGAAAACTGGAGTTGGTTAGCGGGAGCTCTCGCTAACAAAAATCCCCAGTTCTAATGCCTAAAGCCGAAGTTAGAAGTCGTGTCTCTGTACATGGTGTTTTGTAGTTGGAATCCCAGAGACTTTGCTCACTTGTTTGGTGTGAGTGATTTAGATTTCGACCTTTGTGATGTAATTTGCTTGTAGGGAAACATGGCTCCTAGACCTGCCAAACTTAGAGGGGTTTACAGGCTTCCTAAATCCAGCTGAGAAGGGCCCTAGAGGCAGACCAATGGGCGGGTTACTAACAGCAATAAAAAAGGAAAGCGGTCTTGAAAGTATATCGGCCACCAACCCAACACCGTTAATTCAGGTATTGACTTTGAAGACTGCGTTTCCCCCGTATTCCATAATCCGTACATCCATGATAATAAACTTTTATTGGAATGCTGCATCGTCAAAATCAAAGGCATTCGTAAAGGCTGTTTTGGCCATGATTGACGAGGCATTGGAAATGTGGCCAAACCTGAACCTAATAATTTGTGGTGACCTGAACATCCATTGCTTCAACAAAAAGGCGGAATTAATAAAACATCTCATGCCACACGCTGATGCACCAATTGTACGTGGATGGCACTGGAGGAATGAACAGGCACTGTGGAACATCATGATGGTGAATGGTCATTTTAAGGGGGACAAAGCAGCAAGACCCACATGGAATAGAGGCTTCCAGACGAAGACTTTGGACTACATCTTAGTCTCTGAGCACATTCATGGAAGCCTGTCACACATCGGTGTATAGCCAACCAAGTGTAGTGACCATAACATCCTAATACTAACAGGCAAGAGGTGAACCACGGCTCAACATGAATGTATTCACTCAAAGAATAGGCTGAGAATTCCCTGGGAAGGAATTTTGTCCCTTACCCGTTCTCTCCAAGTTTCTGCTGCTGTTGATGGCAGTTGCTTGGCGGACGTAACCCTGGATTATGCGAGTAGGCTTAGGGCATACGCTGAGGTAAAATCGATGGGACCGAAACCTTCATTTATTGACCATCACTATTTTGACATCGAGGTGGCAACCAATAAATTAAAGGGAAAGTGTAAAAAAAAAGGGGACAGTCAATGCTATGGAAGTGCTGAAAAGACACAAACTGTATTATAAAAATTGGGAAAAGGAGCACAAGTATAACATGCTTCAGAAAGATGCTGAAAAGATGCTTAATCGCATGGCCTCAAAAAACACGGCACAAATGTGCAGAATAATTAACGAGATGAATGCTCCCCAACAGTCCTTGCTCTCCAACTCAGTGTCATCGGAAGCAAGGGTTGCCCATTTTACGTTACTGTTTGTGTCAACCAAAGAAGGGGCAGATATGGTAGAGCACCTACTAACTATGGTTTGGCCCTTCCCGACAGACAAAGATGACATTCAGAATATGATTAGCGCGTCAAGTGGCTCTAGGGCCGCAGGCCACGATGGAATAACAAACCAGATGTTGAAACAGAATCCAGAAGTTTGGGCTACCTTCATGTGGGCACTGTTTGACCTGATTAAGAAATCAAAGAAAGTACCATCATCATGGATAACATCTATCATTGTGCCGATATTTAAGAGGGGAGACAGATTTGACCCGATCAACTACAGGACCATTGCACTCCTTGACATAATCTGTAAGATTTTTGGTGCTCTGATATTGAAGGGCACTGACAGCCTGGAGTACTAATTCTAACCATTTTAACCGCTGGCAGGTGGGATTTGTCAAGGGTATTGGTACAGCTTTCAACCTCTTTCTCATCAACGTCTTGAAGATTAGGGCAAAAGCCAACAAATCATCTAAAATATATCTGGCATCAATTGACCTAGCCCAGGCATTTGAAACTGTAGATCAATCATTCCTATGGGCTAATTTAAATGCTTGGGCCTTCCCGCAGGACATTAGAGATGCCTTGAAGGCCAAGTATTCAGATACATTCCTGACCGTGAGACTGGACAAAGCTGGCAACCTCTCGGATTCTATCAGAATGGCAAAAGGGCTGAAGCAGGGATGCACCTTGGCTCCAGTGGTGTTTAACCTGTTTATCTCGGATATTGATAAAGCGTTTACAAACATCAGATGCTTTCCACTGTGCCTAGCGGCCCATTCTGTTAGTCATTTATTGTATGCTGATGATCTGGTGTTGCTAGACCAGACACAGATTGGACTTCAGCAGCAACTGAACGGGCTAGCAAGTTATGTTAATGTTAAAGGATATTTGTACCGCGCACTATCACCACCGGAGTGTTCCCCTGGCGCTCTGGCAGCTCTGAAAAGGGAGGGGGAGCGGTAGTTAGTGGGAACGAACGGGAAAAGTGCAAGAGAGCAGTGATATGCTGTTGGCAGCCTCAACATGGTTACCACTGTTAGCCGGGCTTGTGGTGCTTTCCGTCGGTAGCCGTCGTGTGCTGTTCTGAGAGTCTGTGTGGTTTGTTTGTTGTTGTGGTGTAGTACATTTTGTGCAGTTTGTTGTGCTATAGGGTTGTGGTTGTGTTTGGTTAGAGTTTGATAGGTGTATGCAGAGAGATTAAATTGTTAGTGGGTTGGTTATTGGCATCGCTGTCTAGAAGTGATGTGCTAAAAATAAAAACACTTTCTTTCTAGATGTGGCACATGGATATTTCTGCATTTCTATCTAGATCCAGTATTGGCTAATATTCGTAATCCTTTCTATATACGATGTCCAGCAATACTCAACAACTGTATCCAAATGTGGCACTGGCCCACCTTCGAAATCCTGTCTTTATTTGAACGAGGATAGTATTTACAGTTCTATCTATATCTGGCTCTGATAGTATTCCTGTTGCAGTCTAGACATGGCACTGGCTAACAATCTCTATTCTAGCTAGCTGTCGCACTGGCCGACACTCACAATCCCATCTAGTCGTGATGCGGGCTATTGATCACAGTCTTATCTAAGTGAGGCATATGCTATCATTCACAATTCGATCTGGGTCCGGCCGAGGCTAATGTTCACAATTCTATCTAAAAGTGGTACTTGGTAGCCTTCCTAATTCTGAGTGCGGCACTTGCTAACATTCGCTATTCTATTAAGTGTGGCATTGTTATGGCCTGTTATGTCGAAGCCAATGGGCTAAAGATTAATGTAAAGAAATCAAGAATTCTTACCCTTGGCTGCAACCCTGGTAAAAGAGGCAAGGTAAAATCATGGAAATTGAATGGAGAAAAAAATCATGTCAGTGACCTCTTTGACTTACTTGGGTATGTGTCTTAGCAACAGTGGGAATGACGTATATAGAGAAACCATACTTCGCAGCAAGTGCTGTGCAGGCAAGCAAGTTACTCAAGAGACACTGCAAATTTACTTTGCTTCCTGTGATAGAATACTACTGCATAAAGGTGAAATGAAATGAAATGATATTTTATTTATCTCACGCTCGTACACAAGTGTTTCATAGCGCGACAGGTTATGCCTATATTGACATACAGAGTTGAGACTCCATTCTCCCTCTCCTTTGAAGTGTGGCCTAAATTGGAAGGCATTTTTTGGAGACGCGTGCTGTCCCTGCCCAAATGTATGCCAATCCAGGCAATTAGATAGTAGTTGGGCCTTATCTCAGTGTTGGCTCTGTTTGGAAGACACTGTTGTTCTACCACAAATGCATCATGCCGACTGAAGCAGAAGCCATTTTCATACTGAAGAAAGCTCTGACAGAAAACACTGAGTCTTCCCTGGTGGAGTGGAAAAAGATCTGTAGGTCAACTTTGAGCAAGGAGAAGGAGTTGCAAACCCACTTTTGGTGAAGCGAAAGCTCTACGATCTCGACTGGATGCCCACAAAGAAGCAAGAAGCAAGCTTAAAATATATGGGAAAAGGCTACCGGAAACAAGGGCCCGAGGTACGGTGCCGAGTTATGTGTCAAAATTCCCTGCGTGGGCAATTCATGTGCGTCCACCTTAACTTGCTTCCAACGAAGGAAGTGCTGACTCTAAGGACCACTTAAGAAATGCAGAATTATTCTTGTAGGCCGTGTAAATGTGAAATTGAGTCATTACAGCATTTAACATTACTATGCCCAGCTCTAAAAGATATAAGAACACAACTGATGGGAGTTTTTTTTAACAAGGTCTCGACCTTGTATGTGGATGATTGGTGGGCTTTATTAACACATGGGGACTGGTTTATGTTAACACTGGCATTGATGGCCTTCTTGAAAGCAGCATTTGTGTGAACTGATGAGTGCACTGGGCCGACTAAAGCATGCTGATCTTATGAAGACTCTGTCTGTTTAACACTGAAATGCCCTGGAGGCTGGAATTGATAGTAAAGGACGACTTAACTGGGCTAGTGATTGGTGTTATTTACTTTTTTAGCATTCTGTTTCTTTTTCTTTTTTTCTAGACTTATTTGTATTTTAATGTAACTCATTGTTGTACTGGCACGGTATGATTTTTGTCTTTATACTTGTAGCTGAAAGGTTTAACTTGTAAACTGTAAGATAATAAAAAAAAGAAAAAAAAAGAAAGGTGGAGCTGCAAAACGGAAAAAACAGAAGGAAATGAGAAGCATGGCGATCAATAAGTGTGCCTTCTTTTTTCTCTGTACAACCCAAACCATCTAGTAGTGATACTTCTATCAAGGGGTAACCACAATGCAAAAGGGAGCACATTGAGTCTCATGCTTATTATGGACCCCCCCTGCATACTTGCTCTGCATAAACACACAAGTCTGTGAGTTTGGTGTGAAACTGGCACATGGGAAGCCATGCGCCCCTTCTATTAGAGACACCACGTGGCATGTGCCATGTGTGCACAATACATGACTTTGCACGAGCGCAGGAGGGGCTTGAGTTACAACATCTCATGCCAAGGTTAAATGTTCAGCCGATAACATGATTTGACACTCGGTACACCTTTGACCACATGCATGGCAATGTCTTCCATTACTGACACTTGTAAATACATTATTATCAGGCAGTTGGTCACAAAATGTCAGACACAAATCACATACATTTAAAAACCAGCCTATGGGGCACTGGGCATTACACACATAGGGCCTCATTCCGAGTATGGAGGTAGCCATGACGCTTTTAGCGGCATGGCTACCCCCATACCGGGTACTGGGTCTGGGTTCCTTGAATGGGGAAATACTGGACCATTCCAACCTTGGAGGGCCTGGTATTTCCCCATTCAAGGAACCCAGACCTGGTACATCCCCATTCCCATTCGAGCCCCCATAGGGCTCAATGGGAATGGGGAGGATGCTAACAATGGGCCCGTTAATGACGGGCCTGTTGTTAGCATCCTGTCTGCTCGCGGGACCCTCTAAGGACGCCTGGTTTTACCAGGCGTCCTTAGAGGGTCCCGCGAGCAGACCTCGTAATGAGGCGGTAGAATGTTAAAGGTGCAGACAGCTCTACGGGTGCCGTTAACCCCCTACCGCCAGGGTCGTAATGAGGCCCATAGACTCCACTTTACTAGTCCAGGAGAGGTGAAGCGCACACAACATGTGCCTTCACTGAATCCAATTTAAGCATTTGAATTGACAGAAACATAGCTTTTGCTGGGCCTGCAGGGCCCCAACGTATTACTGTGTCCATTTTAATTATTTGGAACATGCAGGATCACAGCTTCACAAATGCACATCACAGTCACTGTGCTACAGATAAGAGCAACTGTTCTTGTTGAGATCAATGTTGTAGAGATTTCCTTACACTAATGCAAACTGGGAAAGCCTCACCTGGGGACACAGGGGCCACATAAGATGCAGCTCATTGGTGATGGCGGGGAGGTAGCTGGTCCTGTACCTTGCTTGTTTCTGGCATAGAAGGCCAGCCCTGTGACAGCCCAAACAGCTGTCAATGGCCTCTCTCGTGATGCGGCGGCCGCTCCATCTCTGTGGCACATGGGTATTTTGCCTCATTGTGGCTGCAGCCATTACTGCAGCGACATGAGCCAATTTCCTTCATGTAGTGCAGCCTCATGCCACCTGTCACAGTAGGGGCTGCAGCCGCTCCCTTTGCCCATCCCAGCGGGAGCCTTCATTTGTTCAGCGTGGCCTCTCACCACCTGACACTGTGCAGCTGCGGCCGCTTAATTTCTTGCTTTTCTCCCCTGGGCTGGGGGTACCTTTAAACATGGTGCAGCGGCTACATGAATTTCGCTCCCACAGCCAGGGATGTATTTTTCCCCAGCAGCGGCGCTCAGCACGGCTCCCCCACTGACAGCTACTGCAGCGGTGGAAGCAGCTTCTCTCTCCCAGGAGGGTGGGGGCTTTCTAGTTCTTCTGCTCTCCTGGTGGACATGTACCTCGCTGGCAGACCAGCGGTCATTTGGACTGCCCCTGACAGTCTTTGGATGGTGCTTCAAAGACCGCACTGGGGACTCAGTGAATGGGCGTCCATGCACTACAGTACCTTACCAGCCATGCTGACGGTTGTCGAACAAGATTTGATGTGGAAGGTGAGTGCTCTGCACGGCCGGACACTCTCCCAGCATGTTCCGGCATGGCCAGGCTGCATGCAAGCTCCATCGTCCTCATCATCAGGTGTTATGGGGGCCAGCAGGGCCTGACCTCCTCCTGCATACTAGCTCTGCATAAATACAGGAGCTGGTGAGTTTGGTGTGAAACTGGTGCACGGGAAGCTATGTGCCTTTATTAGAGGCACCACGTGGTATTTGCCTCATGTGCACAACACGTGACATTGTACGTGCCCAGGAGGGGCTTCAGTTACCACAATGCTGTGTCCATAGACAAGCCCACTGAGGTGGCATGTGCTGTTCCCACTTCATCTAGCAGTGGACATCTACAAACTGTGGCTGAGCAGCATTCCACTGCACCAGGCGGAGAAGACAACTACCAGCCTGCAGGAATTTCCAAAACAACATCAGTGAATATCACATGTTCTTCCACAGATCCTGCACTATGGGATCCTATCACAGACAAATGATGGTACTATTGGATTAAAAAAGGTTCAGCAGCCTACCAAAACCCGACCAGAAATTTTTATAAGTCAACCTGTGTTTATTAACTTGGTGACAAAAAAAAAAGATACTTAACACAAGCAGTATTTAAGCGACAAATGCGGAATGGTGAACTTGTAAACCGCGAATGGCTGTTCACACCCCATCACCAGGATGAGTTTACTGCTTTGTCTGTCGTTTGTTTTCTAGTACTGGTTCTTCATTCAGTATAACTGGTTTTAATGACTGGAAGCATGCATCTTTCCACATTTATGAACATGAACTTGGTCCTGAGCATCAAAAGTGCATGGCAATACTTTGGAAATGTCAAAAGGAAACTGGCTGCATTGACTTTAGGAATTAGCTGAACAGTTAAAATGTGGACTAAAGTAACGGTAGGATGTGCTTAAAAGAGTTGTAGCAGTTGTAAAGTTCATGCCATCTGGGGGTCTAGCATTCCGAGGAGGTAATCAGATTATATGATTGCAGCACAATGGAAGTTCTTTAGTGATTTTCGATCTGGTCAGCCCATTTGATCCCTTCCTGGATGAACACATCAGTAAATATGGAAATGCTGGTAAGGGAAATCCCTCCTATCTAACTGCAAATATTTATGATATGATATGGCACTTATAACGCACCTATACACAAGTGTTTCAAGGAGCAACAAGACAAGGGAGGGCAACCAGAGGGAGGACTAAGACAAACGATCAAGAATTCATCACACTGATGACCAAAACGATTTTCTCTGCAAACCTTTCAGAACTGAGCAAAGCAATGTATTATTCACTTAGCGTGAACTCCACTCCAGATGTGTGTCACATCGAACAGTTGACTTTTACGGTGCAATATGTAAAAGATGATGCACTAAACAAAAGATTTCTGGAGTTTATCCCAATTCATGGCCATGGAGCAGAGTAACTTGCAGATGTCGTCCAGTTCTTTGAAGGGGCGCGTATCCCCATATCAGATTGTCATGGCCAGCCATACGACAATGCATGCAATATGGCAGGGCATTACTCAGACTTGCAGGCAAGGATAAAAGAGATTAACAAATTTGCTCTTTATGTGCAGGTCATTTCTTGAATCTAGTTTGTGTCAAGGCTGCTGAGTGCAACATGCAGGTAGTTTCTTATTTTGACTTTGTTCAACATTTGTATACATTTTCTTCTGCTTCCACTCATCGCTAGAATGTGTAGGCTACTTCTGTAGGTCCAGCTCACAAGATTCACTGACTCTATGGTCAGCTCATGCAGTTGCAGTCAATGTTCTGTGTAATGGCTATGAAAAAATTCAAATGCTCTTGATACACTGAGCAATGATAACACACAAACAAAAGACACCACACACTATGCACTAAGTCTTCCTAAAAACATGGAATAGCTGGAAACCATTTTTTTTTACCTTTGTTTTGAATGACATTCTGTTACGTTTCAATGAAACAAGCAAAACTGTACACACAGAAGATGTCAACCTTTCTGTTGCAGTTAACATCACCCAGTGGTTGAAGTTGTATGTGCGATAAATAAGAGACACATTTTATAAATATGAATGCATGGGCAAAAGCTCCAGAGGGCAGATTACAGTGGCCAAGGTAAATGTGTGAAACAGTGAAGCTCTCATCTAGCTATCTTTGAAGGCACTGCTTGTGGCACTGGGCCTCATTACAAGTCTGGAGGTGACCCTGCTGGTGCTACTGGCGGGTTGCCGTCGGACTTGCAATATTTACCGGTGCCGGCTTGCCGGAAACACCAGGGAATTATGACCCTGGCGTTCCGGGAAGTCAAGCACCAGTAAATTGTTAATCCCCATTCACATTTGAGTCCCAAAGGACTCTTAATAACGGTGCGGGTGCTTCTGTGAAACTCTGCGGGTGGGTGCCGTTCCACCCGCCAGGTCTAACCCTGGCAGGTGGGAAGGCTCCCACCCGCAGAGTCAGACTATGCCGGTCCGGTAACAACAGTACCGGTAGGCTTACAGGCACCATTGTTACCAGACCAGCATGGTCATAATGAGGACCACTGTCCTTCAAGGACTGCAGAAATTTCACATAGAAACATATTTGCCAATCATGGACTCAACAATGAATGGGTTAACAAGATAAGGTGATGCATACAAAGATATCAGCAATACATTTGGATTCTTCCTGAACCTGGAGACATGGATGGAAAAGAAATCGGTGAACATTGTATAAAGCTGACCTCTTACTACCACCAAGATCTTGAGGAATCCGGCCTAATTTCTGAATGTCATCAATTTAAGCATTATTCATTTGAAAAGAAAGAAAGCATGTTGATTCCATGTGTTTACAAAAAAAAAACAGAATGATAAGCTTGACATTGCTTTTTCAAAGCAAGAAATTGCATTAAGGATATTCCTCTCTATGATGGTGAGAAATTGCAGTGGGGAGCGTTCATGTTCTAAACTGAAGTTTCTAAAACGTGAGCTATGAAATCGTATGCTTCAAGCCAGACTAAATTAATTGGCTCGGTTAAGCATTGAGTGTGGAATGGATCAAGAGATAACATTTTCTGTCATAATTAAGCATTTTGCAATACGCAAATCTAGAAGGAAACATATGGTTTCATCTTGGTAGTATTGCAGGCATATCAGCCTTGGGCAGTAGAAAACATAACCTCACTGTCATCTCATTCTTTGGATATGTTTGTTGTGTGGGTATGAACTGAATTGCTACGTGTATTTTGATGTGTGTTACATGTTTTTTTCATTTCTGTGCTGCCTTGTCACGGCTTATCCTTTGGACAAACTCATACAGGAAAGAATTTTCAGGTTGGACTGTTAGGTTTTCATTTAGCTAAATAAATGCTTGTTTAAAATCGTTTTCCTTTATTTTCTTTCAAAGTTAATATATTATTTGAAAAAAAAACAAAGTGAACATGTCATTAATAAAAACTGAACAATCCAGGTAAAGCTTAGATGAGTATCTGTTGAATTTGACCCCAGGTATGTAATCCCTTCAATGTTTAGTTTGGGAGGGAGGCATGGGTTTTAGGGAGGGGTGACATGGATTTCGGTGGGGGCGGCGGTGGGAGTAGGACATAGGTTTCAGAGGGGGATCCCAAGGCTATCAGTGCACCCGGCCCAAAAAACTACTGAGATGGCCCAGCCTACGTTGCTTTCTTCTAAACTGCTCATCTGACTAGTCTGCAACACTTTCTCTCTCCCTCCACTGGAATATGCTGTGATGGATGTTGTAATAATGTACCAATTTCTCTACCTTATTTGTCAGCTCTATTACCACATTTATTAATAGGAACAAATCAGGTTGCACTCAAATCAAACTAATCACCAAATGCATCCTTCTCATTTATGATAACTGGTAAGTACTTCAAAATATAAGGGATCCCGTTCACAAAGAAGTTACCAGGAATAGCTCTGCCTTACCTTTAATCTTAGCATCCCAGGAATAATTCAGGCACAAGTCACGGTTAAACCTTACAACTTGTTGGTGAATCAAAATCTCTTCAAGAGCAAGTAAAGAAATTTGTCAGAGACACCTACAGCCAGCAACCCCTTAGTTAAATAGCCCCAATATTTTTTCTAGCAGCATCAGCGATATATATTGAACAATTTACTTTAGTAATAGTTCCTTATTTCACGCTCTTGTTAATTCATATGCCTGTCACCAACAGGATGCAGATATTGGATGACCATAAAAAGTTGACACAGTCGATTTTCCTCTTACAGACGAACAACAACTGTAAGGAATCACTTAATATCCTTTTTATGTATACTTTGGGCCCCATTTGGCTGTCATCTGTTTATGTCGTTATTTGAGTAGCTTATTTGAGTAGTTTAGTGAACAGTTATTTAGGGCAAGCTCTTCCATACAATGACTAATGCATGGATATTTAAATCAGATTCTGGGGAAGATTTAGGCTCTAGAAGGGCACGCTCATATGTGCAAAAGACAGGGCAAGTGCTTCTAATCATGTGCATCCATGTTTCCCATATAAGCAAGATTATCCAACTGTGTGTTAATATAAGTCAGCGGTTCAGTGTACCTCTTGTTGAAATCTGTGTGTAATAGGTAGGTCACATGTTTGAACTAGAGTAGGGTAGACTCAGCTATCGACCGTTTTGAGGTAATAAAACATGTATTACTGTCAGCAGCTATGACAGTCCTGTTTTTGCGGTGTACTATTTAAAAGAAAATTCTAATACTTGGTCAATAATATGCATAATCAGAATTTGAAGCAGTATTGATCACAGTTCTAATTTGCACATTATCTTTGGTGGCTGGTGAGTGCTCTCATCTGAGTGGACATGGCGATGAAGGAATTTGGTATGGCATCCCTAGAGAGAAGTATTAATTCAGAAGAGTGAAATATGGAGTCAGGAAAAGGGAATGTGGAATTAGAGTAGATACTTGTCAAATCAGAAGAGTGGAGGCAAGAGTTGGTAAAAGTGTTCTCAAGAAAATCAGGCAAGAGTACTTGGGAGACAAAGGAGTGTGGAACCACACAAGTGTAGTCATCTGTTAGTGGTGTCAAGAGTAAAGTGGAGCATTGTAGCACATTGGCGCTTCAGGTTTGATGAAAGGTGAAGGTGCTTGAAGTATGGCAGGGTGTGAGGTGAGGTATTGAGAAATGTAAAGTGGTGCATAAGAAGGAGGATTGTGATCCATTAAGTTATGCGGGGGGGATTGAAATGGCCCACTGTCATAAAGGTGTTCACTCACAGGATCAAAACAAGGACCTACTAGAATATGCTAGATTAAGTGATTAAACCTATTGCTGCCTATGATTACCTCGGTCAAGTTGAGCATCTCGCTCCAGGAAAACAGCAACTGCCATGATCTTTTGATACTTTTCCTACATAAACCACTCTGAGACTGCAATATTCAGACAAGCACATCCAAACTAGTGATGAGAGACCCATTGTAAATTGAAAAAAACAAATATTTTATTAACGTTTGGAGCTGGACATTATTTTCTAACTTAGACCCATAAATAATCAGATGTGCCCCATCAGTTCACTGTCTCACCATGGATCACACTAGATGTGGTCTCACTAACCGGATCTCACTAAAAGCGGATACCAACACGAGACTGGAATCACACCATAATGATCTAGATTCCAGAGTGTCCCACTATAATTCATTGCCGTCATTACAATGAGACTACATACTCGGATATTCATTAAATATCCCATCAGTCGCGGACACCATTCTAAAATGGCTGCCGCTGTATGTAGCCTTGGCGCCTAGCAACGGCGTCCTTACTGCTGGGTTTTCGTGGGACTCGGCTCAACAGCACTCGTTTGAGTTCCCGCGCCCTCCTGCTGTGACATGCTGCAGCTGCTCTGAACGACCACAGGGACTAACACTCCCTCCAGCAAGGTATGATGAGAATGCATCCTCTGATCACTATGAGTCTTTTGCCTTGTAGACGTGCTACTGCAGGCACTCCCCACACAGATTCTGATTTGTGTCCATCTGTGTTTTCCCGCACCCAGGGCATGCTCCACGAGTTATGCGGACACTTTCAAATACTATGGCGCCAATAGAGATCCATTAACCTTGCGGCTACCATAATACAGGTAATCCCGGGCTTTTTAACGTTTTTTTTAGTTTTTTCAGTTGTTTCATAGTGACATATACAGCAATCCTTGCTGATCATTATGTATACTGACATGATTCTAGTTTAGTCCATACCAGCATACCCGCTGATGCTGTTGTTTTTGTTTTGTGTCCCTCCAGCTCTGCTACTAGTGCATTGTTATGACAATCACGTTGAAGCATTCGATTCTATCGACTCACGACTGCCTTAAAATAGGTAAGACCGTTTTTTGCTGCTAGTAACACACTCCTTCCTGAACTAAGTTACACACTCTGTAACCTTAAACCCTCCCCCATTTTTCTAATTAGGCGTCCACTGTGACTATTACCCAAAGGTGATTTGGGCCTCTGGATCACCTTCTACCTTTACACCTGTGGCTACACTTTCGCTCCCGCAGGTAAGTGATTCAGACATCAAGTGATTTATTTCACATTATTTCCTGCTATTATGCTTGGAGCTTCCCCTCATTATCCCTCATTCATTTTACAGCACCTCCTGAACATCCATACTGCATAGTCCTCCTCTGTACTGACAAAGGCCCTAGGAAGAAACTGGTTTACACAGCTCCATGATAGGGCCGAAACACCGGATGTAGACGCATTTTCCCTCCAAACACAGTGTTATCAAAGTGTACTGTTTGATAGCGATATATGTATTCTATACTGGTTCTTCACTTGTCTATCGTATTTTGACCCCTGTCACCTCCCTTTGGATTGCGACAATAAAAAACTGTATTATGTCCTTTGTATAGAACCATGTGCAAGAGTATCCACTTGCTTTTTTTTTGTTTTGATTGTGCAAAATGTGGTTGCTTGTTTTGTTGTAATCAATGATGCTCAGAAGTATATCTCAAACTACGAAAAAAGCAGATACCAAAAACTATATAAAAGCAAGTTTTTGTAAGTCTAGGTGTGATTCTTTACACATCAATGTGCAAAATCTTGAATGAATATTAAGGGAGGAAGCCCCTAATTGTTTTTTTCTTTTTTTTCTCCACCCTCTCATTTGTTTTCTAATTATTGCAATTCACACATGAAAGACATTGATATGTCTCTGGATGTTTGTCGGGGAGTTTGTGTTTCTTGTCTCTGGTGTCTAACGACAGGTTTCTTAAGATACTGCTCTTCTGACACGCGAATGTATGTAGTTCAGGAAAAAGATGTTTTGTTCTGTCATCACTTCTTAATATATTCCAATGTTTGGTGATGCTCTGCTTGATGAGTCTGCTCTGGGTCGAGTATTTAAATACATACACTAAGCCTGTATTTTCTTGTGCAGCTTTCTTTTCTAGCATGTCACTGTGTTATTTAGTCATTTTCTTAGCCAGTGCTTCTTGTAAGTCATCATCTGGGTAACCTCTAGCTTGCAATTTCTCTTGCAGATTGACCATATGTTCGTTGCATTCTTCCGTATCACTTACTATGCGTTTCACTCTCAACATTTGCCCATAAAGGAGATTCTTTAGGATGTTGGGAGTGGTGAAAACTCATCATGTGTAATAGATTGTTCCTGTCTGGGGTTTTCAGTATAGTGTTGTAGTGATGTGTGCATCCATTATTCTAGGGTGCACGTCTAAATAATGAATATCAGGATTACCTATTTCCGTTGTAAATTGGATTCTGTCATCTATGCCATTAAGGTATCTTAGAAATTCTAGTTCATCTTTAGTACCATTCCACACTTCAAAAATATCGTCAATATATCTATTGAGTGAAATGAAGCAGTTAGAGCTGCGGAGTCCTCTTTTTTAGGGGGCTGTGTGGCAAAGGACTACTATAAATCTATAAGACAAAGAGAATACCACAAAAACAGCTACCCGCCTACACACGTGCCAGGTGTGTCTAGTTGCACAACGTGCTACCTTTCATGTCGGTCAATTATTTGCGACAGAAAACATAGAGAAATACATATTTTATTCATGGATACAAAACACTTAGAAACATTTATATTAAAACAAGAGGGACAAAAATGCATTTTGTTTACACATAACATTCCATAAAATAACCTATACTGAAAATCAATTATCTTGACCAGTTGGTTTGAACTGAACACATTCGTCAGATACTGGTGATGTAGTGAGGTTAGTAAACATATAAGGTGACATCCTATTATCAAATGAAACCTTGTTACAAGGGAAGTACCCAGAAGTGTGTGTTATCCTGGAGAAGGGGGCTGGAGGCTCCGCGCACTTATTGATCGTGTGCTCGCTGTTAGATTTAACATGCCGTGTGGTTCCAATGTGAAAAACTTGATTTACAACATTCTCACTTGTGAGGAAATTAACCAATGAACTATTTCTGAAATTCCAATTTGGGAGATCTATATAAATCAAGTCCTGAAGACGGGTCCGACGCATGCCTGATAGCATTAAATAACTAGCTACTGAGCCTGTTTAACCATCTTTTGCCAGGACCGAGAAACACACTCTTTGGTGTCGACAAAGTCAAGGACAGAAAAACTGACAAAGTCAAGGATAGTGAATTGTATCAAGGTTTCATTTAATAATAGGATGTCACCTTATATGTTTACTAACCTCACTACATCACCAGTATCTGACGAATCTGTTCAGTTCAAACCAACTGGTCAAGATAATTGATTTTCAGTATAGGTTCTTTTATGGAATGTTATGTGTAAACAAAATGCATTTTTGTCCCTCTTGTTTTAATATAAATGTTTCTAAGTGTTTTGTATCCATGAATTAAAATATGTATTTCTCTATGTTTTCTGTCGCAAATAATTGACCGACATGAAAGGTAGCACGTTGTGCAACTAGACACACCTGGCACGTGTGTAGGCGGGTAGCTGTTTTTGTGGTATTCTCTTTGTCTTGTCAATATATCTATGCCAGTTCTTGACATATTTGTTCCACGTGGGATGTTCGAGTACGTGCATAGTTTCAAAACGGTACATGAAGGAGTTGGCGTAGGCTAGTGCCATGATGGCACCCATTGCTGTACTGGTTGTTTGAAGGTAGTAGGTCTTATCATATTCGAAGCATGAGTTCAGTGCAATAAAATTCAATAGGACTAACAGAAATAAATTCTTTTGCTGCTCCTATCAATTGTTCTTGTAAAAGAAGCCATTCTATAGCCTCTGGTCCCTGGTCATGGGGAATGATTGTATATAAGCTGGAGACATCAATTGTGAAGAGAATATCAGCTGGAAGAAGTTGGATTTGACTGAGAATTTGCAAGAAGTGTGTGGTGTCTTTCACATATGTAGAGGTTCTTTCTATGGTAGGTTGCAGAAAGAAAGCAAGATATATCCCTAAAGGTCGTAAAATTCTCCCTGTTGCTGCTACTATCGTTCTGCCAGGTAGATTGCGGAGACTTTTATAAATTTTAGGAAGGATATATAGATGTGGCATTTTTGGATGAATAGTGAAAAGGAATGCTTTGGTTTTGTGGTTGATCTATTCCCTTTCTTCAGCCATTGTAAGGAGTATCTCGAGATCATGTTTCATGGTCATAGTAGGATCACTTCCCAATTTTGAGTATTTATTGGATTCTGATAGTTGTCTGGTACATTCTTGATGATAGTCGTTTGAGTTCATAATCACAATTGTAAGATTGTTGTTTTGTTCTCCCCTGTTCCCTGATTGTGCATATGAATCCCTGTGAACATTACATAATTTCTGCTGTTTTTGCCAAAATCACAACATGTCAAATATGGAACTATAATGATGATTTAAACCTTTTGTATTGCCTTGTTTTGGCACCTCGTACTTTGATGTGCCTTCACCATGATTGTAACGACCCGTGAATTTTTTTGATAATGACCTTACCAGGCCCTGATAAAGGACCTTGCTGTCCGAAATGCATAGGCCTGAGTGAATGCATCTGCTGATCAAATTTACATATAATAATATATGAAGAATAAATCGCCCACCTTGAGTGAATACACCTAACTTGTTGAAGCATTATTAAACTTGATTGAAGTTAAGAAAGCCATTTATTGGCAATTGAGAGTGCAGCCCACACCACTGGCTCATAGCCAAGGTCCTTTTTTGCAACTATTCTAGTGCTTTTGCACAGAGGCACTTTTCATACTGGGTTTGCACCCCACGCAGAGACATACGTCTGACTAAAAATTCACAGATTAGGTTTTTAAAAATAGTGCAGTGCACACTCACCCCCCCACCCTCCCTCTCAGTGACATAACCAAAGAACACCTGCAGGGTGTGTGTTCCTCCTCATATGCATTTCCCCCTATTTGTACTCTAATGCAATGGTTTCAACTCATAGGTGGTGCAAGTGACATCTAATAGCCTAAACTAATTAAATTAATACATATCTCATGGAAGCAAAGAAACTGCTTGGCATATGATTTTTGTAGGGGCATGTTTGAATCACAGCAGCCACACTTAAATCAACACTGATTTAAGACTATGACATGATTCGGAGCCTTTGTATGGAATTATTGATGTTATCATTTAGACTGTTTCCCTACATGTGCATACCCACAACGTCTGGTAATGCTTTGATTGTGGGGACACATTTGTTATTAATATAACACCTATTTTGTCCCTTTTTATTGCAGTGATTAGAAGCAGGACAAATATGTCATGGCACACTTCTTACAATTGCGATCATATTACTGTTTTATTTTGTTTTGAAAAACGACTGGAGGGAACAGGAGTCAGGAGAGTGTGCCAAGCTAATATGATAAAAGTTTCTTTTTATCTGTACTAAATGTATAGCTCAGTGAGTTAAATGCTCAACTGTAACATGTGCCTGCCTGCACTTTCCAAGTTCAAATCGTGGGAATGCCTAATCAGCTGTTCCTCCTTCTAAGTTTGATAAATTGAGTACCATTACATTTGGTGGTAATTTCACTGTTGTTACTGCACTTAGAAGTGGGAGGGTTCAAGCATGAGGCATTATCCATAAACATGTGATATAATAACATATTCTCTCAGCATTAGACCACAGTAGCATCAAGAGTATTTTGGCATGCCCAGAATGATAGGCCAAAGAAAGATAAAACAGTCAAGTTAATTCTATATAAGATTTCAAAAAAGGTACACACTTTTTGCTCACTGTACCTTTAACAGATGGGAAATAGTCATTTGCATATCAGTCTTTGTCCCGCCTACATGGGCAGTCCAGCACCGAAATGCTATGGCAATTCCTCTCTGAACAAGAGTACCAACAGCAACCCATACACGTGTTTCAGCCTTGTTGGGCCTCATCAGTGAGGTGAAGCTTTCTCTCTCTGAGCACAATGAGCAGGGAGTCCACGTCTGTTTGCCCCCAGGTAACTCAGGGTGACCAACCCAAAGTTCCTTGCAACTATTTCAAAAAAGTTAGCAGGCGCTCCTATCCAGAAAGAACATGGCATGATAACCTCTTCTGAGATGAGAGTCCTCAGTCATCAAGTAACCAGCCTGGCGAGTTTACTCACAGGGTGATAATGGGGCATGACTCTGACCCACAGGAAGCCTAGGGATTCTGGGTCTGTGAATCATGAATTTCCAGACATTGGAAATCAGAGTATGAAGATTATAAAATGTTATAATAATTTGATTCAGAATCAGGCTTGGCATCATGGCATTCCAAGCTATTGAGTTAGAATGGGTCTCTTCTTTGTGGGGACCCCCTTTGAATTCAACAAAAAAGCTTAATAGATTTTCTTAAATTGTCGTTTAGGGGTTAAAGCATCCTGCTGGCTGACTTTCTTTATTTTTCTATGCAGAGGCCAGTAAAACTGTCCTATCTTAATCTGTAGTTTTACCATCCCCTCGATTGCTACATCTAGCGTTTGCCAAAGGATGAGGTCACAGGGTGGAGTGGAAGGTATGCACATGTGACCTAAAGAAACATTAGCCTTCTCAAATTGAAGGCCGGTGCACTGTAATTGTGCACTGTTGGTCAAAGACAGACCTTTCCAAAAACTGTTCAATCATCAAAAACATGTTCCACCCTTCATTTAGCTCTTTGTAGTGGGGTATATGTTATGCTTGGAAAGTCATCAAGTTGAACATTGGAACTCATGAAGCTATTCAACCTTAAAGCTAAAACCAGGGAAATCACTCATTTAATTTACATACAGAACCATATTCTCCTTTTATGATCTATGCACCCCACATCTGCCACCCCTAACAGAAGTCAATTACCTAGGTTGCACTGAATTCACTCTTCCCATTCCTTATCATACATGGATTTTGCGATGAGATGTGTGGTCCTGGAATTTAAAAAAATGAAATAACTCAAACTGCTTATCCCCTAAAACACATGGGGCCTCATTACGACCCAGGCGGTAAGGGGTTTACGGCAGCGTAAACAGCGCCGACCCTTACCGCCTGAGTACGAGGTCCCTTAGCGCCATGGCGGATTTAACACCTGCTTTTAGCAGGTGTTAAAATCCATGGCGCTAAGGGACCATGGAGTTAATTACGCCACCGTAATTTACGGTGGCGTAATTAACGCCTTCCCCACTCCCATTATGCCCTATGGGGCAAAAATGGGAATGGGGAAGGGTAAATGGGGATTGGGGATTTACCGCCCCGCCAAGGTCGGAATGGGGCGGTAAGTCCGCCAACCACCATGGCGTAAACATAGTTTACGCCATGGTGGTAAAGTCACGGCCCAGGCGGTAACTTACCGCCTGGGTCGTAATGAGGCCCATGTTTACAATTTTTCAACTTCCCTTTTGCATTTTAAATCTTAAGACTAGACCGGATCAATGCCTTTTTATCATGAACATATACTGGCAGGTTTTCACAACTTTAGGTAAGAGGGCCCCAGACATTGTTTTCGGATGCCCCACTCCTCCCCTCTGCACAAAATGTAATAATGGCCCAACGAATGGTGATGGGAACACTGGAGACTGAGCTTTCCTGTGGATCTTCCATTCCATACAGCCAATGATTGTGCAGCCCTGGTTAGTTTGGGATTTTTAACAGGACTTCAGTGAAGGACACACAGAGTGCTTATAAATCGAGTGACTGAAGACAGGCCTGGTAAGACATTTGTATTACTCCAGCAGCGTGCTTACAACTCCAATTAAGTAATTAACTCACAAAAGACTGCTTTGAAAAAACCCTGGCAGGCACTTTGAGTGCAAAGTCTGATGGTAAGCCTTGAATAAAGAGAACTCAAAGAGTTCCCATGAGGAGGAGTTTTGGACAGGGAGAAGCAGGAATGGGTGGGAATGGCCATAGGGATTAGCATGGCCCGGTGCAGTCAATGGGAGGCCTCATAACCAAACAACACTTATATTCTGTGCGTCCCTCCTCATATGCCATTCCTCTTTGCCCTATCTCAAATGTCATTCCTCAAATGTCATTCCTCCCTAGCTGTACTCTATTGAATAAATGTAGGCTTATAGGAGTCACAATCAACACCTAATAGCCCAAACCAAAATTACTACTGCTGTGCAGATAGGTATGCCTCTATCTGAAGAACAATACTCTTGTTCAGTCACAATTCCTCTTGAGAATGTTAATGAAGATTGTGCAACTAAAGGACAGATCCAAAGGATGATCTCCCTCAAAAGTCCCTCAAAAGTCATTGTGCCACGCCCCAGGAGAAGACTCGCTGCTGGTCCTGGTGGTTTGGAATTTTACTCAGGGGATAAATGACACCATATTCCATAATTCTGCTTATTTGCGTTTATAGTTGTGTACATTAAACAATAAGGATGTGATGTCTAATAGGTTACAATAGAATTGACAGAGGCATTCTCTTGGTAAGGCGCCTTTACAATATACACTCGTTATCTGCATTTGAGAGTACCAGATGGTGAAAGGATAGAATAACGAGATATAGACCAGTGGCAGTGATGAGCGAGCTATAAATACGATTTAAATATGGGATCTAGTGACTGTTGCCTCTAGCTGCGGCAAAGGAGCACCCACACACACGGAGAGGTTTGTAACACGTCTTTATTCTACATCCACAAACCGTTAACTGGCGCTTTTTGTGCCTTACCCAGAACTCCCCATTCCCCAACAACAACGTCATTGGGCCCCGCCTCTCCAACGGCGGGGGCCGCCATTAACCCTGGAGTGGTTGGTAACAGTGACAAACTATGTATAGGATTAATTTACACATTTAGATGTGTGTGTGACGTTATCTGTAGGTGCTGTCTAGGGATTAGTTGGGGAGTAGTAGTGAGGGGTATGAGAGGCCCCTGTACTGGCTATAAAGTGGACCTTGAATCGGAAGCTATACAATGAAACAGACGAGCAGGCTTTGTGGCTGTGGAAGAACATTTCAGTGGGGGGGGGGGGCAAGTAGAGGGAAGGACCATTTTCAGGGATGCACAAATGGGGTGGGTGATGGAGAGGCTGTGAAGAGAGGAGGATCGCAAACATCTGGAGGAAGAGTGAAGAGAGATGCAGTGAGTGAGGTAGTGTGTGGGGCAGTACCATACGTGAATATGCAGATAAGGAGTAGGGCTATAAGAGAGATTGTTTTTGCATGGGGAGACATTCGCTGCTGAGTCAGTTTGCAGAGGTGGGGGAGGATCAGTTATTATGTTTTATTAACTTAGGGTGTTCTGCTTGCTGTGGTCCATACTATGGTTTCAGGCTTGAACCTGTTAGGTCATAACCCCACGCTTGCCACTGATCCTCATTGTTGGCATACTGGGATTTTGATGGAACTAAATAAATGGATTTTCAGCGGTCAGTGAAACGATCAACAGGTTATGCTCAGAGACAGAAGCATCTATAAATTGCTGATCAAATAGGGATGTCAGAACTCTGTGCAAGACCTTAGGCCACCGTAGGGGTATTCCCCGAATGTTCTGCTTTCCCACCCGAGGCACCACTCTCCTCACCTGAGTCTTCAGAGTCTGATGATCCGATTCCGTGTCGATGAGCTAGGTAATCCTTTTTATTTATTGAAGTTAGAGCTCTGACACGGGGCGAAGCCGTGGTGAAACTCTGAATTGGTTCACACCTCGACTCCGGTCCCGGATGCAGGCAGGGTCAGGGGAAAAAGCCCAAAGGCGGAAAAAACCCCTGTGTTGTTGTAGGACTGCTGGATGGTATATGAGGCAGGATGCGTAGTAGTAGCAGCAGATGTAATATCCCCGTAAATGCAATGCGAAATACGAAGCTCCAAATCAAGCAGGGTGAACAGGGTGAGAGAGGAGAAGGAGACTGAAATGAATGGCAGGCGAAAACGCCGTGGAGCGAAGCGAGGGGGAAGCGGCGGATAGAGAAAGCCGTATATGAGCCTGGCAAAGCACAGGGGGAAAGAGCGAAAGAAAAAAAGGGGAAAGAAAAAACGGGAGAAAGGCAAGGGAAAAAACAGGGGAATGGAGAGAGAGAAAGCACTGGCAGCGTCTCTCCGTGAAACCGAAAGGAGACAGTTGCAACGCAGGGAGCTATGGGAAACAGGAAGTAAATAGACCAGAAGAACGGAAAAGGGAAACACTAGACCATAAAGCGGAGAAGCGTGGGAGAACGTGATGGCAAGGTTTAATGGCGGCAAAGCCTTACCAACAGCAACCATCGCCACCCGAGAGGATTCATGACAAGGGATTACTACAATTAGCAACTAATAAATGGACAAAGATATGATTATGTTCTAACCTGAGTGTTATAAATGTAACAATCATTAGGTGAATGAAGTAATTTTTGCACCTTTTGATTTGCTTATGTTAATGTTTCAATGTTTATAAAATATACATCATTGGGAGGCATTTTGGCACACTCTACAAACCATATACTAGATGTAAATTAGGTCCTTAAGAAGCTCCAGATTAACAGTCAAATATGAATCATCCACATCATGTACAAGTTAGGAGACACAGAGGATTGTTTGTTGTGTAATTCATGATGTATACATTCTTATGTTCAAATAACCTTACCTGCACAGTGTTTATTCTACAACTCTATAATTTTGGAATACTTCTAGAAATTGTAGTAAGTGCATATTCTGTAAGTGCACATTCCAAATATATCTCAGAAAGCCCTGCCTGTCTTATTTCCTTCCTCCTCTACCAACTTTTTTCATACTCCCTGCAGTATCAGAAAAAGTGGTAGAGTTGGCATTCTTTATCATCCCTCACAGTGTCTCTCTCTACTCCCTCTCCCAATCCACCCTCCTCTCTTCCTTTCAGTTTAATTGATCTTGTTTTACTAAACCTTTCTCTCTAACATTTCTCACTGTTTTCCATCCTCCAGGTCCATGTCACTGTTTCTGTAAGGACCTAGACTCCTTACTCTCATCACTTCCCTTTTTTCTTCTTGGTGACTTCGATCTTCACCTCAACTCCACCAATCCTCTGTCACATTCTTTTATATTCTTGACTCATATGGTCTTTCCCCATTCTCCTCTCCTGGCTTATAGGTATCGGGTTCCTCTCTTGACCTCATCTTCTCTTCTTTTAGCACGCTACTGTCTTTGCCTCCCCAATCGAATCCTCTGGCCATCTTAGTTTTTTCTTTTTCGTCCCATCTATCTTCTTCTCCCAACAGTCCAAGCTCCTTGTTTCTCTATGCAATGTCACTTACGTTCTTTCAATCCTTCCTCATATATCTCTCTGTCTCACTTTTTTTCTGTTCTGTCTGATGACCAAGCTGCCTCTACTCTTCCATGCACTCGTCTTTCTACTCTGGAGTCTGTTTTCCCTTTACAACCTTTTACTCCATCTAAAAAAAAAAACAGACCCTTAGCGGTCTGCTTCTCTTAGTGCCCTTCACACCACACTCGTGCAGAAAAATGATGGAAGAAATCTCATGAGTCCTTTGATTTTGTACTCCTTTCTTTTGTCCATTCCTAATAGGATTACTCTCTTCTTTAAGCAAATATAAAAAGAAAAATTCTAAGCTCACTTACTCTTTCTACCCACCCTCGGCATCTTTCTCACATTCTTTTTCCTTACCCCAGACCATTTTGCACCTTTGTTTCTCTTTTCTTCTGACTCCACCATCTACTTCTGTTCTAAAGTTCTTCCTTACACTCCCTCCTACATATCCCCTTTCTACTTTCCCATCCTCTCTATCTTCCCCTCGTGTCTCCTATTTCTCTCTTCTCCCTGACTCTGATAAAATCTCGTTCTTGACTTGCCCTCACCATACTCCTTCCTCCTTGGCTCTACTCCTGCTGCTCTCATCCCTCTGGTGAAGGAGTGTACCCTCATCTCCCCTGTTAATCATTCATTACCGTACTGACCTTTTTGATCTCTCTCCGTCTCACCTTTTCCCACTACTTTTAATAAACCTTCTCTTGACCCATACCTTCCTGGTAATTTTCTTTTCTCCCTTTCCTTTCCAAAATACCTCAGTGTATTTTCTATGCTGAAGTGTCCTCTTTTCTTGATTTACACTCACTTCTACCTCCATTTCAATCTGGTTTTCGCCCCCTCTTGTTCTATTTTAACTGCATTTGTAAATCTTTCGAACTCCCTACTCTTTGCTCGACACACCTAACTTTTTAAAAACTCTTCACCTTATTTGCATCCTTTTACACTGGTGATCACTCCATTCTTCTCTTTGCCCTGTCGTCTCGCGATATCTCAGTTTCTGTCCTCTGATTGTTTCACTCTTACCTCACGAATAGAACCTATTCAGTCGCTTGAGCTGGTCATATCCCCCACCACTTGCTTCTTAAATTTGGTATCCTGGGTTCTGTCCTGGCCCACTTCTTTTCTCCCTCTACATGATCCCTTTCCCTTCGCTCATCACTTTGTTTAGCCTTTCTCATCACTTCTATGCAGGTGGTTCACAGAGCTTTTTCTCTTTTTTCTCCTTCTATGGTACTCTTCATAACAATTCTCTAATGGCCTTTCTGCTTTTCAATCTTGGATGCACTGTCACTCTCTTAATCATAATCGTTCCAAGAATGAGGTCATTTTCTTCACCGATTCCACCTTTCGATCACCAGTGCCTCCCCTAGCCTTTTCTTTCCAACCTCATCCCTTCCCTACTCCACTTTGGCTAGGAACTTAGAAGTTGTTTTTGATGTTTACTATAGATTTTCTCCAGCATTGCAACCTTAGCCATTGCCCTCGCTGCTATATTCATAAGGTTGAAACTTTCCTTTTCTTTCACGCAACAAAGCACCTACTTTTGTCTCTTATATTCTCTGATGTTTATGTTTTCTCTGCTCTCTCGGTCTGCCTTCCCACATCTCATCCCACCCATCTATGTTCCATCTGTATCTCTGCTGTTTGTCTTCTCTTCTATTATCCCTCTGCCTGCACCTCCTCTACCACCACTCTACTTCCAATTTCACTCATTCCTTTCGATTCCCGTCTTCTTTTCCCTTTCTTTGCATTGTCTTTAAATGAATTCATGGAGTTGCCCCAATTTGCTTCAATTCCTTAATGTCCCTCTATGCCCCTTCCCTGCCCTCTTTGCTCTCAGCCTCTAGCCGTCCTCTCTGTTCCTAAATGTCCTCGTACCCAGTCTCATTTTCATTGTTTTGACCTTCTTGCTCGAAAATATTGGAACGCACTTCCACCTTCTTTTCGCTCATCCACTTCTCTCCATATTATGCATACTCACCTCAAAGCTTAGTTTTTCTCTCTTCTTTCCTATTCTTAAATTAAACCTAATCGTTGTCAATGCATTTATTGTGTTGTCATTTTGATTGTACCAGCTGTCTAAAAAATTGATCAGCACTTTGGCAAAACGTGTTATAGGCGTTGATAAATACAATACATGGAAATACAATAAACAAAGGTTATGTTAATGTTAATATTAAAGGTATTTGTACCACACACCGTCACCACTGGACTGGTTCCCATGCGCTCTGGCGGATCTGAGAAATGGGGCCGGGTGGGTTAGTAGGGTGTAGTGGGATTAGGAAAGTGACAGTTGTGATGTCCTGTTGGCAGCTTCAGTTCAGTTTGCACTGTTCACTGAGCAGTGAGTGCGATTTTGGGTTGGTGCCAATTCCCATTTGCTGTTGTGTCCGGTTTGTCTGTTGTTGCCATGTGGTGAAGTATGTACGGATTGCTGTGCAGAGAAGTGGTCATGTAGGTTTCGGTATAAGAAGTGTATTCGGAAAAACTGAGATTTTAGAGTTGGGTTAGTTCTATCTAGATGTGGCGCATGTTAATCTTCACAGTTCTGGCTATGTGTGATGCATGCTAAACTACACAGTTCTAGCTAGATGTGATGCATGCTAAACTTCAAAGTTCTAGCTAGATGTGACATGCTAAACATCACAGTTCTATCTAGGAGTGGTGCATGCTAAACTCACAGTTCTATCTAGCGGTGGTGCATGCTAAACTACACAGTTCTATCTAGGTGTGACCATTCTAAACTTCACAGTTCTATCTAGATGTGGCACATGCTAATCTTCACAGTTCTATCTAGATGTGGCGCATGCTAAACTTCACAGTTCTATCTAGATGTGGCGCATGCTAAACTTCACATTTCTATCTAGATGTGACGCATGCTAAACTTTACAGTTATGAATAAATAACTATTGTACAAACGTCTGGAAATATCCATGCAAAGCTTGTCTCAATCTCGAAAAAATGCAAGGCCCTCAAACGCAATTCCTTGATGCGCCTGAAAAGAGAAGCATTTCCTTTAGGTGAATTCAAAGGTCAATCAAATGTTCATAACCGTTCTAAAGATTGAAGCATTAAAAGAGATTGCCAACATGTTTTATCTTACATGTAAAACGGCAATATCAGCTTACTTTTCTGCAATAATTTACTCGTATTCCAGTTATTCTGAACAATGCTATGACTGAATCTTAATGCAAATCTTCCCATACACAAAACGTCCAGGTTCCTTAAAATGACTCTACCTACTTGGAATTCCTCGTGACAGGAGAGAATAAAGAACGTCTTTATGATTTCAAAAAAGGAGAGAGAAAAAACGTGTTTGCAAATATTTAGGAGTAACAAAGGGATCCTCTGTGTGGGTCCGCGAGCTTCAGTGTGGCGCGCCTGAAGTCCAGAAAGCGGTACGCCAGCGGGTTACAGGGCTTTCGAGTAGGCCCATTAGCAGGTAGCTACTTTCCGTAGGGCAGTACAAGGTGGTCAAGGACAAGTAAATATAAACAAAATGCAGACTCATTGAAAAACGCTTTGTTAATCAGGGCCTTTGTCTCCATTAGGGACGTAATCTCGGCCAAAGTCTCGCATTGATTGGCAGTGTACTGTGTGCACAGTGCCAGAAATGCAATTAATCATATACAAACAAGATTGGCATTCCATGTTAATTAAAAAAAAAAGGGTCAGAAGAATTCCTGCATACCAATGTGTTTGCCAGTCTATGTGGCTGTGGGAAAAAAAAATAAACTCTCTAGGCGTCTTATTTATTTGTACAATACCGTCGTTCAAGTCCCTTCCAGACCACAAACATTTAAATGAATAACGTGAGGCAATTTGAAGAGAGCAATGTTTAGAATTTGCTTGTTATTTGTTAATATGCTAATGGCTGTCTGTCTTTTAAGAATCCAGAGCTTTGTGATCACTTCATGCTGTTTACTGCAAAGTTGTGCCATAGGCACACATTACTGAACAAACGAGCATCACTCAGTGAACAGTACCTTTGATGTTAGCTTACATTTGTTAATGTTAATGTTAAAGATCATGTATACCATGCACTATCAGCAACGCAGTGGTCCCTTGGCTCTTTGGCAGATCTGAAAAGTATGGAATGTAGGGTGGGTTAGTAGGGTATAGCGGGAAGAGGTAGAGCGAGAGTTGTGATGTCCTGTTTACAGCTTCAGTTCGGTTTGCACAGTTCGCTGAGCTGGGGTTGCAATTTACGGCTCAGAAGATTCCCATATGCTGTTGTGTGGGACTATGTGTGGTTTGTTTTGTTGTTGCAGTGTAGGGAAGTGCATGTAGATTGCTGTGCAGAGAAGGGGTTGCGTTTGTGTAGTGTTTAAGACGTGTATGTTGAACCTGATGTTTTAGGGTTAGGTTAGTGGGGCTTTTCTTACCTCGTTGGTTCAGACTTCTGTGCTCAGGATCTCTGCATGTGCTGTGCATTTGTAGCTGTTCATTAGCTGGGTTCTACGCATGGTGGTGGCTTTCTTCTCTAACTGTCTAGCTGTCTATGGTCATGAGGTGGTGAAGACCTCCCCCCATGCCTTGGTGGAGATGGGTATGGTTGAAGGGTTTGCTCTGAGGTTGCAGAGGGTGTGCCTACCCTTGCCTCCCACCAGCACTTGGTGTGGGGTCCCAAAACCCTGAGAAAGGTCCTTTAGGGCATCCGGGGGTGCTAGTTAATTGGGCAATGCTCCTCACTCTGCACCTGTAGTGCGCTTCCCTCTGGTGATGCTAAAGTGGGGTTATTTTGTGGGGTGGGCCTTTTTAAGTGCCTCTTCCTGGCTTCTTCCTTCCATGTCTGTTTGCTGCAGTGTGTTCTATTTCCAGTGGTGTCTTTGTCATTCCTAAATATTCCCGTCTGATTCTGAGGTGAAAAGCCAGGTTTTAAGTAGTTTTCAGAATTTTTAGTGACCCTTTGTATTGCGTATTTCTTTCAGGAGGGTGTTCCAAGTTTTTACTGCCAGGTGGGAGAAAGATGACCCCTCCCCAAGTTTTATCCTTGGTAAAGTTTTTTGGTTTCAGGCAAATGTCGTTGCTTGATCTGAGTGGTCTTGTCGGTCAGTAGATCATTATTTTCTTTTGTAGGAATTCTGCTCCTTGGCACTGGATTGCTCTGTGCATTATGTACATTGTTTTGAATGTGGTTCAGTGTTCGATCGGCAGCCAATGTCGCTTTTTTAGCACTGTGGTGGTGTGTTTCCTTTGCAGTATTCTGAGGATAAGTCTGAACGCTGCATTTTGGATATGTTGCAGTTTCATTAGTAGGCGTTCCGGTATTCTGAGGTATAGGCAATTGCCGTTGTCTATTCTGCATATGAGGGAGATAATGGTGAGTGTTTTATGGGTGAAGGAGAGAAATGGTAGGATCCTTTTTGCTGTGTGCAGGAGGAAGATGCATTTCTTGATTATTGCATTTACTTGTGGTTCTAATATTAGTGTGTGATCCATTAGGACTCCAAGGTTTTTGACTGTTTCCAATGGCGTTGGTGCTGTTCCTGGTTCTATGGGCTGTAGTGGTTGTTTTCCTGGTTATTGGGTACAATCATTATTTCTGTTTTGCCTGGTTTGAGTTTGAGGTTGTTTGTGTTCATCCATTCATAGATTTCTTGTACACAGTCTTCCAGCGTTGAGTTTTCTTCTTGTGTGTCTTCGATTTTGTAGGTGATTTGCATGTTCTTTTTGTAGTTGTAGCACATAATGCTGTGTCTTTTAATGAGCTTGATTAATGGGATCACGTAGATATTGAAGAGCAGTGGCGATAGGGACCAATCCTGTGGTACTCCACAGTTGGTTTTCCTTGAAGTGGATTTAAAAGGTTTAATGCAGAGGGTTTCCATTGTATCGGTCAGGAATTATTTAATCCAGAGTATGGGTAACTCGGTGATTCCTATTTCTTCGAGTCTTTTGATGAGGATGTTATGGCTGATTGTGTCAAACACTGCGGAGTGGTCCAGCAGTATCAGAGCAGAGTCTGTGTCGGAGTCTGTGTTTGTCTTTAGATCATCCCAGATTGAGAGGAGTGCTGTCTCTGTCTCTCTCTTAGGCCTAAAGCCAACTTGTGCTTGGTCAAGCAGAAGGTGTTTTTCTATGTGTTCCTGTGTTAGTTCATAGACGTAGGTTTCGAGTAGTTTTGCTGCGCAGGGATCCACAGGGGAGTGTGCTTTGTTGCTATTTGTTACCAGCTTGACAAATGACTCAACAGGTATTTGGGGGAAGATTTGGAGTTTGTATTGACATTCCACGGTTGGGGGTATGGGTTGAGTGTTTCGGTTGACTGGTCTGCTTTGTATGATTCGGTGGATGCCGCTGATTGTATTTTTGAAGTGATCTGCAAGTTTGCAGCATAGTTTGAGTGAGGGTACTGGAGTGTTGTGGCAACCAAGTGGGTTCTTCATTTCTTTTATGATGCTGAATAGATCTTTTTGGGTGTTGCTGGCTTTTGCGTTTTGGTTGTAGTAGTATTTCTTATTGGCCTTTTCAATTTCCTTTTTGTATGCTCGGATTCGTCATTGATACTGTGATCTTTTTGCCTGGTCATATTTTTTCATCCATTCTAGTTACAGCTTCTTGTTGTTTTGTTATTCATCGTGCTGAGGAGGGTAGTGAACCATTTTGCCATTGTTTTCTTTCATAATGGAGTGAAAGGGTTTTCCTGGGAGATGTTGTCGATTGTTTTGGTGATCCATTTATGAAGTAGGCCTACTTTTCCTTCGAGGTCAGCTTCATTCAGGTTAGTGGTTGATGGTTTTGTGAGTTCAAGTTGTCTATCAGGTTGCTATCTTTGATGGTTTTTCAGTTTCTTTTTATGATGGTTGGAAGTGTTTTGGGTTGGCTGCTTCAGTAGGTAGCATGATCACAAATGGGATGATGAGGTGGTCACTCCAGAGTATCTGTATTAGTGGTGCAGGGGTGATAAGGTTTTGTTGGCAAAGATGGCATTGAGCATGTGTCCTGCAATATGTGCTGCTCCTTTAACTAATTGCTGTAGTTTTATTGTCTTGAGTTGCTCGACTAATGATTTTTGTGTTTTCTTTTTCAAACCAGATGTTGAAGTCCCGAAGTTTATCAGCTGTTTATGTTCGATAGCTAGATTGGTGATAGCTTCTATGAAGTTGTCGATGAATGTTGTGTCGTATTTCAGTGGTCTGTAAACCAGAATGAATTTGAGGTTTGTTTTAGGGCTTACTGGCAGGTTATTTAATGGTTGCTCTGCTTTGATTTTCAGGTGCTCCTTATATGCTATTGCAAGTCCTCCTCCTCTTTTTTTCTTTCCTGTTTATCTGTAAGCACTTGAGGTTGTCGGGAAGGTAGCTATGCAGTGTGATTTTGAAGTTGTCATCTAGCCATGTTTCTTTGAGGAAGAGGATGTTGATACCTCCGTCGCACAAGAGGTCCTAGATCTCTGTGGCATTTTTTGACATAGATCCTGCATTGATTTGGTTGCAGTGGATCCTTTCAGCATGGTTCAGTTTAGTTTTTAATATTAGCTTTGTCTCTCGGTTGTCAGGTTGGTCTGTTTCCATGTTGCTCTCATGATGTGATGGTTGATCAGTGTGCTCTGATTCATCATCGAGTAGGTTTGCTAGACTAAATTGGGTTGCTTATTTCTTCAGGTTCCTCTTCTAAATGTTGTTGTATTCAATGCAGGTGTCCTCATGTTTCTGTGATATATGGAGTAAGGGTGTTGATTTCCTTCATCCTTGTCTCTGTTTCTGCGTGGTTTTGGTTTGTCTAGCAATGCTGGTGGTGTTGATTTCTTCTGGTGGTTTGTCATTTGCAAGGTACCTTGTAAGGTAGAAATGTTTTTCTTCTCATTACATTTTTTCTGTTGTCCACCTTGATTGTGGGTGGGTGTTCTGCATTCGGGGTTATGTCCAATCGATGAGAGACATGGTGTGGTTCTATTTGGTTTATTCCTTGTCTTGTTTTTCTTTAATCTTTAAACACAAGCTCTAGCTGAATCATTGTTCTAATATGCGCATGCTGTGTTTTCGTAATAAAGATGTACATCAATTGTTAAAGAACAATGTTTCTTTTTAAAGTACATTTGCATAAAGAAATATCTAGAGATTACTTAAACTGAATGGGTTTCAAGAACCAACAGTAATTCATTATTATTCATATTTTGATTAAAAAATGAACAATGCATCACAAATAAATTATAATGGTTAGGTACATATTGGATACTATGGACCCGTGGTAATACAATATTTTCCAGTGAGGACAAATTCTGCCTCAAATATATACCTTGTACACAGTCGGCAGTTTGACTTCCCAAGCGACACAATAATCGTAAATGCGCTGAAACATTCCGACTTGCATAGTTCATGATGCACCAGTGGATTTTCTATTGCAAAATGTGAATGCAGCAGAACATTCTAATTGTATGCCATGCTTGCATGCCTTCTGTGTCCGTCAATCTTTGAACAACACACTTATCAATTGTGATCATTCGCAAAAGTGCCTTTCAAGGTTTGTGGAAGCAGCATAGTGCAAAAGGAAAAGATTTTTCCTAGAGACGTGCTACTGTGTCATATGATGATTGTTGGTCTGCTCCAGCACGTCACCATCTGTGTTTTGTACAGACACATGACAAAAGGAGTGACAGAGAAATTGCTTCCTTCTGTGGTACTTGAAGGTGTGCCAGGGTGGCTGTGCAGTGATGAGAAAAATGGCCGTGCGGATCGGTCTTGCACCAAAGTGGCTTTCTTTTTGTTGTTTTGTAGGGTACATGGGAGGGGTGCAGCGGTGCAGATGATTATGTGTGGGGTGGGGGTAGCTGCCCAGGGAACCCAAGACCAAAGGAGGGCAGGAGGGCAGTTTCTTACATGGCAAGAGCCACAACATTCTTATTGGGGCAGCAAGGGGAGCAAGGTGTTTGAAAGGCAATAGGGGGTTGGGAGGTTGGAGGCAGTGGCACTGGTGATGGTGGGTTGGAGAAGGGTCAAAGGAACTTGGGGGCTTTGGGTGAATGGGATTCCCACCAGGGTAGTGTGGAGCTGGGACCACAAGTGTGTCAAGAGCTGCCATGATTGTGCACCATGTGAACTAATGCCAGGCCTTCTGAGCGCTGTGGCAATATCCTGATGTGGCAAAAAATGACCTTTGTCAACCGTTATGCTCCATTACATGGAATGAGAATATGCACACAGTGTCGAGCATGTGCTTTAAAGCAAAGTGGGCCAGATTAAAATTGGCCCTTTTTTGTCCAATCCTTCACCCTTACTTGGTCTTTTTTTCCAATCAAATTGCAATTCATGAAACTAGTATGTCAACTGTCTGATATGTTTGTCTGATAGCGACCACTTCTACTGTCCAAGTATAAATAAGATGAGGAAAATCACAACTTGGTCACTCTTACCAAAGACCTATATCAGATAAAAAACAACATTGTAAATAATATAATACCAGTCTTCCTTTGATGGGATTGTATGGATAGTAACTATCAGCTTCAATACCTGTGAGTTAACAATTTTCCTTTATCAAGGGATGTTCTTAATTGTGCTTATTTTTGTGTTGTGTGTATCTTAGGCTGCTAATGTACCTACTCGCAAATCCTAAAATATTTTGGCTTGAATTATCTGGCATGGCAACTGCCATTCTAGTGTCTAGTGTCCACAAGTTTAGGTAATTTCTCAAAGAGGGCAAGTGACTGAAGATAGATTGCAAGACTCAGGAAGGAAGACTGATGCTTGGGAAGTAACACTTGAGATCTCGTGTGGCTGTGGTTGGGTGTTAGTTTTAATAGGATGGACAAGGACATGGGAGTGATAAGTAGGCCAATTCTAGCCAGGAAAACACATTGACAGGTAAAACATGAAGGCATAGGGCTCTGTATATGTATAGTGCATAGTGTCAAAGCAACAATATACACACCTTCTCTCTACGTCACCAAATCCCTTTGGGGTATTATTAGGTATGTCATTAATTAAAATGTAAATGTTCAGTAACCAGTGGCACCAAGAGCTAAGAGTGCCTCCAGTTGATGGGCATTAAGTACCGGAATCTATTTCTACATGTTTAGAAAGTCTCTGAAAATCTTAGTGGCCATCTTGCGGGGAGCATGAGTATACTGACTCTGACTATGCCCTGCATCAGGGCTAAGACTCCCTCACTCCCTCACAGCACAGGGTGTTTGAGGAACTCTGCACAATCAATGCATGAAATGAAAAACAGAAGCAGAAACCTAAGTAAAAACAAACCTTACCTGGTGCCACCAACCATGGTTCACATCCAAAATGCCCATGTGTATTCCCTCTATAGCACACCTAGAGACTCTCAAGGACAAATCTGTAGCTAAGTAAGCGGCCAGAGGAATCAGTGCACAGCTAATGCAAGGATTATTGCAGGAATTTATTTTTATATATTCATTAACTTTTAGTAGATTTCTTCAAAATTAAAAACCTGTACTAACAATATCCTTACAGCTTGTGCTGCAGCAAACCCATTAATGATAACTATGCTTACTAAACTGCAGACTGTATTTTATCTTATCAGAACTAGCCAGGGTAATCCGGATTACAAGAGTAATAATGCTGGTTTTAGAAGGGTTTCATGAAGCAATGTAATTTAACTCTGAGGAGTTTGTTTTTCCTTCACAACAATACGTACATTAGTGTTTCGCTGCACACCAGAGCCACAAAGTAGGCTTAGCACACCTTAACAAAGAACATGGCATGTACTGTCTCAGAAAGCCTTTAAACTAACCTACTACTGGTCTTGTTGTCATTAAGATTGATGAAGAGGAAGTAACTGATTACCGGTGTGTAGTTTGCCTCAGTCCCTTTTCACCCCACCTGCCCCTACTGTACAACTGCATTGGAAAAGACCACAGGGTTCAGGGAGAATACATTTTTATCCATGTTATATATGGTATAAAGTACCCCCTACAGTACGTTATAAGCATATTGTAAGTCACTTGGGAGTTCTATGACCAAATAGTGCAACAAGGCCGAAGGATGAGTTCCTTTACAAGGTTAAGGAACTCTGAGGTGACTTGCAATATCCTTGTTACGTATGGAAGGGAGTATTTTTTTCCTTATAATACATGGTCACGCACTATCATCCCCTTTAGTACCTGGCCTCTTGCGTAATATAATTTAGGAGGTCTTCCTTTTGCTAACCCATATTATCAATTTAGAATGTGTTTCGAGATCTAAAAATGTTAGTACCCGGCAGTGGCGTGGCTTCGACCTCCCAGCTAATGAGAAGGCTCGGAACGGGGGCTATACCGCAGCTGGAGGCAGCAATATCCACCCCCTCATACCTGGTAAGCAAGCGTTCTCCTGTGTACCCATCCCCTTACTCCCATCCCACCCCCCTTTTCCACATCGCATCTCCTCCACGACCCCAACCCCACTTACCTGGTGCTTCTTGGTCCCTTGCCAGTGCCGGGAACACTATTGTTCCCGGCGTGTCACCGACCCTGGAATGGCTGCCATGGAAAGGGAAAAGGAACTACGTGTATTTCACTTCTCCCCAATCCATAGCGGCCATCTTCTTTTGTAGTTTTTTGTAAATTGAGAAATGGTGAACACGTTGTTTCTCAACCTAAATTAAACCCACTAATATTACCCTCATATGGGGGGACAATATCAGGGCAGGTAATTACTCCCCTGCTTGGGTAATTTTGCTTAAGTAACATTCAGCTCATAATGTTTTGCAGAAAAATAGATTAAGCAGTTCATTATTAAAATGCATCAAAATACGTTTTCATTGTGTTATTGTAAATAAGTGAATACAAGCATATTCTTGTTCAAATGTGTTAAACTCCAGCAGTGCACAAATGAAACATTATATCATAAGCAGTTCCTTGTCAATTCATAACTGTAAAGGGTTCCAGAAAACTACTCTACAAAAAAGGAATTTGAAAAACTTGCCAAGGCTTTAGTTTAATTGTTGCAGTGACAGCTGGAGTTCTGCTCTCTGCTGGCCCAGGCAGTGCGCATTGTGGTGTCACATATGAAGCATAATAACTGATTACAGGGCAATGGTAATGTCATTTCTTGTTAAGGTCAGATGTGATGTCACAACTTGACTGTATTACGAACATTATTTCCAGGCTTGTATACTGATATTGCAGGTTGCCAGGTATAATCTCTGTAGACAAACCTTAAAACAACAATATGGATTATTTGAAGGTTAGGTGAAAATTAGCTTTATTAATTCCCATCTGCTGCAATTTAATCCATAATTTCCCTTAATTGTGTCTGTCAAATGCAGATGAACAATCAAGGGAGCTTTGTGGCAGCTCTATTACCTTATGATGATAGAACCATGATGATGTCTATCTAATGTTGATGATTATTTGGAAACCCAGATTGGGACCAAGGAATTTGTTTGCTTTCATCTGCCCAGTTTTCTAAGTGTACTGACAGTTCTCGCTAAATATAGTTTGCCTCAGTATCAAATAGCAATATGAGATAATAATACCTTCCTTTGTTTGGAATGCTCCTTCCCCATTTTTTGGGGAATTTTCATTTGTACCAAAATATCCATGGAAGGGAGAGTGAGGATATTTACCCAGCACCAGCCTGAATTTATAATAGGGCATTTGAACTTTCATTCGGTTTAATGGCCCTAGCCAATTCTTTTCTGGCATATCTGTGGCTTTATACATCTTCTGGGATGAAGCCGTGATCGTGACACCATCTACTGTCTTCCCTGCATATATCTGAAGTAGGGGTGAGAGTAGTAGGTCTACAGATTGATCAGGGATACGTAGAGAATGGATATCAGGACATTTTCAAAGAAGGAAGTACTAAAAGGGCCGCTTGAGTTTAGCTACCCAATGCCAAAAACAACCGTCCCATGCAAGGAAGCATATTCAAAACATTCCACTGATTGGAGACTGCCGAATGGCAGAGATGGTATGTTTCTTTCATAAATGATAATAATTATGTCTGGATTTTGGCAGGAATAAGCAAATTCAATAATGTGTTATGCACGATACTCAATGAAAGATGTAGAGTCAGGTGTATCAACAAACTATCTGCCAAAGTTTGTCATTCTTTGTGAACCAACCCCCCCCTGCCCCCCCTCAATAGCGAATCCAAGGGTAAAAGCTGTTAAGGATTTGCAATATATTGCAATCAACAAATTCCCTGTTATCTTTATCTGTTGACTTTCTTACGCTTCAAGCAATCCACATAATAATTAGTTGTTCAATTGATAGTGCAAAATGTATGTCTACAGTTTAGGATCCAAACTACTGCATAAAACAATTACATCTCGGGCTAACTTTACCAAATCCTGGGTGATGCTGGCTGAAAGCATACATACTTCAGCGGGTACAACCCAGGGCTTTACAACAATTACAACAATTACCCAAACAAATTGCAGTGTATCATGATTAGCCTACTTACTTGCATTTTGAAACTCATTAATGAAGTCAGTACTGATTTGCCACCCCGACAGAATTAATGAGTGTCAAAACCAGCTACAGTTTTAAAAAGGGCTGAGAACCCTTCCATTCCCCTCTTCAACTGCACCACCCCATGGTCGTCACCACGGGGTGTCTCAAGGTCTGGTCACACTTCAAGAATATACCCTTTCTGAACCCAGTGTGGGTGTGCAATTTCACGTGCTGGGGCTCACACATAGGTCCTGATTGCCTGGGTGCATGCTTTGTTAATATGAGCCATGTGTTTAGCAATCTCATACCCTCATTTGCAAGGTGTATGCCACTAGGCAAAAGAGAGACTGGCTTTGGTAAAGTTACTACTGCTCTGCAGGAGTGCAGAGATGAGTAGTGGCTTAACCGCCTACGTAGCTGCCGCACCCTACCAAATCAGCAGTGACCCCAATCATAAAGGTAAAACAGACATAGCCTGTCGGGTATACCGGTTTTGTCTTTTGTGGTATTGTGGCCAGTGGACAGGCTATATCCTCAGGAGTGGGGTGAAGTGACAAGTGCAACAACCCAAACAACAGTAGATTAAAGATTTCAAAACGAAAGATTGTCAATCAAATAAAGATTTTTATTTAAACAATTAAAAATGCAAATAACTACTAGAAAACATAAGCAAAAAGCCACCTCTGTAAGAGAACTCAGAACATCTAGAACTGTTATGGAATAGCACTCTGGGTACTTGAGCAGGGATGTTCAGACAGACAATTGCAGCAATGTCACTGTCCAAAGGATATGTCTTTCAAGAAAAGTACAGAAAAGGTCTAATAAGTCACGCTGGTGCCAAAGGTAGACCAGGGGGACAGGGTCCCTTAATGGTATCTCCTCCTTGGTCGTGGATGGTTTGACAGTGTGGTGCTTAAACGTGGTGCTTGCAGATGCAGCAAATTAAAGGCTTCTACATTGCTGAGCCAGTGTTTGAGTCTAGGCAGCCATGAACACTACTGGTGCGAAAAGTCATCGAGCCAGTCCAAAAATGCAGATGCAGATGAGCAGTTCAAAGAGGCAAGAGTTCCAAAAGCAACATCACAGAACTTGTTGGCTCTAAGGGAGTCTAAAACTTTGTAAATGCAATTTGAAGCTGTTCGAACAGGATTCTTTCTGCTCTTGAGCTTTCTGTTCTTTTCGTATGCGCTCCTACTCTAGGAGCAATGGCTCCCACCTACAATAGATCCTTGGCCTCCAGTAAGGAGGCTGTACCCAGTGCAGCTGGCAGAGGGGAAGCCCTTGGTCCAAACAACAGTTATCCTGGCAGTTCCGTGGGGATTGTTAGGGGACAGAGCTCTCCTCTACCTTGGATGCCTTCTATCTTCACTCATTGAATCAAGGAAGGAGTCAGATACATATTCCTTATAAAGGAAAATTGTCACTGGTGATTGGACACAAGCAACATGATGTAAGGGGTACAACCTGTGTTGCTTTATCACGGGACACTGGCTTTATTAGGTCATTGCCAGAATGCCTTGTGGTGCAGGAAGGTGAGGAGACAGGAATGAAGGGAGCTCTAACAGAATACCAAGATGGTGGAACCGTTTCCCAGATCCACCGCTCCCTCTCTGGCTACTCTAACTCTTCCCACCTGCCATGCCTGCTGACCTCAAAGACACTCTGTAGTGCAGGGCCCTATAGTATGGCTGGACTTTGTTATGTCAGGGTCCTTTGAATCAAGTTTCAGAGAAGACCTAATGGTGACAGCCCCTGTGGCTTGAGAGGGTTGAGGGGTGTTACCCTTCATCATGGGGAATCAAAGAAAGACAGCATACTCTCTATTGTCTCACTGGGAGCAATGAAAAAAGCCAGGCAAGCCATAAATATCACCACCTTGACATCATTGACCTGGGCTCACAGGATTGGCAATTATATGATATCAAATTATTGTGGCTTTAATAATTGTGTGTTCTTATCATTCATCATGCCAGCGGCCACGTTCTTTGCGGTGAGCTCACTGCCACTGGTTGCATGCTCATGTGAATTGGTTTACGCCAACAATATCCTTGGTGTTGAGCCATGTTACACTTCATCTTGTTACTACTTTTATTTTTTTGGTATTCTAATGTTGCATGTTTATATGTATTACCTTTCAGTTTTATCATGAGGATGACATGCCATTTTTTGTGAGTGACATGGGCACTTTTTCTTCTTCCTTTTCTTCATGATACACACTCTGTTGTTCTATGTTTGAGCTGTCCATATTCTAAGTATTGTTTGTACTCTTATCGCATATAGATGCAGATTCTAACTTGTGAGATGATAGGTGTGAGTTACTTATACACTTTATACATTGTCTTTCAATTGAATGTCAACACGAATGGGATTACTATAGCACTGCTTGTTTTTTATTTGTTGTAGATTGGCCCTGATGGAGGATTCATGATCAGAAATACATTGGCCTGTTTCATCTATTCACCTCTAATTTTATTTTATTTTTAATGCATATTACTAAAGTATTTCTTCTGCATTTTGCACCTTGGGATTTATTTTGTGTTGCTTATGCTTATGTTTTTATTGGCAAGGTCTCTTAGACCTCTTATGTTGAGCGCACAGTACTTAAGCTTGCATAGCTCTGGTAATTATCTTCATGTTGTTCACGACTAATGTTGTCAGTTGGGGTAACATATGTGTTCCTATGTACACATTGCATTTATGTTATGTTATTGTGATTCATACCGTGCACCATTGCCGTTTACATGGTCTCCAGGCACTCTGATGGGACTGAAAAGGAACGAGGGCTGGGAGGGCTTAGTTAGTGGTATAGAGTGGAAATGCGCTAGAGAGCTTTGATGTACGGTTGTTAGCTTCAGTTTGGAAAAACCAGTCACTGTGTGCTCCATTTGTTTTTATTTTGTACCGACTAGGTCGTGTTTGTTGTATGAGTGTGTGTTGGATGATTTCTGTGTAATTGATTATGTTTTCTGTGGCGTGTTGTGTTTAGTTGTGTGTTGCTGGGTGTGTGCATTTTATGGTGGTTATAAGTTTCCACTGCAGTAGAGGTATGTGTGTGTTTGGTTTGGTGTTTGAGGGTGATTATGCAGGATATCGGAAGGTGTTTGCCGTGGTTAGTTAGTGATTTTAGTGGTATTTGCTCTTCTATGCGATGGTTATGTTACTCTGGCAGGTTCATATTCTTTATGGTGGTTTGTGTTCAAATGCTTTCTTTAGTTGGGTTATCCAGGTTTCGGCGTATTAGGTTTCAGCTTTTTTGGGGTGTTTGTCTTGTGATGTGCTGGCTTTTCCCTTTGATTAAATTTGAATATCCACATCAGTGGCGGTGCCTTCTCTATTAACAGAATATTCATTATTCTGTCTGCCACATTCTTTAAATTTGTGGCACACCCAATATATCCTGCATTGAAATTGCATATATACTCATAAAAGAGCTCAGACTTAGGGCTTTTGCATAGAGGAAGCATATTCCATCCTTAACTTGATCAGGGACACTAACATCACACTTTAGAACAGTGACACCACTGGAAAACGTAAACAATTAGATCATCTGATACATAAAGAAATAGAGACCTACATGCTGTCGCCTTGGGGCATTATTACAGACTCCAAAGCATACCCAGAGGTCTATGCAATCCTTTAAAACCTGTCCAGTGTAAGGATAACAAGGATTTTACCAAAGATGGAAACAGATCCTAATCAAATATTCCATAGATCTGATTTTTTGACCATTCAGGAACTGTTCAAATGCACTGATTATTTTAATAAAGAGATCCAGGATGTTCAACAAGAACTTGGTGAGCCCATCTCCAAATATAAGCTAGAACAAACCATAGGTAACATTAATAATGAGCTTGAGTCTTATCGCAACAAACTGAAACAGAACAAGATCTGAAAGTTCAAAAGGGACACTGAAGTTTGCATGAATGATGAACTATATTCATGGATGGATATTTTTGAAATGACCCACCACCAGACATAGAGAAACTAGTTCATCTAATCCTGCAAGTTCAGATAGGGCTAGGGCCACTGAAGTTATGAATTTTGCGATCGATCTCACAGAAGCAACAACAACTGAGGCTAGACCATCTAAATCTACTAGTAGCACTGATCTTTCCTTAAACCCAGATAAGACTTTTTCAGGAAGCAGAGATGGAGAAAAAGAACTTGATGTCGGGTTAGACACAAATCGCAACCAGAAAATTCAAACCAGACAAAAGAACAAAAGAACCAAGTGTTTAATCTATCATCCCACCATCTTAATACTAAAGATCTAAACACACTCCAGGAAGGCCTGAGTTTTGTCCCCATTGACAGCCACAGTCGTTTTCAAACCATGATTGAATTATTTAATTCTCACTCAAACTATAATTGCATTGCTATTTTGCAGAGAGGGGTGTGGATAACTAGGAGGTATGATGATGGATGAATCATACGCAGAGTTTAGAGATAAAAGCAGATTTATGCCACCCATTACAGTTCCCGCTAATGACATATTTGAGAATTTCGTTCCCACTGATTTGATGAAAATATCCTACAGACCACTGAAATTCAAAAACCTTAGAAGGAATGAGATAGTTCTCATTAAATCTTTATATATCGACACAAACATCAAAGTGCAGCCGCTGATAAAGACAGAGCATTGGTTATTCTTGAAATCACAGATTATGATCATGAATGCACAAGTCAACTGAATGACAATCTGAAATACATGTTGTTAAATGTTGACCCTATTATAAAGATCCAGGATAACCGTATACTTTTACTTGACATGGCTGGAGAACAAGGGTGGATTAATGAGAAAACCAATAGGTTCCTTTGTTCATCGCATCCAGGTGTTCCCACATTCTATTTTCTACCTAATAATCTAATATACATAGGATTGCCACAACCCACCTGGCAGACCCATAGTTGCAGCTACCAGCAGCAATTTACAACCGCTTGATACTTATATTGACCATTTCCTTCAACCCATAGTGCAAAGCATCAGTACATACATGAAGGATAGCACTCATTTTTTTAAAGATCTTGAGTAACATCACAATTGACACAAATGACCTCCTATTTACTATTGTTAAAAGCCTATACATGAGTATCCCTCATGATTTAGGGTTAGAAGCTAATGACTGGTTGCTCCTCCAGGAAGGACCAATAGGTGCATCCATGGAATTCAAATTGATCCTTCTAGAGTTCATATTACGGAACACATATTATTCCTACAATCGCAAATATTACCTTCAGAAACGGGGACCTCTATGCGGGCCATGATGGCAACACCCTATGCCAACTCTTTTATGTTTAATTTTGAGACCGAACATATGTTGCAGCATCCTCTCTGTTATAAATATTTGAAATTTTAGGGTTGTTTTTTGATGACATTTATGCTGTTTAGAATGCACCTAAGATGATTCTTGGTGATTTTGTAGGTTATCTCAACATTATCAACACAAGAATTCGATTCACAGTTTAATTTGGCACCTCCCATAGTCATTTTCTTGATGTAATGGTTGCACCTAGTCCCAATGGTTTTTGTGATGTACCTCTATCATAAATAATAATAAATTATAATGGTTCATTTATAATCCCCTTAATACCAATGAGTGGATTCTAAACGCTGGATCGGGGCTTTCAAACATGTGTTGCACTGCGTTGTCTTGCTTTCAAGACAAACGCGCTACCCCTGAGCTATCCTTCCTCTGATCGATAGTTATAAATTGCTAAGTCAACTTAGTTTACATCCACCGAACTTGATCAAGAATTTAACGTACAGTTAACTACTTCAGGAAAAAAGGATAGTCAATAACAATGAACAAAGCGCCATTGAACTTGTTTGAACACTGAGGGTACACCAGGGAGGATGTGACTATTAGAAATAAGATTTTAGAGCTAAATGGGGAGACCATCTTGACCCATTCTACTGCACACCATACATCTGAATTGGAATTGGTATTTGTTTCTAGGTTTTCAATCCAAAGCAACAAGATTAAAACAATTCTGTATAAACATTTGAATGTCATTGTAACGGATACTAAGCTTAACATTGTGTTTAGGTTTCAACGTGTCTTCTCATTTAAGAGAGGTAGCAATTGAAGAGATCTATTAATGGACACACATGGAACTAGGTATTGAAAATCAAACACAGTAAGAGGTGTTGCACCTTTCCATGTGTATTTATTTATTGAACACCGTCGCCTCAGGTCAGACTTACCTTTGAAGATCCAGCTTCCTGGACATCCTGCTTCCTGTCAGCATGCTTACCAACTGGGGGAAGCTGTTCTTACATGTACATCTCTTTGGCGAACCAAATATTCATCTTTACACTTTCCAGAATGCTGAAATCTTCATCTTGGCACCGCAGCACGACACGCTCCATCGTCGACAGCAGCACCTGCAAGGAAAATCAGAAGACAAGGTTAGACATTGAAAAAACAGTCAGTTTAATGTTGCGCTTTGCCATACTTCATCGCAATAATCCCACCAAACCAGGACCGGGAGGAGAACCACCAGTGAGAGGGGCCTTGAGGGGGAGTGCTGTCATGGTCATGAAGTCAGGGGCACAGGCATGCAGGGATCGCATGCACAGGAGACCTGGGTGGACACTGTCGGTGCCAGGCTCATGAGCAAAAGTAAACAAGAACATCCATTTAACACCAAAAAGCTTTTATTATGGACATAGCACTTCAGATGCATTAACCTTGAACATTCCATCCCTTAAGCAGGATGCATTAACCTTGAACATTCCATCCATTCAGCAGCCCCAAGTGTATTCTTGGGTGTGGCTGCTAATTGATTGCCTTTGCACGTGCTCACTCTCTAGGCGTGGCAGGGTGTGGCTGGTAAGCCGCCCTAATGGGCGTGTCCACGATCTCAGCTATATAAGCTATATAAGCTGCCCCGATCCACAAGACAGACGCTTTGTGTTATTCTGCACTTGCAAGCAGCGTAACGCTCACCATCGCCTGAGGTCAGACTTACCTTTGAAGATCCTGCGTCCTGGACATCCTGCTTCCTGCCAGCATACTTACCACTTACTGGGGGAAGCTGTTCTTACCTGCACATCTCTTCGGTGAACCAAGTATTCATCTTTACACTTTCCAGAATGCTGAAATCTTCATCTTGGCACCGCAGCACGTCACGCTCCATCGTAGACAGCAGCGCCTGCAAGGAAAATCAGAAGACAAGGTTAGACATTGAAAAAACAGTCAGTTTAAAGTTGCGCTTTGCCATACTTCACGCTTTTCCTTGAACCATCACTAACCTGCTGTCGAACATTGCGCTGGCACCCATCTTCCATCCAGCGGCGTCTCACATCTCACAGCTGCATTGAGGCGGCATTTCCATCTAAGGGAAGACATTATTGCAGGCATAAATAGGAGAAACATATAAAGACATTAAACAGAATGAACAGCATCACAAGAACTCAAGAAAGACTTACCAATTATAAGGAGAAGCATAGTCGCAGCTGGACTGGACTAATCCTTATCAGGGATCAGTGAAGGAACTAGATCCCATTTGACGCGCCCCTGTCAGAAATAGCAGGACAGAGAGCTTATCTTCCATAATTCACAGGTGAGCTTAATGGGCCGGCGTATGCTCACAGAAACCGTACTTTGAGCTTTTTTACTGAGGGAAATTGCCTGAAGAGAGGGCTGCAACCGTGCCCCAACGGCTCCGCAGAGACCAGGTGAGTGTAACAGAATGCGAAGCCTCTAAAACTCTCTGCCTGGGTGTTATGGAAACTTCGGAAACAGATCAGTTAGCTCTCTTACTGGGAGAATTACGGTCTGAAGTACATGCTTCAAGACAGGAAACCAATGCATTACGGAAGCATTTTATTGTAATTCGAGAAAGAACTGACAAATTGGCAAGACAAATGCTACAAGCACAAGCAGGACAGGTTCCACTGCCTGGAGTGACCCATTCTTCTCATTCTTCCACACCACAACAGTCAACACCGGTTCAGGTGGTTCTTCCAGGAGCAGTGCCTCTAGCCCCTCCCGAACGCTTCATCAGCAACCCAAAAAAGTTTGCTGCATTTATGAACCAATGTCGCCTTCATTTCTTGTGCAGACCAGGAGCCTTTCCTAATGACCAAGCCAAAGTGGCGTTTGTACTCTCGTATTTAGAAGGTAGTGCGGCGGACTGGTCTATACCTTTGGTATATCAAGATGACCCTTTACTCCGGAAGTTTGGGAATTTCCAACATGAGATGGAGAAATTGTTTGCCCGTCATACTCACGGACAAGCTCTGGACAACGGGTTGTTGTCACTCAGACAAGGGAGTCAAGATCTATTAACCTATATTGCAACCTTCAATAATCTCATAGCCCAGACCAACTGGCCAGAAGAGAAGAGGACGACACTCTTTTACTGAGGGTTACGTGGAGAACTTAGGGATGTGTTGACACAAGTGGTGAATCCCCCTGAGAGTTGTGCGGACTACATAGACCTGATGGTGCAACTCGATCATAGGTTACAGAATCGGAAAATGGATCGAGCTAGATCAGAGGGACGGTCAGTTTACGTACGACCTTGTGAGAATAAGACTAAACCACATGAACAGTCTCAGCCAATGCAAATTGGTGGATTATTAAGTCCCCTTACCAAAGCAGAAAGGGAAAAAAGAAGACAACAACAGCTTTGCTTATATTGTAGACAAGCAGGTCACTTCCTCCGTGAATGCCTGGTAAAACCACCCAAGAAAACGGTTGGTGCAACAGACAAAACTGATGAAGAAGAAGAAGAGAACTCAGGAAATGCCAATGCCTGGCAAGTGTAGGGGTCCACTTGTCGAGCATGAAAAAGGTATCCATACAGACCTCACATCTAGTACTTCCAGTGCTTTTGGTGAATCACAAGCAACCATCAAAAATACATGCCTTGGAGGCATATATTGATTGTGGAGCTGTGGGTAACTACATTGACCAAGATCTGGCTGTCCGAATAGGCCTTCTTCTCCGACAGAAGCAGAAACCGGAAAACGTCACTGCTGTGGATGGTTCTCAGCTATCATCCAACTCGGTGACACAGAGAAAGTCAAGCTTCTGTGTCAGGACGGGCATCAAGAGGACCGTACTTTCAATCTCATCGGTACTCCTTAGTTCCAGATGATGTTGGGAATACCCTGGCTGGAGACCCACAATCCTAGGATCGACTGGCGAAAACGAGTTCTGACATTTCCTCATGATTGTGCTGACACATGTTACAAAAACGATGACACCAATCTGAAACCGAAGAAAGGAATTGTGTTGGAACTCATCAGCTCCTTACAGCTTGAATACCAAGATTACCAGGATGTCTTCAAAAAAGAGCAAGCCAACGTTCTGCCCCCGCACAGACCCTACGATTGTCAAATAGATCTTGTACCCGGAGCCCAGATCCCTTGCAGCTGAATGTACATTCTGACAGAACAGTAAAGTCAGCATCTTAGAACTTACCTGGATCAGTACCTGGTGAACGGTTTCATTTGTCCGTCCAAGTCACCTGCCTCTTCGCCATTATTCTTTGCCTAGAAAGGAGCGGGACTTAAGCACTTGCATCGACTATAGAGCCATCGATCAGATCACAGTAAAAAAATCGATAAATTTTACCACTTATACCAGAGCTGCTGGACCAAGTGAAACATGCTCAAATCTACACAAAACTGGATTTAAGAGGAGCATGCCATCTTGTAAGAGTAAAAGAGGGAGACGAGTGGAAAACGGCCTTCTGCACGAAGTACAGTCTCTTTGAATACCAGGTCATGCCCTTCGGGCAATGCCATGCCCCCGCAGAGTTCCAATTCTTTATGAATTATGTACTCTGTGAACTACTGGACATGCGGGCTCTTGTTTACATTGATGACATTCTTATCTACAAAAATTACATGGAAGAACATGTATGCCATGTCTGGGCAGTCTTAGAGAAGCTTCTACAACACCAACTGAATGTCAAGTTGGAAGAATGTTTTTCCATGTAACTGAGGTTGAGTTTCTCAGTTTCATGCTCACACCACTAGGCGTACATATGGATACACGAAAGGTGGATGCAATCCTCCAATGGCCCTCACCAACATCCACGAAAGGAGTGCAAAGCATGCTCGGATTCGCCAACTTTTACTGTCAGTTTATACATGTGTTTTCACAAAATTGTACATCCAATTACCTCCTTGTTAAAGAAAAATCAAAAGTTCCATTGGTCGACAGAAGCTGAAGAAGCCTTCCAGAAGTTGAAACTAGCATTCCCTAGAGCACCAGTCCTTCGACACCCATGACCAGACCTACCTTACATAGTTGAGACAGATGCTTCAAAAATAGCCATGGGAGCAGTATTGTCACAACGATACCCTGAAACAGGACAACTACACCCCGTCGCATTCTGGTCCCGCAAATTTTCAGCCCTCGTATTGAACTACGCAATCACAGATAAGGAATTACTGGCGATTAAAGCAGCATTCAAGGCCTGGAGATATTACCTTCTTGGGGCAAGACATTGATTCATTAGTGGAAGGACACCCAGGAATAGACAAAACTCAGGCTAAGGTAAAACAAAACTACTGGTGGCCAACCTGGCGAAAAGACATTGCCGAATTTATTGAAACCTGCGGTGTCTGTGCACAACACAAGTCTCAGACACAGAACCCCACTGGCTTACTATATCCCCTTACAGTACCGCCTGCACCTTCGCATACCCTGTCGATGGACTTCATCACGGATCTTCCACCCTGCAATGGATACAACACCACATTAGTCGTAGTGGATTTATTCTCCAAAATCGCCCATTTCATCCCTCCGAAGGGACTCCCAACTGGGTTAACTCTCTCTTCTGTGTTCCTAGAGCAAATTGTTCGATTGCTTGTATTTCCATCAATATTAGTATCTCATCGCGGAACTCAATTAATTTCTGCCTTTTGGAGAAAGTGTTGTACGATTGCAAAAATCTTTCTCCGGTTGTCCACAAGCCATCACCCTCAAAATGATGGGCAAACTGAACGAACCAACCAAACTTTAGAGCAATTTCTCAGGTGTATGTTGCAACAGTCCAAGAATTATTGGAAAAACCTACTCTGGATAGCTGAGTATGCATACAACAACTCCGTTCACACAAGCACAGGGCAAACTCCATTCTACACTGTGTACGGAAGACATCCGAGGACATCAGTATTTGATCAACCCGATACCCTGGAAATGCCAGCCATAAAAAACTTGCATAAAACAATCATTCAGGCTCTTAAGGAGGCGACAGAGCATCTGACCAAGGCTAAGAAAAGACAAAAACTGTTTGCTGATTGACATCGGAAGGAAGCTCCCGCCTACCAGATTGGAGAAAAGGTGTGGTTAGCATACAAATATATTCCCTGATGGGGGCCAAGAGTTTTCCGCCCAAGACACCTGGGCCCCTATACTATAAAGTCCATAATCAAGCATGTCGCCATGAAATTGGAGTTACCATCTCACGTGAAAATTCACCCCATATTTCATGTCTCTCTCCTCAAACCCATGAAATTCAATACACGGCTTAGTTCTCCGCCAGAGCCAGAAGTAAAAGATGGAGAACCAGAATATGAAGTCAAATCCATCCTGGACTCCAAGGTGGTTGGATCAAAATTGTATTACCTAATTGACTGGAAAGGTTACGGACCTCAAGACCGAACTTGGGAACCCAGTGAACACGTCCATGCTCTGCGTTTAATCAGACAGTTCCATCGCAATAATCCCACCAAACCAGGACCGGGAGGGGAGCCACCAGTGAGAGGGGCCTTGAGGGGGAGTGCTGTCATGGTCATGAAGTCAGGGGCACAGACATGCAGGGATCGCATGCACAGGAGACCTGGGTGGACACTGTCGGCGCCAGGCTCATGAGCAAAAGTAAACAAGAACATCCATTTAACACCAAAAAGCTTTTATTATGGACATAGCACTTCAGATGCATTAACCTTGAACATTCCATCCATTAAGCAGGATGCATTAACCTTGAACATTCCATCCATTAAGCAGCCCCAAGTGTGTTCTTGGGTGTGGCTGCTAATGGATTGCCTTTGCACGTGCTCACTCTCTAGGCGTGGCAGGGTGTGGCTGGTAAGCCGGCCCTAATGGGCGTGTCCACGATCTCAGCTATATAAGCTGCCCCGATCCACAAGACAGACGCTTCGTGTTATTCTGCACTTGCAAGCAGCGTAACGCTCACCATCGCCTGAGGTCAGACTTACCTTTGAAGATCCTGCTTCCTGGACCTCCTGCTTCCTGCCAGCATACTTACCAACTGGGGGAAGCTGTTCTTACCTGTACAGCTCTTTGGCGAACCAAGTATTCATCTTTACACTTTCCGGAACGCCGAAATCTTCATCTTGGCACCGCTGCACGACACGCTCCATTGTCTACAGCAGCGCCTGCAAGGAAAAACAGAAGACAATGTTAGACATCGGAAAAACAGTCAGTTTAAGGTTGTCCTTTGCCATACTTCGCGCTTTTCTTTAAACCATCACTTACCTGCTGTTGAACATTGCGGTAGCATTCATCTTCCATCCGGCCGCGTCTCGCGTCTCACAGCTGCATTGAGGCCGCATTTCCATCTAAGGGAAGAAAACAGAAGAGAGACATTATTGCAGGCATAAATAGGAGCAACATATAAAGACATTAAATGGAACGAACAGCATCACAAGAGCTCAAGAAAGACTTACCAATCATAAGCAGAAGCATAGTTGCAGCTGGCCTGGACTAATCCTTATCAGGGATCAGTGAAGGACCTAGATCCCATTTGATGCGCCCTTGCCAGAAGTAGCAGGACGGAGAGCTTATCTTCCATAATTCACAGGTGAGCTTTATGGGCCGGCGTATGCTCACAGAAACCATACTTTGGGGAGAAGGGTTCAAGAGGTACAACAATCACAGATTGGCACACTCACACACTGTTATCTCCAAGCAGGAGCAGTATCACCATGTACCACTGCTCACAGCTTTTCTACTGAGGGAGAGGTCTGAAGGGGGTGATTCAAGTTCAGGGAGGGCTGCAACCATGCCCCAACGCCTCAGCAGAGACCAGGTGAGCGTAACACCGAGTGAAGGGATGTTAAGGGTGAGTGGGAAGAGGGAGAAGTGCAGCAGGAAGGAGGCCCCGAGGCTGGGCCTGTGCTAATGGGAGCCCAGGAAGGCAAATGCCCGGGGAAGCCAGGGGTGGGGGTCAACTAGTGTGAGGGCAGGGGTGGACCAGACTCAATAGGCTAGTCAGGGATGGGTGCCTGAGGGCAATATGAGAAACCTGAAGGTGTCTCACACGCTAGTCCCAGGGGATCTCTCATCCAGGTGGCCAGGACACGTCTGTTGCTATTGGATCCAGATCCTATGGGTTTGACCAGTGCGGGAGGATATCCTGGATGAGGGATCTTTTGGGAGTGGAAGTGTGACACCGAAAGGGTGAGACTTGGTATCTCCTTTCCTGTACCACCTTTTCCCCATCCTACCAGGTAGGATACCTGAAACCTAAAATTCCCCCCCTATCCCCCTTTCCCCACACAAACACTTTCTCACGGACAATTGATCATGAGTGACAATGGACTAACAACAGAGCCATTTACCTCACATGTCCCAACACCCATGTCAGGCAAGGTCAGGCAATTACTAATCATTAAACACACCTGAATCCTATCACACTTCCCCACATGGATAAAAGGTGGAGCACAAAAGCACACTCTCAGTGAGGAAAAGCACACGAGGAAGCAGCAGTTACAAGGCAGTGATTTAACACAAGAAGAAATGCGGAGAGATGAGAGAGGGTTGCAAGGAGGGAAGTATCCTTGACATCTATAAACCATTATTTTTATGAGCCTTGGAAAGTGAGAAGCCTAAAACCGGGAACTGAAACTGAACAAGCCTACGCTGTGCATCAAAAGTATCTGGGGCGCTCCCATGTCGATAAACCAGGCCGGGAGGAGCATTTGCTGCCGTGGTACTGTCCTTGGCTCCTGCAAAAAAGCCACGCAAGTAGAAGCAGTACAGCCAGTAAGTCAGAGACACCAATAGGAAATAGGTTTGTATTTGAACAAAGGTTGCAAGCGGCAACATTGTATGAAGAAATCTACAAAGGACAGTGGTTGAAGCGCATGTGATGAGGGGTGCGAACAAGTGGAAACTAAAGGAGTGAATGTACTTGCAAAAAGCCAAATCAGTTACTGTGTACAAAGTGGTCTGGCACCACGTGGCTGCTCATTCGAAGGTCTCTGTTAGGTATCCAAATGAATGGCAACTGCATTGTAAAAAAGGAACTCTGTATCGAAGTGGTCCTGTGGCAGATCAAGCTAAACCCTGTGCACATTCGAAAGTCTTTAATAGGTATAAAGTGAACTACAATTGGTACGGCCCGGCCGAGGCAGACTAATTGAATGTGAAGAAATAATATGAGCCGGGCTGAGGGGAAACCGGGGTACACAGTGAGTCACCTGAGAAGGAATATTTTTGGAATCTTAAAATAAAGGGATCGGAGCCCCGGCTGAGGGGATCCAGGGAGTGACACCCCAAATCATATAGTTATAAGAAGAAAATAACATTCTCTTTTGTTTTGTACATCAGGCCCTCTGAATCAAGAGACTTTGATGGAAAAGAGACTTGAGCACAGAAGGATCTGATGCTGAAATTAGAACTGTATTCTCATCTCAAGAAAATCAGAGTGTGTGCTTGGCTCCAGTAAACCGCCTTGCCCCGTGATGAAAACATGGGGAAGGGGGGCCAACAACTCAAACATCCTGACATCATTTTGTGAACACTTCTTTCTTTTTCATGAACATTAGCCCACACTATTTGTAAAGTAGCTGTCAACCCCGGAGGCTAATTCCCGGCACTCCTCCTCACCTGGGTCTTCCATGAAGCTGTCTTGGGTATCAGAATCCTTCTTCCGACGTGGTCTTCTCGATTCCTTTATCTTCCTTTCTTTCTTTTTGTGCAGGTAGGGACGACCTCCCTCGGAATCCACCTTGACAGGTATAATTAACAGGTCCAGAGGGACCCAGAGGAACAAGCCACCAATCAGGGAAAAAGCCTTTGAGGCAAAAAAAATCCTGGGCTGTAGCTGGTTCAATTTAAGAGTTTGCAGAGTAGTAAAGGGTGGACAGAAAGTAGTCCTTCTTCCTAGATAAGTAGTCTCTTTCCAGGAAACACAATCAATCCAGAGATGTAAGTGACCCAACCGAAGAAAATGTCATTTCCAAGCTTGTAATCACGTGAGTACCAAGAAGTAGCTCTTGGAAGAGGCTTAGGTACAGCTGCAGAAAGTAACGCCGTAAACAAGACGGCAAGGGCTTGTCCAATGTGGTAAGTAAAGGATGTGAATAAGAGGTAGATGGAAAGAGGGTCCGCTATAGAAAGGAATAGCGAAAACACGTAAGGAACTGGACGGACAGAAGAAAATAGCAAAGCTACAGCAAGAGATACAAAACTAAATAAAAAATACAGGGTGAACTGAAGCTGAACTGGAGAGGAGGAGCTAAGAAAGATAGTACTAGCAAAAGGTAGCTATCAGTAAGATCCCAAAGTAAATGAACATGTGGAAAATAGATAAATAAGATGATGCTGAAAAGAAAGTCTAGAGAAATCTTCAAAGAAATAACAAGAGAGGAGTAATGGGGAAATTTGCTGGAACGCTGATGAGACAGGCACCGGCAGCGCTTCACCATAGACGGATACAACGCAAGCAAGCAACAAACAAAACACAGTATTATGGGAGCAATGGCCATCTTGGAAATAACTAGACCTGTACAATGGAACAATGGCCGGCAATCTTAGGTGTACTTCCACCTTTGCCAGCATTTCCAAGGGCGGTGCATGACAGTAGCAGTAAGGACTGGCAATAGTTTTTTTTTTTTTTTTAGAATAGGCTTTTTTCTTTTGACAAGACTCCACTAGGACTCCATTATTATTATGTGATGGTCATAGCTTGCTCCCATCTGTAGATTTAGGTTTAGATAGCTGTTTTTCACCCCTTGTGAAAGTCCAATAAACACCCTTGAACTGTGGTCACTCGTGTCTGTCTTACTTCGATATCATGCCTTCCTTACATCAAGTGCTGTTATAAATGGGTGCAGGAGAAGACTGGTGGAAGGAGGGCCTGGCCCCAGTAAGACCCATAAGGGATACAGGCAACAAGTTGCAGCAGCAGGTGGAGACTAGCAAGGGAGGGGGAGAGGGAAGGAGTAGGAGAAAAGGAAGGTCTTAAGAAGCTTTCGAAACTTAAGGAAATCCAGCTCAAGTTGGAGAGGGCCAAGGAGGCCGTTCCTGAGGGTGACTCCTGCCAAAGAAAGAGATCTACCCCCCCCACTATCTGCTTGGAAAAACGTGTGATCTGCAAAGAGTTGGAGCTAGAGGACCGAAGAGGTATTTATGGAGAAAGAGCTGGATGTAGCGAGGTCCCAGGCCCCAGAAAGCCTTGATGATGCAGAGGGTCTTGAATTTGATCCTTGCAACTAGGGGTGTCAGGGTATTGGTTTCAAGGCGGTATGATAACCTTCTTGCCAAATGACGGTATACCATGATTATCACGGTATAGCAGGTGGAGTTAACTAATCTTAACAAATATTCTTAAAGGTCATAAATTGTCAGCATTTTGAAACTTGTCTCTGCACATTTTTAGCTGATCCTCCAGGAATCTAAGGCGGCTGCAGATTTGATCTTTCATGGCGCTCACTCGTTGATCGCCTTGAATGAAAGAGTGACTAATGCACATTTTGAGCAATGAGCTTGCTGCTCAGTCACAGGTCATCGCTTAGAAAATAGGCATCGACCTGCATTATTTTGAAACCACATGGCATGGGCATCATGACCCCTCGCTGCGATCAGTCATAAAAGTTGTTTGTTTTGATAACGCTTTATCCCATTAAAGGCAGAAAAGTCACTCATGTGAGGCCTGAAAGCCCATGTCATTGTGTTTCTTTTGTCAAAATGTCATAGCCAACACACACTCACCGAAAGGTTGCATATTGATCAAATCACTATAGCTTGTTTACCATCTGCCTGGTGTATTATAAAGGTCTGATGTTAAAGTCACTACTGACTATGTGATCCTAACAGGACAGCGTTCAGTGGTCGCTGTTGATTTCTTTCTTGATTCTTGCAATACATGTTCATTTACTTTCTTAAAGATAGTGGCACAAAAACCGTTTGAAAATTACAAAGTTAAAATGCATATCAGCACAAATATGGCCTAGACAACCACATCACCACAGCCCCATCATTACCATTTTCCCCAGGTCTGAGCGCATTAGAACCCTTGTCATGTGAGTTGAGATAGAGGAATGCTTTCATGGGTGGTGTCACAAATCGAGGATAGACCTGAGAAATATCTCACCCCCATTGCTCTGGATACTTCAAATTGAATGTAGAATCTGTCCTGCATGCTTGAGTCCAGTGCCATATGCAGAAGGTAGGGTAAGGATCAAGCGAAGCAACAACTCTAGTGCCAATGTGTAAATCTACACGGAGGACAGTGCGGGGGGGCAGTTTATATACTAGCAGAAATCACTGATAGGCCCAGTGTTCATACAGTCTACAGAGCTAACGTGTTTTGGGGACATACATCAGAAGCTCATCCAGTTCATTCCCCCCTTTGAATTCTGGGATGTGTAGTTCCCCAACATTCAAATTGGTGGGAAAAGTACAAATCGGCTGATCTATAACCCGACTCTACTGATCACAGAGAATGAGTGGTCACAGCATCAAATCAGCATTTACTAATGTGGCCTCACTTTCCCTATGCTCTTGTCTGCCAAACGCCACATCCCACAGTGCAAGATCCAGAATGCGCAGTTTGAAAATCTCACTTAATAGCTGCAGGCCCTAAAACGGTATACCGGTATAAACAATGTGACGGTTATTATAGTTCAATTAAGCGGTATCGATAACGGTATACCGTTATACCGTTACACCCCTACTTGCAACCACCAGAAGCCAGTGGAGAGATTTTACGGCTGGAGAGATGTGGTCCCTGGGCTTTAGGCCAAGGATAAGTCTTGCTGTCCTATTCTGGATTAGGTTAAGAGGGTGGAGGTAGGAAAGAGAGGAGATTAAGGAAGAGGCTGTTGCAGTAAACCAGACTGGAGAGAACCAAAGCTCTGGAGACATTGATCGTCTGGGGGAAGGTGAGAAAAGGGAGAATGCCTCTAAAGAGGTGAAGCTGAAAGTGAACCTTCTTGCAAGGTCTGCGATATGAATTGAGAAGGAGAGAGAGGAGTCGAAGATGACACCCAGGTTTTTAGCTTCACACAAGGGTGAGGGGAGTGGGGCCAAGGAAGGCAGCCAGAGAGTAGAAGGGAAGGAGGGAGTAGGAATCCCAATGAAAAGGATGTCATTCTTACTCGCCATAAGGCAGAGATTGCTAGCAGCACGCCATGCCTGAATATCAGTCAGACAATCAGGAATGAGAGAGGAGGGAAGCTTAATGAAGAGCTGTATGTCATCAGCATAAAACTGAAAATGAGGAGAGAAGGTGGAGATCAACTGGGCAAGAGGGGCAAGGTAAATGTTGAAAAGCCACAGGGGGAGGATAGAACCCTGAGGCACCCTGCAAGTAGAGAGTGAGGTAGAGGGGAGAAAAGGACCCAGTTGCACTTGGGAGGGCCGATTGGAAAGAAAAGAGGTTAACCATCCAGTGCCCGGTCCATGATGCCCAGGGTATCACAGAATTGATTTATGAGGATGGAATGATTGACCGTGTCAAAGGCAGAGGACAGACTGAGGAGGATGTTAACAGAAAGAGAGTTGAGGGTAACTCATCACGGGTGTTTAGGAGAGCATTTTCTGTGACTCTGGCTGCTCTGAAGCCAGACTGGTGGTCGTGAAACAGCCAACAGATTCAGTGTGATGGATTAGTTGGGAGATGACCAACTTCTCCAAGAGTTTGCCCAAGAAAGGGTAGTTGAGGTAGGGCGGGAAGGGTCCGTAGATGGCTTTTTTAGTAGAAGGTATACAAGGAAGTGCTTGAGGGGTAATGGGAAGGAGCCAGTGGCAAAAGGGTGGTTACAGAACTCAGCCAAGGATGGAGTGAGAGAGGTAATGTTGTCCTCGATAGTTCTAGAGGAGCAGAGACACACCTGTTTGGAGGAGACTTTAAGAGCAAACTGTTTTGATGACCTCATCTGGCACTATGGGTGAGAAAGAAGAGAGTAGGGGGGAAGGAGAGAGGGGGCCAAGGGAGGTAGTAGAGAAGAGAGAGAACAGGATGTCCTAAGTTTGGGTTGTGAAATGGGAGGCCAAACCATGCAGAGGGCCTGGGAAGGAAGAAGAAAAGCAGAGACTGCAGTAGGATTGGCAAGTTCCTTACAGATTTGGAAATGTTCAGCCTTGTTGTTTGTGGCAGCAGAGATGCAGGCTTGGATATGGGCCCATTTCTTCAAGTGGATGGAGAGTCTGTATTGCCTTCGGAGCAGGCGACAGGCCAGTTTGTCAGAGGATGTGCATGAAGCCCATCACTTCCGTTCCGCAACTTTGCACTTGTGTTTTAGCGAGGCTAGGTCAGAATCATACAAACTATTGCACTTGGAAGCAGGTTTCATGCGAATCATCATGGCAGGGCAAGGATGTCAAGGGTGTTGGTGGTGTAGAGGTGAGGTTTAGCAAGAGCTAGGTCAGTGTGAGAGTCAATAGCAGGAGTGTAGGGGAATGAAAGAGGTGGCAAAAGCAGCTACTGACACTCGCTTCATCGGTCGAATGATAGAGAAGGTGACTGGCAGTGCTGGCAGAGAGGAGCTACAGATGGGAGGAGAGCATGGTCAGACCAGGAGAGAGGTGTAGTAAGAAGGTTAGAGAAGGAGATATCAGCTGAGATTAGCGCATCCAAGGTATGCGCGCTGAGTGGGTTGGACCAGAGGGAAGAATGGTGAGGGAAAGAGAGACACAGAGATTGCAGAAGAGTCCAGTGGCTGCATCAGGAGAGTCAAGATACATATTGAAGTCTCTGTGGAGAAGCTTAGAGGTGGAGGTCAGAAGAGAAGAGGCCAGGTCGGCCCACTCTGAAAGGAACGAGGAGATTGGCCCAGGGGTCCTGTAGATGGTAGCGAGAGTGAGCGAGAGGTTAGGAGAGATGCAAGGTTTGCATACCTGACATTCAAAGGAAGAGTGGGATTGAGTGGGTATGTTCAAAGCAGGGACCGAATTCAGGTAAGACAAGGGCCACTCCGCCTCCAGGCCAGTTAGACCTGAGCTTGGAGAGGATCTTGTAGCCCTCAGGAGTGAGACTGCCAAAAGCAGGGACAGAGCTGGCATTGAACCATGTCTCAGTAAGTGTAAGGAGGACATCAAGGTCAAGGTCTTCAAGGAGGTGACAGATGTCAGAGGAGTGTTTGACAGCAGAGCAAGAATTGGGGGTAGCTAGGGGGCGCTGGTTTGCACCATTAAAGAACTGGAAACCACCCAACTCTGATGCTGTGTTCTGTACATGCATACAACCACAACTTCCCCTTCACTCGCAGCAACCATCTTCCCCTGCAGAATGCCTCTATAGAGAAAAACAACACAATTCCAGGACAGACATCACATCCATGCACCCAATTACAAAGCAACATATGCCCCCCTGAGTGACATGCAACAAATGCAACCAAGAACTCACCAGCCACACATCACCATGTGTCCCTGCACCCATGCAGCCAGATCTGCCCACCTCACACCAATGCAATAAGAACACGCACACAGTGGGCCTCATTACGACCCTGGCGGAAAGTGACTGACCGGACCGCAACAGCGTAAATAGCGTTTCCGCCATTGCACGAAGGAGCAAAGTGCGGCTAATTACGACCCATCGGGCACGAGCATTACGCCATGGCGGAATCCGAAAGGCTGCGATGGCGGAAATGACCCCAAAACGGCCCTTACCGCCGCCGTACGCTGCACCAGGTGCAATACCGCCACCCATCTTAGCGGTCACCGTAATGAGCGGTCACCGTAACGAGCGGGCACCGCAAATTACGGGCACCGTAAATATACGGAAACGGAAGTAAAAGCATGTGGCCGGAACGGGAAACAGCACGCCGCACAACTATAAAATCCGAATCCCAACACAACCATTAAAAATCCGACCCTGACACACATCCCAACCCGTTAGCAACCCCAGTTAAAAAAATAAATATGGGAAAGGTAGCCAAGAAAGCGTGTGATCGCAAGCGGCAGGTACACTTCTCCCGAGAGGAACTGACCGTGCTCACCGAGACCCTCCAGGAAAATGCCGCCGTCGTCTTCTCCAGTCAAATGACCAGGACGGCCCTTGCCAACAAGAAGGCCATATGGGCCCTGGTGGCACAGCGCGTAAGTGCGGTGGGGACAACACCCCGCACGCCACAGCAATGTCGCAAGCGGTGGGACGACCTGCGGATCCGCGTACGCAGCATACTTTCTGCGAACAGGAACATCGCCACAGCTACCGGGGGGGGTTCAGAGTCGCCCATCAAGTTGACCCCCTGGGAGGATATCTGCGCCTCCACCATAGGAATGGAGAGCATAGAGGGAGTCGGAGGGATGGAGAAAGGAGTACCGACATCCGGAGAATCAGGTAGGTTGGCCAAGAGAAACAATGCGAAATCCACAAAACACGAACATGTGCAGTACCATGTGACCCCATAGTGCAATACATACTTTGCCCTGACAGCGCCCTCTAAAAGTCAGAATGAATAAACAAATCAATCAAGATGCCATAAACAACCCCTACATGTGCAGCATGCACCCCCTAACTGCAGGCAGCCAAATGAATGCATCCTCAATCCACACGAAAATGAGACCACCTCCAAGGCCCAGTCCCAAATCAGCCTCATGTACCACCCCAATGCATTTGATACGTTGCCATTCCAAATCCGACAGACCCATAACTAACGCTCGCCCCTCTTTACTCCACCACAGGGTCCGATACCAACGACGAGCTGCAGGACACCCCTACCAGCACGCCTGCAAAGAGGGCCAGGACCAACGTCCCAAGAGCCTCCACCTCAGGTGCAAGGATCAAGACACGGCAGCAGCAGGAATCAAGTGGCAGAACACTGGAGGGGACTGCAACAGGCACCCCAGCAGCCAGCAAGTCCACAACCCCAGCACCACAGGTCCCCCCAAAGAACGTATCTGATGGCACTGCCTCTGGTGGTAGCAGCACCATAGGTGACACAGCTGTCATGCCAGCATGCTCCGACACGGAAAACAGTGCTGGCGACGTAGGTACCATCCATGACCTTTCCCAATCCCCCTGCATGTTCCATCCCCTACACCATGACGAAACCACGCAGGGGCACCCTGAAGACGACGACTGGCCAACCCCCACAAGTCCTGTGCCAAGGCAACATGTGTTGAGCAGCCCCCCTGTCACACCACCGCAAATGTCCATGGCCCAGCAGAGGCAACAGTCCCTCGACCTGCTGATCGAGCAACAGCAGGAAGTGTCCACGCTACTCAAGGACCATGCAAATGAATGCGGGGGTTCCAGGGCAGCCATGGAAACATCCACCGAGACACTCAGGGCACAAATAGAGAAAAGTAGTGAGAGCCTCAGGGGAGAAATGGAGAGAAGCACCGAGAGCCTGAGAGCACAAATGGAGAAAAGCACCGAGAGCCTGAGAGCACAAATGGAGAAAAGCACCGAGAGCCTGAGGGGGGAACTGCATGCGACGTCCAAAGACGTTTGTGCTGAACTTGCTGCTGTGCGCCGTGTGCTCTCGGAGCTCTCACAAACCCTCAGAGACATGCATGGACGCGAGCAGGCAGAGACATCATCCGTGGCAAGTTCCGTCCAGGGCAGCCCCCAACGCAGATCTGGCAGGAACCTGCGCTCCACGGGCAGGGGTGCCCCTGATACCCGTAGAGGGGGCTTGCAATAGCGTCTACCCACGGACAGCATGCATATTTGGACACTGGTGTTGGGGGGGGAGGTAGTAGGGTGGAGGGGGTGTGTTGGGCTTCACTGGGTGGCGGGTCCATAGGGTGTATAAATCAAATCACATTAACAATACAGCACCTCATTATCATCCAATGACATGTGTGGACATTGATATTTGCGTACGAGGCCTTCATAGGCGTACAGTCCACAATGTGCCTGTACTACACACACACAGTGCCACAGGTCCCCTTTCCGTGTAATAGGCACCATGCGTGGTTGCTAGAAGCATGCATCTATGATGCTCTGTCGGATTGCACGTGCATCCTGTGCCTCATGGACTCCTTGAGGTGCCTCCACATCCCCACCCTCATCATCATCATCATCTTCAGGTGCATGCAGTACAGCGTCAGGGGGCATGGGCACATTCCTACGTATGCACATGTTGTGCAGCATGACACATGCCATGACCATCTTAGAAACCTTCTCATGGCTGTACATGAGTGCCCCGCCAGACCTGCTGAGGCTGCGGAAACGAGCCTTCAGTAGGCCGAATGCCTGTTCAATGACCACACGGGTACGTGAGTGGGCATGGTTGTAGTCCTCCTCATGCTCGTTCTGTGGGTTCCGGATTGGTGTAAGGAGCCATCTCTTCAGTGGATACCCGGCATCACCTGTATGAGACGAATAAAGGGTGTCAGTGGAATGATAGTGCTAAGTAGCCCTCCCCCCCTCCTGCAAGGTCATTGACGCATCAAATGGGCCACGATGTCATGCATGGAATGAGACTCACCGAGTAGCCAGGATCTGTGCCCTGCGTGTCGCTCCATGTAGCGTGGTATTCTTGTGTTCCTCAGGACCATAGAATCATGGGTAGATCCTGGAAATCTGGCACAACAATGCGTAAAGATCTTGTTGGAGTCACACACCATTTGCACATTGATTGAATGAAATTGTTTCCGGTTGCGGTACTGGACCTCCATGGCATGTGGGACAACCAATTCAACATGGGTGCAGTCGATGGCACCAATGCAACCCGGGATGCCGCCAAGTGCATGGAATCCCACTTTTGCGTTGGTAATCTCCTGGTACGTGCGTGGTAGTGTGATGTGGTCGTCGGCGTGCTTCAGGAGGGCATCGTGCACTTGGAAGAGTGTCCGTGAGAACAGTGGCTGTGAAATGCCATGCAACTGTCCCACTGTGTGCTGGTAGGTGCCTGTGGCCAGGAAGTGGAGTGCAGACACCACCTTCAGTAGGGGTGGGATGGCGGTTGGGCTATCTATCATGCTCACGAGGTCAGCATGTGTCATGTCCACAATGGCGATTATGGTGTCCCGGTCCAAACGGTAGAGGGTGTGGATCTGCTCAGCAGTGAGGTTGAACGGATCGGCTCGGAGGCGTGGGATTGCGGGCCGCCTGCGTGGTGGTAGTGGCAGTGCTTGTGGGCCTTGCTGACCCTGCCTTGCCCTCCTCCTCCTCCTTCTCCTCCGTCTCCCCTGTGCGCCCGGTTGTTGTACCTGTTGTTGTTCGTCGTCTTCTTGTAGTTGTAGCACTTGCAGTGCTATCTGGTCCCCCAGGCCCAACATCGCTAGTCCTGCCGGTAGCATTTTGGAGTGGGAGTGGTTGTGGGAGGGGTTTGGGTCTGCTATATATGTGCTGTCGGCCTGTATGGCCTCCACCTGTGCTGATTGAATGAATCTGTGGCAGATGCAATCCCTTCTGGCCGAGCACGTCCCGCACGTAAGGCTGCATTTGGCCGCATGGCATCTTGGGATTGGAATCATGTATCAAATCCCGATGGCAGTGTGATGTACTTTGACTGATTTTCATGCTATGCTCCCATTGTTACACATGCTATGATTGCAGCCGCTTACATACCTGTGAAGAGTCAGTGGTATGTAGGGCTCGATCGATGGCCGACCCTCATGCAGCACAGTAACGTACTTCACCGACGGGCGTGGCGTCCCATTTGTGATTGCAGCCAGTTAGCATTATGACACACAGCCGCACTACATTGATGTAATTGTGAATGCAAGCGTTCACAGAAGCCTTTTCGACGTAATGTTGCAAGTGAGGAATTCGAAGGCCAGCATTTTTGGTTTTGAAGTAGCGGCGAGGATACGCCCACAGGTCTGGCTGGAAATGTAACGTTCTATTGTAGAATGTCCTTGGGACATGGCCCATAACGAGCAAGCAATGAATGATATGAATTGAATGGGATGCGCAATAGCGTAGTGGACGATAAGGCAGGACGTTCCCAAATCCATCTTGCTTCACAACACTACAGATCCGGCCAGGAGCACAGTGGTTTTTGCAGACTGCATTACGCACAGACGCGATGGAAGTTTCACATATTATGTGAGTGAATATTCATGCGTTTTCATTGCGGGATGAGGGAATGATGAATGGATGCATGGACAGATGATTCCGTTTAGGGTCTGCCATGTACATGGGTTTTTTGAATCACTCCCCTTCCCCTGCGCTATGTGATGCAAGGCTGCCATAGTGGGACTTACGTCTATCTGCCCTTGTCGGATCCTCCCTGTCTCGACGCGCCTTCATACACTTGTGTCTAGGCACGTTACTAATCCCATGTCATGGGTTCTATCTTGACGGACGCATGCACAGTAACCGACGTTGCCAATGGTGTATTTACCTCGATTGATTTCGTTATGAATCGATACTGATTTAGGGGTCTGTATATTCCTTTGGAGTGGGCTAGCATGCATATGGGTGTGGATTTGGTGTGTTGAATGAAGATTGTAATGCATCATGAGTCCCGTAATGCAATCGGTTAATTTGTGTTTCATTTGGGTGACAGGTATCTCCTGCCCTATTGCAGATGCCATCTCTACGCCACTCCTCCAGATGGGTTTTACTCTCGACACCTGCAGCTTCGGGTGAATCAGTGGAGCACCATTTCGATCTTATGGGACGATCGCCAATGGGCCACATGCCCTTACGCTGTACTGGTGGCTAGGTGCAACATTTCGGCCTTTCAGCTCGACTAGTGCCTGCCTCATGGGACGGACCTGCGGTTCTTGCCGCTTCCATGTTGCCTTTTGGAACGTTGATGTAGGCCCTGTGTGCCATGATGGTACAGGGCGTCACACAAGTGGAAGCTGGTCAATTATTGCAGATGCAGCCCTCGGTGATGATGGATGTTTTGGTGTTATTTTGCAAATTGCTGTGGGGCCTTTGTCATTTGGATGTGCATTTAAATTGTATTCCGATATTTGTCGTGTTGCGTTATTCTTTGCAGGTGATGTGGCGATTTTCGATTTGTGGCGGTATGTATTGCGAGATGATCTGCATTGTGTTCCGCCTTCTGAGTTGAGTTGTGTGGTACAGTACTGGCCGCGTTTGCCTACGTAGCACAGTATGGTCACGGATAGGGGCTGCCATTGTGACTGTTTACATGATGTGCTGTTCAGGGGCGGGGGATTGGCTTTTGGCCGACTGGTGCCTGTCAGCCAGGTCGATTGGTGGAATGATGGGATGTTCAGAATGTGGCTGGTCACAGGTGCCTGTGTTTGCGTGCGTTTGTTGGAGGGGGACTGGGGTCATGTCCATTGGAATAGCTTCTGTATTCATGCCATCTGTGCCCTGCAGCTCCCATCGGCCCCTCTTGGGATGAGCCTGGCTGCTCAGTCACTCTGCCAACTTGTGTGGTACATGCTTCTGCTGATGGTTGGTTTGTTTACTGGCAAGAGTACAGGGCTGGTGCAATCCCCCTCAGGATGCTGTTTTGGATGTTGCCTTGCGCTGGTGGCAAGCGATGGGGGACTACTGTTGTTTTGTGTCATGTGTTCTTGATTTTCATTTTGATGTATTGTACCTTCACATGCCTGTGCTGCATCAGTACGGCTATGGTGACATGCCGTACATGGATGCCCACTCACGGGGCGCTTTGAGCCCCTGCATGCATTTCTACGTTGGCATGCATGGGTGAATTGTAGATTTCACTGGTTGCATAGTGTGAGTACATTGCGCCTGCCAGGAGTTGTGCAATGTGGCCAGGGAGTGGAGTACAGGCACTCAGTGGGCCATTTACGGTTGGTTCACGATGCCGTATTTCTCGCCATGGCGGAATGGTACTTTACGACGTGCTTGATGGCGTTCAGTACATGTCCGCTAGGGTCAGAATTCGCGTACCGTTGCGCCATGGCGGTGATTCCGGTTTTGCAAGGCGCGCGTGCGCGTACTTGGTGCAGTTAGCGTTGCCGTTCACTGCGGTGTCGCTAATGGCATCGTACTTTACGGTGACGGGTCATAATCGCAACGAGCGGTGTTCGATGGCGGTATTGCATTTCCGCCATCATTTTTCCATTTCCGCCAGGGTCGTAATGAGGCCCAGTGACACATTACCCACCCACAACACCTACACTGCCTGCACCCCTGAGTGCCATGCACTGAAGGACTATGTCACACTTACATCTTCTCATGGTTATGGGACATTGTGAACACTCTGATTAGGCCACAGCCAGTATGACACTGAGAGGACTCCCAAAATGAGAACACTGAGAGGTTGGAATCCCAGGATCACCTTGGAAGTACTCTCAATGCCACGATATGACATCCCCTGATTAACGTGACAGTGGGACAGTGCAGTAAACTCTGGCAGGGGAGCCAATGATGTAAAGTCCAAGACGATGTGATGCAAAAATACCACCAATTGCATCAAAGACAGGATCTGGTAGAAGGCAGCTGTTCACAGAGGCAGCAGTCACACTGGAAGGCAGGGCACCGAGGCAACGGGCATGAAAGAGACAAACAGAAATGAGAAATGAATGTGAAACAAAGGCCAAGGACTCTGCCACACAAAAGGAAGCAAGCAACAGGAAAGAGGAAGGGAAGTTAGACTTCACACGGACTGTATTTAATGGGGACCAATATGCTTGGAACTGAATGGAGTGTTGAGATGCACTGAACAGCTGTCAACAGGCCTAACAAATTCTGCTGGTGTACCGTGCACGGTACATGTTCACCATGGCAAACAACAACCACTGACCAATGGTGTGTGCCTGATGTCTATGGTGAACATGGAATTCCCCAAATGGCCAGAAATGTTGTTCTGTGTGTGGAATTGTCTTGGGACAGCACTCCCAGAAGGGGAGGAAGGACCAAGATTGGACTGCCTGCATGGGTAGACATCAATAGTAAAAACACATTGAACGGGATGCCACACGACAGGCAAGACAAATGTTAAAACTGCAAGGAAATACACCCCATCACTACCATCACCATGTATCACAGCACATATTCAGCCAGGCCTGCCACCCTCATGGCAACTCACCAACAAAGGCCCTACAGTGAGATCCTCTCTCACAACTATGAGCCTCCAACCAGTTCGACCCTGATTGACTTGAAAAAACAACATGCATAGACACACCAGCCTGCCAACACCATGTGTCAAAAGCACCCATGAAGCTGGACCCGCTCACCTCAATACAAGTAAAAGAAAAACAACCCCACACAGTGCCAATGACAACACAAGTGCCACCCAAGTGCCCTTCACTTACCTGCACAGGGCACCCATCTGGCTCCCATCCACTGCATCCCACCGGAAAAACATTTTGAATTCTCAAAGACATGCATTGCATCAACATGAAGATACTGGAAAGGTATGACAACTTCTGGATGGAACAAGGAAATAGGCATGGACCACCGAGTGTCGAAGGATGACGGAGTGCAAGAGGGAGACAAGACACAGAGTGACGAATGCCTAGCAGTGGAGTGTAAAGAGAGAGAGAGAGGGGGAGAGAGAGAGCAAGAGAGGGAGAGGAATAGGTGAAAAGCAATGCAAGGAGGAGAGTGACTGGATGGGAGATGAGGATGGATATGTATGACATTACCATGGGTGAGTGCAGACAGAAGTTGTCCAAGAGAGGAAGACAGAGACACAAACACCTGTGCAAGAAGCAGCCTGGTCAGAGAGCCTGTAAGGCACATATATGGAAAAATAGGTACCACATGTAGTGGGCGATGAAGGACAAAAGTGGATGATGGAGAAGGGCATACTGGCCAGGAATGGCCACCTGTGAAGGGTAATCAGCAGCTCTACATCAAACAAAAAACAGGCACCACCCACAATGGAATTCAAAGCAGAAAAAGACCCATGTCCGCAACATCCCACAATGATCTGCCTACAGCCACATCCCCATACCCTGCACCAACCAACAATCCCCCATGTTGGTCCTCAGGACAACATACAGCTGTTCACTCACCCTCCAACAGACCACACACCTGGTGTGAGACCGTCCCAATAAGTGTGCATGGATCCCAGGGTGCAGTGGCAATTCCCACAGGGACAACAGATGAAGCCAAGCTAAGGAGAGTGGATGATTTAACACATGTATGGGCCCACAATGTGCACACACACTGTGCCGTCACTCAAAGTGCCGGATGAGATGAACAAGTAATGGAAATGTAAAATCATTCAATACATCCTGGTATAGAGGACATACAGACACAAACAATGTACAAGTGACCTGATTGGGCAACACAGGAGTAGTTTGTTAGGGGTACACATGCACACATCTGTACAACCATACAAGCCGCAAGAGTGACAAACCTGTCCTGTGGAGTCAATGTACACAAATACCCAGAACTGTGTCACCAGAGGCTACGTCATGAAGCGGAGCAGCTGAGGATGAGTAGACCTAACAATGGACTTGTGTGTACATTTGGAATAGTGGCAGGGCAGGTCATATGAGCCAATAAGGGAGTGGACTGGTCAGTCAAAGAGAAGTGTGGTAAAGTAACTACAAATTGGAGTTTGGAGGCAGTTGCCTCCTGTTTATACCTCAGTACTATAACACATGTGTAACAGAAGGCTAGGTAATTACAAAAGTTATTCCTTACGCTGAGTCCCTAGCACAAAGTTAAATGACCCTACATGTAAAAAATCTCGTATCAGATGTAAGATGGCCCTAGTGAGTGCTGCTGAGCCGACTACAAAAGATGTTGAGATCCTGACCCTATCCTCTCTAAAACACTTTCCTAATATCTACAAGTGCACACAAAAATGGAGGTCGGTATTTTGTTTTTAATCTTTCCGCCCCCACAACGCGTGTCTTATCGTTAAAATAACAAAGGTCCTCACTGACAGTTAGTCACTAGAGGAATTAAAAACCCTATTACCTCACCACTAAGTTATAGTGGAGATAGAGTATATAGTGATAACTTCAGCATTTTCTTTGTGCAACCCCTTTCTCTATATAGAAGGGTATTGGAGTCTGGGTTATCAACCAGTACTCTTAAACCAACAGTCAACCGGTTTCAGCGGGATTCTTGGGTGGCCGCTTTCATCAGGACGAATACTTTTCTGATTTTAGTATTCTCAAATTGTATTACATTTTTTGAAGAGTTTAGGGGTATCTTCCGTTGTCCAGAGTGGGTATAGTGGAAAAATCCCTGATCCTATAAGGACAAAGACAAGAAAAAACAAGTGGGACCGTTGTCAGTCTCGAAGTACTTTTTAAAAAACCTTTTAAACTATAGGCTACGTGGTGTTTTCTTTACCTATATCTGTGGAGGTACTAGATCGTGTATTAATCCCGATCTCTGTCTTCGACTTTCTGTCCTCTCTTCTCTCCCGGGTTGTTCTCACTGGAATGAGAGCATCAGTGTCAGATCATTAATGTAAGGTTTTACAGCTTACTATTAAGCACGTTTACTATCACCAGTGTTCAACGGCTTCATCCTGGCTTGATAAGGTTAGTCTGGTGCTCCTTCTATATGTTCTAAGTTCAAATATTATCTAGCTTTTATTGGTAGTGCAAGAGATAGCTTGTGCGTTATTTTCATCACAGTTCACATGCATTCTTGTTGGCAATGCGGTAATGCTTCCCTATTCACTGCGTTTCGTTAGTTTAATTATCAGGTGGTTTGGCTTGATCTATCTTTTTGATTAATCATAGCAAACGAACACTGGACCGATTCCAGGCTCTCCTGTGTGTTTAGTTGTTACAATCTAGACAAATATTTCAAACGCTAGTTGGGAACGCTTACCTCTATTTAATCGTGGTGATGCCTCTCGTTGCACGTACCGTTATCGCGCCATCTTGGATGATTTTTGTTTATATCTCAGCGTCACGTGTGCGCGATCACGTGTGAGCTTCAGAAAGGACTCTGAACCCCCTGGGAATTGTAGTTCAGCGCTGTTTCTGTTTTCCATGGACGTGTTAGGGCTGTAAATGTTTCAAAAAGAAATGCCTGGGCATTATGGCGAATAGTTCGAAGTACCACAGTGGCCAGTGCATATAATCCTTTGGAAATTTGTGTATATCTATGACATATTGGTGTTCGGCATATAGCAGATACAGTGGATGGACCCACTGGAGTCGCCTCGGTTGCCAAGTTGTGTTATGTCTAATCACCTTGTTGATATTGATTATCCAGATGTTTCAAATGCGGTGAATTTTGTATGTAAGCCACGTGTTGTGGATCATTGTCAAATTATGGAAAAGGTTTCTTTCGGTTTTTTGGAGTGTTTCTATTCACTTAGCTGTCACTTGTAAATCATTTATAAGACCGCCAGAGTTTGCCAGCAGCTCTCTTCATTAACGCCTGTCTGGTGGCTGCGGGTTTTGTATATCCATTGTTGTTCTCTTTTTAATAGGAGAGCTGTTATATTCCCGCCTCGTTTAGGTACTCTGACTTTCTCTATGATGGTCCATGTCAGGTCATTCTCAGTGTGCTGTTTCTCTATGAAGTGTTCGTCCAGTGGGGCAGTTCTTTTTTGGGTCCTGATGTTGGAGCGATGCTCCCCTATACGTGTTTTAATGGCCCTTGTTGTCATGCCAATATATTTCTTGTTACAAGGGCACTGGATTAGATACACGACATTTGTTGTGTTGCAATTGGTCAGGCTTCTCTGTTCCCATGGATACTTCCAACCTATATCTATTGCTGTCGTGCGTTGTGTGAATTTACACACAGTGCAATTTCCACACGGTGTATGACCCTGTGGTCTGGGTTGGTTCCAGAGTGTGTTCGTATTGATTGAAGTTGGTATTTCTTTATAGGTCTGTACCAACGAATCTCTAAGATTTTTTCTCCTCCTTATCGCAAACTGTGGTTCAGGTAATAGTGTTTCTTCGATGTTCAATATGTGCCAGGCCTTCCGAATTTCTTTTTTCAGGCGATTGATTATTGGAGAGTGACTAAATACAGCTGTAATTGTATTTTCGTCTCTTTTTCTTTTGTCATACTGATTGAGGGTTAGTTCTCTCGGTATATTTCTCGCCCTTTTCTTCGCTTGATTAACAATTCGATGTGGATAGTTTCTCTCTTTTAAGTTGTTGGAGAGTCTTGTTGCTTGTGAATCATACTCTGTTCTCGTGGGGAAGTTCCTCCTAAATCGGAGGAACTGCCCAAAGGGTAGATTCTCTTTTAATGACCTTTGATGGAAACTGTTATAGTCCAATAAAGAGTTTCTATCGGTTGGTTTTTGAAAAACCGTAGTTTCGAATGTCTGACCTGTCCTCATGATTTTCAAATCCAGGAATGTGGCTGTTGTTTTACTTGCTTCGTAGGTGAATTTTAGGAAAGGATTTAGTCCGTTGATCCAACCCATGAAGTTATTCAGGGTGGTGTTATCTCCATCGAACAGTAGAAAGACGTCGTCAATATATTGACGTCAGCTCACAATGTTGGTGGCAAAGGGATTAGTATCTGGGTATATGTAATTTTCTTCAAAGTTGGCAACATATAGGTTCGCTAGAGTAGGTGCGAATGTTGCACCCATTGCTGTACCAGATCTTTGTTCGTAATAGCTGTCTCCATTCAGGAAATAGTTTTTAGTCAAAGCTATTTCTGCCAATTGCATGATCAGTGCAACAGGCATGTCCAGTGATTTGGTCTGTAATACACTTTCAATAACCCTCAAGGTTTCCCCCTGGGGGATCTTCGAATATAATGACTCAATATCCATGGTTATTATATAGATGTTTTCACTTTCTAGAACAAGATTATTCAGATATACCAGAATAGCTGTGGTGTCTTTTGTGTACGAGCGCATTTTGCCACCTCTTCTCTAAGAAAGAAATCTGTGAATTGCGAAAGGGGTTCTAAGATGGAACCAATTCCGGAAACAATCGGACGTCCCGGAGTTGGCATGACGCCCTTGTGTATTTTAGGCAATGCATAGAAGGCAGGTCGCCTGGGGTATTGTGGAGTCAAAAAAGCTGCTTCTTTGCTGCTTATATGTGCTTCGGCCTCGGCTTCTTCAACAATCGGATTGATCAGTTTTCTGAGTCGTTCAGTAGGGTCGCCTTCAAGTTTTCTGTATGTGGTCTGATCATTTATCAAGGTATTTACCATCCCGTCGTAATCCATTTTGTTCATAATAACGATGGCTCCCCCTTTATCTGCGGGTTTTATGATTATATCTTCGTTTGTTTCCAGTTCTTTTAAGGCTATATTTTCCATTTTGGTCATATTATGGAACACCCCATGAGTATCCTCTGCCTCGATCTCTTCGAGTTTTTTGAGGATCAATTTTTCAGAAGTTTGGGATTCCACACTAATAGTATGTGGTGGGGGATAGTACGTAGATTTATTGTGTAATCCCGTCACATCTGTTGGTCCTGTGTGGGTATTTTTAGCAAAGAATTGTTTGAGCCGTATTTTCCTCATCAATTGAGTGATCTCGATTCTTGTTTGAAATGGATCGTGTGGGGATGTCGGTACAAATGAAAGACCCTTTTGTAGTACATTCAGTTGTGTACTTGAAGGGGTAAAAGTTGATAAATTAACCACCAGAGATTCTTTTTCGGGTATTAGGGATCGTACTGTGGGATGGCATTCTGTTGGTACCACCCTTTCCCTCTGTTCCTGGTGACCCTGGGTGATTGGTCCGGCCACCAGCCTCTGGCTCTGCCACGTCCTCTTGGGGCCTGAAAACCCCGAGCGTTTCCACCTCTATTCTGCTGATTGTCAAATCTGACATTTCCGCCTGTTCTGCCTGAGTCCTCATCGGAACTACCACTGGAAAAGTTCCAGTTGCCGGGTCTCGGTCTGTTCCTTTGTTGTCTACCCCTCATTGATCCTGCGTTTGGTATACTTACATTCCTCTCCTGTTCTTCATAGTATGCGTCTGTAGTATACGGATACTTTTTTTCGTGAGAGAATGACGCAATGTCCTTCTTGAGTTTAGTCACTTTTTTGTTAAGGTTTAGATCTTTGAACTCTTTTATTGTTGCATCCAAGACTGCCATACTTTTGAGGTAGTCGCCCACAATCATTGTTGTTGTTATGGCGTCTTGCTTTGTGATGATTTCATTCATTAACCTCTCAGACACAGTTTTAGCTGTGTTAATAATAAGTATGATCCAGTCCCTTGTGCATTTATTGGAGATAAAGTTCCAATCCTTCCTAAATTTGAGTTCCTCAAGAAAGATTCGGGGTTCAATTCTAATAATCAATCTGTTGGGGGCTATATGTGCCCGTAAGTATTCCGTCATGATGGCCCCATGGAGTTCAGTTCTGATTAGTTTCTTTCGCAGTGCCTCCAGTTCGTTCCAGTCATCACCTTTTGTCGCTATGGCGGCCTGTTGTTCTGCGCCAAGTATAGAGGGGTTAGCAAGAATCCCCTCTATTAGATCCTCTGCAAATGCCAAATAGGTTGCTTCTGCCATCTTGTGAGTGTGTCGTCAATTTAAAAAGTACTTGAGTTAACAGCCCACATCTCTTCTTGTTGATTATTTTATATCTTTTAAAGTGCCCTATTGGTGCACTAACTCGTGGTTTTTGACACCGCCAGAAGGTAAAGTAACTACAAATTGGAGTTTGGAGGCAGTTGCCTCCTGTTTATACCTCAGTATTATAACACATGTGTAACAGAAGGCTAGGTAATTACAAAAGTTATTCCTTACGCTGAGTCCCTAGCACAAAGTTAAATGATCCTACATGTAAAAAATCTCGTATCAGATATAAGATGGCCCTAGTGAGTGCTGCTGACTATAACAGTTTCCATCAAAGGTCATTAAAAGAGAATCTACCCTTTGGGCAGTTCCTCCGATTTAGGAGGAACTGCAGCACGAGAACAGAGTATGATTCACAAGCAACAAGACTCTCCAACAACTTAAAAGAGAGAAACTATCCACATCGAATTGTTAATCAAGCGAAGAAAAGGGCGAGAAATATACCGAGAGAACTAACCCTCAATCAGTATGGCAAAAGAAAAAGAGACGAAAATACAATTACAGCTGTATTTAGTCACTCTCCAATAATCAACCGCCTCAAAAAAGAAATTCGGAAGGCCTGGCACATATTGAACATCGAAGAAACACTATTACCTGAACAACAGTTTGCGATAAGGAGGAGAAAAAATCTTAGAGATTCGTTGGTACAGACCTATAAAGAAATACCAACTTCAATCAATAAGAACACACTCTGGAACCAACCCAGACCACAGGGTCATACACCGTGTGGAAATTGCACTGTGTGTAAATTCACACAACGCACGACAGCAATAGATATACGTTGGAAGTATCCATGGGAACAGAGAAGCCTGACCAATTGCAACACAACAAATGTCGTGTATCTAATCCAGTGCCCTTGTAACAAGAAATATATTGGCATAACAACAAGGGCCATTAAAACACGTATAGGGGAGCATCGCTCCAACGTCAGGACCCAAAAAAGAACTGCCCCACTGGTCGAACACTTCATAGAGAAACAGCACACTGAGAATGACCTGACATGGACCATCATAGAGAAAGTCAGAGTACCTAAACGAGGCGGGAATATAACAGCTCTCCTATTTAAAAGAGAACAACAATGGATATACAAAACCCGCAGCCACCAGACAGGCCTTAATGAAGAGATCTGCTGGCAAACTCTGGCGGTCTTATAAATGATTTACAAATGACAGCTAAGTGAATAAAAACACTCCAAAAAACCAAAAGAAACCTTTTCCATAATTTGACAACGGTCCACAACACGTGGCTTACATACAAAATTCACCTCGTTTGAAACATCTGGATAATCAATATCAACAAGGTGATTAGACATAACACATCTTGGCAACCGAGGCGACTCCAGTGGGTCCATCCACTGTATCTGCTATATGCCGAACACCAATATGTCATAGATATACACATATTTCCAAAGGATTATATGCACTGGCCACTGTGGTACTTCGAACTATTTGCCATAATGCCCAGGCATTTCTTTTTGAAACATTTACAGCCCTAACACGTCCATGGAAAACAGAAACGGCGCTGAACTACAATTCCCAGGGGGTTCAGAGTCCTTTCTGAAGCTCACACGTGATCGCGCACACGTGACGCTGAGATATAAAGAAAAATCATCCAAGCTGGCACGATAACGGTACGTGCAACGAGAGGCGGTCACCACGATTAAATAGAGGTAAGCGTTCCCAACTAGCGTTTGAAATATTTGTCTAGATTGTAACAACTAAACACACAGGAGAGCCTGGAATCGGTCCAGTGTTCGTTTGCTATGATTAATCAAAAAGATAGATCAAGCCAAACCACCTGATAATTAAACTAACGAAACGCAGTGAATAGGGAAGCATTACCGCATTGCCAACAAGAATGCATGTGAACTGTGATGAAAATAATGCACAAGCTATCTCTTGCACTACCAATAGAAGCTAGATAATATTTGAACTTAGAACATATAGAAGGAGCACCAGACTAACCTTATCAAGCCAGGATGAAGCCGTTGAACACTGGTGATAGTAAACGTGCTTAATAGTAAGCTGTAAAACCTTACATTAATGATCTGACACCGATGCTCTCATTCCAGTGAGAACAACCCGGGAGAGAAGAGAGGACAGAAAGTCGAAGACAGAGATCGGGATTAATACACGATCTAGTACCTCGACAGATATAGGTAAAGAAAACACCACATAGCCTATAGTTTAAAAGGTTTTTTAAAAAGTACTTCGAGACTGACAACGGTCCCACTTGTTTTTTCTTGTCTTTGTCCTTATAGGATCAGGGATTTTTCCACTATACCTACTCTGGACAACGGAAGATACCCCTAAACTCTTCAAAAAATTGAATACAATTTGAGAATACTAAAATCAGAAAAGTATTCGTCCTGATGAAAGCGGCCACCCAAGAATCCCGCTGAAACCGGTTGACTGTTGGTTTAAGAGTACTGGTTGATAACCCAGACTCCAATACCCTTCTATATAGAGAAAGGGGTTGCACAAAAAAATTGCTGAAGTTATCACTATATACTCTATCTCCACTATAACTTAGCGGTGAGGTAATAGGGTTTTTAATTCCTCTAGTGACTAACTGTCAGTGAGGACCTTTGTTATTTTAACGATAAGACACGCGTTTTGGGGGCGGAAAGATTAAAAACAAAATACCGACCTCCATTTTTGTGTGCACTTGTAGATATTAGGAAAGTGTTTTAGAGAGGATAGGGTCAGGATCTCAACATCTTTTGTAGTCGGCTCAGCAGCACTCACTAGGGCCATCTTACATCTGATACAAGATTTTTTACATGTAGGGTCATTTAACTTTGTGCTAGGGACTCAGCGTAAGGAATAACTTTTGCAATTACCTAGCCAAAGAGAAGTGTGGACAGGGAATATACCTGCAGGGCCCCGTAGTAAACATGGAGCAGGGGAATTAGAAGGGTGGCAGTAAGGACACATCATCACGGTCACAAGGCAAGTGTTGGAGAATCAAAATGCACAGAGTGCAGATGCACAGAGAATGCATGCCATCAATTAGTATGTACATTCAGAATGAGGGAAATACTTCCAGTGCTGGTGGGGAGGCTGTGTATGTGCAAATGTGGAGCCTATACAACATATCCTGAGACACCTTTGTGATGAAGGTCATACAGGTCCAGGAGTAGCATGTATGTGCAACATTCAATCCTCTGTCATAGGTGTTCTCATTAATGAAGCAGTCCCTGTCTTTGAACAACATTCCACGCTGATGGCTCATTGTTCATGATCATGCAAACCAGCGCCGCCTCAAACACTAATCACATTAAACAGCATCAGTGCCATCATGCACATCTGAGTGGGCGATGTACAAGTGTGTATGCACAGGGGCAAATCCCCAAAAACAAAAATGTGGTACACATTAACTGAAGGAAATGGATTGCGAAGCACCCCCAAATACGTCTGTGAAACTCATCCGGATCGTACCTTCACATGCACCACCAGTGATGTGTGTTGCGTGCCTTAAATCACACCGTCATTGCTGTGAGCCACGTAGGCCTGACGTGAAGGTGCGCTGCATCACTGCGCGTTCGACGTAACTTATGAGTTAAGGGCCTTTACTCTGCTGTCAGCTGCTGTGGCTGCAAGACACACAGCACAGTCCTCCTGCCTACAAACTGCTGTGTTTGCCTCATCTGGCCCTTCTTGCCTCACTCACTCCTATACTGCTACCGCCTGCTCGACAAAGAGTGCCTTCCTGGAACCAGCACTGTTTTGGTGATCCAGCTGTCCCACTTTTGCCTGTACTGCTATGTTGGGCCTGTGACCACCTCTTCTGCCCTTGGGACTGCCACCTCTCCCTGCCAACACCACCACAGCTCCACAGCACCTACCCAGAACTCAGGAAAGCCATACCTGCCTCGGGGGTGCCATGTCTGCCCCATCTACATCATCTGAGGAGTGCAGCACCACCCACATCGAGGCAGAGTGCTGCCAACTTCACCTACACCGAAGTTGGCATCCTGGTAGATTGGTTCTTCAGCGCCTACAATGCCCTCTTTAATCATGTACTTAAGAGTTTTTGGACCAAATATAGGTATGGGGACTTTGTCAGTAACCATAATTCATTGACTGGATTCGAACCCTCATAGAAACTCCCTGTTTTAACTTCTTTAGGTTCCCATTAGGCGTTTAGAGCCATAGAAACATATGGGACGCAGTAACATCTGAATTGTAGAGGTAGCACTATTGATTAAAGGTTCACACTCATGAGACTGGTTATTAACTGTATATGTTATGTACATTTATTCATGTATGTTTATCTATGTAACTCAGGGAGCAACAATTGTTGAATGTATTCATTTGTTTTGTCACTTATTGGTTTTGTATTGTTTTAAAACATATGGTTTGTCATTGTATATAAACTCTTAAGTACATGATTGCTTAGAGGAACACGAGACCTGCCGTGCTCCTGGTTCTATTATTGTATAGGTTAAGGCATCAGGAAAAATAATTATCCTGCTTTTCATAAACTGAAAACAAAATAAATTAAACCAAAGAGGACCCACCTTAGAAAATTGAGCGAAGTGCATAAGTGGTTATTGCATACTGTTACTTCCGGAAATGCGGGGAATCATGAGACATTGATTGTCATAGATGACTAGAAAATCAATGTGCATATTTGTGCATATGAATAAGACTATTAGGACACCTTTTTGTTACAAAATCAGTGGGACAGCTGGTACATCAGGACAGTGCTGGAACTGTAACCCCCATGGAGTGTAATATCCATATGGCGGGGATGCATGCACAGGGTATGCTTGGCTAGGAAGCAGCAGTATAGGAGTGGCCAGAGGCAATCCTCGCCATACCCAACAACATTGAGGAGGCAAGAGAGGCAGCAATGTTCAGTCACCTGGCAGGAGGAGCATCTGAGATTTAGGCAATTGGTGTGCATCCAAATGCATCTTATGGTGGAGAGGCAGTGGGCTAGGACGGGACAGGTTGCTAGGGCCAGGGCAGAGGTGGTGGAGGGAAGGACACTGAGGCATGTTGCCATAATGGAGGAGGCTTGCAGGGGTGCAGAGGAGGAGGAGGAGGAGGAGGAGGAGGAGGAGAGGAGGTTGAGGGAGAGTGCAAGCTATCCAGGACCGAATGGTGGTCTGCCTCCAAGTGGAGGGCGAGGAATGTGACTCTGCCCTGGATGAGGTGATGAGAGACTATTAAGGCCGCTGCCTATGTACATAGTTTATTGCGTGGTTTTTATTTTTTGCCTTTTGTTCATTTTATCCCTTGAACATTTCCCCCTTACACATAGTAGTTTTTTCTAGTATAAATATTGATAATACAGGTTTCTCTTTAGTCATCAAACAGTTGTTGTCTCTTTGTTTATGTGCTACATTTTGTTTACTTTGATTTTGGTATGCATTTGTTCTGTGACTGTCACATAGGTTGGGGGCCTAACTAGTGGATGTCTGGCATATGCTCATCAAATGTGTGGTCTTTGGAGAGGGTGGCCCCACAATGCATGGCCACCCACTTAGACACATCAGCTACCAGCCAGTGGATGCTGTCATGCCATGCTGCACATCTGCCACCGGAATGCTTCATCTACACATCTGATTTTTTTAAATATCTGGCTGTACACATCATCCATCTGTTTGGCTCACACGCTCTAAGCATTCCTTTGCATGACCCCGACACATGCCTGTTCAACTTGTGTTAGTTGCAGGGCCTTGGAATGCTATGCTTTCCTGCTTGAGTCCCTTCATTCATTGATTGTTGCTTGCTACTATGCACTCCCATTACATGTGACTCTGTCCTATCAGTGATGTCTTGGTCATACACCTACAGCCCTTTGAGGCCATTGCAATGGCACATGGGCCCAATGATAGGTCATATTGCATTACATTGCTTTACTGTGTCACATGTACATGGTACTTTCACTGTGCAGCTGCTTCTATAATTTGGTGTTCTGTTGCTGTGCCACTGGTTGTGATTTACCAGGGAGTCCTAAGATGAGCTACAGACATGGATACTGTATTAGTGCCTGCAATTGTTGAGCCTATAGGTGGGTATGTGGCCAGTGTGCCTCATGTTGGGTGCAGGCCTCTGGAGTTGAGGTAAGTTGTTGATCAACATTGGACTGGTAGGAGGGTTACGTGGCTGGGCCAGGCTGGGTGGTGTCAGAGGTGAGTTGGGCTGGTGGGTGGTGTTGTGGGATACATTGACCCACTCAGCAGAATTTCCATCCATAACCAAGCTGCACTTCAGCAGTTAACAGCAAAATGGCTGCACTGGCTCCTTTGAGCACCACTGCCACGCATCAAAACTGCATTTTGCAGCTACCAATGATGGCTGTCCTGTCTTGCCAAGTACCTATTGGGCAGGTTGGAACAGGCAGCACACCAAGAAAAACTGCCAGTGTGTTTGCTTGTGTGCACTAAATAAGCGAAGTGAAAAGCAGTGCTGTTCCGCTGCTTGCTAAGAAGTTCATTAAAAAGGGAATATTTTACATTTAAAATTATGCCGCTCTGATGCTCTTTTCATCTGTTCTACATTACTCTGCTTTTATCAGTAAGGCCATGCCATACCCATCCATATTCAGATTGTGCTCCAGCAGAAGAGAGCCTTGTTCCTGAATGGCAGGCGGTGTCAGACCAAGTCTGGAAAATCAACAGAAGCTTTACTTTCAACCGCACGGGAAAACGCTTGACTTTTAGGCTACAAAATGTCAAAAATCACTGCTTCAAAAGAAACCCTAGCTCTAAGGGCATATGTCAATTTCAGTGGACATGTATCTCAAACAGATTGCTCTATAAGTGAAACTGACTAGGGCTGCAAAACAATGTTGGGGAGTCAATAGGAAGAGAAAACCTTTTTAAATGGTCAGCCCAGCAGACTTCACCATGTGTTAAAATGCGCTTTTGCAAATAAGTAAAAATGCCTGTTTTAAAAGTGTAATGTTGAAAGAAGACCCTGTCTTTACCTAGCAATGTAAAGGGGGTTTTGCTGGGAAACATATATGGGAGGTTTTATTTCAACAGGTTTGCTGCGTATTCAAAACAAAATAAAATAAAATAAAGAAATAAATGTTTTGGCTGTACTGGGAAATCAGCCCAAACAGGTTTCTGCCATGGCCCAAGGGACATTTGGGTGCTGATAAAAGCAGTGCCCTACCCCAAAGAGAAGTCACAAGGGAGATCTGGGACACCTACTTGTTAACTGCCACCCTTGAAAACTTTGAATGGACCAAGAGAAAGAAACATCACGCGCTCATCAGACTTCTGTCTGGGCTTCCTTCCGCTTGAGACAATAGATCTGGGATACCTAAGTGCGACTTCTGGAAGTGACAACCACCAGTCACTCAAGCTGGGGAAACTCCAGGGCAGCCCTGGGCTCAACTGACATTTGGCAGTAGCCTGAAAAAAATGGTCCCAGTTGAGGACAAAGGCCGCCCATTGTTGATCTAAAGACTAGTTTATTAATAAAATGTTGAGACTTTTATCTTTGCAATTGGACAACGCAAAAATGCAAAAGTTTCACAATCTAGATGCAATTTTGATGGCTGTAATTTAAGACGTGGCAGCCTTCACTGGCATATAAGGGACAGTAATGGCAGACATTTTGTATATTCTGAGGAAAGTGTATATAGTGACACTTTGAACTTCAAGATTAACATGCCTTAAGATAATATGTACACATGTATAAAGTTATAGAATTTTAGGTATGACATTTCTCACAGAAAAGGACGACAAATTATTAGAAAGACGAAACAAAGTCCTACAAATGTGAGAATTGGACTGCATGCTCTGCATAAAATATGTAATCTGCCTGTGTAATTTGTTAAAGTGCCACAACTGTACAAATGCATAACTTATGTTAAGATTGATTTTTGGCAAAAAGGACAGTGGTATGGCTTTGCACCTCATAAAAACACAACCCCATGAATGGAGTCCCCTCCTAGAGGAGGCAACCAACATTGGCTGACCTATCCGGTTCTTGGGGGTAGGGCTAGCTCAGTTCTGCCCATCAATAACCTGGTGATGTCACCCGCTTTTATATAAAGGGTGGGAGCACACAGGGACAGACACACTCTCTCCTGAATTTCCAGTGCCTGCGTATCCAGACATTCAAGATCCACCTTTGCAAGATTCCAGACTCTACTGCTAGGCCAAAGCATAACTGACCCTATCCAAGCAGGGCCAATTACCCAGAAAACCCCACAAAAATTCCTATAGCAATGGGGAAAAGCCGTGGTACCATTGGGGAGCATCCTGTGACCAGACCAGGCTTTTGCTCACTACCTGCATGCCCACTGTACCCTTGCCATCCAGTGACCAGACTTGCCCAGCTGCTTGCTGTTAGGAGTGTCCGCCGCTGATCTGTGACCAGAGCTTTTGAATCCTGAACCAGTTGACTGTTCAAATCCCCAAATTCAAGTGTGGATTGTGAGTATTTACCCATCACATAGCCACACATAGCCTACCCCATCTTGATACTTAGTCTTTGTTCCACTTTTTAATTAATCCTATCCATACCCTGATTACTTGTAAAAACTGTTAGAATTCTCGGTGCATCGTGTCATTGATCTCCAAGCGTTAGCGCCACTTTTCTATTCATTTCTGTCTTGCATAGATCATAAGTCCTTAGTCATGTTTGGAATAATCAAATTAATTCCCACATAAAGTTGAACGTGTGGTGAAAAAGGTTGACATTGCGAATCAATCTTGGAATGTACCGTGTCTTTCTTTAACCATATAGTCTAGATAATTTAGTTTTTAAAAACCGATGTTCTTTTCTTAACTGCTTTATTTTTCCTAAACTGAACCACATTCCACCTTGAAAATCTCATCCAATTCTTCAGCTATAGCCACTGTTTCACTTCTATATTGTCCCTGTTATGTGCATCTATCCCCAGGCCTGAGAACTGCATTCTGATTCTGCGTTTTCACCCGTTTCAAAAAAGAAATACATTTTTGACATTTAAAACTGAAAAAGAGAAATTGCAACTTTCAACATTTGAATCTGGCGGCACTGTGTTTTCATTTAAAGTTTCTTTTTGAACTGCATGCCTTATAGTTGCTAGTGATATAACATCCCTGAGACTGTGATCAAACATATATACATCATTATTTAAACACAAATATAATTCATTATTTATCCAAATCAGAGTGTCATTTTAGGCCATTTTGCCTCTTATTTGGTGAGGGAATGTCAGATTTTGATTCTGTTTGCTGCATAAGATCCCTGACTCCTTGCTGCCTGGGGCTGGTGTTGGAGGTGAGGGGGGCTGGTGGGTGGTGTCTGGGCTTGAGGGAGCTGTCTGGGGGTGGCGTCAGATTTGAGTGGGTTTGGTGTATAGTGTGAGGACCTGTGGGGCTACCTGAGGGTGGTGCCAGTGGTGAGGGGTGTGGTGAATGATGTCTGGGCTTGAGGGAGCTTCTGTACACTGGGGGTATTAGGCATCAGTTTGGGTGCATTGGGAGTTTAGAGTAGAGTGGAGGGTTAGCAGGATTGCAGGGGTACAGCCATAAATAATGTGGGGCTCGCGCAGATTGGCTGTAGTGCAGCCGTTACATACGGGGGAGCTTGCGCAGATGGACTGGGGTGCAGCTGTTACTACGGGGGAGATTGTGCAGGTTCGCAGGGGTGCAGTCATTACTTACGTGGGACCTCGTGCAGATTGGCTGGGGTGCAGTCGTTACTTACGTGGGACCTTGTACAGGTTTGCAGGGATGCAGATGTTATTTATCGGAGACCGTGCACAGCTTTGCCAGGGTGCAGACGTTCCATACTGGGGAGCTCAAGCAGGTTCACAGGGGTGCAGCCGTTACTTGCGTTGGGCCTCATGCAGATTGGCTGGGGTGCAGACTTTACTTATGGGGGAGCTCATGCAGGTTTACAGGGATGCAACTGTTAGTTAAGGGGGACCTCCCGCAGGTTCGCAGGGGTGCCGCCGTTACTTACGGGGAACTCACGCAGGTTTGCATGGGTGCAGACGTTAGCTACGGGTGACATTGCGCTGGTATGCAGGGGTGCTGGGTGTTGGCTCAGTGGTTGACGCAGAGGTTTGCGGAATGGTTGGTCTAAGGCTATGTTTTTGGTTTGCGTGTCGTGGGCGTCCCTTGTCCCTACTTTTCACGTAGGGCCACACAGTCAGTCTCGGCACACAGGCGTAGCGTGGTCAATGCACACTTTTCCATAAATCGGGCCCTAATTCTCTGTTCAACACTGCGATTTCTGTTTGCACATATATTCTCAATTGACTTGATAGCCAATTGGGAGTGTACTACCCTGTAGTACGACCTGCGTTTTTTTCTGTCCATGGTTTGAGATCTGAAGATGACACTTTTTTTCAATAAACCTGCGGTTAGGTACATTTGCAATGGTTGGTATTTTAATAATGTCAATTTAAGAGGGCTGCCGGTGCACAAGTGTACTAGTTATGAATGATTTTAGCCAGGCCCAGAAAGGCGATGTCTCTACGAATATGCCTGATAAGGAGCGTACGTCCTCCTGAAAGGTAGCAAAGCAAAATATAGCTCAGCCCTTAAAAAAGACTATCGGCTTTAATGAAAAAAGCTCAAACGTCGTCAATTTTTCCTGGTAAGATTTACTGATGTGAGGCTGTGAGATGTATACTAGTAGTTCCACTTTTCATTTTCAGTGACTTGGCCAGGGCCACAAGCCTCGACATTTGTAGAGCTGGATTTAGTTTTCATGTACATGCCGAATAAATCCTTTCTGTGTAGTTAAGCCGCTGACTGATTCATGGGTTATCCTGCTGTTCGGAGCCGTCATCTTTCTCAGAGCGCGCATTCCGCGTTTACCTCAACGGGGAAACCTGTTGAAATGAGCTCAATTTTTTGGATTTGGACCTGACTGAGGGAAACATGTAATCTAGACACACGCCGTCCAGAGTGGGAGTGGGAGTGGCGGTGGGGGCGGGGGGGGAGGGTTTGGGGGGGTGAGTGGGGGTGCGCTGAGCATTCTTTCTTCAATCAAGCCAGTATCCTGCAATGCGGTGATTCGCGAGGAAAGGAACACACAACCTCCGCAAACAGACAGCAGACATTTCGGAAGAGCGCCAAACAATCTTTTCGATTTTCTTCGAATGAGGAGGAAATAAGCCACCTGTCAAAATGGGGACACAGGTAAGTCTGCAAACTTCCTTTATTTGAGCTAATGCAATGCTCACGCACTAAGTGTCACGTTTAGAAAGAGGGAAATAACTCCGTTCTAACACAGCCCATCTACTGTAAATGCGGCTGTTGCTAAAAGATCGCATGCCCGTGTTGCTTCATCTCTTGGTGAAATGCGCGCACTCCATTCTCGTGACTGACCTGGTTATCACGAGAGTAGTCGGTGTCCCATCCCCAAACTGACCTTCCAACATTCTTACCACCGCCTAGACTCAGAGGCACTTTGCCTGCCGCTCTCAGGCAATGCCTTTGGTAGCTTTTGTTCTCTGACAAGGCAGACTTGCAAAGTGCGACTTTCGCAATAGCGCCACATCAAATGCGTTCTCTAACAGGAGAACAACATTGTGGAAAGGTTTGCTGGGGAGAACCGTTGTACAGTTCACATTGCATTCTCGACTTTACAAGAAGAGCTACCCTGAGTGAAGCTGGTAATGTGTTAACCATTTAAGCACACCTCTAGAGTGTACCTTCCATGGGAAGCAATGCATCAGACCTAGGACTTTCCCATTGTGTGTATTGGCCGCATTTTCCCCTTTTAAGTTCCATTATCTGAGCATTGGAAAGGAAATCATATTCCATCGTTCAGCAGACAAGTCGCACACACTGTTTATGAAAACTGTTTAGTACATTTATACGAGCTGGCTTTTTTTCACAGGGCGAGACCAAGCAATAAAGATAATGATGATTATCATAATTATAATTATTTGCATTGTGCAAACAATAGTTGCATTATCCATTGTTGCACATTTCTAAAAGAAGTGAAAAAAATCTTCGACATTTGTCGACTTTTGTGCACGTTGACATGTGGTGGGTAGTTTTCACTTGTTTGGTTTGTGGTCTTCCCACAAAGTAGGAGAACTGAGCATACAAGGGGGGACACATGGCTCGTGTGGCCTCATTACAGACACTTTGCACAAGGTGCAATTTTGCATGGCTTTTGCACTAAGGCAAAGTTTGTCCTACGGCAACAAACCTATTCTTTCAATGTACTTTGCACCAGGGCAAATATGCCCTAGTGCTACTACGGAACGATATTGCCACTTGGGCAACATTTGTCCTCGTGCAAAAATGCATTGAAAGCTCATGATTTTTGCACAATGTCACTTTGTACCCTATTGCATAATACCGTACAAAACTACTTGTTACCAATGCAACGTTTCTGTAATATGGCCGAGATGAATGCTTCGAAGATGACAAATGTTTCAATGACTTACACTTGAAAATGTCGGCTGTATTTATGTATGTATGTAGTTACTTTCAAGTGCATTCTCCTTTCCTTGTGTTTTTTTTTTTTTTTGAACATGGCACGCAGCCTTCCAAGTGTTATTGGTAATGTCCTGGTGCCAAGTGGCCACATTTCAAGCGCATGAAACAAACCCAGCTGTGGCATACCTTTGTTTTGACTAGGTTAGACAGTGTGCATTCCTTTTCCACTGTTTTCTTCTTGTTTTTTCTGGTCTCTATGACAAGTGCTCCCTACAGCGGAACCCGCTGCATGTAAAGGTTTTCCTATCCGTGTCTAGTTTGCATATGATCTCTGTTGAGATGGTTATCTATGTGTGCTGTGTAGTTGCACCCCAAACTTTTATACATTCATCATATAACAAGCTGCCCCACTTGCTGCATATTTTAGGGATTGATGTATGGGCTCTCAGTTTGCCTAAGAAAAGCTTTTCAGTTTAAAAGTAGACTTTTCTTATGTGGATGATTGTCATCACAAATCGTTGTGAATCATTTGCCAGGAAAACTGAAGGGACATTTGCCAAAATGGCATGGATTCAGATAGATGGGTGACATGTTTTCAAACAAAAACGGGGAACATTTGCACTTTGCACTTTCTTTATACTTCAGTTCAAAATGCGGATTTTTAATGTTTTGATTTTTTTGACAAATACAAACTAAGTAATGACCAAAAATATCCCAGTAATGTCGGAATGAGTGACATGTAAAGTGCAAATGCACGTTCTCTTTTCTCTTTGTAGGAAATTGCCCTTTTCTTAAAAAAAAGTATATCAAGAATGCCGAGCAAAAGGAGGTTATGCTTGAACAAAATGCACTATACAATTTTGCAATCATGTTTTCCCAATTGAATCCTATCAACGAGGACTAATAAGAGACCATCCACAATTAACACTGGCTTAAAGACAGTCAGTGGTTGCCACATGTTTACTGAGATCCGCTAAAGCAGGAACACTCACTGTAACATACTGCAAATAGGTTATACATACAGAAAAGAGAGAGTACAAATGCTTTACCATCACCTCTTGGCAAAGCAGAATCACATATAAAAATGTTTTGCCATGTGATTCACAAGATATCAGCGATTTTCAAAACATTTGCAATATAAATCACAGATGTTACCAGTAGAGAACACTGCAAGGGACGGTGCGAGAACACCTCATATTTCTCTGTCCCACAGCAATTCTTCAAGTGATATTACATTACAATGTAGGTTGAGATGCTTATGACAGCTGTTAAGAAATACAACAATATACTTGATTAGATGTTCACTTCTAACCATCTACAACCATGTGCCCTAACCCTTTTTCCTGAGAAGGTCACATATTTTTGAATGCTGGCCAGATTGAAGAACAAAGCGATGCTACACTTGCATTAAATGTCCATGTTTATCCTCAGAGGTAAGTGTTCATCAGTTCTCTTACTGAAGTACCCATCAAAAAAGGTTAAGAAATGTGGAATGATCACTTCCAAAATTGTGCACAATTTCAGCCAATTTATTTGGCTAAAAGTGATTATTTGAAGGGTTGTTTTAATGTGGCGACCACCAGTATCATATCGTACCATAGTAACAAAACTTTGCCTGTGTGCAAAAAAATGGTGCAAATGAATTTGGCATCATGAACTAGTTTATCTAACATTTAGCTAACATTTACACCAGTGCTAAAAGGTGAAAATACAGAATGGAACCCACAGTTTGCTTCACAATGCATTTTATCTATATAAAAAAACGTTTGCTCGATGAAAAAATAAAAGAATCAGACTGTTTATGATCTTTGTTTGCTGCATAACAAAAACATGTGTTTTCTACATTTATTTTCATGCCGCGTAACAAATTAACAAAATCAAACAGTCTGCTTCATTTTTGCTCCAGTGAAAATATGTTTAAATAATACGGTAATGGCTAAATCTGTTTGTTCCATTTCATTTCAGCTAAGTAGCAAAATTGGTGCTAAATTAATTTACCCAATTTTTCACACAAAGTCAACATTTTAATAATCTGCCCTGTAATTTACTGCTTAGATAATACAGATGGAGCAAACAGATCAATCTGTATTATCTAAAAATGTTTCATTGGGGCACACATTAAGCAGACTCCTTTATTTACAATAGTTGTTGCACAACATGAAATGAAATGCAGTAAACGCATTTCTTTATATTTTATGTAGCTTACACAGTACAAAAACACTCAATTTCATTGTTGCACTAGTGCAACCAGTTTTAGATAATATGGATTGTGAACAATCCTGCTTGCCGCAATACATATTATCCTAGAATTTGCTTAATTTCTAGCAGTGGTGCAAATGTTAGATCATCTGCTCCATCATGGTTTTCAGAAACTTGAATGGCAGACATATTTGCAAGGAAAGACCATCCATGCAATCATCATGAAATGCCTTTGCTAAAGTGATATCTCTTGTACAGTATTACTTGCTTGCAAAAACAAACCCAAAACAGGCTATGAATAAGTGCGAGGTGCTGTACGGGAAGGCCTGAACCGCCTGCACGAGCCTTTGTTACTTGAATTGGAGCATTGCATGGCATTTCTAAATTGCCAAACAGTGGTTGCTACAGATAGCTCTAGGATATTGCATGATGGATTGATGTTGCATACTGAGTGCATTTCATTATAGAGCCAATTGTTTTCTACATCACAGTCTCTCATGAAACCAAGAGTATAAGTCAGAGGCTGACTCTCCTGGAAGCTGCACAAGACACCGGTCAGATGGGCTACTATTCAGTACGTAAATCTAGTGCATTATTGAAATAGACCAAAATCAGATAAAACAGATTTGTATCTTCTGATTTCTCATATAGAAAGATAGGAAACCTTTGATAATTCATTACAGATTCAACAGCACCTGAGAGATGATGTAAGACCTAGATTTGGTACATGTCAGTTGGCATGAATCAAGTCACACCAAATGTTTTCATGAATCTGAAATTACCAATTACTAGACCTTTCACACTTTGCTTGAGAGTTATTTGACCTACTATGAATTAGTACATGGGAGAGGGCGGGTGTTCTGCCAATGAAAGGGCTGACAACATGGGCCTTACACACTGGTAACGGTTTGAATTTGAGCCTTGGGTCAGCTCAGAGTCTAACCTCCCCCTCCACACTTTACTCTCTGTTCCCCTATGCAGCAAACCTACAGACTCACAACCACAATCTCTCCCTGTGTAACTTCTGAACATACCTGTTCTCCTCGGTCTACAGGCCCATTGCACTTGCTGGCTCCTATACAGGTCAGTTGCCCTTGCTGGTTCTCCACCTGATGGCCACCATGGAAATAAGGGATGGACTCCATGTAGTTCCTTCACAATTTCCATGGTGGATATCTTTTTGGCTTTGCCACTTTGGTGGCGTAATCCACCTAATCGTTAAACCATTGGTTCTGTAAATGTAAAAATAAAAGGAGAAAGGGGAGTTTGGCATTAGTGTATGCCTTTGGCATGGCAACTCGGGAGTAGTGTATGGCTTTGGCATGGCAACTTGCTGATTCTTGGCAATGAAATGACCAAAGCACCAGACGGGCCTTGATTCTCTCTCTCAAGTCTGCTGGCTTGCTGCGGTTCCCGGGGAGCTGTGGCGCTCTGAAGTTAAAAGTAAAATAAATGCACAAAATTAAATGTCTGTTATATTTTCAATTGTATGCACAATCCTTTTTTTCAGTTTAACACCTGTCAGACTAGTTTTAAAGTCTGCCGCAGAGTTATCTGTTTTCTGCTCTCTACCAAGGTCCTGGGACCGTTGGAGCTGCAAAGGCAGAACTTTTCTGTTTTTGATGGGGTCCGGAAAGCTAGGATTTAGCGATTCCAGGAAGTGAAGCTTTTGGTGTTACTGCGTGTCTGGTGATGAGGTCTCAGTGTTCTTGTTCCGAGTGAATAAACATAAAAACTGCTGTTTTCCTCTGTACGGTAGTGGCTTTTCAACAGGGCTTAATTGAGAAGGTTAATGCCTACATGAGTGCACATACTTCTCAGCAGCATTGTGCCAGCCCGTGTGCTCTGCTGAGGCACAGTTATAGGTGCCCAGTACGGCTTTGAGAGATATTGCTTTGAGTTTCAGTGAATAGTGTGAATGTGTTCTGTAACGTTTGAAAAGCAATGCCAGATTGCTTATTAACAGAATAAATACAGGGGCAGTGCTCGCGTCTTTCCCGAAATTGAATTCTGATGTCACCTGGTTGCGTGTCTTAAGAAACAATAGGAGGGGTTACCCTTAGTAGTTTCGCTGTTTTCTTTTTGTTTTGGAAAAAATGTTGGAATTTGAATGCCCCTGCTGTTCCCGTGCATGCAAGATCAAAACATTGTTAGTCGGCACTATTCACTTTGAATCTAATGGTTTACGATGCATAATGAAGTACACATATACTGCATATTTGTGCTTTTAATGGCACTGGTGAAGCTTTAGTGGAGGACAGCGTTGCTACCCGTTGTGCTTTTCAAATGTCAAAATGCTGAATTATGGATTCTGGGGAGCATTGCTTTGAATGGTGTGGCAAGGGCATGGCGGTGGGGATGAGTGTAGGCTGGACAGCATGAGTAACGTTATTTCTGCTTTTGGAATATATCTTCTGCAACACTGGGCAAAGTTACTGGCCGCATGTTTCTGGAGTGGGTTTCCCAAGTCTATGACAGTTGCAGCCTAGTGTGGGTAGTGAGGTTGCGGGACGCATGCATCCTTAAGAAGTTAAGAGTTTCAATGCGTACAGTCCACACAGGCAGGTCGTCATGTGAGTGTAATGATGGGGCTGGAAAATGCAGCTCAAAGAAGCCCGACTAGTTACAGCATAGGTATTGGGTATTGTTTTTCAGTGGGCACAAAGTTCCAATCTCGGCTTCCGCGTTCATTTACACTGTGATCATGGGCAAACAGGTTTATCTGTTTCCCCCCCCCCCCCCGAGTGTCTACTCATATTTCTGCTGCGGTGGGGTGAGCGGCTCTCCAAACTGGGGCCCCCTCGTGTGATAATTGGGTTATCTGATAGTGGGAGGGGGTTGATGTCCAATCTTGTGGTTGCCTTTCTGCAGTTACGTAGGCTCATCCTCCCTCCCTCCCTCCCTCCCTCCCTCCCTCCCTCCTTCCCTCCCTCCCTCCCTCCCTCCTCCCTCCCTCCCTCCCTCCCTCCCTCCCTTCCTTCCTTCCTTCCTTCCTTCCTTCCTTCCTTCCTTCCTTCCTTCCTTCCTTCCTTCCTTCCTTCCTTCCTTCCTTCCTTCCTTCCTTCCTTCCTTCCTTCCTTCCCTCCTTCCTTCCTCTCTCTCTTCCTTCCCCCTCATTCCTTTCCTTCCCCCCTTCCCTCTCTCTCCTCTCCTTCCTCCCTCCCCCTCACTCTCCTTTTCTTCCTTTCCTCTGTCTCTCTCTCTTCCTTCCTTCTTTCAGTCTCCCTCTCTTACTTCCTTCCCTCTCTCCTTTCCTTCCTTCCTCTCTCTCTTACTCTCCTTGCTTCCTTTCCTTCTTCCTTCCTTCCCCCCTCGCTCTCTCTTCCCTTCCTATCCCTTCCTTTCCTTACTTCTTCCCCCTCACTCTCTCTCTCGCCTACCTTCCTTTGCCTTCCTTTCCTTTCTTCCATCCTCTCTCTCTCTCTCTTCCTTTTCTTTCCTTTCTTTCTTCCGCCTCTCTCTCTCCTCCCTTCCTTCTCTTGCAAGGAAAGGAAGGGAGGATATGATAAGGGGCGCGGGTGCCCCTTATCATATCCTCCTTGAAAACGTTTAACCCTGGTACCTATAAATGCAAAATGTAAAGAACTTCAGTAAATGACAAAACTATTGTCATTGCCAATGCTTGTTTGTATATATGTTGGTTTCTACTTGAGAAATGGTTGGTGCACTCTGTGCATCCAATTTCTCATATAAAAAAGCACTACTAATACCCCGGATGTTAAGCCTGGGTACTAGTAGATGGAAGCTCCTGGCTGCCAGGTTTTGCCAGGCAGTAATGGTGCCTAGGACCTCGTTAAAGGCCTTCAGTTCATTTTGGGCCTGGATCCTGATTCCCAGGACATGGCCACCAGTAAAGCCTTCCAAGCCTTCCAGCTCTGTTTTCTTTTTTTCTGAAAGAGATGTGCTTAAAGCCTTGAGGAACAAGGTTTGTACCACTTTATCACCAACCTCAAAGCACATCATATTTTTGGCTTGTGTGCATTGTTGCTTTAATTAAAGAAGATTACAAAATAAAATTAACACCACCTAGAGCTGGGGTAAATATTAGACACATTATTCATACAAAGTAAATGTGAACGGGCGCAGCGAGAGACAATGGGGGTCATTTTGAGTCCGGCGGTAGCCGTGCCGGTAAATACAGGCACGGCTGCTTCCGGAGCCATTTTCTTCTCCAGCGCCCGGCAATGGGGACATACAGGGGTAGTACAGCCCCGGAGGTCCCGTAATTCCTCATTGCCGGGCGCCGGAAAATATTACTCCCCATTTCCATTTGAGTCACATTGGACTCAATGGGAATGGGGAGGACGGATGCAGCGGCACCATTCATGAATGGTGCCGCTGCATCCGTCAAGGACTGCGAGCGGGTGACGTTCCGCCCACCAGGTCAGACCTGGCGGGCTAAAAAGGCACCCGCTCACAGAACAGTTAGTTTGCCAGTCCGGAAACAACGGTACTGCCAAGCTTACCGGTACTAGTTGTTTCCGGACCAGCAACCTTATAATGAGGCCCAGTATAACTTATACGTTGTTTGACATAACACATTATTTCTGATCAGCAGTATTCTAAGGGTGGCAAAATAACATAGACGCCCATCAGGGGCAGAATAGAACATTGGGCAGTAGTATCTATATTAATGAAGTCACTATTAAACATGTCCTTCGAAAAGGTAAGAAGTGGAAAGCGATTGAGACATGCCTCCTCCCCTAGTATGACAGTCACATTCCCGGTGGGTATTTATGTTCATTTATCAGCTCTAAGAGGTAATTTTGATTTAAATTTGAGTCTCTAAAAATTGAACAGCATTACCATAATATATGTGACCCATACATCTGGGAAGTGGTGGTTTTCAGTGCATTGAGGGGGGTCACATTTTATCGAGAATTTCTTCCCCAGCAAACACCTCTGCTGAAAGGTGGTTGCCTTGTGTGCTATTGTTGCCCAGCTGGTCCAATAGCAACAGGAATGCTGCCACCTGCTCTAGATTCAGTGAGGTGGCCCCACTCATTAGCCCCCCATTCTGAAAACTGCCCCAGCACCACTGATCAGTGGAGTCAGGAAGCTTTGTTTGTCAGCTTTTATTTTTCAGGGGGCGGGTCTGCGTGGGCAAGGAAAGGAAAGAAACTACAACAAATAACTGATATTTCAAGTGTTGGATTGAGAACTTCTCGGTTTTTTTAAATACGCGACCGTTCTGAAGGAATACATATTCTTTCTGTTATTACCATAACATTGTCTAGAACGGGGTGGTCCTATCACAGAATCATAAATGCACACGTAATCTGCATGTTTACTGCGCATTTTGAGAAAAAGAAATGGCCGCATTCTCAGGCCCCGTATTGGGCATATCAGGTTGTTGACCTATAAGATGGCTTGTGTGAAACCCACATTTCTGGAAAGTGTTAGATCCAATGATACTGATTGAAAATGATCACACAACATGCTTCTTTAAACACTTTAATCCGCCAGCAGTCAGAAAACAAATCATTTGCCATCATTTCGGTTATACATGCTATAATACTTCAGGTGCAATTTGGACCTATAAAAAAGGTCTTTAAAATTGGTTTATTTTGTCCACAGGCCAAATACATGTATTTTTAAGAAATAAGTGTACCCCATATCATTGGTCCCATGCACCTCGAGACCATTCAGAAGCCCTGCAGCCAAAAGCCTAACTGGGAGCTGAAAGCTTTTTTCTCATGGTTGAAAGATCTCAATGAGCTCTCCCATTAAACATGTGAATACCCATATCTATTGCTAGCTTCTTGTTCTTTTGGTTCAAAACTTCAGACAATGAGTTGTGTTTGTGTGTGGTCACGCATATGTGCACATGTGTCTGTGTGTGTGTTTCTGGGGTGTATGGATTATTTGTACGTCACGAGCAAGTTATATACATCAACATATTAAGATCCATGTGTTGGGACAATCGAGAGGGCCGTATGTTGCAGATGTCATTCTGCATAAAAAAAGTACTTTAGTCAAAGTCTGCAATTAAAAGGAGGCAGTAACAATTGTGTTATGAAGAATATGCATTCTACCAAAATGCCTCTACCTAACCTTGTAGACTCCTACATCATGCAAGTAGCCCTCCACAGTGCCTGATCATGTGGAGCAGTGGTGGTAGAGTGAAAACTAAATAACTTTGAGACTAGGCCAAGTTGTCTCTCTGTGTGACAAGTTCATTGAGAAGGCTGGGTTAGCCTCACTATCACGTTCTTTGTAGTCTATTTGCATACTTTTAACAAGAATGCTTTTCTACACATGCAAGTATCGCGCCATATAGGTCGGAGAAAACACAACCAACTTCCAGGGTTACAAAAGGTAAGTACCAACAGATGTGCAGTGAGTGAGTATCATATTTCACAAAGGTAAATAAAGAATCCATTGCCTCATGTTGGCCCTATGTATGTATATGATTTATAAAGCGTGAACCTGGCCGGGAAGCAACAGCGCACTGTACAGAATGGATGCACACAGGGCGTTACACGTAGAGTGCAGGGGTAGCAGAGGAGCTGTGATGGTAAGGGCAAACAGGAGCAAGGGGAACCCCAAAGGGGTCAAATAGGGTTGAGTGGAGTGATCAACAGTTGACAAGATGTTCTCTGAAGAGTAGGCTCTTCAGGTATTTCTCAAAGTGTAGGCTGGAGGGAGGCAGGCGTATATTCATTGACAACTTCTCCCAGAGGCAGAGTGCATAGTCTCTCTCCTGTTGTTTGCCCCCACCAGTTCTTTTTTCCAGTCTCTCAATGTATGGATTCTGGTGGTGTGCCCCTTCATTACTACCCCTGCCCACAACCCTCCCCACGCCCTTTTTACATCTTAACTTTTAAGTACCCATTTTTTGAAGGATGTAATTTCGAAGTAATTAATTCATGGTAAATTACCGCAAATGAATTACTGTCGATGAATGCACAGGATATCGGGTCAGGCAGTACTTGAGTTGATGGATGTCTTTGATGCAATTAATCTTTAGGGGCGCCAGTACTTTTTCTTGATGCTAAACATCCATGGGGATTTGACCCCTGAATTGATACGAGCTAACCAGCATGAGATAAACATCCATTCCTAAAATTACATACCCTTTGGAGGGCAACAATTTGACTGCTACAAATATCAATCTGTTCATCACATATTTAGAATCACGCCTTGAAAACGACCAGAGAGGTTGAAACACGTGTCAGCTGTCTAGTAACTAATACATTGGGATTTGAAGCCTAATTCACTTGTTTTATGGACTTTTAACAAGAAATGTGGGGATCTGTGCACTGAACCTATACTTCCATCATCACTCTCATAATCTTTATGTGAAGCTGTTGTCATCTGTGTATTGCTGTATCTTGATGCCAGTGTTGGCAAGAAGTTCCCCCAGAGGTTGCATGTAGAAGTTTCAGATGACAGGGTACAAGGTGGAGCCATGTCTAACTCTGCAGGTTACTGGCACGTGCTGGCATCTGTTGGGGCTATCTAGACAGGTTTCTCTCTGTTGCAGAGGTATGAGGCAAACCACTGTAAGACTATTTTGTTATGGCAAGAATTTTGATGAGGGTTTCATGGTCAACAGTATGGAAGGAAGCAGAGAGTGAGCATGATGAGATGAGTTAGCAAGAGTTAGCAAGGGTTACCTTAGTTCAGTATGTGCAGAATATCATTGATAACTTGTATGGTGGTGATCTCTTTGCTGCATTGTGGTGAAACATCAGATTCATAGTCCTATAGCCCTGAAGTAGATGGTACTGAGTGATCCTTCAATGCAACTTGATGGCAACAATCTTCTCAACTGGGGATGGGTACATGCATGGTGAGGAAATAGTTGGTCAGGAAATCTGTGTCAAGTGTGGGTTCTCTTCAATAAGAGGGGGATCTGTCACATTTTCAGTGCATCTGGGAAAGTGTCATGTGTGACATTAAGGCGTATTGTGAGTGCTTCACCTTTGATGACCTTCACATTGGCGGAGGTCATGTTTTCTTTGTAGTTGATGAGCTTGAAGGCTGCAAGAGTGTTGGCCAGAGATTTTGGAGAAATTGTCCTGAATTCGGTCCATCTTGAAATGTTGCAGACTGGTATGGGTGTAATGTCTGTGGGGCTTTGGGGGCTATCAATGTGTTGCCTTATGTTGCATGTCTGTGAAGAAGCTGTTGGCATTTTCTTTGTCAGTGAATTGTGATATTGCATACTCTGGCAGTGGGTTAATGCAGTGTGTGAAGACCACCCTGCTCTTGTTGGATGCTTCCAAGATGGTTGTTGTGTAGTGTTTTGCATTGGTTGCAGTACAGAGTGTCCCGCATGCTGAATGGAATGTTCTCAGGAGGAAGAGGTCTTCTAGTTGGTGGGATTTTCTCCAGAAAAGTTTTGTAGATTAAATGTTTGCTGTCAATGAGTTCCTGTGTGTACCAAGGTATAGAGGGCATACGTTTGTGGAGACAAGTTCTCAGTGCTGCATGGGTTTTGGTGGTCTCAGTATGGTTGAGCACACAGAGCTGAGCGTTAACATTCTCCAATAGTTCGATGTGGAGATGAAGGTGGGGCCCTATATGCACTTCCAAGCTACTGACTGATAAAGTAGGGCAGAAAGGTTACTTATTTCTCAGGCAGGACATAGTCAACAGTGCCTGGGTGGACAGTGCCTTCAAATCATATACAAATCCTCTCTGCACCGTTTATGCCATGACAGTCCTGCCAAAACCTCGAATGAGATGTATTGATCATGTTAAATTAGGGTTATTTTATTTTACTTGACAATATTTTTGAGGGGAGCACTCCACCGCCAAGTATCCAACATTATGCAAGTTTTAGCCCACGCTTTATAATAAACCAGGATGTCTAGGTAAATGTCTGGCATGCTATGAACATTTCAGTCAAATGCATTTTAAGTTTGTGGCGTTAGTGGTTGCTGAGTTGGCATGTATGTTCGTAGCCTGCATGTTGCAGTCGTGAGAGGAACATGGTGAGAATAAAATTGGAAAAGTGTGGTAGGAAGTGGGCAGTTGATGATGCACAAACTTCTCTCTACCATAAACTCCTCATGCACACACTAGCCACCAGCATTCTGCAAGCAGTAGACAAGCTTGTTGGGCACAGAACTAAATGTGCGAGCCACATCTTTCTTCTTAGAAGACTTCACAATGGTATAGTAAAGAATATTTTACAATAGAACAATACCCACAAAAGTACCAGATAGAAAAAGACAATGCCCAAGCCAAGTTTGTGGCCAAATTAGGATGCTACAGTTGCTCATGGAAATAAGGTATATTCCCAAAATACTTTTAATGTAAGTAATTATTTCCTGTGGTGGTGGTGGGGGGTGTGGCAGCCTTCCAGCCAATGAGGAGGCTCGGAAAGGGGAAGTTATCACATGGAATTCCCCCCACTCAAAGCCTCCTCATGGCTGGAGGCCGCCATCTTCCCCCACCAGGGATTCAGGTAAGTGCTCTGCTCCACTCCCCCTCCTCAAATCCCCCCCCCCAATTCCTTTCCACATACCTGCTTTTTTGCTCCTCTTCAGAGGCGGATGTGTGGAAACACTTCTGTCTCCAGCGTGTCCTCTCCCGATCTGCGACAGGCCTCCAAGGAAAGGAAGAAGGGACTACATGTAGTCCCTTCTCTCCTTTCCATTGTGGCCTTTTTTTGTTGTTGACTTTTTTCCAATTTTTTTAATGGCCGTCATGGAAAGGGAGGACGGACTACTTGTAGTCCCTCCTCCCTTTCCATGGTGGGCATTTTGTTTGTTTGTTTGTTTACTTATTTTAATTATTTTCAATGGCTGCCATGGAAAGGGAAAACAGTTTTCCCTTTCCCTGTGGCCATTTTTTTTCTCTTTTTTTTTCTTCCATTCTGAAACACCTGAGCATTTCGCAAAGGAAGAAACAAGCTTTTAGTACCCTAGTCCAATGGGCTGGGGTACTACTAGCAATACTCCCCTCACCGGGGGGCATTACCGAGTCAGGTAATACCCTGGGCCCATAGTTAAGGCCCTACGCTCAGGCCTGTAATGGCGAGGGGATTATTGCAAAAGTAAAGCCTACCTCTTTGCCTTTAACTTTGCTTTGCTACTGGTGTATCATTTCAGTTTAACATCAGTTTGTACAGGAGGGCGGAGCGTCCTCTGACGGGCCCATAGGTCAGAGCTCACCCTCGAGTACCTGTAAGGCAAGATAGCTGCACCTTGAGGAGGATGGGGTTCAGGATTCTCTTACTCCAACACAATTCAATAATGACAACTCAATAGTTTGGCAAAGGGAAGTCTGTTTAATGACAAGTACAAAAAACGGGGAAACAAATGGTAATCAACAGTGTCGCGATCACCTTTCTCGCTTCAACTTCCACAAATCTGCAGTCAGCAGTAACAGTTATACTCAAAACTCGTCATCATTGACGTCTAACTCTAAAAGTTTGTCATGCAATACTATTGGTTGGAAAAGGTAACTTAAGTATATGTGTTCTATCTGTATATAGTAACAGAGCGTGAGGATTGGATAACTCTTATCGGGTGGGCGTCTACGCCCATCCCTCTACATTACTTGTGATAGACGTCACTACACCTACAATGTCTTATTGGTTCTACAAGCTATATGACCCTAGATTATTTGGTCCATTGTGATTGGGTGGGTTACACCCCTAGGCATAAATCTCCACTTTAATTAGCAGCATGCAGAATGGACACCCAGATGCAGAGTGCCCCAAGATTCACCATGCCTCCCTTCCATCAATCAGTACTTTTAGGGCTATGTGTCAATTAGTTGGCTAAGGATGGCCTTGAAACTGTAGCTTCTTATCAGGGAAAGTTATGGCATCCTCAGGTTCTGGGTGACATCAGACGTTGGTACCTCTTTGCCCTTGGCTGGTCACGTGTCTGTTCACCATGAATCTGCTTCATTTTCCTTGTATTTGGGTTTTTGATTCTTCCGTAGCCTCGTCACCTGCCTAGGGCCTCTTTATCTCGACCTTCACTGGCTGGCTGGTATGCTCTGAAGTTTCGATTCTTCGAGTTTGCCACTCTCCTCCCTTCGTTAGGTTGACCTTGAATTCCCAGGCATGAGCTGCTTCTTACTGAGTTTCAATTCCGCTCTTTCCTTTCCTTTGGCTTTGGCTGGAATATGAATCTTGGCCTTGTTAGCCCCTTGCAACATGGGCTTAATTTTGCTTTACAAAATGGAGTCGCACTTGTATACTGTGCTTCATTGAGGTAGATATATAGTGGGCGCTTGCCGCTCAATTCTTGCACTAAGCATTGCAAGCAGTTCCGTTTTCTTAGCTTCGTGCGTTCCAAGCCTATTTACAAGCGTTAGCTGGTTGAAAGTGCATTTTAAAAATGTCCTCTGTTATTGCAAATCTGTTCTCCATGGTCAGCAGTGATGAGTAAGGCAGAAGGAGATCTCCATGAACTAAAAAACACAACTTCAGATTAGCACTGCTGATGCCTTTGCCCATCGACACATCAATGTTCCCAGTGAAGTTCACTCATAGTCTAAAATTCTGAAAAAGTTGTGCTTGGTCCCAAATGACACCAGATTGCTGTTATGGCTGCTATGTTATATATGTACCCAAGACCACACACCCAGAATTCCCTCCTTTACTGGTAACCAAAGGCAATATTGCAGGTAACAATAAGCCCTCGGCCGAGCCTTCTTCTATGACTATCACCCGATCTCCATCACTCCTTTCCTGGGCATCTCCCAGCTTACTCTACATGCTGAATCTGTTGGTTGCCTGCCTGACCACCAGTCTGGCTTCAGAGCTGCCAGAAACATGGAAACTGCTCTCCTGAACATCCGTGAAGACTTTCTCTCCAATCTGGACTCTAATCTCCCTTATGTCCTCATTCTCCTTGATCTATATATATTTTTGTTATTGTAACATTTAGTTTATTACAAACTTTTTAATTACAAAATTCCAGAATTTCCATGGCACATCTTCATTTCATTGTCAATTTAGCTCTTCTTTTAAGCTATTATACTGTCCAAGAAATTTACTACAGAGCAAGTTAAATGCACTGAACTCCCACTCAGAACACGGGTCCACAGGTCCTCTATATTTTCAGTTTTAGGTGCATATTTGCTCAGGTGTAGTGATTTCTGATCTCTAAGAGCTGGACATTCTATTAATAAATGCTTTCTACTTTCCTCATTTGCTAAACAATATCTACAGACATTGTCCTTTGTGTCCTCCATATGTCGCATTAGTAGAATTTGTTTAGATTTATATGCATTTAGACGTGGGCGGAGAAAATCATCTTGGTGATGTCGTGAAGGAAATTGTTGCAAGTAATTAGGCATTTTATTCAATTTATTCATCGACATTCCAAGGTCTAAGGCTGTCGGTAGACTTTCATATTTAGACACATTCTGAATCCATGACCATTGTTTAAGGTTTTTTTTTTCGCAATTTGTGGGAGCTCCAACAGTGTGTCCATTGTGATATTTGCTTCATCCATAATTGCTTTCGCCCTTTGGGACCATATCGAGAGTAAATCAGTGTTCTCATGATTGCTCTCTGAGACGAATATTCTATATGCTGGTTCCGGCTTTGGCATATTCATCTTCCGCAGCAGTGTCAATGATTTCCATATAACACTATAAAGTCCATCAAGTGCCAGCTCATGCCTTATTGTTGTCATGGATATATATGTAGGCAGCCTCAGAACATGCAGCCAAAAAATCCCTTCAAGCTGAGACCAGATCTTACTATCAATGTTCCACCCTGCTTCTACTCCGAATGTTATTGCAGGTACCACTTTCTGAAAGTAGAACATGCGTGTTGGTATCATGGAGAATTTACCAAATAGGGTCTGAATTCGTGCTCCTTGTTGGGCTTAAGTCCACTTTCGTTGGCGTAGCTCCTGGACCCAACACCATTCTCGAATTGAGGTATTGATCTTTATCCCCAGATATCGAATTTCAGCCACTTCCACAATCACTTTGTCATATATTTGCCACTTAAAATTCTTGTTTTTAGTTCCTTGAGCCGAGCCAAACTTTTATCATCAGTAGATCATTTTCGTCCATATAACTTTGTAGTTCGTGAAGGAGTCGCTGTAGCCCAATCTGTTTTTGGTCAACCAGGACCAGGTCATCGGCATAGATTACACATCTTAGCTGGATTCCATTAATTTTCATAGATAAACATTTTGCTTTGCTTTTGCCAAAGCATTTGACACATCTGCAATGAACAGTGTGAATAGCGTTGCCGCCAAAGGGCAACCCTGTTTCACCCCTTTGTCTGTCTCAATAGGATCTTCTTCATTTATCCTGATCCTAATCGAGGTTTTTGCATGTAAGGCTTTTATTAGTTGTAGTATTGATTCCGGACAATTCTGTTTTGCTAGTTTCTTCCAAAGTTTTCCACGGTTTACAGTGTCGAATGGTTGTTGCATATCGATGAATGCAAAAAACAGGTTTGACTTTCTCTTTATGGCCTCCAGTTTCCGGATGTTTACTATTACCAGATTTAACTCGGTCCTGACACCCTTAGTAAAGCCGGCCTGTCGTTCGTCAGATGTTTCCGACTTTATCGCCCATGCTGAAATTTTTTCTGAAGGAACGTGGCGAACACCTTGCCAATCATGTCCAAAAGGCATCAGCCCGATTGCACTTTTTAAAGATCGGCACAATTATCGCCTCTGACCATGATGGCGGCAGAGACCGTTGGTCTGCAATCACTGAAAACAAATTTTCCATGAATGTGGACCATTCATGTTTGTTTTCTTTTAGCATCACATTTGTCACCCCGGAACTTTCATTGTGCACAGCTGGCAATTTTAGAATCTTAACGCGTTCCTTAGTTCGAATTACGTCGTCGCTTGTAACTCCCTCAATAGTTAGTTCATGGTTTCATTCATAGTTTGAGCTGACAACGTGGCTTTCCGATCCGCATTGTCCCTTCTCTGTGCCAATAAATGCCAATGTCTGATTTCATCTGAAACAAGTTTCTTCAAAGACGGACACACATCTGAAGCTAAGTCTGCTGCCATAGTGTTTGCTGTTTCCTCATGCTGACCACTTGACCATTCATACCCCCTCAGGTCACATATTGAGACGGCAACATCTGAGTCCATTGTCAGACTCTTATCACATACATGGCCGGCCTGACATTTCAGAGCTTGTTTCAGTTTTAAACGAGTCAACGGCCCGTTTTCAGCCATAGGTTCCCGCTTACCTGCTGTCTGCTGTGGACTGCTGCAGACTGAACTCTGCTCACGAACTCCGCACGTGCTCTGCGCTGCCCTGGAGTTTGTAAAGGCAAGTTGGGCTTGTCTTTCTTAAAGAAGCAGTATGTTTTAGCAAACACCAAAGTCCTCCACAGAGTAGCTGCAGCTCCTCTCACCAACGTCGACTGCTGCAGACTGAACTTTGCTCACGAACTCTGCTTGATCTATCCTCTGCTTTTGACACGGTCAACCCCGCCATCCTGCTCAATCCTCTCCAGGACAAGCTTGGTATTACTAATCAGGCCCTGGCCTGGTTGACTATCGTTCTCGCCGACCGACCCTCTCAGGTCCAACTGGGGTCTTTCCTCTCTTCTATCTCTCTCTCTACTTGTGGTGTTGCCCAGGAGTTCAACATCTCTCCCTGGCTCTTCAATCACTTCCTGGCACCTCTTGCCCACCGCATCTCTACTTTCTGCTGCAATTTTCAATGATATGCAGATGACACTCAGCTCTCTTTCAGGCTTCCCTCAGCCACCTCTGCTTCTTTTCTCATACCAGAGCGTCTGGCTGCAATTCAGGAATGGTGTAGTGCAAATGATCTCTACCTTAATGCCAGTATTGGGACACCCGCTCCCTCCTTTCCTTTCCTCTCACGCTCTGGCCGCTCACTCTGGGCCCTTTTCCTGCTCCCTCCTGTGAGGCTAAGAACCTTGGTGTCATATTCGACTCCACGCTCCTTCTCTCCTCACATCTCTGATGTCTCTAAGAAGTAAAAATATCAGCTGCACCTCCTCAGAGGTATGTTTCCTTTCCTCACTGTCCCCCAGAAGCTTGCTGTCTCCAGAGCTCCGGTCCTCTCTAGGCTGGGCTATTGCAACAGCCTCTTTGTAAATCTTCCTGCCTCTACTCTTCGACTGTTACAACTTGTCCAGAACAGGCCTCAAGCCCAGGGATCCTGTCTCTCCAGCTCTGAAATCTCTTCACTGGATTCCTGTGGCTGCAAGGATCAACTTCAAGACCCTCTGCATTGTTCTGCATCCTCCAACTTTCTCTTCCAAAACATCTTCCTTCTCGAGCGCGCCACTCATCCACCTCCATCTCTCTGAGGGTCAGACGCTTCGCCAAGCAGAAAGTTGGGGGCAGATCTATCTCCTCGGCTGGGGCCTTCCTCTGGATCAGCCTCCCTGCATCTCTCAACTTGAGTAGAACCACCTCCGGTTCCGGAAGCAACTCAAGACCTTCCTTTTCCCTTCCGCTTTCTCTCTTACTCTCTCCCGTTGATGCACCTGACTGCTCCGTGCACTGGTCACCCTCTGGACTTGGGCCCAGGCTCCTGCATGTCCAGTTGCTGTTGCACTGCCTCTGGGCTCCCCAGCACTTAAGGTTCTGTACCTGCAACCCTACAGTCTCTTCCCTCTGCACTTATGAGCCACCCCCTGGCTGCCCTTATGATTTAACTGCACTTCTCCCTTCCCCTCCCCCTGGCACTTCTCCACTTCCCTCTTCCCCGCACTTGCACGATATGAATGACACAAGGCCTTGTAAGACGTTATTTTGTCCTCCCTTGTTTCCCCTTCCTTGTCTTGTCATGCCTAGAAACACCTGTGTACAGGCGCGTTATAAATGCCACATCATATCATAACATATCATAACAACCCAATCAAAGCAGCATAGCCTCAAACAATTATCTTATTAAAGACTGGGCAATACAACAAGGTTTCATGACAATACTAGTCTGTCCGTTCTATATCAGTATGTCACCTGTTGTTTGCAATCTGCGAGATCGGCCACCCTCCGAGTGCCGCCAGCCAAATGCTGCCTTTGCTTAACTTCAGTTTTTTTACACTGCCTCCCGAAATGGAGATGTTTTGCTCTTTATTAGTGAATTCCCTGCAAGCCCCAATGAGGAACCCTCCTTATTGCCACTCAATCCCAAGTTTGATGACCGGTAACCTCACGTTTCTCTTCCTCACACACTCTCCCCTCACGTGGCACACCCAAACCAAAGCCCTGACCTATTAACCCCCTTCACCTACTTGTCTCCTGCGCTCACTACACCTTGCTCCCCTTTACATCCTGCTTCTGACCCTGTAGAATATCCAGTAAGAGTGCTATAGATACCCATGTGCAGGCTTCTATTTATTCATGTTGGTTTGCATGCATCTGTATGTGTCCTACGCCATCAGTGCCATTCTTGCATAGCAGTGTTTCCGGAGTGCTCTTTGCTATGAGTGGCACAGGGAGGCCGACCAATTCATGTGAAATGAGTCGGTGGTTAGAATCATCTCTCCCCAGTACTCACACCGACTGCCCATCTATTTCCCTTCAGGGAAAAAAATCCCATCAAATTCAGGGAATTAGATTCATTATCCTCCTGTACATGCCAGAGGACTTTCCAGACTACGGTGGGCCTGATTTACAAAAGCTCTTTTCCATCTATTTCCCTACAGGAAAAAAATCCCATAAAATTCAGGCAATAAGATTATTTATCCTGCTGTACATGCCAGACGACTTTCCAGATTATGGGCCTGATTTATGAAAGCGTTTTTCAGTGAGAAAACCCCATTGGAATACTCTTTGTTAATCAGGCCGTATGTCCGCTATTAACATATACCTCACTTTTATCCACTTTCAATGAGAGATGTCTCTATTGATTTAGTATCATTTGTTTTGCGTGATGTGTATCTTTTTAGAATACATGTAACGCACGTCCAGTTACAGACGTGCTGGACCATTTCAACATTGGCTTCAACGGGTACATCGATGAATCACCACATACAATTAATCCAGACAACAACCCCTCCTCTAATGTAGGGAATCTGGCAACATGCATGTCCACAGTCCTAGGCTAGATGAGCAAAAGACAGCTCTGCATGAAGCCAGGAAAAATGGAAATCCGGCTATGCGGTCAAGTTCCAGCATCATGCATCCTGGGGTGGGATGCGGACCAAAGTTCTAAGACCTGCAGCTGCCACACTGACCAAAATCGAAAACCAGGAGGTGAAAAGACAGCTCTACTTTAAGCTAGGAAAATTGGAAATCGGCTACGCGGTCAATTTCCAGCATCATGCCTCCTGGGATGGGATGTGGACCAAAGTTCTAAGACCTGCACCTGCCCCTCTAACCAAAATAGACAACCAGGAGGTGAAATGACAGCTCTACTTGAAGCCAGGAAAAACGGAAATCCTGCTACGCAGTCAAGTTCCAGCATCATGTATTCTGGGGTGGAATGTGGACCAAAGTTCTAAGACCTACACCTTCCCCACTAACCAAAATCGAAAACCAGGAGGTGAAAAGACAGCTCTGCTTGAATCTAGGAAAAATGGAAATCCGGCTACGCGGTCAAGTTCCAGCATCATGCATCCTGGGGTGGGATGCGTACCAAAGTTCTAAGACCTGCAGCTGCCCCACTAACCAAAATCGAAAACCAGGAGGTGAAAAGACAGCTCTGCTTGAATCTAGGAAAAATGGAAACCGACTACGTGGTCAAGTTCCAGCATCATGCATCCTGGGGTGGGATGCGTACCAAAGTTCTAAGACCTGCAGCTGCCCCACTAACCAAAATCGAAAACCAGGAGGTGAAAAGACAGCTCTACTTAAAGCTAGGAAAAATGGAAACCGACTACGTGGTCAAGTTCCAGCATCATGCATCCTGGGGTGGGATGTGTACCAAAGTTCTAAGACCTGCAGCTGCCCCACTAACCAAAATCGACAACCAGGAGGTGAAAAGACAGCTCTACTTGAAGCCAGGCAAAACAGAAATCTTGCTACGCTGTCAATTTCCAGCATCATGCATCCTGGGGTGGGATGTGGACCAAAAGTTCTAAGACCTGCAGCTACCCCACTAACCAAAATCGAATACCAGGACGTGAAAAGACAGCTCTGCTTGAAGCTAGGAAAAATGGAAATCGGCTACAGGGTCAAGTTCCAGCATCATGCATTCTGGGGTGGGATGTGGAACAAAGTTCTAAGACCTGCAGCTGCCCCACTAACCAAAATCGAAAACCAGGAGGTGAAAAGACAGCTCTACTTAAAGCTAGGAAAAATGGAAACCGACTACGTGGTCAAGTTCCAGCATCATGCATCCTGGGGTGGGATGTGTACCAAAGTTCTAAGACCTGCAGCTGCCCCACTAACCAAAATCGACAACCAGGAGGTGAAAAGACAGCTCTACTTGAAGCCAGGCAAAACAGGAATCTTGCTACGCTGTCAATTTCCAGCATCATGCATCCTGGGGTGGGATGTGGACCAAAAGTTCTAAGACCTGCAGCTACCCCACTAACCAAAATCGAATACCAGGACGTGAAAAGACAGCTCTGCTTGAAGCTAGGAAAAATGGAAATCGGCTACAGGGTCAAGTTCCAGCATCATGTATCCTGGGGTGGAATGTGGACCAAAGTTCTAAGACCTGCAGCTGCCCCACTAACCAAAATCGAAAACTAGGAGGTGAAAAGACAGCTCTACTTGAAGCCATCAAAAATGGAAATCCGTCTACGCGTTCAAGTTCCAGCATCATGCATCCTGGGGTGGGATGTGGACCAAAGTTCTAAGACCTGCAGCTGCCCCTCTAACCAAAATCGACAACCAGGAGGTGAAAAGACAGCTCTACTTGAAGCCATGAAAAACGAAAATCCTGCTACGTGGTCAAGTTCCAGCATCATGCAGCCTGGGGTGGGATGTGGACCAAAGTTCTAAGACATGCATCTGCCCCACCAACCAAAACCAAAAACCAGGAGGTGATCATTGACCAACAGCTCTACTCCTCACAGCATATCACATCCATCCTGAACAGTAGCTACTTCACTTGCCCAATTGCACACACCGAGAGAAATGTACACACATTAATATTTCTATGCACCCGGTCACAAATGGGCCGATTCATTATCTGTGAATCAAGCACATATTGTGCAGTTGGCATTTAACCGGCTCCACAGAATAAAAATGTGTGGACCGAGTCAGTAGAGCGGTATGTTGAGGAACAACTTTCACACCATGGATTCCGTGGTTGAGTAGAAATCAGGAGATTCACTGTGTGGACTGTTGTGCTTCCACATTTTTTTACAGGTATACAACGAAAGGTAGATCTTCTTGTGATCTTTTGGAACAGCCCTGGCATTTGTTGATTGGCGGTGGATGGGCTTTGCTTTAACATGCTTCTCCTTGGTTGTCTGCATGCCTCCTCAGGTGTTTTGGTCTGACAATAAGCTGAGATGAAGCAGATCCACTTTGACTTGACAGGTAGAGTTTTACCACATGACTGACTCGGAATTTGTGGTGGCGTGCCAAAGCCGCGGACCTGCAAATTACTCATGCCGATTGCTATGTGGGTCGAGCTCTAATTATGTGAAGCAACACGCTTTTGCATGCCTCAGTAATTCATACTGTTATCACACCTAATGGCAATCCAAATTCTTCACTAAGCTCACAGAAAATTGCGAATAACCCATTCGCAAACCTAGATTTTGGATTAAATGGAGAAGTGATTGCAAGTACTACAGTCATACGTCTACACCACCTAAAGTGGCACCATACTTGGCTATTCTTTTTCAACAGACAACTATAAAAGTTGGAGCACGGCGTGTCCTTTTGCTGAATATTGCGTTGCATACCAGTCTGGTAATGTGACACTGCCAGCGTTTGTTTTGCTTCATGTTTTCCGTTTTAACGTTCACTTTCACGTACTGCGTCATTGCTGAATGGACACGCATCCACGCAGTGCATTTCCCACTCTCGGGCAGAGTTTTCTCATGGCCCCCGCTGTAATCCCTATGTTAGCAGCGTGGTCCCCCATTCATGTGGAGGGCGAGGCCTCCAGCTAACAGGCGCAGAACAGGCCGATGAATGGAGCCCATAGAGGACTTATCACTTGTTCCGAGGGAGCTCTACAGACCCTTAAAGTGTAACGAGAGAGCCTTGCAATAACACACGAGCATGCAGTCTCGATTTCACGCTCCCTGTAGGGTTCTGTTAAAGCGTGCACTGTTCCATTACCCTAGCAGTTTCAGCGGGAGCGCTTTGTGTACAATGCATGATTTCTTTGCCCTTATGTGACCTGAGTGAATTCCTTTTTCTCCCCTAAGTGTGTGCCTAATTGTAAAAGAACCGCCGGCTTTGCAGCAGTTGCAGAGCGGTGCCCGGAATAGCTGTGTGGAGATGGACAGGTGTCAGGGAGGGTTGATATTAAAGCTGGGAAGTCCGACGTGGCTGCATTCCTCATTGTTTCAAGCTGTGCGCTAAGAGGCAGGAACACCGCCGGGATTAGGGAAAACTCATGTACAGCTTAAACAGCTGCTCTTTTAATAGGTTCCTGCGAGAAATATGACCATTTCAACACTTGCTCCCTTCGTGCAACTTCAGTTTGAAAGCACAGCTCCTGAGGTTTGAAGAGTAGTGGGACACGTTAGGTACAATTTTGCACCTGTGCAAAAACTTCACTGAATCAATTTTTATTACGTAGTACTTCACACTCAGGCGTTCATGGATAGAAAATGTGTATACCCTGTTTGGGTCTTTCATTTGCAAAAGAGGAAAAGGTACCAGATCCACAAAAATTGGGTACAAGTACTTTTTGGGGAAACTTTCAATGAGTACAGCAGCTTATCCTGGCCCATTCTCCTGAACATTAATGTGCCAAATTGATTTCTGCCCTGCAGAAGACAGCTTTTGCAGGGCAGAAATCAAGGATGAGTAGAGACTAAAACACCCACTTGGCCCTCACACTTCTACAAACCAAGAGCCAATACAATCATAAAGGTAAAACAGGCACAGTAAATACATATAACTCCTTTGCCTTGTGTGGCGACGTGGGCTGATGGAAGGCTATAATCTTGGGAGGGGTGTGAATGTGTTTCAGTAGCAACCCAAACAGCAATTATAACAGTCCAAAATAAAGGAATGTCCGTCCAATCAAGGTTCTATAAATATATATATATATATATATATATACTTTAATCAAACATAGCATGTACAGTAATAACTAATTAGAAAACATGTTTAACCCCACCCCTGTATAAAGAACGCAGAATATGCAAAAATATAATGATTCAGCATGCTGGATAATGAGAAAGGGTCAGCAATGGCAATTGAAAGACCACGTGTTCAAAAAGGATATTTCCCGAGGTTGCAAAAGGGATTTAAATGACCTTTCTGGTACCTAGGGTCCAAAGATGGACCAGGTGGCAAGGTACCTGTCAGTAATACCTTTGCAAATGTCTTGGCGGTTCGACGGTGTCAAAACAGGCTTCTTGGCATCGTTTGTGGGTTTGTTTTGGTTCAAGGATGTGTTGAGTCCACTGTCGTAAGGGGGGCCCCCGCAGTACCCGCCCTCGGGGGGCCCTGCCACCACATGTCCTAGGAGGGAGCCCCAGTTGGAGTACAAAAAATGCAAAACCGTTTTTTTTAAAATTAAGAAAATGTGTTTCTTTTTTGTATTTGTATTTTATTTATTTGTATAGCGCACCTGGCCCACAGGCAACTGGGCGCATATCTTGGTTTCCGACATCACAACAGCATACATTAATTATACATCATCAGCATACATAAATTACAAAGGAGCACTCTAGGTTGAAACAAAGTGTAGAGCTTCCAAAAGATATAATTACAAAAAAAAATAATACAGGAAAGCACAGAATATACAGATTATAATAGTAACAGAGTACGTAACAGCGTGGCAAATCTAGTTTCCACATGAGAATATTTAGGACAATAGTGAGAGGTGATGTGTGTGGGAGTCTTGAGCAGTAAGACAAAGATTAGCTTTGCTTTTAAAGGAGAGGAATGAGGATTCTGTTCTGAGTGGGCTGGGTAGTGAGTTCCAGAGTTATGAGGCAAGGACGGGGAAGCTCGAGCCTCCAGCTGCCTGAAGCTTAAATCTGGGTACAGAGAGACCATGTGCTTGGGCAGCTCTCTGAGGGCGGTTAGAAGGGTGTGGATTGAAGCGGCTAGCCAGGTAGATGGGTGCTTGGTTGGCCAAGCATTTGTGCGTGAGAGCTAAGGTTTTGAGCGAGATTTGTTGTGCTACTGAGAGCCAGTGTAGTCTACGTCTGGAGTCCGATGTGTGTTGATTCCTGGGAATGTTGAGAGCAGCCCTAATGGCATTATTTGGGTGACTTGTAGCTTGTTGAGGTTGCGTTGACTTGTGTCTAGGTACAATGCATTGCAGTAATCCAATTTAGCCATAATGACAGTCCTGGCCAGGATAGTGCAGTTGGCAGTGGTGAGGAAGGGGCGGCACACTGTGATAAGTTTGCACGTGTAAGCAGACACCGAGATAACAGCATTAGTTTGTCTGGTTAGTGATAGGGTTGAATCAAGGTAAATGCCTAGTGTTTTGGTGTTGTTGGCAACTTTAATGGTGTCGCCATCAATGATAAAGGATTTAAATATTTTAATTCACTCGCTTTCATAAAGAAATTGTTCCTGTCACAGAAATAATTTCTATATGAAGGCAGAGTGACTACAAAAAGAAACTTTCTTTTTGAAGTCCCAGGGCTCCTCCCACCCCATGCCATGTAAGACCCTAGGCTGGAGGCCTCCATGTCATGTGTTGGGGGAGCCCTATCACTTAAAAAAGAAATAGTTTATTTTTTAAGTCACTCGGCCTTCATAACTGACTTTATGAACTCAGAGTGACTTCAAAAAGAAACAATTTCTTTGAGTACAGACTTGAATGTATGGATCGCTGGGTGTGCATCTGTGTACATGGTGAATGGTGTGTGTGCTTGTATTCAGGAGCACAAGGAAACCTACATTTCGGGGGGGCTAACCCTTCAAATGTTGGGAGAGGCGCTAACTTCACGGGCGGTGTGGGAACCTATTTGTGTGGGGGCATCTAACTTCTTTACACATTTTAATGAGACTATTCTAGTGCAGATTCAACTCTCTCCTTTAAGTCTGAAATTGTATTTATTTACTTATTTTTAGTGTGCCAGAGCCCACAGGTATCAGGGCGGAGCAAAAGAGAAAAGGGACAAAACCAGAGTCAAAGCAAGAAGCCTAACATGAATTTATTCAAACAACCAAAACTGTCTTTAATCGCTTCCTAAAAGTAGTCAGATTGCTATCAGTCTGCAGATCCTTCAGGAGATTATTCCATATCAGAGCTACTTGCATTGCAAAGAACCTGCCCATACCTCTAACCCGATTGCTATTAGGGACAATCAGCTGTATAGCTTTGGTAGACCTGGTGGTCCTCTTGGGTTTGGATACGTTAATAAGATCTTTGAAGTATCCAGGAGCATGCCCATACAAACATTTGTGTATGATAGTGCTAACTTTGTTGCAAATTCTAGCCTCAACAGGGAGCCAGTGTAGATTTCTCCTATGGCTCGATATAGGCTCGTGCCTGGGTACATTTTTCACAATGCGTACAACATCATTTTGTACAATCTGAAGTTTCCCCAGACTACCCCTACTTGCACCAGCTACCAGCACGCTACAAATATCGATCCTAGGCATGCTTAAAGCACAAACTAGGGTAGTACAGTTGGTTTCAGAAACATAAGGTTTCACCAATCGGAGCAATCTCAGGTAATATTGGGTTTGCTGGTGACATTTTGTACATGAGCATCTGAGCTCAGAGATGCCTCAAGGATGACCCCTAATGTCTACACTTTAGCAACTGTGCTAATACAATGGTTGTCAATAAGAAATCCAGAGTATTTTCTATCTAATTTTAAACATGCTTGTGATGATCCAAAAATCAAAAGTACTGTCTTTGCAGCATTCAAGCGTCATGCCGTACCTTGTCATCCAATTTTGGATGGGTATGAAGATCAGAGAGATCCTCTCTGCATCACTTTCATAATCGCCACTTAAATCAATGACGAGCTGGGTGTCGTCAGCGTCGATAGAAAGACGCACTCTCAGTTTAGTCTCAAGAGGTCACATAATGGGCGACAGTATACTTTAGAGCCGGTGATAGACATGCACCTTCCGACACTCCATATCCCAAACGCTCTAGTATAGAACAAGCTTCTCCCCAAACAACCTTAGATTTTCTGTTTTGAAGAACGGTTTTAAACCAAGTGACTGCATCACCAGAGCAATTTCCAATATCCCTGAGTCTATTCAAGAGCCTATCATGGAACACAAGGTTGTAGACCTTGCTATTGTCCATGATTTTCAGCATTTCAGTTTGTAGGTCTAGTAAGGCACATTCTGTGCAGTGAAAAGACCTGAACCTGATTGCCTATGATGATAGACTTCAGTCCTTCCCAAATGTTCTTGAAATTGAATCGCAGCCATTTTATCCACGATTTCCATCAAGAAAGGCACCTTTGTAATGGGCGTGTAATTCGTATATACCCTCACATCCAATCCTGTTTTCTTTTATAAACAGTGTCAATGATCAATTTTTTCAATGAGTTCGGTATTAGATTGTCCTCAAACTATGCATTAATAAAACAGCCTAGAAAGGGGAGAAGAAGCTCAATATTACCCAGAATGATTTTGAAGAGAGAACCACACCATCACATGTAGTGGGTCTGACTTTATTGAGAACTTTGCCCAAAGCTTTCTTGGTAATATCTTGAAAGGTGAAAGGTGGAATATCCGCCTTACTTATATCCTCTAGTGCCTGGGAAGAGTTTTTATAATCAACATTGGCCATACTGGCTTAAATTTGGGTATGGGCTGCAGTGAGCTTATCCGTGAATGCTTTCTGTACAGCTTTTCAGTCCACCTCTGTAGGTATGAACTAGTGAAGTGTTGCCTTCGTTTTTTCCAGTTTCCGGAGAATTTCAAAACTTTTCTAAAATAATTGTTAGATACGTTAATCTGAGATTCAAAGTAATTTATTTTGGCCACTATGATTTCATCATGGTATAGCTTTTCCAGGGACTTCCATATTTCCTTATTTATCTGTGTCTGATCTTTCTGCCACTTTCTTTCAGCTCTCCTTTTTTCTTGTTTTCTAGAAATCAGAACCACTTTTGATTGTTAGCCTTTTCACTAATGGACTTAGATTTAATAGGTGCCATCTTATCCAAATAGATAGTGAAAGCCTTCTCGTATTGTAAAACCAATAAACCTGGTGAGTCATTATCCGATGTGGAGTCCATACGTCCCTTAAGGCAGTGTTCTAAATCGTCATGGTGAATCTTATTATAATTTCTTCTACTGACTTATTTCAGAACATTATTTTTCTGAATCACAATGGATGGAAAGGTCAGGTTAAATATCACAAAGCAGTGGTCTGACCAAATACATGGATTAACATGCAATGGACTGGACTCCAGATTCTTTGTGCCAACCCTGTGCAGCACATTACCCATTTCATGGGTAGATTCCTTGCTACAAATAATAAAATCATTTATCCCAAGAAGCTGTTCCAGATTAAAGGCTTCAGGGTCCTCAGACTTTCCAACGCCCCCTCTCCATTCCTGTAACCACTCCTCTCTCCTGGAGCGATCACTCCCTCCTCTCCTCTCATCTCTCCCTCTCTTCCTCCCAGGTCAAGCCTATCCCAACACTGCCACCTACCTTCTCGGACATCCGTCCCATGAAGCGTGTGTCAGTTGAGGCTTTTGCCGCCACTTTCTCCCCCCCTCTCCCGCTCTGGCAGACTCACATCCTGACACAGCCCTATCTATGCTCTACTCTTCTATTTCCTATACTCTTGATGCTCTTGCCCCTGTCATGAGGATATGTTTGAAGCCCAAAGCCAAGTGCAAATCTTGGTATGACTCTGACCTAGCTACACTTACATGTAAGTGTAGGGGGGCTGAGAGGAAATGGAGGGCTTCTTGATCATCCTCTGACAAACTGGCCTGCCGCCTGCTCCACAGGCAATACCGACTCTCTGTCCAAACTAATAAGAGAGCCCACATACAAGCCTGTGTCTCTGCCGCATCTAACAACTCAGCCCAATTCTTTAAAATCTGCAAGAAGCTGGCAAACCCTGCTGCAGTCCCTACCTCTGCTGTCGCCTCCAAGGCCCTTTGCACGCACTTGTCTCTCACTTCATCTCAAAAACCCAGGACATCCTGTCCACCCTCTTGTCCCCTCCCGCTTCTCTTTTCTCCTTCTGTGAACTCTGGCCCTCCTACAGCCACCCCCCACCCTCTTTCTCGTCCTTTCCTCTTTTCTCCCCTGACGAGGTCTCCCGACAAGTCCGATCTATAAAAGTCTTATCAAAATAGGTTCTTCCCTGTTCTTCCAAAACCTTCAAGGACCACATTGACACCCTTGCTCTTGCCCTGGCTGATTTCTGCAACCTCTACTTCACCTCAGGAGCCTTCTCCTCCCTCTGAAGAACTCTTTTGTGCACCTCTTCTCAAGAAACCCACAGCCAACCCTTGTTGCCCGGCTAACTATCGCCCAATCTCCATCACTCCTTTTCTGCACAAACTACTCGAAAAGATGGCCATCTCACGGATTAATCTTCACTCTGATTCTGTTGGTTGCCTCCACAACCACCAGTCTGGCTTTAGAGCTGCCAGAAGCACGGAAACTCCTCTCCTGAACATCTATGAAGATCTGCTCTCCAACCTTAATTCTAACATCCCCTCTGTCCTCATCCTACTTGATCTCTCTTCTGCCTTCGACACAGTCAACCACACCATCTTGCTCAACCATCTCCATGACAACCGGGGTGTCATCATTCAGGTTCTGGCCTGGCTGACCTCTTTCTTCTCCGACCGACCCTCTGAGGTCCAACTTGGGTCCTTCCTTTCATCTATCTCCCTTTCTATCTGTGGTGTTCCCCAGGGTTCTAACCTCTCACCCTGGCTTTTCAAACAATAACTGGCAACTATCGCCCACCACATTGCCATTTTCTGTTCCAATTTTCAGTGTTATACTGATGACACTCAACTCCTTTTCAGACTTCTCTCAGCCTCTTCTTCTCCTTCTCTCATCTCTGATTGCCTATCTGCCATTCAGGATTGGTGTGCCGCCAACGATATCTGCCTGAATGCCAGCAAGACAGAGATCCTCCTAATTGGCACACCTTCACCCCCTTTCCTGTCACTCTCTTCTCAACTTCCCTTGGCCCTCCTCCAACCCCCACCTGCAAAGCTAAGAACCTTGGGGTCGTCTTTGACTCCACACTTTCATACTCTGCCCACATCTCTGATGTTTCAAAAAAGTAAAACTTCCTACTGTTCCTCCTGAGAGGTATTCTGCCTTTCCTCTGCTTCCCCCAGAAGCTCACTGTCTGTCGAGCCCTGGTTCTCTCTAGGTTAGATTATTGCAACAGCCTGTTTCTACCTGCCCGTTGCAACTTATCTAGAAAAGGACTGAAAGATTTGTCCTTGGTCTCAAGCCCTGGTATCGTATCTCACCAGCCCTGAAATCTCTCCATTGGCTCGCAGTGGTTGCAAGGAATACATTCAAGACCCTTTGCATTGTTCACAAGGCTTTCTGGGGCCTGGGTCGAAAATACCTTCAGCTGTCAGTCCATAAATACCTTCCCTCCCAAGCTCTTTGCTCATCCACCTCTAATTCCCTCAGGGTCTGTCGTTTTTCAAAGAATCTAGCTGGGGGTCGATATCTGTCTTTGACTTTTGCCTCCCTCTGGAACAACCTGCCTACCACCCTGAAACTTGAGGAGAGCCATCTCTGGTTCCAGAAGCACCTCAAGGCACTCCTCTTTGCTTCTGCCTTCTCCTCTCCTCTCCCCTGCTAATCTGTCCTGTCTCGGCATCGTGCACCTGGTTACCCCCTGACTTTCAGGTCCAGGTACCTGCTCACCATGCCACCCTCCCACACTGCCTCCTGGCAATCCTTTGCACTGGGGACTTTATCTGTTACCCTACAGCCCCCCCCTTTTTGTCTGCGCTTATCAGACACACACCCTGTCTGTTGCCTTAAACCTAGCACTTGCCACTCCTGGCTGCACTACCATTGTTTGTTTTTTTATTATGTATTTATTATATTTATCATTTATTTGTATTCCTTTACTCAGCACTTTCCACTTCTCCCCCCCCCCATGCACTTTCCCCCTTTACCCTCTCTGTTGCACTTGCGCAATCTCAATGTCACTGGGCCTAGTAAGATTGTTGTTTTGATCTCCCTTGTTCCCCTCCCTTGCCTCGTCCGCTCTCTGCAACACTTGTGTATGAGTGTGATAGAAATACAATATCAACATCAATAAATTCCCCTAACACAAGAGTGGAATTATTGGGTTTATGTAATGAGGACAACATTCCAGCTAGTTCCTCATAAGATAATGGCATAACAATCGGGGAGCGATATAAAAGCACAATATTCATGCAGTAATTTCACATCCCATACATGAGATGGGTGTTTGGAACCATTTTAAATGTTCATGTTCCAAAATGGCTACTCCTCCACCCTTCCTGCACTCTCTGTTTTTGCCAAAAAACACATATCTCTCGGGTGTCGCTAGCTGGACATTAGGCCCACTGTAGTCGCTCAACATCGTTTCTGTTAATCACATAATGTCTATTTCTTGGTCCAGTATATAGTCCCTGACTTCAATAGCATGCTTGTCTAAGGACCAAGTAGTGTCATTTTCACAGGATTACAACTTGTCCCTTTAGACATGGTAGTATTTGGACTTGTCAAGGGGCGCGGGTGCCACCACAATCCAGGTGGCACTGGCCATGGAGAAGGAGGGTGGTAGGGCCCCTGGATACTCTCAGCATACTGCCACCTTAATAACTCCTGGCCTGTTAAGGGGATCAATACGTTGTAATCACGCAGAGCTGGCTGCGCCCACATCCTCATCTACCTCCCGGGGGTACAGAAAGCCTGTATAAAACCATTTGGCTTATTAGTGGGGCTTGAACCAGTTGATCGAATAGGAACAATCCATTATTCACCACCCAACAGCTCCATGCTCATATAGGTAAGAATGGTTCGGCCAAGGGAGTCCACCCCAGAAATACAGACAGGATGTGCCTGGCAGAAAGAGAACCGGCCAAGAAGAGGGATTTGCCAAACATGAGTCCCACACCAGGGCCATACATTCATTGTCAGGGTGGGCCCATCATCTAGTCCCCATCCTAGCTACATAAGGAACATACCTCTCCATTCTCTTACACAAGAGAACATCTGGAAGGGAAGTCCAAACTCCCATAAAAGCTGTAACCTGGGCCAGAAGCTGAGGGAGTAAGGAGGAACAGCTAATGTTAAACTAACTGCAAGGGTCAACAGAGTAAGCTGAGGAAGAACGTGGAGCAAAAGCAGGAGACACGAGATTGGAAGTAGCTCCTCGAGCTTCGGAAAAGCAGGAGACAGGGGTTGGAGAAGAGTCCCAGAAGGCTGGGGTAAGACGGAGACAGGAGGCTGCAGGGGAGAACCAGTAGGCTGGGGAAAGACAAACCCTGACAATGGGGAATGAAGAGAATCGGGTTATTGGGAAAGGAAAGACCTGCCAGGGTGGAGAGAGAAAGAGTCAGACAAATTCGAGGAGAGTAACCCACAGATATGGAAGGGGACATATTTAGAAGGCTGGGAACAGAGAGCCCAGAGTTAATAAAGACTCAATGTGTCTAGAGCAGAAAGTCTGGTGTGGCTGAGAGGAGAAAGATCCAGATGGCTGAAGAGTGAGAGACCCAGAGGCTTAGTAACAGTTAACAGTCCGCAAGAGGTGGACAAGAAAAGCTAAGGAGATAGAGGAAACAGAGAAGGAGGAGAAGGGATAGATAGGGAAGAGCTGTTGAAAGAGATGCATTAGTGCAAAAAATATAGAAGGAGGAGGAGCTGAAAATGTGGAGGAACATTGAAGAGTTGAAGAAAGAGAATTTGGTAAAAATTTAGAAAAGTGGTGGAATATTGCTAAGCAGGAGGGATTATTTACAGAAACAGAAAGGCAGAAGAGAAGTAGTGAGTAGGAGAAGGTGGTGGACCCTAATTTAGGTGGTTGGAATAATGGGCTTTTGGAAAGATGTCCGGAAATAACAGAAGATGACCAGAATGAAGTGAGATAGAGAGAGAGGGAGAGAGAGAGAGAGAGAGGAAGGACGCTGTATGAAGGAGACTTTGAACAAAATGCAATAAGCAAGAGAGAGATGCGGAACCAGGACTCAGAGGGAGAGGGAGGTAGTAAGGTGCTTAGTGATACCCAGTCAAGACCTTTAGAGCACCTCACTGTGACTCTCGGTCGTGGTTGTAGGCCACCTCCACTAGAACACTATCTACCGAGCTTGAAAACTGGCTCCCATCTGGAGTTGAGACCCTGAAAGCCAGGAAGTGGCAACCTTTTAAAACCTGGAATGGAGAACATAAGAGGAGACCCTAGGAAGAAGAGAAAGAAGGCTGTGGCAACCCCTTAAAACTGAGATCATGAAAACAGGGGGAAAACCATACATGCCAACATGCTGCATCCCAGTCGGAGATGCTAGTCCAGTCCTGGTTTTAACTTTGCACATTGGGATTTGTAGTCCTGGGTTTGGGAAATCCAGGATTTCAAGTACCATAATGCAAAATTGAAAAATGGATCGGACTAGCACTTCCTGAATGGAATGCATCATGTTGATATTTATAAAGAACCGGAAGAGGAAGAGAGAGGAAGGGTGTGGGAAACACTTAAATCAGAGGCTATAATGGCTAACGGCTAACTGCTGAGGCATGTTCCTCTCTTCCGCCCATGACCGCTATTCCCCTCGAGCTGTTTCCAGGGGCAGCAGTATCATCACCCTCCCAGTGGAGCCGGAGATGGTGCCCCAGTTATAGCAGAGCGCTCTCTCTCTTGCGCTTTGCTCCCTGCGGCTTTGTCTCTCCCTTTAGAACCGTAGTCCCGGTGGGGTTCCAGCATGTCCAGAGACTTGTCCGGGCCAAAGAAAAGGTGAAAAGCTGCCGACAGGTCCTTGTGTTTGTGTCCTGTTTCTTCATTACCTCATTACTATGTGCCTTGTGCCATGTGCTGGTTGCTGGTTCTTTATCACCTAATGTAAGCACTTCATGCATAATGCTTAGTAATGTATAGCTTTTCTGTAGTGTAAGGTTTTCAGGGTTCATTGCTTCCATCTCCCAACCTGTAAACTGTTAAACTGCTAAACCGGGAAGCAATTAATAGCCGTGTGATTGTGTGATTGTGCGATTGTGTAGGTGTTTTTTTTAAATTATGGTCAAAAGACACTGATATTGACTTAGGGTACTGCCGGAGGTGGTGACTGTGGGCGGGTGAGCCTTGGAGCCACCTCCTGTACTCTTTGAACTGCACCTATAAGCGCAGATAGTAGCAGAAGCACTTGTTCAGGCTATCCTGTTTCATGAGTTGCTCTATGATCACATAAGATCCAGGGCCTTGGTCCCAGGCGATGGGTGCTACGGTGCCAAGAGGCAGGAATTTCTGCTCCTTTTCTTCCTGAAGTATTCATACTACTCCTTATTCTGTAACTATCTTATTGCTTACTATCTGCCATCAGTAGCCATCAGCCCCCAGCACTTTGTGCGTCCTTTTATTTCTCTAGTATCGGTGCCGAGGTGGTTGTCTAGCAATGTGTTGTGTTGTGGATTGTTTTGGATTGTTTGGTGCTTTAGATTGCTGTGGACTACATTTATTGCCATGGTGGTGAAACTCTGGGCACTGAAGGCAGTAAAAAAGGGAGGCGCCACAGCAAATGATATGTGCACAAATGTTGCTGGGGCTTTCAATCCATCAAGGCAGGCCACGATTAATTCTGTTGCCCGAAGTCAGATGGTCACAAGGGCGTTCTCCGTGATCAGGGGGCTGAATTAAGTCGGAAACAGGGAGGTTGTAGTAACCGAGGTGGCTGAGGTAGAGGAGTTGACAGGTGGCTGAGGTAGAGGAGTTGACAAATAAGACTGATGCTGAGGTGGCTACTGTGATTGATGCTGCTGGCTCCTTTAGAAGTCTGGTGGTTGCCACTGTTTGTAATGCTGGCATTGATGGCACTTCAACTGAATTGAGTTGCAGGTTGCAGGGAGCAGGCACGGTGGAGATGGTCTCAAACCGAGCATCCGTGCCTTTGGGCGCTCTTACATGTGATACATCTATGTGAAAGTCTAATCCAAGGAACATTTCTGGCAACAATCCTGGGCGCAGATTTGTTTGTGAAGGGCAATCGGTTACATTAACTATGTCACCTGTACCCAATGTGTCAAATGACAAAGCCTCTAATGATGCTCATGAACTTGCAGCTGTAGCCGAACCCTCATCCAGATATATTTTGGAGGCGTTAGAGCGTTCAATTGACCGATACTACGCCCAGAATTGTCTATCAGGAAATAGGGCATTGCCAGAGAGGGTGAAGTGCGCAGTTGGGATAATCCTTGGAAGGTGCAGAATCCATCTATATGGGTGAACAGGGTGGTAGCCCGGAGGATGCTTTCACTCAAGACATAAGGCTGTCCATCCCACAGGGTGGTCCGGTGGACCGCTCCGGACAGGATTTCAGTGAGGGAGGAGCAATCATAATAGAGAACTCCTGTGTATCCTATCTATAATCAAAGAAATGAGTAGTAACCAACCCGTAGGTCCACAGGGTGGCCCATGGATTTCTGCATCTGTATCTACCGATATTCTGGGTTTACGCCTGCTGGCTGATGGCAAACCAGCAATTGGGCCGATTGCAATACAAAACAGACTATATCCTATATTTTGCCACACATCTTAACAGGCCCTCCAAAGCACTCATGGATGAACTGAAGGATGCTTTCAGATTGCTGACGGACAGGTGCTAAATGGAAGAAGGGAAAATGGATGCCTGTCTGGGGGTGATCAGCCAGTTGGCAAATTTCCTGCCCAGTCTAGTGGCAAGGGATGTTGGCAGGAATAAAGCTATGTACGTTCAGTCTGGGCCTGACATCACTTGCATCCCTGTACGAAAAGTCATTAAGGATAGTTTTCAGCCTCCCCCAGCAGTGCTAGAAGAGAGGCCCAGGGTGAGGGCGATGGGGGCTGCCAATATGATGAATAAACAAAAGACTACATCTGTGCACCCCGAAAACGTGGATGAGACTAACATCAGGATGCCCAGTACTCAAACTACTTTCAAGTCTGACAACGGAAAGCTGGGTAGCATGCACAGATCTAATCTGGACAGCTGTGGAAATGAAACCCGGAGCTCTGTTGCCACTCGGGTTGTTCCCTGTGGTGGCATGAGGAAGGGGGCTTCCAAGGTCGATCTTCTGAGTGGCTGGCGAAACACAAACATAATCTGTAGTTTTAAGGGCCTAACACATGCCAATACAAACGCTTACAAAAGAGCATTAGCGAAGGGCTTATCGGAGGTGCTTGGGGTAAATGACATTTCATTTCAACTGCTTCCCACTGTATGCATTATTTCGGACTGTATGTTTTGTAAGGGGTCCAATGCTCGCTTTTCTTTTGTCAATGCAAACCTTTGCTTGTGTATCCTAAATTCTCGAGATGCATTAGCTAGGAGGGAGATTGAGGTATTTGAGGACACTAAGACTGACATATGCCATCTTCATGACTCATGGTACTACTGGCATGAAGAGTGGAAAGGGGAGAATGTCTCTTTGGAACATCCACATTTCATATCTGGGAAATTCGACCAAGCTAGTGGTATTGATCTTACCACTGATCCCAATCATCCGATTATTGATTTCACAGGAACAGAGCTGGAGCAGAGGTTGAGGCAGGCAACTGCAAAGAGTTTTCAGGTCTCCAAGCAGGCAAGGAAGAAGGTGTATGCCTTCCCTATAATGGCCCCACCTTTGAAACAACTTTGGGGAATGTGGGTCGACAGCAGAGATAGAGAACTGGCTCGGGCCATCAGGGGGGAAAGGGAATGGTGGTTTGTTAAATGCTGTGTCTGATCGGTCCCATGTACCCCAGTCAATCCCTAGTGATTGTTTCATGGAATGTGGCTGGAATTAAATCTAGATTGGGTAGCCCAGAGACTAAATCAATCTTTGAGAAGGCGGACATTGTCCTATTACAGGAGAACTGGGCAGTAGAGGATGTCCCCGTTGACAGGTTTGTGGCTTATTGAAAAGTGGCCAGGAAGAATCTTAGGAGACGCTGTTACGGAGGTCTGTCTATTTTGGTTAAAACCCCACTTAGTTAGTGAATTCCCTTAGAGTCCTCTCATCCATTCTTGGAGGCGGTTTGAATCAGCAGAATGGGTGGGAATTGTGTGTTGGTGGTCAACTTTTATAACAGTCCCCATGCACAGTTCGCTAGGGCCTGTCTATTGGTGGCATCCTCTGTTATGGAAGGTCTGGTCAATTTGGCTACTGCAAACAGGCTATTTCTCATCCTTGGGGGGATTTCAATGCCACGATGGGCAGTGGTCCAGTAACTTCCTTATTTGATTCCTCAGAAGATGATCTGGCTGGCATATTGATTCCTATTATGAGGGATGTTAGAATCTGCATAGAGAGGCTTAGGCTTTGGAAGTTCCTCCATGAATGGGGGTTGCGTTCAGTTAATAACCTTTTTCCTGATGACATCCCAGGCGATTTCACCTTCTGTCCAGCTTCAGATCGCTCAACGATACATTACATATGTGTCCCAGTAAACTTCTGGGCCTGTGTCATCGAGTTTAAGGTGCTGGGAAACATTTGAAGCGATAATATTTCCATCCGGCTTGGCTCAAAATACAGGGTAAGCAAGCACTGCCGGGATTGTCATACCAGCTAAAGGTGTCCATTAATGACCAAAAGTGTAGATTAAAATGACAGCTAGCAGATTGAGAGAAGTTGCAGATGGATATTTTATAACCAACTGGCTGGAGTTGGATAATTTCTTTTCAGGTGGTTCTAATCAGAGTGTTATTCTAACCAATTTTGTATCACTTCTGCCTAATTTATCGGCCTCATTCACCTTGAAGGTTAGTAAAACATTGGTAAAGAGGCCGCCATGAAATCTAAGAGCATTTTACTTGAAAACCTGAACAATCCCCTGTCTGCAAAAAGGTGCCCAGGCTGTCTTTAAGTGGGCCACCTCCATTAGGAAGACTGATATTGAATCTGAATCTTGGGAGGACTGGGTTAATTCCTCTGCCACTAATGATGCTAAGCATTTGGGGGATATAGTCAACAATGGGCCATTCTACAAATTTAAATCAAGAGTTGCTGATGTTATGGTCTCTGACCTGGCCGGGAGGGCCCATTTTTATTGTTTGCTCTATACAGTGCTGGTCATGCGGTTCGGTCACTGAACGATCGCTGGCAGTGGATCCCCAGCAGTGACCATACCCAGTGCCAGGAAACATTTTCTTAAGGGAGGGGAACTTCTATCAGCCATAAAATGTCAAGCCATAAATAGGGCTCCAGGCCCTGACAATGTTAGGGGCAGACTTGTTTTTATCGGGACCGGACATCTGAGCTCCGATTTTGAATCAGGATTTCAATGCAATTTGTGCAGGGTGTGTGCACCCTGTTTCTTGGTCCTAGGCAGTAATTCAGCCGATTTATGAAAAGTGGCCAAGGGCACTACCAGCGACATATAGACCTATTTCGCTTTTAGACTCTGTGTTAAAGATCATGGGGAGGATTTTCCTGGGGAGATTGGAGTCTTTAGTGGAATGTAATAATATTCTTTCCCCCCATTCAGTTGGAGTTTAGACCATGCCTGGAAATGGCTGAGTAGTCCATGGACCTTTATACCCTTACATGAACAACTGTGTGGACCTCTTTTTTCTCTTCATGGCGCATGAATCTAATAAGAAGTAATAATTATGTTGACAATTGTTGTTTTTATGGGAACGTTTGGTGTTCCCGAAATAAACTTTTCTACAACTACTACTAGTACTACTACATAAAACAGGGTTCTTAATATTACAACACATTTATAGATCTTAAGACTGATCTGGTGACTATGTACTCTGGGAGCCTCCTCTTCTTCACTGGCAGGGATATCTTTTCAGAGCATTTAACTGTTTCTCTGGTCTTTATTTATGGAGGTGTGCTGGCCCCATCGCGGGGGGGGGGAGCAGTTGGAAATATGTGATGCTCACAATAGTAGTGCAGAATTAATGTAGGAGCCTTGGTATGTGGAGTTTCTTTATTCCTCTTAAAATAGAGATGCACAGCATTAGGCCAAAGGGAAGGGAGGGGGGCGGAGGGTGAAAAAACACTGCTGTATGCTAAGGTCATGCTGCTTCTATGCAGGCCAAGCTGATGCACCCCATAATTCCATGCGGCCTTACTACAGTGACCGAGGCTACTTGGTAATGTGCAGCAGAAGCAGCATGCATGGGTGGAACTGCATTTTAAAGGATATTACATTCTTTCTTTATTTAATGAGACAAATGGAAATCATTAAGGTTAATTGTCTCTTAACCTTTGAAATGTGTATCACTCCTTGGGTGTGATTGGTTTCCATTCCTTCTTCTCTTTGTTTTGCTTCTTCTCTTAGACGTGTGTTCAGCTCTTTTGGTGGATTTGATTCTTCTTGCTGTATGGATTCAGCATTCATTCCTACTGGTTCCAATAGCCCATGAGTCCATGTTGGGTGAACATAGTTCATGCATGTGCTACTCTCTTTTTTTACAGAAATATTTATATTTTCTCTGAAGAGTGCTTTGTTCATTGTGGACCTTATGTGTCTTGGTTTCCTTGCAAAGGGTGTTGCAACTTATGTTCCATCATCCTCCTTAGCCCAGATGGACCGTGTTGTAAGACACTTGCATCTCCTCACAAGGTGGACTAAATTATGAACTAGTATCTTTTGTTCTTGTGGGAACTTTCACTTAGTCTTCTTTGCATATGGAACTCAATTCTGGGCCAGATCTCTCCTTCAAATAATACATTGAATTCTGTCCACCAGATTTCAAATGGTGCTGAGGAAAAGACCTCTAATGTGCGCTTTTCTCAGCAGCCATGTTGGTTTTAATCTGGAATTCTGAGTGTGTCCGCTCATACCTGCAAATAGGCTTACATCTGTGGTGATGTGTGTTGTCACTTTGTGTGCATCAATTGCTTCAAGAGCTGTTTTCAGTGCTTTGTCTTGTTGCTTGGCACACTCAGTATTTGATGAATCTATTTCTCATTCATACTTGTCCATTGTCATGTGGTGTTCGAGAGATGACATGTGGTGAACAACCCTATAGTGTCTGAGGTATCCTGCGCTGTGTACTTCGACATAAACTAAACACTTGTATAGTAGAAGGACTATAGGGTACACCTCACTTGAGAATACATTCTACTATATTTTAAGGGTTGTTGTCATGGAAATTCTGTGCATGAAAAGGACCTCCACCCACTTTGTGGCATAGTCATTCAATTGCACATATTTGTGTTTGGTAGGGAGCCCTTCTAGCAGATCACTAAACTCAACTCGCAGCATTTCAAACAGCGTACCTTTCCAATCAACGCTGTACATCGGGGGTGTCCTCATCTGAAGCCATTAGTCACTTTCAATGAATGTAGCACACTTTTCCATATGTTGCTAAACTTCTCTGTACATGGCAGGCCATTGATCCTTTCCCCTCAATCTTTGTTCGGTGAGGTGGTTATACAGCAATGAGGAACCTGGCATTCAGCCTTGACTACCCAGGTAACACAGATATAGCAAACAAACAAAGTAAAGGACTAGAACCTATTTTCAAAGAGATGATTAACACCTTTGATTTATAAATGGGGAACCAATCCTCATTGTTCACTGTGGATCAAATCCAGCAGGGCACCAATGTTAACAAAATTAAACAACGTTTATGTTTAACAAATCATTTTGTACATCCAGTTTTTATGCACATGAGAGCAACATATAGAAGTACAAACCAGACTTTGAGAACAGGTACTCAGTCAAGAACTCATGGGTGTCGCCATTACTTGGATTTAAAAAATGTAGCTTGTCCTGATGAAGGCCCTTGAAATAAAGAAGAGCCTTCTTGTGTGTGGCTTCTCTTAGGCCGAAACATAATGTGTCAAAATTCTGCCTGCTGAAAATGTAGGTGCTTATTTTTTCAGCGATTTACAGAATATGCTGTGAAAATCTTACCACGTGAACTAATGGTGTATGAACTTCTTTGATGAAGTATTGATTGTTGAATTGATCAAATGTGTTTTGAAATCTTATGTGAAGTGCATACAAATTTAGTGTTTTTTCAAATGATTTGTTAAAAATATGTTTTAAAAAAAAATGTATAAACACTGGTGCCCTGTTGAATTTGTTCCACAGTGATTGGTTCCCCATTAGGGCATCAGAGGTATGCATCACCATCTTTGAAAATAGCTTCTTGGCCTTGTCATTGTTTGTTAGTTTGGTGGGGGTCATGGCTAAATTACTCTTGCGTGCCAATGATAAAAGAGTGCCTTTAATAGTTTCTGGTGGAACTTAAGCACTGTGTTTCATCAGGATGCCAGATTGTACAGGGTTTATACTACATCTTTCTAGGAAAGTCGTAATATCACTTTAATTTGCTTTTATGTAGGCTACTGTTCCATTGTGTATGTTAACAACTTTTTGCAATGTGATGTCAGTGAACAGTGCATATAGCCAGTGTTTCTCTAAAGCTACTCCTTGTGTGTCCCCATTTCCGCGCTGGACACAATATACAAAGCACTCTTCTGCATTCATACCAGGTTAAGTATGGGGCTGCCCGAATTCTATCTCCTAGCTACTGATTCTTGTTTGTCCTTGTCTTGTCTTTTTCATGTGTGCTCTGAGGCCCAAGGGCATGTGGCGCGTTATAAACATTAAAATAAATAAATAAATAAAAACAAATTAGGATGGGTTGTTGTTGTGGGAAGCCTAGAGAGGCAATTTGCCTGAACATTTGTGCACATTCGTGTAGCTTAGCTGCCTAGTGTGTTAGCCGCAATTTTGCTTTATCTGTACTACATGCAGCGAGGATGCTTACCAGGGGGGTATGGCCATTGCATAGTATGTGACGTGTGTCTGAAAGTACTCTATGGCACAGACACACAATACAGTTTTGAGTCCAGTAGCTGAATAATTGGATTTGGAATGGAGAGAGTTTTTGATGGTATTGCCACCAGTGATTTATATTTGTTTGACTTCTGCAGGAGAACGCCCAAACTTATTTGACCTGACATCAACCACTAAAACTGTGCATTTTAGCGAATTCAATAGTTGAAGGCACAGTGATTCCCTTATTTAACATTTTTGGAGGATTGAACCTAACCTTGCGTCCATTCAAATTGGGTGCCTTTATTGAGAAGGGTCTGGAGTGGTTCAGCTTTTTCAGAGAACTTTTTCATGAACTTAATGCAATACTTTGCCACGCCCATGAATGGTAGGAGCTGATGTTTGGTTTGGGGTTGAAGATCATCACGAATGGCAGTCACTATGCTTAGTTTGATTGCTAGGTCTAGCTACTCTATTGTTTAGTCTAAATACAGAGGAGATGCTGAATGTCATGCTGGTGAATTGGACCTTGCCTTCATGTGTCACAAAAGTGGTCAGAGTCTGGATGAAGGCAAATCTGGTAGTAGGTAATATTATTACTAAGTTGGAGAAATATGTTAATTTGCTAAAATGAAGAATCAGATCCGTAATGTTAGGTAAATGATAGTAAATTATAGTGGTGTGCTATTACTTTTTTTATTGTGTTGAAGTTCATTATGAACTTTTTACAAAATTATAACATATAAAAAAGAAGATAAGAAACAATAAAAAATACATTTCATATAAATATACATCAACATATAATATACATACAAGTCATCAGCAGATATAAATATTATAAGTTAAGAACAATTGTTGCCCAATTCACCAAGTTCATATTCAAAAGCCTGCCATACTTTCACCAGGGTGATGGATCTCTAGTCAAACTACATCCAGAGGGCTCTTTAGCCAGAACAGTTGACCCTGAAGATCGCGCAAACTGTCTGCAAAGTGAATATATTGTTTGACATATGTAATCATGCTACTGCAAGACGTAAATACACAACAAAGTATTTTGGTAACTCCCATCCTTTTACAAAGACGACAATCATGTGCTTCAATAGCAAGGGGCAACCAAGCTCCTTTTACCTCCATAACTGGTAGCTTATTCAGCCTCATCTGCATAAATAGCCGCCTAGAAGTGGGGCACGGAAATTGATGTGTATTCTTTTGGGCCTCACGATAGGGAACAAAGTGTCTTGAGTAGGTGGTTAAGGAGGGTAGACTCCCTAAATGTTCATGGCAACGTGTCCAATCGCATTCCAAGGCAGAAATTAACGAGGATACAAGGCCATCGGACCAATCCGGACACTGCGCCAATTTTAAGAAGAATTCCTCATTCCTGATTTTAAACTCAGATAAAGATCTACTCGTATCCCTAAGCATTTCCTCTCTAAGCATACTTAATATTGATAATGACTTGTCACACATTATTTTTTAGAAAAAGCTTGCCTCTATTTAAGCTGATAATCATAGACAGAGAGGTTAAGCCCAATTTGATACTTATTGCCTTTATTGGTGTCGCCATAGAAAGCCCAAGACTCCGATCACAGGTGCATCCTTCAAGCCGATTGGCCCATTGCTCATGTTGGACACAAGGGCATCCCAGTGTGTATGCAACAATTGTTAATAATTTCTGTCAGTATAAGGTTACTATCCCAATTCAACTAAAACCAACACTGGAAGTAGCAAAATCCTTTATTGATAGCATTATTGCCATCGCCTTAGTATGTCTTTTTTTTAAATCTAATGTTAATGCTATTAAAATGTTGTTCAAACTGCGGAGGTTGACACACAAGTGTAAATCTTTTCCATCAGCCTTTTGTTAAGTACTATGAAACCCACACATTCTGTCACTTATGTGACTTCTTTAACGCTGTCCGTTTGCATGGTTTGGAGAAGAGTACCCTGAGTTGGACTGACCTTTTTCTATATAGGGCTGTGCATGGTCCATCCCTTTTGTCTTATGCAAGTATCTTGTCATTGACCCAATCTCTGGGTATAACAACAGGGAATAGTAAGTCCTCACAGGAAAGTTGTTGTGCCACCATATCTTGATCCCCCTTGCATGGATCAAATTATATGTGAATAGTGCCTTGGTATCGCCATCTAAGATTCATAGGTCTAATTGTGTGGCACAGAGATTTCCTTCTTCTGGATTTAAAATCACATATGCAATATTCGCCCAGTTTTGTTGCCTGTCCTTTGTAGGAACCTGGGTGAACTTCAGGCTTGTATACACTAGTGACAACCTCTTTGGAGAGCATTTTATATGCTACCTTTGATGCAATGGTGTAATCAGAGCCTCAGTCTTCCATGAGGTTGGCTCGCACACCATCTAACTTCACGAAAGACAAAGGTTTCCTACTTTTCTTATTAGCTGTGAGCTTGACACATGAAGAACAACTTTGGGGCCTTAGTGAGTTAATCAGAATCTGAACTGCTGATGGCCAGTGCTACATTTCTTCCAAATGTAGTGTTACACATTTTGGGTACTTTTTCTCTTTTGGTTTCAAACAACACACTCTCTATCTTTGTCTGCGAAGCCTCTGCTCTTTGCTATGTGGGACCTTCCACCACACTGCACCTACATACAACAAACATGCATGCCTCAACATGGACCTTCCTGCTTTTTGCAAGACTCTGTAGGAGATGCTGCTTCTTCTATGGCTCTCATGCAAGCTTTAGGATTATGCACTAAAGCACATAACGCTTCCTTGGAGTCTGGGAGATGTGACTTTGTCCATGCAGCGGATAGACTGTTTGACACTGTTGGCAATGGCGATTGCTTCAGCTAATGACGGGTCTCTATGGATCCACAGAGCATCTTGCACCTCTGTTATTCTACGGTGGTCCTTTAACTGATCCTCTCTATCCACCATGGGGCCAAACGGACAACTACTTGCCAATTCATGCAGGCCTGTGACAACGTGCTGAAATGTGGCCTGCGAAGATTGCAGCCTCTTGTACAAATGGTGCGTTTTGAGGGCAATATTCATCTATCAAATAGTCTTTCTAACCTGGTGCTTGCTGAATGTAATGGGAATACCATCTGCATTGTTGGCTGAAATGCTTAACCAAAACTGTTTCTGAGCTCCGTGGCCAAAGCTTTCCTCCTTTCTTCAATGAATGGTTCCCTTTTAATTCTCAAATGCAATTAGTTACTGAGGCCAGTGGAGAGTCAGAGTACCTGCAGACTGCAGAAAGCTGAGCAGCTACACCCTTCATGATGTATTAGAAAACTGAAGCCGCCACCAGGATGGAGTCACCCCAGAACACCTTGAGTGTCATGTGATGGATCCTGTAGGGCAGAACCCTGGGTGGCAGTGCTCACTCCTCATCATCACTGTGGTACTCAGAAGAGGGGGTCAGGGGTGGGGTAAATGTGTAATGCCCTCAATAGTAGTGCACATATGAAACAGGGGTTTGGGGATGTAGAAGGAGGTTCTCTATTCCACTGCACAGGGAGAACAAGGCACTCAGGCCGAACGGATGGGAGAGAAGAAACGCTGCTGTGCGCTCAGCCTGCATCCCTCTAATGCTCACCCACCACGGGGGAATGCATGGTGGGAGCATCATGCATGTGTGGAGGAGTGATGCATAGAAGGGCATGCCCACAGTTATAATCTGGAGAAGAGATGACCCACCAAATCATCTGTGAACTTTAATTCATGTATCAGGTGGGCCATGGTGGCAGCGGTCTGTGGCATGTGAGGTACAGTACCAGGAAAGAGACTGGAGCTTGAATGATGTACTGCGCCACAATACCTTCTGGACTCCGAAAATTCCAACCCCCAGTGTTGATAGGCATAACATCCACCATATGATACTGGACTTTCAAGAAACATCTTAAGACTCTTCTCTTCTCCTGGAAGGTGCAAATTGTCTGAATTGTTCACATGTACCTTTCCATCCAGTCTGTGACCAGCGCCTTGATGCTCTCGGGTTTAAAGTGCTTAACAAATGCATACACAAATAAACAAATGAATACATGATGTTTCACGAGGTTATCACACATGGCAATAATACAACATAAATACTTATTATCCCTAGACTGCATTACGTAACATTTGCAAATTATGGTATCTGGCAAGGATGTCAATGCAATGGGAGAAAGAAAAAACACAATGTTCTTCTTTATAATGATGTGTCCATTGATTTTCGTTTGCCAGCCCCACTCGGTTTTCATTTGGGTCTGATTAGAAGGGTCTGTGCACACGCGATAACAACTCGCTGAGACCGTCGAAAAAAACACAAGCATGACAGGGCTAAAAAGAGGCATTTTTCTGCGTTTTAACATTGCGCGCATAGACTTTACAATGGCCATGAATCAGGTGACCAACCATGAACAATGCAAATTTCCTCGATAAACATGATTGTTTTCCCGAGGTAATTCAGAACGCCTTGACAGATGCCTTGGATATTAAAGGATGGGATTGTTTTTATTCCAACATCTGTTTCTTTGAGTATGCGTCCTATTATGTCCTGAAATCCTTTCTAGACATTCTGTGCACTATATTTCATTTATAGGACTAATTAGTTGCATGTGCTTGAATTTTAAATTGCACTGCACTCCATTGTCTCCCACTTTCAGTGGAATTCTGCTTTTTGTGAAATTTCGTGGATTGTCTGCTAAGATCTATCAATCTTTTGCTCAGCTATTTCCTTCAAAAAACACATTCATCATTTCAGCACACACACAACACGTATATTACTTCTCTTTCGTCCAATTGTAGTTCTTTAAATGACTGCCATTATCAACAGCTCTTGGCTTCTGACATACATTCCAATGAGCAAAGTAGAAGTTTGTGGTTTGGGAGCTTTACATGCATTTACATTGTACTTTTGTGATTAGCTTTAAGGGCAGCGCAGTAACACACATGTATAGAGAGTGACAAGACACAATGGAAATACATGCAGCAAAATGGGACCACAATGCAGATTGAATAATAATTGGCCACATGGTTGCCGCAATTCACTTTCCCACTCCACGGGCCTCTACCTATGCATGGGATTCAAATTCAATGCCTGCTTAGCTCTGGGGTGGGCAGGATGAAACAGGCAGAGTAAAGGATTCTGGGCCACTGAAATCTTGTTAAGTTGCCCAGTTCTGGTCTATTTTCTATGGGGTCAATAGAGTTTGGTACACAGTACAAAACAGAAGACTACACAGTAAGGGATGGCTTAGGCAACAGTATGGTTATCATGGTAAAATGTTGACTGCTTTGAGCACATAAGTGTCAGTTTTTGCAAATTGTTCTACTGGTGGGGGGAGGGTGAGATTATATGTGGATTTGGAATATGTTGACATTTTTATGTGCCCTTTTTAAATTGGTATTTTTTGATCTTGAGCATTGGTGAGGTTTTCCCTCTGTGATTGCAGGTGCCGCCCGAGTATGATTTTCTTCTGCAGGGCTGTCAGGTTTCGTTAGGATGCCTGGATCGTTGATTTTTTTTTTAATTATTTTTTTATATTTTAATTTCCTTTTTATTTACATTTACATTTTACAATAAATGAAACCAAAAAGAAACAACCAAAAACAAGTAGAACAGTATAATATTAGTGTCATATGTAGTACAGGTAACATTCAATTTAGACTACCCCTTTCTCCCCGGATTATAAAAGAACTTCAAGAAATCATGACCAAACCTCCTCAAACAAATTCATTTTCTTCTGCCCTCCCCACAGAACTCTCTCGAAAAGCGGTATTCTTCGCAGTTCCTGAGTTTTGAAGATCCGTTGTTATTGATGATGTATTGTTTGGATTATATTGTATTTGATTCGGCCATTTTGTCTGTGTTTTTTTGAGACAGAAAATTCCACTCATGGTGCATTGCGCCATTGACAATTAATGACCTGCGACTTGTTCAACATATGCTAATATTATTGTTACAAGTTCCCTACCTTCATTACGTGCACTTGTAGACATGTTTGCGAGCAACTTAATGATGCGCATGCACCATTTAGAGGTTTCTCCTTTATATTGGTTTATTTTTTCATGTCAAAGCATGCGCTGAGCCCGTTTTAAATTGCATCAAAGAAATAAAACCAAAAATTGAAGCATTATCGAAGGAAATGTTTTGGGAAAAAAATGGCAAATAAATAAAACCATATTTCATAGATTCCCCCTGTTATGTCTATTTTCATGTCTTAGTAAGAAAGGGATTTGCAATCTCCTGAAGCATTGTCACTTTACCCCTTTGTCTATATTAAGGGGCTTATTCATGGAATTATTTGCACCGAAAAACTGGGATTTGTGCGCCATTCTGCCCGCAAATCCCCATTTGTTAAACAGGGATTTGCGGGCAGAATGGGGCACAAATCCCTGTTTTTCAGCGCAAATAATTCCATGAATCAGCCCCTAAATGTTCTCAAAATGAACACCAAATGTAACCATTCTAATCCTATTACTGTATAGATTAACTGCTTTACATGATAGATTGCGTTTCTGAGGCAACTTTCATGACATGTTTTCGAGCCACCAATTTTTAAATCCTGCAAGGAAGCTGTTTATCATTGTTGAACGATCCTCGATCTAGCAAGTTGTATAGAGAGCAAAAAGAACCCTGTTTCTGCCATCTGGACAATACCAACCAGATCACAAAGATGCTAAGGGCCTGACGTAGAAACCCTTTCTCAACTGGCTTTTCCTATTCAAAAGTGCTTTTGTAAATCAGGACCTAAGTCTGCTTGAATGCGTAACTCTCAAATTTACGGAAATCTCTAGATTATGTTTAGCAAATTATTCCCGCACAGCGCATCTGGCAGTCATGTGCCGTGTGATGGTCAATAAGCAGGGTAACACTGTTGTAGTCAGTCTCGAAGCACCAAAACAACGTTGGCTGCTGCCACTGCACAACCCTGACAGGTATCAGTCTTACACATTTTCTTTTCTCATATTGTCTCCACATTTACAGCCTCAGGATTGCCTGGCACAATCTCAAATGAGTTCCCATTGTGCAATATTAGTGCAATATTAGTTTCTTCTCTTGCGTGAATTGCACAATGATTTTCTTACGGTTATTATATGTGGACACTCCATACCTACCACAAATGGCAAGTTTCTCAATGTTGGCCAACTGATTTAGCACACAGTGGGCCTCATTCCGAGTATGGAGGTAGTCATGGCGCTATTTGCGCCATGACTACCTCCCATAACGGGACCGTGTCCGGTTTGGTGAAATGGGGACTTACCAGTCCAGTCCGACCTTGGAGGGGACCGGTAAATCCCCATTCACCAAACCATTCCTCATTCCCATTTGAGCCCCCATAGGGCTCAATGGGAAGGGGGAAGTAGCTAATAACGGTACCGCAATTTGTGGTACCGTCATTGGCTCTAATTTCCCTTAGCGTGTCCCGTCCTTAACGCCTGGTAAAACCAGGCGTTAAGGGAGGGACCCGCTAAGGGAACTCATAGTAGGGCGCAAAGGGATTACCGGCACCAATGTCCTTAATGGTGCCCGGTACCCCTTTGCGCCCTACTCTGAATGAGGCCCAGTAACTTCCATTGATCTGTTATTGATTGTCAAAGTCTGAGGGATTATGGTATTGCAGGCTTTAAAACATTTTATAGACAAACAATACTTCTTTGCTGTGAACCTGTATTTTGTTTGGTAATGCAACTTATATAGTTCAGTGTGATTTTCCACTGCAATAACACATTTGGTATATCATATAGTATTTATAACGCGCCTATACACAAGTGTTTCGAGGCGCGACGAGGCAAGGGAGGAGGAACAGAGGGAAGACAGACTACGATCTTAGTAGGCCAGGTGTCATTCAGATCGCGCAAATGCATGGGAAGGGGGAAAGTAAAAAGTGCGAGGGGGACGGGAGAGGGAAAAGTGCAGTACATGGGAGAGGGGAAAGTGCAGTACATGAGATAGTAGAATAAATAAGATAAATAAACGGCAGGATGGTGGCAAGTGCAAGGTAAGAGCAGACATAAGTGATGGTGGGGGACTGTAGGGATACAGAATACAGTCCCCAGGTGCGGGGTTGCCAGGGAGGCAGTGCTGGTGTGCAAATGGCGGGGCCTGGGCCCAAGGTCACCAAAGCCATGTAGCCAGTGCAGTTTTAGCCAGGAATTCAGCAGGGTAGAGGGGGAGAGAAAGCATAAGCAAAGAGGAAGATTTTGAGGTGCTTCCGGAACCAGAGATGGTTCTCCTCAAGTTTCAGGGAGGCAGGAAGGCTGTTCCAGAGGGAGGCCCAAGCCAAGGCGAGAGTGCTGCCACCAACTCATTGCTTGGAGAAGCGACTGACCCTGAGGGAGTTGGAGGCGGATGAGCGAAGAGCTCGAGAAGGAAGATATTTGGGAAGAGAGAGTTGAAAGTATTGCAGCCCCAGTCCCCAGAAGGCCTTGTGGACAATGCAGAGGGTTTTGAACTTAATCCTTGCAGCCACTGGGAGCCAGTGCAGAGATTTCAGTCCTGGAGAGATACGATCCCTGGGCTTGAGGCCAAGCACAAGTCTTGCAGTCCTGTTCTGGATAAGTTGCAGAGGGCGGAGAGTAGAGACAGGCAGATGTAGATAGAGGCTGTTGCAATAGTCCAGCCTAGAGAGAACCAGGGCTCTGGAGATGGTGAGCTTCTGGGGGAAGGAGAGGAAAGGAAGAATAACTCTGAGGAGGTGCAGATGGTAGTGTGACTTCTTAGCAACATCAGAGATGTGAGGAGAGAAGGAGAGTGTGGAGTCGAAGATGATCCCAAGGTTTTTAGCCTTGCAGGTGGGCGCAGGAAGAGGGCCAAGAGAGGCTGGCCAGAGCTGCAGGGAAGGAGGGAGTGGGTGTTCAAATGAGTAACATCTCAGTATTACTGGCATTAAGGCAGAGGTCATTGGCTGCACACCACTCCTGGATAGCAGACAGACAGTCAGAGATGAGGGAAAGAGAGGAGGAGGACAAGGGTAGCCTGAAAATGAGCTGGGTATCATCCGCATAGCACTGAAAGTTGGGACAGAGAGTAGCGATGCTATGGGCAAGGAGTGCCAGGTATTGGTTGAACAGCCAGGGAGAGAGGTTGGATCCATGGGGGACACCACAGGAAGAGAAAAAGATATCGGAGAGGAAGGACCCGAGTTGGACCTGGGAGGGTCGATTGGAGAGGAAAGAGGTCAGCCACGCCAGAGCCTGGCCAGTGATACCCATGTTATCACGGAGACGGTTGAGTAGGATGGCGTGGTTGACAGTGTCAAAGGCAGAAGAGAGATCAAGCAAGATGAGGACACACAGGGTGTTGGAGTCGAGGTTGGAGAGCAGGTCTTCACGGATATTCAGGAGAGCGTTTTCTGTGCTTCTGGAAGCTCTTAAGCCAGACTGATGGTCATGAAGATAACCAACAGATTCGGTGTGGAGATTAAGCTGGGTGATGGCCAGTTTCTCCAGGAGCTTGCCCAGGAAGGGGGTGATGGAGATTGGGTGATAATTAGCCGGGCAGGAGGCGTCGGCAGAGGGTTTCATAAGAAGAGGGTGCACAAGGGAGTGCTTCAGGGGGGAAGGCAAGACTCCAGTGGCGAAGGAGTGATTGCAGAAATGAGCCAGGGCAGGAGCCAGGGAGTCGATGTGGTCCTTGATAGTTTTGGAGGAACTGGGGTGAACCTGTTATGACGAGACTTTCATAGATCGGACTTGTCTAGAAACCTTGTCTGCAGAGAAAAGGGGAAAGGCAGAGAAGGAGGGAGGGGGGGTGGCTGCAGAAGGGCCAGAGAAGGAGCAGGGAATGGAGGGAGGGGATAGGAGGAGAGTGAGGACAGGATGTCCTGAGTTTTAGAAATGAAGTGAGAAGCCAGTGCCATGCAGAGGGATTGGGAAGGTACAGGAGAGGTAGAGACTGCGGCAGGATTGGCCAGTTCCTTGCAGATTTTAAAGAGTTCAGCCGAGTTGTTAGATGCCGCAGAGATGCAGGCTTCGATATGAGCTCTCTTCTTGGTGAGGAGGGAGAGCCGGTATTGCCTTTGCAGCAGGAGACAAGCCAGTTTGTCAGAGGTTGAACATGAAGCACGCCATTTTCTCTTGGCCACCCTGCACTTGCGTTTGGGCTTCATGCGGATTCTCATGACAGGGGCAAGGATATCAAGAGTATCAGATGTAGGAAAGTGGAGCATGGAGAGGGCTGTGTCAGGGTGAGAGTCAGCCAAAGGGGGAGGAAGGGGTGAGAAGGTGGTGACGAAGGCCTCAACTGAAATGCGCTTCAAGGGTAGGATGACCAAGAAGGTGGGTGGCAGTGATGGAGGTGGGTTGGCCTGAGGGATAGGGAGGCTGAGGTGGGAGGATAGGAGAAAGTGATCACTCCAGGATAGTGGAGTGGAGAGGGGGATAGAGAAGGGAAGGTCAGAGGAGATAAGAACATCCAGAGTGTGCCCTGCAGAGTGAGTCGGGCCAGAGGGGAGAATAGTGAGTGAGAGAGAGTCGCAGAGGTCACGAAAGAGTCCAGAGGGAGGACAGGAGGCATCCAGGTGGATGTTGAAGTCTCCAAGAAGGAGGAGTTGAGTAGTCGAGGCCAGGAGTGAGGAGGAGAGGTCCGCCCACTCAGAGAGGAAGGAGGAGATCTGACCAGGTGGCTGATAGATAGTAGCCACAGTAAGGGGATGGCTAGGGGAGATAGAGAGCCTGCAGATGAGGCTTTCGAGTAAACATTAATGATGACCTTGGAGGTGGAAGGAGGCCAGTAGGGCGTCCCAACGGGTGCCACCATTAATGGGAGAAGAGGAGAAAGGAGAGAGCACAGAGACCATATGAGGGGTCCATAGGTCTGGCGACCGAACGACAAAGAGGATGTCGGTGAGAGTTTCCTTGGTGGAGGCACTGGTGTAGGTATCAACGATAGGGAGGCCTGGGGTGGAGACCAGGATGTCCTTTTTAAACCTCTTCCTACCAGATTTAGTGAGGAGAGCATGATAGTCAATAGAGAAGCAGTTAGAAGAGATTGGGGAGACAGAGAGCACCATAGAGAAGGTGGAAGGGAGAGGTGTAGACACTAGGGAAGGACACTAGAGTAGGCAAACAAGACAGCAAGAGGCAAGCAAGTTGAGCAATAGGACAAGACAACGACACTCAGGATTACACAAAATGCACATTTTTAAGACATGAGAGAATTAGAAAGGATATATGTTGCTGTTGTTATCCCTCCTGACAAGACCTCCACATTTAATGGGAGAAAGCAAAGTAAATGTATTCAAAATATGAAAAAATCGAATTTGACAAATTTGAAAAAAGATGCATTTACTGCATACCACTAAAGTTGTCCTTATATACATTACAATAATTCTCTTCAACCATAGAAATTCCCAATGTGTCTGATGCGGACATAATGACATGTTTTATGTTGTTTAATTGGATGGAAGAGGGCTCAATGGCGAAGGACAATTTTCTTAAATTATGCCATATGCATAATCAAAAATGTTAAAGAACTCCTCCTGAATGTCTCCTTTAGGTGTGTTGTGGAAGGGAGAATTAAAAACCTAATTTGTATTTTTATGTATTTCAAATTTATAAAACACATTTGTCGAATCAATACAAGCCAACTGTACAAAATATAGAATACATGTGCAACTGTGGTTACGTTAAGTTAAAAAAAGAAAGAAAATTAGATTTAAGAAACGAGTGATAAATAGAGAAGCAGATCGAATATCAAAAGGTAAAGAGAGAACAGACAGGGTGGTGCCAGAAAAATGAAGGCACTTATAGACTGTGCAGAGAAAGTGGATGCAGAGGCGAGAATTAAACAGAAACAAGGAAATTGAACTAAGAGAGAGTAATATAAGCCTGTGGAGGAAGGCAAAACATAAGACGTACAGTAGAGCTATGAAAAGAAAGCAGAGGAGAGAGTTGATAAACATGGAGTTCAATGAGAAAGTGAGGTATCATAGTGAGTGGAGAAAAGATAAGGGAAGGGGCAAGGACTTTAGCAGCTTTAAAAGAAAGAAAGAAACAGGATGTACAAATGTTAAAGAGATGGCAGTTACATTTGCACTCAGTGGTGGGAATATTGGAGGAACATTAAAGGGTTGGGTTTCAGATATCACCAACATTTCGAGCAGAGGAGGACAATGGAAGGGAAGAAGTAAAGGAGAGAAAAAAAGAAGCAGTGGGAGACAAGGGGGTTAAGGAAGAAAAAAGAGTATTTCTGCTTTTCAAACGAAAGAAATAAAGGCAGTATTTAAACTTGAGGAACTTTTTGGTGATATCTTGTGGTTGTGTCCTTGCGACCAAATTGTTTTCCCAAATGAGTTCGATTTGACAATATATCCTTATGTATGTCGCATGGGTGTATGCATCTACGGAGACTTGGAGTTCCTCTACTCCGTTGGTACAGAAGCAGTTAGATTGGGTGTGCTTACATATTTTTTTATGCGCCAATCATATAATTTCTCATGTTGCAATCTTTTCATTTTCCAAAATAAACATTCCAATTTGATTTGTGCATAGAATATTTATTTCTGATTTAGCCCTCTATGGATGACACGTGTTTCGGCATCATAACTTTGCCTTTCTCAAATCAGGGCTGGTCATTGTTGCAGTGGTCCGAGATAAATAGCTGCGTAGTGCTGTTGTTAAATTCATGGGCTCAAATTCCTCCAAAAAGTGTGTGCCTCGCGCTTCAAGCGTCGGTTTAGTGGAACCATATGTCTACCAAATCTTACTATACAATACCAGTTTAATAACATGCAGACAATAATGCGTCTAATATATTCTTGCAATAGCTTTAGATGCCTTGTTCTGTATTCCTCGGGATACAATGATTACTGTGTGGGGGTTATTATTTTGTTAATAAATACTTTCACCAGTATATTGCAGTTATTTCACTGAGTCACTTCTACTCAATGTTGATCAATTCCACACCCAAAAATAGTCCCAAATTAGTTTTGTTGTGAAATGTGCAAGATGCAGCCTCTGACTGGCATACTGCGAAGAATGTGAAAAAACTGCATTGCCAGCATTGGACATTCTTTTCATCATCAGGATATTCTCCAGCATAGATACTTCCAGTGTTCCATCCTTCTAGACCAATCACACCATTACCCAAGGCAACTCGAAGACACCCACAAAGGGTCTAGCAAGGTCAGCATTGAAGACCTGCTCACCTATCACATTCACAGCTGAAGGAATACTGTATAGGTTCTGGACAGTGGCTTCAGCTTTCCTCACAAAAGCCTGGAACCTGGGCACCATCTGCGACCAACAGCTCTCCTTTATTGTCCAGAACGCAGCCTTCTCCATGAGCTACTACCTCCAATCTTACTTACCGCGACTAATTCTTCCAGCTGTTGACATGCAATGCAATGTTTTGATAAGTCAAGCTCTAGTGCTAACAAAACTATATTATTGCAGTAGCATGCACGTAGGCGTACCTAAGGAAGTGATCATCGAACTGCAGTACTCTCAAAATAGAGCAGTACTCACTATCGGAGGCCAAAACAAATAAAATCAAATTACTGGAGTCCTTCGTAATATTAATTGCCTACCTGTTAAATACTAAATATAATTCAAGGTAGTTACACACGCCTCCAAAAGCTCTGAAGTTTACTTCACCTAACATATTCATCCAATCAAGTTTCAGATTACAAAGGATACGAATGGTCTCCAAAGTCCTCATGCCCTGGTATGCATTACTCCTGCATGTAAAATTGGAGCCTAACCAATTGAAATTCAGAAAAGTAAAGAAAGGCTTTGTTTTACCGATAGCTTTCCCAAGTTCATCGCTAGTGACTTTTCTTCGCAATTCCTTTACACAACGGATTACAGACACTGATACCATTGCTGATAGGACATTTGAAAGCATGTCTTAGAAGCAGGAATGTTGGTCGCCTATTGCCATTTAAGGGATATGATTGCTTCAATACTCTGCATTTTGGATCACGTGGGTCTCTCCTCTCCCTTTCCTTCGCTCACTCCCTTCTAATTTCTCTGGGCCTCATAATGGATTTGGCAGTAATTCTGAGGTATTGCCCCCAAATCACTGCCAAACTCTTTGATCTTTACATGACTCATTCCTGCAGATTTGCTGTAGTTTTACGAATAGTGGTAAACTGGTGTTAACCCCCACGTTTGGAGTCAATTGGATTACATGAGGATTGTGGCAGATTTATCGCTAGTAGTATTCTGTTGGTGAAAATCCCATCGTCTTTGATCATGAATTGGAGGATTTACCCACAGCCATATGATGGAGGTAAACTTCCCCTTCACCTCCAAATTCCGAATTTGGTGGTGCCGTAAAACTTGCAGCAATTCCATTACCACCAAAAGCAGTGGTGGTAATGGAATTACCACCAGAATGTATAGCACCACCAAACGTGTAAAGAGGCCCTTCTTTTGTTCTCTTCTGATCACAGTACACTGACCCAGCTTGTTTGCACGTGATATATTAAAAAACACCAAGTAATCAGTTTCATTGTTATTCTTTCATATAAAGAACTATGATCAGTAATGTCTGTATTACATGTTAAAGAGTTCAGGGCTCTTCCATTTGCTTGCCGTGAATCATGGGAAACAGCTCTTGCCCCTTTACCCAGAACTTCGAACATCTGTGGTTTATGGGGCAAGTTCACTACCTTCTGAATCCATGCTCATTTCATCGAAGAACTCGCCATCTTGCTCTGCAGCTGAAAGTCTTTTATATTCTCTCTCTGCTCTTCGTTAATGAAGCAACTCGAATGCACTCAAACTCTCCTGCAACTCTCTCATTGCAGGGCAAGGTGCGCGCCATTTTATGCATAGCCCCGTGAGTCGAACCATGCTTCAAAGATTACCACAAAACCTCCAGTGAATGCTGCAAGTTGCTTCCTTTTAGTGACTTTGCAACTGCCAAGCCTCGGCTTTGTTCGTTTACATCATTTTGTCAAGAGGTCTTTAGAAAAGTTATTTCTTCATTGGCATAGTTTACACAGTGAATGTTTCTTTGATTCCTGCTTCTTCGATGTGTGCATCCTTTAACACTGTCCATAAATCCAATCGGTTTAGTCCTGATTTATATGGGTTTGATATAAATCCTGCCAAGCACTCTTGTGACTCATAACACTGAATGCCAGTAGGCCCCTCTGGATTTAATCTAATAATTGTAGACTCCATTCATCTCTTTGGTGCATGTAATCCTACCTACACGTATTTTCTCGTGCGTATTTGAATCATACATTTAGTTTTGTATGTTTGTTTGCAAAATGGCGTCCTCAATGGTTAAATCTACAGCATCCATGTATATCTTGTGAGATAACGTTTTGCTAAGCTGTTGTTTGAATCTAAAATGTGCCTGCAGATGGCCTGTAATTTGAGATATCTTGTTTGACGACTGTCTTTGTTAATAGTTAAAATTAGTGGTGTTTTTTTAGCGTAATGGCTGCCGTGTGCTTTCCTCTACTTCTGGCTCAAAGCACATTGTGAATCAGCTACAGTTCAAAACTTTCCAGAGTTAATTTCTATTGGTCTATGATCTTAATAAACGGTGTGTACATAATTAAAAAAATATGTGGAATTGAGCTGATTGTGATTGCTTGCTTAATTGTATTTTGATGATGTGTTGGTGGGTAACTCTAGGCAGCAAGATATAAACTGCTCTGCTTCCCTGGCCCAGGGTGACAGTAATGGAATTAAAACTGTTTAATTACATCACAGATTCGACACACAGTGAATTGTGTAGGTATGGCTGAGACAGTGCAAGCCGCTCAAATTATGACCAGTTGAACCAGGTTGAACACTTTTCTAGCTTTTCCGAAGACCGTGCTATGAGGTTCGACCATGTGCTTGTATGAAGGCAGGCGTGCAGAAACTGAGAACGCTCAGTGATTGGCGATTGAAGAGGCAGAAGTGATACATTGAAGCACTAGAGTGTTAGGGAAGGGAATTTGTTTAGTTAGGGCATTGCCACTGTTTAGTTATAGTCTAAGTTAGAGTACTAACAACATCGATTATATGGACTATTTACAGGTAGGGAACTTTGAAAAAATGTTGCTGGGGTTTTGTCACACATGACTTGTCAGTGGATGGGGAATGCACACAACCCGTGACATTTAAGCAGGGTTAGGCTTATGAATTTTGTAGGAAGTGGAGAAAACCAAGGCACAGAGAACCCAATGGGTGGAGAACACCGGGATAGTGTTAGGAGCATTTGTGTGTGGTAGGCAGAGGAGAAAGCCAAGGCAGTGTTAGGCATGCATGCATTGTGTATGCGGGGAGTACAAGAAAACACAGGAAAACACGCTGGAATTTTGTAGACCGAGGAGAATGCCAAATCAGTTTTATGCACACATGCATTTTGAAGAAGAGTCAGAACACAAAATCCGGGAGAACCATTGGTGCTTTTTGTAGGTGGAGGTGAAGTCAATGATAGGCACAGTTGTGTTTTTCAGGTGGGGAACTACTAGGCAGTGTTAGCCACATGTGAATTTTGTTGGTAGGAGAGAAAAACAAAGCAGGGAAAGCTACATGTGAATTTTGAGGACGAAGGAGAAAGCAGTGTTTGGCCCATGTGCATTTTGTAGGATGGGGAGAATGGGAAGGAAGTGTTAGGCCCATGTGCATTTTGTTAGCTGAGGTGAATGCCACTGCAGTGTTAGCCACATGTGCATGTTGTAGGCTGTGGGAATGCCAAGGCAATGAGAACCACAAGCATGCATTCTGTAGTGGAGGAGAATGCCAATGCAGTGCACGTGTGTCTTTTGTAGGAAAAACCCGATATTCATTTTGTAGGCCCTCTCTCCCCCCTATATCCCCCTTAGCCCACACTGTCTCCTCTGTTCCCTACACTTTCCTTGCCACTCTAGCACTTCACATTGAGCCCTACCGGCACCCCCCCCCCTCCTTGCGCTTTTTGTTACTACACTCACACGATCTGAATGTCACAAGGCCTAGTAGGACTGCTGTTGTTATCTTTCCCCCTTGCCACCCCCCTTTATTGTCTTGTGGTGCCTTCGAACACCATTTGTTGCACAGACCAGTTACAAATATCCAATAAATAAATAAACTATAACCTTGAATAGGTTATATTATGTCATCTCCTACATTTTACAATGGGCAAGGATTCCCTCTGAGACACTGAGCAATTCTGCTGGTGCTAATGTTAATTGTAATGCAAGGATATGTTCCCTGGTACCTATAAACAATATATTGCACGCTGGAGCCAGGTGAAGATTGCCTGGTGGAGAAGACTCCAAGAAGGTGAACTAAGAGGGAGGAGGTGAATAATGGGTATAGACTGGTCCCTGATCGAGGATTACTTGAGGACGTGATGCATCGTGAGAAAGAGATGGTGTATATTCAAAACTTGGTGATACATAAGATAGAGGTTGTTTTATGAGAAGAGGCCAAACAAGAGGAGGGTGGCCATGGAGAGGTGGGACAAAAAACCAGCAAAAGTTGGAGCGAAGACTTGGAGGGTGAGAAAAGAGGAGAGATGTAGAGAAAGACTACCAGGCGGCATAGAAAAGAGGAGGTGAGAAAACAACTCACGGAGAAAAGAGGAGGAGTTTGGAAGGAAAGGGCAAGGTTAGGGTGGAACTGTGCCTGTGCATAGCAGTGAGCCTATAAAGGTGGACCCCGCAGAGGGTGGATTAATGAAATTGTTGTGGGACATTGACGAGGGAATACAGATGTGGCTGGTAGGACCCTACGAGAGGGTGATGGAGAGTGTCCTAGTAAGAGTCCAACAGATAGCCTAAGAAAGACTCCTGCACCCCTGCACAACAATACATGACAAATTAGCCAACAGATTCCAGTCCCAACATGGGACATGGGCCAAGGTCTCCCCTCTGTACTCTTTCCTCACAAGCGTGCTGAAAATAACTTGCCGATACCAGAGAGTAAGACTAGAAACAAATGTGAAGACGAGGGATCCCAAAAGAACTCATGAGCGACATTTCATTTAAAATCCTTTCTATTTTGTTTGTAATGAGGGGATCTGTGAGGGACATTTCATGTAATTTGAAATCCCTTGACGTCTGTGGGTCATCTTGCACACTCGCTTCACATCTATGTGTTGCATTGTGCGAATGGAAGACATCAGAATCCGGTTTTAAATAGGAACTAATCAAATTTGCTTTTGAACACTTCAGTACTTCCATGAGAGACGTTGACTTTTTAGTTACCCATAGAACTGAACCAACAGCGCCATCAATAATTGTCGGGTTTTCCCTTGTAAAATGCAACAATAAAGTGTTGTTATGATAATATTAATTATGTCTTGCATGTGTTTGATTCCACTCAGTTTGTGATAGTCACCAAAATGACTGTTTATTAGGGATTGAAGCTAGAGGTAAAACTATTGTTCCTTCAATCATGGTATATATGTCCATAGCTATGGCTATTCCTAAACTCATTGCTGCTTTTGCTCTGAAATAGTCATAATTTCTCTCAGGAGAATCGTTAATGCTGTAATGGATGGCGTGCCTATTAACTCCAAGTATGGCCAACTGCAAATTGAGATCGAGCTATGACCACTTTCCATTGGTGGACTTCACCCTACTGGCATGATCATGGCTAGTGGCTGGCAATACTGGAAACACAACCCATAGGGTGTTTTGTGTTTCTTTGTCACTCATCGCACTCTGCGCTTTCTGATGAAGACGTCTATGGGACTTGCAAAGGTAACCCAAAGTTCCAGCTCTGCATAAGAAATCCAGTTGAATAAATGGTATTGAAATCTGCATTCTGTGCAGATTTTAATACTGGATTGACTTGAGTCAAACTGTTCTTAGCAATTTTCCTGTGGAAACCATAAACTAGCCTGTCACCCGTCCCTGGCTATTGTGCATAGTCATTTAGCACTGGTGGGGCTAATAGCTCATGCCACAAAAGACATCTCAGTGGCACATGTGTGAGAGCTTACTTTCAGTAAAATGTGCAAGCATATTATTGCAGTAAATTATGGCAGTAAGAAACACTGCCCCACTCATTTGGAGGAACACATGACACATTCCTCCGATGATAAAGATTTGTGTGCACACCAGCTACAGACTGACAACTACAGGGGCATGAGGAAAGGAGATGGTGAAATTGACTATGACACTAATGGTTGATATGGGGTTCTTTATACATTGATCATTCAAGTTACTGTCAAGCATCATATAAATACCATGACCATAATATCACAATAAGCAATACCATAACCCGCGAACTCCTAGCACCACACTCAGATACCGGAGATTATGCCACAGTTAAATTTGCTCTACCCACCATTGGAGCCACTCTCTTTAACTCCTAATTCCATGAACCAAATCTGGAGGGTCTCCATCAATTAATTTGGCCCAGCCAAATGATGTTCCCTCTAAGGTGCGCATAGGTGCTTGGCCAACTTTCCTCTGAGTGCCCCTCAGAAGAGTGCAAGCGGTGCAAACAACAATTAACCCCTTCTCAAACATTTGCGGTGCACAAGCCACAGTAGCTATCTACCGATTGCTTTATCTGTAAATAAAACTAAATGATATTAATTATCCCCCCCCCCCATGTTGGCCTACCCCCTGTCTACATTACCCACACTCTGCACTGGTGACAAAAAACATGTTTAATTTTCCATGTATCAATTCTGTTTAGACACGTTTCATGTTGAGCCACTCCGAATTTAGCAGTGCTAAGTTTACCCTATAGCGGAACAACATTGCAATATAATGTTCTTAGCCTATGAAGGGGTATGGGTACACAATAATTCCTACCCATACATAGCATTATAACAACAAATACTCAGTAATTTAAAATACTTTCCAGGTTTAGTGGGCACTAGGTGTTAAAGAGCGCTATAGCAACTCAGACCCCTCCTGCTACCCAGGAGACAGCATTCAGGAGGCTGAAAGTCATGTGACCAGGCCCTGCCACTCAGCTGCTACAGCCACCACCAGTATCCCATCTTCCAGACAGCTACTTAAGTATTCCAGCCCAGCTCCACCAAAACAACATTGAAGAGGTTCATGGTCATGTGACCATGCCTTGCCACTTTGCTACTCTGCCAACCATCTATATCACCAGTCCTTCTTAGGAGTCCTCATAACCACATTCCCAGCAATGGGTGGACAAAGACAAAAACCTCACCTGTTTGTGCCTGTGTGTGCCTGATGGAGCAAAGGGCTAGCCCCAAACTCTTGGATTGCACCTATAATGTAGTCTCTACACACCTACTCAACAAAAGTTATCACCATGTGTCTACTCCCTCTACAGCCCAGCCGCTCCCTCTATAGGGTTTGAATGGCCAGGCATCCTGGGCAGCCCTGACAAGCTACCATAACAAACCTCATCAATATTGCCATTGCCCGATCCAACATCCAAAGAACATTCACACAGGCCACCTCATGCTGATCAATGATCACTCAGCAGTCACTCTACGAAGATCTACAACCTCATCTAGTACACCTTCATTGATGCCCTCTTCATCACAGACGCATGGTCATCACTTGTTTTGGGTGATGTAGAGAACAAAAAAATGCAGGTGAATTAGGAACTTCTTTGAGTGTTTAATACATGTTATTAGGAGTAAATGTAACAATTAAAGGTAAGCAAGTACATGTGTATGTAAAACCAAACTGTTTGGTCAATACATAATACAAAAAAATGTAACTTTAAAAAGACACATAAACACATAAAGGGACAACAAGGATACAATAGTGATCAAAATACAAGAAACACTTCAAACAGAGAGAACAGGCTCAAAGAGGGATCAACAAATAACTCAAACAATAAAAGCAACCAGCAAACTCATCCAGAATTCCCAGAAACTATTCCAAGCTCCATGAAATGCTCCAAATCTGTCTTAAAATCTCCAAAAGTATGCCACAACTCCTCTAAAATTATACATTTGTGAGCCTATCTTGTCCACTCCCTTCTCTTTAGCAAAACAAATACCCACCAAAGAAGCAGAAAGTGATCTGGGACATTTAAATTATCTCAAATCTTTCTTTGATAGCTGGAGGACATTGATTGGCTCATTGTACTTCCATTCTGAGGTTTGAGTCTAACAATTGCATGGTGGGTCTTGAAGCGCACCTCACGATCCAAAGGGATGATTTAATCCATCTAAAAGTTCATAGGCTTCACACAGTGCTCATTTTTGGAAAGCTAAGGACCCCCTAAGCCTGTAGATTTAGAATTGCAATTCACTGGGCCTCTTTATGAATTAGCCGGTGCGGATTTAACGGTGCCGGTAAAACGGCACCGGACATGTTTTCCGGACCGGCTAACTCTGATTAAGTGGTCGTGTGGTGTTACACCCGGCAGGTCTGACCTGGCGGGTGTAATGCCACTGGCCGCACACAGACGTGGAAACACTGGCACAATTACTGCATGGTGCCGGTGTTTCTACTGCCCCCATTCCCACAGGAATGGGGAGTAACGGAATGCCGGCTCCGGAATTACCGGACCACCAGGGCTGTAATGCCGCGGTGATTCCGGCAAGTCTGGAGCTGGCAAATCCCCATGAGTCCAGTGGCAGCCTGCCAGTTTTACCGGAACAGCTACCACCGGTCTCTTAATGAGGCCCACTGTTTTTTTTAGCAAACTTAATTTTGCATGAAAATGTTCAATTTTATCAAAGAACATTCAGTTTTATTACAAGTCGAATATTTATTTAAGAAGCAATGTTTCTGATCTTCAAGAATTACTTATTAGTTTTTTTATTATCTGCCAAAGTCTAACGAATTTCCCTCTCGGAAAAATTAATTCGCCCTACCCTGGAGAATGCATCTGCTCATTACCAATTGTACTTGCTGTTGAGCTCCCCATCACAGCAGCAGCAACAGCTCACTGTTCTTCCATGTGACAGAAATGAATCCTTAATTATTGTGTGCATGTTTGTTTTTGTATTTATCTGCACTACATTGCAGAGGGCATTTTCAATAACACTTATGAATTCATTTGTCAAGGATATGAGAAAGCCTCCTGGGCTGTATCAATAAAGCAGAGCAGTCTAATCTTTAGGAGTAACATTTGTCCAAATCTGTGTTCCCAGTCTGCACGTGACCTTTAATAAAAATGATGAGTAGAAACCATCTGACCTTTGCTTGGTATGTGGCCAAATGATGAAGGGCATAGAAGCAGATGTTTAATTTGCATATTCATTGGTCGAGTTAAAGTGCTCTCTTTGTTTACTGCCATTGATCATGTATATGGACTGGGATGTCTAGTTGCTAATGTTGTGTGGACACTGAATTTATGGATGTGTCTGGCTCAGTTCACCAACCAATATTTTTCAATTGGCAAACAACCTACCTGGGTCTTTTCAGTACTTGATTTTTTACTTCTTATTTTGAACCATGTGAAAGTGAATCTCAGACCTTGTGTGCCAATCATTTTTTTAATAAATACACATTCGAAAAACTAACAGCAATGTACCCTTCCTTTGGAGGGCAATACCGGTCAGGTAATACCCTGGGTCCCATCTTGAGTCCCTCGTTGCCTCCCCACCCATTGCCTGACTTCTACTGTCCACCGTTAATCCACCGCTCGTAATGGCCCGTTAATACTGGTATATCAGGCGGCAGAAACTTTAAGCAGAGACTGCCGGAAAGCCGCCCGGTAAGAACAGTGGCTTACTGGCAACTAGCGGTCCCCATCTCTGTCCCTTTCACCATTCATATAATGGTTGGTTTAAACAAAAAAGCAATAAACTCACATCACCACCTAATAGCCATCTCTGAAAGTTCACCTCCATGTTATCATCACGTAACAATCCACTATGCATATGCAAATTAGCTGAAGGCTTGCATTTTTACCCATATGAGTACATTGCCATTGTTTTATAGGACAGTGCTGTATAATGCATAGCTTTACCAACACAAGGCACCATTCACAAAAACAACCACATATCTGCAGATGTTCATATAGTGACAGTGCCTTTTATCACAAAAATTGGTGTGTGGTATTGCAGAAACTCTGCACTCGTGCAAGTGGATGTAGTCCTACGACAACAGTTGTGCTCGTGAAAAAAACATTATTTCAATTCATTTTCACACCAGGGCAATGGTTGCCCTAGTCCAGATCCTTTGCCCTGGTGCAAAAATGCATTGAAAGAATATGTTTTTCGCACTAAGGTGATAAATGCCCTAGTGCTAATTACACTTGCACCAGCGCAGTTACTATAATAGCAAGCATTGGGCCTCATTACACGGATGGCGGTAAGGGTTTACCGGTACCAGTAAGGGTACCAGTGCCGGTAAACCCTTACCGCCTTACTACGAGGTCCCTTTGTGGGACCCTACCTTAAGGGCTGGTTTTACCAGCCGTTAAGGACGGGACCCGCAAAGGGACCTAGGAGGTAATTATGGTACCGCAATTTGTGGTACCGTAATTATTGCCTTCCCCATTCCCATTGAGCCCTATGGGGGCAAAAATGGGAATGGGGAAGGTCCATGGTGAATGGGGAATTACCCCCGCACACACCTTGGAATAGGGTGGTAATTCCGCCATTCACCATGGCGGACTCGGTAAAATACTGGCGGCAACCATGGCGCTAATAGTGTGTTTTACGATAATGGGAAATCACTGTCACCCTGCGGAAGTATGCAGATATGTGGCAGTTGTTTTAGGTCATTTTTGCTAGTGATAAATGTTCAGGTTCTCCTCTGGAGTCATGCACAGGCTCGGGCATACCTTTTAGGTCTGTGAGGGTTTGCAATAGGATGTGTTGCCCAGGGGGAAGAAGTCCTCTATCTCACTTGCAGATTAGATTATTTGGAGGTCATCCAAGAAAGCTGGATCAATTGATTTGGCACAATTAAGCAGGCAGAACACGCATCTATGGCATTAAGGAAGCATCTAAGTAGTGGGTGCTGCTGTCTTGTTTGTATCGTTGTTTTTAGTGATTTTCCAAAGTGCGGTCAGTTGAATAACCGCATAAAATTGTTCCAGTCAAATAAGGCCAATGGGAATATTACTGTTTAATTTTAATTTACAGATGTTGAACTAAAGTACTGCAACTTGAGATGAATCAGTTCAGTCATTGAACACAGAGACCTATGTTGGCTCTCAGACGCACACATAGGACAGGGGAGTGTTGTGTTTTGCGAATGGGAATATGGCAGGAAGAGGGTTTTCTGGGCTGAGAAGGATTGTTTGGTAGTCAACACTATTGTCCATTTATTAGATGCTAAATTTCTCATATTCTTGTGTAGATGAATCGCAAGTTCTTGGCAAATGGGGGAAACCTGCTGTATCTATCAACAGAAACAGTGGACAATTCATAAATGATGAATGGGTTGGGGAGGTCTATGAAGAGAGCCTCAAGTAAGTATTTTGGAGAGTTTTCATAGTGTGCTGGTGGTGAATGTGATGTTGGTCCACACGAATGTGCTATTACACGGTTTAAGTAGTTTATATTTCACATGTTATTCAACACATTTATTTGAAAACAGTATGCTTTGGGAACTGTCTCACATTAGACAAAAAAAAAGCCTATGCAAATATGGCTCATGCTACGAAAGAGGCTATTTAGCATTCAACCCTTTGGCATGTTCAATAAATATGTCTGCTGTGGCACTGGGGAGTGGACTTTGAAGGACAGAGAGTCACAACCAAACTCTTATCTTCTCAATTGTGACAAGCAGCAAATATTGTATAGTGCTCCATCCAATTGCACGCTAAATGGGAGGCAATAAGCGCCGTATGGCACAGAACCACTCAAAATCCAACTCACAAAACAATGTAATTTCTGCATCCCATGCCTTATGAAAGAACAGACTTGAGTTTCTCCAGTAATGTCAAAGAAGTGATTAACTCTGTTACAATAGCAAATGCTAAGGGAGGTGGAGACATCCTTTTGGTGTCACAGGAGCCTTGCATTCAGGAACACTCTAAGTAAAGTTATACAACATAAGCATATGTGTCAGAGGTCCAGGTAATCAACCATGAGGAGATGGAGCTTGAAAGTGAGCAACAAAAAAAGCGCTTGAAGAGTGGGGACTCTGTGTGAGGGGTTGAATTCAGAACACGAGCTCAGGCAGATGGTCCATGTGGAGAGACTGACAAAGCATGAGGAGGAAGAGGTGGAAGTGGGTGGTCCTTTGCAGGGGGCCATCTGGAGGCAGGGAGACCTTGGGCCTGCCTTGGTGTTTGAAGGAGCAAGTGAATTGTATGGTGTGTCTATCAATCAGGTGGAGTTTGTGGTAGCTGCACGACCACTCTAACAGTCCCTGCAGAATGTGGAGGAAATATCAAAGAAAGGGAAAAGGTCCATGTTCAATGCTAGAATTTTGAAGAAGTTTGCAATGGTTGTATTCAAAGAATCTCGTTCTGCCTGAACCCTGAGATTTACCTCCATAGAGTAAATATCTGTGAGGTCTAGAAGGGTGGCCTAGGGGTGTGGATTTGCCTGAGAGACATTGGTCACCTGGCCAGGTTGTCTAATGAGGAGAGAGAGAGTTCTTTGAAGGTATTGAAGCACAGTTATGTAGTCCATATGTTTTTTATAAATATTATGCTGAACAACTGAATCCAGATTTACACATCATATCTCAACTATTCAGTGCTAAATGAATGCATGTATCAATCAAAAAATATGGAAAAGTACCATCTGCACCTCGTTTGACTACTACAGAGTGGTCCATGTTTCCCAGGTCTCTGGAAGAGTAGCTTCAGTAAAATATAAGTAATATTGCCTAAATTGCCTCCTGGTGTTTCTGGACATTACTCACACTGAGACACAGATGTATATTACTTGTTTACTTATTGGTATTTGTAATGCATGTTTGCCTCAGACCGCTTAGAGCCAAGAGGACAGTCAGGAGGAAGAGATTTGGAAGGAAGGGACAGTAGGCAGAGAGGAAATGGTATGTAGTCAGGTTTTGGAAGAACCAAGTCAGACTGTCTCCTCGCCAGAGGTGGATGGGAATACTGATCCACATCCTATGACCCAGGTTTGCAAGTCGTTCTCCTCTGCATCTTGCTTTATTGAAAGTAGAAACTTGTAAAGAGAGGGAGGCCTCCAAGAACTGAAGTTCCGGCTGGGCAATATTTCTTAAATTGGTCCAGTGGTTGGTTAGGTCAAGATCCATGAATGACTTCAGTGATAATGCAGAGAGCTCAGATCTTGATGCAAGAAGCAACTGCTAGCCACTGCAATTGCTTTGGGCTCATGCATTGTGTTTGCAGAGGCATAGCTGTATGGTGGGTCTGGTTGTGTTTTCAGAATTTCTTGTAGTATTTCCATTAAGAATTGTTGAAGGCTGATGCAGAGATGTGACAAATTGGCTTCATCACACCTGCAGGAGTACAAGGATGAGTAGAGGCTAAAACGCCCACTCAGTGCTTTCAAGATTAATATGTTATATATAATATGGGTTTGTTGAACATTAATTATGGTTTAAAAAGTGATGAACTTTACAGTGTTTCGCAATATATTGCAAAGATTAGAAACAAAAAGCAAATTGTGTTCCGAAAAAACATCAAAGAATCCTATTTATATAGTTTCATATTGGACCGAACCGCAGGTAAATCATTTCCTGACCCTGAATGATTCAGATAATTTTTGTTTCTGATATTTGCAATATATTGGGGAACACTTTATATGATTATTGACTAATAATATATATTTTATTCATGCCCCAAGCCATTTTGCATCATGATGTCAAAAAACCGAGGGTACACGTTTTTTAAATCATTGTAGCACGTGGAGTTGCTGTATTTATTATTGATGCCTTGCCAGTATATTTGATAACTGATGACATCTCTTCTTTTGGATGGTGTGAGTTTGTCAGAAAAAATATAGATTCCTTTTTGCTTATTTTTATTCCTAAGGATTTACTAACATTTATTGAAAATGACTTCCCTAATTCTTTACAATAACATTTTTTGGTATCCAGATAATTTAAGCGTGGGCATGGCAGGAAAATCACATGGGAGGTCAGGTATTTGAGGACATTGGTTGCGCATAGAAACACTTATTTACAGGAGCATTATAAATGACCCATATCATATCATATCATTGTTTTTGTTTTTTTATTCAAACACTCTCATCTTATGATCATTAGACAGTATTGTGGGTTAGCTAATGTATGTGTATTTGTTACGATTCAGATTTGTATTGAATGATGCAAGGTACACCAGGAAGATGGGTATAGTAGAGGTTTTATGTTGGTCATATATATATTTTTTCTGGGTTCATCAAAAGAAATATCATATAATTTGTATATAGATGATTTCCCTGCTGAAGGACAACCGAGTTCTGAAATGTATTGGATCACTTCTGTCTCTGCCAACACCTGTGCTGAGAACTTCACCTATAAAAGAAATTATTTTTGCTATGGGTCATTCTTAAACAAATGATTTTTTGAAACCGTTATATCTTTGTTGTGTATTTGTAGTGGATTTCCCGAAGGGAACATCCAGCACTGGTTTTCCTTGGCTTTTTCTGATCATGTATACCCGCCGTCTGCAAGTGCGGTTAGCTGATGTGGACCAAATACTATTAACTCACTATTCATGAATAGTTGATAATGATTGAATGTGGTGCCAACTTCAATTTATCGTTAATACTCACATCATTAGGCACAGTCAACATGTGTGTTCTTACAATGGATATAATGCACACTACAACTCTGTGGGCAGGTGCTGTCCCGCCCCGCCATGGTCGGACCTGCCGGGTGGGACGGCACCCGCTCCCATGGAGTCCTATTGGACTCCATGGGAATGGGGACTAACAAAATTGCCGGTGCCTGACTTCCTGGCCGCCGAACTTGGAATCGCCCGGTGGCACCGGGATGTCAGGCACCAGTAATTCTTTTCAGGTCCGGCGGCAACCCGCTGGTTTTACTGGCACGGTTACCGCCAGACCAGTCACGAGGGCCAATGTCTTCTATCTGTGGCAATACTGCCATTATTGGGAAGAGCCAAACTAAGTGTGTTGTCAAAATAGAAGTTCTAGCAAATCGAGCATGAGATTTATGGGCAGAGCCTACATGAATGCAGCACGGCAATGTCTTATATCAGTTGCAAAAGCGACATAATTGGAACCAGCCAACTTGAATGTATTTTCACAGTGGCTATACTGGCATATTTTGGTACAGCCTGCAGAAAAATGTCTTCTTCCACTAGCACATTAGTGGGATTATTGACCACAGCCGACATGAGTGTGTTCTTACTGTGTGAATGTTGGCTTACGTTGGCACAGCCTGTATGTAGATACCTTCTTTCATTCGTGATGCTGGCAATATAGTGTCCCACCAACTTTAGTGTATTTGCACAGTGGCAATGGTCCAGCCGCATGAAGATGTCTTTTAACAGTGGCAATAGAGTCATTGTTTTCCTAGAGTTTGAGTACTGGTATATATTTGCACAGTTAGCATGACCATGTCGTCTTATAGTGGCACAATTCTGGCATATATGGTGGGAACCAGATTCATAAATGTATTTTACAGTGGCAGTGCTGTTATATCTTGTGCACACAGGCATCACACATAGCTTTGTGCGCCAGCATATATCCTGTCATAAAGTGTGTTTCACAGTTGACATTCTGCCCTACATTGTAGGCACTGGCATCATGAAAATGCTATAGAAAATGCTCCTTTTTACTGAGGGTTACCTGACATCTTTTGGTATTTTATCATGTGTTTTCCTACAAAACCAATTGCAAATTGTATGAATTTTCATCCAATTCATAACAAATAGTGTGCTGCAAATTGTGCTGTATTAAAACAATATTTGAAAAATGTTCCCGAAGGGTGACAATCCCAATCTGTCTCCCCTTTCTTTGGCCTTGCTCGCAAGTAGTCACTCAAAGCTATTAATGTTCCACTTTCCTCCATTGAAAATAATCACAAGCCACCTATGAGTAATAGCAGCATGTACTATTATCCAATACTAAACAAAGTGTGTCTCATCAATTCACAGTAGATGTTAACTTCACCCATCTTATATGAACTCCATTTATTCTGTGCGAAATTAAGAAGGGCAGAGTGAACCCTGTCTGGATTTCAACCTGTAATTGTGTCTCAAAAGTGTCACTGAAGTCTCTAAAGTGAGCACCGAATTCATGGAACTATTTTACAGACATGTCGGTTTTCTATCATGTTGCACCATTTGATTATGTACAGTACAATATTTACAATATGACCACTGAGAGGTCTGTGCTGTTATGAATGAAGATCAATTTACTGTGCCAGGGCAGAATAAGAGTAATTCGAGTGAAATGTTTGTGCTGGTTTAATATTGTAAATGATTAAGCATGGTTTTAATCAATGAGATGTCTGTGCTAAAGAACACTTGTAACTGTGTTGTTTATGTAATCAGGGAAAATATTTGTTACCAAATTATTTGTGAATGGTTTCTTCATGTGGTTTTCCTCATATAGACAGTTTTTGCCTGTATTGGCTGCGCCAAGTCTTACCTTACTTAACATTCACCCACACGGAGTGACCATAATTTGTCTAAAATATCCAAAATATCCAAATTACACTATGCAAACAGCCTCTATCCCGAATCCCTGAACTACCTAATGAGTAAGCTTCAAAGGTCTAGCAATGCTGCACTCGTACTAGTTCCCATCATCAATAAGAAATGGCAAGGAGGATCTTCTTTTTCGGCTCTGGCCAAAAAAGTGTGGAACACCCTACTTAGGTTTCTGTGCCTTGAAGTGAACCACTTGACTTTCCGGAAACAGCTCAAGACTTAGTTGTTCAATCAACCACTCTGAAAGAAATACAAGATAATAGCAACCAAATGAAAACTGTGCCCCAGACACTTGGGTTACTTTACAACAAGCAATTGCAAAACCCTTTGCTCTACCATCTGTGAGGAATAAATTAGAGTTATGGATACACTGCTGTGTGATACTGGTCTGCACCTGAATCTCAGTGAAATCTACTACCAAGAGCTCGGAAGTGACAACACACGTGTGGTGCCTGGAAACACAATTTTGTTGTATAGAGCCTAACCAATGCTCAATAAATAAATAAATGACCCCCTTCCCTCCCACGCTCGCTCCACTCCCCTATCCCTCAACTAATTCCTCACTACTAAAACATGACATCTTTACACTTCAAACAATATTTCAGATGACTAACTCGGTCTAGTGTACTTAAAAGACTCTGACCCTATTTGTCTTCTATTAACAACCATTCTGTTATTTTCTGCACCCCACAACCTGGGACTGCCCGTACAGCTAACCTGCCTGGTCCATACCAACCACAACCACATTTTCATATCAGCACACAGGTAACACATACTTCTGACCTGCACCCATCAACACTACAGGTTTCCGCATCTGCCTTTCTGCTATCCGACTAACACACCCTGTCTCCCATTACTAAATAGTCATGCACAGCGAGGCCAACAATATTGGCAGATGGGTGCAACATAAGACCACTTTACATTACATTACATCAGTGACACTTATACTTCACTCCCATCTGCAACATATGGCAGAATCATACAAGCACTAATCTGTTATTATACTACTTTTGTGGGTAATCAGGTGGGGGGGGCAAGAGGTGAATGTTTTTATGCAGAGGTCTTCATGGCAAAGGGTGCATGCAGTATGTTTTCATGTAGTCATTTGACAGATGACTTCAAGCTCCCAGTTGCTTATAGAGCTAAATTTGGAATTCCAGGCAGAATCTCTGCCATGCACCGACTCAGTCGAGATATCACCATTTTACAACACAGTGAAGTCAAGGGTGGGAATCTGAATGATGGAAGCCCTTTCACCATGCGTATTCCCAGCACCACCCATAGCGTGGAGGTCAGAGGGTGGTAGAATGTTCCACAGGGACAGTTTTACAGTAGTTCCTAGCATATCAAGGTTTCTTTGAACTGTTTTCTAAGTGGCTGGAAAATGAAGTGATTATTTGTTTGAAGGCATATTTTTTGTGTTTCTAGCAGCAGTAGACCTGGGATATGGGAGTGTTTTTCGCATGATTGTCTCTCTCTCTCTCTCTCTCTCTCTCTCTCTCTCTCTCTCTTTTCTCTTCTCTTCTCTTCCATACTTCATTCCTCTTTCTTCTTCTATCTCTCTGTCAGTCGGGATATTTGTGTATTTGCCTTTTCATACTGCCTTCTTGTCTTTCGTGTCTTCTCTCTTACTCTCCTCCTCTCCCACTGTCTTGTCGGAAATATAATATAGAGAGTACAGTAAAAAAAAAGAACTAAGGAACTGGAACCTGTATTGACCTTCTTTCATTTTATGTGGTTATGTTTAGTCTATTTTTGTCTGCTCCTTATAATATATTTCACACCTTTTGAAATTGATTTTGGTCTACTTCATGTCAAGTACGAAAATTGCACCTGTTAGGCCACTTTTTTTAGTCATATAGGTCCCACGTCTTTAAAGGCTCTTTGCAATTGCATGTCGTGTAAGACACTTCGTAGGCCCCACCTCCAAATCTTGTTTGATGATTCGTTGGGCCCACCCAGGATTGCTTATCTCGCATTACGCATTGTTGCTATTCCCACTCTCCTGTTTCTCTGTCTATGACAATTTCCTTGCATCCTGCAACGTTTATTGGCAACAAATGTTCAAGATGATGACTGCAGAACCTGGCTAAATTAGAACAAAATCGTATTAATTTCATATAGAATGCAAAGAAGAATTCATCCTCCAAGCATGGCTCCTAACATGACCATATATTCTCTTTTAGTTTGTCTCAAGATGTTTTCAACATGACTAGGGTTAGCCCCTTTTTTTCTTTAGTTGGACTAGTGGCAGTTTTATTAGATCAGTACATACATGTTACACATATGGGCCACTCCCTTTGATTCAGAGTTTCAATAATGACATACAGTCATGCTCTTTCATATGTATCACCCAATGTTTTACTTAGTTTGGTGCACCATTCGCATTATTTGTGCTCCCACCATTTTGTCTCCCAACATGGCCACTGTAATGTTCACTGTGGAGCATTCATTGTGAGCGGTCCACAGCATGAGCAAATGCCTTTGTGGGTGCAGCATGCAGCATTTTTATTCATTTTTATTCTGCTTTCCAGCACACCACCTAACTCGTGTTCTACCCACAGCTTTGTAATTAGCACCCCATTCATCAGGCGATTTTGGTTCACACATGTCTTTTCATAACCTCTCCTCCAACCTAGTCCATTGTTTTGGCTCACTAAAACCTGTTTCATGGTTTTTGCAGAAACGTACCCTATATTTCCCACCATCGACATATACCAACTCAAAGCCAAGGGCCATTTTATTAAAAAAAGTTTTGGATTTATCCAAAGAAATGTATACTATATTTTCACATGTATGTATTTTTATTAATTAGCCAACTCCACATGAATTCATATTGTTTTTTTTTAAAGTAACTTAAATAGTGTACTCCTTATTACACATTGAGTCTGTTGCTCTCCTTTGATGTTAGTGTAAGTTGTGTTTCTGTGTAGTTTCCCTCATTGCAGGTGGCACTATAACAATAGAGTAACCTTTACCTTTAATTGCTTCCTATGTTCTTACCCGATTTTTTGAGGATCAACAGGAAGCTTACTCCTTAAGATGAGTGTGTTTAACACTCCCTCTTCATAAATGAGGTAAGAGGTGGTATAAGTTACACCCCTTCTCTTTTTTCGGCCTTCAAGCAATGTTTGCTATGATTCCTTTACTAATAATACATGTTACTCCTTTTTTCTGTCACCCTATCCTCCAGACCTCCACCCTAAACCTTCCATTGAAGCAGGTTCTGAACGTACCGATGACTGAAACATGTCACAATAACTCATGCACCACATCGTGAAAACATTATTGTGCATGATATATAATTCTGGAGATCATATTCCTGTGCAAATGTTATTCTTATTTTATGGTTTCAATATTGTCACCATTTTGCAGATTGCAGCACTGTAATAGAGGATAGGCCTTCACGAGATGCAACATTTCATGTAAACATGTTAATGTGTTACATGTTGGACATGTTTGACAACTCTAGGCACACCGCTATGGAAAATATGGTTCAGTGTTTTTTTTTGCTAATCAATATGTAATCATGGAAACATCTATCAAACAGGGAGGATAACTCAGGTTTGATACCTGGTCCGGCGGTTAGAGGGTGGAGTCAGGCATGAAGCATGATATAAGAAACCATTTTTTAATCCCAAGAAACGAGCAAGGGTTATAAAGAGACAAAAGGTTAAAGAAAACAGAGAAGAAACTGAAAATATATATTTCATTAGGTATATGTGAATACATCAATATGTGAATATTCTGATACTTGCATCCACATTCACAATATGGATATAATTTAAATATCCATTTTCATGTTTACTGTACATCATGAACACTTCTAACATTATAAGAATGTTCTTGTATTCTCCACTTACATGGCTGTAATCTGGATTGTTAATTTATGCAGTGTTCAACGATAGATTTGTTTTATTTAGAAATATCTTGTCCTGTATATATTCAAAAAGTATTCTTTTAAATATGCCTTCACAAGGAGTGGACAATATTCTCTTAATTTTAGTTTAAGCATGATGGTGTAAATTCATTGGTCGCATATTTGTAACCAATTAAAATCTCATATGTTATGTTTTAATTTCCTGTTTGCTATGATATAATAACTTATTGAACATTTACAAGTAACTGTAAGCCATATCTGGTTTGCCAATTATTATAACTTCATTCTGTAGGGACAGATAATCAAACATATATGTATATTAATATGGGTAGAAGGTGATGAATTTAGGTTATTATTATTATCAAGTTTCATGATCTTACTTAATAAATGTTATGGTAAAAGTATAGTTGTCCATCTGATTCAGTCAGCTGATATTGTTTAGCTCATGTTACAACTAAAATGTGATATTATTCTGGAGTTTTTATCCAGAAAAAAAAGTCTAAATTCATACTAAATTACTCTCTTTAGTACTAATGAAATTCAGAGAAGCAAATAACTCTCACCTGCGGCTGCCTCTCTAAATGTAGGATTGATCTGCAGATCCAATCCCAGTTGGAAAAACCTCCCCCTACTCTCCAACTATATCTCAGAAATAATAACTGGTTATCTTTGGCTATCCTGAGAAGTGTGCTCCCTCTTCAAATTGTATTTCATAATTAAGAAAGCAAACTCTCATCAACAGACTAAGCCTATCAGAGAATATTGCAATTTATTACAATTTTGATACCAGAGTTTACCAACATATGTTTCGGCAATCTAGCTCTTCATCAGGGTATTACTTCTGGTGATGTTGGCAACAAACTATGAGATTTAATTCAAATCTCACAAGAAACCCTATTAATGTAAATGAGAAACAATAAAATGATAATATACAACATTTAATTAAGCTTCTTCACGCATCAGACCAATGCAGGTGAGTGTTCTTACTATTTATTAACTTTAATAGCCTTTAGATTTTGTGATAATTTTTCTTTAAACAGTGCCAATCCATCTGCATTAAATAACGATAAAATATAATTTTAGGGTCACCATATTTCAACCTGTTATATTTTTGGTACTCTTTTCATCCAGGATGTTTCTGCTGATTATGTGTTCACAGCAGCATCATTTCCTCTTGAACTGTCACTCACTGGGTGAGGTTCCTGGTGATACTGCAGCGACCCGGTTCGACTTGATTGTAGAGCCCTAGTTGGACCTAAACTAGGGCCTCCTCTCTGTTGAGGGAATATAACTCTTTTTAGCGATAAGCCCCCAGACTGTTAGGAACAGACTGTCAATGAGGCCAATCACTCAAAAGAGCGGGAACACACACCGCTATGAACACCAGCTGTAAAGGAAACAACAGTGTTTTCATAGTAGGTGGTGAATACAGCTAAAACACAGTTAGATTGCAATAATATGATACCTGAGCTAACTAGCAGCTAATCCTCTTGTACACAACCTGACCCTGGAGAGAAAATAGACAATGGACTAAGTGTTATATTCCCATAGGCAGAACAGATCAAGGAGAAGAAGAAGAATCTAGTAAGGATCACAGTTCTTAGCGTCTTAAGATTGTAAGTTAGGTACAAAAGAAATGAAGTCCCAAAACGACTGGTACAAAACAACAAACAGTGTTTGTTGGTATGGGTGCTACTATATTCCGACGGCACTCGGAACGTACTAGAGCTGGGTGGTGCACGTCTCAGCATAGCGTTCCAGTGTGCACAAGTAGAAGTGGTAATTTATCAAGACGGGACAAGTCACAACTTTTGTAGGTATGAATTAGCAATGTTATAGACACGGGATGGTGTAATAGTGGGTACTATACAACAACAGTAGGTATGGACAGGTAAGTAAAATCTACTTGCAGTGTTTCTTTAAACTGGTGCAGAGGTAGACAGCAAAGGCCAGTCATAAAGGGGAAGTCCGGGTCCGGTGCACAGGCGGTAGAATCCAAGACAAAATCAGAACCGGAAAATAAGTCTGTGAGCAAGCCAAAAAGTACTGATGCACAAGAGAAGGAAACCAAAGGCCAATTCAGGATCACGAGGGGCAGTCTGTAAGCAGGCAGGGGGTCTGGTACACAGGGATCAGTCCTTGGGACGAGCAGAGGAATTTGGAACACAACGGGAGTCGGAAGGAAGGAGGAGCCAAGGGTAGGAAGGTAACAAGGGAACAAGGATCTGTAGACGAATGAAGACGGAACTTCAGGAGCAGAATCCACCGTAGTAACTACAATAAGAAGCAACTATCCACATCCTTTATAGCCTGAAATAACAACTAAAACGAGGCTCAAGGTTTCCCATTGGAAGGATCAGAATGGTGACTCAAGGATGATGGGAAATGTAGTTCCACGGTTTAACTGCCCACATTACAGCAACCTCCAGCTCCTATGGAAAGGGGCTGTGAAGCACTGTATTTTGTGAAAATAAAAAGTGTCATTTCTGGTGGGACGTTTCTGAGAGTTAACACAGGTAAGTGAAGATGTCCCACGAGGGGCCTGCGCCCCCTGATTCATAACATGATCACTGTCTTAGACTACCTACAAATCACATGTAAGTAGACTCAGTGGAAAAGCTACCCATAACTAAATGTTACTTCAGGCACTTTATGCTTCACAAGTAAATCTGTGGGTAAGAGAGCTCTGTTAGCTCTGTGTTTAAATGAATATGATGCAGAAATGAGTGCCATCTACAGGGTGTAGGACTGTTTTAGGTTAGGAATGGATCTGAATGCATGTATTTATGCTTGCATGTATATGTGCATGTATGCATGTATGTTTGTATGTATGTATGTATCCTTCACACACCCCAGAGTCCACAGAGGTAGCTATCTGAAGAGGAGAAGCCCCCTTCAGGTTCACTGATTGCACCTGACAGTATGACTGCCATGCGCAAGTCAGGTGGAATCCTAATTGGCCACCTAGACTCACTTGTCCACAGGAGAATCCTCCTACATCGCCCCCATGGCATACTTCAATACAGCCACACTTCCTGTCCTGTAGACCAAAACTGCTAACCAGCACTCACATGTAGCTGCTGACTTCCCCACCCCACCCTCAGTCCCCCCCTTAGGCCAAAGAGGAAGCCATCCTAAGAAGACAGAAAAAGTCTCAGGCCCTCTGACTCTGCTTGACCTTGTCACTAAGACTGCCAGCCATCGATAAGACCGAGTCCTGATTGCCTGCCTTGGCAAATGTGTCTTTGGAAGAATCATCTCCCATCTTCCCCACAGCCGCCTACAACTCTGCCATTAATCCTTGCTGTCCTGTTGGGCAGAAGCATCAATCAGAGCTCTGGTGCAGGAGTACCATTCAGACCATTCTCAAGCCCCCAGAGGAGGCCAAGTGAAGAGGGGAAATGCTGCTCATGCATACTGGCTCCGCCCAAATATTGCGCTAAGACTCTCATCCCTGGGTCAAGCAGAGTCCCCGGAAGCCCAAGAGTATACCTTATATTTCACACTCTCTGGCATCACCCAACTTGTGTCATGCTAAAGGAGGGTGTCACTGTTGAGGGCGTAACCTGGTTGGTTTGGTTGGTCCACAGGCTGTACCCCCTGTACTTCTTACTCTTTGTCTTTCAGCAGAGCATCCTCTCATACAATTTAAGTCAGAGATCTTTATTGCTAATTGTGCACTGATATTTCCACCTAAACCCATCCTGCTATCTGCAGCTGCATGATTATTTGACAATGGTCAACACCTGACCAGCTTATGGATCTAGTTTAAATGCTACACCTGAATGTTGGTCACCAATGGACTTAATTTAAATTGTACTATAGTATTTTGGGCATCTCCAGACCTGATTTGAATTGTACTACTTCATTTTGGTCTCATCCAAAAATTATTTAAGTTGTACCGCTGCATTTAAGTCACTCATGGACCTAATTTAAATTGAACTACTGCATTTTGTCACCCCTAGACCTAATTTAATTTGTACTACTGCATATTTGTCACCAATGGACTTAATTTAAATTTAAATTGGACTACTGTATTTAGGTCACCTCCTCACAAGGTTAATTTAAATTGTATTACTGCATTTTGGTTTGTTATAGAACTAAGGTAAATTGTGCTACCGTACATTTTGTTTCTACTCTCATTCCTCGATTTGTCTACTCATCAACCATCAACCCCAGACCTGTGGTCTAACTTTCCCTCTCCCTCTTCCACCTTCCTTCTGCCTCACCATAATCTACCTCTTTCACTTCTTTCCCCTTCCACTATGCATCGCTAACTCTCACATCTAGTGATTTCCACTGTCTCCTTTACTCTCTCTCCCTCCCTTGGAAACGTTCCCCCTCCAATATCCCCCTTTCTCTTCCCGACCATTATACTCCTCCTCCCACGATCAGCCAACTCATCACGCCCATTAAAGACACCATCTGACTCAACTGCTCCAATCTCATCTATCACTCACAGCTTTCCCTCATTTCCTCCTCCTTTTTCTACCTTCTCCTTCCACCCTCACATTCAGGCCTTGGCATGCCCAATCTATCTGTGCAAACACCCCCTTTGTAACTGACCACTTTTATTCTCACAACCCCCCTCTCGCAGCCGTCAGCATCACGGAAACATGGACCACACCACTTGACTTTCAATCCCCTGCTACTTTGAAAAACTGATTCTGCCATCATCCCTCTCACCTCCCTCTCTTCCGAATATGGTGGTGGAGTTGGCATGATGATGAACAAGTACCACATATTTGAATATCTTCCCCAACTAAACTTCTACCTCCTTCCTTTGAATTCACAAACACCCAACTTCTGCATCCCAACCCTTCTCACTTGTTTATCTTGTGACAGTCTCTCTTAACACCTTCCACTCATATCTAGACCTCTTCCTTCACTCCATTCCCAATGAGATCCCATTAATGGGGGACTTAACATCCCTAACATATCCACCCAAGAACTGGATCCTGGCTCCCTCCATTTGACACCTCCCTTACTTCAGCCCACAATGTATACACTCATTCCAAAGGCAACCCTATTTAACTGGTCCTCTCTCCTCTGCACTTTCAACATGTATTCCCTCAGTTGACTTCTCCCCATCTTACCAGTATATCATCCACTTTAGTATCATCATTCCCTTACGTTTATCCCCACTTGTATGTTCACTACGTGCAAGCATAATTCAAATCTGACTCAATGGTCTTCTAGTTAGCCCATGTTCTTTCACGTGTTCCACAAAAGACTTCCTATATTGAACAGGCCTGCTATGACTTCCACCATGCTCTCTGCTCCACCTTTGATCATCACCATCCCTCTCCTACATTCAACGTTTTCCTCCCTCAGCCCCAACTCCAAATCACTCCTCAAATCCAACTTCTTAAAACAGACATGCAACACCACCTATGTAAATGGTGTAAGTACTACAACCCCCATCTTCTCTGTGCATCCTAGAATGTCCTCCTCTCCATCATTACCCACCTCAAATCTTCCTGTTACACCAATCCAATTAATATTCTCCGCTCCTATCCTTGTAAGCTCTTCTCTGCTGTACAAGTCATGCTAGCCCGTCCTTTCCCCATGCTATCTTTTCTTCACTTTCTGCCAATGACTTTGCACAATATGTCTCATTTAAAATGATTACATCTAAAACACCCTACAACACACCTCTCCCTCTCTCCCCTGGCTTCCTTCTCCCCTGCCCCATCTCTAACCACCATATCCCACCTTGACTCCTTCCTCCCCATTTCCCCTTCTGAACTGGGAAGCAGGACTGCCCACCCTTCCTGTGCCCTCACAGATCCATTTGTCCAACAGATGGTTAGGGATCACACACCCATTACCAACTTCTTCCTATACATCCTCCAACTTATTTGTTTCCCCTGTGATCTTCCCCACCTGCATCAATGTTTTGACTGTCCTACCAACCATGAGGAAGCCATCAAAAGAACCCCAATAATCCTGAAAACTATAGGCCTCATCTCTCCTCACCTATTATTTAAAAATTCTCTAGCCCATTATAGTTAATAGAATCTCCCCCTACCTAGACAATAACAACATCCATAACCCACTCTAATCTGGCTACCGTAGCCCCCACTCCACCAAGACAGACCTCATGCACATCTCCAACTTTGGACTCCTGCAAATCATAACAAACTGTCCCATATCATTGACCAATCAGCAGTCTTTGATGCAGTGGATCACTCTTACCTCCTTCTTGCTCTTGCCAGCCTAGAACTAATCCAGGACACAGCTCTGAACTGCATTTCCTCCTACCCGTCCCACTGGTCATTCTCAATTTCATGGAACTCTGCCACGTCTGGCCCTACCTACTTAACAGCTGTCTGCCACTAAGGCTCCATCATCAATCTGCAACTTTTCATCCTGTATACCTCCACCCTCTATCAACTGGGCTCTCCTACAACCTCTTCATGGATGGCATGTAAATCTTCTTCTGATTCCCCGAATTCACTACTGATGTTCCTTCATGTTTCTCTACTTGTCTCGCTGTGATTTCTTACTGAATGGCACTTTGTTGCCTTTTTCTTAACTTCTTCAAGACAGGGTTGATCTACCTTGCTGCATCCTATGCTTTCACATTTTCATTGTGTTTTCACTTGAACATCCCTTTCCTCACCTACGGCACACAATCTTGGGGTTCCTTGTATAGTGAACTAACCTCCATCACTTTATCACTGCTACACTCCAGAGTGTTCAGAATTGACTTTCTTAGCCACAGACCCCCACCCCCATGTGTAACTCAAACAATCCCTAGTGCTTAGTCTCCTTGACTACTGTGCCCGTCTCCTTCTGGCCCTATCCCTCTTTTATTGTCACCCCTTGGAATAGTCTTTAAATGTGCCACCCATATTATCTACAATATCCTCCAATCTCCCACACCACATACGTACCAACTGGCTTTCCCTGAGAAGCCTATTACTCTACATATTTGAACTGTTTATTTTAAAATCTATCCATAGCCTCTCTCACCCCACTTAGCTGGCACAACCTCTTGCTACTCTTCTCCTCACACCCTCTGCTCCACCACCCTCTTATATCTCACAGTTCCTGCCTGACCTGTGCGTCCATTCACTTTCAGTGTTTTTCTCCTCCTTGCCATTGCTAGCTCTCACTAAACCCTCACATCATAAACTTCCCTACAATTCACTCTTTTGAATCTGACCTCAAAGTCTACCTTCTTACCCTGTAGTGTCCAATGTCTACTTACTCTTATGTTACACCTCCTCCCCTATACAGAATGACTTTTTAAATATCCTCATCATAAATAGCTGATCACCTTGCACAATCTTGTCCCCTGTCTCCTCTGTACCATGTACTCCTCATCATTCACTGGCTAGACGCTCATTGTCTAGCCTTCTATTGTACAGCACCTGATTCAGGAATGCCCTGACGATGATTATTGACTATATTGCCTATTTGGGTGAAACCTCTCATCTCAATAAATACAATAGATTCGCGCATGCATGTATGTCTGTAAGTATGTTTGCATGTATGTATATGCGAATAGGTATATACGCAATGTGATGTAAAGACATGTTGTACCACTCACCTCTACCATTTTGAGGGCCTCGATGCATGTGGATCTGCATAAAAACTGTGTTTTATGTTTTAATGGGATAGGCAGATACAAATCCTGAGGTGGTGATGCATGCAAGATAGAAATATCTGGCTAGTATGAGTGTTGAACTGTGTAAGGTATATCATGTGAGTTGTGTAATCTGATAAGAGATGAAGAGAGGAGATGATTAGTCACAGATGAGAGAGGGAATTGGGATTAGTGAAGACTTCAGGCATATTTGTGACAGTAACTAGAGAGAGTCACGTATCTGTTTTGTTCTGGATTACCTATTATTCTTCTGGGCATTGAAAAGGATCTGTGTGTCTAACCTTCAACTCTCCATCTCCAACACTTTGGCCATCCTTACCCCTATCATCAGGATCCGCATGAAGCCTGCCTCCAAGCTCAACACTTGGTATGATTCCAACGAGGCCTCTCTGAAACGCAAGTACAGAGCTGCTGAGCGGAACTGGCAAGCTTCGAGCACATGCTCTGACAAACTGGCCTGCCGCATGGTCCAAAGGCAATACAGACTTTCCATCTGCTTGAAGAAGATGGCTTATGCCCAAGCAGCATCTCTGGGGCCACCAACAACACGACTGAACTTTTCAGAATCTGCAAGGAACTTGCCAATCCTACTACAGTCTCCATTTCTCCTCTGCCTTCCCTGGCCCTCTACACTGCACTGGCCTGTCACTTCATTACTAAAACTCAGGACATCCTGTCCTCACTCTCCTAAACACCAGTGCCTTCATCCTCATCCGCTCTCAGGCCTCTATCTCACTCTCCACCTGTGGTATTCCTCAGGGCTTCATCTTCTCTCCTTGGCTTTTCAACATCTACCTTGCCCCTCTAGCCCATTTGATCTCTGCCTTCTCTCCTAACTTCCACTGTTATGAGGATGACACAGAGCTCTCCTTCAAGCTTCCCTCCTCTGTCACCTCTCTTTTTCTCTCACTCCTGACTGCCTGTCCGCTATTTATGTATGGTGCCCTGCTAATGATCTCTGCCTTAATGCCAGTAAGACTGATATCCTTCTCATTGGGATGCTTCTCATTGGGACACCAGCTCTTTCCTTCCCTCCTACACTATGGGTGCCCTCCATGGGCCCCCTCCCCTCACCCTCTTGTGAGGCAAATATCCTTGGTGTCATTTTCGACTCCTCTCTCTCCTTCTCTCCTCACATCACAGACCTTGCCAACAAGTCCCACTTTCAGCTGCGCCGCCTCAGAGGCATTTCCCCTTTCCTCACCTTCCCCCAGAAACTCACTGTCTCCAGAGCTGTGGTCCTCTCCAGGCTGGACTACCGCAACAGCCTCTTTTCAATCTGCCTAACTCCTCCCTTCGGCCCCTTCAACTAATCCAGAAAAGGACTGCAAGACTTATCCTTGGCCTCAAGCCCAGGGACTGCACCTCTGCAGCCCTAAAATATATCCACTGGTCCCTGGTTGCTGCAAGGAGCAAGTTCAAAACCCTCTGCATCATCCACAAGGCTTTCTGGGGCCTGGGACCCGCTACATCCAGATGTCTCTCCCTTAACACCTCCCTGCTAGAGCCCTTCGGTCTTCTAGATACAACTCACTCCATATCAGACGCTTCTCCTAGCAGAGAGTGGGGGTGGATCTCTCTCCTCTGCAGATGCCTCGCTCTGGAATGACCTCCCTGCCGCTCTCAGACTTGAGCCAGATCTCCTTAAGTTCCATAAGCTTCTTTCTAAAGAACCTCCTTTTCTATTCCTCCTTCCCTCTCCCCCTCTCCTGCTAATGTCCCTTTTGACTGGCTGCCTGGTTCCTTCAGATTCTCACTCGGCACCAGGCCCTCCTCGACCAGTCTACCCTGCACTTGGTCTCTCATGATCCCCCACCTAGGCTCCCTCCCCTGCACTAGCCTGGCTGTGCCTGCTTCCCTTGAACCTTTCCAGCCCTGTCTCTTGCACCTAGCACGTGGACCTTCTTCGTCTGCACTCTCTTTAATCCCATGGCACTTGCTATACCCACGGGCTGCCACCCTGACTAGCACTCCCTCCCCTCTGCCCCGCATTTCTTGTTACTGCACTTGCATCGCCAAATGTCACAAGGCCAAGTAGGACTGTTTTTGTTTTTCTTCATCCCTGTTTTTCTACCCCCGCCCGACTTGTTGCACCTTGAACACTTGTGTATAGGGTCATTATAAGTACCCAATAAAATAAAAATAAATGTTTGATCAGCTGACAATAAACAGATGGCTGTACAGCAAGGGGTTACTGCAGTTAATATAGGTAGAAGGACACCATATTAAGGATGGAGTTACATTGAGAGAGAGAGGCTGCAGAGAATTAGAAAGGGGGGGCATATATTAGGGAGGGAAAGGGGAGCCAGTCGGGGCCAGGGAGCAGCAACAGATTATTGTCCTGTGATATTTTCTTTGAAGAGTGCACTTTCACCCCTTTTATGAATGGCAGGACCGAGAGAACCAGTCTAATGTCTCACAGAGCGCTGCTCCATTTTGTCAGTGCATGGTTGGAGAAGACTTGCTTTCTGGTCTTTTACTTTCTGAAAATCTTGCCTTGCAGTAGTGTAATGTCTCGGCTTCTGTTGTTGCATTGGCCTCCAGTTATGCTACTTCTGTTGTTAAGATAAGAAGGAGCATTGGTGGTTAGGGCCTTGAAGGGGATTTAGGCACGTATGAAGGCAAATAGACCCAAGTGGATCAGTTGGCATAGTTCCCTCACAATAGGGGATATATTTTCCTGCTCTGTCCATCCTTTGATAAGCTGTCTGCAGTGTGTAGGATGCTCTTCAGAGCTGTGTGAGACAGCATGGAGGAGGATGTTGGCAGTGTCCTGTTGATTGATGAGTAGTCCTTGGATGACATTACTGAAGTCCACTTCAGAAATGCAAGCCTTGATTTTCTAGAGGAGTGGGATTTTTTTAATAGACAGTTTTACTCTTATGTGAATTCTGAAGGAGATGTCACAGTCAATACCAAGACACCCACCCATTTTAGTGCTCCTTCGGTGCAATATTTTGTCCTCCAACATTGTTGGAAGTACTAGTTGTACACCCTCAGACAATGACACCAAAAAATGTGTCAGAGCATTATAGTGACATGGCAATGCCATGAAATACATCCAACATATCCAAAAACTCTGAAAAATTAACATATCCATTACATCACTATTAAAATAATGCATTTTTCTATTGTACAACACATAAAACAAACGTTGGCCATCTTCTGTTCCAAACTTTCGTCTATGGAAATGGGCTTTAATGGTTGATATTATGATTTTAAAGATCAAAGGGGGTCTAAAGTGAGAGATGATTTGTATTTATTTTCATTAGTTGTTTTGGTGATTTGCACAGAGGTAAAGAGGTAGTTGATGAATGGTGATGGAAGAGTAAGAGTAGAGGGTTTTGTGATGAGTTATACGATTTCAGGGAGACCAAAAATTACATATTCATGTGTTACATGGGGCGTAGGCTCTTAAGTTCATAAATTTAATGTGCAAATGTGCTGCAGGTCACAATAGGTTCACGATATCGGCGGAAGAGCTGTAGGGCTCACAAGGGAAGACTGGTGCCCCAGAAAAGGAATTCCTGCTCGGTACCGGAAATAAAGCTTCTTTTGTTGATGGCTGCAGCCGGCACCGTAAAGAGTGTAGGAGTGGCCCTGTTCTCTGCCATGTAGAAGATCATGTTAGGTGTTCAGGTTTGGGTCAGTGGAACTCAGATAGGCCTATAAGCTTCAAGGCTCCAAGATCAATTCTCAGTCTGGGCCTCCTACAAAGTAAGCTACCTTGCAAAATAAACCTTTGTTTAAACTTTATAAAGTTGACTAGTCCAGAATGTCTGCTTTTTTGTATAACTTAACTGTTAGTCCCATGATGCAAAACATCAATCTGCACTTATGTCTTTGTTATACAATTACCATCAAGCGGTAATTTGATCATACATAATCTTCTGTGGTTTCTCTCAGTCTTGAAAATGTCACATCTCATACCACCGTTTCCATACGTCTCAAGTTGTCCCATGTCATGTGTGAAATAACCATTGCTGGCTTTTGGGCCCAAATCATATTGCATTCTGGTTATTTGAAGTTCTACATTCATAATGTGAACAAGAATGCAGAATGACATCCTCTTAAAAACCGACCGCCCAAAACATGATTTGAGAGCTGTTTCTGCATATTTTGGATAAACAAGGTTGTGAACATAGAAGTTATATTAGGTGAGCAAAATGGGCAGTATCTTGTGTGCATTATGACATCTAGTGGGCTTTAGAATTTCCACACTCAGCCATGACTTTATATCCAGATTATTGATTTGTGGCAAAAGATAAAACACAAACTTTTGCCAAACAAGTGGCTTCATTGCATTCCGGCAGGGGCACATACATGCATAGCTCTAGAGATCTTCAGTGCAACCTCAATGTACATGTTTAAAATATGGTATATCCATCTCTGCTTGTTGTTCTTATGACTTTGTGATAAAATGAGAATAACTGAGTTGGTTAATGGTAACATCTGCTATTAACAGTGCATAAAGCTACTTGGCTGTTACCCTGCGGTAGGTATATTTACTTCCTGCCCAGGTATTCTCTAGACCCTAGGTTGGAACCCAGAGGAGATGGCCGCCCTCCTTTATCCACATGTTTGGGAAATTCAGAGTCCCACGAGAAGTGGTCTTTCTGTTATTTTCCTCTCCCTCGCCTACTCTGCTCCTGCCAGGAGGATTACTTCTTTAACTTGGTGACATGCGAGTCTCCATTGAAGCAGCATTGTCTTGCTCTAGGTTAAGAACCATCTCAACTAGTTAGCAGGGGAGAGGCAATTCCTCTCCCCTACTAACTGCATCACATTGGCCAGAGTCCTGATCCTTTCTAGACTAGACTATTGCAATGTCCTTCTGCTAGGCACTTCCAGCACCAATCTAAAAACACTCCAATTGATACAAAATAAAGCCCTATGGGCTGCCCTAGGAATTAGAAAATCCGATCACATCTCCAAAAGCAGAAGAGATCACCATTGGTTGCCCATAGCAGCCAGAATCATTTTCAAAACACTATGCATTACGTTTAAATGTAATCAAAACAAAGGTCCATCCTACCTCAACAAAGCTCTAGCAAAAAAATAAGTCACCAGATCTCTAAGATCCAACAACCTACTACTTCTTGCCACACCTCGCTTCAGAAAATCTAGAGCGGGTGGCAGTAGCTTACAATGCCTAGCTCCAAAACACTGGAACTCCCTCCCACTCAGCATTAAAAAAAGAGGAATCCCTCATGGGCTTAGAAAAAAACCACTCAAAACTTGGCTATTCAACCAATACGAATAATGCCACTACATCAGCACCTGTAAACACTCTGTGTCGTTTTTATTATTCATGGTATGTAAATACTTTATTATGACTGACTAATTTCTTTGCAAATGTTTTCCACTGAATTATATAATAACAAGTTGTCTGTAACCTCGCTGTGATACCCAAGGGTCGGGCCGTGTAACAAATGTGATAAATAAATAAACTTCATTTTGCCTGCGTGTTATCAAGTTCCGCTCTGACGCTGTTTATTTGTCTTATCCAAAAATAAGATTGATAATGTTGATGCATCCAAGTCTTCTGTCAATAGATATGTTATTTCTGCTGCCTGCAATTCAGGAACCATGTAGGTGTGAGCTGAAAACTAGACGAGAATGTGAAATCCATTAATTATACTTCTGTTTATTTTTATTTGAATTGTAGTTTTATATATCTCTTTTCACAATGGTTGTGGTGACAACAACCCCACTAATTCTATATAATAAAGGAAGTGCTGAAGAGAAATCTTCCCTTTCCGCAGACTTCGCGCAGTCCATGACTGGGCCAGTTAAATCGTCTCATGCAGGATTCCGGACTCAATCATGCACCACCTTTATGCAGCAGCTTGCCTCATCATCCATGAGAAGACATGTAACCACATCACATCACATCAATCCTCTGTAAATTGCAATAGCTAATGCTACAATCCCAGGTCATCTTTAAGTCAAACTGTATCCTCTACAAGATAACGACAACCAATGGACCATAGTATCGGGCAAAGAAAACCAAATTCTTAGTAGACAATACATTGCAGTATGTAGTGCCATTGCCACGCTGCAAACCGCAAAAGCGTAGGAACGTTAAAACCAAGAAACAGGCTTTTCATGGCAGGCACTCGTTATCAGGAACCACCTAGCCAATCACATTAATTATAATTAATCAATTAATAAGCCCTGACACTTCTACAATTTCAAAAGGGAAAGAAAACATCACTTTTTGATGAATACCTCACCATACACTAACTTACAGCCCTCCACATTCAACCATCACACTTCCATTTAGGAATTCGCTCCTTCCCATTCTCCCCCAGATGTAACTCATCCCCCCCGACATGTAGCTTCTCCCTGTCGTTGCACACGGGTCTGGAGCTTGCCAGCTCTATTCACACCTTATTAATGTCCATACATACATGCATGCATGCAGGCATACATACCTATAAAGGTGTATGCTTTATTCTCAGTATGGAATTCACAGCTCATGATGAAATCCGGTGACAGTGTGCAACTGTCACCATGACACTGGAGAAGATGATGAAGTTGTTGATTAATGTATTTATTCTTTAAAATCTGAACCTAGCTCGAGAGCAATATGGTGTTGTACGGGGTGTGGGTAGCAAGTATTTGGGCTGGAGTCTTTTAGTGGTCTGTGCGTAGGTCTGTGGGTGTCAAAAATACAGTGGTTACCTACACTTAATCTCTGGTTCATCAGGTATATCAAGGGAAATATGTAACAGGGTGAACCAGTAGATGGAGAATGACAGGATTATCTAACACAACTTCTTATAATACAATTGTATTTATCAAATACAAAAATATATAAATGTGTATGTCATTACCAATCCTAATGCATGCAATACATCCAAATATCATAATATCGAATACAAAAACAAATACTACAATTTTCTCCATTATTCATTCATACTTATGCTTTTACACCAACTACAACAATGGCTCTCTACTTTGCTGTGTACGTAAACCTTTTTGTTACACCATATTCCATAAATATAGTTTTACAAAGTATTTTGACGCTATCCTTGATGCAGGTGTCACTAGCTGTTCATTATAATTTTGAGTAGTTCGTTTTGTCGGCACGTGTTTCAGTCATGGATTTGAGTACTACTGCTGTAGCCCTTCTGTTTTAAAGACCTTCCTCAGGACATGAAGCAGAAATCTCGTTGAATCTTGCCTTATATGGACCGGAGTGAGCCACACCATCTCCATATATGAACTTTGGAGATGCTGAAAGGTGAAACGGAATCAATCCTTCACTGTGACCTAGATATAATATCTTCAATCTGGTCCTGCAATTGTGTATCAGGTAGCAATTTGTGTTATGTCTCACAATCTTGCTGTAAGACGATGTATTCCCAGAATTTAAACAACAGATATGTTCTCTCTCCTGTCTGTTCTTGCCCTCTCAGAGCCAATGGTTATTCCCATTCCAGTATCATGGCTGACATGGGATTTCACGTGATATTACAGACTAAATCTGCGAATATAGCAAGGAGACATCCGGCGTCTTAGTAGGTTGCGTAAATTAATGTATTCCGCCGAACTACCCTCCTTGCTCGGCGTTGTTATGATGCGCATGCGGTTATGTGGGTCCATTGGGATTACTCCCTGGACAGGTGTTGTTGAAAAAGCCACGTTTTGCGAGATTTGTACAATTGGAGAATTGTGGGGATATTCCGAGATGATACGTAGATCAAGTTACAGAGAGTGGATGCGTGACAAAAGAAAGATTGCTAGCGGGTCCTTTAATTGTGAACTTTAAATTTAACTTCAACTTTAAAACATTCATATAGCGCATCCATGGACGCAGACATAACTAAAACATAAAACATGCGCTAGGAGCCTTGTCTAACAAAGAAGAGAGAGCTCAGACCGAGCATGATAGGAGATTAAGTAAACAGGCAGGTTTTCAATTTTTTTTTAAAACATGTTAAAGACAATTGGCCACGGAGATCCGAAGGAAGCAAATTCCAGGCTTTGGGGGCTGAAATGGAGAATGCTGCATTTTCCCATCTTCTTAGTCTTGCTCCTAGGTATGGTCAAATAGTTTTGAGTATTTGACCTCAAGGAACAGTTGTTTGCTTTATTTGAAATGAGGCCTTGTAAATACCTAGGCATTAATCTGAGTCTACATTTCAAGGTTATCGTCAATGGACGATAATGATCCGGTAGGCTACCGGGAGCCAGTGCAAAGACCTTCTTGCCACTGATACATGATCACATACATGAGATAGTCCGACTACTACTCTTATGGCACCATTCTGTGCCACTTGAAGCCCATTAATGGTGGTTTTGTTGACCCCCCACCAAAAGGCTGCCACAGTTGTGACTGAAGCCGGTTAGTCGATTTGCTCTGTGAGGAGTGTGCGCCACCAGATATGTGGATCTTAGCTGCGGATACGCTGGTGTGCTACTTGTGACTGCTTTGTAGGACTGCTTAAAGTTGCTCTGGTGGAGAAAATGATACCACACTTTCCAAGGCGGACATTAAAACCAATGAAAAAAAGTCAACAACAAAACGGCTGCCATGGAAGGGACGAAGGAACTACATATAGTTGCTTCTCCCTTTCCATGGCGCCCACTCTGGGATGCCGCGGTGGAGAAGCAGAAGCTTCAAAGCCTTTCAGCGAAGTAAGGCCGGGGCGAGGGCCAATGAGCTCTGACCCTTGCAGGTACTAATTATGTTTTAAGCCTAGTTTAGGATGTGAACCATATCTAATGTCGCTAGTATGTCTACAGGAACCGGCATGATATGGTAAGTTTCGTCTTGATTTACTTCCCTTGGTTACTGTAAAGACTAAGGGGCACTCGAGTGGCACTGATAAATGCACGGCGTGCACTTTAAATGGTGAATCAATTTCACATTTCTTGTTCCATTGTAGCCTTTATTCTGATTTAATGAAGATATTTCCTATGCCTTTTATTGTAAGCAATAAGTTTCCAGGCACAAGAGAAGCACTAGTTTTCTTTCATAGATGAAATAAAAATGGGGTGATTATAGCAACCACAACGTTTTTTTTTTTTAACATGGCCTGTTATTGCTGCACGGAAAACGTGAATTGTACTGTATAATGTTTTTTTATTTATTTGGATTGGTAATTATCTGTTTCTTCTTTTACATCAGAAACATTTTACTCTTTTTATGGGATGTTTCTTTTTAAATGTACCCATGTATTGCTTTTATGAGTTGTTTATCCGAATAGAGCTACTTTTGAATTTGAACTTGAAAATAATTGGTTTCCATCTTCTCAGAAATGTGAAACTGTACAACAAAAGAGACACATGGAATTTCAATCAGCAGAAGGAAAAACGAGCATATTGTGTTGTATCTCGTGTTGCACTTCAGCAATATAAGTCATTAACTTGAGAAACAAAACATGTTTTGTTTGACCAGTCGTTCAACCTACTTGTGCACTGTTGTCTTTTTTGCAGCCTAATTTGGAAGTATTTCACGCCACATACTAGTGTTGGCTTCTGACCTCTGATACAATTCATTCATGATTGGAGTGAACTCTCATATCCCTTCATGGTCTGCTTTATGATAAAACAAACAATTCACTCGTACTTGTGGCAATCTGATGTTCCAAAGTCCGGGCAAAGTCATTTTGTACTGCAAAAATGACTATGCACTGACTTTGCCCGGCAAAAATACACTTTGCACGGCTCCATGAATCAGGGTTTGTGTCGGCTGTGCAAAGTCACTTTTCAGCAGTGCAAATTCACTTTGAACCGGGCAACTATTCCATGAGTCGGGCCCATGGTCTCTCCAGTCTGTTCTCCACCGCGAAAGTCTCTGCCATTCCAAATTAGCAGTATTTCAATGAGCTGCCCATCGAGCCGACTGTTGTAATAAGTCATGGAGACGCACGCTGTAAAAGTGGTCCATTAAGTGCTGTGTTTTGATTTAAAAGAACTCCTTGCATGCTAACCACATGGCAGATCCCGCACGGGGGTTAGGCGTTTTGCCTGATCCCATTACAGCCGTCTCCAGTCCCTCAGGCAGCTCACGCTGGCTCCTGGCTCTATTAACGGAGCATGCGAGGCTGAGGTATTGTTTCTGTGTGTCTTGGACCTCGTGGCGTAGTTCTGCTATGCGTGGGCTTTCATGGAACCCAATAGTGGTAAGAAAAAGCAGACAGACCTTGATCGTGGGTAAAAACCAAAACAATGTCAGAAGAAAGATTTAGGGCCGGATTCATGGAATTCTTTACACGGTTCAAAGTGACTTTGCACTGCTGAAAAGTGACTTTGCACTGCCGACACACCTGATTCATAGATCTGTGCAAAGTGTATTTTTGCAGTGCAAAGTCCGTGCAAACTCACTTTGTACTGCAAAAATGATTTTGTACTAACTTTGGGCTGACTTTGCACTGCAGAAATACACTTTGCACCGTTCCATGAATCAGGGTTTGTGTCGGCAGTGCAAAGTCACTTTGAACAGTGCAAAACATTCCATGAATCGGGCCCTTAGGTTTTTGATGCTGTACATTGAATTATTTACTAGCTTGAAACACTGATTTGAACAATGGACTGTTTATAGTAGCTTTGTCTTTTCAATACAGTGTAAAAAAAAGGACAATGCGCAGCTTGCCAAGAAAATCAAACCCAAGTAAGAGGAAAGGGTGCGCATGACTGCTGTAAAGTAACCTGAGAAGTATTGTGCACGCATACGTTTCACAAATTCACCATCGTGAAGTTTGGAGTCATTGCCTTGCCGCCAGACGATAAAATGATGAAGACTTTAGGAAGGGATTTGGCTGTCAGTGAGTGAGTGAGTGAGTGAGTGAGTGAGTGAGTGAGTGAGTGAGTGAGTCGTTGGATTGTTACTAGCAAATACACGGTCACAAAAGCCAAACATGGTATGGTGTTCAAAGATGGAGTGCCTAAAGCGGCGGGGGAGTTGAGGGGTTGTGGGAAACTCTCCATCCAAGGAGCAAACACATCCTGGAGACATACATTCACAGCTCATTGTTTCAACTCCCCCCTTACCTTGGGAAATAAAACGTTGATACTAGCAAAACAGGCCTTTAAAAATCATTGTCTCGATCGTTTCTCAAGAATACATATTGGCGCTATAAACAAACAATTGTGAGCAACCCCACATAACAAGAGTATTTGTAGAGCGCACGTTCAACCTCAGAGGGGTATCTTGGTGCTGTTGGCAGATAACAGATGTGTGTTACTCAACTCAATGGTACTCATTTTATGACAATGGAAGGATGAAGGGCTAAGTGGACCTGTGTCCATGAGGTCCTGTAGTGGATGCATTAGTCCACTGAGCCACAGACCCGGCTCATAGCTCTGCATGGAGGCCACGATCATTTGTTTTTCCATACATGTAATTATAATTGGTGATTTATAACGCGCCTAATACACAGAGGTTTCTAAGCGCGGACCCAGGAATAGAACCTGCATTGCTCCGTGTCGTCTTGCAGCAAGCACATTGCCCCTGAGCTATCCGCCTGATACTATGTCATATTTATTGGACTCAAAAATGTGTCTAAACTGATCAGAAGCATCAGATTGACAGCATTGCACTGAGAACTGATAAAGTATGCCTGCCTTGAGCTTGGAAAAAACACAAGAAACTGCCAAGAATTAAACTTTTGCTTTCTAAAACTATTACCTCTCAAATATGTTGTGTGATGAGGTTGGCTTTTTAGGGTGGTGACATTACAATAAGCACTTAAGTCAGGATTCTGCAACCTTTGGCTCCATAGATGTTTTGGACTACAACTCCATAATACCTAACCGGTATATTTAATTCTATGTTTATTGGGAGTCATAGTCAGAAATATCTGGAGAGAAACATGTTGGGGATCCCAAACTTAGGTCAATTTTACATCATACATGAGGCATGCAGAATTGATGTCATTATGACTTACCCCTCTTACTCCTCATAGTCTTCATCTCATGAGAGAGAGAGTCATGTCCGGGAAACAGGCAGCCAATGGTCTTGCCCCTCTCTGCCATCATTATAAAGAACGTTGCAATCACCCATTATCCTTTCTGTCGGTTTCCCCTGATCCAGAGGTCAAGATGGTGGTTAGTTGCTACTCTGTGCCTAGCTAAGTTGCATTCAGGCAGCGTTTGTTGTCTATAGTCTAATCGTGCTCTCGTTGGAAGATTGCGGTGATGCCGTGATTCCCATGTCTTTGGTAGAGAGATTTAGTAGGATTCGAAAATCATCCCATATATTTGGAAAATGCGGGTGAACAACCATGTGTGGTCTGGCACGGATTTGACTTATTTATTAAAAGCCACAGTGAAGGGGCTTTCCTCGGGGTACACCACTGGTCAACTGGCACATTGGTGAAGTGAAAAACCATACATTGTAATGTGGCAAGTGCAGACGCAGGGGCCCTCATGGATTCAGCTGAGCACTATGGCATTGGGGCCCCTGGTATCAATGAGTCTTTGAATGAGTTGTGAGTGGTTCACGCTATCAAAAGTGAAGACGTGTAGGTTAAGGGTTAGGGCAACAGGCATATTCTTATGCGGTGAGATAGGGCATACTACGGTCATGTTGAGAAGACGTGTTTAAGTGCTTCCTCAAGGTCACAAACCAGATTTTTTTTCATGAGCAGTTTTTGACTCTCACAATATGACATGACTTGGGTGACTGTAATGTTCTCACGTATTTTTGAAAGAAAAATAATGTTTACAGTAGGGTGGCATTTGCCCGTTATAGTATGATCTGCAATAGATGTTTTCAGGCAGGGGGGTATTCATGGCAGTCTTGAGACCAGGGGCACACTAAAACTGGAAAGTAAACGTGTATCATTAATGATAGTCTCAGCTGGAGTGCACATGGCTTTGTTCAAAGGGAGACAGGGCAAGGGTGGCCTTGCTTTGAGAATGCCTAGAGTTTTCTGGTTAGGGTGAAGGGGCCGGCAGATGTGTTGACTATGGGCCTCATTACACGGTAGGCGGTGGACCAAGGTGCTATTAGCACCTTGGTCCATGCCGGTAAAATACCGGCACCGCCTTGGAGGAAAGGGGAATTACCGCCCTATTCCAAGGTTGGCGGGGCGGTAATTCCCCCTTCCCCCATTGCCCTTCCCCATTCCCATTTTGCCCCATAGGGCATAATGGGAATGGGGAAGGTGCGAATTACGGTACCACAAATTGCGGTACCGTAATTAGCACCCTGGTCCCTTTGCGGGTGGTTTTTAACGCCTGCTAAAAAGCAGGCGTTAAAGTACCAACCCGCAAAGGGACCTCGTAGTAAGGCGGTAAGGGTTATTGGTCACCGGTATCATTACCGGTGACCATTAACCCTTACCGCCTTCCGTGTAATGAGGCCCTATGTGTCTATGGTACATCCCCAGTGATGCTGGCACACATGGTTCCACATTGCTGTGCTGCCTAAGACAGGACGCTGTTGCCCCTTCCCTTGTGCCCCAACTTAACCCATTTCCCACAGCCATCCACTGTGCAGAAACTACAGGCTTCTTTACCATGGGAAGAAGAAGCGCCTCCATTGTAATACCTCATCCACAGAGACATGCGGTTGAAAATCAACCACTTTGACTTTGAAACACCAGACACCAAAGGAAGCCAGCATGTCCTTAACGTTACCTTTAAATCCAACTAACCATGGAATATTAAAAGCTGTACAGCATCTGCATCGCCTGACAACGCACAGGCCCTTGACATTGTGGTCAGGCTGAGCTCGAGCAGGGAGAACCTCACTCGGGGATGCACTGTGACAACTAACCTGCTTGGTGGGCTCCTCAAAAGGTTGTAGACCAGAGCAAACATTAGGCAGCAGCTGCCACTCACAGGGTGTTAGAATGCCCTCACTGCTATGAGTGCTAATGTAATCTATAATGGTGTTGTAGTGCTCACATAGCATGTTTAGCATGTGCAAAGCAGGGTGCCAACAGGGGGCCACACACTGCTTTTCAAGTTGTTTAGTGGCAACCTTTGTCAAACATGAACTTTGCTTAGCAGAATGTTGGCATTGGAAGCAGAGCTGGTATTAGAGCTGGTATTCTGAGCCGCAGAGGCAATTCCTTTGACAAGCTACAACTAATGACAACTGATGATAAAGCATGTGACCCCAAGTGGAAAGATGTGCTAAACAGGAATATGCAATGCCCTTCAAATATTTAAGGCAGCACAAACATTTCATCCATTATCTGCTGCAATGCATACCAAATGCAGACTACAAGGCCTACTTCCATGTGCCTCCAACCCCTCCTGGTTCTAGCAAATGTCAATATCCCTCTGGCTTCTACCATGAAACCTGCGCATGCACAAGGGTTTGTTTGGTACCAGATTATACGCACCTGCGGCCTTCTTTAATTACTTTGGTCCCCTCTTGGCTGTTGGATGAAAGACAGGCCACCCAGTTAGACAATGATCTGACCACTGATCAGTTATAGGTGAAAGGATTGAATGAAAAGGATCGAATGACAAAAGGTTCGAGTCAAAAGGACCGAAAAAAGGGTCAATTTTTTTTATTTTTTTGGGGGGTCCCCCCAAAAAAACCCGTTTTTGGTGTAAAAACCACTATTTTTTACCTATACGGAAGCCAAAAAAATATACTTTTTAAAAAAGGCATTCGACTTTTTTTTTGGTCCTTTTGACTCAAACCTTTTGTCATTCGATCCTTTTCATTCTATCCTTTGATTGGACACCCCACTGATCCATATATCCATGTTGTAGTGCAATGTTTGCACCAAAGACTGCTCTTGTTCCCGCCCCACTGTATTCATAACCTCAACGTCCAATTCTGTTAATACGCCAAAAGAAAAAAGGCATTCACTGGGACGTTTCCCATAAAGCTCCAGAATTCCGATGAGTAAGGGAAGCAATCTATTGGCAAACTTATAGTTAGGTTAGAATCCATACAGTGCTGTCTATTATAGGACTTGGGATGTTTCTGGTCATGTTCAAACATGTTCATAACACTGCCCTAATGCAGCACTGCTATGTGCTGCTGGGTGCATGGGGTAGAACGTGGTGTACTACTCCCAATGCCAGGCACTGGTGCAGCTGAAGTATTTTCAGATTTAATTGTGTAGAGTGGTTGAGGTGTCTGATGGTACAGGTTGGTGTGCACCTCAGATTCTTAGACTTTCTCCCATTTCTGTGCATGACGGTGCTGGAAATTGGGCCAAATAAATGTGGTACCCTTGTTTGACCTTTCTTTTCCATGGCACACTGTTGTTTGGCAGAGTGTGCATGTGGCTAGATTATAGGAGTGAGTATTTTCTGTGAAGTACTACCACACCTTTGACTTTCAAATTGAGCTGCCAACACACAGACTCGATTCATGAGGGTATGATGGCCCTCAAGCTGATGGTGCTGGTAGTTTCTGGATGCCACTTAATGATGTGCTTTCAGATCTGCAAAGGAACGTCTGCTTCTCAGGCTGCACAAAGTTTGAGGGGCAAGCATCAAGTAATATTACAGCCTTTGCATCTATGGTGATGTCATTCCCCTCTTCCACCTCTGTATCACTGCTTTCTAACAGCAATGCTTTCTCCTGCACGGGCTGTGATGGAGAATAATCATTGCATTGATACCCATCATCATTACTGTCTGGATCAGTGGAGGTGGGGGTGGATATAGCAACATGGGATCCGTATGTTCAAGTGCTTTGATTGTCATTCTTCCCTGATCTATGTTAGTTAAGACTTGCACACCTCCCCCTCCTGTTGCTGAGATGCTGGGAAAAAACTGAAAGTACAGCCTCCTCTGTCAGCCTAGGTAGATGTTCATTATTGTGGTGAAATTGCTGTGCGTGTTCTCATAATGGTACGTGTACTAGGAGTGACTTGTGAGAGGCCGAGTGGAATATGAGCTAGATGATTTTCTCAATTGACCACATACATTACTGCCCTCCTAAGTGAACACAGCAAGTAATTCTGCAGTAGTGAAAATGTCATGAGCACCACATCTCCTCCTGCCTTTCAAACGTCTCGGTGCAGACATGGAGATACAAATGATTTCCAGTTGTGTGTCACACCCAACCTCCTTGAATCTCTGCTCCCCTCTCCCAGCAGAATCAGGCAAGCGTGACTCTTCCACAACCTGCCCACAGAGCTTCCCAGCTTCTCCTGCCCCTCCTTCCAGTTGTCACCTGATGGCACATGCCGTATTCACCTTCGTCAAGAGATTGATGCTGACTGCTGTGTCACCTGCCTCCCTGAATAGCTGCTTCCATAACCTGCAGTCAGAGATTTGCAGCTCATCCTGCTGCTCTTGGCAGTCATCACCTGATAGCATGTGTCTCATCCACTCACCTGTAGAGATAGACACTGGCTGGTGTGGCTCTCACCTCTAAGCTGTTGCCTCCCAGCAAAATCAGGGGAGCATGACTCTCCCTTGAGCTGCCCCAGGGATTCCCAGATACTCCTCCTGCTTTTCCACCCAGTAATCACTGGTTGACAGTTGTCTTCTCCTCTCACATCATGAGACAGACAGTGGCAATTTGCCCTCCTCCCTTATTCTCAGCTGCCTCAAGATACCTACAGGCAGGGATTCCCAGCTCCTCCACCAAGGTGTTACTGGAGGGAAAGTTAATTATCTACCCATATCAAGCAATGGACACTGACTATTTTGACACCGTTCTCGAAACCCACCTCTCTGAATCGCTGTTGCTCCCTCCCAGCAAAACCAGATGAATGTGGTATTAGGATAGCCTCAGACAGGAAGCACCAGGAAACACAGGCACAAAAAGGAGACTTTGGGCCTCATTACGAGGTTGGAGGTAGTCATGGCGCTGTTAGTGCCATTCTACTTCCAATACCAGTACCGAGTCCGCCCTCGTTCAATGGGGACTTACCGGTCTAGTCCGACCTTTGCGGGACCAGTAAGTCCCCACTGAAAAAGCCATTCCCCATTCCCATTTGAGCCCCCATAGGGCTCAATGGGAAGGGGGAAGGCGCTAATAACGTTACCGCAATTTGCGGTACCGTTATTAGCTCGAAAGTCCCTTAACAGGCCCCGTTTAAGGGACCTGCTAAGGGACCTCGGAATAGGGTGCAAAGGGATTACCGGCACCAGTGTCCGTAACGGTGCCCGGTATCCCTTTGCGCCCACCTCGTAAAGAGGCCCATTATTTTTGGAATTAAAGCTGCAGGAAGATGATAGGCTCAGACAGGTAAGTGTCACTAAATAAACTGGTGAACAATCCCCAGCACACACACTCTCCAAGCCAGCTTCTAACCAACTGTCCTAAATATGACATGTAGCAGCTCACTTCAGTGCATTTCAGGCTTTGAACACTCATTACTGCATGCATGCGGGCAGGGAAGATAGGGAAGATAACACAATACAACATAATGCGTGACTCTCCCACAAGCTTCCCTGAGGGGTTTTTATCTCCTCCTTTTGCTCCTGACAGATGCCACCTGATGGTACTTACCTCGTCCAGTCATTTCAACAGACAGACACTGACTGGTGTATCATCCATCTCTCAAAATCTCTGGAGATGGCACTTGTTGTTTTTCACCTACTCCAATTCAGTGAAAGAGTAAAAAAAAAAGTGTTGTGTATATAAAACCAACTCTAAGGGCCTCATTACATGAACGGCGGTAAGGGTTAATGGTCACCGTTAATGGTACCAGTGACCGTTAACCCTTACCGCCTTACTACGAGGTCCCCATTTGCGGTTTGGAGACTTTAACGCCTGCTTTTGCAGGCGTTAAAAACCAACCCGCAAAGCGACCAGGGAGCTAATTACGGTACCGCAATTTGCGGTGCCATAATTAGCACCTTCCCCATTCCCATTATGCCCTATGGGGCAAAAATGGGAATGGGGAACGGCAATGGGGGAAGGGGGAATTACCGCCCACCAACCTTGGAATAGGGCGGTAATTCCCCTTTCCTCCAAGGCGGTGCCGGTATTTTACCAGCATGGACCAAGGTGCTGGTCACTGCCTCACCTTACCCATCCTCCTACCACTGCTCCTAATATCCCTACACTTCCCTAAACATCCTACGCCTCACTCCAGAAACAACCTCCTTCTCTGAAAGCTGCCTCAGACTAAATGGAAGGTTCAGCTTGATGTGCCCCTTTTAAACCATGTGGGCAAACTTTAGATCAACTTTTCAAAGTCTATGCCCAAGGTTAGTCCTTGATGAATCACCAGAAATGCAGGCGGCTCAGGTTAATTGAGGGGATATTTGTCCATGCCTACTCTATGCTCATTCCTATGCAAACGCCTGCCTAAAATGCATCCATGGTGTGAGTATGCCAAATCAGATGAAAGTTGTTGAATGGCGACTATCTACAGCAATTTTGCTAAACTTGAATACTCTGCATACAATTGGCAATGGTTGGCTGTGTCCTTATTTTTCCAGAAAGCTCCAGAACTACAGACATTTGAAATGAACACACAAAATACGAAATCATGAATGCCAACACATATTGTTTAAGAAAGCTAAGCCAGCATGTTCAAAATGGCCGAATAAGGAATGGTTAACTAATCCCAAATTGCTTGTAAAAAAAAAAAATAGCATTGCCAGGAATAAGAAAATAAACAACTCATTTAACAATCAAACACTGTTCTTCTGTGGTTTTACTATATTTAAAAAAACGTAAACATTCTCTTGGTGAAGCTTCTATTGATAGCAGTATACAAAGGTGTGAATGGTCACACAACATACGCTTTCTCGGTCAAGGAATCCATTTGTTGGAACAGAAATAAGAGAGTTTCTGGTGATTTATGGCAGAACCTGCAATGTCCTACGTCTCACCTGGCTCCTGACACGCAGAAAAAACCTCTCCATGGGACAAAAATGAAAGACCCTAATATTTCTGTTTGACACAGAACAATACTTGGTTTTACAAGCACATGTGGAAGTAAATGGAGAAAGCCTGTAGCTGGAAATGCAGGTTCTCTTGATGGTTTAGCCCAATACATGAATTGATTGAACCAGTCCAGTGGCCTACTTTTTCTTGGATTACTGCATTATAATTTATACATGGCAAAAAAACAAGCAGATATTAAAATTGCAATGGATAAAAAAGACAAAGAACCTACAATCCGCTCCTCACTTGAACCACAAGATCACAAACCACACAAGGTTCAGACTAATCTTTGAAACCATCATTTCAAACAATCCAATCGTCAGTAACCCACACAATGGCGACAAATATTTTTTTTGAAATATTATGTGTTCCCCAATGACAGAAAGACCTTCCCATACATTCTAGGAGTTTGTAATTTACTGATCTAACTCTGCTTTAAGAATAGTTGGGGTAAGTGCTGAATGGGGGCCGGGAACAATAAAGAATGCATCTCATTTCAGAATTTTCCATGTATTCCTCTGATATCACCACTGTATATTCAACTTAATCACCCATGTTAAGATGGTTCAATGTGAGTTCATCACTTATGAAATCATTGAACATCAATTTAACGAAAAACCAACTATTGCATAGCATATATCACAAAATGCTTATATGCGCACATATATAAATACTATTAATCTGCTGTACAATGGTTTTTCGAGACGTAGCAGGGTTTTTCATCGACGCCTTACCTTTGCTGGTAGACTTGCTGAAGTAAAAGTGAAAGTGAAAGTGTTTTCCCCATCGCGTCATTCTTCCGAAATCTTGCTAGATTATGGCATAGCCAAATTGACCTGTGTAAACCCGTCGTGTACATACTGACGAAACTGAAGTGTGAAGGAAGGGGGGGGGGATAACCCCACAAACCTCAATCCCCTTGACTTCTGCACCGCTAATTCCTGGCATCAGATGACAAGTGCACAAACAGAACATGAGTAAGGGCCGATGAAAACGTGATGCGACAAATTTGCAATGGGCAAATTCGCAGAAATGGTCTTTGTGACAAAAAATAGAACACTTTCTCCCATTACTGATTAGACAGGGCCTGCTGTCCAATATGTTGTCCCATCACAGGGAAGACTTGATATCCAGGTTTGCTATGGAAGCATAGCTCCTCTCTGCCCTTCTTTCCCACAACAAGACCAAGCTTGATGCCACTATAGAATAATAAGGCATCATGTGCCCAAAAACACAATTCCAGTAGGTCAAAACGTCACCACATCGGTTTGATTTCAATAGCTCCCCAAACCCCTGCTATCAAAGGTGTCCTGAGTGACCACATGGTGACATGTGGAAAGGTTTATCAATCACTAAAATGTAAGCAAATGTTAAACCTACAGTGTGTACAAGAGTCATTTTATTCAGATGATTCTGTTGAAACCAACCATCACCTACCTTCACGGCCCCCAGGAAAAATCCGTCCCTTTGGTGACATTGCCAAATGTATTATTGACTTGGTCTGGGGCCTTAAAAATGTCTTTAAAGTTTTTAAAGTTATATTTTTCTCGTTTTTTGTTTAAACTGTATCCATTGTCATACAGAATCAATTAACAGGGAAAACATGCAAATGTTGAAAACATCATTAAACCATCACACCCACAATAGCAAGTCATTTCTAAACTATATCCAAGGCAAACCCTCAAAATAGAAAACGTTCAACAACAATGAAAAGCAAGCATCCCATAATAAAACAGCCAACCGTCACAAAACTACAAAAAAAACACACACACCCACCCAACATCCCTACAAAAACCACCCCAATTTCCCATTCATAACGCATCCCAGCATCGAGTAGTCAGCCATATAATTATTAAACGGTGCCCATAACTCATGGTAGAGATCCTCCTACTCCTTATTTAACATCATCACCTTCTCCTAACTGGATAAAACATGCAACTCCAGCAACCATTCTACACACAAACTTAAATCTTCTTGATTGTGGGCATCAAGTGGAGGTTTATGTTGCCTATTTATAATGTCTCCATCTTGGTAGGCATGTTATAAGGGCTTGGACACTCCAAGCTGACACTCACACCTCTCATTATTATTGTTATTATCATAATTGGTTACTTATAATGCACTTAATACCCAGAGGTTCTGAGCAGCGGATCGAACCTGTGTTGCTCCACATCGTCTTGGTTCCAAGACTGGTGCGTTGCCCCTGAGCTATTCTTCCGAGACAATTAGGGAGAGTATTATTAGTGTATATATTGTGCACCTCTCATTCTCTCAGAAATTATAGGGTACAATTCTCTCATTATTATTATTATTATTATTCTTAGGGTATTTATCGAGCGTGGACCTAGCTTCGGGAAGCAACGGAGCGCTTTATAATCATAGGGGGAAGAATAAGGTTGGGGTGCAAAGGTGGAAGAGAAGGAGCAATGACAGCACACATAGCTCAGAGAGAAAGGGAGGGGGGACCGACAGCACAGTGGGGATGGAACAAGTAGGGGCAAACAATATGGGGAGTAGAGGATGTTTAACTATGCTGGAACAATACAAAAATATGCTGCATGGCTGTGTCTCTTCCCTGCTGTTACCTGCTGCTCCTCATGTGTTCTCTGAAAGACACAGGGGACCCCACACTATGGGTAGGAGTATTAATGTAACAATTAATCACGGAAAGACATCCAGAGGATATCATTCAAAGGTTCAGTATCAAGGATTTTTATTGAACCTGATACAATTTAAATGGATGAATCAAATCATGATTTTAATCTGCACTTACGGCAACATTTTACATCGCAGGAAAAAACATTTTGAGAACACATCTAGATATTAAAATTCACACTAGTCAATCGTTCAAGCATTCATCCACATACATCCATCATACAATAGTGCACTCATACCAAACCATCAATTGGTGTACAGTATAAAATCTATAAAAAACACATGTCATATAATTCATCAGGAAGTATTATTTATAGAGAGAATGTTAGATCAATATGTAGGGCCACAATAGATACTGTAGGTGGCCGAAAAATTGAGATGGGTCCCAGAAGTCTCCAGACCTCATCGCAAGTTTCACTCAACCGGTTTCGACGTGTGTGCTTTAATGTAGCGACGTCTTCATCAGAAGTGTAAGTTTACATTCTTGACTTCAACAAAGGGAAACTGTGAATGGCTTCCTTTTGTTTTAGGCTGGGTCGGCTTGTATATTCTAATTAACATCGTCCCGGGGATGATTCCTGCACATAAAATTGCTGAGCTCCCAACAGGCCACGGTCCTAAAGTGTCAATTTAATGACACAACAAAGAGGGTGGGTGTGCTGGCGCCTGTGGATGTCCAAGACTGGGCCAAAAAGATGTTCCACGACCCTGAAACGGACAGGAGATGTCATTCCACTCACGGCCGCCGACAAAAACGTCTGGGGCCAGAACAAGCTCCGGCAGACGTGAAACTCGGCAACCTTTAGAAGGTGGGTGTGCTGGCGCCTGTGGATGTCCAAGACTGGGCCAAAAAGATGTTCCACGACCCTGAAACGGACAGGAGATGTCATTCCACTCGTGGCCGCCGACAAAAACGTCTGGGGCCAGAACGAGCTCCGGCAGACTTGAGACTTGCTGAGTTTTTGGCCCAGTCTTGGACATCCACAGGCGCCAGCACACCCACCCTCTGTGTTGTGTCATTAATTTGACACTTTAGGACCATGACCTGTTGGGAGCTCAGCAATTTTATGTGCAAGAATCATCCGCGGGACGCTGTTAATTAGAATATACAAGCCGACCCAGCCTAAAACAAAAGGAAGCCATTCACAGTTTCCCTTTGCTGAAGTCAAGAATGTAAACGTATACTCCTGATGAAGACGTCGCTACATTAAAGCACACACGTCAAAACCGGTTCAGTAAAACTTGCGATGAGGTCTGGAGACTTCTGGGACCCATCTCAATTTTTCGGCCACCTACAGTATCTATTGTGTCCCTACATATTGATCTAACATTCTCTCTATAAATAATCCTTCCTGATGAATTATATGACATGTGTTTTTTATAGATTTTATACTGTACACCAATTGATGGTTTGGTATGAGTGGACTGTTGTATGATGGATGTATGTGGATGAATGCTTGAACGATTGACTAGTGTGAATTTTATTATCTAGATGTGTTCTTAAAATGTTTCTTCCTGATATGTAAAATGTTGCTGTAAGTGAAAATTAAAATCATGATTTGATTTCTACATTTAAATTGTATCAGGTTCAATAAAAATCCTTGACACTAAACCTTTGAATTATATCCTCTGGATGTCTTTCCGTGATTAATAACCTGCTGCTCCTCAAACAGACTCACTAATCCGAGGAATTTGTGTTAGGTGCAGATGATTAACAAAATGACAACAAATTCCTAGAATTGGCTTTTCTGAGTGGAGATTGGTGTGTAGTGGGTGGGGCAATTGGTGCTCAGTGGGTGAGAGAGCATTAAATGACTGTGCTGCTCCACATGCCAGCCTCTCCTCCCAAAGTCATCTCCGTCTATCCCTAAAAGTCCATCTGTTAGGGGATTATGCCACCTACTCTCCAAAACCACAGAGAAATGCTAAATTATTTAATTCTGGCCTGTATACTGGGATGATATTGCTTAGAAATCAAGGGGCTGGCGGAACTCTCGAGTAACACTCTGTATTAACCCAAAAACTGCTTGATAGCTGCAAATAACCCACTACCTTTCAGACAGATGATTTTGTAGGCAGAAAATACAGTTTTTAAATCACCTAGAAATGAATAAATCTGGATAATATGAGCAGAATGGCTGCAATTAACTCTTTATCTTTCAGATAACTGTGTTTACGCCATCACTGGTCAGTACACAAAGGATGGAGATACCAAACCCTGCTTTGAAGAGTCATTAACCACAACTCAATATGACGTGACCCTTGTTTTACATCAAAAAGCTGACTAAAACAAAGAACAGTAGCCTCCTCAAAGGCCATCGAAGAGTGCCACCCTACTGTACAGTAGTCCATACCATTGTTTTTTGTCTAATAGATCTCTCACTACAGCAACATCCATGTACCCCATCTATACAAGCTCTGAGACAGTATTCTGAGTTGAATTATTAGAAAATGTTTTATTTTAATATACATTAAAGTATCAGATTTAACAGAAAACAGTGTGTGGATGCAGGAATTCCGGGGCACTCCACTGTTGGAGAAGAGTTGCATGGCACTAGTTTTTTTATTTATGTATGTATTCAAATGCATGCTGTGTTCTTTAAGTCCATGGCAAACCGACCTTCACATTACCAATGCCCAGTTTGCAGTCAAGGCCTGCCTAATGGGAGGAACTGCCACATTTCTCTTAACATGCTACAAATATGCGGGTATGTTGGTTTATTTAGAGACACAACAGATCAGACAATGGTCTTCTTGTGTTGTTCTTATTCTATTTGATATTGCACGGTCGAAGCTCCCAGGAGCAGTGGGGCACCATGTATACAACATCTATTGGTATGTGGGGGAAAAGTTAAACCTGAGGTACTGTTCGCACAATATAATTGTGTGTGGGTTCTGGTAGAGAGCAGTTTAGAGGTGCCAGGATGTAATGGAAACAGAGGCACATCATGTGGACTCTAGCAGGTGGAGCATTGTTTTACATTAATTATGTGTATAATTTGAAGCACAGAGGTTGGGTGAACGGATTTGAGCAGAATCCCACAATGTTTGTTTGAGAACTAAAACCAGGTCAGAAACAAACCCACTAGGTGTTTTATCTCTTGATACGTGCAGGCCCTTGCTGATGAGAGTAGATGTTCATTGTTTAGTTGCAGTTATTATTTCTATTCAAATGAAACACTGAGCAGTCTGTTTTCAAAGCTCTAAGGTACGTCATCACTCTGTGGGCGGCATACAAGATAAACAGGCGATATTGAGGGCAGAAGGCGATTGGCCCACTCCCCTCACAATGCACAAGTAGTTATCTGAACAATAGGCCTCATTACGAGATTGCGGTACCAGTAAGCTTGCCGGTACCGTTGTTACCGTACCGGCAAGCTACAATTTCTGCTCGCGGGTGCCTTTGCAGCGCCGTACCTGCAGCCACGAGCAGATAATGACGGTACTACCACCCTCCCCATTCCCATTGGGCCCTATGGGGCTCAAATGGGAAAGGGGAAGAATATTTTCCGGCGCCCAGAAAAGGGCAATTACCGGGTCTGGCAAGGTCGTAATGACCCGGTAATTGCCGTTTTCTGGGCACTGGAAAAAAATGAATACCGGCGGCTGCCATGTCTGTACTAGAGGCACAGCTACCAACAGCCTCGTAATGAGGCCCGATGTGTTACTCAAATAGCATTTCCAGTAGCTCCAGCTGTTTGCTCTAACCTGAAGTCCTTAGTTAACGATGGCACTTTTAGCCGTGGGCGTACAGAACCTTCCTTGTAAGAAGTGCTTGTGGCATACTATGAAGTTCAGTGTTATACCTGAAAGATAGCTCAGCGAGTTCAGTGCTCAGTGCCGACATTTCTTTTAAAATGTATTTATTTGAAGTGCGTTTTTGGATGACTGGCATCCTTTTCACACTAGCATATGCATAATACACATTTACATTTTTGCATTTAAAATATATAATAAAACAGTGTGTAGAACTTACATCATATAAAAGCCACTGCTAAAAGGAGAAAGAAGTCTTAAAAGCTGTCACCACTAACAATCATAAGTTGTTTACATGCCACCTCCCATACATGCATCGCCGACATTTGTGTTCATCACGTGAGGCATAGATTTGAATTCCAAGCCCCAGACACGAACCTTCACCTTTCAGCTATGATGCATGCATTGTCATTAATCTGGGTCGGGATGACACCTATTTTACAGCATTAGAAGTAAGAGATATATGCCAGCAAGTGCTATACAAAGGTGTGATAATATCAGCATTTTGTTCATTGCATTTGTCTCATTCATCGCATTTGGATATCTGGGCCCCACTCTCATGTTCATCTGTCCCCTATTTATAAGGAAGTACGAACGTGAACTTGAAATGTCAGTCTTTTTGCAGGCATTGGTGCTTCTAGATTGTCTTAATAACCAGAAAATGTGTAAATTAACCCTATTTAGACAGAGCTTGTCAATTCCCCTCATGCATATTCATATGAGTATCTCGGAAATCAGACCTGTTTTGTTTCATATGCACCTGTGATTCAAATAATAGGATAGATCAATTATAGTTGATTGCACATGGCAATGTTTAGTGTAGCTGACATGCTCCATCAAGGAAATGCTATTGCAAACTGTGCACTCTATAAACATAGGTTACCCCCCATTCATTCCTAGTATAGAGGAAGTGCTACTGGGTGTGCCAGCCTTGACAATGCAAGCCAACCTCTGGGGAATGCCTTTAGCAAAGGATGAATTACGTTGGAATGTCACCAGTTTTAGAGAATACAAGCCTGATTCATGGAACCGTGCAAAGTGTCTTTTTGCCGTGCAGAGTCACTTTGCCCTGCAAACATACACTTTGCATGCTTCCATAAATCAGGGTGGAGCAGTGCAAAGTGTATTTTTGCAGTGGAAAGTGACTTTGCGCAGCAAAAAGACAGTTTACACGGTTCCATTAATCAAGGTGTTTGTTGGCAGTGCAAAGTCAATTTGCACCAGTGAAAAAACACTTTGCACGGTGCAAAGAAATCCATGAATCAGGCCCTAAGGAATTTTTAGGGAGTCATTCCAAGCATGGATGTTGCCAAAACCTCAATACAAATGTGGTGGGTTAGCATTTGATTTGATCAGCTCCCATTAAAACTGCAGGTGTGACTCAAGGCAGTGTGTAAAATCCAGCATTGCAGTGATCTGGGAGAACACGCTTCTCCAAGACCTGCAATGAGTGACTAGAGCAGAGCAGGCAACAAGGGGCCGTCGGCACACTTGAGTAAAACATTGTATCAGCCGAAAAGCTGCTAGATAGCTGAAAATAACCCACTGCCTTTAAGGCAGGAATTGTAGGCAAAAATTACAGTTTTCAGGCACATAAAAATTGAATAAATCCAGATTAATATGAGCAGAATTGCTGCAATTAACTCTTTCTCTTTCAGGTGTTATTGTTAAAGGTATGTGTGTTGCGCTGCCGTCACCGCCGAAGAGGTTCCCAGGGAGATCACTGTTTCATAGGAAGAAAACACTGACACCAGTCAGTACCCGGAGAGCCTCATCACAAGTTGGGCGGGATTCTGTTGGTAGGTCCATCGGAATACCGCCCACTGCAATCACTGTCACCGTCACTTGGTCCTGCATTGTTGCAGCCTGGGGATCTAGGTTGTATGTGATAATGTAGCCAGGGAAAAAGTTGCCAATTAGCAGAATTTTTTTCCTGTCCCCCTAAAAGCCTTCCCCCACATATTCTAGGATGGTTACTATGATGTACTCCAGTTCTAGAGTATTTGGGGAAAGTGAATGATTTTCATGGGAGTGCAAACTTGGGACAATGTCGGCCCCTGGCGACCTTTCCTCAGGTGACTTTATCACTAGTTTCTGGTGTCTAGACTGACTTTCTTCTCAGTAAGAGATCCACTTCATTTCATTTGACCGAAGTTTAGAAGGAGGGCATAGCATGATAAGCCCAGCAACGAATGTATGATCCGGGCAGAATTTCTAATGTCATCTTGGAGGCAGCTGTATTAGTCAAACCCTTAAGTTTCACTCCTTTTATTTTCTAAATCTAGTGAGCCTCAAACTGCCTCCCGAAATGGGTCCTCTGACTTTGGCTGATGCGCGTTCTCTTTGTGGATGCCAAATTCCGAAAATAATACGAACAATAGTTACAAATGGATGGAAGAACTGATTTGGGACCGGGAGGATAGCGCAGGGCAATACGTTTGTCTTGGAAGCAAGACAATGCAGAGCAAGTCCTGTGCTTAGAGACTGAACTCTAGTATTAAGTGTGTTATAACAGACAAATTAAACATTCTTTAATATTATCATACCTTTCCATGCATTAACAGAAGAATAAGAAGATGAGTTATACTGGCAACCCTGTAGCGAGTGGCCTGTAGCCAATGGCCTGTAGGATACACAGATCTCTGCTGCAGGCAGCACTCAGATACATCAATGTCCCTATGCATGTCATCTGGTGTAGTTCCGACTTCACGCATGTGTGATGCTCTATGCTGTCATTCCTAATGGCAGTTCAATACTCTGATCGATAATGAACTGGCCAAGCCAATCCGTGACCTTGTTCAAGTGCACCCCCCTCATTTGCCTTGCACAGGGGGCACGTAGGGGCTCTGTCACGTCTATAATCTGGCCTGGTATTGTGATCCGCAAAGTTGGGCAAACACGTCTCCACGCTGATTGGGCATGTCTCAAACTATTCACACAGCCCCTTACTGACTAATTACAGCACTTCTCTGGGAATGTGCTGATTCGCTGAAGCATAATGAGAGCTATGCTTTGAGCGCTCTACCTCGAATCTATTTGCAGGCAGGCAAACTGTCACACACGCCACTGCTAACCCTCATTCATCTACACGTCTTTCATGTTGTGTACACTTCCCCCCTCACACAGGCTTTTATCCTATCTCCTCTACTGTTTTCTCACAGACCAAAGTTTGTATAACGTTGGCAGGGGCACAATATGTCACTCTCCAGGACAAGCCTCTCTGCCATGACACTACCACGGCTGTGACGGGTATAAAAATCTCTTAACACGATGCAGCGTAGCATGTTCTTCCTTCAATGTGTTCCTCAATGCTTTCAGGGGAGTGTCCTGTCCTAAACAGTGAATTGTTCCTTTAACAAGTAAATGTAGTTTCCCCTCCATGCATTACTGCTATCTGTAAGTTTTAAGTGAAACATAGTGACCCTGAAACAAGTGTTGCACTGCAAAGCCTGCTTAACAAAATGTGAGTGTGGAATTTCGGAAGTTGCACCTGTGTTGAGAATTTTGCCCTGACCGATGGTGCTGGAAAGTGTTTTTTTCAATGCCTGTCCCTAATTGTCAAGCAGAATGTACCACAACTCCGGGGTTTTTGGTTTGGTACCAACTTATAAAGTTACCAAGCGCCTGATTATTGTTTCAATTCGAGCAGGGGTCGCAGGTTGTGTGGAGCAAGAAAGGGGACACTGGTGACCCCGACCCCTTGGAGCAAAAAGTTTAAAAAGGGCTTCTCCACACCTCAAAAAAGCGCCACACTGAGTATTTAGGTAGGTTGGTTTATTATATTAAATTGAAAAATGCCCTTTACAGATGACACGTGTTTCGACACACCAGTGTCTTTTTCAAATCAGGGCTAGTAGCAAAGCTGAAAGATAGCATAGAGACAATGAACATAAAGCAAAAAGCAAAATTAGACGGATGTGCATTACAATCATATGTCATGATAAATCAAATTGCACAAAACCCATAGTGAAAAAACACAAATCATGGTGTGGCGTAGTCAAGCAGAATGACCCGCCTCCCATCAACATGGCCTAGTAAAGATGCATATTGTTACCCGGCCCTCTGTGTCTGAGATGTAGTGCACCAGAAGTAGAAAAGAAGCTGCTATGTTGCTGGACAAGATCCATGAATAAGGAATCTTTCATGCACTACCACTGAATGCACTGCACGCAGAGCGCCTTCCCAGGAGTGAGGGGAGGGATCTGCAGGCATCTTTAATAGTCGTCCTGTTTTTTTGCATAAATTAAGAAGAGGGATTGGACATTCGAACGCTCTGATGATGTTGCACAGTGCAGATCCAAACCCTATTAACAAGAAAGCAGATGCTGTGAAATAGCCACAAGACAGACCATTTTGCAAGACAGATGTTAAACATTGATTGGCAGGCAGAGGCCAGTGGTGCACATGCCAGACTGTGTGGCTCAGCTGTAATGGGAACGTGTGCCCGTATGTAGGCCCAGCGCCTGAGGCTCAGTTTTTGAAACCTGCCCACATTTCCAAAATATTCTGGAGGGTTTGCATCTGAAAAGCAGCAGAACCTTTAGTTTGGGTTTTGTTCTGTGTCTGGGTGTTTTTGCCTAAAGCCAGAAACAGAGATGACTTCTATTTGTAGGCATGTGGTAAATCGTGGATGTAGATCCAATGAATAGTATAGTGCATGCCTACTGCTTGTGTGGCCCTCCAGATGATTTGGACTACACGTCCCATGATCCTTCGCCACTGACTATGAATGATGGTAGTTGAAGTCCAAAACATATGAACTATCACATCATTACTAAACATGGTCTAGTATTTGACAAAGAACATTTATTGTAGCAGTAGCATCTCAAGCATTTGAGTGTTTTGTGCAAAACAATGTTGTATTCAGATTCTAGTTGAGGCCAAATTACAGAAACCACCAATTCTACTGGTAAGAGGTTACAATGGGGAACATATTATTTGGCCTGCAGTAGAAGGTAGACTGTACAGAGGGCAAGAATGGAGGGGGGAGAAGAGTGCAGAGAGTGATTTCACTGCTTGCAGAGAAGAGACTCTGTGCCCTGTAGTTTGACCTGAACCTGGGGAGAGGTGGTTTGCTCTAGAATATAAGGTAGTTGAGCTATGCATCGCCTGCGAGCTTCAGGCTGGGATGGCAATTTCTTTTTAACATCCTTTTTCACCACACGTATTTACTCAAAGAGGGCCTCCTTCAAAGATAGCAAGGCAACTGAATAACTAGTGAAGTCTTTTTTTTTAAACTTCAAAAAGTTGTCCTAACAATTTTCATGATGTCTACCCGACACACAAAAGCGGGTTTGCTTCTGTTGTGTGACTGCATGTTTTATTTACATAATGCATGAAATTAAGCAGCATGCCTCTGTCGTGCGATGCTGAAAAGTGGATACTGTTTTTTTGAGTAGCTCTTTACATCTGAAATATTAAAACAGAGAGACTTCCTCAAAATCCTAAGTGTGAAAAGTGAAGTCCTGCTTGACCTTTAGGCTCCCACCACTCTGGTATCTGTGACCTGTGTATGTGTATTTATAATGCCAACTATAAACAAGTACTATACAAGAATGCAGGATAACATAAGGGACAAAAAGTCAGGATTTGCAGAACCTCCCTCGAGAACCCTTTTTCTTCATGTTTTTAAGAAACAGGGGTTTAAATGAAGGTGTGTCGTTTGCTAAGTAAATTGGCAGTAATGTGTCAGCATTACTAGCCTCAGTAGGCTGCAGAATTGTCCTATTCCACAATCATTTTGCTAGGTTATCACTTTTGTGTAGCATGAGAGAAAACCATTACTTTTGACAGTTAAGTAGGTTTGACCCAATGAGCCAGCTACATATCATATATAGACATTCAGACGTCTGTGATGATGTGTTTGCTGCTATTTGTGTTCAACTTGCATGCTCGTTATCAACTTGTGGTAGGGTTGACATTGCCTGTCTGCCTTCTGAGATTAGTCGAATTATTAACATTCATCCAACAGGGGGATCTTATTTACAATTATGGTCAAATGGAAAAACGAAAGTAGCAAGCACTATCTCAAACTAGCCTTTATATTTACAATGCTAAGGATGACTATGCAAGTTCTGCAGCCTACAATGACGATGCATGCACGCTCCCAGGAACCCACACATCCCTGTTGCCTAACACTCGACATAGAACCACATGGACTCTACATAGAATTGTAGACAAGCTGAAGTGAAGCCTCTGGCGGAAATTCACAGTAGTAGTAGTAGTCTGTCATTTATAAAGCACCTTTATCCCATTAGTATGACCTCAATGTGCTTGTGGGAGGAACACCTTCGGGGGACCGAAGTCCAAGGTATTGGAAAATTGCCAGAAGGGTTAGAATGCATGTGTGCATTTGGCCAAATAGAAAAATTGATGGGATGTCGGAGGCCCATTAAGCTACCCTGATGGTCAGGCAAGGGACATGTTATGTGTCCTGCTAGATCTAATTTCTGTCATGGGACTTAGCTTCGTTCTGATGACAGAGATGTTGTGCATAGTGTTTTAGCCTGGTGTATGATATGAATGTGTGCAGGTGGGCGGCTGTGCCAGCGGCTAGTTTCCACCAAAGTGGTGCATGACTACATACCTTGAACTACATACATTGTACCTTGAGCATCAGTTGGTATTTTGCTTAAAAGTGCCATTGGAATCAGTTTGTATGGTCTGCTCCAAGATTATTTGTTACCTTATGTTTGAGGATATACTAGGCAGGCACAAATTGATCCATGGTTTAGGTATCATGAAGATTGCTGGAGGGAAGAGCCAGGTTTTGAGGGCCTTCCTGAAGGAGATGTGATCCTCTTCATGACAGATGCTGACTGGAATGGTTACAGAGCATGGGGGCTTGGATGGGGAATGAGGATCCTCCAATTCTGGTGGAATTGAAAGGAGGGATCACAAGGAGAAGCTCAGAGCCAGATCTAAGTGTTCTGGTCGGTTAGTAGCGTGTAAGCTTGTGTTCCAGGAATTCAGGGCCTGTCTTGTGGAGGGCATGGTGTGCAATGCACATGGTCTTGAAAATCGTCCGTCGGCTGATAGGAAGCCAGTGAGGCACCCTGATCTGTGTTCTCTGGGTGGAAGGGCAAGGAGGAGCCTACCTGCAGAATTTTGGATCCATTTGAGCTTTCTGAGCTAATAGGCAGGGGTGCCCAGATAGAGGGACTTGCTTGGCGTAGGCTAAGCAGGAGAGAATGAGAGAATGATAGCCAGGATTGCTGAGACTCTGTGGGGGTAGGAGAGATAGGAAGATTTGTCTGAGAATGCAGAGGTGAAAATGGCCTGATCTGGAGTGTTACATCTGAATTCAAGGTGCATCCCACTTCCTTTACTGAGTTAAATGCTGCGGGTGGGGGTCCTAGTGAGGGTGGCCAGAGCATGGGTTGGGGGAAGAGTGAAGTTTTGCTGCGGATCAGGATTTTGGTTTTACCTGGATTAAACAGGATTGAGGAGGAGGTGGTTAGCTGTCATCCAGCAGTAAACAGTGGTGCAGGTGAGGAAACAAACTGCAGCGAGGTGCACCGAAGTCAGCAGTGTTCTCTGGGTGGAAGGGCAAGGAGTCTCAATGGAATGTAGAGCACAGATCCCAGTGCAATATGAAAGACCCTAATTTGAGCTTGTGATCAATGCAGATATCGATGCATATTTACCTGGTATCAATGTAACATTTCAAAACACAGCTGTCATTTATGTTGCCTGACAGTATGTTATTTTTCAGGAAAGGTAAGCGATTCAACACTGGGCTTAGATGCACCAAGTGGAATGTAAAGCTGGATGGGAGAACAGCTCCAGCACCCTTGCCACGAGAGGCACAATCAGGGTATGATATGCCAAGGCCGCTAGCTGTTGTTATCATTGTTACAACAGGAAGAGTTGGAATGTATCGGCAAAGGAACTGGGGGAGAATGTGGGAAAGAAGTCGCAGATACCCAATGCCTGAGAGTGACAGGGATTTGGTTTTAAAATATTTTGTTACAGGGCCTTCTAAAAACCTACCACAGTTGTGTCCCATTTGATGAGAATTAGCTTGGCCAGTTCATGAGAGGGCTCAAACAGGGCGCGGTTGGACCTTGGCATGCTTTCTTCCCGCTGCATTCATGGGAGTGGATGGAGACCCCCTACTTACTGCCCTTTATCATTTGCTAGTCACCTTGGCCTTTACTCTCTCCCGATAGACTTCACTAGCAGAAGGACTCATGAGGTAACAACCAGTCCCTTTTCAGCTGCATGTAAAACCTAATTTGCCTAATCCCGAGCCCCCAAAGCTGCTACCCACTAGCAAATTTGTATTGATATCTGTACAGACAATCCAGGAAGTCCTTTAACATTTGGATGCATATATTCAAAATCGTGGTTAGCTTATTGGAAAGCTCTTGTGATATGGTTGAATGATTCTACTTCATGCAAAGATCAATAAACACTTTGCTCCACAGGGTTTGCTTTTCATGTATACTGATGAGTCCCGGGTTCTGCAAAGAATGTATCCTGTTTTTGAGAGAATGCTCACTCTTTGTTGTGGTTATCGCAAAATCATTCCTCATTCATAAGCTATATCACTGAGAAATAGTTTTCAGCAAAGTTTCAGCAGGTGGAGTACATTGGGGCTCATTTTTGATTTCTCTGGTAATTACACGGAGGGGACCAGTTACGTTTGCACCTTGATTTGCTCATGTCCCCTTTGTGTAATTTTCGGCATGTGCACGGCAGATAAAAAAATAGAGCTTAAAAAGGTGGAGTACAAACGTTTACACCACCGTGCAAAATTTGTAAATGCCTCCTGCCATGTATGCATGCCATTTTTCCCGGAACAACACACTTCAAGTTTGCCGGTGGGTGCCACGGATCTCCTGGCAGGCCTGACCTGTTGGTAGATCAGGCCTCAACCAGCAAAATAATGCCAGAATCACTGGCACCAGTAATACCAGTGCCCATGATTCAGGCAATTCTATGGCAATGGGAATTTACTGGCTCTCAACCGCCTGCAATATCCTGGTAATACCGGGATATCAGGCGGCAGATACGGTAAGGACAGTTTGCCAGTATCCCATCGGTAATACCGGCAAACTCATAATGAGGGCCATGAACTCCAACATTCTTCTGGCAACCAAGTCCTGGTGGGAGAGGTGGCACTGTGGCTACCAGCCTGTGCATATTTCACTTGAAGCTCTTGCAGGATGCCTTTGAGAGACACTGTGCAAAGGTCGATGAGTAGCTTTGTGCCTCTCTCCTACTTCTTTAAATGTAACATTATCCTCCTCCTTGTCATCCTTTGTGTCGCTGGTTTTCAAAACTATGTCTTGCGGCCCAGACTGTCTTGGTTAACCACTTGATAATGGATGTCGTCATCATCATCCTCAGACTCATCACCAGCAGATGTTAGTCATGGTGGAGGAGACAAGAAACATCCAACTGCATATTGAAAGACAATGTTTTAGCAGGAAAGAAGGAGTATGCCAAAAGTAATCATGGACCTCTATGCATGTCTCTTCCAAGTCAGTCGCACATACAATGTGTGACTCCTTTTCCTTACTGTGCCAGAGAATGTGGGGTGAGTCTACTCTGCATTACTCTCTTTCCCTCTTGAACTTTTAGTTACTGTGGACAGGCTAGCACTTACAATGGTCACTTCTCCATAGCCACAAGAAGATAGCATCTTGTGGACTCAATTACAGATACAGAGTGCACTCGATTGAATAAAAATCAGTTTAAGATGTATTCTTCACAACGTTGCAAGCACTAAATGTAATCTAATCTTCTGCTGGCCTCCAAAAAATTCTGATAGTTTTCTCTCAAGACTGGTGAGAAATATCACATGGGGTTCTCATAAAGGATGATCAGTGACTGGAATCCTCTCCTCCTTGCCATTTAAAGGGCACAATCACATGTAGCCACTGAATAAATATAATTTATTTAATTTTACCAAGAATTATCAGACTTTTTCTATGTAACGTGTATTTCACGGGTCACAAAGACATGACACACTCAGTTACTGCCACTGAATGCCCTCACTTGCCTAGCATTTGGTCTGGCAGTTAACATTTTAAAAGCAGATTTCTGCCACTGAATGTGGTTTAACCTGATGCTTGCTTGCAATCGATTTGGTGGTGTTCTCCTCACATTGACAAAAATATCATGTGCCTATGTAGTGGAAGGAGGCCACTGGAATATACTGCAGTCAGTAGCAGTAACAAAAGATGCTTGATCCTATTTGGATTTCCTACACTCTATGTTAGCTAAATTCGATTTTCAGCTTCTACTTGTCCATCAACTGCAGACAAGTTTAATTTTCAACTTCTCCCTCAACTCAATCATATTATATTTCTATCCCTCCCTCCACTTAAGCAATATAACCTGGGGGTGGGGGATGCATTACAAGTGAGTTAATGACCTGTTGCAGAAATTAGAAGCCTGAGCAAAGCAAGGGCTTTAATGTGAGCCCCAAGGCATTGCCTCAGGGGTAGTGCCGTACCTCCGATGTTTATATTGCTATTAGTACCCATGCAAATTGTACTAGTGAAATAAAAAAAGTTTGCCATGGCTCAGGAAGAAGGGAACTACAGGTAGTCCCTTCTCCCATTCCATGGCAGCCATCCAGGATTCAGAGGTGTGCTGGTGAGGAAACACAATGTAAGGGCAGCTAGAGGGGGGCTAAATATGTAGGGAAGGGGACTGGGGTGGGGGGATGGGGATACGGGGGCACCGGAGAGTGGACCTACCTGGTTCCCTGTGAGGGAAGATGGCATCCTTCCGCTCTGAGGAGACTCGGAACCGGTTCTATTCCCATCACTGCTCAATATGCATTCTGTGCCTACTTAACAGAATGACCAGGAAACTGAACCCCTCGAGCCATATTTATACTATTTTAGCTAAAACACCCTGAAACACTTTGCCTAAACCACGGATAATGTTTGGAAAAGCATGTTTCATAAAAAAGCACCATATTTGAACATTTAAATCAATTTCAGCCAGGCCTTACTTTGAATTGATCCTGTCCCAGCACCAATAGTGCTCACACCATCTCCCTATCTGCTGCTCATTACATTCTGGAATGCGGCTTCTGGGTTCAGCAGTGAATTGATCCAGACGCCAGTCAACCTGCTCCCCTTTGCCCCATCTCTTTGAAGTGAATTTTCTCATCACAATGTAGCATGTTACTAAACTCCAATAAAATAAAATCTATGTGCACTCCATATAGGAATATATTTTAGAAAATTAACCACTTTCATCTTTTTGTCTGGTTAATAAACAAAGACCCGGCAATTTGGCAGTGTTTCGTGACAAGATTTATCCTGACACATGATGATTTTCTTCCCCATCTATCTCTCCATTCTCAGGTTGCTTCTTTTGCTTAAATTGTGTATTATAGTCCTTATTCACCAACTTCAGAAGTTCCCTGCATAGGTCACCTCCTTAAAACTGCACCAACGTGCTTAAACATGATACACTGACACGCCAAACCTTTGCCGCCAAGCAGCTGCATACACATTTTTCTGATTGAAAGAGTACTTCTGACAAGGCATAACAATGCAGGCAGCTAATAATATACTTCACATCTCTATGGATGTAATTGTCAAGGCCTTCCTTTCAACTGCTGGGCACATGCACACCAGTAAACCACTTCTATTACATTTCTTGGCATTGTTTGAACAATGCATGCAAGCGTGAATCCCTGTAACCTTGGGTGAAGGCTTATATAGACACATTGAATGCCTTTTCTTTTTGCTCCTATACCAATCTCTGACTATTCTTTGCAATGTGACAAAAGAGTACCTTGAGTAGTGCGTGTTCTAGCTTATGATACATCCATTGAGTTTAGTCAGTCTTCCTTAAATCTGCTCGTTGCTTATTAAATTGCATACACTTGTATTGAATATGTATGCTATTCTAGGCTTTTAAGTCAAAGAGAATGTGGTGCCTCCTATTGTGTTACAATGACAGGCATTATATCTAATCTGTCCATTGAATGTAATATTACAACCCTCCAAAGTTACATCTTTGTTCAAGAGAATAATTGTTATGTTCCTCATAAAAATAAAACCTACACACATCTCAAATTATTGTTAGCTAGATTCGGTTTTAGGGACTGTTTCACAAGGGACTTTTTGCTATTAAGATTGAGTTAGTCCTAAAGGTCAGTCAGGAGCGAGTACGATTTACCCACAGTAACGGCTTTGCTGAATTGAATTGGCCTCTTCGGGAGTAATTCCAGTGTTAGTTAGAGTTGTTCATAATAACTTCCATTAAGTCAGAAGTAAGACAGTGTTACAGGTGAATTGTGAAATGAATAGCCCTGGGTAAGTATGAATTACTCATAGCTACTCCATTGTAAATTGGCTCCTCACTGTTTTGGATGTTATCCAGGATTTTGGCCCACCAGAAGCACAGAGGTAACTGACTTTGCTGGATGATGAAGAGCCTGAAGCAATGATTTGTACGGCTCTGTCCGAATGCAGTTGAAACAAGTTACCACGCAGCCCTGACCACGTATGGTAATAACCAAGGCAGCATTGCAATGATTCCGTTTGTTCTCCCCTGAAAGGTGTGAGCACGATCAGGCGGCTTGTTTAGTTCATGGAGAACGATGCAGGAGCTACTCGACCTTTCTCCAGTTTTTCTTAAAGAATATAATTTATCATTGACTCAATTAGTTGGGACAGCAATTGAGGTAACAATTGAGAGGGTTCAGTAAGAGCTCAACATCTGGGTAGATTTTCCACGCTATCTGCCTAGAAGTACCTGAAAGCACAACCCATGGTCCTCTAGTTGCAAATAGTTGGAGCATAGACTGTTGCTGTTGGTAAACATTTTATCGCAGCCATAAGAATCAAAAGAAGAAGCCAATACCTGATTGGGCGCACAAACAACAGATCAACACTGAATCTGCCCAGTAGTTATAATGCACCAATCAGGTGGACACTGGCCACAGGTATGGCTACCGGCACCCATCAGAATACAAGAACTATGGCAAAATTCGGTCATGCTGGTAACATAATTCTGTGCCTACTTACACCAGACTACGCCTCAACACCTCTGGCATTAGAATGCAGTGAGGACCCATGCCAAATTTGTGCACGCTAAAAACATAGCGAGTCTCTAGCACTCATGCAATCTCCTGACTCCTCTCAGCACCCATCCACTTGCCTCACTGCATGGGTTGCTCTCTGCGAGACCCTGGCCAGCCCAGCTAAGCCTTATTTGGCCAAATGTACACACAGATTCTAATCTTACTCCATGACCTCCAAGTCTCTGGACTTTGGTCCAATGAGGGTGTTGCCACCAAATAAGCATTGAGCTATAATAATGGTAAAAGGTGCTATATAAATGACATATACAATACAATGCAATGGGCCTCATTACGAGGCTGGTGGTAGCCATGCCTATAATACAAGCACAGCTGCCGCCGATATTCATTTTTTTCCGGTGCCCATAAATGGGCAATTACCGGGGTCATTAAGGCCTTGTCAGACCCGGTATTTGCCCATTCCTGGGTGCTGGAAAAAACTTTCCCCATTCCCATTTGAGCCCTATAGGGCTCAAATGGGAATGGGGAAGCTGGGTGCACAGGCACTGTTCATAATGGTGCCTGTGCATCCGATATGCTGTGCTCGCGGGTGCCTTCCATTCCGCCGCCAGGTCAGACCTGGCGGAATGAAAGGCACCCGCGAGCACAACTCAGAGTTTGCCGGTCAGGATACAACGCATTTCCATAATCTAGCAAGTGACGGCCGTTTGACTACAGTGTGGCTTTGGGCAGGTGCAGCAGTGTTTCAGGAGCTGCTGGTTCTGACTTGAAGACAGTAGGAACAAAGTCCTGCTCCTTTTCTTCACTGGCACTGGCCCTATTCCTTTTGAGAGGTTTGAGTCTTCAGATGTCTCTAGTCATGTCCTAGTCATAGAGAAGATAAGCATTGCCCTCTCGTGTATTTAACATTAATGTGGTGAGGAAACACATATGTCTTAAACCAGCTGGCCTTTCCTTCACCATGTAGGGCATCTTTTTGTCCTTCCACGTGTGATGCATTCACAAACACCCCAAAAGCTGAAAATAAATACATTTGGGGGTTCGAATTAAATTGAAGTTAATTTGAAATTAATTGACCAACAGTTAAGGAGCATGCAAAGCCACATTACTCTATAAACATGAGTGAGCCCTGTGAAGATAAGGAGCTGGGGGTGGGGAATGTTCAGGGGCTTGAGATGGGGGTGGGATGCAGGGGAGGAGGGAGAGCAGGCAGTGCTGGGTGGAGGGCGGGTGCGCAGAGCACTCAGGTTCCTTGCATCTTTAGATTCAGCCCGGGTTTGGGGCAACCTGATTGGCTGATTCAGTCGCCAAGGGTGCTAATGCGCGACATGCAATAACAGAATATTCAGAACTTCGAAGATGCTTTAGTCGGTTCCATTACATTAATATATATTCATTTTTGATCTTGCTTTAAAAGCATGTTTTGCATCTAGAAAAAGTAAAGTGCATATATTCAAAGATTTGCAAACACCTCGTGTTATGACACCGATTTATGTAGAACAATGATGATGGGACAAGTCAAAGAGAAATAATAATAGATTCAGACGCCATGGAATAATTAAGAACTCAACACTTTAAAGAGTACATTAGTTGCCAATGTGACGAAGAAACAGTTTTTTAAAGAGAATCTTCAAGCACGAAGGAAACACTATGACACAACTATTATTTTGTATCAGAGTGGAACACCCTTAAGCACCCTCAGACTCCTGGTGATGTCTTCAGATGCGAGGAATGCCAGAGTGGCAAGCCTGATCCTCCATAGGGTGCCAACAAGTAACTTTGGAAGAAGTGGGACTATTTGAACAAAATAAATACTGGTTAATGTCTTGAGTCCACAACAGTAGGAGTGATGATGTTTGCAGGAGATTGCATATACTGTCAGCTCCAGTATTTTAAGGATTGTGTCATCTCCATCATGTGAAAGGGATATGTCTTCCACTCGCCAAGATCATCAAAGCAGTGATGGCCTGATGTTACATAGCTTAGTGTTCATATTCCTTGCATAGAAAAGAGACAATAAAACGGTGTGTATGGTACAAAAAAATCAATACAGCCCTTGAAAGTATACACACCCGGAGGAAGTCTTGGTAATATGGAATGATTGAAACCCCGGTTGCAAACATGATTTGTCACTGTTTTCAAGAGCTGATCTGTATCGAGGTGCAAAAGATTAACATCTGAAAAATGGTGTCATTGACATGTTTGGGCTAATTATTGTATGCAGTTTCTGTCCATTGGTTATTATAAGTTGGACACATTACTTATAATGTTGTAATATCTATGCTATGCATTATTGTGTGATCTCATGTTTGTGTATACTGGCCCTCATTACGACCCTGGCGGAAAGGGGTTTACGCCGGCGTAAAGCATGGCGTACCTTTCCGCCCGACTACGAGTTCCCGTAGCGCCATGGTGATTTTTACGCCTGCTTTTTGCAGGCGGAAAAATCCATGGCGCTACGGGACTTGTCGTTAATTACGCCACCGTAATTTACGGTGGCGTAATTAACGCCTTCCCCACTCCCATTATACCCTGTGGGGCAAAAATGGGAATGGGGAAGGGTAAATGGGGATTGGGGACTTACCGCCCCGCCAAGGTCGGAATGGGGCGGTAAGTCCGCCAACCCCCATGGCGGAGTTGGCAGCTTTGCGCCATGGACCATGGTGCAAATTGCACCATGGTTCTCCGCCAGGGTCGTAATGAGGCCCACTGTCTGTTTCAATTACGTATAAATATTGGGACCTTTTGAAAATATGATGGTGTATCTAAACATTTTCATTTGGAATTGAAACATTTATGATTGATTTACAATAGTGTGGTGTAATGTATCACACATTGTGTAGTGTTTTGTGTGAGCAGCAAATGCAATAGGTATTTAAAAATTGGGAGTCATGCTGAGTTTGATGGTATGATAAATAAATGTGGTAATTCTGTTACTTACTTTTTTTGCCTATGTCAGAATTGCTACCATTTGTAATGAACCATCAAATCATCATATTCCAAGGTTGACCTTGAAGTGGAGGATTTACATCCAGCAAAGTGCAGGAGGACAAACCTTGAAGTGCCAGAAACGGGCAGGTTTACCATGAGCAGCAATTCTGCCAATATCCACATGTAGTCCTATGAATTTGGAAAATGTGGATTAACACAACTATACCACCACTTGGAATCTGGCAGTAAATCTGCCATACCAAGTGGCAGTAAGAGTGATTGAGTTTGGTGGAAATTCTGCAGAAACATATGCAGAATTACCACCAAATGTAGAATGAGGCTCTTTGCCTCTCCTGGGAGCTATCTGTGGTGCACATGTCTTCAAAAACAGCTTTAGACCTCCCTCGACTTATTTAATTTAAAGACGGGGGGGGGGTAATTGTGAGTATGGTGGCAATGGGGAAAAGTAGAGGGAATGTAATTGGTGAGCTGGCCTCAGCCAAGTACATTTTTATTTTGGATTAGAGTGCTTTGTGAATGTGCATGGTGTGAGCTTGAAGGCATGTTGGAGAGTTTTCAGAAGGGCAACATAGGCATCTGGGACTCCTGCAAGCAGGGCATTGCCATCATCCAGTTGGGAGATGATCCGGACTGACTGCAATGGCAGCTGTGCCATCTGCTAGAAGCCACCACTGCCTTTCCATGGTGTTCTGATAGGGGGCCCGTGCATGGTGTTCTTACATTGCCTGGTAAGGTCCCATTTGACCCTGGGCAATGTATTACTTTCCTGCTGCTGATCTCTCTCTGCCAGCCTATCCCAGGTGGCAACCACTGTGTGATGTGGAACAGGGCAAAGTGAGTAATTGGACTGTATTCCCCCAGAGCCACGTGCCTGTGCAATTGCATCATCATCATTTGATGAACTGAAACAGTGTCCTACAGATGTGTCACTGCTGTGAATTGTCATAGGACAAGGGAGGACGAGTGGCAGGAGAGAGGAATCCATCTGTGCAATGTCCGACCTGCCAGCTGCTAGAGTGTATGGTAAGGTGCTTGGCACAGGTGCGGGCAATTTTCAGGAGAAAATGGCTTGCATTTGAACTAATTTGCATATACGAAATGCTTTGCTAATGTGGCTCTAAACTGGAGGTGAACTTTCAGTGATGGTTACCGGGTGGCATTGTGGCATGTGTGACTTTGCTCAAATGAATTTGTCTACTTTCTCATTTCAGATGGAAGAGTTTAATTCTTAAGCCTTCTTAACTTTACTGGTGTTTGTTAAACATGCCCCAAAGCTCCAACCACAGGACTATCAGACTACACTATCCTGGTGATCACTAATAAGGGTGAAGCCAGGTATGAACGTGTCTGCAATTTTGAGCAATCTCTGTCTTGGATTGAATAAACTATGTATAAATTATTAGTGCCTTCTAGGAAAAAAGGCAATTCTCAGAACTAAAGGCGATATTTACTACAAACTTTATTTGCAGGGATGTTAAGGTGAGAAATGAACGCACCAAAACTGCTGAAATTAATCTAAAGCAGCCTTAACTTCGTGCCCCCTGTTGAGCAGCCTATGACCACGATGACATCACAGATCACATCACTGAATACATCACTAATTACATGTTGTATGAGAACACAGATGACATTACAAATCGCATTACTGATGCCATCATTGGTGACAACACTAATTACATTGGGCCTCATTACGGGTCCGGCGGTAGTCGTGCCGGTAAAACGAGCAGCTAGCCGCAGGACCCGTAATAAATTACCAGCGCCTGACTTCCCCGTGCCACTGGGTTATTCCTAATCCGGTGGCCGGGAAGTCAGACACCAGTAATTTTGTTAGTCCCCCTTCCCATGGAGTCCTATAGGCACCATTGTTAATGGTGCCGGTGCTCCTCTGAGAACTCTGCGAGTGGGTGCCGTCCCGCCCGGCAGGTCTACCTGGGAGGATAGCTCAGCCGCAACGTGTGCGCTTTGGAAGCAAGACGACATGAAGCAACACATGTTCGATCCCCGGTTCTGCGCTTAGAAACCACTGGGTATTTAAGCGCATTATAAATACGCAACTAAGACAAAAAAACAATTACACAATTAAAAAACAGACAATACCTGTAACAGCGCCTCGATGAGCACTTTAAAAACGGCGCCCACCCACAGAGTTGTACTGTGCCGGTCCAGTAACAATGGTGGTTACCAGACCAGCACAGTTATAATGAGGCCCATTGTATATAACTGATTATATCAATAATGCAATTAGACATACCATCATTTATAAGTTAGCTCATGAAAACTTTGATTACTGTAATAATAATTCAGGCTGTGGACTTGGTCATGACAAAGGCCATAGCTAGTGGTCAGTTAGTGTTCAAAAATACCACATGGGGTGGTTTAAAGATTTTGCTGATGTACTTTACTTGTGTTATTTTTTCTCCACGTATGACTTTGTTTGAAAATAATAAATAAAGATGACCCAAAAAAAAGCCATGCCTAGAAGCCCATCACTGTGTTAAAATATACAGTGGACAAGGTTGAAAGCTGTAGTCAGTGGCCATGGCTAAAAGCCATAGCTAGGGCCCATTAATATGTTTGAATATACAGTGGGCACAGCCAAAGTCCCTGGCCACTGGCTAGTATTGTGTTGAACACCATGTCTAGTGGCTGGTTAGTGTTAATAATATACAGTGGACACAGCCAAAACCCATTGCTTATTGCATTTTATCATTTTAAAATATGCAGTGGACATGGCCAAAAGATCTACACAACTGTTCAAGGTCAAAGGCCATGGCTAGTGGCCCATTTATATGTGAGAATATATAGTGGGCACAGCCAAATATTGTGACCACTGGCCAGTATTGTGCTAAAGTCCATGCCTAGTGCCTGATCAGGGTATATAATATACAGTGGACACGGTTGAAAGCTGTATCCAATGGTAAAGGCCAAAATCAATGGTTGGTAGCCTGTTCATGTTTAAAATATTCAGTGCACATGGGTGACTGGTGTGACCACTCTCCATAACTGAAGGCTATGACTAGTACCCAATTATGTGTTAAAATATATTTGACCATGCACACTGACTTTGGCTGAAGGCCATGCTTAATGGCAATTAGTGTTGTACTGTTATTAGTGATGTCATCAGCGATGTGATCTGTGATGTCATTATTGTGGTCATAGGCTGCGCCACAGGGGGTAAAGGGTTAAGCTGGTTCAGCTGAATTTCAGGGGTTTTGTTGCGTGAATTTCTTACCTTAACGTCCCTGAAACGAAAGTTTTTTCCTTGAATTTCAAGGGTTTTGTAACAATGTATTGCTCACCTTAACATCCCTACAACTAAAGTTATTTCCTTGAATTTCAAGGGTTTTGTTATTGCATAGATTTTAAGAATGCTTCCAGACTACCAGCATGGTCTTCGGCAATGGTCAGTGGGCACAGCCTTTGGCCGTGCCCAATGTCCATTTTCAAACCCTACCAGACCACTAGCCATGGCCTCCGGATTTCAGGCTTTGAGAATTCACAATGTTTTTAGGCAATGCACAGTGAGATTAAATTATTTGACATGGTGCCCACCTTTTAAACCCAGCAATCTGTCTTGAAATATTCCTTGGAAAAGTAAATCCCAATATGAAACAAGTGCTTGTGGTCTTGTGAGTGTCTGCGCTGGGATTATGAAAACCTGAGTAAAGTCCTGGTAGCCAAATACTTGAGCAAGCTTGCCAACCTCAAAAAAACCCAAGGGGTTGGGTTGCGTCCGCCCTCTGAAGAAAAGTGACACTGTCCACCAACATGTGTCCTTTACTTGTGCCCTGAAAAAAAGCCACAATTAGGCGAAAATAACTACATCAGTGTCCAGGATTGCAAACTCTCTTGCCACATTATGGGCAAATACTCATAACTTACTTGCCCACTCATCATTTCCTCTCCTCACCCTCTTCTCAAAACTAAGGAAACACAGCATTCGGGACTGTGGACTGTCTCACATCCATGCAGTAACCTGGGTCGACCCTGCTTAGTTTCAAAGCGATGAAGGATCCAGCCCCCTTAGGCCATGCTTCTCTAAGTGGTCCTGTAAGGTGGGCTGATTTCTGCGGCAACATAGAATTAGGTGGCTGGCCCCTTCCTCACTTTAAAGCTAAACCAGATTCATCTCAGTTATTCCCAGGATGGGAAACCCACTGTTGCTGTAAAAATAACTCTTTTTAAAAATAAATATTGACTGGAGACTACAAATACCAGAATGCATTTCAGCAAAAGACAAAGAAAAGTGTCTCTGAGTGCAAAACCTTCAAGGACTGATGGTAGTAGCACTGTTTAAAAATAAATGTGAATGCCCATTCGGTCGCCCATACATGCAGTAACCAGGAATTACCCTGTTATAGTGTGTTGGTATTAAGATGACTTTAGCTGAATTTCAGGGGTTTTGTTGTGTTCAGTTCTAACCTTAAAGTCATTACAACTAAAGTTTTTTCTTTGAATATTTATTTATGTATACATGTATAAATTACAGGGCCTGTGGTAGAGGCCCTGTAGTTATGGTTAAGTTGCTCAACACATAGGAAGAGCACTTTTTGGGTGGCTTATAACTTTGCCCTGCTCCTAACAAATCCTTTGAAAGTATATGAAAGTATATGGCCCCATCAGATCGATAATACAAAGTTCGGTGAGGTTTCATCAAGGAAGGCAAAGTTATAGTTGGTTCCCAAAATATGTTGTTTTTCCCATAGACACAATGGAAAAACATTTTTGTTCACTTCTACAGCCCGAACAGCTGATGGATTTTTACCAAATTTGCAGCATGAGTGACGTCTTGGTCCTGAAAGCGTGCTTTTGTAAATTTAGTTTAAATCCATCCAGTATTTTTTTTTTTTAATGACCAAATAGTAAGTAAAAATAAATGTGCGATATCTGGGTTCGGTCTGCAGACGCACTTCACAGTTCGGTCCATGGATGGGCACCCGATTGGTCTAGAGGGTGACTTGAGGTCAGCGGACATTGGATGCTCCCGCTGATTGGTCAATGAAAAATGTGAGGTGTGTCATATTTTTGGAAACGCCCACCAAGTTGCATTTGTGGACAGCGCCCGTTGTCTGCGCACAGCATGGTAAAAACACATTAAAAAAACATTGCACTTGTTAAACTAATGAACCAATCTCTGGGGAGGTGAGGGGCCAGGAGGATGGGATGGCACATGGCCTTAAAAAGCCAAAAAAAATGAGCACTATTTAATTTCTGATATCTGCAAACAGTCCAGGGCAGTCCTGTGATGTGCGCGAACATCTTAGATGTCAAGGGGCATCTATGCTTATTTGTGCATTAGAGGGTTGGTGAAAATCAGTTTTTGGATGGCGTATAACTTTGGCGCCACTCAATGAAATGACATGCAATTTTGGAATTCCATTTTAGACCTGATTCTGAATGGTTTTAAAAAAAGTGTGGCGCTGTTTTGTGAGGAGGTAACACAATTAGCGGCAGGGTACCAAAATATTGTACAGGAATATAAATGTTATGCCATTTGACGAATCTGCACAAACATTGGCAAACATGTTTACATCTAGATATAAATGTTTTTGCAAAGTTTGGTGGAATTTTTGCAAGAGGGGCAAAATTAGAGGGGATCTCAAAATATTGTAAAGTCTTATAAATGTGGTGCCGTTTGACGAATCTGCACAAAAGTCGGCAAAAATATTTTATATCTTGTATAAATGATTTAGCAAACTTTGGTGGAGTTTTGTCATGAGGGTGCTGAACTATAGCAGGGGGTCTCAACATTTCTAGATGGCTTATAAATTTGTTGTCATTTGATGAATTTGCAGAAATGTTTTCAAACAGATTATAGGCCCAACCATGTATGTTTGTGCAAAGTCTGAATGGATGTTGTCAAGTGGGGGATAAGTTACATGACTCGGTAAGTGCCCCTGAGGCCTGCCTCTACCCTCCACTCCTCGGGGGATATTATTTGTATTTGGTTGGGTTCCCTGCCTGTGGATTGCCCCTCTCTCTTTCCCTCTCTCTTCAACGTCAATCCCCTCCTCCTCCCCTACTCCCCAGCCCTCCCCTACAACCTGATCGGTACACATTGCACTGTGCCTAGTTCTGTGTCCTGGCTGCTGCCCTCCATTTTATCCTCGTCGGAGACTCGGTAAGTGCTCCTGAGGCCTTCCTCTGCCCTCCACTCCACCGGGGGATATTATTTGTATTTGGTTGGGCCCCGTGTCTGTGGATTGCCCCTCTCTCTCTCTCCTTCTCTTTTCTGTGTCGATCACCTCCTCCTCTTGCCTCCCCAGCCCTCCCCTGCAACCTGATTGGTCAGATCACTTGTTTTAACTGACCTCCCTGGGCAGCCCTCTGCCCAGCAGGACCTGCGGCTAAGGGCCCCAAGGCAAAGGGCAACTCCAACAGAGGTGGCTCCATATTGTGTCAGAAGGTGTCACCCGGGGAAGCCAGTGGCCAGCCGTCAACCAGCAATGACTAGGACCAGTAAGGTAGGAGTGGCCTGAGTGGGGAGTAGAGCCATTAGACTACCTCGGAAGCCTAGCCGCTTAGCAAACCATCCACAAACACTGTGATTATTATCCACTGCCTCCCTCACTCCCACACTGTCAAATCTAGCTGTGTTTAGGATTATACTTAATTGTTCTGTTAGGCGTAGGCCTCTCTCCCACTATAAAGGACTCTCAAATCTATCTGTGTTTAGGATTATACTCAATTGTTCTGTTAGGCGTAGGCCTCTCTACCACTATACAGGACTCCCAAATCTAGCTGTATTTAGGATTATACTCAATTGTTCTGTTAGGTGTAGGTCTCTCTCACACTATACAGGACTCCCAAAACTAGCTGTTGTGATGCTTGAAATGCATTGGAGGGACAGGGCCTCCATATCCCTGTCCTTTACTGCTTTTTATCGTGTGTTCTGTTGTGTTTTCCGCGCAGGGGTTCATGTGGGACTCCTGGTGGTGCAGCTCTCGCTTTTGGTTTTGGTGAACAGACCCATGGGATACCCTTATGGCACCCATGGGTGGGGGTACAACCATGTGCCCCTAGTGTATGTTTCTGGACACCTGTGCGTGGCCCACAGAGCAGGTTATGGGCTGCTGACAGCTTCATGCTGAATTTGACAGGTGCTCTGAGTATCCTCCATTTTGGGATACCCAGGCCCTGGCATTGGAATCAGTTGATTCCTGATAGGAAACAAGATGACCCCTGTGGCCTCTTGCTTTCTATTGCCTGTTACCTTGTTTTCCCAAAGTCCTGGGAAGCCCTGACTCTGTCCCTTCCCCCTGACTGGCTGTTGGGTGGAAGTTCCATATATGGTGTTGTTGTGAAGTCCAGGCCAGAATGGCTGGAGCCTTTCCAGTGACTGTATGTTGTGGGTACGCCCTGTGGGTGGGACCTGGGTGAATGGAGTGTGTGACCAATATGCACTTCTTGTTGTGGATGTCTGGTTTCTGGTGTTTGACACAATGACTAAGACAGCCCTGCCCAAAACTGGTATGAATGCAGTGTGGAGTGTTGAAAGGCTGGGTACTTGTCCCAATACACATCTTCTTCAAACTCTTTGCGGTCCAGAACTATCGACATCGAGGTGCCCCGCATGCCTCTTCCTTGCAGGACATTTATGCTTCCCCATCGATGAGCACCGCTAGGACCAACGCTGCCACTTCACCGCCGTAGTTCACCGTGTACATCGCCGGACAATCGGCGACCCGTGGCTCCTGCCTTAAAGGGAGTGCACTCAAGAAGGACCGTCGATTTCCCAACGAGGAACTCTACAACACCAGGTACTTTGGGGTTGCTGAACTATTGGAAAGATTCTTGTGATCAATATATGGACTGGGCTTGTGATATATCTTTATTCTACAGGTTGCCCAGGTGGGGGGATCTCCACACAGAACTGTGTCTAACGGTAGAGGCCAGTATTCTGCCTATTGTTCTCATCATCTTGCTTTCCACCTATATCTATTGTTGGTTTCCTTTATGAACTGATTTGTGTGACATTTAACCTTACAGTTGATGCACTTTAATGAAATCTAATAGTTATAGTGGTACCACGTAGAACTGTATATTTGCCATTGTCGATAACCGAGCACAAAGTGAGTTATCGTGATATTGTACATAACCTTGAACATTAATTATATAAAGACTGTGTTTTAACCAATACAGTGTGTGGACATTCCTTTGTGGGTGCTTGGGGACTACACTGTACTTAAGAAACAGCCCGCATCACCTCCTGAGGAGCTAGGCCTTGATTGCTCATCCATTCCTACCACAAAAGAGAATCTTGGCTGGGGTCCTCTGTTCCTCTCTTCTACCATATAGAGAGCAGAAGTACAGACACCCCCCTCCAGTATTTACAGCTGTTTAAGGTTATATTCGATTGTTCTGTTAAACGTTGGCCTCTCTCCTACTATACAGGATTCTCAGACCTGGCTGTGTTTAGTATTGTACCCAACTGTTCATCTGACTACCAAATCTAGCTGTGTTTAGTATTGCACTCAACTATTCTGTTAGGCGTAGGCCTCAACTCCCACTATACAGGACTCTCAAACCTAGCTGTGTTTAGTATCGTAACCAACCGTTCATTTGACTCCCAAAACTAGCTGTGTTTAGGATTATACTCAATTGTTCTTAGCCTCTCTCCCACTATACGGGACTCTCGGATTTGGCTGTGTTCATCATTGTAATGAACTGTTCAACTGACTCTCAAATCTAGCCGTGTTCAGGACTGTACTGAATTACTCAATTATTTCTCAAATTGAGCTGTATTTAGTCTTTTACTTAATTAGACAATTGACTCCCAGGTCTAACTGCGCTTAGTATTGTACTCAATCACTCAATTAATTCTCAATTCCAGCTGTGTTTGGTATTATACTCAATTGTTCTACTAGGCGTAGGCCTTTCTCCCACTATACAGGATCCTCATATCCAGCTGTGTTCAGTCACTACCTGAAGCCAGGCCTCACCCACTGTCCATTCGCCTCAGATCTGGACGCTGAATTATTACTCCCTAATACCCAGACCCTCCTCTAGCTTTCAAGGGGTCCCAAAAACCAGCTACTCGAATGACCGCCCAAGACCATCTGAAACAGGCCCCCCCCATCTGCCCCTCCGGGCACCAATTGAAGCGCTAAGCACTGTCTGCCATTATTGATCATCCACACCAGTGAAACCAAGTCCCATCATCCTGCCAACACCCTGAGATCTATCACTACTCACCTTAACTTAGTCCTAAACCACCCGACAGCCGAACGCCCACCAACCCATAAACCCTTGACATTGCACCTATAGGAAACACACACGACCACACAAGACCCACCGACAGGAAGGACAGAGTGAACATGAGAGCATCCAAGGATCTCACGACCAAATAAACATCAATGCTGTGCTTGCACAATACATCACAGAGAACCAATTACCCTGCTACCTCTGCACCATGAACCAAAATACCCCGACCCAGAAAGGGACGCTGAGAAAGAGAGCAAGATTGTGCAACAATGGCCATTGACACACAAAACCAACAGCACCCAGCAGAAACAGCCTCAAATGCAAGAAACACCACACCTAACATGGCTATCACCAGAACAAACCATGTGAGAGAAAAATCCTTATATCTTACATCTTACCTTGTGACAACCACGGAGCACCGATACCTCAACAACAATGAAATCCCGACACATGCAAAGAATCCACTGAAACACTGGGAAAAAAGACACAAACACCCAATTAAAGAGTGGGATAAGTCCAACCCCATCACCACATACATCACAAGAACACAGAGGCACCATTGATACCCACAACAGACCATACAAGATGACAAAGCCCTGGTAACCAACAACCCTACCATTAACCTAACAGACTGATTCAATGAAAAAGAAGCCATCACTTATCTCCAACCAATCGTCAGTACTGGAGAAGTGCCACAATTGAACAGCCATGCTATCAACCCAGTGGACCACTTCAATGAAGAAGCAGGCGTCGCTGTTCTTCATCCAATCAACATTAATACAAAAACATTACAAGGAAACAACTACAAACGAGAACAAGGAACAACCAATAAACAAAACCACACTAACAAAATCCACTGTAACTTATTAAACGCACGGTCAATGTCCAAACATTCAACCGAAATATACAACCTCTTATCTGACGGAGGTATCGACATCCTATTTGTAACTGAAACATGGCTAGACAACAACTACAAGATCACCCTCAACAACTGCCTGCCTGATAACTTCAAATGCATCTAAGCCAACAGGAAAACTAAAAGAGGCGGCAGGGGTGGGGGGACTGGCAATCATCCCCAAGGAACACCTGGCTATCAAAGCGGAAGATCCATTAAACATCAATAAATGTGAATCCTTAATTCTACACCTATCAGTAAACCCCAAAACAAACCAGAAATTCATACTGATATACAGACCACCAACCTACGATGCAACCTTTGTAGATGCCTCCACAGGATCAATCACCATCCTAGCCATCAAGCACAATTATCTGATCATCCTCTGAGATTTTAACATCTGGTTCGATGAAGAAACCACAACCACACAAAAATCTTAACCGCCCAACTAGCAGCAATGAATCTACAACAACTAGTCAAAGGAGCAACATACTCGGCAGGGCATACACTTGATGCAATCTTCGCCAATAAAGAACTCATTACCATGGTACCCCCAATTCAAATACCCTGGAACGACCACCTCATCATTCCATTCATAATCACAATGGCCATTCCAATAAACAAGCAACAAGACAAACCATCGACCACCATGAAAAGAAACTGGAGAACCATAAAACACTCCAACCTAACTGAACTCCTGGAACTCAGCAAACCACAAGCAACAGTTATGGAAGAAGCAGACCTGGACAAAAAAGTAGTTTTACTCCACACCTGGATCGTAACAACCCTAGACAACAAAGCCAAAGAAAAACCTTTCACTACCTCACGTAAAAAAACAATGGCAAAATGGTTTACCTCACTACTCAGTGATATGAAAAGAAAAAAACGAAAACCAGAATCAGAATGGAGGATCAACAACATCACTGCAAACAAACTGAAATTTCGGCAACAGATTTGCTCATACAAAAAGGAAACACAAAAAGCGAAGAGGAAACACTACGACAACTGAATCTTCAAAGCACCAAACACCCAAAACGAACTCTTCAGAATCATGAATGAAATTTAAAAAAAAACAGAATGCAACAACACACCAATTCCATCAACGAAACTATGCAATGACCTAGGAGACCAATTCAAAAATAAAATCATTACCATCCAACAAACCATACAAAACAGACCACGCGAACACACTACAGAACCCATCTATCCTCACAAGGAACATCCAAAGAAATTATGAAGCTTTCCTGAAATATCAGTGGAGACTTTCGTCAAACTGGTAAATCAAAGCAACAAATTAGGCTCTCCCAAAGACCCTGACCCTAGACATATACAAATCAATTCTCAAACAAGGAACTCCCATGGAATACCATAGGAATGTCCTCAACCTTTTGATCTCAACAGGTAAAGTACCACAGGCCTTCAAATTGGCATACATCAGGCCGCTACTCAAAGACACAGCCTGAAACGTAGAGGACTTATCCAACTACAGACCCATCTCCAATATCCGTACATAGCCAAACTGCTAGAAACGTACATCTACAAAACAACCCAAGAATTAATAGAAGAGCACTGCCTACTAGACCAGGCACAAGTTGGCTTCAGACCAATCAGAGGAACAGAATCAGCTCTCCTTTAAATATGGGATGACCTAAAAGCAAATGCAGACTCAGACAACAGTACTGCCTTGATACTACTAGACCTATCCGCATCATTTGACACAGTCAACAACAAAATCCTTATAACGAGATTAGAAGGACTGAGAATAACAGACACTGCCCTACTATGGATCCAATCCTTCCTAACAAACAGAATGGAAACCATATGGATGAAACCTTTCAAGTCCAACTTAAGAGACTTCACATGCAGAGTACCACAAGGATCATCTCTCTCCCCACTTTTAATCAACATCTACCTATATCTATTAATCAAAATCATCAAAAGACATAGCCTCACCTGCTACAACTACGTCGACGAAACACAAATAATCTTCAAAATACACCTGAGAAGAAAATGCACCACTAGAAAACTGCCTCGTGATACATTCAATTGGATGAAATTGAACCACCTCAAAATTAACCCAGGCAAAACAGAGATAATGATTGTCACAAAAAATGGAGGAGACATCAACTACATCCTTTGGCCAAGAGAACTCGGTACGACCCCAGCGCCATCGCCGATTGTAAAATACCTGGGGGTTCTGATGGACAACAATCTCACTCTAGAGCCACAAGTAAATGTTCTACTCAAGAAATGCTTCTTTCTCCTGGGAGCAGCAAAAAGGATCCTACCGTTCCTGTCATTCGCCAACAAAACACTTACCATCATCGCTCTGGTTATGTCCAGAATATATTATGCCAATAGCCTATACCTGGGTATGCCTGAATGACTTCTAAAAAAACTACAACTCATACAAAATGCAGCAGCCAGACTCCTTCTCAAAATACCCCAAAGAGAACACATCACCACTGTGCTAATAATACTACATTGGCTACCAATAAAACAACTAATAAAATTCAAATCAATGTGCATCACACACAGAACAATACACAACCAAGGCACAGAATTCCTGAGAGATAGATTACGCCTACACCAACCGACAAGAATGCTAAAATCAAGCAACGACATCTGCCTGGAACCGAAACCCTACAACAGAAGAAAACTCGGAGGATCCTCTTTCTCTCACCAGGCACCGAAAACTTGGAATGACTTACCAAAGAATATACGGAACACAAGAAACCACCTAGTATTCAGGAAACTGCTAAAATCCTGGCTCTTCACAGCATAACTAAAAGACCAACCACAAGAATGCCCACAACGCTAAAACAACAATGAATGTAGATACCGATCCCAGTTTCCAGCAACCAACCGAATACAAACAGAATCCAAGGAACGCACTCCTCCACATACCATAAGTCATAATGAGAGATAGCGACAAGAGAACACTTAAGACTGAACACATAGGCCACCCCTTCATGTTTACAGATCCGTCAGAGCGCTTGGGGACTGACTCCATTGGTGACAGTGTGCGATATAAACTACCTTTAACATCTAACATTTGTATCACAATTTCATTTGTACTGATTCTGCAGCCCTCTCTCCCTCCTAAGATAGGCCTGGCTGCTCTGCCTACGCTACCATGAACTCAGGTGGTACAGCCTTGTACTAGGAATGGAGTATTGTACTACCTCAGTTGAATGGTCTTGCTAAGCCCTTAGTTGGACTTCAGAGAGACTGTCCTAACACTGGTGACAGCGGTGGGATAAATGTGGATTGCATTACATTGATTATTGATATACTTTGTGTCCAAAGGAAGCGTCACACTAATACCTAAAATTCTTTTAGGCATAGGCCTCTCTCTCCCTAGACGGGTCTCTCAAATCTAGCTGTGTTTTAGGATTGTACTGAATTATTCAATTGTTTCTCAAACACAGCGAAGTATGATGCTATACTTAACTGCTCTGTTGGCCGCTGGCCTCTCTCCCACTGTACAGAACTCTCAAATTTAGCTGGATTTGCACCATGCAGGATTCCCGAAATCGAGGCATTCCGCCATACCTTGAAGATTAGCTGCAAAACATATAACCCATTAACCAAAAAGCTAAAACTTTCTGCATACTTAATTCACTCAAAAAACTAACACAACTACCTCTCGCACCGCAAGCCGCATGCACTTCACCACACTGCAACAACACATAAACCGCAACAACAGCACACAACGACTGACATCGCTCCGATACTCGCACCAAAGCTCAGCGCACGGTGTATACTGAGATGAAGCTGCTAACAGAACACCACTCCTCTCACTATCCTACTCCCTCTTCACCCTACTAACCCATCCTGCCTTCCCGTTTAGAGATCCGCCAGAGTGCCCGGTGACCAACTCCGTAGGTGACGGTGCGCGGTAAAAATACCTTTAACACTTAACATTTAACATGTACATTTTGACACTTTAAAAAAAATAAAACATAGGCAGATTTGCAGCAAACTCATGCAAGAAGTATTGGCAAGGACCGAAAAGCATGGTTTTGCAAATGTGTGCATGTTTTATTTTTTTGTCATAATGTAGCTACAAAAAAAAGTGATATACCTTTGGTGACTGAGGTATAGCCTGTGGCCATTGACAGTGGGCAGATTGTCTGGGTCATGACCTAAGGCGATGACCCAGACGATTTGGCTACTGCCCATGACCATGAGGAACTAGCAATAGGGTTAAAGTGGGCATGCCTAGCAGGGAACGGCTATGTGCTCAAGTTTTTGGAAAGTGGGATAGGTTTGAATGGGACATTTTCTTTTGCGTGTGGGTACAGGTTGAAATGCTGGTTGGGATTGCAACAAATGTGCACAAGGAGGGTCAGCAAGAACTTCAAGCATGGTTTTGCAAATATGTCCTGTATTTCATTTTTTGGAAAGTGTGAAAATGTATGTATACAAAACAGTGATATAATGTTGGTGCCTGGGCAATGGGCCTGGCCGTCAGCAAGGAGAAATGTGTACTGTAATTTGCTTATTGGAGCATGCAGCATGGGCAAAGCGATAGGTTTGAATGCGAAAAAATATTCTGCTTGCATTTACAGCCTGCAGTGGTGGACTACATTACAACAAGCTTGCGCGACGAGCATTAGCAAGCATTAGCAAGGACCTAAAAGCATGTTTTTGGAGATATGTCTTGTGTTTTATTTTCTCCAAAGTGTAAGAATGTAAGCAGAAAAACAAGTGATACACATTTGGGCCCTTATTCACAGAGCGTTTTGCAATGGGGATTGCCATTGTAAAACGCTTCCGTGAATCAGGCCCACAGTGTCTGGGTAGTGGGCCTGGCCCTTGGGAAATGCAAATGTGTACTCTGATTTGCTTCTTGGGCATTGCAGCATGCCCATAGCCAATGCCCCATGGATTTGGAGACATACCATGGCGGCAAGCCAGGAGCACTGGCCATTGGTTACATTATTAGGGTATAGTTGACACTAAGCTAGGATGCATGGTAGGTGCAGTGGATAATAAGGGTGGTTTGGTTTGGCTGGGTTCATGGTGGAGCGTTATGCCGTAGACAATTGAATGATGAATTACATCCCCAGCATGCGCTGCTGATAATGACAGACATAAGTATGTGTTGCAAAAAATATGTTTCTTAAAGGAGGTTTATAGTTCTTTCATATTATGCAGTGATGTAAACCATGAAACATTTGCACTTTAAAAACCTATTGTATTGAGAGAAAAGAATGTGTTAAAGGGATGTTATGGTTAAGATGAATCTCACCATTGGGACTCCTCTCCTCCAGTAGGTAGGCAATGGGGCCCCATTATGGCATCGGAAATGGAGATGCAAAAGATTTGTAGAAGATTGTTAAGTGGCAGTTGGTGTGTGGAAGCTTAATATAGTCATAGGGTAATATGTACACTTTTTGGAAGTGATTGGTCCATGATGTGACTGTTTGAAAGCAGGCATTGAGGGAGTGTTACAAATATAAAATTATAAAGCGTAGAAGGACTACCCCGTGCCATGGTGTACACATGCCATCCAGGTCTTTTAATGATCCATGTCCTGGAAAGGGTACTGTGGAGACCGTGGATAGTTATAAAGGTCCATCGATTATGGCAGTTATTGTATGCTACAGAAAAGTATTTGGGACAGAAAATATTTCTGTCCTTGTATGTTTTTCTCTACCTTACAATTGTCCATTAGCACCCTTAGTGGGGGAGCCAGCTAATTAGATGGCTAGGAACATGACTTGAATTGCTGGTACAAACCCTGTTCAAAGCCGCCTGACGGCTGGCTTTCCCCACTGCCATCTCCCCCCCACCCTCAGTTTCAGAGTGCTTTCGAGGCTGCGGTCATGGAGCATGAGAAACACTGCCACCTACCTGATTAAGGGCCGCCCAACATCTCCCTCTCTCCACCTGCCCTTTGTCCCTGTGGTTCGTGCCCCTTCCCTCCCTTCCGTCCCCTACCTTGCCTCTCCTGAAATAAAAGCCCAAATTTTTTGGGGAAAAAACACAAAAAGAAAGGTTCCTTTAGGAGCCACCTTTCACAGTTAAAAATTAGAATTGAGAAAAAAGTCACAGGCCCCTGTGCAGCCTGCATAGTCTGTGGACAGCATGGTAGTCTGCAGAAATCTAAAAACTTCCAGGCATGTGATGGGAGAATTGAAATCATTTTAATTATTTTGCATTACAAAATGGTGGCTCTTAATAGAACCTTTTTTGTGTTTTGGGCTTTTTTATATATTTTTTTAAATATTTGGTTTTACTAACAGATCTACTAAAAATATTTTACTGAATTATTTCTTTTCACTTTCACAAAAACGGCTTCAAAGCATTGTGAATGTGTTCCACGAAAATCTGATTACCCACATCAGATAGATAGAGTCCACTTCTCCGAAAAATGTTGGCACAATCAAATTTAAAGTTCTCATTATGAAACAATGTTATGCCAACATCTCACACAAGCACACACAGCTTTATTGACGTTGTCACTCGCTTTTTCCATTTGCGGACCAAATGAACTCAAACACATACACACCTGTCGCTGGGCAATGCATGAACAAATAATTTTTGAATTAGGGAACATTTCCTTCAACTTTCCCAATGTCTCCATTATTGCAAACTGCAATGAAATTCCAGTCACGTTCCCCAAACTGTTCCCTCCACAACGAAAAATAACAATGTCTGGATGTTTCAATTCAACCATATTTGCACAAAATGGGAGCAGATGCACCCATTTCACGCCTCACACTCCATACCTGAACACTTCCAATTCAGGGAATACAAGATTTTTGGCTATTCAACAATGCTCAGCATACACCTTCAACCAATGAACCCAAGAGTCCCCCAAAATCCAAACACTCTGCCTGCTGAAAGACATTGCTGTGGCCATTTTCAATCCTCTCACAACTCCTACTAACAAAACTCCTGCCACCCTCTCTTCCTGTGCACCACGCCAAGAAACCTGAGTGCCTGATCCTCCGTTGTCCATGGAAATTCATGACTGTCCGCTTTCTCCACAGTCCCCTTTCCATGCCAGGCAATCTTAAAAGACCCAGTTGTGGCACGTGCCGTCTGCAGACTACAGCGGTGTCCGTGAACATAGCGGCCACTCAAAGGTGTGGGGGGAATTAAACTCAATTTAAGTTATTTCATCTTTAGTGGTGGCTCTGAATAGAAACTTTTTTTGGCGGGGTGGTTAACAAACAGTTTCTTTTCCTTTTTCTGCTTTTATGTATATTAGTACTGTACACTGTACATCTCCCCATACAATTTTCTTACAGAAAACCTTTCAATGCATTCTTAAAATTTTAAAGGAAAATTGCATTTCCGACATCTGTGAAATGAACTCCATCTTGACAAAAAAATACACACCATCATAACTTATATTTTCATTCTCAAAAGATGACATTCCTGCAGCATTTAAAAAAATCAGATACAGCTTTATTGACAAGCTGCCTTGATTCATCCATTTGTGGACTGAAAAAGTTTGTTGGACATCTCCATATTTTCTTAATTCAGAAAAAATAATCTTGGCAGCAGGAAACAGTTCCATTAGGCTTTTAAAGAAATCCTTCAGGGCAACCTGCAAATACACTGGAGTCCCACGCCTCAAACTGTCTCCTTCACAATGCACAATTACAATGTCTGGACATATAAAGTGAGCCATACTCTCAGAGAATGAAAACATGCACACAGTTTAAGCCACAAACTGCATGCCACAAAACTTCCACTTCTGCCAAACCAATACTTCTAAAGGTCCCATGAATTTCAGCATACACCTTCAATGACTGAATTGAAGAGTCCCACAAATGCCACACACTCTGCCTTCTCAAACACATTGCCATAGGCATTTTCAGTGCTCTCACAACTCCTGCAAACAAAACTCCTGCTACCCTCTCTTCCTGTACACCACACCCAACAAACCTGATTCGCTAATCCCCAAAGTCCCTTTTCCATGACTGGCATCCACAAAAGACCCTGATGTGGCAAGTTCCATCCGTGGACTACCGCGGTGTGCACGGACCTCGTAACAAAGGGGCAGCTCTTCTAATGTTTCCACTTTCATGTTCTGAACACTCACTCATTGGCTGTTTAGAGAGTCACACATCCATCCACCAATCACATCCAAAACCTCTTCACCTTACCCTGTCATCTCTCTTCAACACTTCAGATGTACACTTGAACTCTCAGAGTACACATCTCCTGTTAATGAAAGGCATCTGCATAAAAAAACTACTGGGCAACTGTACAAGATTTCTCCTTCCAGCATCAAGATCTGCATCTAACAAAACATATTTAAAAAAATGTTTTCATCAACTCTTTCACATATATATATATATATATATATATATATATATATATATATATATATATATATATATATATATATATATATATATATGTATATATATATATAGGGTTCCTGCTACTCACCATGTAATAAGCTTCTCAATAAGCATATTCTCTTTTTTAACCACTCAAGCAAATAACACGCATTGCAGCATTATTCACCTGCACACATGAAGCAGCAAATAATTAGAAAGCTCTGCATTTCAAAATGTTTCTTTTTACAAGCATTGTGATGAAAGTAAACAAAAGGCATATGTGTATTGTGTCACTTTTTCATAAAAGAAAGGAGATCTAGATATGCATCCTGTACCTCAAAAGAAAACTTTAAAAAGACAAGTAATAACAGATCTCCCAACAATCCCGCTAAAGAAACAACAACCAACTCCTTTTGCATCTAACAATACAACCACAAAACTGTCTAGTACAAAGTCAACTGCACGTCCATCAGAAAAGCAAGACAAAAATGTCCCTTCTCCTGAAAGATTTGTAGGCCCATCAAACAATCCACAAACAAAACTCTCTGGTCCATTTAAATTCAGAAACACAACTAGAGTAAATTGTTATGCTAATCTAACAATAAACCTTATCTTTCAATTGCCACCAATTGTTCACGACATTTACTCACACGGCTCGGACCAGTTGTATTTGCATATGCTCGTCCTTCAAGGAAATGCCACAAATATTCCTGACAACACAACACTTAACAGTGTCTCAGTTGTAAGGCAAGATGTGGACTACTTACCATAAACACACAGGAAGATCCACAAGAATTCCTAATGTACTTACTACAAGTACTGGAAACCAAAAACCTCCCTATAAATGGAATCTTCTAGATTTTATATACATGGAAAAATACATGCACTCTCTGCAACCATATCCCTAATGAACGATTTCTATATGTATCCATACCAAATTCTGAATCCATTCCATTTCACCAGCTTCTTCAGAATGCAAATCATGGTGTATTATGCCCTTTTAGCAATTCAGACCATCGTTCCACCATACAAATAAACTCACATAGCCAATATGTCATATTAATGCTACTAAGCTACATTACAGATGGTACCATAAATAACTGTTGGCTTACAGGCTTCACACATGGCCAAATATCTCTTGGAAAGAAAACCTTCACAACAGTAGGTATAGCGTACCACACTGATGCCAAAACCACTTCAGGGAACTACATTGCATATGTCAAAAATGTGATTGGTTTGAATGTAACAATACCTCAGTTACTCCAAAACATAGGTTACCATCACATTTAACAAATGCGTACCTAATATTCCTTCAACCCAAATTTAGTTACTAAACTACACCACAATTAACAGTTAGAATACACCAACAGGTATATAACAACATCCATATTAATGCAATAGTACTTTTCAAAGTCAATCTAATTAAAATATGTCAACAGGTATCTAACTACTTGAAAAATACCCTTCATTCCAAAACACTTCAAATGTGCCATCTCAATTCTTAAACGACAAAACATCTTCTAACCTTTAATGTAGTTAGAATACACCAAACAATATATAATTACTTCAAGCATTGCCTTAATCACAACATACATCAAAGAAGCATACTATGACCCTTACACTCACATAATTGTAATCAAGGTTTTTTTTAAATCCAGTATGGATTTCTTTTCCCAAAGACCCGATGATTAATTAATGTCAAAACAACCACAGTGTGTCATACACTAATGTACCACACATAGTACTTACAGTACTTACAGTACTTACTGTTTATGAGGGTCTAAAAAATGTACATTTAAAATTGTATACAACTAAGGGGTCGATTCATGGAACAAACGTGCGCTGAAAATCTCAGCGCAAGCTGGCGCAAGGTGGCGCAAGCATGAAAAAGCAAGTGCACGCGCATGCGTGCGATTCAAGGAAAGGCCTGCGCGTGTTTTCCATTGGTTGTGCGCCAAATCCGTGCGTGGTGCATACAGGCGCACACGTCATTGCAACAACCTGAACGTCATGCGTGACGCGCACAGGCAAAGCGCACAACGTCGGCGCACACACCAAAAAGGGGGCGGGACACGGGGCGTAACATGTGGAATGGGAAACAATGCGTGAAAAAGAAGGCGTAACTGAGGAAGTACTGCATGGAAATACACGGAATGCCCACATGCACGCGAACAACTCATATTCATGGATTTGAATACGGGAAACAAGCGCACGCTAAAAGATGCGCACAGGCATCAACACGTCTGCCACAGGAAGGCAGGCATAAGCGTCCCTGCGCACAATATAAAAGTGCGTGCAAACAACAAACACGTATATAGAGCTACGATGAATGCCCCATTTGTCGCAGCACTGATCGTGGGACACCGCAGGAGGAGGAGAATAGCCAGGGCCTGCAATATTTCCCCCCGGGCTAGCCTTTTTGGGATGCCTGACGACCAGGTCTACGGTAGGTATAGGTTTAAACCTCGTATCATCCTAGTCCTGGTCAGGAAGTGGGAAGATGACCTTACACCCCCCACCCTCTGCTCCCAAGCATTTTTTGGCGACTGGGTCATTTCAGCGGACTACTGCCATAGTGTGGGGGTCTCACAGGCCACGCAGTCATGCTGCCTACACCAAGTGTTGGCAATCATGACTGCGCGCCCCTCAGTCCGCAGGCACATATACATGCCCAGAAGACCCGCAGAAAGGCAGGCTGTAGTCCAGGGCTTTTACAGGGTGGCACACTTCCCCAAAGTGCTTGGTGCCATAGATTGCACCCATGTGGCCTTACGTCCACCTAGGGCCACTGATCACGTCTATCGCAAACCACAAGCACTAGCATTCCATCAACGTGCAGGTGGTATGCGATGCAAAGGGAATCATCACCTCTGTCTATGCACACCTCCCAGGCTCCACCCATGACAGTTTCATATACAGAATGTCCGCCCTGAGCCGGGCCCTGGAAGCTGGGCAGCATGGCGACACATGGCTCCTAGGTGAGTAAAAATGCCTGTGCACATTCATGCATGTCACACACAGACAAATACACACACCCCAATAATCACAACCATTATTACCTCTCCAGTGGACAGTGCCTACCCTCTGAGCAACCACATGATGACGCCAATCCGGAACCCCAACACACCACCCCAGGTAAGGTACAATGCTGCCCATATTGCAACCAGGGGCATAGTGGAGCACACATTCAGAGTGCTAAAGTCACGCTTCCGCTCCCTTGACCGCTCTGGTGGGCAGCTACTATATACACCTCCAGTAGTGTGCAGGATCATTGTGGCAGCATGTGTCCTGCACAATTTTGCAACACGGAAGCGTGTACTGGTGGACATGGTGGTGCCCCCACGCCCCCAACCACAGGCACAGGTGCTGCCCATGGGAGGGGATAGGGCATGTGGCGAGGCAGCCCAGACCCAGCTTTTGGCTACATTTTTCACCTAAACTCCCACCCCTGCGGAGTGCACACAGGTCTGGCACATACCAGGTGACAATCGATGATGACAAAGAGACAGTCAATTATCACAACCTTACCACCCTGAGAATGTTGCCATGGAAGTGCTACATTGTGTGCATCCCTAGCTACTAAAACATGAACAATCGTATGTGACCAAAAGAAACACATGCATGGTGTGCATCACACACCCCTGCAAAACAGGCCATCACAATCCCTGGTATGTCACCCAAACCCTCCTAAACCACATCACTCCTGTTTGACACACCATGACATGGCAAGCAATAGCAAAAGGCCAACACGTTACCAATAATATACGAAGTGACATGTGATAAATGTAAATTGGCTTCACACAATGACGCCTGTCATGGAATCTGATGAAATGACTGACCAACAACTTCCCACACAAAACAAGTCATACCCAAATGCATCCCAACAGTTGTAGCATGAACATATCAATCAATGCCTGTTCACATGCACATTGGCCAAGGCAACATCCCTACTCCTGAACATGTGTGCTGTGTGCATCTCCTCCAACACACTGCTCAGCACACAGCATAGTGACCAGCCATTGTGTCAGAGACACACCTTGAGCATCACATGAAAAGGACAAAATAAATAAATAAATAAACAATTGACGCATGTACAGGATCCACAAATGGTCATAGATCATGTGCTGCAAGGACACAGTGATCCCCTGAAGGCAAACTGTGTGCACATTTGGACATGGAAGGGTGGATGTACATGTGGTGGAGCATAGTGCGACTGTGTGTGTCCGTAGGGAGATGCACGCAATACATGCATGTCCAATCAAGTGACCATCAGTGTCCTCTACACATCACATGTGAACATTGCCCATGTGCACACCCCAGCATGTCAAACCGCACCAATCCCCTCACACCTGAAAGGTAAACACAACACAGGAACAGGCATTGACCAGCGGAACACATCAAGTACATAGGACACCACAATAACAATGGCAGGGTGCCCATCACACTGTAGGCCAAGACAACTGTCCAACAACCAAACACCCTCCCTCATTCACATATCACCATGACCTACTGAACAACTGTGTCTGGGGTATGTAGCCTTCTTCCTTGAAGTCTACCTGGCCACAGGATCACCCTACCCCTTTGTCTCCATCTACCACCTTGCTTGTAAATAGTGCCCAGCACCCTCAGAGGCCACCTTGACTGGCAAAAATACCAAATCGAAGAGAACTCAAAGGAGCCAAACACACAAGCCAGGCAAAAAGCCTGTAGGAAGCAAAAACACTTGAAGAGTCTCCAGTAGATGACTTGAAGTAGCAGTAAATTCCAAAGCACATGTACAAGCACAATGATGGAACAACCAAGTTAGCACACTTAAACAATGCTACAACAGGATGTGTACCATGTCTGCTACATAATATACAATGATGCAGCACCAACTGATGGATAGTGTCACTGCTCCGGTGTCCATGCGCAGGAGTGGCACAAACCAACCACCCCCTCCATCATCTGGGCGCCTGCAAGGTCAAACTTACACAGGCCTCTGAGACCACGGTGGGGAAGGAGGGTCAGGGATATGTTGACTGGACAGGCACTGGTATTCTGGATAACAGGAAAGAGGGGCAGGAGAGGGGAGTCGGATTGTCAAAGGAAAGTAGGGAAAAGACAAAAATCTACTATTCACAATAACACATACTCAATCAGATAAACCATGTACATCATGCACATTGTACCAAATGACTCAAATGGAAGTCAAAGAGAGACTTATCTCTGGGGTGAGTGCTGGCCTCCTGCCTGCGCACTTTCAGGTCCGGTAACAGGAGCAGTTCAATGCTGCAAAGATAGTAATAGTTACTTATCTGTGTGTGTCCATAACAGACACACACACCACCATACATGCCCCAAAGCAAGTAACTCCTCCACAAACACTTGTGTCTGCTGCTTTGTACCCATACGTAAGATTCATACACTGTCAATGCAGTAAGTCAGGCGCACGTGGGCGCGTGGCAAATGGAAGACCAATGTGTCAAGATTCACACATCATGCAATGGTCCCTGGGTAAGCAGCTACACACATATAGCGAGACACGACTTCAGTACAAGTAGTGTACTGGCATCCCCCAAATAAAAGAGGTAGTGCATGTGTCAATTTGAACAGGCAAATGATATGCACTGCACACCAGTCTGTCCCTCGCTGGGTGTCCCTGTGCGCAGCTCCATTTTTCCAGGCTTTGAAAGCTAATGGGCTTATACATCTGCTTCAATGGAGCATGGTGGACTGGAGGATATGTCCGACAGCCCCTGCATGTGCCCCTGACAACTTGGAAAGCAACTTGCCATGCGTCCACCAACTCATCATAACTGTACTGTGCGCTTGAACACCAATAACTGTCCAAGCTCAGCGTTAGTGGTGCTACTTAGCCTGCATGTGCAACAGGCCTAGTGGAAGGTTGGCTGTGGTGTGTGCCCCTTGTGATGCTCACCTTGCATGGAGTTCCTGTAAACACGTCTGCTTCGGTTGGATGTATGAGCACAAACCCTGTGGCACTTCTAACGCACACATGCGCATGTCTGCACCACCGAACGTGGCCAGCTGCCAGACGTACACTGGCCCATGTCTGCCGGCGAAGGTGGTCTGGAGGCTCATTCTCCTGCAGAAAGGGCACAACACACAAAATTAATGCAGGAAAGTCACCTGTGTGTGTCTCTTCATGCTGGTTGTGACTTGACCATGTCAGAGATGTAAATCAGATTCCAGCCCACCATCAGTGTGACTTTGACAGGCAAAGGGTGGCGGACACTCTCTACAGCATGAAGTGCATCAAGCACATGTATATTAAAGAAAATAAACATACAACACAATGTATAGCAATTAATGGGCACCTGATTCCTGAAACCACCATTTCTAATGCTGAAATGCCGTTGATAAGACCCCTACAATCCCCACTAGGGGTTTTAACACAAGTAGTACAGCAGCAGACAGGCCTCAGATATGACAGTCCAAAGCCCTTGTGAAATAGACTGTAACACCGAACCATCCTTGCAAGCCCATGGATAAGGGAAGCAGGAGTGGCCTATGTGAGTCAGGACCCCAAGCTGAAAACACATACACGAGACAAGCTTGAAGGGCCCAGCTGGAACAGACAGTGGATGCTTACAAAAGCCACAAAGCACCACACCGTCACATGAAAGCACAATAGACAAGCAATTTTAAACTATATTAACTAATTACACTAACTATAAAAAACCTACATTACCTAATTAAACTAACTATCAAATTGAATGTTAACTAACTAAACTAAAAAGAAAAAGAAAAATGGCCACATACGACCCAGGGGGGGGGGCACCCAGGAGGGGGGAGGTACAGGGTGCAACTCAACACCCACATGTTATGATGTTGAGGAAAAAAAAAAACTCAATGGGCTCAACGCCTGCACAGCCCGACCTGTGTGGGAGATACCTCATCGTCCGAGTCTGACTCATCCTGAAAAGGAGGACGTGGCACATTAGCCTGACCATGCCTAGCCACAGCTTGCCCCTAGTCGGCAGCAAGTCTGCCGGACGGGTGAGCCTGGTTCTGTGCGGCGATGACACGTAGGTCTGCATGCAGAACCTCTCGTGATACGTGTGCTTCCTCTTGCAAGGTAACACTTGTAACACTGAGTTCTTCCTGCAAGGCCTGGCTGGACAACTGATGCACCTCCCGGCAAGCATGTAGCTCAGCCGAGATGGTACGCTCAAGCTGTGCAAACCTCTCCTCTGACCGCGCCCTCTGGGACATCAAGAGGACACCCAGAGTGGATCTGAGGGACTCATACTCAGCCCTCAGGGCCTCCATGTGTGCCTCTGCGTGAGCAGCAATTGCTTGACGCAAAGACAACATTTCAGCCCGGCATGCTCTGTCTGAGCCCGCCATGCCCAGCATGAGCGAGCGGGCCGTAGACTGTGCCGCCCGCTGCTGGAGAAGCACCTGCCTGGCAGAGGGGAGCGTGGATTGGGCCACACGCTCCATTCTCACAGCGATGTTTTCCATTGCTGCCCCCTGGCATTCTGAATTGGCAGTCATGTCTTGCTCCGACTCAGTATACCTCGGTGGTGTGCGGCCCTCGCGCTGCTGGGCTTGACACCTGCGGGACCCAAGGACCGGCCGTCCTCGTTGGGTTGGCACCGCCCACGGCTGCACGACTACATGCCCCAGTCAATGTGATGGCCCAGGCCCATCAGCGACTGGTGTGGAGGGTGACCCTGCGTCCCGATCCACCCCAGGCGGATGTCCCACCACTGTCTGACCCCTCAGTGCAGGTGTCGCAGACAGAGGAGTGTCCACATCAGAATCAATCACCCCTGATGTATGGTCCTGATGCACATCCAACTCGACATGGACGTCAGAGTGGTCATCTGGGCTGGACTCATTGCCAGCCAAAGACAAGATGGTCTGTAGCACATGTGGGTTCTCGTGGTCTACCACCCCACGACCCCCACTTGTGCCAGGTTGCTGTAGTGATGACAACCCTGGGCCTGGCATGACAACACCATCCTCTGGCTCCATTGCGTCATCATCTGAAAAGTAGAGAGAAAAAAGATCACTGCACATGTTAGAAGCACACAACACACACACACATAGACATCACACAGACAGCCAACACATGAAGCAGGCATGTCACACATAAAAGAGAACCTGCCATGCATGCTGGGTCAACTTGACATTGTTTCTGTAATTAGGCATGTTGAAGGGTGTTATACCGCTCAGAAGTGGGTCGATGCAGTGCAGAACATTTGTACTTTACTCCTATCTAGATGTACAAGTACTTCATGATGTGTATCATAAAACGTGAAGGCAGTGCAAGGTCAAGTTCAGGCATCACGTGCAATGTGCATGCAATGGGTTGCATGGCTACAAGCAAACCACCCCCCCTAAGTGGAAATGCAGGGATGCCTTGTATGGTATCAAAAGGATGACCAGAGACCTGTGTATTGGCAGATAGTGTTGACTAGCATCAATTGCTTCATCTGAGTCAAGTGACAACACAGCAGATGATGATGGGACAGTAAGCAGGACACATATTGAACCCTCAGTAGTACACCCACGTGTGCAGTGGGCCTGAAACAGGCTGAGGCCTGTGACCCACACAGACTGTCACACCCTAAACATGTGTGGGACGCAGGACTGAGCCACAGTGGCCATGGGAAGGCTGATGAAATGCCATGAAATGTAGGTCACCCTGGACACGTACTACAATGATCATCCAGTCAAGGACACATAGGGGCATGCATAGAATGCACATGGAGCATGAATGGGCACTCATGTCCCTGCGGAGCATCTGACATCTGCAAAGTCCAAGTGAGACACCCTGCATCAAGTACAAAGGATGTACCCCACTGCATGTGTCTGGCAGGTTGGCTGGTGGAGGTTACCATGTACACAGGACGCATGAACAGGCCATTGCATTATGGCAAAATGATGCAGACCAGTGCAAAGGTGATATTGGGGTTCAGGGGGGGTGGAGGGGCAAAGGAGCATGCCTACGTGGACTACCCGCATGCAGGCAGAGGACACATGCACGTCAGTCATGCTATGACATAGTCCCAGTGCTGAGAGGAAGGACACCCCAGGCTACATGCAGAAGGGCCAGTGAGCTGGAACATGGACCGGAGGGGCATCCAGGTGACCAGCATGTGAGTAGGATGCAAGTGTGGTGATGAGGACAGTCCCCGTCTGCTCCACATGTCCACCATCCTGCAGAGCAGCCATGCATCAGTGAAGCATTGCATTACTTGCACATCTGAACCATGTACAAATGACATGTAGTGGCAGTCATGCACAACACATCACACAAGTAAAACACACATGACCTCGACAAACACACAGCAACAATCACTGGACTGGGCATCAAAGTCCGGCATCTCTCCCACTCCTTCGACCGATTCAGGTGGTATGAACTCTGCAACAAATGACTCGTGCGGAGTGAGGTCTTCCCCTCAGGTGCCGGCCCACTGCCAGTCACCAGAGTCATATTGTAATTTGAGGCACGCTTTGCCTTAGCGCTGCGTTTGAGGACATTCCAATGCTTTTTGCACTCCTGCGCTGCGCGCACCTAATGGCCGAATGTACTCACATGTTCCGCAACTTGCTTCCAGTGGGTATCATGATGGGCAGCCTTAGTTTGACAATTAGGCCCCACTAGCATGTCACGGTTGTGGTCCCGCATGTAGTCCACGAGGAAGTCCAGTTCCTGCGCACAGAAAGGATTCTTCCTCGATGTGCAGGAGGTCGTGGCTGTGTGTGGGGTCCCAGCCTGTGCTGCAGGTGCAACCTTCCTCCTCTTACATGGTGGGCCGGACCCTGGCTGGCAAATGCCGCCCTGATCAGTAAGGGCAGTGGCACCGGTGGATTGAGCCAAGGGAGTGGCAGGTGGAAGGACGACCAAAGGCCTGATTTGCGTCAGTGGCTGCTGGGTGCCCTCGACTGGACCCTGCGCAGCAACATCCACTGTGGCAGGGTCATTGACCGTGACTGTCCTGGTTGGTAGACTCACAACCGGGGTGTTGTTGGCTGCATCTGCCCCTGCATTTGTCAGGGCAGCAGATGACATTACTGCCCCAGGGACATGTGTCTCGGTCAGCGCAGCCCTTCGTGCACCTACGGTGTTCCTCCTACCCTGTTGGAAATGTTCCATGGACTCTTCAAGTGCCAACGCAGCCTGCGCTGGCAGACCCTGAGCCTGGGTGGTGGTGTCAACAGCTGCACCAGCAGCTACCACTACCCTTGGTCCCGTGGCAGTCGATGAAACGGACTGCCGGGCCACAGGGGCGCCAGTGCCAGATGCAGAAGCTGCATCTCCCGGAACCACAGGGGGTGGTGGCATGACTGCACCAACACATGGCACAACATTGTGCCGAAGTGGCGCACCCCTGCCTCTTCCCCCTCTGTGACCACCCTGGACAGCCTGGAGTCCCCCTACTCCCTGGTCACCCTGGCCACATTATTACTAGACAAGAGGGCAAATTCTACAAAATTAACAGGATATTGCCCTTAGTAGATTACGTTCACGCAATAAGTAGGCAACACATATCTGTGTTTTAAGCTATTTGCAGCCAGATGGGACCCAGGAGCGGTCCAGTTGGTAAAACCAAAACCTGTGGTAGGGACAACAGTTTAAGCTAGAATGGAGACAAGGCTGTGGCAGAAGACAGAAGGATAGAGCGAAAAACATACTATCCCTGCCTACTGTGCACTCTCGACTAGGTTGCAGTGTTACAACGCATGTCTAATAGTGACAGAATAAGAGTAAAATTACCAACTTCTATAGTATGTAACTCGTTCAGCCTTGTAAGTCCTGTACCACTCTCTTCCAGATGTATTTGGATTGGAAGAGACTACAAGTAAAAGGAAAAGCGCACCAGGGAAGGTAAAAAGGATATATTCTTCCTTTTTAAACACTCGTGTGAAATCTAATGGGGTAAACAATCATTAACATTAATTTAATAACCCATAGATTGTCACGCTGACCCTGGATTGCTAGGGTTAAAATGACACAAATACAAGGGAAAAGGATAAGTTCCTTTTCTTAAAACACAAAGACAATACAGTCACCACTTCCCATCCAGGACTCCTTTTTTCTAAAGGGGAGTGGGACAATATAAAAAGGTTTGCTCAAGCTATCAAAAATAAGCTAATTGGCACCTTTTTAGATGTAGCAAACACCGTTGACCGGTTTCAGTAGCCTAACTTTAATAAAGCCACATTCATCAGGACAGTGTAAGCTTCCTCAAAGCTGGTGTATTTTGTAATTCGGATACCAGTTTATGAGAAACAAAAATACGGTAGATGGAGTTGTACTTTACCACTTTGCCGTAGGTGTCATAGGACTGGAACAGTCTGGGAGGGAGCCTGTGGGATCAAAACAAAGTAAACCACAGTCACTAAAGGGCTGCTAAATTCCATGTATTGGATTATGAATCGACACAACAATGCGTGTCGTTCATCTATACAATCATAGGCTGTTAAAACACCATTTCATCATTCAATCATAGTGCGTAACTCTGAATCTCCTCGTTATGTAACATTCATGGCATCTGTATCCAAAGTATAGGATACAGCATGCTACATGCTAGGTATTGATTCGAATGGTTTTGGGTAAATGAAGGTCATTCATTTGCAAGTATCCGAGATGCACTCACCCTGTATTTGCTTCCCTCAAAGTTGAAAAAAGGAAATGCCTCAGAAGGTGGCACAACTTGACTGACCAGTTCACATGCTGCTGATCTGTGGATAAATGCAGGATTATAAAAATGTTTAGGGCACTAAATTCCAATTGTGCCACTGTCCACAACAGACTGATCATAGTACCAATGATAGGTTGGTACTCCTAGTAGATTTTGGCAGGTGTTAGAGAGAACAACAAAGGGAGCAAAAGATGTCTTACTCCTGAATGGAGCGAGTTCTCTATATTTTTAAAGGGACGCTTTCCCATTAAAATAGGTGAAAACATTGTTATTGTTCCAGGTTTAAAGGGTCCCCCACACTTACTAGGATGCACATTCCTAGGTGTGTCGGAGATTCCAGCCAATGCGCCCGATGCAAGCGCGACCACAACCGTGTTGCGCTCGCCGTATTTTGAAAAAGGAAAGGCAGGGTTTCTTTTCCGTATCACGTGACGCGCTCGAGCATGTCACGTGAGCGTGTCTCATTGCACGCGTGATCGGCCTGGGAGTCAGGCAGACCATAAGGGACCAAGACAGGCTAGGTAGATAGATTCCCCTGCCACGTGATATGCCTTAGCATGTCACGTGTACACGCATATGTTAACGCACGGGCGGCTCGAAGGTCAGGCAAAGCAGCTGGGACCCAGCCAAGCACGACCCACTGCAATACACCGGCAGCGATTCCAGCCGGGTACACTCGAATTCGGGGGGCCAATCTTGGGTCGAAAAACGAGGGTGAAAAATCTGCTAACCATTGTATATTACTGTCTATTGAAAAAGCCATATTGATTAGATCACATCAAGGCTCAAAAACGGCAATGTCCCATTACAGCCTAATCAGGCATGAAAGTATATTTATGTATGATTTGTCTCTGGATGGCCCACCCTGTACATAATTCTATAGATGAAATGGATTATATAGTATCCATCTAAAAACAGAGGGTATCTATAACCATCAATCAATCAAAAAGGCTAGAAACACTAGATTTTTGGGGCTAGAGAATGGCTTAGGTGATCATGGCCAAAAAATGCCAGGGTGTACTTTCATTCAAACCAACCTTGTCAGTTTTTAAGCGGAACACCCATTTTTGTTCACGTTTTAAGAGGAGGTGGCTCATGTCTCCTCCTCTTCTTGGGCATTTTACTTTTTCTATGATTGTCCACTCGATTTCAGTGGCCTGGTGGTTTAGCCTGGTAAAGTGATCAACCATTGGTGCATTTTCCCGATGAGTCCTAATACATGATAGGTGCTCTTGAATACGTTTCCTAATTGGCCTTGTGGTCATGCCAATATATCTTTTATCACAGGGGCACTTTCTCATATAAATTACATTGGATGTATTACAGTTAGTCAGAGCGATTTGTTTCCACGATGTCTTCAGACCTAGGTCTAAGGTTTTGGTGCGTTTAGTAAGTGTACACACATTACATTGACTACATGGTGTGTGTCCCTGTGGAGCTGTACTATTCCACAAGGTTGTTAGAGCGGGTGTATATGAATGTATCAGGGTATCCCTCAAATTTTTTCTTTTTTTATGGCGAACCTTGGTAGTGGCAAAGTGACTGGCCCTACGTTAAGTATTGGCCACAATTTGATGATGTCCCTTTTGATAAGGTTAATTTTGTTTGAATAACTGAAGACTGCTGTAATGGTTTTTTCTCCAGTTGGTCGTATTTTTGTTGCAAGGTTATATCCTGGGGGATATTTCTTGCACGTTCCTTCTCACAGTTTTCTTGGGATATCCGCATTCTAATAAGCAGTCTGTGAGTCCATGTACCTGTGAATCATATTCATGTGTGGTTGAGCAGTTACGCCTATATCGCAAAAACTTCCCTGACCATGCCCACCTCGAGGAGTACGCCCAGCTGAGGCGCCCCTCCCCTTTGGTGGCCTCCCAACCATGGCACAGATGGAGTAGTGCCGTCATAGATGGAGAAGTGCCAATGGGAGGTATACACAACAATTGTCCTGGGCAATTGGGGTGAAGGGGGTGGGATGCAAGATGTTAACAGCACTCCTGCACCTGCAAGGCTGTATGTGACCCCGGTGATGTATGTGACCCCGGTGATTAAGTGACGGGTCACGCAATGCTCAGGCACCCAAAAACTTCAGTAAAACCGTGCACGCAACCCCTGCAGCCTACGTGTGTGGAATTAACCTCCCGCAGTATGCGGTAGCACCCAGGAACACGAAAAACGTGTACGCGTGGGACACGCAGGCTACTATGACCTCGAAAACGGGTACGCGATACACAGGGGCAGCCGCAGTGGGAAAAATAGCATGCGCGACTCACCATCAGACTAGCGTGATGATGAAAAACACGCATAGCCAATGCCCCCGCCAAAAGAAGAGATACGTCCTTGATCCGCTGTGAAGTTGTGATGGCGCACGAAACAACACAAAGTAGCAACACACACGTCGGTCTCCAGGAAAGGCATGTACAGTGAACTGCTGGCCATGCTCACCTTTTACCCGTGCTGAGGGTGACGCCTGCGCGCATCACATCACTTACGCGCTTAGGCCCTTTCCTCGGATTGCACGCATTCACACAGGGATGTGTGGTTTTTTCACGTGCTGATCTACTATGCACCCGTGTTGAGGGAAACACCTGTGCACCTTACGTCACAGAAGGACTTACGCGCTAAAGGCCTTTCCGCGAATTACACGCTGACGTGCACTTTTTTCACACGCCAAATCACTTCGTATCAAGCTGGCCACGCGACAATACACGGAAAACCATCCTCCTGCCCAAAAGGCCATTTTCCTGCCCCCCAGACACCGAGCACGCTTCCACCTGCCATCTGCTGCTGCCTGCCTGCCTGCTGCCCACGTGCCCTGCTATTTGATGCCTGCACGTCAGCCATCTGCAGGGGTCCAGTTGCTGTGTCCACCCCTGCTGGAACACAAGACTCCCTACTGGGATACCATCGCTCCACAGCCGAGCCCCAGGACCCAGTTGCCCACCCACACCTGCCTTGGGGGTCACCATGTCGGGGCAAACACCATCCGAGACCACTGGCGACCCCCAGCCAGAGAGGCAGAGGGCTACAAGCTTCAGTGACAAGGAAGTTGGTATCCTGGTGGAGCAAGTTCTGGGTCATTATGATGCCCTCTTCACACCATCGCGCGCCGACAAGGAAGGTCGGGAGAGGATCTGGGAGGACGTAGTGGTTGCCATCAACGCGGAGGGGGTGGCAAACCGCAACATCAAGCACGTCCGGAAGCGCTGGGAGGACTTCAGGTCCAGGACCCGCAACAAGGCCCGGCGCCTCTTGAAGGCAGAGGATGCAGAGGGGTGCCGGGTCAGCCTGACCAACATCCAGATGAGGGTCCTGGAACGCATAAGCCCAGCGCTCCATGTCCAGATCCTTCGAAGGAAGACACGTCTGGAGTCGAGCGGTAAGTGGCCATGCATTGCTGTGTGAAACAGGGCATGTTGTAGTGTGCTGGTAGTCAGCTACTTGCCTGTATGTGTTACATAGGCCATGTATGGATGTGTGTGTGCAGGGACATCATGGTAATGCATGTGAGACCACTAATGCGTGAACCACATGGATGGTGCATGTGTTCCAATGCAACAATGGGAGCTGCATGCGGAATGCACACATTGGACATGGATGGGGGGTGGGAGATGGGTGCTACTCTCATGTACATGTATGGTGTACATGTCTGTGTGTCTAAGAAGCGTGTGTGTGACTTTGAAAAGTCATGGATGCATGACACATGTCCGTGACGGTGTGTTGATTCACTTATGCAGTCTAGTCATCCTTGTATCCACTGTGTCTGTGGTGTATGAGCCCTGATGCATGACCCTCCGGTGATGTGTGTGCATGGGATCAGTATGAGCCATGATGCATGTGAGTTTGAAGCCAAACCTCTATTTCAATAGATGCCTTTGTACATGGATGCTGATGTTGATTGCATGCACCGTGCCTGTTTCTGCATGTGTGATGTCTGCATTGACCCATGTTTTGTGGAGGGACAGGATGGAAGTGATGTTTGACAGTGCCACTCATGTGTTATTGCTTCCTGTCTAGGGGACTATTGTACAGTACCCTCACTTGTGTTCTATGTCTCCCTCTACGCAGCGTCGAGTGAAGAAGAGGGCGGAGACGGCGCTGTGGAGCAAAGCGGTGGGGATGCCTCCACCGGGCGGCAACGCAAGGCCCAGCCACCCTCCCAGGAATTGCCATCATCCGGGAGTGAGGGGACTGGTGCCACGTCTGCCACTACGGCTGTAGTAGAAGGGCCGGGTGAGCCCCCACAGGGGCTTGCAATGGCGGAAGACGGTGCAGAGACATCCAGGTTGGTGGTCTCCACAGAGGAGGAGGAGCCCGCTACTGAGCCGCACATGGGGCCTGGTGGGGGTAGTACCACTGGTGCAAGTGGTGCAGTCCAGGGCCAGGGGCAGGAGGCAGCACAGGTCGCTGTGGAGGGGCCTGTGCAGGTCACTGTCCCTGACCCTGTAACTGCACCACCATGCACCAGCAGGGATGCCCCGTCCGAGGCCCGTCCGCAGGTAGGGGGGAGGCCCACATCATCTGGCACTCCACTACCTGCGGACGAGGAGTCCCCTGACCGTATGGGCTCTGTCCTGATTGGTGTTGCGTTGCGCACGTGTGTCATTCGTGATGACGTGCGTGCTTCCTGGGGGGACCATGCACGCCATCACAAAGAGTTGTGTGGCAACGTGGCACAGTTGGGAGGAGCCATGGTCAGAGGGTTCCTAAATGTGTCGCGCACTCTGGCGGACCTCTCCTCCTCTGTGGAGACTATGTCCAGTCATTCTCCCTGCCGTCTTCCGGCCCAGATTTCACCAGGGCCCCCTGTGGACCTGGCCCGACCAACACAGCCAGCTTGGTGGAGATCCCATCCCTGCCACAGTCGGGAGTCAGAGGTCCAGCAGGGGTGGACACCCCACCAACTGGAGACCAGCAGATGGAGGATGTGCAGGCATCATCGGACAGGGCACATGGACAGCATCAGCAGCAGGCTCAAGGTGGGAGCGATGATGGCAAGGGGCCATCAACCTCAGAGGGGCAGGCATCAGCAAGAGGGCAGGAGGACCCTGGAATGGGAGTGTCTTCCGTGTGGCTGCAGTTGGGCCAGCGGATAGATGCCGAGCGGCGGCGGGCGGAAGAGGCGCGGCTCACCATGGTCAGGGCGGAGTTCGCTATGCGCCGGGCATTGAGGCAGGCTGAGTGCCTCGAGGCAACTCTCAGGGAGTTGGAACAGGCCATGACTGCATCCCTGCGAGACCTCAGGGCCAGGGCAGAGGCCCACCTCCGGGACATTGACATGGAGTTCGATGATGCCCTGGCCCACGACATCACAGAGTGAGCTGTAGGACTTGCCCACCGCCATTGTATATAGTTAGTTAGTGTTAGGTTTCCTTTCTGTTTTTATTTCTTTTGGAACGCTTGGACAATGCCCCACGTTTTTGTATATAGTTCTTCATTAGGTAGGTCTTTTTTTATAGGTATCATTTAATTTGTTGGGCTCATGGACCCTGGATTGAATCGTTGTACATATTTGAACTGTGGATTTATGAAAAATATTTTTTTTAAATCACCATGGATCAATGGATTTTACAATTTACATTTCCTTTGGATTTGCTTTGGTGGGCGGAGAGTTTGGACTCATTTTCTTTTGGATTACTTTGGATTGAGACTTCATTTATTTTTTTCATTTTTGGACATGCATTTCTTTTCTTGTTTAAAATATTTTTCATGTTTTCATTCCATTACCTTCATTTTGTGCAAAATACATTTTAATTTATTACTTCCATGGTTGGTATTCGCTCATTGGTTTACTGCATGTCACAATGTGGGTTTACACAATCACTGGCACCCAGTGTGTGTGTGTGACGGACATGTGTTGATGTACATAGTTGACTTTTGGTTTGTGTCATGAAATAGGCCTTTCAGTGTGGGGTGGATGGGAAACTTGATTGGGTCTCAAGACTAGGGTGGCATGCAGTGGGATTTTGGTGGACATGAGGCCCATGAATGTGCATCTTTATGACATGTTGAGGGGGGACATGAGTCGGGGCCTGCTGGCAGGTGCCCGTCAATGCTGGATGGGTAAGGGTGCCGGGGGACATGAGTTGGGGCCTACTGGCAGGTGCCCGTCAATGCTGGATGGGTGGGGGTGCAGGGGGACATGAGTCAGGGCCTGCTGGCAGGTGCCCGTCAATGCTGGATGGGTGGAGGTGCAGGGGGGCATGAGTTGGGGCCTGCTGGCAGGTGCCCGTCAATGCTGGATGGGTCGGGGGTGCAGGGGGACATGAGTCGGTGCTCACTAGTGCATGGTGACATGTGGGCTGGCTGGGGGGCATGCCCAGGGTGGATGGGCTGCCTACGGGACATGACCAGGGGTTCAGGGTAGTCCCCTGTGGTGTGGGCTGCCTGCAGGGGCTGGGGAGGGGGTAGAGGGCACACCTGGGAGGACCCACACTGCCAATTCACGTGTGAAACTCCCCGCGCACCCCTCAGAATACACGTACCCCGCTCCCCAAGGACTATCGCGTGTGATTCTCCACGTGCACCCCCCAAATACACGTACCCCACTCGCACAGGGCCTATCGCGTGTGATTCTCCACGCGCACCCCCGAAATACACGTGCCCCACTCGCACAAGGCCTTTCGCGTGTGATTTTCCCCACGCACTCCTCAGAATACACATACCCCGCTCCCCAAGGCCTATCGCGTGTGATTCTCCATGCGCACCCCCCAAATACACGTACCCCACTCGCACAGGGCCTATCGCATGTGATTCTCCACGCGCACCCCCGAAATACACGTACCCCGCTCACACAAGGCCTTTCGCGTGTGATTCTCCCTTCGCACCCCTCAGAATACACGTACCCCGCTCCCCAAGGCCTATCACGTGTGATTCTCCACACGCACCCCCCAAATACACGTACCCCGTTCGCACAGGGCCTATCGCGTGTGATTCTCCACGCAGACCCCTGAAATACACATACCCTGTTCGCACAGACCGTCGCACGGAGCAGGAGCTCCCAACCACACTGCTGGAGCAGTGCACCTCCTTGTGAAGATGAAGCAGGAGCTTCCCTTCAGCAAGGTAAGCTTGGAGCTTATTTCCGCCCACACCGATCGCAACATATCCAGCACTATTTATCTTCAATAAGTGCGGGCTATGCGCACCGATGCCGTGCAAACCCCTATTCAGCCCAGCAAAGCTGTTCAAATCCTCCGGTGAGTCCATTCCATTTCGCGCACCCTGCTGAATGCACACGGCGTCCATTCCAAGATGGCCACCTAGCCCCCTTTGTCCCCACTTCCGGGCTTCCTCTGCCAGCCTGGCCACAGACCCCATCGATTGGCCTGCACTGCACATAAAGGAACCAATCCTGAGCCGGGAGGCGTGAGCCGGCATCCGGAACGAAGGCTATCATGAACAAAGGCTATTTCCTGTCTAAGCCTGTTCTATACGCACAGACCATCGCACGGAGCAGGAGCTCCCAACCACACTGCTGGAGCAGTGCACCTCCTTGTGAAGGTGAAGCAGGAGCTTCCTTTCAGCAAGGTAAGCTTGGAGCTTATTTCCGCCCACTGCCGCCGATCGCAACATATCCAGCACTATTTATCTTTAATAAGTGCGGGCTATGCGCACCAACGCCCTGCATACCCCTATCCAGCCCAGCAAAGCTGTTCAAATCCACAGATGAGTCCATTCCATTTCACGCACCCTGCTGAATGCACACAGCGTCCATTCCAAGATGGCCATCTAGCCCCCTTTGTCCCCACTTCCGGGCTTCCTCTGACGGCCTGGCCATTGACACGATTGGCCTGCACTGCACTTAAAGGAACCAATCCGGAGCCGGGAGGCATGAGCCGGAATCTGGAACGAAGGTTATTAGGAACAAAGGCTATATCCTGTCTAAGCCTGTCTTTGCCTGACCTTGCCTCTTGCCAGAGACCCTGCATCGCAGGATCTGAAACTAGGGCACAGACCCAAGTTACTGTTGTATTGCTCACCATTCCGTTACTTATTAATACAGCCATTATCAGTGACTATATTTCATGGCTGCCATCCTGATTATGCGTCGTCACTGACACCTGACACATAACACATAACATATGGACTATCGCGTTATCTTGCTTGCTGTTGCATACTTACTAATTGCACTAGGTTCACTGATTTATCCCCACATGATACCGCATTCAGCTGCATGACATCACTCCTCCGAATGCCAGCATGTATATTGCATTCACCGCTCTGCCTGTTTACTTAATGAACGACTTGCATATCACTCGCTCTACGCTTAGTCTCTCCTACCAGCTCTGTGCTTTGAGCCATGCCGCTAACGGTTACCTATGCCCTACCTGCTCAAGCTAGTCCAACCATCCATAGACACTCAGACTGATACTCCTCTTTTATTGCCCATCTATCTGCTTAGCTCCATGCCCTTGCTTTGCTCGGCTACTAGTAGCCTTTGCAACTAGCCTTGGCACTGTGCTCACTAGCCAACCAGCTTCTGACCGCCTGCCCACTAACGCACTGCTCGACCTCATTATCTCAGGCGTTTATTGTAATGTACAAATGTATGTAAATGAAAATGTATTCAGCCAATTGCATACGACCAACTTATGCCTACACCTCGATTGATAATTGCATATAGCATAATGGTCACTACTAAGAGAGAAGGGGATTTAAACCTGACTCCTGCACATCCGATTCTACTCACTGAAACTGCATTTAGCGTGTTAACTGCATCTAGCCTATCTGTATTCTGACATATGAAACTGCACCTAGCCTGATAGCCGCACCTAGTTCGGCTACGTTTTGCCAGATAGTTGCAGCCAGCCTGTCTACGCTTTGCCATCTGAAACTGTACTTGGCCTGATAATTGCTTTTAGCCTGTCTGCATTCTGACGTATGAAATTGCACCTAGCCTGGAAACTGTACCTAGCCTATCTATGTTCTGCCTTCTGAAAACTGTATTTAGCCTGATAGTCGCTTCTAGCCTGCCTGTACTCAACCATTTAGCATGTACACTCGAGGTCTAGGTAAACGTATTATAGCTGCCCACTACAGGACAGCTTGGTTACCACTCTACATTGCCTCCTCCATCATACTAGCAGTACAAACCCACAGCTTGGCCACTAAAGCTAACACATTGATCCTCTGCGCCATGCCCACTCCAACCCATCTCACCTACCCTATTATGCCTGACACACAACAACCTAATACAGGACTTAAAGTGAACTAGCATCAAGAAGGTACTACCGCACAAAGGCCATGTAATACTGCGGACAGAAACCTAAGATTATACGCTCGCCTGTCTAAACTGCATGAGTTACCAGCTAAGAAAACTGAACAACTAAATCTCCTAAAAAAACACCTACCCTTGAAGGTAACTGCAGAGCCTACTAGGAAATATTCCAATCCCAAAAGAACCATACGAAATGGCACTAAACTGACCCCCAAAGATAGACCTAGTACCACTCATCCCAACTTAGAAAGCCACAAACCTAATCTCAAAGGAGCGCTTATAAACGCTAGGTCTCTAGTCGCACACGCAACAGAGATATCAGATATCATTCCCACAGACAACCTAGATTTCCTGGCCATCTCAGAATCCTGGCTACATGACGAGGCAGGCCCTGCCCTATCGCTAGCAGTTCCCGATAACTAAACAATCCTGCGAGCTGACAGACACACCTCTCGAGGTGGGGGTCTAGCAATTATAGCTAAGAGTAGCCTAGACATGAGAATTATCGCAACTCCTACTATGAAATCTTGTGAATGCCTCACGGTCAAAGTCGCCACCGCCAACTCTCAAACACTAAACATCTTTCTTATCTATAGACCACCAGGTCCTACTGGAACCTTCGCTGAGGATATCTCTACGACCTTGTCCAATAACCTAAAAAATACTTCCCAAACAATAGTGCTAGGTGACTTTAATTTAGGCTATAATGACACTAAGGATATCCAATCAACGGCTACTGCTTTGACTTTGAAAGAGTTGGGATTCTCCCAGAAAGTTAACCGACCCATGCACAACAAAGGTCTAATCCATGATTGGATGGCAGAACACAACTGCGAAGTAAATATCACGGATACTGTACCTCAGATTAGATTTGGACTGACCACCACCCGCTATTATTTACATTGACAACTAACCCTGCCACTGCCCTGTCTTCACTCGCCCCACCTGTGCCCACGAGGAACAAAAAACTCATGACAGCGGAAAAATGGATGCCCGTCATAATACCTAAACTTAACTCGGTCCCAGACAATATGGATCCTAATTTGCTAGTCGAACAGTACAACGAAGCTATGAACTTAGCCCTCGACCACATAGCTCCGATCAAATTAAGGAATAGCAAACCGAAAAAGCATCTCAAGTCATGGTTTACTCTTCATCTAAAAAACCTCAGGCTGATTAAAAGAAAACTTGAAACCGTTTGGAGACTCTCCCCATCAGCCGAAAACAAACTCAACCTATCCAAGGCCTCATCCCAATACAAGAAAGACATTTTATTAGCCAAACAGGAAACCTATAATACTAGAATATCTCAATCTAAATCTAGTGTCAAAGAATTGTTCAGCATTTTGAAAGAATTGGAAACACCTATTGTTCCACAAGAAAACTGTACCAAGGTAAAAAAATGGTGCTCCAGTATACAACATGACTTAACGAATAAAGTAGCTAACCTACAAACTAAAATTGCCCCCAAGAAAGCATCTCTAACGCCTCACATCCCTCAGAGTACAGCGACACCTCCACAGCCCAAACAAGAATCTCGATTCTGCTTCTCTAAAGTATCGACCATTGAGGTGGAAAAGGTCATTCTGGGACTTAAACCATCCAATTGTAAAGGCGATCAATGCCCAGCACAACTCATTAAGGATGCTGCGAGACAATAATCGCCATTCATAACCAAACTCATCAACTCCTCCTTTACCACAGGCACTGTATCAAACAACTTAAAAGAGTCTTGGGTACTGCCACTATTAAAGAAGCAAATCCTCAACCTGGCCATTCCCATAAAGTTCAGGCCTATCACGACTGTGCCCTTTCTTCTAAATATTTTAGATAAAGTGACTTATATGCAAATACAAAACTTCCTAGAATCCAACCACCTACTCGGAACACGCCAATCTGGATTCCGCCCGCAACACGGAATGAGACGGCTTTAATTGATCTTAAGGCCCAAATAGATGAGTGCAGAGACAACGGCCAAGCAGCCCGACTCCTCCTTCTGGACCTTTCAGCTGCATTTGACTTAGTCGACCATACAGTCTTATGCAGCCACTTAGACTCTTCAGCCCATTTCTCTAAAGAGGCTATAACGTGGATCAAGTCATTCCTGAGTAACCGAACTATGAGAGTCTTCTCTCCATCAGCCTCAGCAGACCCGATCCCTATAACCTGCGGTGTACCACAAGGATCTTGTGTGTCGCCTACACTTTACAATGTATTCACTAAGACACTCTTTGACGAAATGGATCATCTGGGTATCGCCTACACTAACTACGCAAACGATACCCAGATCCTCCTTCCGCTTTCAGGAGATTACGCAAGGATCTGGCTCTAGTGAATAGAATCTATAGCATCGTTCATGCATGGATGGCCACTCATGGCCTATGTCTGAACAACGACAAAACTGAGCTCATTATCCTAGGTACCCCAACATACATATCCAAACTCAGCCCTGACTATGCCAACTTCACTATCGACGGGAATAACATTAAAGTAGCTAAAGAAGTGAAGACCCTAGGCTTTTAACTAGACGCCACCATGAACTTTGCTAAACAAGTCAACTCACTAGCCTCTGCTACTGCATACACATGCAAACTCATCAGAGCTAGCAAACAATTCCTCTCCACAGACAGCTGCATTATGCTTGCCAGAGCCCTTATAATTTCCAAATTGGATTACTGGAATGGACTTTACATTGGGGCGAATAAACAGACCATCCATAAAATTCAGGTCCTCCAGAAAAATACCCTGAGAGCAGCTCTTAAGATCAACAGAAATAAGCATATATCCTCTGTAAGAAGAGAATACAAATGGCTATCCACTTTTGATAAAATTTAACTCAAGATCGCCTCCCTTACTCACAAGTGTCTCAACAATAAAGCATCACCCTACCTCACGGACAGGCTATGTAAAATAACCTCATCCAGACCAACAAGAACAGCCAACACGAACTGCCTCCAAGGTCCGTAATTCAAACTCTCAACTATACGAGGACACAGCTTCCCAGTCAAGGCTGCGCAGCTATGGAAGTCCCTACCCCCTGGCATTAGAGAACCTCAGCCCTTTGCTAAATTCAGACAGAACTTGACCAAGTGGCTGAGAGTAAATGATATCTAACTACCCTAACCTGCACGTCTCTCTTGACGCACCTCTCTTGATGCCTACCCTCAGCTCCCGGAACTTGTTTATTATGTGCTTGAAGTACTGTGCGCACCTCATTACTATGATACTTGAACTTGCTTTCTCTTTTCCTGCAATGTAATGATCTTGGTGTCACTCGACCTGTTAAGTCACACTGTATATAACTGTATATTATAACCCTATGACTATCCAGTACTCATGCACCCTGTAATTATGTTACTCGACCTTGATCCTGCCTTGTATATACCTGTCTACTGTAACATTTCTGATGTCCCTGTACCGTCCTTATATACCATGTACCTCTAACTAAGTTGAGCATATTCCTGTCTCTTGCGCACTGATGCCCCAGGGTCTGGCGCGCACCATAAATAATAAACTAAACTAAACTAACTAAACAAGGCCTTTCGTGTGTGATTATCCCCGCGCACCCCTCAGAATACACGTACCCCGCTCCCCAAGGCCTATCACGTGTGGTTCTCCACGTACACCCCCCAAATACACGTACCCCACTCGCACAAGGGCTTTCGCGTGTGATTCTCCCCGCGCACCCCTCAGAATACACGTACCCCGCTCCCCAAGGCCTATTGCGTGTGATTCTCCACGCAGAACCCTTAAATACACGTACCCCGCTCGCACAAGGCTTTTCGCGTGTGATTGTCCACGCGCACCCCCGAAATACATGTACCCCGCTCGCACAAGGCCTATCGCATGTGATTCTCCACGCGCACCCCCGAAATACATGTACCCCACTCGCACAAGGCCTATCACGTGTTATTCTCAAGCGCACCCCGAAATACACGTACCCCACTCGCACAAGGTCTTTCGCGTGTGATTCTCCCCGCGCACCCATCAGAATGCACGTACCCCACTCCCCAAGGCCTATCGCATGTGATTCTTCACACGCAAGCCCGAAATACACGTACCCCGCTCGCACAAGGCCTTTCTCGTGTGATTCTCCACGCGCACCCCGAAATACACGTACCCCGCTCGCACAAGGCTTTTCGTGTGTGATTCTCCCCGCGCACCCCTCGGAATACACGTACCCCACCCCCCCAACACCTATCGCGTGTAATTCTCCACGCGCACCCCCGAAATACACGTACCCCGCTCACACAAGGCCTTTTGCGTGTGATTCTTCACGCGCACCCCCAAAATACATGTACCCCACTCGCACAAGGCCTATCCCATGTGATTCTCCACACGCACCCCCCAAATACACGTACCCCGCTCGCACAGGACCTATCGCGTGTGAAACTTCCTGCGCACCCCACAAATACACACAGGCACCCCATCCACCTTGGGCATGCCCCACAGGCAGCCCACGCCACAGGGGGGGTGCTTTTTGGATGCAATTTACCTGGCGCGAGCGGGGTACGTGTATTCGGAGGGGTGCGCGGGGAGTTTTACACGCGATTTTGCTACCGCAAGAGGGGTACGTGTTTTCTGAGGGGTGCGCGGGTAGTTTTACAGACGTTTTCATGGTTGGGGGGCTGTATGCTGGTCTACTGGCCTGTGCACCATGTACGGGATTTGTGCGCTGTTCATGGCGCAGGGGGCAGGGTTGGGGGCATAACTGGCGCTGCTGCAGGGTCGCTGCGCCACTCTGCGCCACGGCTGGTTATGGATGTTAAAATCCATGAATACGCTGTGCGCTGAAATGGATTTTGGCGCACGCGGCTGGCGCAGACTGCCGCACACGCACACTGTGCACCAGCCGCGTGCGCCACTTGTGCGCCAAATTCTATGAATTACCCCCTGAATCTTTTTAACTATCCTGCTTAACACATTGTACTTTATTGTTTTGCACAGAAAATAAACCAGAGATTCTAGCTTCATAACACTATGAAACTAAGTAACAATAGGTATAATCAAATACATATTCTATGAGCAATATCTTCAATTGTACTACAATCAAAAGTACCATATACAGTTCAATGACATTACCACTCCATATTACACACACTTTGTACTCCCACTACATTGCCTATAATTACTATACACATATTATTACTGTGGTGATTCTGGCCATACTCCTACTACATTACCGATAATTACTATACACAAATTACCACTGTGGTTGTTAAACCGTATTAGTATAATACTGCGTTGTTATGAATATTGGCCTAAGCCCATTCGCATTGGGCAGAAAACCGCGTTCGTAATGTACCGATTTCTGATCAACTTAACCGCCATTTTAAGAATCCTCCGCCATTTTGATTTCGACTCCTGCTTTGTGTTCTAAATTGGTGGACTGTGTTTCCAACTTGCAGCTGAGCCGAACGACCTTTGAGTTTTGTTAATGTTTAGACTGACGGAGAGCAGACTGTTTGTTCTATGCAAAGAAACCTTGTGACTCGAATGAACTGCAATCCAAGTGTTGTCTGTGCTCACAAGCCTCATCCTCATATAAACAACGAGGCATTGAAGAACAAACTTAGATCGTGTGCTCTTGCTGAAATGCATTGTAGTGATTCTTGAAACAAGGCTTACTGTGGATCAGAGAACCAACATCGCCATTGTAACTTCATGGACATGTAAACTTGTTAAATCCGTTGTACAATATTGTAATATTTGTCATTTGAACTGGGCACGAACCCTAGCATGTAACTTATTAGTTTGGAGAGGGGCTGGACAATGTTTTGAAACTGTATTAAAAGGATCGTGTTAAGATGTCCCGCACTCTCAACCCTCACTGTGTCTGCTGGTACAAACTGTGAGGTGTTGGGAGCCAGATAGCTATCTGTTTGCTTTGAAAACTTTACAGAAATAAACGATAATTGATTCTTTTCGATGCGTGATTGGCGTATTTCATTTTGTGGTACTAAGCCTCGATATTTCTTTGGTCTTTCATGGTGGCCGTGGCCAGTGGCCACAACCACCACAATATAATGAAGTATATAACAAGTACGTACCATAGAACACAACCAACACAATACAATTAACTATATAAGAAGTACGTACCATACATCGTCAACTAATAAAACTCACCCTACCCTCCTGCAATCGAAATGATGTCTGCAGACACCAAAATTGACTGCAGACTCTGCAGCATTTCCTAAACCATTTTTTCACTTATAAAAACAGCTCCACATTATGTTCATTCTACTTGCCTACCATTTCTGCACACTTTTTCAGCCATCAAATAACCCTGCATGTCTTTTCCAAGCTGTCCATTCACAGCGCTGTCCACGGACTACCACAGAGTCTGTGGACCGCTAAGACACCTGCCCAACCTTTTTCCACCTACAAAAATAGCCCCATATCATCTCCTTTCCACTCCCCCACCCTTCCCAGCCCCTCTTTTGGTCATCAAATAACACAAAATGTATTTTCCAGACTTTTCCACCAGCGTGCTGTCCATGGACACAGGCGGCTGTCTGCGGATCCAACTTGGCCGGTGTTTTTCCAAAAATCTGACCCACCTCACGCTTTTCACCATCCAATCAGCGAGTGTGTCTGATGTCCACAGACCTCGCGCCCTGCTCTGAGCCAATCGGAGGCCTGTCCGTGGACTGAACATGGAAGCGAGTCCGCAAACCAAACCCAGATATCACTATTTATTTTTACCTACTTTTTGGCTGTTTTAAAAAAAACAACTGTACGCATTTAGACCAAATTTACAAATGCAGGCTTTTGGGACCAAGCAGACGCTGCTGCCACAAATTTGGTGAAAATCCATCCAGCAGTTTGGGCTGTAGGCTTCAGCAACATTTATTTTCCACTGTGTCTATGGGAAAAACCACACAATTTGGGACCCCCTATAGATTTTCCCCCGCCCTTAACAAAACCTCACCAAACTTTGCAGAATCAATCTGACAGGGCCATATACTTTTTTTGCAAAGTTCCATGAGGATTGATCCAGGGCTGGGCAAAGTTATAAGCCAGCCAAAAAGTGTTCTTCCCATGGGTTGAGCAACTTAACCATAACTACAAAAAAAAGGTAGTTAAAATAAGTACATATAAGAAGGACAGGGTGCTATGTGATTTAATCGAGGAGAAATCCTCGCATTCGAATCCATCAAATTTGTTTTTCTTTTATTCCATTTGGCCGCTAACATGTGCAGGGGGAGACACCCCTGCAGCCCCACCCCAGTTCCCCCCACCTTAATTATTACCCTTGCCCACTGGCCCACAAATATTTATGTCCAAATTCAATTGCAAAAATGTGACGCATTCAAATTTAACGAATTCTCCTGCGATAAAAACTTCATTATCCAGAATGAAGCCATGCCTTATTAAAAGTAGATCTTCTTAAAAATCAGATCAGTAGTTGAATCACAGGAGAACTGCACTGTGACAGTTGAAAGGTACATCTGATCCAGTGAAGTGAGTAGGAGGGTTCCATGTAGGGTTTTTAAATATGATTGGTAGATGGATGTGTGACTGTTGCAGCGTATCAGAGATGAAGTTAAAAAGATTGGAAGGACTGCCCTGTGTGATGATGGCCATGAGCACCGGGGTAGTCCACAGACCCGCACATGACAAGCCACGCCCTGTCCATGGACATTTTTAACATTTGCGGGCAATAGTAACAGCAAATGGGATGACATATGTTTTATGATGGTTTAATGTGAGTGTTTTGAGATATGGTTGAATTGTATGTTGTGGCTGTGGCCTGTGTCCATATTCTTGGGGGCATGGGAGCAGGCCCTGCCCCCAAGAATCTGGACACCGGCCATGGCCTCATTAATATGTGCATAGTTATTATGGCTATTATAGGGGGTTATGCAGTATTTGCGATATGTTGAAAGGGTATTATTAAAGTGTATATAACATGTTTTAAATGGTTGAAGGGTATTGTTGTGGTCCTGGTTACTATCCAAAATTCTGGGGGGGGGGGGGGGGGCTGCAGAATATGACAACTTTGCAACTTGTTAATCTGTAATTGCTCTGTAAATACCTAGCCTCCTGTACCAGGCCTGGCCATATAGTGCACCCACACAACTGCAGCCTTCCATGTTTGCTTACGTATCTAAAGCAGTTCCCAGTACCATGAGGCGAGGCTTGCAGAATGTGCATGCATACTTACTTATTATGTCACTCATGCTTGCTTGCACACCTGAAGTAGCCCGCGTACCATGAGGTGAGCCTTTGCCAGAATGTGCATGCATACCTACTTATTATGTCACTCATGCCTGCTTGCACACCTGAAGTAGCCTGCGTACCATGAGGCAAGGTTTTGCCAGAATGTGTATGTATACCTACTTATTATGTCACTCATGCTTGCTTTCACACCTGAAGTAGCCCCCGTACCATGAGGTAAGGCTTTTCCAGAATGTGCATGCATTCCTACTTATAATGTAACTCATGTCTGCTTGCATATCTGAAGTAGCCACACATACCATGAGGTGAGGCTCTGCCAGAATGTTCACTCAAACCTATTTTGTCAGTCATGTTTGCTTACATACCTGTAGTAGCCCGCATACCAAGAGGCGAGTCGTTGTCATAATGTGCATGCATACTTAATTTGTCCTTCATGTTTGCTTACATACCTGAAGTACATGTTTGGTTTGACTCTTTGCTTTGCCACTCAGGCTTTCCTGCCTACCAGAAGTAGCCCTCATACATGGTTCCATGTCTTAAAATCGCCATGAATACAAAATATTGTGGCAAAAATGCTGTGGTGTTGCCGCCACAATCATGTAAAGGATGCGGGGGACACCCCCGCAACCCTCAGACCGATTATACCATTTAAGGGGAGTTGGGGATACCCCTGCACCCCCGCTCCTCTTAAATGGTATAATAGGCTACACCTTTACCGGGTCAAACCACGGCATGTTTGCCGCAATTTGTTTTACCAGCGACATTTTTGCAGCGATTGTATTACTTGATACCCATACCATGAGACAAGGCTTTGCCAGAATGTGCACTCATACGTATGTTGTCATTCTTGTTTGCATACATACCTGAAGTAGGCCCCCCGTACCATGAGGTAAGGCTTTACCAAAATGTGCACTCACACTTATTTTGTCAGTCATGTTTGATAGCATACCTGAAGTAGCCCCGTACCATGAGGCGAGGCTTTGCCAGAATGTGAACTCATACTAATGTTGTCATTATTGTTTGCTTACATACCTGAAGTAGCACCCCGTACCATGAGGCGAGGCTTTTCTAGAATGTGCACTCACACCTATTTTGTCATTCCTGTTTGCTTACACTCCTGAAGTAACCACCGTACCACGAGGCAGGGCCTTACTGAGTGTGTTTTCAAAATATACCTTTATGTTTGTAACCCTTGTCCTGCACCTTGTCAACAATGCTATTGCACTTACTCTAACTAGTGCTTAGATCCACCAGGGCTTTGTGCGCTGCTATAAATATAAAACATAAATAAATAACTGTAAGAGGCGGAACCTTTTTTTCATTTTTCATTTTTTCATTTGTTTGTTTTTGCGGGCAGTAGGGAGAGGTAAGGAAGAAAGGTGGGGAGGGAAGGGAGGAAAAGGGGCACCAACCACTGACAGGGGGGGCGGACAGGTAGACAGAGGGAGATGTTGGGCTTGATCTTAAATATAAGGTAGGTGCAGCGCTTCTCATGCTCCTTGACAGCAGCCTTGAAGGCACTACTGAGCTGCTCCCCCTGCAGAGGAGTGTGTTGCAGCACAAAAAGAGAAATGTTGTCCTTGAAAGGAAAGGATCAACCGACTCTTGTATGTCCTGCGAGGCCATAGGAGGAATCTTCTGCCCCACAATGCTAGATTGTGTGCGGCAAGAGCAGTCAAGAAAGATGGGATAGGGGAGATGAGCCTACTACCTGAGAAAGAAATAACCTTTCTCAGAGCTCCCAGGTGGAATGTGCATGGAGGCAGTATGAGTACTTCCCATGTTGTACACGACTAAGTGTGGCTGCACACTCAGTGCATTTCACATGGGCAGTCCGAGCCTTTGGCACCCCACCCATGATGGTAAAAAACCACCACACCCATAATTCATTGTGAGTGCTCATGGTAGATACCTCATCTACCTCATCTTCATCTTCTTTTTCCTCCTCCTCTGCTCCAGTGCTCCTGTTCCCCTGTCTAGGTCCTTCAGGTGGTGTTGGTGGCGGCCTCTAGGTTTTGCTGCAGCTCAAAAATCCCAGAACCTCTCTGGTTCTTTGCCAGATTGAGAATGGTTAAAAGTAATAGGTGGGTCCCTTCAGAAGACCTGGAAAGCTGCAAAAAAGTTAAGAAATCAACTATGAATGGCACTAGGAGGTGTGGAAGGGTAAACTTTCAACTTCAAACGTCCTAGATTAGCCAAAAATGCAATATCAAAATATCCGCAGAGCATGGAGACTGGTCGCGGACACAACATTACGCAGCACGGGCGCAGTCACATGCGGAGATTTGTGATTGTCCCTGGTGACTGTGCAACATCCGGAGACCTCAGTGCTTCTACCTGCCGTGTGCATGTTTCGGTGGTGACTGCGATGGGGATGCAGCATTCGCAGTCTATTTAAAAGTGAGTCCGACGGGAACATACATGTCCGGAGCAGGCAGGCTGTCCGCGAATGTTATGTCACAGTGACAGGTGTATGGGGACATTATCATGTGTGGAGTGCGCAGACTCATAATTGGCATTTTTAAAAAATATTTTTTTTTTTACCTCTGTATGCATAATATGAACAATAATTTAATTTAAGAGAGGGATGGGTAATATGAGTGGAAAACATAAATATGAGTATTTGGGGCTTGTAGATAGACATGATAAGGTGAAGCAGAGAGAGAAGTTTCATCAAAACAACAGTCATTTATATTTTCTTCAATTGAGTCAGGTGATTGCTGTTGGGAAGGGATACAGGTACAAGTAGGCCATTGAAAATCAACATTTCTAATTACATGATTTTTAACATGTTGCAAGTTCTTTAAATTGATTACTAAATTATCCTATTTGTAAAGACAAGTTGGTGATTAGATTTTCTATATTTGGTTGTTGGGGTTTTATTTGTAGTAGTTCAGCTTCTTCATGATTAGTTTTGGGTGTGCTTTCTTATTCTACATTATGTACTATAAAAAATATTGTTCACCGTTAGAGACTTGGTCATCACTCATTTCAACTTTGTGAAACTACTCCCCCAGCCACACAAGTGTGCTTGCCATTTCTGTCAAATTATAGAATGATCATATTTGTTTAAGAATAATGTTTATATAATGAATGGTAACAACAGAAAAAAAATAAAGTTTACTTACTATTTTGTGAGAGATTGTTTTGCACTGTGTAGTTGCTGTGTGTCAATGTATTTGAAGAAGAGTTGCAGTGAACTGATTATATGAGGTGAAACGTTATACTGTGTGTTTGACATTCTCCATAATGTATTGTGCCGAATCACAAATTAATTATTTACCTTTGTAAAGGTTTATTTGTATATAGATGTATATTTGTGGTGTACTAAATATTGGTAACGTTGCTTTATGTATATGTTTTTCTCATAAGAAGGGTACTGTTGGGTATTTTGTGGATATTTGGGGCTTTGCGGTATTTTCTTACCGCCAAAATACCTTTAGCAATAATCACTCTCTGTATTCATATTGGATCACACATAACAATAATACATTGCATTATTTCAGAATTCAGACCTATTTAGATAATGTGTGCGATAATTTGCGTGGTTGGTTTATTTGTGGCCCCAATATCCAACATCCCTTGTTTTTTATCTAGATTGTTCTTGATCACTAGAGAGACCTCAGGCCTACATTTTAGGGATACCACATTTTCAGTGTTAGTGTTGTGTGCCACCATGGGGTATTGTGGTATTTTTGTGGTAATTTCCACTACCTTATATACGGTATGGAACTATGTCCAGAGAGTCTCTCTTCCCGTTGGCTCATGTACCTCCAACAAGCTATGCTACAAACAGTCACTCACAACTGTCCATACTGAATATAATCATGCACACATCTGTTTTAAAATGACAATTGCACTGTTTAAAAATCTACCCACGTTTAAACCTTTTCCCATGCAAAATGAAAGAGAGAAATAATACACACTAGCTATCTGTTTTCAGATATTTTTGTATTATATAAATTTCCTTTAAACACAGTTTAACCCTTTTTTACAGAAATAAATGAAATGGTACCACATTATTTGTGATAAAATGAACAGAGGACTGCGAGAATATATTCAATTGGTAACATTAAATATGCTGATAAGGGACTGGGACTCCCTCGAATACACTGACTGAACAGTTTCGCACACTTTCGCACAGCTCCCACACTTCTGTAATTACCTTATCTGTTCAGCATGAGTTTTCTCCGGCTATTCTCTTTCTGAATTTGGCTCCCTTGAAGATTAACCCCAGTGAAAACAAGCGTCTGCCGTTCTCAAACCGGGGTTATTGCCTGGAATTCTCAGCTTTTGCAGCAGGAATGCTTCAGCCAGGAAACAGGTCCTTCTCCCAGCTCTGCAAGATCTCGATTGTTCCCCCCCTCTCCTCAAGCTTCCCCAGCAAAACCCTAATCACAGCCTCTAGCATGATACTTGCTATGACGCTGCTCCAATCAGAATCAATCATGTCATCTCCTCCCTCACTACACAATGGCTCATTTCTACAGTAAAAATTGTAACAAACTGATTTCCTGTTCCTTCGAGCTCTTTGCTTCCTGTAGTTATGTGGACAGGGCAGCAGAGAAAAAAAAAATGAATGTGCGTTTAAAAGTTCACTTTCAGAGTAGGCCTAATTCGCAGTGGAGACACATTTTTATTAGTGGGTTATGTTAAATGAAGTTTTATTAGTCAGGTTAGCTATTAATAAGGTTAGTTATTAATTTTCAAATGTGTCTCTTGCAACATAGGCATTTCAGGTGAAAAATAGTGTGCATTTTGAATGTGCACATGTGTGCTTTTAACTGTAAAAATAGATTTGCATCTTATATGTAAAAATCGTTTTTGACTGAATAGCCTGTCTTTACTTATATGTCCATTTTACTCTGGCAACACATATAGCAATGCACCACACCCATGTGGTGGTGCTGCATCAAAAAAAAATTGCTACCTGTGCAGTAGTGCTGTACTCTGTGCTGTAACACGCCAAATATCCTTACATACCCTCCTTTTGTTTTTAGAACTTGGCTACGATCCAAGCCAATTCCTAAAAACAACTTGTTCTTTTTCTTCTTTTCACAATATAGCAATCCAACAAAATGAATATTCATGTGCATCAATGAAAAAGTTGCAATCAACACAGTATTCATCTGAGTTCATTAGTTTACAAAATGTTCTACATTTGCCTTCTCAGTGGAAGTGGCATTACTCTAAGTTTCGATTTTACAAGTCAATTAAAAACAATAAAATAAAACAACTAACTAAAACAAATAATTAATATAACAAATTAAAATAAATAATTAAAATAAAAAATGCGTGGAACTCCGTATGTCAGGACTCTTGTCCGCCTTTGATATGTCCCGACCAGCGATGTCATTTGGTTCATTCGAGTACACTTTCATCTTGGCAATCTTGGATCCATAGGAGTCATCTTTTCTGGCAATCTGGTTACCTTGTCTTCACCTCCACCTGGAGGCAGGCATCTTTTGGTCTTCATCCAGGGGACTCCAGGACTCCATCATCTCCGTGGCCTCTGATCCCGGAACCTCCGACCAAATAATGTTAATTTTCTAAATCAAATAGAAAAGAAACAAATTAAGTACATAGCACAAAACTAACTTCACCCTTTTGCCAAAAATAAAACATGCTTGGTAAAAACATTTCGTTTTTTTTTTTTTTCTGAAATTAAACACAAGTTAAAAAGAAAACAAGCACATATAAAACACCATTCAATATTTTATACATTTTCTCTCTGCACACCAACCATGAGCTTCCATTATATATAGTTATTTATTTATTTATTTACTTATTTTATATTATATATTTTTACATATATTACAGTGTTTATGTGCAATTATAACAATCAACTTTTTAACTTCTCTGTCACTGCCTCCTGATTGTACCCATTTATTTTCTCTTTTTGTGTTCAAGGGACTTTATCTGTTTCTACATGCTCAAGCTGCCTGATCTCATGTCTGGGATGGCATGGTTTGATTTGATTTACATGGACAAACTGCTCTATTGCCGTTTCACCTTCATTTTTCAAAATTTTATAAACTACAGGAGAGACCTTATCTATAATTCGAAATGGCCCCTGCCAGGCTGCTAGAAATTTAGAATTTTTCTGTTTACTTTTTCCAAAATGAAACTTGTACACCTGATCCCCTACACTGTATTCCTTTACTGATGTATTTTTGTCATAATAAGACTTTGCACTGTCAGCAGCTCTTTCCAGATTTCTCTGCACAAAAGCAAACGCATGTTGCAAATGCCTCCTCAGTTCATCAATATATTCATGAACTATGGATGCACTCACAAGTGTCTGCTCATGTGTTCTGTATAGTAGGTGTTGTGGTAACACCATTTTCCTACCTGTCAAGACCTCATGGGGGCTAACACCTGTTGCTTTGGCAGGAGTTGATCTGATTGCCATCAAAACCAACGGTAAACGTAAATCCCAGCTGTAACCTGCTTCTGCCACAAATTTCTTTGAAATATCCACAACAGACCTATTGCTCCTTTCAACTGTACCTGAAGACGCTGCCCGATATGCGATATGTAGTTTCCTTTTCACACCTAGTATTTGCCATACCTTACTCATTAGAGTACTTGTGAAATGACTTCCTCTGTCTGACTCAATTCTTTGTGGCAACCCAAACCTTGAGAACACATGGTTCACCAGCAATGTGGCTGCTGTTTGCGCACTACAATCTGGTGCAGGAATGCATTCAATCCACTTCGACATCAAAAATACCACACTTAAAATATAACGGTTTCCCCTGCTCGACCTTTTTAAAGGACCTACATAGTCTATTTGCAAATCTGACCATGGGAGAGTTAGACCTCTTTTCATCAGTGGTGCTCTATGCATTGGTGAAGCAGGTTTAAATTGGGCGCATACTAGACATCCTCTAGTATATAATTCCACATCTTGGGACCTATGTGGCCAGTAAGCATAATCTTTTAGTATTTCTAATGTTTTTTGTGAACCTTTATGGCCTGCAGTTATGGCATCATGTGCATGGTGTAGCATTAGCCCTCTGAATGAAAGGGGTACTACCCACTGTATTTGTCCTGTTATGGACTCTCTAATCATGAGTCCATCCTGTAATCTAATTCGTGTTTTTTTCTTTAATAGCACCCTCAACTCTTCTTTTCCCATACAATCATTTTCTGTAAAAGAATTTTGTTCAGGATCTATCAAATGATTATAATAGATTCCCAAAATTCGGTCATTCTTTTGTGCCTCAATCAAATCTTGGTCTGGCGTGTCATGACTCCACTGTACCACTGGTTGATCTACCTCCTTTGGTGCTTTAGAACGTGTCACTGCATCAATTTGTATTTCACCCATTAAATAATCAATAGGTAGCAATTCTCCCATCACAGCCCCAATCTAAGCCAGGTGGTCTGCTTATCATTTCCCTCCTTATCCTCTCCTGGTGTTTTTAAATGCCCACAAATAATTTTTCTCCAGTATATTGTTAAATTATTCTCTGACACCAATTTGTCTATGGCTTGTATCATTTTTCCATGTTTAAGTGGCTTTTTGTTGTATGTAACCATGCCTCTTGCTTTCCAACCAGGCAAATACTCCACAAAGCTATTCCGTGCATAGTCAGAATCAGTCACTAGGACAATTTCACTGAACTTTTTATCAACTGCAGTAGCAATTGCTTTATAAATGGCTGCCAATTCCGCCACCTGACTGCTCCTATCTCCAATCCTCATCCCTACACTGGGGACGCCTTCACATTTCAACCAGACATTTCCTATTCCTGCCAAAAATTGTTTATTACTGTCATTTTCAATGTGAAAAGCACAACCATCCACATATACAGTTGGCAAATCCTTGCATGTTTTTCATCAAAAGCTTTGTGTGGTGATTGTTCAAATTCCTGCAAACTAGTTTCCACTTCCATTTCATTTGGTATTTGTTCAGCTGCGCAGTCATGTAAGTCAGCTAACCCTTGAGCAATTGGGTTCTTTTTATTTTGTCCATATCTCACTTCTACGGGAAAACCTTGTAATGCCAGCGTCCATGAAGTGATTCTGGACTGCGCTAGATTACCTGATCTAATTCTTTTACTCTCTAAAAATTGCAAAGGTTGATGATTTGTTTCAATAATCACCTTTTCTCCCTGAACAATGGGGTGGAAATGTTGTAGCGCCCACACAGTGGTTAATAGGGCCTTTTCACATTCATTAAATTTCATTTCAACTTGGGAAAATGCCTTACTTGCATAGGCAATGGTTTTGTGATTCAAATCGTGTTTTTGTGATAACACTGCTGACATACAATGTTCAGAAAAACCTATTTCTATAAAGAAATCCCTGTCCTTTATGGGGTATGCTAAACATGGTGCCTTTACAAGACATTCCTTTAATTTAGCCACTGCATCAGACTGCTCTTTTTCCCATTTCCAGGGAGTATTCAGTTTAAGCAGTTTAGTCAATGGTTGAGTGATTTCTGCATAATTTTCAATGAACTTTCTGTTATAGCCTGTCATCCCTAATAAACTTTTTACTCCTTTCACATTTTTAGGATCTTTTAATCTTTGTATGGCCTCTATTTTCTTCTTTTGTGGATTTAGCCCATGTTCAGTCACTTCATGCCCTAGAAAGTTCACTTTTTTCTTGCATCATTGTGCTTTTTGCAAAGATACTTTGGCGCCTGCTTTCTGCAATTGGCCAAGCACATGTCTTATTTCATCAAAATGGCTTTTCAGGCTTTCATTTTTTATCAGGACATCGTCCACGTAAACTATTGTTCCTCTTTCCGCTGCATCCGGCATGGCCTTTCTCAAAAATATGCCAAATTCACTCCCACTATTGATGTACCCGAACGGAGCTCTAAGCCAGGCGTATTGAGTCCTGTCAAATGTAAAGGAAAATAAATGTTGTATCTCCTCTGCCAATGGCACGCACCAATATCCAGAGGTGAGATCTAATGTGGTAAATACATTTGAACCATGTACCTGAGATAGGCCCTGATCAATGAATGGCAGTGGCCATCTAGATACTGGTACTCTTTTATTTAACTCTCTCAAGTCTGCACATAGCCGCCATTGACCATTTGGCTTTAACGCACCTAAAATAGGTGTATTGGATGTGCTATGAATGGGCCTGATGATTCCCCGCGATTCCAAATTTTTAATAATCTCTGCCAATGATTCTAAACATGCCAGCGGTAGTCTATACTGGCGTACAAACACTGGATTTCTGCTACACCCTTCTGGTAGTGTGGCCACATGTAAATCAGTTAAACCACAATCATAAGCATCTTTTGCAAATACATCCTTAAACTCCATAAATATCTCCCTCAGATTGTCCCTATCCTCATTGCTTTCACACGCATCCGCTAAGGAGATCTGCTCTTCTACCATTTTGGAAAATTCTGGAAAATCTTCTGGTAAGGGAATCTCGGTGCTTTCCTCTAACTGTGTGGCTGTGTCTTTTTGTAAAGCTGCCACTTTTAAATATTTTGGCATATCAGCTTCCACTTCAATGGGCTGATTTTCTGTTTCATTTTCATTTAAATTAAATATTATGCAATCCTCTTGATGGCAGCACACTGTCTCATTTGAATCATAAGGATACACAGAATGAATTTTAAATATTCCTTTGGGCTGAGAATCCAGGTGTTCTGGCAACTCACCCTTGGCATCTACATACTTTTCAGGGATATTTCCAATCACCATGTTATTTAAATCTGCCGTATAATGTGATTTTTGTATGGCCATTCCTAATGGGGAGTTTTCCTCTAAATGAATATCCTGACAACCTTTATTATTTACCATAATTTTTTACAGATCCTTCACCAATGTCTACCAATGGAATGTATTCATAATCCAGGCCTTGCTGTTTTATGGATTCATTCAGGCATACAAATGCATCAGAGCCTTTCATCTGCTGTCCATTTTTACATTTCAGTGTTATTGCAAACTGTTTTGTAAATGCAGGAATAATAGTATCTTTCCTCATTTGTAATTCGATTGCATAAGGAACCAGTTGTGCACAATGATAAGCCCTTCTTTTGTCTTCAAATTCAGGTGCCGGACCACCTAGGCGTGACCATATTTTTTGATTAAGGAAATCTAACACCATACACATTCTGTGCATGATGTCATTGCCCATGTAAAATTCATTTTGTGCTCCACTCACTATCCATACATTATGGTAAATTGTTTTCTGCCCAATGCTAATTTTAAGCATGCATCTTCCTGCAATTCGGTTTTCAAAGTCTGGACTGTCCAACCCAGAAACATATTGGTTTTTAATCCTAAATTTCGGGATTTCTTCCCTCTCCATTATTTTTTGCAACAATTTCTCATTAATGAAACTCCTTTCATGTCCAAGCGCTAAAGTGGCTTTTATTGTTTTAAAATAGTCATTTATACCAACATGAACCCATGGTTGCTCATCTTCCATGTGTATTTCTGCCAGAGTGGTAATGTGTTTTTCTGAATCTGTTTTAGGAGCAATATTCTGTTTGCATGTTTTCTCTTTTAAATAAAAACGTAATGTGTGCTCATCTATGGCAGTCTGCCAATTTTTCCTTGGGTCCAAGTATATTTGTACAGGTAGTTTTTCATTGTCGCTCTGCATTTTGTCTTGACACATTAATATAACAGTGACACTAGGTATGCAGCTATTCTGGAGATATACCTCCACAGCATCATTTGTTTTGGCAACGGTGTGACATTCATTTATATTGCTGTTTTGTGATTTTAGTTTCTTAGGCCTCAATGGTTTTTTGGTTAAGGACCACAGCATTCCATTCACCCCATCTATGAGAGGAGACAATCTTTTCAGGCAATCTGTCCCCATCAGAAATGGAATTTCACAAATAGATGTGATCAATACCTCTTGTTTCATTCTGTGCTTTCCTATTTTTATGTCAACCTCAGTTACACCTATGATGGGCACCTCCTCCCCATTAAAGTTATACACTGGACCTTGATTTTCCTTCACTGTGATCTGACTCTGTGGGGCTCTCCCTTCATTGATACTCTTTACCAGCTCCTTGGACATAATTGTGGCCTGTGCGCCAGTGTCAATCATAGCAAAGGTGTGGCATTTTTCTTCTACAGTGATGGGTGCATAATATCTGTCCTCAACTTCCTCTAATACACATAAGAAGTGTGAATTCTTACTGATTTCAGGGCTCACCTTTCTCAGGTCTTTTTCACTTTTGGCTAAGCACATTGGTAAATGGAAAGACATTTTTCCCTCCTTTTTACCCATTTCTGCGCGAGAGACTTTATTCATTTCTCCATGATCAGAGGTTTTTTGGAGTGTGGCCACTGTTCGCCCATCCATCTGGGTAACATCAGAGACCATATTACAACCTTCCAACTGAACATGTGTAACAACATCATTCAGCAATTTGTCATTTTTTAATTCTGTGCATTTGTGATCATTTAGTGTGATACCAGCCCTTTCAGCCTCTTCAAAAATATGTGGCTCAAAGAATTCTTCAGGTGATTGACTTGTACCCTCCTTTTGAGTATTTCCTTTTTCTGTCTGTGTTTGGTCATTGTTTTGATTGCCCAGGGAAGGAGCTATAGCATCCCCACTTACTCCCTGTTCACTGGTATTCCCCATGCATGAGTCATTTTTCTTAAATCTGTCCCTTTGTTCTTTTGGAATTCCTAATGTTTCTTTTTCATTTGTGCAAATCTTTACTGTTTTATTTAGCTCTAGGTTAAACCGTGTCTCTTTTTTAGAAGTATTTGCACTTTCTGTCACAAGTTCATTTACTGGCACTTTCATTTTTAATCCATTAGGCATCTCAGAGTCGTTATGCAAAATTATATCAGAGCAATCTGTCATTTTGGCACTGCAGTTATCATGAGTACTTAGTCCCTTTTCGGAAGCCCCCCGGTCATTGCTATGGCCATCAGCCCCCTCTTTGGAAGGTTGTTTTTGCGCTGTATAGAGCTTTCCTATTTGCTCAGCTAACATTTTCACTTGGGCCTCAAGGCACTGGAACCTTTCCATCTCTCTAGGATCCTCTTTATGTGGCCTAGGTCGATATTGGTTGTTTTCCCCCTGATTGGATCTATTCTGATACCTCTCAGGTGATTGATGTCGGTTGGGATGGTTTCTGAACTCTTGATGCATTTGTGGAGGGGAGCGGGTTGCACCCATCCTTTGATTATAGTCCCCTGGTGGGGAATCATTGTACTGACGTGGATTGTAGTTCACGTTTTGCCTCATGTCCTGTCTCTCAGATTGTGGGTACTGGCCCCTATGTTGATTTCCATTATCAGTAAATCGATCCACATATCGGGGTCTATCCTGATTACCATATATCATGGTGTTGGGATCAAATCTGCTCTGTGTCCCCAATGACTGGTAGGGACCATCATTTCTTTGATCTTGATTTTGTCTCTGGTTATTGTTCATACCTGCCATACTAGGCCGATATCCTACCCGGGGTCTGTCCCCTAAATACCTAGGGCTGATGTAGCTCTCTCTATTACTAGGATCATGTGATTGGAACATTGGTACAGGAAATGGCGATCTTTGTTGATTACCCCTTTGTTCAGGTGTCACATTATTTTTACCTTGGCTTTGAGCAGACTCAAGGGACATTTTGGCTGACCTGATTTCCATTACTGTGGCTGAGGGTTCTTTAGATTTAGGTCTAGTATCTTTCATTTTATCACTTTCTCTACCCTGACAATAGAGTACCTCAAATAGTTTTGTGCTTTGATGTACAATCCATTCAAGGGACTTGTCACGGTCAAATTCACGGACCAATTGGGATATGATGTCTTTCTGTAGCCCATAGAAGTATGCAGTTTTAAACTCATTGGAATTTGGGTCAAAAGATACATCAAAGCGAGAAAATGCTCTTTTTAAGTCTTGTAAAAATTGGTGAGGGGATGTATTAGGTCCAGCAGTAATTGTGTAAGCGACTTTCTTTGCCTCCTGCAATGACTGAAAAGGAGAAAAATGACGCCTAATTTCTTTTTCAAACTCCAACCAGGTCATATTCTGCTGTTCATTTAATCCCCTTATGATGCTGGCCGTTGGGGCATCTAAAGTTAAATGAAAATATTGTCTGTACTGTTCCTTAGGTATCTGGAGTGCTTTAAAAATGTCATGGACCGCTTCTAAGTGATCCTCAATGCAGCATTCACCTCCCTTTTTAAATGGTTTAATCAGGGCTTTAAATGATTTCATTATTTTTATGGGGCTACTTGTTGCAATGCATGGAATTGCACTATTTTGTGATTCAATCCTGTTTTCAGGTGTATGATATTGGTGGCTGCCCCCAATGGGAGTATCAAATCCCCCATGGGCGCTGCAACCAAGTTCAGTCACCGGCCCAGTCACTGGAGCACTAGCTCTTTGGGCAGAGCTAGAATTCACCTCCACTCCATTGAATGTGGTACCCTGCCGCCTCTCCTGGGACCTGGGAATGCACATTTGCTGTTCTAAGTCCTTACACTTTTTAAGGAGTCTGTTTGCTTCATTTTGCAAATAGTTGTTTTCATCACTCATCTTATTAATCACCTCCTGCATGTCGCACATTTGCATTTGGCATTCATTGAACTCTTTATTTCTCTTGTCTCTTTCTTGAATCATTTTAATCATTTCTTGTTCTGCACTCTGGAGATCACATTCTTTTTCACAATGTTCTTTTTGTAAAATCTGCATTTCTGAAACAACCTCATCTTTATCCTGTCTAATGTGGTCCACTAAGGCTTTTAAGTGTACCAATTCTTGCTCACTATCCTCAAATTGTTTCTTGCTTTTGGATAACTGAGCATTAAAGTCTCTGCATTTTAATTGCATGTCTTTTTGGCATACATCCAATTCTGCTCTTAACATTTCCTGATTTTTACTTGCCCCATCTAATTCAGTCTTTAACCTGTTAATTAGCTGGGTATCATTCTCCTGCATTCGCAGGGACTTATTCAAAATAAACCATATTTTGCCGCATAGCCGTATTAAACAGTCTTTCTCTGCACTTTTATCGGCTGCATTCAATAATCTTGTAGGGCAGACCTGAATTATGCTGCCTTCTGCAAAAATATTGTCTAGTTTTTCTTTCTGCACCTCACCCTGAATGCGGTCACGCCATTCTAAGGTGCTGTTCGATGACCACTTCCCATGTGCAAACAACTTTGCCTCTAAATATTGTACTAGGTCTGAAAATGTGGTTTCCCTTTGTGACATTCTGAAATTCGTTTTTAGTGGCACACTGCTATTATAAAATGGGTTCCCTTTAATGTGCAAATGGCAGTGTGAGACACGCTTGCCACGCCCAGTAGGTACTCTATGATGACTTTCCCGGCCTGCAACGCACCATAAATATGTTGGGTATTTTGTGGATATTTGGGGCTTTGCGGTATTTTCTTACCGCCAAAATACCTTTAGCAATAATCACTCTCTGTATTCATATTGGATCACACATAACAATAATACATTGCATTATTTCAGAATTCAGATCTATTTAGATAATGTGCGCGATAATTTGCGTGGTTGGTTTATTTGTGGCCCCAATATCCAACATCCCTTGTTTTTTATCTAGATTGTTCTTGATCACTAGAGAGACCTCAGGCCTACATTTTAGGGATACCACATTTTCAGTGTTAGTGTTGTGTGCCACCATGGGCTATTGTGGTATTTTTTGTGGTAATTTCCACTACCTTATATACGGTATGGAACTATGTCCAGAGAGTCTCTCTTCCCGTTGGCTCATGTACCTCCAACAAGCTATGCTACAAACAGTCACTCACAACTGTCCATACTGAATATAATCATGCACACATCTGTTTTAAAATGACAATTGCACTGTTTAAAAATCTACCCACGTTTAAACCTTTTCCCATGCAAAATGAAAGAGAGAAATAATACACACTAGCTATCTGTTTTCAGATATTTTTGTATTATATAAATTTCCTTTAAACACAGTTTAACCCTTTTTTACAGAAATAAATGAAATGGTACCACATTATTTGTGATAAAATGAACAGAGGACTGCGAGAATATATTCAATTGGTAACATTAAATATGCTGATAAGGGACTGGGACTCCCTCGAATACACTGACTGAACAGTTTCGCACACTTTCGCACAGCTCCCACACTTCTGTAATTACCTTATCTGTTCAGCATGAGTTTTCTCCGGCTATTCTCTTTCTGAATTTGGCTCCCTTGAAGATTAACCCCAGTGAAAACAAGCGTCTGCCGTTCTCAAACCGGGGTTATTGCCTGGAATTCTCAGCTTTTGCAGCAGGAATGCTTCAGCCAGGAAACAGGTCCTTCTCCCAGCTCTGCAAGATCTCGATTGTTCTCCCCCTCTCCTCAAGCTTCCCCAGCAAAACTCTAATCACAGCCTCTAGCATGATACTTGCTATGACGCTGCTCCAATCAGAATCAATCATGTCATCTCCTCCCTCACTACACAATGGCTCATTTCTACAGTAAAAATTGTAACAAACTGATTTCCTGTTCCTTCAAGCTCTTTGCTTCCTGTAGTTATGTGGACAGGGCAGCAGAGAAAAAAAAAATGAATGTGCGTTTAAAAGTTCACTTTCAGAATAGGCCTAATTCTGCAGTGGAGACACATTTGTATTAGTGGGTTATGTTAAATGAAGTTTTATTAGTCATGTTAGCTATTGCAACATAGGCATTTCAGGTGAAAAATAGTGTGCATTTTTGAATGTGCACATGTGTGCTTTTAACTGTAAAAATAGATTTGCATCTTATATGTAAAAATCGTTTTTGACTGAATAGCCTGTCTTTACTTATATGTCCATGTTACTCTGGCAACACATATAGCAATGCACCACACCCATGTGGTGGTGCTGCATCAAAAAAAATTGCTACCTGTGCAGTAGTGCTGTACTCTGTGCTGTAACACGCCAAATATCCTTACAGTACACAATATTGTGTTGTCTCCTATGTTTTTGGGTTACGTTGATGCTGTATATACTGGCTGTGGACGGTAGAGCTGCTACATTGGAGGGGGAGTTATTTGTAGATGTGACAATTCACAATAGATATATAGGAACGTCTACAAAATTAGGGTGCAACGGTAGAAACCTATGAAATTCAGTGAAAAAACTTTCTTAAAGGGACGGTATGGTAAAATCGAAAAACCTAACTAATGTATCAGCTATGCTAAGCTATGCAGCCATAACGTGTGCCACTGACACGCACTGCTAAGATTTAGGGAATCAAAGATGACATCACAACTCACATTATTGATGACATCACTGATGACATCACCTATCCAGAATGGTTATTTTTGTTTAGTGACAGTACAAATTTAAAGCAGAGTATGTGATATACTCATGCTGCATTAAAACATTATACACATACTGTAAAGCTGTGGTATGTGTAGACCTTAGCCTTCTGCTCTGCTCTAAACGTACTTTTCTTAGGTTCTGGCCTGAGTTAATGGGACAATTCATTTTTTGTACATGATGATGACCTCTAATCTGTAATTTTATGGTTGTGGTGTTTGTTTCCTTCTTACTAGAGTTTTCCTGTCTGTGCCTCACATTTGGTTGCATTGATGCACTCCATATGAAATTGTTTGTACTAACAGATATGTGTAGTAATTTTTGTATTTTTAACTGTTAATTCCAAGTTTAACGATTCTGATAAGCTTGGATTTATGATTCTATTAGCCAATATTACCAGATTAAAAGTACTCTACTTCAATGGTGCATACTGCAGCCATTGTCTATATCTATTTATTATTAAATTGCTGAATTAACAGCAACACTTCCATAGAACGTTTGTGTTCCAATAAGTACATTATTTGATATATGCAGTAGTTCATGAGAGGTCTCACAATCACCCTTTATAGGTTGCTAGCAACATTCTAAAAAAAAACCTTTGAAGAACCTTTCCAGTGCAATTGGTGGCATATGTGATGTCATCAGTGATATCATCAATGATGGCATTCGTGATGTAATCAATGCTGTCATTTGTGATGTCGTCTTTGATGTCCTGGTGTCAGTAATAGCAGTGCATGGCGGTGGTACAAGTTATAGTTGCATAGCTTACAATAACTGTCTCTAAATTTCTGGTATTTATTAGTGCAATTTAATCATAACGTTCCTTTAACAAAGTTTTATCACTGAATTTGATAGGTTTTTGTTCGTGCAATTTAACCATAAGGTTCCTTTTGCAAAGTTTTTTCACTGAATATATATATATATATATGAGAAATGTATATATATTTAAAGTGCACTGCATGTTTAATTCAATTATTTCATTATTTTCATTGGTGAAAACAGTTTTAATAGTGGTTTAAATGGAATCAAACGCTATATATATATTCCAATATTGCAATAAAACTCAATAAAACTTGGGGCCCGCCGGATCAGGTTTTTATTGATTTTAGCACGTCAGGTTTTCATTCCGAAAACCCAGGCTCCTGACAGAAATCAATTTTACTGGAATGAATGTGAACCCCGGGACCTGGGGCCCTTCAAGACGAGGTAGCAATAATTAGAGATGAATGGGGATGCAGAATTTAATCATACATCAATAATCATACCTACTCAAGAATATGGAAAAACTCAGTACCGTTTTATTAACAATTATCTAAAACAGGGAGTTACAACGGACATCAACGGACGTTCGCTCGATTTCTCGCACTCAAAGTATTACATGAAAAAACAACATTCTCATACTAAATATTTGTCACTACTGACGTCATCCTACGTGGCTAATAAGAAAAACCTACTAGGGGATGTGATAGGCTTAAAGGGAACATCTAGGTATACGTTCCATACTGACAGGGTTTTGATTGGGTCTCTAAAATCAGGTGGACAACTAAACCTATCACAAGTGAAAGTCATTTTACGTGTCATACTACTACTCAACACCCTATTGATTACACAAACTATAGGGCTCTTTGATACGTGGCCCTCTATCATTAGTTGGCACTTCTGAAATATTCCACTTGCTTAGCAGCACGCAAGCTCGTTACCCCAGGTGCTGGGAGGGTTGACCTGGTCATGCCTCCCCACTCAATTAGCCCAATATCTATCATCACTCCTGCGGTCTGTCATTCAATTAGGATTTGAACTTGGCCTTGTAGAGGCTCACTGTGCCTGAGAATAAAAGGGAGTGCGGCATGGTCTTATCTTCTTGTTTCGGGGTAGCTCGAACCAAAGTCTATTTCCATCCGACCATAAAAATAAAATAATATTAAATGATGAACTCGTGGCACCTTCAGTGTTTTTCCATTTCACCTCAAACAGAAGTTTGTTTCTTTCTCACGTCCATGTAGCTTCTTGACAGACAAACAAGCCCACGGTGGCCTGACTGTTGGTGCTGGGCCAGCCAGCCTTTCTTAAATTCTCCTTCACCATTAGCTGTTTTCAATTGCGCCACACTCCAACCCCTTTCCATTCACAGGGTTCAAGTTTTCTAAAGTGCATTGTGAAACATCCAGATTCTATATATTCCTATGTATATACATTGACGCATTGCTGCAATCTATTCACTACGTAGCCAGCCTCAGGATTACTTTGTCTACTTGCGTTACAGCATATATACAATTGTAAAATGACTGCATTTTCTTCAGTGTTTCTTCGCACAAGCAATCTTCATTTCGATCATGAAATGTTGCTTTTCTTTGATACCTCATCCTCAGATCCTATAGAGTATCTATATTCCTTTATCATTTGTCTCTTTTCGGGGTGCGTCAATTCTGCTTCATGTGGTGTCACCAGTCTTCTTTCTCATTAATTTTCATACTTCTTTCAGGACTTTTTCCAGAAGACCATTACTTCTTCGTGAATGCATATAGGGTTTTCTCAATAGATACCTTGTCTCGAGGATTCTTTGTCATATAGGCATCCTCACTGGTACTGCACATGTCGCAATTTCCGGTTCCCAACATATAAGCAACATGGGGTAGGAGCTTCTGGTAGGGGTATTTGGCTCTTCCTCTACAAACGGGACGTGCTTGCCTCATCCAGCTCATTCAAACAAAATACATAGTTAAGATGGCCACTGTAGAGAGGTAAGGCTTCCATTTCCTTGGTGGACCAGGATGTGGTGGCGGCAGTGGTACTGCTATCCGAGAAATAAGGTAAGTGGAGAGGAATGGGGTGAACGGACTGTGACAGGAGGGAAGTTGAGGGAGGGGGAAGAAGTGGGATGTGTGGGTGAATAGTGTGAGAGGTGCAAGCAGTTTCCAGGTTGCTCAGAATACAGGCATGGATCATAGTATTGAGCCTGCAATCCAAGCAACCTGATTGGCTGCAGTTCACCCCGGATGCTAACAGCCAATACCTCAATTCAGAGAAACGTTATTTTTTTAATGTTTGATACATTTTCTATTAAAGATTATTATAATATTGAATAGCAAGGTAAAACAAGCAGTAGTTGAACAAAAGAAATACATAGGTAACAACAATGAAAGTATGAAAAGGGCATGCATATTGGACTTAGTAAATGGTACAATATAAGAAATCACGACAAACGGTTAATACAAATTAGCTATAAGAACAGATATAAACTAATATACATATAATAGCTGTGGCCACTGCAATCTAGGTATAATGTTTCATAACACAAACAGGGGAGGACACAGACATAGGAGACAAACAAGAAGGGGAAGGAAAGAAAAACGTGTTTGATGAAATATGGCAGACAGGCGCAACTATCACCAAACATCACCATTTGAAATAACATGCTTGAGGAAAACAAGTTATCACAGACATCTCATTAACCATGTGTAGACATGTTATGAAAATCAAGGTAGTTAGTAAAATAAAAGCATTTGGAGTCATGTGTTGTTAACATACTAAGATGCTTGACCATGCAATGTTCGAGTCTATGAACATGACAGATATTATTCCACCAGCTTTTAGCAGATACATATTGAAATTTCTTTGTCCCACCTTATCTGTACTTTCTCTAACGTTCAGTGTTATGCAGATGACATGCATCTCTACTTCAGGCTCTTCTCAGTCTCCTCTCATCTCTCGCTCATTTCTGGCTGTCTATATCTGCGATTTTTGAGTGGTGAGCCTCCAACGATCTCTGCCTTAAAGCCAGTAAGACTGGGATCCTTCTCTTTGGGCTCCTGCTCCTGCTTTCCCCCTCTCACTCTGGCTGCCCTCCCTGGGCCCTCTTCCTTTGCCTTCTCTTGAGGCTAAATACCTTGGTGTCATCTTCGACTACACTCTATTCTTCTCTCCACACATCACAGACTTTGCCAAGAAGGCCCACTTCCAGCTGCACCTGCTCAGAGGTATTATTCCTTTTCTAACTTTCCCCCAGAAGCTAACTGTCTCCAGAACCCTGATTCCCTCTAAACTGGACTACTGCAGCAGCCTCTTTCTCAGTCTGCCATCCTCTACTCCCTGCCCTCTGTAACTAATCCAGAAAGGGAATGCAAGATTTGTCCTTGGCCTCAAGCCCAGGCACTGCATCTCTCCAGCCCTGGAATCTCTCCACTGACTCCTGGTGCCTGCAAGGATCAGGTTCAAGACCCTCTGCATCGTCCACATGGCTTTCTGGGGCTGGGACCTGCACTACTTTCAACTCTCTCTTCTGAAAAACACCTTCCTTCTCGAGCCCTTCACTCAGCCACCTCCAACTCTCTGAGGGTTAGACTCTTCTCCAGGCAGGGAGTGGGGGGTAAATCTCTCTCCTCTGTAGGAGCCTCCCTCCGGAATGGCCCCCATGCCCCTCTCAAACTTGAGCCGGACCACCTGAAGTTCCGGAAGCAGCTCAAGAGCTTCCTTTTCACTTCAGCTTTCTCTCTCCCCTGCTAACTGACCTGTCTGCTGCACTGACTGGTTGCCTGTCTACCCTCAGAGTCTCACTGGTACCAGGCTCCCCCATGACTAATAGCCCCTGCGCTGCCTCTGGGCCTACCACGCACTTAGGGGCTGTATCTGTAACCCCTCAGTCCTTTGCCTCCTTCACTTATCCAGAGCCGCACAGTCCTGACGGCACTTACTCATAGAAATGCTGTCCTGATTGCACTCCCCCAACCCCTGGCAATTCCCCTCCCCCCCTGCACTTTGCGTTTTGCACTTTCACAATCTGAATGAGAAAAGGCCTAGTAAGATTGTTTGTTTTGTCCTCCCTCTGTCTCCCCTCCCTTGTCTTGTCACGCTTAGAAAGACTTGTGTACAGGCATGTTATAAATAATTTATCATATCTTTAGCTGTAATCAATTTAATGGCAATGACAATACAAACATTGAAAAGAATGCCCGCATAGGATTATCAATACTAAGTGCATTGTTACCCAATAGGATGTTTGAAAAGGACAATGATAACATTTCTAAGTTGTACACAAATATCTAGCCAGAACTTATGAACATTGGAACATTAATAGAACATATGTTTAAAGGAGCCTGGCAAGCTCTGGCATGACCAGCAAATACCATCAGATCCATGTTTGGACCTATGCATTTTCATCACAGTGATAAAAGCTCTTTGTATGAAGAAAACAATATTTTGTGTGATGTTAGCCGATGTAGAAGCAAGTTTAACTTTAGAGCAGTTCCGAACTCTAATCTCATCATCAAACATTGCCCACAATCCACCTCCCTTTGAATTTCTGAAGACAAGTTCAAATTTGTTGGTCTGTTATGCAACAACAACTTATACAGTTTTGCAGCTCTAGTACCAGAAGCCACTGCCAAGCATTGTGACCTTATGTGATCAGGTACTAACTCATTATTGACATACAAATCAAAACTACCAAGGCAAGTTCTGCCGAAAAAAAGAGATCATCTGTCTATAAGGTCAAGAAAAGAAATCATATTTAAACCACGGAAAATGTGGTGTATATACCTGACAAATTTGCTTAGCCATAGCTTGCGACACAGATTTTTCCAATTGATAGAGATGGACTTGGTATGCCACAAATAAGATGAGAAGCAATGGGAAGGAGACCTAGTGAGATGGACAAGGAAACATTGAAGGGCACTGTTGGAAGTTTTAATGGGGCTAGAAAATCTAGAAGAGAAATAACCAGAAATATAAGGTGAATCATCTAAATTGATTGGGGAAACCATGTGATTTTCCATATTAAACAAGAAGGGATATCCATATTTTCCAAGGAAGAGAACCAGACATGTTTCAGTACAAATGAATTATGGTAACTGTTGAAGTCAGGAAAACAAACCTCCTAATTAACGTATGATGACTTAAACTTGCTAAAATCAATTGACCAGCAATTAGTTTAATGGATTTAAAAAAGGAGGAAATAAGGAGTACAGGACGCAACTGTAAATAGTAAAGAACAAAAGCTGATGGCATCATTTTAATAGTTTTGAATTGTCCCCACCATGACAAATATAGTGGGAACCAAGCAGATGTCAGGTCTTTTAGTCTACCAACCAAGATTTCTGTGTTACATGTAATTGTGCTGCTGACCGATGAGTTAAATTGTAAACCTAAATATTTAAGAGATTGATCACACCATCTGAAACCAAAGGGATCTATATTATGTTTAATACAAAAAGAATTAAGAGTCAGAATGTCAGATTTATCCTTATTAAGTTTATATCCTGAAACAGAGGAGAAAAGATCCAGTTTATTTAGTAGTTAGGAAGATTGTATTTGTTTGTTTTTTAAGAAGAATAAGTATATCGTCAGCATAAGCTGCAATTTTGGCCTCAGATTTACCACTCTTGACACCAGGAATGTGTATATCATTTCTGATCATTTCCAATAAGGGTTCAAATGACAGAACATACAGTATAGGGGATAATGGGCACCCTTCCTAGTTCCCCTTTTGAGAGATCTAAAATAATGAGGATTGTCCATTAATAAAAACCGAGGTTCTAGGATCCGAGTAGGGAGATTAAGCCTTCTCCACAGCTGTGCCATATGAGAGCGTGAAAAAGATAATTCCAATCCAACCAGTCGAAGACTTTCTCAACATCCAATGCGATAGCAGCATATCCGTCTCTATCTTTTTTATCATTTTTAACAAGATGCATCACATCAAATAAAATTCTAACATTAGATGCAATATTTCTCCCTTTGATTGACTCGATCTGATATGGTTTGATTATTTTGAAAACTACAGTTTCAATTCTGTTTGAGAGAAACTTGGCAAACATTTTACATTACACATCAATGTCGGAAATGGGTCTCTAATTTTTAGGGAGATCAGTATCTTTTTGTGATTTGGGGAAGTGGATTAATAGTGCCTCTGTAAAGGAGCAAAAGGAAGAGCATTTTTAGAAACATTTGCAAAAAGAGCTTCGAGACTAGAGGTTAAAACCTTGGAAAAATTATTTCAAAATTCAATGGACAGACCATCCGGGCCAGGCGCCTTCACTTTACGTATTTGATAGCTTGGGTAATCTCATGATATGATATGATATGATATGGCATTTATAATGTGCCTATACACAAGTGTTTCAAGGTGCAATGCGGCGAGGGGAGGGGAACAGAGGGAACACAGAGACAGAGATCCTACTGGGCCAAGTGTCATTCAGATCACGCAAGTGCAGGGGAAGGGGCAAGAGGAAAAGTGCAGAGTGGGAGGAGGTGGGTAAAGTGCAGTACATGGGATAATAGAATAAATAAAGCAATAAGAGAAGTTGGGCCAGCTGGTGACAAGTGCAACGGTAAGTGCAGACATCAGATTTCAAATGCTGTTAGGGGACTGTAGGGATACAGAAAACAGTCCCCAAGAGTGGGAGTTGCCAGGGAGGCAGTGGAGGTGTGTAACTGGTGGGGGAGGGGACCTGGGCCCGAGATCAGAGGGTGGACAGGTAGCCAGTACAGTTTCAGCCAGGAATTCAGCAGGGCAGAGGAGGAGAGAAAGCAGAAGCAAAGAGGATGGTGTTAAGGTACTTCCAGAACTGGAGATGGTTTTCCTCAAGATTCAGGGATGCAGGGAGGCTGTTCCAAAGGGAGGCCCCAGCCGAAGAAAGAGATCTACCACCAACTTGTTGCTTGAAGAAGCGACTGACCCTGAGGAAGTTGGAGGCGGATGAGCGAAGAGCTCAAGAAGGAAGATATTTAGGAAGAGAAAGTTGAAGGTATTGAGGGCCCAGAAGGCCTTGTGGACAATGCAGGGTTTTGAACTTAATCCTTGCAGCCACTGACAGCCAGTGAAGAGATTTCAGTCCTGGAGAGATACGACCTGTGGGCTTGAGGCCAAGGACAAGTCTAGCAGTCCTGTTCTGGATGAGTTGCAGAGGACGGAGAGAAGAAGCAGGCAGATTTAGAAAGAGGCTTTTGCAATAGTCCAGCCTAGAGAGAACCAGGGCTCTGTAGACAGTGAGCTTCTGGGGGAAGGAGAGGAAAGGAAGAATACCTCTGAGGCGGTGCAGCTGGTAGTGTGACTTCTTATGATGTCAGAGATGTGAGGAGAGAAGGAGAGTTTGGAGTTTAAGCCTCGCAGGTGGGAGCAGGAAGAGGGCCAAGAGAGGCCGGCCAGAGAGTGACAGGAAAGGAGGGAGCGGGAGTGCCGATGAGGAGAATCTCAGTCTTACTGGCATTAAGGCAGAAATCATTGGCGTCACACCACTCCTGTATAGCAGACAGACAGTCAGAGATGAGAGACAGAGAAGAGGTGGCTGAAGGTAGCCTGAAAATTAGCTGAGTGTCATCCGCATAGCACTGAAAGTTGGGGCAGAGAACAACAATGCAGTGGGCAAGAAGTGCCAGGCATTGGTTGAAAATCCAGGGAGAGAGGTTAGACCCCTGGGGGACACCACAGGTAGAGATAAAGATAGAGGAGAGGAAGGACTCAAGTTGGAACTTGGTGGGTCGATCAGAGAGGAAAGAAGTCAGCCACGCCAGAGCCTGACACGTGATACCCAGGTTATCATGAGGACAGTTGAGCAGGATGGCATGGTTGATTGTGTCAAAGGCAGAAGAGAGATCAAGTAAGATGAGGACACAGGGGGTGTTGGAATCATAGTAATTTTATTATCTAAGAATTGAATATCAACATTCGAGTAGGATTTTCTACCAATATTACGAAAGACGGACTTCAGTTTGGATGATGGGCAATCTGATTCTGGTGAGTAGAGACTCCCCTAAAATATTTTGAAGACTTCCAGAATCATCCTAGTATCAGTAGCAACAGTACCATCATCATTCTTAACGTGGAAAATAGAAGCTCTATCTCTCTTATTTTTGAGATAGGATACAAGTGTTGTACTGGCTTTGTTGGATGTAGGATAGATTTTAGATTTATATTTCAGGATGACACCAGCAGCCTGTTCAGTTAACTTTTTGTTAATTTGGAATTGCAGAGATAAGATATATTACGATGGGTAAGCTCAGTGGGAGATTGAAAGTACTGTTTCTCAATAATAGTGACCTGCCTGACTAGATCCCCCAAATCTTTTTTTTTTGTTCCTTAAGCAGTTTTCTTAGATAGGCAATGACATGGTCCCGTAAAGCAGCTTTGAAGGCATCCCAGTTATTGACCGTAGGTGTATCCATGTCCATATTGTTAGAGAAATACTCCTGCTGGAACGTAAGAAAAGACTGCTCAAAGCGCTCATCTTCAAGAAGGGAATTATTAAATGTCCACCTATTGAAATATTTTTGAAAATCTAGGAGATCAAAAGAAGTAATAACTGGGGTGTGGCCTGATATAATGATATTTTTCAATTTTTGAATAAATTATAGCACCTTACAGGGACCTGGCCGCGCAGATATAATCCAGACAAGATAGTGTATCATGTTGGAGGGAATGAAATGTAAATTCAAAATCGGTAGGATGTGATCATCTCCAAGAGTCAGTCAGTCCAATCTCTTGCAAACATTGTGTGAATGACACGTGAGAACTAGACATTTTAAAAAGACATATAGATCTTCTGTTCAAAAAAGGATCAATAGAGTAATTAAAATCACTGCAGACAATAAGGTTGGTCTGTATCACTATCTGTTTGATGGTATCCCAAAACACTGGATCCGGATTAGTTAGGCCATATATATTCTTTCTGAATGATTTTATGAGGTAGTAGGTTCTTGTTAATAATAATAGCAACCCCATTTTCTTTTTACCATATACAGGGGCTGGCAATCACTTCCTGGATCCAAAATGTTTTAAGCTTTAAAGACTCGGGCAAGGAAAGATGAGTGTCCTGTATGCAGACAATTTAGGGTTTAAACTTCTTCAGGTGGGAGATAATCAGATGATGTTTAATTGGATTGTTGATAACCTTAACGTCCCATGAAACACACGTAAACACCATTATATATGATCTGATTAATTTTAAGGCCAAAATATAGAAACATATGCAAAATACACTAATGAAAATGAAATAAGCAAACATTTGATCCCATGTACAAGTGACAATGCATTATAGAAGCTCTGCCAAACAGACAGTAAAGTAAATATATGGGGATAACACAAAAGGGGTTGGAGGGTGCAACGTATGACGTGAATGATCAAATAGATTAGAGAGAATGAAAAGATTAATAATGCATGATAGTTGGAATGGGAAAGACACGAAAAATAGTAAGAGTTGGTCAAAATATTCACCTGGAAAAGGGATAGAAATACTTGGGGGAAGGTGGTACCAAAAATGACTCTCAGCCCAGATAATAACAATAAAATACATAAGAGTGAACTCTGCAACATCCAAAATAGCAGAGAAAGGTGATCAGGAGTGCCTTATGAAGCACCCAGGAAAGAGTTCATAGAAGGTTTATGGTAGCAAAATATCCATAATGTCTGGTTTTAGTGATAGTATAAAAGATTTGAGGTATGTAGATTCATCAAAAAAAGATGTTCTACCATTAACAGTGACTTTGAAGGAACACGGGTGATAAAGGCCATCTCTATAATTGAGTTGTTTCAAAACTGGACTAAATTAAAGGAATTCCTTCCTATTTTGTGCTGTTCTCTTGGCCACGTCTTGTGATATGTAGATTCTGTTGCCTTTCCACATAAGATTATTCTTTTCTTTGGCCTTAGTAACAATGAGGGATTGAGTATAGTCCAGCATTAAAAAAAATCAATGTACGTGGTGATGAACATGCTGTTTGACAGCCTCCAGATGGACAGATGCAGTTGCACCTGCTGAATATTGAGGATGTTTTCTGGCAAAAAATTGAGGAGAGCTGGACGCTTTTTTTGGCAGAAATTGTATAGAATCATTCCCATCAGCCCCCTCGGGCAGGCCAGATATGCAAAGGTTGTTATGGCTCCCCCGGTTTTCTAAATCCTCATGTTTATGAAGATCCTTGACAGTTTTTTCAAGGTGAATAACTCTCGGAGATATATCTTCCACAATACTGATTCTATTTTCAATCTCTTCCATTTTATTTTCAAACATATACCATCTTTTGTCCAGTTGTAAAGCTTCTGGTTTTTATCGTCCATAAGAGGTTTACGTGATCAAATTACTTGTAAAAGCATGTCCATGCAAGGATCCGGAGTAGCTAGTGGGGGAGGGGACTCACTATTTGGTCTTTTGTGAATAGAAGATAGTGCCACAGTTTGACCATCCTTAGCAGCAGGTGCCTTTTGCTCAACTCTACCCAAAGCCATTATTGCAGCACTAAAATAATGCAGTTTAGGCAAATAAATTGCCAGATGTGCACAAAAATATGTAGAAAATAAAATATCCATGTTTACAGCCAGGAAAATACCAGTATGTTACCAGTAGCAATGAGGCCGTAGCAAAGAAAAGAAAACAAAAACCAAAATGCCAACACAATGCCTTATAATGAGTAATAACAACCTAAAATGCAAGTTCAATGCCAATATGAGGCAAACACGTAAGTCGCCATTAGATGGCACTTCATACTAGTAAAATAGAGGCCCACCACTGCAGCTGGGAACGCCAACAGGAGCACCGGATCGAGCACAGGGGGGACAAAGACCCAGAGTAGCCATGGTGCTGGCGAAGACAGGTAAGCAGCAGCACCAGAATGATAAAACATAAGGTAGGGTTGAAGCAGGGTCCATATGATGAGGTGCAAGGGTGGGAGAGAAGCTCTTAGGCAGCCATACTTATCAGCACCAAGCCACGGTCCGCTCAAAGAATCATTCATTACATTGAGTGATAATACGGTTTCGTTTCTTTTTAACTCATGACGCATAACTGTTCCAGGAATTGGAGAATAGATTGACTACTGTGAAGGATACTGCCCTTATTATAGCCCCCAAACTAGGCTCAATATACTTCCCCCGGTCCACTCACAAGAAGAAATGGAATGGTTATTTATAACTGTGTTCCCGCTAGTGTAGACAGGGTTCTGCAATGATTGCGTCAATACATACTAAGCTTCATTTTGGGCAGAGGCATTGCTACAGGGGATGAGGGGCTATAGCAACACCCCTGATTTTGGGAACGCCCCAAAATGCAATGGGGTTTAAGTAGATGTGTGTATGTCCTATTGGGGGGTACTCATATACCCTGTGCTGTTGTTGGTTCCCTAGAATGTCCTCGCTGTGAAGCTGCCTCTTTTTTGGACACATGATATGGATATGGCACAAAGGAAGACAAACGTGTCCCTTTTTGTTCTCCCTGCACAAATTACGTTTGTACCCACAGTTCATGGTTAAAAGAACAGGTGGTGAGAGGCAGAAACATCGTGGAAGCATGCTTACAAGTCAAACCTGCAGAGCTAAAGGCAATTGGACGACCTTGCAGAAACGCAGGATCCTGTATGCGCAATGTGCACTGGGAATGTATTGGTTAAAAAAATATAAAAAAATCAGAGGGTAATTATTACAATTTAATTTGTTTAGGAGAGTAGTGTGCATTATCTTTTTTTTACACAATTTCATGCTGTGAAATAATGTTTTTTTTTATAGTTATAACCTTTGTAATGTACTAAGCCCATTATTTTCCTATTCCAGTTGGCAAGGTTTTGTGGGAAAAGTCTGGAATAACACACATTGATTGACTTAAAGATTCCTCCACGGATTATAGTTTGGTCAGTTTGAGTTTAAGTTTATGTTATTTGCAAAAAAGGGCACACCAGGGCTATAATCAATGTTGTGTGTTACTTTCACCCCAAGCTTTGCTCATGTCAAACAATGGGGCTATTTCTTTTCTAAAAGGCCCCTCACTCTCTGTAGATGATTATCAGCACAGAGAAAGTGTATATTGATACACTTACAGGCCGATTCATGGATTCAACGTGCGCCGAAAAAACAGCGCACGCGTGCGAAAACGTGCGATTCGCAGAGAAACAGCGAAAATCGCAGTGCAAGTGCGATTATCGCAGTGCAAGTGCGATTATCGCACAGAAAACATCGCACATCTATTCATGGAAGTCCGTGCACGCTCGAAATGTGGGATGTGTGCTGAAAAAGTGCGCGGCGCACGCTGGCGCACAGGTCATCGAACGCCGTGCGATAAGGCCACAGCGAATTCGCACATAGCACGGCGCAGATAACAAAAGTAGGCGTAACACGGGGCGTCACACGCAGAATGGGGAACAACTCGTGAAAATGTGGGCGTCACGGGGGAAGTACAGGAGGCAAGTGCGCAGAACGCCCACAAGCTCGCCTACAACACGTATTCATGGAATCAAATAGGGAGAAACAGCGCACGGCCAAAGACGCGCACAGGGCCATACATTTCCGCCACACGAAAGCAGGCGGTAGCGTCCCTGCGCAGGAAAAAAATGTGCGCCAAAGTCCTACACGCGCGAGAAGGCCCACACGCGATCGGGCCTGGGGGAGCGTGTGCGTGTATTTCAGGGGTGCGTGTGAAGTTCCGCACGCGATTGGCCTGGGCGCGTGTATTTCAGGGGTGCGCGAGAAGTTTCCCACACGCGATTGGCCTGGGCGCGTGTATTTCAGGGGCTCGCGGGTGTTTACACACGCGATCGGGCCTGGGGGAGCGTGTGCGTGTATTTCAGGGGTGCGCGTGAAGTTCCACACGCGATTGGGCTGCGTGCGGGTATTTCAGGGGCTCGTGGGTGTTTTCACACGCGATCGGGCCTGGGGGAGCGGGGTACGTGTATTCCAGGAGCTCGCGGGTGTTTACACACGTGATCGGGCCTGGGGGAGCGTGTGCGTGTATTTCAGGGGTGCGCGTGAAGTTCAACACGCGATTGGGCTGCGTGCAGGTATTTCAGGGTGCGCGTGAAGTTCCTCACGTGATTGGCCTGGGCGCGTGTATTTCAAGTGTGCGCGAGAAGCTTCTCACACGCGATTGGCCTGGGCGCGTTTATTTCCGGGGTGCGCACAAAGTTTTACACACGATCGGGCCTGGTGGAGCGTGTGTGTGTTTTTCTGGGGTGCGCGCGAAGTTTTACACGCGATCTGGCCTGGGGGAGCGTGTGCGTGTATTTCAGGGGTGCATGTGAAGTTCCACACGCGATTGGCCTGGGCGCGTGTATTTCAGGGGTGCGCGTGAAGTTCCACACGCGATTGGCCTGTGCGCGTGTATTTCAGGGGTGCGCGAGAAGCTTCTCACACGCGATTGGCATGGGCACGTGTATTTCAGGGGCTCGCGGGTGTTTACACACGCGATCGGGCCTGGGGGAGCGTGTGCGTGTATTTCAGGAGTGCGCGTGAAGTTCCACACGCGATTGGGCTGCGTGCGGGTATTTCAGGGGCTCGCGGGTGTTTTCACACGCGATCGGGCCTGGGGGAGTGGGGTACGTGTATTCCAGGGGCTTGCGGGTGTATACACACGCGATCAGGCCTGGGGGAGCAGGGTACGTGTATTCCAGGGGCTCGCGGGTGTTTTTACACGCGATCGGGCCTGGGGGAGCGGGGTACGTGTATTCCAGGGGCTCGCAGGTGTTTTTACACGCGATCAGGCCTGGGGGAGCGGAGTATGTGTATTCCAGGGGCTTGCGGGTGTTTTTACACGTGATCGGGGCTGGGGGAGCGGGGTACGTGTATTCCAGGGGCTCACGGGTGTTTTAACACGCGAACCGGCCTGGGGGAGCGTGTGCGTGTATTCCAGGGGTTCGCGTGAAGTTCTTCATGCGATCGGGCCTGGGAAGGAGCGGGGTACCACTCACCGTCTGCCTTGCGTGTAGAAGAACGTGTAGCCAACACCCGCTGTGAAGTAATAGCGTGTGAACCCCAACGGATGGAAAACACACGCACCACACGAAAAGCACATACAGAGCAGTGTAAAGGCACGCGGGATCTCCAAGCCCTGCAAGGGCAACGCCCGTGCGCGAAACACCACAGACGCGCTTACGCTGTAAGGGCCTTTGGTCCAATGAAATCGCGTACGCGTGCTGACGCGCTTACGCGCTAAGGCCCTTTCCTCGAATTTCACGCTGACATGCAGGATTTTCACGTGCCAAATCACTCCGTATCAAGCTGGCCACGCGAAAACACACGGAAGACCACAATCCTGCCCAGAAGGCCGAATCACTGCCCCCCAGTGCCCCGAGCAGCCTCCCACGTGCCATCTGCTGCTGCCTGCCTGCCTGCCTGCCTGCCTGCCTGCCTGCTGCCACCGTGCCCTGCCATTTGGTGCCTGCACATCAGCCATCTGCAGGGGTCCAGTTGCTGTGTCCACCCCTGCTGGAACAGAAGACTCCCGACTCGGATAACATTGCTCCACAGCCCAGCCCCAGGACCCAGTTGCCCACCCACTCCTGCCCCTGGGGTTGCCATGTCGGGCACATCAACATCTGGCACCAGTGGCAACCCCCGGCCAGAGGGACAGAGGGGCACCAGCTTCACTGCCACCGAAGTTGGTGTCCTGGTGGAGCAAGTCCTGGGGCAGTATGATGCCCTCTTTGGATCGTCCCGCGCCAACAAGGAAGGACGGGAGAGGATCTGGGCCGACTGTGTGGTTGCCATCAACGCGGAGGGGGTGGCAACCCGCACCATCCAGAAGGTCAAGAAGCGCTGGGAGGACTTGAGGTCCAGGACCCTCATAAAGGCCCGGCGCCTCGTGGAGGGGGGCCGGGGCCGCATGAGTTCCATCCAGATGAGGGTCCTGGAACGCGTACACCCAGCGCTCCACGCCCAGGTCCTTGAGAGGGAGACCCGTCTGGAGTTGAGCGGTAAGTGGCCAAGCATTGCTGTGTGAGACAGGGAATGTTCAGTGTGCTGGTTGTCTGATACTTGCCTGCATGTGTGACATAGGCCATGTACGCATGTATGTGTGCAGGGACATCATGGTAATGCATGTGCGACCAGTAATGTGTGAACCGCACGGTTGTTGCATGTGTTGAAATGCGACATGGGGAGCCCTATGCAGATTGCACACATGAGAGCATGGCAGTCTCTGTTCCTGGACATGGGTGGGGGTGAGGGATGGGTGCTGATGCCAGGTACATATATGGTATCCATGTCTGTGTGCCTGACCTGCGTGTCTGTGACTTGTGAATGCCATGGATGCATGACACATGTTTGTGACAATTTACAGATTCACTGATGCAGCCTAGTCATCCTTGTATGCACTGTGATTGGGGTGTACGGGGCCAGATGGATGTGACTGAGGTGAAGTGTGTGCATGTGATAGGCATGACCCATGATGCATGTGAGTACCATTACATTGTATGTTTCGAGAGTCCATTGGACATGTATGGAAATGTCCATGGCATGCACCATGACTGTCACTGTGTGTGTTTTGCCTGGACTGACACATGTGTTGTGGAGTGACATGTTGGAAGTGTACTTTGACAGTGGCACTCATCTGCTATTGCTTCCTGTCTAGGGGACCATTGTACAGTACCCTGATGCTTGTGTTCTATGTCTCCCTCTACGCAGCGGCTAGTGAAGAAGAGGGCGGAGACGGCGCTGTGGACCAAGGCGGCAGGGATGCCCCCATGGCTGCAGCGGAAGGGGTGGGTGAGCCCCCACAGGGGCCTGCTACGGCAGCAGACGGTGAGGAGCCATCCAGGTTGGTGGTTTCCACAGAGGAGGAGGAGGCCGCCACTGAGGCGCACATGGGGCCTGGTGGGGGCATCCCTGCTGGTGCAAGTGGTGCAGTCCAGGGGCAGGGGCAGGAGGCAGCACAGGTCACCGTGGAGGGGCCTGTGCATGTCGCTGTCCCTGACCCTGTGGGTGCACCACCATGCACCAGCAGGGATGCCCCGTCCCAGGCCCGTCCGCAGGTAGAGGGGATGTCCATGTCATCTGACTCCCCTCCACCTGCGGACGAAGGGACCCATGGCCGTATGGAGAAGGTCCTGATTGGGGTCGCGATGCGCACGGCTGTGATTCGTGATGCCGTGCGTGCTTCCCAGGAGGAGCACGCACGTCATCACGAAGAGCACCGTGCCGACGTGGCCCAATTGGGATCGTCCATGTTCGGGGGTTTCCTGCATGTGTCGGCCAATCTGGCGGCCCTCTCCTCCTCTGTGGAGACTATACGCCAGTCGTTCTCCTTGCCGTCTTCCGGCCCAGATGCCACCAGGGCCCCCTGTGGACCTTCCCCGACCAATGCAGCCACCTCGGTGGGAATCCCATCCCTGCCACAGTCGGGAGTCGGAGGTCTAGCAGGGGTGGACACACCAGCAACTGGACCCCAGCAGATGGAGGATGTGACGGCATCATCGGGCAGGGCACGTGCACGACGGCGTCGGTGGTTTCCATCAGCCTGGATGCCGTCGTGCTGGCACAGGCAGTTGCGTCAGAGGCAGCGGCAGGCTCGACGTGGGAGGCATCATGGCTCGGGGCCATCAACAGAACCCTGGAATGGGAGTGGCTTCCGTGTGGGAGCGGTTGGGCCAGCAGATAGGTGTGGAGCGGCAGCGGGCAGAGGAGGAACGGCTCACAATGGTCAGGGCGGAGAACTCCATGCAAAGGGCGCTGAGGCGGGCTGAGTGCCTCGAGGGTCTTCGCAGGGAGTTTGAGCTGGACACTGCATTATCCCTGCGGGACCTCGGTGCCAGGGAACATGCCCGCCTCCAAGCCATTGAACAGGAGTTCGATGATGCCCTGGCCCATGACAACAACCAGTGAGCCGTCGGACTAGCCCGCTGCCCTTGTAAATAGTTATGTAGTTAGTGTAGGTTTCCTTTAGTGTTTTTAATTTATTTTTGACCTTTTGGACAATGGGCCACATTTTTGTATATAGTTTTATTTTTGTTTATCTGTATATAGTTGACTGTTGGATTTTTTGATTTTTTTTTTGGATTTACCCATGGAGCAATGGTTTTCGGTTTTGTTTTTACCTTGGATTTACTTTCTTGAACTGTGACTTTGGACACCTTTCCTTTGGATTATGATTTGTCGTTTTTCATTATTTTACGGACATGCTGCTTTTGGTTTTTGATTCCCATTGTCATTTGTTTATTTTTGATTCCATTTATGCTGTTTTTAATACAATTTTTTCATCAAACTTCAATGTGTAGTATCATCTCATTGGTATCATGCATATCATGATATGGGTTTTGAGATTCACTGACACCCATTGGGTGTATGTGAGGGCCATGTGTTCATTTCCAGACTTGCTATTGGGGTTCTATCATGTCATTGCCATTTCTAGGTGGGTGGATGCAATACTTGAGTGGGTGTTTTGCATTTGGAGGCTGACCATAAGGGCCAGGGATCTAGATTGTGATGACATGTTGGCTGGGGGACATGTGTGGGGGCCTGCTGGCAGGTGAACTGCAATGCTGGGGGTGGGGGTGCAAGGGGACATGAGTGGGACATGAGTGGGGGCCTGCTGGCAGGTGGCCCGCAATGCTGGGGGTTGGGGTGGTGGGAGACATGGGTGGGGGCCTGGTGGAGGGTGCCCCTGCACTGCTGGGGGGTGGGGGTGCAAGGGGACATGAGTTGGTGATCATTAGTGCGAGGAGACATGTGCCTTTGCTGGGGGGCATGCCCATGTTGGGTGGGCTGCCTGCGGGACATGACCAGGGATGCAGGGTAGTCCCCTGTGGTGTGGGCTGCCTGCAGGGGCCGTGGAGGGTGTACAGGGAACACCTGGGAGGACCCACACTGGAAAATCACATGTAGGACTCCCCGGCACCCCTGAAATACACGTACCCTGCTGTAATCAAGTGTGAAACTTTCCGCGCACCCCTGGTATACATGCACACGCTCCCCCAGGCCAATCGCATGTGGAACTTCGCGCGCACCCCTGAAATACCTGCACGCAGCCCAATCGCGTGTGAAACTTCACGCGCACCCATGAAATACCCGCACGCAGCCCAATCGCGTGTGAAACTTCCCGCGCACCCCTGAAATACCCGCACGCAGACCAATCGCATGTGAAACTTCCCGCGCACCTCTGATATACACACGCCCAGGGCAATCGCATGTGAAACTTCCCTCGCACCCCTGAAATACACGCACGCAGCCCAATCGCGTGTGAAACTTCCCGCGCACCCCTGAAATACAAGCACGCAGCCCAATCGCGTGTGGAACTTCCCGCGCACCCCTGAAATACACGCATGCAGCCCAATCGCGTGTGGAACTTCCCGCGCACCCCTGAAATACGCGGGCCCAGGGCAATCGCGTGTGGAACTTCCCGTGCACCTCTGATATACACACACACGCTCCCCCAGGCCAGATCGCGTGTGAAACTTCCCGCGCACCTCTGAAATACACGCACCCAGGCCATTCGCGTGTGGAACTTCTCGCGCACCCCTGAAATACACGCACCCAGGCCATTCGCGTGTGGAACTTCTCGCGCGCCCCTGAAATACACGCACCCAGGACATTCGCGTGTGGAACTTCCCGCGCACCCCTGAAATACACGCGCCCAGGGCAATCGCGTGTGAAACTTCCCGCGCACCCCTGAAATACATGCACGCAGCCCAATCGCATGTGGAACTTCTCGCGCACCCCTGAAATACACACACACGCTCCCCCATGCCTGATCGCGTGTAAAACCACCCGCGAGCCCCTGTAATACATGCGACCAGGCCAATCGCGTGTGGAACTTCTCGCGCACCCCTGAAATACACGCACCCAGGCCATTCGCGTGTGGAACTTCCCGCGCACCCCTGAAATACACGCGCCCAGGCCAATCGCGTGTGGAACTTCTCGCGCACCCCTGAAATACACGCACCCAGGACATTCGCGTGTGGAACTTCCTGCGCACCCCTGAAATACACGCGCCCAGGGCAATCGTGTGTGAAACTTCCCGCGCACCCCTGAAATACACGCACGCAGCCCAATCGCGTGTGGAACTTCTCGCGCACCCCTGAAATACACGCACACGCTCCCCCAGGCCCGATCGCGTGTGAAACCACCCGCGAGCCCCTGTAATACACGCGCCCAGGCCAATCGCGTGTGGAACTTCTTGCGCACCCCTGAAATACATGCACCCAGGCCATTCGCGTGTGGAACTTCTCGCGCACCCCTGAATTACACGCACACGCTCCCCCAGGCCCGATCACGTGTGAAACCACCCGCGAGCCCCTGTAATACACGCGCCCAGGCCAATCGCGTGTGGAACTTCTCGCGCACCCCTGAAATACACGCACCCAGGCCATTCGCATGTGGAACTTCCCGCGCACCCCTGAAATACACGCGCCCAGGCCAATCACGTGTGGAACTTCTCGCGCACCCCTGAAATACACGCACACGCTCCCCCAGGCCCGATCGCGTGTGAAACCACCCGCGAGCCCCTGTAATACACGCACCCAGCCCAATCGCGTGTGGAACTTCCCGTGCACCCCTGAAATACACGCACGCAGCCCAATCGCGTGTGGAACTTCCCGCGCACCCCTGAAATACACGCGCCCAGGCCAATCGCGTGTGGAACTTCCCACGCACCCCTGAAATACACGTACCCAGGCTAATCGCGTGTGGAACTTCCCGCACACCCCTGAAATACACGTGCCCAGGCCATTCGCGTGTAGAACTTCTCGCGCACCCCTGGAATACACGCACCCAGGCCATTCGCGTGTAGTACTTCTTGCGCACCCCTGTAATACACGCACACGCTCCCCCTGGCCCGATCGCGTGTGAATCTTCTCGCGCATGCGTGTTCCCGACACCCGTAATACGCGTTCCCCGCTTTTGCCAGTCCGGTAAACTGGTACAGTGTTGGCGCAGCCTTTTGCGATGGCTTTGCGATCTCGATGGCTTTTCCTTGCGCGAGGGCTTTCTTGGGGGCGTAACTGGCGCTGCTGCAGGGTCGCTGCGCCACTCTGCGCCACGTCTGCTTTTGGAGGCGAGAATCCATGAATACGCTGTGCGCGGGAATTGGTTTTATCGCACGCGGCTGGCGCAGATATTCGCACGGGCACGCTGTGCGCCAGCCGCGTGCGACACTTTTGGGAGGAATTACATGAATCGGCCTGTTAATGTTCAAATGTTCAATGAAAAGGTCCTATTTTCTCAAATACGCTGTACTTATCACCAGCAGCATGTCCTCATAACAGAAGGTTCTCTTGAAAGTAAAACCCATCCATCATATGACTTGTAATTATAGAGGAAGCAGGAATGCCGGAATTGTTGAACATTTGGTTTGCATTAAACACGACTGAGATTTCTCAAGATAGTCTTTTTTGCATTGTTCCCAGAACAAATCATTTTATAAAAAATGATAGGCATTCTTAAACAAACATTCCAGATCTCCCGTTGTAACCCAATTCCCTGGATGGGTGGGTGTGCATTTTAGCTTCTTGGCGATCAGAGCTAAGGCCAAATACTGAAACCTACCTCATGTAATGCTTGTGTAAATGAAGAACATTCCCAATGTTGATACTGCTTGGGAAAGCGAAATGATCGCCTATAGTGAAGTCCACCTTGTTCGCATACTCCCATCAGACTAGGGGGTCGACGTTTTATTTTTCGGCTGCACTGTTTCAGCTCTCTTGTGGCAAAGGTTACAAAACGATTATTTTCCATTATTTCCGCCTTTGTTTAAATCTTCACTTGTTTGCCTTTATTAATATGAAGATCTGTTTGAAATGTTTTCAGATGCAACCAAAATCAATCTATAGTGCTGCACATCTGAGTAATTTCTAAAATGTAATTTGACGACAAAGAATACAAAGGCTCATTTTGTTATAGAGCACACCTCATGCTGCCATTTCGCACATTTCTGAGACCTGACAATATTGCCTGAACCAGAAGTCAACAGGAGAAGATGTAATTTGCTCAGGATCTCACACTGTGATCAAGTGAGGAAGAGGTTTTAGAACCTATATTCCTTGTATTCATAGTCAATATCATGTCCAACAAATCATATAACCATTACACTGCCATCTTTTAGAGTAGAGCTCTGAAACCTTTGGCTCTCCAGAGGTTTTGGACTATAGCTCCCATCAACCCAAGCCAGCATAGTCAATGGTGAGTGATCATGGTAGTTGTAGTCCAAAACATCTTGACAACCACAGGTGCCCTATCTGATGAACTAGCAGTCATTATCCATGGTGTGTCACCCCATGGGGTGGAAGTCTGATGTGGTGGTGGGGGTAAGGCAACAGCAGAGACAGGTACAAATATGCTTGTCTGTACTAGTTGTTGTTTTAAGTAGCACCCATTTATCCTATTGCACACTGCATCTTCGCAACTGAGAGGAAGGTACAGGCTCACTTCACAAACCCTGCACTTACATATAACACAAACACTGTTGCACATCACCTCTGCCATAAGAATGAAGCTACTTTTAACAACAAAAATGTGAACTGTAACTTCCCACATAACTCTCTATCTCCTTAAGCACAATCCTCCCTTTTAGTCCATAGTATACCTCTACTGCGCTCATACACATTCCATTTAGACATGGGTGACTATCAGCCTCCTGGCCACCCTTGCATGACTCTAATGGCTGAAATGCGCAAATGCATACTACCACCTCCCAAATTCTAGCACATTTTTGGACTCCGGTCCTTCCAAGGACATTCAACCAAAAGCACGTTGAGACCATAATTATGGTGAAAGGCGCTATTACCAATGATAAAATGAATGAAATAAATGAATGAATGAATGAAGAAGGTGGGACCGACAATACATTCCACATACCCATATAGCCAAATCCCTATATATGGGTCGAGAGTTTTGACTTTTTCTTTTTGTTTATATACATTATTTGTTTGCTTTCACTCATTTTGAGGTTTCATATCTACTTCAATTGTTTTGTCTTTAATATTTTGACACATTGCTGTAAAATTGTATATGTTTATTCGCCACTTTCCATTGTGTTTTACTGTGCGTGATTTGTTCCCTCATACTGCTTTATCCTTTTTTGTCAAGGCTCCAGCTTTGTCAGTTTGTTATGAAATGTGTCTACCACTGCATGTGTTATGCTTTATGCATTAAAAATGGTTTCCTATTGTCAGAATTTCGTTTTCTCAGGAAATAAACACTATTGATCTGCTTTCTAGTCTAGGGACTTCTGTTGTAATGAATATTCAAATGAATGCATATGTGTCGCAACACCCCACTGTTTGTAGTCAGCTGGTTACCAACCTAAACTAGTAACTGATTCCATGTGTTTTCTGCTGCACACAGAACATGTGCATGGTTATGTTGTTATACCAGGGGTTTTGATTTGCCCACCACCTGCCATGGCCTTACCCTCTTAACACAAGTACAGCACATTATAGGATTTTCAATGAGATGAATGACTTTTAAAAGATTTTTCAGGAACTTCCTAAATACAAGATGATCCCCTACTGTGCTTATGGGCTCCCCACTACAACATCTGGTCAGTAGCTACATAGCATGACTGCTGGTAGTAAGAAAGTCTGCCCCACTACTGTGCATGCTGTATGGCCTGCTGCCTGACCAGGCGGGGTAAGGGCACAGTTGGTGTGTGATATCATATTAGTACCTGGCGAGGGGGGGTGGCAGCCTCCAAGCCAATGAGAGAAAGACCACACAGGGAATGAGCCCACCCCGAGCCACCTCAGAGCAAGAGACGCCACCCTTCCCTCGCCGGGAATGAATGTGAGTGCACTCTCCACGTACCCAGCCCCTCACCCTACCCCCTGCCCTCTTTTCTACATATCTTCACTCCTCCCTACCCCAACCCCACTAACCTGTGCTTCTCTGGCCATCACTGGCACCGGGAACAGTACTGTTCCAGGCACACCTCTGCCGCACGATTATCCACCATGGAAATGGAGAAGGGACTACATGTAGTCCCTTCTCCCGGTTCCATGGTGGCCATTTTGTTTGTTAACTTTTTATGTCTTTTTAATGGCCACAATGGAAAGGGAGAAAGGACTATGTGTAGAACCTTCTCCCCGATCCTCAGCTTGAGAAAACAATACTATTGGTACCCCGGTACTATGTGCTGGGGTACTAAGAATAAAAGAACCCTCAGAGGGGGGCATTACTGGTCAGGTAAAGCCCCCAGGGCTACCTAAAACCACTCGCTTCACTCTGGCTTTTAACCATCGGCCCCGAGGCATTACCGGACCGGGGCAAATACTGCACACTCACATAAAGGGTCTGCAGCCAACCAAAAAAATAAGAATTCTGAAACACCAGGTGTTCTCCCAGTAACACCATTGAAGCAATAGAACCCAAGGAGGGGGGCAACACTGGTTGGTTAATGCTCCCCTCCTTGGGTTCTATTGCTTCTATGGTGTTTAGGAATTCTAATTTCTTTTTTTGGTGGCTGCCCGCCCTTTACGGGAGTGTGGGATATTTTTCTCCTCCATAAACCTTATGTAATAAATAAGAAAAAATCTCACTATACTGCCTCCACATCACCTTTGTGACCATTGCCATGACCGACTTGAAGAATACCTGCAAAGAGTATGGAGCCTACAGAGAAAGATAGCCTCTACTCAGGTGGAAAACAAATGGTTAAAACTTCCCACTCACTTTTGGAGAGTTGTTTGATTTTTCCTACACCGCCATACTCGTAATGAGCCTCAAAACCTTTTAAATTGAGGGATTTGCACTAGGAGGGGGCTAACTGGTCAGTTACGGTGAGATTATTAATTAAAAACCAGAAACCTATGGAAGGGCGCTGTACGAGTGTTTCAGCAAGAGTGCCCCTCTTATGGCAGCACAAGGCCCGTTACTCTCTTTGCAGATGTTAGGCATGTGTGTTTCTTGCGGGGGTCGACAATGTAGAGAGGATGATAGAGTGCAACAGCTCTGTGACCTGACGCTTCATCTTCTGTTTTTCTAAACACAGCATTTTATCGTCTTCATCTTAGGTCTTTCAGCAAACGATCCAAGAAGTGATCCAGGGAATCCCAGGTGTATTAAATGTCAGCTGCAACATTCTCACCCATGCCAGTGACAGAGAAGAACACATGCGCCGCCTCCAAATGGTCATCAACAGACTGGAGTCAGCAGGCCTCACAGTACACTGCAAAGTGTGAGTTCCTAAAGAATGAAATAAAAAATGTTTGCATACGTCTTCAACAACGAAGGAGCATCCGCTGACCATCAGAAAGTGGCGGACATAAAAGAAGCCCCCCCTACCAACTACCCCCACGGAGGTATGCAATTTCATGGGCATGGCCACTTACTGTGGCAGGTTTATCCCCAACCTAGCAACCATGACACAACTACTCAGGGAACTCACCAGAGCGAACGTCAAATGGGACTGGAGCCCCAAGTGTGCGGAAGCCTTCAAATGGATCAAAGCATCACTGTCATCGGACACAACCATTGCATGCTATGACACAGCCTTAACAATGGAACTGTACGTACGTGCGAGTCCCGTAGGACTCGGGGCAATCCTAGTCCAACAATCATGAACTGGAGAGACCAGACCCATTGCATATGTCTCCCGAGCTCTTATGCCGACTAAACAACGGTAGTCCCACATCGAGCAAGAAGCCATAGCGGTCCGGTGGGGCTGCAGATATTTTCATATATATCTCTATGGTCGTACATTTAAAACCTACACCGACCACAAGCCTCTGATTTCAATCTTCACAGGGTCATCAGCACACCCTCCAGCCAGAATCGGTAAGTGACTGCTACACCTCCAACAATATGAGTTTGAGTTGGCATACCAGGCAGGGACAGACAACCCAGCAGACTTCCTATCCAGGCATCCAAGAGCCACAACCCTCTGTGAGGTGGATGAATCAGAAGAAACGGTCGAGCACATCTGCCAGATCCTCAACACCATGGAGCCCAAGGCAGTCAGCATTGCCGACATAGTGAAAAACACAATATTGGCGGGAGAATGGGAATCATTCCTCCATCACGTGCACAACCGCACGCCTGCAGCCAAAGACTTTGTCACTGGAATGTTCCCAGTACGGCAGGAGCTGTCCATCACCAGTGAAGGAGCATGCATAGTTATCCCCATCAGTCTACAAGACAGGATTGTAACACGAGGGTCATCAAGAAATGGTCAGAACAAAGGCCAGAATAAGACACTGAGTGTGGTTCCCCCACATAGACGCCAAAGTGGAGGAGAGCATCCCACTCTGCCACCCATGCCAAATAACAGGAGCACCACCAAACACAGAACCAGTCTTGTCAGTGGAACGTGGATCATCAAGATGAGAAGCTATCAGCATTGACTTCTGGAGAGTGAAGGATGGGACTTACCTGCTGGTGGCTATGGACGACTATTCGCGATACCCTGAGGGAGGAGTTAATTCCCTCAACAGCGGCAGAAACTTTAATCCCAGCACTCGAGAAAATGTTTGCCACACACAGCCTGCCCAGTACATCAAGAGCTATAATGGACCACCATTCCAGGGGATGGATATAAGGAGGTACTTGGAAGATCTAGACATCAACTACCACCACATCACACCCAGATGGCTGCAAGCGAATGGAGAAGTGGAGAGATTCATGAGAACAATCAACAAAGTATTATGAACCTCCAGAGCTCAAAACAGCCGTGGCGAGTCGACCTGTACCGGTTCCTGCCGAACTACAGGGCCTCACAGCACCGCAAATGTGGCCTCTGCAGACCTCATGTATGGGACAGTGGTAAACTCATCAATACTGCATCACCCCGACAGGAGCGTGGATGGCCTCGACAGCGAGCACACACAAGCAAAGAGGGAAGCAGCAAACAGGCATATAAGCAACAGAAGAAACACTAGAGAATCCAAGCACAAGGTGAGTGACCAGGTACTGGTGCTACAGAAACCCACAAAGTCATAGCTAGAAACACGCTATGACCACCGACCATGGAGGGTCAACTGGATGGAAGGAACAATGATGCAACTAGCAGAGGGCATGAGGCAATCGCCAGAAATGCCTCCTGGTTTAAAAGAGTCCCAGAGAAGATGTGGACAGATGGGGAAAGAGCAGCGGGAAGGACAGCGGGCTCAAGACAGAGAGCGGAGGACACTGTGACCCAAGGCAGTGACATAGATGAGCCTTTGGAGACAGAGGAGGCGTACCCACAAATCGACGGTGGGCCGGAAGGGGCTGGTGAACAAGAGACAAAGGGCCTCATTACAAGGTTGCCGGTCCAGTAAATAACCCACAGGCAGCCACCAATCCCCCCCCTAAGGTCCAGTCCATTCAAGCTGACCCCTGCCCAGATCCACATCCTATACCGGCTGGATAGGAACAGCATCACCACAGTAGTGGATCACATACATGAAGACCTGGTGAGCATAATCAACATCCGGACAGCCACCCCCCCCCTGCTGAAGGTAGTGTGTGTGCTACACATCCTGGCCAGAGGCACTTATCAGCATACAGTGGGGCACCTGCATGGAATATCATAACCCTGCTTCTTCCATGTGCTCACCCAGGTTCTAGGTGCACTCTTGAACCATGTACGTGGCCACATAAGCCTGCCACGGACTGCAGAGGAGGTGAATGTCACCAAAGTTGCATACCATGCTATCCAGGCATGCCCAACATCATAGGTGCGCTCGACTGCACACATGTTGAGCTGGTGGTCCGGCATGCTGTGGAGGTAGTGTACCATAACAGGAAGCTGTACCATTCCCATTCCCTGAATGTACAGATGGTGTGGGATGCATGCAAAATAATAATGAATTGCTGTGCAAGATTCCCTGGTTCCACACATGAAGCCATGGTGCTGCGGAACTCCACGCTGCCCCGCTACATGGCAAAACATGCTGGACCTCGTACATGGCTGTTGGGTGAGTCTAACCACAGGGGCATGAGTGGTGTTGAATGGGGGGGGCAGTTAACAGCATAGGCAACCTGTCTGCAGGGTGCTCCCTGAGGGGTGTGGGAACATAGCATAGTATTGCATCAATGAGGAGCACAAGCGCACACTGCATGCATGAATGCATCGTGACTCCGGGCAAAACCCATTAACATAAACAGGAATACAATGAAGTGCAGAGAGAGTGGGTAGGCCAATAGAATGCTCAGTTGGATGTGGAAATAGACCAAGCAATCTCAGCATTTCCAACATACACACCATGAACCCCCACACATTGATCAGTTGAAGACCACACACAGTCACATTCCCTGAAGCATGATATCTGCAAATTCCAAGATTCCTTCACAGCAGTGTCTACAATAAATAAACAGACCCGGAGCTCACACCAGCACATCTATCAGACACATTTGAAAACCTGTACCCCATGTACCATAATGCACCAGCCTGTACTGACAATGCATGAAATGGAAAGTCTACAAATTAAATCACGATTCAGGACTCCGCCAGGAAGAAAACCATTTGTCACACACACAAAATCAGGGGCTGCAGTCAGTCCACTGGTATTGCGCAGATCAGTATGCCAGTCCTGTTACCTTAAGGTACACCCACGAGTAAAATGGTTTAAATATGGAACCACAGAAACGCACTATTCTTTGCTACACCCAGATATGGCAGTGAGGTGCAGGACACATCCCATATAGCACCATTCCACCATGCTAGCACCCACCCAGATGTATTGCAGTACTGTCACCCTTCACCTGTGCCACATACTACCTATGGACATCTGACCTAGTCACATGGAGGTATGTGTTGATGCATATGTACATGGATATCTGTGTATGTATAATGCATAATGGGGCAAGCCCTGTATCATGACAATGAGAGCAGGCAAATGTGTGAGTATACACTGTATATGCACATTCCTTTTCCATTGGTAGCACAATCCTGAAAGGTGAGACCACAGTGGTCTGTAGGACATGATCTGTGCATGTGCAGGTACCCATTTAATGGGCCATGTGGCAGCAACTGCACCTACCCCACCCCCTAAAAGGATCAGCCCTACATACACTTTCCCGGGCAACAGAGAGTGAGAATTGCCATGTACTGTCATCCTGTTTTTTCTGTGTTTTTTTTGTGAACAACACTGTACAGCCTGTGGTGACATGGAATGACCAAAATGATCACAAGGACCCTTTCTCATGCTCACATGCAGGTGATGCGGGTTATCCCCTGGTGGGCTGGCTCTTGACCCCCATCATGTAATCACACAACAGATATGAGGAGGCCTACAACAGCGCACATGCACGCACTCGCGTGACCATTGAATAGACATTTGGCCTGTTGAAGGCCTGGTTCCACTGCCTCAGCAGGTCGGCGGGGGGCACTCATCTACAGTCCCAAGAAGGTGGGCAAAATTGTGCTGGTATCTATGATGCTGCACAACATATGCATCTGGTGCAACGTCCCCCTACCCCCTAACATGGACATGATGCCACCTGAGGACGAGGATGAGGATGATAAAGATGCTGGGATTCCTCAGCACCACTGTGGCCATGATGGACATTAACACGGCAAGCATTAATTGACAAATACTTTTCTTGGAATGTGGAAGACATGGAATAGGGCGTAGGTCAGACTGGGTGCTGGACACTGTGCATAATAAAATTGATACACACTCAAGAATCAGTGTCCAGACATATGATTATTTGCTACACCAGGTGTATTTAAATATGAAGAACTATGTACAGATTATATTTGTTGAAACTTACACTTCTATCCCCCTGAATTTAATCCCCACTCCCTCCCCACTAGCACCACACCCAATGCCCCAACACTCCCTCCCCCACTAGCCACACACCCAATGCCCCAACAACCCCTCCCCCACTAAACCCGATTCCACCACCCCCACCACCACCACCCACACGCCCGCTGCCACCTCCCTCATAACCCCCACAACCCCTTCCCAATGACTCCATCCACACATGCATGGGTTACAAGGCCTATTTGCAGCCCCTTTTTTGTGGATGGGGGTGAGGCCCCTACAGCCGATTCAGCCGCCGTTGAAACGGGTGTTTTTGGCTGATGTGCCGGCTTGTCCACTGGTGGTGTTGTTTTGCGGGGATGCTTGGCCGTGGGTGTTGCATACTTGTGGGGCTGCTGGCCAGCCAGTGTATGGTGGTGGCAGGGTGGATGCGCTGTATATGTAGAAGCATGCGTTGCTCTTGTGTTGCTGGTGCCTGGCTCCACGCTAGTGGTGGTTGATTTTGTGCACCGGCCAAGTGCTGCAGTGGAGGTGGGTGTTGTGGCTAGCTCACCCTCGCTTTTGGATGATGTGCCTGTGGGGGACAGTGAAGCAGGGTATTATTGATGTGTGTGATTGCATGTGACGTACATCAAAGCTAGTACATTCATAGTCATGTGCATTGTCATGGTCAAGGTGTAGGACATGGCTTGGTGAACACATGATTGTGTGGGGGAAGCAGTGTCGGGACATATTTGCTGTGTGGACATGGATGGTGCAGTGTCTGTTGGCTGGGGTACTAGTGTGTAGTGGCCATGCGGCAGTGGCTCTGTGACATGTACAGTTTGATTGTGTTAAGGATGTGGTCAACTTGTGTATGTTGCTACATTGATGTTGAGTCTGTGGGAAGGGACATGGTGGGAGTGACAGGTGGGCAACTCGTGTCAATGATGTGTGCAACTTGCCATGAGGTGGATTGGGCCATGTGATGGCACAGCGCTGACGGCAGCTGGTAGACAGTGATGTGTGTCTGTTCCTGCTGATGGCACTTGTGTGTACATTAAAGGGGACATGTGAGGTGTGGCAGTGGGGTTTGTTGCCTGTCTTCCTGGCAGGTAAATACTTGCGTGCAATGAGGCTGTTGGTGTGTGGCAAGGCAGCAGGGATCTGGTGGCACTGACTTTGCATTAGTACTTCACCATTGGCATTGGGGATGCATTTGTGTGATTTGGCATTAAAGTTATGGGCACTCACCAGCATCTCCTGATGATGCTGCTCCTGTCTGTGCATCTCCAACCCCCTTGATGGTCTCTATGTGTATAACAGTGCTACAGGTTTCCTCCCATGGCTGGAGTTTTATTGGTGATGGTGCACCACCTCCTGTGGCCTGCCCCTGACTGCGCTCGGTTGCGCAGAGGTTTTGGATGCAGAGACGTGAGTCGTCCCTCCTCTTACGGCAGTCTTTCACAGTCCAAGGTGTTGTCCCCACTGCAGACACTTTGGTGGCCATTTCCACTCATATTGCCTTCTTCCTAACCTGTGCTGGGCAGTGCAGATGTCCTCCAAACACAACATCTGCATGCTCTACCAGTGTGTCTGCAAGCATATTGAGCTCAGGCTCACTAAAGCGGGGTTTGCGCCGACGGACGGTTCCTCTTGTTGCTGACATGATCCACAGTCTGGCTGTGTACTTTGAATTTCAGTAGCACTCCTGTGGGATGAGGATTGCAATGGATTCTGATTTTAAAGATTGCTGCCAGTGGATTTCCCGTTCCGATGCGATGACGTTGCTTCTGGTGCCGGTATTACCAGTACCAGTGATTACGGCCTCATTGGTACCGGAATCAGTGTCTGCAGCATCGATGATGCCGCTATCGGGGGTTTAGGCACTGTTACCGGCATGCCAGTAATACCATTTCCGGCATGCCAGAATGCACGTGCACGCTGACTTGGAATCCACCGTAGATTCCGGCAGCAGTGCTACACGGACACGGTAGCACTGGCAAGTTTTTACCGGCAACCTTGTAATGAGGCCGAATGCCTCAGCAAAGGCCCAGCAGAAATTACTTGAGGGAAGCCCTGAGAACTCCAGGGAAACTGAGAGACTATGAGTGGTGAAAGTCCAAAAGACTGTTGAGCTTTACAAAAAAAGAGGAAGCAGGTACCTGTGCTCAAATAGATAACACAGAGAACCACTTTATAGTGTATAAATGTGTGTATTAAGGTTTTCATTATTTGGGATAAAGGAGGAATGTTACATCCGCCTAACGTCCGTCCTGCATGCCCAGTGACATGAGGTGCTGAATGAAGTACCCACTTTACCAGAAGGCTGGCAGTTTGGTACGCGGCAGGCTACTGTGTGTCGTGTCTCTTCAATGCTCCTGGCACTTCGTATTAGAAGGCCCCATATGCTGCAATGCCCGAGCTCAGCCCCCGCTGGCTAGCCCAGCCGGGAACACAATAGCCGCTATTCTGGAAAGGTGGCCTATTGTGGGAAAAACAAAATGCCTGAAGTGAGTGAAACCCTCACTTTCTACTTCCTTTGACACCTTGTCTATCTGGCCAAAGGCAATTCACATCCAGTGGAAGGCTTACCTTTTGCACATAATGTGGAGGGCCAGCACCCCCAGCAACCACTATAACTGCGGAACCTGCATTTAATCAAGAGTTCATTGCCACATGCACAATGTGCAGTTCCATTTCTAGCAGAGCTTTCATGGCCCCCTTAGCTCATTACTTCCATCTTGCATGAGAAAGAGACTAGAACAAGAGAAAGCATTGACCTACTGAGGCCCTGGAAGGAAACCTTAGGTTGAGGCCGGATTGTAAGCCCCGACCAACTTTCCCATGTCACGCATCGCGGATGCATAAAGCTTCGTGTAAGACTGCCTTTTCTTTGTTTTGCATTGCGACATTGTCTTGGGACATTTTCGAAGACTAGGTCGAGGAGTGACTCAACCTTAACTAAGGAATCCCTTTAGACACCAGGCTGTGCACAAACTCTATTCTGATGTGTCACGGCTCTTGCTAGGGCAGAACCTATGACCATGGTGGCTCGGAGCAGCAGGTAATTTCGGCCACCCCACCAAGAAACTTGTAGTATGCTGGTGCGGTAACGTGCCGGTACACGGAATTACCAGCACATCACCTCGCACCGCCATACTTATAATGAGGCCCATTGAGTCTATAAAGTGGATCCTGCGTGCAAAGCAGTCTTGGAATGTTATGTGGTGCCTATGAAGGGGGTGCACCTTAGGAAAGGGGAGCATGCCAAAGATTCTGCTTGACATTGTGCACCCCAACCTGGAAGCACAGGAATATATTATTTTATTTTTAATGTATTCTTTAAAACATGGACCTAGCTCAGGAGCAGCAGTGTGGGTAGCTAGTCTTTGGGCTGTCATCTTTTAACAGTGGCACAATTTTGTGAGTTGATGACTGTGCATCGATGTGTGCCCATTTGAATTAGTCCATGGTATGGTGTTGTTGAAAAAAGCCACGTTAAATTGTACAATTGTGGGTGCATTCTGAGCCGACACTTGGAGTGAGTTCCAGCTGGTGGTTGTGTGTCACGAGAAGGTTTGTCTGTGGTTCCTGTCTTTGGGGGCAAGTTGTGATTAAAGCCGATTGGTCGATTTGCTGAGCAAGGAGCGTGTGCATGCATATCCTGTCCTGGAGAGAAATCCAACCTAGTTCACGTAGGACAGTGATGATTCGGTCAAATGTCCACCCCAATAATAATACATGCTGCAGCATGGTGGACTGCTTTTAGGGGAGCCAAATGAGCAGCTGGGAACCCTGTCATGAGGCATTTCCAACATCGAAGTACGATTTTGCCTTCATTTCCACCACTGATATGCGATTTGGACTGTAGCCATTTCATATGTTCTGCTGTGATTGCACAACGTAAGCATTTGGTCATGTTTTTATGCAGTGCTTCGAAGCAGACTCGCCTCGCTTCTACGAGCTGTAATAATAGATGTTGGTATTACCTCAGTTAATCTTAACCAATGGATCAAACTCTGCGGGGTGAACTGCCATTATTGGCATGCGAACTTGTGGAATGCAAGCTGCACAGGGATTCCTGAGGAATATTTATGCATTTAGCCATGAAACGTGTATGTGGTTTATATATTATTCTACATATTTCTCCCTCCCCCCTTTAACGATTTCTATCTCTCTTCGTTGAATTTTAAATTCGTGTCCACTTTATCCATTTTTCTAGACAGAAAAAAAAATGTGTGAGTTTTTTTTTAATCGGTGCATAATGCACAGGAATGTGGTTTGGCCTATCCCACAACCTGGGATCGAAGATCATAACAGGGACCAGTAACTTCTATTTTCATCCAAACTGCCAAACAAATGTATTATTTTATGTGCGAAAGCTCAGCTACATAATTTGACGTATTTGACAAATGCCTTCTTCCTCATTCTGCTTTGTTTTTTTTTTTACTATCATTATGGAAAATGACCTGAAGGACACTAAATATGTAATATGGGGTGAATGCTCCCTGCTGCCCATCTGGGCCTGTTTCTGCTCTGCAGCACGCAGGCTGTGTGGAGATATCTATCTGATCATGGCCCGCCTCAGAGGCCCGCCTCAGAGGCAACGCAGTCTTGGCTCCAGGCGTGCCTGGGGCCTTACCAGCCTTCATGCTCTGGGGCGAGAAGACATCTACCAACAGTACAAAGGTAAGGCATGGGGGAAGCCTGGGGCAAGGGCTGCTCCCCTGACGGATTTACACTCTGACAACATCTCCAAGCGAGAGTGCTCCTAGCTCAAACGCGTCTCGCATCGGTTACGTTTGCCACCTATACGCCGGTACATTTTTGTTTGTAATTTAATAATTATGTATCTTTTCCTTTATCATCATGTTGTTGATACGACACCTATGTGATATATTAAGCTGATTTCCTTTCCTTTCTATTTCACCCTTGCTTTCACAGTTATGTGTTGGCAGTTTGTCAGTTATGTGTTGTCAGCTCAGGGGCAATTTGTCTTGGAAGCAAGGCACGTGCTGCAACACAGGTTCGAATCCCAATCACGGGTTAGAGGCCACTCGCTGTTATCAAGCACATTATAAATGAACAATAAAATAAATAAAAAAATAATAAAGTTAATATATTTGTGCTTATGATCTGTATCACTTGATGCAGGAAATCATCAACATAAGAACTGGATTGTATTATGCACTAAACTAGCTCTATATTTTCTCCAGTTGGATTCCATAAGTCCGAGGGCTGCACTGTGAAAGTTATTAGAAAATATGTCTAAAGCTAAACTACTTACATGCACAGATGGCTAATTGATAGATCTGTTACACTGCAAAGGGCACAGGTAGTTGGGGTGCAAAGAAGGACCTGGCGTGGGCGCATCTATGCTCTTGGCCTTGCCCTCAACATAGGGTGACCAGATTTCCAAAACGAAAAAACGGGATGATCAACAACATAAAAGAGGGACTACCCCATCGCAGCCCACCAATTACTGCCCCTCCCCCAACGTGCCCCCACAACCACCACCTAATCATATTCCCAGCACTTCTCCTTTCTATAAAGTGTATATGATCTAATTTGTTTATTTTTGTCTGTGAATCTTGGCATATTCATTCAAAACAAGCCTTTCCTCTAATTGATATTACATGGCTTGCTGTACAACCATTCCCAAGACAGTCTCTGTGGCACAGTCAGTAAGTGTTGTGACTTGTCCCTGAAAGGTTCGGGGTTCGTGCCAATTCACCAACTTCAAATTCTGAAAGTTCTGTGAAAATAATTACAATTTTAGTTACCATAGCCACCCAACCATGCAAACTCCGGACGGGTTTCTAAAATGGAAAAACTCCTGGTACCCCGGTACTACCTCTACACCTACGAGCTGCACATACTGGCGACCTTCAGGTACAGGACGCCACTTGTTGGGGCGCAAGGAAGAACTCGACGTGGAAGCATCTACGCTTTTGGACATGCCCCCTCGACCTACCAGCTGCTGCACACACCAGTGCCCTTGTGGCATTCTGCACGGCAAAGAGCACCGGCAGTTGGGGCACAAGGAGGAACCCGACATGGCTGCACCTTCGCTCTTCGTTATGACCCTCCACCTACCAGCTGCATACACACAAGTGCTCTCGCGTCAAAGACCGCGTGGCAAAGGGCACTTATAGTTGGAACGCAAGGAAGGACCCAGTGCAGATGCGTATGCGCTCTTGAATTTGCCCCCTTCACCTACCAGCTACACACATTGGTGCCCTCACAGCAAAGACTGCTCGGCAAAGGGCACCAGTCGTTGGGGCACAAGAAACGAACTAGCAAGTATGTGCCTACACTGTTGGCCATGCCTCCTCCACCTACCAGCTGCACACACCAGCACCCTCTTGCTGTAAACCACACAGCAAACAGCACTGGTTCTTGGGGTGCAAGGAAGGACCCAGTGCAGACACACCTGGGCTCTTGGCCAGGCCCCGATCACCTACCAGCTGCGCACAACGGCACCCTTGCGCAATAACTGCCCAGCAAAAGGCACCAGTAGTTGTGGTGCAAGGAAGGACCCGGCGTTGATACTCCTATGCTCTTGGCTATCCCTTCTCCACCTACCAGCTTCAAACACCAGGGCCCTCATGCTGAAGACCACATGGCAAAGGGCACTAGTAGCTGAGGCAGGAAGAAAGCATCTATGTTCATGGCCATGTCCCCTCCACCTACTAGCTGTACACACCGGCACCCTTGTGGTGAAGAATGCACGGCAAAGAGTGCCAGTTGCCAGGGTGCAAGTAAGAACCCGGCACAGATGCGCTTATGCTCTTGGCTATCCCTTCTCCACCTACCAGCTTCAAACACCAGGGCCCTCATGCTGAAGACCACATGGCAAAGGGCACTAGTAGCTGAGGCAGGAAGAAAGCATCTATGTTCATGGCCATGTCCCCTCCACCTACTAGCTGTACACACCGGCACCCTTGTGGTGAAGAATGCACGGCAAAGGGTGCCAGTTGCCAGGGTGCAAGTAAGAACCCGGCACAGATGCGCTTATGCTCTTGGCTATACCCTCTCCACCTACCAGCTACACACACCAGCGTCCTCACAGTTAAGACCACATGGCAAAAGGCAAAGGTAGTTGGGGCACAAGGAAGGACCCAGCACAGATGCGCCCATGCTCTTGGCCATGTCGCCTCCACTGATCAGCTGCACAAACTGCCACCATTACAGAAAAGCCTGCATGGATGAAGGGTGCTAGTATTTGGGGTAGATGGGTGTGTAGGGTGTGTTGTCAATAACTGTAGGATGTATCTGGAGGAGTTGTTAAGCATCGCTGAGCCTTTGAATCCGGAAGTAACACATCCTACTGTAATTGGCATAGGATCCCACCCACAGCAGTGTTGTCTGCAGTGTCAAGGGTGTACAGTCAGCAGCAGCTTAGAGTGGCAGGAGCACTGAGGATCCTGCTGAGGCCCATGACACCTGATCCTTGTGGTGATTTGCTGACTTTGGTGTAGCAGCCGTGCCAGTGATACCTACAAGGCCTAGCGTAGTAGTGACGTAAAATTCAGGTAAGAAGAATTACGTGCACCTATTTATTTATCCTTTTCATCCAGGTTAGTCCTGTTCCCATGCTCATTCCTTAGACTAGAGCCTGGTGTTGAGGAGGGTGAGATGGACTTGAGTATGCTCCTCGAGTCAGATACAGGCGTATTAAGTTAAGGAATGTGTAGATTATTGGAGTGTCTTATTTATTATCTGTGTGAACACAAAAATCCCCTCACTAAGGGGCATGTGCAAGGGAGGTGTAATGTCAAACTCCACTGGTACGTGTAAATGACCTACACTGTAAGAAAGTTAAAAGTGCATAACAATAATTATTCCCTATGATAGGTTGTTTATAACGCCCTTAATACCCAGAGGTTTCTAAGCGCGGACGAGGGGATCGAACTTGTATTGCTCCATGTTGTTTTGTTTCTAAGGTGAACACATTGCACTGAGCTATCCTCCAGCAACATCTTATTATAAAAACTATATAAATATAAAGAAACATCCAACACCACACCCAGTGAGACATTGCTAACACTCTACACTAGTCAAGGAAAAGACTAGCTGAGACCCTGTTGCATAGAGCAGTATTTCCAACACCTAATGTTTAACTGCTCTTTGAACAATCCAACATGTTCAGTCACTGGGTATTTCAGGTCAGTGTTTCCATTCATGGTTTACGCCTGAAATCCCTGTGCTCCCCTTTCTGGTATGTTTGTGCACCAATTGTTTTGGTTCTTTCATAGGTACTTTGGATTTGTATGACACAGCCACCCTAGCCACTGACTGATCGGAGTGAGCATCGAAGGGTAGACAGGTGAATTATGTCACTCAGAGTCAGCTAGATTATAGAAGTAACTATGGGCAGTGCAAATGCAAGGTATCATGTCCATTGACAGTGTTTCTATACACTATTCACAGGCTATGATTGTCGAACACACCAAAGACTCCACTAAGCCTCAAGCATTAACACCATTAATGGATTTTATTGACACTTGGTCCCCTGAAGAATGTTCCCAATGACAAGAACGGAAACATGTTGGGTTGCTTAAAGGGCAGTTACACATTAGGTGTTTGAAATACTGCTCTATGCAACAGGGTCTTAGCTAGTCTTTTCCTCGACTAGTGGTGTTTTAGCACTGTGTGACTGGGTGTGGTGTTGGTCATTCGTTTAGATTTATATTGTTTTTATGATAATATGTTGCTATCCCATAAGTCTTACACTTAATAAATATATATATATATATATATTGTTTTATACTTTCTTACAGTGTAGGTCATTTACACGTACTAGTGGAGTTTGACATTATACCTCTCTTGCACATGCCCTTCAGTGAGGGGATTTTTTTGTTGTCACACAGGTAGCAATCACTGCTTCTGCCTGGGCGTTTCACAGGGGTAGACGTGGCCTTGGCCTACTGCTCTGCCCCCCTGAGCACCGCCGCTCCCTGGAGGATTGAGGGAGGGCGTGGCACATAGTCTGATGCTTGCACGCCACGACCGATCACTCGCCAATGTCTGAGTCTGCTGTGCACTGCTGACCTGCACCGTGGAATCTTGGATGGCCCGCCACCTATACACCAGGTGGGGCCTAGAGTCAAGGAGACTGAGATAGCACGTCAGTTCACAGCTCTTTAGTGCCAGCTTCCTTTTGTGTCCCTGTTACTTCCCTTTGTCCCGCCCCACACCCCAACTGCTCCTCCCACATAACGAGACTAACAGGCCTCATAGCAACATGACAGCAGGGAATACCCTTTCCTACACCAAGCTGCGAATGGCAGGCATATGCAGAGGAACTTCACCCTCATGAACCTAATTAAGCAACTGCACTGGACCATGTGGGCTTTCAAGCGTAGTATCGGCCCACAGACGAAGCTAAAGGTCTCGGACGAAGTGTGGGATTTTACAAAGGTCAAAGGGCCATTATGTCCTGGTAAAGCCTACCTGGGAGGGGACTGTAATTTCAGCACCAAATCACAACATCTGGGGTGCTTTATAAAGTTTATTTTACTAAAGAAGTGGGTTGCACAGAATGGAGAACATGGGTGTGGAGGGCAGTGAGTCTGCAATCGGGCAGATGCGTGTTTGTTGTGTGGTAAGTGGGGTAAAGGGGTGCAGTGTGGGGCCCTGCGGGGAGCTGCAGAGGGAGATAAAGAATGTGGAGGGCAGGTGCCAGGTCCAGCCTATCCTTTGAATAGGGACATTCAGGCCTTAAGGCATTTTGCATGTAATGCCCTCTGGTTGCTAATATTCAAAGAGGATCAGAATCAAACCATGTGAACGGGAGATTGGTATTAATAAAACTGTCCCATTAGAGTAACAACATGACATGGCCACATCCACGTGACATATCTGGCCCCTGGTCGCTTACATTAGAGTATGCCAAGTGCCACCATGCTGCCATGAAATGCGCAGTGCGTTGCTATAAGCCATGTGTATGTTTGGAAACATTCAAATATTATTTTCATTTTTTAAGAGTGATATTCTTTATGTAACTGTGTTCTTACATTGAGTATTGACCTTTAAAACATCAATCTTCTTTTCCCCATGTGCTGAAGAAATTTACAGCTAGAAGCGATGTATACATTCATGTCCCCAAGTTGCCTTCATTGCTATCCTGTGACAGGAACATGATTAATTACCATGCATGATTGCTGCTTTAAACATCTTGCACCATGGAGAGGGAGAGAGCCACAGGGCTTGCCTTTCTTGACTGCAGTCCAGGCAGAGATCTCTAAGTGCAGTTTATTTTTTTCAGACATCCTGTTTTGGACACCACAGTGAGGGAGATGTTGTACTTGTATATCAAGCAATTACAACACCATATTTTGTGGAAGGCTACAATTACCTCAGCCCTCTGGGGGCTGAGCCTCATGCAAAGACCTTGACACTACACGCCAGGGACGCTCAACTCTCCCACATGTTAGACTACCACATTCCTTCCACAAAACTTGCTCTATGCAACAGACCACACCGACCAAGAAAAGCGTCCCAGTGCCCCCTTAGATGTGCTTCCAACCTTCCGGGTTACGCAGCAGATGGTACAGCCAAATACAAAGATATTGCACTGCACACACGGCAGGCCTATCCCAATCCCAACCTACGCTAATCATGACTGTTAATCACCACGGGAATCCCCACAGAAGACCAACACCCATTAGTCAAAACTCTAGAGCATATCGTATACACTACGGCAGAGCTAGAGTCAGATGCTCAGAACTGTGCCTCACCTATGTGATGTGAGTCTTCATCTTCGCTGAGCAAATGTGGATCAGCCAGGTCCGTGTACCCTGGATATGAACAGATGATCGACCGCGCGGCCCCAAGGGTGATGCAACAGCTGAACTGTTACGCCGGGGCTATTGCACGGTGTGATTACCCATTCGGGAATCCATTGTAGTGAACATGCAAAGTACAAAAACAAAAACAGTGAGGAGTGTGAGGAGGAACATGAGGAGAAGGGAATCACTATGATGCATCAGAGAACATACAGTAGCGTTCAAAATCACCATAAAACAAAGAAAACTGTGTGTGTGGAGAAGAGAACCACAGCCCTTTTTATAATTGTTATAATTCTAATTGGTTTCTGCATCACAGACTCTGTTGTGAAGTTCCACAATGCACCCATAGAGAGAGTTGTGAGGAGAAGGAGACAAAGGAGAGGTGGAACCCGCACTGAACTGGTTACCCGGAGGAAAGATTGCACAAGCACAACCCTCACAAATGTACCAAAGAAATGAGAAAGAGCATCTGTATTCTGCAACCTAGAGTGAGATTAAATGAAAGGAAGAAGACCAAGAGAGGAGAAAACTGCACTGAAATTGTGACTTGGGGGACAGGTTTCGAAGTGGACAAACATGACAACAGTATCAGAGACGTCAGCAAGAGGCTTTATGCTCTGAAACTTGGAGTGAGGTTTGTTCTAAGAAGGAGAAGGAGAGGAGGAGTTCGACACAGCATTGCCAATATGAAAGAAAAGTTTGCAAGTGCACAAGCATCACAACAGCATCAGATAAATAAGCTACAACCTCTATGTTCTGAAGCCTTGAGCGAGGGTCATTGTAGGAAGGAAGAGAAGGAGGAAAGAAACCTGTACTGACCCGGTGAAGTGGAGAAAATGATAACAAGTCCAAAATCATCACAGAACCATACAGGACACTCTGTATTCAGGAAACCGGAGATAGGACATAGCATTCATATTGAGAGACAAGAGAGTACCTGGATTGAAGGTGTCGAACTCCCCAAAAGGGATGTGAGGAACTTCTAACACTAAAAGGCATTTTAGAAATTCAATCAAAATGTCCATGTACACAAGCAGCACAAAAAGACTTTACAAGAAGTGTATAATAGTGAGAGACAAGAGAACTACATTTCACTGTATGCTGGAGTGAAGGTCCACCAGTGTGCAAGAGTAGGACTAGGACTTAATGGTATATAAAGAAACATGTGTTCAAACTAGGGACATGAAATCCTCACAACATCCCGATTACTATGTATGATTGCAAAATAAATGTACTGTAACGGAATGCCATCTGCGAGGGTGTGCAATCCTGAGAGTTTTCCTTTTTGCTTTGCAAAATGATGGTAGTTTTCTCTCTCAGAAAGGGGGTCTCATTTTCAAAATGCTCCATGCTTAAAAGTATAGTTCAGACATGTTTACTTTTCTGGCCCCTGTCTACTGAAATACCAGCAGCTGCAATGTGATTTGCAGCATGGCAGTTGCCAAGTACCATTTGGCTTTCTAAAACACCCTGTCAGAATTAAATTCAATACAAAAGCCATGGGCTACTTTTAAAAGTATTGGCACTAATGTCCAAAATATCTTTAACTGTAAAACCTCATATATCTGGTGGGAGAGCATTGGCTAAAGATAAATATATAGCTATTTCACAGTCTGATAATGTAGCAGATGAGGAAGTGCAGTTAAAATTGCCAAAACCCAATCTGATGTTATTTATTGTTTTCACTTGGATTCCGTGGGATCCAAGCAGCAGAGTCTTGTGTTTATTGTGTCTGGCACAGTTGTTTTAATAACATTTTGTAGGCCGAACCCAGGATTCTCTTTGTTCTATGCCGTGATGCTTTGACACCTCTCCTAGGAAAACAGGACCTAGAACGGGGTGGGAGATGGATGCTACAAATGAGCCTTTGAAACACAATGGGAAAGTCATATCAGGGTGATAGAGGAAAAGACGGTGTAGCTGGAAGACAGGGTCATCTGAGAGAAGACATCACAAGGTGTAACCCCTGTTACAACAGGATGGATTGGTGCCTTACAGGAAGCCTGGAGTGGACCAATCCTCTGTAGCAAAGTTACTTTATATGAAGGTGAGAAACCCCCCTCCCTAAATTCAATAATGATTTAGACTCCTCATGGGGCAACATCGGGAAGAACCATTTTGAAGTATCAACTTGGAATCATCTTGAATAACATGTCACTCGAGTCTTGCTGGGGTAAGGCTGCCCAAAGTCCCAAACATAGGGTGAATGCAAAGATTTCCAAAGAGAGTGCAGACTTTCCCTCTGAACCTTTGCAAAAATACAAAACATTTAGCAGGTGCCACTCTCTAGAAAGAACGTGGCATGATAACCTGTTCTGTGGTTTTTTCCTACTTTGAGAGTCCGCAGCCATCGCTTTTTGCTCACTGTACTTTTCACAAAGACGGAATACTCATTTGCATATCTGTCTTTGGCCCACCCACAAGAGCAGTCCAGACCTGAAATGCCAGGCAAACCTCCTTTGAAAAAGAGTACTAACAGCAACACCAGACACGTGTTTCAGCCTGTTTGGGCCTCATCAGTGAGGTGGAGCAGTGTCTCTCTGAACACTTTGAGCAAGTGGTCCACATCTGGGTTCCCCCAGTTAACATAGGGTGACCAACCCCAAGTTCCTTGCAAAAATACAAAAAAAGCTAGCAGGCGCCCCTCTCTAGAAAGAACATGGTATGATAACCTGTTCTGTGATATGTTCCCACTTTGAGAGTCCACAGCCATCGCTTTTTGCTCACTGTACTTTTCACAAAGGATGAATAACCATTTGCATATCAGTCGTTGTCCCACCCACAAGTGCAGTCCAGCATCGAAAAGCCAGGCAAACCTCCTTCGAACAAGAGTACCAACAGCAAACCCAGACACGTGTTTCAGCCTTGTTGGGCCTCATCAGTGAGCACAGTGAGAAAGGGGTCCACATCTGTGTCCCCCAGGTAACTTAGGGGACCAACCGCAAGTTCCTTGCAAAAATACAAAAAAGGTAGCAGGCACACCTTTCTAGAAAGCACATGGCATGATAACCTGTTCTGTGGTTTTTCCCCACTTTCAGAGTCCGCAGCCATCACTTTTTGGTCACTGTACTTTTCACAAAGGAGAAATATCCATTTGCATATCAGTCTTTCTCATTTGAAGTGACTTGCTGGGGGAAAGCCTGACTGCTGCTGGTCACTGGTAACCAAGACTCTAATTGCTGAAGTGGCAGCCCTGCAAGTTTATCTTGCAACCTTCCTGGCTGGGAACAGCAGAAGATTGACTTACATTTCCTCAGGGATCCTGTGAAGTGGCTGACAGCACCCCAAGAAGGTACAAATTAGGTTGCCTTTGGTTCCCTCTACAGTTCAGAGCTGCTGTGAGCTGTTCTGATCACTCTAAATGCATTCAAGTGACTGCAAAGACACAACAGAGCTGCCTTTGACACTCTCTCAACTTTGGGTCACTTTCAGTGCCTTTGACCTATTATGAACGGAACATCACTATCTGTTTACTTATGTATTTATGTATTTATATATTTATATAGCACCATAGTCTTCAGGCATCGAGGCGCAACAAACAAAAACGTGAAACATCAAATACAACAAAACATACACTACAAAAATCCATTTACACAAAACAGAACAAAGTGGGAGAGGAAGGAAAATTCAATTAAAAGTTAAGGGAAGGAACCCTACTAATGGACAACGTCTACTGCCAATTTCAGGTCTGATGATGTTTTGTAGTGGTCAACACAGAGGCCCATATAGGATGGTAAATTGCTTCTACCACACCCCACCAATATACAATCCTTATCCATCTGAGCGCACCATTGAGTGCACCAAGCTTCTTGGATCCACCACCCATTGTTGCTGGTCTAACTGCATTGCTTTGTTGGAGCCAGTCAAGCCAGCACAGTGCTGAAGCTGAATCTACAATTTACTCACATGGTGGGCCTGGCAAGCAATCGAGCAACCCTGACTCAAAGCCACCTGCTTGTCCCAAGCTACTTCGAAACTAGAGCAATTGCTGTTTGTTAAACCACATTTGTGTGGTGAATCCATCAAGGCAGCTCACCAGCTCTAACTCTGCACAGTGCATTGGACAGAACCCCTCTTGATGCTGTCAAGTCCCTTAAAGAAATCAACAAGGTATATATTCGTGGTTTTGTCCCCCTGGTCTTGTTTTCTGGATCCTAGTGACAATTAAGACCCTATTTTGTTTACCTTATACAAGACTATCTGCAGATCCCTATACCTCAAAACCCAGAAACCCCTTTTCCCCCAAAGTCTTAATTTTACACCCATCTTACGAGAAGGATAGATGGTCAGTGTTTTTAATAGTGTGTCTGTCCTTTCAGCTTAAAAACGTCTTATTAATCTAGAATAATTCTAAAATTCTTATAAATTTCTTCTAAAATCATTCTAAAATTCTAGAAAAAAAACATAATGCCATAAGTCCCAAAAATACTTAATGAAAGATACGTTTCATTATTGTGTTCCTTCTTGAAGGCACTTACCTTTTCTGAATGCAGTATTCACATTTTGGAGATATTGGGGCTGATTTATAAAAGGAGTTTTCAATGGGAAAATCCGATTGCAAAACTTTGCAAGTCTTCTAGAAGTTCCAGTGAAATCGTTTCACGTATTTATCTGTTCAACTTGCTGTAGAATGCATTTTAATGTATATTTAGCAAAGGCCTAGATGTTTAGGAAAATATGCACATAATGGCCCGACTAGTCTTCAACGAAAGCATGGCAGTGCAGTGCACTTCATGCAATAGCTCTATTATTTAAATTATGTATTTAAGCAATGACACCTCATCTGGTGGGCAGTCATGGGATTTCACCCAGTATGCCCATTTGGGGTGAAATCAGCTTGTGAGATATCATTACATGTCAGAATTCTCCTCATAATTAGTACACCTGCATTAGCTAGACAAGGATTCAAGGAGAATGTATTGCCTTGAAGCTAGTATTATGAAACCAACATGCAGTCCATACTGCAACATGCTATATTTAGAATATATTTAGAATAGAAACTGTTCTTAAAGGCCTACAATAGACTCAGATTGGAAAACAGACACTAAGTGAGAAGTTTATTTTGCGTTGCCTTTCATGTAGCCATTTATTATAGCCACGCGCTTAGCAGTTTTAAACAGCTTGTTCATTCATGCATGCATACATGCAAACATGTTAATATATGTAGTTTTAAGCAGGTAGTGCTTTAGTACTGCACTTTTAGGCCGAAAAAATCAAATCCATTTTGTTCTCCCGGCTGAGGGAGTAAACAGCAGTCTACCTGTGCTCCAGTACCAAAACAAAAGTGTGTCGTAACGTCCTTGACTTAGGTTCCACATTGATATCACAGCAAGACACTGCAGAGCGACTTGTCTAGAAGAGATACAACGACAGTCCATGTCTGGAGTCTTACATAGATATCTTCGGGACCTGTGAAGGGCTTAGGCTTTTAGCTACTCGCTACGAGTGGATGCTTATACCAACCTACTAAGAGCAAATATCTTATCGACTTGTTCAAAGGGGGCTAAACCTCAAATCATTTACCTACAAACATTTTTATCTACATCACACATATGAGGGAAGGGCCTTCCATGTTGTAGAATTAGAATCATTAGATGCTGTTGTTCAGCCCACCAGTTGACTGCTCTTTTTATGGCAATGGACTTTCCACCATATACCATATAAATACCATGGCTGCTCCCGTATAGGGGCTTGCTGGTTTGCTAAGACAGGGTGATGCTGAGATCCCAAGATCCTGATGGCAGTGGGTGTTTGCTTTGAGCTGCAACTTTGAGTGATATTGGTCTGCTTGAATTGAAAAATGTGCTACTAATCTGGTCTTTTATGATGCAGTGATGTGTGCTTTGCATTATATATGAAGATCATATGCATTTGAAATGCTGTACAGATGTACATTTCTGGTTTAGTTGGGTAGATATAGTTTGCCCTTGAATTGAGCAGTATTTTTGGCTAGCAGAAAAAAAGAGGTTGGACAGGTCTTTGTGCCTTTGTCCGAAAGTCTATTTAAACCCCATGAGGAGTTGGACTAGGCTTTATATGCTTAACATGTATTTGAATGTCCATTATTAGAGCTTTGATGAATATTGATTTGATTATAGCAGAGACTTGTTTCTCATCAAACAAATGTGGTTGCATACTGTCAGGGGTTTTGACCCGTGTTTGAGTTATTATGCTGCAACATTTGGGGCTGTGGGCTCAGAAAATCCAAGATGGCTGAAAAGCCCACATTGCGCCAGAATCCAGGAAAACCGCGCAGTTTTTGCGCACACCAAAATGGTCGCCTGACCTACCACCCACCAGTGCGAGCGTGATGGGCCAGAAGCGCCATGAGTGAAACGTGGTGCTAAAGGAAAAAACAGCAGTGCCTGTTAGCTCAGAAAGCGCTTTGAAATCACCTTTGTTTCTCTGAAATGCAAGCTAAAAATGCCTATTTTAAGCATTGCAAGATATTCAAAAATCTCACTGAACACCAGCAGACATTTGGCAGAATGAAGTCTTGTGTGCATACAAAATCTGGAAAGACAAAGAGCCCAAAATAATGTTCATAATGAAACTGGCTGAGCTGTGGATGTCAGCAGCTTAAGTTAAATTGGACTGAAAGCCACTAAAATCTAAATGTTTAAAATAAATGAGTGACCTACTGTTGAGTGTCACATACTTTGCAACTGTTAAATGTCATAGTTTTGAACTTAGAATCAGCATTCTAGCTGCATGTGTAAAAATTGTAAGTTTGATTTGGATGTAGAAAACTGGAACAAAAGTGACATTTAGCTGAAGCCTGGCTTAAAGAGATTGAATTCTGCTTGGCAACTACCCCCGATAGGAGTTGAAACTTGCCCAGCAACTCTTCCCAGGCCTGGCAGCATTCTGCTGCCCCCACCAAAAGGGGATGACACCTCTCTGATTGAATCAGGGGAGTGGCACCTAGGACTGGAAGGAAATAGAACAATGTACTTTCCTTGGCAGGCAAATGTTATATTAGGGGGGGTCTTAAAATAGCTTCCTCGTGGGAGAAACTGGGAGGGGCAGTGCCTCTGTGAGCAAGCTGGGTACACTAGAGGGGCAGCCCATAAAGGTGGAACCAAAGGCTGAAGTAAGCAATGTGTCACATAAGGGGGTAGCCGCCTAACAAAGTTACACCATACTATAACTTATGTATGTGGTTGATATTATAAAATTGGTGGTCTATGCAGAAATTTACCTTTGATTCATCCTAGTGATGTAATCTGACATCCCCTGGGGGTTGAAAACAAGACAATTTGATTTGTATTGTATAGGAAAGTTCTATTACAAGAAACCAGTTTTATATGGTGCAGTTTTTTTAAATTTGATTGCACTCAATTTTCTTTAACAAAACAACAGAAACAAAAATGCAGTGTCCTGATGTGATGGAGAAGCAAAAAAGTCGAGGCAGTAATAGAGCATCAGTCTCAAACCTGAAAGAAAAATTGCTTATAGCATCATCATTTGCATGGTAGGATTCTTTACCAGCAACAACAGGGTAACACTTATTTTAGTTACAAGAAAAGGTTTAACAAATTGCTTTCCCAATTGGGGAGCTCTGTAACACAAAATAAAGCAGGACAGAGTGGTGAATGTTAGTAGAGTAGTGTACATTTATATATAGATGGGCAACAATTTCCCTCAAAATATCAATGGTGAATCCTATATAGTTGTACACTAGTATGCAGATCTATAAGTGACCAATCCTCAGTCGGTCTACGTCAGGAAAAAGAAAAATTCCCAAAGATGTATGTTGGGTCAGCAGAGGTGGTTCTGGACCCTAGGACGTTTCGGCTTCCAGTGTGGGTGCCTTCATCTGGGCCCAAAGAGGTTTGTATCTCCCTGAAGCTTGTGTCCGGGTGGGGGGAGGGAGAGAAGAAAATGGCGGAGGGGAGAGCGCAGCAGTCCCGTCTCGAGAAGCTCTAATAAATCAGTGGCGGCAAGGTGGCAGGATCCGTGGTCCCTGAGTGGGGTGGGGGAGAAGGAATCCCCACCTTATATCTGAAAATGGTGTAGACTGAAAACCTTCCTGTGCGGGCCAGGAAAATTCGAGACCCAACTGAAGCCCTGGGCGGGAAAGGGGCTGCAGAAATATAGGCCCAACAGAGATGAGTTGAGGGGCCGTGGTTCCAAAGAGGCACCCCTGTACAAGTGGACAGGCGGTGGGTCCTCAAGGTTGCGGAACAGCAATCCATAGTTAAAGCTGTAGGGGCAGTGACTCTGTGAGCAAGCTGAGCTGGAGGAAGTGGACAAACCAGAAATTCCACCATGTGCTTTGGGAAACCACACCCCTCTGGGCCAGAGCATAATTTAAAAAAAAGATGGATAATTCATAGTGCGGACTTGTCAAAATTATATAAATAATATCATCATTCTTGTGATTTTTGTGTGCACATTTTAAAAGGTGTTAGGACTCTGTGGTATGTTCTGGGGGGTAGTAGCGGAAAATAGGTTGTTACTCCAAATGTATGTATGTTAAAAATCGGACACCTTATCATCTGATACCCATATTCCACGTGCACATTTGTGTAAAATCTGGAAAAGTTTAGAGGTCGTTATCTGGATGAAAAGGGCAGAATTCTGTCAGAAGTGGACACAACATCTTATAAAGACAGGGATCGGATGATTTAGTGCTACAGAAAATATGTTAACTGGACATATCATGTTAGAAAAATGGTACATAGATAAATGTGTATTTGGATCAAATATAGATTTGTGTGCAATTTGCAAAGGGGAGTGTTCTTTCTGTATGCCATAAAATTAATGCCTGATGACACTCCATTCCTTCCCCCAATCAAGGGAGAGAGGAGGACTTGGCCAATGATAAGTTGTGAGGGGCAGGCTTAGTTATGCCACGCACACACCCATTTTCTAAAGACATATAAGGAACACCAAAACCCAGGTAGAGACATTCATTTTCCATTTTCTTGCGGAGCATTTTGCCGGACCACACAACATCTAGAAGGAACATCCAGAACTTAGACTCCAGATAGACTACAGAACTTAAAGCAAAGGCCTAACCCACAAGCTGAGAACTCTTCTCAGCAGGCCTTCAGAATTCAGCAATCCAACCAAACTATTCTACAGCCGGGCGGGCTGTTGGATTCTTTGCCAAGAACTTTTGCCAGAACCGGTAGCAGACCCAGAAAGAAGTGCCGACAGCAGAACCACAGACCAGACCAGAACCAGAGAGACCAGAACCAGAGAACCACAGACCAGACCGCTGTGATGTGCTGAGCAGAGCTTACCCAGAGAGCTGTGACTTCAGAACCACCTGCCCGGAGTCCAGTCCAATCCTGGTGACCAGACCCTGACGTCCTATTTCAAATTCATAGTGTGAGTACTCAGCTAGAACTGTGCCAGAACCAATCTCTTAGTCTAAAATAATCTGATCCAAACCATTTTAACCTGTCCAGAACTGCATTATAGAATTGTGTGTCCCTTCTCCGATTTTAAACCTGTAAAAGTGTAATTTTGCCATTTTGAATCATTATTTCATTTTTGAAAAACTACCTTCATAAAATCATCCGTATCTTTAGAATCGTAGGTGCTAGGAACGTGGTGCAACTTTCATCTTAAAGCTAAGGTTCTAAGCTTTCCAGCAAGCCTAAACTTGCTACTCTTTAAAATTCCTCCGTAATCGCGATTGATGCACTCAGAAAAAAGTGCCGCGAATTGACAGTTTGCTTCATTTCAACCACGTGTAAAAATATCTGTCTTTTGCTTGCATTATTGAATCCCGTTTTCAACCTGATAACCATCCTTGAATCATTGGTAGGGCTGACCTGAACTGATTTAAAGTATCTCTCACTCACCCTGAACCTCTAGAGGGAATTAAAAGCATTTTCAGCATATTTTTCACTTCATTGCCACCACATTTAAAAGGATCTTGCCTGCTTTAAAATGATACCTGTTTTCCTCTAAGCTCGCTGGGGGGAACTGGAAATTTGTATTGCATTTTGTATTCCTGAGAATTATGTGCTCTCCTTCCATCTCCTTACCTTGCATAGGGGGGGAGGGAATTGTCAAAGAAAAAATGATCATATTATCTTTTGTTGAAATCATATCAAGTTTATTTCTGTGTTTCATTTTTCCCTCATTGCTTTTCCTTGAAACCATAAAAGTATTTTCTGCTACCTTATCCTTCCTATACTAACTGCTCATTGATTGTAAAGAAGTGTGCTAGTGTCAGATTATCTATTGTTGATCAACATTATATTCATTAGGGTGCTATTAAATATGAATTTATTATAAAAGTGTGAACTATATATATTGTTTAATTTTTCCAATAAATCTTTTAAATTGCAAAACAAACCTACTTCTTGGCTCAGTGAGATTAGGGGGATTCATAAAGAGGGGTGTTATACAAGGGTTTATCATCGAGGGTATAACTTGCTATAAAAATATATAAATAAGGGCTTCCCTTGAGCAATGCCAGACAAGGCAATGACTTAGTGGGAGTGCTTGATTGGAGTCACTTAACAATACTATGTGAGCGTAGTGAGAAAACTTGAGGTTTAAAGATGAAATGTTGTTTTGATCCTGAGATATTGTATTGAGGGTTTTTATAATGTCTAAATAAATGCTTATTTTTACAATGTTAGTCATTCCTGACTCTGAGTTACGTTGGTACAGTGAAATAGTGAAATGTTATATGAATAGACAGCAATGTGTTGCATTGTGATACATTATGCCTCTCTCCCTGAAGCCTTCCCGTCTCTCCATCCAAATCTATTGTGTGCATTAGGTGCAAAGTCGTGGACAGGTTGCAGAGCTTGTAAGCTTGTGAGTAAGTAGCCAGGTTTGTAAGTCGTTAACAGAACTGTGACAAATGAGATGGGAAGGGGATACACTTCTAAATTCACATAAATAATTATAATTGTAGCTAGAGCAAATGCAGCACTGCACAATGGCGAGAGGAGATGTCGTCTGGGTTGTAGTTCAGTGCTTGGTAGCTTCACTGTCACATAGCAGAATGCTAGAACTTACTCTCAGCTAAGCTCTGGCTGGCCAGGGATCCCAAAAGGGGACACGCAACAGGGCTGTATGGTAATGGCCTAGGGCCCAAGGTATAGGCCCTGGTCCCATTACCACTTGATCCGGCAGACCGGATTGGGTTTTATTGCTATTAGCACCCCAGGTTTTAAATCCGGTAACCGGGGTGCCATGAGCAATGTATTTTGTTTCAATGAATGGGATGCCTCTCAGCGTGAGTCAGGGATGCATTCTGGCCCCACTGCTCTTCTTTCTATACATCAATAGACTAATAGACGAGCTAGTAACCAATAGCTCGGATGGACCCAGAATGGACAACACACACTATCCTGCAGTATTTTTTGTGGATGATGTTGTGTTGCTTGCTAAAAGCCCATTGGGTGGCAAGCATGCGATCAGAATCTTTGCAAAGAAGTGTGAGGAGGAACTATGCCTGGAAATAAACATTGCTAAAACTAAAACACTGATCTTTAGACATAGATCATCCAGGAGAACCAACATCCACATTGAAGTAAATGGGGAAAAGCTAGAGCAAGTGGCGTCCTATGATTATTTGGACCTCTTTTTTGCCGAGAATGGTCTTTAGTCTGAGCATGTGCTGAAAGCGAACTTGAAGTTGGAAAAGATTGGTGGAGGTATCTTCAAATATACAGGTTGCAAGCTGTCCAAGCAGCTCCGTATGCAGCCAAACTTTGTGGATATGCAAACCAACTGCTTTGGCAGTTGCAGAAAATAACATTTTAAAATCCTTGCTCATTTAGTCTGAGGGAACTCCTAATGGAATTTTACATTTGGAATGTGACATCCCGCCTATAGAAAACATCATATCCCTAAGGCCAGTGCTCTTCTGGACACATGCCTGGACATCACCAGCTTTACTGGATTGTAGACTAACGTTGATGGATTTTATATCGCTTGAGTGCAGTGGTTCCACTCCATGGCTTAAACATTTCAAATGTTTGTTATTTATTTTATTTTATTGGACATTTGTATGGAGCCTATACACAAGTGTTTCCAGGTGTCAGAAGACAAGATGGGGGCAGGAAGGGACAAGGGAATCACGAAAGTAGAACAACAACAAAAAGGTTATATTGGCCTTGTGACAATCCTGCTGTAAAAATGCTTGAAAATGCGTTAAGTGCAAGTGGGCAGGGGGAGTGGGAGAAGTGCAGGAGTGGGGTGTCCACAGAGAAGGGGCACGGGGAAGTGCTGTGCAGGCCAATGTGGCAAGTGCCAGGGGGAAAAGGACAATGGGAGCAGTGGATAGGGATGACCAAGTTGGGCTAGTCTGGGAAAGCGAGCTCAAGGGCAAGTGCTGGCAAAGGATGCTGGGGGGAGTGGTATGGGTTGGTCTGGCCCCTGTATGACTCTGAGGGGACTAGACCCCAGTCGCAGCGGCAGGGGAGAGTTAGCACAGGAAGGGGAGAGGGAAGGAAGAGGAGAAAAGGTAAGTCTTCAGAAGTTTCTGGAACTTTAGAAGATCCGGCTCAAGTCTGAGAGGGGATGGAGGCCATTCCAGAGGGAGGAGCCAGCCGAGGAGAGAAATCTACCTGCCACTCTCTGCTTGTAGGAATGGTTAACCTGCAGAGAGTTTGATCCTGAGGACAGAAGGACTCTTGCCATGAGGTATTTAGTGAGGGAAAGCTGGATTTAAAGAGGTCAGGGCCCCAGACAGCCTTGTGGATGTTGCAAAGGGTCTTGAAATTGATCCTTGTGGTCACCGGGAGCCAGTGCACAGATTTTAGGGCTGGAGAGATGTGGACCCTGGTCTTGAGGCCAAAGATAGTTCTTGCAGTCCTATTCTGAATTAGTTGAAGGGGGTGAAGGCAGCAAAGAGGCAGATTGTGGAAGAGGCTGTTGTAGTAGTCAAGCCTAGAGAGAACCAGGGCTCTGGCGATGTTGAGCTTCTGGGGCAAGGTGATGGAATGTAAAATGCCCCGGGGAAGTTGGAGCTGAAAGTTGGACTTCTTGGCAAGGTCTGTGATGTGTGGTGAAAAAGAGAGAGAGGAGTCAAAGATGATCCCAATGTTTTTTTTGCCTCTAAGGTGGGTGAGGGGAGGGGACCCAAGGGGTCTGGTCAGAGAGTGGGCGAAAACAAGTAGCAGGCTTCCAATTACAAGGATATCTGTCTTACTGGCATTAAGGCAGAGATCATTGGCAGGGCACCATCCCTGAATAGCAGTCTGGCAGTCAGGTATGACGGCAGAGGAGGAGGAGAAGGTCGAGGATGGCAGCTTGAAAGAGAGCTGTATGTCATCTGCATAACACTTGAAATGAGGGGAGAAAGTGGAGATTAGGTGGGCCAGAGGGACCAGGTAGATGTTGAAGAGCCATGGTGATAGGATAGAGCCCTGAGGGACGCCACAGGTAGAGAGTGTGGTGGAGGAGAGAAAATGACCCATTTGCAGTTGGGAAGGTCTGTTTGAAAGGAAGGAGTTAAGACATGCCAGTGCCCTGTCCGTGATTCGTAGGGTATCATGGAGATGCTTTCTGAGAATGGAGTGGTTGATTGTGTCAAAGGCAGAAGAAAGATCAAGGAGGATCAGAACAGAGCGAATGTTAGAGTCAAGGTTAGAGAGTAGGTCTTCACAGGTGTTCAGAAGAGCAGTTTCTGTGCCTCTGGCTGCCTTGAAACCGGACTGGTGTTCATGGAGGCAGTCAACCACTTTGGTGTTGAGGGTCAGTTGGGGGAGGCCCAGCTTCTCCATGAGTTTGCCCAAAAGAAGGGTGATAGAGAAAGGGCGATAGTTAGCCAGGCAAGAAGGGTAAGCAGATGGCTTTTTAGGAGAGGGTGCACAAGAGAGTGCTTAAGGGGTTGAGGGAAGGAGCCAGTGGTGAATGACTGGTTGCAGAGGTCAGCCAAGGCTGGGGTGAGAGAGGTAATGTTGTGCTTGATGGTTCTGGAGGAGCAGGGAAGCACCTGTTTAGAGGAGACTTTCATAGAGCGGACAACTCTAGAGATCTCATCTGGTGCAATGGGAGAGAAAGAGGAAAGTATGGGGGTGTAGAGGGGGGCCAAGGGAGGTGAGAGAAGGGGGTCTTTGGGAGGGGGAGCAGATGACAGAGAGGACATAATGTCCAGAGTTTGGGAGGAAAAGTGACCAGCCAGTGCAGAGCAGAGGGTCTGGGAGGGAGGAGGAGAGGAGAAGACTGCGTAGGATTGGCAAGTTCCTTGCAGATTTTAAAAAGTTCAGCCATGTTATTGGTGGCTCCAGAGATGATGAGCTAGATGCCTGCCACTTCCGCTCAGCAGCTTTTCACTTGCGTTTCAAAGTAGCCAATTCAGAGTCATACCAAGAGTTGCATTTGGAGGCAGTCTTCGTGCAGATTCTCATGACGGGGGCAAGGATGTCCAGGGTGTTAGAGATTGAAAGGTGGAGGATAGCCAGAACAGAGTCAGAAGGAGAGTCAAAGGAAGGGGGCGGAGGAGGGATGAAGGAAGAGGCAAATGCAGCGACTGACATGCGCTTCATCGGTTGAATGACAGAGCGGCAGAGACACCAACAGGGGACAGAGGAGGTCAAGGTGGGAAGAGAGGAGAGAGTGATGAGACCAGGAGAGAGGGGTAATAAGAAGGTTGGAGAGGGGGATGTCTGTTGAGAGGAGAGCATCCAAGGTGTGTCCAGCGGAATGGGTTGGGCCAGAGGGAAGGCTACTAAGGGAAAGAGTGCCGTAGAGGTCACGAAAGAGAACAGTGGTCACATCAGGAGAGTCAAGATGGATGTTAAAGACCTCAAGGAAGATAAGTTTGGGGGAGGAGGCAATAAGAGTGGAGGACAGGTCGGCCCATTCTGAAAGGAAGAGGCAGGATGGTCTGAGGGGCCTGTAGATGGTAGTGAGAATAAGAGTGAAAGCCTAATCTGCAGGCTTTCTGTCACGTCCTACCTTGTAAGGATGAGTAGGTTTGAGTGGGGATGATGAAGGCAGGAACCCTCTTAGTGAAGATCAAAGCCACTCCACCACGAGACTGTGAGGGCCTGGGATTGGAGAGTGTCAAAAGCAGTGATGGAGCTGGCCTTGAACGACGTCTCGGTGAGAGCAAGGCAGTGTGTGATAAAGGCAGTGGCCCTTAACCAGTGGCCATGACAGCACCCCCTTTCAAGGCCCCTCTCACGGGTGTTCCTCTTCCTGGTCCTGGTTTGGTGTGATTGTCACTATGGAACTGTCTAAATAGTCGTGGAGCATGGACAAATTCAACGGGTTCCCATGTGCGATCTTGAGGTCCATAACCCTCCCAGTCGATCAAGTAGTACAGTTTTGATCGCACTATCTTGGAATCCAGAATACCTTTGACTTCATACTCTAGTTCTCCTTCTATGATCTCTGGCTTAGGTGGTGTTGGGATCTGAATATCGGGTTTCTTTGGTTTTAGGAGGGAAACATGGAACACGGGATGGATTTACATATTGGCTGGTAAATACAATTTCATGGCAGCAATGTTAATGATGGCTTTGATGGGATAAGGTCTGAGGTATCTTGGACGGAAGGCCCGAGGTCCCTTTAATGGGATATTCTTGGATGCCAACCATACTTTATCTCCGACTTGGTAATGCGGGCCTCTCTTCTATGTCTGTCTGCAAACTTTTCTTGTTGGTCCTTGGCTCTGATCAAGTTCTCGGTAGCTTCTTTAAGGGATTGAGAAATGGTCTTATGTAAGGAGGTGATTGCTGGCATTTCTAATTCGTCAAGCGGATCAAAGGAGGATGTCAGAGGATGCCGACCGTTCATTGTGTAGAATGAGGTCTGTCTGGTGCTAGTGTGGATAGAGTTATTGCAGGCAAATTCGGTTAACCAGAGAATGGTTTTCCAGGACCCTTCTGTCTGCTGTAACATACACCTCAGGTATTGCTCCAGAGTCTGATTGGTCCTTTCCGTTTGGCCATCGGTTTGGGGATGGTGACTCGTGGACAAACAAAGGTCGATTTGGGCTATCTTACAACACCTCCTCCAGAGAGCTGAAACAAATTGAGTCCCACAATATGAAATCAATACAGATGGGAAACCGTGTAATTTGACAATTTGCTCCAAAATACTGTGGCCAGAGCAGCAGCAGTGGGAAGCCCCTTTAGCAGAATAAAATGTGCCATCTTGGAGTATAGGTCTACCACGACCAGGATTGTATTAAACCCATTACAGGGTGGTAGATTGGTAATAAAGTCCATAGACAGCATATAAACCGATCTCCCTTCATTTCTTGTGCAGTCAATTTTTCCCCTATGGTCCAATTGTACCGTCAAATTGATGTACTCCGCACAACACTCAGTGGGATTGACCACTTGGGCTAGCACATCCTTTAGTTCATCATGCAATCCTCGATAAAACAGTGTGGTCCTATTTTCTTCGGGCCAATTGGCTTGTTCTACGAGATGATTAAAGGTGGCAATATAAGTCAGCAGATCATGGTTTCCCTGTCTGAGGGACAATAGTTTGTTATCTAGGGCTTGCCTTGGGTGTGCCTAGCAAACAACTTTTCCAATTCCCGTTGGAATTCCCCAAAATTTCGGAGTAGTGGATCATCCTGATTTACTAATGGTATGGACCAATCCGCTGCGCTGCCTCCCAAGTAGGAAAGTACAAAGGCAACTCTCGCACTATCGTTAGGGAAGGCCCCAGGGCGACATAAAAAGTGAAGACGACATTGGTTCATGAATATGGCATATTTGTTAGGATCGCCAGTGAAACGTTCTGGCGGGGCCAATGGCACAGCCCGGGAGCACCACTTGGACTGGTGATGATAGCTGCAGCAAAGGAGTTGGTGCCATTCCGGGTAATGGAAACTGCCCTGCATGAGTTTGAAGCATCTGTCTCGCCAGATCGTCCGTTCGTTCTCGGGCAACAATAAGGTCTCTTCTGAAGGCATTAGTCTCTTGTCTGGAGGCATGTACTTCAGCCCGCATTTCCCCCAGTAATCAGTGTACAATTGTATAGGACTCATAATTGACATTGCAAGGAAAATTGCTCCTGACCTATATGAAAATGTACACTATCTACGAACACTCACCAGTCTGTCCTGCTTTGCTCTTGTTGCGGTATTCCCCGAACAGGGTAAAAAAGTGTTTTTATTTTTTTGTAATTGATGCAAATGTATCTTTTATCATTGATGCCTCTGCTGTTTTTGGTAAAGAATTTTGCCACTCAAGTGATGATGTTATGCAGAGATTTGCTCAAAAGTTTATCATCATAATTTAGTCACTGCTTTGTGGTTACTTTATTCCTTTTCTTACAGAACAGGTCTAAGACTTATGCTCTATTATTGCCTGTACTTTTTGTTTCTCCATTTTATCAGGATACTGTATTTTGGTTTTTGCTGTTTTCATAAAGAAACCAGAGTGCAATAATAATAAAAACTGCACATCAAAAAAGTGTTTTTTCTTAATAACATAGAGCCCACTCATACAATACAATTTATATTGTCTTGTCCACCCCCCAGGGGGTTCTAGATTACATCACTAGGATGAATCATTGGTGAATTGTTGCATACACCACCAATTTCAATATAATCAACTGCATACAAAAGTTATAGTATGTCTCAACTTTGTTAGGCGGCTACCCCTCCCTGTGAGGTATTGCTTCCCCCAGCAACTGGGCCAAATGGTCAGTCTCTGAGATGTCCATAATGCCCAGGCAGTGATTCAGAGAGGCTTTGCGTTCTGTTACGCTTACCTGGTCTCTGCGGGGGCATTGGGGCACGGTTGGAGCCCTCCCTGGACTTGGCTCCCTTGGTTCAGCCTCTTTCCCCAGCTGCTGTATTGTGGGCTGCTCTGGTTGCTGGCACCGCCCCTGAGAGAATACGAGAGGCAGTGAGAATGCTGCAGTAGGATTGTGATTCCCTTTGAACCCTTCGTTCCAGAATGAGGTGAGCATGCATTTACCCATATAATCTCACCTGTGAGGATGAGCTCTGCGCCCTGCCTCTCTTCAGAAGGGGGGCCGTTGATGGACCTAGTTACTTCACTGGTTCGTGTGCGTGGCGGCCCAGAACGGCTGTGACTGAAACACTTTGAAGGTAAGTGTTTGTAACAATGATTATTGTCTGTATCCTTTTGCAATGTCTTTTTCCAATGATTATTGTCCGTAACCCTTGTAATGTCTTTTCTCTCCCCAATAGGTGTGAAGATGGCCACGCAGAGTCGCAGTGTTGAAGGCGAGTCGTAATGGTGCCAGAGGGGATTGTGAGGTTCCCACTTAGAAGGTAAGTAGGGTTTCAAGGTTGTACGCAAGGATTATAGGTTGTGCGACCAACCGTAAGATATTTATGCAGTCTCTAACCTTCTGTGTCCCTTTTCTCTTGCAGGGATGGCCTGGCGGCGTTAGATGGAGAGCGGCTATCCGAAGATCTGCCGGCGATCGCTGGATGGATGGATCCGTGAGGATGCTGGCAGAGAAAAAGGTTTCCGCATAGCTAGACGTCCGGAACAGGTGAGGATGCGGTCTGACACCGATGACAATGGGAATCAGGAAAGATGCTATGCGCTGCAGGCGATGGGATTGCAGAGACAAGTGAGATGCGCATCCAGCAGTGGAGTTGCTGGAGTTAGGTAAGCTGCGCGTCGAGCGATGGTATTGCTGAATGCAGGTAAGATGCGCGCTGAAGATGCAGTGTTAGAATCAGGTAAGTGGCGCTTCAAGCGATGGTGTGGCTGGAGTCAGGTAGGTGCATGCTGAAGATGTTCTGGAACCTGATGAGATGCGTGCCGAGATGATGAGCTGGAAACAGGTAAGAGCGCTTCAGGTGGCGGTAAGCGTTACGCTGCAGAAAGCAGACTAACGCGAAGCGCTTGCATGCGGGTGGGGCTGGCTTAAATAGGCTGGCCCCAGCCACTCCCCTTTAGCCCCACCTTGTGGCTCCACCTTGCCCCTCCCAGAGACTTCTGCACGTGCCCTCCAATGTTTCTTAATGGCCACGCCTGACCTGGATGCACGTGCCCTAGACACAAAGTGTGCAGAGCACACTTTGTTATGAGCCTGACACCAAAGGCGCCAGGACTGGGTCCATTTGGACACTTTGGGTCATAAAGGTGGTGACCCTTGACTAGTGGCCATGACAGAGATGGAGGCGTGGCAGGAGAGGGAGGAAAGTTGAAGAGAGATGGAGGACACCTGTCAAGAAAGAGGAGGTTGGGCTGGGAGCCTTGGGCCATGAATGTGCCATTGTGATGGACATTAATGGTGCATTTAGGAGATGTGAAGTGAGCCAAGAACACTTCTCATGTGAAGCTGCCATTAATGGGTGAGGAGGAGAGGACAGAGACCATTTGGGGAGTACAAACGTCAGAGGAAGGGACAGCAAAGAGAATGACTGATAGTGTGTCTGGGGGAAGCATTGATTCAGGTGTCTGCAATGGGCAGTCCAGGGTTAGATCTAAGTAGTTCCTTTTTAAGTTTCCTTCTTTCAGACTTGGTGAGAGCAGGAGGATAGGTGATGGAGAAGCAGTTAGACAAGATAGGGGAGACAGAGCACTTTGGGGGCAGAGACAGGTGGGGGTGGGAAATCAGAGGATAGCAGGAGAAACGGTCGGAAGCACTATTCAAAAAGTGGAATGGTCTTCAAATAATACCTCTAATTTGTCATATGTGTGGGGACCATCAGGAGCCAGCCGTCCCTTTTATGCAGTTTTGCCCTGGGTATGAAGTATTAATATCTAGGTATTTTCTGCCTATGTTCAGATCAAATGACATTCGTAGGATAACTGAAGCACTACATTTCTGTTCAATAACTGGGGACCCTCTTTTGTACAGAATGTGGCCAAGTACTCCATAGGTCCTGGCTAAGGAGAACGAGAGTTTTTAATGAACCTGATCAAGTTATTTCTGGTCATATTTAATTGTTTTTATTTCATTTAAAATTTTTGTCATGAATGTATTAGCCATTTAAGATTTATTTATAATCATGTATTATTAAATTGTAATTTGTGCTTTGATGGTTTAACAACTGAATAAAGCTTGTTTTTGATTGATTGAAACTAAATACTTACATCACACCTGAGGGAATTGTTCACGTTAAATTGTTTCATATCTAGCAAGTGCCATCCTGTGAAAGTATTTTGAATGTTAGCCCGAACCACACCTTAACAGTACTGTGAATACTAGCTCCTGACTCACTATAGGGAGTTGCCCTTGCTGAATTGATTTATACTTAGAAAGGGCCATATTTTAGTAGTACTGTAATTACTAGCCTTCGTCACACACAAGGGAATTGCTCATACTAGCTTGATTTCATATCTAGAAACATCCATACTGTGATGGTGTTTTGAAGTTAGCCCACACTGCACCTTAATAGTACTGTGAATACTAGCCTGCGTGTGACTATAGGGAGTTGTTCATACTGAGTTGATTTATAACGAGAAAGAGCCATATGTCAGTGGTACTGTGAATATTAGCCCGTGTCACACCACAGGGAATTGTTTACATTGAATTGTTTCAAATCAAGAAAGTACCATATTTTAGTACTACTGTGATTACTAGCCTGCGTCACTCACCAGGTAACTTCTCATACTTTTTTTTTTTTTTTTTTATTTTATTGTAAAACTTCAACTTGATATTTTCGTATCATGTTTTTGTTACATTTCCGAGAGGAAGAAGAAAAAAAAGAAATAAATTCTACTTCATCTATCTCCGCCGTGGGTATTCTTATTTGGATTTAACAGTGAATGTTGTAATTTAGGGTAACACATTTTTTATGGTAACACAGTTACTGGAGAAGAGCAGCCACCAAGAGGGCGGAACTTTCAGATATTGGCGTCCTTCAGTTGGGTACTGACTTTAGGGCTTCATCAAAGAAGTTGATGAGGTTGCAAGAGAGCTTGATATTATGACCTGCTGTTGCGTTATCCCACCAATCATCGGGTTCCTCAGATTGTGTTTTGAATTCATTTAAATGCACCTCACGAAGATCTGTCAGCATTGGGCACAGTATAGCTAGGTGCTTCAGAGATTCAACTTCTGTGGTTTTGCAGAAGCGGCAGTAATTATTTGCTGTTCCATTATTCTTTTGCCTCCAGAGCGTCTCATTAGTATTTAAAGCGTTCAGTCGCAGCCTTAGAAATTGTGCCCTGTGGTGACGAGATGGACAGTTTGTGAGGTATTTTGGTTGAAAATTCAGTTTAACTTGACTTCTGGAAGTGGGCAGGGTTGATTTAAGGGCTAGGCGGGTATTGTAGGTTGTGATCCAATCCCATTCCGCTATCTTCTTCTTGGCATGTTGTGGGCGCTTGACTAGCTCTTCCTCCGATATGCCTGCGTCAGCCATGATAGAATTTAGTTTGAGCTTCCATGTCTGGATGAGTACATTGTCGGTGGTTTTCAGCCCCAGCTTAAGGATGTTATAAGCTGGGATGGTAGAGCTGAGTAATATTTTACGCAAGGTAGCTAGAGATTTCCAGACAATTGTCATATACATGGAATTCAAAGCTAGCTCATATCTCAGAGCCGACATGGGGATTTGATTCGGAAGGCTCAGGACACGTTTCCAAAACTTTCCCTCCAGTTGGCACCATAGGTTGTGGTTGATATTCAAGGCTGCTTCGCTGCCAAAAGTAATAGTTGGGATTACTTTTTGAAGATAGAACGTTACTACGGGAGCGATAGAAAATTTCCCGTAGTCAGTGTTTATTTTGGCAGCTTGGATACTCAGGATCTTTATTTTGTCCTTCAGATCACCGGTCCATGCAGCTTCGCAAACCGAGTCATTGACCATTACTCCAAGGTAGCGAATAGACTTGACAACATTTAGCACTTTTTTTTCTATGTGCCATTTGAAAGACCTGTCTTTTTTTGATCTACCTTGGCCAATGCACATGATTTTTGTTTTCTCTGTGTTTAGATAGAGCTCGTTAAAGGTTAAAAACTCATGCAGGCGAAGAAGAAGATGTTGAAGGCCAATTTGGGTTTGATCAACCAACACTATGTCATCCGCGTATACCAGGTGATTAATGAAGGTTCCGTTTAGTTTGGGTGGAAAACAATGAACAGACTTTAGCCACTCGGGTAAGTCAGCTATGAAAAGTTTAAAAAGGTCTGCTGCGAGGGGGCAGCCTTGTTTGACGCCTTTAAATGTTCTTATTGGATCTGTAAGATCGCCTTGTGAATTGATTCTGACTTGGATGGACGTATTGGAGTGTAAGGCGATGATGGGCTCTAACAGAGACTCTGGGCAATGCCACAGACGTAGTTTTGCCCATAGTTTGGTCATATTTATGACGTCAAATGCTTGTCGAAGATCGACAAACGCCAGGAAGATTCTTTTTTTCGCCTCCATCGCTGACAGCTTTAAAAATGATAGTATTGTCAGATTCACATCAGTCCCCACGTTTTTCGTGAACCCTGTTTGGCGATAGTCAAGTTTTCCTGTTGAAATTGCCCAATTCTCCAGCTGTTGGCGCAAAAAGGATCCGAATACTTTCCCAATAGTATCTAGAAGGGTAATCGGGCGATAGTTCGAAGGGTCGGCTCGACATCCCTTCTTATATATCGGAACTACAATAGCCCTGCTCCAAGAGGAAGGCAGTTTCTTGCAGCTTGTAATTCGAAAAAACAGCTCATGAATAAATTTCGCCCAGTGTATACTGTGTTTTTTGAGCATGAGATTTGATATTTGGTCTGGCCCAGCGGCTCTTGAATTTTTCAACTTGGAGATTGCATGTTCAATCTCTTTACAAGAAGGTATGATGTCCCAGGTTGAGAGTGTCACGTCAGGCTGCGGGGGATCTTCAGACTCAGGTTTTTCGTACATTAAGGTAAAGTATTCGCGCCATTTGTCGCCGGTGATTTCATTAGAAATTGCTGGCGATGATTTGGAGCGACCCTTATTCAAGATGGCCCAGATTTCACGGGTATTTTTCTGTACAAGAAGTTTTAACATCGTTTCTGCTCGATCTTGATCAATGATGGTTGAGTGTGATCTTAGCCAGTTTCGATAGACTTGTCGTCGGGCCTTGATCTTCATTGCCTTGCAGCGTAGATCGCACGACTCTCTTTTAATTTGCCTGAGATCTTTCCTTAGTAGTTTTTTTGCCAGACTGATTTCAGAACTATATAGATGTTTCGGGAGTGATCCATACGTTCTTGAGTTGGAAATTATTTGACTATGGTCCATCAGCAGATGTGTATATTCTACTGTCTCAGATTCGTTTGCACTGTGGCATAGATTAGCGATAGCTGAACCATTGATTACTAATCGATTGCCTGCTGCATTTGTTTGTAATTGAATAGAATATTTGTCTGGCGTTTTGCAGAGTTCTTCATGCCAAACAAGCCGCAGCAGGTTATGATCGCTAGATGGCATTGGCCGTACTTTGAGGGAAGAAACCTTGTCAAAGAGGTCCGCCGAGGCCCAAATATAGTCGAGGGTGTTTGTTCGAGCCATGCTGTGCCACGTCGGATTTGCAGGAGAGTCGCCCTTTGTTGTTCCATTTAGCATCTGGCAGTTGCGTGCCAGAAGTTCCTTTGACCAAGTTTGGCCTCGCTTAGCTACTTCAAGGTCCGGGAGCCGGACATTTAGTTTAGTAAGTGGATCATATTTAAACCAACTGCAGTTGAGGTCGCCGCAGATAAGTACAGAAACATTGTTGTGTTCTACAAAAGTGTGATCTATTTCATTCAATATTGACTGAATGAAAGATGTTGAAGAGATCATGGCAGGATTCCAGTATCCATTTATTATTAGAAGATGGGAGACGGTGGCTCTTAGTGAAAGTTTGAGCAAAGTACTTTGCACGAATGGGTTAGGGTTCGTGGAACTAACGAGCGACCACCAGTTCTGGATTTTCAAAAGAGTTAACAAGCCTGCAAATGGTCTACCCTTTGGGTTCTTTCTAGCTGGATTTATCAGCGTAATGAATCCATCACGAGTCGGGAGATCCCGTAGCCATGTTTCCTGTAGACATAACGCAAACACATTCGCCAAGGATTCTTGGAAAGTGTTAAACAAGTGCGTGAATCCTCTCGTGTTCCATGACAGTAGAATCAGTGTCTTTTGTTTGACGTCGGCTCATTGTTGTTTGTATGGTCCATTTGGGAATCGTTTTGCGTTATTGGCTCTTCTTTCAAATGATTGATGCGTGGCAGCGTCTAAAATGTCGGGTGATGAAACTAGCGATTGGCGCACAGCTTGACGCCTGGCGGTGCCGTTACTTGCTTCATGGTCACGATTTATCTTGGAAGATGAAGCGCCTCTCATTGTGAGAGGTTCAAGAGTGAGATCAAAGCCGTAAAGTAGGAGATCTTCAGTTGCTTGAAGTAGCATATTTTTTACCGCCGTCGATGAAATATGAAGAATCACTTGGTCGGAAGACGCTTCTGTTATATATTCCACAATTTTGATGTCGTCTGACGAGATGGCTCGCAGTGGAGGTATACATGCGAACAGTTTTAGGATATTTCCTCTATTTAGGTTGACTTCGTTGCCGTCTGAGTGGATATTTTGGAGACGGAGTTTCCACTTACTAGTTTGAGGCTCAAAATTGGCAGGACCGGGAGCGCGCTGCATTGGAGGCAGGCACAGTTTTAACTGATTCGACGTGTATTTGGGATTTAGCCTACAACTTAGTGGTTGCTGGGCTTTCCTCTTTATTGAGGGTAAAATTTGTCGGGCAGTGGTCCCTGATTGTGCGATCTTCGATGTTTTATTTATTTCTAGCTTCTCTTCCATTGATGGTCCGGTTGATATTACAGCTGGAGCTACAAGAGAAGCATTGATGGAATTCTCAAAATCAGCTGAGTAGGTCGATAGGTCACACAGGTCAACGGAGGAATCTTGAGAACCGTTTATAGTGGAAGCATCGTTGGAGGCTATGCGCCGTCGTTTTATTGAGGTCCTTAAAGGACTCGGTCTAGCACCTGTAGATATTGATAGTGCATTGTTTGAAGGTTTTATTAAATTCGCTGAATGAACATGCCGAGTAAACAGGCTTGTTTTTTTGGGGGTTGTTAGATTCCTTATAAATTTTTTTTTTTTGATTTGCTGTTTTTGTTTAGGATGAGTGCTTTTTTTGTTAGAAGGCTCTGCCTCTTGTCCGGCAGGCTTTTTCGGATAAGTTTCGACGTTTGTAATGATGGTTTTTGCTGGCCCTTTGAATATATTAAATGAGTTCACTAATTTGGAGGTTTGTACCGGTACATGTCCTTGTAACGAGATTTCTTTTATTGTGAGGCTGCTTGTTTGCGGGACTAGTCCCTGCATTTCCGAGGTTGGAACAGGAGTGTCATAAGAGGGCGCCGGAAGGCTTATTGTTGGATCGCACAGCGATGGTTCTTTTCCGAGTGTCGCAGGTGCAGTCGAAACTTGAGAGCGGGGGGATCTTGATGGATTTTCTTGTTTCTTGCAAGGGTCTCGGGAGGCCAGGGTTGTATTTTTTCGCATCCATTTCACGGCGTCCAGCAAGCCTTCCATTAGAGAATCGTTTTGACAGTGATGACGAGCAGCGAGATCACTCAACCTGTCTTGCCATCGCGCCGCATTTTCATTATTTGTTGTCATTTGGGTTTGAAGGAAGCACGAAAAGTGTTCAAGTTTATCGAGTTTTGCCGTTAGGTTCGAGATGGCAGCTCCTTGGTCACTTATTGATCCTATCAATGATTCAAAAATTTTGGTGAATGGAGCTAAGGCAACAGCCGAGGCAGCTAAGACGTTGTTATGTATCTGAGAAAGTGCTTCGGGTGAGATGCCAAACGACTGAGGTGCGGAGTCTTGGAGGGACAAGGAGCCAACAGAATTGTCTAAGTTGTAATGCGGCTTAAAAGTGGTAAATATTTTTGCAGAAATCGTCGGATGTGCTTCTTCACCGAACTGAGATGGCCTTGGGTGTGGGGTACTTGCATTCGGCGTTGAATTTTCACCTACAGGAGGTATGGCGGAGGTGCATTTAGCTTTTAGCTCGGCGACTCTTTGCAGACGACTTGCCCGAGCAATCGCACTCCGATCGCATGGAATGGGGAGTGGATTGAGTGCGGGGGCCAGTGGCTGAGGGGTGCTAAGTGGCTGAGTCGCGCTGAGCTGGTCATTTGCACTCGAGATAGAGGAGCGACCAACGTCTGGAGCTTAACATGCCAAAGCGCTATCGTTGTCAGAGCCGGTGCATTCAAAGGCTGTTCCTATAGCAGTACGACCTGCTATTTTTAGATTAGGAGGAGCAGTTCGGGAATAAGTTGGATTGGTGGTGACCAAGAAGCGTGAGATATTATCAGGGGCCATCATTGAATTTACGGTACTGGCCAGTGCGCTCTTGGGGCCACGCGACTGAACCGGGAAGTGACAAGCGCTTCCCTTCTGTGATAGAATATCATTGTCTGTGGGGCGACAAGTCAGCTTCACAGTTGGCGTAGAAGGTCGTTTATTGTCCAGAGCTTGTTTGGGAAATAAATTGTTCGTCGCAAGGTTTCCCGACTCAAGATTTGGGATTGTTAACAGTTCTTCATCGGTCACTAAGTGTGACAAGATACCTTTGTCTGTGGAAAGACCAGCAACATTCATAGAGTTGTTGTTGTGAAATGGTGTAGTTGCCATTATGGCCGGTTGCGTCGTTCGTGGTGTTTCAGATGTCTTAACATCGAGCCGAGGCGCCGGAATATCCCCTAACACGTTCATCAAGTTCGGTGAGTCCACCTTGCTCGCTCTGTTTGCAGATATGTCTGTTTTATTGACAAGTAAGATTTCATCATTAGATGCTGGATTGTATTCTAGATTAATGGAGAGGAGTCTCGATGAATCAGGATTGTCTGCCTGTGTTGCTGAGGCATGAGATGGAACGATGAGTAATGCAGGTGGAGTTAGAGCATCAGTCTGTGCGCATTGCTCTTCGAGAGATATCAAGACTAGGGGGTCTGAAGAGCTGCAAGCTTCTGTTGGTAGTGACTCCTTTGGAGCCATAAGTGCACGACCCGTAGCTTTGCTTACCTTTGTGCCGGCTGCAGCTTTCATCATCGACCAAGGATTTGTAGAGCGCCGTTGCTGTAAGGATTTTTTTCGGGTCTGGGGTCCGTCTGCCGATAGAGTCATTATTTATGACGGCTCGCCAACAGTACGTGGGGTAAGGCCACCAGTGCCTAACAGTCGCTTAACAGTCACTGGGCTTTACTCCAGACGGGCTTAACGCCACAAGGGTGGTAGCCTCTGCCCTTTGAAGGCCGGCCCGAGTCACGTGATGGGGTCACGTGCCGGTGTTGCCACGCCTCCTCCAGGAAGCGTGTAGAGCAGCGTTCGCAGCAGGAGCAGGAGCAGGGAGCAGCAGAGGATTCCCAAGTGCTTTTGTGGTAAGTTCCACGCACTGAGCGGGCGGCAGCCTCTGCCCTTTGAAGGCCGGCCCGAGTCACGTGATGGGTTCACGTGCCGGTGTTGCCACGCCTCCTCCAGGAAGCGTGTAGAGCAGCGTTCGCAGCAGGAGCAGGGAGCAGCAGAGGATTCCCAAGTGCTTTTGTGGTAAATTCCACGCACTGAGCGGGCGGCAGCCTCTGCCCTTTGAAGGCCGGCCCGAGTCACGTGATGGGGTCACGTGCCGGTGTTGCCACGCCTCCTCCAGGAAGCGTGTAGAGCAGCGTTCGCAGCAGGAGCAGGAGCAGGGAGCAGCAGAGGATTCCCAAGTGCTTTTGTGGTAAATTCCACGCACTGAGCGGGCGGCAGCCTCTGCCCTTTGAAGGCCGGCCCGAATGACGTGATGGGGTCACGTGCCGGTGTTGCCACGCCTCCTCCAGGAAGCGTGTAGAGCAGCGTTCGCAGCAGGAGCAGGAGCAGGGAGCAGCAGAGGATTCCCAAGTGCTTTTGTGGTAAGTTCCACGCACTGAGCGGGCGGCAGCCTCTGCCCTTTGAAGGCCGGCCCGAGTCACGTGATGGGGTCACGTGCCGGTGTTGCCACGCCTCCTCCAGGAAGCGTGTAGAGCAGCGTTCGCAGCAGGAGCAGGGAGCAGCAGAGGATTCCCAAGTGCTTTTGTGGTAAATTCCACGCACTGAGCGGGCGGCAGCCTCTGCCCTTTGAAGGCCGGCCCGAGTCACGTGATGGGGTCACGTGCCGGTGTTGCCACGCCTCCTCCAGGAAGCGTGTAGAGCAGCGTTCGCAGCAGGAGCAGGAGCAGGGAGCAGCAGAGGATTCCCAAGTGCTTTTGTGGTAAATTCCACGCACTGAGCGGGCGGCAGCCTCTGCCCTTTGAAGGCCGGCCCGAATGACGTGATGGGGTCACGTGCCGGTGTTGCCACGCCTCCTCCAGGAAGCGTGTAGAGCAGCGTTCGCAGCAGGAGCAGGAGCAGGGAGCAGCAGAGGATTCCCAAGTGCTTTTGTGGTAAGTTCCACGCACTGAGCGGGCGGCAGCCTCTGCCCTTTGAAGGCCGGCCCGAGTCACGTGATGGGGTCACGTGCCGGTGTTGCCACGCCTCCTCCAGGAAGCGTGTAGAGCAGCGTTCGCAGCAGGAGCAGGAGCAGGGAGCAGCAGAGGATTCCCAAGTGCTTTTGTGGTAAGTTCTCATACTAGCTTGATTTCATATCTACAAAGTGCCACATTCTAATAGCGCTGTGATTGTTGGCCTGCTTCGTGCCACCGGGAATTGCTCACGTTAAAGTGTCTACATCTAGAAAGTACCATACTGTCATAGCATTTTAATGTTAGCCCGCACCACACCTTGATGGTACGTTGAATACTAGCCTGTATCTCACTATAGGGAGTTGCTCATGCTGAGTTGATTTATAACTAGTAAGTGCGATATTTATTAGTATTTGAATATTAGCCTGCATCACACACCACGGAACTGTTCATACAAGCTCAAGTTCATATCTAGAAAGTGTCATACTGTCATAGTATTGTAAACATTACCCCGTGTTCTCAAGGTCCTGGGACCCCGATTTTGCCTTTCATCACCTCTTCCACTCCACCACGCTCTCTTGGATGTTCTGGGGCCCTCTGGTGCTCTCTGGGACCCTCCGGGACCCTCTGGCACCTCAGCAAAAGTATTTCAGGCAGCAGGCAGGAGGTAGAGCCAGGTTCATCAGGTTTTATTTCACGCCAGACTGACAAAAACAGCATCGTTGTCAAGTACACAAACCCTGCTCCCTTCTAAAAACAGACCTTCCTTTTATACTTTTCAGAGCAAAAGAGTCAAACCCCCTCCTTTTTCTAAACTTGTCCAGGCAAAACTCTCTGCTGACTATACTCGTGCACCTGGCAATTATTTCTTATCTGTTTAAACCTTCAAATTGAAATACATTCTGGTACCCATCCTAGGATTTTCCCCGCAACATTCCCCAAATATGGTCACGCAGCTGCGTTCCTTGGTGAGAAACTCAGGCATAGGCTCATTAACTGTCTGGTTTCAGAATGCTTATCTGGTTTCTGCAGGGCACTGTGGCCGTGAATTGTTCAACTCTAGGGGTGACTTACGCTGCCACTGTCTGCAGAAGGCTTCTTCATTTAAAGCATTCTTTTTACTCAGTTATTGGCATTGTGAGTTAAAGGTGTTGTCGGTTACACAGATGGTAGAGTTCTTTTCTGTCTGGGTATAGTAAAAAACGTAATCATTTTCCTACTCATTTTTTTATATTATGCATTCTGTGCCTTGCCTGCTTACTAAACCATGATAAAAGAATTTTCGACTTTATAAACATAACACCATTTAAAATACTAAAGTCTTTTAAGCCTATGACTTCTATTTTCACACATTTACAATACTAAATCATTCCATACAAATTTCACTGCCTAGCTTTAAGTGGGGGGTGCTGTTCCCTACTGCATTCAGTTGCTGGTACCTCATCTTCATTTTGGCACATCCGTTACACTCTCCTGTGCCATGATTCCTGCCCCTCATGTCCCCAGCCCTCCAAGATGTCAGGCTGGAGCCAGGCCACGATCCCCTACATGGCCCTCAAGGGCCTCTCCATCCCGCCAAAGACCCACTTGGAGTCAGACTTGGCGCTTGTGGCACCAGACTCACTCACTCCCATAGAATAACATTGGGGATTGGACTTGTAGTGCATTGATGGGGACAAGATGGATGCCCCCACATATTTCCGTTCTCAGAACTACATGTGCAGTCTAGTCTTTTGGGTGTGGTTCAGCCCAGAGACACCTGGGATACCCAGAGACTATTTAAGCCACGCCCAGGCTGAGAAACATGCTTTGCGTTTTCTGCACCTGCAGCGTGACACTCACTGTGTTCAGATCGGTCTCCAGTAGGCCTGCATCTTTCTTCTGCGCTCAGCTCCTGCAAGAACAAGAACACCGTTGGGAACAGCCTTACCTTGCGGCGCTTCTGCCCATCATTCATCGCTCCTTCTGTTCTGCGGGCATCTTCAGCGGTGTCATTCCCATCCTGGCACGCCGCTTCCTAAGGAAAAGGGAAAAGAACATTAAAAAAGGCATTAGTAAGCATTCAGCAAATCTTCGCTTATTTTTAAAGACTGTACAAGCTTCAAACGCTTACATGAATCCCAGCTGCTTTGGGGGAACTCTGTTTCCGGAACTTCTCATCCATCTGCAAGAGGGAAAAGACACTCCACGTTAGCGTGGAAACATCTAGAGGCGCCGCAAACTGCGCTTACTCACCGCATTTCTTCTTCATAAATGGCATCCACGCTGAAAACGTTGCAGCACCTAAAAGACACAGAAAAAGAACTCAGTTCAATACAAATACGAAAGGGTTGCATCATGCATCTCGCTCTCACTCACCTTCAGCGCTACTCATCTCAGCAGCACGTCACCATCCCCGGACGCCGGCCATCATCTAAGGAAGGAAAGGAACGAAGTTAGAGAACTGTTCAAAAGACTAATTATACTTACCTGTCGGACTCTTTCCAGTGAAGTAACTAGGCAGCAATGAGCCCGCATCAATCAACGCGCCCCTGCGCTGAAAGTAGGACAGAGAGCACACTTTCCAAGAAAACAAGGTGAGCTGTGGACCAAAGGGAAGGGTTGGACCCCGGGGAAGAAGGGGTTCAAGCACACAGAGACAATAGGGAGTTAAACTCTACCAATCCTGTGTTTCAGGCCCAGTCGAGTAGACTCCAGGGAAGGGTTTGAGGTCGTAAAAGGTCAGAACAGGCTGAGTGACGTCCCCGTGGATACCAGGTGAGCGTTACACCCCGTCTTGAAAGTTCTTGGTTGCTAAAACAATTACTTTCAACCATATCCATGTCCATCCTCCTTGATACTTATCTAAAAAATATTCTATCACAATTCTGCAATTTGTCAAATACTGACATATTATTATTATTAAAACAAAACATGCGTGTGTCTCTAAACTTCTTTTGTCTTCTTTCTTGTTTTGTCAATTTACTTTAAACTAACTGTATGCCTTACATAATTTCACAGCCATTGTGAGACTCAAGAAGTTGGTCAAGCTTTGAGATAACCCATTAGCCCATTGTCTTTTCCTATGTCATATCTTGTCTGCAACTCCCACCCCAACGAAATACAATCTCTCCTTGATCTTCTTCTTCTGCCCATGCATATGTATACAATGTTTTCAAACTGTATCCTTCCCCGCTTGTTCCACACATTTTCTTCTGCCGTATCTTCTACTTTATTCATCTTAGTTTGGCATTGGTGGACTGTACGTGTCCTGTCACCTTTGTCCTTTCTTTTGAGCTGATTTCACAGTCTCCCAGGTTCTTTGATTCTTAGACTAGTAGTCCATTGTCGTTTTTCCTTTGTCAGAGTTCACTTTTTCTCGAGTGTCTCTCTTTCAATAAATACATTGTTCAAATGAGTCCAAAAGAGGGGATGTTTCAGCATGGGGACATAGGGTTGGGGGAGCCTTTTGCAGACAAAACTCAGACAATCATCTTTTGTCGGGCTTCCACTGGGTTTCTCAATGACCACCCTCTTTCCTCACACGGTTCAATGTTAATTTTCTGAGGCATACAGGTCCCTCGACGTATACCTGTAATATAAAACTGAATGAGTTTCTTTTGTAAAATAAACATGTCTCTTTTATTCTCCACATTCCCTATCAAACCATTTCCTTAAAAACCCCTCTGATTCACATTCCAGCTCTCATACCCTACCTCCTAGAAAACCTACAAGACATTCCCTCTTATTGAACACCCCTGCCTCCTAGAAAGCCTACAAGACATTTTTATTTAAACATTTCTTTTTTATGGATCATTCTTGCCTCCTAAACAAATTCCACCCCCATCTTTCACTTTGTGTCAGCCGGCTAGAACCTGAGTTTGTTTTAAATAATATTATTTTGTCCTTCATGGGACACATTTTTCACTAGAGGGTGACACATGTAACGCTAAGGAAACAAAAATAACAATTAAAGAAAGATGTCTTCTTCTTTTCTGGTCCTCTAGGCACGTCCGTAGTAGATGACAGAAACGTCCTTGGGATCCCCGTTGTCTGTAGAAAGTTAAAATAGGAACAAAAGTCATTTGGGTACTGGTAAGGGGTAAGGTTTTTTTTCTAACTTCAACCCTTTCCTCCTTTTCTGCTATCAAAATACTTTCTGGATCATTCTCCCCTACTTGTTGGTGCACATAAACAACTATTTTCCAATCACCCTGCATGATACTTAGTTTAGGCTTGGTTCCTTGCTCAGCTTAGCTGCACGTGCTTCTTGGTTAGCTGCAAGTGCTTCCTGGTTAGCTGCAAGTGCTTCCTCAGCTCAGCAGTAAATATTTGCTCCTTAGCAGCCATTCTTCCTTTTTTCTTCTTGTCTTGGTTGGACCATGGCCTTTTTTGTGCTTTAAGTTCATCCTGTGGAGACAAAACAGAGGCGTTTCGCTGCACACGTCCCTGCCTAACTTAATCTAGTCTACCCATGTTTATCGAGACTAGGGCACAAATTCTTACTATGTGCCTCCATTTTTTATCGTACATAGCTATGTTTGCCTCTTTTAATAATTGCATTCCCCTATCACATCAACCTTTTTTTGCCATTATGTACACAAAAATAATTACTCACCTTCAATTTAACTTCTGTTTTCTGTGGTCTTCTGAAATGGTCATGTTGTCATCTATTTTCTACTCTTTCCACACCTGATTGTACCTATCTTGGGAAAAACAGTTGAACACTTGAAGACATTGTGTCTCTTACTACCTCTTTTCCTGTTACTCACCTGGATCTTCCTACTTTGATGCTGATCAATTGTGTGTCCACACCCTTTTAGCATGAACTAGTACTTACCTTTTTCTTTTTCTTCCTAACTAAGGCTATGCAGACATTTCTCGTGCTTCCACGCAAAGTCCACGACATTTATCTGTAACATAAATCAAAACCGTCACAGGCACTCAAAAAATAGTTTTTTACTTACCTCGCTATAGTTTGTTAAAATGGCTTTGTGTACAATTTCCCTTGTTTGGTTGACCCAATTTTTTGTCAGCCATACTACTTTTCTCGGTCATCGTGGCCAATGATGCTTTTTATTGCCCTACTTTCCTTTTTACTGTTGGCCAGGAAACCTCATAAGTGCTATTTGTTTTCCAGTTTTTTGATTTTTTGTCCGTTTTATGCTTTTGAGTTTGTTCCCTATACTTTTATTCATTTGCACAATTGTTGCCTTCCTCAATTTTTCTTTTATTCATTTTTTTATATAAGATACTCAATCATTTTCATCTTTTCCCGATTTATTTTTTCTGATCCTGTGTAACAGAGGCCCAGAGTCTCCCTAATGTTTTAATCCTTTATTCTAATCATCTCTTATTTACGTTGAGCATTTATTTCATTATTTATTTTTCATGTATACTAAAACACACTTCCTTCCTAATTCTGCGTGAGGCTGTAAGGAACGTACCATTTCATACTCCATTAAGCCCTGTATGGCTGTATTGTCATCTATGACGTTGTTAACCTACATCTTTTATCTTAACCATTACTATCTTTCATGATTCTTATTTCATTCTGTTTGCTTCTTATTCATTTGCCATGTTTCACTGCGTTATGGCTGCCTCTAATTTCCTGGAAGTCATCTGTCTCTTCCTCTTGTTCATAAATGTTCATGGCCTGCGCCTGAATTTATAAAATATTTTCATCATTTCTCCACCAGGTCACACAGCTGGCTATATTACCATGCTGCCACAATAATAACTTTTTTTTTAGTTTTCACGCAAACAATCTCATTGGCCTTCTGCCATTTTCATGCCTTCAAAATTATGCTTGTGTCTAAATGGTGCATGTCCCAAATACACAAACATGCTTTCCTTGATAACCTAAACACCATCATCATGCTTTCATGCTTTGCCATTCAATCCTTTCTTCAATCATCTGAATCCTATAATACTAGACTCCCAACTGTCAGTCCTGAATCAAAATGTTTTTCACTATTTTTCAAAGAGTTTTCTCCATGCCAGCCACCAAGACCTCCACAACTGTAAACTACTAACCCTGGTATAACACCATTTAGGCTGTCCCATCACACAAGGTGGAACTCCTGATAAAGGACTTTTAGGAACAACCCAAAAAACCCCTTTCAGTACATTATGCTATCCTCAAAACTCCCCAAAACAGGTCACAGAGGACCCAATAACCCCTTTCAACTTCAGAGGGCTTTCTAAGTCAAAAATAATAGAGAACATCAATCACATTAGACCATTCATCTGCAAATGCGAGACCTGCCCCTACCTGCACGTTAGTTTAAAAAACGTGTGTAAAATCACTTGCTCCACATCTCATGATGTTCAACAATACCTCCTTCAATCCCAACACTATTTATGCAGCTGTAAAACAACCCTTAGGAGTGTTCCTCCACTCATCCTTGTCCATGTCATGCAGGTTACATGCTACAATCTGTTCTGTTGCACTTATCATTTGAGTGCCATTGCTTCTGCTTCACTACCACATTCACTAAAGCCATCAGCTCTTTCCTTTCCCCACACACTGTTTATTAATTTCCTGTGTGATTATCAGACTTAAATTGGACTACTACATTGCCATCCTTGCAGGCATCCAAGCAAAAAATCTTCACAGGCTCTAAAAAGTTCAGAGTGATGCTGTGTGCAACCCTCAGTATTCGCAAAAGGATATACATTACTCACGCCAGGCGAGCTGCTCACTGGCTACCCGTGAAGGAACAGTTAATTTCAAAATCCTAACCATCATGCATAAATGTATGTCTCACACAGCACCAGTATATCTAACTGATGCTGTTAATGGAGTCAGTTCAACCTGACCCAAAAGGAAGTAACCATGTCACTCAACTGCACGTTTCACTAATCAAAAGAACTAATGCCAGAGCTCTAGGCCTCCCCCCACAATGTTCCCAAACCATGGGATGGTTTCCCTAGCAAATCTAGAGCAGAACCATCCCTCCTCATTTTTTCACAAAAACCCTCAAAACTACCCTGTTTAACTACCCCTATTAGTTCCCCCAGCAGTGTCTATACGTATTCCCTCTGCTGCTTAATTAACCTCTATGCCATGTGTTTACTCAATTTCTACTCTATCCAATGTAAGCTAAACATGCAGCTCATCCATTGTAACTACAGTATGTATTTGTCTGTCCTATAACTACAGGCGAAGCTGTGGCATGCAACCACTTATGCATGGCATTTTCCTTGTAATCTGCAAGCCTCTTCTTTGTAACAGCACCACGATGCCTAAGGGCTTCTGTGTGCCCTATACATTTGAATAAATAAATAAATAAAGGGTTTTTCATGCATTCAAGCCTTTCCTTTCTACTAGGGATTCTTCATTCCTTGCCAACACTACAGTAGGCACTAATACTGGATCACTACAATGCCCCTTTTCTGGGCACTTATGGACAACTCCTCAATAAAAATATATATCACACAGAATAATGCCTCTAGGCAATACTGAATATTCCCATACAGAAACCTCTCAAAAGCCAGGAAAAAAGAGTGCTGGCTATCAGTAAACAAATGCATTCCTTTTGTAAACTCATGGCCATCACCCTTTCATAATTATCAGAGTGTATCACTCTTGTTAGTCCATCAGACCCTCCTGGTCAGTCCAATATATATGTCTGCCTTTAAAAATCCACAACTGGGGGGCCCAGCTCTAGCCATCCGGCTCCTAAAAACTGGAATGCTCTCCCACCAGCACTAGGAAATGAAGGAAGCTTACATTGCTTTCCTCAAAATGCTGAAAACATTCATGTTAACCAAGCCTCTTTGTGATCTCATTGTGATGAATAGCTAAGCTGGCTACGACAATGCCATCCATGTGCTAATTCTTCTCTTGTTCAATGTATTCCTGTACTTGTACCATTGAATCCTTTGTATTTGCTCCACAATGCTCCTTGGCTGATGTGCGCCTTTATATTTAAGTAACTACCACTGAAAAGTGCTTATTGAAATTACACCACAGCTAACACATTCTCCCCAAATACTGCTACCAATGCTACATCTGTAATATTAAAAGCCGTCTTTGCAACATGTATACACAGTCCCAATATCTATCATTAGACCAAAAATTGTTCTTTCTTGTGATAATACAGCTGGTCATACTCTGTGGCTGTCCTACTGTGAAAACACATTCATTTTTCTGCTTTGCCAAAAATATTTCTTATTTTTAGGTTGACACCTTTTATTCCCAGGTGCTTCTGTGTATCCTGTTTTTGCGTATTGCTGAGCCTACATGTAAGCTCATTTACATGTCATCTGCAACAAATTCATTTTGTATATAATGCACTTTATTTTCATAATAAATACAACGTATAAAACACAACTCACTTGAGCATTTTCCAGATCACTAAATGGCCTTCATCTAACAATTACACCAGCTGTACACATAGTTGATACACCCATGCATCCTGCAATGCTGTCTCTCTCGACTGGGTGCTCAACCTATCAGTGCTTTAAAGTAATACCACTGATATGTAAGGCACTATATGACATCTTTTCTCTTTTTTGATGTGTCTTTTTACCACACATTTTAAAATAATGTATCTAGTTTACTGCCCTACTAAAAATGACCACTACGAGTCATAATGAAACATAAATGCAGTATCTAATGACCAAATCCGAGCCCTGTGCTTGTCAGGCGTCCCACTAAAATATTCAGCTGAAAAAAAAACACTATCTTTTAAACCATGGCACACAAGCCCCAAACAGAACATTCAAACAAAAACACAGCTTGTTTCAATTCAGCAAGACATCCTTGTCAACACTTTTCTGAATTGAAATACAAATAAAACCTAGACAAGCATTTCACCATGCTCTGCTTTTACCTTGAAAATCATTCACTCATTTCTGTCTAATAACCAATTGACTTGCTCATCTCACAGGCTCACAGTTAATTTCTTAGATCATAAATTACTATAATTTCAACTGGAGTTTTTCTACCGCACACAGTTAAAAAAGCCCTCCTGCACGGTGCATTCATTTCTCCAGCACGCTTAAATGCGTGACAACAGCACTTCTATAAATCACTGTAACTCAGTCATTTAATCACAGAATTCTATCGTTCCCGACGTGATTCATTAATTATCTTGCATAGTACTAAGAAATCACAATTTTAACTCTATAGTTGCTAGTTTCAATTCTCTGCACTGGCTACAAGTGCAAACAACTTTTTTCACTTATCTCAGAACTGTTTGATTTTTTTTAGGTGAAATCACCAAGAATTTGTGCGCCTTAAGACATAGCATCTGATCATCTACATTTTTGTTATTTTTTGTTATTTTTCAAAATTTGGCCGAAAGCCAGGTTATAAATTAGCTTGAAAATACCATTTTTATATTATTCCCAATATTTTGCAGTGCACACAGACAGTTACGCCATAAAATGAGACAAAAAATAACATATAAGAAATTAGACACACACACGGCCGGCTAAATTTAAGTGCACTCCCTAGTGTCACCTGCCTCTGAAAGTACACTCCTGCCCCTACATATGTGCGTTTCTTTACAAAACGCGAGTTCGCCCCTTTCAAGGAATCTTTAAATTCTCTTGGTCTCCTAATCACCCCATTAACTGGGCTCTGGGTGCAAAACTCCTTCCAGCCAGGGGTGCTGCTAGGTCTGGAAAAGACCCGGGGCTATGCTGATGTCGGAACTGTTGGCACTGGGGGCTAGCTAGCCTTTTGGTTGTAGCTCTTGAGATTTTATCCGGGGCTACAACCAAAAGATCATGGGCTTTAGCCCCCTTAGCCACGCCCTAGCAACGCGTCTGCTTCCAGCCATCTTTAAATGCTAGGCAAATGGGCGTATCTTCTCTCTTGGGTGTCCTCCCCAGTATATCTCCTCTTCTCAGGTATATTCCTGGTATCTCTCTCTTCTCAGGTATCCTCCTGGTATCTCTCTCTATTGCTCGGGTACCTTGAGTCAATATTTTTTCCCTTATATATATATATTTATGTATATACATTATACTCTTACGCTAACATCATTTTTGTTCATAGCCCACCTCCCACTGTTACCTTTTGCTGGGGTTCCCCATGAGTGTTTTACAGTTGTTTCTGAAAATCTGTTAAAACTTTAACTGAAAAAATATTTTTCCGAAAGTGGTCTCCTAATGATTTCTAAAAATGGGCCCCCAAAATGGCCCCACAAAAAATGCCCCCCAAAAATGGCCCCCCAAAAAATGCCCCCACCAAAAAATAGGTACACCAATAATTTCTGTGGTGGGGTACCCCAACATTTTGCATGGGTGTACCCCAATAATGTCCTCTCCTATCCCCAGATGGCAAGGCCCTCTGTCATGCTATCAGGCCCCAAGACCCTCTGAGGTTTTGCTCATTTTTTTGATTTCTTGGCTTTTTTCCAAATCTGTACTCTGACATTATTTTTCCCTGAAAAGTTGCCAAAAATATATAGTCCCCTTCTGCCATACTGTTCTCCCTCCCTGTACCTTCTTTTTTATCAGTTGGGGCAGCTGCAGTCTGTCCCATCCCTATCTGATTTTCTGTCCCCTTTACTCCACTCTTATCTTGGGCAGAACAGTATGGCTCACCTTAGTCTCTTAGTCTTGACTGTACAGGCTCTTTTCGGCTTGAAGAGATGTAATCTGTTCAGTAATCTGTTCAGTCTGTTCATCATCCTATCCCTCCTGGCTGGCTCGCCATGTGTTCTCGAGGTCCTGGGACCCCAATTTTGCTATTCAGCACCTCTTCCACTCTACCAGGCTCTATTGGATGTTCTGGGGCCCTCTGGTGCTCTCGGGGACCCTCTGGGACCCTAGGGCATCTCAGCAAAAGTATTTCAGGCAGCAGGCAGGAGGCAGAGTCAGGTTCATCAGGTTTTATTTCACGCCAGACTGACACAAACAGCATTGTTGTCAAGTACACGAAACCCTGCTCCCTTCTGAAAATGAAGCTTCCTTTTATACTTTTCAGAGCAAAAGAGTCAAACACCCTCCCTTTTGTAAACATGTCCAGGCAAAACTCTCTGCTGAGTATACTCGTGCACCTGGCAATTATTTCTTATCTGTTTAAACCTTCAAATTGAAATACATTCTGGCACCCATCCTAAATTTTCCCGACCACACTACCCAAATATGGTCATGCATCTGCGTTCCTTGATGAGAAACTCAGAAATAGGCTCATTAACTGTCTGGTTTCAAAATGCTTATCTGGTTTCTGCAGGGCACTGTGGCCTTGAATTGTTCAACTGCAGGGCTGACCTATGCTGCCACTGTCTGCAGAAGGCTTCTTCATTTAAAGCATTATTTTTACTCAGTTAAAGGCATTGTCAGTTAAAGGCGTTGTCAGCTACACAGATGGTAGAGTTCTTTTCTGTCTGGGTAGAGTAAAAAACTTAATTATTTCCCTACTCAATTTTTTATGATGTGCATTTTGTACCTTGCCTGCTTACTAAACCATGATAAAAGTATTTTCGACTTTATAAACATAACACCATTTAAAATACTAATGTCTTTTAACCCTATGAGTTCTATTTTCACACATTTACAATACTAAATCATTCCATACGAATTTCCCTGCCTAGCTTTAAGTGGGGGTGGGGGGCTGTCCCCTACTGCATTCTGTTTCTGGTACCTCATCTTCATTCTGGCACACCCGTTACACCCACACCACACTTTACTAGTACTCTGAATATTGGCCTACGTCACACCCCAGGGAGTTGTTCATGGTGAGTTAATTCATCGCTAGAAAGTGCCATATTGTGATAGTACTGTTGTGGTCGGCCTGCACCACACTGTAGTGTTGCTGTGAGCATTGGCCTGCATCACACATCACAGAACTGCTCATGTTGGCTTGATTCACACCTAGATAGTGCCACACTGTGATGGTGTTGTGAATGAGAGCCTGGACCACACTGTGTTGGTATTTTGAATGTTGCCCTGAGTCGTACTTTAGAGAGTTGTTCATACTAAGCTGTTTCATATCTAGGAAAGCCACACTAGAGAAACATAGGCTCCATCTCTCTTGTCGCCCCAAACCTCTGGGCACTCCATCGATACCTACCTGAAGTTGAGTTCCAGACAAACCTAGAACCGAGAACACACAGAAGCCTCCATAGCTAATTAACCCTCAACCTACTACTTCCACCTCCCATAACCTAATAGCCAAACCATCTGGATCCTAGCACCCCAACTCACCTGGACAGTAACCCCATAAGTATACACCTAACCACTATACGGAAAGGTCATACAGCTCACGACAGGACTCTGGCATAGAAAAAATTAAATACAAAATAAAATAAAAAATACTGCACAAGACACGACAGATGGCAATTGCCCGGTAAACCGCACTGAGACCAACCCTCACCACTGAAATCGGGAAATGCCCCGAAAAGAAATGGATGCCAAGAAAGAGAGCAGGAACATGGAACACCTAATACGTATGCAGAACTTCAACCTTCCGCAGTAGAAGCATCCCCGACTGCAGAACACACTCTGCCAAATACCACTATCAACAGAACAAGCACTGTAAGAGAAAAATCTTTATATCTTACACTGTACCTCGTGAAAACCACAGAACCTCGACACCCCAATGTTACTGACACCCCGAGACAAAAAAAAGAACCCCCTCAAACAGCCAGAAAGAAGATGAGAACATCCAAGAAGAAACTATAAAGACTTCAACCACCTCAGTCCACACATCACAAGAACAGAAGGGTACTATAGATACCCACAAAATTCTATACTGGATGACAAAGCGATGGTAGTAAACAACCCAACCACTAACCTACAAGACCGATCAATGAAGAAGCAGCCTTTGCTAATCTTCAACCCATCGACATCAATGGAGAAGCACCACGATTGAACAGCCCAACTATCAATCTAGCAGAGCGCCTCAATGAAGAAGCAGCCTTTTCTGATCTTCATCCAATCAACGACAACACAGAGGCACCCAGATCCAACATCTGCAAACCAAAACAAGAAAAAGCAATTAAACAAAACCAGACCCAAAAAATCCACTGCAATCTAGTCAACGCAAGGTCAATGTCAAAACATGCTACCGAAATCTATGATATCCTATGCGACGGAGGTATCAGCATTTTATTTGTTACTGAAACATGGCTAGAATACAACTACAAGATCACCCTCAACAACTGCTTGCCTAACAACTTCAAATGCATCCAAGCAAATAGGGAAACCTAAAAAGGTGGTGGACAGGCAATTCGTCCACAATGAGCACCTGGTTATCAAACTGGAAGACTCTTTAAACACTGATAAATGCAAATCCTTAATCCTACGCCTATCAGTAAACCCCAAAACAAACCTTAAATTTGTATTGATTTACAGACCACCAACCTACGATGTAACATTCGTAGATGTCTTCATGGAGGCAATCACTAACCTAGCCATCATAATCACTTGATCGTCCTCAGAGATTTCAACATCTTGTTCGAAGAAGAAAGCACAACCACACATAAATCTCTAACAAGACAAACTAGCAGCATTGAATCTACAACAACTGGTCAACAACTGGTCAAAGGAGCTACTCACACGGCAGAGATCTTCACCAATAAAAAACTCATTATCGCGGCACCCCCAATCCAAATACCCTGGAGCGACCACCTCATCATTCCTTTCATAATCACATTAACCACCCCAATAAATAAGCAACAAGATAAAACACCAATCATCATGAAAAGAAACTGGAAAACCATCAAAAACTCCAACCTAACTGAACTTCGGGAAGTCAGCAAACCGCAAACAACTATGGAAGAAGCTGAACTGGACAGAAAAGTCACCCTACTCCACAACTGGATCACAACAACAATCGACTTAACTGCCAAAGGAAAACCCTTCACCCCTTTACGCAAAAAAGATCCATGGCTAAATGGCTCAGCCCACTACTCGGCACCAAGAAAAGAAAAACATGAAAACTGGAACTATAATGGAGGATCAAAAACGATAGCAGAAATTGAAATGTCAACAACATATCCGCTCATACAAAAAGTAAATACAAAAAGCAAAAGGGAAATATTATGACAACCGAATCTTCAAAGTACCAAACACCCAAAAAGAACTCTTCAAAATCATAAATGAAATTAAATACCCACCTGGGTGCAACAATACGCCAATACCATCGACAAAACTATGAAATTACCTAGCAGAACTCTTCAAAAGCAAAATCACTTCCATCCAACAAACCATACAAAATAGACCAAGCAATCACACTATGGAACCCACCTACCCCCACGAAGAAAACCCGAACAAACTACGTAGCTTCCCCGAAATATAACTGGAGACTTTCGTCAAACTGGTAAATCAAAGCAACAAAACAGGCTTGCCTGAGGATCTATGCCCCCCGGACATATACAAATCCATCCTCAAACAAGGAACCCCCATGGAATACCACAGAATGTCCTCGACCTTTCAATCTCTACAGGGAAAGTAACACAATCCTTCAAATCAGCCTACATCAGGCTGCTACTCAAAGATACAGCAGGTAATGTAGAGGAACTACAGACCCATCTCCAATGTCCCATATCCTGCCAAACTGCTGGAAACTTACATATAAAAAAACAACCCAAGAATTCATAGAAGAGCACTGCCTACTAGACCATGCACAAGTCGGTTGTGAATTTGACAAGCTGATCGCCGACTCTCTGTGCAAGGTAGTATGGCCCCTTGGCACCTTTTTGTCCCATGTTAAAATCAGCCAGAAACGAGTCTTGACTGGCCATTTCAGTTCACAAAGTCCTAGGAACATGTACTTAGTCTCTAAAAACCTGCCTGGAAATCACATGGAAAAATATCATAAAACAACATTATTTCTTATTCTAAGTGCTTGGAAAAATGCCTAAAATGAATAACTCCTTTAGTGTCAATTTGGAGGATCTGTCACATATGCGAGGGTGGTGCTTCATCGACCACAGCCAAATGGTTCCCCCTGGCTCAGCTTACAACGAAATACTTTTATTGCACCCTTTGAAGTTTGTCCTTGGGAGTGGGTGCAAAAGGAACTTTCACTTCTGGGTCAAACTCTGGCCACGCTTGCTTTCTTTGTCTTTCCTGCTAGGATCATCACGCCTTCTGCCACATCACATGTCATTGTGCAATGGTTCACTTATTAATGTGCCTTCCAGTGGGAGGCCATGCTTTCAATTGATTTTTATGCCTGAGCCTAAAAACTGTTTTTTTCTGTTATTCTGAGTCATTTTCCAAGGTGACTGCAATCTTGTGGGGACAAACATAATGTACATTGTGTAGCCAACCCCCACCCACACACTGACATTTCTGTGCAAGCAGAAGCTACCATTTCATATTGGCTTTTAAACGTAATATTTCCTTATTTTCTTTCACACGTGTGCAAGCCGTATTTAATTTACTGTTTGATATGCGGTTCTGTAAATCAGGGGATTTTCTTGTAATTTGTCCTTTTGAGTGGGTTTGCAATTACTGTTGGTTTATGGACCTAGAGGAGTACGGCACAGGGTTCTTGTGACATGAAATAAAAAGGAAAAGCCAAGCCGTTTTTGTCATTTACAGTGTTTAGAACGCTGCAGTTCACATGAAAGGGAAAACAAAAGCTGTGTTGGGTTGCAATAGTGAACTCCTTGCCCCTCATGTGAATTAACAGTAAGACAAGGCCGTTCTTTTGATATAGTGCGTAACTTTTTGTGATGCAGATGAAATAACGCAAATGCAGGACCATTCTGCAATGCAGTGCATAACTTCTCATATGCCGATGAAAGAGAAGCAAACATTCAGATAAAATACAGCAAACACAGGGCCATTTTTCAATGCAAGGTTCAAATACTTGCCACACGTGTTTCAGGAAACAAAGCACAGCTGTTTTTGGTGGCAATGTTCAATGTAGTTTTTCAGGTGACAGGGATGTCTGTTAGGGTTTGTAAATGCACCCCGCACGGAGCCAAAAGTAAACGCTCTACTCAAGAAATGTTTTTTTCTCCTGTGATCAGCAAAAAGGATCCTACCATTCCTGTCATTGGCCAACAAAACACTCACCATCATCGCTCTCGCCATGTCCAATGTAGCTTACGCCATACCTGGGTATGCCTGAATGACTCCTGAAAAAACTCCAACACATACAAAATGCAGCGGCCACATTGCGCCTCAAACTACCTCGAAGAGAACACATCACGCCAGCGCTGAAATACTACATTGCCTACAAATAAAGCAGTGAATGACATTCAAATCAATGTGCATCATTCACAGAGCAATCCACAACCAAGGTGCAGAGTTCCTGAGAGACAAATTAAGTCTGCATCACCCAACAAGTATGCTCAGATCAATCAACAACATCCGCCTGGAACCGAAATCCTACAACAACAAAAAAACTATGAGGATTCTCTTTCTCTCATCTTGCATCCAAAACTCGGAACGACTTACCAAAGAACATTTGAAACACTAGAAACCACCTACTATTCAGAAAACTCCTCAAATCCTGGCTCTTAGCTGCATAACTAGAAGAAAGCCCACAGGGGCATAAACACAGCTGAAACATTGATGAATGAAGAAACACATTCCAGATTCCAGAGCACACTAAGTAATCAACTGCAACCGGAATCCAAGGAAGACTCTCCACGACATACCAAACTTACCAACTGAGAAATAGCTATGATAGGACGACGCCAAAGCCTGAATACATAGGTAGAAGAGGTTTTATTCCAAAAATGATCCTCTAAAAATTGTTCTTAAATAGTAGTGCCCATGACAGAACTCTCAGCATATATTGAGACTCACCTGCAACCACTGGTAAAAAACCTATCCTCCTTTATCAAAGACACGAAAGATGTGATTCAGCAGCTAACTTTCATAAACTGGGAGTCTGATTTCAGACTAAAACAGCACAGGGGAAACCCCAAACACACATGTTACCAAGACCACTCCAATTTCAAACTAATTTGGAATCTAAACATGGACCAAGCTATCTAGATGAATGCAAATGTTTAATCAGTAGGCATGTTTATATATAATCAATGAATTTGAATTGGATTTTCTGTTATAAATCCCTCCTGATGAGCCAATAGATTTGGTGAAACACGTGTAGAGGGCACTACTATTTAAGAACAATTTTTAGAGGATCATTTTTGGAATAAAAAAGCCTCATGATACAACAAACATGATTTTTGGAACATCATTTAACCTATAGTTAGCGTTAACTTCAGGTGCGCTACAAGGTGACTTGAAAATTCTGTTCTTCTTAAATTGTGACACACTCGGCAGTCTCAGTGTTACTAGTCACCACCAAGCAGCACCCAAATTACCTTTATCAAAATAAAAACACTGTCAACCAAAGACCAATTCGCTATCAATTGTATTTGAGACTGCAAATGTATAAACACCGTCCATAGATAGCGAAGACATAGAAGACGGTCAATGCATAGCACCAAAATTATAGGGGGGGACCGGACAAACCCCATCCATTAGACTAGGTAAAATACTACACAGCCGGAAATGTGCCGTGCCACTGCCCACAACACTTAGATGAACACAGGAAAGTATCAACTAAGCCTAACCACAGGAATGCTAACTATATAGGAAAGATCTGCAATGACCAGGATATGCACACCACTAACCCATCCTCTAATCTCTGCATACCTAATTCACCCAAAAACCGACACAACCATTTCTCTTGCAGCAAACCGCACGCACTTCACCACAGCGCAACAACAACAACCTACAAACAACACATAACAACAACCTACAAACAACACAGAAAACGCACCAACAACACACAAGATCTCGCTTCGGTCTGCTACTCACACCAAAGCTCAGCGCACAGTGATAACCAAACTGAAGCCCCCAACAGCACACCACTTCTCTCACTTTCCTACTCCCTCTTCACCTGATTAACCTAACCCACCCGACTTCTTGTTTACAGATCTGCCTGAGTGCCTGAGGACCAACTCCGTTGGTGACGGTGTGTGATGTAAATACCTTTAACATTTAACATTTAACAGTTAAGATGTCTGCTATGGATCTAGAAGGCAGGGCTCTATACGGAGCCCCTCTTCCATTTCCATGGCGGCATAGAAAGCCGGAGCAGCGGCTGCGCAGCTGCTGCCGAAAAACATCAGGTAAATGGGGGAGGGAGGGGACCAGAGACCCCAGGGCAAGTTAGGTGAGGGTAGGGGAAGATGGCGGGGGAGGGAGGAAGCAGTCATCAGGTTGCTCGGTACGCACACTTGGATCGTCAGATTCAGTCCGCGATCAGAGCGACCTGACTGGTTGGCTCCCTCACACTGGGTTCTAATTAGCTTCATGGGGCTGCTTTGATTTTTTTCATTTTGGCACTCTTACTTTTCTGAAAGTGTTCTCTGGGCAGAGGAGTACAAAAAGGTAATTTTTGAGTCCGTCTTTACCCATTTGGGCAGCAGTAGATGTGTAATTAGCAGTACACTGATCCCGGGCAGCGCCTTTCCGAACCCTGGCTATCGCAGACATGAGCTCTCTTTTACATTCCTGAAGCTTTTATGGTTTCTCTGAGCATTGTGAAATGGCGCCCCCGCCCCAAGAAAAAATGCCTTAATTGCACTTGGCAGCCGATAGCACAGCCCACGTCTGCGAGTGTTATTTTTGCAAAGAGGGGCAAAGGGAATCTCATTAGATGTACTCCTGGATCTGACAGCCCTCCTTAGTTGCACTGACAAGCAGATTAAGAAGCCCCTTTCATTCTCCCTGTAGTCGCTCTGTGCAGTGAGAGGGCCATTGTGCTCTGCATGATACGGCGTGTTTTTTTCTTCTTTTAGCCGTGGTTAATCATCTATCTTGGTTTCACAACATAAGGCCTGAGTTGACAAGGCAGGCAGGCATATTAAAGCATCGCCCCGCTCAGTGGAGCTGCACATACATGATATAATGACATATTTATGGCATGCGCCTTCCATTTCTTGTTTGTGTTGGAAACCAATCCACCGCTTTGGTCTCTGACAACAATAGGATAAAATGAATGTTTGCTGTCAAACAGTTGGTGAATGGAGAACGGGTTATTCAGGTGTGCACTGTATTTGCGTTGAGCGTTTGCCTGCTTCAGTACTAGTAAACTTTCACCCGATCAATCTTCTGGAAAATACACCCAGAAGAACAGGGCGCAAGGGAACGCATAGATTTGGAATGGGCCTGTTGACTACGCATGTTTTGGTTTCGCCACAGATGTTTGCCATGCATTTAAACTTCAGGGTTCTCCTTGCAGAAACATACTACTAATGCAAAGTTGCCCCATTGCAAACAACATATGATTTTAAGATAGTTTTAATCGGGGCAATGTTTGGTGCAGTGCAAACAGGTGGATGTTTAGGTACAATAGCAAAAATTGTCCCTGTGAAGAAATGCATTGAAAGAATATGTATTTGCATTTGGCCAATATTTGCACTATCGCTAATATCAGGCAAACTTACAGTTGCACCAGTGCCACGTTTCTGTAAGACAGCCCAGACTGTGGATTCCTTACTCAGTCAGAGAGTTGGCCAATTATGCTATTAAAAATGCCCCAAATTCGGCTTCAATACAAGCATGCTCCTACCAACCTATGCATATATCATTGATAGGTCCTGGGTGGATAGATCAACGGTTAAGTGCTCAGCATGTTCAAATCCCAACTAGCCAACTCAGCTCTTCATCCTTCATGGTCAATAGTTTGAGTATAATGAAATGGAGTAATAGTGATAGCCATTATTACTGCCCTTAGAACCAATGTAAATAAGTGTTATTTTTAATATAACTAGGCACTCCCCATGATTGTGGGGCTAGTTTCAGTAGAACTGCCCTATTTACTATGGCTGTGCTGAGTAGACAGCCCACCAGAAACACTGTGAAATATATGCAGGAATCACAGGCCATGCATAGTGATTGAACAGGATGTGCCACCAGTGTGGGGTGCAGAGGCGCGTGGTAGAATGGAAAGGGATGGATGATGTCTGTTCTACTGCTCAGTGTTATTCTGGAAACAGGAAGGAGGGACGCTGAAGTAGGGCAGCAAGGACGGGACATTCCATCACCACTCCTGGTCAAGGACAGGAACCAAATGAAAGGAGGAGAACAAAGAGCATTCAAGAATAGACTAGAGGAGGAGCAGCATGGTGGCAGGTGAACATACCCAGGATCAGACAAACAGAATTCAGAGATGGGAATCAAAATAATTAACTATATTCACTAAGAAGGAGCAGCAATCGTTCTAATCGAGTAGCAAACTGTGGCCAGGCAGGCCACTCTACTCTGCAGTATCAAAAGAGAATATCATTAAAAGCCTAGTGCTCATGAGGCATCTGTACAATATGGGGAAGCTAGCATGAACACACCACAATCACAGTTCGAGGTGCCCAGAAATCGGCACTTGTTGTTTCTAAATAATCCATGATACCTGCTTCTAAATTGAGCTAAATTAAGACGAATGCATTGCTTTGTCATTATGAAATTTGATTGTGTATAACAATATGGTATAGCTAGCATAGATCATTTTTCCTTTAAAAAGTGAAGGTGTTTTCAAGCCTGGATGACTGAATGATCGTTTTAAAGTTTGTGTAGGTTGCATCCTGCCAGGGACGTCATTTCACCAAAATGCCAGGAGTAGCGGAAGTGACATCACACGACCCTTGACCCCATGATGACATTACAGGAAGTGATGTCATTTGACCCCACCCCGAAGTGATATCGCGGGAAGCGATGGAACACGACCTTTCACCCGTTGACAAAGGAAGTGGCATCACATAGCATTGTACACTACGAAAAATATGGTTACGATATCACTATAATATGATGTACATTTCATAAAAGAATGAATCGCCAAATGTATCATTAAGAACCGTGTGTATAGGCCCATATTACCAAATTACTGTCAATGCAAGCAGACGTCAATGACCAAATGATAATGATGTGTTATTATATAGCACTTAAGCTTAAGCGCTTTATATAGAAAAAATATACACCCAATATCACCCAACCTGTGTTGGTACTTATTTATCGACCTCAGAAGGATGAAAGGCTGAGTTGAGGAGTTTAAGAACAGACTAAATCAGTGACTCACCCCCTGAAGTGTGCCTGAAATAAACCTTTAATGAGTCTAGCAATTATTGTATAGAATTCCAGAAAGACACATTATTTGGTATTCCTAAACTTTCTTATTTAGGGTCAGTGCTGAAAGTGTTAGACTTGTGGCATTCCTGTTCTTATTTTTCTTATTTTTTTAAGGGGCATGAAAAAGAAGCCAGCCACTCCAGAAGTAAAGAGCCATATGGTGCTGGCCACAGCCAAGGAGTTTGCATTACAAAAAAATAAAAACAAAAAAACAAACGTTATTTTTTTTTTTAGAGTTCGCAAGGGAGACCTCAGAGGTTGCATTTGCGACCTCTGGCAACCCCTAAATGACGTCCCTGCATCCTGCTTTCCTAGAGGATTCTGTGAACCATCTGAAGGGTCTGTCTGCAATATTAAGCGGCCTGGGCCTTTAACACCCAGGTACCTGTACCTGCATGCATTCAGTCTGGAAGTCAGGAAGCCATCTGGAGCACTGTCATTGGCTCCTAGAGGGTCATGTGATTCCTTGCCAAACTGGAGCTCCAGCCCGGATATCTGCAGCTAAGGGACAAAAGCAACAAAGGGTAATGGCAGGAATTTGCTCTCCTCGCCCTTTGCCTGATGCTGCTCCTGCTTTGACACATGTTGATCTTGCCAACCATTGACTATCCATTTATTGCCAAGCTTCTGTTACCTAACAGGACCACAGATCATTGCTGTTTTGGTAATGTTAACTGTATTTTGGTTACATATAGGCCCATTCTAGCCCATCTCAAAACTTACACCCACTTCTTCTCAGCCAACCTACCCACTTCTCTTTCGCTCACCCACCTACCCCCTCTCTCTCGTCAGTACCTTCACTTGCCTATTTCTTCCACCCTCCATCATGCACCTTGCCTGCATTTAATTTCTCCTTGCACTCACTCTTCTCGTTCCCTTCTCTGTTATCGTTCAGCTTCAACTTGGTGTAACCCCCCTCCTCACTTCCAATATCCCTTCTTTCCCCCTGCACCTGCTCCTTCTCCCCCTTGATCTCCAACCCCATCTATCCCCTTCTCCTTCCACTCCTCATCAGCTACTCTCCCCTACCTTCCATCAGTCTTTCACTTGCCCTCTAGAATGCACAATCAATCTGCAAAAAGTATTCCTACAGCAATGACCACTTCACCTCTTATCAGCCTCAACCTTCACTTCTTGCTATCACAGAAACCTGGATCTCCCTTCGTGGTGGGCTGATGCGAGTGGATCTAGGACATACGCCCAACCACCAGTCAATCACTGCTAATATTTGGGTGCCACCTTGTTTTGCTGCTTTTTCTTCACTATTTTAGCAGCCTTCTAGACTCTTTTCTTTTCCAGTTGGTGAGATGGTGTAAGTGGATCGAGGTCATATGAGCTAGGCCGCAACCACCTTTCCATAAATGCTAATCATTTGGTGCCTTCTTGTTACGCTTTTTTACACCTACTTTCAGCCTCTTTTCTTTTGCTGTTGGTGTGCCGGTAGATCTAGGTCACATGAACTAAGCCCTAGCAGCTTGATTAGGCCTGCCACTTGCTTTCCCTTCCTAACATTTAGATCACAGGTAGTCCCTGACCAGGAGTCTAAAGCAAAGGGCAGGCGAAGAAAAGGGAAAACCCTGTTTGGTGCTGTTAAGGGCTGTAAAGGGCCAATAGCTCATTACTCTGCCCATCAAACACCAGGTAGGCATGGCCATGTGTCTGCTCTCACTACAGCCCATTCCAATCCTCTCCAGGGATCACTCAGCCAAATTCCAAAAGCAGCCCTGAACAACTAGCATGGCAAACCTTGTCAATATCCTCCATAGACCCCTGGATTGATGACCTCATAAAGAAAAATGTTTCTGATCCTCTTATGGAAACATGGTTTACGCTCACCTCCCCCTGCACCTTCAATGTCCTCCTAACCCACAGTTATAGTACCCAACATATTGACCACATGGGATAAACTGCACTTGGGGTGGATGTGATCCATAACTTTGTCTGCCCCTGCACTATAATCATGACCCCCACAAACAGCTCCATCGAATGCCTCTCATGCCAGTTCCTGATCTCAAGCAACAACTGAATTACACTACACCATATTTACATGCTAACCCTTAAGAGTAACATCTTCATTGAATATCTTTCCAACTTGTTTTCGTCAGCAATAGTCTTCTACTCTAATAACATCCCCCTCTGGGACTTTATCACCCCTGATTCCCAACAAGGAAAACACGTTTATGAAGCCCTTATCCTCTCTGGCCAACTTGTTGGACATTAAATAAATAATATTTTCCCCCATGCATGTCAAAGGCCAAAGGCTCAACCTTGTCTTCATCTCCACCCTGCTCTTCTTATGCTCAAACCCCCTCCCACTTGAATGGACTAACCACGCTACAATCCCCCTTCTCATATCACACACAAAGCTGCCTGAAAAAGTCTAGGATAAACACTTTGTCATTAAGAGCATCTTCTTCAAGAATTTCCATCTGGACACACTAGAGTAACATTGACAACATTCCCCACCACAGAAATTGCCTCTGCCCTTCTGGATACATTTAACCATTTCACCAAAGAACTAGTGAACACCCAAGGCCTCTAACGTTTAGTCACAGCAAAGTTAAACCCTCTTCAGTCTGGTACACACCCAAGCTCACCACTGACAAATGCTCAACCAGATCACTTGAAAGCCTGTGGTGCAAGGAATGAAGTCCAGAGGATCTCAAATCCCACAAATCCCTGTCTGCACAATGCAGACACATGGTCTGCAAGGTTATTCCAACTTACTACAACTCCACCATTGAGGAAGCCTCCATCCAGAGCAAAGCCTAATTTAAGTAGCCAGTCAGTGCACCAAGCTTGCACCTGTCCCTGAGGTGCCGGCTTCACAAGGTACATGTGTCAGAACCAAGACCATCTTAATTACAAAAATAGACATGTTCAGAGTCCTCATTGATGCCTCAAAAGCATACAGAGCTCCATTATCGATCTCACTATGGACACTGGGCTAATGCACTTACTTCATCCTCCTAGGGATCTCTCAGAAGCACGGGATGCATTTAAACCTACTGCTTATATGGACAAATTTCCTCAGGCTTCACTCATTAGGCAACTCTCTGTCCACGTGCTCAATGCACTGCTCGGTATTGTGAAGGCCTTCCTGAGCAAAGGTGCATTCCCAGACACGGTGAAGAAAGGTTTCACAGAACCCATTCTCAAAAAAACTTTGTTTTGCCTACAGGGCCTAGCCATCGACAGACCCATTAAAAGCCTCTGTTCACTGAGAAGCTTATTGAGAAAGTAGTTGTAACCCAACTACTTGACAAAATTTAACAGCTTGCACTCCTCTGCGATTACCAGTCTGGTTTCCACCCCAAATGTAGCATTTAGATGCAACCACCCAAGAGTTGGACAATGCACTGTGAATCACAGACACATGGGACTTGTGCCTCCAAGTCTTCTTAGACACCTTGGCTGCCTTCAGCATAGTTGACCACCTAAACCTCCTCCCCTGTCTAGCAGTCAGTATGGGCTTCTCTGGAACCATCCTAAAGTGGTGTGCATCCTACCTATCTGGCATATATCAGACCATACATATGGGCTTATCTCAGATATAGCAAACTCTCTGCCTTTCCCCATCTATCTTTAAGCTATATATGGAAACACTGGGAACTCTCTTAAATAACCCTGACATAGCCACCCATCAGTACACTGATGACACTCAGCTGTACTTTAAGGTCAGTGGCCCTCCAGACATTGCTCGCTTCTGTACCTGCTAGGGTATTATCCAAACATGGTTGTCAAATGCTTACCTCAATGCCTCATGCAACAATGGCTGGATGACATGTACCTGGGAGCATCAACCCTCTACTGTGAAACAAATACTTGGGCTTAATTGTTGACAAACCCTTAATTCCCTTGCGTGACTTCCACTTGGCTGTACAAACACTTGTGATCTCAAACATAGACACAGGGAATGCTTTACTTTCTGGGCTTCCAGCTGCACATCTGAAAACTTCAAGGTAACCCACCATGCCACAGCCCACCTCATTACAGGTGCTTGCAAATTCAATCATATCTCTCCAACAGTACGTAAACTTCACTAGCTCCCCCTCTCCACCCAGAAAACTACATGTATCACCTAGAAAGCAGTCTCGTACAGAATACAGACATACTCAGCAGCTAAACTCCTCACCTCTGGAGGGACATATACCTCATACAGCAAAACTATGAAAAGGTTGGAGTTAGCTCATAAAGAGAAGACTTACAGGCAGTCCTTCTCCTGCAAGGCCCCAACCCTCTGGAACTCAATTCCAGTATAGGCTTGAAAAGCGCCTACCATCCTGCAGTTCTGCAAAACACTAAAAACTGGGTTCTTTTAACAATACCTGCTGGACAAGTAAAACTCCCTCTTTCCATCAACCAACTGCTGTGCACTACTTTATAAAATGCCTAATGGGGGCAGTTTACTGTTGCAAAGCATGCCCCTGCTTTTGAGCTATGTTTGCACTATATATAAAAAAATACAATTTAAAAAAGAAATTACTCTGCTACACTAGCGGCTCACTACACTGACACTGCTACCTTATCCCACTCCCCCCAATCTATTGAGAAGGGTGGTGGAGTGTGAAGAAGGCCCTTAACACTGCCTCTCCCATGCATGTGTGACATCACCTCTTCCTCTTTTAAATATGCCACCTTCACATATTCCCTACTACTCCTTTAGCTGTTCTGGATCTCTTTCGACCCCTTGGTCCGCTTGACTTCTTTTCCCCTGACCGGAAACTTCTCCTTGAGTCACTTCCCACTGACATCCACATTGTCATGCTGGGCGACTTTAACCTTCCCAAGCACTCTGCAGCCACCCATCTTGAACCAAACTCCCTCCTTTCTGACTGTTACATCTAATCCATCGATGACCCGTCTATCTACTCTTGTGGGTACTCTCTTGACCTTGCCTTTTCTCTAATTCAGTCTCCTCCTCTGACCTCTCCATAGATCCTTCTCCCTTTGAACACTCCATTGTTCACTTTTACAACTCAGTCCCTCCTTTCCTACTCCTCCTCTTCCCTCTTCAATGACTAAGAGAACATTCAGGCAGGATTCTCGTTCCCCTCACCCTGATGATGTGAGGACCTCTTTCCTGTTTCTCTTCCATATTCATGCCTTTTCCATGTACTGTGCTTTCTATGAATTTCACTATACTCTGATGAATCCCTTTGACCTACACTCTCATACTCGTATATTCACACCTTTGTGTCTTTGTGCTCAGCCCTGGATGACCACTGAGATTCAGACCCTCAAAACAAACATGTGCTGTGACCTACGATGCTTGCTGTCTTCACTTCTGCACAGGATTCTGCTGAATCCTCCTAATTCACGAACTTAATTTTCGCTCTTTGCAATCACCCCCACAAACGTTCAGCTACCCACCACTCTCTGCTCACATCCGCCAAGCTGTTATCCATTGTCTCTTTCTGATAATAATTTTGCTAACTATTTTCTTCTAAAATCTCAAAAATAAATGACACTCTCAGAGCCCTCCTCTCTCTCCCTTTCAACCCTCTTTCTGCCCATCACTTTTCCTTCCTACCTCTTTTACTCTTGCCTACTACAGGCATTCCTCTCCTATTTAATTAGCACTGACCCCTAGCATTGCCATACCATTCTTTCACTCATTTTGACCAGTCAGCACCCCAAATGGTCAACAAACTCAATCACCTGTCCTTATCTCGCTATGCTCTTTAACCTGTCTCTCGCCGCTGGGCTCTTCCCTGCCTCTTTCAAATCTGCAACAATCCACAGTGGAAACACACTTGTCTTGGAAGCAAGACAGCACAGGGCAACACAGGTTCAAATCCTGTTTCTGCGCTTAGAAATCTCTTTGGTCTTAAGCGGGTTATAAAAAAACTATTATAAAAAGAAACCATCTGCTGACCAAACATCCTAGGGAAACTAATACCCAGTTTCCCTCCTTCCCCATTATTCAAAGGACCTTGAGCAGGTGGTCTTTAACCAAATCACTAAGTACCTTAAGTATTATGGCTTTGGAGATCCACTTCACTCTGGCTTCTGTAGTAAACAATCCATGAAGACTGCATTCATGCATGTCACCAACTTTCCCTTTGATGCTCACAGCTCCATGCATTCCTCTATGTACATACTTGTGTACCTCTATGCCGCTTTTGACACTGTCAATCAGTCCTCTATCCTCCTCACTCTGCAGGTCCTTGGGTTTCACCAATGTGCTCATGCCTGGATTGCCTCTTACCTGGAAGGCCAATCTGTTCAAATCTCCTGAACCTCGCAAACCTTTGACCCCACCCCTCATTCTGTCTGTGTCCACCAAGGATCATTTCTTGAATCTCAGCTCTTCACTACATATAACTCTGGTCTATGCAGACATATATCATTCTTTGGCATTAACTATGACCTCTTTTCTGATGACAATCGAATCTATTTCTCCTTTCTTTCCTTGGCCCCAGTCATCTTGCAAGGGGTTACCAACTTTTTGATTGCAATTGGGCTCTTTGTTTTCTCACGCTGAATGAGTCATCTTTCCCCTGCCTTCCAATGACATCCCTCCTCTCTTCCATCTCCTTCCACCTTAACATTCTTCCGCCCTTGTCGTAGGTTTTCATCCCAGGGATCCTCTTTTAGAGCGATCTCTGACAGCAACAATTCATCCCTATCACTGCCTCTGCTGCTCATATTATCCATCTTAAAATTTGGAAAATGTGTCACTTTTTTACTAACCCCTCGAAGAAAACTCTAATCTTCACCCTTGTGCTCAGCAGACTTCACTAATGTGCAACCCTACTCCAATGCTTTTCTCTCTACTCCTTCCACTCTTTAGAGACAGTTCTCAACTTTGCAACCAACATTCTCTACAACCTACCTAAATCTTCACCCACTTATACCAACAACATGTTGGTTGGCTCTCCATGCAAAATTGCTGCCTTTTCTCTGCCCTACGCTCACTGGCCCATGGCCCTGGGCCTTCTCTCACTTTGGCTCTTTCTCCCTATTCGTCTGCTGCACTGGAACCCCTCTGCCCATCACAATCAAAATAGCCCAATTGTGAATCTCAAATTCACTTACTTGTTACATAGGGAGATCCCCTTCCCTACCATCCACCCTCCCTTCTCGTCCTACCGCTCAATGCAGTGGTGCAGAATAATGCAGTTTTTTTATTTTTTATATTGTACTCCTCTTCAGTTTGAAGCACTTGCCAATTAAGTTAATGTTACCTTTGTACGTCTCCTGTTTCTTACATATGTATGTTTCTGTTTGTATTGTTTTGCCACTGTTCTATGTTCCACTTTCTTTAGACCCTCATAAACTGGCTCAACACTTCTTCTCATCTTTATGCTATGGTAGAGGCATCCTTCGAAGGGAACGCTTCCTGCATCTGCAAATGTGTTATTGAACATCATTTCAGAAATTGACATAATTGTTCCTCAAATAAACACAGATACAAAAATGCATCCTGACACAGGTAAAGGAGATACCAGTATTAGATGAGATAAAGTGTGATAATGGGCCTAATTTACAGAAGCATTTTATAATTGCAAAACGCCATTGGAAAACACTCTGTGAATCAGGGCCAATGTGTCTTACACATGTTTCTATGAACATGCAACAGTGCACCGTTCCAGTTTTCACTTTTTCACTTCATTAGTTGTGGAAGGAATACAATTAAATGTTCGATTGTGCATGCATTTCCTTAAAGTAGCAGGTTTGCCTCAAATAAATTCATGCTTGTTTTAATAATATAATTAGTGCTCGTTGCATAATGTTGGTAGGCTTCAAAAGGTTAGTATACACCTTGTGAACTTAGCAAGTATTGAAAGATACAGGTTCAATATCTAGCCTATCATGTTGATACGGAGATGAAAACACTGGCCCAAGTATGAGAACAATATTACGCATCCCCTCATAGGATTGGATTCCTGTACACTAGTATTAGCGTTCTATATCATATATAAACTGAGTTAATGAAAATGAATAATACATCTAGGATCCTACCTCAATTAGAATGAACTTACCAAGTGACTTACCAAGTGGAGGACATGCATGTGAACCTCATTTGGAATAGTACCAGCTTTCCACAATTTGAAAGTTGGAAACTTTGAATGAATATTGATCCATTTTAGCACCCGAAAGTGAGGGCTCAACCTTCCCATCCCTACTTTTGGTGTGGAAGAATGGAAGGATCCAGGGGAGCAGCACACAGCCAAGAGCAGCACACAGCCAAGAGCAGCACACAGCCAAGAGCAGCACGGGCAGAGCGCGATAAAAGGGAGTTACAGAGTGTGCACCCAGCCAAAGAGATGTATTTTGAGCCGTCTGCACCACCTTGATGCTAATAAATGATGATGATGATGTGTTATTTATATAGCGCCTTAATCCAAAGCGCTTTACAGAGCACATATTTACATACAAAATCACCCGACCGAAATTGGTACTCATTTATCGACCTCGGAAGGATGAAAGGCTGAGTTGACCTGCGACCTGCAGATCATGCTCAGATCGCAGCAGCGAGCGCTCAACCCGCTGAGCTATCTTACTGGCGTAATACAGATTGCCCATTAGTAATCAAGGCATTTGAGATTGTCTCTTTGAAAACCCCGTATTCCTGTTTTGCAACTGTTCCACTTTGCATCCTGGGAAATGTAGGGCTGGCTAGGATTCCTATTTATCAGTGGGCTGCAAGCACTGCATGCAACCATGGTGTTTTGTGTTATCAGTTAATGCAAACTCAATCATTATTTTGGTGCTAACCCAACTTCATTATAATCTGTGCAATCTTGCATGCTTATCATAAGCCAATACTACCACTCACTGCTTGATCAATAATGTATCAGTTTAAAAAATGCAAATTGTATGTAAGGTGTCCCTTCTTGTAGGGCACCAGTGCAGAAAGTCCTATGATCAGTACACATTTAAAGTGTCGATTGCTTGTATGTATCCGATTCTCACTTGTCAGCCTTACAATACTAGTCTTTCACTCTATTGTGAGGCTATTTTCCCAGCTTCTAGTGTTGGATCATGGGAGTAAATTTACTAGGAGGACCGCTACATATATAGGTCCAGCGAAAATCCTTTAAGAGTCGCAAGTTAAGTGTGTTCTAGGTTAGGTCACCACACTGTGAACTTGAGAAGCCGATTTCTGTTGCCAAAACAGACTTGACGGATGCCCAGTACCGGACCCACAAGTTGGGATGTTTCCCTTTGCTCCGGGCTACCGATGTGGAAAGATGACAGTTTGCAGGAATGTCCGTTGATGAATATGAACAAGACAAATGTGAATTACACATCACTGATATGTATGCAGTTCCATCTTTGCACTCACTATCATATGCATTCTATGAATCCAGATAGGTTTCGTTCGCAGAGTATGGGAACTTAAGGTAGTATTTCTTCTGATTTTTGGGGACATTATGGTGCGGGACACTTTCCGCAACTACCATTCCACACTCCTTCCCCAAAGCACACTTTACTGTTTGGGGGCGGGGGTGCAAGTACGCCCTGCCTCCTGTTGCACGAGGGACATCCTTGTGACCCTATTTTTGTTTAACAGGATGCAAAGTCTTCTACCTCAAAGTAAAGGGACCTTGCTCCCATTAGTAGTATTACATTGTAACGCTTCATGGGAAATATTAAGAGATCGTGCTCTTTGCTATTTGCATGCAGACACTGGCAAATTATGGGTAGAGAAAATATGTCGTATCAATGCAAATGAGCACTCCATATTTCCAAAGATATCTAACTGGTAATAAAGTGATATATTTCGCTTACTAAAGTATTTCCTTGGGTGCAAAGCGTCAAGCACGTGGAAATGTAAAATACTGAGACATTCTTTGTCGTTAAATGATTTTAAACTGATTTTAAATATTATTTATGCAAGAGAAAGCCTACAAGTCTATATTGCCATACCTTTCATACTGATACATTCCATTATAAGTAATTCCAATGTGTTGGTAGGTGGGTAGGTGCGCAAATGACTTTTCTTGCAACTGGTAACCTTCTTTTCAGACATGTGTATATTTCGTCGGTACATTTTTACAATGTTTCCTCATGTAAAGAATGTGTATTTTGCAGTAAATGACGTATATGATACCTAACGATGCCGAAACATGTTTGAGGATGCCTGGGGTCTCATGCAGAAGGGATGTGACCAACCAGTTCGTGCTGGACTGCCCCTTTTGGGCTGGGACCAAGCCAGATTTGCATACAGTCTTTCCCCTCTAGTAATGGCTTGGCTGGTGAAGAACAATGGACGAGAGGGTTGCCCAGAGCGATGTCCGAGGTTATGATTAATTCTAAACCTTCCAGCCATTACCTCTTTTGTTTTGCTGTTGCCACCCTGAGTGGGACGGGTATGGCCAGACGTGGGTCCTGTGCCTGCTGGGCCTAGAGACCCAAGCTACACCTCACTGATGAGGCCAAACAAGGCTGAAACATGTCTGGGGATACTTGTGGTCTTGTGCAAAAGGGATGTAACCAAGCAGTTTCAGCTGGACTGCCCCTTTTGGGGTGGGACCAAACATGATTTGCATATGGGTTTTCCCCTCTTACAATGGCTTGTCAGGAGAAGAGGGATGGTCTGCAGGGTTTCCTAGAGCAATACCAGAGGTTAAGATCAATTCTACACCTTCCAGCCATCACCTCTTGTGATTTGCTAAACCATATCACGTGCTAGTAGTTAGGATAAATGGCAGATACTACATTAAAAGATAGGCAATGATAGGCAATGATTGAATAATATTAAAAGAGTAGATGTTTCAGAATATTGTACATGTATTTCAGCATCTTTTTCTCATATGGCCTGGCTCCAGCAGGGGTGCGAGGTGGGCCAGGCCTCCCCAAGGCCACCCCTGGATCTCCTAGAAAGGAGGCCATGCCAGTGGGACCCGAGGGTAGAGTGCATTTCACTCTAAACGTGCTGCAACAACCTCAGAGATATCATTCTGTGAGGCAAAACTGCAGGAGGCCCAGCCAGGATTTGTTTGCTTGCCCTAGACGATGGTGTATGCCCCACAGACATGAAAGTGCTAATTACCAGGAAGATGGAGGGCCATTCACACCTCTAAGTGAGGAAGCACACTTATTCTAACAGGCTGCTTACAACTATTTTCTTACACCTAATATTACAATGTTGGATTCTGTAATTTAAAGTATGTTTATTTTTTGTGGGAATATAGTGGCCTTTCATATCATGCTTAATAAAATGGTTAACTATATCAAACAATAAATGACAGGTGATGTTGCGTGAACACAGATTTCTGCAGAAGATCCATCAATGGATTGTCAGTGAAAAGATGAGGTTATTAGTAACAAAAAGGTAATTCTGGAGGGGAGAGTAGTCAAATTAAAACGTGATATATGTAAGGCTTTGAATTAAACTTTACCACTACCGTTGCTCTGTGCAACATTTCATACCATAATTCTGTAGTATGTGCATTACAGAACGCGATAAGCTACTAGCAAATGACTCTTTGTGCTGCCCCAAAAGTTGCAGTACAATCTTAATTGCTAGGCCATGTTCCCTCTGCACTGGAACAGAAGCAACCACACGCATGTATAGGCCTTGTGGTCTAGCAGTTTAGGAAGGGCTTCTCACATTAATGACAGGGCTGAGGCTGATTTGCAAACAATTGTATGGAAGGCTTTCCAGAGCAAAGCCGGTAGTTATAATTGATTCAGATGCTTTTGACAATTAAGTACAAACAGAACTCATGCAGTGGGACACAGATAGGATGGAGATAAAATGTGAAGAGAAACACACATCCTATCGGAGTGTTTGGTCATTTAACTACCCAAACACTAGTCTTACGCTACGTTAATACCTATGGCATTACCATTAACTACCTGCCCCTCGCCATCAAAACGTAACCTTTATGGAATTCTTTGAGCAAGCTCTATCACAAAGTAACACCAAGTGTGTTGCTGTACAGGGCCTGCCAGTGTCATATCTAAGTATTCTTTGGAGTGTTTAATTACTTAATTGCCTCTGTAAATGAGCTCCTGGTGTAGTAAAAATATCTTAATTTTTGTCTTCAGCCAGTTGATTTTATAAGCAATATATTTGTCATGCTTCTGTTCCTTGCATTGAAGTCCTATCTTAAACAAGATATCACAATGTCAACAGTTTTGGCTTTGCTATAGGTATTAGACAGACATTTGGCAGGCAGTTCCATTATGTGCCCAGGTACTCACACCTGTTCCCATCTTGTGGCCAGGTGGTACCCTTATGGCAGTTCCTGGCAAATGCCTATCTGTGCTTAATTAAAAGCCCAAGCTGTTGGCTTTGCCAATGCATGGTGGCTTCAGGTTTTCTCCCTAAGTGAACTTGTATATGTCCAGATGCGGGTACCTGCTTTATACGCCTAGGGAATCAAGCTGCACCTCACTGAGTTGGTCCAACAAGGGCCTACCTGAAAATGATATGGCTAGGATGACATGTATTGACCAGTTTCAGATCTTCTCATGCGTACTTACTAGTGGGGCTCCGACCTAAATAGAATGTATCTTTGTCTGTGTGGAAGGCTAGTCCACGCTGCCAGAATGTTTCATGATTCTATTATTCTTGTACTACTTGATAACCTCGTACTGTTTGAGTAACTTCACAGAGTTTGCATGCAAACAGAATGCATCATGGGCCAGATTAATAGAAAAGTGCACATTGATCCTGCAAAATCCCCATGCCGAGAACAATATTGCGTGTACCTACGCACAAAGTTTCATATGCGCACTCTGCGTATTAATGGAATTTACACTGCAATGTAACCCTATGTGGAAGTTGCGGCCCGAACGCCTACGAAACGCACCACGCAAAGCACAACCAGCCACATATAGCTATCTTTGAGCGGACCTCTGGCATGAATTCATGCATACTGGTAATACTGCGTGGGTACCCATGCAACCAAGCCAGTACCCCAGCGACACTGCATAGTTCCCACGGAAATGTTACCAGCACCCCGACAACATGTGTACCATTTTCGGCAACTTAGGTAATTCTGCGTGCAAACCCCTGTAAACTGCGGCTGCACCCCGCTACTCTGCATACCCACACTGCTAACTGCAAACAGCACCCCAGCTACATACACACACCCCTAAATTCCCAATCAGACCTTACCTTTGTGCAGTGATTCCTATGCGAGTGGGGCCTTGCTCATGCCTGCACGTGGCATTGTGAACGGGAGCTGCGCGTGCTTATTTCGCAGATATGATGTTGTGCGGTCAGATCCATGAATGCGCTTGGTTTCACACAATGTGGGGCGTACAATAGCCTCATGGATCCCATCCCTAGGCGCACCCACGTTATTCCTCGTTTTTCCACATTCTTCGTGGAGAATGGGGAATATGCATGTACCACCACCTATTTAAAACTCTGTGCAGGTCTGATCCACATTCTGGGTGGAGTCTTGCGCAAGGCGTTTGACTGCTCGCAGAGTCGTGCCGGACATGTGCAAAGTCCATGAAAAGTCTGGAAAGTACTGCAATGACGATTCCATGATAGAAGGTTTTTTGCATACAGAATGGCCCGCAAAGTCACTATTTTCTCCTCAAAGAATTCCATGAATCCGGCCACATATGTATTGTGGATTTTGTTTGATAAGTATGATCTATGATGTAAATCTTAGGTGCTGGGTGTTTAGGTAGTGCCGGAAATGAACACCCGCAAAATATCACGAAAGAAGAGTATTTCTTATAATGTTGCGAGCAAAGTTTAACTGGTGTACATCTTGTAAAAATAAAAATCAATATTTAAATATTTCCTAAAGGGTTCAATCAGAGGTGGATTTAATATTTTGACAAGGGGCAAATGCCCATGCCCCCCTATTGCTCTACTCCAATACAAACAGCCAGACCCTTCCAGTGAGGTCTTATCTTTTAACGTGCCTCAGCCACAGATCATTTACAACAGGAATTGATTAGAGATGAGAAGAGGTAACAGGCAGTGAGCAATGCTGTGGCACTTTTTTCTTAAAATTATACAGGGTTTTAAAAAGCTATTTAATTGTGATTGTTGGGTGATTAGAAATCAAGGGGATACAGATCACGTTGCCATGCATTTCACTTCACTTTGTGTCTGTATGAGATTTTTTGGTAAATTCTCATACATTTTCATGCTGGAGCTTGTAGACTTCCATTCAGGGCGGGTAAAATAAAGCTACAATCACAGGGGGTCAAGCATAGTGGAAGAATTGTCACTAAAAGCATTTATCGCCACTTTTTTATGAGCTGCATGATTTTGTATGATTTGGCAGGCGAAGTTGGAGAGTAGATCAGACTTAACAAAGTCCCCCTGCCCAATCTGATTGGTTTTCCACCAGCACATACTTTTACGTTGGTGGGAAACCGATGGATTGCTATGGGATCCAGCTAACATTTACACCTGAAAAAAGTGGGCAGATTCTGAAGGAATCCATTGTGGATGGCTCCCACAATAATTAAATGTGGAAGTGATTTACACTTTTCCAGACAAGCAGTGGAAAAGTGAAGAGCAAAGGTGATTTTCGCCTGTGTCTTACTCTTTACTTTTCCAGTACTTGGTGGAAAGAATTAAAATGAATGGCCCTTTTGCAAAAAAGTGCAAGCAGGAGTGGTCCCCTCTGTGCAATTTAGGATTCAAAACAAAATGCCCCCTTACTGTTTTCATCAAAACATTTCTACAATGTTGAATACATTGTCAGGTTGCTTTATCATGTGACTTGTGCATTTTTAAAGTAATCTGGATAAAATTTAGTTATTTTAGGTATTCAAAACCAAACCTCAACACATAGTTGTAATACCTTGAGCCAGAAGATGCATGGTCATGTATCTCCATTTTTGGCTAGACTCAAATTCTCGCTTTGCCACTTAGCTGCTAAAATTAGATGCTAAAATTAGGTTCCCCTAGGTGCGAAAATTAGGTGCCCCCAGAAGTGATTCAGTTTGCATTTTAAGCTATTCCAAAAAGCCTCACTCCTGGTTTTATAGATGGGCAGCACAGGCATTATGACCTGCCAAGAACATACACACACACACACACACACACACACACACACACATATCTTTTATTGAAAATATCAACCACATTGATTCTTAATGTTAATGGATCTAGTACCGCATACTGTTGCCACTTGCGTGGTTTCTTGGCACTCTGCAGTATCTGCAATGGAATGAGGGTTGGGGGGGTTTGTAAGTTGGATTGAGAGGGAGAAGCCACGCTAGCTTTGATGTGCAGTTGGCAGCTTCAGTCCAGAGAAAAAGGTTACTGAGCGTTGGTGCATTTTCGGTTGGTAGCCGTTATGTGGTATTGAGGTATGATTGTGTATAGTTTTGTTTCAAGTTGGGTGTTGTAAACTGTGGGCGGTTTGTGATGCGGTAGAAGTGTGGTTGTGTTTAGTTCAGAGTTTGACTGTGAGTATGCACAATGGTGAGTTGTTAGTACAGTTATTTAGTAGTAAACACATTTCCTACCCTCAACAGTCCATCTTGGTGCAACGCATTTCCTACCATTGAACAATAAGGTGTAATTCAATGGAAAATCAAAGCAAACACATCAAAGTATGTAACCAGTATGTACCGGACAATGATGTGCTGGGGCATAGCAGGGGAGCGAGGCACTCTCCTCCCTATCACACCTCAACTTGTGTGATACCAGGATGCTGGAAATCCCTTAACCAACCCTGCCTGCCTCCTGATGCAGCTCTTCCAGCCCTAGCACTATCTCCTACATGCTTGCACTCCCTCGCACCCTCTACTCAATTAATGGTGCAAAAATGCCACAAAAAATAAAACTGTGTTTAAAATGTAAATTTGTAGGAAACAAAATAAATCTCGTATTCCTGGCTTCAGTATTTAGGAGTGGCGGGGGGGTCTATCTTTCACAACAAAATGGAGGAACCACAAGCACCTCCTCCAGGGCCTGCTGGGAGTAGCTACAGTTTTCAGTAAGGTATTGTTGGGATAACACCATCTGAGGTGGAACAAAGACTGGGGACCTCACTGCTCACCCGTCTCAGAGGAGGAGAGTGGTATCAACCTATATTATCTCCAGCCAGGCCAAGAAATGCATGCTCGGTTTTGGTGGGAGTAGCTGGGAGTGCAAATAAATGGGAATGGTGGTTAAAGCAGCTGAAGAAAGGTCACTTGGGGTGAAAGGTGAAGGAGGGTCGGATGTAGTAAAAAGGGGAGAATAGATGGGAAGGGAAGTTAGGTAGATTGATGTTGTAACACTATTTTCCTTGCTTCTCTTTTGCTCTGTACTTCTTCTTATAGAGGGGTGCAAATGTATTTTTCCAGATGTGGGAAGACTAGGATCTAGGAAATCTGGATCAACCTTTGCACTTTTTTAGGATACCTCTAGAGCCACATCCAGTGGAATTCTGCCCCCCCACCCCTGATCACAAGCCTAGCCCACCCAGATGAAAATTCCTGGAGACGCGCCTGAATTGTGGTTAAGGGATTGGTGGAAGATAGAAATGTATGACTACTGTAGATTTAAAAATCTTGATTCATTTTCAACTATTTCTCCTGTCCCTTTCACCCACTATGTGTGGAATAACCAGGCCATCGAAACTGAGAAATTACTTATTTATTACACAAGTATTGACATATTTGTGAAACAAGTTTGCTTAGCTATAACTGTTTTTAAAAACTCAAAATGTGTCTGTGTTAGACCTAGTAAGATCTACTAGGTGTTATTTAAAGGCACCCTTGTCCCAATACTTCAGAAAACACACACTCTTAGTTCCTAGCATGCATTTTTGATGTCTGGGTCAATGGAGTACCTCAAACTGTTTGTAATTATCTTGAAATAATATGTATGTTTAATTAGATTTGGTTAATTAGAAAATGGTTTGAGGTGTGAAAGATGGAAAAATAGATGTCGGCCAAATATGAACCAGGATCATAGCTTCTTCAAATATCTGGTAAATATAAGTTTTATAGGGGCTATGGGGTGCAAAGAGATCATTATACCATGCTACTGGCTGCTACCTGTAGAAGGAGGACGTGTGTGCAGTTGCATTCTGCAGAGAGTAGATATACCATATAGTTGCATGGAGAGTTAAACTGAAAGTCATGTTGACATTACTTGCCACGAATCATACTCGAGCTAGCTGGACGTTTCTGAAAAGTTTAAGATGTTGTTTACTTTTGGAGTGTTAGAAAAAAAACATTTTTTACTGTGTGTGACAGGATTTCTCAAGGGATAGAACATACACAGTGAAATCTGTCAGGTTGTATGCGAAAAAAAATACACACAAGTTTTATGGGAGGATTTTAATTTGTTGTGAATCTTCAATTGGGCATGTGCATGTGGTGGCCTACTTTCCGCAAAGTCTATTTCTGGAGAGGAAACTGAATAAGAGACCAAGGGAAATAGTTGCCTCATTAAAAACTTTTCAGTGAAAGTGTTATAGAAGTTAATGTGCCATTGCAACTACATTTGGATATATCATTTTGCCATTTTATGCATTAGCAGTCAGTCAGAAACCAACTGAATTATGTAACATCAGCTGAAGATTTAAGGCTGCCAGCTGGGGATGTAAGGCAGATGTAATCAGGGCAGATGTCGGTACAAGTTTTAGGTTTTTAGGTGTTTATGGACAATTGGAATGGCATCTCTGCAGACCTGGTAGAGTACTGAACTTTTTACAGGTACGGCGATATAATGTCTCACGCAGTGTAAACCGAAGTTATGAACAACTTGAAGAAAAGCATTTGGTAAAAATATGTTTCGTGTACAAAATATTTAAGTAGTGCTATTATTTAAAATGTCTGTAGATACCAAGGAGAAACAGAATACATTATTGGTGGCTGAAAGCTTGTATATTTTCTATGCTATCTAAAATCCAAGCACAACAGTGCCTGCATGTACCAAACAGCTTCTACTCAATATTCTCTGGAGCTATCATCTGAAGCCTCCAATCTCTCCTTCTAGCAGAAAGTAGTAGTTCCAAGGTAACAATGTGAAAAGTAGGGGATACAGATGACCCTGACCTTTTCCCATAGTGTTGCTGTAATCTACAAGGCAGTGCCTTTACTGAAAATGGAGGCTCTCCATGACGCATACTGGACTCGGATCATGTTCACAAACAAAGAGCAAAAGCCCAAGGTTATTTAGTGTAATGGTGAAGTGTCCGGCCTACAAATCTGCCCACTGTGGCTTAATCCCAGAGGTCGTTTAAATTCATCAACTCAAAGAGGACATTTAATGTTTCTCACTTTAGCTGGCGGGACCGAGTCCACCCTCTGAATAAAGTGGGTGGACCATCCACCCCCCGCCCCCCGCGTATACCCTCGACTTGAACCCTGGCCATTGCTGAAATGGTAGTGTTTCACATAGTGGGCAGTACCAGACGTGCACACAGGGGATTGTTGAGAGAATAACTGTACAGACAGTTCAAGCCAGGTTTAGATTTTGAAGGTGTAACTATATTATGAGTACGTGTGCCTCGATGAATTAAATATATGTAGTATTACCTCGAGTAAATTATGTTTATTTCAGAAAACAGATTTTTCCATAACTCAATATCCAGTAAAATATACGCAGTATGAAATAACAACAATGCAATAATGCACTTGCAACATTCACGATAGCATTCCTTAGCTGCAATACAATACAAGGAAGCAAATTAAATCAATATCTAATAGCAAGAATGTATCACAGTCTGTTATTGTATGTTAATCTGTGTTACATTATGAACTGCATAAATGCCAACTCAAAAAAAAAAAAATATTCTAATATATATTATACATTTTCATTTCCCTTTTCCCATTACATTTTTCTTTCCCTCACCCATCTTATCAACGTTTTGGAGACCTCTGAAGTTGGATACTGCGATCAGATTTTCACCACTGGATTGGGAGCAATATTCCTGAACTGTTCAAACAAAAATGGACAGACTATATTTTCAAATAATGTTTGATTTCAGTATTCAGACAAGGGGCCATGCATCTGAAGACATACCATGGCCCTGCCAAGATCATCCAATCATCTTCCCAAAGTCTCTCTTTGACGCATGGACTAGCAGCCTCGAAGCCCTTTTCAGCAAAGCGTGAATCATTACCATATCCACTTCCCTGAGCATTCCTTACTAAATCAGTTATTGGGTAGTGGCACATTTTGATTTATGGTATTTACTATTATGATCAGGGGTAATCAAAACCGTTTGTTTCAAATAATGTCAATAGTGTTAACATTGTTTCTGCTTTTGGAGTAGACTCAAATGGGCTAATCGAATAATAAAAAATGTAAAATTAAAAACCTTGTTTGACAGAATGAGTTCCATTGTTTTGACATAGTTCATTCGTGCAAGGTATTCTCTCTGTGTTTTAAGGGTCCCATCATCACCCTTTTTGGAATCTTGGAGTTGGCTTGTCTCAAGTGTCCATTTTCCCTTACTTTGCTGAAAATGATGCTCCTGCTCCACCTGCCGTAGAAGAAGAACGTTATACAGCTCTCTGGGCTGTAATGAGTTGACGCTTCCTTGAACCATTTATTTAATCTGATATACTCTGACCTTCCACCCTAGTCCATGGGATGGTATGCACGGTTCACTCAAAGGATTTGAAGTCCTTATTTTACTTTATTTAATTTTTAGTTTTTACATTGATCTTGGATTTCTTTCAGACTGCCATTGTTTGCTTCAGAGTAGAGCGCTTATGGAGAGGTCCAATAGTTAGAATTATTTTAACAAAACATTGGCCGTAGGTTCCCCACTATAGTTGGGTCTTTAGCATCCCATAGAGTTTTAGCCAATCAGGATCAATCTGAAGTGGAGCCATGGATGTGCTGTGTTCTACTACGACAACACTGCTATTTGTATTGGCTGCTGGGCATTGGGTTTTGGTAGGCCAATTTTAGGCCTCTTCTTATCTGTCATTACGGCAATAATTTGGAATGTTCTTGAGGTTTATGTACGTAATAGAGTATGTCGTACAAGCAGAAGATCTTGAAATATATGCATTGGTTTAGCAGGAGCCAATGGTGGCACTTAAATGCTGATGACATATGATTGTAATCCTTCAGACTGATGAGACATGGAAATGTAGGACTCTCTGAATTTTCGAATTAACTTCACCACGGCCTCCACCCACATCCGATTAAAACACTTGTTTCACAAGGAGCTCCACATAGATCCGATCACAGTATTCATTTCACCAGATGTTCCACATTGATCTGATTGCAGTTGGCCAGGTGGCAATGACAAATACTATAACCAGAGTGATTTGATGTGAGGTTTGGGGAAGACGTAAGACCTTCCTTAGGGTCTATAGCTGTAGGTCATAGCAGGTCACCTCTGTGACTGTATTTACTTGTGGGGTGAAATAGTTGTCATTTTCAAAAGAGTGACATCTAAATTTAATAGCCAAGGCTTGGGTCCAAGGAATGACAGAATAGCCATCTGTGAGGGTGGCGTAGCCTGAGGTTTTACTTTTTTTTATTACCTGAAATGATGCTGATAATTCTGCTTTGGAAAGGTGGTTTTGCTGGTCAAACTTCTTTTCTTAAAGTGCTCCCTGCATTTATGTACCCTTGCTCTACCGGTCTCTTGACACCTAAAGCAGCAGTCAGCAGAGCTGGCTTAAAGATCACATATTAATTCCTAAGTAAAGCCTGCTGATGCCAAACTCCTAGCAGGTGAGCAATGGCTTTCACATTCAACGACTTCCCTTTTCTCAAAAATATAACCTTATGTGTCAAAGGTGGTACAATACATTTTAAAGAAAAGGCTTCCCTGGTTTGGCTGATTGGCTCATTAGCCCACTCAGTTATACAGTCACAAAACAATTTGGTGTCATATAGTTGTCAGCCTGGAACAGAGCCTCATCCACAGCAGGGGTATTTGGATTAAGCTTGTCTGGCCTGCATACCACCTCGGCAACCAGGTGTACGCCATAAAGCTACCACCTTTTGATATTTATTTAAATAGGTGTCATCACATTACCAGAACAGGAAATCCTAGAGGGAATGGGTTGGGCACTAGTTTAAGATAGATTCTTGCCAGGATACAATAGGTAATCACACCAGAGTGCTGACCACTGGAGTCCTATTTAGCTTATCAGGCATGAGAAGGTGGCATAGTTAGAGTGGCCATATCAGAGAGGTAGGCTGAGAGAGGGGATTCCATGATCACGGTTTCTGCTAGAGCTCTATTGAACTTCCTTTCCTATCCATTTCCTGCAGATAAGGCACTCTGGGTATGATGTCATATGCGAAAGGGTGCTTGTTATAAGAGCCTGGTTGTGCCCCCTTTCAGCAGCTTTACTTTGAACCAATTTCTTGTGGCATTTGGCCTTCATAATCAGAGAAAGCTCTCTCCTTAGTTGATTCACCTTTGGACTTGCAAAACAATATTACGATTTTACTGGACTTCAGTTGAGAATACAATTGGGCCTCATCATGAGTTGGGCAGTAGCCCTTAAATGCAGTGATAACACTATTACCGCTGCATTTAAGGATCCGTCCAATCACGAGTCTGGCAGCATTTACTCCCAGCTCTAAGCATCATATATGGCATCAATGATTATTTAACTAATGGCATCAGACATAAGAACACTCTAGGTATTTGCCCATATTTAGACCACCCTTATGTTTCTACATATGTGATATTAGCATTTTAGAATAGTTCATAAGAATGAGTACATTGTTTAAAACAGTAAGCAGCTACACATGTATCATATGACTGCTGGGGAAGTTTTACTTTGTAGTAGGTTGGGAAAAGGTGATATCTGAATTATAAATAGTACACTGCTCAGATCGTTCCTGTTCGAGCCAAAAATATATAAGACATGTTTACTATAATATACTATAATATATTAGTAGAAATAAATAAAGACACATATTGAACAGTAATTATATACTAAATTTAAAAAAAACATGTAAATACTCAATTGTTTTATTGTAAGAAAATTGTGTGCACATATCATTTTCTAAATGAAATACATTAGAAGTGCTTTAAAACAAGGAACAACTATGTACTAAGATTTATTTTAAGATTTCCATACAAGGGTATTGAAAAAAAGTGATCATTACTCTACATTTATATATGTATAAAATGGAAATTAAGTTTTAAAATTCAACATGTGCTTGAAAACATGTACATAGATATATATTTCTTTCTGTGTGACTTTTGTAAGTGATTAACATGTTAGAATTTAAATAAAACAGTACAATTAATCTTTAAATAGTATCCATTTTTTTAATAAATTGACTTTTGTGTATGCCATAGATGATGGCATAGATGGTGTCATTAGTGATGCCATGAGTGATGCCATCAGTGATGTCATTTGTGATGTCATCATTGTGGTCATAGGCTGCTCAACAAGGGGTGTGAAGGTAAGGCAGCTTTAGTTGAATTTCAGGGGTTTTGTTGCATGAAGTTTTCACCTTAATGTTCCTGCAACTAACGTTTTGTCCTTCAATTTCAAAGGTTTGTGTTCCAATGTATTGCTCACCTTAATTCTCCTGCAACCAAAGTTCTTTCCTTGAATATTACAGGGCCTGCGATGGCGGCCCTGTAGTTATGGTTAAGTTGCTCAACCCATAGGAAGAGCACCTATTGGGCGGGTTATAACTTTGCCCCCCTTGGATGAATCCTCAAAAAACTTTGCAAAAAAACTATATGCCCCCGTCAGATCGATCCTGTGAAGGTTGGTGAGGTTTCGTCAAGGGGGGGGGATTATAGACGGGGGCCGCAAAGAAAAATTTTATTTGCTCACACCTACAGCCCAAAACGCTTGCACGGATTTTCCCAAATTTGCAGCAGGATTGGTGGCTTGGTCCCAAAAGCGTGCTTTTGTAAATTTGGTGTAAATCTACCCAGTATAATTTTTTAAAACAACCAAAAAGTAGGTAAAAAAAAAATGTGTGATATCTGGGTTCAGTCTGCGTACTTACTTACCTGTTCAGTCCACAGGTGGTCCTCCGATTGGTCCAGAGGCCAACATAAGGTCCGCGGACATCGGACAGGCTCGCTGATTTGTCAATAAAAATTAGAGGTGCGTCAGATTATTGGAACCACCCGCCATTTTGGATTCAGGGACAGCGGCCGGTGTTATATGGCTATTGTATGTACGTACATTTTTACACTTTTCAAAAAATAAAAACTGGGCATATTTGCAGAAAACTCATGCAAGGAGCATTAGCAAGGACCTGAAAGCATGGTTTTGCAAATGTGGCTGTGTTTTATTTTTTGAAAAGTGTCATAATGTAGGTACAAAAAATAATGATATAATTTGATGACTGATGTATAGCCTATGGCCATAGGCAGTGGCCAGATTGTACAGGTCATGGTATAAGGTCATGACCCAGACAATCTAGTTACTGGCCATGACCACGAGCGACGACCAATGGGGATAAAGTGGCCATGTCCACCAAGGACCAGCTATGTGGTAAAGTTTTTCTAAATTGGAATAAGTTTGAAAGGGAAAAAAATGTGCCTGTTGTAACATGGTCATAGGGTTCTCTCTTCGCATTTTGCAGGCCGCCATGGAAAGGGAAGAGGGGCTTTGTACAGAGCCCCGCCTTCCCTTTCTATGGTGGCCATCTTGAAAAAAGATTTTCCTTCCTGCAATGGAACTTGACATTATCCGGAAAGGCTGCAATGACGTCAGACGTTTGCGAACGTCGGCGGACACAAAAACTGTGGAAAAACTTGCATAAAGTGTATAGAAGTGTTGGACATGATGCTAGAAGGTGGGAAATGGCAGAGTTTTAAGGTGAAACTTTGTAAATTGGACAGAAATGTTGCTATATTGGGGTAAGTATGATATTAGTAAGTTGTTGGAAATTAGGATGCACTGGTAAAAACCCATGAAATTCACTGAAAATACTTTGTTCAAGGGACATTAAGGTTCAGTTGCACTAATAAAAATCTATGAAATTCACTGAAAAAACTTTGTTAAAAGGATGTTATGGTTGAATTGCACTAATAAAAACCCCGGAAATTCACTGAAAAAACAAACGGTGTTAAAGAGACATTCACCAGTTATGGTAAACTAAGCAACCATAACTTGCACCACCACTGTGCACTGCTAAGACTAACACCCAGAACATGAAAGAGGACATCACAAATTTTGTTGACTTTGTTGTAACTAAAGGATAATGTACGGGATGTAGTTTATAGTTTTAAACATTTTAGTCCCAGGTTTCTGCTGAGCAGCTGCCAGCTATGGAATACAACTAGGCTTCTAGCTGCAACTGTGTTCCCCGCAGTCTCTATTTATTTATTTATTTATAACACACCGGAGCCCACAGGCATCAGGACGCACACAGACATACAGGACAACAGAGAGAAGAGAGGACGGGACAGTGGTGAAGGATAATGGTCACTTAGGTAGATTTAATCAAAGAGAGCAGTTTTCAGCAATTTCTTAAAAGGAAGTAGATTGGAGACCGATCGCAGAGTCGACGGGAGGTCATTCTAGATCCTGGAGGTGCAATTAGCAAATGATCTGCCCAACCCTTTGGATTTCTTAAAGAGGGGGCGGGAAACAAGATTGGTGTTAGTAGATCTGAGTGAGGGTAGTAATGCGTACCATGAGGTTGTTGAGTTCAGGTAGCTGGGTGCCTTCCCATATAGATATATGTGGAGCAGAGTTGCTGCCTTGAATTAACATCTAGCCATGACCGGTAGTCAGTGCAATGCCCGTCTGTGGTTTGAGATATGATACCTTCTCTGGACTATCTTGATGATCCGGACCGCATCATTTTGGATGATTTGTAGGCGTTACATTATTTTTTTATCCGCGCCAACTAAGAGTGCACTGCAGTAGACTAACGTTGACAGAATAGTGGCCCTAGCAATAGAGGCTGAGTTTTCCTCATTAAGATAAGGGCAGATATTTCTTAGAAACCTGAGATGGTACGAGCAGTTTTTGGTTTCTAAATTCACATGGGCTTCGGCACTCAGTGCACAATATGTTTGTACACAGAGTATTTTGACTTTTTTCCTAACAGAAATGCAACAGTCCTGGATGGAGAATGACTGATAGCAGTTAGGGAGCTTGTAGTGAGCCAAAGATAAGAAGCTCGGTCTTGCCCTTATTGAGACACATCCAGTTGTCCACCATCCAGGAATCTATTTGAAAGCAGATATTTTGGAGGAGTAGGTTCTCATTGGCATAATCCCCAGAGTGCTCCAGCACCAACTAGTTGTCATCAGCGCAATTGGTCCAAAAGACTGCAGAATTTTCTAGGAGGCTGCAAAGAGAAACAATGCATCGATTGAACATTATGGGAGGCATACATGCACCCTGGGGCATCCCACAAGTGGAGAAAAAGGGGTCTGAGGTAGCATTCTCCAGGCGAGAGAGACGTTCGTGGTCTAATAAATAGAACGCAGCCGATAAGTCCGATAGTACCAAAAGTCTGGGTTTACCACGGTCCATAATGCAAAACATATGGCTCTGAAGATCAACGGGGGCAGTTTCAGTGCTATGGGTGAGCGGAAGCCCAATTGCCTGGGATGAAGAATGTTCATAGTCTCTATGAAGGATTAAATCTGACGAGTTTCTTCTTTTTCAAGTACTTTCAGGAAAAAGTTGCAGGTGTAGATGTGTATTAAGTTGGCAGGGTCCTTGGGGTCCAATCCAGGTTTTTTTAAAAGGGGAACGACTGTAACATTTTTAATGTCACAGGGACCGCATGAACGCAAAAGGAGGCATTGACAAATATGGCCAACAATGGGGCAAAGGTATCCTTGTTATCAGGGATTAGTTTAGGGGGAATTACATTATCCGGTCCAGCCGTTGGATGCATAGTACCCAGAGTGGCTAGCAAGTCAAGGTTAGATACGTGTGTGAAACTAAACGATGTGTAGTCATGAGGGTGCGCTGAGCATTGGAGAGGAGGAGTCAGGAATCCCTGGGGGACAGTGCTTGATTTAGCTGAGATCTGACTTTGAATTTTGTCCGTAGCTCTGAGTATTTTGTCTTGGAATGCAGCCTGTTTTCTGGTGCATTCCTCGTTAGAGGGAGTAAAAGGTGTTAATTGGGCCTTGGGTTTTTCGAGGTTCTTTAGTATGTCAAACAATTATTTAAGTTTGTTATTAGCTTCTGAGATTTGTTGGTTGAAAATGTTCTTATTCGCCTCTGTAATTCCATCCTTATAGGCTTTCTCATGAGATTTCCAGATGTTTTTAATATCAGTTGAGGGGCATTTAAGCCAGCACCTGTCTGCCCTTCTCTTTTTTATTTTTAGGCATCTAAGTTCTGTTGAGGACCAGTTTTGATGGTTAGGGAGGACCAGAACGACTCTAGACTTGACAGGGGAAAATATGTCCAGCAACAGAGTGAGGTTTTCACTAAATGTCTTGATTACAGTATCAGCGGAGTCTGTCTCTGAAGTAATCAACATGATATCAGTAATACATTCATTAAGGTAGTTGGTTGAAATTTTCTTAAAGTTTTGATTCGTGATAGTTTTGGGGGCATTGGGCAATTTAAGAGGAGGAGCTAAAGATTAATCTCGAAATCGATCAGAAAATGGTCCAACCAGATGCAAGGGGTGCTATTATTATTGTGGACCTTCAAATTTCGTGTGGCAATCCAATCTAGGATATTGCCTTTGATATTAGTGGGGTCAGAGTTCAGAACATGATGGTCGATGTTATTGAGGCTAGACTCAAGCAAGATGACCTCTTTGTTTGATGGATCCCCTCTCCAGCGATTTAAGTCTCCCAGAAACAGGGTTGCGCTATTTGCCCCTTAAAGATCTGCTAGGAGATGAAAGATTTCTTCATTAAAGGAGTCCATGGTGGTAGGAGGGCGATAGATTAGGATGAGGTTTATACAGCTGCACAGAGTTGGGGTGAGTTTAAGGTGCAACATCTCACACCCGTCGCAATGGCTGGGCGTATCAAACAGAGATAGGTGATTCCTAGCAATAATTGCCACCCCCGCCCACTCTCATCTCTTGGTTTTTACAGTAGATGGTGTAACTGTCTGGAAATGCAAGGGTTACCATAGGCCCACTGGAATCATATGTCCAAGTCTCAGTCAGAAATAATAGATGTTACTCTTGGTCGACAATGAGGTCATGCATATTAGAGGCATGTTTAATTAATGATCATGTGTTAAGCAATACTGCTTTAAGTGTTTGGTCTTTGGCCTTCAAAGTGATTGAAGCATCACTGTTTGGGGCCCCTTGGGGGTTGGGCACTAAAATTGGCTGAGTAAATGAAAGTATGGTGTTGTAATTAGTATGAGGTAATGAGTTTTGTGATAGGGTGGTTGATATGAGGCGCCTTAGCAGTTAGGAGGTCGCAACTACCTCCTATAATCTGCTGACCAACAGTGATTTTTGATGCAGCTGGCTTGCAGCAGATTACATCGGGGATTTGCGGTAGGTTTGTCCCCGGGCTAACCATGGGTTGCTGCTCAGGATAATCAGACGGCACACTTATCGAGGTGTCTCTTGTAGATAGAAAGGCTGCTAGTGGAAGGGATGTCTCATTCCGGGTTTCCGATCTTTGATCAAAAAAATGGGTGATTCTTTGCAATGGTCCATTCTCTGGCCGGAAAGAAGGAGGTCGAGAATGGATGGATAGCCCATTGTGCGGGAAGGCGCTATGTAACGGGTTAGCGGTTGGAAGCCATAAATGTAATACACCGCAGGAAAGCTAGTAAACTAAGCGAAATACCTCTTCAAGCTCCTGCAACCAGTTTGGTGAGGACCAGCGAAGACCGGCTTGCCGTTGAAGCACTGGCGCTGAAGCGCCTCAACTTCCTATTTGTGCAGCAGGGGTGTCTGGGAGATGTAGTTCCCAGACACTCGCACAAATATATAATAGGATTACAAATAAACAGATTGAAATTCGAATGAGAGTGCTTATGTTGCAGAACAGAAGCACAGTCGTTCCAAGTGAGCGAACAATACAATAGTTCACCCGGTCTAAATGAGTGTGAATTGTACAACAAATCCGAGCAGTTCGTACAGATGAGCTAGCAGCAGGAAGCAAGGAATAATATCCTTATAATATGGAACAGTGGGCGAGGGGGGAGGAGTAATGGGTAGCAGCAGGGCTGCGATCTAAAGGAGATCCAGCACTACCTACTCAGCAATGTCTAGCTCTCAACAACCCTTACATCAGAATCAAGGACTGGAGATTATCTGTTGGGGAAATCATGTCAAGTAGAATGTGTTACACCCCTGTGGAAGTCACGTCTGTGTGGCAGGCCCTGTTCCTTATTAGTGAGAACCTGTCTGCTGTACCTGTAGATACCATGAATATGGATCCCTCAGCTTAAATAGAACATGACGGTCTAAAAAACGTGTATCTTTATTTTTGCCACTTTCATTTTGTTCAGTGTTTTTTTTTTCCCAGGATATTTTTTGAGTTGTTAAAAGATAGTCTAGATTTTTTAAAGTGTTCTGCTGTAAAACAGTGCTAGCCAGTGCGTGACCTTGGAATAAGCAAAGGGTCTGGTGCACATATTTGCACCAAAGTACTACGTAACATTTTTCTGTTTCATGACAGTTCGTCATTTAAAAAGGTTACAACCTATAGAAGCCTTAAATGTCAAGGATGCCAACCGTCGAAATAAATTGTGAGCCGCACATTCCAATGTCATAAAACATGGCCACGGCGTTGCTAATTCCTCCTAACAAGTGTCGGCCATACAATTCCCGGTGGACTTCCAGATCAGACTATGGAAATGTGAGCCGCTAAAAGCACTTGGGGGGATTTGTAAACTGCCCAGAACAAAATTCCATGTGCTCCCATGGACTATGGCATTTAGCTCACGGTTCACAGGCCAGGGACTAGGAAAGCGAGGAGCATGGCTTTCATCACTCAATTGTAGCTCCCAGGGCACACAAAAAAGTGTCTTTATTGACTGCATATTAATACCATGTGAACTCAGAGCAGGGTTTGCTCAACAAACAAAATAAGTGGCAGGTTAACAAGGGCTCAAAACATGACCTTGCTTGATGCGTGCAGAAAAGGAGCAGGTGTTACTTTGATGCATGTGCGTGTGTGCAACGTGGGATAGGCCGCCTGCCTGGCTTGTGTTCGCATAAACAGTGACAGTTGTTATTGGAATGTGGCTGTATTCAGTAGCTGAGCTCTCCGGTATGGGTCGGCACTAATTGCAAATGGGAATTTTCCTTTTGGCCGTCGGATTTGGATGGTAGCTGGTCCTTAGTCCTCTCTTTTCTCGGTTACACTCAGATTGCCCTTATTGGAGCACACGTTTCTTGGCAGGTCCTCGCACAGGCAGCTGGATTAATTTATCACGCCAGGCTACAGTTGCCATTCACGACACACAATCTTGATTTGAATTTGGTGGTTTCAAATTCAGCTGTCCTGTTGAAAGATTAGGCCTATGTGTAACAAATTCTGGTGAATCGGTACAATGTTTTAGAAAAACATTTTTAAAAAACACTGGCCTCATCATGGGTTTGACATTGCAGTGTGGTAATTACAAAAAGGGCCAGTAATCCCATTACCTCAATTTTTGGGACTGTAATGGATTTACTGCCACCTTTAGTGCCCTGCTGAATTCCGAGTTTGGACGTAAAGTGGGGGACTCAACTGCAGGGAAATACTGGAGGTGAATCCTCCCTTTTACATGCTTAAATGGGCAGATTTACAGCAGGGGATTACCGCTGGTGGTAAATGTACCAAAAAATCCCATTGAGTCCTATAGAGTTCAGAAATGGGGACTAACACCATTGTTCCACCCTCGTAATCCCATGCAAAGCCCACGGGATTGAGTCACCAAAACGGTAAATGATTTGGTCGGTAGATCATCAGACACTGGCAATTTTCTGCCAATCGCATGATGAGGCCCACTGACTTTTTTTGCTAAATGTATTTATTTATTTATTCATTCATTTATATTCATATATCTTGGTGGGGAAGGATACCTCAGGGGCAACGCGTTTGCCTTGGAAGCAAATCAATGCAGCACAACACAGTTTTGAATTCCGATTGCGGTCCTTAGAAACCACTCGCTGGTATTAAGTGTGTTATAAAAGAACAATTATAACTATATCAGCGTGCTAAGCCCATGGGCATCTAGGCACTAGTTACATACAGAAGTATTGTCAGTTGTATCATCTACCCATGTAAAAGTGCTGTGTTGAGAAGGATTTATTTCGGGTGCAGCTGTCACAGATGATCTCTAACTGCAATCCCAAATCTGTTAACTGCTCCACACACACTTATTGCATGAAGCACTATCACTTTGGTAATGTTTGTCATCCCCTCTAGACAGCTGGTAACCATTTAACTGCCTCAGTGCTTGCAAAGAATTGATGTTTTCTCTTGTGAAGATATTATCAGTCCGTCTAGCCTGTCACAGACACAGGTGCAGATCTCAAGGTCAACTAAGCAGTCATTCTGCCCCCAGCTTGATGGCCTGACAAATTATGTTCTTTGCCCAACAGGCATGACCTTGACGTGTAAAGGACTCAAGAAGCCATTTTAGGCACAGCACTTGTGCAAGTGACGGTTCGAGGTAATTTACTTCATCAGAATTGCTTCATTTTTTTAATAAGGGTCCCCCTCATACTCCACCTTCGCTCTCACTACCACTCCTACCCTCCCGTCCCACTATACCACTTAACCCTCAAAAACATCTATACATTTACTTACCCACATATAATTCTGACAAAGCAAATTACCTCAAACTAATTGTATACGATTGAAAAAACAGGAGTTCCCAAGCAGCTCCCCTCCCATTACTGGTCATTCCATTACCTTGTGGAACACTGTTCTATGGATTTGTTGTAGATGGTATAGAGGGAGACAGAAGGAGAGAAACAGGTATTACACGGCCCACGTAGTGGACGTGTAGTTATGGTTAAATTGCTAATCCCATAGGAAGAGCATTTTTTGGGTGGCTTATAACTACGCTCTCCCTGGACGAATCCTCACCAAACTTTGCAAAAAAAGTATATGGCCCACTCTGAATTTTGTTGCAAAGGTTAGTGAGGTTTGGTGCAGGGGAGGCAAAGTGATAAGGGGGCCCCAAAATTTCTTTTTTTCCCATATAGTGAATGGGGAAAAAATTTTGCTCACGCCTACAGCTCAAACCGCTGGATGGATTTGCACCAAATTTGCGGCAGGAGCAGCAGCTTTGTCCCGAAAGTGTGCTTTTGTAAATTTGGTGCAAATCCGTCCAGTAGTTTTTTTAAAACGACCAAAAAGTAGGTCTAAAAAAAATAGTGATATCTATGTCCGCTCCGCAACACATTTCCCTGTTTGCTCCGCGGACAGGACACCGAATGGCTAATCGTCTTGCATCATGTCCACGGACATACAACGTGTTCGCTGATTGGCTGCAATGAAGCATGAGGTGCATCGTATTGTTTTGATGTGCCCACCATCTTGGATCCGTGGAAATCCGCAGACAGTGCGGTGACGAACAGGGAAAAAATACAACTTTGGGGAGTGTGTTGGTGTGTAAGAGTGCTTGGGAAGGGTGGGGGAGTAAGAGATGGGTCAAATGCTGTATTTGTTTAGGTGGCAGGCGCCCCTGATGTGTTTGTCATGTCCGCGGTCAGCGCGGCTGTCTGCAGACATAAAAAATGCACTTCTGGCTATTTTACTTTACTATGATATTGGTTTTGGGTTGTTAGTACAGCGTTGATTGTAATTAATATCCTGTATAAGTAGCCCAAATAGCACAGTTAAAATGTTTATTCTATGGGTGTGTTATGCTGCAGTGGTTGTGACCAGGGCCTAGAGTCTTAGGTGCATGGCCAAAGGCCGTGGGCCGTAGGCCATGCACCCAAGACTCTTGGCCCTGGCCACAGCCACCGTAGCATAACACACCCATAGAATCAAACGTCCATCAAATATTCACAAATCTACAGTTTGTGACTGTTTGATTTGTATAGTTTGTATGTGAAGTTTTGGCTACGTAATACAATTAAGATTGTAGAGTTTGGTAACAAGCACTGCAGAGTAACATATCCATGGAAGTAAACATTTTGGATTGTGGTGTATGGTTAAAAGTGTGCTTCAATGGTTGTGTTATGGAGCAGTATTTGTGAGTTGAATTATTATATACTTACTGTTTGATTTTTTGTGATTGGATACATTTTTTTCATGACTTGGGTAACTGGAGCAGATATTCTTTTTCAATTTCTGTGATAAAAGAAAAGATCATGTTAGTGTAGGTAGTTCATAATGAGTTATTGCATTGCATAATAGACATTTCTGAATTATTTCGACCCTCATATTTAGTAGTTTACAAACCAGTGTATTTTGCAATTTGCTCAGTTTCTGTCTTTGTTTCTTAAATCATTGGGTCTGTGGGGAAAACAAATCCATGCTGGATTTTAAAAAAACCTTTTTTTGTTATGGTACAAGACATTTCTTTCTTTGTTTTCAGTGTTTATTAGTTGTTTCTGGCTAATGTTCTATCTGTTGACTTGTTGCAAATTGTTAGATACCTGTTGGCGTATTCTAACTGGTTATAGTTTTTTATTTATATTTTCAAGAAGCTCATCTATCTGTTGGGTTGTTGCAGAGTTTTGGGGCAGTTAGATACCTGCTGGCGTATTCTAACTGTTTATAGTTTTCTAATTGAAGTTTCATTAATGTTTATGCAGAGATTAGTTGTTACATTTTGCTTTTAAGAATATTAAATAAGCGTTTACAAGGTTTGCAGGTAATCTCTGCTTTAGAGTAATGGTACTATCATTCGAACCATCCACAATTCTTTTTTATATATGTGCAGTGTAGTGACCTGCATTGGTTGTGGCTCCTGTGTGGTAGACTATACCTATTGTTGTGAAGGCTTTCTTACCAAGTGATACTTGACCATGTGTGAATCCAGTCACCTTGCAGTTGTTTTTGGTACCATCTGCATTGTAACATAGAAGCATTAGTATTACATACTTTCTATGTGTTTGTATTTGTAAGGTGGAGAGATTATTTAAAATGCAGGTAGTACATAATCTGCCATGGTTTGTATTTGGTAGAAGTTGCTGAAATGGAACAGATTCATAGTTAGATATGTATACACAAACAAAGCATTCATTATGGATTTGTTCCTGTGCCACATTGTTGCAGAGAGGGCATGTATGTTTTCACAGGTATGTTTTTGTTTTCCACTACTTGTAGTAAGTACATTAGAAATTCTTGTGGATCTTCTTGTGAGATTATAGTGAATTTCACCATTCCAATACAGTAGTCCAATTCTTGTCTTATGAACACTGTATGTGTTGTCAGGATTGTTGCTTGCATTTCTATGAAGGACTAACATTTGCAAACACAATTGGTGTGTATTGTGTAAGTAAATTTTGTCAACAATTGGTAGCAATTGGAATAGAATATGTATTGCTACATTTGTATAGCAATTTACACCAGTTATATTTGACAATTTGTATGGCCAGGTAGTTCTGTGTCCAAGTAATTTCTTTGGAGTGTGTGTTGCTTCTTTGAAGAAGTACCTGAGTTACTTTGAGTAGTAGATTCTTCTTTGGTTGTAGTAATTGATGAAGTATTAGCTTCTTTTACTCTCTTTGGAGGATTTGCAGTGAGATCCTGTTGCATTTATGTTTGAAGTAGTTTTCTTTTACAACCTTTTGATTTTTGTGGAACAGGATAGGTTTTAGATGGGTGGTGTACAGTGAACGTAGTCTATTGTATTCTAAAATGCAAGGAATATCAGCGTTTATTTTACTTGCATCAAAGTTGATTAGAAATAGACCGTCAAGTGTACGTAAGCGTGATAGTGCTACATAGCTCATGCCTTCTTTAAAGACTGTGTTCCCAATATCTATCAATGCTTTATCTAGGGTAAGACCTTGTGATTTGTGAATGGTGACTGCGTATGCTAGAGTTAGAGAAAATTGCTCTCTGCGTACATACATCTCTTTGAAAAGAAGGAATCAAGCTGTTGAGCGTCCTATCCTTTTTACTTCTGATAGTTTGTCATAGAGAATATTGACAAACTGAATGTTGTTGTCACGTGGTTATGTTTGAAAGCCAACCACTGTACCAAGTGCTCATTAACTAGCCCTTGACCCACATCAAGGTTACGTTTAAGCATTACTCTACAGTTTAAAGATAATTTTAATATTTTCTCCAAACCAGCTTTGTTGGAGATAGAGTTTTCTAAGGCATTTAGTCTTGTTGTGGCTTGTTGACACATGGGTAGTGTCATACCATGTGTCATGTACCGGCGTGTAAGCAGTGTCAAGAAACGGATGCATAGCCCTTTAAGAACACTACAACAAGGGGCTTGGAAGTTGGCATGGCAACGCTGGCGTCCTCTCAGCGTTTCCCACGGTCGACGCTGGAAGCCGCGGAACGCTGTCATGTGACCTCACCTTTATATTCTCCGCCTACACTCCAGATCGGTGCTTCTGATTGAGAATTGGTGGCGCCTCGTATCTTGTACCTTGTATCCAGTTTTCCTTATCATCCCGGTTCTGTCCCTTTCCCTTCCCCTTCCCTCCAGCATTTCTGATTACCTCGTTGCCTCGACCCGGACCGTTTACCTGGCTTTGGATTTTGGACTGCCTTGTTCTTGTTTGCTGCCCGCATCATTCTTCGACCTCGGACCGCTCACGGATTTCCTAGCCTTCGCCCATTGGTTTTGGTTGCTCTTCGGTTACCTTCTGGATCATCAATCATCTGGACTGCATCTGGGTATTTTGAGGAACTTTGGAACTTTTCTGAACTTTGGATTGTTGACCTTGGAACTCTTAGATTATTGAACTTGGAACTTATGAACTTCCAACCTGGGGTTTCCTTGTGACGCACACTATCTAGTGTGTATTAGGCGTCCTCGTGCTGGCGGGATAGGTGGTGGAGCTTTGCTGGTATTCTGCATTGTGGACTTCGGAGTTCTTCTCTTCCTGGTTCCATCTGATTCTCCCCGGAGTAACGGTAAGCCTAGGGGTTGTTATCAGAATTGGGATCAACGTATTGCATTCTTTCTGTTGTGTTCGGGTTTGGTCAGAAGGGCGGTTGTTATATTATCTGTATTGTGTTAACTCCTCACTTACAGATCCAACGCCTGTCCTCGGCTACTCGTACCACCCTGACTTCTGCATTACAACTTTTGCGTCATCTACATTACAACTCCTGCGTCCTCTGGGTCTCATCAGGTATCCGTTCTTTCCTCTGATTGATCGCTCTGGCTGTCCATTCCTGGGGCCAGAGGGTTCCATCAGGAGGAAGAACTCTTCGGCTACACGACGTGGGCAACTGGATTCTGACATAATCAGAAGCCTTTCAATATGGATACCAATGAGACGCTGTCCACTATTTTACAATTGGTGGCCGATTTACGTAATGATATGACTGCGGCTCATTCAGCCACGCAGCGACGCATTGATGAGTTGCAAGCAGGGTTCCAACCCCTTGGGGCAGCTGCCCCACCTTTGGCCAGTGTCTCTGGGGCAGGTGCTGGTCCATCCCAACAGGGTGCTGGACCAGTTTATATGGCTACCCAGTTCCCTTTGGCTCCACCGGAACGCTTCAGTGGAGACCCCAAGACCTTTAGGACCTTTTTGAACCAATGTAGACTACACTTTCTGTGTCGTCCTGTCTCTTTTCCAGATTCCACTACTAAGGCGGCGTTTCTGTTATCTCATTTAGGGGGTACCGCGGCTGCCTGGGCTAATCCGTTGTTGGAAGAGGGCAGTCATCTTCTTTACAATTGTGACGCCCTAATTGAGGCTATGAGTCGTGTGTTCGACACACGTTATGCCACACAAGCTACGGATTTAGAACTGCTTGGTCTCCAACAAGGCAGTACACTTCTCCTGTCCTATCTAGCCAAGTTCAATCAGCTGGTGGCGGAAACTAATTGGCCCGAAGAGAAGAAGGCTTCTCTCTTCTATAAAGGGCTATCCGACTCCCTAAAAGACACACTGGCTACCGTTCCGGTGATACCTACTGCTTTTTCGGAACTATTGGATTTGGTTCTCCAGATCGATTCCTGACAAGCAGCACAGAGGGGTGAAAAGAGAACGGTTCCTCCTGTTGCTATCTCCGTTCCGTTACCTGCCGCTGGATCCACGGAACCCATGCAGATTGGGGCACTTAGAACTCCTCTCTCGGCTGAAGTTAGGGAACACCGGAGAAAGAATGGATTATGTTTCTATTGCGGAGGTTCAGACCACTTGCTCCGAGAATGTACGAAAAAACCTGCTAAGAAACAGGGAAACGCCAAAACCCGGTGACTGAAGGGGTCCAGATGCCGGGTGTTTCTTCGATAGACCCTACAATATACAGTCCTTATTGTCTATCTGTTTCCCTGTCGTCTCCCGGTTCTGAGAAATGGGCCGTGATGATGGTCCTGGACTCAGGCGCCACAGGGAATTACGTGGATGCCACTTATGCTCAGGAGTTGGGTCTACCAGTTACGCACAAATCATGTCCTGAAGTGGTAAATTCGGTAGATGGCTCTTCCTTGGTCTCTGGGTTAGTGACGAAGCGGACTACTGACCTCACCATGATCACTGACTGCGGTCATCAAGAGAGCATCTACTTTGATCTCATTGCGGCACCACAGTTTAAATTCATTCTTGGCTTACCTTGGTTAAGATTGCATAATCCTTCTGTGGATTGGCATTCTGGGGAGGTATGTTTTCCGTCGGATTACTGTGAAAGGAGATGCCTCACTATCAGTTCGGAGATCACCAATCCAAGTCATGCTCTTGCTGAAACTACCCATACTGTGGGGGCAGTACTTAACACTGTCCTTCCTATGGTGTACAGGAATTATCAGGACGTATTCGACGCACGTGGGGCAGAGATACTTCCACCCCACAGGCCCTATGACTGCCCTATCGAGCTGATTCCTGGAGCTAAGATTCCGTCTGGGCGCATATATTCCCTGACCCCTAAAGAGGACGTGATTTTGAAGGAATATATTGACAAATCCTTGAGTACTGGCTTTATTCGTCCTTCCCGCTCACCTGCTGTCTCACCCATGTTCTTTGTCCCTAAGAAGGAGGGGGACCTGCGTCCTTGCATCGATTACCGTGCTTTAAATGCCGTTACGATCAGAAATCAGTATCCGATTCCTCTGATTTCAGTCTTATTGGACCAATTGGGTGCAGCTAAGGTGTTCACTAAATTGGATTTGAGGGGAGCCTACAATCTCGTCCGGATTCGCGAAGGCGACGAGTGGAAGACGGCCTTCAAAACCAAATATGGCCTCTTCGAATACTGCGTTATGCCCTTTGGCTTATGTAACGCTCCGGCGACCTTCCAATACTTCATCAACGACGTATTTCATGACATGCTAGACCAGTACGTAGTCGTTTACTTAGATGACATCTTGGTCTACTCTCCTTCGGTGGACACTCACGTCATCCATGTCTCCAACGTTTTGCAACGTCTAAGAGAGTACCACTTGTATGCTAAGTTGGACAAGTGCAGGTTTCATGAAACCGAGGTAGAGTTCCTAGGCTATGATATCACTAGCCGGGGAGTGCAAATGAGCCAGTCTAAGATCACCGCGATATTGGAGTGGCCTCGCCCTGATACCTTGAAGGCTCTGCAATCCTTCCTAGGTTTTGCAAATTTCTATCGGCGGTTTATCCAAGACTTTTCAGCCATTGCCTCTCCACTTACTAAACTAACCAGCACTAAAAGTTTGTTTGAATGGAACGAGGAAGCTCAACAGGCTTTTGAGGCCTTAAAATCTGCTTTTACCACGGCTCCCGTCCTTCAACATCCGGATCCCTCTTTGCCTTTCATTGTAGAAGCAGATGCTTCAGATGTTGCACTGGGAGCTATCCTGTCCCAACTTTGCCCTGAGTCCGCTGGTTTACATCCTGTTGCGTATCACTCCAGAAAACTCACCTCTTACGAGAGGAATTATACGATCACAGAACGGGAATTGTTGGCTGTAAGAGACGCCTTTATGGTATGGAGACATCATCTTTTGGGGTCTTCCGAACCAGTTCAAGTGTTTACTGATCATCGGAATCTCTTGGCACTGCAATCAGTGAAGTGTACCACGGCACGTCATGCCAGGTGGCATGAATTTTTCGCCATGTTCAACTTCACCATTACCTATCGCCCTGGTTCTCTGAATTCAAAGGCTGATGCTCTTTCCCGCATCCATGGAGTCCCTGAACCATCCAAGCTTAAAGGAGCTCTTCTATTACCCAATCAAGTGGTGTGTGGGTGTACCTTGCGCCCCTCTCTGAAAACAAGGATACAAGAATGGGTGAGAACTACTCCCTCCGAGATTTCTAGCCTGGGGTTGGAGGTCATCAATTCATTGCCTTATAAGGAGGGTAAAATATATGTGCCTGACTCCGACACAAGACACACCGCCATACAATGGTGTCACGATTCAGCGGTAGCGGCACATCCAGGTACTGGGAAAACTATTGACCTTTTGAGAAGGTGGTGCTGGTGGCCCTCCATGTCACACGATGTTCGGGAATACATCGTTTCTTGTGCCATTTGTGCACAGTGCAAACATCAACCGGGCAAACCGGTGGGCCTGCTTCAACCCATGCCTATTCCAGACAAGCCTTGGTTAATGGTCTCTATGGATTTCGTAGTAGAGCTTCCGGTAGTCGACGGCTACGACACTATATGGGTGGTCGTGGACTATTTCACTAAATCAGCCTTTTTTGTACCCTGCCAGGGGATTCCTTCTGCTCCGGTTTTGGCGGAACTGTTCTTGAAGAACGTCTACCGAAGATTCGGTCTGCCTTCCATTCTTGTTACTGACCGGGGACCACAGTTCACTTCTCGTTTTTGGAGAGCCGTGACTTCAACGTTGGGTATAGACGGCAGGTACTCTAGTGCATACCATCCACAAACCGATGGGCAAACAGAGAGGCTTAACGCCACCATGGAACAGTATCTACGATGTCTTACCCACCAACGCCAAGATACGTGGATTTCTGTTCTACCTCTGGCCGAGTTCGCCTACAATAACTCTATGCATACGGCGACAGGTATATCTCCGTTCTTTGCACTATATGGCCAGCACCCCCGTTCTTTTCCCAGTATTGCTGATTGGCCATTACAAAATCCGGCTGCCTCTGGTTGTCTTAGGAACCTATCAGATACCCACGCTATAGTTAAGAGTCAACTATTACAGGCCCAGTCACGTACTAAGTCATCGGCAGATGCACATCGCTCACCGGCTCCTAACTACCGACCGGGGATGAAGGTCTGGCTGTCCACTAAAAATCTACGCCTGCCTGGTCGAAGATCCCTGTTGCCTCGGTTCGTGGGTCCCTACAGCATTCTGCAGGTTATTAACCCTGCGGCCCTCCGATTGGCTCTTCCTGCAAAATGGAAGGTACACCCGGTATTCCATGTCTCTCTAGTGAAACCATGCCACCCATCTACCAGACTTCCTGCTCATCCACCACCGATTAGGGTGCGTGGTTTTGATGAATATGAGGTGGGTGCGATCTTGGATACCAAAGTCCGAAGGGGCAGACGTCTCTATCTGGTCGATTGGAAGGGCTATGGTCCCGAAGACCGTACGTGGGAACCTGTGGGAAACATCCATGCTCCGGCCCTATTGTCTCGTTTCTGGTCTGCTCGGGGGGTGACGCCCCCTTTGAGGGAGGAAACTGTCATGTACCGGCGTGTAAGCAGTGTCAAGAAACGGATGCATAGCCCTTTAAGAACACTACAACAAGGGGCTTGGAAGTTGGCATGGCAACGCTGGCGTCCTCTCAGCGTTTCCCACGGTCGACGCTGGAAGCCGCGGAACGCTGTCATGTGACCTCACCTTTATATTCTCCGCCTACACTCCAGATCGGTGCTTCTGATTGAGAATTGGTGGCGCCTCGTATCTTGTACCTTGTATCCAGTTTTCCTTATCATCCTGGTTCTGTCCCTTTCCCTTCCCCTTCCCTCCAGCATTTCTGATTACCTCGTTGCCTCGACCCGGACCGTTTACCTGGCTTTGGATTTTGGACTGCCTTGTTCTTGTTTGCTGCCCGCATCATTCTTCGACCTCGGACCGCTCACGGATTTCCTAGCCTTCGCCCATTGGTTTTGGTTGCTCTTCGGTTATCTTCTGGATCATCAATCATCTGGACTGCATCTGGGTATTTTGAGGAACTTTGGAACTTTTCTGAACTTTGGATTGTTGACCTTGGAACTCTTGGATTATTGAACTTGGAACTTATGAACTTCCAACCTGGGGTTTCCTTGAGACGCACACTATCTAGTGTGTATTAGGCGTCCTCGTGCTGGCGGGATAGGTGGTGGAGCTTTGCTGGTATTCTGCATTGTGGACTTCGGAGTTCTTCTCTTCCTGGTTCCATCTGATTCTCCCCGGAGTAACGGTAAGCCTAGGGGTTGTTATCAGAATTGGGATCAACGTATTGCATTCTTTCTGTTGTGTTCGGGTTTGGTCAGAAGGGCGGTTGTTATATTATCTGTATTGTGTTAACTCCTCACTTACAGATCCAACGCCTGTCCTCGGCTACTCGTACCACCCTGACTTCTGCATTACAACTTTTGCGTCATCTACATTACAACTCCTGCGTCCTCTGGGTCTCATCAGGTATCCGTTCTTTCCTCTGATTGATCGCTCTGGCTGTCCATTCCTGGGGCCAGAGGGTTCCATCAGGAGGAAGAACTCTTCGGCTACACGACGTGGGCAACTGGATTCTGACACCATGTACATCCAGTTTGTCTGTGTAGCAAATTTCAATTATTGGTTGCATTCCTTTTTTCAACATTGTTTCATTGAATTTTGAACAGCTTACAAGAGTTCGCATCAAGGACATACAATTCACATGTTTGAGTGCTAATTTTTCCATGACATCAGTAGCACATCAGTTATGGCCATACAGTGCATGGATGTGCCAGATTTTTAATATTGATTGTGCTTCTTGATGTAGAACAACAACTCTAATACTTTTTAAAATGTTGGCGTATGTGAGGTCTGAAGACTGGCCCATTTTTTTCTGTTAATTCTCTGTATTGGAAATGTTGCCAAAGGTTGCCATTTCCTGTGCTGCCAACAGTTTTAAGGCATAGTTTGTGTCCTAAGGTTTTAAAAATAGGTTCACCTTTCACTGGTGTCAATTGAAGAAGATCTCTGAAAACAATAATGCGTTTTCCTCCAAAGAGCTCTTCATAGTTTGTTTTGAGTACTTCTTGTAATCTGAGGTGAATCAAAGCCAACATTAGGTTGGAGACCACGCTAACTTCATCTATTAGTAGCATTTTCATTTGTTTTAACACTCTGCGTAGTTCCATTGCAGCTTCTGTAGAAAGTTTGTAATATTCTAATTTGTTTTGGTCTTCTACTGGAAGGAGTAGTAATCGGTGTAAAGTGACACCACCTATTTTGTAGGCAGCTAAACCTGTGGGGGCAGTTACAACAGCTGACAGTGTGTTGTTTGTCAGTTGTTGAAGGAATGTGCTGGTGATTTTGATTAAGAATGTTTTGCCTGAACCAGTTTGACCACTGACGTAAAGTAGTATAGGTTTGTAATTTTGGCAGGTACATTCTTTATTTTCATGTTGTACACCATGTGCAATTTCTTTTGTTACTTCTTGAAAAATGGTACGCTGCTCATTGTTCAGTTTTGATTACAGTACAGTTAAGTCTTCTGTATCTTCTTCATAGTGACACATGGTGTTTTCTACTTCTGTCATAGCTAATTCTGCCTCATTTGCTATTGATGGCTGTCCCAGTGGGTCTTGGCTTCCTGTTACAGAAGGTTGACTACTGTCGGGAGTGTCCTTAACTAGTTGGGCCTGGAGTTCTTCTTTGTGTTGCTTTTCATTTTGCAACATTGTTTTGTACTGTGTAAAGTTTACGTCGGTTATAGTGCTTTCATTTGCTTTGAAAGCGTCTTCATAGGAGTCATAGATATCTAGTAACTCTTCTTCTTTTCTCCATGGTTTAAAAAGTTGTAGCAGGGACATGTAATATAGTTCTTTATGTTAAGGAGTTTTTAATGACAATTTGATATGATTAATTAAGCTTTGTTTGGTAAGTTTCACTAAGCTGCCTTCACAATTTGTCACTCTGTATATACCTTTGTTTTCATCTGGTTTTATATTATTTTTGTATGTGACGTTTTGGGCAATGTGGTATAGACACATGGTTTCCAAAGTGGTACTCCTGTTTGGGTAGTATGTGTCTATAAATAGTTTTTCTTGTTTCTATGCCGTTGTATGATTTGAGAACTCTTTTTCTAGATTTAGCAGGACGAAGACTTAGCCATACTATATTTTCAGATTTTCCATACAAAGCAGTGCCGGTTAAACGGTCTGCAGATTCATAGCAGCCACATTCTTAACGAGAGAGCATTTTTATGCCCAAGCTGTACAATTTCTGAGACAGTGTTTTGTCTGTTTGATAGGTCATCCAGAGGTCTTGAAGCTCTGTTTTTTCTGTTTTGGTTAAGTAGGCTGTAACATATCATACAACTGCAGTGGAATTGTCTGCAATGTACTGCACATCTATGTTTGCATTCCATAAGAGGGCAATGATTGCATTGTAATCATTGATATATTTTGCTTCTTCTGTTCTTTTTATGTAATATGTGTTCTTAGGTGATTTACCTGTAACACTATGGGCCTCATTCCGAGTACGGCGTTAACCAATGGCGCTATTAACGCCTTGGTTGACGCCGTACCCGGACCGGCAGCGCCTTGGTGGATAGCGGAATTACCGCCCCATTCCAAGGTTGGAGGGGCGGTAATTCCCCAATCCCCATTTACCCTTCCCCATTCCCATTTTTGCCCCATAGGGCATAATGGGAGTGGGGAAGGCGTTAATTATGCCACCGTAAATTACGGTGGCGTAATTAACATCAAGGTCCCTTAGCGCCATGGATTTTAACACCTGCTAAAAGCAGGTGTTAAAACCTCCATGGCGCAAAGGGAACTCGGAGTATGGCGGTAAGGGATTACCGCCACCGGTCTCGTTAGCGGTGGCCGCTATCCCTTACCGCCATACTCGGAATGAGGCCCAATGTCTTTGGAAACCAAAGCGGCATTTGGTCTAGTATTTCTCTTTGTTTTTGTATTTGTGACGACAATATTTCCCAGATTTGTGTCTTTGAAATTGTAAAATTTGTGCATGAAGGTCACTATTTGTTGCTTCTGAAGGAATTTCACAAGAATTTCACAAACATTTTTCGATAAACTGTAAAACAGTGGCATCACTGTCTTGACCAAATTTAGGAGCATCTTTAATCAATAATAGCATGCGCATATGTGGTGCTCCTCTGGCTTGCTATTCTTTTCTCCAAAAGTAGTGTTTCACTTCTCCAAAGGGAGGAACAGTTTTATTACAAATAAAGTGTAGCATAGCAATGAAGCGACGATGGAAATATCTTGAAACATTAACAGGATCTAGAGAGCAAAGTTCTCCAGGTGTTAGTATATCTATGTTTGTTTTGTTTTTGTTTGATATGCGTAGGAAATCATGTAAATCTTCCCATGCATATTCTGCACAACTTAATGTAACAAACCAAGTGGGTGGGCCAAGGTTTTTATCATACAATGTACATCTCATGACGTCGGAACCAGTACTCTTTAGTACCACGCTTGTTTGCTAACAGATTTGTAATGCTTGATTGTAAAACCTCATCTTTTTTTTGCACTTTTTGTAGTAATTGCGTAGCTGACATATTTTGAAAATGGGTACCTGATTTCAATGTGTGTGCAACTGTGTAGCATAGAGTTGCTAGTTCGCTTTCAAAGAGTAGGTGGAATATGTGTTCCACATTTTCTGTAAATCTGGGATCTTCAGAATACATTTGTAACGAGCGGTATTCTAATGCTGTTATCTGAGTGGGTCTATCATCATACCTTCCTCCTTTCCCAGTAGGAAAGAGTAGAGGAAATGCACTTGCTTCTATACTTTTTTCCCATATGCTGATTGGTGATCCTTTGGTTTGTCGCATTTGGTATGTTTCTAGTGCATCATCTATGGTGTCTTTAGAGTGTAATGGAAGAATTGTATAATGGTCTAAAATATTGGATACTGTAGCAGGATCTAGAAGTTCAAATTGACCAGTTTCTGGTGACTCTTGAATAATTTCAGTGGTTTCCCTCAGGTTTTCTTCAATATTATTGTCTTTGTAGTATTCATTATTGTCTTCTAGATATTGCAAGGCTTGTCTAACTTTATGTAAGTCTACGAGTTGTTGCCAATTTATTTTGTCTTTTATAGGTACACCATTTACTAAGACAATTAAAGATTGCTCTATTGGACCTTGCACTCCTAGAGTGTGTACATTTTCTTTCAGATCTAATGGTAAATAAACTACTTTGCCACAAATGCCTTTCACTAATTCTGAGGGAGGTAATTTTGCTGTTTTTGGTTGAAGGCGTATTATTGCTTGAAATGGATGCACTGTTTGAATTATGATGCTCTCATATAAATTGAGTTGTTGCAAGGGTTTTGGTAGTGGGAATATTTCCAAGTTATTTGTGATAGCTCGTGAAGGAATTTGGTTGTTGTCAAGTTTTGCAGTGCAGTAACTGCAGAGTATTAACGGGTAAATTATTTTGTATTTGTTTTCTGCTATAAGCTAGAGAGCTAATTCAAACAATTTGGAATCTTCATTGTCTTCTATTTTGTATGTTATGTCTACAGTTTTTGTGTTCCGTTTATACAAAGTTCTGCGGCAACACACACACACATTGGCCCTCATTACGATACTGGCGCTAAAGCATGGCGCTATTAGCACCATGGTTGGTGCCGGTATCGTAACAAGTCCGCCAATGTTCAATGGGGAATTACCACCCCATTCCAAGGTTGGCGGGGCGGTAATTCCCCATAGAACATTAGCCCTTCCCCATTCCCATTTTTGCAGCATAGGGCTCAATGGGACTGGGGAACCGTACTTACCGCAAATTGTGGTACCGTACTTACCTCGAGAGTCCCTTTGCGGGTCCCTACTTTAACGGCTGGTCTAGACCAGCCGTTCAGGTCGGGTCCCGCAAAGGGACCTCGTAGTAAGGCGCTAAGTGTTTAACGGTACCGCAGCCTTTTACGGCGCCGTTAAACACTTAGCGCCAGGGTCCTAATGAGGGCTATTGTTTGGTACTTCAGCGGATGTACTTTTACATTTTTGTATTTCTTTTTTGTATGTGTGTAGTAGAAGGTTGCCATTTGTAGAATTGTTCCTAGTCTGTTGTAAAGCTATTGCATTTTGTAAGCGGCTTTCACTTCCAAAATATTTTCTCTGGATATGCTCTATTTCTTCAAGTAGGTCTTTGGCTGTACCATGTAGAAGATTGTTTTTTAAATTGCCTAATGCTAAAGCTGGACTTTTAGCATAGTACAGTTTATGGACTAGATTTCTTATAGTTGAATGATGTGTTGATATAATTTTGATATGATGGAAGGTGCTTTTGCAATTAGGTCCCGAAATGCAGGCTAATGAATGTCCTTGTAGTCCTGTGTGTTTGCGCAATGGACAGGTATCCATATTTTGCAGAAGTTTCATTTTGAATTTGTCTTTGCCTTTTACATATTGATTGAGGAACTGGCGTAAAGATTTGAAAGATTTTTTGTCAATGTTACACATTGACATGCGCAGCCATTTGTACACTAGAAATTTTGGTTCAGTCGGATGGAGTGGTGATACTGAGTTTTCTGGGGATATTTTTGTAAGCAAAGTTTCTTGTTTCATTATGGTATTATTAAGTTTTTCATACCCTTGTCTACTGCTATTTATGGCAATTGTGTTTGTTTGCTTTTGTTTGTATGCTTCTTCGTTGAAATATGGTTCTGTGCTCATAGTGTGACTCAATTCATCTCCACAGATCTTTAAGAAGTATTTTTGTTGACATTCCATTTATTGAGAAGTCTTTTTTGTAGTTTAGTAGTTCGTTTTTTTAGTGGTTTCATTCTGTTTAACACTAAAATAAATAACTTCCTTTTGAGAAGGAGTGCACTGTCTACGAGAGCTTCTAAGATATTTTTCTATGGTAGGTTTTAAGGGTTGTCCATGATTTCTTTCCTGTTTTTATAAGATTATGAAGGACTCTGTGGCAAAAAATTTTTTGTAAAAATACTTTTTTTGGAATGGTTACTTGCCACTACATCAATATTTATAGGCGCAGTGTTAGCAGTAGTGGTAGCTGAATTCTTGTTAATCACTTTCTGTTTCGTTTTACATTTTGAAAGAGGAGGCAAAGTTTTTGTACTGGAAGCTTGTTTTATTTCGCTTAATGACTCTATTAGATCTTTTGTTTGAACTTTTTGTACAATTTTTGCTAGAGATAGATGCTTATTTTGGACACTTTTATTTTCATTTGCTCTAATTCTGTGTTGTTTTCTACGGACTTGCTTTTTGGTAGGCATTCTTTGGGGTCTGTTGAAAAAAATAAGAAGGTATGAGTTGGGCTGTTCTGCAATGTATGTGTGCTATGTGCATGAGTGTCTGAGTATGATGGTAAGGATGTATGTGGTGGTGTGTGATTGTCCATTAGGCAGCTACAACTAGTTGGGAAGGCTATTCTTGTATTTGTGTGTTACTATACTGGGGTTCAGGTGACAGCATAAAGTAAGCTAGTGGTGAGGAAAAGCACTAATACTAAATCTAATGGTATAGAATTAAAACAGTTCCTTGTTCTGCAATACTAACATTCATGGGGCTGATTTATGGAATTTGTGCACCGAAAAAACAGGGATTTGTGTGCCATTCTGCCTGCAAATCCATGTTTAACAAATGGGGATTTGTGGGCAGAATGGTGCACAAATCCCTGTTTTTCAGTGCACAAATTCCATGAATCAATCCCACAGTGTGCTTGAGTAACAGTAAGAATATTATGGTAGTATTGTACTTACTTTTTTTGTTTGGAATGAGCAGGTTTCTTCTGATTTGTTGTTTGGAATTCAGATGCTGCTGCTTTTCAGGAGAGTGGTCTTCACTACAATTGTAAAAGAAAGAAGTTAGTCATTTTGTGTGTTGATAGCACTGATGTTAATTTAGACGTTGATTTCTATGTTTTTGTAGTAGTATTGTTGTTTGATAGCTGAACATAGTGTGTGCATGCAGTTTCCTTTGACTATGTGCAGCCTTTATATTTTACTTACAATATGTTAGTTCAACATGCTTTGCAAATGAGTAGAATACTCACAGGGTAATTCATAGAATTTCGCAGAAAAGTGTCGCAAGCGGCTGGCGCAGAGTGTCCGCGTGCGATTGTCTGCGCCAGGCACGTGCGCTAAAATCGATTTCCGCGCACAGCGTATTCATGGATTTTAGGCTCCCAAACCAGCCGTGGCGCAGAGTATCGCAGCGACCCTGCAGCAGCGCCAGTAACGCCCCCAAGAACGCCCTCGCGCAAGGAAAAGCCATCAAAATCGCTAAATCATCGCAAAGGGCTGCGCTAACCCTGGACCAGTTTACAGGGCTGCCAAACAAGGAACGCAAAGCGGGTAACGTTCATATCAGGGGTACGCGGGAAGTTTTACACGCGATTAGCCAGGGTATGTGTATTACAGGGGTACACGGGAAGTTTAACACGCGATTGGCCAGGGTACGTGTATTAGAGGGGTACGCGTGAAGTTTTACACGCGATTAGCCAGGGCACGTGTATTACAGGGGTACGCGGGAATTATCACACGCGATTTGGCTGGGTAGGTGTATTACAGGGGTACACGGGAAGTTTTACACGCGATTTGGCTGGGTACGTGTATTACAGGGGTGCGCTGGAATTATCACACGCGATTTGGCCAGGTACGTGTATTACAGGGGTGCGCGGGAATTATCACACGCGATTTGGCTGGGTACGTGTATTACAGGGGTGCGTGGGAAGTTACACACGCGATTAGGCTGGGTGGGTCCTCACAGGTGTTCCCTGTACACCCTCCACGGCCCCTGCAGGCAGCCCACAAAACAGGGGACTACCCTGCACACCTGCTCATGTCCCCCTGCACCCCCACCCCCCAGCCACTAGGGGCACCCTCCACCAGGCCCCCACCCATGTCTACCACCACCCCCACCCCCCAGCCACCAGCGGCAGCCTCCACCAGGCCCCCACCCATGTCTACCACCACCCCCGCCCCCCAGCCACCAGGGGCAGCCTCCACCAGGCCCCCACCCATGTCCCCCTGCACCCCCACCCCCCAGCCACCAGGGGCAGCCTCCACCAGGCCCCCACTCATGTCTCCCTGCACCCCCATCCCCCAGCCACCAGGGGCAGCCTCCACCAGGCCCCCACTCATGTCTACCACCCCACCACCACCCCCCAGCAGTGCAGGGGCACCCTCCACCAGGCCCCCACTCATGTCTCCCAGCGTGCTACGTGTATTTCAGGGGTGCGCGGGAAGTCCCACTCGCGAATAGCCTGGGCGCGTGTATTTCAGGGGTGCGCGGGAAGTTCCACACGCGAATAGCCTGGGCGCATGCATTTCAGGGGTGCGCGGGAAGTTTTACACGCGACTTCAGCAGGGTACGTGTAATTCAGGTATGCGCGGGAATTCTCACACGCGATTTGGCTTGGTACGTGTATTACAGGGGTGCGTGGGAAGTTACACACGCGATTAGGCTGGGTGGGTCCTCACAGGTGTTCCCTGTACACCCTCCACGGCCCCTGCAGGCAGCCCACAAAACAGGGGACTACCCTGCACACCTGCTCATGTCACCCACCACCCCCACCCCCCAGCCACCAGGGGCACCCTCCACCAGGCCCCCACTCATGCCCGACTCATGTCACCCACCACCCCCACCCCCCAGCAGTGCAGGGGCACCCTCCACCAGGCCCCCACTCATGTCCCCTATCACCCCCACCCCCCAGCCACCAGGGGCACCCTCCACCAGGCCCCCACCCATGTCTACCACCACCCCCACCCCCCAGCCACCAGGGGAAGCCTCCACCAGGCCCCCACTCATGTCCCCTATCACCCCCACCCCCCAGCACTGTGGGGCACCTGCCAGCAGGCCCCAACCCATGTCACCCACCACCCCCACCCCCCAGCAGCGCAGGGGCAGCCTCCACCAGGCCCCCACTCATGTCTCCCACCACCCCACCCCCCAGCCACCAGGGGCAGCCTCCACCAGGCCCCCACTCATGTCTCCCTGCACCCCCATCCCCCAGCAGTGCAGGGGCACCCTCCACCAGGCCCCCACTCATGTCTCCCACCACCCCCAACCCCCAGCAGTGCAGGGGCAGCCCCCACCAGGCCCCCACTCATGTCCCCTATCACCCCCACCCCCCCAGTCACCAGGGGCAGCCCCCACCAGGCCCCCACTCATGTCCCCTATCACCCCCACCCCCCCAGTCACCAGGGGCAGCCCCCACCAGGCCCCCACTCATGTCCCCTATCACCCCCACCCCCCAGCAGTGCAGGGGCAGCAGGCAGTCAGGCAGCAGCAGGTGGGAGCGTGCTCGGGCTCTGGGGGGCAGTAGTTCGGCCTTCCGGGCAGGAGCGTGGTATTCCGTGTGCGTACGCGTGGCCAGCTTGGTACGGAGTGATTTTGCACGTGAAAATCCTGCACGTCAGCGTGAAAACTGAGGAAAGGCCCTCAGCGCGTAAGCGCGTCTGTGACGTGACCCGCACAGGTGTTTCCCACACAGCACGTGATGACAGAGCACACGTGGAAAGACTGCACGTCAGAGTGTAATCGCGTGTGATTGGTGGAAATGGCCCTACACGCAGAAGTGACAAAGCGTGTGATTGGTGGAAATGGCCCTACACGCAGAAGTGACAAAGCGTGTAATTGGTGGAAATGGCCCTACACGCAGAAGTGACAAAGCATGTAATAGGTGGAAATGGCCCTAGCGCGTACAAGCCGCGTAAGTGACGCTGGACGTGTGGGCCTGTATAAAAGGTACGTGTAGAACACGTTTTCCTTGTACGTGCTTTTCGTGGAGAGCGAGTGGGTGAATTCTGTACTTCTTGTCGTTTCACACGCGATTTACTTCACGGCGTTTCAAGTTCGTATTCCCTGTTACCTCTGACAGCTTTTTCTCTTTTTTCTCTTTTACTGGTTTACCTGGGCCTGTTCCCTCAAACAGTGTTCCCTTCTACTGTTGTCCTGTCTCCTCAGACAGCGGACAAATCTTCTTTTGGCGGGGGTGTTGCCAACCAAACGTGCTCCTTTTACACGCTCGTTTACCTGGCAGACGGTGAGTCACGCACGTATCTAACATCTGTGCTTGCCCCGTGTGTAGCCTACCCCTTCAGAGGTCATTCTAGGCTGCGTGTGACACGCATACGTTCATTCTTGTGTTTCTGGGTGCCACAGCGTAGTGCAGGTTTTTCTTTCTGCACACGTGGTCTAGGAGGGGTTGCGTGCACGTCATCTCCCTTTTTTGGGCCTCCTGTGCGTTGCGTGACCCGTCATCTTTCCCCAGGGGTTACATTCAGCCTTGCTAGAGCACTAGGGTACAATTACCATCTGGTACCCAACCCCTTTGACCCCCAATTGCCCAGGACAATAGTCTACATCCACTCCCATACGCACATTAACATCAGTGCCATGGCTGGGAGGCGATGATTCCGTAAGGGTGGCAAAGGTGGAAGAGCCACAAGTGGTGGCCGTGGTGGATCCGGTAGGGGACGTGGTCGTAACTTGCAGGGTGAACCTGTCCCCCCATGTGTGGAGGACCAGTCACGGGCACCCATAATCCCCCCCCTCCCCCCCTCCCATTGAGGCTGATGTGGCTGACACCATCCATGCTCAGCCCTTGTTGGACCAGCCCATTGTGGCACCAGACCTGGCTGACTCCATGGCTGACTTCCAGGTCAGCAGGGCTACGACACGTGCGCTGGTGCACGTTGATGCCATCATGCCACGTGGATCTGGGGCAGCAAGGTCATCTGCTGCACCAAGGAGGCAGGGCGGAGAGGCTGCAGGGGCAGCTGTGGCTCCATCCACCCCAGCCCTCACACACCCAGCCAGGACAGTGTCGGTCCTAGTCCATGCTGCTGACATTCCCCCTGACACCATCACACTAGAGCCAATGCCTGCACCAACTCCCATGCTGAGTGTGCAATCCCACACTCCTGATACAGAGTCCACCAGGGCTCCTGCCCCTAGTGTCCAGAGCGGCGCAGGACACTCAGGATCACCACCACCTTCCAAGCGGAAGAGGAAGAGTGCTCGTCCGGCACAGGCTGATGCCCCAGACACGGCTACACAGTCCGGCCCGTCCAGGAAGCCCAGCTTCACGGATGACGAACTGAATGCACTTGTCGAGTATGTGTCCGGACATGACAACGAGATGGTCATTGTTGCAGGATCCAAGACCACACCTGCACAACGCCAGGCACACTGGCAGACCGTTGCGGACATCGTAAGTGCCCTTGGAATCGTGAGGCGCACAGCCAATGATTGCTATAAGCGCTGGAATGACCTAAAGCGCAGGGCAAAGAGTAAGCTGGCCTCAAGTCATGCCGCAACTCTAGTGACTGGAGGTGGGTCTCCAGTAGTAGACATGGAACTCACTCCACATGAGTCAGTCGCTGGGACCTACGTCACGGAGGAACAGATCCAAGGCGTGGGAGATCTGGCTGATTACGAGGCATTGTCCGGTGAGTGCACATGCATGTGTGTGTCATCCATGTGCATGGTGTGTGTGTGAGGGCTTCTGTTCGGGTGCCAGGTGAGAGTGTGTGCGCCTGAGTCGTATGGGTCAGCCATGTGCTTCATGCAATCCTTCCTGCGCAGCTGCATTTGGCCATAGCAGTATCCCTTCTGCCAACAGTAGACATCTAGCCCAACTGCACGCCAGTTGCCCTTGAAGTGTCACCTTGCCACAACATATTTGCTTCTTTTTCACTGTTCATTCAGTCAGTTTGTTTGCATTCCACCACTTTCACTAGGCATGTCGCTGTCCACTAGTCACATGTCTGACATGGGTATGGTAAAGTGGAGTGACTTTGTTACCTGGATATCATTTGTACACACATGTCCCTGTGCAATTGGACCATTTCAGACTGGCAGCTCCAGGTGAAAAATCTGACCTGTTAGAATTAGAAAAGCAATTACATGCGGGAACTGGACTGAATGAATAGGTGCTGCCCTCCTCTCCATCTTCACTCAATAGCAATGGTACATGCCATCTGTGTGATGGCATGTGTGTTTCACCTGCCAATCACACGCCAATGTGTGATGCCACTGCCAGGCAGCATGCAGAAAATGTGTTCATCTTCCATCTTGGTGTCATCAGTGTGTGCCATTTGCCTGCACTTCATACGCAGTGAGGGTGCATGCATGGGAGGGTTTTAGTCATGTGGGACATGTGTCAATCAAGTACTGGTTCTCTTGCTTCTCAGCCCTCAATGTGTGCCATGGTGCTAATGCCTGTTTCCATTTCTTTGTTTTCATGTCTTTGCAGGGGAAGACGCACCTGATACTGCTGGGGTTGTGGAGATGGTGCAGACCCAGGAGGGGTCCGAGGGCCGACCAACCACCAGTGAGGGACGTGGTGTGGTGGTGGGGGAGAACCCACAAGTGCTGCAGGTCGTGCTCTCAAGGGGTGTCTCTGGCTGCACCTCCCCCGAGCTGTACTCAGGTGTTGATTCGGATGAGACCTACGTGCCGTCGCAGGTGAGTGTTCCAGGGAGGGATTCTGTTCTGTCTCACCCACCTGCACCAGGGTCAGAACCCTCCATGGGGATGTCAGTGTTGGCAGCTACGCCTTCGGTGGTTACGGATGCAGGGTCACACTCCGCGACATCTGATCCTGTTCCTGGGCCAGCAGATCAGAGGGGGAATGCAGTCCTGTAGCCTCAGGCAGTGCCGGCACAGCAAGGCGCAGTTCGCCTTGCCCCAGACAGGTGTGGTGCCCGCCGACGTGGTGGCCGTACGCCACCCGGCAATACCGCATGGGAGCAATCCATTTACGGTATGGCAACCCAACAGGCTGCATCATCCGAGATGATGGCTCAGGCCATGGATAGGGTGGCCACTTCCATTGTCCCCCCAGAAAGGCTGATGGAGCGACTAGAGCAGGCAACCGACTCCATCTGCCAGTCACACAGGGAGGACATGTTGGGGTCCAACAGGGACAGGCGGGCGGCACTGGCGACTCTGCAGGAGGCCATCTCCATTGAGTCCCAGGGCCACAGGGAAGCCCTGAGGCAGGAGCTCCTTCACCTCAGGACGACTCTTGTTGAGCTTGAGACTTCAACACACCAAAGGACAGAACAGCAGCTGGAGCGTCTCACCCGTACGCTCTCAGCTGAGATGCAGGCAACGAGGGCGGAGGTCCGGGCATCCCGTGAGTTGTTGCATGGGGACCTCCGCACACTCATCCTCCAGAACCAGACCTACCACACCCGCATGCTTGCAGCCATGGAGGAGCAGACTAGGGCCTTGCGTGGGCTGCCTCCCATAGTGCAACCACCTCCGGATGCAGCTGCACAGGGTGATAATAGCGACAGCAGTGATACTCCCACAATAGGGTAGCCGTGTGGGCCATGAGCCCATGGAGGTGTTTTATCTTCCCAGGATCCACGCAGGTGGGTTCTGGTGTGCATCCTGTCCTCGGACCTCCTGGGTGGCCTCCCCAACCCCCCCGGGCCCATCAATGGCCATTTTTGATTGTTTCTTATTTTTATTTTTATTTTGATTTCTTTTATTCCCAATTTTTTTGGGACGATCTGTTGGCTTCCGTGGTTCCTGTGGGCATACGCTGCATTGTGGCTGGGCACATGCAGGCTTGTAATGTATTTGGTTCAGATGCTTGGGTTTGAGTCACACACACCCCTCCTGCTTCCCGTTTCCATGGGCTTGCAAAGGGTGTGCCCAAGTGACAGTGAATTACACAGTGACGTTGGACTCCCATGAGCTGTGTGGGCAGTCTGTAGTCAATACTGTGTATACATTCCTAGTGCATATTGCTGTTGTGTTGTACACTGCATGTTGCATTGATGTGTAACTCTTCTTCTGTGTCTACCTCCCAATTTGCAGGTCCCTTCCTCATGTCCACACAAGGACCTCTAGTCTGGAGATGGGGTCCATGTTGGCAGCAGTGCACCTACAACTCTACATGGCGACAACACTGCACAGTTGGTAGTGGTGGGAGTGCAGGCATTTCCAGGTGGTGAGACTACTAATATGTAACATTTGTGATGTCATGTTAATGGTACTACGTGCTCAAGTATGTTGTTGGTCTGGCATTGCTGTGAGCATTTCAGGTGTTGCAGGTTTCTAATAGTGCCACTGTACATAGTGAGACTGATGTCATGTTGTGGGGATTACTTTGTTTACCTGCAATTAGCATTACATGGCACGGTGTGTCGTGTGGCGGTGCTGGGGTTGGGTTGGCTGACATGGCACTGTCCTCTTGTTGCATTTTGCAAGTGGGTATTCATTTTAGCTGCTTCAATGTGTAACTTCACAAAACTGCATTGGTGGTGTCTGTGTGGGTAGGGATGCACACATTGTGACACTTCCAGGTGAACAATCTCAGGCTGACATGGTATTCCCGGTTCATTCTCCAGACATTCAGGATCAGTGTCAGGTTGAGTCATCATTGATAGTCAGATGGAATGTGCCAGGGCAGTGTGCACTCCACAGGGGTGTGATTTCTATGTGAAGTAATTAGCCACTAGCTGTGTACGGGCTGCCTCCCCCCGTGCCCTTTCCCCTCCCATGCGCAGCGGCTGTGCATGTGGTTGGGGATGTGGGGCCACCACCATGTCCACGGCCAGGCCCCGGCCTGTTGCAACGTTGTGCAGGACACATGCTGCCACTATGATCCTGCACACTACTGGGGGAGCGTATAACAGCTGCCCGCCAGAACGGTCAAGGGAGCGAAAGCGTGACTTTAGCACTCCGAATGTGCGCTCCACTATGCCCCTGGTTGTAATGTGGACTGTGTTATATCTTACCTGGGGTGGCGTGGTGGGGTTCCGAATTGGCGTCATCATGTGGGGGCTGAGAGGGTAGGCACTGTCCCCTGTGGAGGTGGTGATTGGTATCATTGGTGGGGTTGTGACCTTGCTCAGTATCCGACATGCATGCATGTGCAGTGGCATACAGACTCACCAAGCAGCCATGTATCGCCATGCCGCCCAGCTTCTAGGTCCCGGCTTAGGGTGGACATTCGGTAAATGAAGCTGTTGTGGGTGGAGCCGGGATAGTTGGCATATACTGAGGTGATGATTCCCTTGGCATTACATGCTACCTGCACGTTGATGGAATGCCAGTGCTTGCGGTTCCTATAGATGTGCTCAGATGCCCTGGGGGGACGTAGAGCCACATGGGTGCAGTCGATGGCACCTAGCACTTTGGGGAATCGTGCCACAGCGTAAAAATCCAGGGCGGCAGCATGCCTTTCTGCAGGTGTTCTGGGCAGGTATATGTGTCTGCGGACTGATGGGCGTGCAGTGATGATGTTCAAGACCTGGTGTAGGCAGCGTGACTGGGTGGCCTGTGACACCCCACCCACTATGGCACTTGTCCGCTGAAATGATCCAGTGGCTAAGAAGTGCAGTACATTGAGGACCTTCTCCAGGGGGCTGAGTGCTTGGGAGCACAGGGTGGGTGATGTGAGGTCATCCTCCCACTCACTCACCAGGTCCAGTATAATGTGTGGTTGAAACCTGTACCTCCCATACACCTGGTCATCAGGCATCCCGAAAAGGCTGGTTCTGGGTGTGAATATTCTGGCCCTGACTATCCTCCTCCTCCTCCTTTGGTAGCCCACTGCCACTGCTGCTAGGAACGGTATGTTCATCCTGGCGTCTGAGCTTGTTATTGTTAAAGTCCGCAAATGTATGCTTTGCGCGTGTTCTAGGCGAGCGTGTGACCCGCGCACCCCTGGAATCCAGTTCCCAGTCCAATAGCGTGTGGAAATTCACACGCACCACGGGATACAGCGTGTGACCCGCGCACCCCTGGAATCCAGTTCCCAGTCCAATAGCGTGTGGAAATTCACACGCACCACGGGATACAGCGTGTGACCCGCGCACCCCTGGAATCCAGTTCCCAGTCCAATAGCGTGTGGAAATTCACACGCACCACGGGATACAGCGTGTGACCCGCGCACCCCTGGAATCCAGTTCCCAGTCCAATAGCGTGTGGAAATTCACACGCACCACGGGATACAGGTTCGCTGACGCACTTGTAAGTGCCCGCGCACCCATTAAATACACGTACATAGGCCAATCGCGTGTACGCGCACTTTTGTCCAATTGCACGCGATGACACTCTGACGTGCAGTATCTCCACGTGTGCCCCGTCATCACGTGCTGAGTGGGGAACACCCGTGCGGGTCACGTCACAGACGCGCTTACGCGCTGAGGGACTCTGGTCCAATAGAATCGCGTATGCGTGCTGACGCGCTTACGCGCTAAGGGCCTTTCCTCGGATTTCACGCTGACGTGCAGGATTTTCACGTGCCAAATCACTCCGTATCAAGCTGGCCACGCGAAAACACACGGAAGACCACGCTCCTGCCCAGAAGGCCGAGTTACTGCCCCCCAGCGCCCCGAGCAGCCTCCCACGTGCCATCTGCTGCTGCCTGCCTGCCTGCCTGCTGCCACCGTGTCCTGCCATTTGGTGCCTGCACATCAGCCATCTGCAGGGGTCCAGTTGCTGTGTCCACCCCTGCTGGAACTGAAGACTCCCGACTGGGATTACATCGCTCCACAGCCCAGCCCCAGGACCCAGTTGCCCACCCACACCTGCCTCTGGGGTTGCCATGTCGGGCACTTCCACATCTGGCACCAGTGGCAACCCCAGGCCAGAGGGGCAGAGGGGCACCAGCTTCACTGTCACCGAAGTTGGTGTCCTGGTGGAGCATGTCCTGGGGCAGTATGATGCCCTCTTTGGATTGTCCCGCGCCAGCAAGGAAGGACGGCAGAGGATCTGGGCCGACTGTGTGGTTGCCATCAACGCGGAGGGGGTGGCAACCCGCAACGTCCTGAAGATCAAGAAGCGCTGGGAGGACTTGAGGTCCAGGACCCTTGTGAAGGCCCGGCGCCTCCTGGAGGGGGGCCGGGGCCGCATGAGTTCCATCCAGATGAGGGTCCTGGAAAGCGTACGCCCAGCGCTCCACGCCCAGATCCTTGAGAGGGAGGCCCGTCTGGAGTTGAGCGGTAAGTGTCCATGTGTGAGACAGGGCATGTTGCGGTGTGCTGGTTCTATGATACTTGCCTGTATGTGTGCCATAGGCCATGTATGCATGTATGTGTGCAGGGACATCATGGTAATGCATGTGCGACCAGTGATGTGTGATGCACATGGTTGTTGCATGTGTTGAAATGGCGCATGGGGAGCCCTATGCAGATTTTGGACATGAGAGCATGCCAGTCTCTGTACCTGGACATGGGTGGGGGTGAGGGATGGGTGCTGATGCCAGGTACATATATGGTAGCCATGTCTGTGTGCCTCACCTGCGTGTCTGTGACTTGTGCATGCCATGGATGCATGACACATGTGTGTGACAATGCACAGATTCAGTAAAGCAGCCAAATTACCCTTGTATCCGCTGTGTTTGGTGTGTTTGGGGCCAGATGGATGTGACTGAGGTGAAGTGTGTGCATGTGATAGGCATGAGCCATGATGCATGTGAGTTACATATCATTGAATGTTTCAAGAGTCCATTGGACATGCATGGAAATGTCCATGGCATGCACCATGCCTGTTACTGTGTGTGTTTTGCCTGGACTGACCCATGTGTTGTGGAGGGACATGATGGAAGTGTACTTTGACAGTGGTGCTCATCTGCTATTGCTTCCTGTCTAGGGGACCATTGTACAGTGCCCTGATGCTTGTGTTCTTTGTCTCCCTCTACGCAGCGGCTAGTGAAGAAGAGGGCGGAGACGGCGCTGTGGAGCAAGGCGGCGGGGATGCCCCCACGGCTGCAGCGGAAGGGGTGGGTGAGCCCCCACAGGGGCCTGCTACGGTGGGAGACGGTGAGGAGCCATCCAAGTTGGTGGTTTGCACAGAGGAGGAGGAGGCCGCCACTGGGGCACACATGGGGCCTGGTGGGGGCATCCCTGCTGGTGCAGGTGGTGCAGTCCAGGGCCAGGGGCAGGAGGCAGCACAGGTCACCGTGGAGGGGCCTGTGCATGTCGCTGTCCCTGACCCTGTGAGTGCACCACCATGCACCAGCAGGGATGCCCCGTCCCAGGTCTGTCCGCAGGTAGAGGGGATGTCCATGTCACCTGACTCCCCTCCACCTGCGGACGTAGGAACCCCTGGCCGTGCGGAGAAGGTCCTGATTGGGGTCGCGATGCGCACGGCTGTGATTCGTGATGCCGTGCGTGCTTCCCGGGAGGAGCACGCACGTCATCACGAAGTGCACCGTGCCGACGTGGCCCAATTGGGATCGCCATGTTCGGGGGTTTCCTGCATGTGTTGGCCAATGTGGCGGCCCTCTCCTCCTCTGTGCAGGCTATCCACCAGTCGTTCTCCTTGCCGTCTTCCAGCCCAGATGCCACCAGGGCCCCCTGTGGACCTGCCCCGACCAATGCAGCCAGCTCGGTGGGGATCCCATCCCTGCCACAGTCGGGAGTCAGAGATCCAGCAGGGGTGGACACCACAGCAACTGGACCCCAGCAGATGGAGGATGTGACGGCATCATCGGGCAGGGCACGTGCACGACGGCGTCGGTGGTTTCCATCAGCCTGGATGCCGTCGTGCTGGCACAGGCAGTTGCGTCGGAGGCAGCAGCAGGCTCAACGTGGGAGGCATCATGGCTCGGGGCCATCAACATCAGGGGTGCAGGCATCGGCCGGAGGGCAGGAGAACCCTGGAATGGGAGTGGCTTCCGTGTCGGAGCAGTTGTGCCAGCGGATAGGTGCGGAGCGGCAGCGGGCAGAGGAGGAACGGCTCACGATGGTCAGGGCGGAGGACTCCATGCGGAGGGCGCTGAGGCGGGCTGAGTGCCTCGAGGGTCTTCGCAGGGAGTTTGAGCTTGACACTGCGTTATCCCTGCGGGACCTCGGGGCCAGGGAACATGCCCGCCTCCAAGCCATTGACCAGGAGTTCGATGATGCCCTGGCCCATGACAACAACCAGTGAGCCGTCCGAATAGCCCGCTGCCTTTGTATATAGTTGTATAGTTAGGGTTAGGTTTCCTTTGTTTTTTTGATATTTTTTTGGTTGCGATTGGACAATGCACCACTTTTTTGTATATAGTTCAGTTTTTAGTTAGTAGTCATAGTTAGGTTTAATTTGGTTGGGCTCATGGACCCAGGATGATCTTCTTCATGGTTCTTCATTGGCTTATTTTAATTTTTCAGATTATTTTCTTGGACATTCATCTTGTTTTGTTTGATTTGCTTTGTGTTTTTTCTTATTTCATTTCCATTCTACTTGCTGTTCAATACATTTATTTTTTGATTCTTCAATGTGTCGTATCATCTCATTGCTTTCAGGCATGTCATGTTGGGTGTTTTGTCATTCACTTGCAGCCATTGTGTGTGACAGACATGTGTTCAATTGCATTATTTAAATTGGGGGTGTAACATGTAATTGCCTTTGATATGTGGGTGGGTGTGATAGTTGGTTGGGCCTTTTGGCAGGGGAGGATGGGCATTACGGACATGATTGGGGAATGTTGGGACCCAGGTGCAGGGGGGCATGGATTGGACATGGGTGGGGGCCTGCTGGCAGGTGCCCCACAGTGCTGGGGGTGTGGGGGTGGTGGGTGACATGAGTGGGGGCCTGGTGGAGGGTGCCCCTGGTGGCTGGGGTGTGGGGGTGGTGGGAGACATGAGTGGGGGCCTGGTGGAGGGTGCCCCTGGTGGCTGGGGGGTGGGGGTGGTGGGTGACATGAGTGGGGGCCTGGTGGAGGCTGCCCCTGTTGGCTGGGGGGTGGGGGTGGTGGGTGACATGAGTGGGGGCCTGGTGGAGGGTGCCCCTGGTGGCTGGGGTGTGGGGGTGGTGGGTGACATGAGTGGGGGCCTGGTGGAGGGTGCCCCTGGTGGCTGGGGGGTGGGGGTGGTGGGTGACATGAGTGGGGGCCTGGTGGAGGGTGCCCCTGGTGGCTGGGGGGTGGGGGTGGTGGGAGACATGAGTGGGGGCCTGGTGGAGGGTGCCCCTGGTGGCTGGGGTGTGGGGGTGGTGGGAGACATGAGTGGGGGCCTGGTGGAGGGTGACCCTGCACTGCTGGGGTGTGGGGGTGATGGGAGACATGAGTGGGGGCCTGGTGGAGGGTGCCCCTGGTGGCTGGGGGGTGGGGGTGGTGGGAGACATGAGTGGGGGCCTGGTGGAGGGTGACCCTGGTGGCTGGGGGGTGGGGGTGGTGGGAGACATGAGTTGGACATGGGTGGGGGCCTGCTGGCAGGTGCCCCACAGTGCTGGGGGGTGGGGGTGGTGGGGGACATGAGTTGGTGTTCATTAGTTCAAGGAGACATGTGCCTTTGCTGGGGGGCATGCCCATGGTGGGTGGGCTGCCTGCGGGACATGACCAGGGATGCAGGGTAGTCCCCTGTGGTGTGGGCTGCCTGCAGGGGCCGTGTAGGGTGTACAGGGTACACCTGGGAGGACCCACACTGTCAAATCACATGTGGAACTTCCCGCGCACCCCTGAAATACACGCGCCCAGGCTATTCGCGTGTGGAACTTCCCGCGCACCCCTGAAATACACGCGCCCAGGCTATTCGCGTGTGGAACTTCCCGCGCACCCCTGAAATACACGCGCCCCCAGGCTATTCGCGTGTGGAACTTCCCGCGCACCCCTGAAATACACGCGCCCAGGCTATTCGCGTGTGGAACTTCCCGCGCACCCCTGAAATACACGCGCCCAGGCTATTCGCGTGTGGAACTTCCCGCGCACCCCTGAAATACACGCGCCCCCAGGCTATTCGCGTGTGGAACTTCCCGCGCACCCCTGAAATACACGCGCCCAGGCTATTCGCGTGTGGAACTTCCCGCGCACCCCTGTAATACACGCGCCCAGGCTATTCGCGTGTGGAACTTCCCGCGCACCCCTGAAATACACGCGCCCAGGATATTCGCGTGTGGAACTTCCCGCGCACCCCTGAAATACACGCGCCCCCAGGCTATTCGCGTGTGGAACTTCCCGCGCACCCCTGAAATACACGCGCCCAGGCTATTCGCGTGTGGAACTTCCCGCGCATCCCTGGAATACACGCGCCCCCAGGCTATTCGCGTGTTGAACTTCCCGCGCACCCCTGAAATACCCGCGCCCAGGCTATTCGCGTGTGGAACTTCCCGCGCACCCCTGAAATACACGCGCCCAGGCTATTCGCGTGTGGAACTTCCCGCGCACCCCTGAAATACACGCGCCCAGGCTATTCGCGTGTGGAACTTCACGCGCACCCCTGGAATACACGCGCCCCCAGGCTATTCGCGTGTGGAACTTTCCGCGCACCCCTGAAATACCCGCGCCCAGGCTATTCGCGTGTGGAACTTCATGCGCACCCCTGGAATACACGTAGCCCGCTACCCCAGGCCCGATCGCGTGAGGAACTTCACGCGAACCCCTGTAACCCTTGTAATACACGTAGCCTGCTACCCCAGGCCCGATCGCGTGAGGAACTTCACGTGAACCCCTGTAATACACGTAGCCCGCTCCCCCAGGCCCGATCGCGTGTGAAACTTCACGCGAACCCCTGAAATACACGTAGCACGCTCCCCCAGGCCCGATCGCGTGAGGAACTTCACGCGAACCCCTGTAATACACGTAGCCCGCTCCCCCAGACCCGATCGCGTGAGGAACTTCACGCGAACCCCTGTAATACACGTAGCCCGCTACCCCAGGCCCGATCGCGTGAGGAACTTCACGCGAACCCCTGTAATACACGTAGCCTGCTCCCCCAGGCCCGATCGCGTGTGAAACTTCACGCGAACCCCTGAAATACACGTAGCACGCTCCCCCAGGCCCGATCGCGTGAGGAACTTCACGCAAACCCCTGTAATACACGTAGCCCGCTCCCCCAGACCCGATCGCGTGTGAAACTTCACGCGAACCCCTGTAATACACGTAGCCCGCTCCCCCAGGCCCGATCGCGTGAATAACTTCACGCGAACCCCTGTGATGCACGTACCCTGCTGAAATCGCGTGTTAGACTTCCCGCGCACCCCGGTATACACGCACACGTATTTTTTGTCAGCGGGTGTCCGTGTTTGTGGGTACCCCTTTGCACGTCATTTTTCCTGGAGGGCCACAGTATGGGACATTCATCATGGCAGTATATAGGTGCTATTTGTTGGCGCACCTTTTGGTGCACATTTCTTACAGCCGCAGAGATGCTACCGCCTGCTTTCTTGTGGCGGTCGTGTTTGTGCCTGTGCGCTGGTTTGAGCGTGCGCTTTTTTGCCCTATTCTATTCCATGAATACGTGTTGTAGGCGAGCGTGTGGGCGTTCCGCGCACTTGTGCCCTGTACTTCCCCCGTGACGCCCACGTTTTGGCAAGTTGTTCCCCATTCCGAGTGTTACGCCCGTGTTCCGCCTACTTTTGTTGCGTGCGCCGCGCTATGTGCGAATTTCGCTGTGGCCTGTGCGATTTTCGCTGTGACCTGGCGCACGCTGTTAGATGGCCTGTGCGCCAACGTGCGCCGCGCACTTTTTTATCGCACATCCGCTGGTTTTCTCGCGCACGGCCTTCCATGAATCGACGTGCGCTGCCTTTCGTGCGATTTTCGCAATTGCACTGCGATTTTCGCTATTCCACTGCGATTCGCACGTTTTTGCCCACTTGCGCCGCGCTAATTATTCCATGAATCGGCCTGTATGTGTATGAAACTCACTTGGTTTCTTAAGGTTGTGTTATTGGATGTTAGGAGATAGAAGAAATAATGATATACTTATTTCACAATTTTTATAAGGTAAATGGCAGAAACTGTATAGAAAATCATGGAATGTATGCATTTGTGAAGGTGTGGGTAATAAAGAAGAAGGATGTGATGTACAGGCAGTGGTGTTATTTCAGCTGGGAGCTTTTCAATGATAGTGTCTATCTGTGTGAATGTATAAAGATCCATGAACATATCCTGGCTGTGTGTAATGTTATAATACACTAATATGTGTTTTTCTACAATTACACTTTTATTTCTCCCATCTTTTAATATTGTTATTTTTTAGATAGCTGTGTGTGTAAAAAAAGAATTTAGATAGTAGAGAGGTTTGGAAGTGACAGTTGATTATAGCAGATGGGAAAAATAATAGTAAGTTTGTTTTATAGGTTATACAGGTTAAGAGACAGTTACTCTGTTCATATGCTTTTATAAGAGTTGTACATGTACTCTGCATAATATATGCATACCTGTAGTTTGTATTCATGCATCTGGATATGCATGTAGCTGCAAATAGAAATCTTGGAAATGTGTACACTAGTTTTTGTAGTAGGTGCTTTCCAATGATATGAGACTTGTACTCAGAGTGATCAACAGTACATTTGCAGTGCTGAACTATCATGATGGAGTTAGATGTAGAGGTCTTGGATGTGATTGGTGGATGGTTGTGTGACTGCTTAGCTGTATCCAATCAGGGAATGGCACAGAGAGTGAAGTGGAAAGGGTAGAAGGGCTGTCTAAAAGTTACGTGCTCCGCGGCCACCTCAGCTGTCGCGGACAGGTTGAGCCACATCCAGGGTTTTTCAGCAAATCCAGCGTGGAAAGGGGACTGTAGGGATTAACCAATCAGGTGTTGAGGTTGTGGATTTGTGTTGAAAGAGGCTGTGTGTAGTGAAGATGGCAGAGGGGGAGAAAGGCAGGGTGTTGGTGGTTGGAGATATGTTTGTGCATGGTTTGGAGCAGTGTTCTCAATGCAGGCAAGTGGCAGACAAGTTTGATGTTAAAGGAGTGGAGGTGGTGTGGAGCACTGTGTCTGATTGCAATGTACAGGGAATTGTACGAGTTTGTGAAGATATGGGCAGGATGAACAGTCCCCATGTGGTAGTTTTGCACTGTGGTGCTTTGCATTTGGGCTATGTCAGTGCCCCTACTGTTGGCAGATTTGGAACCCTTGGTTCAAGCAGTAATGAACGTCCTTCCAAATGCCAAAGTTATTTTTTCTGGATTTGTATCTAGGACAATATGGGACAATAGTTCTGTTTTTTGTCCTCAGCAAAACATTGCTACATGTGCAATCAACCGATGGATGTTTGCTTTCATGCTTAGAGCTGGTATGTTCTTCTGTAATAATGAGAATATTGATTCCAGTAATGCTGTTTATTTTAAAGAAGATGGCATTTCTTTATCTTTTATGGGAAATACCATGCTGTTTTGGAATGTAAGGGTTACTTTGGAGAAGCTTATGTAAAGGTTTTAGGAGTAAAGTAAGAAAAAAAAAGAAAAAAAATACAAAATAACAGGTGCCTGTCAAGCATCTGCAAAAAAAACAAAAAACAGCTCTTTTCAGAGCCAACCTCAAAGTGGAAATGGGGCACACTATTTAAATTTAAATTCATTACGCTCAGATTTTCTATATGTCCGCGGATATAGCGGTAGTCTGCGGACAACGCGTATTACATACAGGGATTTTGGGGTGGAGAGGCAGGCAAATGAGAAAGAGTAGATCAAGGGATTGGTCAATTAAGTTTACTGGGTGTGTTGTGTAAGGAGAGAGTTTGTCTGAAAGTCTTTTCCTGAGAGAAGAACAGATAGCTATGGCTGTGTGTTTTAGAAAACATATTATCTAGATTTTGGGAGACTCATGGATACATTGGTTGGAGGTGCATGCAGAACGCTGTGGAGTAGCTGCAGATCTTGGATTCCCTCATGTGGAAGTGCACTGGCATGGAGTGCGTGGAATTAATTGGCTGGACTTGGTACCTCTCTGTGCTACTTTGGAGACACAGCATCATCCAGACATAATTATAATTCATTGTGGAGTGAACAGTTTAGTACATGTGTCTGGAATTCCTTTGCAATTTGCAATGAAGGAAGGACTTGGGAAGGTCATGGACATGTTTCCAAATTCCCAAGTAATTTTTTCTCGTATTGCGCAGAGACAAATGTGGCTGTGTTCTTCTTCATTTGGTCCACAAAAGGGGAAAGCTTGGCGCAATGTCAATAAGGCTGTTTGTGCCTTTTTAAGAGATGTGGCATGTCCTCTTTTCACAATGAAAATATTGTGTTTCGTAGCACAAACATTTTTCGCAGAGATGGAGTCCATCTTACTTATGCTGGCAATCAGATTTTTCTGAGAAATGTGCAAAATCATTGCGACCTTTTTTGGAATTACAGCAATCTATTTTGCAGTAGATGTTGACCATTTGAAGTTTTTCAAACACAAAAAACACCACCAAAAGGCCCTTTTCAGAGCTACCACTTCCTCCCAGAGAAAAGTGCAATGGTTTTGAATGGGCAGCACCCCAAAATGTTATATGTCCGCGAACTGTCCGCTGACTTCTAAAAAATGCAAAGGGCCCTGATCCATTTATTTGCCACTTCTATTTTTAAACTGTGAATGGCGCTCTGAAAAGAGCCTTTTTTTTGGTTTTTGTTGTTTTATTTTTTTTAGTTTTTTTTAACATGACACACAAGGAAAGGAGGGGAAAGGAGGGTAAGGAAGGGACACCAACCACAGGGATAAGAAAAGGCAGGTGGAGAGAGGAAGATGTAGGGTGAGCCTTACTTAGGTAGGTAGCAGACCTTCTCATGCTTCGTGACCGTAGTCTTGAAAGCACTCTGAAGATTCTCCCCGCTGCAGAGTACTGCGTCTCAGTACATACACAATATTGTGACCCTCGAAAAGTAAGGGTCAACAGCATCATGAATGGCCTGTGAGGCAGCTGGAGGGATGCGCTATTCTACAGGAGTGTCTCTTGTGGTGACAGGAGCAGAAACGGAGGATGTTGTAGAGGAACTCAACCTACTACGTTTATCACAAGGTACAACCTTTCTGAATAGCCCCACCGTGGAACGACCTTTCGGAGTCACTTCATTGATGTCATACCAAAGCTGTACGATCCAGGCCTCCCACGACTCAGCACCATGTGGCACTGATTGCAGGTGACCTTATTTGCACGTGCTTTTGGCGCTCCACCAAGAGTGGTAAACAACCGCTACACCCAAGACTCACGGCTAGTGCTGGTAGTAGGGACTTCCACTACCTCATCGTCTTCATGCTCCTCCTCTACATCCTCACGCCTGTTCCCCTCTGCAGGCCCTTGGGGAGGCAGCAGTGGAGGAGGGGTGTGGGTGGTGCTAAGGCAGAAGTAGCACCAGCTGGAGCAGCAGCAAGCATGGATGCCATCAGGTTAGAAGATGGAAAAGCAGCAAGAGCAGCAAAAGCCGAAAAAGCAAGTCAATCTGCAGTAGTAGAAAGACAGAATGAGGATGAGCTCTGGAGTGTGGCCTTTTATAGGGGTGCTGGTGTTTGCTTCGCGGACAGCCGTGCTGTCCGTGGACAGATCAAACACCCCAAAAAGGCTCAAAAAGTTCAAAAAAGTATGTAGAACGCCAGGCACATTGTCTGGGACATGTGCAATGGTGCATTTTTACTGTAAAATACTTTGGATTGCCCAAAAAAGTACTTTTAAAATGTTCAGCGACCCAGACAGTGTCCGCAAATCAGGACACACGCTCAACGTGGGTGCGGTCACATGATGACATCGCAAACACGTCCGGGAATGGGACGGGTGTCCGCAGGACACCAAATGTGCAGGAACAGTCGTGCGCACGCGTGCAGGTGTTCTACGGACAGTGTTCAGGTCCTCAAACTAATTAAAAGTGCGACACACATGCAACAGACAGTTACTGACAGGTACGATGTTCGTAGGACCCATAGGTGTGGTGCGCATGTGCGTAGATGTTCTACGGACAGTACAGACACTCCCATTATAATCATGAACAGTACGGACAGGTATAGTGTCCTTAGGACACCTCCATTTTGGTTAATTGCGGACATTCCGAACACGAGTGTGTTCTAAGAACAGTTCCATCTTGCTTGCGGACAGTATGAACAGGTATAATGTCCTTAGGACACCTCCGTTTTGGTTAATTGCGGACATTCCCGACACCGAATGTGTTCTAAGAACAGTTCAATCTTGCTTGCGGACAGTACGGACAGGTATAGTGTCCTTAGGACACCTCCATTTTGGGTAATTGCGGACATTTGGGACACAGAGTGTGTTCTAAGAACAGTTCCATCTTGCTTGCGGACAGTACGGACAGGTATAGTGTCCTCAGGACACCACCATTTAGGTTAATTGTGGACATTCCGGACCCTGAGTGCGTTCTAAAAACAGTTCCATCTTGCTTGTGGACAGTACGGACAGGTATAGTATCCATTTTAGTTAATTGCGGACATTCCAGACACCCGCGCTGCCGTGGACACCCTAACTGCCTTTTTAAAAAAAATAAGACACAAAGGACTGAATTAAAACACACATAATATTTTTTTTATTATATAGAAATATAAAATGTATGAAAGAGGGGGAAGCAGAAACTGACATAAATACAGCGAATTAGGGGTTTGGAGAGAATGGATGGGATGGGATGAAGGGATGTGAGGGGATGAAGTGATGGAAGTCTCATCATAATATTTTTCTAGGTACTGAGGGTTTGGGGATAGTTGACTGGGACATAGAGAGTGGGAACAGGTGTATGTGGGACAAAGATATTTATTTTTTTCTTTTATGTGGTCCTCCACAAAATGTTTTAAAAGATTGACATTTTCCATAAGCAAATCCATTTTTTGTTCCATGCGCTGCAGAGCCTTTTCTAATGTCTCTTTTGCTATATTATTTTCACTGTTTGTATGGTCTGTTAAAAAATAAAGATATATGTTAAGTACACATAAATTAATGATTATTAATTTGCTTATATAGAGAAGTGTCTACCATTAGTATAACTGTCTTCAGTTATTTCCTCACGTGGGAAATTGTCTTCAAGCCATTCCAAAGTACTGGACATTTCTGTGTAAAAAAAATATATTACTTTCAGTGAACTTAATACAGAAAGTTTTGAAATATATAATAAAAATGAAGTTTACTTACTAGTTTCTGGTAAGTTTTGTTGTTACTGTTGTGTAGGTCTACTGTTGCTTCTTGCGGTGCAGTTTCTGTGAGGTAATTATGTTGGAGGCATATCTTTTTTGTTTTGGTATATTCCATTTTAGTACATGTGCTATTTAAATGGACGTTTGATGTGTTATATATATATATATATATATATATATATATATATATATATATATATATATATATATATTTTTATATATGTCCCACTTCTTATTTATTATTACATATAATGTCCTTATGTGCTGCTTTTTGAACTTTTTCAGTGTTTATATGGCGTGATAGAACAATCTAAGATACCCCCTGATTTTTTGGGTAGTATTGATGTTGTCCGCGTCTGTCCGTGGACATACACACAGTCCGTGGACATCAAAATCACTTGCAAGGGGTTCAGTATATTCTATGTTACATGTATATAAAGTAAGGGAATCCTGGTAAACATCTATCAAATTCACACTATGTATATGTATATTCAGTAAAAGAAACTTTGATAAATGGAGGTTATGGTTACGTTGCGCTATTAAAAACCTATGAAATTCAGTAAAAAAATGTGTTAAAGGTACGTTATGGTTAAGTTGTGCTACTAAAAACCTATGAAATTCAGTAAAAAAACATTGTTAAAGGGAGGTTATGGTGCCAAGTAAAACCTAAAAACCACTGAAATTCGCTAGTTATGGTAAGCTAAGCAACCATAACTCGCGCCACCAACGTGTATTGCTAAGACTAACACCCAGGACATCAAAGATGACATCACAAATGTCATTGATGACATCACTGATGACATCATGTGTCCGGCTCCCTATTTTTTCCTGTAGTCATATATTTTAGCCAGTAATACTTAGGAACAAAAAAATCAAAAAGTACTATATTTGTAGACTTATACTTCTAATATGTTCTTACATTAATTCTTTTGGGGTTCACTCACAGCATATGAAACATATACATAGGGAGAATACACACTTGAAAGATAGCAATGCTTTCTGTGTATGAGGATAATCAGTAAGGTTATCAACACTTTCTTATTGTTCTGCTGTTTTTTTATTACTGTACTTTCTCTGGATATGCTCATATTTGTATTTGCATTACTTTCCTTAGGGTGCAGTCACATCATGTGATAGTTATACACAGGGAAGTAGTAGGTTTGAAGCAGAACTATCATTTCTGTGCATAAAGATAATCAGGTAGGTTATGAACACTTTCTAGTTCTACTGCTGCTTTTTTGCATACTTCACATTCCCTGTATATACTCATATTTATATGTGTTGTTGTGTCTTTGTGTTTTGTATGTAATAATGAAATTATATCAGAAGTGGGTTTTATTAGCTACTTATTACATGTTGTACAAAACACAACACTCTAATAAGAACACATTTATCATTTCACTATTCAACATGGGAAGATTATGAATATTGCACCCCCATCATGAATGCTGCACACAATGCTTATGTTTATACATGAGTAGTTTATTATACTGTAAAGAACTTCATAATAGAATGCTATTTATATCAATGCATTGCTTAATGCACTACATAGCTCATGACATCTATTCCAATGATTCTTGACACCTTTTGTCAACATTATAATAAGAATCACTTGTACAGACTTTTCATGAAAATTAAATGCACATGTGATTTCATCAGTGATGTCATCAATGACATTTGTGATGTCCTGGGTCTTAGTCTTAGCAATGCACGGTGGTGGCGCGAGTTATGGTTGCTGGTAGATAAAGGATTAGGTTTGTTAGTAGGTCTGCATTTCTTTGTGCATAATGTTTTACTTTTTGTTTCTGCAGGAGGGGCCATACGTTCTTTAGTCATGGCTGGTTTAGTTTTGTTGAGTGAGGTTACATCTCGTTTGTTTTAATGTTTTCTACAAATTATTTTACAGTTGGATGACTATATGGTGTAGTTTTAGTCTTAGCTGCTCTACTTTTTCTTTCTTTTCTATGGAGTTACTTTTTAGTAGACATTTTGTTGTGTCTGTTGGCAAAAGAGAAAGATTGCATTGGAAAGTTGTGCAATGTATAGGCATGTATGGTGCATGGGTCTGTGGGTGTGATTGTAGAAATGAATAGAGTGCTGTTTGATTGTGAGGTGGTATATTAGGTGTGGTTGGGAAGGTTGTGAGATTAAGAGTCTACAGAGGTGTGATGATGTTGGGTTAGTGAGTAAGGTAATGGTAGTGTTTTGGAATATTTAGGATGATTGTGCTGTTTTGAGGAACACAGTGGATATTGCAATGGTGGTATGTAGATATGAATAGTAAGAGTATGAATGGTGGAATATTATGGGCTACAGTGAAAGAAATGTTAGTTTGAAAAGAGTAGCCAATGGGTAATATATATAGTGGAACTGTGCTGTTATAATAACATACATTTAAATGGTACATTAAAGTACTTACTTTGTTGGATGCAAAGGGTATTCATTTTTCGGTTGTTGATTTCAGTGATGTGCGTCTCTCCTGTAATTGTAAAAGAAAGTTAATGGGGATATTTGGCAATGGCGAAGTACTTTTAGTAAGCAAGGTTCATATATATAAAGTAAGAAAGAGTGGTGGGGAAAAGTTAATAAAATTGGTGGATGATTAAAAATTGTTGCTTTTAGGGGCATTTTCATGAATGCTAAGAAATGCGTATGTGCATTTATATAAGCTCTGTAATGTTTTGTAAAAGAGAAGAAAAGTTGCTGGAAAAGATTTGTAGTACACTTTTAAATGGCAGTTGGTGTGTGGAAGTTTAATATGTTAGGAGTATGTGCATACTTCCCAAAATGATGCATTCTAATCTGTAGGTGTTTATGTAGTGCTAGATTTTGTGTTTGCGTTCTGGGACTTGTATTTCCACTTTTCCCATCGTGAAAGTTGGAGTGCAAGTCACAGAATGTAGAGAAAAATGTAGGACTGCATAAGCAGCTGAAAATTGGAATGGGTTATGTTAGGAAGTATACATATACTTTCAATATCTTAAACTGGCACACCCTGAGTGAGAATTACAAATGTTGTACAAAAATATTTTTCTGCTTTTACTTTCTTTTATGAAAATGTAACACAGTGCTGCTGTAAATGCAGACATGTATTTATTAACTTTCTTAAAAAGGCATCCAAAAATATTTTGAAAAGCATAGCATTTTATGTGCTTATTTGACATACATGTCACAGTTTCAAATCTTCAAGTTCAGTCTAGTTTTTTTCTTTGCATTTTGGGACTTGTAGTTTGAGTTTTATAATGGGAGGAGTGGAATTGGAAGTGACAGAATGCAAAGGAAAAAAGAAAGACCTAGGAAGCAGCTTTACATTGAAATGGGTGATGTTGGGATGTATGCAGGTGCTGCCAAAATATTATACTGGCAGACACTAAGTGCCACTTAAAGCCACTTAGAACTGGTCTTCAGATCTATTTCATGTGCTTTTCCCTTATTTTATGAAACAGTGACACAGTGCTGCTATATATGCACATATGCATTATTTTACTTTCATCGCAAGGATTGTAAATAGAAACAGTTTGAAGCGCAGACCATTGCAATTTATTGCTGCTTCATGTGAGCAGGAGATGAATGCTGGAATGCATGGCATTTGCTAGAGTGGTTAGAAAGTAGAATATGCTTATTGAGAAGCTTATTACAGGGGACCCTTTATATAAACAATTTGTGAAAGAGTTGAAGAAAACATTTTTTTAAAAAAAAATACAAGTATACCTGCACTATGTTTTGTTAGCTGCAGATATTGTTGCATCTGGAAATAAAAATCTTGGACAGTTGCACAGTAGTTTCTGATGCAGATACCTTTCATTAACAGGAGACATGTACTCTGAGAGTTTAAGTGTTCATCTGAATATATGAAGTGAGATGCCAGGGTTAAGTGTAGAGGTTTTTGATGTGATTGGTAGGTGGGTGTGTAACTCTTTGAAAGCAGCCAATGAGGAAGTGTTGAGAACATGAAGTGGATAGCGCAAAAGGGCTGCTCCTGTACTATGGGGTCCGTGGACAACGCAGTAGTGGGCGGACAGCACGTGCCACATCTGGGGCTTTTGAGGATGCCTGACATGGAAATGGGACTGTGGGGATTAGCCAATCAGGTTCTCTGGGTGTGTTGTACAGGAAGAGAGGGTAGTAAGAGATGTGTTTGCAGGAGTTATGAGAGCAGTGATAATGGCTATGGCTATGTGTTTGAGAAGGCAGACTGTGTGGATTCTGGGGGACCCTTCAATTTAGTCATTGAAGGTGTATGCTGAAATTCATGCCATCCTTGGAAATATTGGATTGGCAGAAGTGGAAGTTTTCTGGCATGCAGATTGTGGCTTAAACTGGGCAAGCTTGCTTTCATTCTGTGATAGTATGGCTCACTTTAAATGTCCAGACATTGTGATTGTGTATTGTTGAGGGGTGAGTTCGGGATTTGAGACTCCATTGTCTTTGCAAGTTGTGCTGAAGGATTACTTTAAAACCCAAACGCAACTGTTTCCTGCTGCTCAGATTATTTTTTCAGAAATAAATCAGAGTTAAGCATGGAGATATCCGACACAGTTTTTCAGTCCACAAATTGAAGAATCAAGGCAGCTTGTGAATAAAGGCGTATCTGCTTTTTTATATGCTGCAAGAATGCCATCTTTTGAGAGTGATAATATAAGTTCTGTTGGTGTGAATTCTTTATGTCTGGATGGAGTTAACTTCACAGATGTCAGAAATGCAATTCTCCTTTACAATGTTATAAATGCATTGAAGAAGTTCCTGTAAGACAATTGTAAATGAAGTTGTACAGTGTACAGTACTAATGTTCTTAAAAGCAAAACAAGGAAAAATAAGGTGGTTGTTAACAAACCCCCAAAAAAGGTTATTTTCAGAGCCACCACTAAAGATTAAATAACCTAAATTGTGTTCAATTTCGCCCCCCACCCTTTCAGTGGCCACAACATCAGTGGACTACCGCAGTGTACAGATGGCGTGTACCACATCCGGGTCTTTCAAGAATGCCTGGCATGGAAAGGGGACTGTCAGGATTTGCAAATGAGGTGTACTGGTTGTGGTTTACAGGAAGAGAGGGTAGTAGGTGTTTTGATTGCTGTGTGTAGGGAAGATGGATGTGGCTAGTGCTAAAAAAAAGCTCACTGGGTGGATGGTGGGAGATTGTTGGATGAATAATTTGAAAAGGTACACTGAGTTGTGTGGCATCTCTGGTACTATTGGTTTGGAAGGAGTGGAAGTTTGTTGGTATACAGTGTCTGGGCTAAACTGGGTGAGTTTACTCTCGTATTATAAGACTATGGCTCACTTTCAATGCCCACATATTTTTGTTGTGCACTGTGGAGGAAATAGTTTGGAGGACGTTACTCCACTATATCTGCAGGTTGCATTAAAATATATGTTCAGAAGGTTAATAAAACTATTTCCCTGTGCAAAGGTTATTCTTTTCAGAAATACATGCAAGCGAAGTGTGGAGATGCCCAAATGTGTTTTCTGCACAACTAGAACAAGGTAGGTGCCATGTAAATAAAGCTGTATGTGCTTTTTTGAATTGTGTGGGCATGGCATCTTTTGAAAATGAAAACATCAAGGTGAATGGAGTAAACCATTTTCAGAGTGATTGAGTGAATTCTACTGATTATGGGAATCATATGTTTCCTGTAAATGCAAAAATGCACTGAGAAATCTTCTCTGGGAAGGATGTACAGTGCATATGAAAATATGTGTAAGTAGTGTTAGGAAATAAAAATCAGAAAGCAACCAAAAAAAAATTAAAAAAAAGATTTTTTAGGAGCCACAATGTGTAGTACATTATTTAGATTAAGTGTGACCCTCCCCACCCCATTCACCCCTCGGCAGTCTGCGGTCGGCACGGGCCACATACGGGTCTTTTAAGGTTGACTGGCATGGAAACGGTCTGCGGAGACCACAGACAGTTGTGGGTGACCGCGGACAGCGGAGGATAAGCCAATCAGATTTCCTGGGTGTGGTGCACAGGAAGGGAGGGTAGCAGGAGTTGTGTTACTAGGAGTTGTAAGAGGATTGAAAATGGCCATGGCAATGACTTTCCGCAGGCAGAGTGTTTGGATTTTGGGGGCCTCTGTGGTTCACTGTTTGAAGGTGTATGCGGAGCATTGTGGAATAGCCAAAAATCTTGGATTCCCTGGAAGTGTTCTTGTATGGCGTGTGAAGCATGAAATGGGTGGACTTGATCCCATTTTGTGCAAATATGGTTTAATTGAAACATCCGGACATTATTATCATTCATTGTGGTGGGAACAGTTTGGGGAGCGTGACTGGAATTTCATTGGAGTTTGCAATGAAGGACACATTGGGAAAGTTGAAGGAAACGTTCCCTAATTCAAAAATGAGGCTCAACGTCAATAAAGCTGTGTGTGCTTTTGTTCGCAATGTTGGCATAACAATGTTTCATAATGAGAACATTACATTTGAATGGGACAACATTTATTGGCAAGACAGAGTTCATCAAATTGATGTGGGTATTCAGATTTTTGTGGAAAACATTCAAAATTCTTTGAAGCAGTTTTTGGGAAAGTGAGAAGAAATAATGAAATTCAGTGAAATATTTTCTTAGTTCATTTTGTAAAACCAAAAATAAAATAAAAATATAAAAGCCAAAAGGTTATTTGAAGACCCACCATTTTTTTGCACAAAACAATTAAAATCATTTCAATCGTCTCACCCCTTGAAATGTTTAGATGTCTGCGGACCACCACGCTGTCCGCAGACTATGCAAGCTACACAGGAGACTGTGACTTTTCCTCGCACTTCTAGTTTTTAACTGTGAAAGGTGGCTCTTAAAGGAACCTTTTTTTCAATGTTGTATTTTTTTGGTATTTTTTCACAGTAGAGGAAAGGTAGTGGAAGGAAGGGAGGGAAGGGGCACCAACCACAGGGACGAAGGGCAAGGTGGAGAGAGGAAGATGTTGGGTGGGCCTTAATCAGGTAGGTAGGAGTGTTTCTTATGCAGCCTCAAAAGCACTCCGAAACTGTTCCCCCATACATTAATGGGAGAATCAGGAACTTTTGTTCAATAATAATGAGGGAAGGAAGGGAGTGAGGTTTCATCAAAGCATCTTTCATTAAAATGTTCATACTTTGCTGGGGGTGATTGTTGGGACAAGTGGCACAGCTGTAACGCTCACCTGACTCCCACGGAGGCGCTGGACTGGTTCGCGCTGCAGTGACCTCTTCTAAGGTGATGCGCAGGGTTCGGAAGACGGACTGGACCGGGCCCCCAAATCTGGCTTGTCTGGCTCGCAGAAGTATCCTTCTGTATGCAAAAATAGGGGATTAACTGTCTGCGGGGTAAAGCAATCAGCCTCCCACTTTCCCCTCTCACCCTCCTCGAAACCCTTCTGTGATTCCTCGTAGCGTCTCACCTTAGGGTCTGGAAGGACGAGCTCTCCATCCTGCTTCTGATGCAGGGGCGCGTTGGTATCCAGTTACTTCACTGGGTTTTCGGATTGGTGAGAACCAAACTTGCTTGGCTTCCAGGTAAGTTTTTTGATAAGAGGTTCCCCTTGTGTCCATGCATTAATGTACTAATGCTAGTGTCTTTTTCCCCATAGGGGCCGGGGTACGGAATGCCGGGGAACAGGCACCGACCCGAGATGAGAGGTGAAATCCTTGTAGAAATCAGGTAAGTCTTTAATGAGCGTTTTTTTGGTAATGTCTTTTCATTCGCTCATTAACGCTGATGTCTCTTTTTCCCCTTAGGGTCCTGGGTCCGGAAATGCCAGAATGCGGCGCGGACCCGAAATGAAGAGGGAATGAATCAACAGGTAAGTCTTAACATGGAGATTTAGCTTTCCTTATTCCTTTCTTTCTCTCTCCTTTTGTTCTGGTCTTTTTCTCCCTAGGCGCTGGGGCGTGACTGCGAATCCGGATGATCGCTGCTGAACATGGAGGTGCCCTGTAAAGGTGAGTGGAATGTGGCGCTGCAGCGATCGACGCGATTAGCTTTTAAATAAAAGTCTTCCTTTTCAGGATTGTCGGCGAGATGTCTCTGGGATGCGGATTTAGCTGGTATGGACTTTTCCTTCTTCTGTTCTCTTCTTCTCTTCCTTTGCAGGTGATCCAGGATGCTGGCAGGCGTGGCAGAAGTCAGGATGCAGGAGCAGACACAGTGAGCGTCCAGCCGCTAGATGCAGAACAACGCGAAGCACGTGTGGCTGTTCGGGTGGGGTTTAAATAGCCTTGGAAGAAGTTCCAGGTATGTATCCTTCCTCCAATCAGCTATGTATCCTTCCCCGACCACGCCCGGATGGTAAATTAGTCCCACAGGTAAAGTAGTTCCTTTCAGGCCTCAAGTAGGTCGGGATCCTGCAGCATGGTCTGCATCAGGTAAGTGCACCCAAGCACTTCCATAATGAGCCTGGCGCCTATGGCGCCAGGACTGATGTCTTTTATGAGCCTGGCGCCGTAGGCGCCAGGACACTGTCCAAAGGGCCCCTATATGGGATGCTGGGTCCTTCCTTGGGGACTGGATGTCCGCTTTCGGGGACGCAGGGCTTGAACCGGCTCCCCAGGAGCGGGCATCATGACAGCACTCCCCCCCCCAAAGGCCCCTCCCAAGGTTGTCCCCTCCGGGGGTTTTGGTTTGTCTGGGAAGAGTCGGTGGAATTTCCTGACTAATCGAGGTGCATGCACATGGTCGCTGGGTTCCCACGACCTCTCCTGAGGTCCGTACCCCTTCCAATCAATTAGGTAGAACAGTTTTGACCTAAACATTTTTGAGTCTAAAATGTTCTTCACTTCGAATTCGGGCTCCCCATCTATTAGAATAGGTTCTGGAGGTTTGAGTAGTCGGGTTCCGGGTACCACTGGTTTCAGAAGTGATACATGAAAAACAGGGTGAATTCGCATACTAGCTGGTAAATCAAGTTTAACAGCCACTGGGTTAATTATTGCCGTAATAGAATAAGGTCCCAGATATTTTGGGTTAAAAGTTCGAGGCCCTTTGAGTGGTAAATGTCTGGTAGCTAACCTAACTTGATCCCCAATCTGATACGGAGGTGCTTCACTCCGATGTAGATCAGCATTCTCCTTGTATTTTCTCTTGGCTTGTTGTAAATGTGTAGTTGCCTCTTTGAAGGCTTGGGTAATTGTAGAATGCAGATGTTCTACTGCAGGCATTCCGAGGTTCTGAGGTGAGTCAAGGTTTGAGGTTCGAGGGTGATGCCCAAACAAAGTATAAAAAGGACTGTGGCCAGTTCCAGAGTGTACCGAATTATTATATGCGTATTCGGCTATCCAAAGAATGTCTTTCCAGTTGCTTTCAGATTGCTGTAACATACACCGTAAGTATTGCTCAAGGGTCTGATTTGTCCTCTCGGGCTGACCATCGGTCTGAGGGTGGTTACTGGTCGATAATCTTACGTCGATCTGCGCCATTTGACAACATTTGCGCCAGAAGTGGGAAATGAATTGGCTTCCCCGGTCAGAGATTAGTATAGATGGGAATCCATGTAGCCGAACAATATTTTCGAGGAATTCTTTGGCTAGGACAGAAGCTGAAGGTAAACCTTTAAAAGGAATAAAGTGGGCCATTTTGGAAAAAAAATCCACAATTACCAGAATAGTATTGTACCCCGAACAAGGAGGCAGGTCCGTAATAAAATCCATTGATAGGGTGTGCCAGGGTGCTGGCGGTATGTCTAGAGGTTGAAGGAGACCGGCTGGTCTTTTCTTTTGACTTTTATTTTGGGCGCAAACACCACAGGACATCACAAAAGATTTAACATCTTTTCGCCAAGAGGGCCACCAAAATTGTCGTTTCACCTTTTCCTCTGTCTTGGCAATACCGGGGTGTCCCTCTATTAATGCATCATGATAACCGGAAATAACTAGTTCGTGTAATTCCTTATGTGGCAGGAATAAGCGTCCTTGGAAATAAGGTAAACCATTATCTATGGTAAAGTCTGATCCCTTTTGTATCCAATCCTGTAAGGTTGTAGGGTCCAGGAGTTGTTTCACTCTGGCTTGAATGTCTTCAAGCGTCTGTAACGAAGTCATGCCTAGAATCCTCTGTTCGGGAATTATTGGTACTGGTTCTGAGTTTGTATCAGATTCTCCCATTCCAATTCGGGATAAGACGTCTGCTTTGCCATTCTTGCAGCCAGGTCGATAGGTAATCACAAAATCAAATTCAGCGAAAAACAAAGCCCATCGGAGCTGCCGTGATGACTAAGCCTTGGCGGTTTTCAAATACTGTAAATTCCTGTGATCAGTGATCACTGTGATGGTATGTCGAGCGCCAAGCAGATAATGCCGCCAGGCTTTAAAAGCGGACTTAATGGCTAACAGTTCTTTGTCCGTGATTGCATAATTAACCTCGGGTGCCGAGAATTTTCTGGACCAAAATGCTACGGGATGCAGTTGGTTGGTTTCGGGATCTCTTTGGGACAGGACAGCTCCCATGGCTAGGCTGGATGCGTCAGTCTCGACGACATAAGGGAGATCTGGACGCGGGTGTTTCAATATAGGTGCGGAGGTAAACTTAGCTTTTAAATCCTGAAAGGCCTGCTCGGCTTCTTTAGACCATTCAAAACGTTTATTTTTCCTCAAGAGTGCAGTAATGGGTTGTACCACGCGTGAAAATTCTGGGATAAACCTGCGATAGAAATTGGCAAAGCCAAGCATGCTTTGAACCCCTTTTACAGAGCTAGGTGATGGCCATTTCAGGATGGCATCCACTTTTCTTGAGTCCATTCGGACTCCTTTGGGTGTCAGGATGAAACCTATAAACTCGACTTCTGTGGCATGGAAAACACATTTCTCCAATTTAGCAAATAGTTTGTGTTGGCGCAGTTTTTCAAGTACTGCCCTGACGTGTTTTCTGTGATCAGATTCCGAAGAGGAGTACACCAGAATGTCATCGATATATACGACAACACAAACATCGTTGATTTCCCGAAGGACATCATTCATGAAGTATTGGAAGGCAATTCGAAAGGCATCACCTGGTACTCGAATAATCCGTATTTAGTACGAAAGGCAGTTTTCCATTCGTCGCCTTCTTTAACTCGTACCAGAGGATAAGCCCCCCGGAGATCTAACTTGGTGTATATGCAAGCGTCCTTCACCTGGTCAAGGAGTTCCGGGATCAGAGGCAGAGGATAACGGTTTTTAACCGTTATCTGGTTCAATGCGCGGTAATCGATAAAAGTTCTAAGGTCGCCTTCTTTTTTGGGCACGAAGAACAAAGCCGAGGATGCCGGGGACTTTGACGGGCGAATAAAACCATTAGCTAGGTATTGATCCAAATATTGTCTCAAATGCAGATTCTCAGGTTCGGTAAGGGCATAAATCCTGCTACAAGGGGGTTGTGCACCGGGCACCAGATCGATTTGTCAATCGTACGATCTGTGAGGAGGTAACGTGTTGGCCTGTTCCTTTTGGAAGACGTCCTGAAAGTCTTGGTATTCCGGAGGTAGTTGCATGGAGGCAGAGGTTACAGATGCTAGATTAATCTTCAGGTTTTCTGGGTAGCAGGTTTGTGTACAATCCGGGAAGGTTATTCTCTTAGCTCGCCAATCAATTCGAGGATTATGTGTCTCTAACCAAGGGATTCCAAGAATAACCTGAAACTGTGGAGCCTTGATTACATCAAACACAACACCCTCCCGATGGTCGTCGGGACTAAGAAGAGTCACCTCAGTAGTGGAATGTGTTACCGGTCCAGAGGCAACTTCAGTTCCATCGACTGTGGTGATGACATCTTTGCTGGTTTTAGGATGGAGAGGGAGGTTAATCCTAGAGACCAATTCACGATCCACATAGTTTCCAATAGCCCCACTATCGATGTATGCCTTTATTGCATGCAACCGCTGAGGCTGTTCTGGATCTACGAGAACCATTGGCACAATGAAATACGAGGTCTGAGAGTTAGTTTTCAAGCTTGGCAAGCGGACCCCTACACTTGTCGGGCGGAGTCGTTTCCCGAAACAGAGTCTTCATGGTTTTTATCAGCGGCTCCTACCGCCTTTCGGGCGGTTTTGCCGGGCAATCTCGTAGAAAGAGTCCAGAATTCCCACAATAAAGACATCATTTTAACTGCCGCCTCCTTTCACGTTCCTTTTGAGTTAAGGGTCCTTTAACCCCTCCAATTTGCATAGGCTCAGAGACATCAACTCCCTTGGGATTAGCATGGGTCTTGACCAACACCCGGGTCTCAAACCTGGACCGATCTGCTTTTCTGTTTTGAAGTCTGTGATCCAATTGGACCACTAAGTCTATATACTCTGTGCATTCTTGGGGCAGATTTACAACTTGGGCCAAGACATCTTTAAGTTCTCCGCGTAGGCCTCGATAAAACAATGTGACTCTTTTATCCTCTGGCCATCCCGTTTCCACAATTAGTCTATTAAAGGTTGCAATATAGGATAGGAGGTCCTGATTGCCCTGGCGCAGGGATAGAAGTTCGTCATCCAGAGCCTGCCCCTGAGAGTGTTGAGCAAATAACCTTTCCATGCTTGCTTGAAACCTTTGAAAATCACGGAGAATCGGGTCATCTTGAGTAACCAGTGGAACTGACCAATCGGCAGCGCAGCCGCTGAGATACGACAATACAAAGGCTACCTTGGTCTGATCATTAGGGAAGGCCCCAGGTCTGCATAGGAAGTGCAAACGACACTGATTCATGAATACGGCGAAACGTTTGGGGTCCCCAGCAAAGCGTTTGGGTGGGGCCAGCGGCATGTCTCCAGTAGATTAATCTGCACAGGGTTACTGGAAACCACAGGAGCGGGGTTCCCTCCAGAACCGGGTAGAGGAGTTTGCCCAGCTTGACCTTGCAAAAGCTGTCTGGCCAGGTCATCAGTTCTTTCCTTTGATATTATTGATTCCCTCCTGAGGGCATTAGTCTCTTGACGAGCGGCATGTACTTCAGCCCGTAATGTCCCCAGTAACTGGGCCAACTGATCAGTTTCAGAACTTTCCATAGCGCCTGGGTGGGAATTTGTAGGAAGGCTTCGCGTTCTGTAACGCTCACCTGACTCCCACGGAGGCGCTGGACTGGTTCACGCTGCTGTGACCTCTTCTAAGGTGATGCGCAGGGTTCGGAAGACGGACTGGACCGGGCCCCCAAATCTGGCTTGTCTGGCTCGCAGAAGTATCCTTCTGTAGGCGAAAATAGGGGATTAACTGTCTGCGGGGTAAAGCAATCAGCCTCCCACTTTCCCCTCTCACCCTCCTCGAAACCCTTCTGTGATTCCTCGTAGCTTCTCACATTAGGGTCTGGAAGGACGAGCTCTCCATCCTGCTTCTGATGCAGGGGCGCGTTGGTATCCAGTTACTTCACTGGATTTTCGGATTGGTGAGAACCAAACTTGCTTGGCTTCCAGGTAAGTTTTTTGATAAGAGGTTCCCCTTGTGTCCATGCATTAATGTACTAATGCTAGTGTCTTTTTCCCCATAGGGGCCGGGGTACGGAATGCCGGGGAACAGGCACCGACCCGAGATGAGAGGTGAAATCCTTGTAGAAATCAGGTAAGTCTTTAATGAGCATTTGTTTGGTAATGTCTTTTCATTCCCTCATTAACGCTGATGTCTCTTTTTCCCCTTAGGGGCTGGGGTCCCGAAATGCCAGGATGCGGCGCGGACCCGAAATGAAGCGGGAATGAATCAACAGGTAAGTCTTAACATGGAGATTTAGCTCTCCTTATTCCCTTCTCTCTCTCACCTTTTGTTCTGGTCTTTTTCTCCCTAGGCGCTGGGGCGTGACTGCGAATCCGGATGATCGCTGCTGAACATGGAGGCGCCCTGTAAAGGTGAGTGGAATGCGGCGCTGCAGCGATCGACGCAATGAGCTTTTAAATAAAAGTCTTCCTTTTCAGGATTGTCGGTGAGATGTCTCCGGGATGCGGATTTAGCTGGTAAGGACTTTTCCTTCTTCTGTTCTCTTCTTCTCTTCCTTTGCAGGTGATCCAGGATGCTGGCAGGCGTGGCAGAAGTCAGGATGCAGGAGCAGACCCGGTGAGCGTCCAGCTGCTAGATGCAGAACAATGCAAAGCACGTGTGGCTGTTCGGGTGGGGTTTAAATAGCCTTGGAAAAAGTTCCAGGTATGTATCCTTCCTCCAATCAGGTATGTATCCTTCCCCGACCACGCCCGGATGGTAAATTAGTCCCACAGGTAAAGTAGTTCCTTTCAGGCCTCAAGTAGGCCGGGATCCTGCAGCATGGTCTGCATCAGGTAAGTGCACCAAAGCACTTCCATAATGAGCCTGGCACCTATGGCGCCAGGACTGATGTCTTTTATGAGCCTGGCGCCATAGGCGCCAGGACACTGTCCAAAGGGCCCCTATATGGGGTAGCTGGGTCCTTCCGGGGACTGGATGTCCGCTTTCAGGGACGCAGGGCTTGAACCGGCTCCCCGGGAGCGGGCATCATGACACAGCTGCAAGAAGGACAGTGATAGGGAGCATTTTTAATTACATGATTTTTCACATACGTCACAAGTTTTTTCAAATCATTACTGAGTTCATCTAATTTGTTGGACAAGCTCATGATTTGATTATTTACAGTTGGAGATAAGGTTTCTGTTTGTGATTCTGGGGATTGAGTATAATTCAACGGGGGCGTGGTTTATTCATGAAAACTATGTACTGTAAGAGAAATATAAATTATTATTTTAGTAAAGTGTGTACAAAATGCATCCCTTGTTTACATTAAAATATCTATTGTATACCATTGGAGATGTTATCATCGCTCATTTATTCTTTTGGGAAGTGCTCCTCTAACCATTCAAGTGTGCTTGCCATTTCTGTGAGAAAAAAGGGCTTCTGTCTTATAACACTTGTTTATGTAATGAAAGCTAATAAAAGAGAAATAAATACAATGCACTTAGGGGGTAATTGATAGAATTCAGCGCACAAGTATGCGCCACCCGGATGCGCCAAAACCCATTTAGGCGCACAGCGTATTCATGGATTTATACATCCATAAGCAGCCGTGGCACAGAGTATACAGCATACAGCCCCCCAACCACAAAAACGCATGTAAAACTCCTTGCGCACCCCTCGGAATACATGTACCCTGCTCGCGCCAGGCCTATCGCATGTGAAACTCCACGTGCACACCCGGAATACACATACCCAGCTCGCGCCAGGCCTATCGCGTGTAAAACTCTATGCGCACCCCCGGAATACACGTACCCCGCTTGCGCCAGGCCAATCGCATGTAAAACTTCACACGCACCCCCGGAATACACGTACCCCACTCACGCCAGGCCTATCGCGTGTAAAACTTCACACACACCCCTCGGAATACACGTACCCGCTCACGCCAGGCCTATCGCGTGTAAAGCTCCCCGCGCACCCTTCGGAATACACGTACCCCACTCGTGCCAGGCCTATCACGTGTGAAACTCCGCACGCACCCCAAGAATACACGTACCCTGCTCACGCCAGGCCAATCATGTGTAAAACTTCACATGCACCCCCGGAATACATGTACCCCGCTCGTGCCAGGTCTATCGCGTGTAAAATACACACGACCCCTCGGAATACACATACCCCACTTGCACCAGCGAAAAAACATGGAAAAAGTCCCTCCTGTGGAGTGGGCTGCCTGCAGGGAATGCCCAGGGGTGATGGGCTGCCTGTGGGCTATGGACTGGGGTGATGGGCTGCCTGCAGGGCATGGGGAGGGTGGATGGGCTGCCTGTGGGTATTCCGGGGGTGCGCGTGGAGTTTCACATACGATAGACCTGGCGCGAGCGGGGTACGTGTATTCCGGGGGTGCGCGTGGAGTTTCACACATGATAGGCCTGACGCGAGTGGGTACGTGTATTCCGAGGGGTGTGTGAGGAGTTCTACACGTTTCGCTGTCGCGAGCAGGGTACGTGTATTCCAGAGGTGTGCGTGGAGTTTCACACGCGATAGGCCGGGCGTGAGCGGGGTACATGTATTCTGAGGGGTGCACAGGGAGTTTTACACACGATTTGGCAGTGTGTTCCCTCCCGGGTGTGCTCCCCCTCCCAATGCCCCTCAATCAGCCAACACCAAAGGAGACCACCCCACACCCCTGGGCATTCCCTGCAGGCAGCCCATCACCCCAGTCCATAGCTCGCAGGCAGCCCATCACCCCAGTCCACAGCCTGCAGGCAGCCCATCACACCTGGGCATGCCCCACAGGCAGCCCATCACACCTGGGCATGCCCCACAGGCAGGCCACATGGCACCATGCACTTGGGAGCCCCGACTCATGTCCGAGTGACGGGCACCTGCCAGCAGGCCTCGACTCATGTCCCCCACCCACCCACCAGTGACGGGCACCTGCCAGCAGGCCCCGACTTATGTCCCCCAGCCAACACGTCACCACAATCCAGGTCCATGGCCCTTATGGCCACCCAAATCCCACCCCACGCCACCACAGTCCAAACACCCAACCAAGCATTCCATCCACTCCAAATTGAAATCCCCATCTCATGATAGATTCCAAATAACCAGTATGCGCATGAGTACAAGTCCATCAGACCCACACAATGGTGACACATGACTGAGAAAACCCACATTGTGACATGCACAAAACCAATGAGAGAAGACCACACAAATGAAGTAAAAAATAAAAATGTATTATATACAAAAGTGAGTGAGTGAAACAAAATTACACAAGAATAAAATTATAAATAAAAGGATGTCTGAAATTAGGGAAAAATTATTAATGGTGAAATGAATAAAATGCAAAGAAAAATGCCTCCAAAGTGTCCGTCCATAACACTAAACCGAAAGTCAAAATAAAAACAAAACCATTCCTCCATGGCAAAAAGAATTATGTAAAATCAGGTCCATAAGTATATACAATGTAAAAATCAAGGGTCCATGTGCCCAACAATCCAAGGGAAACCTAAGAAAAAACCTACCTAATAAATAACTATTAACAAAAAAGCAGGGCATAGTCCATGCGCCCCAAAGGAAAAAATAAATAAAGGAAACTTACAACTACGTAACTATTTACAAAGGCGGCAGGCTAGTCCCACGGCTCACTGTTTGATGTTCCAGCCCAGGGCATCATTGAACTCCATGTCGATGTTCCAGAGGCAGGCCTGTTCCCTGGACTCGAGGTCTCGCAGGGATGCAGCCCTGGAATCCCTCAACTCCCTGTGAGTTTCCTCAAGGCCCTCTGCCCGCCTCAAAGCCCGGTACATGGAGTTCTCCACCCTGACCATCCTGAGCCGTGCCCTCTCCGCCCGCCACCTCTCCACATCTTTTTGCCGGCCCAACCGCTGCCACTCAGAAGACACTCCCAGTTCGGGGTCCTCCTGCCCCTCGGCCGATGCCTGCCCCTGGGGTGTTGATGGCCCCGAGCCATGATGCCTCCCACGCTGAGCCTGCTGCTGCCTCCGACGCAACTGCCTCTGCCACCACGATGGCATCCGGGCTGATGCAATCCCCCAGGGCCGTCATGCATGTGCCCTGTCCGATGATGCTGGCACATCCTCCATCCGCTGGGGTCCAGTTGGTTGGGTGGCCACCCTGCTGGACCTCCGACTCCCGACTGCGGCTGGGATGGGATTTCCAACTGGCTGGCTGTGTTGGTTGGAGCAGATCCACAGGGGGGCCTGGTGGCATCTGGGCCGGAAGATGGCACGTAGAATGACTGGCGTACAGTGTGCACAGAGGAGGAGAGGGCCACAAGACTGTCCGACACATAGAAGAAAACCCCGACAATGGACCCTCACAACTGGGCCACTTTGGCACACAGCTCTTCGTGATGACTTGCGTGGTCCCCCCAGGAAGCACGCACGTCATCACGAATGTCACGTGTGCACAACGCGACAGCAATCAGGACGGACTCCATCCGGTCACAGGTCCCCTCGTCCGCAGGTAGAAGAGTGTCAGATGATGTGGACCTCCCCCCTACCTGGGGACGGACCTGGGACGGGGCATCCCTGCTGGTGCATGGTGATGCAGTCACAGTGTCAGGGACAGAGACATGCACAGGCACCTCAATGACTGGCGTACAGTGTGCACAGAGGAGGAGAGGGCCACAAGACTGTCCGACACATAGAAGAAAACCCCGACAATGGACCCTCACAACTGGGCCACTTTGGCACACAGCTCTTCGTGATGACTTGCGTGGTCCCCCCAGGAAGCACGCACGTCATCACGAATGTCACGTGTGCACAACGCGACAGCAATCAGGACGGACTCCATCCGGTCACAGGTCCCCTCGTCCGCAGGTAGAAGAGTGTCAGATGATGTGGACCTCCCCCCTACCTGGGGACGGACCTGGGACGGGGCATCCCTGCTGGTGCATGGTGATGCAGTCACAGTGTCAGGGACAGAGACATGCACAGGCACCTCCGCGACACCTGTGCTGCCTCCTGCCCCTGCCCCTGGACTGCACCACTTGCACTAGTGGTACCACCCCCACCAGGCCCCATGTGCGGCTCTGTAGCAGCCTCCTCCTCCTCTATAGACACCACCAACCTGGATGGCTCTGCACCGTCTTCCCCCATTGCAAGCCCATGTGGGGGCTCATCCGCCCCATCCACTGCAGCCATAGTGGCAGACGCGGAACCAGTCCCCTCGCTCTTGGATGATGGAATTTCCTGGGAGGGTGACTGGGCCTTGCATCGCCGGCTGGTGGAGGCATCCGCTTTCCTCCACAGCGCTGTCTCCGCCCTCTTCTTCACTTGCCGCCGTGTAAAGGGAGACATTGAACACAAGCATCAGGGTACTGTACAATAGTCCGCTAGACAGAAAGCAATACCACATGAGTGGCACTGTCAAACGTCACTTCCATCACGTCTCCCAACAACACATGGGTGTGTGCAGGCAACACACATGCAGGAACCGGCATGGCACATGCAACAAACATTTGCATCCATGTCCACCGCACCGTAGAAACATCCAATGGTAGGCTGAAACTCACATGCATCATGGGACATGTTGATCACAAGCACACGCATCACCGGAGGGTCATGCATCTGGCCCCATATACCCACAGACACAGTGGATACAAGGATGAATAGGCTGTATCAGTGTTTCAACACATTGTCACAGACATTTTTCAGGCATCCATGGCGCACACACTACTCAGACATGTACATCATGCATGTCCATGACAGCAGCACACATCTCTCACACCCCTAACATGTCAAAGTACAGACACAGGCATGCATACATGTGTGCATTCCGCATGCTGCTCCGCATGATGCATTCTAACACATACACCATCCATGTGGGTCACGCCTGACTGGACTCACATGCAGCACCATCATGTTCCTGCACACACACATCCATACATGACCCATGTCACACATGCAGCCAAGTAGCTAACTACCAGCACACTGCAACATGCACTGTTTTAAACGTGAATGCATGGCCACTTACCACTCGACTCCAGACGGGCCTGCATCCTGAGGTGGTGAAGCACTGGGCGAATGCGCTCCAGGACCCTCAAGTGCTGTGTGGTAAGCGGGGCCCAGCACCCCACTGCATCCGCTGCTTCCAAGAGGTGCCGGGCCTTCTTGAGTGTCCTGGACTTGTGGTCCTCCCAGCCTTTCTGGACGTGTTTCATGTCGCGGGGTTCTACCCCCTCCACGTTGATGGCACCCACTATGTCCTTCCAGATCCTATTCCATCCTTCATTGGCGGCACGCAATGGTGTGAAGAGGGCATCATAATGCCCCAGAACTTGTTCCACCAGGATACCGACTTCCTTTTCACTGAAGCTGGTAGCCCTCTGCCTCTGTGCTGGTGCCGGAAGGTGTTGTGTCGGACTGGCAACCCCCAAGGCAGGTGTGGGTGGGCAACTGGGTCATGGGGCTGGGCTGTGGAGTAATGGAACACCAGTCGGGAGTCTTCTGTTCCAGCAGGGTTGGTCACAGCAACTGGACTCCTGCAGGTGGCAGATGTGCAGGCACCAAATGGCAGGGCACGGTGGCAGCAGGCAGGCAGGCAGCAGCAGTTGGCTCGCGGTAGGCTGCTCGGGGCTCTGGGGGGGCAGTAATTTGGCTTTCTGGGCAGGACAGAGGTCTTGCTTGTGTTGTTGCGTGGCCAGCTTGATACGGAGTGATTTGGGAAAATTGGACATTCATCGTAGCTCTATATACGTGTTTGTTGTTTGCGCACACTTTTGTAATGCGCAGGGACGCTGCTACCTGCCTTCGTGTGGCAGACGTGTTTAGGCCTGTTCGTGTCTTTGGCCATGCATGGGTTTCCCCTATTTGATTCCATGAATACATGTGGTTTGCGTGCGTGTGAGCGTTCCGTGTACTTCCCAGCAGTACATCCCCAGTCACGCCCTTATTTTCACGCATTGTTCCCCATTCCGCGCATTCCGCCCCCTTTTTGGTGTGTGCGCTAATGTTGTGCACTTTTGCTGTGTGCGTCGTGCATGGCGTTCTGGATGTTGCAATGACGTGTGCGCCCGTGTGTGCCAAACACAGATTTGGCGCACATCCCGGGGAAAACATGCACACGCCCTTCCATAAATGCTTTTTCACACTTGTGCCAGCTTGTGCAACGATTGTCAGCGCACATTTGTTCCATGAATCGGCCCCTTACTATTTAGTGAGAATGTGTTGTCCAATGAGCACCTGCTGTTTCTTAATCGGTCTGCAGAGTTGTAGTGAGGAGATTATACAAAGTATACAGTTATGGTTTGTGATTGGTGCATTCCATTGTAATGTACATTAAATAAAAAATTATTTGTATTTTTTAACATGAGTGTTTGTACAAAAGGGTATATTTGCATTTCGTAAACATTAGTTGTGATTTTAGGTCCATCTGTTTGTTGGTTGCTGGGTACATCTTTTTTGGGTCTCCCCTATGGTTCTGAGCCTTGTAAATGTCACCAGATGTCCACGGACCACCGTGCTGTCCGCGGACTCCCTATTTGACATATTTGGGGTGGGGAGTGTATAATATAGGGAACTTGTAGCATAATAAAGAGGCACTAGTAAAAGCCAATGACATTCACTGAATACACTTTGTTAAATGGACATTATTGTTAAGTTGCACTACCTGAAAAAATGACATTTGTGATGTCATCTTTGATGTCCTGGGTGTTAGTTTTAGCAGTGCACAGAGGTGGCGCGAGTTATGGTTGCTTAGCATACCATAACTGGCAAATTTCAATGGTTTTTCAGTTATGCTTGTAACCATAATGCACCTTTAACAATGTTTTTTTCACCAAAATACATGGGTTTTTGTTAGTGCATCTTAACCATAACGTCCTTTTAATAAAGTTTATTCAGTAAATACAATATATATATATATATATATATATATATATATATATATATATATATGTATATATATATATAAAATGTTTTAAGGAACATGGGGCACTCCTATGTCTCTTTCAAATATTTTAAATCTACTGAATGGATTTACCCGAAATAAGTCAAGCAAATTAAGTCAATGCTTTGTTCTACAAATTGCTTTTTTTGTCCAAATCTGCTAAGCATTTTCGGCACTATGGCTATTCAAAAACTGCACTTTTTCTCGATGTAAATGTTGTGAATGGCAGTAGGCTTAAAACTGAATTTTTGTAACAAATTGTTCCTAAGATTTCCAGTTTGGGGGGGGGGCATTGATTAGAAAATGTCATCCAAATCCCCCAGCAAGTCAAAAGTTATTACCCTCTCTCGGCCTCTTCTTCAAATTACCAAGGTTGAGATAAAGGTTTTAAGGTACAGGGTTTCACCCCATTGGCTGTAGAATATTTTAGAAACTACTGGATCGATTTACCCCAAACCAGTGAAGGAAATTAAATCATCACTTTTTTCCCAAATTGTTTCATATTTGGTCCAAATCTGTCAAGTGGTTTTTGCACTACGGCTGTTCAAAAACTGCAGCTTTTCTCTATGGGAAAATAAATGGGAGTAGGCTGAAAATTGAGTTTTTATGTTTTCTTAATAACCTTTTCATTTTTTAACGAATTGGTCCCATCATTTCCAGTTTGAGCTGGCACTTGACAACCTTTTTGTTTGGAAAATGTCAACCAAATCCACTCAGCAATTCAAAAGTTATTAGCCTCTCTATGTCTCTGCTGCAAATTAGCAAGGCCGATATAAAGGTTTTAAAGAGCAGCGGGTCGAATATTTCAAAAGGAACTAGCCGGATTTACCCCACACCATTGAAGGAAATTAAATCAAGGCTTTGTGGCTAAGTTGTTTCTTATACGGCTGTTCAACAATTGCACTTTTTCTCTATGGGAAAATACATGGGAGTAGGCAGAAAATTGCATTTTTGTTTTCTTAATAACTTTTTCTTTTTTTATGAATTGATCCCATAATTTCCAGCCTGGGGGGGGCTTGGCAACCTGTTTTTTGGAGACTTTCATCCGTATCCTTCCAGCAATTCAAAAGTCAGACTCGCTCAGCCTCTCTGCAGCAGAGAAGTGAGGCAGTTATAAAGGCTGCCCTGTTCTTTGTCAAATATTTTAAAAACTACTGGATGGATGTACCCCAGGCCAGTCAAGGAAAGTAGGTCAACATTTTGTGTCCAAGTTGTTTCTTATGCGATGCAAATCTGCCCTGCAGTTTTCGCGCAACGGCTGTTGCAAAATGTCACTTTTTCTCAATGGGAAAATGAATGGGCTGTGGTGTTTTGGTTTCTTTATAGCGTTTTCATTTTAAAATGTATTGTTCCCAATATTTACAGTTCGGGGAGGACCCTTGACAAACATTTTGTTTGGGAAGTGTCATTCAAATTCATCCAGCAAGTCAAAAGCTATTAGCATAGAATTATGGAAATATACTGCTGATTTTTAATTTCTGAAAAGTCTCTCAGCCTCTCTGCTGCAAAGCATAAGAGATATAGTTATATTTTTGGGAGAAGGGGGCACCCTTCTTCATCAAATGTTTTAAAACCTACTGCACAGAATAATGCCAAATCTGTCCTGGAAATTTCTGTCCACGTTTTTTCTTATTTCTTCCAATTCCATCCAGTGGATTTTGCGCGTCAGCGCGCAGAAATGTTGACTTTTTCTCAATGGGAAAATTAATCTGAGTAGGTTGAATACATCGTTTTTTGTTTGCTTTTTTAATAACTTTCATTTTTTAATGAATCTTTCCCAAAATGTCCAGTCAGAGGGATGGGGGTGGAGGGGAGGATAGGACACACTTTTTTTTCGGAAAATATTAGCCAAATCCGTCATGCAAGTCAAAAGTTATTAGCAATAGAATGTCTGTATTTCCTATGGATCCTTAGCTGACTGCCACACTATAATATATCTAGAGAGAGGGATGGAGACGAGGAAGTGAGGGGGAAAGAGAGGGAAAGGGGCTGCTTGACAATGGCAAAGTAAGTGAGTGAAAAGGAAGCTGTCTGCAGAGGACACTGGGAGGAAAAGGAGGAGCAAGTACAATGTGTGCAATGCTGCAGGGCTGGGGGGTAGCAAAATGAGGGAGGAGTAAAGGAACTCAGTTCTTGATGCCTGCCTGGGAACATTTAAAATATCTTCTATTTTACGGCTCTTGATCATATGCATGCATCCTTTGTGTTGGATCGTTAAGGTCATTGTGTCTCCAATGCCCTGAAAGGACCAACCTCTTTCCCACCTCTCACATACAATGTAACTCTCGAAGGTTCAGGATTCAAATGAGAAGATCATATCAAAACACTGGGCTCGCCCAATATTTGACACCTCTGGATAAGATTCACACACGTACAACCACATAACCTGCTCAAACCTGGGCTGTAATGTGATGCAGAGGTTCATTTGGAGTGCGACCGCCTGCCAGGACCAACGCCTGACAAACCTATAGTGGAAGTTGAAGGGAAGGACTGATAGGTGTCTACTTCCAGGGCTATCCCTCCCTTCCACACTTCAGACAAACCTTAAAAATCTGCCACGGTTTAGGACTCAGCCTTCATGCTAAAAGATCAGTAGAAGAACGAGGTTTTTTAAATCGCAAGGCGTGCTGTTCACATCACACGTAACAGAGTATAACATAAGAAAAGGGAGGCAATACCTGGATCCTGCATCTTCATCAGGAAATGTACAAGAAGTCTCAAATTCAGATGTTTCAAGTCACAATCATAATTCAGTGCATTTTGTGTTGCACGTTTTTATACACAGTAACTTGATACTCCTGACCCCTGATTTGAATCATCTTATTTAACATTGTGTTCTGTTGCAGGTTAAAAAGAGAAATCTGTAGGCATACTTTAAAGGTTACATTCTTCACATAAAAATGGTAAACTTAATTAGGTGTTGTAAAGACGTTGTTAATATGTCAAATGAGTGGCCAACATTCTGTGTTGTCATGGCACGGTCTGGCACAATGACATCCCTCCTCGTGCAACTAATGATTCAACTGACTGAAAGTACTTATAACGGGTGGCCATCTTGAAGTAGAAATATACATATGGTGAATATATCACTACACGTCTCTTGCCGGTCTAGTGCGCACAACCAGGAACTTTACGCTAAGAGCAGAAACATTTGAAAAGTAAGCTTCCTAACTTTGGTCAGTAAAGTTCTAGAATGGCTTGACCGATGTGTTCCCTTCTTTTCCAATATGCAGGAAAAAGACAAAATCCCATTTCATGTTGTCTTGTGTGACTTTGTGAAGTAGATGCGTGCATATGTAGAAGAACCTGCAGCCAAACTGCTGTTCTGCTTGTGCTTCAGGGCACTGCGTAGGAAAGAACAAAAAAGCTTGACGGAATGAGGTGGGGAATCTACTGGAATGGCTGCTGTTGGTCAAAGGAGCTTTGAACATGGGGATTATGGTACTTCTTTGAAGTGGGAAAGAATGTTTGGCAGTGCAACTCACAATCAAAATGGCGTCCACTAAGTGTTTCAAACTTGGAAGTAAATCAGGAAATAATAAAGTACCGACAATTGCATAGAACTCAGTCTAAAGGCGCAACCTTTATCTGTAAATTCGATTCTGATAGAATGATGTTTCCCTAATCTAATTATTCACACACACACAAGCTACTGGTGCTGTTGAAATACGACGTGTGAGTACTGTTCGCCGGGGGACATCTGATGTCAAATCATGCACCGCTCATGCTGTCATTCAGAATGAGACTTGTTCATCTGCCCATGCGTTGCTACTAGTAGACATGCTGCTTGCTGCGTTGCAAGTTCCAACAGCAACTATCAGCAAAATCAGAGCATCAGGTTTAATCCAAAACGGTCATATTCGCTGGCAACAAAAAGATAGCACTGTCCGTGACCGAGGGCTGTTTCTTAAATTCATTTAGCCATTTGGAAATCTGCAGCAGCTGGAAAAAAGAAAAGACTGTAGTTTTTTAAAATCTGTTTAGAACTGCTCAAAGGTGAAAGTGAGCAAAGGGTTAACATGTACCAGGCTGTTTCATAAATTAAAATCAATAAGGTTATTTCTTGTTGAACCGGCCCCCCGCACCTATGTTTACTATTTTCCTTGCTCCCTTCTCTTGTAATGAACTGATTAATATTTTCAAAGCATGTGAAGAACAGATTTCATTCACCTTTACTTGCTTTCCAGGTGCTACGAGGCCAAATGCCATATGACCTAACAGGTGTGTTTCTAGAGCACACAGTCACCCACAATGGGTGTAGAAACATAATTGTGCTCATTTCATCAACTATGAAAGCATGGATAGATCTGCTGAGACTCAAACCTGAGGTCAGAACGTCTAACAGAGATCCTTGTTGTGGATGCATTTAGGGGGGTCTGGCCTATTGGGAAATCTGGAGATTTCCTGATAGGCCTCTGTGCCTCTTTTGTGTGGTATTTACAAATGTTCCCATATAAATTGGGTTGTGCTAGCTGAAATTTGTAATATGAGCCCATATTTTAAATTATTTCCAGTGCCTCTTTTGGTTCCCAATCCACCCCTGGATGCATTAGTACACAGAGGCACATAACCAGTTACCCTGTAGCGGTATCCTGACTTGTTATGATGAAATTAGGCGTGCTTTATAAAACCTACTTAATTCCTAGTAAAGTGTTACAGGAAGGTCTGTTCCCAGAACCTTGGCAAACATCGAGTCTCATCCCAGTGTATACAAAGGTGAATAGATTGGAGCGAGCACATCACAGACTACTAGCGATGCTAGGTGCTCGGGGGAAGTTACCAGCATCGGTAGTATATGAGGTACTATACAGGTGGAAAAATGAACACACTCTGCTGCAGGTTTTGTAAACCGGTTTCAGAACGAACTGGTTTACAGGACACAATATTTTGTTTTGAAGAATTTCATTGCTAGAGCTAAGATGGGTTATACCTCTGTACATTACAATCATAGACGTCGACATGACTTGCAATTTGAGTTGACAGCAGTAGACTATGGGCCAAATTAACAAAGTGGGGTGCTCCCCTGGGCATGTTGAAGAAGATTCATCTTTCTATGCAAACACTTTGGTCCAAATGCAGCTGGCCAACCTTGGTAATTTCTTAGAATCAGTCTCCACTAACTTAGGTCTAAAACAGCGGTGAGTCTTGGCACCCCAGACATGCCAGACTTTCAGCTGTGCTCCTTTCCACCTAATATTGTATTAAAGAAGTTCTTTGCTAGAGCTAAGATGGGTTATAGTGTCCCTCTGTAGAATACAATCGTAGACTTCAACATGATTTTCAATTGAGTTGACAGCACTAGACTCTGGCCAAATTAACAAAGTGGGGTATTCCCGAGGGCATGTTGAAGACGGTTCATCTTTTCTATGCAAACACGTCGGTCCAAATAAAAATGGACAACCTTGGTAATTCATCAAAACCAGTTCCCACTAACGTACGTCTAAAAGAGGGGTGATTCTTGGCACCCCTTCTCTTCCACCTATACACTTTGAACATGTCAGACTTTCAGGCACATGCCTTTCCACCTAAAATTGCTAACAACCACATCTCATGGATGTGGTATGCAGACAGGGTCGGACTGGGACAAGAAATAGGCCCGGACACCCAAAAAAAGTGTCCCACGTCTCGCCTCAAGAAAGTGGCCCACCCTCGCCTCACGACCCTTGACCTCTGATGACATCACAGAAGTGATATAATTTGACCCCCCCCCCAAAGTGACATCCAGGGAAGTGATGAAACATGACCTTTCACCCCTTGACAAAACAGGAAGTGGCATCAAATAGCATTGCTCCTAAGTACACTACGAAAAATATGGTCATGATTTCACTAATGTGAAATACATTTCATACAAGAATGGATCACCATATGTATCATTAATATATGTGTGTATAGATCCATATTGTCAAATTACTGTGAATCCAAGCAGACGTCCAAGGCCAAATGATAATGTTATTGTATAGCACTTACGCCAATGGTCTTTTTTTAGAACAAATATGCATACCATATCACCCGGCCTGTGTTGCTACTCATCTATTGACCTAAGAAGGATGAAAGGCTAAGATGGCCTGGGATTCGAACCTGCAGATCACACACACATCGCAGCAGTAAGCGCTCTACCCACTGAGCTATCATATCAGCTACAGTAAAATGCGCAATGATTCGGTAGTGGATATAGCTATAGCTACGAATGACGTAGCTATAATAGCGAAATACAGCCTCCAGCTAAGCACCTGCCCACTTGACCCAATAAATGGATACAAACTTCTCTTCGCAAAAATGACATCAGACCCTAAAACTACCACTAATATACTGGTAGACTACAGAGCCCCGAACAACAATAGCCATCCTGAAACAGACCTTCCCCTTCTTCTCACGCCATTCATCAAGACAAACACCAAATGTATCATTCTAGGTGATATTAATTTAGGTTTTAATGACCCACATGACCACAAGCCAAAAGCCCTACATGCCTCCCTCCTAGACATGAACTTCACCCAAATAGTCAACATTCCAACTTACTCGAAGGGCAGAGTACTAGACTGGATACTCACCCTCAATGCCCAAGTAGCCATAGATAACAATACACCAGTGGACTGGTCTGATCACCACCTCATTAGTTTCACACACTCCCTAGAAAAGAAATCACTCCACACCTCAAAGACCCTGGACACCATTGAAGTTAGAAATAAACGCAACCTAACGGTAGAATGCCTTACGCTTTTACTCAAGGATGCCTTATCTTCCCTGCCAACCCAGAGCAACAACCCTAATATTTTTGCCAACTTCTACCACAACAGTCTCAAAACCACCATCGATGTGGTAGCCCCACTCACAACTAAATTCCGACATCCTGAAAAATGCACCACCTTCTGGTTTACTGAAGAACTAGTAATACTAAGGCAAAAAAGAGATCTTTAGAACACTTTCACAAAAAACACTATCCCCCGAATCCTCTAAAGCACTGGCTGAAGCCAACACAGCCTACAAAGCAGCCATTATTTCCCACAAAGCTAATGCTCTTAACACACACATTAGCAACGCATCCTCCAACTCTAAAGAACTCTTCACAATTCTCAGAGAATTGGAAAATCCCATCCCATCAAATACTTAAGTGAACACTAGTAAAGTCTGGTGTACCACTATACAAGATGCTCTAGTGAACAAAATACAACTACTTCAAGGGAAAATACTTGCCAAAATAAACTCTCTGGCCAATAAAAAAACATCCTCAATGACGATCGACAGCGTCATTCAAAAATCCAAGAATCAATTCAAATTCACCCCACTATCTCAAGAACAAGTACTAGACACCATAACCAAACTAAAGCCCTCTATCTGCAAAGGTGACAGTTTCCCAGCACACCTAATAAAGTTATGCGCTCCAAACCTCACCCCAATCATCACCAACTTTCTCAATGCATCATTTAGCACCAATACAGTCCCACCTAGCATCAAAGAAGCATGGGTAACACCACTCCTTAAAAAACCTTCTCTGGACCCCTCAACCCCCACCAACTACAGCCCAATTACTACAGTTCCCTTCTTATTGAAAATCATCGCCAAAATAGCCTATGCACAAGTACAAACCCACCTTGGATCTACAAGCCAACAAGACTCCTCAGATCAAGCAACGAAATCCACCTGGAACAAAAACCATACCTTAAGAAAAAACTTGGGGGCTCCTCCTTCTCCCACTTAACCGCAAAAACCTGGCATAACATGCCGAAAGAAATAAGAAACACCAAAGACCACCTATAATTCAGAAAATTACTAAAAACCTGGCTCTTCAACACCACAGATCCAAACTGAAAAACCAAAACAACCGAACGGGAAACACAAACAAAAGGAGGACTAAACTTAGGATGACCCTGACCACAGCCACAACCAACCAGAGAAACCCTACTACAACAATAGAGATGATGCTAAGTCTAATAGGGCACAAGCAACACCCATGAGGACAGAATCAGCATCCCTAGACAACTCCAGCCAACAACCTCACCTGCCTCATAATCCCTACCGGAGTTCATACTTGTATAGAGTTGTGTGAATGTCAGCACGGGCCACACTTGAACTAAGTTGTGGACATTGGTACGGGCACTGACCGTGTGGAGTTATGAATGAAGGCAGGTGCCGCCCCTGGACGTAATTGCAAGCATTGGCATATGCCACGACTCGAAGGTGCTAGGAGAAATAGCCGGCAAAACAACCGTATAAGACGATGAATGCCAACTACCGGCCACATATGGATGGAGTAGCCCAAATATGTTCATTCTAGCAAAATCTAGCCTTCCTGCTCAATTGGCCAACATGATATATACCACAAAGGTACTCTATAGTAATACTTTAAATAATGTTTTAAGTATCGCAGGTGGTGAAAATACAAAGTTGGATCTTTTCCCCTCTCCTAGGATCGAATAGAACATTCAGCGTGGCAATAAAACTAAAGTGCATACAATTATAACAATGAAAAGTCCCAAATCTATTGACAGCAAAGGTTGACCTTACGGCATCAGGTTTAACCAAAAGAGGTTTTAGATTCTTGGTCCTAGCATGTACAAATACTGGAAAAACCTCAAAAAAAACTCAAACTGACTATTCAAGTTACTGCCCTGAAACAAAATTGGCCAATGCTAATGTATAATGTTCATAACCTTATTACTTTATAGAGAGTATTTTGAAATGCATACAAGAGCAAGTTGTTTTTACATTTTTTGGCAATTTGGTTTGTAACATTTCTCTACTTGTTTTCTTATTGACCCTAGTTCTTGCTGTTTGTTGCTTGTCACTCTGCTCCAAAAATCTGTCAGACATTTCATTCAATTGTTTAGAGCATTCCATTGCATTAAACATGATATGTTTCACCCTTAGGAATTGAGCGGGGGCTATTGTTTCAATGGTTCTGTGGTTCTCAGTTGGAACCGTAAGGTAAGTATTTTCCATAGTTGTGATACATAAGCTTGCCCTTTTTGTTATCCTGGAAGTAATTCCAGAAGTGCACGTCCAAATAAATAGACATTTTGATTGAGCTGGGAGCAAAGGCAAGGGATGGCCTGAACAAGGGGGTTTCCCATGGGTATTGCAACATAGCCTGCAGATCCTGCATATTATTGGCTTGGTAGAAGGCTTGAACCTAGATACTGAAAGCTGCTACTACTTCATTATGCTGAAAAGCATGAAGTCAGGATTTCTTGGAGTATGTCACAATATTGTCTAAAATATGGAACCAGTCTACTGAAAGGCATGACTCTATGATCACAGACAGAGCACACATGTTCCGCAGAATAGTTTTGTTAATTCCACGTCTGTACTCCTTTACAAAGTAAAAGGTAAGGCAAAATGAATAGAGCATTAGAGCTACTCCCACACTTAAACACATTTTTCTCATCTTCCTAAGTCATACCAATTCTAGGCTTTGACATTAACATTGAGCTCATTTTAATCATGTCTGATGAATGATAGTTTATTTTCAAATTTCTTTGGAAACATTTTGTTTCCTTGCTCCCATCAATACAATCGCACTGGTGGCTGCCCTTGTGCCCGCTGCCAGGATAAGCACACCCGATTATATTTGGGGGTATCACTATGACTCAGTCTTTTCCCACCATGCATTAAAAAGGCTGCATTCTGACTATCACCAAGTATCCATTCGAGTGGAAACATCTCTCATAGCATAAGAGCTTGTGTGAAGTTTGTTGATGCCCCGGAACATGGTAACTATTAAGTAAAATGATTGTTAAAGCTTAAGATTGCCCAATAGAAAATACAATAAGTTTAGGCAGGAAGGTAAAACTAACAATGTATTTGAAAATGCAATAAAGTCATACCACAGATGCATTAAACAGAGAATCCTATATTTTGGGCATACCTGCTGTGTCCTGAAAATGCGACCCAGCTTTCGGGTCATTGAAGGGTCCAGGCCTTTATTTTGCGTAGAGAGCTGCTTTTTCCACCCTGCTCTCCCGGCTCAATCAGCCAAGGTCACATCCATCAGAGGAAGGGTGGTGCCGCAACCGCCTACCCTCATCAACAATTACATGACTGAGGCCCCAAAATATAGAGCCACGTGGGATGTTGGGATGCCCAGTACAGTAGTCGCCAAAAGATCAAGATTAGAAAAATACAGAGGTGTTAGATTGTATGGATTGTATGTCCACAAAAAGCCAGCCCAAACAAAAGAGCAACTTAGTAATCAAATCCATGCCTTCCATGATGAGCAGCTGGGTTAGGCGAGAATAAAATACTTAGCGGTTAGAAGAACAGATGGGTGCCATTGCATCTCTAAACCACATGATGTTCCAAATTATTTAGTAGTCAGTCTAGGGTCTACGTTGAAAAACCGAATCCCAAAAGCTTGAGGTACAAAATTGTGAAGCCTACTTGTTCGCATTTTGTTACTGAAGCTGTTGGGGTTTTGGTTGTTTGGCCCCCACTGTGCATTTAATGTATGCAGGAGACATCCACTCATAATACTGAATTAGCGGTGCAGGGGACATCCCCTCAATACCCACTCCCTTTGATCGGTATTATGGGCTTCTGTCTTTTTTACCATGCCGAATGCGCGCCAAATGTACGTTCACCTTTTTTGTTGTTGACCTTTTCGACCGAAAAAGTTAGTATGGGCCAACTTTGCAAATTTCATACAAGTCTCAAATTCGAGTCCTTCTACCCAAACAAGGTGTGGGATTGCAGACAGGTCCCCCATCCAAAAGTGCTTCACATGCAGGAGCACAACTGCATAACCAATTCAGCCATATCCAGGTCGAAATAAAACCCCCGGGGGTAGGAGCAGATGCACACAATTAATAATAATTTGCATTTATATAGTGCTACAAACCCTCAGGCATCTGAGCGCTGCTTATTATCAACCGCGGTGTGTGGTGCTCATTTATTGACCTTGGAAAGCTGAAAGGCTGCGTTTGGCCCTACCAGGATTGGAACCTGCATTGGCAGGCTTTGCATGGATGTCAAAGCAAGCGCTCTACTCGCTGTGCTATATGACCAGCTGAAATTTCCTCTGCAAGCCACATAAAGATCCACACTAGTGGATTAAATCTGTACCTTCTTTCAAGGAGGACTTGGCCATCTGAAAATGTTTTACGATGTCAGTTATTTCCATGATGAGTTCATATTAGGCACTCACCAAAAAATGTCTGCTTCCGGGGGAATCACTGGAACTCCCCACTTCAGATTAAGCAAAGCAGCATCCCTGCGGCGAAACTAACCACAATGTCCCGACAGCTAAGTACATCACCTCTACAACTAGGTATAATTCATCACCAGCAAGATAAGTCAAATAAAGTACTTTTTTTACTAGAAACCTATAGCAGACATATACTTTAAACCCTAAAGAATTGTCACTTATCAGTAATGTGGTCTTGCCATCTCCAGGTCAATGCACAGTTCCCTCCAAGGGCTCTCCCTACTGCCTCTGTGTCACTCAATGTACTCTGCCAGGTACTCACACTAGTGCTCAAGAACACTCTGTCTCAACCAGCTTCTCTGCCCACCTTTAAGACTCCACCCCAGAAAATAAAAGCTCACAGAAGAGACAAAAAGAAGTTTGGTTTCTGGAAGCTTCTTCTCATTTAAATATTCAAGTGTGTATTGATGTATTTCTTTGGTTTCATCATATCCTAGTAATAGAAATGGGTTTGGCAAGTGAGAGATAAGGGGGTTGTGAAGGGCCAGATATGTCCCGGTTACAATGCAGACCAAGAATTTGAGCCCCAGACACTTCCCGTTCGTATGCTAGATGAATGGATCAGAGTTTCACAACACATAGCGCTTGAGCAATAATTCACCCCTCAAGATGTGTTGGCGATCTACCTGAACTTCATCCGATGTCTTGTAAGTGAAGATAACCCCATGTTATCTCTGACTTGAGAAAACCTTCAGAAAAATCCAAGCTCAGTCAGATAGTTTACAATATTTGAAAAACACTTAGGAACACAAAAACACTTTATTTTCAGAAAATATATATCTGTAAGGCTTCAGTGTTGTTTAAATGCAGCATATTGGAAACCAACCGTCCCCATGTGTGTTCCGTTTCTCCCATGACACGTACAAAAATTCCTTTCAGCAGAAATCGTGAACCATATCTCAAAGTTACACATGTTGCATCAATGTCATGGAAGGCGAACTGTTACATGTCTCTTCTGGAGAAACTTCAAGTTCTTCCCTCATGTTCTGGTTATTGCAAGTTCAAGGAGCTGGCATTTGCTTGGAAACCAAGGATGCACTTGGCAAGATCATATTAAAGACCGAAAGGAATGTGACTGTTAGATAACCGATTGAACAGTAACGAAACCTCCTGGAATATAGGAACATTTACACAGGTGCTGGTGATGGGGAATTTACCCTGGTAGGATTTCCGAATCTGTCTGTAACCTATTAATGTGAGTACTCTTCATATGATGGTGAGGCCTTGAACCAAGCCCCAATGCATATTTACTTCTAGATCCAAATAGAAAAGCTAAAGCTCTACTCCTATCAGCCATGCTTAGGTGTGTTTGCTTGTATGTCCTAGCAGGGCCTCCTTGTTAGAGCTTCATAACAAATTCTTTCTTCAGGAGCTCCCTCTCATTAATGACACAAGTAATCATACCTCAATTTTAGGATTGATTTTTCAGATACAATTACAGGTGGATACGAAGCAGGACATAATTGCACTCTAGAAGAGCTATTTACACTGGATATTTAGGAGTACGGGGGCTAGAACACACCAAAAATTCACCCTCAGAATTTCCCCTGTCAATGATCAAAATATTTGGTGACCCTCAGAAATTCTGCGGGTCACTTTTGAGAGTGTGAACTAGCACCCTGACTTGCACACCATCCCATGGTCTCCTTTTCCCACCAACAGCAACTCAGCGGCCCGAGCACCCAAACAATGTATTCCACCCGAGCAGCCAAATAATGTATGCCACCCGAGCACCCAAATAATGTATTCCACTTTTGTTTCTATTTCCAGTGCATTATCGAAATGTTTAGCATTCCCCAATGCTATCTTCTCACCAGTCAGGCGCTAATAGGGCAGTGGGGCATGTTTAGGTCAATCTGAGGGTTGGCAGTAGCCTGCCCACCCTCTAAGGGCCCAAATATTAGACTCCTGGTTGACTTCATAAGCCCTTGGAAGGGAAGTTTGAAAAGCTTTTTTGGACCCATCCACTGCAAATGTGAGTTTTGCTGGAACCAGTTTGCACCCCCCATGCCAGTTCAGTTAGGAACAGAGAATATGAGAAAAAGAGCTACCTAAGCATACACCGCACTGATGATCTACACCTGCACAACCGAAAGCATGCATCAATGACACAACTATTTTAAGATTTATCACAGGAACCTTGCAGGAGCGTCAGGTCTCCTCTCATGAATAAGTAATTGAAGTGAGCCTTCATAAGAAGATGAAAAGCGGAGCAATAAAGTCATTCATAAGTTGGCAAAACGAATGGAAAGAGTGAACATCTCGTACTATAAATAAAGGTGAAAAAGAGTAGGTAACCTGAAGATGCAAAGAGAAACTGTTTCAACAACAATGCAATCACAAAATACTAATGGCTGGTTCACGTGGCCGTGGTCCAGTACCACTGCAATCAGTGATGTAGTAGTATTGTGAAATACATAACAGGAGTTGCTTACATCCAGCTCAGCGGAACGTAGAGAACCTTCTCAGAGAACACTTCAAAAGGTAGGCGTATGGCCATTTTCTAGCATCAATTGGGTCAAGATTATCTGCCTCTGCTCTCAAGAATAATTGTGTGTTTGTGCATTGTTAACACTACTAATGAAACCGATTAATCAGATGGCAATATCTGTTTGGAACATGTCAATATTTTTTGAGGAGAAGGGGTTTTGCATCTCATATCACGCCACTGTTTGCTTTCTGTGTTAGCCAGGTACCCTGATGCACCAGGAGTCTCTGCAAGACCGAAGTTTAAATGCATGATTTAAGGGGTGCAATGGCCTTGGCACAAGTTAGTCCGTTTTTGTGCAACCTGCCTCTGTACAGTATCCCTGGCTAAACGGTGTCAGCTACAGGCAAAAAAAGTCATAGTTTTAAGGAGCTCGGGAAATGGATTATGGTTTAATAGTAACTGCAGCACTGGAATGAGCAGGACATCCTTAATATGAACAGGTTTCAGAGCGAAAGTGACATAAAGAAAGCAGAGTGCTAGAAATGTAAAAACAAGAACAGACTTCACATGAAATGCTATTAATCTGGACCTGTCAGTTGCACCCAAAGAGGTCAATTTCACAGCTTTCTGGAAAGCGTTCCCAAGAAAAGGTTACATATCATAGAAGCTACACAGACACCATTGACTCAGGTTCATCCTGCTCCACATATTCATGGATCCGATCCCCATTCATCCTGCTCACTCATTACCCGTCCCAGTGACCATCCTGGGCACGCGCATTGGAAATGGAAAACATACTGAGAAATTAATTGGATCTCCGAAATCAAATAAAGCCCCGGGCACACATGAATTTCAATGCATGTTTTGCAGCCAGAACACCCTGTGGCGTGCACTACTAATTAAATCCCTCTACAGATCAAGTTGAAAGACATTAGATTGTCAAATGCACTGAATAGTAGCAAGATCCCCCACAATGAGCCATCTAATTAAAGATGTGTATCAGATGTATATCACAATGTGTATTCACAAGGCTATGTGCTAGATAACCTTTGTAGCCAAATAATATGGTATATTCTACCTAATAGATACTGATTCAGAAAAGAATATTCTTTGATAGATGTTGGCTTGACACTGCCCTAAATCAGGAAGAAAACATGTCAGTAGACGAAGTGGTACTCTAGGTGGGCACATATATTGTTTGGTGTGCTTTGTGAGGTGGGTAGTGTCAGGGGGAAAGTGAATGCATTATCAATAAAACCATGGAATATGGTATGCTTACGCGTTGTAGACCATCAATTCCATGCACACTGAGCAGTTTGGTTAAGGATGCAGAAGAAAGTCAAATCACTATTAAGAACAGGCACAGGTCACTGAAGGACTTCATCTGTGTAGTATGACACAAGTAGGAATTCATTTGTACCCAGCATATCTTTGTCTAAAATGAGGATATCATCGTCTAAATTCGATTACCAAATGTTACACAGGAGTTCCCCATCCTTAAAGAAACGGTATCAGGTCATAATGTCCCCATACAGAATGTTGCAGGGAAAAGCCATTGGCGACATGAAATATGGTGACATTATGTATGGGGACGGGTTGTGGGGATGTCCCCTGTTCCCCTTGTAAAAAAATCACACCCCTGCATGTTCAATGTAATAATGTCTCGGCAAAAATCAGCGACATTTTTGTCAGGAGACATTTTTGTGGGACATTATTACATGGAACCAAACAAACAGGCTAAACTATTGTTTGGCCTGTTGATGATAAAAGTGTGCACAATATTTGATGTCTTAACCACATCTGCCAGGGCAATGTTTTATTAAATAATGCCCAGAAGGCTGACGAAACATATGTTCATGCAAAACAGCATAAGTGTGTGGTCAATTTAATTTACCAGTTGAATACACTGGCGGGAAAATGTCGGTCTCCAAATAGGCCGGCGTATTCCCATCAGCATAGTTCATGCCCAAATGACTAAAGCACCAATGGCTCTGATTTCTAGGCAGGTGGCATGGCTAAGTGTGTGGTTGAAGTATGACGGTTGGCATGAGTGGCAGGCTGGGGGCAGCAGGTGGTTAGCAGAGAATGTAAGTCAGTAACAGTAGGCTGGGGAAGCACTAAGGGCTGGGGAATGGGATTGGGAGAGAGTAGCCCACGGAGTTCAGGGTGGTTTCCCCCAGAATGGAACCGATGTGTAGCACATACAATAGCATCAGAAAGAACCATAAGCATTGTGGGAGGACTTCGGTGAGGCCGGCAATATTCTGCCAGTGGGATGACAATGGCTTAAAGTGCACCCTGTATAATTGAACTAATAAAAATACATAGATCGCAATTGAATGGCTAGTATTTGAGGGACAAGCTTACATTATGTTGATAATTACAGGAACTAATCCAAAAGTAAATAAAAATATGCAATAACAGAATCAAAGCCGTTCCGATGCACACAATAGTAGAATAACTATTGTATAATTCAACGGACATATTCACCTAAGAAAGACCAAGGTATGATTTGTATATCTCCTTTTGGATGGATAAATGTCTTCTTCGTTTAAACAGCTCTATGACCCTTTTTATTGGGGTCATTTGGGGATTTGCAAAAAAAGAGCGAGTTCAGTGTTACTGATAAAGTGAGTACTGCAGAATAACGTGAAAATAAACCACCAGTTTTCCTATATGTTGACTCACTGAAATTATGTAGCACATGATTCAAGACTGACAAAATTGGGCCGATTTGTTAAAGCTCTTATTTATATATTTATTTATCTATTTAACATTTATAGAGCGCGGCTAACCCGTAGGTGTCTAGGCGCTGGAAAACAGGCAATACAATTTACAAGAGTTGCCACAGGCAGCAGTGTGAGAACATCATTTACATGTAGTCAGAATATGCGTATTTACAATCAGTAGTTATTTACAGGTGTAGTAATCAGTAAGTCTTTACAGATATAGTAACATAGGATTTACAACAGTGTGAAGTATAGAATTTACAGGTAGTCAGAATATGCGTATTTACAATCACTAGTTTACAGATATAGTAATCAACAGGCATTAACAGGTACAGTAACATTATACAGTGATAGGGCTATCAATTCTCTGATCCTAGGTGCAGCTAAATGCTCGACAGGGTCTGGTGACTACTCCCACTGAAGGAGGACTACATGTTGGGGTGAGGAGCCAGGTCTTGAGTCTTCTGCGGAATGAATCGTGGGAGGGGTCAGTTCTTATGGCTAGAAGTAGAGCATTCCAGCCTTTAGCTGCCAGAACTGGGAAGCTGCATCCCCCGGCCTTGGTTCTTTTGAATGTGGGCATTGTAAGAAGGAAGGCTGAGGAGGAGCGTGTGGTCTGGGTTGGTGTGAGTAGGTTTGTGAAATATTTTGGAGCTATATTGATGTGGCACTTGTGGTTGAGAGCCACTGTTTTGAATCTGATGTGGTCCTGAATTGGCAGTCTAGTTTCAGAAATATGCTCTCTTCTGGGTATGTTAAAGGCTGCATGGAGGATATTATTTTGAGAGACCTGGAGTGTTTTGATACTACTGGTCACTGTGCCGGCCAGAAGAATATTACAATAGTTGAGTTTCGAAAGAACGAGGGCTCTTGCTAAGGTCAGGCAGCTGTCAGTTGATACGTAGGTTCTGCAAGCGTTAATGAGCTTGGCAGTATAAGCTGCTTTTGAGATCATTGAGTTGACTTGTCTGGAAAAGGTTAAGGAGGAGTCCAGATACACGCCCAGCATTTTGACTTCTTTATACAGCATATTATGCTTGTAGTGGAAAATGATGGGTCACGTTCAGAGACAATATTGCCTGAGACATTGATATAGATCAGACACAATGCTTTTGAAAATAAAGATGTTTAATTTAAAAAAGTAAACTATATGCATTTAGAAGATTACGTGAAAATATTAATGTGTAACAATGCAGAGTCATGTTTTCAAAAAGTGTGATGTTAAATGGATGCCCTGTGCTCTGCTCCTCACATGTAGAAAGTACGTGAGTGAGCAAAATGGCTACTCTGAGGGAGGTATTTATTTTGCTGTGAGTGTTGTGTATTTTTCAGGTTATGCGTGATTTCATCGACTCCCATTACAAACTCCAATTATAAAATTGTAAGTTACTTTGTGATATTTTCCAGCATAGTTTTTAATTATTTTTATTTTCTTGTAATGGGGACCGCATACCACTCCTCCTTGCCCTCACCACCCTTCCCAGGTGTGTGAGGTCAGAACCCTTTCTGACCTCACACACCCACTTCCCGCTACATATTCTACATCTATTTCACTGCTTTTCCCACTTTGTAATTTAACCAGATGAAACCACGGTATTCCAATTTTTATCCAAAAAAGATTATTTATGCACAATGATCCTACAATTAACAACGGAGCAATTTTTTGTGGGGAAAGTTTTCTCTGCTGCGAAACTGCCCACCCCTGACAGGTATGAATTCTTAGGTATATTTCATCAAGGATATGGCTTCAAAATGTAGACCATACTGAAAAAATACAACAGTGGTCTCCGTTTATCATTCCATTATTATTGTTAGTGTTTTTATTGCTCCAGCACCCCACCATAGTAGTCTCCAAGTGCGTAAAACTTGTTCGAGGTATGGTGCATTAAGTCTCACAGTCTCCAAGTCTCAAAGTAGGATCATATTCTGCTTAGGATGCATTGAATGGATAATTGTGAAATATAAGAGTGCAGATGTCTTAAAAGAAAAATCTAGTGAGGAGTATGAAAAGGTGCATAAACAGGTGGCAGATGATTGGCGATTGCTGTATTTCCCTAAGTATATTGAGGATATGGTTGACCATGGTCATCCATCCCAATGGATGGGCCGTGACTTTTAAAAGCTAGATAAATAGGCAGCTCAAGGCAGAGGACAAATGTTTTAAGTATATCTGTTGCTTATGTGGGAAATAATGGAGCAGATCAAAATGGTAAGGAAAGAAAGGTCCTATAAGCAAGGGAAAAGGTGAAATGATAGGTGTCACCCCCTTCAATCTCCTCCAAGCTAAGAGCTTCCACAGGCAACCTCAGTCAGAGTGCCATGCAGGCATGTCCCGCCCCACTCCCAAACCCTTGCCAAAGTCAGAAGAGGTTTGACTCCTGATGCTAGGCCCCAAGCCAAGCCAGGTCCATTCTGCTCTAAACCAGAGCCCTTCACCGTCACCATTTATCCTCCAAACTCTGCCAGCCAACGCCCACCAGGCTCTCGGTGTCATGTGCCAACAACAAAACTCCCTACATCCTTTCAATCCCAGCTCCACCTGAGTCCAGGTCTTGCGACACTCCCAATGCTGGCAGGTCCGTTCATACAGCCCCGCCCATCCACCCTATGGGAACCATGCAAAATCAGGCATCTGATCTCCAGAGTAATGCCCGGCCATCACCTAATCCTACGCCACTTCTCCAACCATGGTGCTACCTGTCCAGCCCTCTCCCTCTCATCAGAATCTAACCTTAAGTAGGAACAAAATGCCACAACATAAACTAAATAACCTTATACATCCAAGCACAAGTCCTACCCCTCGGAAACCCGCCTGCCATCCTCCTGCAAGAGAACGTCACCACCTACTGCAGAACACCCAGACCTCGTCACTTTCTCCCATTACTTGCTGAATAGAATGGGTACAGGGCAGTAGACTAGGACCACACTATGTTCATGAAGGGTGTGCTGCAAAGCATGAAAGCAAGAATAAAAGAACAGAATAGATCCCGGAAATAGAAGCATGGTTAAGTCAAGTCCTGAGGAGAGTAAATATATATATATATTTCTGAGGCTTGTGGAATCTGCTTAGATCACATGCTGTGCATAGGCCGACATCTAGTGGAAGATGCGGAGTATTACAGTTTGTTTTTCGAAACTCGAAAATGGGCGTCGACACAGGGCGTGCCAGTAATACTATCCCTAGTGTGACATCCACTGTACCCAAGATCCCTCACGCGTCTAGGATCCTCAGATTGTTTTTTTCCGCCATACTGGTCGGAAGCATTTTGCGGAGTCCCCTGGCCTTAGCCATACTTTTGCTAAAATATTAATTTATTTACATCCTTACCCATCCCAACGTCGAACTTCGACACTCGACGCCGGCTGCAGAAGAAATCGACCGTCAGCTGCTGCACGACAGATTTGGGCCTCGGAAGGCCTCTGGCCTCGGCCCTGCAAGTAGGGAGAGTGGGGGGTTGTACATACTCTACACTCTTGGTATATAGGTACACCTTATACATTTCCTACACTTAACAGCCCGCTGCCTCAAGGTGCGTATGGAGGGTACCCCTTTTCAATTCTGCCCCAAGTGCAATCGCAAATACCCTTGGGCCGACAGGTACGCCACGTGCAATCTCTGCTTGCTGAGGGACCACCCCGAAGCGAACTGCAGAGCGTGTAGTAGGTTTAAACCTAAGACACTTAAGGACCGTTCGACGAAGCGTTGGGCCCACCATGCCAGGCAGGCGGCCATGGCAGCGGAGGGCGCCTTCAGCGACGCCAGCGATGCCGTACTTTCAGACGGCGAGGGCATTACGGCGTCGAAAGACAGCCGAGCGCAAGTCCCCGACCTCGGAAGGTCGTCCGGCAGGGCGGCTATGGGGAAAACCTCGGCGACACAAGCGCTTCACACACCACACACACTAAACACACGAAGTCCAACCGAGACTCGACGATGTCGAGTTCTCGGAAAGAGGCATAAACAGAACGGTCCGATTCGGTGTCCTCTGGGCGTTCTCGATCGAGATCGCCACATGACTCCAGGCAATCATCCACTCTTGCCAAGAGTGCCTCGCTCCCTAGGCTAACAGAAGTTCGATCGTCGGAAGACGAAGACGACTTCCACCCCCAGGCCGCGCTCCAGGAGTCGGAGCCCGCAATCAAAATCAGCGAGCCCCCACGCTCGAAGGACAGGGACCCTACCCCTGATCCTCGACACCAGGCGTCGAAAACCTCCGGAGCCACAAAAGGACAGGGAAAACATTTTTCCATTCACGGGGGGGGGGGAACAGCAGAAGAAGCAGCCTTTGCACTCTTCCACACCTGTGAAACACACCACTCCCCCTAAACAGACAGACAAAACCAGGTCTGCTGATATGTCTAAAACCAGCAAATCTACTTAAGATAAATCCCGAGACTTTCTGAGAGAGTCATTCCCAGTTCCAAAAAATGGTCGAGTGAAGACATAGATAGGGTCATGTCAAGGATGTCTTCTTTGGCTGATTTTTATGATAAAAATCCAGAACATTTCCTTTCGTATGATCCACAAGGGGCGACACCCTCAGGCTCTAATGATCCTATCCCCCCGAGTAAGAAGCCCCGGTTTGAAACACCGATGAGGTCTACAGACCCCTTCGAGGTACAACCATACTCAAGACCATACTCACTGTATCAAGGAGAGGCTTCCTTTGGTGAGGACCAAGAATTTGGCATGGTAGAAAAGCAAACCGGGACGGGCTACTATAGGGATGATGAGGACCAAGAAGAGGAAGAGGAAGACCCTGAAACCTACAGAGTAGATTCCCCGGTAGAAAACGAAGCCCCGGTTACCGACTCCCCTGTCGATAACCAACCCCTCCTAAACGAGGTTCTCGCACGTGCAGCAGAACATTTCCATATTGACACCCACAGTGTCCAGGAGGAGAGGGACTTCGCAGAGGAGTTAGTGGGAGAAAGGAGGCCTGTTGCCCAGACCATCCCTATCCTTAAGTCCATTCAGCGAAGAATAGACCCGTCCCTGGTGAACCCGAACCTCACCAGAGCAGTCAATCCCAGGGTTGAAAAACTTTTCAGGGCAGCCCAGTCTGACCCTCTCTATATAAGAGGACATCTGGAGCCAGACTCCCTAGTTGTCACTAACACTCGTAAGAGGGCTGGAACACCCTTGTCATCGTCCGAAGCTCCTCCCGACAAGGAGAGCAAAAAACTATATGGTTTCGGCAGGAAAGTAGCCTCAATGTCCGCCTATCAAGCAAGGATTGCAAACTCCACCACCCTGTTGGCCAGCTACAAATGCCATCAGGGGGAAGAAGTCGTGGCACTCATAGCCTCTGCTCCTGAACCTTTAAAGGGCCACTTAGCTCGGATTTCCGCAGAGGGTAGAGACGTGTCTGGTTGAATTTTGAAAGCAACCTTTGACGCAGCGGACAACGCAGGCAGATTGATAGCAGAAGGCACTGTTATCAAGAGACATGCGTGGTTACGGCAGTCTGGTTTTAAGGCAGAAACCCAGGCATCATTGTTGGACAAACCGGTGGAAGTCGATCTGTTGTTTGGTAAGGCGGTTGAAGACGCACTGAAGAATGCCAAGGACGAATACGAGACACTCAAGTCCCTTGGCCAGTTAACCAATAAACCCCCTAACCAGAGAGGGAATAGTAATTTTCGTCGCCCACGCGGCCAAAATTCCCAGAGAGGATCTAACTATTCCCAGGGGCAGGGTACACAGTGGAACAACAGCCAACAGTCTACCCAGGGTTACGACAGGGGTAATAGGAGAGGTTGTGGTAAAGGCAGAGGCAGCCCCAGCAAGGGAGGCGGCACGCCTCCACCTAAGCAGTGATGCTCAGTTCAGGGTCCCTTCTCATGCAACCCCAGTAGGGGAACGCATTTCCAACTTCACCCAGGCTTGGGAAGGGATCACATCAGACAGATGGGTGCTGTCAACAGTATCCACAGGGTACTGTATAGAACTACTGCAGCGTCCCCGGAACCATCCTCCACGACAAAGAGTACACTCTTTAGAACATCAGAAGATTCTCTTCGAGGAGATCGCCATTCTGCTAGAAAAGGACGCGATAGAATTCGTCCCGGGACACCAGGTAAACAAGGGTATTTATTCAACTTACTTCCTTGTGCCAAAGAAAGATTTGACGATGCGCCCAGTATTGGACTTACGGCCTGCCAACAAGTATGTCAAGCCCCAAAAGTTTCGTATGACTACGCTACAAGAGGTAATCCCCCTCCTAAAAAAGGGGGATTACATGGCAACCTTGGATATGAAAGATGCTTATTTTCATATTTCCATGTTCCCAGCGCACAGAAGGTACTTGCGCCTCAAGGTGGACAGTCGACACTACCAATTCAAGGTACTGCCCTTCGTGATAGCTTCAGCACCAAGGGTATTCACCAAGGTACTGGTGGTGACGGCTGCACACATACGCAGGGAGGCAATCCTGGTGTACCCTTATCTGGACGACTGGCTCATAACGGGGGAAACCCCAGTAATTTGCAGGACAAACATTCAAAGGACTATCGACCTCCTCCACGAGTTAGGCTTCTCAATCAATGAGAAAAAGTCAAGCCTGGTGCCAAGCACCTCCAAACAGTTCCTAGGAGCAATCCTAGATAATCAAGAGGGGTTGACCTTTCCTTCAGAGGAAAGAATTCGGAATATACTACTGCAAATTCCGCATTATCAGTCCGGTCACCAAATAACAGTACGCAAAGCAATGCGTTTACTGGGCATGATGGCATCATGTATTTACCTGGTCCCCCACGCGCGCATGCGTCCCATGCAGGTATGGTTGGCGAAACAGTGGTCTCAGGCAAGTGGCCAGTGGGACGATCTAATGGTCGTTTCACCAACACTTGTACAAAGCCTTCGCTGGTGGACAAGAGAGAATCTCGCACCGGGGAAACCCTTTTACGATCCCAAAGTACAGGCAGTAGTCACTACCGATGCATGTCTGACGGGGTGGGGTGCTCACCATCTCCACCACACAGCTCAGGGTCTCTGGTCTCCCTCAGTGGCCAAGAACCACATCAACCTGCTAGAGCTTCTGGCAGTATTCAGAGCGCTTCAAGCGTTCGAGCCCCACCTACTAAACCTGTCAGTGCAAATCCGGATGGACAGCACAACAGCCATGTTCTACCTGAACAAGCAAGGAGGGACTTGTTCGCCAAATCTGTCCAAGCTTGCCCTGAAAATCTGGATATGGGCACTCAGACGGAACATCTTCCTGTCATCACAACATGTTCCAGGGGAGCTCAATTCCCTAGCGGATGCTCTGAGCAGAGACTCCCTCCCAGAGGAACACGAATGGGTTCTACACAGAGAGGTCGTAGAAGATATCTTCTCTCAGTGGGGTTTCCCCACTATAGACTTATTCGCCACAAGCGAAAACAGACAATGCCCAGGATTTGCATCCAGGTTCCCCCAACCAGACTCCTAGGGGAACGCCCTGTGGATGAACTGGTCAGGGATGTTTGCGTACGCTTTTCCACCAACTCCTCTCATCAGGAAAGTGGTGAACAAGATGAACAGAGAGTCGATGACGCTCGTCCTAGTTGCTCCCATGTGGGCAAGACAACCGTGGTTCCCACACCTACGCAGGATGGCGGTGTGCGAGCCATCAAACTTCCAGCCTGGTAGAACCTACTGTCCCAGCACCAAGGTCAAACAGTGCACCAGCAACCCAACTCAATGAACCTGGCAGCATGGCTCCTGAGGTCATAGAGTTTGGACATCTCAATTTTCCACAGAGGTGTATGGACATCCTAAAGGAATATAGTAAACCAAACACAAGGCACTGTTACTTTGACAGGTGGAAGAGGTTCGTTATCTGGTGCCAGAGTAGACAAATCAACCCTGTTGATTGCACTCCTTCCACTATTGTTACATACATGCTCCACCTGCTAGATGCAGGATTGGGTTTTAAATCACTGAAAGTACACCTGGCAGCCCTGTCGGCATACACCACTTCCCATAGCAAGGTCTCGTGGTGGAACGTGCCAGTAGTTAAAGCCTTCATGGTAGGAGTAAAGAGACTTCACCCTCCTATTTCAAACCCACCACCAGGGTGGGACCTTAATGTGGTGCTAGCCAAGCTCATGGGACCCCCTTTCGAGCCCATGCATAAAAGCAGTCTCAAACACCTGACTTATAAAACGGCCTTCTTAGTAGCTATTACTTCTATAAGAAGGGTCAGTGAAATTCAGGCTCTGTCAGTGCAGGATCCCTTCTTTACTGTTCATAAAGACAAACTGCTTTTACGCACACACCCTAGGTTCTCACCTAAGTTTATATCAAAATTCCATGTAAACCAGTCCATCAAGCTTCCGGCTTTCTTCCAGGACCCTCAAAGCTCTGCTGAGGTGAAACTACACACCCTAGATGTGCATAGGGCGGTCCTCTACTATGTAAATAAAACCAGACCGCTAAGAAAAACAGATCAACTGTTTGTCTCCGTAGCTACAGGCAGAGAGGGGGATCGCGTCTCTAAAGGTGCCATCTCGAAGTGGATTATTAACTGTATCCAGCTGTGTTACTCACTCTCTGAAAGAACTCTGCCTTTCACGCCAAGAGCCCACTCTACTAGAGGCATTGGGGCCACTCTGGCTTTCATTGCAAATGTACCCCTTGACACCATTTGCAAAGCAGCTCCTTGGAGCTCTATTCACACTTTTACTCAGCATTACTGCATTGACACCCATTCCAAGGCAGATACACAAGTGGAACAAGCGGTTCTAAGACACTTATTTGCTCATGACCCTTCTCACATCCCACCTCCTTCTTCAGGTACTGCTCGCTAATCTATGCACAGCATGTGATCTAAGCAGATTCCACAAGCCTCAGAAGGGATACATTACTCACCGTAATCGTATTTCTGATGCTTGTATCTGCTTAGATTCACATGCGACCCACCCTTCCTTCCCGGCGCATGATTGCTTCTAGTCTTACCTTTCTATCTATCTGCTTGGATTATCTGTACTCACGCTACTCCTCATGCTACCTCATGTCAGAAAAAATACAATCTGAGGATCCTAGACGCGTGAGGGATCTTGGGTACAGTGGGCGTCACACTAGGGATAGTATTACTGGCACGCCCTGTGTCGACGCCCATTTTCGAGTTTCGAAAAACAAACTGTAATACTCCGCAGCTTCCACTAGATGTCGGCCTATGCACAGCATGTGAATCTAAGCAGATACAAGCATCAGAAATACGATTACGGTGAGTAATGTATCCCATATACGGAACGATGAACGATGAATTGTAAACACAGACACTAATAGATAAGGCATTTCAGGGGTGAATTCTTAAGCGCTCCTGCTACTCCAAGAGCTTCATTCGTCCTATGCCCAATGAAGTAATCTGAAGATTATGAAAGCTTGCAAATAAATGACTTTGCTAGCCTTATCATCCTGTTGTCTTGTTTGGGATCAACACTGCATGCATATCGATTTGTCTCTGCCCGCATTTCTTTAATGAAACTACCTAGGAAATATTTGCAAGGGTTCAGAAGACCCAAAAACATACAATAGACTTAAAAGCTATTTACCAGTGTTATAGGTGACAGGACAGTTGCAGTAGTCCCCATTACACTGCAGTGAACCTAGAATCGTCACTGACGAGGCTAAGAAAGGACAGGAATCCCTTTTGTGCTTATTTTATGCATTATAGATACCACCAATGTCTCGACTAAACATACACCATTAGGCGATATGTGGACCCAACTTCTGCAACTATTCATTTATTTAATTGTGCCCCAAAACCATTGCCATTCTCATTCTAAAAATAAGCATCACAATTGTAGGCAGCATGACTCAGAGTGTGCACCATATACACTAGCTTAGTCAATTACCAGATACACTACCATAATTTTTTTATGCAATAACATTTGTATTATGCATATGGGCATTCCGCCCAATGAGCATAGGCTCTCTAAACAGTCTGGGGGTAATTCATGGATTATTTGCAACGAATAAAACGGGATTTGTGCGCCATTCTGCCCGCAAATCCCTGTTTAACAAATTGGGATTTGCGGGCAGAATGGCGCACAAAAATACTGTTTTTTTCGGCGCAAATAATCCATGAATTACCCCCTCTGCCTTTTACTTCTTCTCCAGGAAGTGAGTCCATGAGTTGACATTTTCTAACCACAAGATCTTCTGGGCTAGCGCTTTGGGATCCAGTACTACATTGACGCATTTTTCCAAAACTGGATGTCTGCAGTGGTTAGATCTACGTTTGAGTTGATCAGGCACCAAGTGAACATGTGCTCGAATTATGCAAATTTTGTAGAAACGGGTGGACTGGGAACTAAAAGAGGCCATGAAAATATTGTTCAAAGGGCCCCATATTACAGATTTTCAGCACGTACAACCCTTTTCCTATGGGAATATTTGGAAATAACATGTTACCACACAAAAGAGGCCCAGGGTGCAGTGGCCTACCAGGAAATCTCCAGAGTTCCCTATAGGACAGTCCACCCGTGTTTGTAGATAGGCTCTGTGTGCATGTCAGTCACCTTGTCATCATTCTGTCTCCGCCTCTTCATTTGTTTATCTGATTTTGTAAGTGTCCTGGAGAGTCTTGTAAAAAAGAAGCAAGCTAATGTTTTGCAAATCACAGTACTCTATTCTCAAGCATGTCAGCGATACTGATAACGATTTTGAGGCTGTGCTTGGATAATAATGACTTTTTTTGGTCCACCTTTCATAAGGGAGTACTTCTTTTAGGTAAGAATCAGGTCTTATGGGCCCTGTGTAAGAGAAACCGTGCTCTGTTTCTTATTGACCTGACATGATTATCTACACTGTTGGTTGGTCCTTGTTGTTTTGAAGGCTGGTGGGTTTGGGTGACTGGTATAATGCTCAGGAGGGACTGTTTCCCAGGTCTGATTGCATTTGAAGGAAATGGCATAACAAATTGTAGATTGGCAGTGTTGAAATCAGAGGGAGAGGGGTAGTGTCTCCTGATTTGTAACTACCAGTGTTGAGTGCATAGGTTCACTCAGAGTTAAAGAGGGTGTCCACTCTTGTGGCATCGGGCTTGTACATAACATACACAAGTAAATAGTCTAATCAAAGATGCAAAAAGGTCTGTTCCCAGCACCAAAATCAACTTCTGTTTCCCCGTCATGTTTCAGACATAGGTCAAAGACATTGGGCCTCATTACAAGCTTGCAGGTCAGGTAACTACGGTACCAGTAAGCTTGCCGGTACTGTAGTTACCGGACCGGCAAACTACGAGTTGTGCTTGCGGGTGCCTCTTCACCCGCCATGTCGTACCTGGCGGGCATACCGGCAACCGCGAGCAGAGCATGTCGGATGCACTGGCACCATTCTGAATGGTGCCAGTGCATCCGGCCTCCCCATTCCCGGTAGGGCTCAATGGGAATGGGGAGTAAATGTTTCCAGCCCCTGGCAATGGGGAACTACAGGGTCCGGCAGGATTGTAATGGCCCTGAATTTCCCCATTGCCAAGGGCCGGAAAAATTCACAAGTTTGGCAGCAGCCTGCTGGTTTTACCAGCAAGGCTACCGCCAAACTTGTAATGATGCCCATTGAACGATCTTGAAATTGGCTCCTTGAATGTGCCAACCTGATTCACTTTACTGCATCTCTGTGTCGCAGCCGCCCTGCAACATGCGGTTAGGTTCCACGAATGTGTCCACTTGATCTCTTTTTTGCACTTTTGGCGGTGATGTAATTACCCTCTGTACTGCTCTCTATAATGTAATTACTTCCTGCGCTTTCTATCCGGTAAGCATAAGCACTGTAACAAATCTCTTAAGCATAAGTGCCCAGATACCTACGGGTCTGGTGTGCTATATAAATAAATACAAATACAATACAAATACAATACATCTGCTTAAAATGATTAGCATTCAGGCAAGGAATAGGCTAAAGGGCAATGCCCAAACCAAAAACACAAAACGCGAGTGTGGGCCCGTTTTTTTGGCCAAAGTGGGCCACTTTTGTGGCCAATTTGGGCCAGTTTGATGAGTTCATTTACTATGCAGCTAGTAGTAGTTTTGACCATTGTTGCTGAGTAAATATTCTTTAAATTGCATAATTTGCATCACATTTCATCAACTTGGGTGCTATTCAGTTGCATAAAGGAATGAATTGCCATTTGCAACTGTGGCCCACTTTTTCATTTCTGCCCGCGACAGTTGTATACCCCCAGTCGGACGCTGTTAGCACTAATCTGTATGTCTCTCAAATATGAATTCATATTTCAAATTATTAATATTTAAGGGCTTAAACCTTGATTTTGCCAAGGTCAGTGTTTTCAGAGTGCAGCCCGATTTGTTGGAAGCCTTCTTTTCATACCGTCTCCTGGAACGACTCCCTTTCCACAAAAGGTTCCTGTAAAATGGTTCCTGTAAAGCAGCCCTGAAACTGTTGACAATGCGAAAACATTGTTTCATCTCATTAAACAAAAAGTTGATTGGGTCACCACGTTTAGAAATCTTGGCAGTAGACTTGATCTGCTGCTCGGGAAAGCATCCGTTATATTGCAGTGGAAATAACGAAGTCACTTTTAATTCATACCTCCTGGAGAACATGTACCAAGGGATGTAAAAAATGTCTCTTTGCTTCCCATAAACACTGAATTCTTCTCGTTCGCTGTTACTATTGGGATGCTGCGGAGCTGTTAATTCCCGGCCTGACCAAAAAAGAAGACTTGTAATTTGCAAAATAAATATCCTGGGGAATGAAATGGCTGAACTCATTTGCTGGCCAGAATAATATCTTGTAAATTAGCTCAGTCAAGATGGAGTCATCGGGCTCCATTGGGTGGAGATCAGAAAGACTTGATTAATGTAAAGAACTTGATTAAAAGCATATCGTTGCTGTAACCTCTTAAAACCTCATGATCATGCGCCTTTCTGATGTTTCAGGGCCCAAAAGCTCTTAAATGACAGGACTGATTAGCTACAGGAGCTAATTAGTTCTCAATAATTTGTTTACTTTTTTGAGGTCAGACTGAAGGAGTGAACTCAGAGACAGCATCAAGTCATCTGATGTAGATGCCATTGTGTATTCCTATTCATATGTGTTCCTCTCATTAATAGTGTATATTTGTAGGTTTGTTTCCTTGCTGTACTGTTCTGCATTTCTCCATGCTAAAGGAATGCTCTTTTAGATAGTGATTCATTTCGTTTGACTTGAATCCCTGTTTAGCTGTAACTTCATCAGTAATTTAACAGAAAATCATGACTTTCATAGTTTTCATTATTTTCTCTGAAAAAAAACAACGGACTGGTTAGTATGGCATATAGCAGTATTTATTGTTCATCCTATTGCAATTGTCAAGTCCTTAGCAAACAGCACATAATAAATGTCACCACACAATCTTCAATTTCAAGAAAATAGCAGGAGTGGATTACAAGAGGATAACAGTGAAAGTACAGAAGTGCACAGAGCGAGCATGCCAAAGGCCCTTGAAGGGAGATACAGCAAACTAACGGCAAGAAATGCTGTGGCTTTAACCAAGATGGTTTAGGAATCTTCCACAAAATGGCAGATCTTACAAAATGAAAACAACGATTGGTGTACGCACATCTCCTGCACACCCCGCAAAGCATCTTGCAGCAATTCCTTTGGGGAAAGAAAATGGTGGATGAACATAGATTTTGAACGCCTTGACCTATGTCACAATGTTGCAGGAATGTGTGCAACAATATAATGGCAGCCAAATACGCGAGGCTCATCCAATCCCGGACGCAGATCCAAGTAGGACTGATCGACAGTGGAAGACTGAATCACGAAAGGGGAAATATGTCAATCAGACATCATCTCGCTTAATCATTTTGGAGACATCAATGTTCTGATGACCACTGCTTGATTATATTTCTTTAACTAACTGAAAGTTACTGTTACACCATTTCTAATAACTAGCCATTCTTTAACAGGCCCAACAATACTCCAGACATATTCCAGAGATACTCCAGATATATGATCAATGGTTTGGAACAGGTAAAAATAACTATTTATGTTTTCAGGCATAGAGATAGATCACAAATATATGTTTGGGATCATTATGAATATGGTTTTAATAGGGTCAATAATCTTGAGAACTCATTTAAATTGAAAAGACAACAAAGGGAATTATTGAATCTTAACTACTTATATATGTTTATGCTGTATTTTAAACATATTTATTAGGATATCTTTTGGAAATAATGGTGTTACAGCATTATAAAACACTATATGTGAAATTGCCTAATTACTACCTATCACTAAACCATCGGAGGCATGCAAACCTTGGCTAATCAAAGCTAAGTCAATAACACAATGATATCAGTCACTCTAAATACCAATAAGTATCCAGCCCATGTGCATACAAGTTAGGCAATGGGACATCACCTCCTCTTGCATAATTATGCTCACCTGTCATCACCAATCAACACACTTATGGTTTTGGTAATTTGAGTTAAACTTACGAAAGGAATCATTCTTATGATTATACATGAACTTGTTCTATTTCTCAGTAGTTTTAGAACTCAACAAAACATTTTGATTCTGCGAAACATGTGCCTATGTCAGTCGACATAGCCTGCAGGTACTTCGTTTGGGCAGACTCTCTTGGGTTATACTAGGGAAAGGATTACTTTAAGTGGAAATTACGTTTCAATACACTATGAAATAACACCCACATTTAGTTTGACACGTTGGAAATATATAAAACAAAAAGAAAATGTTGTTCATTAAGAATACATCAGTGAAGTAAAGTCACTGACTGCTTTTCAGGGGGTGTGAGATGAGATAGATTGAAAAATGAAATTCCATGAAATGTGTATGAAATGTCCTAATGTAAATGACATGGGCCCCATAATCTGCACTTAAACACACCAGTAGCAAGTGGAGATCTGCTTGGTGTTAAGGGATAAAGTATGTGTACAGTGGTAGAACAAATGTATTCATCCTATGGTCATTTCATGTTACAGTGCTGGAGCAGGGTCACCATTGTCTCTATCTAATGTGTCGTTACAAGCTGTTGCATATTCTGGGGATCACTTTCCAATGCAGATTCTTCCCAAAGCTCGTGGTTACCCCATCTCTTCCATACAATGGCACCCTCCCCCAAGCCCAACCGAACCCAATCCACCAGTCAAGGACCCACAGGGATGCCTGACCAGTGCCAAAGGCTAATCAGACAACCTCTGTTAAATAGTAAACACCCAAAACCCGAATCACTCCAATATGTGCCCAATTAAGGGCCTCCAAGACAAACAACCACACTCGGCCAACAACCCATGGTTGCCAACCTAACCAGAGAATGGCAAAACGACCCCTGTGCACATTAAAAGTAAATGAAGACTTCTAGACAAGCGTGTTGGATGCAAGTGGACATGCATGTGTTATACAAATCATCTAAAATAAGTAAATACATCCTAGTAATGCATATCATATTAGATCCGAAATTGAGGTTCTGTGTGCTGACAAATATCAGCATGTGAGCAGAGTTCCACATTTCCAGCAATGGCTTGCTTAAGACAATGACCTATTTCTAGTGAAAGTACACAACACGAAATGATCTCCTTCAACAAGGGCGTCGTACTTAGCAAACACTCCACACAATAACAATCCAAACATGTTTGCACGTTTTCAAGATAAACTCTACTAACTTGAACTTCGAATAAACATATTAAAAAGTTATGATCCTAAGTCAGAAATAGATCCACATAATGGTAAAGCTGGTGTCAATGGTGAGACCTGGATGCATGTAGATGTTCTATATCATATCATATCATTATCATACATCATGCACTGGAGTTTAGAACGCTAAGAAATATGGAAATCATCATGACAGTCAAACATTTGTTTCCGATCAGGCAAGGGCTCACAATCATGGGCTGAAACCAAAAACAAGCTGAGCTAAGACATTCTACTACTTTCTCTACTGAAGCTCAGAACATGTATTGAGCATTCCATGTAGGCCCTGTTGAAACTTACAACTAAACCGTATTTCTTTGCATGCAGAAGGTACCAAGAATATGTAGTACCATGTGGATTTCTCATTGGTTATTGCTAGTGACTCTGTCCATGGTCAACCCACTGAGTTTCCATCCCAGCAGAACACCTGCTGGTCAGTGTGAGCGATGCTGCAGGCTAAAATGGATGTAAATGAGATTGCTTCTATACAATGTGTGACATAATCAACCAACTTGTGAATATACTTATGAAGCCCCTGTGCTCTATGGTGTTATGGCCTTGCTATGCTAATGACCAATATGCGTAAATGAGTATCCATTACAATCAGCGGAATAAGAGGTGTCTTGATCTTTCCAGCCCACTGTCTTAATGTGCTATTTCTTGCAGGTTCTACAATAATGCATTACATCCTTAGTGACTGTGGTCAGGAGAGATTCAGAGTGGCCTAGCTTCATAACTTTCCCATTTTCATGTATTCTCTCAGCTGGAGTGCATGGCCCTCTGTGATAGGTGTATACTAAGAATTCTCCAGATTATTGGATTGTGTAGGAGATACTGACTATCATCTATCTTTAATGTGTTCTTGCTAAGGGGTCTTGGCATATGTCAAGTCAATTATTTGCTGTACATATGGCAACAACATTGGGTTGTTCTTAAGAACCCCCACATTTCTTAGTCCAGAGACAAAATGACTTCTGATGATATAAAAAATGTATAAAGGGATCACCACATGCAGGCTAAATACTTGCTGTACATATGATAACCATAGTGTTTGCTTCTTACAAATCCCCATAATGTATTGTCATTACAGACTTCTTTGCACAATAATCAAATAATAAATGTAAAGAGGTCACTTTAAGAAACTTCTAATTGGAAGGGGGCACTTACCAATTTTCAGCTACATTCCAGATTGCTAAAGCTTGCGCTCGAAAAACAGGCATTTAGCATGCAACAGATGACGTCATTGTGCAATAACAGCACGCACAATGGCATCATCATGCACATATAAACAATGGGTGCCATTTTAGAACCCCTGAATTTGCTGGGAGGAACGAGATGGACTATCACATCCATCCGATTTAAAAAGAAGGCAATTCAGTTTATCATATTTAAAATACTTTTTCAGATAGATTTCTTGCCAAAAGAATTTATTTTACAGACCAACAATAGTATCAGGTCACATCCATACCTTTCTGTATATTTCTTCTATCTGCCCCTAGATCCTCATAAAATTTACCAGGCAATATATAAAGCAAGTTAAATGCATGTGGCCAACCTACAGATTTGGGCCTAGGGTGTCGAAGCCAGCAAGGAAAACAGGGAACCCCATGCATTTCCCAAAGGAGGACACCCGTGGGAATCCACAGAGGTCTGCCTTGTGCAAATTGCTCCAGTTTTCATTAACCACAATCCCCGACAAAGTGTGATATTTGGTGGGGAAAAAACACAATGTTCACTTTGTCTGGGGTTCTGGGTAATAAATTCTGGGCTGCTTCGCACAAGTCAGACCTCTGTGCATTCCCATGGTTGTCCTCTTTTGGGAAATGCCTGGGGTTCCCTGTTTTCCTTGCTGGCTTCGACACCCTAGGCCCAAATCTGTAGGTTGCCCACATGAACAAAATGTGCTGTGGCGAAAGGCTTGGGGTTACCAGAGGGTTACCCTTTTCCTTTAGTGCCTCGATAGCTGCACCCACACATGTGAGGTACCGTTTTCGTGGGAAACCTGTGGGAATGCGAGAAGGTATGACATCTGTTTTTGGCGATGTGTTTCGGTGAGTGGACACAGGGAAATGTCTCTGAAATTGGCTGGAAATGAAGACAATACACTACACAGACATTTCGCTCTGGCCACCCACAGAAACACACCGCCAACAACACATGGCCTACCTTCCTGCGTCCCCACACGTGTCCCGATGAAAACGGTACCTCACATGTGTGGGTGCACCTACCGGCTGTGCAAAAGGAAAAGGGTAACCCACTGGTAACCCCAAGCCTTTCGGCACAGCCCATTTTGTTCATGTGGGCAACCTACAGATTTGGGCCTAGAGTGTCGAAGCCACCAAGGAAAACAGAGAACCCCATGCATTTCCCAAAAGAGGACACACGTGGGAATCCACAGAGGTCTGACTTATGCAAATCGGCCCAGCATGTATTACCCAGAACCCCCGGCAAAGACCCACATGGGAGAAGGGTGCCCAAGGCCAGGGATATTACCGCCGACTTTGCTGGAGCCCTAGCTGCCCTGCGTTATAGCTTCTCCCCACCAAGGAGTCTTGGCAGTGTGCCAATACCTCCCCGAAGGGAAAAGCTGTAATGCAGCCCAGCCGCAACTCCAGGACAGTTGGAGGTGATGTCCCTGGCCTTGGACATCCATGTACCATGTGGGTGTACCGTCCCCTAAGCACAGCAGCAGCTCCAGGGAGCCCTAGCAGGATCCCCATTCCTCCCCGGAGGTGACATCTGTAACGTAGCACAGCCAGAGGTGGAGCCTGGGCTTGCAGACGGACAACCCACATGGGAGGGATACGCTCCCAGGGAAACACCAATGTTCTGGGGGCAATTTGTGGCCTGCCCCTGCAATTGTGTCCCAGCCCACCAACATATCTGCCGAGACGGCCCATTCCCACCCACACCACCAACAATTCAGCCCCAGTCTCACACACTCCACTGACAGTGGGCCCTAACCATAGAATAATAAAAAACAGTACTCACATAATGTTGCAGCTGCTCGCGTAGAAAAAGCTGTAAACAAAACAAAAAACATGTGTTACCTACGGTCACACCAGCAAAATGTAGCCCTCCCTGGGGGCAGATAAGGGGGAGGGGGGCTGTCCTGCACTCCCCCCTTGCCTCAGACGTCCCTTCCTAGGAACAGATATCTGGTCCCTGGGAGGGCTGCATGACATGGCACCCACTCCATTGCGGGTGGGGCGTGGGGGGGTCAACGCCCCATCCCATTAGAAAATTCCCTGTCCCTTTGGGGTGCCCCACAGCCCCCCTAAAATGCATTGCACCATTTTCCCTTTTTTTCCTTTGGTAATCCAACTCCCCTTGGCGCAGAAGGGCACATTGGTGTGCCAATCTGGCCCCGGGGTGCCCAACCCTTACCGCCCTACCCACCTGTCCCACAATTTTTGGGGGCCCTCTCCCCCCTCACCCCAAATGGGTAGCGGGGGCACCTCATGCAGGCCTCCCTGAGCCCCCTACAAATGGCTGCGTGAGGTGCACCCCCTCCATTTGGGGTGGGGGAGAGAGGGCTCCCAAAAACAGGCCCTCCAGTGGGTGGGGCAGTAAGGTTTGGGCACCCCGGGGTCAGATTGGCACACCAATGTGCCCCTCTGCGCCAAGGCAAGTTTAGTAGAAAAAGAAAATAATTCAAAATGCCAGGTTGACCTTTAGCGGGGCTGAGGGGCCCCCTACACCGCTGGGGAATTTTCTAATGTGAAGGGGGGTGCACCTCTCCACCCCCACCCCCAATTGGAGGGGAGGCGCATCTCATGTAGCCCTCCCCGGGGGCAGATAAGGGGGGCTGTCCTGCACTCCCCCCCTCCCTGCCCTCCCCAGAGCAGGAGCTCTGGGCCACCTCCAGGATCTGCTTGCCTGCACCCCCTGCCTGCCGACATATGCAGGGAAGTGAGGACCCTTTTATCCAGCCGCCCCCAGCCCAGCGCGAGCGAATCGAAAAATTATTGCAAATCCGCGGATTTCTTTATTTAATATCCGCGACCTAAAGGCAGAAGGATTTCACCCTGCCTCCAGGCCACAGAGAGGTGCTGGCCCCCTCTGCAGCCACCAGACGCCATCCACCCTTTGTCTGAGACACGAGGCACTTTGCCATTCCAAGATGGCTGCCTCGAGTGCCTCCACCTCCTCTCCCCTTCGAATCTGCACCTACAAGCCCTGATTGGCTCCCTCTTGTGGTAAGAGGCCAATCAGTACACCGTGCACGCGTGAGCCGGCCTCCGTGAGAAGGCACTGTGAAAAGGCTCAGGTCCTGACTGAGCTGACCGAGCTGCAGGCTGCACCAGGACACTAAGCCCCATTACCACTGGTCCTGCCCACCACCCTACATGCCCCTGCCCCCCTGGCACCTGAACCCACCCAGAGCCTGGACCTCGCACTCGCAGAACAACAGAGCACATTGGTGTTCCAACGCTGCACCCTACCCTACAGAGGTAATTTACATGTGACCACTGAGTGCTTGTAATGTGTAATTGTGTAACCACTTGCAGTAATATTTCATCAACTGCTCCCAAGACTGCCACACGCTACCTATACCCAGCCACCTGCTGTTTCAACTGGTAGCCATATTCATTGTATTGCCCTATTGGGGCACATGCATTTAGTCACTTGAAAGTGCACTACCACTGCAAGCTGCATCTAGCCTGCCATCACACTGTGTTTGCTAGTTGCCTAGCCTGCCATTATATTATGTTTTTCTAATTGCTTAGCCTGCCACTATTCTGCACCTTGATACTGTACCCAGCCCAAATCTACACTGTGCCCTGATAGTTGCATCTAGCCTGCCACTATACTGTGCCTGATAATTGTATCTAGCCTAAAACTACACTGTATTTTGATAGCTGCACTTAGCCTGCTACTATATTGTGTTTTTTAGTTGCTTTAGCCTGCCACTACATTGTGCCTTGATAATTGGATCTAGCCTAAAACTACACTGTACTTTGATAATTGCATTTAGCCTGCTACTATATTGTGTTTTTTAGTTGCTTTAGCCTGCCACTACATTGTGCCTTAATAGTTGTTTTCTAGACTAAAACTACACTGTATTTTGATAGTTGCATTCAGCCTGCCACTACATTGTGCCTTGATAATTGTTTCTAGCCTAAAACTACATCGTATTTTGATAATTGCATTTAGCCTGCTACTATATTGTGTTCTTTAGTTGCATTCAGCTGCCAATATATTGTGCGTTTTAGTTGTTTTAGCCTTCCATTACATTGCGCCTCGATAGTTGTTTCTAGACTAAAACTACACTGTATTTTGACAGTTGCATTTAGCCTGCTACTACATTGCGACATGATAGTCGCACTCAGCCCATTAGTACATTGCTGCCTGAATTGCCTCAATACCAGGTGAACATCTAATGCATTGTGCACTGTACCCGCCAATAGCTCTACAGCTACAAACGCCTACTGTGTCACCCCTGGGCTCCTGTGCTCTCAGCCTACCCATCTATACGCCATAGAATATGGTATAACACCCTCCACGTCAGCAGAATGCTAATTAGCACGACCCTATCAACATACGCCCCTCTGCTGTTTCTACAACTAATACTGGTAACTATGGACCAATTTAAATGTGCACCCTGCCCTACTCTCCATAGAAACGCTAGGCTTTGTGCTAGACTTTCCACCCTTTACGAACCGCAGGCACCTAGCAACGCCTACTTGAACCGTCGCACCATTCCAAAAAAACAGACTAGAATCTTAACGCATCCCAAACCACAATTACCTGCTAGCACCATAACGAAAGAACCCATCCCAGTCACCTCTAACACCATCTGTCTTCCCAAAAAAACCTCCATAACAGGAGCACTGATCAATGCTAGATCAGTCGTAGCCCACGCCACTGAAATAGCCGACCTCCTTACATTAGACAACCTCGACCTCCTAGCAGTCACACAAACATGGCTACATGACGCAGCAGGCCCAGCCCTCTCCCTAGCAATACCCAAGGAGTATCAACTACTAAGACAAGACCGCCAGAACGCCAGAGGCGGCGGCTTAGCCATCATCTCCAAATCTAACCTGAATGTAAGATTAACACCACTGCCCACCCTAAAATCCTGCGAACTCCTGACCGCTAAATTACTGATATCCCCATGCCAAACACTAACTATCTATCTCATTTACAGGCCACCAGGGCCTCTAGGCCTATTTGAAGAGGAATTATCCAGCCTCTTAGCGAGCAACACAAAAAAGTCATCCCAGACAATGATCTTTGGTGATCTTAACCTAGGTCTTAATGACCCAGATGACAAACAAGCGCAAGCTATTGCCAGTTGGGACACAGACTCACCCAAAAAGTTCTCACCCCTACCCACGACAAAGGTAGAATATTAGACTGGGTAGCCACCTCCAACTGCCCTACTACTATCACCAAAATTACACCCCAGCCATGGACTGACCATTTCCTCATTACCTTCTATCTAACATTCAACAAGATGTTCAAGATTGAAAAATTAATGGCACCATCGGTACCCACTAGATCCAGAAAAAATATCACACCTGACAATATCTTACCCCTGCACCTACCAACCATCAACGCCCTGCCAACAGATGCAGACCGAGATACCATGGTCAAAATATACAACGACACCATGGCCATAGCCATGGACACCGTTGCCCCACTGAAGAACTGTAAAAGTAAACAACAATCCCACCTCAATACTTGGTTCACCCCCCACCTAAAAGAACTGAGATTGGAAAAAAGGAAGCTTGAAACTGTATGGCGACACACCCCTACAACTGAAAACAAACTTAAACTCAAACTATGCGCTACTAACTACAAGAAAACAATCATTCAAGCTAAAAAGACGTCTATAACGATAGAATCTCCAACGCATGCTCCAATACAAAGGAGTTATTTACAATCCTGCGAGAACTTGAATCTCCCATACCACCACACGATAACGTACCCAAAGACAAGCAATGGTGTACCAATATCCAAAACGCCCTCGCAAATAAAGTAAAAACATTACAATCCAAAATTACCTTAAAAAAAGCCTCGCTCCCTCTCAGCGAAACTCCCAGTATGCCCACACTTACGACCACTCCCAATCCTAGCTTAACTAACACCTTTCAAATTCACTAAAGTTTCCACTCATGAAACTGAAAAAATCATTGCCTCACTAAAACCCTCAAACTGCAAAGGTGATCACTGCCCGGCCCAGATAAATAAGAACGCCGCCAGAGACCTAGCCCCGTTCGTCACCAAACTTATCAACGCCTCCTTCTCATCTAGCACAGTCCTAAGTAACTTAAAAGAGTCCTGGGTTCTCCCCTTGCTAAAAAAGCAAACCCTGGACCCCTCCATCACCACTGTCCCTTTCCTCCTGAAGATAATTGACAGAGTGGCTTATCTCCAAATCCAAAAATACCTGGAAACCAACCAACTCCTTGGCACTCGTCAATCTGGCTTCAGACCTCAGCACGGCACTGAGACTGCACTCATAGATCTCAAAGCCCAAATTGACAAGCTCAACGACAAAGGAAATACAGCTAAGCTACTCCTCCTTGATCTGTCGGTGGCCTTCGACCTAGAGGACCATGCAGTACTTTGCAAACACCTAGCGTCAGCCACCCATTTCTCAAGTGAAGCTATAGCCTGGGTACAATCCTTTCTCGACAATAGAAGTATGCGGGTCTTTTCCACCTTAGACTCTGCAGACCCTATCCAGACAACATGTGGAGTCCCACGGGGCTCATGTGTCTCGCCAACGATGTACAATATCTTTACTAAACCTCTATTCGACAAATTGGACAGACTGGGTGTCACCTAAACAAATTATGCAGACGACACCCAGATCCTCATCCCCCTTTCGGGCAATTTCGATACGGATACAGCTTTAGTAAATAAAATGTATACCCTCATTCAGTCATGGATGGCAACCCATGGCCTCTGCCTGAATGATGAAAAAACAGAGATCCTCATTCTAGGCTCACCTAACAACCTAAAAAAACTTGACTCTAACTACAGCTCTTTCAATATCGACGGCAATATAATGCCCGTCGCCAAAGAGGTGAAGACCCTTGGTTTCTACTTGGACTCTACCCTGTCCTTAAGAAAACAAGTGAACTCCCTGGCCTCATCCACTGCCTATACTGGTAAACTCATTAAAGCATGTAGACCCTTCCTCTCACCAGCTAGCTGCATTATCCTGGCCAATGCACTGATCCTCTCAAAACTGGATTACTGTAATGCACTTTATGCAGGCGCTAACAAATACATCATCAATAAAATCCAAACCCTGCAAAATAACACGCTCAGAACGGCCTTGAACCTCCCAGTCAGAGAGCACATTTCAAATGCGCGTAGAAACCACAACTGGCTAAAAATTAGCGATAGGATCACCTTCGAAATTGTCACAATAACATTCAAATGCCTGAATAATGCTGCCCCCCCATACCTCAGGGACAGAATAATAAGAAAAACCTCTGCACGACCAACCAGAACAGCCAACTTTTTCTGCCTCCAAACCCCAAGATTCCGACTAAAAAACAGGAGGCAATAGTTTCCCTGTGCAAACAGCTCAGTACTAGAACACCCTACCAGTTGAACTAAGAAGGGACCAATCCGACAACAGCTTCAGGCACCATACCCGCACCTGGCTCCGTCGTAATGACCTTTGAAACCTGCGACCATGTGCTTTATGTATTGATACCATACGCACCCCTCCACGCTCTCATGTAAAATGTACATAATGTATCTACTGTTTATAATATGTTACCCTCTATTTCTACATGTAAAAGTAAAGAATGTATATAATGTAATTACTGTATATAACTTATGTTACCAACAACCTGTAATCTGTAACCAAGTTCTAAGTATTCTTGTTACTCTGCGCACCCAGCTACCCAAGGGATTTCTGGCGCCCTATAAATAAACAAACAAACAAACAAACAAACAAACAAACTCCTCCCTGCTCTCAGGCATCCGTTCCTAGGAGCAGATATCTGGTCCCAGGGAGGGCTGCATGACATGGCACCCACTCCATTGCGGCTTTGGGGCAGGGGGTCAATGCCCCATCCTATTAGAAAATATCCCAACCCTTTGGGGTGCCCCACAGCCCCCCTAAAAAGCGTTCCACCATTTTCACTTTTTTCCTTTGGTAACCCAACTCCCCTTGGTGCAGAGAGGCACATTGATGTGCCAATCTGGCCCCAGGGTGCCCAGACCTTACTGTCCCACCCACTGGGGGGCCTGTCCCACCATTTTTGGGGACCCTCTCACCCCAAATGGGTGGCCGGGGCTCCTCATGCAGGCCTCCCTGGGCCTCCTACAAACGGCTGTGTGAAGTACACCCCCCTCCATTTGGGGTGGGGGGGAGAGGACCCCTAAAAATTGTGGTAAAGGCCCCCAGTGGGTGGGGCAGTAAGGTTTGGGCACCCCAGGGCCAGATTGGCACACCAATGTGCCTCTCTGCGCCAAGGCAGGTTAGTAAACAAAGAAAATAATTCAAAATGGCAGGCTGCCCTTTAGCGGGGGCGTAGGGGCCCCCTACACTGCTGTGGAATTTTCTAATGTGAAGAGGGGGCACCTCTCCACCCCACCCCAATTGGAGGGGTGGCCCATCTCATGTAGCCCTCCCCAGGGGCAGATACGGGGGGGCTGTCCTGCACTCCTCTCTGGGCTCAGGCGTCCGTTCCTAGGAGCAGATATCTGGTCCCAGGGAGGCCTGCGTGACATGGCACCCACTCCATTGCGGCTGGAGGGCAGGGGGTCAATGCCCCATACCATTAGAAAATTCCCCGATCCTTTGGGGTGCCCCACAGCCCCCCTAAAAAGCGTTCCACCATTTCCCCCCTCACCCCAAATGGCTGGTGGGGGCTCCTCATGCAGGCCTCCCTGGGCCTCCTACAAACGGCTGCGTGAGGTACACCCCCCCCTCCATTTGATGAATGTGGCGACCATCATTTGTCAACCACTGGAAATATAAGCATTCTTTTCCGTCATCTTCCAAATGAAGAAGCCATCCTGGAATACAGACCCATACGGGGTCATACGTGGGTGAATCAGTTCATCAGTCACCAAACATTTTCACATGGGACCTCTCCAAAAAGTAATTTCGGCAAAATGCCCAGCGGATTGATGGACAGCCATAGAACTGGAAGATGCCTGCCTGGAAGTAACAATCCAGCAGGAAGACCAGAAAGCATTGCCTTTTGTGATGGACCAGAAAGTCTTCCAATTCTGTGTCTTGCCACTCAGACTGTCTTCAGCCCTTTTGGTTTAATAAAAATGATAGCCTTGACTGTAGGATTTCTTGAAGGCAGGGAATATCTCTTCAGCCCTACATGGACAACTGGCTGTTCTCAGCGCCCTTAAAGTACGGCACTCCAACTAGGCCAATTGATCTGATGATCGATTCTCTGTAAGCACATTGACTTGAGAGTTTTATCATTGCCCACGGCCTTTCCTCTGCTGAACAAGGTCCTTCAGAAGATCTGAGAAAAGGGGGGTAGCTTGATCCTGGAGGCCCATTTCTGCAGACTGTCTATATATATATATCATCCTTTCTATTTGCCAGGGTACCCATGTCCGTTCTGTAGCCTGATCCTCTCTGAGACAGCAATCTGGGACCTTCATCGGAAGTGCTGGAAATCGAAGTAAGAGGAAAATACACATTGTCATCTTACAACACTGGACTTACTTCTTTGTCACATTTCAAAGAATTGATCTCCTGGAACAGGGAATAAATGGAAAATTCTTCAGCTGCCTTCGCACTGCTTTAAGGTCTGCCTTTCTGTGTCCAAACTATGATCCCAAGTGGGCTGTGGTGAAGAGCATACTGCAACCCCAACTTATCTCATAACACACTGGAACCTCCTATATGATGTCTACAAAGGAGTTTTAAATTGCTGTGTCCCCCCAACCCGGTGCTGGTTCTTTCCTGGCCCCTTGCGTTAGTGCTATGGCATCGTCTTCCTTTTCACCCCTTCAAGACAATGGATGAGGCTAATGTCAAGTTCATGGTGTGAAGGTTGCCCTGCCAAAGGTGGTTATTATGTCAGCATGACGTATTGGAGAAATCGGATCATTTCTAGAGTCAGAAAGCCTTACCTACAGTACAAGTAAATTGTGCATTCAGGAACTTCCTTTTTTCCTGCAGTGTGCTCTAGCATCCGCCAGAACCTAAACGTAGCCTTACCAGTGATCCACCAGATCCCTCTTCCGCAGAGGAATAAGCACTTCACACTCTGTGCCTGACAAGAGGATTCTGGATATAGGAGAGAGCTGCATCCTTCAAAAAGTCAGAATCTCTGTGTATAGCCCTAGGGTTAAACTCGAGATGAAATAACAGCTGCACCTACCTTGAGCCATTGATTGCTCATCCATTTCCACAGCATAGTGTGAGGTTCCTCTGCCTGTTTTTCCACAGGGTCGCTGAACAAGAACATTGTGGCATTCTGGGCCAAAGCAAAAGGTGAAAACACTTAAAAGACATGTGCAATGTCATCACATGGCAACACCTCAAACCTTCATAAGGCACCCCCCCCCCCCGCCTTCCCATGAGAAGAGATGGAGACCTTTCTATGTAAATTGACATGAGCTTTCCAATCGGGAGAAAATAAACAATAATACTCATTTAAACATTGTTAGTCTGATTAGTGTTTTGTTCAAGGCTCCGAGGCGATGAATATGGATGCTGCTTGGTAAAGCTTAACTTAATATTGACTGTGTGGAGGAAGGGGGGATGGGAGTTGATGGACAGATTAAAGACGGCCATTGTCATTACTTCTGGTCTTCCTAAGTCATCACAGTTAATATGTCACCTTCTGCATTACTGGCCTTCATCTATCTGCATTCTTCCACAGAAGATCAAATGCAGGTAGAGGCGGCAGGGTGACGGTGTGATATAGCACCAGTACGGGAATAGGGGGAAACTTCAGGAAATCAGAATACCGCTATATGTGAGCATAACCTCACATTGATGTAGCCCTCACATTGATGTAGCCCTCACATTGATGTAGCCGCCTTGCAACATGAGGTTAGGCTTTCCACTTCGTGTACTTGGACTTTCCAATATGTAACTGTGTGTTTTGATGTAATCGTCTTGCAACACAAGGTCAGGCTTCCATAGCCGTGTAACTGAACACTACTGCACTTTGTGCCTGCTGTAACCAATTTCTTAAGCTTAAAGCGCCTAGTTGCCTCCAGGTTCAGTGTACTATTTAAATGTCAAAATAAAATAAATCAAATAAAATAAACCTTCACTTAGAAAGGACGGTGACGAGTCAGGAGGACTAAGATCACCAAATGTAATCTGGCCGGTCCATGCCTCACATGCAACCATTCAGTTTGAACACATGGCAGGCAACATACAGCAGCCATGCAGTCACTCCCAGATGTGCATTAGATTAGTATTGCGTAGGTATAACCACATTTTCTCTCAAACTTTTTTATATTGGGCTTTTGTTCTTTCATGTATTAAATTAAGCCAGACTATTTCAATAGCGTCTGATATCAAATCTGAAATTCCTGCCACAGAGCACGCAGTTTCTCAGTGTGTGTTCTAAGGTGACATTAACCAACAAAGTGTATTTTGATTTTTTGTGACATTGGACAAGACCCGATCTCACAGGCAGACAGTTTTGTGTGACTAACAACATACACAATCGTGTTTGTGTACAGTTACTCTTCATTACAATTGCTTTTCTTTTCAGACATATGGATGAGCTGCCTGCCCTACGCATGGTCAAAAAGAATGTTTTCTAGAGGGTGCCATCAAAGTCAAATAGTGGATAATTTCAGTGCTGTTGACCAATATTTGTCACTGTGTTGCGGCACTCGTGGTTTAGCCCCTATTCAGTGAACCCTGAGTGTTGAGGACTGTCACAGTGACAATGAGTAGAGCTAGGGCGGGGTTCGATTGTAACTAATTGGAGAGCAGGTCTAAGAGTGTTATAGTGGTGGGGCAGTGATAGGAAGTTGGAGGCCAGTGGCATAAATAGTCGGGGTGGAAGACCACTGGGTGTGTTGTGGCAAAGAAACGATTGAAGAAGTTCACAGGGAAAGTCCCTAGGCTTCCCTTTTTGATAAGTGAAATCTGCGACACTTATATGAAGCGCTTTAGCTGTGTACGGCTTAATAGCACCTTACCACCCACATTGAAAAGACCCTAAACCGGCCCGCTCCATTAACTGCAGATAAAAAGTCTTTGCATGTCAGTAGTTATCAGGCAAAGACCACCATGCTCTGCTTTAAATTCAAACCTATTTCCCGACCACGAAAACTTAAAAAGGTCTGCTAGGTCGCCTTTGAAATGCACAACAAAAAAAAAGCGGGAGGCAACTGCAAAAAGAGTATACCTTTTGGAGGCTAAGCCATTTTATGCATTTGTGAATCATCAGGACAACACTGGCACCTTACAAAGGCAGTTCAGTTCCAGATAAACAAAATCTCCACTTTCCAGCTTGTTACCACAGTACTTTTTCTTCTTTTTATTACATTCATAGGAATGTTTGTGAACTATTGCTTGCTTCTCCTAGTCTGGAGAAGAGGGCTCTAATGAGGCGATGTGCCCTGAGGCGCGGGCCAAACCTGTCGGGCCGCGCCTTCACTTGGTCCTTAACTTGGGTGGCTGTGCCCTTACCGACAAGGTCAGTCTGCCGCCGAGGGACATATCGCCTTTAGCACCCATTTACTTTTCTACACAGGTGCTAATGGTGTCTTTAAAGAAGAAACTTGCCTTTGCTGCAGTGCGGTCCCATGAACTCCATTTTGAAAACGGACTTCATCGGATGGCACTGCGCGTCACATGGCCATGCACCATAAGTACGTTTTTTTCTTTTTTAAAGACACCATTAGCAACCTGTGTAGGGAAGGGGCTAAGAGGTGAGGGGGAGGAGGGACCCGGGAAAGGCACGAAAAGGGGGCACTGGCTACCCAAGCTGCTTGGAATGCAGGCTTGTAACATGCAATACAGCCCGCGTTTTGAGCATCCTGATTGGCCAGGGAGCTAACGCTGGATCCGCCCCAAGTGGCACTGGTTTAGAGCTCCTGACCTTATTCCTAAGGATATTTGTAGAGCTTGCGTGAGGGGAGGTGGCTCATTACTTAAATGCAATGGATCTCATCAGGGAATGTTTATTTATATAGCAAGATATGCAGAGGTTGGTCACTACGGTCAGAATTTACTCTATATCCTGATTCTTGGATTAATACTTTTTCGTGAGGATCACAAGAGCGATACCACAAATAGACAAACACTATCTCAACATAATACAAACATAAAACATGAATTAAAAAGGTTTAGGTGTCTGCAAACCAAATTACACAATTCCCCCGTCTCACAAGATCTTCAGAGTAATGAGGGTTCTTGACAAAATTAAGAAAAATTCCCCCAAAAAAACGAAAATGCATTTCGCTTTTGAAAAGCCAAATTACCCAGGAAAACAAGATTGGTTAAAAGGTAGTGGGATTGGTGTTGGTGCGATTTGATGGTTATTGGAGCTCCACATGGAGCAATAGCGGTGAATTCCATTAAAACAAATCAGCAATAAAAAATGATTAATTTCAATTTTTCCTTCTAGTGCCATAAATCATTTCTTTCATTCTCAGAAGAATTGAGGCTTCAATTGAGTTTGCTACACCCCTCCCTTAAGGGTGTTTTGATTAGTGCGTCACAGGATCGCTCCGATGTCAGCTTTGCTCTGAGGAAAACGAGTGTCTGTAAGTGAATGTGTCAGTGGCTGGCGGTGACTGTTGTGATTAGATCTGAAGGCAAAGGCCCAAGATTACATTTAAGCCCAAGAGCCAGATCTGCTAATTGGTGGTTATTTCGTTCTCGCCTGCACGTTAAAGTGATTAACTTGGTGTGTGACCTTTCAAGACAGGCAGAGACTAATCCCAGAGGACCACCAGGGTAGAAGGTGCATTGTTAGTTTTGATGGCCCCTGCAGGCTAATCGCCCTGTATCGCAAGCAATACTCGCCAAATGAGGGTAATTCATATCAGCAGCTGAGGCCAATATTAGAAACACCCATCGCAAGCTGGCTATGCGACTAGACAAAGAAATACCAGTGCCCTATGTTGTAGTATTGTAGATGCAAACTGGTCCATTAATACTTAAAGTATTGCCTAATAATGAGAGTGCCTGAGTGGTGGAAATGAAAGCCCCAATCCCTTCAATATTGCCATCAAGCAATAACGTAGGGTTTCACTGTGAGACTAGTGATAACAGTAAACACGTGGTCATTTAAATACCACTTGTTTTAAAGCACCATCTAGTTATGAGTCAGGATCACCTGAAATAATTAACTCATTGTGTACATTGAAAGTACTTCATGGGCTCATACCCCACACCCTACGCAGCACTTTCTATGCATTCAGTGCAGTGCACAGCCCTCGCATTCCCAAGCCATAGTTAGGTGGCACTGTACATACAAGAGGTATTTCAAATAACACACGGGTTAACCTTACCACCATACTCATAACAAGGCCATCAACTTCAACAATACCTAACAAGAGTGTGTGTGTGTGTGTTTGTGTGTGTGTGTCAGTCAGCTTGTACCTGTCTTCCCATTGTCTCACACTACACACATCCCTCCATTACATCTCTCTGAACCCCGGTTTTCTCTTCCCGTCTTTTTGTCTCTAATTTTTGTCCCAGTAACACTGGTGTAAACTACTAGCCGCATGGTGAAGTAACTTATCAAACTGGCCCACATTGGCCTAAAAAGTGGCCGTCTTGACCAACAAACTGGCCCACACTACCATTTTCATTTTTGGTTCGGGCATTGCCCTATTTCCCCATTGGCCTCTCCCAGCCTGCTGGTCATTGAGGTGCTTTTGCATCGTGGGCATTGCAAGGGTGACATGGTCTGAAAATGCATCCGCCTGCTTAGAAGTATAAAATAACATTTTTTAATGATTTTCTTTTTTAATGGAAAAATGCTACAGTATTGGCATACTGACCCCCTATCTTACACCGCCATGATTTCTGTTTTGCTGGGAATTGGTGTGCACCGCCAGCTACACTTGCAGATGCTTCCTCTACCGCACTGGAGGAGGTGCCCATGGAGGTGGGCGTGGGGAATGGCAGGCGCATTAAACGTCAGTTTATGGCCCCGCCAAAAGTACTTGTGCATGAAGTCATGCCCAGTGCATCATTCTCTCTTTCTCTGCCCTGCCTGCACTTTCCAATTATTTTTAATGTTTTTTTGGATCAAAAGCTGTTAGTAAACATTGCATGATTCAATCTGAAAAAGGCACAACCTGTGCTTCCACGCTGGGCAGAGTAGAAGGGAGGTGGAAGTTGACAGACTAAAAAACTACTGCTAAAAATATTAACAATGTTTATTTATTTATTTATTTGTTTATTTAATATAGTTGTATGATGTGCCAAGCCCCTTCAGATAACAGGGTGTGAGTGATGGCAGGGGAGAAATATGGACAGTGCAGAAGACAGAGAACGAAGCAAGGAAGGGAGTAGTGTAGTCAACTTTTGCATAGAATAGTGCACACATTGCAAGTCTCTAGGAATTATTGTTCTTTAATAATGTTGAAAGAAGAACTTCTTAGTTCGTGGACAAAACTTTGGGAGTGGCGCAGTTGTCAAAGCTCAGCAGGGGAAGGCTTGATTAACCAGTCTTCCTAAAATATAGGTTGTTGCACATCTGCTGGTAGGCGATTGTGACAATTCAGGCTGAGGTGCTTTAACATTCTTCCTCTGTGGCAATCTTTTAAGCTTCTACTTATATAGAGTTATCCTTCATATGTTGGCCTCAGGATGCTTGCCAGTATATCTAGTTTGGTCACTTCTGAAAGGTTATTTGTGCTGTCTGGCCCCTGGGCTGATCTGTGAAGTGAAAGAGTTTGAACACAATCCTTACTTCCACCAGTAGTCAATGGAATCATTGTAATCCTGGTCTGATGTAAGCTAGTCTCATTAGGCCCAAGAACATGCATATAGAAGAGTTCTGCAGGAGTGTAAGATGTTTCAGTAATACATAAAACAATATATTGTGAAGGAAAATATACACAAACACAGTAACAGGCAGCTAGATAAAGGAAAAGGGTCAGTGATGGCTGGTTCATAATGAATGAACAGTGCTCCACCCCTCTTATTATGTCAGCACTAAACATGCGAAATACTTCAAATCCCATCAGCCCTAACCTGCATAATCAATGGTGAGTAATGATGGGAGTTAGAGTCCAAAACATCTGACAAGCCTCGGGTTGCATACCCTGCATTAGTCAATGAAATAGAAAAGTTACACATGCTGCTCTGTAACATTAAAATTGTACATGGCAGTATATAACGAACTGTTGCATGTCACCATAAAATCTAGGGCTGTGATCTGTGATGGAGTGTGGTATTTAAGACCAATATTGCATCTGAAATAGCCTGCATGGGGCAGTTGCATTCATCGCCCCCTGTGGTGAAGAAGCGATGGTACACCAGAGAAAAAAGGGTGAGACAGAAGCACGGGCGGGTCTTTCGGCCAGAGTCTGCACCTGTGGCTGATAATTTAGTGAAGGCTGTGATTGGCTGGGCACTCTGTGGCCACCTATGGTTGCTTAAGGTTCAAAGCACCCAGCCAAGTGTATATTTGACCCACCTCACTTCCTCCTTCCCATTTCTACCAGCTCTTGCTGGGCCATGCTGAGTGCCACTGCATTCCCAGCATGTGATTATTGGCTTGGAAAACCCTAGCTAAGCTTAAGGATTTTCTGACTGGTCAAGTGTATGTGGAATGTGCACCTCTTTGGCTCCGGCTGGAGAATCTCTCAATGGGAAACACTGTCATTTAGAGTTTCCTTGAAGAACTGATCACTCAGCATTCATGGAGTTGCAAGCTGCTCTTCTGCATCTGCTGCCTGGCTGATTTCACAGTGTGCTCTGTTAACTGTGAAATGTTGTTTGATATGTGTAGCAAGTATGTAACACCATCTAGACATTTGCTACCTTCAGCAATCGCAAGGGAATGATTCTCCTTAAAGAGAAAGATTTTATTTCCCTGGTCATGATGTTGAGTCTTCACACTCTATTAGTTAGGGAGTGGGCATATCCACATTGCTCTCTAGGGTCTCCCAACAAATGTAGGAAGAGACAGGATTGTCAGTGCTATATTGCCCTTCTGGGTAAGAGGGTTGCATAAGGCCTGTGTGATGAATCGGCTTCTGGGCATGTCCACATTCCTCTCTAGGGTCTCCCAACAAATTTAGGAAGAGTCAGGATTGTCAGGGCTAAATTGCGCTTCTGGGTAAGAGGTTTGCATAAGGCCTGTGTGACGAATCGGCTTCTGCCCTGCAGGAGTGCAAGGATGAGTAGAGGCTTAAACGTCCACTCAGCCCTCAAACGTCTACAAACCAAGAGCCAATACATTCATACAGATAAACCAGGGACAGTTAAGATATATACTCCCTTCGCCTTTTATGGTAACATGGGCCGAGGGAAGGCTATACACTTAAGGGGTGTGAATGTGGTTCAGTAGCAACCCAAAAAGCAAAGTATAACAGTCCAAAATAAAGTCATGTCCAATCAAAGCTCTATACAAATATATACTTTAATAGGACACACCATGTGCAATATTTACTAACCGGAAAACACTATAAAACCCCACCTCTGTAGAAGAAACACAGAATAAACACAGACAGAATATATGCAGCCCTCTAGGTGATGAGACAAGGGGAGAAAGGAAATCACAAGACCACAATGTTCAAAGGGATATTCATTGAGTTGCAAAAGGGGATTAAATTGACCTATTCAATCTCTAGTGCCCAAAGGTAGATCAGGGGACAGAGATCGGTCAAGAGTACCTTTGCAAATGTCTTGGTGGTTCAACAACACCGAACCAGGCTTCTTGGCACAGATCATAGTGTTGGCTCCAGCCAAGGATGCAGAAGCTGCAGCTGTGAATTGTCTACTCTGTGCTCATCGGGCAGTCCCCAGGTTCACTCTGTGGTCGCAGTTCAACGGCGGTGAGCTGGTACCAGGATGCGCAGGCGAGTAGATTCTATGCAGTGACTCAGAGGTCGCTGTTCGGGGAACACCAGGGTCAGGTTGATCAACTTACAGGAGCACCAATGAAGAAGCTGTTGTTTCAGATGGTGGCTCAAGCAAGGCAAGACAGCAGTACTTTGTTATTCAAGCTGAGGTAACAGCATGCTTTTTGCTACAGCGAACATAATCGAACAACGGACATAGGTTCATAGAACAATGTAAACCAAAAAGCAGCATTTAAGGGTCCTGCTAGATTGCTCAGCATTGAGCGTGCCTGAGCCATGGCTCGGAGAGGGTCATTTGTTTGATAACAGGGCCCTTGGCTGTTCTGGCTTCCAGGTTCTGTGAGTCCCACTCCAGGGTTTCAATTCACTCATTTTCTCGGGCTCCCAAACACAGGGGAGGCTGGCACACACCTTCAGGGAACATGCAACACTCTGAGGTCCTAGACAACAGGGTGGCTAGCAGAGAGCCTGGTTTATGATCCAACAGCAGACTTCACCCCAATGGTTTCTAGGGATGGTTAGGTGACAGAGCTTGCCTCTGCCTTGGAACACTTGCCTTCACCTCACATCTGGATTACTTTCGAAAGGACTGCTCCCTCAGCATGGTCTAGTGAAATCTTCTGAAATGATGATCTGAAGATGCTTCAAGATGATTCAGAGAAGTGGTGGGAGACCCCAGGTTTTATAGGAAAAAGTCTCTAGGTGATTGGACTAAAGTTAGCCTGCTTTAGGGGTTCAATCCCTGACCTTGAAATGAGTAGACGTTGCACTTCTAATGTCACACTCAAAGTTCTTTGCTCCAGAGGAAGTGGAAACAGAGAGATTAAAAATAGTGGAAGTCTCCTTCCTTTGAACAGAGATCCCCTGACTACTTGAGCTCTGCCCCCTTACCTTCCCTCTAAGAACAAAGGTCTTCAGAAATGCAGCACCCTGGTGTGAGGTCTGGCTCTCTTTGAATGGGTGTGCCCCTTGATTCCTGTGCCAGCTCCATTAAGAGTGGCTGTCCCTCTGGAAAGGGTATTACCTGCACATACAAAGGAAGAAGAGAGGAAATCCCCCAATGCTAAAGTGCTACTAGTGGGAAGAGGCGAGCCTCGTCTGGGGGGGAATACACATAACCCGTCCAAAGCTGAACTGGGCCCATAGGACTAACACATGTGTGGTATTAAATAGAATGTGGCTACAATGATCAAAAAGACGGCTATGCACCGTGCCTTAACCTGCCCCTGCGCTATAGACATTTGGCTGTCACTGCAGTTTTCAAAAGGGCAACTGTTACCTCTGAACCCACTCTGTGCACTGGTAGAGCAGGCAATATTTATCAGAATACTGATGCAGCAGGTCTCAGACAACACTATGCTTTTGGCATGGAGCCTATGAAAGGGGAATCTTAACAGCAGATTGCCCTTTCAGAGATGGAATTATCTGCATAATTGTATTATTAAATTAAAATAAAAAAATACAGGGCTTTCACACCCCTGCCAGATGGCAATTCATCACAGCCTGGCTTGCAGGACTGGCCGGAACTACCACACTGTGTTTGCCCCTGTCATGTGGTGTGGACCAAGGCGAAGTGACTCCAGGATCCCACAAAATTAGCCCCAGATGCAACATCCACTTTCTCAAAGTGGCATCCAGCCCCATGAGTCACTACCTTGTCGTTCCCTAGAACCAGGCATAGGACTTCATCGCAGTAAACAAATAAGGGATTGATCAAGACACTTTCTCCTCTAGTGATGATGGAGGTCAGCTTCCTGGCCGAGGGTCACTATGAGTGGGCTGTGGGCCTCATTAGAGACAGTGTACACATGACTCCAGAAAAATGTGTGGGTTTGTTTCTGGCATGGTGAAGCGTTGTTCCTCATTCAATTCCACACCCGGATTTCAGCACCTTCACACATAAGACGGTTGCTTGAAATCGGCGAAACATCAATGTGGATGTAGAAGGGCCAGTCTCCACACAAGGAACAAACCTTGAGGTCCGTTTGGGACCTCAAAAACCACATTTCAAGGCCCTAGGATGCACAGGTTTCTGAGATATTTGCACCTCAATGCACCACAACAAACTGCCCCACACCAGGGTGAGGCGATATGTGGGGAGGGAGCACAGTAGGTCCCAGTATGCAGCAGCACACCAACTCTCACCTCCCACAAATCTCTGCTGCGGGGTATGTCAGCGAGCCACAAATGCCCATTGTCAGTGCAGTTTACTTCAGAGTGCAAAGCACATCAAGCAATAAGCACATTGGAAAAAGGGACCTAAAGGATTATTGATTTTCAACAATTGATGAGAGTGTTGTCAAGTCTGTCCACAGAACACGTTCAGAGAATGGGTGTTTTTTGCCACTAAATTTATAATATATGAGATATAATTACTTCTGAGCAAGAACATATGCAAGCAAGTGAAAATATGACTGCAGTTCATAGCCTTCATAAAGTCACCAGTCCATGCAAAGAATGAAATCCTCAATAAATGGCAGGCTCCTGTGAGATTATTGCTAGACAAGTCCAAATCCTTTACTTACTTTCAGAAAATTCAAGACCAGGTAATATGCAATCAAGGCTTGCGCTTTTACTCACATAGGGGCTCCTTATGAGTTTGGTGGTAGTGGGGAAAAAGTACTATTTCAAATTCCAAATGTTTTAAGACCTGCTTGGTTTTGGAATCTGCAATATTTACTGAAATTGTTAACGGTGAATACGGTACGACATTCATTCATCGGCAGCAAATTTTCTGTGGAGTTTTTGCCACTGATTTTTGGCTGAAAAAACTAATTGGAAAATATGGGGGGCATGGGTAAAGGGACATAAGGGGTAGAGTGGTGTGGGCAATAGGAAGTAAAAAACTGGGAAGGAGGATTGGGGGGAACCCACCAAAAATAAACAGCAAAAAACTCTTCGATAAAACCCCTGGTGATGGAATGATATAGAACCGTAAATACTATCTGATTATATAGAGTCAAGGTGGGAATTGTTCCATCACTCTCCGCTTACCATTTGTTTATATCCTAGCATTTGGACTGTCGCTTCACGGGATGAGCTATGGTATCACCAAAAGTACATGCGGAATGCCAGCGGAAAGCTGACTTTCTGCAAAATGGTGGTACGTTCAGGAGGAATTAATGAAGCTCTAAGAAAGGGATCGTTATCCAAGGAATCAGATCTGTGGCGAGAACTCCATTTTGGAATTTGAAATATGATCGAATGTAAAGGAATGATAATTGTATACATGAAAGATTAGACCTGTCTTGATGAGGGCAAAATTATCGAAACATGTGTCGACATAGGGGCACTACAAGTACTAATAAAACTCTAATGTGTCATACAAATACTAGAGTGAGGCATTCAATTTTAACTAAAGTGGACATGCGCTCTACTGGGGTGATATTATCTATAACCATAATTAAGTGGTAGGATATCTTAAACATTTGACTCCAATGTTTAACTCTACCAATACAAAAATAGTCAGAAAGCTATTATTTTTGAAGTGAATGGTCACATTGGACGAAAAGAATACTTGTGAGGGCTTATCTGAAAAAGAAGAGTGCATGTATCTAAGATGCCTTCCATGCCCTCTCCAATGGAATGTAGAGAAGTACAATAATCACCCTTATCTGCAGTATTTTACACTGTGCAGAAGCAGTATTTTTCTTACTGTACAAACTCTAGTTCCAGACTGAAATCGGGAATGTGATTGAAACTTAAAACAAGTAAAACAAGCACTGTCACAAAGCCTGGCTGGCCATTAAATAGCAACAGTGTAAACATTGTGTTAGTACCTGGGCATATGAAATCAGTGCCTGGAAATACCTATCTAACACCTATATAAAAACTGTTAACTTTATAACTTTACCAATGTATGTTTTACCAGAACTTCATCGCAAAGAACATACGCAAGGAAACACATTTTGCTAATATGCTGAGAGGCTGAAGAGATAGTTGTTTAAGACATTTTTAGTACAAGTGGAACTCATTTACAGCTGCAATTGAGGCCTTTGACGCTCAGAAGACAGTTTGGAGGTAGCCATGGCAGGACCTATACAGCCCTCTCAAAGCTTTATCTCACTGTGTTATAGAGGTAGCTCGAAGAGGTCACAGGTATTTGGTGGCAACAGCTTTAGGTATTAGTATGTCCATAGGCAGACAAGGGGTGCTTTGAAACACAAACAACAGGGGGATAGACAAGATGGTGCTGAAATCGTATGTCTCTCTGTGGTCTCTGGCACTGACCTTCACCGTGATTGGTCTCCTCCCTCTTCCAGATATGAGCCGAGCCTATGGCAATGGTACGTAGGCTGAGGGAGTGCGTGAACAAACCATAGGTCCTGCAGAACCCTCCAAGAAACGCCCTTCCGAAAAAGCAGACTTGGAACTAGTGGGTGGATAGGCAGCAAGATGGCACCTTGCGTTGTAGGGCTCCTGCGACATTGGAGGCACCGGGCAAGAGAAGAGGACGCTGATTCCTGTCGAGACAAGGTGAGGGGTTATATTGTGGAATCAGAGGGTCAGAGGCGAGTCGGCAGAAACAAACATGGTAATCCTTCGTTTGCAAGGGACTAAACAAGCAACCATGTGGGAAGCACTGACAGGAAAAGGCACCTTAGGAGAACCTCTCTATTGATTGCTCCCCCTATCTCATTATTTAACGTCACACAGCAGCCCCAATTCCCAAATTTAAACAGAAAGAAATACACCATCTAATTTGGTGCCTGAACTTCTATTTATGAAATATATATGTTCATTGATGGGAGCCATAGATTTCTGTGCTACGATGGAAATCTCTGGACATATTTGAGATAGGAAAGGTTGGTTGCCATCTACCAGAAATTCTGGGGCTGTTTGAGAGAATGCATTGTAAGGGCCTTGAAGCATTGTGAAGTGAGGAGTTGTGAATACTAGCTGGACCAGCTCTTCTCTTTTCAAGGGCTGTAGAGACTGGCCCGGTGCCCCTTATACATGCATGAAAGAAAGTGATGAGGATTCTCTCGGCAGCCAGTGATGTAAAGGTTTTGCTGAAAATGCATTCATGAGCCGAGAATAAGGACATTATTGTATTTGTCTGAGGAATCACCAGCGACCGTGATGGTGAATCCTGCACCATCATCATCAAGTACTGGAATCCGTACTACAGCAATTTAAGGAGGACTTGCAAGAGGAAATGGCATCCCTAAGATCTGACCTTAACAAAGCTGCAAAGGGTAGCTCGAACCACCCGAATGTATACTGGTTACAGGTCTGGAAAACTTTCCGGAAATTATTTAGGAAAAGTTTGTGGCTACCCAAGGGGTCAGCAATTAGTGTGTTGCATGGAAGGCATGACTACTTCCATCCCCGACAGGGCTCTATAGCATACCCCAATAGGTTACTATGGACTGGCAGGTTCCCACAGGACAGTGGGCTGTTGAACTGTTTCCCTATTTTCAGAGCTGTTGCACTAGTAATAGAAAGAATTATGGTACGCCGCTTGTGGTGCATTTGGGAATGGAGTGGGGAAGCAGTGAGAGGACAATAAGTGTGCTTTGGGAAAGAACACGTTTTTACACCTCTTCTGGTGCTTTGGTGAGCATTGGTAGAAGTGTGGTTATTTTGGGGTGGCAGATGGCAAGCTTGATTCCCCAAAGGGCACCCACATGTGTTCACAAATCACTGAAATGTTCACAGGTTGCTTTTATGGTGAGATTTCCGGGGTTTAACCAGGGAAACTGTCAAAATTTGAAATACATGGCTATTTGTTATTATTTGGTAGGTGTCTTCCATTTCACTATTCCTCAACCTTTTCTCGCAATTGTTAACTGCTTGGCTCACTTTGGGCTCATTATGAGTTCCCAGGTGTCCTGCCGGTAATTCCGGTGGGATACCGGGGCACTATCACACCATCTCTGCTGCCTGATATCTCAGTGTTACTGGGATATCAGGGGTAGCAGAGACACTGATAACTCGCCATTCCATGGAGTCCCAGAGGACTCCATGTGATGGGATTGCTGAATCACTGACACCGTAACAGTGCCAGTGATGGAATTTATCTGCCGGTAGAGGCCTGATCTATGAGCAAGTCCGGTCTGCCCATAGACCAGAGCCCGTACAGGTAGACTTGGAGTTGGCCATTCCGGAAAGGTGCTGGTATGCGTTGTTACTGGCACATTATTTCCAGACTGGCCAACTCGTAATAAGAGAAAGACATTCTAATGTTGATTCTAATACCATGGACTATGTCATCCTTCCTCACCCTTATGTTATGTTATGTTATCGGTACTTGTATAGCGCACCGTCACCAACGGAATTGGTCCCCAGGTGCTCTGGCGGATCTGTAAACAGGAAGGGTGGGGGTAGGGTTAGTCGGGAGAAGGGGAGAAGGAGAGTGGGAGATGTGGTGTGCTGTTGGCAACTTCAGCTCGGTATACACCGAGTGCTGGGCTTTGGTGCTAATATCGGATCAGATGAAGGCCTCGAGTGCTGTGGGTGAAGTTTATGTGTTGTTGATTTGGTGTGGTAAAGTGCGTGCGGATTGCTGGGAGAGGGATGGTTGTGTGGTTTTGTGTGGGTTTAAGTAAGCAAAAGGTTGAGGGTTGGGTTAGTGGGGTCTGTATCCAGGTTCAGGTACAGGTATGATTCCGTTAGAGTTGTATACCCATGGGTTCGGATGTTGCTGTGGGATCAGATGTTACTGGTTCCTGTTGGCCGAATCGATTTGGTGGTGTTGTGCTGGTCCAACTGTATCCCATTGAGTATAGTTTGGATTGGTGGGTGCGTCTGAACCTAATCTTCAGGTGTGGGACTGGGTGGGTGATATCTAGTCTTAGGTGAACTAGTGTGACCCTGGTCGGTTAAGGTTTTGAGTGGTTCAGGGTTGCGGTCATGTTGAAGTGTTGTCCTTATGACATAACCATTCACAAACAATGAAGTCGAAGCATGGAGGTGTTTCAACTCACTGCGTGTATTTTACCTGGACAACCTCTCCATACCCATCCTTCATTTTATGAGACACACCCAGACACAAATATCACTAAATCGTTTTTCCTAAATATGCTGTGAAAATCCTGTACTTCACAGGTAGACATAATGTAGCTTTCACGCCCCTGCTGGGTGGTGGTCATGGCGTTTAACGGCCCAGAAGCCCAAGGCTTGTAGGCCCGAGCGATCTGAGGGCCTCAGCTCAGGCTGCGGGATGTTAAAGGCCATGTCCGCCCCTCAGCCGGTGCGTGAAAGCTATTCACACCCCAGGCTTTCCCGGGATGCGGACCATTTTCATTTTTTTCTTCTGACGGGAGATGAGCTCAGCGCGAGCACATCGCCAATACGAATGAAAAGAAATGAAAACAGGTTCCAAAATGGCCGTCGTCATCAGAAAAGGGGCCTGGTCCATTTTCTATTTTTATGAGATTTGTGTAATTTAGTTGACTTTGTTTTGCATCTGGGAAAGGCGGATTGTGATTGGTCAATCTGCCTTTCCCGGGTGCGAATGCATATATATCTTCAATGTGATAATGTTCATGTACTTCCTTATCATAAAAACTAATTTTATAAATGTCGTACAATGTTTCTCTTGGGTGTGCACTGGCCTCTAGAAAACACAAACTAATAATAAATAAAAGCTACAGAATTACTGGTAGCAGACCTTAAGATACCCACTTTTTTAAATCATTTGTTTATCCTGTTGTTCGTGTTTGTCATTTTGATTTTTTAATTACATATTTTGATGGAATTGAAATGGAAATTAAACTCAGGGCAGTTTTCCTTCTTTCCAGGGACGTCATTTAGGGGTCGCTAGAGGTCGCAACTGCGACCTCTTAATGCAAGCTCCTGGGCTGTGGCCAGCACCATGTGGCTCTTTACTTCTGGAGTGGCTGGCTTTCTTGTTCAGGCCCCTTAAAAAAAGCAGAAAAATAGGAACAGGAATGCCACAAGTCTAACACTTTCAGCATTGACTCTTAAATAAGAAAGTATAGGAATACCAAACATTGTGTCTTTCTGGAATTCTATACAATAATTGCTAGACTCATTAAAGGTTTATTTCAGGCACACTTCAGGGGGTGAGTCACTGATTTAGTCTGCTCCTTGCCACCTCAACTCAGTCTTTCATCCTTCTGCGGTCGATAAATGAGTACCAGCACAGATTGGGTGATATTGGGTGTATATTTTTTCTATATAAAGCACTTAAGCATAAGTGCTATATAATAACACATCATTATCATTTGGCCATGGACGTCTCCTTGCATTCACAGTAATTTGGTAATATGGGCCTATACACACTGATCTTAACGATACATATGGCGATCCATTCTTTTATGAAATGTACATCACATTATAGTGATATCTTAACCATATTTTTCATAGTGTGCAATGCTATGTGATGCCCCTTCCTGTTTTGTCAGCGGGTAAAAGGTTGTGTTCCATCGCTTCCCGCGATATCACTTCGGGGTGAGGTCAAATGACATCACTTCCTGTGATGTCATCAGGGGTCAAGGGTCGTCTGATGTCACTTCCGCTACCACTCTCATTTTGGTGAAATGACGTCCGTGCTTCTTTCTGGTCAAGGTCATCCAGAAGGCAGTACAAATCTCTGAGTTCATAGCCTGTAAAACGCCCCTCCCCAGGGCAAGGAGTGGAGTCAGAAAACTTATCGTGTGCATCTGAGATAGATGCTTTGCTAACTAGCAATTCCCTCACCGCACATTGTTTTCATTGTTACTCTTGGAATGAAATTGCTTTAAGAAACGTGCTTTTGGAAAATGTTTCCAATTCTTAGGGAGGATCATGCTTGACGTTTCACTGATTGAATCTTTTTCCAAAGTATTGTATGTCATGTAAGTGGCCCGGCACAGAACATTGTCAGGGAGCCTAGGTCAGCTATAGGTGGCTGAGCGGTAACTTTGTTGGCATGGCATTGTAGAGCCTAAGCTGTTGGGTCTTACATCTCTCGGCTGCCCCCAATCAAAAGCCTTATCCTAAATGATTAGGGAAGGACGTGTTTCAGGTGGTTCTATGTGAAACTGACTAATTCATCAGATTCCGAAGTTTGTTGCTAAATTTGCTTTTTCAAACCCATTCTTTTCCCTTTGTTGGATGGGTTTATTCCTTTATACCAATACATTATTAATAATACTAATATTAATAATAATATAATAATCTTTTTTACAAGTTACCAGTGAGCCATACTTCTCTTTATCTCTGCTCAGTTTCAACTGGTAATCCATTTCTACTACACACAGTCTGACAAAGATTTGGATCAGGGATCTACTGGAGATATTTGATGTAATAGATCTCTCCTTGTTCCGGTTTCCTGCAAGCACACTACTGCGATGTGTGCGTGCATGTGGACAGATTTTGAAGAATATTCTTCCTCTAGTCCAATATCAAACAACTATTTTCTGAGTCACTTTTCCCTACTTATCCACATGTCGACTCATCGTACTCTGGAGTCATGAAATTTGAATTTTGTGTATTAACTTGTAGGACTGAACAAGTGTCACTATATTTAGAGCTTGGTGTTCTCCAATAGGCCTATTGAAGTACAATCCCTCAGCAAGCAATGTTCTCATATTTTACTTGTTAGAAAAGATGTAAGACCAGATGCAGCAGGAAATCGCTGTCCTATGATCACCTCAATAGTGTCCTTGACTATCCCGGGCTCAAGTCGAGAGTACACAGGGTCCACCCACTTTTTTCAGAGGACGGATGCCGTCCATCATGGTAATTGTTCGAAGTTAAGTGTAAAATGAGAAGCTTTGACTGTTTTTTTTTTTAGATTCTTTCCGACCTGGGGATTCAAACCACAGTCACAAGGTTTGCAGGTCGGCACTTCACCACTGCACCATGAAAAATAGCAAGCAAATAAAGTTTAAATGACATATTCCGGGACTGCATGTTCCAGAACAGACATTGGTATTGATTCTTAAAATGTAGAACATGCACACCTTTTAATATTTTCAAACACCATTAGAAGAACATATCCTCTTCACATGTTTGGTGTGTTGAGTTTGTGAAAGTCTAATACCATATGTCCTGTACAATTTGTATGGTTATGGAAAACCAGTTGAATGAAATGTGCAAATTTCAACTTGATGTGCACATTTCCGGGTGACGTTCTATCCCACGCGTAGATTGAAGAGTTCCCCCACTTTGTTTTAGGACTTGGCCCCTGTGCCTATCACTGGGCATAGACACCCAAGTCACATTGATTCATTGACTCCCACAAAAGTAAAAATGCAGTCAAGTTGTCAGGACATCTGCAATGATTATATGTGAACAGCAAAGATATAATACATTTCGGTGGAGATTGTTGGCTTTTTGCCATTGAACATTCACTGCAACGTATCCTTCAGCTGGTCGAGGAACTCCGCCCAAGATCTAGTTCTAGGTTAAGCAAGTTTCAGCCACGTGTGACCTTTTCCAAAGCAGTGCTTTCCAGGAAGATGGGTTGCATTGCACAAAATACCTGTTCTCTTTTAATCCACTTTTCAAAGTGTCGTCATACACTGCATTTGTTTTCATATTTTTTTTTTTTGCAGATTGGGGAGAGCTCTTCCACTCGACACGGCAACGATATAGAAGTAGAAATGTATGTATGTAACTGGGTACTTTGCACTGGTAGGCAAAAGGGTATATTGGCAAGGAGACATGGTGAAGGGGTGATCATATTGGGGATGATACAGATCAACAGATTGTTTACTCAACATTAATAGTGACACAAAATGTACAGAGACATGCAATTTAAGAAAGGGGCGAGGCTGCTGGAGGGCACGGGGTATTCGTTCCAAGTTCAGATGGTGGGGTACTCATTCCACGTTGAGATGGTGACTCTGGACAGTGGCAATGTTTTTCATTTCAGTGGCTAAGAAGTTCTAGTGGAAGAGCACCAGGTGAGAAAGGGAGCAGAAACAGGATGCAGCAGAGCCTGGATTGAGACAGATAGATTTACCAGTGCCTCATAGGGGTGAGTGTGACGGGCAGTGTAGTGAGAAATTTATTTAACCATATACCGTGGGCAATCCGTGGACAGAGTTAAAGACTAGGAGGAGGACGATGAAGGGAGGTCATTTGTACATGGACGTCCTTCCAACAGTTTGGGGATGGGAAGCAGATTGAAAAGATTAGGGGAAGGTATGCATTCTTTGAGTGGCAAAGATCAGCACTTTGTTCAGAGGAAGGAAGGAGTGGAAGCAACTATCCAGATGGAGAGTAGAACAATACTCAAGTCACTGATGACAGGGGTAGAAATCAAGGTTTCAGTGAAGTGATAGGTAAAGTGTGGAAGGATTTTGCATATGTTTAGGAAGTTCACCCTAGTTGCTGTGCTAGTTGAAGGGGTTAAGTATTCAAACTTGGGGTCACTGTCAAGGGGATTTGTGAGTTTCAGAGCCATAGGGTATGGCATAAGGTGATAGGCGGTAGTACAGGATATGGGGCGCATGAGGAGGGGCCTATTGAAGCAGATACATTGATCACTTCAGTTTTGGGGGGAATTGAGCATGAGCACAAAGTGCTATCCAGAAGCCAAAGAGACAGACAGATCCATGAGATATTTCAAGGCTAAACAAGGGAACAGTGGAGATGGTTTGTGTGTCATTGGAAAATAGATGATAAGAGAAAATGATATAGGGGTACATGTGCCAAGTGAGCAAAAGCGAGGTCCTAGGACATGCATATGGAGGGGGTGGGGGGCATGTCACACCAGCAAGTCAGTGGGCATTGAAGCTCCAGGGTTTCACAATATTTAGAAAGATCAATACAAGAGATAGGAGGCCATGCAGTTGAGTCACATGTCTTAGAAGCCTATGCCATAGGATATGAGGCACTAGGAGGAGGATTGGTAAACTGTATATAAGGCTGCAGACAGATCAAGAAAAGAGGAGGCTAGTGAGTGGTGGGCAGTAACAAAAGGTTGTATACATGCAATGTCTGCTGCACAATACCGATTTGAGGGGGTTTCATAAGTCCCTGGTCCCCAGGTTCTCTGTGATTCTGTTCAACGTGACATGTTCCAAGATTTTGGAGCAGCATGGAGGGAAAGACACAGGCTGATATTTGGAGGATTTGGTGTGTTCAGCAAAGAACGTTTTGAAAAAGTAGACCACATGCAACATTTTAGCAAGTGGAGAGAGATGAAACGATGTCCCAGGGGTACAGAGCATCATATGATGAGTGGAATTCAGTAATGTCTTTTTCTGATTAGTGACATTCATGAATGAACATTACAATGGAGTTGTAGCAATGGCTTTAACATATGATGTACCATACACATTTAGGAAACAGGATGGTTTGATGTTGACACCGTGGCTTGATTTCAAGACCTAATTTAAACATGATGTTACTGTTCATCTCTTTTTAATGGATGGACATTTCTAATAAAATGATAGAGGAAATATTTGGTGCCATTTAGCAGATCTACATTTAATTTTGTATGTAAATCCCTAATTCTTTTTCTCTTTTTGTTCACAATAAGATTGGCGCAGACATTTTTCTCATTGTCAAACTCAGCCACCATAATGCCATTGAAGCATCACATTCCTATACATTTTTCTTGTTTTCGAAGTTCACATTTAAATTGGTGTAGACATATTTTCCCGGTTTACCATTGTCCATCTCCTTTGCCACAATGCCTTTAAAGCACTGCATGTGTCTCCTGGTTAATTCTTGGGAGGTTTGTATTCTTTTTGAAGGGTTCCTGGCTCACCAACACAGGGTTTTCTATGCTGTTCTTTGTGCCCGTTTGATGTGTGCATTAAAGTGTGTTTGGTGTGTTGTTTTTTTTTTATACATAGTCTTGATGTCCAAATTGTGTGAGTGTGTAGATTGTGCTGTTAGCCAAGCAGAATGTTCATGGGTGATGCATTAGTGTGGATTTGCTTTACTCTTGTTGGTGGTAGGACGATTTGGGTGTCTGCACTTTGTGACTTGGGGTGTTTGCTTGTTATTGATGTTGATGAGTATGGGGTCTATTGGTGAAGGGTACTTGTTAGTACTGCTGTGCCTGCAATATAACCGTTGGATGCATGTATTTTATTTGGGGTGGGCAGGGGGAGTGGTGTGTGTATGTGTGTGTAGAAAAATAATATAATTGCACTTCCCAAATGCAGCATTGTCCTTTATTGACACATGCTGGATTAATGCAAAGTTGTGCTTTAAATCTTTTACAACAGTGACTCAGAGGTGCATAGGATGGAGGCAAAACTGATGGTTGATGGCTGGAAGATGTCACCATCCATGTTCAGCCTGCCATGCCATTACAGACTCTGAAGACCATATCAATGTTAGGCTTAGTCCCACCCAAAAGGGGCAGTCCAGCCTGAACTGCTAGGTCACTTCCCTTGTGCACAATGCTACAAACAACCTCAGACATGTTCGGCCTCGAACGACAGTGTAGGTGAGATGTAGCTTTGGTCTCTAATCACATCAGGGTGGTGGCGTTTGTCTTAGCACACCTGTCCCACACAGAGTGACATAAGCAAAACCTAAGGTTGATGGAGGGGAGGTTGTCTCTGGGTTTTCAGATGTGTTAATTTACCTGACGGTGCAGATGGAACAGTTTTCAATTTCCTGGGTCAATGCGAGCAGTTATGCATCAGTGATGAATGCCACATGTATAATGTTAATAGTTATTATTCAACATTGTGTTTGGGTGGGGTATAAGTGAGCTTTGGAGGTGACTATGTGAAGTGCTCCTCTTATTATTTGATGTGGGTGGCTTGTTCTGTGTTTTGTGATAATCTGCGAATGTGCCTTGACTGTTTTGATGTCAGACACGTATGATGTATTTGTGTCAGTCAATTGTGACCAAATGTTCTGGGTGATTGTAGGGATTCTCTCTCAATAGTCAATAAAATGTAAGGATTTGGGTCATTGCATTTATTTGTGAAGTGGGGCAGTGTTTTTTTCACAAATGTTACTTACTCCGTGTGGTCTGTTTATGATGCAGAGTGCATGTTATTTTTGCAATGGGGGTGTAGACTTGTTTAGTTGTTATGGTGTAAACGCCTCTTGGGGGTGTCCCCTATGTTTTTGTGTGGTGTTTTCTGCATTCATTGGCCTTATTGGACTGATTGTCAAAGTTCATATAATTAGAACAGCCTCGGTATGGGAGATATCCTGTGACAGAAAAGGTGAAACAGTCATGTTTAATGTGTTTTGTTAGTGTTTCAGATATGGCTGTTTGAATGTATGTATAAATCTGCAGGTGTCGGAAGCGGCCTCGGTTCCTCGAGCTTTTGCTACGGCTTGCGGCTCACATGAGGTGCGGCTTGACACGTCAGCGAAGGTCCTTTCCTCTGGATTGACGATACACAACTGGGTGCCACTGAGAGAAGTCGACTAAGTAGCTGATTTCCCAGTCTGACTCCTGACCCCCGACTCCCAACTCCTGAGAGTGTGTCGGAGGCATCGGAGATGACGGAGGTATCCAAATCTATTGCACCGCTACAGCCAACTCCTCTGACTCCTCCTCCTAGTTGTTGGATCGGTACGATACAGCAGGCAGACGGCAGAAGGCAGACAGCGGACGGTAGAAAGTGACAGTGAGGAAAGGTGTGGCTTCTGGCTGCCTCAAGCTGTTCCTTACCCAAGTATTAGCTGGCACGTGTTTCTCTGCCTGTTTTACGCCTGTTTTCAGTCTCACACAGGAGCGTTTGGTCGCTCATCTGGGAGCGTGTGAGGGAGAGCCCTAGTTTGTGTTGCTGGGCTGCTGCTGAGACACCGCGCGATGATTACAGCTGATTCGCACAGGGACGAGGGTGGATACGAGGGTTGTCTACCGTGAATACAAGCAGTGGCAACCTGGATTTAATGAGCCTGTAGAATCACAGGCAGTATTGGCTCCCTCTATTGGTCACGGTAGATTAACCCGGCCCAGGTATAAGGATATAAGCTCACTTATAAGTTCACTTAGGGACTCTATCCACTAGGGTGAGTGCCCTGAGTGGATAGTAATCCCATAGTTTATCACCTACTGCTTATCTTTTACCAAGTCATTACTAGGTAAAATTGATAGAAGGTGCTATAGGTTACTGTGAACTGAGGTAAAGTAGACAAAAGCTGCTATACGACGGGGAGACTGCGGGAAATAATCCTTTGATCCCCGGGACTGAAACAGCACAGGTGAGAACGCTGCGTGTTATTGACTACTGTCCTTGTAGACGAGGTTTCTCTTTCCACGGTGTGAAGCCAGTTGATACTATATAATTAACAATTGAAAGCAACGGTACATCATTGGTAGAAGAGATACCTATTATCCTTTGTGGGACTGTATAAAGAAACAGACTGAGTGATAATGCCCACCTGTTGCATGGCCCCTGGATACAATCTGCGTAAGGCCAAAGAGAAAGGACTGCTGCTGGGAATTGATAACAAGATGGGTAAAAACAAAAAACTTCTCCCGGTAACAACGGGATGGATCACTTCCTTTTTCCAACCCAATCCCCCAGCTGAGGGCAACCCTCCACAAGAACATTGTGTGATACCTCTGATCGATCTGGATAATCACTCTCTGGAACAGACTATAAACGAAGAGATAGACAATAATTCCTTACTGGATATGTGCATCTCAATACAAAGGCAGATGACTCCAGCAGTAATGAATATTGCGGAAGCAGAGGCAGTGAATATCCAATCGTCAAATTTGACGCAATCACCAAACGGGGCAGCTAGGCTATCTGCGTCACCAAATTTGGAAGCACTGGTGGACCAGTCTAAAGAGGATCCATCGAATGACTCCTACACCTCGATGGGTGGATTTAAAGAGTTACAAGCATCAGTGTCGTCACTGCAATTTGCCCTTAAATTATTATAAAAAATGTGTGGACGCATTTTGGAAAATACCAACAATATGACCATGGTAAATAAAGCAAACCGCAATGAGATCGACAATGCGGAGAATAATTTGTCAGTTGCGATGGCTATGGTGGAAGCAGAGCCAGAGAATAATGCGAACCCGGTGCATGATATAGAGGAGCCGACTAACTCTGAGATCTTTTTCTCCCGAAAGCAGAGGAGAATGGCCAGAAGGGCAACCATGAAGAAGAGACCGTGTGTTGCAGCCTCAATATCACTATCTCCGGCACCTACTAAGATCACAAAAAAAGCTAGAAAAAAAGTGACACGGCAAAGAAACGTAAGCTGGTGACAGAGGGTCGCCTAACCAGCTGGTTGATTGCAGAAAAGACCAAAGAAGTTAATAGTGTTGCAGAAAACTTGATTGTCTTACCAGATTCATTTATTGGAGAAGGCCCCGACAAGATTTCTTCCACTCCTCGTAGTAGAAGTATGACCTCTCCGGTAAGAGAGAATGACAGCTCAACTACGAAAGAGGCTGAGAGGAGTCAGAAGGGAAGTAAGAGGAATATATGTATCATCAAGAACCTCTATCAAAAGAGTGAATCAGATAGGGTCACAAGAACTGAATTACTGACTAGACTACATTCAATTCCGCAACTGAGAGTTTTAAGATCTGAGGACTTTGAATTTATTGAACCCCTAACTTGTGTGAATACTAACGTTTCTGCTATCCACTGTAAATTCCATTCTACTATACAGCTATTGAGATCATATAAAGACAATCTAGTGGAGGTGGATGTACAATTGGATGCTGATCCTGGAAAGGAAGACCATGTTTTTCCCAGAAAGAAGATTGTGGAGCTCAAGAATAACACTCCAATTCCTGTGGGAACGAAAGAGAGATCCCCTCAGATAGAGGATATTCAGAACGCTTTGAAGTGGTTGGTGGAAGCATTACCGGCGGTCCTAAACAAAGATTGAAATTTTGCTATTATGTCCTGGAATTGTAGGGGTTTTATCCATCTTTTTCAAGCAGGAGGATCATTAACTATAATGACTAAATTCCCCTGCTTCTGTTTACAGGAAACATGGTTAACCTCTCAAGTTGTGATAAATGGATATACAGTTTATCAATCTTTGGCGAATAAGGGGCCAAGGGGAAGACCTTACGGGGGTCTGATCATGGGAATTAAGCATGATGTAAAATCCCGCCAGATTGAGACTACCTCAGGCGAATTTGTGATTGCCGTGGAATTTGAATTATGGTCTGTGGATCACATAGTAAACATCTTGATAATTACTCTGTACTCCCCTCCAGGTGCGGCACATACCGAAGCAATCCAAGAATCCTTGCATGAGACTATGATTAAATGGTCTATTAAGCAGGGAAACAAACTGATTGCGATTATGGGGGACTTTAATTGTCACATGGGGGGAGGGAAATGGTCCACGAGTAATCCTTTTTTAAGGGCTGAGAGTAATATGCACCAGGTGAGAACTGATACAGAGGGATTGCAGTGGTTGAGCTTTTTCAAATTCTGGGATATGGAAATGATTAATGGAAGATCGAGCGGGGACAATCCAGGTAAAGAAACCTGGGGAAACGGTAAAAGTAAGAGTACTCTTGATTATATTTTTGTTACCCCTGAACTGGCTGTATTGGTTAGAGACTTTCTTGTATTAGAGAATACGTGGAGTGACCATGCTTCACTCTCATTAACAATTACCCCGTACATAAGTAAACATGCATTTAAATATCTGGGTGCTCTGAGGGTGAATCATGCAGCCACACATATAAGGTGGTCTGAGAAAAATATAGCTAAAGCTGCTCTCCATATAACGGAGACAAGTCAGCCAGAGATTGATATTTTCCGGGAAATGACAATTAACAACATTGAAACTTGGATATCTACCTTTTCTACTAAATATGCTTCTGTAAATGTGGGATTAGCATGGTCGAAGCAAAAGAAGGCTAACGGGTATGACTCAGAAATCAGAGACACCAAGAGATTACTTAGAATAGGAATTCACAAAGCTAAGATCTCTTCCCCCAATATGCAGTCCTTCCTCATAACGAGCAGATTGCTTAAGAATAAGTATAAAAGGTGGATCAAACAAAAAAGATACTTAAATAAACTTAAGCAGTGGCAGGACACGGTACATATATTATGCACTAAGAATACGCGCAATATCTGGGCAATACTTGGGGAGGCCCGGGGCAATAGGACAATCCCTATGATTAATCCTATTAGTGCCCTGAGATGGGAAACATTCCTGTTAGAACGTAACATTGAGACGGAAGACAAAGTCAGTCCTATAAGGAAGATTATGCCCCCTGTGCCTCCTTTCTCGATTTTGATTAATCAATTTATTGATAAAATAAAAGTATTAAAATCATCTCGAGCTCCGGGGCCGAATGGCTTGGCAAATATAACCTTGAAAAGCAAGCCAAGGTTTTGGGCAGAGCTTCTAAAGATCTTGTTTGACAAAGTCTTCCGTGAAGGTAAAATACCTGATTCTTGGCATAAGGCAATACTGATCCCCATACATAAAAAGGGAGACAAGTTAGAGCCAATGAATTACAGATTATTGTCCATGTTAGATTGTACTAGCAACATTTTCGCCAGTTTCCTATTAAAAGAACTTCAAAGCTGGATTGACCAGAAAGGTCTTTTCTATCGATTCCAGAGTGGTTTTAGGCAAGGCTACTCCACTACGCATAATTTATTTATTCTTGATACCCTGCGTATGAATGCTAGGAAAAAGGGTAACCCCCCGATATACGCTTTATTCATGGATTTCAAAGCAGCTTTTGACATAGTACGAAGAGAGTTGCTTTGGGCAAAATTAGAACTGCTGGGATGCCCTGACGGTCTAATGTATTATCTCAGACTCTTACATGATAATAACACGGTCTGCTTAAAACTTGATACACAGGGTAATTTGACTGCTCAAGTTGTACAGAATCGGGGGGTCAAACAGGGGTGTGTCACGGCACCAACGCTATATAATTTATTTGTGTATGATCTCCCTTTAGTTTTTGATAAGGTACATAATTGTGCCCCACGAATTGGGGTGGACAGATGCCCGGTACTTGCCTACGCCGACGATCTTGTCATCCTTGACCACACATTCAGTGGTCTGCGACTGATCAGCGGAAGCTCTCTGGGTATATTGTAAAAATAACGAGCTGGAAATTAACCTGGAAAAGACTCAAGTAATGGTCTTTGCTAACAAAAAGATTGCACGTGTCAGACTTGAAGTCCTTGAATCGATTATATGCTACACTCCTTCCTATAGATATCTAGGTATTGAGTTTGAGATGACTAATGACTATGTGCACTGCGTCCAAGTACGTAAAATTAGGGCAGCTCAAATAACAGCCTTAGTCTATCGTTTCACTCTAACTCATGGGGGATTCAGCATTTGGGCTGCGCGGCTTTTGTTCCAGCAGGTGTTTACCCCTATGATGATCTATGGCCTTGAGGCACTTCAAAAACTTGATCTAAAGTGGCTACAGGTTGTGGAGGGTAAGTTTTGGAGAAAAGTGCTGGGACTCCCAACCTGTATTCCTATGGCCATTATCAGACTGGAACTTGGGTTGTTTTCCCTGAAATCAATGGTACTTAAGAAAAGGACAGAATTTTATTTGATGCTCAATAGTACCTCTAGCAATCAATTGCTGGTATCATTGTGGCAAGAATTGCGTATGGAATCGAAGAGATCGACCTTAAAAACCAGTATTGAAAATTTTATGCATATGATAAACTGGAACTGTAGCCAGGAGATATTCTCCCTAGCAGCTAAATCTGCTCTGTCAAGGAAAGTTGACTTGGCTGATTGGATTAACAATTACACTCACTTAGAACAGCTGAGAAAATATCAATTTATAAAATACATTTTATATACATGTAAAAAACCTCAACAGTATCTAAATCTATGTCCAAGCACCAGACTCCGAAGATTTAAATTACTTGTTAGGATTAACAATTTACCAGTACTCGAAAGCACTGGTGTAATAAATAAAGTAAGGATTGAGGAGCGATGCTGTAGATTATGTGAGGACAAAGCAACTATCGAGACGGGGGTACATGTTCTGACTTGCTGCTCAAGAATGGTAAACATCTATTCCAGATATTACGGGGATCTTGTGCATAAGATTGAACACATTAAGGAGGAAATCTTCTGGTGGCGTATCTTGAATTCCACAAAACTGAAAGGTTTAATAGCAATGTACAATGTCTGGTTAGAGATCGAGAAAAGACTAGATATCTCCATCTGAGCTAAGCGTAATGTAAGGTAATGGCATAATTTGTGTATTTACTTAGAGGTAGATATGAAGATTGGTTATTCATGGATGTATATAAAAGAATGTTTTAGAATTGATTTTATTGATTGCATTTTAGGCATTTAGATATAGTTCTTAGCATGTTTTTATGTGAATTAACTTTGCATTTGTAATGTGGCTTCTTTTTTTTTTGTGAATGATGTATATATATAATATGTAAGATGTGAAAAGTTTATTTATAAACTGTAACACATTAATAAATAAATTTAAAAATAAGTCCGCAGTTGGTATGAACTAAAAAGGCAGACTGAAGAGTCAACGGGAGGGCTCTGAGCGATCGGGGAGAAGAAGCTCATGGAAAGAACGTGTTTGTGAAAATTGCACGAGTTTTCGTGTGTCTATGGCTCTCCAATGTGCACCTTTATCCCATGGCATCTGTCTGAACTGGCAAGCTGTTGCTGGTGTTGGGACTGCGCATGTGCCTTGTGCAGCAAAATGTTGTTTGTTTACTTGCAAGTATGTTGGTGCACTTAATAATTGACATTACACTGAGGACACCTTTGGATGTGCCATCAGGATGAATGTGTGTAAGTGACTGTGTCAGTGCACAGAACATTGTTATTTCTGTTTTGGGTGTTTGGTCTTGTGTTTTCTCCTGAACATTGGAGTAGGATTGGGTGAGAATCGCTGCTGCAACATCAACCGACTAGGGTTAGAGGTCTGATACAATAGCCTGCATGAGGCTTTATATCCCAGAAGATGGCGGTGTTCTTGATGTGCTCAGCATTCATATCAGTGACAATGGCCTTGTTTACACCAAGAGCATGGACCATCATTGGTCAATGAGCATGGTTCTGAAGTGTTTGTTTCAGCAGATTCTATCATGTCATATTTCTTTCATGCATCAGTGCCCTTAAGTTATGTGTCAGAGGCACAGCAGTGCTTCCCATAATCAGCAAAGCCCACCAAAATGTGAACAAATGCACCTGTGCCTTCTTGCATGATACAATAATGGTGCATGTTTTCCACTTCAACATCCTCAGCAGGATCCTTTACGCCCAGTGTGACACTTAGGGCCTGATTCATGGAAATGTGCACAGAAATCCTGCAAGGGCTATGTGCAGAGAAGGATACTGCATGAGCCTGCGCACAGAAAGAAAAATGCACGCCCCACACATACATGGAATTTACAGCACAAAGTAAATGTATTCCCAAGTCGCACCCAGAATGCCCCGACACACGCAAAGCATGAACAGCCAGAAAAGCTACCTTTACGCGCTCCTCCGGGCATGAATACATGCACAGTGCACAGGGTCCCCCGTAAGCAGGCCTGCGACTTGGAGACCCTGCACGGAGTCTGCCGTAACTGTGTCCGGCACCCTGACAACTTGCAAATAAAAAATCATAACAGAGCAATATCTTCGGAAATTTGCATGTGAACCCCTGTAAAACGTTCCTGCCACACACTACACTGCTTACGCACACCCCATAGTTACATCAGAAGCACAATTGAGTACACGCACCCCAAACTCTGACATGCAACCCCACCTGCATGCTGAAAATCCTACGCGCAAGTGTACTTACGCCTGCCTTCCGGTGGAGGATCATATCAAGGACTTATATGGCCATTTCCCAGCCGAGACTTTGTGCGATCAAATCCATGAATAAATCTGGTGGTGCGCAATAGTGGCCGTGCGAGGGACTGCTTGCAGTCCGTCCATCGGAACGACCCACTTTTTTGCAAGTACTCCCTACTTTTTGGTGTCCCAACCCGCTTCAAAGTCCTCTGCGCAAGCCATGTCATGCTCTGCTTGGAGTCTCGCACAAGGCGCCCTCGAAGGCTTGTGCAGATGTGCCGAGCCAGCGCAAACTCCAAAAAGGTCCAGGAAAAGTACCACACATTCAGTTCTATGAATCGACGAAGGTGGATTTGCGTGCATTTTGGAAACAAGTAACCTATTTTCTGCATATATAATTCCATGATACAGGCCCTTAGAGCTGTATTGCACTTCCAACAAACACCCTGATTCACAGAGAGGTGTAGAGTGTCATTTTGCAGTGCAAAGCCTTTTTGCACCACCTTTGCACCACTGAAAAGTCACTGTGCACTGCAAAAATACACTTTGCACCACTGTGTGAATCAGGATGCTTGTTGGCAGTACAAAGTCACTTTGCACCAGTGCAAAGTCACATGGCGGTGCACTAAAAATTCCTTGAATCAGCCCCTTAATCTGTTATGTGTTATGCATCCTGGTCCATTAAAACGAGGAAATGGGTGTAATTTTGAAGTTTAAATCACCGAGGCCTGCCTCCTGGAAATTCTAATAAAGGGGTGTTTTAGTATACTGCTGGCTGGCACTAATGAAGGGCTCAATGTGATGGTAAAGTCACAGCAGGACTTCACAGGCCCCAGGTCTTTCCACAGGTCTGTCTCTTTCAAGTCTTCTCTTTTCTTACTGGGCTGGAGCAGACACACGTGTGAAATGGAGAGTGCTAATGGTCCTCTTCTCTGTAGTCACAGCTCACTGGGAAGGGGCCATTAGCTTTCCAAAGCCTATTATTCTAGGTGTACGCCACAGAAAATGCCTCCACCTGTAAACCTGTTTTTTTTAAACAAATTTACCAATGCTGTGATGTGTCTAATATATTGACATGAAAACAATGTTTATTGCCAAAGTCTTTGTGTTAAAAAATGACTTCTTTGTTGTGAAAACAATAGGGCAGTATACAGATTGGCTTGCGTGAGGTACAACATTTTCAAGCATATGGGTTGTGTAAGCGTTTTACTGACTCCTTGATAACGGGAATAGGGGTTGTTTAAAATGATGTGTTGAAAACAAGGCAAAGGGCCTGATCATGACTTTGGCGGTAATGCTGGCGGTATTACCGCCGGCGGTAATGTAATTCCCCATTCCCCATTGAGCCCATTCGGGAATGCCCCATTCCCCATTGGGCTCAATGGGGAAAATTTGCGCTCTTACCGCCGGTGGATTTCCCGCCGGCAGTAAAAGCGCACATTTTCCTCGGATTTCCCCCCAGCTCAGAGCTGGGGCAAAATCTGCCGAAGTCCTGATTTGGCGGACCCTTAAATCCGGCGGTAATAGTGCTACCGCTGGATTTAAGGGTTACCGCCAAAGTCGTGATCAGGCCCAAAGTTGAGTTTTAAAGAAATACAGAAAATCATAGGCACCACTTTAGACTTAGAGTGCCACCAGCACGCCTTGCGTTTCTGTGGAGATGGAGTTCCATTAACTGACCTTGGCTACTCCATTTTTTTAAGACAATGCGCCTCATCACGAGTCTGGCGGTAACCCTTAAATGCGGCGGTAGCGCTATTACTGCCGCATTTAAGGGTCTGCCAGATCATGGCTTTGGCAGATTTCCTCCCAGCTCTGAGCTGGGGGGAAATCTGTGGCAAAATTGCCGATTTTCGGCATGATTACCGCCGACAGGAAATCCGCTGGCGGTAATAGCGTGCATTTTCCCCATTGGGTCCAATGGGGAATGAGGAATTCCCAAATGGACCCAATGGGGAATGGGCAATAACCCTTCCGCCAAACCCGTGATCCGGCGCTAACAGCGCCGGGGAGTTTGGCGGTAGGGCTATTAGCGCCACCACTAATAGCACCGGCGTTACCGCCCGACTCGTGATGAGGCCCAATGTATTGGAGGTTTTGTCTGCTGTTTTGCAGTAATCCCTTTCTTTTCATTTCAAGAATACAATGTATATTGTTTATAACATTCAATGGCCCTCATTAGGACCTTGGCGGAGGACCATGGTACAATTTGCACCATGGTCCATGGCGCAAAGCTGCCAACTCCGCCAAGGTGGTTGGCGGACTTACCGCCCCATGCCGACCTTGGCGGGGCGGTAAGTCCCCAATCCCCATTTTACCCTTCCCCATTCCCATTTTTGCCCCATAGGGTATAATGGGAGTGGGGAAGGCGTTAATTACGCCACCGTAAATTACGGTGGCGTAATTAACAACAAGTCCCGTAGCGCAATGGATTTTTCCGCCTGCAAAAAGCAGGCGTAAAAATCCTTCCATGGCGCTACGGGAACTCGTAGTCTGGCGGAGAGGTACGCCATGCACTACGCCGGCGTAAAACCCTCTCCGCCAGGGTCCTAATGAGGGCCAATGTGCATTGTCTTTTGATTATACTGGCAACACATGTCTTTGAAACCACTTCTTGATGTCTTGTTTTTATAGTAGGTTCTAGTTGAGGGCAGTAGAAAATATAAGTAGTGCAACTGTGCTCCTGATCGTTCCCGATCACTTCGACCACTGTTTTAGTTAGCCCATCCAAATGTCCATAACATTTTCTTCTCTTCTTTCTCTGTTTGTATGTGCCCTTTTTCATGGTGACCAGCAGGCCAATTTCTTCCTTCCATTCTTCCACGTCTGGAGTATTTGATGCCTTCCTTTTTTAAGGATGATACATTTCTAGCAGAGATGACCTTCTTTACCCAGTTTGGGGGTATGTGGGCATTATTTCTTTGGGATACCTGTAACAGTGGTCATTCTGCCAACTTCTCCCTCTACCTTTATTCGTGTCATTTACTCCTACCACGGTTGTGGTTGGAAGCGTGTGGGTTATCTTAGTGCCCTGGATATAGTGCTACCACACAGTCCACCTGTGCAGCCTTAGTTGGTTTCCAGGAAAGTTTTATTTACATATGTACAGTCATTTACAGAACCTGTTACTCTTGTGACTATAACTTCATTATGACTGGACTGGGCAGAGGAAGGAGACGGATGACTAGAACAAGGTAGAGACTGGGAACACCCACTGGCCATCCTCACTACACTTCTCTTGAACCCCCACTGGCTATCTTAGAACCCTCATAGGCAAGCATCCAGAACCATTCTGATAGCTGTCACTCACACAAACAATCCATGGGAGATGGGATGACCAGAAGACAAATAAACAGAGACCTAAACAGAGACCTATCATAACGACCACATACATATGATCCAGAATATTATTGGAAATACTATTGACATGAAGATAACTTGTTTTCCTTGGTTTTAAGTCGTTATATTGAAGAACAAATGTGCACAGCATTAAGATAGTGGAGTTGCTGTGTATGTCTTAAAAGAAGGCATGCGTTCAACTCCTAAGATATCGGGTGCTGTTTCTTGCACGGAATCTGCACTTTAGCACAAACCTGGCTGTATTCACACAAGTTGGTGAGAATATTGAAACAGAGACTACCCACCGCAATTCCCCAAGCCATCCATGTATTCGGATCAAGCATCACATTGCACAATAACACAAAAGACTTCCTACTTATTTACACTTGAAAAGAACTCAAGATAATCAAATCTAAAAAATATTGTTCATTGAGATGTACCTCAAAACCTTAAAAGTACATGCATTTCACCTGAAAATCAGGTCTAGGGGAATGAAGCAGAGGACACATTCCTTCTAATGAAGCTAAAAGGCAGTGGATCATGGCAGGAAAAAAGGAATAGATCTACAAAATGGTGGCAGAGTTGCATCGAACGAAGAGCCAGCAATGCAGAGCAGTATTTTCACGGGCATTATGTCAAAGTTAATCGGGTCACTCATGGGATGTTTCTGCATGTCCTCGTTCTCCTACAATATTCTCATTTTTTTTAAAGCAATTTGGAAAAAATATTTCGATTGTTTACTATGCATTCGTATAAATCCCCCAGCTGTGGATTTTGTGTGAGAAATCAAATTATGTTTATTAAAATTTGACGGCATGAGGGGCGCTACTATTTCGCATGGGCTTCAGACTTTAAAGCAATCTTTGGTCACGGATGCAGACATGTCAGCGAGTCCCGTCCATTCGGAAGTTGATAGTCCAGCTCTGTTTGTTTTTTTAGCGTTGCTTTCTGGGACTAGTATTTCTGGAATAATAATTGGGCAAATGAGGTCTGCTAGTGGTCTAAAGCAATGCAAACATACGTACATGCCGACTGGGATTTCCCATTTCGAATGGGGCATGTTGACATCAGTGATATTTTGCAAAATTGCACATGCAAATAATCAAAACATGTTACAATAGGGCCAGTTCAAAGAAGCAAAATGTGCATTTTTTTGCAGTGGGCAATTTGAGGACAGAGCCTGTTAATAAAGACATGCGTCGTAGGAAGCGGTCTCTGCGCAACACTTTCCCCCTTGTCTGATCTGCCCGTGGGATGGTCAGACATGCATTTTTGTTCTAATCCCCACCTGCCTTCCCTTACTCAGAACAGAAAGGCTCATTCACAACATGGGGGTGGGGGTTCTATTCGTGTTTCTCTTGCCCACCCATGAAACAGGGTTGACAATGTAAGCGCGTAATTTCAGGGGCTGGGCCCTGTTGCATGACATGCGCGTGCTCCATTGATTTGGTGACAGTGCCTATCTGGGTGTCAGGTGCATGCCTGATGATCACACATGAAAGGTGCTAACAGGGGCGTTGCTGGGGGGGGCTAAGGGGGCTGTAGCCCCTGATCTTTTGGTTGTAGCCCCGGATAGAATCTCAGGAGCTACAGCCAAAAGACTAGCTAGCCCCCAGTCCCAACAGTTCCGACATCAGCGTAGCCCCGGGTCTTTTCCAGACCTAGCAACTCCCCTGGGTGCTAAGCTGATGGCATGGTGGGCGCCTCCACTGCTTCCATTTCCTCTCTGTGATCACGAAGGGCCGGCATGCCGTCCCTGCTGAGTCCCATGAGGTGATCAGCAGTTTGCTCATCTCATCCTGCAACTAGACGGTTTTCAGTAAGAAGCCCAATATTTACAGATGATCTTCTGCTCCTGGACAATCCTACGACTAACTGAAAGTCTGCACTGGAGCAGTAGCAGGGTGCAAGCTGGGTACCGCTGCTACGCTCCTACTAATGGCCATGACACGTTTCAAGCGATGAACTCCCTCCGCAGCGAATATTAACTGCTTTCATGATTAGGCGCATGTGTGATGACCACCCGCCATGCCGGGTTAAAAAGATGACAAAACGAGGAAAAAGGCTAATCAAGAAAGTTCAGCTGCCAGGGTTTGATCTAAGCAAATCGTTAAGGAATGGAAAGGAGGAAAAAAGAAAGAGTGGAGACAGGAAATAATAGGCGGCTCCCGGCCTGGGAGGCTGGTGGCGTCCCCATAATAAAACAGTTAAAAATGAAAGGAAAATTCCCCGGAAACAAAGCGGCAATGGCAAGGGGGAGTACAAAAACAACAAACTTAAACGAATGTTTGCAAAAAAAAGAATGAGAAAAGCAAGACAGAGAGTCGTCATGGGGACATACGACCTTATTGGCAGGCATGTGTTACTATATTTTACAAGGTACAAGGAACAAAGAAAAATAGGCTCAGAAAGGGCTTTCACAGACTCCCTCTAACCACAATGTCATGTAGAATACCCCCGGGATCTGTCCTAATCCCGCAGAGTCATTTGGATGCTAAGGGTAAGGAGCTATGCCCCAAAGCCATTTGGTAATTACGCTTCGAACAATGTCTCTGGCATGCATGCACGACTTGGATTTGTGTACAGCAGAAGGGAGAGAAAGGAATTGGAATGGAAAACAAAATCCAAAACGGTTACGTTGTTGAGACAGCAGAACAGTGTGTTGACTGCAGGAAAAGTGAGCAAAGCAGATATCTGATGCTTTAACGCCTAAGGCGCGTCCCTCCCATCTAATCCAGGAATGCCAGATTGCAGGCTGACGGGATTGGTAATGGTAATGATAATGTTTAGTTGTATAGCGCCTATAAACAAAGCACGTGTTTCGAAGCACTCAAGGAGGCAGGGAACAAGGCGAACAAACAGCAGTCGTTCAGAGTCCTTGAAATTTTGAGACGATGGCATATAATACATTTAACAGTAGAAGTAACAACAAGTATTTCTGATGACGATGCTGCAGTTTTTCCAAGTGCCTTAGGGCGTCACCATGAAGGGAGGGAAGATAGGGGGAAAACACGAAACAGATCTTTAGGCATGGTACGTTCGGATTTGTGCAAGTGCACAAACGGTTACAGGGGGGAGTGAGGAGGGGAGACAACACGGGGGGGAGGGGTACAGGTAGTAAGTGCAGAAAGATGCGACTCTCTTGGGTCATTGACTAAATGCAGTGATGATGAGGCGAAGTGCAAGGCCCGGAGGCAAGTGCAGGAGGACTGGCAGGGGTGCCAGGGACCTGTGAGACTCTGAGGTACATCAGGCGGCCAGTCAGCAAGCAGTACGAAGAAGGAGGGAGGGAGGGAATAGAGAAGAGGAATAGATTAGCAGGGTAGAGGCAGTGAGAAGGAAGAGGAGAAGAGGAATGTCTTAAGGCATATCCAGAACTTAAGGAGATCAGGCACAAGATGGAGGGCGGCAGTGCGGCTATTCCAGAGGGAGGTCCTCTTGGATTCTTGGATTCATGATCCATGTTACTTCAAGGCAAGGGTGATGGATAAGGGAGAGGGATGCTCAGGTCTAGCAGGACAGGTAATGACTTTGCAGCACACATTCCTTAGCTTCATTTCCCAGCTTCCATGGAAAGTTATTTTTTATGTTTATGCCAAACCTAATAGCGTTTTTGCCACTTAGACACAGGGGGCCTGATTTACAAAAGCGTTTTACAATGGCGCAATCCCATTGAAAAACATTTTGTAAATCATGACCTGCGTCTGCAGATGTGAAGCTCTCCACAAATAACTTTCTTAGTTGTTATCTTCCACTCACCCTACACTGGAATTTCTAGGCAACGCACTAGTTTATGCCTTAATTTCAATAGTAAAAGAATGACATTGATGCTGGAAATGCTTTGGAGGGACAGGGCCTCCTTGTCCTTGTCCCACTACTTCCCTGTTGGTGTTTTTCTGTGTGTCTTTCTGCCACAGAAGTCCAGTCCAGACCTCTGGCAGTGCAGCTCTTCACATTTATATTGCAGGTGACCAAGACTCATGGTATACTCATATGGCATCCATGGGTAGCGGTACACTTTGTTACCCCTAGTGTTTTTTTGGGCACATCTGTGTTGCCCCACAGAGCAGCATGGGCTGATGGCAGCTGCATGCTGACTTTGCAGTGGCTCTGGGTCTCCACCGTTTTGGGACACACAGGTATTGTCATAGGAATCAATGTACTACTGTACAAAGGCAAGATGGCCACTGAAAGCTGCATGGCTTCCTATCTTTCCCTTCCTGTTTATTCAGTGTAAGGACCTTATATGGCCCTGGGGCTGCCCCTGCTAGACTGGTAGGAGTCTTCCCAGAAACTGCTTGTTTTGGGAACACCCTCAGCGTGGGACCTGAATGAATGGAAAGAGTAGTCAGCCCACATTCTGTGTTGTGGTGTCTGGTTTTGGTTGTGGGTCACAATGCCTGTGCTCTGCCTGAGCCAGCCATGTCTGAAGCTGGAGTGACTGCAGTGCGTGCTCGGAAAGGCTAGGAGTTGCCCCCAATACACATCCACTGCTTTGGGTGTCTGGTTTTGGGTGAATGGCCTGAATGTCTGTGAGCTAGATTGGGTGCTGCATAATGAATGCACTGGTGTGCGATTAGCTTACTCAACCTAGCTCAGCCAGGGCGAATGGGGAGACTTGTATACAACAGAAGACCCCTCACCTCTGTGTCAGAAGCTTCGGGTTTTCCTAAAGGCGTATCCTGAACCCAGCTGAAGGAAAATGTCTACAGCTGCAACTCTTTATCAAATCCAAAGGCTGCTGTACTGATTCAAGGACTGATCAAGCAACCCATTCCAATAGCTACGATGTGACATTGTGCAACTGCTCTTCTTCACCCGAAGGGTAATGAAAGCCAGTCCTGAGTGCCTGCTATCCTTCAGAGGTATCTTTTTGGGTCCAGAATAAGAGTGTCTAGACATCTTGTGCCCAAGAGGTCTGCCAGCATCGTCTAGGGTTGGGAGGCTGTTTGGACTGCCAGACTGCAGTTTATCACCCAGAAGAGGGGGTACACTAGCATAGTGCTGCTCGACGACCAGAGCTTACTAAATTCCAACCAACCCAAAAAATCCTCAATTGGCATTACAGACACAAAATCTATCCACTTAGCCATGGCTGAGGAAATCCAGTTTTGCTGCCGGCAGATAAGTACCCCGGGTGGGTTTCCTGCCACTCTTCATCAAGGAACGGATACTGAAGGTCCAAGTTGCCAGAAGGCATCCTGTCATCTGTGCTGCGGCTCCCTTCAGCCTTGGTTGCTCGCCCATTGCTACCATTTCACAGCCTTTGCTGAGGTGCGTCTGTGCCTCTTCCTCAACCATATAGTGTGTAGTAACACTGGCACCCCCCTCCTGTCTTTACAATGACTTTTTGTTATATTCACAGGAAGAGCACAAACACATTTTATGTTTGTGGCATGGTCATCAAAACATAAAAAGTAATTGGAGGATTACATCAATGTATTGTGATATGCATGTTTAACATAATTAGCATAGGAAGAGTATTACAATGTTTCTTTTGTATTTTTCTGGTCCTCACTAATTAATATTATTATTATTATTCGTTAGTGCTACTATGGGCCTCATTCCGACCCAGGCGGTAAGGGGTTTACGGCAGCGTAAACAGCGCCGACCCTTACCGCCTGATTCCGAGGTCCCTTAGCGCCATGGAGGATTTAACACCTAGCAGGTGTTAAATTCCATGGCGCTAAGGGACCTTGTTGTTAATTACGCCACCGTAATTTACGGTGGCGTAATTAACGCCTTCCCCACTCCCATTATGCCCTATGGGGTAAAAATGGGAATGGGGAAGGGTAAATGGGGATTGGGGACTTACGGCCCCGCCAACCTCGGAATGGGGCGGTAAGTCCGCCAACCACCATGGCGTAAACGTAGTTTACGCCATGGTGGTAAAGGTACGACCCAGGCGGTAACTTACCGCCTGGGTCGGAATGAGGCCCTATGAGTATTATTAGACTCAAATACATCAACGAGGAGGAATCCGACATTGAGAGGTGAGTAAAAATGCTTTTAAGGAATAGTGCTTGTCTTGGAATATTGTGTATGCGTATGCCCACTGTACAGGTAATAAAACCCTTGACTGCCTTGATGCCAGTGCGTGACTTTGATGCTCCCTGTACTGTGACGTGGGAATGAAGCTGACATAGGTCAGCCATAGTCAAGCTCTACTATTTTATATTGAAATAAATAAAGTAGGTCAGATGGCAAGGGTCTTTTTGTGAAGGTTAGATTTAAAGTTTCAGAACTACAAGGAACTAAGGAAGAAGCAAAGACTTCTGGATTATGTTACAAATTCGTTGGGAAAATACGAATTCTGATGTCATTGAGTTCTAAAAGACAGAGAGCCCGATTCATGGAATTCTTTGCACGGTTCAAAGTGACTTTGCACTGTTGAAAAGTGACTTTGCACTGCCGACACATACCCTGATTCATGGAACTGTGCAAAGTGTATTTTTGCTGTGCAAATTCAGTGCATAGTTATGTTTGAAGTACAAAATGACTGCATGGACTTTGCACTGCAAAATACACTTTGCATTATTCCATGAATCAGGGTTTGTGTCGGCAGTGCAAAGTCACTTTTCAGCAGTGCATAGTCACTTTGAACCATGCAAAGAATTCCATGAATCGTTCCAGGAGTCTATATTAGTGGTTAACAATGATTGGGAATGCGAGCAAACTACAAAGGAAGGCTTTTCACCTACATAGCAAAAAAACAAACAAACTAAATAAACTGATCACTCTCTCTATAACTGTTCCCCTTCCCACAGTATAAATCCATGTTAATAGGTCTCTGGTTAACTTGGTCGTGGTGCCTTTTGCAAATAAGCAAGGATGACTTAAAAGCAACACAAAAATCTTTCCCCAGGAGTCCTCACCTGTCCGGTTTCCATCTCACTTCTTAAATTCATATGAGGCTTACTTGGACCCTTGAAAACTCTCCTTTAGCGGTAGTATTCCTCAGGCTGTCTCCAGGTAACAGATCTTGTGGAAATTACATTACCTTCCCCAAGACAGTCCTTTTCCACCACTTCACCAAGTAACGCTCTTTGAAATCTGTAATCCCGCTCTCGGTCTTTCCCTGGAATCACTTGGGCTTCTAGCATGGAGGCTTTTCCAGTGAAGAAAGAGCAGGGCGATGGATGGCCTTGCCCAGTAAGCCCCTGCTCGGGTAATTAGCAGAGGCCTCTCTGCCCATTTCTGCACTTGGTGGAAGCCAGTGGCTGTTTGCATGGCTTGTTCCACAGCTGACTGGTGGAGTTGCCAGACGAGTCTTTCTACGTAAGGAAGTTGTAAACTGATTCATAAACTGAACATCAGTTCTTTCTTTACCTTATTTCTGTGGTATTCACCCATCTGGCCTCAGCCGACAGACCACATTGGGTCACTGTGACACCTTGCTGCATTTTACCCTGCTCAGTTTTTGGCCAGTTCAAGGGGATAGTGGTTGTTAGTGTAGGGTTATGGAGTGAGGGTTGATGGTGGACTAGGTAGTAGAATGGGGGATATGTAAGGCAGGAACCCTACAAAAGCAGAGCCATACAATGCTGTAACTTGCCCCATGTGGCCAGATGTCCAGGATACCTTCCTGAACCACTTTGTCAGTTTCACCCTGAACTGAAACATCATCTGTCAATCTATAGATAATCTGTGGCCCTGATTTGTATGGCTTTTCAGATCCCTCATTGCAGTGATGATAAGTGCCAAGAGAACATGATATAAAATATCCCACTTCCTTATTCATTCACTCACTCACTTACTCACTAAAACACTCACTCACTCAGACACTCTTATTTGCAGAAGATAGAATGTTTTGTCTTATACCATAAAGGGTGCATAAACAGTATGTCAAAAGATTTCAGTCCAGTGGCCGAACCACTTGCTACCCTTGTGAAGAGTAATTCATTTAATGTATTTATGATGTTTCATTCTGCATAGACACTGTCGTCAGATGTTTCAGACGCTTTTAAATTCCTTTTAAGGTTAATCCGTATTCAACAGTCTGCCCCCGATGTTACTGAGGTGAGGAGTTAGACAAGGATTTTGCAGATCTTAAAATCCTAAAGGGGCAATATTCAACAATGTTTCGTCTGATGTAGGGTGGGCTCCCACTTTGTAGGCTTGGTGGATGGTACATATGGTTATAAATGTAATCTGATGCTCCACGTGGAGCCAGTGAGGTTATTGTAAATCTGGAGAAATGTGTTTATTTTTCTTTAAGCCCAGGATCCGTCTGCCACCCTTGTTTTGGATCAAATGTAGCTGTTGCTTTAAGTCTTTTTAGAGACCAGAGTAAATACCTTTTCAGTAGCTGATGCTGGCTCTCAAAGGGCCATTGTCACCTCCAACGTTTGCGACATGTTGAAAAAAGGTCAGATGGGTTTTAACATGTGGAGGAGAAAGTCAGAATTTCCCAAACATAAGGTGCACAAGAGAATGGGCCATGCCTAAATGCCTGGCGGATGATAGATAAAAGTGAAGGAGCAGGGCCCATGTTAGGGGGCCAACTGAGCGCAAGGTAGGAGTCAGTATAAATGATCTCTCTTTTGGAAGGGTTAAGGCATTGCGCGTTGCCAATCTTTCAGTCATTGATTCTAGATAATCTCAGAGAAATGGAGGCAGTAGTCTGCGTAGCATTTTCTAGTTTGTACGCAATCCATTTAGCAATCCATATTATCCATTTAGCTCTCAAAATAGGGGGAGGAAGGGGCCGTGAGTAATGCAAGTGTGTTTAGATATGCATTAAATAGCCCAAGTGAGAAAGCCAAGTGTTGAACCCTCATATCAAGGAACTTGGTTTGGAAATGAAATGGCCAGAACCTTTAATTCCGTGTCTTGGTGAAAGGAGGCAATCCATGTATGAGCCTGGCAAATTAATGCCAATCAAGACTTTCAGATGTTAGGCAGGGTGGAGTGAGTAGTTCACAATATTGAATTATGATGAAAGGATGATGAGGAACATTTGGAAATAACCCACAGGGTGCAGAGGCCTGCCGGGAAATCTCCGGAGTTCCCTAGAGGCCAGTCCAGTCATGTTGAGAGCGATGTCATAGATGTGAGCATCTGAATCACGGTACTGCAAACAACGCAGTGGCACAGAAGAAGCAGGAGGGAAGGATAACAGGAATAGAAAGAAAAGAGAAATGTCCAAAATGAGATTAGTTAGTGTTTAAGGCGCATATGTGTGGGGGTTATAATGCTCTAGGTTACTGTTGTTTCGGGGTTATTCAATGAATTTGTATTTAATCGTCATTTATTTACTCTTGACAAAGTGCTGGGTTTCACTGACATGACTCAGCTGGTGCACTTTGCTATGATCAATTATTGCATTTTTAGCGTTTGTTTAGCGTTGGTTTTCATGGTATTATGTGTGTTGTCTTTCACCAGAGACGTCCTGCTGCTATAATATCTGTCGTGTGTTTTAGGCCCAGTAAATTACAACCGCTTCGATTCGCGTCATCATATATCTCATTTGTTTGTACGTTTTTTATTATTAACCTGATGCTCAACCAATAAAATAATACCTCTCACCCCAAAGAGAGAGGGCCTATCCTGAGAGGCTTACCTTAGGTTCTTGTTCATTTTAATGGTGGAAACTGTTTGCTAAGCTAGCCAAAAATATCACCATGTGCCGCTTCTGGATTAGGCAAAGTCGTGAAGTCCACCGTCTTGTTGGCGGCAAGCCTTTGCAATGATTTAGGAGCTGGTGTTATGTCACGTGTAACATGTCTGCGCTTCCATGTGCAGCGTGGGTATCAACCTCACAGGCTTTGAATTAATGTTATCACATGTGTCCATGTCTTTCGCTACTGGTGTTTTCTCTGCTGGTATAACTAGGGGTCAAGTCCTAAAAAAAAAAAAAGTGGCAGGGCTCATCAACATCCCAATTGAATGTGGTGTCACCAGAAATTAGCACATCTAGGTGCTGTCTGAAAAAAAGTGGGGGGGGGCTCGATCCACTCGCATGTACCTTCAACTTGAGCTCTGGCTCTAACCACGCGAGTCTGCAATGGTAGTGCATGCCTAAAAGTAAGTTTGTAAAGGAAATGTGGGTTAAAGGGATTGGAAAAGAGCGGGGAGGGCAGGAAGGAACAGGATGTAAAAGGGAGGAAGAGACGGGGAACAGGACAGAGGAAAACCAGGTCAGTGGGGTGGAGGGCTGGGACCACGATATGGAACTGAAGGGGAGTACCCACTTTCAAAAGAGGAGGATGGCATTCAGTGGGTGGGAATAAGAGTAAGGATCACACTCAAGGTAAAGATTTGTGGGGGGCACAGTGCAGAAAAATGAATCACGGTTAGTGAAAACACAGTGCACTAAAGGTGTGGAAGCCTTTGATTACACTGATTCAATGCCAGCAGATGCCGTTCATGGCATCTCAACCTTTGAGGGTTGTCTGTAGAACTAGCTGGAAGTTAACCAGAGATGCCTTGTGTGCAGGCGCGTTATAAATGAATTATCATATCATATCATTGCAAAAGCTAATCACTGCCAAGATGGTGGTCCATTGGGCTACTATCAGGAAAAGCAGTGTCCACATATGAGGAATTGGCAGAAGTAGCCATTCTTGACTAAATTGTACACCTGTGGCTCACATTTGAACCCCGGTGTTGAAAGTGCTTCTTAGGTTTTGGAACTAGGTGCAGATACATTGAAGATGGTCAGCAGAATGGCATTGTAGTTGGATGTTCACAGCCTAACAGGAAGATCTCCATTTTGGACCTGTTGAGGTGTGATATGGTCCTGGGGGGTAATATGGTCCTGCGGGGCACTCACGGGCAGGATAATAAACAAACCAGTCTGCCCGGCTGTCCTTAGCTGAAATTAAAGTCTGTGTATGTGGTTCGTAGATATTACCCAACAGTTTTATTCCTCAGTAATAGACATGATTATTAATCATGATGATATGGAGACATTCAATAGATCAGAGATTTTTTGAAAGGTCATGTAGAAACTCTTTAGTAGACATTATATGAAGCAGGCATCCATGTTTTATGAATTACTCATAGGAAGAGAGGAACAGAAGGAGGAGATGTCACCTCGAGTTTCCTCTAAAAAGAGATCTTTAAAAAAAAGAAAGGTCAAACCAGGTAAAACGTTTCTTTCCGCACACGACAGAAAAGAACATCTACCCCGCTGCAGCTTTCTCAAAAGCTGTCCTTGGTGTCACTGAATTTCATATTCCATAAATGAAACACGCTGTGCTTGATAATTGTAACATATGTTATTTTAGCACTATAAAACTGGAAAGGCTTTGCTGGTAAATCGTAAAAACAAACGTTAACAAAGTCATGAGATAACGCTGCATTAATACAAGAATATATGTTTATTATCTCACAATTCTGTGGCTTGGTGACTTTCGGCAGACGCTACTCTAAACATACATTAAAAGAGCATAGAATTAGATTCAAATAACATTTTAAACCAAGGAAATGTTCAATTATGAGCAGACCTATCTGGACTAGTGGCGTTATAACGGTCATAGTGTATGGCGTGTGTCGTGCAGCATGAAGAGGTGTGCTGGTGGCTCTGTGAACGCTGGACCGCATGTATTGTGGGACACAGCAGAAGTCTATAGGGCCCAGGGATTATGGTTGAACAATACGTATGCAGCAGACACAGCAATCCCAAGAGTAACTGTCTACAACTATCAGATCTGCCCAACTTTAAGAGCGCAGCATATGCCTGAAGAATGTCATATTATCTCGTGCAGAACTAAAGGAATAGTTTTCCTTAAAGGTGAGGATATATACACTATACCATTGAAGTACACTCGTCAGACATATATTGTCAAACATTGTGGTTGATCGTTTTAGGAAATCATGAGACAAGAAGCAGTTTGACAGAAGATATGTGCAGAACCTGACCCCTTTATGAAATGTAGGAGGCCAGAATTAGTTTGCAGAATGTGATCCTATTCACTGAGAGTTGTGGAGAGTTCCAGTGCAGAGAAATCTGGTTGCTTCAGAGCATGTTTCAGTAATGTGGATTAAAGAAAGAAACTTAGCGTTAAGAGGTGAAGAAAAGTCAATAACGTATAATTGATGGAGACCTACCTTTTTGCTCTGTACGTCTGCGTCAGTCTTTGAAACCCCTCATCAGAGGTTCTACTACAATGTTTCATGGAGGACCATGGTTGCCTCCATGCAGCGGCAGCCCACCACTATGGCTAGAGTGGTGCATCCCCCTCACCCTAGTGGTAGGCACAACAGTCCACTTTTGTGCTTTATATGAATGGGGGTCTGTGCTGCCTGCGTCCCCTGCTACATATTTCTTTGTTTGCTTGTATGTGGAGAACCTTGGGCTTCACAACAAACATAGGACAAAATGGGGCATGATGTTGGAAGCCTAGCCCTGCTGCCTCTCATTATTGCACTAACAGCATAGGCACTCTGTCTGACAGGAGAGAAGTCGTCTTGTCAGTCAGCGTGTTTACATTGCATAGAGGAGTACATGGCGGCCTGTATGGAGGGTTTGAGCAGGTAATGTAAGAGGTTTTTTAGTACTATGCATGTGCATTATTATGTATCATTTATATTTGTGTGTGTGTATGTTGGCGTGCTTGTTTTTATGAATGTGTGATGCAAGCAGTTGTTTGAATGATGTGTGAGTGTGTGGTGGAAAGTGTTGTGTGTGTGTGTGTGTTCGCGTGTTATCCCCCAGCCATACATGTGGTGATCTTGCTCTTTGAAGGCCCTTCATTTAGGGGTGGGGTATGCTAGGTGCATGACATTCCTTTTTGCTTTACACAGTACCATGCATCAAGGGCAAAATCAACATGGTAAGTGAAGTGTAGTTATTCAATGTAAGCCAGTCCAGCCACATACTAAGACTTTTTATGTTTGCATTTTCCCAAGTGTGTAACAAACATAAATGTTGTTACATGTCTAGATTGGCCTAAATTCAATGTAGGCCAATCTAGCCACATTATAACACTTGTGTTTGCTTTACTATAGTTGGACAATACCTGTGTATAAAGCAAACATGAAAAATGAAGTTTTATCAAATGGCTAAACTGGTCTACATTATGTAGGCCAGTATAGCCCCGTAATAATGCGTACCATGTTTGTTTTACCTGTGATGCACAGTAAGTGTGCATTAAGGGTACATTACATATACGTGGTATTACGTGGCTAGACTGGCTTACAAAAAATGAAGGCTAGCTGCTGAAATAAATCTTACCATGTTTGATTTACCCTTCATGCACAGTAATTGTGAATCACTGATAAAGGACAAATGAGTAGTTTCACCTGGCTAGAATGGTCTTCAGTCAATGTAGGGCAGTCTAGCCAGGTAATAACACTTATCATGTTTGTGTTATGCTTGCTGCACAGTAAATGTGCATCAAGGGTAAACCAAACATGAAAAATTAAGTTAATTACGTGGCTTAACTGGCCTACAATGAATGTAGGCCAATAAGCTTTCAAAAGGCCATTTGCCTGTTTGACACTGTTTGCTGCCGTACTGTGCCAGCTGAAGAACATAGTTGCCTCAGCTCAAACCAAATTAATTACCACTGCCTTGCATTCCTCGGAGCACCATTATGACTGCCAGCTTCTTTATCGGTGCTTCCATATGCCGATCGTTTTGACCCTGGTATCCCCCAAACAGCAACTTCTGAGCCTCTGTATCGAATCAACTTGCGTGCACATCCTGTAACCAGCGCACATCATCAATCATCAATACTCGACCGCGAAACCTGTTGACTGTCCCATCCATACAGTTAGAGTAAACACTTTGAAGCTACAGTGACCTCCTGTTTGACTCCAACTCATCTCCAGCTTGTCTCTGGACCACCATGACTGTCGCATCTGTGAACCAAAATGAACCAGTGAATGATGCCGAGAAGCCTGGTTCGATGTCATCAAACCACCAAGACATTTGCAAAGGTATTACTGACTGCTATATGCCCCCCTAGTCCATCTTTGGGCCATAGAGACTGGCTAGGTAATTTTAATCCCTTTTTGCAACCTCAAGAAATATCTGTTTTGAACATTGGGGTCTTTTAATTTCCTTTTCTCCCCCTTTCCCATAACTCAGAGTCTTTGCAAATGTTGTGTTTCTTCTACAGGGGTGAGTGTTTACAGTATTTCCCAATTAGTTATTATTGTACATGGAGTGTTGATTAAAGTATACATTTTATAGAACCTTGATTGGACATTTCTTTATTTTGGACAGTTATACTTGTCTGTTTGGGTTGCTACCGAACAACATTCACACCCCTCTTGATAGTATAGCCTTCGCTCGGCCCACGTTAGCTTTTTACCACATTTTTCACAGTAATGCAACATTTTAACCTAGAATTTAAAACAGTTTCTCAGAAAGAAACCCCTGAACTCCACTTGTTTGGGTTGGGCTTCCTCGCAGAGCTCGGTCGCTCCTGCATATTAAGTGCATGCATTTATGCCCCTCCTGTTAAAAAATGCACCAGCTGCCCCAGCCACCATGCAGGGTATATCATATGTCCTTATTTTAGCCCATTGTCTTCTCCTAGGGGCAATTCAAATTCTGTTTCTAACTTGATTCCAACAGTGTTTAAAGAATCGGTAGTCGAGATCCATTTGTACACCCAAGAGGAGGGTCAGTCCAAAGTGGGTCGTTTACAAGGCACCAAGAGTCGGGTGCTTCAAGCTAAGGGTGCATATTAAGATACGGCATAAGGAAAATTAGGCAGGGCAACTTAGTTTAGCAGTACCGGGTGTTTTCTTTCTATCAGCCTTCAAGGTCAATGCAGTGGTTAGTGGTAGGTGATTGTTTGAATCCCATAAAGTAGGGACTCAGCAAGTGTGCAAGGAAAAGTACTTCATGTAAACTGATGGCATCTACAAGTTGTGTGGAAGCCTATCTGAAAGGATGATGTCCCACGTTTAACATTGGGTATCTCTATTATGAGAGACCCTGAGACAAAGGAATCCGATTGAGCAAGGGCACATGGATGCACAGGATGCAGAACTTCTGTCTTGACTTCCTCTTCATGTGGTAGTGTGCCATTAGTTAATTGTTTTCGTTTTATTTTACTTCTAAAGATATTTACGCCAAAGTGCTTTACAAAGGTTTATGAAATAGTTCACAGAAAGATGCGAGGACAAATAAAATCACAGAAGTAATCAGAAAAAACTACAAAAAGAGCAAAGATAAACCATACATGCTGCACCTCTGATCCACTCCAACCACCAGTCCAGATAGCTAGCTCGCACAGGGCCACAACAGCATCCCACCAAAGTCTCAACGCACGAGTCTGCCAGAGTCTTTCAGTACCTTCTCCTGACAACACCTACACTCGTGAGTCTCTGGTTCCTTCTACCTCAACGGGCTACAAATGGCAGCTGCCATGATGTCGGCCTCACAAGCCTACAAGGCCACAGCTGCTCCCACAGGGACCAACACAGCAGAAGAAGCAGGGGCAGCCCCTGTATGGAACAGTCATAGTATACCTGCTGGGACACAGGCATAGGGCTCACTTTCATTCACTTTGCTGCAGCTTGCTGGCACCATGTTTCTTGCTTGGAACAGGCACAGTGTGTGTTCAGCCTGCAGCCCCGCTCCATTCAACTGAAATGGACAGGCTTCAGCAGCACAGTAACATGGAGCAGTTATAGCAGGACAATGCTACCGCGCGCAGCATCGGTCTGACGAGTTCTTAAGCAAATCAGTAGTGGGAAAGTACTGTATGCAGAACTGAAAGCAGATACACATTGTATGGCAGCCTGTTCAAAGGAAGGTTGTCCCCAACTAAAAACGAGGATCTCTATCATAAGAGACCACAAGACAATGGAAGCACTTCTGGGAGTGCCAGGAAGGTGAGTTGTCAGATTAGGATTAGGTTGAGGAAAAGTAGAAACATGCTTAGAACATGTGCATGTGACGAGTGGGAAGTTGATTATTCTGACAGCCGTTCTGGCAAAAGCCAGGACTTGAGAGCCTACCTGAAGAGTAGATGGTCTTCCAAGCAGTAAATGTTGATGAGCAGGGATTTCCAAATTGTAGGTATTTGTGCCAAGAAGGAGGAGCCATCAATGTGAGGGGGTTTGACATTTGGAATCTTCAGAAGGTGAGCAGAGGCAGATTGGAGGTCTCTGTTGAGTCTGCAGCATGGCCATTTCTGCTGCAATAATTCTGGCTCTTTATGGTGGATGGCAAAGTGAGCTAAAACTAACCACAGCAGTTTGTTTGCTCTCAATATATATTATCATTGTTGCTCCACCAGGCATTTCCAATAATACTTATTTTTTCTGTGTTTTTAACATACTGCAAATGTAACATGTATGCTTACATGCACCTAAGAAATGATTCTGCGAAAACCAATGAGTTATGTTTATTTTATTACAGTTTAGTTGAATCACATTTTCAAACCTTAAATTATGTTGCTCATATATTCACAAAATTTGCTTCCAAATGTTGTCACTCATATATTTCCAAAACTTGTTTTGAATTCCGTTTTCAAACCTTTCAAACCTCTACAGCTGAATTCAAACACATTTTCAAACTTTACATTTTGTTGCTTCTGATTCACAAAATGTGTCTCCAAATTTTGTCAGTCATATATTTCCAAAACTTGTTTTGAGTTCTGTAAGGACTTACCAATATTCATTGTCCAGGTTGAGACCGCTGTGACAGCTGTCCATTAGCGTTATCCATTTGGATTCTAGCTGTCTCAGTTCTTTAGTTCTGTTTTCCACCTCTGAGGGTTTCCCTTGTGATTGCCAGACTGGCACATTTTAAATCCTAGGCTTTCTGATTTCTGTGTTCTGAATTGTGATGAATGTCCTTAAGTCTTGTTTTTTATTGCTCTAATGTGTTCAATTATTCTTATTTTCAATGTTGTACTGGTACTCTCAATGTACCATTTTTGGCAATGACATTTGATTCCGTAGACCACAAATTGTGTGTTGCAATTTATACAAATCTGAGATTATTTTGATCATGCCATTTGGCAATTGTATTTCTTTCAAGTTGTCCAGTATTTGCAGACACACGTTGCGCCCTCCACATATGTGAGTTCCTGAAATTGTGGGAATTTTCCAAATTGATTTGATTTTTCCTGATGCTTTTAACTGAGTTGGTTTCATGTAACTGGGACCGATGATTGTTTTGATGGATGCCGCTTTCCTAAATATCATCAACGGTTTGTTGTCTAGATGTCTCGATAAAATTAGATCAAGTTGGAGAATATTCCAATGTTTGTTTAATATTGTTCTTATTTTGTAGTGGTCAGTGCTGTATGTTGTTACTAATCTGATTTTTATTTCTTCTGATTTTTTTCTTCTAGATTAAAACAAATAATCCATTGCAGCTTTTCCCTTTTCATGCTCTATGCAAGTGTATAATGACGTCACATCCATTGTTACCAATCTGTAGTGCTCCTGCCACATTATTGATTCAATTTGTTGTATTATATTTTTAGTGATCTGTAACTGATCCACTTCTGTTTACGATCAGTCTCAGGGGTGGAAATGTCAGATATTTCTTATATCCTCTGTGACTGCTTTATTGAAGGTATCTATCACATTGTCCAGAGGCAATTGCGGTATGAATTTTGATTTTTGTTTCAATTCACTGTCTTCAGTTTGAAAAGGGTCTATGTCTTGTTCTCTAATTAGTTCTTGAATGGTGAACTCATTGTCAGAAATATCTAAATTCATCAGTGTAACAATGTTTTGCGCTACAGTGGATGGTATTGTCAAAGGAGGGTTCAACTTTTCTGTTTGAGTTTCCCTGACGCTTTGTGTATCAAAGAACTTTTTGAGCTTGAGACACCGGCAAAACTTATACAGGTCAACATTTATTTCAAAATAGTCAAAAGTATTAGTAGGGAAAAATGTCATTCCCTTATTTAGTGCCGAAACTAGATCTGTCGCAGCAGTCTCGATCAGGACAATGAATATTGGTAATTCATTCCGGAACTCAAAACAAGTTTTGGAAATAAATGACTAACAAGATTTGGAAGCACATTTTGTGAATATATGAGCAACAAAATGTAAGGTTTGAAAATGTGATGTAATTCAACTGTAATAAATCAAACTCAGCATGAACTCATCGGTTTTCGCAGAATCATTTCTTAGGTGCATGAAATCTAAAGATTGAAACCTAATATGTATATATACTGCAGGGCAAACACAACAGTACATTTTTAGTCAAGCGACAAGTCACTGAAAAATATAACAAAGAGCTTGCCTAGATACAGAGTGATTGTTTGCAACTATCCATGTAACATGTATACTGTGAACAAATGCTGAGTGAAAATGTTTTTCCTATTTCAGAATGCTCATTATGTTTCTGGTTCTTGCTGTAGTGGAGCTTATGTCATATTTCATCGCCTCTGAAAAATAAAAAAGGGGGTTTATGGGTGTGTTACTGGGAGAAGAGATGGAACAGGGCAGCCGCATTTTCATCCTTACCTGTGTGTGGATGTGCATGCTTTGTTTACAGTATGTGTCAGGGATTTGTGAGGTGATGGTTTTCAGCAAGCCAGAACCCATCACCTTTATGTCGGTTAGTGGGAGTGTATGGTGAGGCGGCAAGTATGACTGGAAGGTGAGTGGAGTCTGCTGTTATAGAGTTGGGTTGGTATAAATTTTAGCATAAGATAGGCCTTCCATTAAGTTTTTAATTCATTAATCTTTTATAACACGCTTAATACCAGAGACCGATCTATACGCGAATGACTGGTATTCAAACCTGTGTTGCTCTGCCCTATCCTGCTTCCAAGACAAACACATTGCCCCTGAGCTATCCTCCCAGCCCTTATAACAATAAGTTATGACAGGAACGGGTGTATTGCATAGTTAGTGTTATCAGGTATATTGTGAAATGGTGTTTCATAGTGATCCTAGCAAACAAGGAAGCATAGGCATTATTTGTTGTATAATGATGCTGTGCTGCCTTCTGCTGTAGGGTTCCCCTTTCACCAGTGAGGCACAGCATAAATTGGCTTTGGCCGGGCCATGCGAGACACCATTTCCTAAGTGTGAGTGTTTTTCTTTAGAGTTGTTCGGCTGTTGGTGACCTAGTTTGATGTGTGAGTGTTTAGTTAGGGAAGTGCTTTTTTTTGAGGAAGGGGGGATATTTATCTTGGATGGTGAGCTCACTCTTATAGTGCCTCGGTATTATCAGATGGGTAAGACTTTTCATTTTCTGCTCTGTTTTTTTGTAGCTAGGTTTCTAGAATTAGCCCATGTTCCTATTATTTGGCTTATTAGCTTGTTTTAGTGACACATTTCAGAGAACTGGGCTGCACTTTCTACTTTGGGCTGTGTCCTCTAGTCCTTGGTGATCATGTACATGTTTTGAGTACTTTTTAAAAGAGAAGTGGTGTTGTAGGCATCAGATTCTTATGGGTAGTTGTAGATGGTGTTGTTCTTTGAGGTGACGTTGTTGGTATGGCTGGTGATCTTAGCATTTTTGCAGATTTTGGTGGTGCTGCTGATACTCGTTTTAAAGTAAGCACAACATCATATCGATTGGGGATGGATGTCCAATGCAAACATACTGATGCCACCTGTAAGTGATCATGCAAATGTTACAGTAAGTGAGCAGGTATGCGCTTGAGCTTAAACAGAAGAGGCATGTCTCAACATTGAAATAGCATGGGCTTGTTCATCAACACACACTGGAAAATAATCTTAAAGGAGCTTGCAGAGGGTAGGTTGTTGCTGTCTCGGGTGCTATACTATGTTGTGGTTATGAATGAACTGGTGAAAAAAAAAAAAATTATATTTGGGTTGCTATCAATGTATTCCACTTATGGTTTCCGAGTGACATCTGAGAAACAATAAGAGCAAAACATGAGTTTGCTGTGATGTCACTCATAACTCCAGCCCAAAGTTGAATGCTATTCTATAATTTTGCCCTTCTGTGCCCCTTTACCAATACCACTACTTTATCACCAACTTGCTAAACTGCTACATTATGAGCAAGTAGTGGTGGGATGCTGTCAAGGATGGCACTCTGTCAAGAGTGGCACAGGGCCCCCAGGTAGGGCTTGGGTGGCTGTGCTGATGTAATGTGACAGATAATACACACGCAGCAGGAAAATCAACAAGAAAGAAAAGTAGTCAACTGTATTTGTGAACAAAAAGGGGCAGGAAATCTAAAGATACAAACAAACTGGATTCCCTCTTGAGGTGTATGCAGAAATGGAAAAGAGTGTTCCACGGACCTTTGGAAACTCCAGCCTTCTGCACAGATTACTATTACAGAGGCCCACTCTGTCTGCTCATGGCTGGGAACAACAGCTGTGGGTGTCTGTAACACAGAAAACACGACAAGCGAAGGGGCGGAGGTTGCCTGCCGGAAACCACCAGTCAAGCTCTGTACAAAGGATCAACATAAGACACAAGAGAGACAAGAACAGAAATAACCAGGGAAAAGGAAGTCTAAGAGAAATCTAGCAGAAGGGAATGAAGGAAAAAACAGTACAATAGAAATGGGTAAACTAAAGGGGAGGACAGAGGACTCAAGGAAGAGAAGGACAGGGATCAAGAACAAGGGGTTGCAAACAAGGAAGAGAGCAAGGGAGCAGCAGCCAGGAAATAGGGGGGCTGCAAACAAGGAAGCAGGGCTGCAATAATGGATGGCACAAGGTGCAGAAAAACTGTAGTGGATTGCAGAGGACTGTAGTAGGCTGCAAGGCAGAGAGTCCAGAGGAGCAGGACTGAGAGCTGTAGTAGGCGGCAGACAGAGAGTCCAGAGGAGTAGGGCAGCAAGGAGCGAACCCAAAGGAACAGGTCATCGAGGCAGGGAGACCAGAGGGTCAGGGCTGAAAGCAGAAGAGAGTAGCAGGCTGCAAGGCAGGGAGCCCAGAGGACCCAGGCTGTAGGCAGCGGAGGATTGCAGGCTGCAAGGCAGGGAGTCCAGAGGAGCAGGGCAGCGAGGCAGGGAGCCCGGAAGGCTATGGCTGTAGGCAGCGGAGTGTAACAGGCTGCAAAGCAGGGAGCCCAGAGGACCAGGGCTGTAGGCAGCGCAGGGTTGCAGGCTGCAAGGCAGGGAGCCCAGAGGAGCAGGGCCGTGAGGCAGGGAGCCCAGAAGGCTAGGACTGTAGGCAGCAGAGTGTAGCAGGCTGCAAGGCAGGCAGCCCCGAAAGAGCACTGGATCAAAGCAGAAAATGCAGCAACAAGAACAGCATACAAATTCGAGTCACAAGGCAAAAAGGGTCTGGGAGGACTCTTGATGGAAGAGACTGAGATCCTGCAGGCAGCTGCTTAAATACAGCCCTGCCCTGTACTGAGGCAGGCTAATTGGCAGCACCTGGAGCAGCACACCTGAAGATAATCTGCCTCCTCCCTCTCTTTTCCTGTTATGGTGGAAGCAGCACTGATCGCTAGGGCTTCTGGGGATTGTGATTCCAATACTGACAAATGGGAATGGCCAGGAATTGATAGCTGTAGCAAGGTGAATTATGGCACATGTAGTTAGCTGTGAATAGGGGTTGTTTAAAGAGTATTATGAAGATAAACGAGTACCATATCGTCCATGATGGTTTACAATGTGTGCGCCAATGGCACAGGCGTGACAGATGCTTCTAGGAACTGATGCTTCTCTCTGCCCCCTTAATCTGTCTGGTAATTTTCACACTTGTACAGGTTTCTTTGACATTGGGCATCATCACAAGTTGGGCGCTGAGCTAAGAATCTGCGGTAAGCAGTAATGCCATTACTGCTGCATTAGCATTACCGCACCGCCGGGTTTGGTGTTAAGCTGGAGGAAAATACTCTGCCTTTCTGCCCAAAAACAGCCAATAAGCGGCATTACCACGGGAGAAATTACTGCTGGTGGTGATACTTCTGAAATCCCCAATTAATGCGTACTAACACCATCTACCGCCACTTGTACTCTGGCGATAATTTTGCTGGACCAAGTGGTGGTAACAGTAATACCGTTTGGTGGTATATTGGCAGATTTATCACAGAGATACCACCAAACTTGTAACGAGGCCCATAGCTTGGCCTTTGAAACAAACCTCTCCCTGACCCCTTGGGACAGTACCTGACTTCCTGGAACGTGACATCTCTTTCCCAGGAGAGACACATGGGCATATTCTCAAAATCATGCACATCTTAATGAGATGCACAATGGTGAAAAGATGGGCCTGCGTCATTGCGATCTCATTGTGCTGCACGTATTCACAAAGAAAACACCGCAAAATGTACTAGGCGCAGCAATGCGCAAATAGTAACACAAATAGTGCTGCAAATAATTCCGCAAATATAGGCAAATGTAACATAGTGCGTACATCAGTAGTGCATATGTCAGATGTGCACAAAGGAAGAGCAAATACCCAAACATGCATGATGTATTATTACAAAAGTGTGCATCGCCTCAGATGCATCAAACATGTGTGAAACTGACCCTAAAGACATTAAAAAAAAACAGGAAGAAGCCTCCTAACTTCAGCATCCACTAGAGGAGCATTTTGGAGGCCTGCACACACATCTAGAAGCATCCAGAGTCCGGAAATGGGATCCAGCAACAATGATGGAGGGAAAGACCATGATAAGGACTGTTGTGCCATGAACTTCAGCCAGGATAAGATGAGCAATTTGGCGGACCATGAAGAGGCACCGAGCAGTTGGAATGGTTTGGGAGCCATCTTTGTTGTTCCCCCAAAATGTCAATGTCCTGGCAGTAGTGGTACGGACCGCCAAAGGAATACAGAAGTGGTGGGGAGACATGAGAAGGGCAGCGGCAGACCTGATACTGCCACACCAGCATCAGATGAGAAACCCAACATCAGGGTGATGCTCTGATCTGCAAATGCATGTTCTACCGACAGGCAATGTGCAGAGGAGTGGGAAGGTCTATTGGGCCGGCAACGTATGTGGACCACACAGTAAGTGACATCTCATTGAAATCCAGTCTGAAATCCAGTCGCCCCATGTGCTGTCCCTGCATGTCCTGCCCTAACCCAACCCCCTAAAGTTTAGCAAATATAGGTATGTGTGATGACGTGTACACATGTTTATCCTAATGCCCCAGTTAAAATCTTGCCACATCACATGTCACATGCATGGACTACAATACCAACAGTGCATTGGTTAGGGAAGTATGACAGACCTCCATGGGTACATGATGAAAAGTGACCATCATGTATGTCAATAGACTAATTGGGTTGAAGTATACCTCTATCAGAGTAGATGTGTGCATGTAGAACGTGGCTGTAATATGTTGACACATTCTCAATTTCCATACCAGATTCTGCAGAACAGGATGCAGCCAGTGGTGTGGGCCCAGCCATGCTGCCCATGGAATGAGGTGACGATCCAGTGCGTGCCAACGGTAGAGTCACAGACGTCAGCCCACGGTTATGTAGGCGTGCAGGCCTCTGCAGCCAATATGAGCCTCAACTCTGCCACCAGATGAACAGGTTAGGGCAACTCCACCCACCACACCACCTGACCTGCCACAGCAAGGGACATCACCAATGTGCCAACGGAGGCATGCATGAACATACAGGCTATGGAAATCCCCATACACCACCTGGGAGGAGGAAATACGCCAACACCTGGTCACAGTGTGCACCCAGCTGACTTCCATCTCGAGCTCCCTGGGTGAGTGCCTACAGAGCATTACAAGAGACAGTGAGGGTTGCAGCAAGGCTGTGGAGAAGGTATTGCAGGCAAGTCAGGAGGCGCTAAGGGCAACCTGGGAGGAATAAAGCAAAAGGAGAATGCCATGCAGCGTATGTCCCCGTGGCATCTATGGGTTCTGATGCGCCAACATGCTGAGAGCATGGCAGCAGCCAAATGTATTGCTGCAGCACTTGAGGTATATGCTGCTGCGGTGGTCGTGGGCTTCACTCAGAACTTTGGTGCCTCAAAGGAACAGCATGCCCCATGAAATGCATCAGTGCCTGAGGTGCCATTGGCTTCACCTGCAAGAGGGGAAGGACTCAAAAGGCAAGTCCCATCTCTGAGGACACAGAAGCACTATGTACACAAATGGCTGTATGTGAATGTTGGTGTATACACAGTTGGTGTGTAGAAAGTTACTTTTACTGTTAGGTATACTGTAATACTGCCTATTTCCTTGCTTTCATGTAGATAGTTAATGGTTGAACGTCTGGTGGTAAGACCAATACATTTCTTTTACCATCAATGTCATCTGTCTCTTCCCTGATGAGTTAGGTTAGGTCAATGGGTGGGCCATACCTTGTTCGTGTTGCAGGTGAAGTAATCCCTGATTGGGACAGTTAGAATGGTGCCTAGTGTTTCACCTGGTACATCAAAACAGAGGGAACCGGTAGGTGTCAAACAAGGATATCAATAAATGGCCTGCATTTTGCATTCTGACATTAACTATTTTCATGCTCTGTCCAGGTGATTGACAACAGAACAGGGACAGGGATGGGCAATGACATGAGGTATGGCTGGCATGCATTTGAGGCCACTGCATGGCAGTAATTCTCACTGACCAATGGAGAGAAGTTGATTATGGTTCATGTGCAGGAATCACAGACTGTGGGCATATCTGCCACGCATTGCACCTCAGTTGAAATATCTCTCAACCATCGCATTCCATATGAATATGCCTCGTGGGGATACCTCCGGGGCAATGCGCTCGCCTTGGAAGCAAGGTGGCGCGGAGCAACACAGGTTCAATCCACAGGTCCATGCTTAGAAACCTCCGGGTATTAAGCACGTTATAAATGACCAATCATCATCATATGGCAGCTGCCACGTTCCGCTGCTCAAAGACTGCATCAAGTGGGACAGGTGGTTGTGTTAGCACATCTGTGCATATCTCTATGTGCAGGCCATATGTGAGGGCAATGTTGTGTAGCACTGCACAGGCAGCTATCATGTTGCATACAATCACGGGGTCATACAATAACAACACCCTCAGTGCTCCAGTCACCTGAATTGTGAGCTTACCATCGTTCAATGGAATTCCAGATGGATGTGTGTGTTCCACTGTAATGATGCTAGGCTGTAGGTGCTGGGTTTCTCTAGGGAGTCAGAAGGTGTCTCAGGGGATAGCCACTGTCACCTGTAGAATGGAGGAGCATCATGGGATGTACTGATGCATAGTGGGAATAGATGTTCATCGAGTGTGGCGTCTCTGAATTTACTCAGTAACAAGGTTTCTCAGTATTCTCCAGCCTACAATAGTTTTGCAATGTAGGAGTGCCAGTAGATAATGCAGTGTGTTTCCTGGATAGTTGGTATTCACATTCAGAATGATGTTGGAAGCATCATACACCATCTGTACATTTATGGAATTCTAGTTTCTCTAATTCCTATACATGTGTTCTGTGGTTGCTGAGGGGATGAAGGCCACATGCATGCAGTCATTGGCACCGCACAGCCCTGGGAGACTCATTATTTTATAAATAAATTCCCTCACTATACCAGCCCTTGTTAATAAATCTTGGGGCATTGTGATTTGTTGTCTGACTGATGATACCATCACTTGGATAACTTGGTATATGGCCCTTGATTGCTTGGACTGGGAGATCCCCGATGTGATGCCACTGGCCCTCTTAAAGGAGCCTGTGGCAAAGAGATGCAAGGCTGGCAGTACCTTGACTAGTGGTGGTATAGCACTGGACAGATTGTTGGTTTAGTAAGGACCCCTCTCCACTGTCTCACTAATTCCAGTATGATATGTGGTAGAAAATGATAACTCGAGACCTGCCTGTTCACCAGTCTGTTAAACATTGTGGGATCCTCCTCCTACACATTCTTCCCTTTCACATTCGCCTCATCACCAGTCGGCACAGCCGCATTCTGCCGACTCAATCAGCCATTTTGGAGATATGTACCTGTCTGTCTGTGATGTGTTTTTGGACTTTGTTGTTGGCTGTGATTGGAGTGAACTGTTTGCATCTTTGTTTGGATACATCAGTTGCACTATTTCCTCTGTCTCTTGCTTCCTATTGCGCAACAAGCAAATGTTGAAGTGCTTTTTGGAGCAAATCTGGTGGTCAGGATGATTGTGCATGTTTGCTCAATTTCTATGGGTGCTTCCCCTTTGCATGCTTAATTTGGTGTGTTTGCCTGTTTGACACCTACCTTGCTCATGTTTTGTGCACATCTTGTCCTCCTTTTGAAAGGTGGTGCATCTCTGAGATGCTCACTTCTGTGAATAAGGAGCATATATATTTCTATTGCACCTCCCATTTGCACACTTTTATTTATTTTTGAGAATCTGCCCCAAAGACTTTTTTCTTGGGCCAAGTCCAAAATGATTATTTTTCGTGAAACCCAGTCCCAGAAAGGCAATACCTAAGAGCCCCTGACCATGAGGGTCCATAGAAACTAAACTGATAATAAAATGTCACCAAACGGTTTATCCAGTAATAATTGTGGAGTTCCAGAGATCACAATGTCATTATCAGCATTATCAGACCCTGCCTATATGGAGATTTGTCATATGCTATCAGATACCGGGCACCACAATTATATCATTTAAATTAGATGCAGGATTATCCTTGGTTGATGGTAGCTCCTGGCTTTTGGCGCCAGCAGTTGCTGGCGGAAATGTAATGTAATGTAATGTGAAGTGGCCTTATGTAGAGCACTTCTGACAGAAATGTTGACCTCACTGTGTATGGCTGTGTACGAAAGAGTATCAGGCTGCGATAGTTGGATAGTAGAAAGACCGATGCAGAAACCTGTGGTGTTGCTGGATGCAGGTTGGAAGTACCCATGACCTGTGTGCTGATATGAAAATGTTTGTTGTTTGTGGCTGGTATGGACCGGGTAGGCAGCCCATGGTTTGTGGAGTGCAGAAATTGATGGAGTGGTACTCTTGATAGAAGATGGAAAGTGTCTGAGTCTGTTAGGCACACTAGACCTGGTTAGTCATTAGAAGGAGTATGGGAAGTGTGAGCATGCAAGATTTTAGTAGTGGGGAGCTAGTCACGATATTGCACATTGGAAAGGGAGTTAGGGTGTTCTTGCTTCTGTGCTCTTGGTTTTAAGTTTCACTGAGACACAGTTGTGAACCAGTGTGACACGTTAGTGAATCCAGAAATCAAATTTATTTCCCACAGATCGTAGTGCGAACACATTTATGGTGCACAGCTTTTAGTCACTTGCAATTATCTTTCATTTATTTCAAAGTGGTTGGTTCAAAAGAAAATTCTTGAGCGGTTTCCTGAATGTCAGGTGGTTCACTTCAATGCAGTGAGGATTTGGTATGGTGATTTACATTTTTCTGGCAAGAACTGAAAAAGTATAAGCTCCCTGCCATTTCTTAATGAAGCTCGGGACAAGCACAAGGGCAGCATTGCTTGACCTAAGTGTTCTAGAGGGAGTGTAGTCTTGAACATTTTTCTGAAGGAGGAAGCCTTCCTCCATTATTTGAACTATGGGCGATGCACAAGGTTTTGAAATGAACCCTTTTATTGAGAGGTAGCCAGTGGAGAATATATAATACTGGTGTCATGTGTTCAAATCGCTTCATTCTGAGAAGTACTCTCGCTGCTGCATTTATACCTCTTTGACGTTTCCTCATTAGATAATCTAGAAGTCTGAGGTAGAGACAGTTCAAATAGTCTAGTTTGGATAGTATCATAGAAATTATTGCCTTGTCCTCTTGGAAAATTTTAAGCACGTTAAGATAAGCCTAAATCTGCAGGAGGAGGAAGCAGCTTCTGATGATGTCTCTGATCTGCAGAACAAAAGTGCTGTCCGTTGTAGTTCCAAGATTCCTTACTATGGTCAATGGGATTGGGCAAGGACCCATCTTGTCAGGACAAGGGATTGTAATGGAGATCGAACATGCAGGGTTGCAGAGCATCAGTTCTGTTTTACTATGTTAGAATTATATTCTGTTTGCTGTCATCCATGGAGTTTTTAATATCTGGAGCATTTGGTGACAGGTGTTTCGCAAATGTGTAGCTTATTTGTGTCTCATCTAATTATATGTAAGAGCAAATACCAGATCTGTTCATGAGCTCTACTATGGGTGCCATGTACATTTTGAAAAGCAGAGGTGAGAGCGGGAAATATTGGGGTACTCTGCAGGTATGTGGGCAAGGCCGGGAATCATAGAGTCCCAAGACAGTGTTTTTTTTCTGTTCTGTCTGTGAGGAAGGAGGTGATCCAGTGTAGCGCTGTTTCTTTAATACCGATATCATCCAGTATTTTTAGGAGGATCTCATGTCTGATGGTGTCAGAAACAGCTGAGATGTCTAGCGGGATGAGTGCTCTCTCACAGTGTTCATCAGCATTGTTTTAAGAGCATGCCAGATGGAGCACAGCACTAATTCAGTACTCCTAGAAGGTCTAAATCCATGCTGTGCCCCATTCCAGAGGTGGTTTGTTTTGATCAAATCACGCAGTTGGCTATACATGAATATTTCCAGATGTTTCCTGATGAAAAGGCTGTTTGGTTTTACCAGCCAGCCTTAGTGGGACCCCTTACCGCCGCACTCGTAATGACCCTCTATGTCTAAATAGTTCACCATCATGTCATACTTGATGTACGTGTTAAAAAGTAGAACACCTGGCACTTCTTGTTTGGGGAGGTTTGAAATAAACCAGCTTCAACATTGATCATTCCCTGACATCATGTGGCATGTTGCCCATTCTGCATGTCCTGGCGTGATGACTGATTTGCTGTACTCAAATTATTGAAGTGCATTTCAAGTTGTACATCTCAATAAGGGCAATGAGCTCATTTCAGGGTGCCCAATATTTCAGATTTATGTTTGTATCACGTGGGTACTTCGGGAAAATACTGTGCTAAATGATCTGCAGACATAGTTGATTGTACATTTCATGGACCCTATTAGGGGCTTTAAGGGGGAAAAGGATAACAGCGAACAGTTCAAGTAAACATCTGAAGTTGGATAGTGTATACAGAATCAACTGGCCAATGTGTGACTCATTGCTAACGGCAAATGAGGAAATATGTCATGTGGGAGTCCAAACACCTAGACATAATTTGGCACAGCTCTTTCAGCAGGAAGGTGATGTCAATAAAGAAGCAATTTTAGAATTTAGCAAGCATGCCGACGCATGGTATAGGCATGAATGTCACCCTGTCATCTATCAATTTAGGAAGAAATGAAGACAAACATCAGCTCCAGCTGATATTTGTATTCTGCATTTGATTGCAACGAGTCTCCATTGGGAGGATGTAGGGGGCAGGAGCGTGGGGTATTAGATGTGTGCGATTTTACCATCTATTTTACGTATTGTTTTTTTTCTTCAAATATTTTATCCGTAGAGGGCATTATAAAAAAAACAAATTCTATTAAAATATAAACAATCCCTCCAGATTTCATCCCTCTGTATACCCCACAACCCCTAATCTGGATAAGTATATCCTAAAAACCATATATCGCAACATTCCTCTATTTCTTCCCATTTTGTTTAGATCTGAATCGAACCATCCCGCCTTAAACGGCAGAGCAAATATGGACAGTTCTTGGTCGCTTCTCAGTGAAAAAGAGTCCAAATGTTATGGATCTGTCCAACAGTATCCTGCAATACAAATGTGATACTCTCCACCTCTACCACATTCCAAACTCTTTGTCATAGACTCTAGTTCACCCCACAACCTGGGGATACACCATTTTTCACCCAGCAGTACTCGTGAGGAATTGCCATCTGGCAAGGGTGTGGAAGAATTGACTTTTTATTTTTATTAGTTAATAAAATGATGCGGGTAATTCCATCTCAGAAAGGGAAATCTTGTGATCAGATCCCCCGTTCATAAACTCCATTCCGAAAGCATAGTGTGTACCTATGCCCTGCTGCGTCAGTACCCGTACCTGCAGCAACTGCTCTACTAGTGGCACAGATCATGTTAAGAGACCAAAAAGTGCCCAATGGAGAGCTGCAGTGACAGTCAAGTCTCTGCAGCACAGGGGCTGCATTTAAGACATTCCCCCTGGTAGTAAAGCCCCATGTTTGTGAGTTTACTGTTCGAGTGGCAGCTACATCTTTAAATATAAGCAGAGATACCTCAATTATGGTATGGTGGATGGTATTTCTCATAATTATTACAGCCACAACAATTTGCTATAAGACATGTGTCACCCCTTTCAGCCCAGCTCAGCTGTGAAAGGATTATGTGTATTCTCCCCTAGCTAGCAGGACTGTAGCCTTGGGGGTGGCCTATATGTGTTGTTTTGTGAGGGCAGGCAGGCGACACCAGCCCTTTTAAAGGCCTTTGTTTAAGGCCTTACTCTATCTCTCTGACTGGCACTCCATCTGCAACATTCAGGTCACGGACTGCCATTTCATTGTATATAATTCGATGGCTCCATTGAAATTAGTCGGGTGAGGGTTAGGGGTTAGGGTTGGGACTAGGGTCAGATTAGGGTTAGGGTAGGGTTAGGGGTTAGGGTTGGGTTATGGTTAGGGTTGGGGCTGTGGTTAGATTAAAGGTTACATTAGGGTTGGGGCTAGGGTTGGGGTTGGGGCTAGGGTTAGATTAAGGGTTACATTAGGGTTAGGGTTAGGGTTGGGGCTAGGGTTAGATTAAGGGTAACATTAGGGTTAGGATTGGGGCTAGGGTTAGGGTTGGGGCTAGGGTTACATTGCGGGTTATATTAGGGTTAGGGTTGGGGCTAGGGTTAGGGTTAGGGCTAGGGATAGGGTTGGGGCTAGGGTTAGATTAAAAGTTTCATTAGGGTTAGGGCTAGGGTTAGATTAAGGGTTATGTTAGGGTTAGGGTTGGGGGGGTGGGCATAAGGGTTAGGGGGTTTGGGAGGAGCACCCCCAATATACACAAAAAAAAGAAAACGTTACAAGGAGCTGGGCAGTGCTGAAATGTGAGCATTTCCATTGAAACCAGTCCATTTATATTTTCGATGGACTGGTTTAGATGGAATGACACTTTTACATGTAAAAGATAGTCTGTCGATGCTTTTTTATTAGATGCTTTGGTTTGTTGTTGCTTTTTTTTTCGATAGAATCACTATAAACCGTTTTCTGCCACCCCCATAAGGAAGTGATTGTCCTTTTCGTGAACAGCAGTGGATAGAAATCACTTTTCATATTTACTAAAAGCTGTTTCTCCCCCAAATCCCCAAAAGTAACTGTTTTGAATCCAGTGGGATCTCCAGGCCCAGAGCCCTGTTCAGCTTGTCTAAACCTTTCCTCCAGAAGTAACAAACTTGTGTGCATTAAAAAAAAATGGTATGCATGAAAGTGCCTACTGACCCTTTTCATCTCAGACAGCAGGCATGGCCAGTGTGACCCCATTGAAACAAGGCTACCCGAGTATAATAGACTCTGTGAAGTATTTTAAGTTGTATCAGCCAAATTCTGGTTGAGATCCCAATCTCCCTAGTGAACTGCAATGCTTCCACCCATTCCTCTAATTCTAGTGAACCCACATCCCTCTCCCACCTGACCTTATTTATTTATTTATTTATTTATTTATTTGAAACGCGCCGAAGCTCGCAAGCATCAGGGCGCGACAAGGACACAAGGACGAAGAAGAACGGGACAACACATAGAGAGCATAGAGAGGGAGGAAGCAGAACGATGGCAACTAGAAGCGGTGTGGAGGTTGTCTAATTATATGAAGAGAAAGGTCTTCAATTGTTTCCTAAAGCGTTGGAGGTTGTTTTCCAACCTTGAGGCTTGCTTGGCCCCCGGTCCCAACAGCCATAATAATCTGATATAAGTTGGATGTGATGTTAGTTGAGACATGCTATGGAAGTAGGTTTGCCTCAAGCAGCAGCGTTTACTTTTAATTGTGAGCACTACCTGCCATGCTCGAATAAGATGTCATGATAACGGTAGAAGTCTGGCTTTAAAAGCTCCATTAATATAAAATAACAAAACATAGCCTTGGTGGGATAAAGCAGACCATTACAGGGCACTATGCATGTTTTATTCTTTTAAATTGCAAAACAACTCCACTTTTCATTAAAATTGTCTTCTGCTTAGACATTCTTTTCAGATCAATCGCCAAATATTTCAGTAATTCAGTTGAATGCAAATCACCCACGAATGTGGATGTTTCAAGTTTTTGATGCACAAATTCACTCATAGCCAATATTTAATTTCCCATCTTGTCATTGGCTGGAGATCAAAGCAAACATTGTCAATGTCCTCCAAACCTTGTCCTGTCCCCTAGAATCCAACCAAGTCTCCTTAATAACACTCTGACAGTTCATTCTGATTTTCCTGGTAGGATGCCGACTTTTCCTGGCTACTAGGTAGCCCTATTCTCTATCATTATTATTAGACCCTTTTTTTTAGTGTTACTCTCCCTGATTAATTTGTCAAAGACTACTCAAATCCCAGGTCTTTTTATATGACCTGTTGCATGGCCTCTTGTATGGCCTGTGCCACCCAGTTAGAGGTAACCTCATGATAACCCCACACAGTCCCCCTGAAGTGAAGAGGCATGAATACTTTGGCAACCTCCAATGACTTATGAGAACAGGCGTGAGTCCCCCGATTAACCAGGTTTGGACCCCTTAGCAGGGAACCCAAAAAGCCTTTGAGTATAACATTGTGTCTGTTCATTTGAAAGTTAATGCAGTTGGTGCAGGTAAACCTTAAACACAGTCTAGAGCAGCAACCAAAACAAAGTTACTCTACTAAAGCGTGCCTTCAATAACCCCCTCAGAAGTAGCAACCTTTTTACTTTGCATAAAAATAAAAAGGATGTGAAATTTGTCTACATGGAGCTGCTTAGTGACTCCCCAAAGGTACCAACTACTATACTATGACATGCAGTTTAATGCATCAACTTTCATAGTTCTGGATAGCAGAAGTTGAACCTCATGATATGTCTCTTCTCCAATGCGGTGTCTCATGGAGGACACATGGAGTGAGCTCAATGGGTGTTGAGTTCTGGATGGCCCCCAGATAGTATGTTTGTGATTTCTTTGACAATATTTCACCTAATAGAGATTTCACTGAATCCATGTCAACGAAAAACAAAATCTACTTTTCATTTCAACTTTTTTTGCTATTCATATTGCGGGGGGAGACCCCCTGCATCCCCCACTCACCCCGCCCTACTCTAACTTATACCTTTACCCCAAACTCCACTTATTATGCATTATACATATACCATTTCCCCTACCATTTTTGGTGAAAGAAATTCAGTGAAATCTCATTAAGTGAAATGGTACTCAAAGAAATCTACGGTAACGCTCCAGCTACATCCATGACTGTACTACAGATCTTGTACTGCTCAAGCAACCTACCTCATAACCTCTAACTACTTTGTAATATAAGTTATCTATTCATTTAACTGAAGAGCATGAACTACAAATTGCCCAGACCGAAAGCACTGTGGCCCTCTTGAATGGTGGGTAAAAAGTACATTTTACAGTATGGGGGACAGCAAATAGGCCTGACAGCGATTCTGCAGATTTAGACAATGCAATTAAGGGGTGAAGACAAGGGAGAAAAGACATACGATCTTCGGCGTGGTGTGTAAGGATCGAGCAAGTGCACAGAGGATCACAGTAATGAGGAGGAACAAGTGCAGCGGGTCGGTTGAGACAGGGCTAAGTGCAGAGAGAGACACTCTCTAGAGTTAATTTTACAAGTGCTTTGAGTGGGGTAGGGTGTACGACGCTGAGGCAAGCGTGAGGGAGGACTGGCGGGGGTACTGGGGACCAGTGAGACTCTGAAGTAAACCCGGCAGCCAGTCTACATTGTTTGCTGTACGGAGGAGGAGGGAGAGCGGGAAAAATGCCCAAAGCTATGTTATGAAGGCAGAGGGAGAGAGAAGAGAGAGTAGAAGAGGAAAGTCTTGAGGAGTTTCTGGAATTTAAGGAGATCTGGCTCAAGACGGAGGGTGGCAGGGAAGCTATTCCAGAAGGAGCCACCTGCTGAGGATAAGGATCTCACTCCAAATCATACCGGGTCAAGTTTGAATCCTCTGTAGTTCCTTATGTCACTCGCCCCTCTGTTGCAGCATGCCTGTCAGAGAGATATCCTAACTGAGACACATTATTGGTGCTCCAATGATGCAGTGAAGGGCTCTTAGGGACAACGTTCCTACTGTGCACTAGAGTGGCACACACAACACTGTCCCGGGCAGTCACTCACTCTCTAGGTTCCTAGGCGCCAGCACACAGCCCAAGCCCATGAGTACACTTCAGAACCCACACATGATGGTATTGAAGCAGGATGGGATCACGCCTATTCACTCATCAGCTCACATGATGTGCATGTCACTGCCTGGTACTGCAGCTACCGCTCCCACACCCTCTTCATGATGCCTCAATCATCAGAGTACAGCAATCTGGGGAACCTGGGCAGCTGACCGTGATTGCGAGGCGTGCTCAGTCATAGTTCACCCAAATCTTCCTCGTTGTAGGCATGAGGAGCAGGAGTAGACTGGCCTATATAAAACTTTGGAGATTTCCCAGTAGGCCTCTGCACCCTGGACCTCTCTTTGGTGGTATTTCCAAATGTTCTCATAGGAGAAGTGCTGGGCTTGTTGAAAATGTGTAATATGGGGCCACTTTGAAAATTATTTCCAGGACCTCTTTTGGTCCCGAGTCCAGAATTGATGGGGAGCATTTGGCATGCACCATTTGCAGTGTGTTAATGTGCATGCAGGATCAGCCCAAGCATGGGTGCAGACACTTGCGCACGAGCCAAACCACCAAGTCTGAAAGAGCTGCTCGCCTGGCATTGGAGCAATATATAGGGTGCAGACAGCTTCTCTCCAGAGCATGTGTCCCTGCCTCCCCCACCCTCTCTGCGTGTTCTCTTCACGGTCTAGGGTCAGGGAATCAGTGCCTAGCCAGAAACATCACGAGGCACAGATTATGCACCCTATAAAACTGGTCTTGTGCCACAAGACCCAGACCTAGCTACCACCCCGTGTTCATAATTGTTCAAATGCTCTTCCCAACTGTTATTCCGTGCTGGCCAATCACGGGAGTGGCCAACATTCAGTTCCAGAGTTGGATCATACCATAATTACCAATCCTCATAACACATGTTAATATTCTAGTAAACACTAAAGACAAAAATAACCTGGATGTTCTGCACACCCACCCAGCTTCCATAGACACTTACCTGAAATAACAGACCAGATAATGAAGCAATTGGTGTGGGCATTTTTATATTGTTCCCAGCTGGCACCAAGAAATTCATGGCTTAAAATAAGCCTGGGGTTATATACTTGTAGAAGTAGTTTGCTTTCGGTACACATTACGTCTCTATGGAAGAGCCTTGCTTTTAGTGTCTTTGCCACTTCTGAACACTTCTGACTAGAAGAACATTTCTTAACTGCTTGTTTCTGGTAACACCATGGCGATGATTTTCTTCCTTAGTGTTACCTTCATGTGAGTAGCTACAGAAAGCTTATCCTGCATCTGAGCACTTAAGACAAGCCTTCCAGCATAGCATATGTCATCATACAGCTACACTAGTTAGAACGCGCGTGAATATGAATGCACGGGAGAATACGGGACCGGAAGTAGCCAAATAGCTGGAAACGGTTTTGTTTCCAGTTACGCCCATGTCATTTTGATCAGGAAACAGAATGCATAAAAATGATGTTGAGGAAGTAGAATGGAGAAACTGGTGTTACAAGACAATGCCAAGCTTAGGGTAGATATTGTTCTATATGGGAGGGATAGACTTTAATTGGGACCATAGTTGTCAAAATGACTTAATGGGTCCTTCATATTATGAATTGCAGTCTAAGTCTGCACCCTTGTCTGAAATGGGCCCCAGGCACGGTTGCTCTTAGCATAATGTATTTGAGAGGCGTCTGAAGCCACCCCTCCAATATTGATGCTGATGATGATTTAGTATTTATTGAGTACACATACACCAGAGGCATTTTGGCGCTAAACCTACAGAATGACCAACAGGTATGCAAAAAAAAGGAGAGGCCACTAAAACAGAAAGGTTTTTAAAGAACGACGGAAGGAAAGATGATCTTTCATAGCCCGAAGGGATAAGGGGAGAGCCTTCCACAGCCTCACAGCTGCAACAGAGAAGGCCCGGCCACCAATCCGGGAGCTTTGGCTGTGAGGCACAGAGATACTAACAGGGACGTCATTTGGTGGTTCTCCCTTGCACGCCTCTGGTCTCCCTTGCTACCCTTTAAAAAATGTTTTAAAAAACCTTTTGTTTTTCTTATTTTTGTTCACAAATTGAAGCTCCTAGGCTGTGTCCAGTGCCATATTGCCCTTTGTTTCTAGAGTGGCGGTCTTTCTTGTTCAGGCTTCTTAAAGAAAACAGGGGGTTCAACAAGTGTAACACTTTGAGCAGTGACCCAAAATAAGAAAGAATAGGAATAATAAATAATTTGTCTTTCTGGAATTCTATACAATAATTTCCAGACTCATTAAAGGTTTATTTCAGGCACACTTCAGGGAGTGAGCCACTGATTTGGTCTGTTCTGAAACACCTCGAATTCACAATGCAGACAAAAACCTCCAAAAATCATTTAGAGTCGAATAAGCCTCCATTTCAGACTATGGACTTTGCTTTTGCTTTTGAGTTGCAGTTATAGCATGTTTTTTTCTGCTGTTGTCTCTGTTATGATCATGACATAATCCTTGTGCCTAAAAGCTTGTGTACAATGTAGAAATGTTTGACCATAGCACATAAAGTGGCCCTTCATTTCATTGTGCCACAATGAATGCTTTGTTGTAATGTGTCTATCTTTCCTATCTCCATGGCATGCAGTTCAGGATCTTTGTTTGCATGAAGGAGGTAACGAGTGCCCAGAGTACGGGATGCCGTGTGAGTGTGCTGCTTTTCCTGCGCTACTATAAATTCTTTAATACACAGTTGTGAACCCTCCCAATGGTATGTATTTTGCCATCCTCTAAAGCCTGAAAAGTAGATCCACTCCAGCTTGGCATTTGGCCAACTTTGCACCAGACCTGCAGATGAAGTGGCCTGCTATTAAATCTCATTTGCCAGTTTAATGGTTTCCAATGCCGAGTGTAATGTCCTTTCAGATTTTGATAACATTCAGATATGTAATTGCTTATTTTTCTGTAACTGGTGAGCTAGCTAGAGCCGGTACGATAGCTCAGGGGGTTGAACCCTTGCTGCTGCAATGTTTGTGTGATCTGCAGGTTGTAGGTTCGAATCCCGGCAAAGCCAACTCAGCCTTTCATCCTTCGGAGGTTGATAAAGGAATACCAAGCATGAGAGCTATATAATAACACATCATTATCATTTGGCCTTTGACATTTGCTTGCATTCACAGTAGTTTGGCAATATGGGACTATACACACTGATATTAATGATACACATCCTTATTCATTCTTGTATGAAATGTATATCACATTACAGTGCTATTGTAACCATATTTTTCGTAGTGTACTTAGGAACAGTGCTATGTGCTGCCATTTCCGGTTTTGTCAAGAGGTCAAAGGTTGTGTTCCATCGCTTCCTGTGATGTCCCATCAGGCTGGGGTCAAATGACATCACTTCATGTGATGTCATCAGAGGTCAAGGGTTGTGTGATGTCACTTCCGCTTTCCCTAGCAATTTGGTAAAATAACGTCCCTGGATGTTAAGACTGTTTTGTGAATGAAGAGGACGGCCAGGTGTGTACGGGTGGAATTTACTTAGTGACATAGTGACATATGAATCTGCTCACATAGGCAGTGCACAGTGGGATTAATGAGCACAGGGTATAGTATGCAAAGCCATACTGTGCAGTATAGTTCTGGGCACACATCAACTGTCCTCCACTCCAAACAGGCTTATCAAATACCAACTAAATGCTGGAGCTAGAGGCTACCCTGAGAGGCATTAGAAATTTTGATAAGCTCTGGAATGAACAAGAATCAAAGAGATCCTTACCCTGAAGGTCTTGTACTCACAGATGTCTCCCTCCACCTTTTAAGCATACACAACCAGGTTCTTCATGCATTGGTCCATCATTGCTCCGGGCTCCTGTGGTGGGAATATAGCTCATACTAGTTTATGTATCCAAGAATGTTTATTATGCAGTGTCAGTAATAATCAATTATTATATACTATTGACTTAGTTCAGCCTAGAGACTTACACCAAACTGCACAAGTTGAAATTCTTGCAGCTGTGCCAGGGAAATGGAACATTCACAGTAAGCAGCACACCTCCCATTGAAATCTGTTGAGTCATGTGTGCAATGGTTGCCAGAAAGTATTGTAAATTATAGACGAATGATTCACTGCTGAAGCAGCAGTAATTCAGATGGTCCCTAATGGTACACCACACATTGCTAAGAGGGGAGAAGAAGAATACAGGTTACTGATCTTCAGGCATGTCTGATGTCTATACTGATAGTCTACCACTGTGCTAAAGAACATCCCTTGCAACTAGCACTGGTAAGACAGGCATGTATGAAGGGAGCAGCGATTAAGTAGTCACTTCTTGTTTGGGGAGGTTTGAAAGAAACTAGCATCAATGCTTCATATCCTCTGACATCATGTGGCATATTGCCCATTCTGCAGTCCTCCACGCTGGTGACTGATATGCTGCACTGGAAGGATTGAAGTGTATTCAATTACAGCTGATCAAACATTGTCCAGCAATGGCAGTGAGCTCATTTCAGATGGCCCCACATTTTAGATTCGTACTTGTATCATGTGAGGGCTACAGCTGTGCTTATTTTGTTCTGAAAGCCCATGGTCAACACATGGGAAATCCTGTGCTAAATGATGCATGGACATAGTTGATTGTGCATGTCACAAACACTGCCGGAGGCTAACATCGATCAGTTCAAGTAAACATCTCGAGTTGGAGAGTGTATAATTAATCTACTAGTCAACGTGTGACTCCTGGCTGGCCTCAGGCGATTGCATATGTTATGCGAGAGTCCAAACACTTGGACATATCTTGGCACTGCTCTTTCAGCACACAGGTGAAGCCAATAAAGGCGAAACATGACAACTTTGGAGGCATGCTGACACATGGTATTGCTATGGGAATGTCTGTCACTGTGCCATCTATACATTTGGTAAGCAATGGAGACAAATGTCAAAACCCTGTGTTGTCGAAGCTGTGCTTAGAAATGGTGGAGACGGGGATGGTACTACCATAAGGTAAGTTCCCAGGACTGCAAAGTGCTCAATCAGCAGACGGGCAAGAGGGGGCACCGTTTTGACCCTAAAAACACAAAACCTAGCTGCATTGTAAGGGCAGAGATTGCCAAAGCAGAACATCAAATGGTGAAACATACATGCACAAGCAATAAGTAGAAAATATAGCAGATAGCATCAAAGGACAATTCAAGGCAGCCTAATAGTCCAAATGGCAGAGCTTGCTAATTACCCCCTTCACTCATAACTAAGCCCCTCTTACGTAACTATCTTAGCTGCATTCCAGTTTACACAAGACTTATGGAAAAGAGGCATAAAAGAATGCTCAATGGTGCATGGAGACGTAACTGATTCCGTAGTCACTCACTCTTAGCTGCATGCACCATCGCGTCAGTCGCACACCTGCACTGCCTTCCTGGCAACCCCCGCACTGGGGACTGTTTTCTGTTTCCCTACAGTCCCACTACCAGCACTTGACACCTGATGTCTGCACTTACCCTTGCACTTGCCACCTGCTGGCCGTACTTTTTCTTATTGTCTATTCTATTATCCCATGTACCGCACTGTCCCCTCCCCCTTAACCCCCTGCACTTTCCTCCTTCCCCCTTCCCATGCACTTGCACGATCTGAATGACACCTGGCCTAGTAGGATCATTGTCTGTCCTCCCTCTGTTCCCCCTCCCTTGCCTCGTCGCACCTTGAAACACCTGTGTATAGGCGTGTTATAAATTCCATATCATATCATAGATTGTATCAGAAAAAACATAAAGAATGTGAATAGGATTAATGTTGCTCACAAGACACAAAAATCCACTTTTAAATGTTGGATGACATGTGGTACCATAGAGTAACGTATCCAAAATGACTCCTTCTGAGCAGTATGTGGCGACTCATGTTCTACCTTTTTACTTAGAAGTTGATACGCTCTGTCATGACATTATAGCCTTAATGAGCAATATGGCAAAGGTTCTATTCAGTGGGACCCCCACAGTAGACATATTCCGCCTGAAGTTACAGTTAGAAACATCAAACAATCTGGCTCACCTCATTTGTCCCTGCACGTTACCCACTGCCCCTGTAGATTTATAGCAGAGAGCCCACCCTTTTGCAGTCCTTTAAAGTACATTATTAACACAGTGTTCATTGTTGAAACAGTGCCCCCAATCAATTCACAGAACTCTTAAAATGATAGGTCGATATATAATCTTACATGTCTGTGCAACTTTATGGAGAGCATTGGGGCTACATAATTGCAGTCATTCATTTCATAATCTAAATCCTTGATGAAGACTAAGCTGGATTCCACACCGAGCAAGGAACTGAACGTGCAGACATCTTCATGCTCGGTTATCAGCAGTGGTGGATATGAATGAAAGTCACGCTAGGACTTCAAAATTCTTTATGATTTCTCAACCATCTTCAACACAATTGGCCATGCCTCTCACCTGCAAAGGCAGGAGGAGATTAGCGTCCTTAATGAGGTGCTTCAATGGGTCTCTTCCATTTTGAATAATTGTGTATAGTCTGTGTGGATTCCCCCCCTTGACTCCACATTTACCAAATGTAAATGTGTAGTCCCTCAGCCACCTCTGTCAGCCCTTTTAAGAAATTCTACCCATTCCCAGCGTAACATACGCCATTCTAGCACATCTTAAAGGTCAATATTGGTCAGTAATACATAGGGTCACTTCTGTCTCCATTCTTAAATATCGGAATTACCACTGATTTCATCCTGGAAGGGTGGGTAGGTCCCTGTGACTTATTGATTAATAGTAATTGAAAAGGCTAAACATATAGGCAACTGTCTGCTTTTGAATTGAAAGGCATATTTGTATCAGATGGAATGAGAGGTAATACGAACAGTATTTAAGTTCCATCGATTGCATGGACCTCTATGGTGTGTCTTTGTAGATGCATTATTGTCAACCTTGTTCCATTGCAGAGTCCCAGAGATGGCATAGGATTGCGTAGTAGCATAATTACATCACCTAGTTTCACTTTTTGCTTGTGGGGAAGCATTAGTCCAACAGCATTTTTATCTTTAGAGACTGAAAAGTTGTGCCGGTAATTCATTTTTGACACTGGAACCACCGTGCTCACTTGTGTAGGAGTGTGATACAAATAAAATATCATATCATATCAAGAGAGGTGGGGGTGGAAAGAAGTAACTTGAAATTATTCTGAATGTTTACGATAGTGGAAGTTGAAGGTGGCTGTGTTGAACCATGCTCATTCTGTTTGGTAAAATGATAGCTGTTGTTGAATTGGGAGGGCACACAAAGGTGCACTTTGCCATTTGGACAGCAGATGGCAACCTAACAATGATAAATTGCATCAGCTGAGTACGTAAACATACCAAAGCGTTTTATATATAGAGATTTCATAGGCACTGCTGGTTTCATTTGTTTCTTTGATGTTTTCTCTCAGAAGTGTCCATGCCAAATAAATACTGCTCAAGCTCAGCCTTTGTAGATACAGGAAGGATTACAACAGATATATAGGAATACTTAGAATTCAAGAAAAAAAAACAGATTGACTGCTCCCACTCGTAAGCCATTAATTTTCATGTTTTCATAGATCGGTCTTAAAAGACATTTCCAAACTGAGCTTTAAACCTCTGAAATACAGTAACATGAAGAAATACAAATTTCAGTTGTTGAAAGAACCATATACTGGCAAATGAATAATTGTGAAATAAGGAGATAAAGTAATATTAGATTCAAACTTCTGCACACTAGAAATTGGAAGGCAATCCTAAAATGGAGTTTCGAAATTATTTCTAAGAAATATTACATCATGTACAAAAGATGGGTTTGATAAACCAAAAAACTAAATAATTGGATAGTAACACATCCTCTAATATGACAATTGCTTATGTTATATAACATGCACAGGAATAATAAAGACCGATCAGCATGACCCATAGTTGCTGCCACAGAAGGTCTTCTCCAACCTCTAGGTAGACATATTGATTTTTACTGCAACCATTAGTTCAATCAATGACTACATATATCAAACATACCTCACATATGTTAGGAAACTACAAGGGTTGCATATATACAAGGAGAACATTATTTTTCTCTTGGCATTTCTGGTCTACATCCATCTTTCCCAAATGAGAAAAGGAAAAGAAGCTGTTCAATCCGCTTTTTTACAAACGGAAAATTAAACACATCTAAAGAATGAATTACGGTACTGTTGCAATTTATATTAACAAACAGGTATTTTCAATATTCGGGAGAGTTTTACTTACAAATAGCAAGAATCTCAATGGGAGCTACAATGGCCCCTGGATATGCCAATTTGTTTGTACATATATTTGAAACAGACTATGGGCATCATTCTGAGGTTGGCGGGAACCCGCCAGTGCCACCAGCGGGTTGCCACAGACCTGGAAACACTGAATCCTCTGCCTGACTTCCTCGGTCCACCGGGACATTAGAAGTCCTTGCAGCGCGGGAAATGAGGCGGCAGATTCGGTAACTCCCCAATCCCGTGGAGTCCCATAGGACTCCATGGGAGTGGAGAGACAGTAGCACCCGCCCTGGTACTTCTGTGAAAAGTCTGCCTGCAGGGGCAGTTGCGCCCGGCAGATCTCGCAATTTTTGACTGGACTTGCAACTTGCAACTAAGAAAGGATATAGCCAGTATTTAAACCAGGGACTTTTCACCACTCTACTACGTGTTTATTTAATTAAACTATGCAATCTGTAGGATATTTTGTGTAAATCTGGGGTCTGGCGGTATTTTCTTACCTCCAAAAGAATAGTGGTGATTTAGAAATACTTTCCTCACGTTTAGGTTGGGTTTGTCCTCACATCATCCTAGAGACCGTACCTTATTATATTGCATTGGCTAACCCAGTAATATGTATATATATTGGTGGCGGTATTTGGTGGTAGTAAATTACTTAGAGGTGAGCATGATTTTCTTCCCTACATAATAGCCCCATCATACACAAAACTGTCCTTACTATTATAATACTCTTAGTGATCTATAGAGGGCCTTGGACCTACATTCAGAGACACCACACTTTCACATAGAGTGCCACCTATAACCTGTGGCTGTTATCACTGCGCCAAATCTAGTCAGAAATGTGATTGTTAGCATATGTGATTCTTAGCATGCACCACACTTAGAATTCTGAACTAGCTTGTGTCGCATTCAGATAGAAATGTGACTGTTAGCATGTGCCATACTAGTATGGAAACCTGAACTTTAGCTCGCGTCGCATCTAGATAGAAATGTGACTTGCCACACTTAGAATTCTGAACTTTAGCTGGCGTTGCATCTAGACAGAAATGTGACTGTTAGTATGTGCCACACTAGTATCGAATTCTGAACTTTAGCTGGCGTCGCATCTAGATAGAAATGTGATTCTTAGCATGCACCACACTCAGGATTCTGAACCCTAGCTTGCGTCGCATCTAGATAGAAATGTGACTGTTTGCATGTACCGCACCTATATGGAATCCCACAATTGCAAGGACAGCAATGCCAACTAACCAACCAACTAACAATTCCATCCCTCTGCATACACCACTCAAACTATAACCAAACACAACCACAAGCCTTAAACGCAGCAATCGGCACAAACTTCACAACAATGCAACAACAAAACTAACCACACATAGACTTGCACAACAGCACACGACGACTACGGACCATAAAACACCCCAAGCCCAGCCAACGGACCCACCGGGCTGAGGCTGCCAACAGCACATCACTGCTCTCTTGCACTTTTCCAGCTTATTCCCACTAACCCAGCCCCTCTCCTCCCCTTTTTCAGAGCCACCAGAGCGCCAAGGGACCACTTCGGTGGTGATAGTGCGCGTTACAAATGTCCTTTAACATTAACATTAACCTTAACATTTATCTACACCAGTGAACTATGCGTCCATAGGCCTCATTGCTGGTTCATAGACCCCAGTAATCTATATATTGTATCAGATTTCCCCCAGACAACATGCACTGGGGAACACACACATACAGCTATTTTTCACCGCTAAGTCTTATTTTAAGACAACTTATTCTGTCTGTTATTTCATCTACATGGGAAAAATGACAAATGTACTACCTAAAAAAAGCTTCCCCGTATCACAAATGCTATTCCAAATGCACCAAGAAAAGAAAAAAACAAAAACTCTCTACACAACCTGCTTTTATATTGTTTGTATTATAAACAATTGCAATTCAAAATAAACATTTTACCATGAACATCGCATTATTATCTGTAATAAAAAACAAGAAAAGAACAATACAGAGACAGAGCAAAATTCACTTTGCAACATTATCATATGACAAATTAAATGCAAGGGATTTCTTTTGGCTACTCTGCCTACATGGCATTTTTAGATTGCTATTGCTCATTCGCACGAAAGTACACAGCGACCTCCTCACTTCAACTTGGCTGCTTACCTAAGATTTGTAGTTTTCTACCCCAGACGACCTCCATTCAGAAGAGCAGGCCCAGTCAGCAGGGGTTGCCTCTGTAATCTCGGTGTCTGATATGCACGGCGAAAGTTCCAATCCAGTGCTGACACCAAGATCATCTGTCTCACGATGCCAGCAAAAACAAACTCCCTTTCCCCCTGTCCTTGTTCCCCCAGCAAAGCTCTGCACTGTCCCATTCTGCCTACGTAGCACAACTGCAGATACATTGCTCCAATCAAATTGAAAGGCCGCATCACCCTTCCTTCAATACAATAGACAAGTTACACAATGCAACTGTAACTAATATAATTTCCTGGTATGCAGGCTCTCTGCTTACTGCGAACACAGAACACTAAAGGAGAAAAGATCAGTGCACATTTGAAAAACGAATTTCAGAATATGTATTTTCATCCCATTTGCACATAGAGATTACATTATAATGTTAATAAGTTAGCTCTAGTAATTAGTAATTGTTAATTAAGTCAATTAGTTAGATGAATAATGCAGTCCCCTATATATCAGGTATTTCAAAGAAGCGAAAAAAAATAAATTCTGGTGCACTTTAAACCTGCATCTTCACATTGCTTTTTGCTGTATTATAAATTCTGTCTCCAGCCACATACTCACATGTTATGGTAGCAACATAGACTTGCTATATGTGTATGCCACATTATTGCTGGCAACAGAATGCTATCAGATTCAGTGAGGCGCTATAAACTTCAAGACACTATAAAGCACTATATACTACTACAAATCCCTCACTGATCCAATTCATAGCGTGTCTCCCCGTGTTGGAGTGCACTGGCGCTTGGCATGGCATCCCCAGGGAGGCTAGGCTTTGTCACCTTTGCGGGGGCAATGTTGAAACAGCAAGACATGTTCTGATGGCGTGCCCGACCCCAGCTATAAAATATCATAGAGCATAAGAAAAATTTTTAAGCCCTGTTACTGGTCAGTTTTGATCTCCAGTTTTTGGGGCCAAGCCAATTTTGATCGCCGCAGCAACATACCACCTTTGGCTGAAGGTTAAGAAACAGCTTGATCCACCACCTTTTTCTTAGTCTGTTAATATGTGTTCTATTGTTGATACCCTATATTATGAATTATGATATGAAATGCTTGGAAGTTTCCTTTGTACGTATTTGTATGCATCTTTGTTTATTGTTTAATAAGAAATTCTGTATTTTATTATTTATATATGTATTAGTGTAAAAGGTTTGTTTGACATGCCAAATGTACTTTAAAAAAAATTACAAAGAGTATATATCATGATGACATGATGATCAACTCCTGATTGAAACTGCACTTGTCACCTGGCTACCCTCTGAACTTGGGCCCAGGTCCCCTCCCCTGCCAGTTGCTCACCTGCACTGCCATCACTGGAAACCCCTGCACTTGGTGGCTGTTTCTGTATCCCTACAGTCCCCTACCAGTACTTGACACTTGATGTCTGCACTTACCCCTGCACTTGCCACAAGCTGACCGCACATTTGACCTATTATTCTCATTTATTTTATTTATTTTACTGTTGCTCCTATGTATTGCACTGCCCATTCTCCCCTTCCCCCTGCACTTTTGCTTTTGCCCCTCCCCTGCACTTGCGAGATCTCAATGTCACATGGCCTAGTAAGATCGCTGTCTTTGTCTTCCCTCTGTTCCCCCTCCCTTGCCTCATCGCCCCTTGAAACACTTGTGAATAGGCGCGTTATAAATGTCAAATCCTTTCATATCATGACGAGTTCATCCAGATAAGATCAAAAATTGATAAAATTAAGAAATATAGTATATTGCAGATGGCTAAAAAGAAAAAAGAACCAAAAACGGTTTACATTTCCAAATACTACATACAAAGTCACAAAATGAAAAGCATTGTTTTGAATCACTGTGATGTATTTGAGGCCGATCCACCATTCTAGCCCTTACCGAAGGAGCCGCCAACGTTGGCTTATAAAAACAACACATGCAAATAACAAATGTTAATTTCAACATGCCAAGTATAGAAGCAATGATCATGCCAGTTAACATTCTCTACCCAAAAAAGTGAACATATATATGTCTTTGCTGTGAAAATTGCAATAATGTAACAAAAGGTCCCTTTATGTGTTATCCAAGAACTAGAGAAAGTATTCAAATACGAGTTGTCAGTGCGTGTGATATTACAAATGTAATATACACAATCAGATGTCCTTGCCATAAATATTATACAGTACAGACACCAAGAAAAGCAGACGATTGTTGGAAATTAACACAAATCCTGTGTTCGAACGGGGAACGAGATGTCAACGGTGTCAATCATATTTCAAAGACATTCGACATGACACACAAAGGATGACATTTCAAATTGATGAATAAGTGAATGTCTCCAGAAGAGGTGGACTCAATAAAGTTCTATTATTACGCAGAGAATCATTTAGTATTGAAATACTCCAATCACTGATTCTGAATGTGCTGAATCAAGATAATGATTTAAGTTCTTTTATTTGAATGCTCTAGTCAGAATTCAATCTAATTCGGTTCTGCAGATGAAAGGGGAAAGGAACTTGCACATGAAAAAGAACTTGCTTCTCCATTCCACTCTACAGAATATGATCGAACATGCTGCCAATACAGTTGTTTACTAAACCTACCAGTGAACTACATATGGACCTTAGACCTCATAGAATGGAAGATCAGGTGATCAGTATGATGGTTGAATGGCATTAACACTATAGATATATGTATAGAAAAACCCATGCATGCAGGGCATCTTAGCACTGGTGATTTTGGGTTATTGATTCTGCAAGTAGCAGTTACCTCGAGCCCCAATAGGTCCCAGGAAAAGTTCAAAAATATGGCACATGGCTATTCAATGGTGCCTTCACTTAATTTGGACAGACCCACAATAATGAATGGGTCACTTTAGAATACCGAATTTAGGTGCCCATGACATGCAACCTAAAATGTTGTGGTAATTGAAACTGTTCTATTTATTGAATGGCTCTGAGAGGTTTAAAAAACACATTCCCCAGGAGCTAGGCCTCCATCTTCAAGGTCCTAAATCATTTTTTTCAAAACAACACTCTTTGGGGTAAGAATTTTTTTATTTTTTTATTTTTTAACTTTCCACTCCAAGTGAGAAATGAAGAGTTTGATTCCTAGTTTATGTTGCATGATTTTAAAAGAATGCCTCACTACCCCACCTTTTGATTGCCCACAGACACCTCACAGATACTTCAGCCACTGCACCAAACAGTCGTACGTGGTGTAATGATACAATGTGGCCATTTGTACACCATGCAACAGAAACTTACATAACCAGCCACACACTACTACACAACCATGCACATTACAACGGCAACACTACCATGCTGGCAGATACTTTTTAAGGACAGGCCACTGTGCTTTGAACTTTTGTTGTGCTATTCTTCATTCAGTGGTATGCTAATTGTGGTTTGCTAAGTAAAAAAAAAATGTTTACCATTATACAATATCTTTCTATATGCCATTCATTGTGCACTTGTGGATCTGATAGTTGGAAGGTATCGATGGCATTGCCCTAGTGGCACCACCTCACATAAAGCCTTTACTGAATACCATCTAATTGTATACCCTCCCACCAAAGCAAAATCCAATTCCCCCAAACCACCATAGCTACAGAGCCCTGTTTTGATAAGTTGACAAGACTTGAAACAAAAATATTAATAAACACATGACACAAAATTAATATGTTCACCAATATAAGAGATAATCATACAAACCAGCTTTCATAGGATGAAATAATTGTGTCATCAGATTTCCGGCCAAATGTCAGGAATAAATATTCAGTGGTAGCTCCCTAGGCCCTTCCAGGCATCCACCCATTAAGGAGGAGCCAGCAAACAAAAGCATGGAACGGAAAATACACAGGAGCAGCCTTTCCCTGAATGTACCCCAAAATTAAGCCTGGCTTAAGCATACAGCTCTAGGGGTGATATTCTGCTGCCTCTTCTCAGCATGCCTGATGAAAGCATCTGGGCGTAGATGGAGCAGGGGGTGGTGGGTGTGCTCAGGGGTTCAGAACCCCAGATATCTCTAACTTTCCCAGTGCAGTCTCTGATGCTTCATAATTCCTGATTTTTGGGAAACCCTGGTGTACATGTAGTGGCATCCAGACTGTGGCATACAGCAGGCATTTTAGAAAAAAAGGTGTGTGTGTGTGTGTGCGTGCGTGCGTGCGTGCGTGTGTGTGTGTGTGTGTGCGTGCGTGCGCGTGTGTGTGTGTGTGTGTGTTTTGTTGAGGCATTTACTATCATGATAACATGCTGTACAGGATCATGATGACATGTATTAGTGAGGGCACAAGCCATATATTCTCTGTGAGGGGGCATGAACATGTATTCTTCAGAGACAATAAAGGGTTAGATTGTTGGCAGACACATCATGTTGGAGTATGTGTTACTGTGGTGTGGCGGGCATATATTGCTGGCCCAGATATCATGAAATGTGTTTTACGTTTATTCTATCTTTATTTGAGAAGGGTTTTTTCCCATACACAAGTAAATTGATTAATACACAGATAAATTGATTAAGATAAACATACAGGAATATTTTTGCCTTAAATTATTTTGGGTTGACTTACCTTTCTGTTATACACAATCGATTACTCAATTTGATTATTTCTCTAATTGTAGATTGAATCATGAACATATGAAGTTACATTTTTGAATATGCTCGTGATGAATATGTTCGTGATATGCCCGAAACGTGTAGAGCTCCCAATAAGGGTTCTCTTAGTTATTAAAATATGTTTGTTGAACCTTATCTCTAAAAGCCCTTGTTTTTCCAGGTTTTCCTCACAATTGTATTATCTTGGTGTGGTATGATATGATATGATGATATGAAGGGGCATTTATAAAGCGCCTGTAGACAAGTGTTTCTAGGCGCGACAAGACAAAGAGGGGGAAACAAGGAAGGACAAAATAAAACGATCATACTAGGCCTTGTGTCATTCAGATTGCACACGTTCAGGGAAGAGTGAAGGGGAGAAGTTCCAGGGGGGAGTGGAAGGGGGAAGTGCAGTTAACTCACAAGTGCAGCCAGTGGGTGGCTCATAAGTGCAAAGAGAAGGGACTGTACCGTTGCAGATACAGACCCTTAAGTTCTGGGGAACCCGGAGGCAGTGCAATGGCAACTGGACATGCAGGAGCCTGGGCCCAAGTCAAGAGGGTGACCAGTGCGCGGAGCAGTCAGGTGCATCAGCAGGGGAGAGGAAGAGAGGAAGAGAGAAAGCAGAAGCAAAAAGGAAGGTCTTGGGTTTCTTCCGGAACTAGAGGTGGTTCTGCTTAAGTGTGAGAGCTGCAGGGAGGCTGTTCCAGAGGGAGGCCCCAGCCGAGGAGATAGATCGGTATGATTTCTGTATTGAATATCTCATGCTGCTTTAAGTTTGTTGTTGGTTCACCAACTTTGCATAGTGTGCATGGGACGGGTGTGTCCACTACTTTTGGACACTTACTTTGTTTAGTATGTATTGTGCGAAGGGAATAAGAAATTGTGTTGTACTGTTATGTTATCTATTGAATGTGTTCGTGTGTTCCAATCCAGAAACATTTCATTTTTACCCAATTTGATGCAAGAACGATGCCGTAAAATTGACAGTGTTCCTATTATTATTATTATTATTATTATTATTATTATTATTATTATTATTATTACCATTATTATTATTATTATTACCATTACTATTTGTATTATTATTAGTAGTATTATTAATACAGTTCTCACTTGTTACAACTCAGTTCAGATAATCGCCCCTCCACTGAAGATAGTCACCAGCAGCCACTGCATTTCTCCTGGAACCTGATACAAAATCCACACATTTAAAAAAAAACATATATTTGTTATTTGTATAGCGCCACAGCATCAGCCGAAGGCATATGTGCGCTACAAACAAGAAACATGAGCAATCGGGCTACAAAAGAATATCAGTCTTGGGGTCACACATATCCCAAGAACCCAGAGTTACTACTAAAAAACATACAGAATAAGAACATCATTTAGAACTGATCATAATTAATAATGATATGTTATGTATATGGCGCCTTAACCCAAAGCGCTTTACAGAGCACATAATTACATACAATATCACCTAACCAAAATTGGCACTCATTTAGCGACCTCGAATGGATGAAAAGCTGAGTTGGCCTTGTCAGGATTTGAACCTGTGACCTGCAGTTCACGTTCAGATTGCAGCAGCGAGCGCTCAACCCGCTGAGCTTTCCTACCATAATTAATCCAATACAATGTTTCGATTGGTGGCAGATGATGTAAAGTTCACAAGTGAATTCACAGAATGAAAAGTGGTACCTGACCACAAATGCTATTGACTATTTGCATCGTTTTTTTTCACGTTGGACAAAAAACCGGAAGTGCCTCCTTCGCTAATAGAATATCGCCATGATTTTTTTTACAATTCCTTAAAAACGAAAGATACGATATTTTGCTAGTTCCTTCTTTCGTATATGAGCTTCCAACCGTCACTTCAACTTTCTTTGGTAAGTGAAAGCGTTTCAAAATGTCATTTCCCACGGACAGCCCTCCTGCTGCTCGCTATCGGATGTATGAATGCTGGTGATTGTTGGGGGTTTGTCGCAGCGCCAAAGGGATAACGTACACTGCAATACACATCGCTGCCAGCAGATGTCGCCATTGAAGAAGCCTTGCCACTGAGATTAGAAAGCTGCTTCCGTAAACTCAGTGGCCTATTCATCCACAACATACGAGCAAGAGTGGGGAGGTGCACTTCACATTTAAGCATTCCATGAACATTTCACGCAGCATCCCTGTGGAAAACAGCTCAAGGTGCACTTTCTAAGTCCACAATGTATTAACCGTAAACGGACATGGCTCCTTTGTTTATCTACCAAAGCGGTAAACAATACATGTGATATAAGTGCGAGAGTGGATGACGAAGTCCAAGACACACTTTTTGAGTAAAGAAGTATGCCTGTGTCTGTTGTAATAAAGGTTTAAAGAGCTGCACGTGAAATAGTTCATCCTTTTCTCCTGGAAGGGAATGCATAGTCATGCCCATGGTGATATTAATCAGTGCATCTAATGAGGACAAATCTCTGCGACGCGCACTTAACACACACACACATGCTACGTAAGGGCCCTGTTGCTGTCCCGTTTCAGTCTTTGCAGCTGACAGAAAACTCTACACACAATGCCATTCATTGTATGTGTATTGATTGGATTACTCCCCAACATTCCGTGCTGTTCTGCACATGTGTGTTGGACCTGACTGCGCTCTTTAGTGAGACGCTAGGACACTCGAACATGTCATGCACAGTTCGGCCACGAAAGGTGCTTTTTCACCCTGTCCTGTTCCTGCCTGTCACACACTTGGTGGGTAGTTGAGCCAAGATCACTGCCCCACCTCGAGCATGGTGGCAGGATTCTTTTAGTTCTGAGTGACTGACAAACCTGACTGCCAGGGAAACCCAAGAGTCCAATCGCTGAGGCTTACATTTCCTTTCACTGTGGCACATGCATGCACAGCAATTTGGAACTAGTACAGGAATGTTCTGATTGTAATATAAAAGTGGCATGTTGATTGTCCATGGGAAAATGTGTACCTGACACAGTAATTGTGTGTTAGCAACGTGGCATGAAACCATGTAAAACCCGGGGGATTTGAATCTGTCATGCCACTGCTGAAACTGCAATTACATCTTCTAGGGACAATATGAAGTGAGGATTGGGCAGTTTTTGCTAGGCAGTGTGAATTTTGGCATGGCCATTTTGTGGGGTCTAAGATCATGTGGCATTATTTTATATAATTTCCTTGGACATTTGTATGGCACCTATACACAAGTGTTTCTAGGCGCAACAAGATAAGAAGGGGGGTGGGAGGGCATGGGATATCATAAGAAAAACAGCAACAAGGAAAAAGAGATGGTTACATTGGTCTTGAGACAATCCTACTGTGCAAGTGTTTTAGGAGATGAGTGAGAGGGGCAATGGGTAGAGGGAGAAGTGCAATAGTGGGGGGACCCAATGCGGTTGGGGGGCAAGTGCAGTAAAGGCCAAGGCAGCAAGTGCCAGAGGAAAGAGGGGGTAGGGGAGGCAAAGTGAAATGGGCAGGCGGAAAGGGATAGTCCGGGAAAGGGTGCCTAAGGGCAAGTGCTGGTGAAGGATGCTGGGAGGTACTAGTAGGGGGTGTGGTCTTGTCCCAGTATTACTCAGGAGGGACCAGGCGCCATTCGCTGCGGCAGGAGGAGAGCTTAGCAAGGGAGGGGAGCTGAAAGGTAGAGGAGAAGTGGAAGGTCTTGAGAAGTTTCCGGAACTTAAGAACATCCGGCTCAAGTCTGATGGAGAGAGGGAGACTGTTCCAGAATGAGGCGCCAGCCGAAGAGAGTGATCTACCTCCCATTCTATGCTTCTAGAAACGATTGACCTCCAGAGAGTTGGAGCCAGAGGACCGAAGGATTCTGGAAGGGCGGTATTTAGGGAGGGAAAGCTGGATGTAGAGAGGTCCCAGACGAAACGTCAAAAAAGTCAGAAAAGAATAGACCGAATGGGAGATTTGGCCGAATTTCGGCCAGATGAAAATTACCAACGGCCAAAATGTTCAACCAAAAAATTCAACCAAATCGCCCATTCGGTGGCAAGGGCTGCGGGAACTGTGGGGGTTTCCCTCGCACCCTTGTTCACTATACTGTGACTGGAGGTTGGAGGGGTGTTTCCGCAGCGGGTCAGTAAAAAGTTTTTTTTTAAAAAGGGAAGGACCCTGTTGCGCCAGTTCCCGATCACAGATGTGAAAGGGAACAGGCATTGCAGGGACACGGTGAGTCGGCGGCACACGGCGAAGTGTGCCACCACAAGGTAAGTAGGGGGGTTGAGGCAAGGACAAAGGCTGAAATGTTCACGAGAGAGAAGACCGAACGTTATTCTCAGAAAAACAACTTTCGGTCTTTTCTCCCTCGAACATTTCAGCTGCGGGCTTCCAACCCCAATCCGTCCGAGACAGCCTTTCGGATGATGCAAAGGGTTTTGAATTTATCCTTGCAGTCACCAGAAGCCAATGTAGAAACTTTAGAGCTGGAGAGATGAGGTTCCTGGACATGAGGCCAAGGATAAGTGTTACAGCCCTATTGTGGATTAGTTGGAGAGGGTGAAAGGAGGAAGGTTGAGAAAGAGGCTGTTGCAGTAGTCAGGCTTAGAGAGAACCAGGGCTCTGGAGACATTGAGCTTCTGGGGGAAGGTGAGGAAATGTAAAATTCCCCTAAGGAGATAGAGCTGAAAGTTGGACTTCTTGGCAAGGTCCCTGATGTGTGGACAGAAGGAGAGAGTGGAGTCAAAGATGATCCCAAGGTTTTTTCCTCATAAGTGGGTGAGGGGAGGGGAGGGGACCCAAGGAGTCTGGCTAGAAAGTGAGGGGGAAACTAGGAGCAGGCATCCCAATGAGAAGGATTACAAGGTAATAACCTGAGGTGATCTAATACTGGCAGCACACGGTCGAAACAGCATTACTATTTATTGTAGGTAGTGTGAAAGTAGAATCAAATAATTTACAAGGGCAATAAGAGCATGACATGGTCATTGCTTTGAGGCTAGGGGAACTGGCAGCATGAGAAACTGGCATGCTGATTTTCTAAAGGCAGTGATGTGGCTTGATCATGAGCTTAACTAGGGCAATATGGATATGTTATGTTATGTGGTCTTGTACCGCGCACTGCTGCCACTTGCATGGTCTCTTGGTGGTCTGTCGGGTCTGATAAAGGAAGGAGAGCTGGGGGAATCTTTGTTAGTAGGATTGAGAGGGAAAGCGCAAGGAGCTTTGATGTGCTGTTGGTAGGTTCAGATCGGGAAAAACAGTCACTGTATGCTGGCTTGTGTTGGTTAGTGGTTGTACTGTTTTGCTTGGTGTGTTGGTGTGAGAGCAGTTTGTGTGGTTGGCTAAGTTTATTGTTTGGGGTTCCATGTAATAGATCGTGGTTTATGATGGCCTTATGTTTTGTTGTGGTAGAGGTATGTAGTAGGTTGTTCTGTGTTTTAGGGTGAGTACGCAGAAAATGTGAGGATTGTTAGTAGGTTCAAGGACATTTGCATCGGACTCATCTAAATGCTCCTCAATTGCAGCACCCAGCAAAACAGCTAAATTCAACACATTAGTGGCTCTCAAAAGAGTTTGTCGTGCAGTAGGCATAATCTAATTTCACTTCAGAGCAAAGCCGGAAGCATTTGGCTGGTCATTTTTTATTCAAAGCCTGTTCTTTGTGAAAGTGCTCCTTGATTAAAACTAGGTGAAAATACATCTAGATTCAAAACATACTGCTGTGTGAGAAACACACATACATTCAAAACATGCTGCTGTGAAAATACACCTTGATCCAAACATACTGCAGTTTGAAAATTACACCTAGAGCTAAACATGCTGCTGTGAAAAGGGATTAGCTAAATTGTTTGTTTATAATTGATCGAATGGGACATTTGACCAAATTCGGCCAGTACCATTCGATCGATTATAAAACATACTGAAAATGTGGAGCAGCGGATGCGGGGGTGTCCCCCGCTCCACATGTGCAGTATTTTGGGCCTTTGGTGGTTACGAGGGTGTCCCCCGCTGTCTCAACCTGGAAGGCGGGGGACTAAACAAAAAAAGAAAAGCCCACCCTACGGTATCAGATCACACCCACGTTAGATGGACGGATCTGACGCCGGAGGGGTGCAGTGTCACACATTCCGGGGGTTGGAAGCTTTGGAGCCGCTGGAGAAGTGGACTCCATTAGAATTACCATCACGTTCTGTCACGTTTTGCTTGCAGCGGTCTAGTTTTCCTCCAACATGGCCGCTGCCGGGATACTCTTATACAGTTAGTTTCCTGACGGCCGGGGCATTGCAATTCATTAGGTTCCTACTCTGCTTTGTTGCTCTCGCTATTTCTTATTTCTGTCTTCTTTTGCCTGTCTTCCTTGTTGCCTTTTTCCCTGCTCGTTCCTCCAGCTTAGTTCTTCCCGGTCTTCCGCCGGTGCTCTACCTCTTCTCCCTCTTACCTCTCCGCAGTCTTTCATCCCCCGAGCTTTCTCCTGCATCTATACGCTTTTTACCTTTTCGGAGTTCCGCTGCCTCACGCTCTCTCCGGTCTGCACGTTTCCTGTGCTCCGTGTGCTCTATCTTGCTTTCTCCTTTTTACTCTCGCTACTTCTGTCTTTCTTTGGTGTGCTGTTCCTTACGGACACGCGATCTGCCATTTACCCAGTCCTGGATAACCATTTTGCTTACCCTGCATACTTTAGTGCACAACTTTCTCTTTCTACTTACTGCTGTCCGGTGTTCAGACGTCAGCGGATTTCACTTAGATTTATTATCTGCCTGGAACCCAGCATATCCTGCACAAGAGTTTTTTGGAATGCAAATTGAACCAAGTATATCGGACTTTGGGTATACTCAGTTACTTACCTGGAATCCTTACAAAGGATCGCTCCACTGGTATTTTTTATGCCAAGCGGCTTTTTCCCCTTATCAGCTGTCCCGGAAGTGAGGTCCTTCTGCTGCCTTTGTAGGCAGCCAAAGTGGCTTCCTTCCGTGGCAGACCCTACCTGCTAAAAAAAAAAAAGAGAGATTCTACAGAGAAGAAGAAAGAAGAAGCCATCATCGGACCCCAGCACTTCAGGTGAGGAGGAGGAGGGGAAATTTCCAACTGTACCTAATACCTCTGGAGAAGGAGAGTTAGAACAGAGTGACATGTAGACGATGTGGAGGTGAGCAAATAGGTAAATAGGGGTGGGTGGGGTGGCCACATTTCGGTATCATAATTTTTGGGGGTTGTTTGTTTGTCTGGTAATTATTCTAATGTTAGCAGATTTATTGCAGACAGTTCACCGCAAACAATTATCAGACGAACAAACAGCCCACCTCCCTGTGAAAATACTCCCTGATTCAAACTTACTGCTGTGTGAAAGATGCATCTAAATTCAAAACATGCAGCTGTGTGAAAATACTCCTAGATTCAAGAATACTGCTGTGTGAGGTACACCAAGATTCTAAACATATTGCTGTGTGAAAATAATCCTAGATTCAAACATACACTATGTGAAAGATACATCTAGATTCAACCATGCGGCAGTGTGTAAAGGAACCTAGATTCAAACATACTGCTGTGTGAAAGATACACCTAGATTCAAACATGCTGTTGTGTGAATAAAACACCTATTCGTACCTTGAGGGCCAGACAGAGCTTTGTCTTTGATGTAGCTGTCTAGTTAGGTCATCTGTATAATGGACAGGCTATCCTCATGAAGCCTCTAAGCGCAACAGACAGGCCACCCTCTGAAATCTTCGAAGTGCCATAACAAGGCTACCAGAAAACATCCTCTATGCACAATACATTGGCTATCCTCAAATCATCTAGTTCAATAGGCAGGCCAAGATCATGAACCTTCCAGGTACAATACAAAGGCTAAGTGCAATAGGCAGGCTACCCTAATGAATATACTAAGCGCAAAAGACAGGCTGGACTTAAGCAAACTCTACCTAATACACATATCTAATATGAGCCGTTTATAAATATAACATCAATGTATGTATGTATAATCATTTGGCTTGCCTTGCCTGTATTCGGCTTAGATTCATGTAACAAGTACGTACAGAGAAGCACAATTTCAAGGCAATCCCTTCCTGTTAGGCACAGTTGCCGATTTACCATCCGGAGCACGTGATGTATCACGTGACCGGAATTAGACACCATGCAACCATGGCAACTACTAAGTCTCGCCGATGCCTCATTCACTGCCCGAAGGCGTCTGACAACAGTCAAAGTATTGCAGCTAAGCCGGTAAGCCTCCAAACTATGACACGTTAGGAACACAAAATTAGCTACCACACATAATTACAATGAGCGAACCGAATGCGTATAACACAAACATATTTATCTTCTATTCTTGTAGAATACGGCACCTATATACAATGATGGAAAACTGAATATCAATTACGATGAAAACCTGCAGTTCTCAGGTACAAACTACCAGGCATGCTTTTTAAGTTTCCTAAAATCATTTTTAAAACAAACATTTTTTTAGTGACACCATAGCGAGATGCATTCCGCAAACTCTGAGAAAAATCTTTCCCTGTGTATTCAGGAATAAGAACCACAGCCAAACAGTTACTATGCACTGCCAATAAGTTTTTTTTAAAAGGCGTTATGAGAGAACACATGGTCCCAGGACACCAGAGGATTACGGACTGGGTAACATACCGTTCCATATTTATTCTGTGACATGAGTGATATGTTATTGCTCTCCAAGGCATCTCTTCTCCAGACACGCTTACCTACTTACATGAGTCTTAGTCGAAGCAAACCAATCACTAATGTTGTCTGCACATTGAATAAACAGATAGCAGAGACCAAATTGATGAAAAGTGTCTATTAACAAGAATCTCCAAACCAAGGGCTTGGAATAACTGTACAGTCAAATTATTAGTGCTGATACAACTTCAAAAAACTTAGTTAAATCGTATAAATGGAAATGTGATGTGCTTTATTCTATTCACACATTACTCATGTAACATCTTTTTTTCTCTTTTTTTTCTTTTTTTTTCTTTTTGTTTCCCCTTCATCCAATTACATGTATTTTCTTGGAAATGTACCTACTCTGCTGTGTATGTCCCCCACCCGGACTCTCTCCGTAAATTAGGATTGAATGTTTGATTTGACTATTGGATCATTTGGTAGTATTTCTTGCGCCCTGAAGACGGCCTAGCAAGGTTGAAACACGTGTTGGCGTGGCGTGACCAAATTTATGTGGCGTGACCAAATCTATCTCTTTTCAGAACACATTTTGGCGTGGCGTGACCAAATTTATGTGGCGTGACCAAATCTATCTCTTTTCAGAACACATTTTATGTATGGATAGGCCAATTAAGGGTGACACGAGTCTATTCATGCATGCTAAATTGGATGTCAAAGTATGACCCTTTCAACTGCTCATTTGACTTTTTGTCAATACGATGTATGATAGCAATACATGTGTTTTTTTCGCTAATATTAAAATGCAGGAACCCTACTTATAACTCACAAGGTGTGTCTCAAACTAATGTACTCATTTTCTAATTTCTCTTACTGTACCAACTGACACCACATTATTGTGGCAAACTTATGATTGAGCGCAGTCTGTGAAGCTAGCAACCTTTAGGGTTCTGCAATATCGAAACTATCTGCATATATTTATGATTCAAATCATTGGCTATCCTCACAGACATTCAAGCGCAATAAGCAGGCTATCCTCATAAATCTTTTGGGTGCAATAGACAGTCTGTCCTCATATACTTTCCTGGCACATTGGACAGGTCTCCCTATAATCTTCGGAGAACTATAGACAGGATATCATTGTAAATCTTGTGAGCATAATAGACAAGCTGCCCTTTGAGTGCAACACATTGCTCACCCCCAACATCCATCTAATTACAACACATTTCCTGCCCCCTAATATATATCAAAGTCCAACAGATTGTTAACTCCCAAAATACATCTATCAGGCTATCCAAGGAGTGCAGCACGTAATCTACACAATGTTCTGATTTGATGGTAGTAATGCAAAAGTGTCAAGGTTTTCATCGAGCAGAGTAATGGCTGTGTTCACCGCCCATACCACCTTACATTAATGTCACTGTAGGGTGCTTTGTAAGCATCCACGGAAGATCAGGGGCAAACATGGATGTGGCTACCCACAAGGGAACTGCCCTTTGCCTCTGGTCCTTAGCCGACTGCAAGTGCAAAGCTGCCCTCGGGAGGTCAGTAGAGAAGGTGGATGTGGCCATGTGACACGGACACAGACCTATAGGGATGCAGGATTGTGCATATGGGGTGTGGGGTGGGAGGATGAGGAATGGATTGGATAGGTAGGGACTACCGTGGAGATGGGCAACATAGATGAAACGGGCCATAGATCACAAGCCTCACTGTGGTAGCCAGAAGGGTATCCAGTGATTGCATCGAATATAAAGCATTGAATGACAAAGCATCGAAGAAAATGCATCGAAAAAAAGTATTGAATGCATTTTTTTCAAAGGTAAATGTTTAATTTGAATTATAATGGGGTTTAAGGGGTATAAAGACAGGGGTTGCGGGGACACACACCATAAAAAAAATGGAAAAAAAATGCATTTGATGCTATTTTTTCATTGGTTTTTTTTAGATGCTAAGGCATTCGATGCTTTGGCATTCGATGCAATCACTATAAACCACCAGAAGACACTCACCAAGGGAGTCCAGCTCTCATGATGGCGGAAACAAAAACAAGGCATGACAATTATTCTTGCCCAATGAGAAACTAGCATGGGAATTTTATATGGTCAACGTGAAAGTGGCATAATATTTTTCTGGGTCTAATACGATATTGACATGGTCATTTGCAGTGGACAATGATGTCATGTTATTTAGGGGAATAGGAAATAAGGGCACCTGGCAAAATTCTGATTTACCCAGGTGGGTTCTTGTATATACAGCAAAAATAATCAGGATGAAAAGATCCTAAAAGCGATTTGTCGTTCTGGATGTTGATATTCATTTCAAAACAACATGGAACATTTTTTTGATGACTCAATAGTTACTTTACAGAGCTTTCGATAAGCACGAAGGTTTTTTGGAGTACGACGGACATAGGTGATTGTATTCAGTGGTAACACAGGTCAGTGTCGACCTCAGGGATATTGAGGTCAAAACTTCACATAGCGGCACATACATAAATGAGGTAGGAAGGACCTACAGTTGGTGAACAAGTGCGCCTGGGACAGAGCGTGGTCGCAGGCTTGGTTTACACACGGTGTACACAATGGTTTTTTACAAGAACATACACAAGGGATGGACAGTACAGTTGTGTTACGGGGAATCGACACAGGTGTGTTTCGGCCAGAAGAGGGCTTGATTGGAGCCTGTCTATGTGTTGGCCTTCGTCAGGATAGACACCAGTAGCGGTGTGGTCCGTAGTATCTGCTGCTGCTGGAGCGGTGGGAGGCTGCGGGCAATCCTAAACTGGTTGCTGGATTGCGGGTGCATGTAGCACTTACAGGGGTCTACTGAAGGTCGAAGTCCCTCAGTTGGGTGGAGTGGGCCAGAGTGGGTCCCAATTTCGTGGCATATCCCAGATTGGAGTCTCTACGGACCCCGCTTTTAGGATCTTTTCATCCTGATTATTTTTGATGTATATACATGTTATTTAGGGGTACATGTTGTGTCTTCTGCAATTTGCATTCCATTTTCGTGACTGGGTCTTTTAAGAGGGGCATAGGATGTTTAGTGACATAGAGAGTGGAAAGTGTTGAAGTGGACACCTAATCACCTCAACCCAAAGCGGGCCCACCACCTAAGGAACAAGTGCACGTTTTATACGTAAAGCAAGTTTATTGTACAATCATCCGAGGAGGAGCTAGATGACCCTGTTGAGTCAAACTAACCCAAGTTTCAACAAACCACATCAATTCATACATTTGTGCTACAGTTAAAACACTCGTAGATACTTTATTGCAATCTACCCCCTCAAACATGATTGGTCAAAACATAAACAATGAAGTTCCATCTTTCTTCATGTATTTCCTTCTCATTGGTCATCGCCAATCTTTACTACCATCTTCAAATCATATTCATAGCACACCCCTGCTGGGGATTGGTCCATGCTAGGTTGTGACATCATGGCATTATAATACATTCACCTACAAACATAATTCAATACTTATACCAACTGGCCTAAGCCCTTTAACCTTAAGTGTGATTGCACATGATCCGCAAGCATATTTTAGCAATATGAGCAAAAGCTGATCAAACAGGATCTCTTTGAACTATTGATTGCTATCTTATCCACCCATGTTTACTGGCTCACCTTTCTTTTTGACAATTTGAAAAAGAAAGCTGAATATGTTATGTTATGTTATGTTACTTGCCATTTATATAGCACCTTATGTATCATTGGTATGATCTCAAAGCACTGGTATATGAGAGTTTTCTTTCCTCTGTGCTCCTAAAAACGAAAAAGACACTGAACAATATTAGACAACTTGGAAAAGAAAGCTGAATGTGAGGTTTCCCTTTGCTCTGTGCTCCTTAAAATAATAGACACTGAACAATAGCATGTTACAACTGCACCTTTTATTATGTGGGCAGTAGAAAAATCTGATGCTAAACCGAGATCATAGCACAGTTTCATATTAATGAGAAGCTGATCCCTGTGTGTCTACAAACATGATATAAACCACGTTATACTAACCCCCAGTCACAAATGTCTTGTGTTTGAAATTGTTGCATTAGCAGTGAGGTGTTTTTTAATACCTTTTGGTATTGTTAATTAATGTTTTATGTTGGTTGGTCAAGCCGTTCTTCCAAGGCTTTCAATGCACACTGTAAAATAAACATACAATTGTTTAAGAACAAATGAGTGACATGAACCTAGTTGGGTTCACTTTTTCTCTTGAGCTGGAGGCACTAATAATAGCTGACAGTTTTGCAATTTAGATAATGTGAGCATTTGTGCTTGTCCTACACTAAGGGAGGGGTCACCATTCTCCCACAGATAGATATTTGTTAAAATTCTTCCACACTCGAGTCTGGTCCCCTGATCAAAAAATAAATAATTGGAAGTACCCAACAGATGCACTGGCTCACCTTAAGACATTTTATTGTATACGACTACCACTCCAGCACATACACCTCTAGTTCCACCCTGAGAAACAATTGAGTACCGAACACCATGCCTCAGATTCCATCTCACGCCATCTTTATTGCTGTCCCAAGCAAATGGCCAAACCCCTCTGCATGACTTCAATGCAATGAGAAAGATGATATCTGTTCCTTGCCGAACTGCTAAGCCATGAATACTGCCTCCTGTTCAACGGCTGACCTTCTACTGGCTTCCTCATTATTTCCCTGTCAGCGAATAAGCTTGAAAAACCACAACTTCCCAATGGCATTAAATTCATTGCACAAATTGCCAGATACAAAGTCTGAATACATTTACTAAACCCCACTTCATGCAGATTTATATAAACTCCCTTTGTGTTTCCTCATTGTGCATATCTAATAAATAATATTTCTTTACCATGGGTTTTCAGGGCAAGCCCCCTCCTCGCATGCGCTTTAAAACCCTCTCCGTCTCCCAGTTTCCAGGCACTTTGGAGCACCCCATGTGCCATTCATGTTCAGGTTATGTTTGACGGTGTTAACATTGTATCTTTCGCCGCAGATGCTAATCTAATATGTATCAGTTCTAAACTAAAAGTAACACTAACATATCCCATCCATAATTAATCACACTCGATACATATGAAATTGCAACATCATGCCCAGTTTGCTGGAACCACCATTAATTAATATGGCATGCGCAACATGAACCCCTTGCTCTGGTGGGGGCCTTCCCTGACCACCCCAACATTCCCCCATTTAGTTAATACTTTAACTAAGAAATCATAATTATCTTCTTAAGGGCTAACCCTATAACCATCCCTCTCACCAGTCCCAATATGGGCATACTCCTCCGCTGAACAACCCCAACTCATCCCCCCGCCATGTCTACAATCTACCCACTGCTCCACACAATACTCCCGACTTGGTGGTGGACACAACACATCTTCAGTCTGTGTACACATATGGGATGAAGCAGAAGTGGTCCTAGCCTTGGAGAGATTACAGTCATTATGACAGCTTCTTTCGGCACCTGGGCAGGACAACATTGTAAGAGCATTTAGAAAGAGCAGAAAAGACTATGGAAAAAGACAAAAATCAGTAACAAGATCTTAACTGCGAGTCTCATCCAAGATGGTAAGCAGGAGTAGAGAGTCAAACCACGAATCATTGGTAATTCCATTTTTCAAAAAAGGTAGCAGGTGCCCCTCTCCAGAAACAACATGGCATGATAACCTGTTCTGTGGTTTATTCCCACTATGAGAGTCCGCAGCCATCGCTTTTTGCTCACTGTATATTTCGGAGATGGGAAATTTCCATTTGCATATCAGTCTTTGTCCCCCCCACTCATGGGCAGTCCTGCACCGAAATGCTATGGCAACTGCCTTCTGAACAATAGTACCAACAGCAACCCCATACACGTGTCTCAGCCTTGTAGGTCCTCATCAGCGGGATGGAGCTGTGCCTCTCTGAGCACAGTGAGCAGGGGGTACACGTGTGGGTTCCCCCAGGTAACTCAGGGGGACCAACCCCAAGTTCCTTGCAAAAATATTTCAAAAAAAGTAGCTGGCGTCCCTCTCCAGAAAGAACGTGGCATGATAACCTGTTCTGTGGCTTTTTCCCACTATGAGGGTCCAAAGCCATCGCTTTTTGCTCACTTTACCTTTCACAAATGGGAAAAATCAATTTGCATATCAGTCTTTGTCCCGCCCACATGGGCAGTCCAGAAGCAAAATGCTATGGCAATTCCCGTCTGAACAAGAGTACCAACAGCAACCCCATACTTGTGTTTCAGCCTTGTTGGGCCTCATCAGTGAGGTGGAGCTGTGCCTCTCTGAGCACAGTGAGCAGGGGGTCCATGTCTGGGTTCCCCCAGGTACCTCAGGGTGACCATCCCCAAGTTCCTTGCAAAATTTTTTTTCAAAATTAGCAGGTGCCCCACAAAGAACATGGCATGATAACCTGTTCTGTGGTTTTTTCCCACTATGAGGGTCCGCAGCCATCGCTTTTTGCTCACTGTACCTTTCACAGATGGGATATATATCCATTTGCATATCAGTCTTTGTCCCGCCCACATGGCCAGTCCAGCACCAAAATGCTATGGCAATTCCCTTCTGAACAAGAGTACCAACAGCAACCCCATTGGTAATTCCATCCTCCTTTTCCATAATTACTCTAGGCTTATGCAAGGCAGTGTTAGTTTGTGTTAGGGTACCATTCGCTGTATCATTGGGTGGCGCAAATGTGCAGCAAGTACTCTGCAAAGTCATTAGCCTCAGTGCCCATAAATCTTCCCTAATGGCAGTTAACGCAGACTCAAATGTGTTGACGAATAGTAAACGTGTGTATCTGGTCACCTGGAGCCACTTGGCATTCACTGAGGCTTGGATGCCAGGTGCCAGAAGAGAAGTAAAGAAAGTTGCAGTATGGCTAAATAGCTGATAATGATCAGGAATGTCCATTAAAGCTTTTGATGAGGCAGCTGACAAGTAATTTGACCATCTGGTGCATTACAATAGTTCCTGATTTTCATCGGCGAACAAAGTCATTGATTTGTCTATATAATTTGATCAAAGCGGACACAAGGTGCACATGGGACGAAGGGGGCACAGATGTAGGTTCGGTCCTGGACCGGCAAGGATCAGATGTTCCTCAGGAATCACGAGAACTGGCATGTGGAGGGTAGAAAAACTGCACACACCTCGCCAGGCTGGAGGCAATTGATATAGGCATTTGTTCCGCAGTTCTAAAAAATGTCAAGAAGGGCAGCCCTACCTCGAGCCAGGTCAGCAATAAAAAACGTGCAGCTTCAGTTCCCATTTGTGCCAACAGACACTGTGCCATCACCGTAAAGCACAGAGAAAAATGGGTAAGTGTCTGTATCTTAACAGGTTTTCCTGGCTCTTTGAGCCACGTTAGATGTTGCAAGTAACATCTCCACACATTCCCACCTTCTTGGTTAATTCATACCACCCCTTCTTCTAAGAATCCCCTCCTTTCTCCAGCTCCGCAACTCTTCACTCCTTGCTTCCATCGATATTTAGGAAAAATAGCCCCTTCTAGATTTAACTTGGCTCTTTGGATACACTGTATGTTTTTTCTGCTCTTTACGATCAGAGACTGAACAGTCTTCATCGATTAGTATGATTGATGCCATAACTAACTGTCCTTTAATCTGCCCTTGGACCCTATAAAAGGCTAAGTGCACTAGGAATAGTGTATCTGCTACCTCTACATCGTTTGGGAAAAAACCCCTAGGGATGCCAGAAACATAGGTGATGAGAGAGCAGATGTAGAAGTATCCTACTGATCTCTCTCTCCCAAACATCCTCATGTGGCTATGCCATATATGATCCACTGCAAAACCATGTGCATTTGTTGTGGGATCTAGTTCATCATCTGCATCATTCAAAAAGTCAATATTAACATTTATTTTTTCTCTCAATGCATTTTTGAATTCCGTAAAACTAGATAATTTTAAACCTTCTATAGTTACATTTGTTGCCATCTTCAGACATGGGGCCTCATTACGAGTTTGGAGGTAAGTACCGGTCATTACCGGCATGGAGCAGATACCGTGTCCGTGCTGGCAATAGACTGCTAAATGTGGCCTATTATGACTTCGCGGGCACAAGCTTTGCGCCATGCCGGTAACGACCTACCCGCCCTGCCGGTAAAGGGTGAAAAATCGCCCTTACCAGCATTGTGCGAAACATAGATAGCTCCACGCCATCCAAGCCTTCTGTATTAGCGGTCACCGCTATTAGCGGTGACCGCTAATAAGCGGAACCGGAAATAGCGTCATCGCACAGGAACGGGAAAGAGCACGGCGGCCATCTTCAAAAACACAATCCATTGCCATCCTCTGTAACCAGGACCCAAATCCCGACCACACCTCTACCATTACCTGCAGCACATAAGAATGCCAAAATCACTTTAAAAAAGTGCAGACCGCCTGCGCAAGGAGCACTTCTCACAGGAGGAGCTGAACATGCTCGCCGAGACGCTGCAAGAACTTGTAGATATTGTTTTCTCAGCCAACATGTCCCGACCCGCATTGCTGCGCAAGAAGGCGATATGGGCAGAGGTGGCTCAGAAAGTGAGTGCCGTTGGCACCACCCTGCGCACACTGAAAGACGTCAGGAAGTGCTGGGAATAGCCTGCGCTTACGCGTGCGCAACATCCTTGCGGTCAACCGGAAACCAGGGTATGGCTGCAGGTGGTGGTGCGGACTCCCCCATCAAGTTGCAATCCTGGGAGGAGATCTGCGCAAGCACAATTGGGATGGAGGCCATAGAAGGAGTGGGGGACATGGAGCGAGGAGCCCCGTCATCGGCTGATGCAGGTAGGTATCACAAAATAAACACTCTAAAGTACAACACGATGATGTCCCCCTGAACTGACAGTGATGAAAGGCAGGGTCCATAAGACATATTTTTCAAGACTGCCTACAGGCAGTGCACAGCACCATCTCATCCATATGCATGATGCACCGCATATATGTTTCTTCCCAGACGCATCCCTTCATTACCCACCCAAAAGCCAAGCAACCCGTATGTCACTACCCCAATGGCAATCACCTGCCATTCCATAGAAAAACAGCAACCCCAATGCATGCCTGATGCACATTGACCCATCACTAATGCCCTCCCTCTCTTGCTCCCCCACAGGCACGCAATCAGACACCGATGACCAGGACACCAGGGAGGATGCTGCAACGCCCCACAAAAAGGCCAGGGGCATGGAGGGACCAAACTGCCCCTCAACATCAAGGGGAAGAGGGCAACCTGCAGTATTGTGCAAGGGCAAGACAGCCCCAGTACCTCCAGCACCAATGTCCATTACGGCCAACACCACAGCACCCACACCAGCCACCAACACACAGGAGCCAGTGGCTGAAGGCACTATTTCGGGTGCCAGCAGTATTGTTGGGGAGACAGCTGCCACAGCAGCCGTGTCCGACGATGAGGCAGAAAGTCTCACACAAGGCACAACTGCCGCTACAGGACCACTGCATTCGCCCCAACTCTCACCATCCAGCATTGACAACATCAACAGCCATGAGCTGTCTCCTGGGGAGTCATGGGCTGCCAATTTCAGCCCCCCACAAAGCCTGCATGAGGAACCAACGATGGCAGTGGCACCTCATAGCTCCACCAGTGTCCCAAATAGCTAAGAGGGGATGAGGGCAATTCAACAGCGGCAGGAGGAGCTTGCAGGGCTGTTAACCCAGCATATCACAGAATGTGGCCATGCAAGGGATGAGTTGAGGGAATGCGCTTCTTCCATCAAATCTGCTATTGAGACAAGCTCCAAAGACATTTGTAGCGAATTGGCAGCAATGAGGCAGGTCCTCTCCCAAATGGTGGCAGCAATGCAGGCCATGGGTCCGGCACAGGTGACGAACAACCTGTCACATCATCAAATGCCAGGTCCATGAGGTCCATCCCCCTGCGTAGGTCTGGGCGGAACCTGCGCAGGTCGGCCAAGGGTCCACCTGATGCCCCAAGAGGAGAAGGGGTGTAGGTTCTGGCAGGAATCCTGAACTCATGTTGACTTACGGTTCATGCGAGTGCACACCATGTGTGGGGAAGTTGAGGGGGGAGAGGGTGTGTGGGGGAGTTGAGGAAGGAGGGGGAGAGGGTGTGTGGGGGAGTTGAGGGGGGAGAGGGGAGAGGGTGTGTGGGGGAGTTGAGGGGGCAGGGGGAGAGGATGTGTGGGGGAGTTAAGGGGGGAGAGGGTGTGTGGGGTGGAGGGCATGTGCACTTAGTTATATTTCTTTAATACACCTGTTGGGAAATCATGATTCACATGTGTGGACATTGCTTATTGTGTATGTGTGCTTTATTGGTGAACAGCCTACAGTGTCCATGTCCCTGACACACCCAGTGCCCTGAGTGCCACCTCCATGTCACACTCCCCATCCATGTGTGCTAGAAACATTGGTTAATCAGAGTCTGACGTATGGCACGTCCCTCCTGTGCATCGCTGCCTCCCTGAAGTGCAGCCTCATCTCCACCCTCCTCATCCTCATCGTCAGGTGGTTGCAGTTCAGCATCAGGGAGAAGAGGCACATTCCGTCTGATGCACATAGTGTGTAGCATGACACATGCCATGAAGATCTTGCCCACCTTCTCATGGCCGTACAGGAGTGCCCCACCAGACCTGCTGAGGCAGCGAAACCGTGCCTTCAAGAGGCCAAATGTCTGCTCAATCACCACACGGGTACGTGTATGCGCACAATTGTAGTCCTCCTCGTGCCTGTTCTGCGGGTTCCGGACTGGGGTAAGGAGCCACCTCTTCAAGGGATAGCCTGCATCACCTGCATGTGGGCAACAATGTATATGTGTAAGTCATCACATCATATGGGACCTGTATCAATCACACCATAGTATGCATTTATTTCTTGTTTGCAACTACATATCCATGCATGAATAGAAACACACAATGTGATTGCTATGTGTGTATTCCTCTTATGGACAGGTGTGCGTGCCATCGTCTAGTGGGCGCAGGGGGGTCCTATTCCTTGTGAGTGCTCATGCACTGTGTTAGTCCACGCTGGTTGTTCCCATGATCTGGCTGATGTGCAGTCGTTTGTATGCTTTCATCCTGTCACCGTTGATGGCAGCCTCATGATGATCTCACTATGCACGACAAATGGTGACATGCTGTTTTGGTGGACCTCTGTGTTAGTGTAGTGGTGTTTTAATGTATTTGGCCCTCATGTGACTCCTTTGTACGCAGTAATGGAGGACTGGCCTTTCTTTTGATGGTATTTCGTGCTGTGCATTGGCCATACTAATTGCTTGTAGCTGCATTGTGTTGCGTGGGATACGGTCTGATTATGTACAGTGCACATCTTGATGGATATGGAATGATTGTAACACTGCAACATTTTCATGGTAGGGCAGTTTACATCTTGCATTTTGGGGTCAGGTGTCAGGTCCAGTCTGGCCTGCTTTGGGGTATGAGCATGGTCCATTCTCTCAGGCACTCTCAGCCAGGTGAAGTATGCATCTCAGCCAGGTGAGGTATGCATCTCCCCCCCATCTCTGCCAGGTGAGGTATGCATCTCTCCCCCATCTCAGCCAGGTGAGGTATGCATCCCCCCCATCTCAGCAGGTGAGGTATGCATCTCCCCCCATCTCAGCCAGGTGAGGTATGCATCTCCCCCCCCATCTCAGCCAGGTGAGGTATGCATCTCTCCCCCACCCCATCTCAGCCAGGTGAGGTATGCATCTCTCCCCCCAATCACCTACCCACATCGCATTTCCGTGAGCCTAAAATGCAACTCACCGAGAAGCCAGGATCTCTGCCCTGCATGTCGCTCCATGTAGCCTGGTATTGTGGAGTTCCGCAGGATCTTTGAATCATGGGTTGATCCGGGGAATCGGGCACAACAATGTGTGATGATTTTGTTTGAGTCATATACCATTTGCCTGTTGATGGAGTGGTATAATTTACGGTTGCGGTACACTACCTCCATCGCATGTGGGACCACCAATTCCACATGGGTGCAGTCGATGGCGCCAATGCAACCAGGGATGCTGGCCAGTGAATGGAAACAAATTTTGGTGTTGGAGATCTCCTGGGCTGTCGTGGTAAGAAAATGTGGTCGCCTGTGTGCTTCAGGAGGGCATCAAGCACTTGGTTCAGCGTACATGAGAATAATGGTTGTGAATGTGATGCATGTGCCCCACTGTGTGCTGGTAGGTGCCTGTGGCCAGGAAGTGGAGCACAGACACTACCTTCAGTAGGGGTGGGATGGCGGTGCGTATTTCAATCAGGCTGACAATGTCGTCATGTATCATGTCCACAATGGTGGTGATGGTGTCCCGGTCCAGACAGCACAGGGTGTGGATCTGCTTAGGGGTTAGGTTGAATGGACTGGCTCTGATGCGAGGGATTGGGGGCTGCCTGTGTGGTCTGCCTGTGTGGTACCACTGGCTGCACTGGTGGGGCATGCTTGGCCTGCCTAACCCTCATTCTCCTCCTGCAACTCCTCTGTGCTGCCTGTTGTTGATGTTGTTGTTCTTGTTGTTGCTGGAGTTCCACTGCAATCATGTCCTCCAGCCCCAGCATTGCTAGTAGTATGGGAATCATTTTGGTGTGTGACTGGGTGTGGGAAGGGAAGGGGTGTGCTCCTTTTGTGCTCGCCCAGTCTATATTGCCTCCACCTGTGCTGATTGTGTGCACCTGTAGCAGTTGGGAACACTGCACATAGCCGTTTACCGCGATGCCGGTATTTGCTCCATGCCGGTAAGGTACTTTTACGGGTTCAGTAGGCCGTTATTTGCATGTCCGCCTGACTTGTGATGTCCTCCTGTTTACGCCATGCCGGTATTGCCGGCATGAAGGGTCGCGTACCCACGCCCATGCCGCTATTAACGGCACCGTTAATTACGGTGCCGCTAATAGCGGGTTGACATGTCATAATCCTGTGGAGCGGTAAGCGATGCCGGTAATCCTTTACCGGCATCGTTTTTCCCTTACCTCCAACCTCGTAATGACCCCCATGATGACAAATGAATCACAAGAACCATAAAAACACCTGTTTGAACACAAATTATAAATCTAAACATTTTCTCTTTTCTGAAACAAATTATTTTAAGTCCCAGATGTTCATTCGCACCCCCTTTGCACTGGAATGTATGGTGGATCCTTAGGGTGTACTTAACTTTATGCCTGCTCCTGTGCTGGTGGAGGGTACCAGTATCCCTTCCAGTATCACTGAGGTGAATCCAACTCTTGTTGCCCTCCACCTTCACAGTAGTCAGAGTTGCGTAGATAACGAGGTGACGTCCATGGAAATGCTGCTCATTCCAATGATGCACAAAGGTACGAACATAGATCTGGTCTCCCTGTGTGTTGCGTTGATCATTGGATTCGTTGCCGTTTTCTCCTGTAGTCTATTGGTGAGAAGACAAGACCTGTGAAGATATAATGTTAACACTCTTGGTTAAAGCCCTAAAATACACCCTAAACTCCTCTCCTAAGACCTCTACGCTCTAGTGTACGTCTGATGCAGTGAATGCAGGTGAGAGAGGTGTGTGTGGCCTACGCCCCATCATGATTTCATGGGGGTGCAAATGATGGTATTTTCCTGGCTGGTTTCTTAAATAAAACAATCTAAGCGAAAGGCAAAAATACCAGGACTTTTGCAATTCATTGCATCATTTTGCTAAACAGGCCTTTAGGACCCCATTGAATTCTCCACAATCACATTGGCCTGCTTGTGCCAAACTGAGTACAACCTGTGCTTGTGTCGACAAAGTAAAGTCATTTCTGTGAACAAGACATTAAAAAATGGTGTTCCATTGTTGGATTTTAATACCCCACTGTGAAAATACCTCTCTCACCAGAATTCTCGTGGCTGATTTTGCATCAGGATGTATGCAGGGACCAACCTCAAGTCACTGAGAGAATGGACAAGCAACCACAATCAAGTATCTACAGGTATTGCATCTCGTGACTATATCCATGAAGACAATGTGGAGCTCCCTGAATAGCCCAGAGGGTGTCAGCAAAATTCCTTTTACTGACCTCTTGGTATTTTCGGGATTTGATTCCTTGCACACTACACAATTTTCCTATGAATCGACTTATCTGTACCTGTAGGTTCAGGATAAACCATTCTTCCTGACGCTCTGCTTTAATTTGTCTCTGAGAAGTGTGCGACGGGTAGTGTAGTTGCTATAGAGCCAAAAGAAGTACCCTAATATGCATTAACACGTTCCCCGCCACCTTCTGTCTCCACAGGAAATCCGTGGGTGAGAGGATGCATCCTCCCTTTTTGCAGACCTCCTGTTCTTCTCTAGGGGCTTTCCCTTGCATCTCTATGATCTGAAGCACTGGGACTGTGTTGTATGGGGCTGTCAACTGTACCTGCTGGGGCACAGTTTCCATTTTTTGAGAATCTGTAAATAGTAAGTACGCCACTTCCTTCACCGCCTTGTCTGCAGCATCATTCCCGAGAGCTATCAAATTAGTGCGGTTAGTATGCGCAGCACAACATGCTGGACAGGGGTCCTTTCGGATCTCCTAAGCCCTCTTCTCTGCCACCATGATGACCCTGAATGTCGAGTGGAGGTGACGTAATAAATAGTGACTGCCTTCAGCATACTCATTTCTAGCTCCTCTATAAATGCCACTAGTTCCACCACTTCTGCAGAGTAATGTGAAGGCAATCATCACTTCAGTCTGACGCGGTATTCTCCATCCACAAGGCTCACAACAGCGGCACTCATATTCCTTTCACCAAGTTGATGATTGAAGACCCATCAATGAAAATTGTTGTCACCGCCCCCTCCAGGGCATCCCTTTTTACAGTCATCCTCACTTCTTCTTCTCCCTCATAATTGGCACATTCATGAACACTGCCTTCAAGTCTCACTGGCTCGGTTACAAATGTTGCAGGATTGACTAGGTGACACTGCACGGGACGTATTGATGCATTTGATAGAATAACCTCAAACCCCGAAACTCTTTGGGTCGTCAACGTAGACTTGGACTTTCCAAAATCAAAAAGACTGCATGCTCCACATACAATGTCACCGGGCAACCATTAGTAATGGTTGAAGACTTTTGAATCGCAAAAGCCGCTGCCGGTAAAGCTTGCTCACAAGGGAACTGTACCTGCATCACTCGGTCTGGGACCCCGATATGAGACGCTAAAGGTTTGTGTGCTAATAATGTCTGCTGGGTCAGGACCGCTGTCCTCACCTGCCCATTCGAATGTGAAAACAAATAGAATGTTTTTTTGTAATTTGGGATTGCCAAGACCGGAACAATGCTGATCGCAGCCTTCAGTTACGAAAGCAAGTCCCCATTTCCTTAGACCACTCTATCGGAACTCTCACCTTCACCTTCTGCGCTTCCTTAGGTCCCTGCAGTAAGGGCCTCACACAACTAAATTATTCAAAGATCCATGATCTAGAATAGTTTCAGAGCCCCAAGAACTGCTCCATCTGTGTCACTGTGAATGGCTGAGGCATATTCTGGACTGCGGTGTTGTCATGATCTCTGCTTCCAAAAGGTCAGGGTTTTCCCAACTCCCTTGGAAGCAGATCCATAACCCAGGTTCCGAGTGCCAACCAGTCCCAATTGGGACCTTTTGGACCCAGTCCTGGCGCCAGTGGCACCAGGCTCATAAATATGCCCAGTCCCAGCGCTGGAAGCGCCGGGCTCATAATGCTTGGGTGGACTTACCTTCAGCAGGCCATGCTGCTTACTTGCCTGCCAGTTGAGCCTCTGATCCTCTTCTGTTTGGAACTACTTTTCCTGTTGGGTGGGGCTGGAGCCACTCCCTAGATTCAGAACACTGGAACTCTTCTGGAAGGCAGGAACTCTTTTCTTACCAGGAACTCTTTTCTTACTTAGGCGTGGCTGTGGAAGGAGAGACCTAAGCACTACAGGAGGCTATTTAAACCACACCCGGTGGATGAATCTTGCTTTGCGTTATTCTGCAACCTCTGCAGCAGAACGCTCATCGTGTCTTCTGCATCCGGTCCTGGGCCTAAGGAAAAAGGCTTACCATCCTGAATCCAGTCTTCAGCAACACCTATAAAGACAAGAAAGAACAGGTTAGCATTCCGGCATCTGAAAGGCAAAGGCTTACCATCCTGAATCCAGTCTTCAGCAACACCTATAAAGACAAGAAAGAACAGGTTAGCATTCCGGCATCTGAAAGGCAAAGGCTTACCTACTCTTCGTACGCTCCGGAGGCCTTCGGCGCTGCATCCCGCATCTGAAAGACAAAACAAGGTGCGTTTAAAGACATTGGGGAACTTTAATACTCACGTGCCATTACTCCTTTCCACATCTAATCTAGTGGGTATTCCGGCACCCTGCAGCCGCTCCGAACTCGTACCTGCAAAATAAAAAGACAGTTAGAGCGCATAGTGAAGCAGGCAACAAGCGCTTACTTACGTGCTTCCAGGCGCTTCTATTCATCACACGGGCTCCATCTTCAACTCACTTCAGCCCGTCATCCGCCATCGCCGGAACCCTGCAAAACAAGAGACATCATTACTAAAGACTTTAAAGACATTTGAATGACTCGAAACTTACCGTTCGTGCAGTAAACGACGGACAGCAGTCCTCTGAAGTCAAGAGGCCTGCGCTACCTATCCAGTGAAGAAACTGGTTACAGCACCCTGCCCCGAGGCAGATGGAGAGCTCGGCATTCACTTACCTAAGACATCTTACTCTACACGTCAGGCATACAGTGCACAGAGGTCCAGCCCAAAGAGCCAACCGGGTGCTACACATCACCTTTGAAGATACGGTAGTCGCCCAGTCAAGACCGGCGCCTCTGCGAGAATCAGGTGAGCGTTACAGGTGTCTCTCTCCGGCATCACCTTCCTTCCTGCAGGTGATATTACTTGCCCCCAATATACTACCTCTGTCGGGCACTACTGCAATTATTTCTTGTCCACTTTGTACCCCTTTTCCACAAGCAGGGTGAGGAGCATTATTGAATCTCCTTAACACTGTTTTTCTGAAGTGCTACAGACTAATAGATCCTCCACCTACTGAATTACAGTACTGGGCACATGTAAATTCCCCAAATCCTTTTGAACCACCCTGGTAAAGACACTTGGGGATTTGCAGTACCCCTGGGCAACCTTGTGTGCTCAAATCTCTGATCACAATGAGTAAACGCTATGAGATACTGAACATCAGGGTGTAAGGGGACAGAGATACATTTTTTAAATCAATAGGCCTTATTACGATTTCGGATGTAACAGCATTTCTGCTGCCTGATATCCCAATGCCACTGGGACATTACAAGTCTCGATGGTCTGGGATATCGGGCAGGGGAAGGTGTAAATCCCCATTGTCACAGAGTTCCATAGGACTCCATAGGAATGGAGACATGGAAGCACCAGCACTGTTTCTAATGGTACTGTTGCTTCCATAACAAGTCTTCCTACCGGGTCCGTTGCGCCCGGAAGGTCAGATTCAATGAAATCGAATTTATATCTGGTATATCTGGATACATAGTTCCCAGGGCCCCCATACCTGTGCCCTATAATAATTAAAAGCTGCTCCACAGTAGGTATTCGTATTTACCCGAACTCGCGGATACCCTGCACTTTTCCAAAGCCTATCTGATCACTATCCCATCACAGCCATGAATAGGCTTTTCATATCCCCTATGGCCAACATGACACCAGCAGTATGTTTCTCCAATGCCTAAATCCACTGCCCGCCCCTGCAGTGAGCGAACAGAGTGTCTCCATCAAGCTATTCCGGTCCATGTGTGATCATGGGACATAAAACGTGCTTCCTTGACCCATCCGGAGTAACGGAAATTGAGTTACACCTGTTTTTACCGGGGCTTCCCCTATCTCTCCCCTACTACTTGCTCCAGCCATGCGACTACCCTGGCGCATCTTATGACTCCATGTTGTGCCCTCTATCGCTGCTACTGGAGCAGGGGGTAGGGTGCCTACACACTGCTCTTCCTGCTCGACATCCGATTCCCATCCCTCTGTATCTTCTACATCCCCTGACCATTCTACACGCATGCAAGCATACTCAAACCTACCATAGGGTGCCGTCTCCCATCCTTCCTGCTCAACCAATATACCGGCAACAGTATCCCTGTCCTCCATGTCCACCTCAACCATTTTGATAACTGATTTATCAAGCCTCCCAAGAACCTGCCTATGCCTCCACCTTCCTTCTTCTACATCCCTTAACTGTCTTCCCCTATTCTTCCCGCTCTTCAACTCTTTGCCACCTCAGCAGCACTACCTCTTCCTCCACTAGCCTCAGCTTTTCATTCATCTTTTCCCGCTCTTGTGTCTCTACCACTCTTCGTAGCCTATGTTCTATCCTAAGAGGGAAAGGCCTAACCTCACTCATTCTTGATCCTTCCTCCGCGCCTCTAACTACCAGCCTCACTTTCTCTCGTTCTTCCACCCTTAATCAGTCAGCTAATCTAGCAGTCAGGGTGTTATCCACTTTCAGCTCTCCATTCTCAACCTCTCTGCAGCCCTAGCCATTGAAGGGATTACCATTCCATTTCCCTTGAAATCCCAATTCTTAGAAACTGTATTTGATGGAGGCGTTGCCTTTGTCCATCTTGCAGCCATTGAAGTATTCGCTGGGGAAAATGGAGGTACGAACTCAGGGTCTGTATACCCCTCTGCAGTTGATAAAGAATAGCACCCATACGGGGGCGACTGTCATGATCTCTGCTTCCAAAAGGTCAGGGTTTTCCCAACTCCCTTGGAAGCAGATCCATAACCCAGGTTCCGAGTGCCAACCAGTCCCAATTGGGACCTTTTGGACCCAGTCCTGGCGCCAGTGGCACCAGGCTCATAAATATGCCCAGTCCCAGCGCTGGAAGCGCCGGGCTCATAATGCTTGGGTGGACTTACCTGCAGCAGACCATGCTGCTTACTTGCCTGCCAGTTGAGCCTCTGATCCTCTTCTGTTTGGAACTACTTTTCCTGTTGGGTGGGGCAGGAGCCACTCCCTAGGTTCAGAACACTGGAACTCTTCTGGAAAGCAGGAACTCTTTTCTTACCTAGGCGTGGCTGTGGAAGGAGACACCTAAGCACTACAGGAGGCTATTTAAACCACACCCGATGGATGAATCTTGCTTTGCGTTATTCTGCATCCTCTGCAGCAGAACGCTCATCGTGTCTTCTGCATCTGATCCTGGGCCTAAGGAAAAAGGCTTACCATCCTGAATCCAGTCTTCAGCAACACCTATAAAGACAAGAAAGAACAGGTTAGCATTACGGTCTTCAGTGACAGCGCTTCACTTACCTGGTCCATCGGCTGTCACCAACGCCTCGCGCTGCATTCCGGCATCTGAAAGACAAAGGCTTACCTACTCTTCGTGCGCTCCGGAGGTCTTCGCACTGCATTCCGGCATCTGAAAGACAAAAGCTTACCAACTCTTCGCACGCTCCGGAGGCCTTCGGCGCTGCATCCCGCATCTGAAAGACAAAACAAGGTGCGTTTAAAGACATTGGGGAACTTTAATACTCACGTGCCATTACTCCTTTCCACATCCAACCCAGTGGGTATTCCGGCACCCTGCAGCCGCTCCGAACTTGTACCTGCAAAATAAAAAGACAGTTAGAGCGCATCGTGAAGCAGGCAACAAGCGCTTACTTACGTGCTTCCAGGCGCTTCTATTCATCACACGGGCTCCATCTTCAACTCACTTCAGCCGTCATCCGCCATCGCCGGAACCCTGCAAAACAAGAGACATCATTACTAAAGACTTTTAAAGACATTAGAATTACTCGAAACTTACCGTTCGTGCAGTAAACGACGGACAGCAGTCCTCTGAAGTCAAGAGGCCTGCTCCCCTTATCCAGTGAAGAAACTGGTTACAGCACCCTGCACTGAGGCAGATGGAGAGCACGGCGTTCACTTACCTAAGGTGAGAGCGTTAACCTTTGGGGTTCTACAGGAGAAGAGAAAGGGAAGAAGAGAGAGACATTCAATAACCCAGTTCATTAATCCCATATTTTCTATCTGCAGACATCTTACCCTTCGAGTCAGACATACAGTGCACAGAGGTCCAGCCCAAAGAGCCAGCCGTGTGTTACACATCACCTTTGAAGATACGGTATACGCCCAGTCAAGACCGGCGCCTCTACGGGAATCAGGTGAGCGTTACAGAACGCAAAGCCTACCGCAAAACTCCTGTCCAGGCGCTATGGAAACCTCGGATACCGACCAGCTAGCCCAGTTAATTGGGGAACTAAGGGCAGAAGTGCATGCAGCCCGTCAGGAAACAAACGCTCTAAGAAGAGAACTGATTATTTCCAAGGAGCGAACAGATGATCTCGCTAGACAATTGCTACAGTCACAAGCCGGACAGACCCCGTTACCCGCATCTGGGGGAAATCTTCCTTCTACATCCTCAATGAATCCAGTGCAGATCAACCTACCTGGGAATGTACCTCTGGCTCCGCCCGAACGATTTTCTGGTGACCCAAAGAGGTTTGCAGTATTTATCAATCAGTGCCGGTTGCATTTCTTATGCCGGCCAGCAGCCTTTCCAACTGATCAAGCTAAAGTAGCTTTCGTGCTTTCGTACCTTAGTGGCAATGCGGCAGACTGGTCGATCCCTCTAGTAAATCAAGATGATCCAGTCCTCCATGATTTTCAAGCTTTTCAGCTCAGTATGGAAAAACTGTTCGCAAGACATTCACAGGGGCAGGCCTTGGACAATGAGCTTCTTTCGTTGCGACAAGGTAATCAAGACCTTTTGGCTTATATTGCGTCTTTCAACAGACTGATAGTGGAAACTCAATGGCCTGAGGACAAAAGGATTACGCTGTTTTATAGAGGTCTACGTGGAGAGCTCAAAGACGTGTTAGCCCAAGTAGTGAATCCCCCACAAGATTGTTCGGACTATATAGACTTAGTCGTTCAAATAGATCACAGACTGCAGAACAGGAAGGCCGATCGTTCCAAGTTTGATGCTCGAGTATTTTCCAAACCGCCAACTCCTTCCAAAGGAGTAGACTCCGGGGAACCCATGCAAATAGGGGGCCTGAAAGGTCCTCTAACACAAAAGGAGCGGGAAAGGAGAAAACAGTTGCAATTATGCCTCTATTGCGGAAACTCAGGGCACTTTCTTCGAGACTGTCCGGTGAAACCTGCCAAGAAGGCAGTAGGAGCTGCAGTTACCAAAGTTACAAACTCTGAGCAGGGAAACAACCTTGCCCGACAAGAATAGAGGTCCTCTTGCCGAGCGTGAAAACCAGTTCCGTGACCTCGCATTTCGTGATACCTATGGTCCTCATTAGCCCTGATAATCCGGATCGATTACATGCAATTGAAGCTTACGTCGACAGCGGTGCCATCGGCAATTATGTGGCTCATGAAATGGTTTTGAGGATGAATCTAACTCTTTGTCCCAAGGCTGTAAAGGACGCCATTACTACGGTGGATGGTACGGAGATAGCCTCCGGACCAGTAACGCATACCACTCAGGAATTGACGCTAGTAAGTCAAGATGGACACCATGAGAAGATCGTGTTCGATGTGATCAAGGCCCCTCAGTTTCAGATTATTCTAGGAATACCTTGGTTAGAGAAACACAATCCTCTGATCGATTGGCGAGCAAGAACGGTCCAGTTTCCAGAATGTGTCTCTACTTGTCACCCTCCACCTGGTGTTGCACTGGCAGCAATTTCTTCAGAGACTCCCCAGTTACCTCCCGAATACCTAGAATACCAAGATGTTTTCCGGAAGGATCAGGCTAACTCTCTACCTCCTCATAGGTCTTATGACTGCCAGATAGACCTGATACCTGGATCTACTCCTCCTTGTAGTAGAATTTATGCCCTCACCGAGCCTGAGAACCTTCACCTTCGACAATACCTGGATTAATACCTGGCAAATGGGTTTATTCGTCCTTCCAAGTCCCCTGCTTCTTCAGCTTTGTTCTTCGTTCCGAAAAAGGAAGGAGACTTTAGAACTTGTATAGATTATCGCTCCCTGAACCAGATCACCGCCAAGAATAGATATCCGTTACCTTTGATCCCTGAACTCCTGGACCAAGTCAGAAAAGCATGCATATATACAAAGTTGGATCTTAGAGGAGCCTACCACTTGGTACGAGTAAAAGAGGGCGATGAATGGAAGACGGCCTTCCGCACCAAATATGGGCTATTTGAATATCAGGTCATGCCCTTCGGACTTTGCAATGCCCCGGCCGCCTTTCAATATTTTATGAACGATGTCCTCAGAGAGCTCATAGATGTGTGTGTTGTTGTTTACATTGACGACATCCTCGTTTATTCTTCATCGGAATCTGAACATCGGAAACACGTGAAAATGGTCCTCGAAAGATTGCGTCAACACAAACTTTTCGCTAAGTTGGAAAAATGTGTTTTCAACGTGACTGAAGTTGAATTCTTGGGATTCATATTATCACCTAGCGGAGTGCGTATGGATTCAAAGAAGGTCGATGCAGTTCTCAAATGGCCATCACCATCCTCCGTAAAAGGAGTGCAAAGCATGTTCGGCTTCGCTAACTTTTACCGCAGGTTTATCCCCAAATTTTCTCGAATAGTCCAGCCCATCACTGCCTTGTTAAAGAAAAACAAACGTTTTGAATGGTCTACCGAGGCGGAACAAGCTTTTCAGGATTTGAAGACTAAATTTATCTCTGCACCAATCTTAAAACACCCTCGCCCCGAACTCCCCTACATCGTGGAAACTGATGCTTCAAGCCTTGCCATGGGGGCAGTTCTATCACAAAAGGACCCGGTAACCAATCAGTTGCATCCCGTGGCATTTTGGTCCCGCAAATTCTCGCCTCCTGAAATCAATTACACGATTACTGACAAGGAACTTCTGGCTATCAAGTCTGCCTTTAAGGCTTGGCGGCATTATCTGCTGGGGGCCCGACACACCGTTACTGTGATTACGGATCACCGAAACCTGCAATATTTGAAAACCGCAAAAGCCCAATCCTCTAAACAACTCCGTTGGGCATTATTCTTTGCCGAGTTTGACTTCATAATTACCTATCGACCTGGTACAAAAAACTGTAAAGCTGATGCCCTTTCTCGGATGGGAGTGGAAGAACACTTGATCAACCCTAAACCTGTACCAATCATTCCCGAACAAAGAATTCTGGGTGTAATCGCCACACAATCCATAGAGGAAGTTAAGGATAAAGCCAGGCAACTTGTAACTCCAGCAGACATACAGAATTGGCATCTGCAGGGAAAGGACTTTGCAGTAAAGGACAACTTATTGTATTTCCAAGAACGATTATACCTGCCCAGCACAGATTTGCAGAAAAAAGTAATCTCTTGTTATCACGATTCTTTAATGGAAGGACATCCCGGTATGGCCAAGACCTCAGAAAAGATCAAGCGCTACTTCTGGTGGCCGTCTTGGAAAAAAGATATCAGAGACTTTATAATGTCCTGTGGAGTATGCGCCCAAAACAAGAGTCAAAAGGAAAGACCAGCAGGCCTCTTACGCCCTATTGACATCCCACCTCGCCCTTGGCATACGCTTTCTATGGACTTCATCACCGATCTACCTCCATGCTCCGGATACAATACGATTCTAGTAATCGTGGACTTATTCTCCAAGATGGCGCATTTCATTCCGCTCAAAGGCTTGCCAACAGCAGCAACTCTGGCCCGAGAATTTCTCGAAAACATCGTCCGACTGCACGGTTTTCCTTCGGTTCTAATTTCGGATCGAGGTAGTCAATTTATTTCTCATTTTTGGCGAAGTTGCTGTCGGTTGGCTCAAATTGATGTGAGACTATCGACCAGTCACCACCCTCAGACCGACGGACAAACCGAGAGGACCAATCAAACTCTGGAACAGTATTTACGCTGCATGCTGCAACAAACTGAAAAAACTTGGAAAGACATCCTTTGGATAGCCGAATATGCCTACAATAACTCTGTCCATTCAGGAACTGGGAAAACCCCGTTTTTTCTTTTATACGGCAGCCACCCTCGAACCTCGGAGTTGGATCCCCTTCAAGATCTTGAAACACCAGCAGTAGACTACCTGCATTCTACAATCACCCAAGCCTTTAAGGAAGCTGTTTCTCATCTTCAAAGGGCTAAAGAACAATACAAGAAAGGAGCAGATCAACATCGGAAGGAAGCCCCTCAATATCAAGTAGGGGATCAAGTCTGGTTATCCACCAAATATCTACCTCTAAAAGGGCCACGCACATTCAACCCAAGATACCTTGGTCCCTATTCCATCACTACCATAGTAAACCCAGTAGCGGTCAAATTGGACTTGCCCCCGCACATGAAGATACATCCGGTCTTCCACGTCTCTCTATTAAAACCCGTGCAACCTCAAACCCGACTAACTAAATCTCCAAAACCTATCCTAGTTGATGGAGAACTCGAGTTTGAAGTCAAAAGCATTCTGGACTCCAAGATCTCCAAATCTAAACTATTTTACCTAATTGACTGGAAAGGCTACGGCCCCCAAGAGAGATCCTGGGAACCTGCTGAATATGTCCACGCTCCTCGCCTAATCAAAAGATTTCACCGAACATTTCCTGACAAGCCAAAACCCCCAGAGAAGCCCGGTTTGGGAGGGGCCTTGAGGGGGGGTACTGTCATGATCTCTGCTTCCAAAAGGTCAGGGTTTTCCCAACTCCCTTGGAAGCAGATCCATAACCCAGGTTCCGAGTGCCAACCAGTCCCAATTGGGACCTTTTGGACCCAGTCCTGGCGCCAGTGGCACCAGGCTCATAAATATGCCCAGTCCCAGCGCTGGAAGCGCCGGGCTCATAATGCTTGGGTGGACTTACCTGCAGCAGACCATGCTGCTTACTTGCCTGCCAGTTGAGCCTCTGATCCTCTTCTGTTTGGAACTACTTTTCCTGTTGGGTGGGGCAGGAGCCACTCCCTAGGTTCAGAACACTGGAACTCTTCTGGAAAGCAGGAACTCTTTTCTTACCTAGGCGTGGCTGTGGAAGGAGACACCTAAGCACTACAGGAGGCTATTTAAACCACACCCGATGGATGAATCTTGCTTTGCGTTATTCTGCATCCTCTGCAGCAGAACGCTCATCGTGTCTTCTGCATCTGATCCTGGGCCTAAGGAAAAAGGCTTACCATCCTGAATCCAGTCTTCAGCAACACCTATAAAGACAAGAAAGAACAGGTTAGCATTACGGTCTTCAGTGACAGCGCTTCACTTACCTGGTCCATCGGCTGTCACCAACACCTCGCGCTGCATTCCGGCATCTGAAAGACAAAGGCTTACCTACTCTTCGTGCGCTCCGGAGGTCTTCGCACTGCATTCCGGCATCTGAAAGACAAAAGCTTACCAACTCTTCGCACGCTCCGGAGGCCTTCGGCGCTGCATCCCGCATCTGAAAGACAAAACAAGGTGCGTTTAAAGACATTGGGGAACTTTAATACTCACGTGCCATTACTCCTTTCCACATCTAACCCAGTGGGTATTCCGGCACCCTGCAGCTGCTCCGAACTTGTACCTGCAAAATAAAAAGACAGTTACAGCGCATCGTGAAGCAGGCAACAAGCGCTTACTTACGTGCTTCCAGGCGCTTCTATTCATCACACGGGCTCCATCTTCAACTCACTTCAGCCCGTCATCCGCCATCGCCGGAACCCTGCAAAACAAGAGACATCATTACTAAAGACTTTTAAAGACATTAGAATTACTCGAAACTTACCGTTCGTGCAGTAAACGACGGACAGCAGTCCTCTGAAGTCAAGAGGCCTGCTCCCCTTATCCAGTGAAGAAACTGGTTACAGCACCCTGCACCGAGGCAGATGGAGAGCACGGCGTTCACTTACCTAAGGTGAGAGCGTTAACCTTTGGGGTTCTACAGGAGAAGAGAAAGGGAAGAAGAGAGAGACATTCAATAACCCAGTTCATTAATCCCATATTTTCTATCTGCAGACATCTTACCCTTCGAGTCAGACATACAGTGCACAGAGGTCCAGCCCAAAGAGCCAGCCGTGTGTTACACATCACCTTTGAAGATACGGTATACGCCCAGCCAAGACCGGCGCCTCTACGGGAATCAGGTGAGCGTTACAGCGACGCAGAAGGAATTCCCGCAACCTACTTTTTCAAGCATTCTTCCATGATTTTTGCACTAGTACATCCCCCAGAGTTCTAAGATATTTTGCTGCTTCTCTAGTTTTGAGCCCCTCTGCCTTGTAGTCAAAAAGGTATACAGACTTTCCAGTATCCCTGTATCATAGGTCCCCTCAATAGGCCAGGAATTTATCATTTTGCCCTTACTTTCCAGCAACCATTCCCTATTGTACTTTAGGATGTTCACCTTATAGCTGAGCAGCACCTGGCACAAACGATTCAACAGTCTCCATACTCCTCCCCAAGTTATTAAAAATAATTTCACTCAAACAATATTGAGTCAAACCTGTGGCACAAAAAATGTTCACTCAAAGAACCCCTTTTTTACTGTTATCCAGTCTCTTAGTCGTTCCCCACAATCACTCACCTCACTCATTGATACTGCAATGACCTCGCTCAACTACTTGCTTCATTTCTACTTATCATGCTTACACAAAAGACAGCATCTTATCAAAAACACCTGCCGGCCAATATCTCTGAGATATCTCCACAGCTCAAGCATAGGAGGAGTGCAATGCTTTTCACTACAGCACTGCTGTTCTCGTTCTCTTCTTTAATAGTACAGCCTTCTCTACTATAAAACCATCTTTTCCTGACTATAGAAAGTTTCCCCTTCACTACCTCGACTAAACAAGAAAATCGAGGTGAGTTCTCCACCCTCACAGCCACTACACAATGAAGACTGCCTGCGATCTACAGTTGAACTTACCATAAGATGCCACCCCACCTGCAGGTGAGGACTCCAACCAACCAGACAAGCAAACCAAAGGGTATGAAGACAAACCTCACAATGGGCTTGCTGGATAGGATGCCACCTTACACCTCTAAAATAACAAACTAGGTGAAAAATATATACAAGGGACTAACAACATAGAACCATTCAATCACTCATTCAAAACATCCACTCTTCCAATCTCCGCAATCTGAACTAATTCCAAACCCCATGTTCCAAATCTACCCTTATAAAAAATCTTAACTAAAAAAAAACACCTTCTTTGCCTACTTGCTTTACCTCTAAAAGTACACTCACATGACTGAAAGGGCTCCAATGTGGTGCTCCATCCAATCGTCCTGCACAGTAGGATCACAGCACCATGCCTCCGGGGAACAGACGGACCTTTAACCAGTATGACATCCACAGACCTCTCTTTTTAACTGTGCATGAAAGACTGGTCCCCGCAGAGAGGCACTGCAGCTGAGTGGTGCAAATAGGACACCCCATCATCTTAGAAAGGCTGGGATCCCTTCGTGGTCACCAAATGTGTTAGGGCGGACCCCTAATTACCTCAACTCAAAGTGGGCCACCACCTGAGGAACAAGAGCATGTTTTGTACGTAAAGCAAGTTTATTGTACAATCATATGGGAGGAACTAGATGACCCTGTTGAGTCAAACTAAACCAAGTCCCAATGAACCACGTCAGTGTAACGCTCACCTTGCATCCACAGGAACGCCGCTCGACAGGTCTGGATGCTTCTGGGGACACTGCACCTTCTCCGGGATTCGCGCTGCCAAAGGCCAGTTCTTGGTTTTCGTTAAGGTACTCTCTCCATCCTGCCATGCTGGCAGGGGCACATCATCGCTGGGAACCGTACCGCCGAGTTACTTCACTGGCGTGTTCCTGGAGTCCAGACCGGCTGCGACTCCACTTTTGAGGTAAGTCTTTCGTATTAAGAATGAATGTCTGTAATTGTAGATTCCCCGAATAACCTTCACCTTCTTTATTGCAGATGCCGAAGGGATGATGGTGAAGTTGAGCTGATGCAGGTGGCTGAGCTCGAGAAGGCAAAAGGCGCGCAAGGCGCGGCATTATGAGCGTCCTTGAAAGTTGGCTAACATGTGCTGTTGTTCCTTGCAGGTCGCGGGAGGAATCCTGGAATATGGTGGTCGAAGGAACCAGACACTGGATGGACGATGTTCGAGTGGCGGTGGACTTCCAGTAGAACTTGGTAAGTTAGCTTACTAAATGTCTTATTCTCGTCCTTCTTCCCAGGGATGTTGCTGGAGAAAGGTAGCAAAGATCCAGGAGGGCTCCGGATGGATGGAAACTGGGCAGGTAAGGATGTTCTTGTTCTTCTCTCGCCCGTGCAGGCCAAGATGCTGAGCAGGACCCGGTGAATGCCACGCTGCAAGAGCAGAATAACGCTAAGCGCGTGCCTCGGGTTGGGCGTGGTTTAAATACCCAGCAGGTATCCCAGGTGCCTTCGGGGCAGGCCCGCCCTGGATGCTAGACTGCTTGTTGCAGTTCCCCATTGATCCTAGTGGGGGCAGCCATGTTAGTCCATTGCCCATTGGAATCCACACCTGCCATGTGAGTCTGATGCCAACGGCACCAGGACTGACTCCAGGGCACCTGAGAGGGGCATAATTGGGCCCTTCGGTCCTTGTTAAAATACTGTGGCGCAGGCCAGGAACCCCGAGTTCCTTGGCCTGTGGCTAAGGTCATGACAGCACTCCCCCCTAAGGCCCCTCTCAAGGTGGTTCTCCTGTCCGGACCTGGCTTGGTGGAGTAATCTCGATGGAAATGCTGAAGCAGGCGCGGAGCATGGATATACTCACTGGCTTCCCACGTTCTGTACTGTGGACCGTATCCCTTCCAGTCTACCAAGTAGAAGAGTTTTGTTCTCACATACTTGGAGTCCAAGATGTCCTTTACTTCGTATTCGGGATCCCCATGAATGATTACAGGCCCTGGTGGAGTAGTTACTCGAGTTCCCAGCTTCACTGGCTTCAGAAGAGATACATGAAATACTGGGTGTATCCGCATGTGGGCTGGCAGCATCAACTTTACTGCAGCTGGGTTAATGATGGACTCAAGGGGGTACGGCCCTAAAAACCGTGGGTGAAATGTCAGAGTCCCCTTTAGAGGTATATGTTTGGAGGGTAGCCACATCATATTCCCTATTTGGTAGACAGGGGCTTTGGTGCGATGTTGATCCGCGTACCTCTTCTGGCACGCCTTTGCTTGTTGCAGGTGTTCTTGGGCTCTCGTGAAAGCCTGTGAGATGCTCGTGTGGAGGGTCGTGATGGCCGTCATTTTTAGGGTCGTAGGGACGTCCAGCTCGGAGGTGCGAGGGTGCCTCCCATATACCGTAAAGAACGGCGTTTGCCCAGTGCTGTTGTGCAACAAGTTATTATAGGTGTACTCTGCGATCCATAAGAGATCCTTCCAATCCCCTTACACCTGGTGAAGCATGAGCACAAGTATTGCTCGAGAGTCTGATTCGTCCTCTCCGTTTGACCGTCTCTTTGCGGGTGATGGCTAGTGGACAATCAAATGTCTATTTGGGCCAACCAGCAACACTTTCGCCAGAAGTTGGACACAAATTGGGTACCACGATCCGAGATTAAAACCGATGGGAATCCGTGCAATCGCACCACGTGCTCGAGGAAGGTTCTGGCCAGACTGGATGCATTAGGCAGACCCTTGAACGAGAAGAAGTGAGCCATTTTGGAAACCGAGTCTATGATCACCAGGATGCTATTATAACCTTGACAGGAGGGTAGATCGGTAATGAAATCTAGTGATAACGTGTGCCATGGGGCCGGTGGGATGTCCAAAGGTTGTAGGAGTCCAGCGGGTCTGTGCTTGGAGGATTTGTTCTGGGCACAGATACCGCAAAAAGAAATGAATTTAATTACATCCTTACGCCACATTGGCCACCAGTAACTTCTTTTCACCTTAGCCAAGGTCTTAGCAATCCCCGGGTGGCCTTCCATGAGGGAGTCATGACACTCCGAGATGACCTGTTCTTGAAGTTCTTTCACTGGTACGAACAGCCGATTCCTGTAATGAGGCAATTGGTCCTTAACACAGTAGTATTCTTCTCTGGAACCCCATTCTCGTAGATGTTCCTGGGTTAAAACTTGCCCAACTTCGTATAGCAGCTCATCCTGAGTCATGGTGGTTGTGATCCCCAAGATTCTGTCCCCTGGAATGATGGCCACAGGGTCCGGAGGTAAATGTGCCACCTCATCGGTACCCATGCGAGAGAGAGCATCAGCCTTGCCATTTTTAACCCGTGTCGGTACGTGATCACATAGTCGTACTCCGCAAAAAAAGGGCCCAGCGTAGCTGCCGCGAAGATTGAGATTTGCATATTTCAGATATTGGTGATTTCGGTGATCTGTTGATCACGGTGATGGTGTGTCTGGCTCCCAACAGGTAGGTTTGCCAAGCCTTGAAGGTGGCCTTAATGGCCAGTAACTCTTTATCTTTGATGGCATGATTGAGCTCTGGCGGCGAGAACTTTCGTGACCAAAAAGCCACTGGATGTAGTTGGCCATTGTGTGAGTCCCTTTGCGATAATACCGCACCCATTGCCATACTGGACGCATCCGTTTCCACTACATAAGGGAGATCAGGATGTGGATGTCGCAAGATTGGAGCAGTGGTAAACTTTGCCTTGAGCTCCTGCAAGGCCTTTTCAGCCTCTTCTGTCCATCAAAACATCTTGTTGCACTTCCTCAATAATGAAGTAATCGGGTGTACAATTTGAGAGAACCCGGGAATAAAACAGCGGTAAAAGTTTGCCAAGCCCAACATACTCTCGACTCCTTTGATTGAATTCGGCGCTGGCCAGTTGAGGACGGCGTTGTCCGTGTGAACGTCCATTCGTATGCCTTTAGGTGAAAGGATGAAGCCCAGGAACTCTACTTCCGTAACATGGAACGAATACTTCTCCAGCTTGGCATAGAGATGGTGTTGACGGAGCTTGGCCAGAACTGCCCGTACATGCCCAACGTGATCTTGTTCAGATGCCGAATACACCAGGATGTCATCGATGTAAACTAAAGCACAGACATCAATTAGCTCTCTCAGAACATCGTTCATGAAGTATTGGAATGCAGCTGGGGCATTGCACAGGCCGAACGGCATCACTTGATATTCGTATAAGCCATACTTGGTACGGAATGCCGTTTTCCACTCGTCCTCTTCTTTAATGCGCACTCGATGGTAGGCACCTCTAAGGTCCAGCTTGGTGTAAATTTGGGCTTCCTTGACCTGATTTAATAACTATGAGAACAGAGGCAGGGGATACCGGTTCTTGATGGTGATTTGGTCCAATGCACGGTAGTCGATGCACGTTCTCAATTCTCCTTCTTTCTTCGGTACGAAGAATAACGGAGCCGCTGCCGATGACTTAGACGGGCGAATGAAGCCGTTGGCTAGGTATTGTTTCAGGTACGTTTTCAGGTGTTGGTTTTCAGGTTCAGTGAGCGTGTAAATTCACCCACATGGAATTCGGGCTCCAGGTAACAGATCGATCTGGCAATTGTAGGGTCTGCGGTTGGCAAGGTGTTTTCTTGTCCTTTTGGAAAACATCTTGAAAATCCTGGTATTGCGTTGTTAGAGTAGCAACCACTCCTAGGACACTTATAGAACCTTCTTGAACAGATGAACTAGCATGCTTCCCTTTCCGTCCTTTTGAATAGCAAGTGTGCTTGCAGCCATGGGCGAAGACCAATTCGCGAACACGCCAGTTGATCCGTGGGTTATGTGCGACTAGCAACGGCATCCCCAAGATTAATTGGAACTGCAGTGCTTTGATAAGATCAAAGGTGATGATTTCACAGTGACCATCTTCACACAGGAGAGTGAGTTCTGTGGTGCATTCGGACACAGGACCCTACGCGATCTCAGTGCCATCGACGGTGGTTACGGTCTCTGTGGTTGGCTTAAGGCAGAGTGGTAGCCCCATCTTTTCTGCGTGGTCCTGATCTATATAATTCCCCACTGCTCCGCTATCAATATAAGCTTCCAATGAGTGCATGTTTGATGGCTGCTGGTGGGTGATTAAGATCACGGGTAGAGCAAAATGGGAGTTCTGTAGTTGAATCTCTTCGCTCGACAATTAGACCCCTACAATTGCCAGGCTTGGCAGTTTTCCGACTCCTCACTAGGGGTTTCCTTGTCTGTAGCTCCGACGGTTCTTCTTGGCGGCTTGACAGGACATTCCTTAAGGAAGTGGCCGGCTTTCCCGCAGTACAGGCACAACTGCTGCTCTTTCCTCTTTTCTCGCTCGGCTTTGGTCAAGGGAGGCCTAACCCCTCCTAGTTGTATGGGCACAGTGGCACCTTCGGATCCCCGCTGGGCTTGATCTTTGGGCAGCACGAACATGGGACGAGAATCTGGTTTGCTACGGTCACTTTTTCTAACTTGCAATCACTGGTCCAGTTGCACCACCAAGCTAATGAACTCGGCACAGTCCCGGGGTGGATCCACCACTTGGGCCAAAACGTCTTTTAGCTCCCCTCGCAAACCCTGGTGGAACAAGGTGGTCCGTTTGTCCTCCGGCCAATCTGCTTCGACCACCAGTCTGTTGAAAGTGGCGATGTACGCCAACAGGTCCTGGCTTCCTTGACGAAGGGACAAAAGTTTGTTATCCAAAGCCTGCCCATGGGAGCACCGGGCGAAGAGCTTTTCCAGCTCCTGCTGAAAACCTCCAAAGTCTTGTAACAGGGGATCATCCCAGCTGATAAACGGCACCGACTAATCTGCTGCACTTCCACTCAGGTAGGATAATACAAAGGCCACACATGATTGGTCATTGGGAAACGCCCCAGGTTTTCACAGGAAATGGAGGTGACACTGATTCATGAAGTTCACGTATCATCGAGGGTCCCAGAGAAACTCTCTGGTGGAGCTAATGGCACTGATCCAGGTAGGGTGATCTGGACCGGATTGCTCGTTGGAGTTGGCGTTGAGGGGCCGATTCCCGGCAACGGGGCTTGCCCGACCTGCGATTGAAGGAGTTGCCTGCCAAGGTCATCAGTTCATTCTTTAGCCACTATTAGTTCTCTCCGCAAGGCGGTGGTTTCTTGTCAGGCAGAGTGGACCTCTGCACGTAACTGCCCCAACAATTGGGCCAACTGGTCAGTTTCCGAGGTTTCCATACTAGGCGCCCGGGTGGATTATTATGTACGGCTTCACGTTCCGTAACGCTTACCTTGTATCCACAGGGAGGCTGCTCGACAGGTCTGGACGATTCTGGGGACACTGCACCTTCTCCGGGATTCGCGCTGCCAAGGGCCAGTTCTTGGTTTTCGTTTAGGTGCACTCTCCGTCCTGCCATGCTGGGCAGGGCCGTGTCATCGCTGGGCCGTAACGCCGAGTTATTTCACTGGCGTGTGCCTGGAGTCCAGACCGGTTGCTACTCCGCTTTTGAGGTAAGTCTTTCGTATTAAGAATGAATGTCTGTAATTGTAGATGCCCCGAATGACCTTCACCTTCTTTATTGCAGATGCCGAAGGGATGATGGTGAACTTGAGCTGATGTAGGTGGCTGAGCTCGAGAAGGCAAAAGGCGCGCAAGGCGCGGCGCAATGAGCGTCCTTGAAAGTTGGCCAACCTGTGCTGTTGTTCCTTGCAGGTCGCGGGAGGAATCCTGGAAGATGGTGGTCAAAGGAACCAGACGCCAGATGGACGATGTTAGAGTGGCGGTGGACTTCCAGGAGAACTTGGTAAGTAAGCTTACTAAATGTCTTATTCTCATCCTTCTTCCCAGGGATGTTGCTGGAGAAAGGTAGCGAAGATCCAGGAAGCCTCCGGATGGATGGCAGAGCTGGAAACTGCGCAGGTAAGGATGTTCTTGTTCTTCTCTCGCCCGTGCAGGCCAAGATGCTGAGCAGGACCTGGTGAACGTCACACTGCAAGAGCAGAATAACACAAATCGCGTGCCTCAGGTCGGGCATGGTTTAAATACCCAGCAGGTATCCCAGGTGCCTTCGGGACAGGCATCGCCCTGGATGCTAGACTGCTTGTTGCAGTTCCCCATTGATCCTAGTAGGGGCAGCCATGTTAGTCCATTGCCCATTGGAATCCACACCTGCCATGTGAGTCTGATGCCAGCAGTGCCAGGACTGACTCCAGGACACCCGAGAGTGGCAGAATTGGGCCCTTCGGCCTTGTTAAAATACTGTGGCGCAGGCCAGGAAGCCCGAGTTCCTTGGCCTAGGGCAAAGGTCGTGATAATCAGTTCACACATTGAATATATTTTTGCAACAGCTAAAATACTCCCAGCTACTTTTTTACAATCCACCCCCGTTAACATGATTGGTCAAAACATACACAAAGAAGTTCCATCTTACTTAATTTCTTTCCTTCTCATTGGTCATCATCAATCTTTACTACCATCTTCAGATCAAATTTGTAGCACAACTCTGCTGGGGATTGGTCCACGGTAGGTTTTGACATTATGGCATAATAAAGCATTTACCTACAAACATAATGAATTACTAATAACAACGGACCTAAGCCCTTTAACCTCAAGTGTGATTGCACATGTACCACACGGATATCTTAGCAACATGAGGGAAAGCTGAGCAAACAGGTTCTCTTTGAACTATTGATTGCTATCACATCTACCCCAGTTTACTGCCTTCCCTTAAGACATTCTAATTTATATGACTACCGCTCCAGCACGTATGGCCTCTACTTCCACCCTGAGAAACAATTGAGTACTGGACACCATGGCCTCGGGTGCCATTTTACCCCATCTTTATTGCTGGGCCAAGAAAATGGCCAAACCTCTCTGCACAACAACAATGCAATGAGAAAGATTACATCTGTTCCTTGCGGAACTGCTAGGCCATAAACCACTGTGTCCTGTTTGACAGCTGACCTTGTACTGATTTACTCATTCTTTCTCTGTCATCCCCAAGCCTGAAAATCCACAACTTCCCAGAGGCCTAAAATTCATTGCGCAAGATGCCAGCTGCAAAGTCTGAATTAATTTACTAAACCCCACTACATGCAGATTATATATACTCCCTTTCTATTTCCTTAGTGTGCATATGTAATATATATTATTTCTTCTTTACAGTGGGTTTTCAGGACAAGCCACCTCCTCGCATGCGCATTAAAATCCTCTCTGTCTCCCAGTTTCCATGCACTTCAGAGCACCCCATGTGTCATTCCTGTTCCTTTTACATTTGACAGTGTTAACATTGTATCTTTATGCGCACATGCAATTCTAATATGTATCAGCTCTAAACAAAAAGTAACACTAAATAACATATTCCATCGATAAATAACTACACTCGATACATAAGAAATTGCAACATTGTGCCCAGTTCGCTGCAACCACCAGTCATAATATGGCACACACAAGATGAACCCCTTGTGCTGGTGGAGACCTTCCATGACCACCACAACAAGAGCAAGTCTGCTCTTGAGGAAATGATGGTGCAAAAGTGGAGACCCATGTTCCGGGACAGGTAAGCATCTATATATGAAGATCACTTTATGATGGGTATGCTGCTGGGTAAGAACCAAGTTTGGGATATTTGCGTTATGCCAGATTGCACCCAAAGGCATCTTCCTGACCCCTATAAAAATAATAATTGGGAGGTGATTGGCTCTTGTTCAGTGTGCAGTGTTAAGAGGGTGTTATGTGTGAGTAGATACCTGTTACGCTGCAACGGTAGAGCAATATGAGACTGATAGCTGGTTATAGTAATCATGGATCGCTGTAGAGAGTTAGTGTAGAAGTAAATGGTTATCAGTTAGAAATACAAGATTGAGAGTTAGATGTTAGTGTTGACTAAGTGGTCACATCAAGACTTTGGCACGGAAAAGAAGCAAACTCTTTCCTCTTCTTTTGCTAGCCTTGCCCCACTACCAAATGCTCATAATCCCCTCCTTTCACTTGCCTCTGTGACTTTTGCTCCCATTTTAACTCTCAATCTGTCCATCTCGCTCTTGCTCTCTCTTTATCTCTCTCTCTCCCCCTCTCTCACTCTACCACACTCTTTCTCCCTCTCACCCCCTCATACTCTCACTCAACAGATAGTATGTCCACTTTATGAATCACTCATCCGTGATTGCAAGGTATGGGGAAAGGCCTCCTGAGACCTGTCCTGCATACTCTACTGCTAGGAGTTCTGGGAGAGTGAGGAGGAGAGTAGGGAGTGAGATAAGTCGATAGGCATAGCCGGGCAAGTCTGTGTGTAGTTTAGAAGATGATGAGAATGTGTTTTTACTTCGCCCTCTGTTTCATAGATAACCAGCCTAACTGATGACGGCTGGAGACGTGGAGGTGAAGAGGTTGAAGAGTGTACGTACAGCAGATTTCAGGACTTTGTCAAGAGCTGAACAAGAATAGTTGGGAAGGCCATAGAGTAGACTAGCACAGTAGTCAGATATAGAGAGGACTAAAGAGGAGATTAGGTGTTTAGGAATGTTGAAAGGAAGAAGATATCTTATTTTACCTTTGGAATTAGGGGGTAGCATTTGCTTGGATAGCAAAACATAACTACCTTTTTCTTCTCCGTAAGGAGCCTTAGGTCTCCCCCTACCTTACATAGATATAGTGGTGGCACTACGACAGTGCATGTAGCACACATTTGTCAGGAAAGCCTAATTCCTTGCTATTTGTCTTAGACATGTGGCCAGGTATGTCATTGCAAGGCAGTGTTTATGTGTGTAGTCCCTCAACATATGAGTATAAGGCCAGCAAATGGACAGCGTTTGCACGATTTGGCCCTGCCACCTGGAGTAACAGCAAGTGGGAGAGCTTGGCTTAATGTGCATATAATTTACTGCATGTCGGTAATGAACTGCATTCATGTAGGGACCTGCCAACACACCCTTTACTTTTTCCCCACTTGGCATTGGTGCATCTCCATGGTAGTAAACACTGTGGGGATGATTCATGGAATTTGTGCACCGAAAAACGGGGATTTGTGTGCCATTCTGCCCGCAAATCCCTATTTGTTAAACAGGGATTGGCAGGCAGAATGGAACACAAATCCCAGTTTTTCGGCGCACAAATTCCATGAATCAACCCCTGTACCTACTGACAAATCCCTTTATCACCAGGTGCCACTGCCCATTTACCTGCTAAAAGATGAAAACTCTAGAATTGCATTGATCATCAAGAGAAAAGTAAATCGTCATTTGACCATATATTTTTCTCGTGGTATTTTTTTTACCGCTAATGCTTTACCGATTCGATTTACCACATAAGGTAGGGGTGTATGTGTGTGCGTGTGTAAGGAAAATTGTGGTATGGTGAATAATTCAGTGGTAAAAAACACATAGAACGAGTGGAACATTTACTAGGATTTTTGCCTCAGATAGTACATTCCTTCAACAAAGGTAAGCATGCCGAATTTCCATAAAGGTTCTATAAGTTTGAGACGTAGGGGTGCCAAGCCCAAGAGCCATATTGATGTGCTACCAAACTCCAACACTGTTAAATGGATAGAGGCACTCCGAAGCCAGTGGTCTCAAACAGCAGAATAGGTTGGCAAGCACAAGAGGCTGAGGGGAGAGGTGTGACTGTGATTGTTTTTCTCAGTGAGCAGGGCTGTTTCTGATGCTGAAGGATGCTTGCGGTGGTGGCTGTCGATGTGTTTGAGTGCTAAATATGGTCCTATTGATGCTTACATAGCTCTCAAGTGGCCCTCATTTGTCGGCTCCTGATGTTTGCGGTTTGAACCTTGAATATATTCACCCAGTCAAGTTGTACAATGCAGTGTCTGAGGCCCTGCCATTACTACAAGGGGGTTGGGAGGTTAGGGAACTGTGTTACTAGCCTGTTCGCCTACTCATCAAATGCTTCCACGTGTGATGTGATTTCAAGGAGTTTGCGAGGAATACACATGGCACAGTGTTATTTTAAAACGCCTCTTGAGAAATCTGAGTTGTGGTGCATCTCTCTGCATTCTGATTCAATTTGGCCGAGCACCCGCTCAAACCACTTTGCTTCCTCAGGGAGGCCTGCCGTGTACTAGGAAGAAGCCCAACCTTGCGCTTCGCTCATATGTGGGGCTAGCTAGAACAGAGTCCGATATCAAGTACCCATATTTGCATATGTTGGCAAGCAAGGTGAGTAGCACAGCGAGTACCAGTAAGCATCTATCTTTACCTAATACTGGGTAAAGTCTGATTAAAAAGAAGTACAGCCCATAAGCTGTGTAATAAATGAGGGGTTACAACAGTAAACTCGGGGAAACCATGAGAGAATGACTCCACATGGAATTCTACCCATGCGATACAATCATACCTGCTAAACATCGAACCACTACTCCCGATATCTGAAATGACTGAATATTTCACCTGCACCCATGAGGCTATGCCACAATGCACACCCAACTTCACCAACCATACAGAGTCACATTATCTCTGTACTCTGTCCAACCAACCAAGCTAAAATGCAGCTACTTCCTAAACTATGACAGGATCCAGAAGTACACGCTGCATTAACACATCCCTAGCCACATTAATGGGCTAGAAACAGGGACGTTGATTATGATGATGATGATGATTATTATTATTATTGTTAATAATAATAATGTTAATATTATTATTGTATTTATTGAGCGCAGACCTAGAACAGAGTGCTTTACCGAGCTAAACAATACAGATACACAACAAAGTCTGTTACAGAGATATAAAACAGTATTAATGCATAAAAGAGCGTCTTTCAGAGGTAATTACAGAACAGATATAAAGCAGGCGGTAGGATACAGAGGGGCACAAAGGAGGGGTGCAGCTGTACAGGGTGTCCGTGAGGAGAGGGGCACATGGCGTCTAGAGAGACAGGTGGTGCAGGGGCGTCATGATGGCCTAGTTGTTGAGGAGGATAGACTCCTTGAAGAGGTGGGGCTTGAGTTCTTTTCTGAATTGTAGGAGTGTGGGGCGAGTCTGATGCTGACGGGGGTCCATAGTCTTGGGGCATAAACAGAAACAGCTTGTTTTCTCGTTCCTTCCTTTTTGCAATGGCTGATTTCAAGTTTGCATGTGACCTGGCTTCTGGTGGTCTGCTGTCCGTCGGAGATGCTGAGTTTCTCTGTGAGGTAGCTGAGTGAATTGAGGGATGCTGCCTTAAAGATGCTGCAGCAAGACTTGAATGTGATTCATGCGTGCAGTGGGAGCTAGTGAATGTTGATGAGGGCCGGGGTGATGGGTCTTATCTGCATAGAACTTTGATGAGGCATGAAACTGCATGTAGTACAATTCTCAGGGGCACAAGGGAGGACGACATTCCCTTCCCTTGACTGGATGCTTGGTTGAGGTACCATGTATGGAACTGGGGCTGCCCCTGCTAGACTAGCAGAAGCCTTCCCAGGGATTGCTGTTGTGGGTACACCCCAGGGGTTGACCCTGCATGAATGGCGATATGAGTGAAATCACATTCTGTGTTGTGGGTGTCTGGTTTTGGTTGTGTGGCATAATGTCTTTGGTCCTGCCTGAGCCTACCCTGACTGAAAGGTAGTGATTGTAAGGTAGTGAAAGGCTGGGAGATGCCTACATTCCACATCCTGTGTTATGGGTGTCTGGATTTGGGTGAATGGCCTGAATCCCTGCGAGCAGGATTGGTAGCTGCAATAATGCACTGTGTGTGATTGGCTGGCTGAGCCTGGCTCAGCCTGAGTGAATGGGGAACATTTGTGTATAACTAGGGACCCCTCACTTTTCTCCTAGTCAGAAGCTGAAAGTAAAAACCGAAGCAGAATCTGAAGTCTCTAGAAGCTTGTATCCTGAATTCAGCTGGAGGAGGAAGTTGACAGCTGCAACTCTCCATCAAATCCAGAATTTGCTATGCTGATTCGAGGACTGAACCAGAGAGGATCTGAATAGGTGACCTCTTCCCATAGTTATGAGCGGACATCATTTCTGCTCTTCCCCCGCAGTTTCCTGGAAGCCGGTACTGTGTGCCTGCCATCCCAGAGAGGTGCTTTTATGGGTCCAGAAGAGGTGTGCAGGGACATCTTGAGCCCAAGAAATCCATCTATTTCATCCAGGGTCCAGAGGAATGTTTGTGACCACTGGAGGCCAAGTTGTTGTGTATCACCCACAAGAGGGGTTACAATGGCATAGTGCTGCTGAATGCCCAGAGCCAAAGTTACAAGTAACAAAATAAATCTTCAAGCGGCACTGCAGCCATGACATCTGTCCACTTTTCTGCACCAGAGAAGCCAGGGTCACCAGGGTCCCTTCCTGCAAAGGAATGCTAGCCGGTGGGTTTCCTGCCACCAAACACAGAAGAAAGCTTCCTGAAGGTCCAGACTTAGTGAGGGTCCACAGTGCAGTCCAGTTTTCACGTCCATGTTACCAGAAGCCACCTTGTCATCCACTCTACGGCTGAAGCAAAAAAGAAATGAAAGGCGGCCAACCAGGAAATACTGAAACCCGACACCTAATATTTGTACTGCACCAATCGCCACTAAACGTCATCAACGACCACCAAATGATTTATCATCTTCATCCAAGTCTTGTCAAGGTCCACAGCAAGTTTTATATTCATGGGACATGCACAGCCAGAGTAGCAAGCCAACAACAGCAGACCACCACGACAGACCTGCATTTCTGCCTTTCCAACACTGCTTGGTTTCCATCTCCTGCTCGTCACTGACATCCCATGACTCCTTCTTCCAAGAGGGGTTCATCCACGAGGTGTATCATCAAGCAAATCAGATAAACTCCACCACTATGCCATCCAAGGCACGCATGGAAGTGTGATGAGTAAGGACATCTTCCATCCTCAGGATTCATCCAGGGGTCCCAGATTCGTCTGGTATCCTGTTCTCCTGTGGCTTCCCAGTTACTTTCGGGTTAGGGGGATCTGTAGAAAGAGAAGCAGACTACTGATGAACATATTTGGACTGGGCTGTAATATACAACATAGAGTATACCTTAACCTTTTCTTACATGTCATCCAGGTGGGGGGATCCTCACACAATACTGCATTTTTACATTAAAGAAAGGATTCTGCCACCCATGTTCTATGTATTACCTGCGTTTCTACAGTAATTTTTGAGGTTTACCGTTGCCTAATAATTTAAATGCTTTTTAATAACTGTCAGCAGTTGGTACAGAATAACTGAGGTAACAGTGGTACCACATAGAACAATATCTATTAAGTTAAATTACCAGATTAGATTTCTACTACTAAGTGAGTTTTATTTATTTGTGTATACCTACCTGACATTTGGGCCTTTAATAAAAGTGTTGGGTATGTATGACAGAGGGACTGGGGTTCGCACTACAAGCTCACTGTTCAAAACACCCAGGGCCCAATGAACCCTCCCCCAGTACACAGACGCAGGACTCAGCCAAGGGCAAGTTAGAACAGTTGTTTATTATACAAACAGACAGGGATCATACAAGACATTGAGAATCTACCGAAATCACAGCTCCTGAGTCCGTGCCGGCCAATTTTGTTCAGTTGATGCGTCACAACATGGGGCTCTTCCCAAAAACCTACAAGGGTACCTGATTGGGTAGTTGGGGTGGTAGTTTCTATAGACGGCACGTATAGATGTTATTCCACTTGCCCTTGCATGTCAGGTGGCTTGCCTGCCCCTCCCCCAAAAACTATCTATTACATTGTTGCAGGGTTGCAGCATTACCATTGGCCTTTGCCCTCTGCCATCCACCCATGGATTTGTGTTCCCTGATTGGCTGGAGCTGACCTCCCCAGGCCTGGGACCCAGCTCTGTTGTTAGCGCTCAGTGCACCTTCTCAGGGTGATTAGAAAGACTATGGGCCTCATTACGAGTTTGGAAGCAGCCATGGAGCTATTAGCTATTAGCTCCATGGCTGCCTCCAAACCGGCCTCCTTTACCGGGTTCCTGCAATGGGGACTTACCGAGTTACTCCGACATAGGACGACCCGGTAAATCCTCCTTGCAGGAACCATTCTCCATTCCCATTTGAGCCCCCATAGGGCTCAATGGGAATGGGGAGGGAGGTAACAACGGGCACATTATGAGTGTCCCGTTGTTACCTCCCTCTTCCCCTAGCGGGACCCGTAAAGGATGCCTGGTTTTACCAGGCGTCCGATCCGGGTCCCGCGAAGGGAACCTCATAATCGGCTCTGACGCAATGAAGGGGGCGGGTCCCGTACCGGCCCCCTTCATTGCGTCGGCGCCAGGGTCGTAATGAGGCCCACTTCAAAAAAGATAGCAGGCGCTCCTCTCCAGAAAGAACATGGCACGATAACTTGTTCTGAGATGAGAGTTTGCTGCACATGCTTTTTGCTCACTGTACCTTTCACAGATGGGAAATATCCATTTACCTATCAGTCTTTGTCCCGCCCACATGTAATGAGGCCAAATGTGTTCCTAGTGTATCCGTCAGTATTACCACTTTGCCTTTGAGAGTGCCTGCAGGGTTGCAACGTTGTTAAAGAATCTATTTTTCACTTTGTGTCTGTTTTGCTGGAAATGATCATCTTCCAACTGCGGATGAATCACCATTGTCTGGCTCGGCTGCACCACGTGGTTGAAGACCGCAAAATTGAGCTCTCTGGTCTGCAATGTGTGAGGATTTATGCTAGTATTTTGCAGGAGGGTGTGTGTCTCTGAGGCCCAAGAATGTTCTTCTCATCGCTGACCTTGGCTGCAAGCCCTAGCCTGCTGCTTAATGCAGCCTAATTCTGTTTTGCTTTGCCTCTCGTCCTGAGGCCCGTGGCCTCATGTAACCTCACCACAGTTATACTATTATTTCTGTATAAATATACTGTGCTATGTTGCTTGTAGGTTAGTAGTATTTGGTTCTTCCAGGCTCCTTATATGATCCTGTAGTTCCATGTGGTTAGTTTCAATAAACTGCTGCAAGCTTGCTCTGCATCTCTTCTTTGCCTTGCATCGTGCATTTCAGCATTTGGCTAATGAAAGAAAATAATAAAGACTTTCGACAGTATGTATATGTATTTGTCCTCTATCTACAAAACTGTGTAAGCATGTTCTTTGTGTGTGCACATGTGTGTCCATGTAACTTTGTGCACGTGTGCGAGTTTGGTTAATGACTAACGTTGCTATGTCATGGTATCACTAATGACATCAGCATAACGGATTGTCATTATTAGTCAATCTGACTCATTGAGGCATTTTGATACATGATTAGTGCTGTGGTACCTGTATCCATAAAGAGGTTAACTGAATACAGTTTGAATGGTTGTCTGAGAGAATATCTGTTTGCACATGTAGATGTCGCTGGCCCTCCTGGGGGCTGTCCAAACAGTGAGTTGCATCTTGCGTTATTGACTCTTCACCCTGTCATGTTCATGGGGGTGAGGAGGGGCATCCCAGGGACCCTCTCTTCCAAAGGACCATGTTATCACCTAACATAGTGTGTGGACATTCCATTGTGGGCAGCTTGGGCACTCACTGTACCTCAGGACCAGCCTGCATCACCTCCTTTGAGTCTCAACCTTGGTTGCTCATCCATAGCTACCATTAGAGAACCTGGACTGGGTTGCTCTGCACCTCGACCCGAAACATAGAGTGGGAAGAAGAACAGATATGCCCTTCAGATTGTACAACTAGCCTGTTGTCCCTTGAATGCTTATGCACCTAAAAAACATTGGCGTAAAATCCTTTTCTGCGTTCCTGGGATGGTACTGGAAAGATTGCCCTCTTTTCACTATCTATTCACAATCACTGGCAGGGTGTCCCCTCCTTTGGAGTCTGCCCCCATTCCATCCCGCACTCTGTAGTGGTGGTTGAGAATCTACTGCACACCCTCACGTCACAATTCTTATTGCTCCAAGGGTTTATAAGGTCTACCCACGACTAATAAAAGTTTCAAACTACCTTCAACACGATGGGCTTTTGCAATCAAAATCCATAAATAGCATTGCCAAGTCATAGGTTCCATAGTGCGATTAGGTCACATTTTTCCACCTTTGAAGCAAGTCTTGGCTGTACCCTTCACTATATGAGGGAGGCGATAGTTGCCAAAAAACAGCCTTTGACCATGTGGAATTCTTCACTGCAATTGTATGGTAAATTTATGTTTTATCATTTTGTCCAGCTTTTGATTGCTGTGAGTTCCATCCCCGTGTATCTTGTGTTGCGGAGGACAGCATGGGGGCCACAGGGCCTGAACACTAACGAAGACTGCAAAGCTGGCATCGAGAAATCTTGTGACATTCCACAACAACATAATTTCCCTCTGTCCCTCAGAGAGGAAGAAGCTCTCAACCTTGGTGACTAAAGTGTAAAACCTTCTCTGCAGAACCTAAAATGACTCCCCGAGCACCGCCAGCCACACCCTGGGGCCAAGGACAGCATTTGAATTTGCCTGGGTGGATGAAAGGTCAATTTTTGAGAAACACAGGATTTGATGAACAGTTTGAGAATTACATTATTAGGCAGTTTAAAATGATATGTGTTTTGAGAATTGTTAACAGATCTCTATCTGGCTCTTCAATGTACATGTGAGTGAGTACAAAATCACAGGTTTTTGTACAGTGGATTAAAAATCACATTTCTCTCACTTAGGTTTCCTCCATTTTAAACATTGTACAAGCCCTTCTTTAGTTTTGGATATAAGGTGGCAGTAAATAGCCACCTATAGCCTGAACTATTGCTTTGGAGTACAGCTAGAAGGGAGATGGGATGTGAGGATGTACAAACAGCTTGAGGATGCTGTTTGGGTATTTAGCCACCCATTCATTGCCCATGGCCATGCTTATCCCTATTGCCATTCCCATCCACTATCTTTCCCCCGCTTCCCAAAACACATCCCCTGGGATCTCTTTGGACTCACTTTATCAAAATATAATGTAAATGCCTGCCAGTATTATTTCAAAGCAGTTGTTGGATAGTTAATGGCTTAATTACAGATATAAATGCACTATTGGTGTCATCAAAATGTTTAACCAAGTGTACCTTGATCCACTTAATCTATAAGCATTATGGGTGTCTTTGCACTTCAGTCCTGGTAAAATTAAGCATTGGCAGAGCCAACAGGTTTGGCTTATCGCAGGTATTAGACATTTGCCATGCACAGCTATCAGATGCCAAGATACTCTGACCATTTTGCAGTTGTTGCAATCTTATGGCCAGGCAGTACCATTACGAAAGCGTCCAGCAAATGCCTTTTCCATGCCCGCATGATAGCCAAACCTGTTGACTTTGACAATACTTATTTTTATCAGGACTTCATTGAAGGACATGCATTGTGCTTATAAATCGAGTGGCTGAAGGCAGACTTGGTTAAGACATGTTCATTACACAAGTAGCGTGTTTACAGTTCCAATTAAGTCATTAACTCTCAGAAGACTTCTTTGAGAAAACACTGGCAGGCACGTTGAGTGCAACGTTTGATTTTAAGGCTTGATTAAAGTGAGCTCGAAGAGTTTTGGGCGTGGAGGGACAGCAACTGGGTGGGAATGGCCATAGGGATTAGCATGGCCATGGCAGCCAGTGAGCAAATAACCAAAAAACACCTACAAGCTGTGACTCCCCCCTAATATTCCATTTCTCCCTAGCTGTTCTCTAATGCAATACATTGGCATTATAGGTGGTGCAAGTGCCACCTAATAGCCCAAACTAAAAAATGATAAATAATTAAAGTATTTCCCATACACCTCCAAACAGCCATGCTAAACATGTGCTGTATTTTGGCAGTGTTTTTGGGCTCTCTTGAGTCAATTCACAGAACAACTCAAAATACTTAGACCTTCAGCTGGGATGGTCATAAACTTCACCCAATAAAACCTTAAATCATGGTTCACACACACACAGTAGGGGGTGTATTATACAATCTGCTATCTGGCATTCCTGTGGCAACCTCATCTCATCATGCTTTGCTCCTGCAGGGAAATGGGAAACTGTAGTCAGGGCCTCTGCGGTTTTATAGCCTCTCAAACAGTTAGTGTCGCCTTAGGTACCGGGCTTTGTATTTTCTGAAACTGAGTTTAGTGCTCATCTGAAATCAATTATGTTCCTCACAGATAAAAGGTAAACACGTCAAGGTAAAGTATATCAAGAAGCACAGTGAATAAAAGATAGCAGAATGTAGGGGCAAATTGCACATTATATCTATTTTGTTTATTTGTGCATTATATGACTTGTATATTATATATTTTTATTTGTTCACGTATTATTTACTCATCTTATATAGGTCCTAAGAACCTTGCAGCCATTTTAGGTGATGCGTCTCACAAGAAAACAAACACACACTCAATGCATACAAGGATTAGAAAGTATAGGTGGTGATAGCTTTGTTTTTGTTTTTTTATCATGTGGCCGGTTTGAACCATTAGACACAACACTGGGTTGGAAAAAAGGAACAGGATAGAAATTGTCACGTTAGGAGATCAGTAGAGACCCGATGCTTTTGATTGCAACAGTTTTGCATAACGTTGGTAAGCTTACTTGTCAAGTATAATACCGTTAATCAACCATGATAAGCAAGGGAATTAGTTGTACCATCATGATTGCGTGCCTATTTTTGGATCCACAAGACTCAAAATTCTAATGTTGACTTCCCATCCAATTTGACCGCAATCAGTGTTTCTTGGTAAATTGTTATGCTGTATCTCAGTTGCATTATCTGCTAAAATTTTGAAGACTATTTACATTTGTATCAGAAAGCAGGTGTGTTGCTCATAGTTACACTATGCTAAATGGATCCAGTTACCTGGGAGCTATTTGTCATCTGCCTGTAGCAAACAGCCTGGTCACCTTAACACAGACGATACTCAGTTGTACATGAGAGTAAACAGTGCAGGACGTCATTCGTCTCCGTGATTACCTCGCCATCATACAATCCTGGACGTCAACTGCTTACCTCAAACTAAACCCATCCAAGACCGAATTTGTCCTCATATGTCCACCCTGCTAAAAAAACAACCTGTCCAGCAATGGCTCAGTGATAATGCCCTAGAAGGATTTGATCCACAACTCTTAGACTCTGCAAAATCCTCAGGCTGCAGCATTGATGGCAGCCTGTCCTTCCAGAAACACATAGCCAAGAAGGACCAAATAGCCTGGCTCAGAATTTCTAACCTTTGAAAAATCAAACCCTTAATCCCCCCGCAGGACTTCTGGACCGTAGTGCAGGCCCTTGTGATCTAGCACATCGATGGGGGAAATGCTCTCCTGAAAGGGCTCCCAGCTCCTCACTTGGCTCTTCTAAAAACAGTCCTTCATGCTGCAGCATTTCTTATTACAGGAACATAGAAATTTGACTGAATTACCCCCATCCTACACAAATTACATTGGCTTCCACTCCAAGCCAGGATACTGTTCAAGATTGCATGTATCATGTACAAAGCGGTCACGAGTAGCACATCAGCGTGCCTGATGGCTATGCTCCACATATCTGATGGCAGACACTCCTCGCACAGCAAATCAACCAAACGTCTTGAATCACAACTCGTCCGCAAAGAGAGGACCCGCAAACAGTCCTTCTCTTGTCATGCACCAACCCTCTGGAGCTAAATCCTGGTGTCGGCTTGGAATTCCCCCACAATACTCCAAATTCGCAAAACCAAAGACTAATTCCAATGGACACACATACCGACGCACAGACCTCACAGTCCTGCGCTACTGTTAAAAGATGGTGCCCAAAAGCTGGCTACCCACACTCTGTAAAGCACTCTGCTGCCCTTGAACTAGGTCGCTGTTTAAACAATAAAAATACAAATGAAAAGTACTACCAGTAGCTCTTTGTAATTCCAGCACAACTGGTGGTATACATATATAAGCTTGTGCCTTTACGCCTGTGTGGCCATTTGGGATGGCCATACACATGCATCAAAGCACATTTATGATTGAGATTCTTTTAAACTATGTAAAATCAAATGTTTATTATAATTCAGAACGCTGTGTGTGCTTTTTTTCTTTCTTTTTTTTCTTATTTAAAATGTTTGGTTTTAACACAATAACATCATATACAGATTCTACATAGCAATATAGCAATTCAACAGGGAAAGAGGAGAGAGAAACAAAAAGGAGGAAGTAAAGATTTTATTTTTTAAATCACCCCAACTTCCCACCAGTGTGGGGAACACTCTGGAACTCTTCTGAAGAAACATCATGAGTAACCCCAAATCCATCTCAAGAAGTCTCCTCTAAGTATGCTTGAGAGCACTGCTTTTCTTCCTGGATCTGCAGGGCAACTCTCTCAATATTTGAAAGGGAGAACATTTCCTGTAGCCACATAGACTTGCTTGGGAAGACAGTTCACTTTTGGAATTGACAGTTTGAGAAACCTGAAGGGGTCTCTCTAGCTAGTCCCCAGGATCTCTCATCCAGGTGGCCAGGACAAGGCCATCACTATTGGATCCAGTGCCGCGGGGTGGTCCGGTGAAGGATGATCACCTGGATGGGGGTCCTCGGGAAGTGGGAGTGGGACACCGATGGTTGAGACGCAGTATCCCCTTCCTTTGTCACCTTTTCCCCATTCTCTAATGTAGGATATTTAAACCCACTACCCGTCTCCCTCGCTCCCTTTTCTGACACAAATACTTTCGCACAACACAAAGGACAATAGACTAACACTAGAGCCATTTACCTGACATGTCCCAATACAAGGGCAGGCAAGACAGGCAATTAACCCGAATTACACACACCTGACGACCCTTTCCCTTCCCCACAGGGATAAAAGGTAGAGCCCAAGAGCACAGTATGAGCACGTCAGACAGCACAATGAAACGGCTAATCGGGCGCAGCAGTCAAGAGAAGGAGAAAGATGGCAGGAAACAAGAGGGTGGCGAGGAGAGCAGTGACCTTGCCCTTTTCGTCCCAGACCCACAGAACCTTTGTGGAAGAGAGCCTAATGCCGCACACAATATCAATATCACAAGTGTCCTGCAGCAGATGTCAACGGTACACAGGGCTATCTTACACCGATAAGCAGGAGCGAGGGAAGCTACCTCGCCCGTGCTACCGGCCTTGACTCCGATGAACAAGGAAAGCCAAGTGGTTCATCACAGCCGGTGAGTCGAAGAGGAAATGATAAGAACCAGGCTGTATTGAATGAGAAGCTCAAAGTGGCAAGTTTGAACCAACTTCAAAGAACTTTGAGACTGTTATGGGGAGACCAGCTACAGAGGGAAACTGGCACAAGTGGGTGCTACACTTAAGAGACTCTGGTCGATCGCCATCTGAATGAGACTACAATTACCAGAAGGCCATAGGAGGGCCAGCAAAATAGGTCAAAGTGGTCATACAAAGGGTCAAGCAAAATCTCAGTACAATCAAAACACTTTGATCTGCAAGCACTGTGAAAGAAAGGGAGGTAAATCCTGAAAAAATTGAATTATGTAAAAAGTAGAACTGTGAAATAGAGAGGTCAGCTCCCAAAAGAGGGGTATTCTGAGGGTGAAAAGTTGTTACCCCAAGATTGAGAAAAGTGAAAGCAAAAGCTAAGAAACGGCAAGAGTGAACCCGAAGGAGGGATGCCAGAGAAGAGGGCAATCCAGAGGTGAAGCTATCACCCACATACCACCAGTCAAGATGGGTCCAAGCCCGACCGAGGGAGATCCAGTGGTGAAGCTATCATCCAAACTTCAAGTAAGAAAAGACAGATACATTGAGGACTACAATGTGTGTAGGGTCAGCACGCAGAAGAGGGGGACCCAGGGGTGAAACCATCACCCTATTTGACCTGATCTGAACTGTGGATTGCAATTGAGAAAGGTCAGTGCTCAGAAGAGTGGGACCCAGAGGTGAATCATTATCACCCTAATGAACTTTCATTTGGTTAAAGGAACTTTTGTTTTTGTTATTTGAACACCTCAGGCTCCCTAAGGCAAGAGACTTTCAAAGGAAACGAGAATTAGCCATCAACGGTCCAGAGAACTGTCCTTAAAACTGTTGTCTCGTGCTGGAGAAGCCCGAGACTGTACTGTGCTCCAAACTCCCATCTTACACCATACGCAGAAGGTGGGGAAGGGAGACCCAAGCTACAGCATCCTGACATATTATTTGAGAACACTTCTTCTTTTTCTTGAGAACTATCCCACGCCCCTTTTTGTTTTATTTGTGAGGTATGACAATAGGTTTATTAGTATAGGCTCTTGTATTTTGACACTATGCCACAAGGACTGCCTTATTTTTCATTTGATGGTGGACACTTGCTCCCATCTTAGATTTAGGTTTAGAAGAAGAGTTTTTCCAACTTGCATACAGCATTCATTGTTCAATAAACACCCTTGAACTCTGATCACGTGTGCCTGTCTTACTTGTTGCCACCATGAGTTCCACACAGCAGTAACTCAAAATCAGGTTTTGATCATTGCCATTTAATGAGGATACGTATTTCTTTACGTTGTTGTTACTGCTCATGATCTAGAAATTACAATACTTCACTTGGAGTCATCTAGAATGTTACTCATCTAATTTTCTGTGTTTGTCTGTTTCCATATGACACTAATCCATTTCATCTGCGCTCATACGTATGGATTCATGATATACACATCTCCAGCACCAGATGGGCGGTACTTATAGCCCTCTGTCTGCAGTTTTGGAGCTGTAGTGTTGATACTTTGTTCAGGGGCAGGGACAGAAATAAAAAGTTCACAATGTGTCAATCGTTTTTTTATTCAACCTAATGGAAAAAGAGGCATTGCTTCAATATATTCTTCACGGTTGATTTGCAGTGCTCTATTTATACTATTAACATCTTGTTCTACCAGCGTACCTCTGCCTGATGACTTACACACAGGATATAAGTTTCTCTCACACTTATGAGCTGGTTATTTCTATCCCTGCCTCTGAACAGAGAAGCAACACTGTAACTCCAAAACTGCAGACAAGTGTCTATAGTGACCGACCGTCTGATGTTGGAGATGTGCACATCCTGAGTCCACAGGTGTGAGCTCAGCTGGTAAGGACTAGCGTTCAATGCAAACAACCAAACACACAAAATGAGCTGGGTGACATCCGGTCCCTGACAATATCTTAATGCATTTTTTGGTTATTTTATTATTTTATTAGCTGTCTTGTGCAACACTAACCTCCACCTTTCTGCCAATTCAAAAGGGGATGGAAGAGTGACTGGGGAGGTTAGGGAGGAGACATTGAACGGTGTATAGTTGGAAGAAGTGAGAAAATACACTTCAGGGAATACGCAGCTTTTCAGCTCTTCTTCCAGGAATCCTGCTTCAAGGTCTAGATTCATTGAGAGTTAGTCCCATATCATGGAGTCTTGCCAGTTGAAACCATTCTGTCTCATAAGGAACATAAAAATGCTGTTACTGAAGACCCATGGTAGATTTCTTGTTGACTGTTATTGACAATACACTTTGGTGAGATATTCAGGTGGGTATCAGGTAATAACGTCCCTATATATATATGGTCGTCGTACATAATGTCGCCGGGAAAAGTTTGTGGCGACATTATATAGGTGACCATATATATAGGGACAGGGGGAGAGGAGGTTGCGGGGGTGTTCCCTGCTCCCCTTGTTCCATGTAATAATGTCTCCGAAGAAAAACTGCCATTTTTGGGCGAATTTGCATGGCAACATTTTTGCGGGGACATTATCACATGGACCCATCCAGGTATGCACCGATTAAGTATTTTGTGTAAAATTCCAGATTTCCTTCCTTTGATTTCAGTTTAAGAACATTGGGGAAAGAGTGATGTGGTATGATTCATTTAGGCCCAACATTAAGTGGGATGCATTATGTGGGGTTCTGTTGAGTGGGGCTAATATCTTGGCTGAAAGATCCCTGGAAAGACCACTGTAACAACAGTCTACATGAGCTGAAATTGCTCCTGGATTCAGAGTGAACCAAAGGGTCAAAATCAGCACCGGTTAAATCTCAAATACAAGGTGGTAATGATAGAAGACTGTTTTTTGATGGCCACATTAACTTGGTTGTCAAAGGACAATTCTGTATCAAAGTTTACTCACTGACTCGAAAATGTCTATTGCAATGTGGCCAGTCCCATGAAGTGTCACAGGTTGAATGCTAGAGATGATTGCTCACCAGGTGCCTGGATCAGGACACAGCTTATTGACGAATCAAGGCAACGCAAATTCAGGTGCATCAACCATTAGGTGAATACAACCTTCTTGACTCCCAGCACCTCTTCATCTGCCTGATCATGGATCTAATCAAATTCTCTTTAGAAAGGCAAGCAGTTGCTATTGCACCCCTTCCTTGAGTTCTCTTGGCCTGTCCCTTTCAGTCACTTTCAGTTGCACCAATGCAAATGCCTGGATGCCTCTCCTACCGTGAGCACCACTGACAAACTTGCACTCAAGCTGTGGTTGCTTCAGCCCGTAACCTCTTATCATTGTACATTTTTGCATGTTCTACTTTCCTAGCACTTACCTGCCAACTAGCCACACCTGCGGTCTCCTAGAAGCGGGTACCTGCCCACTGTACCCACTTGCATGTATACTGATCTGAATTCATGAATTTGAATCATCATTTTGGTAATATGCCCCCTTTATTTTGCACCCCACCCCACCTTTCCTACCTTTTTGGCCACCACAAAATAATCTGCGTTCTACATATGGCTCCATACAAATCAACAATGAACAAACAAACAAATAAACAAATAAAGCACTGTCTATCCATGAGGATGTCTCCAATCATCCATTGAATATATGTCCAATTATTTATTCAAAATTGTATCTGGTTGCTGCCAATTTTGATGTGGTAGCCATGGTTGTGGCAATAAAGGATGCTCTTTGGTTTTGCGGTATAGATGCTGATGAGTATCAGCAACACCAAGAGATGGTTACGCTAGTGGGGAGTTAGGCTGCACCTTTGACCTGATGGTTGTGCCTGGCCTCAAAAGATTAATCATTTCAGTTCTTCGCCACTACCCCACTCTTTTCAGAGTGGCAAAAGAGAATGTTTTATGATAGTTTTAATAAAGAGATATTTAGAGGCCGAGGAGGATCAGTTACACATGTGGAACTCATCTCTAGTTGCAAGGAACTCTTCTATTATGTTCCAACGGGTGATTTTGGCACTTTAAAGAAGGAGGAAATAATTTTGAAAGGCATTTTGCACTTTAAATTTGAGAAAATGTGTGAAATTGCTAGCATTAACAAGGCGTGTGCAGTGCTACACATCATGGCAAAGTGATGCATACAGGTGTGCTGCATACAGGTGAGCACCGCATTGCCTTTGCCCCTCCTGGCTTTCATATTTTGTAAATTTGAGGCCTTAATTCTTGCAGACTTTGGGTGTGCTGCATACAGGTGAGCACTGCGTTACATGAGCCCCTCCTGGCTTTCATATTTTGTTAATTTACGGCCTTAATTCTGGCGCTTCCCAGCGCTGTTGGTTCCCTCCCACCCTCTCACCTCTGCATCTACTTCCTCGATTCTCTTCCCTCAGCTTCCCTGCCTGCCAACTTCCCCTGATTGGCAGTATTGTTGCTTATTACTGAACCTCCCTGGCAGCCCTCTGCCCGGCAGCCCCTGCGGCTAATGGCCGCAAGGCAAAGGGCGGCTCCGACTAAGGCGGCTCCATATCGTGTGTGCAGGTGTCAGCAGGGGAAGCCAGTGGGCAGCCATCAACCAGCAGCGACTAAACAAGGTAGAAGTGGCCTTGGTTAGCAATAGAGCCTGCACTTTACCCTGACAACCCTACCTCATAGCAGGTTCTCAGACTTACGTGTGTTCATAAACGTGCATTGTGAAAGTATTTAAAATTGCATTGTGAAACCTAGGCCTTTTTCCCCCCTGTTCAGGACTCTCATACTTGGATGTGTTTTCTTGGTGTGTTCAAAAATTGCATTGTGAGAGTATTTAAAATTGCCTTTGTGAAAGTATTTAAAATTGCATTGTGAAACTTAGGCCTTTTCCGAGTATACAGGACTCTAAGACTTAGGTGTGTTTTTCCCCAGTATCTGAACGCCATTGTGTAAGTAGTACCATTCTGGTGTTTACTTCTTATCAGAGCATTCATCGAGCAAACTTTCTACCATTGTCTGAGCGCCTGTTGTCTTGTCCAATTGTCCACTTTTATCTCATCTCTCCCTGTCTCGTCTGCTTGCGCCCCTCCCTGCATCCTTCCCTAGTGTTCTCCCCTCCCCCATCCGCTTTCTTCTTCTCTCCTATTCCCCTCACTGCGTCCTTCCCTAGTTATCTCCTCTCCTCACTCCCCCCTTCCTCTTCTATCCCCACCCACTCTATGGTGCTCTCTATCTCTCCTACCTTTTCTAACTGCTTCTTTATCGACTATCCTGCTCTCCTCACTAAATATGGTAGGAAGAAGTTTAAAAAGGATATCCTGGTCTCCAACCCAGGCCCCCTATCGCTGACACCTATACCAATGCCTCATCTAGGCAAACCCTCACTGACATCCTCTTTGTCGCTCCATCGCGAGACCTACAGACTCTTCATTTGGTCTCTCTGCTTTCTCCTCTCTCTTCTTCTCCCATTAATGGTGGCACCCGGTGGGAGGCCCTCCTGTCCTCCTTCCACTCCTCTAAGGTCATCATTAATGTTTACTTGAACGGTACCGTCTTGGTCCAAGCCCGCAGGCCAATCTTCTTCTCTTAGATAGATTCTTCCCGAGCCTCATCAACTTCCTTCTGTGCTGTCCCTTCTCTTCCCATCACGGCTTCCTTGCCTCCCCTGCTGTCTCCTCCTTGGCTATCTTGCCCACTCCTCCATCCTCTTCTGTCCCCCCTCGGGCCTCTTCCACACCTCTGCTGGGCATTCCTTTGATTCGTACCCCTCCCCGTAAGTCTTTCAAGGACGGCAACCTTCTCCATATTTGACACTCTTAACCCTCGCTCAGCTGTCAAACACTCCTCTGACATGTGCCGCCTCCTGGAGGAACTTGACCTCGATGTCCTCAGTCTCACTGAGACATGGTTCACGGCCAGCTCTGTCACAAGCTTTGACACTCTCCTCCCTAACGGCTACAAGATCCTCTCCGCACCCAGGTCCAACCGTACCAGAGGGGATGTAGCCCTGATCTTCCCCAAGCGGATTCCTGCCTCTGTCATTCCTATGCAGTCCTACTCCTCTTTTGAATGCCTCTTCTGCAGGCTCTCTCTCTCTCCTAGCCATTCCCTTACTGTGGCTACTATCTATAGGCCACCTGGTCAGATCTCCTCCTTCCTCTCTGAGTGGGCAGACCTCTCCTTTTCCCTCCTGGTCTCGACCACTCAACTCCGCCTTCTTGGAGACTTTAACATCCACCTGGTTGCTTCCTGTCCTTCCTCTGGACTCTTTTGCGACCTCTGCGACTCTCGCTCACTCTTTATTCTCCCCTCTGGCCCAACACACTCTGCAGGGCACACTCGGGATGTTCTGATCTCTACGGTCCTTCCCCTTTCTATCCCTCTCACCACTCCTCCCTCCTGGAGTGATCAATTTCTCCTTTTCTCCCAGCTCACTCTCTCCACCCCTCAGGCCAAGCCAACTCCAGCACTGCCACCCACCTTCTCGGTCATCTGACCCATGAAGCGCGAGTAAGTTGAGGCTTTTGCCGCCACTTTCTCACACCCCCTCCCCATTTGGCTGACTCACACCCTGACATAGCCATTTCCATACTCCACTCTGCTATATCTGATACTCTTGATGTTCTTGCCACTGTCATGAGGATTCACATGAAGCCCAAAGCAAGTGCAACTCCTGGTACGACTCAGACCTCGTCACCCTCAAACACAAGTGCAGGGTGGCTGAGAGGAAATGGTGTGCTTCTGGTACATCCTCTGACAAACTAGCCTGCCACCTGCTCCAAAGGCAATACCGTCTCTCTGTCCGAACCAAGAAGAGAGCTCACATCTAAGCCTGCATCTCTGCGGTATCTAACAACTCGGCCGAACTCTTTAAAATCTGCAAGGAACTGGCCGATTTGGCTGCAGTCTCTACCTCTCCTTTCCCTTCCCAGGCACTCTGCACGGCTGTGGCTTCTCATTTCATCTCTAAAACTCAGGACATCCTGTCCTCCCTCTCTTCCTCTCCCCCTCCTCCCTCTGCTCTCTGCTCTTCCTCTGGCCCTTCTTCGGCCACCTCTCCTCCCTCCTTCTCTGCCTTTCCCCTGTTCTCCCCAGACAAGGTTTCTAGACAAGTCCAATCTATGACAGTCTCATCGAAACAGGTTCATCCCTGTTCCTCCAAAACCATCAAGGACCACATTGACTTCCTGGCTCCTGCTCTGGCCTACTTCTGCAACCACTCCTTCGCCACTGGAATCTTCCCATCCCCCTGAAGCACTCCCTTGTGCACCCTCTTCTTATGAAACCCTCTGCCGACCCGTCCTGCCCGGCTAACTATTGCCCAATCTCCATCACTCCTTTCCTGGGCAAACTCCTGGAAAAGCTGGCCATCTCCCAGCTTAATCTTCACAGTGAATCTGTTGGTTGTCTTCATGATCTTCAGTCTGGTTTCAGAGCTGCCAGAAGCACAGAAACCATTCTCCTGAACATCTGTGAAGACCTGCTCTCCAACCTTGATTCCGACACGCCCTGTGTCCTCATCTTACTTGATCTCTCTTCTGCCTTTGACATGGTCAACCATGCCATCCTTCTCAATCATCTCCATGATAACCTGGGTATCACTGGTCAGGCCCTGGCATGGCTGACTTCTTTTCTCTCTCATCGATCCTCCCAGGTCCAACTTGGGTCCTTCCTCTCCTCTATCTCTATCTCTACCTGTGGTGTTCCCCAGGGGTCTAACCTCCCTCCCTGGCTGTTCAACCAATACCTGGCACTTCTTGCCCACTGCATTGCCGCTCTCTGCCCCAACTTCCAGTGCTATAGGGATGACACTCAGCTCATCTTCAGGCTACCTGCAGCCACCTGTTCTCGTTCACTCATCTCTGACTGTCTGTCTGCTATCCAGGACTGGTGTGCGTCCAATAATCTCTGCTTAATGTCAGTAAGACTGAGATTCTCCTCATCGGCTCACCCGCCCCCTCCTTTCCTGTCACTCTCTGGCCGGCCTCTTTTGGCCCTCTTCCTGCTTCCACCTGCGAGGCTAAAAACCTTGGGTCATCTTCGACTCCACCCTCTCCTTCTCTCCTCAGATCTCTGACGTCTCTAAGTAGCCTCACTACCAGCTGCCACTACTCAGAGGTATTCTTCATTTCCTCTCCTTCCACCAGAAGCTCGCTGTCTCCAGAGGTTTGGTACTCTCTAGGCTGGACTATTGCAACAGCCTCTTTCTAAATCTGCCTGTTTCTTCTCTTTGCCCTTTACAACTCATCCAGAACAGGACTGTGAAACTTGTCCTTGGCCTCAAGCCCAGGGATCATATCTCTCCAGAACTGAAATCTCTGCACTGGCTCCCACTGGCTGCGAGGATTAAGTTCAAAACCCTCTGCATTGTCCACAATGCCTTCTGGGGCCTAGGGCCTCAATACCTTCAACTCTCTCTTCCTAAATATCTTCCTTCTCGAGCTCTTTGCTCATCTGCCTGCAACTCCCTCAGGGTCAGTCGCTTCTCCAAGCAACAAGTTGGTGGAAGATCTCTCTCTTTGTCTGGGCTCTCCCTCCGCAACAGCCTCCCTGCCTCTCTGAAACTTGAGAACCATCTTCGGTTCCAGAAGCACCTCAAAACCTTCCTCTTTGCTTCTGCTTTCTCTCCTCCTCTCCCCTGCTGAAATCCTGGCTGAAACTAAAACTGCACTGGTTACTGGGCCACACTCTGATCTTGGGCCTAGGCTCCCCCCTGCCAGTTGCACACCTGCACTGCCTCCCTCAAGACAAACATGTTGCTGCTATCCTCCCGGAATAACTAGGTTGTCTCCATAAGGTAAGCATTTTCATTGCAAACGTGTTTGAACTGGGATAGTTTGCTCATGTGTTTGCTGTAGGTTCAATGGTTATGTGCAGAGTTTCTCTTTCACCTAAGTAAAAGCATTGTTCCAAGCTTTAGCTTTCACATTGCAGTGTTAAAATATTTCAGAGTATCTTGTTGAAAGAGATCTTGCTGGGAAATTGCTTAGCTGTTTCTTGAATCCAGATACATGTTTTCTGTTGTTTCCTTGGCTGATTCCGAAGTCGGAACGACAAGAATGCATACCAGCAGTTAGTGACTGCATTCAGAACATTCTGACGGGCAGAAAGGGGGTCAATAATAACTTGCATGTGCTAATATGGGAGAACTACTGAGGCAATGTTATCACATATCATGCATAGAACACATATTGAAAAAAAGATCATAACATTCTCGCGCAGCTTCTTGGTGAGAGTCTAAAGACAACGATAGTTGTTGAAGATGTATGGGTGTGCAGAGACGCGAAACAAAGCTTTTGAGGCACGTTCCGTTTTCAACATAAGCATCAGAAGGTGCGATTTCCCACTGTGTTGGGAGCCTGGTTATAGAACTGTAGCAAAGGATTGATGTGTTTATATCCATGGCAGGTTTCTATTTTCCAAGAGTTGTTCCTGTGCTCTAATCATGTGTTTTAATGTGTATTTATTTATTTATTTACAGCTCTTTTTACATGCTTAGCATGTCATTTTCAATCACTTCAGAGCTCAACAGTTGAGCAAGGTGGGGGAAGAATGTTAGATGCCATAAGTGGCTAAAATATTCGTAGTCAAACATCCAGACTTTTACAGGAACTGAGCAGTCAGTGTATGTCTGGTAGACCAATAAATGGCAGTTCTGGTGTGTTGACTAGAAGGTCTGATAGGCTGGTGTGTTAACGTGGTGGAATGCCATGGGACCAGACAAACATAATGTTGTAGGAACCACCCTGTCAGCGAAGGTGAGCGATCTCAGTAAAGTGGGGAACAGCCCAAGGCTTGCTTGACGAGTGAGGTTTTAAGCTTATTCCTGAACATTTGGTAGTTTGATTCACCCTTCCACACTGGCTAAAATTATCCCAAGCTTGGCACCTTGATACTTTAAAATCACTCCACAGAGTGTCAATATTAACCTTCTCAGGGTGGTATATTGGGGTACCTGTCTCTGCAGAGGGATAGGGCCTTTACCCCGGAAAGACTTGCGCATGACACATAGATCTTTGAATGTGTGCCAGTGTAATGTCTTTAAGGCAGAGGTGGCACTATCCTGTTTCCTAAGTTTAAGGCAATATTTTACTGCTTTGCTTTGAAGTTTGACAATTTGTTTTTAGGAAGGCTTTAATTGTTTCCACCAGGTGGCAATGCCACATTAAAAGAAAGATCTTCCTGAGTAGTGTGGGCTGCTGGTACATCCCTTTCATCAGCACATTATGTTGAGGGCAGACATATAGATTAGAACCGAAAATCTCTTGCAGGTTGGTTGCCTTCTGATTAGAGGTTGTTGGGACACCTGGTGTTGCCTGATGATTGGAAAGGATTTCTTAAGATAGACTCTCACTACAAGCATCTCTATACATGTAAAGGTGAGCCAAATTCTATTTTATCTAAAAGAAGTGTACTAAAAGCATGTGGAAACCATATCTTTCCTCTAGCCTGAGACAGATCTCGGTATCGTTCCCTTATGATTTAAAGATGAAGTAATGTTTCTTTAAAATCTGCTCATGTGGGTAAATGAAGACGCTATACAGTAGGTAGGGTGCAGTAAGTAGCTGTGCCTTATGATGGCTTAACATATTGATTATCTGTCGTCTCAGAATTGTCGGATGTGGCCTGCATTGAAATGTCCACGCCAGCCTTGTGATATGCCAGAAATCCAAATCGAATGCTCTAGGTGGGACAGTTGTAAGGGAGGGGAAGGCCATGTGCTTATATTGTGCCCTTTGCTGCACGTGGCTTTGTAACGAAAGTGGATGGTGGCCTTTTAGTGGGATAGTAGAGGAGGTCGATGTGGAAACCTGTGGCGTTGATAGGTTTAGGTCGCAAACATCTCTTACCTGTGTGCTGGGGTGTATGCTACTGGGTTAGGTCGGAGGGGGATATGATTGGGCATATTAGCCATAAAGGCACCTCATGGTTGAGCGAGGAGTTATGGGTGCATTGGGGTAAGGGGGTTTGTAGCAAATGGTCAGAGTAGGGGTCTGTTTTTGTTATGCCAGGCCTTGTGGGTCATTTGATGGAGAATTAAGGTGGTATCACTTTGAAAGATTTTAGTAGTGAGGAGTTAGTTGGGGAGAACGTATCCCAACAGGTTCCCCAAGATTGTGAGGGTTTTGTGCTTGAGGGGGCAGTACAGCGAACCAGCCTCCATTGAGTGTATCATTGTTTATAGTGTTATAATGTGTCATATACAAAAGAGAGGCTCAGCAGGATTAAACCAGCTTACTGTTGCTTGTAAAGCACTGTGATGAGGTCTACATGGGTGATGCACATATCTAGGGTGAAACATGTATTGTACAGTTATTCTGATGGTTTTAACTTGAATATTTGGAAGAAGCCACCAAGTTGAGAGTGTAGGCCGTTTCATGTCGCATTAGGAGAAAAATCTTAAGAGTGGGTTTGCCCCAGCACCTAGCCACAAGAGGGTGTCTGCATGTCTGATGTTTCTTTTGTTTTACCCACAGGAAGGTGATCATTCTAGACAAGCACATAGGTATGTTACTGAGTTCACATGAGATTCTGGAGCTTTGCCTGAGTTTTACAAATTTAACAGCAAAAGTGTATTGGTTATGGAGGTGTAACCACATTAGGTAAATCCACCAATTCAGGTTCATAGTTGCATTGTCTTGCATCAACTAGATCCAGTCAGTGGTAAAAGTGTAAAACGTAAAGTAGTGGAACAATGTTCCTTCTGCCCCGACCCCTTTTCTGTCCACTCCCCCATACTCACCTTCACTCCCTCCCACATTCAGTTCCGATACCTAGGTCCTTCCTAGGCTCCACTCCACCCTGCAACATGGTGTTATACAATAGTTCCAGTAACACTGAAGAAAACATGAAAGAAAAGGCTTTTACCACCCTCAGCATGCACCTTTATGCAGCCTCCCCTTCACCACCCACCATTTGCACCTCTTAATGAACATGTCCAGCTACACACACCACTCTCAATCCCTGCACACAAGGCTGAGCATACCAACATTTATTTGCAGAGTGCTGTAGCAAGGTGCTCTGTGGCTTGCAGGGAATAGGTTTTACATCCCAAGCAGACATTTGAAATAAATAACCCCAAATCCAGCACCTATGAGATAGCTCAGTGTGTTGTTACATAGGCTTTATATCGGGAGTGCACAGGTACGGGTGAAGTTTAAAACAAAAAGTAGAAAGGGAACGATGAAAGATTGCCCCGGGAGGTAAAGGAATGTCATGCCCTTTAGTTCCCGCCCACTTTGACCTCCGGTTCCAGTACCAGCATTAGTCTTGTAGGAGGAATTGAACTAGGTCAATCTATGCATTTGAGTTAATAAGGGCATTTTATAGCCTTGTCCAGTTCAACTAGTCTACCAATGGCATTCTAGAACATGCGCGTCAGGTTTTAAATACCTACTCCACAGTAATTGTTTATGCTCTGGAAAAATCACATTTCACATACAGGGCTACACTGCAAGGGACCACTTATTTAATTTCTCATCAAATGGCTGAATTAAAAAAAGGTAAAGGAGAGCATCAGTGATTGTTGTTCGCTTCACAGGTGAGTGTTGTATCCTCTAGACTTCCAATAGGTGGGCTTTAGTGAACACCTAAATGGTTATGCGCCCATGAATGGTGTACCTTTGTGCGTGTGGACAGAGAATGCAATGCAGGAATTAGGATCCCTTTAGGAAGATAAGGAGACACCTACTGGAGAAATGATAGACACCAGTTTGTTCTCTATTGGCTGAATATTGTGGAGATGTTGGAGCCTAAATGGTAATATGTGTCAATGAAATATAGTCATGATTCTTCTTCATCTATTCTATGAAATGCATTGCATAGCTTAGTCACGTCATCAAAGATATGTGCTTTCTCTTCCATAACATCTGAAATGTTGCTTACAAAAAGAGAAGGCATTGTTCTTCACAAGACACATATATGCATGCAGATTTAATTAAAAAAAGATTTAAATTATTCACGAGGTGGAATTTGATGCCTGTAGGACTGAACAACATCTTCCCGGATCCCTTACCTTCATGTTGGAAAAGATGTACTTTCCAAGTAATAAAAGTATATTGCAATGATATTCTTGGTCAAGTGACTAGGATATCTGGCTTGATATCATCTTGCCCTGTAGTGGTGCATCCCATGATCTCGATGATGACGTGGGCTATTTCCTTTGGGAGAGGAGAAGTGCTTTGGTTTCTCGTCTTCTGGTGGCGAACCATCTATAGCTCAGTTTTGGAAGTCAAAGGAGACTTCACCTATTACTATAAGGTGGCTCCAAAATTGGCAAGCTCTGGCTACAGAAAAAAAGTGGGTGAATTATCAAACCCAAATTCCTTAAGTGCCTGAAATGATGGGGACCAATAGTTGATGTTATGCAGGATAATGAGGCAGCACATTGCTCACGTGTGGGTCGAGATTGAAGTGCTGGTTCTTTGCTTTGAAATTGTACTGACCATAGACAAGCACATGGAAGGCAGGCTAAGGTACCTGAAAATTGATCCACCTGTCCATAACATCTTATCTACCTCATCCTTCAAATGCTTTAATTTTCTCCATATGATATATTTCACAGATTTTCAATTTGGATCCCTTTAAGAACTTTGGTGGACTATTATGTCTTGGACACCAATGTAACCACACCGATGAATTGTTTTGTGGACGGTTATTAATGTGAACCTTTTATTCAATACAAATACATTTAAATATACATTGTCCAGTTATGTTACATTACACATTGACACTTGGCGCACGGGCCACACAATCCGTTACCACTTTCTCCACCTCATTATCAATTTGAGGCCAAAAGATGTAGTTTACTTTCTCAAGTCAAATCACAACACTGTCCCATCTGGTATCAAAGTCCTAGTGGACTCAGTTTAATTTTTTTCATTAACAAATGTACATATCTGCACCCTGTATTTCTGCCCAAACCAGTCGGATAGACTACCTCAAATGCTTTAGGATGTTCATCTTTTTCCAGGCCACCTATCAGAATTGCTTCAGGAACAAAGGCGACTTTCATTTGTTGTCAGGGAAACCAAATATACGAGTCTTAAGACTTTCAAGAGCATTCCTTCTTGTATTCTCATGAAAAAACAGCAAACCGATATTTAATTAACTCCCACCCAGGCTATTGCTATGTTCTTCACAAAGTTCTAAAGAGGAAATATAAAAAGGTATAACTGAAAAATGTTTTCAAAGTCCTAAACCTCATTTTTAAATGTTTGCCTGGAGAAGCCCCAAGATGTCCTTTCATAACAATAGGGATGCTGAGGTGAGAAGAAGAGAAGAATATTCATCCTCATCATAATATAGACTTTATTTCACATCTTGAATCCACCAAAGTCAAACATCAACAAAAGCACAACAAATAAATCCAACATTTCATTGTAACACTAATTAGGATATGATGAAAGCTAGCAAAATGTAAGACAGAATAAGAACAATCAATTAATTGAAAACAAACATAGGTGTTATCAAAAAACAATTACAACATGTCTCACAAAGACCAGCCAATCATATATAATTAGAAAAGTCACACAGATAATTAAATTATCTAAATTATTTAACCCACTTCATGAATTTGGTTGTTCCTGCCCATGCTCTCGCAAGGTAATTGGCTACAACCCACACCACAAGTTCTCTTTCGGGTGATTTCCAAAAGCAAAGTGCCCCGATTGAAGACAAATGCATGGTAGCCATAGATAGAGATCAGCCCCTTTTTTTCTGATTCGCGAATAAGCAGGACAAATAAACAAAAGGTGAGATTTATCATCTTTTTTGGTCTGATATTGGGGAGAGCTATCAGTCAAAAACTAGATCATTTCGCCTTGCGACATGCCTATTGGAGCATCACTAGTATTGCAAAAAGAGTTTTTGCATAAAAGGTATCGATAATGATGCAGTAGCACTCACTGCTAGAGTATTGCTTGTGCACCATGCAGCTTTCGAGCAAAGTGCGGCTCTTAAAGGTCAATTACTAAGAGCCCTACTACAATATGCCTGTCCCAACTCCTATTTAGTCCCTTTCACAGCAGAACCAGGCTCGTCTGATGGAAACTGCGTGCTAATCTTACTAAGGGCAGATATGCATGCTCCGGAGCCAAGCTCTACTACCTGCTGCCCGGAGCATCACTCAATAGAATTCCTATACGCTACAAGGAAAGCATTATTATGTAAATTAAGCCATACTGTGAATGGCCTTAGGGGTACTTCATAGGCAATTCCACCAGTCCCTACCTTCAGAATAAGGGGAATACTAGATGTTCCCAAAGGTAAAGGGAGCATTTTTTCAACTAAAATAGTCTCTCCCATGGCAAGACAATTGATATTCACAGGGCCCCACCGCGTGTACCCATCCGGAGTGGCTGAGCCTGCCTGCACACTAAAAACGTTCTAGATGGAAGAGTATAGGTTCCACCATATTGCTTTAATAATAATATTATATTAATTTGAGAAATGTAAAGTCAATCATGACTGCCAATTCAGAACCATCTCACATTTTATCATCTGCAAATTCCTCGACCTGTTTTGGGTGAAGTTAGCACTGAGACCGTTGAAATTATCTGCTTGTGCTATTTTTCCAGCTGACATGCCAATATTCAAATTGAATTTCTTCCTTAAATAATAGACCATAGATGTGTTTTTACAAGTGGTCAAAGGTCCGACCTTGTTGGTAGCGCAGGGAACTGTACTCGTTTAAAAGATTGCAGAGACCCACAGGGGTACAGGAAGGTAGTACCGGGCCATCTGTACATAATGAGAGTCCAATGTTGACGCCATGCAGGATAAGTGTGTCAGCCACTAAAGAACAAACAGTAGATATAACCAAGTGGTTAATAATAAGGGAAACAATAAGTGGGCCAAGATGCAACCTGGCCAAAAAAAGATGTTTACTGCAAAGGACTTTTCGCCCCCAATCCATATCACAGAGAAGTTGTATCGTCTGTTTACATAGATTATACAGCTTAGAGTAACAGGGTCGAATATCGAACCTGTGCAGAGTGCTTGAAGGATTTCAGATTGACAAACAATAAATATAACACCTCTGATTTGAAAATAACGTATTTTGGAATAATTAAAAAAAACGAAAAGCTTGATTGATCATGCTCACAGCTTTCTTAAAACTAACCTGGACATACATAGGAATATTGTTCTCAGTATTTCAGCTCTCATGCTTTTCTAGTGGAACCTTGAAATATACCTTACCCAAGCTGTCAGCAGTGATATAGGATGAACGTTAGACACGTCACATCTATCGCCCTTTTTGAATGGTGGGGTGATTTCAGCTATAAATCAAGATGGAGGTTGTTGGCTTTTTCTATTGATCAAATTAAAAACGTTAGTTAAAAAAGGAGCCTAAAGAGCAGGCTCGATTTTACATAGGCTGATGGGAGTTTGACTGGTCCTGTGGCCCTTCGTGACTTCCGGGAATCCAGAGCATCACTGACATTGGCTATTGAAATAGGTTATTAGGCTCAGAACACGCTGCATGTGTAGATACACAGCAAGGAGCCGCAAGGTTTGTTCTACTTGTGCTACACATCTGTAAAATGTGTAAACCATGCATCTTCTGAAATCGACAAATCAAAACAAGGGCAAATAACAAAAAAGATTAAAAACAATCTTGCAAACAGCAGATTGATACTTTGGTGCAGTACCAGACTCCTGACCCCCTACATACACTATCAAACTATGAGGAACACTGGTTGAAGTTCTTTTTGATTCATCCGTTTTAATGAAAATGCATGAAGGTAATGATCAATCTCTACACGGGGGAACATGTATCTGGCTATAGACCACTATTGGATGGAGTTCTAACATGACACAGCGCAAGAGACTCCCTTTAGATGCCAAGCTGGAGAGTCACCCGGGTATCGCCTGTTCCAGGTACTAAACCCTGGCTCCAAAAAACAGGAATGCATGCATTCCAGTGATTATACCTGCAGGAATCCACATCAAGGCCTCCCCCAGGAATGTCACATGAAAGACAGGAATACCCCAAATGTGATCTTCTCTGGAACCTCCCTAAAGGGCTCACACTGTGCATACAAAGGTCTTAAAACAACTTTAGTAACTAACTCACCCTGACAAATATTCACATCCATCGTAAATATTAGATTTTCCAGTTGTACCAAAACATAATTTAGGCAGAGGAATGTAAGTCTCACTATTAAAAACAAAGAAGTGCAGTCTCGAAAGAAACGTAATTTTGAGCAACTATACATCAGGGGAATTGGTGAAAAGAGAGATAAAAGAGGCATTAATAGCAGCATCAACCACATAAAAAGCCCCCCACTATGGCGCCTTCTATCCCCCCTTACAAGAAAGAATAGACATTTATGTGAAACTCATGGGCGACCAGTGTGGTGTGGATTATCAAAACTATACTGATGATACTCAGAGAGTATTTCACCTTAAATGTCACATCCAATGCAGTGTGAGTTTTAGTCCTCCCAGCATCCATCAGATGGTAGAAAATTCAATTTACCATTGAAATATCTCTGCCAAATGATTCTATCAAGATTGCATACAAAGCAAAATCAGTTGCCATGACCCTGAATGCATCTTTTTCTATAGTCAAATAAGTAGTTTTGTTAGTTCTACAATCATCACACAATGGTCATCAGATAACTAAGAATGTTACTGTCTGAAAAACACTGCAGCAATTTAGCAAGGGCTAGCATTGGCTCTCAAAAGGATTATTGTATTAGCTTGTACCTAGGCTCTATGATACAAGAAATCCAAAAATTATGGATGCTTAAAAATTCTTCGGCTTGCACAGTCACCAAATGGGATCATATTTCTCCAGTGCTGAGGTACCTTCACTGATTTCCTGCAGTGCTATGATTGTGTTTAAACTCCTAGTGTTGATTCACAAGACCCTATATGACTCACCCGGCATATTTCAAAAAACATTTTGTCTGACACAGGTCTCAAAGATCCTTGAAATCCTATAGGACACTGAAGTTGATAATTCCTTGATTTCAGAGGACTAAGTCCCTGATTCATGGAATTTATTACGCAATAAATAGGGACTTTGCATGCCACGCCAAGTGCAAATCCCCTTTTGTCGATTCATGGAATCGACTGTGCAGCACATTTCCAGGACTTGTGTGGACTTCGCGCAGGACTGGCACGCCTTTTGCGAGCAGTTGAGCGTGTTGCGCAAAACCTCTCAGAGAGTGTGGGTTGGGCCTACGCAGAGACCTAAATAGGGAGCAGAACATGCAGAATGAGGAAGAACAAGAAATGTGGACATTCCGAGGGACAGGCTGCATAAGGCAATCGCACGCTCACAACTGCGCAGTACAAATCATATTCTTAGATCTGACCATGCAACTTCACGTCTTGGAAATGACCATGGAAAGCTCCCGATCTAACCGTCATCCGAAGGCAGGCATAGAGACACTTGCGCATGGGAATCACTGCACAGAGGTAAGATTGCATGTTGCGTTAAGGGTGCATGCACGTAGTCAGGGTTTCGATCAGACTTAGGGGTGCGCGTAAGCAGTTTACTGCATGCAGGCACAGTTTACGGGGGTTTGCACGCATATTACCTGGGAAATTACAACTTTTCCGATACATGGTGTGGGGGTGTTGGGGATAGTTCTGAGGGACCATACGCAGTGGCAATGGGGTGCTGGCTTGCTTGTGGGGGACCCCACGCCTGAGGGCTGCGCACAGGTAGGTATTACTGGACGTTTGTGCTTTGCAGGGGCCGTGTCGGCTGCGACTTGCACATAGTCTTATTTTGTGGGAACAATTCCATGAATACACAGAGCCCACAGAAAAAAGTATGCACACAGGCCCGCACAGAATCATTTTCGGCGTGCATGCTTTGCAGGATCTATGTGCACTTTTCCATGAATCGGCCCCTAAATCTTTTGGAAGGTCAAGCACTGTGTTGGGTGTGAAACTCTGGAATAAACTTCGTCAGGCTATTTGCGAAAATACCTGATCTTTTAACCTTTAGAAAAAGAGTACAAATAATGCTTTTTTAGTGCAATGTTTTCTTTCCCATTGCCCTGTCTTCACTTCTGATTTATTGTGGTGATCTGAGTGATGGAAAACCTTTGGGTCACGGTGCCTCCTAACTTCTGTACATAAGCCATACAAAATAGAAATAGAAACAAGGGGTGCCTTTGTTCATGAATTTGTGATCTTCAGGGTGGAAGAGCCATATGAAATCACAAACGGGACCTTCTTTATTACTTATTCTATCAGCAAAAGTCTAACACTATCTGTGCTAGCTTCGTCTGGGTCTGTCAGTCTCATGACCTCAACAAAGTCATTCCAAATAAGGGATAATAAGCACTTGGCACAGTAATGTAGAGGAGGCCCCAAAATCCCAAATGGACACAGAGGAATCAAACTCAGTCCAAATAAGACTCAATGATGGAGTAGACAAAGTGCATGGCAAAACCCTGCTTTATTCAAACATAAAAACAAAGCTGGAACAGCATACAAGCATTCAAGTCTTGCTGCTCTCTGCATGTTATTAAAAGAAAATTGCTTACGTACTGAAAACCCGTCATTAATGACATCACAACATATTAGTTCACAAAACGTATGGGGAATTGGCATAGGTTTGTGGGTTTGCCTATCTATGGATTATATAAGTTTTAAACAGTTAATTGGACTACCTGTATCTGATGTCTCCACCTCGGTGCACCCCCCGTAAAACTGTCCTGATTAATGAGCAATTGATTGGACTATGAGGCCCGCTGAGTGAAGAAAGTTTGAGTTTTGTTGTTTTGTTCATTTGGCGCTGTAAACATGAATATAATATATTACTTTTAAGAGTTTTTTAAGAGTTTTACATTGACTATTACAAAAGACTTGATAAAAAGCTTGACTTTTTTGTGTAAAAATGCCATTAAAAAAACATTAAAATAAACTGATGGCTCCAAATGGAACCACCTCTATATTGATCACAGTTATAATACATCATCTCTATGACAAGTGGTAGGTTGGCAAAATAATTCATGGGCAGCATGACACCAGGGACTTCATTTGGTGGTGACTTTGCTAACCAACCTTGGACACATGACAGGTTGTCAAGATGCACGCCAGACATAGAGCAGGGGCGAGAGGCCCATGGACTACTGCTCTTCTTCCAATTAAAAGTTACCATCCCTCATTCTCAGACCATGAGACTGGGCAATCCCTTTTTACTTGGCCTTGTTGTGGTGATTCAGTGTCTCTGTGATTTCAGGGAGTATTGCAGGTGCCCTATCTGTATTCGCTTTTAATGAAGGGCCAGGGTTCTCCATGTCTGGGTCATGTGCTAAGAGACTGTGTGTGAAATTGAAGTACCTTTTATTTACTGTAACTGTTTATTGAGAGGCCACCCTCAACCCGGGGAGTTCCTTCCCTCCCCAATCAAGGTGTCACACAACAAACTGTTTTATGTCAATTGTTTGTCCAGCCCTATTTTCGATTAATCTCATGCCCCTTGGATCCCTCCCCCTGGGCCACCAGTGAACCAAAAATCACCCCGGTGTGTTTTGCTAAATGAGGATTAATGAAGTTATAGTCAATCAAATAGGCTAAGGATCTACACAGTTTTGTCTGCCCACTATAAAGGGAAATGTTTTAAGGCATGCAGATTGCCCCACCTTTTGGTTTCAAATGACTCAATGCTACTTACATTGAAAACCTCTGTTTCAATTTCAGGAAAGCCGGCTGCATTTCAGTACTCTCTTTGAGGACAGGGCAGTGGTCTGGTCAAACGATTCTGAAGGATGGTCCCCAGCTCTTCACCATAGGGCAAGTCAGCTTTTATGCCTCTCCAGCAATAGACAGCTCCACCCAGATGCAATTTCGAAAATCTTCTTTGGTGTTTCCTTGCGACTATCAGTTGGTCATTTTTAGCAGCTCTTCCCTACTCTCGTAGTGCATCCACTTTATATACCAGTGATGACACCATCAAGATTTCAATATTGGCCAGTGCATTGCAAGAATTCCCACAACCAGGACTGGATAGTTACCCTTCTCTCTCCCACCAGGGCCAATCTCTCTCTAAGGATTGGTTTAGGAGTCTAGAACAGATATATGGCAACTTCAATTTGAAATCCGCCTTTTTATGTCAACATTTTGGCAAAAAGTAGGTATGTGGCAAAACTTTACTAGTTGCTGCCAAATATATATTATATATTCAACTTCAGCTAATTTTGGGGAATTCGATAAAATGACAGCCGGGTTCACACAATTTTGCAAAGGCGTATGGCAATTTTCTGACTTTTATACAAAAAGCATAATAGTTAGGAACATGCAATTTACACTCCAAATGCCTAATTTTACCCTCCACCAGTTCACCAATTCTTACATTCGGGACATGTTCAGAGCATCCAGGAAAACATTTTAGCTTGCCATTACAATTCCCTAAGTCACAGGAGGATGAATTTTATTTCAACATAATCACTTGGAATGTATCTTAAAATGACATATAAATGAATGCAGTACGACTTGTGGTTGCTGAGGAAAAGGCATAAGTTATGCTAATCATTTTAAACTAATGGGAAATCTTCATGTTATGCAAATATGATCTCCCCTTCCTCTAGACAATTTGCCATTCGCGGCCAACATGTGACCAAAGCTTCCTGGACTGTGTCTTTATTAGCCTCTTTGTTGCTTCAAATTGGTAGGCTGTAGGTTGTAAATACTTGTGATGCATCGATCACCCAATGTAGATAATGAGCTAGGCCGGCTGTGTGATGTCATGAGGCCCTGCTGACATCTGGCATCCTGTCCCATTATCTGAATTGTACCACCATTTCGATTTGAAAACCCATTTATTTTCTTATATTTTTTTTTCAAAGTTCAGCATTTCTTGATTGCAGCCCATCCCACGTTCCAGTCACACACTGGCTAGGCCCTTTTCCATTCACAGAAATGAGCCTTCAGAGACAACAGGTCTGGGGAAAGTTTGTGTTCAACAACCTTAGCAAGCCACACTGTATTGCAGTTGTAAATAGCAAGAATGCAAACGCCAGGCTTGCATAGACATTTTCATGTGACTCATCGAAGCAAATGGCCTTTTCTTTTCACTTGTTGCCGGTATTTTGCATGTGAAGCATAATATACATTACGTCTTGTCAACCAACATTAAGGCTTTTTTCTAACATTTTTAAGATAGCAGGGCAACATTGTTCTCATGGAGTGGTGCACCGTCAATGATCTCTGCCTGAATGCAAGCAAGACTCCGATCCTCCTCATCGGCTCCCCTGCACCATCCTTTCCCGCCACTCTCTGGCTGGCCTCCCTTGGCCCCCCTCCTGTTCCCACCTTTGAGGCCAAGAACCTCAGGTTTATCTTCGATTCCTCACTCTCCTTCTCTCCTCATATTTGCGATCCTCTAAAAGGTCACACTATCAACTGAACCTCCTCAGAGGTGTTTTTCATTTCCTCTCTTTCCCCCAGAAGCTCACGGTATCCAGAGCTTTGGTTCTCTCTAGGCTAGACTACTGTAATAGCGTCTTTCTAAATCTACCTGCCTCTACTCTCCGTCCTCTGCAACTCATACATAACTGGACTGTGAGACTTGTCCTTGGCCTCAAGCCCAGGGATCGTATCTCTCCAGCACTGCAATCTCTCCATTGGCTCCCAGAGGCTGCATGAATCAAGTTCAAGACCCTTTGCATTGACCACAAGGCCTTCTGGGGCCTTTCACCAAAATACCTTCAGCTTTCTCTCCAGAAGTATATTCCTACTCAAGCACTTTGCTCCTCCACCTCCAACTCCTTGAGGGTCAGTCCCTTTTAAAAGCGCCTTGAAACACTTGTGTATAGGTGCGTTATAAATATCATATCATATCATATCATAAGCAACGAGTTGGGGGAGATCTCTCTCTTTGGCTGGAACCTCCCACTGGAACAGCCTGTCTGCCTCTCTGAAACTTGAGCAGAACCATCTCGGGTTCAGAAAGCAGCTCAAGTCTCTCCTCCTTTGTTCTGCCTACTCTCTTCCACTACCTTGCTGATCTTCTGCCTGACACTGCACTGGTTACCTGGCTACCCTCTGAATCACAGGCCCAGGCCTTGTCCTTCCTTTTGCACACCCGCACTGCCTCCTGACAACCCTGTACTTGGGGCTGTATCTGCAACCCTGCAACCCCCACTTGCACTTATCTATCACTTGTTTCCTGCACTTAACCCTACACTGCCACCTGCAGACCGCACTTCCTTTTTTTGATGTTTGATCCTATGTCTTACACTTGCTCCTCCTCCTCTTCCCCTTGCGCTTCTCGCCTTACCCCTCCCCTGCACTTGCGCGATCTCAATGTCACTGGACCTAGTAAGATTGTTGTCTTGTTCCCATACCCTGCCTCAAAACACGTGTATAGGTGCGCCATGAATAAAATATCATATCATATCATGTCTTGCTTTAAAACCGTAAATGCACATTTAGTGCCCTTTTAGTGTCAGTGTTTGCAAATCCTGCTATTCATGTGAAAGGCACCTTTGAATTTCTTCTGCCACTGTGAATTACAAGGCTACTTTCCTTTTGTATTGACTATTTCACATAGCACTTCCTTCTGTTACTTGCAGAAACACCCACAGTCTAAATTAATATACCCATTTTCAGTGTGACAGTTGTTTTATGAAGGCTGGTAGGTGATTTTTCCAGTGGGCCCTTCTTTTCTGTTTGTTGGGGCCTCTGATTAAACCCCACATTACTAAGGGATTAGCTAATATGAATGTGTGTGTTGTGTTTTCTCTTGCCACTGGGGACACTCTTGGGTTATTCTTCATGGAGTCTTTTGTCTTACTGCTTAACTGCACCTGACTATCAAAAGCTGTTTGTGCCTTTTCTGAAAACTTAATTAATCTGGGAGTTTGCTGCTTGCGTCTTGGGATCCATTATCTCATGCCTTCGTTCAGCAGTCCCAATCCTCCATTTTTTCTCTCTAACCTTGGCACGTGTTGCCAGCTGCTGTCTGAGCTCTGCACGCATATTTGTTTTGGGGATTCAGCCTCTTGTGTTTCCCGAGGCCTTGAGGCTTGTGTTCATTCTGAGACATGCTGCGTCTTCTATCTTTGGGAAGATGGCTGCCCAATTATTCTCTTGCTTCCATGTTAGTTTGGTGTATTCATGTGTCGGCTCATGTTACATTCACTTTGTGCATTGGTCATGTTAATGTTCTTCATGTCTATGAATGCTAGATTAGTATTCTTCATGCCTAAATGCATATATTACCTATTGTACATGTTCTTCATGTGTAGTGCATGTTTTCATTATGTCTTATGTGTGCGCTTTTGCTATAAAACTTTAATTTGAATGCATTAATTCTCTGTAGCCTCATTGTCTCCTATCCCTGCAGTAGCAGTGAGGGATGAGTGCAAAATTATATGATATGATAGTTTATGTATATAGCACATATACCCAATGTGTTTCAATGTGACACAAATGGCTGACTTAGTTTGTAACATGTCTCGCCTTCCCGGGACTGATGCAAGGGAGAGGACCTGTACAACGAACACCCCGTCACACATCAGTCCTTCCTCAGCTGCATGGATGTTTCACTCAAAACAATCCCCTATGTGACTTTCAGTCTGGAATCTAACAAGGATGCAGCACAGTGAGCACCATTATCCAATATATCAATGACACTCCTCACATTCTGGAAACCAGGGACCTCTGCCTACTTGTTGCCTTCAATACCATTGACCATGTAACCAACCTCAATATTGAAGTCACGTTCATAGGCTTTGAGCAAGTGCTCATCCGGTACCGTCATCTTCAGCCTCTATCTGGAACCCATGGGGGACTCATTGTCAACACTGGTGCCAGATACACAAATAAACAGATGACAGGTAGCTTTAAATAAAAATCAATTTATTCAACAAAATGCATCGACGCCTGCACTGTCACTCCCTCAGCCAAGCCTAGATGTCAAGTTCATACCAAAATTTCAACCCAACAATAACTGGATTCATTATCATAGGAAACATCCCCAAGCATTTCCAAGTCCAAATTTGACTGATGTATTGAATCTCAGCGGAGTGATGGCACAACTCTCACTAGTGCAAAATTGTTTGGCTTCAGCAGTGGTTTTGAGCTTTTATTCAAAACATAAATTGCCAAGAAGACCTAAAAAGCATGGGACTTGCTCAAGCTCTTTCACAAAGTCAAGCCCTAAGTTCATGAACAGTTTTGCAAGACCTAGTCATCTTCGATATAGATGGTCCCAAAGTCCTAACCTCGTAGGTCCTACATGCCATGAATACTGCAGGATGTCTCATCACAAGATGAGAAAAATCCAACCACATTGCTCCCATAATCAAACAGCTGCTTTAGTTACCACATCAAGCATGATCAAGACAAACTTCATCACCTACAAAAGCAATCAGAACCAAAACATCACTCTGCCTGGCCGAGAAACTCACCAACACTCGAGGCCAATGCACCTCCATAAGCCACAACGTCAACAGGATTATAACAAAAAACTGCAAGGGGGGAAAACAATATGAAATATGACGTTTACTGCTAAACACAGTGTTTGTAGGAAAGGTTACTGACACAGATCAGACTGGCTGCCTCGATACTATACTTCCGGAAGGCCGTAATCTCCAAATAATATCTCAGCAATAGCTGATCTCTCCACTCCAACCTATTTCTCCCCCTCTGGACATGACCTTTTCCCCTGGTCCCGCTACCTATAGCATCTACCTCTGTTGATCCGGCACCCTACTTGTAACCCGCTGGGGGAATCACCTACACTGCACTGCTTCCCAATTAGGTTACCGCTTGATAAAAGTATCACATACTTAAAACGTTTCCGTCTGGTTTTCATGCCCCCTCACAAAGGTCTCTGCATTATATATGGGGCTGCAGTCAGGGGTGTTGCCAGGTCTGGAAAAGATCCAGGGCTATGCTAATGTCAGAACTGTTGGGACTGGGGGCTAGCTAGCCTTTTGGTTATAGCTCCTGCGATTCTATCTGGGGCTACAACCAAAAGACCAGGGGCTATAGCCACCTTAGCCCCCCCCCCCCAGGAACGCCTCTGGCTGCAGTCAACATGTTCTTTTCTGCCCTACAGTCACCATGGTGCCCTGTTGGGGAAGACAGCACCTCGGCTAAGGTGACAGAATCTTTGTTTGCCTTAAGAACCAACTGCCTAAGCAGTTGTCAGTGAGAAGGTGGTGGCGTAGAGCACTACTGAACTAGGTGCATGTTACAGGTGCCTTGTGGGGAGACGTCTAATAGGGCGGTACCACGATTGTCCACAGAGCAAGAGAGGGGCAGGAGCAGGCTTGTGAATGGTAACGACATGAGGATATTGGGCATGATTTGCAAAGTGTTATTCAATGGGATTTTCACATTGTAAAACGCTTTTGTATATCAAGCTCATTATGTTTATACACGGGTAGTCCCTGTAGAGTGTTGTCCTGTCTTTAATGCGTGTGATCTTTTATTACCTGATTTTAATTATTGCTTAAGGATGTGAAGATTGCGTTGGTTATTTATAGAGAGACCGTCCTGGTTACCTCGCAGTGCATGACTTTGAGAATCCTTTGTATGAATTGATTCCCACGCTAAATGCGTTTTTCTGCAGTGAAATTTGTATTATAGTATAGACTCATTGGGGGTCATTACGACCCAGGCGCTAATTGCGCCAACTTTACCACCATGGTGTAAACTATGTTTACACCATGGTGGATGGCGGATTTACCGCCCCATTCCAAGCTGAGTGGGGCGGTAAATCCCCATTTCCCATTTTCCCTTCCCCATTCCCATTTTTGCCCCATAGGGCATAATGGGAGTGGGGAAGGCGCTAATTACGCCACCGTAAATTACGGTGGCGTAATTAGCATCATGGCAGGTTAGCGCCATGGATTTTAACGGCTGCTAAGAGCAGCCGTTAAAATCAGAATAGACGTTAAGGGTTAACGACGGCGTTAACCCTTAACGCCTGGGTCGTAATGAGGCCCATAGTCTAGTGGTGGTCAGCCGACACGCGTTTCGAACTCGAGGGGTCTTTATCAAGGCAAAGTGTAGGTTTTTAGGATGTGGGGGTGTTGCCCCAGGTCGAGCCAGCTTGGGGTTAGGAATTTCCTTGTTGGGTCCCAGTCTTGGGTTTTGGATTCACCTGAGGCTGTCGTTGCAGTCCCGGCGGCGATACTGCAATTGGTCATTTGACAAGTGATGACTTTGTATACTTGTTTTTATGTGGGCTTCTTCTATGTTTTATTTTGTGCTGAAATTGCAGAATTGAAGAAACTGCTATCACCTTTAAGTGTGATGTAATGTGAATATATAACACATAAACAGAAGTTTCTAATTTGATGATAAAAACAAATTACAATTCAAAACAATTGCAAGAATAGCAGAAAGAAAGGCATTCCCCTCTGTACATGAAGTGTCCGAGCAGTCTCGAGTTTTTCTGAACTATACTGTTCCATATTAAAAATGTGAAGATATACTTCATTGAATGATTATTTAGACACCAGCCGATAAATATGCAAACCTATTTAAGCGGTTGCAGCTTGCATGTTAATTATTGTATACTGGTGCCCGTGTGTACAGATCTGCCATACATTAGTTCTCCTAACAAAACTATGAACTAAAGAACACGCCAAGCCTTTGGCATCCATCATTTCTATGTGCTACCAGTGTGGATGGAAAGCCCAAAATACTCTGAGATATGAATTCCGACATGCCACTTTCAAAAATAATTCTTCCATTACATTCTAAAAAGTCGGAGAGAGGCAGCCATCACATATTAGTCCGCCTCCAGCGAGGAGGCGGAGGCAGGATGTTCTTGGAAGACAGTGTGCTTTACCCTTTCATCTTCCGAGCTCCTGGGCCTATATTTCAATCAGGAAGCTGGCTCAACTTGAGGTAGCTAAGCCCAGGAATCTGTTCACTTTTACGGAGCATAACATTCCACTTCAATAGGGATCCGCCGATGGTATGGACGCTACACCAGTCACACCCCATACATAAAAGCAACGCCTGAAACATATCACCATGAACATTCAATGCAAGTCGCTTTTGTGCAACCACTGGCTGCTGAGACAATTGGGCCTCATTACCATACCGGCAATAGCCATGCCGGGAAGACAGGCACGGCTGCCGCCGGTATCATTTTTTTTCCGACGCACAGGAATGGCCAATTACTGGGTCATTGTGGCCGTGCCGGACCCGGTAATTGGTCATTCCCGGGGCACCTGTAAAAAATGCTCCCCATTCCTATTCGAGCCCCATGGGGCTCAATGGGAATGCGGAGGCCGGATGCACCGGCACCATTCAGAATGGTGCCGGTGCATCTGGCATGGTCTGCTCGCGGGTGCTGGTCTGACCCCGCCAGCTCCGACCTGGTGGGCGAAAAGGCACCCATGAGCAGACATCGTAGTTTGCCGGTACGGTAACAACTGTTCCGGCAACCTTACCGGTACTGTTGTTACTGTACCGGCAAACTTGGAATGAGGCCCCATGAGTAAAAATGGGCAAGAAAAACGTACAATCTACTAGTCGAGAAACCTCAGTCTAGAAATACTGTGTCGAATTAAGGAAAATGTGACAAAATGTCGACACTCTATAAAAACAGAGGATTCACATTCCAACCCTGCCCACGTGTCCCCTTTTCATTTGATTAAATATCTTCAAGCACTGGTTTAATTGTTCTCCAATTTATTGTTCAACGTTTTAGCTAACATTAATGCATTACTCATTTATTTCCGTGTCTATTCAGCCACACAGTATGTTTCTGGTTAGTAATCCCTTTGTCAGGCTCACAAAGACAAACAATGACAAACATACAGATACGATTGAAATGTGAATTCAATTATTTTCTTTTACTATCAAATGTATACAATAAAATAGTTAGAGAAAAAAATGAACAAATGGTGAGCAGAGAGAAATCCACCTTTCTAGGTTTGTTTTGGGTGGTCCCCCCACCAAGGTTTGACAACGAACACTAACCGTTCTAAATCATCCAACCTGCCCCGGCACCACTTTGCAACACCAACTCTAACACTCAAACAATACAGGTCAAATCAAGGAAAACGACCTCAAGACACATATGTTTCCACTTAATTCCACCTTTCTCACACAAACCCATCACTGATGCACCAACATAAATCTCCACTCTTCTTATCTCCACTCTTTTTCAGACACCACACACAACCGCATTACAGTAGCAGCCTGGAGCTTACATTTACCAGTGCCTTCAGCGAGCCCGCAAAATACCTAACACACACACAGGACCCACAGCAAAACCGGTTCAGATCCGCCTGATGCAATAATGCTGGAAACCAACCATACCCTGCTCCCTGTGTCACCTTAAACCACTGTTAATCCCTTGCAGATAGAGGAGTGCCAAGAGATAATGGAAATGGCACAGGTTATGTGGTAGAACACCCCATGACATCCATTTGGTGTTGGCACCTACATTCATGCCCCATAATTATCCCATGCAACTACGTGCTAGGAAATGCCTGGCCAGAAAATGTTTAGCATAAAGTGTGGTATTTATCCCCACTTTTCATGATCAGCAATCCGTTTTATTTACTAGCAAGATCACACATGCACCACTATTACTTTAACCAGACACCCTCCGTCCCAAGCCCCTTCACCTTTTCAATTATTGGTCTGCTTAATTCTATTCTACTCTGACTGCACCTATCCCATCACCTCTTTTTTCCTTTTTCTTTCCCCCACAGACCACGGTCTTCTTACCCTTGGTGGAGATACAATGTACCTCTATCCAGAGTGGCTTTGATGCCCTACGACAGTGGCGTTGGACGCCGCACAAAAGCTTATTAAAATAAATTCCCGTTGAACAGTCCGCATGAGGAACATGGAACAAATTTCCAATGCACTTCAGGCAGCTGAGCCTGCTTCCTGGACCTCAGGAAGGAACGCAAGACTGTACTCTACAAACACCTCATGGCACAGCGGCCATTTACCACCCACTCACTCTCTGTGCACAATAAACTTTACCCACCTTGTTCCATCGTCTGGAGTTGTATTCTGGTCATGTATACGACTCCATTGCTCGCGAGCTAGGTTTGATATATAGACCTAGCTCACACAGTTAGGACTTAGAGCTAGACATGGTAGAAGGGCAATGCTAATATATATATGAGATAAGGGGCCTGATTCACAGAACATTTTCCTATGGGATTGCACCATTATAAAACACTTCCATGAATCAGGCCCAGGGTTTTGAGTATTGCAGGAGGAAGACATTGTATGATTGTGCTCTTGGAAATTACCGCTGTGATGCACACAGTGGATCATAATACTTCATTGACTCACCTATCTGAGGTGTGTTCAGAAATTGCTTTAAGTGTTTTCTGGACAGAAGGATTCCCTTGGTTTGGCTTGTGCCTTAAACTACCAATTCTGTTGTTCTCCCATACAGTGTTTGGTACTGGATCCTTTCACAAGTGAATTTTAAAATCTGTTTGGCCTATTTGGTGTAACTGATGTCAGAGTTACTTGTGGGTTGCAACCCTATTCCAATAGCAACCAAGCTATCTAAAAAGTACATCAATTTGACAAGCTGTAAGAAAGCTTGCGACGGCATTAAGCTTGAATAGTTGGAATTAAGTCAATAAAGGATCTGATGTGAAATGACAGGACATATGGGAAAACTCTGTCCAAGTTGGTCTTCATTTAAACAAACTCTAAGAACTGGCCTAAGAACTGAAGGTTTACTGCTGGTTGTCTGACAAGCCGGCCAGGAACTATTGGCAATTTTAAAGGCTAGTCTTTTGATCAGTGCATGAAAATCTAAGGACAAGAAAATTAGTATTAGGAAAGGCAACTAACTTCATATGCCATATACAGTATAGAACTTTGTGAGTTGTGATCTGTCACAGATGCCATGCGACCAATCCTGTTTTGATGAGCCAAAGAGGAATCTTTTCATACAAGTCATTTTTTTATAGAAATGTTTTCGTGCAACCATGAGTGCAGCCATACGTTCGCCATTTGGTGTTGTGTTAATCCAAATAAGATCCCTTTATCTACACTGGAAAACCTCTGCTAATATTTGTTATGTAGGACACTGAGGAAGTATGGGAGATATTGTTCTGTGTAACTTCACACTGCCGACAGGACCACCTCCGCTCCATTTTCCTGAGCTAAGTCTTCACACCACTTTCTGACATACTTAACCATAATCTTATCCTGCTAATATGCCACCCTTTATCCACATCTTTCCAGGTTTTTAAAAGAATGATTATTATATCAATAGTAAACATGTATTGCTGTATTAATATTTGTTATAAACCAGAAAGAATATGTGTATCCAATAAGATTATAATATAGTGTACTTTAATTTCGCAGTGAGGACAACATGTCCACACACTGAAGATTCATATATTTAACAAAGCAAATACATCAATAGTTGCCCCCCACAACACGTGTTTCGACCTATCTGCTCTTTGTCAAGGCAAAACATGGGCTTCAAAATCAATTTCAATGATCGTAGACGACGACTGTTAATCTTCTAGGGAGTTTTCAGTGTGTTGTACATATGGTCTTCAAATATTCTCAATGCTGTAAAATAATTTAAGTGGTTTTATTAATAATGTCTGCTCGCTTTATTAGCAATGCCTGGGATTCCTCTGTTGTCTTCAATCTACAAACGTTTATCTTATTTCAAGTGGACAGTCAAATAAATTCAGGTGTCCTTTTGAGGATCACCCGACCATCGGCTGGCGTTCTGCATGCTTACAGCTTACAATATGCGGAACGAAGGCTGATGGCGGGGAAGGGTACGTGGGGACCGAATTCAACAAACCATAACCCTTTTGCAAAAACTTCAACCACTTTACCCTTCACCTTTAACCGATGAACAATGCATTAAGCCATACTTCATGTTCTCAAATGTCATTAATTTGCCCAATAAATTGGATGGAACAACGTCACACTTAACAAACAGAAAGGAGAAGGAAATACAAATACAACACAGGGGTTAAGACGCACAAGGGCGGGGGGGGGACAAACAAAGGAACCTAGTGAAATACAAATCACAGAGTCAGCAACATGCTTGACAGAATCAGCAACAATCAGTACAGGCCCTCGTTTGCGGCCTAATATCTGGTGGAAATTACCGCAATTTTAATGTTTCTTGGGAAATCAAAGGATTGCATCAGCAAAGAGGCTCATGGATTACAACATTTTCCAGAAACGCTTTGTGCACAAACCAACCTGTTTTCCACTCGAAACTATATTTGATTAATATGTTGCATGTTTTGAGTGGACACACTCAATTGCCTAGCAAGGCTCTCTGCAGCCTCATGTCTTACTGGGGTCCCACTCTGACTTGTCACTCAGAATTCATAAAGAAATGATTACCGTTACAGAAAGAAATAGTTTCTATTTTTAAGTCAATCTGACTTCATAAAGAAATTATTTCTGTTACGGGACTGAACCGTAACGGAAATAATTTCCTTCTGAAGTCAGAGTGACTTAAAAAAAAACGATTTATTTTTTAAATCATATGGCTCCACCCAACGCCACGTCATTGCTTGTTCATCGGACCATTGGACTAAAATAGGTGAGGAAAATGTATTTTGTGTAAATGCGTGCGCGAGCATGTAAGTGTGTGTCTGTGTACGTATATAATGTAATGTTTGCGAACGAGTGAGTGCATGATGTATTTGTGACTGCCTAGGTGTGCGTATGAGTGTATGGTGAAAGGGTGTAAATGCAAATATATGGGTGGCTGGGTGTACATGCGTGTGAGTGTATGGGAATGGTGTGTGAATGTGCTTGTGCTTGTGTTCAATTCTTGGATTACTTACTGGTAATCTTCATTACTCCTAACCCTATTCCTCCTCGTCCCAGTACTTGCCTGTGTGTAACGCTCACCTGACTCCCACGGAGGCGCTGGTCTGGTCTGGGTTGCTGTGGCCTCTTCGAGCGTGATGCGCAGAACTCGGAACACCAACTGAGCAGGACCCTCAAATCTTGCTTGTCTGGCCCGTAGGAATATCCTTCTGCAGATGAGAAAGGGGATTAACAGTCTGCAGGATAGTGTGCTTGCTCCCCCCTTCCCCCCTTCGTTCTTCTCTAACTTCCTCCGAAATCCCCGGTTGAAGCTCACCCTATGGTTTGAAAGGATGAACTCTCCATCCTGCTTCTGGTGCAGGGGCGCGTGTTTGTCCAGTTACTTCACTGGTTTTCAGAATGGCGCTGGCAAAATCCACTTGACTATTCCGAGCGGAAGTTCAAGTGTTGAGCCTCCTTTTCTGTTGCCTTCCTAACCTGTGATCTGTCCTTTATTTCAGGTGCAGAATGAAGGCGATGCGTTGAGGGATTGACTTGCCGATGGTAAACTCAGGTGAGTTAGCGATGGGGGCGATCCCTCTTAATGTCTTTATATTCCTCCAGTAATGTCTTTTGTCCTTTCCCCATAGGGGCCGGGGTGCGGTACCTGCTAACGAAGCGGCGCCGACCCGAAATGTGGAATGATCCACCAACAGAAGACCGGTAAGTGTTATGGCGGAAAATTAGGCTTTCCTCATATGTTCCTTCTGCTCACCTTTTGTCTCTTCTTCTCTCCCCTAGGCGCAGAGATGTGGCGACCGGTGCAGACAGTTGCGGTCGAGCCAGAAGAACTCTCGAGGGCTGGTGAGTGAAGCGCGGCGCTGCAGCGAGCAACGCAGTGCTTTTAAATGAAAGTCTTTTCTCAGGAACGCTGGCGTGAAGGTTCCGGATGCAGGTAAGAAGTTTGATAAAATTCTTGGTTTTCACCTTTCTCTTCTCTTCTTTCCTTACAGGTTTTCCAGGATCGAGGCGGGCGTGGTTGGAGACCAGATGCAGGAGCAGACACGGTGAGCGTTCACCTGCTTGGATGCAGAACAACGCGAAGCGTGAGCTGTTGTCTGGGCGTGGCTTAAATAGCCCCCAAAGTAGTTCCAGGTAAGTATCCTTCCCTGGCCACGCCCGAGTGGCAAAATAGTCCCAATGAAAAAATAGTCCCTTTCAGGTCTCAGGGAGGCCTGAATCTTGCAGCATGGTCTGCATCAGGTAAGTGCACAAAACACCTTCCTTTATGAGCCTGGTGCCTATGGCGCCAGGACTGATGTCCAACATGAGCCTGGCGCCAAAGGCGCCAGGACAGAGTCCAAAGAGCCACTATAAGGGGCTGCTGGGCTTTTACCCGGGCGCATGATGCCTGCTCCTGGGGGTGTTGGGCCTGGCCTGGTGCTCCGGGGGTAGGCAACATGACAGCACTCCCCCCCAAGGCCCCTCCCAAGGTTGTTTCCTCTGGAGGTTTCGGTTTGTTTGGGAAATTCCGATGGAACCTTTTTACCAGTCGAGGTGCATGTACGTGGTCGCTGGGTTCCCAAGACCTTTCCTGAGGCCCGTACCCTTTCCAATCAATTAGATAGAAAAGTTTTCATTTTGAGATCTTAGAATCCAAAATGTTCTTCACCTCAAATTCAGGCTCCCCATCTATCTGGATTGGTTCTGGTGGCTTTATTAATCTGGTTCCTGGTTGCACTGGTTTCAAAAGTGACACATGAAAAACGGGGTGAATCCGCATGTTAGCTGGTAGATCGAGCTTGACTGCCAGTGGGTTAATTATAGCTTTGATCGAGTAAGGGCCCAAATACCTTGGATTAAAAGTTCGAGGTCCCTTGAGCAATAAGTGTTTTGTTGCCAACCATACTTGATCCCCTATTTGGTATGGAGGCCCCTCACTCCGATGCAGATCCGCATTCTTTTTGTATTTCCCTTTCGCTTGTTGCAAATGGTCCACTGCGGGCATTTCAAGGCTCAGAGGTGAGTCCAGGTCTGAAGTACGAGGGTGATGTCCATATAGGGTGTAAAAGGGGCTTTGTCCAGTTCCAGAGTGTACAGAGTTATTGTATGCATATTCGGCCACCCATAAAATATCCTTCCAATTACCCTCCGATTGGTGCAACATACATCGTAAGTATTGTTCAAGGGTCTGGTTCGTTCTCTCCATCTGACCATCGGTCTGTGGGTGGTGGCTGGTTGAGAGTCTTACATCGATTTGTGCCAGTTGACAACACTTCCTCCAAAAATGAGAAATAAACTGGCTTCCCCGGTCGGAGACTAGTATGGACGGGAATCCATGCAAATGGATGATATTTTCGAGGAATTCCTTGGCTAGGACAGAAGCTGAAGGTAATCCTTTCAACGGAATAAAATGGGCCATCTTGGAAAATAAATCCACCACAACCAGAATAGTATTGTATCCATTACAAGGGGGCAGGTCCGTGATAAAATCTAGTGACAAGGTGTGCCAAGGTGGCTGGTGGAATGTCTAAAGGCTGAAGAAGACCGGCGGGTTTTGTCTTTTGGCCTTTGTTTTGGGCGCAAACTCCACAGGACATCACGAAACATTTAATATCCTTTCGCCAGGAAGGCCACCAGAATTGTCGTTTAATTTTTTCCTCAGTTTTGGCAATGCCAGGATGTCCTTCCATCAGGGTATCATGATGACGGGAAATAACCAGTTCTTGCAATTCCTTTTCTGGCAGAAATAAGCGTCCTTGGAAGTAAGGTAGGCCATTGTTGACCGAAAAGTAAGACCCCCTTTGGATCCAATCCTGCAAGGCTGTAGAGTCCAGGAGTTGTTTTACCCGTGCTTTAATGTCTTCAATGGTTTGCCAAGAGGTTATCCCCAAAATTCTTTGTTCGGGAATTATCGGCACAGGTTCTGAGTTTGTGTCTATTTCTCCCATTCCTATTCGAGATGGCGCGTCCGCTTTGCCATTCTTACAGCCGGGGCGGTAAGTGACTACAAAATCGAACTCAGCAAAGAACAAAGCCCATCGGAGCTGACGTGACGATTGAGCCTTGGCAGTTTTTAAATATTGTACGTTTCGGTGATGGTATGCCTGGCGCCAAGAAGATAATGCCGCCAAGCCTTAAAGGCGGACTTAATGGGTAATAATTCCTTGTCGGTGATTGCATAATTTACCTCAGGCGGCGAGAACTTTCTGGACCAAAATGCTACGGGGTGCAGTTGGTTGGTTTCAGGGTCTCTCTGAGACAGGACAGCTCCCATGGCTAAGCTGGACGCGTCGGTTTTGACTATATATGGGAGATTGGGAAGCGGGTGCTTCAAAATAGGTGCGGACGTGAATTTAGTTTTCAATTCCTGAAAGGCCTGTTCAGCTTCCTCGGTCCATTCGAAGCGTTTATTTTTCCGCAAGAGTGCAGTGATGGGTTGTACCACACGTGAAAATTCCGGGATAAATCTGCGATAAAAATTGGCAAACCCAAACATGCTTTGGACACCTTTCACCGAACTAGGTGATGGCCATTTGAGGATGGCATCCACTTTTTCGTGAGTCCATTCGGACCACTTTAGGTGTCAGGATGAATCCAAGAAACTCAACCTCGGTGGTATGGAAAACGCACTTTTCCAGCTTTGCAAACAGTTTGTGCAGGCGCAAGTTCTCAAGGACGGCCCTGACATACTTTCTGTGATCAGATTCCCGAAGAGGAGTACACAAGAATGTCATCGATATAAACGACAACACAACCGTCGATGAGTTCCCGAAGGACATCGTTCATGAAGAATTGGAAGGCAGCAGGCGCGTTGCACAACCCGAAAGGCATCACCTGGTATTCGAATAATCCATATTTTGTACGGAAGGCCGTTTTCCATTCGTCGCCTTCTTTTACTCGCACCAGATGATAAGCCCCCCGGAGATCTAACTTGGTGTATACGCAAGCGTCCTTCACCTGGTCAAGGAGTTCAGGGATCAGAGGCAGAGGGTAACGGTTTTTAACAGTTATCTGGTTCAATGCGCGGTAGTCGATACAAGTTCTAAGGTCGCCTTCTTTTTTGGGCACGAAGAACAAAGCCGAGGATGCCGGAGACTTTGACGGGCGAATGAAACCATTGGCTAGGTATTGATCTAAATATTGTCTCAAATGCAGATTCTCAGGTTCAGTAAGGGCATAAATCCTGCTACAAGGGGGTTGTGCACCGGGCACCAGATCGATTTGGCAATCGTACGATCTGTGGGGAGGTAACATGTTGGCCTGTTCCTTTTGGAAGACGTCCTGAAAGTCTTGGTATTCCGGAGGTAGTTGCATGGAGGCAGAGGTTACAGACGCTAGACTAATCTTCAGATTTTCTGGGTAGCAGGTTTGTACACAATCCGGGAAGGTTATTCTCTTCGCTCGCCAATCAATTCGAGGATTATGTGTCTCTAACCAAGGGATTCCGAGAATAACCTGAAACTGTGGAGCCTTGATTACATCAAACACAACTGCCTTCCGATGGCCGTCCGGACCTATAAGTGTCACCTCAGCAGTGGAATGTGTTACCGGTCCAGAGGCAATTTCGGTTCCATCGACTGTGGTGATGACATCTTTGCTGGTTTTAGGACGCAGAGGGAGGTTAATCCTAGAGACCAATTCACGATCCACATAATTTCCTATAGCCCCACTATCGATGTATGCCTTTATTGCATGCAACCGCTTAGGCTGTTCCGGATCTATGAGGACCATTGGCACAATGAAATGCGAGGTCTGAGAGTTAGTTTTCAAGCTCGGCAAGCGGATCCCTTCGCTTGTCGGGCGTGGTCGTTTCCCGAAACAGAGTCTTCATGGTTTTTGTCAGCGGCTCCTACCACCTTCTTGGGCGGTTTTGCCGGGCAATCTCGTAGAAAGTGTCCAGAGGACCCACAATAAACACATAATCGCATCTGCCGTCTTCTTTCACATTCTTTTTGAGTTACAGGTCCTTTAACCCCTCCGATTTGCATAGGCTCAGAGACATCAGCACCCTTGGGGTTAGCGTGGGTCTTGACCAATACCCGGGTCTCAAACTTGGACCGATCTGCTATACTGTTTTGAAGTCTGTGATCCAATTGGTTCACTAAGTCTATATATTCTGTGCATTCTTGGGGCGGATTTACAACTTGGGCCAGGACATCTTTAAGTTCTCCGCGTAGACCTCGATAAAATAACGTGATTCTGTTATCCTCTGGCCACCCAGTTTCCACAATTAGTCTATTAAAGGTTGCAATGTAGGATAGGAGGTCGTGATTGCCCTGTCACAGGGATAGGAGTTCGTCATCTAGAGCCTGCCCCTGAGAGTGTTGAGCAAATAACCTTTCCATGCTTGCTTGAAATCCTTGAAAATCACAGAGAATCGGGTCATCTTGAGTAACCAGTGGAACTGACCAATCGGCAGCACAGCCGCTGAGATATGACAATACAAAGGCTACCTTGGTCTCGTCATTAGGGAAGGCCCCAGGTCTGCATAGAAAGTGCAAACGACACTGATTCATGAATACGGCGAATCGTTTGGGGTCCCAAGCAAAGCGTTCGGGTGGGGCCAGCGGCATGTTTCCAGGTAGATTAATCTGCACAGGGCTACTGGGAACCACAGGAGCGGGGTTCCCACCGGAACCGGGTAGAGGAGTGTGTCCAGCTTGACCTTGCAAAAACTGTCTAGCCAGGTCATCAGTTCTTTCCTTTGATACAATCACTTCCCTCCTGAGAGCATTAGTCTCTTGACGAGCAGCGTGTACTTCGGCCCGTAATTCCCCCAGTAGTTGGGCCAACTGATCAGTCTCAGAAGTTTCCATAGCACCAGGGTGGGAATTTGTAGGAAGGCTTTGCGTTCTGTAACGCTCACCTGACTCCCACGGAGGCGCTGGTCTGGTCTGGGTTGCTGTGGCCTCTTTGAGCGTGATGCGCAGAACTCGGAACACCGACTGAACAGGACCCTCAAATCTTGCTTGTCTGGCCTGTAGGAATATCCTTCTGCAGATGAGAAAGGGGATTAACAGTCTGCAGAATAGTGTGCTTGCTCCCCCTTCCCCCCCTTCGTTCTTCTCTAACTTCCTCCGAAATCCCCGGTTGAAGCTCACCTTATGGTTTGAAAGGATGAACTCTCCATCCTGCTTCTGATGCAGGGGTGCGTGTTTGTCCAGTTACTTCACTGGTTTTCAGAATGGCGCTGGCAAAATCCACTTGACTCTTCCGAGCGGAACGCCGTCAGTATGAAGATTACAAAAGTTCAAGTGTTGAGCCTCCTTTTCTGTTGCCTTCCTAACGTGTGATCTGTCCTTTATTTCAGGTGCAGAATGAAGGCGATTCGTTGAGGGATTGACTTGCCGATGGTAAACTCAGGTGAGTTAGCGATGGGGGCGATCCCTCTTAATGTCTTTATATTCCTCCAGTAATGTCTTTTGTCCTTTCCCCATAGGGGCCGGGGTGCGGTACCTGCCAACGAAGCGGCGCCGACCCGAAATGAGGAATGATCCACCAACAGAAGACCGGTAAGTGTTATGGCGGAAAATTAGGCTTTCCTCATATGTTCCTTCTGCTCACCTTTTGTCTCTTCTTCTCTCACCTAGGCGCAGAGATGTGGCGACCGGTGCAGACAGTCGCGGTGGAGCCAGAAGAACTCCCGAGGACTGGTGAGAGAAGCGCGGCGCTGCAGCGAGCAACGCAGTGCTTTTAAATGAAAGTCTTTTCTCAGGAACGCTGGCGTGAAGGTTCCGGATGCAGGTAAGAAGTTTGATAAAATTCTTGGTTTTCACCTTTCTCTTCTCTTCTTTCCTTACAGGTTTTCCAGGATCGAGGCGGGCGTGGCTGGAGACCAGATGCAGGAGCAGACACGGTGAGCGTTCAGCTGCTTCGATGCAGAACAACGCGAAGCGTGAGCTACTGTCTGGGCGTGGCTTAAATAGCCCCCAAAGTAGTTCCAGGTAAGTATCATTCCCTGGCCACGCCCGAGTGGCAAAATAGTCCCAATGAAAAAATAGTCCCTTTCAGGTCTCAGGGAGGCCTGAATCTTGCAGCATGGTCTGCATCAGGAAGTGCACAAACACCTTCCTTTATGAGCCTGGCGCCTATGGCGAAAGGACTGATGTCCAACATGAGCCTGGCGCCAAAGACGCCAGGACAGAGCCCAAAGAGCCCCTATAAAGGGCCGCTGGGCTTTTACCCAGGGACATGATGCCTGCTCCCGGGGGTGCTGGGCGTGGCCTGGTGCTCCGGGGGTAGGCATCATGACACTGTGAGGCAACTTGCCTCATACACAAGTACTGGGACAAGGTAGAGGGACATGCAGGTAATGTCTGGCTTAGTTAGCTGTAATATCCATAACTCCTAGTACCACTCCTCCTCGTCCCAGTACTTTTTAAAAAATGTATTTATCTGCATGTTTAAAGCGCTCACTCAGCTTGGGGGAATCGAGGTGCTGTTACAGGAATTTGTCTCTTAGTTGTGTATTTTTAACATGCATAATACCAGGAGGTGTCAAAGCGCAGACTAGGGGATTGAAGCTTTGTTGCTTCGTGTCATCTTGTTTCCAAGGCGAGCATGTTGCCGCTGAGCTATCCTCCCAGGACTTACGTATGAGGCAAGTTGTCTCATATGTAAATATGTAAGTAGTGCGTCAAGGAGGAGGGACGTGGAGGTAATTCTGGGCTAAGGAGCTGATTTCAAGGATTGGGTGGTGGAGGGGACAGTGGACGTGTAGGGGTGGAGGTTGTGAGCTAAATAGTAATGAGGTGATATTAACTTAGTCAGCGGGCCATCCCTGTCGGTAACGGCCCACCACCCCAAGTAAAGTGCTGAATGAGTGCTCCTTAATGCAGGCGGCTGTGCCGTTACCGACGGGGTCGGCCTGCCGCCTCGTTTACATGTAGCTTCTTACACTGGTGCTAATAAAAAAAATGTAATTTAAAAAATAAGTGTACCTTATCAGACTGTGGCGCAACCCGTGATTTGTTGCTGAGTTTGCGGTAATGGGGGGGGGCCTGAGCATGGCTCGCAGGGGGGGCCTCATTGTGTGCTACGCCAATGGACACATGACAGACCTTGATGCATCATGGACGTAGGATGACGAGAGTAGTTTCAGACCATTGACATCCCTTCTTCTCCTCCACATATCTCTCTCATACACACACACACACACACACACACCTCCCCCTTCAATTGAAACATACGTGAACTGCTCTGTTTGGCATTGGGAACCAGCGTGTTGGCTTTCCTATATGCCATTACCACAGCACCTAGGAGTCAAGTGCTGGAAAGTGCAGCACATTATCCCAGCAGTTGGCAATCCATTCTGTGCAGCTATTAATGCCCAGAGTCAGTTATGCTAGCAGATCTGCCATCAGTTCAAGTGTGTTTATCATTCGTCTACAGCTCTCAATTGGATTAACTTCAACAATTGCATAAAAATGGTTTCCATGGATGCAAACAGAAACCTCTTGGCTGTGCACACTTCGGATGTGTGGGTGGAGACAGGTTTACTATGAAGTACCTCAGCATTTCTGGCTCTCGCAGAACGTGAAGTCACCCTTGCGTTCAAGGGCGGGAACTGTGTCTGGGGAATTAAAATGGGCAATGCAATATGCCCCCACCCCGAAAACCAAAGCTGGGGAATTCGGGTGCCCAGCATGGCAATGCTGCTCATTCAAACCCTCCAATGCTTTTTACATTGCCGTTCCCAGACCAGGTTATTGCTTTTAGGGAATGCATAAATATATCACTGCTGTGTATGTGCGATTCTGTATAAAATATTAATGTAGTCAACGTGAGGGATTTGTAAAAAATATTCATCTCTGTGATGCAAAGTCTGAGGGTTCATCTCAGCGAGACGGGAAATGTAATTTAAAACACATTTGATAAGTCACGAATGACACGTGGTGAAGAATGCAAGTGTTTGCTAGGATAGGCGCTCCATTACCCTGGGCTCTATCTTTCGTGTATGATATGAGTCATTATCTCAGCAGCGAGTGCTTTTCTGCTGCTCTGCATGTAAACCCTACCGCCATTTTGTGACTCTTTTGAATATCTCTGCCATTGCTTTGTTGCAGACGCAACCCTCCCACCATTTTGTGACTCTTTTGATTATCTCTGCCATTGCTTTGTTGCAGACGCAACCCTCGCACCATTTTGTGACTCTTTTGATTATCTCTGCCATTGCTTTGTTGCAGGCGCAAATGAGAATATTTAAGAAACCCAATACAGTCACGCAGTGAGTGATCCCTCATGTTCAATGAAATAAGGCAGTGCTATGGATATGTGTGTGTCTCATGAAGAGCCCGCGTATCTCTTCTATGTTCCTTTGTTCATTAAGCTATGCAAACCGTTTTTCCTAAAAATAACAATTTAAAAGTAAAGGCAATATAGTTATTGCAGTGCTGGGATGAGCTAAGCCATTTCAATAGGGCTCTGGTCTCCATAGGGATAGGTTCCCACCTGTCTCTGCTCATGCTTGGTAGGGGTGCCAACCTGTGGCATTCCGGATGTTTTGGACTAAGACTCCCATATCATAACACCACACCATTGGCTATGCTGGCTGTGGGGTGTTGTAGCACAAACCATCTGCAGATCCAATGTTCCCGGACCGTGTCTTAGAATATTCACTCTTCACGTTGGTGATTCACTCTCCGAGACAACCACATTCCCCCTTAAAGTGAAATGGCAACACGCTCTATGAAAACCTGACCACCTTGCCAAAAACAATGTGCCTTTTTAGGTTTGGGACCGTATTGTTGGATGAGTGGCATCAACCTCACTTGTAATTCCACAGGCTGAGTGGAACGGATCAGCTCGTTAGTGCGCAAGAATATTGCAATAGCATAGCTACATAGAAATAGAAGGAGGACTGGACCTCGAGGAACCTTTATGGTGTCCATTTCACTGCTTGCTGCAACATCCCAAATGCAACTGCCATTACCTTTTCTCTGCTCAAGGTCCTTAAACGCTGCCATTTACTCCTGTCACTTTTGCTGGAAGTTGGCTTTATGTCATTTCCTACTTTTCTGATGTACAAATCATCCTTAATTTACTTGCATGCCTCACCCTGCGAAGTTCGGGCAACATGGACTTTTATCAATGTATGTGCCTGTGTGAAGTGAGGTCGAATAAGGAGGGTGTGGTGTTCTGAGTCATTTTGCTAAAACACAGACATCAAGGTGTGGATGAGCAACTTCTTCAATCAGTTTCCAAGCATAACATCCAGTTTCTAGAGTCATTATTCATCAGATGGTAACGTCCAGATCTCATAGACAAGCACCGGCATCCCCTCTCTCAGGCTACATCTCTCAACTCCCTCAAGCGAACACCAGTCACACATAAACATTCTAACCAGTAAAATTCCATTGTCAATCATGACAGTCACTCCAGATTCCATTAGGATGCAGGATAAGACCAGATCCTTACAGAGGGCTTCAAGAGCTGTAAAGCCTGTATTGCCCAGTAGCTCTGTGGGTAGTAATGGTATTAGCACCCTGACGCTAGACTGGGTGCTAATAGTAATATGGATTTGGATGAGAAAAAGCTCTAAAGAAACATGCAGGGCTGCTAAACAACGGGTGTTGAGCGCTGTTATACTTAAGTCCTTCTTCAATGTCTTCTCACACAAGAGACTTGTGTGAAGGAGGTGGATAACGTCCGGTGGCTCGGCGCTGGGAGGAGGCCAGCCAGGGCAAGCCATGTGGTAGACTCCTTTGTGCAGGACTACGTGGGTAGACACATTTAAAAAGGAGCAGGGGGAGGTGCGTGGTCAGTTAGTGGGGACATGTGAGTATGCTGTTGAGACGTGGATTCCTGAGAGCCCTGCGTCCTGATTAGCTCCCTGGATTCCAACATTCCACCAAGGGTGCTAGTTGGCATTGCTTTTGAGGTTTTGCACATGTGTTCCAGGTGATATTTTAATAAGCGGAATGGCATCTCTCCTCTCCCAACTTTGAAAGATGACAGTGAACGAGAAAATGTGGGTAAATTAGTAGGCCTTCAATCTAAAGAGCATCATGGCTCTGTTAGGATCAAAGAAATCTCCTGTGGGTTGGTGGGCTGGCTGAGTTATCCCCTGTATGAGTGTGCACATCTAGAGGAGATATGCGTGTTCTTACCTGGAAGCTCTTCCGGTGATATTGATGACCTCTGTCACTGCTGTGGCCTGCTATACTGTATGGACCCTGGTCCTTTAAGGAAATCTATTCACCCCTTGCCCACCAGAAGACTCTGTGTGGAGCTCTTCTGCAACTTCATCCCACATTGCATAGCTGGGATCTCCAAACTTAATTGCTGGAACATCCTTGAAGCGTGGCTGTCATTTCTGGACATCTGAGGTGGGAACCCCTGCTGCCGTGCTGCCGTCCTGGATTCCTTGCTGTGCTCCACCTGACACTGCTTATCTTGGGACCTCCTTTTGGTTGTACCTCATTGAGGGACACTGTGATGTTGCATGGCTGTCCATGGGACTAACCCAGAGACACCTGTGACCGCTCCTGAGTGCCCTTCCCCAGCTCCATTGCTGCTGATGCTGCTGTGCCTACCATGGGCCATCTGTATAGGTCACATCGACTTTGTGAATCCATCATCCTTGCTCTGATAACCCTAGGGTTCCTCGCCTACTTACTGGAGACCTCATCCACCTCTAGCCAGACCCAAACCCAAAGGTAAAACTTAGTAATGCATCTACAATCAATGGCCATTTCTGCCACAGACAACTCCTTGAGGAGGTGCCCCATGTCCTGCACCCAAATGTTTACGTTTATGTACAATGTTATAAAGTGCACGTTATCACCAAGCAGCATCATAGTGCCATAGCCAGAACCGGAAAAGAACCAGCCAGTGGGCCTTATGCGGTTATGTGCTCTGGATAAATAGCCATGTTTTGAGATTTTTCCTGAACTACAACAGACCTTGCTCTTGTCCAAGTACATTTGGTAAGGAACGCCAGTCCTTTGCTGATAGGTATGAAAAAGATCTACCGCCACCTCTTGGTCAAGGTGGTCACTGCAAATTTTAAATTTTGAATCCGATAATGTTGATTTTATTTGTTCTCGTTTCGCCCAACATTATGCAGGGGGATACCTCTGCAACCTCCCCATGCCCCCCCCCCTATATTATATATCACCCTAGCCCCCCCCACATATAATTGTGGTGAAATCTGTAAAAGAAACACTGACATTTTAGGATTCAGCATTTTCGGGACCTCTGTGCTTAAATTACCCCAATATATTTATGCTGGCCCGAATCAGGAATCTATATGCTGCCTTTTTGGCTGGTACAATGTAATACACTGAGTTAGACCATTGGGATTGGCTCTTATACAGTCTTATGTACCAAACACACATCTTTAAAGCAATTTCTTATTATTTGGAGCAAATGTAAGGGAGCATGGTCCGGGGTTTTATGATCATATTTTCTGACTTTTAGTAACATTCTAGGGGCGGCATTTTGCAAGCATTGTAATCAGGGAGAACAGTTTATCGGCCAATCCTAGGGAGATGTTGTTCGTAAAACCAAGTCATAAGGAACGTGTTTGCTGTCAGGAGTTTGTTATCATAAGCCAAAAAAGGAAGCAGGTGTTTACATTTCTTGGATTGAAAAAGCAGGACTTAACTGTTTGTGAGACTTGAGGTTCCAAGGATAGAATTTCATCAAGAAGAACACCTAGATTTCTAACTAAAGGTGGCAAAGCAGGGAAGGTGCTGGATGATGAATGAGAAAATGGAGAACTCCAAGGATGTATTGTTCCGTTACTTCCTAGCACATTGCTTTTCTCTGGGTTGATTTTTAAAACGTTTTTGATCCCCCGGATTTTATTGAGCTCAAGCTGTTTTTAGTCGCTAAGAACTGCTTGCTCTATTCCCACAAAGACTAGCCACAATCTGGGTATCGTCAGCATCATTTCTAAACGGGAGATTCAGTCACTGGTCCCATCGTTCATGGTACCCTCTCTCTGGTTGCAGGGCATTTTTTGTCACACACTGGACTATGTCTGTGTTATGTGTGTCTCTACATTACAAGAACTGCGGCCATCCATCGCTGGTGCTACGATCCTGCAAACATGGCCAGGAGTTCTTCTGTGGGTGCAAGTGAATGGCATCCAGCAAGACGGGAAAGTGCTGACGTTTTTGGATGTCTTTCAGCAGGCTTGAGTTTGTCCAATTCCCAGTGAAAATGTGCCGTTATAAGGAAGGCGTCTTCCCCTCATTCTTTGATTCATCTGTGGACTTTGAAGATAGAAGGCATACAAGGCAGAGCAGAGCTCTGTCCCCAAACCATGCCAAGGAACTCTGGAGTGGGAGTGCAGAACAAAAGGACTAACTTTGTTATGGAGCTCCTGTTTGGTACTCTCTGAAACCAGAACCCGTGAACATCTGGAATCCTGTTCGTACAGCTTCGAACTGCATTCAAACTGCGCGTTAGATGCCCTTCAAGCTGACACAAGACTTGCCACTTTTAACACTTCATGAGTTTGAACTGTTCACCTGGAACATTGAACTGACTCAAAACCGCTAAACACCAGTGGCACTCATCAACACCTCGACTAGGACAATGGCAGGCCACTGCGAAGACTCTGACTCGCTGCATCTTTGAGCACTGCATCAAACGAAATTTATCTCAACACAACTCCAACAATGACTCAAACTGGAAGCCATTGTGTCACATTCCGACTCAATTGAGTGGTAACATCCTCTGAAACTGACTCAACCGCTAATCTGAACTTGTTGGACCCTTCAAACGCCATCACCTTGATGGACGACAAGAACCACATAGAACCCTGTCTTGAAGCCTACTCAACACTGGACCAATGCAATTCACCACATCTCAAACCCAGTTTGATCACAAGGAAAGAACAAAGAATCAGAGTTCTACACTAAAAAAACTTAAGACCAAGAATAAAGTATTGGCCAGAAGCTCTGTTCCCCCATTCCACTTTTGAGACTATAGTGACTAATACGCCCACTTTTTAATTCTTTTATTTGGAAGACACACCCTTCTTGAACATCGACATTGCTGAAAACCTTATACTGAGCATCCCTGTTCAGGACCTCAGACCCCATCAATTACTATTTACAACTTCTGTGTTCTTTGGTACAGGGATGGGATTTTTGCTTGAGTTTTTAGATAGGTATTTGCATTTTTGTTGGTTGATTATTCAACCTTGATTGGACATTTGTTTTATTTTGGACTGTTTGGGTTGCTATTGTTATCACTTCACATCCCTCCTGGGAGAACAGCCTGCCCTTAGCCCAGTTTGCTACAAAAATCAAATAAAGTATACCCGTCTGGCAGTGCCTGTTTTACCTTTATCATTGGGATCACTACTGATTTAGTCGTCGTTTGAGAAGAACTTTTAGCCACTACTCCTACCTGCACTCCTGCAGAGCAGTAGTCATTTCCTCACACATGGTCCAAAGATGTGGCCCATACAGTCTATAAATAAAGTGGGTGTAACATAGGCTCTCAGCAAAGTAATGAGGTTAGCCGGTCTTAGTACGGAAACTTGGGGGTATAGCTTACAGCTGAATGTGTCTGCATTGACGAACCCAGGGGCTTTGAAGCAAGCAAGTTACCCTGTGATGTGCATGAAGGGGGGAGGAGTTTGCCCCTGTGCACATTCCAGGGGATTAGAAGCAAGCAAGTAAAAAGCTACAGTGCAATCTTTGAGCGATGAGTCCAGCCAATAGAGAGCACCCATACTGTGTCGCGGGTGACATTGCAATTATTCTAAGGGAACAGCGCAGATTCTGGTTGAACAACTCATAGTGCCAGATTCATGAAGCGTTTTTAAAGGGGTCACCCCCATTGAAAAAGGCTTTGAGAATCAGCCCCATTAAGTTCTAACTACCAACTGACCGAACACAAACGGGCCTGCTTTTAGCAGGAGGCGTAGCAGTGACGCGAGGCCCAAAATGAGGGTGCGGAGGATCGACATGTTGCAGACCATCCAGCTTACATCCAGAAATGCAAAACCCATCATATTCAAATGTGCTGCAAAATTTCGGAAATTGAATTAAATACTGGCAAAATGTTACCCATCTGAAATCATTTTAGTCTGAAGGACACATTATTGTCTTTTTTCATATCTGATGCCCAGGGTCGCAATGTTAACAAACCCACACATCATTTAAATGAACCCGCTCCCATTATAAGAGCTGGTTTATAATTAGAGGAGCACAATAGGGGCATCTGCAATGGAGTTATGAAAATGACGCGCTTCCTATTGCTTTTTTTCTGAAGTACCAATGTCTCATATTATACGCATCTCAGCGGCAATATTTCCTTTTTCTTGCTGCAAAATATTGACCTCAATGTCACTCTTTCCCGGGGCGTCTGATTGTGGCCGCAAGCAATGTGACGCCATGTGGTGGTGTGGTGGTGAACACCTTTCCGTCATGTTGGATTGGACGGAAGGTGGAAGTAATATGCAGGCGAGATAGGCTGGTGAGGCACTGCAGGAGAAAGTGGCGAGTTAAACAGCACAGGTTGGCCATTAGTGATCAAGAAGCCTCTTGCTTTGGTGGGTTCGTACTTTACAGTTTTTTATTTATTTATTTTTTCCAATGTTGTGACATGGTTTAACATAAAACCTTTTTGGCTTACTACACAAAAACCCAGACTCACTTATAGTGGAAAAGGTTGCTTTAATGTGACAGGCCAAAGCTTACAAATAACCGTTTGCCTGGCTCCATGGCCTTACAGACTAACAAAATATTTTAAACAACCAATTAATAATTCAACACTTTCATTTTCCCCAACAATTCAATAATTAAATAGTTCAACTTCCTCCCTAACGGGGCCATGCCCCTCCAGGTTCAATACCTGTTCCTCGGGGTAGCCCGTTTGTGCAAACAGCACCACCCCATCCTTTCCCTCGCCATTCCCCATTGTGCTTCCCTCCCCCCATATCTAAAGGGGCCATGCCCCCGCCACCAGAAAAACCCTCCCCGGAGGTGTTCTTTCTGCCCCACCCCCCCACTCCTTTCTACTTCCAACTCTTTACCATGTCTCTCACCAATCAAATCAACTCTGACAAATAATGAGTATTTCCAAAAACTGACAAATGGACCCCATTCTCTCTAAATATCTTAAATCCTTCATAAACTATTTCTTTGTGGTCCAAAACCTGTACTGCCGCTGAGGCACAAAACTTTACCATCTCTCTGTTGAACCCCTTCCTTGCCCGCTCTATTGCTCCCTCACTTCTCACCCCCCTCCAAACTCTCTGCAGCAACAACTTAGTCCAAACTACACATGCTTGAGGCCACATTTCTCAGACCCATAACAAATCCCTTTTCATATTTCTAAGAAGAGCCACAACAGTATATCTTACCAGGTCATTTTCCCCTGCATGAATAATCACCCCATCTGGAGACCCATAGCGTTCCCTCAACCCAGCCAACATAGGCAATAACTGATCCCAGCGGAGCCCCCCTAAACTGGACCGTATAGCTGCAACCCAATTGCCTGCCAAAAACCCTTTTTTTGCTTCCTTCCCCGCCCACTTAACAATTCAATGGCTGACAATCCAGATTTGCGCCATCTCCCCCGACTTCCGAGCAGAATCTAAAAAGAGATTACAAAATCACTTACAAATCAAACCAACCTACCACATACCACTCGCCTTAGGTCCTCCGAAAGCTTCTTTCTAACGTCCCCTTTACCCAAATCCCTGACATACCCTTTGTCTCTCCCGGACCTCCAACGCCCCAAACTTTTCACTTTATCCTCCGAAAAGCCCAGCCTACTACCTTCAAATGCTGCACCCATCCTAAAGGAATGTGTTCCAAAATCCTCTGCCTTTTCCCCTACCGTTACCAGAACCTTTCATAGTACCCTCAGAACTTCTACCGCTGATACCGGCGCCCCATCCTCATGCTGAAAAACCAAACCTGTCCTCCCCCCACAACGCTCCTTCCACACCAAACCTGTCTGAACCGGGCATAAATCCTTGCTCCCCCGGCCTAGCAAAACCCAAGAGCCCTTTCCTTTTTGATCTGTCTTAGACCTCTTGATCTTGATGTCCAAACCTAGCTCGGTAAATTGAACATCTTCCCATCGCAGTCCCCCTTCCCCACGTTTTCCCCCCACCAGCTCAGAAACCCTAAAGGCCCTGAAGAATAGCTAAGTAAAGCAAGTCGCAAACAACTCTCCTTCCCAGGCTGACCAGCAAACCCCCCCACCGCCTGACACAACCTTGTTAGCAATTCTGCTAATACCGGTCTCCTCTTATCCTTTTCCCGCTTACTTTCCCTTGCCCATCCTTCTAAACATCCTGTTTGCCATCTCTCCGCCGCTCAGCTGAAAACCCCACAACCACTTCCTATAGAAAGCAATCCCTGCCAATTTCCCCATTATAGTTGCCCTAGACCAACCCCTATCCATGCACCTCAAGAGGAAGTTAGTGACATCATCCCTTCTCCTTTCTTCCGCATCCACCGTACCCTTCCAACTACAAGCTCCCCCTCCTATGAAATCATCCCAAGCTCTCCTGTACGCCTCTCTAAATGCCGGGGCAAGCGATCCCTCCACGAATGCAAGCGCTCTCAGCTTCCTATTTTCCACAGCTCCTCCGGAATCCGCTGCCCCTCCTGATCCACACCTGGAGCCAATCCAAGGAATCTCTGCCATTGAAAACGGGATAATGCATCAGCGATGCCATTATCCTTCCCTGGCACATGTGTTGCCTTAAACACCACATTCCATTCCATGGAACGCAGAACAAACTCTCTCATCAGTCTTGCCACCCTCTGATCCCTTGCTGACTGCCTGTTCACTACATGAACCATGCATTTGTTGTCAATGTTAAAATTCACTTTCTTGTTTTGCAACTCCTTCCCCCACAACTCCAATGCAACCAGTAAGGGAAAAATTCAAGGAATGCTATACTCCTTCCTTCTTTCAACCAAAGCGATGGCCACTTCTCCGCATACCACTTTTCTCCCCAGAACACCCCAAAACCTCCCGCCCCTGCTGCATCTGAAAATATCTGCATCTCCCATGACACCGGATCTCCCTGCAACCACATGGACACTCTGTTAAAGCTCTCTCAAAAGCGCAGCCAAATTCTACAATCTTCCCGCACTGCACCTGATACTCTTATCCGATGATATGGGCACTTAGCTCCCACCATAGACCGCGTCATGTTTCTACAAAAAGTCTGCCCTAGGGCCACCACCTTGCATGCAAAATTCAAGTGCCCCACCAATCTCTGCATTTCCACTAGCATCATTTTCTTGGCCCTCACCGCTTTCTCCAGCAATCCTACCAGTTTGCTCACCTCGTTGTGCGGCAAGCATGAGGTCATGGCCACCGAATCCAGTTCTATCCCTAGAAATGTCAACACCACTGCTGGCCCTTCCGTTTTGTCCTCCGCTAGAGGCACCCCCAACTCCCCCATCAAATCCTGAAACAACTTTAGCATCTCCTCACACTCTCTCTCTCTTTCTACCCCGCTAATGAACAGAAAATCATCTAGGTAATGCAGAATGCTTTCCCAACCGGAACTGTATGAGAAAACCCACTGTAAGAAGTAACTGAAACGCTCAAACAATGCGCAGGAAATTGCGCACCCCATTAGCAAAGCTTTGTCGATGTATATGCTTTCCTCAAATTGCAAACCCAACAGCCAAAAATCCTCCGGGTGCAACAACCTGAAAGCCGCCTTAATGTCACACTTGGCCATGAAGGCCCCGTGCCCCTCTTTCCTCACCAAGTCCACCGCCTGGTCCACACTTGCATATACAACCCCACATTCTTCAGGGGCAATGAAATCATTGACGGACATGCCCTCTGGCCATGACAAATGGTGTATCAATCTGAACTCCCCCGGGGCTTTCTTAGGCACAACACCCAGCGGGGATACAAATAAATCACCTGGCAGATCATCAAATGGCCCTACTATCCTCCCTGTCGCTATTTCCTTGCCCAATTTTTGACTTGCCACCTCAACATTTTCTTTGGCTGACTTCAAATTTTCTGCCCTCCGACGCACCCTTGGACCCTGATAACCAGCCTGAAACCATGACAAAAACCCTCCCTCAAAATCTTAGCCCCTTCCATGTCCGAATAGAATTCCAACCACTTCTCCAGCACATCCAACTTAATTAGAGTAAAAGCCTTTCCCCACAACCCCTCTGCTGGATCTTCTCCCCCTCCCTCTGTCTCCTTGTTGGAAACACTGAGTGAGAGGGTGTTTCCATGCACATTTGCTACATTCATGTCTGAACCTACAAAGATGCTTTGTGCAGCCGTCCTTATTAAATGCCCAACACACTGCTGAGAACTGCCCTCTGCCTCCTCCCCCCACCCCCTCCTGGGCAGGGTGACCAAGAAAGGGCCGGAAAGGCACAGGCAGACCACTGCTGTGTGCAATGTCGGGGCAGGCCTCGTTGGTGCCATCTATTGCAGCCATAGATCCATGTCTATTTCCCCCCGAACAGCCTGACTGTCCTCAGCCATTCTTGCTCTGCATTCCTCATCGTAACGCACCCACGCAAAGCCCCTGAAACTCGTAAACGCCTTCCTAATCACATCCATATATTTTAGCAGAGCCACACATCGCTCCAGAAATTTCTCACAATAGACATGGCGTAAGTAATAAATGCCGACGTCCAGTTTTCAATTTTCACTGGTACTCTTGGGTGCAAGGCCAGCTCTCTCTCCTCTTCCTTAGAACCCTCCTTTGCTCTCATTTCCCTATGAAGCAGCTTAAACACATCCACAAATTCCCCTGCCTGAATCTTATCCTTAGTCACTGCCATCAAGTGCGTCCCCAAAGGTTTTGTGATGCCCATATAAGGTTGCTTTTTCTCTTTGCCCTTCACTTCAGTTTCTTTTTCTTACCTCGAGCGCCAATGGCTCAACCACCTTGTCCGTTTGTACCTCCATTGAGCAATTTCCTTTTTCACCTTCCAAGACTCCAATAACCTGTACACTGATCTCTCTCCTTGCCCCTTGCAGACCAGACCCTTCATTTCCTGCCCCTGTTCTCATATCCCCCCTCTGCCATGCAGTTGACCAGTCCCTTTCCCACTCACCTCTTTCTGAACTGCCAACGCCTGTCTGCGCTCTGACCTCCACTCCGATGCTCCTCATCTCTTTTCTTACTGGGCTCCTAGTGCGGGGACAAAACATGTCAGCAGTCTCACCCAGCCAATTGTTCCCCCGACCTCTTGCCCCCCAAAGCCCCTGCTCCTGTCTTTCACAATCCCACCTAAAACCCCTCCTCTCATTCCCCCTCCTCCTTACCACCCTATAACCTTCATCCTCCCACTGCCCCACATATTCCCCAATCCCAACTTCATCACCCCTGAAATACCATTGCTTATGCGAGCTCATGCTCGGGTTGAGTAGATCTTCTTCTTGTGAGACCGGGACGTCCGCCCCACCACTCCTTTGGCGTCTTCCCGGCGGGGCCGCAGAAACCCCTTCCTGGTCCTCTTCTCTCGGGCGAGGTGTGCTCTCCTCCACCTTCTCATTGCTCCTCATCCTCATTGCTAAGGGCCGTGCTGCGCCCCCTAGACTGTCCTTGCGCCGACCGAGGAGGGGCCGTTCCTAAACCCTCTCCATATTCCTCCTCTGGAACAGCGGCAGCTGCACAGCGCCCTCCGCCCGAACTCCTCCTAACCGGGGGAGCCATTCCGCGCCCCTCCCTAACCTCACTAATTGATGGGGACCTCTCCCTCCTTCTCCCACCTGCACTCTTCCGCAGGTATTTACCCCCCTTTCCCCTCTGCCCTGTTGCCCCAATCTGCGCCCCATCACCCCCACCATCATGGCTCCCTTGACCTACCCATTTCTGGGCACTCCTAACATCCCTTACCTCCTTTTAGTCATTATTAACCCCATCCCTATCTGGCTCCCCACCCAAATGCATTTCTCCCCTGGATGCTCTCCTGTCAATCTCCCTCATCTTCCTGCCCCTGGATTCCCATACGTCCCCCCTACCAGCCGCAGGGGTGCAAGCCACCACTGCTGCAAGAGCCCCATCTGCTGTTGCTCTGCGCTGCGGCCTGCCTCTACCCATCCCCCTCTCCCGTAACCTCAACCACCGCCCCCACCAATTGTGCCTTAGATGCCCTGCTGATAATTTCTAGGGCCTCCCTTAGAGCCTTGGCATCCACCACCCCCTTCTTACCAGCTCCGTGATCCACCATGGTGCACCCAAAAATATTGGAGTGCACCAAATATGCCCTGTAAGTAGACACCTAGCTACCCTACAACTCCCGAGCCAGCACCTACCCGTGGACACCCACTAAGTAATGTACCCCGGAAAGAGGGAAACTCCCAAAATTTCATTTCTTATACTCTAAAGAATCCAAAAACTCTTCTTAATAAATAATCAATCCACTACAACTAAATTGTTATGCCTTGTAAAACACCCCCCACTAATACCTAACTTGCGCCACCCAAAATTTATTGCCCGAGAACCAGGCTTCCCTTGCCCAAAGGGGGTCCGGAAGCGCTCAGAAGACTACACCCATGGCTGAGCAATGAAGAGAACCACTCTGTTCCACCCACACTTCTTATGTTCCTAATTGCATTTAGCATTTCCCCAAGAACCAAACTGCCCTTATACAACAAGGGAGTAGCAGAAAATATGCAAAACCCCTGCCCCGTGGATGGGCAATGAACAAATGTTTCTAAATGCTCATTAACTAAACAAAACAGAGCGGTCCCTTTAAGGGAGCCACACTGCGTCCCTCCGTCCGCTGAATGCTACCGTGCGATGCGCTGCATAGCAGAGTAAACGTGCTGAAAACAGTCCTGCTTACTCCACGCCTCTGTCGGCAGACCTCTTGAACTGCCCGCAAAACCCCCAGAGAGCCTGGTCCTTGCAGCGCTCCCAGCCCAGCCCCACTCAAACTAATCCCGACGCAAACGGGAGGAACGTGCCGCTGTAACAAATAAAAGTACAGCACCAGGACATACGAAAACACCAGAGCCACACAGAGGCTCCAGGAAGCAGACGGCCGAACGGCACCTTTGTACCACCAGGTAAATGGAGGTACCTTATCTACGGTACCTCTGAAAAATGTTATTTTTTTTTATATATCTAATCTAATTGCCTGCCCAACCCTAAAGCTGCTGTACAAAAACCTCACCTCCACCTCAGAAAACCCCCTCACAGGCCCCAGACAGGGAAGGCTCGGGAGCAGGCGACCAGGACTGCTCAATCTGACGTCCCAACCGTCGCCTGCTTCCCGAACCTTCCCTGCCCCTTAAATGCCCCCCAGTGGGCGCTCTGTACTCAGGCCATCTCGCTGGCCTTGCAGTGCCAAAAATCACCCCAGGGGAAACGCTTTGCATTCCCCCCCCCTGGGGTCCCCCTTCACACCAAAACAACAAGTGAACAATTCATATAGTTACACAATGGATCCTTAGAATTTGATTAAACCTATGAACAAAATTTGCTTTCCCGAATCTATCAACCATGATTACCTACAAAATAGCATTAAAATACAATAAAATCCCCAAAATAAATGAGTAAAACAACTAAAATAAAATAGTTCAAAGCAGTTCAAAATCAAATGATGCAAGGATTTAAATTCACCAGATTTGCATAATCTGAAGTGCATATTTTTTCCTCTGTCCCAATACAAGGTCCTAGGACCCCCTTAAGCTCAGGAAGACAATTAAGGCGAAATCTAGCAGTGAAGAACGAAAGGCTCGGGAGGGTGCATTGGCCACATAGGAAGTAGGGGGGGGGGGGCTGAGTGGACGACTGAAAAAATCCTGACACGACCTTCGCCTAATCTTTATAAAGCTTTCATTGACCTAATCACTCAGGATTTTCAATTCACACCCAAGCTTTGAACGTTATTTTATTGAACAGGGATCAGGCAATACTGATAAGGCATTGCTAGGGGGGTTGGGGGGGTATAGCCACTGGCCTTTTGGTTGTAGCCCCGGATAGAATCTCAGGAGCTACAGCCAAATGGCTAGCTAGCCCCCAGTCCCGACAGTTCCGACATCAGCGTAGCTCCGGGTCTTTTCCAGACCTAGCAACTCCCCTGACTGATATATTGGCCTTCACTAAAAAATGTGCAGACTCGGCCCTTATTTACATTTTCTGGGCATAAGAAGTCTCTCCTGCAAAATGTAGCTTCTTCCCAGGGAGATGATGCAAACCAGGGGCTTCAATGCCATGCATGTGCGTGTGTGCCATGACAAGTGAAGTGCAAATCTTTTCCATAAGTGCTAATGCAACTGTGCATGTCAACACATCCTTTACACGTGCACAGTGCATCTGTGCACGCACACATGTGTGGTAAGGAGGCCCCAGGTCTCAGGAATGCATGGTCTATCTGCTGCCCACATTCAGGCGAAATGACCGAGGTGGAACTGATGATCCGTGGGACATGTCCCTCAAGTAATGCACAATCAATAGCCAGGCCGAGTGCAGCCTGGGAGCCCTCGCATGAATGTGTCAGACCGTCGCATCACCTCATGCAAGCATGACTCCACTCGCTCCACACTGGCATGCTCCAATGGGTGCTAGACGCGCGCCTTGGTCGGGCAGGGGAGTTAGCTGGAGCTTTTTACTCCTACCACAGGGCCCTGCGATTCTAACAGCAGCTTCTGTTACTGCGTCAGAGCCACTCTCTAGGCCCTACCATGTCGGTGCACATGCATGTGTGTGAGTAATGGTTAACGACTGTCAATGCCGTCAGCTGTTCTCATGGCCCACATATTGTCGCCTGCGGGATTCGTCTGGAAAAATAGAAGACCATAAACATAGAAGTCTATACTTTCAAACAACAATAAAAAAGTGCATTTGTGCTAAATGTGTGTTTGTGAGCCAAGGCTTTCACTCTGCGGGGCTAGGCTTGACAATACTGGGGCAGACAGGACTGGTGGTAAATCACAATTGATGTGGATTGTATGTTGCAGGGCATTTGTGCCAGCCGGCTTCATTATTTGTTAGCTGACTTCACCGCCCACTGAGCACAGCTGTGTACAGGGAAAGCCTATCTTCATTTTAATGATTTATGATCTTTTTATTGGTCTAAATTCCAGAACATCAAAGATAAATGTCTTGTATGTGCATGGGCTATATTTCACCACCTTCCAATTGAACTTTTAAACAGGTCCTGGGTCAGACGGGTTGGCCGAACCATTGTTGAAATGCTTTAGTGCGCCTGGAGTTTATAGGGTGCTAAATATGATTGGATCCAAGTAGACTTAACTGCTGGAGGGGGCGGAGCCTAGAAAGATTCTAGCACTCCTCTAAACCAAGAGCTCCAGATACCCTAATGGCATAACAAACACCTGGCAGCGCTTATTAAACGGGACCTGCACCCGCACAGACACACAACCGCACCTATGCTACGTGAATGCAGCTGCTGAGAGTAAATGTATGGATGCATGGAGAAACTTGGACTCCACCAAACTTTACACAACTGCAAGCAAAATTGGACCCCAAACAGGGACTTGCATCACAAACATTGCCAACCCACTAACCAATCCATTCATTGCTCATCATCGCAATAATTTGCTCTCATTAACTTTAGACTCCATACCTCAGCCAAGACACACCCGGCAGGAGGTCACCCACTCATATATCGTCCCCCAGCAGTCAACACTCTTAACTGTGTTGTCATTGAGCCATGTTGCAAACCCTCGCCTACCCATGCTTCTAGGCCAAGGCTCTCCAGATGTTTTGGCCTCCAAAACCCATGTTCCCTCCGCCATTGACTATGTATTTATTTAATTGTTTTTTTAATAACGCCCCTAATGCCGTACCTGAGTTCGGTTTCATTCAAACCTCTGTTGCTCTGCGTGGTCTTGCTTGCCCCTGTGCTATCCTCCGTTCACGACGACCACGCTAACAGGGGTTGATGGGAATTGTAGTCCAAAAACATCTGGCAAGCTAAAGGTTGCAGACCAATGTCATAGGCTACATCCTATTAGTACACAATAGAGCATAACACCTGGAGACCATACGGCATCACCAACCTCATAAGAACAGCTCACTAAGCCCTCTCCGGTACACAAACAGCGAGTTCCCCCAATCCGCAATTACCAACACATCATCCGTCTCCCTCCACTCCCACTAGCCCCCTCACCCTTTCTGAGGGGATCGAGAGACCACCAAAATGTCAGAAGGTGTGCTACAACATTACAGGTGAAAGGAAATGGCAGTAAGTCTGCATGTAGTAAGATGCTCTTTTTAGATTAAGAATGCACACTGTAATCATACAATTTGAAATCAATGACCCTCAGAGAAAATGTGCACAAACACAGCCTTGATTCCCAGGCTGAAAACACAACCTATTAAAAAATAACAATTGTGTGCTTATTTGCAATAACATGTTATTTCCGTCCACTCGTGCGGAATTTCACTGAGCAACGTTGCACACGGGATGCTAAATAACAGGCATGTTCCACTTGATATACGTGTATTGGTTTTGTAAAATGTGTAGCTAATGTGTGCATGCATCGCCTAAATATTAAACAAGAAAGAAGCACACCAACGTGTGCACTATTGCCCTGTGCGATTCAGCAACACTGGAGCAAATGGCGCATGGATAGTTGGTCACCGGAAAAAATGTTAATTTGCAGCAGAATACGGCAAAATGTACTCCTCTGCAGAAGGGGCTGGGCCGCTGAAGATCAAATAGGAGTGATCTGATGCTTTTCCATTCTCACTTTATTTGACCCATGAAGCGTCTGGAGGTTTGCCAGGGGCACACTTATAGAAGAGTCTATGCAAGTGCTGCAGTTCCGCCTATCATGTTCAGCTGATGGCTTGAATCTGGACGCCATCTGTTCCCTTCCTTATTTCAGAAAACAAGAAAATTGCACTCAGAGATTGAATGTCTTTTGTGCTCTGTTGTTTTTTATGGGCATATCTCCAAACTTCCCGTTATTAAATAGTTCAAAAGAGGAACAGTTTGTGCCAGAAACAAGCACAAGTTCTATCATCAAAATCAAAAGTCCGCCTTATGACCTTGTTACTTTAGGATTTGCTTTAAATGAGCCACTCGCCTTATATGAGCCAGCCAGATTGCGAGTTAAGTTCTTGCCTCTGACATCTGCATCTAACCTGCAGTGGTGGGTTCAAATCATGGTCAGTGCCAACCCAGCATGGCATCCTTCAAAGGGCCATATGTTGAGTACCAGAGATCTGGGAAATAGCAGCGATTATTCCAGTGATGGGAGAGGAATGGATCCACTGCTACATTTTATCAATAAGGTATGTCATATTATGTCATAAAATGAAGTTCCTCTTCCAGTGTCTTTATGCTACATTTACTTCTGCTAAAGGGATGTGAATGTAGACTACAATCATTGTTCTTTATAGGCAGGCATAATGACTGAACAGCAACAATATCTTTAGCCATCCAGTGTATTCGATTCGGGTGCAGTAATATTATTATTATTATTAGGCTATTTATTGAGCACAGACCTAGCTTCAGGAAGCAATAGAGCACTTCATAGAGGGAAGAACACAGTGAGAGAAGTTTAGGAAAAAAGGATGCAGAGAGCTAACAGGGGAGGGTCAAGGTGGGCAATTTGCAGCAAGGGATCTTCAAGCAACCAGGGCGGGAGACAGTGGGGAGCGCACTGCCTAGTTTCAGTTAAAGGATAGTTCCGGGACTTTTTTTTTATTGTCCCTACGGGTCGGCCATGTGTTTGTAAGCATAAATCGGTAGATCGTAGGAAACTTTCCTATGGACCTTACCCGACTTTTCGCCCATTATCGCACTCGAAATCAGCCTCCATTTTGTGATAATCCTATCATTTCGCCCCATCGACCTGGCTCACCTGCCTTTGCGGCACTAAATCAAATCCCCCGCCCCTGAAACAGACTTTATCAAAACATTCATATTCCCCGCCTCTATCCGTGACGTGACTGAGCTGCGTAGGCAAACGCGCCCAGGCGTCTTCTACGCGACTCCACACAGACCCCGGAAATCAACACAGATCAGCTCACAATATAGCGCACCACAATTCGGAATATGAAACTGTACTTTGAAATCAAACCGCAAGATTGTAAATGTGGTAAAGTACATTTATTTGACATCAAATGTTTAGAGAATATTCAGCGATTTGCATTTTTATTTGCTCATGTTCCAAAAAGTTCGTATTGAGGGAAGCGATGTTCGTGTGCAGTACACAGGGTGTTGGTTTACGATAAAAATAAGCTCTTCGGTCGCACTGATAATCGCATGGCTGTTCCAACAACGAGGCACTAGGCCACCACAACGGTAGGTATGTTGCATCTAACCGTTAGTACCGCATAAGGGCATACTTGTACTTGGCGATCGTCCCATAAAATGGTCAGGGTGGTAACGTTGTTCACGCGGAGAAGCAACTGGCGGCTGTAGAAGCCGTCCACCGGTGTCTGGTACTCGTGACACAGACAGTAGTGAATGATGTACCTAAAAACATAAAAAATGAAATTAGTCTCACCATCAGATCCTTATTAAAATTATTCATTTCATAGCGAGGACAGCGCTACTGGGTGTACACAAGTGTTTAAAGGCGTGGCGAGGCATGGAGGGGGGGGGGAGTGGAGTACAAGGTAAGTAGCATAAAATAATAAATAAATAGGGCCAGCTGGTGGCAAGTGCAAGGTAAGTGCAGAACAAGTGCTGGGAAGGGGGGGCTGTAGGATACTGAGACAGTCCCCCAGTGCAGGGGTTGACAGGGAGGCAGTGCAGGTGGAGAGTGGAAGGGCCCAGGACCGAGGTCGCAGACAGTGGACCAGTTGTAGCAGGGGAGAGGGAGAGAGAAAGCAGAAGCAAAGAGGAAGGTTTTGAGGTACTTCAGTAAAAGCAGATGTTTCTCCTCAAGATAGTGCGCGGTAGAAAACAATATGCCACATAGAACGAACAAGTACAACTGAACCCGTCTTTAAAGCCACTGTATAGTAATGAAATTGCGGTATAAACTCATCAAAAGTTACTTACATTATATTTGCATTTTCCATTGTGTCTCTGTGTAGGGCAGACCCGAAACACCACTCCTTCTTTGCCGACGTTACTTCTTCTAATGAACGTGGCTCATCGTTTCGTTTCTGAAATTTTATTCATTATCTTTTCTTAGTCTTTCGGGATGGTCCCGGCCTGTCAAGGTCAAATCACAATAGAACCTTATACTGGGTCGTGGGCCGTTCCGCCACCCGAGCAAAACATCAAAGCAGCTGACCTTCACTTTGAGCGAGCACACATTTCTAGTTTGGGCCTGCAACATGAGGAGACTCGAGAGAACAGACAATCAAATTACAATCATTTAAACCGTGATGTGTATTTCTCAATGAGCTCTGCTTTAGGTGGACATGGAACAGAGGCAATGTTGGGTGGCAATGCAGTTGTCCCCTGCATAGGTTCGTTCACCACTCCATGTATGTGCCTATCGAGGACATCTACGATAAGTCTCTCAATAAACTCATATTGCATATCCTCAAACACTGGTTTGATCACCCATTGTTTACTTCTTTTAGTGAAGGCCTTATTGTAGCGAAGCGTCCCTAAAGTTCCGGTCGTCCTACTTTGTTGACGGCCAACATTATGGTTATGTGCCAAGACCGCTAGAAGAGTCCGATTTATCATGCCTTCCATGCCAAAATGCAATCTTTTGGGCCTGTACTTTAGGCACATATTGTGGAACACCTCCAAATCTCCTGTGTGGCAGAATTCCGTGAGTCCCCTCAAATCTCTTGTTATAGTTTTATCAAATACAATCTTTTCAATGGCCTTGTGAGTGGGTGATGAAGGAATCAACCACTTCTTCTTCCGTGCCTCCTCTGTGGACAAATGGCCATGTTCACATTTGTGGAAATGTTCATTTGTCGACCATCGATGTACGTTGCTACAGTGCAACATTACTGACCGCCATTTTTCCAGTAGAATTTCCAACGACCCTTCACATGTTTTTGAGCTCCACCAAAGATGGTTGCTGATTGACTTGGACCACTGTGAAATACCTTGCATATCTTTTTTTTTTCCTGCAGCCGACAATTTTTTATTGATTGTTTTTGCAAGATGCCATACGTCAAATTGGTGATTTATATTTTTGTACTCTTCTCTCATTGTCTTGGCAATTGAAACGTGTCTGTCCGTGGCTATCAGGTCGATCACCATTCCCCGCGATTGTAGTTCTTGCAATGATGCTACAAAGCCAACTTTCTCCATGGCCACTGAGGATGTACTTTGTGACACCTGCACGACCACCGAACTCACAATTTTCTTACTTTCCATGTCCTGAAAGTGGTAGGTGCAGTACTTGGCTGAAAATCCTGGGCTGTCGCACTGTCCATCACCGGCTAGCCTGAAGCGTTTGCCCGCGAATGTACTTTCCATTGACATTTTTTCCATTCTCCAAGCTTCGCTGATGGCTGGAAATAGATAATCGGTTTGGTATTTGTAGAACTGAGTTTTCGCAATGAAATGGATTCCCACAAACTGAAAGAAATACTGTAACTTTTTAAAACTTGAACCACTAAAAAGTGCGGCCGCTGCACAAAGTAGATTGCCTGCTGGCAGTTGCCCCAGCATGGGTTGTGCAGACCATGCGAACGGATGATATTGTGTACAGGTGGCATGTATTTTAAGGTTAGTGCCTCGAATTGCACGAGTCACATTAATCAATGGCTCCCCACATACTTCCCCACCAACCCAATGCCCACATTTCATCATCATAATAATATCCATCAAACAGCTATCGAATACAATGAATTTGGCCTCTTTCCTTATACTGTCACTCTGCATCCCAGCTGGTTCGGCCTGTAACGTTGAGGACATGTCACTCGCATGAAAGGTACAATCTCTGATATCGTCTTCCGCTATGCTGAGTGATATTGATGGTGTTTCATTGTCGTCCATGTCATTCTCTTCCACTGCAACAACTGTTCCTTGTCCGGAGATGGGAGAAAAAAACAATGTCTTCAACTTTCGCGCGCTCTTATTTTTTGCGGGTGTGGATTCTGTGAATTGATCTCCGACTGCATCCAAACTACCAGGAGGACATTCAATATCAATGGCTGGTGGTGGTATAGCTCCGTTGTCAATCACTTCATATTCTTCCCATTGGCACGATGCATCTCCAGTCTCAAGTCCCTGCCAAAAGGTTTGACAAGCAACATCTCTCGTTCGCTTCACTGTCTGTGTAGATCTAGTTCTTACACCCACTCGCAACTAGAGGACAGATTAGAAAAGGGATGTTCAGTTTAAACACAACTTACAGTATTGAACTATTGACAGTGAAAGACAACATAATATAGTGAACAGGACACTAACCTTCTTTTGCTTTCTTTTCTTTGAAACTTTCTTGCCTCGAACTTCAACATCTGGACGCTGTTGCTCCGACTCGTGTGTGCATGTCTCCACTTCCTCTCGCGCTGCAACGACTATATTTTCATGATAAGCACATCCATCACTCACTGAGGCTCCATCGACTCCCTGAAACATAGAACTTTCATTAGTATGTATAATAATATTGAAAACACAAAATGTACTTGGGGACCAATACCCATACGTACATCTCAATAGCAAAACACGAATGAACGCATTGTGTAGAACATTCAAACGACAATAGTTCACGCATTGTTGATCTAGTTAGATTGAACTGTCAAGATCCATACCTCGGGCTCCGCATAGACTTCCATTGATGATATTATTGAAGATGACGCTTCAGCAACTCCCTGAAACACAGTAATTGCATTAGTATGGTTTTCTATTTTGTTTAAAAGAACATAAACTTTCTGCAGGCGTCAACGGCTCATCTAAATAGACCTGCACAAATGATCAGTTGTCTAAAATAAATAATGGATATCTAAATATTATTCGATTTGCTCCATCGTTGGAAGTGTCACCACCCAGAGATCTGCATCAACTACTAGGGGTGATGTTCTTGTTGAAGAAGCTCCGTCAGCTCCCTGAAACATAGTACTTGCGTTAATAAAGAAGGAAGTATAGCGGATGTAATCACGTCATTTGATCTCGCATGATTGATCTGTCAGTATCCATACCTCGAAATGCATAAGAACATCAAGGGACGCTGTAACTGCGGTGCACACTTCTGCAAGCTGTTGCGCCGACCCGTAACTGCATGCTCCCCCTTCTTCTTGGACTAATGCTCCATCGACTCCCTGAAACATAGGACTTTCATTAGTAATGAACACAATATTGAAAAAAGAAGACACATAGGAGGGCGACGACAGAAGGACATACCAATGGCTAAAAACGAAAGAAACATTGTGTGTAACAATCACGCTACAAGAATGCAAGATCTGATGATCTCCATCGATGGAACTGTCCGGAAACGTACCTCGAGCATCTGAGTGACATCTACGGTTGTCGTCAATGCGTTGGACTCCTCAGCATCTCCCTGAAAGACAGTACTTGCATTATTTTGGATAACAATAATTATAACTGAAAACAAAGACTAGAGGACGAGTACTGTGGTGTACCATTAGGTAAAATAATTACACGATCAATTAAAACTATTGATTTACATGCCTAAAACAAGTCAGTGTCAGAATAGCTAAGTAAGATTACCCGATAGGCGCTTGAAGTGGCTGATGACTGCAATAACGACACGGATGGAGAATCTTCCGCCTTCATATTGAGTGGATACATAAATGGGGAAATTATTGTTAGCTAATGCTACACACTACCGCAAGGCCGAGAGATAAATACGTAAACTTGACTCACCAGTGGAGGGATGTGGACGAATAGAGTGGGAATAGCGGTTGAGAGCAATTTTCGCCTCGCTCGCGGTGTTTTCTTCTTTATTAGCAATGATGTGGAGTACATGTCTGGGCTAAAGTGCCTGCTGCAGATGCGGTATCGATCACCCCTCTTGTCCGCAAAGACTTCTAGGACTCTACTTTCTAGCTCAGAGGCTGGATATCCGCAATATCGGACCCATTCTCTTATCTGATCTATTGTCTTAGGGAAAACATGCATTATAGTACCTTCAGATTTGTTATGGGTCTTCGAAGGGCAACCGCCAATGGAACAGGCAGGCATTATGGAAAGTTCTGAAAAGTAAAGATCAACAATTCTCTATGAATACCAATGTGTTAAAACATTAAATGACACATAAAAGGTTCAATGCAAGGTCCGTTTTGGTTCTTGGAACTATACACGTTATTCACATGCGGATAAGTATTTCAATAACTTTCAAAAAATAGAAAAAGTAATTTGACTAAACTCAGAACATGTGACTAGTTCCTTGCATGTACTGTCGTGAACGAAAAGAAAACATGGATGCAATTTGATGACTACTAGCAAATAGATATAAATTAAAAAATTGGACGCAAAATGATTATGGTACATGGACTTACCTTGACGAACAAACAGTTAGATGCAGGGATCAGAGTAGTTTCTTGTCGTAGAACAGGGAGCAGTTCACAGGTTGCAAACTGACGAGTTTGCTCAAAGTGGTCACGGAAGTTCACAGAGACGAAGAGCAGATAACCAGCACCTTCACGGGTTGACTAGCAAAGCGCAAAGAAGTTCTCATTAGAAATATGAAGTGGGTTATAAAGAATTCGAAACAGGGGTGTGTTTGTGAATGAATGACGTGTATATGTCGTGGCATTATGCGGATTGTAGGGGGGCGTCCAGCGTGAGGGGGGATGCTTGGCAGGAGACACGGGGTCTGGAGGTAGACATGGGAACAACAACCCATGCTCTATAGACCACTTTGAAGTGTACATGGTCTTTGGCACCTCTTGGCCTTTATCGCTCCCTGACAGCTCCACTTGCCAGCAGCGCAAGTACCCTGGTGCGAACTGCCTTTGATAGGGCGGGGGGTGGATCGGGGCGGTGGTCGTGCAGACAAGACACAGGAAGACTCGTGAATGGAGACACACTTATGTGGATTGCAGGGGGGCGTCCAGCGTGAGGGGGGATGCTTGGCAGGAGACACGGGGTCTGGAGGTAGACATGGGAACAACAACCCATGCTCTATAGACCACTTTGAAGTGTACATGGTCTTTGGCACCTCTTGGCCTTTATCGCTCCCTGACAGCTCCACTTGCCAGCAGCGCAAGTACCCTGGTGCGAACTGCCTTTGATAGGGCGGGGGGTGGATCGGGGCGGTGGTCGTGCAGACAAGACACAGGAAGACTCGTGAATGGAGACACACTTATGTGGATTGCAGGGGGGCGTCCAGCGTGAGGGGGGATGCTTGGCAGGAGACACGGGGTCTGGAGGTAGACATGGGAACAACAACCCATGCTCTATAGACCACTTTGAAGTGTACATGGTCTTTGGCACCTCTTGGCCTTTATCGCTCCCTGACAGCTCCACTTGCCAGCAGCGCAAGTACCCTGGTGCGAACTGCCTTTGATAGGGCGGGGGGTGGATTGGGGCGGTGGTCGTGCAGACAAGACCCGTTTGCCGCAGGGCCTCACCAAGGAGAGGCCATCTAACTGAATGTAAGAGGATGGCTGCAGGATCTACTACATGGAAGGCAGGGGAGTGAGTTTATAAATACCTCACCCTCCCAGGAGAATATATGGGGGTCATCTCTGTACCCGGTGCCCAAAAAGAGGATTTATTATGATCAACCATATTTATTATTTACCTATAACCATGTTTTGTATCAATAAAATCCAACAGCTTTTTATTGCCAACGCTTGATGCCAACCCACAAAATAATATATGTATGACTGCTGCATATATGGGTTCAACGGTTATGTGGATTGAAGGTGTGCGGCCAGCGTGAGGGAGGATGCTGGCCGGAGACATGTGGTGTGACAAGACAAGGCACTGGAAGGCTATTCAACGGAGACACACTAGATTCATTTAAAAAATCAAAACAACCATTGTTAAAATATATGTTGGGCTTTATTTTAGATTTTAATTAAACATAAATAATAAACATTACACATTGTAAAGTTGAGGTTGCAGCACATCGAGGGAAAATCCGCGGTATTGTCCACTGTCACTGGGGAAATGTTGTCTAATGGCAAGTACCGCACAGGCAGGTATTACTCTCCGAACGCGGTGTCCGAGCCTCCCGTGAAGCCACCAAGTGAAGCAACGATAGGCCACCAGCCTGTACCACCTGTGAAAAAAAAAGATGCAAACTGTATTAAACTGACAAAACTTTCTTATCAATGTCGATTCAGGTAACACATGTCATTTTTCTTAGAAAAAAATTATATCTAGAAAATGCACTATATGGAACCAATTTACATGCGTTCGAATGATATGTAAATGTAATTTTATATGTGGGAGACGACCATGAAATAGTAGTGGCATCACTGACATCACAAACGGAGTATACTTACTCGTTACTCGGATTACGCGGACGAACAGTGCCACGAAGTTCGTGCATAAGCACCATCATCATCCTCAACACGGTCCGTGAGAGGCAGGCTTCCCTGAACTCTGGCAGCTCGGTGATGCATTGCGGACTTTGCTCGCCTTCCTGCAGACTTTGCTCGCTTTCCGAAATGTAGGCCAAGCACCCGGAATTTTCACGGCAGCAGCAGTTCTCCTCCTCAGTTGGCATTAGCTCGCACCGATTGCACGTGCACCAGGTGGAGACGCCGTCCATGCGACATGGTCCAGGCTCTTCATCCGTTGACTGGTCCTCCCAACTGCCGTCCGAATCCCCATCGTTTTCGCGTGCTTGCCTTTCCAGTAGTTCCTCCTCGGTGTACTCGGGCTCGTACATATACGGCATTATTGTGGCCATGTGCGGTAAAGATAGTAAAATAATTTACAGAGATGGTACAGGTGTTCACACGGGCTACAAGCGGCGAAGGTAGCTGACCAGAGCACTGAAACGAGTCACAGAATACTCAAAGTAACACAGAGAGAGGAATGGAATCGAAAATCTGCTGCTGTGTGTTGTGAAACGGTCTGTTTATACTTATTGGGGAAAGAGGCGTCCTGCCATTTCCATGGCAACACGTCAATAGCTGAGGCGCAGCGATTGTTGACACGAGACGTGCTTGAAATGGGCAGTACGCGTCTGCTGATGTCAGGCTCAGGGGCGGGGGATTTGATTTAGTGCCGCAAAGGCAGGTGAGCCAGGTCGATGGGGCGAAATGATAGGATTATCACAAAATGGAGGCTGATTTCGAGTGCGATAATGGGCGAAAAGTCGGGTAAGGTCCATAGGAAAGTTTCCTACGATCTACCGATTTATGCTTACAAACACATGGCCGACCCGTAGGGACAATAAAAAAAAAGTCCCGGAACTATCCTTTAAGGTGGGGCATGCAGGGTGTGTGGACCTCGATGTTAAGAAGGAGCCATTCGGGGCGTGGCTAGCACGCGAACGATGCGGACGTGAGCCGAGTGAGCTCCTGTAAGCGCCGATACAATCCTGTACTTTTATCCTGATTCCTGGGGACTTCGGGCGACACCAACGCCACGATTGTGCCCGTGAAGCTGCGGGCTGGGATCGACTGAAATCTGGGCACCTATCTGCCCACCCGGCGGGCCAAATCTACAGTTTGCTGAAGGCCGGCGGCCCTGTCCGAACTGCAAAACCAAGATGGCCGCCGGGGCCTGAGGGCAGACCTCCTCCGCATGACTGGGGCTTGGGGCGGCCTGACGTGGTGCGGTGTGGAGCGGTACACGAGGCGGACACCAGTTGAATCTGCTGACATCCGGAGGACGCCCGGACAGACCCGAGCCCTCCTGCGATCCCGGTGACAGGCGGCTCCCGCTCTTGGGCCGTCTCGACTCAGCGCCGAGCGGTGGAGGACAGCAGCGGCTCGGCTTGACCGTGCCAGAGGTAGGTGGGTTCCCCCCCCTGCTCCATACAGAAAACGAACTCTGGTGCCGCATAGGAGGCATAAGGGGACCACCACTCAGCGGGTGAACTGTGAGATACACCGGAGGCCTGCACGGTCTCTGGAGGACCCGTGAAACCCCAATAAAGGATGCCAAGCCCCTGCCACCCAAAGTACATATTAGCCTGTTGGAGGTCGCTCTGGGAGACCCGCGGCTCTCCATCTGACCCGCTGCAGGGCTGCAACACCACACACCGGAGAGGATCCAACTGAGTATAAATAATATCATCCGACCCATTGTGCCGGACGCTCCACGGCCTCCGGAGCTATGGGGAAAGACCGGCAGAAAAAACCATCCACACAGAGCAGTATGGACCAATTTGCCGTCGCTACTAACCCGGCCCCGGCGGGCCCAGCAACACGACTGAACTCCCCCACGGGGGACGGCTCTCTTTCCCTACATGACGTAATGGCGGCCATTGCTAACTCTCGATCCTCCATGGAGACCAAAATAGACAGTATGGCGGCGGATGTCTCCTTCCTGCGCCACGACCTGCAGAAACTAACTTCCAGAACAGGAGAGGCGGAACACCGCATCTCTGAAGTGGAAGACAACATTGGCGGGATCAATCGACAACTGTCCCAAGCCTTAAACCGCCTTAAAACCCTTGAATCAAGAGTGGATGATGGAGAGGGAAGATCCCGCCGCAACAACGTCCGCATCCTGGGCCTGCCGGAGGGGGAGGAGGGACAATGCATGGAACTATTCTTGGAGCAGTGGCTCGTGGACATTTTCGAGGCCACATCCTTCTCAAAGTTTTTTTCAGTGGAGAGGGCTCATAGGATGCCACCGGGCAAACCACTCCCGGGTGCTCCGCCACGTATTATCATTGCCCGCCTACTCAACTACCGAGACAGGGATGCCCTCCTGCAATTGTCACGATCACAAGGGTCGATTACCCATAACGGCTCCCGAATCGCCTTCTTCCCGGACTATACCCGAGAAGTGCAGCGGGCACGACAATCGTTTGAACCACTCAAGAGACAACTGGCTCAACTGAATGTGAAATACGGCCTGCTCTTCCCGGCCCAACTAAAGATATACCATAAAGGAACTACTGTTCACTTCAGTGACCCACAAGAGGCATGGAAGTGGGCGGAGGCTCACGTAGAAGGCGATTGGACTGTAAGACCAAGGAGACCGAGAGGAAGACCCCGACCGAGGCCTAGGCGAGCTTCCCCGAGGAGAAACCCAGACCGGGAAGGACAGGAGATCCTTGAGCCAGTGGCAGAACAGGAAGAACACTAAACAGACTATTGTCCCCTACTCCGGGGGCTTAGGAGCAGTGCTCTAACATGTGGGCGTGCACTTTTCGCACCTCTGAGCCCGACGCATAAGTAGTCCACCATGGAAGATGTTGACATTGGGCGCAAGAGAGGGAACTCTGGAGGAAGCTGTCATCCCTCCCCTAGTCAAGCCCTTTCTCTTTCCCTCCCCCCCTCTCTCTTTCTTGCTTATCTAGACCCTGCCCAAGGGTCTGGTTTTTGAGCTGACACCTTAAGTTGAAGGTTCAGCTATGTTTGGGCGACAGGTACTTCGTGTTGGGGTGGAGTATAGGGTGGGGGTGAGTTGGGAATGTTCAAAACCTTGTTTGTTATTTCAAGACTGTCACATGCTCATAGGTCAAACAAACCATTATCTCTGGTTGAAGACGCTCTGTACCACTTTACAGAGCACCCCCGCCCCTCTGATACAGGCGGGTACCATATCGCCATCTCTCACTGATCGCTACACCCTTGAAAACCCCATCATGTGTAATAAGTATCCTCCGCACAGACTAACAGAACACCCATGCGACATACTAAATCTCTGAAATTCCTTACTTGGAACGTGAATGGGATGGGGTCGGGAATTAAACGGCGTCTTCTCAGGCAATTTTTAAATAGACACTCCCCTGATGTGGCCCTTCTGACAGAAACCCACCTGGCCGGATCAAACTGTGCCTTTTTTCAGAGGACTAACTACCACCTAGCCTTTCAGGCAGGGTACACAATGGGCTCCAGGGGCACCCTCATTCTGATACACAAGCGCATCCCATTTATTCAACAAATTGTTGAACGGTACCCGAGGGGCCGATACGTGTTCGTCATGGGAACGATCTGGGGTCAGACAGTGGCTATTGCCTCAATCTATTCTCCACCTGGGCTGGGACAGGAGTTACTGGACGACCTCACTACCCTCATAGGGAAACACCACCCTGATACACTCGTTCTGGGGGGAGACTTCAATGACACCATGAATGATAACATTGACCGTTCCCATCTCCGAAATCGCAACCCAGACACTCCTACTAGATTAGCCAACTTTACATCTGCTCTTGGGCTCCAAGATGTATGGAGGGAGTTACACCCGAATGCTAGGGAGTATTCTTTCCACTCCGGCGCTCACGGCTCCATGTCCAGACTGGATTACCTCTTTCTACCACATACCGACCTTTACAGGGCAATGTCAGCAGATCTGCTCCCTCGGGGCATCTCGGACCACTCACCTCTCTTAGTTGAAATGTGTATGCAGGGTCCCCTTCCCCTTAGAACGTGGAGACTTAACAGCTACTATCTAGGGTTCCCGGAACTGATAGATCGCCTAGAGGAAGTATCTGCCGAATACTTTGAAATTAACGAGGAGTCGGTGGACAACCCTGTGATACTATGGGAGGCATATAAAACAGTGCTCAGGGGTGAGATTCTCTCCTGGACGACACATAAAAGAAACACCCGGCTTCGGGAAATACTAAAAGCCGAAGAGGAAGTGAGTAACTGGGAGACTAAGCATATCTCTGACCCTATGCCCGAGACCCATCGATCCCTCCAACGCGCCCAAGAGTGCCTCCGGAACAGAGCGATGGATGACGCTAAGCAGGCCCATTGGCAGGCTAGAGCGAGGGTGTACGAACTAGGGGACAAGGCGGGTAAATTGCTCGCCTGGCTATAGAGAAGGGACGAAGGACAACGCCATGTCCGGGAAATAGTTACGCCACAGGGCGACAGCTATCACTCAGACGCTGGGATTGCTGGGGCCTTTGCAGAGTTTTACGCAGACTTGTACCGAGCCCCGACCTCATCGCTAAACCCCTCCCTCTTAGATGCGGTAACGCTGCCGACTCTCTAGGGGCAACAGAGAGACCAGCTGGACTCTGCCTTATCGGAGGCTGAGATTTCAGAGGCGCTATCTCAACTCCAATCAGGGAAGGCACCAGGACCGAATGGATTCCCTGTTGAAACTTGGCAAAAGCTAGGGGCAGATAAAACGGCGGCTCCTCTGCACAGAATGTTCCTTGCTGCCCGGGAACAGGGGACCCTCCCACCAGATCTTTGCAAGGCGACTATCGTGGTCATTCCCAAGCCTGGCAAACCTCCACATGAATGTGCCTCCTATAGACCTATATCACTGATCAACGGGGAGGCTAAGGTCCTCGCTAAATTACTAGCGAACCGATTACAATTAGTTGCACCCACCCTGGTCCATCCGGACCAATGTGGATTTATGCCTTGCAAATCGACTCGGATGAATCTACGCCGCCTCCATCTAGCATTGGAGAGATCCCCGATTATAAACGAACCCTTGGCCCTGTTGACAATCGATTTTGAAAAGGCGTTCGATTCCATTCGATGGGACTGCCTCTGGGAGATCATGCGCCGTATGGGATTCGGAGAGGCCTTTCTGGGATGGGTGCAGTTACTTTATACTAACATCAAAGCTGAAGTGAAAGTAAATGGCTGGTCCTCCAGGTCTTTCCCCCTGGGTCGGGGTACACGACAGGGGTGCCCACTGTCCCCTCTCTTATTCGCCCTTGCTATCGAACCACTGGCTCTTTGGCTTTGCCAAAACACTGCCTGGAAAGGATTCAGATGGCCGGAGGGACATGAGGATCGTACATCCCTGTATGCAGACGACCTCCTTGTATATCTGGGTGACTCGCCAAGGTCTTCCCCCATTGTAACACAACTGCTCATCCACTTTGGGGAATTCAGCGGACTCAGAATCAACTGGGAGAAGTCAGTTTTCTTTCCGGTAAAGGGTGGAGAACAAGCAATTCCCCAGGAGTGCCCGTACCGGGTGGAACGACAGGGCTTTCGATACCTGGGAATATGGATATCTGGGGACCTAACAAGTTATATAGAACACAATCTCTGACCGATCACAGACCGCTTCATTACTGACGTCCAACACTGGAAACTCCTCCCCCTGACACTTATGGGAAGAGTGGCACTCTTTAAAATGATGACCCTTCCCAGATTCCTTTACATTCTTCAGAATGCCCCACTTAAAATCCCAGATCTGGAATTTCACCAAGTGGAGACACTTCTCAGAGATCTCATATGGGGGGGAGGCCAGCCACGAATTGCGTTAACCACACTTCAAAGATCGATCTGGGAGGGAGGAATAGGAGTTCCCCGCCTCCAAACGTACTACTGGGCATCACAACTGGCAGTGGTTACTGATCTTCTTCACGGAAACCGAGACCTACCCCATATACGTGGTGAGATAGCCACTATGCAGAACACCGACCCGCTGTTCCTCCTCTATCAACCCCTCCCGAGAACTCCCCCACCCACAACACAACACACATGATTACGGTATGGAGACAAGCACACCGATTCATTGGGTGGGAAAACAAAGTTACTACCGCACAACCCCTCTGGCAAAACAATAACCTAGCTGAGACCCGGAAGTTTGAGCCATGGCCCAAGTGGGTGAAAGCGGGGATCATTAGGGTTGGGGATGTGCTCACGGAGGGGAGATTGACCTCATTTGATGACCTGCAACTGCAATTTCAGATCCCAAACACGGAACGATACCACTACATACGCCTGACCCAAGCCCTAAGACCTTACCTAACAGTAGATACACAGCTACCAGACTATACCTCTATAGAGCGTAACATCCTCCCGGCGTATATTCCCACCAAATGCACTTCCATCCTCTACAATGCCATATCCTCCTTTGCTACCCCTGAACTGAACGAGCTGAAGGCGAAATGGGAAGCGGATGTGGGGGAGATAGATCCAGAGGACTGGATACAAGTCCTCATGCACCCCCGAGAAATCGCTATTTCCTCTAGGCTTCGACTTGTGCAGCTGAAAATACTGCACCGGGTTTATTACCCTAGAACGCGCCTATATGGCTGGAAACGGGCCCCAAACCCGAACTGTTTGCGATGCGGGAATGAGGAGGGAACCTTCATTCACATTTTGTGGGCATGTGGGCAAACTTTTTGGAATGCATGCTGTAGGGAACTCTCCCGAGTTCTGACCCACACCATACCACTGGACCCAAGGGCCTTACTCCTAGGTGTGCCTGACGAGATAGAGGCTAATAAGTGGGAGAGATTACTCCTGCACACGGCGATGGGACTGATCAAGCGCAACATAGCGCAGAAATGGGGAGCCCCTGATTCCCCAACACTGGACCAATGGAAATCAGATATGGACATATGCGCTATGATGGAGCATAGGATTTACTCAGCACGAGGCTGTCCCAACAAAGCCTCGAAAATATGGGATATATGGGAAGAAGGAGCGACCTGAGAATCCCTCCTACAAGCTGGGGAATGTGCACTGGGTGTTTTGTATTTGTATTACACATTACTACACGTACTGAGGAAGCCGCTCGACTTCCCATGTTATGGGTACTATCTCTACTGATTATGAATGACCATGATAGTCTTTAAGTTGATTTGTTTGCTTGTTGCTTTATTGTGATTATTCTATTATGTTAATAACAATAAAATACTTTATAAAAAAAAAAGAAGGAGCCATTCCTTGAAGCGGAAGGACTTGAGCTCTTTTCTGAACCGAAGAAGTGATGGGGTAAGTCATTTAACTGGGAGGAGGTTCAAGAGTGTTGGAGCGTAGACAGAGAAGGCCTGTCTTCTCGTTCTTTCCTTCCTGCACCATCGTAATTCAAGTCTGCACATTTCCTGACTTCTGGTGGATCGCAGGCTTCCGGAGATGCTGAGTTTCTCAGCGAGGTAGCTTGGGGACTTCAGGGTGACAGTCTTGTAGATGATGCAACAAGATTTAAAGATGATACCTGCATGCAAAGGGAGCCAGTGCAGTTCATTGAATGTCATGTGAAGTGGTCAACACACATTTCAAGGGTGTCAGTCTAGATGCCGGAAGGCCTTCTAAAAGGGAATTGCCACCATCCAGGTGGGAGAGGACCAAAGGCTGGATAGCAGATCTGAAGTTGTTTCCTGGGATGAAGTACTTGATTTTCCACAGGAGAGAAAGTTGGTACCAGACCGTTTGTGTATTCCTTGCTATGTGATGTTTGAACGTGAGGTGTCTGTCAGTGTTGAACCCATGGGACTTGGCACACGGGGTCAGCTGGAGTTTGACTCCCTCAAGTTTCATAGCAGGGAGCCAGGTCTGGATGCCAGGGTGTTCGGTGTTGTTGGTCAGCAGTAGGGATTCCATCTTGGAGCGGTTGAGCTTCAGGTAAGTATTGCACTTCCAGAAGTGGTTCAATGTGAGGCAGGCCTTGAGCCTGTGGATATCTTTGATGGAGAATATCTTGCGGTAGATATGTGTATCATGTGCATATTGGTGAATATGGATGTTGTGTGAAGCAAGGAGGGTTCAGAGAGGTAGAGTTGTGGTAAGAATGTGTTCCCAAATGGATAGATGAGATCACACATGCTTCACAAGATGACTGGTTGATTTTATTTACACTTTCAGCTATTTAGGCCTTTTATGACAGCAGAACATACAAGATAAAAAACATACATCATTTTAAAACCAGGTACAATTAAAATCCAACCAGACACCTAAAAAATATATATGATTTAATAATTAATCCCAACAGCCAAAAGAAACAGTGAAATCAAATACATAATACACCAGAGAATCATGAACATCTTTAAAACTACATAAAATGGTCACAGACTGAAGATGAATATTGTCAGTGGTGGCAGAGATACTTGCCTGTAGTTGAATGAGGAAAGCATTTGTTGATTATGAGGTGAAGCCCATTGTTTTCCCATTTGCTAATTTCTTGTGATTGCACCAATGGGCCATATGACTTTTCGAAGCCACCATAGTTACCATCTTCTCCATCCAACATGTTTTTGCCTCCTCTGACAAGCAACTAGCTCATTGAAATAGCTCCCTTGTGGTGTTCTGAAGATGCCCCATTTGCAGCGACATTTCTTCACTCTTTATTATCACATGGCCCGGTGAGTGGATCCGCAGGAATAAGAAACTGACAAGGGGAGTATGGTTCTTAAGGAAATCCTTGAGAGAGTTGGTATGTTTTCTGGATATAAAATTAATTGGGACAAAACGGAACCGCAGTCAGAAGGGAAGATTTTGTGGGTTGGAATTGTAGATGGTCTGAGGATTGTGTAAAATACTTGGGAATTTTCCTGATTAAGGATGTGCGGAAATTGGTTCAGTTTAATGTGACTAAATTATTGGATGCACTTAGGAGAGATACTGGGAAATGGTCTAGGTTAGGCTTGGGGATCTGGGCAAAGATCAATACTATTAAAATGTCTCTTTTGCCTAAGATTTTGTATGTCATACTGTCAATCCCTTTGTTTTTTTCAAAGAAATTGCTTAAAGATATTGATCGAGTGTTTAAGGATTTTCTTTGGGGTGAGAAGAAGGCTGCTAGAATTCCAAAATATATTTTACAGAGAGATACTAACGATGGAGGTTTTGGATATGCTGATTTGGACAAATATTATTAAGGGTTTGTTTTGAAGAAGGCTGCCCAGTATGTGATGATGGAGACTATGGAGTAACCGCTTTGGTTGACTATTGAAAGACATGCCCTAAAGCCTTTGAAGTTGGAAAGTATTTTCTCAATGAAAATGCTGCCTCGGAGTTCTGCGAAGATTCCGACCATTAAAGTATCTAAGGACTTGATGTTGTGGTGGGTGCTTAACTTTGAGGATAATATATTATTATATCATACTTCTTCGATTTGGCATAATTCAACGATACAGATAAATAATAAACCTTTGTATTGGAGGAGTTGGATCTCAAAAGGAGTGTTGACATTGGGAGATTTATTGCAAGATGGGGTCTTAAAATCCTTTGAGGAACTTCAAGGTGAATTTCATTTAAGTGGTCGGGAAGTGGAACGATATAGGGATCTTGAATGTTGCCTGACCCGAATGTTTGATATGATGGGTTTGCAGTTGAAAAAAGAACCGTTGAGTTGGACTATTTTCCACCTGTTACCGCATAATGTCTCCACGTATCTAAAACTCATGCGTATAGATGATTCAGTATTACGGTCCTGGGACACATTGAAGCAGAAATGGGAAATGGATTTGGATTTCACAATCAGTGATGGTGTTTGGAAATATATATGGCAGATTGGTCATAGTAGTAAGATGGATCTCAAATTGCGTCTTGTGCGTCAGAAAGTTTTGGGGAAGTTATATTGGACTCCAGTGTGAATGTTTAGTTTGGGATTAAGTGCAGAGGATGTTTGCTGGGGGTGTGGCTGTGAAAAGGGGACACTGATTCACATGTTATGGAATTGCTCGAGAGTGTCTACTTTTTGGTCGGAGGTGCTGGATAGATTAAACGTTACTTTGTCGATATCCTTTCCGAGAGGGCCCTTTCAGGTTTTATAGTTGGCAAAGAGAGGTTGTTGTTTGACAACCCGTTTATATGGGTGTTGGATAGATAAGGTGTTAGTAGTGGCAGTGAAACAAATCATGAAAGTATGGAAGTCTAGAAAAAAGCCAAATATAGAGGACTGGATTAATGATCTGATTATATTGTCCGAATATGAATTGATTCTATCCAAGAAGCAGGGTAAAGAAAAAGAATATTGGTTTTTGTGGAAACCTTTTACTGATTTGTATGGTGATATAACACAAGATGATGGAAGTGAGGTATGAGTGTATTTGGTTGATGGTTTGTTTGGTTGGTGTGGATCGTTTGTTGTTTGCTTTTTTTGTTTTTTTTTGTTTTGTTTTGTTGTCTATTAGTTTGCTTTATCTGTGGTTGTTTTATGGATTTTGGGTCATTTTACTATGCGAGTATCTTTGTTTAATGATTATTTCTTATTGATTTGTTTACTCTGTCATTGTATTTCTTATTTGATGCTCATTTTTAATTAATTATTTTGAAATATACTTTATGTGATCATCTTTATAATGCTTTTATCCTTTCTTGTTGTATTTGTTTGAAAATTGTAAATAAAGATGTAAAAAATAAAAAAATAAAAAAAGAAACTGATGATAGCCAGAAAGGGAGCACAATAGTTGGGACAAATTTGGTTGACGGAGAAGGTGTGCAGCAGAGCGACAATATTTAAACCTTTGGTGATCCATGGAGAAAGAGAAATAGCAATGACGAGGGTCAGAGTGTTAGCCGCCTGACCACTCGAGCACTGAGATACCAGCATACTGCTGACTCAGCAGTGGAAACTAGCCCCAGAAGGTGGTCCAGGCTGCAAAGATCTTTGGAGGAGATTACTAAAGCTATCAAATGTTGGAGGCAAGCATAGGCTTGCAAACAAGCTTGTGGTAGTGACAACCTCTGAAAGCTTGAAGCTGGGGAAAGACAGTTCGACAAACATATCTCAGACTGCAGAGGTAAAGGAGAGACTATGTACTTTTCCTAGTCTTTTTTGGATATGCAATTTATTTGGATTGTAAAGAAATTACCAACTGGTGGATTATTTTTAGGAATGTGCACTGAAATGTGGAAAAATGCAAGGAAGCACTTGTGCCCCTTGGTTTCCTAAGAAGATCCATGTATAAGTGATAATGATCCTAGAGGATCTAGAAAGTTGATCTGAGTGTGTTTCATATTAATGGTGAATCTGTGGTTGGTGTCCTGTTAATTCCAAGGGAAGTAATCCTTCTGCACCACTTTTCCCAATGACCAAAACGGTTGGCTTTGCCAATGTTTGTTTTTAACAGGACTTCAGTGAAGAACTCACAGATTGCTTATAAATCGAGTGGCTGATGGCAGACCTGGTTAAGACATGTTTTTATTACATGAGTAAGTGGGTTTATAACTCCAATTAATACATTAACTCTCATAGGACTGCTTTAAAAATCCCTGGCAGGCACTCCCAGTGCACAATTTGATCATAAGGCATGAATAAAGAGAGCTCAAAGAGTTCCAACGAGGCTGTGTTTTGGTGAGGAGGGGGAGGAACTGGGTGGGAATGGCCAAAGAGGTTAGAATGGACATGGGCATTCAATGTGTGGGCAAATAACCAAACACCGCCTACAGGCTGTGTGTCCCCCCTCATATGCCAATCCTCCCTATCTGTACTTTAATGCAGTACTATCAGCTTATAGGTGTGACGAGCGACACCTTATAGCCCAAACTAAAAAGCATTTTGTGAGGGCCAAAGTGGTTAATTAGTACAAGGAATTTGAAGGGACTTGATGTGGGTGTGGTCCAGGCTCTACGGCCATTTCTAGACAGTTCCAGCATTTTATTGCAAGATGTTAGTGTATCATGTATTTACAAAAACGTGATTGATTCGAAGGCTGGCATTAATCCGCACTGCAAGAATCAGTCATAATCAGTGTGGTTTAACGTGGCAATGCCACTGGCATTATCAACTGGCTCAATCACAAAAGCGTGATTCTTATACAAGTTGTTGAGGAGCAGTGCTACTTTAAGGTTTGTTGATCCAAGCTTTATTCAAAATAATAACAGACTGCATGCAACAGTTGTGCGATGATATGGTGCCAGACTCAATTCATAAGCATGTCCCCTTTATACAATGATGGGCCCTCTTTTCTTTGGTAGGACTAGATGGTCAACTACAAGATTACTGATGAGCACCATGCCGGTCAAAGACCCACAGAATGTTTTTGCAGGGACAATTGGTGTGGTGGGGTGCATATGTTTGTTTGCAGTATTCCAGTGGTCATCTATGTCCACTATGTGTTCCCCATTTCAGCAGTGGTGTTTATTGGTTCCTCATAGGAGGTGGTTCAAGGACATTTTCTGTTAGTGTATAATATGAACATTTAGTGCCACAAGTCTGCAATGCACAGACTGTGCCACCTGGCCTTAATTTACAGATTGTACCACCTGTTATTAATACAAAGGCTCTGCCACTTGGCACTGTGGGGGTCGCTGTCAAGGTGTGATTTCCAGAGAGAAGCAACATTTCCTCATTTGCTCCTCTGCATGGATGCATGGATGCATTTTTCACTACCTCCATTCTAATCAGACTTCGTTTTCAACCTTGTATTACCACAATTTACCTCAAGACTAGCAATACATGTTAATGTTAAAGGTATTTCTAATGCATTGGCAGCCTCAGTTCGGGTTGCACCGTTCGCTGACTTAGGTGTGCTTTTCGGTTGGGAGCCATCATGTGCTGTTGCGTGAGGCTATGTGTGGTATACTTAGTTGTTGCAGTGTGGTGAAGATTGTGCGGTTTGTTGTGCATTAGAGGTATGGCTGTGTTTAGTTAGAATTTGAGATGTGTATGCACAGAGGTGAGATTGTTTAGTGGGTTTGGTTAGTGGCATCGCTATTTAAAAGTGATGCATGCTAATCTTCACAATCCTGTCTAGATGTGGCGTAATGCTACTCTTTACAGTTCTATCCAGATGTGATGCAAGCTGACTCCACAAATCTGTCTAAATGAGATGCAAGCTAATCTTTACAATCCTGTCTAGGTGTGGTTCAAGCTGCCATTCACAATTCTCTCTAGATATGATGCAAGCTAATCTTTACAATTCCGTCTAGATGTGACAGAGGCTAATCTTTACAGTTCTATCCAGATGTGGTGCAAGCTGACATTCACAATTCTGTCTAGATGTGACGCAAAGCTAATCTTCACAATTCTGTCTGGATCTGACGCAATGCCAATCTTCACAATTATGTCTAGATGTATTACAAGCTAGTATTACAGTTCTGTTTATATGTGACGCATGCTGATCTTCACAATTTTGTCTAGATGCGACACAAGCTAATATTTACAATCCTGTATAGGGTTGGTGCAAGTTGATATTCCCTATTCTGTCTAGATGTGATGCAAACTGACATTCAAAATTCTGACTAGATATGATGCAAGCTAATATTACAGTTCTGGGCCAGTTTTGTGGTTGCAGAGATAGCTATGCCCCTGTTATGTTATGTTATGTTATGTTATGTTAATTTATACAGTGCACCGATAACACCCGAGGGCAGCCTCCAGGTGCTCATGTGGATCTGCAAGAAAGAGCATATCTTTGGTTAGTGAGGGAAGAATGATAGGATAGGTCCTGAACCAGGAGAAACTGGTATATGTGTGTTGGCTTGCAGATGGTAGGTTGCACGCACTCGCTTGTTGTATCCACATGGGTATTTTCTGTGAGGCTGGTGGGCATGTTGGGGTGTGTGTGTTTTATGGCTAGATTGGCAGGTGTTTAAGGTTGTGTGCACTGGCTTGTTGTGTCCGTATAAGTAAGGTCCAGTGCCAGGTTAGTTTGTTGTAAGTGTGTGTTGCTTGTGTTCAGTTTGTGTTAGGGTATAGGCTTGCTAGACCAGTGGGCTTCTATAGTGTTTGGGTGGTGTCTTTGAGGAGGTATAAATTGGTGGTTAATGCGTTGGCTACTTGCTAAATCGTTAAATGTATTTTTTAGTCACTTACTCTTCCTGTACAGACAATATTTGTTTCAGAATTTCAAGGACTCTTGGCAACTGTTTGTTTTTCCCCCATGTTACCACCCTCCTTGAACGCTTTGAAACACTTGCCTGTGTATAGGCGCTATATAAATAAACAATACCATACCATACCACTGCTTGTGGTAGTGCAACTACTAGTAGTAGTAGACATAGTGATACTACTCGTGTGCCCAGCAACAGTAGAAGCACTACTATTACCAGTGTTTTTGCTATTAATAGTACTACTACTATTGTTTATAGTAAAAATAGTAATAGCACTATTCATGTTACTAGTATGCTAGTAATAATAGTAGTGTTAATAGTAGTAAATATATTACTTCTTCCAGCGGTGGTACTACTACAACTATGTAGTATCACAAGCACTACTTGTGATGAAGTTCCCCCATTTATCCCACTGAGAATAAGACAAGTTTAGTCTTTTTCCTCATGACGATGGACACCTGTGAAAGGAATTGTAATTATAAAAAGTCTATTGTATGTCACTTGTTGAGACATTTATAACCATATGTCACCTATCCTTCTACTACGACTATTACTACCAGCACTACTAGTAGTAGTAGTATTTCTACTGTGAATAGAAGTGGTAGTAGCAGCAGTAACAGAACTACATCTGCTTCTACTATTAAAGAAGTTGCTACTATTATTCCTTGTAGCACTACTACTGATTATACTACCAGTAGGAGTATTTTTGTAGGAGTATTTTTACCACCAACACATCAATAACATAACTAATACTACTACTCATACCAGTGATTATGTTCATAACTCTAGTAATAAAAGTAATAGTAATATTCCTACTAATAGCACTAGTGCTGGTAGTACTATTTCAGTTATTATGTGTACTTCTACTGCAGCTAATAGGGCGGGATGTTTTAATAGGTGCATTCTTTGGTGGAAACTAAACATAATGAAACCTTTTACATTTCATCTGCGCTTTTATAATGGATCTGTAGCCCGGAACCTCTATCCTCCTCTGATGTCACTTCCCATTTCAGGGAGGCAAGGAAGTTCACAAAATGGAGGAAAGCGTAAGTAATACAAATGTTTACAAAAATGTTCAAGTATGAGATTTGGATTGGGAGATCAGCAAATGTGGAAGCGTTATGTCCAATTTAAACAAATTGCTTGCATGTTCCATTCCACTAGTCCTCTAAATTGATCAATGCATATTCAAATTGAAACAAATGACTGTCACAAAAACAGGAATATTCTACACATTTCTGGGACCTGCGAAACACAGCCACCAATCATAGCTGCAGAGTGAAACCACATTAGGGGCCTTGCAGTAAAGTAAAATAAGGAGCAAAAGATGCAATGACGATGCATTACACAATTGGGATACAAAACCGAGAAGAAATGTGCATGTGCTGCTTCCCTTAAGAAAGGTGGCGAAGGGGGAGGTCTGACTGCCCAGCAGAAAATAACACCAAAGTTACATGATATGTCACATAACGATAGCAACCAACCAGCAATGACTTATAATAGCTAAAACAGCACTGAAAATGATCCACAAAAGGGACTTTTGGGAAGACAAAAGAAAATGAAAAGTACCATTGGCAATAAAAATGACAGCACTGAGAGAGAAGATGGAGATACTTTATGGCAGGCTTGTCCAACCTTTTTGAATGTGGGGCCGAAGCATTAACTTTTTGTCTCCCGGTGGGCCGGCGAGCCAAGAGTCAACGCCCTCACCAAAAGCAGTATATTCAAAATCAATGGTGTGTGACCTTTGACACAATAGCACCACAGGCAGTGATAGCCATGCAGTCCCAAAGATAGCTTTTGGCGTCAGGGACAGTGATCAAAGGTTAGTTTCTTGTGATTTCTTCCAGTGTGTATGTGTTGATATGTTTCTGAAATAGTGGGGGCAACCGAGCATAGCGAGGGAGCTATAACGATCTAGGGAGGGTTTGGGGGGACCCCCCCCAAGATTTTTTTTTCAAATATAGGGCTGAAATGGTGCATTTACAGCAGGATAAGTGGCCAAAAAGCCATAAGTTTACAATCAGTTCTAATGGGGAACATGTACATTCCATGTCACCAACAGCAGACAAGAACATTGTAGAGCACAACACATTTTAATGATCAATGTGTCCACAGTGAAAGACAGCACTGTCACTAATGTAACACATTGGCATGCTGGTTGTGCCCAAAATATGCCTCTGTAGCAACATGTCTATGCTGGTTGTTCCCAATTTAGGCCAGCATTGTCATGTACAAAGCATGATTGATGCTGCCTGAGCATGTGCAGTGTGCCCAATACATATGCCAGCTTATCTCTGTAATACACATTAATTACTTCTTTGTTTATGATTGATGCTGCCTGTGCAGTGTAACCAATACATATGGCAGCTTATCTCTGCAATACACATTCATTACTTCTGTGGTAATGAAAGAAGCATAATCCCATTCAAAAGATAAAATGTGGAAAATTGATCACCCAGAGGTGACCCCAATTGAAGACTACTCCCATCTTAGTTGTAGGGCAAAGTAGGAGTTTGTCCAACCCGAGAAAACTTCAATAAAGGTTTTTCATATTGTACCTATTGTGTACGTGTTATACTTGTGATACCATGCCTACCCTACACATCACGCCACGCCACTTTGTTAGCAATGATTTTGTCATATAAATTAAGTAGAAAGACGCAGCGATGGGAAAAATGTGCCTAGCAATGCAAGCTTTCAATTTTCCATCAAACACCAAACTAAATTAATGGAAAACATTTGAAGCAAACAGAACCAATTCAGATAGCAAGAGATGAATGCTGGCCCTTATTCTCGTAGGATGTGCGACAAGAAGAGGAAGGAATTGCAGAACAGGGTCAGAAGAGGAGAATCAAAATCCATCTTTCGGCTGAAAAGAATCTTGTATTGAACAATAATACACCCTGTGTATCTCAGGATGATTTCAGAGAAAGCACCTTTCCACATACTATGCCTGAAGAAGCATCGGCGTGTGCCAAATATCCTGAAGGAGCACAAAGCTTTCCACAGCATAGAGAAGTTAAATGTAATGCTGAAAGCTGAAATCACACACATTGCAGCAGTGAGCGCTCAACCCACTGAGCTATCATATTGGCTATAGTAAAATGAGCAATTATTCGGTAGTGGATGCCATTAAACTGGTAACTGAGATTTAACAGCAGACCAGTTAAGTTCATCTGCAGGTCTGGTGCAAAGTTGGCCGCATGTCAAGCATGCATACATCTACTTTGGTTCAGAGGTTGGCAACAAAAGGAAAGCAGCGCACTCACAGGACATCCACACCCATACAAATTAATAAATAAACCAGGCCATGGCCTGTGACTGCCTCTGGGGCCTCCGGGGCACCAGCGGCAGTAACAAAACTCTGCCACGGTCCAGAATTTGGGTCCACGGACCCGACAACATTGAAAAAAAAATAATAATAAACCAGGCCATGGCCTGTTATAAACCAATTACTACCTCTGGTGCCACAGGGCACCAGAGGTAGTAACAGTGCACCGCCACGGGCCAGAATTCGGGTCCACAGACCTGACACAACATTGAAACAAAATAATAATAAACCAGGCCATGGCCTGTTACTACCTCTGGTGCCCCTCCAAGGGGGCACCAGAGGCAGTAACAGTGCTCCGCCACGGCCCAGAATTCGGGTCCACAGACCTGACACAACATTGAAAAAATAAATAAATAAACCAGGCCATGGCCTGTTACTGCCCCTGGTGCCCCATTCTAGGGGGCACCACAGGCAGTAACAGTGCTTTGCCACGGCCCGGTTTATTTATTTATTTGCTCAATGTTTGTCGGGTCCATGGACCCGATTAATTTATTTATTTCCGCAATGCTGGTCGGGCCCAGCATTGCAGAAATAAATTAATTAATCTGGTCCATGGACCCGACAAAAATCGAGCAAATAAATAAATATACCAGGCTATGGCCTTGCGGGCCACATGAAATGGCTTGGAGGGCCGCATTGTGGCCCGCAGGCTGTACGTTGGACAATCTTGCTTTAGGGTCTTAAAGCTGTAACCTACATTCATCTACAGTCAGCTGTTTTCATCTGCACCTAAGAAATGGGGAACCAGGATGAATGATTGAGTTCTTGTCCGAGCATCCTTTCAGATGGGCATATGAAAAGAGAAGTCTAAGCGCATGTGTTAGGAAAGATTTCGTAATTGTAGGTAATTTTCCTTCCATGTGGCAACCCCTAAACTTTTTGCTGTTGTTTTTCACCTTGTTCTTGACTTTGCCAGAGAAGTGCAGCCTTCTGCCGCACTCCTCTGGGCTTCCGCTCCTTTCTTACGGGGAAACTGACATGCCCTTAAGACAGTCAGTACCGGGGAACGCTGTTTCCCATAGTTTCTTTTATCATGTTGCGGCTTTAGTGCAACATGACACAAGAGGGCACTGTAAGCTAAGTTACAGCTCTCTTGGGTCTCTAGCCTTCTACAGGCCCTAGATACTCGTTTAGGATTGTATTTGATCGGTGCAAGTGATTCAGGAACGGGAATGGTGGCAGCGATCGTTTCTTTGTATTTTGAGCTCCTTTTGGCGTTCTAAGCGCGTTTTCTGCGCTTCACCCAAAATGGTGGCCTGGCTCCCAAAATGGCCAGACCACGAGGCTCCTTTGTCCTGTCCGCTGACCGTCTTGCTCCCTTCACCTTCCCCAGGTCGAGCCGACCCGGGGCCTTCCTTATTTGGGCATGTACTTTCCCGCGAAACACGGATGCTTTCGCGGGCTTCTACATGTCTTTTGTGTGCCTCCAGGGTGTGGGCTGGGATGTCTGGTCCCAATACACATCCTGGGTGCCAGAGAGTCTAGGGTGGTGTGAATGCCTGGGACCACCGTGGTCCGTGATTGGTCCACGTATGGTGTGAGTGTTGATGAGCGGATCTCCCATTGGGTCCCCTCCGTTTTGGCGCGAAGGGAACCGTGGATAAGAGGGGGCTGGAAACACCACTACCATGTCGATCTCCTGAGTTCTCACGAACGAAGGAATACAGGAGCCAAGTATCCTGCAACCAAGAGGCTGGACCGAGGAATCGCTGGTGACCCGCTGAAGGACTTCTCCTCTGCACTGCTGTCGCCTTGTGAAACCCTTTTCACCTTGGATCGAACCAGAAGGCCTGTACTGGTACTTCGACCCTTTGGAATAGCGGGAACAGCTATTCTCGGCATCTTCACCATCTCCTGCCAGTAAGCCTTCGGAAGCGTCTCTGGGCCATCCAGTTGACTGACCAGCTTACACGGGAGTCTTGCTCTGTAACCGCCGCCAGGTTGTGTAGTATTTTGAGTCCTGGTCACTCTCACACGCTTCGTACACTTGGCATTCCCAAGTCTGAAGTGAGTAGTGTACATTTGGCTCGGATACACACGGCCGCTCCGTTGCCCTGCTGTGGTGACAAAACTGTGCAGGTTTCTTCGATTGGGACGTCTTTTTTTCTCTACACGACGACGAGGCATTCCCGGCTCTTCTGAACCTGGCAGCTGCTGAAACTAACGTGGAGAAGACTGGGTCTGCTTGCATCGGGGACCGGTGAGTAGTATAGCTAGGATCTGGTCGCCCTCCTGCAGTAGCCCATTGCTTTTCCCCACTGTGTAAAAACAGCACCCTTTTGTCCGTACTCGCACTCTGCTTCTGCTCACTGTGGAGGCTGCGCTTGAGTTGCGGAACCTGTTCTTCTTCTGTGTGCACTGAACTGAACTGCCTGATTTCCTTAGAAGAGACTTTCCTTTTGCCCGTTGGCACCAGCGTGTGCAGGTACTTTTGAGCACAAGGCTCCACTCTTCGCAGGGCTCGGACTTCCATCTAGTTAGGTGCCTCTGAAGGCGAACTGAGTCTAAAGCATTGTATCGCACTGCCTGTTTTCCTTCCCTTGCAGGTGGACTACACATTTCGTGCATATAACGCTTGCGACTGTCGTATTTGTATATATATTGTGTTGATATGGTATGTGTTGGTTTAATATTGTGATATTGTGATTTTCTCGCTACGGTCATTGTTTTAAAGGCCTTAAAATAAATGTGTATATATTTTTGATATAACAACTGTTTGGAGTAGTTTGTAAGTGATCTTGCTTTGTGTGCTCATTGCGGGCTTTCAGTCACCCTCACCCCTCTTGAGACCTAGTCTTGACCGCCGCGATCGCTACCTTGATTGGTCTGGCTCGTCCAGAGGTTACCCTGTTCCAAGTAATTAGGTTGGCCTTCTGAACTTCTGCGCCACCAGGACAGTGTTCAGAAATCCGTCTTAACAGCATGCAAGACGAATTCTCTATCCACTATGCATGTCTAAGAAAGATTTGATTTTTTTTTTCAAACCTGTGAGGGAGTGGAAAGGGGGAAGGAGGCAGCTTTCATGGGAATATATTGTTTTTTTGTTTATGATTTGAATACCAACAAAAAGATCTGGAACAAACAGTATGTACTTCAGTGCCAGATATTAACTTAACTGGGGCCTGCCATGTTTTATGATTTGCCAGTGACATGCAAAGGTATTTGAGCATATTTTATCCTCTGTGTATCATATGACTGACTCTCTTGGTGTGTCCTACTCTGCTACACTGATTCCACTCATATCTTTCTGAAGGATCCTACTCAGTTTCTTGGGCTGGCCAGCTGTATTCTCCTCATCCTCTACTCTTCTATGTCCGCAAAGGGTCTGCCCCCTGCCCTTGGACCACTTTTTGTCTCTCTCACTCACTCATTTGACTTTTCCTATTCCCTTTATGCAGATGAAACCCAACCCTTCTTCTGCTTTTCTTCCTTTTCTGGCTCACTTCATTCCTCTGTCTCTTCTTGCATTTTGGCTCTCCAGTCTTGGATGTCTTTGCACTTCCCTCTCCTGAATCCATCCAAGAATTAAATTCTATTGTTGCATTTTTCTTCTCCTTCCCCATCGCCTCCCTGTTCTAGTCTATTCTTCCTTCCAGATGTTCTACCCCTCTCTTCTTCCATCCGTAACCTGGGTGTCATCTTTTATCCATCACTTTTGTTCGCTTTGCATATCACCTCCAGGGCTTGCGCAAGTCGTTTTCACCTTTACAATCTACATCATGTTCATAACTATCTCTCTTTCCCTGTTATGTAACTCCTTATCTTCTCTCTCACCTTCTCCCATCTTAACTATTGCTCCACCGTTTTACTTGGTCTTCCTTCTTCCCATCTTCCCCCCTTTCACTCTTTTTAAAATTGTGCTGTATGCCTTCTTTTTCATTTCCCGCCTCTATCTTCTATTACCCCCGCCCAGATCTTGGCTTCTCTACTCACGTTTGATTCCTATCTCCTCTGTAGTTTTATTTATTTATTACATTTATATAACACGCCTAACTCTCAGGCATCTGGGCGCTTGACTTAAGAATAGGGTTACATTGCAGAGACTTGGTTGTACAGTAAAGTTGCAGTTACTGTTGCAGTTACAGAGCTAGTATCGACACATGATGCAGAATTACAATGTTCACATAGTATCGATCCATGTTGCAGAATTACAATGTTCACAGTTACATGTTCAGTTACATTTAGATCTGGATTTTTAGTCAGACATATGCATAGTGCAATATCACCTGGTGTAATATCACAGTTTCAAGATGTGCTGTGTCGGACTTCTCTTTGTATTGAAGGCAAGGGTCCTTTGTACTGTTTTCAAATGCCTGCATTGTCTCTCTCCTCTTTCTATTCCCCACCTCGCTCCCTCCACTCCCACTCACCTTTTATCCTCACCGAGCCTAAACCTCCCTGTGATACTTCTCGTTCTCGGTCTTTCTCATTGTTGGCCCCAACACATTGGAACTCTTTGCCACTATCCATTTGTTCCTCCTCTTCTCTTTCGCCTTTGTCGGAAAAATTATCTTCTATGTTCCCTGTCTAATTCTTAATTTCGTATTCCTACTCTTTCCTTTGATATCTACCGTCATTTCATTTATTATGTACCACTGTTGTTTTTATCTCTGTGTAAAACGCTTTCGCGGAAGTGCTCAATAAATGGCAATAAATGCTAATATAAAATGTTAGTAGTACTAGTAGTAGAAGTAGCAGTAGTAGGAAATCTCGCTGACTGGTCGCTTGGTGCACCTCCAGAGCCTCACAGGTCCCAGGCTCGCCCATCAGTCCTACACTTGCCTCTGGGCCTCTGCACTCTGTCTCGCACTTCTGCACTCAGAATACGTTCCATGTGAGGAGCGACCTCTCTGTGCTTAACCCAGGCCCCGGATGGACTGGGCACACTTATTCCCCCTCACCCTCTCTCGCACTTCCTGTCCGTGCACTTGCACGACCTTGAATGAACCAGGCCAAGCAAGATTGTTTGTCCTGTCCTCCCCTTGTCTCCCCTCCCTAGTTTGATTGCGTCTGAAATTCTAGTGCATTGGCGCATTATTTATGATGGCCTATCATCAATCAATATGAATGTCGTCAGGCCTAGTATGTTCGTTTATTGTTCTGTATGTCCATTTCCCGCTCCTCCCCCTCCTTCTATCCACACTCATTGCCATGCACCTGCACGATCTGACAAATTGTTAGGCCTAGTACGGCATATTATTGATTTTATGCTCTCCGCCCCCTTCTCTCCTTCCCTCCTGTTGTGCACTTGCACTAGTAGAAATGCCTCAGGCCTGGTATGCTAGTTAATTTTGTTAGATCATTCGTAAACGTCAAGGCCTAAGAATCACTACTGTATTCCCTTATTCCCTTCCTGCTTTGTAGTGCTTTGAAGCACTTCACCTCTGTATAAGTGATTTACAAATAAACAATTACAAATTACAAATAGCAGGAGGCTTTTTATCCTTGGCAATCATAAAGAAAAGATCATACCAATATGGAAAATGATGCGCAAAATTGGGGTCCCCCCAGGACCTCACAAGTAGATGTGTTGTACTGGACAAAAATGGCCCTCCTAAAGTAAACGTTGTAGTCTTTTTCTCAAATGCAAAGAGTTAAAACATTTTGAAGGGGCAGGGGAGACGGGAGCATGTGAGAAAAGATGTGATCAAACAGTGTGGGATGTTCCAGCACTGGATGTTCAATAAGACAGGGCAAGTCTGCTTTTAATGGAAAACAGAGCGAAACGTGCCTTTCTATCCAGGAATAAATCACCTTCGATAACTCAATATCCAAGGGGCCTCAATGTTCAGAAAACGGTTTCCATTGTTGAGTTCATTTAAGCAGAACTTGAAAATAGAATATCCAGTATCATTTCTTCTGAGAAATAGCCCGCTTATTTAATTGTCAAAGTTTGGTTCGCCTGTTGCTATGCACAAAACTATCTCTTTCGCAGTAAATCACTTCAGAATATTATCTCCTTTTTCATACAGAAAATGAGCAGCATGTGGATTTCTGAAAAGAGATTAGTACCCTTGGTGGGGGCGCAGCCAATGAGGTTGCTCACATCGCGGGCTGAATCCGACAATCCATTACGAGCATTCCACATTACAGGCAACATGGCGGTTGCTTCCCTCACAACGCCATATATCCTTCCCTTTCAAAAAACACAAATGTATCTCCAACCCCCCTCCAAACTCTGACTTACCTGATTGTTGTGGCGGCGGCAACGCCCGCCGTCGCCACCGCCTCTCTCCATCGCCCTTTGCCATCCACAATGGAAATGGAAGTGGGGCTACGTAAGGAGCCCTGCCTTCAATCTCTGTGGCAGCCATCTTGGAACAGTATTTTCTATGAATGAACGGGACACGGCCAATCATCCTGTTCCTTCATAGAAAAGACCCCCCTATCCACTCCCCGGGTTACCGATTTGGCAATCCGGGGTGCTAATAGCGTTTCTACCCTCTCTGGTGGGACGAAAAGGGTGGTTTCGGCCTAGGCCCTCGTTAAAGGCCCTCACTATGCTAAGGCCTTTAACTTGGGGCCCAGGCTGATAATACCTAATCCGGCTCGCCGGATAGGGTAGTAACGCTATATTATTACATTGCTAATTCTCAGTGCAACAATGTATGGGTAAATGGTAGGCAGGTCAATCGGCAAAACATTTTGTGTCTCCAAGGACATCTCCCCAGCCCCCAGTTCTCTGACCTCTTCACAGGCAAGTGCTCCTTTTGTCTCACCCACCTACCTCTGTCTTGTTCACCTACCATCACTTACATTTCTCTCACAACTTCTCCTCACTCCCCTCTCTCACTATCCTCATGCTAAGTCCCTCACTTTCCGCACTCTCTTCAGCCCTCTTCCTTTTCTCTAAAGTACATTGCTCTTGCCTTCGCATTCCTCTTACCTACGATATTGACTCTGACTCCCTGTTGTTCACACTCCTGTAAATGATCTTCTGCTCTCGATCTCTCTCTCTCACACATACCAATGGCTTCCGCCTGCCCACTCTGCCAACCACACATGGAGCCAAAGGTTGCAGGGAAGCAGAGCTGCACCAGTAGGTGACGAATGTGCCCCCAACATGGAGTCAGGTGGGTAAATGACAGAAACTGAAATAATTGGAACAATAAAGAAAACGAGAGAGACTGAGAAATACAGACAAGTAAAGATAAAAGAACACAAAGGAGGCCGAAAGAAAGAAAAAAGGGGGACTGGAGAAGGAACGAAGCTGATGAGCAAAGGCGAGGAGGAAAGAAAAAACAGAGAAGGTGGAGGAGAAGAAGGAAAATGGAAGATAGGAAAAGAGAGGGTAAGAAGTAGAAAAGGGAAATAGAAGTGGAATAAGGGACAACCTGGAAGAAGGGTATTACCCAAATTGACCTTTTTACAATTGACCTTTTGCACATTTGACCTAATTATAGTAGTCCTAATTGACCTTCCTTTATATTATTTTAGTTATTTTATACGTGTATTGGATTGGTTTTGGATTATTAATAATATAAGGGGATCGACCTCGGGAGAATTGACCTAATTTCGATGGTCGATTAGGACATATATGTGGGGGGAAACCCCCCCGCAACCCCCACATATATGGGGTGTTGCGGGGGGTTCCCCCCACATATAAGTCCTAATTGACCTTCTAAATTAGGTCAATTCTCCCGAGGTCAATTCTCTCGAGGTCATTTGTGAAAAGGTCAATTAGTATACAACCAGAAGAAGTAAAGAAACAATGAAGAAAGAATGGAAGATGTAATTGGAAGAAGAAGTGAACAAAAATGGAAAGGAGTAGAAGAAGAATGTGAAGACGGGGAATTGGGGGAAGAAGAGGATGGGGACAAACCAGAGAAAGGTATAGATCAAAAGAATGAAAGAAGAGGTGAGAGTTTGAGAGAGTTCAAGGTGAAAGAAAGGGAGAGAAGAAATAGATGGCAGGTGAGTTCTGAAGAGGATGAGAGATGGTTGCTAGGAGGTGGGAGTAAAAAAAGTGATAGAAAACAACAGCAAGAGAGAAAAGAGTGCACGGTGAGTGGGGAAAGTGGGACATAAGGGAGATTTGATAACATATGCAGCGATAGCGGTGAAAGAGACCGAGAAATGTGGGCAATGGAAGGTGACATAGGCAGAAATGACTTGTCACAAAGGGCAATGGTGCATCATCGCACGTGACTAATACGATGCCAACGAGGAGAATGAGGAAATGGAAATATTGGGAAGAGAATGACAGCACAGAGAGAGAATGTATTCTTCTTTATTCTGTACCTGCTCTGTCCAGATGTCACTTCTGATGACATGACCGTGTGTGTATGAGGGAAGTGTGCACATGCTGAAGGGTACGAGGGCTATCTGCAGAGTGGGAAACTTGTGTGTTGCTGCCTGTACCATATCTGTTGTGTGTTTGGTAAACATGTGTGTGTGTTTTGTTTGAACCTGAACTCCTAATGCCTGTTCTGTACTTGTTCGGTAGGTACTTGTTCAAATTCAGTAAACGCAGGTCTTGGTGCTGCATCTGTTCCTTGGGAGTAACCAGTGTAATCTACTGGTGACTCTTGAGCTCTGGACCCTGCATTGCTACAGAACTATGCCACCTTCAGGGTGCTCAACATCGAACTACCTCACAGCACGCTTCAGGAGCAAAGTACAATGGTGCTGCTCTACTGCGGTCCAACCCCGCTTCTTCTTAGGGTTTTGCAGCTGCCATGCCGGCTCGTGTGGGGTCGTGCAAACCTAATGCTATGGACATAATGTGGATGTGGGAGTTGTGCTACTTGTGCATTTCAACAGAATGGTGCTAAATGCAAAGGTAATTTCCTTCCCAGTGAAGCTACCTTTATACACAGCACCCCTCCTGCGCCTCACCCAGAATTACCAGCAAAATAATGCTTCACCTGTAGCAAGCCTGGGGATGTTTTTCTCTTTTGAAGTTGTTTTTAGATGTAATTGACCAATGTGGTTAGATGTCGAAATGCACGCATCCAAAAACATTGGTGAAAGGATATTTTCTTTAGACCAATCAGTCAGTAAAAAAGTGTTCAATTCCCTGGTCACAGCTATGCCTGCTTGGCAGTATTAAGAACAGGTGCAAAAGCTCGGATCAATGAGCGGCAGAGACCTATGCTTGCCATCGATTATTGGAAAACAGCCCAGCCCCTTTCTTCTGGCATAAGTAAACATACAAGACACTTTGCGCTTGAGATCATTTTGAATGGAAGACAACTAATTGAATGTTTTGTTATTGTCTCACCTAGTCGACTTCATATGATAGTATCTACTGCATATGACTGTATTTCTGTTAACGCTGTACCAATTGGAAACCATTTATGGTTACAACATGGGACCAGACCTCTGTGGTTGACTATATTCTGGTATCCATGGTTTAGATTGTGGTTCAATAGGAGTATCCTATTTAGAACCCTATTGAACAGCCTAGGGCATTTATGTGACTTACTTTTTATGTTCTATCCCCTAACCTCTCCACAATTTTTCATGTTTTCTTTTTCCCGCCTTTTTCCATGTACCTCATGTGTTGCATCCAATATGTACTGACCAACTGTTTTTTAATATACATGTGTTGAAGCCAGTGACATTTTTGGCAATTTGGAATTATTAAATTAGACTTGTTTGATCTTTTATTTGTATGATATCTACCCTCCTTCCCTCCTCTTTGGTTTAAAATTGATAAGTAAACAGACTGATCCCGCATCACTCTTGCTTCTAAACAGTATTTAAGCATGCATGACTCAGTTGGGATCTCGTCCAGGCCTGTGGATCAGTGGAACAATGCATCCACTACAGGGAGCTGCATTTGACCTCCTGGTCACAGGTTCGAATCCCGGCAAGTCCACTCAGCCCTTCATCCTTCCAAAAGCGATGAAATGAGTACCATTTAATTGGGTTACAATAAACAACTGTTATCTGTCAAGATGCCCCTCAGGGGTTGAGCATGTGCTCTACAAATACACCTGTTACGTTATACTTGTGTATGTTCGTTACTGCACATATGGAGTCACTACCAGTCTAGTTACTGCAGCAATAGGGGGAAGAAGGGAAGCAGTCGATACCGGGGTAAGAGAATGGTCTTATGTTTGCAAAGGCATTTCAGCTGACACTGCGAGTCTGATTGGCAAAGTGTTTTTCCATAGTATTTTCCCATTGAAAAAATGCTTTTGTAAATCACGCCCTGTGTATCACGACGTGAAAACGCGTAGGGTGTTCCATTGCTGCGTGACCAGGTGGAGAACCTTAAGGGAGCAAGGCAACCAGGAGTAACTCTGAACCATGGAAGGTGGCGTGGATGGGGGCTACGAGGCATTGGGCATTTTCAGCAGCAGAGGGGACCTGGCCTAGCAGTTCGGGCTGGGCTGCTACCATTGGTGGCAGCAGCTGACTGATTTGCACATGGCTGGACCCCTTTTGCAATGGTGCAGACGGACTAAAAAACGGTGGTGTGGAAGGTTGCCCATATCATTGCCAGTGGTACAGATTCATTCAAAACCTTCCACCCATCACGTTTGTGGTCACAGTTTGTCTCTACATGTGAGAGAGGGTATGCCCAGACGTGGGTCCCTTGCTCGCTGCGCCATAGGGAACCTGGCTGCACCTCACTGAGGAGGCCCAACAAGGCCGAAACATGTCTGGGGTTGCTTGATTTTCTGTGCAGAGGGGACCTGGCCTAGCAGTTCGGGCTAGGCTGCTACCATTGGTGGCGGCAGCTGACTGATTTGCACATGGCTGGACCCCTTTTGCAATGGCGCAGACGGGCTAAAAAACGGTGGTGTGGAAGGTTGCCCAGAGCAATTGCCAGTGGTTCAGATTCATTCGAAACCTTCCACCCATCACGTTTGTGGTCACATTTTCAGCAGCAAAGCAGTTTTCATAGTTGCTGGGGCCACTTCGACTTGGAGAGGTTTGCTTGCCACTTTGGGTGGAGTTAGTAGCAGTGGAGGGGTCGAGGAGAGAGCCGGATTTAAGTCAAGAAAGTTTGAGTTGTCAATAGTATAAACTGTGTTTTGTGTACATTTGAGTCTTCATGCACAAGACACGAATGGGTAAAATCAGAGCAACTTCATTCAAAATAAAATGTAGGGCTCCACCATGTAATGTAGGCTGATTGTCACATGGCCCTTTTCAAAGTTGCTTTCCCTTTGAACTAGTGGACCTGACATGAAGGAAAATATGTCTAATAGTTCCCTACAAAATGGTAGGAGCCGCATTATTTTAAATGAGCACATACAAGTCATTATTGCCCTCACCTGAGCCAATCAGAATGCCGTCATTAATCTCTCAGATTCCCGCGCGTCCCTATCCCTCCATTCTGCTCCTTAGCCCCTACTTATTCCTCCATAGACTACAGTCTGGTTATGCCAGGTTGGGGCCCACTATGCCCATATCTCTGACCAGGCACCGCTGCTCTAAGACCACTACAGTGATGATTGGTGCATTATAAAATCTTTGTAACATAAGAAAACAATTTATGAAGAATGTCAAAATAAAGTATGTGCGGATATATGACATATCTGCTCACTGTAATGTACCATGGCGCGGATATGCAGACACATATTGACGGTTGCATAACACTGAGCTTTCCGTTGGGGCCTTCAAGGGCGTGCCAAGGTCAAGTTTAGCGAGCGATACGCCAAGAAAGAAGTACACACTAATCAGGATACTTAGAAATAGGAGCTTACTCTTTAACTCTGTACGGTCCGTGAGTAAATGATTCCTTTTTCCGTCTCATGCAAGTGCAGCAATGTGCAGTCTTTGTTTATTTTCCAGTGAGAGCTATTGCAGCTTAAAATGTGCTTGAGTCTCGAGTTTGTGGATTTTGTAAATCTGAATACGTTTTATTTTTATTTTTATTGCTGCGTAATACAGTTATATATTTCATCAGCTTTGTGCACATACATCAATTAAGGACAATGCAATACAAATCTGAACTCTGCACGTGGGTAAAACCGTTGAGATGTGCCTCGAACATGTTAATAATGTGTTTGCAAGCACAGGAAGGAAGGATGAACAAGATGGCGATTGCCCTTTCCCTTTGCACTCACTCTCGTTCAGCCGTTCCATAAGTGGCTGCCCAGTCAATAAGGCAACACACTGCCCTGCATCTGCATCCTTTAACGCATGACAGATGTTATTGCTACAATGGTTACTTCACATTGACTGAACAATAGCCCCTACTTTGCCTAACTGGTCCTCTGTTAATCTCACTTGCGATATTTTAACACAGACCGTCCACCCACAGCCCCGCCCAAGCTCGCCTTTTAATGAGCTTCTATCACCACTCGCTAGGCGCAGCTAATTAATAATGTTCAGACAGCTCTTGTTAGCGGGGTGCGCAGCCTGGGAGTTATTAATGCCCTGACACTAAGTGCAGAAACCTAGATTGATGCTTCTAATCTCAGTGTGCTCTCCGGCTCAAACACAGTTTTGCAAAGCTGGTGACGGTGCCTTCCTCTCACCGAGGGCGACTGAAGTGTGTGTTTAGCGCCTCAGGCAGTGCAGCCTTGCTCTAAACTGAGAAGCTACAGTTATGGTAAAGCTGTATCCCGCGTTAAAAAGAAGGAGTACAGCAAATGCCGTTGCGTACTCTGAGACATCCTCACTGACCACTGAGTGCAGAAATTATAAGAAACGAGGAAAAGGTGTTAATGTTAAAGGATATTTGTACCGCGCACTATCACCACCGGAGTGGTCCCCTGGCGCTCTGGCGGATCTGAAAAAAAAAGAAGGCGGGGTATTCCTGAGCTTGGAGACGACAGGGCGACGTCTCCAAGGCAGCTGCTTGGTTCTGGGTTGCAATTCGGACTGAGAACTTGAGTGCCGCGTGGCCGCGTATGCTGTGCATGCGCATGAGCAAGTGAGTGATTGGGACAGTTACCAGGGCAGCCAGGGAGAGGAGTCCCGGGTTTTCTGTGCCACGTTGTGGCATTCAGTGCCCAAGGGAACAGAAGAGCAGAGTATTGGCATGGGGTTGAGTTAAGGCTGGCAGGCAGAGTGCGTAAGGCACCCAAGGCTAGAGCTGGGTGAGCCCGGCGGGGAGCGGGCTGGCCCGAGCCCCATTTAGGGCTCTGGCCTGACCTCCCTTTCGGCAGTGCCTTCCCCAAAGCTGGGGCCGGCCATGAGCCCCACCGGGTGCTCGTCCCGATCCTTTGGCTTAAATTAATTTTAAAAAAAGACGCGCTAGCATCTGCCTGTCTTCCAGCTACCTGACCGCCGGTCCCTCTCCAGGCACTCTTTGATTGGCTGGGGCAGGATAGGAAGTCAGGCGGCAGCAAAGGAAGAGGCGATGTTTCATAACAATCGCTTCCGCCTTGCCATCAGCCAGCACTGAGGACAGGTCAAGTCAAGTGCCCCACAGTGGCAGACGTTTTATGGTTGGGGTTGTCAGAGAGTGCCCTGCAAACGTGCGTGCAGCGGGTAGAGGTTACACTGCCCCGGTTATGGCCACAATCCAGTTGCCTGGTGTGTCTGCAGGCAACACTTGCCGTTTCTTCCCCACCACTGGTGATTGTGCTGGAGGTCCACCCAGTAGCTGTCAGCTCTGGAATGATGACGTCAGTGGAGCAGAGTGCCAAGAACAACTAGAGTACTGGGGATGATATGTTGTCACTAGTGCACAGTGCAGCCTTTCCGATGCATTGAACATTTTCCCCGGTGATGGGATAAAATGCCAGGACCAGAGGTACATGGGACATGGTATGTCCCCATGTTCTACTGGAGACTTTACTTCCCTGAGAGGCAGCTAGATGTGAAACAGATTGGCGGAGTGGCCTGCGGGTTGGAAGCTTTAAAAGGGGTTTGTCTAAAGTCCTATTTATTGATGGCTTGATTACTTGCATTTATATGGTACACCAATATGCCATGGGGTCTCCATGGTATTATTGATGGTTTGCCACCTTCTTTTTATACCCTGACACAGCCCCCACTCTCATTTTGTGCACACCTTTCCTATGCTCGGCCTGTGGTGGGCTCCTAGAGGCACGCCTGACCCCCAGGCTCGGCCCTGGCTCAACCCTACCCAAGAAATCTCTGGCTCTCCCACTTCTACCCAAGACACGACTCAGAGAACATTGTGGTACATCTGGCACAGCCAGTGACCGAATTTAGTGGGAAAAAAAGCTGAGTTAAGAGAGGCCACTGTGATTGTGGATAAACCTTTATATTCAAATATTCAGGCGAGAGAGAAAGAGAAGTGAAAGCTAACTTCTCAGCTCATTGAACTCCTCCTACCCTTTTTGCCATTCCCAGCCATGTTATGGCTGCCATTTTGCCTTCTGGAAGAGCAGGATATTTCTAAGTATCCTTTGTCTGATTCCTTGCTGTTTTGCAGTATTTTTTCAATCGCTTGCAACCAGAAGATAATACTTTTAAGGGAATAACGTTTTTAAGGTGAAAACTGCGCAGACATGTGTTGTGTTGATCCATCTCTTTTATTAATTATTGCAATGTATTTTTAGTGCTGTGTATTTGGCATAACCACATTGCTCTTTGCCTATTGGCTATTCTTCCATTTCTACATTTTCTGCCTTCAGACATGACTTTCCCTTTGCCCCTGGAATTTTGCAGCACGCCTTAACGAGTTGGAAAGTATAGAAGGTGGGTAAGAGGGAAGTGGCAAAACACAAAATGTATGGGGGGGCTGTCAACCCTGCTGAAGTGGGCCCCTGTAAGCTCCTTGAATAAGCACAGGCCCTGCCAGACATCCTGGCTGGCTTGTGCCACAAAGCATGCACAATGCACATGATGATCATATTGCCACAGGGATACGCTGCACTGGGTAAAAGATAAAAGTATGTTTTTTAATCAAACCTTTTATCTTTCACCTAGCGTAGGAACAGGATGGGGTGACACCTGGAACCAAACATACCCTCCTGTGCGCGGCGAGTAAAATTACTATGAGCATGCCAGTTACGGAGGAAGCTTTTGGTGCCAAGGGGAGCAGGTGGCTCTCAAGTGGAAATTACCATTGTAAACCAGTCAAGCCACAAATTGGTATGAGTAACCGAAAATAATGTAGGTGATTGAGAGGTTGTTCCTTGGGGAAATTGTGCTGAAATGCTGTATTTTACAGCACCAACATTACACAGGAGTGTTTCCCAATATTTTCAAAATGGTTTTCTCCACAACATATTAAAGCATTGTTATTTTAAGTCGCTTTCATGCAGCTGTGCACACAATCTATGCCAGTATGGTCACGGTTTATCACTTCCATGCAGCTACAGCCACAATCTGTGTCAGTCTGATCACTGCAAATCACTTTCATGAAGATGTGCCCACAATCAATGCCAGTATGTAAAACATTTTCATGAAGCTGCAGCCACAATATATGCCACTGTGGTCACTTTAAATAACGTTCATGAAGAAGTGGCCAATATTTGTATTATCATTGTAAATCACTTTCATGATGTTGTGGCCACAATTTATACTGGTTAGTTTAACTTGTTTTCTTGAAACTGAGGCCACAATCTATGCCAGTACAGTCACTGTGGCATGCTGTCGTGATGCTGCTGCCCCAATCTATTCTAGTATGGTCACTGTAAACCACTTCTTGAATTTTGTAAATCACTTGCATGAATTAACAGCCACAATTTATACCAGTATTGCCATTGTACATCACTTTAATAAAGCTGGGGACACAATCTGCACCAGAAAACCCAATGCATCACTACAATACATTGGAACAAAAATATTGTCACAGATAATATGATTTAATCCCAAGCATACACTTACAGCTAGGGGTGCGCATTCCACGAAATAAGCATTATGGTTCTTCTGACATTGAACTTTCGCCTGGTTTTGTGTGGCTTTGCGCAGATTGTGGTGTTTTATTCCTATGTTAGTTTCATGGAGCACAACAAGAAACTTTACAGTCTTTTAAAAAAAATCTTTGCTAGTTTTGTACAGTCACACAAGAAACTTTGCATGTTTTTTCAATTATTGATAGGTTTAAACAGCCACACGAGAAACTGTGTGCAGGTGTTTTTTTTCCCCTACTAGGTTCGCAACACAAGAAACTTCATGCATTTTTTTTTTCGATCCATACTAGTTTTGCAAAGCAACACAAGAGCCTTTGTGCAGGTCTTTTTTCTATCCATGGTAGTTTTGTGCAGAAGCACAAGAAACTTTGTGCAGGTCTATATTGATATGTGGTAGTTTTGTGCAGCGGCACAAGTAACTTTGCACGGTTTTCCCCTATCCGTGCTAGCAGCTGTGTACCATGTGTTTAATATGCAATAGCTATTAAATATATTTTGATAACACATTTAATTAGCCTATTATTTTTCAATATTTTGTTTTTCTGTTGAAAATGATTGTAGGAAAGAAGTTATTTGTGCGCACCACGACCAGACGTTTATATTTATTTTAGAGCCATACTAGTTTCGCTCTTTCTGCAGTAGAATCTTTGCACGTTTTTTTAACCATGCTAGGTTTGCACAGTGGCATAAGAAACTTTGCTCAGCTTTTTGTTTGATTTGTGTTAGGTTCGCACAGCAGTACAAGAAACTTTGCTCAGCTTTTTGTTTGATTCGTACTAGGTTCACACAGTGGCACGAGAAAGTTTGTGCCGCTCATTTCGATCGGTGCTAGGTTCGTGCAGCAGAATGAGAAACATTGTGTCGCTCGTTTCAAACAATGCTATGGTCACGCAGTGGCACAAGAAACTTTGCATTGCTTGTTTCGATTCGTGCGATGCACGAGAAACTTTGTGCTGCCCTTTTTGATACGCTGGCGGGTAGGGGGGAATGGTGGATTGGGGGGAAACGGATCAAAGTCTTCCAGATTTTGGTCCATGACTGCAGAAATAGAATTTAACAATTTCGTTATTAGGGAATGTACCACGTCTGATTTAGGAAAGTGTTATCAGAATGGATATGAGGTCACTGATCAATGAGGGCTGCCTTGTGGCTCAATAACAAGTGGTTGGGTGAGTCCCTTATCCCTTGAGAGAGCCTAATGACTATGAGGGATACCCTACGGTCACAAAAATAGGAAATTAACTGTGTTGTCATCCAAGCCAGACAACAAAGTTGATTTGACAGCTTGCAGAGCAGAAGAAGCAATACCAAAAGTATAAGGAGATAGTCATCAGACCACTCAATTACTTCTACCCCTGATTTCCACATGCTTAGTAAACTATACAACAGAGGTTGGCACCCCAGCCTGTCCTGGGTATCGCCCCCCTGGTGAGTTTCTAAAGGGGTCCCCTTTACGCAGCACAGGGTACCACATGCTTCCCAAATGGATATAGTTGCCGATAATGAGGAAATTAAGGTTTTCTTTATTTGTTCTTTATTTTTTAAAGTTGTCTTTATTTTAGATAAGGACTTGGACTTTTGTTTTCTTACGAAACTTGGTTCAATGATTACAGTGACCCTTTATTACGTAACTTAGTTCTCCATAATTTTGAATCAAACGGGCCAATAGTCCCAGCTACCCCGGCAGGTTGGGACGCCCTGATTTTCAATTCATTTTTTGAGATTACTCTACTTTCTTTTTCTCCATGAGATGCTGGGTCTTTGTTTCTGTTTTTGAAATGTGGTCTTGACAAACAGAGATCCTGTGTCTGAAAGTTAATCTTTAGATGGCCTTGACTCTTTTTTAGAAAGTGATACATTAAATTGAAGATATGTCATCTTACTTGGATATTTTAATTTGTGGATGAATTGTCCTAAATATTCTGAAGCCAATCAGCTAAAAAATAATTTTACTCCGCATAGATTCGCTCATTTATCTAATGTAGCCATGCATCTGAAAATCCACTGTCTAGACCAAGCTTTTTCAGGCGCCTATCTTTAGTTGAGGTCGATACGATTCAAATCTTTTCGGCCAATCATTTTAGTTTTATTCATCTTCAATTAAGTACATCAACCTGGCTGGTGATCCATGTTATTTAGGTCAAACTAAGTGTAAACTCTCATCATAACATATGAAGGCAGAATAAGCCAAATTTGCCCTGGTACTGATGCTGACTGTCTTACTTTTACAGACACTTTACATAGACAGTTTAACCAAATCTGGACTAACACTGCACCATTGCATGCTATTAGTTCTAAGAAGCCAGCATGCCCGTTGGTTTCACCTGACCTGAATACAAAATGGCTGTCATGTAAGCTGAAAGAACTCAGAAAGAAATCTAAATTCCCCACAGCACTGACTACAGTTATACTCCTCCACACTCACAATAAAAAAATCTGGTTTGTGGCAAAAAACATTTTCTTCTTGAAGATTTTACCACAGTTGAACATGTGCCTATTCAACATCTAAAGGTGACTGATTCCTTCCTCAAAACATCTACTCGCTTTCTACCTACAATAGTAGACCATTTCACTATACTGATGAACTAAACAACTTTTCCCCAAATATAATCTCGGAACCAAAAGTCAATGCTACAGCTAGGAATCACTCATTAAGTATCTCAATATATTAATTTAGCCCATTGTTAGAGCATCGGGCACCCTCCCGCCCCTTCTCTCAGTTAGCTTTTTCACCAGTTTCAACACTGCATGTTTTGCCACTTCTTATGAAGCTTAGATCTACCAAGTGTCACGAGGGTGCTGTGCCAGCCATGTCTGATCAATATTTAGCATCTACAATATTAATCTATATTACAGTCTTCATTAACAAAGCATTATGCAAAGTGGTGGTTCCAGCTACCCCGAAAGCCTTATGCATCACCCCCTCTAAAGAAAAGCATCTGTGGATCCTTCTATTATGAGTAATGTTTCACCTGTGATCAGTCTCCCTTGGCTATCAAACATTCTTGAATAATTGGTGACCTCCCAACCTTAACAGTTCATTATTCCATACTTATTAGTCCAGTTTCAGACCCAAACATGGAAAAAAAGATAGCCTTACTCACCTTGTGGGATGATGTACTGGCTGGTGATGGTCACATGACTCTCCTGATCATGTTGGACCTACCACACCTCTTGACACAGTGAATCTTGACCACTTATTGTCAAGATTAGCTTACTACATTGGTGTCTCTGAGCATGCCATTCAATGGTTCCAATCATTCCTAACCTCTAGAACACAACTTGTGAAGCTAAGCTTGGTTCATACTTCGAAGACATCAATTAACTGTGGTGTGCCACAAGGATCCCCACTTTCTACACTCTTACTGAAAATGCATATTCTGCCACTATTTAAAGCTGGGATCCAGCTTGGCATGATGTTTCATTCTTATGCAGACGATCCACAAGTTCACATCACCACCAATTGTTCTAACCATGATTTCACTACTTCAGCTAGTTGTTTCTATGCAGTGGCATTGTGGATGCTTAATAACCAAGTTCATCTTAATCCTAGCATGACATAGAGTATCCTAACAAACTATCAATGCCTGCCTCTAGTTGTTTTCCCCCGTCTTTGTTTGGTCTCCCCTCTATTTTCTCTTCCAAAATATAAAACTTGGGGTTTTAATGGCAAGCCGATCACGACTGTAATGCCTAGTTTAACGAAACTGTCAATGCTACCTTTTTTTAAATTTTCTTTCTTTAAACAGTGTATTCCCTAAGTGGAGAGAAATCCCTATCCAATTTGAATTGGGGCTTTCATTCATTCTAAACTTGACTGCTGTAAGTGCCTTTTAATTTGGGCATCTCAGAATACCATTTCACATGACGGCAAACGGTCGAAAATGCACCAATCCGCCTTATTTATAACCTGGCCTGTTCCGACCCTTTACCATCTTTCCACTTTCCAGTTTGATGTAGAATTTCTTTAAGGACATTTTCCAGTTTTTACATGTTTGCAGAGGCTGGCACCTAAATACTTGGCATACAAGATTCAGAGGTACACCCCTCCCGAAACCCTTCACTCCCTAAACAAGGAGTTTCTTTAAATTCCCAGAATCATGTGAGTGTTGACGATTTGCGATGGTGGGACCCCTGGAATACTCTTCCTTTGTTGTTCATTAAGGTGAATAAATTCGCCACTTTCCGTCGGTCACTCAAAACAATCATGTTTGCTTCATCCTTTAGCCAAGTGACGAGTGCTTGTGCCTTGATGCAGTTTGGTCTGCATGTGGCACGGTATAAATTCTCCCAGAAATTGAAAAAGAAATAGTGATTCTCTATAAGGCAGGGATTGCTCATTGGACCTCATTTAGTGATGAAGTGCCACAAGTGTGGGTAGCTCTGCGAAAGGTGATGAGGATGATGAGGTGGGTGCTTATAATGGGTTGTCATGGGTTGGCAGTGTAATAGTCTCCAAGCGAGCATACAGAGCATTGGGATGGTGTAAGTCTATGGGCCTCATTACGACCCAGGCGGTAAGTTACCGCCTGGGTCGTACCCTTACCACCATGGTGTAAACTACCTTTACACCATGGTGGATGGCGGATTTACCGCCCCATTCCAAGGTGAGTGGGGCGGTAAATCCCAATTTCCCATTTTACCCTTCCCCATTCCCATTGTTACCCCATAGGGCATAATGGGAGTGGGGAAGGCGCTAATTACGCCACCGTAAATTACGGTGGCGTAATTAGCACCATGGTCCCTTAGCGCCATGGATTTTAACGCCTGCAAAAAGCAGGCGTTAAACTCACCATGGCGCAAAGGGACCTCGGAATCAGGCGTTAAGGGTCGGCGCCGTTTACGGCGCCGTTAACCCCTTAACGCCTGATTCGTAATGAGGCCCTATGGACATCTGCCTCCAGCCTTCCCAAAAAGAGGGTCAGATAAGTTTGGTATGGTAGTGGGCACTTCCTGTCTGGCACATGTCCACTGAATGACAGATATCACTCTGATAGGAACCCAGGTTGCTTGGAGGACTGCTAGTTATGCAGGTAGCCCAGCAGGTGGAAGGAGGTCATGACCCATTGGTGGTAATTGATAATACTTTGGATTGCCTCACACAGAGGACATTGTCAAATGCTGTGAGTATAATTAAGCAATAACACCCGATATGGCGTACCAGCCTGAGACCCAAGTTACAGGCACGAGAGTGGCAAGGTCCTTAATGATGGGCACGGGTGCAGTTACCAGTGGATTGAGTACTATTGCTATTAGCACCCCAGGTATTCAAACCGCAAACCCGGGGTGCTGACAGCAATGTATTTTGTATAAATGAATGGGACGCCTCACAGTGTCTCCTCCGTTCATACAAAATACTTAACTAATATGGCCGTCACAGAGCTGGAAGCTGTGGCTCCAAGCTGGGCCCCTCGTCCATTTTCAAGGCAGCTCAGGAGGCTGAAGCGGCCGCAGTGGTTGAGCCGCCACCAAAAGACTAAGGTGAGTGGGATAGCAGCTTGGGGAGGGAACAGTGACTGAGCGAAGGGGAGGGTGGGGGTAGATGGTGGGTTGGGGAGCAGCCATCAGGTTGCTTGGAACGTGGGCTTGGTCCATGGGGTTCAGTCTGCAATCCAAGCAACCTGATTGGTTATCTCCCACGGCCAGGGTGCTAATGAAGTGGCTAACATGTGTTTTTGTTTTATAACGTGGGCTAGCAATGCCATGCCTTTTGTTATATTCAGAGAGTTACACTCTGAATTACATTCCGGAATCCTGATGCTGGGGATAGTTGAGTGATAAAAGCTTGTATAAACTTGCTGACGACGCTTCAACCCCACTCACAAAGAATGTGTCCAGCGGGAACAGCAGCATTTACATGGCAGAGATGCCTGTGGATGGACCAGGAATGTCTTACTAAAATAAGGGATCTCCTCATGCTAGCCAGAAGTCGAGAGGTAGGGCCTGAAGGGCAGGGAGTTCCAAAGTGGAAGATCGTATAAGTTACTTATTAATAGGAACATAAAAAGAGGGTTCTGGTCCTTCCTGTTTGGATTTGGACCAGGCTGTTTATGTAAAGGATAGTATGGCTTTCAGAGAATTGGAGAGTGGGCATCTTTGAAGTAAAAGATGTTCTCGCTGGTAAATGCTAGAAGTTGGTAAGCCCACTTTTTTCACCCTGTCCTCTGTGTCAGAAAGTCATGATTGCCACTCCCTCCATTTTCCAGAGAAACACTTGTGTATAGGTGCGTTATAAAGACCATATTTATTTGTTTAATATTTATTCTGTTTTCTACCGTCTGCTCCGCACTTTCCACTCCCCCCCCCTCCATGCACATTCCCCCTTTTCCATGCACTTGCGCTTTCTTAAATGTCACTGGGCCTAGAAAGATCGCTGTATTCTTTTTTGTTCTCCCGTGTTCCCCTCCCTTTTTGCCTGGTCGCGCTCTGAAACACTTGTGTATGAGCACGATATAAATAAAATATAATTTCATTTCATATCATATCATATCTATTGGGAGCTATGACTACACTGCTGCACTGAGGTGAAGCACACTCACTACCCAAGCATAATGCTCCTGGGTTTGATGTACCCCCAAATGGCTTGTTTGTCTTAGAGATTAGTTGTGTGCCCCATTGATACTTAAGGTGATTAATGCCTTTGTGGCAAGAGGCCAATGCTCCGTCTAATTCTTGTGGGCTGTGTCTAGCAATAGAATGCTTGTGTTCAGAGTGCTTTACAGTCATGTGCGCAACAGAGTGATGTGGTGCGCCAGTCAACGTATCCACTGTGCAAGTGAGCATAGCGAAGGTTAGCTTTACTTCCAGGTGTGGTTTGAGTGTTCTGTTCTCCTCCCATGACTTTCGTTTAGACATCATTATTATTACATGTGCCACATCTCTGTAGATTATTTCTGGAACTTTTTCAAAAATCACACACTGTTAACCAGTGTTCTCTGTGCACCCATGGATACAACTTCTCCCCCACATGTCTGCTGCAGCCCGGCATACTCAGCGATGCATGTCCCACTGGGGCCTCACACATACTTAAAAGGTTTACACTATTTGTTACAAGCAACACATTTACATGCAAAACTAGTTTATTGAGTGTTTCTTTGACAGACCAAACCTATTTGTTTTTTGGTAGAACTTCACTTTCTCTTTGAATTGTATATGCTGCATGCATGTGTCATAAAATAAACACCAACATGAAGATTTGTCACACAGGAATTTGTGTTGTGCATGTTTGAGAATTGAGAGTACATCTACAAATTCCAGAGGCCATGTTTTAGACTTGCATGGCTTTTCATTCTAGCACTTGTAGGCTTCCTTTAAAGATGGAGGACGATAAAGAGTCAAGCACATTCTTTTTATTCGACTTATTTCTATAAACATTAATATATATATATATATATATATATGAGAAGTTTACTGTGACTGAAAACCAAACAACACATATTTTTATCAAAACACGGGTGGGATGATATATCATCAAGTGCCGTAATTGCACGCTGGCCTCCTATCCAACATTCACTACTTACCGAATGTATTCAGGTATGTACAAATCATTTTGTCTCATTAAGCCTCATCTGCCAAAAGGAGGCACTTAGAAGTAATTCAGCTCACAGTATATACTATTAAAAAAAGTCCCCACTCATCATGATATTGCTCCATATACAATAACAATAATCAATGATATACTGCATATCACTAAGTTTGTTTCCTGGGTTACCCATGAAAACATTGCGTAATGTGATGTGCTACAATCCTGTCAAGTATCAAAGGGCCTCATTACGACCCTGGCGGTAGGGGGTTAACGGGGCCGGTAGAGATGCCGGCCCCATTAACCACCTACCGCCTCATTACAAGGTCTGCTTGCGGGAGCCGGTAAGGACGCCTGGTAGAACCAGGCGTCCTTAGCGGGACGCGCGAGGAGACCAGGATGCAAACAACGGGCCCGTTATTAACGGGCCCATTGTTTGCATCCTCCCCATTCCCATTGAGCCCTATGGGGGCTCGAATGGGAATGGGGATGTACCGGGTCCGGGTTCCCTGAATGGGGAAATACCGGCCCTCCAAGGTCGGAATGGCCAGGTATTTCCCCATTCAGAGAACCCGGACCCGGTACCTGGAATGGGGGTAGCCATGCCGCAAATAGCGGCATGGATACCTCCAATGTCGTTATGAGGCCCAAAGACGTGATATTGTCTGTGGTATCAGAGAGACAGCAGTACATGTCCAAATTAGTAGAGGCTGTGCGTCTTTTGCCACCAAGAGTCTCTCAATTCCTACAACTGGCTCTGTCCTGGGGCCGAGTTTTGTACGCTTTGTGAATCATTTAAACGTATAGCAATGACAAGACAAGCAGATCACACAGATTTAGAAGGGTTCAGGTACATGCTTAAGCTGTCTGCCATGAGTCACTGCTGAAAAATGTATGCATTTTTATTTTTTATTTGGAAGGAAATATAGGCTGTTCACATGGTTTTAGAAATGACTGTCACCTGAAAAAACATGAATCAGTACATTGCAGACTGTCAAAGAACTCAAAATCAGGAACATGGAATCATTTCTCTCCCATTATGTACTGCGAGATAGTTCTCGCTGGGGAAGAAACAGAACTTTACTAAACTTTACTTTATTAAACTTTACTTACCGGTACCGGTAAGGGCACCGGTACCGGTAATCCCTTACCGCCCTATTACGAGTTCCCTTTGCGGGTCCTCCCTTAATGGCTGGTAAAACCAGCCATTAAGGACGGGACCCGCAAAGGGACTTTAGAGGTAATAACGGTACCGCAATTTGCGGTACCATTATTGCCGCCTTCCCCATTCCCATTGAGCCCTATGGGGGCTAAAATGGGAATGGGGAAGGGCCATGGTGAATGGGGAATTACCGCCCCCGCCAACCTTGGAATGGGGTGGTAATTGCTCCATTCACCAAGGCGGAATCGGTAAGGGTCGTAATGAGGCCCAATATGTTGTTCCTCTGCACAAATATAACTTCGATGGATCACTGATGAAATCATCTGTCTGTAAATTGAAAACATTACTCATTCTAATATAAAACCAAAGTGTTCATCTTTAGATTTATCATCCAAACAATTACATTTCTTTCACTTGGAAGTATCTCCTAAACCATTTTTGCCAGAATGTGCGTTCACATTTCTAATTGATCCCTACTTAAAATCACCTTCAGTACTTTGCATGAAAAGGTTTTTTAAAGCATAACAATGCTTTACATTTTACAAGGTAGTGCAAACGAGAAAAAAAAAATTATTGGGTTCATTCAAGTAAACTATTTCTGTATCTCTTACGCAGGTGGTACAGACTTGTGGCATATTGTGCCTGTACATGGTGGATTCATGGAAGACTTGGATTTCACGTTCAACCTGTAATACCTGCTTGTGTGGTACGAGCCATTTGTGATGAATTCCCCAGTAACCACGGACAATACCATGGATTTATACAGACAGTGCCTAGACCCCAGCAGTATCATTTGTAGTGTCATTGCCATCCACTTTAGCAAACAAAATAAAGCATATTTAATCTGAACGGTTATTAGAAATGTTTTGTAAGTCCACAACATGTGCAAACATCTAAGAGTATCATAATGATTGGTTTACTGGCCTATTGCGCTACCCTCATCCACATCCACTCCCTGACCCCCCTCTGCCATCAATGGCTGTTCGCACCTGTGGGCGTGCGCTTGCAAGGGGGTTGGGAGGATGGGAATGCTCAAGGTTCTGAATACCATGTACACTTCAAAGGGATCTTTCGCATGGTGGCCCTTAGTCGCATGGCCACCCCAGAGCCTGTGTCTCCAGACTCCCCTTTGATGACCCTGTCCCTGCAATCAACATATGCCTGTGTCCATTGACTGTGTTCCGGGCCTATTGTGCACCCCTCATCCACATCCATCCCCCTCTGCTATCAACGGCAGTTCACACCTGTGAGCGTGCGCTCGCAAGGGGGCTTGGAGGATGGGAACGGTCAAGGTGCTGAATACCATATACACCACAAAGGTTTCTTTTGCATGGGGATCCTTTTCCACATGGCCACCCCTGACCTGGTGTCTCCAGGCTCCCCTTTGAAGACCCCATCCCTGCAATCAACACATGCCTGTGTCCATTGACTGTTTTCTGGGCCTATTACGCCCCCCTCATCCACAAACATCCTCCTCCACTATCAACAGCAGTTCGTCGCTGGCAAGGGGGCTTGGAGGATGAGAATGCGCAATTTGCTGAATACTATGTACACCACAAAGGGTTTTTCGTATGGGGACCGTTATGCATATGGCCACCCCAGACCCAGTATTTCCAGACTCTCCTTTGAAGACCCCGTCCCTGCAATCAACACATGTCTGTGTCCATTGACTGTGTTTAGGGGCTATTGTGCTCCCCTCATCCACATCCATCCCCCTCTGCTATCAACGACAGTTTGCACATGTGGGTGTGCGCTTGCAAGTGGGCTGCACTGGCGCGATTGAGGAGGTCAAACATTGTCATAGAGGCCTGGTGGGTGTAAAGGAACATGTCACACATTCACATACACAAACACTTTAGAAGTTACCAAGAAAATATCTGTAAATCGAAAATGGATATCACCTTCTCCCCACTTTTTAACTTGCTCGCTGAATCGGCTCATCTCTTCTTCTAAGTAACGGTTAGTGAACTTTTACTATTGTTTTCTGTAGTGTCAACGTTCTCTGCTAGGCCACATTCTATTGCTTTATACTCAACGTACACCCTATTCTCATTTTATTTTATAAAGCCTAAACCATTATCAACCGTCATATGCATTTATATCTATGTATTTAGCACATAACATTACAGAGTATTATTTCCAAATGTATATTTTTCATAGTGCTTGTTTTAAATGAATGTTTGCTTTAGGATACATTTTTTATAAAGTACATCTTTTGTTTATTATCAGAGGAATGTGATGTTTGGTTTACTCTCTGTGATACTTTTTTTAAAAATGTAATATTTATTTATATATCTTTAACAGATCATAAGGACAATCCAAAAATGCCTTCTTGTATCATTTTGTGTTGCACTAATAACAGCCATGCTAAAAGTCAGATTGCAGTCCTGTATGCTTTTCCAAAGGATTTAAATTTAATGAGAAAATGGCTCTAGCGCTGTGGATTTCCAGTGTCCGGAATTGAAAGCAGGGCCAAGGATGTCTTGGATAATGTAAGGGGCAATCGATTCCATGTCTGCAGCATGCACTTCTCAGAAGATATGTGTGTGGGTCGGGAATAGGTGAAAAAAAACAATAGGGGATGGGTGTTGGGGGTAACACAGACAGATATAAAAGAAATCAATTTTGTGATTAGTTTTTTCGGTATAAAATACTCAGAAGAAAAACCCACCGAAATCACACCCGTCGATGAAATGACATAGAACCCTACAAATATCAGAAGGATTTCGTGTTGCCTGCTATTAGCCAGACATGGGGCCTCATTACACGGAAGGCGGTAATGGTTAACGGCCACCGTTAATGGTAACGGTGAACGTTAACCATTACCGCCTTACTACGAGGTCCCTTAGCGGGTTGGTGCTTTAACGCCTGCTTTTTGCAGGCGTTAAAAACCAACCCGCTAAGGGACCTCGGAGCTAATTACGGCACCGCAAAATTGTGGTGCCGTAATTAGCGCCTTCCCCATTCCCATAGAGCCCTATGGGGCAGAAATGGGAATGGGGAAGGGCAATGGCGGAAGGGGGATTTACTGCCCCTCCAACCTTGGAATGGGGTGGTAAATCCCCTTTCCGCCAAGGCGGTGCTGGTATTTTACCGGCATGAGCCATGGCGCTAATAGCGCCATGGCTCACCGCCTTCCGTGTAATGAGGCCCATGGACACTCAAACAGATTTCAATGGACAATGCTCTCGCTGGCAAAAGGCTCTGGCTTGCTGGTGATGGACAGTGTGACAGTCCAGGGGTTTCTGCTAAATACTGCGCTTAACACTTCCAAGACATGGAAACCAAAGAAATAGTGAGTTCAGCCATTGTGCAAGTATCTGATAGTACATCTCCGGTTGCCATGGAAAAATATGGTTTCATTAAATCCATTCAACCACTGCAATCTAGAGGAACATAAATAGACCTGATAGCCGCTGATTGGCACGTTTCCGAAGCCAAGAGCAGTTCCCAGACATAAAGCATCAATATGATGTATGGCACATCGTAAAAGGCTACAGAAAACAATTTAAATTGGTCACAGTCTAGAAGCAACCATCTTTGGTGAAGCTCAAAAACTTGTGACAGATATGTAGATATTGTTCTTGAAAAATGGCATTCTTTGATGCACCATTGTTCTAACAAATGCTCTTGGAAAGAAAACGAACATTTCTACAAATGTGCACATGGACCATTGAGCAAGGAGCAGGAGCGTAAGAAAAGGTGGTTGCTTCCAGGCTCCTGTCCTCACAGAGCACTTGAGAAGATTGTGTATGACAAAACACTTTCAAGAGACATGAAGGGACTCCCCGAGTTCTGTCACATTGGAGATTTGGAGGTGTTCCATAATATGTGCCTAAATTACAGGCCTAAAAGGTTGCATTTTGGCATAGACGGTATGGAGGTGTGAGAAACCTGAAGGTGTCTCACCCTCTGGTCCCCGAAGATCTGTCATCCAGGTGGCCAGGACACGGCCATCGCTATTGGATCCAGTTCCTGGGGGTGGACCAGTGGGGGGATCACCTGGGCGAGGGGTCTTCAGGGAGTGGAAGTGGGACACCGAGGGTTGAGACGCGGTATCCCCTTCCCCTTAACACCTTTTCCCCATCCGACCCTGTAGGATATTTAGAAGCACTACCCCCCCCCCCCCACCTTATCCCACATGAACACTTTTGTACACTGTAATAGACAACGGACTAACACCAGAGCCGTTTACCTGACATGTCCCAACACAAGGGTCAGACAGAGTCAGGCAATTGACAATAACCATGCACACCTGATGGCCCTTTACCTTCCCCACACGGATAGAAGACAGAGCACGAAAGCACACTTCGAGCAAGGCCGAACGCACGAGGATACAGCTACATCAAACCGGCAGTTCAAATGGAGGAGAAAGGCAGTGAGACATGGAAGGACGACGAAGGGGGAATTGCCGTTGCCTTTTGAAGCAGGGTGGCCCTGAATCATGCTGTGCCCTTCTTCATCTTGAATCCAGGCCTGCATTTCCTGTTCTCTTGCAACATTTTGTGTTTTAATTGACTTCTGCAACTGCATTCTCCCTCCCCTCTCACTTCTCCACTCTTTTCTGTTTTACTCTCTCTCTCCTCCCCTCCTTTTCTCCATTCCCCCTCTCTCACCTCCCTTACTTTTTTATGCACTTACTCTATCTGAATTGTCCCAGGACCTAGTATGATAGCAACAATGTCTGTCTGATGTGTTGTCAGTCCTGGTACGATAGTCGCTTGTTTTGTTCCTCTCCTCTTTCTCCTCCCTTCTCCCTCACCACTTGTTATTCTCCAGCTCTACCAGAAATGTAGTCAGGCCTAGTATGGTAGTCACCTGTCTGTTCCCATTTCCTTCCCATCCCCTGCCTCCCTTACTTGTGTCTTAGCATAACACTATCTGAAATGTCGCCAGGCCGAGTGTGATAGTTGATTTCACATTCTTATTGTTCATGGCCTGTAAGAATGTCTTGTATTTTCCTTTGTTCCCTCCCTTGCCTCAAGTGCTTTGAAAAATTGTGTATAGGCGCTATAAAAATAAACCATCATATCATATCATATCATAACTCAGATCCGCGAAGTCTCCGAAAGGGAAATCATAACACCCGGAGTTACAATTGATGTGTGGAGCAGCAGATGTCAATTGTACACAGGGGTCTCCTGCATTGATAACGCTGTCGGAGAGGCAAGCTGGCTACCGTGGTACTATCCTTGACTCTAGAGATCAGAGAAGCCAACGGGTTCAGCACAGCCGGTGAATTGGAGGAAGCTGATAGCAAACCGAACTGTGAAATAGATAGAATTTATGTGTGTGTTTGAACTTTAAAGAAAGCCAAGTTGAGGTCCATTTGCAGAGGGGTCCGGCGGCACATGGGCGCTCATTCAAAAAACTCTGACCAGGACCTGTTTTGAAACTACAAGGATCATAAGGCCCTAAGAAAGGGGTGGCATGAGGTGTCAGAGTGGTCCTTCAAGGGTCAAGTCAAATTCCTTGTACAATTGAATGTCTCTGACCCATTGACAGAGGAAAGCTAGGAGAAGGGAACCCCGCTTTCTAATAAGATTGTGAACTGTCGAATAAGGCAAGTGTACACCCGATGCCAAAAGAAATCTGGGAGAAGGAAAACCCTGCTTTCTGATGAAAATTAGTAAAACATGAACTGTGTTAAAATTGCATGAACTGTGTTAAAGACGGCTGTAGTGAACCCGACGAAAGGAGGCCCATTTTTGCAAGGAGGACCCGAGCCCGGCGTTGGGAGATCCCTGGGGGTGAAGAGCAATCGCCGAAGGTGCAAGATCACCAAAATAACTTTTGCTTGTTTGTCATTGGGAAGCAACAGGCCTTCTAAGGCAAAAGACTTTTGCAGGAAAAAGACTTAGCCTCTGAAGGTTTTTGATATCATTGAACTGGAACTGTGAACCTCGTACTGACGAAGCTGAGGAGTGTGCTGTGTACAGAAGTCCCTCCTTGTTCTGTGCTTAAAATATGGGGAAGGGAGACCCAGCCATACAATCCTGACTCATCATTTTGCGAACACTTCTTTCTTTTCTGGTGAACATTATCCCACATGCTTTTTGGTAATTTAGAAGTAAGGATTGGCAATAGTTTTTTTTTTTTTTTAGTATAGGCCCTATTTATTTGACCAGACGCCACTAGGACTACCTTATTATTATTTGATGGTCATAGCTTGCTCACATCTTGTATTTAGGAGTAGATTAGGTGTCTTTCTCACCCATTATAAAGTTCAATAAAAACCCTTGAACTGTGATCACTTGTGTCTGTCTTTACTGTTGCCACCATGAGTTGCTTACAGAGGCGAGAACAACACTGGCTGAACTTACACACAACGAGAATGTTGGACGGGAACAAGCAATAACTGCAGACATTTTCAGGATGCCTTGTTACAACAAGGAGTTTACCAAAAGAAGTAAACAGTGGATAGCAAAGCCAGTCTTCCAGCAGATGGATTTTGAATTTGTGAAAGACATTCAATGTGCTGGCCATGCCAATGCATGTAATTCATCCAGATGTTGTTTCCATAGCCCAGTCCATGCCACGGAACATTGGAAAAGAGGTTTTCCCTTCCAGACTTCAACTTGTTGAAAGGTTGACTTCAAGATTCAAATGATGTGTGTCTCTCTTCACAATGTTTAACGAAGCCAGTTTCAAGCTTTTGCACAGTGTTTGGAAACTATTTTCATTGAACAATACATGGAATAATATGCCACTTGAGATGTAATTGTTAAATACATTATTTTTTATTAATTACTGTTTGTGAAGTGGCGTCACTAGATAGGCCTTAAAAGTTCTATTTTTCTTTGATTTTTGTATTTATTGCCATTAATATAATTGATTTATATTACACCAATAAATGTCAGTCTGATTACTTCAAGTATTTGACTCATATCATATAAAATGTAGCAGCGACTGGTCAGCTTAAAACCAACAGTTACCAGGAACTACTTTTGGCTCCACAGGTCAACTAATGTCACGCTCTAAACTAGCTTGTTGTTCCCTAGTTGTAGCTCCTGGTGAAAGGTTACTGCTGGATACCCAGGCAGTGCTTGTAATTCCTGATTATCCATACCTAATTGTGAGCCCTGTTTGTAATGAACTCACAATAGTGGAAGAATCTAAGCAGAAAATTGGAGCAGCAGACATACAGAAAATCAATATCTCCAGAACTCAGGTCCACTCCTGGCTGGACTACTACAACATCCTCTTCCTCAATCTGCCTAAATCCTCCATTCGCCCCCTTTAAAGAATCCATAATAGGACTGCAAGACTTATCCTTGCCCTTAAGCCCAAGGACCGCATCACTCAAGCCCAGAAATATCTTCCCTAGCTCACGGTGTCTGTGAGGATCAAGTTCAAGACCCTCTGCATCATCCACAAGCGTTGCTGGGGCCAGCAACCCCATTACATTTGACTCCTTCCCTAAATGCCTCCCTCTTAGAGACCTTTGGTCATCTAGCTGCAATTCTCTGCAGATCAGTCGCTATTCCAAGCAGAGTGTATGGGGTAGATCGCTTTATTCAGCAAGAGCATCCCCTTGTAATGGCCTCCCTGCCCCTCTCAGGCTTCTGCCTGATCTCCTTAAATTCCAGAAGATTCTCAAGACCCATATTTTTTCTTCTTCATGTCCCACCCACCTGGGAATGCCCCCCTCTGTCGCCTTGTCTGGCTGCCAGGTCCCGTTTGAACTCCACAAGGCACCAGGCCCTCCTCGCCCAGTATACCCCAGCACCCTGTCTTCCTGCACACCCCTCCCCCACAACCTGCACTTGCCCTTCCGGGCCCTTTCCCCTGACAAGCCAGGTGCGGTGTGCATCCCTACCAAGTCCAGTACAACCCTGTCCTTGTGCTTCACATGTGGTTGTCACTCCCTGCTTCCCCTGGTACTTGGCCACCTTGCCTTCCATTAGCACTTGCCTAGCCCCAATGGCCCTCTTCTGCCCCTCCTCTTCCCCTGCACCTTTCTACCTCCTCTTACCCCACACCTCACTCCCACCCAGCATTTACCCTCCTGCCCGACGTACACCTCCCCCCTCGCCAATCCCTCGCCCTGCACTTCTTGTTACTGCTCTTGCATGATCCGAATGACAAAAGACCTAGTAGGACTGTTTTTGTTTTTTCTTCCTTGCTCCCGACCTTTTTTGTCTTGTGGCACCTTGAAACAACATTCTTTGTATATGTGTTTTACAAATAACCAATAAATAAATAAATAAATAAAATAAATAAAGTCTATCTTCACTGGAAAGTAGCAATAGACCAAAGATGTATGTGCCACAGTGTTAGCCAACATTGAAGTAATGAGTAAAGGAATAAGTCTTGACAATGGGCACTATGAAAATCCACCTGTGCCGTTTGCACATTTACATCTTACTGTGCAGGTCCACATGTGGACCTCAACCAGGTATGCATGCGTCAATGCAGAAATCATTATGACTGCTGAAATAGATATACACAGAAGCCAGTATGCCTTTCAAAACTGCACTCATTCTAGGCATGCTGGAATTTTAGTGATGTATATATTTTTTTTATTTGTGTTGGTTCTCATTGCACGTGTTACCCTTGCTGCAAATGTCCACCCAGCCTAGTGCGAAATCACCGCCCTCTCCCTTTCCTGTCTGTATGTGCCTTCTCTATATATTAACCCACTGCTTTTGTATTCAAATTCTGTTTATTTCAGAAAAGAAGTGGCCCACTTTGTCCAAAAAAATGGCCCCACACTATTCATTTGGCTATTTTTTTGTGGGGTAGCACTGCCCTAGTGAAGTATAGGGAAATCCGAGCCTGTCTGCACCGCGCCGAGGGTCATCTTTGAAAGAAAAAGTAAATGTTGTGGGACAAGGCGCAAAGATACCATTGAAATGGAAGTAAATATTTTCATATGTGGGATACTTGAAATATTGTGTTGTTTTTCACTGCACAGCTTGCCATTAATAGTGTTCATTTGTGTGGCATGTGCTCCCAAAACGAAACTCTCTCTGACATGCTGTGAATGCTGGATGAATGGTTGAATTGTCATGTGTCCTTGAATCCCCTGCACTAACAATTTAAAGGCCAAAATCTGTTGAATATCCACAAAGTGATAAGATTCACTATATTGAAAGCTTACGTAGGAACGTTAACTTTCTATTACTGAGATCTGTCTTTCGAAGTGGTTGGTCATCAGTCACATAGGGAGAATAGAAACACAAGGCACAAAGTTAGCACATTTTTAAATAATATTTATGCAAGTGACAATGGCAAGTGCACTGTATGCTACATGATTAACATTGTGATGGATGAATGTTCAATTTGACACAAATAATATATACTGTGTGTGTTAATTGTAACCTAAATTCATAGTTAACATAAATATGTGCTGTGTATATACAATTATAAATTGGGTACTGAAATATATGTTTGCATTCTGGATTTTACATAGTTATATTATACCAATGTGCACCTGTCATGGGTACAGTTTACCGGTTGACGACTTTGTGACTGTAATTGGACAGTAATCATCAACAATGTATCTGAGATAACCATTACCTGGGATGATCGCCAGACCCCAATTTGTTCTTTTTCGGTTGCAGTGATAAGAAGCAACATGGCAGCCCACACGTTCTGAAAACATGCAGATATGAAAGTGTTGCATTCGAACTTTAAATCACTAATTTCTTCTCTGTAATGGAACGCCATGTGCATTGATCATAAATCGGGGATGGGAGATAATGACTTTCTGTGCAGAATGCAAAGACTGGGATTAATCGATCGATGAATTAAATCAGCATTATAAAATCACTGTTCACAATTAAACAAAAAATTAGAGCCATCTGGTGTTTGCTAGCTATAACCTCTATTGGAAAAAGTTACCCAAGTTTTCATTTACTTAATTACCTCTTTTCAGCGTTATGTCAAAATTAAAAGTACTTGTTACGCTCCCGACTATTGCTGTTTTCTTCAAAATAAACTGTTCATAATTTTTATGAAAAGAAACAAAAGTGTTGCGTCTGTCAATCTAGTACTAAGGTTTTTCTCCTATCACACATTAGGGACATCATGCTGATGCATGGGGAAGAGGCGTATTCATAGTGCCCGTACACAATATGGTACTTTGGTCACCATACAATATTAACAAGAGAATGTTCCAATTGGATATATACTTACACAATTCCATAATAATAACTAGTTTTTATATAGCGCTACAAACCCGCAGGTATCTGAGCACTGTAATAACAGTTGTTATTATTATCCAACTGCGTGGCACTCAATTTATCGACCACGGAAGGATGAAAGGCTGAGTTGGCACTGCCTGGATTCGAACCTGTGTCAGCAAGCTACTGCACAGATGTCAGAACGAGCCGAACCTGTGTCAGCAAGCAGCGCACAAATGTCAGAACAAGCGCTCAACTCGCTGTGCTATCTGGCCGGCTAATTAATTCATTGCAAATAAATACTAAATTCTGTTATCAGGATGAAGTACAGTGTGTAAAGTCTGGGTACATGAAGGAGCCATAATTTCCAAATGAGTGCAAGGGGCAATTAATACCATATGCTTCAAATTTCATTCTTATGTATTAAACATTATTTATAGTGTGAATCATAAACTCCAAACCCTACAAAAAAAACACATTAAAAGATAACGGCCACATTACACGGAAATTTAATACACATTGCAAAAAACAATACTCAAACACACAATTACATGGATTTGAAAATGAGATTAGCAGAAGTCATTGTTTAAGGAGCAAATAGGTAAACAATGACCACTGATCAACAAATAAAGATACGTTTTATTTATTAATTATTAATTTATCGTCCATTCATTTAAAAAAAAAATAATAAATAATTTAAGATACAAACATCAAATGGTCACTGATTTAGAATCTGATCAATAGAAGGCAATGGACCAAGAACTACTAAACGTTGAGTGTCATTGCAAGAAACATCTCTAAACTTGATCATTAATAATGTATTGGTCTAGATATCATGGTGGCTTCTTCAATGTGCTCAGCCTTTTGATTCATTCCTGATGATGCCAGTCCTGATTAACAGCTGCTACTCAATACTGTTACAGCCTTAAGGGAATTGTGAAGACTCAATAACCTCTTACTGGTTGCTGTGATTGCATGAAACACCTCTGCGGGTCTTTCTTTTGTCGAATGCTCCGTGTTTACTCCACAGATATGTCTGTATATGTTCATGAAGCTTGCTAATATTTTAGCAACATGGGTGCCGATTTCTAAAGGGGAGAGGGCTACTCGATTCCCAAACCACCATCTCAAGGAGTAATTCCAGGGTAAGCTAGAGCTATCCACAGTAACTTCTTTGTAATTCAGTGCCATGCTGTCAAGAAATATTCTTTGTTTAGTTGCGTATTCATTACAGTTGCAATATGATGTGGCGTTTAACATTCCATGTATGTATTACAATGCATTTGCAGTCTAAGGATTCCCCCTTAATGCACCCGCAGACAGTAATTGCTATTTCTGAAGCTGTTGTCTCTACTGTGACAACACCCAAACGAAAACGAAACTGCCATGACGACGCATCTTAGAAAAATGGCATGTTGTCTGCTGGCAATCACCCTCACAAAGTTGACTGCACTCTCGTCGGAAAGTCCTCAGAGTGTGGCACTGCTCTGTGGCAGCATGCTTGACAAAGAAACAGACCCATGACTCCCAAACTCTCAGAGAGCAACCCTGCACTTTACAGTTGGATTCTTTGCCAAAGGACCCTGGCGGGCCCCGGCTCCAGCACTGTCAGTTAGTAAAATGCTTGTCACAGTATCAGTGGGAGGGAGGGGGAGAGAGAGGTTGCTGGTGGTGTGAGAATGTGGCATGGTGCTCAGTACCTGGGGGGTGGGCAATAAAAATCAAGGTCAGGTAGCCTGGAATGGTGCAGGTATTTTATCACTATGGAAGTACACGATGGAGGTTGCTGAGGGTGGCAGGACTGCAAGGAATTGTTTTACGGTAATCAATTTGTCAGCTTTTTAACTTTACTGAAAGGGTTGCATGCTGATTTCCCGGTTGTATACAAATTGACCTTTTCACAATTGACCTCAGGAGAATTGACCTAATTTAGAAGGTCAATTAGGACATATATGCGGGGGGAAACCCCCCGCAATCCCCACCCAATCCAAAAACCCCTGCAACCCCCCACCCAATCCCCATATATTATTTCTGATCCAAAACCAACCAAATACATATATATATATAATAACTAAAATAATATAAAGGTCAATTGTGCAGAAGGTCAATTGTAAAAAGGTCAATTTGGGTAATACCGATTTCCCGCCACGCATGTGTATTCAGATGCAGTAGATTCTCGTCCTCTGATCATGGATATTAGATGCCCTTCACATACATGCCAACATTTGAACTTTCGTAAGAGGGAGAAATGTGCGCGCGCGCACCCCCTCACAGACCTGCGGCTCCTTTTCGCAGAAATGTTGGGTGTGAGTTCAAAAAACGTGCAAGAAAGCATAAAACAGTGCATTTATTTACCTAGCAAGGAGATTTTCTGCAAATAGAGATCTACCATAACTAACAAAATAGTATGCTTACTTGTATGTGGAGAGGCAGTTCTGTGATCTAAGAAGCACCCGTCTATAAACCTACAAGATGATTAATTGACAAAGATATGCTGACCTTACAGAGGAGCCTGCTACAGCTGTATGAAGCACAGATGCTTTTACTCACTCAATGCAATTTCATAAATCCACGTAGCGACTTCAATCCATGTGAGACAGCAGTTCCATTGTGAAGGTTCATATTGTGAAAAATATGGGAAGCCACTCTTGTGACACAGGAAGAGCAAGTCTGTGTCTCTGTGAGATGCTGCACTGATGTTAAAAGTGAACTGGTGAGAGCAGATTTCAGTTGGGATTTAAATCCATGTGAGGCAGCATGTCAAGGTTATTGTGAAAAAGAAGGGAAGCCACTCTTGTGACCCAGGCAGAGCAAGTCGGGACCTTTACGAGATGTTGCACTGATGATGAAGGTGAACTGGTGAGAGTAGATTTCAGCTGAGACTTCACATGTGAGGCAGCATGTCAAGGTTTTTATTGTGAAAAAGAAGGGAAGCCACTCTTGTGACCCAGGAAGAGCAAGTCTGTACCTCTGTGAGATGCTGCACTGATGGTGAAAGTGAACTGGTGAGAGTAGATTACAGCAGATACTTCAATCCATGTGAGACAGCTGTTCCATTGTGAAGGTTCTTATTGTGAAAAATAAGGGAAGCCACTCTTTTGACCCAGGAAGAGCAAGTCTGGACCGTTACAGGATGCTGCACTGATGATGAAGGTGCACTGGTGAGAGTAGAATTCAGCAGAGACTTCAATCCATGTGAGGCAGCATGTCAAGGTTATTATTGTGAAAAAGAAGGGAAGCCGCTCTTGTGACCCAGGAAGACCACGTCTGGACCTTTACGAGATGCTGCACTGATGATGAAGGTGAACTGGTGAGAGTAGATCACAGCAGAGACTGCAATCCATGTGGAGAGACAGCTGCAAGGGTGTCCACTCTTGTTATTAGTACTAACCATTTGGATGAGCAGGAAATTAGCACCTCTCACGAATGTTATGAGGGGACACTGAGATTGTTATGGAAATATTTTTGGGTACTGCACAGCACTTTGATGCATTGTATAATGGTGACAGTTTTAGCATTTTAAATAAGATTGAGTTGAGTGGATGAGATAGGATGTGTTTATGAGTAGGATGATTATTATGCAATTTAAATATCAGGGTTTATAGCATTGTTTTGTGGTCTATGTAAGTGTAGGTATATGTGTTCAGTGATGTGTTAAGAGACACAGCCAACTGAAGCCTAAAGATATGTCAATGTAAAAAATGTAGATACAAATAAAATGTGGTTTAAATAATAGAAATACATGAGACTGAAGTGGGTGTGTTGTTTGTGGATTGATTGCTTTCCAGGGGCAGCCCGCTTGAATATTTGTTTCTCTGGTGTCTCCTATTAGGTGTACTGAGGTACCGTTCTATAACCGGCTTGTAAGGGCTACGTATTTTGTACTTTTAGCTGCCTGAAGAAGGTTTTTTGGTGGCTGCCATTTGTAACAGACTACATTCTGTGACTTGAAAACATTCAACTTTGTGGCTAGTATTCCGACTAGTGTGTTTCTTGTTCCCGTCCTTTCTGTGTAAACAGAGGTTGATGCATGTCCCTCTTTAACATCTTTGCCTAAATTATGTTTGGAATCGGAACAGATTTTCCGCACAGTACTAAAAAGGCCTTCACAGTAGGCATTCTTTGTGGCAGTAGTAAAATAAACTTTGCCCGTTTTGCCTGGTTTGGAAATAAAGGCAGTTTGGTGAGACAGTCTTTTAATTTTGATAGACTCTCCCACACATCATCAATTCTGTCACCTTTTGGCATTTCCTGATCGGTCATGATCTGATATTCTCTGAATTCACATTGAAGATTTTCAAGCAGATTTTCCTGGAGTACATCTGGACACCTATACAGCAGCTCCCCGATTTCTTCCATGGTTGCTTGCATCCTGGTTTCAGGGTCTAAGAAAATAAGTGATGTAAGGATTTTATCCGACAATGCAGGCATGGAATTCAACATGTATATAACAGAATGTATGTAAAAGCCTTTAGCTTCCAGTAGGAAATTGTTCCATCCTGGTGAATCCAGAATATCTTCCTTTCTCGCTACCTGCCTTGTCAGTAGGCCCACATAGATTTCATTTAGTGACAAATGGTTGTCTGCATTTACGACATCAATTTGGAGTAGGTTTGCTGTTTTTGATAAAACTTCTGGTTTTATGAAATTACACATCAACTGGTGAAAAAGACGCATGGTTGCAGGGTGAAGACGATGTATCATCGGGGACTCGCTTTGCAGTAATGTATTGAAGGAATCAAAGATGGGAAGAACAGCTTGAACAAACATAAAATAAACTTTAGTCACATGGTTTTTAAAAAGCTTGACAAGTCACTCTTCTCGTTCAGCAGTTTTGCCTTTTTTCTTCTTTCCCTCAGCATCATCATCAAAGTTTGACAGAAAATATGATTTAAGTGAGTCCCACTGCTTTAAAGTTCTCTCTGCTGACTTCCCCAAGCTCAACCATCTTGTGCTGACGTGTTTGATGACTTTCCTTACTTCTGTCTCTGTGAACTCCATGTCCTCTCTCAGGATACCTTTACGCTTCACACTTTTTTCAAAGTGGTAGTAGATATCAAGCAGCATGTCATCAACTTTTATTGACAAGGCTTTGGATCCCCTTTGTGCACTTAAGTGACACAAGTGGCAAGGGCAGCCAACATCATACATCTTCTGCTGCTTTTCATTCTGTTGGGCCTTTATGTTACTCAGTAGGCTGTTGCGCTTGCCATCCATTGAATTGGTATTATCTGACGAATATGTTGCACAGTTATTCCAGTTTAGATTCTTTTGTTTGATGACACCGTTGCATGTGTCAAACAGGTTTGAGCATCCCCTACAACAATCAAAGGCATGTCAAGCATTGATGTGATTATGCGCCCCGTGTGTGGATCTTCATGCCGGACTAATATCAAAAGATATTTATCATTTTCATCACTACTTCCATCAGTTGCCAGGCCAAACCATGGCTTCTTCTCCAAGGCTTCTCATACTCCTTTAATACTACACGGTGCAATAGCCCCATTAACTATGTGACTCACTTTAGTTCTCCCACATGATTATTTCATAGCTATTTTAGAATCAGGAAACATCAATTTGAACAGATGACCAGCATGATCAGCTATTGCCAAGGGCACATTATGTTCTACTAGAAATCCAACAAACAAAACTTCTGCTTTTGTCACCTTTTCATCAACCTCTTCTGTTGCCCTACCTGCTGCCCAATCTGTTATCTTTCTCGTCTGAGCCAGTGATTTTGCACAGTTGATATGTTTTGGGGTACTTACATGTTTCACAATGTCATTTCTTCCACCATGAGTAATGCTAAAATCGGCTGTACAGATTTCCCAAAATGCATTGAATGGACCATTTTTGGATTTTAAAATGTATGGAAACTCGGTTTGCCATTTTTCATTGAATTTACAGTCATACTTCTTTTTTTTCTCTACTCTTGGAGGTGAACAATCCAAACTTTGCTTCAAAAATTATTTTTCTCAAGCAGAAATTAAAATAGATAAATACGTCTGCCCTGAATCAGAGCCAACACTCTCAACTGCTCTCTTAAACTGCTGGCTTGAAGTAGAGTGTGTTGGGAGTTCCAAAGGTCCTCAATATTTTTTTAATCGTCTCCACACAAACAGCAAGACAATAGCAGTTTACTCCTGGGAAAAGAAAAAGAAAGTATTGACAGAGCCGCTCAGTCTTGTCTGAGGCTCAGAAGCCGGAACAACTTTATTATGGCATGATCAGAATACAGCCCTGGTGGTAGCTAACCTCTCTAAAACCATAGTACTCAGTAACATACTATGCATAGAACATGGGTTTCTGGGTGCAAAGTAGGCAGGGAATGGCTTAAACAAAAAACTGACTTTCATAAAACCTGTTTCACAATATTTGTAAAACATATTGAAGTCTAAGAGCAATCTTTATTACAGTGAGTTGTTACTGGTAGAGACTGGTGCAGATTACATTAAACAAAGTCAGTTTTTACCTTCTAACAATCACAGTTGCTAAAGGCGCAGTGCTCTCCCCTACTGGCATAACTCCTGGAGTGGTAGTTCAACCTCTTCTCACTGGTTGCTATACTTTGATGCCTTTGGTCTAAAAAAAGCAAAACAATGCTAAACTTTTTAAAACCAATCTGTTTCTCAGGCAAATCATTTTAGTTTTCAGTGTGAATGCTGCTCAAAGGACTAACAGTAAGGTTACAGTCATGAAATGGTGTAATCAAAAGTAAAAACAAGCATTGGCAATGCCTACAGTTTGGGCTTATGTGTGGGTATGGGAAAGACACTTGCCAGGCACAACCGTAGTGCTATGAAATATCTATTGCTTGTAGCAGGTGAAAAATGCTACAAGTACCTGGGCATCTAATAGCAGTACTAGCCAAAAATGTTGCTGTTGCCAATGCTTGTTTTAAACAGGACTTCAGTGGCTATGTCATTGCTTGTTTTTAACAGCACTTCACAGTGGAGGACACAGTGAGTGCTTATTAATTGTGTCGCTGAATGTTTAACCAGGTCCAGAGACCTGGTAAAACAGCATGTGTACAACTCCAATTTTCAGAACGACACATGCCAGTTTTGCTGCTCTGCATTCTTGTGCAGATTTCGAGGGCAGTAAAAAGAAAGCGCCACGAAGGTGGAAAATGAGGAAATCATTTCCTCTTTTTCTGCCTTCATCGTGCTTTCTGTTCTGTTTCAAGGGAAGAGGAGGGCGCGGGCAGCAGTTAGGTGGAACTTTCACCTGCTGCACCTCTGGCCCCGGGCATGTTCATTAGTAACGCCAGGACCGGTTTCTAGGTCTGGACAGCGCTGGTCAATGGACCGGCTCTTGCCGGGTCTGAGATCCGGCATCAGATGTCTGGCCAGATCTCGGAACCCGGCCAGCTTCAGCCCTGACCATGCTATACCGAGCCCCCAGCTTCGCAGGGGAAGCTGGGAGCTTGGTGTACTAATTTGTGCTGTGCTCTTTTCACTGGCTGTCATTCGTGTGTCTGCAAATCTCTTATTCGCTCAGCTTTTTTTATTTCTTCTGGCTTGAAAGGGACACCACGGAAATCAATGGGCCATGAATATCACTGTGAGGGAGCATCACTGTTGAAAGCAGGCTTTCTACATGCTGGGCACAGTATTGTTTTCCAATGTTTTCCAAATGTGCATTTTACATTTTTCCATAGAAAAACAAAAGAAATTTCCAAAATGAAAAATGCTGCATGCATTCACTAGTTTTCTTTTAAATGTTTTTTTGTCAGAGTCCCACACATGTAATTTATGTGCCCCTTTGTTTTTTTATCACCAATTATATATAAAGATGATATATGCTTGTCAAACTGGTTAACCACAAATAAATGCTTCTGTTGTGCTGACAGCAGTTATTAGGAAATTAAATTGTGGGTTCATGGGTGTCTGCAAACAAAGAAAAAAACATTCAAAGCAGCTGAAATAACTTCAAACTTTTTTAAGCAGTGCTCCCAGGCTCCCTTACAAGTACTGAGCCGGGTCACTTCCTGGTGCTTTCCCTGCAGCCTTGGGAGAAGGCCATCCAGTTTTACATGAAGCTCAGGTTCTGGTGAATTGGCCTGAAGACTGCCTCCCAAACCATACTGAGAGATGTCTCAAAAACACTCTTTGGGCCAGTCGTGTATTCCCTCTGCAGCTTCAGTGGGTTCAGGGAGGAAGCGCTAACTGAGTTTGAATGGGTTGGCAGCACTCAAGAAGCCACGAAAACATTAAGTGATTCTTTAAGTAATGTTAGAGGACATGCAAGGCGTTAGTCTGATGAAGGAAATAATTTCATATCGGATAAACCAAGCCTGGGTGTCTTTGCAACTTTGGTTGGGGTTTAAGCTTCCAGCAAATGTCATTCTTTTGCAATGCGGGTGATGCATGAGGGGAAGAACCCACTAGTTATTGAATCACTGCTGTTGAAACGGTCCCTGAAGAATTGTGGGAACTTAGGGCCTCATTACACGGACGGCGGTAACCATGGTGCTATTAGCGCCATGGTTGCCGCCGGTATTTTACCGATTCCGCCTTGGTGAATGGGGGAATTACCCATTCCAAGGTTGGCGGGGCGGTAATTCCCCATTCACCAAGGCCCTTCCCCATTCCCATTTGAGCCCCCATAGGGCTCAATGGGAATGGGGAAGGAGCAAATAATGGTACCGCTATTAGCGGTACTGTTATTTGCCCTGAAGTCCCTCAGCGGGTCCCTTCCTTAACGTGTGGTCTGGCCACACGTTAAGGACGGGACCCGCTGAGGGACCTTGTAGTATGGCACTAAGGGATTACCGGCACCGGTGCCGGTAATCCCTTAGCGCCATCCGTGTAATGAGGCCCTTAGTCTCTGGGTAGCAAGGCTGCCGCTGGTCACCCTAGTCCACTGGGAATCACCGGTGTCGAGCGACTTAATTACATAGCTGCTCGGCTTATCACTAAAATGTGCACGTCCGCAGCTCTTTCTCGGTCCCCAGTCTGTTCTGGCTGGAATACACGGGTTACAGGACTCAGTGCCAGAACTGCGTGTTTCCTCAGCCGTGTTCCGGTGCAGCCTAGAGGCATATCTGCAACTTCCACATGTCATCTCTGTACGAAAACACAGATGACGAAAATCTACATACAAATAAATGTTTGTACCGAGTCCATTCTTGGGCCACATTTTCCCTTACATGGCTGAATCTTCTGATCACACCCTTGCTCTAACCACTCACGCTCTCCGCCTAACCATCTTTGCAATGTCTCCCCGTCACTAGTATTATGTATTAAAAAAAACAGGTAGCGAACAAACTGAAAATGCTGCATGCATTCACTAGTTTTCTTTGAAATGTTTTTTGTCAGGCTTCCACACATGTAATTTATGTGCCCCTTTTGTATTTTATCACCAGTTATATATTTATAAAGATGGTATATGCTTGTCAAAACTGGTTAACCACAAATAAATGCTTCCACAAATAAATGCTTCTGTTGTGCTGACAGCAGTTATTTTAATTAAACTGTGGATTCATAGGGGCCAACTTTCCATTTTCGCTACAGAGGCAGAAATACCTCTGTCATGAATATAAACCAGCCCAACCCATCTCCTGGCCAACCACATTTTATAGCATTATTAACATCCAATTTTGAATATAATGCAGTGACGCGGACGGGGGGCGGAGGGGGCAACAAGTCAACGCCACATAATATTGGGGCACCTGAAGGCCTCTCAAGCTGGGCCTGAGTGCCAGTGCACAACGCCCCACCTGCCCACAGAACTGCAGCTAGGGTCCCGACGCTAAGGAGCAGCGCTCCTACAAGGCACAACCTCCAAGTACCTGCTGACTTTGACGGATCGGTTTCGGAGAGAATGATTTCATTTAAATTATAATAGGGCCCTCCCTTTTAGCCTCCCTGCTCAATGTGGACTTAATTTTCACATTTGACTACCCCTTTTTTTATTTCTTTAAAAGGAATTATGGCTTCACCTCTGAACTTCACAGGCCCTGTTGCCGGGGTCGCGGCACATAAAAGGACGCACACACGGAGGTGTAACAGAAACCTCTTTATTCTCTCTTCTCTTCCTCGTAACTGGCGCCCTACGCGCCTTTCCCATAAAACCCCGCTTCCCCGCTCCCACATCACGCTGGCGCTCCGCCTCCCCAACGGAGGGGGCCAAGTGCCCTTAACCCATGGAGTGCTGGGTAACACTACCCCCGAACATTATATCCTAACATCAACTTAACATTCCTCAACAAGTCTTATCGGTTTCTTGATCACCCGTCGGGGCCTCTCATCTTGAGCTGTCGCCTCTGGGACAAGTGGATTGTTCCCTCCCTGTCTCGTCCCTCCCGGATCCCCGACCGGAGGGGTCCACAGGTCATCTCTCTGCATGCGAGGTTCTGGGGAGACAGACCTCCTCTGCTCTTCCGAGCCTTCTCTCTTGATATAGTGTCTAAATTGTTGACAGTTCCTGGTGACGGCTCTATTTTGATCTTCAGCCGTCACCATCGTACCTTTTACTGCTACTACCCTCATGGGACTTGGGGCAAATCGTGGATCTGTCTTCCTGGTTATCGGTTGTTGCACAAGGACGTCGTCCCCTACCTGAAAATCTTTTGTTTCAGCATGACGCCTCGCATCAGTGTCACGTCTCGCCTTCTCCTTTGCTTCCGCATCACGTTGGAGAGTGTCAGTGTCAAGCGGTTCTTCACTTGACGGGTTGCGTGGGATGCGGGTTCGCACCTCGTAGCGAAACATTAGTTCAGCAGGGGTTTTGTTCGTCACTTCATGCGGGGTATTCCTGTAAGCTCTCAGGAGGCGGCACAGTGCTTGATGCGGGTGGACTGCCTCCACCTTGGCTCTTTGTATCGCTTTCTTGATGGAGGCCATGAAGCGTTCTGCCATCCCATTCGCTTGCGGGTGTCGAGGGGTTATCTTCATGTGCTTGAAACCCAAATGCATCGCTAGTTCTCCAAACTCGTGCCCGCAGAATGGTGGTCCATTGTCAGACTTGATGGTTTTGGGAACCCCCCACTCGCTGAATACTTCCTCTAGCACCTCTGCCACCTGGGGAAACGCTGTGGTGGAGACCGATTTGACTATGGGGAACCTTGAATGTTCATCTATTAGCAGCAGAAGGTAGTCACCAGTTTCGGTCGGTCCGTAGAAGTCCACTGCCACTCGTTCCCAGGGGCGATCTGGTATCTGTGTGTGTTGCAGCGGGGGTGGACGCTCCATTGAGGCGGTGCACTGGCACGCATGGCAGTTTTTCACCCATTCATCGACCGCCACATCTAGGAAGGGAAACCAGACGTAGCATGTCAACTGTTTCTTGGTGTTCTCCGCCCCTCGGTGACCTTCGTGGGCCGTGCGGACCACCTCGTTTCGTAGTGTGGCAGGGATAACAATCCTGCAGCCTCGTAGAAGGATGTTGTTGTCCTTCACAGCCAGTTCGCCCTGCACTCTGGCCAGTCTCGCAATTTCCTGTTTGTTGACGCCCGGGTGGGCTAGCATTGCCCTGTGGTGGTCCTTCCATTTGCTGGTTAGAGTCAAACTGATTGCAAGGGCTGTCGTCGGGTCGGCGGCAGATGCGGCGGCCACCCTTTCGAGGGACAACGCTGGTGGTAGCGATCGATCTGCTATATATTGCACATAGGCCACATCTCCTTTCCGCGTCAGCGGGGGCCCCACAGGGTGTCGTGACAGATAGTCGGCTGGGTTCAGCTCACCTCCGGGGCGATGGATGATGTCGTAGTTGTACTCTTGGAGCCGGATGCCCCACCGCTCAATCCTTGGTGGCATCTTGGTGTGCGGGTTCCCGAACAGGGATAGGAGTGCCTGGTGGTCCGTAATCAGCGTGAACTTCTTCCCGATGAGGAAATTGTGGAAGTGTTCACATGCCCATACTGCGGCTAAGCTCTCCTTCTCGGCCTGCGAATAAGCCAGCTCTGGCGTGGATAGCGCTCTGCTCGCATAAGCGACCACATGTCTCGGGTTGATGTCCGCCCCACTGGTTTGAGCTAGTATGGCCCCAAGGCCGACTGGGCTTGCATCCACCACTACCTCGGTGTGCCAAGCGGGGTTAAAGTAGGCCAGTCGGTGGGCCTCCGTGAGGGCCTGCTTGATGGCAGTGAATGCCTGCTGGCATGCGGGAGTCCACTCGAACACTGCTTCCTTCTGCAGGAGCCTCCTCAACGGGTCGGTGAGGGAGGCAAAGTGGGGGATGTATCTCGCACAGTACCCCGCCATGCCAAGGAAAGAGCGGACGTCCGCAACCTGCAGCGGTTCGCCAAGGCCAGTGATTGTGGCAACTTTGTCGGGATCCGGCATCATCCCTTCCCCGGAGAAGATGTGGCCGAAGAATTTAAGTTTTGACTTGCTGAATCTGCACTTGGAGATGTTGAGCGTGAGACCAGCAGCTTGAAGGGCTTCACACGTGGCGTGCAGCGCTGTGTCGTGGGACTCCTTGGAGGCGCCGAACACAAGTATGTCGTCGCTGTAATTCAGAGCACCCTTAACGGGTCTGATAATTTGACGTATGGCTTCCTGAAAAATCTCCGCAGCAGACGAGATACCGAAATTCAGTCTGCGGTACCGGAATAGGCCATCGTGTGTCGCAAAAGTTGTGATGACACGAGAGTCCGGGTGAAGCTCCAGTTGATGATAACCCTGCACCAGGTCTAGCTTGGAAAACATCTGGGCATTGTTCAACTGCACAATCATGTCTTCTATGCATGGACCCGGGTGTCTCTCCCTCTGGATAGCTGTGTTGGCCACCCTCATGTCCACACATAGACGGATTTTCCCACCTTCTTTCGGTACGACCACCAAGGGGGAAACCCACGGGGTTGGGCCCGTTGCTGGCTCAATAATGCCGTCGGAGAGTAATTGCTGGAGAGCCTCGGATACTGCCTCTTGGAGGTGAAACCCGACCCGTCTGGGGTGTTGCGGCACTGGGCGTACCAGCAGGTCGATGTGTAGCTTGATGGGAGGGGCTCTGAGTTTTCCCAACCCAGTACACAGCTTTGGGAATCTTTCCATTATGTAGTCTTGTGTGATTAGGTTCTGGTTTCGAACGCATGCTATTGTGCTAATTGAGTCCTTCGGCTTGCTTGAGGTTGCGTTGATGGTATCACCTGCTTTCACGTGTATCTCGATCAGACCCAGGCGGGATGCTGTATGGTAGCTAATAAGGCATCTTCTCCTGGCGAGCGAACGAATGACGTGGATGGTGGTGTCCACCTGTCGTCCATTCAGGAGAAACCGTTGAGCGAATTGTCCCACCGTCTGCAGAGGGGTAGCAGCGCCCCACTGGAAGATTCTTGAATGTGACGGGGTAAGCTGTGGTGGGTCTGACATCCTGCCGTAGTCCTGCTCGCCCATGATGTTCACAGTGGCGCCAGAGTCGATCATGAACTGGAATTGGTAATTTCCCATCTTGATCGGGATTTTTGGGGCTTCGCGCGCCTCTTCGTTGTCAAGAATGAGATTGACGAACTCGTCCTGGTCATATGGATCGTGCGGCGCGTTGTAGTCTGCCTCTTGATCTTCGTGATAGAATGCCTCCGGTCTTTGTTCCATGGGGGGGTTTTCGTATTCATCCATGAACTGTCTGTGCTGGTCCACCTGGTCTGGTTGCACGTAGTATCCCTGCATTTGGTATTCATCGATTGCTCTGACGTATCGTCTCTGGTTTTGCCCTTGTTGGTACTGCCTCGGTTGATTGTATTGTGAGGGTGGCGGTCGAAACGGCGTTCTGGCGGGCGTTTGTGGACGCATCAGGGGAAATGGTATGCCTTCCCTGCATACAGAGTGGAAATGCCCCTCTCTTCCGCAGTTCGTGCACCGTTGGGATAATGCTGGGCACGACCCGGAGTGTGGGAAGGACATCCCGCACCGATAGCACTGTCTTTGCTGGCGCGGGGTTGGTGACCCTGGTGCTCTATATTGTTGTGGTCCTCTGTCGCCTTGTCGAGGCGGCAGTATGGCGCCTATGAGCTCATTAGTGTCTTGTTTGGGGATATTTGTGTTGCTCATGGATGAGGCTTGTGCATCAACTCTCTCGTGTATGCGAGCTAGTTCGCTCACTTCGGGAATGGTGAGAGGCTTTTTCAAAAGTTGTTTCTTCAGTGCAGGAGAGAGACAACCTTCTATCACTCTCAGCCGTATTGCTTCTTCTAGGGAGAAAGCGTCGAACTGGCAGTTGGCACCTTTCACTCTTAGGCGCGTTATGAACTCATCAACAGTCTCGTGTGGCAGCTGGGTGCATTTGTTGAACAGATATCTCTCATAGTCTCGGTTGACTTCGATGATGAGTAGCTTGTCCAGGGCCTTAATCAGGTTGGGGAAGGTGCCTTGTTCTGCCATCGGGATTGTTTTTACTACAGTCTTGATTTCACCCCCCACGAGGTTGAGAAAGATGTCCCTTATGTTGGGGGAGTCACCATCGCCGGACCCCCGCACAAAATGGTGGAAGTCTTCCATCCAGTCAGTCCACCTGGGACCTTTAGTCGCTTGAGGCGTCATGGTGAATGGCGGGGGCAGCCTCAGCTGTATTGATTTTGCTGCGCGCACAGGCTGCGGGGACCCAGGATTGGATCCCTGGACACTCATGTCGTCAGGAGATGATACCTCTGGGATCTTCGGGCGGTGTGTGGTTCTGGGGGCACGGGCGCGTATCAGCGCACTCACCCAAACGTGCGGCGGCAGGTCCGGCTATGGGCCTTTAGCGGTGAGAGGTGGCTCACAGACGTTGCTGGCGTGGTCCGTGACAAAGGACTGGAGCAGCCGCTGGCATGCGTGAGCAGTGGGGGCTGCCTGGCGTGGAGGATGCGGTACACACGCGTCTGTCGAAGTGAATGAGGAAAAGAAAAAAAAAATTTTTTTTTTTTTTTTTTTTTTTTTTCAGCTGCGGCCTTGTATGCGGAGGAGGAGGAAGCGCGGCGGGTCCGCGGCCGCCCGCGCGCGAGCACTGGCGGGTAGCTGCACCTCGCGCCACGGAGGGAGGAGCAGGAGGAGGAGGAGGCTCCGCGTGATTCCCTGCACGCGAGCCGGGACGCGGCGGACTGCCGCTGGAGGACTCCGGTGTGCGAGGAACAGCCTCGTCGCCAATGTTGCCGGGGTCGCGGCACATAAAAGGACGCACACACGGAGGTGTAACAGAAACCTCTTTATTCTCTCTTCTCTTCCTCGTAACTGGCGCCCTACGCGCCTTTCCCATAAAACCCCGCTTCCCCGCTCCCACATCACGCTGGCGCTCCGCCTCCCCAACGGAGGGGGCCAAGTGCCCTTAACCCATGGAGTGCTGGGTAACAGGCCCCCTCATAACTACGCGAGGAAATACTACCGCCATACCACCCTGTCCACCACCTCGCCTAAAATAATCATGGGATGACGATCGGATCCTCCTCCATGAAATAACGGCCCTTCTTGCAGAGGCATGATGCATAGCGACCTTAGCGCACAAAACAGTTCACCCATATCTGTGTCCACGGAGGACACAAAGTACTCTGTGCCGTCTCTCACGAGAAACACAGGGCTTCAGTTGAGGAAAAGAAATCTCCCTCTACCACAGGGGGTAACAACTTACTTGATTCCAAACCCCGAAACGTCTGGAAGCACAAGCTGGCAGGATCCTCCAGAGTCCACCAATGCGACTAGCCAAAAGTCCCCCAACTCCCCCAGAACAAGTACACCCCCCCCTGCAACTGCTCCCGCAGTTGGTGTTACTTAGGGTGCCGCGCTCGCCACACAGTCAGTTGGGGACGCCGATGGGGGGGTGGGGCAACACCACGGGATACTAGAGCAGCGCCGGCGCACGTGTATGAATTTACACATCACATCACATAACAAAAACAGTTAGCGACCGAAAATGAATACTATCTTTTTTTATGTGACATTTTATTTAAACTTACTAACCCTCAATGATTGATCATCTGCAGCTCACAGTGTGTCAGTGACTCAATGTGACAGAGGGGCTGCCCGGGATGGGACAGATGGGGCCTAGCTAGGCCTGAGGAATCTCCTCAGCTCAAACGGCCCTGGTCAATCGCACAGGCAAGCACGCGAGATCCGAAGCTGAACACGTGCACTTCTCCACAATGAATCCTGGGGTCAGTCACGCACAAAACAAGCATCTTTCAGCCAATCAGATGCTTGAGGGGGAGGAACAGCAAATCCAGTTCAATAAGGTTATTGTTCCGCCCCCTGAAGCATATGAGCTTGTGCTGAGTGCAGACAGCGGGCTGTCAATCATTTGCTGTAGAATCTGATTGTTTTTTCTTGACCTCATCTGACGGAAAGGAAAACCAATCGGGTTTCAAAGCATTTAATTCGGGAGTCAGGAGGGTAGTCTGATTTTCGGAAGCCTCCCACCCAAGTCGGGAGGGTTGGCATGTCTGCCTTTAGCTGCCCCGGTCCACTCTGCCATCTCCTGCTTGGTATTTGCTGGGCTGCAGATGCATTCCTGATACAATCGCGCTGCCGCAACCACCATAAGAGATGTGGGCCAAGCCAACAGGAAGACCAGGGCACAGCCTTTCACAGCATCAGGGTGGACAGACGGAAAAGGCACAGGTCCTCCCTACAGCAGCGCCACCTGGGAGCATGGAAGGGGCAAGTGCCCTGCATGTTATGGACAGGGAACTGCAGGCGTTGGTGGTCAATATGATGCCAGTGGAGACACGATTCCTTGCTGCAGAGATGCATACATGGATTGGCAGTTAAAAGGGGGCGGGGGGGCTAGTGGATGAAATGCTGTGAATGCAGTGCCCACAGTGCCATACGAGAATGAAAACCTATGTAAGAGGTGGAATGCCCTCAAACATACCATGTGCGATCTCAAAGGCTCAGGAAGCCAAAGACAGCACAGGGGAGGGGGTGGGGGAGGTGATACCAGCATCACATGGCTCACTCAGGAGCAGCAGCTGCTCCCAATAATTGAACTGGAAAATATGATAGAAACCTATGGGCACGTTATAAATAACCTAAGCATAGATCCGGGGATCGAACCTGCGGTTCTCCATGTCGCCTTGCTTCCAAGTTGAGCATGTTGCCCCTGAGCTATCCTCCTGAGGAGAATGTATCACAAGCCAAGAGGAAGACATTTCTCATGTGTGTGAGACACCAACAAATCCTTGCATGTTCCATCAAACCAAGGACATATGCACACACACACGTGAACACACATGCACACACACACATACACATACACAGACAGGTATACAGGTGCCACGCAGGCACATGTCAATCAATATACCCCCACAATGAGCATATATTCACCCACCAAGTGCAGTATGGGCAGACTCCATTCCCTCTCCAAACCCCTCACAGGCCATGAGATTGTGGCAGACGTCTCACTGTCCAACTTTCTGCGAAACCCAAAAGTCATACACATCATGTACAATGAAGGGAAACACAGAGATGCTAACATACCATGCCTGCAAATGCCAATGCCATCAATGGCTGGTTTCCCACATGCAGGCAACACATCACAGCAATCCAGCAGGCCTGATGCTGCACATGCCAAACAGCAGAGAATGAGCGCCAGGCAGCAGCACACTGCAACGGGCAGGCACTGGGCAGCACCTCCACGGATACAACACGTCACTGACAGCAGTGCAGACCTAGTTGTCACTGAGTCGCCAACCCCATCGGTGGGCTCTGGGAGTGGTAAAACTAAGCAAACATCAGCAGCCCCCACAAAGATATCAGAACCCCCCCTGACAGGTGAGAGCAGAGGTGCAGGAGGAAGTGGTGCCACCAGAAGTCCTTGTGGGTCAGGAGCCTGTTCAGGAGGGGGAGGATGAAGAATAACCCAGAGAAATGCAATATTTGCCTGATGACCAGACTGACTATTGGTCCACCTCCATGCTGCTGACGCCAATCGCCCCACACACACCACCTCCACATGATGATGTTGAGATACAGGATCATTCAGCCTTGTTAGTTGCAGCCCAACGTGAGCTTGTGCAAGAGGCAAGAGGTCAGTCTGATGAAGCCCAACAACAGTGCACATACAGGAGATTATCCTCCACCAGCTTGAGCAGCACAATCAGCTCCACATCCAGGCACTCCATAATGACATCCAGGCATTCCTGAAGGCATCCCTAGGCAGACACACAGCAGCTCCCCTGACCATTTATGAACAGTCAAGGGGGCAGGGGCACTTACAGTCAAATGCAAGCAGCAAAAGGCTGTGGTGAATCAATGCTTGGCTGTGAGCCTCAATCAGAGGATTCACATGTGCTGTCTGAGTGGTTGGCATCTTGCAGTGTAGCATGCATCTGGACATGGTTTGATGCATAGAGTCCAAACATAATCAGCGTTTGACAACTGTGACTGAACAGCAGGACCAATCACTCCAACAGGCAGTTCTCCAGCTGCAGCAAGCACAGTCACCCAGCATGGCATCCCAGAATACAGGCCCACCCCACACATGCAGTGGCTCCACTCCCTCACCACCATCAGCGAGTGTGGCAGAAGACTCGGTAAGACCTGCATGGAGAAGACCAAGAAGGTAGACCACCTAAGGAATCATCGTGAGGGTACTCTGGTGTGTACTTCACCGCGATATTGCTATTCCGCACATCTGAGTCCGAATGTGTGCTCCCATGACACAGAGCCCCACTTGGACAACATCAAATCCATGAGGCAACATGTGTGCTCCTAGAACCCAGAGCCCCAGTCGGGCAGCACTAAAACCATCCCAGGACGGTGAACGTGAGGCAACATGTATGCTCCAAGGACCCGGACTCACAGTTGGGCAACATTGAAGCCACCCCAGGATGCTGCACACAAGGCAATGTGTGTGCTCCTAGGACGCAGAGTCCTATTTGGGCAACAATGAAGCCACCTCAAGAGGTTGCACATTAGGGAATGAGTATTCTCCCAGAACCCAGAGTCCCAGTTGGGCAACATAGAAGCCACTCCAGGGTGCTACATGAGGTAATGTGTGTGCTTCCAAGACACGGAGTTCCATTAAAGCCACCACAGGATACTTTATGTGAGGCAACGCCTGTGCTCCCATGACCCCGATTCCTAGTTCGGCAACCCTGAAGCCACCACAGGATGCTGCATGTGAAGCAACATGTCTGCTCCAAGGACCAAGAGCCCCATTTGGGCAACAATAAAGCCACCCTAAGAAGTTATATGTGATTCAATGGGTGTGCTCCTAGGGCCTAGAGCCACAGTTGGAAAACACTGAAGCCACCCTACGATGCTGCACATGAGGGAACATGTAACAGGTCCAGTCATCCTAACACTGTTGTATGTGGACATATATAATTCCTGAAGGGTCACATACAACTTCAAGAAATATGTAATCATACTTGGGACCATTGTCCAGCATTTTTCTGATATCCACACATGACTACGAACGGGCACATGCTATGATACATTGTACACATGTTTAGCATCTGCGCGGGTGCTATTGGAGGGCACAGCAATGGGATTGACCACCTATGATTTGAGGCAGTGTGAACCTGATTGTGTGTGAAGCCCCTATTTCCTGTGTAGCTATGTGTGAATGCAAAATAGAGTGGGATAGTGAAGTCCTGGGAGTGTCCAACTTTCAGTGGCATTCTACATGCCCCTATAAGTAATCACGGATCTGTGCCTGTCTCGTGGATGTGCAGTGCTTTGATTATTCCTCTGCTAAATCCTCTCTGTTCTTCGTGTCCTCTTCGCTGCTACAGTCTAGATCTTATGGCAATGACACCCCCCCTACTTATGGCAATGTTTTGTAGGATTCAAAACACCAGAATAATGTTGAATACCTGTCCTGGTACATACATGAGCGTGCCTTCTATACAGTGCAGGCCGCACCATAGTTTCTTTTAGCACTGCAAATGCATGTTTTATCATGTTGTATGTCCTCATGTGTTATTGTAGCATTAGCCTGTTGCTGTTTTAGAATTGCGCACGGGAGTCAGGAGTTATGGACTAGATGATATGATAGGATATGATACAGCATTTATAACGCGCCTATACACACATGTTAGAAAGAACCAACGAGGCAAGAGAGGGGGTACAGAGGGAAGACAGAGACAACGATCTTACTAGGCCAGGTGACTTTGAGATTGCGCTAGTGCAGAGGAAGTGGGAAGGGGAAAAGTGCAGGCGGGGCAGTGAAGTACATGGAATGGATAGTAAAAAATAAAATAATTACAATAAATAAAAGCAATAAGTAAAAAGTGTGGCCATCTGGTGGCAGGTGCAAGGGTAAGTGCAGACATCAGGTGTCAAGTGCTGGTAGGGGACTGAAGGGATACAGAAACAGTCCCCAAGTGCGAGGTTTGCCAGGGAGGCAGTGCAGGTGTGCAACTGGCGGGGATGGGACCTGGGCCCGAGATCAGAGGGTAGCCAGGTAACCAGTGCACTTTCAGTTTCAGCCAGGAGTTCAGCAGAGGAGAGGAGTAGAGAAAGCAGAAGCAAAGAGGAAGGTTTTGAGGTGCTTCCGGAACTGTAGATGGTTCTCCTCAAGTTTCAGTGAGGCAGGAATGCTGTTCCAGAGGGAGGCCCCAGCTGAAGAAAGAGATCTACCACCAACTTGTTGCTTGGAGAAGCGAGTGACCCTAAGGGAGGTGGAAGCGGATGAGCGAAGGGCTTGAGAAGGAAGATATTTAGGAAGAGAGAGTTGAAGGTCTTGAGGCCCCAGGCCGCAGAAGGCGTTGTGGACAATGCAGAGGGTTTTTAACTTAATCCTCACAGCCACTGAGAGCCAGTGCAGAGATTTTAGTCCAGGAGAGATACGATCCCTGGGCTTGAGGCCAAGGACAAGCCTTGCAGTTCTATTCTGGATGAGTGTTAGAGGGCAGAGAGTAGAAGGAGGCAGGTTTAGAAATAGGCTGTTGCAGTAGTCCAGCTTAGAGAGAACCAGTGCTCTGGAGACAGTGAGCTTCTGGGGGAAGGAGAGGAAAGGAAGAATACCTCTGAGAAGGTGCAGCTGGTAGTGTGACTTCTTAAAGACAGCAGAGATGTGAGGAGAGAAGGAGAGTGGGGAGTTGAAGATGAGCCAGAGGTTTTTAGCCTCACAGGTGGGAGCAGGAAGAGGGCCAAGAGAGGCTAGCCAGAGAGTGACAGGAAAGGAGGGAGTAGGTGTGCCGATGAGGAGATTCCCAGGCTCTCTGGCAGTAAGGTAGAGATCATGAGCGGCACACCACTCATGGATAGCAGACAGTCAGTCAGAGATGAGAGAAGGAGAAGAAGTAGTGGAAGGGAACCTGAAAATGAGTTGAGTGTCATCCGCATAGCACTGAAAGTTGGGGCAGAGAGCGGCAATGCGGTGGGCAAGAAGTGCCAGGTATTGGTTGGAAAGCTAGGGAGAGAGGTTAGATCCCTGGGGAACACCACATGTAGAGATGGAGATAGAGGAGAGGAAGGACCCAGGTTGGACCTGGGAGGGTCGATCGGCGGGGAAAGAAGTCAGCCAAGCCAGGGCCTGATCTGTTATACCCAGGTTATCATGGAGACGGTTGAGCAGGATGGCATGTTTGACTGTGTCAAAGGCAGAAGAGGGATCAAGTAAGATGAGGACACAGGGGGTGTTGGAATCAAGGTTGGAGAGCATGTCTTCACGGATGTTCAGGAGAGCAGTTTCCGTGCTTCTGGCAGCTCTGAAGCCAGACTGATGGTCATGGAGACAACCAACAGATCCAGTGTGAAGATTAAGCTGGGAGATGGCCAGCTTTTCCAGGAGTTTGCCCAGGAAAGGATTGATAAAGATTGGGTGATAGTAAGCCGGGCAGGACTGGTTGGCAGAGGGTTTCTTAAGAAGTGGGTATACAAAAGAGTGCTGCAATGGGGAAGGGAAGACTCCAGTGGCGAAGGAATGGTTACAGAAATCTGCTAGAGCAGGGGCCAAGGTGTCAATGTGGTCCTTGATGGTTTTGGAGGAACAGGGTTGAACCTGTTGTTTTGATGAGACTTTCATGGGTCAGACTTGTCTAGAACCCTTGTCTGGGGAAAACAGGGGAAAGGCAGAGAAGGAGGGAGGAGAGGTGGCTGAAGAAGGGCCAGAGGAAGAGCAGGGAGTAGAGGTGGCAGGTGGAGAGGAAGAGAGAGAGGACAGGATGTCCTGAGTTTTAGAGTTGAAATGAGAAGCCAGGTAGCCAGCCAGATGGATAGGTAGTATCACCAGTTAGATTATAGGGGCACACATCTCAATGGTCTGGATATATTAGTGGCATGCTCTTTGACTATACACAAAGGCCCTTTTCTATATGTTTGAACAGTTACCAATCAGCAATGTTTTCCTGTTGGTCATACTTCCCATCAATCATCGCACACCACTGTTCTGCATTGCTATGGCATAATGTTTTGATCCAGGGAACTTGGAACATATATTTATTTATTTCTGTATTACATTTATGTAATACCCAGACCTAGAGGTAGCACAGTGTTTGTACAGAGGTAAAAGGCAACAGATACAGAAAATAGACATTAATCATATTTGTTGAAAAGCCAAGTTTTCACGAATTTTCTAAAGGTTGGGTTGGATGGAGTTCTTGTTTCTGATGTTAGGTGGTAGGGAGTACCAGAGAGCAGTGCTGTGGTACAGAAGCTCAGGCCTACTGCTCTTTTGCTTTTGAATCGAGGGGTGAGCAAGGTGAGGCTAGCAAACAAATGTAGAGGGTGCACACAGTGTTTATGGGCAATGCTGTTCTAGAGACAGAGGGGGGGGGCGCAACGGTGTGCAATGGTCAAGGTTTTAAATTTGATTCAGGCTTTGATAGACAGCCAGTGCACTTCTCACTTGGTTGCTGAGATGTGGTCAGAGTGACGTAGGCCCAAAGCTGCTCGAAGGGCTTTGTTTTGAAGAAGTTGGAGGTTGGTGAAATGTGTTTCAGAAAAAACCCATGAGAAGTGCATTGCACTAGTCCCGTTTACTAATCCTGATTGCTCTTGTGACCGTCAAACAGTTGCTCAGAGAAAGGAATTGTCTACTGAAAGAGATGAGCTTAGATGTGTAGGCTGTGGATGAGGACAAGGTGTTGATGTGTTTGGTCATGGAAGGTTCAGCATCCAGGTAGATACCCAAGGTTTTGACATGTTTCAGGACAGGTATGACGGTACTATCAATGGAAAAGGAGGAGAAAGCTGTGTCTAGTTTTTTTAATCGGTAGGGAGACCACAATTAGCAGCTCTGTTTTGTCATCATTGAGGAACAAATTGTGGGTACGCAAAGCATCTTTGTATGATGCTATACACCCTGTTAATAGTGACAGTATCAATGGTGTAGTTGCCTGAAATAGGTATGAGGATTTGGGTGTCATCGGCGTAGTTGATGTGTAGGTAATACAGACAGAGTCAAGAAGGTCAAATGAAGGCTTAGTGTACGTATTGAATAGGGTTGGTGAGAGGCTGGAGCCTTGGGGGACTGCAAAAGGGACTGCAATGGGATCAGCTGCTGAGTCTCCAATGAAGACGCTTGCAGTACGTTCACTAAGGAAGGATTTAACCCAAGTGGTGGCATCAGTGGAGACATGGAAGTTCGAACTGAGATGCTGACAGACCATGTCATAGTCCACTAGGTCGAATGCTGCAGAGAGGTAGAGGAGGAAGAGAATGGCCATGTTACCTGAATCACTGATATTATCAAATTGGATTTTGAGGTCAAGCAGGGCTGTTTCTGTACTGTGTTTGAGGCCGAAGCCAGATTGTCTAGACCCTAGAAGGTGGTGGTATTATAAGAAGATTTAGATTTGGGAGTAAGCCATTCGGTCCAGGATTTTGAGCAGGAATTGGACAGTGGTGATGGGGCAGTAATTAGTGGGGAAGGTTGGGTCAAGCGATGGTTTCTTAACGAGAGGGGTAACCCAGGTGGGTTTGAGGTTGGTAGGGACCGAGTTTGTCAGGAAAGAGGCATTGATGAATTCAGTAATGATGGGCATCAAAGTAGTAGCACAACACTTAACCATGTCAGCAGGACAGGTATCACCATTGTAATTAGAAGGTTTGAGTGGTTGGATAGTTTCCAGCAAATTCGCTTGAGTTACTTGGGAGAAGCTGAAGGATGGGGGCAAGGGGTGTTTGGGTGGAACTGGAAGCACCAGAGCTTCTGAGGATGGGAGTTTGGAAGCTAGTTGTGCTTTCGTTGCTGTGATTTTATCTCACTGTGTGTCCATTTTGTTGGCAAGAGTGTTTTGTATGGTGAAGCGCCAGGCTTTATCAGACTGAGTCTGGGTGCTAGTCGGGACTGGGTTTTCTAACTCTTGAAGTATGGAAAAGAGTTATTTGGCGTTAGAGCTTACATTGGTAATTCTAGAGTTATAGGAGTTGGATTTAGATGTAATTAAGGCATTTTTGTAAATCTTAGTGGCGTTGGAGAGGCTTTCGCAAATACTGGTGATGAGATGCTTCCTCCATAAGTGTTCTAGGGCACTTTTACATCGCCGGAGTGTGACAAGCTCTTCCCATGAGCCAGATGGCGGCTGGCTTGTGTGGTTTGAGTATTTCCGTTATAAGTGGGGCATGCAGGTCCATGGTGTGGCGAAGGCTCTGATGGTAAAGATTGGCTAGGACTTGGGGTCCTTGCTAATGGGTGACAAAGGGTGAGTAGGGTTTGGAGAGTGGGCTCACGAGTCTCATGTGTGAGCTTGCATATTTTGTGGACCAGAAAAGGAGTGGGAGGGTGTGTAGGGTTAGCTAAGGGGTGGGAGTGGTCAGTCTAGGGGACAGGGCTGATGGCTGAGATAACAATGGATGTGTTAGTTGTAAGGATCCAATCAAAGATATGCCCCTTCACATGGGTATGGGTGTAGTCAAGATGAGTGAAGTTCCTTTCTCCAAGTGAGTGAGCAAGTGCAGCTCTAGTGTCAGTTGGGTCGTAATAACCCACATTGAAGTCGCCCAGTATGATGAATGTAGTGATAGGCTCAATGAGGGGAGTGATCAAGAGTGGAATGTCTGACTCTGGTGGGTTAGGGGAATTGGGATGCCGGTAAAGGAGTCATATTTTATAAGTAGTGTGGCGGTTGTTGGTGAGGTTCAAGAGAAGAATTTCATAGCTGGGAATCGGAGGAGTTGGGATATGTCTGATGTCTAGGGACAACTTGGCAATGAGGGCATCACCCCCTCCTGGTGCACTGGGGCGGTCTGCAATGAAGGTGGAGTAGCTAGGGGGAATGGCTCAAGAGAGAAGACGGCCAGATGCACAATGGAGTCAGGATTCAGCGGTTGCAAGGATGTCAAAGTGATGGTCAATGATAAGGTTGGGGACAGCGATGGCAAGAGCTCCGACAGAACGGACGTTTGATAAGCTGATGTCAAGGACAAAGAAGTGGAAGGAAGTTTGCAGTAGGCATTAGACATACTTATGGCAATGTTTTGTAGGATTCAAAACACCAGAATAAGGTTGAATACCTGCCCTGGTACATACATGAGCGTGCCTCCTATACAGTGAAAATGCATGTTTTATCATGTTGTACGTCCCCGTGTGTTCTTGATTGTAGTGTTAGCCTGTTGCTATTTTAGAACTGTACACAGGAGTCAGGTATCATGGACTGCATGGATAGCTAGTATCACCACTGGGAATCTAGGGGCACACATCTCAATGGTCTGGACATATTAGTGGCATGCTCTGTGACTACCCAAAGGCCCTGTACTATGTGTTTGTACAGTTTCCAATCAGCTGTTTTCCCTTTGCTCATTCTTCCCATCAATCATCGCACACACTACTGTTCTGCATTGCTATGGCATTATGTTATGATGAAGGGATCTTGGAACATCATGTTTGCATCACACACAACCTGAAAGTTGATGTTCACGTGCGTTGGGGTGTATGAAGGCAACATGTGTTTCATCAACTGCACTTACAACATTGGGGAGGCGAAACACAATGTAGAATACAGTCTTTAGGGTGTTGATGGTGGGGGCAGCTGTTGGGAATGTGATGTGATCCCCCCACATGTGAGATGATGGCATCCAGCACCCGTGTTTGAATGTTACTGAAGGCTTGTTGTCAGATGCCAGATACATGTCCCACAAAGATCTGGAAATATCCACTAGCACAAAAATGCATGACACTCATCACTTTCAGAACTGGCAGAATGGCTATTAGGATGTTGAACTGTGCCTCTAGGTGTGCAGCTAAAACATCAGTCAGTTCCATGATGGTCCATTGGTCGAGTCTGTAGATGCAGAGGCTGTCCTCTCCTGACATCAACTATAGACATGTCCTTGGTTGATAGGGTCTTCATCCTGTCCGTCAGTGATATGCCTTGTAGGGTGGACAATGATGTGTGTCAATCCATTGTGCATAAGTGTGTGTACATTTCCTAGAGCACGCAGATGTTATGTAGGGCATGCGGCAGAGCATTGCCATGGTATGCACATGGATGGGTGTACTTTTAGTGATGTTTTGTGCCTGCCCTGCTAGGTTGTACGCAGTCCATATCCTTCCTGGCACATTGGACCCCACATATGCATGTAATGTACTGTGCGGACCCACAGTAAATGTTGTGCTGCATGGTCCTCGGATTCCGCTCGATCTTCAGATGCCCCCTCTCTGTCCAGTGCTCCCATTCCTGCTTCTTGCCTTGCTCACTGTCTTCTCTGTGTGTGCAGGTGAATGGCCACTTCTGCTGGTTCAGCCCTGGAATCGCCATCTTCCTCTGGTGTATAGGCAGGCAATTTCTGCATTAGGTTTTATCCCATCTACGCCGTATCCATTGTGGCAATTATTTCTGGCGATAAATACAATTGCGTGGCGTAATGAATTGGTGGTTGCATGTACGCCGATGGGATGCTTTTCTGACACCCTGCCGCCATTGTTCCTTCGCCTTTGAGGCAGTGCGATTGGTAGATTGGCATTAGTTTATGTGGTCGTACGCTACAGCACTTTAGCCAAACTCTTTATTGCCAATTACATGGCATTTTCCATTCCGTTCTATTTGTGTGGTTTATCGACCGATTTGTAGCGTGCTTTCTCTCAACGCCACACCTAAATGTGCTCCAATATGTTCAGTTGCACATTATCTGCAAAGTCACAGTTATGACTATAATGAACGGTACCTGTTTGGAAAAAAGATGGCTGCTTTCACCAATGTCTAGAGAGGACAGCTCAGGGGCAACGTGCTCATCTTGAAAACAAGATGACACGTAGCACCACGGGTTGGATCCCGGGTCCGGGCTTCAAAAACCTCTGGGTATTAAGCACGTTTTAAATAGCCAATTAAATTATATATAATGACATGGCAGATATAATAATAACAAGGATGTATGCTCTTGTATGCTAGATCAGATGCCTCCAGTGTCTAATCACTGGAAGGATAAACATTTTTTTAAATCCTTTCAATAATGGTGAAGGCTAATGTGTTGTTTTTCCATTGTAGTTTGGTCACGGCTACATTAAAATGCATGTGCACAAACTCAAAACCACGATAATACAAAAAGTAAAAATCGAGTCAGTGTTATTTTCAAAGCACATGCTGGGTTTATAAGTTTGAATGCTGCGTGTTGTCTTTCTAAAGCTAAAAAGAGAACATCTGTGTTTTGTTAAAGATATAAGCATATTGCAAAATACATGTTAGTACGGGTCATTGTATTTAATCATAAGGGCGTATGTTTCGTCGTAAATCATATAGGAAATCCCATTCAGGCCACTCCTGCGCTGCAGCTAACATTCAGCGAGAATTACAGAAAGATACACGCCTCAATATATCACCCCTGTATCATCTACCAGTCACCCCAACATACACGGAAAGACAGACACAGCGCAGTTTCAAATTAGAAAGAGATAAGAGACTTGCACAGTGCTGGAGATATCATGGCGCTTACATACACATTGCATTACGCACCCCCATCTGCTATTTCTGTCTCCTAATCAGAAAAGTCGAAGAATAAGGAAACGAGATTAGGGCCAAATCTAATGGGCGGGCTCTCTTGTTATTGCGTGCTTATCTGCTTGATTGGCCGAAGCCTCTGCACAATGTTTACATGATCTAGCAGCGCAACAGGCATCAGGCAGTTGGAGTTTTAGTACGACTAAAATGGAGACACGTTGTTCCATAAAGTTTCAGATCCAAGAAGGCTATGGACCTGCTGCCACACCAGAGGAGCCAAAGGTGTGGCTACAACGTCATAGCTGTCGAATTGCCCGAGGTCGTGAGTCCTTACCTTCGTTCAGTCATTTTCATTCAGTATCGCGTTGTAGGCTGGGACTTGTAGGCCTCAACTTATGCTGTTAGCCATTTATAAAGTGCTGAACTGCAATGGCTGTATGTGGTCTTGTACAGCTGAATGGCCATTTGGTAGAGCATTGCTGTACTTAAACATGTGGCCGGTTGCCGCTGGACCCGTAATTATTTACCAGCACCTGACTTCCCGGTAACACGGCGGCCCGGGAAGACAGGAGCCGGTAAATTTTAAGTCCCCATTCCCATGGGGACCACGGAAGCACTGGCACCATAGTTAACGGTGCCACTGCTTCCGTGACGGCTTTGCCTACCGTGACCGCTGTGCCTGGCAGGGTCAGACCTGTCGGGCACAGCGGCTCCAGCAGGCAAACCAATAGTGTGCCGTTCCGGAAACAACAGTGACGGTAAGCTTACCGGTACCGTTGTTTACGGAACGGCACACTCATAATGAGGCCCATTGTCAGACAGTCCTGAGAATGTCCAGTCATTTTAGAAATAGGCGACTGGCAGAATATGTATGTGTGGGGTTGCAGTGTACTGTTGTGGCGCACAATCTATGGGTGGTGATGGTTCAAACGGGATATACATGAAAAAGTAGAATTAGAAGGTTTAGCATACACATTTTGCTGGCTAAAGGCCAAGACTTAAAGAAGGTGAACATCCTGACCGGGAGCATTTGGCAGTTACGCAACATCTTCTGTTTTGCATTTTCACGCCAACGACAACTAGGATGCTTACCGTCAGCGAGAGCAGCCCCAGATGGAGGGGTGCGTGGGAGCACTGCATTTGTGGAGCGGTGCAAGAGAAATGACCGTGCAAGACAGTGTGGAATGTGGGGGCCCTGGCTGCTTAGGGTGTTGTTGAAAGTTTCAATGTGTGGAATGTCGCTGGAGTGCTGGACTTGTTGGGCGATGGTCGATTCCGGCTTGTGAGTGATGGTGTGTTAGCACTCGTAATGGACATTATGTAATCGTGATAGCTGTTTGGGAATCTGATAAGAACTCTGACGGTTCAGGCACTTGGAGGATGTGTTATTTATGTACTGCACCTACACAATTTATATTTATTTATTTATTTGTTTAGCCATTTGTATAGCGCGTCTAACCCGGGGGCATCTGGGCACTTTTGGTACTACTATGCTACTATGCTGACAATTAGGACCTTGAGCCTTTAATTTAAGCAGATACATTATAAAAATTGAAAATGTTGTACTGTCGATTTGTAATCACTAAAACATTGAAAAAAGCATCACCAGTAGTCAAGCAGATAATCACAATGTATATTGTGGACAGGCTCTCAAGATAACAGCGATATGAAGCTTGCAATAGGAACACAAAAAAGGTATATTTGTAACCTTGCTGGAAAATGTCAGAAGACACACACAAATGTTACATATTTAATACTTGTGTTAATTTGAAGTGAAACATTGAGGAAAGTTTTAGGTATTTGATGAACAAAGCCACGATTCAGATAGTATCTATTTAGTAAACGTGTTCCTTCAATACTCAAAGCACAATGTGGGCACATACGCTTGACTCCTAGTTCGCAGAACTGTAGCCCAACTTGCGTGTCTAAAACGTGCATGCAAGTTAGAAAATAGGTGCAATTTGCACCAGTTGGGAATCCCCCCAAAATATTTGCACATGTTCAGTTGCGCGGTAAGTATGCATGTGTTCGGTGCATGCCGTAAGACAACTGTGTTCAAAGGTGTGTGAGGGGGGACTGGTCCGCGTATCTCTAGACACCTCCTCGATTCACAGATGTATGTGCATAGACAAGTTCCACCATTTTGGCTGCTGTCCCTAAGCCTGGTCAGATCAGGCCAGACACAAGGAAAGGCACCAGGAAAGCAGAGGTCATTTCTCAGCCCTGCCTGCCTTTGCAGGCTTTATATCTCAAAGCTAGTGACAACCCCAAGCACTACTGTACATTTTATGGTCCATCCCCTTTGTAGGTGTGAAAGCACAAGGCACGCATTCTAGGGGCGAGGGCGTTTAAGGTTCCTCCACTGTGATTTGATGGGAATGGGCTGAGGGACAAATGCCCGTCCCCTTTCTCCCACCATGCCTTACTGAAAAGTGATGCATATCTTAGTAGATGGCGCATTCCCTATATTTAGACAAGGGGTCTGCCACCAGTGGCTCGCCAGATATTTCAAACTATGACCCCCATGACACCTCAGAGTTGACGATGCTGACAAGGGACAATGGAAGTTGCAGTCCAAAACGTCAACAGAGCCAAACGTTACAGACCCCTGATTTCGACTTTAGGGCCAGACTGCACAGAGCATGCATGCTGTTTAGAGCCCCAGCCACATGTTGATTCCAGATGAGAAACAGAGGACCTGCGTGTTGATCCTGTTGGACCATTAATGCAAGGCTCAGTGATGGCATTACAGCCACTACCTGCCCTTTAATGATCTAGGGCCTGTTAACTGAATTGCTCTCTAAACGTATTTTAAGTTCAGATAATAATCACAGTTTGTGCGTCAATATTTTATTTTTGTTGTATGTCCTATCATTCTGATGTCCTTTTCTTCCTTCACTAATTTCATTCATTCTAAGGACCGTCTCCTTGCAGTCCAATCTTGGATGTCTGATCATTTCTTACATCTAAATCCATTCAAGACTGTGGAACTCTTCTTCCCTGATTCTGTGCCCCCACCACTCTTATACATATTTTACTCCATCGATTCTACCAATTTTTTCCACCACCCATAACTTGGGTGTCATGTTTAATTCTACGCTTTACTTTTTCCTTATTTCTGCGTTACTATCACTTTCGAATCTCGCTTACTATTTAATTTTCTTTGTTGGGTGTTCAGAAGCCTTTATGGCGTGGCTGCTTCCTATCTCTCTTCTTCGGTGTCCTTCTACTCTACATGTCGCTCTCTTCAGTTGCAGACCTAATTCAGTCCCCTACCCTCCTTGTGCCCAATCCTGCCTTCGTCCTTTTACCCTGTTGGCATCTAAGCATTGGAATGCACTTCCTCTTCGCTCCTGTCTTCCTACTCGCAGCATCGCTCTCATCTCAAGGACTTCTTGTTTTCTGCTTAAACTCATAGGAATCGAATTGACTACTATTGTTGTTACTGATGTTACTTTGTAAAGCGCTCTGGTGTACAGTGCTATGAACATTAAATAAAATACAAAACTGCACATTTTGAATGCGATGTCTCCATGCTCTCTGGGGCATATTTATACTGGATTCCATGAGCGAACAAAAGTATGCACAGTCTAAGCAAGAGCAAATGCCTTTGTATCTGATTTCCCATGATGCCTCACTGCAGATGTCAGGGTTTGCCATACAGAAGGAGAGGAGAAAGGGGACAGGACAATGCTTCTGCCTGATTGCAGTGATGTGCATACCCATTTATCGGTTTATCACCAACAGAGAGGGCCTACTTGGATTTTTAGAGGTGTGGATAGTCCACTAGGCAAGAGGGGCGCGGGGGTGGGGGGGGGTGGGTGTGTGTGTGTGTGCGTGTGTGTGTGTGTATATATATATGCATGCAGAGCCATATCTGAAGATGCCCCAGGCAACACCTAAACATAGCCAGATTGACAGGAAGCTATACATGGTGGTAACCCATGAAATGAAATAGCATCACAAGTCTCAGTTGTATCATCACATAGACTTTCTTCTTGGTTCTTAGAGAGGAGCAGGGAAGCATGGATATGGCTGAATTAGGGCTGCTCCCCCAACTCCTCACATATGCACCACTGCCAAAAAAGAGCACTAAGAGAGGAAGAAAGAGGAATTACACAGAACAAGGAGAACTGAACAACAGTTCATAAGCAGTGTGACCTTTCCTTGCCTTGTTGTCCTAAAAGTCACCACTCCCTCCCGCTGATATCAGTTGCAATGATGCCAACCAACATCTAAATTTAAGGAATACTTGAGTATTGCAAATAAATGGACTCCTGCAGAGCTCTGGCACCTGTGTAGGAGAAACTAGTTGGGAGGGACCAGAAACAAGAAACTGAAAGAGCATGTTATTTGTGAGAGAGGAAGTCAGTGAAATATGAATGAAGTGAGGAAGATGAAATGTGAAGAGTAGCAACCTTAATAAGGCAATACGGTGAGCTATGTCAAACCCTGGTGTTCATGCAGATGGATCCAGCTACCTATCCACACTGTTTTAACTGGCTGTACAGATACACTAGTGAGTCATGTGAAGGGGCAGGTTGTGCCAGGAACAACACACTGACCCCGGTGCAAATGAAGAGCGGGTGAATTAGTACAGAAAATGGCACTACACAAAATATGCACATCTGTAAACTCTGTCTTCCATCTGATTCCTTTATCAGCACCGTGAGAACCAGAGACCTCGTGGAGGATGTAGACCCAGCCCCTACACCAGCGGTGTGCATATCTAAGACCCTGCTCCACTGTCTCTGCTCCTTAGTGACACCCTCCCTGGCTGGACGTACACACATGTATTCTTTGGGGCATCCCATTGCTTGCTGTTAGCAAAGTTACTTAAGGGAGAACCTTCTCTGTTGATGCAAGCAAGGAGATTGGCATGTAGTTTATAAGGTCAGATTGTTTTGTCTGCAATGGCAACCATACTGGGGTAGATAAGAGCACTATAATAAATAATCAAAACAGGTACCCTGATTCCAGGGGTAGCCCGGATTAAATCATCTAGGAACATATGGGGGTCTTGTGCCAGATCTCCCCCTTGTAAACTAATCCACTGTAACTGGAGGTATGTTGTCATTGGATTCAGGATGGCACACACATTAGTTTGAGGTGAAGTCACTGTTTCATATCTCTCCCTCCCCTGTTCCTAGAGTTGGGTATAGTTTGGCCTCTGCATATCTTCAGTAATATTTGAGGTTACAGCAGGTACAAAGTCCCTACTGCCCTAAGTCACCAAAGCCCACCCAACACAAACCCCCCACGATTTCTGCAGTTGCATTTTGGCCGTCATGCAATAGCAGATCACATACAAATCAAATGTTACAAACGGTTACTTCTGCTACTTCAATAATTATCCTTGGGAGCCCTTCTCTATCCAAAATGAAGACAGAAGAGGGTGTAGTCGATTTAATAATGCAGGGTACAGCCTCACCTAAGTGAAGGTACTCACATTGTATTTGCCCATCATTTCCTATCACAACTCGATATAATTAATAATAAGGGATTTTGGAGCTGGACCAATCGAGTCTATTTGCTTCCATCTCTAGGTGGAACCTCCATGTTAGCTACCTACCCTCCGTAAGCTACATTAATAAAACAATAAACCACCACATTACTACCCTTAGTACCTTGAAATGTGAACAGTCCAGGTGAGTGGAAACTTGTGAAATCATTATGTGCTCTTAGATCAGTATACAGTTGTTTTGCCACCAGGTTTTTGTTTGATTAGTTTTTTATGAAAAATATGAATCTAAAAAACACAGTGAAAAGGGACGGTGGTAAGGAGATAAAAGTGGCAGGGTAGGAGGGGCTAGGGATAGGGATTAAATAATAGGGAAGGGGACGGGACTTGGAGGACACCCCAAATATAAAAGCAAATGGAGGAGTTTTTTCAATAAGAAATCTTCATTAAAAAACGAATTGAGAAAATACTGGTGGTAAAAGAACAACCTTGGGTTACGCCCACTTTGGAGGATCGCAAAAGTGAAGACGAAGGAAGGGACAGCGGTATCCACTGCTTACCGTATGCCAGCTATACTGTTTACCCAACGAGTAGAGTGACTGGAAGCCCAGCGATGTGCTGGAGCTAACTACAAGATGTCAGCACAAGGCATCAGCTGAACTGTCGAGGCCCGATTCCATTGTGTACATAGAAGTACGGACTGCATCTAACAACGAACAAGACTCAAGGAAGTGTTACAGCTGACTCCGTACCGGTTGACGTTCGGTACCCCTGCCCCAAGCGTGAAAAGAGTAACCAGCAACAGAACAATCCGAATCCACGCTCAACAGCAGGGTCCCCTTTCCTAGACCATCAACCAGATGGTAACACGTGGATTTACAAGGTGTTGCGCCGGGGACGCGCCATCAACCTAACACCACCAGCCACATATTTGCGCTGTTGTGTGTACTTTTTGCCTTTGGCATTCATGCTGACCATGAAATTGTAGAAATTCAAGCATCCACTAGATGGGCTGTATTTCGTTATAAAGCAGATGTTTTTGGTGCTTTTGTTTATTACAGTGTTTATTTTGCTAAATGACTTGACTACCCCGGACAGTTCCCTGACGAATTTCCCTACACTTGTTTTACACTTTTTGTTTGTTGGAAAGAAACATGTTGGATGAGTTGTGTTGAGAGTATGTGTATGTAGTGGTTTGGTGTGAGAGAGTGAAATGTATGTAAAACCCCGGTTTTAAAACAAATGCATATTTGCACAGCATACAACACTTTTGTTGACACCACAGATTTTAGAGGGCTTTATACTGTTGAACCCATTATACCTACTAGACTACTGTCTGTTTAGCTTTGCACTGTTTGTTTGATGGTTGAGCAGAAATCTAGGAGTGTAACAGTGTAGTGTAATGATATCACACTTTCCTGCACTTGCAATTTTCTACCTCAATTGTCTGTTAGTAAAACTTACATTTTGTATTGCCTTTTGGTTTTATATGTCCATTTTTGTACATTAATAAAGTTGTATTTTTATCTTTTCACAAATGTGGTATACTGCCTGATAATTTAATGCAACAGGAGGCAGTCCCCTTAGACTAGAGCCTTGTTGGTTCTGCGGAGTTACCTATGAAAATTTAAAGATTGATGCCCACCTAACCCTAATGTTTTGCACTAAAGGTTGTTGACCTTATTGAGGGTTGGTTATTAGTGGGTTTTCCACCCCATCTACCTCTTGTTGTGTTGTTGGTAAAAGAACATATACCCTTAAATCATTCTCTAAAGCTAGTGCCTTCTTCTTCTTCTTCTTCTTCTTCTTCCTTCTTCTTCTTCTTCCTCTTCCTCTTCCTCTTCCTCTTCCTCTTCTTCTGAGTCAGAGCATGGGGAGATGTTCAGTACCCTTTCTCGGTTACTTCCAAGAAATCTGTCACACAATGCAGGGTTGAGCATCTATAATTTTGATTGAACTCAGAATTATACACATTTATATTCCCCATTGCAGGCCTCCCTTCCAGCAAGACCCTCAAATAATTAACATTTGCTGGTTTGGTACAGACCATCTTCACCTGCATTGCTAAACTCATTGAAATGAAGACCATCAAACCTGATGCTAAGTCTCCTCATTGCTGAGGGAGGTGTCAACATTGTTCTGTAACATTACCTGTTTTAAAAACAGGCCCAACATCTGACATCCCCTGAAAGACACATGTGCCCTTAGCATTAAAATCTGCCTTTCTGTATCCCTGAGCTTTCAAATAAGCCCTGCACTATTCCATTTTAGGATTGCTAGGTTATGATTTTGCCACCTGCCTGTCTATGAATTCAATAAAGTGCAGGCAGGCTCAGGAAGAGAGACAAGAGACAGAATACTTAGGGTCCTTAGCAAGGTCTTGGGATAATGTCTTTGTGGCAGAATGAAGCTCAAGTTAAGCCCCTACATGAATCCTCTGAGACCCTACCAGTCTGCCAATCATGAAGAGACAGAGATGATTGTAGCTATGGCTTCAATCATTGGACTAGAATGCTCCTAATACCACCACTACTAAGCCTTCCTTTTTGCAGTGCCTGTGTTCTGTGGGTCTATTAAATGACAGGCAGTCAGAGCAATACTTTAAATTGAAATGCAAGTAATTAATGTTAAACATACAAAACAACATTCACCATTCCATTTTCTCTAAGAAAAACATAATAATTATAATAGTTATTTTATAATATGCTCAATACCAATGAGCAGTTTCTAAGCACATGATCAGGATTTGAACCTATGTTGTGCTGCGAGGTATTGCTTTCAAGACAAACCCGCTGCCCATGAGCTATCCTTCATACCATGTAAAGTATCTAAAGCTGATGATAAGCAAGGCCTGTTGTAATAAAATGATTCCAATAATTGAATTCTATACAAACAAGCAAAGGAAAGATTGTCTTTACTATTGATTCTGGATATGCATTAAGTAATGTCTGAAACAGATCTGAGGGGCATCTGTAACAATAACCTAGTCTGTGGGACTTTAAACGAAGGAAAGGTATGCTTACTGGGGCTGCATTGATAATGAAGCATATAATCATATACTACCAGGTGTTTTGTTTGAATTTGTGGTAGAGGGCCTGTGTGACGTCATTAATCCGAGCTGTAACTGCTTTTAGGGTGGTTCTATGAATAATTTGCTAAGTAGGGTTATTGTTAACATTATCAAATGAACAGAAAAGTTAATAGAAGGAATTCTTTATATCTGTTTCCGTTTCTGAGATATAGCCATATAAACTAATGCTAATTGATCGCAAACCTACCACTGTATGCACAAAATTAGAAAGTTTGAAATAATTTGTAACTTTCTCATTGAATTATACTATTTATTAAAACTACAATAACCTTTTACATTTGAAGAGAGAAATGAAGGTTTCACATTTTTATCATCTACAAAATTGTTGTTATCACAGAGCTCTTCGTCGACACCACACTTACACAGTTCTGTGCACCTTAGTGACTAAGCTCGGCATTTGCAATGCACCGCACACTGTCCTTTGATGCATGCACACCGTACCACCGGTATGATTGATTGCGGTACACATGCATTCATGCACATAGTAGGAGAATATTTATTATCTGCCTTCTCCCACCCAAATTGTGATGGCTCTGGGAGATTTGGGTGTTGTTGATCAGCGCGTTGCAACTCCATCACCTGGTAATGAGTCCTTAAGATGTATAGTGTTAGAGAGGATCTTGTTGGAGGCAGGTTTTCACTTTCCATCTCTTTTTTTGTGAACATCCATCAACACAGTTGACCAATATCCCAAATCTTTGTTCTTGGCGAGTAGACTTGACAAATGAATCGCTCTATCAATCGTTCATCTTCCTTCTTAAATTATTCTAGACATCCAAGTCTTCCAAAAGTTTTAAGTTTTTTTTTCTGTAGTCTTGAAAACTTTCCAGAAAGAAAGTTTTCCTTTCTTCGTAAACCACCTGGTAACATCACACCCTGAAACAGCATAAAGGTCTAGCAATGCCTGCTCTTTTGTAAACCCTAACCTGGAGCGTGCGTTTTTGAGATCTACAGGTCTTCCTTTAGTTCCAACTCCTGTGATAAACATGCTGTCAGATGGGAAAACAGTTTCCACCACAGTGAAAGGACAAAAACACTGGTATCAGGGGAAAAAATGTGGAAGGTAGTAGCATGACGACATGATACATGAAGGGAGTGTAGAATTTATTTTGTGCCTGCCTCCTCATGTGTGCTGCTTTCAATGTCTGCAGCATCACTTCCATCTGATTGCTTGGCTTCACTTCTACAACTGGCTACCAGGCTTCTTTTTATCCTCTGTGCATGAAGAATGGCTTTACTTGAGAGGTAAGCTGTTAACTCATCTTTAGTTTTAGAATGTAACAGGAGGGTTCTCATGGAAACGTTTTCAATATTTGTAGAATCCATGATTTTGTACTCACAGGTGTTGCATTTCCTGCTCTTTTCCTTTGCATGGAGTTCTTCAGTGAATTTTCTAGTTAGATGTCAAATACTAAATGAGTTTTATCATACCTGAGCATCTAAGGTTCTACGTTCTTGTTGAATTCAATTGCAAGGTCATGGTATGTCTACACATATGACGGTTTGTGCAGTGCTTGCAATTCTGCCATTAAGTCAAGGATAGCTGCTGAATATGTTTGCTCTGGTACAGATAATCTGTCCTCAGTAACAAATGAAGAGACCTCTGTGATGCTGTTAGCAACCTCTGTATGTTGTTACTCTTCCAGTATCTTCATCAGCTTGCTTTTGTTTGCTGCTAAAATCATTGTACCACCTAGGTTGAACATTGAAAGAGGTACTGCAGATAATTTGTAATTACTTAAGCAGTCCTGTAGATCTTGTCAGTTCGACTTCATGAAGTAATCAGCAAACATGTGAACAATGAAAGATCTGCCTTCAACTGCACTATGGTGTCTGATACTTTTCGCTTAACAACTTTGCGTGCACTTTTTCACAGCTGAAGGTTCTCTTTTTTCATTGATGCCCACAGGCTACAACTGTTTGATTAATTCCGGTCTAAACCTCTTGTACATTTGGCAGCCTTTTTCTGTCATTCTTGATGTGTCCTTCTGAATTTCAGCATCAAAACAGACTTTGTCGAGATGCCGATGAGTTCTTTTCCATCATAATTCACAGGATTAGTCAATGTCATGATCAAGTTGTAGATCTGTTCAACATCTTCCTCTTGGCATGTTGTTTTGGAAGCTGTTAGGTGGTGACATTTTGACAACCTTTCGTAATCTGTGATTCCTACAATTGTTGCTTCTGTAGAAAGCCTGACATCTTAGGAAAGGCTGTTAAGAATTTGACTCTCAGTGTTGGTTTGTCTTGAGATTATTTTGCCTCAAATGCTTCAATTTTGGCCATCACTTTCAAATGTGTCCACTTGTAAACTGTGAAGTAACTTCTTCAGCTGAGGTTCCATCCTTTCCTTGATTTCATCATGCTCTTTATAGAATTCATCAGGGATGCATTTGAAAAGTGCAAGCCTTAGTGACTTGTGTGCTTCAACTGCTCTCCTTACGCACTTGCCTGATAGAATCTTCGACACAACATTTGCATCAACAGTTCAGTTAAGGTTGCCTCAATGCCTGTACCATCCGAGAAAGGACCAATAGCTTGAAGCATCACCATTATTATATGTAGGTTATCTAAGCATCCAGTTCTTTGACAAGTCTTTTTTAGCTATAGCTAATTTCAAAACAGGCTTGTAAAGGTCAATATCCAATGTTACAATTGTTTTTAATTCTGGGGTGACAACAGATATATTATTTTCTCTAACTTCTTCATGAATGTGAGCTGTGTTTGTGTGCTCTTTGGGATAATATCTATGAGTAGAAGTAAGTACACAGACTCTAGTTTCTTTAGTTTGAGTATCACCTATAAGGGAATTGCAAGCTGACCAAGTAGGAACTGTAGTGAGTGGTTCTGACTCTGTTTCACATTCATCAGTCTCAGTTTCTTCAGTCAAATTACAATGTTTATCCAGCAACTCTTCATCGAAACATTCTTGAAAATAACTCAACAGCAAGACTTCTGCCATCCTCCAAAGTAGGTCCTCAAGCACGTTGGAATCTAAAATGACCTTACTCCTCTCTGTATAATCAGTGATTTGACTGCTTACAGGATGCTGTGCTCAACACCCTGTGGGAATGATGTAAGACAGGACCTCAGACAGGGACTGATAAATCTTCTACTGTGATCGAAGCAATGATTGTCCTGATACTTCAATTGGGCTTAGGACATCTGACTACTCCTTCTTCTGATAGACCATCATAACTTTAACGTGCAATGTTCCTTCACTATGCAGAGTATCCTTGAGAAAGTTAATGTTGTGAGCAGCACAATAGACGAATCTGCCACTGACCAACTCATGTGCTTTATTACCTCTGTGGCTATCTGTGTCTCAAACCGAAGGACACTGGCGTAATCTATAGAAGCTCACATGCTATGCAGAAATTGAATGATGAATTTGCTGCAGGCAGCTGTGTACATTGTAAGCCCAACTGCCACTTGCAAGGGCATTTCACAGGTATGCCGTGTGGTAGACGTGCTTGTGTAGTGATAGCATTTCATATATAAAAATCTGTGACAGTTTTTGAGCCCTGTTCATTACAGTAGTATCTCGCTTTGTGAATTACTTTTCATATCCATCTGTCCTTGATAGCACCACTTGTAAAAGAGAACAACTTCCTTTGGAACATCTGCCAAATTCACTTCTTCAAAACTTCCATTGAATTTCCATTTTTCACAAGTTCGAACGGCTCTCTGTAAAATAATAGCTGATTCAAGAAGGATTCTCACAATGTTCTCAATATCCTCAAATTCTTCTTCTGCATGAGATAGAGCAACATCTGTTGTTACTTTCAGTAAGACTCGTTGTGGTTCATTTACCCTTTTTGGATTAGTAAAAATAATGTCAATACATTCAAACTCTTCTATGAAACTTTTGATTTGTTTTCTGTTTTCATCTGTCCTTCTTCTAAAACATTGTTAGCTTCAATTTCACCCTTTATTGTTACATTGGGCCTCATTACGAGTTTGCCGGTCCGGATACAATGGTACTGGTAAGCTTGCCGGTACCATTGTATCCGGACCGGCAAACTCTGAGTTATGCTCACCGGTGCCTTTCATTCCACCAGGTCTGACTTGGCGGAATGAAAGACACCCGCGAGCACAGCATGCCTGAAGCATAGGCACCGTAATGATTAGTGCCGGTGCTACAGTACCAGCACCTTATACAATCGTTTTCTTCCATCCATTTTTGCCTTATGAGTACTTTGCGTGTAGCATTCCCAATGCCATGATGCTTTTTCCTTTTTCAGTTCTTTGGGTGTTAAGTTGCCTAATCGTGGACTTATGCTCAAGTATTCATTATCGTTCCACTCGGCTCTCTTCTTGATACACTCTAAAACCTTTTAATAACATTTTGGATTTACCAGGGGAGATTTCTTTCTTTGTTGACATAAGATACACAAGGAAAAGTCTGTTATACATTTCTTTTTGGCTGATGGTGGAAGTCCTACTTTTAAACGACCTTTGATATCTGGAGGTGTCGACATTTTGAAAACATTGTTTTTACTGGAAGATAGAACCAAATTTCACGCTTCAACTGCTCTTAAATAACTTTCACATTTTCTTGCCAATTCAGAACCTGTAACAAAATAGAAGGACCTTTTTTTTTACAAATCATTAAAAACGAACTGCAAACAGAAACTTCTAAACAAGAAGAGATATCAAATGTTTTAAGGACCTTCTTTATTCAGTTTTTATGGTGAACAAAGAAGGCCCTTGGAAAATATTTGATAGGATGACTCTGAAAGGAGTTAGAGATCAAATTCTGATTCATAAATTGTAGTGGTAGCCATCTTGGATTAATGACGTCATACACACCCTCTGCCACGAATTCAGACAAAACACCTGGTAATGCATGATTATATGCTTCATTTGCAATGCACCACCCGGTATTCATAACTTCCCTTCATTCAAAATCCCACAGATTTACATATGCCCTTAACTATCACTACCTAATATGCTATATCGCTACCTCCTAATGTCCTACCACAAAAATGAAGATAGGTACATTATGTTAACTTTATGCTTCATAATATGAACATTAATGCAATCACGTGATGTTTTGCAACTGAAATATTATAATTATAACCCTACAACTGTACCCTCATTATAGATGGGATGAATTGGGATGCATTGTACACAGTGAGATATCCATTGAAATGTAATATAATTTGTGATGAAACCAGAAATCATATATATACAATTGTGGAATTCTTCAGTCTAAAATCTTTAAATCGGTGATGTCAGATTGCAGGGGGGTGTTAGGAAATTAAACAAATAATTAAGACAGGCACACCTGCATTTAGTCTTCTTATGTGAAAGACCTAATAGGAAAGAAGTAGGTGTGAGATGTAACATTTTCCCTCAAGTCTAGAGACCAATCAGATATGCTGACCAATGGGAACCAACTATACTCACCTTGCCATTATGGCCACAGTTTACTGCATATTTAAACTCAAACACATAGATGCAAGGGAGAGTTTTGGGATTGTAGAGTCTCAATAGAGCCGACCCGACAGGAGCGAAGTAGAGTGGATTACATATGGATGTAGCTGACTGTGAAATCTCTTCCAAATTGCTTTATCCAGTCCATAGTGAATTCAGAGGCCTTTTGCCAAAGACTGACCGGATTACCTGAGAGAGATATTGGAGGTGTACACACTGAAGGGAGAGCTTACCTGATGGAGATGCCTGAGGCCATCCAGTGTCTCTACCTTCCTGAGGCATTTGAAAGAAGATTATTTTGTTATTTTTTCTGGAATGAATGAAATCTCAGATCACATTTAAAAATAGTTTTGGAGCCCTGTTTAAATATTTTGCTGCTGAAGAAAGGAAGCTAGCACGGGCATGTGCTTTGTGATTTATAATTAAATTTGAAACCATAGTTAGCATCATCATTTTAGGAATTTCTCCTGCAATTTTGAATATCTGGACATTTTATATTTCTCAAATTTAATGTTGAAAGTCCACAAGCCACGTGAAGCAAGTGCTGACAAGTGCAGCTTGGTGGACTGTGCGGAATAATTTTTCAGTGTTAACACTGTTGTGCAGTGTAAAGCAGTTTAGCAGCTTTGAAAGAGACGAGGCCCGCCGACTGGGAATTAAAAGCTCCACTGGCACGCATAGTGCACCAATGAAGTCTGAAGTCGGAGGAACTGCAAAGGCTTGGAAGAACTTTCTCTGGTGAATGGGTGGGGCGCACATTGTATGAGTGAGGCTTTGACATAGCTCTTTTACTCATACCTGAAAAGCTGCCTTATGATGTGTACAGTGAAATAATAATGCCAATCCCTTGAAGGTTTGTGGTTCTAGAGCTTTGATTGAGGCACTCAATATTGATGACTCCACGCTGAATAAAAAGATCGCCAAAATCACAGTGTTTTTTCAAAGCCAAATCTGTGGCTCACCCATCAGTGACAATGAGTTTGGGGGCGACTACTGTTAGCGAAGCTGGTGTTACAAATACTCTGACTATGATGCGATAAATAACAACACAGGGGGAGTTGTGTAACGAGATGGAGCATATTGTTGATAGCAATTCCTTATGAAATGTATTTTACAGTTTGAAAAATTATGCTATAATCTGCAGCAATGACATCGGAGCTGGAACAAGGGTGAAAAAGGACATGCTGGATTTTAACATCTCTCAGCAATCCTGAATCTAGATATTTCCAGTGACGGTGTAACAAGAGGAGATTAATCAATTATTTCAACCACACAAAGATTACATTGTCCTGCCAAAGCTGGTATGTTTGAACTGCTTAAATCAATTGTAATGCGTTAAAATGATTTGAGGAGGGCCATACAAGAGAACCAGTACTCTTATAAATAGTGTTGAAACCATGATTACCCAATATATTAATCAGCCTAGTGTGACAGGATCAGCTGAGGTAATAGCTATTACACAAACCCCAGTGATCTCACAAGTTAGTGGAAATAGTAGGGCAAAGTCTGGTGAGATACCAGACAGGTTTGACATCCCATCTGCATTATTGGAGTCCCTTTCTCTGGCTGAGACAAATAGCACAAAAGGAGGTAATACAGAGGGTACAGAAAACACGGAAAAAGAAGAGAACAAAGCAATACAGGACAAGGAAAAAAAAGGGTTTTAACATCCGGGGAAAGTCTTGAATTGGTTGAAACCCCAGAAGGTGCATATGACTTGAGGGAGATGATATGCACCAAGAAAAAAGGTGGGAAAAAAGGAACAACCAGCCCCCACTTTCACACATGAATGTTGAATCAAACTAAGGACATATTATTATTATTATTACCTGAACTTGTAGAGCGCACGGTCGCCCGGGGGCATCATGGCGCTGGTGAGGAAGCTATCAAACAAGAGGAACAGTAATAGTCAGAGAGTTAGAATAGAGTAGTTTTGAGGGCTTTCCTAAAAGCCAAATGGTTGGAGATAGACTTGAGTGGCAGTGGGAGGGTGTTCCACAGCCTTGCCGCAGCAATGGAAAAGGCTCTGCCACCGAGTCTTTCCCGGTTATACTTAGGGACCACCAAAAGATTGGTGTTCAGGGAACGAAGGTTGCGTTCTGGGATATACCGAACAAATTTGGTTTGAAGAAACTCAGCACCTAGGCCCTGGATAGCTCGATGGACAATACACAGTGACTTGAACTTAACTCGCTGGGCCACTGGGAGCCAGTGGAGTTGGCGAAGCACTGGCGAGATATGAGCTCCATAGGGGGAACCTGTGGCCAGTCTAGCTGCCAGGTTCTGTATACGTTGGAGGCGTTGGAGAAGGCCCGTCGGCTGAGCGAGGTATAAGGAATTGCAATAGTCCAGCCGTGAGAGGACTAATGCAGCTACCACAGGAGGACGCATAGCCTCTGGGATCATAGGGAGAACCTTCTTAAGTACCCTAATCTGGTGATGGGCGGATTGACAGACCGTAGAGACCTGATTAGTCATGGACAGGGAGGTAGAAAGAATGACTCCTAAATTCATAGAGGGTGCTAGTGATAGGGATCCTGGCAGTGACATGCAAAATGAGCGGGGTATGCAGATGGACACAGGATTATCTAGAACAATCTCTGAGCCCTCTATGCTGAAGGAAGTGGTGGAACATAATAAACAGAGACTTGCAGGAGAAGATAACACAGTTAACAGGCCCAAGTGGGATAGCCGCATCCTGGAGATTACACATTTGTTGGCTAACTGCAGTTCTGCTACTTTAAATCATTCATACATATTGTATATCCTGGGTATTCTACCACAATTGAGGGTTGTGACGTCTGCTGATATTGACTATGTGGAATTCTGCAATGAAGGTCACCATATTCCCTTATACTCAGCACAGGGAGCAGAGCTGATTATGGAATATGCCTCTCACTTTCGGGGGTTATTTTATTGAAAAAACTGTGTTAACACAGAAGGAGATAGGGCTTTGTGCATTTGATTCCAAGTGTATTACTGTAACACAAGATGCAAAAGGGCAATATAATACCTATGATCAACATGATGCAGAGGGTGGAGCTAAGACAGTGGCCAAATGGGAATGGGTCATTAGGCCCATAAATAAAAATGAAGGGAGAATAACGGTGGATGACTATAATGACATGGAACAGGAGAGGGCACTCCCATTTTATTCATAGGCAGGAAGCTTATGATAGTTTAAATAAGTATAATATAATAATGTCATAAGAGAATTGGCTGGTAGAGGATTTGTTTAGATGCTTGTTCAGTAATACAGGGAGGTGCAAGGAAAGGTATAAGTGGGCCACCCATCTGGTAGTATCCTAATTGGTGTGAAAAGCCACTTAAGTCTCACTCAATATATGAATGATACAATTAATGATACAATTAATGTTTTATGATATGTGGAGTGGTAGAACTGGGCAATCATAAGGAGAATAGGAATCTATTCATTATTAATGTATATATGTCCCTGGGAAGGAGGCATTGTGAAGCAGCAATTTAGGTGATTGAAACAGTCATTCAAAAATGGAGAGAAGAGATGTCTTACTTGCCAATATATTGGGTGGGTTTTGCAGGATACTGTGCAGTGGACTGAGGTTATGCTTTTTACCAATGAAATAATGAATGGTAAGAGAGAGACAGCTATGATATGGGAAGAATCGTTTGTCTCAAGTAATTTGGTAAACATTAATTTTATGGGGAGACAGAAGGGCAAGGTGAAACCCTCTTTGTGTAATTCATGCTACTCCGGTTCCATTGATTATTTATTTATAGATAAATGTATGGAACCGTATATAAAAGCAATGCAGGTCCTGTTTAATTCACATAGTGATCATGCAGTGCTAAACATGGTGACGCAAGTCGCAAAATATGTTAAGAAGTCTAAATGAGGGGGTGTTACTATGTCAATGCAAGTGGGAATCAAATTATATGGCAACACAAAAACATGATGTTGATGAAAAGGCATATTGGCGCATTGCAGTCAAATATGATTTGTATTCTTATTCTTAATTTATTTGTAATGCGCACCCATGTACCCTGAGGCGTGTACACTGGGACCCCCCAACCGGCCCATAGAGCTGGGGTTTGCCCAATAGCACTTTAAGACAAGATAGCAGCACCTGTTAGATGGATGGGGGTGCAGATTAATACTCCAAAACCAAATCAATAATGAGAACTCAAAGGTTTGGCAAAGGGAGTCCGTTTAATGACAAGTACAAAAAAAAGGGAATCTCATGAATATCAGCAGATGCGTGATCTTCTCTCTCACTTCACAACTCCAACGAACTTCACAAAAAACACATCATTTATACTAAAAACTCGTCATCAATGACGTTTAATGCTTATAAGTTGGCATGCAATTCTATTGGTTCTAGAAAGGTAACTTTAATATAGGTACTATATCTGTATATAGTAACGAGTAAGGGGATTGGGTAAACACTGTCAGGTGTGACATCTAAGCCCTGCCTTAAAATGGCTACTGTGGACGTCACTGCAAGTACGACGTCCCATTGGTTCTCCAAACTATAGGACCCTAGATTACTTAGTCCGCTATGATTGGGTTGGCATCAACCCCACTCATACTTTTCCACTTTGTCTTGCAGCGCGCAGAATGGTCGGCCAGGTGCAGGGTGCGCCCCAGTTCCCCCAGCCTTCCTCCAATTATTGTTACAATCAATCATCACTTTAGTGGCCATGTGACAATTATTTCACTCTGGTTGGCCTCGAGACTGCATTTCTCTCTGGAAAAGTTCTAATATCTTTGCCCGGCCCACTGCCATGCGTAGGTGTGAAAGTCTCACTTCTTCTCACTCGGCTGGTCACGTGATTCAGACACTGTGAATTTGCCTATTCTTCATGTAATTTGTGTATTTGATTTTCACTTTACCTACCACCTGCCCTCGGTTTCTTATCTCGACCTTTCAGAGCAGGATATTCTGTTCCTTGCTTCATTAATTGTAGCTACTGTTCATCTATTTTAACTGATATGTCCTTGGTTTTTCTGGCACGATTTGCCTTTGCTGAGTTTCGTTCTTCCATTTATTCTCGATTTGTTAAATATGAAGCTTTCCTTGTGTGGCCATTAGTAACCTTTGGTTAATTCTGCTTCTTGTGCAAAGTGGAAGTATACTTGCATAACGTGCTTCTTTTGAGGTAGATATGTATAAGTGGTGCTTGACAAAGCATAGCAAGCCGCACGATTTTCTTAGCTTTCTTGCGATTCCATGCGTATGTACATGCGTAAATTGGCTGAACATCTTCGTCTTACTACTTAAGCTTCCTACATTTGACATTGTCCTTTTGCTTTAGGTTCACGATGTCCCCTGTTCGTGGCATTTCGTCTCTTTACGTCATTCTCTGGTTGTCATCTCTTCTATTTGTGAGTCAGTCCGGGTTCTTGTGTCATCACCATTCGTCTTCCATTAAGACCTTTTTGGTTTCTTCAGGGAATGTACTCAGAAGATCTTCGTTTCGTTTCATTTGTTGATATGGTTTTCTCAATGGGTACCTTACTGTCCATGGTTTCTTAGGTATAGGTATTTCAATAGGTGCTGCTCTTCTGATAGGTACTGGACAGAGCCCCACTGTGGCTCTCTGCTGGTTTATTTGCTCATCATGCGCCAGATATTTTGGCGTAAATATTCCTGGTACTTCAAAATCGACGGTTGGAGTGCAGGCTGTACTTGGGACCTCCTCTGCACTCCCCCCTCTGGCCGATTCATCCACTACTTTCACCTCTTTTTTTGGATCCATCTTCTTTGGTTCCTCTATATTCCCTTTTGCTTCATTGCTTGGGTCCATTCTTTCTTCATCCTCTGGGTCTGTACATAATGGTCTTAAAAAATGTCTCTTTGGGGTCCATATTTTTATAACTCCTTTTAAACTTCTTGCTGTTCTAACGTGTTTGTCCTTGTTCCACGTCATCAGTTGACATTGCCCATTTGGGCTGCAGTAAATCCATCTTCCTACATAAATTCTATGCTTCCCTGGATATATAAACTTTGTTCCTTCTGATGCATGAATGCTGGCCTTCACAAAGTCTCTTATTTCTTCATCAGTTAGGTCCTTGGGCTTCCATCCTGGTTCGACATCAATCATGATCTTCATCCCTATGGCTTTTTTCGCAGTTTTCTGACACTTAGAGATAATTAACTTGATAACACAAAATCTGAGCAATATCATCACTAGCAGGGCTCCTAGGAATTTGAATGCATCTGCCTTCGATTGTGGAACCCATGAAAATAGTGATCCAAACCAACTGTCGTCATCCACTTTGTCAGTTTCATCGATCATTTGATTCTGTAGTTTTGTCAGCATACCTATGGCTTCTGTTAAAGTTCCATTTGCTTCGTCATGAGATGGTATAAATGTGCAACATGTTTCTCCAATTTTTGCACAAACACCTCCATCCATAGCTGTGATAATTTCAAGTACATATCTGTTCTGGAGAGTCATCAGTCGGATTGCCCTTAACTCTTCTTTAATTGCATTGAATCCTTTTATGGTTGTCTTGATGGTTTGCAGTAACTCCCATCTGGCTATCTGCAACCATTTAATATTTGCTCCAACTTGAAATCTTGGCATGAAGATTGTCGTGAACACTGATGAAGTGAGGCTGAACAGCCTGTGTTCATATGGGATTGCATGAAAAGCTTCTTCTGATTTGGCAGAAAAGTGATTTTCTCTCTTCATTCTGTTAATTAATTCTACAGATCTCTTCTTCCTCAGGTGAGCATCTGCTTTCGGAAAGCTGTCAATATTCAGGTCACTTTTCGGGATCACCAAAGCCGGAATGTGGACATTCACTATTGTGGATATACCTCCCCATTTTCTCGGCAGTCTGATATATGCTTAGGATCCACATGCCCAATAATGATCCATGATTACTGCAGTTCCATGTACCATTCCTGGAGCATCAAAGACTCGTCCACAGTTCTGATTCTCTCCCATCTTCCTAGTGCAATTATTCCTGAAGCAGAATTTTGGGCTTTCCATTGGCACTATCTGTAAGGGTCCTCCTCTGTCCTCGACCCATGTTAGCAGTTTTGCAAGTTTTGGCCATAATGGCTTGCATCGATTTTGCACTGTTGATGGTGGGCTCGTAGTGACCGAAGACCATCCATGCTCTGCAGATCACTACTCATTTGTCCCATCTGTCTGGTGAAAGCACAGTTCCCCAAATTTGCATTTGGCCTCTATTCTTCCATCCCCAAGCTTCTTCTGTAGTTTTCCCTTGGACATTTAGCTTCTCTTCTGATCTCTGTTCCTTTAACTCCAGGCTTCTCATATCTGATCACAATGTGTTTCATCTTTCAATTGTTTCTTGTCTTTATGTCCTGGACATGATCATCTTCATTTGGATCAGTTGCCCATTTCAATGAAGCATCACTTCCCATGAACTGGCCTCTGATCTTGCACATTGCTACGTGGGATAGACAGTGTGCTGTCTGGACATCAATTTCTACAGCTACAAAGATCTTTGACTTCCCCATGCTGTAAGGTAGGAGTGCACGAAAAAAGCATTCCCCCTCTGAACTCCGTCTTCCAACTTCTTTCATGTGTTAGTACCAGATGTTGTTTCCCAAATGTGCTGTGCTGTCCAAGTAATCGTTTAGTTCACCGATGTCTCCTTGTATGCTTCTCTTGATTCTTAAGGTTTTCATGTAGTTCACTATAATTACATCCCTGAATGCATCCGTATGGCTCCTTCTTGCTGGAGGAATCTCAGGTATCCTGGTCCATGGTGCAGGCCTCTTCATCTGTACCATTTGAGTAGACAAACGTCTGGCCATTCTTTCCTTGCCTCTTGCATCTTTTTTCTTCTGGTAAGAAATGTCCATATCCACTCTGCCATTGGTCCATTATATGGCTGCATTGTAGAACTTGTTCTTGTCCCCTTCATTGGATCACATGTGCCTGGCATTGTTGTTTCTGTTGGTTTATTCTCCAAAACGTCTTGTCTCTTCAGGAGCTCAGCTTCCTTCATGTGACTCTTAACTTTGCTATTTGTGGAGCTTCTCATTGTTGGTACTCCAACCTTCCCCTCTTCTTTGACTTGTGGTTCTGTAGTTATTGACACTAGGCAAAATGTAAATAAAGGGGAAAACCTGCACTCACAGTCCCTGATCCTTCAGGTAAAGTATCTAACAATCAAAAAATGTGGATCAGTAGAATGGGATGACACTGGTTACAATAAATGTATATCAAAATATTTATTTGAAAAAACTCATCACATAATCAATCATTTTGCTAACATAAAGTTTCATAAAAAATCTTAAATCAATTCATGCCTTCATACGTATCCACATTCAAAAATACATTCAAACATCCATAAGTAAAACACCCTAGTGTAATAGTAACACCAATTTGTATTATTACAAAATATTTTCAGTTAACATTTCCTATAGTGACCCAGTCCATAATATCAGGTGTCATTAAGTAGCTGGTTTCGAATATCACCAGATATCCCTCATAGAGATCACATCGACACGTGTTTCGGTCAGAGACCTTCTTCAGGACGTCGGGCAGGGAGCAATTGCTCCGCCCAGTTCTCCACGTATATGGGCCAGTAATAAATCTAAAATGTAAAAAACCAGAATGTCATCCCTATTTCTTTACACAGGTGACAGGCAATGTCACAATATGCTTAAAAAATGAGCACATAAAGCCCTACTCACCCCCACGTTCCGGCTTGCGGGACGGTAAGTCAGGACAACGGAAATCAATCCTCCATTAGCATCAATATCTATGTTGAGCCTATGGAACCAACAAGAACAACTCTAAGTGTCTGTCGCAGAACAACCCACTAATGCGCCTGTCTGCAACATTACAACACATCCACTACCAGACATAACTAAGAAAAAGGACTTACAAACACCACGTAGCTGGTGGAGACTCCTATAGTGCATAAAAACCCAGGAACACCTCAAGTCCACGTACAGTTACGCCAGGTGGTGTATCGGTCAAAAAATTCTCCGTAACACTGTAACAAGGGGAAACACAATTGCCATATATCAATGCAAGACCTCGCTACTGATTATGGGGGTCATTCCGAGGTTGGAGGTAAGGGATTACCGGCGCCTGTAAGGGCACCAATGGCGGTAATCCCTTACCTCCGTATTCCGAGTTCCCTTTGCGGGTCCCTCTTTACCTCCTGCTTTTAGCAGGAGTAAATTACGGGACCCGCAAAGTGACCTTGGAGTAAATTACGGCACCGTAATTTACGGTGCCGTAATTACCTCCTCCCCCATTCCCATTGAGCCCTATGGGGGCAGAAATGGGGATGGGGAAGGGCTATGGTGAATGGGGAATTACCGGTCCATCCAACCTTGGAATGGACCGGAAATTACTCCATTTACCATGCCGGTATTCCATGGAGTAAATAGCTCCATGGTTGCCAACCATGGAGCTATTTACTCCATGGCGTAGTCCTAACTCGGAATGAGGGCCTATGTCATGATGGGCATAGTGCCTTATGTACTCTTCACCAAGTATATCATGATTGGAGGAGACTAGTCCATGCAATAGGGGTGACCCCACTGTGTGCTCATGTCTACACACCGATAAAAATACCATGTTATGGAATTTATGCCCAATGCGTATTAAAACCCATCATAAATCACCATACAATGTAGCGTGTCAATGCGGCATCACCCGTATGATGTAGTAACAAACACCTCCTGTGCGCGTAATACATACACTTTCATGCGAGGACTCAGTTACAGCTATGACCATGTTCAATCTATGTAGTTAGGTTCCTAAAAAGCCCAACACCGTGTCGCAGACACCTCGTGTCTATTCACCATAGATAAGTGTATTTTCGCGAGTTAGCGTTCACTCGTGTATGTCTACCTTAGCGTACCGCACAGCTCCGTGCGTAGTGGGAAACAAATCCTCAAGTCTGGTCCTCCTGCTTACACGCGGCATCAACACAGTGACAACAAGAATGTGCGCTGACCGCTGCCGGGGACCAATACTTGTAGCATCCATACCTCATTACAAACGAAAACACTAGCACTGGAAACTAACAAAGGACTCACTCACTGGAGCCCAGCACCCTACGCCAACCAGCTACAATACCACTAAAAGCGGACTAACTTGCTAGAAAAACGAGCGGGCAGTCAAGCCAGATCAGAGAAATTGAACAAGCACCTTTGTTACGAGATCTAGCAAGTTCAACACTTATAAAAACAAAAATTAAACACAAAAGCACACATGTGCACACTACAAAATACAAGAAAAATTGTTTTAACAAAAAAAATGCTTTAACAAAAAAATGTTTATTTTGACAACAACAAACACTCTGTGTGTTCAACAAGGACTAGACACAGGACAAAAGAAAAAATGAAAAAATAAATAAAAATGCAAAAGTGCAAAAGTGCACCCAGTTTCACTTCCACGTTTATCGCATACAACGTGGACTAAACCAGAAATGGTCAATGTTAATATTACATATACTGCACACGCTGATAGAAGGAACTGAGACATATACAGAATGATAACCTGCAAGTACATATTGCATTTATGTGAACATATGAACAAATGATACCATTGATTCCCCAATATACAGCGGACCAAATAGATTGAATCAAGTCAATAGAGACACAGTATATACCAGCATGTATAACCCGTTATGCTGCTTACATAGTTTGTGCACATGCGGGAACAAATCACAACTTGTTAAAAACAGATGGAAAAAATGAACAAGATAAATATGTTCCAATGTATATTATCGTTATGCTAGAATCAGTTCATGAATATTCTAACCACACCAAGAATGCAGTAATATTCATTCTCAATTTTTTGTCACCAAATTGTTCCATTCTACTGAAACATTCAGTCCCTTCTGGACTGTGTTGAGGGTATGTATCCATTTTTGTTCAGTATAATGCAATATTGTATCAATATTGCCCCCTCTCATGGTATTCCTAATATGTTGAAGTATAAACCACTTCATATCTGTGTCCTTGTGTTGCATTTTGATAAAATGTTCCACCAGCGGCTTATCTGCCACCCTATTACGTATGCAGCTCCTGTGCTCTGATATACGTTGTCTGACCTCGCGTGTGGTCTTACCCACATAAAGGAGTTTGCATGGACAGCTAATGATGTAAATTACATTTTCCGTTAAGCAATTGGTGTGACAGTTCATCTTCCACTACTTTTGCCCCCAATGTGGCAAATTTATATATGGCCAATTTCGAGGATCAGTTTGTCCTTGGTGAAGACAATCTGCTTATGAGCCACCCTACTCTAAACATGCCTCTGAAGCTTTGGAAGCAGTACATCGATGATGTTTTCCTAATTTGGAGGGGTTCAGTGACATCTCTCAATGAGTTTCATGCTTTAGTGCACAGGTGCATTAGTGGGTTGTTCTGCGACAGACACTTAGAGTTGTTCTTGTTGGTTCCATAGGCTCAACATAGATATTGATGCCAATGGAGGATTGATTTCCGTTGTCCTGACTTACCGTCCCGCAAGCCGGAACGTGGGGGTGAGTAGGGCTTTATGTGCACATTTTTTAAGCATATTGTGACATTGCCTGTCACCTGTGTAAAGAAATAGGGATGACATTCTGGTTTTTTACATTTTAGATTTATTACTGGCCCATATACGTGGAGAACTGGGCGGAGCAATTGCACCCTGCCCGACGTCCTGAAGAAGGTCTCTGACCGAAACACGTGTCGACGTGATCTCTATGAGGGATATCTGGTGATATTCGAAACCAGCTACATAATGACACCTGATATTATGGACTGGGTCACTATAGGAAATGTTAACTGAAAATATTTTGTAATAATACAAATTGGTGTTACTATTACACTAGGGTGTTTTACTTATGGATGTTTGAATGTATTTTTGAATGTGGATACGTATGAAGGCATGAATTGATTTAAGATTTTTAATGAAATTTTATGTTAGCAAAATGATTGCTTATGTGATGAGTTTTTTCAAATAGATATTTTGATATACATTTAATGTAACCAGTGTCATCCCATTCTACTGATCCACCTTTTTTTGATTGTTAGTTATTGACACTAGGCCTGGTGTGTGTGCATTCAGTGTTTGCATGTGTGTGGTTGTCAGTACCCCATTTTACATTCAAACTCTGCTGACCCTGACTCTGGCTTTTCAATTTGCTTGTTACCATAAGTATGTGTGTATTATTGCTGATCACATCCATCTCAAGTTCATTCATTCCACTGTTGGACTTCCTCAGGACTGGAATGACTATGTAAGGTATGGGTGCCTTCGTAGGCTTTATGCATGCATCATTAGGTGGGTGTACTGGAATTGGAACGCTTTGTACACCAATAAAAAATGCAGTTCTAATCGTCAGTGACAGTAAAACAATGATGAATATAATGCAAAAATACATTATACCCCTGTAGGTTAATCTGCAGCATTTAGTTCCGGAAAAATACAAGCGACTCTCCTCCTGAGTGAGGACAAGGTTGCTGCTTTGAATCCTCATCTCGATCATCCGTTGAAAGATACTAACTTTTAATACAATCTTAGACAATATTATTTCGGGATTCTGCTGGTTCTGCTTGTGAGTTGCAGTTGCTAAAACAAGTGTCCCTCTTTGCCTGAACAATGAATTGTCTATTGTCTCTGGATACAGTTTCTTTTTCTACATATGAGGTGATGTCAAAATCAGGTAATAATTCAGCAAGTCTCTTTATTGTGCATGTTCAAAATATATTTTCCCAATCAGTGCCTCTAATTTGCTTAATTCCTGAAGACATGTTGTGTCCTTGTCAGTATATCAAAAGGTGAAGTCTCTTGCGCCACTCTCTCGATCTGTCCCTCAGCGGAAAGTTTAAAATCTTTTCAGATAGTTCTGCTGATGGTTGGAGAGTTTGAATTGCATCACAATACCATGCAAGAGCATGCTCATCTGCGTAGAATTAGCTGGGTCTGTGATGAATGTGAGGATGTCAACACCGGCGGATCTCCCCACAAGTTCTGGGAAATCCTCAATTAGGTGAAAAAAGACGTTACTCGCCAGCCTGCTGTCTCTGGTGACAGGAACATTTGTCCTGCCCTTGCAGAAGTTTGGAACTGTTTGGCCCTCACTCACTGTGAGCAGTTTCTACAAGGTTCACTCTGTGCGACAATCATTTCTTCATTTACATTAGTGACTTCCACATCCATGATCGTCTCGCTCTTGGATGCCAAATGCTTGGCTTCTGTGTCTGCCACTTGATTTCCACGTGAGATAAAATCTGTCCTTTTGGTGTGGGCAGCAAATTTCACGACTGCTACGCCCACTTGGAGCTGTTGTGCCTTAATCAGCCAATCCAATAGGGCTGCAGGCTGCACTGGCGTGCCATCCGCTCGGAGGTAGCCCCTCCTTTTCCAGCGCGCTAAGCCTACGTGCACTGTTGATGACATATAGACGGAGTCACTGTACACTGTTACTTACTGGTCTGCGTGATTCTCAATCGCGAGTATCAACGCCAATAATTCTGCAGCTTGTGCTGAATAATGAGGTGATAATCATGCACTAAGAAGCACTCAAAACTCTCCATTTTCTGTGTGCTTCATCAAAGAAGCGCATGTATATCTTTGTCCATCGTTCTGATGGATTCTCAAGGAACCATCAATGAAGACAATTTCTCCTTCTGCCAATGCATTTTCTTTTACTCGGGGAATTTCATCATAGAATTCTTCATAATTTGCAGTCATGTATTAGCTCTCCTTCAGTGACTGGTTCTGCTATGAACATGGCTGGGTTCACTATCTTGCAACAAACTATCCTAATTGATGGATTCGATATGATCACTTCATAAGCAGAAGCTCTCTGAGATGTCAATGTGCCCTTCGGTTTCTCTAGAATAGCAAATAGAGAGTGCTCGAAGTACAACGTCATTGAGCATCCCATCACAATGGTTGTAGCCTTCTATGTGGCGAACCCTGCGGCAGCTAAACTTTGTTCACAAGGAAAATGACCTCTCATCACTGGGTCCAAATTTCCACTATAATATGCCAGAGGCTTGTATCCCAATGTGGTTCTCTGTGTGAGCACTGCCGACATAACTCTGCCATTCGTGTGTGAAAACAGGTAGAATTTCTCTGCATAATTGGGAATCCCTAAAACTAATGCGGTGCAAATGGCTCTCTTGAGTTCAGCAAACCCTTCCTCCATGGTCTCAGACCATTCAATCTTTTCTTTCATCACCTGTGCCTTCTTTAGGGCCTGTAGCAAGGGCTTGATATATGAGCTGTAGTCGAAGACCCATGCCCTGACATAATTGCAGAGACCTAAAAAGCTCTGCATCTGTTTTATAAAGTGTGGTTTAGCTGTGTCCAGTATGGCTTCAGCCATTTCTGGGGTAACCCTTTTACCCTTATGTGAGATCAGCTGACCTATGTACACAGCACTTCTTGTTGACAATATTGTAACTTTTCTTTGTCAACCTTATATCCTTTCAGCTAATATAGTCAATAGCTGAACAGAATCGTATCTGCATCTCTCCTCTGTCGTGCTGCAAATTAAGATGTCATCCACATATTGTAAGACAACACTTTCTAATGCAGTATTGCTTAGGTCCATCTGCAGGACTCTGTTAAAAATAGAAGGAGACTCACAGTACGCTTGGGGTAGCCTCATGCTTTTCAGACGCATTTGTGTGAACGTAAATGACATCCGATCTTGTGAGTCTCGATGCAATGGGATTGAGAAAATGCATTTTTCAAGTCAATCACTGTGAAATATGTTGCCTCAACAGGTATATTACATAGGATTGTAGCCAGGTTAGGGACTAAAGGGAACTGGGTCTCAACAATATCATTTATTGGGCGTAAATCCTGAATTAAACACCAAGAACCCTCCCTTTGATTTTTATTTGGGTAAACCGCAGTGTTGCATGATGATTCTGACATCTCTAAGATTCCCTGCTCCATCATAGCTGAAATTGTCTTAAACATCCCTTCATTTGCCTCCCTGGACATGGGATATTGTTGTGCTTTTGGTAGAATTGCTCCTGACTTCAGTTTAATTTTCACTTTTCCAACTCCTTTCAATAAGCCTACATCATAGAGGCCAGTGGTCCACACGGAGACAGGCACCTGGGCCATGTCGTCCTCGAAATATTCAAGATAGTTCTGTGCCAACATCATTCTCTGAGGCACTTCTCTTTTGATCATTTTCACCCAAAAAGTGAGGTTTACCTCAACTGCTGTTTCTCCCCTATCTGCTTGCTCGTCAAGCAGATCATCATAAGTGACGTCAGTCAATCAGTACCCTTCTTCAATTGCGATTACTGTGCACCATTGTCAGCCTTCATCATCACAACCATCAATCAAAGCCATTTTCCTTCGGATCGCGGCTGTGTATATCATCAAGGGAAATACTTGTCCCTTTTCCTCATGCATAGGTATTCTTGGCCTAAATAGAAATTCATCTGGGGTCCTCATAGTCTTCTCAGCAAGGCCAGGCAGCCCTGCCATTAGCATGTGTACTCCATGCGCAAATATTTCCGGCTCTAATGGTACAGCCCATATATCTGTGTTTCCTGTGTATGCTCTAACCATTTCGCATACGTGCATTCCTGGAGTTAAACATACTATGCCCTCCTCCGTGAACGAGATTGTCATGTTTAACTTGGTCATTAGATCTCGACCCAAGAAGTTTACTGGGGTTTGTCGCAAATATAATAGTGGTACATTCATATCACAGTCTCCTACAGAGACTGGAAGTGCATCTGTAAAAGGAACACGACTTGTAGCTCCTGTGAAACTCTGAGTATTTATAGCATCGCCGGACAAGGAAAACTTGCCTTCAAGTATACACGAACGTGTTGCACCCGTGTCAACTAAGAAGAAATATTCTTTATCCCCTATAACAACATCCACCCTTGGTTCCTGGTAAGGGTCCGTGTCACTGATAAGATAGGACACATCAGGGTTCCCAGTGAGCTGTCCTAGTCTATATATAATTTTTTCCCACCTTGTGCGAATGGACTTCTCCCATCACCCGTTTTACTCCTCATTCCAGGGTCCACAGTCTGACCTGTACTTACTGTCTGTGAAAAGTTACATCGGCGACTGTTGAGACTGTTCGTGTGGAAAACCCATCGAATTCTCAGGTTGCAAGCTTTGCTGTGCTCTTAGCGTTTGTTGTTGCACTGTGTGATTCTGTGCAACTCCATTTCCTCCCTGTTGTAAAAACACACGTGGATTCACCATACTTGCTCTTGTTCCTTGGTCGTTTTGCATCATGCCTTGACTTCTGCATGTGCGTGCTAGATGTCATGTCATCCCACACAACCAACTTAGTGGTGGCGGTCTGATTATTTGCCCATTTGACCTATCTTGATTGCCATTTTACATGTTTTGAAAGCCTCCGTGATTACTTTGAAAACCTCCCTGATTACTCTGCCATCCTCTTCCTCTGAATCCTCTTCCCCTGGGATAAAACCCAGTATTGCCCTGATTATTCTGTTGTAGGTTATTGACTTGCTGCATGCTTGACCCGTCTGTGCTAGTTATCATTGCCCCTTCAATGGAATATTTTGACAATTTCTTCTGCACTCATTTTGCCTCTTCACCCTTTTGTGCAGCCTCTTTTTTGCGATTCTTTTCTTGCAGCAGCCTGCAATAGTGTGCTATGGTCAACTATATTTCAGACCACGGTTGGCCTCGATTCCTACCAATTTCTTCAGCTGTTTCTGTACCTGCTCTGGCAACCCATGGCATAATATATGGTAAAACACGGGTATAGATTTCCCACTAGATTCACGAGTCTCGAGTACCCACGTGTCTTGGAAATTCTGGATGTAAAGCAACAGGTCCTCTGACTCCTTCATCTTACGTGTCATTATAGCTCCCATGTCGGAAGTATCTGGATATAGCAATCGTAATGCTTTCCATAATCGAGCTCTGCAATTATTAAATGGAGCTCCATCATGTGCAGTATTAACTGTGGTCACACCAGGGTAACCTGCCCGTGTCCACACATCATCTGCTCTATCACTGAGTATGGTGATTAAGAGACCTTTGATATCGTCTATAGCTAAAGTGTTCCCTCCCATCATTTTTTCTGGCTCGTGTATCCATTTTCTTGCTCCTGATGTCAACATTGGAAGCTTATTTTTCAGGTTTTCCCGATCCATGTGTGGCCATGGAATATACTGTGGTCTCACTCCTCCTTTCTCAAGCAACAGAAATTGGGACGCATGGCCTTCTCGATGTTCTTCTGTCTATTGCAGGAGTAATATTCCTGCATCGATGCCTTGCTGGCAACGCCCTTAGTCAGCTCACATAGGGTGTTGAGGAGACCCACCTCTGACCGTAAGACACTTCTTCGTGTCTGTCTGACTGTGTGGCTGACTCTGAGGCCCTTGGTGGAGACCCACTAGAATCTGACCATCTTATCCCTTTCCCTCCTGAGAGCTGTTTTTCGTGTCTTCTCTCTTCCTCCTTTCCTCATGCTCCTCTCCTTCAGTGTCTGACATTGTCTGTGCCCAACTCATGCAACTTCTCACATCCTCTTTGTTACTACTGATTTCCAACCTATCTAGGGACAGTTCTCTATTTCTACTACTTTGGGAGACGTCCTCATCATCGTACAGCTGAGTGCTCTCCAGGCGCTCGTCTTTCCCCTCGTTGAAGTCATCCTCGATATTCGCCCTAGACATGCCTGGTGCTGAATCGCATTCGGAAAGAATTCTTCTATGTCTTCCCAATCTACTACTGGCTGAGGTTTTTTAACCTCCCTTTCCAGATATTCAAGATCGTGTGCTCTCTGTCTTCGCTTATGTTCTACATCATCATCGAATTCTCTAAGTTTCCTCGCTTATTCTCTAAACTTGTTGTCGTACCTTGGGTTCCTGTGTGGCAGCAGCAGCGTCTGGACATACCTCATGTCATCTGGAGGTTGCCCTGCGCCTCCTTCAGCGCCACACGATCTGCGGTCCTAATCGGACCACATTTCCCAGCACGCCTCACAGTAGCACGCTTCATCCATAGCAGTCACGTGAGACGCGCGTGTAATGTGTTTTTCGTGTCCTCACGCGGATTAACTATTTATAGTCATTCGAGCCACGGCTCGGGTGCTCCTTAACTGTGTTACGTGCCAGTTTTCGAGTGTGCTTGATCCTGTTTCTTCTGCAGCGTGACTCCGGCTCTGTGACCCTGCTTGTTCCCACGGATTCCTGCATCTTGGATTACCCTTTGATCTCTGACGCTTGGCTCCCTATGATTGATTCCCTTGGTTACCGGACGCTGGCTCTCGCATTTATGGATTGTCTTGTTCTGCTCTGCCCTGTGGTAACGTTATTGGATTCCAGTTTCCATTACATGTGTTAGCGCTTATCTTTTAAGCCGTTAACACACCTCTGTCAACTATTTCCTGTGCACTATTTCCTTTTTTTCTCTCTGTTTTCTTCTTACAAGCACTTTCTACCACATCCCAACTTCCTAAAACACACATCCTGCCACTTGCCACTTCTTGTGAGGTTTCTTTTGTTTTCCATTGCTGATTGCACCCCTGGACGCTCTGCTGACATTTAAGGACCCCCATCTTGGAAAGCAGGTGACCTCTTGGATGCTCTCCTCACTTCACCACTGGTCACCTATTGCTTAGGTTGTTTGTGAAGGCTCTGCTGATTTCCAAAGGATTTCTTTCGGGACTTCGATTTAGTTTGCACCCTCATGCCATAAGGGTTAGGTGGTTCAACACAAACTCTCTGGGATTGTGGACTATCAAACAGGAACTCTCTGGGATTGTGGACTATCAAGCACAAAGTCAAACACTTCACTGACTTCTTTGGCACCAAGTAGGTTTCTGGTCTTCTCCTTTACTGCAAGTATGGCATGATCCACAAGATCAAATACTGCAGATTGATCCAATGAGACGAGAAGAGATGTGAGACCTTATCTATATGGCCAAGTAACCTGGCCTTTAGCTCCAGCAATGAAATTTCTGTGCCGAAGCCCTGTCTGAATCCAGATTGAAGGGGATTCAGAATAGGGTGTTGATTAAGGTGCTGAGCAATCTGCAAGTAGGCAACCCAATCTAGGATTTTGAGGAGGAAGGAGGAGTTAGTTAATGGTCGGTAGTTTAAAGGGTTATCTTACGCAAGACCTCGTTCTTCTCAGTATAGGGGTTCTCCATGCTTGCTTCAAGTCATCTGGGATGATGCCTTGATCAAGGGATGTTTTAATAAATGTATGAATCCCCTCCAAGAGAGAAGATGGGCAGGTCTTAATAATGATTGAAGAACAGGGATCACTCTTGCATTTAATGGCCTTCAGTTGTGTGATAACCTTCCTAAGTTCCTCAGTTGAAATAGGGCAGAAGTTAAAGGCAGGTATTGCAGGGTCTCTAATGAAAGATATAGGATCACCTGTACCAAGATTCTCAGGCAGGAACCTTTTTTTGCTGTTATACCCTCTCGAATGTCCATACGGTTTTGTGACATGGCCTTTTTAATTTGCAAACACCAGTTGGCGTTTTTAATGACAGTAGAGGCCAAGGGCTAGGGGGTAATCTCTTGCAGGATTCTAAACAACTCTCGTTTTGTCACCTAAGGATTGTGTCAGGAGCGGATTCTTGTGACTGCGCTGTGTTCCTTGGAACTTTCATTGCACCTGACACTCTTCGGGCACTGCGAGCGACGCTCTTGCCTGCACCGTTCTGCTTCCTGGAGGAGGCGGAGTCAGCCTACACCACGTGTGTGACCACGTGACCGGTAGCGCTTTTAAAACTGCGCTAGAGCCGCCCGAGCGGCGTATTATTTTGTCACCTAAGGATTGTGTCAGGAGCGGATTCTTGTGACAGCTCTGTGTTCCTTGGAACTTTCATTGCACCTGACACTCTTCAGGCACTGCGAGCGACGCTATTGCCTGCAACGTTCCACTTCCTGGAGGAGGCGGAGTCAGCCTACACCACGTGTGTGACCACGTGACCGGTAGCGCTTTTAAAACTGCGCTATAGCCGCCCGAGCGGCGTATTATTTTGTCACCTAAGGATTGTGTCAGGAGCGGATTCTTGTGACTGCTCTGTGTTCCTTGGAACTTTCATTGCACTTGACACTCTTCAGGCACTGCGAGCGACGCTCTTGCCTGCACCGTTCAGCTTCCTGGAGGAGGCGGAGTCAGCCTACACCACGTGTGTGACCACGTGACCGGTAGCACTTTTAAAACTGCGCTAGAGCCACCCTTGCGGCGATAAACCCTGTGGCGTCAAGTCCATCGGCTGTTGTGCGGCTGTTTGGCACTGGTTGTGTGCATGAAAACTGGACGGAAGTCTATGGAGGTGTTTCCCTCTTTGCTCCCGCCAGTAGAGCAAGTGTATCGATACCATCTAGCGTCCCAGCTAGCAGCGTACGCAGCTTCTTGAACAATAATATTTATTTAATTAATTGTTCTTTACACATTACTCCTCCTCAATTTATATAGAGCATTTAAGCACCTTTTTAGTTAGACAGTGACAAGTATATCTGACAAGTAATTGTTTAGTGACTGCTGGTTGTTTGCTGTGTAGTGTGCAGTAGGTAGCTTTCACCTTATCCAGTTTGCAACAGAAACTTTTATCCATTTACCACTAATATAATACAATTGTTTATTAGCTGTGCCATAAATGCGCTATTGCGATTACTTTCTGAGATCAAATAAGCTGGAGTCTGTCCCGTCTTCTCCACCTCCAGTAAATCAGAAAAGAAAGCTAATGGGAAGCACTCCACGGCCGCGCGTTACCTTGCGGCCACGAGTTCCAAAAATTGAAAAAGCTAAGTCCAAAGTGGTATCCTGTGATATCCAACAGATGCTCTGCACTCTAGCCAAAGATGAGAAGGTATTTAATAATGTTCTATCATCCAACTGTGTTATTGCTAATAATCCTAATCCATCGACATCTCATGTTCCCAGGTGTTTCATTTCTGATGTTACAATGTTGAAAGGTAGCGAGATATCATTTCTACCCAAAATGGACCCCCGGATATGCGCCGCTGTGTCGGCCCCTTCTATTAGTTCAGAAAAACCATTTTGTACTAATAACACATTATCGTATCCACATTTGGTTACCAAGATGCCTCAGGTTCATAATTTGGGTATCTCTAGGCAATCCCTTATTGTATCAGGCCCAAAATCCCCTGTAATCTTATCAGCTTAAAGTATTCCATTTATGCCGGATATTCCTACTAAACTTATCCCTGTATCATTACCTGAGGAGTCTATAAGAGACCAGGCTATAATTGAATTACACTCTAATTCGTCCTTTATTGATGAAAATGCAGAATCTGAGTCTAATTATGACCTGCCTGAGGTTTCCCACATTTATTTGGATGATGAGAAACTTAGATCAGTTTCTTTATATACTGCCCCTACACCACGACGGCCCAGACTGTACCTATTTCTGACTCTCAATCTACCCTCCCCCCTCTTCCACCATCGCTCCCGTCCGCTGTATCACTCTCCCCCTCGATATTGGTTGAAACCACCTTGCATGCGATGAATTTAGCCATATCTTCATTATTTAAACTATATGAAACTTTAAATGAAAAACTTCTAAAACAAGACAAACAACTTATGAAATTAACTAGATGGCAATCTAGGTTGCTTTTACAACAGCAGAAATCAATTAAGGGAGTTACCTCTACCTTATCGGAAAAACCACAGCCATCTGCTGTAACTCCGGATCCATTACCCCCTACTGGTCTCCCTTTTTTCCCACAAATAATACAGGAAGCCTGTTCTCCTGTTAAGAGTTGTGTTCCTGAATGTTCGTTATCGAATACTGGTCCAGTTAATGACACCGGAGTTAGCCTTCAGCCATCTAAAGAACTATTCACTATTTTTTCGGGAGCATTTCAACCTAAACACAATGAGGTCTCTAATATGATTCATACAGGGAAAAAAACTAAAAATCGCCCTAAACAACAGATCCCCGCATCTATAGCAAAATCCTTTTTTAAGGGGCTGAAGTTACCGACAAAAAATAAAATTACTATGGCAGCTAAAGTAGTACAGACCAAATATGTAAAACTCACTGCTGAAAGGAAGTCGAAAGAACTCTTAGCTGAGAAAGAACTGGTAAAATATTCTCCTTTAAATGATATTGTGGCTTTAATTGAGAAAAATCCTGTGAGTCTGTCCAACCCACAGGCCCAAACCAATGTCTCACAAACAAATATATTTGAGAGGACTGATTTAAGTTTAAAACGTGCTGAGTTGCGTAAAGAGATAGATCTTTACCTGAATGCTAAAACTACTAATTTGCCTCCCATAAGAATCAGTGCTGTTGATGTAAATGGTCTGAAAGATGGCTGCCTAACGCTGCCACAAAAAGTAACGCCGCATCAACCGCTCCAGCCTTCCACTTCTAAGATATTACCTCATGTGCTACCCCTTGACCTTCCGATAGCTGTGAATAAAATGGATCATTGTAATCCAACAATTGTGCCCTCCACCTTGGACTATATTATATCGTCAGCCATAGAGCAATCCATGCTGAAACATCACTCAGCCGTGAGTAGAGGGGTTGTTCAATGTGCCGAAGGTTTAGTAAAGCAGCCCTTACCTACTATTGTACATAACCAAAAACAAATTACAGCCCCTTTTTTAGAACAGATAGAACCCTTACGTGCGCCTGCCATTAATAATGGCAATAACCAAACTATTTTGAAAAAAATTGATTCAAAAAACAATCTTCATTCATTAATAATCAAATGTAGGCCTATGCCGTTTCCTTCTTACGATTTGAATCGATCTAGTGTATTGGCTATCTTTGGTGAAATCTTTGCTCAGGAGGATATCAATTCAGGAGATATTGAGCAAATAGAATTCCCATCTAGATATGACCTTTCCACAGCGTGAATCTGGCTGCCCTCAAGAGTAGTTTTAAATACTCTATGTGCTGCCTGATCAGCGCTGTGGGACATGGGATTTGAACTTTCGACTGACAATCTAAGAGACACATTAAAGAATGCCCCATGTAAGATCGGGCAACAATTACCAAGCGATAATTCCAATTTGAATCCTAATGCTTCAAAAATTAAACAGCCGTGCAAATGTCAATGTTCCACCTCACAAGCATAAATTATCTACCAGTAAACAGATCTCGTTTCTGAGTTGGAACACTACAGGGTTTCGACATCTTTTCTCTGTCGCCTCTACTAAGCTAAGAGACTATGACATCATCCTGCTTCAGGAAACATGGCTATCTCATTGTCCGTCTTGGGATGGCTATCATTCCATCTTAAACCCTGCTATCTTTGCTGTTAAAGGTCGTCCTATGTCTGGACTGTTGATGGTTATGAAAACATCTTTGAGTATGTCAATTATTACATATGAAGCCCCAACACCATATATTCAACTTGTTCAACTGCTCATTGCAGAAGTCCATTATTTTATAATCAACACGTATTGGAATCCCGCTGCCCTTTCCACTGATTCATACTTGAGAACTCTGGAAACCTTATGGAAGAAAATATACCAACATCCTAAGCGGTGCCATGTTATCCTAGCGGGAGATCTAAATTTGCATTGCTTAAATAAATACAAAATTCCTTCTGACGTCCGCGTGCGATGTTGGAATATGTTCATCCACTCAAAAGATATGCTTATGGTGAATGTCTCTTCTCCTGAGGACTGTCCTCCTCATCCAACTTGGAGGAGAGGCAACTCTACGGCAATCATTGATTTTATCTATGTTAGTTGTGATCTATTCAATCTCTGAAAGGGTTTCAGGTTTTGGCTACTTCTGTTAGCGATCATAATATGCTGAAACTAAACTGGCTCTATAGCTATGAGATTACCCAGCCCCCTACGTATATGACTGTGAAAGGTACAATTCAGGCCAATCCTACTCGTAATCGACTACGATGGTCCCGACCAAAGTTACTGCATTTTACAGAGATACTCAAAACCACCTGTAGGAATTCGAGAAATACTATGAACGGTCATTATGACTATTCAAAATTAATGTATCAGTTTGCTTCAACATCAGGGTTAACGAGATCTTCAGCCGCAACCCATTGTTTTGATTTAGATATGCAGAATGGAAAAACATTATTTAGGAAAAAAAAGAAATTGGCTCTGTCTTTACCTGTCGATCAGCGGTGGGCAGCACTTAAAGTTATCAAGACCCAATATAGGAATTGGAGAAGATCTTACCGATCGAACCTGTTCCAGAAAGATGGCGAAACCATGCTGCCAAAAGTTTTAGCAAAGAATTCAGTAGGGTGCTGGTCTTTAATAACAGAAACTTATAAAACTTCACAGTGTCAAATGCAGATTAATGACGTTGCTTCTATAACATGGCAAGCCCATTTTTCTCGCCTTTATGCTTTACCTCCTTCTGCTCATTCTATGCCACCTGTTAAACTAGAGGGCACCTTTTCAATTGCTTTTAACATTGATGATATCCTTTACTACATCCATAAGGCCAGTAGATCGCGCGCCCCAATGTCCGGACGGGCTTTCTAATGTTATGTTGAAGCAGTTCCCAGACCTATGGGCACCGATCCTGTTTGAAATATTCTCGCAAGTTATAGCTACCCAAAAGATCCCAAGTTCGTGGTGTACCTCATTGATTGTCCCTATTTATAAAAAGGGCGACAGACACGATCCCGCTAATTTTAGGCCTATTGCCTTGTTAGACGTGCCAGGGAAAATATTTGCCTCCCTAATATTGAGAGACCTCCACCAATGGATTAACTTATCCAACATGCGAGACAGGTTTCAAACCGGTTTTGTTGCGGGTAAGGGAACGGCTATCAATATTGTCACCCTGACATCAATTAAAGCCCTCTGTAGTCAACAAAAGCAACCCCTCTTTATTTCCTTTGTGGATTTTAAAGAGGCATTTGACTCTATAGATCGCCATTTGATGTTACACAAATTGATGTTAATGGGCTGCCCGCAATCATTGGTAAAACTCATTGCTCTCCTACACGAAAATACGTCAGTTTATAATCGCCTAACCCTTGATGGTGTGTTGACACCTCCCCTTTCAACATTTCGAGGATTGAAGCAAGGGTGTATTTTAGCAGCTACTATATTCAATTTATTCATCCTGGATATGGGCAAAAAATATAAGAACATTAATTCTGACCTACCCAAATTAGGCTTGGAAAAGATACCTTGGATCTTTTATGCAGATGACCTCATTTTGCTCTCAAAAACTCCAGCTGGATTGCAAAGGTTGATTAATGGGTTGGATGAGTATACTTTGGAAAATTCTTTGACCATCAATACAATTAAAACCCAAATTATGGTGTTCCATAATCATAAAATGACCAAATATTCTCAATTTAATTGGTCGATCAAATGCGACCAAATTCTTATTACATCTTCATATAGATATCTGGGTACGATGATTGGTTGCAATGGAAATTATAAAGTATTCCAGCTTGACCTTGAGTTGAAATTAAACACCTTAATTTCCCAATCTAAGGTTATATTGTACAAATTTGGTAAATTCACATGCAACCACGTATTAGCATTTTACATTATGAAGGTTAAACCTATTGTTACGTATGGTTCAGAATCTGCCCCGATGTTACCACAGATTTTCTGGGATAAAATGGAAGGCAGGTATTGGCGTTCAGTTTTTAATCTCCCTACATGTTATTCTATTGCAATCCTCAGATTTGAATTGGGGCTGTTGTCCCTATTTAGTGCTGTTGCGTGGAAACTGATAGCATTTTTTAGAAAGTGTATAATTTCACTGCAACACACGGACATTTCTTGTATTTTGGGTCAATATTTAATATCTTCCAAACATCAGTACCTTAAGAATTGGTTAAATGCCGCATTAAACATTCTTATTGATGCTGACATTTCTATTGATACTCTGATCCATAACCCAAATCGAGCTAAAATCAAATTGCATCGAAGGGATTGGATATATACCCTGGAAAAATGTTACCATCGTAAAGAATGCTCCCCAATTTGGATACAAGAGATTCAGAGCCACTGAAACATATATTATTAAATATCCGTCTCCAAAATTCAGAGATGACTATACGCGTTTCCGCCTCAATCTTTGGCATACCAAAGATATATTAGTCAGGCGGAAACTATTAGTTGCCAATGAGAATGTTTGTAGGTTTTGTAAAGACCACAAAACCCCTGAAACCTTGAAACATATTATCGCCTATTGTCCAGCATTGTGTACTGTACGCTGTAAATATTTCCAGCATTGTTTTAAAGGGGAGACGATAACTGATTTTGAGGCATTATGGCTAAAAAAAATTGGTGCAAGACAAGTGTCAATTAGATTAGCAACAACTGGCTTTTTAAATGAATTGTTTTAAGAAACCGATATAGATCTATTACTGTGTATCTTTAAAAAAAAAATGTATATTCTTGATTTTTAAATTGGCTATGGTGTGTTTGTAAATTGTTTATTGATGATGAATTATGTTTTCTATTGAAAGGTTGTTCTGTACAGCCAAACAATAAATAAATAAAAAAAATAAAAAAAACAACTCTTTCAAATCTGCGGTTGCTTGAGAGATCCTAAGGTTATGTAAGTTCTTTTCACAGTTATTATGGCGGATTTGTAATTTTTGCCAGCTCTTTTGTAGGCCTCCATGGCTGTGGAATTTGGGTTTGCTTTCCAAACATAGAATCATTTGAGCGAGGAGGATTTCAAAGTTTGCAGTTCAGGAGAGAACCAAGGTTTGCTTATTTTTCCCTCGATTTGTTTCTTTTTTAGCTTTAGCGGGGGGCAATGCATTCGTAACATATTCAAGAGTGGCTGTGAGACTGGAGGATATAGAATCTGCCGAGTCTAAATCCATTAAAATGAGTGTATGCTCCAGGAGGGTTTGATTTTCTCTAAAATCAACTGTTTCAAATTCCATACAAGAAAAGCTTGAGAGCTCTTAAGCTTATTGTTCATTGGGAATGGTATGGTAAAGGAGAAATGCACGAAGGCATGATCTGACCGTGGACAGGGGGAGATCTGAATGTCATGGCTATGGATATTGGTGGTCGATATCCAATCCAGTGTGTGGCCCAATATATGGGATGGGGCATGGATGATTTGGAACAGTCCCAGATCTGAAAGCGACTGTTGTAGCTCAGCAGCTGCAGAGTCGTCTGCGTGGTCTAACCAGAAAGTAAAATCTCCAAGCAGTATAAAGCGAGAGGTTGGCTTGAGAATAGGGAGTACATATTTGGAATGAGCTAAAATGAAGTTGTTGGATGAGGAGGGGGACGGTAGATCAATAAAAAGTTGACAGTAGCTTCCGCGTTCATGCCTACTTTGACGTGCATAAATTCTGTGCCCTCAATTGTGTGTCCTAATATTTCCCAAGCTGATAGTGTGTCTTTAAATGTTATTGCAACACCGCCACCCCGACCTGTGAGTCTATCTTGCATTAACATAGTGTATCCTGCCGGAATAGAAAGGTTTAGAGCTGGTCCCGCGGAACTAGAACCCCAAGTTTCTGTTAAGGGTATGGAGCTCTATATAGTCAGCCACCACATGTGCATGTTTTACCAGAGACCTGGTGTTAAGAAGCATACAATGTAAAGTGTCTACAGGAGCCTCTGGAAGTGCTGCGAGCTCTGAAAAGGGAGAGTTATGATCTGGTTGTAAAGAGGATTGTGGAGAATCTTCACAAGTTAGGATATCCTGGGTCATGGTTGCCATTACTGGGGAAAGGGGACTCACTGAATCCACCGGATTAGTCGCTGCATTAAGCGCTGGTAGGCCTGGCTCCATGTTAGTAAAGGCGTCTACCAACTGACATGTGTCCCGATCGGGGAGCGCAGAAGCAATTAAAGTAGAGGCAGTAGAAGCAAAGCTTACCCTCGGGCTTGTAGCTGGTAAAGGGGGAGGGCAGTTAAAGATATTTCTAGCTGCTTCAATAGCAGCCAGAACAACTTGAAGTCCCATAACTGGTGATAGAAAGGCAGACAACCAACAGCCGAAATGTCTGGCATGTCCGGTCACGGACCGGCACAGACCGGCTTACTCCTTCGCGCCAGCACGTTCACGCCGGGTTTGAGCACAAGAGCGTGAAGGAGAACTACAAATCTGATGGGATATGTATTTTGTTAAAGAAAGCTATGTGCGTGCAGACAAGATCTGCTTTAACTTGCACGGCGAAGCATGATTGAAAAACAGCAAAATGCTATTTTAAAAGCAGTAGGGTAAAAAATACAATTTGATTTCGGCAGACACAATAATGAGTACTAAAGTTCAAAGGTACGTTTTCCCACTTCAAGTAACCAGCTAAAATAACTGTACAATCTGCAACAATGTAACAAGCAATAAAATCAATCTAAGATTGAGGGGGTAATTCATAGAATTCAGCGCACAAGTGGCGCATGCGGCTGACGCACAGTGTGCGCGTGCGACAGTCTGCGCCAGCCGCGTGCACCAAAATCCATTTCCGCGCACAGCGTATTCATGGATTTTAACATCCATTACCAGCTGTGGCGCAGAGTGGCGCAGGGACCCTACAGCAGCGCCAGTTACACCCTCAACCCCTCCCTGTGCGCCATGTACAGTGCACAAATCCTGTAACCCCCAACCACGAAAACGCCTGTAAAACTCCCCGCGCACCCCTCCGAATACACGTACCCCGCTGCGCGGGGAGTTTCACACGCGATTGGCCCAGTGCGAGCGGGGTACGTGTATTACTGGGGTACGCGGGAAGTTTCACACGCGAATGGGCCTGTGCGAGCAGGGTATGTGTATTTTGGGGGTGCGCAGGAAGTTTCACACACAATTGGCCCTGTGCAAACGGGGTACGTGTATTACGGGGGTGCGATGGAAGTTTCACATGCGATTGGGCCTGTGCAAGCAGGGTACGTGTATTTCTGGGGTACGTGGGAAGTATCACATGCGATTGGGTACATGGATTTCGGGGGTGCGCGGGGAGTCCCACACGCGATCGGGCCTGTGCGAGCGGGGTACGTGTATTACTGGGGTGCGTGGGAAGTTTCACACGCGATTGGGCCTGTGCGAGCAGGGTACGTGTATTTCGGGGGTGTGCGGGAAGTTTCACACGCGATTGGCCCTTTACGAGCGGGGTACGTGTATTACTGGGGTGCGCGGGAAGTTTCACACGCGATTGGCCCTGTGCAAGCAGGGTACGTGTATTTCGGGGGTGCGCGGGAAGTTTTACACATGCGATTGGGCCTGTGCGAGCGGGGTACGTGGATTTCTGGGGTACGCGGGAAGTTTCACACGCGAATGGGCCTGTGCGAGCAGGGTATGTGTATTTTGGGGGTGCGCAGGATGTTTCACACACAATTGGCCCTGTGCAAACGGGGTACGTGTATTACGGGGGTGCGATGGAAGTTTCACATGCGATTGGGCCTGTGCAAGCAGGGTACGTGTATTTCTGGGGTACGTGGGAAGTATCACATGCGATTGGGTACATGGATTTCGGGGGTGCGCGGGGAGTCCCACACGCGATCGGGCCTGTGCGAGCGGGGTACGTGTATTACTGGGGTGCGTGGGAAGTTTCACACGCGATTGGGCCTGTGCGAGCAGGGTACGTGTATTTCGGGGGTGTGCGGGAAGTTTCACACGCGATTGGCCCTTTACGAGCGGGGTACGTGTATTACTGGGGTGCGCGGGAAGTTTCACACGCGATTGGCTCTGTGCAAGCAGGGTACGTGTATTTCGGGGGTGCGCGGGAAGTTTTACACATGCGATTGGGCCTGTGCGAGCGGGGTACGTGGATTTCTGGGTGCATGGGGAGTCCCACATGCGATTGGGCCTGTGCGAGCGGTGTACGTGGATTTCGGGGGTGCGCGGGAAGATTCACACGTGATTTCGATGTCAGAGCGGGGTACGTGTATCCAGTGGGGTGCGCTGGGAGTCCCATATGTGAATTGGCAGTGTGGGTCCTCCCAGGTGTGCCCTCTACCCCCTCCACAGCCCCTGCAGGCAACCCACACCACAGGGGACTACCCTGCACCCCAGGCCATGTCCCGCAGGCAGCCCATCCACCATGGGCATGCCCCCTAGCCAGCCCACATGTCACCTTTCACTAGTGATCACCAACCCATGTCCCCCAGCACCCCCACCCCCCAGCAGTGATGAGCACCTGCCAGCAGGCCCCGACTCATGTTCCCCCAGCACCCCCACCCCCCAGCAGTGAACCTCAGGCCCTGGCTCATGTCCCGCAGCACCCGCACCCACCCAGCAGTGATGAGCACCTGCCAGCAGGCCCCGACTCATGTCCCCCAGCACCCCCAACACCCAGCAGTGAGCCTCAGGCCCTGACTCATGTCCCCCAGCACCCCCACCCACCCAGCAGTGAGGGGCACCTGCCAGCAGGCCCCGACTCATGTCCACCAGCACCCCCACCCCCCAGCAGTGAGGGGCACCTGCCAGCAGGCCCCGAGTCATGTCCCCCAGCACCCCCACCCCCCAGCAGTGAGCCTCAGGCCCAGACTCATGTCCCCCAGCACCCCGTTCCCCCAGCAGTGAGGGGCACCTGCCAGCAGGCCCCGACTCATGTCCCCCAGCACCCCCACCCCCCAGCGGTGAGCCTCAGGCCCACACTCATGTCCCCCAGCACCCCCACCCATCCAGCAGTGATGGGCACCTGCCAGCAGGCCCCGACTCATGTCCCCCAGCACCCCCACCCCCCAGCAGAGAGGGGCACCTGCCAGCAGGCCCCGACTCATGTCCCCCAGCACCCCCACACCCCAGTAGTGAGCCTCAGGCCCAGACTCATGTCCCCCAGCACCCCCACCCCCCAGCAGTGAGGGGCACCTGCCAGCAGGCCCCGACTCATGTCCCCCAGCACCCCCACCCCCCAGCAGTGAGCCTCAGGACCAGACTCATGTCCGTCAGAACCCCCACCCACCCAGCAGTGATGGGAACTTGCTAGCAGGCACCCACTCATGTACCCCAGCACCCCCACCCCCCAGCATTGAGCCTCAGGCCTAGACTCATGTCCCAACAAACAACATGTCCTAACAAAACAGACCCATGTCCCTAAAGCCAACCCTATTCCCCCTTACCCCCAATCCAAGCATGCAACCATCCACAGAACCCACTCCCAAATTACCCATGCCATGATAGTTGAAATGAACCACCATGCCCATGTAGGAATGCAGAACGTAGCCACACAGTGGCAACACGTGACTGAGGAAATGTTCAATGAGACATGCACAAAACCAATTACAGAACAAAACACCGATTCTGAAGTAATAAAAAATGTATTAAAAACATAAAAAACTGACTTGGAGGAATAGTAAAATGAAAATCAATGTACAATAACCAATGTAGAAAAAAAATATTGTAAATCCAATGAACAATCACGTAGAATAAAAAAGTGGTCCATTGCCAATGTCCATAATAAAAACATGATCCAAATTAAAAAAAAAAAACATTGATCCATGGGAATATAGAAAAATAAAGTATGTACAAGTCTGCAACTATATACAATGTAAGTCCAAATGGTCCATGATCCACAAACAAAAGGAAACCTACAAAAAAGTCCTATGTAGAAAAAACTATATACACACAAAGTGGAGCAATGTCCATTAACTCCAAATTAAAAGAAAAACAAAGGAAACCTAACACTATCTAACTATATGCAATGGCAGCGGGCAAGTCCTGCAGCTCACTCTGTGATGTCCCGGGCCAGGGCATCATCGAACTCCATGTCGATGACCCGGAGGCGGGCCTCTTCCCTGGCCCCGAGGTCTAGCAGGGATGCACTCATGGCCTGTTCCAACTCCCTGCGAGATGCCTCGAGACACTCTGCCCGCCTCAACGCCCGATGCATGGAGAACTCCGCCCTGACCATGGTGAGCCATGCCTCTTCCACCTGCCGCCACTCTGCATCTATGCGCTGGCCCAACCGCAGCCACGCGGAAGACACTCCCTTTCCAGGGTTCTCCTGCCCTCTGGCCGATGCCTGCCCCTCTGATGTCGATGGTTCCGAGCCATCATTGCTCCCACCTAGAGCCTTCTGCTGTTGCTACTGTCCATGTGCCCTGTCCAATGCCTGCACATCCTCCATCTGTTGGACTCTAGTTGTTGGGGTGTCCACCCCTGCTGGACCGCCGACTCCCGACTGTGGCAGGGATGGGATCTCCACCAAGCTGGCTGTGTTGGTCAGGCCAGGTCCACAGGGGGCCCTGGTGGAATCTGGGCCGGAAGACGGCAGGGAGAACGACTGGCGCGTAGTCTCCACAGAGGAGGAGAGGTCTGCCAGAGTGCGCGACACATGTAGGAACCCACCGACCAGGGCCCCTCTCAACAGTGCCACGTCACGACGCTGCTGTTCGTGATGGCATGCGCGCTCCGCCCAGGAAGCACCTACGTCATCACGAATGTCACACGTGCGCAAAGCGACACCAACCAGGATGGAGCCCATACGGTCGTGGGACCCCTCGTCCGCACGTAGTGGAGAGGCAGATGACGTGGCACTCACCCCTACCTGCGGACGGGCTTGGGACGGGGCATCCCTGCTGGTGCATGGTGGTGCAGTCACAGGGTCAAAGACAGCAACATGCACAGACCCCTCTGCGGTGACCTGTGCTGCCTCCTGACCCTGAACTGCACCACCTGCACCAGTGGTACTACCCCCACCAGGCCCCATGTGCGGCTCAGTAGCGGGCTCCTCCTCCTCTGTGGAGACCACCAACCTGGATGTCTCCACACCGTCTTCCGCCATTGCAAGCCCCTGTGGGGGCTCACCCGGCCCTTCCGCTACAGCCGTAGTGGCAGACGCGGCACCAGCCCCCTCGCTCCCAGATGTTGGCAATTCCTGGGAGGGTGGCTGGGCCTTGTGTCGCCGCCCAGTGGAGGCATCCACGCCGCTTGGCTACACAGCGCCATCTCCGCCCTCTTCTTCACTTGACGCTGCGTAGAGGGAGACATAGAACACAAGCATCAGGGTACAGTACAATATTCCCCTAGACAAGAAGCAATAACACATGAGTGGCACTGTCAAAGGTCACTTTCATCCTGTCCCTCCACAACACATGGGTGAATGCACGCAACACACATGCAGAAACAGTCCCGGCGCCTACAATCAACATCAGCATCCATGTACAAGGGCCTCTGTTAACCAAAATGTTGCCTTCAAACTCACATGCATCATGGCTCACACTGATCCCATGCACACACATCACCGGAGGGTCATGCATCATGGCTTGTACACCACAGACACAGTGGATAGACACAGTGGATACAACGGTGACGGCACTGCATGAGTGAATCTACACATCATCACGGACATGTGTCATGCATCCGTGGCGTTTCAAAGTCACACACACATGTGCACCATACATGTACATGACAGCAGCACCCATCCCTCACACCCCCTCCATGTCCAAGAACAGAGACTGGCCTGCTTTTATGTGTGCATTCCGCATACAGCGCCCCATGTTGCATTGGAATACATGCACCATCCATGTGGTTCACACATTACTGGTCTGACATGCATGACCATGATGTCCCTGCACACACACACATCCATACATGGCCTATGTCACACATACAGGCAAGTATCAGACTACCAGCACACTGCAACATGCATTCTTTTCTTCTTTTGGAGGGGGTGTTGCCAACGCACACACGCGCATCTTTTTCACGTTCTTTTTCAAGGCAGACGGTGAGTCGCGCACATATTTTCCAACTGTGGTTGCCCCCGTGTATCGCGTACCCCTTCAGAGGTCATTGTAGGCTGTGTGTAACACGCGTATGCTTATTTTTGTGTTTCTGGGTGCCACAACGTAGTGCGGGTTTATTTTTCCACGCACGTGGTCTACCAGGGGTTGCGTGCATGTGTGCTTTTGTTTTTGGGGTGCCTGTGCATTGCATGACCCGTCATCTTCCCCCAGAGGTCACATACAGCCTTGCCAGAGCACTAGGGTATGAATTCCATCTAGTACCCTACCCCTTTCACCCCAATTGCCCAGGACAATTGTTTACTGCAACTCCCATACGCACACCAACATCAGAGCCATGTTTGGGAGGCGACCAAGCAGTAAGGGAGGCAAAGGTGGTCGACCTCCAAAAGGTGGGTGTGGTGGGTGCGGTAGGGGACGTGGCCAGGATTTGCAGGGTGCCCCTAGAGCCCTGTGTGTGGAGGACCAATCGGGGACACCCATGCCCCCCCAATGGTTGTGGGAAACGTAGCTGACACCATCCCAGCTCAGCCCTTGTTGGACTGGCCCATTTTGGCACCTGAACCGGCACAGGATGACTCCCAGGCTGACTTCCAGGTCAGCAAGTCTAAGCCACGTGTGGCCGTGAAAGTGGCTGTCACCAGGCCACGTGGATCTGGGGCAGCAATGTAATCTGCTGCCCCAAGTAGCCAGGGTGGGGAGGCGGCAGGGGCAGCTGCAGCTCAATCCACCCCAGCTCCAAGTCTCCCAGCTGGGACAGTGTCGGTCCAGGTCCATCAAACCGACGTTGGCCCTGCCAACATCACGCTGCAGCCAATACCTGCACCAAGACCTATGGTCATTGTGCCTTTACAGGCTTCTGTTACACAGTCCACCTGCGCTTCTGCCCCTACTGACCAGAGCGGCGTAAGACACTCAGGATTCGCACCACCTTTGAAGAAGAAGAAGGGTGCTCTGGCACTACAGGCTGAGACCCCAGACATGGCTACACACTCCGGCACGTCAATGAAGCCTAGCTTTAATGACGCCGAACTTGATGCACTTGTGGCCTATTTGTCGGCACATAGCCGCAAAATGTTGGTGACTGCAGGGTGCAAGACCACACCTGGTCAACGTAGGGCACACTGGCAGACCATCGCGGACCACATTAGTGCCCTTGGATTTGTGAGGTGCACAGCTGATGATTGCTACAAGCGGTGGAATGACCTGAAACACAGAGCGAAGAACAAGCTACTTCCAATCATGCCTCTACTCTGGTGACTGGCGGTGGGTCTCCACCAGAGGACAACCAACTCACTGAACATGAGTCTGTGGCTGGAACCTTCGTCACAGAGGAACAGATCCAAGGTGTGGGAGACCTACCAGATTACGAAGCATTGTCCGGTGAGTGCCCATGCATGTGTGTGTAATCCATGTGTATGTTGCATGGGTGACGTGTTCAGACTGAGTGCCAGGTGAGGGTGTGTAGTCCTGAGTGGTATGGGTCTCCCATGTGCGTCCTCCAAAACATTCAACAGCCTTGGATTTGGGTGTGACAGTATCCCTTCTGACCACAGTAGCCAATTAGTGCACCATTACTGCAGTTGCCCTTGAACTGTCATCTTGCAACAACATTGTTCTGAATTTTTCAGTGTTCATTCAGGCTGATTGTTTCAATTCTCCCATTTTTCAAACACATTTTTCAGCCCTAATGCCACATATGTGACATGCTTCTGTCATTGATTACACCCCACATTGGGCCACATTTATTACTTTGTTATGGGAATGATTAGACCATTCAGGCTGATTGAGTAAGGGCCTACTCACAAAAATGTTTGGGGCCTGTATGAATGTGGAACATGATAGTCTTTTCTTGTCATGTTGAAGTGACCAATCATTGATGTATCCATCTGCATGCCATCACTGTATCATTGTACACTGGATGTGTTGCAGTGTGTGGCACATGCGTATTTTGACACACTATTTTGCATTTTTCATCTCATCATGTCCATCTCACATGGATGGGTGACAGTACTCATTCGCTGACATATGGCTGTACTTGTCAAATGTACCATGGCTATGCTACATGGCATCTATGTGCTGGCATGTGTCATGTATGTGTATTGGACATGCCACTCACAGGCTAATGTGTGATGCCAGTGCTACCCAGCATGCAGCAAATGTGTTGCTTTTCCATCTTGGTGTCCCCAGTGTCTGCTTTTTGCCTCCCCTTCCAACTCATTGACAGTGCATGCATGCTAGGGTTATAGTCATGTGGGACATGTGTAATTCATGTACTGGATCTCTGGCTTGTCAGGCCTATGTGTGTGCTATGGTGCTCATGCCTTTTTCCATTTGTTGTCTTTCATGTTTTTGCAGGTGATGACGCACTTGATGCTGTTGAGGTGGAGGAGATGGTGCAGACCCAGGAGGAATCTCAGGCATGACCGGGCACCAGTGGAGGATGTGGTGTGGTGGTGGGTGAAAACCCAATCTTACTGCAGACCATACTGTCCAGGGGTGTCTCTGGTTGCACCTCCCTAGACCTCTATGATTCAGGTGCTGAATCGGATGATGAGACTTATGTGCTGTCACAGGTGAGTGTTTCTGGCAGGGATTCTGTTCTGTCCAACCCACCTGCACCAGGGGTAGAACCCTATAAAGGGATGTCAGTGTTGGTAAGTCCTCCTTTGGCGGTTACGGATGCAGGGCCACACTCCTCAACATCTGATCCTGTTCCTGAGCCAGCAGATCAGAGGGGGAATGCAGTCCTGCAGCCTCAGGCAGTGCCAGCACAGCAAGATGCAGATCGCCTTGCCCCAAATAGGTGTGGTGCCCGCCGACGCGGTGGCCGCATGGCACCAGGCAATACTGTATGGGAAAACTCCATGTACGGTATAGCAGCACAACAGGGAGCATCGGTTGAAATGATGGCTCAGGCAATGGAGAGGGTGGCCACTTCCATTCTCCCCCCTGAAAGGCAGATAGAACAACAACAGCAGGAAACAGACTCCATTTGCCAATCACACAGATCCAGGCATCACGCGAGGCCATGCGTGCAGAAATGCAGGCAACCTGTGAGGTGCTGCATGGGTATCTCTGCACTATCATCCTCCAGAATCAGACCTTCCACACCCGCATGCTTGCTGCCATGGAGGACCATACCAGGGCTTTGCGTGGGCTGCCTCCCATAGCACCACCACCTCCTGATGCAGCAACAGAGGGTAAAGAGAGTGACAGCAGCAGTTCTCCCACATTAGTGTAGCCGTGCAGGCCATGAGCCCATGGAGGTATTTTTGTTTGCAACATCCACGCAGGTGGGTGTTGGTGTGCACCCTGTCCTTGAACCTCCTGGGTGGCCTCCCCTTCCCCCGCCCCCACATGGCCATTTTTGATTTATTTTACAGTGTGTTGCCTTGTGTGGCTCCCGTGGGCATCCACTGTGTATTCCAGCTGGGCACATGCAGGCTTGTCTTGTCTTTGAGTTAGATGCTTGGGTTCCTGACACATACACCCCTCCCGCTTCCCTTTCCATGGGCTTGCAAACGGTGTGACCAAGTGACAGTGACTTTCACAGTGACATTGGGCTCCCATGAGTTGTGTGGGCAGTCTGTAGTCAAAACTGTGTGTACATCCCTAGTGGGGATTATTGTTGTATTGAACACTGCATGGTGTATTGATAAGTGCTTGTGCATCCATGTCTTCCTCCTTATTCACAGGTACCTTCTTCATGTCTTCACAAGGCCGTCTCCTTTGCAGATGCAGTTCATGTTGTATGCAGTACACTGACAATTTGCCTGACAGCAACACTCTGCAGTTGGAAGGGGTCGATGTGCTGGCTTATTCAGGTTGTAAGACTTGCACTACTTTCATTTTGTACTGTCATATTTTGGCAATGTTTCATCCTGTGTTGCTGTATTGTGTTGCTGGTAAGTATTTGGTCATGTGTGCTGTTTGTTATTGATTACTGGGAGCATATTGTCTGTGGCCTGTTTCCATTTGGGACAGTGCACTTTGTGACACTTGTGTCATGTGTTCTGCATTCCTTTGTTTGCTTTCACATTGCATGACATGCCATGGTGTGTTGGGTAGCGGAGATGGGGGGGTTGGGTGACATGGCACTGTTGTCATGTTGTATTTTGCAAGGGGGTAGTCATTCATGCAGCATAAATGTGTGTCTTTTTGTGACACAGCATTGGTTGTCTTTCGGTAGGTAGGGATGCACACAATGTAACACTTCCAGCTGACCAATCTCAGGCTGGTATGGTTGTGACAGTTGACACTCCCTTATGTCATCATCATTGATTGTCAGCTGGTATGTGCCAGGGCTGTGTGCACTCCACAGGGGTGTGATTTTAGGTGAAGTAATTAGCCACCAGCTGCGTACGGGCTGCCTCACCACGTGCCCTCTCCCCTCCCATGTGCAGCGGCCGTGGATGTGGTTGGGGATGTGGGGGCACCACCATGTCCACCAGCAGGCCCCGGTGGGTTGCAAGGTTGTGCAGGACACATGCTGCCACTATGATCCTGCACACTACTGGGGGCGCGTATAGCAGCTGCCCACCAGAGCGGTCAAGGGAGCGAAAGCATGACTTAAGCACTCCGAATGTACGCTCCACTATTCCCCGGGTTGCAATATGGGCTGTGTTGTATCTTACCTCAGGTGGTGTGGTGGGGTTCCGAATTGGCGTCATCATGTGGGTGTTCAGAGGGTAGGCACTGTCCCCTGGGGAGGTGATGATGGGCATCATTAGTGAGGTTGTGACATTACTCACTATCTGACATGCATGCATGTGCAGAGGCATTTCTTCTCACCAAGCAGCCATGTATCGCCATGCCGCCCAGCTTCTAGGTCCCGGTTTAGGGGTGATAGTCTGTAAATGAATCTGTCATGGGTGGACCCTGGATAGTTGGCATATACTGAGGTGATGATTCCCTTGGCATCACATACTACCTGCACGTTGATGGAATGCCAGTGCTTGCGGTTTCTATAGATGTGCTCAGTTGCCCTGGGAGAACGTAGAGCCACATGGGTGCAATCAATGGCACCTACACTTTGGGGAAGTGTGCCACCCTGTAAAATTCCTGACCGGCAGCCTGACTTTCTGCAGGTGTTCCCGGCAGGTATATGTGCCTGCGGACTGAAGAGCGTGCAGTCATGATGGCCAACACCTGGTGTAGGCAGCGTGACTGCGTGGCCTGTGACACCCCCCCACTATGGCACTTGTCCGCTGAATGAACCAGTGGCCAAGAAGTGCAGTACATTGCGCACCTTTTCCAAGGGGCTCAGTGCTTGGGAGCACAGGGTGGGTGATGTGAGGTCATCTTCCCACTCACTCACCAGGTCGAGTATTATGTGAGGTGGAAACCTGTACCTCCCATACACCTGGTCATCAGGCATCCCAAAAAGGCTGGTCCTGGGTGTAAAAATTCGGGGCCTGACTATCCTCCTCCTCCTGCGGTAACCCACGACCACTGCTGCAAGGAACAGTATATTCATCGTAGCGTCTGAGCTTGTTTGTTGTTTCCGTGCACTTTTATGCTGCGCAGGGCTGCGTACGCCTGCTTCCTGCTGGCGTACGTGTTTCTGGATTAGCACATCTTTTTTGGAGCACGCGTTTCCCCTGTTCGATTCCATGAATACGTGTTGTAGGCGCGCGTGTGGGCGTTCCACGCATTTAACTCCTGTACATCCCCCGTAACGCCCACATTTTCATGCGTTGTTCCCCATTCCGCGTGTTACGCCCCATGTTCCGCCCATTTTTGTTGTGTGTGCCGCGCTACGTGCGCTTTCGCTGTGCGCGTAGCGCACGCCGTTTGATGACGTGTGCGCCCGCGTGCGCCATGTAGGATTTTAGCACACATCCCAGGATTTACACGCGCACGGACTTCCATGAATCGATGTGCGCGGCTTTCGCACGCTTGCGGTGTGATTTTTGCACTTGCGCTGCGATTCGCACGCTTTCGCACGCTTGCGAAGAGATTTTCAGCGCACATTAATTCCATGAATCGGCCTGTGAATCTATGAGCGAACATAGTTATGATTGGTTGATGGGAGTTCTTAAAATTAAGCCGCCATCATGCTGCTGCTACCCGATGCAAGACTGGGAGTGATAGTGATGAACGGATCATTCCTTATGACACTATTATTGCTGCTAAAAAGAAACTTCTAAGACAAACAACTAGGAAAATATGGAGGAAGAGTGATATTACATACAGTGCTATTATAGCAGAGACTCATAAGCAAGAAAATAAATATAGAAACTTGATGAAAAATCATACGGTATCTACCTATTCTGAAAGATAGAATGTTATGGATGTTGCTTTGAAAAGTGGGAACACCAAAACATTCTTGTCTATCTATTATATGCTTACCTAGAGTGGAAATTCTCAATTAATTAACCCAATTGGGAAGGAAAGTTGGCATTGTTTTATTGAAGGACAGTTGTATGACATAGAGAGCCAGGATAATTGAAATCTAATTGGTCAGCACAGACATAAATGTATATACTCTACTGAGGACATAATTGATATGAGAAAAAGAAGTAACCCCTCAAGGGCCCCTTGGTCGAATCGGCTAACAAATATGGCCCCGAATTCATGGATTATTTGCACCAAAAAAAACGGGATTTGTGCACCATTCTGCCCGCAAATCCCCATTAGTTAAACAGGGAATTGCGGGCAAAATGGCGCACAAATCCCATTTTTTTTGGCGCAAATAATCCATGAATCAGGCCCACGGTGTTTAGGGACGATACTGTCAATGTCTAGTGTCTCTCGTGCGGGTTCCTCTTCCCCTAAATCAGTCAACACCCCCCCTCCTCCTCACCTGGTTCTTCGGATGAGCTGTCCTGGTGATAGTCCGTCCTCCGTCGTCCTCTTCCTTTCTTTTTAAAGAGATAGGGTCTTCCCCGGAGTGAAGCCACAACGGCACCCCTGTTAGGAAAAGGGCACCAGTGGGACCCCCTTACAGAAAAGCCCTTGGAGAGGAAAAAGCCAGGGAAGGCAAAAAACCTCTCGGAACGAATCTCCAACCAACAGGGCGCAGGTAAGTCTTTTTTAATGGCCGTATCTTTCTTTCAGCAGTAAAGGTGACGGTAAATCCAGACTCCCAGGAAGTTTCAAAGACGGAGATCCAGCAGCGGTTTAATGGCAAGGATGAAGCAGTGGAGCGAGGAGACTTCCGAGTGAGTGCCGCGAGAGCAGAACGTCCGGCTCCGAGGAGAGAATCCGGACAAAGCATACAGCAGGAGAAAGGAGAGGGGGGAAGGGCAAGGCAGGAAAAACAAGCAAGAAGGGGGGACACCGGAACGCAGAGAATTCCGCTAAATGGTGGACCAGATAACCCAAAAAAAATGGGAAAAGCAAGGATAGAGAGAAACAGGTAAACAGCGTCTACACCCAACACAGAAGGGAAGAGGTTGCAACGTGAAGCGTCGCAGAGAGGGGCGTGGTTAAAGACCAGGAAGCAAAAAACAACTAGACCCGCAAACCCGGAAACAAGGGAAATGAGAAGCGGCACCACCTAATGGCCGGACAACCTCCAAGCCTTCCATGGCCCCCATGAGGACAGGCGGCCACGGCGCGTGACAGATATGGCTACATGGGTGCCGATCCTCAAATATATCTAGAAGTGGAATTGTTGCCTACTCATGGAAATCTGCACATGTTATTCCATTATATTAAAATGATAGTAAGCAGATAGTAAACTTTGAACGAATTTCTTGCTTAAGAAGATTGTACAATGGGAAAGGAAGTTTAAGATTCTAAATCAGTTTCAAACCATGTTTAGATCTGGCTACGGAACATTGCATAATGTGGGAATATTACAAAAACTGGTTGAGGATACATGTGTCAATAAAGACACACAGCTATATATAGCCATGATCGATTATTCTACAGCCTTTGACACTGAAAAGAAGTAATTTTTGGAAAAAGATGAAACAATGGAATATGCCGATGGGGCTATTAAAAATTGTACAAGCGTTGTATTGAAACACAAAGATCCAGATACAAATTGATGCAGAGGGTACACTCTCTAAAAAGATTAACACCAATTGTGGTATAAAGCAAGGGTGCATACTGGCCCTGGCCCTATTAAATGTGTATCTAGCCAATCTGGGCACAATTTAACCTGTGCACATAACTTTCCTCCAAAAAGTAAATGTGACCGTACCCTCTGGCTCAGCTATGCCATTGATTTAGTAATTCTAGATTACACACCATTTGGAGTTAATAATTAATTGAAAGCGCTGGTTGAATATTCTCATACTAATGATCTAATAATGAATCTGTGAAAAACTAAATTAATTACCTTTGGAAGGTTTAAGATGGGAAGATCTGTTTCCTGGTATATTGGTGATGATAAGATTGAGCTTGTCATCTGGTTTAAATATATTGGGGTTGTTATTAGTAGTGGCAATCTTAATTCACAAGTAAAACAACAGAAAGGCAGCAATGCTATTAGGAAATTTGCTGCTGTGAAAGAATAAATTAAATTCCAGGTGGGTAATTCATCACAAGGTTTGCTCAAAATATACCAGGAAGGCATTATGCAGGGGATACTTGATGCTATGTTATGTTATGTTATTTATATACTTGTTATGCGCCGAAAGCCCACAGGCATCAGGGCATGGAATTTATGGCCTGGAATTGTATTTTAATCTTCAAATGGCCACGTTAACGTTGCTAGTAGGTAAATTGTGACTCGGGCAGGGTGTCCTGATCCATGCAATACGTCTAGAATTAGATACCCCTTCATTAGAAGTTCAACTGCAAATTAGAAAGAGTATTTTATACCTGAAAATGCTGTATAATAATGAAGACCCCGCTATGTGTATGTTCAAAAAAAGCATGATTGGTAACATAGAAGGACATAACTCTCTGGCCAGGCTTATGAAATAGTGAGAACAATTCCATTCAGCTATTGAATGGCAACTGTTGGTTGATGGATGATTGAGCATTATGAGCAATACACTTAAGAAAAAGCCATTTATTTGGGATTGGCAACTCAATATTGAATGCCTGTTAATAAAACATACAAATCAAGAATATGTTACTGAAGTGTTTCCCCTACATAGTATACCCAAACACTTGTGAGTTGTCCCATACTCCCAGCTGTATAGATGTATCATCTGTCTACGATTAAAACAACTCCCAGTATTTGCAGTAACTGGTCCTAGATATGGCACTTCCGGAGACAGAAGAGTTTGCAGAATTTGCCATATGGCAAGAGAAACAGCTAGGCACATGCTGACTCATTGTCCTATGCTCACGAGTCTATATTGCAGGGGATAAGGGACATTTGTTGACAAATTGACTAATGAAGAGACTGATGTTTTTTGGTCATATTGTATAGCACGTTCCTCTATGGTATTGTCTGCACCCCTTAGAGACACATGCTGTAAGATTGAGGAACAACTAAAGGAACTCCAAATTTAAAGTGATTTTACCATGAAGGTTTTATGAAACAATATACTTAAATTATTTCTAGGTTATATATGATGAAGTTGTACAAAGGTAAGGTGGAGTATAAGGGCTGACTCCTTGCACCAAAGATTATTGGTAACAATTAGCGGTACCTGTTGCACTTAGAGATGCAGAGAAGGAGCGCCCCTTCCTTCATCTGATTGTTCTTGCAAGTATTCTATTGGTGCGCCAGACATTCATAACACACATGAATTGGAGTCATTCCAACTTTATGTTATACTTTTATGGTCCAATACTACATGATTGATTTGGGTGCCCTTAGTGATCAACACGTGTTTCGGCCATTAGGCCTTTTTCAAAAGCAGGCTTAATTAAGATTAATCCACACTTATTAGTTGTATTGAAATCTGATGTGTATCTGGGGATTACTTAGTTTGTCAATCTGCAAGCAAACATTTTAATCTTTATTTGCACATGTTTTAGTTTAGATTATTTTTAAAGAATGAATAGAGCCCTCTACCATAAGAGAGGTGTTTACATGAATTCTTCATCCCCATCATCATTATGTAACATTTGAAAATAATATCAAATTTGTCATTCCTTCAAGCAGTCACGGGACGCCGTTTGGAATGCTCCATATACTAGAAGGGATCTAACCCGGTAATTTGAGCACACCTGACCACAACAGGTTCCCCTATTCTGCAAAGTAAGTTAGGCTGTTCCAATAGGGCCCTTTTCTCTTCTCTAAATTCTATGTAAACGCTGACTGCACCAAGCAGAGATTAATTACACATTGAGTCATAGTGTTCTGCCCTTCCACTTTGTTGAATGCATGAAAGGTATCTTTTTAAGGTTGTGCAAATAGAGTGACCATTGTTGGAATGGAGTGCATGTAGATTCTGTATTTAAGGGCTCAAACGTAAGTCACTGTCTGTGAACTGGCAGAAAGAGTTATCATTAAAGCCATAAGTAAAGTGGAAACTCACAATATAACAATAACATATGTTGAATATGCAATTTGTTCTGCCATCTGGGGATTAGGGCATTATTATGTATGTAGTCTGAAGATATGTGTACTTTTATCTCTTTCAAATAAATAATAAATGACCTATGCTGATGCAGGCTTCATTTTTTTGTATAAAGGAGAAGCTTTGTACTATTCAGGCACTTCACTTCTCCACTCTCAATTAAATACTGGTTGTGGATGAACTTGAAATACGCTTGAGTATATGATATGCTCAAAGTAAATCTTACCTTGCAATTTTGAAACTCTGTCTCAGATACTCTACTGTGTTTGAATTATAGCGCTTAGAAGTCTCACTTTCAAATAAACTGTCAGCAGCATGACTAAAATCTTATCTCTGGACAAGTCCATAAACAATGTATAATCCACCTGAGAACTAGTTTGCCCAGCGCACAGAAATGCCTAATCAAGCCTTCACTGTACTTGTAAGAAGCAATGTCTCTTGAAAATCAAAAGTAATAACGGCTCAAAAACAAGCTTATCCAAAAAAAGACCTCTAACTACCCTTTGGCCACATCTTTACATTTACTCAGTCACAACTGCTGCATTGCCAACCACACATTTCTTTTGTTCCCAAAATCCAGAACAATAATACCCATGAAGTCACCAAGCAGCCCAGTATAGACAAGTCAAACCTTCAACTAACTGGCAAGCAGGGACTGCCTTTTCAAGAGTCTGCTCTATCGGAAGGACCAGCAACTGCTTTTCCTGAAAAACATCTGCAATGTGAATCTATCAAGAGAAGAACAAGATACCCCCTCCGGTGGGCAGGACTGCAAGTCATGTGACATTTCTTTTGTGTTTGTATAGGAAGCAGTGTCTACGTGTAAGCAATTTCACCATCAGTGCACGCTATATACATACACTACATATATCAAATGTATCTAGTTCAATGTGAATTCCTTAGATTTAATTGTAAAGCATCCACACTTTTTGCCATAGGGTAGGCACATTTTTTCGGCTTAGTGGGTGCCTTTATCCATGTAGTAGGTGCATTTCCATACACAAATATGTGTCTCTCAGTAGTTAGCATGAGACATTCTCATATCATCATAAACCAATAAGAATGCTAACGTCTCTCATTCGTGTGTCAAAGTGAACAGCTATCTAACAAACAAAACGCCTTTCATTCAAAGGGTACTCAAGAAAGTCGCTTATATGAAGGTGTAAATAATATGAAACAACACCCAGTTCCTCCATTCCTAGATACGTGAGCAGCAGTCGCCAAGGGGAATTCCCATGACTGGGCGGGAATACATAGCACGCGGCGCACTAGCAGGATGCGTCATAGCGAAGACTAGTCATGAAACCCTCGTCGGCCTGCCGTTTCCACCCTGGAGGCGCTCCAGCAATAGGCAAGCCTGAAAGGAAGGTCGGAAAAGACTGTGGAAGGTTTGGTTGCAGGGTCTTAGCTGGCAAGACATCTTTTTATTGGGGCGCACATGCCCTGTCTCATTCTCCTCAGAAATGACACTGCGTCTAAGAATGTAATAATGATTCAATGACTCAATAAGCAGTGTTCAGCAGGGAACCCCCGAGTTAAGAATACAGAGGACACAAAGCACAGCAGAGAGCTGTTACATTGAAAGCCGCACTGCACTCATTCGTAGGCGGAAGCTAAGAAGATTAGCTGCTTTCGATATGTTTAGCCGACATGAAAGATGGCTGACGTGTTATGTGATAGGAATGTGCCGGCTTTCAAGTGGCAAGACAAACACAGAGTCAATGGATTTACATGAATTAGGGACGCTGATTAGGCTAAGAGTCAACTATCAATAGCAAACTCATGGGAATTCCAGGAAATGAAACCGAGCATATTGCTCAGGTAATTATAGTGGAATATTCTAGAACCAAGAAATACCCTGCAAGTGCAAACGTCCCGCTTAACAATTGTAATTCAAATTTGGATTTCATCCCTGCCCAAAGAGAAAAAAAAATGCCTAATTTCAAAACCAGACCTCCCACACTGGGTCACTGGTCCGCTGTTCACTATCATCAAGCTGATTCTGACTGGCCATCACTACCTGGCTAGTTGACCTATGAGAATGTAAGTTTGGTTGGTAAGTGTGCTGTTCACGGGGCCTTTGCACCCTAAAGCATACACACATGCCAATATTATCTCTTCCATTAGGGAGATTCTAATGCAGTCCTGGTTTAAACTTTGCAGCAGTGGCTGGTGAATTTGTTAATTGGAGGGGTGTAAATATTTGCCAGAAAATGCAAGAGCGACCGAGCAGAGCAAGGGAGCACAAAACCAACCAAGGGGAGTTTGAGGGCAGGGTTTCTCCCACAGAGAACATTTTTGAATAATGGGTTAAAATGGTGCATTCTATAGCACACTTTCTGTGAAGAATTGTGTAAAAAGACGTTTTTTAATCAGTTTGGTAGGGTAGCTCATGAAAAGATCCAATAGATGCAAGATACCAGCAGTGCACAGGAGCATTTACTGACATATTTTCATGATGCCTTCCCCACAGTATATGCCAGTATAAAACACATGTTCACGCTGCCTCTGCCCCCGGTACTTCCATATAGGAGCATACTTTTGTTTGCTTTGTGCATAGTGCCAGTAATGATACTGTAAGAAACCATGTCCAAGCTAGCTCCCCCCCAATATATGCCAGTACCCGCACATAAGAACACACTCCTGTTGGCGTTGCCATTACAAATGCCATTCAACAATAAGAAAAAGTGTCAGACACATAATCACACATATGATGTTTGCTTTATCATAGATGCCCTGTAACACATGTCATGCCACAGTAAGAAATGGATTTACTGGCTGTACAAAAAAGCCAGCCTTGCCACGTAACAACACTTAACAACCTTAGTTTATCTTAAAGCCCAGTAACAAATATGGTACACTAAAATGCCAGTTTAGATATGTAATAACACTTATCATGCTTCTTTTATCATAGATGTCCAGAATAAAATATCTGCCCCCTCTGCCCAAATCCGCATCCCGAACCAGGACAAACCCAAAACAAGCACACGCACATTCACTCACTCATTCTCTCACTCTTTCAAGCACACATTCACGTTGCATTCAATTGCTCGTTCACACAGCATGTGCACAGTATTCACTCACTCATTCACACATACACCCATATTAATAATAATAATTTGTCATGTATATAGCGCTTTTATCCAAAGTGCTTTACCTACAACATTTTTATATAAAATGATGTTTACCCAATCGAAATTGGTACTTATTTTATCCATCCTGGATGGATGAAAGGCTGAATCAACATTGCAGTGATTTAAACCTGCGCCCTGCAGACCACACACAGATCACAGCAGCAAGCACTTAACCCACTGAGCTATCTTAACGGTTATTACATGCACTCGCTCATTCAATAGCGCACCAAACCACCCATACATCATACACTCGGTCATTCACACACGCATACATACTTAACCACATATACATAGAAAATTTTAGACCTAGGTTCAATCCCAGTTCAGATGCTGCTCTTGTCGCAAAGCTGCATCCGTAACAAGGGCCCTCCAGTTCCTGCACACAAAAACAGGAACCAGGAAGCACAGGGCACTTTCTGGTTCCTGCACATGCGCACAGGAGTTGGAGCAACTCTTTGTCAGGTACATGAGCAGCACATTCAGACATGCAGTTCCCCAGCCTGCTTCTCCAATGGCCCATGCAAGGTTGGGGAAACAAAACACCCCCAGCCTTGCATGGTCCACTGGACATGCATGCTGTGTAACATAAATTACCAAAGACAAACCATGTTTCCCTTTGACAGTTTACATGCTGCTCCTCCATAATGGGCGAGGTTAGTGATGTGTCAGCACCACTTGCTTGTTATCGATGAGCCTCCCGTAAAACCTTCCATTCGGGGGGGGGGGGTTTGTAATATGGGATTTCCTCATTTCAAAATTAGGACTGCAAGTCCTAGAATGCAAAGTTAAAAGCAGGACTGGACTAACGTCTCTTGAATGGGAGGTATAATGTTGGCATGTATAGGCACATACATTAGTATCTATTTAAACATATGGCCCTTTTACAGATTGCAGAGGTCCATTGTCTCTTAGCTTGGGGGAGAATTCTAAAATGAGCAAAGCTATTGGGAGGAAAACTCAAATTCATAACTTCTGTCAACTCACCCAGTCACCAGTGCAATGCACGAGTGGTTCAACATTTCACATATTGGGAGAGGGCTACATAGAAGATATCAAGTCAACCTACTATACTACAAGGGATTGCGGGGTGGGATCACATATTAAACTCTAAATGATAATCTAAAATGCCCCACATACAGACCTACAAAAGCACACACACAAATATTCCTCTTGCAATCAATAAGCAAACTTGAGGGGATGGGTATCTGCTGTAAGAAACACTGTTTTAAAGGCTTGTAGAGAGAAGTAACTGGCAGTCGAGGCACAGGCACACAGCATACTCCTCAAATGCTAAGGTGAATAGTAATGGTTGGAAGGATTGAAACAATCAGAAAAAAAATAATAGTATCAGAGACAATAGGGTTATTATCGAAGGGCTACCCCGAGACCTACATTGTAAACAGACATATAGAAAACCATATCCATTCACTCAACAAAAGGGGCCATTTTAGTAAAAAAAGTACACATTAATTTTATCAAGATAAAAACTTCCTAGACCAATATAAAGTGATTGAGACTTCAAATATTAAATACATTGTACATACACATACATAACTAATTCTAGCTTCTCTCATTCCACCATACACATGTAAACATTATAAACACATGTCATTAGCAATTATCTATTGCTCTGAAATAATTTGTATCTCAAGCCAACAATTTGCTCTTTGAATTGTATGTTTTTTACATTGACAGCGTCATTTTTGTCATCGATCACACATTGACAATAATCACTTCATTACACCACATACCCAACATGTTTCGTTCCTTCGATACAAACATTCTTTGGAGCTTTTTCAGGGGACATGAACTAATGGGTCAGCAAACATTATTATGTTCAATATTTTGGGCAAAACCCCTTGGACTATGTAAGGAGGCATGCTGTGACTTATTGCCGCCATTTCGGGTAATCTGTCAGCCAGTGAAGCTGGGCCATGAAGGGGCAGTAGCCAACATAAGGAATCACATGGATCTGCACCATCCTTCCGTACTGTAGGTCGCTCTCCATGGTGGGGGGCATAATGGTTGAGGGGCTATTCTAACAGGGAGAAGCCCCACCTGCCAGAGTGTCAGTAGTCTGTGAGATAGCTGGAGAATTTTAGTGCGAGGAAACACTCTGTGAACTAGCTTCAGAACAAGCATGCCAAAGCTAATAGTTGTGAAGTATGCAGCTTTCCATTGCATTTTACATTGACATACATGCATTTTGTTGACCCTTTAAAGAATGATCCCAGCTCAAAGACTTCAGTGTTGGTTATTACATCACTATTATTAAATGATCTGTCAGACTCTTCTTGCTGATAAATGACTTTTAACATTCTAAATTTGCAGCCGAGGCACAAATATTGGATTTGAAACAGCTTGTTATAAGCCCAATACAGTGCTCTTGAGCCCACGTGGCATCCTCAATGTTACGACACACCATTAAATCCCAATTACCCAGATGGTAAACAATGTACAAGAGAAAAGCATAACCCCAAAAAACGTGTTTACCTTTGTACCAAAACGTAGTACTGTACCATTTTGAAACAGACATACATGATACATGAGGCCATGTGTAGGAATTAATGTACTGCTTGATAACTATTTTAGCCCAAGAAGATAATATTATGCTAACCCATGGGCCGGCACTAGTTGATCAGTCATGCCCATGCAAAGAGGGTATCAACATTCAGGTAAACATCGAAAGTTAAACTGATGTATAGAAGATCAGATAGTGCCGGGTATATATGATTGATTGATTGATATTTTATTTCTATCGCGCTCGTACACAAGTGTTTCAGAGCGCGATAAGGCAAGGGAGGGGAACAGAGGAGAACAAAACAGCGATCTTACTAGGCCCAGTGACATTGAGAACGCGCAAGTGCATGGGAGAGGGGGGAGGGGAAAAGTGCATGGAAAGGGGAGAGGTGGAAAGTGCGAAGCAGGAGTAACAGATAAATAACAATAAATAAATAATAAAGGCAACAAACAGTGGTAATGCAGCCAGCAATTTGCAAGTGCTAGGTTTAAGGCAGCAGACAGGGTAGGTCCGATAAGTGCAGGAAGAAAAAGAGGGGGGCTGTATGGGTACAGATACAGACCCCAGTGCAAGGGGTGGCCCGGAGGCAGTGCGGGAGGGTGACAGGATGAGCAGGTACCTGGGCCCAAAAGACAGAGGGTGGCCAGGTGCACAGTGCCAAGAGAGAACAGATCAGCAGGGGAGAGGGGGAGCGAAGGCAGAAGAAAAGAGGAAGGTCTTGAGGTGCTTCCGGAACCGGAGATGGTTCTCCTCAAGTTTTAGAGTGGCAGGGAGGCTGTTCCAGAGGGATGCCCCAGCCGAAGACAGAGATCTACCCCCACATTAACTTTTTTTGGCAGAGAAACATTTACCTTTGGGGCATCTGAAGTAGGTACTCTACTCAATACTTGCCGTCAAGTTTCACACATAAGAAAAGAGCTTATGTCCCATGCATATCTCAAACTCCCTAATTTAATGAGGTTCCCAGTTGCAACATTCAAAAATACCACACAGAGTCCAATGCGCAGGCTACAGGGATGTTGTTTCACAACAGCAGAGCAATACTTTCACAAATTGAATCCCATTTTACCTTTTCATCATCAAGTCTCCATAGGATAGAGTCTCAAGAGGATAGCTCAGGGGCAACGTGCTCGCCTTCGAAGCAAGACGACGCAGAACAACACATGTTCTATCCAAGGGTCTGTGCTTAGAAACCCCTGGATATTAAGTGTGTTATAAATAACCTATCATATCATATCATAAAACTCTAGTCAGACTTCAATTCTTTCATAGACTTCTCTTGCAATATTTCTATCCCTGCTGGCACCACACTCCCCAGTGAAATGAAGGGAAAGAGAGAGAAAGAGGCATAAGAGATGCTTCATCATGATAATGGGGCAGATCAGACACAGTCTAAATGCAGACCTGAAAGGGCACTTTTCTGTAGGCACAGGTATACATGAGTGTGTGATTGATCCCACCTTACCTACCCTGTAAGAGTATGAGTAAGAGGAGTTTCTGGTTGGCCAGAACCTGGATATGCCCAGAGTCGCAGGCCAGAAACCTCACCCAGTCGGCTTTACATTTTGTAGCGTTGATCAAATTCTATCATTAACTATTGAAGAGGTGCTGTGCAATGCAAGAAACAGCAAGAAAAATGATCTATCAAGAAATTAATGTCAGGACAAAAGTGGATAATGAAATATTAAACATATATGAACAAAATAACAATAAATGTAAACCGGAGAATTGTGAAATAAAACTGTCTCTGCATTAAGAATTTTAAAAAGTCACTCATAATTAAGGGTTTTTTCTAGAGGCTACTTAAGTTCATATTAGTAGCCGACGAGGGGTATGTGGCGGCCTCCCAGCCAATGAAGAGGCTCAGAATGGGGACTTTACGACACAGTAAATCCCCCTTTCCGAGCCTTCTTGGAGCGGGAGGCCACCATCTTCTGTAACCGGGAATCGGGTAAGTGTGCTCCGCCACGTCCCCTTCCCTATGCCCCAACACCCTTTTCCACATCTCCCCAGTCGCCAACCCCGCCCCACTTACCTGTTGCTGCCTTAGCCCTCTCTGGCACCAGGAACACTAGTGTTCCTGGAGGATACCCGTCATGTCAATGGCCGCCATTGAAAGGGAGGAGGGAGAACTTGTAGTTCCCTTCTACTGATCCATGGCGGCGATCTTGATTAGTAGTTTTTTTTCAAGTTGAGAAACGACAAACATAACATTTCTCAACTTGGAAAAAACACTATTAGTAGTACCCGGTACAACGTGCCGGCATGCTAATAGCAATATAAACCTTTCAGTGGGGTATTACCGGTTAGGTAATTCCCCAGGGCTAATGTTAAAGCCCTTGTTTTTCTTGGGCGTCTAACTTATGTCCTGGGGCATTGCTTGACCTGTAATGCCCCTCCTCCCCCGGTTCGGGTTATATTCCTTAAGTAGTGGAAACATTGTCAAGAAAAAATCTATGATTTGTTATGGATCCTTTTAACTAGACTATCATCAAGGGCTTGCTGGGCACCTGAGCAGTGTGCCCTGGTACCTAAACACACAGAAGAAGTTAACTTTTTTAGAAGTATTCTGTTGCTCAGGTCACTTGGCTATGGATCCCTGGTGGTGACAGATGGGAGATCAGTGTATCGGGCTGATGTGACAGCCTTTCTTGGTGAATAGGTCTACATGTGAAGTAAAATCTCAAAGTGGGAAAAAGTGCTGCCAGATGCTGATGCTGAAGCAGGGGTTGATGTGATTGCATTCTTATGGCTATCAGGTTCATGAGTCTCTTTGTAAAAGTTCTTTTGAAGCAGGGACCTGAAAGGCCAGAATTTGGACACAGATGGGTATGAAGGCAGTTTTGATTTGCATCAACATTGGCACAGAGTGATGAATGCAGGGGCTGCCATTTTATATCACAGTTTGTGGTAATGGAGATGAAAGTTGCACCATTACTGGCAATGCCCTCAATGGCCACACCTGTTCCTAACCCTCCTGTTCCCAATCAAAAACGAAAGTATAAGATGAGAAGGGTTCAGTGAGTTGTTAGTAAAACACTAAGAAACATGTAGTTACAAGTGAGAGTAGAATAGGTCCTCTACCACCAGGGTCGGACTGGGACAAGAAATAGGCTCGGACACCCAATGAAAAGTGGCCCACTCCTCGCTTAAAAAAAGTGGCCCTCAAACCATCATCCGTGAATCGTGTCAATTCACGACTTTCCAGAAAATGCTATCCCAAAAACTCACAATTGGATAAATTGTCCTTTGCAATAGGGTGGCCAAATTTTCAAAACGGCTTTGCAGGACACTTTATGCGCGGAGGCTCAAACAGGGTTTGTAGCATGCAAGATTTTATACAGCGCCATTTGTTCGCAAAAACATATCGATACTTTTGTTTACATATGACTGTTGTGATGTTTAAATGTCCTGTGCTCTCTGGGTGCAGAGCCATCCACCATTGACTGATGACTGTACACCTAGTGCATATTATTTTATAGGCTTAGCCATTCTTATATGTCACATGTATTTTAGGCCTGGCTTTTTCAGGTCTGTTTTTGGTCTTGTTTTACAATGTGTCAATGGCACTCTGGCATCTCAAAGGTGCTGAAAGGTTTAGACTCAAGCGACCGAAGTGCAGACATGTGAGGCCAAAAACAGAGTTGTATTTTCTTTGGTGCTGCCGACCATGTTTTTAATTGCAGAGCACCGGCAAAAGGCTCTCTTCAGTTTTATAAGGCTGTGTTTAGGTGTTTGGTAACAGGAGGATGTGGTATGGCGGAATGAGCAGCATGCTCACAGCGATCCGGTCCTGGAGCGGGCCGGCTGAACAATATCAATAAAGTGCCAGGCGCAGCCACAAAGAGGTGCAGCAGAGGCAATGTTTGCATGTTGGATATTTAATCTAATGACCTGCCTCCTCAGCCTTCCATGATTAACTTAAATTAACATGCTTTCAAACTGTTCATACAGTGGTATCTTAGACATGCTTCTGACATGTAGTTGAGCAAAAAAAAAAATGAAATTCTGTTTATTGGCAATAAACCGGGACACCCACATGTGTAGTGAATGGTCCAAGATGGAAGAAATTATTAGAAAAAGCTTAGAGAGAGACAGGCGTGCGGGGGAAGAGGGGGTAAAGAACACAAATGGGAGAATCTCAGGAAACAAGAGTTTCTATCCTGTTTTTACTGAAACCATGCCATTGTTTTGCAGTCTTATCAATGGTCATCAAAAATGCCTTTGTGCAAGTGTATTATGCAATAATGCCACATGATGAGGGCATTACGAGGTAGTAATGGCACTCAGCCCAAGTTAAAGACCAGAACTGTTAATGGGGCTCTGATTGTGTGTGTGTCAAAAATGTGCATCAAAAGCTGCTTTTATCCTAGTCAACACACTGGGCCTCATTAGGAGGCTGGCAGCCGCGGAATGGTAAGGGACGGCATCGTTCATTCCGGGCCGCCACATTACGAGGCCTGCAGCGGGTCCCGCTCTGGTCGCCTGCCAGACCAGTCGTGCAGAGCGGGACCCGCTAGCAGTACAGGATGCTAACAACGGGCCCGTCATTAAAGGGCCGTTGTTAGCATCCTCCCCATTCCCATTGAGCCGTATGGGGGCTCAAATGGGAATGCTGGCATACTGGGCCCTGGTCCCGTGAAAGGGAATTACCGGGCCCGCTAAATTCCCTATTTTTGGGACGCGGACCCGGTACCCGGTTTGGGGGTAGCCATTCGGGTAAGAATGGCATGGCTACCTCCAAACTCCTAATGAGGCCCACTGTGTTCTAATCAATGTTAGATGGATGCTTCATCAAGAGCCTCTTCAAGCCCATAGAGATCCCCTTCTGCTGCCAGTTTCAGTCAACGTACACATCGGGCAAAACTCCCTTACTGCCCTGCCATATCCCCTCAATCCCACATCAGAATCTGCATAACGCAATACTACACGCCTCGTTTCGCTTGTTTGCGAAAAATTATGCCCTTTTAAGCACGCTCCCCAATATTCATACCACAGCAAAGTCAAAAAGATCACAGAGAGTTTGCGAGCCTGCTCTGTGCCAAACACAGGCAAATGAGCTGTGCCAAACACAGGCAAATGAGCTGTCTTTTTTTCTAGTGAAATTCGTGGACTCTTAAAAGGGCAGTGTTCGCATCTGACAGAAATAATACTACACAAAGTTAGGGGTGTACCATATGCAATCTTTGCCTCATCTCGCCCCCTCCCACAACCTGCAGGTCACACCCCTCCCCAAAAACCTGGCACCCACTTCACTTTACCCAATATGGCGGCCATTCGTAGGAGTCGGGCTGCAACCTGTGTCCCCCACGCTCTGCTTCTGACCGCCGTCTGTCTCCCATCCCGGGAGGGGTCCCATCAAAGCCCAAGTGTGGCCGGTGGCACCCCATCTCCCTGTCCCACTTTCTCCTTATGTGGAACAGCGTGAGCTCTGAGCAAAGGAGGGGGTCCACTGCCATGCCCAAGTCTGAAACTGATTGTGTTTCCCTGACACAACCCGTGTTCTCCACCAGGCATGTTGGCACGCCTCTGCCAGACACCGCTGTCCTCAATTCACATCCATGGCAAGTAGGGGGGTGGAGCCAGAAGAGCGCTCATGGCGGCAATGAGCTGCTCCGCCCTCCTACTCTATGCCATTGCGGGAGCTTTTTTATTTTATTTTTTTCCTTCTCTCCCAATCGGGCCCCCAGACGTGTGCAGAAAACCACCCACCTGCATTCAAATGATTTCAGCCCGATGGGCCAATCCAACCGTGTCTATCACGTGATCCCAACAATGTCCATTCTTTCCAGGTCAAATTAGATAGTACACATGCCACTCCCTTAGCACATCCAGACACAAAGACGACACCAATGCCACAAACAAGAATGGCAGATAAGAACTCAGTCTTGGGAACGTAAAGGGAGTAACTTCTTTAAACTGGATTATAGCGCTTCGCCCTTCTCTCCCTGCCCATCACATAACTTGGCACCATACAAGGTGTTCGAGGTTGGATGAGCGAACAGCCGACCAATCAAATTATGTTCCTCTTATTGACTTGTGTAGTAGAATGCCAACCAATATTGTGATAGATTGACCGATATCATTTTTGGGATGAGGTAATCTAGAAGGGGTTATTAGTTGTAAAAGAACCAATAGCAAGTGGTTCCTTTATAGATAACTATATGTTCTATACTCTACCAACAAATCAAAACTGAGAATAGATGTTTTTGTAATTGTACTAACCATGACGTCAAAGATGACGATTATTTCATTTAAAACTTGTTCCTAATGCCATTTTGAGATTGTCTTTTGTACTCTCTCCAAGTGGCTGTATGTATTGAAATAAAGCTGAGTTTTGTTGTGCACTTGGAGTTACTCCGTCATTGAGTAGTTTTCTTTTATTGGTACGTTTGGGCCTATCTTAACAAGTTACTATTAAAATGTGAACAGGTTTCAGGCAGTGCTTGACAAATGTGCAACATCTTCTAATTGTCTCCATGGATATTGACACAGTAGCTCCTGGACAATGCAACAGAACTGAAAATTCCTGAAGAGTCCTTCTCCTGTTACTAAATTGGCTAGTTCATTTTGGTGTACCTATCTTTTTCTAGCCCAATGTTCAGAGGAGCTTCATGTAGCATTCCTCATGACTCTCATTGGAGGCTTTCTACTTGGCCTTTGAAATATTCCCACTGTCTTTCAACCAGAGGGGGCTATAGCACCATAGCTTCAAGGGACTACTTCTAGGGATAAACCTTCAAACGTGACAGTTCACTCGCGTGTTTGCGCAATAATGCACACAATGCTTTGTAAAGGTTTGGCATTAGAGCCTGAGAAAGGTGTTATAGGTAGGGCCTTTTGACAGATGATACCTCGGTCATGATCTCGAGTGCTCTCTCTCTGATTTCAGAGTGAAGCAAGGCAGTTTGATAGTTAACAAAGCTGTACAGATACTTGCTTTTCTGCAAGCAACACCCAAATGCATGATATACCAGAGCTGCTCACTGACTACAAATGTAAAACATTGAAAAGGAGTCCTATTTGCTATTTAGTTGTCCCCCTTCACTCTTCCCACAACAAGTGGAACATCTTAATAACTATCACAAATTTTATTAGTCATCAAACAACACATTTTAATGATCATAGTACATAAAACACATACAAAATGCTAAAACAACACAAGTAGAATCACCATGAGTGAGTCGTAGTACAGTAGTATCAGCTTGTTACTTATTGGTATGGGTTTTTCTAGACATACCAATAAGTAACAAGCTGAAATTAGTGAGGCAGTGGAATCAAAGTGTTAGTTGTTAAACATTTTTGATCCTTTAAGAATTACTGTAACACGACTCACTCATGGTGATTCTACTTGTGTTGTTTTAGCATTGTGTATGTGTTTTATGTACTATGATCATTTTTATGATTGTTTTATGAAATTTGGTGTTTGATGACTAATAGAATTTGTGATAATTGTTAAGATGTTCCACTTGATGTGGGAAGAGTGAAGGGGGACACCTAAATAGCAAATAGGACTTCTTATTTTGTATATAGAGAAAATATATATGTTCACAGAGCAAGGAGTCTGTCTATCCCTAGCTGTGTTTCAGAACCGTTTTTGAGAACAGAGAAACATTGAAAAAGCACATTTAATTTTTAGATACATTTTTATTTATTAAAATATCTTATACAATGCAGATCTGTTTTTTTATCACAAAGATGCACTATTGTGTCACTAGGTGGGTTTGTTATTTGTATGCAGTTTGCTATGTGATGATTTAATTAAACTTCCAGTAAGATCATGTTTGTTTCACAAGGTTCTCTTTCGAAGTGCTGCATTTTATCTTGGAACAACACACTTGTATTAACTGCAGATTAGCTGAGGTTGCCGATAGAGATTGACAACTCACTCATTATACTGTGTCCAATGTTTCGATATATGACAACCATCAAGTGTCTACATTGATACTTTGTGATTTATTTTCAAAACAAATGTCTATAGTTAATAACTCTTAACCTTTTATGTTCACGTATTGCTACTGTCAGATTCCGTATTAACAATCTGAATTTCAAACTCGTCAGTCCCACTTCCCTCCTCTGACTCCTCACCTGATGAGCTTGAGTCTGTAGAGTATTGCTGAGCCTCACGATAATGGTAGCCGGCAGAGGCGGAATCCCAACCGCGGTGGGAAGCCACAGCGGTCGCTAGTGAACAGCGGCCTCTGCGGCCCCGTCACCGCAGGTGGGTGAAAGTAGGGGAAAAAGCCAAAAGCGTACAAAAAACCCCTCTTGATGGTCCAAGTAGTAGGCAGCGGAGGTGAAGTCGTAATCCAGGAAGCGCCGGGAGCTTGTGGTCCAATGAAGGAGGATCGCGGAAAGCAGCGGAGTCCGGAAGGGACCCAGAGAGCCCTAGCCGGGAACAGGCAGAGAGGAAATGAGCGGGAAGGGGAAAAATGGAGGAAGTGTGGAGGCAGGGAAAATGTAAAACGACAGGGGTCGTAATGAGCAGGGAGATCAGTAAGAAAACACAACACAGCGTACAGCAACCAAGAGCGAGAAAAAAGACAGTTGCAACGCGCCATTTGCCAGGAAGACGCGGAGTAAGTCTTCCGGCAATGGCTACGTCACAACGTAGAGAAACGTGCAAAGACTAGACCGTTACCAGAGAAAGAGAAAAAGCCTGTGAATTCTCTAATGTCCACTCCATCGGAACCGCCGCCACAATCTCCATGCGGGGGATCGCATGACAGTATGTCCCCGTCTGAAAGAGACTCCCCTGGTTTTCCCGGGTGAGAGGTGTGAAATCTGCGGAGTCTAGGAGCATGCACATGAGCCACCGGTTCACATGAGTCTTCCGACCTAGGGTAACCTTTCCATCCAATTAAATATTCTAGCCGCCCTCTATGGTATCTAGAGTCAAAGATGTTGGAAACCTCATATTCTCCGTCTTCAGAAGTGGCTTCTGAGATATCCTGCAAATGGGCGTGGTTCGATATGGAGAGTCCATGAGATGAAATAAATGGTTTGAGTAGTGAAGAGTGAAACACTGGGTGGATACGTCTAAGATTATGTGGGAGTTGAAGCTTGTAGGAGACAGGGTTAATTTTGGCAAGAATAGTAAATGGTCCCAGATATCTGGGAGAAAGCTTAGAGGGGTGTGCCCAATGAGGGAGGTATTTGGTGGATAACCATACTCTTTGTCTGGCCTTCCAATCTGGGCCCTGCTGGCGATGAGCATCCGCTTGTTTTTTATTAGCTCTAGCTGTATCCTGCAGACTGGAACAAGCTGTGCTATGAGCTTCTTGAATGGCAGAAAGAATGGTTTCTATGGCTGGAAGATGTGACTGAATGGGAGTTACTGGAAGTATGCTTCGTGGGTGTAAACCATAATTGCAATAGAATGGAGACATCTTAATGGCAGAGTGTTTGGCATTATTATAAGCGAATTCTGCAGTGGGTATAAGCTCTACCCAGTTGTCTTGTTGTTGGTTACAGAAACATCTTAGGTATTGTTCTAGGGTGGCATTTGTCCTCTCAGTCTGGCCATTTGTCTGAGGATGAAACCCAGACGAGAGAGCTCTTTCAATACCCAAGTGTTGGCATATGGCCTTCCAGAATTTTGAGACGTACTGGAGCCCCCTGTCTGACACAATCTTGTCAGGCAGCCCATGCAAGCGAAAAACATCTCGCAGAAATACCTGGGCCATCCCCTCTGCGGAAGGGATCTTGGATAGTGGAGAAAAATGTGCCATCTTGGAGAAAGTATCAACTGTCACCAGGATACAGGTGCATGCTTCAGACGGAGGGAGATCAACTATAAAATCCGTAGTGACAACACTCCAGGGTCGCACCGGTGCTGTGGATTGTTCCAGACGTCCTATGGGTTTGCCGGTATGATATTTGGCTTGAGCACAAATAGGACACTTCTGAACGTACCCTGTTACATCCTTACCCATTTGAGACCAAAAACAGGACCGTTGAACGAGGTCTAACGTTCCTGACACTCCTCTGTGTCCAGCCGTACGAGTATCATGACAAAGAGTGATGATCTTCTTTCAGAGGTCGTTGGAAGGCAGGTAGAGTTGCTGTCCGTGAAACCAGAATCCATCCTTTAACTGGAAACCCTTGGGAATAACTGTTTGTTCCATAGCGGTAGCTTGTCGGACTTGTTGTAGGAAAGTGTTAATCGTGGCTATATGGACATGATCGGGGAACATACGTTCAGAATGTGAAAATGGGGACGTGTCTTCCTCCCTTCTAGACAAAGCATCCGCCAGAATGTTCTGACTACCCGGTACATAGGTAATGTGGAAGTCAAACTGAGCAAAGTAATGTGCCCACCGAGCTTGTCTGGAATTTACACACTCCATTGATTCTAGGACCTTTAGGTTTTTGTGGTCCGTGCGAATAGTAAAAGGGTGACTACCTCCTTGGAGAAGATGTCTCCAGACCTCACAAGCTTGTTTCATTGCCAATAGTTCCTTTTCTAAAACCGAGTAGTTTCTCTGGCTTGTCGTTAAGGTTTTAGAAAGATAGGCTATGGGATGTTCTACGCCTTCGAAAGTTTGAAGAAGAACTGCTCCAATTGCTGCTGCCGAGGCGTCTGTTTCGATAATGAAAGGTTGTGATTGGAGAGGATGACGAAGAATGGGAGCCGAACAGAAGAGAGTCTTGAGAAATATGAAACTGTCTTCTGCCGTAGCCGACCATAGAAATGGAGATGAGCTCTTCTTTAGGAGTGAAGTAAGGGGAAGTACCACTTCAGAGAAGTTCTGAATAAAGCGACGGTAGTAATTTGCCAATCCTAAGAATCTTTGGACTTCTTTCACCGAGTTTGGTGATGGCCATTTCAGGATTGCGGTTACTTTCCGGTCATCCATAGCTACCCCTTCACTGGAGAGGATATATCCTAAATAGGGTATGGTGTTCAGTCCAAAAACGCATTTTTCCAGCTTAGCCTTTAGATGATGTTCTTGCAAACGGCTCAACACATCAGAGACATGGGTAATGTGTTGATCAAGATCTTTGGAGAAGATAAGGATATCATCCAAATATATTACCACTGATACAAACATCATGTCCGAGAATAAGCGGTCCATGAACCTTTGGAAGATGGCTGGTGCGTTGACTAATCCAAAGGGCATGACCCGGTATTCATACAAACCGAATGGAGTGCGAAATGCGGTCTTCCACTCATCTCCCTCACAAACTCTGAGGAAATGATACGCACTTCGCAAATCCAGTTTGGTAAAGATTTTGGCTCTTTGCACTACCTCCAAAATGTCAGAAATAAGAGGCATTGGATACCTGTCTCGTATGGTGACCTTGTTGAGACCACGAAAGTCTATACAAGGTCTTAAATCAGTAGAATCTCTTTTGGGAATGAAAAACAATGGTGCCCCTGAGGGGGATTTAGAGGGTTGGATGAGACCATTCTGTGGATGATTGTCCAAATAAACTTGAAGTGCTTTCTTTTCAGTGTTGGAGAGAGAGAGCATGCGCCCAAATGGTACCAGGGCTCCGGGGACCAGGTCAATGGCGCAGTCTTCTGGTCGATGAGGTGGAAGTTCCAATGTGGGTTGTTCTTGAAACACCTGCTGATAACGATGATATTCTGTTGGTAGGGCATGAATCCCAACGGACATTGATGCGGTTGAGTTGGTGGTTTGTATATTCACTGTACCCGTAGGTAAACCACAATGCTTTTGGCAATACTCTGACTCAAAAGCAAGATGGTTGTTGGTCCAATCTATTCTGGGGTTGTGACGGCGAAGCCAGGTTATTCCCAGAATAATTGGAAAATGGGCGGCCCGGATAATGTCAAAGGTAATTGTCTCTGTATGTTGAAAGATCTGGAGGTGTAATGCCCCAGTAGCGTGTGTAATGAGCCCCGAAGATAAAGGAGTACCATCAACCCCTTCCACCTTCTGATTTTCAGACTTCTCCAGGCGTGTGATCCCTTTATCGGTGGCCCAATGGACATCCATAAAATTGCCAGCTGCAGTGCAATCGAGTAGAGCCAAAATTTCCTCCCATCTCCCTTGAATGAGCAGTTTAACGCCTATCACCATGAGACGAGAATCTTCAGCCTTGTCTTGGGTAGGTGAGGCTATTGCAAGTGAAACGTAGGGACGAGTGGTTGTTTGAAAACCTCGGAAGTTGGTCCCTCTCAACTCCGAGGATGTTCGTTTCCGACTTGCGTTCTGCTAATTCTTCACAGTTTGTAATCAAGTGTTTGTCGGATGCGCATTATGCACATAGTCCTCTCTCTCGACGGCGACGTCTTTCTTCGCTGGTGAGAGGTCCTCGGGTGATTCCTCTTTGGGGTGATTAGAGGAGGAGGGAAGGACATTGGGTTGGATACCCTCGAAAAATGGTCGATATTTGTATTTTCGTCTTTCATTCTTTCTTTCCGACAAACGGTATTCAATCTGGAGAACCGCGGAGAACAATTCTGAGAGGGTTGGGGGCCTTGACATACGAGCAAGCTCATCTTTGATTTCTTCTTTCAGACCCCTTCTGAAAATTGCGTATTAAGTCTTCTCTGGCCAGTCGGCCAAGGCAGCCAACGTCTTGAAATGAGATATGTAAGTCAAAACATCCATAGAACCCTGGTGTGCATCAAGAATCTCCTCACAAGCTGTAAATGAGATTTCCGGATGTTCAAAGGTCTGTTTGATAAGGGTGCAGAAATCTTCATAATCCTGAAGAGCGGGTGCATCACTTATGGCTAGTGGAGTAACCCACGACAAAGCGTTACCCACCATGTTTGACACCATAAACCCTACTCTAGCCTTGCTTGTGGCAAAGAGAACGGGTCTGTATGTGAAATACAGTTTACAGGAATCGAGGAATTCACTGAACTTCCTTGAGGACCCGTCAAACTTGCCAGATGATAAAGGCATCATGGGCAGTTCGGGTATCTGTGGATTTTCTCTAGTGGTCATCAATTGTTTGAGCACTACGTTCTCAGCCTTTAGATTCTGAAATTCTTGAGAGACAAGTTGTAGGGCTTGATCCTCTGTTTTCAACATTTGGACGTCTTGAGAAAGCTTTTGTATGGCCCCAACTAGTTCCTGGATCTGTTCGGGAGTAGCCATTGGGCGTTGCAAGCTGTCAGATTCCGTATTAACAATCTGAATTTCAAACTCGTCAGTCCCACTTCCCTCCTCTGACTCCTCACCTGATGAGCTTGAGTTTGTAGAGTATTGCTGAGCCTCATGATAATGGTAGCCGGCGGAGGCGGTATCCCAACCGCGGTGGGAAGGCACAGCGGTCGCTAGTGAACAGCGGCCTCTGCGGCCCTGTCACCGCAGGCGGGTGAAAGTAGGGGAAAAAGCCAAAGGCGTACTAAAAACCCCTCTTGATGGTCCAAGTAGTAGGCAGCAGAGGTGAAGTCGTAATCCAGGAAGCGCCGGGAGCTTGTGGTCCAATGAAGGAGGATCGCGGAAAGCAGCGGAGTCCGGAAGGGACCCAGAGAGCCGTAGCCGGGAACAAGCGGAGAGGAAATGAGTGAGAAGGGGAAAAATGGAGGAAGTGTGGAGGCAGGGAAAATGGGAAACGACAGGGGTTGTAAAGAGCAGGGAGATCAGTAAGAAAACACAACACAGCGTACAGCAACCAAGAGCGAGAAAACACGCAGTTGCAACGTGCCCTTTGCCAGGAAGACACGGAGTAAGTCTTCCGGCAATGGCTAGGTCACAACGTAGAGAAACGTGCAAAGACTAGACCGTTACCAGAGAAAGAGAAAAAGCCCGTGTATTCTCTAATGTCCACTCCATCGGAACCGCTGCCACAATCTCCATGCGGGGGATCGCATGACAGCTACTGTGCAATGTTTAAATCTTACCCTAAATTTTCATCTGGTGAGCCTGCAATGAGGAGCAAGTTTAAACCTGAAACAGTGTGATTCAGTAATCAGTAAACATGGAAATTGAGGAATTATTAACTGCAAAAGATATTTCTTTTGACAATAAACCATCATAGGCCTCATTTGGAGTTTGGCAATACTGCCAAACTCAAGTGATATTATTATTATTATTATTATTATTATTATTATTATTATTATTATTATTATTATTATTATTATTATACTTTGAACCTAGCTCAGGAGCAATGGAACACTGTACAGGTCATCAAAATATTTGAAGTGAAACTTTAACAAGCCATCAAGTAAAGATCCGTCAAAATGACCACAGTACAATATAAGGGTAGGTGAGTGCAAAAGATAGTTGGAATCAAGGTCACATCAAGGTTTTGTTGGAAGAGACAGGTCTTCAGTTCTTTACTAAACTGAAGGAGACTTACAGCAGTAGGGATAGAAATGGGGAGGAAATTCCAGAAGACCAGAGAGGAGCTCGAGAAAGACTGTTTCCTAATGTACTACTTGCGAGCCAGCCTAGTTTCTATCCTGGAGATAGTCTTTCTGAGAGAAGACTTTGTGCTATCCAATGTTTTTAGTCTGGCTGTCTCGTAGAGTGGCATACCAGTGATGGTACCCTTATTGGTGGGGCAAAATAGTTGTGCACCTTGTGGAATCAGAAAAATACAATATTAAGGCTGTTACACCAAGCAAAGGAAAATACACCGACATGGGCTTGTAAAGATTCCCAGAATCTTTATTACAAAACTGAACAGTATTGTACAAAGTACACAAATAGCTATTTGGCTGTCAATACATCACAGAGACCACCAGCAGGGTTCAATGTGACCAGTGAGCAGAATTTCCTAGCTGGACATCAGCTTATTTATACAGTTTGTTATAATGATGTCCAGCCTCTTACAAGTTAATTATACACTGGGCTAGGATCGCGCCAGGTTCGTTTCCTAATTTACATATCTCGTGCATGCATTTTACTTTTAAATACATTTACTAACAGACATTATTATTCTCTAATTTAACGTTACACTCTTTACATATTGCTTTAATGCAAATCAAACAAATGTTTTGCATGTCGTATTTGGATAGCATTATTGTTCTTGTATACTTGTAGGTTAACATTGCTAATTCAAGTAATCCCCTGGTCCCGAGGTCAACAAAGGACAAGGTCTACATGACCCTAACATGTAGCCTGAAGGCAGGTTGGACATTAACCCACCTAGAGAGGTTGAAGAGGTTAAGGCAAGAACAAGAGCAAATGAGACCGCCATTTTAGACTACAGAGTGACTTTGTACAATAAACTAAAATGGCGGTTCTAACCTAAAATGGAGGCTCGATTCACTTGAAGTCACAACCTTGTAATACGGATTTCCTCGCAAAGCGACTGGGCGTAGGCCAACATATACAATGAGGACGAAACAATATTATATCAGTTCTAACAACCTGATCCCAGATGGGAGAGGGAGCTAGTGTGATTGGCACAATGTGGGGGTGACATAAGGAAATACTGTTACTGCATTAAGTAAGTATGCAATAAAGGCAAGAGCACACATTATTTAGTATCATGTGGTCCCTTCAGTTATTCCCCATTTGAAGTCCCATTGCACTTAATGAGTATTGTTATATTACCACTGCATGGGGGAATTCGCCCATGCAGCAATAGTTTTGTGTGGATAGAATTTCCTCCACACAAAATCATTCAGCTTTGGAGAGTTTCAATTTTGAAACTCTGAATTTAGCTGTGTGATAAAAGTGGTGCAAAGTATCCGTGGGAACGTGGTGATTGTCATCTTTCAGAAAATTGTGTGTGGACTAATGAGGGAGCTGGCTCTCTTGATCGCCATGTCTACCTTGATTTCTGTTTGCAAATGGAATCTCCAGGACCACCAGTCATTTGAGGGTCTACTTGTATCACTGAGGATCCAATGACCCAGGCATAGCTGAGGTGAACGTTTGGTAATGGAAAAGCAGAGAAACCTTGGGGTTCAGGAGTTGGATCCCATACTTGGAGAGCAATTGTTAAGAAAGTGGGTAGAGTGACAAGTCCTAAATACAAGGTGGGAAAGAAGTGGTATATTGGTGCTGAGGCCCCGAGTGAAGTGGCTGAGAGGTTTATTAGAGTGAAAGGAAGCAAAACAAAGAATCAGCTTAAAGGTAAAACAAAGATATTTGAAATGGCGAGAGCAAGAATTGAGAAGCCGGTGGAGAACCCGAACAAGGGAAGACAGGGGAAAAAAGGGAGCCTCTAATATGAGGAGCTTGGAAATCTTCTGTGCAGTATAAAGATAAATAATAAAAAGACGCTGGAATCCGCAGACAGAAATTGCAACGCTATCAAAGAAAAGATAGTATCAATTACAACGAGAACGCGAGCACGGTGAGCATAAAACAAAGGTGACTGAGAAATGCGTAGGCCATTCGCAGCTAAAAAAGTGCCGGCAGGTGCCTGGTCATTGCTAACGACACTGCAGCGACGGACAAAGCCTGGTTTAATATAGTTGCAGGAGTGCAGAGTTACAGGGTACTGTGTGTCGTGTAAGAAACTGGCATGCCATATACGATTTCAGAATATTAAGACACTCCCCTGCTGCTTACCCACTATTTATAGGTGTTTCTGTATTCTGGGAGCATAGCTGCCAAGTGCCTCCATGTCCACTGTGGCATATGCTGCCAGTCCTGGTGTCTTAGCAAGCATCACCTTTCATTCTGATACATGCAGTTTGATGTTTTCATATTATAAGTCGGTATCTGAATGTTGCAACATGCAAAGTGCTGTTGACTAAAAGAGTAGGTTTGACATATGCCCGAGGTCTGCAACCTGTGGTTCTCTAGATGTTTTAGACTGATACTCCTATGATAATTCACCGTTGTCAAGGGTCGTGTGATGTCACTTCCACTACCCCTGGCATTTCGGTGAAATGACGTCCCTGCTAATGGGAGTTGTAGTCCAAACATCTGGGGAGCGAAAGGTTGCAGACCGTGACTATGCTATCACAATTGGCACGGGTCGACTTGTTCACACTTGCACGTATGGCAGCTGCAGCAGACGACCTTCATTAGAGATCCCTGTTGACCAAGTGGCCAATCATGGGAGTTTGCTAACCTCTACAGAGGGGCGCCCAAGCTCTGTACCTATGAATCAGTGACTGTATTGCTTTCTATAGCACCCGCTATGATGCCATGGCAGCTACCTTCTACTTTTTAGTGATTCCACGCAGGGCTATTTGTAGAGAGGCACCAGACTTGTGTCAGCACTTCTCTTTATGGCCCATCCCAAGCTGGCAGAGTGTCCATGGCATTCCTGTACTTTGCTGATTAGAGGGCAGACGCGGTTGGCAATGGTTGGGTGCATACAACACCGCCGCAGAATGTCCCACAGAACAGAAAAAGATGACCTAAGTGTCAACAAAATCTCTACAGCCATAGTAATAACATTGTGACAGTACACACACGGAAGCGGTTTGGACTATTTCTTCACATTATTTTGTGTGTTCTATTATTTGCGATCTCGTGAAATTGTTGTAAATTTGCCAATTGCCATGGTCATTATAACTCGCAGCTACAGAGATTGAAGGCCATCCCAATAATCAGCCACTACAGCTGCATGCTCCCACAAATGTAATAAAAAACAACAAAATAAACATAAAATGCCCACAGGATTACTGCAAATGGGTAGTTGCCAGAAGGAATTTTTGTCTGCATTTTGGAAATTCCCAGAACGGCTGTATGGAAATGTGCAGCTCTTCAGTGGAAAGCATGTTGATGCAGGTGCAGAGAGGACCGCAAGCGTAAGAGTGCGCCCAGGGGTGTGTAGTCCACACCCTATCATTGTCTGAAATATCCACATGCCTTAGAAAACTTACGCGAACAGGGAATGGAGGAAGAGGGAAGTGGGAGGTGGGCACCACCCTTGGAGTCCCTCGGAAGAAGGCACTCCTAACATCAGGGGTCTGATGAAGGCAGGCCCCTTTTTTTGAAGTTCCCACATACAAAGCATTCTCCTTTTTGTTAGCAATTCCACCAAGAAGCCTTGACAACTTCATCGCTGGCCTAGGCGGCGGCACCGTAAGCTGAGCTCCCCGCTGAGAGATGTTAAAAGAACTGTATTTTTGCTGTAATGCATCGAGGGAAATGCTCTTAAACCCAGCCTGCTTTGATTCAACAATAGGCCGCCGGAATGTCATCTCCAGACCATAGGCTTTATTTTTGTAATTTCATCATTCTTGGCAATCTTCCGCTGCCTTTGGCCCTGAGATGCTGGACATTTTCAGATCAGCGGTCACATTTCAAAGATATCAGCTCTTAAGAACGACTACTCAAAACACACAGCAGAGCTTGGCATTTAAGAGCTTTAAATCCTTCACTGCCATAAATGGAAGACAAATCCCAAACATGCAAAGCGCCATATTTGTCGACCATTTCAATATTCAGAAGTCATATTACATTGAACATTGGAAGGCAGCAAAGACACACATTTCAGTACTTGCCTTCATGGAGTTGCATTTGTAAGGTCTTTTTGTTTTCCGCTTACGAATGCCATTTGGAAACGCTGTTATCATCTGTGCTGCACGACTGGCCATGTTTGTGTCTTTTTTGCAATTGTGATTTGCCCTGAAAATCAGGGCAATGTACTGCTTCCGGAAAGTGAATTGGAAATATTGTACAGGGACTTCCAATTGTGGGAGTTCAGGCACTGAGTTCCCAGTCTGCCCCAGTCTCCATGTTCTTTCCTGCTGAGAGGAGCTGCACCACGAGGACAAGTCCTGTTTTTGCTTCTGTTTTTTTAATTTTTATTTAAAGACGTTTTCCGTGCAGAGCGCGGCTCAGAGTTCAGGCACTGAGTTCCCAGTCTGCCCCATTGCGCCACGGGACGTTTCGGGACGTTCTGGCAACATGACCGCGAAAGCGAATGCGAATGCCGGCCCCGGACCAGTAACCAGATGAAAGACGCTTCAGCATCCGAGAATGCTGAATCCATGGAGTGCCATGAAAGCGTCCACCGTTGGACCTGTCAAGGTAAGCAAAACGTCAACAGTAACACTGCCTGAAACATTGCCTGAAATTGACCAGGTCGCACTGGCTATGCTTCACCATCTGCTGCGACTGGCCCGGCGACTGCAGCAACATCAAATGAGACAGAGCCTGCGTTTGAGCCTGAGCCTGCCCCTAACCCTGACCCTGAGCCCGAGATTGGCCTCTTTCTTCCAGCTGACTCAGCACAAAGGCCCCAAACAACTGTCCTGCTAACCTTAGCGGACCTATTGCCAGTAACCTCTGTCCCCCCCATGAGTCCTGAAGACGCAGATGAGTTTTACTCACCATTCGATGTCACCGACGATGAGTTAATGAAACTGCCAATTATAGAAGCACCCTATCGTTCAATGCATAATAATGCAACTACAGATAGCGTGGACCTTAACGAGTCGCCTGCTATGGCTAATTTAACCCTGCAAGGCTCAGACATTGTAAGCTGTGGCGAATCTGAAAAAAACAAACAACATATGGATCGGTTGTTATGCACTGAACAAGTACACTTACCCGAAAATTATTGTCCTGTGAAAGCAGCAGGTGTTGAGAATGCAGCAGGCGTTGAAGCCGAGGTTGCTGTGGTTGAATCACAACCAAAGGCGGTGACTATTACTGCAACCTCAGCCACACCATGTATCAGAGCGCCCTTACTGACAAGGGCTGAAAAATCTAATCCAATTAACACAACTTTAATCTTGCAACAAGTTGCGCTAAAAGAAGCGGAGTCGAACAATGAGCAGCTGCTCTCAGCAAATTCGCAAAACCGGTGTTTTGATCTCGCAGGTCGAGAGGCTCGTCTGATGGAGCGGTTACACGCTGACTTTCTTTTTACAAAAAAAAGCTATGGGCCACGCCCCTATCATCATCAATTAACATTGAAAACAGGAACAATGAGTCCCTTGTTGTCTCAAGCAAATTGGAAGCAAGAAACAAGGAATATAGCTGCAACGAGAAAAAAAGTGGGACTAATGGTCACCAACCACATGCAAATTCAAAATCATGTGACGTGAAAGACCAAGCCGCAGAGAAGTATGAAGACATAGACATAAGCCTTGATCCAAACTCGTTGCCCTTTCATGGCACGAGAGGCTCTAAGGAAAATATCAGTACCCCGTGGATAAATCGTAAGAATACAACCTTCAAAGCAAACAACGTAAATCATGAGATTGGATCTCCCTTTGGTATCGGGAATCAGAGTAGAGAATCTATGAATAGAACATTGGCTGTTCCCGATAAATTTACAGATGTCGGCTCCAAGTCTAGCCTTTCAGCAGAGGCCTCAACTCAGATTCATAATAATGTGCTAGCGGCCTCTTCATTAGCCATGATTGCATTCGTAAAACTATATGAATCACTACACGAAGCAAACATAGAGAACTTGACAACAAAAATGTATAAAATGGACTCCTTCAATGCCTTCCTGAAAAATCGGATGGAAAGAAAAGCTGACTTGACAATCCGTAGGCAGCAACGGCTTACTGACTTGGCAGCCTGTCATCATTCCCAAAATGACACCCTGTCTGAAGGTCTGCTAGAAGCAGTCAAATGGATGAGACACAATAGTGGCACAGTAACTGATCCTCTGTGACTCACTCAAAAGAGCCCAGATGCAAACGGCCCCGATGACAACGTAATACGTCCTTTTGCTCAACCTAAATCATATTTAACATTATTAGAAATAGTGCAATTACCAATTAGCAATGTGTTTTTTTGGGGCTATATTGTCACAAACAACTAGCAACAGACAAAGCTTTACTCAATCAACTCAATCAACTCAGTCACTCCCAAAACCTAGTTTGACAAACGTGGCGAACCTGAGTGGGAATGTGCCTTCACCGGCAATTATGAAGGATTTGGCCACTGAAAGCGGAGTAGACTCATGTCCGCAACAGTCTTGTCAAAATGCAGCCATTCAAATCAGAAATCAAGCGGTTTCAGGACCTGCTGCCCCAAAGGGGAAAGGGAACTTAAGGTCAAACTCAGTTTGACAAAAGCAAAGCCGGCAAAATGGCAAGAAATTTATTAGAAATCTGTCCTCTCCAGCTAAGCTTGGATTATTCAATCGCCATGGCACAACGGAACTGCCAGCATCAAAAATGGACTCTATGAAGGCTCCAGGCAGTAGCAGTCATGTTGCAGCACAATCTCGTGCTCCAAAACGGAGAAGAACTGCTTCAGAGGAAGGTAGCAATCTTCCATCGCTTTTATCTGTCACAATCAACCCATGTGACTTATCAATCTATTCTCACCAGGAAGACTCTGAGAGTGAAAGTGCTACCGGTTCTGATGCAAGAGAGCCAAACCAGGCACCACCGACTACACCAACACGCATCGCTAATCGTGTGTCGAATCAGAATCGAGCACCGAATCAAACTAACAACCCAAGGAGAACAAAAACGAGCCCTATGTGAGATCAAATTGAAATTAAAGCCTTAACTCTGAATCCAAAATTAACAACAAACCAAACTAAACAGCGAGTTCATTAAAGTTCCAGGGTCCATCTGGCTAGCAACCCTACATCGTTAGGACAATCCTGGAAACTGAGACTACAAAATATTCAGGCTGATGAGGCAGAAGTCAATCTAAATCACTCAAATGTGATGAGGCTCTTCAAATGAGTGCCCTCATTATGAACCATCGACTCGGATGACATAAAAATAATGGAATATGTCACCGAGAAATGTTCAGATCAAGTCTTGCTACATATTGTGTCGGCTGTCGTCCGGAACACTATACTGAAAGCTAATGAAGAGCTCTTGTTTTATGGCTTTGACATATCGGTTGAACCCGAACAAGCGGCTCATGCAGGCCGAGATCAAGTAAAAAATCTGCAAGGCCACGAGGAGTTGCGAAAATCTCTGTCAAGAACACAAAATAAGGACCTGCAGGGCGTCAAGTCAAGTCGACAGCCCACAAACCTTGGAAAGCGACACTACCACCAATAACCACAACTTGAGGTCCATGAGTGCTCCTGGCAAATTCTATCTTGGAACACACGTGGCTTTGTGCATATATTCAATGACTTTAGGATTCCTTTAGACAAAGTTTTGGTAATTTGTCCACAAGAAACTTGGCTGCGCAATCCACTGACTAGGGACGGCTTCAGCATATTTTGAATTCAGCCGAAAAAAAACAAAGAGGCCGTCCGTATTCTGGTCTATTAACTATGATAAAAATAAATCAATGATGGAGCCCGGTGAAATCTTGCAATCCAAATCCTTTTGTGAAAGGCACAATTATGCAGATGAGCGATATGGATTTAGCCAAACGAAAACATCTTGTGATGTTAAATGGCTACTGGAATCCAACTAAAATAAGCACAAAGAATTTTGTGAACTCGGACATCAAGTTCGTCGACAGTGCAATCTTAGATTATAATAATCTGTCAATATTTTGCTGTGGCAATTTAAACTGCTTGTGGTTCGAACATGACACGGTTTGCAAGACAAACAAACGCCTGCATGATCACAATGTTCTCGCCAGAGGTCAGATATGGGAAACAGCAATGGCTATGAGAAACTGCTTCATGCTAAATGGATATGTGTGGGGTGACCAGCCACCAAAGCAAAAATGGCATCGAGCGAAGATCCACAAAACAATAGATTACATATGGACATCGAGAAATGTACTTGAAAAAGCTGTAGAATTACAGGTGCTACTGATGGAAAACAGTGACCATGACTTATTGCGACTAATCTGTAAAATGGAATGGGCGCCTGCCACCAAAGGTTACGAAACCTAAAATAATGCAAACGCCAGTGGAAACCGACTGCGAATCAATGGTCACCAAATCCAACAATTGAGCATTAATTTGCAGAAAAGTGACAACAAGCAAACTGGATTATGCGCCTCTTTTGACAGACTTTACCATGGTTCGAGGATCTGTTAGTATAATGGGCATCCAGCACAAGCATCTTTACAGCAATGCACTACAATGTGCAAAGAAATCTATGAGGAGTGATGTGAATCAACTCAAAAGAAAATTGCACAAAATCGAAGCAAGGGTTGAAATCAAAAGAAGACAAGGCTCTCGAAACTGGCTACAATGGCACATGCACATCATCGCACAAGATTGAGGCGAAATAATGATGAAGTTCTTGGTCACTAAGGATTCACGAGAAATCTGGGCGACCATGAATGCAGGCCATACAAAATGTCACTCGGACATTAATAATGAAATTGCTGGTTCTGCGTAGGAAAAACACTTTGCAGAAGTATATAAGAAACACAAATTTGAACCATTGGGGACCTTAAATAACATTGACATTGTTTGGGACGTTAGGAGCAATCTACAGGATATTGAAACAGCAATCCGAGGACTAAAAAATTCACGAGCACCTGGTCCCGATCTAATCACAAACGTGATCCTGAAAAAGCACATCACACAATGGGCGCAGCTCATTGAAATTTTGTTCTGACGACTGGCATTAATCATACGAATATTGGAATCATGGCTGGAAGCCGTGGTGGTGCCAGTATACAAGAAGGGCAGTCGGGAAGATCCTGGGAACTATCGCCCGATTGCCCTCCTCGACACTATTGGCAAAATCTTCGGCTCCTTTTTGCAACAAAAGCTAGCAGCATGGGCCCCGAGCCTCGGGATTCCCGACATTCGCCAAACTGGCTTCACAGCGGGAGTTGGTGTTGAGGTAAATCTGTTGATTTTGAACATTCTAAAATTGGAAGCATTGAAAGCAAAAAAGAAAAAAATCCATCTTGCCTTCATAGATATGAGGCAGGCGTTCGACTGCATAAACCGAGGAAAGCTTTGGCTAAAATTGCACGCCTGGAACTGTCCTGTCAATCTGCTTGACCCAGTAATGGCACTACACAAGAAAACATACATACGAATAAGAGTAAACAACAAAGGCAACCTCTCAAACAAAATACAAACCGAGAAAGGAGTTAAACAAGGCTGCCCTTTTGCTGCAGAGCTGTTTAAACCCCTTAAAATCAGATTTACTGGGAAAACTCGACCAGGTCCACTTTTTTCCACCGAAACTAAACAATACTCCAACAAAAAAATGCATAACGTGTGCAGACGGATTTGGTCCTGATTGCTTCCACTGAGATAGGCCTGCAGCGACTGTTAAATAAATTTCATGAATATCTTAGCAAAATGATCTAGAAATAAACACCATAAAAACAAAGATTATGACCATTGGGCCAGATGGCAATAAGAAGGATAAAGCTTTTTAATGGAAAATCGAAGATGATCATCTGAGCAAGGTGAATTCAATAATATACTGAAGAATCATGTTTAAAAACTCAGTACGGGAATTGCATTGGATTCAAGATCTCAATAACCGAATGACTAAGTTCGGGTTGCAAGGCGCCAAAACATATAAAGATCGTGGTACATTTTTAATAGCTCAAGTTATGACTTTTTACCTACAAAAAGTAATACCAGCTATTACATTTGGTGCCGAAGCAGGGTGGAACATACAAGCGATGAACTGGCAAATGCTGGAAGGAAGATTTTGGCAATGAACTAGCAACTAACACTCTTCATTCATGGGTAACATGGAAGGCTTTAGCTGCCATGTGGAAAATGCTTCTCGGTCCCTTACCAGCTATTCGCAATTGAAAAAGAGGCTGGAAAAACTGATCTATTAAGGTCCTAAACATGGATCTTAGAAGCAACTTTGTCTGCTGGGAACATAAAAAAATCAGAATTGATCCTACGGCCACAAATCGCAAAGAAGAAATTTGAGACCTGGAGCTGGATATTAAACTCATAAAAACGAGCAAAACTCAATTCGGCCCTAACTTTAGGACCTTGCAAACTTAAGCTAAATTTGCAACCAAACTACCTACAACATTGCCCGTCATGGCACCATCGTGACCAATTTCTGAGATTCAGACTGAATGCCTTAAAAACTAAGGAAATGTTGTGGCAAAGAAGAGACAAGGCTGTAAGCGAAAACCAATGCCGTTTTTGTAGATCAGCTATTGAATCGTTTAAACACCTGGTAATTACCTGCACAGGTACAATAAATCAAGGTTCACTACATCTGGGAAAATGTGCTCCCCTAAACAATGATATAAGAGCCTGGTGGTCGTATGCTATCGCAGGCAATAACATTAAATTTTCCAGTGCATTGGTGGATTACATGGAAATGATCTTGAAGAAGGACACCAGTTAGATTGGAGAAAATCTCTTTATTCTGGACCTGAGGAGGCAATAGATGAACCTTACTGCTATCGAATGATGAACAACATGTGTGTTTTGTTTTGTGCCTTCAAGCTTGTTTCCTTCTCTCTTCCTGGGAATAATTTTGGGTATTTTAAAACGAATTTGCACACTGAATAGCTTCATTTTTACCAAATTGATGTATTTAAAATGGTCTTTGAATGAATTGATTTAGTTTTGTAAAATGAAACAAAAGATTAAAGTGACAATTTTACATGAAATGGGGTAATAATTTAAATACGGGACAGAACTCGTTCTAGTCTCTCCTATGAACATGTAATTTACCCATGTCTAATTACACCCTCTCTGTATTTTTGTATTTGTATTTGTTTGTATTTTGTATTTGTTTATTATTTATATTGCGGACCAAACCCTGAGGAAACTGGGCGCTTGAGAGCTTAGGGGTTACATACAGTGCATATAGAAAACTTAAAGGTAACATACAGTGCAGTTAGATTATGGTCCACTGAGGAAACAGCAAAGAGGACCCTGGTTACAGGTGGGTCGAACAGAATATACAGAAGTAAAAGTAGGAAATGTGTTGAGCAATGACATAAATATACAGTGGTCAAATAGCATAGTGGAGGCCTGTTAGAGGGGAGGCTTGGTACTCAGCCAATTTTTTTATGTTGGCTTTGAAGATAAGGGAGGAGGGTTCCTGATTGAAGGAGATGGGAATAAAGTTCCATCGTTTGGTCGCTTGGACAGGGAAGCTAGCTCCTCCGTCAGTTTTCAGATTAAATCTTGGTACCACCAGGTTGTGGGAGTGAGCTGATCTAGTAGTACGTGTAGGTTGATGTTTGAATATTTTGTCAGGCAAGTGTTTCAGGGCTGAGTTTGTAAGGCATTTGTGCATAATGGGCACAGTGCGTAGTGTGATTCTGTCACGAATCGGTAGCCAGTTGGCATTCTGTCTGTGAGTGGAAATGTGGCAAGATCTGGGAAGACTAAGTGCTGCTCTCAGAGAGTTATTCTGGAGAACCTGGAGTTTGTTTAGATTGGATTCAGAAGAGCCCAGGAATAGTGTGTTGCAATAGTTGAGTTTGGATAGCGCAAGTGCTCTAACCTATGTTAGACAACTACTAGCAGACAAGTCAGATTTGCAGCTGTAGATTAGTTTATTGGTGTAGGCTGTAGAGGAGGCCACACTGCTTACCTGTTTTTTAAGAGAAAGAGTAGAATCGAGGTAGACCCCCAGAGTTTTGATCTCTTTGGAGATGTTAATAATATTGCCGTCGATGACAAAAGACGAGTATCTGGAGTCGAGTTTATTCAGGCGTGCCTGAGTACCCACAATCATTAACTCAGTCTTGTCATCATTGAGGCAGAGACCTTTGGTGGCCATCCAGGCTTGGATTTCGAGATAGATGTTGTTTAGCAGTTCAGAGTCATGGTCATAACAGCCGGTGAGGGGGATGAGGATTTGGGTGTCATCAGCATAATTAGTGTAGATGACACCAAGGTTATCCAGGTGATCGAAGAGTAACTTTGTAAATATATTGTATAATGTGGGTGACATACAGGAGCCCTGTGGGACCCCACAGTGTATCAGTGTTGGGTCTGCTGAGGCAAAATGGGAGAAGACTCTGGTGGTCCGATTTGATAAGAATGATGTTATCCAGTCTGAGGTATTAGTGGAGAATGCTGCAGCTGTTTGGAGGTGGCTGGTAAGAATTTGGTAATCGATGAGATCGAAGGCGGCGGATAAGCTAAGGAGTAGGAGGATTGCTAGCTTACCCTTGTCCTTGGCCTCGTCCATTTGGATCTTTAGATCTAGGAGTGCTGTCTCAGTTACATGTCTGGGTCTGAAGCCTGATTGTCTGAGTCCTGGGAGTTTGTTCTCCTCTAGGTGCTTCTGAATTTGCAGATAGGCCACATGAACCAGAATTTGTAGAAGGAATGGGACGATGGTAATGGGCCTGTAGTTGGTGGGGACATTTGGATCAAGGTTAGGTTTTTTCAGTAAGAGCATAACCCAGGCTTCCTTGAGATTATTGGGTACTTGATTAGATGCGAATGAGGAGTTTATCAGCGTGGTGATGAAAGGTGCTAGGTTTTTGGCTCCCTCCTTAATCAGGGTGGCGGGGCAGATATTGCCAGTCTTGTGAGGGTGGTGCAGGAGATTCAAGCTCTTTTTAAAATGTGCCAGATTCTCAGTTTAGCAACCTGTCACCCATATATGTAGACATCCTTTACTTTGGGGTATTTTGAATAGTGTGGACCTGGCACCAACACGCAGGATTATCTCAATCAGGGCATGAACAAGACATCAAATCACAGGATACAAGATGTGGGTGAAGGGACTGGGGTTGAGAGGGATCGCTCTAAGCATATTATTGTGGGAATACTAGATGGCATTGTGTACGTCTTTTAAAATGATACATTACATTATACATTCTTACAATGTAGGAAAAGGTATATTAATTGATATGCCAAGAAAAGTACACTTTTAAGTCAAGTGCTGAATTCCAGATAGGAACATAGCTCCATGGGTTCAAAAAACACTGCATCTCCCCTCTAATTGGAGCACACAGATTGACTGTGTACTGTAAATTGCGCGAAGGGAAGGAAGTATGATGATGCTTGTGGCCTGGGCATAGTGTAGGGTGCTCATATGGTGGACAGTAGTGTTGCCCAGGATTGCCCTTGCAGTAATTACATCTACTGCATTGGAAATCAGAGGGTTAATGCCACAAACATCTGTTTGACGAATGAGGTCTGACAAATGTCAGGATTACACGTATGAGTTTTTCCACTGTCAAGCTCCAACCAGGAGTGCGAAGCTTAAGCATATTAGGAGATTATATCAGCGGTGAAAAATATACTTGAGAAGCAATATTTTTTCTGCCCCACTATCCAGCACTTTGCCCCGTAATATAGATTCTAGTTTGTTTATATATGTATGCTAGTCCTGAAGTATGTTCAGAGGGCGGATTAGTTAGAGAAAAGTTCAGTGGCGACCCCAACAATGTTTTTGAAACCCATTTAATCACATACAATTGAATTTCACAAATACTAAATGGCATGTTATTTAAAACTTTTAAGAATCAATTTCCTTCGCAACGTGATACGTTTCCATCACTACCTATCTGGGGGTCTGTCTTCCTCTTCTTCAAGGTGACACCTCTGAAAATGGCACTCAGAGTGCACAGAAGATGCCCAAAATGGACACTCCTGTGCACTCACAAAGCTTTCCTCCTGCGCTCCACCATAGCAGTTAGCACCCAAGTCTGAAGTGATAATCTTTTAAATCTAGTCTACTCTTCACCTGAACCCTAGAGCCTCACTGGCAATGTCCAAACCCCCTCCTTGCTTGGCCTTTCTGGATTTTCACACCTTGCTCTTGTCAGTACGAGAAGACCTCCCTGGATTGGAAGCCATCCGTTGGAGAGACCCAGTCTGCTCATTTGAAACTCTGGAGATATGCTAACATAATCTACATCTCTAGGCTTTCCTAATAAAGCATTCCTTTACTCCAGTAACAGTAAAAATATAAACTCAGACCTTTATCACATTGCAGCTCGTCAGAAATCACGCTTCTCAGTGTTGTGAGGTAGCCTTACTGTGGCTTTACGAGCTGCAAAGAGCACAAACATTGTCACTTTCCGTTTAGGGCCACACATAACGTATGCACTTTATTAACTCTGACCATCGCAGTGCATAGTCTTTTGTTACCAAAAATATTCAACTCTGGCACATCCATCTCTTGGGTTGGGCCACCTTCTGATTTATCTTGGCAGGCCCGAAAGTATCATTGAGTAATTTACTTGAAGTACCAATGGCACACGTGCTAGTACTTCTCCTTATAAAACCCTTATAAAAGTACATTCATAATAGTTTATCAATAAGTCTATCCTTCCCTTGCTGAAATTGTAACAGTTACAGATGGTTAGCATAGTCCCTATCCATGAAAAGCACATCCAAGTCCAATCTGTATATGGAATGGAGGAGGAAGGGGGTCTAAATACCATTGAGGGAGCGTGCAATATACTACAAACCATTTAATACTGGAAAGAATCATAAATACCATGGTCTAGTTACAATAGATATTGGTCCTAGTTAATAATATGATAAATATTGCAACCATCAGTGTATTCATAATAAGCAGTAATATACCATATTTACAATCTTGCAATATGCACTTTGCATTGACACAAATAATTTAGGGTACACACACAGTGACTGGCCATGTCAGGTCAAGAGAGTTTTATTATACAATGCACTGACATACAATGATATAGGGGAATCAAAATCAGTTAACTAAATCCAGATAGTGATCCAACATCAATAATATACGTAATACAAGGATATGTATGTATTATACAATGGTGGACACATTACAATTCAAATGCAGAAATTGTAACTCTACATGTGATGAATTATGTGATTTAACTTCTTTTTCATTTTAAACCATCCCCCTTCGTTCTCCTTTTTAAATGCCGCTTTGGCTTAAATGCACTTTTAATGGTGTAAGCACTTTGTTAACGACAAAATCTGTGACTGTTGCAATTTCAGCAAGAGAAATGAAGACGTATTCATAAAATATTATTAATGTATTTATTAGAAAGTCACATGAGTGACTGAAATCCTTAGTAATGGTATTACACTATTTGTTTTTGGATATACAATTCCTGAGAAAGACTTTTGTAAGGAGAAACACTACCATGTGAACCACTGGTATGTGTCGGCTTTTCAAGTTTCTGTTACAAGGTTATGAGATAATGAAATTATTGTGTATGTAATCACCTTTGAACATTAATTTTCTTAATCACTTTTCACACTAAATGTATCCTTTAAAATAAATAATTACTAGTTAGTACCTACTTAGAGTAGTTCTAAACATATATTACCAACTGAAAAATAAAACGATACAAGAAAAAAAAGTAATTTTAGGTAGGCACAAGGGTTGGTAATACATCTTTTTTTCTCATGTGCAAATACTAGACAAACAACCTCTGCAGTCTCAACTTTCAGTCAAAATGACAACATATAGACTCAACAGAGATGATGATACCACATCACTATTTTCACCTAGAGGAAGTACAAGTAGCACTTTTAGAACCAATGTTACAAGTCAGAAAACATTGAGACAAACATGTGTAAAACTAGAACTATTTTCAATTAAAGATATCAACAAATATTATGGGGGAGCAACCATGCGTAAATATTTAGATAACAAATACCCAGAAGACTTATACTACTCATTTTACCTAATTTCAACAACTCAGACAAGTCAGTCCTACCTAAGCAATGGGATGATAGCTTGAACAATAGCTCTAGAAAAATGATGACACTTTTAGTTGAACATGCTGATAGAGAACACGGCAGAGTAAAAACGTAAATTGAAAGAGTAGAAAAAGAAATTAACGAGAAGGAGGCACCAGAAGCTACCAACGAGAAGAATATCAGAATGCTAGATGATATCCTGAAAAAAAGAAACAGGATGGAGTAAAGTGGAGAAAATCGAGAAAAGTACTCAGGGATGATAAAGATTATAGACAGGACAGCGTATACACATATCAATAGAAGTATGAAAACTTCAAGAGACAGTACATCAGGAACCTCACTTGCGAGTTCTGATATTGGCAGCAATAGCGAGAGACAGACAACCAGCCAAGAAACAAGAATAGAAGTGGAAAACAGAGTTACACCAATTGAAAATTCATACAAAATGTTTTTAGAACATTAAGGTGATATTGACGGGCATAAAGCCATAAGTGATCAAGCAAGTCACGTTCCAAGAACCCACTCACACAGATATTATAACACCAAGATCAGAAATAAAGGTACTAGAGGAGGGGGAGGTGCGAGGAAGAGAAAGACAAGAAATAACTCAAGTGAAAATCCGCTCTGACCTCAGAAGGGAAAGAAATCCAGAGAAAAAAGACAGGATATAAATTTGGTACTTAATTTATCCAAAGGATTTTTGACAAGACAGATATTGAGGTCTTAAACAGGGGGCTCCCGTTTGAACCTTTGGTCAGGAATGATTACATGGCACTTCAGATACACATCTACACATTTATGAGAAAACAAAAACTTAAAAGGTTTTTTCAACATCAAAGGCCCAGGCAAATCAACCAGTTATATCATCAAGAAATCAGTTTGCTATCTATTAAGAGTATTCAGGAAATGTGTTTCGTCTGTTTGTAGTAAATCGTTGTTCCTTATACAATTCCACAATTTTTCACCAATCTGTGCCAAATATTGCATAGTTACCTGTTAAGAACCTCCGGACATTACTGGCTACATGACATTTGGACACCCACCCCGTTCCCTGGATTTTAGCACAAGTCAATATTTGTTTGTGGGTTTGTGGCTTGGCAAACATTGTTCCTTATACAATTCCACACTGCTACACCAATCAGCACCACATTTTGCACAGTTACATGTTAGGACCCTACGGACATTACTGGCTACATGACATTTGGACACCCCTGCCCATTTCCCGGATTTCAGCACAAGTAAAAATGCGTTTGTAGCTTGGCGAAACATTGTTCCTTATACAAGGCCACGCCATTTCACCAATCAGCACCACATTTCGCACATTTATCTGTTAGGGCTCTCTGGACATTACTGGCTACATGACATTTTGAGACCCCAACCCGTTCCTCGGATTGCAGCACAAGTAAAAATGTGTTTGTGGCTTGGCAAAACATTCTTCTTATGCAATTCCACACTGTTTCACCAATCTGCACCACAGTTTGTATAGTTGCCTGTTAGGACCCTTCTGGACATTGCTAGATCCATGCCATTTGGACACCCCACTCCTTTCCCCAGATTTCAGCACCTTCACACATGAGACAGTTACCTGAAATCGGCAAATCATCAATGTGGACATAGAAGGACCAGTTCTGACACAAGGAACAAAACCTGACGGCCAGGCCCCAGGATCCACAGTTTCCAAGATATTTACACTGCATTGCACTGCAACAAACTACACCACGCCAGGGTGAGGAGACACTTGTTTACGAATTTCATAGGTTTTTAGTAGGGCACTGTAACCAGAACGTTGCTTTAGTGTAGTGTTTTCAGTAAAGACTATAGTTTATTAGTAGCGTAACTTGACCATAACATCCCTTTAGTAATGTGTTTTCAGAGAGTATGGACTGGAAAGTACCAAGACCAGAACCTCACTACAATGTAGGAAGCACACTGAGGTGTGTCTACTAACTGCATAAGTGCTGCAGTAAACAATAGGAGAGAAGCATAATGTCTCATTTATTACAGAGCAATAGCAAGCACCTTAGAGTGGTTGGAATAAAATTCCTCTCATGATGTAATGACTTACACTACTAACCCCATTGGTACGCACAGTACTGTGAAGAATACAATATGCAATATATATTGCTATATGTACACCAAACACATTTTCTTTTCTGTGAGAGAACGTATTGGAAAGGAAAGCAAGGCAGCACAAGCAGCAACCCTTCCACAACAACATACTGCCATAGCAAAGGAAAGAAACTATGTGCATAGCAAAAAGGACAGGCTGAAAGCCAAAGTGGAAAAATTGGTGAACAATTGTGCTGGCTGAAAGGTTGCGTACAAGGGTGTATTATTGACAAAATTAAACAACTCTAGCGGACCTGCACGTGTACCCCTTCCCCATGTCAAAGGGTGTCATACCTTCAAAATCCATGTGATGGGAGATGTTAAGGTGATACCTCAATGTCTTCCTCTCCTCACAACCAACTGGAAGAAATCCCCAATTCTCCACAATTAGTATTCACTTATGCTACCCCTTGCCTTTCCTAATGGTGTGTATGAATGTGTACAAGTAAACTTTAATAAGTGAAAGATCGTTGAGTGTATATGTGATATGTTTTTTGTTGTTGTAATGCCGTCCTCACTCAGCAACACAGAGTCCTTTTTAGAATGACCACAATTAAGAAAAAGACAGGTGTCCTACGGACACAGCAATTGCCCGGCCTACCCACAATGATAATAGAGGCATCCGTATGACGCTAGCACGCTCCGCATGTCTGCATGTTGTCCTCCACCTACGATGATGTGTGGGAGGGGACATTCGGTTGTTGTGCAAGTATACGCATGTGTGTCTGTTCCTCTGCGCCCTGGTAACACGCCCACTGTGCAGCATATGTGAATGAACGTTAGTTAGGTCGCGGTGCCTGGCCACGGCCTACAGGTACCTATACAGATAAACATCCCACCTGCTACACCCTATAAACAGCCAAAGTCTCCCAAAAGGCTCAGCACACGTATGGCGCCCTATTATTCAGTATAGAAGTGGCAGCGGTATGCACATGTGTACAATGTATTCTGCCCAAAACGCGTCCTGCGGACAGCAGTTCCAAAGGAGAGCAGTGCTGATGTCACCATGCGACCGCACCCACGCTTCGCGTGGGCCCTTATTTCGGTGACACAATTCGGACCCATGGACAGCAGCAAAGTACAGTGTTGAGGAACGTAAGGAGTGTTTTTTCAGAAAGTACACGCTTACAAACACACCACAATGGCCCATTGTACATGCATGTAGGTTTTTGAACAATGTAGGCCTGTTTTTCAGGTGCAAGTTCTTCACAGCAGCCCTACAAAAGGGCACTCCCCAGAGCAGGTCCGCAGTCTGCAGCTTTTCAGAACACAGTAGCAGGCCACATAGGTTTGGCGTGTAAGTGATGTTGGACAAAATGGGCTGTGCTACATTGTGTTTGCAAGTAATTGCAACCATGTCAGTCCGGCTCAGTGTGCACACTAATGTAGAAAAGTAAGAACGGCCCTTCCTGTGACCCACACCCGCAGGTGTGATAGTCCCCACTGTCCCAATGTCATTGGTAGCAAGCTGAAACCGGGTGTATGTTCAAGTGCATTTCCCCAAGGACGGCAAGGGCCATGCCCCAATAAAGCAGAAACATTCCTTCTTCCCTTTCTGTTGTCTTCTTTCCAGCACGCCGTCATTGTGTACTGTTAACAAGTTCCACAGGCATCCACCAATGACATTGAAGAGCTCCCAATGTAACAGTATCAGTTCTATCCCATTTCCATTACCGCCATCCTGAAAATCCCCGGATGTGGCTTTTGTGCAGCGTACGGGTGTGGGGGAATAAATTGCAACCAGGGTAGAGGGAGTTTGTTATAAGGCGCATGTAGAGAAACACCTTGTTTTGGTTTTTATTTCATTTAGTGTATTTTTGTGCTCACAATATTACAGTAAACTCTTCACCGCTTCCTGTAGATGTGCAAATAAAACTGCATTACCAATGGACCACAACAAAATGCCATTTGCTTGGAATAACCCTGCATTTCCACAACTGATGGGGTCATTGTTGCAGAAGAACATCCCACGAACTGACAAAAAAGTATACATCCTTCTGTTGATGAGACCCCTTCCGGCCACTAGCTGGTGACAGCAATCATTGGAATACGTGCATAGTAATCTTGGTGGTATACATGAGAAAAGCACCTTGGCAGTGGGAAAAATACACTGCACTACTTTCATCACCTTCTTCCCTTCACGGTACAGACCCTCCATAGTGCACGACCACCGTATGTACAGTAGCTAAAGTGACCACTCGTCGACAATACTGGAAGCCCAGCGGCGAAGCTGCACACATCGCCACAGCACCACAAAGTCTCCACTCCCTCCAAATCAAAATTGCCATGAAAGCCTTTTTTCGATGGCATACTGGAACAGATTTTCCACAAAGGCATTACCGACTATCAAGACAGTGCGTCTCTCCATCTCTGCCTGCCACCGTCAGTACACAGAGTAATGGGAAAATACATTGTCGCCCTTTCCTGTGATGCATTTCCCTGAGCACCTGATTGGACCATCCCCACAGTCCCATTTCCATTGGCCGGCAAGGTGATAAGCGCAGAGAGCTGCACTGCAATAAAGCAGGAGTCCTTCTTCCTATTGCCACACTTTCCTGTGACGCACACCCTCAGCACCTGATAGGACAATCCCTACAGTCCCATTTCCGTAGGCAAGCACGGTGAGAACTGCAGAATGTGGCACATGCGCTTCCTCAAGTACTGCGAGGGCCGTGCCCGAGTGAAGCAGGAGTCCTTCTTCCTTTTGCTGCACAACCTAATCACCTGATTGGACAATCCCCACAGTTCCATTTCCATGGCCGCCATCCTCAACATCCCCGGATGTGGCTTTCGTGCTGTATGCGGGCGTGGGGGAATAACTTGCAACCAGGGTAGGGGGAGTTTGTGGTAAAGGGCGGCTCTTAAAAGAGCCTTTTTCTTTTTTCCGCTACTTCTACAGAAACAACTTTTTTTTGGTTTTCATTTGCTTTTGTGTTTTCTTGTGCTCACATTATTACAGTAAATTCTTCACCGCATCCTGTAGATGGGCAAACAAAACTGCATTGCCAATGGGTGACAATAAAATGCCAATTTCTTGGAAAAACTCTGCATTTCCACAATTAATGAGGTCATTGTTGCAGAAGAACATTCCATGAGTGGACAAAAAAGTTTACATACTTCTGTTGATGAGACACCTTCCTGCGCCTTGCTCGGAACAACATCCATGAGCAATGGTCCATACTCTTCATGATATTATGGATGTGAAAAGCACCTTGGCAGTGGGAAAAAGCGTTCCACAAAGCGTCCACTCCTTCCAAACCAAAATTGCTGTCAAAGTGTCTTTCCGGGGCATAGCTGTGCAGATCTATGCCAAAGGCATCACCTACAGTCAACACAATGCGTTTCACCATTCAGCCACCCTCAGTATACAGAGAATAATGTACAACCGTTTGAACGACCCTGCCTGTGAACCACACCTACAGTACCTGATTGGATAATCCCCACAGTGCTATGTCAATGGGCCAACATGGTGCGAAGGACAGATTGTGGCATGTGCGCTTCCCAAAGTACCGTGAGGGCTGCAACCCTGTAAAGCTGGAGCTGTCCTTGTTCCCTTTGCACTATCTTCTCTGCAGCACTACCTCATTTGGTTACGCGCAAATAGGCACACACGCATCCACCAATTGCATCAAAGCCGCCACCATCCAACATTGTCACTCCTGTACAGCACTTCAAATGTACCATTACACTTTACAGTACAAGTGTTGTGCCATTCCAAAGCACTTCCACTACAAAGTTCAGTAAATGTATGCACAATTTATCCATCCACATACATCCACATGGCCACCCACGATGTGGCACATATAACCCTGAAAGTACAGCAGAATACGCTACCTTTTCGTGAAAGTGAAGGCGGGGTGGCGAAGGAAGCAATATCAAGCTGGGTAGGGTATTGGGTCTTCTATCATAGATATATAAAGGGTTTTTCTTTTTTTTTTACATGCGTGCGAACAACTTTTTTTGTTTTTCTCTTTATCTGGTTTCTGTTTGTCTCTACTTACATTTTTACCACATTCTGGTCAATGCTTCTTGCACAGTGTAAAAGAAAACGGCATTGCCAATGGCGCTCAAATAAATGCCATTTCTATGGAACCACTGCATATTTTGCGACCTCATGATCTCATAGTGGGTGGAGTACATTCCAGCAGTCTGCATAAATTCAGACATGCTTCTGTTTATAACACACCTTCCAACCTCTGGCTGGGGACAAATTACACCGGCATGGGCCCAAACTACTCTTGATGTTGTGCATGAGAAAACGACATTGGCAATAGGAAAAATCTGCATCACTGCGGTCAGCAACCTCTTTAGGTGATGGATTAAACGTCCACGTGATATGTAACCCAAATGTTGACTTCCATAGTGCACCACGACAAAGTCCACATTCGTGACGGAGGCCACATATCTGCAAAGGCGAACCATCCCGCCAAAACTGCAGTCACCCTGACAGCCCCAGAAAGCATCCACTTCTTCCAACACGAAATTGCCAGCACCGCCTCTTTGCACACAGCACCTGTGCAGATGGCGCACAAAGGTATAACCAACGATAAGCACTGTGCGTCTCTCCATCTCGACCAACCTCACGACACAGTATTGGGAAGAAATGGTACTGCCCCTTCCTGTCAACCACACCCTAAACACCTAATTGCCTATTTCCCACAATTACATTTCCATGGCCACCATGCTCATAATGGCAGGATGTGGCACGTGCACTTTCCCATCTACAGCGAGGGCCATGGCCCAGTAAAGCAGACACAATACTTCTTCCCTTTACCCCTCAATGGGTGCTGTCAAAATTTTAAACATGCATGCAGCAATCACATACAAAACCTCTGCATTGCACACTATCATTTCTGTACACCACTCCATATTTACTGTTAAACACTCTCAATGCACGTTCCGTTTTATTCCAAAGCCCCTCCACCAGAAACTTCTGCTAAAGAATGCACAATTGCAGCATCCACAAAGATCCTGAGGTGCACCCAGCACACCTTTGGCCATGCACACTACAGTGCAGCCCTTTTGAACACCGACCAAAACACTATGGATCCCTGCATGTGACCATGTGGGCAGCTAACATTGTGCACAAACGTAACATACGTACCAGCACTTCTACCCAACTCCCCACACCATAAAACACCCAGTCACATAAATGTGTCACAATTATCAGAATCCACAAACATACCACAGCCTGCCCCACTCCTACCCACTGCCATTCACAAAGTATTGTGCCACTGGCAACCTAAGCACATCTTCACAACATTGGGCCTACGTCAATAAATCTGCACACAGCAGAGTAACAAGCACACATAAACTGCGCTTCAACCATACCCTCTTCCATACTCACATTATATAAACACTGCACCCTGTGTTCACATTGCACCATCTCCTGCCGTACATCAAATACTGTAGCATGTTGCAATTATCACCACCACATTGGAATGCACAATTCATGCTATTCAACTCACTTGTGCTGCTGTAGCACGTCTACAATGTACTCCACACCCATTTTGCAAAGATCACCACCGTGTGCCTGATGCAATGTCAAACCTGCATTGCTGCAATGGGTGTGCTCCTTGCACACATTCCCCGCACCGTAATGCAACCATGCATGTCAGCGTGTCATCAACTACCACTATGCACCAGCACTCCTACCCAACCTCTGCACCGCAATGGAGCTATACAGCATAAATTGCAACAGTTAACATAATCTACAAACATTACTCTGTCTCCGGTACCCCTACGCACTTTCATTCACATACTATGGTTTTACCCACTTACACTCAGAAAGTATTGTGTCACTGCCAACCTAACCACAAAATGTTCACAAAATTGCCCCTACCCTAAGCAATCTGCACACAGCACACTATCCAAGCACATATAAGCTGCACTTCAACCATACCCTCTTCCAGACTGACAGTATGCACACACTGCACCCAGTGCCCACACTGCGTGACTTTTCACTGCACCATCTCCAACCACACATGCAAAACTTTACCATGTTCTAAACATAACCTCATCTGCGAAACCAAACATACACGTGTGGCAGCTCACTTCTGCTGCTCTATTGCACCTGAAATGTGCTCCTCAACCATTCTGTACAAATCTCCACCTTCTAACTGATGCAGAGTCAAAAATGCATAACTGCTGTGGGTGTGCTCAAGCACTAGGCACTTCAGTGCATGGCCTACGGCCTACGGCCTTCGGCCATGCACCCAATAGTCTAGGCCTTGAACACACCCACAGCAACGTAATGCCACCATACATGTCACCATGTCACCAACTACGACAATCCACATACACACCACTTCCACCAGCACTCCTACCCAACCTGCACACCACCATGGAGCTATGGAGCAAAATATAGCAACGGTTACCAAAATGTAGACAGAAAACACTGTCTCCTGCACCCCTGTGCAGTTTCTTTCACATACTATGGGCGTACCCACTTCCATTCACAAAGTACTGTGTCACTGCCAACCTACCTACATACTGTTCGCAACATTTGCCCTACTCCAACCAATCTGCACACACCACACTATGCAAGCACCACCCGACACCGGATGCAGAGTCAGACATGCATTGCTGCAGTGGGTGTGCTGAAGCCCTAGGCTCTTGAGTGCATGCTCTACAGCCTACGGCCTTCGGCCATGCACCCAATAGTCTGCAAACAGGTTGCGGCACAAGCTATCGGGCCGTTACGACAGCTGGCTCAATCACCACAAAAAGTAGACACCTATCTAGGTACCTGTGAAATGGGGCAAAACGCACAAATACTGCAGGCACTACTCCATCTTCTTCCACCTATTTACATATGTCACATGAACCACTTCTCACTCCCCCATCCTTTCCCTCCCTTCTTGTCGCCAACACATGGCATACAGTACATTTTCCAGACCCTTACGCCGGCGCACTGTCCTCCGAAACACCATGGCAGCGTTTGCCAAAAAATGTTGACGAAGAGCATGCTACCCTCCAGCCAACCACCGGCCGAGTCCAAAGTTCTCCGACAGCATGCCATACTGCAAGCCAATGACACTTCTGTCTGCGGAGTGAACAGGGAAAGGGGTCCGCGGAGCGGACCCAGATATAACTAATATTTAGAGACGTACATTTCAGTTGTTTGCAACTAAAGTACTGATCGGATTCCCACCAAACACACAAAAGCATGCTTTCTGAACCAAGTTCCTGCTCCTGCTGCAAATGTGGTGCAAATCCGTCCTGCCGTTCGGGCTGTAGCCATGCACAAAGTGTTTCTCCATTCAGTCTATGGAGAAAAAAAAGAACATTGGACCCCCCCTATAACTTTGCCCCCCCTTGTATGAAACCTCACCCACTTTGGTGAAAAAATACAGAGCCAGCCATATATGTTTTTTGCAAGTTTGGTGACGATTCCTCCAGGGGTAACAAAGTTATAAGATGCCGAAAAAGTGCTCTTCCTATGGATTTAGCAACTTAACCGTAACTACTTAAGTAGAAGGGCTTTGTCATCTGTGTTTTCTTGGGTATGGCTTCTCACATGCTCAGACGCACCATGACTCTATCGAAGGCTCAAATGTCTAGCCACTGCTGAGCCAAAGGTAGGTTTTGTGTCCTTAAGTACTTTGCAAAGAAGCACAAGCCTTTGGCCTGGTCAAAAATAAAATCCTTGTGGCAACCTTGTCATAAAATACAGATGTGATTTATAAACACGAATGTTGGTTGAGGGTAATGTCATTGTCTAGGTAATCTTGTTAATGAGGTAATTAATTCTCTGCTCTTGCTGGAGAGGTTGACTCAATTTATCTGGTAGAACAAAGATTAAAGACAGAGACAGTGATCTTAATAGGCCAGGTAACATTGACATTGGGCACATGTAGGGGAGGGAGGAAGGGGAGAAGTGCAGGGGGAATGGGGGAGGGGCAGTGCAGTACATAAGATAACTGTAAAAAATAAATAAAGATAAATACATATGTAAAATAAATAAGGACAATTAATAAGAAGTGCGGCCAGCTGGTGGCAAGGGCCAAGGTAAGGGCAGACATCAGGGGTCAAGTGTTGGTAGAGGGCTGTAGGGATATAAAACAGTCCTGAGTGCAAGGGCTGCCAAGGGGGCAGTGCAGATGAGCAACTAGCAGGGAGGTGTGCTGGACCCGAGATGACAGGGTAGCCAGGTAAACCAGTGCATTTTCAGTTTCAACCAGGAGATTGGCAGGGGAGCAGAGGAGAGAAAGCAAAAGCAAAGAGGAAGGTCTGGAGGTGCTTCGGGAACTGGAGACGGTCCTCAAGTTTCAAAGAGTCAGGGAGGCTGTTGCAGAGGGAGGCCCCAGCCGAAGGATGAGATCTACCACCATCTCCTTGCTCGGAGAAGCGACTAACCCTGAGGGATTTGGAGGTGGGTGAGCGAAGAGCTCGAGAAGGAAAATATTTAGGCAGAGAGAGTTGGAGATATTGAGGGCACAGAAGGCCTTATGGGCAATGCAGAGGGGTGTGAACATATTCCTCACCACCACTGGGAACCAGTGCAGAGATTTCAGTCCTGGAGAGATATAATCCCTGGGATTGAGGCCAAGGGAAAGTCTTGCAGTCCTGTTTTGGATGAGTTGCAGAGGGCGGAGAGTAGAGGCAGGCAGATTTAGAAAGGGTCTGTTGCAGTAGTCCAGCCTAGGGAGAACCAGAGCTTTGGAGACTGTGAGCTTCTTGGGGAAGGAGTGGAAAGGGAGAATACCTCTGAGGAGGTGCATCTGGTATTGTGACTTCTTAGAGATGTCAGAGATGTGAGGAGAGAAGGAGAGTGTGCAGTTGAAGATGACCCCAAGGTTTTTAGCCTCACAGGTGGGAGCGGGAAGAGGGCCAAGCATAGGCTCGGACTGGCCCTTTCGGTCTTTCGGCCTGTGGCCGAAAGACTTTGGGGTCCCCTGGGGCCTGTTTTCCAGCAGCCACCTCTGGGCCGGTTTCTTTTGGCAGGCCCGGCTGCCCCGGGCCGGCCTAGCGTGTGTGTGTGTGTGTGTGCCGAGCACCACAGAGCAGCAGCTCGCGAATGGCTCCAGGGGCTCAGAGTCACAGCAGGAGGCCGCCCGCGGCCGGGAAGTCAGATGCGGGGGGGGCTTGGGCTGCCTGGGCTGGGCTGTGCTGTGCAGCAGGGCAGGGAGCCAGGAGGGGGAGGCGCCGGCGCCGCGCGGTGGCGGCACTGTCTGCCATCTGCAGAATCATCATAGCAAGGTAACACACTAGATGTTACCTTGCTTTGATGATTGCATCTGCATCATGCATGCATCATAATGTATTATGCATGCAGATGCAGATGCATGCATAATTCATTCACAGCGTCGTAGGCCACCGGGGGCTGCAGGGGGCCGGTGCCGTGTGTGCTCGCCGGCTTGCGCTCCGCTCGGGCCTGCAATGGCCAGGCCAGAACGTTTCTTTGATCTGTGGAAGGGAGGCAGGCTGAAGCAATTGCAAACACACAATAAAGCAATTATAACACCTGCCTCCCTCCGAGTCCTGACCCTGGGGGGGCAGCCTGCCTGCCTGCAGGGCTGAGGGCTGAGCTGGGAGCCTGCCTGGGGCCGGCACTGCCAGAACAGTGACACATTTCACAGACAATTGCTTCAACTTTGCAGGAAGTAAGTAACACTTCTTTGCAAAGTTGAAAGCAACTGTCTTCAACTTGTGCCTGGGGGCTGGGCTGGGAGCCGGGGCCGCCGGCGCCGCAGAAAAGCCAATGAATGAAAATTCGGCTGGGAAGGCTGCCCTGCAGTGCCCATCCATTTGCTGCTATTTCTAATTGCCTTGGGCCTCGCTTGCCTCTCTGGCCCACCCTGGGCTGGCCCTGATTTATTTGGGCACGCCGCAGTCACACCGACACAGCGCAGCAGGCAGCGCTCTGGCAGAGAGACAGAGAGAGCCACCACCACCAGGCACCACTGAGCTGGACCTCACCAGACAAATTGGAGGCCGACAGTCCCGTGCCCAGTTCCCACACACAGGAGGACCACTAGGCAGCAGGTGAGGCGGCCAGCAGACAGTGCCCAGTGCCACTGACACAGGCCACAGTCCACAGACAGCAGGGCAGCCCAACAGCCAGCCAGCCACTGAGGTAAGGGCTAGTACTAGTACTATTCTCGTAAGGCCCATCATATCATCACCTGTAGTGACTCAGGGCCGCCTCTTCGCATGGCTATGTTGTGAAGAATACAGCGAGACAATGCTAGTTTGCAAACATGGATCATATTGAAGGGCACCCCACGAATGATGGAGGCACCTAAATTGAGGCTTTTGAATCCCAAATCTCTGTTCAATGTCATTCCGACTTTTACCATGTGCAGCATTGTACTTGCTCTCCCCTCTATTTGTGGGTTGGAGTTAGGGTGAACAGGTAAGGCCTTAATCCATAGCCGCTGTCACCTTGAAAAGGGAAAACAGGTGACTACAATTGCATGCTGATTCTCCGAAAATGAACCAACACTATGTCACTTGCAAATGAGGCTCTACCGGCAACGCGCATTTGATCTGAATTCTAACCACATATGGGCCTAATTCACAGAGCGTAATTCCTATGGGATTGTTCCATTATAAAATGCTTCTGTGAATCAGGTCCATAATGTTACTTAAGCTTAACTAGCAGCCAGCCATCACCGAACACCGGTGTCTCGAGTTGCCTCTTTATTTGACTATGATTAAAAATGTAGCTGTCATATGTGGAGCTTGGCATCTTGAAAAGAGCATTGGTAACTAATATATATTTCGCATAAAAAATCATCTGCGCATTTATGGAGTGATAATTCTTTCGATTCACATAAATGTGCTCATTGTACACAGTGGTCTTAATTGGGATATGTGTGCAATCGATAGCAACTATTACATTTGGGAACTGGTTGAATTCATAGAAATTTTCTTTGGTGCGCTGAAAGCTTTCGCGCTGATTTGATTAAACTCTGACATGACACATCAAGTAGTAACACCTACTTCCATGCATGTTCCACCGAAAGCATCCCGCGGCCTGGTAATCCCCCGCCCCCCAGCACCTTCAGGGGCCATGGTGCGCGTGCTTTAGCATTCCATGCGCCACGGGCAGGGCACCAGTGCGAGCCGAGCAGGATAGCACAGCTCGGTAGGAGAAAGCTGCACAATGTTGTTCATGAACACATTCAGTGTCTAGAGAATGTTAAATATTAGGAGCCCCAATTGTATTGGGAAGGCATGTACATATGTTTTGCCTTTCTTAGAAGGGGGCTGACTGTGCGTGGCTCCTCTGGTTTGCGATTCTTGTCCACGCTGCTGTAATTTTGGTCATAGAACAACATGGCTCACCCTTCGTTGGGATAATTCTACGAATGTGTGTTCTTTTGTTCTTTTCCATTTAATTTTGCCTCTAAACACTGGTGGCGTTGGCACAACATGGAACCCTGGTGTCAGTCTCAGCAGAGAGGCCAAGCAAAGTTTGGATGGGCATGGAGTCTGAAATCCACCCCCGAATCACTGGGCCAGTTTGAGGTACACACAGTGCCTCGGTGTAGTGTGGATGGCTGCTTGTTCCTATTATATATCCACAATTTCTGCCTCCATCTTGAGTCTATATGAAAAAGTTACACCTGTCGCAACATGGAGACAGAAGTCGGATTAGCAACTGCTCAAGCATGGCTACATGATTAAACTCTGACAAGACACATTTTCTAAAAAGCAGCTGAAATTGAAAATGGCTACTGGTGTAAACAAAATTACTTGCTACCTGCTGCTTCGAGTTACGTTTTTCAGCTGACTTAATAAGCAATGCTTGGAATGTGCACTGCATAGAACCTACACATAGTTCTATGGGAAGAAAATAATAAAAGTGATTTCCTTATTAAAGCCTCAATCCATCTCTCGTGGATACTGCAATAGCGCGGTTACCTTAATTAAAAAAACAACAAGACAGTGGTGTGCTGCTATGTAGTTACCAGTGCCTTTAACACCCTAACGTCTTTGCCCATCTTTTGCACCTAGCCAAGGAATTTGCAATATTAAGAGCTAGAAAGACAGTCCCACCACCAGCTAGCTCAGTGCGTTTTCACGGACGCGGCGGGGTTAGTTCTAATGGTGGTCCCTTACATTTCTGGATGGCGAGAGACACAAGAATGTTATGAGCAGAAGTTGCACATATGCTGATGCCTGGTGTCTCGTGCTTGACTATTCTGATGTCAGGGGATCACCTATGAGCTTTATTTTTCCACCATAGGCTTCCATGACTTTACTGTGGGGAGGGGTTGCAACTGGGGGAAAAGATGAGCGGGAACAGCAGAGAGTGAAAGCAAGAGGCACAAAAGAAGGATGCAAGTTAAAGTAGGCATGGAAGTACAACTGAGCGGCTGGATGCGAATGATCGCTGGGCTGCATAGAAAGTAATATATGTATTTTGTTCAAATGAAATTTGGATTCAGACACGGAAAGAAAGCTGCACAGATTGGAAAGCAAACTTTCATTTAGGCAGTTATCACGGATGGTAAAAGATGGCTGGGATGGAACATGACATAACATAATAACAACCACACATGGACAAGTTGTACATCTCACCATTTGCCTCAAATGGTAAAATATTTGGCATACTTGGAAAAATAAAAACAGTATATGCACAAGAAGGGTTGTTTTCGAGGTTTCTGGTGGAATGAGAGGTAACTCTCGGGTCTGGTAAAGACTGCATGCGATGGACGTTGAGGAGAGTCTTGTGGGCTGGGTGTGTGGGGGAGGTGGGGTGCAAGGGGGGATTGGGAAGCAGGTGTTTGTGCCATAAAATGAGGAAGCCTCCGACGCATTAAAATGAAAGCCGGACATCATAATTGCTTTAACCTGGCCGGAGGCCAAGAGAAAGTCATTGATCGCCACCAAATCCCAGGCCACCAGCCTTTAAAATGAAGGAATGTCTGTGCAACATGGTGGCTGAAATCGACCATGTAGTACGTCAACCTGCCGTTTTCTAAGTACCTCTGCTTTTATAGATTTCATTCAGAGCAAGGTACGAGAGGAGTCTGTATGATTTTTTGTAGTCGAGGTGCACAGTGTAGGGTGGCAAGATTTTCATGATGAAAATCCGGGATGACCCGACTACCCCTAATAGCCGCCCGTTCCCCAACCCTGCACCCCCCAAAACCCATCCATCCCATGAAATACTGCCTTCTGCTGAATCGCATTAACGGCATTGTACCTTTTCTCTAAGTGGGGCATGCGGCGAACCTGTGGCACTTAAGAGCAAGCGCATTAGCATAGGCCGGTAAACATCTTACATAACAGACACATGAACCCTCAATATGTAGCATTTTCTGTAAAAGTCATGAATTGACGCGAATCACGGAGGTGAGGGGTGAGCCACTTTTTTGAGGCAAGGGGTGGGCCACTTTTTTGAGGCGAGGGGTGGGCCACTTTTTTGTTGTTGTCCGGGCCTATTTCTTGTTCCAGTCCGACCCTGGCCAAGCGAGGCCGGCCAGAGAGTGACAGGAAAGCAGGGAGCAGGTGTGCTGATAAGGAGAATCTCAGTCTTATTGGCATTAAGGCAGAGATTGTTAGTGGCACAGCAGACAGACAGTCAGAGATGAGAGAAGGAGAAGAGGTGGTGGAAGGGAGCCTGAAAATTAGATGAGTGTCATCCACATAGCACTGAAAGTTGGGGCAGAGAGCGGCAATGCGGTGGGCAAGAAGGGCCAGGTATGGTTGAACAGCCAGGGAGAAAGGTCAGACCCCTGGGGAACACCACAGGTAGAAATAGAGATAGAGGGGAGGAAGGACCCAAGTTGGACCTTGGAGGGTCGATCAGAGAGGAAAGAGGTCAGCCAAGCCAGGGCCTGATCCGTGATACCCAGGTTATCACGGAGACGGTTGAGCAGGATGGCATGGTTGACCGTGTCAAAGGCAGAAGAGAGATGAAGTAAGATGAGGACACAGTGGGTGTTGGAATCAAGGTTGGAGAGCAGGTCCTCATGAATGTTCAGGAGAGCAGTTTCTGTGCTTTTGGCAGCTCTGAAGCCAGACTGATGGTCATGGAGACAACCGACAGATTCAGTGTGAAGATTAAGCTGGGAGATGGCCAGCTTTTCCAGGAGTTTGCCCAGCAAAGGAGTGATGGAGATTGGGTGATAGTTAGCTGGGCAAGAAGGGTCGGCAAAGACTTTTTTTAAGAAGAAGGTGCACAAGGAAGTGCGTCAGGGGGGAAGGGAAGACTCCAGTGGTGAAGGAGTGATTGCAGAAGTCAGCCAGAGCGGGAGCCAGGGTGTCAGTGTGGTCCTTGATGGTTTTGGAGGAACATGAGTGAACCTTTTTTGACAATGCTTTCATAGATCGGACTTGTCTGGAAACCTCATCTGAGGAGAACAGGGGGAAGGCAGAGAAGGAGGGAGGAGAGGTGGCCGAAGAGGGGCCAGAGGAAGAACAGGGAGTAAAGGGAGGAGGGGGAGAGGGAAAGAGAGAGGACAGGATGTCCTGAGTTTTAGAGATGAAATGGGAAGCCAGGGTCGTGCAGAGGGCCTGGGAGGGGACAGGAGAGGTAGATACTGAAGCAGGATTGGCCAGATCCTTGCAGATTTTAAAGAGTTTGGCAGAGTTGTTAGATGCCGCAGAGATGCAGGCTTGGATGTGGGCTCTCTTCTTGGTGCGGACAGAGAGCCGATATTGCCTTTGGAGCAGGCGGCAGGCCAGTTTGTCAGAGGATGTACCGGAAGTCCGCCATTTCCTCTCAGCCATCCTGCACATGCTTTTATGGGTGACAAGGTCAGAGTCATACCAAGAGTTGCACCTGGCTTTGGGCTTCAAGCGGATCCTCATGACAGGGGCAGGAACATCGGGAGTATTGGATATAGCATTGTTGAGCATGGAGAGGGCTGTGTCAGGGTGTGAGTCAGCCAACTGGGAGGAAGGGGGGAGAAAGTGGTGACAAAAGCCTCAACCAACACACTCTTCATGGGTTGGCTAACCGAGAAGGTAGGTGGCAGTGCTGGAGTTGGCTTGGCCTGAGGGGTCGAGAGGGGTGAGCTGGGAGGAAAGGAGAAAGTGATCATTCCATCAGAGAGGAGTGGTGAGAGGGATTGAAAGGGGAAAGTCTGAAGAGATCAGAAGATCTAGCATGTGCCCTGCAGAGTGAGTCAAGCCAGAGGGGAGAATAGAGAGTGAGAGAATTGCAGAGGTCGCGAAAGAGGACAAAGTAAGGACAGGAAGCATCCAGGTGGATTTTAAAGTCTTCAAGAAGGAGGAGTTGAGTGGTTGAGGCCAGGAGGGAAGAGGAGAGGTCCGCCCACTCAGAGAGGAAGCAGGAGATCTGAACAGGTGGCTGATAGATGGTATCCACAGTAAGGGAATGGCTAGGAGAGAGAGAGCCTGCAGACGATGCATTTGAAAGATGAGTAGTCCTGCGTAGGAATGACAGATGTAGGAATCCACTCTGGGAAGATCAGGGCTACACCCCAACCAAATGGTTGGAGGCCAGGATGTCCTTTTTCAACTTCTTCCTACCAGGTTTAATGAGGATTGCAGGATAGTCGATAGAGAAGCAGTTAGAAAAGATAAGAGAGACAGAGAGCACCATAGAGTAGATAGGGAGAGGAGAGAAGAGGAAAGGTGAGAGGGGCTAGGGATGGGGAGAACAATAGGGAAGGAAACAGGACGGGGTGCAAGCAGACAAGTCTGAGGGAGACGAGACAAGTAGACAATTGGACAGGACGACAAGAGCTTGGATAATGGTAGAAATAGTTCACTAGATGAATGCTATGGTAGGAGGCAAAACCACAGAACAGTCCAAATTTCACAATGAACGTTTAAATACTATCACAGTGCAATTTTTAAATACTGGAGAAAAAACACACCTAAGTCTGAGAGTCTGATATCTTGAGTCCATAAAGTCCATCTGTGTCACCCAGGGTCCGCAGGAGTGTTTGTGACCGCTGAAAGCCAAGCTGCTGAGTATCACCCAGAAGAGGGAGTACCCTGGCAGAGTGTGGCCAACACCCTGAACTGCAAAAGTTCCAGATCACTGAAGAATCCTTCAAGGGCACTGCTGTCATGACATCTATCTACTTTACCACACCAGAAAAAGTCCAGGGTCGCTGTATGCCACCAAATCTGAAGAAGAGTTATTGAGGGTCCAGACTTTGTGAGGGTCCACAGTCCACAGTGTAGTCCAATGGTCGAATCCAGGTCACCAGAAGCCATCCTGACATCTGTGCTGTGGCTGCAAAACCGAAGAACAGAAACGCAGTGAACTGCGAAATCCCAAAACCCGACACCTACTTCTGTCACTGCATCCGTCAGCACCAACAGTCATCCCGAGCCACTAAGGGTCTTATCTTCTTCATCCAGGCCTTGTCGAGATCCACAGCAAGTTTCACCTTTGTGGGACATCCACAGTCGGTGTAGCAATCCGATATCGGAGACCACCGCGAAAAGTCCTGTATTGCTGCAGTTTCGACACTGCTTGGTTCCCTTCTTCTTTTTGACATTGACATCCCAGCGACTCCTTCTTCCAAGGGAGTATGGGGGGTCCATCCTCTAGGGGTCTCATCGAGTAAAACCAAGAAACTCTACCACTTTGCCTAGGTACTGTGATTAGAAGGGCACCTTCCAGCCTCAGGATTCAACTAGGGGGGCCCTAGATTTGTCTTGGATCCTGTTCTCCTTTGGCATGCCAGGTACTTTGGGGTAGTGAGATCTGTGGAAAGAAGTAGAGTATTATTGACATTTATGGACTGGGCTCTAATAGACAAGATAAACAAAACCTTAACTTTTCTTACAGGTTGCCCAGGTGGGGGATCCTCACACAGTTTTGCATTTACATCCTGAGGGTAGCATTCTGCCATTGTTCTGACATATTACTGTCTTTCTACATTAATGTCTATAAAGTTACACACTGCTTAGTAATTCTTATGTTTTTTAATAACTGTCAGCAGTTGGTGCATTTTAACTGATAGATGTGTATGTATTTACCATTATTAGGATAGTGTTGCCAGAGTGCAACGTATGTTAATTATTGCTATGTATATTTGCTTAAACCTTATTTTAAGAACTGTGTTAGCATATAACATAGTGTGTGGACATACCTTTGTGGGGGCTTGGCGATTCACTGTACCTAATAACCAGCCGTCATCACCTCCCTTGAGTGTCAGCCTTGGTTGCTCGTACATTGCTACCATTAGTGAACCTTGGCGGGGTGCTCTGTGCCGCTACCCCAACCATGTAGTAGGCAGAAGTACAGATAACCCCTCTCCAGTCTTTACACATACCTTAAAATGTAAAATGCAATAAATAACTGAAACCGACAAAATGATTGGCTTTGACAATGCATGTTTCCTATGGTCATGCAACTGTCATCAAAGGCTTGGATGGGTCTAGCAAACGTGCCCCTTAATACATGATTCTCATTTACACAAAGACATAGAGAAAGACAGAGTGAGCCAGAGAAAAAGAGTGTGAGAGACAGAAGAGAAAGAGTGCAGAGAGACAAATAGCGAGAATGCTTTAGGTAGTCGTATGGTATGCCAGGGACAGCTAGTCTGCTCTATGTTCATTTACATGGTATGCTGCTACACGTGTGCATTGTAGATGTAGCAAAACCATATGCAGTGGCAGGTCCATGACAGATAGCAGATCATCACCCACAGCACCAAACAACCTAAAACTAAGGTCACATCCCGTCCCAGCACTGCCTCCACCATGTACACCTCCCAGGGCTGTACATATGTCTTCTGTCTCTGCAAGTAATGCTTCCTTCTATTCAAAAAATTACTACAATACCACGGTAAGGAGGAACTTAGTGCATGCCACATAATGAATCATCACACAAGACATCAAACTCCCTATGACACAATTCCTATCACACGCCAGCACACTTTATAAAATGGAAGAAGGCTGGCACATCTTCCATGTTGTATATCTTTGCAGCAAATGCCCTTTCTTCCAATGGATTTGCATACAAATGCCGCAGATTTAAAGTACATAGTGAAAGGGTCCATGAGCAAAGAGATATATCACACACACAATGAAACTACTTTCAAAATCCAAATCATCACGTTTCAGCACCCTTGCAACCATGCACCAGGTACTGGTGCCTGCATTCTCTCTATCGCTCTTACAATTCTTTGACGGATAGCTCAAGCACAACATGCTCGTCTCGGGTATGGTAGGAGAACATGCGACAAAGCTTTGAAGCTCTGGTTAGGGCCGATTTAGCCCATCATCGTTTTGAGGTTGATATATTGACCGTTATAAGTAGGTCATAACAACAAATATACAGTCCTTAGAAGCAATCTGTCTGCATGTATGAAGTACTATATAAATCACCGAATTATTTGTTCCTTTCACTGGTACATCTGCACACATGAACTGCAGCAACACACTATGCAGCAATGCATTTCATGACATAGAGCAAGCATCACACATGACATCGACACACACTGATAAAAGTCACATCCCATCCCAGCAATTTTCCAACCATGCACCAATGCTAGAGTGTCTGGCATGATCAATCACTCTTGTTTTGGAACATTATCAAACAATTGAGTTATAAGCATATTCCATTAGCAAATGGAAGTCATTATTTACCTCTCAGCCAATCATAATGTTCGAAATGTAGTCAATAACTAATGGTATTGACTGCACTCTAGATGAGCTTGTCAAACTGGATATTAAATTATGCCTCCTATTGTAACAATTGTATGTATATTGGCCTACGCCAAGTTGCTTAAAATTGTATGCGAATAACTCTCTACGGCAAGGTCTTGACCTTAGAAATTGATGTAAGCCGCCATCTTGAATCAAGCCTCCATTTTAGGTTAGAACTGCCATTTTGGGGTTTTGTACAAAGTCACCCTGTAATCTAAAATGGCCGTCTAGTGTGCTTTTGTTCTTGCCTTAACCTCTTCAACCTCTGTAGGAGAGTTAATGTCCAACCTGCCTTCAGGCTACATGTTAGGGTCATGTAGACCTTGTCCTTTGTTGACCTCGGGAGCAGGGGATTACTTGAATCAGCAATGTTAAACTACAAGTATACAAGAACAGTAATGCTATCCGAATATAATATGCGAAACATTTGTTTGATCTGTATTAAAACAGTATGTAAAGAGTGTAACGTTAAATTAAAGAATAATGGAGTGTGTTAGTAAATGTATTCAAAAGTAAACCGCATGCACGAGATATGTAAATTAGGAAAGCGAACCTGGCGCGACCCTAGCCCAATGTATTATTAACTTGTAAGAGGCTGGACATCATTATAACAAACTGTATAAATACACCGATGTCCAGCTAGCAAATTCTGCTCACTGCTCACATTGAACCCTGCTGGTGGTCTCTGTGATGTATTGACGGCCAAATAGCTATTTGTGTACTTTGTTGAATACTGTTCAGTTTTGTAATAAAGATTCTGGGAATCTTTACCAGCCCGTGTCGGTGCATTTTCCTTTGCTTGGTGTAACAGCCGTAATATTGTATTTTTTCTGATTCCACAAGCTGATTTCAAAAGCAGCCAGGAAAACAACAGAAAACATATCTCTGCAGTCAAGAAACAGCAATGCAGTTTGTCAGCAATATATCTTTTTTTAACAAGACACACCAACCAAACTCAACAGACTAAAATGAGAGCTAGAACGTGGACAAATTATTTCACATTTGTAAAGAAAACATTTTCTTTTGAACATTGCACCTAATGCCATTTCATGCTAAAATGTTTCCAGGGCAGCCAACTTTACTGTTAAAATGCTTACCTAATAAAGACAATCTAGTTTTTTACATTTTATAAAATAAAACCACATTCAGTATACAAACACTTTTTGTGTACTTGAGTTACCGTTAAATCATCACAACTCCAAAACCTATTTTTGCTATTGCTAATAGCCTAATAGACCTCAGGAGGTTCACTTATCGCTTGGATAAATGACTCGTCTACAAATAATGGCCCTCAGTGAATTTGGGGCTGGGGCATCATCCCAGGATAACAGCCACTCCGGTTGACTAGGCTGAAGTAAAAATATAACATATGGACAAAGCTGTAGATTTTAGTATAATAGAGTACAAAGGCACATTCTATCAAGTAGCTCATGGCATGTGGATGGGCAGTATGAGATAGCTCATGGCACATCAGAGAACACCTTCAGTATCTTTGAGTACTGTGGCAGAGGGGACATGGATAAGGTACACAATGTGAAGTAGAGGACTGACTGGAATGTAACTTTGTACATATTGATTATTGTACTTTGCAGCTTTGGCATATGAACTTGCACTGTATAGGGCCTTGAAGCACATCAGCATACAGCATGAGCTAGAATGTGACACTTCAATATATTTCATGAGGTAATTAGGGGCGAATTGATAGATTGAGTGAAGGGACTTTGAAGATGTGACTAGGCCATGTGCATTATCTTGGAGAAGATGGATACTCGCTAAAACCATCGGATTCCAAAATGACTAAAACGTCTCCTTCAAGACACACATAGCTAAGAAAACTTAGACAGCTTGGTATCAGTGTAAAGTCAAGCCCTTCCTCCCTCTGGACAGCTTTAGAACCACCTTTCAAGTACGAGTCCTATCCCAGCTGGATGGGGCAATGTGCTCCTTGAAGGCCTCTCGTCATCCTCTCTTGTGCCCCTGAGTAGCATCATAGATGCGACTGCACGCCTCATCAAGGGTTTCTGCAGCTATGCCCACATCACTGCGGCCCTCATCAACCTTCACTGGCTCCCACTGCACGCACAAATCACTGTCAAGTCTTGCTCCATCATCTATAAGGTAATCGTCCTCAAGTCAATCAGTTACCTCGTGGAGAAACTCAGCATCTCTGGCAGACAGTACACCACCAAAAGCCAGGACACATGCAGACTTGAAATACACCGCTGCATAAAGGAATGGACCAGAAAACAAGCCTTCTCTGCCTACACCCCAAGACTATGAAACCTCCTCCCCATCAGCATCCGACTTGCCCCAATCCTCCTACAATTCCGAAAGGAACTCAAGGCTCACCTTTTCAAGGATTCTCTCCTCAATATCAAGACCATCACATCGCCTCCCGCGCCACCTGACTCGCTAGACGCCCGCCTGCTCCTCTCCTCCCTGTACAGCTGTACCCCTCCTCTCTGCCCCGCTGTATCCTACCCCCGCTGTATATCTGTTCTGTTGTTACCTCTGAAAAGCGCTCTGTTATGCATCTGTGCTGTTGTTTGCCTCTATAAAAGGCTCCATTTTGTACCTGTTTTGGAGAACCTCTGTAAAGTTCTCGGTTGCTTCTCGAAGCTAGGTTTGTGCTCAATAAAAACCATACTAATAATAATAATACACTGTGATGCATGGAAGACAGTGTCAGGTAGCTTGGGTTGAATGGAAGACGGAGTCTGCTATCTTGGGACCAGTGGAAAGCAATTTAGGAGTAAGAAACGATGTGAAGAAAAAATGTGCGATGAGTGGAAAGCGGTGTGAGGTTGCTTAGGTTGAGTGGAAGACAGTGTGAGGTTACTTGGAACAGATGGATATAATGAGTGAGGTAGCTTGGGATGAGTGGAAGCTAATGTGGTTGATTCTACAGTGACCTGAGGAATCTAATACTGTACCACCCCCAAACTATCAGCTATCATGGATATAGTCCCCTAAGAACCCAGAGTGTAGTCAGCTTGCTATGTAGGCAGCACCGGCTGTTATTCGGTTTATCTGTATCCATTTACGCGTTACAGCACAATGACAGCAATAGTTCTCAGTTCGTGATATAAATACATAAATAACCCCAACATCAGTTCAGTCCCACGGTATTTCATTGCGTAAGGAAGGAGCCTTCGGTATTCATAATACAAGATAAGGAAAGGCCAATATTTTAATCAAAATAATGTCTGGAACGCAGCCGATGTACATTGCACCTGCAGAGGATAATGCAAAGCACCTTGAAATGAGAATCAGTGAAAAAGAAAACAGCACTATTTGGCTGCCGTTTATATTCGCTTCCACGCAAGAAGCAAGAGAGAGGACTGTGAGTATTACCAGCCACCTGCCATAGAACTGACGCGGATGGACATCTGCGGTTTCCTCACACTGAGAACAGAGAATCTGTATGATACATCCGACCGATTGGAAGTGAACTGCTTTTATTCCCTCCTCTGGAGCAGTATTCTCGGGCCGGGGGCATCCCCTCTGCAGTGAGATAAGGGATTAAACTAAACCCTGGCCTTTGAACACGTTAGGACACCTTTCACAGCGGGAGCCTGCGCCCCCGCTGCTAATAGGATAAACGGAGGCATATTCATAAATCAGGGGACTGCGCAGCTGCGCCCCGGCCGCTCCCTGCGCTCGCGCATTTGTTCAGCCTCTGAAGCTGGGTAGAAAACGCATTTTTGAAATTCATTCTGGACACCCTGCAAGAATGTGATAACAGTCGGGCGCTAATTGGTTTTGCACTTTGCTAAGGGACAGGCGTGTAACATTTTCCCGCTCCAATGGGCTGCCAAGATTTTTATTTTTGCTTTTCTAAAAACGTTTAAGGCTGCAGCGTGTGCTTCCTGGAGATTGGTTAATGCTTGTGGCGGTTGGTGAAATTGAAACAGGTGGAGGAGGAATGCATGCCCCGAATCGCAGCATCCGATAAGAGATAACTGTGGGAGCCCGAACCCTTGGAGGGAGGTTCTAGTTCGCCCCCATTTTTTAACACATGTTCAAATGTTCTGCATGGAGAATTTTACAGCATGGTTTTCTGAATAAACTATCATGCGCAAAGACTTTAGTATTGGCATTTGCCGTTGTTCATTTCTGGGCACCAGGTAGAACAAGCATTGGCAATGCCAACAGCTTGTGCTTTTTTTGTGGACATGGGAACGGCACTTGCCAGGCACAGCCATAGTGGTATTAACTGCTAATTGGTGGTGGAAGCAGGTGCACAATGGTGTGAGTACCTGGGTATCTAGTAGCAGTGCCTGGCAAATGTCTAATACTTATACACAGGGCAAAACTGTTGACATTGCCAATGCTTGTTTTATTAAAGTTGTTTTATTGTATTTGCTTACAAATAAACCTTTTACAATGTACACAAAACATGTGTTATACAATCCAATACTGACTAAAATTCATATTTCTTTTAAAATTTCAATAAACATTAATAAACATTCAAAACATGCTCATAAAACTACACATCTTTCCTACACTAAAATAAATAGAGCACGTTGGTTTAATCCTACCTAGTTAGTGCTAGTAAATGCTGCCTCTGGTTAGGAATGAATCCTGCTTTTTACAACCATTCTAAAAGTGCCAGGCTATTATGCAAGTCTATGCAAAAAGGGCGAGCATACTCGTCCTTGGCACTTAAGGGGGTTAAGCCTGAGCCCCAAAATGCAACAGGACAACGTCACACTTAGGTCCCTCCCACCAAACTGAGTAGTACCTGGTCGCCGATTACGGGATATCCAGTCCCAACTAGTCAAGTTTTCGATAGATCTAATTTTTCAACATATCGAAAAACTGCAAGCACCAATGATACATGTTTACCACTCAAGGTGTGTTGCCACAATAGCCCAGGATCTATGAATGACAATCAGTAAAGAAAGGTCTTAAAATGCAGTATAGTTAGACGAGAGCCCGACAATATATGATCAGAGGCTTTAGGCTTTCAGCCTCATTCAAGTCAAAAGGCCAAATCTTTTGGCAAATGGTTTCGGATACAGGTGATTTCTACGGTTGGCAATACATTAAATAGAAATCTCAAAAAGATGGTGATGCATTTGGAAATTACCGCAAATAGGGTTCTACTGACCCAGCTCTCTTTTGCCCATACCCCAGATATGCATAAAGAGAATATTTTTGTAAAGCTGTGCAAGTTACAATCCAATCATGCCTTATTATAATTTGTTTGGCCTTTTGAGGAGTGTCCAACACAATCTCATTCATAAGATCTAAATGATCAGAAGTAGTCGTTTACAGCTCCAATTAAGACATTGGGCCTCATTATGACCCAGGCGGTAAGTTACCGCCTGGGTCGTACCCTTACCACCATGGTGTAAACTACCTTTACACCATGGTGGATGGCGGATTTACCGCCCCATTCCAAGGTGAGTGGGGCGGTAAATCCCCATTTCCCATTTTACCCTTCCCCATTCCCATTTTTGCCCCATAGGGCATAATGGGAGTGGGGAAGGCGCTAATTACGCCACCGTAAATTACGGTGGCGTAATTAGCACCATGGTCCCTTAGCGCCATGGATTTTAACACCTGCAAAAAGCAGGCGTTAAACTCACCATGGCGCAAAGGGACCTCGGAATCAGGCGCTAAGGGTCGGCGCCGTTTACTGCGCCGTTAACCCTTTAAAGGGATGGTCTAGTGAAAAATGTTATTTAAAAAATAGATAGGCAACATAAAAAAAAAAATACTAGCATTCTCCGTTTTAAAACTTCCTATGTAAAATGTTGAGCTATTCAAGCTCAGAATTCGCAAAAGCAAGCACAGGGGGGCAGCCATTTTGTGAAATGGAGGCCCTCCTGTGCTGGCTTTTGTTTTTGTGGCACTAATGAAGGAAAAACCAGCCAGCTGTAGTAAACAAAGTCTACCGCTGGGTGGCTTTCCCTTCATTAGTGCTGTAGGCGGAGGACGGGGACCGGAGACCAGAGCAGGAAAGCTGCAGCTGAATCTCGGTAAGTGCTATTTAATTTTTTTACAAAAAATAAGCACTAGCTGCGTTTTTTTTTCTAAGTTTTCCGGGCTGGAGGAGCCAAAGTGAAAGCCACAGCAGGCAGAAACACACGCGGTTATGTTTACATGCCGCGTAGTGTTTCTACCTGCAGCTGATTTCCCATTTGGAGCTCTCGGGCTCCCCGTGGGGAGCCCGAGAGACCCAAATGGGAAATGCTAAATGCAGCGTTGTCTGCCTAAATCTGCTTTCCCATTTGGGGCTCTCGGGCTCCCCGTGGGGAGCCCGAGAGCCCCAAATGGAAAAGCAGATTCAGGCAGAAACAACGCAGTTGTTTTCCGCAATGCCGCGTTGTTTCTGCCTGAATCTGCTTTACCATTTGGGGCTCTCGGGCTCCCCGTGGGGAGCCCGTGAGCCCCAAATGGTAAAGCAGATTCAGGCAGAAACAACGCGGTTGTTTTCCGCAATGCCGCGTTGTTTCTGCCTGAATCTGCTTTACCATTTGGGGCTCTCGGGCTCTCCGGGGAGCCCGAGAGCCCCAAATGGTAAAGCAGATTCAGGCAGAAACAACGCGGTTGTGTTGGAAAACGCTGCAGTTTTTCTTTCCAAGTTTCTCAGGCTCCTCCGACCCGGAGGAGCCTGAGAAACTTGGAAAGAAAAACCGCAGCGTTTTCCAACACAATAACGTTGTATTTATGTTTGCGGTCGCTTCAAAAATCGACCGCAAACATAAATACATTTTTAAAGCTGCGGTTTTATTTCTAAGTTTTCCGGGCTCCTACAGCCCGGAAAACTTAGAAAAAAAAACGCAGCTAGTGCTTATTTTTAAAAAAAAAAAATAAATAGCACTTACCGAGATTCAGCTGCAGCTTTCCTGCTCTGGTCTCCGGTCCCCGTCCTCCGCCTACAGCACTAATGAAGGGAAAGCCACCCAGCGGTAGCCTTTGTTTACTACAGCTGGCTGGTTTTTCCTTCATTAGTGCCGCAAAAGCAAAAGCCAGCACAGGAGGGCCTCCATTTCACAAAATGGCTGCGCCCCTGTGCTTGCTTTTGCGAATTTTGAGCTTGAATAGCTCCAAATTTTACATAGGAAGTTTTAAAACGGAGAATGCTAGTATTTTTTTTTTATGTTGCCTATCTATTTTTTAAATAAAAATTTTACTAGACCATCCCTTTCACGCCTGATTCGTAATGAGGCCCATTAACACTCAGAAGACAGGTTTGAAAAAACACTGTCAGGCACTTCCAGTGTAAAGTTTGATGGTAAGGCTTAATACAGGTGAGGTCAGAGTTCCCTTGAGGTGGTAATTTGGGCGTGGATGGGGTAGGAACTGTGTGGGAATGGACAGAGAGATTAGCATGGCAATGGACAGTCAATGGGTGGGTAAATAATCATACAACACCTACACGCTGTGTATCCCTCCTCATATTCCATTTCTTTCTATCTGTACGCTAATGCAGTAGTGTTGCCTTATAGGTGGCACAAGCTCCACCTAATAGCACAAATTAAAAAGGGAGATTGCAAGGTGCAAGGGAGGACGTCAGAGGGGATGCAAAGATGAGAAAGAGGTTGGGAACAGAGAGCAAGGGAGAGGGACAGTACAAGAAAGGAAGGGATGCCAGTGAGAGAGGGTGCCAGCAAGAGAGAGCAAGAGGAGATGTGAGGGAGAGAGAAGGCACGAGAGAGAGAGAGGGTACAAGAGAGAGTGAGGCTGTAAGAGAGGAAGGATAAGAGACACTAATGTTGTGAAAGAAGGTGAGCAAGAAGAGATGACAGGGGTGGAAGAGGGATTCCATTTATGGGTGGCAGTGAGAGAGAGTGGGCGACAGAACAAAAGTACAAGGGAAGTAAACAGAGTGTGAGGTGTGAGCGGAGAGGCTATTGGTGCAAGTGCCAGAAAAGAGATTGAGGGAATAAGGAGAGAGTAGCCACGTATGAAGAGAAATAATACAGAGCACGAGTGAGCACTAGTACACAAAATAGTGAGTCACTCGCTCGTCTCACATATCCATATGAAAACTGTTGTCATAGGTTCAAATTCCTACTCGCCCATCCATCCTTTCGGGGTAGATGAAGTGGGTAATAACAGCAGCACTTTACAGCACTTAGAAACAGGAGCAAGTTGGCATACAAATCTCAGATTATTACTAATTTAATTATCAGGAGTTTGGCAATGTTAATATCAAGCATAATAGTTTGAGATAAAAGATCTCATTAGGAGTTTGCCAATGTCCTGGCGGTAACACTGCCAGAATACCGGCAAACGGAATTACAGTTACTGGCATTTGGTTTGGTGGAATTACAGCCCGATTACAAGTGCCTGTAAGGGCAGTAAATTCCCATTCCATGGAGTGCCATGGGACTCCATGGGGGATTTTCCGGTATTACCGGATCTGGTAATACCAGTGCCGGTAATACCTAGGATTGTTGCCGGTAAGGGGCCTGACTTAACTCCAACACTTAGCTGGAGGCTAATCAGGCACCTCACCAGCCAACTCGTAGTTGACCTGTGCCGTAACGTGCCAGTATGTGGTAATACCGGCACAATAATACAGCACCGGCCAACTTATAATGAGACCCTGAGTTGAATTGAGAAGTTTTTCTACTGAAATGTGTTTTCAAATTTTTTACGCAAGGTATTTATGTAAGCTTCAACCTAGCCCCAAGGGGCAATGAATCAATCAGAGACATCTTTACTGGATGGCAAATTGGCTTTTTCAGCGGGCCCCCACCTCAGGGGGTTGGGGGGAGCAGCGCTTGGCTTTCTGCTTCAAACAAGTCAGGTCCCATTATTTCCAAGACATGCCAGGATGTTCTATGGTGCTCTGTTAAATTTTAAAACCTGTTACCAAAATGTACAGAACTACATTCTGTGCTGATCAATTGATCGTGTAAGGTTCCTGTGTTCACTTTCTGTGTGCGTTAACGCACCTCATCACTTGCACAAAAAAATGTTTAACCCAGAAAGGGCCTCTGAATATGTGCATGTTTACATTTAAAGGCACAGGCCGAACACACAAATGGGATGTGCTTTCAAATAAGCAAAAATGGCTGATCTTCCCTTGCTCCTGTTTGGAATAGGTAAAAGAGAAGGCCCAATGCACTATGGGTTCACTTCTGCACCTTTCATGCTTTTTCTTTGGAGTGGGAGAGCAGTGCTGTTAACCGCTGCTCTCCCACTTGTCTTGCTATCCTTCCCTGAAGGATAGAAAAGCATTTTGATGTGTTGCCGCATTTCACATTGACAGGAAAGCCTGTCACTCTGAAATATGATGCCGACACACACATGGGTGCTGGGAGCCTGCAATACTTCAGTGATGGGAGCACGCTTCTGACACTAATGTATTTAGAGGGGCTGGACAGCGCATCTGTGCACATCTTTGCACTACTGTACAGCCACCCTTGAAATATGCAAGTCAACTTTGAGAATGAGGTGACCTGTGCATTTCCGACATGAGCACAAATGAAAAAGCGCCTCTTCTGCACTTTTTCCATTTGCACTCAAATTGAGAATCTGCCCCAGTTTGTCCATTCGCTGTAGCACACATCCTGTAGCATTCTCACCTTTCTGTCGGGAATAGATTGCTCATGTGCAATACTGAAAGGTGAAATGTATATTGATCAATTTGAATGCCAGGATTTTTCAGAAGATAGCTCAGTGTGGTAAACACTCTAGAAGAGATTTGCGTTCATATGCCAGACCACAGTGCAAAATTCCAGCAAGGTAGATTAAGCCTTTCCAATGTCTGATGTTGAAAAACCTGCCTGCATATATACTTTTCTGATAGCAACACCTGCTGTGCGACTAAACAATGTACCTCCTTAGACACCTTTAGCTATGAAAAGTAACATAGCATTTGTGTGATGCAGATCTAGAGCTCAATTCCTCCAAATGACGGTTGCAAAAACCAGCAGCCACTGCAATCTGAAAGAGCTTAAAGTGTTAGTCGGGAAAGGTGATTAGGTAGTCAAATTCAAGAGTGTGGAACCAATTTGTTGAGACTCCTATCCTCGCTTTGCCAGCGGATGACACAATGATAATGGACAAATCATTTTATCTCACTGTTTAGTACTCTGCTGCCTTCCATGAGAAGGCATGCCCTCTCAAATGCTGGTGCCATTGATTAGCCCATTGCCTAATTTTTCTGTTTATGCAGGCCATTTCAGTAAAAAGGGTCACATATAGGAGAGCGCTGACAAAATGTCACTGGCCTCTGGTTACAGCATGTTCAGGTGTGCCTATTTAGCACAAGAAATTGGTTGCTTTCTTATACAATTTCAAAAGTTAATCTGCACATCGGAAATAACAATTAACAAACAGTCAACAAGTGTTTTGGGTATTTCTAAAGCTTTAAAATGCAATAGAAAACCCCTGATTTAATCTTTTAAGCTCACACCAATTGATATAGTGGTACTTGTGTGCTTACCTTGATGATATAGAACATGAATCAGGAATCGTCTTCCTTTTGCATTTGAGTTGATTTGTATTTATACGATGCTATATGCCAACCTGCTGTACAAAAGTAAAATGGTACAAATTATGTAAAACCAATAGAAAAACACAAATTATCCAGTAAGCGGGTGGGTTTTAATGTGTGAACGGAAGACGGGAAAGGAAGACAGCGAACGAAGTGGAAGGTGAAGCGCGTTCCAGTGTTTAGGGGTCAAGAGGAAGAATGATCGGAAACAGGAAATAGCACAAGAAGGGTGAGGAATAGTAAGAAGAAATAGAGATTGAGAGTGAAGTGGACCTGATGGGACGCAAAAAGGAATAAGAGAGGAAAGGTAAGAAGGGGCAAGGTTGTGAAGGCATTTAAAAGCCAGAAAGGGAAAGTTGAAAAGGTTGACATGACTCAAAGGGGAACCATTGAAAAGAAGCAAGAGCTGGGACAATAGAATTGCGAGAGGTTAAAGAGAAAAGAGGTGAACAGCTCAATTATAGACTGCCTGAAGAGAAGAAGGATGGGCAGCAGGAAGACCTAGAAGAAGAGAAGAACAGCAGAACCGTCAGGACAGTATAAGAGAAGAAACAAGGATGTTGGTAGCAGCAAAGAAAAGAAACTGTCTACTCTTATGGATATTAGAATGCTAAAACCAACAGGAACAGGAAAGAGCAAAAATGTGAGAAGAGAAAGAAAGGGATGAGTCGAGTATCACTCCATGCGTCTATAAAGTTTTGGTGTTAAATATAGTCAAGTTAAGTTATTATGTGACTTGTGTACTTTGCAAGGCAGTTCTACAAAATAGGGTATTATTTTAGTTCAAGAAGGTCAGACATGTACATATAATTGTACCATGCTCTATGATAAGAGCTAGAAAACAATGTGCTAAGTGCAGAAATTGCAGATTGGTTCAATTCCCATCTTCACCTCATAACCCACTTTTGTGATCCTGGACAATTAATTTAATCTTGTGGTGCCTAACCTGCAAAATTGACATTCTCTAAAAATGTCAAGTTGTGAGAACCTAGAAACATAAAAGCAATTAAGTCCTCAAAGTATGTTCCTCAAACAAATTTCAGTCAGGTTTTTACTAGCTATAGTGTTGCTTTATGTATGATAATAGTGGCCTTGATATATTGCACACCACAAAATCACATGTTTCTTCGCTGACTAATATCAATACCATAGATCTCTTCTAAAATCAGCCTTTTATGCAAAGGTGTGTGTCACGTTCCCATTGCTGCCAGTCTGTCTGCATGCTTGAGCATTTTTACATTCTGCTAATATGAGTTCTCTGTCTATGCTAGGTTATGTGTACCTTTTTTATACTAATACTAATCTGTGTACTGCATCTAAAACGACACCCTCTGAATTGCTGCTATTTTTTTAGTTTTTGCTATTAGGTGGTGCAAAAGTGCCACCTATAAGCCCAAACTATTGCATTGGAGTACACCAGGAAGGGGTATGGGGTGTGAGTAGGGATACACAGTCTGTGGTTGGATATTTACCCACTGATTAACTGGCCTTGGCCACGCTAATAACTATGGCCATTCCCACCCACTAACGGCTCCTCCCCACCCAAAATCCATCCTCGTTGGATCTCTTTGAGCGAGGTTTTTCAAGCATTAACATCAAACTTGACCTGCCAGTGTTCTTTCTAAACAGTGGACTGAAAGTTTATGGCTTAGTTGCAGTTGTAAATGTGTTACTTGTGCAATAAACATGCTTTACCAAGTGTGCCTTCAGCCACTTGATTTATAAGCAATGCCCTTGTCCCTGCACTGAAGTCCTGTTAATATCAAGTATTGGAAAAGCCAACCATTTTGGCTAGTGTGAAGTTATTAGATGGCCTTTTTCCAGGAACAGCTACAATATGCCAAGTTACACACATCATTATCCATGTGATGCTATCTATGGCCAGGTAGTACCATTATCGCAATGTGTGGTAAATGTCTATCTCATGCCTACACAAAAACTGTTGACTTTGCCATGCCAATGCGTGTTAACATGTGTTCTGTATCATTGTCTTGGACTGCTAATGTTTCCCTTGAAATGCCACTTGTTTATTATTCTGCAAGTCTGAAGAGGGTAAGGAGACGACTGGAAGGGAGTGCCCACGCATATTTTGATTGCTGCGGGGCAGCATACAAAGCTATGGGTTGTGATTGCATTGAAGGGGGAGGGCGTACGACGCGGCCAGAGATTCTGAATCCCTCATTTATTTGGTTTGGGAGGGCCCCAAAGGCATCTGTGCCCTAGGCCCAAACAAAATTCCTTAAGATAGCCTGGGAGCAATATGTATAGTACTGGAGAAGCAAACACGGCAAAACAAGAAGCACACACATAAAATGGAGCCATCCCATTTAGTAAAACAAAAGCTGAAATAATATTAGTTAATGGTGAAGTTATTTATAATGTGATTAGTTCATTTCGAACTTTACGCATACTATTTAAGACATATCAATATTATTGTCAAAAAACAATTACCATAAAATAAGCCACTAAAAACTCTAACTACGTATATTCAATATGAACGTATGTTTGGGGAGTCAATTTGTGGGTGGGGTCAATGTGGTAGTCATGCTGATCAACTGTAAAGTGAATGATTGTCTAAGGTATGTATTCAAGATGTATGATGTGACAGACATCTATGACGTTTAAGACGATGGTCAAATGAGCAGTAACATTTTTTCGGGTTAATATACCTCAGGCAATTGGGACAGACCAACCAAATTATACAACTGAAAACATGAGAAGAATTTGGTACCGAAAATAATACTATTTATAGTAGTTCAATCCAGAAAATAATACTGAAGTAACGCGGGAAATTAAGAAAAAGAACGTCCTAGGGTACGTTTTAGTGTGGTAAACTGAGAATTTCAAACAATTTTGAAAAACAATGAATGGGAGGTGCTGAGAAGCATTAAGCGTCGTGGGTATAAATTGAACTAAGACACAGCAGCCCCTTAAATGGTCATACTTGGAAAACAAATATAAAGTGCAGAAGTTCATGCTGTAAATAATAGAATACAATAAAATACAAATGTGGACATTCTTTTGCCCTTTGGGAAATTCTGTAAGTGTTAATGGCACCTGCCGAGTCTCTCGGAGCAGAACCACAAAAGATCAGTGGGTAGCGATGCTGTGGTTAAGACATGTCACCTGACAAGTGGCAGCTCGGGTCCAGTCTTCACTCACTCGCTGATGCCCGAGATGCGGTGGAAGAACAAGACTCACTGTCACCCTGAGGTGGGCACCGCACATTGAAGACACAGCTCACCGTGAGCACAATTGCTTCCAGAGGCTCAACTGTGTGGGTTGCGTCTGCTCCCGCCGTCATTACCCCCAGGAACATGCGCCATTCGAAGTCTAGACAGTATGCATTCTCGCTTCCCAAATTCTGCTCTAATGTTCCGCCTGCAATTGCCCTGAAATGAAGTGTCTGCAGTGGCAGGAAGTGTGCAGAGGATCCGTCTGCAATTGATGGAAAGGCCAGCCAGTTACCCCCCAGTGTGCAGTGTGGGTGGGTGAAGCTTGTCTCGCTCAGCCTTGCCAATTATGCTTTCAGGAACACAGTACAGTAAGAAGGCAAACAATTCGGAGCGCTGGTGGACGTCTCCAAAGCGTCACACGTTGTGTTCAGTATTTGTGACTCCATTACATGAAAGCAAGACAAAGCATGCCATCATTTTTTTGTTTTTTGAATTGTCTCGCATCCTGCCTCCCTGCTAAAGTGTGGAACCTGCTATCGGCTGCACCTTGCATGCTCACGCTGATCAGAGTCATTGCCAGTGCCAGATGAAGGGGAGTGAGACGACGCCAAACACACCTTCTGCGGACTGTTATTTTGGAATGGGGTCGACGTTAGGGGCAGTACCACTGTGCACCTCCACCGCGCCAGTTCCTCCTCCAGAAGCCTTCTCCTTCTCTCTCTGTAAACCCACATCTATTATTTGTCATTTCTGTATTATGCCAGAAATATCCCCACACTCAAAAGCATTAAGATAGATTGGTGGTAATGATGGGGAAACACATACAAGCTTTCCACTACTATAAATGCCAAATCTGGCCCAGTAAACAGGAACATTCAAAAGCAGAATAGTATATTTGAGCCCATCATCCAATTGTGCACCAGATAGAAACGCTGGATGCACAGAAGACAGGTATTTTTGCCAGGATATTTAATTATTTCCAGGTACAGCATGCCACCGCAACACTGGCACAAAGAGTCATCATAAAAAGACATGGCAGAAGAAACTGTATTCGCTGAAAAGTCACATACCATGTGTTTCTGTTCTAGTGGATAATATACCAATCAGAATTTCCTGGAATAAAAGAATTTGTGCAGCGTTGCTGGCATAGGCAAGGGTCAAGTTACCACACGCAGTGATATTATGAAAGTGTAATTATGGGTACTCAATGATATCATGGTTTTGTTGAAAGTTTTCAGGTAAAATTATGCTCACTGTTCCAATCTACCACGGGTGTTGGATAGATAGACAATGCTACCTTTGACTATTTCAGTTTAATGTCCTAGCCTCCACATTGCCAAGATAGCTACAGACTGCACCAGTTAATGACATATTGACATCCTGATTTCAACAGTGCTTTCCTACTTGTACCCCAGCTAAGCAGAGTCAGGCCTAGTTTCTACAGTGTCATCAAATATTTGCCATTTCAGTTTCCACGGTGGCATTCCAGGATGCCTTTTCAGACACGTTGTCCTCCTGGTTTTTACATTGCCTCCAGAGGATGGCGCCAGTTTCAACGGTGTTTTTCTGCTGTTACTCAGATAATCACATTGACATGCTAGCTTCCACATTGCCCATGAAAGTGTCCTTGTCTGTTTCACATTGCCCTCAGAAAGTAACCATGTCAATTTCAACACTGTGCTGCCAATTATGCCCCAGTTAAATCATAGTAGATTACACAGTGCCCCCAAGTAAATCACTAGCATATCACCACCACAACAAAATATAATGCATGTGTTAACAAGGTCATTCCAGTGTAGCCCCAGTAAAGAATTTTGCCATGGTGCCGCCAGAAGAAAATGCATTGACTGTTTCAAATTTCCCCAACAATGCCACATTAACCCCAGATGTTCTGCCATGTCTCTTCACACTTTCCCCTGAATTGCCAGTCACTCTAGAATGCTGCAGAATTGCCCAATACCTCTTAATATTTCCCACAGAATTACACCATGCAACTTCACATTTCCCATAGAATGTATTTCCCCATTTCACTTCAGATTATCCAGAGAATTACCCCACATCCCTTTCCCATTGCCCCTTGTAATTGTGCTATTTCATTTCACTTCAGAAGAGTTGCCATTTGTTCCTTCACATTGCCCTCGGAATGGCCCTTTGTCACTTTCAAGTTACCCCCAACCTTGACCAATACCATTTCACTGTGCACCCACATCACCATCTTGTCACTTCATATTGCACCCAGTATGATCCCATTTCACATTCACCTTGCCCTAGAATTTCCACATGGCACTTTGAAATAGTCCCAGAATTGTTCAAGGCCTCTTCAGACTGACCACACAATGCCCATATGACTCTTTGGCACAGGATACCCTCCCCCACACACATTCAAATGTGCATATATATACTTTGCCTGTCCTGTCCCTCTAACCCCTGAAGTGTGGTTTGGCCTGAGTGGAGATGTCCTATGGCTTTTCAATGGCATGTGAAGGAAAATGGAAGCAGCTATCACCCGTTTCCTGATCCTTCTTCCTCAAATCGTCACCAGCAGCAATCCTGTGCCTGGGCTGGTACTGCACTGGTAGGGGACTCTGAAAGAGTGGCACCATCATGGTTTCCCCTTTATCAGCCCTGGAGCGCTACTTGGGCTGTCTGAAGACAATCAAAGCGAGCAAACACCTAGGTGTGACAGGTCAGGCGTTGGGACCCCACATACGAAGGCTATTACATGTCTTTATGTACTTGTAGACAGAGGGGGAGTGACTCACAGAGATTTGTAGCAGAACACATCTGCCCATGCTTGTAGGCATCCTTGTATGTACCTGCAACCTTATAGCTGATTAAAATTGCCTATGACTGCATCAGCACTGGAGATCCTTAGCGCATCGCTAAGATGTCTTTGAGCAAATCTTTGTGAATCACCTTTTCATGTGAGGGCCTCAGAGATGCTCCAGGCAGCCCCAGATTTATTCCAATTGCAGGCTGTGTGAATCAGGGATGTGGAAGCGAATGCAAAACTGAGATGTTCACTGTCACCTGCTGTTCACCACAGTATAAGACTTTGTCAGTCAGGCCCACACTATTTACTAGCCAAGACACTGGAGGATAATAATGTTCATCCTCAAAGCAACTGGCTAGAACTGTGAGGCTGAGTATCCGATGCAGCTGAGTCTCTTGGTTTATTATCCTGCTTCCTCCAAAGCAGGTGGTGGAGCATAGGAACACGACTGATTAATGATGATCCACAACTGATTAATTCATACTTAACTAAATCTCTCCATAAATAAAAGGGACATTTGTGGGTATGTGTGTGTGTGTGTCTGTTCAAAATGTTCAGCATACTTCCCAACTTGCTGCAAACCTGAAATTTGGCATGTGAGTAGGTTACATAAAATATACATTTTTCAAATTTGATTTGAGGTGTTTTTTAAAAGCGGCCTGCAATGCTTGGATATGTGTGTGTATCTGTTCGACATGTTCATCATACTTCCCAACATGCTGCAAACCAGAAATGTGGCATGTGGGTATGTTCCAAGCTGTAGACAATGTAAGGAGTATGAAATATACATTTCTCTAATTTCTTTTTTAAAGTTTTTTTATGCAGGCTGTAATGCTTGGATGTGTGTGTTTGTCTGTTTGAAATGTTCAGCATACTTCCCAGCATGCTACAAACCTGAAATGTGGCACGTGGGTAGATTCCATGGTGTACACAATGGAAAAAGCATGAACTATAAATATACCTTTGTCTAATTACATTTTTTGATGGGTGGGGGTTGTGGATATTTTTGTGTGTTTGTTCAAAATGTTCCATATACTTCCCAACATGCTACAAACCTGAAATGTGGCATGTGTCTAGGTTCCAAGCTGGAGACAATGTAAAAAGTATGAACTATAAATACATCTTTGTCAAATTGTTTTGGGGGGTGGGAATTTGTGGAGATGGGTGTGTGTCTGTTTGAAATTGTCAGCATAATTCCCAACATGCTACAAATATGAAATTTGGCATGCGGGTAGATTCCATGGTGTAGACAATGTAAAAACTATAACATATAAATATACATTTGTCTATTTTGTTGTTGTTGTAGGAATTACCATGCGAAGCACAAGGTACAACTAATAGTAAGGACTATATACATGAACACAAAGTACTGAAGGTGTATTTCCTTTTTATGTTTTTGTCTTTTCCAAACACTGCCAAATGAACTAATGTGCATATTACTTATCCTAAACCAATCTCTCAGCTTATTATTTCTCCAAAAGGACTCTTCCTGAAATACTCAACTGATGAGAAGAGTTAATCGTGGCTGATATGCCTGTTCTCAAGGTCCAGTTTCCAAGAGGTAGACAGAGGTTCCAAGCCTCTTTTCTGTTCTTGGAAATTTTGACCAGCCCGATCTGATAGAATGTCCAGCACCCATTCCTGTCTCTCGCCCAATACACCCAAAACATGGCTATGTAGTTACAGGTTTTACATTATACTAGGCTAGGCACTTTGAATCCACCACTGTGGTGATTCGGCTTAGTATCAAAGCAGAGTAACATAACATAACAAAAGCCTCATTTGTCAACCAATGATTTCTATCTATATTCAAATGTTCTTAAACAATCATTTGTTTAGAATTGCCCATGGTTGTATTCCAAATATTTCATAGTATTCAAATAAGTACCTGTCATTAATATGACATGAAATTTCACAAATTTAATTTGGGAGTGCTCCTTATGATTCCGTCTCTTTTCATCATATCAATATTTGGTTAGATTATGTCCACTGCTTATAAGGGCTTTTCTTCTCTGGGGAGGGGTTACACAGGCCATCAAGCAAAGAACTATCAATGGTGATTTGTCAGATTAGGTGGGTTTCAGCCCTTTCCAAATCACCACAAAGCCAACTTCAAGTTCCATGTGGCCCTGGGAGAGAAATTCAAAGAGTACACACTTTGCGTGGGTTGATGTTCACCACCGTATTTCATCTCACGAGATGAAGTGAATGGGCCTCACTACAAGTGCAGTGTTGCAGGAAAATATGGAGGTAAAATGGCGGCAACAGATTTCTCACCACTTTCCCACCACTTTCCCACACCCTTAAATTCCACAATTGCAGGTGAAGTGGGGAATTCACGTCCAGTATACAGCTGGTGGGAAATCTGCAACTTTACCTCCAAAAATCAATCGTCATATTGCCCACTTTGCAATTACCACTCGTGGTAATTCCAATGAAATCCATATGAAGTTTTATGGACTCCAAAAAGGTCTGCCTTATTGCCTTACCACCACGAGAGGCAAATCTGCTGGACTGAGTGGCATTAATGGTAAACGAGATTGGCGGTAATGTCTTTGAATGAGTCCCATAGTCTTTTATTGTGGGATGACATTAGGCTTCTGGTCACCTGATTGGGTGGCCGTGGTTTGATGTTGCGGCCTGGTCGGCGTCTATGTGGAACTTTTAGGCACGGCAGAAAAAAAAATCTGTAACTTGATTGGAGGGCATTGTACTGATATCAAAGCTAGAGGCAGGATGTCTGATTGTTTCTGGCAGAAAATGGGGCTGGGATCATGCTTTTTGAGTCTTTGGGGTTTAGCTATCATCTTGACTGGTAGGCCACTAGAGATGCCAATGCCTCAATCGGTGAGTGAATGAACCACACCAAAAGGCCCACTGTGCCCTTGCTGTCTGTGCAAGTATGTGTGGCCTGGCCATTCCACACAAGACAGTCCTTCCATTTTGAAAAGGTATGGCTACTATGGCACTGTCTTCCTAACTATGCCCCTGTCACCTTGTGCATTGTGCTGTCACTCAGGGCTCGAAATCTTGTTCAGCACAATGCGCCTGTTGGCTCCATTTCATTATGACGCTAGTCATGGAGAGGTTGTTTTTAGATTCTATAACCATAACTATGTGGAAATGTAGTAATTCCCAGCATTCGTCAGGGTGCCCAGTAGACCCACAGATGGAAACATAAAATGGTTCCAAAGGTGGTGTTAAAATCTGCGTAATGTTCACGTAAGTGTGGCGTCGTTGCTGCCTTTGATTGAGCGCAGTTGGGATACTGGGACTGTGCATGCATTATGACATCACTAGCACGCAGTGTCCAGAAACTATTCTATTAATTAATATGTATGAGGTTCACACAACCATGTGAACCTGGCACATATGTTTATATCTGATTAACAGAAATCCATGCACTGTGCCACTGGTTATGCCTGGTGGTGCCATGGATTAAACATGAGATATTAAATTATGCGTGATATTGAATAGGCAACCATTGCATATGCTGAGTAAGGGGGAAGTTATGATACCAGGGTTTCAGGTTAACAGTGTCCTGGCTACTGTTCATGAGTTGAATCAATTTCATGACTGTAACCATCAATCTTTAATTGGTGGAATCCCCATAGTCCTGGCAAATAACAGCTGAAAACACTAAGGTGCTTTGTTCAATCTTTAAATAAGCAGTGAGTATGTTGTCTCTAAGAGTCGAGGGCCGTTTGGAAAGCAGTTAAATAAAAGAAGGTAAGATTCATGGTGACAAACTGTACCTGAGCAGTCCATGGTTACCCTGGTTCCTACATATGCCAGTGCCCAGAGGCTTTGCCTCAGTGCATATCTCCCACAACTGCTATGCACTGTGCAGAGCTTGGTTATGCTGCTTCCTAGATATGCTAGTGCCCAGAAGCTTTGCCTTATTGCATTGCTCCAACAACGGCTATGCCCCGTGCATAGTTTGGTGTATTCCATGGTTTCCCCTGGTTCCTACATATGCCAGTGCTCTATGACTTTGCCTTAGTGCATAGCTCCTGCAACTCTGTCCCTTATGCATAACAGGAGTGCTCCATGGCTACCCTGGTTCCTACATATGCAGGTACTCGATGACGTTGCCTTAGTGCATAGCTCCTGCAACTCTGTCCCTTATGCATAGCAGGAGTGTTCCATGGCTACCCTGGTTCCTACATATGCCGGTACTCAATGACTTTGCCTTAATGCAAAGCTCCTGCAACTCTGTCCCTTATGCATAGCAGGAGTGGTCCATGGCTACCCTAGTTCCTACATATGCCAGTTCCCCGGGGCTTTGCATTCTTGCATTGTTCCAACAACTGCTATGCCCCGTGCATAGCTTGGTGTATTCCATGGTTACCCTGGTTCCTATATATGCCAGTGCTCGATGGCTTTGCCTTGGTGCATAGCTCCTGCAAATGCTGTCCCTTATGCATAGCAGGAGTGTTCCATGACTACCCTGGTTCATATACATGCCAGTTCACTGGGGTTTTGCATTCCTGCTTTGCTCCCACAACTGCTACGCCCTGTGCATAGCGAGACTGTTCCATGGCTAGCATAGTTCCTACCTATGCCAGTACCCGGGGACTTTGACTTAATGCATAGTTCTCACAACTGCTATGCCCTCTGCATAGCAGGGAGTGTTCCATGGTTACCCTGGTTCCCACATATGCTGGTGTCCGAAGGCTTTGCATTAGTGCATAGCTTCTGCAACTGCTGCCCCTTATGCATAGCGGGAGTGGTCCATGGCTACCCTGGTTCCTACATATGCCAGTGCCCAGGGACTTTGCCTTAGTGCATTGTTCCCACAACTGCTATGTCGTCTTGGGAGGATAGCTCAGGGGCAACATGCTCACCTTGGAAGGAAGACAACACAGAGCAACACAGGTTCGATCCCCGGGTCCGCGCTCAGAAACCTGTGGGTATGAAGCATGTTATAAATAACCCATCATTACCCATCATATGCCTTGTGCATAGAGAGAGTGTTCCATTGTTACCCTGGTTCCCACATATGCTGTTGCACGATGCCTACCTACGGGTTCCTTCTTTTTATTTTCACTACGGGGCAGAAATGTCCCCTTTGTGCATATGAGCAGACAGTCATGATTGACCCGTCCCCACCCCCCTGTGAAAATTGAGCTTTCTACAGCACATTATACAGTAGGAATTCGAAAAGGCAATATGATGTACAGGCAGCTCTGACCATATTCTATCTCAGCAAGTGACTTAGCCTGCTGAGCTACACTGTAACTTTTTGCTTTAGAACTGTCAATCAATCTTCGCTGAATTCTGCATTGCAAGTGGGTCTCTGATACCGATGAAAGTCACTACCTTCCGTGTTAATGTACATGGCTTCAAAGCAAATAGTGCTTTATTTCCGACAGCACTAAGACTGTGCACAGACTCATTCGGGGTGCACAGTGAGAAGCTGAACATTGTAAGCATCTCTTAGTGGCAAAGCAGGGGCGTAGGAGACACATAAAATCTGGGGGGACAAGGGACATCTTGGGGACTTTGCTTTATTTGTTGTGTTTTAGTCAAAGAACTCGACTTTTCACGAAATTAGAATTAAAATAGCAGTAAGTATTAAATTACAAATATCACTGTATAAAACAAGAGAAAAGAAGAAAAGAAAACAGAAGAAAATTAAAGGATGCAGCAGCAAAGAACAGGTCTTTGTATGTTGCATTTCAAGTTTTTTCATCTGACTATGAGCTCATGATAAGAGAGAGGAAATAACAATCACTTCCAGTGTGCCACATCTAGGACGCCAGCTCGTTCAGATGCAGATCACCTGTAAGTGGACTCCTGCCAAATAAAGGAGTTGAAGCCTTTTCTACCAACTGTAAATTGCTACTTTTTTGTGTGGGGCAAGGAGACTTGTGTGCCTCTTGGAATGGAAAGATGGGGGTTTCAAAGAAAGAGGAAATCTTGTTTGTACCTCTGAGTAAGCCCTGTTATGGGAGTAGAGGGACCATGTGTGTGATGTTGCTGCTTTGAATGTCCGCCGGGGGGAGGGAGTACAGCAAACAAGGAGGATGAGCGATCGCAAGCCCACCCCCTTATAAGCACTGCCCAGGTCCGCGGCCAGATGTGTCGGACCCGGGGGATGCCTAGTAGGTGGGGTGTACGCCTAAAAAGGAATAGCTCGGACAAAGAAACATATGAGACCGAGGCTGCATGTCTCAGTAAAAAACTCAGACAAAGAGGCTACCCCAAAAAATTGGTGAAAAAATCTGCAAAAAGGGCTTTTAATAACAATCGCGAAGCATTGCTTGAACCAAAACCGGCTAAACCCAAAGATGATCGTATTGTCTGTGTTAACACCTTTACAGACCAGAGTTTTAAAATCACCAACATCATCAAGAAAAATTGGAAAATCTTTGAAACTACTTCTCTAGGTATGCCACAACCTATCTTTGCATATAAAAGAAGCACCACTATTGGCAACAGAGTCAGTAATAGCAAACTTAAATGTGGTTACATTTCGGAACCCAGACTTACCACTTTATGGGGCCTCCCCGATGCCACCGGGCATTACCCCTGCGGCTCATGTGGTGTCTGTAAATTGACTTCCAAAACGAAAACAATTGATGTTGGCCTTTCAAAACTCTGGACGCAAAAGAATTTGACAAATTGTAATACTGAGTTTGTGGTGTACATGATCACTTGCATATGTGGACTACACTATGTGGGCAAGACCACTCGCAAAGTTAAAACCAGAATCATGGAACATCGAAGCTGTTTGAAGAATAAGACTGAAAATGCTCCCATGGTGAAACACTTCAACTTGCTTAAGCATAATTATGAGGACTTTAAATGGACTGTTCTAATAGCCCTCAAAGGAACTAATTTTTCAGCACGAGAAAAGAAACTGCTGAAGATGGAGCAAAAAATGATATATATGCTGCACAGTGATGTGATTGGTCTCAATGAATCGATTGATTGGCAGAATATTTAGCACCATTTATGCTTTTTTCTTGTTCAATCACAGTGATGTTTGTACATTTGCCTCCCTAACTTGTATAGGTCGTGCACATTCCCGTGTTGATCCTCTGCTACTCTCTCCCCACCTCCGTTTACGTAAGGTCCAGTGACTTGTAGGCACATACTTTTCTTCTTAAGATGGCCGCTACCGTGATCTTTGTTTTTCCAGGCTTTGTTTTTCCAGGCTCTGGGCTTTTTCAATAAACATAGAGGTAGGACTACCAGGTAACTATGACTACCTGCTAGCTTTGGTGACTAGCCTCCTGAGCCATTCGGGGAGTCATTCCCTCTGAGTACAGAGCACTTATCCTCTGGCGGTGATTAGGTGGAGGGTAAGCGATTTGAATTTTTTAACTTTTTGTGCTTATTTCCTAAGCACCCGTGAATAAGTTTGTAAGAGATGGGCAACGAGCGTATATTTACCCTAGGTCCGCTGGGATGTGTCCTTTCTCTTTTAGGGTCGATCGAAGGATTCCCGCTGAACTGTAGCGTTTACGAGTTTTCCCAAGGTATACAAGTATGGGTTTTTTCTATACCCCATAGTAACACTTCCGTGGGTGTCATCTTCGGGTTCGGAACATTACTGTCTTTCACCTTACCCTCTACCTTTCGGAGCGATGCATGGCCCCCGTAGTAGTTGTAACATTGTGGAGCCTTTATTTATCTACACTTCTAGCATAGCGTTTTTCTATCCTACATTACCTTACCTATGATGAAACGATCCAACCCCCCTTTTTCTGTTCGGAGATCCACCTCCGCTAACCTTCGTACCTCTGAAGTATCCTGGTGACATCCACTACTCACTACTCATTACTTGACTTCTGCAATTTGGTCTCCCATTCGGTTGTGTGTGTAACACAATTTTTGTTTTCCTGGAAGCAACTTATTATGCTTATAAGGTAATTTTTTATCTCTTGCAGGATTGACCACAGGGTCTTCCTCCTCCTACTATTCCAAGTAGCGAGCACTCACAGGCGTCATTTGAGGTATTTGTTTTCCCCAGATGTACGCTACGTTCATACTGTATGAACCTTTCATATTATCTTGCTACTCAAGAGCTAACTATTTGTTTTTTCTGTTTTATTCCCGCAGGTGCTAGGGAGTGCTCACTGTTATGTGCTATATGTCAACTGTAACTGGGTTACGTTAATAAATTCCTCCTGATGAATGTTCCACACTTGTTTTAGGAACAGAAACATGTCGAGATACCTCTCTGTATTTTAACCAGAGATTTAAACTTACGACACATTGATGCTTACGAAAGTAGGGTACTATATAATCTGTTTAATAGGTACCCACTTGTGCTCTCTCAACACTTTGGTTTTATAACTAGCCGAACTAGTCTGTTACGTAATTCCTGTTTTAGTTTTTGCTTTGATGTTTGGAATATTGTATGTTTTGTACTATGGACCACTTCATTTAATTGGTTGTTTTAACCTCTTTGACTCATCATTAAAATTATATTTTAATTGTGATTGGTCCCCTATGTGATAAATTGTTCTCTGCACCCCCAGCATCTACACTCTAGCTTTGTCTCTCTCTATATATATATGGGGTGTATGTGGACCCAGGGGGGTGGCCAGAGGGGCAGCCCGCTATGTGGGCTGCCCCTCTTGCGCCCCTGCGAGGGCCGGGCCAGCCTGTCACGATGAGTCTGGTCCCTCTTATTCCATCTCATGCTGGCTTTAGAGCCTAGCCTTTCTTTGCCTTTGTTATTCTGAATGCAGAGCTGGACTCTGTTCCTTTCTCGTTTAACATTTGCTGCAAAGCCTGATCTATTGAATTCTCTCATATTACTAGGACGCCAGAGCATGGGTCCTCTGCCCTGTTACATTATTCAAAGAGCCCCTCTGGCCTTTCTTTGCCTCTCCCTTGGCTCACTGCTTGCTTGCTTAATACATACCTCCTTGCTTGAACACTCAACATATTCTCCCTAACACAGCAATGGCAGCTGCAGTCTGTCTTAACTTCTATTTGTTCTGTGTCTTTAATTGGCCTCTAATTTCCACTTTTCAGTCTGCAGGGGAAAGGCATTTTCCAGTCACTGCCATGATGGTTCTACCTGGCCATAAGAGCTAGCCAATATTGGAAGAACATGGCATATTATGTCAGAGGCTGGCAACTGCCTTCCTAATGCCTACACAAGAGACACGACTCTTGCCTTTCTAACAGTACCCTTTGGTTACAGGTACCCTTTGAGGGTGGCCAGACATTGCCTCCTGCTTTAGCCCACTAACAGCTCTGCTTTGCAAGTTTATCACACATATCTGTCAAGTGGCATGTAACCCAATGCTACTAATGTTATCAGCCCCAGAAGTCTGGAATCCTTTGCCACATCAACTAGGGTACAGGCTTGCCACCTGAGACTTACCCATGTCTGAGTCTGCATCTGTTGCCCTGTGGGGAAGACACACACAGAAAGAGCAGGGCACAGTGCCCTTGTGGGTTTTTCACACTTCTTCCTCGGGGTGGGCACAATTCACTCCTCAGAGAAAGTGGCACATGCTGGGCAACATTCTCCCACTTTGACAATGTCACCCAAAGAGCGGAATTGGCCATTTGAAATACCTCTGTCGACTGATTATTGCGCAATACACACTGATGGGTTTAAGCACCTGCTTATCGCGAGATGGCAATTAAGGGCATTTGCAAACACACTCAAGAAGCACAGGGCACCCTCTTACCAGCGACATTCCATGCTCACATATTCTGATCACGAATTGGCATTTATCTGGGGTCATGTTAAATGTATTTATTTATTTATTACATGTGTAGCATCACGCAAAACCCCCAAGCATCAAGGCGCAAAGTAAACTGCATGGAGTGGACCACTTCCATTGGCGCACGTTTTTACTTTTCCGCCACAAAATGGAAGATTTTAGCGTAAAAGGCAGGTGAAGTCACATTGCTTTTCCACTTTGAAAGAGTGTAAATACCTCGCGCAATTAGCGATTGCTGGCGGAATTGACAATGGCTTCCTCTGGACTCCGCCCGCTTTTACCAGGTTTCATTTCCAAACAGATCCCATAGGAATCCCTTTCCTGGTTTCCAGCATGAGAATCCATGCTGCCAGTAAGGCTGCATTTGTCTGGTGGAGCGGGAAATAGAGGGGGTCCTGGTGTGTCCACTCGGCTCCCAAACTCCACCCAGAAAATGCATGAAAATCTGACCAATTAGAAAAAGCAACAGTAATAGTGTTTTCCACCACTTTTTCTGAACCAATTGACCTGGAAAATGCTGTGTTGCATCGCAAGCTGAATGCATTCACTCTGACTATTATCCCACCGGAAGATTAAGCCAGGTGCTGAACACAGGTGTTACATATTCCTGTGCGCAATCTGCATTTGCCGGGGATTGTGGGTAATACATTTGGGGCGATTCGCGCAATTCAGACCTCTGTGGATTCCCACGGGTGTCCTCTTTTTGGAAATGCATGGGGTTTCCTGTTTTCATTGGTGGCTTCGACACCCTAGGCCCAAATCTGTATGTTGTCCACATGAGCAAAATCTGCTCTGCCGAAAGGCTTGGGGTTACCAGTGAGTTAGTCTTTTCCCTTTGCACCCAGGTAGGTGCACCCACACATGTGAGGTACCGTTTTCATCAGAACACCTGTGGGAACGCAGAATGGTAGGACATGTGCTGTTGGCGGTGTGTTTCAGTGGGTGGCCAGAGTGAAATGTCTGAAAACTGTGGTTTTTCCATCAAATTTCAGAGACATTTCCCTCTGCCCACCCACCGAAACACGCCGCCAACAACAGAGGACCTACCTTCCCGCATTCCCACAGGTGTCCCGATGAAAACATTACCTCACATGTGTGGATGCACCTACCTCGGCGCAAAGGAAAAAGGCTAACCCACTGATACGTCTCGCAGTCCTGTTCTGAATTCGTTGCAGAAGGCAGAGAGTAGAAGCAGGCAGATTTAGAAAGAGGCTGTTGCAGTGGTCCAGCCTGGAGAGAACCAGAGCTCTGGAGACAGTAAGCTTCTGGGGGAAGGAGAGGAAAGTAAGAATACCTCTGAGGAGGTGCAGTTGGTAGTTTGTCTTCATAGAGATGTCAGAGATGTGAGGAGAAAAGGAGAGGGTGGAGTCGAAGATGACCCAGAGGTTCTTAGCCTCACAGCTGGGAGCAGCAAGAGGGCCAAAGGTAAATGAGAATATAGTGAGAATATGCAGGGTAGATCTAGGAGTTCCTTGTTAGTGGAGAGGAGAGGAATAGGGTGGGATGAGAACGAGTGTGAAATGGTAGAGGTGCCATACAGATGGATGACTGGAGCCCCCGGATAAACAGTAGGGTGAGAATGACAATGTGGAGGAGAAGTCTCCGATCTCTACCTCCGACCTCTAGGCTCTAATTTCCACCGATGACATCAAACACGCCACTGCCAGGCTCCCGATTCCTGCACCCCGGGTTAACCTGGCAAGGACCTTCGTCTACACCCCCTCCACCTCCACCTCGTCAAGACTCTCGCAGAATCGAACCCCTATGTGCAACCACAATGGCCAATGCAGATGCACGTCATCTGTACAACCAACAACTAGACTTCCTGTACTGTGCAAGAATGCACACACAACTGAGGCTGCACAAACGACCTCTCTCTCAGTCGCCGAACCTGGCACACCCACCACTATGCTAAACTTGCTCACGTATACCAACGCGTCTGGTACTACCGGGCCTAACACTGCTGGTACGCTCACGGTCGACTATCACACTGGCTCCAAATGCCCTCTGCCCTGACTGCCACTAGCCTCACTCCCTCCACATCATCTAAAGCTACTGCTACGCCAATGTCCTGCTCTGGCACATCTGATGCTAGCTTCACTGGTACAACACCACATTATGATGCCACTATGACTAATGTTATCGCCATGCCCACTGCCACCAGTCAGCCCACTACTGCTGGTATAATTTATGACACTGCTAGGCCCAGTTCCACCATACTGCCTATAGTTGCTATGCACAATGTGGTTGCCATGCCCGCAGCCACCTTACTGAACAATGATGTTGCTACCCCTAATGATGCTACTATGCCTAATAATACCGCCATGCCCACTGCTACCCGTCGGCCCACTACTGCCGGTATACCTTATGATGCTGCTAGGCCCATTGCCACCATACTTCCTAAAGTTGCTATACACAATGTTGTTGCCCTGCCCACTGCCACCTAACTGAAAAATAATGTTGCTATGCCTAATGATGTTGCTATGCCTGATGATACCGCCATGCCCACTGCTACCAGTCGGCCCACTACTGCTGGTATACCTTATGACACTGCTAGGCCCAGTGCCACCATACTGCCTATAGCTGTTATGCACAGTGTTGTTGCTCTGCCCACTGCCACCTTACTGAACAATGATGTTGCTACGCCTAATGATGCTGCTATGCCTAATGATAGCGCCATGCCCACTGCTACCAGTCGGCCCACTACTGCTGGTATACCTTATGATGCTGCTTGGCCCAGTGCCACCATATTGCCTATAGCTGCTATGCCTAATGTTGCTGCCATGCCCATAGCCACTTCACTGATTAATGTTGCTGCTATGCCTAATGACGCTGCTATGCCTAATGATGCTGCTATGCCTAATGATTGCACTATGCCTAATGACGCTGCTATGCCTAATGAAGCTACTATGCCTAATGATGCTGCTATACCTAATGATGCTGCTATGCCTAATGATTCCTCTATGCCTAATGATGCTGCTATGCCCACTACCACCATATTGCCCATTGTCACTGATTACCCACTACAGACCCTCCGACCAACAAGGCCAAACAACACAACCACACGCTTACACAGGCCATGTCACTGCCCTCTGCTACCCAGGCCACTCCACCTACGGCCCCCAAATGCGCCAGCCCCATCGCAGCGCACACCACCACCATTACAATCACCACCCATATTGAGACTACATGTCCAGCCACCCCACCCCACTCCATCCAGTTTACCACATTCAACTGTGCCCTTATCAACACACGATCCCTCTCGGCACACGCCCTAGACATACATGACCTGATCATGGCCCACAACATTGACCTTCTCGCCATCTCTGAAACCTGGCTCCATGAAACTTCAGGCCCTGCCACAGCCCTAGCTCTCCCCCCGGGATACACCATCTTGAGACAAGACTGCCTGCACGCTAAAGGTGGTGGGGTTGCCCTCATAGCAAAAGAGACCCTCCCGATCAGAGAAAGGTTGGTTGGGTGCAATAGTGACTTCCTTGTCCTCAAACTCAACAGATCCCATAATTGCACCATTACCCTCCGCGTCGTCTACCAGCCCCCTGACCCCATAGCCGACTTCCAAGCTGTCCTCACACACCTCCTCTCAGACGACCTGAAAACCTCAACCAAGGCCATCCTCCTAGGTGACCTCAACCTCAGTCTATACAACCCCAAAGACTCACCCTGTATATCCATTGCCAATGCATTTGAAACCCTAAGTTTCAAACAAGCCATCACCGACCCTACCCACATTGAAGGTCGCACCCTAGACTGGCTAGCTCACCACAACTGTCCACCTGTCATTAGCGCTAACTCCCCCTTACCATGGTCAGATCAACGGGTCATCTGGTTTTCTATCTCCTCTCCTAGGAAAGAGCCTCCACCCAATATGCCCCTCCCACATCCCTTGCCAGGAGCTCCCACCTGCTCACTAAAGTAAGGCTCATACCACACCTCCTAGTCCCAGCACTCAGGCCCCCTTTCTCTAGCGACCCTGAGACACTGGATCAAACGTACAACACCACACTAAAACATGCAGTGGAGGCCATTGCCCCACTAGCTGCCCGTAAAGCCAAGCCAACAAAACACTCAAATGCCTGGTTCTCCCCCGAAGTACTAGAACTCTGTTCCAAAAAACGGACAGCACTTTCCATCTGGCAAAGGGCTATAAAAAGGCTATCATCAAAGTCAAAGCCATGTCATTCAACACAAGGATCACTAAAGCAAAGTCAGACTCTAAAGACATTTCTGCGATCTTCAGGCAGCTCGAAACTCCCACTCCTGCTCCTCAAACCATCACCAAAGATGCAGCTTGGTGCACTGGCATACAATCAGCCATGCTCAACAAGCTAGCCTCCCTCCACAACAAAATTCAGACCAATCAACACACGCTGAACCCACCCAAACAGCCTCACCCAACTGCCCCTAACCATAGGGCTGTTGACTCACCTCTCTTCTCTTCACATTCAAAGATGTCAACGAATATGAAGTCATCTCCCTCATGAAAAAAATGAAACCCTCCATCTGTAAAGGTGACATATGCCTGTCCCCACTCATCAAAGACAGTGCAGGCACTCTCACACCATTCCTCACCGCCTTCATAAATGCCTCCTTCACCTCTGGATCCAGCCCCGCTAGCCTCAAGGAAGTGTGGGTAATCCCCGTTTTAAAAAAAACATCACTTGACCCCGCCTCCCCAAGAACTACAGACCAATATCCACAGACCCCTTCCTACTAAAACTCTTTGACAAAACAGGTCCAACAATTCCTTGAATCCAACAACCTCCTTGGATTAAGACAGTGCAGCTTCCACCCTGGCCACGGAAGCGAAACAGCCCTGCTCAACCTAAAAAACCAGATAGACAACATCAGGGACACAGGCAACTTCCCCTACTCCTCCTCTCCTCCTCCTAGACCTATCCGCAGCCTTTGACCTTGTCGACCACAATATTCTCTGCAACCATCTCTCTGCCTCAGCACACTTCTCCCCCAACGCAACAGCCTGGATCACATAATTTCTCCAAGGTTGAACCATGAGAGTCTTCTCTGACCATGCCTTCACCAAACCCGACATCATCCATTGCGGAATAAGGCAGGGCTCCTGCATATCCCCCACACCCTATAACATTTTCACCAGACCACTATTCCACATACTGGACTCAGTCGGCATCATCTACACCAACTACGATGACGATACACAAGTCCTCCTCCACCTATCGGGTGACTATGAGGCAGACGCTAAAACCCTCAACTCTGCTTAGTCCACAATCCAAATCTGGATGGTGCAGAACTAGTTATGCCTGAACAGAGATAAAACAGAAATACTACTGATAGGACCCACGGACGCACTAAAGAAACTAGATAATCAATACTTGATGATTGAGAACACCCTTATCCCAGTCTCTCAGGCCGTAAAAACACTTGGGGTCCATCCTCTGCAGTCTACTACACTAAACTCCTAAATCCAGCCCAACCCTTCCTGACCACCGAAAACCGCCTCACCATCGCAAGAGCCATAATTGAGTCTAGAGTAGACTATTGCAATGCCCACTTTGCAGGCACATCAGCAAAAAGCCTGGAAAAACGCCAAACCTTCCAAAATAATGCTCTCCGTGCTGCTATAGGCATTCCATGAAGGGAACACATATCCTCAGCAAGAAGACAAGGCCAAAGAGAACGTGTCCTCTTCAAAACACAGTGTCAACCACACGGCCCCACTCTACCTCTTGCAGAGAGTTAACAGATCCATGCCCTCCAGACCAACCAGAACACCTTACGCTAACCGTCTTACAGTACCCAAAGTGAAACTAGCTAGAGGGGGCGGTGCCAGCTCCCCCTTCATTGCTGCAAGGCAATGGAACTCCTTGCCACCCTCCCTTAGAGCTGAACCTTCTCACCTTGCCTTTCGTAAAGCCATCAAAATACTGCTATTCGCTTGAACCTGCACGCCGCGTAGCCCACTCTATAATCTGCAGTGTAATGTATCTATATCTGCAACACAACATGCAAGCTCCCTGCAACTACATTGTTCAACTATTTAACAGCGCCATGATGCCACTGAGCTGTTTGTCAGCTTTATAAATGCAAAAAATAAAAGAAATAAATAAAAATAAGGATCGACATAAGCTTGGCTAAAATGGGGTAGTAGGGATAAGGGGGACCGGCAGCTTCTGGTGTGTTTGACTGTAGCTAATTGTGGACAATAGTAAACAGACTTTAGGCCAGTATTAACCAACACACATATTTTAAAAGGCAGGTAGTGGCCACCAATACATAGGACCTAGGCCAGATGTGACCACATAGTATTTCTGTAGGCCAGTGATGAACAGCTATGAATACAATGTAGGCAAAATAGTATTGAAATAGGTTGGCAGAAACCAACAATACATGCAATACAGGACAGTAGAGACCAGAACAAAAAATCATGAAGGTCTAAGTTTGTTAAAGGGCCAGATGTTGAAGAAAGCGGGATTTCAGTATCTGCCTGGAGTTTATGGCAGCCATCATGTGGGTAGGGACGAGAAGGACGAGTCACATGAACATGCAAACAGGTGAGACTCTTTGCTATCTTCCCTTTGCCTGGCCGGCTAACCGATTGAAATGCCTGGGAGAGGAATCTGGGAGTGGCCCATGTCACGTCTTACCAGCATTGCCCCCTTGCATTCCGGGAGTGGCTGAGGCTTAAGAAGAAAGATCAGAAGCACATCTTTATAAAATGGTACAATGCAAACTTGTATACATTCAACAAGAAATCAAATCCATTCATATAAAATCCTATCCGATCATCATACTTTCATATTTAAATAGCACTATATTCAAGGTAATTATCAACTTCAACATTCTTTTTCAATACGTTCCGAATTATGGAGGAGATCCGTTCCAAGGCTTATGCCAATCTCCGACATTAGCCTGAACCACAAGTCCTCTTTGTTCAGAGCTGTTGTGTACAAATGATTTGTATGCAAGTACCTCCTTCTTACTGGACCGAGGCATCATATTCTAAAAGAAGATGTTGTAGTTGTGCTATCTTATTTCATACGAATGCAGCCTATACAATCTTCTGTTTATTTTCTTCCAAATTCCTAAAACTTCAAGGGTTGGGATAAGATTGTAACTCATGCACAATAAAGTTATTCTCTTAACATGTCAAGTTATTTTGGTCTCATACCCATTATAGGGTAGACTTTTATCAATGCAGCTGCCAGTTTCTTTTTGGAGACATGTAATTGTATTATTATAGTCATTGTTATATATAAATTGTATAAACCTTTCCTCCAGATGTGTCTGCTTCCTTTGCCAGTGGGGGCACTGATTTACCTCCAGCCAAGAGCTGGAGCTATATCTGGCCCCCACTGGCAAAAATAATACAGAATGACCAGCACCAGTAATTTCGGTGCCGTTAATTCCAGTAATCCCCTCCATGGAGTCCTTTGTATACATTCAACAAGAAATTGACAAAAGTCCCTTTGGGACTCCATGGAATGGGGAATTACTGACCTTGGAATCTGTCAGAAATTCTGCAGGCCAACTACCAGTGTTTGGTTGTCTCCAGACGGTAATACCACCAAACTTGTAAAGACCCCCTTTATCTTTTTACCTTTGTGCTCTTTTCAGCATGACTCATAAATAGCAACTTGCAAACAATTAAACTATTCTTCACTCCCCTCCACCCTCCACCCTCAATGGGAAAAGCAGCACCATTTCCAATCAACACTGGAAGGAGTTACAATCAGTGTTGGCAAGCAAACCCCGGCTGTGCCTCCCCTTGTATTCCCTGGGTCCTATTGTCTCTTCAACACCCAGACAGACATTATTACAAAGAAAATAGCATAAAGATATTATTTCCTTTACTACTGCAGGTTTGTGGGTTGGAATGGGTGGAAATTACATTGTTTTAGTCATAGCATTATGATTTCACCATTGATTGTGTATTGCTCTTAAAATCATAAAAGATGACAAGATGTCAGAATGTTTCCACTGGTAGGTGCATTGATGATTAAGAGTCTAGCAAGTAATAGTTTATATTCCTGATGACAATACTTTCAGTGGTCGAAGTGAGCTGGAACGGTCCGGTAGCAGCGTTCCACTACTTTTATGTTTTACTATTAACCGAACGGTCCGGTAGCAGCGTTCCACTACTTTTATGTTTTACTATTAACCGTTCCAATACTCTTTTCACACTTCTAAACATTAACACGAGATAGCAGTTACAGATAAAATTACATTTGCGTCAACTCAATTGGCTGTCAACGAGCATGGCTGCAACCCTTGGAAAATGCATTGCAGGTTGCTCCCTTCGTGTGTGCTCTGTTCCTTGCCGGGGCCACAGCTCCACTACTTTTTTTGGTACACTTCTACCACTAACTTCACCTGTACTGCCTCTGTGCCATGTTTTTCTTGGGATACTCCTAATGGGGCCATGCGCCAGCACAAGTAATGCAATGGACGACCCCTTTACATAAATTTGGGTCAGGCGCACATTCTTAACAAATAATGTATGACAGCAGTGCAGCACCCAGGTAGCTGCTATAAGTGAATATCACAATCAAGGAGCCTGCAAAGGGCCTGCTGTGGTGAAACATAAAACAAGAAAAAAAACAATGGGCCTCGTTACAGGTCGGGCGGCCCGGAATTAACAGTGGCGGTAAACCCGCCGCCACTGTTAATTCCGGACCGCCCGATCCTGAGTCCTGCAGGCGGGAGGTGATGTTCCCGCCAGGTCTGACCTGGCGGGTTTAACACCGCCGGCCTGCAGGCGGCTGTGGAAACACCAGCACCATCACGAGATGGTGCCGGTGTTTCCACTTCCCCATTCCCGTTGAGTCCTGTCGGACTCAACGGGAATGGGGATTTACCGAATTCCGCCTCCGAAATTCCCGGGACACCAGGGCTGTAATGCCCTGGTAATTCCGGGAGTCACGGAGGCGGAATGGTAATAACAGTCCGGCGGTAACCAGGCGGTTTTACCGCCGCGGTTACCGCCAAACTCGTAATGAGGCCCAATGTTTCTAGGCCTCTGAAGGAAATACAAATGCATGAACTGCTAAACTTAATCTCCTTTATGGAAAAAATAAAAAAGATGGATGATTAACAAGTTACAATTAAATCCCTCTAAAATGGAGATTATTTTGTTTGGGCCTAAGCATTTGAAGATGAATCGGTATACAGTGTTAATAATGACAAATAAATAACGACAAACATTTTCAATGACACCTGAATAACGAAAACATTTTTTGACATGTTTAATAAAAGTATATGTGGGGGGTGTGCTAAGGGATAAAAAAAAGGGTGGGAGGATGGGGGAGTTAGTAAAGCGGGGGAAACAGGGCGTTTGGGGGTGTTGTTATAAACACATGGAACCAATGAATCCAACCCAAATGCCATCTTTCCCGCCATTATTTGAAGTGCCAACTTCTTTTGCACATTCTGTGCAAAATCTAGGCTTTTATTGGCAAACAGATCTGTATTGTGACAGACAGGTCAGCACCATTGTCAAGTCTATGTTTTACAGGGTTGTGCTGCTACACCATGTTCTCCCAGTTCCAGACCACCCTTTCCTGGTTAGAGACATGGTCATCTCTAAGCTAACGCCTTTCTAGTGGGCATCCCACAGCGGCTGTTGGTCCGTCTGCAGGTTGCACAAAATGTGTCCGTCAGACGTATCCATCATCTACCAAAATGCTCCTCAATCGGCCAATTTCGAAGGTCCCTTCACTGGCTACCAGTTGAGCAGAGGATAGTGTTTAAGATCTTGTGTCTCATCTTTAAGCGCTTGTGTGGTCTAGCACCACGCTATCTTGCTGAAAAGATTCATCAAAGTCAACATGTTTGTTTGGAGGTTAACTATTTCACGACACACAAGTTGAGGTGATCGATATTGTACGGCCCCTGGTCCTCGCCTTTGGAACGCCCTACATCTTAGCCTGAGGAGCTTGGGGTCTGTCACTCTACTCAGGAACAAAAAAAGAAAAAACACATCTGTTTAATTAGTTTGCTTCCTTGTTTCTCTCTTCAGACTGATACCAGACTGCACCCAGGTCCAGGTGTTTCGGCTTGCTTCTTGCACGGTACAAATGTCTCTAGTCAAATCAAATCCAAATCAAAACGAATGCACAGACATGTTTGCAATTACCGTCCTTCGCCTTGCTAATACCCCTACAGCTGTTCCAAACAAGCTCAGGGGGGTTTCAGTGCACATCCCATTGGTGACTATAAGATGCACATTTAAATGTGAGTAAGCTCTCCCCCAACCCTCCCCCTTGGAAAGGCAATCAGAATGTGTGCATCCCTTCAATTGTATGTCCTCACTCAAAGAACCATAGACTAATTAATTGTATAATAATGAAAACTTTTTATTTTTAAATGAAATCATTAGAAAATAAGTAATTTCATGTAATATCAGTCTGTTATAAAGTGTGCCAGAGTGGTGGAAGGGCGGTACTTAGGGGAGAATGTGTAGATGTTCTAGCAAACTAGGGGTAGGACATTCTATCTGGAATGATGGTGGTTATTGTTTGTATGGCACATGGAGTCATGTGTCCACGTGCCCCTGTAGAGCGCTTCTTCACCTACATTTAAACTACCGCCCTTCTATCTCTGTCCTGTCCATCATTTTCTTTACATCAGTGGAGAAGCGAGGCAGTGACCTTTAACCTGTTCACTACCTAAGCGGTGGTGGTGGTATGAAGACGCATCCTGCGGCGGCGTGCGGGCAACTCGCCGCCGCTCCTTGGTTGTCTATCCTGAAGCGATCCGAGGTGGCAGATATTGAATTGGCATCGACTTTTATGGTAGGCAGGGATGTGTGTAATGAGCGACAACCTTGGCAGTGGGAGGTTGTTGGTGAGAGTGAAATGGAGGAGGGGGTTCTAGCACACTGGGTTGGGACATTCTGTGGGCAGTGCTGAGGCCGGATCAGCAGTGTGAGATGTGTAGGGTGCATCCATTAACTTCCGCATTTAAACTACCTAAACAGAAAGTGCCTGCACAAATGTTCTCACACAGGCAATGTCTGTGAACCCACAGCATTTGCAACTGAAGGACGTACTGCGTGTGTTGGGCCAGCATTTCTAGTGAATCTGGGCCGGCATGTCTTACAACGACCACAGTATATCTGCTTCATGTGATCTCTGATATTCAATGAACAGTATGGGGAAGAAGCAGGGAGGTAGGCAGGGAATACTGGCGCATGAAGGAGGCAGTGCGGCAGACGCAGGAGGAAGGACGCAGCAAGAAAACAAGAGGGAATGGGTGACAGAAGAGGGGGGTAGACTGAAAAGCAGGTAGACGGAGGAATGGAGAGCTCCACTGACCTGGGAGGAAAGATGGCTGATAAGGGAATGCAGCAATAATAATTAATGATGGGTTAAAAGCAGGGCCACCGCATAAACAGGCATCCTAACCTATACTATGCTTCTTTTAGCAGGGGTTGGAATTAATTAGAAAATGTGGTTTTATTAATATAACTATTTTATTTTGTAATCAAACAGAATGTATTCCTCACAATGACTACATTGGTTTATTTCATTTGTTGTTTCTTCTGAGGGTCACTGATTGTATGATTACTTTACTCGTGCTAGAAACATAGTAATCACACAATCAAACAATGAGATGCTATGGAAATAAAATTGAGATGAGATTACCAACCGTATATTACAGAATCAAGGACAGTGATTCCGAAGTTACAGATAAGATGGACTCTCCACAAGACAAACATTTATTCAGATGCCTATAGTGTTTACATTATATGACGACATTGCACAAATCTCACAACAAAAAATATGCATCTAAATCTGAATAATTTAAAGAATGATTTCTGAAGTGCTGTCTAGAGGGCAACGCTACAACGGGTGCCCCAAAAGTAGAATTTCCTTTGCAAATGTCCACATTGCGATTATTTACTCTCACCTGCAGCCAAAACGGCTGCACAGATCTGCACCAAACCTGTAAAAGGGCTGGTATTTGGCGCTGCATAAATCTTCACTTGGTCTGTTGAAAATCACTTCAATGTTTTCATGAAATACCTGAAAAGTAGCCCAAAAGAATCAAAATCTAGTAAGAGATATTTTTTAACTTGTACACAAACCTGCAGACGGCATGCCACAATTGCAGAAGCTGGATGGTTCATTTGGGACCGCCAACTGTACAGATCAGCAGGTTTCATTAAAACTCAATCTGATTGGCTACTTGAAAGAAAGTCAATCTGACGGGTTAAAAACAGAGGGAACACTTTGAGCCACCTGCCATCCTGGTTTGCGTTGTGATGGGTCTGTGGGGTCTCAGCTGCAAAACAAATGGAAGCGGCATATAGCAGTCCTCTGGGACATGCCACACACATTTGCAAGGGCTAAAGTGAGCCTAGACATGGTAGAATGTGCCTCTAAAAAAATGACCAAAAAAGAAACCTTTTATGAAAATGTTCTGCTGACCTGGTTCTGGATCGGCAGACCTCAACCTGCCCGCCTGAATCTGCAGACCTCAAAAGACCCATAGACCTACCCCTTATCATGTTTGATGGGCAGTATGGGTGTGTTTGTTGTTCCTGGGCATGGCTTTAGCCATGTTGGAGGCAATTTGTCAACCAGGCATGGATATAGGCCAATGCGCAACAGTACTTTTGGTCTCTTTGATGTGCCAGCCCAGGACATGGCCAAAAGGCATGCCCTGTGCAAAGCATGTACTGGCTTGGCTGCAGGCCAGGCCCGATGGCACGATGGGTCTCTTTGAGAAACATATGACATGATCTTCAAGCATTCCCTAGGCAAAGTGTCCCCTGGGAATGGTTGCAGGCCATATCCTCTGGGTACTCTGTGTGTCTTTGTGGTGTCTGCGTCATGGCCTTTATCCATGCAGTGTGCATGGCTAACGGTTGCAGGTTATGCTCAGTGTGCATTTTGGGGAGCCTTGTGGTGCCTATGCATGCGCATGGCACATGGGAGGGAAGCTTTATCTGTCTCTCCTGCCACGTATCTTCCGAGCTGAAACAATACTATGAGCTAGAAAAGCAGACACGCTGCATATATCACATGTTCTCCTTAAAGCTCTTGCATGTTGTGCCATCCACCGCCTTCACGAGCTGTGAATATTAATGATCCTTTATGCTTTGAGTTGTGGCGGTACCTCCCTTCGTGTGGATGCACAGAAAACCGTATACCACTGTGCTATCTAGTCTGCGACCAGAGCCCAGTCTGTCTTGCTAACTGACTCCATGTGTCTGACATGCACACAGCTGTGTGGGTGTTTTACTAAATTATTCTACCGGCATGACTCTAAATTTGAGTTTGTGGTTCTTTACCACAACACAGGCACCATCGCTATGTTAGCATATATCATTAAAACATAAACAGTACTGAAATAAAACTTCATGTACAGATAGGCTTCACCTTCTGTCAGGGAATCTTCAAATATTCACAGAAAATTTTAAGTTGAGGAAGGTTAAAAAAGCAGCACAAAACATTTAAAAAAACACAGAAATTCAACAGTTATGGCGCCCAAAGCAATCATGCATCGGACATCACAGACGACTTGCACATGCCCACAGATCCTAGAGGATATGAGGAACAAACATTGTTGTTTTTGATTTGAGGAGCCAAAGTGTGAATGGAGTGCAATCATCATTTTCCACAGGCCATGTCTATGTTAATCGGCACACTGTGTGCCATCGCCGGCTTGTACATGGAGCATGGCAGAGAAATGCTTGCTATCGCAACCGTAACTGGTGAAAGTCTGGCTTTCGTTACATTACGCTGAAGCATAATGTTCTTCTGACTAAAGATGGTTCGGTACATGTTTAAGAATGTTTTACAGAAAGTCCATACCAGTGCAGAAGTTATTTTTCAGTGATTACACAGCTGTCGGTAGCGACTTTTGGTAAAGTCAGACTTCCCATCGGAAGAGCCATTTTTTTCAGATGTGTAGATTCATCAAGTTCTGTTTTGGGGGAGTTATAGTGAGTGTCTCAAAATGTTTGTTTCCAGAGAAAAAAATTTCTTTGGGAATGTTTGTACCAAACTGGTGCAAGAAGCTGCCATCCGGTTCCATTGGCAATCTTCACTTGGTCCAGTGAAATTCAGTCCACTGTTTTCTTTTCTTTTTAAAACAAAATGTCTCAACTCATGATATATTTTGGTCTCATGGACCAATTTGCAGCCCTGTGATCTTTTACGTCCTGGAAATCTGCTCAAAATAATGACATTATGGTTGGTTTGAGTTGTCAGGACACTTTTCAAACACCTGCCATTTTGGCGAGTGGATTGGACTCTCTGTCTGCAGAATCTAGGGTGCGAACAAAAGGGGCACATCGTAGACCTCTGAGGCACATAACAGCGCACAACAACATAATCCAGGCAGAAGGGGGCCTTCATTGGGTTGGAACATACCACCTATGAAATAAAAATAAAAGATGTTTTGGACAATAAGCTTGCAGATCTGCATCCAGGTTCACGCATTGATCCTGCTCAAAGATGGCTTAAGACCTCTAGACCAACCTCAAGCCCTCTAAGACCCTAGTTGGATATATGTTGAATCTGTGTTGGCAAGTGAATATGGATCTGGTACCACAGATATTGAGCCACGTCTGTGCTATGCCTGTGTGGGCTGGCAGCAACAGAACTGGCTCTGAGCTCAGTCTGTGTCAGAACACGAACCTGGGCCCGGGCTCACAGTCACAGAGGTAGGTTTGGGCGGGATTTGTGTAAGTGTGCAGACCTAGCTTAAGGCCAGTGGGTCATGCACCATTTCAGAGCCGTATCTGTGGTGAACCACAGACCAGGGTCAGGGTCTGTGGACCCTGAGTCTGGTGTTAAAATTGGTCTTTGTTGGCCCTCTGACCCACCTGGGGGTCTGCAAGCCCTGACCTGGGTGTAAGCAGAGTCTGTGTGGGCCTGCATACTTCTCTCAGGGCCTAGAGGCCTGAGTCTATTATGAACCTGGTCTATGGGTGTCGGTGGACCCAGCTCAGGACCAGACGGCCATGAGCCACCTCTGTGTGGTCACAGACCTTTTGTGGGCCCACTGGCCTGAACTGAACTTGAGCTGAGGCTATGTGAGGCTTTGGACCCGGCTCGTGGCATTGGGCCCTAAGCCAGGTCTGAGTCAAGGCTCTTAGGGCCTCTGGACTTTGCAGGCCTCCAGACAAAGCCCTTGGACTCGAGCAAGGTCTGTGTGATGCCGAAGACCCGGCTCAGTGTCTGCAGGCTCAGAGCTGTTTCTGACTTAGAGAGGTCTGAGCTGGCTGTGTGGGCCCCCTGACCCATATTGGGACATGAAGGCTCTGATATATAGGGCCTGCAGAGCAGCCTATGAGCCAGGGCAGTGTGAATCCTTGTACGTGGCTTGGGGGACGTGGGCCCCCGAGCAAGGTCTGCGTGAAGCCTGTGGAACTAGCATGGAGCCAGTAGCCCCAAGCTGGGTCTTATTGGGGTCTCTGTGTGGCCCACAAAACCAGCTCAATGCAAACATGCCCAAAGCAAGTTCTGAGCTGGATCTGTGTTGCTCGGAATTGTTGTGTTTGCATTTTACGAGTGTTTTATCCATGCATAAGAACATTCTGAATGTATTGTAGGAGCATATGTTTATCTGCCTGTTGCATATGGATATGACATGCATGTTGCATGTCCGTATTATGCTTATGCATATTCAGAGTGTTTTTGAAGTGCCTTGATTGAGCCACAGGAAGCAGGTGAGTTGTAATAAAGATGTATTCCTGATGGAGGCCCTCCTGTCCAAGATGTGATCTCTTGAACTATCACCAAGCCCCAATACATACACGTTGGTTTGGAAACTATGAAGGGTCTGTGTTGTCCTGGATACCACACCAACATGTTATGAAGCTATTGATTATCCATCTGAAAATCTGATAACAAGTGCACTAATGAATTGCTGCACATGCCATAGCATGTTTATTTCTGCAGTTACCAACTACCACAACATGTTTAGTATGACAGTTACCATTGCTATGTTCAAAACAGTAGATAATGACCAACAGATTTTATATAATTTATAACAGTATATGATATTCTAAATCTAACTGTATTGAATCCTCATTTATTTAAGGAGTCATTATAGAGCGCCGATAGCTGCCCCATAGTTAAGGTGGGTCGGAGACACATAGGAACCCCTCAAAATTCTATTGTTAATAACTTTTGACTTGAGTAACGGATTTGGCCGAAATGTCGAAAGTGATTAAAAGTCTGTGGGCCCCCTCCACCCCCCACCCAGACTGCAAAAACAAAAAAAGTTATTAAGCGTCAATTTGTTTTTTTCCCAAAAGTGCGGTCTACTTCCCATTCATTTTCTCATAGACAAAAAAAGGTCAATTTTTGCCAAAGGGCACCGCCTAAACCGCTGGACGAAATTGGACCAGTTCCAAAACAACTTGGGCACAATGCCTTGACTGGCGATCCATGCTTGGTTTGGGGTTATTCCATGCTAGTTATTTAAAGTTTTGAGGGGTCGAAGGGGGTGCCCCTTTCCCAAAAATGATAGTTATATATCCCACCGTGCATTGCAGGATCATGGTTTTTAGAAATGACACGACCGCCATCTTGTTTTTCTCTCAATGCAAGAGATATTTGCGGCTGTAGCCGAGGTTACGGGAAAATGAAATGCAGTAAAAAGCTATTTGCAGGTCAAAATACATACAAATGCCATCAGGGTAGAGGTGGGGGATGGCTAGAAAGCACTGAGTGAAATTTGGGAATTGGAGAGTGTCCAGGGACTGAGTTTGCAACACAAAACTTTCTGTAGCCTCGGCTATGGTCGTGAATAGCCGACATTTAAAAGCAAACTGTGTCACAGAAGCAGCGTTTGCTCTGGGGTGAAAGGGAGAGGGCAGGGGAGGTGAGGAGGCCGTCTGGGAAGTGGGTGGATCTGGCACAGATGAGGGGGGCACTTGGTGATGGCCTGGGAAACATTTTGTTTCCGGCTGTTTTGACGATATTCGTGGCTATATCTGAGGTTACAAAGGACTACAGATAACCAGGGGTATGTGTAGTTGGGTACCCACGGTTACATTTTTATATTTCTTTTTTTTTTAAAGATATATTTACAACTATAGTGATGTTGGGGGTATGAAAATCACTGCCCATGGTCAAAGGCCAGAGCCAGTGACTCAATTGCCATCCAGGTCTCCCATTCATGCAGTAACCAGGGCAGGCTTTGATTAGTTTCAAAGTGAGGACGGGGCCAGCCTCCTCAGGCCATGTTGCCTGATAAATAAGCCAAACTTACAAGACCACTTAGAGGAATGGGTCAGCCATTTTCTTGTTTTGAAGCTAAGCCAGGTCAGCCCCACTTTGAAGGTAAGCATGGTCAGTCCCAGTTACTGCATGGATTGGCAACCAAATGGCCATCTGAATTATTTACTTTTTTTAAACTGTGCTACTGTCAGTCCTTGAAGGTTTTGCACTCTGAGACAATATTTTGACTTTTGCTAAATTGCATTCTGGTATTTGTAGTCTCCCATTCAATAAAACAAAATTAAAAAATAGGTATTTTTACAGCAACAGTGGGTTTCCCAGCCCTGCAATAACTGGGACAAACTCTGCTTAGCTTTATATAAGTAAATAAACTAAACTAAACTAAACTAAACTAAACTTCCAAGCGAGTAAGGGGTCAGCCCACTAGGGCCATGTTGCCTAATATATGGGCCTCCCCTTAGAAGAACACTTAGAGAAACATGGCCTAAGGGGGCTGCATCCTTCCTCACTTTGATACTAAGCAGGGTAGGTCCCAGTTACTGCATGGATGGCAGACAGTCCACAGTGGTGAATGCATGCATTTTCTTGGTTTTAATTATCTCATAACACACAGCATCCACATTTTTATAAAACAGAAAACATGAAATTTAGAAAATCACATTTATGTTTAACACTGCTATCAGAGAACCCTGGCCTTAAGGAGTTCAAGATGCAGCAGGTAACCATTATGCTACAATGATGTTATTGTTTGGATTTTCACGAGTTTCATACCTAGCCTTTTATCTTTGAACATATTAAATTATAGGCTGATAAAGAAATGTATGCCCCATGATGCAGTAACCCATTGTGGCCTAGTGGTTATATGCTGGTCCTTGACCTATGGCACCTCAGGGGTTCAAGGCTGTATGTTTTTTATTTTTTATTTAACTAATTTAATTTATTTAAAATAAAAGCAATGCAAGTGGGAGGTGGTGAAAGTTTGTTGCAGTGCAGTCCTGTGATCTTATTTTGCATGAGGTCGTTTAGACGTGACTGCAATGTCAGCCACGTCCAAACATCCCTTGCGCCAAAATAATGTCGCCGGAATGGCTTTCGTGACAAAAATGGCACACTGAAATGGGAGCTGCTGCGGAATGCCCATGCCAAATCGGCCTGCGCCAAAATGGTGGCACCGAAAATGGGTGTACCGCTGGGAGAACACTGCTTAACCAAAGTACGTACTCCATGGCAAATAATGTAATCTCACTACACATTGCCTAAAAACATTGTGAGTTCTTAAAGTTTTAAATATCTCATAACAAACGGCATCTGCATTATTATTTTTAAACCGTGCACTGTCAGTCCTTGAAAGTCTTGCAAATAGAGACAATCTGTATGCCTTTTGCTGAATTGCAGTCTGGTATTTGTAGTATCACAGTCAAGATGGGGGGAATAATGCCACAATTGTACACTTTTGAATAAAATAGTTCAATAAGGATTTATAAATTTGAGTGAGACAATGTTAACTTTTGAAGTTAGCTTTATAAAGCAGAGTATTGTTGAAAGACAGACATGGGGGTGAGGAGGGAAAATGATGAAAGGGCAAGTAAGTCATGAGTATTTGCCCCCGATTTGGCAAGAGAGTTTGGAATCCTGGACATTGGTGCAGATATTTTCCTCTGAGTGTGGTTGCTTTTTAGGAAACCAGTAAAGGACACATGTGGGTGGACAGCGTAACTGTGTTTCAGAGGATGGATGTAACCCCTTGGGGTTTTTTGAGGTTGGTAATGTTGCTCAAGTATTTGGATACCAGGATTTTACTCAGGTTGTCATGTCCCCTGTACATACGATTACCCACAAGACTACAAGCACTTGTTTCATATTGGGATTTAGTTTTCCATGGAATATTTCCCTACAGTTTGCTGGGTTTAAAAGATGAGCACCTTTTATACTTCGCCAGCATATTTATTGAAGGATTTCCTCTCTCTGGTTATTTTACTGGTGTTCATTACTTTTTTTAAACGTCCAATGCTATTTTGTCTTGCACACTTTCTTCTAAGGAGAAGGTCAATTGAACTACATTTGTATATTTCACTTTAATCTGTAGTGAAGTTTTCCTTTTTCTGTACTTCTTCCTTGGTGGTGAAGGATTGTCCACCCAAATGATGTTGTTGTCACTACTCGAGCTATGATGTCCAGACATGTTGGAATGTCTTAGTAGGAAGGAAAAAGTAAAACTTTCAAAAAACAAGAGAAAAAAGACAATGCTACAAAAAATGGAAACGTTAAAAAAAGGAAAACGAGTTTGATCTGTTAAGTGAATTGGTCTCCAAGTTTGCTTATCCTACTCTATTTTCTTTTGTACTCCAAGTTTACTTGACCTTCCCATCCTTTGTCCTGCATGCAACTAGTATAATGTTCTTTGTTCATTTTTATCCAGTTTATATATCCCTGTTTGTTTTTTGTAGTGGTATTTTCTTATAGTTAGAGTGAGCAATACTTTATAACAAAATCTTTGAAATTCAAGGAAATAACTTTAGTTGCAGGAACGTCAAGGTGAGCAATACATAGCAACAAAACCTTTGAAATTCAATGAAAAAAAATGAGTTAAAGGGTTGTTAAGGTGAGAACTTAATGCAACAAACCCCTTGAAATTCAGCTAAAGCCACCTTAACTTTGTGCCCCTTGTTGTGCAGAATATGACCACAATGATGACATTACAGATCACATCACTGATGAAATCACTAAATACATGTTGTATGGAAACACTGATGACATTACAAATCATATCACTGAAGCCATCACCGGTGACAACTCTAATTGCATTTTATATAACTGATTACATAAATAATGGAATTAGACATAACATCATTTATAAGTTAGCTCATGAAAACTTTGATTACTTTAATAACAATTTAGGCCATGGACTTGGCCATGACAAAGGCTGGAGTCACTGGCCAGCACCAAAGACCATAGTTAGTGGTCAGTTTGTGTTAAAAAATACCAATATGCATGTTTAAAATCCATGCCTAGTAGCCAGCCACTGTTTTAAAATATACAGTGTGCAACGTTGAAAGCTATAGTCAATGGCCATGGCTAAAAGCCATAGCTAGTACCCATTATGTCAGAATATAAAGTCAGCACAGCCAAAGGCTGTGGCCACTGGCTAGTATTGTGTTAAAAACCATGGCTAGCTGCTGGTCAGTGTATATAATATACAGTGAGCACGGTCGAAGGCCATAGCTAGTGGATGATTAGTGTTGTGTACTATACAGTAGGCACGGCCAAAGGCCATCTCTTATTGCATTTTATTATTTTAAAATTAACAGTGGACATGGCCAAAAGATATACAAACTGATCAAGGTCAAATGACATGGCTAGTGCCCATTTATATGTTATAATATATAGTGGCCACAGTCAAAGATTGTGGCCACTGGCCAGTATTGTCGTAAAGGCCATGGCTAGTGCCGGTTCAGTGTATATACTATACAGTGGACACTGTTGAAAGCTGCATACACTGGTAAAGGCCAAAATCTATTTTTGGTAGCTTGTTATTGTTTCAAAATATTCAGTGCACATGGGTGACAGTTGTGACCACTATCCATAACTGAAGGCTGTGACTAGTACCCATTCACGTGTTAAAATATATTTGTCTATGCACACTGACCATGTCTGAAGGCATGTCTGAAACCATGCCAGTTACTGTTGTAATGTTATTAGTGATGTCATCAGTGATGTGATCTGTGATTTCATCATTGTGGTCATAGTCTGCGCAACAAAAGGGGTGAGTAGTGAAGGTGCCTTTAGATGAATTTCCAGGGTTTTTGTTGCATTAACTTCTCACCTTAATGTCCCTGCAACTAAAGTTTTTTCCATGAATGTAAATATATGCACAAGTATCTAATATATAACAATTTTGTATGTGGATCTGGATGGATACTTGTGTGTGGGTCTGTCACTATGGGGACATGTTTAGGGTGTGTGTGTGTGTGTGTGTGTGTCAGTGTCTGTGTGTGAGTGAGGTGTGCATGCACAGTCATCCACCCCATTTTCATTCAATGCCGTGTCATGTTTAGACTGTGCATGTTAACCATCGGTGCCCGAGAGTGAGGTCATGCTAGCATTTAGCTTCCCAGAAATAATGGCATAACAGCCCTGAGCAAGGCGAGGGCCATTCAGAAGGGTTTAGGGTACCAAATGGCTGGCATGGCCATGGCCCAGAGGTGCTAGAGTTTTTATCTGGCAAGGGGCTGCTGAGCAGAGAAGTAAACAGCTGCAGTAGAGGACACCAGTTGTGCAGTGTTGCATTGCAACGGAGATGTGGCACAGCAAGAGGAAGCCGGATTGTGTTGCCGTGGAGGAAAGAGACAAGTTGTAACAAGGAGTGTAGGCTGCAAGAAGAATTGGGCAGTGAAAGAAAGTGATTTGGAAAGGTGGGTCTGGAGGTATAAGAAGGACACTTGATGGGAGCTTTAAGGGAGCCCCGGGGAGAAGGACAGGAAAAGGAAAGTGTGTCCTCACAAAGGTAACAGGGCCCATGGGCAGGCTAATGGGAGGCAAGAAATGGAAAAAGCAGTGACACCAGAAAGTCAGAAAGGAAGCAGGCAAGAAGGGCATTCACCATGGCCCTGCCCTACTGTGACAGGCAATTCCATTCAACTACCAGTTAATTGTGCCTGTGTTTCCTGTTTGCTGACTGACTGAGCTTTCCCAAATATTCTAAAAAGGGGGCTTAATGTGTCTATTGTTCTCAGGTGCTCTTCCGACCTTTTGTCTCCACTTGGTTTCCAAGTGCATACATTTTTCTAAGCATGTTGTTTGCGGTCATGCTGTGCAGATCCGAATTAAATATACATTTATTATGTTTATTTTAATAAGAGCATACGCTCAGTCTGGCTTAACCAGTTTTCAAAACATTTTGATTGTGGAGAATGTCTCCAAAATCGAAGTGTACAATTTTGAAACATATATCCAGAAATAATGCTCCTTGGGCATCTATGGAAAACCCAATGCAAAAAAAAAGCCTATTGAACTAGGAGACTCCAGCATTTTAAGACGAGATAGCAATACCCTTGAGATGAATGGGGATACAGAAGTAACTCAAACATCAATAATCAAAATGACTCAGGTAGTTGGCAAAAGATAACTGTTTTAATATCAATTAACCAAAACACGGAGTGCAACGGTCATCAACAGACGTCTTAGCACATAGTTTCTCAATGCATCTAAAAAAACACATTCTTTTATAACACAAAATCATCATTGATAATGTCAACCTACGTTTTTACAAACTTCATCCTACGTGGCAAACTACAAAAACCTAGTGGCTATTGTGATTGGTTCTAAGGGAACATCCAAGTATAGGTTCCATACTAGTCTAAGAAAGGGATAGGCATCTTAACACCAGGTGTGGCAAATAAGCCCTCCCCTCAAACAGGTCACTATGAACATCACTAAATACACAATGCCCCATTGGTTACACAAACTATAGGACTCTTAATCACTGGCCCCCTACAATTGGTTAGCACTCTAACCTGTCAGTACTTTTCCACCTACGTTAGCAGCACGCAGGCTGGGCTTCCCTTAAAGCTTGAGCTAGTCTTAACCATAGCTTCCCACCAATTAGCATATCATCTATCATCACCTCAGTGGTCTGCTGTCAATTAAGACTTTGAACTTGTCCTTGGGAGTGTTCTTTTGCTCTGGAGAATTCAGGGGAGTGAAGCAGCACGCTCTGCCCTCATGCGTAGGTGTGGTCATCATGTTCATCCAACTTCATCCTCCCACGTGACTGAAGACCACAAAATCGAGCTTCTGGTGCATTTAAAATACTATTTTCTGATAGACCGCTGACGTCTTTGTTTTCGTCCATGTCTTCTAAACAGGAGTTTCATTCTTTCACACGATTTGTATCCAATGTTTGCTCAACCCAGTCTGATACGACCGTGGCTTCATGGCTCATCCAGCCTCGCATTTCTAAGTTTCACTCCTGTTAATTCATTCAATTGTTTTTAACTGTGACACACTGGAAAAGAGGCCTTCCTTTTTTGTCCAGCTCTGCTATAATACATAGTTGAAACATCCATTCTTTACTTGCTCCTATATATGTATATGTTGGTGCATGCCGCAATCTATTCACTATAAATCTAGCCTCAAGAGTACTTCATCTACTTTTTGTTTCTTTGCATATGTACACGTGTAAAATGACTTGATATGTTCATCAGTTCTGTAGCATAAGTTTCTTCATCTTAATCCCAATATGTCACTTATCTTTTGATACTTTCTTGATACCTTATAGAATATCTTAATTCTCTTGTCTGCATCTCTTCTATGTATGTCAGCTTGCTTCATGTGTGACAGTGACATCACCATTCTTTTGTTCCATTCAGCTGTCCTGTTTCTTCTGGGATTTCATTCAAATGGCCATCATACTGTCTCATAAGCAAGTATGGTTTTCTCAATGGGAACCTTGCTTCCAGGATTCTTCTTGGTATCTATATTGTTATTGTTATTGTTATTTTGCACTTATATAGCGCCTTATATACCATTGGTATGGTCTGAAGGCGCTGGTAGGTTGAACGCCCTTGGGAACCGAAGTTCAGATCAGTAGAGAGAGTAGGGAGAGTCAAAAGGTGCGTGTGAGCACCGGATATGTGTGCAGCTTGTGCGGTACACGTGTAATAGCTGCTTCTTATCGGTAGGTGTGGTGGTTGAGAGATCAGGAGAATGTGTTCGTTCTGGCAGGATTTATCCGGAACGGATGTGGCTGCGTTAGGCCTGGGGAAAACGCCTGGCTGGGGGTGTGGGACCAGCAGTGTTTACATAGAATGATGTGGAGTAAGCGGTGGATGTTCGTATGAGAACAGTTATACCGAATGGTGTCATAGTATCTCTGTGTTCTAGTTGAGTGGTGATGTAAGGAGAGAGTAAGCGTGGGGTGTGGTGTGATGGGTCATATGCTCTTTCAGTGTGCACATTTCTAAATGCAACTTTCCCAGAGAGGGAACTGGGCGAACTTCTAAGTACAATTTTCCATACAGAGTCTATTGGGAACACTTCTAAATTCATTTCATCAGCACTTCTAAATGCAGCTTTCACAGAAGATATTGGACTCGTATCTAAATTCAATTTTCTACAGAGAGGCTACTGGGCGCACTATAAAATCAATTTTTCAGCGAGGCTATTGGGAATACTTCTAAATTCATTACACTCAACCGTTTTCTACATTCATGTGTTCTCCATATTCATTCAGCCGCATTCTACATTCATGTGTTCTCCACATTTGTCTGTCCACCACATTTATTGGCTCTTCATATTCGTTCGCTTTGTACGCTCACCGCCCTCCACAGTCATCCGCCCTCCGCAGTCATCCGCCCTCCGCAGTCATCCGCCCTCCGCAGTCATCCGCCCTCCGCAGTCATCCGCCCTCCACATTCATCCATGCATGTGCATCCAGCGCGCGCATCCAGGAAGTGCATTGGCAAGTGCACGGACTGTTCGACTGGGCAGGGGCGGGGCATGGCCAGGTACTTTATTACCATTGTATTTCTTGTCAATATTATACTAGTTCCAATATGGGCAGTTTTTCGCCTTGATCCTTAGTGTTTGTTCTTCATTATATTTGATTGTCGAACCTCAGAAAAAAGCTTGCTAAGGCAGGTTTTCCTAACTCAAGGGTGAGTAATTTCCATTGATAGCGGTTTAGTATCCGCAACCTTTATATTGTTACTAAGATGGTTAATGGGCTCCGCAGTGGTCGAAAGATTAATGATACACAGAGTGACTCACCCACTAGAAGGTTGTATTGAGTCTGCCTTAGTGACTGCATTAGATATAAGTGAAATGGACCGGTCGCAAGGAGCGGGTACTTCGATCTGTGATGAAAAACAACGTGTTGTAAGTCTGTCAGTACCGAGTCATGATCTTGTTACCTCTAATGAAGGGATTCAGAATGCACAGCCTGTTAATATTATTGACAAACCAGGTGGAGCTATATTATTGAAGACCTTTAATATGAAGGATATGAATCAAGATGAACATAACAATGCTATCAAAGTTTACCCTGAGATACCTAACCAAGGGGCATTATTATCCAAAATGGGTATCATTACTGCAAATCCCAGTATTTCTGATGTTTCAATGATTGCCCCGGCTATTGAGGCTGCATTGGAGAAGCAAATTAGATTTTCGTTGGGCCCATCGACCCCGGTCAAGCAAAGTAGAAACTGCATTGAGGATGTCCATATGTTTACCAAATTGCCAGACATGTTGGAAAAATCAGGGAGGGGAATTTTCCCTTCTGAAAATGCCAGTTATCCTAAATGCAATGATAGCATGCAAGACTTTCAGAATCTCGAATCAAGCTCACCTTCTGAAATATGTTCAATGGCTTTGCTCGTGTCGTACACTCTGGTTCCCAACATATAGGAAATATGGGCTAAGTGGTTGAGGTGGGGGTACTTGGCTCCTTCTCTACACTATTCTCCAACATTCTCTTTTTGTTCTGCAACATCGCCAAATTTGGGATGATTGTGCAGGTGGGGCCATATCGGTTTCTTCCCAAACTTTGTGAACTTTCTTGAATGAGGTCATAGTTAACACATGAAAAGCTTTTCTCATTTGCTCATGTTGACTGTCTTGTAACCTAAATTATAGTTTTGCTACCGTGATGTAATAGATGGATAGTGTGATGATATGACTTCTCACCCGCCGGTGTACATGGATGAGTAGCGGCTAAACCGCCTATTCAGCCCTCACATTTCTACAGATCAAGAATGATCCCAATCATAAAAGTTAAAAGGGGCAGTTAAAAGATATGCCTCCTTCGCCTTTTGTGGAAGCATGGGCCGAGGGACGGCTATACTTTCAAGAGGGGTATGAATGTGATCAAGTAGCAACCCAAACAGCAAAATATAACAGTCCAAAATAAAGGGAATATCCATTCAAGTTTCTATACAAATATGTATACTTTAATTAAACACACCATATTCAATAATACCTAAATAGAAAAAACACTACACAAAACCCTCCTCTTAGAAAGAGCACAGAATGTGCAAAGATAGCAAGATGCAGCACTCAGGGTAGTGAATCAGGGGTGAAAGGCAAGTAAAAACCAGCAGAATGTTTTTTAATAGGATATGTTCTTGTGTGAAAAGGTATTAAAGGTGACCTAACAAATCTCTAGGGCACAAAGATGGACCGAAGGGGCAGTTACCAGTCAGTAATAACGTTCACTGTTCTTGGCGGTTCAACAGCATTGAACCAGGTTTCTCAGTACTGTTGTGCAGTTCTAATCGGGCTCGAATGCGCACTTGCGCTGTTTCAGACAGGGAGCAGGTGTCGAGCTGGGGTTGAGCTGAAGTTCATTGTAGTGCAAAGAAGTGACTGTGAGGGCCAGCAGGGTCAGTTCGACAATTAGTTCAATGGTGAAGATGCTGGTGACTGAATGCGTAGTTCGAGGTGGGTGGTCCGAAACAATGTTTAAGTTAGGCAGTTCGATGATGTCACCACAGTCGGTTGGACTGGTGGTGAAGATCAGCAGCAAAGATGCTGGTTTGAAAAGCAGTCAGAAGCAACAAATTCGGATCATGAGGGGTGGCAGGGTCAGTTTGATGGTGAAGATATTTGTCACTGGTGGTGCAGTTAGAGTAGGGCAGTCTGATGTAACGGTTGAAGGTCATGGTTCTATGAGGGGCAAAGGGTCTGGTCTAATCGATGAAAATCATCAATCAAGATTCTGGTGGTTGAAAAGGTGGTTCAAAGGCAGCGGATTTAACAAAAAGCTTCAAGTTCGAACCGAGGTAATGATGAGTTCAGCTGGTGCAGTGTGGTAGTGAACTGGGTCAAGAGTGCAGGAGAGCAACACGAAAATCAGCCAAGTGACAAAGGTAGCTCCGGAGGGTCCTGCTGGTTCGACCGGGCAGAACCAGCTTGAATCATTGCCTGCAGTGGCTCGACAGTGAAAACACAGAAATACTGGCTCTCTTGAGTCTTAGGTTGCTTTGCCTCCCAATCCAGGCACACAAGGAAAATCTTGGGCGCCCAAAACAGGTGAGGTTGGAAAACACCTGCAGGGGTACTTCAGTGTGGTGAGGCTCTGGGTACCAGTGCGGCTAGCAGATCAGTGGGTCTTGCTCCATCACTAAGTCACCGTCAATGTGCCTTTGGGATTGTAAGGGAGAAGAGCGTGCCTCTTCCTTGGACACTCATCCTTCGTCTCTCGCAAACGGCTTTGGAAAGTCAACTATCCTAACATAGGTCCAATTAATTCTTTGGGTTTTTGTTAAAAAATGAATCAGCGAAGGAGTGGGTGACTCCATCTTTTATATGTAAAGTCCCAGTGGTGATTGGACTAAAGGAAGCCTGCTTTAAGGAGCCCAATCCCTGTCCATAAGACACATTTTATTGTCTTCTGACATCATACCAAAAGTGCTTTATGTTAAAGGAAGTGGAGGGCCAAGGAATGAAGACAGAGCATAGGTATAAATGCTGAGCTCCCTCTGTCTACACTAACCCCTTCCCTTGTCCAATACCAACAAAGGCCCTTTTGGTATGAATCACCCTGATGTGAGGCTAGTCCTTTTGAGGGAAAGGGGTTCCCTTTGATTCCTGTTTCCCAGGACAGCTCCTGCTTCGAGGCTGTCCTGCTGGACAGAGGTATTACCAGACCAAACAAAGGATGAAAAGGAAAGGCCCAGCTTCTCAGACCCCTGTCCTGACAGTGTCAGTGTCAGGCTGTCTAACCACAATACACACAGTCCTTCCACAGCTGGCCTGGGCTCACAGTGCTGACACATGCATGATATCAATCCAATATGGCTGCCTATAGTTATGTGAATTATTATCCACCATACCCTAAACTCATGTATAGCTTCGTGTTTACAGATTTAACTGCCACCAGAATAGTCATTCCTCATTACTATGTGGTTTTGGAACAAATGTGTAGACTTTAAAATCAGCCTCTGTGCTGAAGTGACTTGGCTGTCACAGCAGATATCAAATGGGCACAAGTGACCCCTGCACCTGTTCTGTGCCACTGGAGAGCAGGTGCTGCATCCAGATCAAGCTACAGATCCAGCAGGGCAGAGGTGTACACCATACTTTTTGCATGGACCTTAAGAACGGGAGATCTAGTTAGCAGATTACCCTTTCTGCAATGGAAGTACCAGTATCATTTTAACAATTAATAAAAAACAAAAATGCCAGGGCTACTAAATGGTTGCCAGATGGCAATCTACCACAGGTAGGTAGATAGATTGATAGATAGATAGATAGATAGATAGATAGATAGATAGATAGATAGATAGATAGATAGATAGATAGATAGATAGATAGATAGATAGATAGATAGATAGATAGATAGATATAGTTTGCTGGTTTCAAATAGATCGTAAGCATCAACTGAGAGTTGAAGGCTTGCAAAAGTCCATGCAAAAGGCAGCGGTATGTGGTATACATCTCAGTAGCATAGCATACCATGATACTCACAGTTTGTGTCTCACCCACTACTTTCCAGAATGCAATGTTTTGAGCATTGCATGTGCTAATATGAGATATTTCCACACATATGTACAATAACGCCATAGCAAATATATTCTGTCAAATTGTGTCACTGCTAAAGAAAAACATGATATTGGAGCAAATTTGTGGTGTGTGGTTGGTTGTAGAGAAATGTACTACAAAATAGGTGACACACTTGGCTCAGTGTTGGAGTAATTGTAAAGCCATTCCTTACAAAACTATAAATGGCAATCAATACAACATTGGCACACCTAACAAATTCCTGTATGCCATGCCTGCATATCTATATTAAAAAAAAAAATGTGTTGTCTGTGGCTGAGCGCAGCATTGTTACTTATCCAATTTCACACTGTTTCCCCAATCTGCACCACATTTTGCATAGTAACCTTTTATTACCTCACAGACATTACTGGCTACGTGACATTTGGGCACCCCACCCTTTTCCCTCGATTTCAGCAAACGTCCAAATTTGTTTGTGGGGTGGTGGCTTGGCAAAGTGTTGTTCCTTATACAATTCCACACTGTTTCCCAAATCTGCATCACATTTTGCACAGTTTCCTGTTAGGACCTTCTCGACATTACTGGCTAAATGACATTTGGACAGCCCACCCCTTTCCCTTTTCAGAACCTTCACACATAAAACGGTTGCCCGAAATCGGCGAAACATCAATGTGGTCGTAGAAGGACGGGTCTCAACATGAGGAAAACCACTTTCAAGGCCCTAGGATGCACGGTTTCCGAGATATTTGCACCACAATACACTGCAGCGAACTGCACCACGCCAGGGTGAGGCAACTTGTAGGGAGAGAGCACAGTAGGTCCCAGTATGCAGCAGCACACCAACTCCCGCCTTCCCCCAACGCCTGCTCCAAGGTATATCAGCCAGCCACAAGTGCCTTTTCTAATTGCAGTTTACTTCAGAGTGCAAAGCACATCAAGTGATAAGCAAATCAGAACAGTGACCTACAGGATCACTGATTTCCAACAATTGATGAGAGTGTTATCATGTCTGGCTACAGAACCCATTCGGAGAACGGGATCTTTTTGCTAGTTATATATAAATATATCCTCAGTGGAGCACAGAACATATATGTCACTTTGTTAGTACACTGGAAATTCTCATCACGACTGGAACTGCTATCCTCTTTCTGATCACAACTTCCATCGCCCATCAAGTAGCTGGATGCCCAGCATATGTTTCAAGAAGCTGGTTTGATTGCCCTTGTCAGAACCGCTTTGTTTTACTGACGGATGGGGAATGGGAACTAACAAGGGACGGTGCAGTGATGTCATCGCCAGCATTGTCTGCCAGGACTATCATCCATCAGGCTTGTCATCTCACCTCCTGGCAGGCCGCCGAAGAATGGAGGAGCTCAGCGCAGGTTGAAATGGGGCTCCTACGGGGCTAAATGCCAACCTTTTGTTTTGAACACAAGCTGGCTAAAAAACACGCTGAGTACTGGCAGGGATAACCCCGGAAAAGGCAGCTGGGGGTACAAATAGGGCTACTTCTGAACTATCAGCAGAAGGCTGAAATCAATGATTTAAATGGTAGCTCTCGTGCCTCTGTTTTTCTTATTTTCGTTGCATGTGTGCTGCAGTTACGTCACCTAATATAATTGCAGCCCGTCCATAGCCATTAATATTTTAGCTTACTTTGTTCTCTGTGTACTTCAAATATTCCAATGGTGTGGACCTCTCTCTGTAGAGGTAATCGTATTTGTATTATTTATACAGGTCTGTACATGAACTCGTCTCATCACAGTGGCATACCAATATTGCATCAAACAGAATACTTTGGGATCCAGCACATCAAATATATGGAAGGTTTTGGTCTAATAATGAGTGAAGGCTCCATGTGGATCCCGCCATTCAGAGATGACAAAGGAAGTGGATGGTTACTAAAGAAACATGGAATGGCTGGATGTGTGGGCCAACAAAAAAGCTGCATCTATAAATCTAGAAGACATTGCAATGGGAATGGAAAGAGTCACAGGTGCTTGTGGGAGCATGTGATAGTGGGCACGCCCCAGAGTGTTTTGTGAATGATTTCAGCAAGATGCTAATGAAAGTATGCTTACAGAGTGGGCCTGTTTCTATATGCGTACAGTTCTGGCAGCGGTGGGTCTAGGAGGGTACGAGAGATGAGTTGCGTGCTGTGGCCACAGTGCCCCTAGGATAATGATGATGGGCGGCAAAGTTTCAGGACAGTTGATGGTTAAGACCAAGCTTGTGTTGTTCCCGAGCCTTTGCCACGTAGTGCAGCCAGGCCACTCCACATGTCTGCGCAGAGCCAGTGGTCCTATGCGTCTGGGCTGTGCAGGCGGGACAGGCAGAGCCGGTCTTAGGGGAGGGCGGGCCGGGCGACTGCCTGGGGCGCCATGCCCCCCAGGGCGCCATTAGCCCCTGCCACGCCAGCTAGGGGGAGTCTTTAAAGGCCTCCCCCGAGCTAGCGTAGTGTGAGAAGGCACGGCAGGCACCCTTATGTTATTAAAGGCACCCACGACGGCGGGGCACATTTAATAACAATAGGGTGCTGATAGCACCCTATTCACATGATTACCTCCCTGGTCTGACGCGGGAGCAAGAAGGTTTTCTTCGGAATGGGACGCTCATGCGTTATGAGTGTCCCATTCCAGTGATAAACTCCCTGCGAGGCGCCGGAGCATGGAAGGACAAAACAAATGTGGTGCTCCTGACACCACCCTCGACAACCCCCTCATTCCCCTGTTGACCCGGGGTGCGCTGTGTGGGGGTGGGCGCTAATTCTCCCAGGGCGCTTCTGCCTTTAAGGCTGGCCCTGGGGCCAGGTGTTGTTTGTGCATTGACTCGCAGTGTGTGCGGGACGGTACTGGCAAGGAGGAGCGCAGGGAGTGTTCATGGCCCTGGAAGGAGTAATGGCCCGCCTCTTTCTCAGGAAGCCAGTAAGGAAGCATAGGTGCAGCGTAGGGTGAGCAGAAGGCACTGCAAATGCTCCACTCAGTGTTGCGGTTCCCCTCCTGGGAGTGACAGATCAGGCGGCATGACTGGAGTTTACCCAGTGAGAGTGAGGTTCTGTGGGTAATTGCTCTCTCCGCTGGGGGAGACTGCATGCATGGTAGCCGTGCCATTTCTTCATGGCCAGCGCTATACCAGGAGGAAAGGTCCACCATAGTTTGTGGTGGGCAGGGCTTGGTGTGAGCCGTCATGGTTTTGTAGGTGCATGTACATTTTTCCGGGTTGTTGTCAGTGGCATGTCCATAGAGTGGCCTAGGGTGGCCAACCCAGGTGCCACCACATTACCCTAAACTATGTTCATTATGTTTGTGTGTGTGCGCTCGCACTTCATGCCACCCCTGCATAAGTCAGTGCCCCACTTGGGCCACCCCTGTCAAAAGATTCTGGGCAGACCGATGGTTGTTAGGGGTCTTGTGCCACACCTGGAGGCATGGAGGGTGGAGAAAAGGGCCGTGGGGGGTGTTGGGCAATATATATTTAGGGTCCACTGCTGCCATCCCCTGGTGTAGAGAGCAGTAACCTGTGATTGGGGTGATGGCCCACGGGGTTTTGAGGTATACATTTTGTGGGGGCTGCTTTCTAAGGTGTGGGCAAGGAGTTATGGGCTATGTATTATGAGGTAAGGAGTGCTGTGGGTCCAGAGGCTTGTAAGAAGCACTGTGATTGATTAGCCAGGTGGGGTGGGGCAGTTAGCAGAGGTGATGGCAGGGGTGGCGTGGGTTTGGGATGAAGGGAGAGCAGGGAGGTCACCTTAGATGGGGCCCTTGCTAGTGTGTTGGCATGCAATCTGTGCATAGGGTTGGGGAAACACGTGGGTGGGAACGAGGCGGGAGCAAGTAGCAGAGTCAGCAAGGTGGCATTGCCAAGATGGCAGTTAAAAGAGGGTGGTGCAGGAACGGGTGTAGTTAAGGGGCCCGCTGGGGTGATAGGTAGAGACATGTGCAATGAACCTTTTGGGGGGTTGGGAGAGGAGCAAGCAGAGTTGTTGGGGATTAAGGGTGGGTTAAAGGGTGCATGTGGTGTTGGATAAAAGGGTGGGGTGTGTGGCATATAGGGAAGGATTAGAGGTTCGGACACCACAGTCTGCAGGAGGTGAGCTGAGAAAAGGCGAACTGGGGTACAGCGAGAAGTAGGGGAGAAGGTGGGATGCCTTCATCCAGCTGTGAAACAGATGGGGAGATGGATGGGATTGTCTCTCACGGACCGCATCCAGGAGCGTGGAGGTCAACAAACCTCACTGGATAGACCTGGAGCAACCAGGGACTATTGAGAAGTTAGAAAAATTGGTTCGGGCGCCCCAGTCTTTGTCAACATATGAGATTGTGGTATAGGGCTAGTTGGGTATGGATCTTTTGTTTCAGTTTATGACACAGGCGTGCCTTCTTGAAGTGATGCATATGATGAAAAGCTTACCTCTGTCTTATCAGCCCTTTCATAGCCGACCCAGCCAGCCTGCGGTGGGGGAAGCGAGCAGAGGACAACAGACTATGGTGTGTAGGCCTTTAATAAAATGACGTGCTTTAGAACAGTGTTCAAGTTTAGGCATCAGTACAATAGGTGCCCGGGATGGCACCCACTTACTCAATGCTTTGTTGCATTGGCGTTAGGGGCTAGCTATCTAGGGTGGGGCACCAGAAGGGGGATTGTGGGCAAGATCCCATACTCCAGTTAAGGATGGCCCATGGCTGAGGTGGTTGAAAATCTACCTGATAGGGAGGGTTCAAGAAGATTGGTGGAGGGGTTTCAGTTTTGGTTTAGGCTGTAAGTGGTTTGGATGGTTTGAGCCAAGCAGGGCCAAATTGGTAAGAGAGAGTTGCTGGTATGGGTGTTGGGAGCACCCAAGGAGGTTTTTTGTTTGTCTTGGGAGTGTCAATATTTAGAGCATGGTTTATGTGAATTTTTTTTTGGGCGTTCTGGCTGTCCGAATTTGTTTGGGCAAAAGGGGAGAAGGTTGGTGCTGGTTGAGGTAGACAGAGGAAGAGTTGGGTATGTATATTGGTGAGGAAGTCGAAGGACGAAAGAAGCTTGGGATTTGCTCGGTAAAGGGGGAGTGTGCCTATGTCTTGACAGAGAGGACATGACATGCAGGCGGGTAAACGGTATGCCAGGGGGCAGGGTTGGTTTTCAACCATTAAAAGGAGAGGGGTTGAAAACATGTCAAGGTTTGGGGTTATTATGCAATGGGAAGATGCAGGAAGCATTTGGGTTCATAGGGATGGAGGAGCGTGAGTTAAAGAAGCTTGTATGATGGAGGTCCAGCAGGTACAATGGGTATATTTGAAAGCTGTAAGTGGATAGTGGGAGGTTTCAGAAATCTGGGAGACATCATAGATGGTATATTTCTATTTGATTATTTATTTATTTCATTTGAGAAGCGCCAGGAACCGCAGGTATCCCAGGACCCGGAGGTTTGCGGACTTGACTGTTTTTTGTTTCTTTTCCCAGATGTGATGCAAGTGCAGGGTGGAGTGATTGAGGCATGGATTTGCACACACACTCTTTGGTGAAAAGGGCGGGTCAACGGGTGGCCAGGAAAGTTGGGTTGTATCTATAAGGATATAGTAGTTAGGAGCTCTGGTTTGGGAGGGCTTGGCTAGGACCACCTACTGCCAATGTGGTGAAGATGCAGGAGGCACATACAATAACTGCAGCAATTACAATACAAGTGGGAGAAAATGATCTGGCTAAGGGCATGGGAGTACAGAAGATGAAGAGGGATATTAGGATCATAAGGGAGGACTGGCCACATGTGTTTTGTCTGGAAAGAGTTTTTGCCAAGAAGGGTCTTGAGGGGAGCCATCAGGAAGGCACCAGTGAATAGGAAGATGAACACATTATGTAGGATTTGGGGAGTGCACGCTGTTAAGCACCTTGACATTAGATGCAAGGCTGTTAGCTTCTTTAAGGAGGATAGGCTACACCTGTCCATGTTAGGCAACACGATGTATGTAATAGATTTGAGGCTGGCTTTTGAGTAGGTGGTGAAAGGTTTACCTAAACTGGTTTTGGAGAGGGCAGAAATAAATTCTCTGGGAGGGGTTTTCTGGATGCTGGGAGCTCTGCCATTTAAGTGACTGGTTGGGTAAGCTATAGGGTATTATGTTGTTAAAGAGGGTGGATATTTCTGTTCGGACAGACGGGCTTGATGGGGGGCGGAGTTCAGGAGCGCAGAGGAGCTTGGGGATGGAAGGTGGTACAGTGAATCAATGAGATTATATGGGCAAGGTTATAAGCCTGCTACGAATTGAAAGGGGGGAGCGAGTGCTTGAGAGAGGGATTACGTGGGGGTGATCCGGACGGGTATCTATGCTTAAATTATTGATGGGTATCTATGTTTAAATTATTTTGATTATTCTGTAAGGCTAAGGAGCAAGTTTAGCAAATGTTTGAAAACTTGGGTCTGTTGGATTAAAACTGTCTTTTCCATTTTATAAAAACTCTTGGGTGCTTTGTACCTTCTAGTCCAAAAGGATAGTCTCGGGAGATTAGCTCAGGGGCAACGTGCTCGCCTTGGAAGCAAGTCTCAGGAGCACCACAGGTTCGATCCCCAGGTCCTCGCTTAGAAGCGCGTTATAAATAACCTATCATGTCATATCAAAGGGAAATGGGGCAAAGAGAGAATTCGGTGATTTGCCGGAGATCACATGGTGCTCTCATATAGGTACTATGAATTTGGAACATATGCCTCTTCATTTCACAGAACACAACTCCGACATGAGTCCGTGTATCCAAAATGGATATTAAGGTTGCAGTGGAAAAATATTAATGCAGACTGATAAATACAACAGGAAAGTGCCAACCAACGAGGATGATGATGCATTGCAGTGATGTGTGTAGAGTAAGGAGGAGCAATTGCAGACGGGTCACGTGAAAGGCAAGTAAGCAAATCAGAAGAACAATTACATTTAAAAAAGGGATGAACAGGGCATTTGATGATGGGTTTGGCAATGGGAAAACAAATGGATACATGTCAAAAGGGGGGTACAGATGCTGGCCACCACTGAAATTCAGGTTAAACAGTCGTCTCTGTACAGTGAAATAAACTGTTTAAACCATTACGATTTGAGTCCTGATTTAGAAGGAAAATTACAAAACACATGTCTGAAGCAGCTACTTAAATGGCAACAGTGAAACAAAAGTAATAAGTAGGAGTTGCACATGGACTGTGCCTTGAACACATAAGTTGAACAAATCGTGGGAGGGGCGTGGCTTAATGGCTGCGGTGTAGGACGTGATTCCTGGGAGCTCCTGCAGATCCGCACATGATCCTGAGGATGAGGATGAAAGGCATTTAAAGTCAGTTGTGAAGTGCTAAAAAACAGCCACTGTAGCATGAAGAAATGAGGTGTGCAGCAGGCAGGTTCGGGATAATTAACAGCCAGAAGGAAGTACGGAGGGAGAAAAAAAAGCTTGCCGTGTCTGGGCGGTGGGTGAAAACAAGATGGCGCCCACTGAACAAAGGGTCTGATGTGTAATCAGCCGTACTGCCGGGAGAGGAGGTTGCAGAAGGCTAAGGCAGTGAAACCTGGCGCTAATACGAACAATCGGAAAACTGGAAAGTAAATGCACAAAGAGACGACAGCAGTGTGAAAGGCAGCCGGACTAGTGGAAGCCAGCAGCGACGTGGGACAGAACGAGTTGGTAATTGGAAGTAGCAGATGCGTATTCGGAAGACTGGGGGCATCAATGGGAGCAGTGGACACATAGGCGGCAAATACATTATCACTAGAAATCAGCGTATGCAGCCCAATGTTAACACTGGATCAGCTGTGGGACATTGTGAGCGCAGCCGCCTGTAGTCTGAAGCCTAAAGGAGCCACAAGATCAGCTGCTGGGATGCGGAAACAGTAGCAGTAGCAGCGAAGTCATCAGAGCAAAAGCAATGCAGATTGTGTTAGTTGCAACATTGTGGCCAGCACGGAGCTGAGGAGCAAGCCGGCAAGAGAACAGAGTGTGAAACTGACATCGGATTGGAAGGTGGTACTCGCGCCTGCTAAGGAAACAAAATAAACTTACAACACAGGCAAGCAGGCCATAACAGAGGATTACAGGTGGAAAACAAAGATACTGCTGGCTCGCGGGGGCACAAATACTACACAGAGAAATGTGGCGAGCCTGAAGCCGCACTAGGGGATGAGTCAATGAAAGTCATGTGAGGTGGCAGCAGGGCAATAACTCATAATAATAGCACTCATCAAGAGAGGTAACTTGTACTGTTGGCGCTGGAAGACACTCGCCCCAGGAGGGTTGAAAGAAGGCAGCGGAAGCCACGGCCCGAGAAGACCACAGAAGTGGACTGCGGTGTGGTCAGTTAAGAGCCAAGCTCCACGGAAGATTACAGGCCACAGTGAGCAGGGACACGCTTGGGCACATCATTGGGAAACAGCGCTGTCTGGGGTGTGGTGCACAGTCCGCTCGGGTCGCATAAGGCAGACCGCCCCTGGAGTTACAAGTGTGGACGACAAGCTTTTCCTAACCGAAGGAATGTCCAGCAAGCCCCTGAGAGCGAAGGCCAAGCAGCCTACGCTGGACGAATATACCAGAACGCCGACTGGCCCCAAGGGAGCCAGGAGCAAGGATAAGACCTCAGCAGGGGGAATGGCCGCTGTGAGTACTAACCAGGAAGTCCTGGAGGCAATTGCAGATTTGAAGGCGGCCTGGGAGTCCAAGCTTCAATTGACTGTGATGGAATTGAAAACGGCGATGGAGCTTCAAGTGGGGGCGGTACAGGAAGATGTGAACCTCCTCAGGCAGGATGTTAGGACTTTGGCGGAGCGCACAGAGACCCTGGAGAAGGAGATGAGCCCAACTGCTGCGGTCTGTGCTGCACACAAACGGGAGCTACATGCCCTGGTGCAACGAGTGGGCAATCTGGAGAGTAGGGCAGAGGAGGCAGAAGGGCGCGCTCGAAGGAATAACATTCGAATCGTCGGACTGCCAGAAGGGGCTGAGGGCCACAACCCGACGGAGTACGTGGAAAACATGCTGCTGCAGGAAATCACCGGGGGGAACCTCTCTCAGGGATTTGCTGTGGAAAGGGCGCACAGGGCCTTGACAAGGAAACCACCGCCAAGTAACCCGCCCAGGCCAATGATTGCTAAGATTCTCAATTATCAGGATCGCGAGCGAATCCTTGAACACTTCCGTAAGGGAGGAACTATACAACGTGGCGCAGCGAATATAACTGCCTACCTGGACTATACCCTGCAGGTACAGCGAAGCCGCATGAACTTTGGATCGGTCAAGAGGAGATTGCGGGAAGCTGGCCACAAATATATGCTGCTCTATCCCGCCAAGCTAAAGGTTTTTTATAAAAACAAGACGCTGTTCTTTGAAACTCCAGAAGACGCCATGGGGTGGCTAGACATGCAGAGCTGCCCCCAAGAGCCAGATGTTCAGAAGGAAGATGGAGCTGGACGAGACAAGTAAAGTGGTGAACTGGTGGGATTGAGGAATGTGGGACTTGATTATAGTCATTGATGCAGCTGGACGGCTGGAACGCCCTGAATGGTGGGAAACATGAGCTGTGTGCACTGAGATTGCTGTGTGAGGTAGGAGCCTCCCGGGGCCAATCTTTATACCCTCATTAAGAGTTTAGTTAGGTCACTGTTAGTGCGGTGACACCCTGCCGGGTTCTCGATTGGGGTCGCCAAGAGAGAGCCAAACGCAGGGATGCCTGAGATCCAGGGATGGAGCTGGGCAGTTAGTTGGGTTGGGGTGTTGGGGTGTTTAAGTTTATATATGAGCCTTTGTGGAAGTTCTATTATTGAGAGTCTGTTTGGTGTGGGGGGGAGGGTTGCATGGGGAGGGGAAGGGGAACCATTGATAGACCATGGGGGACCTAAAGATATTAACATGGAATGTTAGAGGGCTCAACAGTTACCTGAAACGTAATAAGGTTATGTTGTACTTGAGGCGACAGAAGATAGACATCGCCTTGTTGCAGGAGACACATCTGACAAGGGAGAGGATGGAGATGGTGGGGAGGAAATGGAAAGGGATAGCGGTGAGTTCGTCGTACTCTGCCTATGCAAGGGGAGTGCTTATCTGGGTGGCGCTGCATGTCCCATTTAAGTTAACTGAAGAAATTGTGGATGCAGATGGGAGGTTGGCGATAATTAGGGGGCTGTTAGAGAACAAAGAAGTATGCATAGTAAATACCTATGCTCCTAACCAAAACACGGCGGCATACTTTAGGACACTGTGTACCAAGCTGAGTGTGGGTGTTGGGGCTGGGGTGATTTGGGGAGGGGACTTTAATTGTGTCTTGAATCCAGGAGTAGACAGGTCGGATGGGGGGGCGGCCAGGCCCAGCCCAGCAGCCAGGGTGTTGCAGAGGTTGCTAGCAGACTTTGGCTTGGCAGATGTGTGGAGAGTGAAACACCCTGAGGGGAGGCAGTACTCGCACTACTCGGCCCCGTATAAGCTACACACGAGGCTTGATTATATCTTTGCCACTCCGGACGTGGTTGCTGAGAGTACTCATATAGAATATAAAGCGAGGGTTCTCTCGGATCACTCGCCCCTGGTCCTGGGGTGGCAGTATTGCCCCCCCAGGGCGTGAATACCGACGTGGCGCCTCCGGGCAGAGGCGCTCAAACACCCCGTTTTCAGGGAGGATCTAAGAGATGAGATCATTGCTTATTTTGAAGTGAATACTGGCAGTGTGCAGTCGGCGGGCACTCTATGGGAGGCCTTTAAGGTGGTGATGCGGGGGGTTGCCATTGCGAAGTCAAAGGGGTTGCTGGGTGGGGTTCTGGCTGAACTACAGGCGGCTGAGATTGAACTGGAGAAAGAGCTGGAGGGAGGTGGGGCAGATACGGAGGAGACATTCAGATTACAGTGGAAGTGCGCGGAACACTGGGACAGGCTCGGTAACTTAAACTACAAAAAATACATAGAAAGGCAACACGCGGGATGAGATAAAATGGGCCGGCTCCTAGCATGGCTATATAAGAGTGAAGCCCCCAGGTCCCCGATTCGAACTGTAACCGGTGAGGAGGGCGAGACGGTGGACACTCAAGAAGGAGTAAACAGGGCATTTGCGGAATATTATACTGCTTTATATGAGGATGATGGGGGGAGCAGCCAAGAGGAGATTGATGAGGTACTGGAGGACATAGGCCTGCCCAAGGTGAGTGACAAGGAGAGGGAGGAGCTTGATGCACCGATCACGCTTGAGGAACTGAAAGAGACGGTGCGGCAGTTGCCCACCAGCAAGGCTCCGGGGGCGGATGGGTTCCCTAGCAAATTCTATAAAATGTATGAGGAGGAGGTGCTTCCACCCATGCTAGAAATGCTCAACGAGGCGTTTGAAGTAGGACGGTTGCCGGAGTCGCTTAGGGAGGCGATTATTATACCGCTCCCCAAGCCTGATAAACCGGGACATAGCTGTGGCTCCTACAGGCCCCTGTCAATGTTGAATCAGGACAGTAAGATCCTGACAGCTGTTTTGGCCAACAGAATGCGGAGAGTGATCGGTAAGCTGATTCACCCAGACCAGACGGGCTATGTCCCGAGTAGGAACATCACTCACAACCATAGACGACTCCACCGAGTGGTTGAATGGGGGTGCAGTCAGGACAGTGAAATGGCGATTGTGGCATTGGACGCAGTCAAAGCGTTTGATTCTGTTAAATGGCCGTGGTTGCTGGCGGCCCTACGTGGGTATGGCATGGGGCCAGGCTATGTTAAATGGGCTGGAATGCTATATAGCGAACCGCTAGCCAGGGTCCATACGGGTGCAGTGGTGTCGGAGAGATGGCAGCTGGGCAGAGGCACTAGACAGGGGTGTCCATGGTCCCCGATGTTATACATTCTGGCCCTGGAGCCCATAGCAATATACCTCAGGCAACAATATGAGCCGATCAGCATCGAGGTAGGAGGGGAGAGGCATCTCATATCCCTGTACGCAGATGATCTGTTATTGTATCTAAGGTACCCGGAAGAGAATCTTCAGTATGTGTTGGAGGTGATGGAGCGGTATGCCAAGCTGCCCGGTATAGCGGTGAACCCTCAAAAATCTTGTCTATTCCCGCTGGGGAGGTACGTGGGAAAGCCTGTAGAGAGGTTACCTGTGTTGCAGATTCCGTGGGCGACGGGTTCATTCCGCTACTTGGGCAGGGCCATCTTAACAGTTTTAGGGGCCCGGGGCACAGACTGCCTTGGGGCCCCCCCACCGAAACCCATGTTGCCCCCCGAAACCCATGTCCTACTCCCACCTCCCTCCAAACCCATGTCGCCCCCCGCGACACGACACCCATGCCCCCTCCTTATCTCGAGTCTAATTCAACAGATACTCCGAAACAAGCAGCACCATTTAATGTGCAGAGTCCTACAAACTCCATGGGGCATCGCCCACAGAGGCACGACTTTCCAAAGCCTGCATAGCCACGCACTGAACGCACATAGTTTTGCTAAACGGATACAATGCATTAGCACACGCATGCATTGGTGTGTTTGGGTGTGTGCAGGCCCGTAGCTACACTGTTAACATAAGAATGACAATTCACACTTTCATTTCCCCATAATTTCTACAAGAACTAAATAAGACACATACAACGCGACGCACCTGTGCAAATTCCTGAGTAACGTGTACAGTGTAGAATAATAAAGTTCCACCTCCTCTTTGATAATGTTATAAAATAAAAAATAAACCGCCGGCTTGCCGAATATATGTTGCTTGAGTGAGATACTTTGAGCATGCCAACTGGCGTGTACTTTGCTATAGCCCTGGGGCAACAACCAAAAGTCTAGCTAGCCCAGAGTCCCGACAGCCCAAAAGTTAGTAACCCAGGTTTTTTTGGAGACCTAGCAACACCCCTGCCTGCATGAATTGTATATGTCACAAGCAGACACAGAGCTTCAGCAACACAAGCATGCACCCTCTCTTTTCTTTTCAAATGAAACAGAGCTAAACAACAGCAATATAATCCCAGCAGTCTAATCCCGGTTTCCTAATCCAAACACAAAGCGGCACATTTCCTAAAACCCATGAGCACTAAACTATGTGGTTTAACACCTATCTAAAGCTATACAAAATGTTCACAATTTCTTCAGGAGGAGACAGGGCGGGGCATGGAATCGGATAACCGTTTCCACTGTGCATACGCCCAACATGATATTTTCACGCGGCAAATCATTGGATCACTAAGGAATCCATCTGTTTTTAGCACCTGCTAAAAGCTGGAAGTTTCCACAGGAATACATTGTAAATGCCTCCCTGGTGGCTTCAATGCAGGAGTCATTTACACTTGTTGCTCTATGAAGGGCAAACAAGCGCGTTAACCTTTTATTTGCCGCATTTCACCATTTTTGAAATGCGTAGTGCAGATCATGAAAATTGCACAGAGGCGCCCAAAATGCAGTCCAATAGAGGCGGTCCCATCCATTTAATTACATTTTTTTATAAAATGTGGCCTACTACGTAAATCTGGACAGTCGTTGTATTGCCTTAAATCACAACTCGTGTAAAAGCAAACACTGTGAGAGTTTAGAAACAGCTCAAACGTCAGCAATCCACGCCATATCAAACAAAACCGGTTAGGTTCTAACCCTGGATGCTCCTTTCCCTCCACCTTGGTGCCAGGGCTGAGAAGCAAGGCAATGAAGCCCTTTCACAGCGCTTAGGCACACAGGAATGCCTGTGCATAAACAAACTGTGGCAGCCTGGCAGGGGCAAACGCAAACCCGGTGCCTAGCTTGTCATTGGTATGGAAAGGGGTACACTGGTGCAGCTATCTAAAGGCCAGTGCATCCTGGGCACATGGTCTGCAGAGGAGCATGGTGTGGGCCACCCACACAGCTTAGGCATGGGTGCACTCCTATGACAGAGTGCTGCAGGGGCACTTTGTTCTGTTCAGGTTGTCCGAAGTTAACCGCGGCTTGCAACAGTACAACTTAGTTGAAACTGTCTGAAACCCGTGCCACCCTCGAGCCGTCACCTGTGTGGGCACTGGAGGACTGTCTGTGTGGGGCACGCAGCTTGATCTCACCTCCACCCCCCTCCCAGGTCAGGGCAGGGGCACCGGTTTACGGTGTGCATGCAGCGTCAATGGCACAGTGCTCTGATAGTGGGGCCGCAGTTAACTCTACACAGGACTTCCTATACAGCTGCCCCTTAAGCATCCCCCTGCTGAACTCCAGGTAATTCAAGTCAAAGCACCTGGGTCGGATTAGCTTGAGGTTTGAGGAGGTGAACCCACATTATGAAAATTAAAGTATCACTTCACCAGTTCCCGACTGCCAAAGCAGAGTCTGTTTTAAAGTGACCTTTTTGGGTTTCATTAACCTCCTTGGCCTGACTACATGCTGTGTCCGGTAGGAGGTGGGTGCCTAACTGCACATAGTGAACCCCCCACACCTTGATTATAGATAGTGTCGACCCCGTTATCCAACCCTTCTCTGTCCACATTACGAACCCACATGGTGAACCCCTGCCATCGTTCCCACAGATTCCAGCCACCCTAGAGCTGAGAAAAACAACAGTTTGGCTGCTCTAAATCCAACAGGGCAGAACGTCCTCAGCGCCTAGAGACCCTCAAGGCTAGAGGTGCTTTGTAAGTCAGGTATACGAATTTCAGAAGCAGTCATGCCCAGGCCAAGAAAAGGGAAAGAAGCTTACCTCACGCAAAGGAACATTACAACATATTCCCTCAGTCTGGCACGAACTGGAGGGAGCAGCCTCATTGCAACATGATGACCTGATGTGTTGAGTGATTGCATTTCAACACATTTCAGGGGATAGCGAGCGTCGCTCAATGGGACTTGAAACCGCCGTCGTGTGAACAACGGAGAGAAAGTAGAGTGTGAAATACTCTTTACGTCTTGGCGTGAGGCGACACTTAACGCTGTCAAAATGTTGGCGCGGTTGGACCAGGAAATGCACCTTTCCGACTCCATCCGCTAGACACGTAATGGGGGCTTCAAGTGCTCTGCGGTAAATGTCGCCAGAAACCAGAAAGGATGGAGGCCCTGGGGCGGGTGTCATGAATTGTTGGAGCCATTTCTTTACCAATAATTGTTTTTAAGTGACAATGTCAGCGTGCACTCCTGTAATGGGGATTTCACTGTCTTTCTTAAATAGAATGTTGAGAGCAGGATTTCAAAATAGGGTGTCTCACTGACTCACTCACCGTCGTCCTGAGCCTCGTAAACTCAGCACGCGTCGCTGCCTGCTGCTGCTGGCTTGTTCTGGAGGAGGCTGCAACCTGCGCAGCAGTGCACTGCGCACCCCAGCCCAGTGGGCTGGCACGTGCCGTATTCCCTGGGGGTGGGGGAGGGGAACGCACGGCACAAGCAAGAGTTGTTGTCAACAACTCTTGCTCGTGGTCCTGCGTCGTTCTCCTCCCCCTCCCCCACTGTTGTTGTTCAGTCAGAATCATCTTTGGGAATCGAAACCATGGCCCGTGCCTGCTTCACAGATCACAGTGTCAGGAACAGGGGCCGGGCCAGGGCTGAACGCACACACAGAAATTAAAAAAAAACACACACAACTTGTTCAGCACTTCTGGGGGCCCCCTCCAGGGCCAATAGGATGGGGGGCCCAGGGCACGTGCCCTGTTTGCCCCCCCATAGAGACGTCCCTGTACTTGGGGATAGACGTGTATCACTCTATTGAAGAAGAACACAAGCACAACACTGAAATCGCTATAGAAAAAATTGGGAAATGCATGAGGTTTTGGGAAAGGTTGCCCCTAGCGATGATGGGTTGAGGGGCTATGCTTAAAATGGTGTTCCTGCCCCGACTTTTGCATTATTTCAACAATATCCCTTATATGATCCCTAGGAAATTTCTTTGTTAAGCTGCACAGTTTGTGCAGAAACTTTTTGTGGCATGGTACCCGGCACAGAGTTGCATTATAGAAGCTGCAGAACTTCTATGAGAAAGGCGGTATTAAACTGCCTAATTTCGAGGCGAATTATGTATCGGCACAACTGCAGTATGTGGCTAGGTGGCTCTCTGATGAGGAGACCCCTGAACACAGGTTGTTCGGAAGGGACTGTGCTCCTTTTTACTTGCGGGAAATGATCTGGGTGGCTAGCTCGGATATGAGCGAGCGCCCTAAAATGCTGTTGGTGGGATGGAACATGTGGCGCCGAGCCTGCCGCATGATGGGAGACCCTTTCCCGTGTGTCCCGCAGATACCGCTGGTCGCGCTGACGAAGGGGGACAGGCAACTGAGGGTGATCATTAGGACTTATTGGGAATCGGTGGGTCTAGTCACCTTGGGAGACATCTGGCAGGAAGGGGCTATTGCGGAGTTTGGGGAACTTGGGACAACGTCAGGACTGCACGGTGGCCAATATGTCACTTATCACAGGGTAGTACAGGAGATTAGGAGTAGGTGGCCTGAAGCCATTTTGGCGGAGGAGCCGGACACCGCCGTCGAGGTGATATACGATACATCAGAGGGTGGGCATGAGGTGTCCAGGTTGTACGAGATGTTGATGACTAAGATCGGGAGGGATCTGGTGCATTTGAGATCAGAATGGGAAACAGAGATGGGAGCCCCGATGGAGGATGGGATGTGGGAACGGGCTTTGGGATATCACAAGAAGGTGTCGAGAAATGCCAGGTTTAAACAACTGCAGTTGTACATAACGCACAGGGCGTACATGACCCCTCGGAGAATATCAAGGTTCAGAAATGTGGGGCGCTAGGCTTGCCCCAAGTGTGACGAAGAGAACGCAGACATGATACACATGTTCTGGGCGTGCCCGGTAATTGAAGTCTATTGGGGGGAGGTTGCACAGAAGCTAGCGGAGAAGGGGGTCACGCTCATAATAGACTCGGCCTGGGCCTGCCTGCTGGGGGGGTATCCCAGAGCGCGTAAACGCAAACATGTTGGGAAATTGAAAGATCTGGCATACGTGCTCGCAAATCGCAGGATCGCCATGGGATGGAAGGAGTGTCACAGGCCGCGGGTGGAGGTGTGGTGGAAGGACCTACAAAAATGGGCGGAGGCTGAAACAGTTGTGTGGCAAGAGGCTAGTAGCACGGGGGGATGAGGAAATGGGCTCCCTCATGGCATGGAAACTGCTGATAGCTGAAATGTTTGGAGCAGTATTGGCCCCAGCAGAATCCGGAAGCAGCAAAGCCCTGACACACCAAACAGATACAGAGGGCGAGGAACAAATAGGCTCATAAGTGGGGGGGGGAGTGCAGTGGTTATGTTGTTGAAAGTTTTTATTTATGTTTTGTTGTATTGTTGTTTTGTTTGAATAAAATAATTAAAAAAAAAAAAGTTGAACAAATCGTGAAGGACTAGAAGCAAATGGCACCTAAATCATACATATATGTTTGAAACATTAGCACAATGAAAACTAACATCCTGACAGGAGATTGAGGGCATGCACGTAACACTATTGCCAATGTTATGCAGGAAAACCTGGCAATGTGGGGAGTCACATTTTACTCCAAATGGCAGAGTAGGGAACTATGTATGCTAAATTCATCATCACACTGGACTTGCATACTCCCGAAATGCACCCATAAACACCTCAGGGTTTGTACCTTTTCTCCCTCTCCCTCAACTAACTAACCCCCACTCACGCCTCTATTTTAGCACCAAGAGGGTGCCAACATTGTAAAACTGTGCTACACAAGGCCACTTTATATTAAATGAAATATTTTCTTATAGGAAAGAACATACCAGACAGGTGGTGTTATTATCAGGGACAGACTGGGATGCCAATAGCAGCCTGGGTATCAGGGGCGACACAGCCCCCTGACTTTGAGGAGGTTATAGGAGGCAGAAGGCAGCATTCTGGCGTGATTCTCAGGCCAGGGTGCTACCCCAAGAGCCTATCAAATTTCTCACCCGGAAGAGCAGAGTATTTATGTTTAAAAAACATTAACATTGCAGTTGGAGCAAACGTATAAAGACAGAGAACAAACCTACCTAGGTAATATCACCATACTTCCTATGATGAAGCCAGAGGCTTAACCGCTAGGCTCAGCTTTTAGATAGACCACACCTCCAATGATTAGCATCACTTTGTGAAACACGATACCCTCTGAATTGGGGTGAAAGACACATCAAATAGGACAAAGTAAGGTGTAGTAGCTATTCAGTCTCCTGAGCTCAGTGGAAGGAAGGGGGTTTTGACAGTGCAATGAGGTAATGGCCCCACTCATGACCATCTTTCAAAACCGACCCCCAAAACATTTTTGCTTGCCTCTGCCTTACCGGATAGTATCTTGTGTTATATTAATGTTATGTTAATATTTGATACTATTTTGTACTGCTTTAAACATCCACTGAAGACGTTTCAGAGCACACAGGCTTGACCAAGGAGTATAGTTTCCCGCCATGCAATCCAGACCTTAGTCTGCTGGAGGAAAGGAAATGAGCAAGGGGAAAGTAAGTGGTTGGAAAAGCGGGAAATGGATGTTCCAAACAGAGGGGGGAGGGATGCAGTGGGAGAAGAATGTTTTGTGATAGCCTTGGTGAGCCAGCCCTGATAGTACGAGCGGGTTGCCACTGAGTTATACTACCCATTTGGGTAGGTAGACACGGGCCAGATGTCTTCCCTTCTTTGTGAAATGTTTCAGTTAGGTTCTTGGCACAGGGGAGGTCAGGCTTTAATGCTTTCACAATGCCAGGGTGTCATTAGAGTGTCATTGTGAGCCTCGGTGTGCTGAAACCACACAAAAGGGAAGCAGAGAGCAACCTGGACTTGTACTTGCTCTCAAGAGCCTAAAGAGGTTCAATAGATAGGAAAACCTGAAGGTGCTATCGGATCTTCTGACTGAGTGTGAATTTTGAACTCTGACTTCTATAGGAGCAATGCCCTAGACGGGTCTCCTGGGAGTTTGTGAAGCCTACTTGGAGCTTCACGGGGTTGGGTATAGTCATGTGGGGCTCCTCGTGGGCTGAGGCTGGGCTCTTCTGGGTGTTAATCTCCAAAATATAGCCTTGTCTATATGTCTCAACCTCGGCTGCAGTTATGTCCTGTTAATAGAAGGCAGAATGGGGTTCTTAGGTCCAACAGGGGTGTCGCTTCTGCTTACCAGGTTACATTTGCAGGTCTTCTTCTGGCATTATGGCCATTTTCAAGAACTGAGTGGTTTAGCTTCAGTTAGAAAGAAAATAGAAGGTCAACAAAATGTATGTGACCCGGAGGTGGAGGTAGAATCCTCCTAAAAGCAAATGAAGTTGTAGATCAAAAGCACACAAATACAGATGCATTTAGGTTTGGGAACAAAAAAACAGCTTCTGAAAGACCAATATTGCACAACATTTTCCCACACCTTAAACATAACATGGTGTGGCATTGAATAACACAGTGTAGCATGCCAAACCTAAAAAAGCACAGCATAAGTAAAAATGTGCTAAAATGACCCTGTTCCAGTCAATAATCTTGTTGTATTTTACAATTCATTTATACTGTGCCTGTCACCATCAAAGTGGTCTCAAAGCATTGACCCTTCGCTGCAGGTTGGCATATTGTGTCCCCACCTGGGATATCCAGACCATAGTCCCTGAAGGAAGAGGATGCAGATGGATGTATGGGCCAAAGCAATGCATAACATTTAGCAGTCACACTTATCAGTAACAGTGCACTGCTGGTCATGGTCAGAGTTGGGAATTGGAAGGCTGACCATTGTTTCAGATACTTGGCTACTCATCAGGACTACTTCTCCAAAGGGATGCCGATTGCACATCTTCCTGGGAGTTAGTTTCCAGTCCAGAATATGGTGCAGATTCCCTGCATCGCTGACATAATTACTGGTCATGTCGGTTAAGCATGGACCGCTTCTGAACTATCCTTGAAAAAAAAGCAAAATCACGAAAGCTAAACGCATCAAGACTGATGCAGAACGTCCATTTTAACAGAACACATGTGTGCTGGCTGCTCAGAAGAGTATTGCAGTGAACAGATAAATGCATGGACGTGGAATGGAACAAAATGCACACTGGTGCATGCTTAAGAATATCAATAATAAAAGAAGCTGGGCAAAACAAGCAAAACATCTATTTGAAAATAGATGGGATAATCGTAATTTAAGGGTAGTGATTCAGCATAAGGAACATTACAATTCAAACATTTATTTAGTGCAAGATCTAGGTATCACCCTTTTAATGGCTCACACATTTTAATAATATCAGCAAAACATTGAGCTTGGGGCCCTTTAGGAACATGCAAATGTAATGCATGGGATCACACATTTAAATTCTGAGTACAAATAACCGAACCAACTCAGGAAGATGTCAAAGTACTGTTTTATTAACAACTATCTAAAACGGGGAGTTACAACGAACATCAACGGACGTACGCTCGATTCTAATTACATGAAAGGTAACATCATACTGGAGGCAATAATGTGACAGGCTGCCCACTATCAGGTGGTCTTTGAACTTGGCCTTGCAAAGTTTCCTTGTTTTTTAGAATGCATGGGAGTGAGAGCACTCGCTATCGTGTTCTGGGACTTCAAGTTCATACTCTATTTTCATCCTTGGCTCATGTGAGAGGAGACCCTGATTTGGTCAATTTTTCAGCTTTTAAATGCTCTAAATGAATTAAACTTGGCATTCTGTGTTTTTTCTTTGCACCTTAACAAGGGATGATTGATTCTTTGCAGGTTTGCCCTTTTCCAGAATAGATAACTGACCATGGCTGCTTCAGTCTTGAATCCAGGCCAGACAACGTCGTCTTGCAGCTCCACTATTCCACTTATTCTTGATGTGACACAGCTTTTCCTTCCCGCTTCATGGGTCATGGCTTACTAAATTCATGATACTGATGTCCAGCTTCTATCCAATGGTGGCTTTGCCTGCATTCTAATCACTACATATAGCCATCTTCTATGATGACTTGGTATAACCTGCGTTTCAGTTTCTGTACATTTATTGAACGTTTGATTTTCTGTGGCACTTTGTGCACATATAATCTTCTTCCTTTATATTTGAGAGTTCGCTCGATTCCTTACTTCGTCGTTAGTTTCTTTAGGATCCATACATTCTCTTCAGTCAGTATCCGGAGACGCTGTGCATACATTTTGTGACGTGACTGGCTTTTTTCAGTGTTCCTTCTCATATTTCTTCAGGGAGTTCCTCCCTCAAGTTGTCATCCCTTCGGGATACATTCGGTAGGGTTGTCTCAATGGGTATCTTCTTTCTAACACTGCAGCGGTATTGGCACAACTGCTGGTGTCAAATAATGCACAATCTCAGGTCTCCAACATAGTGAAGGTAGGGAGCCAGGGTTTTCTGCAGAGACATGCAGCTGCTTCTCTACAACATGGTGCTGATCTGGTTGGGGATTTATGCGCATTCAGAATGCATCAATTGACTCCCCTTGCCTGTTAAGCTACAATGTCAAGAGATATAGGTGGGAGCTCCCCTCAGCAAGGAAGTCGTACATCCTGTATTGGCACTGTGAAGAACTACTCCTCAGTGGTGATGCTTTTAATTTATTTTATCTATTGTGCATGTGTAAGGTGCTTATACATCAATTAAATTGTGTTTCAAAGTGCCCAAAGGGAAGCAGGGAGAGAACATGGAAATGAAATGCAAATATAACAATGAAAGATAGAGGTGGTCCTACTAGGCCTTGTGAGCATGCAGAATGTCCAAGCCCAGAAAGAGAGAAGGGATGGGGGAGTGAGGGGTAAGTGCTTGGAGTACCACATGGGAAGTGTTAGGGTGTAATCAGCTGTTAAGCGACTTGGTGAGAGTGGTCAACTGCCAATAAATAAGTGCATGCAGGCCTGTGGTGGCACAGGCCAGTGGGTGCCATGGTAAGAGCTGGGAGCGGGCGGAGGCTGAAGGCGATTGGGTGTGGGAGGCCAGGACCCAGGTGGACACATAAGGGCCCTGGCCTTCAATCTCAGCAACTGTGGGGTTTAGCAGAGGAGGGAGGGAAGGAGGAGGACCTTCCAGAATAGGAGGAGATCCAGCTCAAGACGAAGAGGAAGGGGGGGGGCAGTTCCAAAGGAGGGAGCCTGCCGAGGAATGAGATCAGCCACCAGCTCGCTGTTTAGTGAAGCGCTTGACATGCAGAGAGTTGGTGCCAGAGTCACGTAAAGATTTGGAGGGAGAGTATTTAGTGAGAGCCAGTTGTAGATAGCATGCTCCCCGCCCCCAGGCAGCCTTATGGATGATGCAGAGGGATTTGAATTTGATCCTTGCAGCAACTAGGAGCCAGTGGAGATATTTTAGGGCTGGAGAGATGTGGTCCCTGGGCTTGAGGTCAAGCATAAGTGGACAGTTTATACATATGAGTTATAATAATGTGTGCTCTTAGTTTGCACAGCTTCAAGTCAGATTCCTCCATCTGTTATACAGGTGGTATAATTTCCCAATTTAATAGTACTCAATTGTTTGATCTTGGAAGGATGAAGAGCTGGGACATGCCTTCAGTGTGATTCAAACTTAGGGATAGCAAGCGTCCAATGTCAGCGATAAGCATTTAACTCATAGGTCGATGCATCTAAATATGGTTCCTGAAACAAGTACTTCAGTGAGTAGCTTTTACCACAATACTCTTTTCCTTTCTAACAATCCAAATTGTTACATAGTCTATGGCACTCATGTTATAGAAAACCTAACTTACATTGCAGGGGATGTGTCTGTTTGCAATTACACACAAAAGGTCCCTCTGTGCAAAACAAAGTGGAAATCAAAAGAGAAAAACAATGGCAACATGGCCTCCTCTATTCATATTTTCAGTACAAAAGCTGCCTGCAAATTATGCTTTTCAGGATGTATTTATAGTGGATTCCTATGAAATCCTGCTGCTTTAAACAGGTTGTAAATTCAGGCAAATTCCAAGGGGAATCCTTTGGTTTTCCGCCAGCATGAATATACATGTTGGCAGAAAACCATGGTGTTATTGAAGGGTGGAGCAGAAGGGCAACATGGAAATGTATATCCTGTTCTGTGCACCGATTCCACCTTCAAATATTATACAATTTCCTGGATCATGAAAGCAATACCTAACTAGCTTATACCTTTCTTTTTACACTTTATAATATGGGAGTTTCGTAAATGACCCCTGAAGTGATTGATTACAGATACATTATGCAGGGTTTATATCATCCACTATGTCCAAACCTAAAAAAAGATTCATACACAATGAGACATTTATCAAACAAGGGATCCAGTTTCTTAGATGAAATTGTGTTTAGAGAGGGCTAACACATATGTGGAAGTGTGTTAAGCCTATAGCTTCTCAATCATAATGAGAAACTGAGCATGCTGGTTTTCGCTGAGCTTAATAAGTATTTCTTGGAAAGGTTGGACTGCTGCTCTTAGTCAGTGCCTAAAGGTGTCCCCATACCTTATAAAAAACATGTAACGCAATGGCACCTCTAGTTGGAGCTAGTCCAAACAAATCTTGGTAGATTCAATCTGGTTGTGAATCCAAAAAAATGTGTTTTTAAATTCAATAATACTTAAATCTTGCTGGATCAAAGTGTGTCTTTAATTGTCTAAGTGCTAATTCACACATGCCCAATTTGCCAACACGTGTTTCGACCGTGCTTCAGTCCTTCTCAAGGCTGGACTATGTGCGTACAGTTGTTACACATGTAATAATCATCATGTTAGTAATATGTTTCAAACAATATATGATCATGCACTATGCACTATGCTAAGGTTTGTCACACAATGCAATGAGAATCAGCAGTAATTAACAGGGATTTCCAATTAAAAATTATAAGCAACAAAAACAGAATAAAATGTTTGTTGAAAAGAGAGGGACACAGGATTGGCACGGGAAGGTTTGGTAAGGGTGGGGAGACAAAACAGAAAGAAAAAATATGTATCAATGATGCATCATTTTCCAATAATGCCTTTTTTACACTCCCACAATTACTCATAACAGTGCCAACACATGTCCCCTTGGACTAAACATTTTTTTTTTGTTTTTTTGTTTTGTGTTCCCCTAATCATGATGGATTTATTACACTTATTTCTGTTTCGGCAGAATGCTGCATGTGCGAACTGTGGTTTTTCACCATTTACACAAAATGTATGTAGTTATCTAATTTAATAAGCCACCAGCGCCCCAACATTTGAATTCAGAAAATGTTCAGTGAAGCTACCATGACATTTTCGATTGTAACTTAAGTTCTGGAATGTGGATGAATGTTGCGGCAACACAACCGACTTGGAATAAGCTTTAAAATGATATATGTCTCAATTATGTAAATATCACAGCTCAAACATCAGTTGGCAAAATGTAATTCCGAATATAAACCTATGACCACATGTTTACACATGTATTTCAGAGTTTAATTTCTCAATTTAAATTGGTGTGAGGCTGAGGCATCTGCTCCAGTCAGCTGGTCCAATGTTGATATTATCCTGCAATTAAAATAATTGACCAATCCTGCCAGTTGGGGTCTGTTGGAGGGATTCTTTCAGGCCACATGACTCACCTTTATCCTCTATACATCATGGGGCAGTACTGTAATTTGTCATTTGTCATTCAATTCTTGATCAGACCACATTTTGAAGTTAAAGGTTTATATTTTTAAGAGTCACACCCTTCCAGGGCTGGTTCTGGTATTGATCTAGTCGCACAGCAACTCCATACATTCCTTCTGTAAGGGTCTCAAAGAGATGTAACCTTCAGATATTGAGCCAAGCTGATCTGCAATGGAGGAAGATCACTTGAGTGTTCTGAATAGAAATGTACAGTCTTGCATTTCCTGGACCCATAAGGCCTTTGCATGTTGCATCTTAAAGAAAATAGTCTTTTCAATTTGTGGCATGTTTTTTTCAGGTGAATTTTAATGAATTGCATCTCACCATCACTGTTCAGGCCCTTCTCATAATATGTTCATTTTGTGGCAAGGGAAGATTTTTGTCATTGGCCCTCATTACAAGTTCGATGGTCCGGAATCCGGTTTTACCGTAAAGGTGGTGACACCGTTTCCACGACTGCAAGTGTGCAGAAGTAAGGTGTGATTACGGTTTGTCGGTCGCGTGCCCCAGACCATCGCAAAAATGGTGTCACCGCCTTAATGCAAACACCCACGGAGACGGATGCACCGGGTACAATGGTAGCGGTACATCCATTTCCGCCACATTCATGCCAGATACGGAAATACCGGTACCGGAAACCCCATGATAGCAAAAACCGGAAAGAGAGCGGTGGCCATTACTTAAAGCACAATCCGCTGCAATCCTCATGAACCACAAGGCCTACAGCTTCTGTGACTGCTGACTAACAACATCTGAGATGGCATGAAGGGTTCCAGTCACCCGCAAGCGCAAACCCCGCTTCAGCAAGGCAGAACTGACAGTGCTCGTAGAGCACATTGTGGAAAATGCAGCGCTGCTGTTCAGTGCAGATCAGAGGCACAGCACACAGCAGAAGCAAAAGGGGGTCTGGTCAGCGGCTGCACAGAAGTGCACAGCTGTTGGTGTCACCCTGCGCACAGTGAAGGACTGCCACAAGAAGTGAGACGATCTGCAGCTGCGGGTCAGGAACCTGCTGGCAGTACACAGGCAGCACTGCAATGCCACAGGAGGGGGACCACATTCCACTCTGAAAATGCAAACATGGGAGGAGAGGTGCAGCAGCATCAGGAAGCTCGAAGGAATTGAGGGTGTCGGAGGAGCTGAGGTGGGAGTACCCACGCCCGTCGATGCGGGTAAGCACACAGAGTGCAAAGACATGAGAGTGAATGAAGGAAGACCAGCAAGCCCCCCCCCAGCCAGTTCCACATAGGCACACAACACAACCACCATTGAGCCCACCACACCCAACACACGCTCACCTCCCTGCCCCCATCCAGGTCCACATAGGCACACAACATAACCACCATTGAGCCCACCACACCCAGCACACCCTCACCACCCCAACCAGGTCCACATAGGCACACAACACAACCACCATTGAGCCCACCACACCCAGCACCCCCATGTGACAACACCACCTGGAGATCGAGATGGTGTGCAACTCAATGCAAGCCCTGATCCACATACCTCAGTGCAGCACCCATCAATGAGTGGACTTGCAAGTGGATAAAGCATGAGGAGAGTGATGCGTGTGACTGGCCCATACACATCCTGTCACAACACTAACGGCATGCACAACAATCCACCACAGGTACATCGACCGACAGTGACGGGGAAGAACAGCCGGTATCAAGGGGGACAGCACAAGGCCGTGGCACAACGCAACCCCACAGGTCACAGTAAGCACCTCTGTCAGCCATGCTTCCACCACGGTGCAGATGCACGACACCACAGACACCACCATACCTGCTGCTCCTGCAGAACAACATGCGGCACCATCCAATCCCCCGGCAGCCACTTCCAGTGAAGCCACAATGGCCTGTGCCCCGATAAGCAACAATGAGAGTGGGAGCCTACAAAGTGTGCACGTACAGCATGGCGCTGATGAGCCCACAAATGGCAATGAGGGGGGCAACACTATGCCCAATCAGCTGGGCGCATTCAGCCCCATTGGACTTCACAGTCCGATGCACTACCCCACACCGTCCCTCCAAGAACTCACCACCGGGCTAGAGTGCATAGAACAACGCCAGGATACCCTCATACAACTTGTGGACCAACAGCTGCAGGAGGCAAGGCTCCAACGGGAGGAAGCACGACTGCAGCGAGGGAGCACTGCCACCTTCGTGCGTCGCCTCTCACAAGCTATTGGGCGGTTTGCAACAACTAACATGGTGTTGTCACAGAGGGTCAGGGAGGGAAACAACATCATGTCGAACATTGCAGAGGCAATGTTGGTTGCCCAGCAGGCCTACCTTGGCCGTGTACCACCACCTAACCCCACTGTGCCCTCCACCAACAGCACTCCCACAAGCTCTGTGGCCAGCAGCCCCCAGTCCTCACGGCTGGCAGGATCGACAGGGAAGGACGACCATGGGTCCTAACGTGGCAGGAAATAGGCCGTACATTGGATTGTATGAGTGCTTCAAGTGCATGGTGTCCATCTATGGCACCCCAGCCTGGTAGTGCTCCCATCCCATCATCATCATCATCTTCATCCTCATCTGCTGGCTCTATGTCCGGGGGCAGTGCAATGTTCCTTCGTATGCACAGATTGTGCAGCATTGCACATGCAATAACTATTTTTCTGGCCTTCACTGGGCTGTACTGCAATGCGCCACCTGATCTGCTCAGGCAGTGGAAACTGGCCTACAGCAGTCCAAAGGTCCACTCTATCACGCCAAGTGTCAGTATGTGTGCCCGGTTGTAGGCGTCCTTGTGCCTGTTCCGTGGCCATCATATGGGCATCCTCAGCCATGACCTGAGTGCATATCCGGCATCACCTGCATGGGAGTGATAGTGAGGGCACATGTTACTGTGTTTGGTATTCATATGCAGTCCACAGATGCACTTTCAGGTATTCAGATATTTGACTCATCTATTTTTCACATTTGGATCACATTTACATGTTGAGTCCTGTAATGTGTACATTCGTGGAGTGATGTCAGGCAGGTACATGTTGCAATCATTTTGTTCAGATGTGGTGGGTGCCCCATGCATGGTAATTTGAGGGGAAAATCTGCATCAAGCTCACACAGTAGACTGAGGAGTTGTGACCACTGCACACAGCACTAGATGCACCCATCGTGTGAATGGGAGTGGCACATGTGAATTGGGGGTGGGAAGTACATACATCCTCATGTTGACATTGCATGTTGTGCCACCCCATGGCTGGGGTAAAATGGCAGGGTATGTTTGGCCCTCACATGGCATGGTGCAATTTTCAAGTTGCATTGGTGAGCTGTGTGGTATCTGGTGCTCATCCCCCACCCCCAATTGCACAGGGCTCATGCATTTCCAGGTCTACTCACCCAACTGTCTGGGACACTGTGGCCCTTGACTGTCCCCCCGTCCCCAATTACACAGGGCTCATGCATTGCCAGGTCTACATACCCAACTGCCTGGGACACTGTGGCCCTTGACTGTTCCTCCCCCCAATTACACAGGGCTCATGCGTTTCCAGGTCTACTCATCCAACTGCCTGGGACACTGTGGCCCTTGACTGTCCCTCCCCCCAATTACACAGGGCTCATGCATTGCCAGGTCTACTCAACCAACTGCCTGGGACACTGTGGCCCTTGACTGCCCCCCCCAATTACACAGGGCTCATGCATTGCCAGGTCTACTGGCCCAACAGCCATGTGCCTTGTCCAGCATGACATTACATGTACCGTAGCAATGTACATAGAGAAAGGAAATGGCTGAAAGAACCAACCTCCACAAACAAGGATAGCTGGAAAGATTCCGAAAAAGCCTACTAAGAAAGTATTTGGCAGGCAAAGAAAAGTTTCTATAACAATCAAATAAAATCCGCCGACAATGCCTCTGGCAAATTATTCAAAATCCTGAAAACCATAGAAAAACCTAACACTATACCCACTTTAACGCCATCACAGGATGATTGTGACAAAGTCCAAACTGCCTTCTCCGATAAAATCAAAATGGCCTGGGACCTGATATCAAGAGCTCAAACCGCCCAGACCACTCTAGAACATCCACCCACATGGGCCACACCCACCCCCACCAAACCTTTCAGGTTCCAAAAAACATCACTAGAAGACATCCAGAAAGTCTTAGCCGCCATGAAGTCCACGGCATGCTCACAAAACATACTGCTACCCAAAATAATACTAGAGAATGCAGACCTATTCGCACCACTACTCATGAAAATCGTCAACACATCTTTCCGGGACAAGGTAGTGTCCATGAATATAAAGACGGTCACAGTCACCCACTAGTTAAAAAGCCCAAGGTCGATCATCGAGATCCTACCAAGCCCCATAACCAATTGCAATTTTATCTTGAAGGTGCTAGACAAGATCGCCACCTCCCAATTACAAGCCTACGTGGAGACCAACAACATATTACACCATCAACAATCCGCCTACGTGCAACTGCAATGTTGGATCTCCAGACCCACATGCTAAATATCGTCGACAAAGGGAAGACTGGACTACTTATGCTACTTGATCTGAGCGCCGCTTTTGACCTCCTTGATCACGGACCTCTCAAACGTGCGCTAGAAAAAGTTGCAAATTGCTCAGAGGATGCAATTGCATGACTCCTATCATTTCTCTCCAATAGGAATTGGGGTGACAAATTCTCCTACACAATTGACATTCTTTGCGGAGTCCCACGGAGAGCCAGCATATCGCCCCTACTGTTCAACCTTTACCTAAGACTACTCTGTGAAGTCCTGGACAACATCAAGGTCTTTTTCGCCAATTATGCAGATGACACCCAGCTAGTATTGGAACTAAGTGGAAACTACTCAGAGGATAGCAACTCAGTTACATCAGTATACAACCACATCATGGATGTGTCAAAACTGGTTATATCTTAACAGCAAGAAAACCAAGCTAATGATCTTTGGCTCCCATCAAGCATGAGCCAAACTAACCCCTCAATACAAACCTTTCCACATCAAGGACTTCCCAATACAGGTTGTAGGAAATGTCAAGACACTGGGTATGATCATGGAGGCATCTATGAGGTCTGATGCTCTAGTCGTGCATGTCACAAAAAACTGCCTATATCATCTTAGACTATTAAGAGCGATAAAGCCCTACATTAGTGAAGAGAACTGTACAACAATAGCCAGAGCAATTATACTACCGTGACTTGACTACGGAAACTCACTAATGCTTAATGCAAATAAACAGTGCACCACAAAACTCCAACACATACAAAACATTGCCATCAGGATTAGCAAGCAGAAACCCAAGACCGAACATATTAGTAATGACAGAAGGGAACTTTATTGGATCAAAGTGGAAGACAGGCTATTGTTCAAGGCCATGACGCTGGTCCATAAATGCCTTTATGGGAAAGCCCCAGCATACCTCAAATCAAACATTTCCAGATATGTTCCAGGCCGCTCATTAAGATCTGAACACAGAGGCCAAAATTTCAGGAGCCACCCACAAACGATACAATGGAATGGGCAAGGCCTTTCCCATATCCGCATTTGTCAAATGTAATAGTCTGCCTGTAGATCTAAGACTAGAAACCAACCTTTTGTGCTTCAGGAAAAAGCTGAAAACCCTCCTCTTCAAATAACTCCCAGAACTACACTACCGTCTTTATATTGTTCCATCTCCATGTTAGTCTATTTGTTGTCTGTGTCTTCATGTGATGCCCTGATTCTGCAATACCATCGAGTCGTGTGTGGACCCCGGCAATCGTGTACAGCAATGCGTGATGATTTGTTGGGCATCGCAGACTATCTGGACGTTCAGTGAGTGGAATTGCTTCCGATTGTGATACACCGCCTCAATTGCATGTCTGACAGTCAACTCCATGTGCGTGCAATCTAATGTGCCTATGCAATTTGGGCATGCCGGCAATGGCATGGAAGGCCATTTTGGTGGCAATGACCTGGGCAAGGGTACGGGGTAGGCAATGTATTCTGACGCATGGTGCAGCAGCGCATCCAGTACCTGGATGAGTATCCTTGAAAAACAGGGGTTGACAGCCCGTGCAACTTCCCAACAGTGTGCTGATAGGTTCCAGTGGCAAGGAAATGCAGTACGGAGACTACCTTCAGCAGAGTGGGGATTGCAGTACGGATGCCAATCCGGCTTCTGATGTCCTCTTCATTGAGGGTGACGATTGACATGATGGAGGCACTGTCAAGCCGGTACAATGTGTGGATTTGTCCTGGGGCAGGCTGCCAGCAATACCCTGCATCAGGGTGAGGCCCTGATGCAGGGTATTGCTGGCAGCCTGCGGGGTGGTACCTGCTGCACATTGATATTTGGGATGGCCACCGGGTTCCTGATTTGCCTCCTGCTGCTACACCGCCTCCTCCTCTGCCTCAGTGCTGCTTCAATCTCCACTGCTGCTTGCAGGTTCCCTAGGCCAACTACTGCTAGGGCAGCTGACAGCATGGTTGTGTTGGAAGTTAGCTTGGGTGTGGGCCTTTTGTCGGCTCCCAGTGGCCTATCATGTGCAGCTGGCCTGATTGTGCACACCTGGGGCTTGTTACTGCTCAGCTGCCACTGTTTAACGCCATGGCGGAGGTACCGGTATGGTGTACATGGTGGTACTGCCATGATCAAGCCGGATTTTCCATGTCTGTGCTACTCGTAATGTTCCCCGTATTGCACATTGCCAGTGATTGGGGGTATGCCGCCGACTACTCCCACTGGTTCCGTGCATGGTGATACCGGGTGCGTTACGGCCGTGGGGTCATTTGCGGTGATGGTGTTTCCACCATTGCGGCTCTTAATGAGCTGATCCGGTAAACAGTGCCGGTACAGTTTTACCGGCACCGTTAAATCCGGACCGGCTAACTTGTAATGAGGGCCATCCTCTTTATTTCCCACTGTGAAATGCATATGCAAGACCCTTTGAATCAGTTCCTCTTGCACACAGCATTTATTTTCCAATGGGACAACTGAAAGTGAAACACTGCTGTTCATTTAGTCATTCACAATGTGCATTTGTAATTCCTTTCCGCAGTCTGGTTGACTTTTTTGGCATACTCTGTGTTTCAACTGCAGAAAACACATAATCTGCATTTACTTGGCACCTTGGGTGTGTTTAAGTTGGAAGGCTGGCTTTTTATTCTGCCACTGTGCCTTTCCATGACAAAAGATATGTCAGCATATCTCTGGCCTACATGGGCTTTCTGTTAATTTTGCAGGGCTGAAAATATCCCACAAGCTCCGCACCCCCCGCTGCTCTTGTCCGTTGATTCCCATCTGGTACAGAGCAGGGAAGAGGTGGATTTCATTTTCTCTGTTTCTTTTTCCATGGAGCACGTCTTGCTCTTTTTCCTTCCTTAGGGCGAGGGCGCTCTGGCTCCGCCTCCTTGTTTTTGAATTCCGGTGTGTGGTCATGGAACCCCTCCCTCTCTTTTGTTTCCTTGTTTTGCCCAGAGTCCTGGGGTCCTTCCTGGAATCTAAGACGTCTGTTCCCCAGGCTGGAAGGGAAGGATATTAATCAGTCTATAGATAGGAGTGAAAAGAGAGGTTCAGTATTTTGTACAAATCTTTTTTCCTTGACGATAGTAATAGAATTCGAAAAACAACAATACATAGAAATGGAGACATTTATCACACTTCAATTTCCTTCTTAACATTTCTGATGAATATTAATTAAAGCACACACCTATTATATATATTTTAGTTTCCATCCAGGGTTTTCATTCTTACCTTTCAGTCCTCCGATGATTCCTCAGCTTAAATTTCACACGGCTCCTCAATCATTCGTAAAGATCTGAGAATCCTTTCTTCAAGAAGAACTCTGTGTTCTTTATGGGGTAAGCCAAGCAATGAGTGTGGGAAAGCTTCTTTTCAGTTGTTTTAGTGACTCGGTCTGTTCCAGACCCCACTCCCACTTGACTCCTCCCTTTCATAAATGGACCAAGCGTTGAGTGACCTCTGCGTAATCTTCAATGAGCTACTGACTATAGTTAGTGAGTCCAAGAAGGCTTCTTAATTCTTGCAGAGTGGTAGGGTCTTTTAATTTCATTAAGGCCTCCATCTAATTTGCCTGGGGATTAACACCCTCAGGGGTGATGTTGTACCCTAAGAGGTTCACTCGGGGATTACACCACTGTGCCTTCTTTATTTATTTATTTGCATTTTTAAAGAGCTCACACAGCCCCGGGGCATTGAGATGCTGTTACTTGAATATGTCTTAGTTGCGTATTTATAACACGCTTAATACGCAGAGAATTCTAAGAGCGGACCCGGAGATCAAACCTGTGTTGCTTCGTGTTGTCTTGTTTCCAAGGTGAGCACGTTGCCACTGAGCTATCCTCCCTCTGAGAGGACAGTTTTGCTTTGGCTTTCTGCAAATTGGTTACAACATAGCAGATTTCTGCTATGTGTTCCTCCGCAGTTGAGCTCCTGATCAGAACATCATATAAATAGGCCAGGTTTCCCCTTTTTCCAAGTCGGGCATGGCCTTATGTAGAAAGATGTTTAACTCATTGCCAGACTTGATGTATTTATAGAGGGTTCGGCCCACATAGATTGCTGCACCCGAAGATAAAGGCAAACTTGTACTGGTCTTCCCTACTCATGGGTACGGTCCAGTAGCCATTGGTCAGGTCAATGCTGGTGTACACCTTTTACCCTTGGATCTGTGCCAGTCCTTGATCAATGTAGGGAGGTCTCCATTGACCGTTTGGTTTGAGAATCCTCAATACTGGGTTGTTGAAGGTACTGTGGATTGGAAAAATTAGCCCACAGGATTCTAAATTCTTAATAATCTCTTTGAGTGATTCCATGGGTGTGAGAGGTAACTGGTATTGTTTCCCAAATACAGGAGCCATCTTGGGGTCCGTGGGTATGGTGGTTGAATGAATGGATGTGCGTCCGCAGTCGTATGAGTCCACTGAAAAGATTTCTTGGAATTTCAGGAAGACCTGTTTCAGCTTTTGTTTTTGCTCCTCGGTCTCACAGGCATCAACAAGATTGATCCTTTCCTCGACCATCTGCTTGAAACCTGGAAAGACTTCCAGCTTGGCAGTTTCAGCGATATCCTCCAGTTGGGTGGAGAGATCTCTTTTGGTGGCGTTGACCTGGACATTAGGTTTCAGGGATTTGAGGTACTGGCCCTTGACTCTGAACAATACCTCCTACCTCCTGATGTCACAGGTCACTGATTCCACCCTGTAGAGGCAGGAAGAGATCACCATAAATGTCCCCCAAGTCTAGTAAAAGTATTTTCTGGAGGAATACCGTTGCTGATGTCGAAACAGTTGTTTGGGATTGGTCCCATGATTTCATTACAGAAATTGATAGAATAATGTTGGACGTCAACCACCATTCCAATAAAGGTGTCTGCACCCAAAGTGATACTTCAAGGGTCGCTGTTATCCACCAATATTCAAATGGTGTCATCTTCTAGGTCTACTAAAGGTGTCAGATTTAAATACAAACCTTGTTGTTGGAGATGGGAATATAAATGTATATAGGCTTCCTGATGTTTGAGGTTCAGTCCTTGCTTAATTTTGAGGGGAATAGTGAATTGTCACACCTGTCCTGGCATGATAACCTCTTCTTACACTTGAACTTTAACTGCATACGGCAGGAATTGAGCTGACGGGAATGCTTTTTCATTGTTGTCAAAGCCCATGCAGTTACCCACCAATTGGGACAATGCTTTATTACTAATTAGGTAGAAATGGATTGTGAATCGGTTGAGAATGTCACTGACCAAATTAAAGGTGGAAGGGACATCCCTCACAACCCAACAATTATGCTCTATGCTTTTTTGCCAATGGACATTTTTAGTATACACCTGCTAGGGAGGAGATGTTTGGAATTTGGGGTTTACAGATCTACTTCCCATTTGTCAATCAATTTAAATATGGGAATGGTCTCATCTTTTGGGAGTTTCCTGAATATTTCTTCGTTGATGAAGCTACTTCCATTATTCAGGCATACTCTGGCGAGCACTGGCTCCTCCCGCTCATTTAACTGAATGGGGAAAAACAACTGTTTTCTGAATTTCTATCAGACTTTGAGCGGGTTCTTCATTGTCTGATTTCACGGGACTCAAGGTTTCTTCTGATTTTGGACTGGTGTCAAATTTTAGGGTGTTCCCTTCCAGTGTGGATTGCCACTTAAAACTGGAAGAAATGTTGATTTTCAAGAATGGAGAAGGGTTCCCATCTCCAGTTTGTTCTCCTACAGAGATGACAGTGATGTCTGGTACTTGGTTATTCTTGAAATGGAATCCTACTTTCTCAGAAAGTCAACCAATTGAATGACAGATACCATTCATACTTACATAATTGGTACTCATTTAAAATGTTTGGGGCTGGTTTGTCTGGGTCCAGAGGTCCGTGTTTACACATTTGATCAGAGGTGATAACCTCCTCAGGAGATCGTTCCCCAGGAAATGAGGTGTGCCCTCTGGAGTCACAACTATCACCGGATGTTTCAGTCAATATGATATGATATGATATGGCATTTATAATGCACCTATACACAAGTGTTTCAAGGCGTGACGAGGCAAGTGAGGGGAACAGAGGGAAGACAGAGACAACTATTTTACTAGGCCAGGTGACATTGAGATTAGTAAGTGCTGGGGAAGTGGTAAGGGGAAAAGGTGCTGGGGAAGGGGGAGCGGTCAGTGCAGTACATGGGAAAGACAGTAAAAATAAATAAATAAGCAAAAGTAACAGAGGGAACCAGCTGGTGGCATGTGCAAGGGTAAGTGCAGACATCAGGTGTCAAGTGCGGGTAGGGGGGCTGTAGGGATACAGAAAACAGTCCCACAAGTGCAGGGGGCAGTGCAGGGGTGCACCTGGTGGGGGAAGGAACCTGGGCCCGAGATCGGAGGATAGCCAAGTGACCAGTTTCAGTTGCAGCCAAGAGTTCAGCAGGTGAGAGGAGGAGAGAAAGCAGAAGCAAAGAGGAAGGTTTTTGAGGTGCTTCTGGAACCAGAGATGGTTTTCCTCAAGTTTCAGTGAGGCTGGGAGGCTGTTCCAGAGGGAGGCCCCAGCCGAGGAAAGAGATGTACCACCAACTTGTTGCTTAGAGATGTGACTGACTCTGAGGGAGTTGGAGGCAGATGAGCGAAGAGCTTGAGAACAAAGATATTTAGGAAGAGAGAGTTGAAGGTAGTGAGGCTCTAGGCCCCAGAAGGTCTTGCGGACAATGCAGAGGGTTTTGAACTTAATCCTCGCAGCCACTGGGAGCCAGTGCAGAGATTTCAGTCCGGGAGATATGCGATCCCTGGGCTTGAGGCTTAGGACGAGTCTCACAGTCCTGTTCTGGGTGAGTTGCAGAGGGCGGAGAGTATAAGCAGGCAGATTTAGAAAGAGGCTGTTGCAGTAGTCCAGCCTAGAGAGAACCTGTGCTCTGGAGACAGTGAGCTTCTGGGGGAAGGATAGGAATGGAAGAAGGTGCAGCTGGTACTGTGACTTCTTAGAGACGTCAGAGATGTGTGGAGAGAAGGAGAGTGTGGAGTCAAAGATGACCCTGAGGTTTTTAGCCTCACAGGTGGGAGCAGGAAGAGGGCCAAGAGAGGCCGGCCAGAGAGTGACAGGAAAGGAGGGAGCAGGTGTGCTGATGAGGAGAATCTCGGTGTTACTGGCATTAAGGCAGAGATCATTGGCGGCACATGGATGGCAACCAATTTTTATTTCTAGATCTTCAGTCTCTTCGACGGAAATGTCATTCCTGTCGACATTTTGGATTTGTTCAGGAAGTGGTGTGATAGGGAATTTGGTGGCCCTTCCCCCATCCTGAATTGAGTTGGTCAAAGGCCTTTTTGGACAGGAGGGTGACTTGGGATCCAGTGTCCTCCAGAGCTGATAATTCACGCTGACCCTGCACCTTGACCGGTGCATGTAATCAGCCTTCTTTTTCCTCCAGGGTGCAAAGAAATTGTGAGTTATTTGCCAGCCCGGTGGTCATGTTCTTAATATTGAACTCAGACACTGTGTGATCTTTAGCAATTGTCTGTGTCGGAGATCGTGAAATTGTTAAGAACATTTTACAACTAACAATGGGCAGATTTGGGGAATCCTCTTCCTCCTCCAATTCTTAGTTTTCCCCCTTTTCCTGAGGGCAGTACTCCGAACCTATTGGGCGCAAGGACACCTTTGTTTCTATTGTCTCTGGCTCACATTTTGTGGGTTGAATGGTTTTATGTTTTGGGTCGGTCTCCATATTTACCCGGTCACACTCAGGGTCTTTTGGAACACTTTTGTCTTTGGGAGGGATCCTCCAGTTCCTGAAAGAGAAGATTTCCTTACCTGAATCCTCCAGGGATTTTTCTCTTTCAAAGGGGGGATCCGGAGTTCCTCACCAAAGTGGGTTATTCTTTGGCCTCTCCTACTTACCCTTTGCCGTTTATGTTCTACTTTCGGGGAGTAGAAGAGTCACTTTCAGGCTCAGAAGCTTCTAGGGTTTCCTTATGGGCAAGAAAGGAAGCTTCCTCTAGGGCTTGGCATCTCCCCACCACCCGAGCCCCCGCCTCAGGAACATGTGGTTTGTCGGATGTTTCCTCCCATCATTTACCCTCTGGGGCATCATCCCTGGGTGTTGGTGCATTCTGGGAAAAGGGTTAGGTTGAGCCCTCAGCATACGCCCCAGGTTGTCGGTCAGTTCCTGCTACCTCTCCAGCTGCAAGATTTTTTCTGGGTTGTAGGGAGGTCTTGAATCATACCTCTGCTGCTACCAAAAAGGGTAACTGTTCCTTCTCCCAGAGTAGCTCAAGTACCGGAAATTCCCCACATAATGTTCCATCCTGAATCTCCTTTCACCCTGATTCAGAGACCCATTGTCCTGGAACTGGGGGGAGAGAGAGGAGGATTATTGTGGAAGTTCTGGTTTGGGGGATATATGGGAAAACGTTTAGATTGGGAGGTGGAGTGATACTTCTCTCCTGAGGGATGTTTGGAGGCAAGTTTCACAGAGCAGTACTTACCTGATTGGTCACCACCCCCCACGCCCCTTGGGCCGGGGGAGTGTATTCAACCCAAGGATTGATTTGGAACCTATTGTGATGTGCTTAGTTGTGATGTGATGAGATCTGGAAGGAAGGGAGATATGTTGTGTAGTGCTTGGGATGAATGTAGAAGTATGGTGAGGTAAGAGAGAATGTTTGGTGTGACAGAGGGAATGTTATGGTGTGAGTCTGGGAATGCTTGTCGTTAAGGTTTTAGACTCAGGCAGTTGGAGAGTCTCTACCTGGGTAATGGGAGCCTGTGGTTCTCACTGAGAGATCTTAATGTAACTTAAGTGTAACTGAATAAAGGAACTTGCTGGAACCTACTGGATGTACCTAAGGATCCTACATTATTTCACTGGTGAGGAGGATGGGAAGAAAAAGAAGAGGAACCACTGCCCCCACAAGTAAGTAACTGTGGTTGTGGCATTGTCATGCCAGCCAGAGTAGATAGGGGACTAGGTGTGCCTTCTGCCAAAAGCGTGAAGTGTGAGAGTGGCTGATCTGTAAAGATCCTGCTCGGAGCAGAAAGGGGGTTTGACCTCCATCGTGTGAGAGTGGCTGTCATGTGGAGATTAAGCCCAAGCAGAAAGGAGGGACACCTTCTGTAATGTTATTTTTTCTGAATGGCACCTCTCGTAAAAAGGGTGCAATGTGTAAATGTGTGTATGTCGGTCGTGTGTGATAATCTGTGTGTTTGTGTGTGTGTTGGATGCATGTGATATGTGAAGAAAGGAGATGTGTTTTGATGTGCTTCATTGTGATGTGATGAGATCTAGAAAGAAGGGAGATGTGTTGTATAGTGCTTGGGGTGAATATATAAGTATGGTGAGGTAAGAGACAATGTTTGGTGTGACAGAATGTTATGGTGTGCATGAGGGAATTCTTGTAGTAAAGGTTCTAGAGCCATGCTGAAGAGAGAGTCCCTGCCTAGGTGATGGGAGCAAGTGGTTCTCACTGAGACATCTTAATGTGACTTAAGTATAACTGAATAAAGTAACTTGCTGGAACCTACTGGATGTTCCTGAGGATCCTACATTATATCAGTACCCATGTACCTAGGGCGTAAATAGGTGGCAGGGTCAGAGGGGTCATTGATATGATAGGTTATTTATAACGCGCTTAATACCCAGAGGTGTCTAAGCGTGGATCGAACCTGTGTTGCTCCGTAGCGTCTTGCTTCCAATGCGAGCACTTTGCCCCTGAGCTATCCTCCCGGGACATTGGTCTGAGATCCTGCCTGACTACCAATCGAGTGGGCTCGGTTCGAGGGTCTCCTCTGCTTTCATTCTGCTTGTTGGCAGGAGGAGTATTTTTAGGCCCCCCATCTCCAGATCCAATGGAGGGGTAATTTTACATCCTGCACCTTTGCAGCAGCAAGGGTGTTAGATGTTTAGGTGGTTTTGGGGGGGGGGTTACTCTCTGTGGGCTTCTGGACCTTATAGATCCTGTTTGCCTTTTCAACCACCCAATCCAGGGTCCTATGCTTGTGAAAATCACACACCCACTGAGTCATTATTTACCGGTGGAGCGCATGGAAATATGTAGTTATGAACTCCTATCTATTTGTGTTCACCCGCAGGGAACTCCGAGCAAATGCCCGCTTTTAATCCTGCACACACTCCCTAGGTGCCTGATATTCCCCACATTGCAAATTGTATGCAGCCTTACAGGCCTCTTGTTGGCTCCTATGTATGGAAACATGTTTACAAATGATTGTGGTCCTCCAGTCCCGACAAAGAAACTGGAGTATTCAGAGGAGAACGTCCATTTCTCAAACTCCATAAAATGTACATCATTTTTAATTCCAAACGAGGATATCATTTGTTCATACAATTCTAGATGTTCCCACACTGAATACTTAGAGTTTTTATGGTATGGGTTCATGAAGCTCTTTATGGCCTTGATCTGTCTAATTGCGTCTTTGACAAAACCCTTTCTTTGTTTCCCTGTCTTACTTTTTCTCTGCAATATACACAAAAGAGGTCGGGGGATTAAACTGTAGGACCAAAAAAGCCCCCTAACTTTAGGAACACCTAAATAATTTAAACTAAGGAAATGGTCCACAGTGTGGTGTCACAAGGTCACGTGTCCAACCTCGCTAGTTATAAGGCAGGAATAGAGATAGAAAAAACAAGTTCACATATCTCTAATCATTTGTACTTCAGTATTAAAGCACTGCACAATGGGGAGTGGATACAAAAACAATGTACATTTAACCAGGTATTCAATTATCAATTTTATTTAACCTTCAATGGTAAATATACATCATAAAAATGCCAACATGGCATGATTCATCATTTAATACAAATCTTAGACACGATCCATAAAAAAATTTTATACATAAAAAGAAAAAGAAAAAATCAGAAAATAACAACGACCAACCCACAACGGTGACGAATTAAGTACACCAGGAAAAAGAAGTTTAAAAATAATCCTAAGGAAACACAAAATCAAGGATTACAACATGAACAAAAATATCTAAATCTATTTGTTACTTCTAAGCCTAACCACAGTAATGGGGTTTAAAGAAAAATAACACGGCTGGATTAACTAATAAATTCCACACTACTTCACTCCCATTCAACCCAACATGTTTCATTCCTCACTCATTCCATACATACACAGTCAGGGGAAATTCATCAGGGGTATGTACTTAAAAACACGATGTGTCTCAATTGATCGTATAATGGGGGGGAGCTATAATCACCGCCTCACAACCTGATTAGTTCAAGATAAACATTAATTCTCCACAACTATTCAGCCATCATCCACATTAAGAACTACGTGGAAACAGACTTTAAAAGGCAACTGGAGCCATACAATTTACAATTCGTTCAAAGTGGACTGTTGCTGAATCCCATATAAAAACAGCTGTTTTCCTGTTGTGATAGATTTCGAACTCCCCTCCCACGAGGGACGGACACGTGACACCTGTGAAGAGACAAGGAGATAAAAAGACCAATCAATATAGTCCCTCACTCATCAGACTGTTATAATACAATGTCTGTGGAGCTGTTCAATGCTCCAACTTGTCTACTTATAGGGCTGTTCAACCAAGAGCCGGACTCCTTATGTTTAAAAATAACAAGACTTCATATGAGAATGTGTCCATTCACCTTCTGACTCAGAGCTGCTATTGGTACTCCAGTCCCTATCTTCTAGGCGCTCCCTGTCTCTGAGACTGGGAATATCTCCCAGAACCACAGGGTCTGGACTTCACTTGCCTGTGTCACTGTTCATTAACAGGTTTTTTTTTCTCCCAGAATTCACCTTTTGGCAAAGGATAACACTCAGTCTCTTCCTCAGACTGACTGAAGTGTGTAGTCTCACCCTTTCCATTTAGTTTAGAGAAATTCATCCCCATCCGATCCCCTAAATATAAGGACGTTTTTAGTATGTCCCTCCTGGGCTGAAGGTTTGAATGCTCTTCTCCAGCAAAGTGAGCTAAGTGGTCTCTATGCAATCTCATTTTCTTTTAAGTTCAACTCCCTCATATGCTCACCAAGGTAGTTTTCATGGTCTGGAGTACTCACAGGATTAGTCTTGACTTCCCAAGACACACTGGTCCAGCCACCTTCCCTTCTGTGGTAGAGGTGAGTACTCCTCAATCTCAGATAAGAACTGGCCTTCTGGATCAGTTTGGCTACGCCTGTGTAAGTCTATGTGCCTCATATTTTCTTGGGCTTTGTAGGTGGAAAGCATGAGGTCAGTCGCAGTCAGCCCATAGGAAGTTGTGTTTAAATGTCAGGAGGTTCCTGATGGCGAGGGCATCACCCCTGGATCAGAGGAACCTTTTCCATACCCTGTTTGGTCAGGGTGCCTCAATGCCTGTTTGTCATTTTCAATTTCATTTGTCAAACTCTCACACCTACTTCTCTCTGTCCTTATTTCCTGATGGTGTTCAGAGAGCTGTTTTTTTAACTTTGAGACCAGGGCCTGATTGGCCTTGAGCATTTTACTCTGGGCCAATAATCGATCTTTCTATTCCCTGATTTCATTCCGACTTGACACATTTTCATTTTGTGCAGCCTGCATTGTGCACAGATTTTTAAAGCGGTTTGCTTTCAAAATACCAAGCTCTTTCTCTTGCATGTTTCTACACTGTGCTGCATGTAACAGATCAGCTTCTGCTTGCCTCACACGCTCCATGAGTTCTTAAGTGTCTTGCCTATTTACCAGTCAGGTCCTGAGAACCTGACTGGTTCTTTTCTGCATTCATTTTCAACTGATGCATCCCCTGTGCAAGGACACTATTCTCCTGGTTCAAGGGTATTTTTCCTTCACCAGGTGAATTTTCTTTTGTTTTAAAGTATGTATCTTGCGATATATCTGATCAAAGTCATTTTTGGAATCAACCCCTTTTATAATTAACTGACTGTTTTAATTTTTCAACTCCTTTATTTGTAATTGAAAGGCCATAAGTCATCTAACAGCCCTCTATTATAAGCAGTCTAATCATTGACCTTATGTTGCAGTGTGCTTCACGCTCTGCACTCTCTTGCTCCTAGGTTTTTAACTCATTGTTTAGTTGTTCCATGAGGTGTTCTTATTTTAACTCAGAATTATGGCTATGCTGTGCTTGATCCTCTAACAGTTTAAGTTTTTTCTGTGCCTCATTTAGAATCTTAGTCTGACTCCGCGCTCTTTTGCACTCGCTCTTCCACTAACTGCAAGTTGAAGTATAGATAGCTGTGAGCTGATCCATTTGACTCAGTTTGATTTAAGCATTTTGGGTTGTATATAATGCATAAAATTCTTCATGCCATATCCCACCTCCACACCAAATGTCAATTCCTTCTGATGTAACATATTGCATCATTTTAGCTTGCCAGCTCCCTTCATCCGCCATGGTCCACTCCCCACAAATGGGCAGCTTAGCATTGAAATGCCTCCTTGCATCATCTGATTCAATTGCATTCGTTATTAAAAATTGCCTTTTTGCACCTTTTGGAGAATGTCCTTTGAGTAGGGGAAATATCACCCCATTCCTGCTTAATTTCCACTCACAATACCAAATCAAAAATCAATTCTTACTCATTCTTAATTTTTCACCTGTAAACCTCCCTGGAACTCAGGGGTTAAGCCCTTGTGGCACTTTAACAAAACAAAGATGACTTTCCCTCCCTCCACCTTACAGAAATTACATCAAAATGAATAGTCTGTCACAATGCACTTGTCATGAGTCAAAAATAGCCAGCCAAATCCTGGCTTGAGCCCCCAATTTGTAATGCTTTATTGAGAGGCCACCCGCAACCCGGGGAGTTCCTTCCCTCCCTAATCAAGGTGTCACAGAACAATCTGTTTAATGTCAGTTATTTGCTCAGCCCTATTTACGAATCATCTAATACCCCTTGAAACCCTCCCCCTGATCTACTAAGGAGCCAAGAACCAGGCTGGTGTGCAGGAATTATATTTGTATTTATTTGAATGATAGATAATGGGGATTGCACTAAACTAAACATGCCGCCTTCTTTGTGGCTCACAATTAAACTTCTTGTTACATAAATAAATCACACAATCTGGTTGGGAAAAACACAAACCAGAGTATTTTATTTTCTCCTGATTTCAATTCAAGAAATAATCTACATTGGTCAAACAAAATCAGTTTACATATGCAATGCTGTGCAATTTCAATTTTCCTGCACGCTTAAAAGGCTTGCAGTTTGGTTGACAGATTTCAAAAAATGCATATGGCAATTATTATTTCCCACACATTTGTTTTAAAATGAACACAGGGTGAATTAGCAGTTGGTATTTCAGACCCCCACCTACTTTGGTCTGTGTTGTGAAGTCAGACAGACAAATTGGAATGATTTATGAATTTTGGATTTCAGACCCACCTCCACTTAAAGGCCTGTGGTGAGGAAGCAGGACAGAACAAAATTGGGTTGGTGTGAGAATTTTGGATGTTAGACCTCCTGCACTTAAAGACCTGTGTTTGATGTTGGCAGTTTAGGGATTTGTTTAGTTTTTGTTTAGGGACAAAGACAACCCTCTTCCTAAAAGAAGTTGGGGTTAACAGTAAAAATTGGATTATCCAATTACATTACAGTCTATAGTTTTTATCGCACACTGGGAATCAGCTTTGTTAATTTTGAATTTTAACAAAAATCACCTTGTGGTGTGCTGCCAATGGGGAATTAATTACATTCATTATGTTTGTTAAATATGCTAAGAATCGACATCCTTTTGCCACCCCCTCCCCCCCAACAACTATAAAGGGAAAGGATTGAAGGCAAGAAGATTCCCCCACCTTTTGGTTTCAAAGGGCTCAATTCTAGTTACATTGAAAACCTCTGTTTAAAGTTCAAGAAAGCCAGCTGCATTTCAGGACCCTCTTGTAGGACATAGCAGGGGTCTGGTCACTCCGCTCTCCGGCATGGCCCCCGGCTATTCACCATAGGGCCCAATCAGCTTTTCTAGGCCTCCCCAGAAATAGACAGCTCCACCAAGATGCAATCTCAGGAATCGCCTTTGGTGTTTCCATGCGGCTTTCAGTTGGTAATTTTAGTACTCTCCCTTCTCTCATAGTTCGTCCACTTTTTATACCAGTGATGACATCATCAAGATCTCAGTATTGGGCAGTGCCCTGCAAGAGTTCTTGTGATCACACTTTGTTACAACAAGTTCTGGAGAAAACAGCGGGATGTTCCAAGGCAGCCTTGTCATGGTTAGCAACCTTCCGTACAGACCGTGTAGCCAGAATACACTGGGAAGAGAAGTTCTCATCACCTACCCCTATAAGTGCAGGTGTACCACAGGGCGCTAGTATCGCCCCTCTGCTCTTTAACCTTTTTATGAAATATCTATGTGTACTTTAAAATCCATGAGCGTTCATTTTACTAACTACGCTGATGATACACAGTTAGTGTTTGAGCTTGAGGGAGAATACCAACTAGATAAGGAAAAGATTATAACCATCTACAATCTGATAGATAAATGGATGGAAGATAATTGGATGTGCTTGAACAGTAAAAAAACTGAGCTTATGATGTTCGGCTCTGGTCAAGCAAGGGCTAAGCTCGGCAAAGAATTTGAAGAGTTTACCATTAAAGACTCATGCAGTAAGGTGGTCTCCCATGTCAAAACACTTGGGATGATGCCAGAGGCTTTCCTTGGGATCAGAATCCCAGGCAAACTGCCTTCATAAAAACAATGCATACTATATTAGGCTATTGAGAGCTATATGCCCTTTTCTGACAGAAAATAATACAGCCACAATAGCCAGGGCCATTATACTGGCACGTTTGGACTATGGTAATTCATTGCTGCTGGGAGCCTCCAAAAAATGCATTAGTAAATGCCAGATAATGGAGAACAATGCAGTCCGGGATGTAAAAGGGATCGATAGAAGAAGTCGTGTGACAGAGGCTAGAAGATCCCTCCACTGGCTTAGAGTTGAGGAGAGAATCCTCTTTAAGTCCATGACTCTAGTACACAGATGTTTGTACGGAGTGGCTCCATCCTAGCTTAGAACCAAATTCACATGATACATCCCTAATAGTGCTCTAAGATCTCAAACATCTGGCAAGCTACAGATACCCCAGGCATCCCGAACTACGGGTGTCGGGAAATCTTTTCTGGTCCGTGCAGCTCAGCAGTGGAACAATCTTCCAGGTACTTTGAGAGCAGAACCTAGCCTGTTAATCTTCAGGAAAAACCTGAAGACTCATCTCTTCAAATAATGTGCCACCCCTAGTTCCCACCTAGCGTTCTGCCTAACTGTAATTCGTATCTCTGCGCCCTGATGCCTGTGGGCTACCGACGCATTACAAACAAACAAATAAAATAAACCAGGATTCGACAGTTACCCTTCTCTCTCCTCCCAAATCCAGCCTCTCTGTAAGGATTTGTTTAGGAGTCTGTGACAAACATATGGCAACTCCCATTTGAAATCCCCTTTTTTTCCATGTAAACATTCTGGCAAAAACGAGTTCTGTGGAAAACTTCATAATTCACCAGTAACTTTCATTTTTTATGTATATATATATATATATATAGTCTGCTTCAGCTAATCATGGGAAATTTAATAAAAGGACAGCTGAGTCCCCACTATGTTGCACGGGCATGTGTACATTTTCTGCCGCCAATTCTCAAATTCGGGACATGGCAGCGCAGTCAGGAACACATTTGAGCTTGCCATTACATTTCCCTAAATCGCAGGTGGACACATTTTATTTCAACAAATCGCCTTGAAATTATCTAAAAAATTAAACATACATGTATGCAATGGGACTTGTGGTGTTTGAGAAAATACAACAATTGTGATAGTCCATTTAAACTAAGGGCAAGACTTCATATGTGCAAATATGAGCTTCCCTTCCTCCAGGCCATTTGCAATTCCTGGCCAGCATGTGACCAAACTTCCTGGACTGTGTTTTAATTAGTCTTTTTGTTGTTTGAAGTTGGTGGCTGATGGTCATAACTGCTTGAAAGGGCTTGGAAACACAGAGATGCCCCTCCCCTCATTTCAGTCACGCAGTGACTAGGACATTTGGCATGCACAGAACTGCCTTCAGAGAGAGTCGGTCTGGGGAAACTTGCTTTTCAACACCCTTCAACCAGGCCACATTTTATTGCAGTTGTAAATATCTGGGATGCATGAACCAGGCTTGCAATGGGGGAAGACATTTGCGACTTCTGCCCAGGGACCCACTGATTGTCCTTGGCTGAAAGGAACTCACATATTGTATTTTCTAACATCAGCCTTTATTATTTGGCATACTGTGTGTTTTACTGATCAGGGTTCACTTTGCTTTTGCATTGATGGGTTTATTCTTTCTTTTCACAGCATTCGTTTTTTTATTTTTTTTTACAAGATGACAGCTGAAAGTACAGGGCTGTTTCAGTCTCTCATTAATCAAATACACTTTAAATTATCTGCCATTTTTTATGCTGGAATTTGGGTCTGAATTGTCACGGTGCACCACCTTTCAATGGGTGACAGTTTCAGGAAAAATGCTGCATTTATGTCTCAGTTAGCAATGTGATGTGCTTTTCCAATCTGCACTCGGATTACATTTTTGTTTTAGCTTCTCTGGATTTCAACTGCAGAAAGACACCCACACAGTCTGCATGGCTAGGCCAATTTTTTAGCATACAGTTTATTTTATGAAGGCTGGCAGGTAATTTCTTTCAGTGGGCCCTTCAGTTCCATTGGTTTGGGTCTTTTGATCACACCCCACACTCTGTGGAACAAAACAAAGCTTGAATACACAAATCACTTTTCCAGCAATATCCAAACCATAGTGTCTAGTGTCTGAAGGAAGAGGAAACAGATGGAAGTGTCAGGTAAAGAAGGAAAAGATAAAGCAAACAGGGACTCAGAGCAGGTTAATGGGAAACCGTTGATGTTTGTAATCGTTTGGGTTCATGGTGATCTATTGCCAAACATTATTGGCGTGCTTGTGTAGTTCGAACCAATAAGACTGAAAGTCACTCTGGTCTTTTCTACCTAATTTCTACCTAATAAGATAAAGAATTCAGAAAACAGAACTACTCTTCATGAACTTTAAAGAAAGGCCAATATAAATAAGAGATACCACAATCAAGGTGCACATATCCTCCTGATGAGCTATGATAATAGCGAGACACATGTTGATGATTGAGGATTGAGACGATGAGAATTGAGGATTGTGGCAATTGAGAATTGGTCAAGAAAATCCATTGATGATTCAAAATGTATGAAATAGATTGAGCATTGAAATGATTGAGAATTATGATGACGATTGTTTGAGCAATGATCATGAAGGGAAAATCAGATTTATCAAACAAAATAACAATTAACTAAAGAGAATTATGGACTGATCAAGTGATTTAATAAAAATTAAGGATTAGTTAAGATAAGTAATAATGAACTAAGGACCTTAAACTGATGACACAATTGCCAATTATATATAATTGATAATAAACTGAAGACTGAAAACTAACCAAGAATATTGATAAGCAAGCAAACCTTTGGTTTTGATGATTCTATATGAACACCATTAAAGTTATGATATAAAATAATGCACGAATTAGGCTAATGTTTAGGCAAAACTGATCATAAGCATCCACATACACGAATTTGCTATTGGGAAACATGTTATACCATAACATCCTAGTTTAGAGTGATTAAGAACATGCTTTTGCTTCCCCGCTGCTGGGGCTTACCTTACTTATGCTCGATTTATTTTCTCACAGCTCACAACTTGGGTCTTTTCATGTTATTTCCCACCTGATTCCAACTGTATCTATTTAGGCAATAGGTTCAGAGACTGCGGGCCATTACCGCACAAGGTAATGCCTCTGGTGCCCTTGGTTTCAGGCCCGAGCATAGTGAGAGCCTTAACGAAGTCCCCGGGGGAATTAAGGTATGCGGTAATGGGCCGCAGTCGAGGGGCTTATTGTCATTAGTACCCCAGCACGTTAGACCGCGGTATTAATGGTGTTTTTTTGCGGCTGCGAGACGTGTTGCGTTTTACAGCAACAAAAAAAAAGTAAACAAGGTTAAAAAAATGGCCACCACGTACAGGAAAACGAAGTCCATTTTCTCTTTCTGTGGCGGCCATAGTAAACAAAGAAAATGCCCACCATGGAAAGGAGAAGGGACTACATCTAGTCCCTTCTCCCTTCCATGGTGGCCATTAAAGTAAATTGGAAAAAAAAGTAAACAGAAAAAATGGCCACCATGGAACAGGGAGAAGGGACTGCACGTAGTCCCTTCTCAATTCCATAGTGGCAGTCGTAGGAAAACTCTGGATGCCAGGCAGAGCTCGTAGCTTTATAGGGCAGGTAAGGCCCGGGCGAGGGCCAAGGAGCTTGCATTTTACATACGCTGGGTACTAATTAAATATTTGACCTGCCTTTATTTATTCTAAGAGTGATGTCTCCATTCTAAGTTATAGTTGGAATCTTTTCGTTTTTGAGTCCAGTAGCTTCAGAAATTCTAGCTATTTTTTCAATACTTCCTTTCGAAAGTGATATTCAGTAAAGTTTAATCACCAATCAAGTATAAACAGTTAAACAAAGTGACAAACAGTTAATTTGTTGTTTTATTTCTCAACTGTTTGTACTTTGTTGTTGATTAATCTTTACCACACTTCACTTTCAAAGGGAAGGATTGTGCCCGTCTAGTTACTGAGGTTGTTCAACAGTGATTTGAGGAAATAACTTTTCTCATATTCTTTTGAACATTCTAAGCCGGGTTTTGTCTGGAATTCTGTTACAGACCCAACTACTCTCCCTTCCCATCATTACTATAAATAAACATAGAAACACATTCTTAGAGAATTGTGTCTGGGAACAAACTGAGAAGTAAATGTGTTCATAGCTGTAGATATTTCTGTGTTTTTCTGTAATGTGTTAACTTTAGTTACACGTTTGCAGTTAATTTATAGAATCTAAAGGGGATGGTGAATTTGGGGCGCATACAGTCATCCTCTTTCCTTGTTCACACTCAAACTGGAGTTCGTACTCAGTTGCAGCTTGTAGTCAGACTCTGTGGTGACATGAGAGAAAAATAAATCTTATTGTGCACAAACTATACATTATATAATACTGTACTGCTGAAGTATAAGCCATAGAGACAAGCAGTATCCCATTCTCTCTAATCCATCCTTGCACCCTTGACAATGGAATATTGTCTGTATTGACCTTTGGTAGGTGTTATAAACCTTTTCCTGGCACAACAACTCCAACCATATTTTATGTGGGCTTTAGCACTTTAATATCTTCCAGGGGAATATCTCACAGAGTCTTTGGACACTGGCACCTTTTTAATCAGTGCTTTCCCTGAGTGCCGTGTTCCTTCAGCACACTACCTCAGCCATCCTAAGACTGTGGGCAGCTAAAGGTCCATGATATTCAAGCATCACAGAGATTTACCTCCTGGTCAGATTATTGGAGAGCAGTGAAGATTGTGCAGTGATCATGTTGCCACTTGAGGTTGATGGTTCTTGATGACCAGGAGACCAAGCCTAAACAGACATGTGTAGTTGTTTCTGTTAGATGATGTCATACAACTGACATCAGGTTATGATTCGTCAAGTCAGACGAGGTCATATATTGCTGGCACTTGGAGAGAGTTAGCTCAAGACATATGGGTTAGACTAAGCTGAGATCCATAATAGGGGATTAGAGTGTATGTTTTGGTTGTAATATCCATGCTGGTATTTCTAAGACCCACAACACTCTGTTTGCTGATTCTCTTTGTTGGGCTAACAGCAATTTTAATTCTTCCTGCAAAATCAATGAGTGAAGGCAGGTCTTCACTGCTACTGAAACTGTTCTTCACAATGTGATGGCAGAAAATATTGACAACACAGACTCCTATGGAAGGTCTTCGTGGGATTAGAGCAATCTGCTGGCTGCTTAGACCCCCACTCACCTGGATTAAGTAGTAAAGCAGTGCTCACAGAAGTGTTGCCTGTCTCAATGCTATGTGGTAAAGGACTAGGAACAGAACCTTTGTGTCATGTATTGTTGTAAGGCGCTGTAGACTCTGCCTATTTGTTATTCTAAGTTTATGGTGCGTCTCTCACCAAGCGCTACTGACAGTCTGAATGGGAGGTACCTCTACTGGTGTCCTCAGCCGTCAAAGCGAATTTAAATGCTGTAACATGACAGGTAGAATAGGAGCAATTCTACATGCTGCTACTACCTACACTTCTTACTGCAAGAAGACTGCCAATCGTGTTTCTTTTTCTCTTATGTATGAATGTCAATACAATTCATACTTTTCAACAAATGCTGCTACTCGTTCATCACAAAACCGCAGATATGTTTCTATATAGTTCTTAGCTCAGTATTTTAATATGATTAACTTTAATGAGGTCTGATTGGCTAGATATTGTTAGCTTTTCTTCCTAACGCTTCCTAATTTATTATTAGCTGTGCCTACCCGTCATATTAAAACAACACTTATTACTTGGCTACCAACATCGAGCAATTGAGACCTCTAGAAAGTCACTGTTCCCTCTTTGTGCTCTCCCGTCCTTGAAGCACATATGAAATACTGTGCTGTGGAAGACCCCCCAAATATCTCTCCTCTTGCAGGGGTCCCCCTTTAAGAGAGCACTTTTACTGAGACCAGGCATTCTGGACACAGCGGCTCCCTGAACAATGGTAGTGCACAAAGTAAGGGGATTCTGATCTGGTTGGGAATGGTGGAGGGGGTTCTGGTTGGTGTTGTGCGTGTGGTGTGGAGGAATGGAGGCCTTGTGTCAGTTTGGATGCACACGACTATTAACCATACCAACATGGAATTGCAAACGCACCTAACACACTTGAGTCAACTTGGACTAAGATAGGCATTAACGCCTGAAATTGTAATCAGCTCCACGACTTGCCTATGCTAGTCCAATTTGACTCAAGTGTGTTAGGTGAGTTTTCAATTCAATGCTAATATGGTTAATAGTCGCGTGCATCCTCACTGACACTGGTCAGGTTTTATCATGACTTTTCTATGCATTTGGGTTAGCGTTATTCATTGGCTCTCTGTGTGTGAGTTTGCAATTGATCCATGGTCGGGTTACTAGACGTGTGCACTTCTACGGATACTTGTGAGGTTCACATTGTAATGACTTCGGGATCATGATATTCACTGACTGTCTGCATGCGTCCCAGGCTGGAGCTTGTTGGTTCTCCTTGAGTAGTGGTCACAGTCTACCACCTTGCATGGCCCTTCATATAGGCCTGTCTGCATGGAATGATATGCAGGTTATCAATTGCTTAGGGCCTATTCTGGTCTTTATAAGATGATATCCTTATAATTCATTAGTAATGTGTGTTATTTTCTCATTTCTATATTGTTCTTGTCCGTTTTTCCCCCTTTACACTGTCCCTTTTGTTCCACGTGTTGCTATAATGTCGTTATTACAGCATGGCAATGTTTTATATCTTCTCTGTTGTGAATGATATTGGACTTTTCTTGTTCTTGTCAGGCGTTGAACCATACTAATCTAACAGCCTTGAAAAAGACCTGAGTATATGTCGAAGCACGTGTTAGCTGTGATGTCATTGTGTAGATCAACGCACAAGAAACCATTCAAGTTCTGAAAGCATATCAGTTACTCGAGTCATTTGTTCCTTATAGGTTTTGTTTCATTACTTGATGAAGGCCCACATTGGTCTCATCATCTGGACGAAAATATATGCCAAGGTAACTTAAATGTTGCTGCGGTTGCGTGCCACAGTTTGTGGCTTTTCACGACAAATTGCTGAAGTAGTACAGCAGGGCACATTTTTTTAGATACATTGTGCCAAATGGTGGATTTTAAAGCACAATGGGATGGTAACGTTACTGAAACCTACCAGCTGTGCACAGGGGTGGACTGGCCTATAGGAAACTCTGGAGATGTCCCGATAGGCCTTTGCACACCGGTCGTCTTTCGTGTGCTAACCTACTTCATTGTTATATGTTCACCTAGGAAAAGGGTCAGGCTTGCTGAAAATGCGTAATATGTTGCCAATGTGAAAATGATTTCCAGAGCCTCTTTCGGTTCCCAGTCCACCCCGGGCTGTGCAGTGCAATAAGCCACATGCATCATATTACGCCGACATTGTCACCTGGGCACCAGCTTTGCCTCCCGTGCGTCTGTGCCGCGGCTAAGGTCTCGCAGGGACACAGATTCAGCCAGTGGCGAGATGAAAGAATAATAGCGACTCCCTTATCGTCTTCACTCATGATTTAGTGACACTATTCGCGTCCGGGTGAAGGATTCCCTGGCTCAAATGCCACCCCCCCCCCACCTTCTCCCCCCAAATAATGGTGTCTGGTGTCGTTGAGAGTACGTGTATAAGGTGTTATTGCTTTAGTGTAGGGTCGTCTGTGATCATCCATACCTTCCTGCATAAAGAATGCTCTGTCGGGTCCTCTTCAGTAGATATTATATTTCGGTAGCTGCCAATCAAAACCGCAGTCAATTAAAGCAGTCTGGCAAGCCACCGGCCAGCAGCTGGTGGTGTCTAATAAAATGATCAAAATGCTGACATCCCCACCAACGGAAATCCATCCTAGGAGCTGGCTTCCCTTTTGGGTTTAAGAGCTAATTTCATAGGGTTGGGGGGGGGTTACCACCCAAAGGGCCGTCACGTGCTGGCGGGTGCGTTTTCATACCCTCTCCGCGGATTAGCATATTGCAATGCTCGAATGCCAATCGAAGGGAAACAAAAAAAAAATCCCTGGAGAGTCGTTTCTGCTCAAGTCATTTGGAGAGTGTATGTGCGCGCGTGTGCTCCCTCTGACAGAGAAAGGATTAAGGGACAGCGCCTTTGTGACCAGAATCGACGAGTAGGGGGCGAGGAGGGCCGCTTTCTGTAGAAGCAGGCCAGAGTCTCATGCCCGGGAGCCGGCGAACGCTACTTTTTTCTGGCTTTCCTTCCTTCTTCAGACCGGGTAAGGTGACTTCGCTTGTCCTGTTCCTTGCCAAATTCTTCAGAAATGGCTTGTCAGGGGGGCATTATTTTCAACAAGGAAGTGCGTTAGAGAAGGGTGTGTTTTAGCCTTGGTTATTGGCTAATACCGGGAGCAAATGGTAAAGCAAGCACGCCAAGCAGTTATTGTAATGGGGCTGTTTTCTACAGAGCAACTTATGGCGCAGTTCCTAACTGCGCAACCCACTGCCTAAATAAAGCGTGCGTTGTTAATGTCGGTGCCTATCAATGAAAACGTGGACTGTTTTCGCCCTGCTTTGTGTGTACGTGTCTGTCTAAATACGCGTACTGTTTGTAGCAGCTTCGCTTTGAAAGAAACGTGTTTCGGAAATGTTTGTATCGGTTTGTTACAACCTCATGCTGAAACCAAGCTATTTGTGTGAGGTATTCACCACAAAGCCAACAGACATTTGCCATCAAGAGACACTGAATGTTTTTTTTTTTTATAAATGCATGATGTAAATTTAGAATTGTAATATTTCAGGAGCAGGTTTGCAGATCTTAATCTTAGTTGTATTTTCCAGCAGCTCAATTTGACCTGCAACAAAAAACGAATTTTCTGTGGAATTTATTCTTTCCAGATTTCTTTCTAAAAGTGGGATTTATGAATTGTGGGGGTTTATCTGTTGATGTGTTTTGGTGTTTCATAAAGCATCAAGCTATCTGCAGAATTAGGTCCCAAGACTACCAATGCGCACACAAGTTCTGCCGCACATCAAGGTTCCACTTGGAATTCGTGCTGGAAACCTAGGGCCCCAATGATGGAACTTTGTGTGTGATAAATAGGGACTTTGCGTGCCAAAACACGCAAAAATTCCATTTGCTGATTCATGGAAATGACTGTGCAGGACTTTTTCATACTCTGTGGGTACTTCGCGCAGGCTCAGCACGTCTCTGCGAGTGGCTGAGTGCCTTGTGCGAAACACCTCCCAGAGCATGGGCATGGCCTGCTCATAGAACGGCCTAGGGGGTGAAACTCGTAAAATGGAGAAGAACAAGGGAAAATGAGGGCGTTCTGAGGGATGGCCCACACAAGGCGATCACAGGCCCACAACTGCGCAGGTAAAACTGTATTGATGGATCTAACCGTGCAACCTCATGTCGGGGAAATTACCATGCAAAGCTCTCGATTTAACTGCCACCCGAAGGCAGGCATACAGACACTTATGCACAGGAATCACAGCGCACAGATAAGATTGCATGCTGGATTTAGGAGTACATGCATGCGGTCAGGGTTTCCGGTAGAAGTTAGGGGTGTGCGTAAGAAGTGTGGCGGGGTGCAGGAACAGTTTACGGGGATTTGCACGCAGATTTTCAAGAGTTTTACCAGAGTTACAGTAATTTATATCTATGTTGTCGGGGTGCCGGTAATAGTTACTGTGGACCCCACGCATTGTCTCCGAGGTGCAGGCCTGGTTGCAGGGGACCCCACGCACTGTTTGAAAGGTGCATGTGTTTGTGCCCAAGGATGCTTTGCGTGCGGGGCGTGTCAGGTGCATTCCAGTGGCGACTTGCGTGTAGGATCACTTTGCGTGAACAATTACATGAAAACGCAGAGAATGCAGAATAACTTCTGCGTGCAGGCTCACGCAGAGGCGTTCTTGGCGCACAGCCTTTGTGGGATCTCAGAGCAATTTTCCATGAATCAGGCCCCTAATCGCTGCACTCTAGGCACATGCTTTTATCAAGTGTGTATTTTTGGGCAGATTGTGCGCATGCTGCTTTCTTCATCTGTAAGCATTAGAGGCAGTATGGCATAAACTTTGCACCGATGCAAGTGCAGTTAGTTCTAGGGCAAAAAAACAAATCCCAGTGCAAAAAACATTCTTTCAATACATTTTTGCTCCATGCCAAAGGACAAGGACTATGGCAACCACTGCAATGGTACAAAAATGCATTTAAAGAATATGTTTTAACCACTAGGCAATTTTTGCCCAAGTGCTCTTTGCACTTGCACTGGTGCAAAGCTTCCGTAATATCGCCCCAGCTTTTTAGATAATCCTTCTGACATTCAAAGCTTGCCTTAGTAGAAGAGAGTCCTACCTTGCACGAATTAATAAGAAGCACAGATTCCTAGCATCCCATAAAGGCATTCTTTCTCCCCTGAGCGCTCTTTTTCCTTGCCTCTTTATTTTTAGAAGAATTACTTGGAATGTCTTGGCAGAGTCCTCTTCCTCTGCTAACATGCTGGGAACATTTATGTGAATTGTTGGGAGGTCCACTGTAAAGATCCTGTGAGCTCTGTGGTACAGTGACAAAGGAATGCACTTCCCTCCTGTCTTGCATTTTCCATGCATGCCTTCTTAAAGTAAGTCCTTGAGATTAAGGGCCTGATTGATGGAACTTTATGCGTGGTGCAAAGTCACTTTACCCTGGCTGCACCGCTCTGTGAATTAGGGTGTTTGTTGTTAGTGCAAAGTGACTTTGCACCATTTCACAGCGAAACACATTACACTGCTCTGTGAATCAGGGTGTTGTTTGGCAGTGCAAAATCACTTTGCACTACGCTAAGAATTCCATGAATCAGGCCCTAAGCCCCATCCAAGCATAGAATACTTCCATGTGCATAAGGCTCTGTGTTCGAATATGGCCCATCAAGGCATATGCAAAGAGTACAGTTGGCCTCATTACGAGTTTGCCAGTCCGGATACAACGGTAGCAGTAAGCTTGCTGGTACCATTGTATCCAGACCGGCAAACTCAGAGTTGTGCTTGCGGGTGCCTTTCATTCCGCCAGGTCTGACCTGGCGGTGAAAGGCACCCGTGAGCACGGCATGCCTGTAGCACAGGCACCATAATGATTGCTGCTGGTGCTACAGGCATCCCCATTCCCATTGGGCATCCCCAATACCCCGGCAATTGCCCATTCGTGGTTGCCAGATTTTTTCGCAAGTTTGGAGGTAGCCTGCCTGTATTACAGGCATGGCGACCTCCACACTTGTAATGAGGCCCAGTGTATACTAATTCCAAATTATATGACTATCTCAGTAGACTTCGATTGTGCCATGGTTGTGGAAAATATAATGGATTGGTCAATAACATTCATTTTTATTAAATAAGGAATTTAAATTGAGAAATTACAGACATCAGACGACATAAGTAAGGGAAGACAGGCAATCAGAGCTGATATGGTAGTTTGCAAAGCATGAACCCTGCCTCTTGTCATGTAAAGATGGTGCAGCTTGAAACAATAAGCATGCTAGGCTAAGGGATTTGATGGAGATCCTTGAGGCGCAATGACCTCAAGCAATACGTGGGCCGGAAAGACTGTGCCTATCTAAAGGTGCTCGGTCATCTGTGGGAAAGTGTCACAGTTGGTCATAGCCTTTCCAGCAGCTGCTGCAAGAGGACTTGGAGAGGAAACCCAACTTTAGAGCATTAGTCCCTACTGTAAACACACTGCACCAGTCAAACGGCTGTGCTTGCATGCAATTCAGATTAGGAACACTTGAAGGATGCGTCAACTACTGTGTCTGTGCGTTCAAGTCTATCCAAGAGACAGTTTAACTCCACTGAATGTAGAATTCTGTCATCAGAATGTTGATCAGGTTACTAACTGGTGAGTCTGGGTAAATACATTCAGCCGAACCCTGAGTTATGTAAATTTTGACTGTATTCAGTTGATTCCGGTTGGGGCAAACATTTCAGGGATTCAGGTGACAGATTCTGATTAAGTTTATGATGATTCATGCCGATGACACGTTGCTGTAAACACTGTGTGGAAGAAGTCATACCTTTTCTTGCCAGTACATGTTCAAAGCAAATTATAATGTTGCAGGAAATCTTTAAATATATATTGCAAAATTCTTAATCCAAGGAGCAATTCTTTATTTCTAGACCTGAGAATTATCTTAGAAATCAAAGGGGACAGGTTTGCTAATCATTTTTTGACATTCTGCATATCGCTGATCAATACAATTGGTTCATCCGCCTCTTATTTGGTTTCTAACCCATGTAAAGTGAAACGGCTTCTCTTACAGTGTGATTGGACTAATACTGTGGATGCTCTTGCATGCATGTATGTAGATCCCTGGGTCATTTGAGTGGGGAATCACAAAAAAGCTGGAACCTTTGCTCCATTCCTTGCAATATATCTTGATAGGAAAGTTAGAAGGAGCTTCCTACACTTTCGCTGGAATCTTATATTAACCAAGGAAGTTCTATTAAGATATGAGTTACTGCTGCCAGAGCAAGTAATGTGGTGTTTCTGTAATGAAGAGCAGCACAAGGACATTTTGAAACATCTTTGTATATCCTGTGCTGTGGTGCAAGGAAAAAGATCTATCTATTTTAAGAAATATTTAAATCTGTTTGTATTGGGTGACAATGAGACTGCCTGGCAATTTTGTTTGTCCGGTAGGACCACCTCAACAGTATTAGCCATGACTGGCTTTTTGGACTCTCTCCAACTGGACTCTCCAGTACATGTATAATGCACTTCAATTGTGTAGTTTTATTGTGTTATCTTTGATATCAATTGTGATTTTGTATACTTTTATGTACTGATGAATTTTGAACTGTGTTAGATATGAATTTCTTTTAAAGAATGTATTTCTATCATGTTAGTGGTTGGAAGCGCATTGGAGGTTTTTGTGGCTGGGATTTTTAGTTTGCACATAGAGCACTTTTGCCATTGTAGCGATCAACCTGATTTTAATATTAGTGTTGCTTATACTTATGTGTGGATGAATTTCTATATGTACTGATTACTATGTATTGATTCTAATGTTTCAAATGAATTGCAATGTGATTGAATAATTTTGCAAATTGTTAAAGGTTATTGTTTTAACTAAATAACAATTTAAAAAAGTATAATGTTAATTAATGGACTAGGTCAAAGGTTCAGAATTCTTCCTGCTAGGGATGTCTAAAAGAAGTCAAAGTGTCTAACTGACAAATGGTGTGCAGCTGACTGTTTCTTTAATATAGCAGGCATAGTTTACTTTTTGTTTGCAGCTGACAAACAAATGGACATACATGGCTTATCCTCTTCAACTCCTTTTGTGCTTTGCAGTTGCTTCTTGCTGCGGCATCCTTGATCCTAAGCCAAGCAAATAGTATTTGTTCTTGCACAGAGCTGTATTCCAGTGCTTGTCAGCTCAGCCGCCTTGGTCTCTCTCTCCATCAGGATTCTCTCTTACTATTTATAGAGTCAACGTCCGTTTTCTCATCATGGCTGCTTTACCTGTGTTATATTTTCTACTGCAGCAAGCTTCTACATATGTCATCTACCTTGTGTTTCTGCATATATACATCTACTGCATATTTTCTCTCTTATCTTACTGTATATGGTTTCTTCATATTCGCATAAATGTTCACTCTGTTACTTCAGTCACATCTTCATTCTTTAAGTATTTGAATATAATTTCAGAGTATCCTCGAGTCTTCTCTCCCTTGATTCCAACTCCCCTGCTGTCCTCATCCTCCTTGATCTCTCTTCTTCATTTGACATAGTGAACCACTCCATCCTCATAAAAAGGCTCCATGACACCTTTGGTATCTCGGAGAGGGAACTGGACTGGCTTGCCTCCTTCCTCACTGACCACTCTTCCAAAGTTATACTGGACACCTTCTCTTCCCCTACTTCCTCCTCCACCGGTGGCATCTCCCAGGGCTCCATTCCTTCACCTTGGCTCTATAACATCTACCTTACTCTGCTGGCATGCCTCATTTCCTCCTTCTCCCCAACCTTCAGTGCTATGCTCGTGACACACAACTCTTCTTCAAACTTCCTACAGATGCCCTTGCACCCTCCTTCATCCCTGACTGCCTCTCAGCCATCCATGCCTGGTGTACTTCTAATGATCTTTACCTCAATGCTAGCAAAACAGAGATCCTCCCTATTGGAACCCTGGCACCCGCCATCTTCCCTTCACTCTGGCCTTCTTCCATGAGCTCTCCCCCTGCTCCCTCCTCGGAAGCCAGAAACCTCAGAGTCATCTTTGACTCATCTCTCTCCTTCCTCCCTCATACTCAGGACATTGCCAAGAAGTCCCACTTTCAGCTTTTCCTTCTGAAAGGAATTCTACTTTTCCTCACCTTCCCCCAGATACTCAATGTTACCTGGGCTCTGGTTCTCTCTAAGCTTGACTATTGCCATAACCTCTTATTTTAATCTACCTTCCTCCACTCTGCGACCCCTCCAGCTAATAGAGTCTCCACTGGCTCCCGATTGCAGCACAGATTAAATTCAGACCCCTCTGCATCATCCACAAGGCTGTCTGGGGCCCGGGACCACTCTATGTGCAGCTCTTTCTGACCAAATACTCCTCATCTAGACACCTGCATCCCTCTGGCACCAACTCCTTGTGTGTGAAGCGGTTTGCTAAATAGATAGCAGGTGGGTGACCGCTTTCCTAAGCGTGCTCCCTTCCTTGAACAGCCCCCCTCCCTTTTTGTCTTGAGTAGGGCCTCCTTAAGTTCCGGAAAAGCCTCAAGACCTTCCTCTTCACCTCTTCCTTCCCTCCCCCTCTACCCTGCTAATAGCACAGTAGCTTGACTTGTGTGCAGAGCCCTTATGAACCCTCAGGGCCCTGATCTCCCACATCTTATCATTCCAGCTGCTGTTTATCCTCTGCACTTGCCTCAGCTCACCATCCACCACTTGAGGTTGCACTCACCTTTCTCTATTGCACATCCCCTGCTGCTCTCCATAAGCACCACAGCACCTATCCCATACCCCTCTCCCCTCTGCACTTGCACGTTCCGAACACTCACAAGGCATAGTAGGTTTGCCTTCCCCTCCCCAGTGTCTCTTCTTTTTGTTGTATTTAATTATTTAACATTGTTCTAATTACATTGTCTATCATCCCCTGTCCCCACCCTGTTGCCCTGTGGGCGCTTTGAAATAGTATTTGCTTCCTGTATAAGTGCCTAACAAGTGAACAATAAATAAATAAATGAATAAATGACATCAATTTACACTTGTCAGACTTTTTACTTATAGCTCTTCTATGTTCAATGGTGTCTGCAGACATCCTTCTACCATGTCAGTTCTAGGGTACATTTGATACAGTTGTCTGAGCGCATAACGTCTCTCATATCCTTGATGCAGTATTGGAATGATATCTGGTATCATGCACTGTGCCCTTTTGTTGTTCTTTCAATATGACAGAGGTGAGAGGGCAGGTACTATAGATAATGTGTACATTTGCCTCTCTACATTCCCCCATCTGGTCTGGTCCTCAACCACCTCTTTCATTTTCTTCACCTTTTCTTCACACTGTGGTTTCCTCGGAATCCATATCTTCGTCACCCCCCTTCAGTTCACCGGCATTCTTTATGTGCTCATCCACACTCCAGATCACATGGCAACACTCCCTAGTCGGTTGACAGAACACCCAACATCCCACATAGTTCCTATGATCCTTGGGGTAATAAAACTTTGTTCCTGGAGTTGCCAGAGTCCTTCCATTTAGGTGTTTGCAATAGTGCTTTCAGTCTGTTTGTGCTCGTCAGTCAGTCACAGCATTTACATCGATCATTATCTTCATCCCAATAGCTTTCTTTGCTGTCTTCTTGCACTGTCCTACAATTATTCCTCCAAGACAGAATTCCAGCAATACTAACACTAGTATTTCTCCAAGCAACTGGAAGGCATTCACCAGCCAGGTTGGAACCCATGAGAACAGGGACAAAAACCAGTCTTGATCTTCGGTCTCATCTACTTCTTCCACGATTTTCGTGTACAGAGTTTATAGCATAGGTATTGCTTCTCTCAGGTTTCCATTTTCTCCATCATGGGCAAGTCTGTATGTACAGCAAGAAGGCCCGATCTTGTTGCACATGACTTCTTCCATTGCTGTAATTAAGACCAGGACATATCTGTTCTGTAGGGTCTTGAGTCTGATGGCCCTCAATTCTTCTCTAATCGTATTACATTATTTTATTGTCATATTCATTGTGTGTTTCAGCTCCCACGTGGTTGTTTGTAACCACTTGGAATTCACTGCAGTTTGGATTCCTGGCATGAATATGGCTGTAAATATCACTGCTTTTCTACTGAACAATTTATGCTCATCAGGAATGTTGTCATACGCTTCTATTGATATTGCTGAAAAATAGTTCTCTCTCTTCTGTCGGATGGGGTTGAGTGGCCTCTTCTTTCTTTGATGTTCATCTATTTTCGGAAAAGCTGTTGATATGGTGATCACTTTGGGGAATCAACAATGCAGGAACATGTATGATCACTATAGAGCATATGCATCCCCAATGTTTAGGTAGCAGCATATAAGCTTTGGATCCACAGGCCAGTAGTGGTCCATTCATTCCTGGTACATCAATTATTTGCTTGAATCCTGTATGTTCTACAACATTGGTCAGACCTTTGTGTCTAAAACACAGTATGGATACAGGTCCTGCTTCATTTTCAACCCATGTTAATAATTTAAAATACTTGGCCCATTCTTTCAGGCATTCATCATTCACAATTTGCACTGGTGCTGTCATCAATAAATGTGCACTGCATGCTAACATTCCTTCTTCCCATCCTGTACTGGTGGCTACTCGTCATATACCAATAGCTGAGGTCTCTCCCAGCATCCTGGCAATCCTGGTGTTTCCCATGTGTCTGCACAACCCAGTCTCTTTTGTTCAACAGTCCTTATCTGTTCTCCAGTCATACCTCTGAATGAATATAGGAGCATTCTGCTTTTCCAATCTGTGTCTTTTTCCATTTCCTGCATTTTTTATATGCATTGCCATATGGCAACATCTTTTTTGAACTCCATCGTAGGGTTGCCTATCTTCCTTCACATTGTCCTCTTGTTGAGCATGCTGCTAGATGGCTGAGACACTTTGCATCATGTATAGGTATTTCTCTTGCAATGAATGTTCTGGATGTGCTCATGGCATAAGGGATGAGGGAACACACATACCAGCTCTCATCTGACACATCTTTTCCCCATTTTCCCCACCTCCTTCATATGCTGATACCAGATGTTATTCTTGAAATGGGCTGAATTATCAAGTTATGTATTTATATCCTCATTATCTTCCTCAGCATCTGTCTTAATTCAGATCATTTGCTATGAAATATCCAGGAAAATATCACTTGTGTTTTTGTTAGGGATAAAAATAGATGCCTCAGTGCTAACCATTTTATGTATATTATAGAACATTATTTGACGAAATGCTATAATAATAGGGAAGAAAAGACAGAACATTGTACAGAATAAAGTTACAAGAAGCATTGTAAAAGAATTCATTGATCTTCTTGTTGGCAAGGTGTCTCTTACAAATTGAAAAATTCCCATTCTCTTTTAGGAATGTGTAATTCTTGTTATTCTTTATAACAACCACATTATTTTATAATAGAAATTGTAATATTATTGCAATGTGGATCCTGCAAATGATAGGATTGTTTTGAGGGTTTCCCAAAAATGTGACAGTATCAACCTATCGTCTTACTAAAGCTGAATAAGATCGAAGTATGTATACAAAAACAGCATGCAGAAATATGTGCAAAATTATAGGCAACATAAAGTGTCATGTGTGCTTTTTGTGTTTTATCTTCCAAGCATTGTATCTTTAGCTCAACTGGAATTGTTCAGTGGATACTTGCATAGTTCAATTGTTTCCATTTAAACTTTGGGAATGGTCAATAATCACTAGTACATAAGTGTTTTCTGTTCTTTATTTTGGCTCTTGGTAGCTGATCTTGTCTGCATTTGCAGAACCTCTTCTCTTGCTTCACTGTCAGCGGGTGCCGGAGAGGTAAGGGTCTCACCTTTGTAAAGCTTTACGTCATTCAGGCGTAACCAAGCTCTTCTTCCGTCGATCTTCACTGCAGTGGGAGTGACCCCCTCTACAAGGTACGGTCCTGGAAAACAGGGCTTATTCCAACTGTGGACAGAACTCTTTACAAGCACTTGGTCACCAAGGTACAAACTAGGTTACTTCAGCAAGTCTATGGGATCAACTGTTTGGCTGTCTTCTTCAATCTTCATCAACCCTTCCCTCAGGTTTTTGATCTTTTGAGAAATAAAAGAAGCACTAACGGTCATATTTGTCAAATAATCATGCATCTCATCCCCTAATGGTTTTGCTGCACTATGGGCATTAGTTTTTATTTGGGTGGGAGGAGCAAGGGGTACTTTCATGCGGCATCCACTCACCAATTCACGAGGAGTCAGGTGGTGATCTGAGCCAGGCTGGTTTCTCAGTGGGACTAATGCAAGGGGTAGGCAATGTAGCCACATCTTCTTCAAAGTCATTTTGATCTTAGCTATCCTTTCTTTAAGGAGTCAGTTTAGCCTCTCACAGATACCATTTGCCTGTGTGTTATAGGGAGATGAAAACTTGTGCTTTAAGCATAATAAAATAGTGAGTGTTCGAAAATCTAATTTACAAAATGCGGCCCATTATTAGACGGCAGGACTTTGCATACACCCATCTAGGAAGGAAACACCTCATGTACGAGAAACTTGGCAGCACATGTGGCATCCAGGTGTGTGCATGGACCTGTCTCAGTCCATCTGAAAAAGGGACAAACTACCACTACCACGTATCTGTAACCATTGAATGTTTGCTACATATCCACATGATCTATATGTAGATGCTGAAAAGGACCATTTGGTCTAGGGATTGCTCCTCTCACTGTTCGAAAAGTGTGCCCTGCTGTGAACTTCTGGCAGACAATGCAGTTCCCAATTAAAAAACAAATAGTCCATAAGCACCCCTCTGCGAGAAAAAGCACAACCTTTTCTTTGGCAAGGTACCCACCCAAGAGTCTGCAGCCACACTTTAGCTCACTGTACCTTTCACAGATGGGAAATATCCATTTGCATATCAGTCTTTTTCCCACCCACATGGGCAGTCCAGCTCCGAAATGCTATGGCAATTCCCTTCTGAATAAGAGTACCAACAGCAACCCCATACACGTGTTTCAGCCTTGTTGGGCCTCATCAGTGAGGTGGAGCTGTGCCTCTCTGAGCACATGGAGCAAAGGGTCCACGTGTGGATGACCCGAGGAAACTTAGGGTGACTAAACTTAAGTCCCTTAAACAGTCAAAAAATAGTCCAAAGGTGCCCATAGCTCTTCTATGTTTAATGGTGTCTGCAGACATCCTTCTACCACGTCAGTTCGAGGGTACTTTTGATACGGTTGTCTGAGCACATAGCGTCTCTCATATCTTCAATGCGGTATTGGAATTATACCTGGGGTCATGCACAGTGTCTTTTTGTTGTTCTTCCATCTGAGGTGAGGACGTGTACAATTGCCTCTCTACAAAACCTACCTTGCATCTCAAAGCAACCTTTTCAGCCGCTCACGCAGTACACAAGGATAGGGTAAGTGTAAGGTGAGTGGACTCCAACTCCTTCTGTTTTTAAAGGGGTAAGACCCTCCCCATAGGCCAAACAGGGAGACAACTTTCCCAGAGAAGCAGATTGGATTGGAGCACAAGTACTCACATGCAGGAAAGCTGGGCATGGGAATGAATCAATGCAATGTTTGCAAGTTCAAAGGAGGCACTTCCCTGTTGGGCAGTCAATACATTCCACTAAATCAGTGGTGTTCAAACTTTTTAGGACTGGGCCCACACTGAGCAAAATGTGGCCAGGCCAGTCCCCCCCAAAAATTGCCATATGGACAGTAAATCCAAATGGTTATGAACTAGCGCGCGCCGTCAGTGCACCCTACTCCCAGTATAGTCCCTGGGCTCCCCCACCTGCTCCCATCAAAGTCTCTGGGCTCCTTCATCCCACTCTTACCAAGTACCTGGGCTCTCCCTACCCCACCACAGACCCTGGGCATTCCCCACCCTGCTCCCACAACTATCCCATGGCTCCGGCCCATCCTGTACCCACCACAGTCCCTGGGCTCCCCCAACCTGCTCCCATCACAGTCCCAAGTTCAGTCGCGGCTGATGAATTTTTTAAGTGGAGTGGCATAAATATTTCCCCCAGATATGGCATAGTGACCAAGCGCAGCGAGGGAGCCTGAAACAATCAAGGGGTGTTCAGGGGGCTTACCCCCCTGGAATTCTTTTAAAATTTTTAAAAAAAACAGGTTAAAAGCCAAACAGTTTGCAATTGGCTCTGGGGGGACCTGTGATAGATGTCCAGTAAAAAGATACCATCCCTGTCCCCTGGGCTCCAGAGCACCTCAGAAGGAGAGCTGATTTTGGCAGGTGGGTAGAGGGATTTTGCAACAAAGACATTTTTAAAATGCCTTTGTTGTACAACCCCCTCACTCGCCAAAATCAGCTCCACAGACCAACACAAACACACACAGACACACACCAATCACTCTATCATTCACACGAGCACCCATCACCATACACTCACTCATAAGATAAGCACACACGCATCCATGAACAGGAATTGGGAAGCAAGAGCTTCCTGTTTCCTGCACATGTGTGTGCAGGGGCCTGCACATGCGCATATGCCTGCGCAGGCCTGTGCGTGGGTGCTGAAATGCCCCACTACAGGCTACTCTGTCCGTATGTGCGAGGAGGCGCAGGAGCTCCCCCTCGCACATACAGACATGCAGTTCCCCAACCAGCATTACCAGTGAGCTATGCAAGGCTGGCTAAGCAAAATGCCCCCATCCTTGCATGGCTCAGTCAGCATGTGAGGCTGGCAAACTGAACTGCAATGCCGGAACCAAAAATGCAAAATGCTAGTGTGGGCTAGTTTTTTGGGTGAAAATGGGCAACTTTTTTGGCCAATGTGGGCTAGTTGGATGAGTTACTTCACTATGCAGCTAGTAGTTTTGACCATTGTTGCTGATTAAATATTCTTTAAATATCGCAATTTGCTTCAATTTCAGCACAAAACACCCCCTTGGGTACTATTCAAACAGTCTGTCACTAAAGGAATGAATTGCCATTTGCAACTGTGGGCTGCATTTTCATTGGTGCTCCAGTCCGACCCTTTGAGCCGCCCATGCCAATTTCCTCGATTTAAAAAAAAGAATTGAAAAGGTTTTTCTTTACATTTCAGGCTTGGCTCTCGCACCTCCCTTACTTAGAACGTGGCCACGGCCGCCTGGGCGGGTGCGCGCCTCAGTTTGAAGACCACTTCACTAAAATCTTAGCCCACATACATTTACCCACCTCCTTTTTACCAAACTGAAGAATGCAAGTCTCTTTTGTATGTCTCACTCTTCACCCCTCCACCCACCAACTCCAGCAAACACAGCACTATCCCTCTCTCACTATCTCTCTTTCTGTTGTGTTCTCTCTCTCCACACAGAAAGTGCTGTCATTTCTTACACCTTTCCACTTGGGTCAGAGTGGCCATAATGTAGGGGTCAGGATGATAGCTCAGGAGCAAAGCATTTGTCTTGGAAGCAAGACAACACAGAGCAACACAGTCTTGAATGCCAGTCCCGCTCTTAGAGACTGGTCTCCAATATTAAGCATGTTATAAATATTAATTAATTCAGCTTATTCATTTAATTCAATAAGCAATTGCGGCCAATATGACTTGGTAAAAGTTGGCTGGACCTTGCACTGATTGACATGTAACTTACTTGTCACTAGCCCACCTGTTGGCAAGTCTTCTGATTTCCAAACATCATCACCTCCTACCTATTTCACCAACATAGCATAGCTCCCTATGTCCCATACACAATCCTCATTCCTACTTCTCTAGACTCCCTCCAGCAGACTTCCTCTCAGGAAAAATGGGGAGAGTTCCCATGATGTTCCTCTGAGAGGCTTGTTAGGCAGGGCATGTCACTCGGCCTGGCATATATCTGACTACCTCAATGCTACTGGTCTCCACTACTGGTTGCGAATTCTTCAGGTTTCTCTATAGGCATTTTACAAAGTAGAAGCCATGCTCACCTCACACTCACCCTCACCACTTCTGATATACAAACATAAGTCCATAGTCTTATATTTCATGAGGAATGCTGTCAAACCATATTTAATTCCATTCTCTTGTCCAATCAATCTGTGCTCTATGTTAGCCTCTGTGAGTTCTTATATTGAATTCCAATGAGAAGACAAAGTATTCGGCTGCAGCTGAGTAACGAGAAAATATTCGTCTGGGACCAAATAGCTTCTTGTTAGCCAGAATTTTGCACAATACTTACTTGAAGCTAAAATTCAGTATGGCCCTAATAAGTGCCAAATTCACAAAAAGTCATGCAATACAACATGCAGAGAGAATGTTTTTTTTCGTTAACATTACTTTGAGAAATTCACAGGCCACCTTAGTCACAAAGGTGTCCTGCACATTTCCTATGGGCTCTGCTGCAGCACAAATGATTATTTGGCCAGTCCTTGCATACATTAGTGTCAGGAGCATGCATCACACTGCCTGCACCCATAGGACTCTTCCTGTATATGTAATGTGTTTTCCCAGCGGGAGTGGACATTCCAGAGGCCAACGGTGAGATCAGAGGGTGGGAGGCATGAGGGGGATAGTTGAGCAGGGTGGTAGATGAGGTAAGAGTAGCAGGGGTATGGATGCTGAAGGGGCTCTTTGGAAGAGAAATACATTGTAGGGATATGGTTTTAGTGTTGTGGAGGAGGAAGAAGAGAGCAGTCCAGAGGATAGGTGTGCAGCAGCCCTAGCAAGAAAGAAAGTGATAGTGTGATATGATATGATATGTGTTGTATAGTGCTTGTGAGTGTAGGTGGATGCTTGTGATGTCATGTAGAATATTATTGAGTGGATGTGAGAATGTTGGGGGTGAGAGTTCCAGCCCAGGCAGTTAGAGAGAGCCCCTGCCTGGGTGAAGGATGCCAGTGTTTGGTCTGTCTGTCTTAAGTAACGGTTCCTGAGAAGTCAATCTTTATAACCTAAGAAGATGCTAATAAAGATAAGAGGAACAAACTATGAAAACTATGAGGTCACTTTGTTTCATTGGTGACAAGGTAAAAGAATCTACGCGAGAAGCAAGAGAAGATGAAGCTATAAGTCTGCTGCAGGGGCTGCAGAGATGGAAGATCAGAACACACTGCCCCCAAAGAAGTAAGTTCCATCACCCAGGGCGATAGAAGGGGAGAGGCCTGGCCCTGCAAGGCTGAGAGTGGTCCCCTGGGCAAGGAAGGGAAGTCCAGAAGGCCACGCAAGCATGAGAGTGTAGGAAGTGAAGTTCAGAAAAACCCTTAAAGTAAGGAAGGACCACAGATGTCGAGAAGAAAGGGGTCATGCCAGGAAAAAGGCAAAGTATGGAAGTGGAAACATACAAGCTGGCAGGGATACAGTGTATGCACACGAGCAAGGAAACGGACAATGCATTCATGTGTAAAAGTGGACGCTTACCTGATGAATGGCATGTGGTGCTGCGTGGTCCGGGAGGCCCGAGTCGGGTCTGAAGCTGGCCTTTGCTAGCCACGAGGGGTCATCTAAGCGGGCTCCCTGCCCTCAGTGGCCTGCCCTGGCCTGCTTCAAGCAAGGAGAAGAGAGATTAAGGTACAGAGGCTGAGACGATGGTTGGAGCTGCAGAGCTCCATGCAGCACTGCGTCCAGTGTGGAATGGTGATGTCACAGGCGGGGGACTGGGGAGTCAGCGGTCAGAAGGAATACTGATCCGGCTAGTGTTCGCCCCAAGAGTTCCTTCTCCATGCAGCCTTGACATGCTGAAGATACGCGGCACAACGAAGAGCACAATGAGAAGTCACAGTGACTTTTGAGTAAGGCACCCAATGACGTGTGCCAACGTAAATAGGAAGCGGTTTATATGCATGTATGAGAGACAGCTTGGTTTCCTGGAAGTTAACAAAGGGCTACGTGATGTCGGAAGTGTTTTGGGTGCCAAGGGGAGCAGGTATTACAACGCGCTGAAAATGATAGCCACTGGGGAAGGATTACCAGAGAGAAGCCGGTGGTTCATGTCTGTGGTTAAAGTATTGAAGGTACTTATCACGCTTGGCCGGTGGTTTGTGTCTATGGTCAAACGTAGTGAAGGTTTTGATCGCGTTTTTGCCTGATTCGGTTTTGCCTAATAATTAAGCACCAGTACCTTGAAGGAGGCACAGTTGGATTAATCGGAATATGCCAGCTATGATCACAGCAGAATGCTGTCTATGTTGTGTTCTGAGCTGGTAATGCTTTGCAAGCCCAGCAATAAGTAATGCAACACCGTGATTTTCAGAGGAGTATTGTGTTCGGGTTAGATGTGTGGATGTGAGAGGAGAAGTGAAGTAGAGAAGACAGAGGGTTTTTTGTTGCAGTGTTGGTATAGGTACTAGTCGCTAACTTTGTGATGAATTGCAGCCTAGAGCCTCTTAGGCTATGGACTTCTACGAGTTAATATCACTGGATGTGGAGCTACATTACTGTTGGGTGTGACTCATGTCATGTGTGGTGTTAGACATAACTAAATCTTGAGGCTTTGCAGCTATAGAGGTTGTGCGCAACCATGGACTTGTAGCAATTTACTGTAGAATGTGTCTAGAATTTGACTTGACAAAACACATGCTGTTAGTATGGTGCATTTTATATGAAATCAGAGTTGCTGAATGGGACAATATGTGTGTGAAGTGGAGAGATGAGGGAGGTTGTTCTGCCTGACCGCTAAGGAAGACGGGATGTGAGTTCCCACTAAGCCAGAGAGGGAGGTTGTGACTCCTGTCTGCGTGAGAGGTTGGAAATGGTAAGTTTACTCCCCAGGTAGTTAGGGAGGTCACACCTCAGGGAGGTCACACCTTCTGTCAGAAGTTTGAGGTAGGTAAGTTAGCTCCCACCAAGCCAGACATGGGGGTCATGCTGGCCATGCCTCCGACCAGTTTCAAAGTAAGGGTTGGGATTGTATCCTCTCAATAAATTGTAGGGCGGTCGCGCCTGTTAGGCACGATTGTATGCAGTACCCTTTGGGTGCACTGCAACAACCCTGACCTCCTGGCAATAGGAACCCAACCTTTGGTATAAGTCTGTACTACACAGGTTGGTAGCGTGTTGAGCAGCCAGCCTTATCTCAAGAGGGGCCAATGTGAGCTATAGGGGAGTTACACAGAGATTCACAGTGACAAGTATTCAAATAAACACTTACACACAAGGTGTCTTGAATAAACAATTATTAATTTATTTATCAGTCAGTTAGAATAAGCCTTTTTCAGAAGGGAGCAATATAAAGGCAACACACAAATACACACCAAAACTACAAACTCTTAGTTTCTAAATCAGTAAAGACCCTTTTGGGATGGCCCACCGTCACAACCTACACCCTCAGGTGACTTAAATAGCTAGGGTGCTGGGGACATTAATATCTTACTGTATCATTTAGAACATTCTTAAGAATTGGTCAAGGGAAAAAGTTATTAGAGCAAACAAGAGATCCCAAATATTCTTAAGCAGGCAAATACGTTTGGACCCCCTAAGCAGAGTCATTCAGTATAACAGGTTAAGCCAAAATCAATGGGTAAAAGTCTATATGAGCTGAAGCACTTCTGGTAGGTAAGTAGAAAACTCTTTGCACAATGTTTTAGAAGTTTTTGAAGAAAAGAAGAATCAATGTAGGGCCACAAGCTGTTTAGGCTTGTGAGTAGTAGAAGATGCAAGCAACTCTACAATAAGAGGTACATTCTCTCAGAGTTTACAGTACCTTTGGATTGAGATTGAAGATAAAGTGCAGTAGATGGCTCCTGTTCCTGTGCAACTCTGCAGATCTCACTGATCCTGGGCCTCAGTTGTGGGGACAAGAGGGAGGACTTCTGGGGACTCCTGCACTGCAATGGGACGGTCACCGCTTGCAACCGGCAATTTTCAAACAAGTGGCACTTCAGTGTTTCAGCTCCTCGTGACTACCGCAAATAGCAACACTGCGGTTCCTGGCTGTCGAGATGGACTTTCCTTGCTTCTGGGGTCCCGCACTGTGTTGAGGGCACTCAGGCTCGGTTAGTCCTGCCTCGTGGGAGTCCGGAGGATCTTCCTGGAGTTCTTGGCCAACTTAAAAGCAACACACACAATCTGGTGTTTCTCTCCCTGGCTATTCGGTTTCCAGCATCAACTCTGTGCAAATTCAACCAGCTCCAAGAAGATGTCCAAGTGGCTTACTTTGGCGCTGATTGGTCCCACCAACTCAAGGGGAGAAGTCGTCCTTGCAGGGGCTTCTCTGTCGATACAAATTTGGAGTTTCAGCACAGCAGCAGGGCTTCACTGGGCAAACCAACGGTCCAGGAGTTGCAGCAGGCGTCCTCTTCAAGTTCTTCTTCGGTTCCTTCGTCCAGTGGTCGACTCTGCCCTCCAAGCCTAAAGCCTCACCTTTTATTCAGGTTTCTCCCATTCATTGTCCTTGACGGACAGTCAGCCAGCACACAAGTGAGTGAGAGGAGGATGATGATGGATGGAAGCATGATGGATACCAGATAATGCGATGTTTCAATAAACGCCCAAGACCGGTAGTTACCAGAAAACAATGTAGGGAAATATACAGGGTGGGTAGCGACCAAAAACAATTAAAGTAAATGCACTGTGCCGGTAGGGACCAAAAACAATTTCCGTAAACGCTGTAGGGCGGGAGTGACCGAAACTCAATTTACGTAAATGCACTGGGCCAGTAGTGACTACAAAACAGTGTCCTAGGCATGGGGGGAGACGGTGATTTGCTATGTCAGTGCATATGAGATTGCTGCACCGATTTTGACATGGGGCAAATGGGGGAGGGCCAACCAATAAAGGGATGCTGCACTAAGATTTGACACAAGCAACTTGTATAAGATCCATTAACTAAACCTGGAGCAACGGACTATGTGTCATGGCCCTGCAGTACTTTACATGCACACTGCATGCACAATTAATGCTCCCGCAAGTGTAGGATAAACATTACATGCATATTTGGTCAACATCACATTACCAACCGTATGTTAATTGTGTTCCTACTTGACAGACCCAAGCCTAGTTGTACAACATATGTGTTAAACTTAGGGGACAAGTCAAATGGTGCCATTGAACTGCAGGCATACTCGACAGACCGCCTGGCATTGCAGAATGAGACACACAGGACCGGGGTCAAAACACACACAACAAACTGCTACCTCCAACTCCACCCACGAAAGAGCACATCGCATCATATTTTTTTCACCAGTAACACTGCCGCTTCACTATACATGATGTGCGAGGTGGTGTGATGTTTGATGTGTTTGCTGCAAAGACATGAGGGCAGTAAACAGGGCTCCTACATCCTAGTAGAGCGAGCACATGTAAAGGAAATCAACCCTTGCAACACACTTAAAAGGGGTTGACACGCAACATGGTTAGTTGCATGGAACAGGCACAACACATGCAAAGGTCAGCTTCTCGCATAGACATACAGGGCTAATGCTGAGCCTGCCAGCAGCAGCACTAGCCCCCAGGAACAGGACCAGTAAGGTTTTAACATGGCAGTCAAGCAGAAAATATACGAAGTGAAAGGTACATTTGCCTTTCTCCCCTAAAGGGTAATTGGTATTAGAAACACATAATACTGTGCAATAGTAAATATGGTGAGTGCATTTTAAAAGTTACACCGAGAGCATATGTGTATATACAAAGATTATTCTTCAAATAAGCTAAAGAAATAACCCTGTATTATGGATTTATCTGGTCTTTCAAGATTACATTATTTTTGTTATAATTATGAATTATGAATTTGCGTTATTGGCAATTTTTGATCTTAATAGAGAAAAGAGGTAGATTACATTATATTGTCTATACAACCTCTGCACTCTATCCGCAGGTAGAGGCAAGGGTGGAACCCCAGGGTGAGTGCTTGTCTTAAGGGCAGCGGGCCACTCACCGGTGTACCATGGCAGTTTTGTAATGGGCTCAGGGAGGCGGACATGGAATCTATATGTGTAAGGTCAGTCTGGCTTATTCGCCATGGCTTTGCACCATGTTGCCTGAAAATCAGTGTTCTGTGGTCCGCCAAACCTGTTTTGCTCTGGGGGTCGTCTTTTTCAGTGACCCTTTCAGTGAAATTAAATAGCAACTCAGGCTTCCACGCAGTGAGTTTCCTAATTACAGAAACACCCACAAACCACTTCACAGGTTTCTTTCTAAGGGAAAAGTATGTACAACGAGAGTAGGTTTAAGGAGTTAAAGTGTTAGTAAAAGACTGCCAATGTCTCTGCTTGCAGTGTCTGTCTTGCTCTTGCTGTTCTTGTATATCCTACAAATCCTAATTTCCTGAGTCATACTATCTGGAAGTGTTTAGGGGACACATCGAGCATATAACGAGCACATGACAACAAACTACAGAGACAAGTCCATCTGTTACGACTGAGGAGGGAGAAGATTGATAGAGAAGAAGTCTGTGGGACTCCGGAGTAGCTACGCAAGCAAAAAAGGCTACACGCTTTTGCACCATGGTTCCACAGTTGTGTCACCAAACATGTATCCATTTTCTATGTTGGAATCCTATCCCTACCCTTCCAAACTGTCCATGCCCAAAATGTCCCCAATGCGAAGACAGACACATATCCACCGGAGAAAGGAAGAAAGAGCAAGAATAGATAAAAGGTCCTGTTAGGATGCAAGCTGCAGTGCCAAATGAGTCAAAATGCAGCCATTTTGAGAAGCATTATACCCCGGCCTCTTCTCATCCCTCATCTTGGTGACGAACAAAATCATGCAACAGGGTTGCATTATACAAAGTGCTGTCAGAAACAAATCACAGACATGCTCCAGGAACACAAACATATGAAACTTCATGGACAAGACCCCACCCCAGTTGCTGCCAGATGGGAAAAAGTAGTACCTTGTCAGACACACTAAACGGTATAACCTCCACCAGAATTGCCAGCTCCCTTCTCTTCCCAAAACAACACCCAAGGTCAGGCACCCATAGGACCAACAAATCACATCCCTTGGTGCCCTTCAGTCACCCTTTATTATTATTATTATTATTATTATTGTTATTATTATTATCATTATTATTATTATTATTATTATTATTATTATTGTATTTATTGAGTGTGGACCTAGCTTTGAGAAGCAACAGAGCACTTTACAATCATTGGGGGAAGAACACAGTGAGGGAAGCAGAGAAAAAAGCAGCTGGGAGCTAACAGGGGAGGGTGGGAAATTGGCAGCATGGGGGAACGGAGTGGAGAGGAGTGCAGAGCCGATCACTGATTCTCAGGTACGGTGGGGAGTGCAAGGTGTATGGACCTAGGTGTTAATGAGAAGCCATTCATCGTAGAGGGAGGTCTTCAGCTCTTTCCTGAACTGGAGAAGTGATGGGGCAAGCCTGATGTTGACGGGGAGGAGGTTCGCGAGTCTTGGAGCCTAGTCAGGGAAGGCCTGTCTTCTGGTTTCTTCCTGCACTGTCGTAATTCAAGTCTGCACATTTCCTTCTGGTGGATCACAGGCCTCTCGACCTGCTGAGTTTCTCAGTGAGGTAACTTGGGCACTTCAGGATGGCATCATTGTAGGCAATGCAACAGAATTTGCAGCAGGAACCAGTGCAGTTTTACGGGGGTCAGGGTGATGCGGTCGAATTTGCAAAGTCCTTTATGAGTTTTGCTGCAGCATGCAGGACACATTTCAGGGGTGTCAGGGTAGTCGCCAGAAGTCCTTCCTAAAGGGCTTTGCAACCATCCAGGTGGGAGACGACCAAGGCTTGGAGAGTGCAACTGAAGTTGTTTTCTGGGATTAAGGGCTTGATTTTCTACAGGAGAGAAATGTGGTACCAGGCTGTTTGTGTCTTCCTTGCTATGTGCCGTTTGAACGTGAGTTGGCTGTTGATGCTGAACCCAAGGGACCTAGCACAGCGGGTCAGGTGGGGTTCGACTCCCTCGAGGTTCATAGCAGAGAGCCAGGTCTGAATTCAGGGTGTTCAGTGTTGTTGGTCAGTAGTAGGAATTCAGTTTTGGAGGGGTTGAGATTCAGGTAAGCACTGGACCACCAAGTTTGGATCAATGTGAGGCAGGCCCTGTGCCTGTGGATGTCTTTGATAGAGGACATCTTGAGGTAGATCTGCGTGTCATCAGCATATTGGTGATTGTAGATGTGTTGAGAGAGAAGGGTTCTGATAGGTTCCATATAAAGATTGGAGATCACGGGGGACAGGATGGATTCTTGTGGGACCCCACAAGTGATGGGTAGAGTTGGTGACCTGGAAGAATTCCTTTGTACAAACCTTTGGCAGTTTACAAGGATTTGAACCAGCTCAGGACGATCTTGCTGATCCCCATGCAGCGATGTAGATTGTTGGTGAGTGTCTGGAGGTCTACTGTGTCAAATGCTGCTGAGAGATCAAGGAGAACTCAGAGGCAAGGATGGCTATCATCAAGAATTTTAAGTGCATTGTCGATCACCTTGATGGTCACCATTTCTGTGCTGAATCTGGGACTGAAGCCAGATTGGTAGGACTGAAGGAGGTTATTGGATTTAATGTGTTGGAGGAGTTGTGTGGCAACTGCTTTCTCAAGGATCTTACCTAGATGAGGTGGTATTAATTGAAATCATCATGATCCAGTATTGGTTTCTTAAGAAGCGGGAGGATTTGTCTGATCTTGGGCGTCGAGGGGAAGGTACCTTGAGTTAGGGAGCTGTTGATGGTGGTCAGATAAGTGAGGAGTGCTTCAGTCGGAAGGGTCTTGAGTAAGGAGGCAGGGAGGATGTCACCCACATTCAATATTGCCTTGAGGTATGCTAAGGTTGCAATGAGGTATTCCATAGTTAGTGTCTTGAAAGTTGTCCAGGTAGTTGTGGTTTTGAGAGATTGAGGCGTAGTGTGCTGTCAGTTGTGGTGTTGGTCTCTATGTGTTGACGATTTATGTTGATCTTGCTGATGAGGAAATAGTTGATGACCCTCACATCCAGCCAGTCTGTGCACCATGCACCACATTAGAGCTCTCAAACAACATTGACCCAGTAAATACAAACATGCTGCCACAACTCTCCGTGTGGTGCAGGCCTCACTGAAACACAAAAAGCCCACACAAACTGCCCCATTCTGTGGACCTCTGCTCCCCCAACATCTCCTCTATACTACCCCCCCAGCAAGCCGTTTACAACATCCCAGGAATCAGACCAGATCAAAGCTCAACCCCAGCGCACCACAGTGATATTTTGCTATCCTCAGAAGAGTCAAACAAGGAGGAAGGCAAAGGACGTAGACACCACCACGCCGGCATACCAAAGGGAGCCTGGAGACTATCTAATAAAGGACCCTGATCAGGCACAATATGCACCAACCCTGCTAACTGATAAGAGCAGAGAGATGCTGCACATTATGAAGTGATGTGGGGGAAACTGGGAAATGGAAAGTAAGCGGCCCACCTACACCACACACACACACCTGACCGGGAAGCCTCAGAGATTAATCCAAGTGATTTAACCGAAGCTGAAATTAACGCGGCTGAAATGTTCGAAAACAAAGTTTTACCAAAAGGTCGAACACTTTGTTTTCGGACATCTCAGCCCCGATAATTTGCAAAATTACACATTCTCACACACAAACACAACACACCCTTAACACCCCCCCAAACCACACCCTCAGCACACCCACAACACCAACATAAACAAACCCCACATACCTTGCTTGATCGTGAACCGGCGCTGCAGGGTCCTTTTTTTTTCTTTTTTTTTTAAACAGATGGCTGCTGGGGTGTCCCCCGCAGCCCCCGCTCACTATACCAGAACGTATAGTGAGCGGGGCAATGCAGGGGACACCCCCGCAGCCCCTGTTTCTTTTCAATGCTACCACCAAAGGATCGAACTTTTGGTGTTCGATCCTTGGGTGGTAACATTTTTAGAACCTTTGGTCGTTTTGACCTTTTTTTTAGGTCAATGCGTCCTGAACCTCAGAGATAAACCTACAATGACCCAAACAGGGCCACATTGGCAGCCGGATAACCCCACAATCCTCACTCTCAAGGCCCATTCCGTTTGCATTGTGGGAAAGTGTGTAGTTTACGTTAAAAAAATGATAGGCAAAGAAAGATAATTATAGAATTGGAACTGTAAACTTGGACAATGTTTATATCAGGGGAGCATTTCACTAAGTTTTGCTTTTTCTAATTTTGTTCATTGTGCCAGCTGGTGGGCATAAAAAATTAGGAGGATGCTCAAAAGACGTCCCTTTTTTGTGAATTACATCTCGAAACGTTATAGAAAAAAAATCAAGTGTAACTCACAATTGTTGGAAAATCCATGTAGTTGCCTTTGGTTTACAAAAAAGTACAACCTGCTCCCCAAAATGATAGTCAAGCTTACTTTCGAGTAACTTTCTCTATGTTAGGCAGGAAAAGAATCAACAGTTTACAAAAAGACACGTATGCATTTTTTTCCCCTTCATAATATTTCTCTACCGCATAAGCCTTCTTACGTCAAACATTCCAGATAGTTACGTAAACTTTAATGAACTTTCACACCTCACATTCAATACTTACACCTGGACATTAAGGGCCCTCTTCATTGAATAGTGCGCAAGAATCCTGCAAAGCCAGCATGCCGAGATCGCCTCCGTTTTTCTGTGTGCTCTGCGTATTCATGGAATTGTTTGCGCAAAGTAACCGTAATGCCCCTGACACGCCGCACGCAAAGCAAAAACAGCCAGAAACAGCTACCCTTGCGTGCTCCCTGGGTGCGAATACATGCACCCTCACAACAGTGCATTGGGTCCCCCGCAAGCAGTCCTGCATCTCAGGCACCCTGCGCAATGTCCTCCATAACTGTTACCGGCACCCCAACAACATGTGTGCAATTTATCGCAACTCGGGTAAAACTTGGAAAATGTGTGTGCGAACCCCTGTAGACCATTCCTGCACCCTGCTACACTACGCATGCACACCCCTATGTTAGATGGGAACCCCAGCTGTGTACATGCACCACTAAATCCGACACGCAATCTTACTTCTGTGCAGTGAATCCGATGCGCAAGTGTCTATACGTCTGCCTTTGAGTGGTGGATAGTATGAGGGCTTTGCATTGCCATTTCCCCACCGAGAGGTTGCGCGGTCAGAACCATGAATATGTATCATTCCGTGCAATAGTGGGCGTGCAACGGACTGCCTGTGGGCCGTCCCTCTGAACGGCCACATTTTCCCTCGTTCTTCCTCATTTTCCGAGTTCCTTCCCCTTCCCTGCCCTGTTTGTGGTGTCTTGCGTAAGGCACTTGGTCGCTTGCAGAGATGTACCGAACCCGCGCGAAGGCCCTCCAAAGTACGAAAAAGTGGCGGGCAGTCGATTCCATGAAACGACAAACAGGATTTCGTACACAGTTTGGCATGCAAAATCCCAATTTTCTGTGCTGATAATTCCATGAATCGGGCCCATAGTTTTAAATTCATTGTGCTCACTAAAGTTTCTCATACAACTTTGATGCTGTGTGACTACATGTAAAGTTATACTTTTGTCGGGTGGAGTTCTTCTCCATTCAGATACCCCCCAAACTTCTCAATGCACCAAATGTATTGAAAAATGTGAAATAGTGTGCACTCGTAATGTGTGTCACATATATTTCCATATGTCTTATGCAAGTTACATTTCTGCAAGACATGTTTGTGAATCAACCTCTCATATGATATTAGCAATAGACATTACCTTTATTTTCCATAAGTACTGTACATTTCCAAAAACCTCTTTGAATCAATCCATTACACAAGATTCAGATTTTGACACCTTTTATTGGACTAACTAAAAAGACTATGCAGAGATGGAACAATGCATTAGATTTAATTATCCCGCAGACTTCTTCCTCAGATGGTGCAGAGTGAAAAGCTTGCAAAGGAAAACACTCAACATAGAATCAGTAGGAAAAAAACAGCTTTGGCAATGCCAGCAGTTAGGGCCGTTGTGTAGGCATGGGAAAGGCACTTGCCAAGCACTGCCGTAGTGGTATTAACTGCCGATTAATGGTAGCAGATGTAAAATGGCACAACTACCTGGCAGTACCTGTCAAATGCCTAATAGTTATACTAAAATGATAATGCTTATATACCTACAATACTTATAAGCAAGCCAAAAGTGTTCACTTTGCCAATGCTTGTTTTAACAGGACTTCAGTGAAGCGCATGCATAGTATAGCGTAAGACATTTTTATTACACCAGCAGCCTGTTTACAGATCTAATTAAGCTCCAATTAAGTCATTAATCCTCAGAGTACTGCTTTGAATAAGCACTGGCAGGAATTTTGAGTGCAAAGTTTGATGGTAAGGCTTGTTTAAAACGAGTTGAAAGAGTTTCCAAGAGGAGGTGTTTTGTCAGGGATGGGGCAGGAACTGGGTGGGAATGGCCATAGGCATTAGAATGGCCATGGGCTATCAATGGGTGGGCAAATAACCAAACCAAACCTATAAGCTTTGTGATCCTCCTCATGTGTCATTTCTCCCTATCTGTACTCTAAAGTAATAGTTTCGGCCTATAGGTGGCTCAAGAACCACCTAATAGCCCAGACTGAAAAGAAAAAGGAGTAAGACGATCAGGAGGTGAGTGGGTCTGTAAATGAAGAAGGTGGTATGGTGACAAAAATGAAAAAAGACAGAACAATGGAAACTAATAGGAAGACCCAACAAGAGAATTGGGCAAAATGAGATAGAGTGGTAAACATCAGTCAAACAACACAATCAACTGGCAATCACATTTTTGGTGGGAAGTTTGCAGGAGTCAGGATATTTACAGCAGGACATTCGGGAGGAATTTATCATCCGGATCCCATTGACCTTCTAAGTGGCACTTTAATTGTTTTAATTTGGCCACTCATCTGCATTGTCTAGCCCATATTACCTTAGTTTCTATATAGGCCAGTGTGTATGTGCATGGCCATAGTCACTAATTAGAAATCCCAATAGAGATACATAATTTCGGCCTTTTGGCAAAAAACATATATTTCTCCAAAATTGACATGTTTTAATATTCTGATTGACACAGTCAACAGCTGGTCTAATATCTCAAAATTATTATGTAATTCCAGACAAAAATAAGTACAAAACACAAATGACCCTAAAAGTGGTCCCAATAGCATCTCTGTGAAAAGTTGAATTTAGAAGTGTACCCAATAATCTCTCTGTCAAAAGTGCATTCAAAAGTGTACCCAATAGCCTCTCTGTGAAAAATGCATACAGAAGTGTGCCCAATAGCCTCTCTGTGAAAAGTGCACTTAGAAGTGTGCCCAATAGCCTCTCTCTGAAAGTTAAATTTGAAGTGCATTTGAAGCTAAATTTAAAAGTATGCCCGATAGCCACTCTGTTAAAAGTTGAATTTAGAAGTGTGCCCAATAGCCTCTCTGTGAAAGTTGAATTTAGAAGTGCATTTAGAAGTTGAATTTAGAAGTGTGCCCAATAACCTCTCTGTGGAAAGTGCAGTAAGAAGTGTGCCCAATAGCCTCTCTGTGAAAAGGGCATTTAGAAGTGTACCCAATAGCATCTCTGTGAAAAGTGCAATTAGAAGTATGCCCAATAGCCTCTCGGTGTGGAGGGGATGAGTGCGTGGAGGGGATGAATGCGTGGAAGGGATGAGTGCGTAGAGGGGATGAATGCATAGTGCGTGTGAGGACATAAAACGGACGAGTGCGTAGAGTGGGTGAGTGAGCAAAACAGATGCATGCATGGTGCGTGAAGTGCATAGTATGGTTTGGAATGCAGGGAACGTTTGAAAGAGCATATAACCCATCATATCTCACCACCACGCTTACTCTCTTCTTTACACCACCACTCAACTAGAACACAGAGATACTATGACACCATTCGGTATAACTGTTCTCATACCAACATCCGCCGCTCACTCCACATCATTCTAAGTAAACACTGCTGGTTACACACCCCCAGCCAGGCGTTCTCCTCAGGCTAACACAGCCACATTCGGTATGGATAAACCCTGCCAGAACGATCACATACTACTGATCTCTCAACCACCACACCTACCGCTAAAAAGCAGCTATTACATGAATACCGCACCAGCTGCACACATACCCGGTGCTCACATGCACCTTGACTCTCTCTACTCTCTCTACGGACCTGAACTTCAGTTCCCAAGGGCGTTCAACCTACCAGCGCCTTCAGACCATACCAATGGTATATAAGGCGCTATATAAATGCAAAATAACATAACATAACATATAATTAACATCTCAAATGTAGCACTTAATTACTGCACTGCTCCAATTTCTAAATCCTATGTATATAATTCCTTTAAGATATCTGTGCATTTGGAACTGAACATATGCCCAGACACCCTTAACATTAGACTCTGCAAAAATTGTTCACGGGGGTGAGGGGGGAGGGAGAGAAGCGATACCGCAGGACTGCCCTTCAAACAAAATGGCGTGACTGACATCAAAGCCATTTTATCTTCACAACCAATTGCTGAGGCTGTCTGAGTCAGTGTATTCGGTTCAATGTTATAAACAGTTTAATGTTGGCAGCCAGACAACAAGCACACTGGCTGCTGGTCCGCCAACGCATCCTGTTCAAGACACTTGCCATCACGTACAGATGCATCCACCGCACCGCACCCGCCTACCTTTCCCACAGAGTCCTCCTGCCTCCGGCTGCAAGAGCCACTAGAACCCCATATGACAATCTACTGAAGATCACACAAATTAAACGCGCAAGAGGCGGTGGCGCTAGCTTCCCATTCATTGCCTCTAGACACTGGAACCCACTGCCTCACTCCATCAGAAGAGAGCCTTCACATCTCGCCTTCCGCAAGGCCGTCATAACCAGACTGTTTGTCTAAAGCTGATTCTGTATGACCGCAGCTCAAATGTATCCCTGCTGCTTGAACGATGTAACCAAGCCCTCACAGTCCAATCATAGAACCAGTTAAGCTTATCTAACCTATGAAGATCGACAGTATTCAACCTATCTAACCTATGAATTGCGACTGTGATCAAGCAACTTACCTAAATATTGTGAATAATACATGTATGCAGGCCAATGTAACCGATCGCCCACATATGTGCTGCAACTACAACTTCCTGTAACAGCGCCTCGATGCCCTTGGGCTGTGTGAGTGCTCTATAAATGCAAATACATAAATAAACTAAATAAAATGTTAGATTTCATGCTATGAAAAATTAAACGAGCGCCAACACCAATGTGCATTATGCATGTCGTGCTTTCAGCATACAGCACATTTGTTACAGACATGTTTGTCAAATATGATGATCACTCGGTCACGATTATGGTCACAAAATAAACGTTGATTGTATGCAAAGCACTCTGGAATCATCACTGGTGCTATTTGTCCATTCTCCTTTATCATAGGGGTATTTGTAATGTACAATAGAAGTGTACCAGCCTGTGCAACTTGGAATGGTAACCTTGCAGCAGAAAACAATATGTTTGGTCATGCTAGGCATTGATAATGTGCTTTACTCAGTGCGTCAAGTGTAACATTCTTCTTTTGACTACAAAACATATTCGAGGTGTTCATTAGAAAAAACAACATGTAACATTTAAAAAAAAAGCCAGTTTACAATATTAGTACAATCAAAGTCGGAGGGGCCTGCACTGTTGTCTCTGCCTCTGGCCCCTGTATCGCATGGTGTTTTAGCCTCTATCTGTATTTCTTACTTGAATAAACACCCTGCTGTCTGCCGAGCCCCCTGCTCATTTTCTGCACAGCCCCCTCCAACTTTTAAAGGCACATTCAGCACGTGATTATCGATGTGCAATCGTCAGATGGCTCTCCAGAATTGCAACTAAGGAATACTAGATTTCGATAGGAACACAACACAGGGTGTAAACTAATTGGGTCAACAGATGAAAAGGAACTTAGCTCCTTTAGATGTTGGCACATCCGTAAGCAACAAATAAATAAATGCAAGTCTCTTGGGAACCATTGAGCCTCCTATCCCTGGAAGAAGGTCTAGCATTTGAGTGCATTACAGACCAAAACATACGTGGTTTGGGAATTACGTACATCATAGAAAACTCTGTGCCAAGAAAATTGGGAATCACATACAGAGTACAGCATAAAATACAGTGTTAAGAACATTGAGAAGAAAATGTGTATATTTTGTATTAATTGGTGATTGAACTTATATTATAACTTATGGCAATACGTAGCACACCAGGGTCTTTTGGGATATAAGGAAGTCCTATATTATTGAAAAAAAATGTTTTGTTCTGTCGCATTTGTACCCTCATAATTGTAAGAATCCACGTATTGCCGACGACGGACACTGGATGTAAAAGAGCATCCCGGGAGGAAGCCCTGACCAGCCAGTCATCCAGATAGGGGAAAGGTCTGTATCCCGTGAGCATGAAGAGCCACCACCACCAGGACCTTCAGCCTGAAGACTAGAGCCCGGAACTGATAGTAATGCCCGCCCACAGCAAACCACAGAAACTTCTGGTGGGCCAACCAAATGGAGACATGATAACATGGTTCAAGGAGGCAAGAAAATCCCCTAACTGTATCAGCAGAATGATTTTCTGCAGACTCTCCATCTTGAAATTCCAGTTGGCAACAAACAGGGTAAACCGCTTCAGAACCAGGATGAGCTGGAATTTTCCTTAGTGCTTTGGTACCAGGAAAACGATCGAATACACTCCAAACCCCTCCAGTCCCACTGGAACCTTTTGTATCACATCCTTGGACTGCAATTCAACCACCCAGGACACCCAAGCGTCCGAGGACATAGCCAACCAAGGTCCTGAGAAGAACTGGAGCGTGGCCCCCACCCTCATGATGCCAGGACTTCTGCAGACATACAGGGCAAGGGATCTTCCCTGGTTTCCTTGAGTTCTGCAGATTCACTCTAACCTAGCTCTGCTGGAAACATTGGCTGTGCTACTGGCTCCTGCCAGAATGCCTTATGTCCCCAGAAGGCCATGATTTGACCTTAGGCTTTCAGCACAGTTTGACAGCATGCTTATCAGCCTTGAAGACTTTGTGGACCTTGTCCTCCAAGTTACGCTAAAAAAACATCTTCCCCTCAAAAGACATTCTGGTAGCCACAAACTTTTTATGGGACTCCTTATGTCAGTCACAAATATGTACGTGCTGCCGACAAGCAATAGCCACCCCCATTGCAATGGCAACCGCCTTCACCCTGTTATAAGCCAGGTTGGACAGAAATTCGATTTTCCTCTTTAAGTTTTGGAGGACCACAGCATAATCAGTGCCGTCTTCGTGGGTGCTCTCGAAGGACCACACAGAACCCAAGGCCATCTCTGCAGTATAGGAGGCATAAGTAGCATCCCGCAAGGCCAGGTGGAAGCGAGAATGGACCTTCTTCAAACTGTAATGCACCCCATCACATACAACCTCTTCAAGCGAGGCAGACTATTTGCCCACCAAACGGGGAATGATAGTGTCAACTGATACGGCTTGTAACAATGTCTTCTCCTCACCACGCAGCGGATAAAGTTTGGATATGAATCGAGGAGCACACAGGCCTTCCCCGGATCCTGCCATTCCCACAAGACCTTGGGCTTCATTACGAGGTTGGCGGTAACCCGCTGGTGTGACTGGCGGATTGCCGCCAACCCTGTAACGCTGAATCCGGCACCTTGCTTCCCAGTGCCACTCGAGACATTACAAGTCCCGCCAGCTTGGGAAGTCAGGCGCCAGATTTTGTAACTCCCCATTCCCATGGAGTCCCAGATGACCCTATGGCAGTGGGGAGACAGAAGCACTGGCACTGTTGCTAATAGTGCTGGTGCTTCTGTGACAAGTCTGCCTACCGGGGCCACTGCGCCCGGCAAGTCAGACCTGCTGGGCACGACGTCCCCAGCAAGCAGACTCATAGCGTGTTAGTCGGGAAACAAGGGTGCCGGTAATCCTACCGGCACTCTTGTTTCCAGACTGCCACCCTTGTGGCCCCTTGTCTTTTACTTCAGTCGAGAGCGAAGAGCGGGAGACCCATCCTTAAGGTGTGCCTGAATTGGGGAGGAGTGTGCTTCCTCTGCCTGTCACACACCACCACAGGCTCCTGTGCCGGAATGCCCATGAAGGTAGCCACCGGAACTCTAACCTGGGTCACATATTCCCTGTCAAGGTACTTCCCTATGTGATCCGACTCTGGCTCGGAGACCAAAGTACCATTGAACGGTGAGGACGAAGAAGAAGAGACCGCTTTGCTCTACTATTTACTTTATTTTCCTGATGTAAAGTCTTGCAAAACAGCCACATCAGCCGGCTATCAGTCACATCCAAGGAGGATATCTGCCTCTTATGCCAGCACCCCTCCTCAGGAGAAGAAGAGCTGGAGGACGAGGACATCGCCACATGATGTCACTTTGCAGCACGTTTATCGATAGCCAGTAGAGATCCCAGACACACACACACAATCCCCCACCAATGCCCAGGCATGTGTCTAAAGAAGAAAAAAGAGCAGGCGCAAACTTGCACGCCCTCTTAACGTCAGTAACGTGCCAAGACTGACTGGTGTCCAGGTATAACCAGGCAACAGGCCGAGCACCGGACGAAGCCGGATTGCATGGCTGCCGAGCACACTCCCCACTCCTTAGCTGAACGCCCCAGGCACGGCGGTTCACCAGTAACCGCTCCACTGCCGCTCCTCACCCAGTAGGGGCCCCGGAGCCACTCGACAAATGCACCACCCAACGGGAGCCCAGACGTCACCCCCAAGGGCCCCACAGAGGGACGGTCACATGGCAAGCAGCCTAGCTACCCACCAGGATCCCTGCCAGTAGACAAGAATTGAAAAAAACGGGGGCATGCAAGTGGTGGGTTGTATGTCATAATCCATGGTATAGGGGAGGGGCATGGAAAGGAGGAGTAGGGGAAATAGAAAAGGGGTTTCTGTCATGGAGGCTAGTGCCTCATAAGTAAGTACTGGACGAGGAACGTGGGGATAATGGGCTTGAAAAATGGAATTTTGGTCGGTACTCACTACTTAAGTCGAAAGAACATTGGTCCAATGTTTTTTTTTTACCAAATAGGTAAATGGAGGGTAGGGATCAGGTATAAAGAAGAAGTGGGTGGGGGAGGGGATGTGGGTAGGAGTGTGGGGGCTTTACCCCACATTTTGCATTAAAAAAGTTAGAAAAAATGTGGGGCCATTTTTCTTTTGAGCAAAACAAATAATTGTGCCAATATAGATCCTTCTGGACAATCCCGAGGCTCTGCCAGTTTGCGTACCCACTAGTGTGTCCAATGAGAGTGACTAACTTTCCACGGTTTATAATTATTTGTAAAGGTTCTATACATTCACCTAAGCTTGATTCACTCTTCAATTATGAATGCATGTGCGAGGAGAACTGAAGCATGTATGCGTATGTGCTATCGATTTGAAAATTACTATATTGGGAAGCCTCAAGGGGCCGCCTGGAAGAAATCAAAGTGTGGTCTCTTGCGCCTGCAACAGCCGTCGATGGTTAATAATGAAAATACAGCCCGCCTATTTGAGATAGGCTACACCGCTGCAGGGAAGCTAGCACGGTGTAGGATGTTGACCTCAGCTCTGACCCGCTTTTATCTTCTGCCTCTGGCGCCTTTGTTTATTTCAGCAGCTCGTGCTATTGATTTAAGCATCGACGCACATATACCCTTCAAGAACATGAAAGCGAAGTGCACAGAACTGTCCACGTCTCCCTTGACTTGTTTATAGCAGAGCTAGGACCAGGCAATGAGTTCATCAAAGCTCAACTGACCCCCGTCTAAATGAAACAACACATTGTCAGGGGTGTAAAAGTCTGTGGGTGACACACAAGAAAGCAAATCAATTAAGGTCTCCTTCGTTTATACCTTTGCTTTGTTGCTGACCTCCTCGCCTGACCAATCGCTTCCAACCGCCTGACAGCTCATTAATTATACTAACCTCCCCCTGTATCATTAATTATACTAACCTCCCCCTGTACACGCCTTTTTCACTGTAAAGCGTTCTTTAGCAATTATATTAAAAGAAGACTCTATTTACTACAGCGTCGTATGTCCTGCCTTGAAAGATGGGTGAGGGGAATTACGCAACCTGTGTCGCAGTGTTTTATTGGTACTTGGTAAATCACTCTCTGCGCCATGAATAATGCTGCTGGCCCAGGGAGTCCAGCAGCGGGGAGCCTGTTAATGTGTTATCCGAGAGCCCACACCCGCCATCTGCGAGAGGCTAGCAAATGGTTCCCTGCAGCCTATTTAAACAGACATAAAATCGCCCTTGCTGGCTATTCTACTCCCTCATTGCCAGTCAATTACACACGTCTGTGGTCCAAGGGGCATTTTGGAAACATAATTATGGCCGCACAGTAATGACATTGTTTGCATGTCTGCCTTTGAGCACGCCGTAGGCTCGACAGCAGTAGCTGACACGCCCTCGGTTGCGTTAACCGTGGGGGTGGGGGTGGGGACGGGAGAGGGCGTCAAGTTATCGGAGCGTTTAATTATTGTGTTTACAGCCGAAAACGTTGCAAGTGACATCACAACTCTGCATGCAACTTTGAAGTTAGCAGCCAACGTATATCACAGCTTTGTGGGTGTTGTAGAACGCTGCGCTGATAGAATTTGAGGGGTTTTTGCCTCATGGGATTTTTCAAAGGTAAGGTATTAGTAATTAGATGCGGTCGATCCTGTTTATTATTTCCACAAAAATACAAACGTGTCTATATTCTATTTAGGGTTCATTTCTAGTGCCTAGCCTATTTCTGAAAGCACTACATTTTGGGCATGTAAGAGCTGTATGTAGCCAGGCCTGCCTACCATCGGCGTAATTTAAGGGGGTGGGGGGGCATGGGCGTTTGTCCACCCCAACTTTCGTGGCACACCATTTTGCCACCCTCATTTGGCAGGAGCCCCTTTCCTTTAGATGTCATGTCCCCGCCAACATTTTCAGCAAGGTTAGTTACTCCACTGCTGTCTACTCCCGGTTTCCATGCCCTTCTTCAGGTTTCTTGGGAAGAGCATGGAGTCTCCGGGAGTTCCAGGCATCCCAGTACTCCGCCACTGCCGGCACGTGATTGGCTACGAAATGTCCATTAGTCTCCAATAACATGGAGGTGTGGGCAGAGACACAGTATGGTGCAGAAATCCAACCCAAATCTGACGCCACACCTTGTAGTGTTTTAACATGTGGATGGGGCTGGGAAAGGTGGCAGAGTCTTATGCAGCTGTGGGCGTGGCATCCATGATGTAGATCTCTGAGTTTTTGCCTATCAATTGTAGGCCGGTCTGGCCGTAGCATGGTTGTCCGGCTAACAGAATAACAAGCAAACGCAGCACAGTGAGTGAGACACTTTTATTTACCCCAAAGTGGGACGACTGCGGCAGGCATCACACTTAATTCCTTTTTTAACAATGTAGACCAGGTTTCCAAGCCTTCCTCATTCCCCGAGTTGCTACATAAGCAAAACCTCCACAGAATCCATATTACCCTCCTATAGCTCTTCGCTCTCGCCACCACCCACTCTGCTGATATGGCAAGGTGCTGACTATGGGCTATTTCAAGCAGTTCCATCCTCATACCTGACAGCAGTACTATTTTATTCCCTCCGAGTACCAAACGACCCTCTAAGAAGGATTCATCATTGATCAGCTGGAAAGGAAGTAACTTACACTCCACTGGTTTTACAGAGGGCACCTTGTAGCCACATAGTTGGTTATTACTTTTATAGAGAAGTCCACATTGACCTCTACAGCCCACTTATCCTTGGAAAACAGGCCCCACTTTATGCATCATGGATGGATGGATGGATGGATGGATGGGTGGGTGGGTGGATGTATGTATGTCTTGGAGAGCACCATTCCTTGCCCTCCTCCTTAACAGGGCAATCTAGACAGGCAGACCGCAATTAACATATTCCCATCTTGATACATGTACGACTGTAAAGGTGAACTCCTGGAGTTTGGAAACCAATCTAATTAATCTCTGGAATATTTTTCTGACGTGAGTTTGAAGAGCCAAACCACTAATGGTTTATGTCATGTTATGTTATTGTCCATTTGTAAATTGCCTTGTATACCATTGGTATGATCTCAAAGAGCTGTGGGTTGAATGCCCTTGGGGACCGTAGTCCAGGTCAGGGGAGAGAGTAGGGTAGTAAATAGTGCTTGTGTGCACTCAGTATGTGTGCATCCAGTGCTGTTTACTTTGTGTGTAGCTGCATTCTAATGGTAGGTGTGGTGCAGTGGTTGCGTGAGGTCAGTAGAATGTGTAGAGCAAGGCCGTTGACCTTGGAGTTTGCATTCTGGCTGTGGTGGAGCTTGTGTATGAGATTAGGTGTGCAGCTAGGCTGATTTTTTTCATGGGGTATAGCTGCGTTCCTAAAGACTGTTGAGGTGTTCATGGAGGTGTGTAGGTATGAGTGCAGCTAGACCGAAATTGACTGAGGGGTATAGCTGCATTCTATTGTTTGTTGGTGTAGAGGAGCGAGTGAGCATATCGGTATGTGTGAGTGTCCATGCGGATTGGTGGGAGAGACCTATTTCAGATTACCTTCCAGTGCACCACAGAGCTGATCGTATCTATTCTATTGTTCGGAGCATTGGTTCACCGGGCGGGATTCTCAGTCTAGCGCAGAGTTTGTTCTGATTACCGGGCTTGAGTTTATCTTTCCCTGTTGGCAGTGTCATCGGTATTGAGTGGCCCTATTCCTAATTTTTATTGGGTTAAGCGAATTGCAGGTCTATGGTCATCCCTGTCTCTTGTTGAGTCTGCCATTGTTTATTAGGAAGATCTGTTTATGATCTGTTTTAAGGGTGAACATTACACCCCAGTGCTACTGTCAAAATGTTTATACAGCCCAGACCCCTGCTAACATTTCCTTTTCTATCAGTTCTGCTGGATGGAAGACCATAGACACATATGCCACATTCACACTGCACCCAATCTGTAAAAGTACTACCCACAATACATACGCGTTGGTGTGCACTGTCAATACTGATGGATTGTTTGGATCGAAGGGATGCAAGGCTGGAGCTAGAATAATTTGTTGCTTAATTGTCAAAAAACAGACCTATGTTCATCTCCTCATCTACCATTACCTTTTGTAACAATATAGTGAGAGGTCTCATTGTAGAGGCAAATGACTGCGTAAACCTGGAATAATATTCACAGATGCCAATGAAAGTTCTCAGCTGGTCACAGTCTTCCAGAGCTGGGTCTTCTATGATGGCACCAGCAACTTTCCATGGGTCTCATACCTTGTGCTGAGATAACGTGGCCTAAAAAATTCCCTTAGATCTGAAAGAAGTTGCATATCTGTCTCTTAAGTATAATGTCGTTCTCGAGTAATGTTGTCACCACACTTTCCATGACTGCCTTAAATTCCACAGTTGCGGTGGCACAGAAAAGGGTATCGTCCTGGAAACAGACAATCCCCTTGATTCTTTCCAGTAGCTTTTGAATAATTCTTTGAAATTCTGAGGCCACCGAGGCTGAAACACATGGCAAGAAAATGCAACATTCCTTCAGAAGTAATGAATGTTGTATACTCTTTAGATTCCTGATGCAATGGTACACACCTACTAGGCTGAACAGTACTGAAATATTGGGTAGGGGGTTTGTGTCCATTACTATATTGTTATTGAGGTTCCTCAGATCTACGCACATTGTAAGGTCGACCGTTCTTTTTGTTCTAGTATAAAAGGAGAAACCGTACTCAAGATTCCACTGCCTCAATGAATCCCTCTTTCAGAAAGTCTTCCAGAATCCTGAGGCTTCCAATTTGACCCAAGGAACAGACCGATGCCACCACCCCGATAAGATTGCTTCATTTCTTAACAAGTATCGTTTTCCCAATGTTGTGCTTTCTTTGTAGATGACCTCAGCATTGAAGACTAATGATTCCCACTTTATAAGCTGAATAGCATCCTGGATTGATATCTGCTGGCGCGAGGGGAACCACTTGTTCCTTGAAGTGAGTTTTGGGACGTTCCTGAGAAATGAAAGTGTACTGAGTTGAATTGAATTAAATTCAACCACCTTGTCTGACGGGAGGCAGCATATTCCTGGCGCTGAGTCAATTTCAATCCCCAAGAATGTGATCATGGTGACCGGGGCCTCTGTTTTTTCCTGTGCCAGCGGGACGCCCAGTTGTTCTGCCATTCTCTGAAATACTTGCAGGGTGTCCAAGGACTGCCCGGAACATGGCAGGCCCAAAAACAAGAACTTGTTCAAGTACTCCACCACTCTCGCCCCTTTCCACTGCCATTTTGTGACCCATTCAAAAAAAAGAAACTGAATTTCTCGGAATAGCTACATGCTATTGAACACCCCATAGGTATGAATGTATCAAAGTAGAACTTTCCCCTGCCTGAAAACCCAGTAGTCGGTAGTCATCAGGGTGGACCGGTAGTAACCTGAAGGCTGATTCTATGTCTGCTTTTGCCAGCTGGGCCCCTTTACAGAGTACCCGTGATTGGCAATGGAGGCGTATCTAACTGATCATATTTCCCCATTGAGTGTGTTGTTTTCCAAAGCCCCTTTAGGGAATGACAAACTGTGAATCACCCTGAACTTTCCTTCCTCTTTTTGGGCACAATACCCACTGGGGAGCAGACAACAGGTGGTGCATAAATGGGCCCCCTATCCTCACCATCTTTCTTTCTTTTGCAACATTTTCCATCAGCACCATATCGTTACTTGATCCTGAGAATGTTTTTTTTGGCACTGCCAGTGGTATGAAACCCTGCACCAGAATGCAAAATCCCACTGAAAAACCTCTCCACCAATAATTGTGCATCTGCCCTCTTAGGGTATTTGTTAGCCCATAATCAAAGCACACCCACCTTGATAGTTGAGGGCAGGGGGACCTGCTGCGAGGGTCTGTTACTCATTCTTTTTGTGCTTCCTATCTTTTGCTCTCTTGTTACATCTCTGCTCGGGGTGTCCTGGTAACCCACAGAAAGATCATGCATGATTAAATCTGTATATTGTCCTGGGACATGACTTGGTATTGAATGCCTAGCATGTGCCATCTTTATCCCCCCCTCTTTGGTGGAGTTTGAAAGGGCTGTCCCTGTCTTGGTGTCCAGGCCCCTTGTGCCCAGGCCTCTTGGATCTTCCCTCCCTGCTGGCGAACCATGAAACACTATCGCACTCTGAAACACTTGTGTACAAGCGCGATAGAAATAAAATATCAATATCAATATCAAAGTAACTGGCCCAGAGGTCCAGTGCCCTGGTCCCCCAATCCAAATGAACACTCCCCACCTTTGATATCCTGAACCTCTCTTCATAACTAAGCCATTTGCGGTACATGCAGAGTATTACGTGTAAGTATGACCATAACATTTAATGTAACTCAGGGAATTTTTGAACCATCACGGCTTCAAATATTGCAAAACCTGTTGTCCAGTTTACGATTGACTTTTCTACTGAACCTTCTTTTCCTTCCCTTCACCCGTAGCCTCCTTTACCTCCTCAGATACAGTATAATTTAACAATGAGAATATATCTACACATTTGTCCTTCCAAATCTTTTAGTTCAGGTGAAATTGCCTTATGAGCATAGTTGAAGAGTTATCGATGGGGGCCGCTGGTGCTCTCACATCACCTATGGATGTGCTTGTTGCTGGAACACCTGTGCTTCCTTGCATTCCTAGTCCTTGCGTCCCACTTGCTCCTGCGCACATATTCCCCATGTTATGTGCCGCCCCCCTGGACCCTTTCAAGGGAAGGATGCCCAGCCTTGTGCCACTCCAGTCCCTTGCTGTGTGCCTCTGTCCTGGACCTGCCACATTTTTGGCAAGTGTGCCCAGTACTGGGACAAAGGTACTCTTCATTGACCCCTCAAGTACCCTGCTGGCTCATGCAGGGACCTCCACCCAAGGACGATGCTCCCTAGCCCTGCTGCCTATCACCCTGCCACGAGCCTGCTGCTACTTGTGTTTGTGGCCACTGCCTGCTTTGACAATCAGGTACCCTTTTGCCCACGGTCTGAGCTGTGGGCTGGACCATGCCCCATGTGCTTGGGCCGTCCCTTGCTGTCTCTCCAGCATACGGCCTTTGGTCTCCCTGGATGCCCCTCCCCCATTGCCAGGGGGCTCCCCTGCCCATAATGGCGCCAGTTGTGCTGTTCCCATGGGCTACAGCACTGCCTGTTGCATTATTGGATAATGGTGATATGAAGGGGGACTGTCTAGGTGTAATTGTGCACTTGGGTTAAGCTCATAGTACTCAAGTTATTTTCTGGTAGAATAGCTGCATCAACTGGTGTTATTGATATTGTTATTTGGCATTTATATAGCGCCCTATTTGTCATTGGTATAACCTCAAAGCGCTGGTAGGTTGAACGCCCTCTGGGACGGTAGTCCAGGTCAGTTGAGAGAGTAAGGTGTCATAGGGTGCTTGGGTGCACCAGTTATGTGAGCAGCTGATGTAATGGATTGATGGTAGCTGCATCCTACCATTAGGGGAGGTGGAATTGATATCAGTTGAATGCGTGCCGACTGGAGGGTGAACTCCAAGACTGGGTTCAGGCTGCGTTAGGCCTGTGCAGGACGCTTATGTGTGCAGCTAGGTCAGTTTGTCATGGGATGTAGCTGTGTTTTATTAGAATGATGAGGTGTACATGGGTGTACATGGGTTAATGTTCGTATATGAACAGCTAGGCCGAAATTGATTGAGGGGTATAGCATACTCTAATATGTGTTGGTGTAGAGTAGAGAGTAAGCATCGTGATATGGGAGGTGAGTGTTTTGTGTGGAGTTATGATCTAGGGAGTTTGCTATTCCGGATTTCGAGTGTGTCTTTGCTTAATAGTGGCTTAATAAGCATATTCAGTGGTGTCATTGCTTGTGATCACATTGAGCATTTGTTAACGGTTGCAAGGACTCAGTCGCCTCAAATGGTTGTGGTCAGCATTATGCAAAGAGGCACATTTTTAGAGCTTTACGGAAGGTCATATATTCTTGGGTGTGTCGAATTTGTGGGGGAAGAGAGTTCCTCAGAGTTGGAGCCAAGGTTGAGACGGTGGATCCTCCGATCCTGACAGAGCTAGATGTTGGAATCACTAGAAGGAAGGCAGTGCTTGATTTTAGGGCGCGAGATGAGAGGTAGGGTTTTATCTTTTCTTGCAGGTACAATGGGCCGTTTTTATGCACTGCTCAGTGAGTGATGCATAGGGTCTTAAAGGTGGTTCTTCATCTGAATGGGAGCCAGTGCAGCGTTCGTAGAGCAAGCGAGATGTGGTCTCTTTGTCCCTGGGCGAGCAGTTTTGCGGCAGCATTTTGGGCTCTTTGTTGTTTGATGAGTTGGTATGCCAGAGCTCCTAGGTATAGGGAGTTGGCATAGTCCAGTCTCGACATCACAACGGACATTACTGTGGCAAGTCTTTTCGGGTAGGAGAGGTAAGGAAAGATGTGTCTGATGAGTTTGAGGTGGTAGTAACAGCATTTTGACACATTGTCGATTTGACGGGAGAGGGTTAGACCTGAGACCGTAGTGCAGCCTAGATTTTTGACTATATCGGAGGGGGAGGTAGGCCAAGGCATGGAGGCCATGGGAGCTGATGTGGCAGAAGGGGAGTATTGCTGCAGACCATGATTTCGGTTTTATCAGGGTTCAAAAGGAGGTGGTTTATTGTCATCCATCGGTCAGCGGAGACAAGCTTCAAGGTCGGGCTGGGGGTTGGTGAATGACTTGAGAATTCTTAGGATAATTTAGATATCATCAGCGTAGTTGTAACAGGATATGTTGTGCATACAGATGATTCCTGGTAGAGTGGTCATATAGAGGTTGAACAGGAGAGCAGATAGGCATGCGCCTTGGGGTACTCCAGTTTTCATTGAGCAAACAGTTGAGACAAAAGGGGTGAGGAGGGTTATCTGTTTCCTGTTGCTGAGGAAGGAGGTAATCCATTTGAGAGCAATGCCACGGATTCCCAGGGAGTTAAGGCGGTCAAGGGGGACTGAGTGGTTAACTGTGTCAAAGGCTACAGAGAGATTGAGGAGAATCAGTGCTGCACAGCCTTCAGAGTCTTCAGTGACCTTGAAATCATCCCAGATCAAGATCAGAGTGGTTTCTGTTCCGTGTCACGGTTTGAAGCCTGATTGTGCAGGTCCAAGGAGACAGATGGATTCTACAAAGGAGTTTCACTGGGAGTATGCTGTCCGGTCAATGAGTTTTGCGAGAGAAATCTGGTGTTGGAGATCGGTCTGTAATTCTTGGGATGTCTGTTTTAGAAGTGGCTTGACATGCACTATTTTGAAGGCATCACAGAAGATGTCAGAGGTGAGGGAGTCATTTAGTATGGGCTCTCGCATGTTCTCCTGCGCAGGTAGACGAGAATATTTCTTTCAGGACAGAGGCGGCCAGGGGTCGAGGGGCGACCCAGAGGGTTTACTGGCTGATAGTAGGTCAAGGAATTAGTCTCTGGGGATGGGGTTGAAGGAGTCAAAAGTAGGGAAATTGGGCGTCGGGGCAATGGGATCAAGAGTGGTCGGTGATGGGAGGGTAGAGATGAACGACAGCTTGGAGTTAAGGGTTGCTGTCCTGTCAAGTGCGTTGTTGTAGAAGTATAGGGAGAGGGAGTCGCAGGGTGATTGTGTGGGGGTGGATTGGGTAGAGGTGCATGTGGGTTTCACAAATTCTGATGTAAAGATATATGGAGTTATTTTCTGCGGTTACCACAGTTGAGAATTTGTTTATTGTAATAGGCTTTTTTGGCCTTTCAAATGTCAGATTTGTAGTTATGGTGGTGCAGGGCAAACATGAATCTGCTGAGATTGGTATTAGATGCTTGCCCTTTGAGTACAAGAGAGTTATTTTGTTTTTTGGCATTCCTAATGTGGGGCATGAACCATTTGGGGAACTGTCCTTTGCGTGAGGATTCGGGATGCAAGGGGGTGAGAGTAATTAGTGAGTAATTAAGCCAGGAGTCGAAGGAATCAATGGTTAAGGGTTGATCAGGGACAGTGTTGCAGGGGGATGAAGAAGCATGGCTTCAGCTAGGTCAGGAAGGATCTTGACTTTGTTCCAGCATTTGAGATCAGAAGTGGGGGTTGGGGGAGCTGTAGAAGGAGGGGCAGGTGTGTGGATAGAGAAAGGGATGGCAAAGTGGTCGGTCCAGATTACTGGTTTGGGTAAAGCTCTGCCTCAGCTTTATCCTCAATGTACACATTTTGATTTGTATACACCAGTAGTGCTTGCGCTTAGCCAGATAATAATTTCAGTTGTTTTATTAACCAAATAATTATATATGTGGACTCATGGTCCTTGTTATAATGTCTTGTTCCCCAGCCGACATGTTTTTCGACCCGATAGGTCCTTTCCAAGGCTTTACAATGGGCAAGTTAATTAATCATAACATAACATTCACATGTGGTCCTATAAAATTGCCTGCACAGATTCTCTATACTTCTGTTGTCAACACTTATTTGTAGTGTTATTCAGATTATCTTCATAGATTTCACAATTTGTCTCTCTCAAATTCTTATAATCAAGTATCCATGGATAATTTCTTACAGGACATCCACCACCTAATACTCCTATTTAAGATGAACCTAATATGAAGGCTGCAGCAACAGATGCATTAGATTCCAAATCAGCCCCTGAAGGCTACCAGTCATTTGGTCGAAAACCAAACGGTCGAATGACCATTTGATCGAAGTAAAATGGTCGAAAAAAAAAGGTCGAACTTTTTTTTTGTTTTTTTATTTTATGGGGGGGTTCCCCCCCAACCGCCCTTTTTCGATATTAAAAAATATTTTTTAAAGCAACCGAACTAAAAAAAATATATATAAATAAATAAATAAATAAATTCGACCTTTTTTTTCCCGACCATTTTGATTCGATCAAATGGTCATTCGACCATTTATTTTCGACCAAATCACCGGACACCGCCCCTGAAACATGATTATAAGACTTTGAAACAGACAAACTGTGAAATCTTTGAAGATAACTGTTGACAACAGAAGTTGGCAGGCAGGCAGTGGATAATCCAGAGGTCCACGAACAGCGCTCGTGGGTCGCTTGAGGAAGTGGAAGAGCTGCTGCTCTCGCCAGTCTCCCAAACCCCTTTTTACCAGTGCCATTTGGCGCCACTTCCGAAGCCCCTGCTGTTCTTTACATTGTAGTGGCTGAGGGCACATCACCACGCCCCTAACCAGTTCTAGGCGGCTGCCGGAATCGCCAGCCAATGTAGCACTACCCACACCACAAACCCTGCGTGCCCCACCATAAGCTCCACATATCTGGTTGCAAACTCTCCTTGTGCAACAAAAGGAGCAAATCGACAAACCAGCTTCAATAACAACTCATCCACAATTAGAGGACCCACAAAAAATAATTCTCTTGTCATGTACCCACCCTCTGGAACTCAGTGCTGGTAGTGACTCGGAATGCCCCCACAAATCTCCAATTTCACACATACCTCAAAACCTGGCTTTTTCAATGCATGCACAGACTGATGCTCAGCACACAACTCACAGTACTGTGCTACCATTAAAAGACGTCAGACCAAACGCTGGTTACGCACACCCTGAACAGCACTCCGCTGCTCTCTAGCTGGGTCCTCACTTCAAACAATAAAATGCAAACATTAAAATAAACTCCACATTTAGTGACAAAGGCAGTATTATTTCTGAGCATTAACTTTGCATGATATGTTCATGATATGAAAGCACCAAATTGCATTGTATGAAGGCAGATCCGCTCCGCCAGTGGAGCGGCCGGAAAGTGGGTGGATTGGGAGACACCAGAATGACTGAGGAGGCAGATGGCTTCAGGAAGCAGCCGTCTGGAAACAGGCCGTAGGGCGCAATGACACGCCCCCAGCCAGTACAATGCAGGAACAACTGGGGGCATGGCAACTGTGCCAAAAAGCAGCCGTTGAAAGGGGTGCTGTGTGGCTGGAGAGAGCAGCAGCTCTTCTTCACCCACAAGACGACCCGCCAATGCTAGGGGACCCCCAGTTCGTCCGCCACCTGCCTACCACTGGAAAACCTTACCGCTGTGTTCTGCTTCCAGTTTCCAACCCACCCTCCCTTTTGGATGAGAAACGGTAGAGCTGGGGTAAACAGGTGGGGGTGAACCATGTGGTCAGTGATTTACCCCTCACAGGCGGACCCAAAGGCTGGTATGGTGCAGTGGCAAGGGCACGGTCTGCCTCGCACTGGGTGGCTTTGGCCCAACAATTTTCTAACGGGAAGCTGGTGCCAGGAGGCGGAAGGGGTCAGACAAGACTAGGGTGCCTCCTGGGATCACTCCCCAACAAAGGGTATGGCAGGGAGGTCCACATCAACGTAGGGGGGACCTCACCATCGTACAGCTCCCGGAAGGGGCAGAGTTAGAGTTCTACCTGGACCACCTGTCACACGCAGGAATCTCTAAGAATATGTGTATATGATGGTATATGTATCTTTGATGATTATGCAGTTTTCCTTTTTAGAGCCACGTGTACACTTGGTGTGTCGATTCTTCAAATTAAACATGGACATATATTTCCAAAAAGACGGTGTCTGTGAGTTTCTTCAGCTATCTGGCAATGCCTCCCTGCTGATCCCACTCTTTTTTTTGCTGTAACAATAAAATAACTAACAGTTTAAAGAGTGTAATATTCTGAATCTGAAATGCAGCGTTTGTCATACAATTATGAGCCTCATTTTACTTTGAGTGGCATTTGGTCATCATGATGTCAGTGGTAAACAAAATGTAATGATGTAGGTGCGCCTATTTATAATCTCTGGCTAGATGTTTTAAGACAAATTCACCTATGTGGCTAAAAAGAGATACAATAATAGTTCTAAAAGATCATGGCTTTCCATTCAAGACAGCAAGAATGATGCTTATGAGTGACAATGGGTTGTATTTCTAAATTCCATGAGCAAGTTACGTCTGATACTTGAAGGAGAAGTACAAATAATACTTATTTTGCCAGGAATGTCCTCCTCAGAATAACTTATTGTAACCATTGAATGAAAGGCAACATCATGTCACTCACCCGCAATACTGTTGTCATCCCCATTGCCTCATGATTTTCTAGTTGCCTCATTACGTCATTGGCTCGGCTCGCCCTTTGGCTCTTAGAGCCAGAGTTAAACCCTAGGCTCAGCTCGGGCTCGGCTCTGCCCCGGGATTTACTCACCTTCTCACTTCCAGCATCAGCTGCCATGTTATTTCTTTCCTCCAACCCTTGTTACTGAAATACTTATTTTCAGAAATTGCAAAATGCTATTTATTGAAACATTGTACATGTCTGAATTCACTGCCTTAATAAGAGGCGATCTGCAAAGGTTGCACAAAAGCTCACGGAAGAAGCGGCCTCTGCGGCAGTGAAAGATCGCAAAGCACAGTATGTACTCACCAGATAAAGGAATCAACTTTTCAAGACCGCTTACTGCCTGTATGGGGTTTCAAACAAAACTACCCAAAAAATCTTCGCACTTGGTTTAAATAAAGGATTACGAATGGTGACAGGGGGAGCACGCGGATGGGGCCTACGAATCTGCTACAACTACAAATACCCTTAAGCGCAGCTGCCATAAGGGACTCACTTTATCTGCTGCGGCAGGACCAGGCTGCAATGAATTCCATTGTGCCTCATCACCCAAACCTGAGAGGGCATGGGGGAAGAGGATGGCAGCTGGGTGATGGGATGCCAGAAGGTGATTATGCACACACCACCATCTCAGAATGCCCCTCCTTTCTTTAAAGCCTCCATTTGTTCCTGTATATTTATAATTAAATATGTTTTGAGGACAATTCCTCCCCATTAGGGCTAATCAGTATTTACTTAGACCTCAGCTGGTAGAACAAATTCAGAACAGGATTTACCAATTTGCATGCAAATCCAAGGCATCTGCGGGGAGCGTCATTAGCATACACTTGGTCAGTTCTTAATTAGCCACAAACCCATCCTCCTGTGGTGGGGCCTGTCCACGCACCCTTGGGATTGCACACACAAAATGCCTGCCCCTGAAACGCTGTTTTAATTATTTTCCATTGTAAGGAAAGCCAAGGAAATTGGTATAATTAGGGTAGTGACTGGTAAACTCATAGACGGGACAGGTAACACCTGAGACGCAGATAATGATCGGCAGATCTGCTGGGCATGTCATGTACTTTACCAAGAGCAAGGTATTCCTCAAGTAAAATTAAACAAGATTGTATTTTAATTAACTATTTTAGACGTGGACTTCGCTTTGACTTTAGTCATAGTTTAGTCCATGTTATTCAATTGCAGTGACCCACGACTACAACTCCCAGAATGCAATTGATGGGGGAATGAAAGCCTAGGATTAGACGAGCCTGTCGCCGGTTACATGGAGTAGTATGGCTATCTCAACATTATTTTTTTGTGGTGATGGTTGATGGTGCTTGTAATAGGAGTGCTACCAACACAAGAAAGAACAATGACCCAATATGGTCAATCAGCCGGTGAGACAGATTCAAAATGTCAATAAAGGAATGCAACTGGAATCGAATTTCAAGCACATGTGAACTAGAGCTCCACCATTTTATTTATTTACGGGCTTCAATTCAAAACAAAATAATCATGTTATGTTGTTGTCGCTTACACTATATGTGTTGCAGATTATGTATAATACTAACATCTCATGTTTATATAGTGAGTGCGGCAAGATATCTCCTCTTTCAATTCTCTCTAATAATGTGGGTTATGGCCCTATTTAATGGTACCTTATTTATCGACATTGGAAGAGTAAGGGCTGAGGTGGCCCTGAGGCTACCCTGTGGACCAGCATGCACTCCCGAAACCACCAATCCGGAATCTCACAGACGCTCGTATCAATTCTACTAACGAATCTAGACAGCTAGGGCATAGGCAAAATTACCAGCACCTGAGCTCTGTCAAGATGACTCACGTCCCTGATCCAGCAGACCCTACTCTGTCCATCTCATCAATGATCACTCAAGACTTTCCACAACGGCACAAGGCTGTGTAAGTCATAGAGGCATGCTTTATGAAACCGCATAACGAAGCATACCCTTCGCCCCCGCTTTTTGCATTTGCATTCGGCACAGCCCTCCCATAAAATCTTCTATTCACCATTTTAGGGAGAAGCAGAAATTCTAAGTATGTCAATTAAAAACAGTTTTTGGTTCAGAAGAAAGAACAGGATTACATCACTCCTAAATCATTGATAACCCCAAGTTAAGAGGGTTGCCTTGAAAATCATTCCATGTAAGATAGATGCTTGTTATGATACCCTATGGGTGGACATGGAGACACGGAACTATACCAGTAGACTGCTGCATACACAATGACTGCTGTATATTATATATAGTGGTCGAGATCGATAAAGTTACTGAGACATGTTTAATTTTGTTACCAATATTTTTCTGATTTCTGAAGACCATCATTCAAGTATGGAAGGCAATGTGAGCCAACCACCGTTTACTCGGTCATCTCAAACTCTAAGCTCATAGAAGGTCTACAAGAGCAGATACATTAAAGAAGGTTCCATATGCAATGATACATCACCCAAATGTTATTCGGGACACTTTTTCATGGTTTTATGAAGCCCCTCCGAATCGGAGAGAAAATGCCAGACATGGGCTACTGGAATTTTGAGAATCTCTTTTGAAATGCTATAATGTTCCGTCATGGAGGGTGAACCAAAGCTGAGGCTGTTTCCATCCCTCGAGACACAGATCCGTAGACTTGCGAAGATATCATCTACCAATCAATGACAAACAAGTGTTGGTCTAGATGGTACAAATGAGATTCAGGTGGCGGTAAGGGCTGAAGAAAACGAAAAGTAGCAACACATAAAATGAAGTACTTTGGATCATGAAGTGCCCTGCAGGAAGATAAATTACACATGGATAGCCAAATGCCATCTCTTCACTCGTGCTCAAAAGAACACAGATACCGAACTCCTTGTGTCCTTCTCGTCTTGCCGTGTAACCTGTCTTTCACTCACTAGTGTCTGTTGGCAACAAGTGGCAACATTGTTCATATCTCAACTTGTGATGGCTGTGAACAGTAGCCAGTCAGAAGGTGGGTTCATTTATGTTTGACCGGTTTAGCATTCAATCAAAACCCATCATTTAGACACAGTTTGTCAGCCAAAGGCAACAATTGCTACCCTGAATTGGCTTTCTGCAACCACTCTGGGCTACTCAATCTGGCCATGATCTAATAAAAGTAAGGATGCCCTAAAATATTGCTAGCTCTAGTTACTGCAGTGCATGTCTCCTTCATTGTACTTGTCACTGCTGTCGAACTCCTTGTGTCCTTGGAATTTCCATTGTTACATCCATTTAGTGCTTCGAAGCAGTTTGCTGAAATGTGTTTCACCATAAAACTTAAAAACTTAAAACTAAAATAAAATAGAAAATGAAAATTGAAAAGCTACAAATTCTAATTTTCAATAAATAATGTTTTTAAAACATCATTTGAGTCAAACATGTACTAATCAAGAGGTGTAGTATTTTACTTCCTGTACCCTTATCATTTTGCTTAAATGATGATGCTGATTTTAGCAGCAGATTTAGGGGATCGATGTGATTTCCCTGAAGGCCATTTTTGCTGAAGCCCGTTGTCCAGGGTCCTGTTTTGGTGCAGTAGAGAATTATTGCCTCCTCACCTCCCCTGCCCTCTCCCTTTCCCCCCACAAAAAACGCTGCTTCTATGGCACAGTTTGCTATGAGATGTCGACTATTTGCGGCTATAGCCAAGGCTACGGAAAGCTTTGTGTTGCAAACTCGGTCCCTGTAAACCCTCCAACTCCCAAATTTCACTCAGTGCCCTCTACCCTGATGACACCTGTATATTTTTTGACCGGCAAATAGCTTTTGACTGCGTTTTATGTTCCCATAACCTCAGCTATAGAATTAAATATTTCTCGCATCGAGAGAAAACCAAGATGGCGGGCGTTTCATTTCTAAAAACCATGATCCTGCAATGCACCATGGGAGATAGAACTACAATTTTTGGAGTAGGGGCACCCCCTTCTCCGTCAAATTTTTAAATAATTACAGCCTTCAATAACCCCAAACCATGCATGGATCGTGAGTCAACGCTTCATGCCCAAGTTGTTTCAGACCTGGTCAAAATTCGTCCAGCGGTTTCAGCTGTGCGCTTTGGCAAAAATTGTCAATTTTTGTCTATGGGAAAATGAATGGGAAGTAGGCCGCACTTTTGGAGAAAACATTTGTTTGGGACTCTTAATAACGTTTTTATTTTTTAACAAATCTTTATGAAACGTTGCTGTCTGGGGTGGGCCTGCGGACATTTAATCACATCTGCAATTTCAGCCAAATCAGTTACTGGAATCAAAATTTAATAACAATAGAATTTTGAGATGTTCCTATGTGTCTCCGACTCACCTTAACTATAGCCGGCGACCGCCACCCTAAAATATATATATATATATATATATATTACACGGCCCACAGTAGTGGCCGTGTAGTTACGGTTAAGTTGCTAAACCCAGAGAAAGAGCACTTTTTGGGCGGCTTATAACTTCGCTCCCCCTGGACGAATCCACACAAAGTTTGGTGAGGTTTGGTACAGGGGGGCAAAGTTATAGGGGGGTCCCAAATTTATCCACTGGATGGGTATCCATCAAATTTGCAGCAGGAGCAGCGGCGTGGTCCCCAAAGTGTGCATTTGTGAATTTGGTGAAAATCCGTCCAGTTTTTTTTTTTAAATGACCAAAAAGTAAGTCACAAAAAATGAGTGATATCTATGTCCGCTTCACATACACACTTCCCTGTTCGCACCACAGACAGGACACCGATTGGTTAATCGGCTTGCGTCATTTCCGCGGACATGACATGTGTTCGCTGATGGGATGGTGAAGAGAGTGAAGTACGTCAGATTTTTGGAAATGCCCGCCATATTGGATTCGCGGACAGCGGCCAGTGTACGCGGACATCACTGTAAAAACATATTAAAAAACACAACATTGCACTTGTCAAACTTATAAAATAATCTCTGGGGAGCTGATGGGTGATGAGGATGGGATGGAATGTGGCTGCAAGAAGCAAAAAAACTGGTGTTTTTCACCGCGAAATGGTTTGCGAACAGTCCTGTGAAAGTTCACGGACACCTCTGCATTACAGGGTTGGTGAAATGCAGTTCTTGGATGGCTTATAACTTTGGCGCCACTTAATGGAACGGCACGAAATTTTGCATGTATATTTCTGACCTGATTCTGGTATGCACAGGTTGGTGGGATTCTGTCATGAGCGGGCAAAATTAGAGGGGGGGTCCCAAAATAATGTAAAGGCTTATAAATGAGGTGCCATTTGACGAAGCTACACTTAATTTGGGAAACTGATAATATATTTAGATATGAATGTTTTTGCATCGTTTGGTGGGAATTTGTGAAGAGGGGGCAAAATTAAAGGGGGGGTCCCAAAATAATGTAAAGTCTTATAAATGTGGTGTCATTTGACAAATCTACACAAAGGTTTGCAAAAAGATTATTGATCTAGATATAGATGTTTTCGGAAAGTCTGAATGGATTTTGTCAAGTGGTGGCTAGGTTATAGGGGTTCCATACAGGGCCCCTCTTCGCTTTCCATGGCAGCCCACAGAAGGCAAAAAGAGAACTCTATGACCATATTACCACAAGCAAATGTTTCTTCCTCTTCAAATCTATCCCCATTTCGAATAACTTTACCACAAAGCCAGTCCCAGGTGGACATGGCCACTTTAACCCCATGTTTTGTCCCTCGTGGTCATGGCCAGTAGCCAGATTGTCCGGGTCATGACCTTATTCCATGACCCCGACAATCTGGCCACTGCCCATGGCCACAGGCTACCCCTCAGTCACCAAAGGTATATCACTATTTTTTGTACCTACATTATGACACTTGTCAAATAATAAAACACTGGCACATTTGTAAAACCATGCTTTCAGGTCCTTCTCAATGCTCCTTACACAAGTTTGCTGGAAATCCACCCATGTTTTATTTTTTCAAAAATGTCAAATGATGCACATACAATCGTCATATAACATAGCCCCGACTTGACAAAATTAATTCAGACTTTACGAAAACATTTAGATCTAGATCTATAATCTTTTTGCAAACCTTTGTGTAGATGTGTCAAATGGCACATTTATAAGCCTTTACAATATTTTGGGACCCCTCTCTAATTCTGCCCCCTCTTGACGAATTCCCACCAAACTTCGCGAAAACATTTATTTCTAGATCTATTATCAGTTTGCTAAATTAAGTGTATATTCGTCAAATGGCACCTCATTTATAAGCCTTTACATTCTTTTGGGACCCCCCTTTAATTTTGCCCCCTCTTGACAGAATCCCACCAAACTTTGCAAATTCATTGGGATCAGGTCAGGAATATAGTTGCAAAATTACATGCAGTTCCATTAAGTGGCGCCAAAGTTATAAGCCATCCAAGAACTTCTTTTCACCAAACCAGTAATGCAGAGGTGTCCGCAAACTTTCACAGGACTGTTTGTGAACATCCGAACTCTTTGCGGACTTTCGCGGCGAAAAACACCTGTTTTTTTGCTTCTTGCAGCCGTATTTGATCCCATCCTCATCACCCCTCACCTCCCCAGAGATTATTTGATAAGTTTGACGAGTGCAATGTTTTGTTTTTTAATATGTTTTTACCGCGATGTCTGCGGACACGGCCAATGTCCACAAATCCAAGATGGCGGGCATTTCCAGAATTCTGACGCAACTCACGCTTCACACCAACCAATCAGCGAACACGTTGTGTGTCCACAGACATGACGTAAGTCTATTAGCCAATCGGTGTTCTGTCCGTGGAGCGAACAGGGAAGTGTGTCCGGGGAGCGGAAATAGATATAACAAATGTTTTGCCTTACATTTTGGTCGTTTGAAAAGAAACTATTGAACTGATTTACACCAAATTAACAAAAGCATGCTTTCAGGACCAAGCCGCTGCTCCTGCCGCAAATTTGGTTGGGCTGTAGGTGTGAGCAAAGTTTTTTCCCATTATGTCTATGGGAAACAAAGAAATTTTGGGACGCCCAAAAAAATTCAGAGTGGGCCATATACTTTTATTGTAAAGTTTGGTGAGGATTCATCAAGGGGGAGCGAACATATAAGCCACCCAAAAAGTGCTCTCCCTATGGGTTTAGCAACTAAACCATAACTATATATATATATATATATATATATATATATATATATATATATATATTACACAGTCACGGTAATGGCTGTGTAGTTATGGTTAAATTGCTAATCCCATAGGAAGAGCACTTTTTGGGCGGCTTATAACTTCGGTCTCCCTGGACGAATCCTCACCAAACTTTGCAAAAAAAAATGTATGGCCCAGTCTGAATCTATTTGCAAAGCTTGGTGAGGTTTGGTCCAGGGGGGGAAAGTTATAGGGGAGTCCCAATTTTTTTTTTCCCATAGACTGAATGGGGGAAAAACTTTGCGCACGCCTACAGCTCAAACCGCTGGACGGATTTTCACCAAATTTGCGGCAGTAGCAGCGGCTTGGTCATGAAAGCATGCTTTTGTAAATTTGGTGAAAATCCGTCCAGTAGTTTTTTTTAAACTATCAAAATGTATGTCTAAAAAAATGTGTGATATCTATGTCCACTCCATGGACACACTTCCCTGTTCGCTCCGCGGGCAAGATAATGATTGGCTAATCGGTTGTATCATGTCCGTGGAAATGTGATGCGTTCGCTCATTGGATGGTGAAGAGCGTGAAGTGCGTCAGATTGTTCCGATGCGCCCGCCATCTTGGATCCGTGTTTTGGTGTCCGCGGACATCGCCGCAAAAACATATTAAAAAACACAACATTGCACTTGTTAAACTTGTCAAATACTCTCTGGCGAGGTAAGGGTTGATGAGGATGGGATGGGATACGACAGCAAGAAGCAAAAAAGTGGGGTTTTTTTTGTCATGAAAGTCATACGGTACATTTGGAGATGTTCCACGATATAATGTGCGTAAAGTACAGGCGAAGGACTAATGTGTCTGTGTTAAAATGTATTTAAAATAATAATGGAGTCAGACTGCCGCTCCCTAGAGTCTGGCATCTGAGGCAGCCACCTGCAGTATTTGATGGAAACAGCGGCCCTGCACGTGTATGAGAATACAAGTTCTCATGGATGCGTTGAGCCATGTTGTTGCAAAGTGAGAATGTATTTAGATTCTGAGTGAAGGTCACCAGCTTTGATTTTTTGGTTGCGAGCTAAGGGACACAAAGTATAAGGTTCAATTGTTTTTTGACCTTGAGAGAAAGGGAATGTTCTGTAAGGAGAGGAGGTTTGTGATAATGAAAATTTGATAAGGTTATGTATTCCAAAAGTGTGTAAGGAACATGTAAATTCAGTTCATGAAGAATCTTTGGTGCGAGCGCAGTGAGGGTTACGGTCTGATTTACGCCAAGAGAATGGAAATGGTGAATAAAATGTAAGTTTGATTTTGACGACTCTAAACTGGAACGAGCATTAGCTTATTATTATCTGAAGATTAATTTTGGGTTATATTCTGTTTGTTTGTACTGTGTTTCTTATTGCAATATAATGCAAGTACTATCTTTCTGTGTGGTTGTCTTTTTTATGTGGTAATGGGGCAGGATCTAGGTGCATGTAGACTATCACTAGGTTCACCCAGGTTCAATGCTAATATTTCATTAAAATGTCATGTATGACCATATCGAATTGTGTATCAGATTCCACGTTGTTTTTGTCTTTGTTGAGATTGTTTGATGTGTGTGCTAATCGTTAGTTTAAACTCTATGCCGAATCAAAAAGTCAATAGATATATTGTAATAAAAGTTTGGGTATTGATACACATTTTCTGTTATGTTTTCCAAATAGCTACATGTTGCCTTTCTGCGATTGTCATAGATTCCAGATGCCAACTGGCGGCTTCTTCAATTGGCAGGTGCAGGTAGTTGTCAACTGCTGGATCACAGTGACTGTTTTTTGGGACGATCACCCAGGGCCAATGTGCCTGTACGCTGTACTAGCGATTAGGAGTAACATAACATCCTTTATGGTGGTCTAGGGCCAAGTTGATGCAAAAGCCCTGGAATTCACTGTGCGACCCAAGCGGTTCCTTTATCGAAAACAAACACTTTGTGTACGGAAAAAGAACAAGGTGTGCCTCACGATTAACATTTTGGATCACGAGCTAAGAAACAAATTTGCAATTTGATTGAATATGGGAATAGTCGGATGTTCTCGGAGAGTTTATTGTGAAATAAAAGTACTTTACAAATTGTACAGTGTCATTTCTTTCTTTTAAAGACCGGTTTAATATTCAGAAATTGTGTCGTGCTGTGTTGTTAGTCGATGTGTGTTTATTTTCGGGTTCTGTGTCACATAACGTAGGTGATTATGGGCGCGTTTGGCTATGCTGAAGAGGAACGTCACTGGGAAAGGTGCAGAATATCACTAGGGTTGGTGATGTGAGGGTCAGGGGCGGGGCATATGATTTAGTGACGTCAGGGCAGTTTACCTTAGGCAGATGCAGCAATGGATAAGAATAGCACAAGATGGACGCGCCCTGCTGCCAGATTTCATATGTTTTTAAAAGAGGAAAAGTGAGGTAAGGTGAATTGGAAATGTTTGCGATAGATCAACGTATGTATAAAAATACATGGTCGAACCCTCGGGACAATAATATTTTATGAGCATTGCACTTGTGAAACTTATTAAATAATTTTTGGGGAGGTGAGGGGTGATGATGATGGGTAGGATATTTCTGACGTGATTTCGAATGAGTTTACAAAGTTTGGTGGGATTTCTTGCAGAGCTTATATGACGATTGTTGTGCATTAATTTGACAGTTTTGAAAAAATAAAATGTGGGTGGATTTCCAGCAAATTTGCATAAGGCGCATTGGCAAGGATCGAAAAGCATGGTTTTGCAAATGTGGCAGTGTTTTCTTATTTGACAAGTGTCATAATGTAGTTAAAAAAATAGCGGTATAGCTTTAGTCACTGAGGGGTAGGCTGTAGCCATGGGCGGTGGCCAGAATGTCGGGGTCATGGTATAAGATCATGATCCGGACAATGTAGCTACTGGCCATGACCAGAAGGGACAAAACATAGGATTAAAGTGGCCATGTCCACCTGGGACTGGCTTTGTGGTAAAGTTATTCGAAATTAGGATAGATTTGAAAGGGAAGAAAAATGTGCTTGTGGTAATATGGTCATAGGGTTTTCTTTTTGCCTTTTGCAGGCTGCCATGGAAAGCGAAGAGGGGCCCTGTATGGAACCCCGCCTTCCCTTTCCATAGTGGCCATCTTGGAAAAGGATTTTCCTTCCTAAACCAGGACACCAAAGGCGTACTGGTGTAGGACGAAAAATCCTCTTTTTTAGTAGCACGGGTTACCGCTTTGGGGCCCTAGGCTGCTAATGGCCTTTATCCCCCATTTCAGGGGCTGGAATGGGGGTAATGGTCCAGAGACCTTGTTATCCACACTCGCTTCGCTTGGGCTGATAACTTGGGCTGCTGTGCCGGTATCCACCGTTCCAGTCCGTGGAACGGTGGATGAACGTCGCAATATTCCCATTAGCATAACACAAAATGTACATGGAAATGTTGGTTGAGTCTATGTACTTTACTGAGAAATATAAAGTAGATGGAGTCTATGCAGTTTTTTTTAGTTCTATTTTTTAACTGCGAAAGGTGGTTCTTAAAGGAACATTTATTTTGTTTTGGATGGATTTTTTTGGCAGGAGAGCTAAGAACGAAAGGTGGGGAGGGAAATGAGGGAAGAGGCACCAAACACTAATATGGAGGGGCAGGTGGGTGTACAGGGGAAAATGTTGCGCGCGTGTTATTTCTAAGGTAGGGGGCAGCGTTTCTCATGTTCCTTGATTACAGCAGTGGTGGTGTCTCATGGGGAGTAGGGATGGCCTTAGCTGATGCCATTTTAAGATAAATAGCAGTTTTGCTAAAAGTATGTACTGTGTACTAGATTGTTAATGGATGAGTATGAATAGGTGTTGGAGCTATGCAAGGGAAATGTTGAAGTTGAAAGTTCCTAGATCAGTAGAAAATGTAGTTCCAAACTGTCCATGAAGCACAGATCTTATTGTGAAGTGCGTACGGGTTCTGTGACACGTCATCATGCTACTCGCCAGCATATGGTCATGTGGCACTCTCCGGAAGGTCTGCAATAAAGTCGGATGTTCATAGACTTTATGGTTAAGTTGCGCTAATAAAAACCTATGAAATTCAGTAAAAGACTTTGTTAAAGGGACGTTATGGTTAAGTTGCGCTACTAAAAACCTATGAAATTCAGTGAAAAAACTTTGTTAAAGGGACGTTATGGTTCGACGTAAAACCGAGAAACCCCTGAAATTCGCCAGTTATGGTAAGCTAAGCACCCATAACTCGCGTCACCACCCTGAACTGCTAAGACTAACACCCAGGACACCAGGACATCAAAGATGACATCACAAATGTCATTGATGACATCACTGATGACATCACATGTGCATTTACTTTTCATGCAGAGCCTTCACAAGGGATTGTCATTATAATATTGGCAGAAAAGTATCACAGATAATTGAAGAACTATCATATGCCAAATAGTTCATTAAGAAATGCATTGTTAAAAAATTCCATTGCATTACTGAGTTTTTTCAGTACATGGACAAACTCATGAAGCAACTTAGGCATTGTCTGCAGCACGCGCTGTAGAGGTGCAATATTCGAAATCTTCCCATGTTGGATACTAAATTGATAAATGCTTCCATTGCAGAATTTTGCATACTATGAAACATAGGTATCTATGAATGCTTCCCTTACTGCATAATTTTACCATTACACACAAAACATAAAGAGACCACAATGCATACAAATAGAAGCATACACAGGGAACGTAAAGTAAGCAAAAAAAATGGCAGTATTACCAGAAAGTGTTCATAACCGAACTAATTAACTTCATGCACAGAAAAGATTCTTGTGTTTCAAGATTCCTTCTTCTCCTATGTATATGTATCATATGATGTAACTGTACCCTAAGGAATGTATTGAAAGAACAAATGAGAAGGGTAAGGACTACAAATATAGCACTTTTTACTTTTTTAATTCCTGGCTGACAGTGAAGAAAGCCACCTGGCTTAGATATGTCAGTGAACAAAAAAAAGGGAGCTAGACATGTGATGTCATCGATGACATTTGTGATGTCATCTTTGAGTCTTAGCAGTGCAGGGTGTTGGTGCGAGTTATGGGTGCTTAGCTTACCATAACTGGCGAATTTCAGGTTTTTTTTGGTTTTACTTGGAACCATAGCGTCCCTTTAACAAAGTTTATTCACTGAATATATATATATATATATATATATATATATATATATATATATGAATGAATGAAAAGGTTATTCTAGTATGCCACGTGCAAGCTGGATTTGCAATTCTCCATCTATTTGCAGATCCTTACCCAGAGATAGCTGCTCTTTTCATGTGGGCCTCCTGGCAGCATGACCTCTAGAGTGCAATACTTTCAAGGACTGACAATAGCACAGTATCACGGTATAAAGAAATGCGGATGCTGTGTGTTTTCTTTTTTGGGTATAAGATATGTAAAACTAAGAAAACACACAGCATCCGAGACTGTGGACTGTCTCCCATCCATGCAGTAACTGGAACCGACCCAGCTTAGCTTAAAAGCGATGAAAGAGCCCGACCCCTCAGGACATGTTGCTCTAAGTGGTCTTGTAACTTGCGCTCATTTATTAGGCAACATGGCATGAGGCGCCCAGCCACTTCCTCGTTTTGAAGCCAAGCAGGCTTGGTCCTGATTACTGCATGCATGGATGAGTGTCCTTAATGCCTATCATGCCACTGGACAGGGCCAGTAGTTTTTTACTGCTGATGTCACTGTGGTTGTAAAAGTATATATTTGTTCCCACTTTATTTCTATAACCGCAGGTTCCTATACCCGTGGTTAATGGGAAAAACAGTGAAACAGAAAAATGCTCCCCTGCTGTCCCAGACCCTCATCAAGTGCCCCCCTCATGTGTGCCTGTTCCCCACTCCCATCATAATCTCCTCACCACCCCTGCCCTCGCCTATTTCCCCCTCTGTACTAGCTGTTTCTGTGACGCAGTTGGTGTTCAAATGTCGGCTATTCGCTGCTACTCTGTCGGATTGCTGAGGTTACAGAAAAGCTTTGTGTTACAAACTCAGTCCAGACACCCCCTCCAACTCCCAAATTTAACGTGGTGTCCTATTAACCCACCTCACCTCTACCCTAAAGGCATTTCCCTGTTTTTTCACCTGGAAATGGCATTTTCCTGCTTTTTTGTTTTCGGTTTACCGAGGTTATAGCCGCGGCTATATCTCGTATTGAGAACAAACAAAGATGGCTGCTGTTTCATTTATAAACACCTGTTTTCTTAGCTATATCTCGGGTAAATTGCCATCTATTTTGGAGAAGGGTGCACCCCATTCTCCGTCAAATACTAAAAAATGTGCTAGACGGAATAACCCCAATTAACAAAAATATATATATATAAGCTCAAACTGCCCTGAGACCACTTTGGTATTCAACGGTTGCAAAGAAAAGGGTTTGGTGGTCAGTCTGTTAGACAAAAAAGCAGTTCATGAACAGCAGGGATACCAGCACAGATGTGTCTCCAGAGCAGAGAGCCAGCCAGTCTTGCGGGGTGAAATAGCCCTGAACCCCATAAATGAAGGCAAAAGTCAGAGGGGGGGACATACCCCTCAGGAAAAGGCCTGCACTGAAGTAATGTGCAAAAATGAGGCCCTTGCCAAACTAAAAGGAGCCCATTTAGGCATCTAAACTGGGAGATGCCAGAAAATGTTCCTTGCGAATCATGAGGGGAAGACCTCATGATACCTTTGAAAAGAGTCTGGAAAAGATGAGACCATAATGCCAGAAACGGCGGCATCCAGTGTGTAAATTTTTGTGCAAACCTGCACTGTAAAATGGAGTTTTTTCACCATGACTAAAATCGATGCCTTCAAAGCCGTTTTCCTTTTCAGTTAAAGGCATGCTCCTCAAAATATGTGCAAAACATTCAGTGTAAGAGTTTGGTTTCTGTCATGTTGGGAGCCTGGACTGGGTTATAAAGCTGCAGTCAATTGAAAGCCTTTCCACGGCTGGGACTACAAAAGACATTTCGATTTTGCATTAAGTAACACTATGTAAAACCAGATGTGCATCAAAGTCTTGAAAAGTGTAAAATATGTTGCCACATGTAACCTTTGTATGGAGGGAACAACGTTGCAGTGATATTTCAATATATTAATGGGTTGCATTTCAGAGTTTATGTCAAAATAAAATGCACGCTAAAAAGACAATTTCAGCTGAAGGAAGGAAGGGGAATTCATTGCCAGTAAATTTCAATTCCTGGCTGTGAATCCCCCCACAAGTGACACTGGATTTCAAAGCTGTGTTGCCAAGGGAATGAGCTAAGGAATTCTCTGGATTCTCAAGTTTTATGACCAAAAGCACTCAGGCTGTCATAAACAGAGTCATTAGCCTTTGAAACTGTAGGCTAACCTAAACAAAAGGGTCCCTCTTGACGTCAGAGCTAAAAAACAGATCTCTGCTATGAGAGGGTGCAGAGTGAAGGCCAGAGCTTCACACCCATTGCACGCAATAGGAGATATGCTATTTTGGGGATAACCTGGGAAGCATTGATCGTACACTATTCATGTTCAGATTTATGAAAATCTGTCAGTGAGCTGCTGTTGGTGGACCAAAAAGTTATAAGACAAAAATTAATTGTGTCCTCTGTATATGTATGACAATCATAAAAATGTGAGAAAATATGTAACAGGTGATAGGTATTCCACCCATCGAATGCAAGATTTTTCAGTAATATAGTTTGGGCATGAACGAAGAAAAACGGTGATGCTGCCATAGAATAACCTGCAAACTCCTAGGTCGGACCATTTGATTCACAAACAAATGTAGTGACTGAATATGCCGGAATATGTGGCATAATCTGATGAGAAAGGGCATGTTTTCAAAATATGAGATTTCCAGGTACAGAAGCCAGATCCGACCCCCTGCCTCTGACATATGATTGATGGGGTATCCTCCCCTGGGCTTCGCAAATCACTCCCCCATCTCCTGTACCTAGCGGCTGGCAGAGGGGGAGGGAACCCTTGACCACTGCCCTATCAGTTGCACGAGAAGGGTGACACATCAGTGATGTCATTTGACGTTTAAACAGGTTACTCCATCTCAAATGAGGATTCTCTCTACAAAAGCCGAGGTGTGAAGCTGACTGAAATATGGAGCTATCCTTGCAAAATTGGGCCTAGTCTGGGAGTGAAGCAGGGAGCTGGAGTAGTTGATTTAGAGGACAGAGGGAGGCCTTGACTGACCCCTTAATGGTCCCTGCAGTGAAACCCTAGTGCCCCTTGAAGACCATAAAGCCTTTTTTCTCTTGTAAGTATAAACCTCCCCAGACATAGATTAAAAAAGTCCTATTTTCTTAAGCACTGCCATAGAGATTCCCCATGGGAAAAATCCCCTATCTTATCTGTTTGTGAAATTCAGTCATTTTGCTATTGAAATGTATTTTATTTGTCTGTGCATTGTGGTATTCTCCCATTGACAAGTCCCTTTTTTCACCTATGCATTTGTCATTTTTCCTATGGAACGAAATCATCCCTTGTTTGTCTGTTGATTTAAGTCATTTTCCTGTGGAAAAAACCATTGTATGTCTATGTATTTCGCCATTTCCCATTTAAGAATGTCTCATGTTGGTGTAGATCCCTAGCATATTTGGCGTATTAAATCAAATTAATTCCCACATTTCTTCACAGAATAGGGAAAGGTAGCTTTCTAGACTACCTCTCCCTTTCCTGTGTCTTGCGAGTTATTATAAATATGAATTGTTCCCCAAAAAGTCAGTTCATTAAGAGCTGAAAGACCAATTTTTCCATGTGTTAAAGAGTGTTTCAAAACAAATCCCCATTTGCATCTGTCATATTCAACCCAAACCGTTGTTCCCATTGTGAGTAATCCCTTTGCCCAAAACCTACCTGTTAGTTGCCCCTGTCATTTTCATTGAAAACCCTGGTTCCTATGTGCCTTTCTCATTGTTGTAAGCGTGGGTGTCATTTTCAGGCTCAGCAAAAGTTTGTGTAATTTCAATTTTTTTTCATTTTTCTAAACCTTTCTTTTAACCTTTGAAAACTTGTTTTTCCTACTCTACCCTCCTTCCCCTATCATATTTTTCACTTCTCTGAGCTTGCCGGTTATGTTCAGGCCCAGCAAAATTAGTGTAATTTCCAGTTTCGTTTTTCTAAAAATGTCTTTTCATCCTTTAAAAATCAGTGTCTTTCCTAGATTAGGCCCCTTCCCCTATCATGTTGAGTGTAGATTTTGAATAGCATTTCCTTTGTTTTTCATTGCTCAGAGCTTGCCAGCCCTTCACAGCCCTAGAAAAAACTGTTGTGATTCACCTTTTTCGTTTTTCTAAAAATTGCCCTTCACCTTTTTAAACCCATTTTCCTAGTTCATAGCTCTTCATCTACTGTACCATGATCACTGATTTTGAATTGCATTTCCTTTTATTTATTTTTGGATTTTTCTTTCTCATGTGTTGCCTGTGCTAAAAATCGAATTTCCTATGTGTGCTTGATAGTCTGTTTTGAAGTCCGATTTGTCTTCTAATGTAAGCAGCCCGAAGTATCCTTGTGTGCTGTCCCATGGCAGTAGTATTAAATCATTGAAAACCCATTTTCCGATTGTCATAAGGGGAGTGCTTAACCTTCCTGCAATCATTTGAGTGAAATTGTTTGGTATTGCTTTTCATAAAACAAAATCGGAGTGGCATCCCAATATCTCTTAACCTGGTTACTTTCTAAAAGTATGTGCATTGTGTTGCCACAACATTAGTGGCTGCTGTCATCTCTTTGTTCTGATTGGATATTAAAATAATAAATTAATACATTATTCATTGACGACCCACGGGCCTCGAGCCTGGTCTATTCTGAAAAGGGGTTCTGGTGGAGGTTGGGTGCGAGACGGGTTGGAGGCCTCCTCAAAAAGAATTCTGTGTAATAATAAAAAGCTTTTTATTGTGCGCCACCTTCATGTGTGAGGTTCGAGATCCATGACTTGCTGGTGCTGCATAATATATTGTGACAGTCTTGGTACAAAGATGAACTGTAGGCAGTTGAAAAGAGAGGAGCCTCCAGAATGCATCACCAAGGCACGTGTTTCGATGATGGTTAGAAGCCAGCAAGTTTTAAGATGTCAATGCTTGGCATCTATGGCCTCATTACAGAAATGTGCAGTGGCACAAATGAAAAGTTGTGTGGTATAAGCAGTAGGGCAAAAATTGAGTAGGCTTGTACAAATACCTAGGGCAGGATTTACAAAATTACAAACGATTTGCTGTGGGGTTTTCCCATTGAAAACACTTTTGTAAATTAGCCCATATTTTTCCAGTGCCTTTTTCCTACCAGAAAATGCTTTGCCCTGCCACTAATACACTGCCCTTTTAGCAATAGGGCAAAAATGCACTGGAAGAATATGTTATCCACAATAGAGGAATATTTTCCATAGTGATAATTGTCATGGGTTTTGACCCATGTTGAATCAATAGACTGGGTAGATGTGGGGATGAGCTGTCGCCGCCCATTATTCTATCCCAGAACAAACTAAATCAATAGACTGGGTGGATGTGGGGATGAGCTATCGCCGCCCACATTCACGCCAGAATAGGAGAACTGCGCAGTTGGCACGAGACCATTCCAAAGATACAACCTTCTTGTGGGGAATTCATTTTCTTAATCCCAAAAATGGTTGCATTACCAGTACTCACCACTATCAGAAAGCCGGCGTTTTAAAACCACCAGACTTTTGTGTAAAACTGAACAAATGAAACAAAACCAGACCAAGGAAAGACTTGCTAAGAGGTGGATACAATGTAAAACTATATTCTGAAATGACTTGAAGGAAGTAATTATTTAATGTATATGTAAAAATTGTCAGTTTGATTTGAATGTAGAAAACTGGGAACAAAAAGTGACATTTAGCTGAAACCTGGCTTAATGAAACTGAATTCTGCCTGACAACTACCCCCGACAGGAGTTGACACTGGATCAACAGCTGTGTTCCCAGGCCTGGCTGCCAGGCCTGGCTGCATCCTGAGGTCACATGGCCCTGTTGATTAGATTAGGGGTGGAGCAGCTGGGGACAACAGGGAGCTGAACAAAGGCCTGTCCTGGACTCAGGCAAATGTTATATTGGGGGGCTGTAAAGTGTCTTCCTCTTAGGGGAAACTGGGAGGGGCAGTGCCTCTGCTAGCAGCTGAGCTTGGGGGAAGTGGATAAACCAGTTATTTCACCCTGTGATGAAACCACACCCCTTTTTGACCAGGGCATAATTTTTAAAAGATAGATAACTCAAAGTGCGGACTTGTCAGAATTATATAAGTAATATCATTATTTTTGTGATTTTTCTGTGAGCATTTTGAGATGCGTTAGGACCCTGTGGTGTATTCTGGGGGGTTGCTAGCGGAAAATAGGGTCTCACTCCAAATGTCTACATGTTAAAAATCTGACACTTCATCAATTAATGTCCATACTCCTTGCGCACATGTGTGTAAATTTGGGTAAATGTCCGATATTGCAAAACCAGTTAAAAAGCGCAAAATGTTGTCATTTTTTAATGCTATCCCCCAGGAAGATCAGAGGCGGACAAGCATGGACTATAAGGAATATATAATGTGCACATGTAATTTCAACAAATTGTATATCTGGGAAGGATGTATTTGAATCAAATATAGATTTGTGGGCAAACTGACCAGGGGAGGATCCTCTGACCCATAAAACCTACAGCATCACTCTGACTCACATTTCCTTCCCCCAATCATGGGAGAGGGGAGAATTGGGCCAATGACAAGTAGAGAGGGGCAGGCTTAGCTAGGCCCAGGCACACACCCATTTTCAAAACACATAAAAAGAGACTGCTGGGACAGGTAGAGACATTCAAATCCAGTTGCTGCGGAGCGTTTTGCCGGACCACACAACATCCAGAAGATACCAGTTCCAGACTGAGTCCAGCTACATACTCCAGAACCTAGAACTTATACTTTAGAACCTAAATCAGAGGCCTAAAACCACAAGCTGAGTTCTCTGCAGCAGGCCTCAAATCATTGCAAGCTACTCACAGCCGGGCGAGCTGCTTGAATCCCTTGCCAAGAACTTTTGCCATGACCAGTGCAGAGATCCAGGAGCCGTGCAGAGACCGCTGTATCCGGACAGACCAGACCAGAGATCCAGAGTGACCCAGACCGCTGTGAGCAGATCCAGAGAGCTGACCCAGATCACTGTGAAGTGCCGAGACCAGAACCGGAGTCCAGTCCAAAACCTGACCAGATCCGTGGCGAGGCCTATTTCAAATTTATATTGTGAGTACCTAGCAGAACTGTGCAGAACCAATCTCTTAGTTAAAATAATCTAATCCAAACTATTTTAACCTAAGTAGAACAGCCTCCTAGAAATCGTGTCATCTGTCATTTGTAAAGCTGCACAACTGTCACCTGTCAATTCTGAAGCTGCAAGCTGTCACCTGTCATTTTGAGTTTACTTTAAATCCGAAAAACTACCTTTATTTAATCGTCTGTATCTCTGGAACCGTTTGGGATAGGAACGCAATTTAACTTTCCTCTGAAAGCTTAGAATCTTTTCCAACGAACCTAGAACCGACTTGCTACTCCTTATACTTTTATACTTTTGCTGTAATCACGATTCACGCACTCGCAAATTTTACCGCGATTTGCGATTTGGTTAAAAATCCAGCCACGTGTAACCATCAGCAGTCATTTCTTTCCTTGCTAAAAATTTGTTTGCCTCTTAATCACCATCTCTGAATCATTGCTAAAGTGAGCCTGAACTCATCCCAAGTATCTCTCACTCACCCTGAACCTCCTAAAGGGAATTAAAAGCATTTTCAGCATATTTCTCACTTCATTGCCACCACATCCAAAGCACTTGGGCCTGTGTTTTAAAACTCATACCGGTTTTCTCTAAGCTTGCTGGGGGGGAACTGAATTTCGTATTGTATTTGATTGCATTCCTGAGAACTGTGTGCTCCTCTTTCCATCTACTTCCATGTCTTACATTGCATAGGGGAGGGGGGTGAATTGCCAGAGAAAAAGTGATTATATTATCTTTTGCTAAAATCATCTCAAGTATTTCTGTACTGCATTTTATTCCTCATTGCTTTTCCCTTGAAATCATAAAAGTATTTTTGCTACTTGATCCATCCTATACTAACTCCTCATTGATTATAAAGAAGTGTGCTAGTGTCAGATTACCCATTTTTGATTAACATATTTATAAGGGCGATATCGATTATTAATTTATTATAAAAGCGTGGTATCTATATTTTGTCTTATTTCTCAAATAAACCTTTTAAACTTGCAAAACAGAACTACTTCTTGGCTCAGTGGGGTCAGGGGGATTCTAAGAGAGGGGTGTTATATAGGGGTAGTCATCCAGAACTCATGAACTGGACATAAAGATATATCAATAAGGGTTTCCATTCAGTATCCCAGACTAGGCATTGACTTAGCTGTAGTGTTGAATTGAATCTTCTTACAAATTGGGGGCTCATAGCCGGGGATTCCGGATTAGATCTATCACTTGTGCAGATTAATACAGTGTGCAAACTGACAAGATACATACATCCGGTCGGATCACCACGCTGTGTTACGCTGTAAAGCACTCCTCAAAGGAACGCTCTAAGGAAACGGTCTGTTTTGCAAAAATAAAATACACACTTCTGTAAGTCAGGAAGGAACTCAAATTCCAGAATGACGACACTGGTAGACATCAAAAAAGCCAGAGAGCACTTCTTACATAAGCTATTTGTGAGAGGTGAGTGGACTCATCAGGACCAAACGGTCTGGTTGCAGGCCATTGCGCAACAGGTCACTGAAACAGGGTCAGATACATGGGGAGATCAGGGTCCCCTACATGTGGCCCTGAGTGAACTATATATGGCCCCTAAAGCCAAAGATGAACATAATAGGATTGCCAGGGTAGCGGCATATTTATATTTACATGTGGGAGCCATGCAGGACAAATGTGCTGAAGGCCAAGATCTGGCCAGTAGGTAACTGCTGGCATTACAGAAGGCCCAATCTGATCTGGACTCTTCTGAGCAGAGGCTGCACAGAAGCCAGGAGTCCGAAAATGAGAGTAGACAGTACATCATTAAAATAAAGAAGGATATGGATATCCTGCAACAGGAAAAGGCTGACCAGGATACCAGAATTCTGGCTTTACAGAAGGAGCACCAAGACAGTTTGGACTCCTTACTGCAGCGCCAGAAAAAGCTGGAGCAACAGATCAATTTCAACAGGGCATGCACAGAGCAGGTAGCCACCCTGCAAATCCAACTAGACAGAGAAAAAGAGGAGAGCAATAAATTGATTCTGAAAGACCTGGATACCCAGGCAGAGTTTGATGAAGAACGCCAGAAAGCTGGTGCCTTTCAAAGGCAGAGGGACGACCTGGCGTCACAAATGCAGGCTCTTGGTCAGGAAAGGGATACCTTAGGCCAGGAAGTCTGCCACTTAAAAAGGAAAATGGAAGAAAATCACCTGGCCCTCCAGGGACTGGGTGACCTCCAAAAAGAACACCAGAACTTGTTAGAGCACACCAGGAGGGTGGAGGATGCTTTGGCAAGAAAGGAGCAGGCCAATAGGGACACAGCTCAGGAGGTAAGCCTCCTGCAGCAAAGACTGGCCCAGTGCTCCAGGACCAATCAGGAGGCACAGAGAGAAAATGAGGCTTTCTGTCAGCACAATGATAGGCTCCAGCAACAGGTAGCGATGCAGGAGAGACTGATAGAGTCTAGTAAGGCCTTAACTGAGGAACTGAATGCGCAGGCTCTTGCATTGCAACAGGGAGCAGGGGCGGATAGAGACCAGGTTCGCTGGTAGAGGGAGACTCCTGAGCATAACCTCAGGAGCCCTAGTACCAGAGGCCTTCATATCTCTCAGTCCCTGGCTCTGCCAACCCCATGTCCCCTGGCGCACATGAGCACCGGGCCACAGGGATGGCAGATTACTATCCAACCAGAAGTATGGGGCTCATAGGCCAGTACCTCCCAGGAATGGAGGGGCGGGCATCCGGGTATGGGCACCCAAGCACAGTGCAATTTAGTGGGGAACCCCAGGAGAGTAGGCCCATTAAGGGCATCCTGAAAACTTCTGCCCAGTTAAGTCAGTGGGGGGGTACCCATCAAATCCTGGCAGCAAGGAGGAATCTGAAGACTCCTCTGAACGGCACAGGACACAGGAGACCAGGTCCCCACATTCTGCCAGCCATTCCCAGGCTCGCAGAAACCGGGAAAACCTGGAAGATCAGACAGGAACCTCTGGGAGCAGTGCCTCTGAGTCAGAGGATGAATGGACCAGGGTTACCCAAACCAAAAAGGCCAATAAGGCAAAAAGGGCCTTGCTTAAGGACCCATTGAAGCAAATAAAGGCAATAAGGAGTGTTATCACGCCTTATCATAAGAACGCCAAGTATTCTGTTTGGGAGCACTTAGAGCTGTTTGAGCAAATGATGGAGACTTTTCATTTGAAGGACAGCCAAAGATGTATTCAATATGTAAAGTGGACCTTCTCACCAGAGTACTCCAGTTTCTTTGCGGGGCTGGAGGACCAAAATCATTCAAGGTGGTCCACATACAGGGCGGCCATCTTGAAACATTTTTCTGTGCACAGAAATCCCCAAGAGGCTGGCAAGGCAGCCTACAATTTGCAATGTGGGGAGGATCAGGCCCCACAAGAGTTTGTGCAAGAATTAAAGCGTGCTTTTGCGCAGACCACCAGAAGGGTGCGCACAGACAGCAAAGAGTTTGTCAATACATTTTTCCATGCTCTCCCTAAATATATAATGACCCAGCTCATGAGAGATTTTCATGAGAAAAGATCTTTAGACTGGGTCATTGAACAGGCTACCCGGATTTATGAGGTGCAGAAGCCTATCGAAAATAAAAATAGCGCGCCGAAAAACCCCAAAACCAACAGCACCCCTGCTGCTGCCAAGGTGGCAGAGGTAAAGGTTGCCCCCGTTTTAGATTTGGAGATGGGGGGGGCCTAAAAACCTGCCTGCACCAAATAATTCACAGCCCAGAAGGCCCTCGGGCCAGTCACAGACAGGGAGTCGAGGAGGTAGTCCCACAAATGGGGTCCCCCGCTCCCCTGACTATGTAAGTCCCCGCTATAAGGGAAACCGACCAATCCTGGGTTATGTGTGGACTCCTCCAGCCCAAGGGGGATCCGGCCAAGCACCTAACCCAGGGAACTTCCCTCCCAACTTCCCACAGGAGGGCAGAAATTCTCCAAATCCTGGGCAGAACTTTTTCCCCAGGTATCCACCCAATTTCCAGCCCCAAAATCATCCATCCTTCTTTCCCCAATTCCCTGAGCCCAGACAACCTAATCCGGGAGAGGGGAGGCCAAGGGTGGAGGGGTACCAAAATCTTCCCAACCAGGGGTACTACCAGAGAAGGGATAGCTACCCTTCCCGGGATCAGCCCAGGGGAGAAAATAGAGCCCCGTATCAGCCTGAGCGGGTTTCACAACTTGAGCGCCAGGTCCAAAATATGGCACGAGATCTGGGTCACATACTGAGGGCTAAACAGAACCCTCAGATGAGCATGCCACCGCAGAATGCCCCAAACTCGGGACCTGGTGCTCCAGAACAATGACGGGGGCAGCACCCCGATAACCCACCGGTTCCCAGGGAGGAGGCACAAGGGGAAGGGGGGTGTAAAGCCTTGGAGGAAGCTTCCTTCCCAACTTGTAAACAGCCCCTGGAAAACCAGGAACCGGAAACAAAATCCCCTGCCCCTGAAAGCCTGCCTCCCAAGGAGCAGAGGGGGGGTAGGAAAAACAAAGGACCCAAACAAACCCACTTTGTGGAGGAGGTACAGGTCTTCCAATTTGAGGGAGAGGGATCCTCAGAAGATCCTGGGAAAACCATTTTCTCCTTCAGAGATGGGGGAACTCCTCCCAAAGAAAAATGGGTCCCTAGCGATTCCAATCCAGACTGGGGAGATATGGAGACTGAGCTACCGCCACCCATCATCTCATCCCAGAACCCACAATACCGAAATCCCCTGGTTCAAACCCATCCTGGTGACTGCCTCCAAAAAGGGGGGGCGGCCCAGAACCGGAACCAGGGGAACCCACAATGGCTCTGATCTTCAGTTGCCAACTTTTTCTTTCAGATTCCCAAGACTCTCCACAGAATTCTGCCCAAATCTCCTCTCTAGCAATGTCCAAAACCAGAAAGTTAGCCCACCAGTTGTCCAGAAATGTGCATTATCTGTGCCCCCTTGAGGAGAAGGAGGGAAGATACTATGCCCCGGTACAAGTACAGGGGCAGGGTACAATTTTGGCACTGGTGGACACTGGATCCCAAGCTACCCTTCTGTCCAAAAGGGCCTTTGAGGAACTAAATGCAGGAAGGGGGGAGAATTACCGAATTCCTCTCACCGCTCTTCCTGGACAACTGCAGAACTTTGACGGGAAGGAAATTCCCGTTGAGGGGACTGCAGACTTGGACATTAAAATTGGGCGACACAAGGTGAAACACCCGGTCATAGTAGTGACTCCAGAGGGCACCTCTTGTTTACTAGGGAATGACCTCCTGAGAAGGTTGTCACCCCTAATAGATTGCGTAAACAAGGTCCTCTGGACCCAGACTAGCCGACCAATAAAATTAAAACAGAGTGTCAACCATGTTAGTTTAAACGGCACCTGCCACATGGTTGAACAAAAATCTGACCAAGTAGAATTTCACTTCCAGAACAACCAAATTCCAGACGTGACAGTAATACCAGTAGGACAACAGACTGGTGATGGGGGGTCCTCTCTATTTCTGAAAATCAACCTTCCTTCCAGTTTAAGGTGGTATTCCACACTGGAAGGAAACACCCTGAAATTCTTTACTAATCCACAATCAGAAACTCCCACTCCTATAGTCCAGAAAGATGTGAAATCAGCTCAGAGCCTGGCTGATATTCAGCAAATTGGAGAGCAGTTGTTCAACCCTGTCCAGTTAAATGATGGGAAGGACTCTGTTCTCGCTCGAGTGTGTGTGAACAACGGTAAGAGCTTCATCAGCGAAGCCATGTTCCACCAACTCCCAAAAGATCCAGCCATTCCCACATTCAAACTGATAGACAAATGGGAAATTGACCTGTAAGCACCTAACTCCAAACATCTCCTGCCAAGCAGGTGTATGCTCAAAATCTCCATTGGCAACAAGAGCATAGTCCATAATTGTTGGGTCGTGCGAGACGTCACTGCCGCCTTTTACTTAGGCAGTGACATTCTCAATCGCTTTGCCATTAGTTTGGACCCAATAAACTTCAAAGCTTGGTCCCGATTAGCGGATAATCCCATGGGCTTTGATGATCCAGAAAAAGCATTTAGGTCAGCTCAATTGCTACCTTATGCAGTTGAAATTCAGATCAAAGAGGAAGTCACCATCCCAGAAAGGACCCGACAATTCTCCCTGGAAGTGAAAGTTAAAAGAGGACAACATTTGAAAAACCCTCATGCTTACATATATCTAAACGCTTCTCTCCAACAGCAAGAGTTGGGGGTAAACCCAACTCCATTAGTCAACATAGAACATGACACCATTCTAATAGAGGTGGATAACAGCGACTTAAAGAGTACTACTCTAGCCGCAGGCACCATTATTGGAATGGCGGTTGATGACCGACATTTTTCCATCGATTTAGGAAATGAACTGTTAGGACCAATCCCCAAGGACTGTTTTGACAGTGACAGTGATGACAATACAACACCAGACAGGATTTTTACCCGGCATGGGGGAACGTCCTGGTGTACACTTCCTGCCCCTATGGTAGGAACTTGTGACTTGTGACTTCAGGAGGGATGAGGTGAATTTCCAGGTCCATGAGGGTTGCCTTTCCCACCTGAGGCCTCCAGTCCAAATCAGCACTCTGACCAGGGACTTCTCCACCCAGCTGTAGGAGGCCGCTGAGATAGCCAAACCAGAAGTCTTTCCAGGCTTCAGGCAGATGGTGGAAGAGAGAGTCAACCTAGCTGATGCCTGTGTGACTCTGGAACAAAAGCAAAAGTTGAAACAAGTTTTCTTGGATTTCCAAGATCTCTTTGCGGTAGACTCATATGACTGTGGCCGCACCGACATCCACACAACAACAATTCCCACGGACCCTGGAATGACTCCAGTGTTTGTGAAGCAATATTGTTTGCCTCTCGCCTCCATGGAGTCCCTTACTGAAATAATTAAGAACCTTGAGTCCCGGGTAATAACACATCCAGTACACAGCACCTTCAATAATCCGGTGCTGGGAATATTGAAGCCAAACGGCCAGTGGAGACTCTGCGCCGACCTTAGGGAGCTCAACAAACGGGTCCATACTTCCCGATGGCCTCTGCCCTACATTGACCAAGGGCTGGCCCAGATTCAAGGGTCACAAGGATTCACTGCAATAGACCTGACCAATGGATACTGGACCGTGCCTGTCAGTAGGGAGGACCAATACAAACTGGCTTTTACCTTTGGGGGCCAGCAGTACACGTGGACCCGGACTCCCTTCGGATACCTCAACTCCGGCAATTAATTCAACATTTTCCTACATAAGGCCATGCCCGACCTGAGTGCGAGGGGTAACCTGGCTTATGTAGATGATGTCCTCATCAAAAGTTAATCTGTGGAGGAACACATAGCGGAGATCCATTATGTTCTGACACAGTTGAGGGCCGCCGGAGCAAAACTTTCCTTTCAGAAAGCACAGTGGTGTAGAACCCGTGTTAATTTCTTGGGGCATGAGATTACTCCTCAGGGTCTCTGTCCCCAAGAAAAGAAAGTGGAAGCACTCCAGAAACTGAAAGACCCGACCACTCTGCGGGAACTAAGGAGCCTCCTTGGACTGACTAATTACAGCAGAAAGTTCATTGAAGGCTACGCAGAGATCACTAGACCCCTGATTCATCTCTTGAAGGGGGGGGTCAAGTGGGAATGGGGTCCAGAACAATCTGAGGCGGTAAGACAACTCAAAAGAAGCCTCTCACAAGCGCCTTGTCTAGCTTAGCCTGTCAGAAAAAAGGAGTTCTTCCTGGAGACGGGGTTCTCTAATATGTGCTTGACGGCAGTATTATACCAAAAGCATGACAAGGTCAATAAAGTAATCTCCTATGCGAGCAAAACTTTATCCTCTGTGGAGGAAAAATTCAACGATTGTGAGAAGGCACTCCTGGCAATGGTGTGGGCATTGAAGAATTACCGCCCGTTTATCCAGGGGGAACACATCATAGTGGAGACTCCACACCAGCCTCTGCAATATCTCCAAAGTGACAGAATCCGGGCCGGAAATGTGAGTAATTCCCGAATTACTTCCTGGATTCTGTCAATGCAAGGCTTTCCTGCGGAGGTCAGATATGGCCAAAACAAGAAGAGTCCCCTCGCGCAAGGTCTGGCTGATTTGCATGATTGTGCCGGAGAAAGCTGTCTCGAGGACGAAAGTCTAAAAATCAAGGACAACATGGAGACATACCTTAATTCCCCACACAAAGTCTTTGAAGAAGACAAGTGTGAGGGAATGCCCACTGTCTATGTGGATGGATGCTCTTACCATGTTGACAATGACGGGGAGAAAGAACTGGTGGCTGGCGTAGGGAATGCATGGGTGAAGGAGTTCCCAGAACCCTCCGCTGGATACAAAATTGGTCCCCGAAGTAGTCAGGTGGCAGAATTGATGGCTGTGCATCAGGCCATCCTCACTGCTGTCCAGCATCAACTCCACGAACTGGTCACAATCACAGATTCGGATTATGTACGGAACGGGTTCGTGGAGCACCTGGTCAACTGGAAAACCAGAGGCATGTTATGCGCTAATAACAAACCCCTGAAACATGGGAAGTTAATCCAAAACATTGATGATCTGGTCACCTCGAATGGGATGACCATCTACTGGAAGAAGATCAAGGGTCATTCCAAAGTAGAGGGACCAGACAAAACTGGAAATGACTTAGCTGATCAGCTGGCCAAATCCGGGCCATCCAAGGGGATCTAATCGAAATAGAGTCCCTGTTGGGGGAAATCCAGGTCACCGCTATCACTAGGTCCCAGACAAGTGCTCACAATGATCTTTCAACTGCACAATGGAGTAAGGAGACCCAAGATGCTGATTTAATTACAGCTCAGAAGGGGGATCCAATTATTGGTAAGTTTTACCAACACCTTGAGGACCCTGAGAACTTTCCCCTGACGGATACCGATTACATTGGGAAAGAGGACCTAAGAGTGTTGATGAAATGTCCAAAAATGTTCCGAATCCAAGACGGTTTGTTGGTAAGGAAATCCCAAGCTGGCCATGATCAGTGGGTGGTTCCTACCTCATTCCGAAGCCTGATGTTAAGTCACGCCCATGATGCGGCCACCGCCGGTCATAGGGGGTTTCACACAACACTGGAAATCTTAAGAGAGGTTGCATACTGGCCACACATGGGGCAGGACCTCGACCAATACTTGAAGGGGTGTCTTGTGTGTGCACAATTTCAGCCATCATCCCTCACACACCGTGCGCCTCTCCAAAAGAGGGGGATGACACTGCCATGGTCAGATTTGCAAATCGACTTTGTAGGCCCTGTGATTCGCTCGTCTAGAGGAAACAAGTACATGTTGACCGTTACATGCTTGTTTACCAAGTGGGTGGAATGTCTCCCAGCCCCAAACTGCAAGGCAGAAACAGCAGCTGCCCTGATGATTAACCACATCTTTTCCCGTTTTGGTCTACCTCAAAGGATTGAGTCAGGCAGGGGTAGCCACTTCACCAGTGAAGTAATGACAAAGATGTGGGAGATACTGGGGGTCAAAAGAAAGCTACATATTGCTTACTGGCCAGCTTCTTCTGGAGCAGTGGAGAGATATAACCGAACCATTGTGAGCATCTTCATAAAGTTTGTGGCAGATTCTGGGCCAAGTTGGGATATCCGATTACCTCTGGTCCTAATGGCCATCAGATCTACCCCTTCATCTGCAACCAAAATGTCGACATTTGAGTTGATGACTGGACGCAAGATGGTGCTTCCCCAGCATTTACTCTACAGAACCCAAGAGCAAACGTTGATAAATGCCTCCACAACTCATGAGTATGTGAAGAATTTAAGGAAACACCTTCAGCATGCTTTTGCCTATGCTCAGCGGAATCTAGAAAGATCAGCCGAGAGTATAAAGACCCACTATGACCTGAAAACTTCCAGGAAGGAATATCAGGTGAGAGACCGGGTCTATTTATACAACTTCCAAAGAAACCAGGCAAGACAGCGCAAATGTTTGCCTACATGGAAGGGACCGTTTGAAATTATAGACAAGATCTCCCCTGTGGCCTACAAGATCCGCATCCCAAAAGGCGGTTTGGCAGAGGGGGAAGACAAGTGGGTACATATAAATCAGCTAAAGTGTTGCCATCCCAGGCACACTCTGCAGCAACTGGAGGAGTCCTCTGCAATACCAGAGGGGACCGCTCCAGATTAATTCAGTTCCAACCCTAAAATATCCCACATATAGTCTCTAAAATATTATACTCTTGTAAGCCACTGTCTTTGAATGATAACTTGTATCTCAAAAGTAAAATGTTAGGTATGTTAAAGTATAAAATGTATATGTCTGCCACACCATTAATAGTGGTGGAAAAATGTCTACGAATAGGTATTGCCGCTTTTCCTTTGTCGTCCTAGGAGAAAGAAAACCTGGAGACTGACCAAGGAGGACGACCGGGGACCGGGAGCCGAGACCCGAGGGGCCCAGGGTACCGCCCAATCCTCCCATCAGGACCAGCAAGGAGAACTGATTGATCGACTGGAGGGAGGAAAAGATGCTGAACTGTGCCACCTACAGGATTGGAAGAAGATAATGGGGACATACCAGCGCAAGGGCTCAAAACCTCCTTTGTACCCGACTTCCCCTCGACTTGAATCAAAGCGCAGTCGGGCGGGGGGATTTGTCATGGGTTTTGACCCATGTTGAATCAATAGACTGGGTAGATGTGGGGATGAGATGTCGCCGCCCATTATTCTATCCCAGAACAAACTAAATCAATAGACTGGGTGGATGTGGGGATGAGCTATCGCCACCCACATTCACGCCAGAATAGGAGAACTGCGCAGTTGGCACGAGACCACTCCAAAGATACAACCTTCTTGTGGGGAATTCATTTTCTTAATCCCAAAAATGGTTGCATTACCAGTACGCACCACTATCAGAAAGCCGGCGTTTTAAAACCACCAGACTTTTGTGTAAAACTGAACAAATGAAACAAAACCAGACCAAGGAAAGACTTGCTAAGAGGTGGATACAATGTAAAACTATATTCTGACATGACTTGAAGGAAGTAATTATTTAATGTATATGTAAAAATTGTCAGTTTGATTTGAATGTAGAAAACTGGGAACAAAAAGTGACATTTAGCTGAAACCTGGCTTAATGAAACTGAATTCTGCCTGACAACTACCCCCGACAGGAGTTGATACTGGATCAACAGCTGTGTTCCCAGGCCTGGCTGCCAGGCCTGGCTGCATCCTGAGGTCACATGGCCCTGTTGATTAGATTAGGGGTGGAGCAGCTGGGGACTACAGGGAGCTGAACAAAGGCCTGTCCTGGACTCAGGCAAATGTTATATTGGGGGGTCGTAAAGTGGCTTCCTCTTAGGGGAAACTGGGAGGGGCAGTGCCTCTGCTAGCAGCTGAGCTTGGGGGAAGTGGATAAACCAGTTATTTCACCCTGTGATGTGGGAAGCCACACCCCTTTTTGACCAGGGCATAATTTTAAAAAGATAGATAACTCAAAGTGCGGACTTGTCAGAATTATATAAGTAATTATCATTATTTTTGTGATTTTTCTGTGAACATTTTGAGATGCGTTAGGACCCTGTGGTGTATTCTGGGGGGTTGCTAGCGGAAAATAGGGTCTCACTCCAAATGTCTGCATGTTAAAAATCTGACACTTCATCAATTAATGTCCATACTCCTTGCGCACATGTGTGTAAATTTGGGTAAATGTCCGATATTGCAAAACCAGTTAAAAAGCGCAAAATGTTGTCATTTTTGAATGCAAGCCCCCAGGAAGATCAGAGGCGGACAAGCATGGACCATAAGGAATATATAATGTGCACATGTAATTTCAACAAATTGTATATCTGGGAAGGATGTATTTGAATCAAATATAGATTTGTGGGCAAACTGACCAGGGGAGGATCCTCTGACCCATAAAACCTACAGCATCACTCTGACTCACATTTCCTTCCCCCAATCATGGGAGAGGGGAGAATTCGGCCAATGACAAGTAGAGAGGGGCAGGCTTAGCTAGGCCCAGGCACACACCCATTTTCAAAACACATAAAAAGAGACTGCTGGGACAGGTAGAGACATTCAAATCCAGTTGCTGCGGAGCGTTTTGCCGGACCACACAACATCCAGAAGATACCAGTTCCAGACTGACTCCAGCTACATACTCCAGAACCTAGAACTTATACTTTAGAACCTAAATCAGAGGCCTAAAACCACAAGCTGAGTTCTCTGAAGCAGGCCTCAAATCATTGCAAGCTACTCACAGCCGGGCGAGCTGCTTGAATCCCTTGCCAAGAACTGTTGCCAGGACCAATGCAGAGATCCAGGAGCCGTGCAGAGACCGCTGTATCCGGACAGACCAGAGATCCAGAGTGACCCAGACCGCTGTGAGCAGAACCAGAGAGCTGACCCAGATCACTGTGAAGTGCCGAGACCAGAACCGGAGTCCAGTCCAAAACCTGACCAGATCTGTGGCAAGGCCTATTTCAAATTTATATTGTGAGTACCTAGCAGAACTGTGCAGAACCAATCTCTTAGTTAAAGTAATCTAATCCAAACTATTTTAACCTAAGTAGAACAGCCTCCTAGAAATCGTGTCATCTGTCATTTGTAAAGCTGCACAACTGTCACCTGTCAATTCTGAAGCTGCAAGCTGTCACCTGTCATTTTGAGTTTACTTTAAATCCGAAAAACTACCTTTATTTAATCGTCTGTATCTCTGGAACCGTTTGGAATAAGAACGCAATTTAACTTTCCTCTGAAAGCTTAGAATCTCAGCTTTCCAACGAACCTAGACCCGACTTGCTACTCCTTATACTTTTATACTTTTGCCATAATCACGATTCACGCACTCGCGAATTTTACCGCGATTTGCGATTTGGTTAAAAATCCAGCCACGTGTAACCATCAGCAGTCATTTCTTTCCTTGCTAAAAATTCGTTTGCCTCTTAATCACCATCTCTGAATCATTGCTAAAGTGAGCCTGAACTCATCCCAAGTATCTCTCACTCACCCTGAACCTCCTAAAGGGAATTAAAAGCATTTTCAGCATATTTCTCACTTCATTGCCACCACATTCAAAGCACTTGGGCCTGTGTTTTAAAACTCATACCGGTTTTCTCTAAGCTTGCTGGGGGGGAACTGAATTTCGTATTGTATTTGATTGCATTCCTGAGAACTGTGTGCTCCTCTTTCCATCTACTTCCATGTCTTACATTGCATAGGGGAGGGGGGTGAATTGCCAGAGAAAAAGTGATTATATTATCTTTTGCTAAAATCATCTCAAGTATTTCTGTACTGCATTTTATTCCTCATTGCTTTTCCCTTGAAATCATAAAAGTATTTTTGCTACTTGATCCATCCTATACTAACTCCTCATTGATTATAAAGAAGTGTGCTAGTGTCAGATTACCCATTGTTGATTAACATTATATTTATAAGGGCGATATCGATTATTAATTTATTATAAAAGCGTGGTATCTATATTTTGTCTTATTTCTCAAATAAACCTTTTAAACTTGCAAAACAGAACTACTTCTTGGCTCAGTGGGGTCAGGGGGATTCTAAGAGAGGGGTGTTATATAGGGGTAGTCACCCAGAACTCATGAACTGGACATAAAGATATATCAATAAGGGTTTCCATTCAGTATCCCAGACTAGGCATTGACTTAGCTGTAGTGTTGAATTGAATCTTCTTACAAATTACTGTGCGGAATTGAGCTTTCACAGGCGCAAAGTTTCTGTAATGAGGCCACAGGAAGACTAGTTAGAGGTGGGGGCAGGGTGGTATTTCGTTCCTCTGCTTTCAATGCGGCGGTAATGACTACCTCTTGGTTGACAAGACGGTGTCTGTTTACTTTTGATTAACTGAGTGGGAAGACCTCAATTTTTTCTTCAGATTGATGACTTATAGTGGACAGACAAAGGATGTGTCCTTTATTGTTTGTTTTCCTATTGATGCTTATATGAAGTCATGCTGCATCAAGTCACAAGGCACACCTTTCAAAAACAGTTCATCAATCATTTGCTCTGCTGTTTCTAACCCAAAGTGCTTGAATCCCAAGACAAGGTATGATTTCTACTTTATTTTCTAATGTAAATTTTTATTGTGCGCATCATTGCCTAGTTTTGTAAATGTGTCTATTATTCCACTGCTTTAGCTTGTTTACTCTCTGTTACAAGCGAACAATGCATGCGCGACAGAGCATAAATTAAGCATGTCTTGTTATAAAAAGACATTTATGTAAAGTTGGCTTAGTTTTAGAGAATGTCTGCCTCTCCATCTGTTTCAAAGAATAACATCCTTTCTGTAGAAGTCTTGGCAGCTACACCTCTATAATACCAGACTGGTCTTTTTGCATATTTTTTTTTACTTTGTTTGGTATATTCAAATATTTTCATGGTGCCTGTGCCTGTTTCTATATTTGAATATTTGGTAAGCGGCACCTATAAGCCTAAACTATTGTGCAGGAGTACTGCTAGGAAGTAGATTGGCTGTGAGGAGGGACACACAGCTTGTGGGTGTTGTTTGGTTATGTATCCACCCATTGACTGCTTATAGCCATTCACACCCACTTCCTGCCCCTGCCCGCCTAAAACACATCCTCCTGGGATCTCTTTGATTTAGCTGTATCAACTAATAACATCAAACTTTGTGCTGCAAGTGCCTGTCAATGTTGTTTCCAATCAGTCCCCGGAGAGTTAATGGTTTAATTGGAGCTATGAATGTGCTACTGGTGTAAGAAAATGTCTAACCAAAGTGTGCTTTCAGCCACTTGATTCATTGATTTATAAGCAGTATGTGTGTCCTTGCACTGAAGTCCTGTTTATAACAAGTACTGGCAAAGACAGCAGTTTTGCCTTGTGTATATTTATTAACTAGGCATTTGCCAATCACTGCGTATGACCAGGTGCTTGCACCAATTTACAACGGCTACCAATAAAGTCAGTTTAGTACCATTATAGCAGTACCTAGTAAATGCCTATACCCAGGGCTTTAAGTGGGGTAAGAATTTGAGGGGGGGCCCTCATTTGGTGGCGTGGCTTGCGGGATGGGTGTGACCTAAGAAAGTACACAAACCATAGTAAGGTACGCAAACAAATATATAAATGAATGTAAGCATTTATATATTTGTATGCATACCTTACTATGGTTTGTGTACTATGCAAGCCATCTTTTATAAACATAGAAATATGTGACTTATTTCTATGTTTATAAAAGATGGCCTGAAAAGTACACAAACCATAGTAAGATACGCACATTATATATTTGTTTGCATGCCTTACTATGGTTTGTGTACTTCAAGATGGCTTCAAAAGTACACATATCACAGTAAGGTACGCACACAAATATATAACATTTATATATTTGTGTGCATACCTTATGGTTTGCATACTTTTCAATCCATTTTTTTTTTATTCTGTGTTTATAAAAGATGGCTTGAAAAGTACACAATTCAATCCATCTTTTATAAAGCTTTGATGACGGACAAAGTCTGTGCAAAGTCTGTGGCATCTTTGTCCATCGGCAAAGCTTTATAAAAGATGGCTTGAATTGCTTACTTTTCACGCCATCTATTATAAACATAGAAATTAGCACAGTGTCCCCAGGTTTGCCGACGGTCAAAGACGTCTCTGTGACCTGCGGCGCGAGGGGTCACAAGAGGAAGTTACACTGACTGACAGAAGTGCCAGCCAGCCACAGCTGTGGCTGGCTGGCACTTCTGTCAGCTTGCCTGACTTGAAAATGGCGGGTGCATCTCCCGTCGCAGCTGCTGAGGGATAATGTGTCCCACCAATGTTGTGGTGGGAGCGGTGACCCCAGTAGGGCCTTACTAAGCCACACTTTTTGGAGACTGCCGGGGCCTGGCCCCAGTCCACTTAAAGCACTGCCTATCCCATGCCTACACAATATATGTGTGTGCATACCTTATGGTTTGCATACTTTTCAAGCCATCTTTTTGAAAAATGTCTATGTTTATAAAAGATGGCTTGAAAAGTGCACAATTCAATCCATCTTTTATAAAGCTTTGATGACGGACAAAGTCTGAGGCGTCTTTGTTCGTCAGCAAAGCTTTATAAAAGATGGCTTGAATTGCTTACTTTTCAAGCCACCTATTATAAACATAGAAATTAGCACAGGGTCCCCAAGTTCGCCGACAGTCAAAGACGCTGCAGTGACCTGGGGTGGAGGCAGGGAAACAAAAGGACTCCCTTTTGTGACCCAAGAGGAAGTTACATTGACTGACAGAAATGCCAGCCAGCCACAAGTTGGCTAGCACTTCTGTTAGCTTGCCTGACTCGAAAATGGCAGGCGCATCTCCCGTCGTGGCTACTGCGGGATAATGTGTCCCGCCGATGTTATGGTGGGACCGGGGGGGTGGGGCAGCAGGGCCCGGCTCAGCCACACTTTTTGGAGACTGCAGGGGCCTGGCCCCAGCCCACTTAAAGCACTGCCTATCCCATGCCTACACAAAAGCCCAAACTGTTGCTCTTGCCAATGCTTGCTTTTTTCCTCATCTGGAGCCTGGAGGCAGCCTAATATGAACAAAAGTGGAACTCGTCCCAAAAGTGGTTACTTGCATCTTTCCTTCACTTCTCTATGGCCGTCGGGCACCCTGCTGCGTTACTTGCCTGCCCGTCAGTTCTTCAGTTGCCTCTTTTAGCACCCCATGCCTGCTATTTTCTGAGAACAAACGTCCCCTAACGAGTGTGCAAAACGTGCCTGAATAGCTCCCTCGCTGAGCGAGGAGACAGGGCATAATAAATTCATTTGTTCTGCAGCTCACATAAGGAGTTTGATCCGGGTATTACACGCTCCTTCAAACAATTTGAAAAGAGACAAAGATGCACGAGACACCTGTCATAACCGGCACTTCCTCCCACAAAAACGTGGTGGCTGAAGCTGACAGCTACGCGGAGTTATACATTCAAGGAAGCGTGTCGCCTTGCCCCATCCGTTGCGGGACCAATGCGCCACTACACCGGTATATGGAAACTAGACAGCGCTCAGAGTTGTCTCGCTATCTTAATTTGGCATAATTATATAGTCTCTCTTTTCTTTCTACAATCGTTTCGACACTCAGTAGGGCCCAACTCAGTGCTTTTCAGGGAAAGTGCGCTCACATGAGAGAGAGCCTCATTGCTGCCGTTAGCCTTCTGCTCGGCGGGGTTTCTGCCTAAAGGATCAACAGTGGTGAGATCACCAGGGCGTTATTGAAACAGGATACTCGGTTGTTAATGTTAGTCACGTGAACACTACTGGCGGCTGCACATTTGGGAACCAAATAAAAAATGGCACTGTCCAGAATGGTTTGTCCGACTGTTCTTAGCTTGCCACATCTGTGAGGAAAGATATGCTTCGATATGATGGGATGTCCGTCATTCAAGCAACAGAAAGCTTTATTTGCAATGCGGTTAAAAATTGGCAAGGTCAAGTAACATTTATTCATGGGCTTGGAGGAACCTAGACGACACATTTTGTTGCATAAACAAGTCTTAAAAATGTCCATGTCTGGTTGTTCGAAAATAATGACTTTAAAAGATGCAAGTATCCGCTGGGGTTACATGCTTGCTATATGTTTTACACGGGGCAGTGGTTATAACTGTGGCTGTTTTTGTTTTGGCCTGCTGGTAGCTGGCAAAACTCGGATCTGCCAAAGGCGATTTCAAGAATGTTGTGCACTGTCAGCAGCCATTTGTGGTTTGACCACAGACTGAGCAGCCGTTGTGAACTTCACAGGCGCCCTGAACATTCCTTGATGTTGAAGACTGCGACGTGTCTTGGCTTACTAACAATTCTGACTTCTTGTGTGGTGGTGGTGAACACGGCAATACACCCCAGAAAGACATATTGCTTACTTAATCAATTCAGTTCATCCTGCCATTTTTTTAAAGCAATTGATCTATGCAGCAACATGGGCATATGCACAGCCTGCAAGCATGCATCAGTAATTATGACACACTGAGAGAGCAGCCAATGGAAGGGAGCCCTGCTTCCATGCAGTCTCATACATACAGCACGTTCACATAATGTGCGTTTTCTAAGCCAATAATTGTTATGTTATGTTACTTGTTATTTATAACGCTCACATCTGCCATGGGTATGGCCTTGTAAGGATGTGGCCTGTCTGGAATCTTCATGACGCATCCACTGGGGATTTTTGCAGACTCGAATAAGCTTCCACTACCAGTTGTGGACGTTTATTGAAAATTGTGTGTTTGAGGGTATAAGGAGTCTTCGAAGCGGCACTGCAGCAGTGTTTGCGGATGGGGGAAAATTGTGGTCTTTGTCAAACAGCAGGGAACAGGGTCGGACTGGGCCATAAAATTGTCTGGGTCACCAATGAAAAAATTCCCCACGGTTGCAAATGGCAATTATTTCCTTTGGTGACACTGTTTGAATAGTACCAAAGAGGGAGTTTTTGGATGAAATGTGAGGCAAATTGTGCATTTAGAAGAATATACTCAGAAACAATGGTCAAAACTATTAGCCGCATGGTGAAGTAACTCATCAAACTGGCCCACATTGGCCAAAAAAGTGGGCCACTTTGAGTACAAAAACTGACTCTCACCAGCATTTTGTGTTTTTGGTCTGGCCATTGGCCTACTGCCCTATAGGCCAGCCCGAGCCTGGCCGGGAGTACAGAAGATGCCTGTAGTCCCCTATGAGGCCCGGTTATGTTTTGGTGGCTTTGCATATCCTGTTGTATGTAAAAATGGTGGTGTTAAGATCTCAGGTACAACGATTTGCCCAATGCATGTTATTAATTGAATCTCTGCTTTTTCTGAGTGGGTGTTTGTGAACTTCACCGACTTTAAGTGTGTACAAGCCAGGTCTGGAGTGATGAAGAGAGCCCTATGGGAAACATGTCTCCCAGATTAATTGTGGTGTTTGTACAGTGTAAAGAGATTGAAGGCTTTAAAGCACCTTATCAAAAACCGGCACAAACATATTGCAATGGAATCTCATACTTCTCGGGAGGATAGCTCAGGGTCAACACGCTCGCCTTGGAAGCAAGAAGCAAGACGAGGCTTAGTAACAGAGGTTCGATTGCTGGGCCGTGCTTAGGAACCTCTGGGTATTAAGCGCATTATAAATAACCGATTACATTACTTAGATACATAGCAGGTGTAATCAGATAAGCTTTGCCATTACATTTAGTAGAGTGGCAGAGAAGCAGACAGTACCGGGGGAGGGGTAGGGAGAGCCTCCTTTTGGGGCTCACCACCTCCTAGTAGTCAATGGTATTAAGCGGTGCCACGTGAAGTTCAATTCTACCCCACCTGCACCATGCATTGGTTTATTCTGCCTCTTGCTATACCTACTGCGACAGCCACTATTCATTTTTGCACATGCAATGTTGTTTGTGTGCAAAATCATGTTCGGTGCAAGGGGAAAATGCGTACATTTACCAAAACAGTTTTGGCAGCACTACCGTACATGTAGAAGGACTTGCTACTTAGTATGTATTGCAACTCCGCACACTGTATGTCAAGCGTCTGTATGATATTCTATAGCAATTTTATCTTGCATGTGCCGCTCTGGTGGGCTTTGCTCTTTTGCTTTTGTTCCATTGAGTAACATGTTGGTTTAGTAGATGGGAATTTGGGGATATTGCATCATATCCTCCTGCTCTCCCAGATCTATGTTTGATTATGGCGGGATATTTCATCCCTAACCGGGCAGCCACACCCGATGCCATCATTCCAATGAATGCATACCCAATTAACCATTTGAATGCCCTCAGGAAATGTACACATATCCACACACCCTAACAAATGGTTTAGTTTTTCCTCAAGCACTATATAGCTGTCCTAATATAGACAGCTATACACCTGCACCCCTCCCCCACCCTGCTACCAGTGGCCACTGTGCAGACCTTTTTATGGAACTCTGCACTCCTAGTAGGATGGGTAGAGGGCATTCAACATCTTAACCCATGCAGCCAGGATTGATAGTGCATCAATGGCCCATCACAAACCAAAACAGCCTTGAGAGCTTAACCATTAGATTACAAGCTTGTCAAGGCTCTGCAGTGTACTTAGAGGGGCAGACAGTCTGGTCTAGTCATTCTCTTTCTCCATATAAACACTACAGAATGAGTTCAGTCTAGAGCTTGAGCGAACTGGGATGAACATTAAGGGCCCGATTCATGGATTGTTTTGCGCGGTACAAAGTGACTTTGCACTGCCGACACAAACCCTGATTCATGGAACTGTGCAAAATGTTTTTTTTTTTTGCAGTTCAACGTCTGTGCAAAGTTATATTGTACTGCAAAAATTACTATGCACTGACTTTGCACAGCAAAACTACACCTTGCACAGTTCCATGAATCAGGATTTGTGTCGGCAGCGCAAAGTCACTTTAAGCCGTGCAAACAATGCCAGGAATCGGGCCCTATTTGCCATTGCCTTTCCGAAGCCATGCTACATATGAGTGGATTTTCCAGACACTTCCCTTTAATGGACTTAAACTTTTCCTGGCTCTAGTGATCGGAGATTAGTGGCCATCCCAAAAAATACAAGTTTTAGTTGATATTCGTGTAGCAGCCCATATGTGTGATTTTAGACACTTTTATTAGTGATCAGGACAGTTCTACCCAGCACTTCTGTTTAGACTTTCCTTACAAGCTGCCAGTACCAAGCCAGCGTTCTTCACTTGTGTTCAAAATTTGCCATGCAAGCGTCACATTTGCCACATCTTCCTGGATGGCCAAAGAAATGCTTCTTTAATCGTGCTAGCGTGAAACAAAATCTAATTATGATAAAGCAAGGACATGTTTAAACAAAATAACCTTCAGGTTGTCATTTTCTATAACACATTGTAATAAGCAAAATGCTACTAACCACATGTTCTGCATCTCCAGATTTCCATTTGGGAAGCACTGCTCCAAGAGCTTTTGATCCCATTTTGATGTTACTTGCTCATATAGTGATTTCCTATTTAGTAGTTGCATCATTTCATCAGGAATGGGATCTCTGGCACCGTCTATTACCACTTGAAATTATCCAGCAAGTTATAGGTACAAAGAGTAATTCAGTTTACTAGTATACGTTTATATAACTTCTCCAACGATCAAAGGTAGCAGTTGTCTTGAAAAAAAGTACCACGGCCTTGGCACCAGAAGTTCGAATTGTGACACTCCTTTTATCATTGCATGCTCCTGGAGCGTCTAGTGAAAATCAGACTGGCAAATCCTAATCTAGCTCCAAGTCCTCAAGTAGTCATTTAAGATTGGCCCAGTCCATCATTGATTAGCTTTATCGTTGTTGATAGCCTGGCAGTCATAATGGACAGCTCAGCTGTTTTCCCGAAGAACTTCATGACATCACTTCCCACTCTTTTCTACAGGTACTATATTATTTTATGACAACATCAGTGATTGAATATGTGCATTCCCTTTTTGTATTTATAGCTGTTTGTTTTCCAAATCTGTTCATATCACTCTTCTCTGATCTCTTTCAGGGCTTCTGGGGAAAGTTCTGCTCCTTCTGGGTTGTGCTCCAGCGGTTAGAAAACATCTGTTTTCTACTAAGCATGTCTCTTTCTAAGCATCCGTTGTCCTTTTGCATGGGCATTTTGAACTCATAAGAGCGTAGAATCAATATATGTTTTTCCCGATGGGAACTGCCAAAAGGAATCCTTTTTTAAATAAAATGATTTCCTTTTAAGGCTAGAGGGTATGTTCCCCTTGGGTGGGTGAGGTGATCAAGGGTCGAAAGCCCGCATGCTAACAGGAACTCCATTTACCCTTCACAAGTGGGAACTTTTTTATACATTAGATAGAAAATACAGTATATGGGATCCCATTCACTGTTAAACAATGCCCCTGCCAAATGTTTTTAGAGGGCTGATCTTAACAATAGTATTGTCTCCCTTTAAGACTTCCCAACCTCACTTTCAGTTGATGGAGGTTGGCATTATTAAGGGGATCCTTTCTAAGGGTGGATTCTAAAAGGGCATGTGTCTGTCTTTGCCCTCTTTATTCTATTCAAGTTCTTGTCAAAACATGAATTCTCAGAATGTAATTACACCCACCCCTTTCCTGATGTTGTAACCATAGATGAATTAAAAAGATTGGATTTCAATGCCTCGTTATTTATTTATTTATTAAAATGTTTACATCACGCCGGTCACTCATAGGCCTCAGGGCACACAAAGGCACTTATTTGAGGCCAACCAAATGCAGGGTTCGAAATTGAGGAGACCTGGGAGCTTTTTGGCTCCTGGCTCCTGCATCTAGCATAGTAGAGCCTGGGTAGCTTGAAACCAACTACCAGTAGCTACTTTTGGCTCCTAGGGCCATCTGGTGCCTTCCAAACATGTAAATGTGACTTACATAAACTTTGTGTATTTGAGAATGTTAATAAAGAAGAATTAGAACACATCTAATACACATTTAAACACAATGATTCATACAAAATGGAAAAACAATGAAAGGAGCATCTCTGGTAGCTCTTGGTTCCCCTGTGGTCGCTGCTGCCTATAGGCTGATGCCCAACACCCAGGAGCTAGTTTTAGTTCCTGCTCATAAAATCTCAATTCCGAAACCTGAAATGCTATCCAAAAGGCTTCAGTGAAGCCTCAGCTGTAGGTCCCACCCCTAAGTATCATCAGTCCGAAAGCTAGCGAGTCAAACAGATATGTGCAGTAGCACCTGGAGAGTTCTTATGTGCAGAATGGAATTACCATAATAATTAATCTTGGACCCAAATAACCGGACAGACTCAAAGAATATGGCAAAATACTACTTTATTATCAGTCCAAACAAAGCAGGAAGACCTGATGAACAAACAGATTGCAGCTCACACACTCTAGGTTGCATTTAAGGTATACAAAGACTTTATATTCCAATGTGCATCAGATATGACATCATCCTTCCTATTTGACAAATAATACAAACTATTGGGTGAAGTGATCTGATAAAGAAATATATCTACTTATAGTTTCTATAAGTGGTAATATCACAATTGGCTGCCTCACATCTATTATGCATGCCTTGAACATCCCTCTAACCACAGATTATAGCAGCATAACAGCAGTAGATTGGCTTCTGCAAAAATGTATGCTCGCCATTGTATAGGCCCTCTAATTGGTTGTTACTCTAACCCAATCTTGGACACTTGGCTCCTTAGCAGCACGTAAGCAAAACGAAACCCAGGTGCAGAGGTCAATGTCAGACTACTGCCCACTTGCACAATTAGTGTGCCATCTCTCGTCAGCCAAAGTTCCTCCTTTGTATTTGACCTTTCATGATGTTCTCTTCTCCGGAACATTATGAATAGGCCTTGTTTTGTGGTCTTACACCTTGTGTGAGGAGACCATACTTTTGTCCATATTGTCTTCTTATTTAGTGCTATTTGATTCAATCATACTGGGTGTCATTGTACTCTTCAGCCTCTAGAGACTTGGTTGCTCCATTTCACATATGGTTTTCTGCATCTTTAATTGTCAATACTTGGCATCCACAAATGTTCCCTCATTTACTTAATGTAAGAGAAATATGTCCTGCATGTATTGCTTATCCTCATTTACTCCCCTTGCACCCCTCAATAACTTCTTGCTTTGGCATCCTTAATTTCTAGCTGACAACTATTCTGTGTTTGTGCATCAATCCTTTCTCCAGCATCTGTCAGCTCTGCAGCTCTGGTCTCTTTCCTTAGAGCCTTTTGCTTACTTTTATTTAAAGCCAACATCCATCTTTTCAACATGGCCAATTTACCTGTGTTAAGTTTTCTACTGCAGCAAGCTCCTATGTTACTCGCCTACCTTGCATTTCTGCGTATATACATTCACTGCTCATCTGGTCAGTTATCTTCTTTGTATATATGGTTTCTTCTCACTCGTATATATGTTTACTTTGTTTCTTCAGTTACAGCTTCTTGCTTTAGGTATTTTCATATCGTTTTAGTGCACCATAGTCTCTTCTTGTTATGACATCACTTTGCTCTTGTCAGGTGTTCTTTACAGCTCGTCAATATTCAGCGGTACCTGCAAATCCCCTGCTACCACTTCAGTTAGTGGGTACATTCGGTAGGGTTGTCTGATTTCATATCGTCTTCTCATACACTCAATGTGGTATTGGAATGATATCTGGTGTCATGCACAGTGCCTTTGGGTTCTTCATCCAGTATGATGGAGGTGAAGGGGCGGGTTCTTACAATGTTGTATACGTCTTCTTCTCTACATTCCCCCCTCTGGTCGAGTCCTCGACCACCTCCTCCTCAATTTTCTTCATTTTTCTACAGAATGACTTCTTCGGGATCCATATCTTAGTCACCACCCTTCGGTCACCTGCCTTCTTGATGTGTACATCCACACTCCAGGTCAAATGGCAGCACTCGCCAGTTGGTTAACAGAACACCCAACACCCTAGATAGTTCTTATGATCCTTAGTGTACTAGAGCTTCGTTCCTGGAGGTGCCAGGGGACTTTCTTTAAGGTGCTCACATGTGGTGTTTTTTTGGTCTGTGTATATTCATCAGCCACAGCATTTACATCTTTCATTATCTTCATCCCAATTGCTTTCTTTGCTATCTTCTTACAATGTCCTATACATATTCTTATACGACAGAATTCCAGCAACACTACCACTAGTGTTGCTCCCAGCAGATTGAAGGCATTTGCCAACTGTGTTGGAATACATTTAAACAGGGACAAAAACCAATCTTAATCCTTGGTCTTGTCTACTTTATCCACCATCTTTGTATGCAGGGTTGACAGCATAGTTATTGCCTGTGTCAGGGTTCCAATTTCTTCATCGTGTAAAGGTTTGAATGTACAGCAAGAAGGCCAAATCTTGGCACACACGCCTCCTTCCATTGCTGTAATTAAGTCTAGGACATACCTGTTCTGAAAGGTCATAAGCCTGATTGCCCTCAATTCTTTTTTGATCGCATTGAATCCTTTTATTGTCGAGTTGATCATTTGTAACAGCTCCCACCTAGTGATCTGTAACCACTTGGCATTTACCACAGTCTGAATTCTTGGCATGAATATAGCTGTAAATATCACTGTAATTCTACTGAACAATTTATGTTCTTCTGGGATGTCATGATAAGCTTCTATCGATTTTGTAAAAAAATAATTCTCTCTAAAAACCAGGCTGTTCTGCTGACCTTAATCACATGCTCTAACTTCCTTGGTCCCTGTCTGGCTCCATTTATTTGTTTGATTGTGTGTTTGTCATGTTTTAAGTGCCCCTACCAGCCAGGCTCATTGTTTCACACTATAGAAATAAATGAAATGAATAAAGAAATAAAGACAACACATAAGGCAAAATGTAGTTGTAAGATGTAATGGCATAGTATTTAAATGCCACATTATTTGCTTTGGAGTAGCTGTCTTCTTGTTAACAGTGTGTTTTTAATATAATGGAATATTCCCATTTTTCAATTTTAATATTTTCACCTTTCAATTATTTTTAAAATCTTCAATATTGTTATAACAGGAACTGAATGATAATGGCTATAATAACTCTGTGAATAATAGGGCTGTTTTTAGGATTTCTAAAAAATACAACAACATCTATATTCCTTTGTACTAGAGCTGGATATCTTCACAGAATGTATATGAAAACAGCATGCAGAAATGCATGCAACATTTCGGGAGGCATAAAGTGTACTATGCATTTCAGTCTCTTACTCTATTTTTAGTTCAATTGATAAAGTCTCTGGAACTTCAGCAAGTCCCTTCACTTCCTATTAGACTTAGTGAGTGTCAATGTGTTCCAGACTTTTTTTTAATCCATTAATTCTTTATCCTTGCCCTTAGTGGCCAATCTGGTCTGCATGCACAGAACTGTTTCTCTTGCTTCACTGTCATTGGGTGCCAGAGGGGTTGGGGATGAGGCCTCTCCTTTGTAGAGCTTCACGTCAGCCAGGTTCTTCTGCCTAGGATCTTAACAGCAGTGAGGGTGACCACCTCTACAAGATATGGTCCTTGGAAACGGGGCTTGTTCCAGGTTCTAACGAAGCTGTTCACGAGCACCTGGTCCCCTGGATACAAACTTGGCTGTTTGAGTGTCTCAATAAAATCAGTTGGTTGACTGTCTTCCTCAAGCTTCTTCGACCCTTCCCTCTGATTGTTGATCTGTTGGGAAAAAAAGAAACACTCACTGTCATAATTGTTAAATAATCATGCATCTCATCATCTAATTTCATCACTACACTGTGGGCATCCGTTTTTACTCTAGTGGGAGGAGCAATGGGTACTCTCATACAACGTCCAGTCACCAACTCATGAGGAGTTAGGTGGTGATCTGAACCAGGCTGATTTCTCAGGGCAAACAAAACAAGTGGTAGGCAATGTAGCCATCTCTTCTTCAAAGTCATCTGTAGCTTTGCAATCCTTTCTTTTAGAAGACAGTTTAATCTCTCACAGATGATATTGGCCTGTGGGTGATATGCAGACAGAAACCTGTGTTTTATGCCTAATAGAAGAACTATAATTTTGAACAAATCATTTAAAAAATGTGCACCATTATCAGACCACAGAACTTTGCACACACCCCATCTAGGAACAACCTTGTGCATGAGGAACTTGGCAGTGCATATGGCATCGGGGTGCGTGCATGGACCTGCCTCGATCCATTTGGAAAAGTGACATACTAGTACGAGCATGTACCTGTAACTGTTACATACTTGTAACATATCCACATAATCTATATGTAGATGCTTAAATGAACCATTGGGTCTGGGGATTGTTTCTCTCACTGTTTGCAAGTTGTGCCCTCCTGTACATTTCTGGCACACAATGGAATTTACAATTAAATGTGCCACATGTTCTAATAAATTTGGTGTGAACCAGTCTTTTACCATTTTTGCAGCAACACTATCTCTGGTGGTGTGCACAGGATAGTGAAGCTTTCCCAGTGCCACGTTCAATAATGCTAGAGGATTACTGTCTTTCCAGGGCTGTCCTGTCTCCATAAAGCCTCAGTGGGGGATAAAGAAAACAAGGCCTAATCACCATACACTAGTGATATGACAGACATGAGTTTCGATTTCCAAGTACTAGGGTTTATTGCAAAGCAAATATATTCTCAGTCAGCCGACTGGGTCTAACATCTCACAACGTGTGTCACCCAGACCTCGTGAGACGCAAGGGAGTGAACATTTTACAACAGTCTCATATATAGAAAAAAACAAACATACAATCTCTTTGTGACACATCAAAACTGCCCATAATGTATCTTCTTGAGCTAGGATTTGGTGAATGACAATTATGACAAATATGACACATTTATTACCCAATCTATATTACTCGTTTTAGTAACAGTAGCAATTTGCAGTAAGCAGACATAGTTCTTTGTTATGAAGAACACAAGGCACCTGTTCAGCGAGGATACTGTGTTCGTAGGAGAGACACATTCCAAAGCGTGTTATCTACTGGTTTCTATTTGTGAACTAAGGGTCAGCCTGATCTAAGGAGAGCCCCGAAGGGGGGCCGCTAGGAAAGTATAATTCATGCTTTAATGGCCTGTTTCTATAGCTTCAGCGAGACAGGCCGGCTCCTGGGCCGCAGATGAAATGCCTCCCTGCTCGCCTTCAAGGACTTGTGAGGGAGGAAAACAATGTATTTCTGTACTGTTTGGCATTTCTGTCTGTGCCGGTCTCTCAACATGTAAAACTGTAGCCTTGCTCCATGCATGAGCTTGAGCTTCTGAAATAAAATACATTTTGCAAAGCGTTGAACAGAAAGGAAGAGGAAGCAAATGGTGGATGTTACAGTACAAAATGGACACCCTCTGGTTATGCTGACGATCTCCCTATTGGTGATGTAGGGCATATGATGCAATTGGTGCTTGGCCAACATAATATACCTTCTATGCTCTAGTAGGATAGTTTCTAGACTCACAAACCCTCCTTTTGGCCGTAAGCCAAGAGCATCATCCGTACATCGCATCTTCGTCTGACCACGTGTCTAGCTCTGAGCTATGCATGCTACTGTAATGGTCATCATCAATATTAATTGACATGAACTCTTTCATTGTTTCTATTTCGTAGTTTTTATTCGTATCCAATTTGGGAGTTCTTGTTTCTGTTAGCATGTGTACACATTAATTTGTTATTTCGGAGCATATGATTGGCAGGCAGTGTATGCAACAACCACATGTCATGAGGATTCCAAGTAATGTTACTAGAATTGCAATTAGTTTCCATCCCCATGAGCGCAGTAACTCCCAAAACCAGGAACTTATATTTAGCTCCCAACCGCCTGTCAGAGTATGAATGTCAGAACTTAGAATGTGCAATTTCTTGATTGCCTCAAAAATCGTAGGGGAGGAATCACTTACAAATACACAACACGCTGACCCCACAAATTTGCAAACACCTCCAGGGTCGGCCAAAATTATATCAAGAGCCATTCTATTTTGAAGTGTCATTAATCTAACTGCCTTTTCTTCTATGGTCATATTATACAATATGTCGGTCGTTCCATTTATCGTTTTTTGTAATATCCTGGACAATTTTGTATATTCCAGGAGTTTATGGCTTGTCCCCAAAATGGGGTAAATGATTTTGCTATGTCCTCTGCAATTATCCTGTGTCATCCCACTGGGGCCTAGATCTAGATAATTTCGATATGTCTGAAGTTTTGGAAAGGGATACACCAGGCAAAAGGATTCCTAAGTAACAGGTCCGTCCCCAATTTCTAGGCAACCAGGGATAAGCTTTTTCTCCACATATAAAATAGACGGGATCGCCTACATATATTGGTTCTTCTTCTCTCTCAAGTACTGCAATATTCATACATCTAGTGAATATCCCTACTGAATAAGAACCTTTCTTTCGTAAGCAAAATGGGACAGTGCGTGGGTTGCAATAAATAGTATAGGAGGATGGCACAACGTCCTTGTTTCCTACTGGATGCATGTGAAAAGTGATTACAGATGATTTATAAGGCACATAAAGTCTATCTACTGGTCTTATCACAGGTTTTATTACTCTTGCTCTGTTAAATATGGAACAACCTACAGGTTCCATTACTACCCTTTCAAACTCATCTATGTTTGTTCCATCTAATTGACCCGTGTCACTCTCATTCCACTTCCCATAAAATAGTGCACTTAGCAATGCATAACATGCCGTAATAATGGGTAATGGCTGTACATACCAACCTATTCCTTTCCCGCCATGCTGGGGTAAATGGGAGCATACCCAGCAATTGGTTCTATTCAGGATAGAGTGAGTCATATTCATGATCAAGAGCAATGTGTTATTGTTGTATCCTCTCCTGTGTCTTTCTCCTAGAGGCGGGAGAGTATATGAGAGTACATGGACTGGACTGTCTGTGGCAGGTGCATTTGTAGCAGGCAACAGAGAACTTAATGGATGCACGCTTTCCAGATACCATAATACTGGGATCAGTGTACTCAGAATGCAAAGTAGTTTTAGCATGGGTGGAGTTTTTGGAAGGCGGGACTCCCTCACTCCTGCGCCCTTCTTATTTGGTTGTTTACTATGTCAGACCTGCAGCCTGAGTCCTGGTTTGTCAAGGGACCAACTCCGGGGTTCCTGATTATTTAGAAGATTTGTGGGGTTTGACAAACTGTGGACCTGTAAGGCGCTGGTAGGATTAGATGGTCCGGTGGTTGCTGTTAGGCAGCTTACTCAGGTAATGGATGAGTCAAGTTTTTTTGTCAAACATGAGGTTCTTTTATTCCTTAGTTAGTCAGCACCAATGAGAAACATCATTGGAGGCATAGGTGACAGTTTTGACATGTTGATACGTTACACAGCCGACGCGCGTTTCAACCTAAGTCTTTTTCAAGGCCAATTGAGTTATGGCCTTGTTCGTCCATGAACGTCGGCCGAACGACTTTCAGCACCTTAACTGCCAAAACCGGCTGCAGAACGGCTATCCAGCCTCCTGGCACCCACACATGGGAGGACCAGCGCACTGCACCTTGAAGCTCACGCCATAACTCAATTGGCCTTGAAAAAGACTTAGGTTGAAATTGGTGCTGACTAACTAAGGAATAAAACAACCTCATGTTTGACAAAAAAACTTGACTCATCCATTACCTGAGTAAGCTGCCTAACAGCAACCACGAGACCATCTAATCCTACCAGGGCTTTACAGGTCCACAGCTTGTCAAACCCCACAAATCTAGTGTTAAAATCATCAGCATGAATTTCCTACAGCAAATTATTCTAGATATTTTTATAGTCTCTACATCTATCACATCATCAGCGTTGGTGCAGGCTGGAATGGAAGTGAGTATATGCATTGTCTGTGATTCCTCTCTTGGCAGCGTCCGTCGCGAATAATTTCTTCACAGCAGCACTCGTTCAATCAGTAAAGCGTTCAAAGAAGTCAGAAAAGCGTCAAAGCCAGTTCTCATTAGCCTGAATTGATAATTGTGTGGCAAGCTTATTGTGACTCTGCACAGTGCTCCAAAAACTTTAGAGCAGGCATCAATTGTGCTTGTATCATATGCGCCCCTCTTGTTCGCACGGGGTGATCAACATACGTCATTCACTTTTTCAAAGATAGCACCGGGAAGCCGGGTTTCAGAGCTTTTGATTCGATTCAGATTGATACAGCTCCCACGCTACACTTCCCTATGCCTCCAATTCCCAATTCATCCGTGTCAGGAATAGAGGCAAAACAAGACATGTAGATCAGATCACTTCCGATTTTTGAGAACGTAGGTTGTACCTTATTGCTCCAGGTACTGTGTGATCCATGAATAATGCAGATTAATTTCCAGATGCAGGCTCAGTGCAAGCCTGTGATGCAATAAGTGATGGAGCAGGCTTAATGTCAGCCCGCGATGATGCAGGTTCAGCTGGGCAAGGTTGGGCCACCTTTAGCCTTTTCTCCTTTGTGGCAATCTTTTCAGGCTCTTTCTCAGGCTTAGGCAGTACTTGTGGCAGAAAACTGGCGATGGTGTCTTTTGAGTTGAGGGCGGCTGTTTCTTTCTTGTCGTCTGGATCAGGCAGCTCTTTCAATGGGAATGGACTTCTTTTCGTGTGGGTGGCATGGATCCATGCCTTTTGACCATCCACCCGGACTGCAGTCTGCGTGGCCAGGAGGATCTGGTAGGGGTCCTTCCAGCACAGTGCAAGCAGAGATTTTCTTTCAAAGTTCTTTACCAGATTCCACTCTCCTGGCTGCAGACAATGCCCCGGGCCTGTGTACCTGACAGGAAGAGCCTCCTGCACCTGCTGATGAATCAATTGCAGTTTTTGAGTTAACACGTTACAGTAAGTGCTGAGCAAAGGGTATTTAATTTCGCTCAAACGCCTAGGCTGTGGGGCGCTCCAAACATTTGCAGGTCTCCCCATCACGATTTTGTACGGGGAGAGCCCAGTCCTTGCCTGCACAGACGTGAGCATGCACAACAAAGCTAATGGCAGCGCATCAGGCCACTTCAACTAACTGCCTGAACATATTATACTAATCTCATTCTTCAGGATGCCGTTTTGGCGCTCAACAAGACCGGCACTCATTGGATGCCTGGCCAAATGGAATCGCTTATCAATCTTGAGGCCTGCACTAATTTGTAATATCACGGCAGCAACAAAATGCGGGCTGTTATCTGACCATATGACTCATGGCAGGCCGAATCTGGAAAAGTACTCCCTCATCATCACTTTTGCTGTGCTTATTGCTGTGCAATCCTTAAGAGTTTATGCTTCCACCTATTTGCTGAATGCACAGACTACTACAAGGACGTACTTTAGGTTCTGACCTCTTTCCATTTCTATGAAGTCAAAATGTACCACTTCAAATGACATGGAGGGGGGGCAAAACTACCTACTGGGGTAGTTGTTCCATTTCCAATGTTGTGTTGCAGACACATCATACAATTCTGAACCAGTCTTTTAGCAGTTTTTCTAATGTGCGGATTCTGCCATACTTTGTTTAAATGCTGAATCATTTTTTCAGTACATATGTGTGTGGGACTGTGGGCCATAATGACCATCGCGGTTACATAGGAGTTGGGCAGCATCCACCTTTTACTTTCTTTGTCTACCCAGCAAATCTCTACGTCTAATTCTGCTGAACCCTCAGCCCAAGCTTTTATTTCATCTGCAGTTGCTTCTGCTTGCATTTCCTTAGCTGTGGCAATCCCATTTTCTATAATACAGCGTACTTCTTTGGATCTCTCAATGAACATTTTCGTGTGTGGATCAGTGGCAGTTTGTTTCGCAATCTTGTCTGCAAATGCGTTCCCTTTTCCAATGTTACACATTACTTTCTTATGTGCTTGGCATTTCATTATTGCTAATCGCTTAGGACGTGCCAGTGCAGACAACAACCTTGCTATCAAAGGACCATGTTGAATCTTGGTTCCATGAGATGTTAGAAAACTCTTCTCAGCCCAGAGTCAACCAAAATTGTGTAACACCCCAAATGCGTACTGACTGTCAGTACATATGTTTACATTCAAGTTTTCAGAGATTTCACATGCTCTGGTCAACGCTATTATTTCTGCAACCTGTGCTGAATTATATGGGATCTTTTTGCTCTCCACAATACTCTTTAGTGTCATGATGGCATATGCAGCAGTTGATGTGCCATTGGGCAATTTGAAACAGGAACCGTCATAAAACAGTTCTCCGTCTGGCTCTTTTTGCAGGGTGTCTCTTAGGTCAATTCTTCCTTTCATTTCCTGTTCAGTAACCATTACATAATCATGAGGTGGTGGTTCCTTTTCACCTGTTCTTTCATTGGGAGGGGGCATTAACTCTGCAGGATTCAATGCACAACATCTCAGAATTTGAATTTGCGATGCAAATAATATAATTTCATATCTCGTCAGTCTAGCTGATGTAAGATGTTGCGTCTGCGTTCTATTTAAAAGAACGTCTACTGTGTGAGGCACCATTAAGGTAAAGGCATGACCCAAAACCATTCCCTCGGTTTGTTTTACTGACGCAGCAACCGCAGCAACAGCTCGCGAACAGCGAGGCAAAGCGTATGCAACAGGATCCAGCACGGAAGAAAAATAACCACATGGTCTATTTCTCACTCCTTGTTCCTGAGTCAAAACAGCCAAACCACAACCATTGCTCTCATGCACAAATAACTTGAAATCCTTTTCATAATTTGGTGTTCCAAAAACTGGAGCTGAGCACAATGCATTTTTGAGCTGATCAAATGCATCCTGACATTCAACACTCCATTGCAAAGGCAAATCAACATCCTTCTTTGTCAATGTCACCATCGGTTTCACAAGCATGGCAAAGTTAGCAATCCACTGCCTACAATATGAAGTCATGCCTATTATGGCTCTGACTTCCTTCTGTGTCTTTGGAATAGGCATACCAGAGATGATTTCTATTCTTTCTGGTGTCAGTCTCCTTCCTTCTTTCGAAAGTAGGTAGCCCAAATAGGCCACCTCCTTTCGACAATACTGGGATATTTTCAATGATGCTTTATGTCCATGTGCTGCCAGATGTGTCAATAATTTAGCTGTACTCTCTCGACAAATGTCTTCTGTGTCAGCAGCAATCAATAGATCATCAATGTACTGCAATAGTTCACAACCCGTCGGTAACTCTAGCATGTCTAGTTGTTCTTTTAATGCTCTGCTATAAATGCTTGGGCTTTCAGTGTAACCTTGTGGAATTCATGTCAATGTGAAAGAATGTCCTCCTAATGTAAAAGCAAATATATATCTGCTATCTGGATGTACTGGGATGCTAAAAAATTCATTCTTTTGATCTATAACACAAAAATACGATGCAGATGCTGGTATTAAAATGGTAGTGACATCTGGAACCAATGGAAACTGGGGATCAACTACTTTATTCAATCCGCGCAAGTCTATTATGAAACGATAGGATATCTCATTACCTCCTTTCTTGTAAACTGGAAGAATTGGACTATTGCAAGTACTACCAGTAATTTCTTCAATTATGTTCTGTTTAATTAAATCAGAAACAATGCATTTTAACACTCTCTCACCTTCCACCGATATTTTATAATGTGGAATACGTGGCAATGTAACTCCCTCCTTTAGAATGATTTTCACTGGCTCTATTTTCAAACAACCAACATCATTGTCATTCATCGCCCATATACAAGTTGGCACACTACTTAATTTGGTTGGTAATGGCTTAGACAAAAATTGTGACACTGGCATTTTTTGTGGTGCTATTGTTAAATACACTCCATCATGGGAACAATGAATAACTGCACTCAATTTTTTCAACAAATTTAAACCCAATAGATTTTCACCACAATTTTGTGTCAACAGAAAAGGGCAAGACTTGTTGAACGGGCCTAATGTTATAGGTACTGACTGTGACACTGGAATGATTACTGGCGTACCTGCAAACCCTACTGAAACATTATTTTGCCCTGACAGTGGTATTTCTGGAACCAAGTAATGATCTATTGAGCACTTCTGTGCACCTGTGTCCACTAGAAAAGTGTGTTCTACATTCCCAACTTTCATTTCTATGTAGGGTCCTTTCTGGTCTATGGGAATAGACCCTGGTTCCAACCCCTGTCTTGGGCTGTCCTAGTTGAACAATACATCATCAGATGTAAAGTCACCAGAGTAGTATGAATTTGACTGAGTATCAAAAACGTTTCCTTCCCCTGCACTATTCTGTTGATATTGATTTTGGTTCTGATTGTTCTTCCCCTGGTTATTCTGATTCTGATTCTGCGGCATCCTTGAGTTTCTATTTTGTCCTTGCGTTCCCGGGTGACCTCTATTCAGCCTTCTCGGGGCATTTCCATTTCTATTCTGTAAATATGGGCACTGCGCTCACCAATGACCTTCTTCTCTACAATATGCGCATTGGTTCAGTCCAATTGGACCTCTGTGCGTGTTGGAAAAATTCCCTCTAGCTGGTGGATGTCCTCCGCCTCTGTTATTATTCGCTACCTGCTGCATTAATACTCTCATTTTTAGATTAACTCTATCCCTTGTTTCTTTCTCCTTCTCTGTATTTACTCTATTCTCATAGTATTGTGCCATGTGTAATACTTCACTCTGTGATTTTGCTTGCCACGCACTTTCAGATGCCATTATTAAATTTTGAATTTTCGGTAACCGTCGTCTCACATATTTGTCAACAAATAATCTCTTCCCGGGTTCAGTGCTCAAATCTTGTCCACTAAATCTGCAAATACTTCTTCAAATCTATTAAAATTGTCAGAAGCCAATTCATCTTTACCTTGCACGCATGCCGTTAATTTATCCCAGACAATTCTTCTTTCAAGAACCAGTATTTTTAACTTCTGAACTATGCGCGCTGCTAATGCTAATAAAACCGGTGATGGCTTTTCGCCAGCTTTTCTATCTGTATCCTCTTTAATCAAATGTTCCCATGTCCCACCCAAAACGTCTACATCATCTACATTTCTAATTTGTTTCCATATATCTATTGGGAGAATTACAGGAAATAATAGGTCAATATCACTCATTGTGAAAATGGACGATTTTAAATAGGACTCAATCTCTTTATAGAATCCCACCAAATTCTTTCTTAAATCAGGGATTGTCTGTTTTAAATTATTCAACTCTTGTCTGGAAAAGGGGACATGTACGAACTGTGCTGTATAATGGGCTTCTATAACCTGTGGTGGATTTCCATCTGAGGCAGCATTCTCTACTTTTGGCACAAAGGTGGGAGGTACTTCTCTCATGGGCAATATCGAACTGGGAATTTCTTCAGTGGTTCGCTCATTAAGCACTATAGCTAGATCGAGGGAGAGGGCAGACTTTCCAGTTTCAGGTAAAAATGTTCTTTTGTATATGGTCATTAAATCAGGGGGGGGCAACAATACTTATTTTCAAAACATTCATCTTGTAAATACTCAACCATTACCTACAATTCCTTTCTCTGCATCTCTACTGTATACTGATCAAACCTTTCATGCACCTCCATTGGAGAAATGTTAGCATCCGTAATCCTTCTAAGAGCCTCTCGTGTACATATTTTCATTTCTTCACTAACAGGTTTCGACGGTGGGAAAAATCGCTGCTTGACATATGGTACCACCTGTTGTTTCCCTCTTTTCACCTCTTCATGCAATTCATCAAGCTAATTCTTAAACTCAAATAACCGATCTACATGCTCTTTTATTTCTGCCGCACTTTCCCTCATACGCAACAAAAACTTTCAGATCCCGCAACTTCTGCGGTGCTAGCATACCGGTCAATTTCTTCCAGCTATCTATCTGGTATTCCCCCCTGCATTCTAACAATACCTGTTGTTCGCGAGCTTCCTATTGTCATAAATTGCACTTAGCGCGGAACCCTCGTCATTGCCTTCAATGTACGTTTCTGCCCATTCTTTCAGTTCTTCTCTCCTCTCCCTGCTCACTGTACTACGAGTTACTCTTGTGCTCCCTCTTTGTGCAGGCCCCTCCTCCGTAAAACTGCCTCCTTCGGGAAATGGTGGGGGAAATGTTATCACGTGCACAGGGGGGGATGGTGGTGCAGATGGACCAACAGGAATGGGGGGTGACAACTGAGGTGGAGCAATGTGTATTGGTGCAATAGTATCAACAATACTTTGAGGACGCTCTTTTCTCTGTTCATTCAGAATTGTATTTATTAGTTCATCTGATGCATGCAACTCTTGTTGTGAATATATTTTTTGTATGCCTAATTGGATACTCCTATCCCCTCTCCTGATATTCTCAGTCATTTTGAGCTCTTCCAATTCTAGCGCTTTTTCTGTGTTTGATTTGTGTCTCTGTGCATGTTTCTCCCTACTTTTTAAACGGAGATTAGCTTCCTTCCTCCAGTCTCTTATGACATCAAATGTCGCGGGGCATGCTTTCTTGCGCAGCAATACTGTTTCTAAGTGCTCTATATGGGCCATCTCAAAAGCACCATCTTTCAGCCACTGCAAATCTACTACATGTCTGGTCTGCCTATGCCAAACTTCATTAAACATTATTGCCCCTATTCCATATTTTACATACATTTCAAACGCTGGTGGAAAAATTCCACAAGACAGGAAGACAATTTCCCAGGCATATTGATTTTATTCGTACATAACCCTGGGCGTTTGATCTTGCAAGAGCAACACTCAACCAATATCAGGGCTGTTAAGAATCGGGGCACGACTCACCTGATCAATCAGTTCATCTCTCAAGACGCAATTCGTCGGTATACAGACACAACCAAGAATCTTCGTGACTGCGTACCTGGCTCAATCTGCCTCACTCTTGGGACCCTCGCCTCGATGCTCTATGGCCGCTGCACGTTGATCAGGGATCGGCTGTGTACAGATCTGCAAAGGAGTCTCTCATCACTCTTACAGGGGCGCCTCAAACACCTTTCGATCCCGGCTAGACAGCCTCATCCTCGATTCGTTTTTGCCTTCTTCAAATTCAACGTACACAATGGAGCATAAGGGGGAGGGTCCCTATTCGGGCGCCATTTTTTGCTAGGCCCTATAGACCCTTCGCATATGGAAACAAGGCATAATCACCATACACTAGTGATACGACAGACACAAGGTTCGATTTCCAAGTACTAGGGTTTATTGCAAAGCAAATATATTCTCAGTCGGCCGACTGGGTCTAACGTCTTGCAAGGTGTGTCACCCAGTCCTCGTGAGACGGAAGAGAGTGAACCTTTTACAACAGTCTCATATATAGAAAAAAACAATCGTACAATCTTTTTGTGACACATCAAAACCGCCCGTAATCTTCTTGAGCTAGGGTTCGGTGATTGACAATTATGACAAATATGACACATTTCTTACCCAATCTATAGTACTCATTTTAGCAACAGTTGCAATTTTCAGTAAGCAGACATAGTTCTTTGTTATGAAGAACACAAGGCACTTGTTCAGCGAGGATACTGTGTTCATAGGAGAGACACATTCCAAAGCGTGTTATCTACTGGTTTCTATTTGTGAACTAAGGGTCAGCCTGATCTAAGGAGAGCCCCGAATGGGGGCCACTCGGAAAGTATAATTCATGCTTTAACGTCCTGTTTCTATAGCTTCAGCGAGACCGGCTGGCATCTGGGCCGCTGATTAAATGCCTCTCTTCTCACCTTCAAGGACTTGTGAGGGAGGAAAACAATGTATTTCTGTACTGTTTGGCATTTCTGACTGGGCCGGTCTCTCAACATGTAAAACTGTGACCTTGCTCCGTGCATGAGCTTATGAAATAAAATACATTTTGCAAAGCGTTGAACAGAAAGAAAGAGGAAGGAAATGGCAGATGTTACAGTAACAAATGGAGCCCTCTGGTTATGCTGACGATTCCCTATTGGCGATGTAGGGCATATGATGCGATTGGTTCTTGGCCAACATAATATACCTTCTATGCTCTGGTAGGGTAGTTTCTAGACTCACACTCCGGCTTTCTATTCTCAGCTTTCATCTTATTTTTCTCTTGTAACAATCGACAATGATGCACAATAGTCAACTGTATCTCTGCCCATGTCTTCACTTCCATACCTATGTGTTTTTTCATCTGCCTTTGCACTGGCTCAGGCAGTCCCTGACACGAAATATGATCAAATAATGGCACACGGTTCTCTTGTCTTGAGATGCCAATGCTCCTGGATCTCCTGAATAAAAACAAAAGGATCTATGTCCTCCCTCATTCTCCTAGTCATAATCGCACCCATGTCTGATGTGTCTGGATACTCTGCTCTAAGCGCTCTCCATATGTCTGCCCTGCAATTATTAAATGGTGCTCCATCATGTGTCGTATTCTGGGCCGTTACACTCCCATATCCTGCTCGTCTCCAAATGTCATCTGCTCTCTCCCCTAAAATAGCTGCCAGTAGGCCTTTTACATCACCTACTGCTAACGTCATTCCCACTGTCATCCTTTCTAACACATAAATCCATTTTCCTGCACTTGCAGTCAAACTAGGTATTTTACATTTCAAATGTTCCTCATCCATTTGTGACCATGGAATATATTGTTGTCATCCTCCCCTTTCTCTAATAACAGGAATTGTGTAAATCCTGGTCCAAAATCATATCCCCCTACACTTTGCATTTTCCATTTAGGGCTAATTTCACCCATTTGTTTCCTTCCTGGCAGTGACCGTAACCTACTTACATAAGTCGGGGACATATCGCCTCCACTGCACGACCGTGCTGGTGGTCATTCTGAAAATGGTATAGGTTCTGCTGGGTTTGTTTTTCCAGGTCTTTTAAATCCGACCATTTTACCCCTCTCTCTATGTTCGCGTCTATCGCAAAACCACATGCGCCTTCTCCTCGCGCTTTCTCATTCTTCTCCCTCTCTTCCTCTGACTCATTATGCCCCAATTGGTATGGCCCCTTTCGCCGTCATCAAGATTGATTTGACTCAAGGGCAGTGTTCCTTATTTATCCCTTAATGTATTATCCAATCTACCTCCTGTCTCTTTCAATTGAGATTCTGCAATGCTCCCCTTATCCTCAAAACCACCCTTCTGTCTTATTTGTCTCTATAGATCCCCAATTTCTTCTCTATGTCTTCTGCCTCATGTTCATTGACTCATGTCTGTACTCTCAGTATCCCTTGCAGCTCCCTGCGTGGCTGCTGTGATCCTCTCTCTTTTTCCCATCGCTCTCATGCTTCAATGGGTATTATGCTTCTATTCATAACATGATCTATTTCATCATCTTTTTGTCCCCTACTTATCCTCCTTTCTTCTTCTCATCTCCCTATGATCTTCTTCCTTTCACCTTCCTTGAAACTTATATTCTTTCAGTCTTTGGCCTTCTATTTATCCAAATTTCTTTTCTTCTGTTCTCTCCTTTTCTTCAGTTTTTTGTACCTTCTCCATTCTTCCCTTTTCTTCCTATATCTTTCTTTCTCTTCCATGTTTGCACTTTCTCATTTCTCTTCCTTCTTCTCTCTTTCCTCTTTTTAACATTGTCAATGCCTTTCCCATCTAACTTCAATAATATTTGCCCCCCCACCCACTTATTCTGTACTATTGTCATTCCACTTGCTTTGTCTTTCTCACTTTTTTGTCTTCTGACTTCCTCTTCTATTTCTATCCGTTTGTCCTTTCTCTAATCCCGATCTTTATGTTTATCACGTGTGGACATATATTCTTTAGTCTTACTATCTTCCATGCTGCCTTCACTATTGTAAGCAGGAGATGCGTACGTTGAATTAACATTGCCCCACTGCTGCTTTTAACTCCTTTAAACAATATATGTGTGTTTCTTCTGTCGTGCTATCATTTTCTAGGAGGAGAAAGAGGAAATGAGGGTGTTACGTCCTCCTCTTTATGCTGATTAATCATCCACTCCTTGTCTGGCGGATCTTCTCTCTCACTCTGATACATCTTGCATAGTTCTAAAGCAGCTAACATTTTCTATAGCTTCTTACTGGTACATGTAGCGTGCAAGTATGTTGTCATGTGTCGCAATACTGTTTTTGAAACCGAACCTTCTTGAGGCCACGCATGAGTGTTTTATTTGCCGTGCCCTTCACCCACTCAGCATGGTACTGTCTAATTTTGGGTGTATACCTTGTAATGCCCTGCATAGATGTAACAGAGGAGTGTCCCCCATAATGATAAGTCGTTTCGGACAGTTTATTATTAAATTAATCACACTTCAACAATCACTTTGGGCAGCACCATCAATCGCTGCCTGTATATAAAAAACCAAAGACCATTTTTTCAAACAATTCCTAAATTTACACAACATCCATTTTATCTCTTCATTTATAATTGTTATCAATTTGTACTATCCTGTTTTTGTTATAGATAGTTTTAAGGATCTTATTTTATCATATTTTGTCTCAAATATTCTCTCAGTTTTGATTGAATTCTGTTTTCCTTTAAATACTCCCGTCCTAAGATTGATTGACACCAATCGCTTGTTTTTCTAGAATCTAATAATTTATCAAATTGGATTGCTATAGTTCTTATATGGTTTAGGCCATCAATTTATTTATCACCAATAATACAAAACACATCACTATTATTTTTACACTAATAAAATCCCCAAAACACGTTTGCACACATTTTCTATGATCGTCTAGTCTTTTTTTCCTAAAAGACGTATCTCATCTCTATTTTCCTCCAATTTAAGTGTCATGCATCCTTCCTTGGCAGTAGCTGCAGGAATCCCTTAAATAATACTCTGTTCGGGTCCCCCTGTGACCTGTTTACTGGCTCTGCTCTCTGCTCCTTTGCTTGTGACACTCTTGTGGTGCCCTCCACCTGCTGAGGGTCCTTCTTCATTTGGGTCCTGGTGCCCTGCCCTTCCCCTCCTTCCCCTTCTGGGTTTTTAGTTTTTGATACCGGAATCCCAAACCTGGATCAAACAGACCCATCCCTAAACCTGAAATATACTCTGCACAGAAGCTTCCTGGGCAGATTCCTGGGCAGTTTCCTCAACCACCAACAATGTGAGTAGTTGTTCCTGGGTTCTGGGATGTCCTTCCCATAGTTGCTCCTGTTCTCCAGGGCCTTTTAGCTTTGGGCACATCTGCCCCCCTTAAAGACAGCCATATTTTGTTGGTGAGCTTCAGCATCACATTGCAACCATCCTCCACGCTTCCGGCACTGGAGCCGGGATCCGGAACTCTTCCGTGGGAGTTGCTCAGACATCTGATCTGGCCTTTTGCTGCTATTTGCTGGAACTTTTACCTATAGCTATATTTGACTTTTTTGGTTTATCTCATTGAATCCTATGGATAAGCATCTGGGAACCCTCCAACTTCTGCAAACTTGATCTTCATTATTACTTATAAGTGAGGTGACATTTTTTAATTCATCACAGTGCATTTTAGAGTGGGAGTGTACTGGTTATTGTGTTTTCATTTTAGAGTAATAACTCATTACATTTCTCTTGGGGGTAGCTATATTCTATGCAAAACCGCTATTTGTTTCTTCTAGGTTTTTGCGTGAAATTGGCACTTTTTAATCGCAGTTCTGTATTTACCTGATGTTAGTTACCTGATCGATAACTATCCAGATCTTGCTAGCTGGTTTAACCATTTACTCTCCCTTGCTATAACGTGCAAAGTGTGTCGTCGTTTACTGTTTGGTGACTCTCTTCCCACTAGGGTTTTGAGTGATCTGGGTTCGATTGAACCCTTTCCTATTGTTTTAATATAAACACTGAATTTTCTCTTTACTTACCTATAGTACTTATGCAAACTGTCTTATGCCTAATGCAATTTTTATAATAAATAGAATATATATGTTCAGTATATTGGGAGTAGTGTGTTTTTTTGAGTGCTTTTGTGGGCCTAACTGTTCCTTGCTACCAATACATTCCGCTCCTAAGGGTGAATCAGGACTGATCTGCTATATTGCCATTGAAGGTATATTGGCATAGCTTGGTGGACACCCTGTGTACTCACACAGTTGGCTGGTCATCTGAACACCTCACCAGAGGCATTCTGAAAGATCTCCCTAAGAATTACTAAGGAAAGAGTTCTGGGATATACCTGGAATGCCATGCCTGACCAATCGACTTGAATATTGGATTGGGTGACCCAAAACTTTATCAAGATTCGGGTTTTGGATAAGATCTGCATGAGTGTCAATAAAGCCTTCCAACGTGTTTCGCAGACGGGAGAGCCTGTCACTATTGAGGTGGGCGCATGCAGCTCACTGGGTGACGGACAGAAAGAAAGAAGGTAACAAGTGGGAAAAAACATTAAACGTGGAGAGCCTTTCTGTAAATTCATCATCATATTGTGATTATGATACAAGCCTGAACTAGTGGTTGGGAGTGGGCACGCATTACAATCAGGAACAACATGAGTAGATAGCTTTTGGCAATCAAGTTAATGAATGCTTCCCATTGGGGTGCACTGGTTTCAATTCCGTCGTGAGGGTTGAGTTTCTGTATTACAGCAATCATGTCCTGTAGAATGTGAGGTTCTCTTGTTTTAGTATTGCAGTGTTGGTCACCAATGCAGTGATGGTGCCTTGTGTGAGTTACACTTGTAACAGTCTTGCAGTGTGGGTCATCTTTCAGAATTGCACTGGGGTAGCCTGTAGCATGTGTTCCTACAGTATGCCCACCTTTCAGCAAGTGTCATATTTCAATTTTACAGTGATGCTATCCTCTTATGTGTGAGGAGCACCTGTAACAGACTTGATGTGAGGGACACTCATTTTTAGTTTTGGATATTAAGTGGTGCTAAAGCGCCACCGCTAAGCTGAAACTATTGCATTAGAGTACAGCTACAGAGAAATGGCATATGATGAAGGGATACAAAGCTGGTCGGTGTTGTTTGGTTATTTACCCACCCATTAACTGCCTGTAGCCATGTTAATCCCTATGGCCATCCCCACCCACTTCCCGGCCAAAACACATCTTCATAGGATAACTTTGAGCTAGGTTTATCAATCCTTACGATCAAACTTTGAGCTTGAAGTGCCTGCCAGTGTTTTTTAAACCTGTGTTGTGAAAGCTAATGACTTAATTCGAGCTGTAAAAGTGCTACGCATTTAATACAAATGTCGTAACCGGGTCTGGCTTCAGCCACTCCAATTATAAGCACCATACCTGTGCTTCACTGACGTTTGGCCAAAAAAAAGCAATTTAGGCATTTGCCAGGTACTGCTTTATATACCCAGGCACTTGCACCATTTTGCAGTTGCTGCCATTAATAGTCAGTTATTACAACTACAGCAGTGTCTGGCAAATGCCTTTCCCATGCCTACACAAAACCCAAAACTGTTGGCATTGCCAATGTGTGTTCATTATTGCAGTGGGGGTGACCTGTGTGAGGTGAACTGGATTCAGCGCTTCATCTTTGGAAATTGTATTGGTAATGTCAACCTGTGTGAGGTGCACTTGTATTAGTCCTGCAGAGAAGGTCTCCTTTCAGTATTGGAGGGTTGGTGTCCTGTGTTAGGTGCACTTATGCTACTCCTGCACAAAGGTCAACATTTTGTATTTCACTGGTGGTGCTGTATCATCTAGCAGGGCACATTGTTCCTTCCTTCTGTGAGATTATCTTTCAGTACTGCAGTGATGGCACCCACTCTTGTGCAAGTTTTCAGGCATTTTCTTCTTTACTTGCGCGCCTGTTCATTCTGGTAATGTTAAAATAGGCCCATTTCTGTTCATGTGCTAGGCCTTAAGTCAGAAACAGAAGGGTTCTGGGACTGGCCTGCTTGTTCTAATGGGTAGCACTAGTCAGCTTCACTCTTAAATATTGGCATGGGTTGGCCTTTTTATTTCTGACATTCAGGGTCTCGGCACAGTTGCCCATCTGACAGCCAGCTGTGGCACCACACCCACTGCCCCAAGCGGCTTACTTAGCCCAAGTCGTGCTTATTTGTTTTGCACTGAGATCTGCACCCTTAATAGGTAGCGGGTGTTCATCTCCAGCCAAGGGGCATTTGGCATTAGGTTGTATGCGAAGGCCTCCAGAGTACAAGCTGTATTACAACTCACCCAGTCAGGGGAGTTGCTAGGTCTGGAAAAGACCTGGGGCTAAGCTGATGTCGGAACTGTTGGGACTGGGGGCTAGCTAGTCTTTTGACTGTAGCTCCTGAGATTCTATCCGGGGCTACAACCAAAAGATCAGGGGCTATAGCCCCCTTAGCCCCCCCCCCTAGCAACGCCCCTGGACCCAGTTATCATTTGATTACACTTTAGAACGTCACAGTCACACAGTTCAGACAATCCAGCAGCGTTTCCTAAGGGTGAGTTGTGGATATACGTAAAACCTGACTTAGTTTGTTTATTAGTCGTTTTTCAGAGACCGTCCCTATTTGTAGCCCGACCCTACATACTCCTTCGCCCCGGAGTAGTTTCACTGGCAAGCCTACTTTGTCTCGTGTGGTTCGCCAGTTTCTAATCCATACTAAATTCAACATCAAACTGAGAATTGTCAGCTTTCTCACCCTTCTTTGCAGAACTGTTGGAAAGTCTTGCTGAAAAAATGTAAAAACACTTTAATTGTCCTTCCTGATCTTATGCCCTGTTCACACAATCCATAACCCTCGTCTATTATGTCCACACCCTTGTGAAACAACACTACTGCAAATAGCGTGGCACTGCGGTTTGAAGGGATTCATAAGTGTTTGCAGTGATTTCCCTATGCACAAGACCAGGTGGCCTAGTACACTGTTGCGTGCTTCCTCCTTTCTTCGAATGTGTTTCGCAGGATTACATGTGCCCTTTTATAAAGCTCAGGTTTAAAGCTCCATCTTTGCTCTGTATTCAGCTGGTGGTGGGATAGACCAATCCCTTCCTGGCTTGTGATGTCAGCTGGAGCTCCTACTCGTGAATCCCTGCGTGCTGACAGAATCCAAGAGCACCTGCGGACATGGGACATAGTGTGCCTGCTGGGTGACCATGGAAACTAGGCGAGAAGGTAAACACAGGTAGCTGCTTTCAGGGCCCTGGCTGCCAGAAATTATTAACAGTCCCACTGCACACACCATCTGTATGATTAAATGACTTCCAAGCCCCGATTCTTCTCACATTTCCCCCAAACTTCGAATTCCTCATCAAGGCCCTGTTTCCCTCACTGCCGCCCTCCGATTTCTGCTTCAACTTCTGCCCCTCGGTGACCTCCCTGAAGAGACTTGGGGCCTCATTACACAGATGGCGGAGAACCATGGCGCCATTAGCCCCATGGTTCATGCCGGTAAAATACCGGCACCGCCTTGGCAGAAAGGGGAATTACCACCCCATTCCAAGGTTGGCGGGGCGGTAATTCCCCCTTCCACCATTGCCCTTCCCATTCCCATTTTTGCCCCATAGGGCATAATGGAAATGGGGAAGGTGCTAATTACGGTACCGCAAATTGCGGCACCGTACTTAGCTCCCTGGGTCCCTTTGCGGGTTGGTTTTTAACGCCTGCAAAAAGCAGCCGTTAAATCCCCCAACCCGCAAAGGGACCTCGTAGTAAGGCGGTAAGGATTTACCGGTACCGGTATTTTACCGGTACCGGTAAATCCTTACCGCCATCCGTGTAATGAGGCCCTTGGTTTGCAATTTGCAGATGTGATACAAGAAACCCACATCACAAATCATAACACAACATCACAGCATCACTCCTACATCCAGTTATTGCATTCTGCTTGTTCAATGAAAAATCCCAAAACTGCCTTGAGAATAATATACACTATGCAACATCACAGAACATGGTAAAAACCAATATATTACCACCAGCACACACGATTCATAAAACAGACAGGAAAAAGAGGGAATGGGTGGCCAGGAAGAAACCAGGAAGCCGGTGGCGCAGGGCGCCCAGGAACCAAAGAGACTGCATCAGCCTAGTAGCAGGTGTGTAAGACCCCCAAGGTCCAGGTATGCCCAGGGACTCCCTCATTGACTGTGGCAACGGCTGTGCTGCCCAATAGCCATGACTTCTTTAGACAACTTTGTAAACAATTGGTCGCATGTCCTGATATTTGGCCTTTCGTTGTTGCGTATCTTGCCTGGATAACTTGTGACGTGCATGCGCACTAGTAATCTTTCCATGCTTCCCCCATATGGGCAGAGGCGTTGCTATTGGGTAGCTAGGGATTTTAGGGGGGCTATAGCACCTGGTCTTTTGGTTGTAGCCCCGGATAGAAGCTCTGGGGTTACAACCAAAAGTCTAGCTAGCCCCGGGTCCTGTTAGTCCCGACATTAGCGTAGCCCCTGATCTTTTCCAGACCTAGCAACCCCTCTGCATATGGGCCTTGTCAGCACTTAGTACACATCGTGTTATGGGATAGCAAGTGAGGCAGGTGTTTGTGCTGAAATGTCTTACGGGAAAGGATATCGGCACCCAAGTCCCACAGTGGGTGGCTCGCTCATGAGCTAAGCATGTGCCTCACACATGAGGCCAATCTGAAACTTCACATTGGCGACCCAGCCCATCATCCAACTGATGTCAATACATTGAGTACTAATAAATTGGGTAATAATATCACGTATTACTTCTGCTCTTAGTAGCAGGAGGAATATGGCATGGATGGAGCGCTATATGCAAATCTGATATGCCTTACTTTACAAGAAACCCTTACTGATCTTTTGATTTGATTTCTTGCAAATTTGGAAATTCCTTATGTTCTCGCAACATTATTGCATTCAAATACATGATTAGTCTAGGCAATTCCTTTCTCTTCGTTCCTCAACCTCTCCCTGACCCTTGCTTCTGAAGCTGGTCTTGCAGGAGTGGTGGTGTGTATGTTGCACATGGGGTGTCGTACCATTTTTTGGGTTATCCTCTTTCTTCTTTTTCAGTGAGTTGTATTTTGATTTACTGGAATCTGTCAGCAACCCCATCTATTGCTAGCTTTCCTGGCATTTGATGAAAACTCAGAAGTCCACCGCTTGGCAAGTTTACCTGCAGGACATGCGCATATAAGATAGAGCTTGCTGCCAGCATTGTAAACGTTAGCTAGACGTGCTTCTATATTTGTTTCTCTTCCAGTACAAGGCCCTTCCTGTTTTCTAAGCCGCACTGTAAACCTGGCAACCACAGGGCGTCCAAAAAGCTTTAAGCTTGTAGTGTATTAGGGCAAATAGCAGGAAAGTGGTCTCACTGTTGAAAAGAGTGGTGCAAAGTCACTTTGCACAGCAAAATTACACTTTGCACTGCTCTGTGAATCCGGGTGCTTGTTGGCAGGGCAAAGTCACTTTGCACCACGCTAAAAATTCCATGAATCAGGCCCAAAGTATGGTTGAAATACAGTGTCAGTCAAAACAGTGCAGGTTGTTTTTACAAAATATATATGTCAATGTAAACCTCAGCGCAGGTTCTTGCAGACAAGACGCAGTCACCTTGAATAGGCTGTGTGTCTGCTAGCTTTCAAGACAGCATGGGTCTCTTCCTCAGGCAGTAATGCAAAGCATCCCCAAAATGGCTCTTAACCGTAATGTGCAGATATGAATTAAGACATACAGCACTGAAAACTTGTATTTTCTGGATTCAAGTGTGATCAAACACCTATAGCTTTCAAATGAGCAGTAGAATGCCATCAATATTATAATCTAAATTAAAATAAAATGTAGAGTGCATTAAAAAACCTTCCTTTTCTGAAATTAACATTTCCTGGCAATGTAGATTTAGGGACCCCGGTATCCTAAATTATTTAAGGTATGTTTCTTGTATTGTATTGTTTATGTTTGCTTGGGCACATTCATTGTTTTTTAATATGTACAGCACAAAGATAGCACGAGTTTAGTTGTCGCTTTACAAAACGTTTCATATAGAAATAAACAAAGACACTTAAAAAATGATGGATATCGCCTGCATTCCTGGGACCGTCTTTAGCCCAGGATGAATTAGCCTCACTATCAAAATCATAATGGTTGAATTTTTCAAATGTTAAATGATTCAGTGCCACGGAATCCCCCAGTTCATCCACCAGACTCCCTTTTTAATTAATTCGATGGATAAAGCAATGACACAGTTCTTTACCTGATAACCTCAGTACAAATGTCTTCATGGCCAAATCTTGCTTTTTTGAGATAATTTGCAGTATGTTGTCAGTCAGGAACAGCAGACCACGTTACATTTCCTTCCCACTCTCCCCCTCCCTTCCTTATCTATGTCTTAGCTCTTGCACTTTCTGAAATGTCAGGCCGAGTACGATAGTTCATTTCACATCCTTACTGTTCATGGCCTTGTATAGGCGCTATATAAATAAACTATCATATCATATATCATATCCATTGGAGATCTGCAAGTTTAATCGCTTTGCATCCATGAACTTTTCAGCTAATTTGCATACCCATGATGCATTGCTGTGTGGCTCTGATCTGGATGTTAACATCCAGAGATCACTACCACGCAGTGCTTTTTTGTGTGTGCCTTATTAGCTGAAATGTTCTGTTCTACTCTTGCGTTCAGGTATCTGTTTATGTATTGATCTTTTTTACACCCTCCATAATGTTGATGCTGCCTCTTTTTTAGATATTTTATTTAAGTACCTGCTCCCCTAAAGCTAATTTTGTTTCTTAGTACTTTAGCTTTTTTGCCCCTATAACCAAAGGAGTCTGAATATAACTGTCAGAGCCCCACAATTGAAAATAACCTGGTTTGAGAGCTAATACAAAAAAGTCTTTGTGTAAAGTAAAAGGGATTTTAAGCTTTTTACTTAGGAATTGCTACAATACACATTCACCAATAAGTACATTCTCAGGAACTGTGTGCAGGTAGTGCTTAATCATTGTCTTCTAGGAAGAGCCGTAGCAATACCCTAGGCAGCCAAAATCCATAACCTAAGGAGAACATGGCATAGCCACACAGCATCATTTAGTAGCTTTTCACTCACTACATATTTTCATTTTGTACTTTGCTATAATATTTTGAATACAGAGATGGACCCCTACAAGTGTTTATTTCTTCATTTATTTGATGATTTGTAGAGCACCACTTAAAATTAACGTATTGCTTCTGAGCGCATAGTTGAAAGATCAGAAGTGCATTGAAAGATCGGGTGAAAAGGGGTAAAGTTGAAGAGTACTTTCAAAGCTACCCAGGTGTGCATACAGGTATTCCTCACAGATAATGTGTGGTAACCCAGTGTTCCTAGTCATATATCTTCTTCTTTGGGTTAAAGTGTTCCATCTCTCAGGAGAAGCACTGTGCCCCAGTATGCTCTCTGCGGGAAAAACAGCATAACGAACTCTACTCTTTTATGGATATTAGGCAATGAAGGGATGTATTCATATGGCCATAATGACGAGGAACGTGGACCATTAGCACCTGTGTAGTTTCCGACGCGGGTGCTAATGGTGTTTCATTCTTTTTTTTTAAACATAACTTTCAGTGCTGTGCGGCATCGTAGTCTGCAAGTCCCTTTTCTGTGTTGATGACCATCACATCTTTAACAGAGAGAACAGAGTTGGGAGACCAAAAAAGGTCGTTTTCTTTTTTTTCAAATGAAACTGCACAGGTGGTACGAGGTGTGGTCGGGGAGGGGCTGGGAAGGAGAAGCAGAGAAGGGGGTCCTGGCCATCAGCACCCTACCTGCACACAATGCATGCTTATACCGTAGGACCTAGCCAGTATTCTGAGTATCATGATTGGCAGGCACCCCCTTCTACGGAGTGAATGTTTCTTCCAAACCCGGATCATTCAATCTATTCAGTTTTGAGAGAAGTTAGGGATTTCTCAAGGGGTCAGTAAATTTGTTGTTTCAATAGTTCCATTAAGGAAGGACTGGTGCAGCCTAGTGGTCGAAGTGGGAGATGGGGAACAGTGGTTTAGGCTATGTATCATCAGATGGAAGTTCTTTGAAGTATTATTAATCTGGGGGCTAAAAAAAAGGTTGTAGTGGAATATTAATCCAAGATTGTGCAACTCGTTCATTCGTGTTTGTGGGCTTTTTGGTGTTGAGGGCTAGATGAATGGTAAAAGGGTTCGGTTTGGTGAGCCAAAGGGAAGGATTTCGATTTTTGACCCATTTAGACATAGATTGCTGGAAGCTATACATTCATAGACATTGTTGAGGGATGTCCTTGGGCTGTATGTGTTATTTCTATCTTTCACTAGATTGATCATTAGTTAGGAATCACCAGCATACAGCTGGAAAAGCAAACTAAATTCGTCAATGCCACCACAAGGTTACTTGTGGTTTTTGAAGAGTCAAGGCCATATTGCTAAGTTCTCAGGTATTTCGGCTGAATTTAATGGTCGATTGTGACTTATCGCTGATCTTTTCTGTAGGAAATAAGGCTTCCACTCCAAGCCAGGATACGGTTCAAGACTGCATGTACCATTTAAAAAGCAGTCACGAATAGCACAACAGCATAACTGGCGTCTAAGCTCCACATATCGGGTAGTACCTGCGCCTCGCGCAGCAAATAGACAAAACATCTTATATCACAACTCGTATGCAAAGAGAGGGTCCGCAAACAATCCTTCTCTTGTCATGCACCCACCCTCTGGAACACGAACCCGGTGTCGGCTCGGAATGCCCATTGACAATTCTCCAATTTTGCAACTCTCTCAAAACATGTTTGTTTGTTTATCGTGCATTTATTAGGCACTTATACAGTATGTCAATTCTGTTTCAAAGCGCCCCCAGGGCAACAGGGAGGGAACATGGGAATGAAAAACAATGAATACAGTAGAAGATAAAGATGAACCTGCTATGCCTTGTGAGTATTCAGAACATGCAAGTGCAGGGAGGAGGGGAGTTGGGGGTAGGTGCTGGAGTGTCCTTGCTCATGGTTGAGCAGCAGATGAAGTGCCTAGTATGGTAAGTGCTATGCGGCATGGAACCGCATACGGTAGATAGTGCAAGCTACAGGATGAAGGCCGGAGAGTGCCGAGGCAAGTGCTGCGAGGTAGGTAGAGGATGGTGCGATTGGGTGTGGGAGGCTATGACCCTGAGGATACATAAGGGCCCTGGTCACCAATAACAGCGACTGTGAGATTAGCAGATGAGGGAAGAAGGGAAGGAGGAGGTGAAGAGGACAGTCTTGAGGAGCTTCCGGAATTTGAGCAAATCCTGCACAAGACGAAGAGGAAGGGGGAGGCTGTTCCATAAGAGGGAGCCTTCTGTTTAGCAAAACGCTTTACACATAGAGAGTTGATCTGAGAGGAACATAGAGGCCTAGAGGGAGAGTATTTAGTAAGAGAAAGTTGCAGATAGCGTGGCCCCAGACAGCCAAGTGGATGATGCAGAGGGATTTGAATTTAATTCTTGCAGCAACCAGGAGCCAATGCAGAGTATTTAGGGCAGGAGAGATGTGGTCTCTTGGCTTAAGGCCAAGGATAAGACTTGCTGCCCTATACTGGATTAGCTGGAGGGGTCGTAGAGTGGAAGAAGGTAGATTCAGGAGAAGGCTATTGCAATAGTCAAGTCTAGAGAGAACCTGTGCTGGAGAAACATTGAGCTTCTGCGGGAAAGTGATAAAAAGGAGAATTCCTTTGAGAAGGAAGAGTTGACTTCTTGGCAATGTCCTGAGTGTGAGGGAGTAAGGAGAGAGAGGAGTCGAAGATGACTCCAAGGTTTCTGGCTTCAGATGAAGGAGCAGGGGGAGAGCCCATATAGGATGGCCAGAGTGATAGAAAAAAACAGGGAGCAGGGGTCCCAATGGGAATGATCTCAGTGTTGCTGGCATTGAGGCATAGATCGTTGGAAGTGCACCATAAGTGGATGGCAGAAAGGCAGTCAGGGATGATAGAAGAGGCAAGAGAGTCAGCATGAAAGTTTGAAAAAGAGTTGTGTGTCATTTGCGTAGCACTTGAAGTTGGCAGAGAAAGATGAAATTAGGAGTTCCAGCTGAGCAAGGTAAGTGTTGAAGAGCCAGGGGTAGAGGATTGAGCCCTGGGGGACAGCACGGGTAGAGATGGAAGAAGGAGAGGAAAAGGTGTCCAGAATCACTTGGGATGAACAGTCAGTTGGGAATGTTGTCAGCCAGTGCAGTGCCTGCTGAGAGATACCAAGGGTATCATGGAGCTGTTTTATCAGGATAGAATGGTTGAGCATGTCGAAGGCAGAGGAGAGATCGAGTAGGATGAGGACAGCTTGAGAGTTAAAGTCCAGACTAGGTCCAGTGGATGCACATACCAATGCAGAGACCTCACAGTACTCCACTGCTGTTAAAAGATTCCATCCCAAATGCCAGCTACCCACCCACTGTACAGTGCTCTGCAGCTCTCGAGCTAGGTCAGTGCTTTTAAAAATAAAATAAAAAGTTTTTAAAAAAGGGCTGTACCCCACTGATGCCCAATTTGTGTTGTGGGCAGTGTAGTGACGTGCTGTGTTGGTATGCAGTAATAAAATTGCGGCAAAAATGTCGCCTTTACAAAAAAAATTGCAGCAAAAATGCTGTGGTTTGACCTGGTAAAGGTTTACCCCATTATACCATTTAAGGGGAGCAGGGGCTGCGGGGGTATCTCCCACTCCCCTTAAATGGTATAATGGGTGTGAGGCTTGCGGGGGTGTCCCTTGCCGCGATTTTTTGTGTAAACAGCCATTTTTGCCGCAATTTTTGAACGCATGGAACCACTGTGTTCTGTCAAGTGAGAGCAGCATTTCCCCTCCAATGTCCATGAAAGAAGTTCTAAATCCAGCTCTAAAACTCATGTAACAAGTAGTTTCCTTCACTAAAATGAATGATTAACCACACACATGGGTTGGCAAGAAACCTATATGAAACATATATGAACTTCTAACATATTAGCCACTGTGATGTCAAGACTGAGTTTGCTTTCAGATTAGGATTATGATAAAATGACGTTAGAAAGAAAACGGTGCAGGCCCTTTGCTTTTGGTATACGTACCCCTGTCTTTACATTGTATTTAGTTTAATACAATCAATGACAAAATAGCGTTTGGAGCAACTGAACAGCCAACTCATGTTTTGTGCATAAAACTCTTTCTCAAATCGAATAATCAATGGTTGAATGTTATGAAATGAAATGGTTGCATTAATCATTCATTACACTTAATGAATTGTGTTTTTTTTTGTTTAATTAATTTTCTTTGTGTATGTATTTTACCAGATGGTGATTGGTGGAATATTCCTCTACCATCAGCATGTGTACTTTACTATGATTGTGAATAAGTGGGTTAGCAAACTCATCATGATAATCCCATTCTTGGATGAAGCATGACATCAGATTTCCAGACTTAATATTTCATAGTTTGCATCACGTGTCAGTTCCTCTTAGAAGATGACTCTGATCAGCATTTGCTGTTCTTTTCCCCATATGGATGTCTTAGGAGATGTCATCTGTAAACCCTATGACTTTGCACCCTTCATACAGAACCGCACATGGTTGCAGGTATCTCTCATAGTAAGATGGGTTCAGGCAGGTATGTGGGGTGCTGAAGGATGGTAGAGGTTACAGACGTGGCACCAAATGTGGCAGAATATACAGTGCGCCTGGTTTGGGGGTGGGACAGTCATGTGAAGGAGGTGCAGAAGAGTGATGGGCAAAGCAATGCAGGGCAAAGTCTTTGGCTGTGGAACCAGAAGATGTAGGGTGTGAGTTCAGTGCTGAGGGGGGGGGGCAATAATCAACAAAGAGAGACAACATAACAACGAGTGCCATTTAGTGGAGAAAGCCTGCGGAGAATACCACTTTTTGGAGCTGGATTCTGAGAGTGGCGTTAGATGGCGGTGTGATATCCGGGGAACATGAGGGTTGCGGAGGACGACATAGAACCTTACAACACATGTATCGATCTCTAGCCTAATGCTTTTAGTTTGCACAGTAGTGCCAAGTGCTATTCTTAAGATTGAGCATTGTAATCAGTGCATGTAATTCTTTTAGAGGCGAGACTGACAGGGAGATGCAGGTAAACATTTTATGTAAAATCACTGACATTTGCTGCAGTAATGAAATGTTAAGTATACCCATAAGCATTGCTAGAGTATGGACATTATTGCAAGAGTGGAGGCACTATAAACACGTTGAGGTTAAATTACTGCCACATTTAAAACAACACCATATTCCAAATTCGGGGGGAAAGTGGCGAGGAAACATCCATCACTTGGCTGGAAGATCTCCCTCATCTTTACTTTCAAAGATTCAAACAATTACTGCCTTTGGATATACCACGCTGATAATTCCTATGAAAACCCCAATAGATTCTATTGGGGTTCCATGGCACTTTACTGCTACTTGTAATTTGGAAGATTTACCACCAATGCATTTAGCAGTAATGGTAAAGGAGTATGGCATATGTTCTCTGGATTTGCCTTTGCCATAATGAGACCCTATTAGCGAAGTACTATAAATGCAAAACAGCACATCCTGCTTTTAAATTGTGTATTTTTAAATTGTGTATTTTAAATGTGCTCCACAATTCCATGCACTCTTTTTTGAACCTACTGAATCCATGCACCTGTTGGTTAACACAGAACGTGCAACTGTGTTGTGTGAGTAAAGTGTGAATGATGTGCTATTTCCAACACTGCCAGAGTTTTCAATGAGGGCTGTTATGTGTCTTTCGTGTCTCAGATCTACTCGCCCTAATAAGGTTGCTGTTCCAAAATTGGATTCCACACACCCTTTTTCTGCAACCAATAAAGTTTAAAAGTCAGGATCCCCTTTTTTGTTTTGTCACATAGGGTGGAGTTTTAGGGCCGCCTAGTGGCCAAACAATGATACAGAGAGAAGATAGAAGGCAAGAGTTGTTGAGAACCAGAATATTTTGTTGGTATGTGTTGGGGTATTTTGTGAGCTCCAGAGGCACAGGACTACCTGGTATTATTTTTATATTGGGATGATGAGCGGCAAGCCAAAAATTGGACGTGGTGAACACCAGGGCACAATTTCTCAACTTTAGTGATATTGCATTGGTGGTATTTCACTGGTGGTATAGGCTCAGAATGGATTTACCAGGTCACCAGGAAACTGTAATATGGGGAATCAGCTCTTTATGACTTGCCCCAGTTCACAGTGTTTTGGTGTATGTTGCTTTTTACCATTGGTGGCAGTAAAAATACCTCCTTAGCTTTGTACCTGTCTATATGCCATCACGAGTGACTAGAATACACAATACACAGACCAAAGCTGACCTAATTCTCTTTAGGTACTTAATAAGCAATTAGGGTTTATGAGTAATACAAAACGACATGTGCAATGTAATGAGATCATTTTGACATTTTCTACAATAAAGAAATTGAAGTGCACATCACAATTTCATATTTTCCCTTTTGCAGTTAACAGATAACAGAATAACAGATTCTATTCTTTGGGCTCAAACATAATTATGAGCACATTTAATAGTAATGCTTCCACCACGGTAGAGTGTTTTCCCCAAAATGAACTTCAATCACTGTTTTAGCAATAGTTGGCTCAAACTCTGCCATCTTTGGCCTTGAAAATTAGCATTTGTCTCGGCAGTTTATAGCCTTCGGTTATAATTGAAATCTGTTTCTTGGACGGTGAGGAAAAGCACATGAAAATAGCTTCCTATGTTTGTAATTGTAAAAAGCTACACACACCTCACTTGTACTGTATGCTCACCCAAAGAATACTTGAAACATTCACACCAGCAGACTCAGCTAGGAATAGTTTCAGTTTACCCTTGGTCTCAACACGGCTGTCTCCCCCTCAGCGCACCCTCCTTTTCTTTGCAGCAGGACAAACCCAGAAATACACTTGCCACATCCTTAGTCAGCCAAGGCAGCATGGTCCTCCGAGAGATATCCCCCCACTCTCTCTGCACTTCCATTTTTAAGGCCTCTCTCTACGATCTGTCTCTTGATGTATGTTTTCCTACAGAAAGTGTAAGAATTGCCTGCCCCTGACTGTCACATGCCAATCCGACACCATCCCTCAATTGGCAAAACCTATAAAAAGTTCCAGAGAACACGTGTTTTGCCTGTCACCTCTCCACTGAGATTCAGGGCAGCAAACAGATGCCAAAGAGTTGCAGTTCCTTATGCTGGCTTCCTACAGCAGAACATGAACAATAGAGCTACTTTGAGCAATGTGGCTTTTCACATTCCACATCTTCATTGCCGATGCAGCTTTACTTCTTGCATTTTTCAAGCAACGCCGCACAGCCTGTGTTTGCAAACTTATGAATAGGGCCAGTTTGTCCCAATGATTTTAACCAATGTTTAGCACCAATGAGCTATATACTGGGCTATGGACTGAGCTGTAAATATTAGCAAGGGATTAGAGATGAGTAGGTTAGGGGGTTAATAATTGTTAATCTTATGCTTCATTGCAACTCAGTCGGTGCTATACCATGATGTGGTGCACTATGCTATAATACAGCTACCATGCAATGCTAGGTTCAAATGCGTCCTTTTGTTTTGTAAACAGAGCTGGCTCACACCAGATTCACATCAGAGTCTCACACCAGAGTCTCACACCTCTTGCTGTCAGAGTTTTTATTGAAATTCTGTCCTGGCTGAAATTCAGAGCTTCTTTTTCCCCTCAGATGGCAAGTGGCAATGCTATTGCCATGCATTGGCTGAATAATAGATTGTTAATTTTTGTGTCCTGCAGCTGTCCATGCTTCCTTCTTCCAGCATGTCTCAGAGGCGGCACAAGCAAACACAAGAAAACTGAAGATCCCTGTAATTTATGCAGTGAGTCAAAGGGCCTCATTACACGGTAGGCGGTGGTAGCGGTAGGCTAATAGCACCATGGTTCATGCCGGTAAAATACCGGCACCGCCTTGGTGGAAAGGGGAATTACCGCCCTATTCCAAGGTTGGCGGGGCGGTAATTCCCCCTTCCACCATTGCCCTTCCCCATTCCAATATTTGCCCCATAGGGCATAATGGGAATGGGGACGGTGCTAATTACGGTACTGCAACATCCAAGTCCCAAATTCATCAATCAATCTATACATGGTGCCTCTGGGAGCCCTCCTAGCTACACACAACATCCACATGCACCAATACACTGAAGACACACAGTTATACTTCAAGATCGACTCCATCAAGGACATCCATAGGCTCAAAACATGCCTCTTGCTGATCCTGTCTTGATGTCCAGTGCATACTTGAAGCTCAACCCCTCCAAGTCCAAATTCCTACTTCTCACCAACAACACCAAACACCCAGACATACAGACCTGGCTATCAACCATGAACTCTGAGGGCTTCACACCAGAGCTCATCTCCTGCGCCGAGTCCCTGGGGTTCCACATTGACTAAAACTTCTCCTTCAAACACACATAGCTAAGAAAACTGAGACAGCTTGATATGAGCTCTCCCTTCTGCGAAAGTTCAAGTCCTTCCTCCCCCTGGACAGCTTTAGATCCAGTGTTCAAGCACTGGTCATATCCCAGCTGGATTGGGGCAATGCACTCCTCAAATGCCTCCTGTTGTCCTCCCTTGTGTCCCAGAGAAGTGCCCTACATGCGGCCGCACGCCTCATCAAGGGTCTACGCAGATATGACCACATCACCCCATCCCTCACCGACCTTCACTGTCTCACACTGCACGCACAAATCACCTTCAAGCCTTGCTGCTTTATCTATAAGGCAGTAGCCCTCCAGTCACCCAGCTACCTCGCAGAGAAACTCTGCATCTCCGGCAGACAGTGAACCACCAGAAGCCGGGACACGTACATACTTAAAATCTGCTGCTGCAAAAAGGAAAGGACCTGAAAACAAGCCTTCATTGCCTACACCCCAACACTATGGAACCTCCTTCCCGTCAGCATCAGACTCATCCCCACGCTCCTACAATTCAGATAAGAACTCAAGACCAACCTCTTCAAGGGGTCTCTCCTCAACATCTAGGTCATCACGTTGCCCCTCGCAACACCTGACTTGCTAGATGCCACCCACCCGTCTCCTCCCTCCCACGCAATACAGCTGTACCCCTCCTCTGTCCCCTCCTCCCCCACTGTATATTTGTTTTGTTGTTACCACTGAAAAGCGCTTTGTTATGCATCTGTAATGTTGTACACCTCTCTAAAGCGCTGTTATTTATCTGTATTGGTGTATACCTCTGTAAAGCGCTCTGTTGCTTCTCAAAGCTAGGTCCACGCACAACAAATAAAATAATAATAATAATAATAATAATAATAATAATAATAATAACAACCTTGACTCTCATACTAATTTATTGTCCAAATCTCGTGTCCCCTTCATAGTCCCTCATCCTAGTTCTTCATCATAGTGCTTTATCCAGTTCTTTCATTTTAGTCATTTTTCCTAGTCTACCATCTAGAGACTTGTCCTTAGTCTTTGGTCTCCAAACTCTCACCTGTGCCCCTTTTTTAACTCTTAGTTGCTAGTCTCTCATCTAACTTCTTGTCCCTAGTCTGCATCCTACAATCCTTGTCTTAGTTCTGTATCCATCAACCTTGCCTCTACTCCTAATCTCTCGCCCTAGTCTCTTGTTCTCTTCATAATCCCACATCCTAGTTCTTCATCCTGGTGCTACATCCAACTCTTTCATCCCAATCTATTATTTTAGTCTCTTGTCCTAGTCTCTTCTCCTTAGCCCTTTGTCCTAAAACTCTCATCCATGTCCCTTTTTCTATTTCCTAGTCTAAGGTGTTGATTCCTCATTTTACTCCTCATCTCTTGCCCCTAGTATTGCATCCTTCAACCCTTGCCCTGGTCCCTAGTTCCAGTCCTTCCTCCTAGTCTAGTGTCTCTTTTATTCATAGTCTCTCGTCCTAGTCTCCCATCACATTCTCAATTCGTTCTCCTATTCTCTCATCCTATTGTCTCATCATAGTTTTTGCCTGTTGCCCTATTCTCTCATTCTGGTCCATGTCCTTGCCCCTGTTCTCTCATCTTCGTCCCTGTCTCTTGCTCTAGTCTCTCAACCTAATACAAGCCTCTTGTCCTAATATCCCCTCATTGTCCTAGTTTCTCATCCACGTCTCTCATCCTAATATCTTGTCCAAGTCCCCAGTCCTAGTTTCTCATCATAGTTATAGTTCTTCTCCCCTGCCTAGTCATTTTAGCCGTAGTCCCATCCTACTCTCTCGTTGTAGTATCTCATTTTAGTCCTAGTCTCTTGTGCTTATCCTATTCTCTCATCCTAGTCTGGGTTTTCCATATAAAAGAAATGTCCTGCTTGGTTTTTGTTACTCATTTCACTCTGTGACTACAGTCTGATCAAGAAGGCCACAGACTTTATAAGCTAATGCTTTGTACCATCTCTGCAGTTGGTCATATGTCATAGGAGGTTCAATGGATGTGTGCTGTCATTTCCATTATGGCTTTGATTGGGATGTAACTGCTCTTTGACAAATGTAATGGTACATTTGAATATATGTCAGTTTCTCTTTCCGTTGGTCATGCTGCGTCCTCAGGCAGTGCATGTCATAGCATAGCAATGCCTTTGCAAGGGCTCTAAGTCCCCTGGAGGTGGGTGGCATGGCTGGTAGGCATTAGCCTATTTTCAGAGAGGTGGGGGTTGTTCAGGCTTGTGAACTGAGGACTTGATTGAAGGCTTTTGGTCTGTAGCGATGCTTGATGGTTGATGTGAGTCCTGAAGCAGATGGGGCAGGGAACGTGCAATTCTCTAAGCCAACCCGGTCGTGCACTTTGGCATGCTTTGCTTGCTAGAATTCAGGGCACCTGCCAAGCTGTCCCACTTTTGTTAGTGTTCAGTACCCGAGCAGAAAAATTGTGCATTTCTGATATCTGAATCCTAAACATCTTACATTAAAAGCTTATCCATCGGAAAATGAGCAGACAGAAGCCCAATGGAATGCAATTCGCCTCTTCCTTGGGACAGCTGCTTCTCCTGCAATCCCCTTCGGCCATCTTTGACCTATTCGGCCCTTCTCGCTCTCGTTGTAAGCCTGTTGACTCAGACATGTGCTGGACGCCAAATTATTTTTGAAGTTCCATTCAATCACACTAGAAAAAAACATTCCATCGACTATGACTAGGACGCCAAGCGTGTCTTGCACGTCACATGGATGTTTAGCTTGACAGAGCGTACGACTTCTCCCAGTTGTCCAAACATGAAACTATTTCTCGTGCTGATTGTGTCAACACTGATTAGTGTAGCAGTTAATTATCGGAAAACCCCAGAGCAGAAATGGCCGTGTGAAGGCTGCCGGACAATCGATATTATACCAATGTGATACCGAGGTCAGCGTTGAGCTCTGAGGCTGCCTCGTGGGTTCCTTGCAATTATTCAGGCAATATGGTTTGCTTTCAGTAGTTATTGGCATAACTGAATGCAGTATTGATGCAGGCCATTTTGACCACATAATTTGTCGCGTGACTGTTATTCCTGGTTACTGCAGTTCAATAAAGCTTTTATTCGGATCGCAAACACATGAAAGCCCCGAAACTGAAATGCTAAGAAGCAGCGGGGCATGAACCCAGCGCTGTTGCCTTTTTTCTAGAAAAGACATCACACATGGAAAGTGTGGCGGACTGCCATATGCTATAGTATACTGCTGGTAACACCGCAATACTCCACGGGTAGACACGACTGCATACATGAAGAGGAGTGCCCTGAACATGTCTGAAGCGTAGTGTAAAGCACAGATGGAAACCGTAAAGCTGTAAGAGTGCACCCTGTTATTCATACATTACATTTGAATACACTAGGGAATTTAAAAATAGCTAAAGTATTAACCAATCTTCACAGTCCTTTCTTTCTTGTGATCGTTTGCATGAATGTATTGAGCCCTTTCAATGCTCACTGATAAAATAGATACAGTTGGTGTAATCTTAAGGTAATTCTGCCGTGGCCAGAATTGAAATTCATAACATCATGAGCAAGGAACACATTTGGGACCCTATTGCACACAAAATTAATATAACTAATACAAGCATTCTGGTGGTGTGCCTCCGCCAATCATAGGACTTTGCGGGTGGGCATTACCCGCTGGTAATTGCCCACATTGCAAGCCCTGAGTTCCTCACCTGCTTCCAGTAGTACACCCACAACATTTCCCGTCACCCACCCTGCATCCTCCCACAGGAGTCACTCACTTATCTGGCTACCGTCATGCCGTCGTCTCACCCACTCATCCTCTCAAATGGCCACCATGGATATTCCTTTTGCTCAGGGGTGGACTGGCCCATAGGGAACTCTGGAGATTTCCCGGTAGGCCTCTGCATCCTGGGCCTCTTGTGTGGCCTGTCCACATTTTCCCATAGGAAACGTGTGGGGCTGGCTGAAAATGTGTAATATGGGGGCCACTTTGAAAATGATTTCCAGGGCCATTTTTGGTTCCCAGTCCACCCCTGCTTTTGCTATTTTCACGCAGGCCATGATCTATTTTATTTATTTATTTATTTATTTAAATAATAAACGGCTATAACACTCTGCACGCACCATTTCTCATGCAAAATAAAAACAGTTCTATGAATAAACCAGACTTTTTTTCTGGGCTAGTACTAGCCATAATTTCCTTAATGTCTGGTGCTGGTGGGTTATGGCGGTTTCAGGGAACACATTAAAGGCCCTTGCTATTCTTTCTATTCTTGAGGCCTTCAACTTAATCCGCTGATGTTTTCTGCTCAGTAAAGCACTTCGGCACAGAGATTATCACATGAACGGCCACTTGATTACAACCTTGATGATAACACTATGGGCCTCATTACACAAAAGGTGGTAAGGGTTAACGGTCACCGGTAAGGGTACCAGTGACCGTTAACCCTTACCGCCTTACTACGAGGTCCCTTTGCGGGACCCGACCTTAACGGCTGGTGTAGACCAGCCATTAAAGTTGGGACCCGCAAAGGGACCTTGGTGCTAATTACGGTACCGCAATTTGCGGTACCGTAATTAGGTCCTTCCCCATTCCCATTATGCCCTATGGGTCAAAAATGGGAATGGGCAAGGGCCATGGAGAAAGGGGGAATTACCGCCCCGCCAACCTTGGAACGGGTGGTAATTCCCCTTTCCACCATGATTTACCGCCTACCGTGTAATGAGGCCCTATGTTTATCTTTATGTGCTATTGTTGACCTATTTGTGCTATGTCTTGGCACCTCAACCACGTTAACCTATGCGTAGCACAGGGAGTGGGCAGAGCAGTGCTGCGTAATTTTTTCCAAGATGTAAAAAGGAGAGGGTGGGCACCGCTTATGTTGAAAAATTGTTCAAAAATAACTGATTGGCTATTACATAGCAATGTATCGGAGCGTACCACTAAGGCCTTGGCACCAGGATACACATCTATTGCAAAAAAAGAACTAGGAAAGAATTTCCAGTTCGTAGTACGCTCACGAAATGCTCTTGGAGTAAGCTCCAAATGTGTATTCTTACTGTTTATATCAAGTCCATAAATATTTCTCAAGAATGATGATGCATGAATAATTGGAAGTAATTTCTCCCAGATTTCTAATGTTCTGTTAGGCATTATGCCTCCTCAGATATATATCTCAACCGTTTGTGCCAATGCATTTCGGGACGTGTTCCATCTTCAGGGCCAGACACTATACATTTTATAATACATAATATTTACAAAAACAGAAAACAAACTTCCAGATTGTGAAATCGTACATACCCTGAATTTGTGGTTCATGATAAGCTAAGAGAAAATGAGAAAAGAAGAAACGTATTTGTAAGTCACTTTCAGACTAGAATATCAAATGGCTAGTGCATTTGTGATGTAAGGTACTGGAAAAAAGTTACCTGGCTGTGTGCTAAACCTTTTTCATCCATATGGAAACTAACATACAATAATCGCATATCAGCGAAGAACTCCACAAAGAGATAGGTAAAGAAATAAATGCGTGTCTTGCAAGTTACCTGGGGTTTAAACGTCATCTAGGTGACTGACAAGTTACCATACTTTCTACCTAAAATGCAATAGGAAATCTGTGCATTAAGGTAGATCCTACTTACTCTGCACATGCACTCTTTGAGAGTGGTCAGGAAATAATGTTAGTGAAGGTCTGTAATATACATACCTGCCGCCATCAGGCTCGCAATGCTACAGCATGCAGGTAATGGAGGACCTTGCGCTGCTCGCGCGGTCCAAGTGTTTTTATCCTTTGGGTCGCCGTTGCCAGGTGACGCTACGTCACGCATAGGGATACGTATTGATGTCACGTGCACCCCGCATGCTGTGTGTCCATGGTTTACGGACAAATGGGAAAGCAGCCATATTAAGGTTGCCATTAGATTTGAAAAAAAGACCAATAAGGTCATATTGTGGTTGGCAGAAAATCATGGGAAGGTTGCTTGCATGAACCCTAAAATGCAGTACTATTGTATAGTTATGTCAAAATACTTGGGCGGGTGGAATCTGCTCTAAGCAGTCCAGTGTGTTAGCATAAAAAATAGTGTTAACTCGATAGCTAGGTGGATCGCGAAGGGACAACCACTATTGAAGGTTCAGATTCAAGAAAATATATAATCACCATAGATCAGTCCGTTAAACAAGATGGTAGATAAGACAAGAAAATAATGTGGAGCTGAGTTAAGGCTAAGCGATGACATGATACCTTGGTGAGACATCAAGTAACGTGTATAGTTTAAAGGTTCAGCTACTGAGAGTTGTCCCCAGTTATGAGTGGGTCTTTTTTTAATCAAAATGGGACATGGCATGTTAAGCATGGGAGCAGTGTGGAACCGAGTCAGGGGTCAGAGATAGCAAATATAGTTAATATCTTCATTTATGCCCCCTGGGGACATAGCATCCAGTGGTCTATCCAGTATGCCTCTCGCTGGTCAAACTTGAGGCCCATATTTTCATATGCATTACGTCTAATGACAGTCTCAACTATTTGGAACTGGATCTGACTGATATTATGCATCTTTTCTGCCCAGTGCTGTGATACAGCAGAGTTCAAGTTATTGTTCCTTATGCAGGAACTAAGTTCGTTCCATCTCACTTTGGTCTGACGTTTCGACTGTCCTACATAGTAGATCTCACATTGGCATTTGATTTTGTAGATGATATTTGACAAATCACATGTAGCTTAGCTGTTTATCATAATTTTCTCTCCTGTTCTGGGTTGATTGGTGGTGGTCCCCTTTGTTACAAATCCACAGATACTACAGTGTAGGCAAGGGAAAGTTCCTTCCCTCATGGTTGTTGCTTGATGCCCTTCTGGTCTAGTTTTCACAAGATGATCTCTCAAATTGGTGCTGCATTGGTATGCAAAAGTTGGAGGGTTTTTGAACAGGTGTTCCACCCTCGAGTCACTAGTGAGACTTCTCCAGTTTTTCGTTATTACTGACTTAATTATGTTGCTCTGTATTGAATACTTTGAGACATATATCAATGATGGGGTAGTTCCATTCTTCCTGATCTCTGTTAGTGATACATTTAGGTGTGTGTTGGTCAAGCGATCAGTAGTTGAGGTGATCTCTTCTTGCTTGTAGCCCCAGGAATGGAATTGTTCTCCCATTATATTGATTTCTTTCTCAAGATCCTCCGGATCACTGACTATCCTCTTGAAGTGCAACATCTGGATATAAGGTATATTTTTGATAAGGCTAGGTTGTTGAAAGCTCAATCTGTGGAGTAAATTATTGTGGTCTGTCTCTTTGCAGTATATATCAGTAGTATACTTCCCTTCGTGTAGTTCAGTTGTCACATCCAGAAAATGAATCTGTTCCTTGGATGATTCGTAGGTAAACTTTATTCTAGGGTCAGTAGTATTCCTATACGTAAAGAGTCTTCAAGGTTTTCTTGTGTCCCTCTCCATAAACTGAAAATGTCATCAGTATAACGGACCAATAGGGATATGTTGTTGCGCCATACCCCATGTTCTAGAATTTAGTCCTTCTCAAATTTGTGCATGAAACAGTTTGCATATGAGGGGGCCATTGTTGCTCCCACAGATGTACCAGATACGTGTAGGAAGTAATTATTTTTGTACTCAACGTAGGAGTTTTCAGAGATACATTGCAGTAATATCAGGATAAACTCTTTAGCGGCTCTGATATCTTCTTCATTTAACAACATCCAATCAATCGCTTACATGCCTAGATCATGGGGGATAGATGTATGCAAACTGTTGACATCTAGAGTGAACATGGTAGAGTCCTTGATTTATGGTGTATTCTTGAGAAGTTGCAAGAACTGGGAGGTATCCTTTATATAAGTGCTGGTCTTCTGTGTAAGTGCTTGCATGAAAATGTCAATGTATAAACCTAGAGACTGGAGAATGCTGTCCATACCAGCTACAATAGGTCTCCCTGGGGGCTTGGTGTGATGCTTGTGTATTTTAGGCAATACTTTAAAATGTGGTATTCTCGGGTGACTTTTCAGGAGCAATTTCCTGGTATCCAAAGGATAACAAATACTTGGACCATGTGAGGTCCTCCATTAACTGCATGCTTCAGGGCCATGAGCCTGACGACGGCAGGTATATATATTATAGATTCACACTAACATTATTCCCTGACCACTCTCCCAGAGTGCATGTGCAGAGTAAATAGGATCTACCTTAATGCATAGATTTCCTATCGCATTTTAGTTCGAAAGGATACCCTGACAGTCACCTAGATGACTTCTAAACCCCAGGTAACGTGCAAGACACACATTGATTTCTTTACTTATGAAAAGCTTGCCATTATCTCTTTGTGGAGTACTTCTTCACTGATGTGCGATTATTGTATGTTATTTTCCGTAAAGATGAAAAAGGTTTAGGAGACAGCCAGGTAGCGTTTTTGCAGTAACTTACATGACAAATGCACTAGCCAATTCATATTCTAGTGTGAAAGTGACTTACAAATACGTTTCTTCTTTTCTCATTTTTTCTTTGCTTATCATGAACCACAAATTTGGCGTATGTACGATTTCACAATCTGGATGTTTGCTTTCTGTTTTTGTAAATATTATGTATTATAAAATGTATAATATCTAGCCCTGAAGATGGAACACATTCCAAAATGCATTGGCACATGCTGTTGAGATATATATCTGTGGATGTATACTGCCTAATGGAACATTACATATCTGAGATTAATTCTTTCCAATTAGTCATGCATGATTATTCTTGAGAAATATTTATGGACTCGATATAAACAGAAAGAATATACATTTGCAGCTTACTCCAAGAGAATTACGTGAGTGTACTACGAACTGGAAATTCTTTCCTGATTTTTTCCAAGAGCCAGATAGGGAGGAGCTACCAATACAGAGATCTTTTAATGAGGTAGACATTTTCAAAGGTGATTCAGACTTGTGCCGGTAGCCAGTGTATCTCACCTGATTATTTATTTTGACCAGGTAGACTGGTACACCAGTGTGGACAGTGTTAGTTGAGTGAAACCAAGAGTTTATCAGAGGAACAGCAGCCAAAAGTTGGTTTTGAGGAAATGAAGGGGCAGGATTTCGAGGAGGAATTTCCATTACGATGAACTGTTGCATCAATTTTGTTGAGTCTACACAGGACCTTGCTGGCGAGTATGTGGCTGTTAGAAACTTATTTTTTTATTTACTGCAAACACACTTTGCTTGCAGTAAATGGCAAATACAAGTTTCACTTTGCATACTTGACAGCATTGCACCAAATAATTAGTGTGCTGATGGAGACATGCACTATATTACAAAATGCACTGGTAAATATTTTGTCACCAGTCACCTCGGGGAAAGTATATTTCTCTTAGGTCAAGTATGTAAACTAAGGAACTGGCACTGCCGGTCTAGTGGGATTTTTAAGAATTTGCAAGGTCTGCTATAGTGCTTACATCATGAGTAACACCACTTACTACACTCCACCAGTACACATCTCTGGATGTTCTACATTTTGAGCTGCTGGTGTGTATTGAAGGGTTGTTTATACTTCAGGAGATAATGGAAGCCACTACATTAGCTATTCCGTGGCTCCTGAACACCTAGGAATGTACATGTTCCAAATACCCCTGTGGAATGGGGATATCTCATGAATCCAGTGCAACGGGACTGGTGTGGGGGAGGCAGCTCTTGCAGCCGCTGCTCCAAGCATATGAAGTCTAGACAGCGCTCCCTGTCACTGGCCCATGCAGCAGAGGTTTCTCCGGAACCAAGCCTCTAACAATAACGGAGGGTTGTTCTCGACCCTGAGGGACATATGAGATGCAAGAACAGGTCCATATAAATATGTATTCACTACTCCTCTGCCTATCCAGTGGTACCTCCATCTATTTGGTATCCAGGTTCCCGAGAGCAGGAAGAAGATTTAAAGGGCCATGCAGGAACCTAGGTTTCATTATGTGAGGTTTTTGGAATGTCCTGCGGGTATTAGATGTGTTCACATTTAATGTCCAATGCCTGGACGGTGGCCACAAAATATGTTCATCCATCCCAATATTTTTTAAATGTAAAGTAGATTTAATGTTCTGTCTAAATGAAAATTAGCTGAGAGTTATGTTTGTGGACAGACTAAAAACGTATAACGTTTTCTGAATTAAACTCGATGCTGTCTTATGTGCCAACTACTCTCCTTCCTCTGGAATTTCATCATGGTGAGTGGAAGAACTCAAGCATAGCTCCTAGCGAGGAACTGGATGTGGAAAGATCTCAAATTTGCGAATCATGTACATCATTCGTGCTTTTTCTGTTGTGCATTGCGTTTGTTTTTCATGTATGTCAAACATGACTGGAATAATTGGGACTTTCAAAAAAAGCATCTCATCAAGGAATATGGTATTTGCAGACAGGAACTGCATACCAAATGAAGCATCACACCATTACAAGTCTTGTGTGTGGGTGCATGTTTGTGTGCGTGCGTGTGTGTGTGTGTGCGCGCGCGCACGCATGTGTTCATGCACACTGGAGTGTATGTGCATGCTACTTTCCTATCCTCTCAAATTTAATGTAACAACCTCAAGGCACAGATCAACCTGTATGTGACATATGTAAAGTACCACTTCACTTTCTTGCAAATAATAGCATATTGATATTAAAAAAAACACAAATATGTGTTGTTCGTTTTTCTTGAGGGGATTGATTAGCTAAACTCTACTGTTTCGAGCTTTAGGAGACTGATGTTCTATAAGAGGAAGAAAGCACATGCATTGTAAAACATATGTATGCTTCAAGGAAAGGGTTTCATGAATTTTTTAACATAAAAGAACTCCTCCTTGACAGCTCAGACTTCATGAAGTGCTAAATTAGATTTTGAATGTGTGCACCTGACATCCCCGTCTGCTGCAAATGAGTCGTGTGGCGTCCTAAGACCTTGCGCTATGATAGCCCAAGGGTCACCAAGCAATGAATAATAATAACACAGGGCCTACTATCAGAACACAATGGATAATTAACTGACGTGCACCTCTTTGCACAGGCCTAATTTATTTTGTCGTTGTGAGAGGTTATTTGTTCACGTTGTTTGCCATGTCTCCACACCCTCTGCCGTTCAGAAGGAAAGCACGCATCGTTCAAGGCAAGACACAGATCTGGGTCTGCACATCCCGGGTGTGCCTAAACGATGGTACGCATTTCCTCACAACGGCGCGTATTGCATGCAGAGCAGTGTGGCGTCATGCTGGTTAATTTCAGGGACAGCAATTTCATGGTAGCTGCACTTGGAGGGTTTATTTGCTGACCCCGTAAAACACCCACTTAATTAATGATGGCCCTGCGTCATTTACAAAATCATATCAGGAGTGAAATCCATCTTGGCAAGCAGGAAGCCAGCTTCAAGCAACTCTCTTAGGTGGCACGCTAACATGCTTTTCGCATTTCCCCGACCTTAGGGAAAATGGAAGTGCATAAAATATTGATGGTTCCCTTTCACTGTGAAAATGCATCCTGTCATAAGAAAGAGGGAATGGTGACATGGGCGTATACGGATGCGACTGAAATGTCCACTTGTGTTTGCTGTCGCTGGGCTTTTCCCCCTTGTCGCTGCACCTGGAGCAGTTACTGAATGGATGGTGCTTGGTCTGCAACAGAAGGCAAACTGCTCACAAGATTACCATTCGATGCCTAAGTCCTGGAAAGGGTAGGATGGAATTCAGCAACTCCTATTGCCATACTTCGGGTGTCCCTGAATGTCTAGTGGTTCATCCACCTCTGGCGGAGTCTCGGCTGCAGGCTCAGTCGCTTGAGCTGCCATTGCATCCTTGCTCACGGGCTTGATGCACTTAAAGAACGAGACATTTCTCGTGACGGTTCCCCGGGCGTTGGCAGCTGTGATCATTGATCCTTTTACGTGTGTTACTCCGAGCGGTTGTGCCTCATAGGTCATAGATAGCTTTCCTTCCGACCTCCGGTTACGCACCAGTACTGTGTCTCCCACTGCTATCTCTCTTTCTGGTAGTCTTCGTCTGGTTGTTTCCTTCTCATTCTGGGTGGTTCTTTCTGCCTCTACCTGTTCATCGTTGATCACCCCTGGTCGTCTTATTTCGGATTCAGGTATTAGTCCTCTTTGGATCCTCTTAAAGAGTGCCTCGGCGGGGGCAATTCCCGTGGATCAGTGTGGTGTTGTGCGATACTCCCGGAGAAAGTCAAATAGATTTCACAGTAGATCTTCTCCTCCATCTGCTGATATGCGAAATATTTTATTGAGCGTGCGCATGAACCGCTCTACTTCCCCGTTGGCTCTCGGCCAGAGCAGGGTGACTTTCCGATGATGTATTCCTCTCTCTTCGCAATAGCGAGCAAATTGTTGCCCTCGGAAAGGTGCCCCATTGTCTGAACATATCTCGAGAGGAAACCCGTGGGTGGCAAAAATTTTGTCCATAGCCAGGGTAGTGTGATCTCCTGCCGTGGACTCGACCAGTTCCACCTCCGGGTATCGAGACCACTGGTCAGTCACCACTAGAAAGTATAGTCCTCGACCTGTAGAGCCAAAATCTGCATGAACCGTCCCCCATGGTGTACAGCTCCGGTCCATGGACTGAATGGGTGGCCCCTTTTCCATTGGGCTGGTGGCTTGGCATGGGATACAAGCCCTTACGTATTCCTCTACTCTTTGTTCCAATTCGGGGAATCATACTTTTAGCCTGAGGCGTGCTTTCATTCTTGTCATCCCCTGATGTCCGTTGTGGGCGAGTTGAAGGACTTTTGTCACTAGGGACCTGGGGATCACGATCTGGTGTCCTCTTAGCAAGAGACCATCTGGAGTCGCTGATAGCTCGTGTCGTACTTTCCAGAGCACTTGTAAGTCTCTTTGTGCTTCCGCATTTCTCCTGGTATTGTTCATGAGAATCTCCCTCCATGCTCCCGTGTCTACTGCATCTTTCACTCTGAGAAATGCTTCATCGGAGTTGGATTCTTCGGCAATTTCCTGTCTTGACAAAGCGATGGGTAGCGCTGACTCGACAGCAATGTGAACTACTTCCACGCAGTCTGCAACCTCGGTATTATCGCTGTGACCTCCTTTGCCTGGGTGACGTGACAGGTAGTCCGCGGGATTGTGCGTACCGGGGCGATAGAGTAGCCTGACCCCGTATTCCATTAAGGACAACATCCACCTCTCGATACGAGGGGGTGGTTTAGATGAGGTGCCGGACATGATGGGTATCAGGGGTTTGTGGTCAGTTACAACTACAGCTGGTTTCCCCAGAATGTATATTCTGAAATGTTTGCAACCCCACAATATTGCCAGGGCTTCTCGCTCAATTTGGGAGTAACGCCTCTCGGTGCCGGTGAGGGCTTTGCTGGCGTATGCTATGGATCGCATCAACCCTTGTTGATCCGCTTGCATAAGGACTGCCCCTAGTTCCACCGGGCTGGCGTCAACTATTATTTCGGATTCCCGATCGGGGTTGAAATATGCCATGGTTTCTTGTTCGGAAAGAGCCTCTTTCATAGCTGTGAATGCCCTTTGTTCGTTCCCTGTCCATGTCCACGGTACTTCCTTTCTGGTGAGTGCCCACAGGGGTTCTGACAGGGAGGCTAAATCTCGAATGAAGCATCCGCAATAGTTAACCATCCCTAAGAAGCTGCGAACTTCAGCTGGGGATGTTGGTGGGGACGCCTCACGAATGTCTTTCACCTTCTCAGGATCCGGTGAGATGCCTCCGGCATTGAATGTATGAATCCAAAAAATTCTATCCTGTCTTTTAAGAATTCGCACTTTTCTTTGTGCAATGTCAGTCCTAGGCTTTGTAATCTCTTGAAGGTATTCTCCAGACACTTTAGATGTTCAGTTTCCGACTTTGCGAAAACCAGGATGTCATCGGACATGTTTATGACCCCTTTTAAACCGGCCAGAGCTCCCATGATCGAGTTCTGGAAGACCTCTGCCGCAGATGATATTCCGAAACTAAGTCTTTTATACTGGTATAGCCCCTCATGAGTTGTAAAGGTCGTAATATATCTCGATTCGGGGTGGAGTTCCAGCTGGTGGTACCCTGCTCTTAGATCTAGTTTATAGAACACTCTGGCTCCTTGAAGTTCACCAACAATGTCGTCCAAAGTGGGAGTGAGATGACGTTCTCTTTTTATTGCGACATTTGGTAGTCTCATATCTACACAGATGCGTACTGCCCCCGGTTGTTTGGGTTTTGGGGCCACTACGATCGGGGAGACCCAGGGGGTGGACCCTTCCACTCTTTCAATGATGTCTCGCTCTATCAGTGCTTGCAACTCCTCTTCTACCTGAGCTCTCAAATGAAAAGGTATGCGCCGGTGTTTTAGAGCTGTCGGTCTTACCGACCCGTCGATGTGTAGACGTATGGGTTCGGCCTTGGGTTTTCCTATTCCTTTGAATAGATCCCCAAACTGTTCCAACATGCAGTCTATATCTGTGTGATATACGGCAAGAGTGAAGTGGACAATGTTCAGAGCTTCCGATGCTGCACAGTTTAGCAGGGAATGTGGGCTTATGTTGGTAACAAGAAATCTTGCTTTGATGCTGTTTTGTCCATGAGTTACAGGGGCTACAAACACTCCTTGGATTGGTAATGGGGCATCTCCCCCGAAAGCATAGATTTGTGCTTTGGACGGTGACAGGACTGGGGGACCTGGGAGTGCGTCATAATGTTTGTTGGCCAGTACGCAAACTGATGCCCCAGTGTCGATGAGAACTGGAGTGGGTGTTTCGCCAATGTTAACGGTGCATGTGGGCTTTCTTTTCATTCCAGGACTCTGCACGATGTTAAAGATGAAAAAGATTTCATCATCCTCCTCTTCTTCCTCGGCGATGTTGAGGTCTTGAAATTCCTGGTCAATGGACGCTATGCCCCTTGCATTGCGATTACTGCCCCTGCCGAACCTCTCAGGACCCCTGGTTGCCGCCACAGGTGCTGTGGCCCTGCACATTCTCGCATAGTGACCGGCAGTTCCACACCGGCCACAGATTCTCGATTTTGCTGGGCAATCACCTCTGTGTGGGAGGTCATATCCACAATATGAGCACAACGAAGAGGTACCTGTAGTTGAGGGGGCGTCTTTTGATTTATGCGTCCATCTTGCTTTACCAGGGGTGGATCTTCCCACAGCGAATGCCTCCTCCTCCTTCCTGGAATGTGTGGCCGCATCCATTTTTGTTCCTCTGGCCTCTGCTAACTCATACGCCCTACCCATGTCCAGAATCTGCTGGAGGGTTAATCCCGGTTCCCTTAGGACTTGTCTCCTCAGTTTGCTTGAGCCGCATCCCTGCAGCAGTTGGTTGCGGATCATTTCTTCCTCGTTGGCCCATCTGCATGAGCTCGCTAAGTGTCTGAGGCGAGCACAGAATGTATCCAATGATTCTTCCTCTCTTTGTCTTTCAGCCCCCATGACGAACCTGTCATAATCAACGTTCGCCAACGGGAGAAAGTAGTCCTTTAGCGCTTGCTTTACTGCATCATAGGTCACCACCGGGATGTGGAGGGAATCATAGATTTTATGTACTTCAGTCCCTGCGGAGTACATCATGATGGCGATCTTCGCTTCATCTTCCGTTTCCCCCGAAGCTTTAAAAAGCATGTCTAACTTTTTAATCCATAGGAGCCACTTTGGTCCTAGTTTCGATGGATGACCAGTGGTATCGAATTCTGGCATGGGGGCAAGAGTGGTGCGTGGCAAGGGGGCAAGAGTGGTGCACGCTCTGCGCGGTATCGGGGCAGCGGCACCCTCTTCATCCGTTTCCTCCCCCATCACAACTGGTACTCACTGGTTGTCGGTGTCCGGTGAAACTGTGATCCGGCTCCCGAGCGTAGCAGGGCCTGAGAGTTCCTTTTTTGTGGCCTTTTTCTTCAGTGCCACAGCCCTGTGTAAACTGGGCTGTGGATTGTCCAAAAATTCACTTGCAACAGTGCAAAACAGTCAGATGGCGCACAAGCACCCTTCCGGGCCGCAACCACTGCTGTTAGCGAGTAAAATTACCGACGTGAGGACGTCCGCCAGCCGTGCGAGCAGGTTCGTGAGCACGGAGTGAAGCTCCGTATTTCCGATGCTGTCGGAACGGAGAAAACACAGTGTCCGCCTCGTCACCAGTGTTGGAGTGTGTGTGTGTGGGTATTAGGGCGCACGCATTGCATCACACGGGCTCACACACACACATTTGCAAAGAGACACGCCGGAGACGTGTTGCTATCCCGGTCTCCGGCGCGAACTGCAGGGGCACCGCCTTTATTCCACTAATGCGTATGCGCGGCCCTCTGTGAGGTTCGCGTATGCGTACAACGGTGTACGCAGTACACAACAACACGCCTCCACATTTATTTTGAGAAACACTTTAATGCTTACCGGTGCTCTGAGAACAAGTGGCAACTTGTTTCAACCAGCTATAACATTTGTATTGTTGTTACTTCTTTTGCAGTTTCTTTATATCAGTTCATTAAAAAGTCAAATGTGCATCACAAATCAAGGATCTACACATAGATGTTCTTCTGTTTTTTACTGAAGACATATTGGCATTAACAGGACTGACACGGTGGAGTCTCATTGGCTAAACTCCAGGCTGTATTTCCTGTTAGAGCCTGTAGTTTTAGTCAAGCCACAGTCCTCCCTGGGGACTACCTATGTGCTGCTGCTCCTGATCCACCTGGCACTTTTCACTGTCCACCTCCACACTCCTCATCGCACCACTCCATTCTCTGTGTAGCCTTGGGCAGGCTACATGTCAGCAATGCAGTCCGACTCTGCCTTCCACTACTAGTACCCCTGAGCCAGCTGTTGCACATGCAGCCAGCCCAAGCATAGGTCCCGCTAGACAGACATGTCTGCAGATGTGCTACTAGTTGTCCTGTTGCAGTGTGTTCATTGCCCTGCCGAGGCCTCTGAAAAACTACCATAGACAGAGGGAAGCGCTTGCTTAACTTTTCTCAGGCACTTTATTTTTTAAATAACATTTCCCAAGCAGTGATAAGTCAGTCAGTCAACAACTTTTATTGCGGATTGCAAATCCATAAAACCAAACAATACAATAACCAAAAACACTTTAAAAGGAATACAAATACATTAAGGAGACAAAAATACATGTAATTATGCATACATTCAGGGTTGGTTATGAAGCACTGCTGTTCCACACGAGTGAAATGATTCCCTTTACTTTATTGAATGCAATATCTCCCAGCAACCCTGCGGACACCACTCCGCCATCCCTCCCACAACAAACCTTTTTTAACCGTTCTTCACTGAATCCATTTTTGTTCTCGATCCCCACAGAACTCTAATCTCAACATTCAATACATACGAGGGTTATATCAAAGTACTTCTTATATATCAAAGTCTACACAACCGAATGTGTTTTGGCCACCAATATATAATACAATGCAGGTCTACATTGAATACGATAACAATTCCTTCAAAGTGGAAATAATGCTTTCTTACGAATCATATCACACGCCTGACAGAAAAATAAAGTGCAATACATTTTCAGTTTGAATGCCACAAAATACACAATTAGTTTCAGAAGGTAATAAAATAGATAATTTGGCAGGCACCACCGTCAAAGCTAACCCATTAAATCTAGCTTTAGTAAGAAGAGACCATTCATAAATAAATCTAGACCCTGTCAAATATATTAGAAGACGATTTGTACTTAACATCTTGTGAGCGAGATCAGAGGGTTTCATGATTTCCTCAGACTCTCTGTCAGTGGTCGAAGTGTACGAAAAGTAGTAGTGGAACTATGCTCCCTGCTGGCCTGCACCCACACCCCATAAACCCCCATCACCACACCCCCACCCACACACAATACAAACCCCAAACACATTCACCTGCTGTTTAAGAGAACGTTCAGTGTAGTGCACTAAAAGTTCAAGTTTCAACTTCTTCCTACACTTTTATTTTAAAACGAAACCATTCCGTAACAGTTTCTTTTTAAAATAAAATTATAGGAACAGTAAAACCTAGAGGAGCACTGCTCCCGACCGCTCCCGCTCAATTCGACCACTGCTCTCTGTCGAGGGATATGAGGTATTGCAACCTTTCCTTGAATATATAAACCGATTTGTTGAGAAATGCTATTTGCATTATTAAACATTTGTGTTGCATTAATCCTATACTTCAGTTGCTTAACATGATATAGCTGTGGAATTGATAAATAATTACACTCAGATGACAAGATATAAATCAAAATGGAATGGGTTAAAATTGCTTCCTTATTACACCATATTCTAAGCCAAAGTATTGCAGGTTTAATCAACAATTCATCTTCAGAGAATGGCATACACAGTTCAGTGTGTACTGCATAATTTGGAGCCAAGGAGAACTCAATAACTTATTAACACATACATTCTAACTTACTCTGCTGGCAATAAGTCTACTTCTCTGCCTGTAATAAATCTGTTCTGCAAAGACTATGTTGCATTTGTTGGTGTTCCCAGTTTTCGGTGTAGCCTGCCTGTTATTGCCAGAAGGGGGCCACATTTAGTCTCCCTACACACTGCACCCTCACCGGGTCTGTTTATCCCTGGCTCAAAACTGTGGTTGTGCCTGGGGTCTCCCACGTGGCCTTCCTCATTTTGGCCTGCCTCCCAAGGCCACACATTTGCAGATAAGTCAAGATTATGCCTGAACTTGATATATGTATCAACTAACAGTTGGAGAGACTGAGGAGTTCTCGCAAGCAGAACTGTATCATCGGCATATGTGAGAACCGGCACGTGTAAATTCCCAAAATTGCATACATAGGCCTTAGTCAAATTTGAATTATCAGTAGGCCCTTTATTATGAATGGAAAACGTATAAAGCTAATACACAGCCCTACCCAACTTCAAATTCTGTAGCAAACAAGGATATACAGTGGCCGTCTCCTCCAGATCATACACATGCATTGGAATGCTATTTATTTATTTATAACGTGCTGACAGCCCACAGGCATCTGGGCGCACATAGACACAAGGATATAGTTTAACGAGACAACAAAAAGACTATCATGCAAGAATCTGGTGATAGCTAAGCTTGACCTGCACAGGCTATGTCAAGAGGCTAACCAAGGAAATACAAAAGGGTCAGCTATTCAAAGAGAATCATCTTCAGCCTTTTCAAAAGTGTTTTTCTAATCGCAGCTCCAAGGGTAAACCATTCCAGGCGTGCACTGTTTGAACAGGAGAGAAATGCCAGTTTTCTCTTGCTTGCTTACTACATGGGATAACCAGGTACCCACAGTTACTTGAGCAGAGACAGCTCAGTGGGTCAACCACTTTTAAACGATCTTTGAGGTACACAGGTGCGCCACTATAAATACATTTGTGTGCCAGGGAGAGTACTTTGAAGCATATTCTCTCCTTGACCGCTAGCCTATGGGGATTCCTCCTAGCACCAGAGACATGCAGGCCGATTCATGGAATAATTAGCGCGGCGCAAGTGGGCAAAAACGTGCGAATCGCAGTGGAATAGCGAAAATCGCAGTGCAAGTGCGAAAATCGCACGAAAAGCAGCGCACGTCGATTCATGGAAGTCTGTGCGCGAGAAAACCAGCGGATGTGCGATAAAAAAGTGCGCGGCGCACGTTGGCGCACAGGCCATCTAACAGCGTGCGCCAGGTCACAGCGAAAATCGCACAGGCCACAGCGAAATTCGCACATAGCGCGGCGCACGCAACATAAGTAGGCGTAACACGGGCGTAACACTCGGAATGGGGAACAACTTGCCAAAACGTGGGCGTCACGGGGGAAGTACAGGGCACAAGTGCGCGGAACGCCCACACGCTCGCCTACAACACGTATTCATGGAATAGAATAGGGCAAAAAAGCGCACGCTCAAACCAGCGCACAGGCACAAACACGACCGCCACAAGAAAGCAGGCGGTAGCGTCTCTGCGGCTGTAAGAAATGTGCGCCAAAAGGTGCGCCAACAAATAGCACCTATATACTGCCATGATGAATGTCCTATACTGTGGCCCTCCAGGACAAATGACGTGCAAAGGGGTACCCACAAACACGGACACCCGCTGACAAAAAATACGTGTGCGTGTATACCGGGGTGCGTGGGAAGTCTCACACGCGATTTCAGCAGGGTACGTGTATTTCAGGGGTGCGCGGGAAGTTCCACACGCGATTGGCCCAGTGCGAGCAGGGTACGTGTATTTCAGGGGTGCGCGGGAATTTCCACACGCGATTTCAGCAGGGTACATGTATTTCAGGGGTGCGCGGGAAGTTCCACACGCGATTTCAGCAGGGTACGTGTATTTCAGGGGTGCGCGGGAAGTTCCACACGCGATTGGCCCAGTGCGAGCAGGGTACGTGTATTTCAGGGGTGCGCGGGAATTTCCACACGGGATTTCAGCAGGGTACGTGTATTTCAGGGGTGCGCGGGAAGTTCCACACGCGATTTCATCAGGGTACGTGTATTTCAGGGGTGCGCGGGAAGTTCCACACGTGATTGGCCCAGTGCGAACAGGGTACGTGTATTTCAGGGGTGCGCGGGAATTTCCACACGCGATTTCAGCAGGGTACGTGTATTTCAGGGGTGCGCGGGAAGTTCCACACGCGATTTCAGCAGGGTACGTGTATTTCCGGGGTGCGCGGGAAGTTCCACACGCGATTTCAGCAGGGCACGTGTATTTCAGGGGTGCGCGGGAAGTTCCACACGCGATTGGCCCAGTGCGAGCAGTGTATGTGTATTTCAGGGGTGCGCGGGAATTTCCACACGCGATTTCAGCAGGGTACGTGTATTTCAGGGGTGCGCGGGAAGTTCCACACGCAATTTCATCAGGGTACGTGTATTTCAGGGGTGCGCGGGAAGTTCCACACGCGATTGGCCCAGTGCGAGCAGGGTACGTGTATTTCAGGGGTGCGCGGGAATTTCCACACGCGATTTCAGCAGGGTACGTGTATTTCAGGGGTGCGCGGGAAGTTCCACAGGCGATTTCAGCAGGGTACGTGTATTTCAGGGGTGCGCGGGAAGTTCCACACGCAATTTCAGCAGGGTACGTGTATTTCAGGCGTGCGCGGGAAGTTCCACACGCGATTGGGCCAGTGCGAGCAGGGTACGTGTATTTCAGGGGTGCGCGGGAATTTCCACATGCGATTTCAGCAGGGTACATGTATTTCAGGGGTGCGCGGGAAGTTCCACACGCGATTTCATCAGGGTACGTGTATTTCAGGGGTGCGCGGGAAGTTCCACACGCGATTGGCCCAGTGCGAGCAGGGTACGTGTATTTCAGGGGTGCGCGGGAAGTTCCACACGCAATTTCAGCAGGGTACGTGTATTTCAGGGGTGCAAGGGAAGTTCCACACGCGATTTCATCAGGGTACATGTATTTCAGGGGTTCTGGGGAGTACCACACGTGAATTGGCCGTGTGGGCCCTCCCAGGTGTACGCTCCACAACCTCCACGGACCCTGCAGGCAGCCCACACCACGGGGGACTACCCTGCACCCATGCTCATGTCCCGCAGGCAGCCCATCCACCATGGGCATGCCCCCCAGCCAACCCACATGTCACCTTGCACTACTGATCAACAATGCATGTCTCCCACCACCCCCACCCCCCTGCCACCATGGGCAGCCTCCACCAGGCCCCCACTCATGTCTCCCACCACCCCCACCCCCCAGCCACCAGGGGCAGCCTCCACCAGGCCCCCACTCATGTCTCCCACCACCCCCACCCCCCAGCATCCAGGGTCACCCTCCACCAGGCCCCCACTCATGTCTCCCACCACCCCCACCCCCTCTGCCACCATGGGCAGCCTCCACCAGGCCCCCACTCATGTCTCCCACCACCCCCACACCCCAGCAGTGCAGGGGCAGCCTCCACCAGGCCCCCACTCATGTCTCCCACCACCCCCACCCCCCAGCATCCAGGGTCACCCTCCACCAGGCCCCCACTCATGTCTCCCACCACCCCCACCCCCCTGCCACCATGGGCAGCCTCCACCAGGCCCCCACTCATGTCTCCCACCACCCCCACACCCCAGCAGTGCAGGGGCAGCCTCCACCAGGCCCCCACTCATGTCTACCACCACCCCCACCGCCCAGCATCCAGGGTCACCCTCCACCAGGCCCCCACTCATGTCTCCCACCACCCCCACCCCCCAGCAGTGCAGGGGCAGCCTCCACCAGGCCCCCACTCATGTCTACCACCACCCCCACCCCCCAGCATCCAGGGTCACCCTCCCCCAGGCCCCCACTCATGTCTACCACCACCCCCACCCCCCTGCCACCATGGGAAGCCTCCACCAGGCCCCCACTCATGTCTCCCACAACCCCCACACCCCAGCAGTGCAGGGGCAGCCTCCACCAGGCCCCCACTCATGTCTACCACCACCCCCACCCCCCTGCCACCATGGGCAGCCTCCACCACGCCCCCACTCATGTCTACCACCACCCCCACCCCCCAGCATCCAGGGTCACCCTCCCCCAGGCCCCCACTCATGTCTACCACCACCCCACCCCCCAGCAGTGCAGGGGCAGCCTCCACCAGGCCCCCACTCATGTCTCCCACCACCCCCACCCCCCAGCATCCAGGGTCACCCTCCACCAGGCCCCCACTCATGTCTACCACCACCCCCACCCCCCAGCAGTGCAGGGGCAGCCTCCACCAGGCCCCCACTCATGTCTCCCACCACCCCCACCCCCCAGCATCCAGGGTCACCCTCCACCAGGCCCCCACTCATGTCTACCACCACCCCCACCCCCCAGCAGTGCAGGGGCAGCCTCCACCAGGCCCCCATTCATGTCTCCCACCACCCCCACCCCCCAGCATCCAGGGTCACCCTCCACCAGGCCCCCACTCATGTCTACCACCACCCCCACCCCCCAGCAGTGCAGGGGCAGCCTCCACCAGGCCCCCACTCATGTCTCCCACCACCCCCACCCCCCAGCATCCAGGGTCACCCTCCACCAGGCCCCCACTCATGTCTACCACCACCCCCACCCCCCAGCAGTGCAGGGGCAGCCTCCACCAGGCCCCCATTCATGTCTCCCACCACCCCCACCCCCCAGCATCCAGGGTCACCCTCCACCAGGCCCCCACTCATGTCTACCACCCCCCCACCCCCCAGCAGTGCAGGGGCAGCCTCCACCAGGCCCCCACTCATGTCTCCCACCACCCCCACCCCCCAGCAGTGCAGGGGCAGCCTCCACCAGGCCCCCACTCATGTCTACCACCACCCCCACCCCCCAGCATCCAGGGTCACCCTCCCCCAGGCCCCCACTCATGTCTACCACCACCCCCAACCCCCCGCCACCATGGGAAGCCTCCACCAGGCCCCCACTCATGTCTCCCACCACCCCCACACCCCAGCAGTGCAGGGGCATCCTCCACCAGGCCCCCACTCATGTCTACCACAACCGCCACCCCCCTAACACCATGGGCAGCCTCCACCAGGCCCCCACTCATGTCTCCCACCACCCCCACCCCCCTGCCACCATGGGCAGCCTCCACCAGGCCCCCACTCATGTCTCCCACCACCCCCACCCCCCAGCCACCAGGGGCAGCCTCCACCAGGCCCCCACTCATGTCTCCCACCACCCCCACCCCCCAGCAGTGCAGGGGCAGCCTCCACCAGGCCCCCACTCATGTCACCCACCACCCCCACCCCCCAGCATCCAGGGTCACCCTCCCCCAGGCCCCCACTCATGTCTACCACCCCCCCCACCCCCCAGCAGTGCAGGGGCAGCCTCCACCAGGCCCCCACTCATGTCTCCCACCACCCCCACCCCCCAGCATCCAGGGTCACCCTCCACCAGGCCCCCACTCATGTCTACCACCACCCCCACCCCCCAGCAGTGCAGGGGCAGCCTCCACCAGGCCCCCACTCATGTCTACCACCACCCCCACCCCCCAGCATCCAGGGTCATCCTCCACCAGGCCCCCACTCATGTCTCCCACCACCCCCACCCCCCAGCCACCAGGGTCACCCTCCACCAGGCCCCCACTCATGTCTACCACCACCCCCACCCCCCAGCCACCATGGGCAGCCCCCACCAGGTCCTCACAATCCCCAATCATGTGCGTAATGGACAGCCTCCACAGCCAAAAAGCCCTACCAAGTAACCCATTCACCCACATGGAAATGGAAATCACATGTTACACCCCCAATGTTCATTAAGCTAATGAACCCATGTCCGTCACACACAATGGTTGCAATTGAATGGGAAAACACACAACATGACATGCATGTAACCAATGAGATGATACCACACAGTGAAGTATGGAAACAAAATTGTATTGAATAAAATAAAGAATGCTAAAGAAAGAAAACAAACTACAATGTGAATGAGAAAAAAAAGCTGCATGTCCGTATAAAAACACAAAACTGCAAATCAGAATCCAAAAAATATTTGCCCAAAGTCAAAAGTTAAAAAATCTCCATGCAATAAAGAACTATGTAAAAAACTACCAAGGGTCCATGAGCCCAACTGAACAAAGGAAACCTACTAAAAAACCTACCTAAAAATCAACTATATACAAAAAGTGGAGCAGTGTCCGTCGACTCCAAATCATAATAAGAAAGAAAGGAAACCTAAAACTAAAGAACTATATACAAAGGCAGCGGGCAAGTCCAGCGGCTCACTCCGTGGTGTCCCGGGCTGGGGCATCATCGAACTCCTGTTCGATGTCCCGGAGGCGGTCCAGTTCCATGGCCCCGAGGGTCCGCAGGGACGACGCCGTGTCCTCCTCCAACCCCCTGCGGATTGCCTCAAGGCACTCGGCCCGCCTCAGGGCCCTCCGCATGGAGTTCTCCGCCCTGACCATTGTGAGCCGCGCCTCTTCCGCCCGCCGCCGCTCCGCACCTAAGGCGTGGCCCAACCGCTGCCACACGGAAGACACTCTCTGTCCTGGGTCCCCCTGCCCTCCGGCCGATGCCTGCCCCTCCGATGTCGAAAGCCCCGAGCCTTCATGTCTCCCACCATGTTGCTGCTGCTGCTGCTCTGCCTCTGCCCGTGCACTGCCTCCTGCTGCCTGCACATCCTCCGCCGGCTGGGGTGCAGTTGTTGATGTGGCCACCCCTGCTGGACCTCCGACTCCCGACTGTGGCAGGGATGCCTCCTCCACCAGCCTGGCCGCACCGTCAGAGGCAGCTCCACAGGGCACCCAGGTGACTGATGGGTGGGAAGATGGCACAGAGGACGACTGGCGCGTAGGGGGTCCAGTTGAGGAGGGGGTCGGAGCAAGCCCCATCAGACGGAGGAATTCGGCCTGGGTGACCTGTCCCAGCAGGCTGACGTGGTCAACGAGCCATTCGAGATGACATGCAGTCTCTCCATGAAAAGACTGCAGGTCACCTCGCATGGCCCGTTGACGCAACGCCACACCAGCCAGGACAGGCTCAACCCGGACCTGGATGGCCACGTCCGCAGGCAGAGGAAGGCCAGTTGACGTCAGCTCATCCCCTGCCTGAAAACGGGTCTGGACGTAGGCATCCCTGCTGGTGCAAGATGATGCAGGGACAGGATCGGGGACAGGATTGCACACAGGCACCTCCGCGGCCGCCTGTGCTGCCTCCTGTCCCTGGTCCTGCACTGCACCACTAGCACCAGTGGGATCCCCACCTCCAGACCCCGTCTCTGGTGCTTGCACGGCCCCCTCCTCCACCAAACCCCCCACCAACCTGGATGACTCCGTGCCATCTTCCCCTGTTGGGCCCTGTGGGGTCCCAGCTGCCCCTTCTGCTGCCGAGGAGTCCAACTGCAACCTCCGCCTCTTGGACCTCCTTCCGGCAGCTGCGGCCTGGGATGCGGCACCGGACTCCTCACTCCCCGACGAGATGACAACACGGGAGGGGAGCCGGGCCTTGCGTCTCCGGCTGGCGGTCGGATCCCCGCCGCTGTGCTCCACAGCACCTTCTCCGCCCTCTTCATCAGTTGACGCTGCAGACAGGGAGAAACAAAACACAGGCATCAGGGCACTGTACAATGGACACATACACGCATGACAGTTGCACATGAGTGGCATTGGCAAACCTCAGACATGTCATCACAATCCCCAACACACATGTCATTGCAACTCACACACATGAGCCATACCACAGCCATATCGCAACTGCCACCACCATCCCTACACATACAACAGCATCAGCAGCCAAAGGGGAGCCAGACATCACATGCAACACAGGAAGTGCACCACACATGTACACACAGCACCACACTTGCATGCATGTCTACACCTCTGCCAAGTGTTGCACTGTTCAGACGGGCATCCATGTCACATCTGCCAATCAGGCTTCCACATACCGCTGTCACATGCATCCATGTTGCATCACTGTTGCACCCTTGACAAATACACACACATGCACATGTACACAGTGCTCATACATGCAGCCGAAAACAACATACATGCCTGACATCACGGACATGTCTACTTACATACACATTCATCCAAACATGTGTGCACGCACAACTGCATTTGCCATGCAAGCCCACACACACAAGCACCATCCATGTCTCACACATTACAGCCCTCGCATGTGTCAGACCCACGGCCCTGTACACCCCCACCCATACTCGACCCCATACAAACAGATGTGCAACCGGCACAATGCCGAATAATCACCACACGCACTGCTCACAATCAGGATGCATGTACACTCACCGCTCGACTCCAGACGGGTCTGCTTCTCTAGGACCTGGACGTGGAGCGCTGGGGATATGCGTTCCAGGACCCCCATCTGTTCTTCCGACAAATGGCCCCGGCGCCCCTTGGCATCCGCTGCCTTCAAGAGGCGCCGGGCCTTGTTCAGGGTCCTGGACCTGAAGTCCTCCCAGCGCTTCCTGACATGTTGTAAGTCCCGGACTGCCACCCCCTCCGCGTTGATGGCAGTCACGATGTCAGTCCAGATCCGAGTCCGTCCTTCCTTGTCGGCGCGGGAACTTCCGAAGAGGGCATCATACTGCCCCAGGACTTGCTCCACCAGGACACCAACTTCGGTGGCACTGAAGCTGGTGCCCCTCTGCCTCTCTGGCCGGGGGTTGTCAGTGGTCAGAGATGGTGTTTGCCCCGACATGACAACCCCAGAGGCAGGAGTGGGTGGGCAACTGGGTCCTGGGGCTGGGCTGTGGATCGATGGAATTCCAGTCGGGAGTCTTCGGTTCCAGCAGGGGTGGTCAGAGCAACAGCACCCCTGGCTGATGTGCAGGCAGCAAATGGCAGTGCACGTGGGCAGCAGGCAGTCAGGCAGCAGCAGATGGCAGGTGGGAGCGTGCTCGGGGCTCTGGGGGGCAGTAGTTCGGCCTTCTGGGCAGGAGCGTGGTCTTCCGTGTGCTTACGCATGGCCAGCTTGGCACGGAGTGATTTGGCACGTGAAAATCCTGCACGTCAGCGTGAAAACCGAGGAAAGGCCCTTAGCGCGTAAGCGCGCATACGCGAATCTATTGGACCAAAGTCCCTCAGCGCGTAAGCGCGTCTGTGACGTGACCCGCACGGGTGTTTCCCACACAGCACGTGATGACAGAGCACACGTGGAAAGACTGCACGTCAGAGTGTCATCGCGTGTAATTGGACAGCACGTCAGAGTCTCATCGCGTGTAATTGGACAGCACGGCAGCGTCTCATTGCGTGTAATTGGACAGCACGTCAGGGTGTCATCGCGTGTAATTGGACAAAAGTGCGCGTACACGCGATTGGCCTATGTACGTGTATATCAGGTGTGCGCGGACACTTACACACGCAAGTACGTCAGCGCACCTGTATCCCGGTGTGCGCGGGAATTTCCACATGCTATTGGACTGGGTACTGGATTTCAGGGGTGCGCGGGTCACACGCTCGCCTACAACACGCGCAACGCATTAATTTGCGCGCTAAAAAAATAACAAGCTCAGACCCAGGATGAACATACCGTTCCTAGCAGCAGTGGGCGTGGCCTACCAAAGGAGGAGGAGGAGGAGGATAGTCAGGGCCAGAATATTCACACCCAGAACCAGCCTTTTCGGAATGCCTGATGACCAGGTGCATGGGAGGTACAGGTTTCCACCACACATCATACTGGACCTGGTAAGTGAGTGGGAGGATGACCTCACATCACCCACCCTGTGCTCCCAAGCACTCAGCCCCCTGGAGAAGGTCCTCAATGTACTGCACTTCTTAGCCACTGGATCATTTCAGCGGACAAGTGCCATTGTGGGTGGTGTATCACAGGCCACCCAGTCACGCTGCCTACACCAGGTCTTGAACATCATCACTGCACGCCCATCAGTCCGCAGGCACATATACCTGCCCAGAACCCCTGCAGAAAGGCATGCTGCCGCCCTGGATTTCTACGCTGTGGCACGATTCCCCAAAGTGCTAGGTGCCATCGACTGCACCCATGTGGCTCTACGTCCCCCCAGGGCATCTGAGCACATCTATAGGAACCGCAAGCACTGGCATTCCATCAACGTGCAGGTAGAATGTAATGCCAAGGGAATCATCACCTCAGTATATGCCAACTATCCCGGGTCCACCCACGACAGCTTCATTTACCGAATGTCCACCCTAAGCCGGGACCTAGAAGCTGGGCGGCATGGCGATACATGGCTGCTTGGTGAGTATGAATGCCACTGCACATGCATGCATGTCAGATACTGGGCAAGGTCACAACCCCACCAATGATACCAATCACCACCTCCACAGGGGACAGTGCCTACCCTCTCAGCCCCCACATGATGATGCCAATTCGGAACCCCACCACGCCACCCCAGGTAAGATATAACGCAGGCCACATTACAACCCGGGGCATAGTGGAGCGCACATTCGGAGTGCTGAAGTCACGCTTTCGCTCCCTTGACCGTTCTGGCGGGCAGCTGTTGTACGCTCCCCCAGTAGTGTGCAGGATCATAGTGGCAGCATGTGTCCTGCACAACTTTGCAACACGCCGGGGCCTGGCCGTGGACATGGTGGTGCCCCCCCATCCCCAACCACATGCACAGCCGCTGCGCATGGGAGGGGAAAGGGCACGGGGGGAGGCAGCCCGTACACAGCTAGTGGCTAATTGCTTCACATAGAAATCACACCCCTGTGGAGTGCACACTGCCCTGGCACATTCCATCTGACAATCAATGATGACTCAACCTGACACTGACCCTGAATGTCTGGAGAAAGAACCGTGAAAACCATATCAGCCTGAGATTGTTCACCTGGAAGTGTCACAATGTGTGCATCCCTACCCACACAGACACCACCAATGCAGTTTTGTGAAGTTACACATTCAAGCAGCTAAAATGAATACCCACTTGCAAAATGCAACAAGAGGACAGTGCCATGTCAGCCAACCCAACCCCAGCACCGCCACACCACACACCGTGCCATGTCATGCTATTTGCAGGTAAACAAAGTAATCCCCACAACATGACACTAGTGTCACAATGTACAGTGTCCCTATTAGAAACTTGCAACACCTGAAATGCTCACAGTAATGCCGGACCAACAACAAACTTCAGCACGTACTACCATTAACATGACATCACTAATGTTAAATATTAGTAGTCTCACCACCTGGAAAGGCCTGCACTCCCACCACTACCAACTGTGCAGTGTTGGCGCCATGTAGTGTTGTAGGTGCACTGCTGCCAACATGGACCACATCTCCAGACTAGAGGTCCTTGTGTAGACATGAGGAAGGGACCTGCAAATTGGGAGGTAGACACAGAAGATGAGTTACACATCAATGCAACATGCAGTGTACAACACAACAGCAATATGCACTAGGAATGTATACACAGTATTGACTACAGACTGCCCACACAGCTCATGGGAGTCCAACGTCACTGTGTAATTCACTGTCACTTGGGCACACCCTTTGCAAGCCCATGGAAACAGGAAGCAGGAGGGGTGTGTGTGACTCAAACCCAAGCATCTGAACCAAATACATTACAAGCCTGCATGTGCCCAGCCACAATGCAGCGTATGCCCACAGGAACCACGGAAGCCAACAAATCGTCCCAAAAAAATTGGGAATAAAATAAATAAAAATGAAAATAAAAATAAAAATAAAAAAAAATAAAAAATGGCCATTGAAGGGCCCGGGGGGGTTGGGGAGGCCACCCAGGAGGTCCGAGGACAGGATGCACACCAGAACCCACCTGCGTGGATCCTGGGAAAAAAAACACCTCCATGGGCTCATGGCCCACACGGCTACCCTATTGTGGGAGTATCACTGCTGTCGCTATTATCGCCCTGTGCAGCTGCATCCGGAGGTGGTTGCACTATGGGAGGCAGCCCACGCAAGGCCCTAGTCTGCTCCTCCATGGCTGCAAGCATGCGGGTGTGGTAGGTCTGGTTCTGGAGGATGAGTGTGCGGAGGTCCCCATGCAACAACTCACGGGATGCCCGGACCTCCGCCCTCGTTGCCTGCATCTCAGCTGAGAGCGTACGGGTGAGATGCTCCAGCTGCTGTTCTGTCCTTTGGTGTGTTGAAGCCTCAAGCTCAACAAGAGTCGTCCTGAGGTGAAGGAGCTCCTGCCTCAGGGCTTCCCTGTGGCCCTGGGACTCAATGGAGATGGCCTCCTGCAGAGTCGCCAGTGCCGCCCGCCTGTCCCTGTTGGACCCCAACATGTCCTCCCTGTGTGACTGGCAGATGGAGTCGGTTGCCTGCTCTAGTCGCTCCATCAGCCTTTCAGGGGGGACAATGGAAGTGGCCACCCTATCCATGGCCTGAGCCATCATCTCGGATGATGCTGCCTGTTGGGTTGCCATACCGTAAATGGATTGCTCCCATGCGGTATTGCGAGGTGGCGTACGGCCACCACGTCGGCGGGCACCACACCTGTCTGGGGCAAGGCGAACTGCGCCTTGCTGTGCCGGCACTGCCTGAGGCTGCAGGACTGCATTCCCCCTCTGATCTGCTGGCCCAGGTACAGGATCAGATGTTGCGGAGTGTGACCCTGCATCCGTAACCACCAAAGGCGTAGCTGCCAACACTGACATCCCCATTGAGGGTTCTGACCCTGGTGCAGGTGGGTGAGACAGAACAGAATCCCTCCCTGGAACACTCACCTGCGACGGCACGTAGCTCTCATCCGAATCAACACCTGAGTACAGCTCGGGGGAGGTGCAGCCAGAGACACCCCTTGAGAGCAGGACCTGCAGCTCTTGTGGGTTCTCACCCACCACCACACCACGTCCCTCACTGGTGGTTGGTCGGCCCTCGGACCCCTCCTGGGTCTGCACCATCTCCACAACCCCAGCAGTATCAGGTGCGTCTTCCCCTGCAAAGACATAAAAACAAAGAAATGGAAACAGGCATTAGCACCATGGCACACAATGAGGGCTGAGAAGCAAGAGAACCAGTACTTGTTTGACACATGTCCCACATGACTAAAACCCTCCCATGCATGCACCCTCACTGCGTATGAAGGGCAGGCAAATGGCACACACTGATGACACCAAGATGGAAGATGAACACATTTTCTGCATGCTGCCTGGCAGTGGCATCACACATTGGCCTGTGATTGGCAGGTGAAACACACATGCCATCACACAGATGGCATGTACCATTGCTATTGAGTGAAGATGGAGAGGAGGGCAGCACCTATTCATTCAGTCCAGTTCCCGCATGTAATAGCTTTTCTAATTCAAACAGGTCAGATTCTTCACCTGGAGCTGCCAGTCCGAAATGGTGCAATTGCACAGGGACATGTTTGAACAAATGATATCCAGGTAACAAAGTCACTCCACTTTACCATAGCCATGTCAGACATGTGACTAGAGGACTGCGACATGCCTAGTAATAGTGGTGGAATGCAAACAATCTGACTAAATGAACAGTGAAAAATCAAGCAACAATGTTGTGGCAAGGTGACACTTCAAGGGCAACTGGCGTGCAGTTGGGCTAGATGTCTACTGTTGGCAGAAGGGATACTGCTATGGCCAAATGCAGCTGCGCAGGATGTATTGCATGAAGCACATGGCTGACCCATACGACTCAGGCGCACACACTCTCACCTGTCACACAAACAGAAGCCCTCACACACACCATGCACATGGATGACACACACATGCATGTGCACTCACCGGACAATGCCTCGTAATCAGCCAAATCTCCCACGCCTTGGATCTGTTCCTCCGTGACGTAGGTCCCAGCGACTGACTCATGTGGAGTGAGTTCCATGTCTACTACTGGAGACCCACCTCCAGTCACGAGAGTTGCGGCATGACTTGAGGACAGCTTACTCTTTGCCCTGCGCTTTGGGTCATTCCAGCGCTTATAGCAATCATTGGCTGTGCGCCTCACGATTCCAAGGGCACTTACGATGTCCGCAACGGTCTGCCAGTGTGCCTGGCGTTGTGCAGGTGTGGTCTTGGATCCTGCAACAATGACCATCTCGTTGTCATGTGCGGACACATACTCGACAAGTGCATTCAGTTCGTCATCCGTGAAGCTGGGCTTCCTGGATGGGCCGGACTGTGTAGCCGTGTCTGGGGCATCAGCCTGTGCCGGACGAGCACTCTTCCGCTTGGAAGGTGGTGGTGATCCTGAGTGTTCTGCGCCGCTCTGGACACTAGGGGCAGGAGCCCTGGTGGACTCTGTATCAGGAGTGTGGGATTGCACACTAGGCATGGGAGTTGGTGCAGGCATTGGCTCTAGTGTGATGGTGTCAGGGGGAATGTCAGCAGCATGGACTAGGACCGACACTGTCCAGGCTGGGTGTGTGAGGGCTGGGGTGGATGGAGCCGCAGCTGCCCCTGCAGCCTCTCCGCCCTGCCTACTTGGTGCAGCAGATGACCTTGCTGCCCCAGATGCACGTGGCATGGTGACATCAACGTGCACCAGCGCACGTGTCATAGGCCTGCTGACCTGGAAGTCAGCCATGGAGTCAGCCAGGTCTGGTGCCACAATGGGCTGGTCCAACAAGGGCTGAGCATGGATGGTGTCAGCCACATCAGCCTCAACGGGAGGGGGGGGAGATTATGGGTGCCCTTGACTGGTCCTCCACAGATGGGAGGACAGGCTCACCCTGCAAGTAACGACCACGTCCCCTACCGGATCCACCACGGCCACCACTTGTGGCTCTTCCACCTTTGCCACCCTTACGGAATCCTTGCCTCCCAGCCATGGCACTGATGTTAATGTGCGTATGGGAGTGGCTGTAAAATATTGTCCTGGGCAATTGGGGGTCAAAGGGGTTGGGTACCAGATGGTAATTGTACCCTAGTGCTCTTGCAAGGCTGATTGTAACCCCTGGGGAAAGATGACAGGTCACGCTACGCACAGGAGCCCCAAAAAAGGGAGATGACGTGCACGCAACCCCTCCTAGACCACGTGTGCAGAAAGAAAAACCTGCACTACGCTGTGGCACCCAGTAACACAAGAATGAACGTATGCGTGTCACACGCAGCCTAGAATGACCTCTGAAGGGGTAGGCTACACACGGGGCAAGCACAGATGTTAGATACGTGCGTGACTCACCGTCTGCCAGGTAAAAGAGCGTGAAAAAGGAGCGCGTTTGGTTGGCAACACCCCCGCCAAAAGAAGATTTGTACGCTGTCTGAGGAGACAGGACAACAGTAGAAGGGAGCACTGTTTGAGGGAACAGGCCCGGGTAAACCAGTAAAAGAGAAAAAAGAGAAAAAGCTGTCAGAGGTAACAGGGAATACGAACTTGAAACGCCGTGAAGTAAATCGCGTGTGAAACGACAAGAAGTACAGAATTCACCCACTCGCTCTCCACGAAAAGCACGTACAAGGAAATGGTGTTCTACGCGTACCTTTTATACAGGCCCACACGTCCAGCGTCACTTACGCGGCGTGTACCCGCTAGGGCCATTTCCACCAATTAAACGCTTTGGCCCTCATTAGGACCCTGGCGCTAAGGGGTCTGCGCCAGCGTTAGCTGCGCGGACCCCTTACCGCCAACTACGAGTTTCTGGAGCGCCATGGTCATTTTTCCGCCCGCTTTTTGCGGGCGGAAAAATCCATGGCGCTCTGGGACCTTGGTGTTAATTACGCCACCGTATTTTACGGTGGCGTAATTAACTCCTTCCCCACTCCCATTGAGCCCTATGGGGCCGAAATGGGAATGGGGAAGGGTAAATGGGACAATGGGGACTTACCGCCCCGCCGACCTCGGAATGGGGCGGTAAGTCCGCCATCGGCCATGGCGTAAAGGGACTTTGCGCCATGGCCGGAAAGTCCGTGGATGGCGGTAAAAATCCGCCAGGGTCCTAATGAGGGCCTTTGTCACTTATGCGTGTAGGGCCATTTCCACCAATTACACGCTTTGTCACTTCTGCGTGTAGGGCCATTTCCACCAATTACACGCTGCGTCACTTCTGCGTGTAGGGCCATTTCCACCAATCACACGCGATTACACTCTGACGTGCAGTCTTTCCACGTGTGCTCTCTCATCACGTGCTGTGTGGGAAACACCCGTGCGGGTCACGTCACAGACGCGCTTACGCGCTGAGGGCCTTTGGTCCAATAGAATCGCGTATGCGTGCTGACGCGCTTACGCGCTAAGGGCCTTTCCTCGGTTTTCACGCTGACGTGCAGGATTTTCACGTGCCAAATCACTCCGTACCAAGCTGGCCACGCGTAAGCACACGGAAGACCACGCTCCTGCCCAGAAGGCCGAACTACTGCCCCCCAGAGCCCCGAGCACGCTCCCACCTGCCATCTGCTGCTGCCTGACTGCCTGCTGCCCCTGCACTGCTGGGGGATGGGGGTGGTGGGAGACATGAGTGGGGGCCTGGTGGAGGCTGCCCCTGCACTGCTGGGGGGTGGGGGTGGTGGGAGACATGGGTGGGGGCCTGGTGGAGGCTGCCCCTGCACTGCTGGGGGGTGGGGGTGGTGGGAGACATGAGTGGGGGCCTGGTGGAGGGTGACCCTGGATGCTGGGGGGTGGGGGTGGTGGGAGACATGAGTGGGGGCCTGGTGGAGGGTGACCCTGGATGCTGGGGGGTGGGGGTGGTGGGAGACATGAGTGGGTGCCTGGTGGAGGCTGCCCCTGCACTGCTGGGGGTGGTGGGAGACATGAGTGGGGGCCTGGTGGAGGCTGCCCCTGCACTGCTGGGGGGTGGGGGTGGTGGGAGACATGCATTGTTGATCAGTAGTGCAAGGTGACATGTGGGTTGGCTGGGGGGCATGCCCATGGTGGATGGGCTGCCTGCGGGACATGAGCAGGGGTGCAGGGTAGTCCCCCGTGGTGTGGGCTGCCTGCAGGGGCCGTGGAGGTTGTGGAGCGTACACCTGGGAGGACCCACACGGCCAATTCACATGTAGTACTCCCCAGAACCCCTGAAATACACATTCCCTGCTGGTATCGCGTGTGCAACTTCCCGCGCACCCCTGAAATACACGTACCCTGCTCGCACTGGGCCAATCGTGTGTAGAACTTCCCGCGCACCCCTGAAATGCACGTACCCTGATGAAATCGCGTGTGGAACTTCCCGCGCACCCCTGAAATACACGTACCCTGATGAAATCACGTGTGGAACTTCCCGCGCACCCATGTAATACACATACCATGCTCGCACTGGCCCATTCGCGTGTGTAACTTCCCGCGCACCCCTGAAATGCACGTACCCTGCAGAAATCGCGTGTGGAATTTGCCACGCACCCCTGAAATACACGTACCCTGCTGAAATCGCGTGTGGAACTTCCCGCGCACCCCTGAAATACACGTACCCTGCTCGCACTGGGACTATCGCGTGTGGAACTTCCCGCGCACCCCTGAAATACACGTACCCTGCTCGCACTGGGACTATCGCGTGTGGAACTTCCCGCGCACCCCTGAAATACACGTACCCTGATGAAATCGGGTGTGGAACTTCCCGCGCACCCATGGAATACACGTACCCTGCTCGCACTGGCCCATTCGCGTGTGTGACTTCCCGCGCACCCCTGAAATACACGTACCCTGATGAAATTGCGTGTGGAACTTCCCGCGCACCCATGTAATACACGTACCCTGCTCGCACTGGCCCATTCGCGTGTGGAACTTCCCGCGCACCCCTGAAATGCACGTACCCTGCAGAAATTGCGTGTGGAACTTGCCGCAAACCCCTGAAATACACGTACCCTGCTGAAATCGCGTGTGCAACTTCCCGCGCACCCCTGAAATTCACGTACCCTGCTCGCACTGGGCCAATCGCGTGTGGAACTTCCCGCGCACCCCTGAAATACACGTACCCTGATTAAATCGCGTGTTGAACTTCCTGCGCACCCATGGAATACACGTACCCTGCTCGCACTGGCCCATTCGCGTGTGTGACTTCCCGCGCACCCCTGAAATACACATACCCTAATGAAATCGCGTGTGGAACTTCCCACGCACCCATGTAATACACGTACCATGCTCGCACTGGCCCATTCGCGTGTGGAACTTCCCGCGCACCCCTGAAATGCACGTACCCTGCAGAAATCGCGTGTGGAACTTGCCGCGCACCCCTGAAATACACCTACCCTGCTGAAATCGCGTGTGCAACTTCCCGCGCACCCCTGAAATTCACGTACCCTGCTCGCACTGGGCCAATCGCGTGTGGAACTTCCCGCGCACCCCTGAAATACACGTACCCTGATGAAATCGCGTGTGGAACTTCCCGCGCACCCATGTAATACACGTACCCTGCTCGAACTGGCCCATTCGCGTGTGTAACTTCCCGCGCACCCCTGAAATGCACATACCCTGCAGAAATCGCGTGTGGAACTTGCCACGCACCCCTGAAATACACGTACCCTGCTGAAATCGTGTGTGCTACTTCCCGCGCACCCCTGAAATTCACGTACCCTGCTCGCACTGGGCCAATCGCGTGTGGAACTTCCCGCGCACCCCTGAAATACACGTACCCTGATGAAATCGCGTGTGGAACTTCCCGCGCACCCATGGAATACACGTACCCTGCTCGCACTGGTCCATTCGCGTGTGTGACTTCCCGCGCACCCCTGAAATACACGTACCCTGATGAAATCGCGTGTGGAACTTCCCGCGCACCCATGTAATACACGTACCATGCTCGCACTGGCCCATTCGCGTGTGGAACTTCCCGCGCACCCCTGAAATGCACGTACCCTGCAGAAATCGCGTGTGGAACTTGCCGCGCACCCCTGAAATACACGTACCCTGCTGAAATCGCGTGTGCAACTTCCCGCGCACCCCTGAAATTCACGTACCCTGCTCGCACTGGGCCAATCGCGTGTGGAACTTCCCGCGCACCCCTGAAATACACGTACCCTGATGAAATCGCGTGTGGAACTTCCCGCGCACCCATGGAATACACGTACCCTGCTCGCACTGGCCCATTCGCGTGTGTGACTTCCCGCGCACCCCTGAAATACACGTACCCTGATGAAATCGCGTGTGGAACTTCCCGCGCACCCATGTAATACACGCACCATGCTCGCACTGGCCCATTCGCGTGTGGAACTTCCCGCGCACCCCTGAAATGCACGTACCCTGCAGAAATCGCGTGTGCTACTTCCCGCGCACCCCTGAAATTCACGTACCCTGCTCGCACTGGGCCAATCGCGTGTGGAACTTCCCGCGCACCCCTGAAATACACGTACCCTGATGAAATCGCGTGTGGAACTTCCCGTGCACCCATGGAATACACGTACCCTGCTCGCACTGGCCCATTCGCGTGTGTGACTTCCCGCGCACCCCTGAAATACACGTACCCTGATGAAATCGCGTGTGGAACTTCCCGCGCACCCATGTAATACACGTACCATGCTCGCACTGGCCCATTCGCGTGTGGAACTTCCCGCGCACCCCTGAAATGCACGTACCCTGCAGAAATTGCGTGTGGAATTTGCCGCGCACCCCTGAAATACACGTACCCTGCTGAAATCGCGTGTGCAACTTCCCGTGCACCCCTGAAATTCACGTACCCTGCTCGCACTGGGCCAATCACGTGTGGAACTTCCCGCGCACCCCTGAAATACACGTACCCTGATGAAATCGCGTGTGGAACTTCCCGCGCACCCATGGAATACACGTACCCTGCTCGCACTGGCCCATTCGCGTGTGTGACTTCCCGCGCACCCCTGAAATACACGTACCCTGATGAAATCGCGTGTGCAACTTCCCGCGCACCCCTGAAATTCACGTACCCTGCTTGCACGGGGCCAGTCGCGTGTGGAACTTCCCGCGCACCCCTGCAATACACGTTCCCCGCTTGGCGTTTGCTGTTTGCCAGCCCGGTGAACTGGTCCAGGGTTAGCGCAGCCTTTTGCGATGATATAGCGATTTTGATGGCTTTTCCTTGCGCGAGGGCGTTCTTGGGGGCGTTACTGGCGCTGCTGCAGGGTCGCTGCTATTCTCTGCGCAACGGCTGGTTTGGAAGCCTGAAATCCATGAATACGCTGTGCGCGGAAATCGGTTTTAGCGCACGTGCCTCAATCCCGCAGTCAATCGCACGCGGACACTCTGCGCCAGCCGCTTGCGACACTTTTCTGCGAAATTCTATGAATTACCCTGATGGACTTTCCTTGAGATATCGCAGACCATGTGTACTACTTAATTTTGAAGGACTTGGAGTCTGTTTGCATAGTTTTTGCTATTCATTAATTAATAGCGTATTACAATAGTCCAAGCAGGGCAAGATAACGGATCTGACTAAGGTCTTACAATTATTATGTGATAAGGAAGGCTTGATATGCCGTACCACTCTAAGGTGATATTGAGAATTGTGCAGAATACCATCCAAAGTGCATTTTTTTGCACCAAGGGATGCTTCCAGATGGACTGCTAGAGCTTTCGCTTTTTTTTACAACTTTTAGTTCTGTTCAATTGCCATACTGGCCTACTCAGGAGCGAGTTTGACTCTAACCTGTGGGGAGCCAAAGATCATCCGCTCAATTTTCTTGCAGTTCAAACACATCCAGTGTTTTGACATCCAGGCTTTAACTAGCCCGTAAATGTATTCAGCCGGCCCGAAACTTTGCTGTAATCCCACTCTGCTCCATAAGCAGCTGAGTGTCGTCCGCGAAGTTTGTAAAATAGATTTACATAGAAGTGAGCATATCGCAGAGAGGTTTGATGTATAGATTGAATAATGACGGGGATAACATTACAAGAGAACATGTCATATGCAAATCAGGCTTAGTCCCACCCAAAAAGGGGCATTACCGCCCAGACTGCAAGGTCAGATCCCTTCTGCACAAGAGCACAAGCAACCCAAGGTTGGTCTCAGCCATATTGATCATGATCAGTGAGGTGTAGCTTAGGTCTTTAGCGCAGGAGGCTTGAGACTCAAGCTGCACCTCACTGATGATGCCCAACAAGAATGGGTGGGATGTGGTCCTGTGAGGAAGGCATGTGACCCAACTGTTTTAATTTGCATATGGTATTTTCCCATCTATAATTGCATGGCTGACTGAAAAATGGTGGTCTGACGGTTGCCTTGCCTAGAGGTATCCAGGTGGTTATGATTAATTTGCACCCTTCCAGCCATCAACCTTCAATTCTGAAAAGCAATCTAGGACTCCTCATATAATTGTCATACAATTTTGTCCAGCTGAGCCACTGGGTTTACTTATTAATGATACCTAATAATGTATTGCTAACAAAGAAATGCTGCATTTTCTTCCAAGTCTAGAAATGTGCAGCGAGCAAGGAATGAGTGTGTCACTTGATGAAGCACTCGTTTTTCATGTACTTGATCATCAAACCTCCATTTCTAGAACTGATTGTGTGCATGCCACTCTGCGGAGCATACGATAAAGTGAACTCCACATAAGAATAAGCCGGTAGTTGCTCTCTCTCCCTTGAGAGGTAGTCAGCCCCTGGTAAATCGGAAGATCTTAGAGGCTGCCCCAGGCAATACTGAACCACCCCAGTATCGGATATTGTTCAGCACTTGCTTAATCAGTCATGACAGTCATGAGGAGAAGCCAGGGATGGCATATGTACATGACCCTTGCTCCGTCTAACTTGTCCTCATCTGTGACTCAGGCGAGCACCTTCAATCTGCCACTCATACTTTCTTTTCGGAAATATACCAAAATGTCACCTCCAGAATTCCGACTGTTGAAAATTCCGACCCCCCCCCTTACACCACATATATATGTGGTGGGGTATGGGATTTAATACAAGTACGGGGGCTGCAGGGGGTCTCCCCCGCATATGTATGTGGTGTAAAGAGAGTTGGAGAAATAAAATCTGCATTTTCGTCCATTGGACTTCTGGGCGGCGCAGTAATCACATAGATCTGTCTTTTCTCTTGTGTTGTCTGCGCGTATGTGCGTGCGTGCGTGTTTGTGTGTGTGTAAGAAAGATGGCAAAATGGGCATTTAACCAATCTGCCTTAACACTGTTCATTATGGAGCAGTTACTGTAGCACCAGGATCCACCAAATTCTGAGAAACCATTTAAATACCCTGCATCCCTGGAGAGAAAGAGTTTCACTGACCTCAGTCCTGGATTCATTATGGTGAACGTCAGACAGTGCTTGCTTCCAATCCTGCCCCTCGCAGCCAGTGGTCAAAGTGTAGGAAAAGAAGTACTGGAACTATGTTCCCTACTGGCCTGCCCCCGCTCCCCACAAACCCCATCATCACGCCCCCTCCCACGCACAATACAAAGCCCCAAACACATGCACTTGTCGTTTAAAGGAAAGTTCAGGGTAGTGCAATGAATGTGCAAGAAACCATTCCGGAACAGTTTCTTTTTAAAATAAACGTATAAGAACAGTAAAAGGTAATAAAAGAAAAGTAGATGAGCACCGCTCCCAACTGCCCCCACCCACTTTGACCACTGCTCTTAGCCTGTGGTTTCTATGAAAGTCAGAAATTCTGCTATTCCTAGATGCTGTTCCACCACATGAGCCCATTAAAAGGGATTCCATGTGCTTCCCAGGTCCGGGAGCAGCTTGGATGTATCCTATGAGGGGCTGCTAATTCATACACAGTCACGCGCTGACAAAGTTCATAACTGTCTTTTATCCTCACTGCTTCTTGACGTTAAGGGCCTAATTCACAGAACGTTTAGTGCGGAGCAAAGTGACTGAAATGAAAAAAAACACTTTGCACTGGGTCTAATTCACAGAGGATAGCAAAGTACCTTGCACTGCAAAAGTACTCTTTGCACCGTGCTAAATGGGCCTAATTTACACACAGAAAAAGACGTCTGCGCAGACGTAGTGCTTTTTTTGTGAATTAGGGCAAACAGACTTTGCTCCGCAAAAATACACTTTGCTCTGCTCTGTGAATTAGGCCCAGTTCAACGTGTTTGTTGGTAGTGCAAAGTCACTTTGCACCGCGCTAAAGATGCCATGAATTAGACTGCAAATTTCTTAGATCCGTATGAATTAGTTCTTTATGTTTCCCCTTGACCTTGCTCGCAACACTACAATGTGGGCGCACATTTTCCTTGAGTATCTGCTGCCTCTTAACACTCTTGCCTGATTTACTTTCATTGTCAAATAGGCAGGTTGTCTGCATCCTCTGAACATTCTTTGCTTTTGTAATGTTTCTAACATGGACCAGACCCAATTTTTCTATTAATGTTTGTGTTTGATCTTTTTTTAATTGGGGGGGTGCAGGGGATGTTTTGCAATTAGAGGAGATGCATTTTGTATACACTTTCCAAGGATACTACTATGGCCATAGAAGCTCTTCTCTGCAGAGAAGGGGTCACTCTCCTGCCTGAATTATGTGCTAAAGGCCAACGTGTAGATTCGATTTCATGCTAGATTTACAGAATTTGGCCAGAGAAAATCAGCACCAAATTGCCACAGTTTGATAATAGGTTCCTGCTATGTTTCAAAATGAGAATGGGTTTTTAACCATTCATTATTGGAAAAAAGACCACATTTTGCCAAAATAAACCTTTTTTGCAGCAATGATTTGGCCTTTGCAGGTAAATGCAAAGTTTTCAGTCTTCAGGATAATGTGAGGATCTCCAGTTGTACTTGGGTTTATTTGTCCTGTCTGATTTGGACTAGACTTGCAGGAAACTAAGTTGTCTGATTTCTAGGTAATACTTTAATGAAAAGCAGCGGTAATGTTAGAGGGTACATTACTGCATACAGTAATTCTGCCTATTCCCAATGGCATCTCATAAGTCTCAAATATGGGGAATAACAGAAAAACTAAATGAGGCAAGGAAATTACTGTTACCACTTGCGGTAATGCCTATTCAATGCGGAGCTATTATTTTAGCTAATACTGCCATATTTATGAGGAGACACCTAGTCTGGTAATTCTGTCATTTACAGAGTTCTTCCCACCTTTTCACTCCTGGAACAACGTGTCTATTCAACACCAATTTTGAGCACTTGTTATGCACATATTTGTGCTGCATGGATCCAATGTTGGGAATACGTTTTTTCTGTTATTTTACATAGTTACCAACATTATCCATTCCAATCTGTAGGTTCGTATCCACTCCAGGTATTTTCTTTGCATTCTGGGACTTGTAGTTCTGCTTTACCCATTATAAACCCCAGACTACAAGTCTCAGAATTCAAAGAAAAAACCCATACTGGATAAGCTTCTACAGATTGGAATGCATAATGTTGGCAACTATGATTTTATTGAGAGTAAAAAGGGTTGCCTGACCCCGGCACATCTGCTCCTTCAGTGAACAGCAGGGTCTATCACAGAAAAGGGTGGACAAAAGGCCGAAAACCTGAGTACTACATTTGGAGTCCAAAGGCCCTTGCAATATCAAAATCAATTCAGTTCAAGGGCTGATGAAAAACTGTTTTGCGCATTAAAATTTGTAACCTGATAAAATATTTAAGCAGTACATGCTTGGACATCATTTAGGGGCCGCCAGGGGTCACAACTGTGACCCCTCAGGTCTCCCTTGCTACCCCTGTGGTCTCCCTTGCTAGTGTAGAGGAGGTCCCAGACATGGCCTACAACCCTACCCCTCATTTCGAGTTGTCAGTAAAGTACTCGCCAAGGTATGTGACGTATGAGGAGCAGCTGAACCAACAGAGAGCTGCAATGGGCCTCTGCCCTATATACATCAAAAGAGCTGTACCCGTTGAAGCGCCCATGACCAGAAAACCCTGGGCGGCACGTTACCCCATCAGACAGCCATACCAGTGCTGATATGAAATGATGAGTATTTACAGACTGTCCATGAGGAGACACAAAGAGCCCTGATGGAAGGCAAATGGTGATGAGACGAGGGCCTGGACAGACTAACGCACGAGAGAAGGCAACACGCGAGTGTGAAGAGTCATGAAAACAAGTACAAGAGACACGAAAGACAACACGATGTTGAAACATAAAAGAATCATAGCTGAGAACCAAGATGGAAGAAGTGAAACAGCTAATGTGTGTAAATAGGCTTGGAACGCAAGCTAAGTAATCGATACTGCTTGCAATGCTTAGTAGAAGAATAGAGCGGCAATCGCCAACTATATATCTACCTCAACAAGGCACAATGTACTTGTGCAACTCCATTTTGTAAAAGCAGAAGTACACCCAGGCGGCCAAGGCCTGAATGGCCAGGTTTCATACCCAAGCCAGCGAAAAGAGCAGAATCGAAACCTAACAGAGGACGGCTCAGGCGTGGGAAATCAAGGTCAACCCAAGAAGGGGAGGTGAGCTTCAGCTAAGGAGAATCGAAACTTCAGAGCATACCAGCCTGCCACGCGAAGGTCAAGATAAGGAGTCCTAGGCAGGTGGTGGAGCTACAAGGAGAATTAAATACACGAAAAGCTGGAAACTGAAGCAGGTACCACCGCCTGATGTCATCCAGAACCCGAGAATGGCATAACTTTTCCTGATAAGAGACCACAGTTTCGAGGCCGTCCTTAGCCAACTAATTGACACACCGCCCTAAAACACTGATTGATGGAAAGGAGGCAGGGTGAATCTTGGGGCACTAGGCACCTGGGTGTCTATTCTGCATGCTTCTAATTAAAGTGGAGATTTATGTTTAGGGTGTAACTTGCCCAATCACAATGGACCATGTAATCTATAGTCCTATAGACACTGTAACCAATTGGACGTCGTACTTGAAGTGACGCCAATCACATGTGATGTAGAAGGATGGGCGTAGACGCCCACCTGATAAGAGTTAACCAATCCACATGCTCTGTTGTCATATACAGATATAGCACCTATACATAAGTTACCTTTCCTAACCAATTATATTGCATGATGATTTTTTATGGAATTAGACGTCAGTGATGATGAGTTTAGCCTATAGAAACGGCTGTTTGACTGAAGTTCGAGGAAGTCGGAGTGAGACAAGTGATCGCGATGGTGCTGATTTCCATTTGTTGAAGTGCTCGCTATTAAACGGACTTCCCTTTGCCAACTTATTGAGTCCTCATTATTGAGTCGTGCAGGAGTATGTGAATCCAGCACCCTGTCCTCACATGGTGCAGCTATCTTGTCTTACAAGTTCCAGAAGGTGAGTACTGACCAATGGGCCCATCAGTAACTTCCTCTCCTCTAGAACACTTGGTAGCAGAGGATGGTTTTAGCCATCGATTATTGATTATCGATTGATATAGTTGTAAGACACCTTTAGACCGATGGCACAAAGTAACTCTAGGCCTTCAGTAACATCACAAGTCCCTTCGCCATTCCGGCTGAGTACACTCAGAAGCTCCCAGTGGACAATGATAGAGGAAAAATTTCAAAAATCTGCAGTGGGTCTTTCCAAGCATAACCCTTCTCATTCCCACGTGCAGCAGATCCGACGAAAACCTTAAAAGCAGGAAGAGGAAGGGGCGGTGATCCCGAAGTTCCAGAGAGGAAAAGATGCGATCAGTGAGTGAAACAACAAAACTCGTTACCTTTGCAAATGTCTCATAGGCATTAGAGTAAGTAGGGGTAAGGTAACAGAGGGTGGCGGAGAAAAATAAAGTATTTAAAAGTAGAGAAGACGGTATATATCTAGGGGGTTAATGACTCGAGTATAAAAAATAAAGAGGAATATCAGGGGGGCACCTGAGATAAAAAACGTAAAGAATACCAGGGGGGCACCTGGGAGAAAACGTAAGGATTACCTGGGGGGGGGGGGCACCCAAGAGAAAAATGAAGAATTTGCCTTGTTCCTGCACTTTAAAGAGTGGTCAGAAGGAACGTGAACCTAGAGCCCACAGAGGGGGGACAATTTAGGCTACGGTGACGATTGAAGACGTCATAAAGGGGTTCGTTCAGATCCCATGGTGGGGTATTGATTAGAAGGCAGGTATATGTATGACCAGCTGGTGTCCGTCTAGTCCATCAAGCAACTGTCATATGTGTTTTGCTGTATGTTAAATGTAAAATAACTGCATTGATGATTGATTGAAATGCATTTTTGGCTTTACGCGTTTCTGTAACTAAGAGGGAATCGCCAATGAATTGATGGGTTTTTGAGTAAATTGATAGTATAAATTTTGTCGGGAAAAGGAAAAAATTGGATTGGAGCTTGCGTATGTGGTACTCGCTCATACTAGTGGAAAGATTAAAGAACTGTGTAAAGATTGTTGGTGACGAAATTAAGAATGGAGGAAGTTACCCCACTTGCGCATTTATGCAAGCAACTGCCCAAACATGCAGTAAAATTGAAGAAATATAGCCAGGAATTGGTTAAAGGTACTGCCAATAAGATGTTTATGCCTTGGCCCCAGAACGGGTCACTTTCTAAGGCTGTTTTACAGCACATGACAACATTCCTACATGCCTCATATACCGGCAAGAAGCTTGAGAAACGCCTTACCGTTCTCGAACTTTGGAAAATATTCGTGCAAGCGAAGGAGGAAGAATCACCCGCAGACTGGATATTAAATGTATGTACAGAGGGGAGTGAGTCACCTACCGTACCACCAGCCCCGCCGGAACCAGTCATTGAGGGAAGCAAGTCAGAGGGTCTTTACCAGTTAAGAGAGCTCAAAGCAACCACAGTGTATAGCAACCCCGCATATGAGTCACCTACATGCAGCAGTGACGAGACTAGAGAGAAGGAGCAGGAAATTGATTTGGTCTCCACAGTCCCGAGGGACAAGGAGAGGCGCGGAGATGGAAGAAGGGATCAGGCACAGACTATTGCACCTCTCGATAAAGAGAGAGAGGGAAAGAAGCCGAAAGGAAGTGATGAGACAGCATTCGCAAAAGACGAAAGGATGGGAGGACAGATATTATAGAAGTTAGATGGAAAGGGAAGTGATGATGTAAGGACGAGAGAAAGGCCTGATGAAGAGCGAAGAAAGGAGAAAGAAGCAAGGGATGAAAGGAAAAGACAGAAGGATAGACTGAGGCGAGAAGAATTATATCGCGAAGAGCAAGGAATACCGCTCAGTCGCACACAGTATTCAGCCTATGAAAAATACAGGCTGAACATGTTAAAGTTAGAGGAAGAAAGGAGAGTGCACGAAAGGAAGTAAAAAAGCGGGAAGATGAGGGGATTAGAAGGGCAAAGGAACGTAGAGATGAACAAATGAGAGAAGTAGATAAGGCTAGAGAAGAAGCAAAAAAGCGAAAAGAAATAGACGAGGAATTGGAACGTAAACGAAGACAAAGAGCAGGAGATTGTGAGTATTTGGAGCGGGAAGTCGTTAAACCCAATCCTACGGTATAGTGGGAAGACATAGAAGAATTCTTTCCTGCAAGCGATGCGGTACCAGGTACAAGCGGGACAAATATTGACAATGACTTCGACACCAGAAGTATCAGGGAAACGATTGATAAAATATATGATTAGATGGGATTGGAACTAGTTTACCAAGGTGGAAGAGAAGATGAGCGCTTAGAGAGCACTCAGCTATATGACACTGAGGATAACACCCAAGGTAGTGGGAGCAGGGGACTGTCTATTGACAGGCTGGAGATCAGGCAGATCAAAGAGGATGCAAGGAGCTGCGTAAACTGGGATCACTTAGAATCTGACTCCGGCGCGGATACGGAGGACGAGGTGCATGAAGAAGGGAGACGATGCAAAAAGCCGCTCCCACAAGGCAAAGGGGTACGATGGTCCGACGCTAGTGAATTGAGCCCAGGACATCGAAGCATACTAAGGTACATGACAAACGTGAGGGAACTCCCCACGATCAGAAGTGGGAGCCAGCATCTACCTATACAGGCAAATTAAGGGCACTGCCGGGTAGATGACAAGGCGGGAATACTGCCCCACCAGTTGACAGGAGAGCTGTGGGAAAAGAAAAGGAAGACTGTGCATTTCAATTCCCGCTGCTGGAAAAAGGGGGAGCAAGGCCGCAATATATTCCATGGCCGCACATGGACCGAGAAAATTTGAAAAATAAGCTTCCAATGCTGACATCGGGAGCGGGGAAATGGATACATGAGTTAGAAAAGATGACCGGGGGAGTCACCTTAGCCATAGGGGACATTAAGGGCCCCTTGATGGCCATACTTGGTGAAAGGGCTGACGATGTGTGGAAATGGGCTGGGTATCAGAGGTTAACAATAACTAACACTACCCATGACGGAGCACCGTTTAATAATTGTAGAGCAGCAGTGTGGAAAGCACTGCGAACACTGTACCCAGACACCTCAGGCATGGGAGCTAAAATGCCTCGGAAAATAAAAGAGTCAGAGGATCCATTGATTTATATCCAGAATTTTCACGACGCGTGGGTGCTTGAAATGCATGAATATTGGTCAAAGCAATCCCTGTCTTTTACCACATATTGTGTCAAGGGTTGCCTGAACCGGTGCAAAAACAGCTCAAGAAATTGGTAGGGATAGAAGCCAAACCGTGGGCCGAAATCCAATTGCCAATTGCACACTACTGCAGATTGTTACAAGAAAAGAACTGAAAAAGGAAGCAACCCGTAAGGGGGAGGAAGCGAAGTTGGTACAAAAGAAGCTCTCGAAGTATACTTTCAAGGGAGCCATGTTGACCAGCCCAGACGGACCCAGCATGCAGCAAGCGAATAACCAAGGTAATACAGGATTTTACCCGAGGGGTAGAGGATTTAGAGGAAGAGGATTGCAAGGTAGCCAGGGAGGTTTCCACAGTAATCAGGGAGGTTTTCAGAATAACCAAGGTGGATTTCAGAATGTACAGATGGGCGGTCAAGCAATGCCGGATGGGCAGATGATCCGACCACCACCAGTATGTTGGTTGTGTGGAATGGCAGGACATGTGGCGCGCATGTGCAGAAACCAAGGCACGTGGCAAAATGGCCAAGGAGTGGGAATAGGTATGGTGAATCAGCCTACTGTCCCACAACAAGGCGGTGCACAGTGTCACATAGTGCAGCAGCAGGCTTGCCACAGAGTGCACAACAAGGGTTCCAACCTCCGAACATGGCGAACTTGCAACAGGGGCAACCCCAACAGGCACCACCGCCAGTGCCCCAGGGGATGAACTCTGGAGGGGGAACCAACCCTGGGAATGGGGGTATTCCACAAACTTACAGCGGGCCGAACCTATACATAAAATAGGACAGCTCACGGGAAACTCTGTTGTGCTCTATCCTATCAGTGACACCAGACCCTAATAGGGAACCCAGGGCAAATGTCACCATAGGGGGTAAAGAATATTCCTTCTTAGTTGACACGGGTGCGACCTGTTCGTGCATATGAGAAGGCAAGTTTTCCTTGTCCGGCGAGGCTATAGATACTCAGAGTTTCACTGGAGCTCATAGCAGAGTTCCCTTTACAGACGCACTCCCAGTCTCCGTGGGAGAGCGTAAAATGAATATACCCTTATTGTATTCACGTCAGTCCCCAGTAAATATCATGGATCGAGAATTGATGACAAGGTTGAATATGACAATCTCATTTACTGAGGATGGTATAGTGTGCTCCACACCAGGAATGCATTATTCAAATGTGTGCGAAATGATCAGAGCATACTCTGGACGTGCAGCCATGAGAGTTATACCGCTGGAGCCAGAGGTTTTTGCATATGGCGTGCAAGTGCTTATGGCGGGATTGCCAGGCCTCGCGGACAAAACTATGAGAACCCCTGACGAGTTTCTATTTAGACCGAGAATACCTATGCACGAAGAAGAGGAACAAATATTTCCCTTGGAAATACAATCTGCCGCAGTAAGAGGGGAGGTGGTACTGGTAGAAGGATATGATGACGAAGGAAGAAAATGGTGCGCTATTATCGCCATTGAAGAAGGGTATCGAGTAACTGACATCACTGACGAGAATCTGTTCGAAGAACACCCTGACTTAGAAGAGACGAGAGTGGAAGTAAGTCTCATGTTCTGGGTCAAAATTATCAAACGAGAAGTGCCACAGAGAATGATGTTGGTGCTGGTACGTCCAGAATACTTTGAGGATGACATGGTCCAGGTGCCTGTCACAGTATGGACAACAGGGCCTTATGACGTAGGACTCATGAAAGGGGCGGGAGAGGTGAAAATCAAACTAAAACCAGGAGCGACCCTACCAAGAGCGTAACAATATCCCATGTCCAGAGAAGCAGATGAAAGGATCGCAAAGACAATTTCCGCCATGATGGAGCAGGGCATCCTAGTGACATCAGAATCACCCTGTAACACGGTGATCTACCCCGCCAAGAAATCAAAGGGAGGGTCTTGGCGTTTAATCCAGGATTTAAGGGCATTAAACAATATCGTTGAAGCCGAGTTCCCTCTAGTCCCTAACCCGTCTACAATCCTATGCAACATGCCCACTGAGGCAAAATATTTCACGGTGATTGATTTGAAAAATGCATTTTTCTCAATTCCGTTGCACCGTGACTCACAAGATTTGACATCGTTTACCTCCAGGCAAATGCGCTTGAACAGCACGAGACTGCCACAGGGGTATTGTGAGTCCCCATCCATTTTTAACAGAGTCTTGCAAATGGACTAAGCAATATTGCGGTGGACAGTGTTGTTTTACAGTATGTAGATGACATTCTGATCTGCAACACCACTGAAGAGCAATGCAGGCGTCATTCTGTCCAGCTACTAACTATACTGGCTGATAAGGGATACAAAGTTGACTAGGAAAAGTTGCAGTACTTTACAACAGGAAGTGTTGTACATAGAGCAACTAATCTCTCATGAAGGGAAAAAGATAACCCCAGAGAGGTCTGAAGCTATCATGAACACGGCCAAGCCACGCACGATAAAACAAATGCAAAGCTTTTTAGGCCTGTGCAATTATGTCAGAGCCTGGGTCTTTGACAACAGCTCTTACACCAAGACCTTGCTTCAGGCCCTGAAAAAGGCCCCGGCGACAAAGGTAGAAATCAAATGGACTACAGCAATGGAAAAGGGTTTTACAGAACTCAAGTGGGCAATTTGTAAGGCCCCAGTTCTCGGGATCCCTAATTATGCAGAAGAATTCTATCTGTTCTCACATACCGACAGCAATTTTATGACTACAGTACTTGCTCAGCGAACATCACTGGGGTGCAAGCACCTAACATATTACAGCGGGAGTCTGGACCTGGTCATGAGGGGCCACTTCCCATGCGAACAAAATCTTGCTGCCGCCACATTCGCCATCGAGAAGGCTTTTTCAATTGTGATGGGGTGCTCCATGACATTGTACGTCGAGCACTCACTGTACGCCATACTAGAGAAGCCAAAGGGCACACTGACATCTCAAATTGCATCCGCCTATGAGGTGATTATCTCGAACCCATCGATCAAAATAGTGCGATGTAAAACTGTAAACCCTGACACATTCATAGTAGAACCACTAACAGAGGCACCTTTCCATGACTGCAAATTATAAAGAATTCTATGATGAAATCCCCAGGGTAAAAGAAAATGCCCTGCCAAGTGGAGAGATCATCTTCATTGACGGGTCTTCGAGGATCGACCAAGGAGATGGACAAAGATATGCAGGCATGGCCGTGGTAAAAAACCCGGCAAATGGAGAGTTTCAGGTACTTGTCAGTGCGTGAATACCATCTCACTATTCAGCCCAAGCTGCAGAACTAGTGGCACTGATACTCGCCATTGAAAATCATGAAGATCAGGAAGTGACGGTGTAAAGTGACTCCGCCTATGTGACTTCCACCGTGCACGCAGGCTTAGCACGATGGAAAAGGAGGGGTTACCTCTGAGCAGACGGCACGCCAGTGCAACATGCAGCCCTATTGGATAGGCTGATAAAAGCACTACAGCTCCCAGTGGGCATAGCGGTCGTGAAATGCGCCACTCATACCAAGGGGACAGATTTCGTGTCACCTGAAACCATGAAGCAGACACGGAAGCCAAGCGCATGGCATCCAAGAATGAAACGATCATGGAGGTGGCACGCAACCATGAAAGAATGATGGTAGCACAAGCCACACCAGAGGCCTATAGCAATATGGGGCAGACTCGGCTAATGGAGCTCCAAGGGGAGGCACCTCAGGAGGAGAAGAAGTTATGGAAGCGTCGAGGGTGTTCTTTAAACCCCTCTGACGGATTGTGGAGGCAAGACAGCACTCGTAAACCGGTAATGCCTGTCACCCTTCTCAAGGTAGCATTAGAACAGCTTCACTACCCCATACACATGTCAAAGGAAAATCTTGCTGCAACGCTCGCAGAAGACAGGTTCACGCCGAATTTAGCGGAGCATGTTGCATTTTTTATGGTAAACTGCATAATCTGCCAACAATTCACCTCTGGGCACACATTAAAAGTAGTGAGAGGGATCATTCCCAGACCAAATGGGCCGTTCCAGCACCTGCACATCTATTATGTCGATATGATCCAGGTGTGTAATGGGTACAGGTATTTAATTGTGGTGGTGTTTCCTTTTTCAAAATGGGTAGAAGCAGGTCCCTGTACACACCCCGATGCAGTCTGTGCCGCATAATTTCTGTTGAGGGAAGTGTTCCCTAGATGGGGGGTGTGCAAGGTAATGAGATCAGATAATGGGCCCCATTTTGTAAATAAAGTTTTTGAACAGATTAGCTTGCTGCTTGGTATAAAGCACAAGTTCTCATCGGCGTATCACCCGGAGGGAAATGGTATATGTGAGCGGCTCAACGGCCTGTTAAAGGAGAGGATAGCCAAGTTGAAGCTCACATTAAGGATGGGATGGTTGCACTGTCTCCCACTGGCATTGTATGCTCTTCGGAACCAACCAGGCTCCGACCATCATCTCACGCCGCACAAAATAGTTACTGGTAGAAGGATGAGGACCTCTCTTACTCCCCGAGACAGGGCTAGATGTGATGCCCAGCCAACTAGGGAGGATCTGGGCGAAGAGATGAAAGCCTATCTTGATTGTTTGACATCCAGCGCCTCTGTCATTCAGGCCAGCTGCAGCGATGGCGAAAAGGGGACAGCACAGCACAAACCACAGCTACAGCGCTGATGCAGCTCTCAGCCTTTGTGCGCCCCTCATCTTCCCTGGTGACAGTGTCCTCGTAAGACACTTTACCAGGAAATGGTGGGACGAGCCAAGGTTTAATGGCCCCTTCATTGTAGAGGACTGCACCCCGTCTGCTGTCAAGCTCAAGGGCAGAAGAACCTGGATCTTCCTAAATGACACTAAGCCTTTTGTAGGAGAGAGCTCTCTTGCTGCAGCCAACTCCGAAGAATCTACAGACAACGGGGAAGGACATCAGCACGTGCAGACAAGATCTATGGCGAGGAAGAAGGACGCATGAGCAGAAAAGACAAGACTAAAGAACTCGTTGTGAAAATCGTGGCTATACATTGAACATTTCCTCTAAGCACTAAAGGGGATACAAAACATTTAACGAACACTCTGTGCAGCTAAAATGCAGGGTAAAGAAGAGAATCACACATCCAAAACACAGTGACACTGATAGCATGAACGTTGTAAGCCACAAGAAGCATTGAACACGAATTTATAAGACTCTGAGAAGTGGCAATTAAGACATTTCTGAGACCCAAAAATGATATCCTGAAGCGTCTAGTATCAAGACTGTGTTCACAAAACTTATGGTGCAATCCAACCGAAGTCTTAAGTGGGATGTCCTCACCTACTTTCAACTTGTGGTGCTGTCCTACCCGTCACTCATAGGGAGAGAGACCAGTGTCACAGACTTTATTCAAGATCCAGATAACAAGAAGGTAATCAGGCAACTGCTGACGGTCATCACAGAGGTCTTCGCCGAATTGCCTGAGCACAGCGAAAAAAGGCAAATGCTTCCACCTCATGTGATCATAGATGAATTGACTTACACCCTGTTCTTCCGGATCATAGAGGAGTGCCCAGGACTTGTTGGAAGAACCACAGACACCCTAACCTTCATCAGAGATCCTAGAAACAATGAATTCCTGAATCATGTATGTAATAAACTCAACTACATGATAGCGATCCACGCAGCAGGAAAGTGTAAAAACTGGTCACTTCAAAAGAAAGGCGTGTAAACAAGGCAGATGTCCCTGTCTCCCACAGATACGCAGCTTGCCCACAATGTCATGCTCAGACTAGTCGCCAACTATCCAGAAATGGTGGGAAGGCCTGCCGATGTTGATGTTGTCACCTTCCTAAGAGATCCAGTCAATTTCCTACACATGAGGACCCTTCTCCATGGTATCATGCTCCAAGTGGAGCTGTCCAACTTCCAGCGAGAATTCCTAAGGAGTTTCCAGTGAGACCGCTCGCCGAGGGACAGATCGAGGAAAGTGCAAAGACTGTTCATGCCGCAAGAAAGGCCTGTGATCTAGACACCAGAAAGTAAGAGCAAATGTCGTTGTCACCTGAAGACAGAAGATCCGCATACCAAGTCTTCTTCCACCTCATTGAGTACTTTCCAGAATTAGTGGGTAGACCCACCAATGTTGACGTACCCACTTTCCTCAGAGAGCCAGCAAAGAGCGCACAACTTAACAGGCTCCTGAGAGCTATCATCTCACAACTAAGAAGCAATTATGGACACCCATTGCTGAGGAGAGCCTTAGAAGGAGGAGATCCAAAATTGAACTTTCAACATCTTTCCGCCGTGGAACAGATCGAGGAGAGAGACACTGTTCTTCAACTTGTCGCCAAGGAACCGAGAGAAGGGAGCAGACCCAAGAACTTCACTATCTAATCGTCCCTTTTCTTCATTTTTCTTATTTTTGCCTATTTTTTCATATGTTCACTTTTATTTTTATTTTTGTTTTTATTTTTACGACATTTTATTTTTGTGTGATTTTTAGCAGTTTCATCTTTTCAGCCTTTCACAGTGAACAGATTCCTGTATTTTCACAGGGCCGAGGCGAATTGGAAGAGTGCCCTGAGACTGTGGTTATTATAGAAATGCAGAATGAATGTGATGTGCTAAAAACGGTAATCTAACCTTTCTCCATAGTCTAGCTAAACGGAACTGTGCTGCATATCCAGAGACTACTGTCCTCACCCATAAGAGGGGACATTTGAACAGCTTTCATCACTTTAGTAGTTACTGAACTTTAGAGCAACGAGATCAGACTAAGAAAAGAAATAAACTATTGATTATGGACTTGATCGACATGGGGGCCCAGAACAGTAACTTTGTTTTACCCCAGACAGAGGGACCCCCCTGCTTCCCTGGAAGGAAATGCTGCCAGTTATCGTATAGGACTATAATGTGTATATGCATGGTGATTATCATTGTGTTTTTATCCCTGACTATAAGAACTGCATTTTTTATGGGTGCACAAAGTGTCCCAATGTCAGTGCATCCATCAGACACAGAACGTATGGGGCCAACGAAATCACCCAGACCATATATAGTAATCCCTGTTCCAAGAAAAGCTGATGATAAAGCAAACGATTTGCACCTGAATGCAATCAGTAGTGATATGTATACACTTGAAGTAATTAATTGGGGATAAAAGCTGGAGACAGGGTCAGCACGGAATGAATGGAAATTTGGCACTGACCACGGCACGCTCCCACACACTGAGTGCACACGAACAAGGGCAAGTGTCAATGGCTATAGGACCAAAGACCAAAACAACAGTAAAAGAAAAGCTGCCCATGGAACAAACAGCTCCAGAAAATAGTGGAAGTAATCAAGAGGAGCCAAGCAAGAACCCAAACAGAGAGGGCATAGCAAAATCCCTCAAAAGAACGGAAGAAGCCACGTTAGTTAACTATTTGTTCCCACTCATGAGGAGCTAAACAATACAACCGCAGAGACTGTAATAACGAGCACACCTGCTCCAACGCAAGAAGCAAGCACCAAGCCTACGACACCGCCATGCATTGGGAGGATGACGAGCCAATGGTGGTGGGAGGAGGTCTAGAAAAGAGTGCATGAGGGAAGGAAAAGAGATGCGAAACCTTCCCCTACTACTGAAATGCAGGTGATGAAACCTGCCCCACCAAAGATAGTACCCGAGAGACTACCAGAACGGAAAAGCAGTACAAACGCATTCAGAGACATAGTGATAGCCAACTATAGAAAAACGTTAAGGATCAAGAGAAGGCCATATGAAACTGACAATGAACTAAACGATTACTTGGACAGCACAGCCCATCTCGGAAATAACATCTGGTACCAACACATGAAGGAAGTTGGAAGAAGACAAGCAGAAGGGGAGTGTTTCGTGTGTACACTCCTGCCGTACAGCATGGGCAAGTCCAAAATCTTTGTGGCAGTCGAAATTGATGTCACCACTGCACATTGTATGTCACACGTAGCAATGTGCAACACCAGAGGGCAGTTTATGGGAAGAGACGCCTCACTGATATGGGCCAACGAAAAGGATTACCCTGATGAAGACGGTTTTGGTCAGGACATCAAAACAAGAAACAGGGCGCACACCAAGAATCATGTGATTAGATATGAGAACCCTGATGTCAAAGGATCTGGAATAAGATGGGAAATAAACCCGAGACTGAACGCCCAAGGGAAAACAGCTGAAGAAGCACAAAAATGGAAGAACCGAGGCCAAATGCAGATCTGGGGATCAGTAGTTTCCCCAAACGGATGGGAAGAATGGGTCGTGATCTGCCGAGAGTGGATGGTGCTTGGAGCCGGCCAAGAAGCAATAGAGAATTCACAAAGACTATGCAAACCACTATGGCCAAAATTGGTAAAGCTGTTAACATGGGTCGAAGACAGAGGAGGACCCCTGCAAATAGTGCCGCTAGAAAATCCGAAATTGTGCTTCAGAAGTAATTGCACGAGGAAAATGGGGGAGAATCAAAACAAAGACGAATATATGAAGCCCCAGGAATGTCGCAAGGAACTGCAGTCCTGATGGACCATTACTGGGCATGCGGATACAAGGCATACATAAGACTACCGAAGAACTGGGGAGGCATATGCACACTGGTTAACGTCCACGTTCCGGCGCTAGTAATTCCAAAAAATGAACTGAATTTGGACTGTTTTCTGAAAGCAGATGCTCACCTGAGGAGAAGAAGGTCTGTGGAACTAATATCAAGGATGAAGAGAGAAAATTACTTCTCTGCCAAATCAGAGGACGCATTTTATGCAATTCCCTACGAACATAGGCTGTTTAGCCTAACCTCATCCGTATTTACAACAATACTTTTGCCACACATCCAAGTTGGTGCAAATACTAAGTGGTTCCAGATAACTAGATGGGAGTTATTGCATACCATCAACACCACCATAAAAGGATTTAACGTGATCAAAGAAGAACTGAGAGAAATCCGATTGATGACCCTCCAGAACAGATATGTACTTGACATGATAACAGCGATGGATGGAGGTGTTTGCGCAAAAATCAGAGAATCATGTTGCACATTTATACCTTCACATGATGAAGAAAATTGAATCTTAACAGAAGCCATAAGTATGTTGACAAACCTAAAGAACCAGATGATCGATAAAACTGATGAAGTGGATGATGATAGCTGGTTTGGAGCACTATTCTCGTGGGTCCCGCAATGGATGGCAGTTATATTCAAGTTTCTGGGAGCCTTACTAGTAATGATACTGCTAGGATTCTGTGTTATCAAGATAATCATCACACAGTGCCAGAAAACTGCAAAGAAAGCCATTGGGATGAAAATCATGGTCAATGTCGAACCAGGTTGGAAGCCCAGAGATCTGACTGATGAAGAAATAAGAGACTTTGTGAAAGCCAGTGAATTTGCACCAGAAGGAACAAATTTCACTTATCCCAGGAAACGAAGAAGGTACGAAGGAAAATGGATTTACGGCAGTCCAAATGGACGATGCCAGCTAATGACCTGGAACAAAGATGAACATGTGAAAACAGCAGGAAGCTTGAAAGGTGTGATAAAAATATGGACACCAAAGATGCATACATTCACGCCATCTTGTGCAAACCCAGAAGATGATGAACAAGACATTGAAGAATCAAAGAAAATAAATGTAAAAGAGGAAGCAGAAGTGGTCGATGTACCGACCAGAGTGGGGAGTGTAGTGGAGGTCCCAGACATGGCCTGCACCCCTGCCCCTCATTTCGAGTTGCCAGTAAAGTACTCGCCAAGGTATGTGATGTATGAGGAGCAGCTGAACCAACAGAGAGCTGCAATGGGCCTCTGCCCTGTATGCATCAGAAGAGCTGTACCTGTTGAAGCGCCTGTGACAAGACAAATCTGGGCGGCACGTTACCCCATCAGACAGCCATACCAGCCGCTGATACGAAATGATGAGTTTTTACAGAATATCCATGAGGAGACACAAAGAGCCCTGATGGAAGGCAAATGGTGATGAGACGAGGCCCTGGACAGACTAACGCACGAGAGAAGGCAACACGCGAGTGCGAAGAGTCATGAAAACAAGTACAAGAGACGCAAAAGACAACATGATTTTCAAACATAAAAGAATCATAGCTGAGAACCAAGATGGAAGAAGTGAAACAGCAATGTGTGTAAATAGGTTTGGAACGCAAGAAGCTAAGTAATCTGCTTACAATGTTTAGTAGAAGAATAGAGCAGCAATCGCCAACTATATATCTACCTCAACAAGGCACAATGTACTCATGCGACTCCATTTTGTAAAAGCAGAAATACGCCCAGGCGGCCAAGGCTTGACTGGCCAGGTTTCATATCCAAGCCCAAGCCAGGGAAAAGAGCAGAATCGAAACTTAACAGAGGACGGCTCAGGCCTGGGAAATCAAGGTCAACCCAAGAAGGGGAGGTGAGCTTCAGCTAAGGAGAATCGAAACTTCAGAGCATACCAGCCTGCCACGTGAAGGTCAAGATAAGGAGGCCTAAGCAGGTAGTGGAGCTACAAGGAGAATTAAATACACGAAAAGCTGGAAACTGAAGCAGATTCATGGTCAACCAACGCGTGACCAGCCAGGCGCGAAGATGTACCACCGCCTGATGTCATCCAGAACCCGAGGATGCCATAACGTTTCCTGATAAGAGACTACAGTTTCGAGGCCGTCCTTAGCCAACTGATTGATGGAAAGGAGGCAGGGTGAATCTTGGGGCACTAGGCACCTGGGTGTCTTTTCTGCATGCTGCTAATTAAAGTGGAGATTTATGTTTAGGGGTGTAACTTGTCCAATCACAATCGACCATGTAATCTAGGGTCCTGTAGACACTATAACCAATGGGACGTCATACTTGAAGTGACGCCAATCACGTGTGATGTAGAGGGATGGGCGTAGACGCCCACCTGATAAGAGTTGACCAATCCACATGCTCTGTTGTCATATACAGATATAGCACCTATACTTAAGTTACCTTTCCTAACCAATTATATTGCATGATGATTTTTTATGGAATTAGACGTCAGTGATGAGTTTAGCCTATAAAAAAGGCTGTTTGACTGAAGTTCGAGGAAGTCGGAGCGAGACAGGTGATCACGATGCTGCTGATTTCCATTTGTTGAAGTACTTGCTATTAAACGGACTTCCCTTTGCCAACTTATTGAGTTATCATTATTGAGTCGTGCAAGAGTATGTGAATCCTGCACCCTGTCCTCACATGGTGCAGCTATCTTGAATTACAAGTTCCAGAGGGTGAGTACTGACCAATGGGCCCGTCAGTAACTTCCTCTCCTCTAGAATACTATCCCTAAAAAAAGAAAAAAAAAGAAGTTATATTATATATATATATATTTTTTAATCGAAGCTCCTGGCCTGTGCGCCATTTGGCTCTTTGCTTCTGGAGTGGCTGGCTTTCTTGTTCAGGACTCTTAAAACATTTTTTTTTTTTTTTAAAAAGGACAAGCGTTCCACAACTCTAGCACTTTCAGCTTTGACCCTACATCAGAAAGATTAGGAATACCAAATAATGTGTCTTTATGGAATTCTATACAATAATTGCTAGACTCATTAAATGTTTATTTCAGGCACACTTCAGGGGGTGAGGCATTGATTTAGTCTGTTCTTAAACACCTCAACTCAGTCTTTCATCCTTCTGAGGTCGATAAATGAGTACCAGCTCATGTTGGATGATATTGTATGTATATTTTTTCTATATAAAGCGTAAGTGCTATCATTGAGCCTCATTACAGTGCGGCGGTAGCTGCGTCGGTAAAACCGGCAGGCTGCCGCAGGACTCGTGATGATTTACCGCCGCCTAACTTGCCGGAATAACTGGGGCATTACAGCCCCGGCAGTCCGGTAAATCAGGCGGCAGCAATTGTTACTCCCCATTTGAGTCCCATAGGACTCAAGGGAATGGGGAGGACGGAATCACCGGTTCCATGATGTCCCCGAGTACATAGGGGTACATTTTGGAGTAAAAGTGTGTCAAAACATGCATTTTAAATCACATTGGCACGGTAACATTTGTCACAGTGCACAGTGTGTTAAGTGGTAAAATAGGCCTTCAAATCCAGCCCACAATGACCTTTCGGCTAGTCCTTACGGCTTGGCCGGGGTTCCCTGCAGGTCAGTCTGTGAGTGTTTTAATATCGGGGTGGAACCCTGAAGGGAAGGTCATTGGGTGAAAGAAGTGAATTGATACCACACCAATGTTTCCAGCCGGCAACAGCTAAACTTTCAGTAAGAACTCCTAACAAGAAACACAGGTGGCTCAGCTGCGTGACCATCAACAACAGACAAGCTGTGCAGCCTACCTGCCAAGAGAAGAAGCAAGCCTTCTCAGAATGGCGTGTTTATGGGGTACATGTGGGACGCACACCAACCTCGCCTCTATCACTGTTTCCATGTGTGTCCGCCTCCCAAGATGAACCTGGAAACCGACTTCTTTTTTGCTCCATTTATGATATGTTAATGGCACCCAGTGGAGGCAACAAATTATTTTCCAGCGTAAAATACGGATTTGCTGCTCACTTGATGCCTTTACTCATAACTTTCGACGATTTACAGAAGGATGCTTTTTTTTCTTCTAAATAGACTAAGGGCCAGCGTGAAAGATAGCCGCCCAAGACACGTTCTCGGAAATGGCCTTTCCGTTAGCATTGGGAGGGCGTTTCGCCGCCTTTGCAGTTTCGTCGCGTGGCGCTTCCGGGCACTTAATGACATTTCCTTCCAGGCAGATTTGGGATTCCAGTTTCTGATATTCAACAACCTCTTGACTTCCACAAAAATAGAAATGATGGCTGACATTTTGTCTGCACTGCAGCAGGCAAGACTCCATTAGATTGTGCCCTTCCTTCGCATGTGCATATCGCAAATGAATAGGCAAGAGCCCCTCACCAGGCCTAGGAGCTTGCATGCACTTTTACATAACAATTGAGGACTTTACACCTGAAAACAGAACATGGGCGCTATTGTTAGTGTCTGTCAGTGACCTTTCAAGTCGCAGTGGGGCCCAAATATGTGTCAGCCATGTGTCTACTATTGTTATATGATATGATATGATATAACACGTTTAAAACCCAGAGGTTTCTAAGCGCAGACCCGGGATCGAACCTGTGTTGCTTCTCTTACAGGCCTCACTGGCGTATAATAAGGCACAGAGCGAGAATCCGATGATTACAGCATAGTCTGCTTAAACAATGTTTTGGTATAGGTTAAATCATGAGCTTTGATTCTTAAACACAAGTAACAATGAGCAAAGCCGCAATAATAATTAAGGTTGCCGGCCTTTATAGTATTGTTCAAGTCCTTTCCATCTGTAGTTAACCATATTTATGTTGTGCTTATATTATATGTATACATCCACATTTCTTTTTTGCTCTGTAAAATTGTAGGCTGCAACCAGTGTTTGTTCACAATGATTCAGATAAAAAAAATGTGGTCATGGGACCAGGTTCTGTTTTCACAATAAAGTTACTGCTCCTTTTCCTGCTATTGCTCCTGGCCGGAGCTACATCTCTGCAGCCGTTCAAACAACCTCATGAGAAAATAAATTACTTTCTTTTTTTATCTGTACTCTGTTAGTTTGCAGTGCCCACTGACGGGTCTTCAAGGCACACTTCACAACTTGGAGAGTCAAGCAAGTGACCTACATTTCTGTTTTTATTCTATTTAACAAATAAATACGGACAGGAAACCGGGTGACTTCTATCTGCAATTATTTCTCAAAATCAATAAGAGCGGAAACCAGAGAGGACCTGATTTACAAAAGCGTTTTTCAATGGGAAAATACCACTGAAAAAGGCTTTGTAAAGCACTCCTGTAGTCTCAATCAACATACAATTACAATTGCAGACAAGTTCCCAGCTGTGCAGCGCCCCACAGAGGAAAGCACCCTAATGCTATCCTTGACATACCCTACAAACCGTTTCAGTATTCTGAGATGTTTCCACCAACCTGGTGAAGGCCTCAGACACCCTTCTGTGCATTGGCCCGTGAGATACCTGCCTCTGTCAACAATCCCCAAGGCTGTCCCCTGAACTTGATGTCTCTTTGGGCTCAGAGGTAATTAAGTGAACACCAAATCACCATAACTATTGACCCAGAAACCTTTTTTTTTAAAATTATTATTGGCTGAGAAAACTCAACCTTTAATAACACCAAATTACATAATACAATTCCTTAAAATACAGTTCCTTAAAATAAAGTTTCTTAAAATACTGTTTCTCCGTAAATACACAATAAATCACAAAACAGTATTCATTAAAAAACATAACACTTCAAATGCATACATATTAAAATCATCCTTAGAATTGTTCAAGTTCAGTGCTTTAATGAAACATGTAATTCCTATTACTATCGAGGTGGTCCATCCAGCCAAACAGCTATACCAAATAGAATCCTCATACAATCCTGAAAAAGGGAGGAACAACTTTTCCAAACATACTCTTCGCCAATTTCCTAATGCAGGGCAATCCATCACCCAATGTTTAATGGTTTCCCATTTTCCTGCAAGTTTGCAGAACCGACAGGAACATTGATCCGAGGATATCTTACCATATCTTATCATAATTTGTTTAGAATACAGTACATTCCAACGAAAACGCATAAAAATTGCACGGGTCAATTTATCTGGGTATATACTAAAAAACAGGGCTAATACACCCCTCCTTTTAAAATCCTCCCTCAAGTGTACCAAAGATGGATATGAGTGGATTAATTCCAACGTCGACATCCAGTCATGTTGCAATAACAATAACTTAACTCTAACTGGGTGGTCTATCAGATCCTGGATAGAATAGCTTATTGAGTCTAGAATCATGTTAGATAAATCCTGTAAAGCTCTTATCCTAGTAAATCATTGCTTGCCATAAAAAATGTTAAAATCTACAAATAAGGATTCATCGATAGGACATAAAATCTTTCGTAGAAGCAATACCATTTTCAATATGCTCTTAACTTAAGAGAGACCTTACCCAATTCATATTGTATTGCCACCCCAGGAAGACTATTTGGCAGATTCAATATTATTTTCCAGATTCTTCCCTCGAAGGTGGGCAAATGATCCAATATAGCTAACGTGTAGCTCTCAATTCCATACAATAACTTTCGAATAATTTTAGTGTCTTGGTACTTAATAACTGGTTTCAACGAAAACATACAAAATGTTATGTCAGTCATTTTCAATTGCGTAGTTACTTGGAAATACGCCCATTAAGCCAAACAAGACTGTTATTCAGAGAAGATCTCTCATTCACAAGGAAACCCAAATAAATCAGCGAATCAACAGCGTATTTATAATAAACCATTTAAAATGACACTTCTTCCAACCCGTTGTAAATCATATTTTTTTAGATTTTGCAGGCTTAACAATATAGCGTGACTTTCCATATATGATACAAATTGGTTAATCAGGCATTGAAGGCCAATTGAAGTACCATCAAACCAAAAATAAATCATCCGCATATGAGAGCCATCAACAACGCAAATCTTGCATTTTAGGAGAAATAAATGATGCTGAACGCAGGGCATCTTCGTAATCAGCAAGGTATAAGTTAAAAAGGCAGGAAGCAAGAACACATCCCTGTCTTACCCCCTGGGCAGTTCGAATTTTCCGTCATAAAACATCATCTTTATTTATTTGCACTTGAATCACCGTTCTTGAGTGTAAACCAATAATTAATTTTAGCAAGCCTTCCACAATGCCCCAGTCTAATCATTGACCCAGAAGCAGGGAAGACATGCACATGAGCAAAATTGTAGAACACATAACAACAGTCTGAACAGTTCACCTCAAAAGATGTCCTTCTGTCGCTGGCAGTGTCACTGTTGAACACTGCCACAGAACAAGGAGGAACTACTAGTTTCTTGCCGACCCCCCCACCTCAATCTCCACAAAGCTACTAAATCACTTCACCACCAGTACTAAAATGTCCATTAACAACCCAGTCCCCTCCTGGAAAAGGCAAACACTATTGCTATCTCGTCACTCCATTATTATTACAGTTCTTCTATAACGCGCTTAATACCAGAGACCAGTTTCTAAGCATGAGTCCGGGATTCAAACCTGTGTTGCTATGCTGTTGTCTTGCTTCCACGCCAAACATGTTGCCCCTGAGCTATCGTCCCAGCCTATATCGATCTCTCCTAAAGTGGCAGCTTTGTAGCACCAGTCTGTAGAGGAAAGCTTTCAGTTTGTGTATGGAAGGATATACTGCCATCATTTCCAGCTCTTCCCTCAAATCCTCTTTGGGATGATGTGTGCCAAACAAAAAAACGTCTCTGGAAGACAGTAGGCTTGCCAAACTGATTCTGTAGCCAGTCCATCATGCCACCTCTTCCTATCCCACCGAGTAATGTCAGTGCCTCGGATGTGCCAAAGCAGCCCTTCACTCTCCATCAAGCAACGCTCACATGATTTTGCACATGCACAATGTACCCATGCCCCCCCCCAAGTTGAGGCATGTTATTAGGTGCTTGGAAAATGTGTACTATATGAAGAAGCAATTACAGTAGAAATGCATAAAGAGATCATAGAAATCAAAAGAACGACAGATTAAGACATGAATATTAGTATTGAATGTTATTTATTGAGTATGCGTTCATGTATTTCTACTTGCTATTAGAATACGACTGTTTTGTATTGGAGAATTTGTTATCTATCGCATTGGGGAAAAGTTCTGTCATGCTTGTAGATGTGGCCACATGGCCCAGCTAATCCGCTATCGCTAATGTAGGAGTTGAGTCAGATCGCTCCTCAATAGAATTCAGCTTTTGTACACAAATAAGAAAGATGGGTGTGAATGTGGCAGCTGCTGGTTTTCAAAGGAATGTGATAGGCTTGGTTGGTGGATAAGAAACATTAACACACATACCAGTATTATCTTCACCTAAGGATCAGGGCAGCCCATTTGCCAGAGGTTTATAGCTAGATGCAGCTACAAGCAGAACCCCGGTCACGGCTTTAGGGAGAGTAAGGTTCCAGCACAGCCGCCGAAGAACAGAGCAAATGAAAGGACAAATAGAACAATCAAAAATAGTAAATGAATTCCTTTTTGTAGGAGAACCCTTTGATGTGAACTGTCGATATTATGAAAGCAATTGTATATCAAATAAAACACAATTTAACATTTTTGTTTTAATTTTACAGCTCTTACCGGTGCACCATTTTTGATAGAGTCGAATTAGCACACTCTTAATTCAATTGCCTCCTAATCCATCTTAATTCAATAGATTATAAAGTGCCTTGATCCCAAACATCAAAATAGTTAAGTAGCATTACGTTTTTAACCAACAGAGTGTGGTTATTCTTGTGTGGATATTCTTATTTCATAGTAGCCTTTTTCTCTCCTTGGAAGGCAGGAGGTGCATAGCAGCATATTGCGTTTTCTGCCTTTTAGCAGTATATAGGCTCTGCACGTCTAACTTTAATGCATGCTCCCAATAACAAAGCCAATAGTTTTGGCGTTTACTGCTGTTCTTTGCATTTTGCATTTATAGGCACCAGGGTTCAAGGAAGTTCAAGGAGGATAGTGCAAAGTTAAAAAAGAGGATGCGATATGGGGGGCGGGTGGGCAAGAGAATTAGAAGGTAGTAGAATAGGGCAAGGGAAGAGAAAGATTGAGTGAGGGTGCCATCGTAGATGAGCAAGAGGAAATGTGAGCCAGAAAGGTTGAGAGTGAGAGGGTAAGAAATACAACGGGAGTGTGGGAGGAAGGATAAGAGAGTAATGAGTGCGGGTGGGCTGGTTGGATAAGTTGTAAAGAGAGTGGGGGTAGGGATGTTGGGTAGGGGTAGAGAGTTGTGGGTGTGTGGCGGGTAGAGGGAGTGGGAGTAGGGTGGTTAGGGGTAGGGAGAATAGAGTTTGCGAGGGATGGGTGGGTGTTGACAGAATGGTGCTAGGGTTGGTGAGTGGCAGTATAGAGTGGAGGCAGGGTGGGGGTAGAGAGAGTGAGGGTACGGTGAGTGGGTGGTGGTAGAGAGAGTGGGGTAGGGTGGCTGGGGTAGAGAGAGTGGAGGTAGGGTGGGTGAGTGAGGGTAGAGAGATGGAGGTAGGGTGGGTGGGTAGAGGTAGAAAGAGTGGAGGTAGTGGGTGGGATGGGGTGGCGAGTGGGGTTCTGGTGGTGGTGGGGGTAGAGAGAATGGGAGTTTGGGGGGTGGGTAGATAGAGTGGGAGTACCGTGAGTGGGTGGGGTAGAGTGGCTAGGGGTAGGGTGAGTGGGTGGGGTAAAGAGAAGGTTGGTAGGGTGGGTTGGGGTAATGAGAGTGGAGGTAGCTTGGGTGGGGGTAGAGAAAGTGAGGGTAGGGTGGGTTGGTATAGGAAGAGAGAGTGGCGGTAGGTTGAGCAGGGGTAGAGAGAGTGTCATAGGGTGGGCGATGGGAGTGAGAGTGGGGACAGAGTGGGTGGATGTAGAGAGAGTTTGTTGTAGGGTGGGTAAGGCTAGAGAGAGTGGGGGTAGGGTGGGTGGGCTGGGGTAGAGAAAGTGGGGGTTGGGTGGGTTTTTTGTAAGAGAGCAGGGATTGGGTGGATGGATGGCAGTAGAGCAAGAGGGGGAAGGGTGGGTGTGTAGGGGTAGAGAGGATGGGTGTAGGGTGGGTGGTGATAGACTGGGTGGGGTTGTGTAGGTGGGTGTGGGGTGGGTGGGTGCAGAAAGGCAGCCTTAGGAAGACAAATAAATATCAGCCCAAACCAGCCCAATATGAAATCACTGCACAGCTCAGAAATGGAAAGCCTGGCACCCGGCTTGCTTCTCACAAAGCTGCTTATGGGAGCAAATATTGTTAGGGAACTACAAGAAATGGTGTATAAATACATAATCCAGACTAGAGGCACTAGTGATCAAGATCCTAGTATGCTGCCCTGGAGTGTCACTATGGATTGTTCCCTGCAGCAATGTTCCTCAAAGCTAAGTCAAGGTGCATTTTGCCTGCTGTGCTGTCGTGAATCTCGGGGCTTTTCCAGTCCAATTTCTCTTAAGGCTGGATGCTTTTGCCTGCGGCATTATCTTAAAGCTAGTTGGTAGTATGCTAACCCCACTAGAGGATGCACTCAAACGAGCAGCCTATTGTCTCGGGAGACCTAGGAAAGAGACATCAAAGATGAACTCTGTCCGTGTTTAAGGTATGTATAAATCCAGCACCAAAGAAATTCAACGAAACCAAAAATACTATGTGATGAATCTGATGGTCTCATCACTCCTTTTCCAGTGGTGACCTCTCCCCGTGTGGCCAGGGGATGGCAGCTGCTAGCTGATCCTGACCCTGGGGATGGCTATATATGGGAGGCTCACATGGGGGGAGGCAACCCTCAAGGGAGTGACACAACATCATCGGACGAGACATGGTAACCCCCTTTTCCTTTTAGGGATACCCCCTTCATTCCCCATGTCTTAATGTCATATGGTCATAACTCCCTTCACCTACCCATGGAAGCTGCTAAGAATACCTTCCCATAACCTTTCTGTAAGTCACCAAGAACTGACTCCCCTTTTCATGAATGTAAAAGTACTATGAAGAGAAAGATGAGGGGAGTAATGAAGATCGATAAAGATCAGAAGCACAAGCTGCGCTCTAGTGGTTCCGAGTGCATAATTGATGTCAGGACATTTAAAACACAGAATCTGCTGACAGAAGCGAGACGCTGGCTGACAGAACCTAGTGCTCTTGGTGCTGACCGAGGGACTGCTGTGCTGATGGGAAATTCTTGGTGCCAACCGGCTCACGGAGAAGGTCGAGGAAAGAAGACTTCAGGAGCCGGACTGCCGCAAGGATACCACGAGAGGAAGAGAATGGAAGATGCCCTGGCATTCGCAGGTACAGGAGAGCAGTAAACATGCTGCTTGAACATGGAGAAGTGCATAGCAGGTAAACAGGAGCCGCCAAGGGTGCGGAAGACACACAATGAGGTTGGTGAACCCGGGAAGAAGGAACGGGATGCTGCAGAGCCGCTGCATGCCTACCATGGGAGAACCGCAGCACTCCACATAGAACCAGTGAGTCCAAATTAAGCATATAAAACCGAATGTGTTAGTCGTTATTTCCAAAAGAGCAGTAGTGGAATTAATACAAAATATTGTCAAGTTTGCAAGTGTGTCAAGTGAAGCATGTGTGAAGGCCCTGGCAGGAGGGTTTACTAGGCAGATTCAAGTTTGCAAGCATGTCAAGTGAAGCATATGAGAAAGCCCTGGCAGGAGAGTATACAAGGCAGATTTATTTTTGCAAGCTTATCAAGTGAATCACATGAGAAAGCCATGGCAGGAGAGTATAACAGGCAGATTCAAGTTTGCAAGTGTGTCAAATGAAGCACATGAGAACAGCCTGGCAGGAGAGTACACCAAGCGGGTTCAGGTTTGCAAATGTGTAAAGTAGATCACTTCAGAAAGTCCTGATATGAGGATACATCAGGTACAGCCAAAGACTGTGTTGAATCTACATTAAAGAGAAGAAGAAAACCTGAAAGGGAATGCACCAGGTATCCTACCAAACTAAGACTGACAGCCAAATTGTTTAAAATACAAACCCTTTTTCAGCCTTTGGAACTTGGACATCTATAAGAGGATAACCTGGGGAAAGCAGTTGTCCCATGGAACTGTGACCTTTACCCATTGGGAACATTTGTGTTGAAGTTATACATTCCTTTTGAACTCGAACATTTGGGCACATACAAGGCCAAAGAAATTATCCTTTACCTATTAAAGTTGTTTTGTAGAATCTGAGGGTGAGGATAGGGTTTTGGACACAGGGCATTTTTCTTTGGACATCTTGACATCGGACCGACCTTTAGTTCAGGTTTAGGTAGGGAAATACCTCTAAGAGTAGGAACAGCCACAGATTTTCCAGCCCCTTTCCGTTTGAAATAAAAGTCTATGGCCAAAACTATGACCTCTCTGTGACTGCGTCCCATTCCTGGCTCCCCACAACTATTAAATTCCTTTTATGTAAGCCCATTGATATTGAGCATAACTGGACAAACAGTTCCAAACCATCAAAACTAGCCTCAATTCTTTTATAAGTTGATTTAAAAGGGAAATCTGAATGACGTATTTCCTAATTGCTGCTTTTTCCCTTTTTATGCAGCTTTGTTAACTTTAAAAAACAGTGGACGGAATGTCACCTCGCAAACAAACATTTCATTTTCATTGCAAGTTGATTACATGGTATTTAAACAAAGGTTCCCATTCTGAACATTTCAAATCCTAGGGGAGTTGCTTACACATGGTGGGGGGCATATTACAGAAATGTTGATTTTGCACGGTATCAAAACTGCTGCAACAAACATATACCTTGTAGTACCACATTAAACGTTTCTCAAGTGTAATACCATTCCGTTTCAGAACTTGGGCAACCTTTGCTCTATTTCAAAAATGCATTGAACTGATTAATGTATGCACTAGTGCAATTTTTTCATGAGTGCTAATTCCATGCAAAATTGCACTTGCACCAGTAGAAGGTTTCTGTCATACAGCCCACAATGAATTATTACAGAAACTTTGCATCAGTGCAAGTGCACATTTACAAGGTGTTAACATTGCGGGATTCACCAGCAGCCAAAACAACACTCAAACTCATGTGCAAGCTCAGCAGGGTGGGTTCTCCATCAGTGGACTAATCGGAGCCACCAAATCTCTCAGGGAGAGTTGACTAGCCAATCACAGCCCAACAGTGTCTGGAGAGTTTTACGGTCCTATAAAAAGCTGCAACCATTCTCACATAGAGTTATCAAACTCAGTTACATACACTGAGTGGGGCAACTTTGAATATTATTTCCAGGGCCTCGTTTGCTCTGCAGTAATTATTTAAAGGGGCCTATTTTAGTTCCCAGTCTACCCCTGATTGCCATATAGGATATTGTCTCATCCTGATTATTCACAATTAATTTTTTGTCTCGTCCGTCACAAAATGTTTCCACACTCAGTTACAGCGACCAAACAATTCAAAGAATATTTCTTGACAACTAGTATTTGGTCTCATAAAAAAAATCATAATCAGTGAGAGCCACTGAATGTAATCTCCTGCCTATTGTCAAACATTTCTGGGATGTCGTCCTCACTTCCTAGTCACTGACAAAATCTCTAAATATGTGTATGTCTTTCAAGGTAGTCAATGGGATTGTCGCCTCCCGTAGTAGTCACAGAAAGATTGCTTACCCTATTTCCGTTTTCTTACCCATTTTAAACTACATTCTATGTTGATAAATGTTATCTCTCCTTCAAATCCTTTTCTAAGATTCTGCTGTCACTCAGTCCTTTCAGGGTGCAATCCTAAGCTTTTTTTGTTTTTGTCATGCAAAGTGAAGGTGGTTTCTCTGGAGGAAAGTGGGGCTGCTGAACAGACACAACACACTTTCTGCCTATGCTCTGTTGCCAAAAAGCTGTTGTCGGCGATTATACCTAGGATGATTTTAGGTCAGTAGCAGTCTTTCATGTGGGTCTCCTTTTGGAAGCTGTGTTTGCATTAAGGAAACATTTTCATTTCTTAGAGCTGTCTATTGCTGTTCCTTACCTTTTTAATTAAATATTTTAAGCTAAGAGAAAGTATGGTGTGGAACTTCAAACATGCAGCTAAAGTTCACATTGTCCTTAGCAGCACTAGGGTGACATTTCTAAAACAAATATTCCAGCCAAATTGTCAAAGTTAAGCTCATGAATATGGTGGCAGAGCAACTGTCCCTTTTCATCCTCCGGTCAGTGCCAAAGTGAAGATAATGCTATATCGAATTGAAAGATAGACTAAGTGATTCATGAAGGTATTATATTAATCAGCCAAAACTGAATGTGCAGACATTACATTATCCCCCAATTTGGCTTTCTGCTTTGACATCAAGATGAAACAGACATCTGCTACGGGCTCCTGCCTATGAAGCTGCTGACATAACACACGGGCCCTATTACACACAGGAAATCCATGTTACTATTGATTGGACTCTAACACCTCTCCCTTGTGGAGTGCTACACTTCCTCAAGTGGTTGGGCTGGGTACTCGGCACTTCAGGGGAAGCTGCAGGACAAAGGGGAAGACTTGAAATAGGATAATACACATTGGCATTCCTCTGGTGTGGAGCAGACAAATGTGAAGGTATATCCAAGAACGCCAAGGGGCTAGAAATCTAAACAAGAAGACATTGGCTATTTTGCTTCTGACTGTACATCACTTCCTTCTCAACCCCACAACCCAAACTTCCTGCAAATCACACACTCTGTGTATGACACAGAATAGGAGGGAACATCTTTAAAAGTGACATGGATTGGCCTTTAGCAGAAGTCTTCAAAAAGGACCAATCCCCTGTTGGAGGTTGGCATTATATAGGGGTGAAACTCCCCTTTTGGTGAACAATCTTGAACAAACTTTTTAAATTAATCCAGGAACAGATGGATCCATGCAGAACTCTTGTTGGAGCTAATGCTGTGCAATGTCCTTGCATAGGGTGAAGAGAAGATTTTCCCGGAAAGCTGGCAGATCTTTCCTTAGCCACTTCTTCTGCAGGACAAGAAGTGATTGCTGCAAGGAAAGGGTGCCTGTCACTGAAGACTGCTGGGAAAGGAACACTTCCCCGAACTGTGACTAAGACCATGCAAGCATCTATAAAGTATTTCCATGGACAGGGCAAAGCAGGCCAAGCATAATTTTCCCTGAAGAGGGCTGGTGAAAGGACCTGTAGTGCTGCAAGTCTAAGGTGCAACCTTTGACAATGCTGATTGCAGAACACAGCATTTTCTGATTAGACCCATTTTGAGGCAATTGACTTGATATCGAACTACCATTGAGCCGCTGACACTAACCAACTTCCACATTTCCTGTGTTTTGAGCTTCACTGTGTCGAGCCACCTGGAGAACCCAATCACAACTCATCTGATACGTTTTAGACCAACTCACCTGCATTAAATCATCAAGACCAGATCACTGCTGTTTCAACTTTGAGTCACTGATTGAGTGATTGAACTGCAACAACAGAAACCACGACATCTGCAACTCTTGAACTGCCCATGAGTTGGTCTACAAACACCAGCGCTTGAATACAGTCCAACCACTTTCCACATCAAATCATGACTCAAGCCATCGAAAATGCACTATAAAGACTGTCTTGACAACGTCAAGCACTGCAAAAAACTAAAGTAGAGTTGTGAGTGGACTAGAGCCCCCTAAAAGGGCTTTTTCTAGGTTCTGACCCTCTGGCCTTTATAACTTGGGCCCTAGAGAATGTTAAAGCACCAATTCCTGCCTTAAACAACATTATGAATGTAATTACTTTGAATTTTGGTATTTCTGCGTGTTCTTCCTCCCTCTTATCATGTATGCCCACAGTCCTCAGCACATATAAAGGTTTGCCTTGATATGTTTATTTGCTTTACACAGGGGTGGCATTGTTTAGTGTTTTTTTACCGCTTGTCCGTTTTTCAATAAAGGATCTATATTTGATAAGGACCCTGTGTGGACACTCATTTGATTTTGCTACTACAGTGATATTAATTGGATGCGTGCGCACTGATTCACAAATCCTCAGAGAGTATAACCTACCCTCGGCCCATGCTGCCTTATGATTCAAAGGCAGTATACATGAATGGGGTGCTATTGTCACCCTTTATAGCAGGATCCCTGCTGAGAAAGTAGTACTATGGGATGGAACATAAGTGTTAGAATTCATTACGCTCCTATGTACTGTATTTAGGCAATAGTTAGTTCGGCAAAACCATTTTAGCCCAACGTTGTTCGAATTTGGCTGAATAAGTACACCCAGACTAAATGAAGATCTTGAATAGCAGTAGTGATTTGAAAGACCATTGGATAAGAGGTAAAATATGGGTAAATTCATTGAAACAACCCTCTCCACGTTCTTGTGACTGAGAACCATTTTAGACTCTTGCTCCACAATCACATGATGTGTGCACTATGTTCAGTATTAAAAGGTGTGTAGAGGGTGTAATAGATCATCTGGAGGGTGCCAATTTCCAGTGCAGTATCAGGATAAGAAAAGTGATGGGTGCTGGTTATACTAGGTTTGTTTTTGCAACAGTTTCAGGAGTTGGGTTGCAACACTTTTATTGAATGGTTTACCTAGGAAAGAGAGGTTAGAGCGACAGACTGGCCCTATGGCGTGTCCTTTAGAAATCATAGTATTTGCAATAGTTTAAGAGCATTAGGGAATATTATCAGAGCTTTTGAGGTATTAAATATTGGCTCCCAGAAAGAGTTAAGTAGGGATGTTCTGAGAAACCTGGCATTATCATTCTTTGATTAAATGTTTGGCTTTATTATTAGAATTTTTTATATGACTTATGGGGTTGAAATTCAAGCTGATAGAAACAAATCTAGGGTTCGAGACAAAAACATTTAGGAATAGTTTGTCTGGCACAGATACAGATAAAATGCCAACTGAAAGGTTGTTGGTCATATTGTGTTCAGATACCACTATCACCTGGGTGGTTCTTGATTTGTGTCACGTAACTGAAACTAGATCTTTCCCACTTGTGCAATCACTGTTTCAAGGTGTTTTGCTAATCTTTTTATCACTTAACACCACCATTTATTGTCTTGCTTTTCATCAGGATATGGAACAAGTGGCAAATGATGTAAAGTGTGGGTTAATATTTAAAGATATGTCAGCTATGGTCCTGTGTGGTTTCGTAGAATGAAATGTGTTAGTGGTAAAAAGTTGATCTAATTTTGTTAGTTCAACTTCTTTTTAATGGGGGTATAGTCGCACTCTCCCCTATCCTCCCGGCCCCAATCCCCCCACTCCTTCATGTACCCCTTCACCCCATTCGCTCTATAAATATTACCACTATCTATTTTCTCTCTATATCTCTCCATGCACCGGGCAGCCATCTTACTTCAATAATGTCTTGGTGGATCCGAGCATATCTTTGCAGAGGAAATGGAGATCAGTTGATGCTGCATCAGTAGATATATTCAATGACAAAGAAAATGGATCAGGATATGATCTGATATTGATACACTAACTGTAATTGATATTTACAGGCACTTCTGAGGTGCTGACACTAGAATGTATCAACATAAGTGAGTGAGTGTGATTGTTAAATCGAGAATGTTGACCCACATTTGTCTAAAGACAATGCAGTTTTCTCTCAATTTGCAAACTGTAGTTGGTTCGGTCTAAGTCCACTGGGAAGGAAGTAGGGCTGCATCAGCCTGGTTCATCTAATTTATATTTGAACAGCATGTGTTCTCCTTCAGGTTAACCTTTCTTATGAAACGTCATAATACCCCAATATTCCTGAGAACAGTTTCAGACTCCTGTTGTTTTTTCAGATACTGCCACTATAGACATATGTGGGGCAACAGGTCACAACTTTATCCCAACAAGTTCAGTTTTAAAACACCCCACCAACAAACAGAAACGACACAAAGTCACAAACGCAAGACCCTCCAATCATTATAACTATCGAAAGACAACCGGGAACCCCAGTAACCACCCCTCCCAAATGGATTGAAGAGAATCCTGACCCCAAGAAACTGAAAACAACATATGGCCCACCTACATTCTGGACACCACCAGGAGCCAGAAAGAAATGGTTTGCACCAGATGCCTTTTGATGAATGCTCGCTAAATCGCCAAAGAGACAGTCAATATTTTCAACCTCCTCTCAGAGAGCCAAATAGACCTACTTTTTATACTGAGATCTGCCTCTCAGATGATCAACTGCAAGACATTCACAAAGGCATTCTGCCAGGTTACAAGATCAAATGTGAAAATCAAAATCATAGCACTAGAAGAGGAGGAGGGATAACAATAGTCCACAAAAATGTGCTCCAAGTTTGAACCCCTACCATCAACAAATTCCCAGACTGTGAATTAGTCACCCTTATCTGACAAATCTTCAAGACCTCATTACTACGCTTCCTTCTCATCCACAGACCACCGACCTACAGCCCAACCTTTGCCAATGAACATGCATATGAGGTCTCATACCTATCTTAGGATCACCAATACATTACAATACTCTGAGATTTCAACATCTGGCTTGGACAAGAGGATAATCCTACCATACGTTTACTTACAATAAACCATGCTGCTTTACATCTTAAACACATGGTTAAGGGTCCTCATCAACACATCTGGTCATACAGTGGATGTAATGTTTTGTCAAGAGAACATAGTCACCATTTTGTCCTCAATTGGCCTTCACTATGAAGATCACCTATTGGTCAAATTTACAACATTTACAAAAGTGCACCCACTCACAGAACAATCCAAGGGACCACTGCCCTAATTAGACATAACATACTAATGGGGCCACTTGAAGTGGACAAACCCAATATTACAGTGGAGCCCAAATTACAACACATGATGAGCAGCTCCTCAAACTTTACCACTTGACATACAATAACTTGAACAGCATAGCAAAACATTTCTAAAAACTCACAAAAAAAGAAAATCGAAAATTGTGAAACGTCTGGAGGAAAAACAAACTACAACCAGCAGTAACAGTCTAAAAGGCAGAAATCTTCAAAGTCAAGAAGGCACACTGCTCCCTTTGTATAGTAGTGGCACACCACAGCCAAATGGAAAGATTCTCCAAAAATTCTAACACCCACATCATGTAACACATCCTCAAACCTGAATCAAGAACTCTGTAACCAAATCTCTGTGCATTTCAGAATGAAGATCATACAAACTCAAGAGCACTAGGTTAGGAAATGAACACCACCATTTCACCCAACCAAGGAACTGATAACCACTGCACCAAGCATCCATTCTATGACATTGTTCCACCTCTTCAGAATACAAGACCTATTATCTACTACAGACTCAGGTAACCCAGTGGTAGCCACAGAAGACCCATGCCCCCTAACTTATAGAAAATGGTGATGAAACAGCAAGAGCGACAACTGTCTTCTTATCTTTCCTCAATGGTTTGATCAATGCTGTGTATTTCACTGGCTTTACGTTCACCTATTATCAGGCTACTTCTAAAAAAACTGACAGCTAACCCAAATCGGTCAGCAAGCTACAGCCGTATAACAAACACTCTATTCATTTGGCAATTTCTCAAAAAATGTACATATTGCTATCCTGAGTCTATGTACAAACAAACAACTTATTTTAGACCAATGAGGTGTACAATATCGACCCTCTTCTCAATCTGGGAGACCACACAGAATAACAAAGATGAGAACTCTGAGAGCGCTCTCAGTCTACTGGACATGTGGGTCGCATTTGACAACATCAGCCACAAAATTCTTCTAATGAGATTAGAAAACCTTGAAATAAAAGGAGCTGGCTATGATGGATCAGCTTTTTCTCACAGGACAATCCGAAAAGCACCATCATGGATGCCTACAGATCCCAAATATGCCTATAAACCTGTAGAGTACCCAAACAATCACCCCTTTTGCCTATCCTGTTCAACATTTACATCACTCTATTACTGAAACTCGTCAACCTGGCTGGTCGCATTTGCTATAATTACACAGATGACACCCAGATAATTTACAAAATTCATACGCAACCTCTCAACAAAGTTACTGGACCCAAAAAAAATGCCTCCTGCAAATGGACGATTTGATGTCAACAAAACGATTAAATCTATACCCCAATAAAACAGAACTCGTGATCTGCAGTGGGTATGCATCAAACAACACCCACAACCTTTAGCCCGTTGAGAAGGGCCCATGCCCACTACTATCAAGCTCACTAATGAACCTCAAACCATAATGACCAGCACCTCAAGCTTGAATCACAGGCGAGAGCTATTGTCAGAAGTTGTTCTCCAACTTTGCTTTCTACAGCACATCATGCCTTATCTTTACTTCAACCCCAGACCCTTGGCTGTGATATCACTTGTTCCTTAAGAACTGGGCTATGTAAAAAGCCTTTATCTCTGATTCCTGGAATAACTCGTAGAAAAACCTCAAAGTGTCAAAAATGCAACAGCTGGTACTACTCCTTAGAATGAAAATATTCAAACACATATCCCAGAGATGTAAACTCTCAACTGGCTCCAACACAAGAAAATAATACACTTCAAAACCCTCTCCATATCCCATCATGCTTATCATGGAAATGACGCAGTTTTCTTCCTGTCAGATTATTTATACATCAATTGGGTGACACCCTATTCAAGAAAGCTTACAAACACACCCCAAATAGAATCAGCACAATCAACTTTTGTAATTTCAATCTCCGGTCTCAGACAACCCTCAGTTTCATAATTTAGCATGTAACAATCTCACTCGCAGACTTTGATACAAGAAATAAAGCTGGTTTGCACTATTTCCTTTATTGAATTACATGTAATCAAAACAATGTGACAGGCAGTTTCTCACATGAATTTCAATGGAACTGCACCTGATCCCCTAGTCTGCTCAGATAGGGCGGTGATGCATCCCCTGTACTGTGCGATCATACTTGTGGTTGTTCAGAAAATGGTTAGGGCTCCGGTGTTTTTCTGGTTGTATACTAATTGACCTTTTCACAATTGACCTTGGGAGAATTGACCTAATTTAAAAGGTTAATTAGGACACATATGCGGGGGAAACCCCCCCACAATCACCCACCCATCCAAAAACCTCTGCAAACCCCCCACCCAATCCCTTTATATCATTTATAATCCAAAACCAACCCAATACATATATAAAATAACTGAAATAATATAAAGGTCAATTGTGCAGAAGGTCAATTAGGACCACTATAATTAGGTCAATTGTGCAAAAGGTCAATTGTAAAAGGCCAATTTGGGTAATACCGTTTTTCTTATAGGGTCCTCTATCCAAACCAGTTAAATGACTCAGTTTCTCTAATTAAAACCCACATCCACCCTGAATGCAAAAGGTGAATCAGTTTTCAGAATAATGTTTAAACAAAACAATTTACTGCAGTTGCATCTCACATAAGGTACATCTCAGGCTGATTTGTTTGACATTATAACAAAACATTGGTTTGTAACTTTGGCATAGACACTACTTGACTGCATCTTCTGTGATGGTGAATGTTTTACAAACAATTTTAAAGGCTTGGATTTCTCAAAGTTTATGTTGCTTTTGGAATGCTGGGACAGTGGTGCCTAACTTTTTTCAAGGAATCAGTTTCACCCTCACAACACACCAGTTCAGTGTAATCACTGAATTATATAAACAAGTAAATAAACAATTACAATATTTCAATTCCTTTTTTGAGTACTGCAGACACCAATCATTAGATGTGTTGTTCCATGTTCAATTTGAGATGTCTAAAGCTTCCAGAGATACCAAATTGCAAGAGAAAGTCCAAATACAATGATTTTACCTAGGGTTTAGTTTTCATCATAAAATGCAAAGCACATATACCTTGCACTATGTTTCCTTTTACAGTGACGTCACTTTTAAACAGTGCTCCCAAATATGTACAAATGCTATCAGGGATTGAATTAATTCACAGGCAAATATGTTTAATTCATCCTGGAGCATAGGTGCTCACTTTTTGTCTCTCCTTCAAATGCCGGAGACAGTTTGGGACACTGACTGGCCTCAGGCAGTTACATTCGCTAAGCTCTTCCTTCAATCTATGCACCTCATCTAAAATCCTTCTCAGTCAATTTGGTTCGACTTTTGGAAGGGCTTCTGCATGCATTACAATCTGGGTCAAGTGGCTTTGAAGATATTTTCCCATCGGCTATTATTTAGTTGCAATCCAATCATCTTCTCTCCTGTCAGACAGGGCTCTCTTGTTTCTCTAAAACTCCCTTCTTCTTATGTGTTTGAACTTGAACACCCCGTGAACTTCACTGATAAGGGCCAGGTGGGTACAGCTGATTCCTATCAAGCATTGTATTTGAGTGGTCTCTATACCCAAGGGAAAATGCCACATCTCACTCACACTTCTATTCTATTGGATCTTTCATACAAGTAAGCTAGAGACAGAAATGTCTGTCTTCAATTTTGGTTTCATTTCCCACTAAGCCCTACTCTCGGCATCTGACATCACTGCTTTAGTTACTTTAGGCAAAGTAATTCCACACCTTTCCAAAATACAGGTTCTGCACATTTGTCAGTTTACAAATAACATTTTATGGGTCTCTTACTGGTGAAAGTGTGTCTCAATGTATCCAATGTCTCTAGAATGTACAGTTGCAGAGTTATGATTCTAATATTTTAGTTGCAAAGGTTTACTTCTTGGCAGTATTCTTCATATGTTTACATGCAGCATAAGGTTTGTTTGTATTTGTAGGAGGAAATTGGGAGGTTGGGATATGACATTGTATGTGGTTCTTCATTTTAAGCATATTGATATTCACGTTAAAACGTATTGACGAAACAATAAACTAAGGTTCAGTTTATACCTCTCAACCAATTCACAAATTCCTGCCATTCATGTTACTTGGGATACGAAGATACATTTGTTCTATGTAGGCCTTATTTGAAACAATCGTGTGCGCTGTGGAATGCTTTTAACTTTAGTACTTGCTATACATAGTGACCTGATTTTACATGTTTATAACAGATCCTGTTGTGTCAGCTTTGCCACTCATAGACAACCACAAATTACAAAGTTAAGCCCTCTGACACAACACACCAGTTCAGTGTATTCATTAAATAATATATATCAATTATTTTGTTAACTCTTGGCAGACACCAATCATAAGACTTGATATTCCAGGGGAAACTCCTAATAGGATGTGTCTACCAGTGTATGGGTCCCTCAGTGGGTGCACTGTGTCCCAATTCGTCCATTCTCTCTAGTATGTGCTGTTGCAAAGTTATGATTCTAATATTTTAGTTGCAAAGCTTTACTTATTGCCAGTATTCTTCATATGTATGCATGCATCATAAGGTTACAATGTGGCACATATGTTTGTTTTCGTAGGAGGACATAGGAAGGTTGAGATGTGACATTTTAGGTGGTTCTACATTTCAATCAGATTTATATTCACGTTAAACCTTATGACAAAACAATAAACTAGGGTTCAGTTTAATTTCTCCCGACCAATTTTCTAATTCCTGCCAACCATTTCACTTGGGATAAAATATACATCTTTACCATTTAGGGCTTGCTTTGAATAACCATTTGCACTGTGGAATGCATTTAACTTTGGGTCTTTTTATACTTAGTGACCTATGGTTAAATGTGTATAATTGATTCTGTTTGGTCAGCTTTGACACTTATTGTCAGTAACTAATTATAAAGTTAACCAGTCAAGCAAGTAGATGATCTTCTAAGGATACTCCATGAGTTCTTGTCCATATGTGTATTGTTAAGCATGCAAACCTTACTCAAGCATCCCAATTTCATATTGACCTGTATGTCCTGCAGATCCCTTGACAGCAAATACGCTTCAACAGATCTGTTTGCATTACATATAAACATCCCTTCACACAGTTCTCAACACATGTTGTCTTTCTTTTAGGAAAAAGGTCATTTACAGAATACATCTTTTTCCCATTAAAGATATATTTAATGTTTCTGTGCATGTTACAAAACCTGCAGTTTATCTATGTGCAGCTAATATCTAACTGACATTATTTACAGTTTTGTGGATTTTCCTTTGAATTTTTTCTTTATTTCATATTTTTATTGCATTTTGTATTCTGTGGAGTAAATATCTTACATTCATAAGAAAATTCCGACACTACACACACATGAGAGCTCTAGGGACCAGTAATGCCACTTTAGTACTAGTCCCTAGCTTCAGTAGGATAAGACAAGGAGGATCCTCATACTTGATACTGACCTCCAAACTCTAGGAGTCATTTCACAAGCAACATTGCATGGAGTAGTACCACTGGACCTTCATAAAACAGCTCAAGGCCTGGATCTTCGACTTACTGTTCTAATCATCTATCCAAATCTGAGCAAGGAGTTGGTCTACAATGCATTCCATCATCAGAACAACAACTTGCCTACTATTTTCTGAAAGCTTATCCCCTATCCCCATCTTGCATCTGAAGATGTTTTTCCTGGGCTTACATTCCTCCATTTCCCATATGTTCTGTCCTCACAAACATCCTCAACTCTAAAATCTTGCATGTTTTGTACCACACTCACTATCGTTCAGATGGCTCACACGGCGTAGTGTGCAAATCAGACTCCTATTCACCCCTGGTGCTATCAACACTCAAAGCACATCCGTCTCAGCTCTCCCCACAATGAGGCCTCTCTTATGGACAACCCACGAGGTGTCCTTTTTCCCCCTGAGCCCAGAAAATCCTTACCATCGCACAAGTAACAAGTGTTTTAAATCTGGACTCATCAACATTATAGTTTTCTGCATTTGCCTCTCCCCTCATTCCTCTAACAGCCTTGCATCCTTTTACAGAGACATGCACAGAGAGGACAATATTATTGGCAGAAATGTGCTCCACAGGACCACTTACTTTAATACTTTCTCACTGTCTTGCATTTTATTTGAGATATGCTCAGAGGTTCTTTATGGCTCGGGTTAAAAGAAGCATGGACATGTATGTGTGACTCTCCCTTCTGATGCTTAACCGTCTCTCTGAATCTATGACATCGGGGCTTTACATCTGGCAACAAAGGAAAGCGATGACTAATGGGCCAAGTGTAGGCGGGCTGAAATCCTAGCACTGCAACATTCCAGATGTCTACATCAGGCTATGGGTAAAAAAGAGGATTAGCACATCTGGATTCCAACTTCAAGGTTAAGAAGACTATCATGTATGCGTGGCTTCAGAACTTCGCAATATCTGCATGACAGCAAAAAAATGAACCTCACACATCACACTTTGCTGTAAAAAGTCAGACCAATGAATTTGATAATCTATGAGTCTACTGTACAGGGAAAGTCTTGCATCAGGGTATTTGCATTTGTATTTATTTGAAGAACATGGCTGTCAATTTTGAAAAGAAATTACTTACAATAATACAGTTACAGATGGCGGAGGCATTCCACCGAAGGGTGCCTGCACAATAGCACAAAGATGAGCCACAGTTTTCGAGAGTGTAAAAAAAGTGGGACATATTCCACGGACAAAACAAAGCAAAGAGAAAAAATAATATATAAGAAAACAGGTGACTTACAGAAGCATGATTAAACTAAGGGGCAAGTGCTTCAAAGTAAAGAGGAGTACTATTTAAATATAAAGGATTACATTATTAATCGTCACTGGAGGCAGTGGTGAGGTCAGGTAGGGAGGATGGGGAAGAGGGCAGGGGGATATCCCTAGCAAGTAAGTGAAATTTAAGCCGAGCTTTGAAGCGATCCCCAGTTGGGCTGGCTTTCATTGTCATGGGCAGTGGGATCTGGGGTAGCAGGGCAAGTAGGAAGAAAGAGGGAATCTGAGAGGAGTCACAGGAAGGGTATGGGATGGTGCACTTGAGTGCAGAGGAGGATCGGTGGGAACAAGATGTTGAGTAAACTGCGTTACAATCATGCATGTTCTGAGGAGCAACATTGATTGCTTTGTAGACTATGAGAATGAACTTAAAAAGAGCACACAGAGGTGTGTGGAATACCAACCAGCAAGGTAGTTTAGAAAAAAGCAAAATAAAAGTTGCACTCATAATCTTACAGTGCTGAAATATGACACCAATCGATTAACAGTTACATTGATCTATACATGGACCAAAGCTCTACATACAGAAATAAGTGGGCCTACAGGTTAAAGCTACATTGAATTCAATGAAAATGAATGCTCTTATCATGTAAATTACAGAATGCCAAATACAATAACCATAGGCTGATATAGTAATGACATGGCCAATCAGAACAAGGCCTGGGTTCCACTATGACATCATCCACAGGGTGCTCACCTGTTTTGAAATGGCTGCAAGGCAACTTGTTTCTCTCTGCAATAAAAATAAATAAACAAACAACTAGATAATAATAATAAACCAGACACTTCTCTGTGAGTGTTAAGATTACTGAAATTTGCTTAAAGCGGTTGTAGCCTAAGTATATTACAAAGGTTTTAACACGCTCACCTTGACAAATCGAAATCCAATATGGTAGAGACACATGCAGCAGTGAGAATTCCCCTGAAACAGCCCTGGCCTCGCCAACCCGGAATGAGAAGAAACCGGGGGGAGAGGACAGGATTGCCAGGGAAACCCTCTAATGGGAAGAAAACCCTGGTAGAGTCTGGAGGCTTGTCGATCGGGAGACAGATGGAGCAGCGGGATCCCTGAGAGGTGATTTCAAACGCAAGCTGCCCCGGATGTTCCTTCTGAGTGCAAGAAAGGAAAGTAGAGAGAGTACCAGAGAGGGGGGAGAGGTAAGACAGTTTAGTATTAAGCTAAAGGAAGAATCTCTCACCCTTGGAGGGAAGGATTGGGACCGGAACTTCGGAACTGGATCTCGGAAGGATAAAGGATGAGCAGCAAGAAATCTGCAAGAACAGACAGGTAAGTGATCTGAACTGGCTAAAAGGAAAGGCCCAAGGGATAAGGGACTTACCCTCGCGGGTTTCTGATAGGACGGCAATGTCGGGGAGAAAGTTCTATAGATGGTTGGGTTGAACAGGATTTGCCGGGTAGATCTGAACACGTAGGAAACAGGGGTTGGATTGCGTGAATGATGATACCCTCTGAGAGATTGGAAGAGACAAGATTAGAGTAATGAAAAGGGTAAAGGGTAATATTCAATAAGTTAGTAAAGGATTCAATAACGAACTCACGGATTGTCGGTAGCAGAAGCGACGCGCTGTATCCTTGGCTTTGAGTCTGGATATAGTATCACGTGAGCAGTCAATGGCGCCTCGAAGAGACGTGAAAAGACTAGACCATTGCTGTCGGCTCAAGGAACTCGATGGGCATCCATCTTGGAACTACACTTCCGAACGGTGCCGCACAAGCGGGTACGGGACCACAGAGTCCATCTGCAACCATGTGTAACAGTGAGGCTGTTATGTGTATGCATAGTTACAGTACTATATCACGTACACCCCTGTACAGAGTGTGCATTGATGTACCATTGCAAATATATTTCATCACTTCTAAAAAAAGATATGCGTTCATGTTTTGTTTTTATATTATGTTTGGTCATGCTTCATTGCTATTTTCTTAGGCAATGTCAATACACTATGTTGCTAGGACTTGTTTAGTGGTGTTGTATACACTATTTTCTGTATTACTATGTGATTACCATATGATGCAGACTGTGTCATGTTATATTTTTCCATACTCATATATTCTTTATGGCTATTCAGTGGTATGTTATGTTACTCAGATGTATACCACACACCGCTGCCATTTGCATGGCCACCAGGCACGCTTGAGGTCTGAAAAAGAGGTTGTTGGGTTAGGTGAGCAGGAAGTAAGGGAGAATGCTAGATAGCTTTGCTGTTGTGTTGGAGCATGCTGTGCCGAAGTACCAAGTTATTGTGCTCACCTTTGTTGCTTGGGTTCTTCTGATGAGGGTGCAAAGGCCATTGTTTCTAGGTAGGAGACGTATCTGCTCCTGGTGCTAGGATGAATTTGCTGAGGCGGTGGTATGTACGTTTGTAGGTAAGGTGATGTTTGTTTTGGCATGGATTTTCACGAATGTGCAATGCATGTGTAACACGTCAAACTACTCTGCAACACTACCCACACTGCTTGCTGCTCTACTGTGGCAGCTGTGCTGTTTAGGAATTATATGGTTGAAGCAGTATGCTATGTTATGATATGCTTTGAAATTGTCTGGTTCTGGCCCAGTTTCAATCTTCAATGGGTCGAAATGTCTGCTATATGACCAACAATTCATTTGTGTACTAATATAGTTTGTATGTTGGGAACCCACCCATGTATTATGTTGAAATTGTGCTGCGTCTTTCATACAATGATATGCAATATCATGTTATGCTATTTGGTTTAGTTGTGTTATGTTTAGCCATGTTATGTAATGAGGTCAACTTCTCCTTAGTGTTAGTAATTGTTGCTGCATGAAAAGCCATGTTTAAGTCTGTAATGTTGAGTATAGGTATACATATAGGTCCGGTTCGATAGCTCACGATGGCACCCAGTCATTTTACCGAAATCAAAACAGAGAGGTAAGTTTTACCGAAAACCATAATAGTGGAAAAATACCAAACATTTTAATTAAATATATATGGGGGAGTGGGGTGGGGAGTCAAAAAGGGATGGGTTGGGCTGGGGTTACAATGATAGAAAAACAGAGGGTTGGGGGCACCCAAATAATAAAAAAAAGAATTTCGGTATTTTTTCAGTATTATATTTTCGGTGAAACATACCTCTCTGAATTTGTGTTCGGTAAAATCACATATAACATGAGCCATGCAGCTAAACTTCGCTTCCCAAGGTCGGATCAAGGAACGGCCAAATCAGCGCTCCATCCTCCTGAAGTGAATACATTGAGAGCCATTGAACTGGGTGATGGAGCAGCTGTTCTTACTGTGCTTAGAAGCCAGAGGAATCTGGCATTCATCTGATCACTTTCATTAAGTCAAATGGTGTCGTGGCTCCAGCTCGTAATTAAACAACATTGCACCTGCTTTACAATTAAGTAGAGATACGAGGCTGTGGAGATCATTATCACAAGGATGTGAGGCACATAACATGATGACTTAGTATACTTGTTAACACACCCCTGAGAACAAACATGATGCCCGGGGGTGCGTTAAAATGTGCACTTTGTTTGCCCCACGTCATCTTCCTTCACAGCCTACCATACATAACCAACTCAGTGGAAGAAGCAGTTTTCAGTTGTTATTGGTATGTTTGTTTCTTTTTATTGGAATGGTTTATTTCAAACCTTATAATGATAATGATGTGTTATTTATATAACGCCTTTATCCAAAGTGCTTTGCAGAGCACATATCTACATACAATATCACCCAACTGAAATTGGTACTCATTTATCGACCTCGGAAGGATGAAAGGCTGAGTTGGTCTTGCCGGGATTCGAACATGCGACATGCAGAATACATCACATTCTTTAAACTCACAAATGTCCTCCTTATCAAAAATAAAATGACTAGAAAAAGGTTAGAAAACATATATCATTATCCTTAAAATCGCTAATTTCATTACATGTCAGCAGCATCAATCAACACAGATTTAAATAACAATAGATACATATTTCTGGTAAAATAGATCATAATGCATCAATTAATTTAGGTTTAGTTAAAAATGTTGCCAATTTAATTAATAAAGAAGTGGGCTGCCAAGATGAAATGCGTTCCCAAAATGCCAATGTATTTAAAAAGCACTTCTCATACAATCCCATTCTTATTTCTCGCAACGAGCAACAATCAATACATAAATGCTTCAAGGATTTGTTTTCTAGATGGCAGTACCTACATGGTAGTTACTTGCCCTCTAATATACAAAATCTCTCTGGTATGTATTAAGTTGTAGTTTATCTGCAGAAACGTTTTCATATATCTCCCATCTGGACAGCGCTTTAGATAATTTGGAAGAGAATCTCTCTTTTTGTGCTCTGTGCAGAAACTCTGAGTAAGACGTATGAGGTTCGCTTCTTGCATGCTTGTATCCAGTCTTTTTCAAAAACTTTCCTCTTTACTAATAAATACTTAGTGCTATCCCCTTCAGCTGTTAACCCATTTTGTGCTACAATCCTCATACTATTTCCCAGAAAGGTTTTTGTCTCTCATGTCCAACTTTATCAAGTGTCTATGTTTTAACTAATACAAGGATTTTGGATTGGCCACCTTTATCTTTATATTCATGCGGATCATGTTCCAATCTCTCACACTGAAAAGGGAGGCCAAACCCAGCTCAAAACGCAAGGTTGAGTTCGGAACGCAATTTGGAATATCCCAGACCCTCCTCCACAGAAATCCCTCAAGTTTTGTAAAGTCATATTCTTCAGTAAGTTATTTAACTACCATTTTAATAAGGCAAGAGCTACGTTTTGTTTATAAAATGTAACTAGCGACTGCAAGGTAAATGAACAGTACCTTTTATAAATGTAAGACATTTGTGTCCTCTACTGCGTTGCCTTATATTGCATAAAACTAGACCAGGCAGTTGTTCTCCTCGCAAGAATACAACTGTCAAGGAGTTCCCCCCTTCTCACCAGAATCCGTTCTTTACCGGTGTTCTTGGAGGCTGCCTTCTTTCGGATGGATCGGGTTTTGGAGAAGGCGGCCCGTGTCTCTGCAGAATCCAGAATGCGTTAAGTTTTCCAGGAGGTCGAATCCAGGAATCCAGGAGGCAAGGTAAGTTCGCTAGAACTAGAATCCAGGAGGATAGAGAAAGGGAGGGGGTTCGAGGAAGGGATAGCAGAGTGGAAAGAAGAAGAACCGCGAGCTACGGAGCACACGTCTCCTCGCTAATCGCTATAGCATTGAGACGCGCGGAGCCACAGAAGGCATAGTCTAGAAATAGAGAAGGTTACGTCCAACGCATGGAGCGAGAAGGAAATGCGTTGGACGGCCATATTGGAGGTATCACTTAGTTTAAGTCCGTTGTGACAAGGACCATGAGGCCCAAAAGGGGCGCACCCTGCGATTCATGACAGCATGCCTCCTCTGAAGACCCTTCCCTCCTGGTTTGCCTGGGTGGATGAGGTGGAACCTTCTGAGCAGCCGTGGGGCATTGATGTTTGAGAGAGGTTCCCAGGTTCTTTCGCTAGGAGGATATCATTTCCATTCAACCAGGTATTGAAGCTGGCCCCTTCTATACCTCGAGTCACAAATCCGAGATACCTCATATTCCAATTGGTCATCGACCAGTACAGGAGGAGGTCTGGAGGGTTTTTGGGAGGATGGATAGTAGGGTTTCAATAAGGGTGTGTGAAACACTGGGTGTATCTTTTTCCAGGATTCAGGCAACTTGATCCGATAAGAAACAGGATTTATCATTTCTTTAATGGAAAATGGACCATAGTACCGAGGGGCCAGTTTACTTGGCCGTAGATTTCGGGGTAGTCATTTTGAGGACAACCAGATCTGATCACCGACTGCATAAGAAGGGCCAGGTCTGGAATCTGCATATTTCTTGGTTTGTTCCCTGGCTTTCTCCAAGAATTCCTTGGCTTCTTTATGTATGTTGACAAGGGTTTTGATCCAGGAGTCAACTGTATGTACTGGTGTAGATTGGGGAAGAACAGAAGGTAGGACCGACGGATGAAATCCTTGACTGCAATAAAAGGGGCTGATCTTAAGTGCCGAATGGTCAGAATTATTGTAAGCAAATTCAGCCACGGTATCAGGAGTGACCAGTCATCCTGGACCTTGGTGGCGAAGCATAGAAGATACTGTTCCAGGGTTTGGTTGACACGTTCTGTGATTCCGTTGGTTTGAGGGTGGTAACCTGACAAAAGGGCACGTTGGATCCCTAAGCATTGACAGAGATGTTTCCAGAATTGTGAGATGTATTGAGGTCCGCGATCCAAAATGATCTTGGAAGGAAGTCCATGCAAACGGAATATGTGTTCCAGGAAGATTCCTGCTAGCTCAGAAGAGGATGGTAATTTACGCAGGGGCATAAAATGAGCCATATGAGTGAACAGGTCTATGGTAACCATGATGGTGGTATACCCACGGGATGATGGCAGTTCCACAATGAAGTCCATAGCGATGATCTCCCAAGGCCTAGTTGGCAATGTAGGTTGTAGTAGAAGGCCCGCTGGTTTCTTGTTATTGTGTTTATTTTGACTGCAGACAAAACAGGATTGAATGTACTGCCGTACGTCGGGTCCCATCCTAGGCCACCAGAATTGCCTTTGTATCAGACGGAGGGTATTGGTGACACCACGATGTCCGGAGTGTAGGGTATCGTGGCAGAGATTCATTATTCTTTGTTGTAGTCTTTTTGTAGGGATGACTAAGAGATTTTCTTTGAACAAATAACCTTCCCGGACCTTTACATTCCAAGGATTTCTTTTGGATTTGTCCTTCCACAGATCAGAGGATTGGGTTTGGGCTTGGATTTCTTCAAGGAGGTTGACTGCCTGGGCCACAAAGATCTTGGGGGAAAACATCTGAGGATATGCCTTGTCTTCAGTGGTGTCACAGCTCGCTCCCTTCGCTCCCGTTCCCATCACTTGGGGGCATGTTTTGGGGTTTTTTCCCTACTGGACATTTCCTCTGAACCTTATGCTACAGTGCTGTGATGAATTGGGAGTGCTAAAACCTTATTTTCCAAGTTACTTCCCTTCCGGATCCATTCCAGGTTTTTGGCAGCCAGCATGCTACGTTAATCTAATGACTATGCTTCCCAGAATGCCTGGCTCACTGCCTCACCTCCTCCCTTGCAGGACAAGGTTGGGTGGAGGATAGGCAACACATGTGGCTGCAGGTGCAGCAGGCGGCACACCTGAGGTGTGTGCTCGTTAAGGAGCTTTAAAAGCCTCAGTTTACTTCAGTCCAGCGCTGGTCATTGTTGTAGTGTTCCTGTTGTGACTGGTCCCTTGTTCCTAGTTTTTGTGCCTGGTTCCTAGTTCCTGTTTCTTGTTCCTCTGCCCTGGATTTCGAATTTATGTGCTTAATTGATTTCTGCTTTCTGGATTTCCCTTTCTGTCTTCCTCTGTCTGCAGGCAGCCTTTCTCTGTGCTTTACCCTTTGAGGCTGCCCAATTTGCCTGTGTTCTCTGTTTCTTTGAAGCTGTCCTTAGCTACTGAAAAACTTGATGCATTAGTCTTTCCCTTTATAGATTTAGCTTCCTGCCTTTTCTCCTTGGATGGGTGGGAAAGGTTTCCTTTTGTGATATAATTTTCCCTGATCCTGATCCTTACTTTCTATTGGGATCCATTCCATGTTTTCCATTGCACTTCTGCATTTATTTCCCATTGATTATTAGGTGTGGGGTGCTGTTGTACTAGTCCCAGTGTGAATGCCCTTTGTTTTCCTCACTATTCTATAAATCAATATTCCTACTTGCCCCTTGACTAGGGTTTTATGTATTTAGTTTCCTCCACCCATTGCTGTTATAGCCTTCAGGGTCCCTGTTTGATCAACTGGGTTTGTGGGTTTATTGACATTCAAGTGGTCTTTCCGGTCCTCGTGAGTACTGTTTCTAAGTTCCTTATTCACTATCATCCAGAGTGTCAGCTCACAGATCCTGTCCTTGCTTGCCCTCTACGTGGGCTTAGCGCTGTCAGTATCTGTAATAGCATAGTGGGTAAGGAGTTTGCCGACTTTCCTTTCAGTCATAAGGAGGTTCTAAGTGCTTACCCCACATCCCTTTTCATATATTGGTATTACAGTTTCACTCTATTTGCACTCTTGGGTTTTAGTATACACTAGCCTTGGGTATTGTATGCACGTTGTTAGATTCAAAGTAGTTCACTGTGTGATTCCATGCACGTTTCCCTTGCCATATTCATTGCCTTCTTCCTTTCTTAACAGAATGACGAGCCATTATTCCCGTTTGAATATGGCCAGTTTAAGAAAGAAAGGCAGCAAGGCCACTAACAAGTTTGTACAGAAAGCTTCCCTTAAGTTTACCTGTGACAATCAAATCACTGATCCTGACTTAAATGAACTCCTTGTTACAAATGGGTATTTACGTGCAAAGTATTTTTCCCACAGGATGGCCCATCGTACATTGCCTGATCCTAGTTCGGTCTTTAATTTTGATCCAGATTCTATGTCCGCACAAGCCTTAACAGCGGAAAACAACACACTGCTAGATTTACTACACACAAGTACGTCTGTTGTTGAACCCCATGATTCTGGTTGTGCTTTACCTCAGATTGAACAGTTTCATGATTCAAACATAAAGAATGGAGGGGTTCATTGCATATCTTCTGTTTTCAGCCCTCAGTCTACTGCTTACTCCTCTGCACAAGTACTTACTGTAGTCCCTCATGCCAAGAGGTCTGATGTCAGTAGTCTGCTTAAGGGTAACACAGACCAAGTCGGTAAGAGAGAGTATAGATCACAAAACCTGCAAGCAGTAAATGACAATGTACAATCAGTGCACATCCGGATGGCTAGGGCAGGATCCAGTCCTGATGCTACCATGCCTTCCCCTGTGCCTACTGATAGGGATGTACAGTTAAGGCAGGGCATGCTAAAAGCTGAACTTGAGGTGTTAAAACAAGAATACATTACTTTACAAGAGGAGAATAAAACCTTACAGTCTTTTCTGAATACACCTCAAACTTTATCCGTTGATGAAGTGAATACTGTCCAGTCCCTGAGTGCAGAGACTTTTGTAGGTCATGATACTTGTCAATATGTAAAATCTATTGGGAGTGAAAGTCCTTTTTCCAGCACAGCACTTATTCAGGGCACAGGTTTTGACAATTGTCCTACCGTTTGTCAGGAATTGCCGTTAGCTGAAGATTTACAAGCCACTCCTTTACCTAAGATTTCCTGTGTAGCAGTTTGTCATAATTCTGAGCTTGAACACATACATGCTTCTGATTTCCAAACACAATCCAAAAGGTGGCATACACAGAATCAGTCACTACTGTAGGCTTAGGACCTGCCCTTGATCTAGCTGCTGAGACTGAAGTAGACATTCAAGTTGATGTGGAAGACGATGCTACCTCTGTGTTCGCTCCTCCTTCTGCCAATTTTTGTCACAACGAACAGTCAAAGACAGTACAGAATTCATGTTTTGATGGACTCATTCCACAGTATACTGAACCAAAGACCCGGCAGGCAATTCCTGAACTGTTGATTGTTAATATGCCACTTTCAGAAGCTAAGAAAGAGGAATGGACATTTGACGAAATCCTGATTAACAGAGACTTTACTATGGTGATTCCTCTGGTTGATTTTGACTTCTACAAAGGAAGAGACTCTGTGTCATCCACTAAGGAGAGGGGCGGCAGGGGTACAGCTCAGTCTTTGGTTACTGGTGCCAAGGAGTCAGCCGCCCTAAAGGTGCTTTCCATTCCTGAGCCACAAATGTGTCTGTCGACTTCTGGGACTTCAGTCTGTCCTCCTACAACCATTGACTCTTCGATTATCCAGTCCACGGCTCTGCAGTCATCGTTGACACACGTGTCTTCAATCAATGAACAATTGCTATGTCTGCCAGTCACTCAAGAGCCTTCACCATGTACGTGGTCAGAGCCAAAGACCTTGACAAGTTTGTCTTCAGCTAACTAGACGGCTCCAGCTTGCATGCCCTCAGCCTCAGAATTTCCTCTGGCATGCCTGTTTTCGGCTACAGTGACTCATCCAGCGGATTATCCTTCAGCCATGGAGCCTCTGGTAGCACATCCTGAGTGTCTGTCTTCGGTCCCAGAGCCTACTGCTAGTTTGGCTTCAGTTCATGAGAGACCTGTATCCTGCTCAGCCTCGCGGCCAATATCGGAGGTGCACCTGTCTACTCTGTCTGATCATGTTGCATATTCTTCTACTTCAGAGTTACCTCCTGAATCCCAACCATTTATTACGGATGAACGTCCAACCTGCCCTTCTTATGCTTCAGGAGGATCACCAGAAGGCCTGCCTTTTACACAAGTTGATTCTCCCAACTGCTTGACTGTAGAATCAGCGCCTCCCGAATATGCAACATCTGAGTCTGAGACTTCTGCCAGCTCTCTCTTCAGAAACATCAAGCTGGATCACGACTCAGGAGGGCCTTACATGCAAGGCCGTTGGACTTGTCTGGAGTGTTACGAGAGGGAGACGGATACCATCCGCCATGGCCCAGTCACCAATCAAGTAGCCGACCAGGATAACGGGCTGGACGGTTTGCATTTGGGGGCCGGTTTGGATCAGCCGCTTGACAGCTTTTTTGTTGCCGGATCCCACATGAGCCTGAGGGAGGGGACGGGCACGGCCCCCCAGCTGCTGCACCATCCGGGTGCTAGTAGCCAAAGGAAGGGTATGACTGCTGCAGTTCAAGATGTGCCTGTTTTTGCTCCTGCTGCGAGTGTGCCTGATGTACCAAGTACTGCATCTATCACTCCTATCGGTATGCCAAACGTCCCTGCGGTTGTATCCCACGTGCAACAAGGTGGCTATATGACTGACACCAGGAGTGCCAGCCTCGTACAACCCATTGGACTTCCAGGCCCCCAAGGCGTGGAACAGATGCAGTCGAACCTTGGTCACCCTCAACCACAGGCCTTTAACCAGATGGATGATGGGAGAAGATCCAAACCTCTACCTCCGCCGCCACCTTCTTTTTCTGAACATGAACATTTCCTGAAACCTGCTATTTTCTCACCTCCTGTGTGTCCGCTCTCAGCAGGGAAGCTACCAGAGCATCTACCATTGTCTAAAGCATGTTGCACCAGCCTGCCTCCCTCCTCAATGATGTATGAGTGTTCGCTCCCAGAGACTGAGCTTCCTGGACCTTCCAACTCTGCTTCGGGTCCTGCAAGTCCTTCATGCCTTTCTTCGACCCATGAGTCTCTTCCTCACCGAAAACCTGCCTATGGCTCTTCTAGACTGCGGCCTGATTCTTTTCATTCCAGTCCCTCTGCTTTTGCCGGCGGGTCATCGTTTCCGTCAGTGCCACCTCCGAAGACAAAGCGCTCCTGTCATGGAAGGAAGATGTTTTGTGCGGGTGACGACCGCCTGGAGTCGGCCGTGGGAGGGGGTATAGTGTCACAGCTCGCTCCCTTCGCTCCCGTTCCCGTCACTTGGGGGCATGTTTTGGGGTTTTTTCCCTACTGGACATTTCCTCCGAACCTTATGCTACAGTGCTGTGATGAATTGGGAGCGCTAAAACCTTATTTTCCAAGTTACTTCCCTTCCGGATCCATTCCAGGTTTTTGGCAGCCAGCATGCTACGTTAATCTAATGACTATGCTTCCCAGAATGCCTTGCTCACTGCCTCACCTCCTCCCTTGCAGGACAAGGTTGGGTGGAGGATAGGCAACACCTGTGGCTGCAGGTGCAGCAGGCGGCACACCTGAGGGGTGTGCTCGTTAAGGAGCTTCAAAAGCCTCAGTTTAATTCAGTCCAGCGCTGGTCATTGTTGCAGTGTTCCTGTTGTGACTGGTCCCTTGTTCCTGGTTCCTAGTTTTTGTGCCTGGTTCCTAGTTCCTGTTTCTTGTTCCTCTGCCCTGGATTTCGAATGTATGTGCTTAATTGATTTCTGCTTTCTGGATTTCCCTTTCTGTCTTCCTCTGTCTGCAGGCAGCCTTTCTCTGTGCTTTACCCTTTGATGCTGCCCAATTTGCCTGTGTTCTCTGTTTCTTTGAAGCTGTCCTTAGCTACTGAAAAACTTGATGCATTAGTCTTTCCCTTTATAGATTTAGCTTCCTGCCTTTTCTCCTTGGATGGGTGGGAAAGGTTTCCTTTTGTTTTATAATTTTCCCTGCTCCTGATCCTTACTTTCTATTGGGATCCATTCCATGTTTTCCATTGCACTTCTGCATTGATTTCCCATTGATTATTAGGTGTGGGGTGCTGTTGTACTAGTCCCAGTGTGAATGCCCTTTGTTTTCCTCACTATTCTATAAATCACTATTCCTACTTGCCCCTTGACTAGGGTTTTATGTATTTAGTTTCCTCCACCCATTGCTGTTATAGCCTTCAGGGTCCCTGTTTGATCAACTGGGTTTGTGGGTTTACTGACATTCAAGTGGTCTTTCCGGTCCTTGTCAGTACTGTTTCTAAGTTCCTTATTCAGTATCATCCAGAGTGTCAGCTCACAGATCCTGTCCTTGCTTGCCCTCTACGTGGGCTTAGCGCTGTCAGTATCTGTAATAGCATAGTGGGTAAGGAGTTTGCCGACTTTCCTTTCAGTCATAAGGAGGTTCTAGGTGCTTACCCCACATCCCTTTTCATATATTGGTATTATAGTTTCACTCTATTTGCACTCTTGGGTTTTAGTATACACTAGTCTTGGGTAGTGTATGCACGTTGTTAGATTCAAAGTAGTTCACTGTGTGATTCCGTGCACATTTCCCTTGCCATATTCATTGCCTTCTTCCTTTCTTAACAAGTGGGCTCGTAGTCTGGTCTTCGAGATAAGGCGTCGGCGATCAGGTTTTGTGATCCAGGAACGTGAGTGATATGGAACTGGTACTGGGCAAAGAAGTATGCCCAACGTGCCTGATGACTGTTCCTACACTCCAAAGACTGTAGAATCTGGAGGTTTCGGTGGTCAATACGGACCTGAACTGGATGTTTCGCTCCCAAATGTAAATGTCGCCATTCAGTGAAGGCTTGGTGGATGGCTAACAATTCTTTTTCCAGGTTGAATAATGTCTTTCACTAGGGGTCAGAGTTTGTGAGAGGTAAGCAATTGGGTGTTCCAGTCTATCTCCTAATTCTTGTTTCAGGACTGCGCCAATGGCATAATTTGAAGCATCTGTTTCTACCAGAAAAGGACGGTTAGTATCGGGTTGAGCCAAGGTAGGAGCTTGTGTAAACTCTGTCTTTAAACGCTGGAATGCCACATCTTGTGGTGTTGACCAGAGGAAGGGAGTGTCTTTCTTCAGGAGAGCAACAATCAGTTGAACTATCTCAGAGAAATTAGATATGAATTTCCAGTAGAAATTGGCGAGTCCCAGGAAAGATTGAATTTGTTTCACGGAAGTAGGAGCAGGCCAGGTCAATATAGCTTTTACCTTTGAAGGGTCCATACCGATTCCTTCTGGGGTAAGAATAAACCCAAGGTAGTGGACGGAGATCACATGAAACAAACATTTTTCAGGTTTGGCTAGGAGTTTATGATCTCAGAGTCTCTGCAACACTGTTTTCACGTGTTCTTCATGTTGCTTAGGATCCTTGGAAAAGATCAATATGTCATCCAGATGTACAATAACAAAGAGAAACAGCATGTCAGAGAACACCCTATCCATAAAACGTTGGAAAATTGCCGGGGCGTTAGCCAATCCGAAGGGCATTACTAGGTACTCAAAATGGCCAAGGGGTGTTCTGAAGGCAGTCTTCCATTCGTCTCCTTCCCTGACACGGATCAAATGATAGGCGCCCCTGAGATGCAACTTGGTGAATATCACTGCGCCTCTCACGGCTTCCAGGATATCCGAAATCAGGGGTAAAAGGTACCAATCCTTGAGGGTACATTGATTTAGCCTGCGATAATCAAGGCAGGGTCTGAGTTCCTTGGTATCCCTCTTGGGAACAAAGAATAGAGAAGCACTAGCAGGAAATTTCAAAGGTTTTATGGTGCCATTTTGAAGGTTGGTATCCAGGTATTCTCTTAGGGCCTTCTTCTCGGGTTCGGAAAGAATGAACATCCTGAGGAAGGGAATCACTGAAGAGGGTTCCGTATCTATTGCGCAGTCTTCAGGTCTGTGTGGGGGTAAGGCCTGGAAAATGACAGTTGAAAACAAATCAGCATAAGTTTGGTAGACTTCAGGAACTTGCATGACATTGGATACCATTAGTGGTGTCTGTTATTCCTTTGTTGGTTCCTTTGGGTGTGTTAATGGAGGTTCTAGGGATAGACAATGAGACATGCAAAACTCTGAGCCTAGGAATAGGGAACCCGCAGACCAATTGATATATGGATTGTGTTTCTGTAGCCAGGGCATGCTCAATACCAAGGGGTAATGAGCTGACTTAATAATGTCAAACCTGATCAGTTCTCGATGGTGATTTATTGAAAGCTGGATCTCCTTGATCTGAAAGCTTATGGGTCCTGATGTGAGGGGTCTTCCGTCGATAGCCTCAACAGGCTGCATGGTGCTTTGTGACTCGTAGGGAATCTGATGTTTATCAACCCACTCATGATCAATGAATATTCCCATAGCTCCGCAGTCTGCAAGGGCTAAAATGGAATAGTTCTTGTTCTTGGATGGTGATAAAAAGGCCTGCAGTACCACCAAATTGTTTTGTCCAGGGGTGTTCAAAGATGGAATGGATGTGGAGCAAACATCTCTCTCCCGAAGCTCTGCTCCATCTAGGATCGGGAGCTGGCGTTTCCCGAACGCTGAGGGGGTGCTAAAGGATACTCTCTAACCAAATGCTTATCTGAGGCGCAGTACATGCACAAGCCCGTATGAATTCTCCTCATTCTCTCTTGTGGAGATATGAGTCCACGAATAAGGCCCCAATCTGCATGGGCTCGGATTCTGAAACTGGGCTTAGGTTGATTTCCAGTCTGGGGGTACCCTCAAATGATACCTTGGAAGGAGTTCCCCTGGATTTCTTTTTTTCTGACTTCCTTTCCTGGATACGGAAGTCAATCAGCATGGCAAGATCCATTAGTGCCTGGAATGAGCTTGGTCGTGCCACTCTGGCCAGCTCATCCTTAATTTCTTTGTTCAATCCTCTCCTGAACAGGGTAAAACTCGCCTCAGTGGACCAGTCGGCTTCCTTTGCCAGTTGTTTAAATCGGGTCACATACGTGAGCATATCCTGGGCCCCTTGCTGAAAGTCTAACAAGCGTTCTTGTGCACTATAGACCTGCTCAGGGTGGTCAAACATGTCTTTTAGGGCATGTATAAACCCATCATAATCATCCAGGAGGGCATCGCTGGAGTTAACGAGGGGACTGGCCCAAGTTAAGGCATTCCCGGAAAGGTGAGAGATTATAAAACCCACCTTGGCCCTGGGGGTCGCAAAATAGTAAGGCTTGAAGGTAAAATGAAACAAGCACGAATCCAGGAATGCACGAAGGGTCTTTGCGGAGCCGTCGTATTTATCCACGACTCCGCCCAGTATAACACTCTCTTTTGTAGCAGAATCCCGGGATAGAACCAATTGTTTGAGAGCGGCGTTCTCCGCTTTCAGATTCTGTACTTCGGTTGATAGTTCCTGCATACTACGCATCAAGTCCTGCACGGCAGCCTCCATGTCGATATCGCTTTCGATTGGGTGGCGTCTCAAACTGTCAAGGAGTTCCCCCCTTCTCACCTGAATCCCTTCTTTACCGGTGTTCTTGGAGGCTGCCTTCTTTCGGATGGATCGGGTTTTGAAGAAGGCGGCCCGTGTCTCTGCCGAATCCAGAATGCGTTCAGTTTTCCAGGAGGTCGAATCCAGGAATCCACGAGGCAGGTAAGTTCGCTAGAACTAGAATCCAGGAGGATAGAGAAAGGGAGGGAGTTCGAGGAAGGGATAGCGGAGTAGAAAGAAGAAGAACCGCGAGCTACGGAGCACACGTCTGGTCGCTAATCGCTATAGCATTGAGACGCGCGGAGCCGCGGAAAGCGTGGTCTAGAAACAGAGAAGGTTATGTCCAACGCATGGAGCGAGAAGGTAATGCGTTGGACGGCCATATTGAAGGTATTAGTTAGTTTAAGTCCATTGTGACAAGGACGATGAGGCCCAAAAGGGGCGCACCCTGCGATTCATGACAACATCCTAGGTATTTCACAGTGTGTTCTGCGTTTAGATGCTTCACTTCCATCCACCAAGTAAATCTGGCAGGCCTATTTCTTGGCCCCGTAGTACGACAAAGCTTGTACACAAAGTAAACAGATCATGAGAAAGTGCAATATAATCTATCCATTACTTGGAAGACTCCCTATGCCACGTAGCTACTGGTGGAATCTCACCCTCTACCCGGCCATTCAGAATATACAAATCCCAGGTAGAGCAGAAACTTCTCCACAAGGAGCCATATTCCCATAATCCCGCCAAACCAGGACCTGGGGGAAGAGCGCCCGTGAGAGGGGCCTTGAGGGGGAGTGCTGTCATGGCCACTGGGCAAGGACCACTAGTTCCATCGTACAAAGGGTCCAGGTGGACCCAGTCCTGGCACCTATGGCTCCAGGCTCATGAGAAAGTGTGGTCTGCACACTTTATTTCTGGTGCACGTGTTATTTCCTCTTCTGCAAGGCCCCCACGTGCATCCAGTTCGGGCGTGGCCATAGGAAAACATTGGGCTGCACGTGCAGCATCCTCTGGGAGTGGCAAGGTGGGCCACAAGGCTGAGCCACGGGGGCATGACTGGGCCAGACTATTCAAGCCTGCCCCGCCCGCATGCAAGTGCTTCACGTTAGTCTGCTTATAGCAGCGTAACGCTCACCGCCACCTGAACCACTCATACCTGATTTCAGCAATACCATTGCTTGAAGCGCAGCTTACCTGACTCCAGCAATATCATCTTCAGCGCGCATCTTACCTGATTACAGCAATACCATCGCCGGTGCGTATCTTACCTGATTCCAGCAATACCATCGCCCGAGCACATCTTAACTGACTCCCGCAATCCCATCGCCTGCAGCGCATCTTACCTGATTGCAGCAGTCATCGCAGTCTGAGCGCATCCTCACCTGTTCTGGGCATCTAAGCTATGCGGGAGCTCTTCTTGTCCAGCATCCTCACAAATCCATCCATCCAACAACCACCCGCAGGCCATCGGATAGCTGCCCCTCGTCAGACATTGCCAGGCCATCCCTGCAGGAGAAAATGACAAACAAGGTTAGAAACAACATAAAGACTTTATGCTAAGTTTACCCGCAGCACAATTCTCGTGCTTGATCTTAGAACCAAACTTACCTTCTACTTGAGACATCATACACTCCTCTGGCCCCCCTTTTGGACTCGCTTCCAATACCGCGACTCTGCTGGGCCCTTCACCACCTATTGGGGAGAAGGAAAGACATTACTAGGGTTACGAACAATAATCACAGAAAAAGGACATTGCAAAAGGATATGACAATAATCATTGTTGAGAAACACTTACCTTAGAAGTGGATCAGCCACAGCCGGTCTGGGCTACCACGCACTTGGACCAGTGAAGGAACTAGGTCCATTAAAGGCGCCCTTGCAGATGAGAAGCAGGATGGAGAGCTCATCCTCATAAGTGAACAGGTGAGACTATATGGGTAAACGGATGCTCACCTCATTCTGGTGAGGGTCAGAGGGAAATCACAGTCCGACCACAGCATTCTCACGGCCTCTCGTATTCTCTCAGGGCAGTGCCAGCAACCAGTACAGCCCACACCACAGGAGCAGTGGTAGAAGCCTGATCCAAAGGAGCCAAGTCCAGGGAGGGCTCCAACCGTGCCCCAACGTCCCCGCAGAGGAGACCAGGTGAGCATAACATGTGACTGATAGAATCACTAAAGCTAAGTTACTGATACCTGATGGCAGGGGCACAATATCTGCCCCTAGAGCTGGAGCAGCCCCCTTGCTTGTAGGCAAAGTACATTTGTTTTTTTTAGGTCTATTAAAAATCGTGTTTCTTTGTTACTGTTAGGGTGTTGTTCATCTCTGGAGCTTCCATCGCCTCTTCTTCTGTAGTATGAATATGTCTCAAGAATTTGCATGCATTCAGACGATTTTTCCCTTTTTTCCTGGACTTCTCCCCCATTCCTCCCCCCACCACTTCCGGAGGTCATGATCTGGTTTGTCATTGCTGTAGTTGCAGTACTTAGGGTCTCTCCCGTACCACTCTCCCTTTCTACTGTCTTTGCAGCAGTAGTAGCACTATTGCAACCCTCTTACCCAGATTGCAATAGAATGGCCAAGGTTGCTGCACTTGTGCTAGGAACTAAGGCAGTAGAAATCGAAGTCACAGGTTCCAAGGCAACCTATGATCATTGAAATTGATATAAAATATTATTTCCACTGTTAAAGCGTTGATTATATAACCTCCTCAATCTTTGTGCCTAGTTCACTCAACATCAAGGTGTGGGCTCGCTCTTCATCCGTGATGTTTTCATATAGGTCAACAAAGGCCCTCAAAACAGAGTTAAAAGCAGGAGATAGAGGTGGATGTTAAATAAACTTTTTATTCCATCTCTCTTAAAGTATGCTGTATTGGCTTGGCTCTGAGGAAGGTGAAGTAGATGTAATGCTGTCGTTAGATGGTAATTCTGTTAGGAGGGTCGGTGTACCAGACTGCAGGTCACCTTTGATGGGCGACAGTGAGCCATCCAACAAATGGTCTGAATGAGTTAGGTCCAAATTAAAAACACCTGAGGCCATGCGTGACAGTAATCCCTCAGTTGCATCTAGTATACTTTGGTCATTCAGACCTGCCTCTAAAGTGGCCGTTAAAATATGTGAACAGGTCTGATGTTGGTGCTAGTTCCAGATCTTGGAAACAAATTTGTATTTTATGGCCGTCGATCAGGATCATATGGTCTAAATGTTTACGTTTCTATGTCGTTTCTGCTGATATAGGTCTGTCATGTGGAGAGCCACCTTTCACATTAACCAGTTCTTCTGTGCATCCTGCCTATTTAGCCATATCCATCTCCCGATTACAGGATGTACCCAACTCCTGAGGGGCTGGATCCACCACTAGCACCTCCTCTAGAGTCATTGGAGTTCGATCAGGGTCTGCTGTCTGGTCCTCCCATACTGTGTTCGACGTATTAGACTTGCTTGACTTTTTAGTGAGTATATGGATTTACTCATCATAAGGGTAAGTCTTGCTGTGTGTTTGTGGTATAAAACACATGAATTAAAAGGTGGCGGTATCACTAAAATCCAACAGTGTAACGTTTTGTACTTATGTGTCTAGACCACGTAGACCAAAGTAGACCACTCTTGGCGCTGCTCTCCAGGGGGCTGGGGGGTATTTTAACTCAGGGTGACCTAGGAAAAGTGATAAACAATGGTTGCTGCTGGGGAGCCCGGATCACATACGTAATGATTGGGCGAAGGTGGAGAAGATAATCAACACTTTCAAAGTTAGCATGTCCGATTTAATCAATGTACTGATGGGGCTTTGCAGCCTAATATGACAGGCGAAACCGCAGGTTCTACACCTTAAGTCAATCTGGTGTCAGTAAGGCACCTAAAGTGCACAGAGACACACAGAAGTGCTCACATAGGTGCCAGGGGCGGGGTTCTGACACCACCAGCCGCGTGTCACTATGCTGGAACCGTGGCACGGCTCTCTTCAGTGCACATCTCCATGCTGTACGACTGCAAGCTGGGGAACAGCCAGGTTCATGTCAGGCTTCTCCAGTGGTGCTTCTGGAGCAGTGGTGCTTCGCCAAGCAAGCAATAAACGAGTACTTCACCAAATGCTGAATGCTGTGTCCACTCTCAATAGACTAGAGGAAGGAACCCACCTCTTGAGTGATGGTATGTTTTTATGGGAAAGGGGCAGTTATATGTGCCTATGTGTTGAGAGTACAGTGGAGGGTTATGGACAGTCTTATACTATTTCTCTGCTTCGTTTGAACACAACGGTGGTGCTACACCATTCAGAGTGCAACCAGTGCAACTACCTCCCTCCCCCAGAATGGTTTTAGGTCCTGCATTCGACCCACACTGTTACAAGTGCTATCCCACTGTATTGTATGCAGTACTGTTAGGCAAGATTTTATGCAGTACCCTTTGGGTGCACTACAACAACCCTGACCTCCTGGCAATAGGAACCCAACCTTTGGTATAAGTCTTTACTACACAGGTTGGTAGCGTGTTGAGCAGCCAGGCTTATCTCGAGAGGGATCAATGTGAGTTGTAGGGGAGTTACACAGAGATTCACAGTGGCAAGTATTCAAATAAACACTTACACAGAAGGTTTCTTGAATAAACAATTATTAATTTATTTATCAGTCAGTTAGATTAAGCCTTCTTCAGACGTGAGCAATACAAAAGCAACACACAAATACACTCCAAAACTACATACTCTTAGTTTCTAAATCAGTGAAGACTCTTTTAGTGACTTAAATAGCTAGGGTGCTGGGGACCTTACTATCTTAGTGTAGCATTTTGAACATTCTTAGGAATTGGTCAAAGGAAAAGGGTATTAGAACAAAAAAGAGATCACAAATATTCTTAAGCAGACAAATACTTTTCGATCCCCTAAGCAGAGTCATTCTGTATAACAAGTTAAGCCAAAGTCAATGGGCAAAAGTCTATATGAGCTGAAGCACTTCTGGTAGGTAAGTAGAAACGTCTTTGCACAATGTTTTAGAAGTCTTTGAAAAAATGAAGAATCAGTGAAGGGCCACAAGCTGTTTAGGCTTGTGAGAAGTAGAATTGCAAGCAACTCTACAATAAGAGGTAAGTTCTCTCAGACTTTACAGTACCTTTGGATTGAAGAATAAGTGCAACAGATGACTCCTGTTCCTGTGCAGCTCTGCAGATCTCACTGATCCTGGGTCTCAGTCACGGGGACAAGAGGGAGGACGTCTGGGGACTCCTGCATTGTAATGGGACGGTCACTGCTCGCAACCGGCAGTCTTCAAAGAAGTGGCACCTTGGTGTTTCAGCTCCTTGCGACTAATGCAAATAGCAACACTGCAGTTCCTGGCTGCCGAGATGGACTTTCCTTGCTTCTGGGGTCCCGCACTCTGTTGAGGGGGCTCAGGCTCGGTCAGTCCTGCTTCCTAGGAGTCCGGAGGATCTTCCTGGAGCTCTTGGCCAACTTAAAAGCAACACACACAATCCTCTCCCTGGCTATTCATTTTCCAGCAGCAACACAGTGGAAATTCAACCAGCTCTGAGAAGATGTCCAGGTGGTTTACTTTGGGGTTGAGTGGTCCCACCAACTCAAGGGGAGAAGTCGTCCTTGCAGGGGCTTCTCTGTTGATACGAATTTGGAGTTTCAACACAGCAGCAGGGCTTCACCGGGCAAACCAACGGTCCAGGAGTTGCACCAGGCGTCCTCTTCAAGTTCTTCTTCGGTTCCTTCGTCCAGTGGTCGACTCTGCCTTCCAAGCCAAAAGCCTCTCCTTTTATTCAGATTTCTCCCATTCATTCCAGCCTGGCTGTCAGTCCTTGCCGGACAGTCAGCCGGCCAATCACCAGAGAGTAAATTTGGGTCTCCTAGGAGACTAAGCAGAGGGAGTTTCGGGCACCTCCCTCAATTCCTGCCCCCACCAGACGGGATTCACTTGTGAATCTGCCAAAGGCAAAGTGACCAAAGGGGCCAAACCTTGTTTGGCATGCAGAGTAAATCTCAAGAAGGACCTTTCCACAAAGAAATGGTGAAAAAAGAAGACCGAGCCCATTTTGACAAAAATTGCACCCTTCGGTGCTTTACTGCAGCCGCGAACGCACATCACGGTAGTTAAAAATAAACTACTGCCACCAGCCATTCAGTGAGGAAATGGTAAAATGAAAAAGGTTACATGAGAAGCTAGACAAAGGGGATACTAAGTAACCCCTCCAGCACCCTATTGTAAGATAGTGTGTGCTGGGTCTAGAAAGTTACAAATGTAAGTAAAGTCAATTTCACTTTACTGTTCTGGGAAACAGTAGTTTATCCCAGAGAAGGTATTTAAACTTTGGGGACATCTGGAAGACTTCCCTGTGCCACTGCACTGAAGGTGCTGTGTGACACAATGTAAAAGATGATTCCTATGGCGTTTGTCAGGCTCCATAACCAAAAGAAACACATTGTTCAAAAATCACATTAAAATACATGAGAGAGTGGGAATAAAAGGTCTCACTTGCTCCTGGTTAAAACAATCAAGTCCTCAAAATCAAGCAAAGTTGCTGGGGGTCACTAAGGTGGAGGGAATTAGCACAAGTCTCCCTAACAGCTACTCCTTCCACAAAAGCTGCATCAGAATTTGCATTTGATTAGCAGCATTCTCTTCTTTTGCACTAGTTCATCATAACACAGTACCCCCATCACATGTCCATTCTCATAAGCTGAGGCCTCTATTTCCAGACTGAGCTGGCATGAAACTCATGCCAATGCCTGCAGAGTTTAGAAAAGGTCCCACATTGCCTCTTTTTATTTTGCCTGGCAAACATCCTTTGTCTAACTTCTCCTTGCTTTAGCATGCAGAATAACTGAAACGGTTCTATGTCATTTCATCGACAGTTGTGACTTTGATGTTTTTTACGAGTATTTTTTTCTGAAAAAACGGATTGAAATTGATTTATTTTTATTTTTGGGGGTTCTGCCCCCAAACTCCCATCCGCTATTGTTTTTGAACTATTCCTGACCCCCCCACCACTTATATACACTTTCCCAACCCCCCTCCTATATATTTCGATTAGTTTTTTCAGTAAAAAATACTCGTAAATAAACATTGAAATTACAACTGTCGATGAAAGAAGGCTATACCACTGAACATAGCTTTAATATTATTGCACAGGACTGTGCCTCTCCACCCTTGGTCAGAATATGTGGCTGCACCAATCACAGAATATCCCCCTGTGCATTCTTCTTCAAAGCTCAGATGAAATAATCTCTTCCAATCGAGAACTTACACAAAATTGCATACCTCGATCCTTGTGGAATAAACAATATAAAACTGCTGAAGAATGGTTCTGCTGAGGGGGGCAATGAATGTTGCCATGCACCCCTCAGCAACCCAGAAAAAGTCCTGGGGAAAATGAGGGTAACTGATCACAAGCTGCAATCCTATATACCCTCGGGCTACCACCCCGTGCTCAGCCTATCAAATCACATTACTGGGGAAATCTCTGTTTGACGCCCCGCCTTCCCCTACCACCGACACTCCCCAACCACCCCTTACTTATACATTCAAGGTTAGCAACACTCCCAAAGGTCTTGTTACCAGCGCCTCAACCTGCGTTCCTTAATGGGAAAGCTCTAATCTGGATGTTGACAGGACCCTTCCCTTGCCTTGCAGCACTCCCACTGGTTAGGGGGACGGACGAGCAGGCAGCAGACAGCAGGAAAACCACAGAATAAGAGATGAACATATCTTTGGTAGGCAGGGACATTTGCTTTTTCTATATATTGTAGAGCGATGCAATTAAGAGGTATATCCCTGTGTTGCATGTGGTGCCGGAAGAGTCAAGATTTCCCTACCTGACACTTCTATTTGTGCTCTGACCACATAGGGCATGATTTGCAGAATTCTCTGCGCTCTGAAAAGTTACTTTGCCCACTATTCAGCATGCAGAACTCCTTCTGTCGATTCATGGAATGGAGTTTGCGTGCATTTCTGGGACCTTGCGGGGACTCTGCACAGGTCCGTCACCTCTTTGTGTGCAGTCATGCACCATACGCGGGATGCCACGCAAAGTGTGGTTCGGGCCTACACAGAGAAATTAATAGGGTGTGGGACATGCCTATTCCCCATTTGCCTGGCAAAAAGAGGAAGAACGTGGGCGTGTTGAGGAATCTGTCACACAGTGAAATCACACGCCCAGTCAAGTGCAACCCAAACCGAATTCATGGAACCCAACACACAACTCCACATCGGGAAAAGTTAGACTCAAACATTGTGGACTCACCACCACAGGATAGGAGTTGCAGACCACTGTGCGCATAGGATCCAATGCGCAGAGGTAGGGTTGAAGTAGCAATTTAGGGGTGACAGTGCATAGTTGAGGTTGGCAGTTTAAGTTAGGGGTGCGCATATGCAGATTATCAGGGTGCAGCCATCATTTACAGGGATTCGCATGCAGATTCACGGGGGGCCGACTTGAGTTACGTGACGTGTAACACATTTTTCCAGGGGTGCAGTTAGGAGTTAAAGGGGACCGTCCGCAGTGGGATTGCAGGGGATGGCCAACAGTATGGACGGGGTGCATGATGGCGGGGATACGGACTGTGCAAAGGTTGCTATATGTGGTTGGATCTGCTTTGCGTGGGGGACTGTCATTAGCGTTCCGGCCGCTACTTGCAACTGGGTTTTTTGCTGTTGGAATTCCATGAATACGCAGAATGCGCAGAGTACTTTGGGGGCTCTATGCACTTTTTCTATGAATCCCCATAGCGTTTGAGTTCTATATCTCCTCTTTCATTAGCACCCAGCAGCATACCAATTAGCTCTCTGGGAGGAAGGCTGAAACTACTGATCATTGCCCATGTTTCACTCTTCTGGCGGGCCATCTCTCCCAGGCTTTTTGTAGTTCACTGTTGCCTCGATTGATCTGCCCGCACGGTCCACTCCCTCTAGCCCTCTTACACTCACGCTGTCCCTTCCCTCCTGTTTACTTTTTCAGATGATGCCCTCTTCCATTGACCCCACCACGCGGCATTGCCTCTGCGCCTCCCACCTCCACCTCTGGCCTTCCGCCATCAGCCATCGAAAGGGAAGATGGGCTCTGCTAGAAGCCCTGGCCCTCATTACTATTAGCTATTAGCACCATGGTTGGTGCCGGTATCATAACAAGTCCGCCAATGTTCAATGGGGAATTACCACCCGATTCCAAGGTTGGCGGGGCGGTAATTCCCCATTGAACATTGGCCCTTCCCCATTCCCATTTTTGCCCCATGGGCTCAATGGGACTGGGGAAGGCGCTAAGTACGGTACCGCAAATTGCGGTACCGTACTTAGCACCAAGGTCCCTTTGCAGGTCCCTACTTTAACGGCTGGTCTAGACCAGACTTTCAGATCGGGTCCCACAAAGGGACCTCATAGTAAGGCGCTAAGTGTTTAACGGCGCCGCAGGCTTTTACGGCGCCGTTAAACACTTAGCGCCAGGGTCCTAATGAGGGCCCCTGTCTTAGTTCTCCATAGCTATCATTTCGTTTGCTCACAAATTATGTGGCCCAGTTCTTGTTCATTTTTTTCATTGCCCTTAGCACCTTGGGCGTTAGCCCAGACTGCTAAAAGCAATAGTGTTCCATTCCATGGGTTGTACTGCATGGTAATAGCCTGGGCACACTTGTTAAAGACCTTAGGCCCACAGGGCCCTACTAAATCGGGTCCGGGCTTTTATCAACCAGTACATCCCATTGAGTGAGTGATTATTGCATACATAAAACACTCCACTCTAACAAACTCTGATTCTACTATCCGAACCACCGCCAGCATTCCAATTCCAAATGTGCTGCATGCTTTCAGTGGGCTGGCCTTCCTGGGCATAAAAGTGCTGATAGGCATGGCCGCTTCTCCATGTGTAGTCCTGTCTGGCCCAGCCAACAGCTTGGAGAAACCCTACCCACCCTCCCCTTTGCCATGGCCACATTATCATAAGGGAACAGTTAACTTTAATTAAATGATGCAAACAAAAAAATATTCCATTTATTCAATGTTGCGACATGAAAAACCTGTGGGTGGTTTGCTACCAGCAATCTCAGATGGTGGCCTGGGTATGACTCAGAAGGAAACTTCACGCCTGATTTATCTATAAATATGCATTGATTTGTTGATGACACATTGAAGTGGTTCCCTCCTACCTCTTGCCTGGGCGCAGCTTGCAATGGGCCCGCTCCGAAGACTTGATCGTTTTATTATAATGTGTATGTGTGCATTTAAAATGCACGGGCTAAACATTGCAGTGGTCTGTGTTTTGTTTCTAGTGCAAGGAATTTTAATTGTGCGTAGCTGTGTGCAAGGAAGTTTAATTGTGCATAACTGTGTGCAGACATGTTTTTCAAACTGGGCAAAGCTCAATAAACTCGTGATCACCAAGGGAGTCGGCCATTTTTGCAGTACAGTCACCTTTAGATATCTTGTTGCTTTACCATTTTAAAATCTAAAATACCAGCAAATAATATCCTCAACTGTCACATGTGAAACACATGTCCACACCCTAAAACAGAGGGAAAGAGCCTGAATGCGAACTCAGTAGACATGTGTCCATAATGGCATTGCTCTGATAATGCTTGCAAATATTTTGGACTTAATTCACAAAGCAGTGGAGCAAATAAAGGGACCCCCGTAGAGCACCTCCAATTTGCACCAGCTGCCTTACACTTGACTCACAGAGCCTAGACCTGGAGCAAATCTAGAGCTACCCAAAAAAAGTTCCGGAACATCATCTCCAGGCTGGTTGAGGTGTCTCCTGATTTGTTCCAATTTCAGGCTTTGTCAATCAGGTATAAGGTTGCAGTAGCAAATCTGAGATGCTGGCGGCCATCTCCTAATTTGCCACACTGCAAACATTTGTCTATCAAGACCATAGTGTTGCAGGTTTTGAATGCACCTATCCTCATGCACTTGCTGTGTAGGATTGTCACAAGGCCAATATAACTGTCGCTTTTTCTTGTTTTTCTTATTTTTAGTATTATATTCCATGCACCCCCCACCCTCCTTCTTGTCTTGTGCGTGGCCTGGAAACACTTGTGTATTGGCGCCATACAAATGTTGAATAAATAAATAAATAATGACAACTTCATTACTTCATAGTTGGGGTATTAATGGTTACATTTACTTGTTACACTTGTATCCCCATTATAGACAAAGACATTGGTGATAGAAAAATGTAGCCCAGCCATTTATCATGTCCATTTGCTTGCTTCTGCCCCAGATATTTCGTCAAATGTAATTGCTCTTGCTGGCAGTTCTGTGCATTTGCTAAAAGGGCAATGTTGTCAGACCGCACTCCAGTTCTAATTACTGCTATTGTCACGAGCCAGGACAAGCCAACTTAATGGAGGAGAATAGATGGATATTTTCTCCTAGAAGATGAGTTCTATTCATACAGAACAGAATTAGCCGACTTTTCCAAAGCCACCGTAGGCAATCTAGAACCTTACGACCTCCGAGAGATATTTACCAACTTGATCTTTGATGGACCTAAGAAAAGGAAATTCTTCATTGCTCCATCTGTGTTTCAAATAGGTTGTTGTCTGAAACAAAACACACAGTGCATCTATAAATACAGAGTAGTTACAAAATTAAGAAAAAATCTGAAGGCTTTCCAGTAGTTCTAGCAATAGGCTACTGGCAGGAGCTATGATTGGGTAGCTGCCACCTTCCCGGTCAATGAGCTAAAAGCAAACACCACAGACTTCCCCACCACAATGAATACCTCAGTCCGCCTAGAATAATTCAACAACTGCAAAGAAACTGGTGGATACTGCTGCCCCTCTAAAAACAGCCCCACTAAGACCAAACCATCCACACCTTGGTGCACCCTGAGCTTACCTTGAAGAAACTGCACTATCATAGCACTAGAGAAATGGTGGTGCAAAAACCATAACCCTGGAGATTTCACAAACTTCAAATCTTTCTGCAACAACTGTAGAATTCTGATCACTGAGGCCAAAGAAGCTTACTACTCCATCACCATTGTGGCAGACTCTAACAGGGGCAAAGCTCTTGTCAAAGAAGTAAAGCATTGTACCAAACCTTCACCTTACATCGAGGTGCCAGCAACTCAGCAAAAATGTGACACTATTAGCAAATTGTTAATTGAGAAAAAAAGAAAATCTGACAGATCGTCAAATTAGCCTTCTCCAGCATTAGCCCCTCCTTCACCCCAGCAAGCACAAATTCTCTCCTCTATCTCCCCGGACCTCCTAAAAACGCTCACCTACCTCAAATTTCCCTCCTAGTCTGACAGTGTCATCCAAGCATCCATCTTTAAACAACTGATAAACCTGGTTCTCAATGCATTGCTCAGCATCATTATTGCCTCTCTCACTGAAGGGTCCTTCCTGGACACCCCAAAGACTGGTCTTGTAATGTCCTGTTTTGAAATAAACGATCCTAGACCCAGAATACCAGACCAACTGCCGGCCCATTGCAAAACTCCTGTTTATCAGCAAAAACGTGGGAAAAGTCGTTGCTACACAATTAGTTGCCAAAATAAAACAACGCCTCCTGAAGGACTATCAGTTGGGGTTCTGTGGTAAGTGTAGCATTGAGGCACCCACCATCAAGGTGATGTTTAATAACTTCCAAATCATTAATACGGATGACTCGTCGTATTTATTTTATTTATTTTTATTTATTTATTTTACATTTTTAAAGCGCTCACACAGCCCGCGGGTCTCCTTGTCCTCTTTGACCTCTAGCTTGCATTTGACACCATCGACCACCTCATGCTCCTCTCCCTCCTTGCCGACAGGATGATATTTATATATACTTTCCCCTCTAGCTTGCATTCGACACCATCGACCACCTCATGCTCCTCTCCCTCCTTGCCGACAGGATGATATTTATATATACTTTCCTGAATTGGTTTACCTCCTACCTCTCGATAGACACCAAACCATCTAGATAAACATGTTACGTTCAAACCAACTCCCAGTCCCAAAGGCTCCATCCTCTCACCTATCCTTTTTAACCTTTACATGGAGCCTCTGGACAGACTCCTCAAAGATCCCAATATAGCCATCACCAATACGCACACAATACTCAGTTGCACATGAGAGTAAAAAGCCCACAGAACATCACAGTCATCTCTGTGATTACCTAGCCATCGTCCATTCCTGGATATCGACTGCCTATCTAAAAATGAATCCCTCCAAGACCAAATTCTTCCTTATCATTCCACACTAAATAACAACTCCTCAAACAATGGCATACTGATATGCACCTAGAAAGTTTTGATCTGCAACTCTCATATTCAGCATAATCATTTGGCTTCACCATTGACAGCAGCCCATCCTTCCATAAAAACATAGTCAAGAAGGCCCAAATGGCTTGGTTCAAAATCTCCACCCTTTGCAATATCAAACTCCTCATCCCGCCGCAGAGCCTCCGCACCGTAGTGCAAACCCTTGAGGTCTTGCACAATGATGGGGAAACACCCTCCTGACATTGTCTTTTTGTACTTCTAATGACGGTTCTCATTATGAGCTCCCAAACTGGTCCCGATCTTCCATCGTCAATGTCAGGATGACATGGGACATGTTATGTTTGAGTATTTGTTTCAGAGCTCTACAAAACACCTGCCCAATCGCAATGCTGTCCTCCAACAACTCGCATTGCACTCCTTGCATTACAATCACACACCCACTTGCACCTCAATGTACCTGTGCTCCACACATTCAGTCACATACATCTTTCATGCAATACACATTCAATATAGTCACAGCACAGGGGGAGGCCACCATTAAGGGAGGCCTGAGGATACCTTTGGTGGAACATTTGGGAACAATAGGTGTTAGGCCGGCATGTCTTTTGGCTTCAAGGCCGGGAGACTAGCTCAGGGGTATTGCTCTCGTGTTGGAACCAAGACATTGACAAGCAGCACGGTTCAGATGCCCTGGAGGCTGGAGTCTGGCATGAAGTGTTTTATAAAAAAACAATACATTTTTCGCTAGAGTGGGGTAAGGTCGAATAGGCAACAGCATTTAGAGGGGATGAGTATAAAGTTGACGTCTGCTAGCAAATACTGTAGGCAGATGAATTAATGGATGGAGAGTGGAAAGCGGTAAAACGGTAAAGGGTGGTAACGTACTGATGTAACGTGTGTGCCTCTGCTCCATAAAGCACAGTTGAACACGTATGAGAGTGGGGCCTTCATCCCCCACACTGGTGATGTCCTTGAGGGTATGCATGCCTCTTCGGGAGGCTTGAGTGTCCTGCTCGAGTGAGCGCACTCATCAACTCCGCCACCCACCAAAAGGAAAATTGAAAGGTGCCCTGGCAGACCCAGCTACAGGTGCACTGGATTACTGAGCTCCAGGGCTCCAGCCTGTGCTGGGTCTGGGAGGCCTGGGCACATACACTTGAGAGAGCTTTCTCTGTGGTGTATGCTCTGTGTGGGCGTTTCACATTAGTGCATGTTTCATAATGGGAAAAAACACACACTGACAACTGGGAGTACCGTCAGTTTATTTCAAACCTTTTTGTAATTAACTAGACTTTCAATTATTGTGCTTTATTTTTTTGGATAACATGTTTTACAGGAATTATGATCACGAAAAACACTAATAGTGCAATTATGGAAGCATTAACATACATGATCGCATTAACATACATGAAGGGCCCAACTGTAGAATTGCTACACAAATGATCAAAAGGTGGTCTGCAAAACCTGGATATTCCTTTTGCAAGGACTGTCTTTCACTGATCACTGATCATTCGATTCAGCTCCATGCAGGCCTATCACAGATTCCAGCAGCAGACAGCCATAGGATGCCAGAAATACCAATACATTCCATTTCCTCACTCATCTATCACCTATGCTCACACATGATGCACCCTCTCGCCTCTACCTCAAATACCAGCTGATCTCAAATAATCTATTTACTGTGCTTATTCTCTGCCAACATAACCATGGCTCTTCAACCCATTTGCCAGCTGGTGCCTTCATATCTGAGTTCTGGGCTTAATAAGAATGGGTGGGATAGGGTGAGGGGGTTAGTGTGGTTGGGGAGTGCTGGGGGAGTTATGGTGGTTTAGGGATTGTAGGTCACCCTGTAGAGCATGGGTGGTTGGGGATGTTGCGGTAATTTAAGGTGGGTTGCTGAAGCTGGAGTAAGGTAACAGGGAGTTGCTAGGATGACCTTAGTTGCTGGAGTTACCTAAAGTGGGTAGGTTGCCATTTCTGGACTGAGCTATGGTTTCTATGTGAGCTTGAGTTTGCTGGGGTGAGCCTGGTTGGGCGGACGGAGTCACTGATGAGATGAATTTGAATGGGTAGAGGAGCTGTTGCTTGGGTGGGTGCAGGGTTTCCGGGCGAGCTAGGCTGGGTGGGCGGATTGTTGCAGGAGTAACCTGGGCTATGTGGGTGATGCTCGAGTGATTTTTATAATAACGAACATTGAGAACTCCACAATAAACTAGTCACAACTGTCAATGTGGTGTGGCACAAGTATTTCCCTGAATTCGTGTGAGTCAACACACTTTTGAGTGAGGGAAACGGTGAGTTCAGTTGGTTCTATCACAAATATGTTTTTAATAATGGGTTGAAATCCAGATTTCATTAACAATCGGAAAATAAAATCGTGCACAATTGTGGGTTGGATGCATTTTGCAATTGAAATGTCTAAAGGTGAGATGGTCATTCCCTGCTCCCTCAATTACATTCCTTGATTCAACCTATTATATATTATTATATGGCAGGTTTGCCTACTCACCCTTTTCCCATCCCTTAGCCCAACCACAATAATGTGTTGGGATGGTTTCATGCCCACTGGAGAAGCGACTATTCTATAGGGCATGCCTGGAATACAAATACCCAGAGGAATCCCTATGTAGTGTCTTTATATAACAGTGTCCTGCATCCTTTTGCTCTCCAGATCTTCTGCATTATTGTTGTAGTCCAAAACATCTGGAGAACCAAAGGTTGTAGATATCATGAAGCGCTCACTGACCGGTGCTTTCTATATCTAGGAAGAGCTGGTAATGATGAGCATAAAAGAAATCCTATATGCGATACGGTCCCTATATGGCAACAGGCGACTGTGTGAAAAAAGTGAAAACCTCTGCGAAATGGAGAAAAAACCCTTGGAGCGACGAGTAAGTGATATCCGCTGTTCAAACTGAGCAGCAAGGTAGAAGTCGCCAGGTAGAATGATACGCAGCGGTGTCCAGCGGGCTGGGGTCAGCAGGGGGGCTTGAGCTGAGAGTGGATTTGCAGAAAGGATAGGCAAAGCGTCAATGTCGGGAAACAGAGGGAAGCCAAGGCGAGGATCGCCGCAAGGACAGAAGGCAAATCACAGCATCGGGAAGCAATGGGAAAGATTGCCGCAAAGAATGAAGGCAAAGGACAGCAGCGGAAACTGTAGACAAGAATCGCTGATGGAAACAGGAGGCAGGGAAAGTCAGAGATACAGCAAACGAGCGTTCTGCTAAGAAGTAGCAAGGCGCATCTTACCTTCTCGAAAGCAGTTTCACAGTGTCCCGTGACATCCCCTGACATCTGGAAAGGATTGCACTTTAGAGGGATCCATCATGGTCCCTTTCCTAGATAGGATATACCCTAGGTATATCATCCAGATGTCCAATAACCAAATGGAGAAGCAGGTCAGAATAGACGTGGTCCATGAAGTGCTGGAAGACAGCTGGGGCATTAGAGAGAACGACTCCGAATCCAAAGAACTCTTCGCCATTTTCAACGAACTCACCACACCGGCCACCAAATCACAAGACATTGTTAAAGACCAAATCTGGTGCAATTCCATACAATCTGCCTTGTTAAATAAAATTGAACTCCTACAAACAAAAATTAAGGAGCACCACAAAAACCTATCACTGCACCTCAAATCTCACACCACCACGAGCCACATGCCCACCCCTAGCTCGGGAACCACATCCACCAAAGCCCCCACTACCCCGTTCAAATTCAGGGAAGTCACAGAACACGAAGTTATTGAGATAATGAACAAGATCAAACCATCCAATTGTAAAGGAGACCCCTGCCCCGCCAGCCTGATCAAAGACTGCACTGAAACACTCGCCCCTTTCCTTAAATCATTCATCAATGCCTCTTTCAAAGCCAACACTGTCCCTGACAGTCTAAAAGAAGCCTGGGTGCGCCCGCTTCTAAAAAAAACCACCCTCGACCCTGAAGTAGCTACCAACTACAGGCCCATCACCACTGTGCCTTTCCTGCTCAAGATTCTGGATAAAATGGCCTACACACAAATCCAGGATTATCTCGAAACCAACCATATCCTAGGAAAAAGACAGTCAGGCTTCCGACCAGGTCACGGAACAGAGTCAGCCCTACTTGATCTGAAAATACAGCTTGCAGACACTATGGATAAAGGCAAACCGGCACTCCTTCTCCTACTGGATCTATCTGCCGCCTTTGACCTTGTCAACCACGATATCCTAGGCATGCACCTAAAAAATGAAGCACACTTCTCCCCGGAAGCCATTGCATGGGTTGCCTCATTCCTAAATGGCAGACTCATGAAAGTCTTCTCAGACACTGCCTCGGCAACCCCTACCACCATCCACTGCGGCGTCCCACAAGGCTCCTGCACCGCCCCCACTCTCTACAATATATTCACCCTTCCTCTCTTCAAGGACCTCGACTGTCGTAACATAGCGTACACCAACTACGCAGACGATACGCAGGTACTACTCCCTCTAACTGGGACCTACGAAGAAGATGCTACTGCATTAACCAAAATCTACACAGCCATCCAAACCTGGATGGCGGCCAACGGCCTCTGCCTAAACGGGGACAAAACCGAAATCCTCATAGTAGGGACCAATGAAATTCTCAACAAACTCCCCCCCCAATACAAATCCTTCAACATTGACAACTCCACCATCTCAGTCTCCAAGTCTGTTAAAACCTTAGGCGTTCACCTAGATGCCTCACTATCTATGTCTCGCCAAGTCAACGCCATTGCCTCTTCCTCAGCACTTACCACCAAGATGATAAATGCTGTCAAGCCGTTTCTCTCCGCCAAAAACTGCCTGTCCATCGCCAGAGCCACTATAGGTACAAAACTAGACTACTGCAATGCACTGTTCCTAGGCACCTCCGCCCACAACCTAAAAAAACTCCAAATCACGCAAAACAATGCGCTCCGGGCAGCACTGTCCATTCCAAAAAGAGAACACATCTCGCAAGCAAGGAGAGATGCCCACTGGCTACCTGTGAAGGAACGCATACTGTTCAAAGCCATGACCATCACACACAGATGCCTATCCCTGGATGCCCCACCCTATCTCGCAGAAAGAATCACACCGAAAGCCTCCATCAGACCCACCAGAGCTCACCGCACCAACATGATTGATGTCCCCACGTTTCAAAGATCCAGGGCGGGAGGAACCAGCTTCCAACACCTCGCACCAAAAAACTGGAACTCCCTACCTACCTCACTAAGGAACGAAAAATCATACCATACCTTCCGTAAAAACCTCAAAACCCTCCTATTCCGCTAAAGTCTGCCACATTCACTCTCATGCTTGCATTGTATCCACAGCATAGCATAACCTTTAAGCTCAATGTTTATTACCAATGTGAAATGTACTATGTAACTCGGTTACATCTGTAAACACATTCCTATGCTTGTGTTCATGACTAAGTCTGCTGTAACAGCGCCACGATGCCCCAGGGCAGTTCTGTGCGCTTTATAAATGCAAATAAATAAATAAACGACGGGCATTACCCGATACTCATAAGGCCCGAATGCAGAACGGAAGGCTGTCTTCCATTCCTCCACTTCATGGATGCGACTCAGATGATATACTCCTAAGATCCACAATACAGCTACCTGAACTGCTTCGAAAATGCCAGAAATGAGCGGCATAGGTTATTTATCTGGGACAGTGATTTTATAGTTCTGTGGGTTGATTTGGGCAGCATCTTGTAGGAAGCACTCTACAATGATTACAGAGGTGCTTCCATCTGCCCATAAAGACCTGGAGGGACACCGGATTCTGAGAGTAGGCCCCTGCTGTACACCATGTGCATACATGCGAAAGCCGACCAGACAAAAAACAGGTTTCTCTATTGTGCATGTTTCGAAAGGAATGCACAATGGCATATGAATAACTGATTTTTAAAACTCAGTTGACCATAGGAAAATGTATATTGCCTACACTTGCCAATCTTCAACTGATACCAATGAGGATCCATGTGTGGGCGCATTCTCATAGTGAGCTTGAGCTAGAGTGCTAGAGAGCAGCTTCTCTTCTCTGAGTTTGCACAAAACAATTCAGGGCCTGCTGGAGAGGGGCCAGGCCTCATTTCAGCCTTCAACGACACACGCTGGGCAATTTCCAGCTCCCATTGGATGAGCGGGTGAGCCTAGCCGCATGGGACAGCAGACATGTTGCAATGCTGTACTCACTGCACATCACCTTCTATTGCTGTGGAACCTGGAATCCACACCTATTGCATAGCAGTGAGATAATGTATTCTATGTGATTGTGACAGATTTGACTAAACAATTATGGCAGACACGACTTCAAAAAAAAGTCACAAACATTGTTACTCAATTTGAAGCGACTTGAAAACAAAATAGCTTCAAAAATAACGGTAGCTTCAATATAGGATATTTTCTTAATTATGTGGCGGTAAAGGTGACATCCCATTCTGAATAACTGCAAGTTAGCTGCCTTATGAGAGAAACGCTCTCATTGGGGTAGGGTGGAAGAGTCTTCATTCCAACACGGCCTCTCTATTTCCTGCAACCAATTAACACCAGCATTCAGTGTGCCGCTCTTCATATCCATCTCTCCCTCTATCTACGAACTCATTCCTTTACCATAGGTGTCAAGTTGTGATACCTATGAGTCAAAGATGAAATGGTCCTATTTTATTAACAAGTACTGTATAATTGCTGGAGAAAAAGCATTGATTTATATCTAACTTTCATAACAAAACGACAATGAAAATGACACTTTTGTCAGATATTTATTTACAGTCCAGTTGTGTATTGCTGTACAGTTGTGCTTCCTTGCTCTGTTTATAGCAGCGCCATGTTTGTTTTTGAAGCTGCTCTGCAGGCCTCTGGGATCTCTTAGCCGCACTGCCCTGACTTTGTAAACTACGCTTGATCAGATGATAGATACCGAGCTTCGTCACACGTGCTCGCTTGAATTCCGTGATTATTCGTACACACGCTCCAGGCAAGCTCCTGAACACGAGGACCCAAAGGAATCCCTGTGATGTGGCATCTGCAGTTTCTCAACATTTCGGCTGCAGGAAGAGTTGTATAGCGGCCTATTCTCTCCTCGTGCAAACACTGCGGTAATGACAATGCCAACCGCAAAATGCTCACACACGAGATGTTTATTTTCATGCCGTCCAGCTGCCTTTATTAAAAAAAAAGAATGTCAAAATGTAAGACTATATAGCAGAGCCGCCTATTGTTTGGAAATCCGCATTGACATAAATGAATTCCAGGCTCAAGAGGCATGGAGAAATGTCTGAATGTAAAGAAAATGAGAAATGATTCTCCTATAATGTAATTTAGGGGTTCTGGCGATGGGTAAATGAACAAAAAATGCCACCAGACATTAAGTGTATCATGAAGCACATGTTACGCATGGTTTATAGTTAATATTTCGAATAAATTATTTTGAATGCAAAAATGTCGAAAACATTGTCTACATTTTTTTTTCCGAATGTTTCCTTATTTTTTACATTTTTTTTTAATGGGGGGTTCCCCTCGAAACCCCTGGTTTTTTTTACACTTTATTTTTCTTACCAAAACCCCCCAAAAAACGTATTAAATAAAAAAAATAACATTCGATTTTTTTTTTCGACGTAATGTTTTCAACATTTTTGCATTCGAAAAAAATGCCAACGACATACTGAATGGACACCATTACACATTATGGTGATAATGCTGTCCTCGGCGGGCCGTATTGGATGGCTATGGACTGCTAGCCAAAGGTAATGACGTATTTATTGAAAGCCGTATATCGTGGGGGTGCCATCAATTTCAAGAATCATGGAAAATGAATCATGGGTATAATATAATTCCCACGAGTTACAGTTTTTATTTGAACAAAACACCACTGATATTTATAGGTACACATGTATGTAGCAGCTATTTAATGCTTAAATATGCATTCATATTTAGCCCACATGAGAAAGCGTGGGGTTACTCAATACATTATTATTACTGTTTGAACACCCTTTTGTTTGTTCTGTTTATGTCATGTTATGTTGGATCAGGATCCCTTTTCTGGGTGACTTTTCCACAGCATAAAATTCAGTGGTAATGATTCCCAATGTGGAGCATCAAACACTTTTCTCCCTTTCCTCCTCCTTCTCGGATAATCTCCCTTCGGTCTTCATTGCATGGGAACCAGGCCCTGGTGATGTTTATTTTTTTTTTGTAAATCACCCGGGTCTTGAAAACCTTTAACGCAAAAAGGTGACCCAAAGCAAAGTAACCCCATCCCGGGCTCTTCTCCTATTAGTCACTTGTGTTACGTGACTGTTAAAGGTTGTCTGTCAAAGAGCCAGGGGTGAAGAGAAATGCAAAAGGGCAACTGAGGTGAGATAAGGACACACACAGGAAAGGAGACAACACAACCATACTCCTACACCTTCTCAACAGGCCTCCTGGCCCTTGTCCACCTTCGAGGAGGACATCTCTCTTTTACTTACAACTAATACCACACCAGGTTCACAAATTATTATCATGGGCGATTTTAATTTGGGACTCAATGACCCGAATGACACTAATGCCACCTCTATTAATGACACTATCACTCACTCGGGCCTAACACAACATATCAACAAGCCCACACATACAAAAGGGAGATCCTTGGATTGGTTAGCTGACGCCAATTGTAACCTATCCCTGACTGACATTACTCCTTGTGCATGGACAGACCATCATCTCATCATCTTCTCGCTACCTAAAAATGCACCCAAAACGGCACTGCCTACCAGGACACCACAAATAACATCTAGGAATAATCGCAATATACCCACAAAAAACATCAGACCTCTCCTAATGCCCATTACCAAGGATAACTTCCCCGCACAGCATACCAACCCAACTGCCCTTGTAGATCTTTACAACAACACTATGGAAGCCCTCAACCAGATAGCTCCTCTCAAACTAAGAAAGGCCAAACCAACTGCCCATACGAATAAATGGTTCTCAGCAGAACTAAAGGCCCTCCGCAACATTAAAAGAGCTGCAGAAACTAACTGGAGAAAAGCCCCTTCACTCTCATCTAAAGAAAAAATGTCTCATCGGCAACCTCCACCTATAAAACTGCTATCCTAAACGCTAAAAAAGAGATTTACAACCTGAGAATACACAATGCCAAATCTGGCAGGAAAGAGTTATTCTCCATTCTAAGAAAGCTCAAATCACCAATGCCATCCACAGAGGACTGCAACAAAGACAAAGTCTGGTGCAATAATATCCAACTAGCGCTATCAAATAAAATAGCCCTCCTACAAGCTAAAATAGAGTCTAAAAAAGCTAGCCTTGCCTCTAAGACTACCTCAGCAGCAAAAACAGCCTTAACCACTCCCGACTGCCCTCTTTTCCATTCCTCTCCAGTCACTGAGGACGAAGTAGTAAAGATAACTGCCAGCCTTAAACTTTCCAACTTCAAAGGTGACCTGTGCCCTGCCTCAGTCATCAAGGATGGAGCCAAAGATCTAGCCCCTATCATTACTTCACTGATCAATTTCTCGTTCGAGAATTCAGCTGTTCCAAACAACCTCAAAGAAGCTTAGGTCCTTCCCCTCCTTAAAAAACCCAATCTAGACCCTAACATTCCCACAAACTATAGACCCATCACGACTGTCCCTTTTCTCCTCAAAATACTAGACAGAGTGGCATACCTCCAAATACAGCAACATTTGGAAGACAATAACCTCCTAGGCTTGTGACAATCCGGCTTTAGACCCAGGCACGGGACCGAAACTGCCCTCCTGGATCTAAAAATCTAAATGGACGAAGCCAAAGACAAGTGCAATCTGGCCATATTGCTCCTGTTGCATCTATCCGCGGCCTTCGACCTAGTTGACCACCAAATCCTCACGCAACCCCTCTCTTCGGCTGCCGCATTCTCACAGAATGCCACCAATTGGATTCAGTCCTTCTTGTCTGATAGGTCGACCAGGGTCTTCGCTCCCTTGGCTGCTGCTGACCCTGTCCCAATCCAATGTGGCGTACCGCAAGGTTCCTGTATTTCACCCCGGCTTCACAACATCTTCACTAAGCTCCTTTTTGACTGTCTTGAAGATCTGGGTGCCGCCTACACTAATTACGCAGATGACACTAAGGTCCTCACCACACTCACTGGGTGCTATGAGAGAATTGTTGCAAAACTCAACGAAATCTATCTCGAAATTCAAGCACGGATGGCCAACCACAGCCTCTGCTTAAACGATGACAAGACGGAATTGCTCATCGTAGGCTCTCAGGCCCCCCTTAACAAACTGCACACTAGGTACCAATCATTCACCATTGATGGCAACATCATAAAAGTCTCTAAAGAGGTCAAAACAGTAGGTGTGTACCTTTACTCCACCCTATCGCTCAAAAAACAAATAAAGGCCACCATCTCATCTACTACCTATATCAACAAACTCATTAATGCCTGTAGGCCATTCTTATCTACCACGAGCTGCCTCAACTTATCCAGGGCTCTGATATTATCCAGACTAGACTATTGTAATACACTCTTCCCTGGCACTACTACAAAAAATCTGAATAGACTCCAGATTCTACAAAACAATGCCCTGAGATGCGCACTCAACGTTCCGTGCAAGGCCCATATCTCCTCCACCAGCAAGGAAGTCCACTGGCTCCCCATCCGGGACAGAATTAAATTAAGATCGCTTGTCATCACACACAAATGCCTTTCAATGACCGCCCCACGCTACTTGTCTGACAAATTCTCCAGACATAGTACATCCAGACCCACCAGAACACTGTATTTGCACCAACTGAACATCCCCAAATGCAATCTAAAAACAGCAGGAGGGTCTAGTTTCCCTGTACTCGCAGCGAAATGCTGTCACACACTCCCCTTGACAATGAAATCTGAAGATTCCTTCTGGCCCTTCAGAGCCATGGTCAAATCCTGCCTCACTGTTCAATGAAATGATACCTGCATGCTCACCTAAAATGCATCATTCTACTTCTATCCTGCACTTTGTTACTTAGCCTATACCTGAATAGGACCACTCTGTAACCCGGTCCTTACGTTACCCATTGTACCTGCCTTCATGCCACCCACTGTATTCACCTATGTGCTACTAACTGTATGTACCTTATGCACCCATCATGTGCAACTTTTATGTAACTATGCTGTTCCCAAGATTAATGCGCCCAGCTACCTTAGGGTTTGGCCGCGCTTTATAAATAAAATAAACTAAACAACGATATGTTGTTATATTGGTGCCTCGTATAGCACCCACTAGAGGAAGTGTAACAAAAGAAGTGGTGGAACTGTGACTCCAAGAGGAATGGGGCATGGACAAGAGCATGGAGCGGGGCATGTGGCCATTTATATTTTTCTTTTATATTCAGCCCTCATATGGGACGTTGTATTGTTGTGCAAAATGTCTTCACTCTTTCTTTGCATGCTCCCTTGCTCACTATCGTTAGTCCAAGAATCAAAGGTTCTTTTTCAGGCAGCACAGATACATAACCCTCTCCTTGCACTTTGCCTGATTAGTACCCGGCGAGGGGGCTGTGCAGGCTTCCCAGCCAATGGGGAGGCTCATAATGTCAGCATTACCACATGGTAATCCCACTACCTTGAGCCACCTCATGGCTGGCGGCCACCATCTCCACTCCCTGGGGAATCAGGTAAGTCTTCTCCCACCCCCACCCCTCTCACCCACATACAGAATTCCCTTCCCGCCTTCCCACCCCACTTGCCTTCTTTTTTGTCCATTTCGAGAGCGGATGTGCTGAGCATACTCCAGTCCCCAGCGTGTCAGCTCCCGATCTGCAACAGGCCGTCATGGAAAGGAACAAGGCACTACGCATAGTCCCTTCCCCTTTTCCCTGCCGCCCATTTTGTTTGTTAACTTTTTCCCCATGTTTTCTCAATGCCCGCCATGGAAAGGGAAAACAGACTTTGTTTTCCCTTCCCCGGCAGGCATTTTTGTTTTACACTTTTTCTTTCTGTTCCGAAATGTGAGAGTGTTTCGGAACACAAAAAAATTCCTTTAGTGCCCCGGTCTAACAGGCCGGTGTAAAGGGGGACCCTGTGCATCCCCTCAAACCCTCTGACATCTCTGGACTCTGGCACTGGAGACAAGAACACAGGAAGTTCACTGTCATCTTTAATACAGGTTCAAAAGACACTGAAGGAAAAATTGTTAACCACGATGCACACCTTATTCACATTTGTATTCAGGTATATCTGATTTGGACTCAAGGCAATTAATTTGAGGTGAATGTAATTAGAGATGCAGGGGAGAAGTACTCAGCCTTGGTATCTAGGCTGGACAAATATAAATAGGACAAATGGTTTCCTATTTAAGGAAAACCACGTCCCCTTCAGTGGAAGTGGGTGGAGAGTTTCCAGCTACAGCAACTCAGCATTACCTGTAGATTTTACCGGTCTTGTAAGTAGATCTATTATGCCTCCTTTTTGCTACCCATGAGCATTGGCCTCTCTAATACTTAGAGTTAAAGACCAAACTAACATTCTTTTCTTTTTCTTCCTGTCAATTTTTCTCAATTATTAGAACTTGGGGAGAACCCTCTTGATCCAAGCCCACAGCTCCAGCATATACCTTTCTGTATAGCCACAATACACACTTAAGTAAGTGTATTACCTTCAAATTACTTTCTGTCATCTAACTGCACTACCCCAGTATCTCATTCCTATCATTATTTTAGGTTGTATTAGGATTGCCTATCATTCAGTTGTACAGACTTACAGCGGGGCTGCCCAAAAGTTAGAAGGACACCCATGGATAATATATCTTTTACTTTTCTGCTTTAAAACCAAGTAAGTGAACAAGCAGCTTATTCTGCTATTACATAAGTATCTTTCTGTATAATAGGAACTTTTTAGCTTGACATTTTGTTGATCAATGTACTTTATCCTTAAATAACTGCTGAGGAAATTGGGATTTGCTTGTCATTTTTCCTTATAAGGTAACTAGCATAACGACATAGCTAATATGCCTTTACTTTGTTAAACAATGATTTTGAATCTAAAGGATGAAGTCATGACCTACACAGAAAAAGCATTTTGTGCTTCCTCCTCTAGTTTTTTTGAAGTTATTTTTGTTTTAAATGCACATATGAAAACTAATATGTATTGGATTGTATCATTAATATTGGATTATTAATTTTTTTCTCTCTAGAGAATAATTTTGTGTAAGAAAAAAGAATATTTTGCCCCTGATGAAGAGTGAAAGCAATATTCGAAATGCGTTGGGCCAGATTAAAGTTGAATGTTTTATCTTTAAATTTGAATAAATATCTGTTTTAGAAATACAAATGAATTGTCAAATAATAATTGGGTTATTTCAGAGAAATGTTCCTGCCATTGCAAGGAAAATAAAACTACTAAACCATAAAACCAGGAACCACCTAGAAAATTAAGAGGATATTACTGTATTCCTTTCTTAGCAATACAAATATATACCTCTGACATCCTAAAAATTACATACAGGCATAGGCCCTTGTCAAAAGACACTGAAAGCAGCACACAGCACTCTGACAGTCATCTTGTTTATATAGGCTTATTTCAATGATGCAATGTTTTCATGCAAATTCAGCATACATTTCTAATTGGTTCTCTTAACTAGAATATAAGCACTACTTGTCTTTGATTGGTTGGCTTATATGTCACTGACAAAGCCCACATTAGCTCATCTTGGCAAGCATAGGTCTACTGACACAAAGACTGATAAGCTGACTTCAGACCCAGCCGGACACAATTACACATCCTTTTAACGCCTGCCAAGAACCAGCCCTTATCTACTTCTCAAGGCCCTGACAAATTTACTTGGCAGTTTATACTGTGAAAAATTTCATGAGCTCATTTTATTTGTTGCTAAGTAAGCAGCTGTCTAATTAGTAGCTTTCCCATACACTTATCTGATTTGCTATCAATCGTGTCTGCTTTTCTTGCCAGTACATTTTAAATATACCATACCAGATGGGCTTATCTCACATTGAAATGCTGCCAAAGAATATTCAATATCAGAATGATTCAGTCCTTTTGACACCTGTACCCAAGACGCCATTTTGTCTCTGGCATCCATTTTTGAAAATATCTCAGCCTGATCAGCCTAGATGTTCGGCTACCAAACAGCAAACCAATTTACTTTTGAGCATAACTCATTTTCTATCCAGCTTCTGGACTATATTTTTACATATTCATGATGCGCCTGTAATACCCAAGGCACCCTTCACTGCTTGAGTCATTCTGACCCTAAAAATATATGTTGCCCCATAGGTACTCTTTTCTTTCACAAAACACTATAATTCTGATTTTTGCAATTCTGGGACCATTGAGCATGCTATCTGTATTTAGTTTACGGGGGGAGGGGTCTTGTACCTCTTATACGCTGGGGTACAAATGGCAATAAGCTTCTTGACTGTGGGCCATTACCGCATACCGGGCTTATTGCTTAATTAAGTTAGTTCCTAACTCCTATTCTTTATTTTAAAAAGAACAAATTTGGAATGGTTCCATTTAAAAATAGAAGTATATGAAATAAAGAAGTATACTTCTCCCAACCACTCCTGCTCATTTGACCACTGATATCGCTGTGCACTGCTACCAAAACTGTTTCAAAGAGATGAGGGTGAAAAGGTCAGTAGGTGATATGGTGACAGCGCAGAAGTAACAGTTGGAGAGAGGCCACTTTTCATGTTTGTTGTTTTCATTGTGCAGATAGAAGCAGGGAGTGAGAGAGAAGTGCATTGAAATGAACAGCAACATTTTCATTATCTCAGTGTCAAACGTATTTTATGTAGTGCACCGCTGTCTTTGATATGGCTTTGCATCGCTATAAGTGAAACAAAAGATGTGATGGTGGAAGGTTTTGAATTAATCGGAACCTCTGACATTGCTCTTGGCGACCATCTAGAATAGTGTTCTTCACAAGCCAAGCCATCACAGAAAGGGTAAAGACCATTCGCAAATCAAGCTTTGTCCCACCTGAAAAGAGGCAGCCCAACCCAAAGTTCTTGACCACATTCCTTTTTCAAATGTTGGAATCAGTAAATCATGTCTTTCTTACCTCTCCAGCCAAAGGAATGTGGTCAAACCTGTCCTGACCTGATGTGATAATCATGGGTCCAGCATAAGGGAATGTTATCCCTCCTCTCACACTGAGTGTTTTGAGAAGTACCTTTGGCTGCCTCTGCTCGAGGCACATGGACATGACACTTGGTAAAAGCCTTGGACTATTGTGGACATGAATACTCACCTTGGGATGATCACAGATAATGTACAAGCAAAGCTGTACCTCCACGGGAGCAGACGCATGATGCAGACTATTGTCAGGACACTTGTGAACACAGCTGCCCCTGACCAAGTCAACAAGATGACCTTATACAATACAAGGCAATACCAAGCAAATACTGTTGTAGTTACAATTGTCACTACCTGGACCTGCATGAAGCACAAGCACATCAAATCCACAGCAAGACCACGGAAACACTGTTGTGGTCACAACTGTCACTACCTGACCTGCTTGAAACATAAGCATGATGACCAGATAAAATCCACAGCAACACCAAGCAAACACTGGTGTGGTTACAACCATCGCTACATGGAACTGCATGAAGCACGAGCACGAAGACCTGATAAAATCCACAGCAACACAAGCAAGCACCTTTGTGGTTGTTGGGGACATTTTGTACACACAGCTGTCTTTTGACTCGGAACATAGGTTATGACAACCTGGAACTGGCAGTTGACTATTAAAGCACTATATAAGGGCTTGCTGTGAGAAAAGAAGACAGGAGCCCTGTCTACCTGCCTTACAGAACATGCTTTTATTAAACCTTATTCTCCTCTACTATTGGTGTCCTGGTCATTTATTGTGCTGGTGTGAGTGGTGAACCCTGGCCCCCAGGTCGAGTACTGAACCTAAGATGGGAAGGACTAGCTCTCCTGACGGAGCACAAGCAACCACAGACATGTTTCGGCCTCATTGGGCATTATCAGTGAGGTGTAGCTTGTGATCTTGTGCAGAAGGGAAATTACCTTCCAGTTTGTGATGGACTACCCTCTTTGGGGTGGGACCAAGCCTGAATTGAAAATGGTCTTTCTCCGTTCTCTGATGCCTTGGAAGGATGAAGCAGGATGGTCTGGACGGTTGCCGAGAGCAACTGTAAGATGTTTAAGATTCATTCTAACCTTCCAACCATCACCTCTTTGTTTTGCTCTGTCACCCCGAGTGGGACAGGGTGTCAATGTCCTCCCTCGAATCACCACTGTCCTCACCTGATTGTTCGGAGTCTGTCTCCTTGATTCCTTGTCGGTGAGCCAGATAGTCCTTCTTCGATTTTGATGTCAGGATCCTGTCATGAGAAGTAGCCGTGGTGGATCCCAAACTGGACCACTCCACGACTTCAGTCCCAGAAGCAGGAATTGTATGGGGGAAAAGCCAAAGGCGGATAAAACCCCCATGAATATCCCTCGTTGCTGGCCAACAGGTACAGATGAATTCGAAGTCCAAGGCTATGCCGAATGTAGAACCCCGTTGAAGTGGAGCCGGAGGCTGGTAGCAGTGAGAGGAAGAGAGCACAACAATGTGCGGAGCAGTGTCAGACACGAAGGTTCCACTGTAGAGCAGAAAAGAAATACCGAGCTGGGTCAAGCCAAGGCGAAGGCAGAAAAAGAAACAGAAAAGAGTAAACAAGCTGAGCAGGTACGAGGCAAGAGGAGGAAAGAGCGGAATACTCGCAAGGGGAGCGTGCCGAACTGAAGGGAAAAGAAGGGACGAGAGAACAGGTAGGAAAACAATAGAGAAAGGCAGGCTTCCGTGTGAATCGAAAGTGGAGAAAAATAGAGTGTGACCGTAGGAGCAGAACTAGTCGGTTGCAACGCATAGACCGTAAAGGAAACTGGGAAGAAATACTTCCAGCTGAGGCGGGCAGGAAAACCACTAGAACGTTACAGCAGCTACGTGAGAGGCGTGATGGCACCAATAAATGGCGGCGAAGCCGTAACCGTGGTAACCACCGCCATCCGAATGGGTCCATGACAGTATGCCCCTTCTTAGTACCACCCCCACCAGGTCTCCAGGGATGTAAACGGTGGAAACGGGACACCAGTCTGGGATATTTAAGGAAGTGCACTGGTTCCCATGAATCTTCCAACCTGGGATATCCTTTCCAAGATACTAGGTATTGAAGTTGCCCTCTGAAAACCCTGGAGTCACAGATCTTGGAAACTTCATACTTGTCTTGGGTTTCACCTTGTGGCAAGATTTGTGACCGACCAGGTCTACGTCGCGTCTCAGGATGAAATTCTTTGAGAAGGAAGGAATGAAAAACTGGATGTATGTGCCTGAGATCATGTGGTAGCTTGATCTTATAGGCAACAGGGTTAATTCTTTCCAGAACAGGAAATGGACCCAAGTATCTGGGGGACAACTTAGAGGGTCGGATCCATCGAGGTAGGAATTCGGTGGAAAGCCATACCTTTGTCCCTTTTTCCCATTCCGGGTTTTCCCGCCGATGAGGATCAGCCTGTCTTTTATATATGCTCAGGCTCCTTTCCAAACTGCTCTTGGCTGTCTTATGGGCTTCAGCAATCTCAGATATGATAGACTCCACTGTAGGGGAATTGCTTGGTAATGAAGAGATGGGAAAAATTGCCCTGGGGTGTACGCCATAGTTGCAAAAGAAAGGGGTCATACCTGTAGCTGAGTGCTTAGAGTTGTTGTAGGCAAACTCGGCAGTGGGAAGGAGCTGAACCCAGTTATCTTGCAGGTGGTTGGTGTAACATCTGAGATTTTGTTCGAGGATGGCATTAAGTCTCTCTGTCTGCCCATTTGTCTGTGGATGGAAACCAGAGGACAGAGCTCGATTAATGCCCAACCGTCTGCATAGCGCTTTCCAAAACCTAGAGACGTACTGACTCCCTCTGTCCGAAGTAATCTTATCCGGGAGCCCATGCAGGCGAAAGATGTCTCTGGCAAAAACTTCGGCCATTCTGGTAGCAGTGGGTAATCCCTCCAAAGGAGGAGAATGGCCCAACTTTGTAAGGGTCACCATTATACAGGTACAAGATTCGGAGAGGGAAAGATCCACAATAAAATCTGTGGATAGATGCCCCCAGGGTCGTTGAGGAATGTCGGCTTGAGTGAGTAGGCCAAATGGGTTGCCTGTGTGATTCTTAGACATTGCACATATCGGACACATCGATATGCAGGATCAAACTTCCTCCTTGAGGTATTGCCAATAAAAAGAACATCCAATGAGTTCAGTAGTGTTCGCTTGGCACCTATGGCCTGCGGTCAAGCTGTCGTGGCACCAATTTATGATCTGCTTGCGAAGATGACCCGATGGAATATATAAGCGATTCTTGTAGAACCAGAGACCATCTTAGAGTTGATATTCTTGTGAAGGCATTTGGTTAAGGTTCAAAGGCTCCAATTCCATGGCCTCCTTGTCCTCTTGTAAAACGGTGTTGATTTGAGCTACAATCTGATGTCGTTGAAACATGGGTTCTGGAGGAAGCGGATCAGATTCCGCAGTAAGCTCTTTGCGCGATAAAGCGTCCGCCAAAACATTCTGAGAACCCGGAAGGTAGGTAATTTCAAAGTTGTATTGTGAAAAAAATATGCCCATCGGGCCTGGCGGGAGTTCGAACATTCCAAAGATTGCAGGACCTTGAGGTTTTTGTGGTCGGTTCGAATGACGAACGGAAGGTTGGTGCCGAGTAAGAGATGACGCCATTCTTCACAGGCCGTTTCATGGCCATCAGTTCTTTTTCCAAAACCGAATAGTTCCTTTGGCTGGACATGAGAGCATGAAAGAGATAGGCCACAGGATGTTCGACTCCTTCCTTTTCTTGGAGTAGGGCTGCACCTATGGCTGCTGAAGAGGCATCCGTATCAATAATGAATTGTTTCGACTGATCCGGTTGTAACAGAATGGGAGCAAAGCAGAAAAGCATCTGGAGATGTTTAAAGCTGTCTTCAGCTGATGATGTCCACACAAAAGGTCTGGATGATTTCTTGAGGAGAGAGGTTATGGGTAGTACCGTTTCGGAAAACCTGGGAATAAATCTCCTATAGAAATTAGAGAGACCCAGAAACCTCTGAACCTGCTTGATAGAAGAAGGAGAGGGCCAATCTAAGATGGCTGATACCTTGTTGGGGTCCATAGAAATACCTTGTTCTGATAATATGAATCCCAAATACGGAATGGTAGACACTACGAAATAGCATTTTTCGGGTTTGGCTAGAAGACGGTTTTCCTGGAGACTGTTCAGTACCCTCCGGACCTGATCTTCATGTTCTTCCTTGTTGATGGAGTATACCAATAAATCATCCAGGTAAATGATTACCGAAACATACAATAGGTCGGAGAACATGCGGTCCATAAATCTTTGAAAGATTGCTGGGGCGTTAACCAATCTGAATGGCATCACTCTATACTCGTACAACCCGAAAGGAGTACGAAAAGCAGTCTTCCATTCGTCCCCTTCAGCTATGCGTAACAAATGGTAAGCATTACGTAGATCCAACTTGGTGAATACCTGTGCCCCTTGTACTGCCTCTATGATATCCGCTATGAGGGGCATAGGGTAGCGATCTCTGATTGTTACCTTGTTGAGACCCTGGTAATCTATAGATGGCCGCAGATCTTTAGAGTCTCTTTTAGCTACAAAAAACAATGGAGCTCCGGCAGGAGATTTTGAGGGTTGAATGAGGCTGTTGTGTAGATTAGCGTCCAGATAGGTGCGTAAAGCACTCCTTTCTGTCTGGGATAATGAGAACATCCGGCCAAACGGAACCAAAGCGTTGGGCTCCAGGTCTATTGAGCAGTCCTCCGGCCGATGGGGTGGTAATGCAGCAGGTCTAACCTCTGTGAACACCTATTGGAAATCATCACAGTAATGTGGCAATGCGTGTATGCTTGAGGTTTCTTGGCACAATGCCAGAGCGGGTTGTAGCTTGGTGAAAGACTGGTGTGGAAGACATTGTTTCTTACAGTACTCTGATTCGAAGCTTAGTTGGTTAGAGACCCAGTCAATGTGTGGATTGTGTCTCCTAAGCCACGTTATTCCTTGAATGACCGGAAAATGGGCCGCCCTGATGATGTCAAATCTTATTCTTTCGGTATGCTGAAAGATCTTAATTTCCAGGGTCTCAGTAGTCTACGTGATGAGTCCTGAGGAAAGTGGGGTACCGTCCACTCCTTCCACCTTCTGATCTTCCAAGCGGGGTAGCCTCTAAAGACCCACCTCGTCAGCCCATGGAGTGTCTACGAAGTTTCCTGCAGCTCCGCAGTCCAGGAGAGCTAAAGTATCCACCAGTTTGTCTCCGACCTGGATATTGACACTGACCACCATCAACCTGGAATCTTCTTGGTTTACTTTAGTAGATACAGACAAAGACATATAGGGACTGGATGCCTCTGAAAACCCCCGGACACTCGTCCCTTTGAGCTCCGGGGTTGTTTGTTTCCCGATCGTCGTTGAGGCAGTTCAGGACATTCCTTGAGAAGGTGCTTGTCTGAACCACAGTAAGCACATAACCCTCTTTCTCTTCGCCGTCTTCTTTCTTCAGAGGAGAGTGGGGACCGAGTGTTTCCTATCTGCATGTGTTCATCCCGAGAAGCAGACATAGTTGAGAAAGAACTTGGTGGAGGCTCATTGCTTGCTACACTTCCTCGGTAGCGTCTTCTTTCATGAAGTCGTTCTTGTAGACGATGTTCTATCTGTAGTGATGCTGATAACAAATCCGAAAATGTTTTAGGACGAGGAAACCGGGCTAATTCGTCCTTTATGTCCTCCTTAAGACCTCTATGAAAGATGGCATATTGAGCCTGTTCTGCCCATCTGGCACCTGCAACTAAGGTCTTAAAGGTGGTGATGTACAAAAGAACATCGGAGGACCCTTGTCTGACATCTAGGAGGTCCTCGGTAGCAGTGTACATGAGCTCTGGTCCCTCAAATGTATTTTTAAGAAGGGACTGAAACCCCCCATAGTCCTGCAAAACTGGGTCACCTCCTGTCACTAAAGGAGTAGCCCATACAAGAGCATTGCCGATCATATTAGAGATGAGGAATCCCACCTTTGCCTGATCAGTAGAAAACATTCGGGGTCTGAATGTAAAGTACACCGTAGCTGCCTCCATGAATTCCTTGACCTTCTTCGGAGAACCATCAAATTTGCCTGACGATAGGGCAATTGGAGGTAGCTCAGGAGGTGCCTGTTCTCGGTTAGAGATCAGTTGTTTTAATACCACATTTCCAGCCTTAACTGTCTATAGTTCTTGAGAAAGGCTTTGTACTGCCTTCCACAATTCTTGCATCTGTTCCTGAACCTGTTCTGGGGTGCCTATCGTAGGTTTTTTGTGTTGCAATCTGTCAATGTCCTCCCTTGAATCACCACTCTCCTCACGTGATTGTTCGGAGTCTGTCTCCTTGATTCCTTGTCGGTGAGCCAGATAGTCCTTCTTCGATTTTGATGTCAGGATCCTGTCATGAGAAGTAGCCGTGGTGGATCCCAAACTGGACCACTCCACGACTTCAGTCCCGGAAGCAGGAATTGTATGGGGGAAAAAGCCAAAGGCAGAAAAAAACCCTGTGAATATCCCTCGTTGCTGGCCAACAGGTACAGAAGAATTCGAAGTCCAAGGCTATGCCGAATGTAGAAACCCGTTGAAGTGGAGCCGGAGACTGGTAGCGGTGAGAGGAAGAGAGCACAACAATGTGCGGAGCAGTGTCAGACACGAAGGTTCCACTGTAGAGCGGAAAAGAAATACCGAGCTGGGTCAAGCCAAGGCGAAGGCAGAAAAAGAAACAGAAAAGAGTAAACAAGCTGAGCAGGTACGAGGCAAGAGGAGGAAAGAGCGGAATACTCGCAAGGCGAGCGTGCTGAACCGAAGGGAAAAGAAGGGACGAGAGAACAGATAGGAAAACAATAGAGAAAGGCAGGCTTCCGTGTGAAGCGAAAGTGGAGAAAACTAGCGTGTGACCGTAGGAGCAGAGTTAGACGGTTGCAATCCACAGACCGTAAAAGAAACTGGGAAGAAATACTTCCGGCTGTGGCGGGCAGGAAAACCACTAGAACGTTACAGCAGCTACGTGAGAGGCGTGATGGCACCGATCAATGGCGGCGAAGCCGTAACCGTGGTAACCACCGCCATCCGAACGGGTCCATGCCACAGGGTGCCAGATTTGGGACCCAAGGTTGCTGGGCCTAGAGGCCCCAGCTACACCACACTGATGATGCTCAATGAGGCTGAAACATGTCTGAGGTTGTTTGTGGTCTCTTGAAGAAGGGATGCGACCTAGAAGTTTGGGCTGGACTGCCCCTTTGGAGTGGGACCAAGTCAGATTTGCACTTGGTGGTCTTTCCCTTTTCTATAATGGCTTGGCAGACTGAAGAACGGTGGTCTGGAGGGTTAGCCAGAGAAATTGCCAGAGGTTTAAGATTAATTCTAAACATTCCAGCAAACACTTATTTTCTTTTGATTTGCAGTGCTATAACCATGTGTGAAGGTGTAGTACCGCCAACAGTTTGATGCTGATTGCCTGTACATGGTCACCTCTATGCAATAGTATATTTTCTTGTGGAGTAATGTGCTCATAGCAAGTTCAGTCGCATAATCGAGGATGACTGAGTAAAATGAGTTTTGTTGGTTGGCTGTGGTCCTTATTGCTTGCACAATAGGATAAGAAATTGAGAATGGAGCTGATTGGACAGTGTGACATGGAGGTTGAGTGGCAAATCCGGAAGAGACAACGTTTTTGTCAGTTACATGCTGAAGATGGAGATGTGCTGCAGAGGTGCTTACAATGGGCTGCATCACTAGATCAGTGAGCTATGGTGCATACTGTTTGATAATGGGCTCTAAGGGGACCATTCATTCTACACATATGCATTACTATGCTGTATGGTAGACTTATGCTTGGGGTAATATTGTTGGCAACATTATATTAATGAGATAATTATATGTAATGTAATAACTATTAAGATTTCTTCATGCTGGTTCTGGAATTGAATGCACGTGGAAACATGAATATTACTCAGTGCCTTACCAAGATGAGCATACTTAGCATAAATCTGCCATTGAGTGTTATATTTTAATTTGTGCAAGTTTCCTTTAAAAATGTAAGAAGCCTAGGTGTTATAATAAAATAAAATAGAATAAAGGCATGAGACATAAAGGAAGAGAAGATTATGTGTCGTTAACCAATGTTAATCTAGCATTATCCTACTAATGAGCAGCTAGTGACGTCGTTTTGATCTACACATCTGGCGCAATTTGTATTAGCCATAGAATAACTTTTTGTCACAAAATATATTGCACTTCGTGCTGCATTTCTCCTGCTTCTAAGCATCTGTTAGCATTATCCAATGAAACAGTATTCAAATGATCTACCTCTTAAGGATGAAGGGATGAGTTCAGACTTTTAAGTGCAGGCCCCAAGCACTTAAAGGGTGAGCTGTCCACCTGGCTTAAAGACAGAATTATATGATCTTGGCTTGGATCTCAAAGTATGAGTTTGGGGAATTTTGAGTATAGCAATCTGGTACACACAAAATCATGTAACAGGACACACATTTTCCAGGGAAACATGATACACAATGGAGGAGTGTTTATAGTATTGAGAGTGAAAGACTCAGTGAACATTATTTCAGTGATATCTGTACCACTGGCAACTGTGTGTGTATAAAATGTATTTATTTATATATTTGCACCTAACCCAGGGGTATTTGGGCGCATTCTTCCTATCATCAGTTACAGTACAGTAAAGTGAATTTCCAGTACATTATTGGGTATATTTTGATTGAGGGCAATGATACATTACGATACAAGTGGTGTAAAGCGTTACAAACGTCACATTACGGAGATCATAGAATAGCAAGGTACATTTGGGTAATACATGGCAGTACAGATGGTGAAGTGGGCGGGGACCTTTGGAGGATGTATTGCCCTTAATAGTAATAGTTTTACTGTCACCGGCTAGCTGATAATGCTAAATGTATACTACTGCAGAGGTCTCATACCACATTGTATGTAGTAAACTATGTTGCTCGAACTAGATAATTAGACTCTATTTAAGAAATGTGAAGGTCTGTGCCAGGCAGTAATGGCCACCACCGAACATTTTATGTTTATTTAAATGAAGAACCAGGGTGTCAATTTCGATCAGAAATAACACATTTACAAATGGCAAATTCATTCCCTGGAGAACAAGTGGTGAGCCAATTTTTAAAGGTTTGAACAAAGTGAGGGAAGCAAAGGCCTTTAGAGAGGTGGGCAGGGTGTTACTACCCGGAACAACCAATACCTCGAAGCCAGACATTATGACCCCAACAAAAACATCAAGGGTGCTAATGTTTTTTTCCTTTAAAAAAAGTTGCTGCAGTGAACACTAAACATTTCTTTAAAAAAAAATTACAAAGTACAATGAACATGAAAATAGGGAACAGAGCCCTTGGAAGAACACACTTTCTATTTCCATGTCGGCTAGAAGGTGCAGAGAGCAGCATGGATGAGGCAAAAGAAAGATTGAGGCAGGGGTAAGTGTGTTTTTTAAAATATGTTTGGCATTAGAGGGAAAGTGGAAATGCACAGAGCACGATCAGCCAATAGCTTGCTGAAAACACACGCTTATACCATGGCATTCATCCCGTGTTCCAGATAAACCTGATTGTGTTCTTAGACTACACTGGCTGCAAATATAGCGATCAGCCCCATGTTCAGGGGCATATAGGGCAAGTAACAGCCTGCCAGCTCGAGCCGAAGGTAGGCCCAAACCAAGCGAGGGCAATGGCAAGAGCTCGGGGCCATTACCGGACCTGCACACCCACAAAGATGCCAGGGTGATCAATGTTCACAGCCCGCGGTCACTGCATCTGCAAACCGAGGGAGATGCTCAAGTGGCAGAGAGAACGTGGGTGATCACTGACAGATTCTGCCCGAGTTTCTAGCCACCTAGTCAGACCGAAGCATTTCCCCATTGGGGGGGGATTGGAAATGCTCGTGCATTGGAAATCACTCACATGTCATGGTGACACCATGAACTTACTGGCCGTTCATTATTATTGGTAGCCACCACTTTAATTCCAGGATTCCAATTGTACCTTAACTATTCTGTTAGCTTATATTATCTTAATCCGAGTTGTTATAGTTGTTGTTTCAATGTATATACATGTTTTGCCATGTATGACACAGTATAAGACTACCGTCATGTTACAGCAATTGGTCTCTGTCACAATTGTTGTTGTATATTGGGGGGCTTCCCTTAACTCAAGCAAATACAATTTATAATTTTTATAACTCTTAAATCAGTTTAGTGTAGCCTCTTTTTTGTGCATTTCATTTAATTCTAGGGCATTAAAAGAGATGGACAGCAAACGAACGCATCTCGTGATGGAGCATGACATAATGACTATCAGCTTGGAAACTTAACTAATGAAATACCACAATGTAAACATCCCTGCTCGTGGAGCACATGGGTTTAGTGAAGAGAAGTGAGTAGAAGCAGACTTTAATACCATACTCAGTGCCTCTTAGCTGGAACAGCATTGCAAACGTCCAATCTTCCTTGATTTACGTATACATGCTTACTATGTTTGTGTGTGTTGAAGATGTCCAGTTCCGGAGCACCACACGTTTACCCACTTCCAAAACGGTCTGCACCCGTAGTGGTTGTGTGCGTTTGCAGGCATGTGCCGTGGATGCTATTGAAGAGGATCATGGTAGAGATGGGTCATTAATAATATTGAGTTTCTTGGAACCACTATAAATGATCTAAGACATTTTTTTAGAGGTAATGCAGTACAATACTCACCACTCTGGTAATGACAGAAGGTTGGATCTACCTCTTCTGCTGACAGTGGAGAAAGTTCAGAGCACTGTTATCATGCATTAATGCATGCCTTTACATGGCAGGATGGGTAGGAGGATTGGAACATGTTTAGCATATGCTCGAGTTACATTGACTGTTTTACAGTGTCTGCACTGGGTACTTTTTCAAAGTGCATCTTTGTATTACACCTCAAGAGCGTACTAGACACATGACTAAAGAATGTACAGAGGGAATGCTTTGGTTTACCATGAGCGGTGACTGAGTCACTATTGCAATAACAACCGATCCGGCCTGGGGCCCAAGCGCGAGGGGCTTAACAATGGGCCTCTGTGACATTACCACCTGATCCGGTGGGCCAGATCGGGCGTTATTGCTATTAGCACCCTGGGTTTTCAATTTGGAAACCTGGGATGCTAACAGCAATATATTTTGCAGCGTCTCGTTCATTCAAACAAAATACTTACTTAAGATGGCTGCCATGGAGCTGGAAGACAGGGCTCCATACGGGTAGGGAGTGAGAGGGGACAAAGACTGGAAAGGGGAGGGGGGAGACAGGGCGGGGCAGCAGCCATCAGTTTGCTTGGAACATGTGCTGAGATCGTGGGATTCAGCTTGCGATCCGAGCAACCGGATTGGTTGGCTCCCCCACCCTGGGTGCTAATAAGAAATCAATTTAAATAAGAAAATTAAATGCCTTCTAATTCTAGAGGGAAGTGTGTGATGGTTGATTGCATCACATGTGTAAGCAATGTCTATTTATATTGAGTAATAGAATATTAAACCTGTGCTGGCCAATCAGTCTACTGAGAAAGAGAGCATTAAAGTACCTTTTTTTCCCAAAGCGGTTGAAAAATGCTTAATCAGCCAATCACACATTTCGATGTTTTTGCCTAGGTCAACTCAATGTATTTATTATGATGTCAAACTACATTGTTTAGCAACCAAAATTAAATAGCAAGTATATAAGGCAAAGACACAGTTTTGGTACTAGGGTATCCTGTGAAATGTTCAATTTTCTGCATATAATCAATGACAGGAATAGCATTTGCATTGAAAACTGTGGTGCGGATTTGGGAAATGGGTGAGTGGATGGTGGTCAGTGAACGTTGAAGGAGAGCAGAAAATGCATTGTGGGTATGCCTCCTTTTGCTCAGCAGCCACCGCATCTATGTGCATAGAGAGCGTATGAATAGGGTGACCCATGCTTGAGGATGATGAGATTTAGGGGTGAAAGTAAGCAGTGGGAAGTGAGAGGAGAATGAGTCATATAGTAGGGATTGGAAGCTGGAGAAGTCAGTGTTGGAGGAAGGACATAAGGTGTTAAGGAGGGGAGTGAGAACTGTAGGTCAGAGAGAAAAGGGGGATTGGCAGAATGTTTAAATTTACTTTTAGTAATAGATGAAGCAAGTGGTGAGGAATGGTCAGAGGGTGGAAAGGAGATGGTGGAAACAATTGATTGATCAGATATGGATGGTGTGACAGTAGTATTAGTGGCTGAGAGAGAGGAGGAGATGAATGGGAGATCCATAGAGTTAGCCCCTGTGTGGGATGGTAGGCTATGGATAGAGTGGAGAGTGTGGTCACTAAGAAAAGACTGAAATTCGTATTTCTGTGAAGTGGTTGAGAGGGAAGGTCAAAGTCACCTAAGGGAATGAGGTGATGTTTAGTGGAAAGAGAATCAGGGAGGTGCTCAAGATCATCAAAGAGGGCGATAGATGGAGATGAGGTGAACCGAGTGAGGCAGAGCAATAGTAGAGATGGTGAATTCAAAAAAGGTAGGAGAGGACGTGGCATTGAAGATTTGTGAGGAAGTGAGGCAGGAACAAAGTAAGTGTCTGACTCCTGCCCCTGTGCCATTCAATCGAGGAGAGTGAATGAAGGATATTTTGGAGTTATGTAGGGCCACCAGAGTGGCAGTTTTGGATGCAGAAATTCAGGTTTCAGTGATAAAGGTCTAGTAGAGGAGAGCTGGAGTGAAAGTAGTCTGTGATAAAGGGAGCTTTGTTGCATATAGCCTGTGCATTCCAGAGTATAATGTTCAGTTGATGAGATAAGGAAGGGTAGAGAAGTTGAGTCTCAGTGGAAGAGAGACGAGGTGAATGGGTGCTAGAGGATATATGGTTAACTTGTCGGCTTTGTTTGTCGGAAGGAGGTATTAGTGAGATGGAGTAGAAGGAGTTTCGAGTTGTGAGTTTGTGAGTTTTATAATTGGGATAGTAAAGAAGGAAGTTGTAACGTGATGGAAGAAAGCCTAGGGAGAGGTGAGCAGGAGTAGCACAGTGTGGGGAGACAGCACAGTAATTGGGAGAGTTCAGATGCTCACAGGTGCAACAGGGAGGAAGTCAAAAGTTCATACCTGAAGAGTAAAAGAGGCTGGTCAATGGCTGATTTTTACCCTTCACTGGGACGCCCTGGCTGGACGCCTCTAGTAACTTCAGAAGGGATGAAACACGCTCTGGTCTCCTGATTGCCTAGTCCATCTGTGGTTGGTCTCTCTGATATTGTCCCTGGTGTTGCTGGGATGATGCGATTTCTTCCTGATTGGTGTTCCCAGAGGAACCTCTTGTGGCCTTCAGCTGTAGATGGGGTTGATCCATGTGACAAACTCGAAACCCCTCATGACAGGAAGTATTGGCTATTGCCAGAAGCTAGTATTGAGCAGCGAGCGCATGGTGTACATAAAGTATAATGACATGCGGACTCCTGTGAGTAGCAAAAAGCCAAAGCAGTGATTTCATCAGAATAATGGCATTTGCTAGCAGTCGGTGGAACAGAAAAGAGAGAAGGCTTAGTGGGCAAACCGAAAGGATCTGTAGCAGCGACGTCACAATCTGGCACTAGTTACAATGCCAGAGGGGCATGTTTTTCTGTATGATATGGTGGGACATTTTGCACTTAAAGAATAATGCCCAGCAATAAGAGAGGACACTTTGCCCGAGTGTGTAAGGGAAATGTCATTCGTCCTGAGTCAATGAACGCTAAAATGAACGTTTTCACAGCAAATATGAATGTTGACCTTTCTCAGCTAATAGTCCACATCCATCCCATTGAGGCAGAAGAAGACAAGGACGGGCAATGCAGACCTCCTGTCACACTGGTCAATGGACTACAAATGACTGCAGATGCTGGTGGACTCAGGGTCGCCATGTATGTTAATATCCAAAGCAATGCACAAGGCACTGAAGCAAGGCAGGAAAAACATTCTATGAAAAATAGACATTGTTCCCACTGTATATTGCAGAGCTTCAATAGTCTTTCTTGGGCTAGACGTGGTGGAAAATAAGCCTAGAGGGGCGAGTTATTAAGGGGAACGTTTATGTTAGTTAGAAGTTGATACCTTACTAGGATGGAACCAGCAAGGATGACTACAAATTAAGTTTAAACCAGGGCAAGATGAACACGTGAAGGCATTCTTTCAATTGAGCCCATCAGTGGAGTGTGTGGTGAACATGTGCTATGGGGTCTTTAGCAAGAAAATAAGACTATTCAAGGGTTCACACACTAGATCAAGCTAAAGTATTGTGTCAGGCCCGTAGTACACAAAGTAAGACATGTGCCAATAAATGTGTGGGACAAGCTAAAACAAGATCGGAGAAACTACATTATGAAACCCATGGAGTCCAGTGAATTGTTGTCTCCAATTGCAATTGCCTCAAAACCGGTGGCAGGATTCAGGTGGGTGATGTCCTTATTGGTGGATAGGTACTCCCTATAGGCAACATGTTATCTACAATGGGAAGAGTGAGGTCGATCTCCACCATTCATTTGCCATCAGTGTATCACCACATTGACCTACACTGCAGTTAACAGTACATAACAACATCCATAACTCCTTTAGTGGGAGGAGGGGGGGCAGTAATAGAAATGTGCAAATGTATGCTAAGAAGCTTGTAACCGGAAATGTCGGGTGTGATGGTTATGTTTTGTTTGTTGAAAAAATCAATTAAAAAAAAATCCATATCTCCTTTAGGGGCATACCGATACAAGGGGATGCTGTGTGAATGAAACAAAGGCATTGCGAGAAACAAGGGCATGCAGTGTTTCCAGGCTGACATCCTAGCAAGTGCATGGGAGTAAGGAGAGCATGGTCGATTACGGAGGCAGGCTTTAGAAACACTCAGTAAAGTGGATTTGGCGGTGAAGAGGGAAACATGTAAATTCAACACCCCACAGGTCATAAACTTCTTCCACCCTGCATAGGTATTTATGGGGGCATATGTGACAGTGGATGTCAGTGAAAGGGGCATAGGAGCTGTACTGAGTCAATGTCAGGAGGGGAGAGAGTTCCCTATAGCCTTTGAGTCCAAGGCCCTGGTTGAAAATGAGATGAAATGATCCTGTTTCCTCTATGTAAGGACTATAGGTTTAGGTTAGGGGATGGCCACCCCGAGAATAGCTAGATGATTAGTACTTGTGTATGAGTTTAATATTTCTATTCAACATATAGTACGGAAGGATAAGCCGGTAGTGGATTATTTGTCGCCACTATCCCCCCGGATGAGAAAGGTTGCAGAAGCAGAACAGGGTGATAAATGGGTGGCATGTGTGAAGGAGGAGGTGAATGCTATTTTTATCAGAGGAAGAGTGGGAAAGGACTGTGAGGGAAGATGATGAGTGAAATCGGGTTATTGCTTACTCCCAGAGTGGATAGGCAGCCACGACTGAATGTGAACAAGCTTATGTGATGGTTGTGGACGAGTTGATCCCGTGTGAGTGTGGTTTGGTAGGAGGCGAGAGACCGATACCCCCTTAAGATGTAAGAGCTAACATAGTTGCACGTGCTTAGGAAGGGCACTTAGGCCACCGTTTTAGTAAGAGGAGGCTTAAAGAGCAGTGCTTGTGGCCGGGCATGGATGCAATCATACAGTCTGTGGCGAAGAACTGATCAACATGCACAAAAAGCAACAATGCAAAGAGATTAAATCTGTTACCTTTAGAACCTGTGGGCATTCCGTTGATGCTCTGGCAGAAGCTTGCCATGGATGTCATGTGTCCCATGGAGATGCTACATTACAACTCTTGCTCTGAGGTGTCATTTGTGGATAGGATAATACATTCTGATAGTTTGACATTAAGTGTGTGCCAATAGTGAAAACCTGATTTCCTTTTAGAGGTTTGTACCAAGGAAGTGTTTCCCAAGTCTATCGTGAGTGATCACGGTGTGCAGTTTGTGTCAACAAAGATGATGACATTTTTGGATGCTCATAGGATAAATCATTTAGGGAAAGCATTATACCACCTCCAATGTAATGGGTTAGAAGAAATGGTGAAACCTTTGATTAGGGAAAAGGTACAGTTGGCTTTGACCAGTGGTCACAATGGGACGAGGTAATGAGGAAGATGATCATAGCCTGCTCCCCTGTTCCTCCTTATAAGAAGAAGGAACATGGGAACAGGTGAGTATCTCCTTTGGTTGGAATATGTAAGGAAGTATGCCTAGATGAGGATCACATTATAGAGAGGGTCCAGACGTATCAGTGGGATAGAAGATTAGGCATCATGAATGAATGGGATGGATGAGAATGTAGTTTCTGCCCAGGAGAATGTCTAAGAATGCGCAAACCCTTTCACTTTCTCAAAGGGCAGTCAGCGCCCCATAAGGTGGTGAGTGTAGGTAAACACCATGTGTTACTAGAACATGGCAAGGCATCGGATCAAAGGCAGAATAAGGAAAGATAGCAATGGTAGCATTAAGTAGGAGGATTCCACCATTGTTCAGGAATAGTGCAATGGCACTGAGTCAGGAGACAACCTTGTAGATTAGGCATATATGTGGTAGAATGATGGCAGAGGTGGCGTGGAGTAAATGCATGTACTTGGACAAATTCGCTGCTTGATATTAGACCAATTTCATTGTTTCATTATCTTTTTCTTCACCCCTGCTTTTACCTCTCCTTTTCTGTCCTGACCAGGTTATCACCTGGACAGGGAAGAAAATACGTGGGCATGTGCTGTAACTTGTGGCTTGGAATGAGGCCTTCACCAGCGTTCCAAGCTGTGATGTGTTAAGGTGTTCAAGAAGGGTGAGTGGCTGGTAGTGGAGGCAACATTGCCAGTGGACACATATGTCGTCCCGGTCCGGGGTCTCTCTAACAAATAAACCCACCTACAACTCATCACACCTGCTTATCCTACTTACACCAGTTAGCTTCAATGACATTTAAGCAATAAACCTTGAGGTTGGGGTCTTTACTTGGTAGTAATAGCAAAGGGGCCCAGTGCTGTTACAGGGTTGCAAAGCCCCCTGTCTCCCTCACAGAGAGAGTTATAACTATCAGTCCCTGGGACACTTACCAGAAGTCAGGCTGAATGTATGTTACTGGAGCAACAAAGTAATTAGTAAAAGGGCACAGTATATACATACTGAGGGAGTTTTTTTTTCACCTAAAGAGAATGTGTATTTCTCAACATGTCATTTATGAAGAACTGTGGTGGGTTAGTAGGGGAAAACCAAAAGATCCCAGGGGCCTCATGGGCTTTGCACTAATCCTGTTCCACACTTAGATTGGTCAATTTAATCTTTTAACAATCATAGGCAATGAAAACAGCTTGGGCTTTGGCTAGGCATGTGTAGGCAATTGCCAGGCACTGCCATAATGGTACTAATTGGCCACTAGTGATAGCTGAAAAATGGTGCACGTACCTGAGCGTATAATAGCAGTTCCTGGCAAATACCAATCTGATACCTATACACAAGCCAAGAAATGTGGCTTCACGAATGCTTGTTTTTCATAGGGCCTCAGTGAATGACATGCATACTGCTTATATATCAGAAATGAAGGCACACTTGGTTAAAACAGTTTTATTACACCAGTAGCGCATTAACAGCTCTGGTTAAGCCAGTCACTCTCAGAACACTGCTTTGAAATTGAACTAACAGCCCTTCAAACACAAGGTTTCATGATATTGTTTGATAAAGCTAGCTTCTTAAAGAAACCAAGGGAGGATGTGTTTTGGGTGGGAAGGGGCAGGAAGTTGATGCCAATGGTGATAGGGATTAATATAGTCATGGGCAGTCAACAGGTGGATAAATAACCAGGATGGGACTCTATCTGTCTGGCTTAAGAATGTACGTCAGGCATTGTGATATGATCACAATGACTGTTTGTGTATAAAGTAAGGAGTAACTCATCTGTCATATATGAGACCAAATCAGTCAATTAAGTAATCATGTGTAATCGTTTGAGAAATGACCCAATTAAATAATTAAGTGTTTGTTCACCTTAATATATTGTTCTTCAAGATATATCAGATGAAATGTGGGATTTGTAAGTATTTAGTATTTTTTATGTATTTTTTATATCAGTGGTTGAAATTGGTAGTATTGTCATGAATTGTTCCATTTGTTGTAGCAATTTAAGCACTAGCACTTTGGATTTTGAGAGAGTGTCTTTTGTGTGGAATAGTATGTAGCCCACAAATAGGAGGTTTATTATATTCATTCCATGTAAACAATAAAAGAAGAAAACTTGGTGAAAGAATTTCCGAGGGTGCAATATACAACCTGCACATATATACACCTCACCTAAGAATATGTATGTTTTAAATAATTAAGCAAAACCTACAAGCTTTCTGTCCTCCTCATATGCCACCTCCCTCCTAGCTGTAATGGAATGCAATAGTTTAGTCTTATAGATGATGGTTTAAGACCACCTTGTATACAATCCTGATTAATTCAATTCTGTTTCTAATGCTTCTTTGCCCCTCTATCCTTTGCTCTTACTTTTATTGTTTGTATGTTCTGTTTGTTATGTGTGCGCGTCCTGAGGCCTCCGGGCATGTGGATCGGTTTCCAAATATGTTTAATAAATCAATACAATTAAGTATAAACATTGGTTCACTTATCTCAACCTAAATTGCGCAATATGATGCCACACTACAACAATTGTACATGAAAATCAACTAATGTCACACTATAACACCTGAAAGGTAAGGGCAACTTCCTAGTACGTAAGACAAAAACAACCATTGTATTTTGGCATTTTGAAACTGAAGGCACCATAGTGATTTTACTGTTTCCAGTGAGGCGCATAAATTGGGAGGTGGGAACTGATCTCTTGTCCTGAACAATATTAATTAGCGCACTACCCATAAGGGGAGTTCCACCGTACAATCAAGCGTCAATGCGTGATGTGGCTCCTCCAACAGAGATTGGATCATTGAATGGCTGTCACAAAAACACAAAAAGAGCAAATGTTAGGAGGAAGGGAAACATCAAAGAAAATACTTGTCATTATTATTGCACTTTATTTGGTTTGGTTAAAACATTTCAACCTTTTCAAAACAATGACATGATTCCATTATAAATACACAATTCATTACATTCCACTTACAATCAAATTAAAAACAATAAAACTTTTTTAGAGCAATTAAAACTATGTTAAGATTCTTAAAAGTTTCATCATTTCAATATAGTACATTTTAAATGCACAAATGTTTCAGATTATTTAAAAAAGATCCAGCGGCTATATTTAGTGATATAACATACTTGTAACCCATGCATCGTTGTAGAATGCTTTACTGTTCAAAGCTCCAGAGATCTGCTGAATATTGGAATGGAATGCTCCGCAGTTACCCTCAGGAGAGACATTCTGCAAATGAACATGTTATTAAACAAATGAACATGAAGCAGATGTTCTTGCAAACAGATTAGTGCCGACTTTTCACTTTGCGTCCTTTCCCTGCGCGTGTGTTCAGGTTCTGCTCCTCCACGCACACCTAAGCAGCCCCTCTCCTGCACATCTGCTAGGTGACCCTTTGTGTACTTTTAGAGGATCCAGATGGCACTTTCAGTTGCATGTTTGCATCCCTTTCTGCTCCCTTCATTTTTGGGAATCACAAATGACATGCAGTTTTTAAAAAAAAATTGGAACGCCAGATGTTGGCTGCCTGAATACAGTCAGGCTTGGTTAATAGAAAGGGGTTGGTCTGCTCATTTGTTTTATCACGATTGATAAATCTTCATGAAAGCCAGATGTGGTATGCAAGCAGAATGCACCGTGTGCATGTGGGGTTGATGTGTGCGTGTTGGGCCTTCTCTGGAATCTTTTGGCTATATTTAATTTGGCATGTCTGTCTTCAAGGCACCAACCAGCAGGGGTGGACTGGGAACCAAAAGAGGAACTGGAAATAATGTTCAAAGTAGCTCCATATTAGTAATTACACATGTTCAGTAAGCCCATGCCTTTTCCTATGAGAGCATTTGGAAATGCCAAACAAAAGAGGCCCAGGGTGCAGAGGCCTACGGGGAAATCTCCAGGGTTCCCGACAGGCCACTCCACCGCTGCCAACCAGGGAGCAACATGGCGTGTCTGCTACTGGAATTCTACAAAAATGTGCCAGTGTTCAGGTTTTGGTACACGGTTCCGTTAACCTATTCTTGTAGAAAGGAATGGCACAGCCATGTCTTAAGCGCCTTTTGAATGAGAGATATTCTGAATGCATGGAGCAGTAGAGATCCAAAAGGCCACTGTTTAGACCTAGTAAGGACATTCACCATTAGGGAGCTTGGAAAAAATGGGCAACCTGAGCATAAAAAAATGGGAGGCAGATGTCAGCTGGAGCCCTCGGGCACATATCGCCCATTTTTCAATAAGGAATTGAAGACCCCTATGACAATCAAAACATTTGCGGGGCAATTGCCTCCACCCGTTTTGGAAATGCGCACACCTTTTGGCAATTAGGCATGGCTTCACCAAACATCGGGATGGGGTCTTTCTTCTAGGTGTAGGCAGACTGTAGTATGTGAACTTGGTATTGGCCTAATAGCCAAAGGTGGTAGGGTGAGCAAAGAAAGGGGGCTGCAGGGGCATGGGACCAAAACAAGATGGCAGCCTGTGGGAATGGATCCAGCGGCCAGAGTGGTATGCAGGCCTTCGTAGTCTATTCTCATTCCTGTTCCGGGTGATTGCTAGTCCCTGTGCCACTAGTAATACAGAAGTATCCTAATGGCCACACATTCTGCAATGTGACATTTGTCAGGACAATCACCTTAGTGCTTTGACCCCTGCTCCACCATGACCTGTATATCATGGTATCTGTAGAAATTAAAAAATGGAATGGAGAAATGGCTGCATCTTTTTACCGATTTTTACAGAAAATGTTGCACATTTGTCAAAAATATAGGCGTGGGGTGGGATAAGGGTAATAGTTAAAGTGGAGCTGTAAAAGGGGGATGGTCGGGGGTCTCCCCCCACATTATTAAAAAGATGCAGTCATTTCTCCATTCCATCTTTTCATGGACATCCGTATATCATGAATTAATTTGGAACACCCAACCACCTGAAGCTCTACACTTCCCCTGCCAATAACAAACATGGGTGTCTTTCATCTACTATCACCAGGGAAGAATTCATACATACTGTCCTTCAATTAGGAAATTGCATCCAATTAGTCAAAATAAATTGCACATTTGTATGCGAGAAGGCCTAAGGGCTCCTTTTCGAAAGCCCTTTGGTTTGCACCAAGGCGACCACAGACATATGCACAGTCCCTTCCATCCAGTTGTGAATAGTTTTGGACAAATTAGCCACCACACTGCTGGTGTCCACTTGAGCTGGTCTCGAGCCCATCTTACATGCACACAACATTTTGAGCACTATGTGTTTATCACTCAGAAAGGGACTTCATTAAGACTTTATTTCTAGTACCGATACAATCCAATCAAAATTCCTATTCCCTCCTCTGACAATAATTCCCTATTGGGTACACAATACACCAACACTCGGACAAACCTTGGTGCGGTGAAAGCACTAAGTGGGGCAATTTTGCACATTCTAAAGTAGTGTGTAAATGTAACACAGAACACTTGGTGGAACCAGGATTCTGTTTTAGACTTACATCCTTTTCCAAAATGATGAATAAATGGCTTCCTCCATGTGTCATGACCCATTGGACACGCCCCTTCTGGGCCTCCTGGTCCCTGTCACGCCAGGGCTTGCACTCTGTTGTACTACCAACGTGGCCGCAAACACTGAACGCTGCCTACCAGTTTTCACGTTCATTGCAGCACGCTCGATAAAATAGCCACACCCCCGCGCTTCCGCGCGTCTCAACGCTACTGTTAGCTGTGGTTAGACGTGTGCTCCGTAGTTCGCTTTCACAGAACTTTGTTGCTTTCCTGGTTCTGGACCCCTGCTCAATTCTATCCCTTCTCCTTCTTACCCAACCTTCTCCCGAATCCGTGCACCCGCCTCCGAGTGCTTCTTCCCCTTATTTTTTCCTGGATTTCCTGGAGTTTACTAGTGATCCCGGACAAGAAGTTGAACGAACACTGGAAGCCGAAGACGGCCGAGCAGGCTTGTACAAGACCCGAACCATAAGGAAGAAAACTTCTACAACGGAATCCATCAAGCAGCGAAAACAGGTGAGAAAGGGGGAAACCTGTGACAGATTGAGACGCCACCTGACCGAACTCGATACAGACATGGAGGCGGCCGTTCAGGATCTTATGCGCGGCATGCAGGAACTAACAACTGAAGTACAAAACCTAAAGGCAGAGAATGCTACGCTAAAGCAATTGGTTTTATCCCGCGATTCTGCCACGAAGGAGAGCGTACTATTGGGTGGCATTGTTGACAAATACGGTGGGTCAGCAAAGAACCTTCGTGGATTCCTAGATTCCTGTTTGGTCCACTTTACTTTTAAGCCCTATTATTTCTCCACCCCCCGGGCTAAAGTGAGCGTTATTATTTCACACCTTACCGGGAATGCATTAACCTGGGCACACCATTAGTTAATGCCGGAGATGCCCTCCTGGATGATTATGATGGATTCATTGGAGCACTTAAGACCATGTTTGACTGCCCAGATCAGGTCTATAGTGCTCAAGAACGCCTTCTCGATTTCCAGCAGGGCTCCCAGGATATGCTCACATATGTTACACGATTTAAGCAATTGGCACGATTTAAGCAATTGGCTAAAGAAGCAGACTGGTCCTCTGAAGCCTGTTTCACTCTCTTTTGAAGAGGGTGAACAAAGACATCAAGGATGAACTGGTCAGGGTGGCACGTCCAAGTTCATACCAGACCCTTATGGATCTTGCTCTACAGATTGACTTTCGCATACAGGAAAGGAAGGCAGAGAAAAGGAAAACCAAGTCACCCTTCCAGAAGAATCCCATAGAGACCCCCACGAAATCTGAAGACAGCTCTGCCCTTATTAACCAACCTGAACCCATGCAATTAGGGGCCTTCCGTGGACCAATATCCCCCAAGAAAGATTATTAAGGATCCATACCGGCTTATGCATGTATTGCGCATTGGACAAACATTTAGTGAGAGAGTGTCCTATAGCTCCTCCACGGTGTTCGGGAAACGCCAGCTCCCGATCCTAGATGGAGCGCAGTTTTGGGAGAGAGATGTTGGCCCACATCTATACCATCCTTGAACTCTCCTGGACAGAACAATCTGGTAATTTTACAGGCCTTTCTATCGCCATCAAAGAAGACCACCTACCCCATTCTGGCATTAGTGGACTGTGGGGCCATGGGAATGTTCATAGACCAAGAATGGGTCCTTAAACACCATATTCCCTACGAATCCCGGAATGTCATGCAACCTGTAGAAGCAATTGATGGGAGACCCCTTTCTTCCGGACCAATAACCCTCCAGACTAAGGAAATCGAGCTGGCAATAAACCACCATCGAGAGAAGATAAGGTTTGACATCATAAAGTCCGCCCATTACCCATTGGTTTTGGGAATGCACTGGCTACAATGACACAATCCATACATCAATTGGGCAGCAGGTTCCTTGTTCCTGAGTTCCAAACATTTCATGTCTCATTGCCTACCCCTGGACCCCGCCCCGACACCAGCGGAAGGACTTTCAGCAACCCATCTAGGTCCACTCTCGGTCTAAAACATCATCCAGGTTCCTAAAGTCTATCAGGAATACTCTGATGTGTTTTCTTCTGCTATTGTTCAAGCCTTACCTCCTCATAGATCAGAAGACTGTGCTATTGAAACCGAACCTTCAGCTGTGATCCCCTTTGGGAGGATGTTGATTTTTTCCGAACCCGAGAAAAGGCCCTCCATGAATACCTAGATAATAACCTTTAAAAAGGAACCATACGACCATCCAAATCTCTAGCAGGAGCATCACTGTTTATTGTTCCAAAGAAAGACACCAATGAGCTCAGACCTTGCCTTGATTATTGAGGCCTAAATCAGTGCATCCTAAAGGATCGGTATCCGTTGCTCTTGATCTCAGACATCCTGGAAGCAGTAAGAGGAGCAGTAGTGTTCACCAAATTGGATCTTAGAGGTGCCTACCATCTGATCCGTATTAGAGAAGGTGATGAATGGAAGACAGCCTTCAGGACACCCTTTGGTCATTATGAATACTTGGCCATGCCTTTCGGACTTGCTAAGGCCCCGGCGGTCTTCCAACGTTTCATGGATCGGGTGTTTTTGGATATGCTATTCCTTTTTGTCATCGTGTATCTGGATGATATCTTAATATTCTTGAAGGACCCACTCAAGCATGAGGAACATGTTAAGGCAGTGTTACAACGGCTATGTGAACACAAGCTCCTGGCAAAACCCGAGAAGTGCCTCTTTCATGTCCCCACTGTCCACTATCTAGGCTTTGTTCTTAGCCCAGAAGGTATTGGAATGGATCAATCTAAGCTAAAGGCTATAATATCCTGGCCAAGTCCGACTACCGTGTAACAGATCCAGTCGTTCCTGGGCTTAGATAATTCCTATAGGAAATGTATACCTTCCTTTTCCGAGATAGTCCAACCGATTATTGCCTTGTTGAAGAAAGACGCTCCCTTTCATTGGGCAACCGCTCAGGAGGAAGCCTTCCAACGCTTGAAATCAGAATTCACCCAAGCTCCCATCCTGGCTCAACTTGATATCAATCGGCCCTTCTTAGTGGAAACAAACGCCTCTAACTACGCCATTGGAGCAGTTCTGAAACAAGAATTCGACGACAGACTGGAACATCATATTGCTTATCTTTCACGGACCTTAACTCCCAGTGAAACCCACTACTCTGTTTTAGAAAAGGAACTGTTAGCCATCCGTCAAGCCTTTACTGAGTGGCGCCATTTACTCTTAGGAGCAAAACATCCGGTCCAGGTTCGCACGGACCATCGAAATCTTCAAGTATTACAGGCATTGGAATGGAGAAATAGCCGTCAAGCCTGTTGGGCCTTCTTCTTTGCCCAATACCAGTTCCAGATTCACCATGTCCCTGGAACGCAGAATATAATTGCTGACGCTCTAGCTCGACGTCCTGATTACGAACCTCCTGAAGACCGAACATTCCCTAAGATGTTTCCCCATACGATATTTGTAGCTCACGCAATCAGCCTCCTGGAAGAAATTCGCTTACAAACCTAGTCCTCTGAATTCTGGAAGAACATTTCAAGGAAGAATCTGTAAGAGGATTCAATTCAACACTACAGCTAAGTCAACGCCTAGTCTATAATACTGAATGAAAACCCTTATTGATATATCTTTAGGTCCAGTTCATGCGTTCTGGATGACTACCCCTATATAACACCCCTCTCTTGGAATCCCCCTGACCCCACTGAGCCAAGAAGTAGTTCTGTTTTGCAAGTTAAAGGGGTTTATTTGATAATCTAAACAATAGATATATATATGACACTTTATAATAAATTAATAATTTAATATCACACTTAATCTGATATGATACAGATTAACAACAGAGAATCTGGCACTATCACACTTCTTTATAATTACTAAGGAGTTGAGATGAAATGGATAAGGTAGCACACTGGTAAATAGGTACAGAAGTATAATGTGGTAGACAATGCTTTATAGGGTTCAAGGAAATGCAAGGTTGAATGAATGAAATGCAGTATAGAAAACAACTTGATATGATTTCCGCAAAACAATGTAATCACTTTTCTCTGGCTATTCACTCCCCCCCTCTTTATGCAATGCAAGGGAATGGGAGGAAAGCACACAGTTCTCAGAAAGGCAATCAATGTAATCAGTTCAATCCCCCCCCAAGCTTAGACAACAGAAGTTTAAAACACAGATAGGAGTTTTGAAAACACAGGCCCAAATGCTTTGATATGTGCTAGCAATGGATGAGAAATATGCTGGAAATGCTTTTTAATTCCCTTTCAGAGGTTCAGGGTAAGTGGTATCTAGTTAATATTAGTCCAGGCTCACACTAGCAATGATGCAGGGATAGTTAGCAGGTTAAACGAATTTCTGGCAAATGGAAGGCAAGCAGCAGCAGTTTTTATATGTGAAGAAATTACAAATCGCGGTAAAATTCGCGGATGCGTGTTCCGCGATTGCGGTAAAACTATAAGGGGTAGGAATGCGGTTCTTGGTGCGATTCAAAGCTACGATTCTAAGCTATCAGAGGAAAGTTACTGCAAGTCTCTAGCCCAAACGGTCGCGGAGATATGAGCGATTTAATAAAGGTCGTTTTTGGGTTTGCAAATTTCAAAAGCTCAAAATGACAAGTGCAGCTTGCGACTAGAAAATGACAAGTGACAGTTAGGAGGCAGTTCTACTTAGGTTAAATAGATTGAATTATATTATTTTAACTAAGAGATTGGTTCTACACAGTTCTGCTGGGTACTCACACTATATTCTTGAATTAAATGGGCCTCATCACGGATCTGGTCAGGGTTTTAGACTGGGCTCTGGTCACTCTCTCTGCTGGTCTGGGTCTCTCTGGGTACAGCACTGCTTTCTCTCTGGTCTGGTCTCTTAGTTCTGGATAGATTGAAGTCTCTAGTTTGGCTTTCTGGAGGTTGATGGAGGTAAGTATGGATTTTTCCGGCAGAGCGTCCCGCTGCAGATGGATTTGGAAGGTCTCTATCTGTCCTGTCTGTCTGCTTTTATGTGTTTAGAATGTGGGTGTGTTCTAGCATCACTGACCCTGCCTCTCTCTCAGCTTCTAATTGGTCAAACTTCCATTTATCATTTGATTGGGGAATGAACTGTGAGTCAGAGGGATGTCATTTTATGGCTTGCAGATAGGACACTCCTCTGTCAGATTGCACATATTCTATATTTGATAATAAAAGACATATTTCACAGTTACACAGTTGCTTGAAATTACATATACATGGTGTGGCTGAATTTAGCCATGTCTCTGTCCAAATCTGCTGTTTCTAAGAGCTTGCATTCAGAAATGGCACATATTTCACTTTTTAACTGATTTTGCAATTTCTGACATTGACCCAACTTTACATACATGTGTGCAGGGAGTAGGGACATTAACTGATGAAGTTTCAGATTTTTAACATGCATACATTTAGAGTAATATCCACTTTTCCGCTAAAACCCCCCTGAACATGCCACCGGGTCGAAAAACCTCTTAAAATGTGGGCAGAAAAATCACAAGAATTATGGTATCATTTATAAAATTTTCACATGTCCGCTCTATGAGTTATTCATCTTTTTAAAGTTATGTTCTGGCTCCAAAGGGGTGTGGTTTACCCTCAGCACAAGGTTGAATTTCTGGTTAATCCAGTTCTGCCAAGCCAGCTTGCTCTCACAGGCAGTGCCCCTCCCAGCACCTGCCAAGAGGAAGCTACATTTTACGACTGCGGTAATAAAAACCTTTGCCTGAGTGAAGAGGGCTTTGTTCACTCTCCTGCAGAGCACAGATAATTCAATTATCAGATAGATGGCATATCCTTAGTGTGGGCAGCAAAAGGAAGGTTGGCCTGGGAACACAGCTGTGACTCAAGTTTCCCTTCTGATGGGGGTAGTTGCCAGGCAGAATTCAGTTCCTTAAGCCAGGTTTCAGATAAAATGTCACTTTTTGTTCCCCAGTTCCTGCATTCAAATAAAACTAAACATTTTCACATATGCAGCTAGAAGGCTGATTCTAAGTTTAAAACTATGACATTTAAACAATTGCAACCTATGTGATACTCAAAAGTAGGTCACTCAGTCAATTTAAACATTTTCGATTTTAGTGTCTTTAAATCCAGTGCAACTTAAACTGCTGACTCCATAGCAGTTTTGTTATAAGCATTGTTTTGGGCTCTTCATTTCCCAGATTTTGTAGGCACACAACACTCCATTCTGCCAAATGTCTGCTGGTGTTCAGTAAATATTTTGCACATATTGCAATGTTTGAAATAGGCACTTTGGCTTGCCTTCAGAGAAACACAGGGTGGTTTTAAACTGCCGGCTTTTGGATAGTGGTGAGCACTGGTACTGCACCCATTTTTGGGATTTAAGAAAATGAATTCCCAACAGTTATGGGTTTGCTTTTGGCAATCAGCATTGCCATTCCCAATGGTTTCAGACTACTGTGTGGGTAGTCCAATGGTGGTTTTAGGCAGTGTCCTTCTGTGCCCATAACATCGGCAAAAATGAGTGGCAGCCTATTCTTCATGCATTTCCCTGTGCATTTTCTGGGAAGCTCTGGCCATCATGATGTTTTCATGTCAGTACTGCACAGTTTTGAGGTAGGGCTAGGATGCATGGGTAAATACATCCCACAAGCCCCCCTCTTGCGATGGCCATTCGGTTTCACTGATGGGACTCGCAAGATCTGGGATGTTTCCTCATCTTCTTCCAATAGATGGCACAGTTCAGCATCTTTTCCTCCATCCGGTCGGCTCGATCGGTTCTCCTCGCCGGTCCTGATGGGAATATTGGGCGGTACCCCGAGCCCGTTGCGTCTCAGCTCCCGGTCTCCGGATCGTCCTCCTTGGCCCGTCTCAAGGTTTTCTTTCTCCTAGGACGACAAAGGAAGAGCGGCAATACCTACTCATAGACGTTTTTCCACCACTGTTGAGATGGTGGGACAGCATATGCATTTCATCATGACGAAACATTACTTTCTTACTTTGATAAAAAAAAACAGTATAACTAAGAGACAGTTTCATGCAAATCACAGTATGTTAGAGACTAGATGTGGTATGTTCTATGATTGGAACTGAATTAGTCTGAGACAGTACCCGCTAGGATTCCAGAGGATTCCTCCAGTTGTTGCAGAGTGTGCCTGGGATGGCAACACTTCAACTGGTTTATGTGGACCCACTTGTCTTCCCCCTCTGCCGAACCGCCTTTGGGGATGCGGATCTTGTAGGCCACAGGGGAGATCTTATCGACGATCTCAAAGGGTCCCTTCCATGTAGGCAAAAATTTGCGCTGCTTGGCCTGGTTCCTTTGGAAGTTGTATAGATAGACCCGGTCTCCCACCTGATATTCCTTCCTGGAATTTTTCAGGTCATAATGGGTCTTCATGCTATCAGCTGATCTTTCTAGATTCCGCTGAGCATAAGCAAAAGCATGTTGAAGGTGTTTCCTTAAATTCTCTACATACTCATGAGTAGTGGAGGCATTTATCAGTGTCTGCTCTTGGGTCCTATAGAGCAAATGCTGAGGAAGCACCATCTTGCGCCCAGTCATCAACTCAAATGGTGACATTTTGGTTGCAGATGAAGGGGTAGATCTGATAGCCATTAGGACCAGAGGTAATCGGATATCCCAACTTGGCCCAGAATCTGCCACAAACTTCTTTAATATGCTCACAATTGTCCGGTTATATCTCTCTACTGCCCCAGAAGAAGCTGGTCTATAAGCAATATGCAGCTTTCTCTTGACCCCCAGTATCTCCCACATCTTTGTCATTACTTCACTGGTGAAGTGGCTACCTCTGTCTGACTCAATCCTTTGAGGTAGACCAAAACGGGAAAAGATGTGGTTAATCATCAAGGCAGCTGCAGTTTCTGCCTTGCAATTTGGGGCTGGGAGACATTCCACCCACTTGGTAAACAAGCATGTCACAGTCAACATGTACTTATTCCCCCTAGCCGAGCGAATCACAGGGCCTACAAAGTCGATTTGTAAATCTGACCATGGCAGTGTCATTCCCCTCTTTTGTAAAGGCGCCCGGTGTGTGAGGGATGTCGGCTGAAATTGTGCACACACAAGACAACCCTTCAAATATTGGTTGAGGTCCTGGCCCATGTGTGGCCAGTATGCAACCTCTCTTAAGATTTCCAATGTTGTGTGAAACCCCCTATGACCGGCGGTGGCCGCATCATGGGCGTGACTTAACATCAGGCTTCGGAATGAGGTAGGAACCACCCACTGATCGTGGCCAGCTTTGGATTTCCTTACCAACAAACCGTCTTGGATTCGGAACATTTTTGGACATTTCATCAACACTCTTAGGTCCTCTTTCCCAATGTAATCGGTATCCGTCAGGGGAAAGTTCTCAGGGTCCTCAAGGTGCTGGTAAAATTTACCAATAATTGGATCCCCCTTCTGAGCGGTAATCAAATCAGCATCAGGGGTCTCCTTACTCCATTGTGCAATTGAAAGGTCGTTGTGAGCATTTGTCTGGGACCTAGTGATGGCAGTGACCTGGATTTCCCCCAACAGGGACTCAATCTCAATTAGATCCCCTTGGATGGCCCCGGTTTTGGCCAGCTGATCAGCGAAGTCATTTCCAGTTTTGTCTGGTCCCTCTACTTTGGAATGACCCTTGATCTTCTTCCAATACATGGTCATCTCATTCGAGGTGACCAGATCATCAATGTTTTGGATCAACTTCCCATGTTTCAAGGGTTTGTTGTTAGCACATAACATGCCTCTGGTTTTCCAATTAACCAGGTGCTCCACGAACCCGTTCCGTACATAATCCGAATCTGTGATTATGACCAGTTCGTGGAGTTGATGCTGGACAGCAGTGAGGATGGCCTGATGCACAGCCATCAATTCTGCCACCTGACTACTTCGGGGACCAATTTTGTATCCAGCGGAGGGTTCTGGGGACTCATTCACCCATGCATTCTCTACGCCGGCCACCAGTTCTTTCTCCCCGTTGTTGTCAACATGGTAAGAGCATCCATCCACATAGACAGTGGGCATTCCCTCACACTTGTCCTCTTCAAAGACTTTGTGTGGGGAATTAAGGTATGCCTCCGTGTTGTCCTTGATTTTCAGACTTTCGTCCTCGAGACAGTTTTCTCTGGCACAATCATGCAAGTCAGCCAGACCTTGCGCGAGGGGACTCTTCTTGTTTTGGCCATATCGGACCTCCACAGGAAAGCCTTGCATTGACAGAATCCAGGAAGTAATTCGGGAATTACTCACATTTCCGGCCCGGATTCTGTCACTTTGGAGATATTGCAGAGGCTGGTGTGGAGTCTCCACTATGATGTGTTCCCCCTGGATAAACGGGCGGTAATTCTTCAATGCCCACACCGTTGCCAGGAGTGCCTTCTCACAATCGTTGAATTTTTCCTCCACAGAGGATAAAGTTTTGCTCGCATAGGAGATTACTTTATTGACCTTGTCATGCTTTTGGTATAATACTGCCGTCAAGCACGTATTAGAGAACCCCGTCTCCAGGAAGAACTCCTTGTTTCTGACAGGGTAAGCTAGGCAAGGCGCTTGTGAGAGGCTTCTTTTGAGTTGTTTTACTGCCTCGGCTTGTTCTGGACCCCATTCCCACTTGACCCCCCCCTTCAGGAGATGAATCAGGGGTCTGGTGATCTCTGCGTAGCCCTCAATGAACTTTCTGCTGTAATTAGTCAGTCCAAGGAGGCTCCTTAGTTCCCGCAGAGTTGTGGGGTCTTTCAGTTTCTGAAGTGCTTCCACTTTCTTTTCCTGGGGACAGAGACCCTGAGGAGTAATCTCATGCCCCAAGAAATTAACACGGGTTCTACACCACTGTGCTTTCTGAAAGGAAAGTTTTGCTCCGGCAGCCCTCAACTGTGTCAGAACATAACGGATCTCCGCTATGTGTTCCTCCACAGATGAACTTTTGATGAGGACATCATCTACATAAGCCAGGTTACCCCTTGCACCCAAGTCAGGCATGGCCTTGTGTAGAAAAATGTTGAATTCATTGCCGGAGTTGAGGTATCCGAAGGGAGTCCGGGTCCAGGTGTACTGCTGGCCCCCAAAGGTAAAAGCCAGCTTGTATTGGTCCTCCCTACTGACAGGCACAGTCCAGTATCCATTGGTCAGGTCTATTGCAGTGAATACCTGTGACCCCTGGATCTGGGCCAGCCCTTGGTCAATGTAGGGCAGAGGCCATCGGGAAGTATGGACCCGTTTGTTGAGCTCCCTGAGGTCGGCACAGAGTCTCCACTGGCCGTTTGGCTTCAATATCCCCAGCACCGGATTATTGAAGGTGCTGTGGACTGGACGGATTATTCCCCGGGACTCAAGGTTCTTAATTATTTCGGTAAGGGACTCCATTGATGCGAGAGGCAAGCGATATTGCTTCACAAACACAGGAGTCATGCCAGGGTCCGTGGGGATTGTTGTTGTGTGGATGTCAGTGCGACCACAGTCATATGAGTCTACCGCAAAGAGATCTTGGAAATCCAAGAAAACTTGTTTCAACTTTTGCTTTTGTTCCAGAGTCACACAGGCATCAGCTAGGTTGACTCTCTCTTCCACCATCTGCCTGAAGCCTGGAAAGATTTCTGGTTTGGCTATCTCCGCGGCCTCCTCCAGCTGGGTGGAGAAGTCCCTGGTCAGAGTGCTGATTTGGACCGGAGGCTTCAGGTGGGAAAGGCAGCCCTCATGGACCTGGAAAATCACCTCATCCCTCCTGAAGTCACAAGTCACATCTTCCTTACCATAGGGGCAGGAAGTGTACACCAGGAAGTTCCCCCCATGCCGGGTAAAGATCCTGTCTGGTGTTGTATTGTCATCACTGTCACTGTCAAAACAGTCCTTGGGGATTGGTCCTAACAGTTCATTTACTAAGTCGATGGAAAAATGTCGGTCATCAACCGCCATTCCAATAATGGTGCCTGCGGCTAGAGTAATACTCTTTAAGTCGCTGTTATCCACCTCTATTGGAATGGTGTCATGTTCTATGTTGACTAATGGTGTTGGGTTTACCCCCAGCCCTTGCTGTTGGAGAGAAGCATTTAGATGTATGTAAGCATCAGGGTTTTTCAACTCTTGTCCTCTTTTAACTTTCACTTCCAGGGAGAATTGTCGGGTCCTTTCTGGGATGGTGACTTCCTCTTTAACCTGAATTTCAACTGCATAAGGTAGCAATTGAGCTGACCTAAATGCTTTTTCTGGATCATCAAAGCCCATGGGATTATCCGCTAATCGGGACCAAGCTTTGAAGTTTATTAGGTCCAAACTAATGGCAAAGCGATTGAGAATGTCACTGCCTAAGTAAAAGGCGGCAGGGACGTCTCGCACGACCCAACAATTGTGGACTATGCTCTTGTTGCCAATGGAGATTTTGAGCATACACCTGCTTGGTAGGAGATGTTTGGAATTAGGCGCTTCCAGGTCCATTTCCCATTTGTCTATCAGTTGGAATGTGGGAATGGCTGGATCTTTTGGGAGTTGGCGGAACATGGCTTCGCTGATGAAGCTCTTACCGTTGTTCACACACACACTCGAGCGAGAACAGAGTCCTTCCCATCATTTAACTGAACAGGGATGAACAACTGCTCTCCAATTTGCTGAATCTCAGCCAGGCTCTGAGCTGATTTCACATCTTTCTGGACTATAGGAGTGGGAGTTTCAGATTGTGGATTGGTATAGAATTTCAGAGTGTTTCCTTCCAGCGTGGAATACCACTTTAGACTGGAAGGAAGGTTGATTTTCAGAAATAGAGAGGACCCCCCATCACCAGTCTGTTGTCCTACTGCTATTACTGTCACGTCTGGAATTTGGTTGTTCTGGAAGTGAAATTCTACTTGGTCAGATTTTTGTTCAACCATGTGGCAGGTGCCGTTTAAACTAACATGGTTGACACTCTGTTTTAATTTTATGGGTCGGCTAGTCTGGGTCCAGAGGACCTTGTTTACGCAATCTATTAGGGGTGACAACCTTCTCAGGAGGTCATTCCCTAGTAAACAAGGGGTGCCCTCTGGGGTCACAACTATGACCGGGTGTTTCAACTTGTGTCGCCCGATCTTAACGTCCAAGTCTGCCGTCCCCTCGACGGGAATTTCCTTCCCGTCAAAGTTCTGCAGTTGTCCAGGAAGAGAGGTGAGAGGAATTTGGTAATTCTCTCCCCTTCCTGCATTCAGTTCATCAAAGGCCCTTCTGGACAGAAGGGTAGCTTGAGATCCAGTGTCCACCAGTGCCGAGATTGTACCCTGCCCCTGTACTTGTACCGGGGCATAATATCTTCCCTCCTTCTCCTCAAGGGGGCACAGATAATGTACATTTTTGGACAACTGGTGGGCTAATTTTCTGGTTTTGGACATCGCGAGAAAAGAATTTTGGGCAGAATTCTGTGGAGAGCCTTGGGAATCTGAAAGAAAAAGTTGGCAACTGGAGATCAGAGCCATTGTGGGTTCCCCTGGCTCCGGTTCCGGGCCGCCCCCCCCTTTTTGGAGGCAGTCACCAGGATGGGTTTGAACCAGGGGATTTTCTTGCTGTTGGTTCTGGGATGAGATGGTGGGCGGCGGTAGCTCAGTCTCCACATCTCCCCAGTCTGGATTTGCATCCCTAGGGACCCATTTTTCTTTGGGGGGAGTTCCCCCCTCTCTGAAGGAGAAGATCCTTTTCCCAGGATCCTCTGAGGATCCCTCTCCCTCAAATTGGAAGATCTGTACCTCCTCCTCAAACTGAGTCTGTTTGGGTCTTTTGTTTCTCCTACCCCCCCTCTGCTCCTTAGGAGGCAGACTTTCAGGGGCAAGAGATTTTGTTTCCGGTTCCTGGGTTTCCAGGGGCTGTTTACAAGTAAGGAAGGAAGCTTCCTCCAAGGCTTTACACCCCCCTTCCCCTTGTGCCTCCTCCCTGGGAACCGGTGAGTTATCGGGGTGCTGCCCCCGTCATTGTTCTGGAGCACCAGGTCCAGAGTTGGGTGCGTTCTGCGCCGGCACGCCCATCTGAGGGTTCTGCTGAGCCCTCAGTATGTGACCCAGATCCCGCGCCATGTTTTGAACCTGGCGCTCTAACTGGGAAACCCGCTCAGGCTGATACGGGGCCCTGTTTTCTCCCCTGGGCTGATCCCGGGAAGGGTAGCTGTCCCTCCTCTGGTAATACCCCGGGTTGGGAAGATTTGGGTACCCCTCCACCCTTGGCCTCCCCTCTCCCGGATTCAGTGGTCTGGGCTCAGGGAATTGGGGAAAGAAGGATGGATGGTTTTGGGGCTGAAAGTCGGGTGGATATCTGGGGAAAAAGTTCTGCCCAGGGTTTGGTAAATTTCTGCCCTCCTGTGGGAAGTTTGGAGGGAAGTTCCCCGGGTTAGGTGCTTGGCTGGATCCCCCCCCTTGGGCTGGAGGAGTCCACACATAACCCAGGATGGGTCGATTTCCCTTGTAACGGGGACTTACATAATCAGGAGAGCGAGGGACCCCATTTGTGGGGCTGCCTCCTTGGGTCCCTGTCTGTGACTGGCCCGAGGACCTTCTGGGCCTAGCAGTATTAGGTGCAGGTAGGTTTTTAGGCCCCCCCATCTCCAAATCTAAAACGGGGGTGACCTTTACCTCTGCCACCTTGGCAGCAGCAGGGGTGGTGTTGGCTTTGGGGTTTTTCTGGGCATTACTTTTGCTATCTATCGGTTTCTGCACCTCATAGATCCGGGTAGCCTGTTCAATGACCCAGTCTAAAGATCTTTTCTCGTGAAAATCCCTCACGAGCTGGGTCATGATATATTTGGGCAAGGCATGGAAAAACGTATTTATAAATTCCCTGCTATCCGTGCGCACCCTTCTTGTGGTCTGTGCAAAAGCACGCTTTAACTCCTGCACAAATTCTTGTGGGGCCTGATCCTCCCCACATTGCAAATTGTAGGCTGCCTTGCGAGCCTCTTGAGGATTTCTGTGAACAGAAAAATGTTTCAGGATGGCCGCCTTATATGTGGACCATCTTAAATGATTTTGGTCCTCCAGCCCCGCAAAGAAACTGGAGTATTCCGGGGAGAAGGTCCACTTTACATATTGAATACAGCTTTGGCTGTCCTTCATATGGAAAGTCTCCATCATTTGCTCAAACAACTCTAAGTGCTCCCAAACAGAATACTTAGCGTTCTTATGGTAAGGCGTGATGACGCTCCTGATCGCCTTAATCTGCTTTAAAGGGTCCTTAAGCAAGGCCCTTTTTGCCTTATTGGCCTTTTTGGTTCGGGTAACCCTTGTCCATTCTTCCTCGGACTCAGAGGCACTGCTCCCAGAGGTTCCCGTCTGTTCTTCCAGGTTTTCCCGGATTCTGCGAGCCTGGGAATGGCTGGCAGAATGTGGGGACCTGGTCTCCTGCGTCCTGCGCAGTTCAGAGGGGTCTTCAGATTCCTCCTTGCTGCCAGGATTTGATGGGTACCCCCTCCACTGACCTAACTGGGCAGAGGTTTTCAGGATGCCCTTAATGGGCCTACTCTCCTGGGGTTCCCCATTGAACTGTACTGTACTTGGGTGCCCATACCCGGATGCCCACCCCTCCATTCCTGAGTGGTTCTGGCCTATGAGCCCCATACTCTTAGCTGGATAGTAATCTGCCATCCCTGTGGCCCTGTGCTCATGTGCGCCAGGGAACATGGGGGTGGCAGAGTCCAGGGACTGAGAGGTATGAGGGCCTCTGGTACTAGGGTTCCTGAGGTTATGCTCCGGAGTTTCCCTTTCCCAGCGAACCTCATCTCTATCCGCCCCTGCTCCCTGTTGCAATGCAAGAGCCTGCATTTGTGCCTTCAGTTCTTCAGTTAAGGCCTTACTGGACTCTATCAGTCTCTCCTGCATCGCTACCTGTTGTTGGAGCCTATCATTGTGTTCACAGAGGGCCTCGTTTTCCCTCTGTGCTTCCTGGTTGGTCCTGGAGAACTGGGCCAGTCTTTGCTGCAGGAGGGTTACCTCCTGAGCTGTGTCCCTATTGGCCTGCTCCTTTCTTGCTAGAGCATCCTCCACCCTCCTGGTGTGCTCTAACAAGTTCTGGTGTTCTTTTTGGAGATCACCCAGTCCCTGGTGGGCCAGGTGATTTTCTTCCATTTTTCTTTTTAAATGGCAGACTTCCTGGCCTAAGGCGTCTCTTTCCTGACTAAGAGCCTGCATTTGTGCCGCCAGGTCGTCCCTTTGCCGTTGAAGGGCACCAGCTTTTTGGCGCTCCTCATCAAACTCTGCCTGGGTATCCAGGTCTTTCAAGATCAGCTTGTTGCTCTCTACCTTCACTCTATCTAGATGACTTTGCAAGGTGGCTACCTGCTCCGTGCATGCCCTGTTAAAGTCTAATTGTTGCTCCAGCTTTTTCTGGCTCTGCAGTAAGGAGTCCAAACTGTCTTGGTGCTCCTTCTGCAGGGCCAGAAATCTGGTATCCTGTTCTGACTTTTCCTTTTGCAGCACATCCATATCCTCCTTCATTTTAGTGATGTACAGTCTGCTGTCATTTTCTGACTCCTGGCTCCTCTGCAGCCTCTGCTCAGAAGAGACCAGGTCAGATTGGACCTTCTGTAATGCCAGCAGTTGCCTACTCGCCAGATCTTGGCCTTCAGCACATTTGTCCTGCACGGCTCCCATATGTAAATATAAATACGCCGCTACCCTGGCAATCTTATTGTGTTCATCTTTGGCTTTAGGAGCCATATACAGTTCACTCAGGGCCACATGTAAGGGACCCTGATCTCTATATATATCTGACCCTGTTTCAGTGACCTGTTGTGTGATGGCCTGCAACCACGCATCCTGGCCCTGTTCGGTCCATTCACCTCTCACAAATAGCTTGTGCAAGAGGTGCTCTCTGGCTATTTTCATGTCTACTAAGGTCGTCATTCTAGAGATTGGTCTCTGTCCTGACTTACAGAAGTTTGTATTTTATTTTTGCAGAACAGAACTTTTCTTGGAGTGTCCCTTTTGAGGAATGCTTCACAGCGTAATGTAGCGTGGTGATCCGACCGGATGTATGTATCCCGTCAGTTAGCACACTGTATTAAGCTGCACAAGTGGTAAATCTAACCCAACGTCTCGGCTCGAGCCCCCAATTTGTAAGAGGATTCAATTCAACACTACAGCTAAGTCAACGCCTAGTCTATAATACTGAATGAAAACCCTTATTGATATATCTTTAGGTCCAGTTCATGCGTTCTGGATGACTACCCCTATATAACACCCCTCTCTTGGAATCCCCCTGACCCCACTGAGCCAAGAAGTAGTTCTGTTTTGCAAGTTAAAGGGGTTTATTTGATAATCTAAACAATAGATATATATATGACACTTTATAATAAATTAATAATTTAATATCACACTTAATCTGATATGATACAGATTAACAACAGAGAATCTGGCACTATCACACTTCTTTATAATTACTAAGGAGTTGAGATGAAATGGATAAGGTAGCACACTGGTAAATAGGTACAGAAGTATAATGTGGTAGACAATGCTTTATAGGGTTCAAGGAAATGCAAGGTTGAATGAATGAAATGCAGTATAGAAAACAACTTGATATGATTTCCGCAAAACAATGTAATCACTTTTCTCTGGCTATTCACTCCCCCCCTCTTTATGCAATGCAAGGGAATGGGAGGAAAGCACACAGTTCTCAGAAAGGCAATCAATGTAATCAGTTCAATCCCCCCCCAAGCTTAGACAACAGAAGTTTAAAACACAGATAGGAGTTTTGAAAACACAGGCCCAAATGCTTTGATATGTGCTAGCAATGGATGAGAAATATGCTGGAAATGCTTTTTAATTCCCTTTCAGAGGTTCAGGGTAAGTGGTATCTAGTTAATATTAGTCCAGGCTCACACTAGCAATGATGCAGGGATAGTTAGCAGGTTAAACGAATTTCTGGCAAATGGAAGGCAAGCAGCAGCAGTTTTTATATGTGAAGAAATTGCAAATCGCGGTAAAATTCGCGGATGCGTGTTCCGCGATTGCGGTAAAACTATAAGGGGTAGGAATGCGGTTCTTGGTGCGATTCAAAGCTACGATTCTAAGCTATCAGAGGAAAGTTACTGCAAGTCTCTAGCCCAAACGGTCGCGGAGATATGAGCGATTTAATAAAGGTCGTTTTTGGGTTTGCAAATTTCAAAAGCTCAAAATGACAAGTGCAGCTTGCGACTAGAAAATGACAAGTGACAGTTAGGAGGCAGTTCTACTTAGGTTAAATAGATTGAATTATATTATTTTAACTAAGAGATTGGTTCTACACAGTTCTGCTGGGTACTCACACTATATTCTTGAATTAAATGGGCCTCATCACGGATCTGGTCAGGGTTTTAGACTGGGCTCTGGTCACTCTCTCTGCTGGTCTGGGTCTCTCTGGGTACAGCACTGCTTTCTCTCTGGTCTGGTCTCTTAGTTCTGGATAGATTGAAGTCTCTAGTTTGGCTTTCTGGAGGTTGATGGAGGTAAGTATGGATTTTTCCGGCAGAGCGTCCCGCTGCAGATGGATTTGGAAGGTCTCTATCTGTCCTGTCTGTCTGCTTTTATGTGTTTAGAATGTGGGTGTGTTCTAGCATCACTGACCCTGCCTCTCTCTCAGCTTCTAATTGGTCAAACTTCCATTTATCATTTGATTGGGGAATGAACTGTGAGTCAGAGGGATGTCATTTTATGGCTTGCAGATAGGACACTCCTCTGTCAGATTGCACATATTCTATATTTGATAATAAAAGACATATTTCACAGTTACACAGTTGCTTGAAATTACATATACATGGTGTGGCTGAATTTAGCCATGTCTCTGTCCAAATCTGCTGTTTCTAAGAGCTTGCATTCAGAAATGGCACATATTTCACTTTTTAACTGATTTTGCAATTTCTGACATTGACCCAACTTTACATACATGTGTGCAGGGAGTAGGGACATTAACTGATGAAGTTTCAGATTTTTAACATGCATACATTTAGAGTAATATCCACTTTTCCGCTAAAACCCCCCTGAACATGCCACCGGGTCGAAAAACCTCTTAAAATGTGGGCAGAAAAATCACAAGAATTATGGTATCATTTATAAAATTTTCACATGTCCGCTCTATGAGTTATTCATCTTTTTAAAGTTATGTTCTGGCTCCAAAGGGGTGTGGTTTACCCTCAGCACAAGGTTGAATTTCTGGTTAATCCAGTTCTGCCAAGCCAGCTTGCTCTCACAGGCAGTGCCCCTCCCAGCTCCTGCCAAGAGGAAGCTACATTTTACGACTGCGGTAATAAAAACCTTTGCCTGAGTGAAGAGGGCTTTGTTCACTCTCCTGCAGAGCACAGATAATTCAATTATCAGATAGATGGCATATCCTTAGTGTGGGCAGCAAAAGGAAGGTTGGCCTGGGAACACAGCTGTGACTCAAGTTTCCCTTCTGATGGGGGTAGTTGCCAGGCAGAATTCAGTTCCTTAAGCCAGGTTTCAGATAAAATGTCACTTTTTGTTCCCCAGTTCCTGCATTCAAATAAAACTAAACATTTTCACATATGCAGCTAGAAGGCTGATTCTAAGTTTAAAACTATGACATTTAAACAATTGCAACCTATGTGATACTCAAAAGTAGGTCACTCAGTCAATTTAAACATTTTCGATTTTAGTGTCTTTAAATCCAGTGCAACTTAAACTGCTGACTCCATAGCAGTTTTGTTATAAGCATTGTTTTGGGCTCTTCATTTCCCAGATTTTGTAGGCACACAACACTCCATTCTGCCAAATGTCTGCTGGTGTTCAGTAAATATTTTGCACATATTGCAATGTTTGAAATAGGCACTTTGGCTTGCCTTCAGAGAAACACAGGGTGGTTTTAAACTGCCGGCTTTTGGATAGTGGTGAGCACTGGTACTGCACCCATTTTTGGGATTTAAGAAAATGAATTCCCAACAGTTATGGGTTTGCTTTTGGCAATCAGCATTACCATTCCAAATGGTTTCAGACTACTGTGTGGGTAGTCCAATGGTGGTTTTAGGCAGTGTCCTTCTGTGCCCATAACATCGGCAAAAATGAGTGGCAGCCTATTCTTCATGCATTTCCCTGTGCATTTTCTGGGAAGCTCTGGCCATCATGATGTTTTCATGTCAGTACTGCACAGTTTTGAGGTAGGGCTAGGATGCATGGGTAAATACATCCCACAAATCAATGGGATCTGAAAACCAAGGATGGATATTTGTTCAAAGATAATGCTTTAGTCATTCCCACACAGCAACTACAACAAAGGATAATAAACCTTTGCCACGATACACTTCACTCTGGACATCGTGGCATTACCAATACCCTCCGTCTCATACAAAGGCAATTCTGGTGGCCTAGAATGAAGACTGACATAAAGCTGTACGTCCAAGCCTGTTCTGTCTGTAGTCAGAACAAACATGATAACAGGAGGCCGGCGGGTCTCCTACTGCAGCCTACACTACCAACAAGGCCCTGGGAATTTATCGCTACAGACTTCATTGTGGAATTGCCACCTTCCAGGGGATACATGACTATCATGGTCACCATTGACTTGTTCACTCATTTGGCTCATTTTACACCCTTGTATAAACTACCATCCTCATCAGAACTTGCTGGAATTTTCCTGGAACACATATTCCGGCTTCATGGTCTCCCTTCCAAGATAATATCGGACAGAGGACCCCAATACATTTCTCAGTTTTGGAAACACCTTTGTCGAATACTAGGAATTCAACGTGCTCTCTCCTCAGGCTATCATCCCCAAACCAACGGGGCTACTGAACGTGTGAATCGAACCTTAGAACAATATCTTCGATGTTTTGCTACCAAGGTCCAGGATGATTGGTCCCTTTTAATACCTGTGGCTGAATTTGCCTATAATAACTCGGATCACTCGGCTGTTAAAACCAGTCCTTTTTTTTGTAGCCAGGGGTTCCACCCTTCGGTTCTACCTTCTGTCCTCCCCCATCCTACACCGGTTCCTACAGTCGATTCCTGGATTGAAACACTTATCAATGTACAAAGAGAAGCCAAAGAACAGCTAGAAAGAGCCTGGAATCAGACCAAACATTATGCAGACTCAAAGAGAAGACCAGGGCCCTCCTACGCAATAGGCGATAAAGTATGGTTATCCTTGAAACTATTGCCTTGACATCTACGGCCAAATAAACTGGCTCCCCTATATTATGGGCCTTTTCCTATAAAAGAAATCATCAACCCAGTGGCCTTTCGCCTCAAATTGCCAGATTCCTGGAAGAAGATCCACCCAGTTGTTCATACATCTCTAATAAAGCCATACATCCAGACCTCTTGGACTAACCTCAGACCTACCCTTGTCCTTGTCAATGACCAACTGGAATATGAAGTCTCCCGAATATGTGACTCCAGATATAAACGTGGTCAGCTCCAGTACCTGGTGGAATGGAAACGATATCCACCCAGTGAACGCACTTGGGAACCCGTCTCCAATTTGAATACCCCTATGTTACTCCGAAGGTTCCATCTCATACACCCGGGCAAACCTGGCGGGACGGGTTTTCGGAGGAGGCATGCTGTCATGACCCATCGGACACGCCCCTTCTGGGCCTCCTGGTCCTTGTCACGCCGGGGCTTGCACTCTGTTATACTACCAACATGGCCGCAAACACTGAACGCTGCCTACCAGGCTTCATGTTCATTGCAGCACGCTCGATAAAATAGCCACACCCCCGCGCTTCCACGCTTCTCAACGCTACTGTTAGCTGTGGTTAGACGTGTGCTCCGTATTTCGCTTTCATTGAACTTGTTGATTTCCTGGTTCTGGACCCCTGCTCCATTCTATCCCTTCTCCTTCTTACCCAACCTTCTCCCGAATCCGTGCACCCGCCTCCGAGTGCTTCTTCCCCTTATTTTTTCCTGGATTCCCTGGAGTTTACTAGTGATCCCGGACAAGAAGTTGAACGAACACTGGAAGCCGAAGATGGCCGAGCGGGCTTGTACAAGACCCGAACCATAAGGAAGAAAACTTCTACAACGGAATACATCAAGCAGCGAAAACAGGTGAGAAAGGGGGAAACCTGTGACACCATGTACATTCATTGAGGGAGGCTTTTACATGGATTCCTATTGAGTCTGCCAAGCTTTGAGCAGGTATAAAAAGCTTGCGGATTCCACAGAAATCTAAAGCATTTATGTTAGCCTCAAAAGCAGAATCACAAAACCTCTTGTCTATATAAAATTCCTGAAAACTTCATGCATGACACATAGGGCCTCATTACGACCCTGGCGCTAAGTGAAAAACGATGGCGGTAAATGGTTACCGCCATTGTTTTCCGCCAGGTCCAATCATGACCCGTGACCGTTAACTACGATGCCATTAGCGGCATCGTAGTTTACGCTGCCGCTAACTGCGCTAAGGGTGCGCTCACGCGACCGGCCACACCGTACTTAGCGCCATGGCGGAAAGGTACGCAAATGCCGACCCAAGCAGACATGCACCTAACGCCATCACCCAGCCCGTTAAGTACCTTACCGCCATGGTGCTAATTACGCCATCGCGAACCAACCGTAAAGGGCCATGTAAAGTGAATGCAGCTGCCACAAGTGCACAGAAACAGCACAGGTGAAGGCAATACAGACTCAGGAAGTACAAAAAGTGCACACCCCACCCCTTCCCACACCCACTCACATTTCACAATGATACCAATACGACTAGCAATGTTGGGGCTGGAGGACCTGATAGCAATGCATGTGCTACAACAGCAACAACAACAACAGGCAGCACAGAGGAGACGCAGGAGGAGAAGGAGGGCAAGGCAGGCCCAGCAAGCCCCACCAGCACAGCCAGTGCCACCACGCAGGCAGCCCCCAATCCCACGCATCAGAGCCAATCCATTCAACCTCACTGCTGAGCAGATCCACACCCTGTACCGTTTGGACCGGGACACCATCACCGCCATCGTAGACATGATACACAACGACATCGTCAGCATGATAGAAACTCCAACCGCCATCCCCCCCCTACAGAAGGTAGTGTCTGTACTCCACTTCCTGGCCACAGGCACCTACCAGCACACAGTGGGGCACTTGCATGGCATTTCACAACCATTATTCTCACGAACACTCATCCAAGTGCTCGATGCCCTCCTCAAGCACACAGACGACCACATCTCATTACCACGGACTGCCCAGGACATTGCAAACACCAAAGTGGGTTTCCATGCACTAGCCGGCATACCCGGTTGCATTGGTGCCATCGACTGCACCCATGTGGAATTGGTGGTTCCACGTGCCATGGAGGTACCGTACCGCAACCGGAAACAGTTCCACTCAATCAACGTGCAAATGGTCTGTGACTCCAACAAGATCATCACACATTGTTGTGCCCGATTCCCCGGATCAACCCATGATTCTATGGTCCTGAGGAACTCCACAATACCACGCTACATGGAGCGACATGCAGGCCCAAGATCCTGGCTACTCGGTGAGTCCAATGTCATGGAAGTGGGCAGGTGAATGACGTACCGATGCATACTCCACCTGGCTGAAAGGGGGGGGATGATGCATACTCCACCTGGCTGATAGGGGGGGGGGAATGATGCACACTGTGGACTGTACACCAATAAAGCACACATACGCAATGAAAATGTCCACACATTTCATTTTGGGAAAGAAAAAGTGTATTTAAACTATGAAACGTCGTGACACACCCCCTCCCCCCTCCCCCCTGCACACCCCAACACACCCCCTCCCCCCTCCCCCCTGCACAACCCAACACACCCCCTCCCACCTCCCCCCTGCACACCCCAACACACCCCCTCCCCTCTCCCCTCTGCACACCCCAACACACCCCATGTAGGTGTCAACAGATGCCTGTGACAGTGGCCACAGGCTGTTACAAGCCCCCTCTCCCGGCCCCCAGGGCACCCCTGGCTGTGGAGCGCAGGTTACGTCCGGAAAGTCGGACGGGGCTGCTCTGTGCAGAACTGGCAGTGGAGGATGTCCCTGCCTGCCCCCGTGCATGCACGTCCTGTAGGGTGTGGGTGAGCTCAGTGAGCGCACGACGCAAGCCGGCAAGTTCAGCACAGATGTCCCTGGACATGGCCTGCATGGCATCCCTCAGGGTGGCAGTGCTCTGCGCTACTTCGGCCCTTAGGGTCTCCGTGGCCTGTTCAATGGTTGCCCTAGCCCCCACACATTCCGCGGCATGCTCAGCCAGCATCGTGGACAGTTGTTGCTGCCGTTCTGTGATGTCCTCGAGGGACTGCTGCCCCTGCTGGCCCATGGCCAGTGCTGGTGGTGTGATGGAGGGGCTGCTCCCCTCCTGTGGACTGAGGACTGGGCATGGGGTAGAAGGCCACTCCTCTACCTCTGTGTGCCCCTGTGTGTGATCCTCATGGGGGCTGGCTTCTGACAAACAGGGGGAATGTAGTAGGTCAGTGGGGCTTCTGACTTCGTGCTCCTCAATGTCTGAGTCTGAACATGCAGCTATTGCAGCTGTCTCACCCATGTTGCTGCTGGCCGCTGACCCGGTGCCTTCTGTGGCAGGCAATGTCGGTAGAGGTGGAGCAGCTGCTGCTGGCCTGTTGACTACAGGGGTGCTTGCCGGTGGGACGTCTGGTATGCTTGCAGTGGGTCCTGCTTGTTGTGGGGTCTGCCTCACTGCAGCTGAGGTTGAGGGTGCGGGGACGGTATTATTGGCCTTCTTGGCTCTCTTCGTCGCAGGGATGTCCTGGTCCTCGGGGTGTGAATCTGTGCCTGTGGTGGAGCAAAGGAGGGAGGGCGTTATTGATGGGTCTGCGGACTTTGGAATGACAATGATAGACATTATTCTGGTCAGTAGATGAGGCAGATTTCAGGCAGGGCCATGCAGGTTGTCTCCTTTTAGTGTGGAATGTGGGTGCAGGTATGCGGGTGCCAGCAGTGTATACAGGGTGGTGCTCGCATGTGGCTATGGGCAGTGTGGAAATGTGTTGCATTTACACTCTAGGGCAACCTTGTGCTACACATGAATGGACTGCAGTGACTATGGCATGTCTTGTTTGAGGCACCTACCTTCATCGCCTGATGTCGGAGCTCCCCTTTCCATCCCTCCGACGCCTACAATGGCTTCCATGCCAATCGTGGTTGCACAAATCTCCTCCCACGGTTGGAGTTTTAGTGGGGATTCCGACCCTCCACCGGTACCAAGGGCAAGGTTGCGGTTCGCAGAGATGACGGCTCTGACCCGTATGCGAAGGTCGTCCCAGCGCTTCCTGCACTGCTGTGGGGTGCGAGGTACGGTCCCCACCGCGCTGACGCGCTCGGCCACCAGGGCCCAGATGGCCTTCTTTTTCCTTATCGCTGTCCTGGTCATTTCCGGGGAGAAAACGACAGCTGCGTTGTCTTGCAGGGTCTCCGCAAGCATGCAGAGTTCCTCCTGGCTGAATCTTTCCTGGCGCTGGCGGTCACATGCCTTCTTAACAGCTTTAGGCATTTTTGGGTAGTTGGATGGGTGGGTGATTGGTTGGGACAGGTGTCAGGGTTGGATCTGGTGTTGTTCGGTAGGATGGCAATGGATTGTGTTTTTAAAGATGGCCGACTTGCTGTTTCCCTTTCCGGCGCGATGACGCTATTTCCGGTTCTGCTTTTTACGGCCACCGCAAATTACGGTGGCCGCTAATTACGGTGGCCGCTACTTACGGTGGCGGAAGAGCACCTTGCTCGCTTTACGATGCCGGTAGGGGCCTTTTCCGCCATGGCGTTAATTGCATTACCGCCATGGCGTAATGCTCGTGCGCGATGGGTCGTAATGTGGCGCTCTTTACGCCATCGGCCCATGGCGTAAACGCTCATTACGCCATGGCGGTAATGACGGAAGATTACCGCCTGGGTCGTAATGAGGCCCATACACTTCTCCATCTTACACTGTGCCTCAACTTACCAACACACCCAAATTACAGCACAAATGAGATCGGTGAAATTGGGCAGGAAATACAACAACACCATCAGAACTAGTTGGAGAAGAAGAAAGGCCCACTCGCAAACCAGTTGCCACCAACGCACACAAGTGCTACACCGTAGACACCAACCATTTACTAATGAAAATGAACAACCTCCCTCACCACCAGCTATAAGGATTGTACAACACTAGCAGAAACTCTCCACCAAAACACACCCTTCATAATGAAGGATTGGCATGCCCAGAGACCAACAATGCAGGTTCCCATAAGCAGCCACCATCCAGATAAACACAGTGACCCAATATGTATCCCACTAGAACTACTTAACAAAGAATCCACCCAGATAAAAGGGCCACCCACATCTCCTGCCCTCCCGATAATCCATAACACAGGTAATAAGACAAACTCAGATGACAAGACAAACTCATGAATAATGAGGAGGGTGGGGACTTCATGCTGTTGGTGTGGCTTCACAAGCCACACGGTATCTTCTGGTTTGTGAGTCGACAGTGGAGGCTGAGGCATCTGGAATTGCTTAAGGAGAAGGAGGAGTGGATCAGGAAGTGGATCTACCTGCTTCTAACAACAAAGAATGCTTTCCCTCATTATATTGTGGTGAGTGTCTATTGGAGGGCAGACCACAATTTCCCCATTTCCCAAACCTCTTCCCTTCTCCCTCCCCAATTTTACCATCCCTTACCCCTCTATCCACCCGAAAATTAGAGTGGTAAAATGCAATAAAAGGCCCTACTGTACAATGAGCACAGACGGCCATGGTCAGATAAGAAGGGTTTTCAGGAAGCAGAGACATCGGATGAGCACCTCTCGGACATAGAGGCTGGGGCAGCAGGGACTCTGCTGAAGGCTTCCATGAAGGCAGCAGAAGCAGGGCATCTGGTGGAGGCCCTCAAGGAGGCAATGACTGTGATGGAGCTATTGGGAATTCAGGTGGTGCAGGAAGAGGACACGTGCATACTGATCATGAAGAAGGAAGCAGTGTTTGCTGCAAACATCCTAGCTGGGTATACTGAGATAGTTCTTGTCTGGCTGAGGGCCACTACAGTGGATGAAGTAGCCTTTCTCAGCAGAATCAGGGTCAAGAGGATGGGTTGGTACTTAAGGAGATGTCTCATGTGTAAGAACATGCTCTGATGGGGTCCCAGCAGGCTATAGATCACCTCAGGATAAAGAGGTGGCGGAAGGGGACAATACGGCAGATGAAGGAGGAGCCTCTTCCTGTGTCCACCATTGCATAGGGCAAAGGAAGTTGAAGGAGTAGAAAGGACAAAGAACTTTGCCTAGCCGCTCTGGTTGTCTTAGGTGTGTCAGTATTTTGACCAGGCCCAAGCACCAGAGAAGAGTGAAGGATGAAGGGTGTGAGGTCTTCAGAATGGTGGAGGGCTATGGCAAGAAAGTGAATTTGTGAAAGAAAAGCAAGGGTAGTGCCCTAGGAAGGATGTCCATGTGCAACCGCATTTGCTAGAGGCACAAGGTAATTTCTCAGGTGAATGAGTCCACCTGTGAACCCACTAGTGAACTGTCTGCCTCTACAGTGCCCTACAGCAGTCATATCCAGTGGTGGTTGGTGAATTATTTTATTGGAGAGTGTACACATTTGCCACAAATACGCCGGAGCAACTGAGTAGAGTGAGGGAGCCCAAACCAACCAAGGGCAGTTTGGGAAGGTTCTCCTTCAAGAAAATATTTTTCATGGTTTCAAATGGTTCATTCTTACAGCCGACTTTAAGTGAAAATTTGGTAAAAAGCCAGGCAGTTTATTATTAGCTTTGTAGGGTAACTCATGAAAAACTCCAATCCAAAAATCCAATAGATGCAAGTCACCAACAGTGCACAGGAGCCTTTCCCAATGCATTGTCCCAATTTCTTTCCCCACAATACAAAATGACTAGACTGTCTGCACCAAAATGGCAGACAAGCCACATAATAACACCTATCATGCTTGTTTTTATCAAATATACCCAGTACAAAATGTCATGCTACAGTACAAAATGGCTAGACTACTGCATGAATATGCCAGTCTATCAACATAATAACACGTATCATGCTTGCTTTATCAAAGAATCCCAGTAGAAAATGATGCTGTTACTTTAATTTGGCAGTAGTGCATCCCCAAATCCATGGCCCATTATAACTCAAACACACAAGGGCAAACCACCACCACACACATTCATGCAACATTCACTCGCTCATTCACACAGCACTTGCTCACTCATACATCATACACTCACTCACGCACACATACATATTGCAGCTTCTTATCTTCAGGCCAGACCGGACTGCGCCCCTCGTCATGCTCCTGGCTCCCAGTAAACACAGAAGCCCTCTAGCCCTGTGTCAAATGAACAGGAACCAGGAAGCAAAGAGCACTTTCTGGTTCCTGCACATGCATGCAGGGACCAGAATACTGTCTTATTGTGCTGGAAGGAGCGGGAGTGGCCGCATACACACTAAGAAATGTAGTTTCCCAGCCTGCATCTCCAATGAGCCATGCAAGGCTGGGGAACAAAACGTCCCTGGCCTTGCATGGTCTTTTCAACATGCACGCTGGAGGACAGAAACTGCAAAGGGAAACCATGTTTCCCTTTGACTGTTTAAGCCAGCCCAGGATCAGCAGCTGTGGGGGTGCTCAGTGTTTATACTACCCTGGCTTCTCTCGTACATAATGGGCGATTGTACTGGCAAGTCAGCCCCACCACCCATAATGTATGAACTGGTGGCATCTTAGTCCATGGGAGGTCTAGGATGCAGAACAACATCGTTATCTGGCAGGTGTTGCCAAGCAGCAGGGAAGGGAGCCTCTGCACCCACCCAGCCTGCCCAATCAATGCCAGTGCCTAGGTAACCGTCCACTGTCCAAGTCATTGTTCTTCATCATGCTCTTGCAGTAAGGGAAAAGACCATATGCAAATCAAACTTGTCCCAACCCAAAAGTATAATCCAAAACAAAGTGTTTAGTTACATCCTTTCTGCATGAGACCACAACCAGTCCCAAACATATTTCAGCCTCACTGGATATCACCAGCTTGGATCCCAATGCACAAGTCTGGCATACCCATCACACTGAGTGTGGCTATAGTAAAAGGGTACTGGCTGGAAGGTCTTTGGGCATAGATCTAGGCCATCCTCCAGACCATTGTTCTTCAGCCTCCCATGCCATTACAGAGCAGGGAAAGACCATGGGCCTCATTACAAATCGCCCGGTAATGGAAACAACGGTGGCGGTAAACCCGCCGCCACCGTTGTTTCCATGATGAGAGATCACAACTCCTGCAGGCGGGAGGTGATGTTCCCGCCAGGTCTGACCGGGCGGATTTAACATCGCCCGCCTGCAGGCGGACGCGGAAACACCAGCAGCATTACGAGATGCTGCTGGTGTTTCCATGATCCCCATTCCCATTGAGTCCCATTTGACTCAATGGGAATGGGGATTAATACCATTCCGCCTCCGTGATTCCCGGAAAACCGGGGTTGTACTGCCCCGGTAATTCCGGGAATCACGGAGGCAGAATAGTAATACGAGTCCGGCGGTAACCAGGCAGTTTTACCACCTCGGTTACCGCCGGACTCCTAATGAGGCCCCATATGTTATGTTATGTTATTGAGTATTTGTAAAGCGCTCTGTCACCTGAAGGTATCCTGGTTCTGTGGTATGAGTAACCAAGGGGACAATTCAGACAATAAACAAAGAGACCGCCGGAAGGATGGTCAGTATAAAACATTCATTTAACAGAGGTGCCAATGTCTTACCTCATATTCTCATTTAACAGGAAACAGGATGGTTTAAGGGTCTTCTGGAATTTGGTATAATCTTCCAACTGTCTTAAGAGGTAGAGAGTTCCAGAGAATGGGGTCTGTCACTGAAAAAGCCCCGCCTCCTACTGTTACCTTTCGAAACCTTGGAACCCGCAACAGATGGGGATTAGAAGATCGAAGATCTCTAGTGGGCATGTGGGCTGAGATCTTCTCTTGCAGATCAAGAGCCCCCTGTTTATGTAAGGCTCTGTGACTTAGACACAGAGCCTTAAACTTCAGTCTGGTCTCCACCGACATACTGCATTCTCGGGTTTGCATTAAATAAATGGACCCTTCATTGGTGCTGAGCATCAGTAAATGCCATTCCTTGTGACGTTATTGAGTGGTCAAGGGTTCCTTGATGCCATTTGCGAGACCATATGATTTTGGTGAAATACTGCCACCAATTCTAAGACTGCATCCCCAACTTGTTTTTTAAAAAAATGTGATTTTGGGCAAATGTCTCTTCTTCCCCAATCCCATCTGATGCAGCTTTCCTATCTCCAAATGGAGGAACGTTTCGAAACAAAATAGAAGTGGTTCAATATAGTGTCAAGTAACTCACTTTGGGACCAGAACATCTGAATCACGATCTGGGCTTATCTACAACGTTGTTTCATCTTGGCAATAGTGCTGTATTCCTGTACTTTAATTCTCTTATCTGCCAAATGTTTTTGTTGCGCCACTGCATATTGATGTGCAAGAGTAATCTCACAATGTTTCATTTTTAAAAGAGTTGGCCTAGATCTTTTCATCCATCACTTACAAGGACAGAGATGGATGCACGCAAAGTGCGGCAAGTGAGTAACACTGGTTTTAGAAAGGTTGCTTATCATTCCTTCATCTGAATACATTTGCAGCAAGTATGATCTCACTCATTCCTAACCTGTTCTTTTTGGGACTCTGTAATCAAAGGATTGCTTAGCATGAAATAGTTCCCACAATTCGTGAAATTCACCACAAACCTGCTTCTCTGTGTGGGTCACATTCTGCAGACCTATGCCAATTTGTGCACACCTGCTTCCCTCTTGCATTACTACAGGAAACCTCATGGTTGGATGAGGAAGGAAAGTGCACTAGTCCACATGTCACCCTGTACTGAGGAACATGGTTCTCAGTTTTGACCTCCAAGTGTACCTTATATATAATCAAAAAACAAATGTAAAGAACCTATATAAATAATATGCACAAATGGAATTACTTATTGTTTGGAAATGTATTTATTCATTTGTATCACTATCAGTCTATACAGAATTATTGGATAGGCAGTATGTTTGTCATCAAAGAATTCATTCAAAATATACCTAAATGATACTTTCTATTTTGTATTTGGCAACATTTGCATCTGAAGTGAATAACTAATAATGTTGGTTTGTATGAATATATGCATGCCATTTCTACTTCCAATAGGGTAGAAATAAGCCCTGAACGATCCAGTTGTTGTTGGGACTCAAGGGCTTTCTTGAATCAGCACCGGTTTCTTGACCGATGCACAGACGCCGACATTGTGCTTAGCTCCACCGTGCGGAGCATTGATGAAAGCATTTATTTTGTGCATAGGAGACGAATCTACATTTAAAGTGCTACAATATTAGGTTAACTCATCATAGTGTCATTAGAGGGACATCTTTTTAATTGAGAGCTAGCAGCTCTGAGCTTATTCATTTGGATACAAATAGTTTTAACGAAAAAAATGTGCTGAAAGGTTTTGGGGATTTTTTTCTGTGAACACCTCTGGAAAATATGAAATTCAATGTGAGCTAATATTTTGATAGTATGCAATAACGCCTATTGCAATATTGTGGGTTGCACCCATTAAATAACGTTTTTAGATTTGATTTTCATTTCAGAATGATGGATGCATGAATGGAGTATGTTGACATGGGTACGCGCTAATTGTGGTTAAATAGATTTTGTCCTGGTGAAGGCCACAGTACCGAAGGAGAAACTAAGTCAGCTCGAAAAGGGCCGAAATACTGTGCGTCAACATTTTAGGTTGTGAAAGATTTGTGATTTCATCATGATCATTATGTGTGATTTTGAATTTATGGAACTGGCACCACAGAAATTAATATGGCATTGATATCATCGATGTCAATAGAGTGCTGTCCATGTATTTATTTTTAAGTTTTTTAAGTCTATTCATAATACAAATAATTTTGGAAAAAAATCTTTTCAGATTCAAACAACATTTATTGTCATTGTTTTTGTGTGTGCACCCCTTCATGTAATGTATTTACATTGACTTAAAAGGAAACATATTACCAGATATTGCCAGTTTACAGAAACATTGCACCAGTGAAAGTTCAAGGTTTCACTGTATTAGCACTGGGGCAAAGTTTGCCCTAGGGCAAAAACATTGGGGCCATATTAGAAAACATTTGCTCCGTGGCAAGTGCAACTTTTCATGTTATATGCACTAGTGTAAAAATTGCCCTAGTCCAAAAAACATGCAGTTGGAATGCACTTTTCCACCAGGGTAAAGATTGCCCTGGTGCTAATACCATTCTGTATTAACACTAGGGCAAACTTCACCATGGTGCTAATACGGTGCAACTTTGCACTGGAACCGGTGCAAGGTTTATGTAATCTGCCCCTTGGTGGTTAATTAGTATGATCTAACATGTACAAATAATAGTACGTGTTTCCAGTTGTTGGATTACATTAGTCCACATGTGCATGGTGAAGTGGATTTTTTGGCCCACAGACTGCTGTAGTAATCTCCGCATTGAAGACATAACCTCATTGCACAAATCCTAGTCCTCCTCACAGGAATAAAATGGTGGCTTGGACATTTTCTGTAGTAATTGGCTTTTCCCATAACCCATAAATAAAACAGAAGGGCAAGAAATGCAATGCCAACATTATAGCCAGGCTAGCATCAAGGAGGAACTGCCTGTCATCTGGCATGTGATATGTTTGCTCTGGCACTAACAATCCCACAGGACGGCTTGGTACAATGGGGGAACTGAACTAGGCATTTGCTGGGACACTTCTCCTTTATTCTAATCAAAGTGGATACCGCACTAAAGACTTGGAAAGATGGTAAGGCTCCATTGACTTGTAAAGGACAGATATTGACATATGGTCTTGTCTCCTTCTATGCTTTGTAAACTCCATTTTGACAAACAGAAGTATTCTCCCTTCTTGGCAGATGGCTGAAATGGTGCCATTTTATAAGAAGGTAGATCGTTTTGATCCGACAAATTATTGGCCGATTTCTCCAATAGATGCGGTTGTAAATTCTATAGAAAGGTCCTGCTTGACCGGATTAAATTCTGGCTTGATCAGAATGGGATAATATACCAAGCACAGGGAGGGTGCAGATGAGGGGCTGGCACAATCTAGCAGGGTATATGCTTCATTATATTGCATCTGAACTATGTCAACCTCTATAAGGGTCAGTTGTATTTTGTTTGGATTTACCTAAAGGCTGTCTTTGATTCTGTCGGCTGCCCCATGTGTAGGATCTACTTAGGAGGAAGGGCATGGACCCTAAATATGTAAATCTTCTCTGGGCATTACCCTGTAAAACTGCGGGACATATTGTGTTTGGGTTGAATAGAGAACTTGCAGAAGAATTCTCCATTTTCCAGTAATATAGTGGCTTGGTTGCTGATGGTAAAAAGTGACCCACAGAAAATGGGGGAAGAGTGTTTCCATCGTGCATTTTGCAGATGATGCGTTCATCCAAGCGCATACAGCAAATTGTGAAATTAAGCTCCTGAGAGTTTTTGATCATATCGCAAACTAATAGGTCTGATCAAGGACACTGAAAAACAAAATAACGATGATGGTGATGCGGACTGTAAAACCCTTAAATCACAGGATAAGAGTTAAGGGGGAACGCATAGACATAGTCCCCTGGTCTGATTATATGCATATTCACTTGCGTCTACAGGTTCCTGGAAACCTCAGTAAAAGGTTACCTTCGGTTAGCTCGGAAAGAGGCGGGGTTCTTGCCTTCCACAATCCAGTGGGAGCCTCCCAACTAACAGCACCAGTACAAGTATATGAGATGAAGGCCATAACAGCTGCCACATATGGGAGTGAGTTGTGGGAATATGTTAAGGCTCACCCCATCATAATGAAAGACAGCAAAGTACTGAAGTCCCTGCTTCGCATTCTGGGATATTCTCCCCCCATTTTGGCAAGAGAGAAACTGAGAATGGGGCTTGTTAACCACGTTGTGGCCTGAAATCCTTTGCTTTTGTGGCTCAGGATCTGGGCAATGACTTATAAATTGTGCATTAATGAAGTTAGAGTATTGAGGTGTGCTGATACTTTGCCCTGGTTGGTCCTTATAAAAAATATGTCTCCTGAAAGTTACATTTTAGTAAACATTAGAGGACTCCATTTCAATTCAGAGGGATGATATGGAGCAGTTGAGGGTGGGTAATAAGGAACGGGTGGAGGATGGCATTTTAAGAGCTGCATATTATAACCCAACTTCTCATGTGTATTTTGATATCAAATCAAATAATTGCTTGAAAACCAACCTGAAGCAAATGGTCTGCTGCGAAATAAGGGAATTGCACACTAAGTAGAGGGTGTGGAATATCCCTTTGATGGTATATAAAGGTACATGGTCCGCACTTGAAGCATGTGACTGCTTGTGACCTGAGGATTTTTCAAGTCAGGAAAATGTACTACATTTTCTAATTTTTATGTCCGGCATATCAAGTCCTTAGAAGGAGATGGCTGACTCCCTTACTAGTGGAGGCAGCTGTACACTATGGGCAAGAGGCCCTTTTGTGGACCAGAGTACAGCTTGCCCAAAGGTTACCTTTACAGTGGCCAGCTACATGTGGTGGGTCTGGGGAATAAGTCTTAATGTGTTGACACAGTAGTAGAAACAATCAGCCTAATGGAGCAGGGATTGTGGGCGCTGTAAATGCAGTTGAGTTTCAGGGATATCTCAGTAGTAATAAAATGTAAGAAACAAGTGTTCATGATGCAGGACATTTATAAAACTATGATAAGAAGGTTGTGCTTTTATGGTGTTTTGTATTAACTTTAAAATGTAGATGAATTGTAGGATTTCTAATTTAGTTAAATAATTAGAGTACCTATTTATGTTATTTGATTTCTATGGTATTCATACATTCATTGACTGTTTATGATGATATTTTATTTGACTTGTTCTGATATTTTAGAAAGTTATCTGGATATGTTTATTCATTCTGGCACTTGCATAATTCTCGCAATGTTATGAAGGACAATTCATATGTGTTTCCCTTTTTCTTTTCTATGAAATGTTAAGACTTTGCATGTGGTTTACTATGGGTATGGTCACTGAAGTAAACATTTTAAGTACCACTATGGTTAAGGCCTGGAGTCCCAAATAAGTGTGCACCTGCAGCATTTGGAGGGGTAGCTATGCGGACTGGTGACGAGATAATCCATGTCTCATGGTATATGGATGGTTGACCCTCAGACCTTTTCACGTCTCATCATGTCTGCGCATTGTACCACAGCATATGATAACACATGGACGCTGCACCCTAGTTAATCTTTGCCCAGTCTCATAGCACTGTTTTCCATCAAAGTGTGCAAGTGGCAAGAGTTGGTTGCTGTTTAATCTGTGCGAAGTTCTGCCCACTTTTGATTTTCTTTGTGGGCAAACAACACATAGGCATAATGATGCTGTCAGTGGTTGTGTTCTAGTCATGTAACGATGTGATGTTCTTAGTGATCTATGTGAGGAAAGCTGTTTCTCGAACAGACAGTCCAAAAGTTGGGGGGCATACCTCTATTACTACTGCAGCCTCTTCATCCATGGTGTCATTCTCTTCCTTCTCAGTATCACTGCTTAACAGCAGCAACATCTGGCTTCTGATGGATCATAATCTTTATCTTGATCATCATACATGTTGCCATCATCGCTATTACTGTATGATATATATCAGAAGAAAACGGCCGTAACGAAGGAATCCTGGAATTTTCAAGCTCCTGCCACTGTTCAACTACACCATGGGCCTCATTACGAGGTGGGCGGTAAGGGATTATCGGCACCAGTAAGGGTCCCGCTGCCGGTAATCCCTTACCACCCTACTACGAGGTCCCTTAGCGGGTCCCTTCCTTAATGCCTGGTTTTACCAGGCGTTATGGAAGGGACTCGTTAAGGGACTTCAGAGCTAATAACGGTACCGCAAAATGCGGTACCGTTATTAGCACCTTCCACCTTCTCATTGAGCCCTATGGGGGCTCAAATGGGAATGGGGAATGGCTTTTTCAATGGGGACTTACCAGTCCCACAACGGTCGGAATAGACCGGTAAGTCCCCATTGAACGGGACCGGACACGGTACCGGTTATGGAGGTAGTCCTGGCGCTAATAGCGCCAGGACTACCTCCAACCTCGTAATGAGGCCCCATGTGTTGTTCTTCCCTGACCTCCAGTAGATACAATTTGCACCCCTTCTGCCTCTAAGATACTGAAGGGAACGGAGAGAGAAACCTCATGTGTTGCTCTCACTGCATGTTCATCACAGTGGTGTGATAACCATGCATGCACTTGTACTGGTGCATGTATTCTAGAGTGATTTGTGATAAGGGTTATCGAACATGAGCAGGATGAGAACTTCAATTGATCACATGTCATTCTGAAATCCCCAGTGCACACAGCAAGTGATGATGAAAATGAGAAAAGAATAGAAGCAGCTTGCGTACCCCTTCTTTGGGCTCATTGGGGTGTTCCAGACATGCTGTCCAAATGTGTTGATCTATCACTGAATGGTGCCTTTCGCCTCCTGGAATCACTTCTACTTTCTCTGTCACAACGCATATGAGCACAGGTCTTGCACAAGCTGCTTTCTGGGATTCTCTGCTCCTCCTGCTCCTCCTCCCAAGTGTCACAGAATGACAAGTGTCTCCATCACTCATTTCAAGAGGCAGATACGGCGTGTTGTATCTCGTGCATCCTTGAATCTCTCCTGCTTTCACCATTAGAAATCATGTAAGAATGAACCTCTCATGAGCTGCCTGAGGGATTCTCTGCTCCTCCTAATCTTCCTCACAAGTGACACCTGGTGGCACATGTCTCATTTACTTACTTAAAGAGATGACACTGACTGGTGAATTCCCCACCTCCATGAATCAGTGCTTCTTTTTCCCTCAAGAAATCATGTGAATGTGATCCGTGCACAATATGCCCTCAGTTATTCTCTGCTCCCACTCCTCCTCCTCTGAAATGTAACCAGATGGCATGTGTTTAGTTCACTCACTTCCTGACAGGGACACTGACTGGTGTATGTCCTTCCTTCTTGAATCTATGCTCCTTAATCCCTCACAAATCATGAGATTTTGAGTCTCACACAAGCTGTCCTCAATGATTCTTTGCTGCTTGTCCCAAGTTTCACCCAAGGGCAGGTGTCTTTTTCCCTCACTCCAGGAGACTGGCTCTGACTGGTGTGTCTCTTTCCTCTCTGAATATCGGCTACATTCTCCCTCAAAAATCATGCACGCATGACTCTTGTGCAAGCTGCCCTCGTGGATTCTCTGCTCCTTCTCTTCCTCCTCCCAAATGTCACTTTAAGAAACGTGTCTCCTTTATTCACTTCAAGAGGGGCAGAGGGACTGGTGAATCTCCCACCTCCCTCCCTGAATCACTGCTACATTGTCCTGCAAAAAGTCACATGTGCATGAGTCTCGCACAAGCTGCTCACAGGTGTTCAGGAGATGGGCACTAACTGGTACATCTCCCACCTTTCTAAATCTCGCCTTTCTGCCTCGATAAGCATGCAAGAGTGAATCCCGCTTATGCTGCCTTCAAGGATCCACTGCTCCTCCTTCCAAGTACCGCTAGATGGTGCGTGTTTTGTCCACTCACTTCAGGAGACTAACAGGGACTATTTCCTCCTCACTGAATATCTGATCTTAGTCCCTCACAAATCACATGAGCATGAGTCTCCCACATGCTGCCCGTAGGGATTCTCTCTGTCTCCTGGTCCTCCTCCCAATTTTCATTTAATAGCACAAGCCTTGTTTGCTCACTTTGAGAGATGGACACTCATTTCTGTACCTCCCACCACTACTTTCTTCCTCAAAAATCAGGCAAGTATGAATCTCCCACAAGCTGCCACCAGGGAGTCTGTGCTTCTTCTAACCATCACAAGTGTGAAAGATACTTTTTTCTGTCTTATTGCACGCGTGAATGCCAAATAGTGCCTGGAATCTCCACCTGTGGCCAAAAATCCCTCTTATTTTTCTAAATATATGTAGATGTCAATCCAGATAGGAAGTCAAGTGTGTGTGTGTGTGTGTCCCGCATGGTTACCCAGACTCCTCTCACTCTCAGGTATTCCCTCTCCCTGGCTCACCAGGCAGCACTTGTGCTGTTCATCCACTTAAATCACCGAATGTCACATAGCGTGCACAAAACCTATCATAAATCAAGCTCCCTGAATTCCTAGCCGTTCACTAACTCCCCACCTTTGTTCCTACTCGACTACTCTATCTCCACTCCAGTTTATTAACCCTTTCCCAAGTCTCCCATGGATGCCTCTAGCAAAAGTAAAAACAACTAACTCTCTGAAAACTGCTGAAGAGTGAAACCAAGCTCCAACCATGTGCGCCCCTTTTTTAACTCATGAAGTCAAATGCACTTCAACATCTTAAAAAGTTAGACTGACGTTTGACCTGGTCCGGTGACGCACACTTTGAGTGATTTCAAGTTCTAACGAATACATTCTTCCAGGCCAAGTCACCGCCACTGATTTATCATGACACGAGGATAGTTAATTTTAAGAGTTGTCTCTTAAGGAAGTATGGAGTGAAGTTTGACAGAGATAGACAGGACCCCAGGCAGGTGTTTATCCATCAAGTAAACTACTCATAATCTCTAGATTTTAATATGCACTAGAATTTTGAGCAAAGTCAGGACAGAATTGCAAGGTAAAGAAAAAAAGACTGCCTAAAATGGTGCAACAAACATAACATTCTGTTTTCATTCTCCAAAGAATGAGCATCACACATGCACACGAAGAGCTACGCTGTGAATAACAACAGCTGCATTCATGATGCTACAGACATATTAAATTAACAGCAGAAGGGCGTGGATCAGAGACCCAAGAAGGAGCGAGAGCCCTGCAAATATGGCAGTGATTATAGTACAATCTGTTGGAAACTGAAATCAAGGCTACGCGGGAAACGAGCAGTGTGCCTTAAGCAAACCATATACTACTCATGATAAATGGGTGCCTCTAGCCAATGATTTTTACTCATGCATTTAACAGTTGTTAGAGCTTACGGAAGTCATCACTATGTGAATAACGTGCGGTTTGCTGGGTGAAAAGCCGGATTCAGCTTTGCACCGACACCCTGTCTGATGTGGGGAAGGCGATGTATCAGTTTTCCTCTTTGTGTACTGAAAACCAGTTTAGCAACGATAATGTTTACATCATGGCAGCACTCACGAGCACAGTCCTACGCCTGACGATTTCCATAGGAATGCCGCCGCAAGCGACTCCGTTATCAGCCATCCGTAACCGGCATGAAATTGCTCCGAAAATGTTGTATTGTGTGCCAGATTTGTAGAATACAGTTTGTGGTACAAAAAAGGGGCTTGATTCTCAGAGCGTTTTCCTATGAGATTGCACCATTATAACAACACTTATGTGAATCAGGCCCTTATTCTGTCCACAAGTCTAGTTTTACCATTCACTTTCAATGAAATAAGAGAGGGTTGTTAAGTCAGTTTGTGGGGAAAAAAAGATGTTTTCATTTCTCTGTTCCGTGTGTGCCATATGAATTATGTGTTGCATGCCACTTGTGAGGGAATGGTCATTTCTGACCCCTTTGGGCTATGCACATTTCACATATATCAACCTAAAGTGCCTGGGGTAAATGGAATGTGAAACATGTTGTTCGGAATTCAGAGAACCCCTTGGCAAAAGCACTGGCACTAGGAAACACTGCTTGCAATGTTGGATACCCTCTCGTGCATCTCAAGATGCACATATGTTATGGAGATTGCTTTTTTCTTGCAAGAAGGCTTCTCAAAGATACCATGCACATCTACTATGCCTTTGGCAAACTACTCACTGTGCTTTTTTGAACTTTAGCTTTTGGATGGCTCTTAAGCTCCACCTGTAAGCTGCTACTGTTGCACCTAAGAGCAGTGCAGGCATTGGGCCGGATCTTCCCGGAGCCAGGAGGAAAGGTCTCCTGAATATCGGATCCGACTCCCAGGTTGAGGAAAATCAATTTTTGCTTTTATTTTCCTCTTGCTGTGCCGGGAGTCAGTGGTGAGAAACTTAACCACAAGGCTAATTAACACTCTGATAGGGCTCCCTAATTAAGATTGCTCTCTACAGGAAATATTTAAGTACAGCTTTTTATGTTTAAAAGGTGTGCACCTTTTTTATTTATGGCAGGGTGAGAGCAATAGTCCCCCTGTCATGCTATCCCACCCATGTCCCTACACGCCTCTCCATTAGCGCCTGGTGAAATCCCCCAGTACAAATGTCCATTTCCAGCACTGCCTAGAAGGAAGATGACACTTGAGAAGGGGCACACAACTTGTGGGTGTGGATTGGTAATTTATCCACCTATTTATTTCCATGGTTATTCTAATCCTTATAGCCATTCCTAGCTCCTGGGATCACTTTGAGCTATATCTATCAAGCAGTAACATCCAATTTCGGCCTGCCAGTGCTATTTTCTATGCCGAGAGTTAATTGGTTAATTGCAGCTGTAAATTCAACAATGGTATAATAAAACAACCATAACTAAGTTTAAATAAGTGTTCCTTTAGCCACTTGATGTATATCTGCTCCTTCCATCAAAGTCCTTATAAAAACAATCACTGTCAAAGCCAACAGTTTTAAATTTTTTATAGGTTTGAAAGAGACATTTGTCAGGCACTTGTTGTCATGATCTCTGCTTCCAAAAGGTCAGGGTTTTCCCAACTCCCTTGGAAGCAGATCCATAACCCAGGTTCCGAGTGCCAACCAGTCCCAATTGGGACCTTTTGGACCCAGTCCTGGCGCCAGTGGCACCAGGCTCATAAATATGCCCAGTCCCAGCGCTGGAAGCGCCGGGCTCATAATGCTTGGGTGGACTTACCTTCAGCAGACCATGCTGCTTACTTGCCTGCCAGTTGAGCCTCTGATCCTCTTCTGTTTGGAACTACTTTTCCTGTTGGGTGGGGCTGGAGCCACTCCCTAGATTCAGAACACTGGAACTCTTCTGGAAGGCAGGAACTCTTTTCTTACCAGGAACTCTTTTCTTACTTAGGCGTGGCTGTGGAAGGAGACACCTAAGCACTACAGGAGGCTATTTAAACCACACCCGGTGGATGAATCTTGCTTTGCGTTATTCTGCAACCTCTGCAGCAGAACGCTCATCGTGTCTTCTGCATCCGGTCCTGGGCCTAAGGAAAAAGGCTTACCATCCTGAATCCAGTCTTCAGCAACACCTAGAAAGACAAGAAAGAACAGGTTAGCATTCCGGCATCTGAAAGGCAAAGGCTTACCATCCTGAATCCAGTCTTCAGCAACACCTATAAAGACAAGAAAGGACAGGTTAGCATTCCGGCATCTGAAAGGCAAAGGCTTACCTACTCTTCGTGCGCTCCGGAGGTCTTCACACTGCATTCCGGCATCTGAAAGACAAAAGTTTACCAACTCTTCGCACGCTCCGGAGGCCTTCGGCGCTGCATCCCGCATCTGAAAGACAAAACAAGGTGCGTTTAAAGACATTGGGGAACTTTAATACTCACGTGCCATTACTCCTTTCCACATCTAATCCAGTGGGTATTCCGGCACCCTGCAGCCGCTCCGAACTCGTACCTGCAAAATAAAAAGACAGTTAGAGCGCATAGTGAAGCAGGCAACAAGCTCTTACTTACGTGCTTCCAGGCGCTTCTATTCATCACACGGGCTCCATCTTCAACTCACTTCAGCCCGTCATCCGCCATCGCCGGAACCCTGCAAAACAAGAGACATCATTACTAAAGACTTTAAAGACATTTGAATGACTCGAAACTTACCGTTCGTGCAGTAAACGACGGACAGCAGTCCTCTGAAGTCAAGAGGCCTGCGCTACCTATCCAGTGAAGAAACTGGTTACAGCACCCTGCCCCCGAGGCAGATGGAGAGCTCGGCATTCACTTACCTAAGGTGAGAGCGTTAACCTTTGGGGGTCTACAGGAGAGGAGAAGAGGAAAGAGATAGGGACACCCCAATAACCCCAGTTCATTAACCCCATATTTTCTATCTGCAGACATCTTACTCTACACGTCAGGCATACAGTGCACAGAGGTCCAGCCCAAAGAGCCAACCGGGTGCTACACATCACCTTTGAAGATACAGTAGTCGCCCAGTCAAGACCGGCGCCTCTGCGAGAATCAGGTGAGCGTTACACTTGTAAGCGATATTCAATCAACACTACAGCTAAGTCAATGCCTAGTCTGGGATGCTGAGGAAAACCCTTATTGATGTATTTTTATGTCCGGTTCAGTACTCTGGATGACAACCCTTGTATAACACCCCCCTCTTAGAATCCCCCTGACCCCACTGAGCCAAGAAGTAGGTTTGTTTTGCAAATTAAAAGGTTTATTTGAAAATTTAACAAGATATATATCACACTTTTATAATAAATTAATAATTGATATCACACTTATGGATATAATGTTTATCAACAATGGGTAATCTGGCACTAGCACACTTCTTTACAATCAATGAGGAGTTAGTATAGGATGGATAAGGTAGCAAAAATACTTTTATGGTTTCAAGGGAAATGCAATGAGGAATAAAATGCAGTACAGAAATACTTGATATGATTTTATCAAAAGATAAGATAATCACTTTTTCTCTGGCAATTCACCCCCCTCCCCTATGCAATGTAAGAAATGGAAGGAGATGGAAAGAGGAGCACACAGTTCTCAGGAATGCAATCAAATACAATACGAAATTCAGTTCCCCCCCAGCAAGCATAGAGGAAACAGGTAGAAGTTTGAAACACAGGCCCAAAATGCTTTGAATGTGATGACAATGAAGTGAGAAATGTGCTAAAAATGCTTTTAATTTCCTCTAGAGGTTCAGGGTAGGTTATATCCAGTTCATATTAGTTCAGGCTTACTTTAGCAATGCTCTATGAATGATTGTCAGGTTGCACACGAATTTCAGCAAGCAAAGCAAGGACAAATATTTTTACATGTGGCTGAAATTGAGCAAAATGTCAGATCGCAGCAAATTTATTCTCGTGCGTCGAGCGCGATTACGGAGGCACTATAAGGAGTAGGAAGTCGGCTCTAGGCTCGTTGGAAAGCTTAGAATCTTAGCTTTAATATGACAGTTAAAACTCGCTTTTAGCACAAACGGTTCTGGAGATACGGCCGATTTCGTGAAGGTAGTTTTTCAATTTGAAATTTAAAAGTTCAAAATGACAGGTGACAGTTTTCAGCTTTAAAAAGGACAGAATGCCACACACGATTCCTATGAGGTAGTTCTAAATAGGTTAAAATAGCTTGAATTAGATTATTTTAACTAAGAGATTGGTTCTACACAGTTCTGCTAGGTACTCACAATATAAATTTGAAATAGGCCTCGTCACGGATCTGGTCAACACGTCCAGCGGCGGTTCTCTCTGCTCGGCGGGTCAATCAGGCACCGGTTCTGCTCACAGCGATCCGGATCTCTGGTTCTGCTCACAACGGTCTGGGTCTGGTCTGCGGTTCCGGCAAAAGTTCTTGGCAAAGAATTCAAACAGCTTGCCCGGCTGTTGAATAGTTTGGTTAGGTTTGCTGGATTCTGAAGGCCTGCTGAGAATACTTTTGCTTGCAGTCGGCCTTCTAGGTTCAAAGTTCTGTAGTCTATGGGTCTCTGGTTCTGGTCTCTGTCTGTATGGGATGTCGGCCGTCAAAATGCTCCGCAGAAATGGAAAATGAATGTCTCTACCTGTCCCAGCAGTCTCTTTTTATGTGTTTTGGAAGTGGGTGTGTGCGTGGCATAACTGAGCCTGCCCCGCTCTACTTGTCATTGGCCCAATTCTCCCCTCTCCCATGATTGGGGGAAGGAAATGGATTGTCATCATGATGAGGTCTGTTTATGGGTCAGAGGATCCTCCCCTGGTCAATTTGCCCACAAATCTATATTTGATTCAAATACATATTTCCCAGATACACAATTTGTTGAAATTACATGTACACATTATATATTCCTTATGGTCCATGCTTGTCCGCCTCTAATCTTCCAGGGGGCTTGCATTCAAAAATGACAACATTTTGCGCTTTTTGGTCGGTTTACCAATATCGGACATTTACCAAAAATTACACAAATGTGCGCAAGGAGTATGGACATTAATTGATGAAGTGTCAGATTTTTAACATGCAGACGTTTGGAGTAAGACCCTATTTTCCGCTAGCTACCCCCCAGAATACACAACAGGGTCCTAACACCTCTTAAAATGTGCATGGAAAAATCCCAAGAATAATGTATTACTTATATAATTCTGACAAGTCCGTACTATGAATTATCCATCTTTTTTAAAATTATGCTCTGGCCCAGATGGGTGTGGTTTAGGTTCCAAAGCACATGGGGGAAGCTTCTGTCTGTCCCCGCCTCCAGCTCAGGTGGCTCCCAGAGGCACTTCTTCTCCCACTTCTCCCAAGAGGAAGCTATTTTACGACCCCCCCCCCAATATAACATTTGCCTGAGCCCAGGACAGTGCATTGTTCTGTGTCTCTGCCCAAAGTTCTGTAGGTGCCCCTCCCCTAATCTAATCAGAGAGGTGTCATCTCCTTTTGGTGGGGAAGCAGGATGCAGCTAGGCCTGGGAAGAGTGGCTGAGCAGGTTTCTCCTGTCGGGGGTAGTTGTCAGGCAGAATTCAGCTAAATGTCACTTTAGTTCCCAGTTTAAATCAAACTTACAATTTTTACATATATATTAAATAATTACTTCCTGCAAGTCATTTCAGAATATAGTTTTACATTGTATCCACCTCTTAGCAAGTCTTTCCTTGGCCTGGTTTCGGTTCATTTGTTCAGTTTTACACAAAAGTCTGGTGGTTTTAAAACGCCAGCTTTCTGATATTGGTGAGCACTGGTACTGCATCCATTTTTGACATTAAGAAAATGAATTCCCCACAGTTCTGGGTTGCTTTTGGCAATCAGCATTGCCATTCCCAATGGTTTCAGGCTACTGTGTGTGTAGCCCAATGGTGGTTTTAGGCAGTGTCCTCCTGTGCTCACAACATAGGCAACAATGGGTGGCAGCCTATTCTTCATGTTTTCCCTGTGCACTCTCTGGGGAGTTCTGGCCATCATGATGTTTTCCATGCCAGTACTGCACAGTTTTATGGTAGGGCTTGGATGCATGGGTAAAAACATCCCACACACTGCTATCATGTCACCAGGTAATCACACCTTTTTCCAGTTGTTGCCATTTTATGTCCAGGTAGTAACATTATGGTAGAGCCAGGCAAATGCCTATCTCTTGCCTATACAAAAGCCGAAACTGTTGGCTTTGCCACTTTAATTTTAACTAACCAAATGAGTGGTCACTGAATGTCCTAGGCATTCTCTTCTAGATTACACAATCGATTCCATACTCCCTCTACGTTACTTGAGTTGCCCTGGGAATCCCAGACTGTCTTTTCTCATGTCACTACATAACTGGCAAAACCTACACAAGCAAAAAAGGGATAAGACATAAATGTACCATTTTGGGCTTCATCACGGGTTGGGCTTCAGTCCTTAAATGCAGCGTTAACACTATTGCTGCTGCATTTAAGGGTTGGCCCAATTACAAGTCGGCGTTAAGTTGAAGTTTTACCTCCAGCGTTTTGCTGGAGGTAAAAATGTCCACTTACTGCCCGTTTTCGGCTGTTTTCGGCTTTATTAGTGCTGGTGCAATTACTGCCAGCGGTATTAGTGGCCCCAATGGGTAATGGGGATTCACCACACCTGCGACTCGGGATCTGGCACAAATTGCGCTGGAGCGAATTTCGGTAACGCAAATTGCGTTGGGCAGTGATAACACCCAAGTAATGATAGAGCTCTTTCAGCTTGCCGTAACGTAAATGCAAGGCATAAAAGACGTGTGTAAGGCTTTAACACCTTCTATTCACGCAACAGCTCATTTTCATCACTGTGTATGGTGGGGAGGAGGAGCGGAATGTAACTTGAGTTTCTGCAGCCTCATTTCCTCTGTGCCATAGAAATCCTCCAGCAGTTGCGCTGCCATGCAATTTCATGCTGGTGCAAATCCTGGAGATCCCTATGGAGCCTGATGGCCTTTCGAGCAACCGAAAAGCAGACATACTCCATAGGGATCTATGGTAAATGCTGCCTGCAAGGCTTTAAGTGAGCCGGGGCTATCTGGGGACGAGCCCCTGGAGGCTCAGAAATCTTGTTGTGGGGCGGGCACCTGCTGGGGCTCACTAATCTCCACTGGCAGCCCCGGGCACTACAGGATAACGCTTTCTTTCTAAAGCCTGAAGCTCTCACTTATGTGCGAGACCTTCAGGATTCAGAAATACATGCCTTTCATCCATAATGGTGGTGCCACACCTGTGAGGCATCACCTCAAGCAAGAGATTCCCGTGGGCCGGCGCCACCATTATGAAGAGAAAGGTGAGGCCGCTGGAAGCAGAGGCATATTTTTCCTAAATCCTGAAGCTCCCTCCCATTCGTGGGAGTTTCAAGCTTTTTGAAAAAATACCTCGCTTCCAGTGGCCTCACCTTTTCAGTCTTAGTGGTGATGCTGCCCCTCCCAGCTGACGAGGGGCAGCACTATCATAAAGGCTGTCCACTGCCAGGCAAGCCTTTAGAAAATGAATGCTGAGATCCGCACCCTCTCCCCCAGGGAAGAGAGGGTGCTCATGTCTCCAAAAGGCTGCCTGGCGAAGGTGCCTGTAGCCCTTTAAGCTGGGGCGTGTCAAGGGAGCGTGGCCTAACATGCCGTAGGTGATCCCCCACAGTTAGGTCAAGCCCCCTTGATAAGCCCTGGCTCATTTTACAGTGCCAGTTATGTGCATGGCAGGAAACGTTTCCTCAAATTAAAAAGGCGGCGTGAACGCTGCCCCTGTTCGCCATCGTGAGCCCACCAGAGTCCCTCCAACCTCGGGAACGATCAACAATTTCACATCATCGGTCCAAACCACAGAGGACTCGAAAGTCAACGGTAAGGTTCACCTCGGAACCCGAACAAACCCTAAAAGGACTAAAAAACTCTGCACTACTGCTACACTAGCGTGTGCACTAGCAACATACCACAAACACTATGCAATTCCTCGCTATACTACCACTTGTTTTACCCATGTCAAACTCTCCCACTACGGGATTTAACTCTACAACCGCCTGAGAGGATATAGCAACCCTCTCTCAGGACCACCCTCCTCCTTCCTCCATCATGTACATGTTCCTCCGGTAAGGCCGCCGCCTTGGAAACCACCAATGTTCTTGTAACGTAACCATGATTCCTGTGATTTAGCTAAAATGTGCTACCATAATGTAACTAAGTAAGCTGTCCTATGATGTAACTAAGAAAGTATGCCGGCCGTGCAATTATAAAAGTATTCTTGTAAATGCAACAAACTAACTATTATCATAACGTAAAAGAAAAGTATGCCTGTCATCTAACTAAGAAAGTATTCATTGATGCGATTTAACCAAAACAATATTGTTGTCATGTATCCCTGTTATCCCTCCCTGTAACTAAGATCCTTACAAGTAACAGCGCCACAATGCCCGAGGGCTGCATTTGCGCTATACAAATTTAAATAAATAAATAAATAAACGCCGCCTTCTGCCCTTTCCTTTGGCGCTCTGCCATGCAAATGACCTAAATTCGGCACTGGGTTCCCGTCTAAGTTTATGTCTACACATAATGGCTCCCCTCCACTGAACTCCGCCTGACTGAAAAATGAACCCCAATGGGATCTTTCTCTCGTTTAAATCACATGAACGGATCGGACGCCCTTTTAGACGGGTTCGCAGCTGCATATCTGCTGAGAGAGATGTGAATAGCAGGTGTGCGTTTGCCCATTCTGAATACATGCGTTTACTTGACTCCTTACCAATAGATGAGGCTAGTTAAAATGAACGTCCAAGCACCACAGCGATTAATCAGACAGTTGGAAATGCAAATCAGAAGTGGAAAGCACATTGATTGAGGCAATTACAGTTTATCTGTCCTGGCAGGAGCATATCTGCCGTAAGTTCTGGCGACCTGTCTTTGTTGAGAAGTAAGTCCGTTGTTTACATGTCCTCAGAGAGTACCTCCCCTCCTCCCGACGAGGAAGCAGCATTTCCCGCGTGATTAAAGAGCGCGCTTCAGTTCCGGCGCGCGGCGAGTCACAGTTGCATGACTTCACGTGGAAGGAATGTTAACACATGGTATAGTCGTGACAGTTCCGCGACGGGATTATCTCGAGAGAAGCAAGTGGCCACTGCATTCTTAGCTGGTGTTCCCGCTGTCATCCCCTTTCCTTTAGAAACGAGTTTTAAATAAACTTTAATTTGAACGCCAGACATGTCGCATTAAAACGCGCGCGTTGATTTCAGAGAATGCACGTGGCTCTGCTTCCGCACTGTATTGAGGTGAATGTGAACAATCTATTGTATTACCTAAGTGTCTTAGGGCAATATATCACAAACCCCATAGGATCCATACTAAGGTGGTTGAAGGGGAGTGGAGGGCTGTAGCCCTGCTCGACAGGGCAAGCATAGTTCCTCACGCCAAGTCTTCAAGGGCCAGTACTAAGGATCTCTTTTAATGCAAGCATATCTTTGTATGCAGTACTCCCATTGGAAGCCATGAGAATACATACAGAGCTCTGTACGTCCACTGGAGTGAAGCGCAGCGTCAGCGGCGAGACTGACCACGTGTGTGGTCGCATACTGCACTGCTTGCGTTAGCCTAAACTTGTTTTATAAGTAACTACAACAAGTGCTGCAAGGGATAGCCAAATTGCCACTGCTGCCCTCTTTTGCACACAAAAGTGCAATTAATGACAAACTGCATCATATCCCCCTGCACAGTTATGGTTACAAAAGCCAGTATGTTAAAGGACTTTTCCTACATCATGTGTGTGGCCACACTGACATTTTTTTTTGTCTGGAAAAAGCAGTGGCAACATGTTAACTAATGTGTAATTCAATAGTGTACCAATCTCACAGATGTGTGAGGCACACAGGCTTCAGTGACTCATGTGAATACATTTACAGGCTTCTTTACAGTAACTTGAAGGTTTTCACAGTTGTGTTTATCAGTATAACTAACTCTGGGAATTCATCAAGACTTGAGGCAGGAGAGTAGGGCTACAGCTCATCCGCGAGAAGAGAGTGAAGAGCACATGGTGTAAAGGGCTGGGCTAATGATCATGGTGCCAGGCGTTTGATAGGCTGCCTGTGTGCTATAGGCCTCAGGACCTCATCTGTCCATCAGAATATGTGCACTGCCCCTTCTCACCAAGGCTGCAGTATTTTCTGTGTTACAGTTATTGGGAATACTGGCAAATGTTAAAGCCATACAGTTAAACTGATTGATCAATGGATTTAAAGTGATACAAAAATAGACTATACAAGACCATAGCAGCTTACAAAATAAACAGTTTTCAACACAAAAACACATGAAAAATCACAATCTCTTCCAGGTTATGGGATCGTTAAACAACTCCGGCTAACAAAGAGGCCGCCTTTTTCCTTCTTTCATTGACTCCAGGTCCCTGAGATTGGTGCTCCCATGTTGTGGACACTGAAGACAGTAAGCCAGTGAAGAGCAGGATTCACTGGATGTCCGATAAGGTCAGGCACACCATCAAGGAGGAAGTCTCCAAGATGTTGTCCCTAGGAGTGATAAAGCCATCCCAGAGCCCCTGGGCTAGCCCAGTGGTACTGGTCTGTAAAAAAATAAAGTGTTGGGAAGACTGAAGTCTGCTTTTGTGTGGGCTACAGGGGTGCCAATTCTGTCACAAAGACATGCTCACCCCATTCCTCGGGCAGATGAGTTCATTGACAAGCTCGGAACTGCCAAGTTATTGTGTACCATTGACCTCATGGCAGGGTAAGCATGTCGGCTTGACAAATCAAGCGAGAGAGAGAGGTCAGCATTTTCAACCCCAGAAGGACATTATGAGTTCACTGTGATGCCCTTCAGATTGAAGAATTCCCCTAACACTTTTCGTGAGGATAGTTAACCATGTTTTGTCTGGACTGGAAAACTTCAGTGTCACCTATATATATATATTCAGCCACACCTGCGAGGATCACTTATCCCACCTGAAACAAGTACTTCAGGGGCTGCAGAACACAGGTCTATCAAGGCCACGAAGTTCCAGATAGCACAGGGCACAATGACTTACCTAGGCCACCTGCCCAGTGGCAGTAAGAAACAACCTCTGGAAGCTAAAGTACATGCTGTGAAGGATTGGGACATCCACATCACACAGAAGCAGGTGAGAGCCTTCCTAGGTCTCAAAGGGAAGACTACTGGTCATTCATCAAGGGGTATGGGACAATTGCCATGCCCCTGAATGATGTAACTTAGAAGACAATGCCAAAGAAGGTAACTTGGACCCCTGCCTGTCAAACCTCCTTTTGGGATTTGAAGGATGGGTTTTCTAGGGCCCACTTCTGGAAGTGTCAGACCGTGGTCAGGCGTTCATTATCCAGACAGACACCTGTGATTTTGGGATTGCAGCAGTGTTAGCACAGCTGAACTCTCAAAGGGTTCTGGCAATCGAACGCCTACATTAGCAGGTAATTAACAAAAAGCGAAAGGAACTTGGCCATTGTTTAAAAAAAGAGGCTTACGCGGTCATGTGGGCAGTGAAGAAGCTGAAACCTTACATCTTTGGGTCGCACTTCAATGTCCAAACTGACTAGCAGCCTCGTGGGTAGTTAATGGCCATGCAAGGGGAGAACCCTAAGCTTTTGCGTTGGGCCATATCCCTACCGGGATTAGATATGGACATCCAGCACAAACCAGGCCTGAGCCGATACTTTCGCCTAAATGATGAATCAGACCCTCATTAGGGTGATGGTTCACTTGTTGAGGCTGAGGGGACATGCGAGTAATTCTACCATCCGCATGGTGGGTGTGAGCTCACCTGGGCTTTTTGACATTTTTTATTAAATGGAATGATGGTAGACCAACCTCAAGAAAATGTGTAGGGCTAATCCACACACATTTTCCTGTGCTCACACCATGGCAAACACATAGTCCTGTGTACCCTGGGTGGACACAGCCTACAGGCACAGTTCGCCCTGTCATATTTAGTTGGAATGTGACAGACAGGAGTGCACTATATCATCTCCAGGAATGGGAGGACCAAGCTTGCCCCTGCCATGGCCAGCCTGATTAAGTGACAAACGCTGCAGAGGTTAACAAAGGAGACAGGAAACCCAACAACCTTGCATATGTAACTATGTCAACCTGAAGCCAGCGCCCACCTTCAGTATCAATGACAGTGAGCTGTCATGTCTGGGACTGCTGTTTACAGTAAGCCACCCCACTATGGGGACCCCATTCATAAGGTACGTGTGGTTTGCAGGAGCCAGAGAGTTTTGTCTCGCCACAGCTTCAATGGAGACCTGCCACTTTAACAGGGATCACATACAGATTCTGCCATTTTAGTTCTGGGGCACACCTTGTTCCTGTTTTCACCCCCTTGCCTTTCCTGTTGCAAAGCACTATGATTACGACCTCACACACCTTTTTCCTGTTTTCACCCCCCTGCCTTTCCTGTTGCAAAGCACTCTGATTAGGACCTCACACATACATAACATTGTTGGTAGGGACCCCAGGATTGGTTCATTAAGGTAGACTTAGCCTACACCAATCGAAATGGCCCATTTGTATTTAAAAGAGGGCAGAGCCACTCATTTGGCAGATCATCTGAAGACTTGGACCCTGACTGAAGGTACCGTCTGCCTTGCATCTTCCGCCAGTGAAGGTATGCCAGGATATCCAAAGAGGGAAGCGAGATCCTCCCCTAAACTTCTTGCAGGGAACAGAGGGAGAAACAGAACTCAGAGGGCCCTACAGCTGCTTCAGAACCGGTAACTAGCCAGCACACAGCGGGCCCGCTAGGCTCTGGAGCAAGCTTCCTGGATAGGAAGTGCCAAAAGGTCTCTGAACCTACAACCCAGGCAAGGCTGGTGCCTGCAACACTCTCCTCAGCTTTGGGCCATCCAACTTAAAGGATGGCACAAGCTCATTGAAGATGTTCGGTGAAGTGCCTCGACAAGCACCTACCACCGTCCTCCTTAAAGGACATTTTTGAGCCAGTCGAGGTCCTTGATCTGCAACCGGCAGCAATGCGGACCTTTGTCAAGCCACCATCGCTTAAAGACATTAAAGACATCTTGACCAGTGCTTCGGAACCGCCGATCAGCACTGAGACAATGATTCTTGACCCCAAGCTGCCATGTAGGCCAGCTAGCAGCCGTTCGTCCAGCTTGGCTTGCCGAACCGTTGAGCCTCCTGATACCCGCAGCAATTCCCGTCTCGAACTCTGTCACAGAAGCCTGCAAAGTGCTCTGAAGCTGACTCGACCCTGTCGAGCACCAAGAACATCTACAACACAAGGTACATTATGGTTCTATCCCCGGCCCTTCCTAGAAGGCCTCTAGAGATATTTTAAGACACATTGGTCCTTTTGTGCTAAAGCCAAGAAACCTTAACAAACAGTTGTGGTTATTAACCATACTGACTCCCTTCCGGTCAGTGTCCAGAGTGCATCTGAAACTGTCTATCCTCTGCATTCCTTTACTGGGTGAGTTGTATTTTGTAGTGTTGTTAGACTGTCTGTTGTGATTAATAAATTAGATATTGTTAATACAATCTTGGCTGGTCCCTCCTTTTATCATTGGGTAATAATGTATTTTTACTGTGTTGCAAGTAACAAACGATCGTCGACCATTCGGAGATAAGCCTACCGTTCCGTCCACGTTACCAAAATTGTACAAAGAGGTTTATAATGTTCTTGTTATTCCAATTTGTTCAGATACCTTCTGGTGTATTAGAGGTGTGGGACTGATTGATGGTTTACATTCCACTGTTTACCCATCGTCCACGGGTACCCTGGAAGTGAATTTGTCACACTTACACTGTCCTAAACAAGCAGCTGCAAACAAGGAAGAATGAGCACAAACTACTCATATCTGAGTGTACCCTGTTCTCCCAACATGTACCCTTGCCCGCTTCCTCCAGAGGGCTGAACCTGCTCTCATACCAAACCTGAGCGATTATCACTCGCCACACATGTCTTTTCAAAACCAACCTGTAAATAAATTACTAATTCTTTGCAGTGGTTCAGGAATGAGTAGTGGCTGAACTGCCTACTCTGCCCCACAATACTACTAAACCAGCAGTGATCCTAATACAGAGGTGAAACAGGGACAGCCCGAAAGCTATACCTGCTTCACCTAAAGTGGTAGCGCAGAAAGAGGGTAGAATATATCTTCATTAGGGGTGTGAGCTGATTGTAGAGCAACCCAAATAACAAAGACAAAAAAATCATATCAAATCAAGGTACTATAAAAATACAGACTTTTAACTAAATAATTAAAATGCAAACAATTAATTTGAAAACCCCACACTGTAAAAGAAAACACAGAGAATGCAGACTTTTGTAGATGGCCAATCTGGGTAGGTTAGATGGGATGTACAGGCAATCAATTCCAACAAAGTCACTGTTCAAGGTTATTTTGTGGAAGAAAATGTTAGAGAAGGGGGATTTAAAAGTCACTATGATCCAAAAATTCTGCCAGGAGGACAGGGCCTCTTCACAGTTCCTTTGTGTCTTGTCTTTGGAGCTCAACAAGGTTGCACCAGGATTTCCGCATCACACCTGAAGTCAGGGCTCTTTAAGTGCTAGGCTGGGGTTCAGTCATGGAGCTGATTTGTCAGGCCTAAACGATGTGGTGCTGTTCATCAACATCACAGGCTTGTGGGCCAAAAACAATGAGAATGGCAGGTAGTGCTGGGTCAGCAGTATTGGAAAACTCTGGGACCTAGGAGACAGAGAAGCAACAAATTGACTTCTAGAGTGAGTGAGCTTAGCTAGCTCAACATGCGATTTGGGGACTGCAGCAGCATTGAATGGGAGATTGAGCAAGCTTTTTTCTAAGCACTGATATTGGGTTGGAGATGCTAGGATGCTAGAAGGTCTGGCCATTTTAGATGCCAAGATGGCAGAGCTTGGCATCTGTGTTAAGCGAACTCAGAAGTGTGGAGGCAGTTGAACATCAAGGTCAAGGATGACTGTGGTGATTACCTTGCAGCAGTTTTGATTGCCATTATTTGGTTGCCAGGAAACCCAATCCAGGGATTCCAGAGAAAAGGTGTTTCGTTTTGTTCTGCACTCCCACTCCAGGGAGCTTGGCTGGCACCTGCAGGGGTCATTCACCACCAGTGAACAGGGTCTTAGTTACAGTGCAGCCACCAGTGAGCCCTTGGTCTAACAGCAGTCTCCCCCACTGTTCCCCATGGATGGTTATGGTCCAGAGTTTGCCCCTGTCTTGGATGCCCTCTATCTTCACCTCTATGGCAGAGCACTTTGATGTAGGCAGGCACTCCAATAGAGTACAAAGGAACCTTTTGTGTCTATGTAAGAGTCCAAAGATGAATGAAAGAAAGAGTGGAATTCCTCTCCTTGTATAGGCAAAATGTCGCAGGGGATTGGTCCAAAGCAAGGCTTCATTAAGGGGTGCAATCCAGGCTGTCGTAACAAGTGCCCTTTGCTCTATGACATCACAACCAGAGTGCATTTCCTGCAGGAAATTAGCACAGGAAGAGATAGAGAGCCTTAACAGAAATCAAGATGACAGAACCTGTCTTTCAGATGACATTTCTTTTCTGGATACTCTAACTACACCTCCTCCCCATGCCTGCTGACTTCAAAGGGACTCCAGTGTTCAGCATTTGGCCATTGTTCCTCATGTCAATAGTGGAGACGGTCAGACCAAACACTTAAACACATCAGTTCTGTGAGAGATGGTCCTGCTCACAGAGCTGACATTAGTGGAATATCAATTTTATGTGGATGTATACTTGTGTACTCTTATCAGTCACAATGCCATAACTAGGCATGGACAATGCTTAAAGATCTATGTACCAACAGACTGACTAATGCATAAAGCATAACATCATTATAATTTAGATCAGAGGTGTAGATAATTACAAAGCCACCTCTGCCCGCACACTGCATACAATTCGTATCCCAGCAGCTCTCAGGAATTTACATGTGGCCATTGGACCTGCTCTGTGTCACTTCAGAGCTGGTTCCTGTAGCTGTCAGGAGATGGGTTACAGGAAAGGCCCACGTGTGATATGTAATATGTTGGCATGCAGCATTTATGAAAAAGGGCCAGGTCTGATTAGCAGACCACCCTTTCATTGATCAAATAACATGCATCATTTTAAAAATCAGAATAGCTGAGGCGTTCACACTCTAGCAGATGGCATCCCATCACACAACCCTTATGCTGCCAACCAAAACCCCCCTCTCCTCTTCCAGTCCAACAGTTCCAATGAAACACCTGTCTCTGAATACCTCACAGTGCAAGTATATTCTTTCAACAGAAGCATGTGTCCCGGTGAAGATCTCCGAATGGGTCACCACCAGTACTGAGAGGGGTTTCTGGACCTCAGCGGAAGTGCTTTTGGAAGATAAATGCTCGAACGAGCAAGGTAATTCTCAAGTGACTTTCAAGTCATATCCAATATTTAAGACTATGCTGATTTGCCAAAATTGGACATGGCAAATCCTCTTTTCTTATAACATGTCACCGAAGCAGACACTTTTAAAATATTCTTGCAAAAACAGATCTTGTTGAGATTGTTTTATCAATAAAAACACTGTAGACCAAAAAATAAACAGCACTGCATTTACTTGCTTACTGACAGGCTTCATGCAGGCACCTTTGATGAGGATAGGCAATGCTGCACCATGATTGACACAGCAGCTTTGATTTGGATGTCACTTATTAGATATTACACTGTTAGCACTGCAAACAATTGCCTTTTTCACACAGTGCTCCCCACAGACAAAGCATTTTGGGATTTAATTAAACATGATCTCCCTCAGTCCAAAATACAATAAAATCAGGAGGTAACTCATTGTAGCAAACCACAATATTCTATTCATGTTCTATGAATAATAATGTGTCAACCATCACACTATTAGCAGGAATGTTATGTTTTCTAAGCACAGTCAAGTCTCAATGGGCCTTAACAAAATGAAAGACACAGTGCATTTTGCTACTAATATACTAAAGTATTCTATTGGGAAAGATCACCCCTCGTGACAAAGATCATCCTAAATCTCCCCCCCCCAGGCACTAATCAGGGCAATCATTCCAGGGAACATATCTAATTAAATTAGGGAGTGTTTCTTACAAAGATTAGAAGGATTTCATTTGAGGCATGGAGCCAGGAGAAACCCTGTAGTGTTCCCAGGGAAGTCTCAGGAAGCAGGCCCCTCCTTTTCCCTTCTATGAAGTCAGAGTGGCCTCCGGTTAAGCTGGTTCAAATCCTCCATGAACAAGGTCCAATGTTTTAGATGGTATCGATAATCAAAACCCATCTATTTGCAAACGGGTTTGTTTTGTCCCTGCAACCTTTCCAATGTCATAATATCCTCATTATCTGTTCCTGCCTTTTTAAAGTATAAAATATTCACATCCTATGTTATAACCATTTCACACTATTTGATTGGCTGGACCTTTCCCTTCAATTGCTCAACAGTCAGACTCTCCCAACGAATACACTCCCAAATGTCCATTAGATGCTCATATTTCTATATTTGTGATCAGAAAAGGTTGGGGAGCCAAACTGCTTCTTATTACTTTACATGCTAAATGTATTTTCTTTTATAATTCAGGGTCCTAATATGAAATGTCAGTGAGCTGAGATTATTGGAATCTGCGCTTGCAGACGCATGTTTGGATATGCAATATGAATGTATCATATTTTCAGTCATATCTTTATGAATATGAAAGAAATTATTAATTACTTAAAGTCCCAGACAATGCAAATGTGTTGTCAAATCGAAGATGAGACTCTGATCATAAAAACACTCAGATAAAAAAAAACACATTCTTTGTCATAGTTCTAAATCTTACAATTCAAGACTTATGATTAATATTCACTTCTGCATATGAGGTCGATGGTAATAAGTTGTGCTGTTTTAAACTCAGGGAAATACATGATTGGACATGTCTTGTAATTCAACTTGTGGTCTTGTGCTCTGCACATGAGATTTGTAAACAGCTCTCTGTAAAGCCTAGATAAATGATTGACGCAGCATTTCCCCAAAGGGTAGATTGTCCTGTTTGCATTGGTCCCAGCACAAGGCTGACTTTTATGTGGGAGCAGGGACAAAATGATGAATTTGCCTTTAAAGCTAAATCATCAAATATAACATCTGGGACCCTAAGGGGGTAATTCATAGATTTCAGCGCACGCGAGAAGCGCAGAGAGGGAGCGTGCGCCAGCCGTGTGCGCTAAACAGCATTCTGGCGCACCACGTATTCATGGACTTTCAAAGCCATTTTGAGCACTGGCGCAGAGAACATCCCGCAGCGGCAGTTACGCCCCCAAGAACGCCTCTTGCGCAAGGAAAAGGTATTGAAATCCCCAATGCAGCGCAAAGGGCCGTGCTAATCCTGCACCATTTTACAGGGCTGGTACAGTGTATTTCGGGGGTGCGCGGGAAGTATCACACGCGATAGGCCTGGTGCGAGTGGGGTACGTGTATTTAGGGGGTGCGCAGGAAGTATCACACGCGATATGACTTGGGCGAGCGGGGTACGTGTATTTCGGGGGTGCGCGGGAAGTATCACACGCGATAGGCCTTGTGCGAGGGGGGTATGTGTATTTCGGGGGTGCGCAGGAAGTATCACACGCGATAGGCCTTGTGCGACTGGGGTACTTGTATTTCGGGGGTGCACAGGAAGTTTGACACATGCTAGGCCTTGGGCAAGTGGGGTACGTGTATTTCGGGGGTGCGCATGAAGTTTTACACGTGATAAGCCTTGTGCGAGCGGGGTACATGTATTTCGGGGGTGCGCAGGAAGTTGTACACGTGATAGGCCTTGTGCAAGCGGGTTACGTGTATTCTGGAGGTGCGCAGGAAGTTTTACACGTGACAGGCCTTGGGCGAGCAAGGTACGTGTATTTCTGGGGTGCGCGGAAAGTTTCACACACGATAAGGCTTGGGCGAGCGGGTTACGTGTATTTCGGCGGTGCGCAGGAAGTACCACACGTGATAGGCCTTGTGCGAGCGGGGTACATGTACTTTGGGGGTGCGTGGGAAGTTTTACACATGATAGGCCTTGGGTGAGCGGGGTACGTGTATTCTGGGGGAGCGTGGGAAGTTTTACATGTGATAGGGCTTGTGCGAACGGGGTGCGTGTATTCTGGGGGTGCGCATGGGCTTTTACACCCGTTTTCGCTAGCGCGAGAGGGGTATGTGTATTCTGAGGGGTGCAGAGGGAGTTACACATGCGATTTGGCAGTGTGGTCCCTCCCTGGTGTGTCTCTACCCCCTTCCCCATGCCCCGCAGGCAGCCCATCACCCCTGGGCATCCCCTGCAGGCAGGCCGCATGGCCCCATGCACCTGGGAGACGTCACACATGTCCCCCACCCACCCACTATTGACGGGCACCTGCCAGCAGGCCCCGACTCATGTCCCCCCACCCACTCACCCACCCAGCAGTGACAGGCACCTGCCAGCAGGCCCCGACTCATGTCCCCCACCCACTCACACACCCAGCAGTGACAGGCACCTGCCAGCAGGCCCCAAATCATGTCCCCTTGCACCCCCACCCACCCAGCAGTGACAGGCACCTGTCAGCAGGCCCTGACTCATGTCCCCCCACCCACTCACCCACCCAGCAGTGGCGGGCACCTGCCAGCAGGCCCAGAATCATGTCCCCCTGTACCCCCACCCACCCAGCAGTGACAGGCACATGCCAGCAGGCCCCGATTCATGTCCCCTGCACCCCACCCACCCACCAGTGACAGGCACCTGCCAGCAGGCCCCGAATCATGTCCCCCCAATACGTCATCACGATCCACATTAATGGCCCTTAAGGCCACCCAAATCCCACCCCACACCACCCCAGTCCAGTCCAGTCCAGTCCAAACACACAACCAAGTATTACATCCACCCCGCATTGAAATCCCCATCACATGATATATCCCAAATGGCAAGTATGTAAATCAATACATGTCCGTTTTACACAAACACAATGGGTACAAGTGAATGAGAAAACCCACATCGTGACATGCATGAAACCAATGAGAGAATACCACACATTGAAGTATGAAATAAAAATATACTAAACACAAAAGCAAAGGAATGAAATGAAATCACACAATAATGGAAATAATAAACAAAATGCTGCATGTCCAAAATAATAGAAAAAAAATGTATGAAAGCAGAATCCAAATACATCCAAATGAAAATGGGTCCAAAGTTGCCGTCCCTCAAACCAAATCAAAAGGTAAAAAATAAGACAAATCCATTGATCCACGGTAAAATCAAAAAATAATGAGGTGAAATCCAGTCTTCAACTATATACAAAGTACAAATCTAGGGTCCATGAACCCAACTATTCAAAGGAAACCTACACAAAACCCTACCTAATAAACAACAATATACAAAAAGGTGGGGCATTGTCCAAGCGCCCCAAATGAAAGAAAAACAGAAAGAAAACTTAACACTAATTAACTATATACAATGGCGGCGCAGCACTCCTACAGCTCACTTGTTGATTTCCCAGGCCAGGGCATCATCGAACTCCCGTTCTACGTTCTGGAGGTGGGCCTGCTCCATGGCCCAGAGGTTTTGCTGGGATAAAGCCATGTCCACCTCCAACTCCCTGCAAATTGCCTCGAGGCACTCAGCCCACCTCAGCGCCCTGCGCATAGAGTTCTCCGCCCTGACCATAGTGAGCCGTTCCTCTTCCGCCCGCCGCCGCCCCGCATCTATTTGCTGGCCCAACCGCTGCCACACGGAAGACACTCCCAATTCAGGGTCCTCCTGCCCTCCGGCGGATGCCCGCCCTCTGATGTTGATGGCCCCGAGCCATCATCGCTCCCACCTTGAGCCTGCTGCTGCTGCTTTCCATGTGCGCTGTCCGATGATGCCTGCAGATCCTCCTCCTGCTGGGGTCCAGTTGTTGGGGAGGCCATCACTGCTGGACCTCCGACTCCCGACTGTGGCAGTGATGTGTCCTCCACCAGCCTGGCCGCTGGGTCAGAGGCAGCTCCACAGGGTACCCAGGTGATACTTGGGCCGGAAGATGGCACGGAGGACGACTGGCGCATAGGGGGTTCAGTTGAGGAGGGGGTCGGTACAAGGTCCAGCACACGGAGGAATCCAGCACTGGTGACCCATCCTACTTTACTTCACTTTACTTTATGCTTATAACGCGCCGTAAGCCCGCGGGCATCAGGGCGTGGGGAGCACAGAGAAGTACCATTTACAGATTGGATCTCGCATATGTTGGCTGGGCCTATCCTGCACTGGGATAGGGCGCTAAAATGTCTCTAAATTATTGGAATAAGAACGTTTTCAGAGCCTTCCTAAACCTAAAACTAAAGTAGTTTTCTTGTTGCCTTAGGTTCGCTGGTAGCTCGTTCCAATATTTTGCCGCCTTGTCAGGAAAAGATCTACCCTCTCCCGTTGCCCGTTTAGCCACTGGTATATTTAAGAGACCCATGTCTGCTGATCTTAAGCATCTTCGGGGTGCATACCAGGAGAAATGTTTTTTAAAGTAGGCCGGTGCCTCCCCATAAAGACATCTATGAACGATTGTCATTGCCTTGAAACTAACTCTGTCCTCTATTCTGAGCCAATGTAATTCCTTTCTACCTTCAGATATGTGGTCCCTTTGTTTTTTTCTTTTCAATTATGCGAACCGCATCATTTTGCATTACTTGGCATTTCGACAGCTCTCTTTTAGAGGCTCCCAGTAGCAGGGCATTGCCATAGTCAAGACGGGATAACAGGATGCTCTTGCAATAGTCGCCGAGTTAGTCTCATTTATAAAAGTCCTAGAAGGTCGACACGGTCAAAGAGGCATCCCAGATAAAGTGCGGAGTCATCACGAAAACCCTGCAGCTCATCTCGGATGCCCCGTTGATGCAACGCCATCCCAGCCGGGAAAGGCTCAACATGGTCCCGTATTGCCACGTCCGCAGGGAGAGGAAGACCAGTTGTTGTGCACTCATCCCCTCCCTGAAAACGGGTCTGGACGAAGGCATCCCTGCTGGTGCGGGATGATGCAGTCACAGGATCGGGGACAGGATTACACACAGGCACCTCCGCGGCGGCCTGTGCTGCCTCCTGTCCCTGCCCCTGGACTGCATCACTAGCACCAGTGGAATCCCCCCCTCCAGACCCTGTGTGTGTCCCTTCCGCGGCCTCCTCCTCAACCAAACCCCCCTACTTACCTGGATGACTCCGTGCCTTCTTCCTCCATCGGACCCTGCGGGGTCTCAGCTGCCCCTTCTGCTGCCTAGGAGTCCACCTCCGACCTCCGTCTACTGGACCTACCCACGGCAGCTGCAGCCATGGACGCGGCACCAGACTCCCCACTCCCCGACGAGATGACAACATGGGAGGGGAGCCGGGCCTTGCGTCTCCGGCTGTTGGTGCAATCCCTGCCGCTTTGCTCCACAGCACCATCTCCTCCCTCTTCATCAGTTGATGATGCAGACAGGGATAGATAGAACACAGCTATCAGGGCACTGTACAATGGTCTGATACACACATGACAGTTGCACATGAGTGGCAGTGTCAAACTTCACACATGGTATCACACTCCCCAACACACATCATTTCAACTCACACACATGAGCAAATCAACAGGAATGTTGCACCAGGCAGCACCATCCATACACAAACAACAGCATGAGCAGCCGAAGGTTAGCCTGACGTCACATGCAACATGGGGAGTGCAGAACACATGCACACACGCCACCAGACGTACATGCATCTGTACATCTCCACCACCTGTCGCAGTGATATCATCGCCATCCATGTCACATCTGCCAATCAGCCTCCTACATGTCAGTGTCACATGCATCCATGGTGTATCACAGTTGCACACTTGTCAAATACACACACATGCACATGTACACAGTGCAGATACATGCATGTGGAACCAGCATCCATGTGAGACACCACAACCATACCACTGTACATACACAGAAATTTAAACATGTGTGCACCCACACATGCATTTCAATACATACACCATTGATGTGACTCACGCATGAGAGGACTCACATGCGGCAGGCTCATGTCCCTGTACATACACATCCATACATGGGCCTACAAAGACAACCTGCACACTCCTGGCACACCGCAACATGCACAGCGTTCAATCAGTACGCATGTTCACTTACCGCTCGACTCCGGACGGGTCTGCCTCTCAAGGACCTGGAGGTGGAGCGCTGGGTGTATACGTTCTAGGAGCCTCATCTGGTTGTTGGTTAGGCAGACCTGGCACCCCTCAGCATCCGCTCCCTTCAAGAGGCATAGGGCCTTGCTGAGGGTCCTGGACCTGAAGTCCTCCCAGCGCTTCCGGACATGCTGAATGTCGCGGGCTGCCACCCCCTCCACGTTGATGGCAGCCACAATGTCCATCCAGATCCTCTTTCGTCCTTCATTGTCGGGGCGTGAACTTCCAAAGAGGGCATCATACTGCCCCAGGACTCGCTCCACCAGGATACCAACTTCATTGGCACTGAAGCTGGTAGCCCTCTGCCTCTCTGCTGGGGGGGTTGCCACTGGTGCCATATGGTGTTGTGTCTGACATAGCAACCCCCAAGGCAGGTGTTGGTGGGCAACTGGGTCCTGGGTCTGGGCTGTGGAGCGATGGAATCCCAGTCGGGAGTCTTCTGTTCCAGCAGGGGTGGTCACAGCAACTGGACCCCTGCAGATGGCTGACGTGCAGGCACCAAACAGCAGGGCACGTGGTCAGCAGGCAGGCAGGCAGCAGCAGATAGCAGGTGGGAGCGTGCTCAGGGGCCTGGGGGGCAGGAAAATGGCCTGGGCAGGAGCGTAGTCTTCCGTGTGTTGTTGCGTGGCCAGCTTGATACGGAGTGATTTAGCACGTGAAAAAGCTGCACGTCAGCGTATAATTCGAGGAAAGGCCCTTAGTGCGTAAGGGCGTCTGTGACGTGCAAGGGCGTTTCCCTCAACACGGGTGCATGTTGATTGTACACGTGCAAAAACTGCACGTCCGGGTGTCAATGCGTGTAATTGGGGTAAAGGCCCTTAGCGCGTAAGTGACGTCGCACGTGTAGGCTGGGTTAAAAGGTACGCGTAGGACGCCATTTTCTTGTACGTGCTTTTTGTGGAGAGCGAGCAGGTGATTCTTGTACTTCTTGTCGGTTCACACGCGATTACTTCACAACGGTTCCAGTTCATACTCCCTGTATGCTCAGACAGCGTTCAATTCTTCTTTTGGCGGGGGTGTTGCCAACGCGCACACGTGCGCCTTTTTCACATACTTTTTCCTGGCAGACGGTGAGTCGCACACGTATTTTTCAACTGTGGTTGCCCCGTGTGTCGTGTACCCATTCAGAGGTCATTGTAGCCTGCATGTACCACCCGTATGCTTATTTTTGTGTTTCTCGGTGCCACAGCGTAGTGCAGGTTCTTTATTCCACGCACGTGGTCTACCAGGGGTCACGTGCACGTTAAATTTTGTTTTCAGGGTGTCTGAGCATTGCGTGACCCGTCATCTTCCCCCAGGGGTCACAGACAGCCTTGCTAGAGCACTAGGGTACATATTTCATCGAGTACCCTACCCCTTTCACCCCAATTGCCCAGGACAATTATTTACTGCACCTCCTATTCGCACAACATCATCAGTGCCATGGTTGGGAGGTGACCAAGCAGTAAGGGAGGCAAAGGTGGCCGTCCTCAAAGAGGTGGGCGTGGTAGGGGACGTGTCCAGGATGTGCAGGGTGGCCCAAGAGGCCAGTGTGTGGAGGACCAATCAGGGACACCTATGCCCCCTCCAATGGGTCAGGGAGATGTAGCTGACACCATCCCAGCTCAGGCCTGGTTAACCCGGCCCATAGTGTCAACCGAACCGGCACAGGATGACTCCCAGGATGACTTCCGTGTCACCAAGTCAAAGCCATGTGTGGGGGTGAAAATTGCCATCACCAGGCCACGTGGATCTGGGGCAGCAATGTCATCTGCTGCCCCAAGTAGCCAGGGTGAGGAGGCTGCAGGGGCAGCTGCAGCTCAATCCACCCCAGCTCTGAGTCTCCCAGCCGGGACAGTGTTGGTCCAAGTCCATCACACCGAGGTTGGTCCTGCCAACATCACCCAGCAGCCAATGCCTGCAGTGAGACCTTTGGTCATCGTGCCTTTGGCTACTTCAAGTGCCCAGGCAACCTGCGCTTCAGCCCCTACCAACCAGAGCGGCGTAAGCCACTCAGGTTCCGCACCACCTTCTGGTTGGGTACCCAGACCCGGCTACCCACTCCGGCACATCAAGGAAGAACAGTTTCAATGATGCAGAACTAGACGCACTTGTGAGCTACGTGTCGGCCTATGGCTGCGAAATGCTGGTGACGGCAGGGTGCAAGACTACGACTGCTCAACGTAGGGCCCACTGGCAGTGCATGGCGGACCAGATTAGTTTCCTTGGATTTGTGAGGTGCACAGCTGAGGATTGCTCTAAGCGGTGGAATGACCTCAAACGCAGAGGAAAGAACAAGCTGGCTTCCAATTATGCCTCTACTCTGGTGACTGGCAGTGGGTCTCCACCAGAGGAGGATGAACTAACAGAACATGAGGCAATCGCTGGAGAGTTCATTGCAGAGGATCAGATCCAAGGCGTGGGAGACCTACCAGATCTTGAGGCAATGTCCGGTGAGTGGCCATGCATGTGTGTGCAAACCATGTGTATGTTGCTTGGGTGATGTGTTGTGCTTGAGTGCCAGGTGAGGCTGTGTAGTCATGACTGCTGTGGGTCACCCATGTGGTGCCTCCAAATCATACCCCAGCCTTGGGTTAGTGTTTTGAAGTATGCCTTCTGACCGCAGTAGACAATTAGCACCACATTACTGCACTTGCCCTTCAACTGTCATCTTGCCACAACATTGTTCATACTGTTTTCCTGTTCATTCTGCCTGATTGATGAATTCCTTAGCATTTTTACCGCACATTTCTGTGTGGTACTGCCCCAAATGTAACATACTTCAGTCATAGATTACACCCAACAATGGCCCACATTTGTTACCTTATTATGGGAATGATTTCACCAATCAGTGATTGAGCAATGTGAACCTACACATGGCCTGCACACATTCACTTCGAGGCCCTGTTTGAATGTTGAAGATGACAATTGTCTTCTGTCATGTCGAAGTGACCAACCATTGATGTATCCATGTGCCTGCCATCACTGCATCAGTGAACACTGGCTTTGTTGCAGCGTGTGGCACATGCGTGTTTTGTCACACTATTTTTCCTTTCGATTTCATTATGTCCATCTCACATGGATGGGTGACAGTACTGATTTTCTATCATCTGGGTGTCCTTGTCAAATCTGCCATGGCTATGGTACGTGCCATCTGTGTGCTGGCATGTGTCATGTATGTGGATTGTCCATGCCACTCACAGGCTAATGTGTGATGCCAGTGCTATCCTGCATGCAGCACATGTGTTGCATTTCCATCTTGGAGTCCTCAGTGTCTGCTTTTTGCCTCCCCTTCCAACTCATTGCCAGTGCCCGCATGCCAGTGTTATTGTCATGTGTGACATGTGTCTTTTATGTACTGAATGTCTGCCTCGTCATGCCTATGTGTGTGGGCTATGGTGCTCATGCCTGTTTTAATTACTTTTCTTTTATGTTTTTGCAGGTGATGAGGCACTTGATGCTGTTGAGGAGGAGGAGGAGATGGCACAGAGGCAGCAGTACTCACAGCCACAACCGGGCACCAGTGGAGGACATGGGGTGGTGGTGGGTGAAAACCCATTACTCATGCAGACCATACTGTCCACAGGTGTCTCTGGGTACACCTCTGGAGACCTCTATGAATCAGGTGCTGAATCAGACATTGAGACATATGTCCCGTCACAGGTGAGTGTTTCTGGCAGGGATGCTGTTCTGTCCAACCCACCTGCACTGGGGGTAGACCCCTCTATGGGGCATTCAGTGTTGGAAAGTCCGCCTGTGGCGGTTACGGATGCAGGGTCACACTCCACAAGATTTGCTCCTGTTCCTGGGCCAGCAGATCAAAGGAGGAATGCAGTCCTGCAGCCTCAGGCAGTGCCAGCACAGCAAGGTGCACATCACCTTGCCCCAAACAGGTGTGGTGCCCGCCAACGCGGTGGGCGTGCGCCACCAGGCAATACTGTGTGGAAGAACTCCATGTACACTATAGAAGCACAACAGGGACATCGTGCGAGGTGATGGCTCAGGCCATGGATAGGGTGGCCACTTCCATTCTCCGCCCTGAAAGGCAGGTAAAGCTCCAGCCGCAGGCAACAGAGTCCATTTGCCACTCACACAGCGAGGACAGGTTGGCGTCCAACAGGGACCGATGGGCTAGACTAGAGACTCTGCGCACAGCCCTATCTGCAGAGTCACAGGCCCACAGGGATGCCCTGAGGTTAGAACACAGGTCCCTCAGAGATACTCTGGGTGAACTTGAGGTGTCCCGGAGTAGAAGGTCAGAACAGCAGCTGGAGCAGCTGACACGCACACTCTCAGCTGAGCTCCAGGCAACCCGTCAGGAGATCCGGGAATCATGCGAGGCCATGCAGGCAGAAATGCGTGCTACCCGTGAGGTGCTGCATGGGGATCTCCGTACCATCATCCTGCAGAACCAAACCTTCCACACCCGCATGCTTGCTGCCATGGAGGAGCATGCCAGGGCTTTGCGTGGTCTGCCTCCCATATCACGGCCACCTTCTGATGTAGCACCAGAGGGTGATGACAGCGATGGCAGTTCTCCCACTGTAGCGTAGCCGTGCAGGCCATGAGCCCATGGAGGGTTTTTTTTTCTTAACATCCACGCATGTGAGTGTTGGGGTGCACCCTGTACCTCACCCCTCCTGGGTGCCCCCTCGTCCCTGGTCCACACATGGGATTTTTTCTTTTATGTTACAGTGTGTTGCTTTGTGTGGATCCCTTAGGCATCCACTCTGTATTCCAGCTGGGCACATGCAGGCTTGTCCTGTCTTCGGGTTAGAAACTTGGGTTCCTGACACACACAACCCTCCTGCTTCCCCTTTCCATGAGCTCGCAAAGGGTGTGCCCAACTTACACAATGACATTGGGCTCTCATACGTTGTGTGGGCAGTCTGTAGTCCAAACTGTGTATACATCCCTAGCGGGGATTGTTGTTCAATTCTCCACTGCATGGTGGATTTATATATGGTTCTACATCCATGACCTTTTCCTTATATACATGTACCTTCTTCATGACTTAACAAGCCGTCTCCTTTGCAGATGCAGTTCATGTTGTATGCAGTACACTGAAACATTTGCGTACCAGCAACACTCTGTAATTGGAAGGGGTCGATGTGCTGCCTTAGTCAGGTTGTGACACTTGCACTACTTACATTTTTTACTCTCATATGTTGCCACTGTTTGATCCTGTACTGATGTTTTGTCTTGCTGGTAAGTATTTGTTCATGTGTGTTGTTTTTTATTCATTACTAAGAGGAAATTGTCTGTGGCCTGTTTCCATTTGGGACAGTGCACTTTGTGACACTTGTGTCATGTGTTGTGCATTCATTTGGTTGCTTTCACATTGCAGGCCATGCCATGGCGTGTTGGGTAGCTGAGATGGGGAGGGGTTGGGTGGCATGCCACTATTTTGATGTGGTTTTTCGAAGGGGGTAGTCCTTCATGCTGCATGAATGTGTGCCTTTTACTGACACAGCATTGGGTCTCTTTACGTAGCTAGGGGTGCACACAATGTAGCACTTCCAGGTGAACAATCTAAGGCTGGTATGGTTGTGATAGTTGACTGTCCCTTTTGTCATCATCATTGATTGTTAGCTGGTATGTGCCAGGCCTGTGTGCACTCCGCATGGGTGGGATTTTAGGTGAAGTAATTTGCCACAAGCTGGGTACGGGCTGCCTCACCACGTGCCCTTTCACCTCCCATGCACAGCGGCCGTGCATGTGGTTGGGGATGTGGGGGCACCACCATGTCCACTGGCACGCCCCGCCGGGTTGCAACGTTGTGCAGGACACATGCTGCCACTATGATCCTGCACACTACTGGGTGTGCATATAGCAGCTGCCCACCAGAGCGGTCAAGGGAGCGAAAGCGTGACTTGAGCACTCCGAATGTGTGCTCCACTATGCCCCGGGTTGCAATATGGGTTTTGTTGTATCTTACCTCGAGTGGTGTGGTGGAGTTCCGAATTGGCGTCATGTAGGTGGTCAGAGGATAGGCACTGTCCCCTGGGGAGGTGATAATGGTTGTCATTAGTGGGGTTTTCACATTTCTCAGCGTCTGTCATGCATGCATGTGCAGAGGCATTTATACTCACCAATTAGCCATGTGTCGCCATGCCGCCCAGCTTCCAGGTACCGGTTTAGGGGTGACATTCTGAATATGAAACTATTATTGCTGGACCCTGGATAGTTGGCATATACTGAGGTGATGATTCCCTTGGCATCACATACAACCTGCACGTTGATGGAATGCCAGTGCTTGCAGTTTTGATAGATGTGTTCAGTGGCCCTGGGAGGACGTAGAGCCACATGGGTGCAATCAATGGCACCTAGCACTTTGGGGAAATGTTCCACCCCGTAAAAATCCTGGACGACAGCATGCCTTTCTGCAGGTGTTCTGGGCATGTATATGTGCCTGCGGACTGAGGGGTGTGCAGTCATGATGGCCAACACCTGGTGTAGGCAGCGTGACTGCGTGGCCTGTGAGACACCCCCAACTATGGCACTTGTCCACTGAAATGACCCAGTAGCCAAGAAGTGCAGTACATTGAGCACCTTTTCCAAGGGGCTCAGTGTTTGGGAGCACAGGGTGGGTGATGTTAGGTCATCCTCCCACTCTCTGACCAGTTATTTGTGGTGGAAACCTGTACCTCCCATACACCTGGTCATCAGGCATCCCAAAAAGCATTGTCCTGGGCAATAAAATGCAGGGCCTTGCTATCCTCCTCCTCCTGCTGTGTCCCACGACCACTGCTGCGAGGAACGGTATATTAATCGTAGCATATGAGCTTGTTTGTTGTTTGCATGCACTTTTATGCTGCGCGGGGCCGCTTACGCCTGCTTCCTGCTGGCGTACGCATTTCTGGATTAGCACGTCTATTTTGGCACACGGCTTTCCCCTGTTCGATTCCATGAATACGTGTTGTTAGCGTGCGTGTGAGCGTTGCAAGAATTTACCTCCTGTACTTCCCCCGTAACGCCCACATTTTCACGTGTTGTTCCCCATTCCGCGTGTTACGCCCGTGTTCCACCCACTTTTCTTGTGTGCGCTACACGATGTGCGCTTTCCCTGTGCGCGTTGCGCACGCCGTTTAGTGTTGTGTGTGCCCGCGTGCACCACCCACGGATTTGGGGCACATCCCAGGTTTTACAAGCGCAGCGCATTCCATGAATCAATGAACGGCTGCGTGCGCAGCTTTAGCGCGCGTGCGCTGCCATTTTAACGCTTGCGCTCCCCTTTTTGGCGCACATTTATTGCTTGAATTACCCAGTAAATGTTAATCTCCTCTGAATACCTCGAATTCTGCTTTCTTGGAATGTCAGTTAATGGTCATAAGAATATCCTCTGGAACATTCCCACTGTTGTGGGGACTAGCTTGTTCCCAGTGTAAACTCACGTCAAATGAATTTAGCACAGTATAGGGTGGTGAATACAAGTGTTCTTTAAACCAACACAGAACCATTGTTCCTTTTTTCTTCTTTTATAATTAAATCGATTTTTTACACTCTGCTTTACTTCACATGATGTTAATGCTGTGTATTGCAGGATACAATCCACTTAATACCCTGTGCTGCATTTACAAGCAAATAGTAGGTTAGTTGAGAAAATCACAGGTGAATACATTGGCTTTCAGCATTGTTTGACATAAATATGTCTACAATGTACGCTTTAATTGTATTGGCTTGTTGATTCAAATTGCATATTTGGGCCTTTTTCTTATACAGAGTGTTAGGCACAGTTCTCTTGTTTTTACTTGACATTGGTATAAACCCATTCTTCGGGTGAATTTCAAGGCCCAATATTATTCCAGGGATATTTTCTTTGTGGCGCTGTCCCAATGTATCGAATGCTATGCCTCCAGTGGAAGGTGATTACCTGCAACTTGCAGGTGCACCCTCGTCGTGGTAGCAAGTAATTGTTAGAAATCATAAATAAAATGACACATTTTTCTGTTGCCTCTCCCACTCAAACTTGAAACAATCGATATTGGTCTTTGGTCCTCCCTTCACTGAGCCATATGCCTCACACTTAATGCTCTTGATGAAGGCAACAATAAAGAAGCGTCATATATGAAGCACCAGCTGAGAGGCATTATCTGTGAGACAGCTGTCAATCAGTAAGCAATATTCATGAAGCTGTAATCACAGAATAATACGTACATCGCATCGATCAATGCCCAGTGCAAAATAAGCAGCAGTCAAAGAGCAGTATACGAAAAGAAACAGTCAGAGAGCAATAAGGTCAGGGAGCAAAGTTATAGAGCCTGTGATGGTCAGGGCTTTTTCTAGGTGATGCAGCAAGAAAGGACTAAAAGAACCAAACCAGCAAAACAAAATGTTACTGGGATCACTTAACTCTAATAAAAGGGACTTTGATGAAGATGTACAGTCTTTAAGTTTAGCTGATTTCATTTCTAGGCCTCCTTTGAGAGCAAACCAGTTTGACTCTCCTTGAGACTAAACCCTCTGTACCGCCTGAAAGCAGTGTGCTGGAGTGTATATCAGTGTGCTCAGAGCAAGTTGTTGATGCAGGCGAAGGGAAGGAGTTGGAATATGTGGTAAAGTGTTATTAGCACTTATCCAATAGGCTCTTTACAACACTGCTCTCGGGTTCTAGGCATTTTTCATACTTCTCAGCAAACCTCTCAGGCTTTAGGGCCCTCATACCAAGTTTGGCAGTAATTCAGTTGAATTACCAGTGAACTCCCACCAAACGGAATTACTGTTACCCCCACTTGGTCCAGCGGATTTACTGCAGGATTACAAGTGGAGTTATGCAGTGTAAATCCCCAAATTCCAAAATCGAAGCGAAAATGCAGCAGGCTCTTTGGGACAAAACACGAAATCTTACAGCCCAAACTAGAGCTATCGACAAAAAATATGGAAGATTGTCGCAGCTCCCGGCAATTCAATTCTACAAATCTAAAGTGGTCCCATCTTTGGCCTATGGGGTACACGTGACTCCAAGCATACCGGTCTCACTATGGCCAAAACTGGATGGCTACCTGTAGAAAGCAGTTCTTGGTATACCCAAATCAACCTCAATCGCAGTAATCCGACGTGAATTTGGCTCACTCTCCTTGGCAGCCACAGTTGAGCACAGAAGCATGCAGCTCTTCCGAAATAAACTGCTGACCGACAGCCTGCCAATATACTAGCTGATTGCAGAGGAAACAAAAACTGGTCGCTGCAATTTACTAAATTTGTGGGTTGCAGCCCATAAAGGTAAACTGAGCGATATAGCCTGTAGTGAGGAATAATTGATCTCTAATCCCCAGAGATTGAAGGCAAAAATGGAAAATCTGGATTGGATTAAAACGAACGAATTAGCAGTAGCCAACCAATTGCTAAACCATCTCCCGACGACTTCATATAAACTGAAAGTACCACAGGATTATTGCGTAAAGTTCCCAGACAAATCTCTGAGAAAGACTTTTATGAGAGCAAGATGTAATCTTCTACCAACCCATGAAATAGCGGCTATTAGATCAGTCTCTAGTTCCAACAAATATGCCAGGATCAAAACCAACTGGAAACTTGAAGGCACTTATTGATGTCTTGCCCTGGGACGAGGCAGGAGCGATCAGCATACCTGACACCGCTGTTCGCCGATTTAACATTTTTTGAAGAGGAGCTTTGGTGGGCCTGCCTGATTTTGGGAGAAAAGAAGAGATGGACGATCGCCAGAGCAAAGATTTTGAAATGCACTCAGGAAAAGACAAAAGTCAGCCCAAATTTGGTGGAAGACTCTCCTCTTTAAATTCTCTATTCTTTTTGTGACCCTGTGAATCTATACAAACGTTGAAAGTTCTTCTTTGTCCTCTTTGACACTTTTTGGATCTTGTAAAAATCTGAGTGATTAAAATACAAGTAAATAAAAAAATTCAAAAAATCCCCATTTTAGGTGATTTAGCAGATTTGTCAGCGTTACGGTGGAGTATTTAACTCCAGCATTTTGCTGGAGGTAAACCCTCCACTCAAATGCCAAACTCATAGTTTGGCAGAGTGGGAAAAGCAGCGAAGATTCCATAACTGGCACCCTTCTCAGGCTTTAAACTCTTTCTAAAACTTCCCAACATCCCCCTCAGCATCTTGATATCTGTCAGACTGCTCACCACCCATACACGGCTCCAAATACTTTCTAAATGTCAACAGCCCAGTCAGGTTTAGGGCATCTTTCAGAATTCTTGATTTTGGGGCCCCTTAAAGGCTCTGGGCATTTTGTAAAACATTAATGCCACCCTCAGGTTCAAGAAAATGTTCAGACTTGTTAATGTCTCTCTCTGGCTTTATGTGCTTTTCAAACATCACAAGCCTTTACTTTCTTGGCATATTGCTGACTTCTCAGTGCCCCTCTCAGACTCTAGGTTCTTCTAGGTTCATTCTAGAATGTATCAGTGACCCTTTAAAGTTCAAGGCTCTTCCCAGGGTTCAGAGCACCTTTTGGATTCTATGTTTTTTTTCTAGGTTCTTTGAACCTCTTATGTTCTAGCCCTAAATTGGGTTCTAGGTGCTTGTGATAGGTCTCAGGATCCCTCAGATTTTAAGCTCTTTTCAGGGATTTCATGAGGTTCTTACAACATGACAGTCGGGCACTGGTTGTCACAGTTTGTCACAGACTGCCTCCATCAAACTCTTTCAGTAGCTCAATGCTTCCTCGTCTTGCTCCAAATTAAGGCTGACTCTCTGTCAGTACTCCTGCTCCTCTTGAACTCCTCCTCTCAAGCCCTTGATGGTAAGGCGTGACATGACAGGAGAATATCAGGTGAAACAAACCAGTCGTCGCCCTATAGTTAAGGTGAGTCAGACTTTTATAGGAACCTCAAAAATGTGGAAGTTGGTTATGGATGCGAAGGCCCCTTCAGACTGCAAAGTTCCATAAAGATTTGTTAACAAATAGAAAAGTTGTTAAGAAGACCCAAAAAAGAAAAACATTGCTGCCTACTTCATTTTGCTGGAACGCACAGTCCAAACTGCTGGATGGATTTGGAGCAGGTACGAAAAAACTTGGGCACAAAGCATTTAAAACAAGCCTTTTTGTGGTTTGGGGTTATTGCGTGCATTAGTTTTTTAAATATTTGATGGAGGAGGGGGTGCCCCCTTCTCATAAATAGATAGCTACATCTCAGGTAAATTGCCGAAATAGGGGGTTTTTGGAAATTAAACGGCTGCCATCTTGTGTCAAAAAACATGGAAATGCCATCAGCCTAGAGCTGAGAGGCAGGGGGAGCTCAAGGGCACCAAGTGAAATTTCAGAGTTGGAAGGGGCCTAGCAAGTGAGTTTGCAACACAAAGCTTTTCTGTATACTCGACTATATCTGGGAATAGCTGACATCTGAAAACAAACTGCGTCACAGAAACAGCATGTATTGTGGGGGGAAAGGGAGAGGGCCGGGGAGGTCGGGAGGCCATATGGGGGTTGGGGGAGCTGGCCCAGATGATGGGGCCCTTGGTGGGAGCCTGGGGGGCAAGAACATATTTTGTTCACCCGTTTTTCCAATATTTGCGGCTATAAAAAAAAGAATGCTACAGAAACCCTGGTCATCTACAGTCCATGCATACAATGATTACAGATAGACAAGGGTATCGCTAGCTCTGTACCCGCAGCTATAGATTTCTATTTTTTTAATACATAATTTTTACAGCTACAGTGATGTTGGGGGTGAAAAATCAGAGCATGGCCAGTGACATGATAGCCAGCCAGGTCTCTTATCCATGCAGTAATGCCCCTTCCTTGCTTTGAAGCTAAGCAGCGTAGGTCTTGGTTACTGCGTGAATGGGCGACAGTGCTGGATGTCATGTGTTTTCTTAGTTTTAAATATTTCATATACACTAAGAAAACACACAGCATTCACATTATTTTGTTTTAAATCGTGCAATTGTCAGTCCTTCAAAGTTTTGCACACAAGAGATGCATTCTTGTATTTGTAGTCTCCAAGTCAAGATGGGGGGAATAATGCCAAAATTGTATACTTTTTGCCTAACATACGTGTGCTTTTCAAGTTATCTTTATAAAGCAGAGTATTGTAGAAAGCCAGACATGGGGGTGATGAGGGGAAATGATGATAGGTCCAGTAAGTCATGAGTATTTGCCCACGCTGTGGCAAGAGAGTTTGCAATCCTGGGCAATGATGCAGTGTTTTTCATGGATTGTGGCTGCTTTTCAGGGCACAATTAAAGGACACATATGGCTGGACAGTGTAACTTTTTCTCATTGGGCAGACGCAACCCCCGATTTTGGTTGTGAGGATGGCAAGCATGCAGAAGTATTTGGCTAGTAGTAGTTTACTCAGTTTGTCATGTTCTCAGTGCAGATGCTTACCCACAAGACCACGAGCACTCGTTTTGTATTGGGATTTTGTATTCTAGGGAATATTTCATGACAGATTGCTGGATTTAAAAGGTGAGCACCTTTTATACTTTGCAAGCATATTTATTGGAACATTTCCGCTCTCAAGTTATTTTTTAGGTTTTCATTACTGTTTTGTAAAAGTCCAATGCTATTTTGTCTTGCGGCCTTTCTTCTACGGGGAAGGTCAATTGAACTACATTTGTATATTTTACTTTAAGATAAATGTTCACTTATTGTGCATACATTCATGGCTGCCATCTTTTGATATTTGCGATGGGGGCAAAGGTACCAGAGGATATGTTGTTCTAGTAGCCAGTCATTTTATTTACCTTTTCTGTGCTGCTTAAAAGTGGTTAGCTGAGGTTGTGAGATGTATCTCAACAGTCAACACGAGATTGACCATAAAACAAGGGGTTTGAAGCACGCTGATTAAACAAAGTATGTGATCCATGACAAATTATCAATCTGCACATTGCCTAAAAACATTATGAGTTCTCAAAGCCTGCAATCTTTTAAGCACAATTACATACAATAGATATTTTTACAGCTATATAGGGGTTGAAAAGTCACTGGTGACCCGGGTCTTTCGTCATCCATGCAGTAACCAGGACGGACCCTGCTTAGCTTCAAAGCTACGGAGGGGTCTGCCCCCTCCGGTCACCTTGCCTAATAAGTCAGCCCAAGTTAAAAGACCACTTGGAGCAACATGGCCTGCAGGGACCGGCACAGTCCTCACTTTGAAGGTAAGCAGGGTTGGTCCCGGTTACTGCATGATGGGTGGCAGTCCACAGTCCCAGGTGCCGTGGGTTTTGTTGTTTAAAATATCTAATAACACACTAAGAAAACTCATGGCAGCCGCATTAATTTCTTTCTACCCATGCTATTGCCAGTCCTTGAAAGTTTTGCACACAGACAATGGTATGCCTTTTGCAGAGCTGGATTCTGCTATTTGTAGTCTCCCAGTCAAGATGCGGGGAATAATGCCACAATTGTACAGTTTTTACCTAAAATAGTTCTATAAGGATTTATATATATGAGTGACACTATGATTAGTGTGCTTTTCAAGTTATCTTTAAAAAGCAGAGTCTTGTTGAAAGTCAGACATTGGGATGAGGAGGGGAAATGATGAGGGCAAGTAAATCATGAGTATTTGCCTACGATGTGGCAAGAGAGTTTGCAATTCCGGAAACTGGTGCAGTTAATTTCCACCGATTGTGGCTGCTTTTCATGGCACAAGTAAAGGACACATGGGGGTGGACAACATTCAATTTTTTCAGAGGGAGGACGCAACCCCTTGGATTCTTATGAGGTTGGCAAGCTTACATGTATTTGGCTACCAGGAATTAACTCAGGTTGTCATGTTTTGTTTGTTTGTTTATTCATTTATAATGCGCACCAGACTCGGGGGTATCAGGGTGCAGCAGTTAAAGGAGATGTAAGGCTTATTTAACAAGTTACAGAATAGAACACAAAATGCAAAGGCAAGGTAGTACAGGTATGATACAAAAATCAGGTATATATACATAAATTACATTTTGGGAATCACACATGAGCAGACATTAAATATTGTTAGACTTGAGCCAATTAATGTAACTGAGTCTAAAATTCAGATAGGGTTGATCTTCTCTGATGGGATGAGGCAGGGAGTTCCAGAGTTGGACCGCTTTGACAGGGAAGCTGCAGCCACCAACCTTAGAGAGCTTGAATCTGGGGATGGTGAGGCAGTTGGTATTAGTTAGTCTCATGAGTCTAGTGGATGTTCTCCTATAGAATCTGTCTGTACGATAGCTGGGGGCAGCGTTGTTCAGTGCTTTATGAGCAAGGGATGCAATTTTTAGTTGAATTTTATTGTAGGTTGAGAGCCAGTTATTTTGTCGCCTTATCGCAGATATGTGTGATCTTTTGGGCATGCAGAGTGCCGCTCTTAGGGCATTATTTTGGAGGATTTTAATCTTTTGTATAATAGATTTGTTGGCACCAATGTATAGGGCATTGCTATAGTCAAGCCTAGAGAGGGTAAAGGCTCTAGTCAGGATAATGCAGTTGTCGTCAGATAGAAAGAGTTTGCCAGTTCTGATGAGCTTACCTGTGTAAGCCGTGGCAGAGGCCATGGCGTTCATTTGTTTGGCAAAGGAGAGGGTGGAATCAAGGTAGAAGCCAAGGGTCTTTATCTCCTTGGCCACCTTAATGAGGTTGCCATTGATTATGAAGGATGAGTAGTCCTGACTTAATTTCTTGAGGTTGGTATGGGTACCCAGGATGATGAGCTCGGTTTTATCATCATTCAGGCATAGACCATGTGTAGGCATCCATACCTGGAAGATGAGATACACTTTATTCACCAAGGCCAAATCCTTAACGTAATCCCCCGAAAGTGGGAGGAGAATCTGCGTAATTAGTGTAGGTGATACGAAGATATTCCAGATCATCAAAAAGGGGCTTTGTAAACATTTTGTATAATGTGGGGGAGACACAAGAGGCCTGGGACACCCCGCACGTGATGGGAATGGGGTCTGCTGTGCTGAGGGGAAAAGACCCTCATGGTCCTGTCACATAAGAAAGACTTGATCCATATTATAGCCTCTTTGGAGAAATGGGCAGCTGAGTCTAAATGTCTACATAATATTTCAAAAAAGGTAGCAGGTGCTCCTCTCCAGAAAGAAGATGGTATGATAACCTGTTCTGAGATGAGAGTTTGCAGCACACGCTTTTTGCTCACTGTACCTTTCACAGATGGGAAATATCCATTTGCATATCAGTCTTTGTCCCGCCCACATGGGCAGTCCAGCAAAAAGTGTGTGCTGCAAACTCTCATCTCAGAACAGGTTATCATGCCATGTTCTTGCTGGAGAGGAGCACCTGCTACCTTTTTTGAAATATTTGCAAGGAACTTGGGGTTGGTCACAATGAGTTACCTGGGGGCAACCCGACGTGGTCTCCCTGCTCACATCCAACTAGCACTGTACATGCCAGGACAACCATCACTTGAATCAAAAATAAGACATTAAATTGTTAACCAAGATAAGGTGTATTGACTCTCTTACCCAACAAACCCTACCAGGGTGTCAATATAATCCAGCACCATTACCAACAAGGTTTGTTGTATATACTTAATCCTTTGGAGTTCGGAGCTTCTTCCCAAGCAAACCATGGACCAGGCTGCAGGATTGAACTAATCACTCGAGCAGATCGAACTATGGTACAGGGGTCTGCTGCTTCTCCAAGCTCGCAACCCTTCTATGTCAATTGAACTACATTTCACTTCAAGACATGTGGTCACATACTGTGCGTATATTCATGGGTGTCAGCTTTTGATTTTCACTATGGGGGCAAAAGTGCCTGGGCATATGTTATTTTTGCAAACAGTCATTTTCTTACCTTTTCCGTGCTGCTCAAATGTGTTAGTTGGGGTTGTGCGATGTATCACAGCAGTCACCAAGTGACCGTCCATACAATAGGCTTGTAGCATGCTGCTTAACCAAAGTGTGTCATACTCAGCAAATTATTTTATCTCACTGTACATTGCCCAAAAACATTTTGAGTTCTCAAAGCCTGCAATCTTTTATACATAACAATACCACTGTCAAAACAGGTTGAAATCAGTGATTGATGGAACTCTTTTAGTGATGTTGCAAATGTTTTAAAAGCCATGGCCAGATACCCTGACTAGTGGTCTGGTAGTGTTCTAAAATGGACAGTGGGCATGGCTGAAGGCCATGCCCACAGGCCCTGGAGGAATGATGTGGCTAGTAGACAGCCATGCCCACTAGCCATGACTGTAGGCCATGGCTAGTAGTCTGATAGTGTTTTAAAATATAGAGTGGGCACTGCCATAGGCCGTGAACACTGGCCATACGCGAAAAAGATCTAGGGAATAACAAAACCCTTGAAATTCAAGGAAAAAGCTTTAGTTGCAGGGACGTTAAGGAGAGCAATACATTGTAACAAAACCTTTGAAATTCAAGGAAAAAAACTTAATTTGTAGGGACGTTAAGGTGAGAACATAACGCAACAAAACCCCTGAAATTCAGCTAAAGCTACCTTAACTTCGTGCCCCCTATTGCGCAATCTATGACCAAAATAATGACAAAGATGACATCACTGTTGACCTGACTAATTGCATGTTCTATCAGATCACATCACTGATCAGATTACTGATGCCATCACTTGTGACAACACTGAATACATTGTATATAAATGATTACATCAATAATAGTGTTATACATTACATCATTTATAAGTTATCGCATAAAACGTTGATTATCTTAATAATAATTTAGGCTGTGGATGTGGTCAAGACGAAGGATGCGTCACTGGCCATCACCAAGACCTTTGATAGTGTTCGGTTAATGTTGTAAAATATATAGTAGGCATGGTGGAAAGCCATACCTAGTGTTCCGATACTATTTTATGGCTAGTGCCTATTAATATGGTAGAATATACACTCGGCACGACCTAAGTCTGGTTATTGTTGGAAAATATACAGTGGGCACGGCCAAAGGCCATAACTAGTGGCACATTCTTATTTTAAAATATATACAGTGGGCATAGCTGAAGGATACAGCCACTAGCCATGGTCAAAGTTCATGGCTAGTGCCCATTTTCATGTTAGAATATACACTGGTCAGTATTGTGCTGAAGGCCATGGCTAGTGGCTGGTTAGTGTATATAATATAAAGTGGACACGGCTGAAGGCCGTCACCACTGGTGTAAGCCAAAGGCTATGGTTAGTGGCCTATTAGTTTAAATATACAGTGATATATGATATTTTATTTATATCGCGCTCATAGACAAGTGTTTCAGAGCGCGACCAGGCAAAGGGAGGGGAACAGGGCAGAAAAAAAACTACGATCTTACTAGGCCCAGTGACATTGGGAACGCGCGAGTATATGGGAAAGGGAAAGGGGGAAAGTGCATGGAAGGGGGGAGAAGTGGAAAGTGCGGAACAGAGGAGAGAACAGAATAAATATTGCTAAGTAAAATAAATATAGGCGATAAACAGTGGTAGTGCAGCCAGCAAGTAGCAAGTGCTAGGTTAATCAGATGGGGTATATATGATAAGTGCAGAAAAAAGGTGGGTGGGGGCTTGTATGGGTACAGATACAGACCCCAGGGCAAATGGTGGCCCGGAGGCAGTGCAGGAAGGTGGCAGGGTGAGCAGGTACCTCAGCCAGAGGGACAGACGGTGGCCAGGTGCACAGTGCCGATAGAGAAAACAGATCAGCAGGGGAGAAGAGGGGAAAAGGCAGAGGCGAAGAGGAAGGTCTGGTGCTTCCGGAACCAGAGATGGTTCTCCTCAGGTTTCAAGGTGGCACGGAGGCTGCTCCAAAGGGAGGCCCCATACAAAGATTTACCCCCAGCACGTTTCTTTGAAAAACGATTGACCCTGAGGGAGTTACAAATAGAGGATTGAAGGGCTCGAGAGGGGAGGTATTTCGGAGAGATAGTTGAAGGTATTTTGGACCCAGGCCCCAGAAAGCCTTGTGAACAATGCAGAGGGATTTAAATGTAATCCTTGCATCCACGGGGAGCCAATGAAGGGATTTCAGAGCTGGAGAGATACGATCCCAGGGCTTGAGGGCAAGGACAAGTCTTGCAGTCCTGTTCTGGATTAGTTGTAGAGCGCAGAGAGTGGAAGCAGGTAGATTTAGAAAGAGACTGTTACAGTAGTCCAACCTGGAGAGAACCAGAGCTTGGTAAGCAGTGAGCTTCTGAGGGAAGGAAGGGAAAGGCAGAGTACCTCAGAGGAGGTGCAGTAAGATGTTTGACTTTTTAGAGACCTCAGATGTGTGAGGAGAAGGAAAGTGTAGAGACATAGATGACCCAAGGATCTTAGCCTCGCAGGTAGGGGTAGGAGAAGGGCCAAGGGAGGCCGGCCAGAGGGTAAGGGGAAAGGATGGTGAAGGTGTACCAATGAGGAGCATCTCAGTCTTGGCATTTAGACAAAGACCATTGGCGGCACACCAATTTTGAATGGCGATAAGAACCCCAGTGGGCATGGTTCAAGGCCGTGGTCAGTGTTCATGACTGTAGACCATGACTACTGGCCCATTACTGTGTTCAAATATATTTGACAGTAGGTAGGAAACCCTGTCTGTATTGGCGCTGGATTTCATTGACAGTTTATGGGTATGAGTTGGTTGAAAAAGGACATTACACCTGGAATTGTTGCAAAGTCTTGATTTATTGGGCACGTAAGTGCTAGTGGTTAACTTGGCACATGTAGTGCTGGTCCCATGAGAAAAAAGCCAATATGTGTTTCGATCGCAGTCTTTATCAAGGCTGTGCAGGTGTGGTGAGGTGCAAGTGTTGGATGACATGTAGGTACATAGTGGTTTATCATGGCACAACAGTGTTAATACGTAAATGCATGTGTAACCCCATACATGATACATATATGCATAGTGGAGGCGAGGTGAAGGTGATATGACAGTAAGGGGTGTTTGTAAACACACATTCATGTTAAAGCAATTTGATTAACAACCCCATTTCTTATATGCATACAGAGATCAATTGTTTGCACCAAGGATGAGAATGAAGCAGGGAGGAGAAGAGAGAGGAGGTTAGTTCAGATGAACTATGTTATGGTAGTCCTAGTTAAAGGTTAGACTGGGGTTTTTACCTGAGTAAAGAGAATTGTTGGTCCTTCAGTAAGGAACCTTGGTAGCCACTGCAAAAATGGGGAGGGCAAAACACCAATTAGGTGAAGCATGTAGACTGGGTACATGTAGAGTACAACATGTAACTGAAGTATTCCTGACCAGTGGTGGTGTGCATCTAGGAGCACTGCGTTAGGTTGGTGCGCTTAGTTAAGTATCCACGCCTGTGAAGCAGGTCTGGGATGGTGATCATGGTGTTGTGGTGGACGGTTTGCTACATGCTATGTCGTGGGTGGTATAGTCAAGGTGTCTGAATAGACTCATATGGGTTGGGCCTGTGAGGCAGAACTTGATTGTTAGTCAATGCATTGGTGTGTGCTAGTGGAGTGTGGTGGAAGGGTGGGATTGAGCTAATGCTGGCAACACAGGATGGGTGCAGTTGGGTCGGTGTATTGTTCACTCGTGCTGATGTGGGTAGCGGTAGGATGAGCCTCTGTAATTAGCATTGCAGCAGGATTGTCTCACCTTCACGCATGAGGACTGGTGAAGTGATCGAACTGCATGGTGCATGATGTGAATGACCCAGGCCATGGTCTTAATATGAGCTACAACATGGAGTGGTGGCAGGGGTCTAAGAAGCCATGCCGTGAACGCGGACATGCTAGCGAAAGTGCAGGCTTGGTAGGGATATGGACCCAAGCTGGCAAGTGAGGCCGTGAGGATCAACGACAGTGCCTGGGGTCTAAGCAGGCTAGGTGTGGGTGTCAGTTGCTACATTGTATGGAGCCGGCTTAAGGGTGAACGGAGCCCGATTCAGAGAGCACAGGGTCATAAAAACGCTTACCTTGGGAGCTGTGGTGGCTCCGGTGGACGGGATGTGTGGTAGGGCGATCTTTCAATCCCATCTGCCATTAAGTAAAATGTGCATCCGATTGGCCGGCTGTAGAGTAAGCCGTTCATTGGCTGCTGTGTCTGGCGTACGGGAGAGGGGATTGGCTGTAGTCATAGGGATTGTGGGATGCATCAACCCACTCATCCAAGCCCTGCCACCTCATTAGGCATTGCTGGCAGCAGAAACATCAGAATGGCCACTGGAAAGCATGCTGCTCGCTCAAAACCATCCAAAAATGTGCAGTAAAAATCTGAAAAATAGGCTGCCATCCACTTTTGTCTATCTTAGTGAGCACAGGAGATCAATGCTAAAAACCACCATTGGGCTACCCACAAAGCAGCCTGAAACCACTTGGAAATAGCAATGCTGATTGCCAAAAGAAATACAGAGCTGTTTGGGAATTTGTTTTCTTGATTGTCAAAATGTGCTAAAATCATGGCTCACAAATCACCAAAAAGATCCAACCTTCTTGTTGGGTGTTCCACATTATTATGCTGCACGAATCCACATCAACACAATGTCAACAAGAATCATATGCTATCAAGCTAAATCCCATTTTAAAGATACTAATGTAAAGACAGCTGTCATAAATGGGTAAAATACCGGTACTCACCACTACCAGAAGCCGGCGTTTTAAAACCATATTCTTTGAAAAACTGAACAACTGAACCCAAACTATGCCAAAGAAGAGAATTCTGTCAAAATGCCATATAGAGTGCCACACAGGGATTTCATTGTTGGAAAAGACTTGATTTAAAGATATGTTGCTTATTGTGAGTTTATAAATGTTATTTTTTACAAGGAGCTATGTTGCAATTGACTAGAAGGAATCTGATTTAATTAAAACTTCAAGAGGCCTTCTGTCCATGTGAACCCTTCACACCTTGTCCTTCCTACCAACAGGAGAGGATATTGCATGGACATGTTAATTAGAACTGTTGTGAGAGGAGGAGATTTCCCCTGCTGACAGGAGGGAAGGGACAATAGACTCTTTCAACTGAATAGAATATGCTGATTTGGGTGTGCCTGGTCAACAACTCCTGGCAGGAAACAAGACATGTGACCTCTGAGTCAGAGCCAAGCTTCTGGGGCCGGAGACAAACCGTTGTGTGTATTGATTTGAAAGCAAATGTATGTTTTATGAAATTGCTTATAACACATTTTACCAAGCTGACAGAAATGTCAAACTTTGAGATGGGTAATATGAAAAATTCACTCACAATTTAAGACTAAGCTGGACGTCGTGCGATGTTCTGAGACCAAACTCCAGGATTTATTAATATTGCACCTGTAGTGTTTTTGCTATGAACATAAGAACTTACAGTAATATGCCCAGAGAGGATCTGCATGCATGTATCAAATATGTTGCAGAACCAATATTGGAAAACCCACCAAAATCGCGAATACGTTGTAATTTCTGAACCAAAGATCCTAGGAAGATCAGAGTTGGACAAGGATGTACCATAAGTAATCTGTGATGTGTGTATGTATTATGAACAAGTTGTGCACTTTGGAAATGTGTTTGTTATGAAAAAGAGATTTTCTAGGTAAAAGCAGAGGGGAGGGATTTCAGCTAAGCCATATACACAGCATCATGATGACACCTCATGACACGCTGATCATTTTCTCCAGTCAGGGGACAGGAGATTCTCCGACCTATCAAATCCTTAGGCAGTTGGGCATGTAGAATCAGCCTCCACACCCACTTTGAAAACACATAAAAAGAGACTGCTTAGGACAGATAGGGAAGACATTCTTTCCACTCTTCAACCGATTTCTTGGCGCAGCACCCTGCCGGAAGACTCCAGATCCTATCCAGACAGAGACTCCAGATAGATCCAGAGACAAGACTCTAGAACCAAGCTCTAGAACCTGAAGCATAGGCCTAACCCAAAAGCTGAACTCTTCTCAGCAGGCCTGTAGAATCTAGCAACCTGATTCTCACATTCAACAGCCTGGCTGAGCTGTTCTATTCTAGCCAAGAACCTTGTGCTAGTACCCAGATCCAGAGAAAGCAGAGCTGTATCCGGAACCCACTTGATCCAGTCTAAGAGGCCGCGCAGACTGCCGTGCAGTGCTGAACGCAGAACCTAGAGGGCCTGAGACCTGTCCGGTGGTAAGAGTGAAGCCAAAGCCTTGACCAGATCTTGATGGGGCCCATTTCCATTCCAAAACTAGGAGTGAGTATCTAGTCTAGAACTGTACAGAACCAATCTCTTAGTTGAAAGTAATCCTCTTCCATTCAGTTCAACCTATCCAGAACTGCATTATAGAATCCTGTGTTCATCCTGTTGATTCCAAATCTTTAAAGCGCCATCTGTCATTCTGAAATCTTGACTTTATTTCAGAAAATCTACCTTCACAAAAACATCTGTAACTTTTGAACCGCGATATTTAACTGTCATTTTAGAGCTAAGATCTTAAGCTTTCCAACAAACCTAAAACAACATTTCAATTCCTTATGGTTTTACCATAATCGCAATTTACGCACACGGAAAAATTGCAGTGAATCGCAATTTGGCTGAATTTCATTTCCTGTCAAAATAGCTGTCTCTTGCTTTCCACTGCGGAGTTTTGTTTTCAATCTGATAATCATTCATGAATCATTGCTAGTGTTGACCTGAACCAATCCAAAGTAACTATCACTTATTCTGAATATCCCTTAGGGAATTAAAATCATTTTAGCATATTTTTCCATCCATTGCAATCACATTCCAAAGCGTTTTGACCTGCGTTTTTAAAATCATACCTGTTTTCTCTAAGCTTCCTGAAACCTGTGTGCCCTCATTTCCATCTCTTCATATTGCATAGGGGGGAGTGAGTAGTCACAGGAGAAAAAGTGATCATATTATCTTTTGATTGCAATCATATCAAGTCTATTTCTGTATTGCATTCTTTCCCATTATTGCATTTCCTTGAATTACATAAAGTATTCTCTGCTACAGTATCCTCCTTATTCATACTCCTAAGTGATTAAAGAGAGTGTCAATTTTGTAATATTTGTCAGGATCCAAGAATGGAAACATTGGAATCGCTGGCGGTTCCGACTTTGAGCGGTCTAGTCCTCACCCAACATGGCGCCCAACATGGCGCTGGAGCTTATATAATCTGGCTCCGCCCACTTCTCGGCACGTTGTATCTGTTGTTTCACTTTCTCAACGCTCCGACTTGGATTATCGCCATCCCGTGTATTACCCTCCTAGTCCTTATTCACCTTGTACCTTCCCTTTATCCCTTTTCCTCTACCTTACTATTGTCTTCGTGCTCGCTAAACGTTCTACTCTGTGTTCACGGTTGCCGCCGTTATATCTGCTGCGGTGCCTCTCCGCTTTCCTATTTCTTCCCTCGCTCTAACTGTCTATCGACCTTTTTTCTACCTGGTCTTCATCCTAAACTCCGGCCGCGAGGGTGCTTCTCACACTGTGTTCCGCGTCCGTGAACAGGAGCTTCCCAGCTGGACTTGCTATCGGCTGTTCTCTCAGCCCTTCTGTCTGGTAATTTCTTTCTTTAGCAGGCGCGGAGGCGCTGCGCTTTGCCTCTTCTGCGTTTCTTGAGCCCCTGTTGCTTATTCTACTTTTCTGCCTTCTCGGCGCACTGCCTTCTGACGGGGTTGTTCCTTTCCGTTCCGCCGCAGTGGTGCAGCGCTGCTTCCGACTACTTGAGGCATTCCTGCTGCCTTCTCCCTGATTTTGCACAGTAGTCCCTTCCTGTTGCTTCTAACTCCTGTGTATCTTTTCTTTTCTATACCTTCCCTTACCTACCCTTCTCCCAGGGTCTGCTACCCTTCCACTCCGTATCTTGGCATTAGCTTCTTGGATTCCTGCCTTCAGCTACACTGAGTACGTCATCATACCTGGTATCTTGGAACTGCAAACTAAAGATCTGTACCATCTAAAGGACCTGTCTTCTGAACCCATCTATGGACTAGGGTTTTTTCTGCCTTCGGGCTTTTTCCCTAGAGCTGAGGCTGGCCCCCTGTGGTTCCCCGATGACAGGTCCACTCTTCTGTCAAGGTGGCCTCTGGAGGGGCCAGACCTTACCTTCACAAAAAGAGGAGAAAGGGTAGGTGGACTCGGATCTTGACAGAAAACAACGCCCGAACCCTAACATGGCCTCCTTGGAACAATACCAAGAGCTGGTGGCTGCAATGCAGAACCTCACAGTTGAAGTCCAAGCTTTGAGGACAGAGAACATAGCACTCCGACAGCAGATAGTCCTACATAGAGATGACCGTGGAGATCTACCAGCGATGCCCCTTTCCTTCGGCAAATACAACGGTCATCCGGGAGGAATGAAGGAATTCCTTGATGCCTGTGGTGTGTATTTTGCCTTCCGTACCCATGCCTATGAATCGGCAAGATCTAGGGTTGGATTCATCATTGCCAATCTCACAGGAAATGCTCTGGCTTGGGCCACTCCTCTTGTTGCCACAAACGACCCTTCCTTGATTGATTATGATCGTTTTATAGAGGGCTTCAAGGAACGAATCGACAGACCAGAGGCATGCTACTCCTCTTTAGAAGCTATCCTGGATGTGGAACAAGGGAACACAGCTGTCCAGACTTACATCTCCCGCTTCCAGAGACTAGCGGCTAAGGCAGACTGGCCTGATTCAGCCCAACAAACTATATTCCGGAGAGGACTCCACGACGAGCTCAAGGACGAGTTAGCTCGTGTAGCCCGACCAGTATCTTGCCAAGAACTGATGACCTTGTCGTTACAGATTGAGTACCGGTTAACAGAAAAGCGGCAAGAAAGAAGACTATTCAGGAGCAACCCTCCATCTATCCGTCTACCGACCCCCTCTCCTGCAACCCGGACCAACATCTCATCTGAAGAACCCATGCAAGTCGGAACTACCCGGGGACCCCTTACACCGAAGAGCGTAAACGAAGAAGAGAGACCGGGTTATGCATGTATTGTGGTTCCGCCAAACACTTATTGAGAAACTGCCCGGAAGTGCCACCCCGGAGGAAGGAAAACTTCAACCCCCGATCTACAGCAAGGGAAGTCTCGGGGGAAGTGCCAAGTACCCTTGCAACCACTGAAGAACCATGAACAACCCTGAGGAAAACAGCTTGATGGTGTTCCAAGTCAGGTTATGGTTATCTCCTTCGAGTTCCATTGAGGTACTTGCCATGCTGGACTATGGAGCTGCAGGTAACTTCATGGATGCGAACTGGGCTATAGAACATCACGTATCCACCAAACTTAAGACGACTCCCATTCCGGTAGAGGGCATAGACGGTAGACCTTTGTCATCCAGACCTATCACCACAGAATCAATACCACTAAGGATGGAGATGAGCCATCACTCGGAATATCTGGTCTTCGATCAGATCAGAGCGGCCCATTTCCCTCTGGTCATCGGTATTCCGTGGCTAAGGAAACACAATCCCCACATCGACTGGAAGGCTAATAGAGTGAGCTTCAACTCACTCTTTTGTAAGTCAACTTGTGTGGGCAGCATGGTTTCCTCCACTCCTCCCGAAGCAGAACCACTTCCTACACAGAGTTCGACAATCATAGCCTCGGTTCCACCTCAATATCTCGAGTTCTCTGAGGTATTCATAGACATCCAACCCGTGATCTTCCTCCCCACAGACCAGAAGACTGCGGCATCGACTTAGTGCCTGAAGCAGTGATTCCTTTCGGGCGGATGTACCCTTTGTCACTCCCAGAAAGGAAGGTCCTGCAAGAATATCTGGACTCCAATCTCCAAAACAGGCTCATTCAAGAGTCGAGATCAGCCTGTGGAGCCTCCTTATTCTTTATACCAAAGAAAGACAGTGCTGAACTGCGTCCATGTATTGACTACAGAGGGCTTAATAAAGGTGACGATCAGAGACCGGTATCCTATGCCATTGATCCGAGACATCTTGGAAGCGGTGCAAGGAGCCGTATATTTTACCAAACTGGACTTAAGAGGCGCCTACCATCTCCTAAGAATAAGAAAAGGCGACGAGTGGAAAACCGCGTTCTGCACTCCTTTCAGGTTATTTGAATACCGGGTGATGCCATTCGGCCTGGTCAACTCCCCCGCTATCTTTCAGAGGTATATGAATAAGGTGTTCGCAGACATGTTGTTTGTCTCGGTTGTGGTGTATCTGGACGATATCCTGGTATACTCTCGGTCGTTAACCGAACACAGGTCACTGGTGAGAAAGGTACTCCAACGTCTTCTTGAACACCAGCTTTTGGTGAAACCGGAAAAATGCAAATTCGAGACCACTTCCGTATCCTACCTGGGATTCGTTTTATCTGGCGAAGGCATAGAGATGGACCCAGCTAAGGTCAAGGCTATTATGGAGTGGAGAGAGCCCAGCACTATCAAAGAGCTACAAAGCTTCTTAGGGTTAGCCAACTTTTATAGAAGATTTATACCTACCTTTTCCAACCTAGTGCTTCCTCTCACATCCCTGCTCAAGAAAGGAGTCAAGTTTGCCTTGGGGGATGAACAAAAGAGAGCTATTCAGACCCTTAAGGAATGTTTCTCTTCCGCTCCTATTTTGATACAGCCGGACCAGACCATACCATACATCCTGGAGACGGATGCTTCGATAGGAGCAGTAGGTGCCATCCTATTACAGAAGACAGCTGATGGCTACGAACACCCGGTGGCGTATTTCTCGAAGACCCTCACCAGTAGTGAACGGAACTACTCCGTCTTGGAGAGAGAACTCTTAGCCATCAAGTTAGCATGCCAAGAATGGCGGCATCTCTTACAGGGCGCAACCCATTCCTTCGTGATCAGAACTGACCACCGCAATCTCCGAGTTCTACAACAAATGGAGTGCACCAATGCCCAGCATGCTCGGTGGGCCTATTTCTTCCTACAGTTTGACTTCATAATAACCTATATTCCAGGCACAGAACATAAGAAGGCAGACACCTTATCACGAAGTATCGGGGACAGTTCAGGAACCTATAATGGACATGACCGCCTTTTTCCCAATCTCAAAGTCTTAGCCTCCACTGTCTCCTTTTTCCGAGCTCTGATACCTCATTATCAGTCCGGTACAGAACTACCCGCCACGGTCATACAAGGCAAGGATGGACTGTACTATCATGATCACGCCCTTTTCATTCCCACCAAGGATCTCCAGAAGCTTGTCCTTTCGTGGTGCCATGATACTCCCCTGTCGGGTCACCCGGGCATCAGAAAGACCTATGAACTCTTGCAAAGAGGCTTTTGGTGGCCTAAATTGAAGACTGATGTATATCAGAATGTTACCTCTTGCTCAATCTGTGCCTCTAACAAATACCGAACTGGTAAACCGCTCGGACCCCTACAACAACATTCCTTACCGTCACGACCATGGGAACATATTTCTACAGATTTCATCGTCGATCTTCCCCCTTCTGAGGGTATGACGGTGGTTATGGTCACAATAGATTCATTCAGCAAACTGGCCCGTTTTTCAGCCTTTAAACAAATACCTTCTGCTTCTGAGACTGCTGAAATCTTCCTCCGAGACATAGTCCGTCTACACGTTCTACCCCAGACCATGGTATCTGACCGATGACCTCAGTTCACGTCCAAATTCTGGGCTTCGCTTTGCCAGACCCTGGGTATCAACAGAAACCTTTCTTCGGGATACCACCCCCAGAGTAACGGACAAACCGACAGGTTAAACGCGAACCTGGAGCAGTACTTACGGTGTTTCTGCAGTACACAAGAGAGATGGCATTGTTTCCTTTCTCAAGCCGAGTTCGCTTATAATAATACCCTGCATACCACTATCCAAATGAGTCCTTTTTGGTGCACTTACGGTTTTCATCCCAAACACCTACCCGGGTTTGGCTCCCTAGCCACTAAGATTCCGGCTTTGGACGGCGTTTTACAGGAACTTCAGGAGGTTCATGATCTCGCCAAGAAGGCACACCAACTCAGCCAACAATCACAGAAGAGATGGGCAGATAGGAGTAGGGCTTCCAATCCTACATGGGGACCAGGACAACTAGTCTGGTTATCAACCAGATTTCTTCCTAGATGGGTTCATGCTGGAAAATTCTCCCCCCGTTATCTTGGACCATTTTCCATTCTCCAACAGGTCAACCCGGTTGCCTTTCGGCTCAAACTTCCTGACTATCTCAAAAGGGTTCACCCGGTGTTTCACGTCTCTTTGCTCAAGGAATACAAGGTAGACCCGTTCCTTAGACCCATCCGCAAGAGTCAAGCCCAGGTACATTTCGTTCCAGAAGAATACGAAGTAGCATACCTGGTGGACTCCAGATACCACAGAGGTCGGCTCCAATACCTGGTTCACTGGAAAGGCTATCCCATGGAGGAGAGGTCTTGGGAACCGGTAAACCATGTTCATGCCCCTAGGCTCTTAAGAAGATTTCATCGCCTTCACCCGGGCAAGCCGGGGGGTACCCCAAGAGGAAAGGGGTATATTGTCAGGATCCAAGATTGGAAACATTGGAATCGCTGGCGGTTCCGACGGTGAGCGGTCTAGTCCTCACCCAACATGGCACCCAACATGGCGCTGGAGCTTATATAATCTGGCTCCGCCCACTTCTCGGCGCGTTGTTTCACTTTCTCAACGCTCCGACTTGGATTAACGCCATCCTGTGTATTACCCTCCTAGTCCTTATTCACCTTGTACCTTCCCTTTATCCCTTTTCCTCTACCTTACTATTGTCTTCGTGCTCGCTAAATGTTCTACTCTGTTTTCACGGTTGCCGCCGTTATATCTGCTGCGGTGCCTCTCCGCTTTCCTATTTCTTCCCTCGCTCTAACTTTCTATCTACCTTTTTTCTACCTGGTCTTCATCCTAAACTCCGGCCGCGAGGGTGCTTCTCGCACTGTGTTCCGCGTCCGTGAACAGGAGCTTCCCAGCTGGACTTGCTATCGGCTGTTCTCTCAGCCCTTCTGTCTGGTAATTTCTTTCTTTAACAGGCGCGGAGGCACTGCGCTTTGCCGCTTCTGCGTTTCTTGAGCCCCTGTTGCTTATTCTACTTTTCTGCCTTCTCGGCGCACTGCCTTCTGACGGGGTTGTTCCTTTCCGTTCCGCCGCAGTGGTGCAGCACTGCTTCTGACTACTTGAGGCATTCCTTCTGACTTCTCCCTGATTTGGCACAGTAGTCCCTTCCTGTTGTTTCTAACTCCTGTGTATCTTTTCTTTTATATACCTTCCCTTACCTACCCTTCTCCCAGGGTCTGCTACCCTTCCACTCCGTATCTTGGCATTAGCTTCTTGGATTCCTGCCTTCAGCTACACTGAGTACGTCATCATACCTGGTATCTTGGAACTGCAAACTAAAGATCTGTACCATCTAAAGGACCTGTCTTCTGAACCCATCTATGGACTAGGGTTTTTTCTGCCTTTGGGCTTTTTCCCTAGAGCTGAGGCTGGCCCCCTGGGGTTCCCCGGTGACAGGTCCACTCTTCTGTCAAGGTGGCCTCCGGAGGGGCCAGACCTTACCTTCACGAAAAGAAGACCAGAACACAGAAAGGCAAGGTTCCAAGGGCTAAGGAGAAGCCAGGCAAGGTTGAGACGGATCCTTGTGTACTTACCTCGGAGGTGTCAGGTGAGGAGAAAGGGGAGGTGGACTCGGATCTTGACAATATTACCCATTGTTGAGTACCGTCCATATTCATAAGTGTGCTATTCAAATATTATTTCATTCATAAAAGTGTGATATATAAATTGTTTAATTATTCAAATAAACCTTTTAATTTGCAAAACAAACCTACTTCTTGGCTCAGTGAGGTCAGGGGGATTCAAAGAGAGGGGCGTTATATAAGGGTTCATCATCCAGATTTAACAAACTTTGACATAAAAATATATAAATAAGGGCTTCCATTGGGCATCCCATCCTAGGCATGGACTTAGTTGGATTGCTGGATTGAAGTCACTTACAGGATGCGTGGAACCTATGGGTGGGGAGTGGCCAAGTTAGGTTGGTAGTGGGGTTGGTAGAGGCACACTGAATGCTAATTGCACACAGTAGGAGATCAATGGATTAAGGGCAATGTTGCCAATATCTTAGCACCTCAGTGGAAAGTGCATATGTATGTCCCTCAGTGGAAAGTGGTTGGACTGCATAATGTACCAGAGAGGGGCTGAACATGAAGTAATATGCAGCTCCAATTTTAATAATGGTGAGTTATGACGTATACAGAATTGCAGTGGGTCTTAGGTGAGATTAGAGGGATGCTCAGAGATGAGGCTGTTGCAGTGTGGTAGCGTGATGATGAAGGGCACATTGTCAGGTTGGATAAGAGCATAGCGAATGTAGGCTGGCAGTTTGCTAATTGCCAAGAGTCTGAAATGGTGAAAGCAATTCATTTGGCTTGGGTTGTATCAGATCTGCCACTGGTATTTTAGGTAATTACCATAAGGCTCCTTGCATGGGGACACATGTTCCAAGTTCCACATTTGTGAAAGCAGGTTGCCTTCTTGGAAGTGAGCCAAGATTGTTTGATGGTTGTGATAAGTGTCATATATGATGGACTTAGCATTGTCCACAAGGTGGGTGCCTTGGTGTATGTCGGTGTAGGTCAACAGTGGCCAGGGGAGTATCCACTGCTTGATGTCCATATCTATATTGAGCAGGTACCAGTGTTTCTGTAGTATTCTCTGAACCTGATGGCTGTCCTGGTTGAACCTGGTAACGTATCTGATATTTCATCAAGATCCACCATCGTTGATGTTGCTTTCGGCATCAGTAGGGTCCTATGTGCTCTCTTGGTTGCCATGGTAATCGAGGAACCAATTAATTGTTCTGTATATCCCCTTTCCAAGAATCTGTGGTGCAGCAGTTGGCACTCAGCATCAAAGCTTTCATTGTTGCTACAGTTCCGTTTAGCTCTAATGAATTCACACTTGGGGATGTTGTTGATTACTGAACTATGATGACAGCTGGTAACGAAAAGCACAGAATTAACCTCAGTGGGTCAATGGAGGTGCCTGTCAGCTCTATCCCAAAATTGTTGTTGTTGAGGTATTCCTTGTAGTGATTCAGCTGGTCCGGTGTACATGTCCAGATAATAAGGATGTAATCAATATAACTATCATTCATAGTTTAGGGGGTTAAAGTCAGGATTTGAAAGTGCATGTACTTATTCATAATGACTCATAAAAAGGTTGACCATGGAAGGAGCGTATGTTGCACCCATAGTTGTAGCACACTTGGTTGAAAAGAAAGATTGTTTTTGTCAATGAGAATTCTAGGAATTCTTTTGTAAGTTCCAAGCGGGAGAAGAACCTTAGGGTTGCATATCAATGTGGGAGCGCAGAACGTGACTTTGGTGGGGAGGAAAGGGGTCAGGCAGGGCTCTGTGGTGTCTAGCAGGCAGTGCAGGTGTGCATTACATCCTAGGACGTAAACTGTCGGGCTTACCCTTCAGTTGATGGGGCTGGTAATGGTTTGGTCTGCTACCACAGCAGAGAGCTGAAGAGAGCTTTGTTAGTCTAAATTCACAGCATTTATGAGCGGCCGGCTCTGCCATCTGGCTTCGTTCAGGTGTGGGCCTTTGAAATGATCCTGGTCAATCATCTTGTTTCTCTGAGCCCATTGAAGAAAAATGCTTGCTGGTTGTGCCGGGCGCGGCGATCTTTGCAGTGGTTACTTCGCCTGTTGTATGATAGGCTCAGAGCTAACTCAAACCATGCTCCAACTAGCTCATGTGCTGTGCTTAGTGGGGCCAGCTTATACTTTGGCCACTCAGCGCAATACCTAATGAGCAAAGAAAGTCATTTATCAGGCATTGTGATTGAATGCCATCTATGAGAGTGGAATAGCCGGAGTTTATTTGATTTTTAATGCATAATGATGCAAATAGATATTACTCTGGAAGTGAGACCTGCTAATCGGTTCCACTTTGCAGAATGATCCATGTTAAAAAATATAGTGCAAACATATAACTCTGCTAAGCATGTATACTTGCCTTCTGACACCTCTAGGCAGCTGTATTGTACTTTGGCAACATGTCAGTTGTAGATGGACATGTGCATTCCTGCAAACTGCCTGATGGAACCCAAAGATCCAACAGCCAAGGGATACCGGTTACTGTTGGCAGCCCTGATCCAAATTCTATAATCGTGTGCTACATAAGCCTGATGGCAGATACCATGTTTAGTTTTCAAACTGTGGCCTCTGGGAATACACTGGAGTTATATTGGCCAAAGACTTTTGTTGCCATTTTATTGTTAGCTTGACTGTTAGTAACTTATTTCACTTACAGGGCCTTATGTGCGTCAGCATCTGGTACAAGGTTTCAAGTAAAACAACAATTTGGGTGCAGCCCATGATACCTCCCTTTTGATCTCTCTTGGAAGGTTTTGCACTTTCCCCGGAGAACAGGAACTCTCCCTCAGAGATTAGCTGGAAACCACTGCTTCAAAAGCTACTGTGCCTGTCCAATGGAGAGCTCGCACCAGGCAGGTAATTACAGGAGACTCTTTGAAGCGAGTTTGTGTATTAATGAGGAGTACCAGTCCACAGAAGGGTCACAACTTTTTAGAATCTCACAGTGTTCCGATATTTTGTTCACCTACTTCCCGCTTCCTCTAGACATAGCAATTTGGGACTAACATCACCAGGCAAAAGATTCTGAACAAAACAGCCTGGATTGGACCTCTTGCAGAAGGCTAGACAGGGACAAATCTGCTGTGGCAGCTTGCCTATTTAAGGCAAAGAGACCACCCTCTCTGTTGAATCATCTTTGGTTCAGAGAAAAATGATTTCACCTGGAACTATATCGGGGGAAGAGTCAAGCTAAAAATGGGCTTCCATAAAGGTGAAGATAACAGCTATGAGACATGGGAAACAGACTTCCCTCAACCATCCCAGGGGAACATTTGGGGTGATCTGCTGTCTGGACAAGGCATGTTGGAAGCTGATACCAATGGTATCCAGAAACCTGTTTAATGGAGGTGAGAGACACTTTAGGTACTGTGCAGACCCAGGATCCACCTTACCCTGACGACCCTTGATGGAGTCCCCGAACAACCACCAGGAGAGCGTAGGCATTGTTTTCCTGCTTCGATTGATTTTTTTTAGGTGGCTTGACTGCTTCAATTCACTTTTTGAGCCGCTTCAAACACATAGGGCTGCCTTTGACACTCAATGTGTTTTCAATCCAATTTCTAGACATCAAACCTTTGCCTCGACCATCGTCTATCAGACCTCCAGCCATTTTTGAGCCAATAACCACTGAAAACCTGCATTGCACTGCTGGGCCTTTTTAAGATGACTCAACCTATTTGTGACTGACTTGATCATTGCCTTCCTGTTTTTCAGCTGCTTTGAGTCAATCACTGCTGCAGGACCACATCTCATTGCTTGACCATCTCACGACATCTCAACTGTTTTGATGCACATGAACCATTGAGAACAACTGACTGGAAATGTCTCGATGTTGACTCGACACATTGTAAAACGCCTAGAAACCTGCCTACCAGTACCAAGTCTAAAAAATATTCGAAATGGTTCTGTATGTCTAACCTGCCTTTAAGAAATTTAGTGACATTTCAAAGCACCACTCCTTACCTTTCAAAGTACTTCTTCATTGAACATGACTTTGCTATTGAAAATATTGCCAGTGCACCCCTGTCTTCAGAACCAGAGTACCCCCTTTGCTTGCAAACTCTGCCTATTCTGCTTCTTCCCTTATAGGGGTGGGTTATAGTGTTTTTGATTAATGTATTGCTACGTTTCGCTGAATTAAAATCTCGTATTTGCATATCACCTTGGTTGGATATTGTTTTTTTCTGGTACCCCAGAAATATTGCTGCTTGGACACTTCTATCATAGCTCACATTCCTCCTGAATAGCATTGCCTGCCCTCGGCCCTCATTACCACAAAATACCACCTATTCACTTCTCCCAGAAGTCTACCTTAGTATCTCCAACAGATCTCAAACCCATCTCACATATCATAATATCCGGAAATCCTTTTTTCCTTCCAGTATTATTTAGCAAATGAGCGTAGATCTAGAATAGGTGCCTCAAATGAAACCCTTTATAATGCTCTGTCTCCCATTGCATGGCAAGCATATTGACTTCCACAACATTGAGTAGATCAGACCATGTACAAAAACATTGTCAATTTGCAATATAAGAATCTTTAGATGTCACTGAGATGCCCAGAATGTAATGCCTCACACACACAAAGGTCAAGGAAGTGCTGCCACAGTGATCTTAAAGATCGCCTACTATACATCATGCCAAAATATTATTACAAGGATTCTCACAGAAATGTAAGAGACACAGATGTGAGTATCCATTGCTATCCCATAGGTGCTGCTCCAACAATCAGGTGGCTTGGGACCTCTCCATTAACTGCTGGTAAGACATGTTTAGCTACTTTCAGATGTTGCTAAACGTTCACTCTGAAATGTCTCCCCGTCCTGGTATTTGTAGTGTCTATGGCAGCCATCGTGTTACTGCTGCTACACCGCAACTACATTTCCCAGTGTGCGCTGGGTGCCCATCTTTCTCTTCCTTTGTATCCATCTGGTTTCACCACAGCCACCCTACATATAAATGCTCAGTGCCGCTGATGTATACTGGGAAGTGTCCCCCCTCTATGTTACAAGTGACTGTGTTTGCTATTTTTTACGTTACCAATGTGCTCATCTGAGCCACCACTTACCCTGTAGTTTATTCACTGTGCCTGGCCTAGTGGATCCACAATTTCCTTTGCACGAGCCTTCATTAGCACAAGTTGGAGCTCGTGACTATGCCCCAATTGGATTCCATTGATGCCAATAACCTTAAATACCAAACAAGTGGGCGATGGCAGCCATTAACAGTACTGCAGGCCAGGTAAAGGGCCCTTGCTTTACACAAGCCTTGAGCCTAGTCTCTGATGATACATTGTGCTCTGACAGGCTATTTCCCTACAATATAGGATAAGCCCTGTACGTGGTCCTTAGAAGGGTTACAATATTTTTAACACAATAGTACATCTTAGCATACCTGCTAACCTTTTAATGTACTATGCAAGAATCTTTCAGCAGGCCTTTGATACTTTTATTTGGCAGTATCCACAGTTCTCAACAGGTTCACTATTCTCAAAATCTAACAGTGTCAGAAGTTCCCAGCTGACACGAGAGCTTTTCATAGAACGTACATGTAGGTGTTAGCACTACAGTTTAGACACACGAACTGATTGCATAGAATTGTTGATTGATTTCCTAACAAAATTGATAAACATTATTTCTTGATTAATCAAAATGAACATATTTCGGCATACCTTAACGTAATCCCAGTTCACATATGGATAAAGGGATACTTGTCTTTTCTGAATAGTAAGACTGATCAAACATATTACACATCTTTTACCAATGTAGGACATAAATGAATATAGGAGTGCAAATGGCATGTATTATAGACACTTTGCCTCCCTTTTCCTTCAGAATCGCTTTTGTAGATCCCCAATATTCCTTGCAGGAAACACCAGGTTATAAAGACAGAGAATGCTGCCCTTGCACTACGACCTTTGCTTTTCGCTTTAGAAGAGAAAAAATGATACTGGACAAGTGAACTTGAATGGAACCAGCCTGAAAAAATCTAAAATGGGGGGGTATTGGCTGAGAATTTGAGACCGTCAATAGATCCCCAAGATGGAGGCCGTGCCTTACACATTCTCCAGTCCATGTCACCCTGTCCCTCCCCTTGATTCTACTAGGGGAAAAGGAGTCTCATCATGAGGATGGTGTTGTGGATATAAAGTGGTGGTAACAGTGTATTCGTAAGGCCGCAGGACTCCCCTGCGGTACTGGGGAAATCCCTGTGACCAAAGTTACTGCATAGTAAACATGTTACTAAGCTACCAACATTAGAAATAACTAATCAGTATGTCTGATACAATAAAAGAACAGACGTCCATATATGTGTTGCAGACCCATATGCTTTCTAAAAGGGCAGAATATAATACCCAGTGCACTTCCATCATCGGGGAAAATCGGTATATAACAGTCATTGAGCCCTCATTCACAGAGCGTTTTCCAATGGGGATTTGCCAATTATAAAACGCTTCTGTGGATTAGACCTGTAATGTAATTCGCACACTATTTCCTGATCCAAATATACAATTAAAGAAAAAAACAAATCACATTGTGTCTTCAACCAAACCAAAATAAGGACTATGTGCATACCTCTCCTACAGTAACAAGCATCACAAGTATCTGTGATATTTAAAAAGTGAGCCCTTCCCTCGAGGTGCCTGGAAGAACAACCCAAGCCAATTGATGCAAACCTAAACAAGTATTCAACATCAAGCAAACATAGAATCAAAAGGGGGCTAAGTAAATAAAATTACCAGATCGTTCTAGATAAACGAAATTCATGCTGTGTTAGTGTAGTCCATTTTCCATGTTAATGACTGACATCATCAACATGGAAAAGGGACTTTGCTGATAGCATGCTGTGCCAGGCCGTGCAACAAAGGTAAGTTTCTTTTTTTTGTTAAAAAAAGACACAGTAAGCACCCTTGTAGAAAACTAGAAGGGTGCTATTTGGTGATGGGGGAGCTGGGAAGAGAAGGGTGCTGCCTGCCCAGGAAGCTCAGAACGCGGGCTTGTACCATACAGTATAGCCCGTGTTCTGAGCCTCCTGAATGGCCAGCGCCCTCTCCCAGGGTGCTAATGGGATTTAGGGCATAGTCCCCTCCATTATGCACCACTTGTCACTTTTTCTGTCATTTAAATGCTCCATTTCAAGAGTGCTCGGCGTATCAGAATTATTGCTGCTGACTGCAAGGCCAAAAGTACTGTAGACACTTACTTGGGATGATGTCCCAAGTGAAGGCCCGCAAGGCTTCTGCCCTTGCATCCAGCAGATGTCAGCAAAGAGGCCCGGCCCATTGAAAACAGTGAGGGCATCTCATTGTGCCGATTTCCTCAGGTGAATGGACCATGCTGGAGGCGGGACCGAGGGAAGAAAGTGTCAATTAACTTGCCTCCCTGCTTTTTGCTTTCAGCTTTTGCACAGACCAAGGAAGAGGAACAGAGCTAAGGGGACCAGGCACAGGGCCGATTATTACAATCATCTGGAATGTTTATAAGAAATGTGTCTGCGTGTGTGTGTGTGTGTGTTTATGTGAATTTGTGTCTGTGTTAATGTAAGCACATGTTTCGATGTGTATACACATGATGTGCATGTGGGGGAGTGGGATTTGTGGGGAGGTGTCCAGTGTGTGTATGTGTGAGGTGAGTGGTGTAATTCACGTGGTGTAAATACTGCAATAATACTGCTAGGCACTGTTATCTCGAGAGTGTGCTTACAGTGGCAGGTGACATGTAGGCACAAAGCTATCACAAGTGTGTTCTTACAAGGGCAAATACTGGCATATTGAGCCAAAGCCATCACAGTGGTTTTTGACAGGTGCAAAAACTAGAATGGTGGGGCAAAGCCATCACAAGTGTAGTCCTACTGGCATATTCTGATAGCCAATACAAGTGTGCTCTTACAGGGGCAAATACTAGTATGTTGGTGCAAAGCCATCACAATTGTGTCCTCATAGAGCAACTATTGCCATGTCATCATGTCTAGGAAAAGCCATAATAATTGTGTTATTACAGGGCATGACTGAACTTTTGGACAAAGTTGTCCAAAATGCACTCATGCAGGAGCAAATACTGTCATGTTTGGGAAAGCCATCACAGGTGTGCTCTTACTGGGGCAGATACTATCATTTGTTGGCAAGCCATCCGATGTAAATGGATGCCGGAGAGATACTTTCAAGTGCATGCATACAAGACATACCACAGGCAATTGGCAATGATGGAAGAGGACTTCTTCCCATGTGTTCAAAGTTAGTACGAAGTCGCATAAACGTATCCTGGACTTACTGTATGTGCTGCTCCTCTGGCCTCTCAACAACACATGGCAGCAGGCCAAGTTATCCTAAAGTTTATGTTTGGGATGAGACATCTACATCACCATAATGTGAATCGTGGCCTTTGCCCTTCCCTTCCATTGCCAGCAGCAATAAAGGGCCCATGACATGACTCGTTTGCACATTTGTGTTGTTTACATGAAAGCAACTTTCAAAGTTATATAAGAGGCATACTTTCAGCAGATATCTCCCCTCCTGCTGCCAAAGCCATAATGCCTTCTATTGATCTACCGTAATGGCAAAATTCTAAGGGTAGCATATGTCCCAACCTACAGGGCTGCCGAGTACGAGGTTGCTCCAGGGCCCGCCCCCCTCTACCTCAGGAAGGGCAATCTGCATGAGAGTCCTATACTATATGCCATGGTAGGATAGTTCATCGGCAATGTGCATCTTGGAAGCAAGACGACTCCGAGCAACATAGGTTTGAATCCCGGTTCCGCGCTTAGAAACCTCATTGGTATTAAGCGGGTTATAAAAAAAATATATATACTTCCAATACAACCTTTTTTTGGGGGGCGGTGTGCTGGTACCCCCAGGGAAAACCAGAAGTTGATGCTCCTGGCAACCTACACAATATGTGTAAACTGCAAATTTTTTAATATTTGGACTAGGTAAGTGGCAACATATGTTTAGCTAGAGGGTTGGCCCGTACGAAGCTGGAAACACCAAACAGGAAATAGCAACGCTCCGATTCCTATTCCATATATTCTTATATTCTCATTTACTTAATTCGCGCCAACCACCATGCATGATGATTGGCTGCATGAAGGAACTAGGAACAATATTACATACCGGGACAAGTGGAGTGCGACATCTCCCCCCCACTTACTAGGAGTGAAGGCAACACCTCTCTATTGGCATTGCCTGGCATGGTTGAAGAACATAGCGCACACGTGCCATTGCATTTATTTGCAAACTGGGAAATAATGCTTCTATCAGAAACACTGCACATCATGTCATTGATTGGACACACAAACCCGGTATTGGATGGTAGAATAAGTTTGTGGATGGAATGGGGACATCATAGACTGACATTCAAGTGGTTGTGCCGCATATACAATTATATGAAGTTGTGAATGATTCTTTCCACTGCTTATTGCCTTTGCCAGCTGACCAACAGCGTTACAGAAAAGTAACGCGAGTGGTTACAGGAGGAGGAACTGTCCATTTGCCCTGCATGCGGGGGGTGCTGGCACAATTGTTGTGGGGTTTAGAAACTGAATTAATCTAATCCAGCATGTGACACGCCTTTAAATTAAAAAAAAAGTTAATATCCAACAATAACTAGCACGCAGGGCCGAGTTACTTTAACTTTTCTTGATTGTGTGAATTAAGACTTATTAAATTGTAAATGCCAGGCACTGCCCTAGTGGCATCGCACTCCTGTGACAAATTAGAACACGCAGAAAGTAAAGGGGCCGCATATTTGGAGTGAGTGACAGGCAGCGAGTCTCACACATTTGACCAAATGTTCACGCGTCTACTCAGTCGATATCCTCGTGGACTTTCCTGGATTTTCGCAACCGTCTAAATGTGTTGAAACATTGACTATTGCGCCAGAAGCTTAAAAATGTCCCTCCTGCGAACCTTGTGACCTCCTTCGGGGGCAGACCGTAACCTTTTTGGAGCAGTTCATTTGGAGAAATGCGTGCCCGACCTTCCCGTGCATGAAACGTGTGCAGCTGACGTTGTAGCAATTTCGTGGTACTGGGCCCTGCCAGGCTCCGCGCCGCAGCCTGTTTAAAGGCTCTCCGGCGTTTATTTTTTTAATTTTTTTTTTAAATGCAAATGCGTATCATCTACTCTGACACCAACAGGGTGACTTCCCCGCTTTGTAAAGGTCGGCCGCTGTTTCCAGCTGCTTTGCGGCTCTTTAAACTCCTGAAAGCTTTCTTAATCCTGGTGTAGGCTCGGCCCTGTGTGCGCCCTGCTCTCCCTCCCCCCCTCGCGGCTGCTGATTGGTGACGCCGCCTGGGCTCCCCCAGCCCGCACCGGCCGCGTCTGAAACAGGAGATAGGCGGATGGTTCGCTGCTGCCTCTCCCCCTGGCTGACTCCTTGAGGAGGAAGGACGGCTCAGCGACCTGCGGCGCCTTCTCGCCACCGGGCCCGGGAGCAGCAGCGCCCGCAGAAGTGCAGAGAGAAGCGAGGGGAGGTAAAAGGCTGTCACACCGTTCCCGGCGCGCGCCGGCGGACTGCGCCTCGGCTCGGGGGAAACTTCCGTGCGGCGCGAGCGGCAGACTCCTTCGTGCCGGATGGATTATGGGATTCTAAACATGAGGCAGGTAAGGCACGCTGTGGAACTAAGGGCACGTAACCGCCGGCATTTCAAAGTTACGCAAGCGGACATTTTGTGACAGAAACATGCCGCTAAGGCACCCCAGGAGGTTAAACATTCCTGCAGCGACCTCCGAATCATGTATGTGCCTGCTGCTTGTGTCCCAAATGTTGATTTAGCCCCGAGTTAAATGTGGGACCAATGTGTCATCGAAAGTCAAGGAGTGCACCCTGGTCAGCCTTTTATCCAATTGTCTGAGGTTGTTGAAATGAGGCCCACTGAGCCGGTTCCTTTTAACCTACGTTAGTGCTGCCTTGGATACCTGAACTTTTAAGTGCCTCGTGTGTATTTCCAACACGTTTGAGTTCACTGTTAAACTTAGATTTTGCAGATTGCATTTTGTGAGTTTGTGAAAGGGGGATTCGCCCGGGAATTTAATGGTGTTTCTCCAAACGGGCCCCACCTTTTTTTTGCAAGGAGAGTTGCGACCACTCTCATGACACCCACTCCAGGCTCTAAGCTCCCCTCTGCCAGGCGGTCGCTGGGAAATTAGCAGGCAATGAAAGAGACTTTTGCAAGTTTTGTTCCCTGGTTTGTGCAGCGGTGTCAGGCTGGGCATTGAGAGAATCACTTGTCAGCGGGGAAGGCAAGCTCGGCTTAAAATATGCAAATCCCGTGTAATTCACAATGCCTGAATAGCTCCAAAGGATATACCATATGGCTTTGGAATACTTTTCTGCTGCTAGAAGCCGCATTTTGACATGCCAGTAATTGCATGGGGCATGTGGTGTGTGTATAAAAAAGTAAAGCTGCATGCAGATGACTCAAAGAAAACCATTTCATGGTAAATGAAGAAAACAACTGTCTTGGTGGATTGTGAATGTTTTTTGTTATTAGGAGTCAACATGTACTTTGAGGCATACTGTAAAACAGAGCAACTTAATTAACAATTGTTGATGGGATACAGTGCGTGTACGTTGCTCTGTCTCCCAACTTTTATCCCTTGCTCCTGTTCGTTTGGCAGCCCATACCGGTTGATGTCTGTGCCAAGAAATGCAACCTTGGCAGTGGTGGCCTGATGAGTTCTGCGGGAGCGGATGAGTTGTTCCTTGTGGAATTTTCTCCCCCTCCAGGCAAAATGTACCACCATCCCGTGGTATGAAAGGGGCGCATGTGCATGGAGTCCACAGGCCTAGAGCGGGTCGGTTAATTAGTGGCTGCGTATTGCACGGTAGGAAGTAGGGAAACGTGTGTGTTGTCTTGTGCCTTTGATCACTTAGGTGGCAAATGGGCATGCATCGTGGCAAATGGGCATGCATCGTAACCATGACAACGGGCAGAGGCTCATAACTGTACGAAGAAGGACTCGAATCACAGAGAAAGACAGTTTTTAAAAAAGTTTGCAATCACTGATTTCTATTCCATAGCTATTTTTGTCTGGGGAAAATATTAATTGTTAGAGATTGCAGTGTTTCTGAAAATGTTAATCTTCTTAAACAATACACAGGCATGAAACACACTGCAAAAATAATATTTTGAAGTCATTTAACCAGATGTGCTATTTGCAGTTCGTGTGGTTGTGTCTGCTCCCACAGGGGAATCATATTTTCGGAAATGATGTAAACTCTAAACGTCTTAAATTGACGTTTGGAAAACGTATTTTTTTTTGCTGCAAAAGTTGCCGAGTCCCCCCCCCATTCTGCCGGTAGAGGTCAGCCTTGGGTTGTCTATGAGGGCTGAAGAGCACATGACAGACTGGGGAATTCACAATTGACATTCGTTTCCGCCCATGCACACACAACCTCTGCATAGGCACCCAGTGACACAAGCTCGAAACCCCTTTGGGCTAACTGCACAAAAATCTCAGACTTGCTTCAATTGGAAAAGGGCGCTCTATTTTGACAGGCCACAGCTTACAAATACAGGCTAACCTGGCTCCCTGGCCTTCCAGCCTACTGATCAAATAACATCACCAAACAATTGATTAATTAAACAATTAATTACATAATTAATCACTTCCTGCCCCTTATCATCCCAATTCCTCTCCACCTTCATTCCCACTTTCTCTCCCATATTCACCTTCATTCCCACTTTCTCCCCCATATTCTCACGCCCCTCCTTCAGTACCCTAAACCCCTCTTTGTACTGCAACACCCGCTCCTTGGGCTAGCCTGCCCCCCTTCTGAGCATGGCCTGAGCTGCCTGGGTTGGGGTTAACACTACTGGCCTAATTTACAAAAGTGTTTTACAAAGGCGCAATCCCATTGAACAACGTTTTGTTAATCTGGCCCTGAATGTCACCTCTGTGAGTGCAATCTCAGTGCCTTGGGTTCAAAAGCAACTTCCTTGGCGGGTGCACAAAGTTCCTCGAAAATTTGAAAAAGGTTGCACCTCTCCCTTTCATGCACCTTTTCCATTTGGAGATATTTCATGTGAACTGCCTGCGTCATTGGCATCGTACTTGCAATTTATTGTCCTGGGGGAGGGACTGAAAGAGGGTTCATATAGAATGTATCTACTTGACCGGCCCAGAGTCTCACCATTAATGTTTTTGTGGACCCTCGCAAACTGATACGCATCTCAGTGCCAGCCAAAAACAAAAAGTGACCAACAGGAAGTATACAATGTCACGCATTGACCTTCTTTTGGTATGACACGCTGGCGTTATGTAGGACGCAAAATGAACGATTAGCTCAGCAAGTTAAGCGCGTGCTTCTTTGATCTGAGAGCATCTTGCAGTCGAGTAACATTTGAGTACATTACATTTGGTTATACTCTTACATAATATTGCAGTGCTTACTAGTGCTTATTTCAGTCGAGTTCCAACTCTGCACGTCTTTGATCTGAAAGCATCCTGCATCCTGCAGTCGAGAAATACTTGAGTACTATTACATTTGATTAAACGCTTACCTAGTAATACAGCGCTTACTAGTGCTAATTTCGGTCGAAATCCAGTTCAGCAAGTGAAACCTCACTTCTCTATGCTGCGAATATCTTGCAGTCAAGTAACCTTTGAGTGCCATTACATTTGGTTACACTATTACCTTTTATTGTAGTGCTTACTTTCTTATTTCAGTCGAGTTCGAACTCAGCAAGTGAAGCACTTGCCTCAAAGCATTTTGCAGTCGAGTAACATCTGAGTATTACATTTGATTAAACTCGTACCTAGTATTGCAGCGCTTTCTAGTGCTTATTTCATTCAAAATCCAACTAACATGTGAAATATCACTTCTTTGAGCTGATAGTATTTTGCAGTCGAGTAACATTTGAGTGCCATTACATATGATTAATTAAACTCTTACCCAGTATTGCAGCATTTACTAGTGCTTATTTCAGTCGCGTTGCAACTCAGCAAGTTAAGCGGCCACTTCTTTGATCTGAGAGCATCTTGCAGTCCAGTAACATTTGTGTACCAATACACCTACCTAGGGATTTATGTGATTATTGAAACGGCCGAACATGCCGACTTTTTTTTAAAAACCCCTTTACACCACATATATTTGCGGGGGGAGACCCCCGCACCACCCATATTAATATTGTATTCTGCACCCTCGCACATATATATGTGGTGTAAGGGGGGGTAAAAAAAAAGTCGGCATTTAGGCTATCGTAATTGTGAGGGCGAAATGTTTGTACGATTCCCCTGTAGACCGTTCAAATGGCAGCGGTGTGCAGTATGAGTCCCAGTACCATGGCATTACCTCCACTACTACTGCACTGGTCCACTTTCCATCACATTCTTTCAAGTGTCTACTCAAGTGTTACTTCCAGGAATCGGGAAAGCAACCGTAGTAAATAGAACAGGTTGTGAGTCAATAAGTAATCATAACATGTGATCAATTTGTTTAATAGCATAATCGTCAGACTTCTGAGCACTGACATACTAGGTAATAGTATAAGCAAATGTCATGGTACTTGAATGTTACTCGACTGCAAGATACTCTCAGATCAAAGGAGTGAGGCTTCACCTGCTGAGTTGGAACTCGACTGAAATAAGCTCTGGCAAGGCTTACACTACTAGGTTGCAATAATTACATAGATCCTCTACAGGTGTTCCGATTGCCCTGGAAGAGAGGGGATGGGGGAGAGAGAGTGAAAATGCAAGACATCTTTGCTGTTGCGTTGTTGTCTGCTGGTGGGAAGTACCTGGGCTCTCTGTGCGGGCGTGGTTCTAGATGGTCTGTGTTGAGGGCAGAGAGGCCTTTGTATGCCCGTGTGCGCATGTGGAGGTAGGGTGCATTGACAGGGAGTGTTATGCTGGTTGTTGTAGAGGTGCAGGGTTCTGACTGGATTGATGTTTATAGGGAGTGGTTTTAAAATTGCTCTGTGGGCGACAGCTGTTTTTCATCTATTGTGTTTGAACATGGAAGATGAGATTGTTGGTTGGTTAGTGGGCAATGTATAGCGTCTCTCCACTGTGTCATGTGCAAGCTCACAGTCGAGCACATATTTACAATTGGCTACCATAGAGCCAGAAACCAGTGGGTCACCCTAGGCTTTAAACGATAATATCGGCCATCCATTTCACTAGTAGCAGGACGTTAAATGCCTATTCAAAATATGACTTTCAAGTCACTCATAGATCTCGACAGGAAGCATCCAAACCCACTGAGCTACAATACCAGGTGTTAGTGAACACAAGTAACAACAAGACGTTTGTGCCGTTCAGGTACAGCTGTATTTCTGTTTCAGCTTGACTGCATTTGTTCACATTTTGTTCAGTGCACACTGTGCAAGGCATAGCACTTATCCACTACACACATGAGCATCACTCTCACCTTGTTTTCTAAATGCCCACATTGATTATCCCTGCAATGAGATGTGGTATTATCAGATCTCTTCTATGGAATATTTAGGCAATATTCTGGACCAGTCGTATTGCTAACACCAGGTCAAGCATTCACATCTGACGCGCACCCGGCCGCCATGTTGGCAGTTCAAATCCTGGAAGGGCTGACTAGGTCAACATGCATCAGAGTACTTGATAAAATTAAGAAATAATGGCTGCAATTAATGCAGCATTTAGAAGCTGAATTAATCTAGCATGTAGCACACCTTTAAAAAAAATGGTTATTACCATACAGTAAGTAGCACTCAGGGACTGGTTACTTTTACTTTTCTTGAGTTATGTTATGTTTTATATAGCGCAACGTCACCAATGGAATTGTTCCCCAGGTGCTCTGGCGGATCTGTAAACGAGAAGGTGGGATGGGTTAGTAAGGTGAAGAGGGAGTAGGATAGAGAGAGGAGTGGTGTACTGTTGGAAGCTTCATCTCGGTAGACGCCAGGTGCTGAGCTTTGGTGTGAGTATTGGATCGGTGCCAGTCCGCGTGTGCTGTTGGTGAGGTTTATGTGTTGTCGCAGTGTAGTGAAGTGCGTCCAGCTTGTTGTGCGAGAGATGGTTGTGTGAGTTTTTTTAGATGAGTATGCAGGGAGTTTGAGTTTATATTGGTTAGTGGGTTATATGACATTTAACATGCAAGCATTCACAGTTCTGTCCGAGTGTAGCACTTGCTGACCTACATAATTCCGTCTAAGTGTGGCACTCGCTAACCTTCACAATCCTATCTAGGTACGGCACAGGCTAATGTTCTCAATTCTAAGTGTGGCACATGCTAACATCCAAGTTCCATCTAGGTGTGGCATATGCTAACATTCACAATCTATCTAGATGCGGCGCATGTCAAATTTAGGAATTCCGTCTAAGTGTTGCACATGCTAACATTTACAGTTTCATTTAAGTATGGTGGTTGCTAACCTTCATAATCCCATCTAGATGTGAGGCAAAGCTAGGATTTCTAAGTGTGGCGCATGCCAACATTCACATTTCAATCAGAGTTCTATCAAGTGTGGTGTATGCTAAACCTTCCTAATTCCATCCAAGTAGTCAGATTTGATTTAATTTTGATTTGATTTGATTTATAGAGCGCTTTACACCAAGGCGCTGTACAGTGGAACAACATTATACATAATCACATGAACAATGTAACAGATGAAGCAAAATGATATCATGAATCATTCGATAAAACAGTGACAAGAGCAATTGACTGAAGGGGAGAGGGAATAGGGAGTGGGATTAGGCAGGTGGGGGAGGGCGAGAGCAGTGAGAAGTGGATCATGCCGACAATCACAAACCTATCTAGATGCGACACAGGCTGGCGTCCCCAATTCTTGAGTGTGAATTGAGACTGTTATATTAAATTGTAATTCTGTGTTATTTTTGCTTGCTTGGTGGTAAATTGCACATGGTAGTGCACTCGGTGGTGGCAAAATATGTTATACATGTCAAGTCCCCTTGTCCTTTTCTCCTTTTCTACGTTTAATGTGCAGTTACAGTCAGAGGTCTTGTCTTAAGCAAGCATTGGCAATGCCACCAGTTTGGGCTTTTGTGCAGGCATGGGAAAGGCAAAGGCACTGAAATAGTGGTATTCTTAGATTTTTATTTATAGCGCGCACCACACCCTGAGGTATCTGGGTGCATTACAAGGAAATGCAGTTACTTAGTTACAAGGTATGTACACGTATGCAGAAAATATTTACAGAGGACGGCATAAATGACATAAAGGCAGTTTTAATAGCCAGAGGTAATAGTAAGATATACAATATTTACAAGTATTTACAGTGTACAATAGTGTCACATTTGTAGGTAGTTGAAGACCGGTTTAAGAATTCATCGGGGAGGCATGTGAGGCTAGTGGGGTTTATCATTGGTGATAATCCGGTTTTTCATATATTCTTAAATTTATGGAAGAGTTGGTCAGCTCTAAGGGATGTAGGTAGAGTATTCCACAATTGTGCAGCCAGGACTGGAAAGCTGCTGCCACCTGCTTTTTTAAGTTTGTATCTCGGTACTTGAAGACATCCTGTATTGGAGGACCTTGTTAGTCAGGCATGATGGCTTTTGGAGAACTTATTCATACAGTATTACAGGGCTGAGTTGTTAAGGCATTTATGCGTTGGGGACACTGTTTCGAGTTGGATGCATTCTTTGATAGAAAGCCAGTTGTTATCTCGTCTAATCAAGGAGATGTGTTGTCTACAAGGAATGCTAAGGGCTGTTCGGAGGGCATTATTTTGTAAGATCTGTAATTTCTTGATTACTTGTTTGTTGGCTCCTAAGTAAAGTGCATTGCAATAGTCGATTTTAGAGAGCACAAGGGCTCTGGATAGGGTGATGCAGCTTTTTGTGGAGAGGAAATGTCTGCAGGAGCAGATCAACTTACAGGTGTAAGCTGTTGCAGAGGCTGTTGCACTGACTTATTTGTACACGTTTAAAGAGGAGTCTAGGTAAAAGCCTAGCGTTTTTACTTCTCTCACGACCTTGATAACGTGTCCGTCAGTGTTAAAAGATCGGTATGGATCACCCAGTTTGGTAATGTTAATGGGGGGTAGCTAGAAGGAGTAGTTTGGTTTTCTCGTCATTCAGCCAGAGAGCATGTGTGGCCATCCATGCCTGAATGATGAGGTAGATTCTGTTAACAAGGGCTAGATCTTTGTCGTAGTCGCCCATCAAAGGTATGTCTATCTGGGTATCATCTGCGTAATTAGTGTAGGTGATACCCAGATAGTCCAGGTCATCAAACAGAGGTTTTGTAAATGCATTGTACACAGTCGGTGAGACACTCAAGCCCTGTGGGATATGATATGGGGATTGGGTCCACTGTTGCCGATGTGGAGAGGACACTCAATGACCTGTTATTTAGAAAAGAGTTGATCCAAGCTGTGGCTTCTGGTCAGAAGTTAGCTGTTGTGGAAAGATGTTTGCACAGAATATTATGGTCAACCAAATCAAAGGCAGCTGACAGGTCCAGCAGAAGCAGGAGGGCTGAGCTACCTTTGTCTTTTAGACTGTCAATCTGGATTTTTAGATTGATCAAGGCTGTTTCAGTGCCATTTTGGGGCCTGCAGCCTGATTGACGTAGACTGAGTAACTTATTTTTCTCAAGATAGTTTTGTGTTTGATTATAGGCAGCTTTATCTATAATCTTTAGCAAGAATGGGATGGTGGTGATTGGTCCAAACTTAGTAGGTATGCTAGGGTCCATGGAAGGTTTTTTCAGGAGAGGGAGTACCCATGATTTTTTTGAAGTTGGTTGGTACGGTACTAGTTTGGAAGGAGGCATGGATTAGAGAGGTGATAAAAGGGGCGAGTGTACTTGCTGCGTCCTTTATGACGGATGCTGAGCATACATCCCCTTGGGAGTTAGATGGTTTAAGGGAGGCCATGATCTTTATTACTTCTTGGGTGGAGACTAGGGTAAATTTAAAACATTGGGGCAGATTAGAAATGTTGGGGTATGGTTTCTGGATGTTGTCTTGCGGTAGTAGGTGTAGTTTGTTGTCGATCATCATTTTCTTTTGGAGCATTGTAATTTTATTGGCTAAGGCGTCTTGAATTTTTGTGCACCATATTTGGTCTTTGATTTATGGTGGAGGGATCATTTTTTCCAAGTAGTTTCACGTTTCCTTTTTTCTTTTCTTAAGTATTTGAGTTTAGGATGGTGAGCAGATGGTTTGCTTTTGCGTATTTCTAAGGGTGCAATAGTATCTAGAGCGATGGTAATAGTTTTGTTATATAGCTCCACTAACTCAGCTGGGTCAGCCGAGGGTGGTGGATTGAGCAAGGGTCCAAGAAAAGGCTTGAGGTTACCTATTGTAATATTTTTCTTGTTTCTAGTTGGCATAGAGGGAGAAATAACCTTAGTCCTGATGGGGAGTATACCATCTTGTAGGTCAAATGTGAGTAGTAAATGGTCTGTCCATGAAATAGGTTCTATGGAGGTTATGTTAGTTGTACAGTTAATGTCTGCAACCCAGTATTAACTGGCCATTGATGGTAGCGGGTACAAAATGGTCAGAGTACCTGGGCTTCTAATAGCAGTGCCTGACAAATTCCTAATACTTATATGCAACCTAAAACTTTTGGCTTTCCCAATGCTTGTTTTTAACATTTGTGGATAAGCATAGAGGTTATAAATCGAGCAGCTGAAGGCCGACCTGCTTAAACGGATAGTTCAGTAAAAATGTGTATTTAATAAATAGATGGGCAACATTAAAAAAAAAAATACTAGCACTTTTTTTTTTTAAACTTCCTATGTAAAATTTTGAGCTATTCAAGCTCAAAATTCGCAAAAGCAAGCACATGGGCGCATCCATTTTGTGAAATGGATGCCCGCCTGTGCTGGCTTTTGCTTTTGCGGCACTAATGAAGGAAAAGCCAGCCAGCTGTAGTAAACAAAAGCTACCACTGGGTGGCTTTTCCTTCATTGGTGCTGTACGCGGAGGACGGGGACCGGAGACCAGAGCAGGAAAGCTGCAGCTGAATCTTGGTAAGTGCTATTTATTTTTTTTTAAAAATAAGCACTAGCTGCGTTAAGTTTTCCAGGCTGGAGGAGCCAGGAAAACTTAGAAATAAAACCGCAGCTTTAAAAACGTTGTATTTATGTTTGCGGTCGCTTTTGAAGCGACCGCAAACATAAATACAACGTTGTGTTTGAAAACGCTGCGGTTTTTCTTTCCGAGTTTCTCAGGCTCCTGCCGGAGGAGCCTGAGAAACTCGGAAAGAAAAACTGCAGCGTTTTCAAACACAACCGCCTGCTGTGGCTATCACTTTGGGTCTCCGGTGCTCCCCCAGGGGAGAGTGAAAGCCAAGGCAAGCAGAAACACAAAACGGTTGTGTTTGAAAACGCTGCGGTTTTTCTTTCCGAGTTTCTCAGGCTCCTCCGAGCCGGAGGAGCTTGAGAAACTTGGAAAGAAAAACCGCAGCGTTTTCAAACACAACGTTGTATTTATGTTTGCGGTCACTTCAAAAGCGACCGCAATCATAAATACAACGTTTTTAAAGCTGCAGTTTTATTTCTAAGTTTTCCGGGCTACTCCAGCTCGGAAAACTTAGAAAAAAAACCGCAGCTAGTGCTTATTTAAAAAAAAAAAAAAATAGTACTTACCGAGATTCAGCTGCAGCTTTCCTGCTCTGGTCTCCGGTCCCCGTCCTCCGCGTACAGCACCAATGAAGGAAAAGCCACCCAGCGGTAGCTTTTGTTTACTACAGCTGGCTGGCTTTTCCTTCATTAGTGCCGCAAAAGCAAAAGCCAGCACAGGCATTTCACAAAATGGATGCGCCCATGTGCTTGCTTTTGTGAATTTTGAGCTTGAATAGCTCAAAATTTTACATAGGAAGTTTTTTTAAAAAAGTGCTAGTATTTTTTTTTTAATGTTGCCTATCTATTTTTTAAATACATTTTTTTACTGGACTATCCCTTTAAGACATTTATATTATACCAATACCGTGTTTACAGCTCCAATTAAGTCATTAACTCCCAGAAGACTGCTTTTATAAAGACTTGACAGGCATGTTGAGCTTCATCATGAGTTGGGCGCTATCCCGGTGGAAAATCCACCAGAATACCACCCAACACAATTACTGTTACTGCAGGGTTACAAGTGCCGATGTGAGTCCCCATTTATGTTTGGTCCATTCAACTCAATGGGGCCTTTTCAACTCATAGTTGGGCGGTAATGCTATTACTAGCACATTTTTATTGCACCACCCAACTTAGAATGAGGTACTTTGAGTGCAAAGTTTGATGGTAAGGTTTATGAAAGTGAGCTAAAAGAGTTCCTAGTAGGAGGTGTTTTGGGCGGGAAGAGGAAGGAACAGGGTGGGAATTGCCATAGGGATTAGCATGTCCAGGGGCAGTGAATGGGTGGGCAAATAACCAAACAACACCAACAAGCTTTGTCCCGTCATATGCCATTTCTCGCTACCATTACTCTAATGCAATATTTTCGACTTATAGGAGACACAAGTGCCACCTAATAGCCCAAACAAAAGGAAGTGGGGAACTGTGACGTATGCAATGGAAAGTGATGTCACAGGAACTGAAAGTATCCTACAGTGAAATGTGCACATGTCTTTCAGTGTCTTTCCCAACGGAAGAAAGTGCACAGGACAAGTAAACATTTGCCAACAGAACAGATTTCCCTATAACATAGCTGGCTAAGTATAAAAGCTGTAAGCCTTTTATATCTAAGACTCTGTAACAATTCATGTCCTGTATAGCAGAATGTCAATATAAGACATTTCACTGCTTACTTTTCAGCAATTCAAAGGTCTTGTGCCGGTCTGACCTCCCAGCCAGGAGATCTTGGGTTCGGACCCCGACTGGTTAAGTGGGGGCACCTTTTTCTTTTTTAATTCCTCGAATATACACAGCAGCGCCAGCATCCACCCACTGAAAAAAGTTGGTGGGCACCGTCCACCTGCGTGGTGCCTCGACTTGTGCTTTGTTTATGATGTACTCATATTGAATGCACTTTTAGAAAAACGCCCTACCACCGGACACTCATAACACTGCAACCCGTTGCCTGCTGCTATAGCCACTCACCTCCGCCTGATCTGACACAGCTTGTGTCAGTAGTGAGTCCACAGGGTACATCGTAGCAGAGCTTGAACTGAACAGCAGCCACCATTTGTTAAAATAAAGCAGACATCAAACAACGTGTTATACAGAGGTACCTTTATCTGGGTGTTACGATATGATAGGTTAATTATAACACTCTTAATACCCAGAGGTATGTAAGCGCCGACCCAGGGATCGAATCTGTGTTGCTCTGTGTTGTCTTGCTTCCAAGGTGAGCACGTTGCCCCTGCGCTATCCTCCTGAGATTCCCTATGAATGAAAAGCTGAGCTCAGGTCGGTTTACTTATATAGCTCAAAAAAGCCTTCTGTGGTAAGCAGGAGCACTGTGCCTATGGCTGTCGAGTTTCCACATTACTGCTCTGCACAGCCATACTCCAGTGAGCTCTTTCGAGGCTTCATGAAAACCACGCAGGGTTCGCATAGGTAACGTGCATGCGCATTAAAGGCGCTTTGTCTGAAATAAGAACTATTGCTTAGATTATACGCTGTGTGTTTTGATCCTTACTTTGCCGGGAATGGCCGGCAAATACCGTGTCAAGATGTGGGAGCAGCACCGCCTTTTATTGGATTTAGTGCATATATTTTCCCAAGAAAATATCCAAGCTAATAACATAGCAGCACATCCTAGAAATATTTCCAACAGCACCACAGTTAAATGTGTACTCGCCCAACTTTAATACAACTGACTCCACGCCCACCCCCAGGGACCATCTAGCACCCCCAGGCTCTGAAATGATTGTATCTACCCCACCCCCACTTCTGTTACTTCTTGAAGCTAAGTCAGCACTCTATAAAAACCCAAATAAAATAAATAAGGCAACTCTGTTTTTGCCCTTTGGGGACTATATTGCTTTCCTCCGCTTCTTAAGTGGTGGCAGAACAGAGCAGCGATGGAGACCTTCAAGCAGTTTAAGGCCACTACTTTTTTATTTTAATGAGGCAGCAAATAAAGTTTACTGCATTCATTTAAAATTCAGAGGAGGCCAACGTGGTTGTTTAGTGTGAGTAGACAATTTTCTTTCATTGGCAACTTAACTTGTTGGGGAAGCTTCCAAGCATGAAAGGTAGTCTTAAAAAAATAGACTAGAAAAAAAGCTCCTTTCGTGAAAGTGTATCCACTCCAAGCCCCGATTGGCCTTTAGGAGAATGCCACAATGGTCAGCGAAACAGGATCATTTGGGAAAGGTATGAGGACAAGTTTGTTGAGTTAGTGCACGGTTACTTATTATGTGGCTCTCCAGATGTTTTGGACTACAACTCTTATCAGTTAAAGTTCAACACATCTGGAGGACCCCAAAATGAAAACAACGAGGTTGGTGCGTAGTGCAGTTGATGGTTTATTAAAAAGAATGTTTCATCAGACACTACAGATTTTGTAATTATTTCGGTGTTTGAGTCTTTTTTTCCTGTCCCAGTGTGACCTGCCAGTCAAAAGCGGTGTCTATGGAGCGCCATAGGTCTTGGCCGAGCAAAAGAGGGAGAGCACCTTCTGCTCCCTCTGTTCATAACCCGTACCCCAACTCCCGAGACCTCCAGTCTCAGTACTTCTGGCGGTGCCCAAAAGTGGCGTCATCGAGCGATTGACGCTCGAAGGTCCCCATACCCAAGACACTCGCTTCTTAGCCCACCAACACACACCTTTAAAGCAGCCGCTCTGGCATGATGCCAGGGCTTGCTATTATTTTGTTATCTGGGTCTCTTTTCTTGTCCCAATCTGACCTGCCCTCTGACAACTCCTTTTTAAACGATTCTTTCTGTAATTATTATTATTCAGACCTCAGTGAGTAAGAGCAGAATTTCACTGAAAATCTAAAACTCGAACCATTATCATAAAAAAACCCACAAAATGCCATCACCTCTAGGCAGTGCCATTTTAAGCATTGATCTTTCAGCAACCGCTGGCAAGTTTCCCCCTGTGAAGTGTTTTGGCTGTGTAGTTGGGGGGAATTGTTTCAAGTCTAATGAACGTTGAAAAGTGGCAAGTTAAAAAAGAAGCGAACAATGAAAGGAAAACAACATCCACTGTAATGCAGATAGGGGGTCACAATATGCTTTTGGTAGCCCAATCACTGCTAAGGGCTAACAGCTGACCTCCTAAGCAAACTGAGACTATGCAAGCCCTCGACAGGCCTGCATGCCAGCCATGGCAATTCTATAGTCGTCATATTTCACTTTAATGAACAAACCCTGGCAGGTATGAGAAGGAAAGGACGTGTCCATCCCACTGCCAGCACCACTCGCTTTACTGATCCTACAGGTCTGTCTTCACCATGACATCCCAGCTATGGTCCAGCCCATCAGCATTCACTTGAGGCTGCCCACAATGAGACAAGGAACCACAAATGGCAGGTTTCCTCTCCATCAGTCCTACTCAACATAACATATCAAAACAACACAGATGTCCTCCATCCCCAAAGGATATGTGTAACCTAACATCCTTCAGACCATTTAACAATGGATTCAATGTTCAACAGCTGATGTCCTCCATCCCCAAAGGATATGTGTAACCTAACATCCTTCAGACCATTTAACAATGGATTCAATGTTCAACAGCTAAATGAGAGTACAAAGTGAAAAATGCTAAAACGGGTGGCAAATTGTGTGCACTGTCTGCGCCCATGTTCCAATTGCCTGCAAAGGGGGTAGCAGTCAGTATGGGGCATAACACGTGGATGGATCAAGGACAAGGGTGATGGAGTAGGGAGTTAAAGTGAAGGGGTTCAAGGAAGGATAACGGCGATGAGTGACTGAAAGCAAACTGGCAAGTGGAGGAAAGTCGTGGAGCTCCGACAAATGAGTGGCCGGGTTACACAATGGGGAGATACATTGGACGTGTGGAGGGGTAAATGAGGGGCTGCAGGTAAACCAGTATATACATACAAAGTACAAATGAGGAGGTTGAATGATGAATGTACTTAGAGGGAGCAAGGGCTCTTACGGAGGGATAGACCAAGTTGAACCTGGTAACAGACGGGTGTCAAAAAGTACTAAAAGGTCAGAGTGGAATGAGTAAGCCGTCCAGGCTGGTAGAGGTAAAATGCAGAAATTCTTACATTTTATCCCAGCTCCTTATCCAAACCTCCACCATACGGGGTGACAGTAGGGAGTGAAAGGTGTCTTTGCAGTGGAGGGGAAGGCAGTGTGAGCTGCCGCATAAGCTGCCCAGAGCACTCCAGGGGTGGGGTACTTGGTTGCAAGCTGGTTCTGCCCAGATACCAAAGCATCTCAGTAACTGGCGGCACCTGATAGTAGTAACTACCATATTGCAGTGCTCTGTCATGACGTGTAGTATTAAGCACTACACGTGTGTGTGTCTGTGTATGTTTGTGCGTGTAGACTTGTAAACTAAAGCGAGTGCTTCACTCCGCACCTTCGGGGAGCAGCGCCACAGGGCAGTGTGGTCTCACCTTTTTTCATAGTCCAGTGTAGCCTTTGCGGTTTCACAATATACATTTTCCGCTAAATAACAAAGATGTACCATGTTTTTACAAGTTTCTGCTCGGTCTGCGTGTCTGCTTTCAGACCTGCTATTTCTTTATGGGAACCAGCATCCTGTCTACAATTTAATGACATTTAAATGCACACTTTAGTTCCACCACTTAATCCCCCCGGAGCAGCATTTCATAATTTTTTCAGCTTTTTTCTACTGAGCGGTAGATTCATCCCTTGCACTGCCATGCAAAAGGTGCACGGCTCAGCAGCTGCCCGGGTATATGCAAGTAGCATGGAGAGCCCCAACATGTCCTCATTTTTGAAGTGATGTACCGTCTATTCTCCAGATAGGTGGCGTACAAGCCTGTTCTACTCCTTAAAATCGGACGAGTACTCCCAGGCAAGTGTATAAGAAGTAAGAGGCACCAATCACTGTGTCTTATCCGTTATGCCACCAGCACTGCTCAAGGGATGCGCTCAAACCAATAGCACGAGGAGCACCCTCCACAAAGAGTCCCCCTGCTATGGGTCATCCTGATGTGAGCATGTTCCATATACAGAAACCCGTCTTTTCATATATGGGATTTACTAGCTGCAAACAAAAATGTGGAATTAAAAAAATATGTTTGAATTGAAAATGTATTTTGTCTTGCCGCGAGATTTTGCAGTTGGGAATGAGAACTACTTTTCATAAGCCATCTGCCTCATGGGCGTTTCAGTGCCGAGCTCAGACGGAGTAGGATGGAGGCAAGCATTCTTCTTTCCTGGCATAAATGGCTGCAACGCTTCAGGCACAGTAGGCTCACCCCCTTTACTCCTTCATGTTAATGCCCCCTTTCCCACCCTCATCACTTGTGTGGCTCCTCACATCCAGCCCAGGGATGCTGGTACAATCCCTGCATCAGCCACATTGTCACCAAGCTCCAGCGTCACTGTAAACTATGGCACCACAGTGTTTTTAGTTTTGGCTTTAGGTGGCACACACACTTAGCGCTGCCTGTAACCCAATACCATCGGCTTGGAAATTGAAAACAGAAGGATGGGATGTTAGGAGACCCCCACAGCTTGAGGGTATTGTTTGGATTTGTACCCACCCATTGGCCGTCACTGGTCATGCTACTCCCTATGGCCATTCCCACCCACTGCCTGACCCTCTCTACACGAAACCCCCCAACCCCAGTGATCTCTTTGTGCTAGCACTCTGCTTTAAGGTGACACTAGCTAGTCTTCTGAAAGGTAACTTAATAGCAGCTGAAAGCCAGCTCCTGGTGTGACAACAATGCCTTAAGCAAGGGCACCCTCATCCACTTGATTTAAAAGCAAAAAGTATGTCCTTACATCTGTTTCTTGCACTGAATTCCAGTTAAAAAGGAGCAACTGTTTTGGCTCTTGTGTGGGCATTAGGTAGGCATTTGACAGGCACTGCCACAGCATACACATCTACTAACAACATTTTCCGGCTGTTGTAATCTTATTGCTAGGTAGTGCCATCATGACATTGCCTGGAAAAGGCCTCTACCATGCCTACACAAAAGTCAAAACCTTTGGCTTTTCCAGGGCTTGTCTATTATTTTCTACCTCTCTGAAGAGGACTAGGAGGCCCGTTGGATAAGCCAGCCATGCACAAGAAGAACAAATGCGTCCATGTCCGGCACCAGGTGTGGCAGGCACTCAGAAACAACAATACATGCAAAACATGTGAGTGTGTACTGTACATTCATGAACATTTTAATTAAAATAAATAGAATTATTATAAATTTCAATTAAGGGAGTGGTGATGGCACGACTTGCAGTTTGCAAATAGCGCATCCCTATTTTGTTTTTTCTACTCATTTTGATTCGCCTCAGTGCATATAATACATTCCTTTCTAAGTCTAGCTGTATGTTACATCTCAGTTGAGGATGTCACATTCATTGCCGATTATAGATGGGACAGAAGCGTACCATCTGCTTTTAGGCACATAGGTTCTCTGCAGGCAAACTGTTTCTGCTGATGGAAACATTTCACAAAGAAATGCGAGATCTCTCTTAATACCCCCATTACATTAATAACATCCTATAGAGTGATGACTGGGCATTGGCATCCGCGGAAGGGCGATCAGCCGATCAGGTGGCTGGGAACATAGGTGAAACTCACAGTTTCCGCCCATGTTATCTCAGACACCTGTGCCCCTTCTCGGGTGCTGCCATTTCTTTTGTCCCAGCCACTCCTCATCCTGCCTTCCCATCGCTGAACATTAACATTATCCCGTACCATCCCCTCCCTCTCCACCCGATGTTCTTACCTGCTGCCAAGGGCTTTCCAGACCGCCTGCATCGCTCCCTCCCGATGCGCGGCTACTCGCATTAGAAATAGAAAAGCAATGTTGTCCCTTTTCTATTTACTATGGTGGCAGCCACCTTTTGTTTTTTTCACAGGAGACTGGGCTCTCACGAGGATGTGCAAATACCTATCACCCACACATTCAGGGACATACAGAACCGGTAAATGATCCGAGCCCCCGCTGAAGCACGCCGTTTGCTCTGGCCTAATTTGGCTAGGGCTGATGGGACATTACCAGCCCTCTATGCACCGAAACGTGGATGTGATGATTATATTCTCTGAATGAATTCTAACTACTGGCAACTTATCTGGACAACCTTCCATTTCATCGTTTCAGTCTGCTGCACCATTACAGGGGTCCTTATGCAAATCAGGCTTGGTCCCACCCGAAACTGCTAAATCACATCCCTTCTTCATGAGACCACAAGCAACCACATACATTGTTGCCGTTTGTGCTCAGAGACACCGTGATTTACCCAACAAGACATAAACATATGTCTGGGGTTTCGGGTGGTACTCCTGTTGAGAGGGGAAGTGCTGTACTGTCTTTGTGGGCAGAACCAGACTGGTTAGCAAATTGATATTTCTCCTGTGGCACACCACAGTGAGCTAAAACAATATTGTCGACCCTCCTCATAGCCGCGTTCTCGGTCGATAGGCACCAAATTCACAGACGCCGTTGGGAAGCCACTTGAACTTACAAACCGTTGCAGGTCTTCAGAATGGCCAATAATCTGCACCGAAGTTGTGTTGCATGTACTTCATGCGCATTCTGTGTGGGTCTCCTGATTGAGTGACTGGGTTGGTTTATATGATGGGATGACAAGACTTAGGGGATCGCCCCAAGCAACTAATATGTACACCACCCAATGTATACCACATTCGCAAGAATGTAGGCCCCCCGAGCAAACCTGGGCCTGCCTGGACCACGTTCGCGATGCACTTGAGCAAAACTTGCAGAGTTCAATCGAGGCGCTCAGCCAGCCCCAGATTGTCGAAAGTTTAAAACTGTGTCCCTGCAGTTCAGGACCACTGTGCTACCTACCGCTCTAAAGCTGAGACAATAACAGTCATCTACTAATCTGCTCCAGGGAAATGTGTTGTGATTTGTTGCATAAGTGTTTAATTTCTTATACAGAGTGTAAGCCTGCAACACATATGCTAACTCCGACATATGGCCATAATCCTTGATGTTGTGCATCTGCCAAGACCCCGCCTGCTCGGCATCCACGCTCTGCTCTTCTGTGTCTGACTCAGAGGCCAGGAATGAAGCTATATTCAAACCATGTGCCACATGTGCTTCCTGCACCTCCCAGGCCTGGGATCACCAGGGGTATTAACCTCTTGACCTGCAGGGGCAAGGATACTGTCTCCCGCATTGCTTTTATGTAAGTTGTCTTGCTTAATCCTTTACATTCCTAAAACATTTGTATTATTCATTTAGCTGAAAGAAAAGCTCAATACATCTATTATTTTTGTTTTTTTATTTAAACAGATTGTGTGGTTTCCTTATTTGAAACCTTTAACCTGAGCATGTCCGTTCTTTCATCATGATTACAATACATCTATTATCTGTGTACTCCTGTAGTTGAAGCATGCATTCAGGCAATATACTCACCATAAAAAGGCATAGACAAATACATCGTTATGATAACATATTCAGAAAGCAGGAGGGACTGATCATGTTAGCCAGACACATTTAAAAAAAAGAAAAAAAATAAAATTACCCAGTAACCAATCTTGAAACGGGCATCATTGTATTAGCCAACACGCAATGTGATTTGGATCGAGTTTAGGAGGGCACTGACCCCTTCCTCCAGCAAGTTCCTACACAGTGCACGTATTGGTGGTGGCTTCATGCTTATCACAGTATAAGATGTGTAAACAAACAGTGAAGCAGTAGTGAAGTCAAGCAAGTCGTGCGGCTATGTCTGAATGGACTACTTGACTTTAAGATAGAACGTTAATCCATCTTGCGGAAAACCGCGAAGTAGGGAGGAGCCGTATTTCTGAAGTAGGCCAGGAGACCAAATATGATAAGAAGGGCATATAGGGAACGGAGAGGAAAGTAGATATTGGAAGGCAGAACTGAGTGGGCGAGCCAGTGTTCAGGAAGAGTTAGTCAGGCTGCAAAGATAGCAGATGTCTATCAAAGAAATACCATGTAAACAGGATCCATGCATCACAGTCGAGAATAAGGCATGAGAGACCCAGAATTACAGAGATATATTAACAACAAAGGGAGGATCTGAACTCCCGACTGCAGGGGGGAAAAAAAACTAGAGTTTCACTTAATACCTAAGGGGGTGATTCAGAAAGAGTTTACTATGAGTACCTCTGACTTGCCCCTCACTTAAACCTTGGAGAGAGCTATTTGGTACGCAAAGTAGTTACTTTGAGTAATTCTGACTCATACTGAGAGTAACTCGGGAGACATGAGAGTTGCTCATAGTAACGTCTTAGCGTATCAGATAGCCATGTCTAGGTTTAAGCCAAGAGTAAGTCAGAATAACATCTCTGTGATTCGGCACCTTGCCACCGTGGGACGTTTATGGACAAGCAGAATGGGGCTTTAAGTTAGATGTGGCATGTCGGGTGCCTGAGAAACACAGATGCTTCTCTTACATTCAGGTAATTCCCTGTGTGCTCGTTTTCTGCTCTGAGTGGCAAGAGACCACCCAGGTGGTAAAAGTTGAGCTTTTCAAATGTCATTTCATGAAAAACATAATTTAAAAGTGGTCAGAGGAGGAAAAGAGCCTAGGGTCAAAGACCAATTCTGTATTGAGCATGAAATCACAATGGGCAGGCGCCTAGAATGGAAACTTAAAGATGAGGCATAGAAATAGGCCTTGGAGGCTAAAGGGGAAAAGTATAAAAAGATAAAGCTTCTGTGGGAGACTGACGGTGTATAAGGGGCGAGGGAGTCTAGCGAGCGTACGTAAGGAGGGCAAGGAGCGTGCAAGTGCAAGAATTGATTATATAGGCTAGAATAAATAAAGAAATCACAATGGCCACCATAGGGAATACACTGCAACAAAGAGGCGGAAGTATATGTGTCTTCATTGTAATTGAAAAGACTGATAAATGGAAAACCAATTGCAGGACTGTACTTGAGTGATCCACCTTATCAACAGCCTCAGAGGTATTAGTAATTCTATATATTTATTGCATACTGGCTGAGCACTTCATTCAGAAATTCCTTACACGAGAACAGTAACAGTGGGTGGTGCAATCCCTCAGGCAGGTGTTTTACAAAAGGATGTAGTGTCCATTGAGCATGATGCTATCCAGGTGTTGGAAGAGGGAACTACCAATGGGAGTACGGACTGTGGAGAGCACAGATGGAAAAGGTACATTGTCACCTTGAAGGAAATCAGTAGAGTGTTTATCAAGGCAGGTGTTGTGCACGCAGTTGGATACAATGACCAGAGCAGAGTCAGCTGAGTGGCAGAGTAAAACGCAGTTTAAAGGGAAGATTGGCCCATGAGAAGGGTTGAACCCTTAGTGTATGCATTGTTCTGAGCAGGGTGGTGAATGGGGGTAGGCAAGAAATCAACACAAGTAGGATCGAGTGAGGGTTTCTTCAGTGGCAGAAGGACATTGGCAAATCTGCAGGCATTTGGAGAGTACCAATAGGTAGAGGCGATTTTAATCATGCACAACAATGTATCCAGTAAAGGAGATAGATAGGGGGGATGAATAATCAGGGAGACTTACAATGCACACCTCTAGTGAGTAACCTATCTGATTAATAAAGGATTGGCGTGAAGGTAGAAATAAGATGTACCCAAGAGGGAAAGAGCATCCACATAGCGGAGAGGGACAGCCGAGTTAAACAGGGTTCAAAGGAAGAGTGGAGAAGCCAAATTCAGATAAGCGTGCCCTGCCCTTTTAAAGAAACTGTGAAGTCTCCGAGCGTTCTACAGAGATACAGTGAGTCCACTGTTCAGCTCTCGATAATTAGAACGGGGCAGATGAAAAGTGCAACGGAAATGCGTGCCTGAACAAAAGGCTGACACTAAATAAGCAGGTGGTTGTGCACGTTTCATCTTTAGATTACAGCAATTCTTGGATGAAAGGCATTTTAAGGGCATCGAACAAAGAGAAGGGTGCAGTGAGAGCTCTGCAAATAATCTTTCAGCGTTCATAGAGATGTGCACACCTCTGATGCGCTCAAAATATTGCACCAAAGATGCACACAAGGATTCATGCCCTTTGCAAGCTCATGATGCATCTTTCCCCTATCACTAAGGACTACTTGTAGCTCACCCAGACATTCATAGTTGTCAACTGGTGGGACATGGTGTGACCCCCACTTATTTCCTCTTATTGATATATTGTGCAATGCACAGATTATCACTAGTGACATTAGTTGAAGTGTTTATACGGTACGCGCCAGACTGTCTGAATGGAAGAATGAAGGTACTTCACTGTGGTGAAAGGCAGAGTAAGTACATTTTAGTGGGAAGTGAAACTGTTAATTATTGATTATAATATCATACAATATAATAAAAGGCCAGATGTATGTTTGTCCTCTGCAGTTATGCGCAGTAGAGACTGCCCGCTTCTCCTGTTGTCACCGCTAGAGGGAGCTGTTGCCTTAGACATACAACCAAATATACCACATAACGGATTGCAACTCTGAGAATCTCTCTCCTCACACACTTTGGCCCGTGTACATGGGCTTTCACACTAGTATATTGTGTATTTTGTTTAAATGAGCAAATAAAGTGTTTTCATTTTTATTATGTAGTTTTCTTTTAAGTGTATTTTCGCAAAGTGAACCATCAACTTGCCAGTAATTTTAGAGCATTATAGGCACTCATTGTTTAAAGTTATTTTCTGGTTTCTTGGATGCAGTAAAAGGAACACGATTGGCCAATACAGTTTAAGTAGAAGACCACGAGGAGTAATCGTGTTTTTGATGAGAGGAGCGTATAATAGTAAGAGATAGTAGATCTGAAGCCTACGACCATGCAGTGGAACAGTGTTAGTGGCACTGAACAGAGTAGGGCAGAGGCTGTTTGGGTTGTTTGGCCTGCATAATTCAGCGCAGCGAAAAATGAAATATAAAAAGGAATCACTTGGGCAGTGCCGTAATGTTGTGCACCTTTCTTGCCTTTGGAGTGCAAGGATGCCCCCACTTTTCGCTGCACCACCATTCAGCCATAGACCTTTGTGTGTCTCTGTGTAGCATCAATACTGGGCTCCAACAACCTTTGCCATAGTTTGCAAGAAGAGACCCCGTTGTTTTGTTACACCACGAAGGCGTGAGCAAATATGGCAGAAACTTGAAAAGACCTGAGACTGTTTAGAGCAATGAAGACAGCCATACGTGTCACATGATCAGTTTCAATGCCGAGGGGATTAGTGGATGTCAAAGAGGAATTGATAGCTTGAGAATCAATGGCAGCAGTATTAGCATAAGTTAGGCATACATAATAGATGAGATGGGAATAGTAGAGAAGAGGTGGTGTGAGGAAGCTGATGCTGAAATGGAAATGAACAAGGAATGGACAAGCGTACCGCACTGTGAAAAACTGAGGATGCATGTGACGCAGATATGCCAAAGTGTAAGTGCATGCAAAAATGGACAATCCATAGAAGGTGGAAATTGACAGGCGCAGCAAAGAACATTGAGGAGAATAACCAGGCCCTTTAAAAGATTAATAGTTGACAAAGATTGAAAAACAGCTCTTTAAAGAATGGATAGAGATCGCCAGGAAGACAATAACCACAAGAGACCATTGTTTTGGAAGAAGAAGCATAAATAATGTAAGGTAACTGAGGGGCTGGTTATAGCAGGTGAGATCCAAATCAATGTGCTACGCAGTTGGAACAATATAGATTACGACTTCCAGTTCTTAAAAGACTTGTGTATGTGAGGAAGCACATTGAGGTATAAAAAGAGAGGCAACTGTAGCTGTACCTGAATGTACAACCCACAAGTCTGTCGACTAGAGAATTAGTATATTAGCATGAAGGGAAAATACATGTGCAATGATAGTTTCAGTTTTGTGTGTGTTGGATTTCTTATGACTACAATTCCTAATTCTGCTAAGGCACACTGTCTGATTGTAAAACCTTCTAGTACATCCCAACAGGGACAAGAAACAGACTGAATTTGGAGTTCATATTCTATTTTATTTAAATTAAAAATTCCAAACTTTAGGGGTCCTCTAACTTTATGCTAGGGAAGGCACCCCAATGGCATACCATTTGAAAGCAGATTGTCTACATAAGAAAAATAACCCATCTGTAAACATCTCACTCATATCATGAAATACACCACAATCGCGCATATAGGTGAACTCTTTATATGTTTATAATCTACTCTAAAATAATAATATGCATTAATATAATTTTCTTCATGTCGGCCAGTGTGTCAACAAGTTTCATTCACTTTGTTTCCTCCAAGAGAGAATATGCATCAAACTGGTTAAAATAGTTATGAAATAATTTCTACATTGTTGTCATGGTCCCCTGTGGGTATACAGTGTTGTAGGCTTGAATGCAAAAGAAAAGAAAAATATAGACTATGGTAGGTTGCATCACAATCTGCAGGCTTGGGGTTAGGGAAGCTGGGTTTTCATTTTAGAATGCACAGAACATCGGTTCATGAACACTATATAGAAACCCAAAATTTTGATCTTCTGAAAGAACAACTGCCCCCCCAATTCCCTTGGATGATTTGGGTCTATGCAGTTCAGGATTCCCCCACTTCTACACAGGGCCATTGCAGTGCAGTGATATTACTGTTCATGTGAAGGGTGGATAGCACAAGGGCAACTCACTGGTCTTGGAAGCATAGACCATACAGAGCAACAGGGGTTCGAATCCTGTCTCAGCGCATAGAAACCAAACCCAGATATGTTATTAGGCGTGTTGGAAAACATTAAGTAAATACATTTTAAATTGCTTAATTGTCTTCAGAATAAACGTGGTCCAGGTAATCTGCCTTTTACCCATAGCAGGAATTGGGATTTCCCAATGTGTTGCTTTTTAACCAGCAATGCTATTCACAGGTCTTCATTCATTAATCCACTCACTAGTAACTGAGGCACTGGTTAATAGCCCCAGTCTCTGACTACACTTGTGAAAACAAGGGGTAAATTTATTTGAAAGAAACACTGCACGCCACACAGAAATGCTAGCAAGTTATAATTTAAATTGGTCTTCTCTTGGCTTTGAATATGATGGGGAATCAAGATACATTTCACATTAAAACTACTGCAACATTGTAATTGGGATCATTCAATTGGCTATAGCTTATTAAATGCAGTGTGCTCTGCTAAAAAATGCAATTTAAACTTTCTTAATTGAATCCAGTTGGATTTTCAATATAGTTCAGAAAGATACATTTTTGCATTATAATTTTCACAGCTTTCTTTTTGGAATTAGTCCCCCGTTTGTTTCACCCCCTTCAGTACACTTACCGAAAAAAGGATTATTGGGAACATATTTCTAGTGAGTTTTTACATACTCACTTCTAGATGATTATTTTAAGGTATAGAAACAGCATGGGCCCTCGCAGTCTTCAGGCAATTCTCCCCAGCCACCCAGGCCGCTCTGGTCTCTACTACAACAGTCTCTGGGAAACAGGTCTACTTCAGGAGAAGTCTGTTTCACGCTTTCACTTTGACAATGCCAAAGGGAATTCCTTCCTCCTCTAAAGGTATTATCCCACTCCAGCATTCCTCTATTTGAACAAAGGTTCCCCTTGACAGACAGACCTTCAGTATCCCAGAGATCTCTCTCTCTTTCATGTGGGTTCCTACTTATGTATACTCGAAATCATCCCATGGGTTGCTCAACAGATTGAAACTACCTGACAATACACCCTGTAACTTGATTGGTTCCAAATATTCAGAACATAGTACGGGGTGTATTCTGAGCAATTTAGACTCAAAATTCATATTTTCAATCATAACTCCTGACATATATTTTTCCTATTAATGAGATGCAGGGCCTCATTACAACCCTGGCAGTAGCCCTGCCTATTATACAGGCACGGCTGCCGGCGGAATTGCATTTTTTCTGGTCCCTGGCAATGTGGATGTACAGGGCCATTCCGACCTTGGCGGACCCTGTATGTCCTCATTGCCAGGGGCCGAAATCCATTACTCCCCATTCCCATTGGATCCCCTTAGGGCTGAATGGGAATGGGGAGGTCGGATGCACCGGCACCGTTTATAACAGTGCTGATGCATCCGACATGCTGTGCTCGCGGGTGCCTTTCTACACAACAGGTCCGACCTGGCAGGCAGAAAGGCACCCGTGAGCACAACTCATAGTTTGCCGGTCAGGGAACTATGGTACCAGCAAGCTTACTGGTACTGCAGTTCCCAGACCGGCAAACTTGTAATGAGGCCCACAGACTTTTAGAATCTCCTAGCCCTACTAGGGGATATGCAACATGTATTTATGAGATTAGACATTATAAGGTTATTAAAGTTGTATGATTTGAATAATGATAGACATATATTTCATGTTTGGTCTCTTCTTGTAGGGGTGGCTCTCATGATTGCATAACCGTTTCCCCTTTTCTTGTAAACATACGCAGAGTAACATTATAGCCAAAATCATTTTAAAGCATTAAATAACCTCATATACATTGGCCAATTTTTGTTGTAGGACATTGCACTTTAAGTCTTTCTTTCAAGTTAATGTTTGATATAAATGGCTGACAGAACCTCCTTGTTTGATTCCCATTTAGCATAGCAAAGATAGTGAATGTATAGCTAAGCTAATGCCAACGTTGACATTTTAATTGCATTTGGTCCCTTTATATACTTTGTCTCTCAAACCAGGTCTACCCACCATGCGACAACCTCCTGGATTTTATCAGCTGGGGAACCATTGACCAGGCTTTGTTAGAATGCATTCTCAATGTATTTTTAAGGTAGTTTTGCTTTAGGTATATGGTTGTTCGTGAGTGCAGCCCATTATCGGGCTTTGAGCTGCCAAACGGCACACCTCATAACTGGCTGGACTTTTCCAGTTTCAGTTTTTCAGGACAATATTATTTGAACTAAAAGTACCCTATATTAGATTCACTGAAGAGCAAACGAAAACAAATGCGTGCAAAGCCAAATTTAAGGACCTGCTATTTTCAATTAAATACTTCCCATTTTGAATTTTTAATGTTAAATATTATTTATTTCAAACACATTTGCAGTGTACGACCCTTCATTTAGTGGCATTCCAGAGATTTTTCTCTGATGTATTCATTACATTTTAACATGTGCAAATACAATAAATGTTGTTCAGAAAAATTACTTTCAGAAGGATCTGCCCCACTTGTAGAAAATAGCTTTGCAGACTTAGGTTTTCTTGCTGTTAATTAAATGTTTACCAGAACACATGGTGCATCTTACACGGATAGACGGGCCCTCCTCATCACCACATGCTCTGATTCAGTTGCTCTCGATTTCTGTTAAGTTTCACCTGCATTCCAGAATGTGCAAGATCAACCACTTCTAGGATAATGTGATATTTTGTTGTAAAATTTCCTGGGATGTGAAGAGGGGTTAGGTTGGTAGAAACAAGAAGTGCATTGCGCAAACGCAAGGACATCTTTAAGATTATAGATAATATGTGTTGGGCAATATTTTACTTGATTTGATTGGAAGTTTCATATGGTGCAGATGGGCTGAACAGAAAACTAGATGTCCCCTTGTGCTATAGAACCGTGAGCAGTAGAAGGGTCAAAGAACCAGGCCATTAACTGAAAAGAAAGGTTCTAATTGCCTTCTTAAAAGCCTGAAAACTGCAAAAATGCTAGGTATTCAAAGAAAGAGAATTCCAAATCTTGGGGGCCAGAGTCTAGAACCTTCTATCACCTCTGGACTTGTATCTACTTTGTGGGACCTGCAGGATGGGGCGAGCAGCAGAACGCATGCCTCCAATAATTCACTAGAGGCACCGTTTTGTCAGGAAATAGTGTGTGACCAAGTCATACACACATGCAAACATTTAAAGACTAAGCAGCAACACATGAAAGCTATCTAGCTGTGAACAGAAAGTAAAGGCAGTAAGGGCAGTTTACAGCAGAAAGGAAAGATGGAAACCCCCATGTTTAAGTCCAAATTCTAATCCAACAGTGGTGTTCCCCAACACCCTGCAGTTTATTGATATGAAACGATGGAGTTGATCTAATCCAATCTGGCAATAGAGTCAACAACAGCGTGATGGTGTTCCTTAGGAATAGAGGGGAAATTAACCTCAGCTAGTGGAGCTTGAAATAAGAGCTCTTGGTGACAGCATCGGCTTGGTCATTAAAATTGAGATTGAGATTGTCGTCTCACAAAACAATTAGATATTTTACTTTTTGTACGTACTTGGACTCATTTCCAGGAAGAAAGTAAGTTAGGAAATAGGTCAGATCATTAAGCAAGTGGAGAGACCCAGTGGGAGTTAAGCTTGATACCACTGGCCCTCATCCAATAACTACCATTTCAAAACCAAAGGATGATTTGGAGAAGTCTTTTGGTGAACCATTGGTGCACAGACAAATCTGCTTGGCATTCAGGTAGGCGCAATATTGAAACTGAAGACATTGAGGAGCTTTAGACAAGAGAGGGTCGGCGGTGAAGCCTCTGGAGCCTCACTGTGCACCATGAGAGGGGACGAAGTCCGAGCTGAACACACTTTTCCCTCCTCTCAAAAAGGACTCCAGGAAGTACCCTGCACCAAAACCACCTTACTTGACGGCTCCACTAGAAGGTTGTGGTTAAGAGTATCGAAGTTTGCAAAGGGGAATTGGAGGAGACGGAGGAGAAGAGAGAGGGAGAGAGGAGGACTCCTCCCTTCAGCTGCAGGCAAGATATCATCCCAGTTAGTCACTAAACATTTCTTGGGGTTGTGCTTCAGAAGAAACCCTTTTTTAAAATAGTCCAACAAAGCAGTGCGTTGAGGTGGTTCTGAAACTGGTGGGTGACCTCCTATTCCAAGTCCTTGGACCCAAAAGAAAGCCAGCAATTGGTCAATAGTTGTTGAAAACCCAGGGCAGCATTTTTAAGCAGGGAGTCAGAGTTGCATGTTTAAGAAATCATTTTTCTAATAATATATAACGTGGCTGTTTTAGGTAATGCACTGAATGCAGGGAGCAACTGAGAAAACCGAGACATTTCTGAAGTAAAATAGGAGCGTGAGATTTGTAAAGAAATCTATCAGGAGCTGCTAGACAGACTGAAGAGCGGGCCTGCTGTGACAGTGGAAAGTGGGTGTACCCGAGGTTATGGCATTCTTGAGATATGGCAAGTTTAGGACAGTGCAGCATGCAGTAATTAGCACCTGGCAACAGTGCAAAGGAAAAGAGGCAATCAGTCCAAGGTGTTTGGATGTGACTGTGTACGTGTGAAGGATGATTCATAAGTGACACCGAGCAGCCATTTTGGGCGTTTGATAAAGTAGCGATAGAGAAAAGACAATGGAATTTACTAGGTTGCTCATTTGGATTTAAATATGGTCAGGCCAAACATGAGGACCATGTCCATAGTAAGCTGTGCCTTGGGCTTCAATAGGTAGAGGTCCTGGGTGTTTACGTACACCAGTGTATCATCCAACTAGAGCTTGCAGCTCAAATTGAAACCAGATGATTGTGAGAAACCAGGCATTTGGTAAAATGAGAATGCCATGTGTTTGGGGTTCGTGTAATTCAGAGAAGCAGATTGTGGATGACACTTGATGCTAAATAACACCTTTCAAAGTAATTTGACTTGACAGAATCGCAATTTATAACAAAAATGCCAGCATAGTATTTCACGTAAAGACAAGGGGAGACCCAAGTGAGATTACGAACAAGGATTACCAAACTAAGGATCTGGAGGTGAGTGGGTTGTCTCTACAATGTTGCATTGAGAACCAGAAACGGCGCAAAAGATAAGTGACGCACCAGCCACATTCACTCCCAAAAAAGAGGGAAATACTTGCAACAGAAAAATAACAAACATTGGACACATAGAAGCCGACCTCTTGCTTCCAGCAACATAACTCCACAAGTATGTTCAGCTCAGTGGTACCAGTAGAGCAGTGCCACAAGAATACTGCCTGATCAGAAGAGGAACTTTAAGGTAAAAATGCATTTTAATATGCATGAATTACTTATGTGATCAAAAGTTCAGATTCCCAAAATATATCTTATTTTAGTTAAAATATTTATACTCGTTTAAAATGTACTCCCACTAGGAACAGGGATTCATTTTGTACTCCCTAACATCCTTTTACACTCAACTTCAAATAGAATAGAACGCCTTTGTACGTAGGCTATTGGTCATGGATTGGAAAAGCTGTCTTGGGAAATTTAAAAATGTGGCTAAGTCTGGAGCAAACATCTTCCCTTTATATTGTCAGAGAGCAGCCCCCTACCCTGGCCTCAGGAACATGCACTCCACAGCATTACATGCTGTGGGTATGATTTTGCAACACACTGCTTCGCCGGCTGAAGGATACGTACAGCGCAGAATACAATTCAGTGCTTACTCAAGTCCATCTCATCATCCCATGGCAACTGCTGGCGCAGCCATCTAGCAGCTCAACCAACAAGTTACGACACTTTTTCAGAAGAATGCAGTCCTTTATAGGAGCTCAGTGAATCCCAGTGCATTGTGTTCTCAGTAACAGCAGAGCCACCACAAATTACAATCGGAATGTTTTGGTTAACTTTAGGAGCAACCGGGAATGGCGAACGACGCGCGACTCATGTCTTTTGGAAACCATATATACTGTGTGTATGGTGTTAAAATCAATCTTTATCAAGCACAGTGTTGTCCATGAATGTATACAGTGAAACGGTCTGTGTATACTCTAGCTTAAATGATAGCCTACAGTGGTGCATCAGCCTGCAGGGTTGCCCATAAACACACTGTACGTTGATGCCAGTGGACATGAATGCCCTCAGACACATTCTGCATTGTGGAGATCTGAAAAATGCTTATTATGTTAGATGGGCCAATGAGATTTGACCTAGTTTTTCTGCGCTGCTTGGGAATGATGTCCGTATTAGTTATGTCATGCTCATGGATGAGCAGTTTAACATCTCTTTTGCAGTGAGCCTGCTTCTCTGATGCATTTGCAATGTTTACTCTGTGCATCCCCGTGGCGCTTGGGGCTGATTATTGAGATGCAGCCAGCAGTGACCTTTTTTAAAGAGAGGTAGAAGGGAACCTTTTTTTACAGCCTTGTCAAATTTTCTTTTAGTCAATGTATAGAGGGGCATTGAATGCAATAGAATGAAACCCTCAAATTATTATCTTTGCCCTCTGGAAAATTGGTTTGCACAAAGGCAGTAAAAATATGTGATTTACAGCCTTGCACCGTGTTTCTTGGCACCTTAAGAAAGAAATATTGTGAGTTCTGCTCCAGATGGCTTATAGCGATTGTTACCCAATTGTGCTAATGAGTCACTGTAAGCACATGTAGCATTCTCGCCATCACACAGGAGGTCTCAGACATTGAAACAATGTGTCTTGCATGCCCCCTGACTGTGAATGTTGGATGACCAATAGGAACACTCACTTTGTATGAAAAATTGGATGATGCATCAATATTCAAATAGTGGTGTTCAATGTCATCTTGAATGTCACCTTAAGTATATGCTAATATAAAAGTATAACCCTCCCCAAAAGGTTTAAAAAAAATAGGGTGAATGATTGTGCATACATATTTTAGATAGATGTCACACATTTACAAAATATTGGCTCCCTCTTCAACATTATGTGTGAGCACCCTCAGCAGTCTACTGTGCTAGGGACACTATAACCAGAGTGCTTCTACAGCAACAAATATTTTGTGTGAACAAATTATCAACAAGAGGTTGTCATGGATAATAGCAACACCAAAGTGCTGAGCCACTGTCAGCAGAAGTTACCAAATGTATCCCTTTTATAATACATGGTGCCCTGTAGTACTAGCCATTGGCCAATCAGGTGGCTGGAACAGCGGGCGAGAATATACACTCTCCGTCCCCTCTTTCAGCCACCTGAGGCCTTCCCCGGGTGGCACCATTTATTTTTTATGTGGGGAAGCAACAGGGAGACTATCCCATTCCCATTCCCCCAACTCCACCAAACCCTCCAAACCAAAAGAAATCTCACCCAATCCCTTACTTGCAGGATCGGAGCTTTCAGCTCCGGTCATCCACACCTCCCTCTCCGGCCACCTTAGAAATTGAAAAGGGACTTAATCCACAAATGAACCATGGATAGGTGTCCAAAAATATTAGCCACATTACCAATTGTCCCAGAAATAATTTTGGATGAGTAGGATTTAGGAGAATTTAGGATTGGCACAGAGACAATAGTGTATTTTACAGACTTGAAACCTAGTTTGAGCCCTGCATTCTTTAGCCTCACTGCAGAAATACTGTAGCTCTGCTCTAGATGGTGTTGAGTATGATGTTATCCAACAGTGGCTTAGTAAGTCCCTGTAAAAATGATGATCCTACTAGCGATCAGATATACGTAATTTGCTGCAAAGCGATTTGGTTTCAGCATCCTGAATTTGGATTGGTGGTCACTAGGGGCACTCGTACCTTTTTACAAGTTTGATGTATGACCTTTAGGCAGTGGCGGATGGGATTGGCAAAGACATTGAATGAACGTTTGCTGACCCTTTTAGCTTTGTCATATGTGTCCTTTTAGATGAACTGCAATGCCCAAAATTGTTTAAGGAGAGCCAATGAGTGTGCACACACATTTGAGTTCTATTTCACATTGTTGACCACTGACCTGATTTCCGCACAAATTATATGGTAGCTCTGCTTACCATTGTTGTACGACCCTAGTAACACTCCAGCCTCCTTCATGATTCTTCAACAGTCAATACTGACATATAAACAGGATAGGCATATGATTGATTAAGTGAGTACTGTTGAGTTTGGTAATAGAAACTACCATTATAACAGTGCTTAAACACCTATGAATTTCTGTGAGTTGTGTATTTATATCACTGAATAATAATTCATTTGGCAGAGAGTAAACCTTAACATGTATATACCAAATGATTAGCCACCAAGTTTGTTTTTTCTACAACATAGTTCCTGCCGAGGAAGGGTTGGGTACATTTATGGTTACCTGGACACATAAGAGATGCTTATCTTGAGAGATAAACATAATGTTGTATAGGCGATCCTTGTCAATAATGGGTCTTGTAATCTGTAGGCTCATGGTCAAATCGTCAGCCTGGTGGCCTGATGGCCAGGTTCTTAAACTAGTAACTTGTTCTTAAGCAAGAACGTTAACAAAAAACATCTTACAAACATGAACATTACATAATGTTTCCTAAAGCGGCTCCTATAAAACACTAAGGTTATCTTTCTTATTTGTCCATTGTTACTCTGAATATTGTTATCACAATCCTTTAAATCCTAGGAGCATGCACTACATTTTAATTGTTTTCATGACTTTTACCCTAAGACATTCTGGGCCTGATTTACAAAACCTTTTTCTGTGGGGTGTTCCCATTGAAAAACGTTTTGTAAATCAGTCTCTCTTTGTAGCAAATGTAGTCTAGCAATTAATTGCAACACTGCACACACATTTGCTTGCTGGTTCACTCGGCCCCCACTTGCAGCAAGTGGATAATATCTGTGTAGTATAGGATGGATAACTTCTTTGTCCCAGAGCTTGCATTCCTTCTAACCAATAGCAGGACAACCACTTGTTTTCAGTATTAATGTATTTCATTTTTCATCTGTTTTCTAAATATAATTGTTAATGAAAATCATTGGCTAATCTCTTACATTACATACACGTCTTTGCATATTCCAAATCAATTCCCAATTTATCTGCAAACACATTTAATAGAACCAGAAGAAAACCCCAAGATGAAGGACAATTCCAAAAACTATAAAGTGTCAATGTTTTCCATCTGGGATTTCCATTGCTCCAACGAGAAAGAAAAGTTAATATACAAGTCTGTTAATCCAGATGCAATGAATCCAGTCTTTGTCAATCTCCTCGTGGGATTGTCCTTAAAGCAACTTAAATAGCATCTTAAATATATATATAAATCAGGCAGTGTGATGCCTAACCTCATACACCATTCCCAGGTAATTTCGGTCTGTAAAATTGCCCTTAGATTTTCTGCTCGAGGGGACCATCACTGAGGCGACCTGCAGTGTCCCAAAATTTCACTGAATCCTCAATGCCTCATTTTAAATTAGGGCAATCGTGAAATACGAAAGATACAGGCACAATGAAAGACAAGAGGGTATTTAATTTCACGGCATCTCAATTGAACAAATGTATCTATTTGACCGAGTGTATATAAGCAAGCAACATGGTCAGAATGGATACACACTTTTAGATGTAAGATTCTGAAGCTGCAAAGGGGAGATGCCAAGTGGGGATCTAGGAGCATAAGTAGTGGCACGTTGTGTGCTAGACACTTTACAACACTGGCACAGCTGCATGATGGAAACTGCGTCTTTGTCTTTCAAACTGTCTTTGTTCCTTCATGGTCTCGAAGCCCTTTGGGCAGGGAAACTACAGGAACAGGCTTTAGTGGTATTTACTGTACCCCTTGTGCGCTTAATGACTGTGAGTGATTCTGTAATCCCCTTGAAATGACATCTCTGATGCTGTCTGAAAACCTGCAAGAAACCTACTACCCCCCCTATGGTGCTTTGAGTGTGTGTGAGGGGGCAATGGGCAGAGAGAGCTAGCAGAGAGACCTGCAGTAAGCAATACATGTAATTGTATATGAATGGGTTTTCAACCTGCCATGAGCACGCATTTGCGACACAGGACACCTTTGGTATGCCCTGATGAAAATCACTGAGCTTGAAAATTGTTTATGCCAATGTTTTGGGGGCGGCTACATGCTGCCTTGCTGGCAATTTCAATACTAGTCTTCCAGACAGCCGACGTGAAGGAGAAAGTCTGGATCTCCAGTCAGTTATTCATTGTGAAGGACTGATCGCCTGGTGGTTCAATTGTCAGCAGTCTGAAAAAGTGCAGCCATTGGAGTATGTTCCGATTGGTGGGGCATGATTTCTAAGTACAGGGAAGCACGTAGGCCCCCAACCCGCAAACTAGAGCAAAATGGCCGTGCTTTCGTTCTCCTCCATGAAAAACCTGAGAGAACATGCACACTGTTTACTTTGTAATATAGATTTTAATAACTCTGCCCTCTATTTTCTAAATGAACCGGGTGCTAGAAATTGTGAGGCAAATGTGCTTTTGTTCCTTATCAAGGCTTTCCCCAACTCATGCCAATGTCGTTTATATTTTTTCATTATTTGCTTATTCATTTATGTCATCATTTACATTGTCACGCACCACTGTGAGACACCCGTTGTTTGCACACAATCTGGTACAAACACAATCTGTTACAAAGACAACTGATTGTTAGAACGTCCCTGGGCAATGTATAGCCTTTACTCAGATACATGTCATTGAAAGGTGAATGGTTTGTCGGCGTTGCAGTGGGCAGGTGTGGTTAGTCGAAAGCTTAGTGAAGATGTAAGGTTCAAAGTCCTTTTGAGGCATGCTGTATCCAGTCTGTCTCATAAGAATGTATAATGGCCCAACCCGAAAGGTAGCCAAGGAAAATAGTATTCCCTCTGCAGGTTCCTCAAAGTTTGTTGAGCCTTTTTTGACAGATTTGATAACTCCATTGAACGAAAACTGCATATCAGAATTCCCATTGTCCTCTCGTGGAGTTAAAGCTTGTAACGCACCCTGGGTACTTGACCACTTTGGACGCTTGCAGCATACTACATGTGACTCACACAGCTATGTATGAGAGCACCTTGCCAGTACATCATTTACTCTTCTCTGCAGTCCATCGTCAAGCTTCCTTAATAACCAATTTAACCTTCGCTCACACGCATGAGCATTAACTAATATCAAGATGGCAGGCTTATGCTGATAGGGTACCTCAGCAAAGGAGGCGCTTGCCCAGAAGATCTGTGTTCAGCCCACGGCCATGTTCAGCTCCTGCCATGGTTTAATCAGTTTTGTATCCGTCTAAATGTGTTAGATTGTGGACTATGAAGAATTGGGGGATACCGCCTATTGTTGGAGCTCTTTGAAATAGAAGACATCTGGCATGAAGCACAATATTAATCATCGATGAGAGGGGCATGCATGTGCCACCTGTTCACCTAGATGCCAGCTGTTGGGGATCCATATTTCTTGCGATCGCCCGAAAGCACACAGTGCACAGTTTGTCACTAGTTCTCACAATGTTAAGAGGCACTAAATCAGGGGTTTGCTACCTTTGGCTCTCCAGATATTCTGGGCCACAACTCCCAGCAGCCCTAACCAGCATATTTAATGGGGAGGGACTATGGGAATCGTAGTTAAAAACATCTGGGGTGCTACAGTTTGCAGAACCCTAAACTAGATAATGAAAAGTGAAGAATTATTGAAGAAGCATGAACTTCTTCAGTTTCAAAATGGCGTCTTCTAACCTATCCATCAAAATGCAAAGTTTGGAACACAATTGTGATTCAGTACCCAAGGAGCGAACCATCCAGTGTCACACTGGCCAGTTTAAGGCAAATGGGTTCAGCCAGCAACAGCTATGTGTCAATGGCTGTGCATTTTAGGTTATCTGGAAAGCTCAAGTTAGTCTACAACAAAAGCTGTCCCCATGGGAAGCAGTTGCTACTGTCCACAAATCACTTAGATACATGGAGATGCTTACTTGGCAAAATCCAAGCTCCACTTGATTCAGCATACAAGAGCAAACGGCTAAAATGGCTGCCACTACATTTTTCATTGGAACTGTTTTTCGGCAAAGGGCCATTATTTTAGACCAAACGCAGGGGAAGATGGAAGGAGTTATAGTTAATAGGAACAGTGACAAATGCATCATTAAAAAATCTAAGGACCTTTTTATTAAGAACAATTCACTCACTTGTTGGTAATCTTCATTAATCTAGGATCTCCTCATCCTTATTGCAGTCATTACTTCTAGAGATGTGGTTGAACACTGGAGATTGTCAAGGGTTTTGACCCATGTTGAATCAATAGACTGCGTAGATGTGGGGATGAGCTATCGCCGCCCACATTCACGCAGAATAGGAGAACTGCGCAGTTGGCACGAGACCACTCCAAAGATACAACCTTCTTGTGGGGGGTTCCACATCACCACTCTACTGTAAGGATGCCATCAAAACAATGTTAAGCAAGGGTCCTATACTATCAAGCAAAAGACCACTCTATCGAAATGCAGTAATTCAAGACAACTCAAAAATGGATGCAGTACCGACAAATTCCCCAAGGTGGCGCTAGCGGTCTAAACTCTGACAGGGAAACTGTATTTAGGAGTTGCAAGAGGGGCAGGGACTTCAAAGCTTGTTGGTTAATTGGAAACCTTAGCCACCTGCTGTTCCCAGAGGCCAAGAGGCTGGGAAACCTTAACACCTCAGAGATTCCCACCCCAGGAGGCAGGATATCACATGACCCTGTTGATTGAGGAGAGACTTCCAGGCAGCCTGCTGGGGCCCACACAAAAGGCTCTTTCTGTTGAATGGGGTATGTTAATTTTGAGTGTTTCCTGTCAACAGCCCTCTGCCAGCAAGGAGAGACATGTGATCACTGACCCACCCAGACTCCTGGAGGCGGACCCAAGTTGAATTGCAACAAATATATATTTTATAGAAACAGTGATAATTTATTGTAACCAAATGACAGGAATGTACAACTTTGAGAGTTTTAGTTTGAAAAATGCCCTCACGATTTGAGTCCAAACTCCAATTTGTACCATGTTCTGGGGCAAAACCCTGCTTATTATGATTATTGTAGACAAGGTGTTTAAGCTAGAGACCTGGAAAGTTACTGGGATATATGTGGAAGGGAAATGTACCTTTGTATAATTTTTGATGAAAAACCAATGTTGCAAAACCCACTAAAATTGAAAATAAGTTGCCATTTTTGAATGCAAGCTCCTAGAAACGCCAGAGTCGGGACAGGGACCATCTTTAGCAATATATGATGTGTGTAATTGATGTCAAACAACTGTGTACCTGGGAAATATGTATTTGGATCAGGAATAGATTTGTGGGCAAATTGACCAGGGGAGGATGCTCTGACCCATAAACAGACCTCATCATGATGACAATCCATTTCCTTCCCCCAATCATGGGAGAGGGGAGAATTGGGCCAATGACAAGTAGAGAGGGGCAGGCTCAGTTATGCCACGCACACACCCACTTCCAAAACACATAAAAAGAGACTGCTGGGACAGGTAGAGAGATTCAATTCCATTTTCTGCGGGACGCTCTGCCGGGAGGCTCCAGACTTCAAATCCATCAATCTCCAAAGACCAGAACTTTACTTCAGAACTTAAAGCAAGGGCCTAAACCCACAAACTGAGAACTCTTCTCAGCAGGCCTCAGCATCCTTAAAATTATCTGCAAACTATTCCACAGCCGGGCGAGCTGTCTGAATTGTTTTGCCAAGAACAATTGCCAGAGACCAGACCAGAGATCCAGAGAACCACAGGCCGCTGTATCCAGAGAGCTGACCCAGACCGCTGTGAGCAGTACCAGAGATCCAGACTGCTGTGAGCAGAACCAGTGCCTGATTGACCCGCCGAGCAGAGAGAACCGAAGTCCAGTCCAGTTGACCAGATCCGTGACAAGGCCCGTTCATTTCAAAATTAGGAGCGACTATCCGCCAGAACTGTGCAGAACCCAATCTCTTAGTTCAAATAATCTAATTCAAGCTATTTTAACCGAATTAGAACAGCCTCCTAGAAATCGTGTCATCTGTCATTTTTAAAGCTGCACAACTGTCACCTGTCAATTCTGCAGCTGCAAGCTGTCACCTGTCATTTTGAGTTTTACTTTAAATCCGAAAATCTACTTTATTAAATCATCCGTATCTCCGGAACCGTTTGTGCTAGGAACGGGATTTAACTTTCTTCTGAAAGCTTAGAATCTAGGCTTTCCAATGAACCTAGAACCGACTCCCTATACTTTTTCCGTAATCGCGAGACACGCACTCGCGAAATTTACCGCGATTTGCGATTTGGCCCGATTTCTTCATCTGTGGAAATCAGCAGCTTTTTGCTTCTCTTTGCTAAAATTTGTTTGCAATCTGTGAGCCTGAACTAATGTAAAGTAGCCATCACCTACCCTGAACCTCTAGAGGGAATTAAAAGCAATTTTGGCACCTTTTCACTTCCTTGCAAGCCACATTAAAGTAATTTGCCTGTGTTTAAAACTCATCCCTGTTTTCCCTAAGCTTGCTGGGAGAACTGGAACTGTGTATTGCATTATAAAGTGTGATTTGTTGGGATTCTTGAAGACTGTGTGCTCTCCTTCCATTTCTTGTATTGCATAGGGGGGAGTGAATTGTCAAAAGAAAAAGTGATCATATTACCTTTTGCCAAAATCATAACAAGTTATTCCTGTACTGCATTTTATTCCACCTTGCGTTTCCTTGAACCATATAAAGCATTCTTTCCCACTTTATTCTTCTGTTCCTATTCATAAGTTACCTCTTGCTGACTACTGCTCATATTCACAAGTGTAATATCCATTATCAATTTATTTATAGAAGTGTGATATATATATTGTTTAAATTTTCAATTTTAATTTGCAAAACAAACCTACTTCTTGGCTCAGTGGGGTCAGGGGGATTTGAAGAGGGGGCTGTTATACGAGGGTTGTCATCCAGAGTACTGAACTGGATATAAAAATACATCAATAAGTGTTTTCCTCAGCATCCCAGACTAGGCATTGACTTAGCTTTAGTGTTGATTGAATATCATTTACAAGATTGTCACCACATTGCCTTATACTGCACACCTTAGAGTGTTGACTGATTTTTTCAAAATGTCCCTTCCCACTGCAATGCAGCGAAATAGAACTTTTCCTACCCGCGGCTTAGTATCCAAGCAGTATCTCAGACTATATCAAAAGATGGAGCACACAGATGAGATGGCAGCCTGTAAGGACCGTGATGCGGAAGAATGTAACTTTGCGTAATCGTCTCCTCCTTTTCTCTATTCCTCGTCATAGTCTTCACAGTATGGAATCAATCCTAGCCAAATCAATCACCACACTTTACAATAGAAATTATCCACTTTAGAATTGTAAATCCCATAGAAGCCAAATAGGACCAATAAGCCACTGCCGGCCACACCTGTAGGAATTGCAACACAGCAATTCCTACAGGTGTGGCCGGCAGTGGCTTACTGCTATGTGCTGGTGCAGGTGGGTCGACCAGCCATGGCCTCATCACCTAATGTAATAACCTCCTAACATAGTAACCAGCTTTCAGAAGGTGAGATACTAACAGGCGTCTGTCTCAGGGCATTAGATCTGCACTACCCGAGGGCCACTTTCTCATCCAGACGTCCTCTTAAATGGAGATTGCCCCCACTAAGGCCATAGACCACCTGCAGCCATTCGAAAATCAGGTTATCCTATTTGATTGCAGCAGTGGGTGTCTGATGCCCACCTAGACAGTCAACTTCAAGTAATAGGAAGTATATGCCTTCCAGGAAAGCCTAGAATAGAGTATCAAGACAGAGGCTCCTCATAGTTAGGTTAGCAGAGCAACAGGGTTCAAGGCCCCTCCATCCATCCACAAGGTAATGGAAAACATTGATCCAAAAGCAGTGATCCAATCCAGAGGTTGGCACGGTCCTGCTTGACCATATTCCGTAAATCACATGGGTGTGAGAGAATCAATGATTATGTGACTGTCCCAAAACCCAAATCACTGCACATCAGGATGTATGTCCTGGGAAACAGAACCTTCAGACATTTGCCTGGTAAAGTCCCTCGGTAAAAAAAAAGGAAAACACAAAAATCATCACTTAACCAACACTTGTGGATACAAGTGATCCTATATATAAAACACTCTGGAGTGTAGCAGCTGTTTGGTTTTTGGTATTAGGTGGCACCTAAGCACCACCAATAAGTCAAACTATTGACCTGAAGTTTAGATAGGATGGAAATTTTACCTGAAAAGGGATACACAGCGTGTGTTGGGTTGTTTTATTATTTACCCACCCACTGAACAACTGTGGTCATGCTGGTCTCTATGGATATTCCTGTCCACTATCTGCCCTTCCCCAACCAAAATACATCCTCCGCGGATATATTTGAGCTTGCTCTATCAAGCCGTAACTTCAAACATTGTGTCTAGCAGGGATTTTTCTAAGCACTTTTCTGAGTTAATGGCTGAACCTCCGGTTTGAATGCACTACTGGCGTAATAAATATGTCTCAAATTTGATATCAGACACTTGATTTATAAGCATGATGTATCATCACATTTGTTCCTTACACTGAAGTCTGGTTAAAAGCAAGCTTTCACAAAGCCAAAGGATTTATTGTGTCAAGAGATTAGATAAGCATCTGCCACAAACTATCAGGTGCACATATGCTCACAGCGGTTTCCAGCTGTTGCCATCTGATGGCCGGGTAGAACCATTATGGCAGTGCCTGGCTAATGACTAAGAGTTGCCTACACAAAAGCCCAAACTGTTGGCTTATCCAATGCTTGTTTGAATTACATGCTTTAGTTAATAAGGTAGTAGTAGCGCCCGTCTCCATGGTACGGACACCATTCAAGATCTGTCTCTATGGTATGGGCACACCTTAAGACAGAATGACTGCCACAAGAAGAACACGCAGAACAGAGTATGTGTACCATTGAAGTCTTAAGTTATTTTTAAGATGTTCCCCATTAAAAGCCCTCCACTTAGGGTGGCCAGATTTTTTTAAAACCAGGACATGTCAAAGAAATAGAAGTAGGACTAAAGTAAATACTAAAAAACTGTAGTCCTAGTTCTGTCACTGGCCTGTTGCGTGGGCGGGGAGGGTGTGTGTTCACAGGCACACTAGTCTCATTTGAGGAGAGCACCTGGGAGGGGAAGAGGAAGGAATTGAGGGCGTGAAAAGCATTTCACGCCCCCATTCGAGCAGGAAGAGTTGCACCAGGAACCGATTTCGGGATTTCGAAATCGGGTCCCGGCATAAACCGGGATCGTAGCCACCAACCCTTGGAAACCCGGGACGGGGTTCATAAAATCAAAAAACTCCCGGGACCCCTAGACAGAGGGTGATTTCCCCGGACTGTCCCGGGAAAACCTAGACGTCTGGTCATCCTACCTCCACTGTAATGTGTTTTAATAACAATATATTAGTTTGTTTTGAATTGAAGTTCCCTGTATGTGCCACCCTTGGTATAAACCGATGCCTTCCTCTGTAGGACAACAATCTGCTACAATAGGAAGCTGGGATTAGTTTTAAGGAAATACCTGGAGCCTCGTTACAGTAACTTTGCTATGATGCAAGTGCAATCTCGAACCGTATTAGCTAGCACTAGGGCAAAGATTGACTTAGTATGAAAACACATTGCTTTGAATGCATTTTTGGAGGGAGGCAAACATGTCCTATTCCTAATATGGTATTAGCACTAGAGTAAACTTTGCCGTGGGGCAAAAATGCCTTGAAATAATATTTTTTATGCCTTGCTACTAATACCGTTAACAATTTTACTTGCATGTTTCTGTAATATGGCCTTAGATATTCACAGTGCTCTTTCCTCTATATATTTCCCGTTAAGACAACCAGACCTGGCCTTGCTAAATAATACTTTTGACATGAGTGTTGCATTGCACAGCACCAAATCTTTAGCAAGATGGTGCTAGCGTGGGAATGCAGTACCATGTCTGTTTACATACGCAACACATATTGTACATGAAGAGCATGTGATGCCAACAACATACAGACCACAAGAGATGCTGCCAGCCTGACCTTTCGGGGCACCTGAATGCCTCAGTTGTTACCACAAACCAACGCTCCATTGTTTTCCACCCAATGGCAGGTCCCTGACTGCGCCCACAAATATTTAAACGCGTTCGAGTTTCCTGAGTTTCCATGAGGTATACCATTGCTCGCTGGCTAAAGTTGTTATTTTTAGCCTGAAGGCATAAGAATAGACAAATGATTTAATTGTTGTTTATTGTTGGGTGGGAACAGGAAGGCCAAGAACCTTTCCGCAATGTATGCGGAGGAAGGTCGGATTGCTCTACCGCCTGGGGAAACCAGCAGGAGCCTATTTTGGCTGCTCTTTAATTGACTCGGTTAATGGTTCCAGGGCCCCATGCCTTTCAACAGTCACGCTTGGTAACCTCTACGGGTGCCTTCTTTGCTCTCTTTCTCTGTGGCACCAGCTCAGTCAACCGCTATCTCAAACTGTCATTGTTTATGTGTCTAGGTAAAGCTTTTATCTTAGGACCGGAATCATAACATCCCAACAGAGCCTTGAGTTGACTTGTGTGCAAAAACATTGAATTCCGTTTCCCTGGGAATGAGTGACGTGATAGTGTAAACATTTGAGGCCATTTTAAACTGAGCGGTAAATTGAAGGCGCAATGTTTTTACTCCAAGATTTACTGCTCAAGCCCATTGTCATCTTCTTCCAAGGCAGAGAAGGGTCAGGAAAGAAGAGTTTTCATCTCCGCTGTGCTTTCCTCCTCCAGCTTGAAAGAGCAAATCGGTTTACACCTGCTTCAGGTATAAAACAAATTGATTATTTTGGAATCCGCCTCACATTAGCACCTTCTAATTAACAGACTGATTCAATTAGGAATCCATTCGTAAACGCTGCCTGCAGTGCATAACGTGCAGGCATTGTTTCGTTTTTTGCAAAAAGGGGAGTAAAAATAAAGAGTAAAGGCGATTTTGTGTGCTTCCCCTGTGACTTGTAAAGCGCTCCATTGCTTCCCAAAGCTAGGCCTATACTCAATAAATCCCTTAATATTGATAATAATGCCTTTGCACTCTGTCTTGCCAACATTGAAAATTACATGCAGAGGCCCCAAAAGCATGTAAGTGCAAACATTGGTGGTCTCCTTGCATGCAATGTTGATTTTTTTAAATGACCCTCTTTGGCTTCTGCTTTCCTTAAAGAGTTCATCCATTGCTTGCTGCTTTCCCCACACCCCGGAATCAAGTGATCAGCCGAGTGTTGCTCTTTCGAGCTATTGGAGTTGAAGGAGCAGCGGAACACTGCACAGAACACATTTCGTTGCAGCAGTGTCATCTGAAATAGGAGGTGTAGAATTTACAAGAGTATGGCATGGATTGCCCCGTTGAAACCCAGTCATTGAAACCATATTCTAATGTTGATACTGCAATACCGCATACATTTGGTTTTAAAACATATTTGTAATCTGAGGCTTCAAGAGATAAGCCCAGACTTGCACGATTTTCTGGCAAGTGCCAAAGCCGCGATTACAAGTCATGTCTCTGTAACGTAGCCTCAAGATGTAAGCGCGCTCACAGCTTGCCCTCTGAGATTCAGTTCACTGCACGACCTAGACCACTCAAAAGTGTACCAAAAGGCAAGGGTGATCAGACGCAATGCACCCTTCTGTGATCAGATGGAATGCATGTTTCCTAGCTAGACAATCTACACTTGGGTGTGATGGTAACTGATCTGAATAAATGTGTTAATTAAGCAATATAACCCGAGGGGGCATTGGGTATTACTGGTTTACTCAAGATGCTCACTGCTTCCCCGGTGCATTACCTAACCAGTAACCCCTCCACCCCCCACTCAGGGTTATATTGCTATTCGTAGCCTGGCATGTTGTACCGGGGTACTAAAAGTGTATTTTCTCAAGTAAAGAAACGCCATGTTAACCATTTCTCAACGCGAGAAAAAAAGACAAAAAAAATGTCTGCCATGGATTGGAGGAAGGGAACAACATACAGTCCCTTCTCCCTTTCCATGGCGGCCATTCGGGAGTCTGGTATGTGCCATGAACACTAATGCTCCCAGTGCCGGCAAGGAAGAAAATGAAATGCAAGGTAAGTGGAGACGCGGTGGAGGGGCCTAAATATGTGGAAAAGAGGCGTGAGGCGCAGGGGAGCGATCTTACCTGATTCCCAACGAGGGAAGATGGCGGCCTCCCGCTCTGAGGAGCCTCGGAACGGGGTCTATACCGTGTGGTAAAGACCCCGTTCTGAGCCTCCTCTTTGGTTGGAGGCCAATCCCCTCCCCTCACCGGGTACTAATTGTAAATACATTTTAAGGAAGACATTGTGTAAATGAGCAGCCTCAGGTACGGTTCAAACGCCACAGTCCTGTACACCAAACGTTCCAATATGAAAAGGGGAAACCTTTTGGAAGTATTGAAGCATTTCACAGGCTTTATCTAAAAAAGCTATGTTTTGCAACAATGGTTGGGAGACAGAGGGAAAAGGTTGCTTTGAAAATCAAATGAAGAAAGCCGTCCTTAATGTTCCATCAAAAATTAGAGGGTAGTTTATAAATGGGCGTGGTCCAAGGTTAGATCCAACCTTGTCAGATGCATAGATCTCTCCTGGGTGTTCTTGAAAGTGTAAACATGTAAATGAGGTGCAGCCCAAAAAAAATAATTTCCCTGCAGGAATAAGGCTTGTGGGGTCCAACACTGTGACCCAGTGGTTGGTCATCTTGGAAAAATGTTCTTCTTTCTATTATACTTTATTCCTTGCGCCATGCTTTGGATGGCATCAGTCGAGTACACATTACCTGATTTGTGTGTAAATTGGTCCCTTCACTCTCAGAGTTGTGTTCGTAGTAGCTGTGGTGCCAGTGGCGTGTCTGCTATTGGTTGGTCTGGATGGAGCTGGTGAGTTGTTTCTGGGGCTAGCCACTAGCCACTAGGAAGGTCTTGGGCTCTTTGTGAGATGTGATAGTGAGCGAAGGATTACAATCTTTACCAATGGCACTCAATAATGAAAGTGCAGAGTAGTAGTAGATATTGACTACTCTCTGGTATTTGATTTTCAAGATCATTTTGAATCCCTTTTCCTCTCAGCAACCCTCGATCGATCCCCCTTTTGTTTACCCCATCTATCCCTGGAACTCCTTTCAGAAAATAATGCTGGTAGTTTTACACTTAATTCAGAGGTATTCCTGTAACGGGGATGTCTAAAGCGGAGCCATTTTGAAACCTTTTTGGATGATGTCCTTATCTCAATAAGAGGTATCACTCTCAAAAGCGGAAGGTTTTTTTAACAACTTTTGGACGTGGCATATAAAATCTAGTCCACTTGGATTGCTGTTGTGGGCATCCCCTGGTGGAAGCTGGCACATGTGAACCAAAGAAACTTTCAGTTACCCTGCGATGAACAACACACGTGGTCATGAAACCCCCCTAGCCTAGCGCAATAGACCAGGCACGGCACAAATACTAATGCTAACAAAATCCACTGAGTAACAAGGAACTTGGCAATAGAGTGACATACATTAAGCTCTATGTTTCAAGTAGTTTGAACCAGCGCTTCCTGTTCACACCACAGCCCCCCCCCAAAGTTGTCCTTTGGGGACGTATCTGCCTTATTGCATCAGCGTAACACCTACTTAACATATTGAAGACACTGAGCTGTTTAGGAGTGTTTCATTAGTTGTGTTTACTTTATAACCATCGAGAGAATTGTTCTTATATCATAATTGAGTTTTTCTGATATATACATTTTAATTGGGCACAGTAAGATTGCCGAGGAAGGAAGGAGCGTAGAATATGTAAACTTAAGCTTGAACCATTAATGTTGGTTTTATGTCAGAAAGCTTCCACGTAATCATTTAAAATGGAAAATTAAACTAAAAGCCTGCTTGGTATGTAACGGCTTTACACGGTGGCCTCTCGAAGGGCACACATAGCCTTTTCATCAGGTGGGGGTTATCACTGAAAGGAAGGGCCAGAGATAGACGTCTCTAAATCAAGCCCCTTTTGTCTTTAAAAGTTCATGAAACCATTATCATTATAAGAAAATGACCAGTGAAACTTGACTTAAAATAAAAGGGCTGTTGGTTCTACAAGCTCCCCTTCTGCCACCATGGGTGGGGAGAGTGTATTGGGGTGCATGGCTAAGGGTTTTAATGACGAGTGCCCCTATGTTATGTTATGTTGATTCATAGCGCACACCGCTACCACCCAGGGGCGATCTCCAGGCGCTCACTATGGCAAGTAAATGTTATTATTTATACCATTTTATTGTTTCTCAATATATTATTGTGTCTAGGGCATGGCACCAACTAAGCAATAGCAATGGCCGAGAATCCCAGAAGTCGACGACGACCATTTTACTGCTATCCACTGATGCTGTTCTCAGGGTACCCAAGTGTACAGCGATAGAGCCGATGGAGGTGGAGGGGCGCTAAACGGGGCTGCAATTAAAGTTAGTAAGTTTAGGGGAAAACACAGGAACTTGAACAGACAAACAATAATGGCTCTGATCTGTGTTAAGGGCTTGGGAAACCCCTAATCCGCACATTTCGAGTTTGAATAAAAGGCAAGAGGGGCAGGCGTGTTTCCACCGGTCGAATGTTTGAGCTGTAGCTCCGGAAATGCTGCGTTCATGGCAAGCCCTTTGGAAATTATTACAAGCGACATGTGAAAAGACTTTTGGGAGGATTTTTGTAACCGCTTTTTTCCCAGCCACTAGCCAAATATTGCAACTTGGTGTTGCAGGAGAGCTGGGGTGACAGAAGGTGCGCAGGGCTATAAACATATAGTTCTGTGTGTGGGCTTAATTTCCATGATTGCCTGTCTGGTCTGTTGCCTGTAATCTTGGTGGGGGCATTTAACACTTAGGTTTCACTGGCACGGACACATATAGCCCAAAGGCCATTCTGACATTCTCCAACTTTTTAATGGATTCCCATCCCCCACTGCAAATATCAGCAACGTATAACTCTCTGTATATTTTGTGTTACATCATAATTAATACCACTTTGATAAACATTTCTAAAGCTATAAATGGTTCACGAATCTTGATCAATCGATTAGGCGCACACCCATTGTGTATGGGACCCTTGAAGTCTCGCGTATGGTCAGTTTACACAAGCTTGCTTGGGTCATATGAAACGTTCTGCTTTTGCATATACAGATCAAGCTGGGATGATTAAGTGCGTGCGTGCGTGTGTGTGTGTGTGTTGTGACATTCTGGTTAATGGGTCACCAACAAGGTTTTGACCTTTGCTGATTATGAACTGACCCTTACCTATTGTCATCAGAAAGCCATGTACCAAGGTCGGGGAACCAATGATTACACCAAAACGGGGCTTCCACCCAACTCATGCAGATCCATTGGGTTCTGGGAAACCAAACCTACTGAGATGCTAATATCTCATAATAGAAAAGTCCCACTTATGAATCCAGTTCTTGCAATTGAAAGCGGTGTGCATAGACTTTCACAGCAGTTTGCGGTGGTCCAATCACATAGCACTTAAAATTGTCCATAAGATACAAACCTCCGTAGCAAATCTTGCCTCAAGTCTGGCACACTGACCAACACGCTCTGTGAGGACAGCATTCACATCATTTAGGATTTACAAATGATTTGCTATCCCCTGGCACTTGCCCACCTGCGCTCCCCCAGCTCTTGCCTAGCCCATGGGCCCTTTCTCCCCTCTGCATTTTATACCCCATCCCCTGAGTGTGATTTACCACCACCTCCACCAAACTCCAACCCCTTGCACTTCTTCTTACTTCACTTGCATGATCCGAATGTCACAAGGACGAGTAGGACCATTATTGTTCATCTCCCTTGCCCCTCCACCTCCCTTTTTGTCTGGTGGCGCCTGGAAACACCTTTTTGCTGTATAGTGCACCTTATACATATTCAATAAATGAATACAAATATTCTGGCCCCTATTTTCTTTCTAGTGAACCCAATAATCGCCTGCTTTTCCCCTGTGATCCTTAGCTTTCAGATGATCTATCTCCTGAATCTGAATTATTTCCATAACAAATATATAGCCTCTTTTATGGGTCAATCCCTTGGTGTAGAAATCCGACAGATCGGATTGGCAGGCATTCTGTGGCAAGGTAACTAATGCCAGTGCTCTAGCAGACTGAAAAGGCCAACCAGTGTTGTATGTGCCCCATTGAAAGTCTATGTTACTTGACAGGTTATGAAGCAATGTGACACCCGGTCTGTAAGTGAGGTCCCTAACATAACTATATACACATTGCAAAGTAAATACATTAATTGAATTGAAGATGTAAGTTCAAAACAAATTAATTGAAGGCCTGCAAGCAACCACCTTCTACTCTGCAAAGCAGACCTGAGGTCAGTTTCCACTTTCGAAGAATCCTTGTCATGCAAGGCCTGTCAGACTGAGAACGTATTTGAACCATCATTTTCTTGGTGCATTACTGGGAAGTTCTTACACACACATAGACACTGTTTTATGCCAATTTAAAATTGCCCATCAGCAGCTGAACACTTGTGGCACATGGCGCTGGGAGTTGTTGAGATCTACTGCAAAGCATGTAGTCAGTGGAATCAGACAAGACTTCCATGTTCCCTGTTGGATCAAATTCCTAATTCAAAAATACTTTATATTTTAATTGTTATTTAATAAAAAGTTAGTTACAATATGGGGTAGGGTTCTCTGTTGCAATCTTGTAACTCCCAGGCCCCCTTCCTTCCTCATCGATTGCATTAGTTATGGACCAACGTTACAGGGCACAACCAACTAAACTCTAAACTCTCCAATTCCCTACCTTTGCAAACCAAATTTCAAGGAACCTGGGATTGGTAACCCTAGGTCTCCTGGGGGCAACCAGACGTGGTCTCCCTCTCACTGTGCTTAGAGAGGCATCAGCTTCACCTCACTGATGATCCCCAACAAGGGTGAAACACGTGTATGGGGTTGCTGGTGGTACTCTCGTTCAGGTTGGAATTGCCATTGCATTTCGGTGCTGGACTGATCCTGGGCAGGACAAAGACTGATATGCAAATGGATATTTCCCATCTGTGAAAGGCATAGTGAGAAAAAGCAGTGGCTGCGAACTCTCAAGTGGTTAATAACCACTGAACAGGTTATCAAGCCTTGTTCTATCGAGAGAGGGGCGCCCGCTACCTTTGCAAACCAAATTTCAAGGAACCTTGGATTGTTAACCCTAGGTCTCCTGGGGGCAACCAGACGTGGTCTCCCTCTCACTGTGCTTAGAGAGGCATCAGCTTCACCTCACTGATGATCCCCAACAAGGGTGAAACACGTGTATGGGGTTGCTGGTGGTACTCTCGTTCAGGTTGGAATTGCCATTGCATTTCGGTGCTGGACTGACCCTGGGCAGGACAAAGACTGGTATGTAAATGGATATTTCCCATCTGTGAAAGGCACAGTGAGAAAAAGCAGTGGCTGCGAACTCTCAAGTGGTTAATAACCACTGAACAGGTTATCAAGCCTTGTTCTATCGAGAGAGGGGCGCCCGCTACCTTTGCAAACCACAATATGGGGTAGGGTTCTCTGTTGCAATCTTGTAATTCCCAGGCCCCCTTCCTTCCTCATCGATTGCATTAGTTATGGACCAACGTTACAGGGCACAACCAACTAAACTCTCCAATTCCCTTCTGAAGAGCACTGAGAAATGCTTACTTGTACAGTAGGAGTTTACCAATTCTAGTAGTAACCTTTTATTTTACTATCCATGGCATGTATGTTTTTTTAAATTTTATTTTAGTAAATTACTATTTTTAAAACTGAATTATGCTTTGTTTTACAAAAGCAACACAATGTATATCATTCTTTATTTTTACCCATTTATTTTTACAATTTGTTCTTATTCATTATTCATCCTCATTTAGTTTTTGGGATATTTTTACTATGAGCGACTGGAAACCGTGAAATTGCAGTAGTGTGAGATATAAATCACAAAAACTTACCAGCAAAACTATGCCCAGCCGGGAGACAATGTAATGGGTGGCCATGTGGGCAAGACAGAGGGCACTGACATTTGAAGTGCACCTAAGCTGAGAGCCAATGTAGTGATTCATGGCCTGGGAGATGCGGCCAAGCATTTAAAGCAACACATGAGTGCAAGAGCTTTGACGCTCTAAAGTGTGTTAGTGGCTTTTGCTATGGGCACAAGGTAGATGCCAGAGCAGCATTCGGGGTGTGACCTAAATACTGCAAGGAGTAGCGCAACCCTGCTTGGTATGAGAGGGAGGGTCCCGAGCAGAAGGGCAGGTGGTACTACTGCTCAGCTGTGGTGACCGGATTTACACTAGTGTCAAAGGAGGTCAGTATGGCACGGATTGATACCCCTAGAGTGCAGACTGTTTGCTCCAAGGTCAGAGTAACCAAGGAAACTGGCCATTCAAGAATGGGGGGGGGACTGCATGACCAATGAGCGCATGGTTTACCTACACACTATGGGCCTTATTCACAGAAGCTTTTTACAATGGCAAAACCCCATTGGAAAATGCTCTGTAAATTAGGGCCTTTATGTGTCTTAATATATTTGTTGTACTTTACCCATCCTATTTACAATGTTATATCAGGATTGCAGACACTTGTTATAAGCACCACTATAGTATCTGATCCATAGCGGAATCCAGGGAATTCTTCTGCCCAGTATCCAAGGTCTATACCCTCAGCAGGGAAGCCCTGATCCAGGCAATTCACCACACCAGTTTCTCCACCATTCCCCTCTTATATACAGAATGTCCACATTGCTCTCACCCTACACCGGCCAAGTAGCCTGAATGATAAGACATGCAAATGGAATGAGCCTTCCCAGGGAGGACCCCTTTCATTCTTGTTGCTCAGGAGCTTGAGCGCAAAACGCATCTTGCATGCTGAATTTGGCTACGCTGCGAATTCCTGTTATTTTGCGAGCATTGTACCCTGGGTAAATCCATAGTATTGCCAAGATCAAGGCACTTAGTGCGGGGAATTTGATTTCCTACTTCAGTGCGTACTGGCTGCTGATCTTGGGGATGGTGTATAGATATAGTTTCCCCCTGCTTAGTATAAGTGCCTTCCTCTGCTGCTTATAACATCTTGGCTCGTTCACCAAGGAAATTGATTGGCTCCCAAATACTGCGAAGAACCTTCCTTGGAAACCATGGGCTGTAAGGTTTTATGCACTAATCTATGAAGAGACTTTGCGTGTATAATCTGTCCCATGAGGCTCAGCCGCAGCAGTGCTGGCATTGCTTATTGGGCAACAGACCATGCATCGCTGGGAGACTAGGGTATTGTTGGCAGCACGGAGCCGTGCATCGCATTCTATTTTGGGTCTGCCGCAAGGGTGGAAATGCGGAGAATGCATTGAGCCGGATAGTCCATTGCTTTTGCCAGAAGGCCTCTGGCATAGTGGTTTGAATGTAAGGCTGGCATTAGTGACACCCTCTATGCCGAATCTAACTCCCCACTGGACATTGTGAGATTTTAGGCAGCTAATTTTGGACCCCTGACAAGGGAAAAGTAACACCGCCCACCATAGTCATGAATTGACAGAAAGAAGGAGCCCAGCGTGGTTTAAAATTAAGCATTTTTTAAAATCTTCACTCACGTGTGCCATTTGCACACACAGTGGAAAAAACACTGCATTCGGCCGGAGTCAGTATTCCCAAAAGTGATCAGCCGGGCCTGACATCTGTGCGCCAACAGATTTTTCCACCCACCGAATTGTCTGCATTGGACATCCCCAGTGTACCCCTAATTCTTGAATGGATGTGCTCTGGGATCAGACAGCCCATATGGCTGTTTGCGCTCTGTCAATACCCCAGTGTAAGGGAAAGCACAATAAAAGGCAAGAGTCATTAAATGCCCCTGCCTGTATTCCTCAGACCCCTATAGACATAGGTGCCTAAGGTGCAACACTGCCAATGCCAATCGAGTACTCATCTGGGTGAAGGGACTATGTGGGTGCTAAGGGCAAATCCATATGCGAGTGCCGCACATGAGCCAATGTAATGCAGAGGGCATTTATACTCTGCCCGTTCAGATCATAGTGGTCTTTTGAGGCTGCGGCTTGTTTGAGTGGTTATGGCATATTCTGCCTATGCCTTAGTTTCCAGACTTTGGTCTGTGGGGGAAGATGATGGGGAGAATTGAGAGCGAGTTGGTGCATGAAATGCACAGTAAGTGAGGTAGGACATGCAGTGAGGGGGTTCAGTGCGTTTGTTTGTTTGAAGCTGGGCTCTTGGCTTCTCTTGTTCTTGGGAGAGGAAGTGCAGAAAATTAGAAGGGAAAGGTTTAGAAGCAGATCATTTAAAAAGTGTATACTATGCAATCTGGCAGATTTGGTACTACGAGTGAGGTCTAGGCGGAGAATGTGCAATTGGTTGCATAATAGGCTTAAGCAGTCCAACATAGTTTGTATCCCATGTGTTTAAGGGTACTTGTGTCTTGGGATTGCTACCTGTTCATCTTAGGTCTGAAGAGATTGCAAGAAAGAGGACTGCTAGGGGCAGAGTTAGGGGAAGAAGGAAAGTGGCAGCTTCAGCATAGTCCCATGTAGGTTGTTCTGAGTGTATGCATGAACTGGGAGTGGGATGCAGTTTGGACGGCCTCCTAATTCTAGGTACCCAGTTGAGTCCCCAACCCTTTAACTCCTACCCTTTATCCCATCCCTGACTCTGTCCGTAAGGGAGGAGGTAAGAGTTGTACGGCCCCCTACTATTTACAAGAAAGGCTGTCTTTGACTCTGTTTCCGGGCGGTAATTGCAAAGCTCTTGTGAATCAAAGTGATGTAGTTACAGGGTTCCAGATTGCTGGGAGATATTTAGCTTCTGCTTCTACCCTAGGAGAGCCTGCTTAGCTGCTTATCTTAAAACCAAAAGTTACCGGGAGCTACTTTTGGCTCTCCAATTCACTTTTGCTGAGTTTAGCTCCTGCCCATCAAATCTTAATTTCGAAATTTCGAACCTTGCTATTGCACAGGTCTGTGTGGGTGTGTGTGTAACATGTAAATGCCACTGCACCGGTAGCGGTAGCGTAAGTTGTAGGAGTACGTCTGCTCTCATCTGTCTATACACGATTTACTTTACAGGCAAGTGTGGGGGGCAAGTGTGGGGGAAGCGTATAAGGCGTATAAGGCGTCTGTCATATAGAAATAATGAAAAGAAGTAATGTATTATGTTAGCTGGCTGTTATAAACAACGTTTTTTTGTGAAACACAATTCTATGAGGTTAATTGTATGTCAGAAATAAACTACTCTTATTCTATTGTAAGACTTCTGCTTTAAATTAACCATAACAAAACCTAGGTGAACAGTGCACTCGGTTGTGTGATTTTCTTTAAAGGGAAGTCTTAAAAGAGGCTTCAAAATTAATTGCATGTGGGGAGTGGGTGGTAGCAACGGAAAACGCTGAAAGGAAAGGGGTCCTCCTCCCATTTTCCTTCCAGTGACAGATGGGCAAGAGGTGGTGGCATGCATAAGGTGCTCAACTGTATTTTGCTAGGTGGGGTGCAGTGGTGAGTGCCTCCATTGCAGGAGACCAAGAGCTATGCGGCACTAGATATGATCCCCGCTCCGAAGGCCTGTTTTAGACTTTCAGATACCAGTGGCTTGGACAGCTGGTGTTTGCTTGCGTAATCCTGAAAAGGGTAAGTAAAACATCATAAGCAAGAGGCTCGAAAAGGCATGTGTTGGAATTATGTGATGAATACTTGTGATTGTTTACATTACATTACGGTAGGTTGTTTAAGGAACATCAAGACGGGGGCCTGCGGTTAAGCAAATGTTTTGGTGTAAATGGGATCAAGTGGTACCTTTTTGGCAGCCATTTCCCCTGGTGGGTACTTAAGTTTGTCTACTGTTCCGTCAGCAACACTGCGAAGGATGTTGGAGACTCTCGTGAGCAGAGAGAGACTAATGAGTCTGGGGAGAGGGTTGATGAGGTCTAAAAGAGTGTCCCTTAGATCCTCGGGGAAGTTTTAATTATGGCCAATAAGGGTGATGCATTGGGGGGCATGGGGAGCTAAAAACGGGTGCACTGCATTATGAATTTGCCACTTTAGACCCATCATTGTGTAGGACGATTTATTTTCAAGATATTTTATCAGTAAAGACTTGAACAAAGCACAAATCATGATTGCGCCTTTATGTCGCGGAATCTGTGCTGATGGGTTGTCCTGCAGGGCTCCCGCAACTATCCTCATCAGGCGGACCGCAGTCTCTAAAGACTTCACACAGCGCAAAGGGCTGATGCTCGGGGGTCACAGGTGCCACCCCATCATTAAACACTATGATCAGTATGTGTGTGTGCGCTCATACAGAACAGAGGATAGTGCAGGTGCAACGTGATGGTCTTGGAAGCAAGACCACGGCAGAGCAACAGAGGTTTATATCCCGGATCCGTGCTTAGAAACCGAACTCGGGTATGGTATTAGGCGCGTTATACAAAAAAATAAATACTTCATGCCACCCCTGCATAAGTCAGTGCCCCACTTGGGCCACCCGAGTCAAAAGAATCTGGGCATGTCACTGCTGATTCTGGAGCACACTTTTTACATAGGTGTAGCTCCCACACCCTGGTTTTGAATTCAACTACTTTTGAGGGAAAGTATGAACTGCTTTCCCCATGTAAGGTTTATTGTACATGAACGTTAAGACTGCGCCCGGCAGCAAAGAATTGGTTAGATCGCAAGTCGTTGCTAAGAAGACAGGCTACTGGGCCTGTTGGTACACGCAACCCGCATTCAGCCTGCACACACTACCGCGATATATTGCATTGCTTTGCAGTGCACACTTGTAAGTGCAAATGAAGAGTCAGGCAGCATCACTGTACTTGTTGGAACACGGCAGTGTGCAAGGAATGCATTTGATAAATTCCGCGCAAGTTATTGGATCAAGGTGGGTAAATATGTGCAGAGAGCGAAAAAAAAGCAGATCCATTGCACTGCATTTGTCACTTCTTTGGGAACATTCTGTTCCTTTTCTTCACCTGGCGTGCTTTAAGCAGCCATAGGTCGACCTGAGGGAAACACACCTCGAAATGGCATGTGCTAATAATAGTTCACGCAAAGGAGACGATTGGAAAATAGCAGCTGAAAAATAGCTTCAACTCAGAATAGCACACTGAAAACTAGTTTCTTAAACAGCAATAACAGAGAAAGGGTTTGCCTTGAATGGTTCCACAGCTCAAGTTCGAGAGAGTAAATTACAATAATTTGTTATTTATATGGTGCTTTTATCCAAAGCGCTTTACATAGGACATATTTACATACAATATTATTAATACCCAATTGAAAGTGGTACTCACTTTATTGATCCTCAGAAGCGTGGGGGGAATCCTAAAAAAAAAACTGTGGGGGGACTCATTAACATACCAATTAATTGTGGCATCATCAGAAATTAGCATATCAAGGGGCCCTATGAAAAAAGTGGCGGGGACTGCGTTCACCCACAACTTGAGCCCTGCTCAGACGGATGAAAGGCTGAGTCAACTTTGCCGGGAATTGAACCTGCAGATCAAACACAGATCACAGCAACAAGTGCTTAACTTACTGAGCCATCTTACCGGCTGACCTCTCCTAGAACATTTGTTCAGGTTATTGCTTCCTGTACTCCTCTAAGTCCTGCATATCTTTTCACTTCACCTTCCAAGACCTCTGAAGGAATTGGGATATTTGCGAATCCACCACAAAAGTCTCTTTGAGAGACAAAAAGGCAGGGCACAATCGAATCAAGTTTATCCCATCTACGAAGCATACAAATATTCGCAAACTATACAGCCACCAATACTCATTATTACCCATATCAGTGTGCTCAGATCTCCTCCGCCAATTAGAAGGTTGGAATTTCAGGCCCCTCAGATCGACTTTGGGCCATCTATTAACTAAGCAGTAGATGTGTTCCTGGCCAAGAGGATAGCTCGGGGGCAATGCGGTTGTCCTGGAAGCAAATCAACACATAGCAACGTAGGTTCGAATCCCGGCCTTGCGCTTAGAAACTAGTCTCGGGTATTGTGCATGTTATAAAAGAACAATTAGAACTATACCCACATTTAAATAACATAAATGGGGGAGGGTGGAGCTTTTCGTAATTCATGCATCTAAAGTTTGGAACTCTCTACCTTTCCTGCTGCATGCTTTACAAAACCACAGGACCATTATAGGCACCCTAAACACCTGGTTGTTTCCAAGATAATTGCCCTGAATATGCTGGTCTGTCTTATGGTTTGCTTTTGTAGTGCCTTGGTGCCTCTGGTGAGGTGATTTGCTGTGCTGTACAAAACTCCTACTTATCTACCCACCATCCTATTATAGGCCTGTACCCAAATTCCTCTGTTGTCTCATCTTGAAGTTTGGCTGCTGCTGGAGATGGTCCTACCTCCCATCGCCCCCTCTGCTCTTGTTGAACCCCTGCCCAATAGACATAACCCGTTGGTCTTTGATGGTTTTGCTAGTGGATACATGTCTAAGCAGAAGACAGTACTTCTTGTTTGCACTCGAAGCAAAGATGGCAGGAGCAGGGCAATGTCTGGCACAGAATCATGCGCGTTTAGGAAGAAGGGGCAGGGGGGACCTGTGTATTGGAGGAGAAACATAAGGGCCGGGGAGTAGGGGCAGGACTAAAGTGCGACCCCTGCTGGGGAGGCAAAGTGGGGCATAATGGAATGGAAGGCAGAGAGGTGCAAACGGAGATTCAGCAACAGTCTCAGTGTGAGTAAGCTTTGTGATAACATTTGTACTTTTTAACTGACTACAGGAAAATACAAGCTGGTGGAAGTTCAGTTTATCAAGATATGTATAGCATGAACTGTTAGTCTGTGGGCCAACTCATTGGCACGAGGACGGCCATGGAACATTGCAGGGGTTGGATGATGTGATGGCCATCATGTGGGATACAGGAGATCTGGGAGAAGTATGGAAAGGTCTGCCCCACTTACAGCCATATATCCTGCCATTGCAAGGCTACACATTGAATTCACCTACTTTTGGGCCCGTGGCTTCAGTTCATGGGCCATAATGCCTGGTGGGGAATTAACAGCCTCGATTGACTGCAAAGGGAGGCAACAATGTTTAAATATTTACCTTGGATCCCCCTCCTAGTACTACTTTTTTTGTCTCCTTTTCCCTGTTATTGCTGCTATTTGGGTCAGACCACGATAACGCGGATGAGGGCAGTAGCTGGCATTATTGCAGAAATGCTGTAGCACAAGATTGTTACTGTTGGGGGCTACGGCAGCGACAATAAAGCAACAGAGTGTTAATCCCTAGTCAAAATACTCTGTTCCAACGTTCCAATGTCCCTTCCCTAGCATTCCCTGTATTGCAAAAATTCTTGCACAATGACTGGAACATTCTCGGCAGGATAGCTCAGGGGAAACATGCTCACCTTGGTAGCAAGGCGACAAGGAGCAACACAGGTTTGATCCCCGGGTCCGTGTTTAGAAATCTCTGGGTATTAAGCGTGTTATAAATAACCTATCATATACCATAACATCTACAGAGCATACTAACCCATGACTATTGAACATAACATACAGGATGTTACATGGCCTCCCCTTCATTATAAAAACCTACTTGCAAGTGAAGTATAAAATGTGGGCTGCACATATGTAGAATACTACATTTAATGCACCTTCATATTGCATAAGTGAATTTATTCTACAATATATTAACACTTGTAATTTTAAGTGTATAAACGGCATCTTCTGATTTGTTGACCTATTGGAACGTCTGCTGTAAGCAGCGGATAAGACCAGTTCCACCTGTAGGTGTCCCCATAGTGTGACCTCACAGAGATGGCGCTAGCCACCTGTGTGAGAAGAAAATAATAGTACAGAGAGCATGTATGGGTTTGGTATTTTTCAGGGAATTTGTGGAATTTACATATACACCAGTAGCTTGACCTGTGACACGGTCTATATAGGGCCTGATTAGAATACCGGATGGTATACCGATCTGCCAAACTACGAGTTTCAGTACTGTCTTTTTTGATAGGTGGGGAGTAAGCAAGAGGAAATGGTGCCCTTTGCATCTGTAAATGTTATCTAAACTTCGCAGTAAGATATCTCCGTAAATCAACACACCTGTTGCTTAGATCTATCTGCAACCTGCTGGTCCCAGGTTTGGGTCTGGGTAAGAAGAACTCAGCTTTTCATACTTCTGAAGTTGATCAAATGAGTGCATTTGAAGTGAGGAACTGTAGGATTGCATGTCAGACCAGCAGAGTCAATCAAATGTCAGACATACCTGGGTCTCCATTGCATCATTAAGAAGTTAACACATTGCATATTATTATCGAGGTTTATAATATTAAAATATAATTAATTCATAACAGACATTGGCACTTTGAAAAGTCTATAGCGCTGCAAAATAGTCAGTAATAAATCAGGGGTGCAGTATTTTTCATCCTGCTGAGTTTGCTTCCATGAGGACACCTGAGGTATTTTATTTAATTGTAGGGAGAGTCTATAGCTGCAGGTCTATGACCTCAGAAAAGCTAGTAGGGCTGAGACAGAGTCAGTCACATGTCAACCATTAATGATGTAGACCCTGGCACTTTTAAAGAAATGCCATTTAGCCAGGTAAGATTGGAATTTTGTAAGCTGTGCGCCTGGTAAAAATACATAACATATCTACAGCAAGAGGCCTATGGGTGCAGGGAGTACCTTACAAGCTACAAACACTAGCGTATGCAAAGGGGCTGGCCAGTGTATCATTTGCGCTGCACCACAGACCTCTGGAAATGTGCAGACTACCTTTGTGAATGAGTCGACTTGAGTATTTCTCAGTGTAATGCAAATAAAGTCTTCCTCTGGTGCATTTTTTATTTGTATTACTTTTTGCGAATTTGCCACCAAGTGGTTAAAAAAAAGATTATGATTTTTTTTTTCAGTTGCAAACACATAATTAATTTTGGCTTTTACATTAAAGAAACAGCCAGATGCCATCCATTAGTCATCTATATACGTATTTCTTTGAGCATCCTTTTCGGTAAAGGTTCTAACCTTCTGCCCTATTCCACTAACTTTATAGTTTGCTTTTAACATGTGCTGGCAAGAAAAGGTCTGACTTCTTCAACTCAATGTTTACACAAATATTTCATCAACATGAATTGTCACCCAATTCCATTTAAATGCCCGGCCACATCCAAATCACCTGAATATAGTTACAATTGGTTGCTTCAGGATTGGGTTGAATTTTTCTGCTCATTCTTCCTGCGCAGAAATACTGTTGCAGAAAGGATTCTGCAATCTGAATATATAATGCAGGGAAAATACGGACAGAGAACACTTTTTCAGGAGAATTAATGTGCATCAAAATACTATTTGAAGGGAAGCACTGAATACAATAATTAGGCGTGCAGTAAACGCTCCAGTTACCGTGCGAGGAAGAAATATGCAGCTGTGCAGTTATGAGAGACGGTGATCAGATTTCATACCGAGTGGCCAGCTGTTGGGCAGAATGGATGGCCATCAGGTCGACTGACCGGCTACCAGGCTGAGTGACTACCATGGGGGGGGGAAGGAGGAGAGAGAGAGAGAGAGAGAGAGAGAGAGAGAGAGAGAGAGAGAGAGAGAGAGAGAGAGAGAGAGAGAGAGAGACAATGGGAAAAAACGTGTAAAATCCAGGTATCACACAGAGTAGCAAAGACATTATCAAAGAACTACAAAGAAGGGTGTTCATGCCTCATTCTCTGCCCCTACAAGCTCTGCCATCATGCAAAGTTGCAGGGGCGGCTGGATCCATATTTTGTGATGCAGACCTCACCTTGTAACCATTGCTCTTCATTACCCCATTCCTTTGGTGGCCCATGTGATGGGCATGGCTGCAACTGATGTTCATAACCCGCCGTTCACACATGAAATGCATGCTGCCTCTACACAAGCTCAAGGCATGAAGACGTGGATAGCTCCAACAGATGCTGGGTGGCAGGGAAGTGAGACGAGGAGTCCTGAAGGCACACACCGCCTCTCCCTAAAATGCCAAAAAGCTTTGTGGAGTGTGTGCATTTGTCAGTTTAGAGATATGGGTTATTTATATAATTACCAGCCGCATGTGCGGAGCTAAATTCACATTTAAAAAAGCACATTAGCACTGTGGCTTGCATTCGTAGGGTGCTAACAGCTATATGTACCTTGGTGGGGAAGGAGAGGGTCTACCAGCTCGTAAAACCACAGAACTTGGTAGACATTGCTGAATTGGCAGTAGTGCGCTGGTGCTCAATCAATCAGAAAACGCAGATTGTGGCCATTACCAATTAGGAATAGCCTGCCTTGAGAGCCCTTCAGTCATTATGCCGCTCAGCCCCAGTGCCTCCCCATCCCTCACCTTCTGCAGGCTGCTCCAATGAACCCCAAATTCCTCCGTCCCCACCACAATCACTTACATCCACACCACCGTGAACACCCTTCCACCTTCCTCAACCCGATGGCCCCCAATGAAAGTAGAAAAGGGACTCTGTAAAGTTCTCTTTGCAGTTACCATAGCATCCATCTTTGTATTTTATGGTTTCTAACTCCGCGTGGGTCATTTCTCAAGTATAAAACAAGCCCTAATTGCAACATGTAGGTTATGCAGTGGTGCTAAGAGGTATTAAACCCTTTCAAGTGGACATTTCTCCTTGAGTAAAAGCCATCATTCCAGCTGTGGCAAGGCATTTCAAAGTGTACTTTAGCCAATAATGTGGTGAATGCCGTTTTAACACCGGAAAATCCCCTCTAGGTGCGGTCTGTGAAGATCGGCTACTTGAACATGATTTATGAAGGGCTTTGAAACATTGTCTTAAGTGCAGCAGAATAAGGTCGAGCAATCTTAACCAAGGACCATGACAGCCGATGCACTATTTCATGCAGTTATCAGTGGGGCAGGAAACTCTGCTTGATTGGGAAGGGATGGGACGCTCAGTATGTGACCTTGCATAACACGTCAGTTTCCATGTCAAGAGGTTGCACGCATTTTGCTTCGCTGGTATCCTAAGTGTGTGCTCCATGGAAACTGGAAACATTGTGAGTTGTCAATGAAATCCAGTTAGGAATTCGGGTAACACCTACAGCCTGCAAGCATTTTGCCACATTGTCTTATTTTATAGCTCGGTATGCTTGAAAGCAACTGCATTCGCAGATATAGGGCCTCATTATGGGTCAGGCGGTAACCGTGCCGGTGCTACCGGCAGGTTGCCACCGGACCTGTAACTATTTACTGGCGTCTGACTTCCCCGTGCCACCAGGAGATTACAACCCCAGTGGCTCGGAAAGTCAGGTGCCGGTAAGATGTAAGTCCCCTTTGAGTGGGGACACGGAAGCACCGGCACCGTTCTTAACGGTGCCGGTGCTTCCGTGACCGGTCTGCCTCCCATGGCAGCTCTGCCCGGTAGGGTCAGACCTGTCGCGCATTGCGGCTCTGGCAGGCAGATCTGTAATATGCTGGTCTGGAATCAGTGGTGCCGGTAAGCTTACCAGTACCCTTGTTTCCGGACTAGCAGGGTCATAATGAGGCTGATAGTCTTTTAACTCTCTATTAATAAATGAAGCTACAGTGGGATTTTCACTCCCATTAGTAAAAGTACCTTTAATCAGGTTGTGGTTACTTGGAATTTGTTGGGACGAGTTTAAGTGAGCAGGGACGTCATTTGGGGGTCGCCCTTGAGGTCTCTGTTGCTACCCCTAAAAAAAAAAAAAAAATTAAATTAAAAAAAAAGGAAAACAAAGAATCTTTTTGCCTTTTTTAATGGAAGCTCCTGGGCCCTGCACAGCACCATGTGGCTCTTTGTTTCAGGAGTGGCTACCTTTTTTGTTCAGGGGGTACCACAAGTGTAACATTTTAGCAGTGACCCTAAATAAGAAAGAATAGGAATGAGAAATAAATTGTCTTTCTGGAATTCTATACAATAATTGCTAGACTCATTAAAGGTTTGTTTCAGGCACACTTCAGGGGGGGTCAGTCACTAATTTAGTCTGTTCTTAAACACCTCAAATTCACAATGCAGACAAAACTTCCAAAAAGCATTTAGAGTAGAATAAGCATCCATTTCGGACTATGGGGGTCATTATGAGTGAGGGGGTAAGGGGTTGTCGGTGCTGGTAAAGGTGCCGGAGCCGTCAACCGTCATTATGAGTCTGCTCGCGAGAACCCGCTAAGGACACCTGGTTTTACCAGGCGCCCTTAGCGGGTCCCGCAAGCAGACCAGGGTGCTAACAACGGGCCTGTTATTAATGGGCCCGTTGTTAGCACCGTCCCGATTCCCATTGAGCCCTATGGAGGCTCAAATGGGAATGGGGATGAACTAGGGTCGGCTTCCCTGAATGGGGAAATACCAGTCCCTTCAAGGTCGGAATGGCCCGGTAATTCCCCATTCAGGGAACCTGGATCCTTTACCCGGTAAGGGCGTAGCCATGTCGCTAATAGCAGCATGGTTAACCCCTACCTCGTAATGACCCCCTATGTATTTTTGCTTTTTCGCAAGTTGCAGTTATTGCATTTTTTTCTTCTGCAGTTGTCTGTTACGATCATCACAAGACATTCCATCTCGGTGTCTTCGGTCACTTGACAAAATCCTTGTGCCTAAAAGCTTGTGTACAGTGTAGAAATGTTTCACCGTAGCACATAAAGTGGCCCTTGATTTCAATGTGCCACAATTAATTCTTTGTTGTAATGTGTCCCTTTCCTTTCTCCCTGGCATGCTTCTCAGTATGTTTGTTGCACGTGTAAGGTAACGAGGGCCCAGAGTACGGGATGCCGTGTGAGTGTGCTGCTTTCCTTGCACTACTCTAAATGCTTTAATACACAGTTATGAACCCTCCCAATCGTATCTATTTTGCCAACCTCTGAAGCCTGAAAAGTAGATCCATGCAGGCTTGACAAGTGACCAACTTTGCACCAGACCTGCAGATGAACTGGCCTGCTGTTAAATCTCAGTTACCAGTTTATCCACTACAGGTGTGATTTGCTTTCTGGCTTTGAGAGCATTCAGACATGTAATTGCTCATTTTACTATAGTGGTAAGATAGTTATAGCTGGTAAGATAGCTCAGTGGGTTGAACATTCACTGCTGTGATGTGTGTGTGATCTGCAGGTTGCTGATTTGAATCCCGGCAAGGCCAACTCAGCCTTTCAACCTTCTGAGGTCGATAAATGGGTGATTTATTTATTAACATTTATAAAGCGCACATCAGCGCTTAGGCATTGTGGCGCTATTACAGTCAACACATCTGGTTACATAGGGCATAACAATTACAGAGGTGTACAATGGCATTCTTTAGTACATACAGTCTGGCGTGTTATACATGCTTAGTTACAGAGGAGCAGCGGATGCAGGTGATGTGGGTGGAGTATCATTTGAAGAGTGTGGTTTTCAGGCTTTTGTGGAAAATGGTGAGGGAGGTTTCCGCTCGAAGAGCGGTGGGCAAGGCGTTCCACAATTTGGCAGCTAGGTGAGGGAAGCCTAGTCCTCCTGCTTTGGTTCTTTTGATGGGCGGGATGTGCATTTGTGTGTATATTTTTTCTATATAGAGTGCTTAAGTGTAAGTGCTATATAATAACACATCATCATTTGGCCTTGGACATCTGCTTGCATTTACAGCAATTTGTTAATAAGGGCCTATACACACTGGTATTAACGATACATATGGTGGATCCATTCTTGAATGAAATGTATATCATATTATAGTGATATCGTAACCATATTTTTTGTAGCGTACTTAGGAACAATGCAATGTGATGCCACTTCCTCTTTTGTCACAGGGTGAAAGGTCATGTTTCACCACTTCATGTGATGTCACTTTGGGATGGGGTCAAATGACACTTCCTGTGATGTCATCAGATGTCAAGGGTCATGAGATGTCACTACCGCTACCCTTGACATTTTGGTGAAATTATATCCTTTGAGTTGAGGCATGTTTAATTTTTTTTTATAGTATGCAACTAATCAGATTTGTGTTCTACAAGAAAATTAGTACTTTATATAAACATCTGTGAGAAGTCTGTTCAACGTCTAAAGCAAGTAAAGCTTAACAAAGATGGTTCAGCATCGGAGTGAGGGTCATGGCTACAAACCGGACATTTTAAGGCTCTGAAATTAATCTTTAGAAATCTAGGTGAAGGTTAAAAAAAAAAGAGTGGTCTGTATAATGATTTTGGATTCTTGATCGGATCTAGAATCAAAAGCACAATAATCATTAGGGAAGGCCAGTGGGTTTTAAGAGACCAAGATGATAGGCTGTGATAAGCTCTCACTCCAGAGATTCTAGCATCTTCAGAATCTGTGAAACCCATGTAGATTTGGTGATATGGTATTATGTATGTTTTTTTTATTTCATTGTTTTTTTATAATGCGCCTAATACCATAACTGAGTTTCGTTTCTGAGCGCAGATCTGGGATTTGGACCTCTGTCGCTCTGGTGGTCTTGCTCCCAAGACCAGCGCATTGCACCTGTGCTATCCTCCGTATAGCACAAGTGTGTTTGTTGATGTGTGCGGTGTGTGTGTGTGTGTGCGTGTGGTGTGTGTGTAATTGTGTGATAGTTAATTGACGTGTAGTTGTCGAGGGCACTACAGAGTAAACTCCACCTAGATGTTAATGTGTGACCTTTCCACATAACCGCTTTTCCCAAGCTTTAAGTAAGACATGAACACACACACACACACACACACCCACACACACACTGGTTTTAAACAATAAGAGCAAAGAGATGCAATGCAATAGGTGCTGGAGCGATGTAATGGGTTAAGGGGTCTTTTTCAGACAGCCATCCCTTGAATAATCCACACTCAAGGACGGTGTCAATGGGGGAAGGCATTGTTAAGGGTGTCAAGGATGTCCTCGCTATCACAGACAAAGCACTCCCACTTGAGGCAGAGAAACAATGACAAGTATTGAATAACTGTTTGTGCCATTTAAACCACGACAGATTCGATTTCTCACGTTTCCGTACACATATTGGGCTAAAGGGGCTTGTGGTAACTACGGCTCGCAATTGCTAACATTAACATGTCGCGAGGGAAAATAGCAAGGAAATACAAGGATGATGGAGAGAAATGGTGCTAGGTGCATAGAAAATAAGGAGAACAGATACTAGAAATGGAGGGAACAGAAGAAGACTAGGGTAGCAAGAAAATGCCCCTTTTCAGTCCAGCCTACATAAATCATCAGAATGTGCACCATAGTTGTGAACATTTTGTCAGTGTCCTGAATCTGGAAAAGCGCCAGCAGGCCTAACCCCTCTGAGGGATATTCAGGCAAGATGACCTGGACCTCTCAAGAGCAAATGGTGCTCACCACACCCAGGAACAGCAGGAGGGGGCCTTACTCGGTCTCGCTGAAACCAGTTATTCAGCTCATCTAGCGAAAAAAGGCAGCCGGGACACTCTAGCAACTCACAAACAGATCTCACCGGCATCACACAAATCAGCCATCCAGAAGACCCATGGGACTCTACTAGCCCTCATACACTAGCGACTCACACACAAACCTCAGGGATTTTACCCAAGCACTCAAATCAGTCACCCAAAAGACAAAAGGGATTCTACCAGCCTTACACACTAGCGACGCACACACACACCTCAGGGATTTTACACAGGCAGTCAAATCAGCCACCCAAAAGATATGTGACTCTACCAGCCCGCACACAGTAGCGACTCACAACCAGACTTCAATAACTTCACACACACACTCAAATCAGCCACCCAAAAGAGACCAGAGGCTCTACCAGCCCTCACACATTAGTAATTCATACCCAGACCTCAAAGACATCATGCAAGCACTCACAGTAATCATCCAAAACCACACTAGAAACTAAGATGTGCTCGATTTCACCTCCGAGCACATCCACCAAACAATACAGATACCACACAATCTCTCAAATCAGCCACCTAAAAGACACCTGATACTCTACCAACTCGTGCACACTAATGATTTACTCCCAGACCTCAGTGACTTCACACACACACTCAAATCAGCTTTAAAAACCACATCAAGGACTCAGGTGTGCTTCATCCTACCTCCCAGCAAACGCACTAAACAGTAATGATAACACACACACACTTTCATTAGCCACCCAAAAAGACCAAGGTCTCTTTCATACTCTACCAGCTCTCACACACTAGCAGCACATCCCAGACCCAACATAAACCATACACGCACTCAGATCAACCTCCCACAATGTCACAAGGACACTGATGTGCTCAACCTCACAACACACCCTGTTAAACAATACTCATAACACACAGAAACAACAGAAGCATTCCAATCAGCAACCCAAAAGACACCAGGGAATTCTTCAAGCCTGCACGCACTAGCAACTCACACCAGGACCTCAGTGACTGCACACAAGTACTCCAATCAACTTCCCACAGCCACACAATGTACTCAATCTCACCTCACCACATACCCTAATACACAATACACATAACACACAGAAAACACACCTGCACTGAAATCATGCACCCAAAAGACACCAGAGATGCAACTGTACTCTGCCAACCCTCACGCACTACCAATGTATACACACTCAGTGACTTCATGCAAATCAGCTAATCAGAACCACAGAGGCTTTCCGATGTTCTTAATCTCACACCCTTCCAAATCAGTGTACAACGCACTGAAATCAGCTACCCACAACAGCGTCAAGCTGGGGAACGCTTTTAGCGAAAAATAACCACATTTAAAATGATAGTGTCTGTGATCATGACTTTGTTTAAGCCTTTGCTTGACATCTTCGATGCTAAAGCATGAGCATGCTCTGTCAAAATGTGCACGCACACAGGTTTTGCTCTTGTTCCTTGATGTGGGATGGCAGTCCACGACAAAAGGATGAAATGAAGGCCTGGCGTGTGGCACGTAAACATTTTTTATACCAAAATAAGATACTTAGGAAGGTTTTTTTCTCTAGCTTTAAACCGCTTTAGGGTCACAGTGTTTGAGAGTAGAGACGTTTCTGATTGGCTAGTAGAGGTTTCAGCAGCATCCCTCGCATTAGCAACAAATAGCATACAACGTGTCTGTGATTGGCAAATAACTTCGAGAAATGCCTTTCTTTTTATAGCAGAATCGTGATTAAAGTAGCAGACCTGATCTGTGTGTCATGTGGGTGATCAGAGGGGAGAGGACCATTTCTTTTATGGGGTGAAGCCCAGGCCTTAATCTTTCGTGCCTGGTACAGGGCAAGTCTGCACTCTGCAAGCTGAAACCCTGCCACCATTACCCGTGATCTTCAGCCTTCTTAGAGTGCTTGAGTGAATTTGGACAGTTCCAGCATTTCTTACAATGCTTTGAAGTTGGAGGGATCCTTCAGGAAGACCTCATAATGACTGCATTTATTAGTATTACTGCACCTTTCTGTTAGTGGCCTGTACCATGTTTTTGCTTGCCTTAAAACTGAAATGTAAAAAAGGCAATCAGTAAATGTGGAGCAAAGCTCATACACATGAAACAGTTGAACATGTAAGCTGTCGTGGGGGAGGCCCTGGGCATTGGATACCCACTAAATTAGCGGCTAAATTTAAGAAGCTGTATTTAAATAGGGCAGTCCTAATGAGTGATTTGATGGGCATCGTGATCAGGCCTTAAGGGGGCAATGTGATTAAGCATCTCCCCTCTCGCCTAATGACCTAGGTTCGAGTTCGGGCTTCACTGCTGTTTAAATAGTCCCAAACAAACTAAACGCTTTGGGTGCAGTGTTCATGGTGAGAAGGCCTTGGGGTCTTCTCGCACTTCGGTCTGGCAAGACTTTTTTTTTTTTATTGACAGATCCTAGATCTGGGGAAAACCATTCCAATTCCAGCACTGGATGCAGCTCTGTACAGCAGATTTTCCTAACTGTGAGCAAATACCGGATTTCCTACCCCAACCATGCCTCATGAATCATGTGACAGCATACTGTCACATGATTATCCACGTTTCGCAGTTGATCTACAACAGATTGAACAGGAAAACATAGGAGTGGTGGCAAGATGGAGGTAACACCAGTGAAATGATCACATCACCAAAAAAGACGGGCTTACAAGCTAACAAAGGATTTTGGAGTGATCAAGTAGACTCCTGCAGAAATCCCACCAATAATACTTTTATTAAGTTGCTGATGCTGTGAACTTGACACCCAGACAGTTTCTACGGTCACCCTCATAAACACTGGCGATTATCTGGGCTGCTACCTCATCAACGTTTCATCAGCAAAATGAAACTTACAATCCAGAGGATAGATATGACTATTAAATGGGGGGGCTTTTCAAATTCACTTCACATCTTCTGTAATTAGCCTGTTAATGGGTAACAGTGGATATCTCCCCATCTTTCCTTTACCTGTGGAGTTGACTGCTATGGAGTAGCCGCCTTCTACATCAAACATTATCAGTAATCTCCAGGACCTTGAGCTAAAGTGGCTTGTTAATATGTGTAAGCATCTCTTTGAACCTTCTTTGAAATCGGACATATCCACCACCCCTTTATTGAAAGCTTCACTTGATTATTTTCTCTAAAATAATGCAAAGGTCTTGCATGTGAGCTAATTTTTTGAATCCAACAACTGCCTCGCCCGTATAGTGTCCAGTGTCTGCAGAGGCCAGGGAACCCACAGTTTTCTGATCAGTGGCCGAGTGGTGGTGAATGCGCAGAAATAGTGCTAGTGCATTTTACTCTTTTGGCGGCATTTGATTCCAAACTATGACACTCTTATTGAGCATCTTCCCAATGCAGGAAATAATACTGGCATGGCTCTTCTTGCAATCCAAGGGACACAGGCAGTCATCACAGACATGTTTTCTTCTAACTCCCCTCCCAGGACACGTGTAATACGACAGGGGTTCCCCTATGCACTGTATAATGTCTTTGGGATGCTCTTGTTCAACCTACTTTGTGTGCTCTTGGGCACGTTCCTAATCCAATGACATGCAGCTGTTTTAGTGTATCTCCTCTGCCCGTGACAGGCTCAAGCCTTTGGCTGATGGCCTTGAGGCATCAAAAAAGTGGACGTTGGCGCGTTGGACTTAGTGTGCTTGGTCGTAGAAAATACTGAAAGGTTGCCAAACTTTGTTCTTCCCCAGCCAGCATTGGAGTGTCCTGAAGATATCTGTATAGATATGCCTTAAACTGTGGTCTTGAATGGCTCTTAAGGCTATTTTATATATTTATTTTACATTTATAAAGCGCTCACACAGCCCGCAGGAATTGTTTGTTTTCTTAATTGTGTGTCTTTTTTTTTTGTCTTAGTTACGTATTTATAACGCGCTTAAACACCCAGAGGTTTCTAAGCGCGGACCCGGGGATCGAACCTGTTGTTGCTTCGTGTCGTCTTGCTTCCAAGACGCGCACGCTGCCGCTGAGCTATCCTATCCTTTGTTGGCGGGTGGGGTGCAGTAGGCTTTGTGTCTCCTGTTATGCCTTGATGTTTCAGCAGCATGGCACGCGTCACGTTTACTAATCAGATTCAAGGGCAAACCAGCTTAAAATTAAGCAGAATGAAAATTGGGTTGCATGGTGTATTGATGAATAATAGCTGACATGTCGGGAACCATCCTAACAGTCCTATATACCCTTCTAAAATGCATAAAACTCGAGCCTTGCTACCCTGTGGGTCCATTATGTTGGCCACTGGCCCACTGCCAGAGAGAAACTGAGTGTGTAGAGTTCTTCCTACAGCTGGATGATGGAGTAGAGCCACTCCCATACAGAAGAGGCCGGATGGCAATGATTAATAGACTTACACAGGTAATTTGGCTAAGTGAGATGACCCATGAGTTGTAGTCTGAGCATGGCAGATCATAGCACCCGCCGACAGTGGAGGCAACACAGTGAGAGTGTATTCTGCTCTTCCAATTCATCCAAGGAAACCTCTGAAATGCCTTCAGGTCCAACCCGGTGTCGAAGCAGAGACCAAGATGGCCAGAATTAGAAGCCAATTTCAGTGCTTAAAAAGTAAGGGGGAATGTAATGCTCAACACGCCAACATTTTATTAAGATGTGTTTTGTTTTAAAACTGGACTATGACAGAAGAAGGCACTGGACATTTCAAAACAAATAGACCACCGTTTGTGAGTATCTATTTGGGAAATGGAGACATTCCATGCACTTTTCTTACATTGAGATTCCATCCACGCGCTGCACATGCATCACTCAATTCTGCACTGCTACAAGCCATGTGCTGCGGCTTCTGACAACAAGAGGCTCTCAGCCTGCACATACCTTGTGGGTGGTAGGCTCAGTGCTTTAAGTTGAATGAGAAATACATTGTGGGGGGGCTCCAATAAGGGGGGTGGTCTAAATGTTGGGTGTGGCCTAAAGGGGGGAATGCGGCTTTTGCAAGGGGGGATTGTTCCAAGCAGTACAACAGGAGACGCTGCAAATGTGTATTTTGGGTCCGTCAGCATGGCTGCAAGTTGTCTTGTTTGTATCCAGTCTGCACATTGTAAATAGATCTCTCTCGGGCTCGCTTTATAAGTAAAATGCTGTCTGTAAATAAATCATTATCTCACTCCGTATGTACAATTTAGCTCAATCTGTACATACATTGCCTATAAGAAAGGGGAAGGGTTCAAACAGCATCAATATGGTTTGCTGACTGCTGTCCATACAATCAAAGAGTATTTTGGGTACATGAGAATGACCACATATTTTATATTTGTCAAATATGTCTGTGATAGTGAATTAGGCATGGAATCTTAAATAATGCACACCGGGCTTGCTGTTTTGTGCAACACTCATTCTAACTGTAAAATGTAAACACACAATGAACCATATCTCCTAATTTGACCCTCCTCAGCTGTTTGGTGTAAGGCTTGGGCTGTCTGATTTGAGAAAGGGACGACTGTCATTTCCCTAAATGCCATTTCTTTCACCTGCATTTCTAAACTGCTGTGAGATGTTTTCAGACTCGGAATGCACGCATTGGACAATTTACTCAAGTTGCATATTAATGTGGGAAAGATTGAGGCTCAGCTAAGGAGCAGTTTTTGGAGACTGGCCCAGTCCACATAAAATTCTGGATAGGCAAACTATTGTGATTGAGGCCGCCTTTTGAAAACTATACCGAGATTGTATGGAATTCTTCTTGAATCAAGACATCACTCTCCTTCAGTCCACGCAGCAATGATTTCCAATTTCCTCTATGTCTGAAGGGCCAAAATTCCTCGAGGTGAGCCATTAAAACCTGTCAATTTCTCCCAGTCAATTAGTACCATGACCATAAGACTCTGCAAAGCGCTAAGCGGCCTTTTTTTGAATAAATGCTCCCCAAACTGAACCCAATCCAGGGTTGGTCTTCCCAAAAATATTAGTTTCTTCTCTATATCTGGGGCTCATAAATTGAAACATGAATCAAAGACCAACAGGCCAACACCCTACTGCAAGTCTGCTTAAATTTCTACTCTATGACCTGTGTAAAGAACTGCCTTCAAGCCAAAGAGCCAGTGGCTGGTGACTTAAACTGTAATGGCGTGACGGGAGTTGGGGCTAGCAATACATCAGCGAGACATTTAATGAATTCCAACCCAGCTCCCACAGGGGAAAAGACAAGAAACCACGAGGGACTTTTTTTTTTTAACATCAAGCAGTGGTGTAACTTTGCTAAAAAAGTTTGGGACATGGCATCTAAAGAAAAGGTGCCCCAGCCAAATGCATGGGGACAAAATGGTGTGCCATGAAAGTTGGGGGGGACAAACACTCCTGCCCCCACTCTAAAATTACGCCCATGACATCAAGCCATGCCTGCCTACGTTTGTTAAAGGAAAACTAGGGGTATGATGTCATCGTACGCCCCAGCCCTTCCCCCCAAGACTCCGCCCACCCATGCCGCCACCATTTTTTTTTAAAGCCACATAAACATCAAAGCATTAAACTGCCATGGGTGCTTCAATTACCAACTCAAAGGCAATCTCCAAATGCCAAAAAATCCCACAGGCTTTGTGGTGTGCATGCATTGTAAACTGTTGTGTAACAGCAGCAACAATGGGCCGGGGTGTGCACACACAGGTGGCATGTACATAAGTGGAGGTTCAGTTTTAGAGGAAGCATTCGTTTTTGTCTCGTTAGTATACCCAGCAGTAAAATCATTGCGTCGCTTTTTGTGGGCTGAGTTACATGAATGCCTCGGAGTTATAGTTTGCAGGTCTTCCTTCTCTGCCCAGTGCATGGACTTCTCTGCAATCCCGCAATACAGACTGCTTTTGTTCATTTTGTGAAGGCGCAGACCCTGCTCTGCGCATAAGCAGAGCAGGACCCTGCAGCTTGGTTTACCAGAGGCTCATCTGCTGATTGGCTGCTATCAGTCTGTTTGTAGCCAATCACATCGAGGTGTGGGCAGAGTTACTGGAAGGGCCAGAAATCCCAGAGACTCCACGCTCTTCCCAGAGACCCGGAGAAGAGCAAGCATACAAACCCGGAGTGTCCTGGATAAACCCGGAGACAAGGCAGGCATGCATCAGGTGAAAAAAGGGCAGACACACGTGTTCCTTCAACTTCAGCCTTGAGTGCTGACGCACGGAGCTCAGCGTCTGGGAAACGGCTATAAAACCAGCGAGGCTCCGATGCCACCATGTTAATGAGCAGGAAAGGCTGCTTCGTTTGAAGTCGCTGGTGTATTGTGCAGGGCCGCAGCTGCTAAGAACATGCCCAGGAGAACACAGGGATCTTTTTCTTTGTTTCTCTGGTGTTTGCTTTGCATCCTCCCTTTTTCCGCTTTTCTGGCAGTGAAATAAAAGGCGCTGGTGTTCAGAAAGTGTAGTAGGAACAAACACCGGGGAGCAGCATGGACAACCAGGAAGCAGAAACCATGCCGTGTGTGGGAGCAAGAGGCCCAGTTAGTTTATTCCAAGTGTTTCCCGAGTGTGTGGGGGGCGAGGAGGTTTGGCTCAAAATAGCAGCATCCGATTGTTTGGGGATTGTGTGTGTTTGGCCGGTAGACAGAGGGACTAATTACATTCTTGGGATCCGTGGGAACTGGGCCAGTGCTGACATGTTTCTGCACCTCCCGGAAATGCCATTTTCAGATGATAAAGCTATTTAGAATAGTGAGTCTAAGAATGCTTTGCGCATGACTGCCAAGTGCCCCATGACCCTGCCAACGAATTCCAAGTCAAAGAGGCTAAAACAAGCTAGTGCTTCTCCATGGACTCAAGCTATGATGTGGTTTCCAGCCTAGCCGGAAACCTACAGGAGTCTGTGGCAGGTATGCAAGTTGCGTGAATCACTCAGAAACTGAGACCAAGGGTCCCGAAGTGTGCCTGGTGGCAACTTGGCCTTATGCTCTGTAAAAGAGGGATGGAGAGAGGGGTTCGTGGGAGCAGAGGATGAGGTGCATATCCTAGGGGAGTTTGACACTTGGGTTTAGTAGTGCCATATGGCCCACAGGTGTGATGCTCCTTTACATAATGAAACGTGGTGGGAGGATTGAGTAGATAAGATATTTGGGCTTGTGGGGGGGGGGGCGCTATTTGAGCATCCAAACTTCTTTGGGGAGAGTCTTAGTTGGATTATGAATGGAGAGGAGGTGGATGGGGGTGAGTGAAACCTGGATTGCTTAGTGGGAGGTTCGTTTTAGAGATGTCTGGATGGTAGGTTTCTACCGCCCTCCTAAGTTTCAGTTCATCCAGTGGTCCTTGTAATTATAGCCGATAGTTGTATCTGTTCATTTGGTAGCCTCCAACTAGAATGTGTTGAGCAGGGCACTTGAAATTCACCCAAACGCATTATTGTAGATATTTGGTCCGGTCACAAATATTGTTCAAAGGGCAGCAGACCCAATTTCTTTTGGTGCAAAGATTTAGTTATCTTGCATATATATATTTGTGCGATGTCAGGGAATTCAATTAGGTTTTCGGTTGACATTCTTAAGAATAGTAATAAAATATGTAAGGCGTGTGCAAGGAAAAAGTCATAGTTGCCTACCTAGAATGTGGGCATTCTTAGCATGTCCTTTTATATGTTGTAAATCTGGGTGTTTGCTGATGCATGTTCCCAGTATGACCCATATACACTACTGCGTGCAGCTGTGTTGCCAAAACAAAAAAGGACATTATTTTATTTACTCTGACCACAAGTTCAAACGAAAGAAAAGCCACTTGCTTTGTTTCATTCAATAAATGCAACGTCCATTCCAACAATATTTCAAGCGCTCGTAGGAAATGGAATTCTCTTTCATGACAGTTAATGAAAATACAGACTTAGTTAAGATCCAAATTGGTCAGCTACTCTAGCGGGGAAGGTGTTTCTTTAGACGGAGATCATAGACTGAGTTATGAGTCTCGGCAGGTATTTGGTATTTATTTTTCAGAGATGATGCCAAACACAGGCATTCTGTGTGCTCAAAGGAAATACCAAATCATATATTATCCACAGTGTGGTCTGGTGTCGACTCAGGCTACTTCTCATGATGGCCCTCAAACTTTTTAGAGGTTTGATCTGAGTCTCAGTGCACCCGAAGAATTTGCAGTGGAAGGAGACGGGAAGGTTGCTATTTTGCCATTCACAGGCCCAGAGGAACCCATTAAGTTCCATTATGCATTCATCTTGGCCCCTGGACCGCACGCACCACAGCCATTTCAGCGATAGTCGAGAGGAACCACCTGGCAGCGTGCAAAGAAGCCTCTTCGGCATTCATAAGTTCTTTCCTCTCAGGCGTGTTTAGCTCATCCGTCTATGATTGTATTCTTTGCTTTCTGGCGTGGGTAGCATTTCTGTATCCGTGATAAATTCATGGCCTGTAAGTAGGCGATTACAAGGACTGGATAAGCTACTCCCACCTAAGATGTGACTCCTCGGAAAGCTGTGGCCATGGTTCATACAAACAGAGCCTCCTTGGTGCATGCAGAGGAACTGAGGCCTCCAGAGCTCCCACACTCACCTACTGTAGAACCAATACACCACCAGGCTCACAAACAAGAAATGCGTGAAACAAAAAAGGAGGAAACCGACCTTCTGCTGCCATCTACCCAAAACATGGCACTACGAACCTAAGTCTCTCAAGAGGTCACCACTGAACGCTCTGCAGGATATAACTTACCCCCCTGTAAAGCCCATGTCTCCTCTCTACCTCACTTGTTTCCCTGTCTATAGCATCACTTTGTTGCTGGAAACTAGCGTTGTGCTCTACACATTTCTATATATGCAGTGTGACCATCACTGCATGCAAACCCTGCCATTCTTTAAATTCCTTCTCCTTGTTTTCAAATCCATCCATATGATGCCCCCACCCCCAACATGGCTATTGCTATCTCCCTGTAATCCCCAATTTTCACCCTGTGGTCCAAGCCCTATTCAATGTTTCAGAACCCCCTTCCCCCTGCGCTGCATGTCCACATTTTGCTCCTTCCCCGTTGCTTCCATCCACTCCGTAACCGCTGAAATAACAAACACCTTACTTCAGGCCTTTGGTATTGCCCTTAAGACTCAGATTCTTGACCATAGGCAGAGCGAGCAAGACACGTAATCTCATTATCCTGCCACCCCCTGATCCACAACTTTGTCCTCTTCTGGACAATACTGTATGTAATGTTTATTAAGTGCAATGCCCCTCACTTGATCCCTAACCCAGCCATCACTCATAAAGAATGCACTAAATAAATACGAAATACGTTTTTTTATACTATTTGCACTGTCTACCTGTATTGTCCCCACTTGCAACTCCCTTTACTTGGGCGCTAGCAAGCACACTATTAATGGGATCCAAATCCTCCAGAACAATGCTCTGAGAACGGCACAGGGCATTACCAGGAAAGAGCATATTTCAGAGGCCAGAAGACAAAATAAATGGCTGTCCACCAGCGACAAAATCCTGCTCAAAACCGCTTCATTAACCCACAAATGTCTGAACAATGCTGCACCCTGCTACCTTGTGGAGCGAATTAACAGAAAAACCTCCAACCGTCCCACCAGGATGCAAATGCAAACTGTCTAGTTGTACCTAGGTTTAAATGGACAAAATCTGGTAGAAGCAATTTCCCCGTCAAAGCAGCAAAACTATGGAACTCCCGTAACCCCCCCACCCCCTCTTGACAGCGGATCAAACCTTTCTGAACTTCAGACATAACACCATTAAATGACTCAGAGATAAAGACCTCTAATTCATCCATTGACCTCCCGCCTCTGATTTAGGACTTCCCTTTAGATCTAATATTGTACATAGATATTGTGTAGTTCATTATATGTATATGTGAACCCTAACCTTGTAAATTTTACTATTAAGAACTTTTACACTTTTTGTATGTATTTAGCCTGCACATAATCCGTATTGTATTTCATTCGTAAATCCCTGTACATATCCTCTGTAACCTATGTAACTATAAGCAGAAAGTATTCATGCTTCTTGTTTTTCTGCGCCCCGACGCCATCGAGTCTGGCGTGCATTACAAATAAATAAACAAACAAACGTAATGTTCCCAACGGTTTACTGTGATTTTACCGCAAACCTTTTATTCAAGGTATGCTTTTACCGAAACCTTTTTACTGAAAAAATGCTGAATTTTGTATTTATTTTTTATTTGGGGGGCTTACCCCCCAAATCCCATGTACCCATGTTTTAACCATCCCAACCACCTCCCCACCAGTTTTAACCCCTTACCCTTCCCATATATAATTTTTTTTTTTAATTCAATATTTTTACAGTAAAAAGCTTTCAGTAAAACATACCTTGAATAAAATTGTTTCACTAAAAACGCTGGCTACTGTTCCTGACGCTCCCCCAGCCAGTTTGTGCTGTGCTGTAATCTCTAAAGCACCTCGAAATGATAATATCCATCCTCTACCTGTGTATATCCATCCTACTCTACATTGTCTATGACAGAAGCACTGTCCCCACCGCATATGAATACAAAATTACAAAGTATATGCATATAACTGCAGGCTACATTCTACATAGATCACACTCCGCGCGGCACACTTACAACAAAGCATTGACTGTAATACATTTGGGAGCCTAGGACAGTCCCGCGAGGCATGCCAAAGTACTATGAAGCTGTACACGTCAGTTGCATGCTATGCAAACCGCAGTCGCATAACAAAGGTTTTTGTTGGGGAAACTGACGATTTTAATTAAAAGGATATGTTATTTAGGTATCCCTATCACCAAAGCACTTTACAGAGAACATATATACATAGGATCTCCCATGCAAAGTTGGTACTCACTTATAGACCTTGGAAAGATGAAAGGTTGAGTTTGCTTTGCCGGGGTTCAAACCTGCAGTGAGCACTCAACCCACTGACCTATTTTACCAGCTAGCTTGTACAGCTTAAAATGGAGGATTTAGCTTTCCGCTTACCCGCCCCTCACACTCTCTTCCATTTCCCTAAACTGATTTCATCCAAAAGGTACATTAAAATGGCCCTCTTCATCTTATTGTTGCTCTTTACCTGTACTTCATATTGGCAGTCAGAATAGCTTTCTCGCGCGAGTAGTCCGCTTTTAAGGGGATTATTAAATCCTAGTAGTATTGTTGTAAAAACAGAAGTACAATGGCATGTATGTATAATCTTTAATACATATTCGAATGTAATTGTTACGAGGGAAAACAATGTGGCCCCTTTAAGGGGAACGAGAGGAAAGGGGGAGCCAGGGGAGGAAGGGAAGGGGGTAAGGGAGGGACAAGGCATTATGTAGATGAGGATTAAAGAGGTTGAAAGCAAGCCATTGCTGTGTGTATCATTCATGAATGGCTGCGTAGTGAGGCAGTAACAACTGGCGTTGAGCCAAGGTCCACACCCCGCCGTCTCTGTGAGGAGACTCGGATCGGAAGGAGGACTACCGCTCGCCTGCAAGCTGCAAGAATCGCACTGCTGCCGGAGAAGGTCGGCACCGGAGGAGCAGAGGCCAGGGCGACCAGAAGAGGTGGTGGACGCACAAGCACAACCGGCGGTGAGGAGGACTCCCGCAGGACGTGAGAAGGCTGCTGCAGGAAGTAGACGTGACAGAGGAAGATTGACATCTTGAGGACCATGAGAGACGGATCGAACACCCAACCCACGTCCATACCCAGAGAGGTGCAGCGGGAGAATCGATCAAGCCAGAAACATGACGGCATACCCTACAAATCCAGGGTTCATAAGGGCCATAGAAAATGTGCATTTTGACACGCGGGACAGACCCCATGAGACACACGAGTACCTCTTCCATGCGCAACCAGATCAAGCAGAAGAGCAAAGAGGCGCGCAAGGATACACCACAGGCGACCCATACGAAAACCCTCCACCTGAGGAAGACCAGTCAACAATAGAGCCTTACTATAGATACGATGGATACAGCAGAGAATATGTCAGACTGATATATGACGCCTCAGATGACCGTGCCGCACCCAAAGTGACAGTTTAGATGGGGGGAACACACAACCCATTCCTTATCGATACAGGGGCCACTGTGAACATTATGAATGAAAGAAAATCTCGCACCCCGGCAGACGTCTACCCCCTACAGCTGTCTCAGGCCCACATCTTCCAGTGGGGAACGACAGTCCCCCTCCAATAGAAAGAACAATTCTGCTGTGACCTGGTACATCAAGGACGTCGCATACCCACTGTGGTCCATGTCATACACAGCCCTGTGACGGTGAGATGTCTCCTCAGCTTCAAGACAGCCACCGCCCTGGCCCTCATCAACATACATTATGACCAATCTGAGAAAATACAAGCCCTCCCACCAGAGGCTCAGGCCCTCCTATACAATTTTGCAATGGGAGTTGGACATTGATGAATTTAAAAAATACATTTCCTGAACTGTTGAAGGGTGTGGGAATGCTGAGAAACACTGTCACCAGACTTCACATTGACCCGCCAGTGAGACCGGTGCCACAACACCCTTGGAGAATCGGATTCCACAGGTGACACACGAACTACAACTCCTCCTCAAACATGACATCATCGAGAGAGTCGACTGACCCACTCCTTGGGTGTCCCCCCCTAGTAGTGGTACCAAAGTCCGACGGACGCCTACACTTATGTGTGGATATGCGGATTCCCAACACCGCAATCCAGAGGGAGAGACGCCCAGGACCAAATATTGATGACATGCTGGTGAGACTCAACCAGGCCAACCGGTTCTCCAAGCTCTATCTGAACCAAGGGTTTTACCAGCTAGTCATCCACACGGCCTCCAGACCCATAACTACTTTCACAACGCACAAAGGTTTGTTCCGTTACACACAACACAATTTTGGGATATCATCCGAGGCCGAGATATTTCAAGAAACAATACGCAGGTTGATCGCCCACGTCACGAATGCCTTCAACTACAGCGATGACATTTTGGTGTTTGGTATCACCCAAGAACAGCACGACGATGCCCTGCGCCAGGTATGCAACATCCTACACGAACCGGCCTCACCCTCAACGGACCAAGATACACCATTAATAAAAGGAGCCTATGCTTCTTTGGCCATATATTCTCTGACCAAGGAATCGGGGCCGACCCGACAAGATCAGTGCCATTGTGAACCTAGAGACCCGAGCGACGTGGCTGAACTACAGTCCTTCCTGGGAATGGCAGGATACTGCTATGCAGCGCTCACTAACCCACTCTGACAACTCCTTAAAAAGGACTTCACCTTTAACTGGGACAAACCCTGCAGGAGGGCCTTCCACACCATCAAGCAAGAGCTGAACAGCAACTGCCAGTGGCCTATTTCAACCCCAACTGGGACACCAAAATCTCTGACGCCAACACTTTGCGATGGGGAGGTGGACAGGGGGCACCTACAGAGAATGGCAAAGATCCACAAAGAACTTGCCACGACGGATCAAGGGACACTCTTGCGAGGAAATCGTCCAGTGGCCCCCAAAGGCCTAATGAAAGCCCTGGTAATCATCGCATACGAAGGCCACAGGGGGATTGCCAACACAAAAAAGATATTACGAAACCAAGTTTGGTTCACGACACGATAGTCGAGGACACGCTACGGCACTGCGTGCCGTGCCAACTAATGACATCAAACAGCCGCCCTTACCCACTACAAACAGTATCCTTACCGGAAAGACCCTGGCAAAGGGTAGCGCTGGACTTTTATGGACCGCTAGAAGAAGGGGGGTCATCTACTAGTGGCCATTGACGAATACTCATGCTTCCCTCTAGTAAAGCACATCCAGTCCACAGCGTTGCACCAGGTGGTGGGAGTAATAGACAAACTATTTTGTGAATGAGGGTTCCCCAACATGGTCAAAATAGACAACGGACCACTGTTCCAGGGCCAAGACTTTCGTAAGTTTGCCGCCCATCTGGGTTTCCACCACCAAAGAATTACACCACTTTGGCCTCAAGCCAACGGTATGGTGGAACGATTTATGGCCACCATCAAAAGGACACGCCCGAAAGCAGCTGCAGACCTAATGTCGATGCCCCAGGCCATCCCCCAAATGCTGAGAAGTTACCGGAACATGCCGCATGAAACAACTCACCCACCACACTCATGATCAAATACAAGCCAAAGACTCGGCTACCAAAACTCAAAGACTACACCCTAGCCAAAGATGCAGAGATTCGGAAAAGAGAAGCTGAAAAAAGGAGGAAAGCCAAAGAGTGGACGGACTGGAAAAGGAAAGCGGCATAACCGCAACTCCCAGTCGGAGAAGTCATACTTGTTAAGCAAAAGCAACAAAAGACAAAACCGGTGCGAGATATGGTCCAGAGCCTCTTCTGGTCACCGACATCAAAGGGCCAATGGTCACAACTATGGGAGAACACAGGGAAATCACCCGGAAGGCTTCCTTTTTCTGCAAGCTGTTCCAAGAGGACTCCAACGAGGACACCCGCATGACAGAAGAAATGACAGAAGAAGAAACAGAAACCCAAAGAGAAGATGCCGGGAATCTCCCACCAAGAGCATCAGAGGGAGAGACCCGCAAATCGCCAGGCCGTCCCCAGCAAACTATTCAGAGACCCCCGACCCCGCCTCATTGAACAGATGTAGGCCACAAACTCCACTGATAAGTAAGGGAGGGGGTCCACGAGAGAAAACGATGCAGCCCCTTTAATTGGAATGAGCCTGCGACAGTAAAGGGGGAGCCAGGGGAGGGAGGACGGGAAGGAGAGGGGATAAGGGAGGGACAAGGCAGTATGTAGTATGAGGATTAAAGAGGTTGGAAGCAAGCCATTGCTGTCATAAATGAATGGCTGCGTAGTGAAGCGGTAACAGTAATGTTCAGACGGTGGTCTACTGATTTCACAGAAAACACAAAGTCCTTTGAGGCTGTGATAATGCTAGCTAGGCGCTATACCAGTGTCGCACATAACGTAACATAACAGATGTGTCTTGAAAACGACAGTACCTCAAACCGGACACTAACAAAATCCTACATATTAAGTAACAAATATCTGTGTATCTTGTTTCACTGCTAAAACAATTGTGATTAAATGTAGGAAAAAATGCCAATGCTAAGACTGTAAAAACCACGATGGTCGGGTTTTAACATCGATTTCAGTTACAAGGTAAAAGTGCACAATCATTTCTCACTGCCTGGCATTCAAATAGTGCCTTCGAATGCATGTGTTCCCGAGGAACAGCTGAATGGAACCGCCAAGGTCTATTAACAAGCTTTGTTTATTCCTCTCAGCTGAGTCACGGGGAACGCCCTTTTTTTCGTATTTGATATACATTTTGTTCTGGGTCCAGCTTTCTCTGTTCTCAGCTGTTGCTCTAGTGCCCGCATCGTTTCACTTCCTGTTTACACTCGTTGGAACTAGCCGATCCAATCAGGAATGCCGCAGTCTCACCGCATTGTTGCTTATTTTGAGTGGGCGAATCTGGAATCAGCGAGCGGCACAATTTCAAGTAACTGAACATTAATTAGGAGAAAAAATCAAAGTGCTGCCCTTCTCCAGCTTTCCAGATAAGGAGGGTCGCCGGCCCCAGGCTGCGGGCCTCCAGCCATCAGACAGGAATGTTAAAAGCATCAGCTGTGTATTGTTAGTGTTTGCATTTGTTCTCGAGATGACGGGCACTTTTGTCCTGGCAGCTAATGGGCCGGCTGTGTGTGAACCTGGCTTTGAAGTCCGGGACAGTCAGAACTGTCCTCTTTGACCGCTGGAAATCTAATCTCACGTGATCTGGCCTCACGGTCCATTCATCCGCCGCGGATCAAGTGCGCAAGCGTCTCCTCACGAAACACACACGTCACCACCAACCAGACACACATTCGGCTCTCAGAAATGAGTGCGCTCACCCTCTAGAGCACCGTTAAAGATCGCCCTTAGAAGTGACCGTTATTAAAATGCTAACGCACGATCGTTTGTGCGCATGCGTGTGTTTGGGAGTTTTGTGCAGAGAACTAAAGATTTCGGGGCCAACCCATCAAACCTTAAACCCGACTTAAGCCCGGTGGGTCACAACTAACGCAGGACAGACCTGCCTATATTTGAAAATGAAAAACGCTGGTATTTCTGCCGCCTGCAGTGCGAAATATTCATGTTTTGTTAATAATTAAAAACAATTGCACTAATGTGGTCTGTTTAATTATTAGATATTTTTTTCAGGGTAGAATCAGGGTTTACACGTTTTTCATCAAAAATCTGTGGATAAGGCACAGCGAGAAAAAATGATTAGCCCAGGATCGCACACTTTAGCTTAGTGATGAAGCCAAGATTTGAGACCAGTCTGCAATTGAAGCACTTCACTGCGTATCATCTTCTCTTGTGTAGTTGGTAAAGAGTATGGATTCATGTTTGGCTTTTAAGAATTCTCGGTTTTATAAAACATGACCAGAACAGAAATCTTAATAAAACAGCATTACAAATATAAATCGTTATAGAAATATGTTAAACAAAAACAGTATCATTGTAGATTTCTCCCGTCTCTGCTACCCACCGCCCCCCAACCCCGGAAGAGGAATACAAGTTTCAGAATGCAAAGTGATGCAAGCTTAAAACATGACTTATGTTTTTCAAAGTGCTATCAATACTTAGCCCCATAACAAAGGATACTGTGATCAGTTGTCCTGCCTGTTAAGCCGGGCATCTTTATTATGTATATGTAGTGTGAAGAAAATTCAGCATAAATGCAAGCCATTCATTTGTGTGTCAAAATAAGAAAGCACAAGGAAAATGGGAGACAGTTTAAATGTGTTTGTCTTGAAATACGGCCTAAACTTGGATATTTATGTGTAGATTGATTTTGCCTTTCTGCTGCAATTAGCTAATGTCCTACTCAGAACTTATCTCTGACCATTAACAAGTAGGTGTTGTTCAAATGCCCAATGGGAGGGACCTGGCTGCCTGAGCAACTTTGTACCCTCTCTCCGACAAGCATCCTTTGATCCCTGCTGAGGGAAGACAGCCATTGCATTTTATTGCAATCACAGCCCTCACAATTACAGAGGTTTCAGGGTCTTCCCGGACACCCAGACAAGAGCATGAAAACCAATGGGCCCAGGGAAAGATTAGGCAGGTATTTATTTATATTTATTTATATTTATATACCGCGCAAACAGCCCAAGTACATGGAAGAGTTGCTCAGTGTAGAAATGTTGCACGCATGCTATCACTGTTTAAAAACCATGGGATCATTGTGACTGGCAAAGAGTGGCATTTTAAAAAGTCGACAGTCTTGCTCCTCCTGCACTCTGACCATGGTGGACATGTGCGACTCTTGAATGTTTAAAGATTCTTGGCTGTCCATGTGAGGTCTACATTAGCTTGTCCATAATGGGTGACAGGGCGCAGACCTTCCAGAGTGGTTGCCCATGATGGAGGAGCTGTGCCTGCCCAGAGAAAAGACCGCCCGCTCCCTCAACTGCTCAAAGCAGCTGAGGAAGCACTCATGGTCTGGCTTTAACCTTAACTGTCAAGGGGGCATGTAGTCTCTCTTTGAAAATGTAGTTCCCCATCACACATGTCCAATGTACCATACAAGGCTGGGGCCGTTTTGCTTCCCCAGCCTGGCATGGCCCTTTAAAGATGCAGGCTGGGGAACTACACCTCTAAATGTGAGTTGGGGGAGGTCCTGGCCTTGCCTGCACCTTCAGATGGCCTGGGGTATTGCGGGTAGAGCATTCTGGCTCCTCTGCGCATTTACATGAACCAGAAAGGTATGTGTGCTTCCTGGTTCCAGTTCATGTGCACAGGAGTCAGAGGGCTTTTGTCATGGGAGTTAGACTCGCAGTCAGGGGTAGAATCCGGGGCGGAAGGTAAGAGTACATTTTGTATGTATGAATGTGTACATTGTTTTGCGTATGTGAATGAGCGAGTGTATGTTGTATGGGTGGTTGGGTGCACGTATGAATGAGCGACTGTATGGGTGTGCATGTGAATGAGCGAGTGAATGCTATGTGAATGTGTGTTTGAATGAGCATAGGTTTTTGCCGCCTGGGCACTGATTTGGGAAGGGGATATTTTTCAAGCATGATGAGTGTTATTATGCGGATACACTGGCATTTTGGTGCAGTCAGTCTAGCTGTTTCTGAATTTGCTTGACATTTTTTACTGGACATCTACGATAATGCAGGCTTGATAAGTGTCATTACTTGGATAGATCAGCATTTTGGTGCAGCCACCCTATTTCTTACAGTGGCATGCCATTTTCTACTGAGCATCTTTGACAAATCAAGCAAAATATTTATTACATGACTAGACTAGCATTTTGGTGAATGGCATGTCATTTTTTACTCGGAACCTATGACAAAGCACACATAAGTGCTACTACATGTCTAGATCGGACTACTCTGGTGCAGCCAGTTTGAACATGTTTTCTTATGGCATTGCATGTTTAATGGCAAACCAACAGGTGCATGTTTTTACATGGGCATACTGACATGTATTGCCAAAGCTATCTTAGAAATGTTTTCTTATAGTATCATTACTGGCATTATGTACATAGGCACTAACATGAGTTTTACTCTTATATGGGTGTTGGCATACGGTGGTACAGCCAGCATGGAAGTGTATGGACACAGCCAGTGTGAAAATGTTTATTTTTTAAATACTGGCATATATTGTGGGGAAAGAAGTCATCAAAATGCCTTGGAAATTGATCCTGTGCACTGTTGGCGACTTGCATCTATTGGATTTTTTCCTGTGTTACCCTACAAAACCAATTGTAAAATGGTTTTTTAATGCAATTTTTCACAGAACGTGTGGTGTCTAGTGCACCATTTTAACTCATTATTGCAAACATTTCCTTGGACAGAGAACACTCCTGACACCCCTTTGGTTGGGGGGATCCATATTTGTGGCAAATGTTAACACCGCTCCAATAAAAAAAAAAATCGCCAGTCACTGGTTCATGGAAAGCAGAGCCTGCACTACAGTTTAAAGCAGCCCACACTGACAACAGTGTAGAGGAGCAATTACATGCTTCTGCGGGAAATCCTGTCCTCTACCTCCTATATGTTGGAATCCCGAGATTGTGCCATGCTTGACACCAGGTGTTGTGAGCATACCACGACGAGTATTCGAAAAAAGGTACCCACTGAAAAAACCCTATCAAATGTATCCCCGAAGAGATGACAATCTGTGGGAGGAACTCCCTGAAGGAATATGAAAAAGAGTGAAAAGAGGAGCTGATGATGTCACAAGAGACGAGCGTGACGCCCTGACAATACTGGCTGAAGAGAATGTATGGATTGTACAGAAACTGATGACGAAGTTAAGAATCGAGTAAACTTTCATATGCGAAAAGAAGGTTGCCCGTGTGCAAAGCACTGAAGGAAATGCAAGCCGCTCAATAACTGTACCAATGCTGTAACACAAGTAGACTAAGTAATCATAGAAGCTGGCTATACATAGTGAATAGACTGCAGGCGAAGCCACCATTGTATAGAAACTGGACAACAGTGTTATGAATTTAGTAAGCCGGGACCTATGCAGAGGAAAGGCTGAGAGTTGTGTCACAGCAAGAATAAGCTGAGATCGTAGATGAGAATGGCAAGGCTGTCTGGCCTGATGTCAAAGCTGAAGTAGCCAAGGGACACTATTGAGCCAAATGTCTGTTAATCACATAAATGAGCCAGCAATATCAATGTTTAACCCATGCACTGCTAACAATACAGTGTGTATACTTGCTGGGTGAGAGATCAATTCATGGTATACATGGCATATGACTCTTCTCTACAAATATCTCCCTGAATCATATTTACAATTCTTGCCCTTGCTGTGACAGTGCTCACCAGAGTCATGCCTTCTCTTTATGTACACTATGCATGCTATTGTAGGATGTTTTTAGGGCTTTAAGTGGGTGCGGTCCCTCAGGGTCAGCAAAGCTTCAAAATGAGTCCCGATCATGCCCAGTATTCTAACCTGGATCACCTCGATATCTGTCTATAATTTCTTGGTTGGTGTAGCTCGCTTGGAGATTAGAGCTGTGCCTTTCACACACTTTGGCTCATCCTCAGAGGGAGTATTAAACCAGACACCTCGATGCTCCTGAGCCACGGCCACCCCCTGGGAAGCTGCCATTGACCAAAGGTGAGAGTCAAGACTTCCCCTATGGTATCCCCATCTACCCGGATCATCTTAATTTACGAAAGACTGGTTGACATATCATCCCAGAAGTGGACTTTAGATGTTGTGATATACGAGCAAGTCAGAATTTGGACCAACAAACAAATCAGTGGGTGGAGCTCCTACTGTAGAGATGCATATGCCATTTGAACGCCACAGCCGTGAGACATGGTAAGAAAGGTTAGTGGATTACTGTTCCTACAGCAGAATAATGAACATAATGTGCTGGCCATTCGTTCTAAATCCTGCAAGCCAGGCTCCTCTATTTGCACAGTGTGCATTGTATAAGATATGATTGTTACTCTTCCCCAACGCTGTGTGCACTTCCCTGTTGGCCCCCAACCCTTGCCAGGGTATTGTCAGTTATTACCCACCAGCGACCAGCTAGAAGTCACCTTCTAGGGCCTGTGCCAAAAACTGGCTGTGATAAATGTATCTCATGAATATTAATCAGGGGTATCCTGAAAATCTGGCATGGATCTGGCCTGGGAGGCCTGGAGTCGGGCAACCCTTCTAGTCTCTGACTCCTGCCACGGTCTGAACTTTTCCGCTGGTTGGCTCCTCCTTCAGTGGGTGTTGATGCTCTCTAACGTCCAAGTGTAAACCCTCTGCAGGCTCTGCTTTCTCCTCTTCTTTGGTTCTTCGTGTGAACAGACCTCTCTGTGGAATGCCATCCAGACCGTGTCAAATCGTACTCTTGCCAGCTCTTTTTTTGTAAATAGGGATGTGCGCTACTTTGATTACCTGAAAACCCTGTTCCTATCATCCCCTACCTGGGATGCTTCTAGCCTCAGAGAGCCTGGTTAGCTTGAAAACAGTTGCCAGGAGCTACTTCCGGTTCCCCAGGCCAATTGATGCCTTACAGAAGTGCATATGTGACATTAACTTTGAGGATTTGAAAATGCTAATAAAGAAAAATGAGGTCACGTCTAGTACATATTCAAACATAATGAATCCTACATAAGGGACAACAAGGTACAGGGTGCATCTCTTGTGGAAGTTACATTTGTGGTGCGCTGGGTACTCGCTTTGGTTCCCCAGCGGTAGCTCCTGCCAACTGGGTGATGCGTGACAACCAGGAGCTGGATTTAGAGGAGGTTGGGCTGGTGGGAGGGACTGAAGGAGATCCTCTGTGGTAGGTGATTGTTGACATCCCCATCCCCCATATTCCAGTTTTCCCCCAGATGGCTCCTCAAATGTTACTTTGTTACAGCAGCTTGAGCTCCTGTTGCTCTGATTGGATCTCCAGCTGGCTGCATGTGGATTGTCATATGCCTCATGAGTTGCTGCTCCCTTTCCCAACATCACCTGTGAGGTGCATCCATCATTTAATTTAATTTCTTGAATTTAATTTCTGGGTCCTTGTGTGGTGCAGTTATCCTTTGCCACAATAGTCAGTTGGATATTTTCTTTGTTGTGATTCCTATTGTGAGATTTGTCACGCCAACCGTTACCTATGTTTCCACGTGGAATACTCCATTCTTTGTGAATTTTGTGTCCGTTTACCGCCACTGCAACTACATTTTTTCTGATTCAAAACCCGTCATCACGGAACGGCGGCTTGATTTATGACTCATTTGAAGCGACTGCTATTTGAGCATAAATGTTCGCGAGATAGTTGTTAGCCGTTAACTGCCTTTTATTGCGAAGTGCACGTTACACTAATTGGGGATTATTTACACTTTCGCATTGAAGTCCATATTCACTTGTCAGAGTTTGAGTTTCGAGGCTTCTCACGAGCTTCCAATTTTATAGAACGTTAACTGAGATGGCCGCCAATAAAGCAGCAGAGAAGCCTGGACCGCCGTGTGAGGAGCGGCGCACGGTGTGTACTACAGCATGTAATGTTGTGCTACAAGGCGTTTCTACTGCCCCAAATCACCACCTAGTGCAGTGGTCTTCAAACTGAGCCCCCTAGTGAAGCCTAGGGGATGTCGGGGAGGCGGGCAGAGTGGTGACGCTCTTTGAAAAGGGAGCATGGTCGGTGCTTTTAATAGAAAGCATAAAAAGTTCTAGTACTGTGGAGGGGGCAGCAACAATACATCATCTCAGCGGGGTGCTCGGCATAAACAAAGTTAAGATACCACTTACCTCGTGTGTCCACTAAAGAATACCACCCTAATTCCATTGAATCTGACTAGCACTATTGGCCAGCATGGGAATTATTTTCCTTGTTGACGGGAGTGGGGGAGGGGGCTAGACTTATGTCTGGTCCAATTCGAGTGACAATGACAGGGCTTTAAGGCCTACCTTGGTTGCTTCCTTGTGCTCTTTTTTTATTCTCACTGCCAGATCCAACACCTAACTTTTCCCCTCCAGCCGTGCTCTACTATGCAGTTGTTTCAAGGAGCATTTGACTTAACTTAGTGACGACTGCACGTACAATGTAATTCATTCTCTCACAAACGGATTTATTGGAATTGTTGTTGTTAACCCTTCCTAACAGTCATTTACATTCTAAATATTGTTTGCATTCGGTCTAAGGCTCTTTTGTTTTCATGTTTGTTTAGACTACAGTCTGCCAGAGGGCAATGTAATCCTCAGTGCTTCGAGGCCATAGAAAGGATAGCAGACACCAAACGCATATCGAGCAGCATACATGGGCTTATCAGTGTCAAGCCCCTTGCAATGTGACAACCATTTTAGTTCTTTTTTTTCCCTCCAGATTGTGGGCCAGGGTTACTGCTTGGAAGCTTTGTCTTCAGGCCCTTACCCACGTGCATTTTAATCAGGACCTGCCAGCTTCGCGGCGGGGGGGGGGGGGGTTTAGGGGCAGTGTAGTTCTGCAGTGAGGTTTTTACTTGATAGACTTTTCCCCAAAACACGTGCAGGAGGTCCGTATCCGTTCCTGGAGGATCTAAGAACAGAGTATGATGACATTAGCCACTGGGCAGTGATATGGTAACCGATGGGAATATTGGCACCTGATAATTCTGTATATTTCTCTTGACTCTAGGATACTGGGTGATACAGTACGGCCATGTTTGTATTGCAAAGCCTCCTGACTTCTTGGTGTGCGTCCTTGATGAGCAACTCAAAAAACCTCTGCCTTTCTCTCAGTGTCAAACACTGGGTTACTTCATAGAACCTGTCATCATGTCCAGGTCCTTAAATTATATGTTTTGTCGAAGGGTGGAGATTTAAATAGTTAATAATGCATGTTAACACGCTTTCTTTTTAGTGAAAAGTATGAATTGTTAGAGTGGAATAAAATGGCAGCAACAGTCGGTTGTGAACTACAAGTATAAAAGTTGCACTGCAATGTGCTAGGCAAACGTTCTGATGCTTCCCCTCCTCTTTGCAGGGTCACACACTGCAGCACTTGCATTCTGACACCTTGGCGCGCACACCTTTACGCGCATGCACATACGCACGTGTAGACAAACCATTCTGTCACATACACCTTCAGAAGTAGACTCACAATTCATTTTCAGTAATCATTTCAGGTGTGTTGAATAGTGATGCTCTGTGGCCAATTGGGGGTTCGGGGGGGGGGTTACTTTCGGACAGGACGTAGTCCCAGGTGCAATATATATCTGTTACTTTGCAACATTTGCTGCCGAGTGGCAGATATACAATCTAAAATGGCTCCACACTGGCGTCCAATTGAGTGTGCAATTTGGGGGATAATTTCCATATAAAGTCTACTTGTATTCTCCATCGTGTCATTGGTGATTGCTTCAATGTTTTAAATAAAAGATGCATCATTACACTCCTAGTAAATGTTTATGACACACGTAATGCAACAATGAATTGGTTGCGTTTATATGAACATATTGCATTCTTCATCACAAAATCATATTTAACGTGAAGGTTTAGAAAAGTCCTGCTAAGTAATATGCATCCATGTACATGTCGAAGTTGCAAAGGGCAATTTTGCATACGTGTTTGTTAGGCAGATGTAACAATCCAACCATTCCCCTAAATTGAATGTGGCCTTGCACCTAGCCCCATCACATGAATTAAGTGATATCCAGCCTCACATGTTTCTGCACCCAAACAAGACCAAAGCAACAAGTCAAGTAACTTATTCCCTGATGTGCCTAAACCGCTCCTCACCAAAGAAACATTCAGACATTTGCTTTCCTGTGGGGGCCTGGTCCAATACCTCCACAGCCCCAATCACCCATTGCATCATAGCCTAGTTCCAGATGGCAGGAGCATGATAAACAATACAGAAACGGCCCCCGCACACATTTCCATTAGTCGTTGGTCTGGAAGGACGGTCACATATTCTTCACACTGCCCCCACCTTCATCACTACTTTTGTAAAGCACTCGCCTGCTCATGTACCACCCTCCAGATGGATAGACCGGCGCTGTGTATGCTCTCCCAGCTGACCCTCATGGAGAGTGGACCAAGAGCTCATCACAGAGCTTGGACATGGACGTGTCCATTTCTTGCCTATGTCACATGCTGTTGCCATCCTGGAGTATATCTGCAGTATATCTATAGCCTGAAGGGTAGCTTGGGCGCAACACGCTCACCTTGGAAACACAGTGACACTGTACATCCTGGTTCTGATACCTCACTTGGACCGACTCAGGCCTTCACTGCACCAAACTTCCCAGGCAATGCACTTTTGAGTACCATAATAAGGATAGTAATAAGTAACATTCTTCACCAACCGCTCTTAAACTGGATCCCTTTGATGGCGGTGCTTTATAAAACACCCTAATTATCAATATTATTATGATGATGATTATTATTATTATTAGTTATATCTCACTTGCCCCACTATCTGTATGCCTGTTGTATGTGATGCTAGCTACCCAAAAAATAATTAGTCTTCAGATAAGGCCCACAGGGACATCCTCATAGATATTGTGGAGCAACCAATCCCTAGGTCATTTGTTGACCACCAACTAATCTCAAGATTTGAAGACTCAATAGTGTTCTCTAAACCCCTGGAGGAAGCCTCTCTTGAGAGTATGTCAGAGATTCCAACAAGGCTGCTGGTTTCCCGATCCTTAGGATTGAGCTTACTTAAACAGAAAAAAGAAGACCGTTATGCACAGTTACATTGAGCAGAGAGTATCTGCAGCTTGACCAGGGCAGGGATGCCAATGTTAAATTCAGTTTTGGCGTCAGCTACCAGCCAAGCAGAGACCTTGAATTGTTCCCAATGAATGAGCATTTAAATAGATTCCTTTTATTAAAATGTTCTACTCATTGGGACAACCAAGCCTTTCATAGGAAATGTGGAACTCTGCACTGTTCTTCAGCAATACTCCAGAGAGTAAACGGGGCAGACCTCTGTATTAGTAAAAGGGTCTGTTAAGTCTGGAAGCAAACCTACCACTCATTTTTTTATGAAGCTACTTTTGAGACGTACCTTACCAAAGAACAATATGTGTACTAGAGGAGTGGTCTGCAACCTTTGGCTCTCCATATATTTAAGACTACATCTCCCATGAACCCTAACCAGGACAGTCAATAGGAAGGGATCATGGGAATTGTAACCTAAAACATCTAGACAGGCACAGTTTGCAGACGCTGCACTAGCGCATGCCTTTACCCGAGGTGTACAAATGGCTTGTCTCTAAGACTGTAAAAAAAACTATGGATTTTTTTTATCATAAGAGGGCTCAATGTTTTCTATATATATTGCCCCGTGCCGTTGCCAATACACAGACACCATATCTGCCAATTCTGCATTTTAATTTGCAGTCTATGACACGTGGACAGTGCAAGCAAAGGACGACCATCTGTTGTGTGAACAAAGGATACTTCTCTCATCATATTCCCAGTTCTCAAATATCTACGTCTCGTCAATGTCCACAATTTTCATACAAGTCTAAGATGAGAATTTGTAACCGGTTGCTGTTTCTTCTTGACCATTTCGCAATTTGCCAAACCCTTGATACAAATCGACACAAAAAGGCCTAATGATCCAGGAGAAGACTGAATTATTTTGCTACGTTGATGAACCCTGTGTTCCAATTATCACCGTGTAAGAGGATACAGAGACCACCCTGTATAACACAACTAGGAAACTCACTGGGTAATCAATACAGTAACATTGATTGTGCATGACCTATTACCGGAAAGATGAGGCATAGATGACTTACTCCATAGGATTTTGGTAACTAAAGAGGGACTTGCAGAAATGCTGCACACCCATCTCTACAGATAAACAGAGCTGCACTCAGGCCTAGAACAAAAAGTACTCATGACTGGCAAATAGAGTGCCTCAGGTCTAGATTCTCAACCAAATTAAACTTCCCATCTCAACTCTTGCAAGTGGTTAAAGAGGGTTATAGGTCAAAGGTTCGAATGAAAAGGATCGAATGACCAAAGGGTCGAATCAAAAGGACCGAAAACCAAAGGGTCACATTTTTTTTTTTTTTTCGGGGGGGGGGGGGGGGGGGGGTCCACCCCCAAATCCCCGTTTTTGGTGCAAAAACCACTTTTTTTTTTTTACTATACGAAAGGCAAACAAATATATATTTTTTTGTAAAAAAATTCGACCCTTTGGATTTCGGTCCTATTGCCTCGAACCTATTGCATTCAATCCTTTTGGTGTCGAACCTTTGACCGGACACCGTTAAAGAGCTTTACAACCTAAAGCTGCATATCAAAATCCGAAAAGATCTGCTGAGCTTTACAGATCCAAACACTTCCTAACCGCCAAATCCACCATAACTCGAACCCCCTTTACGTGCATCCTTTTCCCAACTCTAAAGAAGAGACATTTGCAGAAGGCCACCAGTTAATTTACCCCAACCTAGTCTACTATTTCTACTAACTTTCCCTTCTTCAACAGTCACATTGGAAAATATGGAAAACTATCCTTTTACGGGTGCTGCTTCTGAAGTTAGTGCTCCATCATTTTAGCACCCTCACACTTTTCTAAACAATGGATTCATTATGGCTTATACATGCGAGACCCCTAATGTCATTCCCTAACAAAGGCAACCAGCCATCACACACTTCAGGCACATGCTATACTACTGCTCCACCTTCAGCATCATTACACATCCTATTGCTTGCTACAGGCCTTTGCTGCATAGTGCACAAATAGTTTACCACCCATGGTTTGACAGAACGTCCACCTAATAGCAGTGCAAATGGCAACACTGGGTTTTCCAAGGCCTTATTGATCTCTTTGAACTGAGATGTTTTTCAGATTTTGCCTTTGAAACCAAATTTTCAAACCTATACTAGACAGAATATTCAATTCTATGGGTTGTGTTTTTGTGCAATATGCGCTGGACACATATATCTGATGCAGAGACTCCATCGAGCATCCATTCCAAGCTTAAACTCTGACCTCGTACATCTCCATTTAAAAGTTAATTGCTTTGTTTAGGATAAAGAAAATAATTCCTTCTTCGTATGGTCATGTGACCACAGTTATAAGCCGGGGCTACGGGGAAGTGGAATCGTCTATGATCTATGTTATAAATATCTACTGGCAACATAAAGCTACAGGAGGAATGATATTCTTTGGTCAGCTATGCAATATCATCGATAGCATAACAGACAAAGAAGGGAATGCAGTCATCATAGTATGTGGAGATTTCAATCTGGACCTCTTAACGACAGGCAAGTGTTTAAGGAATGGAAAAGGAAACAATATTCTAATAAAGACCATCTTGGAGGAATTTGATATTAGAAGTATGGACATCCTCAACGGAAAGGTTCCAGGCGATATTCCACCCAAAGTGACATGGCAAAGAGACAATCAGAAATCCATGTTGGACTATTTTGTAATCTCCAAAAGTTTGATAACCAATCTCTGTGAGATGAATGTTATTAAAACAGATGCAAGTGACCACAATTTAGTAACCATCCTGTTTAATGTGGAGCCAATAAAAAAGAATGAAGTAGAACATGGAGGAAATCTCCTAAGAATGAATAGTGAAAAAATAAAGAAACTAACACACTCTTTGGTTTTAGAAGCTGCGTTGAGTGACGACACAATGATTGAGTATGATACCTTATTGCAGATTTATAAAACCCAGACTAAGCCTAACATGAACACTGTGATGAAGAAACATGTGTACAAGCATGAAGTTGTGAAGAAAAAAAAGGATTTCAGAAAACAAATCTGAATCCTAGAAGCTTCATCGAGAATAAGAGCTGGGAAAGATAAAGAAAAAAGGAGAATGAAAATGCAATATAAAAACTGGCTGAAGTGGTATAGATCGGTTTTTGAACAACATGCCAAAGCAATGATGATGTGGTTAGCACAGAGAAACCCAAGAGACTTTTGGGCTGCAATTAACGGTCTAGAAAAACCACAGGAGGCGAGTTTATGCAATATGTTTATAGAAGAACAATGGATAGCCCATTTTACTAGATTATTCAACAAAACAGGATATGATACGTCCAATGACCTATCCTGTCAATCGCCCTGGAATTTGATTATGGAGAAAGAAGATATTCTCGCTAGTATAAAGAAATTAAGCACCTCACGTGCACCTGGGCTGGATGGCTTGACTAATTACACCCTAAAACAAAACCGAGAAGAATGGGCTGACTTCTGCTATATACTTTTTAATATGGTATTAAGTGAGGGAAGAATTCCAAAAACATGGAAAAGAGCTATAATTGTGCCCATTTTCAAGAAGGGGTCTAGATTAGAACCAAACAACTATAGACCCATCACACTCCTAGACGTAGTGGGGAAGCTGTTTGCCACTCTTTTGCTGAACCAATTAACATCTTGGATAAAAACGGTGGCGGACGCAAGGCAAACTGGCTTCTGAATGGGAGTAGGCTGTAGCCTCAATTTGTTTATCTTGAATACCTTGAAAATGGAAGCCATTAGGAAAATGTTTTCGATCTACATCGCATTCATCGATTTAGCTCATGCCTTTGATGGAGTTGACAGAGATGCTGTGGAGTAAAATGGCAGCCAAAGTATGTCAATCTAGCATAAATCTAGCAATTAAGGCCCTTTACATGGAGACTTCTGTACAGGTCCGTCTAGATCAAAAAGTGCACTTAAGAGCTCCTAAATATACTACGCGTGGGGTCAAGCAGGGCTGCCCCCTGAGAGCTACTCTCTTCAACTTTATCTCCGATGTTGGAGAAGCTATGGATAACACTAGTTAATTCCCTCATAAGATCGATGGAGAACATATCAACATAATTCTCTACGCAGATGACATTGTGATCTTAGACTTGACACTAGTTGGTCTTCAAAGGAAGCCGACTGCCCTGAAGACCTATATTGGTGATAACAGACTTGAGATCAACATCCAGAAAACTGAGATTCTCATATTAAAAACCTGCAAGGCTCTCGTAAGCAAACAAGATGCCAAAAATTCAACTGGAAGTTGGGAAATGAAATTCTCAAAGTAGTTCCAGAAGATAAATATTTGGTTATCACAATAAGTGCAAGCATTTGCAATGAACCAATGGTGAAAGGGCTGATCTCAAAATGTAATCGACTTGCTGCACAAGCTTTTAAACTACAAACAAAGTACGGCAAATGTTCTATGCTTCCAGCCGTACATTTTTATAGGCAGAAAATCATTCCTGCTCTCACATATGGCGCAGAGACTCTGTTTGGAATCAAACATGAATTCTGGACTAGATGTGAAAATGTAATATTGAGAAGGCTGTTCCAACTACCAAAGGGTGTTCCAACTGCCTGTAGGAGGTACGAGCTTAGCCTATCATCGCTGAATGCAATTGTTCTATAGAACTCGTTAACCTTATACAGGAAAATCGATGGAGTGGATGATATTGAACAATTTCCCATTCTAACAAAAAACAAAGAATGCTCGAGCGAACATCTCCTGAACCATTGGAGAGCATCTTGTGAAATTTTTCTAGCTCAGCAAAGTACCGATAAGAATACTCTCCTGCAGAATCCAAATGCAGTGAAAAAAAGCTACTCTAACAGAATTGGATCGATACAAACGATTAAAAGAATGACACATACACGCATGAAAAACGCCCCTATGGAAGCAAAGAAATTGAATGAGCTGCCCAAGTATCTGACTAGATTCCCGTGCAAGAGGAGGAGATTACTCTTTCTTTACTTTAGATTAAATGCTTGGGAAACCAAAGAGAATTTGTATCAAGTCGATGGGAGCTGTGGGAAAGATTATTCTTGTCGCTTCTGCAATAGCGTTGACGAATCACTGAAATATTTACTCCTATTCTGCCCAACGATGAACAGTTCAAGAATTCGATGTTTGAGTGAGGAGATGGCTAAATACACCACACAGACGGCTGAAGAGTGGTGGACCTTGATGCACAATGGTGCAAATAATAAAATAATATTTGCACTGACTGCGTTTCTAGACATTATAGCCAAAAGCCTGAAAGCTGAGAACAATGTTCTGGAAAAGGAATGCGAATACCCAATCTGAACAATCCTGCAGTGGCAAAGGAGTGATCAGATGCAATTCGCTCTACCCAAGCAGCCTGTAGGATTGAATCTGATGACCTCCTCGTTTATAACTCTAAATATGCGATATCTTTTTTATGATGTGAAGGATGATGTTCACGTTTGTTTTCTCTTTTTTTAAAGTTTGTAATAAACTAAAAAAAAATGTTTTTTAAAAGAAAAGGTGCCCCAAACGTGAAATAATAATTGTACATCTGGTCAGATATTTATTGAAAGGTATTAGCCATCATTTACTACATTGGAGGCAGAGAGGTGCCATTTACCCAGCAAAATTCTGGGTGTGGCGCTAGGAATCCACCTGGACTCTCTCACACCCTTAACTCGTGGGTAGAGCTTAGTCATTAGTGTCTGCTGTATCGGCGAGCTCTCTAATTGTTCTTTCCCGTTCTATGTTTGACTTCCAAACATTAGCCCTGCCTTGCGTCCATGGATGGATAGCCACTGGATGTTTTGTCTGGACTTCCAGATAGCATATATGGAATGGTAACACATTCTCCTGTCATTGATGATGGTGGCCAAGAAGTAACCAATACACCAATCAAAATCCATGATGTTGGCAGCTAGTGTTCTTCCTGCATTCAGAGCCGCAAGAATGGTACTTTGTCCTTTAGAGTCACCATAGAGAGGCTTCATGGTGTAGTCCATGGGTGCACAACATACGGCCCGCGGGCCAGTTGCGGCCCGCCATGCCATTTTGTCCGGCCCGCCAGGCACAAAGACTCTCCTAATGGAGGGCAGCCCGCAAGCAGCATCGGCCGCCCTCCATTAGGAAAGTCTTTGTTGTGTTCTGGGCCGGACAAAACACTGGCCCTCATTGGCTCAGCACACATGCACCACGTCGCTCCTACGAGCCAAGTAGTGCGTGTGTGCTGCACCAATGGAGGGCCAGCACTACGGCTGGCGTGGTCCATAAGGCTTGATGCCGGAAGACATTTCAGCCTTGCCACGCCAGCTGTAGTACGACTCCAGTTACCTCACCAGCGTTCCAGTTTACCTGCCTTCCAGCACGTCTCCGGTACGTGGTCTGTTTGTTTGTTTGTGTGTCAGGTCTGTTCTGCTGTATGTTTGTGTTGTGTATGTTGAGATGGTGGGGGTGGGGGGTGTCGGGTGTGCATGAATGTTTGTTTTTGAATGTTTGTTTTGTGTATGTTGAGATGCAGGGGTGGGGGGGTGTCGGGTGTGCATGAATGTTTGTTTTTGAATGTTTGTGTTGTGTATGTTGAGATGCGGGGGTGGGAGGTGTGTCGGGTGTGCATGAATGTTTGTTTTTGGATGTTTGTGATGTGTATGTTTAGATGCGGGGGTGGGGGGGGAGTCGGGTGTGCATGAATGTTTGTTTTTGAATGTTTGTGTTGTGTATGTTGAGATGTGGGGGTGGGGGGGTGTCTGATGTGCATGAATGTTTGTTTTTGTATGTTTGTGCAGTGTTTGTTGAGATGCGGGGTGGGGGGGTCGGGTGTGCATGAATGTTTGTTTTTGAATGTTTGTTTTGTGTATGTTGAGATGCAGGGGTGGGGGGTGTCGGATGTGCATGAATGTTTGTTTTTGAATGTTTGTGTTCTGTATGTTGAGATGCGGGGGTGGGAGGGGTGTCGGGTGTGCATGAATGTTTGTTTTTGAATGTTTGTGCAGTGTTTGTTGAGATGCGGGGTGGGGGGTTGTCGGGTGTGCATGAATGTTTGTTTTGGAGTGTAAGTGCAGTGTATGTTGAGATGCAGGGTCTGTATGTGTGCATACTTGCTAGTTTGTATGCTGATTTGGGGGTGGGGGGTTCTGGTCTGTATGCGTGCATGCTTGAGAATGTGTGTGCTGAGTTGGGGGGGTTTGGGTCTGTATGGGTGAATGCCTGAGAGTGTGTGTGCTGAGTTGGGGGTGGGGGGTTTGGGTCTGTATGGGTGCATGCTTGAGAGTTTGTGTGCTGAGTTGGGGGGTGGGGCGGTTCGTGTCTGTATGGGTGCATGTTTGAGTGTGTGTGCTGAGTTGGGGGGTGGGGGGTTTGGGTCTGTATGGGTGCATGTGGCATAGTGTTTGTTTGGGGGTGAGGGGGCCATGGGTCATAATATTTGGTTGGGGGTGAGGGGGACATGGGTCATAGTGTTTGGTTGGGGGTTGGAGCCATGGGGCATAGCGTTTGGTTGGGGGTGAGGGGGCCACGGAGCATAGTGTTTGGTTGGGGGTGAGGGAGCCATGGGGTTTGGTTGGGGGTGAGGGTGCCATGGGGCATAGTGTTTGGTTGGGGGTTGAGGGAGCCATGGGGCATAGTGTTTGGTTGGGGGTGAGGGGGCCATGGGGCATAGTGTTTGGTTGGGGGTGGGAGCCATGGGGCATAGTGTTGCACTCCAAGAGTGAACCCAATAATAAAGCTAAAACACAGTTAGGAGATGTACATCCTTTGCTTTTTGAGGAAACCTGACTCAACGAAGGCCATACTCCTCTTGTGCAACCCAAACAGCAAACTATAGCAGTCCAAAATAACAGAATGTCCAATCAAGGGTCAATAAAATATATATAATTTAATCAAACAGATGATATACAATAACTAAATAGAAATAAATTATAACAATGGAAAATGTGTAGTACAAAATGTAAGTTTGAAATGCAAATAAAAATCGTTACCCCTCAAAAACATATTCTTTTTCCATTTGTTTAATACAAATTGGGGGTTGAAAAAGCCTCCTGCCACGCCCCGCCTACCGCCCCGCCCACATTTACTTTTCAGCCCACTATAGCCCTCATGTAAGGTACTTTCGGCCCTCTGTCAAAATCAGTTGTGCACCCCTGGTGTAGTCATTGGAGGTCTCCTGCTTGAGTCTAGATTCAGTGCTAAATCTTCTCCAGCATGGGGTCTGGCATGGATTCACATGCTCATGAATATTCCCCGTCGTCAGGCTGGGAATCCTCGGTAAAGAAAAAACCAGTATCAGTTTCGTTTCTGATCTGTCTTTCGTAGTAATAACCAATCACTGGTCTCTGCGTCATACTGACCACAGCCAATGACGGCCCTCTACCGAAGCACCGCCTCTGGCAGCCATCTTCAGATTTTTACCGCACGTTCATGTGTTGGGATCCTCGTGCTATTGCTCTCGAGCGTTAGTGCTATTTTTTTCACGTTTTTTCTCAAAAACTTCGTTTTTTCGGTCAAAAGAGCCTCAAGCTCCACCGACTCTCCATCCGATCAACGGGGACCCGTTTCGGATTCGTCTGCGCCCCTCAAGGGTGAAGATTGCTTCGAGCTACGCTTTTGGAGGACTCCAGAAGTTTCTCAGGCCCGGTCATGGCCCAGGAGAAGGGAAGCTCGACGCCCGGAAAGCTGTTCAGGGTCTGCCCTGGATGCCAGCTGCAGAACGTCTTCAAGGAGGACGAACACTTTTTTTGTCTTTACTGCCTACATGAGGACAAGACGCACGTGGAGAAGAACTGTGCGTTTTGCGGCAACATGTCGGAGCGGACCATGAAGGACCGCCATCAACGTCTCGCCAACTGGCTAGAAGGGAAGAGCCCGTCCGGCGAGAAGAAGAGGAAGAAATCCGAGCGGTCTTCTAAGACCTTTGAGGACGCCCTGGCGACGGGGGTCCAACATAAGGCCAAGCACCGCGAGTCCGCTGGCACCGGGAGCGCCGAACGGTCGGGCTCTATGGGCGTCAGGCAGGGCGCACCCTCCCCGGCACCATCAACCACGAGCCAACGCTCTGGGTCGGGTAAGAGGAAGGCCGAGCACCCGGCGAAGCTCCTGGAGAGGCCCCAGTCGAGCTCGAAGGCGGAGGGGGAGCGAGGCAGTGTCCCCCCCCCTCAAGGATAAGGCGGTGAGCGCACCTAAGGTGGTGAAGGCCTTAATCCATCCGGCCAAGCCCTCTATCGAAACTGTCGTGGCGGCCCCGGCTCAGCCTATGGAGGCTACACCAGTGGTGGCGACCTCGGGGCTCAGAGTCTCCCTGCCACCTCGGAGGGAGTCCTCTTTTGTGCCCATCGATAGGACCCCCGTGAAATCCCCCGTGGGGAAGAAAAAGGGGGGGCAGGGCGTCGTCGTAGATTCGGCCTCAACCTCGGAGGAGGAGCTGGTCGAGGACTTAAGCCACGGCCTCGGCGTGGAAGAAGACCGGCCCGTCGGGATGGATCCCGACGCAGGGGACGACGACATCGTCGAGGGTACCGACGGGGCCCCTGATCGCCCGTCGGATTCCCCTCTGCCAGCGCCGCGAGACAACTCGGCGGCCATTTTGTTGGCTATACAGTCCTTATGCTCAGAGATAAGGACGAGACTATCGTTGCCGACGGAACCTCTCCCGTCGGGGGACCCAGAACCGGGACCTTCTGGTGTTCCCCCTACCAAGAAAAGAAGGATCCACCCTCCACCTCCTTTTCAGCCGTCGCGCCCCTTCCAGCCCTCCTCCCCGTCCACCCGAGGGGATGATACGGTGACTGACACGGCAGCGACGGGTACGGACGACGAGGTATACGACGAGGATGTACCGTCGTCGCCTCCCACCAGGGCTTCTCCGCCCGACGAGATTGGATCGTTCCACTCAATGATCGCCAGGGCATCCGAGCTTTTCCAACTCTGCCCTGAGGAGAAGAAGAAGGAAGGTTTCCTTTATCAGCGGCGCGAGGCCAAGAGGAAGACGGTCCTCGCGGTGCCTCTATTGGACGACATTTGGGATGAGGGCCTCACCCTCCTCAAGAACCCGTCTACGACGCCAGCTAGAAGAGACCGGTACGAGAAAAAGTACCGGGTCCCGGACACGGCCCCCCTGTGCCTCCGGGCGCAGCCTACTCCGGACTCCGTCGTCTCCGCGGCGGCCAGGAAAAAAGCGGGGGGGGGTGCGGCCTCCACATCGACTTCCCCACCGGACGGCGAGGGAAAGAAATTGGACGCTATGGGACGCAGAGTTATCTCGTCTGCAGCGACGACGATTAAAGCTGCCAACGCCTTGGCTATCGTGGCCCGATACGACAGGGAGCTCTGGTACAAATTGGCTCCCCTGCTGGACTTCTTGCCGGACGACAAGAGGGCAGAGGCCCTGGAGATCCTGCAGGAAGGTGAGGTGGCTTCGGACCACGCCATTACCGTTGCGACGGACATCGCCGACACTGGGTTCCGCCAGTTGGGCAACGGCGTTTGCCTTAGGCGGCGTGGATGGCTCAAGGCTACGGACTTCCGTCAAGACGTTCAGACCAGAGTCCTGGACATGTCCTTCGATGGGAACAACCTGTTTGGGAAAACAGTGGACGATTCCCTTCAGGCCATTAAAGCGGACACCGAGACGGCCCGGGCCCTTGGAGTTCTGCAACAACGACGGACGCCCTTTCGGAGCAGCGGAGGCAAGGGCGCCTCCAAAGGTTCCGGCGGCGGTTTCTCCTCCTACCGTCAAGCGGCCCGCTCGTCATCTCAGGAGGCCTACAGAGGACGAGGCAAGCCTGGCGGACCCCGCCGTCGTCGCCAAGGACAAGGCGCTAAAGCCTCGTCGAAGCAGGATTGAACCGGCCGGGGGGTCGGGCCCCCACCGAAGCACCCCGGTGGGAGGCCGGCTGGCGAGCTTCGTCAGCGTATGGGAGTCCATCTCCACCGACCGTTGGGTGCTGGACGCCTTGGCCCGGGGCCACGCGCTCGAGTTTCAAAGAAAGTGTCCGCGCGTCCCCCCCGTGGCCAGGAAAGAACTTCACGTCCCTCAACTTCTCCTGGAGGTGAAGGCGATGCTCAAGAAGGGTGCCATCGAACTCGTCCCAAAGAGGCTTCGGGGCTCCGGAGTCTACTCGAGATACTTCCTCGTGAAGAAGAAGACGGGGGGATGGCGCCCCATCCTGGACCTGCAACGTCTGAACAAGTTCATGAAGGCGCAAAAGTTCCCGATGGTCACCCTCCAGCACGTCCTGGGTCAGCTGGAGGAAGGAGACTTCCTGTCGTCGTTGGATTTGGAGGATGCCTACTTCCATATTCCCATCTTGAAGGGGCACCGAAAATTCCTCAGGTTTGTGGTCAAGGGCGGCATTACCAGTTCAAAGCCCTCCCCTTCGGTCTACGGTCGGCACCCAGGGTGTTCACCAAGTGCCTCGCACCGGTGGCGGCTCAGCTGCGCCGCGAAGGGATCCACGTCTACCCCTACCTGGACGACTGGCTCATCCGAGCCAAGACAAGGGAGCTCGCCGTGGTTCACACGGCAAGGACCGTCCAACTTCTCACGGACCTGGGATTCTCCGTGAACTACGCCAAATCCCACCTGGTACCCGCGCAAGACACTCTGTTTCTGGGAGCGAGGCTCAACACAGTGTCCCTTCTGGCCTCCCCGTCGGACGAGAGGACCAGGACCATCCTGGGCAAGGTGCAGCGGATGTTGGTGGCCGACGCGGCCAAGGTGAGGTCCATCAAGTCCCTCCTCGGAATGATGTCTTCCTGCATCTACCTCATTCCCATGTGCAGGCTCCGGATGCGCCCGTTGCAGGAGTTCCTGGACGCGCGCTGGATCCAAACGACGGGCAGCTTCGAGGAAAGGATCACACTCGACGAGAGTTTCCGACGAGCGATCCGGTGGTGGGGCACCCGCGCGCATCTGACGGCGGGCATGGACTTCCAGACCCCAGCCCACCAGGAGACAGTGACCACGGATGCCTCCCTGGAAGGGTGGGGAGCGCACACCGAAAATCTGCACGCAAGAGGCCTTTGGCTCCCGACGGAGAAAACCTTACATATCAACGTCCTGGAGCTCCGTGCAGTGTTTTGGGCCCTCAGGTCCTTCCTTCCGTCCCTCAAGGGCAAGGTGGTGAGGATCTTCACCGACAACACCACCACCATGTTTTACATCAGAAAACAGGGCGGAACCAGGTCCCCAGCACTGTCCAAGGAGGCGCAGGACCTGTGGCATTGGGCAGTCGCCCAAGGGATGTTTCTGGTGCCGTTTCATCTGGCAGGGATAAAAAACACCATCGCCGACTCACTCGGCAGGGAGCTACGCTCGTGCCACGAGTGGGAACTACGGCAGGATCTAGTGGATCGCCTCTTCCGACGGTGGGGCACACCCCAGATCGACCTGTTCGCGACAGCGACGAACTCCAAGTGCCGGAGGTTCGCCAGCAGGTTTCCCCAGGCGAGGAGCATGGGCGATGCTTTCTCGTTCCCCTGGGAGGGCCTGTTCCTCTACGCGTTCCCTCCTTTGCCACTGCTAATCCGGCTCGTCAACCAGCTCAAGAGGTCACGGTGCAGGATGATCCTCGTCGCACCTGCGTGGCCGAGGCAGATATGGTTCCCGGACCTTCTGGACTTGTCAGCGTCCCCGCCAATCAAGCTGCCGGTGGACGCGGATCTGCTCTCCAGGGAAGGAGGCGCCATCCTCCACCACGACCCGAAATCGCTGAACTTGCAGGCCTGGCTCCTGCAGCGCTAGAGTTTAGAGGATACGACATACCGGCCAACTGCAGAGAGATTCTTGCAAAGGCCAGGGCGTCCTCGACTCTTAAATGCTACGGACACAAATGGAAGAGGTTCTCTGTCTGGTGCCACGCACAGAAGATTAACCCTCTACGGATTACGGCTCCCCAAGTACTGCCGTACCTGCTGACGCTGGCCAAAGCTGGACTGGCACACGCGTCCATCAAGATTCATCTTGCTGCGATCTCCCGATACACCAGAACCACGGGGCGGACGTCCTTGTGGTCTCATCGTCTGGTGAAAGAGTTCATGAAGGGACTGTTCAGATCGTTCCCGCCGGTGAAGGCTCCGGCCCCGGCGTGGGAGCTCAACGTGGTGCTGACCAAGCTCATGGGACCTCCGTTCGAGCCTCTGCACTCGGCCCCGTTGAAGTTTCTGTCGTGGAAAACAGCGTTTCTTGTGGCCATCACCTCCGCACGACAGGTGGGAGAGATCCAGGCCCTTTCCTGCAAGGCCCCGTACTTGACTTTTCACGACACGAGGGTAGTGCTCAGGACGCACCCCTCCTTCATGCCCAAGGTACCGTCGGACTTCCACCTCAACGAACCCTTGGTGTTGCCTGTATTCTTCCCGTCGCCTTCGTCGCCGGCTGAGAGGACTTTGCACTCGCTGGATGTGGCTAGAGCGCTGAAGTTCTACGTGGACCGCACAAAGTGTTTTCGGAAGACGTCACAACTCTTTGTGAACTTTGGACCTGTCAATCAGGGGAAGGCTCTCTCGAAGCCTTCCATTTCCAGATGGCTCTCCGGCTGTATCATGTACTGTCATCGGTTGGCAAACCGACCGCTGCCTGGCCGTCCGAGAGCCCATTCCACCAGAGCGATCGCAGCTACCACGGCGTTCCTTTCTGGTGTGCCCCTGCTGGACATATGCAGGGCTGCTACGTGGAGGTCGACGCACACCTTCACGAAGTTCTACTGCGTCGATCGGGATTCCAGGGAGGAGTCCAGGGTCGGCCAAGCAGTGCTGCGCAACCTGTTCGCCTGAGGTGAGCCTGGTGAGGAGGTAAGATGCTTAATGTTGAGTTTGATGCAATGCTTAATGTTGAGCCTTTGCCACCTCCCGTGGTTGTGCATGTGTGTACTGCTATGTATTCTTTATTCATGAGCATGTGAATCCATGCCAGACCCCATGCTGGAGAAGGAACAAGTTACTTACCTGTAACTGTTGTTCTCCAGCATGGGTCTGGCATGGGTTCACATGCGAACCCTCCCGCCTACCCCTCTGCGGCTCTTCACTTGGTCATACTTCCACTTCACGTGCTTCCAAATCTGAAGATGGCTGCCAGAGGCGGTGCTTAGGTAGAGGGCAGTCATTGGCTGTGGTCAGTATGACGCAGAGACCAGTGATTGGTTATTACTACGAAAGACAGATCAGAAACGAAACTGATACTGGTTTTTTCTTTACCGAGGATTCCCAGCCTGACGACGGGGAATATTCATGAGCATGTGAATCCATGCCAGACCCATGCTGGAGAACAACAGTTACAGGTAAGTAACTTGTTCCTTATTACCTCTTTTCCTTTAGGGCCCCAAGCAGCTAGCCTCAACCGGTGTTATCCACTGAACACTTTGCAGTCAGGCAATCTCACCAGCAAAAGCCCTGGAAGACTAAGAAGTTCTGAAAAGTTCATTATCTGCTGCTTATCAGCAATTAGTTGTTAGACTATCTGAATGGTACTTACAAGGCCAAAAAGAGGTCCTGATCAGTAACAATTAACCAGAAAATGATTAATACATTAAAATACCCTTCATTTGCATGCTCACCCTATCGAACGAAAGGGGTCAAATGGAAAAATAAGGGACCATCCGATTGGCCCAAGTGGCCCTGGTGGTTCACCGTGGGCAGGGCAGGGCGGCACTGGGGCAGCTACTTCTCTACAGCAAGAATCCACGGGGTATGTTTCAATTTATTTTCATGGTTGCATTCCAGAAAATCATCGGCGAAAAAAAAATCTCTACCAGTGTAAATCTGCACTTAGCAGCTGAAAACGTCTCATGAGTAGTGAGTGAGCTCATTTTCTTTGCTTCTCTTCCGCCTTCCTTCCATTAACCTCCCATAACTCTGCAAATGATGATGTTAATTTCTCATTAGCCTCGCCCTGCCTACCAATCAGGAAGCAAAACCTGAAGGGAATAATGGGACATAAACATCAGGGCCTGGCATGGGTACAACAGCTGGGTCGTGTTAGGTATGCAGACTGCCAATCAAGCGTCCATAATGCGCCAGTGTACAATCAGCGGCTTCCCACGAGCTCTCCACGCCATTGGTGCACAGGAAAACATGTCATTATGATATGCCATGACATGGTGTTGCTATTTGAACTGCCAAGGCAGGAGCTGTGCTCTCAGTTGTGACAGGGTGATGCACTGTCTGGCATTGATAAAGTGGCTGGCCTCGCAGGCAGGAGGCTTCCATAAGCAAAGTGGGCAGGGTCCGCGGGCCTTCAGAGACGCCAGAGCTCGCACCTCAGCCGACAGTTTGAATTCGTGCACTATATGGCTTGAAACACAAGAGCCTCATATTTTATTTTGACTTCGTATTGTCGTAGCACTTCCCCTGGGAAAAGAGGTGTCCTGGCACTGAATTTGAATGACTCGGGGCCTGCGGACTGTGTGATCCTGGCACTGTATTGTTTCTTGTCTTTACTTTACCTAAAGACAGTCACTCCCGGAAGGCAGTGATGCTGGGGTACTGTACTGCCCTGCCATTCTACCTTGGCACAATGTTATCACCCAGTTTTGTTCTAGTACTGTAGTTGGGGTACTTTTAAGCTGGCACTGTACGGAAGGCTTGCGTTTTTCGATAACGGCTCTTGAGGACTGTGTTATCCTGCCACTGCCAAAGCACTGTAATTGAGGACAATGTTATCCCCGCACTTTATGGTTTTAGTAATGTATCATGGCCAGTCGTATCTTGATAAGGTAGACCGCTCTAGGGCATTTAGTTATGAACCAGCTGATCTGCCCACTCAAAATAAGGTTGCAAGTAAACAACAACAGTTATCTGCTGCGGGTGCTCGTCTAAAAGGGTCCTAATGTCTGAACACCCCAAAAGTTCACGAAAACAATATTGTGAGATCCTTAATTATGTGGGAGCAACATTATGTTTGACCCGTTGCATAGTGCCACAGGAGGCTATACTAAGTAGGCAGACAAAGTGCCGTTTCTCCAGCTCTTGTGAAGCAACAGGGCTGTTATATTTTCGTCAGAGGTGGGCCAGGTCACGAATAAGGGTGTTTTGGTCCAGCGGCACATATTTAAGTATGCTTGTGCATGCACACTTTGGGACCTGGCAATGGCTCAGATGTATTACTACTAATGGCCAGTTGGCCTTGTATTTACCTACACACCTGTGTTCAAATTGTAATGGGAATTGTTTCTCTTGTTTCTCTTCCTGTATTTATTTATTATTACCTTTGGTTATGTTTTTCCCTTTTCTTTTTCTTGTTGAATCGCGATTACAATTCCATTCTTCTCTCTTATTGGTCATATTTGCAATGTTCAATTGATTGTGGTGTTTGGACATGTGCACAGATCTGGCACATTATGCATATTGAAACTTTAATTTATGTTTTGGCCTCGCGTCCCCTTTTTGCACAATTGTAATTTCGTGTATTTGTAATTTATTTGTGTTATATGAAGCGCCTTAAGCCAAGGCGCTGTATGTACAGTGCAACCATGGGTTTGATCGACATTGTGGGGCTTCTTTGAAATTGTGTCTTTTGTAATATTGGGGTGCTTGATTGCACAAGTTAAGGTTGAAACGTAACTCCCTATGCTTACAGCCTGGAAGACGACCGCGAAGGTCGAAACACGTGTTGCCTGGTTTTGGTCAATTAAAATTCCTTTGTGTTGAACCCGCCCATCATCGCAGTGTGTTCGTGCAATATTTTGTGTTCGTATCCTGACATTGCCTTGCCCTAGCACTCCACATGGGGACAGTGTTGTCCGGGTTCTCACCTAAAGGTTGCATTCGTATTGTGCTGTATTTTAGGAATGTTGTATACAGTGTTTGGAGATAATTTCAGTGGAACGTGTGATGATTTTCATTTCAGGGTTGTCGTCTGTGGGGTAATACGTCTCACGGTGATTTGAGGCAGTTATTTTTCTTCAATGGTTTTCCTTTTCAGGTTTATTTTTGGGAATGTTTATCCAAGTAGGAAAAACAGCATTAATATATTCAATGCTGTGAGTCTGGATTATTGAGTTAATTTCGCAGGTGTGATGGGTAATGCCATTTATTTCAGACAGATCTGTTACTGATGTCCATGAAGCGCGACTGCAGGTGATCTGCAATTATTTCAGAGAGCTACGTGTTTTTTGCCTGCTTTCCTTTCAGGTTATGAGATAATTGCAATGGTGTATCAATTTGTTTAGTTGCTATTTTTTCTTTTCGTTGGAAGGTCGCGTCCTGTTATGCACTGCTAATCAGAATAAAAAACATCCCATGTTGGGGCGCGCAGTATAATAGGAAATAAGTCCTCTGGAAAAACCTTGCCGCAAAGTTTGCATCCGCCCGAAATCAGGTCACCTTAAGCCAGAGGCCTGGCCATCGCACTCGGAGTGCATTGGGTCAGCCAAGGAGAAGACAAATCTATATGTAATGTGGCACTTTGTAAGATATCAACCTGCACACCAGCGGCCGCTGAGAATTCTACATGATTTATTGCCTTTTTGGCAAGGTGTTGCATCTGCCCTCAGAGTTAACTGTTCTTCCACTTGTAACTGGTTTTGCCGCAATGTGGCGTGTCTTAGCCTGGTCCATTGCTTCAGGTTTCCAATGGGATAAATGGTTCCGGCTGGTGGGGCGGGGGGGGGGAAGGGGAGGTAAGGAGAAAGAGAGAGAGCGAGGGGGAGGGGGAAGAGAGAGAGAGAGAGAGAGAGAGAGAGAGAGAGACACTCTCTTCCCTATGTCTATCCCTGCCACTGAGTAGTGGGCCATGTACAGTATCACCTCTCCTTCTATGTAAGGTGATGAAAACCTCTATGATTTCAAATGACAGTGAGTATAACATGAGGTGTGTCTGATGTGTGGATATGGATGGTCTCCTCTACCTCGGAATGTCTCGGGAGGATAGCTCAGAGGCAATGTGCTCGCCTTGGAAGCAAGAGGACACAGAGCACCACAGGTTCGATCCCCGGGTCCGCGCTTAGAAACCTCTGGGTATTAAGCGCGTTATAAATAACCTATCATATCATACCACCCCCACATCAACCTGCCTCCCTGGGACTGATCTCCTGTGCACACACAAAAGGTCTGCTTATTTCCTGCTCTCGTGCCAAGCTGCATGCAAGGTTCCCACTGTGCAGGATACTTTCTGGCTTCCCTCGATGCAATATCGAGAAGTTCTACTTTCCATCCCCCGCAATGGGATGGAAATGGGGTCCCAAATCTCTCAAACTTTAGCCATGTCTTTGGATCAATTAAACAGAGCATTTTACTTCGATTGTAGTTTCAGGTGCTGAACACTGCTGTTTAGCCCGCACAGTTTTAAGCTGAGTCAGAAGGAGATGAAGCGGCAGATTCCTGAAGCAGTTCTACCACCGCAGGGGAGGGAGAGAGGGAGAGAGAGGGGGAGGGAGAGAGAGAGAGAGACCCACTCACAATCCGGTATTCCTGGGCCAACTTCCCGGTAGTAGCGCACCTCGTGCAGGGTAATTGTAATGGGAAGGCCTGACCCCTCGTCTAGCCCCCCCCCAGTCACCCCACTGGTGGAGCGGGCTGGTGTGCATGACTGCGCCCCGTCTGCAGCGCATAGCCCTTGATTTGCCCACATTTTTGGCAATGTCGTATGTGGAGAACGATTCTCATTATTACAATTAAATAGTACTTTTATTCGCGTTCGCGGGGGCGGGGGGTAAGGCCTTAGAACTGTGTAGTGCTTGCAGAGTGAACAACATACCACTAACAGCAAGCACTCTTTTCCGTGTAATCTCATTCGCCTCTGAAGTGAACCATACACACATTCGACGTTTCCCCTTCAGCCTGCCATCAACAAAATGCTTGTATTCTGGTATATTTCGCAATCGTGCTTTTTTCCACACATGCCAGCCCATGCTATGGTACACAGCTTCTTCCGGTGGCAAAACAATCCTCTTTGTGCAGAAACGGCAGCTGTGCTGTTAATTCATGATTGGAACACAGGGCGTTCTTATCAGGGGCCTGCTGGGTTGCACAAGAACGGGCGTTCGAGGATAGCTCGTCTATTTTCATCCCAGTAATTAGAAAGGATGCAATGTGCGCACCTTGCTGAAGGGCTGTGGTTAAAAGCCAGGCACACGTCGTCTGATGGAATATTAGGTACGCAGCCGCTGAGCCGCTCTGTCGGCGAGTGCTGCTTATTACAGGGGAGGGCGCGTCAGTAGCTGCCACTCCATTTTTAGCCCTACGCATGCGCTCGTGACGTGCTTGTTTTCGGCGGCCTCCCTCTGCCCCACGTGTCGCTCTGTATCACGGCTCTTCTCCCTCCCCCGGGGATTCTATTTCAGGAGTTTGATCCGCTGGTCCGTGGAGACAATGGGCGGAATTCCAGATGCAAAGGCTTTTATCTTTTCGTGGGAACTGAAAGTCCGTCCCGGAGATACTGTAAATAGTTAATGTAGGCTTTTGCCGTTTTACTGTGCGCACCCAACATGTTAAAGTTCCGCTCAAGGGCAGCGACAGCAGTGTCACAACCGGGGACATCTGAACAGCATAAACAGCATTGATGGGACACTTGTTTTAATGCACAGATTCGTGACCCTTGTTTGTTCTTGTGGACAGTACGACGCAGAAGGTCACATGCTCTGACACTAATGGTGAATTTGGGGTTAAGTGCGTTAAGAAATTGAATGGGCCCTCATTTGGGTGTGTGGCTGTCAAAAGCGGGTGTTGTGATTTACAGTAGGTGAATGAAGTAGGGTGCTACAATCATTAAAAACAGTGCCAATTAAAAGGGCGAGTGCATAGCAGCCAACGTGATCCATTCCAACCTGTAGATACTTATCCATTCATGGTTTTTCTTTGCATTCTGGAACTTGTATTTATCGTTTTCCAATCATAATCGGGACTGCATATCCCAAAATGCAAAGAAAAAAGCAGGGCTGGACGAGCACGTACAGATTGAAATGGATTATGTTAGTTCGTACAGAAGTGCAGCGGAAGGCATTGCTGGACTCATGGTCAGACTTTCCTGGATCCGGCCAAAAATGTCTCCCCTGACATGAACAACACCCGTTTGTAGCGTTCAATTGGTTAATTAGTTTAGCGTGTTCAGAGTTTAACTGGTGTCAAAGTTGGGAATTGAACCCAGGTCCTTATGACTACGGGACAAGACACAGCTTATGACTACGGGACAAGACACAGCGCCCCTTGAACATCTGATCTGGATGCCTGTAAAATCGTTTGTTAAGGCTTTACTGTGCAGGAAATATTTGCATTACACTTTTTAGGTTTAAAAGGTGTGCACCCTTTATAATTTGGCAGGAACATTATTGGAAATGTTCCACTCTTGGGTTATTTTCCAGGTGTTCATGAGTAATCTTTTGAGAGTCAAATGTTCATGGAGGTGGGGGGGGAAAGCAAACCCCAACACCAATCCCTCCCCAATCATCACCACCCCCACACCACCCTTCCATCACCGGAGGAATCCTGCAATAAATCATTTATGGCGGGGAGGTGCCAAGCAACATCTGGTGATGTTAGAATAGTGGGTAGTCATTTCCGGGAGCGTTGCTGGCCAGATGGGAAGGTCCTGATCTATTTCGCTGATTTGATGGCGAGGGAGCCGGACAAAGTTTGAGCTGGTTAAAAGTATTGTCCTCACTCCCCTTGACTCTTTGGTGCCTGCTCCTTCCAGTACTACAGACATGTCTCCCGTTTAGATCATCCAAACATTCAGCCTTTCAATGTTTCCAAAGTGTCCACAGTGTTTAATCAGGGGTGGACTGGGAACCAAAAGAGGCCCTGAAAATAATGTTCAAAATGGCCCCGTATTGCGCATTTTCAGCAAGCCCAACCCCTTTCCTATGAGAACATTTGGAAATATCACACAAAAGAGACCTAGGATGCAGAGGCCTACTGGGAAGTCTCCAAAGTTCCCCATAGCCCAGGACTCCCCTGTGTTTAAGGGTCATTCCCCTCTCGCTATCTCTGTGGACTCCGAGTGGAGCCCTTCAGTAGGGAGTGGCAGTCATTCCCGGGGTAAGGGGCAGCATGAATGAATGGACAGAGATGTCATATGGTAAGTTTCCAGAGTGATGTATTCTGAATATCTCTGATTCCACTTCCAAAACAGTTGCCTGCGCCTCCTTTCTTTTTGCCGTGCCATTTCTCTGCACTCTGACTTCTCTCTTAGATGTTTCTCCCTTTTATGTTTTCTTTTAAGTGATATATGTATCCAGTTCTGGCAACAGACACACCAAAGCACACACCCTAGCATTCAGAAAGAAGTTGAAAATGCTACATGTCTACCTCTCATGGGAAAAACAGTGCCTTGAAGCTGCTTGGTTCATGTTGCTGTGCTATCAAAGTTGAAGGTATGTGCTTATTTAGGCGCTCCGGGGCCCTCTGTGGAGGGCCAGCGTCAGACAGAAATACCAATGAAATAAATAAATTATATTGGTAAAGGTCAGCAGCTGCCATTAACAGCGTGGCCTCTTAATGAGAAGGCAATCTGCAGCAACAACTGAAGAAATTGCCAGAATTTTCACCACCCAAAGTGTTGTCCTAGTAAATAGTTCCCTGGGAGATGAGTCCTCTGCATATTGTACCCATTGTACCCACGTGGGCATGTGTAACTACTCAACCATTGGCATGCATCCAGGAGCTGATGTCCCTCTTGCTTCGGCTGTGAGGTGGCAGGCTTGTGGGCAGATTGAGAGAAGACAGGATCTAGCAGCAGAAGAAAAAAAAAAAAAATCAGAGGAATGTCAACAGCCACATTGGAAAATAGGAGCCTCGGAGAGAGCAGACCCACACACGAGGCTTCGAAATGAAGACCTGTCAAAACACTTGAAGAGAATCTGGAAAAGATGTCAATGATGGACGTGGCGTCAAAACAATGACTATCTGGTTTATCTACAAAGGGCATTGCTGCATGTGCACGCCTTCCTTTGGAAGAAGCCTGCATGCTTCTGCTATCACACCTATTGCTATGTTCAGGCCATTTGAAGCAGCTCAGTGGGCTCTTGTGAGTATAAAACGGCACAATGCATCCCTCTCTGGTACCATCAGAAACTGTAACAACATCAGGGACGGGCACTGCAGAGGCTCGCCTAACAGTGCACAGTTACATCTTCCTATTGATGCCGCAGCCTTGTGGTTTTGTAGCACTGTAAATAGCAGGTGTTAGTATTGCCCACCCTCACAGTACCCAGCTTATCGACCTGAGAAGGCTGAATAGCGCCGTCAGCTGATGACCTGCAGGTCACACACCAGTGTCCCCAGTAATTGATTAACTCACTGAGCCACCTGACCTGGCGCATCGCTGCGATCCCTTGACCCCAGCAGGTTCAGGTAGACTGACTGCTGAAGAAGAAACATTGGCTTCTTATCACCCCCACCTAGTCCTGATTGGCCATTGTTTTCTTAGCTCTCCTTTGTAGACCAAGCAACCTTTTGACCTATTTGATTAACTTGTTATCTGATCTAACTCGTGGTCAAACTTCTGAAGAGGCACAGCTATTAATTACCGATCCCAATATACTGCTGGCTCTTGTCCACGGTGAAAGTCCTCCTTGCTGCCTCATGGACAAGGCGCTGATGGCCCTGTTACCCCAGTGAATTATTCCACTTACACATGCCATTCAGTATTCTAAATGGCTTCTAAAGAGCTCATTCAAATGTTCTCCCAGTTCATTGCTCGCCCTGTGAGAGAATGTTCTATTACGACCCTGCCTCATTTTCACACTATTAGTTTGCTATTACTTTGCTTTTCGCTGTCTGTAAATTCTTCCTGGACCAAACAATTACTAAAGAGAAAGGGTTTTGTCAGTCAGAATATACAAAGCATGACATCGGTGTGTATAGTGCGCCTTCATAGGAACCAGTTATAGCACACAAGCAGGGCTAACGAAGCAAAGCATCTGCTGTATTATATCCCAATGGAATCGGATTCTGGGAATGATCTATTTATTTATTACAGCACACAAAACCCTCAGGTATCTAGGTGCTAGTTAAATTGAGGTAAAAAAAGAGAAGGGAGGGGTTGGGGAGATGCAATGGGGGGGGGAGAAGAGTCTTCGGAGGAGCAAAGTCAGTTGAATAGCCAGGTCTTTAAGTTTCTGCGGAAGGTCCAGTAGGCCTGTTCTTTTCTGAGTGCTGTTGGGAGATGGTTGCAGAGTTTGGCAGCCACGACTGGGACACTCTTACCCCCCACCGAGAGGCAAATGAAGTTGGGGATCTTCAGGAAGTGAGTTTGCCAATCTAAGAGGTTGGGCGGGGAAGCATTTCTCCACGCAGCGTCCGGGGTAGGTTGGGGTAGTGTTGGAGAGAGATCGATGAACCACAGACAATGTTTTGACCGTAATGGGCGGGGTGGGGGGTTCTCTAGCTCCCAGAGAATTGTGAAAAGTTCCCAGGAGTTGGAAGTAGCGTTGCTGATTCTGGAATTGTAGTTGGTGGCTTTGGCAACATGGATTTCCCTTCTATAGTCTTTGGCAAGGGAGGAGACGAGGGCTTTCGATGCAGGGCAGTTTTTTTTCTTCAAACTATCTCCAAGGCACGCTTTTTTGCACTTGCTTCACGGAGTTCAATAGTAAACCAAGTGTTTTTTTAGTGATGGTTTGTCTTTCCTAAGTTTCAGAGGGGCAAGCGTGTCGATTGCCTGTGCAATGGTTTGCTTGTAGAGGTCGACCAGTGTTGCTGGATCTGTCACTGAGGATGGGGCTGCGCAAGGGTAACACGTAGCAGTGCGAGGTTGGTGGAGTTGAGGTTTTTTGTGCAGTGGGCCCTATATTCAGGTTTAGCAGGGTGAGCTGGTCTGGGGCATTCTGAATGGGGGATTTTGAAGGCAATGGTGTGATGGTCCAACCGTGGGCAGGGGGAGGTGACGAGGATGGGAATGCTAAAATTGATATTGCTAATCCAGTCTAGGGTGCAGCCTTGGTCATGGGTGGGCTCGAGAGAGTGTTGCGTAAAGCCAGCATGGTTAAGTGCCATGGCTACACTGGTGGAGCCAGGTTTCAGTGATGGCAAGCAAGTGAAGGTTGTTTGAGGTTGTACGGTCAGGGATTTCAGCTCTGTGGGCCTGGACTGATCTTGTGTTGATTAGCGCGCAGTTGATAGTCTTGCAGATAAGTCTGTCAGGCATGCATGTTTGCAGACGTTGCAATGGCTGGGAAGCGTAGAGAGGGAGGCGAGGGATGAACTGGGTGCGGAGTCTGAGGAACCTATTCCTCGTAGGGATCGGGGGCAAAGTGATTGCAGAATCGGGATTTCAGGTTGCGTGGGAATTGGTCTGCGAATCTGCAGAGGGCGGAGTGATTAAGAAGCATAGTGTGGGATGCATGTGGTGAGCCAGGTGCATAGCCTAAGGCAGCTGTTCCTTGTAAGGATCGAGGGGGGTGTAGGGATGGCAGAGTCAGGGATTTCAGGTTGCGTAGGGCCTGGTCTGCGAGGAATGGAATGATTGAGGTGTGTGGTTTGGGGCGTACGGGATGAGCCAAGAGCGTAGCCTGAGGAAGCTGTTCCTCGAAAGGATCGGTGGGGGCGTAGCGATGGCAGAGTCAGGGATTTCAGGTTGCGTGAGGCCTGGTCTGCGAATCTGCGGTGGGTGGTGTGATTTGAGGAGTGTGGTGTGGAACACATGTGGGGAGCCAAGTGCATAGCCTGAGAAATCTGTTCTTCGCAAGGATCAGAGGGGGCATAGCAATGGCCAAGTCAGTGGTTTCAGGTTGCGTGGGGCCTGGTCCGCGAATCTGTGGTGAGCGGAATGTTTGAGGAGCATGGTGTGAGACTCGCGCAGGGAGCCGAGTGCGTACCCTGAGGAATCTATTCCTCGACGGGATCAGCATAGCAATGGCAGAGTCAGCGATATTGGGATGTGTGGGGGCTTGCCAAATCACCACCATAGTAATCTGAGAGCGAATCATGCTATCACTGTTAAGCAAAAAATGCCGAACATGAAAATGCTGAATTGCGAGCAGCACATTTCCCTGTAATTATATGTGCGGTTCAGGGGGTTAGGCTAATCAAAAATATAAGGGGCATTTGGGGTGGGGGGGTGAGGATCTACCCCCGCATATAATTGTGAGGAAATGTATGGGGAGAAAAATCGACATTTTCGTCTTTGTTATGTAAAGTTTGCAGTGATCACCTAGATCTATATCTGAGAACACGTCGGCTCTTCCGTGGAGAGACGTACTGTACCCCCGGAAGGCATGTCCAGACCTTAGTGTGCTGGAAGGAAGGAAATGAGAAGGGGGGAAATAAAAGAATGGGAAAGCTGGAAATAGATGCAATGAGCACCGAGGCTGGGATGCTGCCGGAAGTGTGTTTGGTGATTGCATGGGTGCGTGTCAGGAGACCGATATGTTCTAAAATGTTTTGATAATTGGGTTTTACTATTTTTAGTTCGCACCAAATGTAACGTTGGTTTGTTTACATGAGGAGCTTGGGAGTGTGCTTGGGCAACCCTGGAAGTTTGGCGGCTTATTTATGTATGTATGTATTTATTTATGCATTTATATAGCACACCTAACCCAAAGGTATCTAGGCCTGCACGTTTCTTTATTTTTTTCGCCAGGTCAAACTTCAGAAGGGGTCTTCAGAAATGTGGGCTAAAATCACTGAATTTGGCAGCGCAAAATGGTAAAAGCAAAATATAAAGTAAAGCGTGCCACTTTAATTTCACCAACAGAAATTTCACCAAGCCCTGGTAGCCACCAGCCATTTGCCCACTGTCAAGTGTCACTGTGGATTCTTCAGTAGATCTAATAGTGTTATTCTATTTGTGTCTCCCTGTTGCGGCAGCCCCTGGAATGATGGACCAGGGAGGGGAGTGATGGTCACATGCAGTGTTGCAGCCCTAGGGCAGCAGAGGGCGGGCACTGGAAGTTGTCACTGTCAAGTCTCACGTTAAAGTAAGTAGCATAGTATTTACTCCTTCATCCTTCCGAGGTCAACAAGTGAGTACAGTTAAAGTGGCCAACAGCTATTATTACAGCGAGTGTTCAAGATTTTTGAAGTGGGAGTATTTCACTCCCTATTTCTTAAAGTTGAGAGTAAAATTATTTTTAGGGAGTAAAAACATAAGTCCTATTCACAGTATGATAATTTAAAATTCGAGTAAAAGTATGTTTCCCTGTAAAATAAAAGTATTTTGTAAGAATTATTTCTTAAAACCAAGTTTTTCATTTACATTAAAAGGTACATTTTTAACCCTTCAGATCAGGCTGTAATAATACGTTTTTTCCTGTGGCTCTGTGTACTACTGGTCCAAACATATCCATGCAGCTGTATGGATGAAAGCAGGGGGATATTCTCTGATGTGGCAGTTTCCCATTTTTGATCAGAGTATTGTTACTCCCTGTCTTCTTCTTTGGGAGTATTTGCCTATTATTAGGGAGTAAAAGTGGGCGATACAGCCCTTATCTGTAGGGGTGATCACAGTGCTTCGAAGCGGAGGAAATCCAGCATGATGTGCTATATAAAACTCCAGCATTCATGGTATGTTGTTATAGTGCATGAAGTGGTCTGAGTTCTGGCAGGAAATTTTGTTTAGACCTGCGTGTGGCCGTTTTAACACTAACCTCAGCCGTTACTAATACGTTGTACAGTTGAACTTGTCTGTGATGTATGGTGAAGGTGTGGGACTGCTAGTGATTTCGGGCCCTGAAGGGTAGTGTTAGTGTCATCCCTTTTTGTGACATTACAAATGTGCTTTGGATTCATGACTGCCCCACTGAAACCCCCTGTATGATTAACAGAGGACAACTTGTTTGTATTATTTTGATAGGCAATGGTACGCAAGTGTTCCATTCTGGTAGAGTTTTGTAAGGGATTGGTGTTGTTCTGGCACTGGAAGGTTGTGGCAGGTTTAGTGCCGTCTAAATAGTCCTAGCACAATGTAGCATATGATAAAGTAGGCCTGCTGTGGCTTTAGTTCTTTTCAAAGTAGCCGCCATCAATAAATAACCATTGAGACTTTTCCCAGGTGGATGGCCCTGACCCCCATATTACTCTATAATGTCTAGCCTCACTGTACTGCTCTTTAGAGAATGGGTGTACGATTTAGTGGATGGGTGGATGTATGAATGGGGCAGTTGATGGGTGGTTGGATGGTTGGATGCATGGGTGATGGGTCTGCATGGATAGATGGATGTATCAGTGGATGGGTGGGTGGGTGTTTGGGTTAATCGATGAGTGGGTGGACGAGAGAGTGGATGGATGGGTGAGCGGATGCATGGGGTGGGTGCTGGGCCTCAATGTACAGGTAGATGGCCCTGTGGGTGGATGGATGGATGGATGGATGGATGGAATATATCCGCTTTTTGAAGTGACATGTCTCAAGTCGACTTCCCTCACGTGTTACCCAGCTCCTTCCATACACCCTTAGAAAAAGTGATCTTCACTCTGTATGTATAACTATTCTAGGTTGTCAAACTTTCCAACTTGCTACATGCAGAAGAGCTTGGCCACTGTTTAACATCTCACAGACAGCCCTTGATTTTTTGTATACCTGCATCAAATCCCCAATATTCACACTAAGTTACGGCTCACTATCGGGCCTCCATCTGGAATTTATGTACATCTCTATATACTACACTGTGAACCTGGTGGACTGATTCTTGCCCACTTGCTTTGTACACTGGACACTATATTTGATCTGTCTTCTACCTGCCGTTGTCATGTAGCAACACTTCCTGACACTTTGGCGTTTCTCATCACCTCGTGACTTTCTTTTCGGCTGTCGTATATTACACTTAATGGAGACAGGGGCCGGGCCAGATGGTCTTTAGGGTGACTTACACGTCCCCACCTAAGTTATCATTTATTATGTTATCCCTTGCGCAATTCACTTATTGGCTAGATGTTGACTGGCCCTTTAATACATGCGCCTTTAGTACATGCGCCTTTAACTTTTTTTCCCCCTCAACGTTATTATCATTAGTGTCGTTTTGGTAATGCTGACACTTGACTTCATCTACAGGGCTATTTTACCACTTCTATACCAGGGTGATACCATACCCCGTACGCCTGCAGAGGCTCCATCTTAACATGGCCGCCGTTTTTTCCACTCCAGGATCCTTCCTGATTGCACTGTCAGTAACGATGGACACGCGTCCTGTGTTTCTTAGCAACAGACCTTGTAGCGTCTCCATTATATGCCGTGCTGGCTTCGCACGCGTCAAAACTTACTACATCACCGTAGACCTGTCGGCGCATCACACGCGTACTTCTTTGTACTCGGTTCCAACCTAGGTAAGCGATTTTCTTTAATTTATTTGCCTTTAATAACATGCTTGTGCATTGGTTCCAAGTGGTTTCCACCTCGTTCCACTGATAATGAGGCGGGTGTTTCTCTGCTCCTTTTTGCAGCGGGATCCCTGACCGCGGCTTGCAGAACGCTCGGTTTCTGGTCACAGGCACATGCATTTTTGCCAGCGCTCTAAGGTATTTATCCTCCGGTTGTTCTTTTATATCCATAAATATCCCGAAGGATGTAACTTACACACTGATTTTATATTTATTTTTATTTGTAGAGCAGACGGATTTATATGATTTTGACACACGGAGGTCCGTTGACATCATTACCCGTTTCCTACTTAGAGAGCCACGGCAATCGGCTGTAAGATGTGTGGCCCTGCCTAGGGTACTTTTGGCCTTCTCCCTCGCTCTCTCTTTTGTATTGCCGTGCTACCAATTCCCTGAGAGACTTTGTGTCTACGTGCAAACTGCCATAGTAATTATAGTTGTCCCTGTTACCTTTCTAGGTGACATCTCCACCATGCGGAGCCCCAGTCTCCTGAGGACCAATTGTCCTGAAAGGTGACCATCCGTGTTGACTACCTCTCCACCGTGCCTGCTCTACTGCTATGTCTAGGTGGGTTCTACCTCCTTCCTTCCACCGCTCTCTTTTTTATAATGGTTATTCTAAAGGGTGGTTGTTCTGGGTTGTTCTAAATCTTTGAGCAATCTAAAAGCTATTTATTATGCTTTTTTTGTAGTAACGCCTAAGGAGTACTGCGTGTATCCTTTGACTCCTTTCTGCTGAGTTGTCCCCCCCCACTAGAACATACTCGAGGTAATTTTGCTGTCTTGTTGTACTGGTTCACAAACCACATTCGGGTTCTTTCTGGAGACTAACACAGCATCTGTAGCTGACCCCGTCCTACTTTTTTTATCTCATGTCAGGTCGTCTGGCGAGCGGCCTACGCCTTTTGATTGAATATAGGAAATCTATATGTACCTCTATCCTGAAGAAAGTTCTGTACATCTGACATATGAACTGAAACATGTCGAGACTGTATGACTCAGTATAATTCCAGAGCTATTGGAATTGAAATTTGTGTTTACCTACTGCAAATTGTACACAGTGATTTACTACTGATTTTTGTACTTACATTTGCAATTTCTCTTTCCATTAAGAGGTTTCTGTTTCCTATGACATATGGTGTGAATAATCACAAAATTGTTTGATCTATGAATAAATATCATTTCACACTATTGTTGATTTAATACTTGTTTTAAAACGTATTTGTTTTTTATTACAAATTTGTTTTGAAGTGACTGTTCTGTTATTGTGCACCAAGTCACTCTTTTCACTGGACCGGTCTACTCATGTTCTATCTCTCTTTATTTAATGTCTAAAGTTGTTCCTTCTCGGCTTAAAGACCATGAACACAATCGGTTCAGAAAAGTGGGATTTCAGATATTTTTCAGGAGTGGAGGTGTGTTTTTAGTTTGAGCTATTAGGTGGTACCTAAGCACCACCTACAAGCTAAAACTATTGCTTTGGAGTACAGGAAGGATGGAGAGGACATGTGTGGATGGACACACACCTTTTGGGTGTTGTTTGGCTATTTACCAACTCATTGACTTCTCATCACGATGCTAACTCCTATGGCCATTCCCACCCACTAGCTGCCTCTCCCCGCGCCAAATCACATCCTCAAGTGAACTCTTTGAGCTCGTTCTATGAAGAGATGACATCAAACTTTAGCATGTCATAGATATTGCTACAGTCTGCTGGGAGTTAATGGTTTAATTACAGCTGTAAATGGTTTCTGGTATAATAAAAATGTCTTAACCAGATGTACCGTCAGCCACTTGATGTATATCTCTTCCATGCACTGAAGTCCTTTAAAAGCAAGATCTGGCAAAGCAAACAGTTTTAGCTTGGGGTATTAGATATGCATTTGCCAACTACAGCCATCATATGCTCAGATAATCCTTCTATTTTCCAGCTGTTGCAATTTTATGGCCAGGTAGCACCATTATGCCAGTGCCTAGCAAATGCCTATCTCATGACTACACAAAAGGCCAAACCGTTGGCTTTGCCAAGGCTTGTTTCATAATACAGATGGCTCCAGGGAGTTAATGATATGGCATTCATAACACTCCTATACACAAGTGTTTCAAGGCGCAACAAGGCAAGGGAGGGGGAAACAGAGGGAAGACGGAGACCACGATCTTACTAGGCCAGGTCACACAGAGATCGCGCAAGTACAAGGGACGGGGAAAAGTGGGAAGGAGAATAAGGAGGGGGCAGTGCAATACATAGGATAACAATAAAATAAATACATATAAAAACCAATAAATACAATAATAAGAAGTGCAGCCTAGTGGTGGCAAGTGCAGAAGTGCAGGCATCAGGTGTCAGGTGCTTGGAAGGGGGCTGCAGGGATACAGAAACAGCCCCCCCCCCCCGAGTGCAGAGGATTGACAGGGAGGCAGTGCCGGTGTTCAGCTGGTGGGGAGGGGAGCTGGGCCGAAGGACAGAGGGTAGCCAGGTAACCAATGCAATTTCAGTTTCAGCCAGGAGAGAGGAGAAGAGGAAGCAGAAGCAAAGAGGAAGGTCTTGAGGTGCTTCCGGAACCAGAGTGGTTCTCCTCAAGTTTCAGAGAGGCAGGGAGGCTGTTCCAGAAGGAGGCCCCAGCCAAAGAAAGAGATCTACCACCAACTCGTTGCTTGGAAAAGCGACTGTCCCTGAGAGAGTTGGAGGCGGATGAGCGAAGGGCTCGAGAAGGAAGATATTTAGGCAGAGAGAGTTGAAGGTATTGAGGCCCCAGGCCCCAGAAGGCCTTGTGGACAATGCAGTGTTTTTTTACTTAATCCTCGCAGCCACTGGGAGCCAGTTCAGAGATTTCAGTCCTGGAGAGATAAGATCCCTGGGCTTGAGGCCAAGGACAAGTTTCGCAGTCCTGTTTTGGATGAGTTGCAGAGGGCGGAGAGTCGAGGCAGGCAGATTTAGAAAGAGGTTGTTGCAGTAGTCCAACCTAGAGAGAACCAGAGCTCTGGAGACGGTGAGCTTCTGGGGGAAGGAGCGGAAAGGAAGAATACCTCTGAGGAGGTGCAGCTGGTAGTGTGACTTCTTAGAGACGTCAGAGATGTGAGGAGGGAAGGAGAGTGTGGAGTCGGAGATGACCGTAAGGTTTTTAGCCTCTCAGGTGGGAGCAGCAAGAGGGCCAAGAGAGGCCGGCCAGCGAGTGACAGGAAAGGAGGGAGCAGGTGTGCTGATGAGGAGAATCTCAGTATTACTGCCATTAAGGTAAAGATCATTGGCAGCACACCACTCCCTGATAGCGGACAGACAGTCAGAGATGAGAGAGGGAGAAGAGGTGGCTGAAGGGATCCTGAAAATGAGCTGAGTGTCATCTGCATAGCACTGAAAGTTGGGGCAGAGAACGGCAATTCAGTGGGCAAGAAGTGCCAGTTATTGGTTAAACAGAGAGGAAGGACCCAAGTTGGACCTGGGAGGGTCGATCAGAGAGGAAAGAAGTCAGCCAAGCCAGGACCTGATCGGTGATACCCAGGTTATCACAGATGGTTGAGCAGGGTGACATGTTTGACCATGTCAAAGGCAGAAGAGAGATCAATTAAGATGAGGACACAGGGGGTGTTGGAATCAAGGTTGGAGAGCAGGTCTTCACGGATGTTCAGGAAAGCAGTTTCCGTGCTTCTGGCATCTCAGAAGCCAGACTGATGGTCATGGAGACTACCAACAGTTTCAGTGTGAATAGTAAGCTGGGAGATGGCCAGCTTTTCCAGGAGTTTACCCAGGAAAGGAGTGATGCAGATTGGGCGATAGTTAGCCAGGCAGGACGGGTCGGCAGAGAGTTTCTTAAGGAGAGGGTGCACGAGGGAGTGCTTCAGGGGGGAAGGGAAGATTCCAGTGGCGAATGAGTGGTTGCAGAAGTCAGCCAGAGCAGGAGCCAGGATGTCATCGTGGTACTTGATGGTTTTGGAGGAACAGGGGTGATCCTGTTTTGACAAGAGTTTCATAGATCGGACTTGTCTAGAAACTTTGTCTGGGGAGAACAGGGGAAAGGCAGAGAAGGAGGGAGGAGAGGTGGTTGAAGAAAGGCCAGAGGAAGAGCTGGGTGTAGAGGGGTTTCGGGGAGAGGAAGAGAGAAGACAGAATGTCCTAAGTTTTAGAGATGAAATAAGAAGCCAGAGCCGTGCAGATGGCCTGGGAGGGGACAGGAGACGTAGAGACTGCTACAGGATTGGCCAGTTCCTTGCAGATTTTAAAGAATTCAGCCGAGTTGCTTGATGCCGCAGAGATGCGGAGTTGGATGTGAGCTCTCTTCTTGGTGTGGACAGAGAGCCAGTATTGCCTCTGGAGCAGGCGGCAGGCCAGTTTGTCAGAGGATGTACCGGAAGCACGCCACTTCCTCTCAGCCTCAGTTGATGCCTTTGTTGCTGACTTGGACTATTAAAGTTCACCAACTGCCTTTTAACCTTCACGCTTATTTACTTTGACCTAATGGATTAGTTTAAATTGCATAGTTGAACATAACATACGCCTGGTCTTTCAGGCATCTATTTTTACTAAATTTGTGGCTGTCCGTGCTTCATGCAGTGATGAGGGTTGAGATGGCAGCAATTGTACTCCGTGCCTTTACCCAGGGGAAGTGAGCTTGAATACCCTGTTGGGTGGAAATGATGATTTTGATGGAGTTTAACCTATAAAGAAGCGTCACATTATTGCTGGTTCTCATTATCACTCAGAGCGGTTGGAATGACAACGACGCTGCAGTTAGTCTGAGCTTTCCTTTGGTGTGTGTTCGGTTAGTTCAGAGAGTCACTACAAACAAAGGGCTTGTTTAGCAGCAGTTGTAGTTCCAACAAGAGTACCAGCCCTTATAAGAATAAAGGCAAGCGGGGCTCGGTTCTGCCTGCAGCAAGTGGCTGACTCAAGTTTGAGTCGAGTTTCAAGCCACTGACATCCAAAAAATAGGCCAAGCCCTGCCTGCTCAACCTGCAAATAAATCCACTTGCTAAGGGAAGGTGGCATCTTTCTGGCTTCCTTCCTGGCCCACTGCCCTCTAGTTAGAGCATCATAGCCCTCACAGAGCGAAGCACGCACGCAAAGGGGTGGAAAATGCATGTTAAGAACTCCTCATTCTTGTCACCTGCACATCTCAGTGGGAAGCTGCTTACACACACAAGCGACAGTTTGTAATCAGGGAATGGTCCTCTTGTCTGACTATGTGTGAATTTTGCTTGACAAGATCTGGGTGGGCTCAGTTGTACATTAAACCCCATCCTCATATCCCCTAGTTCCAGTTAACTATGAAATGTTTGCTTTCTACCCAGCCAATTATGCTGTGTTGAAAAACGACCCTCACTTTTGAAACTGCCTAGTTTATGTCCATGTCTGCTAGTGTGACATGTACACAAAGGTGTTGATTTTTTGTGGAACTTCGCATTTGCTTCACACTATGCATAATTCCATCTCCATTCCTGTGTCAAACATTGACTACAACAAGCAATCCCGTCGCCCAAGTTATCTTTTTTGTGTGTGCCTTTATATCTTGAAAATACAATTACAAAAATCAGTAGAGATTGTTTCGACTAACATTGCTTTGCTTTCTGATACTTATAGTGCTTCTTTCAGGATGGGGAAAACAAATCTACAATTCTAATCTTTTCCATCAACATTAAGATGTATATATTTGTTAGGTTTGTTTTTGATGTGATTTGTGTACTTTTTAAGTCATAGCTATGCAGCAGTGTATTACTTTAAATCTGTAAAGCCAAAAATTACCACATACTTGTATCAGCTGGAGCCGAGAAGATAATACTGTCATCGGACTAAAGTGCATGCTGGGCTTAAATATTAGCTTTGCCCTTTACGTGCATGATCGTGAGCAAGTAATTTTTATCTCAATATGTAGTACCTGCTAAATATTTAGAGACCAGATATGTGTGTCGAGTTGTGGGAGAAGGGGAGGCAGAACATCGGATATGCAACATAATGTGTTTTTTAAACAGCACACATCCCCTCAGCAGTTGTCTTAAAAGTACCATGCCTTGTCCTCATATAGAATAATTGTGACTCTGCCGACAATGTCATCCAGAACATGGTGTGTGGGCTGAAAAAGAAAGGGGGCCTTGGGTGATGTGGTCCTTTAGTTTAACTGAGTGCTGCTAATGTGTGTTATTTAGGGGTGCTCCAATTCACCCCCCACTGCTTCACAGTCCTTGTTGGCTTTGCACAAAGCAGAATGAGATTGCAAATATGACGTACCAAGACTTGGCATAATATGACATGACATATATCTGCCTGTGGAAACCACCATTAGTCCAAAAAGTTGAGGCTATGTCTAAATATACAAGTAGACAAAACAAAAAATAAGCCTAACTTAAGGACATCCAAAAAAATGTCCTTAGGAAACAAATTGAAATTGGGAAGGAAGAGGTCATATAAAACATTACACAAATGTTTTGATTGTGCCTATTTGCACACCGATGTAGACCCCTCCCTACCCCCCCCCCCCCCACCCCGCACCATGAGGTGAGGCTCTACCGGACGGTGCGCTCTCAATCTACCCCTATGATGTGACTATTTGCTTGGTCCAGCACACTGTGGACGGTGCTATTGCACTTGTACTGTAACTAGCGCCCAGATGCCTCAGGGCTGTGTGCGCTGCTATCAATGTAAAAAAGAATTACAAAAAATAAAAAAATTATAAAGACACCACCAAAGGCTGTGGCTTGGCTGGCTTGTTGCTTCTATAGCACTTTATGTCAAAGTGATGCCCCCTCACAGCACAGATGAGCTGAGAATGACGCTAGCAGCCAACAATGTAAGCATAAATGAATTGAAATCACTGAAAAAAGGCTTCTCAGCCCCATATGACCTAGTAGGAAGTAGTGGGAGACTCCTAAGACACTTCCGGTTAGGATGGCTTTCAGTATAAAGGTGTCCTGCTGAGGCTGCAGTCCTGAGGCAGCTGCCTGGGGATTCATTGCCCCCCCCCCCCAGCAAACCTATGAGGCTGGTATGGGTTGTGCCAGGCATGGTTTTTGAGTTAAGAGAGTTGGGCAGGCAGGACGCCAGGGATAGGCCGGTGTTGTGGGGGTTTTCAGGCAGGAGGGAGTCTTGTGGGAGGTGGGGAGGTAAGCCACCAGGTATAGGTATGGGGGGGGAGGGAGGCAGGGCACTAGGTGTGGGTCTTGAGTTGTGGAGTCAGGAGGACCGGTATCCCCCGCTCCCCCCCCCCCCCCCAATGTAGGCCATGTTTGGATATTATAGCCATGCAGGACCTCTGGACCAGCTCTCCTCACCAAGTCTCTGACTCCCCCTACCTTTTAGTTAAGGGCTAAAACAGGCGAATAGATACGACGTTTCCTGCTAACAGAGCTCTGGTTCATGTGTTGCAGAGCTGATTAGACTTTTCATCCTAATAAATTTGGCCAAATAAGAACAACGGCTGTTGGGTAACAATGCTAACACAAACATATTTTGCAGAGTGCCTAGAGCGTCCAGTGGGAGTAGTGAACACTGTGTAAGCGTTTAGGTACTGTCATGTGTCACTGAAAGGCACCGATCATACAGAACGTGTTGCTTAGTAGCATGTTGGTCAAAACTCAAGAACTCCTCCGGTGGCTTTATTACGCTATGACTTGCCACCATTTCAGATTTACCATTTTGTTGCCAGCGCTGCACCCGCCCACTCTTGGCTTCATAAATGAAATGTGGACGAGGTAAACATTGACGGGAAACATCGTTAACGCGTGCGGGCGAATAGTTAACGTTTTCAGAGGCAGCGGGCTGACAGTTGCCGCGTTGTATGGTCCGCACGGCCTGCGCTGTGTGAGCAGGAGGGGTTACTCGGTGACTCGCAGCCGCGCCTGACCGCACACTGGTCCGTCCCCTGCGAGCGGCAGCCGGGCGCTCAGGCATCCCGAGCAGGGGGCCCGCCGCTCACCCCTTCCCCGGGAAGAAGCGAGGACGACGGGGCTGCTTCGCGGGCATGTCGCTCCGTTTCCTGTCACAGAATTATGAACCGCGCTGATCCCTGCCAAACTCTGGATTACATGCTTGCTGGGCCGAGCGCAGCCCAGGGACCCCGTGAGTGTGGCAGCTGCTGCGAGACTCTGGTGTTGCCCCCTTCTTGGGGACCGCGCTCGGCGGCTGGGGTCGCCGGGGTGTCTGCTGCTGAACCCTGATTCGGGTCCTGGCGGAGGGGCCTGAGGCGGAGCTGGCCTTCCTGCAATTGTGCGCTCGCTTTTCCTGTTGTTGCTCCGGTGGCTTGTGTCGCACAGCCCCAAACCCTGAGCTGCGGCAGGTTTGCAGGGCTCGGCGACGCTGTGGCCACCTGGATCCGCGGGCTGCGGGTGTCTTCCTTGGGGTCAACGTCACTCTCGTCTTCAGCAATGTGTCTGCGCAAGAAGCCGGCGAGGGCTCCACCGGTGAGTAACGCGTGTCATGCCAGCAAGAAACTTGAGCCAGAGGCTAAACTCGGGTTTACTGGCACTCTGTCAGCCTTCCCTACAAGTAGACCGCAGGTGAACTTGTATGTGTCTCGAACTTGTTGCTGCTATATATAAGTGGGATGTTAATGTCTACCATCAGTGTATGCAAAATGACTTCCTTTTTGAAGCCGTCAGAAGCATTCGTAATTTAAACATATAATGCGTAGAGGGAGACGAGTAATCAAAAATAACAGCCACGTAGGTCTTTCCCATATATAGGCTTACAATATCCTAATGACTCCCAAAGTTAGTTTCTTTCTTTCTTTCTTTCTTTCTTTCTTTCTTTCTTTCTTTCTTTCTTTCTTTCTTTCTTTCTTTCTTTCTTTCTTTCTTGTTTTGCTTTCTTCCTCCACCTACCTCTTTCTTTATTTCTTTCTCGCTCTATTTCTCTTCATCGCATTCTTTCTCTACTTGACCTCTTTCTATTTTCTCTCCACCTCAAAGGTTCTCCCTCTTTTTCCCGTTCTTTCTTTAGTTTTTCTTTCTCCCTCTTTCTCTCACTCTTTCTCCACACACTTCAGCTCTACCATATCACCGATGTCCATTGTCCTATTTTCCCCACATACTCGGTCAAGTCCTTTCCCCCCTCAGGTCCAGTTCCTTCTTTGACAGTTTATCCACTCTTTCTCTTTTGTCGCGCGCCAGCTATAGTTGGCATCGCTATTTGAGGAATGCTGAAACATTTGCATAAAGTAATGGAATACGATGTGTAAGGCAATGCAGAACAGATCATGCAAACCTACTTTTTATTAATTGTGTTTTGCCGCATTCAGCTCTGCAGTGTTGCATTGTATCGTTATTTTGGATTTCACGGTGGTTTGTTCACATCAGAACTGCTTTTTAAGATGGCTTTTGCACCGAGTCTAAATGGCGATGTCAGGCAAATAAATGATTATCATATTGTTGGCGCTAATTCCCGCGAGTTGTGGTGTGTGCTTTCGATGGCCGCACTGAGCATCTGCTTTCTAGGATACCATTTCGCACGGCTGTCCCCTTCCTAGGTCTAACCGCTGGGACCCCTAGGTCTTTCAGGAGTGCTGTCATGCGACTACCAGCAGGGCAGGGCGCTAAGCATCTATACCATTCCCAGGACCAAAACGAGTGGTGTGGTCAGTTTGCAATTGATGCAGTGTTCTTGCTGGAATGTTTTAAAGCTTCAACTTTAGCAAGCAGTGCTGTTCATCTACCTCCATTGCAAATGTATGTTCTCTTTTTAGATGCTCCCTCCCTTTGAGCTGGGCACCTCTCCTCATTTCATTTGGCTTTCCCTTTTCCCCATAATGTCACTCTTCATATCACTCCAGTTTGGTCTCGCCTCTCCCAAGGAGTTTTTCATTGCAGATAGTCTCTTCTCCCCATTCCATTTGTGTTCTCTTTGTACTCCATTTGGGCCCACTTTCCCCCAAAACCTGGAATTCAAACTCCCAAACACTACACTCATAGAATGTGGGCTCTCTTTTCCTCACTCCTTTTGTGCTGAGGTTGACACTAACCTGGAATTCAAACTCCAACAAAACACTACACTATACTCGGTTCATTAGAAATCCTTCCTCCTCAAACAATCTTCTCATAAATACATTTGTGCTCATGTTTCCCAAAAACCTTGATTTTAAAGTGCAAAATACTACACACTACACTCCTTTAATTTGGACTCTCTTCTCCTGACTCAATTTTTCCTTTCTTCCTAAAATTGTCCCCTTTCCCTTCACTCAGTCTGGGTTCTTTTCCTTATCCATTGGGGCTCTCATTTGCCAAACAGTCTCTTTTCCTCTCTGCATTCATAGCACTCGCCTCATAGATGCATTAGGGCACTGCTAAGTAGCGTCATAGTCCAGGACTAAGAGTTGATAGTGGCCTACCTGGTGCTTTCAGTAGCCACCCAATTGGCTCAGAAGAGTAAAGGCCCAGATCGCGAGAAGGCCTGCTCTGCCCTGTGATTTGCTAGTGACATCCCCTGCTTTCTCCACATTATCATAAAAAGACTTTAAGGTAGATTTGCAGTTCAGCACTGGTCTTGAACCTGTCTTCATCTTTTACTGAAAGCCTTGGCTGCCCGGGTCTCTAGTCTTGCCCAGAAGAGGTCCACTTTGTCTATTGTGTCTATTCTAATACAGATAATACGTGTGGGTCCACATTGAAGTACAGTTTTTGTGAGTTATGCTTCCAGAAGAGGATCTGGGATACTCTGCAAGGACCAGACACCTAATTCCAAGCTATTAGGCACTATTACTGGAGCCAAAGAGGCATTGTGTTCTGTCTTACATTACCAAACAGGCTTCAATAGGATCAGCCAACCCAACTAAAGCCATGACTCTGGAGTTTGGAGTCCTGGATTTGGCAAATACAGGTTATTGTATTCCCCAGTCTTTGAATGATGGAAGGCCAAGTCGTGTTCACATCATGGCTGCGCTTTGTTGATTCTGCCCCACTAGGCACACGACAGTAGGTTACTGAAGTGTGGTGAAGCCCCATAGACGAGGAAAACTAGCTCATGCCTGGCCCATGGGTGTGGAAAGCCTGCCCTGACCAATTCAGTGGTGGCAACTTCTGTGACCTAGCAGATGCAAGTGAACAGCCCTCATTCAGGTTGCTCTTCTACAATCCGCCATTACCCGCTCTGCTTCTTCGCGCCCAACCCCGCTCTTCCCACATTGTCTTCTTCCTTACCCTCATTCATCTCTCTCTTGTACACTTATATCTCTGCCTTGCCGGCTAAAGCACATCCTATCACTGCCCCCTTGATCCTCTTCCAAAAAGCCCTCCCTAAATTCCTCTCTTCCTTCCAACTACAGTTCTATTTCTCACCTTTCCTAATTGTCCAAGCTTTTAGAATGTGCGGTCTATTCTCAAGTCTCATCCTTTATTAACTCAAATGATTTGTTTCACCGCTTGCAACCTGGATTTTGCCCCTGCCATTCTACTGAAACTGCTCTTCAGCCAGTGTGTAATTCCCTACTCTCTGCATGCTACACACTCTTCTCTCTTAATACTTCTTTTTTTTTATCAACAGCATTTGATACTGTTGATCACCTGCTTGCTTCTCTGTCTTCTCTCAGTTTCTCTGGTTCTGTTCTTAAAAGGTTTAAATCTTACATGTCTGATCACACGTACTCAGTTTCCTGGGCTGGCCGTACCTCCTGGACATGCCCCTTCCCTGTGGTGTCCCTCAGGATTCTGTCCTCAGTCCTCTCCTCTTTTCCCTCTCCACTTGTCCTCTTGATTTGACGATTTCTTCCTTCAGTGTCTGAAATCACTTCTATGCAGAGGATACTCAAGTCTTTCTATCAGTCTCCTCTCTCTCACCTGTGCTTCACACAAACATGTCTTCTTGCTTGTTGGCCATCCAATCTTGGATGGCTGACCATTTCTTAGTCCTTAACACTTCTAAAACCGAAGTAACTGAAGTTCTCTTCTTCCCTGCTCTCACAATTCCTACCCCACTACCACCTGCCTTAATCTCTTCCCCCCAACCGTAACTATTTCATCTATTGCTTGAAATCTTGAGTTTTTACCTTCTTTCTTCTCTTTTGTGCTCATCATATCTCTTCTATTTCCCGCTCATGTTGTGCACATCTTTATAATATTCACAAAACTCGCCTCTGTTTTTCTTATCACGCTATTAAAGTGCTTGAATCTTCACTAATATTTTCACATCCCTTTTACTGCTCTTCCATACCCGTAGGTTTTGTGCTTTCACGCTTAAGCCCTCATAAATCTATATATCATTCTTCTATTTGCTTACTTTTCTCTTTGTCTCCCTGTGATTCGATTACACCTGCCTTTTCTTCTCTGCACTAGCTCCCCTTCCATTCTCGCCTTAAATTTTACTTTCTCTGTTTAGTCTTCACAATCTCTCTCCACCCTATCTTTCTTTGCGTGTGTCTTTCTACTTCCCGGCTCGTTCTCTCTGCTCCAATTCACCTTTTCTTAACACGGTCCCTGCCCACCCTGTGCACAATCACATATTCACGCTTTTACTTTGTTGTCCCCACTGCACTGGGACACACTTCCGTTCCACATTCGTTCTCTTTCATAACCTTCTCATATAAAATCTGCTTTCAACGTAATTAGTTTTGGTTCTTTTCTCCACTGTTAATACATGATGTACCATATTTTAACTGTAAGGTGCTTTGGTGTAAACGTGATATAACTATAAAATACATTTTAAAAAAATACAAAATTCATCCCCTATTGGCCACATGCTAACACACATATATAGTGGTCACCTGTAGAGGTGTAATAACTGTATGTTCGGGACTTAGCTAATGGTTAAACTACTTCACCCTGCCCAACCCAGTCCCTTTCATTGGGGCCTGATGAAGGGAAAGGGTGACCACAATCAGTAATTCTCACGCCTCATGTCAGTTTCTCAAGTGCTACAATACCCTGCATGGCCGCAATCGAGCCCATCACTCTCCAGAACATAGAAGCTCTCGGGGTTCATCAGTAAACCATGCTGGGGTGCATGCAGGCAACCCCCTTCGGAGTTCACACACATAGACAAACCATTCAATCCGTCGCCATGAACCCAAATGGCTGCACTGGAAAGGTGGCTTTCTGCTAGAGAAAGCTCAGTGGCGGCACAGGAAAGGGGCAAGGAGGGGAGAGGGGGCTCTTTAAAAGCTCTGAACCTGTGGGCCAGCTGGACTCTGGGCAGGCTCTTTACCTGCGAGAAGTACCACAAGATCCTCTCACACAGATCGGTGTAAAGAGCGGTATTACCCAAATTGTTAGTTTACAATTGTTCGAATGAACAATTGACCGAATTGAAAGGGTCACAATTGACCTTTTCACAATTGACTGAATATATATATATATGTATATATATATATATAATATGGGTGTTGGGGGGGTTTGGCGTTGGGTGGGGGGTTTCCCCCCACATATATGGTACAATTGACCTTCACAATTCGGTCAATTGTGAAAAGGTCAATTGTCATTCGAACAGTTGTAAAACGAACTATTCATATACAACTGTAAAGAGCAGCTCAGGGGAGTGCCAGAGTGCAACCTGAGAGTGAACATCATTTCCAGGTATAAAATTGAACTCCACACAGCATCTGCAGGTAACATTGTGGGTAACTGTGTTCCTACATGAACGTTTAGCTTGATCCCTGCCCTCTTAGGATGGAGCAATCACCGTCCATCCCCCGGTTGCGACATTTGCTCAGCAGAAAATCAGGAAATGGGAGTTCCCTCCACTCCATTTACTCCCGGAGCGCCTGTCTCCTAGCGCTAGCAAGTGGCAGTTTATTTAAGCGGGGCGCAGAGAGAAAGAGTGACTCATACTTATCGATGAATTCTTCATTGTGGTGCTTATTTGCCTTGATAAGAGCAGAGCGCGTGTTGAGTGTTGGAGCACGCTCCGTAGACATTCTGTAAATAGAGCCAGGGAGCATGACCAGAGCTCTAGTCAAAATGACTCCTTTTAGGGCCTTTATGAAAGGCCTACGAACAGTTCCAGATGGAAATGCAGCAATTCCAGTTTCTAAGAAGATTTCATCGGTATTCTTCTACAAATGTAAATCTGCTGCTCTTGTTTGTGAACATAGTTTGCTAAACTGAACCCCTCGGTAGGGCCTGGCAGAGAGCTCGTCTTGTGGGTGTAAGATGCTGCTGTGCAACATGGGTTCAAAGCCCTTGTAGGGTGACCAGATTTAAAAAGTGAAAAACCGGGACAGGGCAACTAACATACAGTTGGTAACCCTAGGTCTCCTGGGGGCAACCAGACGTGGTCTCCCTCTCACTGTGCTTAGAGAGGCATCAGCTTCACCTCACTGATGATCCCCAACAAGGGTGAAACACGTGTATGGGGTTGCTGGTGGTACTCTCGTTCAGATTGGAATTGCCATTGTATTTCGGTGCTGGACTGCCCCTGGGCAGGACAAAGACTGATATGCAAATGGATATTTCCCATCTGTGAAAGGCACAGTGAGTAAAAGCAGTGGCTGCGAACTCTCAAGTGGTTAATAACCACTGAACAGGTTATCATGTCTGTTCTTGCGAGAGAGGGGCGCCCGCTACCTTTGTAAAACTAATTTTTAAGGAACCTGGGTTTGGTAACCCTAGGTCTCCTGGGGGCAACCAGACGTGGTCTCCCTCTCACTGTGCTTAGAGAGGCATCAGCTTCACCTCACTGATGATCCCCAACAAGGGTGAAACACGTGTATGGGGTTGCTGGTGGTACTCTCGTTCAGATTGGAATTGCCATTGTATTTCGGTGCTGGACTGCCCCTGGGCAGGACAAAGACTGATATGCAAATGGATATTTCCCATCTGTGAAAGGCACAGTGAGTAAAAGCAGTGGCTGCGAACTCTCAAGTGGTTAATAACCACTGAACAGGTTATCATGTCTGTTCTTGCGAGAGAGGGGCGCCCGCTACCTTTGTAAAACTAACATACAAGTAGGACTTACTCTTGAAAGTGGCTGTCCAGGCACTATGCTTCAGTAGCGTTTGGAGAAGGGGGTTTAAGTGGTACTGTTCAAAGAAACATGTATAATTTATTTATTACAATTAATGCAGCATTTTTTCTGTGCGAGATTGTGCATTCCTACATGCCAGCTATGAAGACCTACTACCAAAAACCGGGACCACTGCAGTTTCCAATGGGAACATAATCTTGAGAAAGTGGAATAGAGCACCAAATACCGGGACAGTCCCGGCAAAACCGGGATATCTGGTCACCCTACCTTGTTGGGGCACCTCAGCCTTTTATTTCCTGAGATTGGTACGTTGACTTACACATGTGGGTAGTAATGGTAACAGTGATAATTACAGCACTTACAATCTGGATTACAGCGATTTGAATCTGGAAAAATCCTTTGTGAACCGCTAAAGAAATGAGCTAATTATTATATCTGATTCAGACTCTGTATTATGCTGTATTATGGATTTCCAAACATGTAGGAATAACATTTTTGAAAAATAACCCCTGGTGTGTATAACCGTGAACACTTTGTAGTTTAACAATGTCCTCAAAATGCATTGTGTAGATTAAGCTGGGAATGTTGTCCAAACATTGTGTGAAACATTGACCCTGAAGACAGAGGTTTACAATAATATAATTCATGTTTAGGTCACACCGGTTGATAACCAGGAGCAAAGACAGATGCCGGGTGTGGTGGACCACAACTAGGGTACACTCTGCTTCGAGGAGGGGCAGCCTCCAACCCACCCGCTGAATTGTATTTTTGTATAATTTCTCATTGGTGAATGCTAAGGTTCTGATATCAGTATACTTGCAGGACTCCATCCTACACTTAAAATAAATAGGACCATGGGAGAACTAGGACTAGAGGGAGAACAATAGGCTCCCTTTATCAGTTTTCAAAAAAACTGATATGAAGGATAAATTGAAAGCTTGAGAATTTCAAAAGTGTTGACTACTAGCCTAAAAGAAATACCACACTTCTAGAAATGAAATAAACACAATCGATGAGGCTGGACATCAAACAATTGTATTGTATTGAACTTGTCATTTGTATAGTGCCAATTTTACCATTATTATAGTCTTAATGCGCGGTTAGTGGGAACGCCCTCGGAGGACCGAAGTCCAGTGTATTGGAGGTCATGGAGCATGACTAGGGTTTTTTGTCAGAAAAAGATTTAGCAGTGCCGGCCAGGCTCTGGTAGAGGAGGAACCTATGCGGTCAGGCATGTGGATGGGTGCTGAGAGGAGTAGGAGTGACGTCAGTGCTAGAGACTAAAAGCATATATTATCTGTGCAAAGAGATCCCCTGCTCTGAGACCAATTGTTATATTGGGTTTAGCTGCAATAACACCAGCATAGGACACTTTGACCTGCTTCCTATACCTCCATGTGTGCTTTATCCCACGTGTCTGGCTTGTAGTCGTGCTCGCCTCTAAGGGCCCGATTCTGAGACCCATGTGCATTGAGGAAAAAAGAAATGTTGTGCTCGAAAGACACTTTCCTTATTAGCTCCATATTGTGAGCCTATATTTACTTAGATATAGGATATGGAGCAAATATTGAAAGTTATGTATCATCACAGAATGACACTTTCCTGATTTTACATGGAGCTTAGAATTGGGCCATGAGTCTCCCTTAATTAGTTACAAATTAATTACTATTACATGATGCATAATCCTTGCTTGAAGCATGTTTATTGCCAAACATTTAATGACACCAGATCAAGTGATTTCTGAACTACTCAATTTATAAACTCAACAACTTACAAACATGTTTCGATGTTCTGGTCTCTTCAGGGTAAAATGCGTCTAATTGCAGGTTAGTGAACAACTCCTTCAGTTCAGTTAATATATGTTAATGTTAATGTTAAAGGATATTTGTACCGCGCACTATCACCACCGTGGTGGTCCCCTGGCGCTCTGGCGGCTCTGAAAAAAAGGGGTGCGGGTGGGGAGAGTTAGAGGAACGGGCTGGAGAAGTGCAAGAGAGCAGTGATGTGCTGTTGGCGGCCTCAGCCGGGAATTATGTTGGCTGGGCTTGGGGTGTTATACCGTTGGAAGACATTGTGTTCTGTTGAGAGGGTCCATGTGTGCTTTGTTTTGTTGTTGTAAAGTGGTGAAGTTTGTGCGGATTGTTGTTTTGTGGGTTTGTGGTTCTGTTTGGTTAGAGTTTGAGAGGTGTATGCAGAGGGTGAAGTTGGTAGTGGGTTGGTTAATTGGCATTGCTGGAAGGCAGTTTCTTCCTAACAGCATATTACAAAACATTACCATAATATGAAAGGTGCTTGTTGCAGAATTTATTGGGAAAAGACTGCACAGTGAATACAAGAACGTACACAAGTGGATAGGCTCAGTTATTTAAATTTAGTTATTGCTGGTGTCTTCTCTTTTAAAGAAGATTTTAGAGTATAGATAGATGGTGGCAGTATATATGGAAAATCAAATGTATAAACAGTTAATCGGGGGGCTACAAGGGCATAGGGCTTTGTACTTCGAACATGTATTATACTGACTAAAACTTTTACACCACTTCTCATATCGTTGGCGATGGTCTCAATTGCAAATAAAACGCCCCTTTGGCATTCCATTGTTTGAGAGAGGTCCATCAAAGGTCCTGCACTCTTTGGGGCTGTGCCCAGGGTCAGACAGGAACAAAATAATATATAGGGTTCGAGAAAAGTAGGCCACAATTAAATTTGTGATTTAAGTTCTTTCGGGATAAAATGTGGGTTTACTTACCTGACTCAGAATTGAGATTCTTCAAAAGTCCCCTGTAAGTGGGCCCAGTGGCAGGCCTGCCCACCAACACTTCCACAGTACAAGTCGGGGAAGGCCGCTTTTTACTTCTAGTAAACACTGTGCAGGTGTGAGGGGGGGCATTCAGGGTACAGTTCCAAGGAGGATAACGAAGAGCGGTTACAGGGGACCATCCAGGTGGAAGTGGCGTGGGGTGTGGCAGACAAGTTGAAGTGAAACTGTGGTAACAGAACGGAGGTGGCCACGGGAAGGCTTAGAGGTTGAATGAGGGGGGTCAGCTAGGGGAGAGAGGGGTGGCAGCTGGAGGTGCGATGAATGTGTCTATGGGAAGTAAAACTTGGGGACAGGGATTGGCAGGTGGAGGCGGGTTCAGGGCCCGCAGCGGAAGAGGAGGGATATTGGGCCAGAGCCATCGACTATCACACAAGGGCAGGAGAAAGCGTCAGAGGAAGGCAAAGAGCCAAATCAGGTATTGCAATTCAGGTGCAAAGGCAGAAAGTGGAGGCAATTGATGGGTGGGATTCTGTGGGTGGGCTTCAGCGGGGTGACCAGTCAGTGAGCGGGCATCAAGGGAGGGACATGGATCCAATGTAGTAGTTTACAACCAGGTGCACATTTTGGGGGAAATGTGTGGCACATGGTGCAATTAAAAGTGCACTTATCAAGCAGCATTTTACAATCTCTGAAGATGGATGCAAAGCATACTGCTCAGAAAATAGACCCACATTTGAGCATTAATCTGAACCACAGTTCCCTGTTGGGATGCGCCTTATTGACCTACGTGCAAGCCCAAGCTATGCCATCTCCCTGAACTGGGCTCTATCGCATTGGCATGTCCCTTGGCACTGTAAAATAAAACCGGTAAAAGAAGTGTACACATGGCTACCACAAACAGTGCACACAAAAGAAATTCAAAGGCGCCGCCGTCCATTGTCCTTGCACTTCGATATAAGCCCGAAACAAAGATGTGCATTTACTGTATATGTGAAACCAATAACATTTTGCACAACTGAGGCTAGACTGTGTTCTCTGAACGCAGGTGAACTTCTGCTCATTAATGATTCAGTGGAATGCCAGAACCTGACCCCAGTAATCCACCATTGAGCTCTGCAGTCACCCCTGTGTCCATCATCTCCTGGAAGCCGCTGCTTAGCATATGCTGGCCACTAAATAAATGATGCTTACTAACAGTTTCAAGGCACTAATCATTTATTTAACTCCGTTTATGCTGTCAATATAGCACACGTAAGTGCCTAGTTACACCTGGGGGGACTTTCAGGCACCTTCCACATTCATTTCTGCCCTGCAAATGTAGGAATAGAGCACCTCTGAAAAAGTCACACTAACATGTCCTGGGGTAAAAGACATAAGCACGTATAGGAAGGATTGTAAAATAGATTTTTCTCTTGAGTTGCAAGTGTCTGCTGTCTAGGTCTTGCCACTGTGCTTGGCAAGATCTATTACATGGGCCATCTCTGAGGCCTGGGTGGCATTCCACAGCTCGGCTGGTTGTGCTCTGGTTGTGCTGCGACATCTGTTTTCATGGCTGTTAGATGTTTAGGCCAGTCCTTATGCCAAATAATTAGGCCAGTCTTCCTGCTTCAGATGTGATGTATCTCAAACCAAAAGAAAGTGCAGAATCAGAAATGTACCAGTTAACATGAACAAACATGGATCTTGTGTGAGCGTAAAAAATATATTTGAGATATTCCAGCTTATGTAGGGATCCTAAACCCAGGAATGACTGGTTTCTTGCAGCCCCCCCCCCCCCCTTCCACCATTGGAGACTTCAGTATGATCGTTTTACACCTTTACAGTCAATCAAGTACACTTTGAACTGAGCTCTTTCGACCCTTTGAAGCAGTGTTAAGGTTTCTACAGTGTGCAATGATCTTCCAGTGGCAGCAGCCTGTCAGCTGATGTGATGCTGAATTCCACGCTAAATACAGTTTATGGCCTAGTCCCAGAGCATGCTTTCATTTGAGGATGACCAGTCGAATATCAAAGTGTAGGTCGGAGGTTGGAACGTGCAACTGTTGACTTCAGGGGGCATGCAGATGGGGGAGATAAAGACCTGGGCCACTTGGATGTGTGAGTATAAGGTGCCCCGGGGAGTTATTTCCTGAAAATCAGTCCCACAGTAAACATTTTCTGAGACATGGTTTTGTGATTCACATGAGAACTTGCTATATACTTGATTCACACCCAGGGAAGGGCCATTAGCCAATCAGGTGGCTAGAACAGTGGGCAAGAATATACATTCTCCACCCACTGTTCAGCCATCCGAGGCCCTTCCCCGGGAGTTTTTTATTTTTTATTTTTATGTGAGGTGGCAACAGGGAGCCCCCCTACCCTGCCCCCGCAACTCCCCCAATTCCCTCCCCCTCCTCCCACCGAAAAACCAACCAAAACCCTTCCCCCACCCCTCCTCACTTACCTGCAAGACCGGAACTCTGAGCTCTGGTCCCGCACTCCTTCCGATCCCAGGTGCTGTAGAAATTGATTAATCCCCATAGCAGCAGACATCTTTTTCATTTTGTTCCCCTCTGCAGAAAAGTAGGGCAAGGTGAAATGCAAGCCAATTGGAATGCGGGCTTATTTTTGCTGTTATAGCCCGTGTTCTACCCTTCCTGATTAGCTGCTGAACAATCGGGGCCAGCTGAAGATGTCATGGCTTCTGGGTTTCCATATCAACTTGATGTTTGTTTGCCCCCCTCCCCCTTGCCTGGAGCAGAGAAAAACAACCGTAGGTGCCAATTATAATGTATACATTATAATGAGCGCAAAGAAAAACAGCCAGGGGGTTAATATCCGCAGATTATCATGAGACCACTAGCAAGCAGGAAGCTGCAACACTCATCGTTCACTGAAAAGCTTCTTTGTTAGCAAGAGCATAGAGTTGGAAACCCCTAGTTTAAAGGAAATGAGGTGATAAGAACACTTCCTAAACGGCAGAGGTCCGAGGGAGTTGAGAGTCTGAAGGGCTCCAGCAAATGCCACTTGGAATTCCCGCACTGCAAAGCACACAGTCCCGAACTAAAGGACTACATTGCTGTGTCATAAGATCACGGACTGCCAACATGGGGGCAGTTACTGCAGGCATCCTTGAGACTCGGGGCCCCTTTCAACTGACAAAGTTGAAATGCCCTGACACCGTCGCTCCGAAAAATCTACGGTTGCTAAGTGTAAAAAAAACGCTGAGTTGGTTTATCTTCAAAAAATAAAGCAACACAAGTGCAAAATCTTTTTTTCGAAAAACAGGATTCTTGGATTTTCTAGCCTTTTTAATTCTTTGGATCATCGTTCCGTTCCCATATCCCTTTTCATTCCTGCACATCCAAGCAGTTCTCCAAGTAATGCATGAGCACGTTCTGCTGCAGTTATAAACATATCTGCACCCTGAGCTCGGCAGCTTGGAGGTGTAGGTGGCCTCGTGCTCTGCGTGCGTTGGCTGACTGAAATTGCTATTCCATCGAGAGGAAGCCAGTGTCGTGTTTGGATTTGTAAAAGTCAACACTTTGAAGGAGGCACCTTCGACAGGACTGGCTTATCAGGGTGGCAGTATAAACACACACACAACCTTGCCATGGGAATCATTTCTCCACTCTTTTCGGGGCAGGATAAGGCACGCCTGAATGTCTCTTTTCATTTAAGTTGCATGTCTACAGTACATTTACATAGTCTACACATGTGTTTGGAATGTACATCAGGTGCGCTTTGGCGCAGTTGACTTCTCAAGAAGTGGTGTCATGGAGTCCTTGACCCTGATATCACAGCAGCTGGATATAAAACAAAATTAAGTATACGTATCTTTGGCATTTTACAAAGGCATCAAAAAGTCTTTTAGCAGAGTTGCAAGAGTGGGGATGTGGGTCAGAATTGCAACCACTAGGGCACACCAGATGTTTTGCACCGAGACTTCCTGCCCTCTCTCTGTTGACTATGCCTGTATCCAGGGTCGGATTGGGACAAGAAATAGGCCCGGTCACCCAAAAAAAGTGGCCCACCCCTCGCCTCATTAAAGTGGCCCACTCCTCGCATCACGACCCTTGACCTCCAATGACATCACCGGAAGTGATGTCATTTGACCCCACCCCAAAGTGACATTCTGGGAAATGATGAAACGCAACCTTTCACCCTTAGAAAAACCAGGAAGTGGCATCAAATAGCATTGTGCCTAAGTACACTACGAAAAATATGGTCACAATTTCACTGTGATATACATTTCATACAAGAATGGATCACCATATGTATCATTAATATCTGTGTGTATAGATCCATATTGTCAAATTACTGTGAATACAAGCAGACATCCAGCGCCAAATGATATGTTATTGTATAGCACTTCGCTTAAACTCTTTTTTTATAGAACATATATACATACAATATCACCCAACCTGTGTTGGTACTCATTTATCGACCTAAGAAGGATCAAAGGCTTTTTGAAAAAGAAAAAAAAAACGTGGAAAAAAATATTTTTTGTTCTATTTTTTTCCACAAACCGGCCCAGGCATGGCCAGAAACCGGCCCCCACTTCCCAGGGACAATTTCGGCCCGCCCACGGGCCGAAAGGCAGAGGGGCCAATCCAACCCTGCTTGTATCCATGAAAGGTAAAGGGAGGAGCTGGAATGATCTGGAGCAAAGCAAATGTGAAACGCTGCGCCATTATTAAATCTCAGTGATGGCTGAAGATGTGTCGGGTCTCATGAGGGTCCCTTTCAAAATGTTTGGGGGCCGTTTGCCCACAGTTGGAAAAACACAGTCTGAGGTGCTTAGATTTATAATGGAGAGATAAAGGAATGTAAGCAGGAGGGGAGTAGCTGCAGATTATCACTGGATCGGTTTATTGGCCTCTGAAATGGAGCCAGCAGGTAGTTGGAATATTAAATGTACGCTGCAAATCTATTAGTTCTTTTTGTCAACAAGGCGTTAATGTAGTTTAAGCCAGAGTAAAAAGGCAACAAAGTAATGAGAATTCTGCTAGATACTGCAAGGACAGATGGAGGTGACGACCTGAGGGCACCAGCAAAGGCAGCTTGTAATGTGTATTTTGAAATGCACATGTAATGCACTGATTTAAAAGGAAATGTACTTTGTGATAAGGCTGTGAAAAGAAGGGCAGCATCTGGAGGGCCCTCCTGACGCTCAAGAACCAGTTTAACTTGAAAGGCACTGGCACAGTCCCTGCTCCTGCACGATGCTCAGTACTATCACATCACTCTGCTCACAGGACATGCCCGGCACCTTCTCTACGGGCCCGAACGCCCAACATGCCTTCCAGCATGAAACATCTCATACAACCCAAATATTGTACTTCTAGTTTTAAGATTCCATATTACTTTAACCAGGCTTGGACTGGCCTATAGGGCAATAGGCCCATGGCCGAACCAAAAACACAAGATGCTGGTGTGGACCCTTTTTTTGTTTTTTTTCTTTTTTTTTTTTTGGTCAAAGTGGGACACATTTTTGGCCAATGTGGGCCAGTTTGATTCACTATGTAGTAGTAGTTTTGACCAGTGTTGCTGAATAAATATTCTTTAAAATGCACAATTTGCATCTCATTTTATCAAAAAAACGCTCCTTGGGTTCTATTCAAACAGTGTCACAAAAGGAATGACTAGCCATTTGCAACGATGGGCCACTTTCATTGGTGCCCGAGACCATTTTATGGCCCATTCCAACCCTGACTTTAACCTCTCTCCATAGAAGGACTAAACAGATGCCCGTGCAAACCTAAACTCGACCCATTCTGGTCATGCAGTAAACACCTCAACAGACTCTTTCAGTGCATTAACTCATACTCTTCTATCAATCACACTTCTGGTGCGGTAATAACATTTCTTTGAGTAGCAAATCAAGGCCTCTACGTGCTAAAAAAAACAAACAAAAGCCAGTCTAACCATTCCCGTCCCCCACAAAGGCCTTAAAGTACTTCACTAAAAGACTTAAGTCCAGGGTTTAAGTGGGTCAGGGCTAGCCGGGGCAGAACCCCAGCAGTCTACAAAAAGGATACGCAAGCTGAGGCCCTACTGGGGCTACCCCCCCACTATCCCCATATACGCGGACCCCCCAGCAGGTATCCCATTTAGACAAAGAGCCGCACATGGTTAAAGGGCAGCCAGCAGGTGTTGCACTTCAGATTAGGAAAAAGGAGAGGCACTGTCTGATGTCCCTGCATTTTTCGGCTCTCGCTGGCAGCCCTTTAATCACACTGCTTCTTGAAGGAAAGGGCTTCCTGCTTGGTGTTAACTACTCTATTTAAGGAACAAAAGGAGAGTTGGGGCACACAAGTAGCATACCTTTGGGGTGCCCGGCCTCTCCTTTAGTTTCCTAATCAAAGGCTCTGACCCCACCACAGGCCTGCCAGCTGGACTCTGGGCCTGTGATTTAAAGGAGAGGCTGGTCGCACCAAAAGTATAATACCAGTGCACCTCCCATATTCGAGGGGAGGGGGATCTTAGGGGGCGTGGCCTACGTACAGGTGGGACCCACTCACCTATATTTAGGCCACGCCCCTTGCTAGCACCCCCTCCCCTCTCTATTCTGAGTCCCACTGCTTACGTCCTTGCTGTAGGCCTAAACTCTGGCGATCTTCGTATCAATGGCTGGCGTGAGCAGGCACCCTGGCCACATGCAGGCACATCTCGCGCTCGCAGGCCATTCGCTCTCTGCAGAAGGATGACATGGCTCCCTCTTGAGCGGGTTGTGGGAGTTGCGGTTGCGCTCTGCCACAGCCTTCCTCCCCCGGGAGGGGTGGGGGGAGACTGGGAGCAGTGCCTCGGCAGCCTGATGAACAGGTTCGCAAGCAGGTGTTGGGTTTAGACTCTGCTCCACACAGTGGCTCAGCTTCCCGCGATCGCTACAGATGCGCCACTGTTCCGGCGCTCGGTGACTGATGGGGGAGCACAGCGCGCGGCGGCGGTATTGTGAAGAGGGGGCAGGCGAAAGGCGGGGGGCGCGTTCCACCCGCGGTATTGACCTTTCCCACGTTCGATGAGGTGGAGTGGAGCAGGTATGTAGCCGAGCCGACTGTCCGTTGCAAGAGCACATCGCCGACACGTCTGATTTCTTCTCTGCCGCGCCCCCTTTTGCCCTGCTTTCACTAAACTGGATTGTTATTTACAATTTTATCCCAATCGTGGGGTCAGGTAGCATTATAAAAAAAACGCATTATTGTGCTGGCCATCGCTTTCCAAGTGTGGAAGTTGTTCCTGGCCATGTGCACGCCTGCTACATACACAGTGCCTCTGCTAGTTTGGGCACTCTCTCTGAGAATGCCAAAGTCAACCATGGAAGTTGATGTGCCCTGGCTCTGAGTTTGGTTACTATAGGTAAGGGTCGCTGGGATGAAAAGAGCTCTGTTCACAATTTACACAGAACAGAAATGTGGACCATGTCCCAGCTGGATGTAAACTTCGAATGTCCATCCGTCCATGCGCCCAGATTAGCAATCAATTGGTTGGTCTTGGCAGTCTGTCTTTGCATGAATATATTCACAAATCTCTCTCTTTGCTCATCTCTGTCTGTCTCCTCATCTCTCTCTGTGCCTCTTTCTTTGTTCCTCTTTCTTATTCTCTATCCTCTCTTAATTTGTTTCCTCATTACGCTCTCTGTCTCCCTCCGTGATAATATTTTTGTTTCTCTCATTCTATCTCCGCAACCCTCTCTCTCTGTCCCTCTCTCAATCTAATGCCCACGGGCCAGGCTTGCAATATAAATAAACGTAATATCTCTCTCCTTATCTCTCTCTCAATCGACCTCCCCAAGTCTCTCTCTTTGTGTCTCTCTGTCTATATCTCCAAGTTTTTCTCTATCTCCCCAACACTCTCTCTCTTTCTCCCTCTCTCTGTCCCTCTGTCTTTCTCCACAACTCTCTCTCCCCCTCTCTCAATCTATCTCCCCAACTCTTTCTCTCTCCCCAACTCTTTCTCTTGCTCTCTGTCCCTCTCATAATCTATCTCCTCAACTGTCTCTCTCTATCTCCTCAACCCCCTCTCTCTCTGTCATTCTCTCAATCTCTCTCCTTATCTCTCTCAATCTATCTCCCCCAAGTCTCTCTCTCTTTGCCTCTCTCTCTCTCTCTGTCTATCTCCCCAACTCTCTCTCTCTGTCCCTCTATCTCCCCAACTCTCTCTTTCTCTCACTCTGTCACTCTCAATCCATCTCTCCAGCTCTCGCTCTCGCTCTCTCTCGCTCTCTCTCTCTCTCTCTCGCTCTCTCTCTCCATCTCTCCTCCCCCTTCATTGTGTTTCTTGGTCTGCCTGTGTAAACTGTTGCAGTATGTGCTTCATCACAAGATCATGGCAGAGCGTGTGGCTGTCGGAATGGATACTGCTCAGTCGCACGCAGGCATAGTCGATAGACTGGTCTGTCCTGAACAAGCCTTATCGCTGCTTGCTAGAAACCCTTTCCGATTACGCAATCCCAAAGTATTTTTGTGATGTAACATGGTAAATAGCATGATCGATGGATGGATCGCTCGCAGAGGACAGGCTGTGTTGCCATGAAAAACGCTGGATGTTTTGATAGGCCCTATTTTACAGTGCGGAGGGTGGCTTGCAATGGAAGGTAGACGATAGCAGCACTTAATATATATTTGGATGCTGAATCCAGATTCTTCTTTCCCAATTGGTCAAGCATGGGTTCCACTGGTCCCTTCTTCTGATGCCAAGTGCTCCCTCCTCATTTTGCTCACAAAACTCCTACTCCACTGTGTGAACATAAACTGAAAGATATCCCTGCATCCTTAGCAAATGTCTTTTGCTGTTTTTGGCCCCCATCCTTGCTTCCAAAATCTTCGTTGTCATAGATTTTGTAGGCTACCCTTACAGAAACATTGCACCAATGTCGTGCTTACTTGCATGGGGTTGGCACTGGTGCGAAAATTGCCCCGAGGCAAAAATCAATCGAAGGAATACATAATTGTACTAAAGCATTCGTTTTGCCCCCAGAGTTAATACCATACAAGATTGTGATTGAACCAGTGCAGAGTTTCTGTAACGAGGTCCTCGATGTGTATGTTTTTTACTATGCAATAACATAGCCTGTCCTTGGCCCAAGGTAAACTCATGAAGTATGTCTCATCTGGGCCATCAAGCAAATTCCTAGGTTTTGCAGATCAGAGGGCACAAGTAGCTGAATTGGTGTAAGAGGTAACCACTTGCATGTTTCCCCTGATGTCTATCGACGCTTGGTGCAGGAGGCAAACATTCAATTTGCAAACTACTAACCAGCCACAGAAAAGTCACTTGCCACCTCAATTCTATAAATACACACAGCACACTATTTCTCACTCGCCAAGGGTCAAACATCACTAGCCAATGGCTAGTGGTGAGTGCACATTTTGCACCCGATTGGTGCCTGTCTCAATGGGATCTACATGCAAAGCTCTTTGCCACAACACTGGCCCTCAAAATGTGCTTTAGGGTGTGACATATCAACTCCTGGGGCACCAGTGGTCCAGTTATGAATATCGGTTTGTAAACAATCAGACCCACACCTCTAGTAAAGCAAAAGTGATCCGAACAGGTTGGAAACACAAGCAAATTATAAACCTCCTTGTCCAATTTTGGTAAAGTGGACAGAAAGGCAGGCTTATCTCTGTAATATTGTGGATCGTTGGTTATTTGCAATACAGAGAAAATACAATTATTACCCAATGATAAAAATGACTGTCCAGTCAAGGTTGTATAAAAATATCTATTTTATTATTATTCAACACACAGTACTAGCACACTACAAAATCCAACCCTCCCTGTAAAGGAATGCATTGGACAGACAGTTTCAAGCATGAAAAGGGGTCCACTCTGGATACTGACAGGCAGGTAGGCGGTAAAGTAATTAATCTCAATAGTTCAAGAATACTTGGTTTCAACACAAGGGGAGCAATGGGTCATAGAATGTCACTATGGGCCTTTGGAGAAGGAACAGGGGGACAGAACCACAATGTACCTTCTCGAAGTTCTTGGTGCTCGACAGCGGCAAGTCAGTTTCAGGGTGCTTTGTAGCTTCTCTGACAGAGTTCAAGACGGGAAACGGCTGCGGGTATCAGGGGGCAGGGAGTTCAGCGAGCAAGGCTGGATGGATGGCTGCAGGCTGGCCTACACAGCAGCTCAGGGTCAGGAATCATTGTCTCAGTGCTGGTTGGTGGGTTTGAAGCACTGGTCGAAGTGTCTCAGATGGCGTGAGTGACTGCGGTGTGACAACAGTCAGCAGTGCAGTCGGTTGCAGCTCGAGGGGCTCGACTGCCGCAAAAGTGTCCTTTAAGGTGGAAACTGGTTGATGCTTGTCGGTGCACTACTCCTAGCTTCTTTTCTGGGCTCATGTCGTCATTTAAGGCCGATGGCCCAAAGCTGAGGAGAGTGTTGCTGTCACCGGCCTTGTCCGTGGTTTGGTTCAGAGACTCTCTGGAGCTTCCCACTTAGGAAGCTTGCAGCAGAGCCTAGCAGAGCACGCTGTGTGCTGGCTTGGTAACGGTTCTAGAGCTGCTTGGAGGGTCCGCCTGGATTCAGTTTCTCCCTCTGTTCACTGGGAGATGTTTAGGGAAGGGATCTTACTTCCCTCATGGAAATCCTGTCCTTCCTTCACTGGTGGAAGCTGTAAGGCAGACTGTACCGTCTGCCAGTGTCCTAATGAGTTGTTCTTGTTACTGGTTGCAAAGCCTTCAGATGATCTGCCAAAAGAGGTGCTCAACCCTCTTTTAAAGTCAAATGGGCCACAGTGATTGGTGTAGGCTAAGCCTAACTTAATGAACCAACCCTGGGTCCCCATCAACAATCTTCTTTTATGCATGAAGTCATAACCAAAGTGCTTTGCAACAGGAAAGGTAAAGGGGTGAAAACATGTACTACTAAGTCCCACCCATCTTCCCGCCTGTTGTGGATCAAAGGCGCCCTGATTAATTGAGTTCTAATGACTCCCTTGAAGTTGTGGTGAAAACAGACTTTGTGTCTACATCAAATCACAAACTCCTACCCTCTGAATGGGGTCCATCTGCAGGGCTTGCCTACTGTAAACACATGTACCAGACATGGCTGCTGACTCTCATTGATACTAAGAGGCGGGAACTGGCTTCAGATTGACACAGATGCATATCAAAAGTGTTGGGGTTTCCTGTCTTTTGTTAACCCTGCGACCAGGCCGCTCATGGGCCTGCTTATATTAAGTCTCATCAGTACGCGTCACTGCCACAAGCCGGGTCAACAAACGATAGGGCAGATCCATGGATCCTTTGATATATATTTAGGCAGGCCATGGCAGGAGTAAGGTTTTGCCCTCCCCTTTGAGATGCCTGGATGTACTTCTGGGTGTCACAATCAAATTAAATCTGAAAGAGAGGACTGCGCCTGTAAGCTGTGTCCACCCAGTGTACACAGGTCTATGTGTATGTCGTGGGTTGAGCATAGAAAAACGTGTACAGATTAGCCCCACACATATTCCACAGGTTGATCTACCATCATTCAATTTCATATAACATTTGAAAAAAAAGCCCAGGTTAGCGCACACCCACCATGTGGATGGTCGAATTCCTCACATAGGGCTCCATCAAATAACACTGAGGCAGTGCTGTCTTCTTCCAGACTCATCTGTGCAGGTTCTTTGCCTTGTCTGTTGGCGTATGTCCTTCTGCTAGCAAGAGGGGCTCAGTTGTGAGCTCATCTTCCTGCTTGATTGCAGTGTTGTTGGGCTCAGTAATCTACCCTACACCCAATGTGCAATGGTAGAGAGTGGACACTGCTGCACTGCCGTGCACAATGGGACCAGAACCTGCACAGGAAGGAGCAGATCTCCCAGGTTCATGTGGACATGGCTCTGCCATCACAGGATAATTAATGGCTATCGCTCTTCCTCAATTCCATTGCCCGCAGAGGAATCCCAAGATGTTCTAGCCACAATTGCATGCAATTTATTTCAGAATTATCCTTCATATGTTAGGTTTTTCGTCTTTTATACTGCACACATTACCACCGTAGTGGCCTCAAAGCGCTGAGCCTTGTCCATTTAGGGGTAAATTGTGACCCAACCCATGGGCTGGTATGTGGGGTGAAAAGAAAACAGGAACAAGGAGAGCAGAAAAGGGAAAGAGTCGGAAACGTCCAGGAGCCACAAACATGCAGGGTTAACTCACAACATGTAGAGATATGAAAGCAAATGTCTGAGCGATGGAGATTATGGGGATGAATGTATAGTTTTTTAGTATTTGATCGGAAGAAAATTTGAACGGCGAGAACTCCTTTATTGTCAGGTAGAACTTTCATAGAGGGAGTCGCTAGTGTGGTGGTCCTATTGCGTGAAGTCACGTTGTGGATGTGTCATGGCCTTAAGATGTGCTCAGGAGCCCCTAGGAGTTGTGGAGACTGCTAACCAGATGAGCACGGCAGAACCTAACAGAAGCTTAGGTCTGTGAGTTGGACTAGTTCACTTAATGCCTCCTTATCCAAAATGCAAGAAGGGCTTGGGACAGGTGAGACTTGTAGGTTAGTGAGAGCAATTGAACAAGGCTTAGCTGAGAAGTGCCAGGGGAAAGCAATCAAAAACCTGCCAATTTCTAATGGATCCTGATCAACAGCCTAAATGTCTGGGGAACTAGGAAACCTTTTTCGCAGCACATGTCCCCCCAAAGAGTGGGCTGCTTCCATGCTGGTCCCTATGCCAATGCCAGCTTTGTGCGTTTAAAGAGGGTTATGGGTAAGGCACAGTTACCAACAGAAACCATCATGGAAGAATGGTTTGGCTATAACTGTACTGGCTGCTCTCTCAGTAGAAATCCTCAATAGTCACTAGACGCTTGAAGCAATGTGGCTTCTTTCTTTTTATTTGTACATGCACTACATGGAACACAGATTGCCTCATGCTGCCAATGCGGTAGCACTTCCCTAATCAGAGTGGTATCATTGCCTGCATTATAGGTATTATTTCTATTGGTAGCACCACTGGTACTAGAAAAAGGGATAGGGAGTTTTTATCGCAGTACAATTCGTCAAAGTATATTTGTTGCATTTATTTCCTCTGATTTTGCCGCAAATGTATGAGGGGGGGGGGTGGGTTTAGAAGAATAATGAATTAAGGGTAGGGTGGCTGCGGGGCTTCTCCCCTGTATACATTTACGGCAACATCTTCCTGTAAAAATAATCACATATGACGAAATCTACTTCGATGAAAAAGATTCGACTAGATCACATAGGACCCTAGAAAAGCATGGCCAGTCGCATAACTTAAAAACAATGGGAGCTCCATGTAAAACATGGTGAGTTTATGCCCTTGCGGTTCGAATACGCATAGACATCCATAGGCCCTGCTCCAATCTAGGAGCCCCTCTACGCTGCGGCACCTCAGTGGCTAACCGAGTGTCATCCACACCCATGAACAAATGCACCACACTTTTCAGAAAGTGGGGGGGTTCTTCCATAAAGTCCTCACTCCCTGAAATCCCACCCCCGGCCCTTTGGTGTCATGCATGTATGGCACATCAACTGATGAAGTCGAAAGTTACCCACGTGGATAGTAGCAGCCATCGCCAGTGCTGCCGCCAATTCCAGTAACGCTGTTACTGTGTGGGTGCCCCACTCGTTTTGAGTGGATGACCCTCTGGACGACATAAATAAACCAAATGCAAATGTTTTTTTTCCAAAGAGAGTAGGGTGAATTTCACTTTCTCCAAACATCATAACCATATCCCTCACTTATCAGTAGAAACATTCATAGCAAAACCCTTTCTGCGCATCAATGTCACGACCCTCTAAGAACTCAAACACTCTGGATGTGCGAATAATGAGCAGAGCTCAACACCTTCCTCTTCAATAAATGGCATCTCCCTTTCACCTAGGTCTACACAGCCTGCACTCCCCACCATAGCTGAGACTCGGTGAGCGGCTTCCCACTGTCTCCGCCCCTTGCTCCCAATTGCCCACCCTCGCCCTCACCTGTTAGCCACCGCTCCCTTTTTCTCTGCTTTCCTCACTGCGTTCTTCCACCTATGATTGTAAAGCGCTCCGTTGCTACCCAAAGCATGATCCACACTGAATAAATACCCAAATAATAATAATAATAATAATAAAAGTTCTGAAGTAAAGACTGTTCCGTAGCTAAGGCTCTACGTAACATACTCGCTAACATCAGGCCAGCGACAGAAGGTGCCCACCACTTGATGACGCCTGCACTGCTCCATTGCTGCACCCTGACCAGTGGCACCTCTATAAAATCTCACAAAGAGGAGCTGCATGAATGTGTTTCCTGATCTTACGGTGGCATTAACTATGCAAATCATGTGCTCATTTACAGGAAATCCCCACGCCAATGTACGTATGGATTACAACAAATCATTTTACTTGACAAAAGATAGTGAGAATGTGAACTACGTTTTTACTCTCTAAAATTCCCTTTTTCTCCCAGCTTCCAAAAGTAGTAAGAAAAATAGTCCTGCCTGAAAATCCTATTTGATGCACTGTACATAACATTACTCTTTGTGCAATATAAATTCCATTTGACTGATGCAGTGAAACCCTTTTTCCTTCTGTCCTTAGTGAATAGACCTAGCCCATCGGTCTCACTGTTCAGCGGTGAAAAGATGTGCCGCTACCCCCTGCTTGCTGGGCCCGATAGAGTGTTGGGATTGCCCATGTCAACAGATGCACGCAATGGCTTCTCCTGCGCAAGCTGTTGGGTCGCATCATGCTAATAGGACTGGACCATGCCAGCAAGTGCAATTACACAAAATAGGGGCACCTCCTCCGATGAATGTGGCATTCTTAAGAGGGCACCACCGCATATGGATTAGCCGGCTCGACCCTGCTGTTCTCGGAGCAAGTGACCCATTTGGGTTCCGTACTCGTTAGCTTGAATTTTGCCTTTGTGAGAAGCTGCTGTAATTCTGCAATTTTTTTCATAACAGGGCACCCAGCATTGTCTTCATTCCTGAGCGCATCTCTGGATCAAACATAATTGCTGCTCTTCTCACAAAAGTCTATGAATTCACGGCTGACCCCATCTCTGCTCATTGAATTGTCTCTTCTTCTACAGCCCTTTGTGCGCTAAATATAATTTTGCCGTCACTATGACAGCAGCGGCATATTCACCAGAGGAAAACAGAGAGGGTTCAAATGTACGAGCTTCCCATGCTCACTAATGAGAACGAGGCCCGCGTCGCCCTTAATGAACCGAGATCTGTGATTTTCTTTTCTTCATTTTGTAAGAGTAGGTGGCGAGAGTTCACACCAATGAAACAAGGGGTGTACAGTGCAGCTCCTGTATGCAGCTGTGTCGACTGTATCTGTGCCGGGTCAGGGGCAACACAGCTAAAGTTGATTCAACTGTGAGGAGAGGTGCAGCCCGGCGAGTGTGAAGCATAGCTTTTGCTTCTGCTCCGCTGGCCTGTCCACCCGCAGCATAGATGGTTCTTTGACGAGAGCAGAGGCCAAGCGGAGTGGGCAGCTCTTTTCCGTGCACCCGCGCCAATGCGAGGGCGGGTAGAGCTGACCAGGAAATGATTCCTACTCCCGGTTTGAAACCGAAGTGATCAGGCCGGGCAGACCTTTTGCAAGGTCCTGTCGCTTTCTGTCCCAGGGGATGCATGGGAGAGTCGCCTATCGTTTTGAATCAGGCTTGATCTGTATAGGAAAACCCAAGAGCACTGTATCTTTCACCTTCAGACGTGTTTCCTTGTATAGTTGTATGCTTCATCTCTTCCACTGCACATCAAGTTACTGGGATATCTAAATTTAGCTTATATGCTTACAAGAAAACAAATGAGCAGAGGCTGTAGGCATATAGTAATTCCATTGATTTGCAAGCAGCAGTGCTTCGCCAAAGCCTGGTAGAGTACTCCATACGGCTTGATTTTAAACCAGCTATATCAAACCAGAATTATAGGGCATAGGTACAACTGTCTGGTTTATCTGATGATCTGCATTTGACTTCCATTGATCGAAGGAGGTGTTATTATTGCAGGATAATGATCATCTCCCAAGTTATTGCCTGCCGAAAATGAACGGGTTATACATTTGGGAAGGGTCTTTTTTTAAGTGATAATGACCCCTCCCAAGGTTTATGAGGCTATTAGCACATAAATATGTGCAACTAAAAAGGAAAGTCACTGGCGTAACAAAGGCCCAAGCAGTCCCTAAGATCCAGAGGGCCACAGGGCAAGGGAGACCCCCTGAAGCTGCAGGCCAATTACACTGCTGCGAGATGTGGGGCATTTGCACACTAGCAGCAGCCCCACAATGCCATAACACAGTGTTGTTGTTTTCACATGTTTAGGGTATTTTTGTGTGGGGATTTGGACTTGCTTTCTTTAAAAAGAGGAAACAAGCCAAAATTCCTTTAAAAAAAAAAAGAACCAAAGCATATGTTAACTCTTGACAACGTGGAGAGGTTTTTCATGATTCAGATGCCTGGACTGGATCTCTTATACAGCTGTATGTAAACTTGAAGGTAAGAAAAACAGAAGATAAATACAACCAAAACATTGTTTGTATATGTGTATGCTTAAATGTATTGCAGTGTCTAAGTGCAAAATTATGAGTTTGGGTGTTAAACAGAGTGCTGAGGGGCATGAAAACTTCATGAAAGTCATTTACAATAAACATACTTGCATAGTTTGTGGCTGCATCTTTATGAAAGTGATTTACAGTGACCATAATTGCATAAGTTGTGGCCACAGAGTGAATCCTGAAACTGATTTTCTGTGACTATTACTAGCATAATATGAACATGCTTGTGACCTCAGTTTATGAAGAGACTTACAGTGACCACATTGGCATAGGTTGCGGCCGCATCTTGTGCACCTCTTTGTTTCCATGCTGGGTAAAAGATGTAAGGTTGATTAAAAAACATGGTCATATCTTTCCCCCAGTGTGCCCTGCCCCTATAGCAGCATAATCATCCTGTGCATTGTGCATGTGTGGTGGCAGAGGCCGGTCTGTGAGTGTGGCATGGCCTGCGCTTCTGCAAGGTAGTTCGTGAATCCTCGGCATGGCTTGCACATTTTCTGTTATGCTACTGAAAAAAGTGTGTTTACTGTGGTGTGGGGGAAGGGGTAAGCTCAGACAAGTAACTTGCAAAGTTTATTTAACAAACATGGAATTAGTCATGATAAAGTTCATTGATATTTGTTAGTTTAGGTGATTGAACGAAGTCTTTAGACGGCTTAAGACAATTGTTTCTGTTCTGCTTCTGAAGTCCTAATGTTTAGGAAGATAGAAGAGATTATCGACTGTGTTCGGAGTGCCCCATACGAATGAGAGCAGGTTTATAACGGAATCCACGTGCTACTCCAAAGTAATTCATGAACTCTCACAATGCTTTTACAGTAGCCAAGTTTATGCGTGTTGACTCTTGTGGAAATGTATGAATTAGTAAGGAAGTACTTCACAGAGGTCACACAGACTGCTATGTTGATGTTTATTGGTTTTGTAGAGCTAGCTGCTACCCTAAATGATTTTCTGGTGCTATTCCAGAAGGCCTATGTGAACATACATTCAGTAAACATTGAACGCTCTTTTAAAGGGTCAGATTTTAAGCTAATGTCGAAAAAAAAGTGCAGGGCAATTTCCAATTCCTCGGAAAGTGAGTTCTACATCTTTAGGGCAAGAACAGAGACAGTATGTACACCTGTATGAGTTTGATGGAATCTAGGCAACCTCAGAAGTGCCTGGCCTGTCAAGGGATGAGTTTGGATAGGGAAGTAAGATGTTGGCCTACATGAGAGAGAAGGCAGGCCTGTTTGCCTAAAGCAGTTGAACACTATCACTGGTGATTGTGCAATTCTAACTAGTACGGGGTGATGGTATCTCGCCACAAAGTGAAAAGCAAATAGGCTGGTGCATTCAGAATAATAACCCGTACCTTTCCCAAGGAGATGCTCCGACGGTCCACGGTAGAGTCCATTTAATAGTCCAGTCTAGACTACTCTAGTGGCTAAGCTCTGAGTAATAATCTGAAGGCGTATTCTCCAGTACCTTTACAATATGAAAACCTGATTTTTAACATTGGTTACTGAGGTGGGGCAGGTGCCTATCGAAGATGGCCAAACTGTATGGTCAAGTCCGAGTGAGTTGCCCTGCAACCACCCTGCAATCCCTGACGTGCACCTTTTTGAAGTGAGAATCGGTGGCACCCAGCTGTCCGTCTAATTGAATGAGGAGCTAGGTATTATCAGAATAGGTGTGAAAGGCCAACCTAAAAGACTTCTTCAGGGCAGTCAGAGGCTGCATATGAATATTGAAAAGAGTAGAATAGAGGGCGAGGAGCTCTGTATGGCCCAACATTTCAAGGGGCGAGGTATGGCTGAAAAAGTGAGCATGGAGAAATCACCTTTTAAAAAGTGGACAAACCAATTCCAGATAGTGTAAATCACCCAACAACTTGTGGTGGAAGGCAGCAGAGAAGTGGAGCAAAACCAGGGCCATGGCACCGCTTCTATCCACCACTTTGAAAATGTCATCCCAAGCAGCCTACTGGTGGGACTTTATCCTCCCTCTAGTGACACATCAGCTTTATATTGGCATCCCAGCAGATGATCTCTCTTAATTTATTTTATTTATTTAAATTTTATTTTAAGTTCAGCGCTGGTGCTAGCCAGAAGGGCTCGGAGCACCTTACAAGGTTCAAAAGTTCAAAAGGTGAGAGGTGAAACAAAGGTTACAAAATTCTTTCAGAACCGGATAGCAAGATTAGGACAGACAGGTGACGGCAGGGGAGGTGGTGAGGCTGAATTAGCTGTGGGGGAATTTGTTCTGTTTTGAGACTTTTTCAGAAGGTGGGCTGGGCTGGAGGGAGCAGTACGAATATGAAGTGGTAGGGTGTGCCCACTGGTTAAATGCTGGTGTTTTGGTACATGTACATCTGCAGAGTGGAATGAAGGTGCTGGGTAGCTTGTCTGGTGTTTGTGTGGGTGATGGGTTTCAGATTTCTGTGAAGGTAAGATGGGGTTTTGAGGTGGATGACTGAATACAATGCAGAGTCCTTTGAAGGTAATTCTCTAGGGAGCTAGTGGAGCTGGGGGTATGTGTGAGTGTGTGGGCAGGTGAAGGATGGGTCTGGCTGCTGCACTCTATGGTTTGCAGGGGGCAGCTGTTGGGGTATCGTTACCGTAGTCCAGTTTGGACAGAACCAGTGCATGGAGTGCGGTGCAGTCTCATCTAATTTATTTTGCACATAGGTTTACAGCATAATGGCTTGTTCATCAGTTAGGTGAAATCGAACAGTGCTCACGGTTTCTGGGGGATAAAGGAACAAAACAAGTCGCCGAAGATCCTTGAATTCTTATCATGTGCGATTCCTTAATATGTATGTGTGGATAAAGCTCAAAACCTGTAGCAAAAGATGGGGTGGAAAACTTCAAGGTGGCAAAGGGGTAGACTGTTAGGCGGCACTTGCTGGCTTTCAAACAAGAAGAAGCAAAAAAACTGTCATTTTATGCTCGTATTAACTCTGCTCAAGACACAAGCAGTACTCTGCTTTCTGATATTTATGCCGACAGATGTTTGCTGAGTAATTTTTAGAACACTTCTTAAGTTTGCTTATACTGCTTCTACATATGTAAATAAATGCATTATTCACTTTATTCTTTTTTTCTCCAGACCGTCGTGCGTAGGTTATTTGGGTTGCTGCGTATTTTCTGTTGCACACTACAGTCAGTGTTTTCTCCCATTGGCTTCAATCATAACCGCCCTTCACTGAAGCATTGAAGATGGAATATAATCCTAGGAAAACATTGCAAATAATTTAGCATTTGTTTAGTCGCAAACTCCGGTCATCTGCCCTTAAATGTCTCCATGCTGTGAAAGGATTATTGGCCGTAGTGAAAAATGACAACATAATAGCATTGGCTGAAACTCCCTTGCTTAATCCCGTTTTTCTTCTCCATTTGCAGGTCGCTGATCATCATCCCTGGATTTCGTTGACGGCACCAGAAAGCTTTGCCTGAAGATGGAAACACTGGAGTCGGAATTGACCTGCCCTATCTGCCTGGAGCTATTTGAGGATCCGCTTCTGCTGCCTTGTGCCCACAGCCTTTGCTTCAACTGTGCACACCGTATCCTGGTCTCCCACTGTGCAACCAACGAAGGGGTGGAATCGATCAGCGCCTTCCAGTGCCCCACTTGCCGTTATGTCATCACCCTCAGCCAGCGTGGCTTAGACGGTCTGAAGCGCAACGTCACCCTGCAGAACATCATTGACCGCTTCCACAAGGCATCGGTGAGTGGGCCCAATTCTCCCAGCGAGACCCGCCGCGAGCGCGTAGCTTTTGACAAGAACAGCAGCATGAGCTCCTGCGAGAAGGTGCTCTGCCAGTTCTGCGACCAGGACTTGGCCCGTGAGGCTGTTAAGACTTGCGTCACCTGTGAGGTGTCCTACTGTGACGAGTGCTTGAAAGCCACCCACCCCAACAAGAAGCCTTTCACTGGCCACCGCCTGATCGAACCCATCCCAGACTCGCACATCCGGGGTTTGATGTGCTTGGAGCATGATGATGAGAAAGTGAACATGTACTGTGTGATTGACGACCAGTTAATCTGTGCTCTGTGCAAATTAGTGGGGCGGCATCGGGACCATCAGGTGGCTGCCTTAAGTGATCGATATGACAAACTCAAGGTCAGTGAGATTCTATTCCTCCTCTTCATATATACGTCAGCTAATGGTTAGGTACAGTATGCTTTGTGACGAGGATCAGAGACACTCGTTTAACTACAAAACTGTTGTAGCAAGAAACATAATTATTAGGAGCAGAGGGGTCTGCAAACATTGCTCTCAGAAGGTTTTGAACTACAACTCCCATCGACCCTAGCCAGCATGGTCAAAGGTGAGGGATCACGGGAGCTGAAGTCCAAAACATCAGGAAAGCTGAGGTTGCAGACTCCCGGTTTAAGGTATCAATGGTATTTGGATTTAATATCGTTCATGGTTTTGTACTCAAATAGTTGGAACTTGCTGTATGAACTGTCCAGAGAAACATGCAGGTAGGGAAGTTTTGCTAGATTGTCCCCTACACCACAATACAGAGGAGGTCAACGGGTTGCCACCATATTGGCCCTTCATGCAGAAAATCTGGTGCCATTGCCAAGAGATTGGCAGCTAAAATGGCTGTTCACCAGAAGCAGCATAAATGGTTGCATTGGCCTTTGATTCAGAACGTTCACTGTATGCTCATCTTGCAACTCTGCACAAACCAGATGGCCGCAGTACCAGGAGAGAATGCCATAGCCTGGCTGTATGTAGTGGAGTATTTTGTGCAGAGTACATTGACCGGTATGCATGTACCATACTCATGGTACTGCAGGGTGGACGCTTACAGTGGTGGCACTGGCATGTCCATCAGAGTGTCTCCCTGTTCACGCCCAGATATTGGATTGCGGCTGCTGCTGTGCAGAAGGGCTTTGCGCATGGAAACGCCAACAAAAATACCCAAGTGAAATGCAGCTGCTGTTTTTAATAGTTATAAACATGGCTTTTTGTTCGATCATAAATGCAAAAAATGTTTCTTCTTAATTGAAAAATCTGTAATAATAGAAACGCAGACCCAGGCATGCATGCATTTGTTTGCTTAGACACATATGTAGTTCAATGTACTTTTGGCTACACTGATGTATTATATACTTCAGACATTAGGCAAAAGACATATGATAAAGAAATATGGAAATATTACTGAGAGACACACATACACACTGTTGGATGCAAGATTTTGTGCCCGGGTGGTGAAGGTCTCCTCCGTGCTACCAGCACGTAAGAGTGTTTTAGGACCTGACAAGCGCGCTTTTGGATGACCACACCCCCAGGCCATTCCCGGGTCTGCCGTTGGCTATGCACTACATTTTAGAGAACTTTCGATCCCTTTTGCTGGTTGTTGCTGTTCTTTTTTCTTGCTGCATCACATCCCAACCTGTGTCCATTTGAGAATGGTTTGGTGATCGCGTCATGCATCGAAAACTTATTGCGAAGAGTTGCGGTCAAAGTTGCTAGCTTTGTAATCTGGGGCTACCTCGCAGTTGCATGTGCAGGGAGTGACCTGGGGTTGGCACGTGCTACCCCTGGAATCTGATTGACCACCCTAAGTGCCACCCCATTATCCTAAACTATGACCAGTCTGTGTGTGTGCGCTCGTACTTCATTACACCCCTGCATAAGTCAGTGCCCCACTTGGGCCACCCCAGTTAAAAGAGTCTGGACACGCTACTACTACCTCGTCTTTTAGTCCTTTCATTTGGATTCTGCACTTGACCAGAAATCACACGATTTTGGGCAAATTAAATGAATCGGGTAATGTACGTATGTGTAACGCAGCTGTACAGTGAAATGCTGCAATGACATGTTCCCCCTAACCACCCATCTTCCAACACATCTTGGTTTTCTGTAATCCGTTCCCAACGCGACTCCACGCTCCATACTGTGCTGTGTACAGCACCTCATGCTCGCGGCGCTCCTGCTGCTATGATGCACGATCTCCATGGAGATCCAAGCTAGGCTCATGTCATGTAAATACCTTAAATAATGAAAACAGATTTTACAGTGAATTTAATTTTTTTAAAAGAAATATGTGTGAAAAAGAAATGTGTCCCATGACTAGAGATTCCTTTTATGAAGAAGGTGCAATACCAGGCTGCCTATTGCACTGTTTTAAGGCGTCTGTCTCAATCTACACAGTCCTGACCTGCATGTCCCGGGAGGATAGCTCAGCGGAAACGTGTTCGCCTTGGAAGCAAGAAGACACAAAGCAAAACGGGTTCGATCCCCGAGACCGCGCTTAGAAACCTCTGGGTATTTAAGCACGTTATAAATGCGCAACTAAGACAAAGAGAACAATTGCGCAACAAAAAAAACTATTCCTGTAACAGCGCCTTGATGCCCGCAGGCTGTGTGAGTGCTATAAAAATGGGAATATATAAATGTGCTATTAGGTTGGTAGACACTATTTCCCCCCTCCTGACCTGGCCTTCGGGGGGTGGGGGGAGACTCTCAACACCCTCTGCTTTCCCCACTTTTATCCCCAACAACCCTACCGCCCCTCCACCACTACCTCTTAAATGTACTGTTTGCAATTACATTTTTCAGTAACATGTAATATGTACCTTAAATGCAGGTCTCTAGAATGCAGTCGACATAATGCCTGCATACGAAATATTTGCAAATTCAATTGCCCTGAGATCGACCCTGCGTAGAACCACGTGTCGGCTGAGCCTTTGTTTAAACGAGCTAACATAACTTCAAAGGAAATTTGTGACTATTTCTTATTGACAATTAATGGTACAAAGAGAATCTGACTTTTGGCAGTGCACGTGTCACCAACACTAACTTTCAGTCCAAATTTTTAAATTTGGGGTCGTTGGGGTATTGCCACCCAGTGGTGGTAACGCAGCTAGCCTACGCAACAGACCAAAGGGCACTAGCACACCCACTATACGGTCATATCCTACCTTAATATAAATCGTAAGGGCTGCATACCATTGCCAAAGGAACATCGCACAGGGAACACTGGTTCTTTCAAAGGCTATGATGTAAGGCTATGATCAAGTACTTTTCGGGGTTCTGCTCCTGTTTCTGCTGTGTACTCACATCCCACTCCCACACCATCTTTCCTTGGAGGTTTTTGTTGGATTTAACGCTGGTGGAATGAACGCACTGTTTTTTGGAGGTAAAGAGGATGCTTTAATCTGCCACTTTTCCTCCAAAAATCAGAGGATTTACTGTGCCGTAATTCCGCCAGTGGTAAATTCACCAAAAATGATCTTGCGGTAGAAAAGTAGCAATAACGGAATAACTTCCACTTTTTTCCAGCACCACCAAACTTGTAATGAAACCCAGAGTGTCTTCATTCTTTGCATTCTCACTGTATCTCTGCACTCTTCTTTTCTGAACACATTTTCTTTTATTTTCTTTCCCTCACACTCTGCCACGTCATCCCTAGCTGCATTTTTTCTTACATTGGCTGATGCGCCTTTTCCCCTCTTCCTCTCCATGATGCAAACGTGATTTCACAAGTGGAGCTCTTCATGAGATATTGAACCTCATATGGGAATTGTCTGCCTCTGAGACATGAAATATCACTGCAAAGAGCAGAGTTAAGATATGAAATCTATATTGCTTTGGTTACCTCACCATACATGAAAAAACTGATTGTTTTCACCAAACCTTTTAAGTGATCAAAATTCAAAATAAGAATTAAACATGCAAGCTTTTGAATTGGTAAGATTAATTGTCAGCAGTGCATAAAATTTCAGAGGAGTTGTACATAATGCCTGATATGTATTGAGCGCGCAGTAATGGGTTAGGCAATTTTATACACAGCGATCATAGAAGTTTTAGACCAAACAATGTCCCCACATTTTATTGACCATAAGAGGCAAGAAGGACTCTGTATTCGTGTACTTGATGTTCTAAACCAAGCTGGGAGTCAACAGAGCAGTGTACAACAAGGGGGATACAGTAATACAATTAAATATTATGGAATCAACTAGAAGGATAGGATTTTATGGGTACCATTGGACATTTAGAGAGTGGGCACACAGGGTTAAATGCAGGGGATCCAGGTTAGGATTGGAAACACAGATCCAGTCTTTGTCCAGGAGGTTCTATAAGTCGGTGTTCCAGGAGATAGATGTTATTTGGCGAAAGGTACGGTATTATTGAATAAGTCCACTTCATTGGAGTGAAAAGTAGGAATTGCTCTAAATAAAATCACGCACTTCCCCCAGCAGCTTTCTTCATTAAAACCTTGACCAAGCCATGCCATTACAATTCTCCACGGTAAAAGAGGGGGAACGTGCAGAATAAGAACCCCCACATTGAACCAGATCTTTCACGAGGGCATTTTTATAGCCAAACATTTTTATCAATTGTCATGAGACTCAGCTTGATTTATATAGGTTTATCTTTCGTCCAACAAATGATAAACCCCACCGACTGAAAAGGGCCAGTGTGTAACAAAGACAGGCCAGAGTGTAAAGCTGTTACATAACTGAACAACCTTTACTGTAACTTTTCATTTTAAATGTTTAAGTAGAGTCATTTTGAAATAGAACAAAAATAATGTCTCACACTTAATTTTACTTTTCTACACTTCCTCCTTTCTTGCCAATCCTTCAGGGCGTAATGGAAATGAGTGAATCATGAAACCTCAAATTATGAAATAAGAACAATTCTCTCGGTGGTTATAAAGTAAACAAAAATTAATGAAACACTCAAACACAGCTCAGTGTCTTCAAAATCTTAAGTAGGTGTTGCACTGATGCAATAAGGCAGATACGTCCCCAGAAGTCGGCTAAGTTAGGGGATTTGGGCATGGTTCACGCAGTTGGAAACACAGAGCTCAAATCATATCTAATGCCCAATTACTTGTAACTCAATGTGTTTTGCCAGGTTTAGCATTCGTTTGCAGTCTTGGTCGATTGCTGACACGTACTTGCACAATGCATAAGCGGGGCTTCACGACCGGTAAGTAATTCAGCACAGGGTAATTGAAAGTTTCTTCTTTATGTAAAGAAGCGCCAGCTTTCACGAGAGCGGTTTTACAACGTCAATCTAGACAGAACAGACTTTAAAAGGAACGCTGATCCCAAAGTTAGGAAAACGATTTGGTATTGTGTGCTTCATCATTGGGGGAGCCAAAGACAACATCCGGCGATGTTTCAGAATTTCTCAGCCTTGGAAAACCCAATTCTTTACTCTGCAACCCCCAGAGTGTACACACCTTCTAGCACACGAGTTAGTCAACTTATCTAAACATGAATACAAACATTGCATTGACTCTTTTTCACGGGAGTAACCATAACCATAAAATAGAGCCGCTTTCTCTCTAATTATGTGCCAATTAATTGGACCAAAAGTATGGGGCTAGAAGACAAAAGCGTTCTCAAGACTTATTTATGTACTAGGCACGGCACATAATGTATTAATTGAATCTGGCTATGCAACGTGAGTCTTACATGCAGCCTGCTGCACACTGCCATCATGCCCGGAATCACGTTGGTGCCACACAATCTTTGTGCACTTGGTGTGTGGCATGAATTGTCTGCATCCCACGTGGACTATCTCGGGGTGTTGAGGTGTGCAGCTGCTTTGAATGTATGCATTTGAGCATACTCTAGCTAACTTTGGCAGGGGGCCATGCAGCTCCAGTGAACGCACTTTCCTATGAACCAAGCATTTTGCTCCACACTCAACGAGGACAACCACCAGTTCAGGGATTGCTGCTGGCCTTTTCTAATTTGCATAGAGTTGTACTGCTTACAAAAGAACATCATAAAACACAAATGTGGCTATGCAACAGGCACGCAAACACACTTTCATTAGAATACTGTGTTTATGGTTACTCTTAATTGTATTCTTGCACCAAGAAACCGAAAAAGAAGACACAAGAACTCCATTCTCGGTGATCAATGGTTTTGTGTTATTGTTAACAATCGCCCTATGTGATGACACGTGTTTCGATGGTACTTCTGTCTTTATCAAATCAGGCCTTGAGTATTTACAACCATAAATCAAATAATTATATGACACAAACGGTAATGAGACAAACATGGATTAGGTAACATGAAAAGTAATACAAATTGGGTAAACTCAAATCCAACTAAATTCAAACAAACCACATGTCATAACTAAAGGTCATGAGATCTGTTGATATAATTAGTAATGAAGATGTTTTTTCTTTGTATCTTTCTTTGCAGACCCTTAACCTTCCTACCCTTTACCCATCCCTCAACGTAAACTTAACTTTTGGGTTGTGCACATTTAATTTTGTTATATATTGAATAATGCAATGACTGGAAAAATTGCAATATTATTTTATCTCCCTTTTCTCACCCAACCAAATCGATGACGTTTCATTATGACATTTTACCTAATCCATGGTTGTCTCATTACTGTTTGTGTCATATAATTATTTGATTTATGGATGTAAATACTCAAGCCCCGATTTGAAAAAGACAGAAGTACCGTCGAAACACTTGTCATCACATAGGGCGATTGTTAACAATAACACAAAACCATTGATCATCGAGAATGGAGTTCTTGTGTCTTCCTTTTCGGTTTCTTGGCGCATGAATACAATTAAGAGTAATCATAAACACAGTATTCTATAAGAATGGAGTTGAGGAACCAATTTATTCTGTTGTTACCATCCTTCATGCGAATTTATAAAACGAGTTTTCTCCATAAAGTTACAGGGTGCTGAGGTCCACTCCAAAGTACTCTCAGATAGGTTCCTCAAGTATTAAGGACCCTTTCTTTAGACACCATGGGCCATATTACAGAAACTTTTCACCGGCGCAAGTGCAAAGTTTGCACGGTTTTAGCACGAGGGCAAAGTTTGCCCCATTTTTAAAAAACACTGGGACACATTAAAGAACCATTGCACCTCGACAAGTGCAGTTTGGCATATTAAAAGCACCATTGCTAAAATGTCCCTATTGCTAAAAAGATACATTTTTGGTGCATTTTTGCATCGGGGCAAAGTTTGCCCTAGTGCTAATACCATTCCATATGAGCATTAGGGCAAACTTTGCCTGGTGCAAATATTTAGTGAAAATGCATCCTCTTTGCACTAGGGCAATTTTTGCTGCTGTGCCTTTAATATGCCAAACCGCACTTGTCGAGGTACAATGGTTTTTTAATGTGTCCCAGTGTTTTAAAAAATAGGGAAAATTTGGCCCTAGTGCTAATAACATGCAAACTTTGCACTTGCACCGGTGCAAAGTTTCCGTAATCTGACCCCATTATGTCAGTGTATATTTTGATTAGGTTTACAACTGCTATAAACTGCTAATACACCGTTGTGTGTCTAAGTGTAAAGGGTACGATTTGAAATTAGCACCTTGCCGGGGGCAACCGATTAGGAGGTTAGGAATGCAGGCTGATACTGCTGATCTAGCCCTTGTTCCCAGCCACCTGATGACAGGTTCGCCCACCCACCATCTTCCCCCTACCCCTCCGTTTCCTTTCCTTCAATCCCTCCTCCCCACTTACCTCATTGCAGCGGTGGCAAGTGCTGCCACAGCAGCTGCTGTCACTGCTCCTTCTGCTCTGCCCCATTTGACCACCATGGAAATGGAAGAGGGGCTCCGTATAGAGCCCTGCCTTCCTTTTTCCATGGCGGCCATGTTTGTATAGTATTTTCTTTCCATGAACGGGACGCTGCGAGGCGACCCGTTCGCAGAAAGAAAATACTTTAAATTAGCCATGTCCCAGCCCATGGGAGGGGTCCTAATAGCATTAACTACCTGTTCCAAGAGCTGGCATGGATGGTAACATTCCAGGGGCCCTCATTAAATGCCTCGCTACGCTCAGCCTTTAACTCAGGCCTTGGGCTGTTACCACCCATCCCCGAAATACCAGCCGTTTAATGCCGGTTGGGGGCCTGAGATACCTTCAGCTCTAGGCTGGAGGGAAATCATGTAACTCCAGTTTGCAGATCCGGAAAAGTTCTGGTAAACGTTATAACCGGCACTTTCTATGGTTGAATTGTATTGTGGTGGTTGTGGCCAGTGGCCATGCCCCCAAGAATCTCACCACTGGCTACATATATCAAAGTTGTATGTTTATTACACGGCTTGCGGTAGCGGCCCTGTACTTATGTTTAAGCTACTGAATGTATAGAGAGAACACTTTGGTTGTGCGGCTTATAACATTGGCGCGCTGCCACGCATCCTTACCAAACTTTGCAAAGAAAGTATATTCTTACCTTGGAACGATTTTGGAAAATTTGGTGCACTTTTGGTGAGGATGGGCAAAGGTATGGGTGGGGGATCTAGAAAATGTAGAAATCCTAATAGACATAACGGAAAAATAAATTTGCTTGCGCCTACAGCGTAAACCACTGTATGGATCTTTATAAAACTTGCGCAAGGAGCGGTTCATCAGTTTCAAAAGCATTTATTTGAAGATAGTAATTATAGGTACTATAGGGGAAGTATACAGTATTTGTAATGTGGTGGAATGATATAATTGGAATGCATATGGTATTTATGATTGTAGTTCAATTGAGGATAGTGCTTCTTGAATCTGTAGTTATTTCTTTGTGAAGAAAAAAATGGGGTAATACTGGTTATGATTAGTTGTATATGGTGGTAAAGCTGGAATCTTTGCTTCTTTTTCTGCGGAAAAACAACAGTATGATGTGTCAAAATAAGATTGTTTAAAACCTTTAGTTGCATACGATTGTACATATAGATTTACTTTTTTGACCTTGGTAAATGGCACATTTTATGTACTATGTTTGCTATAACATTAGTGTATGGTACACTGTTGCTGTATAAACATGAAATAATGATTGGAGAAAAATCTATAGTGGATTAAAAAAAATACTGTATTTACATACAGTTTTTGGCATTTAAAGACTATATATGTTACAGAATATTTGTGTGTGGTAGCATGGATATATTATGTAAGTGTGATAGGACGTTTGTTTGAAGTGTGTTGCAATTATGGGTATGCATAAAGTAGTTAGATACCTGTTGGCGTATTTTAACTATATTGGATTTTACAAGAAGCATTGCAGTAACAATAACTGTGATGTATACAATAAATTTGTAATTGGGAAAGGGTGCTAAACGATTGATACTAGATTGTGTTGAGAACTAATGGTGTTGGTGAGTAAGGGAGTGGCAGTGTGATGGAATAATTAGGAACATTATGACATTTTGAGGAAAACAGTGGTTATAATGGTGTGATTTAGTGCATATGTATGAGGGTTATGTGGGTGTAATTATGTATGTGTGTTGGTGATAGGGGTATGGAAGAGTAAGGACATGAAACTGTAGAAAAGTGTGAATGCTCTATTTGTAACGTGTTGCAGTGTATTTAAAGCATAGGCAGTGTATTTAAAGCATAGGGAAACCGTGGCTTAGTGGTAATGGAAATGTAAAGTAGCTGGAGTGATAAAGATCACTATATACTACTGCAGCCTAAACTGTTTTTTATTGTGACACTAAGTATATAGTGACATACCTCCTGAAGAAAGTTCCAAAAACCACACAAGAGAACTGAAACATGTCGAGTTCCCCCACCCTGATATGAAGTAACCAGGGTTTAGCATGTACCCCAATAAAAGGGGCCCTACCTACTTTTAGATGGCAAATGCCCCTAGAATAGCCAATAACCAATCAATGTTAAAAGTACATACATTATCCTATTTGATTTAGGTATTTGTGTCACCATTTAATTGTCTGTTTTTTATACAGTGTTTTAGGATTTAATATTTTGTGCGATAACTAACAATTTTTGATTTTCACTTTTTAATCTTGAATTATTTTGTATAAAAGATTTTTTTGTACAGCGAAACAGTATTGATATAATGTATAATATCTGTGATATAATGACTGTGACTGTTGATAAGAGCAGAGCTATCTACCTCTTATGTATATGAGAGGGGACACTCAGCCACTGGGTCAAGAGCCACACAAATGCTAGCCCCATCCCCTAAAAAGTACTCGATTATGCTAGTGGTCATGTGGATTTCACCAGCTCTGGTTTGGTATTGTAATATCTGCTAGAATGTCTCATGTTCAGCTATGCAGGGGTTTGAAAAGCACTGAGTTTATGCAGAAAAGTGAAACCAGTCTGTCATCTCAGGCAATAACAATTCACTTTACATTAATGAAGTTAAAGGGAGTTAAAGGATTCTAATTCTTGTCCACTTGGCACCACACAATTCATCATTCCTACTCAGTTGTATCATTGGTTGAGGTTGTCCAGGCTAAGCATTATCTGTAGTACATCTTGTAGTAGACCTTGTTCATAGTATGCTCATGTGATAAAGAAAACATAGGAGGGGTCTGTTCCGAACTGTTTAGGACGTATGGGGAGAATGTTGCCATGCAGACTACATACACAGGGGATACAAGGTAGGACAATAGACACACTGATTCAACCCAGATTGTCATTTTCAGCCATCAAGTTCTATGCAGCTGTGGAGGACAATGACATGGCTTTGATAATGGAAATAGAAACATGAAACGCTGACTGACTGAGAGGTAGAAATACCTGCATGGCTACGTTTCAGCGTAAAATGAAGCGCATTTGAAAAGGGTCACTATCTCCCAGGTGAAAACCAGGTGTCAGCTAAGATATTGCTTTGAGAAGAACGATCTTACAAAGGCAGTACAACACGCTGTTACTTGTGTGGCCGGTGACTGCCCAAGTGATCCAGCCAGGTAGTTGTGCAGCAGGCACCTTGCACATGTTTATGATTTTATTGTAGATTAAATCATTGTATGCGACCAATGCAAAAAAGTGTATATCAAATTAGTGCCAGAAGGCACTTTCTAATGTCAGCTAAAACACAGCACTTTTTTTTATGTTGCTACATTTTACGAAAGTAAAATATTAAATACTCTCATGATACTGGTGAAACAAACAAAATGATTTCCCTTCAAAACCTCATGCACGCGATTCCACTGAAGAACAGCTGTAAACCATAAACCTTATGTCTGATTTGATGATGGGGCGACAATTATTTTGAACCTACGTGAGTAGCTAAATTCGGTGCAATTAGTTAGATCATGTATGTTCTAAAACACACTCCTCTGCACTTCTTGCTTCCATGTACCCTGGCTTTAATATTGAGGGTGAAGTAGACCAATTTATCAATGTTTATGTTACGCATTAAGGCACTCCGCCTCAGTGTGTTTTGCATTTAAACTGGTCAATGCTTTCATTCAGCCTGCATTGCATTGGTAATTCAATGCAGTTGAGTTTTATAAGGGACGTTCCAGACATTAGAAGTAGTCTCAATTACCTTTGTCTTCCTTGTAGAGTTTTCTTCTCCTGATGGAGGACAGAGACATTTGAAAGCCATGTCATTGCAGGGTTGCTGTCTATCTGCCTACTCTCTGTGATTGAATACAATGTGTTTGTGATTTGAGGGCTGGGGTTAGTCAAAGAACAATGGCAAGTCATGGAGGCAAGTGCCGCACGGATTTGGCCATGCAAGCTTCCAACCATGCAAAAGCTCTGGTTTGTGGACTTTAGGTATAGCAGTAATGTATGCTATTTTCTGGGGTTCACAGAAGAACCCTTGAAAAGTAGTTTGGCAATAGTACCATCCTCAAATGAATGGCCTGAGGTTCTCCTTTGCCGTTTCATTAGACCTATGTTATAAGACATTGGTTTAAACACCCTGGCAGGGTAATGTGAAAGCTTTGGTTAGGCGGCAGTCACCTTGACGCAAGTCATCATCTTTGCTGACATTTAAATTAATAATTAGTTATGCGTCCCGTTTTTATATTGTCGATCTTATATAATGTTTGGTAAATAGGCGAGTCAATCTAACATTTTGGTACAATATAATAGATGTGGGGCATTCTTTGCTCCCCGGATGTACCTGAACTTGGGTATCGAAGTAAGGGTTGGAATGTCCTTGACAACATTATTTTAACTCAAGAGGACTCGAGGTGTAAAAGTTTGGAAACCAGTGCTCCAGGCAGTTTTACACTGCATTTAACTCAAGGTCATTTGGCTATGTCTTTATTCCTTGAAGGTTTTTGGAAGACGTTTATGAAACGGGTAACCGAGGGCAAATAACGGCAAAAGAACCTTTCAGCGGCACTCATGAAAGACAGAGGGTCAAATTGCAAAGAGCTTGACACCAGGCTGTTAGAGCTCAGGATAAGACTACTGCAGATATGGGAAACCTAGATTTATTAAAGTTTGAGAGTAAATACAGACGTGACAGAAAAGTTAAACGACTACATTGCAGCTCTAAGGCACTATGCAAACAAGGCCCTTTCCTAGAGTCTTTGACCAAAGGGGAACGAACAGGAGTCCTGTAATACCAGTGAGAGGTACCATTTTGTTTAAAGGTTCTGAGGAGGCAGTAACCTTTATAGAATACTATCCCAATCTTTACACAGAAAAACAGGCCAATGGAAGGCGGCAAGAGGGTTACCTAAATAATATCCCTGTTTCTACGCTGTGCGGGACGAATTTCAGAAGAGGATGCTAGATAGACCATTGCAAGCGGCCATTTCCAGCCAGGGGTGGACTGGCCTATTTCCTGGTGGGCCTCTGCACCCTGGGCCTCTTTTGTGTGGTGATTCCAAATTTTCTCATAGGAAAAGCATTGGGCTTGCAGAAAAAGTGTCATATGGGGCCACTTTTAAAATTATTTCCAGGGCCTCTTTTAGTTTCCAGTCCACCCCTGTTTCCAGCGATCACCCTAAAGGACCTACTCTGATCTCTTCATCAGTTTATAAATAAAAACTCCCAGGAGTTGGTCTCCCCTCTGACTAAATTATTCAGCAAAATATCAACAACAGTGACTTAACGCACTCTTGCATTCTTAAAGATACACTGATCAGCATATAGCGCTGTTTAAATATAATGCTAAAATGTATTAAACATTTTTTACCAAATGATTAGATCACAATCTCCATACATTTCTGTCTGGCTTCATTAAAAACGCACAGATTTGTGTCCGTCAAGTAGCTAAGCATAGTATACAATTAATAAGAAAGGACACTATTTATTCTGAAAAGGTTAGGCCCCATTCATAAACTGCACAACCTGGTCGTACAGCAACTTGGTTTCAGCTCGAAAAAGGCTGCATTTATAATGTTCGGCTTTGTAAGCACGTGCATCTTGATTAAAAGCCATTTTATACCCCTATGGCATTCAACTATCCTGAGACAGAAGATTAGGGTGCTTTGCCTCTGGGATTCGGAATAGATGTCATGGTTACATTGAACATACTTTCTTTGTAATGTATCAATAGTGGGATATAACATGCACATGCTTACGATCAACATAATTGATGTGTCAATGCACCTCGCAATGCAAAATGAAAATTAGGTCGTGTTTCTTAAATACTTCTAAAATGGACTTTGACGTGTTGCACGCTTGAGGATATTGTTGCAAGTCCAGATTCACACTTTCCCCCAAAAAGCAGTGTATATGTACATGCACCACGTAAAGCAATCTGCTGAAAGTCTTTTGCGTGGCAGCTTGGATTTAAACTATCCCTTAATCACAAGCAAGATTCAAGCTCATGGGTGATTCCAATGGGGCCTTTTCCTGAAATCATGGGCCGCCCTGCCTCACAACCTGGAAGTTGAACTGTGTCTTGGAGCACACAGTGACCAAGAAGAAATGTCATGTACCTTTAGAATGACCGGGTTTGGTACCCTGCAGAATCCATGTCTTTTCCTTTTTTTAGGAAAGTTGTTAAATATAATGCACCAGCAATGCGGATCTGTACAGCGAAAATCAGGGGTGCATGGCCTGTGCCCCAGAAGTGATACCTGCACTATGGAAGACATGCCCATTCCACTTATGTTTGGTAGGAAAATCTACTGCTTTCAATGAAAATCAATTTCCAACCTTCAGCACAAGAAGTCTGATTGAGGATATGTACTTTTTGTTTGTGGTACAACCCCAGAATTTGGGGTTCACAGTAGCCGGAAAACATAGAGAAGATTTTGTTATGAAGGAAACGGGCAAAACAAAACACATCCCACCAGAAATATGTTATAGGAGAAACTCCTGTATTCCAGGTAGCATATTATATACAATACCCATTGGCAAAATCTAAACATTTACAGAGTACATATTTCCTGGGGGTTGTTGAGTTACAGATTTCTTTAATCGTAAATGGACAAACAAAAAAATGTGTTAAAACAGAGGATGTGTATCTAGTGGAGCACACCCCTGTGACTGTTGACCATTGTTACAATCCGTGTATAGACCGTGGCAAGAAAGGGAATGGGAAAAGTGGATGGGAATTTGGGTAAAAATACAAAAATCATATTTTGATTCCTTAGTCTTTAAAATAATGGAACGTTCCATGCATGTATTAACTCATTAAGTGATGCCCAGCAGTAAGAAAACGGTTTTTGTTGAGGTCACAAGGCAGATCATTCTACCAAAAAATGGTTGTTACTAGGCAAACCAGCATTATCCTGTAGGGATTATACTTCACACTTCTGTAGCAGAAACTGACCATTATTAGGTGGAATGAGTGTTATCCCGATACTCCATAGTATGAGAGTTACCCTATTGGGAGTCTACTCTACTCGCCTTAGCAGGAAATAACAGTTAGTCGGTGAAATTAGTGTTATGCTCTGGGGGTTCTACTCTATTCCTGCTACCAGAAAATTACAGCGAGTAGGTGGAATTAGTGTTATCTCGTGTGGACTATGCTCCACTCCTCCCTGCCAGTATATTACTATTAGTAGGTGTAATGAATGTTATCTAGGGATTAATAATCCTGCACTCCTCCTAACGGAAATAATTGATAGTAGGTGTGGTGAGCATCATCTTCTGAGGATTCTACTCTATTCCTTATACCAAGAAATGTCTATTAATATGTCTATTTAGTGCAATCCCCTGGGGATTCTACTCTAATCCTTCTACCAGGAAATTACTGTTATTAGGCGGGATGAGTGTTATCCTGTGGGGCTAATGCTCCACTTCTTCCTACCAGCAAATTACTATTAGTGGGAATTAGTGTTATCTGGGGATAAATAATCCTCCACTGCTCCTTCCAGGAAATGACCAATGGTAGGTGGGGAGAGTGTTACCTTCTGAGGATTCTACTCTATTCTTTTTACCTAGCAATGGCCATTGATAGGTCAAATGAGCGTAATCCATTGGGGATTCTACTCTAATCCTCCTGCCAGGACATTGCTAGATGGAATGAACTTCTTCCTGTGGGGATTATTTTCCATCTTGCTTTACCAGGAAAGTACCATTAGTAGGTGGAATGAGCATTGTCATGTGGGGATGTTATGCTCCACTTCTTCCTACTGATAAATGACCAATAGTAAGTGGGGTGATCATTATCTTCTGAGAATTCTTCTCTATTCCTTCCACCAAGAAATTACCATTTATAGGTTGAATGAGCGTAATCCCCTGGAGATTGTACACTAATCCCACTACCAAGAAATTAATGTTAGTGGGTGGAATTAACGTTATCCTGTGGGGATCATGCTCCACCCCTTCCTACCAGTAAATGACCATTAGTAGGTGGAATGGAATTGTACAAAAATGTTGACCCGGGAATTGCGACGGCCGAAAATGCCTACTTTTCTTTATTTTATTTTTTTACCTCCCCCCCCCTTATTTCACATATTTATGTGGGGGGGGGTTAGAGTATAATATTAATAGGGGGGGGGTCATGGGGGTCTCCCCCCCATATATATATATATGTGGTGTAAAGGATTAAAAAACAAAAGTCGGCATTTTCGGCTGTCGCAATAACCACATATATCCGGTGGAATGAGCATTATCCTGTGGTGACGAATAGTAGGTGGAAAGCGTGTTATCTGGGTGTTAATAATCCTCCACTCCTTCCTACCAGTAAATGACCATTAGTAGGTGGGATGCGTGTTATCTGGGTGTTAATAATCCTCCACTCCTTCCTACCAGTAAATGACCATTAGTAGGTGGGATGCGTGTTATCTGGGTGTTAATAATCCTCCACTCCTTCCTACCAGTAAATGACCATTAGTAGGTGGGATGCGTGTTATCTTCTGGGGATTCTACTTCAATTCTTCCTTCTATTTACAGACACGTAGCAAGCTAAATGAGTGTTAAATCAGTAGCCTAGTCTCAAATCCTAGAACAGAATGCAGTGCATGATTGTTTGTTCATGCTGCCTCACCATGGGATAGGTGCTGAGAGCCAGAACAGGCAAGCCGGTCACTGAACCAAACTTCCCATGATGGCTCCAAGGATTCCCAGTCTATGTTCCACTAAAAGGTGGAAGGGGGAGGCAGGTGGAGCACCTCTGAATGCAGCAGAGGTGCTCTGCCTACCCGTGTTCTGAAGAAAGAGGGAAGAAGCGAGCAGGCAAACTGAAAAGGTGCAAAGAAAAAAGGAATCAGGAATGTTGATCAAGCTTGTCAAAATGAGAGGATGTCAAAGCTGTGTGCCGAAAGGCTTTGGCATATCCTAGCGCAGCCCCATGCTGTCTTGCCATGGCATTCCATATTGCAAATTAATAGCAATTAATTTCCTCTCCCGGCATGCACTAAGCACTAATGGCAGTAACTGCCTGAGACGAAGAGTTTAACTAAATAAATGAGGCCTCGCTGCCTAAAATCCAAAGGGGCTAATTATGAACAGGGTTTTGAATGTTGCTCCTTTCATCCTTGAAGGAATGCAACATTATTAATGTGCAGACTTGTAGTAAATGTCATGTTTCGCCCTCACTTAAAGTGCATTTCTTCATTTGGTTTAAATTGCAGTAGGCTCGGCCGCCTATTAGCAATCCCTGCAGCGAGATCAGCTGATCAGTTCAGGCAATGGTTAATTTAATGTTTTAATCTGAGTTATCTGAGAGATGGAAGCACGTGGGTGTCAATTGAAAAAGGAGGCACGTGAACATCTTGGATCATTATGCCGCCTGGCTCTTATCCAGTTTTATTTTACTCTCAAGGTTTTTCTTTGTAAATAGTTCCTCTTGCACCATTGCCTCTCTGAATGGGTAGACGTCTCCCTCTGAAGCTTTCCGTCTGGGCAGACAGAGAGCCAGAGCTCCTGGCTGCACCTCCCCGTGCTCCAGCAAAAGGGTTGCCCACATGCCAGCTTTCCAACCACTCGCACCTCAAGCTCCTACAGCTGCTGTTGACGTCATGTTCATGGGCCTGCACAGTCCTCTTATGGGGGACGCTCTTCAAGCCTGGATCTCTTCCATGTGGTTGTGGTGGTTGCCAAGACCTGCTATTCCTCTCCTCCCTTGCCATGCCTCGTCTCTTATCCTGCTGCCCAATCCCTTCTCCTATATCGTCTAGTTATGCCCAGCACCCTTCACATCCCCAATCTGCTCTCGGAAACTGGACCTGTTCCTGGCCTTCACCTTTATTAGTTTGGGCTATTAGGCGGCGCTTTAACGCAACATATAAGCCAAAACTATTGCGTTAGAGTACAGATGAGGAGAAATGGCATATGAGAACAACGTTTGTAGGTATTTTGGGGTATTTGCCCACCCACTGACTGCCCAAGGCCATGCTAATTCCTATGGCCATTCCGCCCCTCCCCGCCCAAAACAGCTCCTTGTGGGAACTCTTTGAGCTCTCCTATACACAAGGCAAGGGTTCAAAGCACTCAAAGATGGAGGGAGCAAGGGGGAAAAAAACAGTCATTCAGAGCCCTTGAATTTCTGAACGATGCAAGTCTGCACAGGCAGAGTAAGTGCATATAGTACAGTTAACAGTGTAGATAACAGCAAATGGGTCTGACAAAGATTCTGCAGTTTCTCCAAGTGCATTGAGGTGCCATCATGCAAGGAGGGGAGACAGGGAGGATGGTTAGACAATCTTCAAAGGCATGGTACGTTCAGATCGTGCAAGTGCACAGACGGTACAGGAGAGCGAGGGAGTAGGAGGGGGAGAACAAGTGCAGGGGGGGTCATATACATGAAGATGGCGGCAGACTGCCAGCCAGACTCTGGCATACCTGGGAGTCCCTCCCAAAAATATGTTTTGCATATTAAGTGGTGCTTAAGCTCCTTCTATAAGCCAACATATTCCATTTGAGTGCAGATAGGAGAGAGGTCAGATGTGAGGAGGGAGTTGCAGATTTTGGGTGGTCTTTGGTTTTTTACCCACTCATAGACTACCCAATGGCATGTAAGCCCATATGCCTAATCCCATTCTTAACCTGCTTCTCCCTGCCCAAACAACATCCTCCTGGGATCTGTTTGCGCTAGCTCTCGCGAGCAGCAACATCAAACTTTCTGCTGGAGAGGCCTGCAAGTGTTACCTCTTGTCAGTGACAGTTTATGGCTTAATTGCAGCTGTAAATGTGATACTAATGTCTTCTGCCACTTGATTTATAAGCACGGAGGGCCTGTTCAAAACTAGGATTGGCAAAGTCAATACATTTGGCTTTTATACATGTATTAAATACGCATTTGCCATTTTCTGCTATGATATGCCCAGGTACTCTGGCCATTTTCCTGCTGTTGACATCGTATGGCCATGTATTAACACTGTGGGAGTTTCTGCAAATGCCTATCCCAGGCTTACACAAAAGTTGTTAGTATGCACGTGCATGATACAATGAAGTACAAAATGTGTCGAGACATTCCTTCGCATAGCAACTGCGGGAAACGAGAATGACGCACAAGGCATTCTCCATGCTTGATTTCCATTGAATTAATGGGCATTCCTGGTTTTATGTCCTAGAAAAATGAAGCAAATCGAAGCTTGGCACGTTTGATAAGCTGTTTGTGTGTAGTGTAGCCCCAGAAATAGCTCCTTCATGGGGGGTGAGCGTAGTTCTAAGCACCCAGAGACCCTTGAGAAGTTCTGCTGCAATTGTAAGTTGGCTTCCTATCCATCTGAGGACTATCCTGTTTCAAATCCACTTAACTGTTCAAACTGTTGTCAGACGCTAATGAGAAACGGGTCTGAACCTAGAATCAACCAATGGTAGATACACAAATGTCATTGCTAAAGTCAAATCAGTCATCCTGAAACGGTGAAAAAGTTTGCATCGCAGGCATCCATGAATACCTGGGCAACTTGTCAGTATTCAGGCATGCACTGCATGAGCACTCCAGCTATGTAGACAAATGATCACTCCATGTGAGTCTCCATGGACATGACACAAGGTTGGCGTAACTCTTCACTGGTAAGACATAGTTTAAATCTTTCAGAGAGGAACTATTCCTGTACAATATCGGAGACAGGGCTGGTCTCCGGAAGAGATTCCATAGTCATATCCCTAGTAATGCCCGTGACCGTGATAGGCTCCACCCCAAAAGCATCTGATGGGTGCTTGGCAAATTTCTATTTAAGGCCTTTATCAGAGCCAACTGTGTCGATTTTGCTCATGCTTATTTTTAACATGAATTTGGCTCACGAAAGAGGTGCAAGGACACACCTACCACTTCAAAGGCTGAGGGCACTCCTGGTTGTTACATCAGCTAGCTTAGCTGGATGTAGCTGCAATTAAGCCATTGCCTTTTTGAAGGCTGTTCAGAAAACTCAGAGATCGATAGGTAATGTGGTTTGCGTGGGGAGGGGCAGGTGGTGGGTAGGAATGGGCATTGTAGTCATGAGTGGATATATAACCAAACAACACACATGCTCAGTGTCCCTTTTCACATCTCTTCTCTCTCCTATCTTCACCTACCATGACTTTTGGCTCATAGACAGTGCGTTCAGTGCCACCTAATAGCCAAAACTAAAATGAGAGAGTGCCAAATTGTGCAAATGGACAATATTCCATAAATAAATAGAAGCAGGACGGATACCAAGGGGTCTCAGCATTTGTATATTCACACCTATTGCTGTTAAAGAAAAAGGTTAACGAGCTTGGGAAGAAAATGTAAACTCTGTTTCCATGAATATACTGAAGAGTTAAGTGGATACACCAAAAAACAACAGGAAGAATGTGTAATTGGAATCGGCATTCTAAAACAAGACGTGGAATTGAATAGACTGGAACTGAATGTAGCAATTACCAGAATTAGACAATATTATTCAAATATTCATTGGAGATACAAAACACATGCAAGAGATTTCAGAGTTATCCATGTTTGCACCTTTCAGGACAGATTCGATAACATACAAGTTAAAGACAAATCCATTGACACTCCCTATTCTCCACCTGGAGATTCAGACAATGATGGTGTAAATTCAGGTAAAATCAGATGGAGGAATAGACAGTGGAGATAATTAAACCAGCACAACTTTATCTCTTTTAAAGGATACCGGAGAAAGGTACCGGAGAAGCCAACTAACCAGAAGGGCTTATCTTGGCAGAAATCCTACAAAAAGAAATTGAAACCAAAACAAGATCGGAAGAAAGAATGTCAAGAGGGGCCAGATAGTCGAGAAAGAAAGGAACACGATGGAATGTAAGCAAGACCACAATGGAATTCGGAACTACATTAATTAATTTTTTATGTGATGTGGCACTATATAAAGCCAAACACATGTGAGGATGCTGAAATTCATCAATGGAGTTTATAGATAGAGCGAAATCAAATCTATTATATAAAGCAACATCAAATCTATTATCTGATGGATATCATCAAACTAAAGCCCAATGATAGAATGATTTAACTTTAAAAATGATCACTTGCTTGGTTCACAGCAATATCATTGGTGTTTGTGTTTCATGCCAATCAAGTAGCATGGTAGTATCCTTAGCAATGGTCAGATCCTTGCACAAAATATATATTTTATTTTCCAATCCAGAGGTCAGCAGAAGGTGGCCACCACAGGCTGTTCAACTCCACTACTTTGAAATGATTTCACTCTTGGGATATAAAAAAATGGGACACTTCTGATGTTGTTCTCAACTGCTAAAGTACGCATAAAACAGGTTTATAAGATGTTGACTGTCTGCTCAAATAAGCTGAGCATTGGTCAAGAATGCTGGTAATAGGGTTTGAAATAGAGATGATCACTAAATAACTAAATTTTAGGCATCACATATCAGTACTTGAGGGTCCATATACAGCATTTCCTGTACTTCCCGAAAAGGAGCTGCCCAGGAAATGTCACCCACAGAAGACCAGCCAATGGACTAGGGGGGGCAGCACAGAGGGACATGGCATGCAAGTGTGAGGAGGACACCAGAGAGCGGGGATCTGGCCAGGAGGGGAAGCGCCCTGGTTGGGGCAAACGTACCATGGAGAGTTCAGGTTCAGGGCTGGGCAACGGTCTGAGGACATGAAGATGACAAGTCTGTGTGGGGGAGGATCAGTGGGGGAAGGGCTGGAGGAGAGAGTCACTTTCATGGGACCCTTGGTGGGTGAACCCCCCCGATTTTTCCCATCATTTGATGCAACACCAAACCTGTCGAAAAAAGCTGGCTTTTTTAGGAGCTGTCCTCAAATGGGAGGGATATTCACATAGAACCTTATTTGTATCAGTTAATGTCAAAATCTCTAATACTTGAAAACAGATTCAGATTTATCACCCTCTGCTCAGATTATAAAATTGGGGAAAGTCTGATAATTCATGCAGTACTCAATATAAGAGCGATAATTTGGTGTTCAGGCCATTAGCATCCTGGGTTACCAAAGCGGCAACCGCGGGTGTTAAAAAACTTCCTTCGTTCAACGGGGCGCCGCACGCATGCGGTTGAACAAAGGAAAATCCTTTCCCAAGATGGCCGCCATGGAAAGGGAAGGTGGGACTCTACCTTCCCTTTCCATGGCCGCCAACTGGGTCGCTCAGGCTGGCGGGATTAACCTCTCCTGAAAGGCAATTTTTTGTTTTTGGTTATTGGGGGGAGGTGGAGGTGGAGTGGAGGATGAGAAAAATACCCTTCCATTTCCAGCACTGGTTGGTCCACAGGATAAAAGTTTCAGAAGGTCATTCTTTGGTTGGGTATTGAAGCACTCCTTGCAAGCAATCTGGGATGTCCAAGGTGTATTTTAGTAGAATTCCTTATTTGCTACAGTGTTTTATTCTTACTTTTCAAAATAAGCATCTCAAACAGAGTGCATTGTAAGATCTTGGGATTTTGGCAAGAGACTGCAACACAGCCAACAATGTCAGTCTGATTTTCAACGTGCCTAAAGTAATTACGTAAACAGTTCCGTCCTGCCAATCATCAATCTACAAAAATATTGGAAATGTTTTTTTTCAGCCTATTGGGATTACATCTAAATTCTCCATCTGCTGCCCAGCCGCCAAATTATTTTCTCTTAATCTGCATGTTTTCATGATTTATAATGTACTTAGTCGTAAACTGTAAGCGCCTGTAAAAAACAATACCAAGATAGGGAAGAATACATTTTTTCCACAGCGGGGTTTATGGCTGAAGTAACAACAAGTGCTGCCCACAGATGCTCCTGTTCGAATCACCTTCCCTCTCTTACCGCTCCCAGAAGTTTTAACCATTGATTGCCTGCCTTCATGTCCATGTTGCAGAATGCCAATTTAAAAGGAGCTCTGTAGCTCCAGGCTAGCTCCCCTAAGCCAGTTCCTTAGTATTACCACTCCTTATTCTAATTATTTTCCCTTTCTGATTGTTTTCAAGTATTTGTTATTTTGAAATGCTAACATTTGTGAATCAGGAAATGGCAACAGCAAAATAATGCTGCTCCACCTAACATGCTGGCCCCATATTCTCCTGTAAGTTTCTGAAAATGAGCTGTGATCTAAGACACCATGCTGTTCCTTCACATTTGCTCCCAGGGAAGGTCACTCACCCAATCAGTGGCTGGAAATACAGGTGAGAACACACAGTGTACCGCCCACATTTTCCAGCCACCCAAGGGCCTTCTCAGGGTGGCGCCATCTTGATTATGGGGAGGCAACGGGCAGCCTCTCCCTGTTGCCTCCCCATACCCCATCCGCATGCTCCCCATGACCCCACCCTCCCACATCCCTCTGAGACATCCCGCATCCTTCCCCCAACTCACTCCCTTCTTCCCTACTTACTTGTTGGACCAGAGCTTTATGCTCTGGTCCCAACACTCCCTCCTGTCTTAGCCCCTGCCATGGAAATAGAAAATGGACTCTGTTTTACGATGGTGGGCCATCTTGTTTTTTTTTTTGTTATCATGGTAGATTGGGCTCTCGCAATACACAAGGAGCCCAATTCACCCATGAAAACACAAAAACGAAAACGATTTGCACCCCGGATGGAGCCCCGGGTGGCGAATAGCAATTACCCCCTTGTTAGTAATGGGGAGTATGTTGCCAGGAAACGGCCCATTGCCTATGCTCAGGCTGGCAGACAATTAGGGGACATGTTATGCACTCTTATTTGAGTTGCTGTTTAGTCTCTCTGAGGGCACTTTAGCAATTTTTGATAGTAAGAGTACAAGTATGTCATTAGACAGGAATTTGCAGTCACATCCCTTCCAGTGTAAAACTTATCATATAAAAGGCAATTCTTACAGAAACAAATGAATACATTGTATGGATACACCACATCGAATTTCACCAAAACAAAGGTGGATTTTGCAGAGGGTTCAGAATTTAAAAAAAGAAAAGGTGACACTTTGTAATTCTGAATTTGTTCACACAATTACATAATCCTGTAATGCCAATCTATAGCCCTCAGAGAGATAGGCCCATGTTCTAAACAAGCATTGGTAATGCCAATAGTTTGGGCTTTTGTGTAGGCATGGGAAATGCACTTGTCAGGCATTGAGGTAGTGGTAATAACTGGCCATTCATAGTAGCAGATCCAAAATGGTGCACCTACGTGGCCATCGAAGAACAGTGTCTGGCAAATGCCTATTATACACAAGACAAAACGGTTGGCTTTGCCAGTGCTTGTTTTTGACAGGGCCTCAGTGAAGGACGTCCATAGTGCTTAAAAACAGAGTGACATTTTTATTACACCAGTAATGCGTTTACAACTCTAATTAAGTCATTCCAATTAAGTCATTAACTCTCAGAAGACTGCTTCGAAAAAAGAAAAAATAACAGGCCCTTGAGTGCAACGTTTCTTGGTAATGCTTGATTAATGCAAGCTCAGAGTTTCCATGAGGAGGTATTTTGGGCCTGGAGGGGCAGGAACTGGGTGGAATGGCCATAGGGATTAGCATTGCCATGGGCAGTCAATGGGTGGGCAAATATCCAAACAACACCTACAAGCTTTGTGTCCCTCCTCATATGCCACTTCTCCCTATCTGTACTCTAATGCAATAGTTTTGGCTCATAGCCCAAACTATAAAGTGGTGGGAATGGTGATGGAACCAAGGTTCACAACCAAGAGTATAATTCAACAATCAATGACTCTGGTTACCAGTGGTTTTCCATACCACCAATTGCAACCCCCCTCAGTTGAGCTTTGCAGAGGCATTGGCTGGTGGTAAATATCTGCTCCACTCTACGTCTGGTGAGCCCTGTGTGCTAGAGTTTCTGGGTGCATACCCCAGGTCAAATGTAACCTACCAGGCGGCTACAACTGCTCCATGTACCCTTTTTGAGGCTAGAGGGCTGCAGTGAGAGAACTTAAATTGCCAAGATTAAAATCTGCCTCGCGAAAATATTATCTGGGCAGTGTTTCAGTGAGGCGAGGGAGTGACATCTTGGGGCTCCTTCACATTTGATGTCACCCAAGAAGTCAGGGAGTCAGTGTCTCTCAGTGTGGCAGGTCCTGCACTACCATTTCTAGCTTGCTCTCCATTGAAATGTCAGCTGGAAATGGCACTCTCAACCACATAAATGCCCCCCCCTCCACATCTAGTCTTCTGCTGGGGTAATTCATTCCAGAAGCCAAAGTTCAGTTAAACAATTTAGGATTAAAAGCAGACGCACCTCCTGAAATGTTGCAGGGAGTCACAGACTAACATAGGTAATGTTGTCTTTAAAATATGACTTTTAGTTGTAGAGCCTCATAACTATTAATACTACTTCCTCCTATCATTTTGTTCTTAGACTTGAAAAACAGTAAGTAGTAGATGTTTTCCTATTTGCTTCACAAAATACTGAAATCAATTTTTCAGTTTGGGCTATTAGGTAGCGCTTGGAAACCACCTACAACTACAAGCAGAAACTATTGAATTAGAGTACAGTTTATGGGCATTGTTTAGTTATTTACCCACCCATTGAATGCCATTCCCACACACTACCTGCCCACCCTCGCCCAAAACACATTCTCCTGGAATCTCTTTGAGCTAGCTCTATCAAGCAGGAACATCAAGCTTTAGCCTGGCAGTGTTATTTCTAAGTGCTCTGCTGATAGTTAATTTCTTAATTGTAGCTGTAACTGGCTACTGGTGTAATGTAAATATCTTAACCAAGTGTGCCTTCAGCCAGTTGATTTATGTCATGCAATGAAGTTCTGTTAAAAACAAGCACTTATTAAACGAACAGTTTTTTCTTGAGGTATAGGATAGGCATTTGCCAGGTACTGCAATCATATTCCCAGGTAATCACTTAACTTTCCAGCTTTGCAGGCGTATGGCCGGGGTACTACCATTTTATCAGTGCTTAGCAAATGCCTAGCGCATTTCTACACACAATCCCAAGCTTTTGGCTTTGTGAGTAATTGTTTAGTGATGAAGTTATATATTCCAAAAATGTTCAGTTTGCAAGTATTTTGATTCCTAAAAATGAGCTGTCTTCACCCATATGTTTATGGGAGCTGATTCCCTGTCTGTCTGCGTTTCCATAATGTACCTGTATCCGAAATGAGCCTCATTGTAGCATGGAGGCTTAGTTCATTACACCTGGCGGGGTGACAATGTAATTTCCTATTCTCACACCTTGTTTCGACTTGTACAGGCCTGTTGGATAATAGTTGTTCTTCTCCACTGTTCGTGTTCATTGATTTCCGACAGTTGAAAAGTCCTTTTGGAGACAATCACTGAAGGTTGCCATAGTTCCCTTGTGGGCACACTTTCTTTCACTGTAATGATTAGCTGAGCTGGCCATGTAAACCCCCATCTGCTACGAGATGATGTACAATCTGATTCCTGACCTATGCTTTTGCCAAACATCTGTCACATCTCCTGTCCTTGACACATCATGTGAAGTGGACACATCCAGGGCACCTAATCAGCCCTGCTCCAGACAGGCCCTGTCATATTTTCCGTGTTCCGCGGACAACTTTGACGTGACCAGAATCTCCCCAGTATCTTTAGCTGGATTTCTTCCTTCCCTTCCCATGTGCTTGGGTATTCCTGTACACTTATCTCTTGGGAGATTTTTAAAAAGAGTGTTCCCATGCTCCCCCTTTCAATTACTCTTAGGAGCAAAACTAACAAACTCCAGCTTTTCTCCAGTTCCATGGCCTCGCTACCTGGGTCCACATTATTGAACATGTCCACTGGTGCTAAAAACTGAGCAGGCACGCTTAGTACCGGTGTGGGTGCTCGTGCAATATGCCATGGAGCGAACCGGATTTGCTCCAATCCACATTGCATAAAGGTTTTCCCAATGGGGTGAAATGTGTTCCTCGTTTTCTTTTCTTTTGCTGGCATTTTAATAGGGAATGGAGGAAATATTGGTTACTCCAAATTTGACTAGGTCACTATTGCTCCAAGTCAAGGAAATTGAGGAAACTATTTTTTCAATGTTGTTCTTTGTTAAAGAGATAAGGTACAGTCACATGTTTGCTTCAATTTCCCAGCGTGAAAGCTGCGGCTTTTGAGGCTACATCTTGTTTCTTATGTCATACAGAAAAAAAACGGCAAACTAATCGGACGGCTTCCGTTTTCCCCCAGTGCAAATGCTTTTTGTGTGTAATATGGATAGGGGAAAACCTGTTTGCTCAATTCCATTTCAAACAAGCAGGAAAGCTGGTGCCAAGTGCGTTCTCTCCATGTTTAGCACTGGTGCAAATGTTAGATTATCTGGCCCCGGGTACAGAGAGAAGGCACTAGCACAGAACCCACTCATTCTGCTTCAAACGAGGGGGTTAAAGGTGTCGCACCTCGAATTTCCCTGTAAGGAAACTGTTCTGCCTTTGCACCAGCAACATGCAGGGGAAAGTGTCGAAGCACCCATCCCATCCCAGTACCCACCTCTTCAATAAATGTGTTGCTGCTAGCCGCCAAATAAAAAGGTATCTTAATAATGAACCACATTTATCGATAGATTGAAACGTTTGATTGAGGGGGCAGTGGAACAACTGGAAAGAGGCAAACCGCTGCTAAATGAACTAAAGATGGTACGATTTAAAGAGCGGGATTGAGAAGAAAACTTGCTAGTGTGACAAAAGCAAGGAGCTGCACGGCTGAGCGTGCCACATGACTTGCTTGGACTGTAGTGCTGTTGAAAATGTAAAAAGAGGCAATCCAGCTTGGGCTATAGGACAGGTGCTTGTTCTTCAGACATGTGTGAATATATGTGTAAGATACAGAGGTCCTGATTCACAAAGCGCTTTCAAATGGGACTGTGCCATTGTGAAAGGATTTTGTAAATCAGGCACACACTCTTTTATCAAGTGCTTCCTGACAGATTCCATCTTCTTGTAAGCACTGTCTCAATATGTAGAAAGAGATCTGGGAGTCCCTCTACCGAGAATGAACATGGACAAATAACCTGTTCTATGGGCAGGTGCCCACTCAGGAGGGTCTACAACAACGTTTTAGTACACTATACCTTTCACAGAGACAAAATATCCATTTGTATATCAGTCTTTGTCCCACCCACAAGGGCAGTCCAGCACCAAAATGCTAAGGCAATTTTCCTCTGTAAAAGAGTACCAACAGCAACCCCAGACACGTGTTTTTCGGCCTAGTTTGGCCTCATCAGTGAGGTGGAGCTTTGCCTCTCTATGCACAGTGAGGAAGGCGTCCACTCCTGGGTTACCCTGGGTAACTTAGAGTGACATACAAAAATCCTAAAAATGCATAAAAAGTTCTGGGAGTCCCTCTACCAAGAACGAACATAGCCAAATAACTTCTATGGGAAGGTGCCCACTCGGGAGGGACTACAACCATGTTTTAGCTCACTGTACCTTTCACAGAGGAGAAATATCCATTTGCATATCAGTCTTTGTCCCATCCACAAGAACAGTCCAACACTGAAATGCTAGGCAATTCTCCTCTGAACAAGGGTGCCAACTGCAACCACAGACACGTGTTTCAGCCTAGTTGGGCCTCATCAGTGAGGTGAAGCTGTCCCAATATGTGTTATGGGTTTTTGAATGGCTCTATCCTAGCTACGGAGGAATAGAAGGCTGTAAAGAGAAGGGATGATATAACAGTGCATGGGGCTGGTGAGATCAGGGTTGACAAGGTGCTCTTTGAAGAGGAGTCTTCACTTTGGTAATGTTAATATACCTGGGGGATGCAGATGAAATGTGTGAGCAACGTGAGTGAAGAGGGGTGGACGGTTTGAGTTTGCCCGTCCCGAAGTGGTTATTATGGTTTAGATGCTGACATAGTTGGAGTGTTGGTTGGACTGTCAGGAGAAAGAGTTCAGGCACTGTGATGTTGTGAACTTTGTAACAAACATGTTCAAAAGAAAACGGGGTTCTGATGAAATATGAGCAATCAAACACATGCATGTTTTTGAGAGAAAGAAAGGTGTGAATGCCCCAAGAGCTGTGCATGACCTTTTGTTATGTGTATCCTTAGCCAAGGGGCTTGCGACTTTTGACGCTCCTGATGTTTTGGACCAAAATTCCCATCAGCCCTACCCAAGATAATCAATGGTGAGGGATTATGGGTGTTATATTCCAATACATCTGGAAAGCTACTGGTTGCAGGCGCCTGATTTCTCATGCCACTTCCCCTGCACCTAATGCACTGGGACGCAACAAAGCATCTGTCCATTGCAGGTGGCACCTTTAGATTACGTTTACTGGACAGTCTGTCGCAAGAAGCATGCACAAATCTTGAAAGGCACAGTCCGGCATCTGATGCAATAGTTTTCTTTTTCCATTTGAATGTATTTGGTCATTCCCACATTAAAACATTGGGTTACCAGTTGATACATTCCAGAGTGACGGCTCAAAAGTCCCTACTATTTTAAGGACTTGAGAAGGTGTCCTATAGTTAGTAGAACCAATGGGATGTCATACTTTTAGTGACGTCTACAGTAGCCAGTTTGAAGGTAGGGCTTAGATGCCTCACCTGACAGTGTTTACCCAATCTCCTTCCTCTGTTACCATATACAGATATAGTACCTATAGTAAAGTTACCTTTTCCAAACCAATAGAATTGTATGCCAACTTTTAAGCGTGATGACGAGTTTTTAGTATAAATGATGTGTTTTTTATGAAGTTTGTTGGAGTTGTGAAGCGAGAAGGAAGATCACACATCTGCTGATATTCATGAGACTTCCCGTTTTTTGTACTTGTCATTAAACGGACTTCCTTTGCCAAACTGTTGAGTTGTCCTTATTGATTTGGTGTTGGGATTATTAATCTGCACCCCCATCCATCTCACGGGTGCTGCTATCTTGTCTTAAAGTGCTTCTCAGTAAACCCTGACTGTATGGGCAGGTTGGGGGTCTCAGAGCACACTCTTCTTATTGTTGACACACAAAACACGCGTTGTGTCATTCATTGCTGCTGTAAAAGGGTTTGTCTGATAGGAATACATTATACAGGAAGTAGCCCTTTTAACTCGTTATCCGCTCTGATATTTCTTGTTTTCTTATCCCTTCCCAGCATCTTATCTTCTACTTTCTACCAGGTTGTCATGATGCAGAACAGCTCACTGCCACTTTGCTAAAATAAGTTAGTTTTAAGGTGGGTGATGTAACGCTTTGGCTCAGACTGGTGTTTGCCTGCACTCATTAGTGAGTTGTAGAACAGCATTTCCATCTAGAAAGTCATGTTGTGAAGGTTTTACGGGTATAACTGCCCTGAACATGCAGTAATAGATTTTCATGTGGGCTGTTTGGGCACTTGGCATTTTCATGGATGTCCAGCTTGGGTAACTGGGAACTGCCTGAAGCTCCAATCTGATAGGCTGGTGTGAGTTGGCTTAGTGAGACAACAGGGACCTGTTTGTGCACTTGCGGTGCTGGTCGTTTTGACCAATGCTGCTGGCTCAACGTGTCTTAACATGCACCATTTATTTACACATCCTCCCAAAATTGCATCCCACGTACTTGGTCAGCTTGTAGAGAAAAGTAGCAAACTGATCTACTACTATGGGCCATTGGTTTTAGTGCCCGACCCTTCTTACTGTCCCAGCAAGAGTCTGATGTCAAAAGGTAGTAACTCGTTTAGTGCCACGTTCATTTGTAACTTCGTGTTGTTTGTTGGCTGCGACAGTTCAACACAACGAGTCTGCGGTTATTGAGTTCTTTCCGTGTCACACCCATTTGAAGCATGGCCTCCGTAACCCTCCCCACACTTAAGCGCATACGCATTTCTCTCTGCTCTACGTAATTTTGATCAGCTGTTATACTGACCAGCGTAGGTTCCCGGTCTTTGTTTGCTTAAGATACGTGCCCAAGCTTGCCGCTGTTGGGAAGCCATAGCAAACGGGTGACGCGCCAGCAGTACTTGGCCTTTATCAGCTTCCTGCTGCCACTGCGTCCACAGAGGGAGGGACCTGGAAACGCTCTTAAAGAAAACAGACGCCTTTCCCCTCAGATTCATGCCAAGTGTGTCGTGGCACAGAGCGAGCACAATGAAAGGGCTCCATTCATGGCCAAATGAAGCGCGCTTTCAGTCTTGCTTAAAGGCAGTGTCCAATGTCATTGTATAAAGACGGTTCATAAATGCACTATGCTGCTTGTGCCTTTGATCTGGAGAAATAGGATTTTTGAACTTTTTTGTCTAGGGTTCCTTGCTGAACATCTGCACAATAGCTCGGTCCAATTAAGGAGTAGTGCATTTTTTTTTTTTTAGAAAGGGATTTCTATAAATCACAAAGTGTCCACTGGCCACTAGCCACTAGCCATTGGTGGGTAGAAAATGGTGGCCTTCATGCATGTGAAGAATATTAGACCCGGAGTGGGGGAGGCAAGCAATCGGGTTGCTCAGATCGGGGACTGAATCCCATAATCCAAGACTGCGTTCCAAGCAACCTGATGGTGGCTTACCCCGCCATCTTCCCCCACCCTCCCTTCCCTTCCCCTCAAATTGACTCTCCGGCCCCCTCCACCGCCACTTACCTGACTTCTTTCATCAGTGACCATGCAACCGTCGCCGCTGCTCTAGCCTCCTGGGCCACCATGGAAATGGAAGAGGGGCTGCGTATGGAGCCCTGCCTTCCAGATCCATAGCAGCCTTCTTAAGTAGTTTATATAAATAAACGGGACACCGCGGGGCATCCCATTCATTGAAACAAAATACATTGCGCTTCGCACCCAAGGTTTCTGGATTTAAAACCCCGGGTGCTAATTGCAATATCGCCCAATCCCGCCTGCTGGGGATCGGGAGTTATTACTTAATGATTTCCAGGCATCAAATGATTTTCATGTCTATCTCGGAGCTTGCACCTGGACATTTTTCACACTGTTTCATCTGCATCTGGTAGGTTTTCTTTATTCCACATGACAAAGGTGTAGATATGTACACATGTAATCAAACCTTTACTTGAATACATGAAATATGCTTACCGGTATCACCTGCTTGCAAGTTCCTACTGTCATTTGGATGCACCATCAGGATATTTGCACTCCTACTTGCCAGTCTTTGCTGGTTTCATCAGTATTCTTATGTAGTCACTTTCAGCCTGCTTCATCGTAGTTATTCATTCAACGTCCATTTTTCAATGGTGGAGGGTGTTTAATTAGAGGAGTGAGGAAGGCGATTGTCAATAAGGCCAGTCCCTCATTGGCTTTGAGTCCTGCTGTGACAATTTATCATTCTATGTATTTCTTGTTTTTAGGGCCTGTTTGAACTGTTGACAATTCTACTGAGACCCCCTCACAAGGAAAGGTCCAGTTTATTCCACAGTCATTCCTTGTGTTTTCGTTTGCACCTCATTGATTGGTCAGTTAGTTTTAGCTTGATCTTAGTTTTGGGTTGAAGTGTAATGAGGATCAAGATGTGCCAAGTACTTAAGGCTACTGTCCCGGGAACATTGTAAAGAATGCCTACATGGTAACCAGCAGTTTTAGCCTTAAATTGGCTAGTAGGTCTGGGGCAGAGCGAGTTACATATGAGGCTCACTTGACCACAAACACCTAATACTGGACTTTCTCTGTTCCAACCTTGACTTTTCCATAGCAGCACTCTGTTATGGTGTCTCCTCCTAAAAGCCAGACAGCCTCTGGGCAGATTTTTCTTTGTGACCTGTGGTCCAGTATTAGGTTGTCTATGCAGAGACAACACCAAATGTGAAAGGGGTTGTAAACCCACATTGTTCTTTTAGGACTTGAACCCTAATTATTGGTGAACATCTGTCAGACGCCTTTGTTATCAATTTATTTTATATGATTGCTAGATGAGGCAATATTATGCTGCCACCCCCCCCCCACCCCTCACCCTTCTGGTATGGGGTCACCCTTTGCTGCTAACATGCAAAAAGTGTCATGGCTTGCTTTAGCCACCTAGCCTAGCTTTCCCTAAAATTGGCCAAGATCAAAATCGATCTGTTCAGCCGCACACTTTGCGTATCCTTCTTCTGTGGGGACCCCTGAAGCGCCTTGTAGAGGAGGTCCCAAATAAAGCCCACACTCCAACCGTCCATTTTGAAGTACCAGGAACGTTCACGCCAAAATATGTGACGTATGATGAGAAAATAAACCAGCAGAGAGCCGCAGTGGGGCTCTGTCCAGTACTTATCAGAAGAACAGCACCTATTGAAGTACTGATACCAAGAAAAGCATGGACAGTAAGGTATCCATTGAGAAAGCCATATCCACAAATAAAACGAAATGAAGATCGTCTGAGTACAGTCTCTGAAGAAACCAAAAAGATCTTAATGGAAGACGAATGGTGAAGAACCTGGACTGACTCACAAATAGAAGATATAACAACCTAAGAATGATAAAAAGAGATGAAATGCCACGAATAAAGGATATCATGAACCCAAAGTGAAAGGTTAATGTCAAATGTAAGAAGCTTAAGCTATGAGCACGATGAAGATAGTCGACCAGTTTACACATGTGCATATGCTTGAAACCGCAAGAAAGCTATGAAAATCGTGCGGCTTGCTATGCTTAGTAGAAGGATAGTGCGGCAAGCGCCACCTATACATATCCACCTCAAAAGAAGTAAGTTATAGAAACATACTTCCACTTTGCACAAGAAACAGAATTAACCAAGGTTATTAAAGGCTACACAAGAAGAGCTTCATATTTAGCAAAATCAAAAATAAAGCGGCAGAAACGAAACTCGGCAGAGGCAAATCATGCCAGGAGAACCAAGGTCTTATCTGTCAAGAAGGACGAACAGTAGCTACAATTAATTGAAGCAACGAACAGAATATACTGTTCTGAAAGGTCAAGATAAGTAGCCGAAGGCAGGTGGTGGTTTAAACGAAAATCAAATACACAAATTATATGAAGAAGCAAATTCACGGTGTCTGCATCACGTGACCAGCCAAGCGAGAAGAGACGAGGCTTTCACACCTACGCATGGCAGCGGGCCAGAAGAAGATATCAGAACTTTTCCAGACAGAGATGCAGTCTTGAGGTCAACCACAGTGAAATAATTGACACATGGCCACTAAATTGATGATTGATTGTAACAATAATTGAAGGAAGGCCGGGGGAGTAAGGGGCACCCTGCACCTGGCCGACCATTCTGCGTGCTGCTAAGCAAAGTGAAAAAGTTTGAGTGGGGTTGGTGCCAACCCAATCACATTGGACCAAGTAATCTAGGGTCCTACAGTTAGTAGAACCAATGAGACGTCATGCAGTAGCCAGTTTGAAGGTAGGGGCTTAGATGCCCCACCTGACAGTGTTTACCCAATCCCCTTACTCCGTTACCAAACACATATAGTACCTATAGTAAAGTTACCTTTTCCAAACCAATATAATTGTATGCCAACTTTTAAGCGTTAAACGTCAGTGATGACGAGTTTTTAGTATAAATGATGTGTTTTTTATGAAGTTTGTTGGAGTTGTGAAGTGAGAAGGAAGATCACACATCCGCTGATATTCATGAGACGCCCCGTTTTTTTGTACTTGTCATTAAACAAACTCCCTTTGCCAAAACGTTGAATTGCCATTATTTTTAATTTGGTGTTGGAGTATTAATCTGCACCCCATCCATCTCACGGGTGCTGCTATCTTGTCTTAAAGTGCTTCTGAGCAAACCCCAACTCTATGGGTCGGTTGGGGGTCTCAGAGCACACTCTTCTCATTGTTGACACACAAATCACACGTTGTGGCATTCATTGCTGCTGTGAAAGGGTTTTTCTGATAGGACTACATTGGACCGGAAATAGCCCTTTTAACTCGTTATCCGCTCTGATATTTCTTGTTTTCTTATCCCTTCAAGCATTTTATCTTCTAATTTCTACCAGGTTGTCATGATGCAAAACAGCTCACTACCACTTTGCTAAGATAAGTTAGATTTAAGGTGGTTGATGTAACACTTTGGCTTAGACTGGTGTTTGCCTGAACAACCGCATTTCCATCTACAAAGTGTTATTAGAAGTTAGTAACAATCTGAAAAGCAGTGTGTAAGCAATCTTAATATATTTCTGGAGTTTACTGACCAAAATGTATCAAAAGCATGTAGACAGAAGCTCTGATGGATGCTGTGATCAAAGTGGTTTGGGGTCATTTGCCCAAATACATTTCCTCAAAAGGAGATTTCATTGAGTTTTCTTTTTTTTTTGTTGACGGGTTCATTTTGCCTCCTATATATGTGGCCAGAGACCGCTGCAGCCCCCCCCCCCTTAAATGCCCCACATTAATTATTTCCCTAAACCCACACCAACATATATATGCAGCAAAATCTGTTGCGAAAAACGCGTCAAATTCTCCTTTCGACTTAATGTATTGAGTAGTAATCTGGTGATCCCGATCAAAGCGTCACTTAGAAGGGTGGTGCTGGGTAATAAAAAAAAGCACATATAGCTAGTAGCTAAAAATAGCTGCTAGGTGTAGGACATCAACCAGTGAGCAGGAGCTACATCCAGGGAACAAGGAGCTAGAACTATATGAATATCTATGGTGTGCATGTCGGTAGTAAATGTACCTTCAACTTGAGATTTAAGAATTGTCTTTTTCCATCAAGTATACCAAATTTATTCGCAGATGGGGAGGATTTACTGCATGTTCGTGCATACAAAAATGCAGCTTCCACAAGCACGGTCATATGAGAGCTCCTGCAACTCCAGTTCCAATGTAATTGTGCAGACGCTAATTGGATTTGCAAATGTGTTTTGCACATGGGCAAACACCAAATGTGCCTGCACAAATGCATCACCATGGACTCGTTTTTTTAATCACATTGTAGAAGAAGAATGTAGTGATGGAGAAAATGAAGGTGACCTGTACAAATTAAGTCCATACAATTATGGCCTGTTACAAATCAATGTAAATTAAAGGGTATTCACTTAGTGTGCTACCTATGATCAACACCTGATTTTTAACATCATCTAAAGTGCAGAAAGCACATACAGAAACGTTTTATTTTATTAAGCAATTTACTCCCTCTAAAAAAAAATCGAAACTGAAAATTGGATTAAGATGCAGATGTAGGGGAATCCCAACTGGACAAAACAGGACTACTTTTTCGTGATTATAATTGTATGGCACGATGTATGGGTCACCCTTAAGGTTTAGGACCTTGGGACATCGTCTTAACATGCTCAAGTAACTCAGACTATAGGTTTCCATACAGGCTACCTGTAAAAGTGATGAGGAGAGCTGTAAGTTGGCTTACGGCCTCTTCCATGCATTCTCGTTCACCTTGGGATTCATTTGAGGCCTGCTGGACACCGTACTATTCCAGAGTTTGAAATTGAGGGCAGCTGGGAGCTATTTAGCTCCTGCTTCTAGCATGGTTGAGCCTGGCTAGCTTGAAACCAACAGCTACCAGGAGCTACTTTTGGCTCCTGAGGCCAACTGGTGCCTCCCAAACATGTAAATGTGACATTAACCTTGAGTATTTGAGAATATTAATAAAGAAGAATTAGAACACATTTAAACACAATGCCTCATACAAAATGAACAAAAAGTTAAAGGAGCATCTCTGGTAGGTCCTGGTTCCCCTGCAACAGCTCCTGCCTACAGGGTGATGACCCACACCCAGGAGCTGGTTTTAGCTCCAGCTCATGAAATCTCAACTTTGAACCCTGCTATTCTATGGTAAATTAGGGTGTATATACGCATGCCCTAGGGCATCAGATGAAATTAAGTGAATGGCCATGATGGACATCATACAGATAGATACGGGCCATGCTGCCAAGATGGTAGCACAGCATGCATTAAAGAAGCACTCCGCTTGTGATGAATAACATTGCTCCATGCTATAATAAATACAGGTCCTCCCGCCACTAATTTACTGCTGCCGCTACTGGGCAGCATTTTGTGAATCCAGTCCTGGCATTAAAGAGGAAGGTGTTAGTGTGTCCCTAATCATGGTGCACAGGCTGAAGACCAGCACTTTCCTTCTGCTATCGAATTGATGCAATGCTATTTCAGATAGTATCATCTGGTGATTATCTGGCATTGACTGGGTTAATATTGCTGTAATGTCCTCTGCCAACCAAGACTGTATAGCCACTACTGCCCGAGCAATTATCACGCACACATTATAAATGCACGGGATATTCTTTATTCCATGAGCAAGTTAATTTGCTGGCAAGACTGTTGTTCCAGACATTCTCTTGGCATAGAATGTAGAATGCACCTCGATATCTATGTAGCCTTGCTTCTTGTAGGAAAGATATGATCTGCGCTTCAGTACAGGCAATTGCTGATACAATGAGAATGCTGGACCATAGCTGGACAAAGCTCCACAAAACCACAAATATAATTCTAGAGCATAGATCGAAGTTAAGATTGGGTAAGCTGGAGCTAAAGCCAGCTCCTGAGTATCTAGCATTAACCAGTGACCTGGAGCTGCCATTGGGGATCAAGGAGCTGGTACATAGCATTCCACAAATCCAACTTTCATATACGATGCCAAGAAATCATTGTGTCCATTATTCATGACTCCTTGTGCTTTAAATGTTGTTTAGATGGGTCCTAATATTTATTTATAGATTGTCCCAAACACAGGGTTAAATTCATAAAGGGGTGTTAATTCGCATCACTTAGCCTGAGGAGCCAAATGTAGCCCCTGATAGCTGTTGGTGTCAAGCTAACTAGGCCCTTCTAGGCTACAAGCAGGAGCTAAATAGCTCCCAGCCCTCCTCAATTTCGAACCCTGGACACGGCCTGTTCATGTATGAGTTAGTTAATACGGTGTGAAACTCTGACTTAAGGAGGAGGTTATAACTCTTACAGGAAGTCCTAATTACTCCTACAACTTTGAATCTAATCTGTGTGCCGCTGTGGGTTTATGATTTGCATACTCTAACAGTCCATGGTAATGTCACCAGCTCATATGAAGTAAATGGAAAGCATTTGCCGTCTGTGTTTTCTTGGGCATGGCTTCAACATGCCTTGGCTCACCATGAGGTGAGTATATTCCAAGCATACCCCTGGTGCAGCGAAAACCTTTCTTCAACTTCCCTCCTCTTGCGACTGCGCCCCAACAAATGCAGTTGGATCCCATAATACATGTTGTGCAATTGTACACAGGAATCCTCCACCTTTTCCTTCCCTTGCCTTTCTGAGCATCCTATCTATCCCTCATCCCAATGATCTTTCTCCTCCCTAGCCCTACTGAATGTTCTCTCATACTCCTCCTTTGACACCATCATCTATGGCAGCAAGAGCTATAGTACAGATAGTATATGCTCAGTAGTTGCATGCCCACGGTAAGCTAACTCAGCGAGTTGTGTTTGCCTCTGACAGCTTCAGACACAACGTTTGCTCAGAACCCTTTCATCTGTCCAAAGTTGATCAATTGAGTATCAGTAATAATGCTTATTATTATAGTGCCTAGAAGCTGGACAAATTCACCATGAAGTGCCATAAAAACATGTGATATTATTCTTATTGTTGGAGACAGACTTTGTCTTTATTAAAATAATTTGTGTCATTACGTTGTCGGTTATGTCTCTGAATTTCCCATAATGCATTATCACCCAGTGCTTGGTATAAAGAACTTGAAAGTACATGTCCCCTGCTCTTTGAAAGACTTAATTATGTCATCGACCAGATCAGCATACTTATTCAACAGATGCCTTTCTCAGCTGCTGCATCTTTCTTAGCCTGAGTCTCGTAAATGCCAGAACTGTAACTGAACCAATCTGAGTATTTCTGCGAACCCTTATCCTTGATGCCTTTTGGCATGCAGTCTGTCCCCCGGCGCTTGTAATGACCCATCCCGGCCTTCAGTCGTATCTCATGGGTTGTTGGTCTTCACTGTTGGTTCACAGAAGAGCGATGCATCATCAAGCTGCTCTCCTGTGGACAACATTTAAGGGGAGACCGTTGAATGTACGGGACAAAAAAGTGACACTCTTGGCTTTGCCAATGGTTGTTTATCATGGAATCATTTTAAGAATGCACCCCATCACTGTATTTGGAAACAGTGATGTTGATCTATAGGATGGTGATGAAAGAAGATCTTTGCAAAGTGTTGCTAATTGCTAAATCCAACAAATTTTGTTTTGGGTGTATCGTGGGTAAAATAACCTTTGAATTCAAAACTGCGCCCATTACTTTTGCAAAGGAATAAAAGAAAACTGGAATCCTATAACATTGCATTGTTAGCACTGTATAAGTCTTTAAAAATCCTAAGGCAGTGTTTTTAATTAGATTTTTGCACTCTAAAAAGGTTTCTGGTACAGGCCCCATGAGTATTGGTCCTGAAAGCTCCTAATTTAAAGACAACGCGGTTTCACTGTGGACTGTAAATCCTTTTAGGCACACATTTCTTTTCCATAATTTAAGCATTTTGCAAAGAATAACACAACAATAGTTAATTGAAACTGGTGGATCACAATCGGATACATTTTCGTATTAATTTTGTCTAGTTGCTTTCCTGGTTCACTTTTATCAGGCGTTTAGGAATCCTGCACACGAGGCACTATTGACAAGGGGTTCAGCAGTGGTTGGAACAAGCCTCTATATAGCCTGATTTTGAAGCGCCCATATCAGGAACCCTCAGTTCACTTTTTGACTTCAAGAACCTAAGACTGATGCGTCGCGCACAGACGAGTGTATTCTGAGATGTGACATTCTTGCATTGGAGACGCCACTCAGTAAGGAGCTTAATCTTTTGTATAAGCAAAACCAGAATGTTTTGTGTGTAGTACAACACTGAATTTCTCATGGGGAGGGATTATTATATTCACAAAGGAGTTCCTTGTGATATGTATGGAGCACTTATTTTATTGTATTTATTGGATATTTGTATGATGCCTATACAACAAATGGTGTTTCAAGGCACCACAAGACAAAAGGGGGGGGACAAGGGAGAGGATATCAATAACAGTCCTACTACGTCTTGTGACGTACAGATGGTGCAAGTGCAGTAACAAGAAGTGTGAGCTAGAGGGGTATGGGGGAGGTGCCAGTAAGCGGGAAGAACAAGGTGCTAGGGTGGGAAGGGAAGTGCAGGGTAAACAGGAGAGAGTGCGGATGAGAAGGGGGCGATGGAAGGGGAGGGTAACAGGAGCTAGTTGAGTGGTAAGGGGAGGCCAAGTAGGCAGGTGCCAATGATTACAAGAGGTTTAAGGGGGTGAGGGTCAACATGCTAATGCAAGGAGGGAGGTGGACTGGGCAGGGGGGATCCTAGTGCCCTGTAGAACTCATAGGGAACCAGGTGGCCAGTCACTGCGGCAGACAGGGTTGTTAGCAGGTGAGGGGGAGAGGGAAGGAAGAAGAGAAAAGGAGGGATACAAATGAACAAATACAAATAAATCGAAAGGTCTTGAGCACCTTCCCAGGAACTTGAGAAGATCCAGCTCAAACCTGAGGAGGGTCAGGGAAACCATTCCGGAGGGAGGCTCCTGCGGAGGAGAGAGATCTACCCCAACTCACTGCTTAGAGAAGCATCTGATCTGCAGAGGGTTGGAGCTAGAAGACCGAGATATCTAGCAGCGAGGTATTTAGGGAGAAAGAGTTGAATGTAGCGGCATGCCAGGCCCCAGATCGCCTTGTGGATGATGCAGAAGGTCTTAAACTTAATACTAGCAGCAACCGGGAGCCAGTGGAGAGATTTTAGGGCTGGGGAGATGCGGTCCCTGGGCATGAGGCCAAGGATAAGTCTCACAGTCCTATTCTGGATCAGTTGAAGGGGGCGAAGGGAGGATAAACGAAGATTGAGGAAGAGTCTGTTGCAGTAGTCCTGCTTAGAGAGGACCAGAGCTCTGGAGACATTGAGTTTCTGGGGGAAGGTGAGGAAAGGGAGAATGCCTCTGAGGAGGAGCAGCGGAAAGTGAGCCTTCTTGGCAAGGTCCGAAATATGAGGAGAGAAGGAGAGCGAGGAATCAAAGATGACATCAAGGTTTTTTGCCTAACAAGAGGGTGGGGGGGTCCATAGAGGGCGGTCAGACGGTAGGATGGAAGGTGGATGTTTGGGTCCCAATGAGAAGGATCTCAGTCTTGCTAGCAGTAAGGCAGAGATCATTGACAGCACACCATGACTGAACAGCAGTCAGGGATGAGTGAGGAGGAAGAGGCGGCAGCTGAGGGTTTCTTGAAAGAGAGCTGTGTGTCATCAACATAGCACTGCAAGTGAGGAGAGAAGGAGAAGATCAGGTGGGCCAGAGGGGCAATGTGGAAGAGCCATGGCAAGTGGATATATCCTTCAGGGACACAACAGGTGGAGAGTGTGTTAGGGGAGAGAATAGGCCCAGTTGAACCTGAGTAGGTCAGTCGCATAGGAAAGAAATAAGCCAGTCCAATGCCAGGCCCTTGATGCCAAGGGAGTCACGGAGCTGATTTGTCAGGGTGACATGATTGACTATGTTGAAGGCAGAGGAAAGATCCAGAAGGATAAGAATGGGTGGAGTGTTCAAATCGAGATTTGAGAGCAAGTCTTCACAGGTGTTCAGTAGAGCAGTTTCTGTGCCTCTGGCTTCTCTGAAGCCAGACTGGTTGTAGTGAAGACAACCAACCGATTCAGTGTGTTGGATCAGTTGGGAGATGGCCAGCTTCTCCAGGTGTTTTCCCAGGCAGCAGGTGATGGAGATAGGGTGGTAGTTAGCCGGGTGGAGGGGTCAGCAGAGGGCCTTTTGAGGAGAGGATGCACAAGGGAGTGCTTCAGGGGTAGCAGGAAGGAGCCTGTGGCAAAGGAGTGATTACAGAAATTGGCCAGGGCCCGCACAAGAGAGCCAATATTGTCCTTGATAGTTTTGGAGCAGTAGGGGAGAACCTGTTTGGAGGGAACCTTCATAGAGAGGACTTGTCTAGAGACCTCATCCAGTGCTACAGGTGAGAAAGGAGTGTAAGAGGGAAGAGGAGTGGGGGGCCAAGGGAGGCCAGGAAGCTGGGGAGATTGAAAAGAGGGGAGTAGAGGAGACTGAGGACACAATGTCCTGAGTTTTAGTTAAGGGGTGGGAGGCCAGAGAAGTACAGAGGGTCAAGAATGGCAGGGGTGAAGTGGAGACGGCAGAAGGATTGGTTAGTTACTTGCCAATTTTAAACAGTTGGCCCATGTTGTTAGTGGCCCCAGAGATGCAGGCTTGGATGTGGGCCCTCTTCTTTGAGTGGATGGAGAGTCTGTATTGCCTTTGGAGCATGCGGCAGGCCAGTCTGTCGGAGGATGTGCCTGATGCCTGCCATTTCCACTCAACAACTCTGCACTTGGGTTTTAGAGAGGCTATGTCGGAATCATTTAGTTTTACAAAGGTAGCGGGCGCCCCTCTCTCGCAAGAACAGTCATGATAACCTGTTCAGTGGTTATTAACCACTTGAGAGTTCGCAGCCACTGCTTTTACTCACTGTGCCTTTCACAGATGGGAAATATCTATTTGCATATCAGTCTTTGTCCTGCCCAGGGGCAGTCCAGCACCGAAATACAATGGCAATTCCAATCTGAACGAGAGTACCACCAGCAACCCCATACACGTGTTTCACCCTTGTTGGGGATCATCAGTGAGGTGAAGCTGATGCCTCTCTAAGCACAGTGAGAGGGAGACCACGTCTGGTTGCCCCCAGGAGACCTAGGGTTACCAATCCCAGGTTCCTTAACAAATAGTTTTACAAAGGTAGCGGGCGCCCCTCTCTCGCAAGAACAGACATGATAACCTGTTCAGTGGTTATCAACCACATGAGAGTTTGCAGCCACTGCTTTTACTCACTGTGCCTTTCACAGATGGGAAATATCTATTTGCATATCAGTCTTTGTCCTATGTCGGAATCATACCAGGTGTTGCACTTGTAGACAGGCTTCATGTGGATCCTCATGACAGGGGCAAGTATGTCCAGGGTGTTGGTGATAGAGAGGTGAAGATTAGCAATGGCAGCATCAGTGTGGGAGTCAGTGGCTGGAGTCGGAGGGGGAATGAAAGTGCTAGCAAAAGCAGCAACTGACACTCGCTTCATCAGGCTAACTCACTTCATCGGATGAATGACGGAGAAGGAGACTGGCAATGCAGGCAGAGGCTTAGCCAGGGGACCTAAGAGATCCACATGAGTGGGCAGGAGAGCATGGTCAGACTAGGAGAGAGGTGAAGTGAGAGGGTTGGAGATGGGGATGTCTGAGATGGGAGCTTCCAAGGTATGTCTGGCTGAATGCGTCGGTCCAGAGAGATGCATTCGAAGGGGGAATCTTGGTGTTGATGACTGACTTCTTGTGTTGCCCAACTCCATGGTACTCATTTTTATCAATCTTGAGACGATAAGGTCAATGCAGACCTGCCAGGATTCTAACCGTCACCATGAAGTCAAACACAGATCTCTGTAGTGGATGCATTAGCAGACTGAGCTGCAGATCCAAATAGGGTAACTCTGGACTAGTCTTGATGTACTCCTGGAAATAGAAGACTAAGTCAGGAGTTGGTCAGAGTTACTGCCAGTTAGGTCTTTGTGAATCGACCCCTTTGTGTATCTAAAATATGCGCTTTTTGCACATTATAGAAGAATTTGGTATCCGTAGAGAAATCATTCTAATGCTATCTGAAATGCTATGCCAAAGCCAAACAGTTTTCCACAAAACATATTGTGGTACGTGATATAAAGTCTTTTAGAATTCATCTGCTACTAAATAACCCATCAATATTCCTGTGCCAGTGAACACATCCTGAGATTTACTGTGCCACTAAATATCCAAACGGAGTTGCTGAGAGAAGGTATGCCTTCTCAAATGTACTTTGCCATTGACTGTCCCATTGGAAGCTGACTATTGTTGTCCCTTGGTGATTCGCGTGTCAGTAAATATCCCATAACATGGCGTGTGCCTGTCAATGGGCCTCATTGTAGTTGAGCCGGTCCAGTAAAAATGCTGGAAAAAATGCCAGCACTACAGGCTCCGGCATGTTTACCAGACCGGCTCACTCCAAGTTTGCCGGTAGGGGCAGTGAACTACCGGCAGTCCTGACCTGCCATTAGTTCAGGTCCCTACTGTCATAGAAATGACTGAATCACTGATCCCGTTCACAACAGTGCTTGTGATTCAGTAGTTCCCTGTGGGACTCTATGGAAGGGGAACTTACCGCTGTTGCCGGCACCCGTAATATCCCGGTAACGGTAAGGCAGGGGCTCAAGTCGAGGGTACACGCGGGGGGACGGAGTCCACCCACTTTTTTCAGAGGGTGGACTCAATCCTCCCCAGCTAAAATGAGAAACATTGAGTGTCCTCTTTGAATTTAAGCATTAAAGCCGACCACAGGGATTGAACCACTGTAGCCAGGTTTGTAGGGTGGACAATTCACCACTGCACTATATAACCGAATGAAACATAACAAACAACTAAAGGTAAAATGTGCCATTTTGTTACTGCAAGTCCCAGAGAAAACATTTGTTTTTATGAAAGGCAAATGCCATTCGTCCTGCGCAATTTGGGTGGCTATGCAAAGCCAATTTAATGAAATGTGCATATTTCACCTTGATATGCTAATTTCTGGCGACGTCACATCCCATTGCATTTGTTGATGAGTCCCCCCGCCCCCCTTTAATTTTCAGGACTTGACCCCTGCGGTAAGGCGAGTTTTCTGGTAACCCGCCTGAATCACCAGTTGTTTACTGGCAAACCAGTAATGAAGCTGAATGTCCCCTCAGCCTCTATGTGCCAGGAAATCTCTCCCCAGAGAATATCATTGAAAGTCGGCATTCACCATAAAGTAATATGAATGCTGCAAGCATACAGAAGCTGAAACATGGCGGCTGCATTCATTCCAGAAGTGGGAAAAACGACATAGCAGTTGGGTTAGTGTTCCAGGTTTCGGAATATACTACAAGTTTTGAAAGAAGCAGTCTCCCATTTTACAGCTTTATTATTTTATTTTTGTGTGTGCAAATCTCCTATTCCTATTGACCTTCAATTATCAGCCTTGAACAATGGGTTTTGGTCGGAACTGTGTCCCGTGTTGAACACGGTGCACAGTTCCACGTGCTTTGGGGTGCCTGCCAAAGTCTCCAGCTGTTAGGCTACCTGCCTGGAACGGGTTCTTTGACACAGGCTTTAGTACCAGAGCCCCTGCTTAAGAATCTGAGGAAAGAGCTCCGCTGGAGAATAAACATCACACATAGAGAGCGGGGTCACATTGACTGAAATCTGTTTCAGATGTTCCCTGAGACTTAACTAGAGGTTTTTTATGTTTCCTGTTCATGTCAGGAAAGTGCAGACATTTTTACCAGATGACGGCCACCAGTATTCTTGTCCGCCACCAACACATGGCCGCTAGTCACAGGCATTGCTACAATTTTTTGATTAAAACAGGTTTAGTTGGATTTTTTGAATTTTGTAACCACTTAACTGCCAAGAGATTAATCCCAAACATAGAACAATCTTCAATGCTTTTTATTCGCACACTTAAACCGTAAGTCATTTTTATTTGCGCTTTTAGGTGTTGCTTGCGACATGTGCCTAAATTATTGTATTAGAATGAGAAATGGCATATGAGGAGGATACACAACTGGTAGGTGTTGGTTATTTGCCCACCCATTGACTGCCCATAGACCTGCTAATCCCTATGGCCATTCCATCCGAGTTCCTGCCCCTTCCCAGCAAAACACCTCCTCATGGGAACTCTTTTAGCAGCTCACTTTACTCAAGCCTTACCATCAAACTTCGCACTCAAAGTGTCTACCAGTGTTTTTTCAAAGCAGTCTTCTGAGAGTGAATGAATTAATTGGAGTTGTAAACCTGCTGCTAGTGTAATACAAATCTCTTAAACACGTCTGCCTTCAGCCACTGGATTTCAAAGCACTCAGCTTGTCCTTCACTGAAGTCCTGGTAAAGACCTGCATTGGCAAAGCCAACTGTTTTGGCTTGTGTAAAAGTATTCGGCATATACCAGGCACTGTTATTAGATGCCCAGGTACTTGCAACATTATGCCCCTGCTACCATCAATGGCCAGGTAATACCACTACGATTGTGCCTGCTCCGTGCCTTTCCCATGCCTACACAAAATTCTAAACTGTTGGCATTTCCAATGCTCGTTTATGATGGATCCTAGATAAACATTATCCCCAAGAGGCATTTCAAAGAAAAACATTAAAATAGTAGTGAAGCAAGTATTCATCCACTAACTAAATGAGAAAATTTATTGCATTTCTACAGTAGATACAGCCTGAGGTGTCATAAACATGTAGATTCCAATAATGTTTAGTTACTAGTTTCTCGTTATAACTTTTCTCTTAGGTCTTTTGGGGGGGGGTGTTATTGGTAGGGCCTGATGACCTTGGTAAGACATTCTAGGTTCTGACAGTGGTGCTTTATTGGCAAGATGCATGGTTTTGCATTTGTTATGTTCCTCTATCAGTAGTCGGTGAAAGGACTTGAGTGATAGCGTAGAATTGTCTTTTTGCATATTGCTCAATAGTAGTCAACCAGAATGATTATAAAATCTCTGAATATCTGTTAATGGCTTTGTCAGAATTTTGGAGGATGCAGTTAATGTAGTCAGGGTAGGTCTACAGCCTGCACAGATGGTGACCTTTGTTATCGGCATGGCTGAGTGATGAATATCGAACAGGATGTTCATATAGATTGGCTTCAGTGCAGGTGTAGAGATCTTGAATCAATCCTAGTAAAATGGGGAGGTGCAAAGTCACATGGTCTGTGAGCATGCTCTTATTTCCATTCCATACATACTCTATAACATTGTATACTTTGTTCGGGAATATGTTTTGTACATAAGTTAATTTCCTTATAGACAACTCTGTGTTTTCAAGAAGACAGTGCTAAAACGTATTGATGGCCATTTTGGGAACATCAGTCTTTAATGCATTTTTATGCTTGTATCTGTTTTAGTTATTTGGATTGTTAGAGCCCCTACGGAATTCAGTAATATTGCAATGATGTTTGCAATATTTCATGTTATTGCATCTATTTAGTAGAATATTTTCAGATACAATTGGCCTCACAGTAATCATTATTTACCTGTGTGTCCTTTAAATAGCTGTCTTTCCTGTACATCTGGTTTCCAGTTTAAGGACGGGTGTGTTAGTTGAAATGGCACACTGTAGTGTTCCTTGGTTTGCGCCATTTCAGAAATGATTCTACTTGACTATTTTTGTATCGCGAATTGCACTAAGTAGGTAGCAATTCATAAACTTGCCGTCTGACTGGTCATATATATATATACATGAAATCGTCTCACGGCAACAATATTATAGGTTCCATGATAGCTACATGAACCCTTGCAATGTAGTTCATGTTCTAAGAGCGAGATATCTGTAACATAGAAGTGGCCCATGGCAGACCCACAACTTCGTTTTTACAGGGGCTTGTCCAAGGCATGGTGTTCTCCCAATCCCTAGATCCCTATTTCTCATTGCCCCCCTTCTGAATCATTGTATTCTTCATTTGATAGTGAGAAGGCAAAGCGAGAGAAATAGCAACATCAATGAGAGACTGCGGCAGACTTTGCATATGGAAACATTGCTTATCCAGGGATAATTCTCTTGACGGGTGATGAGCGCATTTGGCATGCTGTTATCTTCTCAGAGAAATATGTTCTAAATAATCCAACATTACCGTGGTGGTACCCGTTACATTTCCTTGATGTTAACCGGCAGAGATGCATAGTTTTAATTATGCATATCTTCCCAAGGAACCCGTTTGCACTCTCTTTGAGAACAGGGCTAAAAATGCAATCTTCCGCTTAACATATTTATAAAAAAGTGTTCTAAAGAAGTAATTGGAACATGTAAATTCTTTAAGCGGTCTTCTTGCAGAGTTGTTGTTTCATTTAATTCCCTTATTATATTTCTTTAGCGCAGAATGGTCAGACTTGTATGGAGGCGAGAGCACTTTGCTTACACATTAGTGGTTGTTTCTAGGATGAGTAAACTTTAAAAGTCTTTTTAATTGTTCATTGGGGTTTGCATCGAAATTGCCCTGTAAAGTGAAGAGATGTTTCCTTGAAGTTCTGAATCAAGATTATCCTCTGTCTGGAGGTACTGCTTTTCCTGTGCATCAATATACCATGTGCTGCCATCAAGAATGCTAAGTACATGTCTGTGGTGCTTTGTGAAATTTGATTATCCCTAAGCAATACATCTGAATAGGTGTGGTCGGCTTATCATGTGGAAGGATGTGGCCATGCGCTTGGGAAAATCTTTGGCAGCTGTCTAGGGAATTAGATTAGACCAATACCAAGGGGTGGGAGGGTGGCCGATGGTCTTGGCGAATAAGGGCCATCATGATTGGCTTAGAAATCACTTGCAAGACAGTAACGTCTATGACTTTCATTTGCAAACTGTACCTGTGACCTTGTTGGCGGTTACCATTAGGTGCACAGTGAGTAAGAGGAGGAAACCCATGCAGATCATAGCAGCCCACTGGTTGGGGATTCTAGCTCTTGTCTCCAGGGTAATTAGATTATCCAGAGAGCTAGTAGTAGGAATCCAGTACAATACATCATCACCACTTATCAAAGTGATTGGGTCACACAACCAATCATAATGTGGGCTGTATTCACTAGTACAAGCCTCTGTTTAGAGATGCCTAATGGATGCACAGCCCATAACCTCCAATCCATTATTGATATGCCCCCCGGCACTGCTGTCACTTTGCCATGTAAATTCAACATGCTTATGCTGAGGCCTTTTCTGTAAATTAAAAAATAATGACCCGACACGTTTCTGATGCCAATTCTCTCTACTGAAGTCCCTTTTTGGTATTATATCTACTTTATCAACTTTAAGAAGCTGCCCCGATCAGCCGTGTCTGGTTTTCGCGTCGATCTAAGCCACAGCAGCAGCAGACCCTGGTGGTAGTGGCCCCTCCTCCAGCATTAAGGGACACTTGCTTTGCTCGGACACTGAACTTCGATGGTGGGCCATTACCGGCAGAGTTGGCCTGCCAGCTATGGCTATATCGCCTCAATAGTTTTTGTAGGCGTAGAAGCACATTACAATGAGGTGCCTGAAAAAACGAAGTGCTTACATTAACTATGGGGTATGGCATGTTCTTTTTATTTATTTATTTTTATTATTTTTTACTCGAGCACGACAGATGGACCTTGCTCACACCATAAAGCTTGATGTTCAACTCCCCAAAGCCAAGGATATGCAGATCGAGCCATTCCCCTGACCATCTTCTCTGTTTTGAGATGCCTTCTACATCAACCAAAACATCCATAATCACCTTTGCTTCTTCACCTCTATAAAAGAGTTGAATCACCTACCGATAAAATTAGTCATATTAAATCCTCTAATGGCACGATGGCTACCAATTCCCATTCACTGCTCTCATAAATACTTCGAGTCCGTCCACCTGTTGCCAACTGTACAAATAATCGGTGTTTGGAGATTGTTGTCATATATGTCCTCCTCATATATAGCACTGCTCCTTTGTCTGGGTACGGTACATACTGCGCTGCCCCCAATTCGAACTTTAAGATTCATAGCAATAGAGTTAAGGTTCTACCCAACACTACTGCTCCTTTCAAATAATCTGCACATAACCACGAGCATCTTATTATGTTAATCTAATTTTCCAACCCTTCAGAAGTGAATGATCATGAGTGTATCAGCAAAATGCGGCCCTTTGTGTAGGAAAATTAATTACTGCTTCATGAAACAAATTTCCTGAAGACCCCAAAGTGCAGGAAGACTGAGGCCAGGGATCTCCAGATGTTTTGGACTATTAACTCCTAAGATCCCTTCCAATTGACAGTGCTGTAGAAGGCTGATGGGGATTGTTGTCTAATACATTTGTAGAGCCAAAGGTTGCAGACCACTGATCTAGGCACTAAGCGAAGCCCCATTACCGCTTCCTGCTTATGCTTATATCAGCTCATATTCCCTATTAATAAGTTAATACTGGGTTTTGGGCTCTCACTCCATGCTGTCCATGGAAAACCTCTTATCTTTCCTAAGAGACAAGTCAACAGAAGAATGTATAGAAGATGCACACACATAGCTTCTGGTAAGAGTCTTCTCTTTATTTACTTAGATTGACATTTCTGCACTGCTAAACTTGTAGCTCTGCATACAAACCTGGTTGGTTGGCTTCAGGGATAGGAGAGTAGTCCAGGTGAAGAACATGCATTTGGGGGAGACAGGTTCACAAAGAAAGGAGAGGAATGCAGTGTGCATACTAATCTAGCTGCTTCTTGTTTTTTCGACATTGACACGTACTACAACAGTGGTACCTTTTTATACAGTTTAATTGCAAATTAAGCTCTTCCCTTGCATATATTTGCAGCAGAGCAGCTGATGAATGCAGTGCGGAAGCACACAAGCCCTTTGCGTCTGGGTTCTTGGCATTGAGGAACAAGCGCTGCTTGTTTACTACTTTTGAGATCCACTGCAGGTACACAATAGGTAGGCTTCACAAAAGCACCTTGCAGATTGCCACATATTGGCGGTCTTTGTGCGGCAGAGACCAAGGATTAAGCCAGCAGAATGGATTAGCTCATTATCCCTGGGAAGGTTTCTACTCGAGGTCAAAGTGTAACCAAATTCATACCTATATATATGGACCAATCACAACTGTCTGCTCACCCCTTTCATACACAATACTGTTGTCTGTACTCAAATCCAAATAGACTCCATGCTATGCTCCGCTTTAATGAGAAATAAACAGACAAGCCCAGTAAAAACACTTGTGAAGAATCGTTGCTCTTGATTGTGCTAAAAGTGGACAGGACAAATGTGTCTTGCCAACAGGGAACCCCTGTACCAGGTGTTGTATGTAGGTGGTAAACTGTCTTTTATCACAGTAAAAGTGTAATTTTAGTTTGTGTTTTACGTTTTATTTAAGTATTTCTTCACATCTTATTTATAGCACGCTGTATGTACCCTTTAGGTAGTCCTTTTCAAAATGTTGCTACCGAGCCCTGCTTGATTGAAAATATTGTGGTCTACTTGTGGTAAACTATTATTCCTATTTGTGTGCAATCAAAGTCACAATAATAGCTCAAAAAAGGAAAAAGGTTTATGCATACTGTGGTGTAAGAAACAATACCAGTTTTTTTGGGAAATATAAAATATGAAAAACAGCACATTAAGTTCAAGTCATGCGCAAATTCATCAAACATTATAATCATACAAAATTATTTTTAGAACACACCATTGGAAAATCATAAAATAGCCCATCATGAGTCATTAAATCATACAAATTTCAAATATAGTCTGTATACATCCTAAATTCATAATATGCCTACCTGTATTTTGAAGGTAGAAAATTCAGCAGAGAACCAGCAGACCAACTAGTTTCGCCACTTACCCACAAATATGTCCATCTTCATCAGGGTCACAAACAATTGTCCACCTCATACTCTTAAGTGTGATGAAGTGTGATTCCATCTTGACAATCGTGCCAGTCTGTTGCTAGAGCAGCTCTTGCACATTCTGCAGTGAACGGTTCATTTCCTGTCTTTCCTTGTTTATCTTTACATTTTCTTCATTAAGATTGTTTATTAATTTGGTTTTCTACCTGCAGCATCTGCTCTAGCGCCTTCCTCCGTCGTTCCTTTTCAATATGATGAATGCTTTCTTCTCCAAATCTCTTCTGACGCGTAACTTTGGGCATCATCAGTTTGGCTGTTACTGTCTTCAATTTCTTCCCAATACCAGCGCAGTAGGATATCCTCCCACAAGCAGTTGAAAGAGCTAGAGCAGATGCTATTTTATATTTGTAATAAATGCTGATCTTGTTTCTTGCAAAACAATGTGCTTCTTGCTTTTTTGACCTATTACATTGATTAATACTGTAACTTTGATTGCACACAAATATGAATCATATAGATTAAGCAGACTTGCCCTGGTGTATCGTATTTTCAATTAGCACCAGTGATGGGGGAGCCAGCCAATCAGGTGCTGGGATCGCATACAGAGTCCAACGATACAAGCCCACGTTCCAAGCAACCTGATAACTGCGACCCTGCCCCGCCATCTCCCCCCCACCATCCTCACTGTTCACTTCCCTCCCCACAACCTACCCCACTCACCTTAATCTTTTTGCAGCGGCCCAACCGCCACCACCGCTCCAGCTGTGCTCGAGCCTGTAACTTGGGCCTCGGCCAGTTACCACTAGTTCTGGCCCACCGGATCAGGTGTTGTTGCTTAATTGATTACTGCAACTGCTACTTGGGGTTCCCCTATCCTTTAGCTATATTGTCTATTGAAATTGTCACCTTAGTCTGTTTCTGAAGAGCCTTGCACCCCCCTGGTCATTTTCCGGTCCCCCCATAAGGGGGCCAGCCCCACAGTTTGAAGACCACTGCTCTAGGGTGTTAACATGCTGTGCATCCTTCACAGTTTGCACATAAATGATCACGAACCAAGGCAACGTGTGCACTCATTGAGCAACTGTAGAACCATACATAGAAACAACCATGGTTAGACCTAACGCAGCAAATGTCGGGTTGGCGCTTGGCCAATGTTTTCCTGACATAACTGGTACATTATATCTATTAGCTGAAATGTCAGAAACCCGGGAAACAGAAAGGAATGCTCAGCTGAAAACATATGTTTTTCTAGAAGTCAACAAACATTGTTACATTCTGCACCAATGAAGAACAGTGAAATATATCTTTGAGTATTAGGAACCCTAGAGTGTGTGCACAACAGAACATGAAAGAGCAGCCCGGACTACCTTTGTCTGTTTTAAAGTAAGCAAGAAAGGGAATTAACAGTGGGAACCCCTCACTTGGTGTTGCAGGCCATCGAGTGCTGCTCACATGGCCCTCTACGAAAGACCACGTAATTAGGTCTGCAGTTTTTACTTCGCACAGTTCCCAACTTAAAGGACGTTGCTTCTCTTCAATTGCCTTATTTAGAAATATGAAAGAACACGGTGTGGGCACTAAGCCTGCCCTGAGCACAGTATTCATTTTGGGGAATTTGTTAAGTGGCCAATCTTTCCAGTGAAAGTCTGTAATCTGCTGCAAGATGCCTTTATTTCAAAACGTTTAGGATTCAAGTGAAAGCGCCCTTTATACTGCAGGTCAACATAATAGGCTGAAGCTGGGATTCACTGGGTGGATTGAAAACCAATATTTGTTAACTTTATACAAAGTTTCTTCTAAACATACGCTTTTAACAAATATACAGTGAACCTCTGAACCAGAGCCAGAATGTTACTGCTACACATCTACATTAGAAAAGGCTGACACAAGGTCGGCTTCCTTCACTGAGGTCATATAAAGTTGGCGTTAGATAGGCTACTGGGCAAGCCTGCGGCTACCGCAAATTCATATAGTAAACCCCAGCTATTAAATTCCATGTAGGCATTTGAATATCTGACTTACACGTCCATCCAGGCTTTGACCCATTTAATACATGTTTACACCATTGACCTTTCGCACAAAGGAGTTGAAGTTCAAATCATTCTCAATTTTCGAAGACCATTCGGTAGGCCTCTTTCATCAGTCTACATTCTTCTGAAGACTCAGTCCTTCAAACGACGCCACACCAGTGTACATATAGTTAAAACATGCACATTGCGTCCCCTGGATATACCTGTCGTTTTCCGACCCTCTGTACAATCTTATTTCTCTTTTGAGTTATGTTGGTCGCAACCCCCTAACAATGGTTGCCGTTCATAGTTGTGTTACACTCCGCTTAATCAACTATCATCACACTGTGGCTAAGCAGACATGTGTAATGGAGTAAATATAGCAGTTCTGCTGTGAAGCTGGTCTATACATGTAATCATTATCCTGATTGTTGTGTGTGACTGGCAGCACCAAAGCGTGTATTAGTGTGGAACAGAAATGGATGCAAGCATAGTAGCCTCCAGGCGCTTTAGGAGGATCACCCCATCTAGTTATGGCATTGCAGCGAATAGCACTTTGCATGATGGGACTAGCACCCTGCGGCATCAGCTCCAACCCACGTTAGTGGGAAGAGCTGACACCGCAGGGATCACAGAGTGCGGGCAGCACACGCAGAAATGTGCCACCCTAAAGGTAAGTGGGGTGGGTGGTTGGGAGGGGTAATGCAGGCCAGGGGAAGTGGGCACAGTGATCCATATGACCACTGTGATGCGCCGTAACTGCCGTCGGCATTTTAAGCGTCGCAGTTGCGGGTGGCGCATTGATCAGATAGATCCTATACGTTCTACAATGCAAAGTGCTTTTGGCTTAAAAACCAAGAGTGGAATGTCACTGATCTTATAGGATTGGCCATCCAGGCTATAATGTCTTGGGAAGTGACTGTTTAATGCGCATAGATGCCTCGGCCATAAGCACTTTATAAAGACCAATAGGCAATATACAATATGTATGAATATGTTTAATTTGCCCTATCCTGTTGAAGAAAGTATTGTTCCACTCCTTGTAATTAAACACCTTTATGCACAAATCTAAACTGATTCCTTTGTGTTTGTCGGCATGTGAACATAGTTTGCACTACAGATTTCTGTTTATTCCTGCATGTGCACTGCAGCTCTGGTGAGTGTCTCACAAACATTTGATTAGATGGCTAGAATTGTCATCCTTCACATCTAAAGAGAACAACGAAGACTACTTTTTGTACTTTTTGTAAGCTGGACTGACTTGTTATATTTAAACAATGATTATGAAACAATTGAGGGAGCCAAAGTCCACCCACATGTTCCTTATTTCACATGAAACCCTTTGTGAGCAAATGCTCCTAGTTGTTTTGGTGCTGCTTTGCTTTTCTTTAATTGTAGGACTATCATAATGCTGGCCATGCTATATCACCTATAGGATGAACCTAAACAAAGCACTTGCTCTTTGTAGTTATTTAAAACGTGACAAGTGAAATAGTGCACGCCATGTAGGAAAGTGATCTAGGTTTATGTGCTGTTTTTGTGTAGCATGAACCTACTGTGAAGCAGGGCAGTGCTGCACAAAAAGGGAATACAGCAAGTGGACACAATAATATGCACACAATTAGAAGATGAGACTAATACAGGTACAGCTGCAGTCCACTCCAGTGGAGAGCGTGATGGTCCACTGCCTAACGCACCGTCACATTTTCCACAAAGACATCTGTTCATCAGGTTTCAGAAATTGGTGGTGGACGGTGCCACTTTTGAAACATGCCGGACTTGATCATCCGGTCAGGGAACTGTATTTCACTGAACGTCAACGTGTGGATCATTAGTTGTTTGATTACTGATACTCTGACTTAAGTAGAACAAATATATATATTTTTTTAATTTGCTTTGTTGTAGTGCGATCCTGTTCCTACTTTTAGGTCACTTCTGTTGTTGTGAGTATCGATTTATTTGTATTTCACGCCATCAGTATAGAGAAGTGCAGTGATTGGAACATTCCCTGTTTACAAGTGTCACATGCTTCGAAGTCTGCCTTCTGCGACCTACTAGATGATTTGATCTACAACTCTCATGATCCATCCCTATTGCCTATGGTGGCTAAGGCTGAAGGGAATTGTAGTCCAAACAATCTGGAGAACTGAATGTTTCAGACCCCTGAATTAGAGTGTATCAAATAGGAACACCGTTCACATGTTCTATTTATGACTGGGATTCTCAAATTCCATAATCGTACCTGGCTTTTTTTGTCATTTTGATGTTCTTGCCATATTAGAGGCACAGTGAAAGAAACCCCCTACTCCTTCCTGGAAGCCGGAATGAGACAAGACAGTATGTTTTGGTTTTCTTGTAATGTAATGTAATGTTTGCAGAGATCCAGTCCTCTCCTGGCAAAAGCTCCTATGCAGGGGCTAAACAGACCACACGAGAATGTGATTCACCATGAAATTATATTCCACAACAGGAAGTCGTGCCTAATGAGTTGTTTTACACAATTGCTGATTCCTGCATAGATTATGAACATTTATGTATGAGAAGATTTATTCTAATAATGGTTTCAAATAATGCACTAGCATATTGCTGCAAATAGAGCATAAATACGGTGCAAACAAGTTAGGGCCATTGGGCTTTGAGCATCACAGATTTACTCCTGCTAACTCATCCCTGATTCACAAATCCTAAAACTAAAGGCAAACGGTAGCTAACGGCAGCATCTCTAAGAGGTCCTTCAGCAAATCTTTGTGAATTGCATTTGCACATGTGCCTCTGCAAAGAAGATCCAGGAAACCCCAGATTTGCACCAGTTTTATGTTTTGGGGTATAAGGAAGCAGAAACAAAGCTAAGATGCTCAGGACTTCTTCTGATTTGCTCCAGTGCAGATCGTTAATCAACCCCTATAGCACTACTGAGCTGCATAGATGTGTATGTTAAAAATAGCAATGTTAATTGAAACCGCTAAAAACATACTTGGTATAGTATAAATTATCAACACAAACCTTTATTCTGGAAATGTCCAATGTAATGATTCCCCAGAATGTGCACATCAGGGTGACTGTATTGATGATTATTAAAGAGCGCTTCCATGAATTGATTAAGGTCAGTGGCGCACAGGTACAGAATGAAGTGGAGTTACTAAGGGACTATCGAGGCAAGAAGAAATGTAGCGGCTGCTTTGAGAGATGATTATTGGTGAATGGAGCTGAAAAAACTGTATTGAGAATAGGTCTCAGTCATGAAAATGGGATGTTCCAAAATGTAAAAGGAGGGGCAAGGAATGCAAGGGAGCAAGACACATACCCTACATTGGGGAAACCTGCACAGAGAATTGGGTGTATGGAAGTGTATGCGAGAGGATGTGTGGGTTTACAGCCCTGTAATCAGCTTTGAAACTACAGATCCATTTTTCTGATAGAGTGCTGAGTAGACATAATGGGGAGCCTGATGACTCATGCCCTTGCCCCATCAATATTTCTAATTAGATCATTAATTTCCCTTTCTTGTGAGAAGTACAAACACAAATGCTTTATATGGGCAAGATTTCTGCGTGTGCTGCTTTCGCAGAACTGTTCGGGCAAGTTTTAATGTCGAACATTTCCATTTTTGCCAGCTTGGTGTCACATTGCATTCTTTTGCACCACCTATTCACATAACTCAAAGGAAAGGTCCTGTCATCCAGTTACATAAGCCACCACTCCTACCCAAACATTCCGAGACAATGGAAGGTATGAACCGATGTAGGAATTCCAAGGTGATGGGCCCTTGAGAAAAAGAGCAACTTTGGACAAGGGAAAATTGCACTGTATCAAGAGTTCCAGAGGCTTTTGAGTCAGATTGAACTCTACCAGTGTTGTCAAGATGGGATTTATTTTTGACAGAAATTCTGTTGGCAAATATGCACGTCATCATTTTGTATAAAAATTGAACAAACGTAGTGTATGCATCTCAATACACAACATGCACCATTCCCACTGAGCTTGCTCATTTATCAAATGTTGTTTTCCCTTTCCACAGCTTGATCTACATACGTTTTTGGACAAACGTAATTCCTAATACTCATTTGCAGGGCTTTAAGGGATCTATGTGATCTTACCGAAAATAATGTCAACAAATGAAATCTTACTGGAAAAAAATATCGAAATGTCTTTTTTTTTTTTATTTGGGCCCCTCCCCTCCAAGCCCTCCTTTTCCCCATGCTTCTAACCCGACCGAACCACCCCCACACCTTTTAACCATTTATCCCCACACCCTATATATTTACCTTTCGGTATTTATTTGGGTAAGATTTCATTTGTTGTTTTCAATTCAGTAGTAACATCACTGAATACCAGCTTTAAGTGGATGTCACATTGAGGTGGCCTGGTCTAACAAGAGTCATTGCCTAAAGAGGGCACAGCTTAACCCAAACAATACATAATGTGACCCTGAAAACATGTATTTTGGATCACTCAACATGGTCATAGGTGGTCTTGTTTTATTTAGACGGAGTATTGTGAAAAACATCTCTCTGGCCATGTTTATAAATGAATTGTTGTCTGCAAATAACTCACTCTATCTCTCAATATATATAAAAATGCAATCTGTGAGTAAATTGCCTCATTTTGTAAATATATCACCTATGTTAAAGGGGATGGAGTAAATATCACCAATGAGGGTACCTGTCTGCTTTAAATAAAATCAAAGAGCATTTATAGAACATAGGAATGATAACTTTTATTTTTATTTGACAAATACGCATGTGATAGTGATTCAGGCGTGAAACCTTCTGAGCATGTAATAGACACTGGGCGTGGTGCTTATTATATTTGTCACGACACTCACTGTAACAGTAAAATGTCTGCAAACAATGAGCTATATATATTCTAATTTGATCATCCACAGTTTGCAGGGCTATGTCTTTGACTGCACTGTTTGAGTGGTGGATGATGTCTAATTTCCCTAAAATCATTCCTTTTACACATAGTAAATCAATTGCCCCCTTGCAGTTCTCAGTTAGCACAAGTCTTTCTGAAGTGCTCTTCCAGATGCACGCATAGGAGAAATAATATCATTGAATTATTAGTGGCTGACAAGGGGAGCCCCTGCATTACCCCAGCTCAAGACCAGTTTTGGATACTGCAGAGGCTCTGCTCTGGCTAGCCCTGGACCACTTAATGCCCTGCTCCTCAGTCTTGCTAATAACATTGGGGGAGACAGCAGTTTGCCCCCAAATGGAACACCTCAAGGTTTTAATCATCAAAAAATCTTTAATGTGACACCATCCCAGTTAGCACAAGACCAGCTAAATTGCCCCAAATTTCATTTGAAATCTTCTGGGGGAAGACTTTGGTTAGCCTTCTACATGTGAAGTTTCTAAAACCACTAATGTTCCCCAGTGTTTGTCGTTTACTTGTCCTGCAATTGCCAAATATGAACAGCTAGCCCCATCCCATGAACTATGAACAGTCTGTTGCCACTACAGAGTAAACCACCCATGTTTGCATTTCTCTCTAAAAAATTGTCATTGCATACTGGACCATTCACTGGTCACTATATGTCTTCAATTTACACATCTTTAGACACTGCCCCCATTAAGGTGTGCCCTGAAAATGTATTATGACGACCTCCAACTCACAGGAATTGTTAATTAAACTCAGTCATCTTAGTCCATTTTGGTAAAGCTCTAGCCTTCTCTAAGGACGCCCCCTACTATGCTTCACCTGCCAGGAAGGTAATTGGTTGGAGATGAACATCCACCATTTTCCGCCTTTTAAAAAAGTCAACTTAGCTCTGCTTGTCAGGCTCACTGACCTTTGACTTGATAAACGACTGCATCATTGCTGGGTGGCCTATGGACTCTGGGGGTGTAAATGTGAGGCATGAACATGGAGTAGCGCAGGGAGCAGAGGTCGACCAGATCAGGGGCTTTTAACTCTTTGAGCATATAGATAAAGGTTAAATACAGAGAAAAACATGTTGAAATAGTGTGTCTCTGTCTTGCTCAGAGCGATCTAAAGAAAAGCACCCTACTCAGAGGCTTGGTGCATAGTAGAACCTTGAGGCTTCTATGAAGACACTGTGAAGAAAGACCATTGTGAATCTTTAATGGGTTTGTGATGACTCTATGCTTGTGATATATGCAGTAGGATTCATTGGGTTGAATGAGGGTAGCAGATGACCAGATCCAGTGGCGGGTTGACTATCATGCCTAGGGCATATCTGGGGTGTAAGCATTATGGGTAATAGTATGTGCAACACATGGTGGTACCTGGCTTAAGTTTAAAAGCAGGTTCTAACCATCCAGTAAGAAAGAAACCTGGACGTTTTGCCCTGAGGCCTTCGGGTGTGTTGGTGCATTACAAGTAACAAAGTAAAGTAAAGAAAGGTAATTTAATGTAATTGGTTATTTATAACGCACTTAATACACAGAGGTTTCTAAGCGCGGACCCGGGGATCGTAACCTATGTTACTCCGCGTTGTCTTGCTTCTATGGCGAGCGTGTTGCCTCTGAGCGCCACTTGGTGCGCTTAGCCCAAAAGTATATGCTTTGGAATGAGTGGACCAGATGATGGTCTCTTCCCGTCATGCTCGTGTCTCGGTTAGATGTTCTTCCTCTCCAGATTTGCAGCAATGGAATTGGATAGGTGTCAGTGCGTGTTTTGGTGAGTAAGTTGTGTTGGACTACACTCTACAAACGGGGCTTTGTGTTTTGGCATGTGTTTGAGTGAGTCAGTCAGTCAGTGCTTGAGGGCAACAGTACAGTGCATGAGTAAAAAGAAAGAATAAGACATAAGAAAAAAGAAATACTGACATTTACTGACAAAAAGGGTATGTTTTCTGGGCACGGTTTTCTCCACCTACTGTAACGAAGAAGGATGATCACCATACCACGAGAGATCATCGTCGGTAGCTTAAAGTGCCCCCACCTGGGGGAACCAGACCTTATTCTTTTGGGAAGTACAGCACGAGTGAAGTAAAAGAGAGGAAAAGGGGAGATCGAGGCTGCAGGTGCAGAGAGGGAGTCCTTCCGGGGCAAATGCTTGCTATTGGTGTGGATGTGAGTTAGTCCACCATATGGACCATCTCCTAGAGAGAACTGGCAGAGAAAATGATCTACTGAGCCACTTTCCAGCACTAATGTTACTAAAGACCCCACTTTCCTTTTTTTAGGACTTTTGCTCCTTTACTTTGAATAGCCAACTACACGCCTGCGATTGACGGGTCTAATGCGAGCAATTGATTTTCCCTGTTTAAAATAAAGTCCCCTTAAGCTTGATCATTAGTTTATGTTGGCATTTTTTAGGCGGGCATTGATCCTGTGAGTGATAGTAGCACTTTAAAAAAAAAAAATGTAAGTAGCATATGGGAAGGGTTTCCTAGGTCACAGAAAAAGGCAGGTGGACTTTGTATGAAGTACTGCGATGCCATTTGGTGGGAGGGACGACCAGACAACACCACGGCCACTTCCGCCCGGGTATGAGATCCCGGATTTAAGAGCGTTAATCCCCTACAAATCCACACCGAGGAGGGGCCACTGGCCTCGCCAGAGTCAAGGCAGCAGCTTCATCTGCGGATTAATTTTGTAAACAACGTTCTGAGCAGCTAAAATAAATCTATGTTAAATGATTTCTGTCCGAAGTGAACGCATAAAATGGCTGATATTTTCCAGAAGCAACGCTGCACAACTCTTTGCTAGTATAATAATAACATTGTTGTGACGGTATGGAGTGCTTGGTGCCAGACGTCCCCAGCTTCTAAGCACTGCAATAACAGGCTTTCTGAAGCTCAGACGGATGACAGACTAAGCGCGCCCTGATGCTGGATTTGAATTTAAGGATACAGTTAGAGACCAGCAGGGCAGGCCTTAGGGCAGGGCCACCCGGGAGACCGCCCTGGGTGCCCGATACGCCAGCACGGGGGATTATTTCAAGGTCTCCCCCGAGTTAGCGTGGTGGGGAAGGTGCGCCAGGTGCTCTGTGGGACGTATTTAATGACAATAGGGTGCTGATGCATCCGCTTCAGCACCTGTTCCTCTCCCCATGACCAGCGGCGCGTAGGGCGGCGCCACATTTTTGTTTTGCTGCCGGGGGCGCTGCCGCCGCTCATGCCACCCCTGCAGACCAGAACTTTACTCGTGTAGCTATACACTTTCAGCATCCAACATGCTGCAGCTCAGAAGTACCCTGGCAGTGCTTGTGACGAGCGTACTTCTCTTTCTTGTGATGATGAGACATTTGAAGAGGCTGCAGTCAGTTGCAGGATATCCCTTTTGTCTTGGGACTACTATCCTTGCAATACCACAACAAACCAAAAACACATCTCGTGGAGTTTATTTTGACAAACTTGCTTCTGTACGCTGAAAGACAGGTGTGTGTGCGTGTATGTCACCAGCTGGACTTTTTGCAAAACCACAGGGTCCGATTGACAAAGCGTTTCCCAATAGGATTGTGCCATTGTAAAACACTTTTGTAAATCAGGCCTATGTGTATTGTTAAAAGCTTGAGCTTGCAGCTCAAAAGCATAGAATGGTTTTACTTATGCTTTGTTGTCGGTAAATCATAAAGACGACAGCTGCAGGCCTATTCGAGCATGCATGCGTTCTAAGCAGCCCTATAGTTCAGGCGTCTATCGGCCACTTTTACTCCCTAAAAATAGGCATATACTCCCATAAAATAGGAATAGGGAGTACATATACTGCCAACAAAAAAATATAGGCAACTGGCACATAGAAACTTGCACCCCTGTTTTCACTCACGCAGCTCCATGGATATGTTTGGACCAGTAGTGCACTTACTAACAGTGGAAGAAACTACTATTATAACCGCCTGATCGAAAGAAGTAAACATGTATCTTTTAATATATATGAATAACTAGGTGCAAAGACAGAATCATTACAAAACGTTTCAGTTTTCCAGTTAAAACGTTTGTAAATGCGTCTAAGAAATACTCCCATTTAGAATTGGACTTACATTTTTACTCCCTAAAAAATCATTTTACTCCCAACTTAAAAAAATTAGGGAGCAAAATGCTCCCACTTCCAGATCTTATCTGGAGCACTGGTTCTAAGTGAGTGTGAGCATGGCATAATGTAAAGAAAGTGTGCATTTGCATGAAATGCACAATAATGGGAACTGCGCATTCAGGGAATTTCCTGCATTCTTAGCATGATGCCATGGCCATGATCTCTTTGCGCACATTTGCACTCAGCCTTTTCGAGAGGCTGCTGTAGTTCTTGTTTAATACTACCCAAAGTTAATTAAAAGACCAGGAAGGAATGCATACACTTTGGACTGGATGTATACTAATTGACCTTTTCACAATTCACCTCGGGAGAATTGACCTAATTTAAAAGGTCAATTCGGACATATATGTGGGGAAAACCCCCCGCAACCCCCACCCAATCCAAAAAAAAAAAAACCCACCCAATCCCCTTATATCATTTATAATCCAAAACCAACTCAAAACACATATAAAATAACTAAAATAATATAAAGGTCAATTGTGCAGAAGGTCAATTAGGACCACTATAATTAGGTCAATTGGGACAAAAGATTTGGTTAATACCCTTTGGGACCTACAACTGCAGTGTAACTTTGCCCTACGTTTGTTGTGCAGCATCAATCTCCTAGTTGAACAGTGCATTGCTGCAATATATATTTGCATCTGGGGAATGTTTGCATTGATGCAACGTTGCACTATGCTGGTGCACTATTTAGTTAATCGTGACTAATAGCCTGATTTAAAATAAAAGCGTTTTACAATGGTGCAATCCCTTTGGAAAACACTTTGCAAATCAGGCCCTTAAACTGTTAACAGCTATGCAAATTATAACCAGCAAAGTATGTAAAGGGCTTTCCCCCTAGTGCATACAGTTGCTGACTGCATTTTAGGTCAAACTAGAGCCCACTGAACTTTGTGAAGTGGGAAACGCCAGTAAACGCCTGCAGCTGAAGCCTCCATCAAGTTAGCCGATTCCACTCAGGTTTTGCGGTTTGTACCGTACGCTCATGTTAAGGGATAGCATGATCCATGAGCAGGGAAAAGGTCTCGGTCCCACGTGGGGGCAGTTTCAGAATTCCGTGTTAGCTCGAAGCTCTTATCTGCTCTTTAAAGGCCTCTGATCTTTACATGGGGGATAAGATAAAGGCAGATTCTCTCACATAGGTAGATTTGATTGTCAGTAAATGAGTAGTGCCTGCGATCACATACAACCGTGTATTTTTGTTTTTCTGTCATTTCAAGCACCCATTGTAGATTTAAACAGAAATGCTCTACGTGCAATTCACCTGCAAATCATTTATTTTTCCCAAATGTATTTTTTTAGTTTTTAGTTTGCCCTTTTTTTTGCCTCAAAGTGAGGTGTACTTTTTTTATTCCTTCACCATTCATTAACTGTTTTCCTATTTTTCTTATACTAAATGAAGGGAGTGCACTTTGGGGTCTGACCCAGTAGGACGACAAGAAATGACCAAGAGAACTGCTGGTTATCTGCTGCTGCGATATCACATGCAGGCTTGTCATTTTAGGGTGCCTGGGGTGCCAACTATTCTCCCTTGCAACTCCCTTGCTATCCCTGGCCCTTCCCGTGCAAGCCCTGGTTTTAGGAATCACATGCACAGTGCAAATCTGAAAGTAAGTAGGACACTACTAGCTTTGGGTGAAAGTGAGGCAGAACCAGCAAGGGTTTGTTTGCTACAAGGATGCATTGATGCACGGAGCGGGAGAGGACCACCTGGCAATGGAGCCAGTGAGATGGGGGGAATGTGAGGGCTTACAATATTGTTCCACCTGGACCACAAAGAGGGTAAGGGTGTATGCCCTAAGAAGGGTGGCGTCGGGGATTGCACCAAATCACAACCATACTGATGACTACCATGCACATGAGGCATTAAATGGAATTGGTGAGTCATTTCCGTGGAATGCGACTCTGCAATTCGCATATCATGTCTAATCCTGGGTCTGCCAGGCTGTACTTATGATCATACCTGGCATGTGACTCTGTAACATGCACATGATGGCTACACTTCGCATATCATGACAGCACCACGGAATGTGGGGCTGTATTTAGCATTTCATGTCTATACATGGCGTGCAACACTAAAAGTGCCACAGTGTGCCAGTAACTAGCCATATGCGGCTGCACTGTTCTATAAAACAAGTGCCACTGTCCACTGGCCGCTGCTCTTTCTGGGTGCATCCCTGCCATGAACCCATCCGGGACATGTTGAGGCAGCACAGTATTTAAAATGTGGCCAGATCCTAAAATTGTCTTTTGCGTAATCAGCATCCAAGACATCGCTCCCAGTGGTGTTATCAGGGCAAAAGGTCATGCAATGTCACTTCACATGATGGCATATGGGCCCATGGGCACACACATGATGGCATCACTTCCCGTTATATCAAGCCTGCAGTGTCACTTGCACTATCTGTGGCTTTATGGAAAACTGGAGTCCCTGATCCCAGAAATGTCACGATCAATGCCTTTTTCAGATCCTGAGGTGACACTAGGGCACAGGATGGGGACAGGCATGTCTAGTAGGTAGTGGTGGGTAATAGGGTTTCCATTTTTTTTGTTTAGCCTTTATACATACTTGTAACTTGCAGTCTTGCGAATGTTGCAGGGCACTGTGAGATCCCCCCCACACCCTCCGAGACCAAGTGTGCATGGTTGAAAAAAAGGTTTTCCTTAGGGCACCGTGGGACTGGGTCCCAGGGGGAGATGGGTGCATCAGAATTGGGACAAAACAGTTATAAATATTTATGATATGTATTGGGGCACTGAAAGGGTTATAATTCACTTATCATTTGCACAGGCTAAGATAATGTGTTTGAGCATGACAAGTAGTTCAGGAATGTTCCCTGGTGACGAGAGTAATGTGTCTGTATTTTAAAGTAATGGAGAAGGTCCCTGAAAGTAGGGACACTTTGCCGGTGCAAATCCAGGTTTCAGAAAGGAATGATGATGGTGGAGGCTGATGGGTTGATGCAGTAGTTTGTTGATTCCTAAAGAGCCTTCCTGAAGAGTTGACTCTGCTTCTACTCCATTTCCCACAAGCAGATACAGAAGGTTTGGTGGCTGAATACAAAATCTTCCCTTCACACAATTGGGAATGTCAGGGGGACTTGCATTCCACTCACTTATTTTGTGATCTACGAGCAACCTTCTGGGTTTGGCATCTCCCAATGGACATCGTCCTTGATCCCTCAAAAAATGGCGAACAGCAACTTGTAGCACTTTGCATATTACCTGAAAAGAAAACAGCAGAGGCACGCCTAAGAACAATTCTTTCACTGACCTACTTCTTTACATGGTCCCCAGCCCCGAAGAAAAAAAAAACACAATGTGTGTGTCCATCATGCTGGCAATAACATTTTGTTTCTGCACTGGGCACTAATGTGGATCATTCAGCACTGGGGCGACAAGGGCTAAAGTTCTCAACCACTAAAGTAGCCTACAGCTGCGATCTAGACAATGCGCATTGAACTTTCATGGGACCGTCCTGTGGCCTTTGTGTCTGAACAATTGTAGGAAGAGATTATCCGGTGTGATAGATTCCCAAAGATTTCTTACTGCACTTATTTACTTCCTTTTAAGGCAAATGCATAAATTGTCCCCGAAGTCTACAGCTGGCATCTGGTAATATTTTCTGCCAGCCTGCAGTGTGTTTTGGATGAGGGGGCCACTGTTTCAGGTTAAGCAAAATCAATAATCTGTGCATTCCCTCTCTCTCTTTCCTCCAATGTTGTCAGATGTGTAAACTCAGCTTGTGAAATTATGTTCCAGAAATCCTAAAACCATTGAATATGTAGGACATTTAAATTTCTCTGGTATTGTTTTGATGCTGAATTTATAGTATCATTATTTATAACTGGCCTATGATGTGCACCAACAGCGCAAAGCAAAGCTGTAGAATAGTATTGTCCTCACATGTTCATGTTTGCAAGAACAGTTGCTAGTTGCTTAGTTACTACCGATGAGCCACTGTACAATTAAGCATACCCTCCAAAATTGGTCCTCTGCTGGTGTGTGACGTAATTTACATCCTTTGTCAATTATGTTATGACACTCGCCAACAGAGAGAAGACTGCGCTTCCAACGGGGTCTGTTTCACGATACACAGATGGGAGAAACAATGCTTCACATCCAAATGCAGGATTATGAAATATATTCGGTTTTTGATATATAGCATAAAGCACGCATCTTCCAATCAATCACAAGAATACTCATTTGTGTCATAAAGTTATTAATATATATTTTGCCAGCATTACATTCTGTGTGATCACAAAAACAGGGTGCTCGCATGTGATCTTTAGTTTTGTCCATTATGTGACACTGTAAGTGTGCCTATAAGCTGCAATCATTGTCATGTGAAGTGAAGCTAGTAGAGAGATGGAACGTCAGGATTTGCACAGTCTGTTGGTGGTGTTTGACTTTATACCCACCCTTTATTCGCCCATGTACATTCTAGTCCCTAAGGCCACTTGCACCCACTGCCTTCCCACACCTACTAAAACACCAATTCACCTCTCAACCAGGGTGTCTTTGTGCTAGCTCTGTGCTTTCTGGACAGTCTTCTGAAAGATAATGGCTTAGTTGCAGCTGTAAACCAGCTTCTGGTGTTATAGAAATGTCTTAATCAAGTGTGCTTTCAGCCACTTGATTCATAAGCAATATGTGTCCTTGCATCTGTTCTTTTCACTTAATTCTTGTTGAAACAATCCTTCACAAAGCTAACAGTTTTGGCTCTTGTATAGGGATTTGTTAGGCATTTCAGCACAATAGTTTTCCCTGGTACTTACATCATTTGCCAGCTGCTGCCTTGTTATAGCCAGGTAGTGCCATCATGGCATTGCCATGAAAATGCCTCAGCGTTACCTACACAAAATAAATACTGTTGGCTTTGTCAGTGCTTGTTCATGTATGATTTCAAAGTGACACAGCACACTGGTTTGAAGCAACACGACACACTAGATCAGGGGTGCACAACTGATTTTGACAGAGGGCCGAAAGTACCTTACATGAGGGCTATAGTGGGCCGAAAAGTAAATGTGGGCGGGGCGGTAGGCGGGGCGTGGCAGGAGGCTTTTTAAACCCCCAATTTGTACTAAACACATGGAAAAATAATGTTTTTGAGGGGTAACAATTTTTATTTGCATTTCAAACTTACATTTTGTACTACACATTTTCCATTGTTATAATTTATTTCTATTTAGTTATTGTATCGCGCCTGTTTAATTAACTTATATATATTTTATTGACCCTAGATACACTATGCCCCATGGCCCCCTCACCCCAACCAAACACTATGCCCCATGGCCCCCTCACCCCCAACCAAATACTATGCCCCATGTCCCCCTCACCCCCAACCAAACACTATGCCCCATGTCCCCCTCACCCCCAACCAAACACTATGCCCCATGTCCCCCTCACCCCCAACCAAACACTATTCCCCATGGCCCCCTCACCCCCAACCAAACACTATGCCCCATGGCCCCCTCACCCCAACCAAATACTATGCCCCATGCCCCCTCACCCCCAACCAAACACTATGCCCCATGTCCCTCACCCCCAACCAAACACTATGCCCCATGTCCCCCTCCCCCCCACCAAACACTATGCCCCATGGCCCCCTCACCCCCAACCAAACACTATGCCCCATGGCCCCCTCACCCCCAACCAAACACTATGCCCCATGTCCCTCACCCCCAACCAAACACTATGCCCCATGGCCCCCTCACCCCCAACCAAACACTATGCCCCATGGCCCCCTCACCCCCAACCAAACACTATGCCCCATGGCCCCCTCACCCCCAACCAAACATTATGCCCCATGTCCCCCTCACCCCCAACCAAACACTATGCCCCATGGCCCCCTCACCCCCAACCAAACACTATGCCCCATGGCCCCCTCACCCCCAACCAAACACTATGCCCCATGTCCCTCACCCCAACCAAACACTATGCCCCATGTCCCTCACCCCCAACCAAACACTATGCCCCATGGCCCCCTCACCCCCAACCAAACACTATGCCCCATGGCCTCCTCACCCTCAACCAAACACTATGCCCCATGGCCCCCTCACCCCCAACTCAGCACACACACAAACATGCACCAATACAGACCTGAACCCCCACCCCCCAACTCAGCACACACACAAACATGCACCCATACAGACCGAACCCCCCAACCCAGCACACAAACATGCACCCATACAGACCCGAACCCCCCACCCCCCAACTCAGCACACACACACACATGCACCCATACAGGCCCGAACCCCCACCCCAGCGCACAAACATGCACCCATACAGACCTGAACCCCCACCCCCCAACTCAGCACACACACAAACATGCACCCATACAGACCCAAACCCCCCACCCCCAAATCAGCACACACACAAACATGCACCCATACAGACCCAAACCCCCCAACCCCCCAACTCCAAACCCCCACCCCCAACTCAGCACACACACACACTCAAGCATGCACCCATACAGACCCGAATCCCCCACCCCCCCAACTCAGCACATACACAAACATGCACCCATACAGACCCGATCCCCCCCACCCCCCCAAATCAGCAAACTCTCAAACAAGCACCCATACAGACCCGAACCCCCCACCCCCCCAACTCCAAACCCCCACCCCCAACTCAGCACACACACACTCAAGTATGCACCCATACAGATCCGAACCCCCCACCCCCCAACTCAGCACACACACAAACATGCACCCATACAGACCCGAACCCCCCACCCCCCAAATCAGCAAACTCTCAAACAAGCACCCATACAGACCCGAACCCCCACCCCCCAACTCAGCACACAAAAAACATTCAAATCAAAACATTCATACACATCCGACACACATCCGACACCCCCCCACCCCCGCATCTCAACATACACACAAAATACATTCAAACACAAACATTCATACACATCCGACACACCCCCCACCCCCGCATCTCAACTTACACACAAAATACATTCAAACACAAACATTCATACACATCCGACACACCCCCCACCCCCGCATCTCAACTTGCACACAAAATACATTCAAACACAAACATTCATACACATCCGACATACCCCCCACCCCCGCATCTCAACATACACACAAAATACATTCAAACACAAACATTCATACACATCCGACACACCCCCCCACCCCCGCATCTCAACATACACAAAAAATACATTCAAACACGAACATTCATACACATCCGACACACCCCCCACCCCCGCATCTCAACATACACACAAAATACATTCAAACACAAACATTCATACACATCCGACACACCCCCTCCACCCCCGCATCTCAACATACACAAAAAATACGTTCAAACACAAACATTCATACACATCCGACACACGCCCCCACCCCCGCATCTCAACATACACACAAAATACATTCAAACGCAAACATTCATACACATCCGACACACTCCCCCCACCCCCGCATCTCAACATACACACAAAATACATTCAAACACAAACATTCATACACATCCGACACACTCCCCCACCCCCGCATCTCAACATACACACAAAATACATTCAAACACAAACAATCATACACATCCGACACACCCCCCCCACCCCTGCATCTCAACATACACACACAATACATTCAAATACAACCAAACACTATGCCCCATGGCCCCCTCACCCCCAACCAAACACTATGCCCCATGGCCCCCTCACCCCCAACCAAACACTATGCCCCATGGCCCCCTCACCCCCAACCAAACACTATGCCCTATGGCCCCCTCACCCCCAACCAAACACTATGCCCCATGGCCCCCTCACCCCCAACCAAACATTATGCCCCATGTCCCGCACCCCCAACCAAACACTATGCCCCATGGCCCCCTCACCGCCAACCAAACACTATGCCCCATGTCCCTCACCCCCAACTAAACACTATGCCCCATGTCCCTCACCCCCAACCAAACACTATGCCCCATGGCCCCCTCACCCACAACCAAACACTATGCCCCATGGCCTCCTCACCCCCAACCAAGCACTATGCCCCATGGCCCCCTCACCCCCAACCAAACCCCCAACTCAGCACACACACAAACATGCACCAATACAGACCCGAACCCCCACCCCCCAACTCAGCACACACACAAACATGCACCCATACAGACCCAAACCCCCCACCCCCCAACTCAGCACACACACAAACGTGCACCCATACAGACCCGAACCCCCCACCCCAGCACACAAACATGCACCCATACAGACCCGAACCCCCCACCCCTCAAATCAGCACACACACAAACATGCACCCATACAGACCCGAACCCCCCACACCCCCAACTCCAAACCCCCACCCCCAACTCAGCACACACACACTCAAGCATGCACCCATACAGACCCGAACCCCCACCCCCTAACTCAGCACACACACAAACATGCACCTAGACCCGAACCCCCCCCACATCCCCCAAATCAGCAAACTCTCAAACAAGCACCCATACAGACCCGAACCCCCCACCCCCCCAACTCAGCACACTCACAAACGTGCACCCATACAGACCCGAACACCCCACCCCCCCAAATCAGCAAACTCTCAAACAAGCACCCATACAGACCCGAACCCCCACCCCCCAACTCAGCAAACAAAAAACATTCAAATCAAAACATTCATACACATCCGACACCCCCCCACCCCCGCTTCTCAACATACACACAAAATACATTCAAATACAAACATTCACACACCCCCCCCACATCTCAACATACACACAAAATACATTCAAATACAAACATTCACACACCCCCCCACATCTCAACATACACACAAAATACATTCAAACACAAACATTCATACACATCCGACACACCCTCCCACCCCTGCATCTCAACATACACAAAAAATACATTCAAACACAAACATTCATACACATCCGACACACCCCCCCACCCCCGCATCTCAACATAGACACAAAATACATTCAAACACAAACATTAATACACATCCGACACCCCCCCACCCCCGCATCTCAACATACACACAAAATACATTCAAACACAAACATTCATACACATCCGACACACACACCCCCCTCCGCAACATACACACACAAACATAAAGCAAAACAAACCCGACACACAAACATAAACAGACCACTTACCGGAGACGTGCTGGAAGGCAAGTAGGTAAGCGGCAGGTAAACTGGAACGCTGGAATCGCACTACGACTGGCGTGGTCCAAGGCTGAAATGCCTTCCGGCATCAAGCCTTATGGACCACGCCAGCCGTAGTGCTGGCCCTCCATTGGTGCAGCACACACGCATTACGTGGCTCGTAGGAGCGACGTGATGCGTGTGTGTGCTGAGCCAATGAGGGCCAGTGTTTTCACCGGCCCGGAAGACAACAAAGACTTTCCTAATGGAGGGCGGCCGCGGGCCGCCCTCCATTAGGAAAGTCTTTGTGCCTCGCGGGCCGGTCAAAATGGCATGGCGGGCCGCAACTGGCCCGCGGGCCGTATGTTGTGCACCCATGCACTAGATAGATACAACTGGTGGTGTCTGTGTTTTTGTTTATTTTGAAACCAGTTTTTAAAAGCTTGCAGTGTCAGATCGTGTTATAATTCTTGATATAGTCATCTTATTTTCAGTAGGAATTGCAACATAACATGTAGTTTGTGCAGAATTCCGAACTGCCCTATATGCGTTAGTCGTTTAAAAAAATAATGTTCATTCTTAAAACCCTTTGCAAGCACAATTCGGGGGTGATAGCTTGGTACATTTGAACATGTGCAAACACTGTTTGCTCATGCATAGTTATATTTGCACCAGCTCAAATATATTAGTGCTTTATCTGCACTGGTGATAGTGTGATTGCGCAAACAGCATTTGCACATTTGCTACTGTAATTGAGCATGTGCTAAAAGCCCTTATGCTTATATAGTACCACACAAAACAGAAGAATGATAGGTGCAAGGTTGTGAGCGAATCTTAACCACTATGTGCTCTCGCACCTTGAAGCGTCTCGTGTGCTAGATTGAATTGCCAATAAATATCTTACACCCAAATAACTGGACATACTCAAAGACTATGGCAAAGTACTACTTTATTATCAGATTAAAATGAAGTAGGGCAATCTGACGAGCAACAAACTGAAGTCCCCGCACTCACACTTAGGTTTCGATTATACAGAGGCTTTATACCTCGATATGCGTCATCTATGACATCATCCTACGTGGCAAATTCTAAAACCTATTGAAGGGAGGGATTGGTTAAGGGAACGTATATACCAATATATCATGTATGTATTAGTAATATCACTAGATGCCCCTTATCTGGTGGGTACGCCTTGAACCACCTCTAAATATATATAATACAGATTATAGCATAATAACAGCAGAATTTTGGCCTCTGCAACATTGCATAGCATGTTGCTACATAGACTTCCTGATTGGTTGGCAGTGTCTCCCAATCTTGGACCTTCAGCTCGTTAGCAGCACGTAAGCAAAACAAAACTCAGGTTCAGAGAGCAACATCAGACTGCTACCCACTTGCCCAATTAGTCCATCATCTCTCATCAGTCAGGCCCCAAGCCACGGCCTCTTCTATATAGTTGACCTTGCAGCCTGTTCTCTATTCTGGGACTTTCAAAGGGAGTGTCGGTACACCATTGTCTTTGTCTAGAGCTTAATGAATAGCCCTTGTTTTCGACTTCTGAAACACGTGGGAGGAGAGCATCATTCTGTCCATTTCAACCTTTTATTTACTGCTATTTGATTTAAGTATGCTGGGTGTTGTTACTCCTCTTGGCCTCTGGAGACTTGCTCACTCCATCTTGCATAGGCTTTTCACATCCGATGTTTTCTTCTTGCCTTAATCTAAGAGAAATATGCCTTATGTACATGGCTTATCCTCTTGACTCCCTTGTTCCCTTCAATAATTCCTTGATGTGGCATCCTTGATCTCAGGCCATTATACTTCTCTTTGTTCCTCACACAAAGCTGTTTTTCCAGTGTCTCCTAACCATGCAGCACTGACATGTCTCTGAGGTAGCTTGATTGGTTCCAATACAAGCCTGACGTCCAACTTTTTCTCATGGCTGTTCTGCAGCAAGCTTCTATACGTCTCAACGACCTGGTGTTTCAGCATATGTACATTCACTTCATCTCTCCTCACTAATTTCTTTAGCACATATAATTTCTTTGTTTTTGATTACATGTTTCTCTTGTTTCTCCAGTTACATCTTCATTCTTTAAATAGTTGCATATTGTTTCAGTGTGTCTTTGTATCTTTCCTTCATGACGTCACTCTGCCCTTGCACGATTTCACTTATAGCTCTTCGATTTCCAATGGTGTGTGTAGACATCCTTCCACCCTTTCAATGCAAGGGCACATTTGATATAGTTGTCTGAGTGCATATCGTCTCTCATAGACTCGATGCAGTACTGGGATTATACCTGCTGTCCCACATAGGACTCTTCCAATATGCTATTCCAATATGAAGGAGGTGAGGGGGAGGGAGCTAGGGATGACATATCTACCTGCTCCTCCACAACTGGCATGGCTCAGGGCAAACCTCCAGACATTGCTTCTCCACCTTACCATGTCATACAAAGGGGAAAACTATACAAAATGGTCCCACCGCCCAAAGGGGCAATCCAGCCCAAACTGCTAGGTCACATCCCTTCTGCACAAGATGATAAGCAAACCCAGGCATATTTTGCTTCATTGGGCCTCAGAAGTGAGGGATAGCTTTGGGTTCTAGCCGCATCAGGCTCAGGATGACTTCTGGGCATAGCCATGCTGCTCAGGGTGATGTTAAAAGAAATTGAACAGTGATGGCTGGAAGGTTTTGAATGAATCATACCCACTGCCATTGCTTTAGGCAACCCTCCAGACCCTCCATTTTCAAATCTGGCACCGTTCAGTAATCTTCAATAGGGGAATGTAATCACACCTCACAGCAGACAGGAGAAAGCCAATGTTCGAATTGCAAGGTTAACAGGTGGTATGCCCGGACAACCAGACCAAAAAAATGGTTCTGTGGTAGCTGCAAGATATCATCACCCTCCTTCCCACCCACGGTTCTTGTAACCAATACATGTTGTGTGCCACGGTAGAGAGTAGTGCACTGGTATACAGGAGGGACTTGCATGTCCTCAAACCGAATGAGGATGTAAAAAACGGAGCATGCAATAAAAGTGAAAAAACTATGCCATTACGGAATGGGGTGCAGCTATAGGGAGGGGATAGGAGTCAGTCACATGATCCACAAAACTGTTCCAAAGCTGAAGACGCCTGACAAGGTAGGAACTGCCAATGTCCAAAGTGATTAGATAAATACAATTAAGAAGTTCAGAATTACAAAGCGGGCTCAGGTTGAATAGGCAAGCTGGGTCAGACACCACGGAAGCATCAACGGGGAGCCAGGACTGGAAGGGAAGGGAAGGGAAGGGTTAGGGAGGAATGGAACCTCGGACACCTGGAATTGGGAAACAAGACGGGAAACGGTATAGACGCGGAATGAGGAAAAACCCAAGAAACGCTAGACTAATCAGGACTAACCAGTTTGTTGTGGAGTAATCCGCTCTACTGCTGCCCCTTCCTTTTCTTCTCTGGTGATCCACTGTGTCTGTGCGTGCACTTCTGTGTGATGTCACTACATCCCGCTGTGCGTAGCAGTTGCACGCCACGTCTGCTGCTAGGAATTGCCGTTTAATTGGTCACCCTCTAGGGTAGTCGTCAGTCTGTCACTCCCCATAGCCAATATGTGAGCGCTAACTACATAAATACAGGTTATCTTCCTGGGTTTTATATCACACTCTTCTTCAATTTCATGATCTCCAGGTTATCTAAGAAAACCTAGAAGAGAGGTGGCCTGTATTTGGATAGTGGGGAGAGAGACAGTTAATGCAAGAGAAGTAGCTTGAGCACTGCTTGCAGGTCTCTCTTTAGGTGACCTTTCATGAGAGCATGGAGGCACTTGTGTACGGACGGATGCCGTATGTTGCACAGTGTCCGTATGCATTGGCAGTGGCTATGGTATGTACATTTGTATACGGATAGGGTGGAGAGCATTGTTGTTTGGTGTGTGTTGGAAGGGATATTAAATTAGTGCCCCAGGGGTGACGTATTGGTAGTGATGCCCTTTTGGTAGGGTACTTGTGACTAAAGGTCCTGAGGCAGAACATGTGTCTCCTAGTTGAGAATACATACGATTTTGGTTGCTTTCAGCCTGTCAACATTCCTTAAAAGCTAAATAAGTTTGACAGTGAGCTCTGCTAGCAACAAGCGATTAGGCGTCACCATGCTCACCTGTGCCTACCTGCGTGTGATAACCGCTCCTGCGCCAACACTTGTATGGTGTGCAGTGAGATCTGGCTTCAAGAGACAGCGCCTCCTTACTAATACAGTTTATATTGTATTTGCATTTGAAATGTGTTTATGACTGATTGAGAGTTTGACTTCCAAAAATCCCGGCAGGGAGGACCATCTGATTCACAGGCTGTACAGACCTCAGCACCTCCTGCAAGGCTAGAATGGTCTACATCTTCCCTAGGTAGATTCCAAATAAGGGGGCACTTGTGTTCCCCTGAAGCAGCTGGCATCCACAGCCTCCAAAGTGGACCCAGGGGATGTTTGTATGGGGCACTGTGCATACCGTCTATGTGAACATGGCCGTCTGATAAAATAGATTTTATTGCAAATACCATTATGTAAGATTTTTTAACCCCCCCCTTTGTCCATTATCCTTTTTACCCCTGATCACAGCAGCATACCCCCCACTTGCCTCCCACCATTATTTAAACAAATGAGAAAGGGTTAAAGAGTTATACAAAATTCGTTCGTTTTTGGGTCGATTTTATTGAGGACGGTGTTCTTGAGAAAGTTGTTTATCAGGCTACATTTTCACAGGCCCCCCCCTAGTCACCAGCCTTCCTTCCGGTTAGTCAGTTTGCTTTCTATTGATCTGGAGCCCCTTGTGATTACTGGATGAGATTATATATTTGTTTTACATTATTAGAAAGGGGGACCAGTTTATCTGATTTACAAAATCTGAATTTATAAGGGTGTGGGTACGAACTTGGTTTTCCTGCTCATGGGGGGTCTACTACCATGCTTTGGCTCACTGAACCCTTCCCAGAATGGAAATATAAATGTGCGTATCAGGTTGCTCCCACCAAAAGGGCAGTCCACCAGCGAAATGCTAGCCAATTCTCCCAACAAGAGTAGCATCAGCAACCCCACCAGCGAAATGCTAGCCAATTCTCCCAACAAGAGTAGCATCAGCAACCCCAGACATGGGGTTTTGCCTCGGTGGCCCTCATCAGAAGGTGAAGCTAGGTACTTTGCATTACTTGGGGTGAACCCCCAAGTTCACAAAGTGTTACAAAGGTGAGGGGGCTTCTTTACCAAGGACAAACAAGGCATAAATAACCTATTTTAGAAGATGTACCCCACTCGGATGGATCTACAACCATGTTTTAGCTCACTGAACCAGTGATTTAAATGGGCCGGCACTAGCCGGCCCTCAGTAGCTGCACTTCTAGTTTCTGGCAGTGTTGAGGGCCGGGACGTCTCAAAGCTGGAGGAGAGTACCGGTAACGCAGTACATTGCCAACCTCCCCATGTTTGTAGCCTTCCCAGATCTGCGTTCACACTTTTTGTTGTGAAACGTCAAAGAGCAGGATGCACAGCTGTTCCCCTTGAGGGTTAGCCTTGTCATCAAACCATATTAGTAAAAGAATAGTGGTAGATAGCCAGGGCACAGGGGTGCCAGGGGAAGGACTATTGGCCTTTGAGATGCGTGATAATAAATGGGAGGGGCGCAGAACATTACATGCTTTGTGAAATAAAGACTAGCAGATGATATTACGATGCCTTGCATTTTATTTCACTGTGAACACAGTTTTGAACAGTCACAACATTTTGTAGGCTTTTACTGTCATCTTGTCAGGCTGGGTAAAATAAAGCTATAATCCCATTTTTGCTAGACCGATTTCTTAAGCGATTTATACAATGAGATTTTATCAGTGACTTTTGTCTTCCAGCGCCCTAGTTTACTATGATCAAAGTTATAAGAAAATTATTTGTTTTCTTTCAGACCCTCATCCCTATACATCACACTATTGGTGGCAAAAAAATGTCGGTCTGTGATTGATGGACATCTTTGAGAGATGACTGCATAAGGCTGGCAGGATAAAATGTCAAGTGCATGACTTAAAAGTACACTATAATACTAAGCTTTTTTGTTGGAATCACTGATTGTAATGTCTCTGTGTGCCTGAGTCCCAAGGCCCAAGCTGTTAGACAGGGTCGAAGGGGGGGCGAAAATATAATTGGAGTGGATGGAAGTGAAGAGAAACAAACAAAGTGATACAAATAGATAATGAGACACACATGGAAAGTGAGACACATTTAGTTAGAACTACATGACTGGACAGGGAGACAGGGTGTAACCTGAAAGGAAAGGGGCTATTGCGACCCAGCAGTGCCCCGGCACAAGACCCAATTTTGGACATTACTGGTTCAGAGATCCAGAACACTTAAAGCCTAGATTGGCGAGTACCTGCACTTCCTTTTTTCCATTTAAAGCACTGCACTGAACCCTTCAAAGAGGAGAAATAGCCATGGGCATATCAATCTGGTCCAACCCACAAGTGTCAGACCCGAATTCTACCCAATTCTCATAAAATGAATCATAAAATTAAATTAATATACAATCTAAAATGTGCAATGCATCGATGAAGAGTTAGCCTTGTATGACTTGCTTGGTATAAGTGTCTGAGGGAGATGTGGCACAATGTGCATATTCTCGATGTTATGCAGACTTTCGATGGGGGACAGTCCTCTCACATGAAGATCATTATGTACGCATTGCTTCGAGACATTTTCTCCTCCTACTGAATCATCAATGGCATGTGGAAAAATGTTTCCTTTAGTTTGCTTAAATATGAACACACCCCTTTTGCGAAAGTGCAAGACCGACTCGCAAACTGCAATCAGTTAACCCGATGCGTGTATTGTGAGTCCATTCCTCGCCTTGTAGGCATGCACTACACACCCTTGTTGTTAACGTTTTGGAAAGGGGATAGGCTAAGACATGGGTGACACCTGTGCTCTGCAATGCACCTCCCGCCTCTGTTGTTGTTTGAACTTGGACGAAAAGGGTGGTTCCGGGGGGGAAAGCGCAAGCATTTCCCCCGGGGTGATTTTGGGCACTGCACAGGCCAGTACGCATAGAGCACCACGCGGGGTATTTAGGGGGGTTACAGGGTGGGTGGGGAAGGTTTTACAAAAGAAAAGTTCTTTTGGCAGGAAGCTATTAAGTTAAATTGCTGGGGACACGTTTCCCAGCTAGGTGCCTGCTTGCCGGGAGCATTTCCCTGCTTTAAAGGGGGACAGTGCCTGCCTTCCAGTGGGGGATATCTCAATAAAAGACAGGAATTATAGGTTATAGGTAGGAAGCCTGGTATTGCGTCCGACATATATAATATAATATATATATGTATATATATATATATATATTTTTTTTTAATTTTCTTTTTCCAGGTCAGCCCCAACAGGGAGATATTGCTCAAGCTTGGGAGCCAGCTATTTTTGGGGATGCGCACAGGGCAGAGTCATTAAATTGAATTAATTTTGAATTGTAGCAGGGTGGCAGGACAGGGCTCGGGAATGCAGGGTTTGGTGGACGCCGAGGCATTGAGGGAGGCCCTGAGTATCATTAGCAGGGCATCTAAAGCCCAGCTGGAAGGGGCAGTGGGAGAAGGGTAAAAGAGGGGCTGAGAAGGGTAGGCCACAGTGCAGAGCGGCGTTGGACAGGGCCCTCGCAGCGGTAGTGGCGTGCAGCCCGTCAGCGGGAAGGGGTGGGGGTGGGACAGAGGGGTGAGAAGGAGCAAGAGGGAGGTTCCTAGGAGAGCAACTAGGAGTGGGGGAGCAGAAAGTGAAAGTTTGGGTAGTGGAACGGGAGCTAAGGGGGCGGGGGAGGCCATTAGCGGAGCAAGAACAGGGGTAGAGCTGGCCACAGGTCAGGTTAGGGGCGAGGTTAGGGTCAGCCTGTACTCGAGAGGGGCGGCTGTGCGGAGGGGCAGAGGAGGGAAATACCTGCAAAAGAATGCAGGGGGGCGGAGGAGGGCTTAGTCCCCATTGGTTATTTGGAAAAGGGGAAGGTGCAGAACAACCTCCCCGCCTAGCAGGGCGTTAGATGGAGGGCATAGTATGGCCCCCGTGGTTCCTGAGGAGGTGGTAGGAGAGGACTTCAGAATGGCCCCTCTTGAAGACTGCAGAGAACAGACTAGAGGGCGCAGCACGGCCCCTAGCGTGGATGAGCACAGGGTGGAGGAGAGTACCCCTCGCCCTAGAAGGGAGGTGCTGGAAGGGGTTGGCGCGACCCCGCCGAGAAGACGTCAATGGAGCGGCGGGACAGATGGCCCGTGCTCACCAGAAGAGGAGCTGCCCGAGCGTGCGCTCGCAACTTCAATGGTATTTCACTGGGGATGATGAATGGGAAGAGGAGAATGTTGGACAGTAGAGGGATGAGGAGCTAAATGGCTTACAGGGGAGGGAACGGGTGAGGTGGGGCTTAAGGTTTGAAGGGGAATTTCAGGTTGGGGGAGCAGAAGTGCAAGAGGATGGCAGGGAAATTGACTAGGGGACTCTGCTGATGTTTCTTGTCCCTGCAGCAGGAGCTTGCTGAGAAAAGAGAGTAGTAGTGTCGGAATGGAGGTCCGGATGCCGTGGCTAGGTGATGAGGTGAGCAGGAATGGGAGTGGCCAGTGGCATGGCAGAGGTTGGGCACGAGGTGGGGGACATGCAGGGAGGGGGCTGGGACACAGGGGACAGGCAGGGAAATGGAATCTCTGATTACGGGGGCCTTGGTGAGGGAGAGTGGGAAAAGTGTATCCTCGGTGGAAGTACAAACTAACAAGGTGGCACAGTCTGTGGCTCAGGGGGTGATTGAGGTTCCTAAGGAGAGGACTGTGGAAGGTACAGGGAAGGACAACAGGATGCCTTATATGGGCATTATAAAGCAGCTGCGTGCGGATTTGATGAGGGCGACAAAACAGAAGATATGGGTAGGAGAGTTTGTGGACATTTTTAAACTCCTGCACAGGGAGGTGAGAGCGAATGAAGGGTCTAAGGAGGAGGAGAGGGAGTTGGCCACAAGACCAAAACAAGACCAAAAGTGCCAGTCACAATTGAACGTCAGCATTTATTATATATGCAGTGTTTACTGTGAGAAGTTTCCAGAGAGGTGTGTAGCGTTACTATTTATCATGGCCGGAGGGCATGTCGGTGAATGATTTTATTTTGACTGAGGATTGCAGGGTGTCCTATGCTAGTGTGGACCAAGCGGATTTGCTGAGGAAGAAAGGTCGTGGGGCTTTCATGGCCAAGTGCAACATCAAGGCAGCGTTTCGGTTGTTACCGGTGCATCCAGAAGATTTCTAGTTACTGGGAATGCAGTTTGAAGGACACATTTATAAAGACAAAGTTTTACCTATGGGCTGTTCAATTTCATGTGCATTGTTTGAGCATTTTAGTTCCTTTTGCAGTGGGTTTTTATGCACAGTTCGGGTTCTGAAGGAGTGTTACTTTATTTGGAAGATTTTCTGTTTATCAGTGGGGCGGGCAAAGAACAGAAATGTCGGAGAATGCTGGGGACATTTCAGACAGTGATGCAGGAGTTTGGAGTGCCATCGGCGGAGGACAAAACTGAGGGGCCGGCGGTGGTGTGGACCTTTCTAGGGATAGAGTTGTATTTGGTGGCCATGACCTCACGCTTGCCGCACGACAAGGTGAGCAGGCTGGTAGGTTTGCTGGAGAGGGCAATAGCAGTGTGCAAAATGACATTGGTGGACATGCAGAGGTTAGTGGGGCATCTCAATTTTGCATGTAGGGTAGTGGCCCCGGGGCACACTTTCTGTAGAAACATGGCACGGTCTATGGTGGGGGCTTAGTGCCTACATCACAGGATCAGGTTGTCTGGAGCGGTTAGGGAGGACTGCAGGATTTGGCTACGATTTTTTGAAGATTTCAATGGAGTGTCCATGTGGCTGCAGAGTGATCCAGTTTCATCGCATTTCAAGCTCCTTTAGATGCGTCAGGCTCAGGAGGTTTTGGAGTGTTCTGGTGGGTAAGTGGTGTGCCAAAAAGTGGCATGAGCAGTGCCAGAGAGGAGGTAGAAGCATAGCCCTTTTGGAATGGAGTTGTGGGGTGGTGAGTTGAAAAACAAGAAAGTAAATTTCAATATCGATAATGAAGCATTGGTTAACGTTGTTAACGGGCAGTCGGCAAAAGACTAGACGTGGCTAGGTTAATGAGAACATTTTTACTGCTTTGTATGAAGTGGAATGTGGTGTTTAGAGCAACGCACGTGCCAGGGAAGGATAATGCCATCGCTGATGCATTATCTAGTTTTCAGTTGCAGAGATTCTGTGGAATGGCACTAGAACCAGACTGGAGGGGACATCGGATCCCGGAGGAGCTGTGGCGACTTAGGAACATGAGAGCACCGTCCTTAGTGGTGGGTTCGCTAGCCCTAACGTCTAGGACTGCATACAAGAGGGCATGGCCTGAATTTATAATGGGGGGAGCGCGCGGCGGGGAGAAGGAGGGATGATGTGGTTAACTTTATACTGGAGTGTATGGACCAGAGCTGGTCAAGGGCAACGATATCGGGGAAACTGGCAGGCATTGCATTTTATGGGAAATGGTTTTGGGGCTTTCAGCCCAGTGGTGGAGAGATAGCACGTAGAATGTTGGAAGGTTGGGCCAGGGAGAACAGGATGGAAAAGGGTAATAGGGGACTGGTCTCAGTGGCCCTGTTGGTGAGGTTGTGTAAGGCTTTGAAGGGAGTATGCTGGTCAGCATGGGAGAGGGACATGTTTTCAACATGTTTCACAAATGACATCCTTGCCGAAGAACAATCAGGTTTCTGTACCAATCTCCTGGATTTACAGGCAAATATTGCATCTATTATTGAAAATGGCAACCCAGCACTACTCCCTTTGTTAGATCTCTCCTCAGCGTTTGATCTGATTGATCACAGCTTACTTGCCGAAAGACTGATAAAAGTTGGTAGATGCTCCCCTGCCGCAGCGGATTGGTTTAAATACTTCCTGGACCAGAGAATGGCAGCAGTTGTCAAGGGGGACTTTACCTCCCTACAAACATTTGCTGCTATGTGGTGTCCCGCAAGGGTCCTGCTGATCATCCCTACTCTTCAATATTTTCTCCAAGCTTCTATGTGACATGCTACGAACCCTGGGTGTCAGGTTTACAAATTACACTGATAAACCCAGTTGGTTTTCTCACGGTTAGGAGACTATGAAAAAGATGCCCAGAGAGTCAGAGAGGTGTTTTCAGCCATGCAAAAATGGATGGCTTCAAACTCCCTGGCCCTCAATGAAACTAAAACAGAATTTATAATAATGGGTACTCTCCAGAGACTAAACAAACTAAAAGATCAATATCAAAGCTTTAAAATAAACAGTAACATTATCACGGTATCTGACTGTGTAAAAACACTGGGTATATTCTTGGATTCACATCTATCCTTTAAAAGGCACGCATCATATCTTAAATCTACATGCACCTTTTTCTACAGCCTTCTCTGGCAAATACATCCTTACCTATCCAAGCCCAACCTTGCTATAATTGCTGAGGCTATAATCAATTCCAAACTGGATTATTGTAAAGCTCTTTTAATAGGCACCGCAAAATCTAATATAAGAAAAATGCAAAACATCAAAAATGGTGCGGGTTAGAGCAGTAAATGGGCTCAGCCGACATTCTAGAACTTCTACTGCCAGGAGGAACCTTTACTGGCTCCCAGTTGAACAAAGAATTAAGTTTAAGAGCGCAGTGATGATCTTAAAATGTCTAACTGGTGCTACACCAAAGTAGCTTGCTAAGAAATTAATAAAAGCCCCCATCAGGAAAAACTTGCGCTCTAACAACAACCAAGACTTGCTGCAACCTCGTCAACTTCTAAAAAGAATTGGTAACACTAATTTTGATTTCTGGGCCCCTTCAATCTGGAACTCCCTTCCTCTGCCGCTAAAAAACTGTGTGTCCATCAACCAGTTCAAAAGGCAGCTAAAGGCCTGGCTATTTGATGAGGGTGTAGAGTAAGTCTCCACCCCTTCTGCTCTGATTTCCTGGTAATCACCCTCCTGCAGCCTTCCTCTCTGTGTACATGTTTGTGTTTCTGTCTCTGTAAGCGCTTCAAGGCCTTCAGGTCATTTAGCGCTATACAAAAATTAATATAGATAGATAGACTTGGATGTTCTTTGGGGCATTTAGGGTGTCTGAGCTGGTGGGAGTTAGGGGGAATGGAAGGAGATCTAAGGTGGGGATATGTTCACTTCTCGGAGTTAGGTGTGGATATTAAGATCAGTAGATCAAAGACGGATCAGAAAGGAAAGGGCTGTTGGGTGCTTCTGGATAGGGGTAGAAAGGATTTGTGGCCAGTGAGGAGGGGATTATCTTGGAGGGAGACCTGTGGGAGAAGAGAAGGGTGGGTCCTCTAGTACGAGGATGGGTCGGCAGTGTCGGCAGCGCACATTTTGGGGGTCATGAGGAGGGCTTTGGTGGCCTTGGGGGACAGAGCAGAGGTTTTTGGAACTCATTTGTTCAGGATGGGGGCGGCATCGGAAGGTAGCAGGATGGGTCTATCAAAGGAGGAGGTTGAAAGTCTGGGGCGCTGGAGATTGGGAAAGTACAAGGAGTACATCAGAGAGTTTGGGAAAGGGGCCGGATAGGAACGTGGACAAGAACAGGGGGCAATGGTGGGGCTTGGGGGCAGTAGCAGTGGTGGAGAGAAACTCATAACATTTTTTCTTTTGCAGATATGGAGGAGTGATAAATTGCCGCAGATATGGATTTGTGGACATTCAATCGTATAATGGGCAGGGAAAGAGGCGGAAAGGGGGATTTTTGGAACACAACTGGGTTGCAGCTACAACATTGCCTTATTGAGATGGTCAGGGGAAGGGGGGCTTAGGTGGGACCAATTGCTGCCCGTTAGTGGTATGGAGGGAGCGCCTTGGGGTTCTGGAGGGAATAATCGTGCACACAGGGGAGAATGACCTAGTTAGGAACACAGGAGTATCATTGTTAACGAAGATGAAAAGGGACCTTAGCTGGTTAAGGGAGATATGTCCCAGGGTAAGGCTGGTTTGGACAAGGTTATTGCCAAGGAGGGTATGGAGGGGTGCAGTAAATGAAGGGACAGTGGAAAGGACAAGGAAGAAGATTAACAGGGAGATGGGGGAAGTTTTGTAGTTCTTTGGGGGTGCAAGCGCTGGAGCATCAGCAGGGGCAAAGGAGACGCATAAAATCTCGAGGGGAAAGGGGACATCTTGGGGACTTTGCTTTTTCAATTTATTAATTGTGTTTGAGTCAAAGAACTCGACTTTTTACAACATTAAAATTAAAATAGCAGTACGTATTAAATCACAAATATCACTGTATAAAACAAGAGAAAAGAAGATAAGAAAACAGAAGAAAATTAAAGGATGCAGCAGCAAAGAACATGTCTTTATATGTTGCATTTCTGGATTTGTCATCTATGAGCTTATGGTAAGAGAGAGGAAATAACAATTACTTCCAGTGGACCACAGCTAGGACGCCAGCTCGTTAAGAGACAGATCACCTGTAAGTGGACTCCTGCCAAATAAAGGAGTTGCAGCCTTTTCTACCAACTGCAAGTTGCTACTTTTTTTGTGTGAGGCAAGGAGACGTGTAGGTCTCTTGGAATGGAAGGATGGGGGTTTCAAAGAAAGAGGAAATCTTGCTTGTACCTCTGAGAAAGCCCTGTTATTGGAGTAGAGGGACCAGGTGTGTGATGTTGATGCTTTGACTGTCATCCGGGGGTGAGGGGTACAGCAAACAAGGAGGATGAGCGATTGCAAGCCCACCCCCTAATAAGCACTCCCCAGGTCTGCGGCTGGATGCGTCGGACCTGGGGGATGCCTAGTAGGTGGGGTGTATGTGGACCCAGGGGTTTGACCAGAGGGGTAGCCCGCTATATGGGCTGCCCCTCTAGCGCTCCTGGGAGGGCCGGGTCAGCCTCTCACGATGAGTCTGGTCCCTCTTATTCCATCTCATGCTGGCTTTAGAGCCTAGCCTTTCTTTGCCTTTGTTATTCTGAATGCAGAGCTGGACTCTGTTCCTTTTTCGTTTAACATTTGCTGCAATGCGTGATCTATTTGCTTCCTCATATGTTACTAGGACGGCGGAGCATGGGTCCTCTGCCCTGTTACACTATTCAAAGAGCCCCTCTGGCCTTTCTTTGCCTCTCCCTTGCCCCACTGCTTGCTTGCTTAATACAAACCTCCTTACTTGAACACTCAACATATTCACTCTAACACAGCAATGGCAGCTGCAGTCTGTCTTAACTGCTATTTGTTCCGTGTCTTGAATTGGCCTCTTATTTCCGCTTTACTGTCTGCCGGGGAAAGACATTTGCCAGTCACTGCTATAACGGTTCTACCTGGCCATGAGAGGGCAACAGCTAGCCAATATTGGAAGAACATGGGCATATTATGCCAGAGGCTGGCAACTGCCTTCCTAATGCCTACACAAGAGACACAACTCTTGCCTTTTTCTAACAGTATTTCAGTGGATGAAGAAATGCGAGAACACACATTGCTTATAAATGAAGGGGATGATGTCACACTTGGTTAAGACATTTTGATCACGCCAGGAGCTAATTTCCAGCTGCAATTAAGTGATTATTTTTTAGATTTCTGGTTTTAAATAATGTTAGTATCACCTGGAAAGCACAGAGGTTGCTCAACAGGTTCCTGGAGCACGAGGGGTACCCTACACGTGGGCATGATGATTGGAGGGCATGCTTGGCCCTTACAGCCATGATGGGGAAGAGGTCTATTTCTTTTGGTCGTTTGTACCCTTTGTGGGTGGGCAGACATTGCCTCCTGCTTTAGCCCGCTAACAACTCTGCTTTGCAACTTTATCACACATACCTGTCAGGTGGCATGTAACTCAATGCTACTAATGTTATCAGCCTCAGAAGTCTGGAATCCTTTGCCACATCAACTAGGGTACAGGCTTGCCACCTGAGACTTTCCCATGTCTGAGTCGGCATCTGTCGCCCTGTGGGGAAGACACACCCAGAAAGAGCAGAGCACGGTGCCCTTGTGGGTTTTTCACACTTCTTCCTCGGGGTGGGCACAATTCACTCCGCAGAGAAAGTGGCACATTCTGGGCAACATTCTCCCACTTTGACAATGTCACCCAAAGAGCTAAATTGTCCATTTGAAATACCTCTGTTGACTTATTATTGAGCAATCCACACTGATGGGTTTAAGCACCTGTTTAATGTGAGATGGCAATTAAGGGCATTTGCCAATGCACTCAAGAAGCACAGGACACCCTCTTACCAGCGACATGCCATGCTCACTCATTCTGATCATGAATTGCCATTTATCTGGGGTCATGCTAAATGTATTTTTCGAGGGGATTGGGTCCTCCGACGTATTCCATATCTATGACATGTAATCACCACAGCTGTGCTGCTTCGGAAACTTTTTCGGCGTCTGCGTCCTGCGTCGATGACGTCGATACGCCGTCGTCGAGGACCTCCTCCGACGTCCGACGTCATCCGATGTGATAAGTAGGACGCACGACGCCCATAGCCTCAGTTCCGTTTTTTCCGTGAACGTGTTGCTTCGTGTTTCTCGGTTCTAAGCCTCGACTCTTTGGAGTTCTGTTCTTTCTGGTTCTTCGAACCTGTTCGTTTGTGAATTTCCTTCGGCGATGTCTTCCACTTCGTCTTCAACCCCGCGTCCAGGCTTTAAGAAGTGCGGGGAGTGTGGGTCCAAGATGTCGGTGACTGACTCGCACGACGCCTGCCTCTGGTGCCTCGGGGAGGCCCACGACACGGATGACTGTATCGACTGCCAGTCGCTCACGTCCAAGGCCTTACGCGAACGTAAGAAGAAGTTGTCGGTAGGTCGGGTGTCCAAGCCCCGGAAGTCGAAGTCGGCGGGGCTTTCGACGGATGATTCGAGGGGTGACTCTCCGCGTCATCGTCGGAAGTCTCGTCGGTCTTCTTCTAGGAGTGGGTCTCGCCACTCCTCAGCCTCTTCGAGGCATTCTCGGAAGCGCCGTCACCGGTCGCCTTCCAGGTCCTCTTCCGAGGATTCTGCACGGCACGTCGGTTACCCCACCAGCCGTGCGACGCCGGAGGAATGGGCTTCCTTCGGGAAGAAAATGTTGGCGATTCTTGAGTCGCAGGGTACTCAGCCGTCCGCGCCCCCGAGTGGGGTCGGCCGTGTGAGGTCGAGAGACGCCGCTCGCAAGAGTGGTCGGCACGAGTCACGGGAGCGGTCCCGTTCGGACAAGGAGGCTCGTTCTCGCCGTACCCGTTCCAGGTCCCGGTCCTCGACGCGTTCGAGACCGTGTGCTCCTGTGAAGTCTTCGAGGAAGACATCGACGTCTGAGGCGTCGAGGGCGTCGACAGGCTTTCTCGAGGCTCCGGCTTCGAGGACGTCGTCGAGGCCGTCGACGATCAGGTCGTCGAGGGACACACTCGGGGCTCCGGCCTCGAGGGCTGTGTCGACGCCGCCGATACTGGAGGCGCTGCATCTGACGTCGACGCCGATTTCCTCGACGTCGACGCCGATCCTCTCGGCGCCGTTGCCGGTTTTCTCGGCGTCGGCGCCGATTCGCTCGACGCCATCGACGCCTTTCGTGTCGGAGGTGCCCCGTGTCACGGGTGTGCCCCCTAGGAAGGCTCTGGTTAAGAGCAAGCACTCTCGGGTGCCTTTTCGCCGCCTGGAATATATTTCGGAGGCGGATGAGGATTCTGATGGCCTGGTTCCTAGTCGGGTGCCAGATGCAATTGTCTCGGGCCATAGTCAGTTTGACGATTTGAGGCAGTCACTGCATGATGCCAGTGGACTGGACACCTCTCCGGAGGTGGAATTTTGTAGGCCTGAGCCTGGCTCCCATGCCGATTCCTCGTACCGGCGCCTTATGGCTAGGGTGTCTGAGTTTCTGGGATGGTCTGCTCCCCCAGGGGAGTTTGTGCAGGATGATCTGACGGACATCCTTGATGTTGGTCCCCCAACTGACCCGGTACTGCCGTTCCATATGGCTTTACAGAGAAGGGTGGCGGCGGCTTGGACTGCTCCGGAGAGTCTCCCGGCGGTGGGCAGATCCTTGTCGCGTAAATACCGTCCAGCCAGTAGCGACCCCTGCTACTTGACCGGGCACCCCACTCCTTAAAGTTTGGTGGTGCAGGCGGCCACGGCCCCGGCAAAGCAGGCGTCGTACCCTACCATCCCTCCTGATAGGGACGACAAACGTTTTGATGGCTGGGCGAAGAAAGTGTTTTCTTCTGGTGGTATGGCGCTTCAGGCGGCCAACTCCATTTGTGCCTTGTCACGTTTCACGCACACTCTGTGGAACTGTGTTGCGTTAGCGGCTGAACGTATTCCCGAAGGGGATGAACGGGATGGTTTCCTTTCTATGGTCCAGGATGGTAAGGATGCCATGTGTGAGTCCGTTCAGTCGGGTCTGGACTTGGCTGAATGCGTCAGTAGGTCCATGGCGGCGAGCACCGTGATACGCAGGTTTGCGTGGTTGCGGAAGTCGGGGTTTGCTCCTGATGTGCAGTCCCGGCTCCTCAACATGCCCTTTGATGGTGAACACCTTTTTGGCAGCAAGGCTGACGAGAGCCTTGAGAGGTTGCAGACCTCAAAAGCTGCAGCGAAGTCGTTGGGCGCTGCAGTTCGCCAACCTCCGCCTTTTCGTCCTAGGGGACAGCAGTGGAGGGGTGGTTCCTTTCGCTATTACTCATCCTTCAGTAAAGCGAGAGGAGCTGGCAGTCAAAGAGGCCAACGCAGGGGTACCAGAGGTGGACGACAGGGTACCCGTGGTGCCAAGGCCGCTCGGGCAGTTGCCTCTTTGCCCTCAGGTAACGCCGCAGCCGCTCCCACTCAGTCGTGAGGCCATGTCCCATGGTTCGCCGGTTGGGGGAAGGCTGGCGCAGCATCTTGTAGAGTGGCAAGCCATTACTTCAGATGTGTGGGTTCTGGAGATCATAACCCACGGCTACTGTCTTCCTTTTCGGCACAGGCCTCGCGACACTCCACCGGGGAACCTCTCTTTGCAGAGTCCGGATCCGCTCCTTGCGCAGGAAATTCAAGCCCTGCTAGAGAAAGGCGCCATAGAACTGGTGCCTGTAGCGGAGAGGAACAAGGGATGGTATTCCCCTTATTTTTTGGTTTCGAAGAAAGACGGGGGATTGAGACCCATCATGGACTTGCGCGGTTTGAACAAACTCCTCAGGAAGGACAAGTTCAAGATGGTTACTCTCTCTCAAGTTCTCCAGGCCCTTCAGCTTCAGGACTGGTTGGTGTCACTCGACCTCAAGGATGCTTACTTCCATGTGCCGATCCATCCCAAGCACAAGAAGTACCTGAGGTTTGCGGTTGGCGACTCGCACTTTCAGTTTCGGGTCCTGCCGTTCGGATTGACCTCCGCCCCGAGGGTTTTCACCAAGCTCATGGTGGTGGTGGCAGCGCATCTCCCGAGCAAGTCCTGGATCATCTATCGATCGCCTGTCGCTCCCTTCACAGGCTGGGCTTCTAACTCAATTTCAAGAAGTCCCATTTGACACCAACACAGCGGCTCCAGTACATCGGAGCAGCGCTCGACACTTCCCTGGGGCAGTGTTTTCCTCCCCAGGTGAGGGCTCTTCACATTCAGCAGATGGTGCACAAGTTTCAGCATGCCCAGACGCTCCCAGCGTTCGAGTTCTTGAGGTTGCTCGGCCTCATGGCATCCTGCATTCTTCTGGTGCCAGAGGCTCGCCTGCGGATGAGATCTTTGCAGTGGGCACTCAAGACGCAATGGTCGCAGTCCTCCGGCAGGATGTCGGACTCGATTCAGGTGCCGTCCTCGGTCGCCCGGGACCTTCTGTGGTGGGCCGTCGAAGGCAACTTGATGAAGGGGGCTCCATTTTGGCTTCCCTGGCCGGAGGTGACGGTCGTGACGGATGCATCCCTCACGGGATGGGGAGCTCATGCCAACGGGCTGACAGTCAGCGGTCGTTGGTCTCCGTCGGAGTCCAGACTCCATATCAATCTGTTGGAGCTGAGGGTCGTCAGGCTAGCCCTGAAGGCTTTTCTGCCGTCTGTGCGAGGGAAGAATGTCCTGATCCTGACGGACAACACAGTGGCCATGCACTACCTCAACAAAAAGGGGGGGGCAGGGTCACTTCCTCTGTGCAGAGAGGCGATGCAGCTCGAGTTCTGGGCCATCCAGCAGGAAGTTTCGATCTCGGCAGTTCATCTGGCCGGAGCCGAAAACGTGACGGCGGACGCTCTGAGCAGGCAGAGCGCAATCTCTCACGAGTGCGAGTTGGCTCAGGAGATTCTCCTGGAGATCTTCGCCCTTTGGGGGACCCCTCAAGTGGACCTCTTCGCCTCCAGTGTCAACCGGAAGTGCGAAAGGTTTTGCTCGCGGGAATTTCCTCCAGAAGGAGCCTTAGGAGACGCGTTCGTGGTGGAGTGGTCATTCCCGCTGCTGTACGCGTTTCCTCCAGTCCCCGTCATCCCGCAAGTGCTGCGGAGGATACGGAAGTTCGGTTCCCGGATGATCCTCATTGCCCCGGCGTGGGCTCGGAGGACGTGGTACCCGGACCTTCTCGACTTATCCATCTGCCCTCCACGTCGTCTTCCCTACCGAGACGATCTGCTCTCACGGGAGGGGGGTCAGGTTCTCCATCCAGAGGTCAGATCCCTCAACCTTCACGCTTGGCTTCTGAAAGGTTGAGGTATAAGGATTGGGACCTCCCTGCGGACGTGATGGAGGTGTTGCTTTCGGCCCGAAGGCCGGCGACAAAGTCTCTGTACCGTTGCCGTTGGCGTAAGTTCTGCGACTGGTGCAGAGTTCAGAATGTGGATCCTTTTGCATGTGACATCCCCATGGTTCTGTCCTTTTTACTTTCTTTGGCCCACAGGGGCTTGCAAGTGGGTACCGTTAAGGGTTACCTGGCGGCGCTGTCCATCTTTAAGCGCTCGTCTGAAGAGTGTTCTTACTTTAAAATCCCTTTGATTTCACAGTTCCTGAAAGGGCTCACTAATGTGTTCCCTCCGTCACCTTTCCTGGTGCCCGGTTGGGATTTAAACTTGGTTCTTAAGTTTCTTATGGGTGCTCCGTTTGAGCCTTTACATTCTTGCCCTTTGAGGCTGTTAACTCTGAAAACTGTGTTTTTAGTTGCGGTTACTTCTGCTCGCAGAGTGAGTGAGTTACAGGCACTTTCAGTTAAGCCTCCCTTCACTGTATTTCACAAGGACAGGGTTGTCCTTAGAGTTCGTCCTTCTTTTCTTCCGAAGGTAGTGACGGAATTTCATTTGGCCCAGAAGGTTGTTCTTCCGGCATTCTATCCTCCTCCGCATCCTGGTAAGGAAGAGGAGAGGCTCCATAGGCTTGATCCTAGGAGAGCTTTAAGCTTTTATGTTTCACGCATGTCCCGGGTCAGAGTGGATGATCAACTCTTTATTGGTTACGCTGGAAAGCGTTTGGGGCAAGCTGTGACGAAACAGACTTTGACTCGCTGGATTGTTTTGGCCATCTCGGAGTGCTACCGTTTGGCGGGTAAGGACCCACCGGCTGGCTTGCGGGCCCATTCTACCAGGGGTATGGCTGCGTCTACTGCCCTGCAGAGGGGTGTTCCTATTCGCAACATCTGTGATGCAGCCACCTGGGCTTCAGTACATACATTTGTACGTCACTATTCCCTTGTTTCCATCCGGGCACAGGATCTGGCCTTTGGCAAGGCGGTCCTTTGCTCTGCTATTTGATTGGCTATTCTACATTTTGATTCTAAATTCTTTCCCTCCTCCTTGCTTTGGTACTGCTTTGGGAGTCTGTCATAGATATGGAATACGTCGGAGGACCCAATCCCCTCGAAGAACAAGTTACTTTCTTACCTGGTAACGTTCTTTCGATGGGATGGTCCGACGACTTATTCCATATCGCTCCCGCCCGGCCTTCCCCGCTGCAGAATTTCTTTTGCGATTGCAGCTTACGTTCCGCAAGGCTTTGTGTCTGACTGGCAGTTGACTTATGTCACACGTTCTGGGGGAAAAAACTACAACTGAGGCTATGGGCGTCGTGCGTCCTACTTATCACATCGGATGACGTCGGACGTTGGAGGAGGTCCTCGACGACGGCGTATCGACGTCATCGACGCAGGACGCAGACGCCGAAAAAGTTTCCGAAGCAGCACAGCTGTGGTGATTACATGTCATAGATATGGAATACGTCGTCGGACCATCCCATCGAAAGAACGTTACCAGGTAAGAAAGTAACTTGTTCATTTATTTATTACATGTGTAACATCACGGAAAACCCCCAAGCATCAAGGCGCAGAGTAAACTGCATGGAGTGGACCACTTCATTGGCGCACTTTTTTACTTTTCCGCCACAAAATGGAAGATTTTAGCGTAAAAGGCAGGTGAAATCACATTGCTTTTCTACTCTGGAAGAGTGTAAATACCTTGCGCAATTAGCAATTGCTGGCGGAATTCACAATGGCTTCCTCTGGACTCCGCCCGCTTTTACCAGGTTTAATTTACAAGGCGATGCCAGAGGAATCCCTTTCCTTATTTCCAGCATGAGAATCCATGCTGGCAGTAAGGCTGCATTTGTCTGGTGGAGCGGGAAATACAGGGGGTCCTGGTGTGTCCACTCGGCTCCCGAACTCCACCCAGAAAATGCATGAAAATCCGGGCAATTAGAAAAAGCGACCGTAATAGTGTTTTACACCACTTTTTCTGAACCAATTGACCTGGAAAATGCTGTGTTGCATCGGAAGCTGAATGCATTCACTCCGCATATTATCCCACCGGAAGATTAAGCCAGGTGCTGAACACAGGTTTTACATATTCTTGAGCACAATCTGCATTTGGAGCATTAACTCACTGAGCTACCTTTACAAATTATGGGCCTCATTACGAGGCTGGCGGTAAAGGGTTAACGGCACCATTAAGGATGCCGGTGCCGTTAACCCCTTACCGCCACATTACGAGGTCCCTAAGCGGGTCCCACTAAGGCCAGCTGGTAAAACCAGCCGTCCCCAGCAGGATCCGTTAAGGGACCAGGGAGCTAATAACGGGCCCGTTATTAGCTCCCTGCCCATTCCCATTGAGCCCTATGGGGGCTCAAATGGGAATGGGGATGGGTATTTTGAATGGGGACTTACCGGGTCCTCCAAGGTTGGAATGACCCGGTAACTCCCCATTTAAGGAACCGGGACCCAGACACCAGTTTGGAGGCAGCTATGGCACTAATAACACCATGGCTACCTCCAAGCTCATAATGACCCCCAATATCTCTTCTGGGGCTTTACCGTCTTAACCCCTTAACTGCCATGGGTATTTCTGACAAGGCCTTTTTTGGTGATTTCGGTATGTCGCCATTCAATCCCTTGTAACGTTTTTGTTACACAAGATATCTCGGCCAAATTTGGCCCCTTTTTTCCCCAAATGTAGGTGGTCGTAACATTTCAGTCTTTGACGGGGATTGTGGGTAATAAATTCTGGGGCAATTCGTGCAAGTCAGACCTCTGTGGATTCCCACGGGTGTCCTCTTTTCGGAAATGCATGGGGTTCCCTGTTTTCCTTGGTGGCTTCCACACCCTAGGCCCACATCTGTATGTTGTCCACATGAGCAAAATCTGCTCTACCAAAAGACTTGGCGTTACCAGTGGGTTATCCTTTTCCCTTTGTGCTCAGGTAGGTGCACCCACACATGTGAGGTTCTGTTTTCATTGGGCCACCTGTAGGAACGTAGGATGGTAGGACATGTGTTGTTGGCAGCATGTTTTGGTGGGTGTCCAGAGTGAAATGTCTGAAAATTGTGTTTTTTTTCCACAAAATTTCAGAGACCTTTCCCTCTGCCTACCCACCAAAACACGCCGCCAACAACAGATGTCCTCCCTTCCCACGTTCCCACAGGTGTCTCGACGAAAACGGTACCTCATATGTGTGGGTGCACCTACCTGGGCGCAAAGGGAAAAGGATGCCCCCCATCCATTTGGAGAAGTGGGGATAGGGCCACCCCCTTTCCACTAATAACATTCATGGTGGTTCAGTGGCCCCCCACACCCACCCAAAACAAGTTATCATTTGTTTTATTTTTGTTTTGGCCCTTTCCTAGGGGCAGATAGGCATATGTGTGTGGCCATCTGCCTCCGGGGAGGCAAAACTTACTGCTCCAGGCTTGGGGGCTGGATCTGCCAATATTTGCAGTGGCCTCCCCTCCCCACCCCAAATGGATGGTGGTCTTCTCATGTACCCCTTCCTAGGGGCAGATATCTGCCCCGAAGGAAGGCTACATAAGTGCCCCCATCCACTCAGGGTGGGGTAGAGGGCCATCCCCCTTTCAAACACAAAAAATTCTGGTGGTCTAGTGTGTCCCCCAGTCCCCTCACCCAAAACAAGTTATAATATATTTCTTGCTTTGCCCCTTCCCTAGGGGCAGATGGGCATATGTGTGTGTGGCCATCTGACCCCAGGGGGGGGCAAATCATACTGCCCCAGGCTTGGGGGAGGGCTCTGCCAATATTTGCAGTGGCCTCTCCCCCCCACCGCATATGGATGGGTCATCTCATGTACCCCTTCCTAGGGGCAGAAATCTGCCCCCGGGGAGGGCTACATAAGTGCCCCCATCCACATAGGTTGGGGGGAGAGGACTCCCTTTCAAACACAAAAAATCCTGGTGGTCTAGTGGGCCCCACTGGGCCCCCACCCAAAACAAGTTATAATAATGTGTTTTTTTTTTGTTTTTCCCCTTCTCTAGGGGCAAATGGGCACATGTGTGTGGCCATCTGCCCCCAGGGGGGGGTAAAAACATACTGCCCCAATCTTGGGGTGGTGGTTCTGCCAATATTTACAGTGGCCTCTCCCCCCTACCCCAAATGGATGCGGGGCATCACATGTACCCCTTCCTAGGGGCAGAAATCTGCCCCCAGGGAGGGCTACATAAGGTGCCCCATCCACTTAGGGTGGAGGGGAGAGGGCCACCCCCTTTCAAGAAACCCTGGTGGCTAGTGGTCCCACCCGCACCCACCCCCACCCAAAACTACGTTTTAAAATATATTTATTTTTTTCTTTGCCCCCTTCCCTGGGGGCAGATGATCACCCATCTGCCCCCAGGGTATTGCCACCATTACTATGTAAGCAGCCCCTCCCCCCACTTCAAAAACAGATCCCTGAATGACACACCAAACATATTCTGGGGGGGATAAATTACATTACATCCCCCCCACTTACAATTGTGGGGGGATTTGTCCCCCTTCTCCCCCCTTGTCCTACGCCCATGAGCATCAGGAAAAAATTTGAGGACTTTTCCGTTTTCCTGGAGGACAGAGTGCATATCTCGGTATACAAAAACAGATTTTACCTGGTGGACGTTAGGTTGGCGGTGGAAGACATAATAAAGAGTTGGAAATAGAGGAAAACCTAGGGTAGGAAGGGGTGGGGCAGAAAGAACACCTCAGAGGAGGTTCTTTTTGGTGCCGGGGACATGACCCTTTGGAGGAGGGGTGGGGGAAGTTCAATGGGGTGCTAGCGCGCTAAAGGAGGGGGGTGGTCCTGTTTGCACAAACGGGCTTCCCCGGGGGTACAAAGAGGGGGAAGAGGTATTGAAGGAGGGACGTGGCCTCAGAGAGAAAGCAGGAATGAAGGTTGGGAGGATTTTAAGAAAACGGAAGGGAGCGAGGGATAGGAAGGGAGGAATTTAAAATGCTTTAATTATTGAATTGTGGGGGAATGGAAATTGTTCATTTATTTAATTGTTTGACAATTTCTTAAAATGGATATGTTAGTCTGTAAGGCCAGGGAGCCAAATAAGCCTTTTTTTGTGAGCTGTGGCCTGTCACATTAAAGTGACCTTTTCCACTTAAAAGCAAGTATGGGTATTTTTGTGCAGTAAGCCCAAAACGGCTGACACAACTAGAGTGAGCAACACGCATCTGTGTTCCATTCAGTTTTCATTATCTTGGTCCGCACCTACTCATCAAAGCCATTGGCTGTAAAAGGAGAAATGTAAGCATTTTATTTGAGGACTCAAAAACTCCCGAGGTTGGATGATTGTGTCAGTCTTAATTTCCAAATCTCCTAGAGACAGAGATAGTGAAAGGCGACAGTATGGCTGAGACGTGTCACTGGGATTCTCACCTCTGCGTGACCCGATCAGCTCTAACAGGAAGGGACATTTTTTCATAACTCACCCCCAAGACAGGAGAGAACATAACGTAGTCAGACAGGGGCCAGATAGCGCGAAAAGAACCACGAGCAACCAGAGTGTCGACTAGGATGAAGTGCAGTTTACCGTCGCTCGAATCCAGCCAAGTTTAGTTATGCCAGAGTTCCCTGTCCAGATTATATGCTGGAAAGCATTGCACGGAAGAAAAGCCGCAAAGATTGAGAGAAAAACGTGACCTCAAAGTGGTGCAACGTGTTTGAGGGTCCTACTCTTATACATAAGCCATGGGATGGGGTGGGGGGGGGCGACACATTCGAATCTGAAGGATACAGTCAGCAAAATAATATTCCCAAACGAGTTTTTTCAAAACCCCATAGGTTGAAATGTTTAGGTTGTATTTTATTAAGTAATTGTAATTTACACATTTGCGGTGCAAGAAACCAAAATATATTTCCGACGTATTTTTTATTCTCCAACCACAATTCAGTCTTCAAACTAGACATTTTAGAAAATGTTCACTCATAAATCACACCATTAAGATGTTTTTATTTTTTTTACATCAGACAGCAGTATCATGGAAGAGACATATAAGGTAAACCAACATATATGCTGATCAGATAGCACAGCAAGAGCCCTTGCTTTGACATCAGTGTAGAGCCTGCAAGTTCGAATCCCAGCAGGGCCAAACTCAGCCTTTCATCCTTCCGAGGTCAATAAATGAACAGCACACACCACGGGTAATAATGAGCAGCGTTCAGTCCGTAGCGCTATATAGATGCAAGTTCTAATATACATTGGTGCAATACATTTTTGAACAGTGCGTCTCTTTCCTTCCAATATAATGTCAATGATATAGTACAGCCAGTGGCATAGAATTACACCCGCTTAAATAAATCCAAGGGTAATTGCCTCCAGCAGTAAAAATGCAGGCAGCGGAAGACACCATTACTTCTGGCAGTAAAAAAATATTTTCTGCAAGACATGTTTCAATTTCTGGGCCATAAAAGCCCCTCTAAGAACAAACCGCGTCTCCATCACTACCTTCTTTTCTGTCAGCATATAAGAGATGAACCAAAACGTTGCCACTGTTTGTGTGTTATGCTTTTGAAGGCCAGCTCACAGCTCACCTTATTCTGAGCGCTAGATGGAGCATTTTTGGGATTATATTTTCCTTTGTCTGCCAGCAGTCATTTTGCCACTGTTGGTGATCCAGCGGAGTGGATTTACTTTCTCTAATTGGTGGTATTTTACCGCAGAAGTAATGATCAATTCTGAGGCTTGTGGAATCTGCTTAGATCACATGCTGTGCATAGGCCGACATCTAGTGGAAGCTGCGGAGTATTACAGTTTGTTTTTCGAAAATCGAAAATGGGCGTCGACACAGGCGTGCCAGTAATACTATCCCTAGTGTGACGTCCACTGTACCCAAGATCCCTCACGCGTCTAGGATCCTCAGATTGTTTTTTTCCGCCATACTGGTCGGAAGCATCTTGCGGAGTTCCCTGGCCTTAGCCATACTTTTGCTGTTATTATAATTATAATTCTTATTCATTCCCTTCCCCACCCCAACGTCGACCCTCGACCTCGACGACGGCTGGAGAAGTCATCGACCGTCGACTGCTGCACGACGGATCTGGGCCTCGGAAGGCCGCTGGCCTCGGCCCGGGCCTAGTAGGCCGCTGGCCTCGGCCCTTACAAGTAGGGAGAGTGGGGGGTGGTACATACTCTTCACTCTTGATATATAGTTACATTTTATATATTCCTACACTTAGCAGCCCGCTGCCTTAAGGTGCGTATGGAGGGTACCCCTTTTCAATTCTGCCCCAAGTGCAATCGCAAATACCCTTGGGTCGACAGGCACGCCACGTGCAATCTCTGCTTGCCGAGGGATCACCCCGAAGCGAACTGCAGAGCGTGTAGTAGGTTTAAACCTAAGACACTTAAGGACCGTTCGACAAAGCGTTGGGCCCACCACGCCAGGCAGGAGGCCATGGCAGCGGAGGGCGCCTTCAGCGATGGCAGCGACGCCGTACTTTCGGACGGCGAGGGCATTACGGCGTCGAAAGACAGCCGGCGAGCGCAGGTCCCCGACCTCGGAAGGTCGTCCGGCAGGGCGGCTATGGGGAAGACCCCCGGCGACGCAAGCGCTACACACCTAACACACACTAAACACACTAAGACCAACCAGACCTCAACGACGTCGACTTCCCGGAAAGAGGCACAAAAAGAACGGTCCGACTCGGTGTCCTCTGGGCGCTCTCGATCGAGATCACCTCACGACGCAAGGCAATCATCCACTCTTGCCAAGAGTGCCTCGCTACACACATTAACGGAAGTTCGATCGTCGGGAGACGAAGACGACTTCCACCCCCAGGCCGCGCTCCAAGATACCGAGACCGCGGTTAACACCAGTGAGGCCCCACGAAAGCACACAGATACCTCTCCAGACCCTCGGCGCCAGGCGTCGAAAGTCTCTGGGGCCTCCAAGGGACAGGGAAAACATTTTTCCACGCACGGGGAGGGGGGGAAACAGAGGAAAGCACAGCCTTCCACTCCTGTAAAGCCATCCTCTCACCCTAGGCAGACAAGCAAACACAAGTCTACCCTTGGAAAGTCCCATAAATCATCACCTACTAAAGTAATACCCTGTTCCAGGGAATGGTCCAGTGAAGACATAGACAGGGTTATGTCTAGGATGTCTTCCTTGGCTGATTTTTATGATAAGAACCCAGAACATTTTCTTTCATATAACCCTCAAGGGGCCACACCCTCAGGCTCCTCCGATCCTATCCCGCTAAGTAAAAAGCCCCGGTTCGAAAGACCTGAACCCTTCGAGGTTCAGCCTTACTCCATTCCATATTCTACTCCACTCCCCAGTTACCAGGGACAAGTTTTCCCTGAAGAGGACCAGGAGTTTGAATTTATGGAAGAACAAACCGGGACAGATTACCTTGCAGAGGATGAGGACCTGGAGGAGGGAGAAAATGAACAGGAAATTTACAGAGTAGATTCCCCAGTACAAAGCGAAGCCCCAGTTACCGACTCTCCAGTTGATAACCAGCCCCTCCTCAACGAGGTTCTCGCTCGAGCAGCGGAACATTTCCACATCGACACCCACGGTGTACAGGAGGAAAGGGACTTCGCGGAGGAGTTTGTAGGAGAAAGAAGACCGGTCGCTCAGACCATCCCTATCCTCAAGTCCATCCAACGAAGAATAGATCCTTCCCTGGTGAATCCTAACCTCACCAGAGCGGTCAACCCCAGAATTGAAAAGATTTTCCGGGCAGCCCAGTCTGACCCTCTGTATATAAGGGGACATCTTAAACCAGATTCCCTAGTGGTTACCAACACTAGAAAAAGGGCGGGCACGCCCTTATTTTCATCAGAAGCTCCTCCCGACAAGGAGAGCAAAAAACTTTACGGGTTTGGCAGGAAGGTAGCCTCAACGTCCGCCTACCAAGCAAGGATTGCGAATTCCACCACCCTGTTGGCTAGTTACAATTGCCATCAATGGGAAGAAGTCGCGGCGCTCATTGCCTCTGCTCCAGAACCGTTAAAGGGCCAGCTGGCTCGGATCTCGGCAGAGGGGAGAGCCGTGTCTGGTTGCATTTTAAAAGCAACTTTCGACGCCGCTGACAACGCAGGGAGATTGATAGCAGAAGGTACTGTTATCAAGAGACATGCGTGGTTACGGCAGTCGGGATTCAAGACAGAAACCCAGGCTTCTTTAATAGACAAGCCAGTGGAACCCGACCTATTGTTTGGGAAAGCGGTCGAAGACGCACTTAAAAATGCCAAAGATGAATATGAGACTCTCAAATCCCTTGGCCAGCTTACCAACAAACCCCCTAACCAGAGGGGGAACAGTAATTTTCGTCGCCCACGCGGCCAAAATTCACAAAGAGGCAACTATGCCCAGGGACAGGGTACACAATGGAATAACAACCAGCAGTCTACCCAGAGTTACGGCAGGGGTAACAAGAGAGGTCGTGGAAGAGGCAGAGGCAGCCCCAACAAGGGAGGTGGCACGCCTCCACCAAAACAGTGACGCTCAGTTCAGGGTCCCTTGTCACGCAACCCCAGTAGGGGGACGCATTTCCACCTTCACCCAAGCTTGGGAAGGGATCACCTCAGACAGATGGGTGCTGTCAACAGTATCCGCAGGATATTGTATAGAACTACTGCAGCGTCCCCGGAACCATCCTCCACGACAAAGAGTGCACTCCCTAGAGCATCAAAGGATCCTTCTCGAGGAGATCGCCATTCTGCTAGAAAAGGACGCGATAGAACTCGTCCCAGGACACCAGGTAAACAAGGGTATCTATTCAACTTACTTCCTTGTGCCAAAGAAAGATTTGACAATGCGCCCAGTATTGGACTTACGGCCTGCCAACAAGTATGTCAAGCCCCAAAAATTCCGTATGACCACGCTACAAGAGGTAATCCCCCTCCTAAAAAAGGGGGATTACATGGCAACCTTGGATATGAAAGATGCTTATTTTCATATTTCCATGCTCCCAGCGCACAGAAAGTACTTGCGCTTCAAGGTGGACAGTCGCCACTACCAATTCAAGGTACTGCCCTTTGGGATAGCTTCAGCACCAAGGGTATTCACCAAGGTACTGGCGGTGGCAGCTGCACACCTACGCAGAGAGGCAATCCCGGTGTACCCTTATCTGGACGACTGGCTCATAACGGGGGAAACCCCAGGAATTTGCAGGTCAAACATTCAGAGGACTATCGACCTCCTCCACGAATTAGGCTTCTCTATCAACGAGAAAAAGTCAAGTCTGGTGCCAAGCACCTCAAAACAGTTTCTAGGAGCTATCCTAGATACTCAGAAAGGATTGACCTTCCCTTCGGAAGAGAGAATTCGGAATATACTTCGGCAAATTCCGCATTATCAGTCAGGTCAACAGATAACAGTACGCAAAGCTATGCGGTTACTGGGCATGATGGCGTCATGCATTTACCTGGTCCCCCACGCGCGTCTGCGCATGCGTCCCATGCAAGAATGGTTGGCGAAACAGTGGTCTCAGGCAAGTGGTCAGTGGGACGATCTAGTGGTCGTTTCGCCAACACTCGTACAGAGCCTACACTGGTGGACAAGAGAGAATCTCGCAAAGGGGAAACCCTTTTACGATCCCGAAGTACAAGCTGTGGTGACTACAGATGCATGCCTGACTGGGTGGGGAGCTCACCATCTCCACCACACAGCTCAGGGTCTCTGGTCTCACTCAGTAGCCAAGAACCACATCAATCTGCTAGAGCTTCTGGCAGTATTCCGAGCGCTAAAGGCGTTCGAGCCCCATCTACTGAACTTGTCGGTGCAGATCAGGACGGACAGCACGACAGCCATGTTCTATCTGAACAAGCAAGGGGGGACTCGTTCGCCAAATCTGTCCAAGCTTGCCCAGAAAATATGGATATGGGCACTCAGACGGAACATCTTCCTGTCATCACAACATGTTCCAGGGGAGCTCAATTCCCTAGCGGATGCTCTAAGCAGAGACTCCCTCCCAGAAGAACACGAATGGGTCCTTCACAGAAACGTAGTAGAAGATCTCTTCTCTCGGTGGGGTTTCCCCACTATAGACCTATTCGCCACAAGCGAAAACAAACAATGCCCAGGATTTGCATCCAGGTTCCCCCAGCCAGACTCCCAAGGGAATGCCCTGTGGATGAACTGGTCAGGGATGTTTGCGTACGCTTTTCCACCAACTCCTCTCATCAGGAAAGTGGTGTACAAAATGAACAAGGAATCGATGACGCTCATCCTAGTTGCTCCCATGTGGGCGAGACAACCATGGTTTCCACACCTACGCAGGATGGCGGTGTGCGAGCCCATCAGACTCCCAGCCTGGTACAACCTACTGTCCCAGCAACAGGGTCAAACAGTGCATCAGGAACCCAACTCTATGAACCTAGCAGCATGGCTCCTGAAGTCATAGAGTTTGGACATCTCAAATTACCACAGAGGTGTATGGACATTCTAAAAGAGTCCAGGAAACCAAATACAAGGCACTGTTACTTTGATAAGTGGAAAAGATTCGTTATCTGGTGCCAGAATAAACAAATCAACCCGGTTGATTGCACTCCTTCCAACGTTGTGACATACATGCTCCACCTGCTGGATGCAGGGTTGGTTTTTAACTCGCTGAAAGTACACCTGGCAGCCCTCTCGGCTTACACCACAGCCCATAACAAGGTCTCGTGGTGGAAAGTACCAGTGGTTAAAGCCTTCATGGAAGGAGTAAAGAGACTTCACCCTCCTATTTCGAACCCACCGTCAGGATGGGACCTCAACGTGGTGCTAGCTAAGCTCATGGGACCCCCATTCGAACCCATGCATAAAAGTAGTCTCAAACACCTGACTTATAAGACGGCCTTCTTAGTAGCCATTACCTCCATAAGAAGGGTCAGTGAAATTCAGGCTCTGTCAGTGCAGGATCCTTTCTTTACTATCCACAAGGACAAACTGGTTTTACGCACACACCCTAGGTTCTCACCTAAATTCATATCCAGGTTCCATGTAAACCAGTCCATCGAGCTTCCGGCTTTCTTCCAAAACCCGCAAAGCTCGGCTGAGGTGAAACTACACACCCTAGATGTGCGTAGGGCGGTCCTATACTATGTAAATAAAACCAGACCGCTAAGGAAAACAGATCAACTGTTTGTCTCCGTAGCTACAGGCAGAGAGGGGGATCGCGTCTCTAAGGGCGCTATCTCGAAGTGGATTATCAACTGTATACAGCTGTGTTACTCTCTTTCTGAAAAGACTCTGCCTTTTACGCCAAGGGCCCACTCTACTAGAGGCATTGGTGCCACTCTGGCTTTCATTGCAAATGTTCCCCTCGACTCCATTTGCAAAGCAGCTACTTGGAGCTCTATTCACACTTTTACTCAGCATTACTGCATTGACACTCATTCCAAGACAGATACACAAGTGGGACAAGCGGTTCTAAGACACCTGTTTGCTCATGACCCTTCTCACATCCCACCTCCTTCTTCTGGTACTGCTCGCTAATCTATGCACAGCATGTGATCTAAGCAGATTCCACAAGCCTCAGAAGGGATACATTACTCACCGTAATCGTATTTCTGATGCTTGTATCTGCTTAGATTCACATGCGACCCACCCTTCCTCCCCTCCGAGAGAAGGCGCATGATTGCTTGTAGTCTTACCTTTCTGTCTATCTGCTTGGATTATCTGTACTCACGCTACTCCTCATGCTTCCTCATGTCAGAAAAAATACAATCTGAGGATCCTAGACGCGTGAGGGATCTTGGGTACAGTGGACGTCACACTAGGGATAGTATTACTGGCACGCCTGTGTCGACGCCCATTTTCGATTTTCGAAAAACAAACTGTAATACTCCGCAGCTTCCACTAGATGTCGGCCTATGCACAGCATGTGAATCTAAGCAGATACAAGCATCAGAAATACGATTACGGTGAGTAATGTATCCCTTATTCACACCTCCTTTTGCACAATGAGGACAACTATACTTCGAAGGATAGGATTGACTATACTAATTGGTGTTATTTTACTGCAAGTATTGATCAATTGTTCGCACCTCTTTTTGCATAATGAGGACCACTATACTTCGAAGGATAGGATTGAATATACTAATTGGTGTTATTTTACTGCAGAAGTAATGATCAATTGTTCGCACCTCTTTTTGCATAATGAGGACCACTATACTTTGAAGGATAGGATTGACTACACAGGCGGTTATTATGTTATTATGGAATTTAGATGTGTTGTGATGTAATCTTCTTATGTCGTCTTTCTGTTCCACATCACATTGTGTTTTTATTTGTTTGTTTTGCAAAAGGTTGAATGCATTTTTAACCACACGCAATAAAAAAATAAAATAAATTCAAAGACAATGTGTTATTACCCAGCTACAATTGCAGGAACAAAATATGGGCAATGAAATTGTGTACTGTGCTATTCATATCCACTAATTGCTCTAAAAATAGTAATTACTGAGGTGTGATGCTTATTAGTCGCTCGTGGTACCGCCCTTTAGGATGATACCCTTGCTTTCCTAGCTGTTGCAATGAACACTGTTGTGCAACCTGTGCCATCTTCTGCAATCATTCGGGTTGTGCAACAATGTATTTAAATAGTAACCTTCAGTGTAGATGATGGCAAAAAAAATGTGTTTCCTTGGATCCCCAACACTTTTAGTGTGACTACGTTAGGGGCGAACAATACTGGTCGGGTTAGAGATCGATGCTTGTCAGATTCCGGGACGTAATTCCATGTCACAGAGTTACCCTTTTCAGCCCTGACTTGTCTTTGATCAAAGTTGTGTATTCCATGAGTTGTATTCTTGGTTCACACCAACTGAACAAATGTAACTTACACCTCAGTGCCAACAATTCGAAAAATAAAACTCCCAATACTGTAAAAGTGGAGAAAAAGACAAAATAAATGTTTTGGTATGAGGCCTTGTAACTTAACTCAAGAATGAAGCCTTGGGTAATATTAAATATAATTTTTTCATCTTTCAATGGAACACACAGAGTCTCCCTGACAGTGCCTACCCATTTAATTAAAGTGCAGAAATTATTAGAATTTCTTCTTGGATTTCGGCTCCCACAGAGGACTGTTTTTGTGGAAATCAGTGTACTAACCACTATTCAGCATTGCCCTTACTCATCCAATTCCCTCTCTCCGGGTCTTTGAGTAGACAGATCACTGCTCGATCAGCTGCTCTGCTCAATCACCATTGAATGATTTGACACAGGATCTAAGGTGCCAACACTTTCATATGTATTTCAAGATTCTGATGTTGATGCTAGTTCCACAGAAGTTGCGACTGCCACTAGATGTTCATGTATGGTTGATATGTACCTGTAGATTAGAGCATTCATAGACAGAAATAAAAGTCTTCAAATGTAGCATTACATATCAAGATGGGGGTCAGACGCTCTGGGCCGATTTTCTCCTGCCAGCCCAAGCTTAACAAGGGCTCTGGGCCGATATCAACCAAGTTCTCCTCTTCGATGTCCTTAATGCTATCTGCACTTGGAGCTAGCTCTGCAATGCTAATATTGTTTTTTTTAAAAAAAGGAAATCGAGTCCATGCCTACAGGGCTAGCCCGATTTTTATTTTTAAAAAAACTGCAAAATAAGATGGCCACTTAAAATGGAAAATGGCATAAGTCCCTTTTCTGTGTTACTGTTCACTGTCTCGGGAAGTGGGAGTGTGGTGATGAGGGTTCTGAAGCAGTGGCCTGCGGAAAAGTGGGTTAAGGTCGGAGAACAAGGAGTGGGGGAACTTCAGGGATGGCAATCGGGGGCGCTGAGGCCATAGAGGGGGAACAGAAAATTTGGATGTGCAGAAAAAAAGGAAGTACACAGCGGCCACGGCAGAATGCAGGCTAATATCTTCTATTTCATCCTGCATTCAAGCCAATGGGATTGCTCAGCACCTCTCCCCAGGGTACTCGTTCTTGCTAGCAACCAAAGTGGAAGGCTGGGATCTCCATCAATATTATTGGAATGCAGGGAATAAGTGCCCTTGCTTGATGCCGTTTCAAGTACCCTGATGGATCTCTCGAACCCCATGCCAAATCTGGGCACCTGCCTGCTGCCCCTCCCAACTTGCTCCCTCACCTGCATTGTCATCCACCCTGTTCTCTGCGCAGCAACGCATTCTCCCCTCTGACGTCCCATGTCTGTTCCAATGACTCCTATGTGTCCCACTCGGCACACCTGTGGCTCTTCTGGAGAATCCTTACCTTCATGTGTTTTGCTTTCCTTTGGGCTATAACTCTATTAAAACTCTACCACACGGCCTGGTGTCATGTTGTGACACCAGATTGCATGTTTGCAGATCAAACAGTATTTGGCAAGCAAAAAATAAAGCCGAATGTCAAAATATTGAGATGAAAACATTTTGAATACATGTCTTCACTTCTGCACATTCATACCCATATACTTTACCTACCCCTCTCGGCCCCCACCCTAAGCTTAAAGCTAACCGTAACCATATCCATTGCTCCCTTAACAATGTTAAGATGCAGACGAGGTAAAGGCAAGAAGAACTAAATGTGTGACGACGTAACTGCAGAAGCGCTAAGTGTCGAAGAAGTTATCTGGGTGAAGTAAAGGGGACGGGGGGTACACATTAGCCCTGCCCATCAGCCTCACCCGCAGCTTGGGTACATAATAAACTTTTGGCCATCACACTTAAATGTTTTGATGCATACAGAAGGGACTTTTTTTAGTTGCACGTTGCTTAACTCGTTACAACCTCTGAGCATTTTGGTTTTCTTACAGATATATAGTGGGTGGTGGAGAGAGGATCAGAAGTGATAGGTTTGACTTTGGAAAGCGTAAAAGAAGGGATATCCGTGATTTCACCCAATCCATTTCACCTAAAGGTGAAATCTTCAAATTCTTTTTTCTTCCAATTTCTTTTTTTATTATGCGGGTGGAGAGCCCCCATCTAGATTTGAAAATGTACCTACTTACCTTACCAATTCGAAGACATTTTTTTTCGAAGATTTCTGTTTAGGTGAATTCGTATTCGATGAAATATACTGTACTGTAAAAGAAGCAGCAGCTTTGGTCTGCGTCTATTGTGGTTCGCCCCCGTGGATGTCTCCTGGTGTGCATTTCCACCAATATCCTGGAAATCCCTCTGTATCGCGTTGCGGGCAAGTTTGAGAAGAACAAAACGGACCATGCAATATGTTCGCTCGTTGAGACTTTTGGGGGTTCACGCCCTGTTGAATAAATGAGTGGAAAGACGGTGCATGTGCTCGGAGCGCCTGAGGGTCTCATATTTTATTAAGTCAGAATCGTTACTGCAGTGTGAATGCTTGGAGTGCATAGCGCACGGGGGTCGCCCCTCTTGCAACACCAGCCCCCCTGCAAGCAAGCTCGAGGCTAGACTTTGTGCTTCTCACAGAAAACACACATATATGTGTCCGCATATTTTGGGTCGAAATCGAATCCCTGCAAAATAGAAGCTTCTGCGGAAGAGCTCGCTGGCCGAGCTGATGCTGCGGGGCAGAGTCACACTTAGCTGTGAAGTGAAGTTTCCCAGCAGAACCTTCTCCTTCTGCTTCAGACAAACATGAACTTGGCAAACCTGGTTCCAATGTGGATGTTCCAAAGCATTCCTTGAACGTTGAAAGGTCCACGAGTAGTTATTACACAGGTAAACTTAGGGTGCATGACTAAGCACTTTTCTCGTATGCTGCATCCGCCCAGGAAGACACCTCTACGTCAGAACATTGTTTTCTCTTGGCAGTGCATAGTTGGCCTCTGAGCGAATGTTTCACCGTAACCATTACAACCCTTTAAATGCAATAGCTCTATCAGAACCAATGCTGTCTCAGGATGTGTAGACTTCATGTCACGTTGTGCACCTCACTGGTACAGCAAGGGCCGGCTACCTCTCTGCGTGTGTTTCTGCCTCATTGCTGAGCAATGCAACATATGCCCAGGAACTTACACTAGGCTTTCTAATTCCGCGTTGCTCACGTGCAACACGACCAAATAGCTATAATCTTCAAAAAAAGGATATTAGTCAGTCAATATGTTTGTTCAGATTCAAAATCCATCAAACACATAAAAATACATGACACAAAGTTAATTACAATCAATCAAAAGGATATTAAACAACAGAAAGAACTCTTTGGAACGGGCCACCAAGGGCTACTTTTTCAAATGACCCCATATTAGTTGTATTTTTTCACATGCAGTAAGAGCTCAGGGCTTGCGCTTTTATCAGAGGAGGCGAGTTGAGACAGCTTGATTCGATTCATGCACCATAGAATCAATAATGGCTGCTATCATTTTTGTGGTGCCTTTGAGGAAGTGGTATTTTACCACCCTTCCTTACCTAGCGATTGGCACTCCTTTTCTGTTTGCATGGTCATTGAAGGACCAATGTGGCACCCTCCTGTGGTGGATCCCTTGTTGGGTGCCTTGTGCTATCCTGGCCTACAGCCATGGCTGTTTGCAGTTTGCATAACCAATGGAATTGGATTTGATTGTTTACAGGTAAGCAGTGGACCTTTTCTTAGAAATCGATGGTCCTGCATCTGCTGTGGCATTTTCTTTAAGCAGTAGAGAGAACATGAGAATTTAGAGTTACATAAGAGTTAGTGGGGGTTGTATTTACACACTTTAAGAAGTAAGAATCATGACCATACACTGCTTTTAGTGTACTCAGTCCGTCGGCGTGCTGGCCGTTAATTTTCTGCTTTTTTGTGTGTTATGGGAAAAAAACAGAACTGGCTTGTGGTGTCACTCATGTCAATGGGGAACTTGACGGCTATCTCGCCAAGAATGCCAAAACAACTACTGTTTTTCACAAATGTTTGTGTGCTACAAACACAGATGGCTGAACAAGTGGTGCTCCGTAAGTGTTAGGCTTTCACAGCAAAAAGTCAGAAAAAAACATATCTAGATTGAAGTCGATGCTGAGTTTTAACCGTGGCATAAACTATAGTGTTTTTTTAAAAAATAATCCAAGGAGCCTCGTCACTGATTTGTACAGCACTTGGACCCTAGACCAAGATGGTATGAATCACTACACAAGTTGCCTAGTTATTCTTATCCCTGATAGGATAGCTTTACTTAACTCCATGTTACTACGGTTTAACCACATCCGCATGTGTGAAGGGACTGGCGCCTGAGAAGGCATTACGAGGGTGGCCTGTGAAGCCCTTACACAGGGGATTGAGTCCACTAGACTCTTATTCCTAATGTGTCCGCCATTGAATCAAGAAAGAGTAAAGCATTTTGTAGGGATCGTAAAGAGTTCTGAGCCTTTGTCCCTAGAGATGCAAGGAGTGCGCCAGTTAATCCCAGTATTCCAGGAAATTGTGTTTTGTCACAAAGATGTGAAGACAGATCTAGATGAAGCGTCATGACTTACTTTCAGCTTTTATGGCAAAATGGATCTTGTAGTTCTCCTACTTGTTTTCATAGAAGTCTATTGGTCTTATTTTTGAGTTTGATATCGATTAAATATTGCTCTGTTCGTGTTGCGGTGCTCATCTATGTGGTTTTGCTGAACTTGACATGGACGTTAGATAAAAAGGGCTCAGACATCAGAGTGGAAAATAGAACATTTGCATATTAAATTGCCAACCCCCAACGTGAGCACCAAAGCCGAATAAAAAGCAGAAGGCAACATCTGCGTGATATGTCTTGTGTGGTGGAAGAAGTTGAAAAAGTACAACAAACTGACATACAGTACACACGCAGTCCACCAGAAGGTGCCTCAAAGTGGAGAAACAATCCAACCTGGACCCACCATAATAACGCTCCAATTGTTCCGGGTAACCCAGGATACTATTTAAACACAATGCACAAAGCCTTCATGGACAAGGCTCTTGGCTTTCTTTCGGCAAATTACCTACAATGATGTCATCCATTGGAGGCCACGGGTCTGTCACACCCTAACAGCCAAAATCAAAGATCCAACAGCACATAGACTGAGCCCCCTCCTTGAGAGCCCTTCACATCCCACGAGAAACTCATGGCTTTGCGTCCAAGAGATGTTGAAGGATGGACCTGCCCAGAGACCCACCCAACTGAGATGTCAACCTACCCTTGTGTCACATGTGACACCTTGCTTGCTCTTCCATTGGATCTCGTAGAGAGTGGGTGGGCTTAGCTAGTTAGGAGGAGAATGGGAAATGCAAGATTGCAGTGCTTTGTATTGAGGTTGCAGACCGGAAGTGTCCCGAGCTCTGGGTGCATGTACACTTTCCTGGTGAGAAGCGTAGGAGGCATCACAGGCTTTGTGTGGAGAGGGATGGCCCTCTGCTTTTGTCCACGGGCTGAGGATGTTGGTGGTAGTTAAAGGTGTACGTGTGCGATGTTCAAAGTTTGGAGAGAGAGGTTTTTATTTGTGTTTAGTATGGATCCAGCAGGGATGGTCGTCTACGGAGGGTCTCCTTATAGATTGCTGTGCCCCCCGCCTGCAAAGTCGCAAGATAGTATTTACTTGCGCCACATGCAGAGCTCCTCGCCCGTTCTGGTACCAAAAACTGGCAGGAGCCCAATGCAACCCTTTTCACTGTACCCCGAGGCAGAACAGAACGTCTTTCCCAGAGGTTCATGAGGGCTGTGACAGATGTTTCCGGTCACCTGGGCCTGTGTGTCCCAAAGTCTCGGGTTTCTGAGGTGTGCACAAATCCCGGACGTCGTGAGACACAGCTGCGCACAGGTCTCCCTCTGCTTTAGACCATGCCAGTTATACATCATCATCAAAATCATTATCTGAAAGTTTGCATTGTTTTTTTGACATTGAACACAAATGGGTCCTGAGATGATCTAATTCCTAGTTCTGCTCTTCAGGCTCTGATAACAGAAAGCCATTTTCACTGTGTGTGACTTACATAGTTTTCTGGACAAATATGTTTACCCAGCCTATGAAACGGAACGCGGTTTGCAATATTCCCACAACCTCCCCAGTTCTGGGTGACTACACTTTGTATTTGTTTAATCAAAGGGACGGATGTGGCACGTCCTATACCAGCCTGGCATACCTTAGTGTTGTACTTCCTCCCGCCCGCTGCATTCACAGTGGCACACTGAGCAGTATTCGCGCTTTCCAGCAGTTTTCCATATTATTGTGTGGGCAGGGAAAGAAAAACATTTGTTGGCGGTTCTTTGTATAAGTGACCGATAACGTTCCTCTGAACACCGTTTTATGGAAAGGCTGGTTACTGAAAGGCCTGCCCTGCACTTGTAACGAGCCCCAACGTGTATAGAGCGGGTTGTGTGTTACTGTTAAATGATCAATACGTTTTTATTCAAGTCATATCGAGTTCTTTTCATTAAGTAATAATGCTTCCTTATGAGGGCCAATGGAGGTTTTCCATCTGCTAATCGCCCGAGGAGGGGGACATTAATGCTAGACTATTCCACCCAATGAGAGTACAATGTTCTGTTTAAACAGGCAAGGCAAAGGTGAAGCATCGGAATGTTGGACTGAAGACTTTCACCAGTCATTGCACCCACTCAGCCACTGCATTGCCTGCGGTGGGGCTGCCAACATTCCAATGTTCTCACATGAGGATACAGGGGGTTTGGGTTTTCATGCATGCCAATTAGGTGTGCCAACTTATGCCAGGTTGCTAAAATAATCACGGCAAGCTTTTTGTTCAATTAAAAACATGTTGTTCCAAAGTGCCTCTCATTTTGGAGCCTAATACCTGTGGAATGAAGGAATGTGATTACAGGTGAACATAATTCCATTACGAACAATCCATTAATCGCTCCTAGATAAGGCTGGATCGGGACAACAATGCGTTGACTCACTCCTGGATTTTCGGTTTGAAACAGGGCGCTTTCAAACAGAATTGACATACTGTATAAGCGACTAACAAATGCACAATAAAATTGAAATTATAATAATAATAAACACTGTAGGTGAAACCACATTTTGTTCTTTCTCTCCACACCATGGCAAGGATAATGCTGGGACCCGCAGCTTGCTAGTATAGATGATGAGTCAACAAAATATTTACACTAACTTGAAAAACAATATTTGCATCACATCAATCAACGCGTGGTGCCAGTCGTACGACTAAATAGAATGTTAGAGCAGTGCTGCCTACTACAAGTTCTGAGTCTTGCTAATTCATAGAGTTTGCTTTTCAGATGAATGGGCAAGGCACCAACTGAGCCCAAGGAGTCCTCCTCACCCCTAAACCTCTTAGGTGAAAGTGGAATGCATCTGGCCCCGGGACAATATGGGGTGCACCTAGCACCCCAAGCATTGCACCCTAATTACACACAATAACACACTAAGTCCATTAATTGCTATCTATGTGTCCCCACCTGTTTGCTAACCAGTCCTGTACGGATTTCAGCACAATCCCAGGGTTGGCAGTGATCTTGCAATCATTGTATAGCATAGGCAGATCCAAGAACTACATGGAATCTGTCTTCAACAGCTTTTGTAAGGAGGTCCTTCTTATGTAGGTTCTCATTGGGTTATACAATGTATTCTCCACTTCCTATTGTATCGTGTGCTCCATGCCCCTTTTATTGGTGGCCTACTAAGTACTGCTCATATCCTTTGCAATTTGTGTTGGCACAACGTTGTAATTGTAGCATCAACTCATGGGAGGTGAACAGTAATTGGTCACATTAGCTGTCACTGTTATTACACACTGCCTCATCAGTGAGGTACAGCTGTATAGAACTATTTTATGTTTGCACTTGATAGTGTCAGCTCTGCGAAATATACATGGATGTTAGACTCTGTACCAATCAGTTTGCAAATCGATAATCCTCCAAGACCACCTCTCACTGGCCCATCTGATTCCTCCTCTGTCACGGCGTGCCACAAATAGCCACCTGCATGTCTTCTCTCCACAGTCACTTTTGTGTGCATTGCTGGTCCTGTGAAATCACTGTTAACTCAAAACAATGATCTCATCACTTCCTACTTATCCAGTTTTGTTCTCTAGTCATATTCACCATTTCTGCTTGAGTAAGCCATCCTTCAATTGTTGCCAGGACATTTTCTCCATATTTTGCTAGTACTACTTTGCTTTAATAATTCTCTGCTCTTTTTCTTATCTCACATCACACTTTTTATCCGCTCCTGTGTTTCTGGTTGCAGTCTGTCCAAAATGTGAGGTTCAGCTCCAGGGAAGGCAATGCTTTTTTAAGATGATTGGTTAGTATATAGTTTTCCCTGCAGATTAGTGCCATCTTTGATGTGACTGGCTATGCACCTCTATGTGCTAGAGCTGGTTAGAAGAACATGGGAAGGCCACCCCAATGCCATGGACTCGCCCCTGCACCTCTCTCTCCATCTCTTATGCACCTGGTGTGCTGAGCTATGTAGCCTCTTGAAGTAGCATACAAGTATTGACTCACTGTCCCTGAAATATTGAAAATGTGTCTTGCTATCACAGAGCAATTTGTCAAATTTCTCAAGCATCCCTTTGTTTTCACATTGCACACTACTGGAATACTTTTATTTATTAAATGTCTGATTTCTCATTCCAATCCTACAATCTTTTCAGAACATCATAGTCTGCCTCAATTCTGAACACCCCTCTATTGTTAAAGTAGCCACCGCCTTTTGGTTCCTCGTGGGGTCTTGGCTGACTGCCACATTCAATTACAATTTGTATATCTGGGCTTTCAATTCATCCATCATATCACTTCCACCGATCATTATAGGCAATGTTACAATCTGAGGCCACTTACATGGCCTAATTTCACATCTACTTCTTTCTGCCATCACCAGGCTGGATGGCTGACGATGCAAAACAGGGTCAGAGTTCAAAATGTCTTCTACCTGTTAACAAAACTATCATGGTAAGGCACCACTGTATCTATCCTCCTCTATCCAACTCTACAGGCCTTCTTGTAATTTCCGCTCTGCCTCCTTGACTACCCCTGTGGCTCCTCGCCCTCCCTGAGCTTCCTCTCGCTTCCACTCTTTCTCTCTTCTTGCTCCACGTGCTTGGAATTCTCTTCCCCCAGACATCCGAGAAACAGTCCACACAGATTTGTTCAAAGCCAAACTATACGCCTACCTCATTGCCTCCGAGTTACCCTCTTTACCAACCTCTCATCTGCCTGCGACCTAACATAATTAGGATAGAGGATAGGTTGGAGTGCTCAGCAGAGACAATGAAGTTTGACACATTCATGAGCGCAGTTTCCATGGAGTGACAGGAGTGGAAACCTGCTTGTAGGGGGCCTAGAAGGCTGTGGATGTCTAGGAAATCTAACCCCCAGTACCTGAAATCACATCCGAGAGAATTTCTGCACGTGGTCTCTACCACCACAGTATATAGCAAGCCCCCTGAACTGTAGACTCTGACCCTAAAAGGAAATCCTTCATGCAAATGTTTCAAGACGAGCACAGGGGGAGATACTCTGAGATAAAACGCATGTATTCACTGCTCATGTTGGGTGGATTCATATGCCATACCAATGCAGCATACAGCCGTGAAGTCATTCCTCTTAGAGGCGGCATTAAGTGGATACGTCAACCCCGGGGGATGTCGGCACATGACCAAGCTTCACTTTGTCCATGCAAGGTGGGAGCTGCTAGTCATGGTCTGCTCTTGACCACGCCATGACGAAGACCACCCAAGGTTTTGTGCAGGGATTCGGAAATGAGAGCATGTGATTCAACAGACAGAAAAGATTGAACACCATAATTTGGCAGCTTCAAAATGTGGTACTGAGGAAAGGTCGTCCTTCAAAAGAAACATTTAATTTTGTCTTCTGGGCAAGGCCAAAACTCATTCAGCCATGAATGTTAATCTACCAAGAGGGCTTCCTACCATCTGTCAATTGCACAACAAGTGCAGTTGAGGCTGAGCCAAATGTTCGGCTTCCAGATATTGATAACCAGATGACTGGCGGTTAAACCAACATGGTATTAATTATGATATATTGATTCACACCTGCATGGCATGCTCAGCTTCATTTATAACTGGCTGTGCATTGAAAGCCATGGATGTCATTGGTTTCCATTTTGACTCCTCATCAATCTCAGCTGTTCCTCTGTGCCGCTACTCACATACAATGGGAGCAAGACTTGCACACTAAATTTCATTTGGTGCATCCTTACCCCATAAATATGAAGATATAGTGAGAAATCCCCTTCCCTTGGTTGGGCTCTCGTTCAGTGGTACTGCCCCTTTGTGCAGTCTGATCAGACACAGTTGCTGTAGCGGCTTTTCTTGCATCCCAAGCAGTCTCCTCCTAGGCCTTTAGATGGGAATAATACATGTAGGATTAGAATCCCAGGGATCCCTGTAGGATCAAGCATGGTTGTTCACTTCCAGCCGCCGGCTTCAGTAGCATGTTCTCGCAGATTATAAACAGATTTTCACATGAGTCTTTCAAGTAATGTGAAAAATGGTGGGCAGATGTGTGTAGAGGCAGAAATGTTAGAAGTGCAGAGCGGGATTTATAGCCACAGTTTCCATTACACCTGCCTGTGGTCGATAATGCGTGCAATTAGCAGGCATTTGATAGCATATGTGAGCTGCTGGACATGGCAAAATTAATGCATGCTTTGCAACCAAACCCCGGCGAGCGGATCTTGAGTTAAGGCTTCCAGTCTGAAATGACTTGACCTCCTTCTAACTTGACCGAATCTGGTTGAAATTAGCCATGACATGAGACATCTATCACCTGGTAATGATGAATCACCGGCCTTTACAAATGGCTGGATACGCTCAAGAAATGGTACATTCAGGTCTTCTAGTGCAAGTGCTTGGTTCTGCGTGCCATTGCCTTCTCAGATATCTCGGGGTGAATATTTCAGAGCACACCTGCCGAGTTTAAGCTTGTTGGACTCGCTAAATTGGAATCAAATGTCAAGCAATAGTAAAGGGAAACTCCTGCGCCATAGATTGCCCAATCGCTCAGATCATTCACGCAGGAAACCCTGGGGTCGACAGAGGGCTGTCTTTTTTTTTTTTTTTTTTTTTTAAACAATTCTAGAGAGCCCAAACTAAAGCCGTCCTTGGACAAGAAAACATACAGAGGAGATGCAGTTGAAAGGTGGCATTGTGCCACCAATGGGAACAGTCCTACCGTAACTAATGGCAGCCACGCCCTTTGGTGATAGGTTTGTTCAAAGGTCAGAAGGTGATTGTCACCTGAGATCACAAAATCTTGAAAATGTGTGTTGTGCACTTCACCCCACATATGGACGCCTCATAGTGTCGAGTGTGGGGCCGTAGTTAGAAATACTGTGTTCCCCAACACTAACATACACATGGCTACTATCCCTAGTCCGGTATCACTGTAAGGATATTTTCCCATCTGGCTATCCAAGCTTTGTGTTGTCTTTATTGCTAAAATTGCAGTATAGTTTATTGATGTGCCTGTATAGGTTTGGGTGGAGTGCTCTTCTTCCCTGTTAAGTGAGTGTTGTAACACTCAAATCATCTTGAAGCAAACCTGAAATAATGATTTTAATTTTTGGAGTTTATTTGGGTTCCTTTATCATTTCTATGACGTATGACTCGGCAGAGGCACTTTAATGTTCCATCTACCCCGTTGAAGTCAGTCACAAGATGTGTATGCGTTGGTCATTTTTTGGCAATGTTTAGTTGGCACACAGGGAAGACTACTGAACATATGGATCTAAGGAACGTGCATATGGAATGGATGGGATCGCACCAGAGTCATTCTGAGTCCAAATAACAGAACCAACTCAGGAAGATGGCAAAACACGATTTTATTAACAATTATCTAAAACAGGGCAGTTACAACGCACATCAGTGGACGTACGCTCAGTCTCTCAATAATCTCCACAAAAAGTATAGTTCTTACACACAATGCATCAGAGTGATGTCATGTACGTGGCAATAATGAAAAAACACATTGAGGGTTGGGATTGGTTAAGGGAGACCTCTAGGTAAACAGTTCTATAGTAGCTAGGATCGTTATTGGCTGTGCATTATCCAGTGGACAATTTATGCCTACCTCTAAAAACATGTCATTTCAGAAACAAAAACGGTTTCCCATTGGTCTTCAAACTATAAGCTCCTTCAATATATGGACTGATATAATTGGTTGCCATGCTTCTGCCATGTCTGGAACATTCGGTTCAGTTAGCAGCACGTAGGCCCAGACCCAGGTGCAAGGAGATGGGACATGAAACTGTCTCACCAACCAATTAGCCCAGCATCTATCATCACCCATGCCTTGTGCCATCAAATTGTCTTTGTACTTGGCCTTGCAAAGTATCCTTGCCTTTGAGAATGCATGGGAGTGAGGGCACTCACCATTGTGTCTGTAACTCAAGTTCAAACTCTATTTCCATCTTTGGCTCACGTGACAGGAGACCACAATTTGGTCCATTTTGCAGCTTTTAAATGCTTTAAATGAATTAAAGTTTGGCATCCTTTGTGTTCTTTTTTGCACCTTAACGTGATAAGGTTCAACCTCTGCATACCCGTTCTTCAGAAAAGATAGCTGACCTCGCTTCTTGAATCTTGAATCCGGGCCAGGCAGCCTTGCCACGCAGCTCCATGAGCCTTTTATTCTTGCTGCGACACAGTTTTCCATTCTCGCTTCATGGGTTCTGGCTTACTCAATTCATGATACCAATGTCCAGCGTCTGTATAATGGCGGCTTTGCCTGCATTCTATTCACTACTTACAGCTATAATCTACCTTGTGTTTCAGCATCTGTACATTTGTTGAACTGTTGTTTTCTGCAGCATTTGGTGCATGTGTTATCTATTCTTTCATACTTTAGAGTTCACTTGATCGTTACTTCACCATTAGTCCTCTACGATCCATACATCATCTTCAGCCAGTGTCTCGAGACGTTGTGCACACTTTCTTAGGACATCACTAGCTCTTCTTTGCACCTTTTCATAATCCTTCAGGCAATTCCTCCCGCAGGTTATCGTCACTTCGGGTGAACATTCGATAAGGTTCTCTTAATGGGTAGCTTCTTCCAAACACTTGCTGCGGTATTGGCACAACAGCTGGCGTCAAACACAGCACAGTTTCATGTCTACAATATAGGTGACGTAGAGAGGCGGGATCTCCTGCAGGGGTATACAGCTGTTCCTCTACACTACAGAAGCGTCTTGTCATTCAAAGCGAATCAGGACCTGATTTTCAGAGTGAGCTTCCATTTCCAACGCACTAAACTTTGCATTTGAGGGAGTTATTCATATAGCACGCTAATGTGGATTGAACCACCTTGTGGCACATTTCCACAGCACTTCAATCACTGATTAAAGTGGTGTAAATGTCAACATTTGTGATCTTGGTTATTTGACATATACATAAGAAATAGAGAGAGAGCGGAAGCGCACGGGTGCACGCGCTTGCTTGGCCAGTGTGAGCTAGTGAAATTGGACCTGTATGTAAGAAGCCAGTTATGCGAGTGCAAGGTTGCAGGTTGTTTTTCCTTGACTATATGTTATCCAGTGTGCATGTGTTCTGAATGTAGAGTATTGCAGAGCCCTCAACAGTCACCTAATTCTAGACTATTTGCATGCAATGTAATTCCCTTTTATTTCCATGTTTACACGGACTACGGTCTTTCGAAGGGTCTTGCACTCCACCTCGCTTCGAAGCCATAACAATGACAGCAGGCACTATACAAACATCAAATAACATAACATCAAATAACAAATATATGCATGACATGCACACAGACGACATTCTCATGTGCACGTGCCAGCCCTGTTGGGATTGCGAAGGAACAACCTTGGTGTTGAGCCTGGAAGGGGCCGAGGGCAGCGTTACCTGCATTCAGGCCTCTGCATGGCAATGCAGGTCATGGCAGCTTCCAATGTGCCGTACAGAAAGTAATGCTGTGCATGTGCAGAGTGCACACCCAACAAAGAAGAGTCGCAGTTTAGAAATGGGGCATCGGTGGGAGGAATCCTAAAAATGGGATCATGTGTATCGTTCATCAGACACATGGTGGCAAATGTTAACATTTTGAAGGATTTTTATTTCTGTGTGAATGAAATGCCGAACTAGCTCTTTGGTTAGTGTTGCGCTATCCTGGCTTCTGAACACTGTGGGCCTGATTCATAGAATATTTGCCCGGTTCAAAGTGACTTTGCACTGCCGACACAAACCCTGATTCTTGCAACCGTGCGAAGTGTATTTTTGCAGTACAAAATGACTTTGCCCGGACTTTGCACAGTTCCATGAATCAGGGTTTGTGTCGGCAGTGCAAATTCACTTTGAACCGGGCTAATATTCCATGAATTGGGCCCTGTTTGCGTAAATCGACCCCAGCCCTGCATGGTTATTGCCCCCGGGGGCTATCACCATCCTACTCTCGCCTTCCAGAGAGCATGCTGGGTGGAAGAGCAGGAGGCGCTCAGCGCCAGGAAAAACAGAATGCCTGGGATCTCCCGGCAGAACCCAGCAGAGTCCCGGAACTCGATCTCATGAACAACATTTGCCAGTATGGGCGGGGGTCACGGGACCTCAGTTTATCCCCTGTTTTAGGCCAGAACGAAATGGATTCCAGCGATGCTGGGGTACTCAATTGGCCAACTAGGGCGTTGCAGAGTTTTATATTTCCAAATGAGACAGAATTCTGATGAATGAGAAAAAAAACGTGTCATTGAAACCCTACAAGGAGCAGGGTCTGTGGCAAAGTGGAGGGGGCTAAAGGAGGGCGGCGGGGGGCTCATGAGGCATGTCGGTCACAAAGCTGCACAAATACCACGGTCGGAAGCACATGTGGTTTCCCTAAAATAAGCGCGGCTTCCTTGGTCTGACATCAGTAAGAGCAACTTGTCAAACATGACAAGGGATTTTGTCATTCTGAGGATGTTCCCATCCTTCAAACAGTTATGCGTGTTCTAAAGGCAAGCATCTTTGCTTTGCTTAATTTTTCGTGTCATTAATGTATACTGGCTGCCAAGTGTAAGCTTTGTCTTGTAATGCATCAGTGCAGAAATTCACTCTGCCAAGGCCTATGTTTATTACAGAGAGCAAGAGCAATGCCTTTTTACGCTTTCCCTATGGCAAATCTCACAAGCATTTGATGTATTTCTTTTAGCCATTTCATTCAAATTTTCCATTAAACAAGTGAACAAACAATAACTTCAACTTAAACGTACCTAACCTTCATAAATTCAACAATATTTATAACCATAACTCTCCCCCCAACCATCCAACCTACAATATAAAGTCCAAACCTAAAATCTTGGGGGAAGGGAGAAGAAAAAGAAAAGAGGAAAAAACAAAACAAAAACAAGCATTTGATGTTGCTTAGTGTCCACCTAGTGCAGACAACTGTGTGCATACTACCTGGGGCCCAGGCGTTTTTTTTCTGCAGTGCTAATAATTTAGCATTTCAGTCTTGGAAGGTCGTTCAATTGAGTTCCATTCAGCTGTGCGATAGTGACATCTGTTACCAGGGCTTCGAGAGTTCTCCTTGGGCCTGTTCTACTACAAGGTTATGCTAAGCAAATGTGTAAGGGTGTGCCACCAGCAGCGGTTAACTAGATGCGCCACAATGGACCTGATAAACCTCAAATCTGGCAGGATTGCAAAAGGGAGTGGCGGCACAAGATCGCCCTGCCTGAAGTAGCGTACCCTTCTTGCATTGTCTCTGACTTGGAGTCTACTGAGGACCCTTGACAGCCTCACTGTTCACATTGCGGGTGTAGCAGAAAGTCCAAGCATCTGAGAACTCGATTGGCCTCCCTCTGGTTAATAGTCTCGCAGCAGTGCTGGAATTGGAACACATTTCCTCGGATTCGGAATCTGGCAAATATGTTCTCAAAGGATTCACAATCAAAGCAACCAAAAGGGAACTTGTGCATTTTGTATATGTCCTCACATTGTATATATATCTGTATATTCTTGTATTTACTACTGTATATATTACTGTATCTCTTATTGTATCTCATATAACGATTGTAACCATGTACCCTAAGAACAGCGCCCAGATACCTTTGAGTTCAGTGCGCTATATAAGCAAATAAAACCAACAAAAGTCCACGCCTGAGACACTACATTACTCTGCATCCATAGTGATGATCTGTTGCCAGCCCTTGAAGACATTCAATGATGAGTTGCTTGGCTTTTTTTTTTTTACTTGAGCATATTAATTTGCAAATAACATTGTGGATGGCTGCACCCTCAGAAGAGAGTGAATAACTGAGTAGCAATTTTATCTTAAGAGTTGGATGGTTAAAAATGGGGGATGTATAAAGTTGCATGCGCAGTGACACACATACTATAATCATGTAAATGTTTTCATCGTGGGTGTCATTTTTACTAGCTTGTTAATTTCAGATTGAATGTGATTATGTTGACTCCTCATGTAAAAATCAATAAAGAAATATTAACAGCAACAAAAATGACATTTTCAACTTTCATTAAAAAATGTGCAAAACGAAAGAATAAATACAGGCAAGCTCACCTTTGTTTTCTTTTACTCTCAGATTTGTAAAAAAAAATGTAAATGCTGCCTACAAATTAGGGTTCGCAGATGCCATTTACAATGGATCCCTAGGGAAAGCTCAGCTTTTAACAGCTGCTAAATGCATGCAGATTCCACAGGAATACCTTCGTTTTATGCTAGCTGAAAATCTCGTGTTGGTGAAAAATGTAAAGGTTTTTCAGGCATAATTTTTCTAATATGGTTGCCAAACTCTGGGACATGCTAACAAGTAAAATCTGCACTATGCAGAACTACCTGGCATTCAGAAAGAATCTTAAGGTCGGGTTCTTTATTACATAATAGAATGTTACCCTGCACCCATCAAACAGTGGAAGCAAGACTCTCAATAGACCAACTCTCACACGCAGACACAAACTAGGGGTAGACCAAAGCAGCTCCCAACAGTTCCCCCACATCCCAACACATGGCGTTCAGAGAAAGATGACTAGAACACAAGACTTCAAGGCAACGCCAACACCCCAAAAGACTGCCTTCCCTGTCTTCCCGAGTATCAGAACAGCAAAACTGGACATCTTCCTGCCTCAACCACAAAAAGCCAAACACCCCTCAACACAACGCAGTTGACAGTGGGGCCAAGAATTTGCTAGCAATGTGGAAACCCCATGACCACCCGTTACCCTTTTGACTAAGCCTTAATTCTCACCTCCTTACTCACACAAAGCATTTAAAATAGACATTCTCCCCAGATTCCGAACAACACAGATTAATACCACTAACACCAACTGACATACTCAGCTGCCGGCCAATGCACACATTCACTACAAGCATGAGGTCTCTTCTCTGGACACAAAGCCCTTGATGCTTCCTACACATCACACCTAGAAGGCTTTCATGCATGCAGAGCTCCGGATACTTCAGATCAGCAACATGTGGGGGCAAACCAGTCCCAGTCCCTTTTTACAGAAGTGAGTGCTGTCGCATGGAACATACATGTTTATTGAACAAATTATTCATAAGAAAAAATTCAACCACAAATAGAAGACCAAAAAATGGCATACATGAACTCACAGAAAAAAGTTTGCTTTGTGCCAAAAATCAGAAACCTGCTCAGGGAGGCGCGATCATATGTTGGCGCTAATCCGCGCCTTCACCAAGGACCTGGCAGGCCAGCTAGTGTACTAATATCACACACATTGTACAGAGCATTAGAGTTGGTACATTTATGAAAAACTGAAGATCTCTAATGCAGATTTATCAATTGCAGTGTAAACGATAATAATACATGTTACTAAAGCATAATGACACTGTGAACAGGGCTTGCTGTATGCCGGCATAAAACCTCATGCAGTCGCGAAACAAGGAAGTTACACAGGCGGAGCCAGAAGGAAGAGGAGGAACCAGGTCGCACCCGATCTCTTATTCTGCCTGAAAAACCTTAAAAACATGATTGGGAGGGATGCATCAAGGCACAAGCCTCTGTACACATTGCTTTTATGCCGTGTTTCACCACTAGAAAGTGAGGCCCACCGTCTTCAGAATGTGGCTGCTGTGTTTGATTCTGGGGTGAAGTCCCTACCAAAGGCGCTGTGTTGAACTGAGCAGTGTATATTGCCCTTTGAAAATGTCTCACTGCTGATGGTTTTTTTTTCCTTTTTTTATTTTACTCGCCACTTATTTGCAATGTTCATTATAATAATGTTTCACTTTTTTGATGACATCTTGCAGTCAGTTGTACTGTCACATTGCCAGATGTATTGACCTGTACAATGTTTTATTTTTTCACAGCAAAACCTGGAGTGTAACCTGGCAAACCTCATAAAAAGGAACACGGAGATGGAATCCCTCTTAGCCAAACTCATCCAGACTTGCCAGCACGTGGAGGTGAGTGTCCACAAACTCAAACCAGCTTGCCATTTGCCCTCGCCTCATTGCATTAACCATTGGAACTACATCCAGAGTTTCATTTCTGAGTGCATGTCAGGACTTTTCGAGAAAATCTTTTTCGAAGATTAGTTTGAAAACAACTTGAGTTAAAGGAATTCTGCAAAGCCAGTGTTGACTGTGTTCTGAAAGCACTCCCACATCAGCAGGAAACGGACACTAAGGGCCCGATTCATGGAATTTTTTGCACGGTTCAAAGTGTCTTTGCACTGCTGAAAAGTGACTTTGCACTGCCGGCACAGACCCTGATTCATGAAACTGTGCAAAGTGCATTTTAGTGACTTTGCACTGCAAAAATACACTTTGCACAGTTCCATGAATCAGGGTTTGTGTCGGCAATGCAAAATCACTTTGAACTGTGCTACAGATTCGAGCTACATGAATCGAGCCCTAAATTGGTCATGACGTGCTTCCACCGTCTTTTGTGATGGTAGCTGCAACTGCATAATATCACATAGATTCCATAAACTTTGCACTACTGCATGTGCACTTTTGTACAGTATTTGCACTAGGTTATTGACCTAGTGCAAAAACGTATTCTTTCACTGCATTTTTGAGCTAGGGCAAAGTTTGTCCTAGTGCTAAAATAGAATGTTATTAGTGTTAGGGCAAACCTTGCCCAAGTGCAAACATGCATTGAAAGAATGTTTTTTGGCCACTGGCCATTTTTGCCCTGATCCTAATGACGTGCAAAATTGTACTTGCATTAGTGTAACGCTTCTTCAATTCGGACGCATTGTTTCTTGAGAACTACAAAGCTGGTAGATGTGAAAAAAGTGAGTTATGCACGAACCATTTTCACTGGTGTTGAAATATACTACCTTGTTATCAAAATTCTGTTGGAACACCGTTGCCTTTAAGAAAAAAGTAATTGCAGCAGTCGAAAAACAAAGATGGACCGAGACATGGTAGCCGAGGTAAACCTGCTGGGTAAGTAACCCAGACCCTTCTATTCTTGGCCATTTAGCCTACCAGCAGACTGTTCTATTCCAACTATGCTCACAGCTGGTCTTTGTGTTGCACCAGCTCTCCCTTAAATAGATGTAGGCGGTCATTGGTGTCTACACGGTCACCTTAGAAGAGACCTGTGTATCTTTGAAAGGATCATAAATACAAATACTTTCCATGGCGTTTTCTGAGGGCGGATTGGGCAGTGAAGAATTACTCTTCTCAGCTTGTGGCATACCGCAGAAAACCATATGGCGCATGTCACACCATTTGAGACTTTATGGTTGTCAACAGCGGAAATACATGCTTATCATTGTTTAGTATTGGATCTAGCATTGGTCCAAAAAATGTATAGACATCATTTTTAAAACGTAGCTGTTAAGGCAGTCACCTTGGAGGGAAAATGCGCGCAATAACTCAGATAATTGGAATAAGGCATTTTAAATGCATGACTAACAAGCAAAAGATCAGTATTTGCAGTGGTAAAGGCGCTATATGAAAAGAGCGATATGACATTAGAATGAAGTAGAGGGGAGTACGTTTTGCAGTATTGTGTACACTGTCTCCCAGTGAAGGTATTAGGAAGAAAACAGAACTCAAGAAAACGGGTTACATTTTTACAGGAGGGCCCTGATTTTAGTGGGCAGGATAGAATGCTTCATGATTGGATCTGCCCCCTGTAGTGATACATTTTCAGAAGCCCTGGTTGGCTGAAACATTTTGGTAAATCGCATTGCTGGTAATGTGCCATATATCCTGTGTGCCATGTGTCCTGATCGCCTGAAACATCCCAGATGCACCAATTTGGCGAAACCTCCCAATTTGTAGCCACTAAGTGTGGCCAGAGTGTTTAAGCCCCTCCCAAGTGGATGAAACACAAATTTCCCTACTCGTCTGCTGGCTAGAAATCACGGCGAATGTCATGTTGTGTATCCTGCATACCAGAACCTGCATACCAGAATTTTGTTATACCTTCACCCATTTCTTGATATTGCAGTACTGTTGAGGAAGATGGACACCTACTTTAATATTGAACAGCAAAATAGGTAGACAAACCAGGCCGATCTGTATCGTATTTTGTGGCAACAACGACATTGTGCGGTGCAGAGTTGATTACAAAGTCAGCACTTTCGCTTGTGTCTTCTCCACTTGCAGGTGCACAACACGGAGATGTGTTTTGCAACATTTGTGGTTACTTGGTGGGGACGGGTGTTGCATTGAGTACAGTATATTAGCAAATTATGTGGCACAAGCAGCAAACCGTACAAGCCCTCATCACTGACACTCCTTTTCACCTAAAACCCACGACCATTAGCATCTCTGTAAGGTGTTCTCAGCTTCGCATCACATGCAATGCAGTCTTTGATCGTGGCTGTGAAAGTAACCTCATGTTCAAATTCAAACAGAAAGATGTGAGGCTCAAACCTTTTTTCATTCCCATCTGAAGAAATATTTTAATGCTTCCCTGCACTGGCAATGCAGACTCCTAGATCTTAGGGTAACATCGAGTGGAAATAACAAAGCGCATACCCAAGCTGCATTCTCTTTCACGAGGCTGGAAGATTAGACACACAGCTTGCAACAATCTGCAAAGATGGCGAAGAACAAGGTCAGCAAGAGCGGGACAAGTGAGGGTATTTCTTTAATAGCAAGGGAAAGCTGTAAGCGCTCTTCAGATGCCGCTTTACTATAATAGGCCTTTTACTGCTCACCCTCGACATGAGGGTCCCTCGACGCTGCCTTTGTTAGGTTGTCCATTAACCTTCCCCCTATTGCTCTGTGAGGTGTGTATTGTTTGCCTGCTCGAACATTTCAGGGTCTGCCACTCAATAAAATCAAGGAGCTCTTATCTCAGGTTATATTTGAGCTATTCTTGAGGGCTTTTGTGCAAAAGAAGAAGTATGGGTCAAGATGAGTGGAAAATAAGCAGGTGCACAAAGCTCAAGTATCCACGTTTTACAAGAGCGGAATTGATACGACAGTTCAAATGGAGTTGCCTAATATGTGGGCCTTGTTGTATTTCGTTCTGTTCGATTAGTTCTATTGCCCACAAATGTAGGACTTACTTTTCTGGCTGCCTTATGGTGATTCAAACTCCTGCAATTGCTATCCCTGCCTACAAATTATTCAGCTGGTGAAAGTGGATGTAGGTCTTGTGAACTCAGCCCCATCTGCCTTTCAATCTCCACTAATCTGTTGGTGCTTTCTTTTTCTGTCGCTCTTGTTTTCCCACTTAAAAAGCTTCCAGCCTCTTTTCCTTTGCAGTTGGTCAGCTGGGGCCAGTGGATCTAGGTCATGTGACCTCTGCCCCACCTACCTGTCAATCGCTGCTAATCCTTTGGTGTCTTCTTCTTCTTGTTTTGACATCCTTGTTTCCCTACTTAAGCAGCCTACTAGCTTCTTTTCTTTTGCAGATGGTCAGCTGGTTCAAATGGACGTAGGTCATGTGACCTCTGCCCCACCCACCTGTCAATCACTGCTAATCTGTTTGTGCCTTCTTGTTTTGCAACTCTTTTTTTCCCTACTTAAAGAGACATTCAGCCTCTTTTCCTTTACTGTTAGTCAGCTGTTGCAAGTGAATCTAAGACATCTGCCCCTCCTACCTGGATAGCCCTTCCACCTCCTTTTCTACTTAACCGTTAGATCACAGGAAAGCCAGAAAGCAAAGGGCAGACAAAGAAAATTGACATTCTTGTTTGACCCGTTTAGGGCCTGGAAAGAGCCCTGGGCAAATTACTCTGCCTGTTGTATATGATATGCTGTATTTCTAGCATATACATGGAAATAAAATACAAACTATTGAAGGTTGCATTGGGGTCTACAGGCATGTGTTTATGGATACTGTATTAATAATTCAGAATACACAGTGTAGTCGTTCACACATTCAACACAGGGATAGTTTTTTGATTTTCTGATAAAGCGGTTAATACCACTCCCACTTTACTTTTCCGATTGAGTCCCAGTGGTGCAGGATCCTCCTTCTACTGTGCAATGTTATGAGTGAAGAGTTATTGAAATTTACTTTGGCATCATTTTCTACATACTTTCCCATGGAAAATGCAAGTGGCACAGCTAAATTCCCTTTCATCCCCCAAATCTCTTTTTAAATATCTAAGCTTTTCACATGTCACAAATTATTAATCAATCATGGAGAGGTAGAAATGTGCACTGTTCCGCAAATCCAGTGTAAAAATACACCTGTAAAATCCAGCTGGGTTTCATTTGAGTGGGTTTGGATTTGCAAAGAGCAGTGGTTTACCTGTGCAGAAATGCTACCTTTTCCCATGTAAAACCAATATGGCTTGGTTTTGAATACATTGAAAAAGCAAAGTGCATTACATGCTCAAGCATTCTATTTGGAATGAGCACCCCATGCCCACGTCCCTTCCAATCCATCCACTCGTGTGACCTCAGAAAGAAATCGTTTTAAAGCTCCTATGTCTAATTAATTGTTCTTTGTTTCATTCTCACTTTTGAATTCTTCTTAAGGCACGCAGCCACGAAAGACCATCAAGAGTTTCTGGGCAATTCTCTGTCACATAGACTCCTTCTGGTCTCTTTCTCCCTTCTCTAGGAAAGCAGGCATGCCTGCCTCAGGCAAATTTGTCTCCTGTTTCCTCGAGGATAATGCCCTCCAGATAATATCCAAGCTCAATACTCTTCCATTTGGAACAGGTGTTCACATTTATGTATCCTTCACAATCCGATCTTCTTTTTTCTATTCCCTGTATTTTCCTACGTTTAGCATGGCACTTATTCCCATACTACGTAATTGTGACCTCACACTTTTTGATTGGTCAAGTCTTTCGATTGGCTTGCTTAACAGACAGAAATTCCCAGAGAAGGCATCCCTTAATTCGCATAGGTTGCTCATATTTCTAAACATGTAACAGGAAGACGGCTGTATGATCTGTACACATTTGAATTCAAAACCATATTTTATTCCATATCTCATCGTAGCAATATGACCCATGAAACACTTGTGTACGAGCGCTATAAAAATAAAATATCAATCAATCATTGACGAAATATATTGTTGAGTTATTCTGAAAATATTTTTTATGCATTTCTGGTTTTAACTTTAAAATGAGTTTTATTTCCTTAAGATATTAAACATTATGTCCCTGCATGCCTTTCAATTAACGATTAATATAGCTGGCTGACATAACTCTTTTCTTTGCAAATCATTTAATGACTGGCAGATGGTGGGCTTACCTACCTAACGGATGTCAAAAGGTGGCATTGTGCATTTCGGCCATTTGGAGCTGGGTCTGGCTTTCACAAGCCGTGTTACCATATAAACAATTTGGATGCTATCATCCCAAGGTCCATGTTTTTGGGCGAGCCTTGAACATATGGTGTTATTGTATAGGAACTGTAATTGGTTTCTTTGGCAACTTTATTTAAATAGGTCTGTTTTCTCCTGACGGCCAAGCTAATCCTCTAGGATATTAACCCATCAACCATTGACAATGTCTGCAGTACTGAACATGAGCTCTGCTTGGTGTCAGGTTCCCTGAAAGATCACCATTGGCAAAGCCATTTTTAAAAACTTATGATGTTCTATACATATTTAAACAGTCATGTATTCCCTATATGAATTCTAATATGTAACTGTACTACTTAGTGCTTTTACAATAGACTTTTACCAAGGCATCACTCATATTTAATATTATTTCACATATTCTGAATCGAATGCAAAACAAACTTTTTTGCCTGGTACATGATGCTTCATTTCAAATTACATAGCAATACTTTATGAAATTAATGTGTTATGCACTGTGCTGAGACATACCAACATTTTGGTTTATAAAATTACAGGTGAATACATTAATCTCTGCCACAGAAATTCTCTTCCCAATTATATTCTATATGAAACCTATCATCCATGGTCGGAAATATCCCATGCGGCACTTCCCCCTCTTCTGAAGTGAAAATGTTGGAGTCCCCACCTCCTCTTTTCTATTTGATGGGGTGATATTTAGCATCCTTCCCTCCTTTCACTTGGTCCTCCATAATGGAAATAACTTCAAGTTATTTAACTAAAAGGAGGGAGTAGAACGTCTGGCTTAGTATAACATCAGGATATTATTTAATTTTACATATTCCATTTTACATCTTACTCTATTCTTTATTGTATATTAAATGCTAACATTTATGACTAAAATATAACAATTCATTTTGTCAACATTATGCAAACATTCATCCTTGCATTTGAACATTCGTAGTTAACATGTTTATGCACATTGCTTTTTATTCAGAGGTTGTCAATTTGGGAGGAGAAGCTAATTCCTCAATTCAATTAAGGACGGTTCTGGGATGACGGGTCTTCAGCTGGTTCACATTGACCCAAATTTCCTTTGTCTGTACCCCTTTTGGTATCTTAAGTTTGTAGTCAGCCAGAGAGATCTTATCTAGTATCTTGTGTGCTCCCTGCTAAAATGAAAAGAACTTGCACTGTTTTGATTGGTTCCTTTGTAAATTATAGAGGTAACGTTGATCATATACCTTGTATTCCATTTTGGCAGTCTGTAGGTCATAGTAAGACGTCATATTTACTATAGATTTCTCCAGGCCCCTCTGCACTTAAACAAATGCATGTTGGAGATGTTTGTGAAAGGGTTCTACATTTTATTGAATGGTAGAGGCATTGATCAATGTCTGTTCTTGTGTTCAGTTCAACAGATGCTCAGGGAAGACCATTATTCCACAAGTCATAAGTTAAAAAGGATTTTTTTTAGTAGCAGAACTGAATGCCAGCAGTACTAGTTGTAATCACAAGTCCCAGCTAGGTCCAGAATCCACCACTAACGCCTTTAAAATTCCAACAATGGTTTTATTATATGGCTGTGCTCCCACCTCTCCTCCTCCCCACTGTAAGCTGGGTGGTAGGCTATATAGACTCCTAGAATTTACCACATTTTAGTCATTACCTCACTGGCAAAATGGATAACCCATTCTGACTCAATCCTTTGAGTAAGGCCAAAATGAGATAAGATGTGGTTGACCAATAAAGTATATTCAGTACCCACCTTGCATTTCGGTGCAGGGAGAAATTCCATCCATTTGGTAAAGAGGAATGTAACAGTCAACATATATTTCTTGCTGTGTGCAGAACACATTTCTGGACCAACAAAGCCAGCCTGATGATTAGACCATTGTAATGTAATTCCTCTCTTTTGTAAAGTAGCCCGTTGAGTGAGGGACCTTGGTTGGTGCTGAGCACACACTTTAAGACCCTTTTAAATAAATTATCGGCTTCTGACCCATGTGCGGCCAATAAGCGACCACTTCATTGTCTTTTGAAATCCCCTATGACCAGCTGTTGCTGCATTATGGACATGATTTAACATTATGCTTTGAAATGAGATGGGTACCACCGACTGAGCATAACCAGATTGGGGATTTCTAACCAAAATTCCATCCTGAGATTTTAACATTTTCTGGAATTTCATTAAGAGTCAAAGATCTTCCTTTTCCTGACAGCCTTGTTCAAATAAGGGAACGTTTTATGGATCTTCTAGAAATTGGTCAAACTTTCCAATAATCTGACCTTTCTTTTTAGTGGTGATTAGTTCTAGACATTGAGCATCGCTTCTCCATTGATGAGTAGAAAGCTTGCTCTCAGCTTGAGTGTGTTATACAGTTACTACTGTTATTTGTATTCCTGCACAAAGAGGTTCCATGTCAATGTATTTCCCTTAGATTGCTCCATTTTTGCCTAATTGATCAGCCAAATCCTTTCCTGTCTTATCAACAATACGTGCCGGATGTACACAAATCCTGCCCTCCTTCCACCAACAATACTGTGCTTCTGAAAACATGGCAAGTCCAGTGCTGGCTCCCTCCAGTTGTAAAGCACTCCATGGCTCTTGAGGTAAATTCACGCTATAAGCAAAAAAAAAATGTAAAATGCAACCTAGGTAGGTCTCCCACCAGACAAATTAGAAAAGGCTAGGGGGTAAGTCAAATAATTCCCAAGACTCCACCATCTATAACACCTATTGGATGTCACTGAGCAAGAATGCTTAGGCATCATGAAGACTGTGAAGATCAGCTTTTACCAGACTGCCATTGGTCCCTGATTACAGCATTTACTTTTCCTTCTGTGCCCTTCACCCACACCGCCCTTAGCTTTTGCAGCATTGCCTGTTTAAATAAAACAAATGCATACATTCTATTAAAAAAGATATTAAATGTTAAAAATAGGCATTATATTTCAATACCAATAAAGGTTACATCCAAAATAAATCTCAAAGTACGAGATATCAGTGGTTCTTCCTAACTTAGGCCTTCATATTGACATACGCGCTTGCAATGAGTTTATATATGGCATTGTTGGATCAGAAAGTATACAAATCCTCGGTTAAAAAAAAAAAAAAACTTCAAAATATCACATTTTGTTGGGATTGGAACATGACCCTTGCAAACCACTGAAGTGAGCAACTGAGCACGACTCCTCGGACATTACTGACGTAGATCCAAACACCTCCCTATAGAGGCCATTTATAGATTGTGTAAGTGAACAGCTATGTTAAATGGCAAATCATGCTAGTGCTTCAGGAAAGGTGCCAAAAGTTTCATTGTTAGTGTTTAGCAATAGTCCAGCGTATGGGTAAATAATTCCAACACACATGGTACATGCATGAACAATAGTACAGTGAAAACCTCAGAAATTGAGCTAAGGGCCAGAATTAAGCCTTAGAGCACTTACATCCATTATGCAACGCCATCTTTGGCCCGCGTATTGGCCAGGTTTAGATGCTGGCGGTTTTGGCCTTTCTCTCACATAGCATTTTTCCATGCACAAGATTTAGATAACATGCTATTCACTGGTGGCTAGTGAATTTGGTGGGGTACCCACATTGGCGTGAGTGAGTGTAATACAAACAGGATGACATATCCACCACCCCAGAAAATGGTGATGCCGCTTTAACAAAGCAATGCCTTTATTTCCACTGTTAGATCCGTTGTCAAGGTGGCATATACTTAGCACCCAGAACTGTACCATTTCAGAACTCGTGGCCCACCTTGTTGCCCCGCATCATTATCATTGCCTTCAGAACTGTCCTATGTCACATCCCTTTAACTTCTGAATTACCCCCAAAACACTCCCCAGAACTGTCACATTTCTGTTTCCATTGAATACGAACTGGCCTACATAACCCTCATTCCCACTTGAACTGTCCTTGCCATCTTCTTTTGCCATCTGCATTGGCCTACAGCGATCACATTGCCTCCCAAACTGCTTTGTCAAGCCTCTTTTCCCCTTAGTGGCACCACAGCAATCGCATCACCACTGCCCCATGTTACTTCTGATTGCTGTTCCAACTGCCCCATGTCACGTCATTTGCCCCATAAGTGGGCCATGTCTCTCCTGTTTACCCAAGAACTACACATGGTATGACCCTTTGTTGCCACACCACACTCGCATCACTCCCAGAAATGCCCCTTCACACTTCCCATTCGCCCATTTAGTGCCCTATGGTAAGTCCCTTTAAATCATGAATCAGCATTTGCGTTGCCAGAGAACTTTTTTTTTTAAAATACAAAGCTTGCTCACCAAAAAGCTGAGCTCAGAGTTATCATTTAGAACAGAGGGCTTCTGCAAAAATATGGCTCTCAGATATTTTTTTAATATTTTTTTTATTTGTATTTTTATTTTGATTGTTTAAAGCCCTGACCTGGCTGTAGATCAGTGGAGTGCTGTACAAGGTTTGCGTAGCCAGCGTTTGGGCTGGCATCTTTTAACATTAGCACAGTACTGTAAGCAGAGCCGGCCTTAGGGGTGACCGCCTGGGGCGCCACGCCCCCCAAGACGCTATTGGCCCCCACCACGCCAGCTCAGGGTAGTCTTTCGAGGGCTCCCCTGAGCTGGCGTGGTGGCAGAAGGTGTGGCATGCGCCGCATTGTCATTGAATGCACCCGCGGCGGCGGGTACATTCAATGACGATGGAGTGCTGACGCGCCCTATTTAACCTCCTCGCCGGAGAGAGGACGTTAAAAAAAAAAAAAAGCCCATCCTGGCCCACCCCCTTCTGCTCCACCCCCTGTTAACCAGGGGTGCGCAGGGGGTAAGGGAGGGTGCCTATTCGCCCAGGGCACTGCTGCCCTTAAAGCCGGCACGGACTGTAAATTGTGATTGGTCCATGGTTAGGTGCTGTTGAAAAAGCCATGTTTTAGAGAATGATGGTGGCATTCCAATTACACTTACCATCAGTCGTCACAATCAGTCACTACTGAGGGAACATGAGAGTGAAAATCCAAAACACCTGGCGAACCGACGTTTGCAGACCTCTGAAGGGTATTTAATGTTAGCATCTGCTGCCTCGTTGCTGCTTGCAGCAATTCAGTGCTGCTTGGCAACCTCTGTGATCTAGCCAATATGACAAGTGATGTTTGAGAAAAATCTGTCTTTTTCTCTGCCGGTTGGTCTGTTTTTACGTTCTCTGTTTATTTTGTCTTTGTTTGTTTAAGTATAGTGGCCCGATAACTATGTTAAATGTCGCGTGGTGTGAAATCATGCAATACGCCTAGTCCAAGGGGCATGAGATGTCAGTTCTGCTGACATATCAGTGTACGTGTGCACCCCTGTGTCGCTTTCAATAGAAACCTCATTAAAACCTACAGGAATTAATGGCTCTCTCGTGCTGTCGTTACCGCTTCATCAGTGGGCCACTCCTGGGATTCATGTATGCAACTGTTTGTCTTTGACACACAATGAACAAGAAAAGAACCTTGCGGAAATGCAGCGGAGAAACGTTTCATTGTCCTTCACTCCGAATCGATAATGTGGAAAGTGTCACGTTAGTCCGACATGTTAAACTGCTTGGCAAAGGAAGCTGGTGAGCGCTGCTAATAAACATGGCGTTGGAGAAACAAAATAGTGCATCGTGACGCGTAGGAACAAAATTAAGTTAGATTTCCGCCCCTGCGTCTGCCTGAACGGCTTCCCTGGGAACCCACTCAGTCTGTCAGCTTCGGCCAGGGCGGACAGGTTTGCCGGAAATCCAAAGGTAATGCTGGCGACGGAGTAATCATTGCTATTATTTAGGCTCTGCTTAGGCAAGAGCTACCACCCGCCATTTCCTAAAGTGCCGAGATGAAGAGGTGAGCGAAAGCAGCTGCGCCCTACCTGTTGTTGTTGGATGGGTCTACGTGTGACATACACGGCCTAGACATCATTTGTGGAAAAGCTAACGTTGTGAGAACATTGGGTCACCTGGCCGAGTACAGGAAATCCTTCACTTGAGTATACCCTGCGGTCATTTCGCTCACCTCTACATGTGATGGACACCTCACCAAAGTGAAAAATCACAGGTTTGAAAATGCTGCTTGTGCATGCGCACTTCCACTAGCAGTAGTGCAAATGCAGCGTGGATTTATTTGCAATAGCGCTCACGCACTTGCTCATGTATGCTCGGCACCTTTTTCGTATCGGATTGGGTGAGCACGCAACCGTGAAAAAAAGGCTGAACAACTTAAATAAGTTAGTAGTCCAAATTAAAATCAAAGTTTAATTTGCAGACAAACTGTGAATGTCAGTTACCATACTGCGTTTGCATTGCAAGCATGTAAATCAGCAGTGCAAGCCAGCACAGCTATTGCGTCATTGACACTTGACACAACTAAGTGCCATTCACAAACGACTGGAAATGTATGAACTTTATACATGTCTACATTGCAATTTATGGCCGCTCTCATGTCCTGATGCCATACCGTCTTGTGGCCAATGCTGGATTTCACTTTTATGCACTTCATTGATTCACGGTGCATCACCCTTTCTCATGGTGGCCCTGAATCATGCTGTTCTCATCTTCAACTTGTATCCTGGCTTGCAACATTATGTGTTACTACTGACTTCTGCAATTGGATTCGCTCTCCCCTCTTGCTTCTCCACTCTTTTTGACTGCTTATTATTTTCTCTCCTCCTCTCCCTTTCTCCCTTTCCTATCTCGTCCACTTAATTTCTCCTGTGCACTTACTATATCAGATTTGTCCCTGGACCTTGTCTGATAGCAACCTCGTCTGTCGCCTCTGCTCCCCTTACTTGTCCACCCCCCCCCCCTTCCCCCAGCACTATCTGAAATGACATCAGGCCTAGTACGATAGTCGCTTGTTTTGTTCCTCCCCTCCCTTTCTTCACCCCTCTCCCTCACCTTTTGTTTTTCTCCGGCTCTACCAGAAATGTCGTCAGGCCTAGTACAGTAGTCGCTTGTCTGTTTCCATTTCCTTCCCACTCGCTCCCTCCCTTCCTTATCTATGTCTTAGCTCTTGCACTATCTGAAATGTCGTCAGCCCGTGTACGATAGTTAATTTCACATCCTTACTGTTCATGGCCTGTAGGAATGTCATTGTATTTTCCCCTGTTCCCTCCCTTGCCTTGAAGCGCTTTGAAACACATTGTGTATAGGCGCTATATAAACTATCATATCATATCACCAAACTCATAATTTCCCCTCAGCCCTGCCTTCTCTGGTGATGATACATCAGTACCATTTACATTTTTTTCATTTAGTGTTGGCTATTATGTTACAAGCGCAATAAGGAACATGTCATACGTTGATTTTTGTGTACCTCACAAACTAAGACGTATGCATGTAGATAAACCCTTTTTTAGTTTTGGCTTTGAGGCAGTGCTGTAAGCTCTGCATATAAGCTGAAACTATTGTCATAGGAAGTGGAGATAGAAGGGAGATGAACTGCGAGGAGAGACACACAGCCTGTGGGTGCTGTTTGGTTTCTTGCCCCACCATTGTGCACCCATGACCATGCTAGTCCATATGACATTCCCACCTACCTCCCCCTCCATGCCACAAAACACACACCCCTTGGATCGCTTTGAGCTATGTATGTGCTTTTGAGAGGATGCCAATGCTATTGAGGGGATGTCAATGTTATTTAAAGGGTTTGGGTCTATTTGAACTAAAACATTTGACCTAATCGCATTTGATGGAATTTATTTGACCTTTTTTTCGGTCTAAAATGCAGGGCGAGACACCTCGCCACCCCCACTTCCCCTCAACCTGATCTATACCCTTACCAAACCCATATATATATATTTAATTAAATTTGACAGAAAAAAAGGTCAAATAAATTCGATCAAATGTCAAATATTTTTAGGTCAATTATGCTAATACCATTTAAAGCAATCTTCTAAAAGCCACTGGCTTAATTTTAGCTTTAAGCAGCTCCTGGTGGAATTAGTGTCTTAACCAAGAGTGCCTTTAGCACTTTATTAAAAGCAATATATGGATCCATCCATATGTTCCTTGCACCAAACTCCTGTTTAAAATCAGCATTGGCCAAGCTGAAAGCTCGGCTCTTGTATAGGCATTAGGTATGTATGTGAGACGCTTCTAAAATGTACGAAGATACTAACATTTTTTTCTATTGACATCTTATTCCCAAGTCGTTTCATTATGGCAGTGTCTGCGAAATGCGTATTCAATCCGTCTGTACATGGGCCAGCAACTGAAATATGACTCTAGATTGCACAAAGCATAGATTGATGCAGTGAGGCTTGCACAGGTTTAATGAAGTCACACATCATCTAAGCAACTAGGGAATGCATTCCAAGATGACCTATCCCAGAGAGGTTCACCTTTAAAATAGCTTGTTTGCTGCATAAATGCCCTGATGCCATACCGACAAAGAATGCATCTATCTATATGTGCCGACTTCTAGACACTTCCAGTCATTGTACTACTGCCCATGTTAAACTTTGCCCACTGTAGCGATCTTTGATTGTTTTTCCAGGGTCCATAAATGTGTGAATTGATCTTTACATTTTTTTCCATTAAGCATTGGAGAAATACTGCTCTCCAAAATGCATGCAACCCTCACTGATAATATCGCCTAGCTCTAGTGTCAATTGACTTCACAAGGAAGACAGTATTAATGTACTTTTTCAACAGCTGTTGTCTCTGAATAATATACACTGTTCTCATTGCCAACAATCCTTTGTTTCTGTTAGTTTCGCCTGGCTCATGACAGAAGAACACATTTTGGTACCAGTAGCCAGTTTTATGGTAACTTTGTTGAGACAGGAATGCTCCAAAAACTCAATTTGGACCACCTGCTACCAAAAAATGAATTTTCGAAATCAAAAGGTCCAATCAAACTTGGGCTCAAGTAAGACACTAGGGTGTCTTATCAACATCACGCCGCCAAAAATCACCAATTTTTTCGAAGAAGCATGATCAGAACGATGATGATTGAAAATGTAACAGATCACCCTAAAATTGTTTGCGAACTAAATAAAATATAAATAGTGATATAAAGGATTTGCTTCCAGAAACCTTCGGTCATTATGGTAAATGATGCCAAGACATGGTCTGACCATGGGATACTTGTGGTGGCATGGGTGTCTAGCGCTCGGCCTTAGTGGAATCTCTAGTCCAGGGTATGGCCTTTGTGGACAGGAACACCCACAATTTGCGTGAGATTAGAGTCTTCACATATTGGCTGTAGTTTTTCTGTACTCTTATCTGTTTTGCCCATGTGTACGTCGAAAGGGTTTGGACTAGGTACATGTGTGTCCTGGGTAACGTACTGAGACAGTTTCACACCTGAAATCGCTCCCATTCTTGGAGGAGGTACATGCTCAAATCCACCAGGCATGTTCTTGGAACGTTCCTCAACCAATCGCAAACAAAATGTCCATAATGGTCATGCCTGAGCTCTCCACACAAACCAAGCAAACGATAAAAAAACGTTGTGTACCAAAGAGGAATAAGGAGATATTCTCTCCAGACATGGTAATCATAAACCGCAGCTGTGTCTTATTAAACCTATTATCACCATGCTGTCATTTAGCCTTTTCGATAGAGAGCGTGAAAGCAGCAACAAACGGCAAAGGATTTCTATGCACAGACAGACAGACTTGTGATGGACAGCAAGGCAGTGAACCTCACATTGCTTGGGCATTGTCTGGGTGATGAAATGACTACTGACATGCAATTGTACAGTGAGTAATGGAAACTACTACTCAGCCCCACACTACTACTAAACCAGCAATGATCCCAATCATAAAGGTAAAACGCGCTCATCCCAACAGGTATACCTTCTTTGCCTCTTGGGCAAACATGGGCTGAAGGCATGGTATACTCTTCAGGAGGGGTGTGAGCCAGCCAAGAGTATCCAAACAATAGTACTGTGGTACCAAAATACAAGAATGTTCAACCAAGGATCTATACAAATGAGTCTTTAATTAAACACACTAATACAAACAAATGATATGCAGACTTCAGAATGAAAAATTTGCTATGAGTATGAAGATAATGGAAGACAGGTAATACTCTCTGCTTGAATCTACACCTTGATTGTGAACATCTTAAATGGTTAGGAGTGAGGTCTCAAATCGTCACTAGGGCCCTTATCTTGTACCAGGCCAGGGGTACAGAACCATTGTGAATACCTTTGTTTTCCTATTGGGTGGCTTGGCAGTGTCAAGCGTGGCTTCTTACCACTTTCCAATGGGTCTAGTTGTTGTCGAGATGGTTGGCTCAGGTGCACCCAATTGACTGAGTTGGCTCAAAGACGACTGAGATTGGTTTAGCATGGTCCAGTGATGCAATGCCTTCCTGCAGCAGTGAACGTCTGAAATCTGCCAAAGAACATGCAAACAATGGCCAACTCTATATCTAAAAGCGATGGAGTCTGTTTGATGAGGTGTGGCGATGCAATGAGGATCTGCAGTGGGGTTTGTCCTGAAGACACTTGGAGTGCAGCAGGCAGTGGTTGAGTCAACTCAACGGCGAGAAGCAGAACAAAACAGTGGTGAGTATCAAAGGCAGCTCTAGGAGTTCTGCAGAAGTTTACAATTGACTCAAGTTGTTGGTTTGGCTTGAAAGCTGTTCAGGGTGGGAAACCGAGCCCAGAGTTGTTTTTTGGCTCCCTCGTTGCTGGGGGCCCTGTCCAGGGTTTCCAGAGATAAGGCGAGTTCTTTTTCCACACTTTTGTGCCAGGAAAGGTGTCTGAGAGCACTTGCTGGGGCTTTCACCACCTGTGAGCCGTATCCTGGTTACCAGTTTTCAGACAGCAATCAGACCTTGTCCAAACAGCAATTCACCCCCCTCTGGGATAGGTGAGGGGAGGGTCCTGCTCCTTCCTTGGAGTCTTTATCTTCACCTCTATGGCAGAGGAATTTGGGCAGACTGTATCCTAATTAAGTTCCAGGTTAAACCTTTTTTTAAAAAAATATTGCTAACCAAAAATGATTCAACTGAGGGGACTCTTCACCCATTTAAATAATCGATTTACCACATGTTACAACTGAGTGGTCCCTTTCAAGCCTTCTGCAGGTCGCCTATCTAGGCTCCTGTGACAAGAATCATCTCCTGGTTTCGTCTATAGGAAGTGGGCTGGAGAGGGCACAAGAAGTGGGAGTTGATTAAGAAATCCCAAAATGGCGAAACCACTCTCTTGGCAGCAACTACTTTCCTGGGTGTTAGAGGTAGAGTACTAACACCCCCCTTTCCCTTGTCTACCTAACATCATAAAGACCCAAGTAACTACTATGAGGTGTGACTACTTATTTTCCTTGCAAGGCTTGCATTCTTATGCACTTTCCCAGCTAACTCTGTGTTATGTCCTGTCCTCTGGGGAAGGTGACAAGCCTTCCTGGAGAGAACAAATGGGAGTTTATAGGGATGGACCCAATTTGTTTGTTTTTGGTGAAACCCAGTGCCAAACCGCAGATACACAATTGGCCCTGACAGTTGAATGAGGTGCTAGAAACCAGGCTGATAATAAAATGATGCCAAAGGGTTTTGACCAGTATAATTGTATATTCCCATGGACCACCATATCAAACCAGATATGGTTATATTTATTTATTAATCTGCAGTCATGCCTTGGGGTACACAAGTGATATGATATGATATGGCATTTGTAACGCGCCTATACACAAGTGTTTCAAGCCGCGTGTTTCAAGTGTGTATAATTTTCATCTGGATTGCCTACGGTTTAAGGCAGCCCCCAGCTGGGGTTCAAGATGGCTGTTTGCAGGAATGCACATGGTACTCTGTGTCTGCCATGTTAGCAAATTATAAGGCAGCTCCTGGAATGTCACTAAGCACCCCCAGATACATGTTTGCATTATACTTTTCAGCATGGAACATTATGGGAGTGGGGTCTGATTAGCAGATCTCACTTTTAGTGAGTACTAGCATCATTTTGAAAGAAATAAAAGTCCAAAAGGGTTATGCTAGTACGCCCTCGGCCATCATACATGCTGTCATCATCTTAGCCCTTTCTCTGCCATCAGGACATAGGCACAGCCTAATTCCCATAGGAAATCACTGAAATCCCAGCAGTGAATGCCACAGACTGAGTTGCACAACATTATTGAACACAAGCAGAGGCAGGCATAAGAGTGGTTCCTCCATGGCCAACATCCTAAATCTTTTTTATGTATTCTTTTTTTGGGCAGTTTGTGCAGGCCCATTCTACCTCCTCTTTTGCTCATCAGTTATTCTAGAAAACGGCATTGGAAAAAGACTTGTAAAGTGTTTTGAGATGTTTGAAAAATAAAATATATTTAAAAAAAAAACCTTAAACACAAATCGGGTGTGGGTAAGTAGTGGGGAGGCAAGCTCTGATATTCGGAACTGAATATGTCCCAATTTACGATGTATTTTGCACAAGCTAATGTCATGTTTCAGAATATTCAGAGATGTTTGAACATTAATTTGTATGCTGGCAAACTATACATTAAATAAAAAGAATGTGTTCGTTTAGAAAGAATTCTGCAGCAGCAGATACATAAATAATAGGTGCAACACATTTTCAAAGGGGCCCAGCACGTTTGTCGTAGGTAACTACATGATCAGAGCTCTTAAAACTTCTCCTTTCTATCAGTGTTTGTTTGTTTTACAGCGTAATTTACCAATGTCCTTGAAGGAGGCACAAGTGCATGAAATCACTCCAGAGTCCACCCCTTTTGATCTTGTACTGAAAATTATCTTTCCTTTGAAGCTGCATTACTCTTATCTTCCTTTACGAGCACATTAATAGTTTTCTTATTTGAACTTTAACACATAAGGCACATTTTCAAATAGTGTTCATGCTCTTTAATTTCAGGCGGTCATTTGTAAGCCAATACTGTACAACTGTTTATTATTAGTCAAATGGTTTCTTTCATAAATAATTTGAATATTGTCAACACAAAAGCGTCCTTGTAGCATAGATGCCAGCTGGCATCTGGCCACGTGTGATAGGCCAAGTTCTGCCTTTATGGACTCCCTCGTAGCGCAGGCATGTTTCCCTCTTCTGCTTCTCATGTGGAAAGAATAGTTTCTCCAGCTAAAACCTTCTTGACATGCCCAAAGTTACCTGCCACAGAGTAAGGAAACAAACATGGAAGTTTTTCATGGTATGTTATGTCCGTGTGTAACATACATTATTATCACCTGGTAGCACAAGAATAATCGCACAGCTCAAGGTTTTTGGTAAGGGTGAAGGATTGAGGTGTAATCTATGACAGTGTGGTGTAGCACAACAGACAATATGTCTTTTGACCAAAATTCGACAATTTCATTTTTTTGGCTGAATTTATTTAACCGATTTATACAGTTCAAAGGTAAGTGGTAGATCGGCATAAGGCAACATTGGACGGGGTGTGGTAGGGGGCAGGCAGTGAAAGAGAATGAAGCAGGGGGGGAAGGCAGCACAGAGCACCACAACAAAGAAAGGGTGGGAAGCTGACTGGAGGAGGAGGGACAAAGGAGAGTGACTGATGGGTGTTACTGGGAATCAGGGATGCATAGGGGGACTGACGGTGCTTTTCTCTACTCTCTGTGAAGAGCGAGCTGAGGAGGAGGGGTAGAACGGTTTTGTGTGGGCATACTGAAAGCGACGGAGTGTTGGTGAAAAGGACGAGGAGCTGTTAAGAAGTAGAGCCGCGTTGGACTGAAGGCTGAGGATCCATTAAGAAGTAAAGCCCAGTTGGGCTGAAGGCAGCCGGAACTCTGAGGAGTTCACTGTGGGCCGCCGGAGGAGTTTGTTCCGCTCCACCGGTTAATTTCAAAGCAGCCCGTGTTTGGGGCTGAGGCACGGTGACTGGAGGTGCAGGTTTTCTCTTCGTATTATCAGCTCGAGAACTGAGTGAGGAGCAAGTCCAAGCGGGAGTCCAGTGTGACTATTGGAGAAGTGCCTGTGGGTTTTTCCTGGCCCTATTCTTGTTCGTCACCCCCACCCCTGTGCTGCTCGAATACACAGCACTCTTAGCCACCCATGGTACAGTGAGGAGAAATAACCACATTCAGATGAAGGGTGCCTCTGGGAAGGACTACCAAAAACAGCCTGCCTCTTCTCACATTGTACCCTAAGTGGGACAGCAGCTCCCTCCACCCCCCTTTGCTTGTTTGTGTTGTAAAGAGGAGACCAAGAACACGCAAGGGTGTAGCAGAAATGTCTGCTATACGAAAATGAAGACAGGGGGGAAAGACTTGAGGCACTTTACATTCAGCCCAAAGGACTGGGGTTGAGAGTATTGATTAAATAAATAACAGTCTTTAAGAAGGCAGTCACGAAAGTTGTCCTTATTCCCACAGTGCACGTGTGACACAGGCATTCAGGCGTTGTCCTACCACTCTTGGAAGTAAAAAAAAGTCAAAAACAATTGTTAAATATTTTGACATGTGGAATTTCGGTGAAAACGCACAAGCCGTACAACGTTGCACAGCCTGTGGTGATGCATCATGCGTCTCGGCATTTAGTGTGGCTAGATTTTGAAACCGATCAGGCTATGCCATGAGTAGCTGTTGCACACCTCTGTGGTCAGTAAGCCGTGCTGTAAGTGAATAATTGAGATGTAAATGATGTCACAGCATAAAAATGAGTGATGGGCCATGGTGCTGCGACCTCTTATGCTGCCGTTAATACATACATGTGTGGTGACTAAGCAGGATATGTAGTTGTAGACGGGATTGGTTTCCTACCTGATTGTGTCTGATCGCCTTGTCTTATTCACTGTGATGATCAGAAAAGATGGATTTCGTGGGCGAGGTTATAGTGTAGAGGTGTGAAAGTGGTGTGGAAGTAGTATGTTTCTTTCTTAATTCCTGCTGCAATGCCTTTACCAGAATAAATTATATTTCAAAGTCAAAGGGAAAAGAGCACTGATTCCATTGCCAGATACTGTAAGATAAGACATTCAACAACCTGAACTAAAAGGATAAAAGAAAAACAGTATTTAGAACATGTCCAACCTACCATAAGTCAGTTATGGTTTACAGACTTCCAATGCAGTAATTATCAAGTTAAAACATAATTATCATCATTGAGACACAACTATGGATCAAACACTCTAAATTAGAATAGCTGTGAATCTATTTGACATATTCTTTTCTGGTTTCAAAATCCATAAAATTCTTTCCTTCCAAAATCATCTCTTCATTACATATGAGTTCTTGAAAGATTAAAATATTTCCTGGTAGCAAACACTTCCTATTACGTAGCCTCAGTCTCGCTGCAGTTATCATCCCACAATACTTTACTGACCAGACTCTGAAAACAAATGAATTGTCCATGAGGGTTGTCACTGGAACCACAGGAATTCTTATGAATTTGCACTTGTACACGTGAAAGCTCCATGCTACCTCCAGAAGAAATTGGAATCTGATCTTTTCACCAATAATCGTTAGCTAAAAACTTCTCACATATGCTAGAAAAATAAGCACCACAATGAGAAGAACACACAATTAAAGTAGACATTTCTGTGAACCAAATTCCTGCCTCCCAAACTCTTATTATTTAGATTACTGCCAACTCCCAGATACTTTAGCCCATGTCCAACTTGGGTCCTTCCTTTCATCTACCTTCCTCTCTACCTGTGGTGTTCCCTAGGGGTTTAACCTCTCGCCCTGGCTTTTCAACCAATACCTGTTTACTCTCGCCCACTGCATTGCCATTTTCTGCTCAAATTTCCAGTGCTACGCTGACGACAACTCATTTTCAGGCTGCCCTCTGCCACCTCCTCTCCTTCTCTCATCTCTGATTGCCTAACTGCCATTCAAGTTTGGTGTGCCGCCAGCGATCTTTGTCTGAATGCCAGCAAGACAGAGATCCTCCTCATCGGCACACCTTCACCATCCTTTCCCCTCACTCTCTGGCCGGCCTCCCTTGACCCTCCTCCTACCCCCACCTGCGAGGCTAAGAACCTCGGGGTCATCTTTGACTCTACCCTTTCCTTCTCTGCCCACATCTCTGAGGTCTCTAAAAAGTCACATTTCTGACTGCACCTCCTCAGAGGTACTCTGCCTTTCCTCTCCTTCCCACAGAAGCTCATGGTATCCCAAGCTCTGGTTCTCTCTAGCTTGGACTATTGTAACCGCCTCTTTCTAAATCTACCTGCCTCTACTCTCCGCTCTCTGCAACTAATCCAGGACTGGAAGACTTGTCCTTGGCCTCAAGCCCTGGGATCATATCTCTCCAGCTCTGAAATCTCTCCATTGGCTCCCAGTGGATGCAAGGATTAAATTCAAAACCCTCTGCATTGTCCACAAGGCTTTCTGGGGCCTGGGTCCAAAATACCTTCAGCTATCCCTCCGCAAATACCTCCCCTCTCGACCTCTTTGCCTCTCTACCTCCAACTCCCTCAGGGTCAGTCGTTTTTCAAAGAAACAAGCTTTGGGTAGATCTCTTTCTTTGGCTGGGGCCTCCCTCTGGAACAGCCTCCCTGGCACTCTAAAACTTGAGGAGAACCATCTCCGGTTCTGGAAGCACCTCAAGACCTTCCTCTTTTCTTCTGCCCTCGCTCCCCTTCTCCTCTGCTGATCTGTTCTCTCTTGGCACTGTGCCCCTGGCCACCCTCTGTCCTCCGGGCCCAGGTACCTGCTCACTCTGCCACCCTCCCACACTGCCTCCGGGCCACCCCTTGCACTGGGGTCTGTATCTGTACCCATACAGGCCCCCCCCCCTTGTTCTTCTTGCACTAATCAGACCTACCCTGTCTGCTGCCTTAATCCTAGCACTTGCAAATTGCTGGCTGCACTAAAACTGTTTGTTGCCTTTAATATTTATTTATTGTTATTTATCTGTTTCTCCTCTGCTTCGCACTTTCCATTTCTCCCCCCTTCCATGCACTTTTCCCCTCCCCCTCTCCCATGCACTTCCGTGTTCTCAATGTCACTGGGCCTAGTAAGATCGCTGTTTTGTTCTCCCCTGTTCCCCTCCCTTGCCTTGTCGCACTCTGAAACACTTGTGTACGAGCACGATAGAAATAAAATATATCGTATCATGTGGTATAATGTATCTGATAGAGAGAGAGAGAGAGAGAGAGAGAGAGAGAGAGCGAGAGAGATCGATCAGTGAAATAGTCCAGTGATTGGAGTGCAGGTAGTTTGGCCTTGTGAGGCCTATTCTTCTTTGCCCTTTCTCTCACGGACTCCGATCAAAGATCACCTGCTATCTTACACTACACACCCCTATTCCCCACAGACACGACAGGACTGGGTGTTAGCACATCAAAAATAATCAAGATATAACTAAGTTCTCCTATTTAGCCATTTCACACTCCCCCATATCAGTGACTAATCAGACTCAAAACAGTCCAGCCTATCTGATCTTCTGCTCTCTCCTTCAGATAACATACTCCCAAATAGCTCTGCAAACCCATAGAAAGAAGATCCACACTCAGGACTACGGGTGCTTCTGATGTGTGTAATGAAAAATACCTTTTACTTTCAAAGAACTCTTAGAGTGTGTTAATTCAAAAATGTCATCTTTTTTGTAGGTCAATGCTTCGCGACAAGAGACCAAACTAATGGAAGAAAGTGACCAACTAATTGAAATAATCCAGCAACGAAGGCAAATTATTGGAACAAAAATAAAGGAAGGCAAGGTAAGATTTCAGGAAGAAATTGTCTAAGTATTGAAATGCCATTGTTTGTTTTGTTTTAGTCCAAGGAACCATTACTTCATTTAAATGACGACTGTAATGTCAAAGCCTTCTGTATCTTCAGTAATGCTGTTCTTCCAGATGATCAGTTGCCTTCCACATCAAAGCACCTCCTTGTTTGAATCATACAAAATCATGACTTCTCTGTGGGTTTAGTGCCACTGAATTATTATTTGAAGCCACCAACTATTGTTTCTTGTTTTCTTTTGCTAGTCCACAATTATAGAACATTTGTATTGTTAGTTTACACCATGTTTAGTCCCATAGACTATATACAAAAGCTGGCAGTGTATGGTGCACAGGTAGGGTAGAGATGGTTTGACAGGAATCCACCTAACAGAGCCTACTTTACCTGTGGAAATTACCAACTTGTCATTTTCCAGATTTACCACTAGATGGCAGACTACGTATAACATGTGATTCTAAACAGATACATGTGTCAGACAGACTATTACTGTGCAGGGAGCGTTTCTCATACATTTGTTCCAGGGTTATGCTGCTTCTAAATAGCAAAAAGGGAGGCCAATATGAACTGCATAGTTCTGAGTTCTCTGTTTAGTTTGGGGTAGTTAATTCCAGGTGAAAATGGTAATTAAGCTAATACATTTCACTGGTAGGTGCTTTGCAAATGACAAATATCCATTGCTGACTTCTGTTGCCAGTTAAGCTGTTTGTTTAAGATATTAAGTTATCTCTATGGAACTGCTATCTCCCGTTTAAGAAAAACGAAACTGACCTGATATTTCTAGAAACTCTAAGAGTCCATTAATTTATCAATATTCAGGTGTGTTTTTCAGACTGCATCTGGCTCATCTATTTCCTGAATCTATTCTAAAATCTGGATATTCATGGTAACATTGAAAAAGTTATCCTTTATCTGTGTGGTTGGATCTCAATGTAAGCAAAATGATGCCTTTGCAGTTCTTCACCCTAAAGACATTCAAAGTCCAATCAGAATCTGGTGAGCAGATGTTACTGCAGCTCGTCTGTTACCACACATGCATACACATATGCTACCTAAGAGTGGAGATATAGACCTCAAACTTTATCCCTGTTGAACCCTGTTTTGATGTGAATAATCTGATCTACATATGATCAGGAGCCAGAGGAACTAATCCACTCATTAAAGGTTAATACTTGAAATCCATGCGTTTCCTCCTCTCGTAACGCAATTTCTTTGAATTGAGTATTTGCCTACATCTTTCATCGCCCTTCCTACGAGGTGTGAGTATTGAACAAAGACTTTGTAAAGTTTTCTTTTTTTTTTAAATAGCTGAAACTTAAAATGTAAATCTGGTGTAAATCTGGAATCTATCAATAATACCAAAGGCCAAAAATGTCCATCTTTGTTTGTACTATGGCAAATAAATAATTATTTGCTAAAAGTGTTTCTTCACCAAGTACGTAGTAAACAGATAAACACCACTGTCAATGCCATGCAGTCTTAGTGCATCCCTCAGTGAATCAAAACCGGGTGTATTAAAGTCTTTCATGTTTTGAAATGTGGCAAATTATCATGGTAGATAGCACTTTATTTTTAACCTATGTTATTGCAAAGTAAATTTACTACAAATATTGCGACCCACACATTACATTGAGCATCCTTGTTCAGGCATGCATAAGCTGTTTAAATAGGCTTTGTTATCAATGCTACCGATTTTATTCTCAATACCTTCAAGAATGTGAAATGTATCAAGTGTCACTCAAATGGGCACCAGCTAGATGACTGCTATATAGAACAGTACTGGTCATTCAGACAGTCGTGGCATACTTTGCATAATGTTGCTTACCAAACACTTATAGATATAAAGAAATTGGAAGCTTGCATTGTGTGGTTGTTGTAGATACTATGCAACATTTTGTGGCATTAACCAGTTACTATGTAGCTGTGTATGTTGTGCATAATCCTGGCATAGTGATTGGCTGGGAAATCTACTTTCAAAAGTGGAAAAGAAACATCTTAAGGCCATCACAAAAGTGTTTTGAAACCTACGCTATGTTAAGTGCAGCCCCTCAATTCCCTGGGAGTTATCGCCATCTTTAAATTTGGTTGTCTTTGACAATTTGCTTATACTGACATATGGCCTCATTACAATGTTGCCGGTCCGGAAACTTCCAGAACGGTAAACTAAAAGTCTGCCTGCTGGAGCCGCTGTGCCTGACGGGTCTAATCCTGCCGGGCGAAGTGGCCACGGTAGGCAGACTTGTCACGAGAGCACCGGCACCGTTGCTAACAGTGCTGGTGCTAGCGTGTTCCCACTCCCATAGAGTCCCATTGGATTCTATGGGAATGGAGATTACTAAATGTACTGGCGACTGACTACCCGGCCACTGGACCTGTAATAGCCCGGTGATACCGGGAAGTCAGGCGCTGGTAAATTATTACATCACGCAGCAACCCGCCGGTAGCACAGGCAGTGTTACCGCCGGACCTGAAATGGGGCCCATACTCCTGTATTTCATGAACTTCTCAGAGTAACCAATAACACTGACCTCTTCATAATGTGAGTGTAGAAAAGGCCATGTCAGTTTACAAGCCACACCTTACACAGAGTGCCATCTAGCAGTCATCCCTGGAAGTTCATCTTCAGCTGAGAATCACTGAGCAACGCGCTTTGGGTGCCTAGCCTTTAAATAGGCACCCAAAGCAAGTACCATTATGCAAATAAATGCATGCATAATGGTACTTGCAGATCACAATATACTTTCAAATACATAACAAAAAACAGTTGAAGTCAGTGGAGTGAAAGTTGGGTTCTTTAGAGGTTAATTGCTTCAAGGGTAAGAAATGAAGTGCTGTTAGGATCTCACATGCATGTGGCGTTTCTCAAAAACAAGATTGATTGAATATATAGTTCACGCCGCTACATTGTATACACTAGAATAGCAGGTTAGAGATTATACAAATAAACATTGTCTTTGAGGACAACAATGTTTATTTTGGGCCTTTCCACCTGGTCATAATAAACCTATGGATAGTTTCTCACTCAGCCATCCTCTCTCTCGCCCCATTCTCATCCACCCACCCTTCCATCTCACCCTGTACTCACCCACCCTTCCTCAATCCCTCACCCCATTCTCACCCACCCACTGATGCTGCCTCAGTTGTTCTCAGGCATCCACCCACCCTCAACCCATTGTCACTGCCTCACTATTTTCCCAAACAGCAACCTTCCATCACCCTGTTCTCATCCACTCACCTGCCTTATGTTACCCTATTCTCACCCGCCAACTCTCCCACTATTCTCATCCTCCCATCTTCTGCTAACTTGTTCTCAAACCCCCCTACTACTTGCCCGTCACACCTTTCATGCCCACTTGCAACCCGCTTCTCTTTTTAAAGCCACCCTTCAACCTGCCAGTAGCATATTCTCACATGCCCATCCACCTTCGCTCGTACAATTCTCTCCTGAAAACCCATTCTCACCAGCCCAAACACCTTCCCAGATCCACCTGTTTTGATGGTCCACCCACCAGACGTGTTCTTGCCCAAATACCACTACCCCCTGCCCTAGACCTGTTCTCACTCAAATCATCCCATTCACACTCGCCATCCTCCATCAACCTATTTGCAATCTCCCACCCGCCTGCCCTCATGGCATTCTCACCCTTAACCATGTTCTCAGCCAAAGGCCCCCATTCTTGTTCACCTATCCACCCATGTCCAGTTTAAACCTATCCACTGTCTGTCCTGAACCCAATCACACTCTGTTTGCTCTCATTCAATCCATTCTCCTCCACTCGCACATTCACTTTCAACCCATTCTCTCCCACCCACTTGCCCTAAGCCCCTTGACCTCCATTCACGCACCAGTTCTCAACCTTTTTACAATGCCCCACCCTTATCAATTTTTCAACAACACACTCAACGCGTGTCTCTGCCCATGCACTCTGTCCTCACTCATCCACCCACCTGCTCTCCACATTCTTACCCAATTACTCACCTGCCCTCAGCCTGTTCTCTCCCCCGCCTGCTTGCCCTCACCCACCTGCTCTGACCACATTCTTGCCCAATTACTCACCTGCCCTCAGCCTGTTCTCTCCCCCGCCTGCTGGAAACACAGCACGACACACATACCGGGAAACATTGGATGCAGAGACAAATTCCTACAACTACAAAAAATAAGATTTTGTTCCTTGTGGTGCAAAGTGGTGTTTTTCTCTTACCTTCTGTGTTTGGGGAGCATACATTTATCTGCTTAGGGATTAAACCAGCATATACGGGTGCAGACATAATTCAGTATGTGGCTCAATTATAGGTACGTATGCGTATCAGATGCAACCTAGCGATATAGCTGTATTCCCTTTCTAAAGCACCAGTGTCCTTATTACTCTAATAGTGGTAGGTCTCACTGAAAACCTTCATCCGATCTGTCCCACGTCTCGTAGTGCCTGTCCCATGAGGGGAACGCCGTAGGCCCTTCAGGCTACAAGCCTGTTGTCTTCAGTAAGGCACAATCCTGCTAAAACCAACAAGAGAGTCCAAATGTTCATCTCCCTAATGATCAAAGTTCAAAACAGTGTCCTTAAACGTTGCTTGGCACATACACGTCACGGGATCGGAGACGATGGGCACACCTACTAATGGCGTCTGGCAGTACTGTTGCAACCTGGGGTTGGTTGGTTCCCTTTTCTGGAGGAATCAGTAATGGAAGCGTCTTCTTGACGTGATTCACGTGGTACCAGTGCGATTTGCCATCAACTTTTACCGCAGTTTGTGTTGCGAGGAGAACCTGAAACGGGCCCCTCCATCTGGGTTGCAGTCCGCTGGTGCGATCGAAGGCTTTTATAACAACCCAGTCACCGGGCTGCACGTCGTGACCTTCTCCTATCAGAGGAGATGGAGCTACTGCGTTCACCTGTGCATTAATAGAAATCAGTCTATTAGTTAACCCAATACAATACTGTTGTAATGCAGGCCATGCTTGCTCAGACAATCTCTTAGGTGATATGGGGGTCCCAATACTTGGTGGTCGCCCCATAACAATTTCGAAAGGAGATAAACCATGTGTACGCTTAGGCATAATACGCATACTCAATAATGCAATAGGCAATGCATCCGGCCATTTCAGTCCCGGGGACCGTATACAAGGGCACCCAGTGTTCCAATATGCATTGTGCTGTGGAGGTGGCACTATTGTCCCGCAGGGGATATGCTTCCACCCATCCTGAGAACCCACATCTCATCACCAAACAGTAGGAATGTTTATTTACAGGCTCCAGCTGTATAAAGTCCATATACACCACCTCAAAAGGGCAGGTGGGTAACTTACTGTGGCCCGCCGGGGCTGGTACACCTTTCCCCACATTGTATAGAACACATATTTCACATTGTTTTGCCCATTGACGACAATACATTCCCAATCTTTTGTTGTACCACACAGCACTCAAAACTTCTTCCATAGTCCTTGCGTTAACGTGAGTTGGACCATGAGCCACACTCACTATCACAGGTAAGTATGCATCAGGTAGTACCCAAGTATTCGTATTGGTATGTGCCCATAGCCCATCTACCGTCTCCTCGTATTGATCATCCTTGTGCCAAGATAGTCTTTCTTCAATGGTTGCATCTGCTTGGATTTCCTTTGCGCGCTCCTTCGTCCCTTCCATAGTCACATCCCTCCCCACTATGAGTTGCCGGGCCTCCCACCGTGTATCCCTTGTGGCAGCTAGTTTAGCCATCTGGTCGGCTAAGGAGTTTCCTTGCATGACATAATCTAGAGTCCTTTTATGCACTGGGCATTTTACTATGGCCACCATCTTGGGCAACGTAAGGGCTTGTAATAATTCAGCAATCAATTGGGCATGTTTAATAGTATCACCTTGGGAGGTTAAAAACCCACGCTCTCCCCAGAGTTTACCCAAACTGGAAACCACCCCATGAGCGTAGGCTGAATCAGTATAAATTGTCACTTTCATACCGCTGCTTAACACTAATGCTCTCGTTAGCGCAATCAATTCGGCTGCCTGGGCCGATTTTTCACACACTTTCCCACTCTCAATCAACCGCTCCCCTGTGGTTACAGCATACCCTGCGGTTGTCTCCCCATTTGGCAGTTTGAAACAGGAACCATCACAGAATAATATACCCTCATTATCAACCAGCGGGGTGTCTTGCAGGTCTGCTCTACCCTTAGTGTGTTCTTCCATTTGGATCACACAATCATGCCTAATGTCATTAGGTGAGACGGGCAAAGGAAGCAGTGTCGCTGGATTCAAAGTGTTACATCGTTCGATTTTTACATTACTGGCAAACAGAATCATCTCATACTGTGTGAGTCTAGCTGTGGTCAAATGCTGTGTATGCACTCTATTCAGGAGAACGTCCACCGCATGTGGGACTTTTACTGTCACTTCGCTCCCTAGGATGATACCTGCACTTTGTTTTAGGGCTGCCGCTGCTGCGGCCACTGCTCTCATACATGGGGGTAGGCCTCGAGCTACTGAGTCCAGAGCACTGGAGAAATATGCACATGGTCTCTGTTTACCCCCTTGTTCCTGCGTTAAGACTGACACAGCGCAACCTTCCTGTTCATCAACGAAAAGGCAAAATCTCTTGGTATAATCAGGTGTGCCTAAGGCCGGTGCGTGGCATAGAACACCTTTCATAGCTGTCAGGGCTTTTTCCATCTCAGGTGTCCATTCTAATGGTCCGTTTTCTTGTACTTCTTTTAAGGCTTTTAGCATGGGCTGGATCAATACAGAGAATTCAGGAATCCAGTGCCCACAATAGGATAAAACACCAATTATCCTTCGGCGACCTTTTGCCATGTCGGGGCCTTTTATGGACTGTATCAAAGCAATGCGATCAGTAGACAGAGTTCGCCCCTCTTCGGACAACTCAAAGCCTAAATAATGGACCTTTTGTTTTACATACTGCATTTTGGCTAGGGCTACCTTGTGCTTATTCTCTTTACCCCATGAAGTTCCGCTTCTACTATTTCACTTACAGGAGTCTTTATTGGATTTCCCCCAAATCCAACTGATACCCTGCTTTTATCCGATAATGGGACAGCGGGGACGGCTCTGATATTCACGGAACTGTTTCCAGCTCCCGTGTCTACCAGACATCTCAAGTTTCGGTGGGGGCCAATCCTAATGGAGGCATAAGGCCCCCTCTGATCTATAGGTACTTGTACCACTCCCGCTGTCTCATTTCGGCCTCCTCAGGACATATCACTTGTGTTATCCTGGAAGTCGTCATTATAGTATTCCCCACATCCTTCCCCACATCCTTCGCCCTGGCATACACCTTGTACTTGTGGTGTTTGTTGTGGCTGATACAGTAGATTGGGGGGAGGCGGGGCCGGCCAGGGAACATCCCCTCTTGCTTGTCCGTCAAAGGCATTGGGTTGAGGGGGTTTAAACATTCTATTGTCTTGATTGCCGTACCCACCAGTCCTATTTCCTGGGGCAAATGTTGTCTGTAAAGGGGGCCGTACGCCCCTTCCTCTCCCACCACTCTGGGGACACTGGGATTTCCAGTGTCCGGGTCTCTTGCAGAAGGCACATACATCTTGGGGTAGCCCATCCCTCCTCCCATATAGCGCACCTCCTTGCACTGTACCTCTACCTGTCCCTTGGCCCCCTATCATGTTGCTACTATAGCCCTGTGACGGGCCATTATTATTGTAGTTATACCTGCCTTGGGGCCCTTGATGCAACTGTTGCATCAACACTTTGGTTTTTAGATCCTTCTCTTGTCGTGCCTTTTGTTGTCCCTTTACTCTTTCTCCTCTTTCATAATACCTGGCCATTTCGAGGAGATCCCGGGGGTTTCTAGTCATCCACGTACTTTCTGCCTTCCTAATGTTCTCCTGGATTGGCCCGTGGAGCCCTTCTATAAAGTTTGTGGCAAAGTACCGTTGGCCCGTCTCAGACCCTATCTCTAGCCCACTGTGTGCTTTAAATGCTGCTTCGTAACGCAGGAAGTACTGTGTAACTTCCTCACTTGCGCCCTGTATCACAGCACACAGTTTCTCCACATTCACATCAAATGGGGGTAATACCTTTTCTAGAGCCCTCAGGACTGCCATGCCATGCCCCCTTAGGGGTTCGGGATATTCCTCATGCAGTTTCCTATTTTTACTCGCCTCCATTACATCTTTCCATTTTATTGTATCATTGTCTTTGGCACGAAAGGGGGTCCATATCTCCTCTGGGACAATAGCTAACAATATGTTATCTACATCCTCTACAGTAAACAACCCAGGTCTGAATAGCTTTCCCACTTCTTTGTAGAATCCTGCCGGGTCTATACGGGGGTCGGGGATGGACTTGGTGATATGCATCAATTCTATTCGAGATAAGAGGACATACACATAGGTGCGCATCATGTTAACAGTAACTGCATCTATGGTGGGTTGACACTCTCTCATTGGCATTGATAGTAACTTTTCCATGTTTGTTTGTTCACTTACAAGGGCCTGCACTGGTGATGAAGCAGAGGACTGGTGACTAAGGTTTTTCTCTTTTATTTTTTTATAATCTTTTAACAGTTTCTCCACCTTAGCCATTCTCCATTCTTCCGCCCCAGAATCATCCACTCTTATATTAGATAGCAGTTTCTTATCCAATTCTGTCTTAATCCTATTCCACTGGGACACATATCTAGGCTCCTTTTCCTCTTCTATATCATCCACCCTAATAAGAAGATATTTAATTACGTTTACTTGTATAGGCCAGCCAAGGCCCTCCATCAGACTCACCAGGGTGGACATGGACTGCGAGTGTATGGATGCTATCATACGATTAGCTACGTTTTGGCCCGCCTGGTCTGCATCTTTGAGTTTAGCCTCTCTTTCCCTCACCTCTCTTTCCCATGCCCTCTTTTCCTTCTCCCATTCAACACCGCCCCTAATGACTTCCGCTATTATGTCGGACATACATCCCCATAACTGAACACTGGACGCAGTCACTGGTAGTAACGCGACAGCGTCCTGATATGCTGAGGGCAGATCCGCAGTACTCTGTCCTCTCAATTTACAGTTACCCTCATAAAAGGTATATAGTTTAGTGGCCACTGTCCTAAATTCCAAAGGTGTCAAACGCCCCAATTGGTCCCGTAGGCTGTCATTGAGGGGTGTGCCATACAGCCCGGTCATAAGGATTTGCAAGTCTCCATCTCCATCCTTTTCTACAGTAGTCGTTCTCCTATGGTCTATCAACCTATCTGGGTCTCCATACTTCATTGGGAATTCCGCCCTCTCACCCTCACCTTCTCTCGGAGGAGCCGTAGCCCCTGGAAATAACAATTCAGTCGTTGTTTGTTCTGCTTCTAGTCCTATCACATCTTCATACCGAGGCGCCGGCAAGGCAGGATACATACCCCCGCTATTCTTAATCATAATACGTCTATCCAACTGGTCTAGTTTCTCATCCTTCTCTTTTATCTCTAGGTCACGTAATTTTTGATTTACTGTTCTCTTCTGCCCCTTTGCCTTTTGTTTGTTCTGAGCATTGCGCCTGCGCATTGCTTCTACCCTCCATAGTCGTATAGCCTCAAACTGTGCGGGTCTGACCCGTCTTTTTACTAATTCTATTTCTACTTTGGATATGCGGTCCACATCAAAGGACCCGGTGTCTGGCCATTTATGCTCAATCAAATCTTTTGTGTATTCAGACCATTCTTTTAAGAACAATGTTGAATTCAATCCATGTTTAATCAACATATCAAATGCAGGGGTTCCTTCAAGAGGGGCATAGTGTCTCTTGCCTATACCACTCTTGCTGGAAGCCGCTTGACCCATTTTGTTGGTATACCACAATTGCCTAAAAACACTCACCTTTCCCAAATGTGCATTAATAGGCTAACATTAACAGTACATCCTCCTGACATATATCGCCATACCAATATCAATACATCACCGTTTCATCATTATTATTCCATAGACGGACATACCACTGTCCTCTTCATAAACCCTAAATTGTTATTTCCTTATTCCATCATGCATCCATCCATACCACTTACCTTAAGGGTCCCGCCAGAGTGTTCCGGACCCGAAGGGCGACAGCCTGCTGTTCCACCGCCGACGGAGCCGGAAAAACAAGGATGACGCGTTGGTTGCAATCAAAGGTGCGGATTCAGTTGTTGGGGCCCCGTGATCAATTCCTTCTCCGGTTCCGCCGCGGCGTTCCTCACCCAGTGACGGACTGTCGCTCCTTCGCATCCCACTTCTCACACCAAAATTGTGGGTGTGATTTCTCGCCGTCACCATAACCAGTACAATGAGGGACCCTGCAATAACTCAGACAGAAAAGAGCCAAGTAAACATTACTTTATTAATGCACAAGCATTCGCGAATGGGCTGCAAGTTCAAACGTCTCGCAAAGCAAGTCGTCGAAGTGCCGCCCCTCCCTCTACACATCATGCTCTTTTATACATTCCTGTTTACATTGCTTTGCACATAGAACACGTCCACCCTAGGGCGGATCTCCAGTTGGAGTTTATCTGAAGTATCCAGTTGGAGTTTAATGAACAACCATTGCACATTTGCTATCGTGGTTTCCTGTTATCCCGGTCTTCACATTCTTTCGTGCCCCTTTGTGCCCGTATCTCTGTGCTCAAGGCCATGCTTACTCATTCCTTCCCCCACCCGTAATCTGCAGATAGTTTTAGCAGGCTCAGCATGCTTCGACATACAGTGACCAAACACAATTCTTCCGTTAAAAACAAGTTCTTGCCAGGTCAGCAGGTCTTAAACGCTGCTGTATAAAGAGAAGGCCTCTTCTTTTAACAAAGGGTACATTCTTTTAACACATATGGTGATTAGTACAAACTCCAAGTGTGAGCACAACATTACATATGTATGCGTACCTTCACATCTTCTGCCAACTTGTTCTCAAACCCCCCTACTACTTGCCCGTCACACCTTTCATGCCCACTTGCAACCCGCTTCTCTTTTTAAAGCCACCCTTCAACCTGCCAGTAGCATATTCTCACATGCCCATCCACCTGCGCTCGTACAATTCTCTCCTGAAAACCCATTCTCACCAGCCCAAACACCTTCCCAGATCCACCTGTTTTGATGGTCCACCCACCAGACGTGTTCTTGCCCAAATACCACTACCCCCTGCCCTAGACCTGTTCTCACTCAAATCATCCCATTCACACTCGCCCATCCTCCATCAACCTATTTGCAATCTCCCACCCGCCCGCCCTCATGGCATTCTCACCCTTAACCATGTTCTCAGCCACAGGCCCCCATTCTTGTTCACCTATCCACCCATGTCCAGTTTAAACCTATCCACTGTCTGTCCTGAACCCAATCACACTCTGTTTGCTCTCATTCAATCCATTCTCCTCCACTCGCACATTCACTTTCAACCCATTCTCTCCCACCCACTTGCCCTATGCCCCTTGACCTCCATTCACGCACCAGTTCTCAACCTTTTTACAATGCCCCACCCTTACCAATTTTTCAACAACACACTCAACGCGTGTCTCTGCCCATGCACTCTGTCCTCACTCATCCACCCACCTGCTCTCCACATTCTTACCCAATTACTCACCTGCCCTCAGCCTGTTCTCTCCCCCGCCTGCTTGCCCTCACCCACCTGCTCTGACCACATTCTTGCCCAATTACTCACCTGCCCTCAGCCTGTTCTCTCCCCCGCCTGCTTGCCCTCACCCACCTGCTCTGACCACATTCTTGCCCACCCAGTGAATTGCTTACTACCCTCACTCTATTCCCACCCACCAAGTCTCAGTCAAGCCATTCTCACCCGCCCACATACTTACCCTCACTACTTTCTCAAACACTAACGCACCCTCACCCCATTCTCACCCGCCCATCTGCCCTTAGCACATTCTCATACTTTGTACACCTGCCATCACACAATTCTTGTCCACCCACACTCACCTGCTTTTCTGTCAACCACATTCCCAAATGTCAGATTATTCTGATGCTTGTAAATCTGCATAGAATTACATGCTGTACATATAGTCTGACATCTAGTGGTAATCGCTGAGTATTGCATCTTGTCTTTCGAGAATCAAAAGGGGGATGTCGACATGGGTGTGCTTGTAACACTATCCCTAACGTGATGTGTAATGTACCCAAAATCCCTCATGCATCGCGGTCCCTCAGATTGTTTTTTTTCCGGCCAGCTAGATGGTCGTCCTATGCAGAGCTCGTACATTGCAAAATTGTAACTTTTTTGCCCATGACCGTTGGTCGTTTAGTCTTCGACCTCTCATCATCGACAACTACTTCTGCATCCTATGCCGAAGAAGCCTGCAGATTTCAGCAACTGGTGCTCCGGTCGGTCCTGTCGACTGCGTGGCCTTAGTCCGCCAGTCAGGCCTATACTGTAGGGAGACTGGGGCCCCGGGGTTTTGATTCTTTGTAGAATGCATTTCCCCCCCCCCCCCTCTTTTCCCTTCTGGTCTTGCTGTCGCTTTTCACCTCAGCTATGGAGAGGAAGTTTTTCCCATCCTGCAAAGGTTAATACCCGTGAAAGGACACTCACTGAAGGTGTAACAAGTGTCTGCCTCGTGATCATGACAAGCAGTCCTGCAAGTCTTGTCGACTTTTACATCCAAACATGCTAAAAGATCGTCAGACGAAGCGGTGGGCAGCCTAAGCCATGCAAGCTGAGTGTGGTTCCCCCGCCGCCACAGGTGCCTCGAGTCACAAGGATTCAAGCGCCAGCCATGGCTCCGATGTGGATGCCATTGACCTCTCTGTGCCATCAGGTTCCGAAGTGCCCGTCCCCGGCAGGCAGGCCACCAGTGCTGCTATGGGGAGACAATATCCCGGCGACAGGGGCACACCCGTGCCACAGAAAGAAAAGCACACAACCCCACAAGCTCCCTCGATGGATTTGTTGAGTAAGCTACATATGCCCAGGGGCCTGTCGAAAGTTTCAACAGCACCTGCCGAGCCTCATGATCAGCCGCCCTCCCCGTAACCGTCGATACGGAATGCGTCCGGGCATTCCAGTCATAAAGGGATCATCACCAAAGAACACTAGAGTGTTGAGGCACCTCATAACCGCACGTCAGCGCCAAGGGTTTTGGCGACGCTGCAAACCTCGACAAAGTCGGCGGGCATGTTGAAAACACTCCCCGATCCGCTGGAGCTACGCGAAAGTCTCACTGCCATTGTTTTGGCAGCAAATAAGCCTAAAGACACGTTCAAATGTTTAGAGGAATATTCAGAAGGATCACAGCCCCTCTCTAAGGCCATGAACCCCCCCCCCCACAAGTCAGGCAATACCATTGCTTAATTCTTTCAAGAAGCACCTTGCACCCTCATTGTTGTCCCCATCCCTTACAAGGGCAGTCCACCCTTGAGTGGAAAAGCTTTTTTGCCCTACCCCTTCAGACCCGTTTTGTATCCGGGGCCATGCCAATGTTGACTCCCTTGTAGTCACTGCTGCCAGAAAGAGGGCCGAGTGCCGTTGTCCACGCAGAAAAGGATTGTAAAATGTTATATGCACTTGGAAAGCGCATCACTACGTCAGCCGCATATTCCACCGGGATTGCCAACAACACTACACTGCTGACCAATTATAATGACATTCAGTGGGACATACTTCAGGAGGGCCTACAAGAATTCCAGAACCGGTACGACCACGCCTGCTAGCAGTTGTATCGGAAGGGAGACAGGTCAATCAAAATATCCTGAAAAACACCATAGACGCAGCTGAAACAGTGGGCCAGGCCCTCACACAGGGAACCCTTCTCAAAAGGCATGCGTGGCTCAAGAATTCAGGCTTTAAGCCAGAGACACAGGCAACCCTTATAAACAAGCCAGTGGAGGACACTAATTTGTTTGGGGAAGCAGTAGACAATGCTTTGGAAACAGCAAAGAAGGAGCATGACACTCTTAAGTCTCTAAATGAAATTACACCAAGACCCTATCAACCGCGAGGGGGAAACTCTCACCATTATTTTGGGGGCAATCCATCTTGCATTCCCCCCACAACCAGTATGGAACAGGTAGTGCACCATGGTCCTCTGGACAGAGCGCAACTGCAACTGGACAATACCAACAAAGGGGTCAGCATAGAGTTAATGGCAGGGGTAGGAACTCCACCATAAGAGGCTCCCCAGCCTCCACTCAAAAATGAGTCGCCAGCCCGGGTTCCCTCCCATTCCTCCCTAGTCGGGGGACAAATAACATCTTTCCTTCATGCATGGGAGGGGCACACTTCAGACCAGTGGTTGCTCAAGACCGTCGCCCACGATTATTGTATCGAGTTCAGCCGGTCACCTCGATACCGACCACCAACATCCAGGCGCCTATCGCCAGAACACCTGAAAATTCTGATGCAAGAGGTGGAGGTCCTTCAAGAAAAAGGCACCACAGAAGTCATCCCATTCAACAGGTAAACAAGGGTATTTATTCAGTGTACTTCCTTGTACCCAAAAAGGATCTCACCATCCGCCCTGTGTTAGACTTGCGCCCAGTGAACAAGTTTGTCAAACCACAAAAGTTCAGAATGACAATGTTGCGGAAGTAATCCCACTGCTATTACAAGGGAATTACATGGCAACATTGGACATGAAAGATGCATACTTGCATATTTCAATGTTGCCAGCGCACAGAAAATACCTAAGGTTCATGATAGAGGACAAGCACTATCAGTTCAAGGTCCTTCCCTTCGGCATTCCCTCAGCCCCAAGGGTGTTTACGAAAGTCATGGCAGTAGTAGCGGCTCACCTGCACACGCAGTCAATTCCGGTCTATCCTTACCTCAACGACTGGCTAATAACAGGGGATTCGTACAGAACATGCCTAACAAATAGCCAGAAGACTGTAGATCTCCTCTTCAGTCTGGGATTCTCAATTAACGAGAAGTCCAGCCTGGACCCCAGCCAAGTCCAGCAATTTCTGGGAACACTATTTGTACCAAAGACGGGTTTGTCTTTCACTCAACAAGAGGGTGCAAAACATGCTGTTCCAAAGCCCACCCTATGTAGCCAATCGCGAGGTGACCGTACGCAAGGCCATGCGACTGTTAGGGATGTTGGCCTCCTACATTTATCTAGTCCCAAGCATGTTTGCCCATGCCCCCTTGCAAGAGTGGCCCTCCAGACAATGGTGTCAGGCCAGCAGACAATGGGACGATCTAGTGGTTGTCTCGGCAGCCCTCATTCTCTCTCTGCATTGGTGGTCAAGGGAAAACCTCTCGCAGGGCAAACCTTCACCACCCCTGCAGTAGAAGCCATTCTCACCACAGACGCATCTCTGACTGGGTGAGGGGCTCACCTCCTTCATCAGACGGCGCACAGCGTTTGGTCCCAAGTGGTAGCATCCAACCACATAAACCTGTTGGAATTGCTAACAATATTCAAAGCCATGAAGGCCTTTAAAATACACCTCCAGGGAAAGACAGTTCTAGTCCTCACGGACAGCACCACAGCCATGTATTACCTGAACAAGCAAGGGGCACTCACTCTCCAGGGCTATCCAAACTGTCTCAGAACATATGGAAATGGACTCTCAAACACAAGATGTTCCTCCTGTCACAACATGTTCCAGGGGAACTCAATCTTCTGGCAGATGTGCTCAGCAGAGACTTCCCACTACCTGTAGAGTTCGAGTGGCAATTTCACAAAGACATTGTTCTCAGCGTCTTCATAGACTGTGGCTTCCCAGAGATTGACCTGTTCTCAAATCTGGAGAATGCACAATGCCCAGATTATACTTTCAGGTACCCACAGAACCGCTCCAAGGGGAACGGTCTCTGGATAACATGGTCAGGGAAATTTGTTTATGCCCCCCCCGCCCCCCGACTCCCCGACCCAACAAGATAGTGCACAAGAGGCACCAGGAACCAGTCGCAATGATTCTGGTGGGCCCGCCAACCCTGGTTCTCTCATCTGATGGCAATGATGAATCCTCTGATTTTTATTTTATTAGAGGGCCCCCCACCAAGCTTCCTGTTTCCCTATGTTTGTAACCCCACCCCAACCCCCTCTCCACCTGTTTTAACCCTTAAGCTCCCATATATATATTTTATTTTAAATCGGTGTTTTTCGATGGATTTTTTTCAGTTAAAAAAAATAAACATCAAAAAAACATTTGAGATAAAATCACTGCATAGCATGCAGTCCCTGTAACCTCCTTTAAAAAAACAAACGGCCACATCCAAGCACCCTGCTGAGACCTTTTGTCTCCATTATCCACTATCCACCTGACTCTACTCCACCCGTCAAGTTTGAGCAAGTTTACACTTGCACTACACCCTCACCCTACCCTTGATCTTCACATCAAACTATAACGAAATGCCATATGCCTCCCCATGGGTCGCGTGACGCAGACCAGGTTTGATGCCTATAGAAACCTCACTGCATAAAGTATCTCAGCCCTCTTGAGATCTCACCATTGAACACAGAAATCACTTGTTTCCCTTGCCATATGCTGACCGATCTGCAGCGGAGCACACTGTGTCCTATCTGCCCCACTGCAACACTTAAGAACCTGCAGCCTTGTGCTTTATTCCCCAACTATCCAGCCCGCTGCCCTTTCTTACAGGACCTAGGCACCACGAGGCCATGCAGATGCAAGAAGCCACGCGATGTGAGGCCCAATAACACAAAATAACCAACATTACGGCAGCAAGCAGTGAAACAGGCCCAGGTGTGATGACTGAGGCAATTTGTGGTTGCCATAGGCGCTACCAGCACCAGTGGGCGCCATGATGTCCCTAAAAACAACATATCTATCCGTGTTGTGAAGCACCTACACACAGTGAAAAATGTAAAGCATTTTATTTCTCAAATGTGACTTCACAGGAGCCACTATTTCAAGATACAAATACTTATTTGGGGGCCTAGAAGTCCTTTTACTACTGGCGATTCCTCTTCACTGCTGGGAATGATTTGCTTCATTGCATCTCTTTCTCCTGAGCCCCACTGACCTGTGGTGGAGACACGGCATATGCCTCTCGGTTCTGTCTTTGAAGAATGCACAGCAGGCGCAGGGTTTTCATCAGCACTTTCACTGTGTGAACGTCTCCTCCGCTCGTTAAAATTGACAGCAGTGTGTTTGTGTGTTCGAGGGCCAGGAGACTCCCGCTGCATGTGCCTTTCAACCTCCACTGTCTGAAGTGGCTACTGGAGTCAAGCTTATCCACGCATCTGGGGGAACATGTGTAAATTAGAGGAACGGTAATGAGCAGTTTAAATGCTTCACTTAGCCGCCATTTTCGGCTAATAAGCCTGACATAAAAACGCCCCACAGACAAAGGCAAGCTAAAAAGACTTTAAAATGTATGTCAAAGGTAACAGTGGCTTCTAAACACAAAAAAGTGTAGTTGTGACTTCCTGAAAGGAGCCGAGCAAACACCTCAAAGAGGGCCTTCTCTCTGGCACTACATGGATGGACAGAACGTGACGGAGTTCATCAATACAGCACCACTTCTGGAATGCCAGAGACCCTAAACTTGGCGTTTAAAAAAAAGAAAAAAAAAGAAACTGCACCCAAGTGTCCAGCAATTGGTACATTTAATTCAGCATTAACGAGACATGGCCCATTGTGCTCAAAACATCCTGAAGCGTTTAATCCACACACCCACAATGGGATATGGAGTCCACAATATCCCAAACTATACATTCTGCATGGATCTAGTCTTTTCTTGTAATAACATGCTCTTGCCAGGACTGACGGAAAAAGGCCACGAATGCATTTCTATTTTGATTCGTTTGGTGAAATTGACAAATGCAACCCTTTTAAACATTGTAAGAAAACAGGGTTTTGATTGCAAAAAGGGGTTAGCTTGGGGCTAAGAAAATGCATACATTGTTATTATATTCTAACAACTGTGCAAAACATTTCACATATGTTCTCACGTTTCTTTTCCAACTGTTGTGAGCAGCTGCAGTTTCTATGATTTCTTCTCTTAATGACACCTTGTTCTGCCTCTTTTCTTTTGAGTTAGACTTCTCTACACTATGACAGATGGTCTGACATTTTCATGAGACTGAGCCATATTCTGTGGGTCACAGTGCTGAAGGAAGTACCGGCTCTCATGAATTAGTCTATCCACCCAAAGGGCAACTGTCTACAGTGAAGGGTACTGATTTACTTTACATGCATTACACATGCACACTGAATAACATCCAGTCACATGTAAATTACATACCCATTCGTCAGATACATCGTAGAAACATTCAGTGCATGCCCACTTGTCTGCAACATCAAGTTAAGGCAGTAGAAACATTTTATATTGCAGATAGTATTGCACTGATGAACAAGTTAATGCAATACTATATTTTATATTAGATATATAAATGGTGTTGCTTTGTTGAGCACAGTGAAGAAAATATCTTTAGCATTAGTAGAAATACATAGTCATCTGCAAGTATGCAAACATCTATAAATCCAAGGGGAGCCCAGAACTGGCAATCTCTTCATCTGACTAGGTAGGTACAGTCAAGGTGAACGCCTTCAAGGATCCCCTGCTCCCAGGAAACCTTTTCTGCCAAGTCCATGGAAAGAATTGACATGAAGTCGCTGAATTACTGGACACCAAGTGCAATGTCCAGCATTGTAGCCAGAGGCATGAGGTTGCTAGGGAAAGCACTAAACAAACTGCAACTCACAAGAATTCCAAATGTAATGTTGAGAGTCTTGAGGAACGCTGTCCTAGATGCCTGAGATGAACGCTGTCTGCACCTACTGGTACCATGATAGAATCGCTGTTCAAGAATTGTCCTCTGGCCCTTCAGATCACCCACAACAGCACCAGAACATCTGGGTGATGACTGGGACTACAGAAGTACACCAGTAACCGTTTGTCTTATAAAGAACTGAGCATTGGCAGCTTGTGGTTGGAAAATTGTTCAAGATACCCAACCACATGGTCACCTTCACTCAGATTGCCTTCAGTAATGCACCCAAGTAATCCCAAACAAAGACCTGCCTATACCATTAGTCCTGTCTTTAACATTGGGTTTTATTCTTAGCATCAGTGACTGAACAGCATCATAACCAGTATCGCACACAGTCAATGAGTCATCTTTCCTGCTCTTCCACTATTTCCTGTCGGAGACTGATTTCTGGTTGATCCAATGCAAGTCCTAAGGTTATCCTGAGGTGCTAACTGGTGAACTTGGTGCACTAAAGTCCTAGTTAACATGTTTTCTTCTGATTGACCATAAAAAACATGATCAAGATATAAGGACACTTCAAGAGACTTTCTGGACCACAATTACTTACCTGTACCATGCATCAACACCTTACCTTCCTTTAGAGAAGTGCAATATTGTGTGGAACATCATTTCTTCAAAATGTTATTGTGTTCCCTGTATTCCTGTTTACCCCTTTCCCCTGCTAAGTGAAATGTACTCTGTAAATCATTTACATTTCAACATGGCATGGAAACAATTGTTCAAAAAAGGGGTACATGTTTTGCACATGCATAAAAGTGGACAATTTTATGTATCAGCAATGGTTCAGTCATGGGACTAATTTGCTAGAAGTCCTATTCTGACAAATGAGAATTTGAGAATTCATCCTTTTACTTTGCACCCTTTATTTCTGATTATTTTTAATTTTGGCTATTAGGTGGCATTGAAACCACTGCATATAAATCAAAACTATTGTCATGGGTAGTGAACATAAGAATGAGATGATATGCGAGCAGGGGCACAAAGCACATAGGCCCTCATTACGACCCTGGCGGTAAGTGGCAAACGATGCCGGTAAAGGATTACCGGTATTGTTTACCGCTCCGGCCATTATGACTTGACAATGCGCTATTAAAGGTGCGGCTAAAGGCGCCAAGGGTGCGGGCACGCAACCTCCCATGCCGTAAATACCGGCATGGCGCAAATTGGGGAACATCACTAGTCGGGCGGACATGCAATTAACGCCATTGTGAAGGGCGTAAAATACCAACCGTAAACGGCCATGTGCAGTGTTCCCAACTGCCACAGGTGCATACAATCGGCACAGGTGGAGGCTATACAGACTGGGCAAGCACAAAAGGAGCACACCCCACCCCTTACCACACCCAGTCACACTCCACAATGATCCCAATACTACTAGCAATGCTGGGGCTGGAAGACCTGATTGCAGTGGAAATGCTACAACAACAAGAACAACAGGCAGCACAGAGGAGACGCAGGAGGAGAAGGAGGGCAAGGCAGGGCCAGCATGCCCTACCAGCACAGCCAGTGGCACCACGCAGGCAGCCCCCAATCCCACACATCAGAGCCAGTCCATTCAACCTAACCGCTGAGCAGATCCACACCCTGTACCGTCTGGACCGGGACACCATCACCACCATTGGGGACATGATACATGATGACATTGTCAGCCTGAATGAAACACGCACCGCCATCCCACCCCTACTGAAGGTAGTTGCTGTGCTCCACTTCCTGGCCACAGGCACCTACCAGCACATAGTGGGGCACTTGCATGGCATTTCACAACCATTATTGTCACGTACGCTGAACCAAGTGCTTGATGCCCTCCTCAAGCACACAGATGAGCACATTGCCTTACCACGGTCTGCCCACGGTATCTCAAACACCAAAGTAGGTTCCCATTCACTGGATGGCATACCTAGTTGCATTGGCACCACCGACTGCACCCATGAATTGAACAAAACCTTTTGTTGTGCGTAGTGAGATCATCATGATGGTGACATCAACGGTGCCAGGATGAAAGCATACAAATCACCGGATATCTGCAACATCACAGAAACAACCACTGTGGACTAACACAGTGCATGGGCACTCACAAGGAACTTGACCCCCCTGCACCCACTAGTAGATGGCATGCAAACCAGTCCATAAGAGGAATGCACACATAGCAGTCACATCATGCGTCTCCATCATGCATGGAAATGGGCTTGAAAATAAGAAATAAATGCATGCCATGTTGTCACTCAATGAGGCCAAATATGATGTGGTAACTTACACATACATCGTTGGCCACATGCAGATGATGCAGGCTATCTCTTGAAGAGGTGGTTCCTTACCACACTCTGGAACCCGCAGAACAGGCACAAAGAGGACTACAATCGTGCGCATACACGTACATGTGTGGTGATTTGAGCACACATTTGGCCTTTTGAAGGCACGTTTTCACTGCCTCAGCAGGTCTAGTGGGGCATTCCTGTATGGGCATCAGGAGGTGGGCAAGATCGTCATGGCATGTGTCATGCTACACAATATGTTCATCATACGGAATGTGCCCCTGACGCTGAACTGCAATCACCTTACAATGAGGATGAGGAGGTTGGGGATGGGGCAGCACCTCAGTGATGTAACGATGCACAGGAGGGACGTGCCATGCGTCAGACTCTGATCAACCAATGTTCCTAGCAGACATGGACGGGGGGGTTACATGGAGATGGCACTCGGGGCACAGGGTGTGTCCGGAACATGGGCACTGAAGACTGTTAACCAATTAAGCACACGTACGCAATAAGCAATGTCCACACATGTGAATTCTGATTAACCAAAAAGTGTATTGAATAAGCAAAACTAAGTGAACAGGCCCTCCACCCCACACAGCCACTCCCCCCTTCCCCCTCAACTCCCCAACACACCCACTCCCCCCTCAACTCCCCAACACACCAACTCCCCCTCCCCCCTCAACTCCCCAACACACCCACTCCCTCCTCCCCCTCAACTCCCCAATACACCCCCTACCCCCTCAACTCCCCTACACATGGTGTGCAGTACTGTGCACCAGTGTACCACATGGCACCAGTACACAAGGCTGCGCCTACTGGCATCCCCATCTGCAAGCACCAGTTGCACCCCTGTCTGTTTGCCGCAGGTTCCTGTCTGACCTGCGCACGGGGCTGGTCCTGGTGGAACTGGCAGCCGAGGATGGACGCATGTCCCGCATTGCTTGCACCATCTCGGACAGTACGTGCCGCACTGTGGCCAGTTCTGCGCATATGTCCTTTGAGCTGGACTCAATAGCTGACCTCAGGGAAGCAGCACATTCACACATCTCCTCCCTTGCACTACCACATTCTGTGATGTGCTGTATCAAGGGGCCAGTGAGCTGCTTCTGGTGCCTTATGTCCTGCATCCCCTCTTGGGTGTTTGGGGCTGGGGTGGATGGTTGAGGGGTGGCCAAAATACTGTGTTCCTCCTGCACAGGTGTGGTTGGGCTTGGAGTTGCCGGACACGAGTTTGCCGGAGATAGCCCGTGTATGCTGCTGTTGGGCAGGCTGCATGGGGACAGGTGGGGGGAATGCAGGGGCCAGTGGGGGGGTGGGGGAGTATCAACATGCAGCACATCCCCTTCCTCGTCATCCGAGATTGCTGCTGTGGCAGCTGTTTCTCCAATGGTGCTGCTTGCAGCCGATGCAGTTCCTTCGGCCGCCGACACTTGGCTGATGCTGACTGTTGTTGGTGCCAAAGTTGTGGACGTGGAGCACATTGGTGCTGTGGCCTGTGGTGTGCTCTTGGCCATTTCGTGTCGTAGGGGTTTCCTAATGCCCCTTGAAGTGGGGGGCCGGTGTTGTCCCTCTTCGGCCCTGGCCTTCTTAGCTGGGGTGGCACCTCTGTCTTCATCAGCGCTGTCTGATTGTGTGCCTGTGGGGGACCAAAGGAGGGAGAGGGTTAGTGATGGGTCTACGGGCATTGAGCATGCATTGTGGTGGCTGCATTGATATGGATCGGTGGATGAGTCACATTGGAGGGAGTGACATACAGGTTGTCTCACTCTTGGGTGGGTGATGCATGGAGGCATGTGGGTAGCAACAGAAATGGGGTGCATTATGCATGTGGACAAGGTGATGCTCTGCACTGCCTGTAGGCAGTCTTGTGCTTTTGTGTCTGGTGGACCCTGGTATGCATCATTGCACTTCCCATTCATCTGGACATCATCGTGGTGGTATTGGTATAGTTAGATTTGAGACACCTACCTGCATCGGCTGATGACAGGGCTCCTCTCTCCATGTCCCCAACTCCCTCTCTGGACTCCATGCCTGTGGTGGAGGCACATATCTCCTCCCATGGCTGGAGTTTTAGGGGTGACTCAGCACCTCCACCTGTCGCCATCCCAAGATTCCTGTTTGCCGCCAGTATGCTCCTCGCGCAGAGATGTAGATCGTCCCATCGCTTGCGGCATTGTTTTGGGGTGCGGGGTGTTGTGCCGACAGCACTGACCCTCTGGGCGACCATTGCCCAGATCTGCTTTTTCCGCAGCAGCGCCGGTCGGGTTATCTCTGTTGAGAACACGACGTCTGCATGCTCCTGAAGGGTTTCAGCCAACATGGTCAGCTCCTCTCTTGAGAAGCGCTCCTGGCACAGCAGATCTTCACAACTTTTGGCATACTGATGTCAGATAGGTGGTGGTTGAGGTGTGTGGGAGTTCTGGGGGTCAGATGTCTCCTGGTTGTGGTGGATGGCAATGGATTGTGTTTTTAAAGATGGCCGCCGTGCTCTTTCCCGTTCCTGTGCGATGACGCTACTTCCGGATCCGCCTATTTACAGTCACCGCTATTTGCGGTTCCCGCTATGCGCGGTTACCACTATTAGCGGTGACCGCTAATGCCAATAGCTAGCATGCCAGAGGTGCTTCTGCGCTGCATACGATGCCGGTAAGTGGGATTTTTCAGCCTTTCGCAGCATGGCAGTGATTTCATTACCGGCATGGCGCAAAGCTTGTGCCCGCGAACTCGTAATGGGCCGCTTTTAGCGGTCTATTGCCAGCACGGACACGATAATTGCGCCATGCCGGTAATGACCGATACTTACCACCAGGGTCGTAATGAGGGCCATAGTCTTTGGGTGTTGTTTGGTTATGTACCCACCTATGGCCATGCTAGACCATATGACCATTGCCACCCACTACCAGCTAGTCCCAGCCCAAAATACATCCCACATAGTCTCTTTGAGCTTGCCATGTCAAGTAACAACATCAAACTGTGTCCTTTAAAGGGTCTGCCAGTGTTATTTCAAAGAAGTCTTATGAGAGTTAATGGGTTGACTGCAGCTGTAAATTTGCTGCTGGTTTCCGACACTTAATTTATAAGCAGTATGTGGGTTCTTGCGTCTGTAATTCTGTTAAATACGAGTATTGGCAAAGCCAACAGTTGTTGCTTTTGTATGGGCATTTGCCAGGTACTGCTGTGATCTGTCCAGGTACTCACATTATTTTCCAGCTGTTGCTGTCTCATGGCCAGTGGAAGTGCCTAGCACATGCCTATCCCCTATGTATACAGAAGCCACAACTGCTGGCCATGCCATTTCTTGTTTATTATTTATCACGATTGCTTGCTATTGTTTCCCTCTCTGCTGATCTTTGATTTTGTATTTTCTGAAAGTAGAATTTGCAATTTAAGCCTAAAAACATTTTTATACAAATGTGCATTTTTTGCTCACACTGTTGTCTGCTTCTTTCTCAAGACGTTTGGTGATGTCAGCAAGACCACATCCGAATTTTGTGGAGCTTGTTTATTATGCGCTACTAATCGTTGGCTATCTGATCCATATTTTCTCCCACCATGCTAATGATACATTGGTAGTGTGTGCCTCAATTGTATATTTAATATGATGATACACATTTCTATCTCGCAACAGATGTTATTTCTGGAAATGTTTGCATGCCTGATACTTGCTCATAAAAGGGCCAACACCAAATTGCAAAGTTACATATGGTAAGCAAATTGTGGAAGGCATAATGGGGCTAATTCGGAGCCTGACGGTCTGGAAACAACAGTGGCGTTAAGATTACCGGCACCGTTGTTTCCAAACCAGCATACTACAGGTCTGCCTGCCGGAGCAGCCATGCCCAACAGCTCTGACCCTGCCGGGCACAGCGGCCACGGTAGGCAGACCATCACGGAAGCACCGGCACCATTAGCAACGGTGCCAGTGCCTCCGTGCTCCCCACTCGCATAGGACTCTATGGGAATGGGGACTTACAATTTACCGGCGCCTGACTTTTCAGGTTGCCAGGGTTGTAATCCCCCGGTGACACCGGGAAGTCAGGTGCCGTAAATGTTTAGGGGTCTGTCGGCAACCCGCCGGTAGCACCGGCAGGGTTAACGCCAGACCCGTAATGAGCCCCACTGAGTGTTTTAGTGTGATTGTATTGGTTTGTAAATACCCTACCAAAACAATTGCTTACAGTATGCTTCCTCCATACAGCCTGCACATTGCCATCTCCTGATTGTTCTTTCCAATGTGGCATTTATTAACCTTTATTACTATAAAATAGCATTACATCATTACATATGTGTGCCACATACCTTGTTACATAGGGTACACAATAGGGTACACACAGTTTGTATTGCTCTAGTCTGGCTATTCACAGCAAGGTTACGCTTATCATAATCTGCGAAACCAAAAGACAGGTGGGCAACTGAAAAAAGGGGGACGGTAAGGAGAATGTAGACATTGGCTATTCAATTTGTGGCCTTCCAGATGTTTTGGCCCAAAAGGGCAGTGATTATTCATCCCTGACTATGCTAGCTGGGGATGATATGAGTTGAAGTCTTTAATACCCTGAGGGCCACATAAGGAGGAACCCTGACCTGACCTGGATGCTTTTGGGTGGAGGTGGAGATGAGTAATTAATCAGGTTCCTAGCATAAAAATAACAATATTAAAGAGATATACTTAATGCATATGTCATTCATACTAAGACTGGACAGTATACATTATATCCCAGTGAGTCTGGAAAGTTACCCGAATTTGCTTAGAAGGACTCCTCTCTTTCTAAATATAAAAGTGACACTGTGAAGGGATGATAGGTTTGCAGGTTCTGTCAACGAGGGTTCACATGGAATTCCAAGCATGCATTACCATTTTCTTACCAAACATTATTCCTTTTATGATACAGATTTGTGACGCCTGGTATTTGGTGTATGGCCCTTATATTGTTGATAGCATCTTCCTTGTTCCCTACACCGCTGCCATTTTGCAAGCTATTTTCCTCACCATTTGGTTATTAAGCTACATGTGGCTCAAGGTGGAGATTTGAGCATTGCAACCCTAGCATTGGCAACCGCCTTCAAATCCATTTTAACTAGTTTCACCTGAGACCAGTACAACCTCATGATGTTGTCTTGTTTTACGTTCATCATTCTGTTTCTCAAGCTAGCTTCCTGTATACCCCCTGGGTATTGTGTACATTCTTCCTCAGGGATTTCTACTGTTACATTGATGCTTCCTTTCACCCTCCCTTGATAAGCCACCACATCCATATTCTATTTATTGGCACAGAATGCTTCTTGTTACAGGTGTTGACTTTACTGAGCTGACCACTGTCCCAAACAAACCTCATCCTCTCCTCCCTCTCCTGTTCTTATGGGCAAGAACGTGCTAAATGGGAGTTCAGCATACCGAATCCTGTTAAGCAATAGGTGTGGTGACCAACAATCATTTGCCGGTGACAAAATGACTGCTGCTCTGCAGAAGTACAGGGATGATTAGTTCCTTACTCAGCCCCACACTTCTACTAAACCAGTCATGACCCCAATCATAATTGTGAAACAGGCACAGTACGGCAGGTGTACCTCCTTCAGTGTTTACAGTAGTAGAGGCCGAGGCCAGGCTACACTCTTCAGGAAAAGTACGACCTGATATAAAAAACTACACAAACAAGCCAGGGTACCAACAAAAAAAAAATGTACAACACTGGTTCTATATAATATATATTTAATTACACTAACAAAATGTACACAACTAATACACATTATATTGCCCCACTGATGTAAGGAAGGACACAGAGAAAGCAAACATGAAAATTAAGGGGCAATCTGGGTTTGTAGGCAAGGGAGCTTAGGCAACAAACTCACCAGTAAAATGTCAAAGTTATTGGATATGTCTTTCAAAGGGTACAGAAGGGTGCTTAAGGGTTGCTGGGTCCCTTTAACATGGAAATGGGGGACAGGGACACTTCCACTTGAAATATCTTTAGTTCTTGTGTTCCGTGGCCCAACAGCATCATGCCTGTCATTTCGTTATCAGACCAGGAGTCTGGTTGCTCCTGCTGATCGGGGGGCCAAGGTTGAGTCTGGGAGGGAAAGCAATGGGTTCCAAAGATGTGTTTTTGTTTGGTAGGGGAGATGGCATGTAGTTTGAAGATGCTCTCGACAGTGAGTGTTGTTGTGTCTGTAGTGCTGAAAGACTCAGTGGCCTGGGTTGAGGAGGAGTGGAGACTGACTTTCAGTGGTGAGTGGGCTTGACTGGCTCAACATCCCATTGTGGTAATGCATCAGCAACGGCTTGGAGCTCGAAGAGGCTTGTAGCCAGACAGGTGGGGTCGAGTTGGGGATGTTAGAAGGCTGAGAGGGTCTGAGATGTGGAGACAACAGAACTTTGACATCAGTGTCGAGTGAAACTTAGAGTTCAGGAGGAAATCGAGTTTCATGTTTGCAGATGACTCCGGCAGTTCCCTTGCAGCAGTTTGGAGAGTGTCGAGGGTGCCTAAACTAGCACTGCAGTAGATCAGATATTCAGGAAGACAGCTTGTTTCCTTGGTGCTTTGGTTGCTGGTAGACCCAGTCCAGGGTCTGAGGGTGTAGGTGAGTCCACTGCTCTGCCCTTCCCAACCAGGAAGGTCTGTAAAGCACTTGCAGGGTTCAGCTACCCCCAGTGAGCGCATCTGCTTACCAGTTTCTCAGTTGGAGTGGGCCTGCTACACCCAGCAGGCCATCTCAAATAGGCATTTCACATGGTTGGGGAGAAGAGCTTTCCTCGTCCTTGGAGCTCCTGGTCATCACTTCTCTGTCAGAGTACTTTAGAGTAGAATGTACTCTGACAGGCTCAAGCGAATCCTCCAAGCAGTGGCCAAAGATGAATCAACTAAAGAGAGGGCTCCCCCCCTTATGATACATCAGATTGTCACAGAGCAACTGTGTTAAGGGCCCAATGCTTGTTGCTGTAACAAATGTCCCTTTTCTGTTGATGGCATATGGAAAGTGCTTTGTCTGCAGGATGTGGCAAGTGGAACATAAAGTGTGGGAGCCCAAGCAAACTCCAAGATACAAAACGCCTGTGTGGTCTGAAACTCTTCCCAGGAATATTCAAACTCTGCCCATTTCCTCTGCCTCCATCAAAAAGTCTCCAGTATGAGATGGTAATTGTTATGACTGGGTTGTCTTGGAAGCACTGGTTCCAATAGGATATCCCATGGAGTGGTCTTGTTCACTGGAGGAAGGCAACAACCCTTCTCAGTGGGATCAAAGCAAGACCTTTCATGGCTGGACCCACCATGGCTGTGGATACACCCAGTCCAGACTCCTTAATAAACGGTAGGCCCTGTTATGAATGAGTTACTGTCCACCAAGCTGCCCATGAAATGACATCAAATGTGTGTGACTGTATAATGTTGCTATCTCAGCAGCCAGCATGACAAAAACAGACCAGGCTTATATTTAGATATTTACTGCCAACACACTGCTGGGGTAAACAATCATGATATTGTGAACTAGAGGAGCATGGAGATTGAGGAGCATAGAGATTAAAAGCCTTTGTCTGTAGGAAGTTTGTGTTCCAGCAGGTGTGTTGTGGAATACACACTTGTACTTTGAGGCAGTTGCTGGGTATGTCCGGAGATGGTGACACCAAGGTACATATGTTCATTATGCTTTTTGACATGGAGCATTGTGAAAGTGGGCTCTGATTAGCAGATCTCACATTCAGAAACAGAATTACCTGCATCATTTCATTATTAAACATCTGAAAATCCTAGGGTTCCTACCCTCGCAGGTGGCATTCTGTCTCACTGCCCCTTTGCAACTGGAATAGCAAAAGGATGAGACAGTTTTTTCAAAGTAAGCATGGTGATGGCATGTGTGACGCATGTAACATTTAAAAGTGTCTTAGGTAAACGATATAGTGACATTAAAGGTCGAGATTTGTGCACAAATCTGCCATTAACATTTGGATGTCAAAATGCATCCCCAAAGGATTTGTCATCCCCCGGTTCTTTCTTGGGCCTTTGTGGCATCGGATGCTGCTTTGTTTTTCTGTTCCAAAAATGATGCTCACACACACTTTGTCTCAGTTGACTTGACTTTCAAATTTATGAGATCAAGACAAGAAGGTTTGTTCCCAACTTGTCCATTCAGGAACCTAATAATGGTTTAAGTAATTTAACCATACAGTGAATGAAGCTGCAATCAGTTGTGGGCTTGGTCAGAGCAAATAATGTTGCATACAATGAATAATTAATAAGAAAAATATTATATTTTATTATGATTTGGACAGATTAATCTTCCACTAAATAAGAGTATTCAATAACTCAAACAAAACACTAATAATGAAGCTAATAAAGAAATAATTAGGGCATATATTCTCTTGTAAGCACCATAAAACAGGAAGGTAAGGATATACAAAAAAGCAATTTCACACATTAGTTATGAACATGAAAATAAATTGCACTTTTACTGTCGCTATCTTAATGGTCTCCTACATAGAGAGAGCATGGAAGAAAGAAACATGCCTGATCCTAGTCCTAATCTGAAGAGTAAGGAGTTTATGAGGGGATGCAGCTATTAAATGCTAGGATTCCAATTATTACCCAGGTCTAGGTCCTTGTCAGTATCCCCAGGCACAACGAATGTCCAGATGGTGTCTTATGCCAAATATGGACGTTTCGGTGGGTAGAAAGGTATACCGTATACAGCAGACCTATTTCCAGAGAATCCCCCCAAATCCCCTCCCCACTATTTATTCCCTATACCCCACCAGTCGTATGCCCTCCGCGCCAACAAAACAAATTCGATGATCTTTTTCAAGAAAACATTTTCGCCAAAAAGTGCCGCGAAAGAAAAAACAAGCGATGAATGATTGTCAAACCAGCTCTTCCTTCCCTTCACAGAGTGCCAGATTAACACTCCAAATTCACCACAGGATCTTGAATACTGTAACCCATTGCCAACACTCACCAATACCGAGGTCTTGCGTGCAGTGCACCTCCAGCCCCAAACTCTCGTGCCAGTTCTGTGTTCCCCATCAGTAAATACCCCCACCCAATTTTCTCTGATTCTTTAGCCATCTGCAACTGCCATCCCATCCAGCCCCTCCCGGGTGAGTCCCGTACCTATGCCCTCTGAGCCACAGCCACTCGCCTCTGTGTCTATGCTCCCTTTATGCCCCCCTAACTCACCCTCACCCTGGGACCCATGTCACTGAACCAGGCACATTCCCCGCCCACAACAAAGTGCCATTATCCTGCACAAACCACCATGGTGCCATGCGTGCCCAAAGGTTTTAAGATTGCATGAAAAGCAATTCCCAAATGACCCAAAAATACACTCATGCTCACGAGAAAAAGGTGTATTTCTATCCAAGCAGTCAATTAAGAGAAATTTAGATGAGTTACCAAAAATATAGGATATTTACAGATAAACCTACCAGGAATTGGGAGTGTCCTGGCAAAGCAATCATCCTGATTGACATCTTGAGTCTAACCTCTTTGGCCCTTTAAGTAGGGTATACTAGCACATCTGAGGGTCATTTTAAGCTTCTGATGGGATCAAACTTGATAAGGACATTTCGCCCGTGCCTGAAGCTAAATTGGTAGTTGCTAAATGGAATTTTGGGGCAGTTGACTTTGCTAAAAGAGAGGGCTATCCCCACGCTCACCTGTTTTGCTGCCTGCCACCAGGCGCTTATCAGCTTCTGTGATCCAGGTCATCCTTCACCTTTTAGGTAAGGGCAAGTCAAAAGTAGGCAATCTTCATTTACTGGCACATTTCCTGAAGGACTTGATTTAAATTTGGAGAATACAGTAGTAGACGATGCCATGAGTCCCTGTTCCATGGTTGTGACTGAGCATTTTGGATTCTGGCTGACCGCAGTCACAGGCAATGGACTGGAGGACTAGATCCTACAGCATAATGGTATGGGACCGTCATACTTAGGAAAACCCAGATCCATAACTCCATCTGGGGCGTGAGGTCTGCCCCTTGATCATGGGAGAGCGAGTAGACCCCATGCCATTGTATTTGTTAAACAAGGTTCTCATTATCTGGGGCTAGGGGTCGGTACAACAAGGCATCCATCGCACTTGTAAATATTAGGTGTTGGACAGTAGTGTTGAGTTTTCCAAGTTTAAAAGAAGGCCTATTGTTAACACATAGGCTTCCCAGGCCTATTAACACTCAGGAAGGTAGTGAAGTAGCATTGATCTAATTCTTCGCAACTCTCAGCTTTATCTTCTTGGGCCAATGTAGGGGAAAACAAATGTCTTTCAGTATTGCCACTTCACATAACCACACTCAACTGTTATAGGCTGAGGAGTTTGTAAACATCATCAGTTTGCTGGGATACTGTCTTAATTCATGGAAAAATTGCATTATTTTCCCACCATCCTGATCATATTTATATTGACTCAAGTTAAATCTTTGTTCATGTGGCATTATTGATTTTGCCGAAAAAAGATCCAACAATGTACATTTCAAGAAATAAAGCATATCACATACTAATGTAGATCACTTGATTATGTCGCTAACAACATATAACCTTGCACAACAGAGCATGGGAATTCACACCAAACCAAAAACCGCACTTAAGCTCAGCGAACGGTGCAAACCGAACTGAAGCTTCAAACAGGACATCAGAACTCTCACTTTCCTATTCCCACTACACCCTACTAAACACCTCACCCACTCCCTCTTTTTTCACACACCCCTTTTCAGATCCAAGAGAGCACCTGGGGACCACTCGGGTGGTGACAGTGCGCAGTACAATACCTTTTCCCTTGTGTGTATATTGTGGAAATTGTTCGAAATTGCAGCTGCATGCACAATGCCATTCTTGCATTTCATGTTTCTCTCCAGAGGAAATGGTTATCAAAATAGTTTGCTAGTTATCTTATGAACCCATTGTGCCAGGAAATGACGCCCTTTGCTAAGGAAAATTGGCCAGATGTGCTTGTTTTGGCTCAGTCACAATTCCCCCTCCCCTACCCACTCTACGTCTGTAATAGTAGGAATGAAAGGTCGGTGCTGTGGATTTTTTTAAAGTGCCCTCAGTTTTGTGCAGCATGAAAGAGCTGGGTCTTTCCTTTTGGACACACTGAGATAATTAGTTACACAGTTTGTGAGAAAGAAACTAAAGATTGCCTGCTCTCCTTTTTTTCCGCTGAAGGTGTCCAGACTGAGGAAGTTGGCGCAGCAGATTGCCAACTGCAAACAGTGTATTGAAAGGTCCACCTCGCTCATCTCTCAAGCTGAGCAGTCTCTCAAGGAGAATGACCACGCCCGCTTCCTGCAGACTGCCAAAAACATCACAGAAAGGTAAATGAGATTCAAGCCGCATAGCTCGGTTTGTGTTTTTGCCGATTTCTTTGTTTCCGGTTAAATTGTTCCTTTCAGGTGGGTATATGGAATCTTGGTTATGAGATGGCCAACTGTTTACAGGACACATTTAATACAAACTGGAAACTCTCACGAGCCTCTATGCACTGTTTTGGGACGACTGCTTATAATCATAGAACCCTTGTAAAGCCCTCACTATCCTTGAGGCGGACATGTTAGAAAGCAGTGTGAAAAACATCCCATTTTGCAGTGCAACTCCAGGTGGAAACTACGGCCAGGCGCTTATGCACAAGTTTCTCCATGGCCCAGGAGATCAGCCTGTCCCTGGTGGAGAGCCTGGATTCTGATGCATAGCCTGCTTTTTTCTTTTTTGACCGCTAAAAAAGAGGTGCCACCCATCCAACTCTAATTTAATGATAGCATCCATGTATTTAACAGTGGCCGGCATTGCTGATCTCTTCTGGGGGTGCATGAAACCCCATATGGATTATCCACAAAGCGGGGTACGGTGACGGGCAGGGGAACCCAGGGTCCTCCGGGTGTGAAAACAAAAATCAAAATATCGAGGCTGAGTACCCCAAAAGGAAATAAACCGTACACGGGTTACAAAGGAACATACAAAATTTCTTTAATTGTACTGAATCAGTTACAAAGAACAGAACAAAAATCAGATAGCTATCGGCCCTCAGTGCAACAAAGCGAACTCCAGCGTGGTTCGGTGTATTCAGTGAGAGACGCTGTACATTAGAATTCGTTGCTCTTTTATACCATTTGCGAACATGATATCCAACCCTACTTCGGGTTAATATTCCTCTAATACATTACTGATCTAGGGTTCATGCCCAGTTCGCATATCCACATGTAACTAGTCTGTCTTTAATTCATACGTCAACAAGCCTACACAGCAACTGTGTGTTTTGGGATTTCCCATACAGGTCTTCTCAAACATTGATACAATGTAGTTAAACAAGTGTTCTCAGTTCAGTATTTGAATACATTGTTCTTAACATATGCTCGCGGATTAGTTTCATTGACGCGAGTAATCCTTTACACACAGGTCAGCGAAGGACAAGGTCTCAGTTCACGACCTCAACAAGTGGCCTGCAGGCAAGTTACATATTAATTACACGCAGAGGTCAAGACGGCAATGTTGTATTTTGGAATGACATTGTCCACCATTTTAACTCACAGGGTGACTTTACAAAGCGAACCTAAAATGGCGGACTGACCTAAAACGGCGGCTTACATTGATCTTAAGGTCAGGACCTTGCAACACGGATTTCTTTGCAAGTGACTTACAAGAAGCTTGACGTAGGCCAATATACATATATTCATTGCAATAGGAGGCACAATATAATTTCTCATTTGACACGGGATTCCCATGCTTTTGACAATCCCACCATGGATAATAATACAAATTTAGTAAAGAAGGAAGTGGCCAGGCTCTTTCTGGCAGTATCTCTGGCTCCATAAGCCTGGATAGGAATGAGGTGGCAGTGGAATGTGCATGCCTGTCATCCAACATAAAGGTGTTAACAAATAGAATATCTACTCCTATTGTTTATATTTACACGTCAAACCTGATTATGTCTATGTAGATAGGCATGCCTTTCAGGATATCTCTAGAAGTGGTTTTTAGGTGCAGAAAATTAAACAAAATGTGTCAAAACGTTCAACCTGTGCATTTCCCCAAAAGGGAAAAGCAAAGTGCAAAGGGAATGAGCAACTTTGTGTTTTATGTTGATGTTGTACAGAATTATTTATCAAACTTCTATCCTCTAAAATAAAGATGCAAATTGTCGAGCATTTATAGGCGTGCCATCGGGCGCTCGACAAAGGTGCTTCAAGCTGAAGCATTTTATTGGTTTGATGTCCCAATCTTCAATAACTTGTGTGTGTTAGGAGGACATTCTTAACCAACCATATGACACGATGACGTCAGCCAATGGTGTTCGACCAGTTTCGATAATGTCATATTTTGAAAATGTGAGTGATTCGCCATAGGTCATTTGTGTGGCCGATTTTAATTGCCTTTCACATATATTCAAATCAAAATGGAGCACAAAAGGTACCTGCTCATTATAGTTTTTGTTGTTGTTGGGTGTAACATAAAGTTGAAAAATTGTAAGCTTAAAGAAATAGCTTGTTGTAATTGCTACCATTTAGTACATGTTTCATAATACAGCTCCCGGAACACCAGTTATATCCACTCAAGGTGAATGAATCCTTTGCAATATATTTTTTCACAAACGATTGCCATTGTTATACCGGTGCATTGACTGTCAGCCTCTGTTTCTTCATTTGCACAGCTCTGCCTGCTGCAATCAATGTAGAAAACAAATATGTTGATCTTTCAATAGTAACACTTTACATAAGCAGGCTTCATAGTCGTAAGTGCAGTTCTCCAGCATGGGGTCTGGCATGGATTCACATGCTAATGAATATTCCCCGTCGTCAGGCTGGGAATCCTCGGTAAAGAAAAAACCAGTATCAGTTTCGTTTCTGATCTGTCTTTCGTAGTAATAACCAATCACTGGTCTCTGCGTCATACTGACCACAGCCAATGACTGCCCTCTACCTAAGCACCGCCTCTGGCAGCCATCTTCAGATTTTTACTGCACGTTCATGTGTTGGGATCCTCGTGCTATTGCTCTCGAGCGTTAGTGCTATTTTTTTTCACGTTTTTTCTCAAATACTTCGTTTTTTCGGTCAAAAGAGCCTCAAGCTCCACCGACTCTCCATCCGATCAACGGGGACCCGTGTCGGATTCGTCTGCGCCCCTCAAGGGTGAAGATTTCGTCGAGCTACGTTTTGGAGGACTCCAGAAGCTTCTCAGGCCCGGACATGGCCCTGGAGAAGGGAAGCTCGATGCCCGGAAAGCTGTTCAGGGTCTGCCCTGGATGCCAGCTGCAGAACGTCTTTAAGGAGGACGAACACTCCTTTTGTCTCTACTGCTTACATGAGGACAAGACGCACGCAGAGAAGGACTGTGCGTTTTGCGGCAATATGTCGGAGCGGACCATGAAGGACCGCCATCAACGCCTCGCCAACTGGCTGGAAGGGAAGAGCCCGTCAGGCGAGAAGAAGAGGAAGAAATCCGAGCGGTCTTCTAAGACCTTTGAGGACGCCCCGGCGACGGGGGTCCAACACAAGGCCAAGCACCGCGAGTCCGCTGGCACCGGGAGCGCCGAACGGTCGGGCTCTACGGGCGCCAGGCAGGGCGCACCCTCCCCGGCACCTTCAGCCACGAGCCAACGCTCTGGGTCGGGTAAGATGAAGGGCGAGCAACCGGCGAAGCTCCTGGAGAGGCCCCGGTCGAGCTCGAAGGCCCCATCGGAGGGGGAGCGAGGCAGTGTCCCCCCCCCCCTCAAGGATAAGGCGGTGAGCGCACCTAAGGTGGTGAAGGCCTTAATCCATCCGGCCAAGCCCTCTATCGATACTGTCGCAGCGGCCCTGGCTCAGCCTGTGGAGGCTACACCAGTGGTGGCGATCTCGGGGCTCAGAGTCTCCCTGCCACCTCGGAGGGAGTCCTCTTTTGTGCCCATCGATAGGACCCCCGTGAAATCCCCGGCGGGGAAGAAAAAGGGGGGGCAGGGCGTCGTCGTAGATTCGGCTTCAACCTCGGAGGAAGAGCTGATCGAGGTCTTAAGCCACGGCCTTGGCGTGGATGAAGACCGGCCCGTCGGGATGGATCCCGACGCAGGTGATGACATCGTCGAGGGTGCCGACGGGGCCCCTGATCGCCCGTCGGATTCCCCTCTGCCAGCGCCGCAAGACAACTCGGCGCCATTTTGTTGACTATACAGTCCTTATGCTCAGAGATAAGGACGAGACTACCGTTGCCGACGGAGGAACCTCTCCCGTCGGGGGATCCTGAACCGGGAACTTCTGGTGTTCCCCCGCCCAAGAAAAGAAGGATTCACCCTTCACCTCCTTTTCAGCCGTCGCGACCCGTCCAGCCCTCCTCCCCGTCCACCCGAGGGGATGATACGGGGACTGACACGTCAGCGACGGGTACGGACGACGAGGTATACAACGAGGATCTACCGTCGTCACCTCCCACCAGGGCTTCTCCGCCCGACGAGATTGGATCGTTCCACTCCATGATCGCCAGGGCATCCGAGCTTTTCCAACTCTGCCCTGAGGAGAAGAAAAGGAAGGATTCCTTTATCAACGGCGCGAGGCCAAGAGGAAGACGGTCCTCGCGGTGCCTCTACTGGACGACATTTGGGATGAGGGCCTCGCCCTCCTCAAGAACCCTTCCATGACGCCAGCTAGAAGAGACCGGTACGAGAAGAAGTACCGGGTCCCGGACGCGGCCCCCCTGTGCCTCCGGGCGCAGCCTACCCCGGACTCCGTCGTCTCCGCGGCGGCCAGGAAGAAAGCGGGGGGGGGTGCGGCCTCCACATCGACTTCCCCACCGGACGGCGAGGGAAAGAAATTGGACGCTATGGGACGCAGGGTCATCTCGTCTGCAGCGACGACGATTAAAGCGGCCAACGCCTTGGCTATCGTGGCCCGCTACGACAGGGAGCTATGGTACAAACTGGCTCCCCTGCTGGACTTCCTACCGGACGACAAGAGGGCGGATGCCCTGGAGATCCTACAGGAAGGTGAGGTGGCGTCGGACCACGCCATCACTATTGCGACGGACATCGGCGACACTGGGTTTCGCCAGTTGGGCAACGGCGTGTGCCTTAGGCGGCGTGGATGGCTCAAGGCTACGGACTTCCGTCAAGACGTACAGACCAGAGTCCTGGACATGCCGTTCGATGGGAACAACCTGTTTGGGAAAACAGTGGACGATTCCCTTCAGGCCATTAAAGCGGACACTGAGACGGCCCGGGCCCTTGGCGTTCTGCAGCAACGACGGACGCCCTTTCGGAGCAGCGGAGGCAAGGGCGCCTCCAAAGGTTCCGGCGGCGGTTTCTCCACCTACCGTCAAGCGGCCCGCTCGTCGTCTCAGGAGGCCTACAGAGGACGAGGCAAGTCTGGCGGACCCCGCCGTCGTCGCCAAGGAGGTCAAGGCGGCAAAGCCTCGTCGAAACAGGATTGAACCGGCCGTGGGGTCGGGCCCCCACCGAAGCACCCCGGTGGGAGGCCGGCTGGCGAGCTTCGTCAGCGTGTGGGAGTCCATCTCGACCGACCGTTGTGTGCTGGACGCCTTAGCCCGGGGCCACGCGCTCGAGTTTCAAAGAAGGTGCCCGCGCGTCCCCCCCGTGGCCAGGAAAGAGCTTCACGTCCCTCAGCTTCTCCTGGAGGTAAAGGCGATGCTCAGGAAGGGCGCCATCGAACTCGTCCCAAAGAGGCTTCGGGGCTCCGGAGTTTACTAGAGATACTTCCTCGTGAAGAAGAAGACGGGAGGATGGCGCCCCATCCTAGACCTGCGACGTCTGAACAAGTTCATCAAGGCGCAGAAGTTCCGGATGGTCACCCTCCAGCACGTCCTGGGTCAGCTGGAGGAAGGAGACTTCCTGTCGTCGTTGGATTTGGAGGATGCCTACTTCCATATTCCCATCCTAAAGGGGCACCGAAAATTCCTCAGGTTTGTGGTCCAAGGGCGTCACTACCAGTTCAAAGCCCTCCCCTTCGGACTACGGTCGGCACCCAGGGTATTCACCAAGTGCCTTGCACCGGTGGCGGCGCAGCTGCGCCGCGAGGGGATCCACGTCTACCCCTACCTGGACGACTGGCTCATCCGAGCCAAGACGAGGGAGCTCGCCGTGGAGCACACGGCAAGGACTGTCCAACTTCTCACGGACCTGGGATTCTCCGTGAACTACGCCAATTCCCACCTGGTACCCGCGCAAAACGCACTGTTTCTGGGAGCGAAGCTCGACACAGTGTCCCTTCTGGCCTCCCCGTCGGAGGAAAGGACAAGGTCCATCCTGGGCAAGGTACAGCGGATGTTGGTTTCCGACGCGGCCAAGGTGAGGTCCATCAAGTCCCTCCTCGGAATGATGTCTTCTTGCATCTACCTCATTCCCATGTGCAGGCTCCGGATGCGCCCGTTGCAGGAGTTCCTGGACGCGCGCTGGATCCAAACGATGGGCGGCTTCGAGGAGAGGATCACACTCGACGAGAGTTTCCGCCGAGCGGTCCGGTGGTGGGGCACCCGCGCGCACCTGACGACGGGCATGGACTTCCAGACCCCAGACCACCAGGAGACAGTGACCACGGATGCCTCCCTGGAAGGGTGGGGAGCGCACACCGAAAATCTGCACGCGAGAGGCCTGTGGCTCCCGACGGAGAAGTCCCTCCATATCAACGTCCTGGAGCTCCGTGCAGTGTTCTGGGCCCTCAGGTCCTTCCTTCCGTCCCTCAAGGGCAAGGTGGTGAGGATCTTCACCGACAACACCACCACCATCTTTTACATCAGGAAACAGGGCGGAACCAGGTCCCCAGCACTGTCCAAGGAGGCGCAGGACCTGTGGCATTGGGCGGTCGCCCAAAGGATGTTTCTGGTGCCGTTTCATCTGGCAGGGAAAAAAAACACCATCGCCGACTCACTCAGCAGGGAGCTGCGCTCGTGCCACGAGTGGGAACTACGGCAGGATCTAGTGGATCGCCTCTTCCGACGGTGGGGCACACCCCAGATCGACCTGTTCGCGACGGTGACGAACTCCAAGTGCCGGAGGTTCGCCAGCAGGTTTCCCCAGGCGAGGAGCATGGGCGATGCTTTCTCGTTCCCCTGGGAGGGCCTGTTCCTCTACGCGTTCCCTCCTTTGCCACTGCTAATCCGGCTCGTCAACCAGCTCAAGAGGTCACGGTGCAGGATGATCCTCGTCGCACCTGCGTGGCCGAGGCAGATATGGTTCCCGGACCTTCTGGACTTGTCAGCGTCCCAGCCAATCAAGCTGCCGGTGGACGCGGATCTACTCTCCAGGGAAGGAGGCGCCATCCTCCACCACGACCCGAAATCGCTGAACTTGCAGGCCTGGCTCCTGCAGCGCTAGAGTTTGGAGGATACGACATACCGGCCGACTGCAGAGAGGTTCTTGCAAAGGCCAGGGCGTCCTCGACTCTTAAATGCTACGGACACAAATGGAAGAGGTTCTCTGTCTGGTGCCACGCACAGAAGATTAACCCTCTACGGATTACGGCTCCCCAGGTACTGCCGTACCTGCTGACGCTGGCCAAAGCTGGACTGGCACACGCGTCCATCAAGATTCATCTTGCTGCGATCTCCCGATACACCAGAGCCACGGGCCGGACGTCCTTGTGGTCTCATCGTCTGGTGAAAGAGTTCATGAAGGGACTGTTCAGATCGTTCCCGCCGGTGAAGGCTCCGGCCCCAGCGTGGGAGCTCAACGTGGTGCTGACCAACCTCATGGGACCTCCGTTCGAGCCTCTGCACTCGGCCCCGTTGAAGTTTCTGTCGTGGAAAACAGCGTTTCTTGTGGCCATCACCTCCGCACGACGGGTGGGAGAGATCCAGGCCCTTTCCTGCAAGGCCCCGTACTTGACTTTTCACTACACGAGGGTAGTGCTCAGGACGCACCCCTCCTTCATGCCCAAGGTACCGTCGGACTTCCATCTCAACGAACCCTTGGTGTTGCCTGTGTTCTTCCCGTCGCCTTCGTCGCCGGCTGAGAGGACTTTGCACTCGCTGGATGTGGCTAGAGCGCTGAAGTTCTACGTGGACCGCACGAAGTGTTTTCGGAAGACGTCACAACTCTTTGTGAACTTTGGACCTGTCAATCAGGGGAAGGCTCTCTCGAAGGCTTCCATTTCCAGATGGCTCTCCGGCTGTATCATGTACTGTCATCGGTTGGCAAACCGACCGCTGCCTGGCCGTCCGAGAGCCCATTCCACCAGAGCGATCGCAGCTACCAGGGCGTTCCTTTCTGGTGTGCCCCTGCTGGACATATGCAGGGCTGCTACGTGGAGGTCGACGCACACCTTCACGAAATTCTACTGCGTCGATCGGGATTCCAGGGAGGAGTCCAGGGTCGGCTAAGCAGTGCTGCGCAACCTGTTCGCCTGAGGTGAGCCTGGTGAGGAGGTAAGATGCTTAATGTTGAGTTTGATGTAATGCTTAATGTTGAGCCTTTGCCACCTCCCGTGGTTGTGCATGTGTGTACTGCTATGTATTCTTTATTCATGAGCATGTGAATCCATGCCAGACCCCATGCTGGAGAAGGAACAAGTTACTTACCTGTAACTGTTGTTCTCCAGCATGGGTCTGGCATGGATTCACATGCGAACCCTCCCGCCTACCCCTCTGCGGCTCTTCACTTGGTCATACTGCCACTTCACGTGCTTCCAAATCTGAAGATGGCTGCCAGAGGCGGTGCTTAGGTAGAGGGCAGTCATTGGCTGTGGTCAGTATGACGCAGAGACCAGTGATTGGTTATTACTACGAAAGACAGATCAGAAACGAAACTGATACTGGTTTTTTCTTTACGGAGGATTCCCAGCCTGACGACGGGGAATATTCATGAGCATGTGAATCCATGCCAGACCCATGCTGGAGAACAACAGTTACAGGTAAGTAACTTGTTCCTTATTCCAAATGGTACCATTCTTTGTTCAAGCCCCTATGAATGGCTTCCCCCCCAAAACGAATACTGTAAATGTTAGGATGCATAAGATCTTAATTGGCTCATAACATGAATTTAAACTGTAAATGGCAATGTTGCAGCTCACTAACACATAGCACCTGACACTAGAGACTATTTCCACTCGTTTTCATTTTAGGTCATTAAAGGAGGACATGGTGAGTGGCCTACAGAATTAAGTGCAAGTCACGGGAGGAGATTTCTAAACAAAACAGTGCAAAGTAACAAGAGAAACACAAAGTCGCTGGTGAATGACCTAATCTAAAGGACCAGAGGTCCAAAGTCCACCCCTACTCTAAACAAACAGCAGGTGTCGGCTCAGTGAGGCTGCTCTTTGTGTTACACAAGGGCAAAAGGCAGACATTCCATCCCCACACACATACAACAGGTTACTTGTTTAGTATGCGAGAGGTGGGTGTTTAGGAACACATGCTACAAGAATGATCCTCACATTTGTTTAAGTGACCATTCTAATTATGGCTTTCCCTATCTCTGGGATTAACATTAAGGATGATTCAAATATTGCTACGGGATTGGCTGGGTTTAGTAAGTCATTATTAGTGGCTAGGTTTAGATGCCCATTATTAGTGGTCATCATTCGCGGTGTAACAGTGCCGCCTCGCTTTTTATTTAATTTTGGGCAGAAGGTACAGAGTTTGTCACATATTTTAGGAATTGCACAATAGGGTGCTTGATCTGGCTCAGTGATTTCTTTCTATATTTCGAACTTCTCCTCGCTCGTGTTATTTGGGGTTTATAAATTATCTTATTCTTTCCATGGTCTTTGGATTACTTTAGGGTTTATTTCCAGAGAATTTTGTCTAGATTTGATTGCCACAATTATTGTTCCATTGCTCTAGCCTTTGTTTTTAGCCGTGCTAAATCTTTGATTGTCAATTTCTTTGTACCTTTCCATAGCACTTTAAGGTTTTGTGACATCACTTCCTCGAATGTTATCTGAGTCAAATACTGTGTGATTTCACTTTCTGTTGTCATTCGATTTGTGGTTTTTCTTCTGCAACCTGCTATTTTGCATTTGCGTCACTGAGAACAATAACCTTTATGTTTTGATCAGCTTTTACAACAAAAAAAGTACTCACTTTGATAATTTGTGTGTTGATGTAGGTGTATTTGAAGCAGTACTTTTTTAAAAGGAAATTATTACTAGCGAGGGCGCCCAGACAATTTTACTTGCAGGATAATTGAAACGAAAGACCAGGTTCTGCGTAACTAATCTGTGCTGGCATCCCTATAATGACCTTTTCATTGTTAACATATTACCATAGATTATGTTACGGTAAAAATTTGCTTTGGCGGGAGCCATATCTTGATTTCCCATCTGTGCCTCTAGTGCGTACGTTGTATATTAATCTCCACTTGCAGATTTTACCGTTACTCTGTTTTACCGTTACTCTCTTTGATTGGGAATTGGAAATGGACTGATAGAAGGGAAGCATTTTGTTGATGAGATTTACAGCAAATTGACCCAGCTATACATTTTATGCTTTTATGTCATTTTATGCTTTTATGTCATTTTATGCGTCTATAAGGTCTCAGTATCGTGTTCCTTTGTTTCATGAAGGCTGGTATTTGAACCTTGGCAGCTGTTCACTATTTCTGTGGAAGCCCAGAAGATGAAATATCCAGCTTGGCCATGAGACCGTTTTTATGGAGAGCTTGGCCTTGCAGGCATTAAGTAATCAAATATAGCATTTTCTAATAAAATATTGCACCTTTTTACATCATGTATTTTATTGAGATGCCTAAAATTGAATTTAGATGTATTTTGATGAGTTCTATTTAATCATCTATATTCTGTGTATGAAACGTTCGGTAAAGCTTTAGACAGCCAAAAATTAAAAATGAATACTGCTTCTATAAAAAAAAAAGTAGTTCTCGAGCTAGACGGGGTGGAAAAGTGTGTCAATGGTTAATTGAAAGAAGAAACACCTGCAATAGAAAATGAGGTGTGCGACATATTGCAAAAATTATCATCTCTTAGGTCTATCTACCTTTTTAACAAATTAAATGAAATGACGAGCAAAGCTGTGCAGGCATACATTCACATCTTAACAGCTGCCATGTGTTTAACCTGCAGAAAAGTCATGATGGTCACCGAAAACCATATGTGATGTCTGCTTTTCTCTGCACGGCTAGAAACCCAGGCAAGCTTTCTAGAGGCCTGCAACCACACTTGACACTTCATAGAGTGCACCAAAAAAAAGTGTGCTTCTTTCAGCCAACTGAAGGTAAAAATTCGTTGGGACAAATGTAGGGTGTGAAGGAATGTCTCTGGCAGGAAGCTACTTAGTCTTGCTGTAGCTGTCAGGGCTGCATCTGCTGGGACTGCTTAATGCAGCGCACATCAAATATTACTAGTTTTGTATGCGAGGGCAGGCTGTATGCCTCTTGGCAGCAACACAAATAACATGTGTTAGTGCTTTAATGCATTAATCCCGCAGAGCTGTCCTGGGTGGATCTGCGTATCCGCTGTGGTGCAAAGGCTGTAAATAGCAGTAAATGCTGGCGGCAAACCCCACCAGGTGTCTTGTCTGTGTGCTGTTGTAAACACTTCCACATTGACTGGTTCACCTGCCGTGGTAGTTTAACCGAAGTGGGTCTGGTATCGAATGACGTCTGACAATTATGGTGGCCGAGAAAGATGTGAGAGGGGGTTTTAGTGCAATGTGGCACGAAGCAGAATGACACTTTGGCAGTGTTATGACTCTTGGTGGTTTTAGGAGCATATCGCCGCCACTGGTCACTCCCCACTAACCATCATGGGCTCAATTCATGGAATTTTTGCATGGTTCAAAGTGACTTTGCACTCCTGAAAAGTGACTTGGCACTGCCGACACAAACTGTCAGGGATGGCACTCTGTCAAGAGTGGCACCGGGCACCCAGGTAGGTTTTGGGTGGCTGTGCTGATGTAAGGTGACAGATAAGCACACACAGCAGGAAGCTCAACAAGAAAGAAGAATAGGTAACAGTAGCTGTGAACAAAAAGGGGAAGGGAATACAAAGGTACAAATAAAACTTGATTCCCTCTTGGGGTGTATGCAGAAATGGGAAAGAGTGTTTCACAGACCTTTGGAAACTCCAGCCTTCTGCACAGATTGCTATTACAGGAGTCCACTCTTTATGCTCATGGCTGGGAACAACAGCTGTGGGTGTCTGTACAGAAACAGTATAACTGAAATGGATAACCTAAGGGAGGACAAAAGACTCAAGGAAGAGAAGGACAGGGATCAAGAACAGGGGGTTGCAAACAAGGAAGAGAGTAAGGGAGCAGTAGTCAGGAAACAGGGGGTGCTGCAAACAAGGAAGGAGGGCTGGAGTAACGGATGGCACAAGGTGCAGGTAAACTGTTGAGGACTGCAGAGGACTGTAGTAGGCTGCAAGACAGGGAGTCCAGAGGAGCAGGACAGAGAGCTGTAGTAGGCAGCGGACAGAGAGCCTAGAGGAGCAGGGCAGCAAGGAGCAAGCCTAGAGGAGCAGGGCAGCGAGGCAGGGAGCCCAGAGGACTAGGGCTGAAGGCAGAGGAGTGTAGCAGGCTGCAAGGCAGGGAGTCCAGAGGAGCAGGGCAGCGAGGCAGGGAGCCCAGAGGACTAGGACAATGAGGCAGGGAGCCCAGAGGACTAGTGCTGAAGGCAGCCGAGTGTAGCAGGCTGCAAGGCAGGGTGCCCAGAGGAGGAGGGCAGCGAGGCAGGAAGCCCAGCGGACTAGGGCTGAAGGCAGCGGAGTGTAGCAGGCTGCAAGGCAGGGAGCCCAGAGGACTAGGGCTGAAGGCAGCGGAGTGTAGCAGGTTGCAAGGCAGGGAGCCCAGGGGACTAGGGCTGAAGGCAGCAGAGTGTAGCAGGCTTCAGGGCAGGGAGCCCAGAGGAGTAGGGCAGTGGGGCAGGGAGCCCAGAGGACTAGGGCTGAAGGCAGCGGAGTGTAGCAGGCTGCAAGGCACTGGATCAGAAGCAGGATAATACGGCAACAGGAATAGCATACAAATCGTGGCTCAAGGCAAAAAGGTGCTGGGAGAACTCTTAATGTAAGAGACTGAGCTCCTTCAGGCAGCTGCTTAAATACAGCCCTGCCCTGTACTTAGGCAGGCTAATTGGCAGCACCTGGAGCAGCACACCTGAAGGTAATCTGCCTCATCCCTCTCTGGTCCTGAGAAGGTGGAAGCAGCACAGATCGCTAGGGCTTCTGGGGATTGTGGTTCCAATACTGATGTATGGGAATAGCCAGGAATTGATAACTGTAGCAAGGTGCATTCTGGTACATGTAGTTAGCTGAATTAAATAAGAAAGTGCCAAAGTCGTGCAAATGGAAATTAAGGACGAAAGTGTGAATAGGGGTTGTTCAAAGAGTATTATGAAGATAAATGAGTTCAAAATAGTCCATGATGGAACAGTGCAAAGTGTATTTTTGCCATGCAAAGTCCAAGTCCATGTACTGCAAAAATTTCTAAGCACTAATTTTGTACAGACTTTGCATGGCAAAAATCCACTACATTTATGGGCTTACTTATATCCTCCTACCATTGCAGTACTGGTTTTAACTCTTCTTCTCCAGGTAATTAATCTCCTCTACTCTTACCCATTCTCCTTGGCCTTTGTACTGAAACGTCTGTTCCTATTCGTCCTCACTATACTTATCATCCCCCACTACTCATCTGTCGAACTGCAATTCTGCCAATCTTCACTATCCCACCCTTATGGAACATTCTTCTTCTATTAATCTAGATCTTTGGGATGCACTCTCCATGTGCAACAAGGCTCTCTCTGTTCTTGATACTTTCTTCTCTCTTAATTTACATTTCCTCTATATCACTGTAACCTGTCTTTCATACTTTAATTATGTTACTCCTGCTGCTCTTCCGTCCACTTCTATGTTTTTCTCCCACACACACCTCCGATCGCAGAGAGGGGGTGCTATTGGCATTCTTCGCCACTCTTCTTTCACTCATTCTCCATCATCTTCTATTCTTCCAGTTTTTCCCACATTCGAAAATATACATTTTCTCTTTTTACCAAGCCCTATTATTTAGCCTTTTTTTAAATGTATCGTCCTCCAGGCTCTGTTACCTCTTTTTGCAATGAACTTGACTCTCTCTTGTCTTCCCTTCCTGTCTATCAGTCACTCCTTTGATCCTTCTTGGGGACTTTAATCTTGGTCTTTCCTTGATTCATTCCTCTTTTGCTCTTATATCTATTCTCAGCTTTTATCTTTCCCCTGTCCCTATTCTTTCTCATATTCCTGGCTCTTGTTTGGACCTAGTATTCTCTTCCCATTAACATTGACCTCTGTCAGTGCCTTTCCTATTTACTAATCTGATCATGCTCTTCTTTCTTTCTCTGTTATCCCTCCTCCAATCCCTTTTCCTCTACCTTCCTTCTCCTACACCTTTCTCCCTTGTGATTTACGTACTTTTGATGTTTCTGCCTTCACGTCAGCTATTACTTCATCTTTACCCTCACTAAATGAGTTTGTCTCTCTATCTGTGAACTCTTTTCCTCATCTAATTGTAATTCTCCTGATTCTCTTTACCCGTCTTTTTCTATCACTCTTATTTGCAGGCCTTCACAAACCTGTATGACACCCTCAATGTGCTGAATGTGTCCTACCCTCCGCCGAGCTGAGTGACGTTGGTGGAAATCTCATTGCTCCCCGACTCACAATATACTCACTTCTCTTCACACCACTTTCGCGGCTGCACTGCTTTCTGCCAAATAACACGAGTATACTGATCTTCTTGATTCCTTCTCTTCCTCTCGTCTCTTTAGGATTGTTTTGTGTTCTTTCTCCTCCCTCACCTGACCCACCATGGCTTCCTCTGTCTGCTTCTGATCTGGACTCCTGCTTCTCTACTAAGTAACTCTTCTGTGCTCTTCTACTACCTTTGCTTCCTCTATCTCACTCTGCTCCCTCTTCCAACTTCCTCCTCTCTGTCCTCGTGTGTTCCTCTTACAATGTCAACACTCCTACTATTCTTTCAAAAGCTCATCCCACATCTGCTTCTTCTGATCCTCTTTCATTATCATTAATTGCTACGGTCTATCACTTTCTTCTTTCCTATGTTACTTCTCTTTTCAATGCTTCTCTCCGGTCCTCCACTTTTCATCTTCTTTTAAGCACGCTACTATACTTCCTGTCTTCAAAAGCCGGATCTTTATCCTTCTCTTCCCTCTAATGTCCTACCTATTTCCCTTCTTCCCTATCCTACTAAGTTCCTGGAATGTATTGTTTACCCCAATGTTTCTACTTTAACTCTAAACTCTCTTCTTCCTCCCTACCAATCTGGTTTTCATCCCTGTCCCTCAACTGAGAATGCACTTCTTTCTGTTTCTAATTCACTTCTAACTTGCTTCTACTGGCTCACTATGCTAAACACTCTTCTCGTTTGGTAATTTTGTACTTTTGAGCAGCGGTTGACACTTGACACTGTCGACTATTCTCTTCTGCTCTCATCACCTTATTTGTTAGGCTTTGAAAGTTACTGTTCTTCACTGATTTCTGTCCTATCTTTCAAATCATACATACTCTCTGTCCTGGGCTAGTAACTCTTCATCTATATTTCCTCTTCATCACTGAACACCTCAGGGTTGGTCGTGGGCCCCCTTCTCTGCTCTCTTTACATTATTCCTCTTGCTTTAATAGTCACATCCTATGGTCTATCTCACCACTTTAACGCTGATGATTCACAACTCTTGCTATCTTTCCCATCCATCACCCATGCTCTTCATAATACTGTTACCTCCTGTCTCATAGGGTGTCCAGTCAAATGGTCGAATATATTTGATCAAATGACAAATTGGTCGAATCAATTTGGTCGAAAAAAAAAAGGTCGATTTTTTTTTTTTTAAAAGTATATATTTTTTTTTGCTCTAGTATAGGTAAAAATAGGTAAAAAAAAAGTTGTTTTAACACCAAAAACAGGGGTTGGGGGGGGGGGACCCCCCCCCCAAAAAAAAAAAAAATATTTCGACCATTTTTTCGACCATATTGTAATTCGACCAAATGTTTTCGACCAAATGTCTGGCAACCGTCTCATAGATATTCAGTTTTGGATATCTGACAACTTCCTTCATCTTAATCCCTCCAACACAGAGGTTGTTTTCTTTCCTGCCCCTACCATCCTGCTCCTCTTCGGCCTACTTCTATCTCGTTTTCTCCTAATTCTCTTCCCATAGCGTTGTCTGCTCGTAATCTTGGTGTATACATTGATTCCTCCCTTACTTTTCCTTTTCTTCACATATTTCTGCTCTTTCTCGCTCTTGCCATTTTCATCTCTTTAATATTCAGAAAGCCAGGTCCTCTCTTTCGTTCCATATGAATAATCCACTTGTGTCTTTTCTTATCTTTTCTCTTCTCTTCTATAGTTTGTGTCTTCTCTTTGGCCTTCCTGCTACTCATCTAACTCTACTTCGTTCTCGCTACAATTCATCCATATGTCTCCTCTTTGCCTTATTTTCTTGTGAATCTATTTCTCCAACTCTAGCCTCTTTGCTGACTCCCTTTTGACACTCATTTGCTCTTCAAGTTTGTTTCCCTTGTCTTTAAATCTCTACAAACCTTGTCCCTCTCCTCACTTTTTACTTTCTACATCTATATGCATTCCCTACGCTCTCCATCTTTGTTTCTTCTCTTGGTTCCTCGTCCTCCCATGTGTATCATGTTTCTTTAGTGCTTTTCCCTGTTGCTGTCTTTTCACTGGAATGCACATCGTCTTTCTCTCTGTTCACGTTCTTCCTACTCTCTATTCCGTTCCAGTCTTAAGGGTCAATTTCTTTCGTCAGAAATCAATCATTATATGTATTTTTACATACATTGTACCATTTTTAATGTTCTGTCAAGCGCCTTGGCTTGAAGTTTTATATAAATGCTAATAAAATAAAATATATATATAAAATGTCTATTGTTTTGCACTTTCTGCATTGGTTATTGTTTGAATCCCGCTTTCTTTAACTTTCTTTGCATTATTTTCAATAGTCTGCATGATTTAGCACTGATTTATCTCTCCTTTTTGATTTTGTTTTATTCTCCTCCTCACGCTCTACTCGCAGTCTCATATTACTTTATCTGTTACTCGTCCTCCCTGTGCCGCCTCCTCGTTTTCTTTCTTTTTCTCTACTTGCCCCTAAGCACTGGGATGCTCTCCCTCTTTCGCTACATTCTACATCATTTCTCTCCCTTTTTAAAGCCCGCCTCGAGGCCTTTCTTCTTTCTATTTGATTGTTCATGTTTCATTCGACTTAAATTGTTCCATATTGTCTCTATTGTAAAGGCTTAGGTGCGAAACGTTATAGCAATTCAATAAAAATACAAAATATGTGTGACATTACCGCCCCAAAACTGATGCACTGCACTCTTACATTGTCCAGTGTAATCCAGTAGCACATTGCAATGCACCTTTATTTCACCTCAACAGGCAAGGAAACATCACATATATGCTATTTGTTATTTATGAAGCGCTAATCTCCTACGATGTGGGCCTCAAAGCACTAAGTGCCTTTCAGTAGTGCACTGAAGTGCATTGATGCAGCTAACCTGAATTGCTCCATTTTTAACATATGAACGCACCTCCCATTGATGCATCCTTCCATTGAGGGCTGAATTGTAGCTTTCAATAGTCACCTGACTAAGTGAAACTGAAATTACAATTACAATACACAGCCAGTGCACCTTTCAGCCACTCGGTGCCCTTAGCTGAAAAAAATAAAAACAGGAGTAAAAAACATGGTACATTGCTTGGGTCGCAGGGTTTCCAGGTCACCCATTCCATCCTTCTGCAACTTGACACTAAGCATTTCGAGAATCACCAAGCTGTTTGTGGAGCGCCTGGCATGGTTTTCTTTCCATAGAGCTGTTCTTTTTCACCAGATAGACTGGAAGAATAGCAGTGGGATCTTCATAGTTCTAAATAGAGGGCGAGGGTTCAGCAGTCCCATGATGCCCTGCATTTAATGAAACCTCTATGCCACTAAAAGGACAAAGTTTCAAAAGTCCTCACTGTGCCTCACAATCTGGTGTGAAGCATGGATTTACGTTGGAAGGTAGGGTGTCCACAACCTCCCATAATCTCTCCAATTATTTTGTATTTAGGTGCCGAGAATTGTCCCGGGAGGATAGCTCAGCGGCAGCGTGCGCATCTTGGAAGCAAGACGACACGAAGCAACACAGGTTCGATCCCCGGGTCCGCGCTTAGAAACCTCGGTGTTTAAGCGCGTTATAAATACGTAACTAAGACAACAAATAAAACATAATTAGCAACTAAGAAAAACAAACAATTCTTGTAACAGCGCCTCGATGCCTGCGGGCTGTGTGAGCGCTTTATAAATGTAAAAATAAAATGAAAAAAATATATATATTTGTGTTTAACAACCCCTTAGTTAATGCTAGGGATTTTTAAGCACAGCTAAGAGACTGGTACATCACTCCATATAACACCTCAAGGACTTTCCAAACACTAATGCCTTCGTTATTTTCTCCTCAGTAAGAAAAGTGAGGAGAAAAGTCCTACTAAGGGTATAGTAATAGCAATCTTAAGGGTATGTTTTAGACACACAGAATGTTTTTGTCATTACCTCTGTGGGTACATCCAACGTTTGCTTGTGAAGTTTATAACCCTGAATATCACTGCATTGTACACGGTTCAGTGGCGATGCTGTGCCATTTGACCCTCCCACCCCCAATGTGGTACAATCATAGAAATGCACCCACAGATATATAATTGTGAATATTGGTGTGCGTCATATATAGACAGGATTGTGAATATTAGCCAGTGCCGGATCTAGATGGAAATGCAGAGATATTCAAGTGCCATATCTAAAAAGTACATGGACATTTAGGACATATCACCAACCCACTAACAATTTCACCCCTCTGCATACACCTCTCAAACTCTAACCAAACACAACCACAACCCTAAAGCACAACCAACCGCACAAACTTCACTTCACCGCAACAACAAAACAAACCACACATAGCTTCACATTACAGCACACAATGGCTACCGTCCGTAAAGCAACCCCAAGCTCAGCGAACGGTGTTAGCCGAACGGAAACTGCCAACAGCACATCACTGCTCTCTTGCACGTATACCGCTCGTTCCTACTAACTTCACCCCCAACCCCCTTTCCTTTTCAGATCCGCCAGAGCGCCAGGGGACCACTCGATGGTGATAGTGTGCGGTACAAATATCCTTTAACATTAACGTCGACACAGGCAGAGAGCCCCCTCGGGTGGCCTCTTTGAGCCTCTGCATTGCGCCGTGTGGTGCCACAGCTGGGTTTGCATTGTTTTGGGCGAAGGAAATAAGATTGTGCTGGTCGGTGTCTGCCAGTGACATCCAGCTTGGTAGTATGTCACAATCTATTACAGATCTCTACTCAAATTAAATTCAAGTTTATCTCTAGCACACCTATGACCATTTCAGTTGGGCAGACAGGAATGCCTAGTAGGCTATTTTAAGAATATGCAATGAATTGACGAACCTTTATGTAAAATCACGGATCCAATTTTGTATATATTTAATTTTTAAATAATGCTTTTGAAGCCAACCTTATATTAAAGAGTGACATCTTCAATGACTTTTTGCACAGATATACCATTCAGGTTTTTAATATGACTGATGTTTATCCATGACAGTACATTTTCACTTACTAATTTTTAATGTTTCTTTTCAGTGTTCTATCCATGTTAAATAATTTGGCTGTGTTCTACACTATTTCTATATGGTGTAAAATGGCAAGGCATTGAGAAAAATTTAGATCATCATAAAAACTGTGTGGGCCTGGAATAAATCAATTTGACACTAACATGTGGTTACACCTGTTTTGTGAAACATGGATATTGAGTCTATGAATATTTTGAGAAAGGCAAGACATTATTTTAAGAGGACTCTGCTTAGGGGGCCTGATTTTAATTAGTGGGCCTGATTTACAAAAAGTTGAGAATTAAAATCAGAGATGTTAATCATCAACAGCTCGTTTTTTTACATAGTTTGCGGTTACACCCAGATACATTTCCAAATTCGAATGGAATTTCTTGTACTTGTATCAAAGTGTCCTGCCATTTTTGGAAAATATAGCAATGTTACAGGTAATTGGAGATCGATTGAATTATATTAGTTGGAAGTTTGAGAAGGGTATTTTCTGAAGATAATCAATTTTATTTATTGTGCAAACAATCAGGTAGTTACGGGATACTATATGTATAGACATGCAGGGCTTGCAAAATGTACTAGCCCACTCTTGCTCGTGAGGAGTTGTTATAAACGGTGAGTACCATTTGCATGGTACTCAACCATGTTGGCTAGTATGGGGATGTTTGAAAATTTGATTTGACATTTACTCCAAACAAACTTTGTTTGCAGCAAATGGCAAATAGATGTTTCACTGTGCATTGCCCTCTTTTGTGTGTCAGCATTGCACCAAATATGGAGCGTTTTTATGGTGACAAGCACTATTTTACAGAAAGCCCTGGTAAATATGTTGGCGAGTGCGTTTCTCTTAGGTCGAATTTGTAAACGAACAAACTCTCCCTTCAGCTGTAGCGGGATTTTTAAGAATGTGCAAGGCCTGTATGATATTATATGATAGTTTATTTATATAGCGCCTATACACAATGTGTTTCAAAGCGCTTCAAGGCAAGGGAGGGAACAAGGGAAAATACAATGACATTCTTACAGGCCATGAACAGTAAGGATGTGAAATTAACTATCGTACTCGGCCTGACGACATTTCAGATAGTGCAAGTAAGGAAGGGAGGGGGAGAGTGGGAAGGAAATGGAAACAGACAGGCGACTACCGTATTAGGCCTGACGACATTTTTGGTAGAGCCGGAGAAAAACAAGAGGTGATGGAGAGGGGTGCAGAAAGGTAGGGGAGGAACAAAACAAGTGACTATCATACTAGGCCTGATGACATTTCAGATAGTGCTGGGGTGGGGGTGGGGGGGGAAAACAGTAAGGGGAGGGGGAGGAGACAGACATGGTTGCTATCATACTAGGTCCAGTGACAAATCTGATATTGTAAGTGCATAGAAGAAAGTAAGGGGAGGAGATAGGAAAAGAGAGAATGGAAGGGAGGAGATCAGAGTTAGCAGTCAAAAGAGTGGAGAAGCAAGGGGAGAGTGAATACAATTGCAGAAGTCAGTAGTAACACACAATGTTGCAAGCCAGGATACAAGATGAAGATGGGAACAGCATGATTCAGGGCCACCATGAGTACAACCAGCATGAGAGTTAAGAAAGGGTGGCGCACCGTGAATGAATGAAGTCCATAAAAGTCAAATCCAGCACTGGCCACAAGACGGTGAGGGGGAAACCAGAATTTATCAGGACAGACTCCTGCAGAAGTAGGCTTGAGGGAGGTCGGGGGGGGGGGACCAGGGTAGAAGAATCGAGCAAAACAGGCAACACTTGTGCGAGAATGGTGGGGGCACAAGGGAAAAGATAGTGAATATGCTTGACAGAGTGGGACATATGTGGATTGATGCACATTTACCACTTTGAGGAACAATACCTGTATAAGAAGTCACAATAGGAACCATGTAATACAAATTGACCCACTAACCCCACTAATATCAATAGTACCTAAACTGAACATTGACCTCTGAAGTTCTAGCTCATGTGAAGCCCTCATGATTTGCAAGTCTTTCTAAAATACCTCTACTATTATGTGTGTAGAGCAAAGTTGTTTCAATAAATACAAAGTCTGTGGTGTAACATATTTCACAGATAATGCTGTACCAGTGCCACATTCAATGTCTGAACAATCCAAGCCAGAACCTGTGTGCAAAATGCAAAGAAATGTGCGTATGAACAAGCGTTTACTCCAATTCATTGGAGGACAATTGATGGGCAGGACTCCCTATGCCAAATGGAATAATAAGACATCCATTAGCACAGAGATGAACATAAACATTTAAAAAAATTGTGTTGAATGGATATCTGAATTGTCACAATACGAATTAATTTGTGGTTATTGAGGAACCAGTTCGAATATAAAGAAAAATGTATGTCTACTCTAAAGAAATAATGAATCCTCCACTGAAAAAATCAATAGGCCCAGAAGAAGGTTTGCTCAATGAAAAGCAAATAGGCCACAACCTTGTTGGCATAACAGAGATGTTCATCCTTAAACCACAAATGCATTAGTAATTAATGTCTTTAGAAATGTGTATCCTTTTGCATCTGTAACTTTTCTGTTTCTGTAATACGTTTGGGAAGTACATATTTTGTTAATTGCACTACTGCACTTTATATAAATGTTGTCTGTTAGAGAATATTTTTGCGGGTTTGTTTCTGTGAAGAAAATATATGTGAGAAGTGGGACGTTCTACGTGTTATCTCTTTAAATTATCTTTTGTTAAAGTTCGTATTTAAAGACTTTGTTTCTAAGATAATTGTGATTTGAAATATCCCTTTTTAAAAAGCTTTAAAAATTGCTATATAATTACACAAACATTTTGGATTTATCTAACACAGGACTCGGGTATTATTTTGGAATATAAAGAGAACACTTAAATACACACTTTAGAAATTATTTTGGTAGTATGTTACAATGTGTTATAGTCCTAGGTGGATTTTTATTTCTATTAAAAGATAATACATAGAACTTCATAAAATGCCACTGAAAGTTAGGACTGGGAATGTTGAGATTTACAGAAAGTAGGTCTACAAGACTGTAAAAAAAGGAATGCTGCTGACTGGTGTGCTCCTAGAAGTAGGATTGTGTCCTGTTCTGGAATCCTTATCACTAAATAGATATAGTGAAGTTAGAAGCACTGATGAGGTGTGCTTTCAAGATCATGCTCTCCCAGCTTTAACACGCCCATCAATAGATAGATAAGCAAGGACATAAATACATATAGCAGGAACAAAAAGAGAACTAATTAAAATATTACAGGCGGTTAAATACTCCTAGTTTTGTTGAAATACTGTAATTCTGCAATAATGCAGCGAAGAGTTGGAGATTCCAGGGGCAGGCTCAGCAGCCCAAAGCACTGGGGAGGTAAAGGGGGGAAAACCAACATAAATTGCCAATGCCAACAGTTTTAGGCCTTTGTGTAGGCATGGGACAGGTATTTGCCATGCACTTCCATAGTGCTAGGAACTGGCCATTGATGGAAGCAGCTGCAAAATGGCGTGAGTACCTGGGAATATAATAGCAGTGCTTAGCAAATGCATAATAAGTATACACAAGCCAAAACTGTTAGGTTTGCCAATGCTTGAGGACTTCAGCGAAGGACATGCAGAGTGCTTATGAATCGAGGGGCTGAAAGCAGCCCTAAGTAAGGCATTTTCTTACACCGCTAGCATGTTTACAACTCCAATTAAGTCATTAAAGTCTCTGAAGACTGCTTTAAAAAACACTGACGGGCACTTCAAGTGCAACGTTTGATGGAAAGGCTTGATAATGCTAGCTCAAAGAGATCCCAGGAGGATGTGTTTTGTGCGGGCAGGGGCAGGAAGTGGGAGGAAATGGTCATAAGGATTAACATGACCATGGACAGTCAATGGGTGGGTAAATAACCAAACAACACCTACAAGGTTGGTATCCCTCCTCATATGCCATTCTTCCTAGCTGTACTCTAATGCAATAGTTTCAGCTTTAGCGCTACCTCATAGCCAACATTAAAAATGTGGACAGGTAGACTGTAGATGAATATGGGCTCATCCAAGAAGTTGAGGGCTGTATTGGGCACCAGGCATTGGTGAGTGTGGGTTGCACAACAGGAGTCTGAACAATAGTATGGGCTCCATGCAGTGAAGACCCATGTAACAATGGAGAGTGGTAAAATTACCCAGAAGCATTACCACAATCTTGTAGGGCCTGCCACATTATCACCATCAGAAAAAGTAATTGCTGCAGGTAATCTGGCCAAAAATTTCTGTAGCTCTAATGAGGCCCTGCATAGAATATATGGGTGGTATTGTACCTCCGATGTATTTGGACAGAATACTGCTGGTTTTAGTTACAGTTACTGACAGTGGTAATCTGATGGGCCTGTCATATTACAGGAATAGTGTTGTTATGGTGGTGACCGATGCAGATTCACTGTAATACTGCTGGCGGTATTTTAATAATTCTGCATGCATTATATACATATATAAATGCATTATGTATTGTTAGGGAGGACTCCCAGGTATGCCAGAATGATGCTGGGAGCCTGCGGACTCGGTGGGCCTAACTCCCTCCCCAGAATAAACAGAGGACTCAGTCAGATGGCAAGTACAAACTGTGACTTATTGCAAATAAAACAGGGATCAGTACAAGAACACAAAGATTCTGTTACATAACACTGTTAATGGCACGCAGGCCAGTTTTGTTTGATTTCCACGTCACAGTCTGAGCCTGCCTCCAGAAACCTATCGGGCTGAGGGGTTGGGTATAGAGAGTGCTATAACCTATACGTTCACCTATACATGTTATTCTACTGGCTCGTACATGTCAGGTGGCTGGCCTGTTCCACCCCCAAAAACTATTCTATTACATTGTTGCAGAGTAGTGGGCTCACCATTGGTTCATACCCATTGCCATCCACCCCTGGAATACAAAACTGATTGGTTAGAGCGGCTGCCCCCAGGCCTGGGACTCTGTCGAGTTCTCAGCTCACTGTGCACCTCTTCAAGGTGATGTGAACGATTATGTGTCTGTTTTGTAACTTGTGTACACCACCTTGCCTTATGAGAATATTCTCCTCACAGTAGCAACACTTGATGCAATCTGTGTCTGGTTTGCAAAAACCGGCTCCTCTTTCTCACAGTGGGTGACTGTCCATTGTCTTGCTTGGCTGCATCACGTGTTTAGAGAAAGCGAATTTGAGCTCTGCAGATCCTATTTTATGAAGATTTATTCTGTCTTTCTGCAGCTGGTCCTTTTGTCAACTGGGGATCGGAATGTGTCTTCATATCTCTGACCTTGGCTGTGGGCCTGTCTCACCCGTCTTGCTCTCTGTGCAGCCTTAGTCAGCTCTGTTCATCTCCTGCTCAGTGGCTTGAGGCCTGCTGTGCTGTAATTTTCCTAAACCTTATAATGTGGTTTCTACATTGTACATGTTATGATACGTTCCCTATAGGTTAGCTACATGTGGCTCGATCAGGTTCCATATATATACTCCTGTATGTCCACGCGAACATTGGTGTTAAGCATCAGCAAGCTTGCTTAGAATCTCTTGTGCCTTGCGGTTCTGCATTACTGCATTTGTCTAATGACAAAATAATAAACATTGGCAGTATGTATGTGTATCTGTCCTCTAGCTATAGAACTGTACCTCATGTTCTTCTTGTATACAAGTGTTTGTGTATATGGTTGCTGTGCCTTATGTCTGATGCTGCTATGTCATGGTGTCACTAATGATGTCAGTATCATGGCTTCTTGGTACTTAGTCGAGTCTGCCCATATAGGTGTTTCTGTCCACGATCACTGGCTCTTCTCCCACACTCTGGAAGACTTGCATTGTATTTGATCTATATGGCTGCATGAGGGGTTATCTTTCAGTGTACTTTGTGTTCATTGGTGCACTCGGGATTCGTGCAAAATAAGATGAATGGCGGCAGAGCAATTCTACCTCTTCATCCTGACCAGAACTTGGGGGTGCGGAGTAGCAGTCTCAGGACCCCCCCCCTTCAGTATACTAACTACGGAAACATACCACAACAGTATATTTCTTCTCTGGGTTAAATTGCAAAGGGGGTGAGATGACACCACAGATGCCAACTCCACCACTCCTTTGGATTCTTATGCAGCAGTCTAGTGCAGATAAGGGAGGCAACTCCAGGAAAAATAAACTAAAAACCTTGAAGAGACCATCTATAAAGTTTACCTCCTATTGGAGATAAATAATTAGAGGTATTTCATAGCGGAATTCCACCTGTAACCAAGTGGTAATAACTGGTAACAGTATTCTCTTGGAATTCTGCCAGTGGTTAATACTTGCAAGCCTGCAACGTGTGTGGGGGTGAGGGGGGTAGTAAATTAGGAGGGATTTGTATAATACTCCCTATTTTATTGTGACCACCGAGGCTGTTAATAGCGCCTTGAATGACCATTGGCAGACGTGATGGGGCAGCTGTCTCTTAGCTAACATCTATTGCAGCTGGAAATAACGTAATCCACTCCTAATCTGTTCGATTCCAAATAGATCTATTTGTGATTGCTATGAAAAATAGAGTTTTGAGAATGTAAGCTTACCATTGCCGGACGCGGCACATTTTTATTGGTTAAAATGACTGTTTTATTCTTAAAGGTTATGAAAACATATTCCGAAAGCTTACACCGTAGCTTGCCTTCCTGCATTGCTGATGAAATGTTTGTTTTTCGCAGGGTCTCCATGGCAACGGCATCCTCCCAGGTTCTAATTCCAGAAATTAACCTCAACGACACTTTCGATACATTTGCTTTGGATTTCTCCAGGGAAAGAAAACTGCTGGAGTGTCTGGACTATCTCACAGGTACGAGGATGTTTACTTCGCTCTGCATTGTCTGGGCAACAGGGCTGAGCAAATCCGAGGTGCTTCTGTCAACTCCTGAGACAGAAGGATTGGTGCGATGGTTATCCTTAATGGATGTTACCCTGTTGGGTGCTTATCAGCTGTCTGGAAAGAGAAGTGTGAAATGCCGTAAAACACAAGGCTCTTTGAATCAATTGTATGTTGGAATAAACTATCAAAACTAGCTGTATTATAGATGTCTTCCTTTCTTATTGTATTTAAATGCCACGAATATGCGCAGGTTTGTACACATTACAAATGACTATATGGTTCAGTTTCACGTGAAACTAAATTCCTTAAAATAAATTGTTTGTTAAAAGTGGCTAGACTCCCACACATACACATGGGGTCTGACTGCAAGTTTGGCAGCAACAATGAATAAAAAAACACTATTTTGGAAATACTGCACGTTTAATCTCTATTTTGGTGCAGCAGTGATAACCACCAACCAAGGACTTTCTGTGTGTGATATCACTGTGCTGCTTAGCCATTTCACACGTCCAGGTGAACTGTGTTAGTTAGCCATCTCTCACATCTGGGTGAACTGTGTTGCTTGACGATTTCGCACATCTAGGTGAACTGTGTTGCTTAGCCATCTCATACATCTGGGTGAACTGTGTTGTTTAGCCATTTCACACGTCTATGTGAACTATGTTGGTTGGCCATCTGTCACACCTAGAAGAACTGTGTTGCTTAGCCATTTCGCAAATCTGGGTGAACGTTGTTGCTTAGCCATCTCACACATCTGGGTGAACTGGTTGCTTAACCATTTCACACATCTTGGTGAACTGTGTTGCTTGACCATTTCATACACTTAGGTGAGCTGTGTTAGAAACCATCCGTCACACCCAGAAGAACTGTGTTGCTTAGCCATTTCGCACATCTGGGTGAACTGTGTTAGTTAGCCATTTCATGCATCTAGGTGAACTGTGTTGCTTAGCTATTTCACACATCTAGGTGGACTGTTTTGGTTAGCCATCTGTCACATCTAGGTGAGCTGTGTTGCTTAACCATTTCGCACATCTAGGTGATCCTTGTTGAGGTGCCTCTCCCCACACCTGAAAGTGTTAGTCATATCTCATACCCGGCCTGATTGTTTTTGATTAGCCATACCTCTCATTTGGCCAGACTGTTCTGACTATTCACAACTCGCATTTCACCTGTCAGTGTCGAGCTAGCCATATCTGGTGTTTACTGTGTGGCATTTACTGTGGTTCCCAGTTTTAGGACCAACTCCCCATGCAACCTTCACTAAGCTAGGTGTTATTTCAGTTAGGGGAACTGAGCTAATTAGCCATAATTATTACTGAGACAGTCCTCACTCTTGCGCAAACCGCTTTCCAATCTTATTTTATCCTAAATCAACTGTGCTAGCTACCCCTGTCTCACACCTAGGCACTTATACTGTAGCCCTATCTGATTTTAGACCAACTGTGTTAGTCAACCTTACCCCACACTTGGACGGACTGTGGGTCTGGACTGACATTAAATTAAATTAGACCAACTGCATCAGGTAGCCATATTTCACACCCAGGTGAAAGACAGGAAGCGAACCCTCTGCAATCATAGAGCAGGAGGCAACCCTGCCACGAACCTCAACAAACGTAAGCAAGACAGAACCCAGAGCCAGACAAGTTGGTAAAACTGATTCAAGGAATTAATTTAGGACTCCTTCCAAGCCCACCCCAACATAGACTATGGGCCTCATTACGAGGTGGGAGGAATGGGTTTACCGGTAATGGTGCCGGTAAACCTATTCCTCCCCATTACGAGGTTCCCTTGGGGGACCCGCACAGAACGTCTGGTCAGATCAGACGTCCTTAGCGGATCCCGCAAGGGGACCAAGGAGCTAATAACGGCCCGTTATTAGCTCCATCCCCATTCCCATTGAGCCCTATGGATTGGTTTTGTGAATGAGGAATTACCGGGTCCTCCAAGGTTGGAATGACCTGGTAATTTCTCATTCACAGAACCCGGACACGATTTTGGAGGCAGCCATATTGCTATTAGCACCATGGCTACCTCCAAACTCGTAATGAGGCCCTACCTCTCCACAGAACTGCCCGAGGCAACTCTGTAAGGTTGCACACAACGCAAAATCTCCCTAACCACCGACACGACTCAACCATCCTCAAACAACCCCTACTCTACCCAAGGAAAGAAAACTCATTAACAAATCACCACAAAAAGGAATCCATCGCAATACCAGCAAGGAACACAACCACAAAGCAAAATGAAACACAGATTAACTAACACAGGAGGGCTTGCGCCTCTGTAACCCCCAAAAACACAAGATCATGGGAAGCCAATCGCAACCGTGAATCAAACCAAATAACCCTGGATCACGGGAAAGCCACTCGGAACCGTGAATCTACCAACCTGAAAACACACCCAAAAAGACTAGGCGATGCCACGTCAAAGAATCAGCCGACGCAAGAGAAAACAACAAGAGAGGAAATCGATAAGGGAACCACTGCGGACTCATACTGTGACGCACTCAGAGCGCACAGCTGCAACCACCACAGGAATATCCACCCCGAGAACAAGACCAAAATCACCTCACACGATACCAAGCGAAAACCGGATCAACAGAACAGATGCTCGTGAACAACAGCAGTATAACAAGACCCCATAGGAAAAAGACAAACAACTGGAAGAAGAGAAGCTGCACCCACACTCCATACATCATCAAACCCCAAGAGAACCGCCAACACCATCCTGAATCAGAAGAGGAGACTGAAATGGCTGTGAACCTGATTAGAAACCTAACCAACCTGTTCAACGATGAAACAACAATAACAGAACACTCTGAATAACCGTAAATCGATAAATAAAACCACCAACAAAACCACCCAAAGATGCAAACCAGAACAAATAAATCTACTATAAAGATAAAACTATGCTGCAACCTAATCAATGCCAGATCCATGTCCAAACACGCAACCGAAATCTATGACCTACTCTGGGACGGGGCCATTGATAACCTATTCATCACAGAAACCTGGCTAGATGAAAACTACAAAGTCATACTACACAACTGCCTACCTGACAACTTCAAACGCAAGCATGCATACAGAAAAGGAAAAAGAGGGGGAGGGCTCACAGTAGTCTACAAAGACCATTGAAAAATTAAAACATCAGAGCCTTTAAACATCCAGAATTGCAAATCCCTCATCTTCCACCTTACCACGGGACCACAATCAAACCTCACATTCATACTGGTCTACAGACCTCTAACGCCACCATTAATCTAGCCATCAAACATGACCATATGATCATTCTCCGGGACTACAACATATTGTCCGAAGAAAGGGAACCCCAACTCGCCGAAAGGTTTAAGCAAACTACTTGAGACCATAAACCTTCGACAGATGGTAAAAGGAGCGACACACCCAGAAGGACACACCCTGGATGGAATCTTCACCAAAAGAAATCTGATCACGACAGCACCACCCAACCAAATACTATGGAGTGACCACCCCATCATCCCTTTTGTGATCCAAACATCATCAGACCCATCTAAAAATCCACTAAAATACCCACCAATTTGGAAAAGAAACTGGAAAACCATCAGAAACAGTAACCTAGATGAACAACTAGAAGCGACAAAGCCAACGGCAATGTCTATGGATACAACAGACATAGACGGAAAAGCAAACCTCATCCAGAAATGGATTGCACAAACAATAGATACCATCTGCCCAGAAAAATGCCTCACCCCATCAAGAAAGAAACCAGCAGCTAGATGGTTTACGCCTCACCTAAAAGAAATAAAAAGAACTAACCTTAAACTAGAGCATGATTGGAGGAAAAACTACGACCAAGACAAAACAGTAAAATACTGAATACAAATTAGAGCATACAAATTGGAAATTCTCAAAGCAAAAAAGAAGCACTACGACGACCGGATCTGGAAAGCCAACAACACTCTAAAGAGAGTTATTCAATATCATAAATGAGATGAAGAACCCACCCGGATGCAACAACTCACCATTGCCCTTCCAAAAATGATACAATTATCTTGTAGATCACTTCAAGAACAAAATCACCAACATTCACTGAGTCATACAAAGCAGATCAATTGACCAAATAATCTACCAGCTACCAGCAACCCCTAGACCACAAAGCACAATGTGCTGCTTTCCTAAACCTGGTTGAAAACCATAACAAGGCAGGTTCCCCAATGGACCCCTGCCCTCCAGACATCTATAAATCCATCCTCACACAGAAGACATCATCAGAATACTACCTAAACCTCTTCAATCAATCACTTATGACAGGGAGAGCACCAAGAGCAGTCAAAACGGCCTACATCAAACCCCAAACCCAGCAAAAATATTAGAAACCTACGTCTATGAACAAATCCTGGAGCACATCAAAAACAAAAAAACACCTACTGGACCAGGCACAGGTAGGCTTCAGACCATTGAGAGGAACAGAGACAGCTCTAGTCTCAATATGGGATGATCGATCTAAAGATGAATGCAGACTCCAATACCAATTCAGAATTGATATTACTGGATCTCCCTGTGGCCTTTGACACAGTCAACCACAATATCCTAATAAAAAGACTGGAAGGTATAGGACTCACTGACATAGCGCTTCTCTGGATCAAATCCTTCTCGGAAAGAACAGAAACCGTTTGGTTAAAACATTTCAAATCCACACCATGAGACACCACCTGCGGAGTATCCCAAGGCTCATTGTTATCACCACTACTCTTCAATATCTACGTGACTCTGTTAATCAGCCTCATCAAAAACACAGACTAACATGCTGCGATTACGCAGAGGATACACAAATCATCTTCAAATACAGCAACATACAAGAAGAGAATACACCCCTAATGAGTGTCTGAAGGAGATCTACCAGTGGATGAAGATCAACGAACTCAAGATTAACCCAGACAAAACTGAAATCGTGATTACACCTGAAGGCAGAGGAAACAATGAACAGATCCCTTGGCCAATAGAACTGGGAAACCAACTAACACCATCTGCAGCAGTAAACAACCTTGGAATCAACATTGGAACCCCGAGTTAACAATCATCCAGAAGTGCTTCTTCCACCTACAAACCGTAAACATTATTCTGCCTTTCCTTTCATTCACGCACAAAACACTAGCCATCATATCCCTCATCATGTCCAGGTTAGATTATGCTAACAGCATATACCTTGCAATGCCAGACTACCTACCAAAGAAACTGCAACTATTACAAAACGCAGCAGCCATACTTCTCCTTAAACTCAACAATAGAGATCACATCACATCAGCTCTTAGGATGTTACACTGGCTTCCAGGCAAAGAAAGAATCACTTTCAAAGCAATGTGCATAACGCACAGAGCGATACACGGCCAGGGAGCGGAATTTATTCAAAAGAAACTCCATCTACAAACCCACCAGAACCCTAAGATCCTGCAACGACATCAGCCTAGAACCCAAACAATTCACCAAGAAAAAACAGTATGGATCAGCATTCTCATGTTTAGCCGCAAAACTATGGAACTCCCTTCCCAAGGAAATCCACAACATGGAGGACCATACAAAATTCAGAAAACTTCTTAAAACCTGTTTCTTTAGATCTGAACACAATGAAACCGACTGAACAGTGCCCTCACACCTCATAACAGACCCAGTACTGGAAAAAGAGAAGCAGCCCAAAATAACAAAGCAATGAGGGATAGGACTGGAAAAAGAGAGCTGAACAGAGACTCTCCCTAGCCCCCAAAGAGGAACTACTAAGGAACAGAGAAGCTGGTAGGCCCGTTACGATTAGGCCAGGGAAGGAAGCTCAAGAGAAACCGGGGGAGGGAAATTTCAGGAAAGGGAGACTCTCAGCCTAGACACACCACACTAACAACCACCAAATTAACAGGTGTAATGCACCTGACCTTCCCTAATAGATTATGGACAATGCCTTAAGGATTTCTAGGCAGAGGATTACAAATTCCCTGTGGATCCCGCTCAGGCAAGTGAACGCACCACCCAGCCAGAAATAGGTACCATGATATCAAACAGCCTAACAAACCCCATAGATGCTTAGGAATCACGACCGATTAGATGATGAGGTAAAACCCAGAAAACGTAACTAGGGGAGAGAAAAAGATCACGAATACCAAAGTTGACGTAGCAAGATGAATCTCATAGGCAGGAAATCTGACGCACTTAGATAGATTTCAGGGGTGGGAACTGCGATGCACTGGGGTGGATATCAGGGATAGGGAATGTTGCGCAATTAGGCAAATTTCAGACGTAGAAAATGTGATACACTGAGATGGAGCTCAAAACGGGGAAGCGGGACGCACACAAATGGATTCTTCGGGTGGAAGGTGTGACGCACCTGGATGGACCCCAGGGAAGGAAATAACTAGGTTGAACTTGAGGGTGCGAGATGCGACACACTTGGATCAAATCAAATTGCACATAACCTTGCACAATAGCACACAACGGCCAACCCCCGAAAATCGCACCTATGCTCAGTGAACGGTGTCTCCGAACTGAAGCTACCAACAGCACATCACAGCTCTCTTGCTCTTTTTCCACTCAATCTTACTAACCACCCACACTCCCCCCTTGTATTACAGATCCGTGTTAACACCTGGACACTACACAGGTGGCATTGGTACACAATATAAAAACCTTTAACATTAACATGCAGTAATATGGCATTGCACATGGTTTTGTGAGACTCTGCAATGGTGAATAACTCCAGGGTCCGCTTTACTCACAATCATATGTATCCTTCAATTTACCACATGCTTACTACTGCATGTGGTAACATTAATTCCTCTTGACGTTATTCCCAGAGAAAATACTCCCAAACATGTAATGAGGCCCTCCATTTCTTTTACCTACTTTGAGGCAATGCGTTTCAAAAGTAGGGAAGGATGTTGTATTCACTTTGTACGTAGAAGCAGAGCCTGCCATGCCATGGCATCGAATAGTTTTCCACTGCAAGTGACTCCCACTTTGGTATTGCAGACCCTTTGCCAGTAGATGTGTGGTGCTTATTGTGACAGAATGTGATGCCACATTATGTAAAACATGCACTTTTAGAAGAATTAATCCACAGATAATTTACATGAACTACATTTTGATTGTCACGTTAAATTGCCTTTCCATTTTGTTTTACTCCAGTATTGCTTCATTGTGCAGGTTTATTTTGCACAGGATGGTGGTGAACTGCACTGAATGTCCAGTGTCACTTGCATTACTCTTTTGCCTGTGGCATAAGTGTGATGTCACATGTGATGTCATGGTGGTTCAAATGTTTACGTGGGAGCTCAGTGAAGCTTTCTATGAGTGTCCATTGAAATGACCCCACTGAATGCATGTGTTATGGGTGGGCTGTCCCTCTATGCATTAATCTTGGATCTCTGTTCATAGTGATAGTGTGCATGCGTCCTCAGAAGGGAAGTCTGCAGTCTCCTAAATTAATGGAGAATGATAGTGGTGACTAGCTGGCAGGGATGCGTACTTTCCACCCTGCTGTCGTGGGATGGAGCAGCTGAGGCGATAGCCCACCACCCCCAACAGCAACCCATACAGCTGTTGGTGCTCTCTGCTCTGTTGAGTGCATGTGAGAGCTGCTTGATGCTCAGTGATTCAGGTCCCTAATGACACACCCAGTGTTGATGGCAAGGTGAACAGTGCCCAGTGGATGCATTATTTATGGGCATGGGACCGGAGCACAAGATCCTGGGGTCAATAAAGTAGTTAGGGCTCTATCCAGGCATGCAAGTATCAACGCTGTGGCCAGCTTGAGAGCTCTGTTATTGGTGTCGCTGACGCAATTGATGATCTATCAATGCGGGGATACATGCCATGGAATGCTATCATTAGTGCATGTGCTACAGTGGTTGGGCCAACGCATTTGCTTCTGTTGTTAATTTGCAGCAGACTGCAGAGGAAATTGACCAGGGATCCTGTGATAAATGGAACAGTCAGGAAGGTTTGCTGCAGTGTTACACCAATGTTGGTCCAGATTTCTGGCAAGGCTTTGGATGTGGACGTGTGGTCTGATGTTCATCGTGGTGGAGCTGCTATTAATAACTTGAATGGTAGCGAGTGTTACTGGCCAGCACCATGTAACATGCTGTGGACATAGTAGTATTTGCTCCTTTTGAGGGGATTGGGTCCTCAGACGTAGTCCATATCTATGACAGTAATCACCACAGCTGTGCTGCTTCGGAAAATTTTCTGCGTCTGCATTCAGCGTCGATGACATCGATACGCTGTCCTCGAGGGCCTCTGTCGAGCCGACGTTACCGGATGTTATAAGTAGGACGCACGACGCCCGTAGTCTCAGTTCTGTTTTTTCCATGAACGTGTTCGCTTCGGAGATCTCGGCGCGCCTCGGTTCTACTGAATCCTGTTCTTTCGGTTCTTCAAACCTGTTTGTTTGAAAATGATATCTACAGCTTCTTCCACCCCACGGTCGGGTTTTAAGTAGTGTCGTTTTGTGCGGGTCTAGGATGTCGTTGACGGACACGCACGGCGCATTGCTGATCACTACGATGGATTTTGTGGCTACAAATGTTATCCGGCAGAGGTCTCTGGTAGAGGAGACTTTGAGGCTGCCAACTAGAGAGAATTGTGAGCGGTGTTTCCTAGTGTAACAAATGTTCTTTTTGTTGTGAAGGAATGCAGCCATGCTGCTGGGCACTGCCTGGTGCACTTATGGAGTGTTTTAGTAGAGTTGCTCACTTTGATAATGGAGATTAGGATGCTGGAGATGAGCTGAGTTCAGTGGGGTCTTCCTCCCTGTCATTACAGTAAGTAACACAATGTTTGAACACATACTTGTAATTGCCTATTACCAATTTAATTGTAGGAGTCCCTTAGTTTTAGGCCATGTGAGGCCTGTATGTAAGGTGAAGGTGCTGGGACCTCATATAGTACTTTGGTGACGCCAGTTATCTGTAGTCCTTACTTTCCTAAATGTATTGCAGTGTCAAGCCATGACCCATGTCAGACACCTACATCGTATTAAGTAGCAGGCCTAAATTAGGGTGTGTTGGGAACAAGAGTAGTATCTTCTTTATTTCATTCTTTGTGTGTGTCCACTTAGTAAATACATTGGATATCTAGTGAACGTGCTTCATAGTGGGACATTGTGGTGAATGGATTTGTTTTAGGGAAGGATCCTTACCTTACCACCATTGATTTGGTGATCTTTGGTGTATATTCATTTATTCTACAGTCCTACCCATAAGAGTGACGTGTATATTGTGACTTCTGCATTGTTGCTGCTTGTAGCGCTCAGAGTAATTTGGTCGACTGCAACCTTGGTAGGTTTGCAGTTTTGTACCTGCTATGACCTGATGGAACATATGGAATCGCGCTGCGTCTGCTTCCTAGCCAATGTGTGGTTGTTATGTAATCACTGCCACTGTGCCTGGTTGTTCAGTCCTTTGACTCGCCGTATTGGCTGTGCTTGTTCTTTGCTTTATTTAGCTAAGATGTAGTCATGTGGGAACCATTGTGGCTGTACATTGGAGTGTGCTAGGTGCACAAGGTGAGAACATTATAATTCATGAGCGATGGCTAGAAGGTTGATTAATTTGTTATCATGGCAGTTGCGTTTGTGGAGTCTGTCATGTTTGTGCAGCAAGTGAGTAGATGCTTTGTGAGTGTGTGGAAGTGCCGTATGTACGTGTGAGAGCTGTTATATGTGTTGTAAGCCTGGAAATGTATCGTCAAGATGTGGTCAAGCATGAGGGACCATTGCAGCTGTTGATGGCAAATGTGGCAGGTGCACGTCTGGTATAACTGTGCCAAGGTGCAGGCATTGATTAGAGAGGTGAATGCATGCATGAGTTGCAATGCCTTTGGAATGTGCCAAGATGTGATCTATTTCTTGGGATCATTACAGTTGTTTTCTGGTGACTGTGTCAGGTGCATCTAGGGGTTGGTGGAGCTACTGATGGTCTTGATTTCAAGACATTTTACCCGACTCCATTTACCACCACCATATGTAACAATTTAACACGACTGGAGTGAAATAACACAGAAATGTACTTTAACATGACCAAGTCTTTAAAACATCCTCCAGATTCACATCTTCCAGAGAGCAAAACCACACAACCAGCCGGATGGTTTTTTAAGTGATGATGCAATGCTATCTTCTCTGGTTTTGATAACTCTATGGTACCCCCTATCAAATATGTGACTTGTTCAAACAAAATGTGACCACATGAACGATATGATAACCAGCCTTGGCTGGCTTCCTTTTAAAACCCAAACAGTATGAGTGAGTGAGTGAGTGAGTGAGTGAGTGAGTGAGTGAGTGAGTGAGTGAGTGAGTGAGTGAGTGAGTGAGTGAGTGAGTGAGTGAGGCCACGTATATAGTGCTGCACTGCAAAGTGAATAACCTGTTAGTGCTGCATGGATCCATCACCTACATGGTAATTAAACCTGGTCCACACTCTTACCTCCATGACAAACTTTCCATTGTATGAGATGTCATGCCACAAAGAATAAATCCAGACTTACAATTGACCTCCCGTGCACCAAGAAATCCACAACCTCAAACAAAACCTTCTCCTGTTTGGCTTCAAAAAAGATGTAACTCTCAACTCGAGGATATCCAAACTTCACCAGATGTGCTCATGTCTCCAAACGTATCTTAACAATAACTTGTATTTGAATACTTAGGGCCTGATTCACAGAAGCGTTTTAGAATGGCACACTCCCATTGGAAAACGCTCCGTGAATCAGGCCCTTAGAATTGTATTGTCTCTTGCCCTCCCTTAATTGTTCTCTTATCAAATCTCACTCAGATTCCTCTCATTGTAAACTGTTACATCACTCCACTGGACAATGGACAAGGTTTTCGCTATTGAAATACTGTTAGTAAAATAGGGGACGAAAATAAATGTAAACAAAAATCTTAATTTGTATCACCAGACTCAGTTTATACATTTGGACCTTGGGTGAGGGCACTCAGCCAATCACATGTCTAGAAATGTGGGCAAGAACTGCCAGTGTCCTGCCTGTATTCTACCAGCTACTTGAGCCGAAACCCTGGGCACTGCCATCTTTTTTCGGTCATTGGCACTCAGCCCCTTCATGTCTCCTTCCCCTGCCCAACCCTCCCCCATAGGCACCAATACATCCTACACCCGCTCCTCCTCCACCTGCCTCCCTCCCCATCCACTTACCCGCTGGCCTGGTGCCTTTTGTTCCAGTTGCTGCGCTATATCTCAGCCCTCGGCGCTCAAAATAGAAATAGAAAAGGGGCATAATCCCTTCCTATTTCATATGGCTGCGGCCATCTTCATTTTAATGGTCGATTGAACCCCCACAATACATTCAGAGCCCATCTCAACTGGGGAGAAAAATCCATGTTTTCACACCGCGGACAGAGCCCTGGGTAGGAAATGCCACTACCCTCTCTTCAGGGGATAGTGTAGGGCCGCTAAGAGGGGATAGCTATATTGCTGATGTTCTTTTTATTTTCATAACCTGGCAGCCTGATTCATATGATCACCCTGGTAAATTGATCACATTACCCAAGAAGACTGTTCTGTTTTCCTCCAGCATATTTTCATACAATTTTTTTTTTATCCAAGATCAGTTGTGTACTTGAAATATGTACTCATCAGATGCATGGATTATGATTCCAATAAATACAAATCAACTCACTATAGCTTTGGGATTTGTTCATAGTGCTAAGGCCAATTAGACCTAGCACAACATACATAATTGCTTTCTTAGAACGTATGCCCCTTGAAATGTCAAAGAGTTGATACCCCAAAAAGGCAAAGGATTTTAAGTTTAGAAGAGGGCTGTTGTCACCTCCCAGCTTGTTGTCTTGCTTCTAATGTTCAGCTAAAAAAATCAATACAGCCATTTTAAATCCTAAATCAGTTGCTTAATGGCTTTCTCGCTCCCTGAGCAGGATTCAGTTCTTAAATACAAACACGAGTCTTTGGGCATGAATGGATATTCTAGCCTACAGGGTGAACCCCATTGAGCGAGAATACCTCAGCCCTGCAGACTAAACACTTAAATGGCTTCCCATTGAGCAAAGAGTAAAGTTAGAACTCTTTGTACAAACTATAAAGGGACTGAATCACTTCTCCAGTGTCCTTTCCCGCCTGTCATAATCAGCAGACCGTCGCCAGAGAGGAAGTTTCAAACCACATCTACCAACAAGTCAAAAACAAGTGGAATTATGTTGTCAACTCTGGATGCATACCTCTTGAAGGATCTGATTTTGGATGTAGGGTTGCAAGAAACCTTAACTAACTTCAGAAAGGCCCTTTAAAGTTAACATTGTGAACAGTCTTATCCCCAATTGAACATTGAATTGAAACTGGAGCCCTTGAACAGACACTGTTCAATTATGTGTGAGCACTTGACGAAGCCCAGGAGTGTGTTGTGGGGGACTCCCAGGTATGCCAGAGTCTGGCTGGGGGTCAGCAGGCTTTGAAGGTCCAACACCCTCCCCAGAATAAATGGAGGACTCAAGTCAACGGCAAGTACAACTGCGGTTTAGTGCAAATATCCATCCGGGATCAATACGAGAAAACGGGATGTCTCAGGTACATCTCAATGTTCCATGGCGTGCAGGCTGGTTTTGTGTGACTCTGGCATCATCACTTGGGCCCTTCCCCAAAAAACCTATCAGCATGAGGGATTGGGTATTGGGAGTGTTACCACCTATAGAGGGCCCTATAAGCATTGTTCTACTGGTCCTCGCATCACAGGTGGCTGGCCTGTCCCATCCCCACAAAACTATCTATTACATTGTTGCAGAGTAGTGGGCTTACCATTGGTTCTTCCCCCTTGCCATCCACCCCTGGGTTTCTAAACTGTGATTGGTTAGAGCTCATCCCCCCAGGCCTGGGAACCGATCGAGTTCTCAGCTCACAGTCCACCTCTTCAAGGTGATGTGAACAATTATGTTTCTGTTTTGTAAATTGTGTGTACCACCTTTGCCTATGAGAATATGCTCCTCACGTCGCAACACTTCTTGCAGTCTGTGTCTGGCTTGTTGGGATCGGATCCCCTTTCCCCCATGGATGGATGTCCATTGTCTTGTTTGGGCTCCCCTTTCCCCCATGGATGGCTGTCCATTGTCTCGTTTGGCTGTACCACATGTTCAGAGACTACAAATTCGAGCTCTGCAGCTCACATTTATGAGGATGTATTCTGTTTCTCTGCAGCTGCTCCCTTGTCGGCTGGATTGGAATGTGTCCTTGTATCTCTGACCTTGGCTGTGGGCCTGTCTTGCATGTCTTGGTCTCTGTGCAGCCTGAGTCAGCTTGGCTCGTCTCATGTTCACTGGCTTACCTTATAATGCAGTTTCTACATTGTCTATGTTATGCTAGGTGCTCTATATGTTAGTCACACTATCAGTTTCCATTAATATCCCTGTAGCCCATAGGGTTATTTACGTTAAGCATCTGCAGGCTTGCTTAGGATCTCTTACTGCATTTGGCTAATGGAAAATAATAAAAGCAATGACAGTACGTATCTGTATCTGTCCTCTAGCTAGAGAAATGTGCGCGAATGTTCCTCATGTATATGAGTGTGTGTTTGTGTGATGCTGTGCAGGACTGCGAATGTGCTTCATGTCTAACGCTACTACGTCGTGGTGTCACTAATGATGTCATCATCATGGCTTATGGTGCTCAGTTGAGGCTGTCCATATAGGTGTCTCTGTCCACGATCTCTGGCTGTTCTCCCACACATGTAAAGATTTGCATTGTATTCGGTTTGTAGGGCTGGCTGAGACTATACCTTTCAGTGTACTTGTCACTCATTGGTGCACTTGGGATTCATCCGAAATAAGATGGGTGGCTGCAAAAATTTCTGCCTTTTTGTCTAGTCATGAATTTGGAGGGGCGCAGGGGTGGTCTTAGGACTGCGATCCCCTATTCAATTGCAATTTTGGCCAAGCTGCACTTGTTGCTATTTATTTTGTTTCCCTCATTTTTCCCTTTTTGCCCCATACTGTTTGTCCACTTACACCTCCATTCTAGTTCCTCTGACCTCCTCCTTTGTCTCCACATACCCTACAGTAATTTGTTTGCATGTGGAATGGTACAAATTAATTAAGGTATAGCATTTGTTCATGCAGAGATATTGAAGCTTCCAAATAAACATTTTTACCATCTCATATTTTGATATCAAAAGCTTCATAATTTATGTTAAGTTGTTTAGTGCCTGGTCCATCAATTCATAGTATATACAGTTGCTCTCCTGGGCAAGTTGAGTATAGTAAGCCTTTCAGCTCTAACTGAACCATACATTCGGGGTGTAACTGCTGTTCCAAAGTTCAGACGCCCTGATGGGTTCGTCTGATTGCACGTGAGCATTTCAGCGAGAATTCTTCCACTTGCACCGTCTGTTCGCTGCTGGAATAGAATACCTCAAAAATCATACCCACCTGGGCAACTCACTGGCCCCGTTCCCATGTTACACTGTTGTCAATGCTCCCAAAGAGGAGTGGGCCTGTGCAGTCGACCAACTCTGTAGGTTCATATGGCAAATTCCCATTAATCTGCTCATGCACCCGAAGATGCTTTATTCTTTACTAAAGAACACATTGACTAAGAGTGTTCTTTTGCTGCTTACATTGTATTCTTGTTTTCTACATTTCTTACATGTTTTTTCTGTACTTTCTCCTTTAATACATCGCTTTCATGAAGGTAATATTCACTCAGCCACTTTGATTTTTTCATGATTTACATTTTCTTTCCTTTTTCCCCCCCATGACATTTATTGGCTCTGCTGTTTTCTTTGTTTTTAATTCCAGTTTATTTCAGTGATTGCAATAGTTCCTGCTTCTTTCCTTGACAATTCTTATTTGTTTCTAAATATCAATTGTAAATCTGATTAATTACGATCCAGGTTAACTCCTTAGGGTATCCCCTCTGATCAACCTTTCTTATGCCCTTCTTTGAATGTTGCCCTGGGTTTTACTGCTGCTCCCATTGTTTCTAGTTTCCAAAAGGACCGTATGCCTTACTTCATATAAAACAAACCCACCATTACAATCCCAAATCAATATTGAGTCAATGGCTCATTTTCATTCTGTTTTGTGAAAGCCAAAAATCAATTGTTTGTTTTGTCAATGGAGCTACAAGTAATCCTTCTTTGCTCAGCTTTTTCTCTGTAAAGAGATGAGCTACTGCACACATGAACCAAGAATAACACAATTTGAATGGTTTCTTGTAAATACAAGGTTTCTTTTCTTCGCAGCTCCCAACCCTCCAGTCATCCGAGAAGAGCTATGCACAGCGTCTTATGACACAATCACTGTCCACTGGACATCAGATGATGAATTTAGTGTGATCTCCTATGAGCTTCAGTACACCATCTACACTGGGCAAGCCAATCTAATAAGTAAGTAGTGTGATATCATAGCACCAGTTTGTGTATTTCTCTTATTTTCTCATGCTTTGCTTTGAGATATCTTTTCTTTTTCCCATGTCATAATCTCTTATCTTCTACAAGCTTGGAGAAGGAGCTGTGGATTGGACAATGACTTTTAAAAATACAAACGTGGATGAAAGAAATTGCTCTATCTAAATGTTCGGAAATAGGGATTGTTTTTATGGGCTCTGTACAACCACTCTTTCTCCTGACCAGACTCCCTAGACCCAACCCCTAAACTTGTACTGAAAGGTCATAGCTTGTGTAGTCTATTTTATAGCCATTTCTCATACATACCCAATGACTTATATTTGCCTAGATCTTGTTCTAGCATATCTGCCTTCTAAGAGGGATTATGTCCGTTTGCTTCTTTCATACAATGTTGCTTTATTCTTAACTGTGGTCATATCTTGCTTAAAAGGCATTTTCAAAACTTCAGGGATCAAAGACCCATGCCATGACACAACTTTAAAAAAAAATGTTTTTATTTGATTTGGCTGAAAATGTCAACCTTTCAAATTATATAAAATGCATTTCATTTTTACAATTTCATCCAAATTTTACACCGTCAATTTACAATATATAAGATTAAAATTCAACTTATTACTTCTCTAATCATACAATAGAAATAAAGAAAACAAGATAAAACAAGAAAATTCCATAACAATCCAAAGTAAAATTATCTCAATTAGCATTTCTCTTCATTACTCAATTAGCTCTTATTTGCTAGAACAATGTCTTCAGCACAAGGCTCCAAATGTACTGCCTTCAAGTAATTCATTATTGCATATCCTATTGGTCTTGACTGTATGTTAAATAACACCATAGCTTCTGATCATCTAATGTTTGGTATCCTTCAAAATACACGTTCAATCTGAAGCAAAGGAGTCCAGAGCGATGATGCATATTTGGTGATTTAACTAAATAGGGTTCAATAGTCCCATATGGTTAAGCTATGAATGGATTTTTTACAAAGTCTTTGTACTTCGAACACTGGTTCCTGTTTGTAATCCAGTCGAATTCCCATAGTTTGACCTTTGCTTTATTAGGATTTGTAAGCAGTCATTCTTTAGTAATATCTGCATCAAGCAGGAACTCCTCCGCTTTAGTTTTCCAACATTTCACAAAACTGTCATTCGAATTTCCGACATAATCTGCTACTACGTCTAACAAACCATTATGTATCATCTTGTCCAAACATTTTCTATACAAGGAACATATCTTCCATTTATAATGCCCTTGCATAGAAATTAGGCCTAGTTAATGCCTTATCAGGGCTATTGGAACTGAGGGGGGAAGATTAAGCACTGTTTTCCAGTACTTGCCCTCAATCCTGTCCCAATAAAGTTGGCTTTTCCACTTTTTCATTTCAGACCCATATAATAAAATAGCCATGGCTTTTTGTTTGTAGTAAATTACAACCGGAAGAATTGAACATTTACAGTATTTGGCCTTAATTATACGCGCCTGAGATGTAATTGTTAGTAATTTGGCTTTTAGGCTTCAGTCATATGGTCGGTCAGCATGAATTATTAATGCTTACACAAAAGTAAGTATAGTTTGTTACACAAACCAATTTTGTATCATACAATTTCCAAGACATTAGCTGCGATTTGTCTTTTGTTTATTACTTCCAAACTGCATTATTTGTTTTTTTTTGTTGTTAACTTCAATCATATTTCTTTATGCATATCCCTCCAATACTCTTAACATATTAGCAGACCATGCAGTGTTTTAGCAATTAAAAGGAGGTTATCCGCGTATAGGAGCAATCTTATAATATGTCCCCAGTTTTGGTGAATCTGAGACATGTGTTTCAACCCAACTCCAATATCCGAAATAAAAAAATTAAATAAGGCCGCCGCAAGGAGACGTCCTTGCTTTAGCCCTCTTGCAGTGAGTTTTGGAGTAGATAGCAACCCATCTTGGCTCAATCTAACCTGAATTGAGGTCTCAGCATCAAAATCGACGAGCCACTTTAGAATATGCCAGGAGCAATTACGGTCCATAAACTTTTTAAATAACAACTCTCTCGGGACCAAATCAAATGCAGTCCTAAAGTCTACAAATGTTACATACAAGGGTTGTTTTTTCTGTTGACTACTAGCAATGAAAGCATTTAAGACAAATGTATGCTGGTACCCAAACATGCAATGAAGCCTGTTTGGTTGGGATCTCGAAAATGTTGGTCTGTCTGCCACTGATTAAATTCTTTAAGGATCATGCGTGTAAAGATTTTACCTGCACAATCCAGGAGGGCTATTGGTCTGTAAGCTCCTGGATTTTGTCTATCTCCCTTTTTAAACAGGGGGATTATAACTGATTTCCTTCAGGAATCAGTAATTGAGCCCTTCCATATCACCTCATTGAAAATGTGTTCCAGTATAGATGCCCATAGAATTGTGTTTCTTTTCAACATACTATTGTTTAAGCCATCCGGTCCAGGTGATCTAGACATACTCAGTTTAGATATAAAATGCAAGAGATCGTCCCTATCAAATTGTATATCGTGTGTCCGTTTGTAGTCATATATTTGCAAATGACACTGAGGAAGTGGGGAGATATACATATTACGATAGTATTCAATCTAGATCACTTCTGAAATTGGATTTACCTGAACTGAGTACTGTGATTTATATGTTGATTTATTTAGGAGCATCCATATATTCGCTGTTGATTTAGTTGTGATATTTAACAGCATTTGTTCACTATCATGCTGCAGTTGAAAAGATTTCCTCCGACTAACCCAGTTTTTGTATGCTAATTTAAGACGTTTAGATTCTATAACCGTTATTGGTAAATCGAGATAGCTCAGCTCACAAAATGATCGTCTAAGAATGATTTTCTTATCTTTTATAGCACGATAAAAGTGTTTAAAAGATTGTCTCTGAAAGTTAGGCACAACCTTCACACATTTTTGCATAGATGTCGTATAGCATTCACACCTCTGGATTTTCAGAAGATTCTTGAATTCCATTAAAGTTGGTTCACACCATCTCAAGCGATTCCTAGAGTTACTGGCGACTACAGTTCCACTATAGAGATCCCTTGTTTCTTCATTATTTGAACATTTCCAGTGCCAAGTCAAGCATAATTGATTATGGTCACTTAAATCGGACTCCCTGATAGTCAGTGATGTAATTATATCGAAATATTCTACATTAGTGTAGATATAATCAATTATTGCCTGGTCGGAATTTCGGTGCCATATATAATTAGCAGGGATATCTCCATAAGTGGAGTCATTTAGCATTTTTAGTTGCCTGTCCTTCATTACACTGCCCAAATACCTTCCTCCTGACTCCATTTTTCATTCCCTTGGGGCAATAAATGAAGATTTAAGTCTCCAACAATCATTATGAAATCAATGTCTTTTTTCGTCATAATGACGTCCAAATTATGCAAAATGTGGGCAAAAAAGTCATCAGGCTGTAAATGAGATCTACCCCCAATAAACATTGACAATCACTAAATTGTAAATATCCCTAGTCAATTTTACAATTTGAACAAACGGAGTAGAATATGGATATAGTTCCATGGTGAAGTTACTGGTAATTTTTGTGGCAACCAATCATCCTGCCATCGGGCGGCCTTTCGGTTGAGTTAGCGCAGGAGTCATGGTTAAGTCATACCCATCTCAAATCGGGGTCTGAGTCAGCCAAGTTTCCTGCAAAATCACCATGTCATAATCATTCAAAGTTGATGCACTAGAATTAACAAAGTGTCTGAAGCCACGAGTATTCCATGCGATTAGCTTAACAGTTGCCTGTGCCTCCCATTGGTGTGCCTGGTGCTGGTCCATTAAGAGCTTTGATTGACTTGACTGAATTGAAAGGAGACATTTTTTGCTTTTTTCTGCTCCATATATTTATAGCGATCTGTTGGATGACATTTGATTGGTAAAGCTTTCCAAACCTTGATGCTCCAGCAACAGGGTAAAGCCCATTTCATACATTGTCGCTTGTTCATCCCAGATAATATTTGCTATTGCTCAAGATTGTATATATATTCGAGCATTGGTCAAGTCACACTCATCCAAAAACTCAACTACATCTATATCACTTGAGGCAATATTGCTCAGCTTGGGAATATCCCTGCAGAGGTTCAGAATACTTGCTCGATTGAGTTCGAACTTCAGATATGGAGAATCTCAGCAGCCTATTAGGCGATAACATTTTTTGTAACTTTGTTGTTTACTAACCAAAGTCCCTGGTTTACTCTCAATTTTCTGAGGCATGATAGTTTTTTGCACCAAGATGTTTTGTGTCTTATTTGAGGTATAAAGAGGGATCAACATTGCTGTGGATGCTAGAGCTGCAGGCCTTTTTAGGGTGGTTGGTAGGATAAAGGCTCCATAGGTTCAGAGTTTCTAGTTTTATTAAAAGCGGATGTGTTTTGGCTGTTTAAGAAATATTGAGTAACAGATTTCTTTATCTCGTCACATATTTCCTCATTGGTCATGTTCTTGTTTCCAGAATGAGTAGATGGTTTGGTTCCACCTACAGTGGCCATCTTTACTTGTGAGTCGATCATATCTGTTGTTGTTACTTGTGACATCTTCTGTAATTCAATTGCTGCAGCAATTAACTCATCAAGTGGTTCAAATGGAGGTGGTACTTGAGGGACTGCTGTAATAGCGACATTGGGATTCACCAGTGGATCATTGTTGGACAACTCTCCCGCCACAGATGCATTTTTGTCATCTCCACCGTCGCCTGTGATAACTCTTGTTTGCTATTGGCTGCAATTTCTTTGATGGCTATATTTGAAACTGTTTGCCTGGGTAGATTCTCTTTACATGGTACAGACAACATCTTGATTAATATTTTCGCTTTACCTCTGGATTTGGTTTTGGTCCTCGTTGAAGCGATTGTTTTCCTGCAGTTAGATATCTCATTAAAATTAGTTTCTAGTACTGTCGGTTTGCCATGTTGAGTAACTCTTTCTTTGGAGAAGATAATAAATGAAAACGGCACAGTTGCTTCTTTTGATTCCTCTACACAAGATTCCCCAACGCAAAGTTCTGCAGGAACTGGCTCTTTTGAGCCATCGGAGTTCATTTTCCTGTGAGTTACTTGGTCTGCTCTGTTCTGTTCTGTTCTTTGGATTGTGGGGATGATTTGCTTTTGTTGCCTTCATTTACGTGTTGAGCAAGCACCGTTTCATTTACTATGCTGATGACCTCTGTCGAGACCAGATTTGAGTGTGAATTTTCGATTCGGTTCTCACTCATAGTTTGTGTACCTGTACTAGTCTGTTCACAATGTCTGAAGATCTCATACATAGGAGTTAGAACAACCTTGCTATCTTGATTATTTCTTTTAAGGAAATCCATCAGTTGGTTAAGAGTTGTTGTCTGATGGTTAAGTTTCTGGTCGTTGGTCTAAAACAGCCTCTCTATATTAAATAGGGCTGTATTCATAGCTGTTAGGGTGTGATTTGTCGCCTCTATATTATTCAGCGCGCCCTAACGTTGATGTACTTGATCAAGTTGACGAGTTACTTCCTAAGTTCTTAATACAGGATTGAAACATCATGGCGTTGGCGGAATGAAGGAGGAGGAGTGAGATGATAACTGAGGAATTGAATAATGAGACGTATCTAAAGATTGTAATCTGGAACCATTATTCAATGCCTTCTGTCGAAGGATACCATCACTCAATATCGGAGACGTTGTTAATTCTTCAGCAAAGTCACCCCCTAAAAGCTTCATTCATTTCCAATAAGTTCCCCGTGTTGGAGTGAACAAACACAATCTCATCAGAGTCTTTATCGAGGTCATTTGATTCATTCATAAAATCCAAGGCCTCATCGACTTGTCCTGTCACTCTCAGTTCTTGGTATGCATCTCCTTAGGGCCTTCTGAGATGCTACTGTGCATATTTTTTGTTCATTGAGACAGGTTGTTTGGACACTGTGATCTACCATTGTGCTGGAATTGCATCAATTTAGCACTGCATCAATCGTCGTATCTGATACCCCTTTGTCATGGTCTTGTTCAGAATCCCCGTCAGTTTTACATTTTTAACCATAGGAGTCTCATTTCCCTTCTCTAACTGTGGCGTACTAGGGTCCTTCAAACTAGTTTCCACCACCTCAACTGGCTTAGGCCCAGCTCCATTGGAGCTACAATATAAGCGAATATCTGCACCAGTTGACTTAGAACATCGCAGCGATTTTGCCGTAATTTTTTTTATCCAAAGAATTGGACCAAAAGTTTTTTTTTTATAAATAGGAGTGGTCATTACTATGGGAAGGACCCCATTTACCAGATCAGGCATCCCCGATTTCAATGAATAGGGTTTCACTGTCATCCCGCTATTTGGGCTTACCTTGATACACAAAATTCCCACAAAAAAGGTGAATATCAGTGTTTATTTTTAGACTAACTTCACATTAACCGGTCAAAGCAAAACACGACTATCGCAATATTTGTTACAATAAACAGCTAACTATGTTAAATACAGTGTTATATGCGACACTGATTCTTTTGCACCGTTAACAATTCTCTATTCTCTCACACCAACAGAATACCAGATAAACATTTCTTAAAGCTTAACATTTTAGATCCGAAAGAAGAAAAAAAAAATAATATTGTCACCTTGGTTAATTGTAATGAGCAAAGTCAGAGCAGAATAGAAATAAAATTAAATTAATAATGAGGTACGCCAAAACCCCACCAAACCCGCCCAAGACAGCAACAGACCGCCCTTTTGAAAAAGCCCTTCCGAAAAAGAGCACGCGCAAAAGCGTGTGTCTTTGCTGTATATTGGCTTCTGGGAGTAGGAGGAGGAGCCGTGGCACTTAGAGCAAAAATCCAATTGTATCACCTAACGGGTGAAATAAAACATAGTCAGAGTTGCAACGCAACTTCAAAGTTAGACAGCAGTACAACCTCTTAGCCTCTTGCGTACCGTTGTTGAAATGGGATGAAGCTTCACAGTCCAAAACACGAGAGAGGTCCAGCAGCACTTCTGACAGCCAAAGACAGCCCTTTTGAAAAAGCCCTTCCGAAAAAGCGCACAACACAAGCACATTACACCAACTCTAAAATCCCTTCACTTGCTTCCTATTAAAACAAATATTCAGTTCAAAACCTTATGCTTGTACCCCAAGGGCATACATTGTTAGGACATTGGGCTACCCAGCCTACTAACCAACCAGAACATGAGATTGCAGCAACAAACCTTCTACCCATTTTCCCAACCAGATACAAAAGGCCTAAAGGAATACCCTTGTGCATGCCGGGCAAGCTCTTCCCTCTGGAACACTAACTATCCTTCCCCACATGAGCATGGACGCCAACTTCCTAAACATCCTTGAAGTCCTATAAGAACAGCTCTTATTTGTAAATGCACGTGGTGAAATGCAACAACTAAGACAATTTCAGGGATGTGGGCAATATGTGCTTGACCGTAACATCCCAGTAGAGGAGCAAAAAAACACAAAACTATTCCGAACCCTCCAACCTCCACCCCCTCTCTGTTTTTCTCTCTCTCTCTGCCTCTCTATATATCTCTCTTTTTCTCTCTCTCTCTTCTCCCCCACACATGCTGCTCCAGTCCCCAAAACACGCCCATTCCAATTCAAAACTGCTTCTCTGGTGGGCTGAATTCATGTGATGGTCCATTTTTATAGAAGATAGCCACGATGGACAAAGGAGAAGGGAGCTACATGTAGTACCTGGTCCCTTTCCAGTGCGCCCATTGACGCTGAGGGGAAGGTTGGGACAGCAGGTGAGAAGCCGCAGCCACATTTAAGTGAGGGGGTGCTACGGGGATTTGGGGTGGGCAGTTGGAGGGGGGATTTGTGAAGGTTGTGGGCGGGAAAGAGTTGAGTGTTACCCTGGGGGGTAAGACAGCAGCCTCCCACTTCTCAGGGGACTTAGACCATGGGCAATACCATGAAATAAAGGCTGCAATCTGAGCTGCCTATTTGGCTGTGAGGCCTCAGGGCACCCCCTTTTGGGTGCTAATGATAAATATAATGTTCAGAGATGTAAACAGCACTCTTCTGAATGTTGAGCAAACCTTGCCTTTCACTACACAAATATGGGGTTAACTCAGGAAGGGGGGGATGGTGATTGTTTTTACTGTGTACTTTTGGCAGGTGTTCACCCATTGCACAATGGACCCCACACGTTTGCCCAGTGTTAGGGAGGATTCTCAAAAATGTGCTAATTCCCTTCTACCTTAGAGACCCCCAGCACTTTTTGATGGACGTTAGGACTTTTAATTTCTAACCTGAGAGAGTGAGACGTTTTTCCCACTCTCTCATGTATTTTCTTTAATCTGAACACTGTGTTTCTTTTGGTTTTGGAGTCTCAGAATTCCCCAAGGTTTAAATATCTTCTCTTGGATTAACTACTGTTTCAAAGAACAGTGAAGTGAAATGGACTTTACTTACATTGTAACTTTTTAGACCCAGTGCACGCTTTCTTACAATAGGGTGCTGGAGTGGTTACTTAGTATCCTTTTTGTCTAGTTTCTCATATTCTTATGTTACCCTTTCTACAAATAATGGCTTGTGGCAGTGGTTTACTTTTTCCTACCATTGTGTGTTTCTACCGCAGGCTGCATGCAATTGCAGTTGCAGTAAAGCACCCATGGGTGCCCATTTTGTCAAAATGGCCCGGTCTTTTTTTTCGCCATTTCTTGTTGGAAAGGTACTTCTTGAGATTTACTCTGCATGCCAAACCAGATTTGGTCCCTTTGTTCATTTTGTCTTAGGTGGGTTTCACTGCTGAAGCCTACCTCTGGCTCCAGCGTGTCTGGCAGGGAAGGAAGCGAGGGAGGTGCCCGACTCCCTGTGCTTAATCCCCTTGGTTACAGGAATGCACCCAAAGGTGATTGGCCGGCTGGCTGTCCTTGGAGGACAGACACCCTGCTGTGTGAGTGAAAGCTAGACTGCAAATGAATGGGAGAAACCTGCATAAAAAGTGAGGTCTTTTGCTTGGAAGGCAGAGTCGAACACTGGATGAAGGAATCCAAAGAAGAACTTGGCAGAGACACTTGCTGCATCTCCTGGACCATTGGTTTGCCCGGTGAAGCCTTGCTGCATTGCTGAAGCTCCAAATTTGCCTCGACTATAGAAGCTGCAATGGATGACTTCTCCCCTTGGGTTGGTGGGACCAATCAACCCCAAAGCAAACTCGTCTGGACATCCTCTCGGAGCTGGCTGTACTTCCATTGCTGCTGCAGGAACTGATTGCCAGGGAGAGAAACACCAGATTGAGTGCATCATTTTTAAGTCAAACCCGAGCTCCAGGAAGATCCTCTGGACTCCCATTAAGCAGGACTGACCAAGCCTGAGCCACCTCAACAGAGTGCTGGACCCCAGATGCGAGGAAATTCCATAAAGGTATCTGAAAAACGCGATGGTGCTGTTTGTGGGAGCCGCGAGAAGCTGAAACTGTGAGGGTGCTTCAGCTCACTCAGACTTTCGCTCAATTGACATTGGCTGTGCTGGCTCCCTGAAAGACTATTCTTACCTCTGACTTTGTGATTTAACTATCCCTCAACAAATGTCAAACATTAGATAACTTGTGTAGCTGGGAAAGGGTTAATTTACTTTGCATTGGAGGGTTCAAAAAGTACTTGCCTGCTGAAGAATATTTGTTAACCATTGTTTTATTCCCACATCCTTTCCTTTCGACACTAACCTCAGTATTGCTCTAAATGTGCCAGTGATATATCAATGTCCACGGTGTCCTAGTTATTTAAGTCACCTCAGGGTGCACAAAGTGTCTGTGTGTCACCCCAAATGGGTATCTACTGATTTATTGAAACTGAGAGTGTGTAGTTTTGAAGTATATTATTGTGTTACATATTGTTGCTCTCTTCTAAAGAAGGCTTATTCAACTGACTGTTAAAGTAATAAATAATTGTTTAATCAAAAAACCTTGAGAGTAAGTGTTTATTTGGATATTTGTCACTGCAAATCTGTGTAATAACCCCACAGCTCACATTGACCCCTTTTGAGGTAAGCCTGTCTGCTCAGTCACTCTACCAACTTGTGTAGTACATGCTTATACCAAAGGGTGGGTTAACTATTGCCAAGGTGACAAGGCTGGCACAGTCGCCCACAGGGTACTGCATACAATCTTGCCTAACACGCACATTTAGTTATAATAGTTTTGAAAAATACACACTGAAATGTAAACCCCACTTGCTCGTATCCCACACCTGCTTCTGCTTCAAATAAATGTATTGTAGAAGATATTTATGTCTGAGCCCATAAAATCAGATCTCATTACAAGAGCAATAAAATTTGAAATCCGAGGAGTTTACCTGCCATAAAATATAATTTCATATAATATACAGTTTTGCTCTATTTAGCTTTTAGTGGTGTACTAAAGTCTCTGTTTTAAGACCTACATTTTACGAGGTGAAAGCATACAAAATAGTGCGGGCTGCCTGGCGGCTGCAGCCATGTACTCCAGAGCGATAGTTCTTTGACTCGGTGGGGTACAGATTATTTCTGAAGAGCATTGTGCAGGTGCAGGTGCTTTATAAATTTGGAGAGGCTTCCCGCGGGTTGTCTTGCTGGACACCAGTGTTTGCATTTCTTACCAATGAGGATCCTCTGGTACTGCTGCTTCTGTTTCATTGTCGAAAGATTGTCATGTGCCTGACTGTTGTGGGTGCACCTGATTTATAGCAAAGGCTTCCCAACACTAAGCAACATCAGATGTTTCATGATCAGGGAATGGCGGGCATAACTGTCTGAGCTACATAAGACTGTGCTGCAATGTTGTTTTATAATTTGAGTCTATCCTGCCATGCAGAAGGTGCAGTTGAAAGACAAAGATGTTAGGAATTCACAGAAGTTCCTTTTTCTGAGCTAAGATTTAGATTCAACGTCCATGGTACGTGCAGAAGTAATGTTCTTATGTCATCCCACTGAAATGGTTTCACACTTCTCAGAAACACTCAAACTCACCACTCACCTTCTCAGGTTTTCAAGACAATGGATAGCCGTTTGTTTGTTTGTTTTGTTTATTTTATTTATATAGCACTCCAGACCCAGGAGTAAAAGGGCGCTTAAGGAAAGGTTACACATATACAATATATGTAGAATTTGCAGTTATACATTTTAGAGTCAATATACAATATATACAGTCGGAGGTAGTTAGCGTGTACAATTAAGCATTAGAATGGTATGTACAGTATATGCAGTAGTCAGAGTCTTAGACCTGCTTGGGATTGGTTTTATCCAATAGCCAGCCAATGACTAGTTTCCTGAACTGTTGGAAGGAATCGGTTGATTTGATATTCAATGGTAAGGTATTCCATAGTTGAGGGGCGAGGACCATGAAGCTTGAGCCGCCGGCTCTTTTGAAGGAGAATCTGGGCACCATGAGGCAGAGAGTGTTGGAGGATCTGGTGATTCTAGTATTTGGCTTCAAAGTCAGTTTGTTAGTGAGATGGGGGGGGGGGCTAGGTGGTTTAGGGCTTTGAAAGTGAGGCAAAGAATGTTTAAGTCAATTTTTTGTTGAATGGTGAGCCATTTGCAAGAGATTCTGATGGGGGAGATGTGCTCTCTCCTAGGAATGTTTAGTGCTGCTTGCAGAGCGTTGTTTTGGAGAACCTGAAGTTTATTGATTATACCTTGGTTGGCGCCTAGGTACAAGCTATTGCAATAGTCAGGCTTGGATTGTATAAGAGCCCTAACCAGTGTGAGGCAGCTGTTGGTGTATAAAAATGGTCTGCCTCTACTGGCTATCTTTCATTAGGGTTTCTTTTCAAATTCATGTGTATTTATTTTATAAGAAATATACACTCCAGAGAAATACAACGTACGTCTAACCTCAGCACAGAAAAGTATTTTCAGCTTATTCCGATTTCAAAGCATGTGATTAAAAAGCAAAACTTCAGTTTTTTTGTTGGATCATTTTCTCTCTGCTACCTTCTCCACTCCTATGACCCACAGCATGTTTGTGTGTGCGCTGTGGGTCAGGGGTGAAAAGGACCGTTCCCAGTTAACTAAGCGACCTCTACACAACTGTATGCCCATTGTTAGTGCTAGTAGAGTACACATCATGTTCTCCCGACTCCTCTGGCCTACAGTTGCTAAAATGGACGATTGTGCCCCATCTAAATCTTAGTAGTGCTCTCCATTTCCTATCACATTGTTTCTTTTTGTGTTTATTCCCTGCCCAGCTTCACATGTGTGCCTCTTATCTTGTGCTGTTGTGGCTGGTCATTAATAAGAGTCGCACTACCGTCTTACCTATTTTAGGGGCAATATATAGTTCTTGTGAAGTTTGCGAACGGTCTGTGTATCCTCTGAAAAAAGCAAATAGGGTAAATGTTAGTAAGCTATCTTATTAGTTATTTCACCTAAACAAATATTTTGCTGCTCAGAAGTGATCAAACAGTGGTGATGAACACTGTACAAAAACACCTTCTAAAAACAAGGGAACCTGCCTTTAAACCAACCACCAAACAGACTTTCTTACGCATGCAGTGCCCGAAGCACGTAGACATGAAAGACAGTGGCAGGGATATATGCCTTACCCTTCTTTTCTAGCTAGAACTTGAATACGTGTGGTGCAATGAAACCGTGTTTTTTTCTTTCTAAAGAAATATTTTTTTCAATAAGAAATTATTTGTCCTTCCTCCTCGGCAATGTATATTTGAAATATGGCTGACAGCTTGCTCTTTAGCACATTTTAAGATGTTCAGCAGAAGTCAGCGTGGATCCCTTTTAAAGATGCCCCATGCATTTGACAATGTTTTTGAGGAACAGTTTCACAGAGACATCTCTGTAAGCCTCCAGGCGTCCTTTGATAACATTTGGAGGTTGAAGCCATACCCTCATAGTCCCACTAGCAAACCTACTGCCTACGAGACACCCAGCTTCATTTGGGACTTCTCCTAATTCTTCAACATCCACATAAGTGGGGATGCATCATTAGGGAACTAATGACCTGCCAATCCGTGTTTGGAAGTGTGGCAATGATACTCATTCTTGCTGCTCCTAGGACTGCCTTTTAGCTGCATACATGAGATTTTAAGTTCCTACTTGTATAGATATTAACAATTTCTATTTTGAAGATCGCTTATGTTTTACAGTAACAAAGGCTGGGTTCTCTGCATTGTTGTGATGTGAAAAGTCACGTCAGGTCATACTCTATGATGTCAATGAAGGGGATCAAAGGGCATGTGATATCACTCCCACTATATTTAATATAATCCATGCACTTTCAAAAATTGTACAAACCGATGTTAACCAATCCACAGCCTACAGTGCACAGGTGTCAATGGAAAGTCTGCATTATCTGATCCATTCCTACTATAAACTCATGCACAATGCACTGCCGTGTGCATTATTGATGGAAGCATTTTGGGTACGCATACACATAGGATATAGTTAGTATGACAGGAATGACATTCTCCAGCATTGGATCTTTCATGGATTCACATGCTTAGAATGTTCCCCGTTTGACGAAGGGGAATATTCTAAGCATGTGAATCCATGAAAGATACCAACGCTGGAGAAATGGAGTTACAGGTAAGAAACTACTCCCACATCTGTTTTGAAAAAATTACTTGCATTAAACAATTTGCAACATTGTAGACCAAGCACTATGTGACCGACTATACTTAGCATGCCATTCTAAAATATGTAACCTCCAGAAAGACTATTACTGGTAAGTATGTTTTGTCATATATTGCAGCAGGCTTCTTTTTGTACATGCACTCCAACATGAAATATATTTTGTACAAACCTTAATTGACTTGTATAGACTTGTGACAGTGGTGAAGTTGCACGCATTGAGACGTTGCGCCAACTCTATGTTTGTTCTTTGGAGTTGGTGGTCAGTTTGGAGACATTTGGGATTCATTTGAAAATAGTTTCTGAGATGGGTGTTGGTCATGAGTCAAAGGAGAGACCAGGTGCATACGTGTAAATGGGGGCGAGGATATGTGTCTTGTAAAGAACAGTCAAGGGGGTGTGCAAGATGACGTTGTTTCAGTACAGCAGGAAAGCACAGATGGTAGGACAGGCAGAGGAATGTTGTGTACAGCCTTGTACGTGAATGAACTGTAGAGGTCTAGAAAAGGGCTGTACCACACATCCTTCCCAACACAATTGTATGGTATGGACAGGTTTAGTTTGCATAAAGTCCCATTTGCCGTAAAGTGGACGGTTAAAGCAGAAGCAGTGAGCTGCCCTGGGCACCAGAAAACGCATCTCTGATACTCTCTCGGGCGTTCCACAATGTATTTTTAGATTGAATGTCTTTAGTAGGCCAGGGGCATGTTTGATGCATGGCACCCTTCCAACCATGCTGTTGATGTATGCTTGGCTGGTTTATTCATGAGTCCTCTTGCACGTGGGCGGAGGAGGTACTTGTGGGTTAGATGCCTCCCCATATTATTCCCATGATGGCTCATTTCAAGTAATGGAGGTTTGAAAGCATCAATGTGCTCTTTTTTCTTTTGATATATTTCAGATTATTAAACTACCAAGGAACAAAAAAAAATGTTTCTGTCTGCAACGTGATTTTAGCAAATAATCATTTTATGCAGATTTTATTCGATATGCTTTGTGACAGCAGATAATGCACATTTCATGATGTACTAAAATGGCACAGGCAATCGGGTACTTGAATCAAGAGAGAGTGAGATGCCGCCCTTATGTAATCAAAGCAGAAGGGCTCAAGTGACTGTACAGACTGGTAATGTATACATGCTGTTTTTTTCTGTGACCCATATTTCCGAGTGCTGTTGTTATGCTGACAGGAGGCAGACTCGGGGCCAGAGACAGATGTCAACAACGAGGCTCTGGGGCAGCAGATTCGATGACATACGCAGGGGAAGGACACACCATATCCATGCGTGATTGTTAACTCTGGCAATATGTACGGGCCGTTTTAAATAATGAATGAAGCGAGTTATAGACATTTAACGTTACACGGCACAGACTAGTGCACTAAATTGCTGCGGTATAGAAAGCCTCATGGGATCTTGCCACGCTTTACAGCTTGCACAAATGTGCCACTGTGAAGAACACCGCAGATAATCCCAGTAGCGGATATTCGGTTCATGGATATTCACAGTACAGACCACTGGCCAGTTAACTTTATGGAACGACACATGCTCAACAATAAGCATCTTCATGTTTTGTTTGTTAAAATAAGACAAAAAATAGGGTGTGGGGGAAGGTTACAAGACCAAAACTCCTTTCATTCACCAGTGTAGGGGAATTCATGCCTGCGGAACAACACATCACTAATTAATTAATTATCTACACGTTCATGAGTGTTGTGGAAATTCACAACATCCAACCTCACTACAGGGCTCCCACTATAGGCAAAACCCCTGGATAACACAAAGTAATTAACATAGCATGGAATCTGACAGAATGATGCTAGTAGCTGCTGTAATAAGCATTCCCAAAGACAACATTTCCATACCGGACCTTTGCCTTCCAGTCAACAGGGAAGACCTGAGCTGCCTGTCTTCCTATGGACTGGTGGGACCAACTATTCTGAAGTCCTAGTCTGCATCCATTACATGCCTGAGGTCAGAGACTCTGTCGATTCTGCATGTAGCCTGCACCTCCCTGGAACCAGACTGCATTGTTGTGATGGCCCCTTCCTGCCTCATCACTAGAAACATTGCTTGCATCCTCATTGCTCTTCTGGGATGACATCAACCTACTCCTCCCATCCCTCACCATGGGGAAGGGCCTGATGGAACCTGAAGTCTTATTGCATTGCTCCTGTTGGCTTGTTTACCCTGTTCTGTGTTACACCAACATCTGCTCCCATCTGCTGCTGGTACAAAGAACAAGAAAACGCCACACTGGCCTGGGGTCTCTGCAAGGGCCTGACCTAACCGTCAGTGGAAGCCTTAAACCTATAGTGATCCTTCAGCTACTTAGCATACAGTGAGCCATGTTAAATGCTCCAATTTCCTGTCCTGTGTTGTCTTTGGGTTTGCAACTCAAGAGTCTGGAGGTCGAGGTGGTTAATATCACTTCAAGCAACCCATTACCTGTGAAGTCTTGACTTTAAAAGTAGCTAGCTTTCCAGGTAATAATATGTGGAGCCGAGGTCAGGGGTCTTTGCCTCTGTCAGGTATGGTCTGTGGACTCATAGTCTCCACTCTCCATAGCCACAGCACTGATTTAGATCGTTCCACAGTGAACTTCCTCTAAAACATGCTCGACAAGTCTACCTGTCTAACAAACTAAACTCTGAAAAAGTAAGGGATGGACTTTTGTAGCATTCTCTTGTGAGTTGGAAGGTTTATAATGATGTTACTTGCCGAGTAATGCAATGAACTTGATGCAAACCTTTGTTAATAATTAGGATATGTTTGTACTTATTTGTGTGGACCTCTGTTACTTGTTAGACATTGTTATTGTTAACTCTACTTCACAACAAGCCTACCGCCTCCTGAATCTAAGCCTAACTTGTCTGCTAAATTAACTCCCTTTTGTTCTCCTCTGTCTTTGCTAACCACATTTCCAACAGTGCAAGTGAGACCCCAGGTTTACCAAGGTATCTGTCGAGGATTATACCTGCTAATGATCTTATCACGGTTTTTCAGTTAGAGGAATAACCTTTAGAGATAAAAACACATACCGTGTAATGGGCACTATGCAGTACATAAGCTTTTTGTCTTATTGTTCTTGCAGTTGTACATTATGGTAGCACTTCTATAACCGATGGACACATGATCCCTCACACTAGTTAAGCCTGCACTTAAAATAAGTGTCTGCGACATTTCCATTGTTTGTTTTTTGGAAATGTGTCTGTTTCTTTGAAAGAATAAACATTAAATACGGCGACATGTGGCTAAAATGGAAACCATGCGGTGCACCCCAGCTACAAGGCTGCTTAAGATGGACCATAAGAAATACTTGCAATAAGGCGCCTTGCAAAAGCACTAAAGCACTAAAGAACGTGCATAGCACGTCCCAGTCCTTCTCCACCTTAAAGATGCCAAGAACAACATGCAAATTAAGGAATAAATAATAAACACTCTTCTGCCCTGAAGTCTGCCTATATTTGGATTTCAATCGTCTTTTAATGGAGATCTACTGGCCAACCATATGTCCCAAAAAAACACCCCCAAATGTGCGAATCCACACCCACAGAACTGGATAAATCATACACCTAACATTGGATTTTAAATAACGAATGAGATTGAAGGCATGGGTGACAGTAGCTGCATTTGAGGGGTGTGCGCAAAAAGTGTTGTAGCTCCCTGAACAAAAGCTTGCTATTTTCCCATGATGATAGTGGACATACTTATCTTAAATCCAACTCGTAATCAGCATCTACGAGCATGTTTCAGCCATGGGTGGACACCTCAGAAAGTTGTGCAGGTCTTTGGATGCACTACATTTTCTCTGAAACTCACTCACAAGGTGGAGTGAGGTGGCGAGGCATTGTTAGTGGTCCGCTATGCTGTAGCAGCAGGGTTTGGGGGCACTCTTCTGTCGTTTATTAATCTGGGAAGTAATTTGCAACACCGAGCAAATGTAGCTGACGTAACACATGTCTTTATTTTATGTTCATTTGGTGTCGGGTATATATAATCTGTTTCCCCCCTTATTTTTGGTAGCCGGCCGTCAGTCTATCATGAAACCACTGTGTCTGTGGCCAGTTCTCGCGCCACTGTTTTGCATCCACATAACAGAAAATGGACTGCTGCTGCTGCACGGGATGGAAAACGTTAACAATATATCTAACGTGAGCTTGTGAGTGAGTGTCTGGATGAACGCTGCGCCTCGGCTGCACCTCATTGATGTTGCTCAACAACGCAGAGCACCATTTCTGGGGTTGTTTTTGGCACACCTCTTCTGAGAATTGTCTGCCATTTTGGTGCTGGCATGACCTCGTGAGTGGGACCAGGCTGATTCACAAAATGCTTCTCCAGCATGGGGTCTGGCATGGATTCACATGCTCATGAATATTCCCCGTCGTCAGGCTGGGAATCCTCGGTAAAGAAAAAACCAGTATCAGTTTCGTTTCTGATCTGTCTTTCGTAGTAATAACCAATCACTGGTCTCTGCGTCATACTGACCACAGCCAATGACTGCCCTCTACCTCAGCACCGCCTCTGGCAGCCATCTTCAGATTTTTACCGCACGTTCATGTGTTGGGATCCTCGTGCTTTTGCTCTCGAGCGTTAGTGCTATTTTTTCACGTTTTTTCTCAAAAACTTCGTTTTTTTCGGTCAAAAGAGCCTCAAGCTCCACCGACTTTCCATCCGATCAACGGGGACCCGTTTCGGATTCGTCTGCGCCCCTCAAGGGTGAAGATTTCGTCGAGCTACGCTTTTGGAGGACTCAAGAAGTTTCTCAAGCCCAGCTATGGCCCAGGAGAAGGGAGGCTCGACGCCCAGAAAGCTGTTCAGGGTCTGCCCTGGATGCCAGCTGCAGAACGTCTTCAAGGAGGACGAACACTCTTTTTGTCTTTACTGCCTACATGAGGACGCACGTGGAGAAGGACTGTGCGTTTTGCGGCAACATGTCGGAGCGGACCATGAAGGACCGCCATCAACGTCTCGCCAACTGGCTAGAAGGGAAGAGCCCGTCCGGCGAGAAGAAGAGGAAGAAATCCGAGCGGACTTCTAAGACCTTTGAGGACGCCCCGGCGACGGGGGTCCAACATAAGGCCAAGCACCGCGAGTCCGCTGGCACCGGGAGCGCCGAACGGTCGGGCTCTACGGGCGCCAGGCAGGGCGCACCCTCCCCGGCACCATCAACCACGAGCCAACGCTCTGGGTCGGGTAAGAGGAAGGCCGAGCACCCGGCGAAGCTCCTGGAGAGGCCCCGGTCGAGCTCGAAGGCGGAGGGGGAGCGAGGCAGTGTCCCCCCCTCAAGGATAAGGCGGTGAGCGCACCTAAGGTGGTGAAGGCCTTAATCCATCCGGCCAAGCCCTCTATCGAAACTGTCGCGGCGGCCCTGGCTCAGCCTGTGGAGGCTACACCAGTGGTGGCGACCTCGGGGCTCAGAGTCTCCCTGCCACCTCGGAGGGAGTCCTCTTTTGTGCCCATCGATAGGACCCCCGTGAAATCCCCCGTGGGGAAGAAAAAGGGGGGGCAGGGCGTCGTCGTAGATTCGGCCCCAACCTCGGAGGAGGAGCTGGTCGAGGTCTTAAGCCACGGCTTCGGCGTGGAAGAAGACCGGCCCGTCAGGATGGATCCCGACGCAGGTGACGACAACATCGTCGAGGGTACCGACGGGGCCCCTGATCGCCCGTCGGATTCCCCTCTGCCAGCGCCGCGAGACAACTCGGTGGCCATTTTGTTGGCTATACAGTCCTTATGCTCTGAGATAAGGACGAGACTACCGTTGCCGACGGAACCTCTCCCGTCGGGGGACCCAGAACCGGGACCTTCTGGTGTTCCCCCTACCAAGAAAAGAAGGATCCACCCTCCACCTCCTTTTCAGCCGTCGCGCCCCTCCCAGCCCTCCTCCCCGTCCATCTGAGGGGATGATACGGGGACTGACACGGCAGCGACGGGTACGGACGACGAGGTATACGACGAGGATTTACCGTCGTCGCCTCCCACCAGGGCTTCTCCGCCCGACGAGATTGGATCGTTCCACTCAATGATCGCCAGGGCATCCGAGCTTTTCCAACTCTGCCCTGGGGAGAAGAAGAAGGAAGGTTTCCTTTATCAGCGGCGCGAGGCCAAGAGGAAGACGGTCCTCGCGGTGCCTCTATTGGACGACATTTGGGATGAGGGCCTCACCCTCCTCAAGAACTGGTCCACGACGCCAGCTAGAAGAGACCGGTACGAGAAAAAGTACCGGGTCCCGGACACGGGCGCAGCCTACCCCGGACTCCGTCGTCTCCGCGGCAGCCAGGAAGAAAGCGGGGGGGTGCGGCCTCCACTTCGACTTCCCCACCGGACGGGGAGGGAAAGAAATTGGACGCTATGGGACGCAGAGTCATCTCGTCTGCAGCGACGACGATTAAAGCTGCCAACGCCTTGGCTATCGTGGCCCGATACGACAGGGAGCTCTGGTACAAACTGGCTCCCCTGCTGGACTTCTTGCCGGACGACAAGAGGGCGGAGGCCCTGGAGATCCTGCAGGAAGGTGAGGTGGCTTCGGATCACGCCATTACCGTTGCGACGGACATCGCCGACACTGGGTTCCGCCAGTTAGGCAACGGCGTTTGCCTTAGGCGGCGTGGATGGCTCAAGGCTACGGACTTCCGTCAAGACGTTCAGACCAGAGTCCTGGACATGCCCTTCGACGGGAACAACCTGTTTGGGAAAACGGTGGACGATTCCCTTCAGGCTATTAAAGCGGACACCGAGACGGGCCGGGCCCTTGGAGTTCTGCAACAACGACGGACGCCCTTTCGGAGCAGCGGAGGCAAGGGCGCCTCCAAAGGTTCCGGCGGCGGTTTCTCCTCCTACCGTCAAGCGGCCCGCTTGTCATCTCAGGAGGCCTACAGAGGACGAGGCAAGCCTGGCGGACCCCGCCGTCGTCGCCAAGGACAAGGCGCTAAAGCCTCGTCGAAGCAGGATTGAACCGGCCGGGGGGTCGGGCCCCCACCGAAGCACCCCGGTGGGAGGCCGGCTGGCGAGCTTCGTCAGCGTGTGGGAGTCCATCTCCACCGACCGTTGGGTGCTGGACGCCTTGGCCCGGGGGCACGCGCTCGAGTTTCAAGGAAAGTGTCCGCGCGTCCCCCCCGTGGCCAGGAAAGAACTTCACGTCCCTCAACTCCTCCTGGAGGTGAAAGCGATGCTCAAGAAGGGCGCCATCGAACTCGTCCCAAAGAGGCTGCGGGGCTCCGGAGTCTACTCGAGATACTTCCTCGTGAAGAAGAAGACGGGGGGATGGCGCCCCATCCTGGACCTGCGACGTCTGAACAAGTTCATCAAGGCGCAAAAGTTCCGGATGGTCACCCTCCAGCACGTCCTGGGTCAGCTGGAGGAAGGAGACTTCCTGTCGTCGTTGGATTTGGAGGATGCCTACTTCCATATTCCCATCTTGAAGGGGCACCGAAAATTCCTCAGGTTTGTGGTCCAAGGGCGGCATTACCAGTTCAAAGCCCTCCCCTTCGGTCTACGGTCGGCACCCAGGGTGTTCACCAAGTGCCTCGCACCGGTGGCGGCTCAGCTGCGCCGCGAAGGGATCCACGTCTATCCCTACCTGGACGACTGGCTCATCCGAGCCAAGACAAGGGAGCTCACCGTGGTCCACAAGGCAAGGACCGTCCAACTTCTCACGGACCTGGGATTCTCTGTGAACTACGCCAAATCCCACCTGGTACCCGCGCAAGACACTCTGTTTCTGGGAGCGAGGCTCAACACAGTGTCCCTTCGGGCCTCCCCGTCGGAGGAGAGGACCAGGACCCTCCTGGGCAAGGTACAGCGGATGTTGGTGGCCGACGCGGCCAAGGTGAGGTCCATCAAGTCCCTCCTCGGAATGATGTCTTCCTGCATCTACCTCATTCCCATGTGCAGGCTCCGGATGCGCCCGTTGCAGGAGTTCCTGGACGCGCGCTGGATCCAAACGACGGGCAACTTCGAGGAAAGGATCACACTCGACGAGAGTTTCCAACGAGCGATCCGGTGGTGGGGCACCCGCGCGCATCTGACGGCGGGCATGGCCTTCCAGACCCCAGCCCACCAGGAGACAGTGACCACGGATGCCTCCCTGGAAGGGTGGGGAGCGCACACCGAAAATCTGCACGCAAGGGGCCTTTGGCTCCTGACGGAGAAATCCTTACATATCAACGTCCTGGAGCTCCGTGCAGTGTTTTGGGCCCTCAGGTCCTTCCTTCCGTCCCTCAAGGGCAGGGTGGTGAGGATCTTCACCGACAACACCACCACCATGTTTTACATCAGAAAACAGGGCAGAACCAGGTCCCCAGCACTGTCCAAGGAGGCGCAGGACCTGTGGCATTGGGCAGTCGCCCAAGGGATGTTTCTGGTGCCGTTTCATCTGGCAGGGATAAAAAACACCATCGCCGACTCACTCAGCAGGGAGCTGCGCTCGTGCCACGAGTGGGAACTACGGCAGGATCTGGTGGATCGCCTCTTCCGACGGTGGGGCACACCCCAGATCGACCTGTTCGCGATGGCGACGAACTCCCAAGTGCCGGAGGTTCGCCAGCAGGTTCCCCCAGGCGAGGAGCATGGGCGATGCTTTCTCGTTCCCCTGGGAGGGCCTGTTCCTCTGCGCGTTCCCTCCTTTGCCACTGCTAATCCGGCTCGTCAACCAGCTCAAGAGGTCACGGTGCAGGATGATCCTCGTCGCACCTGCGTGGCCGAGGCAGATATGGTTCCCGGACCTTCTGGACTTGTCAGCGTCCCCGCCAATCAAGCTGCCGGTGGACGCGGATCTGCTCTCCAGGGAAGGAGGCGCCATCCTCCACCACGACCCGAAATCGCTGAACTTGCAGGCCTGGCTCCTGCAGCGCTAGAGTTTGGAGGATACGACATACCGGCCGACTGCAGAGAGGTTCTTGCAAAGGCCAGGGCGTCCTCGACTCTTAAATGCTACGGACACAAATGGAAGAGGTTCTCTGTCTGGTGCCACGCACAGAAGATTAACCCACTACGGATTACGGCTCCCCAAGTTCTGCCGTACCTGCTGACGCTGGCCAAAGCTGGACTGGCACACGCGTCCATCAAGATTCATCTTGCTGCGATCTCCCGATACACCAGAACCACGGGACGGACGTCCTTGTGGTCTCATCGTCTGGTGAAAGAGTTCATGAAGGGACTGTTCAGATCGTTCCCGCCGGTGAAGGCTCCGGCCCCGGCGTGGGAGCTCAACGTGGTGCTGACCAAGCTCATGGGACCTCCGTTCGAGCCTCTGCACTCGGCCCCATTGAAGTTTCTGTCGTGGAAAACAGCGTTTCTTGTGGCCATCACCTCCGCACGACGGGTGGGAGAGATCCAGGCCCTTTCCTGCAAGGCCCCGTACTTGACTTTTCACGACACGAGGGTAGTGCTCAGGACGCACCCCTCCTTCATGCCCAAGGTACCGTCGGACTTCCATCTCAACGAACCCTTGGTGTTGCCTGTGTTCTTCCCGTCGCCTTCATCGCCGGCTGAGAGGACTTTGCACTCGCTGGATGTGGCTAGAGCGCTGAAGTTCTACGTGGACCGCACGAAGTGTTTTCGGAAGACGTCACAACTCTTTGTGAACTTTGGACCTGTCAATCAGGGGAAGGCTCTCTCGAAGGCTTCCATTTCCAGATGGCTCTCCGGCTGTATCATGTACTGTCATCGGTTGGCAAACCGACCGCTGCCCGGCCGTCCGAGAGCCCATTCCACCAGAGCGATCGCAGCTACCACGGCGTTCCTTTCTGGTGTGCCCCTGCTGGACATATGCAGGGCTGCTACGTGGAGGTCGACGCACACCTTCACGAAGTTCTACTGCGTCGATCGGGATTCCAGGGAGGAGTCCAGGGTCGGCCAAGCAGTGCTGCGCAACCTGTTCGCCTGATGCTTAATGTTGAGTTTGATGTAATGCTTAATGTTGAGCCTTTGCCACCTCCCGTGGTTGTGCATATGTGTACTGCTATGTATTCTTTACTCATGAGCATGTGAATCCATGCCAGACCCCATGCTGGAGAAGGAACAAGTTACTTACCTGTAACTGTTGTTCTCCAGCATGGGTCTGGCATGGATTCACTTGCGAACCCTCCCGCCTACCCCTCTGCGGCTCTTCACTTGGTCATACTGCCACTTCACGTGCTTCCAAATCTGAAGATGGCTGCCAGAGGCGGTGCTTAAGTAGAGGGCAGTCATTGGCTGTGGTCAGTATGACGCAGAGACCAGTGATTGGTTATTACTACGAAAGACAGATCAGAAACGAAACTGATACTGTTTTTTTCTTTACCGAGGATTCCCAGCCTGACGACAGGGAATATTCATGAGCATGTGAATCCATGCCAGACCCATGCTGGAGAACAACAGTTACAGGTGAGTAACTTGTTCCTTTTTTTGCTCCAGTAAGGAACACCGGGATAACACGTGATTGTAGACCTCCCTGAGTGAGAACCATCCCATAGAACAGATTAGTTGGCGTCTTTCCATCTCAGTAGCGGGGCACTTCCACGTTTGGGAAACGCAGTCCGTTTTGTTTGCTTCCAGGCTTGCGTCTGTGCCTGCATGCTGGCAGGTGTACTAGCTGGTGGGGCTGGGGGGGGGTTGGGGGTGGATCTAGAAACCCAAGCCATTCCTTAGAGATTCACAGCAGAACAACAAAGTGGGCGAGTTGTACGAGTCCCTTTGTCTAGGTTCCGGGTCACATCATGAAAACTACCCAGAGGTGTGTCTCTGAATGATAGGCCTCAACCAGCGCACAACTTCCCCAGTTGGGACTCCATGCTACAGGAAAGGCAGACGCCACTCCCCTCGTGCTAGCTAAAACAGATTGCAGGCTTTTCGCTTGGCTAGAATGTCTTAACTTGTTTAGGCATGCGAGGGGGTAAAAATCCATCCTATGATGTGGCTGGTTATTTTGTTATCCAGTTACTCTTCAGTTGCAGTCCCTTTCATCTCCTGATGTTTCACTTTTCTGTTCTGCATCATTTATTACCTCACAGAGCAAGAGAGGAAGGAAGGAAAAGGAGGAAGAGAAAGGGAAACAAAGAAGAAAAAAAGGGAAAAGGGAGGACAGGGAAGGAGAAAGGGAAAGGGGGAAAAAGGGAAAAAAAGGGGACATTGTAAAAGAAGGGGAACGCTAAAAAAAAGAAAGGGAAAGAGAAAGTAGGCAAGAGAACAAACGGAGATAGGAAAGGGGAGGAAAAAGAAAAGGAGGACACATTTGGGAAAAAGTTCATCTCAGACAGATAGTTTTGGCGATTATTAAAGCGGTTGTTATGCTAAAAACTGCTCACTACACGAATGATCCTACCTCACTGAAAAAGGTAGCTGAGAGTAGCAGACCTTCCTCTGCTGAAACACTTCTCTGGTGGGAAGGTGGAACAAAGTCTTCATGTTTCCAGGCGGGATTTAATGGCATGCATTTGACCAGACGATTTGGGTGGAATTGCTTCATGCTTGCATCGCTCGACTAGCCGAGCACATCACAGCGAGAATGTGAAGATAGATGGACACTTTTCCACACAATTGTGTTTCTTTGGAAAAATAGTTCATTTACTGACCTTTGAACCTGTGTAAAGCATGAACCCAAGCCAATGCAGGTATCAGTTGCTGCTCTTAAATCCATCGTTGCGGAGGATATTTTATAAACTGTGAAATTATGACTGCAAATCCACATGAAGAAGTCCAGTTGTGATTATTTCATGAGCATAAAATGCAACGCGGCTATGATTTCCCATCTTTGCCAATTTTGTGTCTCCCAAGTATGTCTGGCAGCATTACTTTGATAAGTAATGCTAACACAGATGTGAAAGGTAAACTTATAGAAGTGCTCCCTTGTGACTCATTTGTTCACATCTTCAACTCGAGACATGTTGTCTGTGCTTCACTAGTACATCGGAAGCATGTACATAATTCAGACAAAAGTAAACGGCCTGACGCAAACATCTGAGTGCTTCACATCGGCGCACTGTAAGCATTCATCTTCATGTCACTTTTATGCTTTAAGCATCTGTCTAGCTCCATCACCCGGGACGTTGTACTGTCTGGAGTTGTTTTTGCTCTTCTAAAGTAAGGCTAATAATATTCCATTCTGTATTTTGTGTCAAGAGTGCAATGTGTTTCTTGCACGGCTCTGCCTAACTGACTTCATTTGGTGCTCTGTGCGCCCGCCCCTGATACGTTTCACCCTTCTATTCCAGATGTCATTTAAGGGAATGACATTTAATAATTTTGTTTTTTTAACACAATTTATTTAGCTTTAGCAAGTACAGCAGAGTTACACGAGCTGGAAATAATTATAGAGAGGGTCACAGCCCAGCTCAATTAAAAAAAGTTCATAAATTCAAAAACACAGAGGTCTAAGGAGTGTACGCCAGAGGCGTAACCAGGATTGTCTATCAGGTGGGGCCTGAAGCTAATCTCGTGACATTAACATCTGTAAATGCGCTCACACTGCTGCAGAGTGGGCATTTACTGATTTTGGGTGGTCCTTGCCCACTCAGGCTCTACCCTGTGTATGCCTCTGATGTTCACTGGTCAATGTCGACAGTGACTCTGCCCAACTATTGGGGTTCTGCTGTCTGGTCTATTATTATTGTAGTAAATCAAACATTAGGGAACAAATGGGGCAAGGACAGATAATCAAGGGAGTATACCAACATCAAGACAAATTGGTCTTGCTCATGGGTAAATGTCATTGACTTCCCTCCAAATCATGTCACATGTGACCAGTACGGATTTCATGGCGATCTAGCTGATAGAATCACAATGACCTGAATCCAACCATCCCAGGAGGGCAACTTGGCCGATGTCCAGTACCTCAAGATTCCTTCTTTTCCATAATTCGTTCTGAGCAGAACTAGTCCACAATTCTTTGGCAGGAGTAAGCCCTGAGGAAAATGTCAGAGGAGAAGCAGCATTGGGATCCTCAATAGTTAGTAGCCAAGGATTAGGTCAATGCACGCCATAATGTATACCCATAAATTGCTCAGAAGATTGCAAGGCCATAACATTTGTCCAGGTCCCTTCTTCTTTTGTGCAGTGGCAGAAGCAATACGATTTAATCCGTGTGAACTGGTAAATTCGTACTACTAATCAATATCGGTACAAAACAGTCCTGTGCTGGATGTGTTGATTTTCATGCCCTGCAGATTAATGTACACCCGGGACCAAGGTCCTATCCAGGCCAGCTCCCTGATTATTTCTCATAAAAAAAGATCTGGCAGTATCTCCACCCTCCCTTTAGCAACACTTTTCACAACAATGATGCCAAAAAGTGCTCTCTGCATGATCAGGCGAGAAGGGTAAGAGGCTTCCCAACTAAATGTTATGAACAGAGACTAGAGTCTCATACCTCCTACCATCCCTACCTGGCAGCGTGAACTTGAATCTTATATTAGTAAATAATGATGGAGGATATTGACTTATTTATTTTAAGTCATTCAAGGAATTAACAAAAAATGTAATTTCTCCAGCATGGGGTCTGGCATGATTTCATATGCTCATGAATATTGCCTGTCGTCAGGCCGGGAATCCTCGGTAAAAAAAAAAAATCAGTATCCGTTTCGTTTCTGATCTGTCTTTCTCAGTAGTAACCAATCACTGGTCTCTGGGTCATACTGCCCCCAGCCAATGGCTGCCCTCTCCGTAAGCCCCGCCTCTGGCAGCCATCCTCAGATTTTTACTGCACGCTCAAGTGTTGGGAGTCCTTGTGTTTAGCTCTCGAGCTTTTGCTGCGTTTTTGCGCTTTTTCAAAGAGAATTTCTCATTTTTCAGTCAAATAGAGCCTCAAGGTCCACCATCTCTACATCTGATTAACGGGGATCCCTGTCGGATTTTTCTACGCCCCTCAAGGGTGAAGATTTCGTCGAGTTACGCTTCTTCGAGGAGTCCAGAAGTTTCTGCGGCCTACCCGAACATGGCCCAGGAGGAAGGAAGCTCGACGCCCGGAAAGCTGTTCAGAGTTTGCCCTGGATGCCAGCTGCAGAATGCGTTCAAGGAGGACAAGCACTCGAAATGTCTCTACTGCCTTCATGAGGACAAAACGCACGTGGAGAAGGACTGTGCGTTTTGCAGGAACATGTCAGAACGGACCATCAGGGACCGACACCTTCGTCTCTCCAACTGGCTGAAAGTAAAGAGCCCGTCAGGTGAGAAGAAGAAGTCCGAGCTGTCTTCTAAATCCTGTGAGGACGCCCCGGCGACGGGGGCCCAACAGAAGGCAAAGCACCACGAGTCCGCGGGCACCGGGAGCGCCGAACGGTCGGGCTCCTCGGCTGCCAGGCAGTGCGCACCCTCTGCAGCATCATCAACCATGAGCCAACACTCTGGCTCAGGGAAGAGGAAGGCCGAGAACCCGGCGAAGCTTCTGGAGAGGCCCCGGTCGAGCTCGAAGGATCCGGTCGAGGGGGAGCGAGGCGGTGACCCTACCCCCAAGGTGAAGGCCACAGGCCCACACAAGGTGGTAAAAGCCTTGATTCACCCGGCCAAGGCCTCTATCGAGGAAGTCGCTGCAGTCCTGGCGCAGCCTATGGAGGCTACACCATTGGAGGCGACCTCGGAGCCCACAGTCTCTCTGCCTCTGCGTAGGGAAGCATCTTTCAGGCCCATCGAAAAGACCCCCGTGAAGACCCCGGTGGAAAAAGAGGGGGGGGGCCGGTGGCCATTGTGGACACGGATACAGCATCGGAGGAGGAGCTGGTAGAAGTCTTAGAGGGCCTCGACGAGAGCGTCGAAGAGGCCCGTTCCCACGGGACGGACCCCGACAAAGGTGACGACGAGAGCGATGGCGGTACCGGGGAGGGTCCTAGTCACCAGTCGCTTCCGGAGCCGCAGGATAACTCGGCGGCCATTTTGTTGGCGATACAATCCTTATGTTCGGAGATGAGGACGAGATTGCCCTTACCACTGACGGAGTATCCGGAACCAGGCTCGACGGAGGAGCCAGAGCCAGGCCCGGCGGGAAGCCCCCCGAACAAGAGAAGACGGATCCATCCAGCCCCACCTTTTCAGCCCTCGCGGCCTGCTCAACCTTTGCCCACGTCCCCTGTCCCTGGGGATGACACGGGAACGGCCACGACGGCGGTGACAACCGGATGGAGCTCCCATCGCTCCCAGCTCGTGCCTCCCCACCTGACGAGATCGGATCTTTCCATGAAATGATCGCCAGGGCATCCAAGCTTTTTCAGCTCTGCCCGAAGAGAAGGAGGAGGGTTTCCTTTACCAACGGCGCAAGGCCAAGAGGAAAACAGTCCTCGCCGTACCTCTGCTGGATGACATCTGGGACGAGGGTCTCACCCTTCTCAAGAACCGATCTACGACACCTGCCAAGAGGGATCGGTATGAGAAGAAGTACCGGTTCCCCGACGCGGCCCCTTTGTGCCTTAGGGCACAACCGACCCCTGACTCAGTCGTCTCAGCGGTGGCCAAGAAGAAAGCGGGGGGGGCATCGGCCTCAATGTCAACTTCCCCGCCGAACGGCGAAGGAAAGAAGCTGGACGCAATGGGATGACGAGTTATCTCGTCGGCGGCAACAACGATTAAGGCGGCCAACGCCCTCGCGATCGTAGCCCGCTACGACAGGGAGTTATCTTACAAGATCGCCCACCTGTTGGACTTCCGGACGACAAGAGGGCCGAGGCCCTGAAGATCTTGCAAGAAGGCGAAGTGGCGTCGGACCGCGCCATTACGGTGGCAACGGACATTGCCGACACCGGTTTCTGCCAGCTAGGCAATAGCGTTTGCCTTAGATGACGAGGGTGGCTCAAGGCGATGTATTTCAGCCAGGACGTACAAGCTAAGGTCTTGGACATGCCGTTCGACAGGAACAATCTGTTTGGGAAAACAGTGGATGAGCCCCTCCAAGCCATCAAGGTGGACACTGAGACAGCTAAGGTCCTAGGCGTTCTCCGGCAACGAAGGCCTTTTTCGGAACACCGGAGGCAAGCAGGGTGCCACCAAGGGATTCGGCGGAGGGTCATCTCTGTATCGCCAAGCGGCCCGCTCCTCGTCGCAGGAAGCCTATAGAGGACGAGGCAAGTCGGGTGGACCCCACCGTCATCGCCAAGGAGGCCAGGGAGGCCAAGTCGGCAAGGCGTCCTCCAAGCAAGATTGAACTGGCAGCGGTGTCGGGCCCCCACCGAAGCACCACAGTGGGAGGCCGGCTGGCAAAGTTCGTCAGCATGTGGGAGTCCATCTCCACTGACCGTTGGATGCTGGATGACCTGGCCCAGTGCCCCCGCATTCCACCCGTGGCCAGGAAGGAAAATCACGTCCCTCAACTGCTATTGGAGGTAAGGGCGTTGCTCAAAAAAGGTGCCATCAAGCTCGTCCCAAAGAGGCTCCGGGGCTCTGGAGTATACTCAAGGTACTTCCTTGTGAAAAAGAAGGCAGGAGGATGGCACCCCATCCTGGACCTGCGACAACTGAACAAGTACATCAAGGCACAGAAGTTCTGGATGGTCACCCTCCAGCACGTGCTGGGACAGCTGGAGGAGGGCGATTTCCTGTCGTCGTTGGATTTGGAGGATGCGTACTTCCACATCCCCATTCTAAAAGGACACCGAAAGTTCCTCAGGTTCGTGGTCCAAGGATGGCACTACCAGTTTAAGGCCCTCCCGTACGAATTGAAGTCAGCACCCAGGGTGTTCACCAAGTGTCTCGCACCGGTGGCGGCGCGGCTGCGCCTGCAGGTGATCCACGTCTACCCCTACCTGGACGACTGGCTCATTCGAGCAAGGACAAGGGAGCTTGCCGTAGATCACACAGCGAAGACCGTCCAGCTGCTCACGGACTTGGGATTCTCCATCAACTTTCCCAAATCCCACCTGGTCCCGTCGCAAGTCGCACTGTTTCTGGGAGGCAAGCTCGACACAGTGGCGCGTCTGGCCTCGCCATCGGAGGAAAGGACGAAGGCCATCCTGGGCAAGGTGCAGCGTCTGCGGGCCACGGACGTGGCCAGGGTGAGGTCCATCAAGTCCCTCCTCGGGATGATGTCCTCATGCATATATCTCGTGAGCCTGTGCAGGCTTTGGATGCGCCCTCTGCAAGAGTTCCTTGACGCCCGCTGGATCCAAGCGACGGGCAGCTTCGAGGACAGGATCCCGCTCAACAAGATCTTCCGATGAGCGATCCGGTGGTGGGGCACCCACGCTCATCTGACGGCGGGCACAGACTTTCAGACCCCATCTCACCAGATAACGGTGATGACAGATGCCTCCCTGGAAGGTTGGGGAGCGCACACTGGAGAACTTCATGTGAGAGGCCTTTGGCTCCCGGAGGAGAAGCCGCTCCACTTCAACATCCTGGAGCTCCGTGCAGTGTTCTGGGCCCTCGGGTCTTTTCTCCCGTCCCTCAAGGGCAAGGTGGTGAGAATCTTCACCGACAACACCACCACGACGTTTTACATCCGGAAGCAGGGAGGAACCAGATCCGCAGCCCTCTCCAAGGAAGCCCAGTATCTGTGGCATTGGGCAGTCGCCCAAGGGATGTTTCTGGTGCCCTTTCATCTGGCATGGATAAAGAACACCATTGCCGACTCACTCAGCAGGGAGCTGGGCTCGTGCCACGAGTGGGAACTATGTCAGGATCAAGTGTATCAACTCTTCCGACGTTGGGGAAAATCGCAGATCGACCTGTTCGCGACGGCGACGAACTCCAAGTGACAGAGGTTCGCCAGCAGGTTTCCCCAGCCGAGGAGCATGGGCGATGCTTTTTTGTTCCCCTGGGACGGCCTGTTTCTATATGCGTTCCCTGTCGCTGGCCAAGGCTGGACTGGCTCATGCCTCCATCAAGATACATCTGGCTGCGATCTTCCGATACAGCGTCCGACAGGCGTCCTTGTGGTCCCATCGCCTGGTGAAGGAATTTATGAAGGGACTGTTCCGATCGTTCCCGCCGGTGAAGTCCCCTGCCCCGGCGTGGGAGCTCAACATGGTGCTGACCAGGCTCATGGGGGAGCCATTCGAGCCCCTGCATTCGACACCGTTGACGTTCCTGTCGTGGAAGACTGCGTTTCTTGTGGCCATCACCTCTGCACGGAGAGTGGGAGAGATCCAGGCCCTATCCTGCAAGCCTCCATACTTGACTTTTCACGACACGAGGGTGGTGCTGAGGACGCAACCCTCCTTTATGCCCAAGGTGCCGTCGGACTTCCACCTCAACGAGTCCTTGGTGTTACCAGTTTTCTTCCCGTCGCCTTTGTTGCCGGCCGAGAGGACTTTGCACTTGCTGGATGTGGCTAGAGCGCTGAAGTTCTACGTGGACCGCACAAAGAGTTTTCGGAAGATATCACAGCTATTCGTGAACTTTGGACCCGTGAATCAAGGGAAGGCTCTCTCGAAGTCTTCTATTTCCAGATGGCTCACCGGCTGCATCATGCACTACCACCGGTTGGCTAACCGACCGCTGCCAGGCTGTCCGAGAGCCCATTCGACCAGAGCGATCGCTGCTACTACGGCGTTCTTATCTGGTGTGCCCCTGCTGGACATCTGCAGGGCTGCTACGTGGAGGTCGACGCACACCTTCACGAGATTCTACTGCATCGATCGGGATTCCAGGGAGGAGTCCAGGGTTGGCCAAGCAGTGCTGCGCAACCTCTTCGCTTAAGGTGAGCCTGGTGAGGAGGTAAGAGATGCTTAATGTTGAGTTTTTTGTATTGCTTAATGTTGAGCCTTTTGCCACCTCCCGTGGTTGTGCATGTGTGTACTGCTATGTATTCTTATATTCATGAGCATGTGAATCCATGCCAGACCCCATGCTGGAAAAGGAACAAGTTACTTACCTTTAACTGTTGTTCTCCAACATGGGTCTGGCATGGATTCACATGCGAACCCTCCCGCCTACCCCTCTGCGGCTCTTCACTTGGTCATACTGCCAGTTCACGTGCTACCAAATCTGAAGATGGCTGCCAGAGGCGGGGTTTAGGGAGAGGGCAGTAATTGGCTGTGGTTAGTATGATGCAGAGATCAGTGATTGGTTACTACTACGAAAGGCAGATCAGAAACGAAACTGATACTGATTTTTCTTTACCGAGGATTCCCAGCCTGACGACGGGGAATATTCATGAGCATGTGAATCCATGCCAGACCCATGCTGGAGAACAACAGTTACAGGTAAGTAACTTGTTCCTTACCCAATGTTTAATGAATGATATTCATATTCAGATAATGCTACTTGAGCATTGCTAAGTGACAATACAAAGAGGCCTTTATCAACTGTTAGAGATATGAACCAAAACAAATAAAAGAAATAGTTTGTGGATTGGCTTTACTGCCCTTTTTGTTGTGGAAAAGTTGACTTCTTACTATCTTTTTTTGGTCTCTACCTTTATCCTGTATACGGTTATTGGAGACTCTAATTTGCCTCTCCGTTTCATGGGCTCCAATGACATCTTGAGACCTTTAATAAAACAAATCCACCCAAGGAAAATGTAAACTTTTTCATTGTTTATTACATTTGACTTTGAATACCAGCAAAGGGAACAGTTGTTCAATGCGTGGCACATTTGAAGCCATCCTGCTTGGTTGGCTCAAATGATTGTTTTGAAGGTAACCCGATTTCTAGCTCCTCATGCCCCCTTTTGTCTTTGTCCCATTCATGGGAATTCCATTGATCTCTATTTCTTAAATTCCTAGCTCTCAAAACTGGATTCTTCATCGTCTTCTCGTGAAGATTCCATTTGTGCTGTGGCAACCTTATAAGACTGCAGTGTTTGTCCCCCCCATGCACTACTCCCAGTGTTAATGAGAAGGCTCTCGCATGCATTTTTTATTTGGCCACAAACTGTACCCAGGACTTAAAATTAAAACACAAGTTATTAATTCAAACATTTCAAATGCATTAATATTCCTCATGCATAAAGAATCAAGAGTTGTGTTAGGCATGTATACACGTCTCAAATGTATCATGTCTGAGCCTGTCTCTTAAAAATCACTTCATTAGGGAACATGTTATCATTCTGTATTTCCAATCTTGTTTATCTTCTTATAAAATCTCTGTTTTAATGCATACTTCACCTCATGCTTGGCTCTAAGGAAGCGTCTCTGCTCGTTTCAACATTTCTACTGCACTCTGCAGCATTCCAAGTCAGACCATCTGATCATGTGATCTAACTGATGGCCACTTACGAATTATATTACACCTGATGAATATTTAATGTTAATAAAGTATCTCATTAATAACCCACAGCAGGGTTGCACTGCTGCATCAAGCATGCCGAAGGGAATGTATTCCTACCTGAAAGGTACAACGTCCTTTCATCGTGGGGCGTTTTTTGTGTTTATTTTTTACCGCTGAATTTTTCATGAAAAAAAAACTCATCCAAATTTTTGGGGGGTTAGAAAAATATATATTTGGGGTGTGGGTGTTCGGGAACATATAAAAAAAATAAAAGGGGAAGGTAGCTTGGTGGGGGGAACACCTAAAATAAAAAATAAAAATTTTGTTTTCATTGAAAAATCTGCGGTAAAAAATCCTGGGAAAAAACATTCCTTAATGAAATTACATAGAACCACTTGAAAGGCTTTGCTTTATTGTCGATTCTAGGCCCTTGGTTTCTTCAGTCCCACAGAATTTGTTCTTACTCTTGGTGGCTCTGAACTTTTGCATACAGAAAGGCAAAAACACGAATATTCTCACTTATTTAAAGTAGAGTTGTTGCACATCCATCCACAATCAGCAAAGACAAAAAGGGTCTTTGGTGGTGGGAAAGCATAGCAGACGGAGAACCCCACTCCCTGTTGCACAAGCATTTTTACCAAATTGTTGTTACAGTACCAGCAGAGGGATGCACTGCCAAGTGCCTTCAACTAGCATTTCCTTAGCCAGTAGCAAGAGGTACCTTTTATTTTATGAACTGTTATGCTATGTCAGGATGTTTTTTCTAGAGCGCTGCATCTGCCACAAGTGTCTTGGTGGTGCCCAGAGGGAACTGCATGTGCCAATACCAGGCATGCTCCTTCTAAGAGCTATGTTTTAGCTGATTCTTGAAGACCAGATGTTGTTTCCAAAGGCTGTAATCTGTCTGGATTTTTTCTTCCCATATCAGCAGTGCAGGATCAACAAATGAACAGCCTCATGATCTGTTCTTATGTAGTTCTAAGATACAGCCAGAAGGGGTGCCCAAGTAGATTCAATCATAGCCATCCAAATATGATACATTCAGTGCTATAGTGTCCTGTGGGATTCCTCCAGAAATGAAGCTTTGTCCTTCAAAGCTGACAAAACTCTGCTTTTACCCCACGCTTGCTCCGCAGCCTGGAAGAGTGCTATTGGTCTGTCGCGATAACCGGATGTTTTACTGTGTTAGCAGGCATGGGCTGAATAGCCAAAAGGAGTCAGTCTATTTTAGATGGGTCAGTAATAAGGATTTTCCCTTGTCAGGATATAATTTAAGAAAGTCAGCTCTGGGATTCAGTTATCTAAAGCAAGGACACCATTTATGAAAGATTCCATCAACCCAGCGATAGCAGCCAGCAGAGAGCTAAAGGAGGATTTCACTGTACTCTCTAAAGTTGAAAAACAGAAAGCCGCACAGATGAATCAGATCTGGGAGTGGACAAGATGGAGATTACAAAGCTAATGGGGAAAGCGCTGCTCCAAGGAGGACTCCACAAGCTGCTCCAAAGGTCTCCGAATAGAAAGAGGGCATGGAAAAACATGCTGATGACTGTTAAGGTAGGATTCAATCCAGCAGCAGCCCAACACACAGATGATAAATTCCCTCAATCTGGACATCGAAAAAGAGCGGCTTACAGCATAAGGCTACCGCAGCATGAGGATTGCTACTTCTCCTCTGTCCTTTGTTAGCCTCACATCATCCAGAACTTCCTTAAAAAAACAGACTCTGCATCTATCCAGGGAGAAACTAGAGTGCAAATCGCAGAGCAGGCTATTTTCCTTCACAAAGTCTTGCAATTGTGCTGTCACTTCTCACTTCCACACGTAGCCGGGTAAGGGAGATTTGAGATGGGATGGTACCCATTAGGGTTACCAGGCTCAAGGGATGTTTTTATAGCAATGTGGTGAGTACTGCCCGATTCAATTTAGAAAGTATAATACCATGTCAAAGCAAGGCATTGATAAAGTTCACAAAGAAGGAGAAATTTGCAGGTAGCAGTGCAAAATGTTTATGCAGACGGGGGGGGGTGCAGAAGGGGTGTCGAAGGATAACCATTAGTTCTTGCTGGATGATTTGTGGTAAAGAGTGCTGGTTAAATCAATGAAATAGATCAAACCGATTGAGAGCTGTGCCAGAATCTACCCAAGGCCCCTCATTTGCTAGCCATAACTTGCCCGTACATGCCACGGTAATTAGAGAGCGTTGGTTATTTGTTTGACAAGAACTCAGTGAGCATGTAAAACTCCATTTACGGGGTGTTTCAGTGTCAACATTAAGGCGCTTCTTAAGCGAATATCAGTGAAGCCTCATATGTGGAGACCTTGGAACTTGAAGGGCTACTTTGAGAACCCGTATAGTAAAATAGACTTGATTGAAGAAGTCTGAAGTTATTGACATCGACATTAGCACTACAAGAGCTACACGTAGAGGTTGCCTCAATATAGATCGCCGCGCTCTTTTTCTTGGATTACATGGTGGTGAAGAATTTAATTGAAAACATTGTTTCCTCTGAAGAAAGTTCAAGCACTCAGAAGCTATAAAGAACTGAAACATGTTGGGATATGGTTGTTTGTGAATCGACACTCTGTTTAAGTACATAGTGTATTGTAATTGTCATGTTTGTGGAATTTTATATGTTGTTAATTGTGATGTAATTGATCCCATTAGGTTGTTGTTATACCCACCATGTGGGTCTAAATCTTGGGGTTCTGTGTGCATTTTTAATGATTTCTTAGTGTTTTATTGGTTTTGAAAATTAAAATGATTACATTTATAAAAATGTATTGTATACGAAGTCCATTTTTTTAGGACCAATGGTTATTGATCACAACTAACATCCTCTGGGAGACAGATGAGAGATTTACTAGATTAATTGTTATGCACCTGTTCTCCTTTTTGTATAAACATAACTTGTTAAGAGCCATCTTGTTTGCAAACTCTTCATATATTTTTCATTATTTTCTATTCCGTGAACAAGGCTATTGTAGTACAAACTGATGTCCGGGAATTGAATACTTTGTTACTGCGCTTTTCTTCGCTAACATGTACCAAACAATTTTTTCTGATTTTCGATATTAAAGCCTTATAAGAAGTAGTATGTCTGTGCGGAGCAACTTTGTCCCCCAGCATTTATGTCCCAGTGCCTACTTTACCAACTTTGCATGTGCCAGCTCAGGGGTAAACCAGGCTACTTGTAATGTTTTAACATTGTTTTAAGGAGCCAGGAGGCATCAAGAGCTCTGCATAGATACTAAGAAATGGATCCAACATCATCTGTCACAGGCTAAATGGTTCTATGGTCTCTTGATCCATTGATGAGCAGACTTGCATGGCTAGTGCATATAAATCGAGTAGAAGTCAGTCTTTCTTCCATTGTTTGCCCAAGATCATAGAAGGTGTTTCTGAGTGATATGGTAACTGTAAATAAAAAGTTGTAGCAAAATGGTCTGACTAGGGCATTGGTAAGTGAGACTCTGAACTATTATCATTGATGAGAAAATGTAATCTTAACACGTGATCACCAATGTATATAGGCCTTTTTGCCTGTTGTTTCAAGTTCGGCGATCCAAATTGTGACGTTTGTAATTGCGTAGCTTGATTCCCACCACCTCCCAGACTTTAAAGTCTCCAAAGGCAATAAGAGCCAGTTCCAATGTCAGTAAGTCTGAGATTTTGTCGGTCAGAGTCTACAAAGATCCTTAGGTTCAATATTAAAGCAGGATATGCAGTGTTGTTTAAAGGATGATGATACATTTTATCAGCATTCATTTGCATGTGGATATGGGTGACATAATTACAGTGGAAGCTTTTTTTAATGGTTTTTAGAGAAAGTGTGGCACTGCCTCCTACTTGGTTTCATGATGTCATGTTAAGATACTGTATTGAGGTGGTATCAAGTGGCTGAACAGTATAGAGGCTTTATCTGTAAACCTGTGATAGAGAGGAACTCGCCAGATGGCTTATCTAGAGGTTGCTTAATCTCAAACGAAGTTTGAGTGCGTCCAAGTGGGATGCAGGATTACCTTGATGGAGCCGGGGGAGCCCTTACACTCAACTTTGTGAGAATTAATTTGAGGTGTCTTTGTTCCAAGCTGGAGGCCCTCAGGTGGGTTACAAACAATACATGCAGTTCTCCAAAAACAAAACATTCGTTTTGTCCAAACTATGCCCACCAGGCTTATCACAGCCCATAGAACAAGTAGAATAGGCAGACTTGCCTTTAATCTCGGCGGTTAAAGGATTCTCAGTCATGAGCGAAAGCTCCAGTGTGTGCCTTTGGCATACCTTCACAGGGTCAAAGGCAAGTTTTCTTTGCCACCAATACATAAATGAGATGTATGCACACTCTGCTCCCAGTTGAAATAGAAAATTGATTAAGATCTAGTAGATGGCACATAGCTTTCTCTGATCTCACAATATTCAACTATTGTGTATCTTTCACATTAAAATGTATACATGTGTAGAGAAAATATTGTTGTGCTTATGCAAAAAAGTTACTAAAAAGTCTCACCAACACAGTAAATGGGTCCACGAGATTGGATTGTCGGCACTGCACCATGTGCTGTGTATCCAGGTGATCACCCTCTGGCTCCACAGGACAGGGCGGATAGTGTGGGGTGCAGTTGCAGGACCACCTTGGAGGGTGCTGCACCTGCCTCCTTCATAGGGTCCTGCCTGGGCACGGAATATGGGCATGGGCCCTCCTCTGCAACCTCATAGCCAAGTGGCAGAAGTAAATATTTTGAGCATAGACGGTAGCCATGGGAGAATAATATTTGTAATGTCCCGACGGTAAAGTGAGCTTGCATGTAATGAGGGGCGCAGCAATATGAAATGCTTGCCTGGCTTTTCTGCAATGGCTAGATTTATAACAGACACATAATAAAGGTGCAGCATTTACAACATAGAAATCAGCCCTAAAGAAAATCCGCATATTTTTAGAGACTCATGGTCTATTCAGGCATAACTTAATCCTTGACGCCTGCCGGCCTGCACTGCATGCGAACGGCAAACGTACACTGATCTTGTGCTTCAATACAGAGGTTACTTGCAGTTTCTCAAGATGTATGTTAAATGCAGGTAGGCATGAGTTAAAAAAAAGAAAATGGACATTTAAAGCCTGCAATCTAGTACAGAATTATGGCACATAATAAAATAGTCTACAATAACCATATGTGCTTACATTGTTTAATATTTGTTAATCTAATATTCTGAATGTGGTTTTGCTTTCTATAAATCAATAAATATCAACCTTGATGAAATTTTACTCGTCGGAATTAAATGTCACTAAGTGTGCACATTCAACCACCATTTTGACATGTGTGATGGGTCATGTATGATGTCATACTAGTCCTTCGCTGTGTGTCGGGGTTCGATGTTTGTCACACTTGTGGGAAAGGCATGTTCCGCCAAGTTTCACCTTCCCTGTTCACGTACCACTTTCCCCACCTTTGGCCATTAATGCCCTGTAATTTAACTAATCTACACGCTCTTGCTCCCCTCTCACACCCTTCTCGAGAACCTAGTCACATTGATTTAGAAATAAACAAACCATCTTTTATATTTGGGGATGGTGAATCAATGGGCTACGTGCCACACTGTTATCTCGTTATGAAACCGGTTTTAATTGTTTAAAGAGACTATGGTTAGACTAAATTAATTCAGTGTAATTAATGGTACACAATTCTTACTGGTCAGCTAAAATGAAATGCAGTTTGATTGCTATTCTGAGTGGCACACTTTGACCATGCAAACAATTCAAATCAACGTTCCAAACTCTTGTGGCCACGTTTATGTTGTCACAACAAGCATGAAACCGAACCAAGGTTTGCAACTGGCTTCATCTAAAATTGCTCTCTACCAAAGGATTGGACAATGTGGAGCTCTTGGTAATAATGAAGCAATTTTTACGAGGTTGTTTAATTTTTTTCTTCAAATACTCAAAACCCATTTCCAACAAACCAAGTGCACTTATACATATTTAGAAGGCTTGTAAGTTCCCTTGGTGTCTGTTTTCTTTGAAGTCCACAAATAATTTGACCAATTGCAACCAGACAATCGGGGCGAGAACAACCTTTATCCAGCAATCAAAGCAAAGCCAATATAGTGAACATATATATATATATATATATATATATATATATATATAGATATATATATTTGAAGGCATGCATGTGCTTTAATGTTGGGTTAAAACTTGATAACATGTTGGGTTACTGGTCATCGGGTTAAAGCTTCACCACATGGCTGATTACAGCTGGAGCCCGCTGAGTGTACAGGGCTGGTAATGGCTCCCACCCGCTCAGGCCCTGGTGAGTGTTCTGGGCCTTTAATGTGCCTGTATGCCCCCAAATAGCAGGCTAATGGCTATTCGCACTCTGGTGCTTCCTCTGTGGTGCAAATATGGTAAACAGGTTTTTATTTTTATGGGACATGGACTATGCACATATTTTCTGTGTCCAATCTGCCATTTAAAAAAATAAAAGATGACCATCACTATAGTAAATAGAAAAAGGACTAAGTCCTGGTGCGATTTCTTTGACAGGACAGCAAGGGAGCATTGCAGGAGGAGAAGAAAGCCCCAAGGCAGCAGGTAGGTCCGTGGGGGAGGGAGGATGGGCAGGATGCTATGGGGGCTGAAGGGTAGGGAGGAACAAAAAAAGAATGGCAGCAACCAGGAAAGGGGCTGTGTGTCCTTCACAGGTTGTGAATATTGGTAGTTGTGCTAAAGCTTGACCCACATGGTATTTTAGAGGTTAAGTTGCTCCTCAAATTTTAAGTCTGTGAATATGTAAAAGCCATCTGAACCAGTATGCCATATAGTAGAGTTGCCATCCCAACAACCACCCTCAAATTCCCATCACGCCCTGGCTTCAGTTAACCAAGCACCATACTGTTTTATGGGCAGCAGCTCATATTTGAGAGGCGTCTTCTTAAATATATATTGTTTGTATAGTGCTATGCTGCTCCTGGCAGCTAGGCCCACACTTTGTCAAATATGTACAACAGATAAATAATAACAAATAACATGCATATACAATTGTAATAACAGCACAGAAATAAATAAGTAGGTCTATTGGGTGGTCTTTCAGTCGGGTGGAGAATAGCTTTTCAATATCCATTTTGTGGTACTGCATGCACCGAATAAGCAGTTTTACTAAAGACCGGAAAACTAGACATTAAATCAATTTTACTTGAAAACAATAATTTCTCCCTCCAGAGAAATCAAAATGGATTAAGCGAAATCCTTTTGTACAGCTTTTGCTCTCCCTTTGGGGCTTTTGGGGTTTTAGAGCGCTCTGATTTTGAATTAAGTTGTAGGTCCTAACCAAGATGGAAGTAGATACATGTATTGTGTTGCTAAGTGCTTGTATTGTGTTGCTAAGTGCTCAGGAGTGCTTTTCCTAATAAATTGCTCTATGTGTATTCCATTCATTGACTCATTCTAATTAACTCTCTAGATGAAAGCATACACATGCATGTTGGTATGCCATGGACTTTTTGTTTACATTATTTATTTATTTTAATAAAAGGTGATTGCCTATTTCGAACAACAGGAGATTTTTCATCTTGTAGGAAAACAAATATTTTGCTCCTGAAATATTTAATTATTTTACATTAGCCCCACCAATAGCGTGTACGGCGTACATCTTGTGGCACAGGCGCACTCATGCTCAGTGTCAATGGCCCCATTAACTGCAATGAGTCCCACACATAGGAATGATCAATTTCCTCGTAAAATATTCACTTTTGGCCTAAACCCTCAGATTTAAATTTTCTCTTAGACATAGTGATGGACACCCCACACCTGCTCAGACAAAAGCTACCCTTTACCACTTATGCACCAGAATTAAAAACATTCGTAAACAGGTAAACGGCCTTCTAAAGGACCCTGTTTAATTACTGTTAGAGATTACAATCTGCTTTTTGTGCAGAGGCCGGGTATAACAAGGATAAACATAGCATGCCATGTTGTAGCCAAAACAAACTCTTACTGACAAAGCAATAAAAGCCTCCAAAACAGCCTCCATTCATAACAAACTGTTTATAATAGAAGCAGACATACATTGTACTGTGAGGCACTGCAGTAGATGTGGCCGAGATTGAAGTGCTTGCTGCATCATTTTTACAAGAATAACCAATTCCATGTTATGGTAGGGTAATGTATATTTGTAAAGCGCCTATACACAAGGCAAGTATTTCAAAGCGCTCAAGGAGGGAGGGAAGAAGGGGAAAAAAACAATAATTCAAAGCCCTTGAATTTCTGAAGGAAGCAAGTCTGCACAGGCAGAGTAAGTGCATATAATACAATTAACAGTGTAGATAACAGCAAATAGGTCTGACGACGATGCTGCAGTTTTTCCAAGTGCATTGAGGCGCCACCATGCAAGATAGGGGACATAAATAGATAAGACAATCTTCAAGGCATGGTAGGTTCAGATCGTGCATGTGCACAGATGGTACAGCAGTGGGTGCGGGGGGGGGATCCAAGTGTGCCCAGTTAGTCAGAAACTAGGTAGGTGATGAGACAATGCCATTCCATGGGTCATTGACCAATTGCAGTAGCAATGAGGCAAGTGCAGGCCCAGAGGCAAGTGCACGAGGACTGGTGAGGGACCTGTGAGACTCTGAGGTACACCTGGCGCCAGTCAGCAGACTGTGTGGAAACGGAGGGAGAGAGAGAGATAGAGCGGAGAGAGAGGTTTGCAGGGTAGAGGGAGAGGGAAGGAAGAGGAGAAGAGGAATGTGTTACAGATTTTCCGGAATTTAAGGTGATCGGGCTCAAGACAGAGGGTGGATGGGGGGCTATTCCAGAGGGAGGCCCCTGCTGAGGATAAAGATCTCCCTCCAAATCTCTGCTTGGAGAAACGGCTCACTCGCAGAAGGTTGGAGGTAGATGAGCAGAGGGCTCAAGAGGGACAGTATTTAGGTAGGCATTGTTGCAGATAGGTAGGTCTCAGGCCCCAGAAAGCCTTGTGGACAATGCAGTAGGTCTTGAACTTGATCCTTGCAGCAACGGGGAGCCAGTGGAGGGATTTCAGCACTGGAGAGATGCAGTCCCTGGGCTTGAGGGCAAGGATAAGTCTTGCGGCTCTGTTCTGGATGAGTTGCAGAGGGTGCAGGGCATAGGTAGGGTGGTTGAGAAAGAGGCTGTCGCAGTAGTCCAGCCTATAGAGGATTGGGGCTCTGGAGACAGTGAGCCACAGGGGTAAACTGAGAAAAAGAAGAGTACCTCTAAGGATGTGCAGCCAGTAGTTGGACTCTTTAGATATGTCCGAAATGTGAGTGGAGAAGGAGAGAGTGGAGTCGAAGATGACCCCAAGGTTTTTTGCCTCGTAGGTGGGTGCGCGTACAGTACCAAGGTAGGACGGTCAGAGTGAGAGTGGGAAAGCGGGAGCAGGAGTCCCAATGCGCACAATCTCAGTTTTACTGCGTTGAGGTATAGGGCATTTGCGGCACACCATGACTGAATTGCGAACAGACAGTGAGAGATGAGAGATGAGAGAGGTAGAGGAGGTGGCTGAGTGTAGCCTGAAAGAGAGTTGCTTGTCATCCGCATAACACTGGAAGTTAGAGATGAAAGTGGCAATCACGCATGCCAGGGCAGCCATGTAGACATTGAAGAACCAGGGGGATAGGTTATGACCCTGGGGTACGCCACAGATTGAAAGAGTGATAGTGGAGAGAAAGGGCCTAAGTTCCACCTGGGATGGGCGGTCGGAAAGGAAGGAGGTTAACCACGCCAGAGCCTGACCTGTAATTCCCAAGGTGTCACAGATACATGCAATCAGGTTACTGTGGTTAACTGTGTCAAAGGCAGAGGAGAGGTCAAGAAGAATGAGGACATGGGGAGTGTTCGTGTCAAGATTTGAGAGCAGGTCTTCACGGGTGTTGAGACGTTTCCATGCATCTGGATGCTCTAAAGCTAGAGTGATGGTCATGGAGGCAACAAGCAGATTCAGTGTGGAGGGTGAGCTGAGAGATAGCCAGTTTCCCCAGTAGTTTGCCCAGAACAGGGGTGATAGATATGGGGCGGTAGGTTGCCAGAATGGAGGGGTTGGCAGAGGGTTTCTTGAGCAGAGAGTGCACAAGGGAGTGCTTAAGAGAAGTTGGGAAACTCCAGTGGCAAAAGAGGTTGCAGAGATCAGCCAAGGCTGGAGCGAGAGAGACAATGTTATCCTTAACGGTTTTGGAGGGGTAGGGGCCCACCTGTTTGGAAGAGGCCTTCATAGACCGGACTTGTCTGGTGACCTCACTGGGTGTGGTGGGAGAGAGAGGAGAAGTGGTGGAGGGGCCAACGGAGGCTCCAGAGGTGTTGGTGTATGATGTGGTGTGGAAGTGAGAGAGGAAAGGATGTCATGGGTTTTTGTGGTGAAGTGTGCAGCCAGTGCCGAGTAGAGGTCTTGGGTGGGTGCGACAGAAGAGGAGGCTGCTGCAGGATTGGCCAGTTCCTTGCAGACTTAGAAAAGTTTGGCTGTGTTGTTTGATGCTGCAGAGATGCAGGCTTGAATAAGACTTGAATAAGACTCTTTTCTTGGTGTGAATGCAGAGTCGATATTTCCTTTGAAGGAGGCGGCAGGCCAGTTTGTCAGAGGGTCCACCTGATGCATTCCATTTCCTCTCAGCTGTCCTGCACTCGACGCTTAAGGGCAGGCAGATCAGAGTTGTACCAAGAGTTGCACTTTTTGGAAGGCATCATTCGGACCCTCATAACGGGGGCAAGAGTATCAAGGGTGTTGGAGATATAGAGATTGAAATTAGCGAGGGCTGTGTCAGGGTGTGAGTCTGCCACAGGAGTAGGAGGAGGAGAGTAGGTGGAGGCAAAGGCAGCCACTGTCACTCTTTTCATGGGTCTGGTGACTTTGAAACTGGATGGCTGCGCCGGGTGTTCCCATACAGGCGGGGAGGAGACTTTCAAATGTGAGCAGAGAAGAGAGTGGTCAGTCCAAGAGAGAGAAGTAGTGAGAGGGATAGAGAGAGGGATGTCGGTAGAGATGAAAGCATCCAAAATGTGGCCCGCTGTGTGCATGGAGCCTGAAGGTAAGATAGAGAGGGAGAGAGAATCACATTGTTTGCAGAAAGGTCCTGAGGCGTTTAGAGGAGGAGGAGGAGAGAAGGGAGGAGGCCAGGTTAGCCCATTCCGAGAGGAAGAGAGTGGACTGTTCTGGTGGCCGATAGAAGGTGGCTATAAGGAGAGACGATTTAGGAGAGCGCGAGAGCCTGCAGTCTAGCCATTCGAAGGAGGAGTAGGCCTGAGTGGGGATGATGGATGCAGGTATCCATTCTGGGAAGACAACGCCACCCCCCCTCCTGAACCCTTGGGCCTGGACACAGAGAGGATCTTGTATCCTTCAGGGAGGAGTGTGTCAAAGCTTGTGACAGAGCTGTCCTTGAACCATGTCTCTGTGATGGTGAGCACATCCATGTGTTCAAAGACGTTGCAGTTGTCCGACAAGTGTTTGACAGCCGAGCGAGTGTTAAGCGTGGCAATATGGAGCAGCTTGCCATCTTTAAGGGTCTTCCACGGGGGACAGGGGACGGTGGTCCCCCCCCCCCCCCCAGGGGTTGGCAAGCGAGCCAGCGGGATAGTGAGGGATGGCGGAGGGACCAAGGCCTACAAGGAAGTCAGGTTGGTGTGGCAGGGTAAGGGTGCCTGTGCAGAGGAAGAGCAATGCACAGTAGGCAAGGGAGCCTGTGTAGAGGTGGTGGAAGGCGCAGCAGGCAAGGGATCCTGTACGGTGGAGGAGGACGGCACAGTGGCCAAGGCCATCTGTGCAGACGAGGCAGAAGGCACAGCAGGCAAGGGTGCCTGTGTGGAAGAGGAGGAAGGCACAGCAGGCAAGGGAGCCTGTTCAGAGGGAGAGGTAAGGTTTGAAAGGCGAGGTAGGAGCCTGTCAAAGAACAGAAGGTTGGGTTGAGGACCCTGAACCATGATGGTTCCATTCAGATAGACATTAATGATGATGCTGGAAATGGCGACGAGATCGAGGAGGACCTCCCAGCAGGTGCCACCATTAATGGGAGAAGAGGCGATCAGAGAGAGAAACGCGACCCTGTACCGGGTCCATAGGTTGGGTAAGGGAACACAAAGAGGATGTCTGTGAGAGTCTCTCTGGAGGACATAGGTGTCTGCAATATGAAACCCTGGGTTGGCACCAAGTATGTCCTCCTTAAGTTTCTTCCGGCCAGATTCAGTGATAGGCGAGGGATAGGAAATAGAGAAGCAGTATGAGAAGATAAGAGAGATAGATGGTGAAATAGCTGCAATGGTGAGGAGGACACTTCCAGGCTGATGTACTAAGGAACATGGAAGGGGGTTGTGGGGCCAGAACAGAGGGTGTGGGGGACAGAGGGTGCTAGAGACAGGCACTTTCAATGCAGGGATGGGGCACAGGAAAAACCATTTTCGAGTAAACACAGTTTTTCAATGCAGCAAACAGGCACAGCAAAAAATGTTAAGGAACCACAGACTTTCAATGAGCAGACAGGAACAGCTAAAACGATTTTCGAGGAACCACAGACTTTCAATGAGCAGACATGCACAGCTAAACACGATTTTCAGACAACCACAGCCTTTCAACGCAGCAGGCAGGCAAACCTAAAACCGATTTTCAGGAAATACAAGAGAAGCACAGGGTTGCAGCACAGCAATACAGTAGATGAGTCACAGTGGCAAAGACAGAGAAACAGTCAACGTAGAGCGTGAGGCAATTCCAAGGTTGACAACTTAGAAGGGAGAGAAGAATAGATTAATTGGAAGTGAGGCAGCTCACTTGATAGTGTGGATCGGGAAGAAACAGTCAGGCAGAGTGATGTGTGATGGCTCGTCTTCAAAGGCATGTTGATTGATATGCCAAGAAGTGGGACCCGGGGCATGTCCAGGCACTGACCGGGACAGGTTGAGAGAAAAGAGCAACAGTTACTACGCCAAACTTCAAGTGGACTTGTGGTCCAATTATTTTTTCAGCTACTATATACTAGTGAAGATATTTTTAAGCTCTTGGAAGTATTTTGTACAACTAAAGCCCTCAAACAAGACATACAAACTTCTATATTACTCTGAAAATTCTGCTCGTTTTTCTTACAGTAAAAGATTCAAGCAGTGATTGGAGTTAAATGGCCAATTACATATCCCAATGAAATCAATTTTAACTGGGATATTGAGTACTATCCCATCCCATTAAGCAATTTTTACTCCCCACTGTTTCACTAAAAGAGTCAAAGATCTTCCTGCCTCGCTAAGATGCTCAAATCTAACTTTCCTGCACTGTTCAATCCTACCAGGCAACTTATCAACAAATAAGGTTGCTTCTGTTGTTGTTTGGTTTTGTTAAACTGTTGTTCTCAAAATTGCTTGTGTTACGATTTCTGTCACCTGGCACTAAGCTACATTGTACTCATTCTATCATTTGTTACATATTTCTTGAAATTATAAATAACGTTTTTAAAAAAAAGGGCACAGTGAAAACGTAAAAATAAATAAATGTATCAACAAATCGCTCACATTTGGACAATGTACCACTTCTCTTAAGCATGCATCAGTCCTTCTGTTTATGAAGAAGAAAAGTGCTGATTACTTGGACCCTGCCCATTTTTGATCTATGGCCGTGCTTCTGTTTGTTTTAGAAGATTATTGATTTGGTTGCTTCCTCTTAATTGATGAAACATATTGATTCTTCAAATATTCCGGATAATAAGCAGGTTTCCATCCCTGTTATAGCATGGAGTTAGTGATGATCTCAATATTAGGAGGATGGTTGATGGCCGTGTTGCAGGCCTTCTGGGATAGTCAGATCTGTGTGGCACTTTGGAAACTGTCGATAACCTCCTCCTCCTTGGCATAGTCCATAGTTTTGAATTTTCAGCATTGTGCTGTCTTTTTATTTCCCAATCTATATAGTCATGCATTTAGAGTCTTAATCCATGAAAATGTACTGTAGTATTCCCCAGTGGACCATTATCTCCCCTCTCATTTATGTGTTATTTGTAGTATCTGTCAATGCCACCACAAAGGTTTTGATTTTTCTTTGTACACATTTGCTGAAGGCCCACAAATCCTGTAACCCCCAGTTTTCCTGGTACTCAAGGTGGTCAGGGAATGGAAGGGTCAAGAATGCTCAAAATGTAATGCTGACAAGAGATAGTTTTATCACTGCAAATCACAGCTTTCCAAATGAACCCCTTCCTTTTGGCCAGATGCCTTAGCCATTCCGCCTTCCCTAGTGGGAAAGGTTTGTAACCAAGTAGTTACTATCAATAGCGAACTGTCCTTTTTTCTATGAATGAAAACGGTTTTGGAGTAATATTTTCTGTTTTAGCCACAAATGTTGCACCTTCCATTATAGGGAATTGATAAAGCAGGTTTTAAAACAATCTGTATTATCCAAAAATGTATTCACCTTGGAAAAATGAAACTTTTTTTCTTTTACTGTTTGCCATGTGACATTAAATGAAAGGCAGTAAAACGCATGCCTTTTGTTTATTATGTAGCAACTATTGTACACAAGTAGTCTGATACAGGTTTGCCCTGGTTCAATTATTCCCATATAGTATGTCTTGTGAGAAAACCTGTTTGCTCCATTCTATATTATCTAAGTATTTTCTCATTTTTGATCATTCGTGTGAATGTTAGATTATCTGGTCCCACGTCCAGTTGGCAGATGCTTTTTGGTCCTTGGGTTTAGTCTTTTATAACTCATTCTATCTGGGACCCCCAAATACCTTATTCTATTAATCTGTCTAGAATTTCCTGGCTAGAATTATTCCTAAAACTCCAAGCAAGGCCCATACAACGCCCACTCTAAAACAATGGTGTTTGCTCCCTATAGCAGAGAAAACTACATGTAAATCTCTTTGCCTAAACTCATAATGCATTTACTCATTGGTGTGTTGCTTCTGCATGCAGAAATGTAAGAAATGTGCCCCTAATCGCTGCCTCCATTCTACAAATCTCAACCTCTTAATCCTTCCCAAAGATCATTTTTCAAAATGGGGTTCAAGAACGTTTTTCCATTACAGGGCGTAGCCAACTGGCGATCATTGTTGGACCCACCTAAGAAGGAAAGTAGCCAAATTTGAAAACCTTTCATTGTTCCATAGTTAAAGAGCTGTTGTGTTATCTGTTCTCGTTCCTGTCCAGCTTGTGTGGTTAGATAAGTATAGATAGTATGCTACTATCTGAGCAACGTTTTTCTGAGCAAGATTCGTTCTATAAATATATAAAAAAATAAACTAAGCTAAACACCATAGAATTGTGTGCATTGCACCTCAAAATGTTTTTTTCTGAGCTGTTTCCCATTTTTCAAGAGGTTTGCTGAAAGGTACAGCTTGCTGCACCATTAAGGTCTTCATAGAATTTGTCTTCCATCTAGTTGCTCTCTCTGAAAAAACGTATGACCTCCAGTCGGAGTAACGTGCATCTCCTGCTTTTTTAACAACATTGCGAGGGGTTTGTCGTTAAAGCAACACCCCCACCCCCTTTTTACATCATCCCTTTATGCTGCGCTTATGCTTGGAATTTCTAAATCTAAGGAGTTGATATTTTCCATTGAGACTGGGCATTCCCAGTGATTCTGCGTGCATCTTCATTCTCAAGAGTGATGGGACGAGTACACAACAGCACGGGGCTATGTGGTGTGTTTTGTTTTTTGAAGCAAATTAAACTTTGGTACAGTTTGTGCTATATTTACACACAGTACAGGGTCTGTGAGTTGTGCACCACTTAAAGAAAGCCTTAGAACCATAATGCTTGTGGAATGCAAGTTGTCCTTTAAATAAACTGTAAGCCTTTATTTAAAACCCTGTATGTTTTGCAAGCAGTATGGCGACATTATATTTACATCCGCTGTGTTTCTTTTAATTGTCAGGTTTGTGCAACTCTGCTGATAGCTGGATGATTGTCCCTAACATTAAACAGAACCACTACACAGTGCATGGGCTGCAGTGTGGCACCAAGTACATCTTCACCGTCAAGGCCATTAACCAGGCTGGAAGCCGAAGCAGCGAACCAGGGAAGCTCAAGACAAACAGTAAGCGATATCTACAAGGTTACCATGTGTGAGAACTTCCAAAGATTGGAAATAAAATACCACCCACAACGTACTTGGCATATTTCTCGACTTTGCAATTTAGTTTAGTGTCGATGGGGTGGAAGTAGCATTGTCCTGGAACAAGGGTTTAGGCTATTCACACCCAGGGAACACACTCAGCCAATCAGGTGGCTGGAAATATAGTAGAGAATACACAGAGTACCACCCGTGTTTCTCCAGCCACCTGAATCTCTTCCCTGGTTACCGCCATCTGGATTTTGGCCAAGCAACACGGAGCCCACTTCCCCACCCCCAAGACATCCTATACCCTTGCCCCACCACTCTCCCTCCCCACGTACCTGCTGGACCAGTGCTCATTCCTGCCTGTCAGAGAAATAGAAAAGGGACATTTTCTATTTACTATGGCGGTGTCCATTTTATTTTTACTTTGCAGGTGATTGGGCTTGCACAATGAACGTGGAGCCGTTATCCAGTCAAAACAAAAAAAAAACTATTTGCACCCTTTTGTGTGAGCAACAACCTTAGGGGGCTGGTAACAACCCTCGGCGAGGCCCTCACTTTTTTTGGGCCTGCCTACGCTTGGGATAACGGGCTGTGTCCAGTGGAGGAGGCTGCCACTTGCTGCTCTTTCTTCATAGCACAATTTACATCTTATTGATTTTTTTGTTTAAAAATAATAATTGCAGATATGATACCTTTATTTGCTGGAGTAAGAGGCCTACGTGGTTTTGAAGAAAATAAATATGATAGCCGTATTCATTTATCATTTTGACAAGGTGGTATGTTGTTGATTTCTTTGCAATATTATTTTAAACATCAAGCTATACTACTTAGCACAGTGTCACTACCATTGTTTAAATCATTTTAGTCACACCCCTGAACCTATCCCTTATGCACTAAAGTGCCATATATTAATGGCAACAGTCCTGATATGGGCATTTGCTTTGTGCCTGGTTATTTTGAGCCATTAAAGTAAATATTGAATTAAACATTACTGAAAATGTAAATCGGTATGAATTAAGCTTATGATGTTAACCATGCAATGTGCCTGTAGGGAGATAATACCAGCTACAGTTTTCACTTGACTGGAAAGAGCTAAGCAACTTGAGAAAAGAAGTGCTGTGCTAATAGCACCAAAAACGGGTAGAAAGTGGAGCTGTTCACCTCTAGGAAAAAACTGGAGGTAAAACTCCCACTTTACGCCCAACTTGGGATTGGGCATATCGGTAAATGTGGCAGTAATGGCGTTACCCCCACATTATTCCGCTCCACCCAACTCATGAAGAGGCCTTTAGTGATTTCATGTTGAAACCTTAATAACATAATAATAAGCAATGGAAAGTTAGCGTCAGGAAAATGCCATGCTGTGTAAATACCCAGTATAGAATGAGGGTACCAAATGTCTCCATGCCATAGGTGCACCTAGCGAGTCAGAGGCTTTGCTTTTGCTTTAGTCCTAGAATGAAATTGATAGAAAAATGAATGCCCAGAACTGGGGCCTGGTGCCTCAGGACTTTGACTCATTTGGTATGTTTATTATTCAGTACATATTTCCGTTTCACCAAGTCTAAACACACATAGATCTGCCAAAGTACACATGTTAAGGGATGCTATCTGTCTTTTATGATGTTCACATCACTATCACAGGGGTCTTAACTCCTGAGTCATCTCTGTGTGGAAGCAATTGTGACCTCGCTTAGGATGGAAGCTAGACCATGGTCTGTGGGTTGAAGAGGAACCGGGGTCAAGGAGAGCGGAAAATGGGAAGTGTGGGAGAAGTCAGGGAGACAGAAATAAATAGCCTTGACTAACAACTTGTAGGGTAATGAAAACATAAGAATGAATGCTAGTGATTTCTGGAATTAATGTTTACTTGTTAGAGTTGTTACCAGGGGAAATGTAGTGAAACGGAAGAATTAGAGCTTTCCTTGTTGGCTAACAGAACTTCATGGAGGCAGTTTCTTATGAGGTGGAGATATTATGCTAAGTCAGGTGGTGGATGTGATAATCCCATTGGAATCCTTCCTGTTGATAGCTGGACGGAATTCTGAAAAAAACAATCCCACTGACTGAGGCATCAGAGGCTATAATTGGTTGTGCAGAGAATTAGGGATTGGTGACACTAAAGGAGAGTTTGAGCCATGAAAGATTAGCCTCGTGTGGAGGAGAGAGCATGAGTATAGCTGCGGTATCTAGTTTGTCGGAAAGTAAGCCATTGGAATGCAGTAGGAGGGAATTAAATAAGCAGTATGGCTGTAAAGGGACATAAAGGAGGCTGAGGAAGTCCAAAGAGCCATTCACATCATAGACAACACTCCGAGGGCAACTGTTCATTTTAAGACTTGTAGGCAGAGGATGTCTGACTTCTTAAACACAGGTTTTGAGGCCTTCCTGTGAGTACCTACGGGAAAGGAGCGCACACACACTTCTACTTATTCCTTCCCTAGGTACCCAAATGGCTGTGGACAGCCAGGTTCTAGAGATAGAAAAGTTGAAGTCCAACAGGGGCGTGTGTATGCGGGGAGGGATAACACCACTATGGGGGCAGAATTAACGTGTACATTAAAAAGAAAACTAAGGCTGAAAAATCAGGATTCTCGTCCATTTTCAAACTTATGAATGCAAGCTGGTGTAATTGCCTTAAAACTTGTCAAAAAAGAAATTAATTTCCTCCAAAGATGACTCACAGATCTGGGTACTTTGCCAGCAGGAGTATAATAGTTGAATTAGGCAGTTTCTAGTCAGGTAAATCCTTTAAAAATCCCCTGATAATCGAGGTGGATTTCCATTATAATATGTAGAAGCCCACATTGATCTGTGCCGCACCTGATCACCAGAAAAGGCATTTTTCGAGTAAAACATGCAAAAATGCATTTTCAGTCATTCAGTCAAAACATTTAAAAATACCCCTTTTCCTCGTGGAGTTTCCAGGCTTCTGTGTGTTAGGTGGATGGAGAAAGCAGAAAAAGGTTTAAATATCCTCCCCCTAAACCCTCCCTGAAATTGTTTGTAAGATCCTTCCTAAAACTGAACCTCTTTTACAATTTAGGGTAATTTAATTGGGATGTTTGTGCAGTTTATTACCAGTAATTGTTTTCATAAAATAGAATGTGCTTTCAAATTATGCACTTGGTATGTCCTTTGAATGGTCCCTTTTACAGCATTTGACAATGCATTTATTTATTGATTGATTGTTTGCTTGTTAGGCGCTTATACAGCAAGTACATTCTGTTTCAATGCGCCTACAGGGCAACAGCAAGGGTACAAGGGAGAAGCATTGAAATAAATAAAAAATGTAATTACAGTGGGGTTGCGAGGACGAACCTACTATGCCTTTTGAGCGTTCAGAATGTGCAAGTGCAGAAGGAAGGGGGAATGGGATAGGTGCTGGGGTGCTCATGAAATGCAATGTATAGTAAATGCGAGCCTCCAGGGTGGAGGGTGTGCCTAGGCAAGTTCTGAGGATAGAAAGACGCTGGGGACGATTCGGTGTGGCGGGGGTCAGGGTCCGGAGGATGCATAAGGGCCTTGGACACCAAACGCGCAACTGTGAGATTAGCAGAGGAGAGAAGGGGGGAAGGAGGAAGTAAAGAGGACATTCTTGAGGAGCTTCCGGAATTTAAGAAAGTCCTGCTCAAGACGAAGCAGGAGGCTATTCCAAAGAAGGGAGCCAGCTGAAGATAGCGATCGACCTCCTACCCTCTGTTTAGCAAAACACTTTACACACAACGATTTGGTGCCAGAGGAGCACAGCGGTCTAGAAGGGGAATATTTAGTAAGAGAGTTGGAGATAGTGTGGTCCTGGCCGCAGAAAGCCTTGTGGATGATACAGAGGGATTTGAATTTAATCTGTGAAAGAACCGAGAGCCAGTGAAGACTTTTTAGGGCAGGACAGATGCGGTCCCTGGGCTTGAGGCCAAGAAGGATGAGCATATCACCAAGTAGGTGGAGATTCAATGTGGTATTTATGCAGCTTCCAGCTTCAGAGAGTGTGACGATACACAACCCATATGCAAAAGATGCATGCAGACCCTCCTCACCATACAGCAGTAGAAGTATGAACAGGTTCTAGGACATGAACATGTTAAAGGGGTGGAGGAAGTAGGTTCCATATTGCTTTTTTTATTTGTATTTATTGGGCAGTATTTATATAGGATAAGCATGGCAAAGAAGGGCAGCTGAGCATTTTAGGGGATAGGAGTGCACGCCTGAGGCCTGCACATTAAGTGGCATGCTACAAAGTTTACTAGGTCACATAGTTTGGGAAATTTACAGAATGTTTACCAGCAAAGAGTGGCCATAATGGGGAGGAAGATTGGCAAGTAGAAAGTACAGAAGAGTGTTTATAGTTCCATCTTAAAGATCTGGCTCTTTAGAAAGATATTTAAAGGCACTTGCACATCGTTCTCTATGTGTAAATCGTAAGAGAAGAAAGCCTCTGGCCTTCGCTTTTTGTGTCATTGCCAGCAGTGTGGGAGTGTCCAAAGTTTTTCTGAAAAATAGGGTGTGTATGTGTGTGTTTGTGTGTGAAATGGCGTGCAATAGAGAGGTTTCTTTGCCAACTAGTTTGTTTTTTTATTACAAATTAGTTCAACTGGATGCAGGCAGAGAGTGGACGCCAGTGATGTTTAAATTGTAATAGAAATGAAATCGGGCTTGTAACAGAGTGAATTATTATTTTCCAAGGAACTGTCTTGTTGGTCAGTAGAATGTTGAACAGAATGTTTCCCTTTTAAAGTGGGACAGTGTGAGGGCTTGATAAGTGGAGAAGAAGTTTCAAGGGGCACACATTCTCAATCCTATATAGGAGGTGGTTTGGCACCAAGCCCTCTGGCATCTTTAAAGTAAAGGATAAGGTCTATATAGAGGGCCGAGATTTTCCATTTGGAGAGAGGGTTGGTAACGACCTCTAGATTCAAATTTGCCAGCCACTGCCCTATTCAGAGCTGAAGCTCCACTCGTTCAAATGCGTTTATTCTCGTTGGGATTGAGTTTGAAGTATACTGCAGATATCCCGGATAGTGTCCAGCCTAAGGCCAAGACAGTCCAGGATTTAAGCTGACACATTGTAGTTGAGCTGTATGTTGTTGGCATACTAGTAGGTTTTGTAGCACCAAACACGTCTATGTATAGATTGAAGAACATGGGGGATTGAAGGGAACCTTGGGGACTCTACGGTTGGTGGGAAGAACGTCTACATAGGAATAATTGGACATATTGTTTTCTATTGACTAGGAAGGAGGTGACTCAGCTGTCTAAGGTGCCTGTGATGCTCACTGGCAGTAAACAATCTTGCAAGTAGCTCTTGATGGCTAATGGTGCCAATTGCTAGGAGAGGTCAAAGAGTATGAGGAGGCATAGCCTGCCCTTTTGAGTCGTCCTCCAGGATTCAGCAGCAACCTGAATAGTGGACTTTCATTAGTGCAGTGATAGGTCTTGATATTCTTGAATAAGTTCATGATGGTGTGATATTGGAACGGGGTGAATACGTCATTTTTCTAAGACATTACAGAGGAATGCGGAGCAGAGCGCTGGTGTCATGGTCATGAAGGTGAATTGTCTTCATAACTTTGAGATTTTGATCGATTAGTATGAATGAGTGGGCAGGTGTATACCGTGTTCAAAAATTGGGGGCGTGCGGCAGGTGTGAGCATTTATTGTGAAGTTGGAAGTTTATCATTGTCACAGGAGGTTGACTTGAGTGGAGTGATTTTGTGGGCAAGAATACTCTGCACGATTGGGTGGTTGAGAAGAGGTCAAGACTGAAGTACATTTTTGATAGGGTGCTGTTGTGCCATGTAATTTTAATCATGTTAACCAAGAAGTATTGGGTTACTTGAGAGAGTGTGGCATGACCGGTATTGGGACTAGGCCTCCTTAGTGTTTTGCTGCTTTAAAGGGAGCTTTGATTTAATCTGTGGCCTCCGACACGGTCCTGGTATTGTAGTCGGTTCTAGTTTGCAGGTGTGAGGTTGTCAGATTGTGAGAATTGCAATTCTTTTCGAATTTCCTGATGAGCCTTGTGTTAATGTTCAGCTCTTGTGTGCACCAGGGTAATGATTATGTCTAATAGCCTACAATGTGCCCCTACTGATGGTAGAAGAGGGGGCAAAATGTAACTTTGATTTTGCATCCCATGGATATAGCAAATCTTCTATCTCCGACCCCTTTCTGTTTGCATCACTCTCAGTCTTTGTTAATATTTGGATGGGTCCTTTTCCATCTTATACTCGATGATGTTGCTCATGATTTTACTTAAGTCCCATGATCTGTCTAAGTAATATCTTGTTTAACAAACACTTTGTTTTTGCCTTCTTTTAACAGAAGTTCTCCTTCAAACATCTCTGATCTAATATTTATCACACGTCACGACCCAATGGTTGACATAATGGTTCTCCACCTCTCGGTGCTTTAAGTGGGATTAGAAATCGAGGGTGGGCTTGAACGCGTTGTGATGTCATAGTTGTGGCCGGGACTAAAAAGGGTCTGGCTCAGCCTCAAATCCCAAGTAGCTAATAATTCATACGAGCAAAGAAAGGAAATACATTCTAATTTCATATGTATTACATATGATTCATGTGCTGTAAAAATATTGACGAAAATTAATATGCTCAAATATAAAATAGCCCATCAAATCACAATAGGTCTGTGTACCATACAGCACAGTTCTGTTTAAAGAAATCCATGATGCGTATGGACTCATTAAAAATATAGTAATTAACTACTGTATAATTTCCACTGCGTGTTTGAAAACAAACTAATTCAAAATCTTTTTAACTGATATTATGAATGTAATCTTTGCTGAGAGTGGTTTCTACTGGTGAAGAGCAGTATTGTCACTATTCTTTATTTACATTCCTATGGTAAAAGAACTCTGGTTGGTGAAGTGATTTGGGAAGCCCAACAGAGTCCTGGCTCAAGGGCAATATTTGGAGACTCCCAGGGCTTATCCCTGGCGAGCCCTGACCAACTTAAAGCCCTGCAGTCTCTATCCATCTCTCTTGAACGCGATAAGTTTCCTATTGTCGTTTGACGTGACCCTGCTCCCTACAACAGCATCAAATGTTACATGTGCCTGAGGCTATGTTTTCTGGTAACTGGAGATTGCAGCATAACATACATTGTCTCAGTTTCCTGAATGGCACGTCCGTCTCCCAGTCCGGATCCGGTCCAACGAGTACAGCAGCCAGGACTACAATATTTACAACCAAGAACATGTATTATTTGCAGCAGTGATATATCGAACGATTCCCGCTGGCCCAACTCTCCGTTACAGCCAAGGCTGTTGCTCTTAAAAGCTTTTCTATGACCCTCGTGTCTCTGCACACGAGGGTTGTTAACAGAATTTTATGGCTGAGGCGATTTGGCTTCCCTCTTTTTATAGCCCGCCATTTCCTCGTGTCAGAACTCTCAGGTAACGGGCATTCCAGAGATTCCCATTCTCCCCCAGGAGGCATTGCCGCTTCGGATGGGCGAGTTGTCCTTCAGTGTCACCTTTCATGAAGTGGTGGGAAAGTACTCTGCCAGACACATCTGTTGAAAGAGTTTTCCCTAAATTACACCCAAACAAGCAGAACCAGTAGTTGCTTGTTTTTCGCACATTAGTGTAGCATGAAATGCCCCAACGCAAGCATAAACCACTAGAACATGTGCAAACGCTAATATGTAAAATATATATCGTATTATCAGAGTCAAATGTCAATAAACTATCGGTAGCCAGGTATCATCTAGTCTCTTTCTGGGCGAGAGTTGCTTGGTCACGTGTGCTCTGTTTTCTCTGTGGGTGTGGCTGCTATCCGAAACGCTATCACTGTCTCTGTCAGTGTGAGACCAACCCCGTTGGCGTGCAAACCAACTGCATGAGCCCAGCATACCATTCGGAGTGAAATATTAACAATTTCAGGCTCGACATATACTTTTGTAATGACGCATTCGCAATTCCTTGATCTTTAACTTGCACGAGCGTTATGTTTGAGAACTAAGGTACTCCCAGATAACCCTGGCCTGTAATTTCCGCAGTAAACCACGCACCGCACTTTTATACCTGGATCAGAGGCGTAGACGGGGTAGGGGCTTGGCGGGCAAGGCCCGCCCAAAAGCTGCAAATGCCCAATCAGCAGCACTCTGTGGGCATGTACAGATCTTAATGCCACTGCGCTGGGCCCAACTACTGTAGCTTCAGGTCGCACTTGTTTGACAATCCTGGCTGCGCCTCTGACTTGGATTATTGGATAACGGACTACTTTTTCAAGAGACACTGGCGCTCGAGCGTCTCCTTTGGAAACCATGTTGTAGAATGGCTTTTCGTTTTAGAAAACTGATTGCCACACAATTCAATGCAGTACTAAGCACAGGCACATCATTCAAGATATCATATATACAGTGAATTACAATCTCAGGCAGATCCCAGCCAGGCACACCAAAACCCGGCTGACGGAAACTCAAATATTGGCGTGCGCGCATTGAGCCATAAAAGTAAGCTTTGCTTTCACAATTTGTTTACCTACCTTCCCCCTATCTTTTTAATATCTGTACTCTGGTCTTCAATGCACAATAAGTGTGTCAGGTAGACAAGGGAAGAAGCGAGGGAGTACCTGCAACCCACTGTAGGCCATCACATATATCTTAAGTCAACATCTGGAAATAAAATGGAAGCAGGCCTATGAAACTGTTATATCCATCATCTTAATAGCACAGCCGTGACTGATATGTTCTCTTTACAACAGCTGCAGGATTTATTAACCTCCTTACTACTTTTAAGAGCACACAATGGGCTTTCAGGAGATGTTCATGTATAATAGGATTATCCAGAAAACACAAAATATGAAAAGTTAAGTCTCAAGGCACAAATGTAATGTGTGGTACACTACTCACACTTCTTGCTTGAGAGTTAATACTTAACATCCACATTTTGATTCCACTCTTAGTAAATGTCAAAATATTTACTATTTTCTATGGTCTTGGAATATAAAAATACCCCCATGCAGCGTATTTTAAATATCGGATTATGGGGAACATATCTCTCTAAATGTCGACCAATAGCATCTGATCATTTTGTATAATCTACTACTAAGAAAGAGAAGATTTAGAATGAGCACCAAGAGTAGAGTTTTGGAAACCTGAGAGCCAATTAGGGTGCGCACCTTCTGGACATTGTCCAGCGTGGCCTTGGAAACTAATGACGCTCAGGGTTCGATTAGTAGACCTGGGTTCAACTCCCCTGACATCCTCTACCTGTTCCCCTCTTACCCCAGTCCTCATTTTCATGATCCCCTTAGGCTCCCATGCTGCTTCTCCCTTCAGCTGCTAACCCTACGCTGCACTGCCTGACCTGCGGTCAGTGTTGAAATTAAAATGGAGCACTGCCTGAAGGCCACTGGGCATCTATTGCTCGGCGTCCATGTTAGAATGTTTTTTTTGTCTTTTTATAAACTAAGATTAGAGACCTGGCATAACATCCGGCACCATGTCAGGGTGCTAATGACACGATTACCTACAACCACGGAGCATAACGCTGTTATGAGGCTTTGTGATACTTTTGACTTCGAGCTTAACATGGGCCTATAAGAAATAATGCCCAGAGCTGCAGTCAATAATGTTTAAATATAAAAACTGGCCAATGATATTCTACTCACATGTAAAAAAAAAATAACACAAGGTGACTTTAGACTCTGTCGCTCCTATTCATTGTAAAAGACTCGGTAAACCAGCAAAAATTAAAATGGTACATTTCTAAACATCTTGCAGGCCACCCGAGCAGGCATCTCTATGCAATCCCAGGTCACCATCTCCTACCACAGCAGCATTGAAAAATACCACTCTTCACAATAGAGCAGTATTTCTGTCAATAAGCCCAGAGGGGTAAACACCTCAAGTTACAAGCTAATGGACCAGCATAAAATACCTTGCCCCTTAGCATGAATGCCAGTTCTCCAAATGCACACCTCACACCATCGTGTAGTTGACAAGAGTGAATTATCACTCTCCAATGGCAAGTGGTGAGTGCTGATCAAAATTGTAGCCCTCTTTTATAGCCAAGCAAGATCCAAGATTGAAACCAGATCAATATGTCTGCCCAATGAGACTGGGTGGACTACGTTGCTCACCTATGTGTTGTCAGCTGGTGGATGAAAACTGACAACTCGTATGTATGTGCTGCTGCATGAGTCATCCATTGGAGCATCAGTCATGACAAAAGAAACATGTTTGCCCCATATCTACTGCAGAACAGGAAATCGCAGATGTGAAGTGATTTAACGTTCTTTAAAACTATGCCTCTCAATGCTGTTTTAAGGTGCACTGAAAGTTGTGGAGGGAAATGTGTTAATGGTGGATATCAAGGAGATACAAACTGATTTCACTAAGCGTGGACATGCACCGCTGTAAAAATGATATTCAATAAGAGTAACACAGGATATAGGGAAGCCCCTGGGTAGAAGAACACCATTGAACTCCGTGGCCATGTTACAAGCTCATCTCCCATTATACTGGGTAGGCATTTTGTTGCAGTAAGCTAGATGAAATGTAGATCACACGGGAGGATGGCTCAGGGGCAACACGCTCGCTTTGGAAACAAGACGATGCAGAGCAACAAAGGTTCGATCCCCTGGTCCGCGCTTAGAAACCTCTGGGTATTAAGCACATTCAAAATAACCAATTACAATTACACAGAGCTAAGAATGTATCCTTATTGAATAACATTAAAGATTTCTACTTCAGCTTGACACATCCCACAAAAAAACAGCATTGGATATATGAGCTCATTATAGAAAGTGAAGGTGCAGATTGGAAGGAAGGCGACACTTTACTCATAAATATAGAGGCCTGAGTTGAGTCCACTGGATGGGGAAGGATAATTAATGATGCTTTCATGTAATTTATTATAAACCAAATATAACATTGTACTTGATTGGTGTAGCTTAGAAGATGCCAAGAAGATGCCAAGATGAAGTGGTACATATATACTGTTTACATTGTTTGATATTTTGGAGATTACTGCTGCCAGCCTTAGGTTTAAAATCTAAATTAAATAATACTGTTAAGGGAGTTCACCTGCCAAGTTGCAAACACTGATTACCAAACACGATAGGTAATAGCAATGTCGGGTTATGGCTAAACGGTTATGGTTAAATGGCTTTCATGCATAAAAGACATTTTTAACCAAAATGATGTGATCATTGATGCCATTTAAAATGTAACAATTTAAGGAAATACTTGTAGGTATAACTGCTTGACATGTAACTACAGACCTTAGGTTAGATGGCTCCTAATCGCTGAAGCACTGGCAGTTTGTGGCCATCCCTTAACCCCTGGTTCTCAAGGTATGCACAGTTCCCCAGTGAAAGTGGCTCACTCTTCCTCCATGCTGACAAGGGTTCCATCTTCCAACACTGGCAATCAAGTGACTTAGTTGATGAAAAAAGCACCACAGTGGGTGAAAGGCAATATAGATGATGAGATAGTACCTGCAGTTGAACTTTTCACAGTATGTTCCGGGTAGGTGTGTTAGATACCAAGACAAGTGTGTGCTTCAAGTCCCTCTCTTTAGATTAGCAAGAATTGGTGCCCGTGCTTTTTTGGTTGAGGCTGCAAAATTAAGGAATTCAATCCTGTTCTTTCTAAGATCTATAACTAATCATTTGGAGTTTAGACAGACTCTAAAAACGTTTTGGTTTTAGCTTACTTTGGTTTCTCCAGCATGGGGTCTGGCATGGATTCACATGCTCATGAATATTCCCCGTCGTCAGGCTGGGAATCCTCGGTAAAGAAAAAACCAGTATCAGTTTCGTTTCTGATCTGTCTTTCGTAGTAATAACCAATCACTGGTCTCTGCGTCATACTGACCACAGCCAATGACTGCCCTCTACCTAAGCACCGCCTCTGGCAGCCATCTTCAGATTTTTACCGCACGTTCATGTGTTGGGATCCTCGTGCTATTGCTCTCGAGCGTTAGTGCTATTTTTCGCGCTTTTTCACAAAAAACTTCGATTCTTTCGGTCAAAAGAGCCTCAAGCTCCACCGATCCTACATCCGATCAACGGGGACCCGTGTCGGATTCGTCTGTGCCCCTCAAGGGTGAAGATTTCGTCGAGCTACACTTCGGAGGACTCCAGAAGCTTCTCAGGCCCGGTCTCGGAGATGGCCCAGGAGAAGGGAAGCTCGACGCCCGGAAAGCTGTTCAGGGTCTGCCCTGGATGCCAGCTGCAGAACGTCTTTAAGGAGGACGAACACTCTTTCTGCCTTTACTGCCTTCATGAGGACAAGACGCACGTGGTGTGCGTTTTGCGGCAACATGTCGGAACGGACCATGAAGGACCGCCATCAACGTCTCGCCAACTGGCTGGAGGGTAAGAGCCCGTCTGGCGAGAAGAAGAAGAAATCCGAGCGGTCTTCTAAGACCTTTGAGGGCGCCCCGGCGACGGGGGCCCAACATAAGGCTAAGCACCGCGAGTCCGCTGGCACCGGGAGCGCCGAACGGTCGGGCTCTACGGGCGTCAGGCAGGGCGCACCCTCCCCGGCACCATCAACCACGAGCCAACGCTCTGGGTCAGGTAAGAGGAAGGCCGAGCACCCGGCGAAGCTCCTGGAGAGGCCCCGGTCGAGCTCTAAGGCAGAGGAGGAGCGTGGCAGTGCCCCCTCCCTCAAGGATAAGGCGGTGAGCGCACCTAAGGTGGTGAAGGCCTTGATCCATCCGACCAAGCCCTCTATCGAAACGGTCGCGGCGGCCCTGGCTCAGCCTGTGGAGGCTGCACCAGTGGTGGCGACCTCGGGGCCCAGAATCTCCCTGCCTCCTCGGAGGGAGTCTTCTTTTGTGCCCATCGATAGGACCCCCGTGAAACCCTCCGTGGGGAAGAAGAAGGGGGGGCAGGGCGTCGTCGTAGATTCGGCCTCAGAAGAGGAGCTGATCGAGGTCTTAAGCCACGGCCTAGGCGTGGAAGAAGGCCAGCCCGTCGGAATGGACCCCGACGCAGGTGACGACGACGACATCGTCGAGGATACCGACGGGGCCCCTGCTCGCCCGTCGGACTCCCCTCTGCCAGCGCCGCAAGACAACTCGGCGGCCATTTTGTTGGCCATACAGTCCTTATGCACCGAGATAAGGACGAGGCTACCGTTACCGACGGAGGAACCTCTCCCGTCGGGGGATCCAGAACCGGGACCTTCTGGTGTTCCCCCTACCAAGAAAAGAAGGATCCATCCACCACCTCCTTTTCAACCGTCGCGCCCCGTCCAGCCCTCCTCCCCGTCCACCCGAGGGGATGATACGGGGACTGACACGGCAGCGACGGGTACGGACGACGAGGCATACGACGAGGATTTTCCGTCGTCGCCTCCCGCCAGGGCTTCTCCGCCCGACGAGATCGGATCTTTCCACTCCATGATCTCCAGGGCTTCCGAGCTTTTCCAACTCTGCCCTGAGGAGAAGAAAAAGGAAGGCTTCCTTTATCAGCGGCGCGAGGCCAAGAGGAAGACGGTCCTCGCAGTGCCTCTGTTGGACGACATTCGGGATGAGGGCCTTTCCCTCCTCAAGAACCCTTCCACGACGCCAGCTAGAAGAGACCGGTACGAGAAAAAGTACCGGGTCCCGGACACGGCCCCCCTGTGCCTCCGGGCGCAGCCTACCCCGGATTCCGTCGTCTCCGCGGCAGCCAGGAAGAAAGCGGGGGGGGCGCGGCCTCCACATCGACCTCCCCGCCGGACGGCGAGGGAAGGAAATTTGATGCTATGGGACGTAGAGTCATCTCGTCGGCAGCGACGACGATTAAAGCGGCCAACGCCTTGGCTATCGTGGCTCGCTACGACAGGGAGCTCTGGTACAAGATAGCTCCCCTGCTGGATTTTCTGCCGGACGACAAGAGGGCGGAGGCCCTGGAGATCCTGCAGGAAGGTGAGGTGGCCTCGGACCACGCCATCACCGTGGCGAATCGCCGACACTGGGTTCCGCCAGCTGGGCAACGGCGTTTGCCTTCGACGTCGTGGATGGCTCAAAGCTACGGACTTCCGGCAGGACATCCAGACCAGAGTCCTGGACATGCCCTTCGACGGGAACAATCTGTTTGGGAAGACAGTGGACGATTCCCTTCAGGCCATCAAGGCGGATACTGAGACGGCCCGGGCCCTTGGAGTTCTGCAGCAACGACGGACGCCCTTTCGGAGCAGCGGAGGCAAGGGCGCCTCCAAAGGTTCCGGCGGCGGTTTCGCTTCCTACCGTCAAGCGGCCCGCTCGTCGTCGCAAGAGGCCTACAGAGGACGAGGCAAGTCTAGCGGACCCCGCCGTCGTCGCCAAGGAGGTCAAGGCGGCAAGGCCGCGTCCAAGCAGGATTGAACCGGCCGTGGGGTCGGGCCCCCACCGAAGCACCCCGGTGGGAGGCCGGCTGGCGGGCTTCGTCAGCGTGTGGGAGTCCATCTCCACCGACCGTTGGGTGCTGGACGCCCTGGCCCGGGGCCACGCGCTCGAGTTTCAAAGAAGGTGCCCGCGCGTCCCCCCCCGTGGCCAGGAAAGAACTTCACGCCCCTCAACTTCTCCTGGAGGTGAAGGCCATGCTCAGGAAGGGCGCCATCGAACTCGTCCCAAAGGGGCTTCGGGGCTCCGGAGTCTACTCGAGATACTTCCTCGTGAAGAAGAAGACGGGAGGATGGCGCCCCATCCTAGACCTGCGACGTCTGAACAAGCTCATCAAGGCGCAGAAGTTCCGGATGGTCACCCTCCAGCACGTCCTGGGTCAGCTGGAGGAAGGAGACTTCCTATCGTCGTTGGATTTGGAGGATGCCTACTTCCACATTCCCATCCTAAAGGGGCACCGGAAATTCCTCAGGTTCGTGGTCCAAGGGCGTCATTACCAGTTCAAAGCCCTTCCCTTCGGACTACGGTCGGCACCCAGGGTATTCACCAAGTGCCTCGCACCGGTGGCGGCGCAGCTGCGCCGCGAGGGGATTCACGTCTACCCCTACCTGGACGACTGGCTCATCCGCGCCAAGACGAGGGAGCTCGCCGTGGTCCACACGGCAAGGACCGTCCAACTCCTCACGGACCTGGGATTCTCCGTGAACTACGCCAAATCCCACCTGGTGCCCGCGCAAGTCGCACTGTTTCTGGGAGCGAGGCTCGACACAGTGTCCCTTCTGGCCTCCCCGTCGGAGGAGAGGACCAGGACCATCTTGGGCAAGGTGCAACGGATGTTGGTGGCCGACGCGGCCAAAGTGAGGTCCATCAAGTCCCTCCTCGGGATGATGTCTTCCTGCATCTACCTCATTCCCATGTGCAGGCTCCGGATGCGCCCGTTGCAAGAATTCCTGGATGCGCGCTGGATCCAGACGACGGGCAGCTTCGAGGAAAGGATCAAGCTCGACGAGAGCTTCCGACGAGCGATACGGTGGTGGGGCACCCGCGCGCATCTGACGGCGGGCATGGACTTCCAGGCCCCAGCCCACCAGGAGACTGTGACCACGGATGCCTCCCTGGAAGGGTGGGGAGCGCACACCGAAAATCTGCACGCAAGGGGACTCTGGCTCCCGACGGAGAAGTCCCTGCATATCAACGTCCTGGAGCTCCGTGCAGTGTTTTGGGCCCTCAGGTCCTTCCTTCCGTCCCTCAAGGGCAAGGTGGTGAGGATCTTCACCGACAACACCACCACCATGTTTTACATCAGGAAACAGGGCGGAACCAGGTCCCCAGCGCTGTCCAAGGAGGCGCAGGACCTGTGGCATTGGGCCGTCGCCCAAGGGATTTTTCTGGTGCCGTTTCATCTGGCAGGGATAAAAAACACCATCGCCGACTCACTCAGCAGGGAGCTGCGCTCGTGCCACGAGTGGGAACTACGGCAGGATCTGGTGGATCGCCTCTTCCGACGGTGGGGCACACCCCAGATCGACCTGTTCGCGACGGCGACGAACACCAAGTGCCGGAGGTTCGCCAGCAGGTTTCCCCAGACGAGGAGCATGGGCGATGCTTTCTCGTTCCCCTGGGAGGGCCTGTTCCTCTACGCGTTCCCTCCTTTGCCTCTGCTAATCCGGCTCATCAACCAGCTCAAGAGGTCACGGTGCAGGATGATCCTCGTCGCACCTGCGTGGCCGAGGCAGATATGGTTCCCGGACTTGCTGGACTTGTCAGCGTCCCCGCCGATCAAGCTGCCGGCGGACGCGGATCTACTCTCCAGGGAAGGAGGCGCCATCCTCCACCACGACCCGAAGTCGCTGAACTTGCAGGCCTGGCTCCTGCAGCGCTAGAGTTTGGAGGATACGACATACCGGCCGATTGCAGAGAGGTTCTTGCAAAGGCCAGGGCGTCCTCGACTCTTAAATGCTACGGACACAAATGGAAGAGGTTCTCTGTCTGGTGCCGCGCACAGAAGATTAACCCTCTACGGATTACGGCTCCCCAAGTACTGCCGTACCTGCTGACGCTGGCCAAAGCTGGTCTGGCACACGCGTCCATCAAGATTCATCTTGCTGCGATCTCCCGATACACCAGAACCACGGGCCGGACGTCCTTGTGGTCTCATCGTCTGGTGAAAGAGTTCATGAAGGGACTGTTCAGATCGTTCCCGCCGGTGAAGGCTCCGGCCCCGGCGTGGGAGCTCAACATGGTGCTGACCAAGCTCATGGGACCTCCGTTCGAGCCTCTGCACTCGGCCCCGTTGAAGTTTCTATCGTGGAAAACAGCTTTTCTTGTGGCCATCACCTCCGCACGACGAGTGGGAGAGATCCAGGCCCTTTCCTGCAAGGCCCCGTACTTGACTTTCCACGACACGAGGGTAGTGCTCAGGACGCACCCCTCCTTCATGCCCAAGGTACCGTCGGACTTCCATCTCAACGAACCCTTGGTGTTACCTGTGTTCTTCCCGTCGCCTTCGTCGCCGGCTGAGAGGACTTTGCACTCGCTGGATGTAGCTAGAGCGCTGAAGTTCTACGTGGACCGCACGAAGGGTTTTCGGAAGACGTCACAACTCTTTGTGAACTTTGGACCTGTCAATCAGGGGAAGGCTCTCTCGAAGGCTTCCATCTCCAGATGGCTCTCCGGCTGTATCATGTGCTGTCACCGGTTGGCAAACCGACCGCTGCCTGGCCGTCCGAGAGCCCATTCCACCAGAGCGATCGCAGCTACCACGGCGTTCCTATCTGGTGTGCCCCTGCTGGACATATGCAGGGCTGCTACGTGGAGGTCGACGCACACCTTCACGAAATTCTACTGCGTCGACCGGGATTCCAGGGAGGAGTCCAGGGTCGGCCAAGCAGTGCTGCGCAACCTGTTCGCCTGAGGTGAGCCTGGTGAGGAGGTAAGATGCTTAATGTTGAGTTGATGTGATGCTTAATGTTGAGCCTTTGCCACCTCCCGTGGTTGTGCATGTGTGTACTGCTATGTATTCTTTATTCATGAGCATGTGAATCCATGCCAGACCCCATGCTGGAGAAGGAACAAGTTACTTACCTGTAACTGTTGTTCTCCAGCATGGGTCTGGCATGGATTCACATGCGAACCCTCCCGCCTACCCCTCTGCGGCTCTTCACTTGGTCATACTGCCACTTCACGTGCTTCCAAATCTGAAGATGGCTGCCAGAGGCGGTGCTTAGGTAGAGGGCAGTCATTGGCTGTGGTCAGTATGACGCAGAGACCAGTGATTGGTTATTACTACGAAAGACAGATCAGAAACGAAACTGATACTGGTTTTTTCTTTACCGAGGATTCCCAGCCTGACGACGGGGAATATTCATGAGCATGTGAATCCATGCCAGACCCATGCTGGAGAACAACAGTTACAGGTAAGTAACTTGTTCCTTATGCTGCAGTTTTGCTGGTTGGTCCTGCGTAGTGGCAAGATGCCTTTGGTGGTAGTGTGCTATAAAACTAAGATTAACATAACATAACCAATTGATGATGAAAAGAGTTGATAAAATGTGACTTTTCAAAAATCTCCTAATGCGAGATAGACTCATTAAAGCAGTTTCTGATGCTTGTTAATCTGCTTAGAATCACATGCTGTGCATATGGTCCGACATCCAGTGGTAACCGCGGAGTATTGCATCTTGTCTTTCGGGTACCGAAAGGTGACGTCGGCATAGGCGTGTCTGTAAAACTATCCCTATCGTGACGTGTGTAGTACCCAAAATCCCTCACGCGCCGTGGTCTCTCAGATTGTTTTTTTTCCGCCCAGATAACTGGTCGCCCTATAGCGGAGCTCTTACTAGAAATATTGTTTATCTTTGCTGAATTGTCGGTTTATTCCCTGTTAAGTTAATTCGCCCAACAAGAACATCTTCGACGAAGACTACGGGGGATACGTCTCGGCTGTGGATTTCGCCACCTAAGATCTGGCGGGCGGATTTTCCACGTGGTCGGGCCCTCTGGCCGGCCTATACAGAAGGGGGAGTGGGGTCGGGGTGGCCATATTGTTTTAGTATGTCTTTCCTTCTTTTCCCTTTCGGTCTGGTCATCCTTCCCTTTTGCTATGGAAAGGACTCCTTTTCGGTTTTGCCCTAAGTGTAGGGTTCGATATCCTTGGAAGGACGAGCACAGGACGTGTAACTCCTGGCTCCCCCTAGAGCACGACGAGAAGCGGTGTGCGGCGTGCAAACTCTTTCGGCACAAGACCCTTAAAGAGCGCCGTGTAAAGCGGTGGGCCGCATACGGCATGTCACGCATGGAGCCCCCCTCCCCCACCGCCACACCAGCCGAAAGTGACGGGGTACTTCGGACATACCAAACATCCAACGCAGATGTTATAGACCTTGAGGCAGAGCCTTCTAGATCCGCCACGCCCGTCCCCGACCCTTCCAGGCTCGACTCTGGTCTTGCTACATGGACCACACCCGGCGACAGGGGCGTACAATCACACCATAACATAAAGCACACAACCCCTACGCCAATTTCGACGGTTGCGTCGAAAAAGGCGAAAGCGCCAACGGGGCCGCCAAATTCTTCGGAGGTTCCCTCGGATCGTTCCGATCCAAGGCCTTCCCCGCATTTGCAGCAGCGCATAGCGACTGGGCAAACTAGAAAAAACAAGGGCGCTACTCCTAATACTACACATGTCGAAGGTCGGGATCCCGACGTCTCGCCGAGTTCCAAGGCCTCAGTAGGCCCAAAAACTATGGCTAGTCCTCTACCCGGAAACCCCCCTGCTAAGCCTCTTGGTGGTATGGACGGTCTTTCCTCTGCCGACAAGTCATCGGAGCCTTGGTCTCGTGATGATTCTGCGACTATTCAAAGTAGCATCGAAAGGATCACAGCGGCGGTGGGTCTTACCCCAGTTCCGCCAAGGTTTATGAGTGAATCCATGGAAAAAGTTTCGTCGGATTGTCTTCCCGATTAAAATAAAACTTACGTAGATAGTCAAGAGACTCTCTCCGACACCATTAGATGCTCCCGTCAACGCCAAGGTGCGGAGAAAGTCACTTCTCCTCGCGCCAGCCCGTTTGGGTCCTCTAGATGGAATACAGAAAAGTTTGAAGGCTGCATGGATCGGCTGGAGCGGATTATCTCCTCTTCAGATCATCCGCCCCCGAAAAAAGCATGTGTAGACCCTAACCCTGAAGTCCAAATGGATCAGTCTCAAATTTTTCAACAAGAAGATTTGATCCACATGGATACGTATAGAGACATATATAGTGAGGAAGAGGAAGCATCCTTTCTCAAACTATGAGGAGGATCAACAGGACACGACAGACAACTGGGGGGAGACCCAGCAGGAAGATGAAAACCCTTGGACACAAGATCAGGATGCTGATATTATGATCCTGGACTCTCCTCCGTCCACCCCGGCTCGCCAGACCTCCCCTGTGGATGACCAAATGTCGGCAGAATTCTTCAAGATTGCCACCCAAGAGGCGGTACCGGAGCAGGATTTCGTGGAGGATATTATCAAAGAAAAACCTCCAGCGAGTCAATCCATCCCCCTCCTTAACTCTGTTCGGAGGTGGGTAACCCCGTCTTTGGTTACACCTGCGCAGACACGGGCAGTGAACCCAAGAGTCGAAAAATTATTTCGGACTTCTCCTATCGACCCTATGTATATCAAAGGGCATGCCATCCCAGACTCACTGGTCGTGACTACCACTCGAAAGATGGCAGGGGTACCCCTTGCCATGGGGAAATCACCACCGGACAAGGAGTCTAAGAGGTTGTATGCCCTGGGCAAATGTGTCACTTCAGCTGCATACACCGTTCGGATTGCTAATAATACTACGCTATTAGCAAGCTACGCTGATGCCCAATGGAACTTGCTCCAAGAAAACCTCCAGGAGGTTCCGGAACCAGCCAGAACAAAGCTTCTCGCCATTGTTGCAGAAGGAAAACTGGTTAATCAAAATGTGGTCAAGAACACCCTGGACACTGCAGAAACAGCAGGCAGGTCTCTTGCGCAAGGCACTCTTCTAAAAAGACACGCATGGCTGCGGACATCGGGCTTCAGACCTGAGACTCAGGCCTCTCTTATTAATAAACCCATTGAAGAGACTAACCTCTTCGGGAAAGCAGTAGATGAAGCATTGGAGACGGCCAAGAAGGAGCAAGAGACTATAAGGTCTTTGCACCAGATTACACAGAAACCCTCCTCCCAGAGGGGTAATAATTATCAGCAGTCCTTTCGAGGGAAGCCCGTGCCGGCCAGAACAACTACGGCACGGGTAACTTCAACATGAGTCAAACATCCGGAAGCCCTACCTACTTACGCTAAAGGGGTGAGAAACGAGGCAAAGGTAGAGGCAGGGGCCCCAATCCCAGAGGAGCCTCAGCCTCTGGTCAGAAATGACCAAGTCCAGGTCCCCTCCCATGTCTCCCTGGTCGGGGGGCGATTAACATCCTTCCTCAAGGCATGGGAGGGGATAACTTCAGACCAGTGGGTCTTAAAGACGGTCGCCCATGGTTTTTGCGTGGAATTCGCCTGACCTCCAGAGTTCAGACCGCCGCGCTCACGGCACCTTTCATCGGACCATCTACAGATCCTGATCCAAGAGGTGGAAGCTCTGCTGGGAAAGGACGCCATAGAAGCCGTCCCGATTCTTCAGGTAAACAAGGGTATCTATTCAGTGTACTTCCTTGTACCCATAAAGGACCTCACCATGCGTCCTGTTCTAGATCTGCACCCAGCAAACAAGTTCATAAAACCCCAGAGGTTTCACATGGTAACACTGCAGGAGGTGATCCCATTGCTGAAACAGGGGGACTTCATGGCAACATTGGATATGTAAGATGCATACTTTCATATTTCAATGTTGCCAGCGCACAGAAAATACCTAAAGTTCATGATTCAGGACAAACACTACCAGTTCAAGGTACTCGGTACTCCCCTTCGGCATTGCCTCAGCACCAAGGGTGTTTACTAAAGTCCTGGCAGTGGCAGCAGCACACCTGCGCAGACTATCAGTCCCAGTTTACCCTTGCCTCGATGACTGGCTCATCACGGGGGACTCGTTCGACACTTGTTTTTCGAACACCCAAAAAACAGTAGATCTCCTCTTCAGCCTGGGTTTTTCAATCAACTAAAAGAAATCCAGTTTAGTCCCCAGCCAAGTAAAACAATTTCTGGGAGCGCTGATTCAGACGGAAGACGGCCTGGTCTTCCCCTCCAGTGAGAGGGTTCAGAACATGCTCCATCAGATTCCTCTATATGTAGCCAGTCGGGAGGTGACGGTACGCAAAGCCGTGCGTTTGTTAGGGATTATGGCGTCATGCATATACTTGGTTTTCCCCGCGCGGCTGCGCATGCGTCCCATGCAAGAGTGGCTCAACAGCCAGTGGTGTCAGGCCAGCGGACAATGGGAAGATCTGTTGGTTGTCTCACCACCCCTGCAGTGGAAACCACTCTTACGAAAGACACATCTCTCACGGGGTGGGGGCTCACCTGCTAAAGCAGACAGCACACAGAGTGTGCTCCCCTCAGGTAGCATCCAATCATATAAACCTGCTGGAGCTACTAGCGGTGTTCAAAGCATTTCTGAATCAACTGCAAGGGAAAACAGTGCTGGTCCTAACTGACAGCACTACAGCAATGTATTACCTGAACAAACAGTGGGGCACACACTCTCCAGGCCTATCCAAGCTGTCCCAGAACATCTGGATATGGGCTCTCAAACACAAGATGTTTTTGTTGTCCCAACATGTTGCAGGGGAACTCAATCTTCTGGCAGACATACTTTTCCTCTGCCAGAAGAATACGAATGGCGACTACACAAAGGCATTGTGTCCAATGTCTTTGCAGAATGGGGTTTCCCAGAGATGGACCTGTTCGCTACTCAGGAGAATGCCCAATGCCAAGACTACGCCTCCAGGTACCCCCAGAACCGATCCAAGGGGAACGGTCTCTGGATAACTTGGTCGGGGAAATTTGTCTACGCTTTTCCCCCCCCCGACTCCATTTCTCAACAAGATAGTACACAAGATGCACCAGGAACCAGTTACCATGATACTGGTGGCCCCCATGTGGGCCAGCCAACCCTGGTTCTCTCACCTGATGGAGATGTCCCTCTCCCCACCAGTCAAACTGCCCTGCCCGTACAACATGTTGTCTCAGGACAGAGGAGAGACCCCCCACCCATGCCCACAAACTCTGAATTTAGCAGCCTGGCTCCTGAGGTCATAGAGTTTGGACACCTGTAACTCCCTCAGAGGTGCTTGGATATACTCAGGGAAGCGATAAAGCCTAATACACGTTATTGCTATGCCAGCAAATTGAAACGGTTTGTCATCTGGTGAAATTCCAGGGCGTCAATCCCATTGATTGCTCAATCTCACACATTGTGTTGTATCTAACCCACCTGTTGGACTCTGGGTTAGTCTTCAATTCCCTAACGGTTCATCTGGCTGCGCTGTCAGCCTACACCACATCACAGCAAAAAGTTTCATTGTGGAAGATACCGGTAATCAAAGCCTTTATGGAAGAGGTTAAGAGGATTTATCCTCCCATCTCTCATCCAGCTCCTGGGTGGGATCTAAATGTGGTTTTGACCAGGCTCATGGGAGCTCCCTTTCATCCTATGCATAAAGCAAGTCTGAAAGATCTGACTTATAAAACAGCCTTCCTAGTGGCTATCACTTCTATCAGAAGGGTTAGCGAACTACAGGCTCTTTCTGTTTTAGACCCCTTTGTTACAGTCCTCAAAGATAAGGTAGTTCTGCGCACACATCCCAGGTTTGCGCCGAAATTTATTTCGAAATTCCATGTGAACCAGTCAATCGAACTACCCACGTTCTTCCAAAGACCTACTAACATGGCCGAAAGAAGCCTTCACACACTAGATGTGCGCAGGGCAGTCATGTTCTACATGGAAAGAACTAAACCACTGAGGAAGACTAAACAATTCTTTGTTTCAGTGGCAGCTGGGTGTGAAGGGGATCCCGTCTCTAAATCAACAATCTCAAGGTGGATTGTCAAATGCATTACACTATGTTACACTCTTGCAAAGAGAGAACTGCCCTTCAAGCCTAGAACACACTCTACTCTAGGCACTGGGGCGTCCATAGCATTCATTGCAAATGTTCCCCTAGAGTCCATTTGCAAAGCGGCAACCTGGAGTTCTGTACATACCTTTACAAAACACTATTGCTTAGACGCTTATTCTAGGTCTGATTCTCAGGTGGGACAAGCAGTACTAAGACATCTCTTCTCTACTGTTCCTTCTCACAACCCACCTCCAACTCCAGGTACTGCTCGCTAGTCTATGCACAGCATGTGAGTCTAAGCAGATTAACAAGCATCAGAAGACATGCATTACTTACCGTAAAAGCATTCCTGATGATTGTATCTGCTTAGATTCACATGCGCCCTCCCTCCCTCCCCGCTCGGGGTGGAAGGAATATAGACTCTTACTACTTTCTCTCTTATGTACTCACTCACTATAGCCCTGGGCTCCCTCATGGCAGAAAAAATACAATCGGAGGGACCTCGGCACGTGAGGGATTTTGGGTACTACACACGTCACAATAGGGATAGTGTTACAGACACGCCTATGCCGACGTCCCCTTTCGGTCCCCGAAAGACAAGATGCAATACTCTGCGGTTACCACTGGATGTCGGACCATATGCACAGCAGGTGAATCTAAGCAGATATGATCATCAGAAATGCGTTTATGGTAAGTAATGCATGTCTTATTGATTAAGTTCCAACAGCTAATCAATAAGTTTTAACTGAAATCAAAATCATGTTCTGGAACAGTACCACCACAGTGGTTCCTATAACCTTGTAGCTGTTTTACTAATCTCTTGGGGTCCACAGGATGTAAAATGGGCAGCTAGCTGTACAATACATAGACAAAATATGGAGTTCACAGAAGTGTACATATGCATATGTGTCAACTTTATACTTGTCTGGCTATGCTTTCTGAGAAATTGTTGGTTTCCCTCTGTCTTGTGCTGCGTTTGGCTGTGTAGTGTAAGACTGTGCTTATATATCCTTATTATATTTGTCTGTGGTTGTCTAGTCCCACCTCCCAAAACATGTACCCTCATTTTCTGCTTTATTGAATGGCTGGGGATCGGGTTATTTCTATGAGGGACTAGATTTTTTCATCTGTCATTGTCTCTTAAAATGTTATTTATTTAAAATTTTTATATAGTGCGAACCAGACACCAGGTTGATCAGAGCACGTCACAAAATTCCATATGATGATCAGGACAAACAATACAAGTATAATAACCATATGAAAACACATAAAACAGCAATGTATTCAAAAGAACCTGATGAGATCCCATTAAAGCTAAAAATAGTTTAAGAGCAATTTAAAAAAACAGACTTCCAGATCCATGTTTTCAATATTTTCCCGAATTTCAAGTAGTCCGGATGTCTTGTGATTATCACTTGGCAATGCATTCCAGAGATACAGTGGTCCCAAAGAAGGACCTTTTCATAGTGAAATCATGATTTAATTTGCTTACTTCAAACTGAAGAGAATCACAGTTCCAAATACCTTTCAGACCTTCTGGAATCAGTTGTTTATTTGTTAAATAAGGAGTCTCTTAATGAATCACCTTATAAACAATACAAAGAAGTTTAAAAGTAATCCTGGAGTCTAACGGAAGTCAATGCAGGGATTTTAAAATAGGAATAATAGGGTCAAAATTCTGGGCCCCATAAACTGGACGTGCAGCATGAAACGCTGCTTTTAATGGGGCCAGAATAGTATGTGTAATGCCTATTAGTATAGAGATCCTGCAATCAGTTCGGGATAGCACCACGATTGTATGAGAGTAAGAAAATGGCAATGTGGAACAAAAGGTTTCTCCGATCTCAAGGAATGCAGATGAAAATTAGAACATTTCACCAAGTCATTAATATGATGAACTGATGGTAGTCTCAGTGTGTAACCAAAAGATTTAATGGACTGGGAGAAGTCTGTGTGTACACTGGGGATATTTGCATTTAAAAATCAGGTAGAAAAAACAGATTGTTTTGAAGAACGAGAAAATAAAAGCAGCTCAGGCTTAGACTGGTTCAGTTTAAAACAAAGCGTTCAGACATCCAAGTCCCAATGTCTTAAAGACAATTTCTTGGTCGAGACAGATCCTGTTCCAACGAAATTCTCAAATATAATTGAGTATCCTCGGCATACTAATGATCAATATCATGCGTTGTGACTAGATTGCCCAAATACTCCCTATATGAATTAAAAAGTATAGGGAATAAAATAGAGCCTTAGAGAACTAAAAAATGCTCATAGCAGTTCTGGCCTATCTCCACTCTCTGTTGCCTGGCTGCCACAAATGACCGGAACCAGTCTAAAACTTGACCTTGATTTCCCATTCGATAAGGAGGATATTATGGTCAATAGTATCGAATGCTACGGATAGGTCGGGTAAAATCAATAGGAAGGATCCGCCGTCCTCCAACATTCGGTACACATCATCCAAAATATGTAGAGTACCCGTTTTCATGCTGTAACCAGTCGGGAAACCAGACTGGTAGGAGGCCAGTAAGATTTGTTTGATAATCCAGCCATTCAGTTGAACAACTCTTTCTATAAACTTGCCCGAAAAAGGAATCAAAGATACTGATCTATAATTGGACAAGTCCTCACCATCTAGTTTACTTTTTTTTAGTGAAGGGGAGACCAAGGCTGTTTTTATAGAATCGGGAATGCACCCTGAACTAAAGGAAAGGCGAATAAATGAAAGTACAGAACATATCAAAATTGTCTGTTTTTCAGAGGCTGGACAAGGGTCATCAAGATAGGTATGTAGCTTTGGTTTTTGATATTAGTGTCTTAAGCTTAATGTCATCAGGAAGGGCAGCACCTGGCCTCTCACCCTCACTGCCCTGTTGCACTGACGCACAGTCTGGCCTGGCTTTCACACACTTCTCCTCTCTTATACTGGCTCAAGTGCATGCCATTTTCGACCTGACCTTCTTTCCCCTGTCTGCGTTGTTTCACAGTACACAGTGCATGACTGCTCTCCTCCAATGACATGCTACGCTGTTTACCGAGCTTGACATGTATTGTAAAAGCTTGTTATTATATAACACTTGCTACTGCAATTCTTGCAATTTTTGGGGCATTATATAGAAGGTGTTGCTGCTTCCAAATTTAGTGTTACACAATTAATCCCCACTCAGAAGTATGAAATCCTGAGCTGTTATTGCAAGGATTTGATACTAAAACGTGCGTGTTGAACAGTGATCTCCGAAGCCAGATTTGCAGGGTCGGATTGGCCCCACGGCCTTTTGGCCAAATCGTCCCTGGGGGCTGGGGACCGGTTTCTGGCAATGCCTGGGCCGGTTTGGAAGAAAGAAAAAAATAGAAAAAAAATGTTTATTTTCCCACATTTTTTTTTTTTTTCAAAAAGCCTTTCATCCTTAGGTCGATAAATGAGTACCAACACAGGTTGGGTGATATTGTATGCATATTTGTTCTATAAAAAGAGCTTAAGCGTAAGTGCTATAAAAGAACATATCATTTAGCCTTGGACGTCCGCTTGCATTCACAGTAATTTAGTGTACTTTGGAACAATGCTATTGATGCCACTTCCTGTTTTGTCAAGGGGTGAAAGGTTGTGTTTCCTCGCTTCGGGATGTCACTTTGGGGTGGGGTCAAATGACATCACTTCCGGTTATATCATCAGAGGTCAAGGGTCGTGAGGCGAGGGTGGGCCACTTGTTTGAGGCGAGGGGTGGGCTAGTTGTTTTTGGGTGACCGGGCCTATTTCTTGTCCCAGTCCGACCCTGCAGATTTGTACTCATTCAACCATGTTCCTCTCATCTAATGCTGCTTTCCTTTTCCTCTTCAGAGTTGTATTGGCTGCAGATCTGGTAGTGCTGCAATTCTCCACTTTATCATTTGTTGCAGTATATGGTGTTTTATTTCCACTTCTTTGTTGCACTTGTTTTTGATGTTGGCAACTTTGCTCTTCTCTCTTATGTACATGGCTGCAGGGTCCATCACTCTAGAAGAGTGGTAATTAAATTATTTTAGCTGGCTCAGTGGGTTACACACTGTTGCCGTGATCTGTGTTTGATCTGCAGGACGCAGGTTCAAATCCCGGCAAGGCCAACTCAGCCTTTCTCCTTCTGAGGTTGACAAATAGATACCAGTACCAGTTTCGATTGGGTTGTAATAGAAATCTATGTAAATATGTCCTATGTAATATGCTTTAGGGTGGTCGGTCAAAAAACCGAAAACAAAATATCAAATCACAAAAATATCGAAACCAAAATCTCGAAAAAAAAAATCTCGAATTATTTATTTATTTATTTATTTATTTATATGTATTTGTGGGTTCAGGTAAGTATAAAAAAAGGGTAAAATAAAAAAAAAAAATAAAAAAGGGGGGTTGGGGGGGAACCCCCCCATTTCGAAATAAAAACGTATTAAAAAAAAAATTCGAGATTTTTGTTTTCGAGATTTTATAATTCGGTTTTTTCACTATAAACCATGCTTTAGATTAAAGCTCTATATAAAAAGCAAATGATTATTTATGGTAAGCCCCCCTTGAGTGAAAATGGTGTTGGTGAGCATCCACTTGGGTAAAACTATTGTTGCTGGGCCCCCCCAGATGCTATATCTGCGTATTGTTGGTATTAAAAGAAGTCCCTGAACTCCCTTTTGGAAGAGTCTCCAGCCACCTGGACCTCCTTCTGGCCCCACTAGTGGAGCCAAACTCAGGTTAAAGAGCACTGTCCTAGCGTTAACAATCGTGAGTGAAGGAGGGCATAGCTGATAGTGATCTGCTAGCCTGAGCGGTTACCGACCATGCCCCCAATCACACCCTGTCCCAAAAACCTATGGGGAAAAGGTTTTGCACAAGCACTACACCGATGCTCTATAGAAAAAAATACAAACTCACTTCATGAAAAATATACGGAAGCTCTGTTACTGTATTTTGCTATGATGCCAATGGATCCCTTATTTGTCGATTCCTGGGAGAAATTGCGAAGGGCCTGGGTGAGTGATTTACGGTGTAGTATTTCAGAGGGGCAATGGGAACAAGTGCAGAAGGGTGGTTTTAAGAGTAACATGGATTTGAATCTGCAAATTGTCCAACAGAATATTTTGGGTCGCCTATATTGGACTCTGGTACGTATGCACTGTTTGGGTTTGATGGATAATGATACATGGTGGGGCTGTGGAAAAGAAACTGGCACTTTGTTACATATGTTGTGGAGTTGTACTAGAGTGTGTGTGATTACCCTTTCAGATTCTTCTATTATCTGGCAGATGAAAATGTGACATTACCAGACAAGGTAGGCAATGGGTGGATAAGGTGCTCATATTGGGTGCAAAACAGATTCTTGGAAAACCAGGAAAATGCCATTGTTTGAGCATTGACGGATACACGTGTTATCAGAATTTGAGAGAGTTATTTTTCGTAGGCAGGATAGGGAAGACCTTCACTTGGAACTCTGGTCACTGTTTAATAATTTGTATGGTACATATGAATTGTTTTGTAATGTAAAATATTTGGATTTGTAATGATGATTTTTCTGTGAATTATGTGATTGTGTGTGTACTTGGCTGTCTGTGTATGTGTTGTGCCATTGTGTCTTGTGTGTTTGTTTTGCATCATATCTAGGAATGATCTGTCTAGAAATGACTTGTACTTATCTCTGGGGTCAAAACATATTTGTAGTTCTTTAGGATTTGTTATATGGGTTGGTGGAAAGTTCATTATTTTTTTTTGGGTTTGGGGGCTTTGTATAAAAATGTATATATTTATAAATACATAGTTTTAAAAAAAAAAAGAAATATTGTGAAGCTCTTGAAAGAAATGAACATGGACAATCACCAGTGCAATTCTATGTATGAAACCCCTGGCCATTGCATCCTCTGTGCAAGTTGGAATCGTGACTGAGGGAACCTGCTGAGCTGCTCCAAAGATTAGGAAGTCCTCTTCAGACACCCTCCATTAAATGCTACAGTTTAGGAAACAGGCCTCAACTCTGGATCTGGACAACATAGGTAACAATCGCTGCATCACACATCTTCCCCTCCTAGGTAAGATCATCAAGAAAGCCGCGCAACTGCAGCAACACATCAACACCAACAATCTCCTCCAAACCTACCAATCCAGGTGCAGACCCAGATGCAACACAGAGACAGCAACCATACAGGTGGTCAAAGACGCCCTCACCATCCCCGCGTCCTGGTTCTACTCAAATTCTCAGCCGCTTCGACACAGTAGACCACCAGGCGCTCATGGACACCCTACATTGGCGCATCGGGATCAGCACCCTTGTCCTTTGCTGGTTCAAGTCCTACCTCACCAACCACCAGCAGTTTGTTCAGTTGGACTCCTCTAGATCACAAATTCTACCCAACACCTGTGGAGTCCCACCGGGTACCATCCTCTACCCAGTGATCTTCAATCTATACATGGAGCCGCTGGGAGCCCTCCTCGCCTCAAACAACATCCACAACCACCAATACCCTGATGATACACAGCTCAAGATAGACTCCATCAAATACTTCCACAGGTTCAAAACCTGCCTTTCACTGATCCAGTCATGGATATAATCCAGTGCATAGGCTCAACCCCTCCAAGACCAAATTCCTACTTCTCACCAACAAGACCAAACACTCAGGCATACAGACCTGGCTATCAATCATGCACTCTGAGGGCTTCACACTCATGCTCACCTCCTGTGCCAAGTCCCTTGAGTTCCACATCGACAAACACCTCTCCTTCAAGACACACATAGCTAAGAAAACTCAGCTTTTTATCAGCTCTCCCTCCTGCGGAAAAGGCAAACCCTTCCTCCCTCCGGACAGCTTCAAATCCACTGTTCATGCACTGCTCCGGTCCCACCTGAATTGGGGCAATGACCTCAAAGGCCTCCCGTCTTCCTGCCTTTTGCCCTTGAAAAGTGCCCTGCACACAGCTGCATCCCTCATCAAGCGTCTATGCAGATACCACATCACCCCGGGCCCTCATAATCCTTTACTGGCTCCCACTGCGTGCACAAATCACATTCAAGTCTTGTTGCATCATCTATAAGGCAGTTGCCCTCAAGTCAGCCAGCTACCTTGCAGAAAAACTCAGCATCTCCGGTGGACAGCACACCACCAGAAGCCAGGACACATGTAGACTTGAAATCAGCTGCTGCAAAAAGGAAAGGACCAGAAAACACACCCCCTCTGCCTATGCCCCAAGACTATGGAAGCTCCTTACCATCAGCATCAGACTCGCCCCCACACAACTACAATTCAGAAAAGAACTCATGACCCAGCTCTTCAAGGAGTGTCTCCTACTCAACACCTAGGCCATCACATCGACCACTGTGCCACCTGACTCGCTTGACGCCGTCCTCCCCTCTCCTCCCTGCCCCCCTTTACAGCTGTACCCTACTCTGTGCTCTTCTGTATCCTACTCCCTGCTGTATATGTGTTGTGTTGTTACCTTTGAAAAGCACGCCGTTATGCATCTTTACTGTTGTATAACTCTGTAAAGCCCTCTGTTGTGTATCTGTATTTTGTCTTGGAAAACAATGACTTCGATAAAACTCCTGCCGATGAAACGACATAGAACCGTATTGTGGTATACCTCTGTAAAGCGCTCCATTACTTTTCAACGCTAGGTCTATGATCAATAAATATAATAATAATTATTATTATAACTAAGTGCCTAAGCCATTTTGTACAGATAGCCCAAGCCCAGCCACTTGCCTGTCAGGTCCCTCCCGTGCTTCCTTAAACCCAAAGCTATTTTCCAGAAGAGAACTCTTTTGGGCAACATTTTATATACCCATAGGTACCTAGAGTACACCTTTTACTTTAGGAATGTAACCATAAATTGATTGTTTTCATTTATTCTTGTTGGCAAACATATGCTTTACTCAGGTTCCAGATGGTCCGTATTAATAGGTTAATAGATTTAATTTGTCTGCACCTGATATATTATGTTAAGTTTCTGGGCCAATTGGTATTGTACTATTTAGATGTGTGGCTCTCTCTCACCACCTGCAGGGTGAAAACCTTGAGATAAATCAAACTACCAAATGGTGAGTCAGTGGTGGCTTGGAATAAACTTGTTGCACCTCTGCTAATAATACATTAAGTATTGCGGGAGCTTATGTATATCACACAAAGGCTTTACTCTCTCTGTCTTCCACTTGACAGTCAATCGGGATGCTCTGAACTATGTCACCAATTAGCAGTGTTACCCACATTCTGAAAATTCAGTTACGGCTCTTGATCGCAGGGCGGTTAGGTCACTCCTTGTCTCTCTTCAACAGTAACATCTGACAGCGGCCTTGGGGTCTGGCAGTGCTAAGGGTTAGTAAGAGGGTTAACACGAGAGCCCTGCGGGGTCAAAATGAAAACAATCGATGAAAAAAAAACGTGCTTTCATTTGGTTTTTGGAACTTGTTATCAGCTAATAAGTTTAACAAATATACCTATAGGCTTTCTGACCATGGGAACATGTATTAGTCCTTGCAATAGTTGCCCTTTCAAAATGTATGTATCTGGCCTTTGTCTCAGCCCTTAGGTTGAGGCAGGTCATTATTTTGTGATGACTGCTATGATGGTCTACAAGGATTACAAAAAATAAAGAAGCACTTTGAATCCAATACTACTTGCTTACAGAGAGAAAATTAAAATATCATTTGTGTGGTAATCAAGACCGCTAACTCAGGATGAAGTCGTATGATAATGAGTAGGGAATAAAGCAAAATATGTGGCAAAAACACCAAGTTTAGGAGATCACAATGGATTATTTCTACTGGCATAAGAAACAATTCAGAAATCAAGTATTTAGGCAATAGCAGGACACTTCCTGATTGGTTGCCCCAACACTAGTTGTATGGAAGTACTCTGATAAGATGTTGATCGAGACTGTAGAAAAGACTTTATGGAAGTGGGAAAAATGCTACTCTTCTGGGAGATCCTGATTTGATGTCCCCACAGCTGGTTAAGAGACATAAGAGAGACTTTATAAATTACTCTTCCACTGCTCCCAACTCTGCCCATTCCATCATCTAGCAAGAAAATCATCTCTGTGGTGAATTACAGATGAGTGACTCACTCACAACTTTCCAGGGTTGATGCCTGTATGTCTTTGTTTGTCTCATAGCTCATTTGAATACAGCACTATATTCAGGTGGTCAGGATAGAAGGCAACAGCCCTGCTTGCCTCCTTCAAGGTTTCATATTGAGTCAAAAGAAAATCACTATTCCTTATCAAACGTTGCATATACTGTTGTAAAACGATTTGTATCCGAGGTTTTCATCTTATCATGTGATCCTGCAGGAGTACTCACCTACCTCAATGAAGGAACTCATTAATTCTTTGTAAAATACCCTGTCATTTACGTACTTGAGTAAAGAATATTTTTTTGAGGTTTCTGAGGACAGTTTCAAACTTTCATTGAGGTGCAGAGAATGAAGAGGAGCTAATTTACCCTGCCAATCAGGTTACACAAAACACAGACTGTAATCACTGATAAAAGGCCACATTCTGAGGGAGCCATCAAATGATCACTCTCCATTTCCCTGCTTTTGCTAATGAAGGGGTGGTGCACTAGGTTGATAAATCATGTGGCTGCCTCGAGAATGACATTGCAGCTAACATTTGCGTCATTTAATGTCTTGTTTAGTTTTCTTTTAATTTTAAAGTTGTTTCATTATAAAATAGTATTGCCACATTTAGAGAGGGGCAGAGAGAGAGAGAGAGAGAGACTCTATGGTTGTGTACAAACCGATGGGTTGATTTGATTTATTTGATATATATTATCATTTTCCTGGAGTACTTACTTACCTCTGGGTGCTAGGATGAAGAGTGAGGGCCTAAGCAAATAGAGGAGTCTTCATTTCCTTCCTAAACGTAGATAAATAATTGGTTCCAAAGTCTATGACCCTGCAGAGAGAAACCCCCTTCTCCTCTTTAAAGGCCAGGACAGCAAGAAGATGCCGTGCCCATGTCTGGGAGTGTATGAGAGGAAGCAGAGGAGATAGGTTTCTTGGACAGATAGTCCATGGTGTTTCTCCACCGGAATCCAGTATAGTTCTGGCCGAAAAGGAGAAACGGATCGACGTTTTTGCAGGTAGTAAAGTAAACTGATTGCAGTATTTTGGACTGACTGAAGAACTGTATTGAGGAAATTGGTAGCTAAGGCTGCAATGCAAAAAGGGGCGTAAAAGCTGTGAGGAAAAGCTATTTCAAGCCAGTGAGTAAATATTCCCACCAGAGAAATGTGATAGGTTTGTTGGCATGGTGGTGCTTTTTTTTGTATGTTGCCCAGGGTTGAAGTACTTGCCTGGTCCTATATCCGCTCTGCCACAGGTGATCCCTATTTCATGAAGAAAGGCTCCTTGAGAAGGCAGGGCTCTGAAGAATTGTTTGTGAGGGAGGCGTTTTGCAGTGGACCTTTCTTGGCTGAAGAACACGAGGCGTTTTGCAGTGGACCTTTCTTGGCTGAAGAACACGGTGCACGATCACAGCTATCTCATGGGTCCCTCCTCTTTCATGGCAATCACGGTTCATATGACTTGTACCTGAGGGTCATGTCTGTACTGTGACAGGCACTGCAGACAAACGGAATCCCGGGTGTGGGCGGAATGCTACAGCCCTGCGATGAGCGGAGAGACACTGGGCAGTACAGCTGTGGTAGAGGACGGACTATCCTACATCCAGAGCTCCCAGCAGAGCAGGCGTCACTATGAAGAAACAAAGTGTGCGGGACGTTACCTTCCCCGACGCCGAAGCAGCTCAGCCTCTGTTTGTTGTTTTTAAATCCATGCTAGCCAAAACCCATAAACGATAGGACGTGGGTGTGAATCTTTCACACCATTCATTGCCGCGAAGCCCCCGTGGCAGTCTTAAGCTGTTTGGCGAGTACTTTTATTTTCTTTCGCACCTCTTACTGGGTTCCACCTCCCACTCTCCAACCCTAGATTGCGGCTCAACAAATCCGTTTGGCTCCTGTGCTATTCCTTTCATTCGCAATATTTGAAAACAAAAAACGGAAGATTTCCACCGGGCATTTCACATACTACCTTACATGTTAGTGCCACGGAAGTCAGTACGGGTCTCGTGCATGGTATGGCGGAAACTGCAAAACGAACAGTATTTGAAATACCTAATTACAAAAAAAAAAGCTATCTGCATGGGACACGCACAATATGGGGCACACAGAAGGGATTAAGCAGGGTCAGGCAATTTTCAGTAGGATCTCGGTTCCCCTTTCCGTAAATATTCCATGCTATCACATCCTGCAACCAGCTGGTGTTTTAAAAATAGTTTAACATCCTCTTATTTTACTTTTGCCAGCATACCTGTTTGAGACCCTTAGCCCCGAGATTTGGAGCCTGCTTTTTTATGACTGCCTCCCCTGACAGTTGCCCGAAGCACTTACAGTGACAGGAGGGCTTTGTGACACCCCCAACACTGCCCCCAGGGAACTGAAAGGCAGCTCACGGCACCACCTCTGCTCTGATGGGCAGATGCACACAAGCAGATTGGCGGGCGAACGCGCCTACCAAGGAGGCATGGCGGGCGCCGCCCCTTAGTGGGGGTTGCCCAGCCAGCCTCATCCCCCCCTCCTCAGACACGTCAGGGGGGGAGGGGGGCGGGGATATTGGCCTAAGAAAACCGCCTCCGGAAGAGGCTCGGAGTGTGGAGGAAGAGAGGCGGGGCAGGGAACCGAGGGAGAGGAAGGCCCTATAAAGGGGAGGGTCTTCATCGAACTTGTTCTCTATCCCTCGGTCACTGCCTCCGCCGGGGGGTCGGGGTCCAAGGAAGTTAAGGGAGGGGACAATGACCAACGATGGGGGGCAAGATACGGGGAACGAAATAGCAGGGCTGGGAAGTCTGCCTTTGGGGGGAAAGGGAGCCTAGGATCTGGAGGGGCAGAATTGTCGGGGGGGGGGGGTTTGACCTGACGCTAAGAAACCTGGGACCTGGAGAGGGGAGGCGCAAGCTAGGGAAAGGAATGGGGAGGGCTAGGGTCCACGGAAGATGACGGGGGTGCAGGCACTGGGCTACACTTCTTAGGGAGGCCTGGGGGGAGAGGGAACTGCGAGGGAAAAGTTGGGGCTTTCTGTAGAAGCAGCACAGTTGGGGACAGGGGGGCCAGATTAGAGTAGTAAGGGCGCTGGGACAGCTGGACATCGCAAAGGAATGACTATCTAGGCAGTCAGAAACGTGTTAGCCGGCACCGGAGGGCGATGTCGGCCAGAATGAAAAACGTGTTAGCCGGCACCGGAGGGCGGTGTCGGCCAGAGGGAGAAAACTTGTTAGCCGGCACCGGAGGGCGCTGTCGGCCTGAGGGAGAAAAATTGTTACCCGGCACCGGAGGGCGCTGTCGGCCAGAATGTATAAGGAATAATGGCTGGAAGTATGACAAACGGGAAGCATTCAAATGGCCAGGGGTAGAGAGAGGTTGCTAGCAAGGGCCGGGCTCAACCTGAGGCGTCCACCGGACGAGGACGGTATGGGAGGGGGTGGGGGAGGGCAAGGGATACCTAGGTAACCCCACACAGCATAGAAGAACCTGTGGTGTGGTGAATTACGGATCGCCTGTAAGATAACTCCAAGACTTTATGCGAATAAAGCTGCTGTGGCATGTAACTCTTCCAACTTTACAAAGTGTCTGGTGTGTTATTTCTGGCTGACAAATCTCTACCGGTTTGGAGTAGCGCTGGGGGTGGGTTGGGAGGGGGGTGGCCTGAGGGAACAAGTCAATGGAGGAGGGGGGGCGCGGCACTGGGATGCCCCCGCTAAGCACACCACAAATATTCAGGGAAGGCTGCCAGGACTGGCCTCTCATCTCTGGGTCTGCTTGCCGCTCTGGCCCTTGCTCCCAGAACAGTGTGACCTGTAGACGCCATCTTTTCCTCGGAGTGGCACAGGCGACCGCTAATGCTACTTCAGAAAGTCAAGGAAACGGGGGTCCAGAGACCCACTCTCACATCTGGCTTCTAACTTTTAAAAAATAGAAGCGCCAACTCTTAGAAAGGACGTTCCAGAGTGTCATCCTCCTTGCGGTGCTTCTTCCGTTTTACCTTTTGATTTTCCGCTTGAAATCTCAATGTTGGTTTTGAGGATTTTTTTTTTTTTTTTTACGCATTCCCGTTTTTATTTAGATTTACTTTTCCTCTCTTTCCTTCCACGCTAATGGCCGTGTCTAAATAATGAAAGCATAGTGTGGCTTTCATTGTAACATTCCTAGACCGTCTGCAGTGTCCAGGGGTAGAATAACATTGCTGCAAGAACACATGTTTCCCGTCATATCACTTAAAAGCCTGTGTGTCGACATTTGCTGTGGTACTGCTTTCCCGATTTCCACGTATGCCTGGGATGGAAAAGCCTATAAGGGGGGAGTGTTCAAGTAATGGCACTTAGGAATGTTCTTGGTTCCTGCCGTGCATAGTGATGCAGTAATAACTGTGTGACACTAGGCATATCAAGTCCCACACATGGTATGGATCGCACCTGCATATACCAGTAATAGGAGTTTAGGACTTGTCGAATGAAGGGGGGTTGGGAGGGGGTGGGGTGTGTTCTAAGTTATCTCCACAGGCATCGGTCTTCATCCTGCTGGGGGACACAGAGTGGAATATTTAGTGCCACTTAACCCTTTATCCTTCAGATAATGGTTACAGCTGTTATTGCAGGGCTTAGAAGCGGCAGGAATCCCACGCGGAGCACGCCAATGATGTGTCATACCGTTATCATAACCACAATATAAAGCCCCCCCCTACAGTATGTTATGAGGATATGCAAAGTCATCGAGGAGCTTCACGACCACATCCGCCCTTGCTTCTCTTTATTTGCTCACTTTTCACTATTGCATGCACTGCCACTCTTTAATGTCTCTTTCTTTTGTGTCTGTGTGTCCCCCTCTCGCTCTATTCATTCTGCTTCTTTATTCTCTTTATCAGTGCCTCGTCCACCATTTATTCAATACCGCGTCCGGCCTGTCTACTAAGCTCGTGACAAAATTTAGGAATGCATTACCCTTTCATATGGGTTCTGCTTCTTCGCTTGATATCTTCCGTTCTTTACTTAAAGACCATTGCCTCTCCCCCTTTATGTCTTTTCTTGATAAACTATGATGTGCTGCGTGGCTGGATCGCGCCCGAATTCACTTGCTTGAGTACCATTTTAGCACTTTGGCGAAAGAGCCCTATAAATCACAAGAATTGAAATCAAATGAGGACGAAGGACGAGTTTGTTTCTAAGATCACAGAACTCGAAGGTGACTTGCAGTGTCCTTTTTACACTGAGGGCGTGGCTTCCATTGTGGGCGTGGCCTAAAAGTGCACAAATCATAGTAAGGTGCGCAAACAAATATATAAATGTATTTGAGCAATTATATATTTGTTTTACGTACTACTATGGTTTGTGATTTTTCAAGCCTTCTTTTATATACATAGCAATGTTACATATTTCTATGTTTATAAAAGGTGGCTTGTAAGTGCACAAACCATAGTAAGTTACGCACACTTGTGTGCTTATCTTACTATGGTTTGTGTACTTTTCAAGCTGCCTTTTATAAACATAGACATTTGTAACATATGTCTGTTTATAAAAGACGGCTTGAAACATAGGCATCTTTTATAAAGCGTTGAGGGCGGACAAAACCCAAGGTGGCTTTGTCCGTCGACAACGCTTTATAAAAGATGCCTTGAATTGTGTAAGATTCAAGTAGTCTGTTATAAACATATATCTACGTTTATAAAAGATGGCTTAAACGTACACAGTTGAAGGCATCTTTTATAAAGCCTTGCCAAAGGAGAAAGGCACCTGGGCTCAGTGATCTCTGCTCAGAGCAGATAGATCACAGAGCCCGAGGCGTCTTTCACCCTCTGCGAACCCTGGGGCTCCGTGATCTAATCTGCATATGAGATCATGGAGCCCGTGTGTTCGCTGAGGGTCCGTGACCTGGCGAGGATAAACTAAGGGACTCCAGCTTCCTCTGATGGCCCCTCAGGTGAGGGGTCATCAGAGAAAGTTACAGTGACTGACGGAAGTGTCAGCCAGTCACAGCAACGCTGTGCCTGGCTGGCACTTCTGTCAGCTTGCCTGACGTTAAAGTGGCGGGCGCATCTCCCATCGCGGCTGCAGCGGCAGCAGGATAATGCGTCCTGCCATGGCGTGGTGGGGCTGGACGGGCCCACTCAGCCCCACTTTTTGGAGACTGCCGGGGTCCGGGCGGGGCAGGCCCCGGCCCACTTAAAGCACTGTCCCCTTGCATAATCTAATATCAGAGATCTTCCAACTGCTGATAACAATAATCGATCTAGAATCTGGATTAAAAGGACTGAAAACTAACATTTAGCGTCCAGTGTGCTGTAAAAATAAATAGTCCACCCCTTTTAATGAAATGCAGCTAAGAACAATGTGTGCTTTAAAATACGTAACTGCATGCAGATAGCTTCTTGTGTTAAACGCACACAAAATAAACCAACTACCATTAACAGTTCCTCATCCATTAATGGCTGCAAAGTGCGACCGACAGCGTTTTTACATTCGAAAAGCTTGCCACGGCTTGAATTGGCAGCTGGGTTTCATATACATTTAAATAGACTCTTGATCAGACTTCAGGTTCAGGGGTCTCATGCCGTCCTTGTTGTGGCCAGCCATGATGTTCTGCTGCATACTAAACATAACCTGCATCCTCCCTCTCTCCAGCATATTTTCCCACCCTTTGAGAGCTTGTGACCCCAGTGATCAACCCTTCATCTGCAGGTACATTTTAACCATCTTTTGAATCTGCTATTCTGCTGTCACTCCTTCCCGTCCACACTTTCGTAGTATGTTGTTTCGCCTCTATTTTCCTTTCTGCAGTCTCTTGCAATTTCCTTGCAGCTTCAATCTCTTCGGTTCTCTCTCGCTCTTTCAATTTCAGGTGCTGCAACTTTTCCTTGCCCATGCTCGTTCCCCTGCTCCCTTTTCTGCCCATCAACTGCCGCCTCCTTCTCATCCGTAGTGGTGTCCCTTTTGCAGATTTTGCCTACCATCTCTGTTCGCTCCAGCCTCCTCCTACCATCATTGACCTCTCAAATGATTCTTTCAACCTTATTGTTAGAATTCTACCTATTCTTACATGGGCATTCATTATGTAATGGCTGTAGCATCCTCCTTAGTGCTGACACCCTCTAAACTGTCTTGCGCTGTCTGCTTTTTCTCCAGCATGGGGTCTGGCATGGATTCACATGCTCATGAATATTCCCCGTGGTCAGGCTGGGAATCCTTGGTAAAGAAAAAAACCAGTATCAGTTTCGTTTCTGATCTGTCTTTCGTAGTAGTAACCAATCACTGGTCTCTGCGTCATACTGACCACAGCCAATGACTGCCCTCTACCTAAGCACCGCCTCTGGCAGCCATCTTCAGATTTTTACCGCACGTTCATGTGTTGGGATCCTCGTGCTATTGCTCTCGAGCGTTAGTGCTATTTTTTTCACGTTTTTTCTCAAAAACTTCGTTTTTTCGGTCAAAAGAGCCTCAAGCTCCACCGACTCTCCATCCGATCAACGGGGACCCGTGTCGGATTCGTCTGCGCCCCTCAAGGGTGAAGATTTCGTCGAGCTACGCTTTTGGAGGACTCCAGAAGCTTCTCAGGCCCGGACATGGCCCAGGAGAAGGGAAGCTCGACGCCCGGAAAGCTGTTCAGGATCTGCCCTGGATGCCAGCTGCAGAACGTCTTTAAGGAGGACGAACACTCCTTTTGTCTCTACTGCTTACATGAGGACAAGACGCACGTGGAGAAGGACTGCGCGTTTTGCGGCAATATGTCGGAGCGGACCATGAAGGACCGCCATCAACGTCTCGCCAACTGGCTGGAAGGGAAGAGCCCGTCAGGCGAGAAGAAGAGGAAGAAATCCGAGCGGTCTTCTAAGACCTTTGAGGATGCGCCGGTGACGGGGGTCCAACACAAGGCCAAGCACCGGGAGCGCCGAACGGTCGGGCTCTACGGGCGCCAGGCAGGGCGCACCCTCCCCGGCACCTTCAGCCACGAGCCAACGCTCTGGGTCAGGTAAGAGGAAGGGCAAGCACCCGGCGAAGCTCCTGGAGAGGCCCCGGTCGAGCTCGAAGGCCCCATTGGAGGGAGAGCGAGGCAGTGTCCCCCCCCCTCAAGGATAAGGCGGTGGGCGCACCTAAGGTGGTGAAGGCCTTAATCCATCCGGCCAAGCCCTCTATCGATACTGTCGCAGCGGCCCTGGCTCAGCCTGTGGAGGCTACACCAGTGGTGGCGACCTCGGGGCTCAGTCTCCCTGCCACCTCGGAGGGAGTCCTCTTTTGTGCCCATCGATAGGACCCCCGTGAAATCCCCGGCGGGGAAGAAAAAGGGGGGGCAGGGCGTCGTCGTAGATTCGGCCTCAGCCTCGGAGGAAAAGCTGATTGAGGTCTTAAGCCACGGCCTTGGCGTGGAAGAAGACCGGCCCGTCGGGATGGATCCCGACGCGGGTGCCGACGACATCGTCAAGGGGGCCGACGGGGCCCCTGATCGCCCGTCGGATTCCCCTCTGCCAGCGCCGCAAGACAACTCGGCGGCCATTTTGTTGGCTATACAGTCCTTATGTTCAGAGATAAGGACGAGACTACCGTTGCCGACGGAGGAACCTCTCCCGTCGGGGGATCCTGAACCGGGACCTTCTGGTGTTCCCCCGCCCAAGAAAAGAAGGATTCACCCTCCACCTCCTTTTCAGCCGTCGCGCCCCGTCCAGCCCTCCTCCCCGTCCACCCGAGGGGATGATACGGGGACTGACACGGCAGCGACGGGTACGGACGACGAGGTATACGACAAGGATCTACCGTCGTCTCCTCCCACCAGGGCTTCTCCGCCCGACGAGATTGGATCGTTCCACTCCATGATCGCCAGGGCATCCGAGCTTTTCCAACTCTGCCCTGAGGAGAAGAAAAAGGAAGGATTCCTTTATCAACGGCGCGAGGCCAAGAGGAAGACTGTCCTCGCGGTGCCTCTACTGGACGACATTTGGGATGAGGGCCTCACCCTCCTCAAGAACCCTTCCTCGACGCCAGCTAGAAGAGACCGGTACGAGAAGAAGTACCGGGTCCCGGACGCGGCCCCCCTGTGCCTCCGGGCGCAGCCTACCCCGGACTCCGTCGTCTCCGCGGCGGCCAGGAAGAAAGCGGGGGGGTGCGGCCTCCACATCGACTTCCCCACCGGACGGCGAGGGAAAGAAATTGGACGCTATGGGACGCAGGGTCATCTCGTCTGCAGCGACGACGATTAAAGCGGCCAACGCCTTGGCTATCGTGGCCCGCTACGACAGGGAGCTATGGTACAAACTGGCTCCCCTGCTGGACTTCCTACCGGACGACAAGAGGACGGATGCCCTGGAGATCCTACAGGAAGGTGAGGTGGCGTCGGACCACGCCATCACTATTGCGACGGACATCGCCGACACTGGGTTTCGCCAGTTGGGCAACGGCGTGTGCCTTAGGCGGCGTGGATGGCTCAAGGCTACGGACTTCCGTCAAGACGTACAGACCAGAGTCCTGGACATGCCGTTCGATGGGAACAACCTGTTTGGGAAAACGGTGGACAATTCCCTTCAGGCCATTAAAGCGGACACTGAGACGGCCCGGGCCCTTGGGGTTCTGCAGCAACGACAGACGCCCTTTCGGAGCAGCGGAGGCAAGGGCGCCTCCAAAGGTTCCGGCGGCGGTTTCTCCACCTACCGTCAAGCGGCCCGCTCGTCTCAGGAGGCCTACAGAGGACGAGGCAAATCTGGCGGACCCCGCCGTCGTCACCAAGGAGGTCAAGGCGGCAAAGCCTCGTCGAAACAGGATTGAACCGGCCGTGGGGTCGGGCCCCCGCCGAAGCACCCCGGTGGGAGGCCGGCTGGCGAGCTTCGTCAGCGTGTGGGAGTCCATCTCCACCGACCGTTGGGTGCTGGACGCCTTAGCCCGGGGCCACGCGCTCGAGTTTCAAAGAAGGTGCCCGCGCGTCCCCCCCGTGGCCAGGAAAGAGCTTCACGTCCCTCAGCTTCTCCTGGAGGTAAAGGCGATGCTCAGGAAGGGCGCCATCGAACTCGTCCCAAAGAGGCTTCGGGGCTCCGGAGTTTACTCGAGATACTTCCTCGTGAAGAAGAAGACGGGAGGATGGCGCCCCATCCTAGACCTGCGACGTCTGAACAAGTTCATCAAGGCGCAGAAGTTCCGGATGGTCACCCTCCAGCACGTCCTGGGTCAGCTGGAGGAAGGAGACTTCCTGTCGTCGTTGGATTTGGAGGATGCCTACTTCCATATTCCCATCCTAAAGGGGCACCGAAAATTCCTCAGGTTTGTGGTCCAAGGGCGTCACTACCAGTTCAAAGCCCTCCCCTTCGGACTACGGTCGGCACCCAGGGTATTCACCAAGTGCCTTGCACCGGTGGCGGCGCAGCTGCGCCGCGAGGGGATCCACGTCTACCCCTACCTGGACGACTGGCTCATCCGAGCCAAGACGAGGGAGCTCGCCGTGGAGCACACGGCAAGGACCGTCCAACTTCTCACGGACCTGGGATTCTCCGTGAACTACGCCAAGTCCCACCTGGTACCCGCTCAAAACGCACTGTTTCTGGGAGCGAAGCTCGACACAGTGTCTCTTCTGGCCTCCCCGTCGGAGGAAAGGACCGGGTCCATCCTGGGCAAGGTACAGCGGATGTTGGTTTCCGACGCGGCCAAGGTGAGGTCCATCAAGTCCCTCCTCGGAATGATGTCTTCTTGCATCTACCTCATTCCCATGTGCAGGCTCCGGATGCGCCCGTTGCAGGAGTTCCTGGACGCGCGCTGGATCCAAACGACGGGCGGCTTCGAGGAGAGGATCACACTCGACGAGAGTTTCCGCCGAGCGGTCCGGTGGTGGGGCAACCGCGCGCATCTGACGGCAGGCATGGACTTCCAGACCCCAGACCACCAGGAGACAGTGACCACGGATGCCTCCCTGGAAGGGTGGGGAGTGCACACCGAAAATCTGCACGCGAGAGGCCTTTGGCTCCCGACGGAGAAGTCCCTCCATATCAACGTCCTGGAGCTCCGTGCAGTGTTCTGGGCCCTCAGGTCCTTCCTTCCGTCCCTCAAGGGCAAGGTGGTGAGGATCTTCACCGACAACACCACCACCACCATGTTTTACATCAGGAAACAGGGCGGAACCAGGTCCCCAGCACTGTCCAAGGAGGCGCAGGACCTGTGGCATTGGGCCGTCGCCCGAAGGATGTTTCTGGTGCCGTTTCATCTGGCAGGGATAAAAAACACCATCGCCGACTCACTCAGCAGGGAGCTGCGCTCGTGCCATGAGTGGGAACTACGGCAGGATCTAGTGGATCGCCTCTTCCGACGGTGGGGCACACCCCAGATCGACCTGTTCGCGACGGCGACGAACTCCAAGTGCCGGAGGTTCGCCAGCAGGTTTCCCCAGGCGAGGAGCATGGGCGATGCTTTCTCGTTCCCCTGGGAGGGCCTGTTCCTCTACGCGTTCCCTCCTTTGCCACTGCTAATCCGGCTCGTCAACCAGCTCAAGAGGTCACGGTGCAGGATGATCCTCGTCGCACCTGCGTGGCCGAGGCAGATATGGTTCCCGGACCTTCTGGACTTGTCAGCGTCCCCGCCAATCAAGCTGCCGGTGGATGCGGATCTACTCTCCAGGGAAGGAGGCGCCATCCTCCACCACGACCCGAAATCGCTGAACTTGCAGGCCTGGCTCCTGCAGCGCTAGAGTTTGGAGGATACGACATACCGGCCGACTGCAGAGAGGTTCTTGCAAAGGCCAAGGCGTCCTCGACTCTTAAATGCTACGGACACAAATGGAAGAGGTTCTCTGTCTGGTGCCACGCACAGAAGATTAACCCTCTACGGATTACAGCTCCCCAGGTACTGCCGTACCTGCTGACGCTGGCCAAAGCTGGACTGGCACACGCGTCCATCAAGATTCATCTTGCTGCAATCTCCCGATACACCAGAACCACGGGCCGGACGTCCTTGTGGTCTCATCGTCTGGTGAAAGAGTTCATGAAGGGACTGTTCAGATCGTTCCCGCCGGTGAAGGCTCCGGCCCCGGCGTGGGAGCTCAACGTGGTGCTGACCAAGCTCATGGGACCTCCGTTCGAGCCTCTGCACTCGGCCCCGTTGAAGTTTCTGTCGTGGAAAACAGCGTTTCTTGTGGCCATCACCTCCGCACGACGGGTGGGAGAGATCCAGGCCCTTTCCTGCAAGGCCCCGTACTTGACTTTTCACGACACGAGGGTGGTGCTCAGGATGCACCCCTCCTTCATGCCCAAGGTACCGTCGGACTTCCATCTCAACGAACCCTTGGTGTTGCCTGTGTTCTTCCCGTCGCCTTCGTCGCCGGCTGAGAGGACTTTGCACTCGCTGGATGTGGCTAGAGCGCTGAAGTTCTACGTGGACCGCACGAAGTGTTTTCGGAAGACGTCACAACTCTTTGTGAACTTTGGACCTGTCAATCAGGGGAAGGCTCTCTCGAAGGCTTCCATTTCCAGATGGCTTTCCGGCTGTATCATGTACTGTCATCGGTTGGCAAACCGACCGCTGCCTGGCCGTCCGAGAGCCCATTCCAGCAGAGCGATCGCAGCTACCACGGCGTTCCTTTCTGGTGTGCCCCTGCTGGACATATGCAGGGCTGCTACGTGGAGGTCGACGCACACCTTCACGAAATTCTACTGCGTCAATCGGGATTCCAGGGAGGAGTCCAGGGTCGGCCAAGTAGTGCTGCGCAACCTGTTCGCCTGAGGTGAGCCTGGTGAGAAGGTAAGATGCTTAATGTTGAGTTTGATGTACTGCTTAATGTTGAGCCTTTGCCACCTCCCGTGGTTGTGCATGTGTGTACTGCTATGTATTCTTTATTCATGAGCATGTGAATCCATGCCAGACCCCATGCTGGAGAAGGAACAAGTTACTTACCTGTAACTGTTGTTCTCCAGCATGGGTCTGGCATGGATTCACATGCGAACCCTCCCGCCTACCCCTCTGCGGCTCTTCACTTGGTCATACTGCCACTTCACGTGCTTCCAAATCTGAAGATGGCTGCCAGAGGCGGTGCTTAGGTAGAGGGCAGTCATTGGCTGTGGTCAGTATGACGCAGAGACCAGTGATTGGTTACTACTACGAAAGACAGATCAGAAACGAAACTGATACTGGTTTTTTCTTTACCGAGGATTCCCAGCCTGACGACGGGGAATATTCATGAGCATGTGAATCCATGCCAGACCCATGCTGGAGAACAACAGTTACAGGTAAATAACTTGTTCCTTATCAAATGAATTCTCTGCTTTAGCTTTTTTTGTCATCATTAATGGCTTTACTTCATCTCAAAACTTCCCTGTCACATTCCTCCGAGAGATACTGTTGACTTGCTTCCTCGCCAGCTCCAATCCCTTTTCCTACTTTTAGATCACGCCTTTCTTCTAAATCCCTTCTGCATCAGAATCCCTTGTGTTCCTCTTAGCTCCCATTCTCCAAGCTATGATGGAAAGATTGGGGCAGTTCATAGACTTCACCAACACAGCGTGCCTCCTGTATTCTCACTGCTTTTACCATGAGGACTTGAGTGTAGCACTGGAGCACCTTTTAACTTCACACATCACTTTTTTAACCAAGAACACTAGGGACATCATCGCTGAATCACCCAACCACACCTTTCCCTGCTGAACACCACAACGTATATTTTGCTAACATGTGGCACCTCCCAGCACAAATGGGGCAGGAGAACCATCCGACATGATGTCCTGTAACATTTGTTGCATCAAGGTAGAGCTATTCACTTTAAACCTCTCTGAATGATCTCTCAATGTCACTCTTGTTGGTTCATTGTGTAGTGCGTGCCTGCCACTGGTGTACTTTCATGGCACTGCATTCTTGCAAGAAGGCTCCTTTGTTCCAAAGTTAGGAAATTATCTACTCCAATAAAATGCTAAAAAAAATGTGCAAATATTCACTCCTCTGCAACTGACTGCCCATACCCTCTACTCCCTCATCGTCGTTCCCACCTTTCACCAATTTTTAAAAGCTCAACATGCCCTCCCACGGAAACTCCTTTTCTCTCCTGATGCTATCCACCTGCCAGGAATATCCACTCCACATTAGGGTTCTGGAAATTCTGTTTTTAAGTGCCTCAGTCCACATCCAAAATGACAGTGCATTGCACTTGCTGGATTTTACCTTCCTCGCTGACCATCATCTAAGTTTGGTGTGGGAAATATATAGGAATTTTAAAGAGCATTGACTGTTCCAACGAGATGCTGATGCGGTATCCTACTACGGTTAAAAACAAATATATGGGATCTGGATTGCAATATGTGAGGCTATAGGGAAACTCAAACTCTATCAAGATCTGTTGTTGGGGCTGCTTGCCCGCTTACTTGAAAAGGTATCCTAACAAGTATTGGAGGCAACAGTTCCTTCGCCTAAGGCTGAATCTAGTTCCAACATGTGAAATAATGCATGCAAGGAATAAGGTTGAGTGCCCTGACGCCGTTTGCAGATTGTGTGAAGTCCCGGGTTCAGTAGAATCTTTCTTGCATATTCTTAGTCATTGCCCTGAGTTGAGGGTTAGGCGCCAATAGTTTTTTAAAGGGTCCTGAGAGATTTTAGGGCCAGGATGTTGTTAGGTTCGTCCATTTCCATAATCACTGGTGCTTTGGAACTCTTCGGTTTTTGCGGCTTATTAAATCTATAGATCTATTCCCCTTTTTAATATGTTGCGGGAAGGTTTTACAGTGAACTTTTTTATACTAAGGTGAATATGGTATGAGTTTTAGAGAGGACATGCCTTTATCTGCTGGTTGCGGTTCTCAACGACGGAATTAGGACTTTGTGTAGTCTTTGTGCAATGCCTACCAGTATAATGTGGGATACTGTAGTTTCCGGTTAGAAATAATTTGTATGTACTATTTTTATACTATTAATTATCCATTCTTAGTCTGTTTTGATATTCTAATGAAATGTGTTTTGATGTGATGTGTGGGTGTTTTGTGCAAGGTTTGCTTTTTTTTAACCATATCACAATAAAAAAAATACATCTTATTGATTCATAGATATAGAAATCAAACGATGGCAAAATAATATGGAGGAGTTTGCCTCAGGGCTAGCTCCAGGGCCAGTCTATAGCAATGTAACCAAGCAGGGCGGGATGAATGTTGTTAGTTGGGATGTTGTCGCTAGCACGCTCGCCCAAATCGAACCGGTCCGATCTTGGTGTATTCAGTCCAAAGAAAAGTATATTGCACTGCGCAGGGCTCCCCCAGGTTGGAATGCGCAAAAACCAGTTTGGCATACTTTCCCTGGTATGAACTGCTAGCCCAGTCTTACAGCACGCAAATGAGTCAACAGTCTCTAACTGAAAGGCGCAAATACTACATATATGTTGCTTTTGAGAACCTGTTTGGGATATGAATCTGGGGTAATGCCCAGGTATGGGTTATTCGATGTTGAACAGCAGAGCCTACAAAATGGTCCAGGATAACCGTGTGGAAAGAGGTCAGAGGAAGGCGGAAACATGTCTTTTATTAGAATGGTTGTTATTCTAGGACGGTAGGGGGGTACATGCTGGAAAAGAGCATGATTAAAATGACATCGCCTCCCGTCCCCCCCAGAAAGAATACCGCAAATCAGTTGTCCGTGTAAATCAATCCACACAAGGGAGAAACATGTGTCAGGAGAGGAACATCATTTTTATTTGGCTAATTGCTTGTTGCAAGAGAATGTTGCAGTGCAAATCTTAAAATAATTGCAAGTGTGCCATATAACAAATGGATGGGCCCCAAACAGAGGTGAAAGTGGGAGGGAACTAAAGGGTACGACGTTCCCTTACTTCTCGGGGAAATCGTTCATAGTTCCCTTACTATGTGACCTTCAGTACCCTTCCAGGACGGTTGGAAAGGCCACTTTAAAAAATAAAATTAAAAAAAGAACATTAAACGACATTGTGCTATTTCACAAGTGCTGGCTAAGTTTCAGCCCAAGGGGCTTGTTTGGCACAGAGGTGTTTGCAGGTAATGGGAGGCGCGAGCCTATCAGTAGCTATTGTGTACATGCCCCTTAAGAGGTGTGACTGGTGTGTGAAGGGGAGGGGTGGCTACATAAAGCCGCCTGCTGAGGGGGCAATGGCACACTAATGGTGGTTGTTTAAATGTATATTCGTTCAGGGCGTTTTCTTTAGTCTTGTGAGAACTTTGGTAAATCACAGCTTTTGGGGTGGAGGAAAGGACTGGAAGGAGCCAGGTAGGTGGTTTGAATTGAGGGGGTTGGAGGGTAGGGGGAGGAATGGCTGTATGGCGGATTGAATGGAGCATAAAATGGGGCGGGGCAGAGGAGCATAGTACCACGAAATTTTTTGGTACACTTCGACCACTGTGCCTAAATAGTTGTTTTAATATATGATAGTTTGAAATTCTTTTTTTTTTATGATCTTCAAGAATGGAAGGTACACTTATTAAACAAGATTTTCTGAATTGTCTTCCTACAGGCCAACCATTTAAACTGGACCCCAAGTCTGCTCACCGGAAACTCAAGGTATCGCATGATAATCTGACGGTGGAGCGGGACGAATCCTCTTCCAAGAAGAGCCACACGCCGGAGCGCTTCACCAGCCAAGGCAGCTACGGGGTGGCGGGCAACGTCTTCATCGACAGCGGACGCCATTACTGGGAAGTTGTGATAAGTGGAAGCACGTGGTAAGAGACTCCCGAGCATTCGGGAAAGCACGCAAAATCAGCTGGTGTCGAGTGGGAGATGGGGGCGGTACCCAACAGGTGTTGGCGTGTGTTTCAGATATGAATAGTGAGACACATTCTAATTCCTGGCACTGTGTTAATTGAACACTTTCGCTTCTTTGGCAGTTGCTTTGGAGCCAGGGCAGCTTCTGAAAGTGTACCAACCATTTTGAACCCACATATAGGGAATGGAAACAAAGAGCAACTGTTGCATAAAAACTGCCATACAACAATAGTTCCTTTCCACGCGTATTATCCCCCGTGACGTGGGTGAAATGTCTGCCAGGCAGTCTGAATGGGAGCAGTATGTCTTCAATTCTTCATGCACATGCGTAGGCGTATGGACGTTTTCTTTACCTCTGGCTGCCCTCAGGGCTGTTTTTGCAACACCCGCTGGCCTAATTGACACATGGTCCCTTCATTCCCACCTCTCTGCCTGTGGAGGCGTCTGCATGAGTCTTGCTTCCATGCATATTCGCAGTCATATTGAAGACCAGAAACCCATAACTGGCAGGATCTATGACATCTCAACGAAAGCCACATCACTTTAAATCCATCTCAACACTGCCATTTTAATCATTTACTTTTCTTTGGCTCGTTTCACATCAAGCCATTTCACAAAATAATGTCTTTCTTTTTAAAGTAGGTGTCTTTCTTAATTGCAATACCCCTGCGTCCAACCTTTGACCCTATTAACCTTAATACATCTATTTTCATGGTCTCTTTTATGTATTCTTGTTTTTTTATGTGCTATACTTTAAACTTTTGTACATTTCTGTGTGCTTTCGATTTAATGGGTTGCCTTGAAATTTCCTTTGGTGAAAGGGTGTTGGAGAAATTGCTGCATGCCACGCATCCATGGACTGCTTCACCTGTGTTAAATAAATGCTAGGAATGCCCTTGCCAGGGCATGGTTACTCAGAAAATGCCAGGTCCTAGCATGCATCTGCCTCTGTCACTTTCTAAATGCATGCTGTCCTAGAAGGGACTTTGAGTACCTATTGTGCCTAATGCTCTACTAAATGCAGCATCAATTTTGCTGTAAATTTAGGTCGTGGTACTGGATTGGGAAAGAGGTTAAGGAGGAGCCAAGTGAATTGAAATGGGGGAGGGGGGGGGAATTGAGGGTGCACCACACGAATTGCCTTTCCTCTATTTTGGCAGCTTAGTCTTATTTGGTGATTGGTTAGCGATTCCTTCCAAATGGAAAAGAAGCTTTTGCACATTGGTTGTGCCCAGCGGAACTCTCTCAAAACGTCCTCAGTAGGAAAGATTACTTTGCTACAGAAGCAAGCTTGTTTGTTCTTCTCAATTATGTTCGTATGCCAAACACCACTGACATTCTGTCTGAGAATACGTGCACGTAGATGCTATGGAAAGGAGACGCACTTTTGTTAAGTGTTCTAAAAACAAACACTGTTGCATGACTAGTTTATCAAAAACAATGGCTTTGTCGCATGAGTCTATATTACATTCAAACGATTAGTATTGCACGTGTTGGATCCTTACATGTGCTTCTGTTTTGGGCGTCATCTCAAGGGCGTGTGTCCAATACAGACCCACCTTGGTTCTTGGCTCGTCAGAAGAACAGGTCTATAGAACCTGTTCCAGGATTAGAATTGGCAGGTAACATAGACTCAATTGCCTTTTCCAGAAAAGTTCCAAAAACAAGATTAATATGGCCAAACCGCCACATGGTGGGGAAATCCAACATGATATCTCTAAGCAACACATTAAAATTAAAAAACATTTAAATTATCATCCACGTACCATCAACATGGAACACTATTCAGCACTCTCAATTTAGGTCATATGACTAAGGATTTTCACTGTGGCGCGCTTCTAATTCAGCAAGTACACTCTTCCAAGTTCCTGGTCCCCGTCTTATTGGACTAACTGCACATACTATGCAGAGATGAAACAAAGCAAGCTTATGCCTTGCTCCACCTGTGCATAGAATGTTCAGTTAGTCCAATTAAAGGTATCAAAACCTGCGTCTCGTGCGATAGTAAAACTGGACTAACACAGGGTTCAGTTTTGTTTCTCTGATCCCCGTCTTTGCAGGCATCCCTATTCTACAACCTGTCACATTGGTAATTGGAAATCACTGTACCCTTCCTGTTGCATTTTGCGCTCCTTTCCTCTTAACAACGATACCATACCCGGAAACCCCTCGAACACCTCTATTTTTCCAGTCTTTCTCTATACACCACTCCAATATAATGTTCTCCCTCCGCCATCAAAACCATTACACCAATGGAACTGTTGAAGACCAGGCTTAAGCCGCACCTGCTTGCAAGTGAAGGGGGGCACCCAACTCCCATGCTGCCTTTTCTGAACTGACCTCCCAGCCAGCCACTCGCAGCAAAAACGCAAATGTAAATTGTTCATATGTAATTACTACCTACTACCACCAGGCCCTGCATGTCCTTCTTTTCATGTTTTGTCCCCTAGTTCCTGTCCTTGGTCTGTGATCCTTTATAGTGCCCCATCACCACACAGTTCACGTAAGTGGACCGTGTGAAGACTCTGTAACTAGGGACTGCCTCTGCATCTGTAATGTACACTTAGTAGGTTTTCTATTCAAAATGACATCCCGGCTTTAATAAATGCAAATGAAAACAGTGTGCAGCATTGGACCCAAGGCTTATGTTCCCACTAAAGGGCTACGTTTGGCACCATTCATGAAATTGGCAAAGGTCAATAGCCATGTTACTGTGACCTTCACCACATAGTTGGTGAGATAAATGAACCGTACATGGTCCATATAAGTAATGGATTACATGGGGTACAAGTGATGGATTAGTCACATCTGCATACATATTGCCCTGGTTCCACACAAATGACAAGGGACTAGGAGAGTGTTGTTTAGGTGTTGGACAGGATCCCGGACTCCCAAGTGGTGTTGTGAATGCTGTCTCTATATACAGAGAAGTAATACAATCACACGTGGCACTCATCTTCATTTCATTAGCCTGGGAGAGACCGCTGTGGTTTTTACAACTCATGCTTATGTTATCCACGATGGAAGGAACAGCAGCCAGAGGGAGCGGGGCAGCCTGTGTATCTGGGGAGGCATAAGAGCAATACACCTAGTAGCATGGCTCTTAGGGTTATAGAATTTGGCCACGTAGGCCTGATGTGTGTGTGAATGGACTCGAAGAAACACAAAATGACGCTATTAACAAATGTTGTGTCATGAAGTTAGGAAGTTTATTCATTTGCTACATAGAAAGCAAGATGCACACTTTATTTTAATAAAATACATTACTATTGATTTTTCGGGTGGTCATAACAGTCCCCGGGACAAACAAAATGAGTTGGTTGAACAAATCACTCTTTAAATTATCAGTTGAAAGGGATTTCAAGGAAAGAATGAACATCCTTTAAACTGCAAAGTAATCAGTAGCGGTTCGTGAATTATATATTGTGTTGAGAAAACAAATGGTGCCAACACGTGGACCTATGCATGAATGTGGGATTACATTCTTGTTCTGGAAGTCCGTGGCCGATGGGTGGGCAACAAGCCAAACACCTACAGGCTTTGTGTCCTTCCTCACATCCCATCTCTCTCCTCTATTCAATGTCCACTCCAACAGGCAGCACCTTCAACACCACCTAATAGTCAAAATTAAAAAAGGGGACAAAACGCCCCCAATCCAAAATCCTATCCGGCACCAGGCACATGGTGGGTCAATCAGTTCTCAAGGAAATACTCAGGACATCTCAAATTATACCCCCCCCCCTGAAGTAATTATACTTGCCACTTTAGATGAGAAGTAATACATTCTAATCTCCAATTGTGTTATTGGGCCTACAGCTGCACTTTCATGGCATATTTACTCTTGGAATGCTGTTATCCGTTTTCTCGCCATCCCTCATCTTGAGCCCCAGTCATTACATAAAAGCAAGCGGAATTGCACAGTTTACATATTTTATAGTTCAGTGAAATTAATACTGCCATCCATACATCTTCTGATGTTAGTTGTTGTGAATTATTTCACCATTGCTTTCCACGTTGGATACCTTGAAATATGAATCACTTGTTTTTTCTTTGTCCTGTAGGTATGCAATTGGCATAGCATACAAGTCGGCTCCAAAACACGAGTGGATCGGGAAGAATTCTGCTTCCTGGGTGCTGTGCCGCTGTAACAATAACTGGGTGGTGAGGCATAACTGCAAAGAGATTCCCATAGAGCCCGCCCCACATCTCCGGCGCGTTGGGATCTTGCTGGACTACGACAGCGGCTCACTGTCATTCTACGACGCCTTGAACTCTCTACATCTCTATACCTTTGACATTTCTTTTGCTCAGCCCGTCTGCCCCACGCTCACCGTGTGGAACAAATGTTTGACAATTTTAACCGGACTTCCGATCCCAGATCATCTAGAAGGCATGGAGCAGCAATGACGGTCTTCGGTGGAAAAGGTCACCTTCCACCGGTCCGCCCGAGTTTGGCTAAGACTCCTTTAAATACATTTTTATAAAAAAAAAAAAATCCAAAGGTCCAGTTGGCCTGAAGTGGAGTTTTTACTAAAGAATGGCTTTAATTTCTTTCACTTTTTGTATTTAGTCTCTTATAGGAAGATTTATAAATTATTTATAAGATAATGAGTCAGATTAAAACTTGTAGAAAGTACTTGTTTTTGCACATTATGGGCCCACTTTACGAAAGATGTATGTTGCTCCCATGATTCTCCATCTTTGAAGCAAATGTCGCCTGCAAGGCCGCCCACCTTCTGTGATCTATCTCCATATGGAACTCCCTCTGCAGTGCGTTTGCCTCACCCTACGCTTCATTTTTCTAGTGCATTTGCCTCACCCTACGCTTCATTTTTCTAGTGCTTTTGCCTCACCCTACGCTTCATTTTTCTAGTGCGAATCAATATACGAGAGACAGAAAAAAAAAGTAAATGTTTTTGTCTTTTTCTTTTTCCTGCATGTGTCCAGGTTTAAAAAAAAATAACTTGGAACTATTCACAAATAGACAATGTACTGCTTGCTCCAAACATTTTACTCTGTTGTACTTCTCACTTTTTACATGCAGTCTTAGGGATTTAAATGTACACCTGTTTTAATTCTAATGATTTTGTTGCAAATACAAACTTTAACATTTCTCTGTACAAAATATAAAAGACACGTTTTCCCACCTGCATTAAATACTCCACCTCAGACTCCTTACTTCTCACACCCCCTTGCTGCCACAATGCACACATCTGTACACCTTTCTTGCAACTCATTGATTGCAATGTGACTTCAATACACGCTGTGAGTTGCTACTGATACCTCTTACAGGCTTATGTACTTTTTCACTGCCTTTGGTGCTATTTAGGGACATGCACATACATACCACAATTGTTCATGTTCTAGGGAATTTGACCCAGCCATAGGAATATGTTTTCCCACAAACACTATATGTTTGGGGGGAGGGGTGTAGGACCTACTTCACTATCGCTATGCCTTCATGTGCAGTGCTTCGCATAGGACTAATGCCCACATGAATAATAACGCTTCACAAAATATAGGTAAAAAGTGATAGTTTAGTCACATCTGCATAAATATTGCCCGGGTTTCACGCAAATGACAAGGGACTAGGTTAGTGCTGTTTAGGTGTTGGACAGCATCCCTGACTCCCAAGTGGTGTTGTGAATGCTGTCCATATATACCGAGAGGCTGGTCCTATTTTGCTGGGGCCTGCAAGCTGTGGCTCTCCAGATGTCTTAGACTGCAAATACCATGAGCCCTCATCATTGACTATGCTTGAAGGACTGATGTGAGTTGTAGTCCAAAACATCTAGAGAGCCCAAGGGTGCAGATCCCTGCTACATTGCATCTGCCAGGCCCATGAGTAGACTGCACTTTAAAAGATGATTGCAGCTTCATGGGATTAAACGCACCCTGTCGTCCTACATAAAACCATTCAAAAACCCCAATGCTTCTTTCAGCATCTCCAGGAGTCCTTATATTGGTTTAAATCCGTTCCTACAGGTGGTACAGTTCCGGGTCTGTAGGCGACATTAGAATGCCAGCGGTAGAAACGCTGGCCGCATCAACGACATACACTATTGTGCACAAAGGTGAAGGTGAAAAGATGGGAGAGGGAGAGGTAAGGTTGGGTCAACACGTGCACCACTGTGTTAAAAAAAAATAGAAAAGAAACCCACATCCAGGATTTGTACTGCTGGCATTCTAACTGCAACTGAGCGCCATAGATTCGGTATTTTTCCCCCGAATGTGATATTATTTTATTACAAAGAAATCAGTTGCATATCTAGTACTGATTATTTCTAAACCCTTAAGTCGGCGTGAGCCAGATTCTCCACTCATGGCTCTCCTTAAGAGTCGCGTCATAATTCATGGCTGCCCCCCCTGCTGCGATCTAAAAGTTACTGGCTGTGGTCATTTCTCCTCTTACAGGACACCTGACACTTTCAGGGAGTTTCCTCATATTGCAATTATAGTGAAGAGGCTCTCATTGGAAATGGCTAATTATCTATAATAAAGGCTATGAAGCTACCAACGGGTATCACCCCCATAATTCCGCTGCAAAAAAATGCAGAATTACTAAATGCTGAATTTCGGATGCCCCATTTCACTGCATATATAAGTTGGAGGGTGGGGGTAAAGTGAATGAAAAAAGTGCAGAGGTATGGGGGAGGCTGCAGGGACTCTTCCCCCCCACCCCCGCATATATATTCAGTGAAATGGGGAAAAAAGAAAAAAAAATCTTTGCGATTCAGTATTTTATTTTCGAAAATATCACATACCCATACGACCGTAGTATATACCACTTGAATTATTCCATGGGATAATAAAGCGCGCACACCTTTGCTCTGGCATTGCATCACAGTAAGTGACAAAAAACTATTGTGTGCCCCGGTGATTGAACATTGTTGCATGTCTATTTAAATAGTCTTTGTGGTAATCTGGAAAATTAACCATTCTAACAAATAGTGGTTTATAAAACGCCCACACATCCAGCAGTTTAAATGGGTGAAAGCTAAAGGCACATTCAGGCTGGTTAAATCACTGCATGTAAACCCGCGCAGAGGCTCTGCTACTCCTTGCCACCCCAACGAATGTCCATACACAAACCCCATTAAAGGTACATTTAATAATCCGAGGTTCCACAAATCAATAATTCTGTGACACAAAATGACCTGCACCTCAGAGTTGAATTCTTGCATACCAACATCACAATTATGATCATCCTATATGCACTTTCCGAAGAAAAAATAGCTCAGATTAATTTACTATCTCAGTTCTTAAATTGTATAATTGTTTAAGTTATGTTATGTTACTGGGAGTCGTACCGCACACCGCTGCCGTCTGCATAGTCTCCAGGTGCAATGCTGGACACAAGTACTGTACATTTTCTCTTTGTGATCTGCGGATCTGCTCTGCACTCAGACAGCATTAATCACAAGTCTCCATGCGCGCGCATGTGCTACTGCCGATCACAGCGCTTCATCTTAATGTACTATTTATGCATAGATGGAAGAATGTTAAAAGTATTTGAAACTGTAGCATAGTGGATTACCTCCTGGGAGGGACAAAGGGATTGTGAGGCTCATGAGCATCGACATTTGAAGTAGTCTTACAATCAGGACATCGACTGAATGCAGGCCTCTCTGAGAATGCTACAGTGCTGGTGTGAGATATTGCTTTAAGTGTCCTTCAAAAGGGCGCATAAATGCACTTTGTTTCAAATGGGCTCTGTATTTTAAGGTCGCCACCCTATGTGTTTTGAGTGTGGATTATCCAGGTACTAAGGAGTACTACGCTATGCCTTATTGGAGTGCCAGATTCAAAAACCTTTAGGCTTGGCATAATCGATACTGCAATATTTTTTACAACATTGATGAAATATTGGTCCAGTGTTCCTCCTTGTGTCTAATCAAATGTTGCATGGCTAGAAAACCGGACCTGTAAGAATGGGTGGGTTGTTAGCCTACTGTGCAGTCTTCGGTATTTAGCCGATGGGTGCCTCTGGCAATTTTGAGGTCAGAATCATAAGCATAAAAGACAGACTACACATATTGTTCAGAGGTTAGAGAATGGCGGCAAACACAATGTGAATAATTATAAAAACAGGTAATACATTTAAAGATGCTGGTCTCACATACACATCCCAGGACTTGTTGAAAGTAGGCCTAATGCCATTTGATACATGTGCTTAACCAGCGCCATCAAGATTATTTTCCTCATGAATTCGTTGGGCGAATTCTTTGTATGTTGCAAATCTTGCACTTATTGCTGGTTGCACGTCTCGCCGCCTGGACATACATACAAATTACTCCATCAGCACCTATCAACAGTTCAACGTGAGACGTTTCTGGACAGAGTCATAGGTCTCAACTTGGGCTGAACAGAAGAAGGAACCTGCTTTTGGTGTAGAATCCTTTTTTCTATTACAGGGACATAAAAGAGTGTGTTTGTGTGTGTTCAAGACCACAGTTGTCTGCTTAAGAAGAACATTTTTTTTTTACAACAGAACACTAATGAAAATATCCAAACTCCAACAGTGAATGATCAGCTTGTGCACCAACCACGGGAAGCTTGGACATTGTCAAACTGTGGCTTTTGAAGCATTGCTCAACTGGTCAGTTTGCACATCTCTGGTAATGACTGATACCAGGAACCAGCCCGCTTCCAGCGCCTTGAAGTCCAGCAGATCCTCTTCTGGGTTGCTCAGCCTCATCATCATTCATGAACTGCAAAAGCACAGAAATCAGTTTATTTTGCATCATTAAATGCCTGATTTTGCAATAAATGGGTTCATTTGACAATGCTGGTCCTTTTTGAATCTATCTCAAGTGGTCTGTTTAAGTGATGTCAAATTATACCTTGCACTGTGCAATATGCATATATGTTGCCTATGATGAACGATCTGTCCAGAAAGCTGGAGTCATCTGTTTACATGCACTCTATTTTTTTTTGGAGTTATGTTATGTTAAAGGTACTTATATAGTGCACTGTCACCAAAGGAATTGGTTCCCAGGTGCTCTGGGGGTTCTGTAAATGAGAAGATGGGATGGGTTAGTAAGGTGAAGAGGAAGTAGGATGGTGAGAGGAGTGGTATACTGTTGGCAGCTTCAACTCGGTAGACACCGGGTGCTGAGCTTTGGTGCGAGTATTGGATTGGTGTCAGTCCGCGTGTGCTGTTGGTGCGGCTTATGTGTTGTTACAGTGTGGTGAAGTGCGTGCAGCTTGTTGTGCGAGAGATGGTTGTGTGAGTTTTTTTGTTTAGATAAATATGCAGAGAGTTTGAGTTTGTATTGGTTAGTGGGTTATGTGACATTTAACATGCAAGCATTCACAGTTGTGTCTAAGTGTAGCACTTGCTGACCTACATAATTCAGTCTGAGTGTGGCACTCACTAATCTTCACAATAACATCTAGATACCGCACAGGCTAATGGTCACAATTCTATCTAAGTGTGGAACATGCTAACATTCTCAATTCCTTTCAAGTGTTGTGCTTGGTAATCTTCATAATTCCGTCTAGGTGTGGCACTCGCTAACCTTCACAATATTATCTAGATGCGACACAGGCCGAAGTTAGGAAATCCGTCTAAGTGTGGCACACACTAACATTCGCAATCCTGTCTAGATACGGCGCAGGCTATTGTTCTCAATTCTAAGTGTGGCACATGCTAACATTCAAGTTCCATCTAGGTGTGGCATATGCTAACATTCACAATTCTGTCTAGATGTGACGCAGGCCAAAGTTAGGAATTACGTCTAAGTGTGGCACATGCTAACATTCAAGTTCCATCTGGGTGTGGCATATGCTAACATTCATAATTCTATCTAGATACAACGCGGCCCATGTTAGGAAGTCCATCCAAGTGTTGCACATGCTAACATTTACAGTTTCATCTAAGTATGCTGCTTGCTAATACTCATAATCCCATCTAGATGTGAGGCAAAGCTAGGATTTCTAAGTTTGGCGCATGCCAACATTCACATTTCTAACATTTCAATCGGAGTTCTATCAAGTGTGATGTACGCTAAGCCTTCCTAATTCCATCCAAGTAGTCGGATGTCGACATTCACAAACCTGTATAACTGGGGTGGTGGCAGCCGCCGAAGAAATTAGAACATTTCTAAAGTGTAGAATGTTATATTATTTGCGAAAAAACTGTGTTGGTGTTAAAGCTAATCACCTTCTACCCAGTATGCAAGTATTTCGAATTGTGCTCACATGCAGAGGGATAACAGGACTATTTTTGGAATAAATCACTAATCTGTTATAAACCCCATAATTCAGGGGACATGTGTTTATTTACAAGTATTGTAAGTAAAAGTCAAATGGACATAACATATGAACAAAAATGGTCGTCATTGTAAATATGTAAACAAGGAATGGAGACAGTGTTCATATCCATGTATAACCACAACATAACTAAGCATAAATCCTAAGATAAGTGTGGCTAACAGTGTTGGATTTGGCAAGAAATTACTCTCTTCATGAGACAATTAATTCCTAATATTAAAACCAGAAAAGTTAATGACAAGCGATTCATTGTTTCTACAATTTTCTATAGGACATAGATGAACTTCAATGCATCCAGTGTTACAAAAATAGTTGTGATAAGATAAAACAAACAAATTAACAACAAAGGTTTAGTACATTTTGCTGAGAAAATGCAGTTATTGTCAGAGAACATAACACTTTGCTAGGCAAGAAAAGTTCTACAGGTCTATTGTCCAAGAGGGAACCTAGACCTAACTGTTTGGTTGTGAATAGAGCAAAACCTTGTTGTTTGTGGTGAAATGTTACACCTTAATTGGGTAGTGGCCATTCACAAATCTATCTAGATGCGACGCAGGCTAGCGTCCATAATTCCCTCCAGGTGTGAACACTTGTTAACATTGACTAGTATGTTAGGGTGCAGTGCAAGGCAACATTTCAAACACTGTCATGGTCGAAATCCGGCTGGTGGTCACACAACTTTCTAAGTATGCATAGGCTAATTCTATGCCAGTCTGTTATAGGAAGGTAAGGTAGAGTGGCGGGGGCTTTCTGGTTTGAGAAATTGCTCTACACCCCACCCATGCCACACTTAGTTTTTGTTGGTGTCTGTTAGCTGCTGGCTTCATTGGCTTCCCCTGCAGACACTTTTTGGAGATGCCAATGTAGGAGTCACCTTTTGCCTCAGCCATTAGCCGACGGGGCTGCCGGGCAGAGTGCTGCCCTGGGAGGGCGAATTAAGAGTCGATGAAGGACCAATCGGGGCTGGGGGCGAGAAGGGAGGTGCGATGAGGAAGCTGGAAGGGTTGGGGAGGGAGAGGACTGCGAGCGGTGCCAGGGGCTCTGAAAATGTAACAAAAAGGCTCTGAACCAGCGCCCACGAGGGTCCTGGGCGTGGGGGCGATAAAAAATCAGATCCCGCTGCATCTACTGAGGCCGGCAGGGACTCTGAGAAACATCCATCCCATGCATCTAAGAGCGTGGTGTGAAGGCTACCTTGAAGTATTCCCATGCAGCATCAATGCCATTGGCCATCAATGCTCCTTTATTTATAAAAGTCAAATTGGCGCCCTACTCAAAGTACCAAACGGTCTTGAGGAGGACTTCTATATTGGTGTATGATCCTCAACAGAGGGTAAATTATATGCCGTTGTTCCAGTCCATCGGTAATGATGAGGTGACCAAATACCTTTTAAGATTTGAACTGTTCCGACCTTCAAGCACCCCTAAAGAACTACTTTAAGAGGAATTGAGGATGGAGAAATTGGCTTCCTCTATAAAGGACGTCAACATACTCGAAACCTCCACTGAGGTTGAATTCCCCCAACCTGACACGCATCCCCATCCAAATGCTGCATAACGAAAGGTCATGACGATGGTCGTAGAATGCTTGGGATTGTAAGTGACTTCAATCCAACTAAGTCAATGCTTAGGATGGGATGCCCAATGGAAGCCCTTATTTATATATTTTTATGTCAAAGTTCGTTAAATCTGGATGATGAACCCTTGTATAACGCCCCTCTCTTTGAATCCCCCTGAACTCACTGAGCCAAGAAGTAGGTTGTTTTTGCAAATTCAAAGATTTATTTGAAGAATTAAACAATATATATATATATCACACTTTTATGAACAAAATAATATCTGAATAGCACACTTATGAATATGGACGGTAATCAACAATGGGTAATATTACAAAATTGACACTCTCTTTAATCACTTATGAGTATGAATATGAAGGATACTGTTGCAGAGAATACTTTATGTAATTCAGGGAAATGCAATCATGGGAAAGAATGCAACACAAAAATAAACCTTGATATGATTTCAATCAAAAGATAATATGTTCACTCTTTCCCCTGTGACTACTCACTCCTCCCCTATGCAATATGAAGAGATGGAAATGAGGGCACACCGGCTTCAGGAATACAATCAAGAATGCAGTTCAATTCCATTTCCCCCCCAGCAAGCTTAGAGAAAACAGGTATGATTTTAAAACACAGGTCAAAACGCTTTGGAATATGATTGCAATGGATGGAAAAATATGCTAAAATGATTTTAATTCACTAAAGGATATTCAAAATAAGTGATAGTTACTTTAGATTGGTTCACACAATCTGCAGAACCATCCCACAAGCTTCGGGACACATGGAGTCATGAACTGGGGTTGGCATTCACTGATGACATGTGGGCGAAAATGTGCATACACACAAGCAAGGTCTCCCTCAACTCTAGATTTAGATGTGTGCAATATAAACTTCTTAACCGCCTGTATTATACTCCTCATGTGGTGGGGAAATTTGCACACGATCAATCCCATGTCTGCCAGAGATGCAGATCCAACGAAGCGGATCACGCCCATATGTTCTGGTCCTGTGGGGTGCTGGCCCCGTTCTGGGAGGCTGTGCTCGAGGCCCTCTCAGAGATGGTGGGGTTCCGGATTAATCCTGACCTCCCTGGCTGTATTGTTCCGGCTATGGGAGGGAACTGGGGCAAAGCGGGTTGCTAAATTTTTGAATGTGGGGGCTATAGTGGCTAAAAGATGCATCCTGCAGTGCTGGAAGCGGCACTCCCCTCCTTCGCTGGAAATACGGTTAAAGCCTCTCACCTGGACGCAGGTGTGTGAGGAGGACTATATCAATACACTACCTGCAAATGCTCGCCCCAAAAATGTGTGGACAGAGTTTTGTGGCTATTTGAACAGCAAATTGGAGCTCTTATCCTCACCTCCATCACCGGATTGGGCAGATGTGTAACCTGGACTATGAGCAGCCTCACTAGACTTGCTTTACTCTAGAGAATGTGCCTGTTTTATTGCTAATGCACTGCTTGTCTTGCCCATGTTCTGAATTATGAAACACAGATTGTCGATGTAATGTTTAATGCACCTGCTACTGTTCCTTGCCAATAAAGAAAAGTAAAAAAAAAAAAAAGATTGGTTCAGGTCAACCCTAGCAATGATTCATGAATGATTATCAAATTGGAAACGTAATTCAGCAGTGGAAAGCAAGAAGCAGCTATTTTTACAAGTGGTGAAATGGAGCGAAATTGCAATTTGCAGCAATTTTCCGCGTGCGTAAATCGCGATTACGGATAAACTATAAGGAATTGGAATGTCGTTTTGGCTTTGTTGGAAAGCTTAGGATCTTAGCTGTAAAATGACAGTTACATCTCATTTCTAGGACGTGCGATTCAAAAGTTACGGATGTTTTTGTGAAGGTAGATTTTCAGAAATAAAGTCAAGATTTCAGAATGACAGATGGCACTTTACAGATTTGGAATCAATAGGATGAACACAGGATTCTATAATGCAGTTCTGGATAGGATGAAATTAATGGAAGAGGATTACTTTAAACTAAGAGATTGGTTCTGTACAGTTCTGGACTAGATACTCACTCCTAGTTTTGGAATGGAATGCACCTCGTCAAAGATCTGGTCAATGGTTTGGCTTCACTCTCGCCACCGGACAGATCTCAGGCCTTCTGGGTTCTGCTCTCAGCACTGCACAGCGGTCTGGGTCTCTTGAACTGGATCTGACGGGTCTGGATACAGCACTGCGCTCTCTGGGTCTGGATCTGGGTTCTAGCAGAGGGTTCTTGGCTAAAAGCAAACCGCACGGCCCGGCTGTTGAATGTATTGGTTAGGCCCCGTGGAAGTTTAGTGGTTAGAATCAGGTTGCAAAAGATTCTGAAGGCCTGCTGAGAAGGATTCAGCTTGTGAATTAGGCCTTTCCTTCATGGTTCTAGAGCTTGCTTCTAGAGTCTGGATTCTAAGTTCTGGTCTCTGGATCTAGATCTGGAGTCTCTATCTGGATGTTGTCTGGATCTGGTCCGGCAGAGTGCTTCGCAGGAATCGGTGAGTAGTGGAAAATGAGTCCCTATCTGTCCTAGGCAGTCTCTTTTTATGTGTTTCAAAGTGGGTGTGGAGGCTGATTCTACATGCCCAACCCCCTAAGGATTTGATAAGTCAGAGAATCTCCTGTCCCCTGACTGGAGAAAAGAGTAGTGTCATCCTGTGTCATCAGGTGTCATGTTTATGGCTTAAGGAAAGAACACTCCCCTTTGCTTTTACTTAGAAAATCAATTTTTCATAACAAACATATTTTCCAGATACACAAGTTGTTCATAATACCTATAGACATCACATATTACTTAAGGTACATTCTGTTCAAGTCCCATGTTCCTACGAGTTTGGGTTCAGAAATTACAACTTATTTGCGCTTTTGGTGGGTTTCGCAATATTGGTTCTGCACTAAATTTTACACATGCATGCAGATCCTCTCTGGGCATATTACTGTAAGTTATGTTCACAGAGACAACACTGCAGCTACAATATTCATAAATTACGGGGTTTGGTCTTAGAACATCACACGGCGTCCAGCTTAGTCTTGAGCTGTGAGTGAATTTGTCATTTTAAGAATCCCAAAGTTTCATATTTTTTTCAGCTTGTTACAATATTTAGAACCGTTTTCCTTAAACATATATTTGGTGCAATGTTAAATCCACATCCCAATCTGGTCCACCCCCAGAGCTGGGTGAGTCAGATGGTCACATGGCCTGCCTTCCTGCAAGAGCAGTTGTTGACCAGGCACACCCAAATCAGCATATTCTATTCAGTTGAAAGAGTCTATTGTCTCTTTCCTCCTTCCAGCAGGGGAAATCTCCTCTCACAACAGTTCTAATTAACATGTCCATGCAATATCCTCTCCTGTTGGTAGGAAGGCCAGGTGTGAAGGATTCCCATGGACAGAAGGCCTCTTGAAGTTTTAATTAAATCAGATTACCTTCTGATCAATTGCACAGAGTTCCTTGTGAGAAAGACATACATTTATAAACTTAAAATAAGCAATATATCTCTAAATCAAGTCTTTTTCAGAATGAAATCACTGTGTGGCACTCTATATGGCATTTTGATGGAATTCTCTTCTTTGGCATATTTAGCTTCTGACACACAGCTCTCCTGTCAGAATTTAGAGATCGCCAGCACCTGTCGGAGGCGAGCAACGGTACTACACCCCTTTTTGACAGCTGTCTTCCCATCAGTATCTTTAAAATGGGGATTTTACTTTGATAGAATAGGATTCTTGCTGATATTGTACTGATGAGGATTCTTGCAGTAGAGTAATGTGGAACACCCAACCAGAAGGTTGGATCTTTTTGGTGATTTGTGAGCCATGATTTTAGCACATTTTGACAATCAAGAAAACGGATTCCCAACCAGCTCTGTATTTCTTTTGGCAATCAGTATTGCTATTTCCAAGTGGTTTCAGGCTGCTTTGTGGATGGCCCAATGGTGGTTTTAGGCAGTGAACTCCTGTGCTCACTAAGATAGGCAAAGGTGGATGGCAGTCTAACTTTCAGATTTTTACTGCATATTTTTGGATGGTTTTGAGCGAGCAGCATGTTTTCCAGTGGCCATTCTGATGTTTCTGCTGCCAGCAATGCCTAGTGATGTTGCAGGGCTTGGATGAGTGGGTTAAGAAATCCCACAAGCCCCCCTCTTGCGACGGCCGTTGAACTTTCAACAATGGAACTTCGCAAGACTGGGATGTCCACATCATCTCTCCGGATTCCATGAATGGCACAGTTCAGCATCTTTTCCTCCATCAGGGGTGGATTGATTCGTTCTCCTCGCCAGTCCTGATGGGAGTATTGAGCGATACCCCGGGCCCCTCGGATCTTTGCTCCCGGTCCCTGGGACATCCTCCTTGGTCAGTCTCCATGGTTTCTCTCTCCTAGGATGACAAAGCAAAAAGGCAACAACATATTCGTAGACATTTCCCCACCACTATTAATGTAGTGGGGTGGGCATATACATTCCGTAAAGCAGGAGACATTTGCATTTTTATTATTGTATCTTATAGACTATGTGTGGAATGGTTTTAGAGTTGGAATATTATTGCTCTGGAGCGGCCCTCTCTGGGGTTCCAGAGGACTCCTCCAGTTGCTGCAGAGTGTGCCTGGGAATGCAACACTTTAGCTGATTAATATGGACACACTTGTCTTCCCCCTCCGCCAAACTGCCTTTGGGGATGCAGACCTTGTAGGTGACTGGTGAGATCTGGTCTACAATTTCAAAAGGTCCCTTCCAGGTAGGCAGAAATTTCCGCTGTTTGGCCTGGTTCCTTTGGAAATTGTATAGATAAATCCGGTCTCTTACATTGTATTCTTTCCTAGTAGTCTTCAAGTCATAGTGGGTCTTCATGCTATCGGCTGATCTTTCTAGATTTCACTGAGCATAGGCAAAAGCATGTTGAAGGTGTTTTCTTAAATTTTCAATATACTCATGAGTTGTGGAGGCATTGATCAATGTCTGCTCTTGGGTCCTGAAAAGCAGATGCTGGGTAAGCACCATCCTGCGTCCACTCATCAACTCAAATGGTGACATTTTAGTTGCAGATGAAGAGGTAGATCTGATGGCCATTAGGACAAGAGGTAATTGGATATCCCAACTTGGCCCAGAATCTGCCACAAACATTAATATGATGCTCACAATGGTTTTGTTGTAACGTTCCACTGCCCCACTAGAGGCTGGCCAGTAAGCAATATGTAGCGTCCTTTTAACCCCAAGTATCTCCCACATCTTTGTCATTACTTCGCTGGTGCAATGGCTACCTCTGTCTGACTCAATCTTTTGGGGTAGCTTGGAGCTGGGTTGAAATCCGCTGAGGCCCTGATTCGTCGGACCCTTAAATCCAGCAGTAATAGCGCTACCGCCGGATTTAATGGTTACCGCCGAGGTCGTGATGAGGCCCTCTGTGTGGAGAATTAAGGTATGCCTCCATGTTGTTCTTGATTTTTAGACTTTCGTCCTCGAGACAGTTTTCTCTGGCACAATCATGCAAGTCAGCCAGACCTTGCGCGAGGGGACTCTTCTTGTTTTGGCCATATCTGACCTCCACAGGAAAGCCTTGCATTGACAGAATCCAGGAAGTAATTTGGAAATTACTCACATTTCCGGCCCGGATTCTGTCACTTTGGAGATATTGCAAAGGCTGGTGTGGAGTCTCCACTATGATGTGTTCCCCCTGGATAAACGGGTGGTAATTCTTCAATGCCCACACCGTTGCCAGGAGTGCCTTCTCACAATCGTTGAATTTTTCCTCCACAGAGGATAAAGATTTACTCGCATAGGAGATTACTTTATTGACCTTGTCATGCTTTTGGTATAATACTGCAGTCAAGCATGTATTAGAGAACCCTGTCTCTAGGAAGAACTCCTTGTTTCCGACAGGGTAAGCTAGGCAAGGCGCTTGTGAGAGGCTTCTTTTGAGCTGTTTTACTGCCTCGGATTGTTCTGGACCCCATTCCCACTTGACCCCCCCTTCAAAAGATGAATCAGGGGTCTGGTGATCTCTGCATAGCCCTCAATGAACTTTCTGCTGTAATTAGGCAGTCCAAGGAGGCTCCTTAGTTCCCGTAGAGTTGTGGGGTCTTTCAGTTTCTGGAGTGCTTCCACTTTCTTTTCCTTGGGACAGAGACCCTGAGGAGTAATCTCATACCCCATGAAATTAACACGGGTTCTACACCACTGTGCTTTCTGAAAGAAAAGTTTTGCTCCGGCGGCCCTCAACTGTGTCAGAACATAACAGATCTCCACTATGTGTTCCTCACCATTTGAGCTCTTGATGAGGACATCATCTACATAAGCTAGGTTACCCCTTGCACCCAGGTCGGGCATGGCCTTATGTAGGAAAATGTTGAACTCATTACCGGAGTTGAGGTATCCGAAGGGAGTCCAGGTCCATGTGTACTGCTGACCCCCAAAGGTAAAAGCCAGCTTGTATTGGTCCTCCCTACTGACAGGCACAGTCCAGTATCAATTAGTCAGGTCTATTGCAGTGAATACCTGTGACCCCTGGATCTGGGCCAGCCCTTGGTCAATGTAGGGAAGAGGCCATCGGGAAGTATGGACCAGTTTGTTGAGCTCCCTAAAGTCGGCACAGAGTCTCCACTGGCCGTTTGGCTTCAATATCCCTAGCACCGGATTATTGAAGGTGCTGTGGACTGTAAGGATTATCCCGCGGGACTCAAGGTTCTTAATTATTTCAGTAAGGGACTCCATGGATGTGAGAGGCAAGCGATATTGCTTCACAAACACTGGAGTCATGCCCGGGTCCGTGGGAATAGTTGTTGTGTGGATGTCGGTGCGACCACAGTCATATGAGTCCACTGCAAAGAGATCTTGAAAATCCAAGAAAACTTGTTTCAGCTTTTGCTTTCTGCTCCAGAGTCACACATGCATCAGCTAGGTTGACTCTTCAACCATCTGCCTGAAGCCTGGAAAGACTTCTGGTTTCGCTATCTCAGCGGCCTCCTCCAGCTGGGTAGAGAAGTCCCTGGTCAGAGTGCTGATTTGGACTGGTGGCTTCAGATGGGAAAGGCAGTCCTCATGGACCTGAAAAATCACCTCATCCCTCCTGAAGTCACAAGTCACATGTTCCTTACCATAAATTCCCCCCATGCCGGGTAAAGATCCTGTCTGGTGTTGTATTGTCATCGCTGTCACTGTCAAAACAGTCCTTGGGGATTGGTCCTAACAGTTCATTTCCCCAAATCAATGAAAAAAAGTTGGTCATCAACCGCCATTCCAATAATGGTGCCTGCGGCTAGAGTGATACTCTTTAAGTCACTGTTATCCACCTCTATTGGAATGTGTCATGTTCTATATTGACTAATGGTGTTGGGTTTACCCCCAACCCTTGCTGTTGGAGAGAAGCATTTAGATGAATATAAGCATCAGGGTTTTTCAATTTTTGTCCTCTTAACTTTCACTTCCAGGGAGAATTGTCGGATCCTTTCTGGGATGGTGACTTCCTCTCCAATCTGAATTTCAACTGCATAAGGTAGCAATTGAGCTGACCTAAATGCTTTCTCTTGGTCATCAAAGCCCATGGGGTTAACCGCTAATCGGGACTTTTTTTTTAAGTTCATTAGGTCCAAACTAATGGCAAAGCGATTGAGAATGTCACTGCCTAAGTAAAAGGCGGCAGTGACGTCTCGCACGACCCAACAATAATGTACTATGCTCTTGTTGCCAATGGAGATTTTGAGCATACACCTGCTTGGCAGGAGATGTTTGGAATTGGGTGTTTCCAGATCCATTTCCCATTTGTCTATCAGTTTGAATGTGGGAATGGCAGGATCTTTTGGGAGTTGGCGGAACATGGCTTTGCTGATGAAGCTCTTAAGGTTGTTCACAAACACTCGCGAGAACAGAGTCCTTCCCATCATTTAACTGAACAGGGATGAACAACTGCTCTCCAATTTGCTGAACATCAGCCAGGCTCTGAGCTGATTTCACATCTTTCTGGACTATAGGAGTGGGAATGTCTGATTGCGGATTGGTAAAGAATTTCAGAGTGTTTCCTTTCAGTGTGGAATACCACCTTAAACTGGAAGGAAGGTTGATTTTCAGAAATAGAGAGGACCCCACATCACCAGTCTGTTGTCCTACTATTACTGTCATGTCTGGAATTTGGTTGTTCTGGAAGTGAAATTCTACTTGGTCAGATTTTTGTTCAACCATGTGGCATGTGCCGTTTAAACTAAAATGGTTGACACTCTGTTTTAATTTTATTGGTTGGCTAGTGTGGGTCCAGAGGACCTTGTTTACGCAATCTATTAGGGGTGACAACCTTCTCAGGAGGTCATTCCCTAGTAAACAAGGGGTGCCCTCTGGAGTCACTACCATGACCGGGTGTTTCACCTTGTGTCGCCCAATTTTAATGTCCAAATCTGCAGTCCCCTCGATGGGAATCTCCTTCCCGTCAAAGTTCTGAAGTTGTCCAAGAAGAGAGGTGAGAGGAATTTGGTAATTCTCCCCCCTTCCTAAATTTAGATCATCAAAGGCCTTTTTGGACAGAAGGGTAGCTTGGGATCCAGTGTTCACCAGTGCCAAAATTGTACGCTGCCCCTGTACTTGTACCGGGTCATAGTATCTTCCCTCCTTCTCCGCAAGGGGGCATAGATAATGCACATTTTTGGACAACTGGTGGGCTAATTTTCTGGTTTTGGACATGGAGAGAGAAGAGATTTGGGCAGAATTCTGTGGGGAGTCTTGGGAATCTGAAAGAAAAAGTTGGCAACTAGAAATAGAAGTTTTGGGTTGCCCTGGTTACGGTTCTGGCCCGCCCCCCCCCCCCTTTTTGGAGGCAGTCACCAGGATGGGTTTGAAGCAGGGGATTTTCTTGCTGTTGGTTTCTGGGATGGGATGATGGCCAGCGCTAGCTCAGTCCCCACATCTACTCAGTCTGGATGTCAATCCCTTGGGATCCATTTTTCTTTGGGAGGAGTTCCCCCATCTCTGAAGGAGAAGATCATTTTCCCAGGATCCTCTGAGGATCCCTCTCCTTCAAATTGTAAGATCTGTACCTTCTCCTCAAAGTGGGTCTGTTTGGGTCCTTTGTTTCTCCTACCCCCCTCTGCTCCTTGGGTGGCAGACTTTCAGGGGTAGGAGATTTTGTTTCCGGTTCCTGGGTTTCCAGGGGCTGTTTACAAGTGGGGAAGGAAGCTTCCTCCAAGGCTTTACACCCCCCTTCCCCTTGTGCCTCCTCCCTGGGAACCGGTGAGTTGTCGGGGTGCTGCCTCGTCATTGTTCTGGAGCACCAGGTCCAGAGTTTGGGGCATTCGGCGCCGGCATGCCCATCTGAGGGTTCTGCTGAGCCCTCAGCATGTGACCCAGATCCTGTGCAATGTTTTGTACCTGGCGCTCGAGCTGTGAAACCCGCTCAGGCTGATACGGGGTTCTGTTTTCTCCCCTGGGCTGATCCCGGGAAGGGTAGCTATCCCTTCTCTAGTCTAGTAGTACCCCGGGTTGGGAAGATTTGGGTACCCCTCCAACCTTGGCCTCCCCTCTCCCGGATTAGGTGGTCTGGGCTCAGGGAAGTGGGGAAAGAAGGATGGATGATTTTGGGGTTGGAAATTTTGTGGATATCTGGGGAAAAAGTTCTGCCCAGGATTTGGTGAATTTCTGCCCTCCTGGGGAAAGCTAGGAGGGAAGTTCCCTGGGTTAGGTGCTTGGTTGGATCCCTCCTCCCCCTTGGGCTGGAGGAGTCCACACATACCCCAGGATGGGTCTCTTTCCCTTGTAGCGGGGACTTACTTAGTCAGGAGAGTGAGGGACCCCATTTGTGGGACTACCTCCTTGGCTCCCTGTCTGTGACTGGCCCGAGGGCCTTCTGGGCTTGGAATTATTCAGTGCAGGAAGGTTTTTAGGCCCCCCATCTCCAAATGTAAAATGGGGCAACCTTTACCTCTGCCACCTTGGCAGCAGCAGGGGTGCTGGTCGTTTTGGGGTTTTTCTGAACATTATTTTTATTTTCTATGGGCTTCTGCACCTCATAGATTCGGGTGGCCTGTTCAATGACCCAGTCTAGTGACCTTTTCTCATGAAAATCTCTCACTAGCTGGGTCATGATGTATTTGGGTAGCGCATGGAAAAACATGTTAACAAATTTTGCTATCCGTGTGCACCCTTTTGGTAGTCTGTTCAAACGCACGCTTCAACTCCTGCACACATTCTTGTGGGGCCTGATCCTCCCCACATTGCAAATTGTAGGCTGCCTTGCGAGCCTCTTGGGGATTTCTATGAACAGAAAAGTGCTTTAAGATGGCCGCCCTATATATGGACCATCTTGAATGGTTTTGGTCCTCCAGCCCCGCAAAGAAACTGGAGTATTCTGGGGAGAATGTCCATTTTACGTACTGAATGCAGCTACTGCTGTCTTTCAAATGGAAAGTCTCCATCATTTGCTCCAAGTGTTCCCAAACAGAATACTTGGAGTTCTTATGATAAGGAGTGATGACGCTCCTTATTGCTTTGATCTGTTTTAAGGGGTCCTTAAGCAAGGCCCTTTTTGCCTTATTGACCTTCTTGGTTCGGGTAACCCTGGTCCATTCATCCTCTGACTCAGAAGCACTGCTCCCAGAGGTGCCCGTCTGATCTTCCAGGTTTTCCCGGATTCTGCGAGCCTGGGAATGGCTGACAGAATGTGGGGAGCTAGTCTCTTGTATCCTGGGATGCTCAGAGGAGTCTTCAGATTCCTCCTTGCTACCCAGATTTGATGGGTACCCCCCCACTGACCTGACTGGGCAGAGGTTTTCAGGATGCCCTTAGTGGGCCTACTCTCTCGAGGTTCCCCACTAAACTTCACTGTACTTGGGTGCCCATACCCGGATGCCCGCCCATCCATTCCTGGGAGGTACTGGCCTATGAGCCCCATACTTCTGGCTGGATAGTAATCTGCCATCCCCGTGGCCCTGGGCTCATGTGCGCCCGGGGACACGGGGTTGGCAGAGTCCAGGGACTGGGAGAGGGGAAGGCCTCTGGTACTAGGGCTCCTGAGGTTATACTCAGGTGTTTCCCTTTCCCAGTGAACCTCATCTCTATCAGCCCCTGCTCCCTGTTGCCATGCAAGAGCCTGTGATTTCAGTTCCTCAATCAAGGCCTTACTAGACTCTATCAGTCTCTCCTGCATGGCTACCTGTTGCTGGAGCCTATCATTGTGCTGACAGAGAGCCTCATTTTCCCTCTGTGCTTCCTGGTTGGTCCTGGAGTGCTGGGCCAGTCTTTGCTGCAGGAGGGTTACCTCCTGAGTCCCATCCCTACTGGCCTGCTCCTTTCTTGCCAGAGCATCTTCCACCTTCCTGGTGTGCTCCAACAAGTTTTGATGCTCTTTTTGGAGATCACCCAGTCCCTGGAAAGCCAGGTGATTTTCTTCCAGCTTCACTTTTAAGTGGCAGACTTCCTGGCCTAAGGTGTCCCCCCTCCTGAGCAAGAGCCTGCCTCTGTGCCACCAGGTCGTCCCTCTGCCTTTGAAGGGCACCAGCTTTCTGGCGCTCTTCATCAAACTCTGCCTGGGTATCCAGGTCTTTCAAAATCAATGTATTGCTCTCCTCTTTTTCTTTATCCAATTGGCTTTGCAGGGTGGCTACCTGCTTTGTGCATGCCCTATTGAAATCCAGTTGTTGCTCCAGCTTTTTCTGGCTCTGCGGTAGGGAGTCCAAACCTTCTTGGTACTCCTTCTGCAAGGCCAGAATTCTGGTATCCTGGTCTTCCCTTTCCTGTTGCAGGATACCCATGTCCTCTTATATTTTAACTAGATACGGCCTACTTTCGTTTTCTGACTCCTGGCTCCCCTGCAGCTTCTGCTCAGAAGATTCCAGATCAGATTGGGCCTTCTCTAATGCCATCAGTTGCCTACTTGCCAGATATTGGCCTTCAGCACATTTGTCCTGTATGGCTCCCATATATAAATATAAATATGCTGCTACACTGGCAATCTTGCTGTGCTCATCCTTGGCCTTCGGGGCCATGTATAGTTCACTCAGGGCCATGTGTAAGGTACCCTGATCTCTCCAGATATCTAACCCAGTTGCAGTGACCTGTTGTGTGATTGCCTGCAACCACACATTCTGGTCCTGCTCAGTCCATTCACCTCTCACAAACAACTTATGCAAAAGGTGCTCTCTAGCTATCTTGATATATAACAATGTTGCCATTCTGGAAATTGATTTCCTTCCTGATTTACAGAAGTTTATTATTTTATTTTGCAAAACAGACCGTTTCCTGAGAGTGTTACTGTAACTCTTACCTGAACTCTGCGGGAACACCACAAGGACTCTTCTTAGAGTGCGAAGTTGCTTCTAATTAGAGGCCTCCCTACTGCAACGGAATTCCTGTTAAAACACAGAATGCTCCTCTTAGAACAAGGATTCAAATTTTTTCAGGGGAAAACGATGGGCACTGACTCAATGTGAGAACATATGATAAACGTTCTTCCTATTTACCTTCTGCTTTTTTATGGTGAGCTCTCCATCCTGCATCTGTGCAGGGGCGCTTGTTCTGAAGAATGGGCAATGAAGAAACTAAGGGTTTGTGTGTGGTAGTGATGGTGAAATAAGGAACGGGCACAAGGAATAATGAAACTACTGTGGAGAGGAGTGGAGGGAAAACTTGAGTAGTATACCAAGATGGTAATCTATCCTGAGGACACCAAAAATAGGAACCCAACAATAATGAAGCGCCACCAAGTACTACACAGGTCACAAACAATACTCTGAAGAAAATGCCCAACTTTAGGTAAAAGCCACTTGACAATAAAAAAGGTTAGAAAGCAGAACCTTATTTCTCTCTCCCCAATGTTCCTGAAATGAATTCTAATACAGAGGATAATGTGGAGGAATGCTACAAATTCTTCAGAGAGAAGTTTCATAAAATCTGGCTGAGAGCGCTTAATGCATGTAACAGTGTTCAACAAACAGAGCTAAAAGACTACTCTGCAATGTTTGCACACTCGTACTAACATACCACCCTACTGTTAAATAACCACCTCAGAGCGTAAACAATTTTGCTTGGTTGCCAAATGTACGAATATACTTGCTGCGAAATAAGTGCCGTGACTGAAATTAGCTCTGTATGCTGCTACGCACTTCACAGACCACCTGGAGAAATGCCGTAGCAACGATGACAGGAAACAGCTGACTGACAGAACTCCTGACTAAAACACTGGGAACTGAAAATCTCACTAGGACGCCTGAATTAATAAACAAGAACGGGAAAAATACAAGGACTTGGATACTGTGGAACTGTGGAAAGAATATAGCTGCTAATCTCCTGAAAGAGCGGACTGCGATAAGCGTTAACTGCCGAGGCAGAAAAGACGCAAAGCGCGCATCACTCGGGGGGTGGGGCTTAAGTAGGGAAAGAGTGGAGATGACTAGACCTACACTGTAACCTCTGGGAATTAGGAGGCGGCCATGTTAGGAAGGCAGGAAGTGACTCCTCGCTTGCTTATTCATTATTGAGTCTGCCCTTAATCCAGGAATGATATGCCCTGGAACAAGTTTTCTTGGAATGGCAATTGGGAGTTTTGGCGGTGATCATGACAGTTCCTTTTTGAGGGGTGTTTTAACAGCGTAACACAGCGTGGTAATCCAGCAGGATTTATGTATCCTATTAATTAGCAAACTGTATTAAGCTGCACAAGTGGTAGATCTAATCCAGAATCCCAGATGAGCCCCCAATCTGTAAGTGACTTCAATCCAGCAATCTAACTAAGTCAATGCTTAGGATGCCCAATGGAAGCCCTTATTTATATATTTTTTTGTCAACGTTCGTTACATCTGGATGATGAACCCTTGTATAACGCCCCTCTCTTTGAATGCCCCTGACCACACTGAGCCAAGAAGTAGGTTTGTTTTGCAAATTAAAAGATTTATTTGAAGAATTAAACAATATATATATATATCACAATTTTATGAACAAAATAATATCTGAGTAGCACACTTATGAATATGGACGGTAATCAACAATGGGTAATATTACAAAAATGGCACTCTCTTTAATCACTTAGGATTATGAATATGAAGGATACTGTAGCAGAGAATACTTTATGTGATTCAAGGAAATGGAATAATGGGAAAGAATGCAACACAGAAATAAACCTTGATATGATTTCAATCAAAAGATAATATGGTCACTTTTTCCCCTGTGACTACTCACTCCCCCCCTATGCAATATGAAGAGATGGGAATGAGGGCACACAGGTTTCAGGAATACAATCAAGAATGCAGTTCAATTCCAGTTCCCCCCAGCAAGCTTAGAGAAAACAGGTATGATTTTAGAACACAGGTCAAAACGCTTTTGAATGTGATAGCAATGGATGGAAAAATATGCTAAAATGATTTTAATTCACTAAAGGATATTCAGAATTAGTGATAGTTACTTTAGATTGGTTCAGGTCAAGACTAGCAATGATTCATAAATGATTATCAAATTGGAAACGAAATTCAGCAGTGGAAAGCAAGAAGCAGCTATTTTTACAAGTGGTGAAATGGAGCTAAATTGCAATTCGCTGCAATTTTTCCACGTGCGTGAATCGCCATTACAGAAAAACTATATATCAGAGATGGTGGGGTTCCGGATTAATCCTGACCCCCTGGCTGTGTTGTTCGGACTATGGGAGGGAACTGGGGCAAAGCGGGTTGCTAAATTTTTGAATGTGGGGGCTATAGTGGCTAAAAGATGCATCCTGCAGTGCTGGAAGCGGTGCCCCCCCTTTGCTGGAAATATGGTTAAAGGCTCTCACCTGGACGCAGGTGTGTGAGGAGGACTATATGAATACACTACCTGCGAATGCTCGCCCCAAACATGTGTGGACAGAGTTTTGTAGCTATTTGAACAGCCAATTGGAGCTCTTATCCTCGCCTCCATCACCAGATCGGGCAGATCTGTAACCTGGACTATGAGCAGCCTCACTAGACTTGCTTCGCTCTAGAGTATGTGCCTGTTTTATTGCTAATGCACTGCTTGTCTTGCCCATGTTCTGAATTATGAAACACAGATTGTCGATGTAATGTTTAATGCACCTGCTACTGTTCCTTGCCAATAAAGACAAGTTTAAAAAAAAAAAAGATTGGTTCAGATCAACACTAGCAATAATTCATGAATGATTATCAAATTGGAGACGAAATTCAGCAGTGGAAAGAAAGAAGCAGCTATTTTTACAAGTGGTGAAATGGAGCTAAATTGCAATTTGTGGCAATATTCCGTATGCGATTATGGATAAACTATAATGAATTGGAATATCGTTTTGGCTTTGTTGGAAAGCGTAGGATCTTAGCTTTAAAATGACAGTTACATCTCACTTTTAGGACGTGCGGTTCAAAAGTTACGGATGTTTTTGTGAAGGTAGATTTTCAGAAATAAAGTCAAGATTTCAGAATGACAGATGGCGCTTTACAGATTTGGAATCAACAGGATGAACACAGGATTCTATAATGCAGTTCTGGATAGGTTGAAATGAATGGAAGAGGATTACTTTAAACTAAGAGATTGGTTCTGTACAGTTCTAGACTAGATACTCACTCCTAGTTTTGGAATGGAATGCGCCTCGTCAAAGATCTGGTCAATGGTTTGGCTTCACTCTCGCCACCGGACAGGTCTCAGACCCTCTGGATTCTGCTCTCAGCACTGCACGGCGGTCTGGGTCTCTTGAACTGGATCTGATGGGTATGGATACAGCACTGCTCTCTCTGAGTCTGAATCTGGGTTCTAGCACAGGGTTCTTAGCTAGAAGCAAACAGCACGGCTCGGCTGTTGAATGGTTTGGTTAGGACCCGTGGAAGTTTAGGGGTTAGAATCAGGTTGCAAAAGATTCTGAAGGCCTGCTGAGAAGGGTTCAGCTTGTGAATTAGGCCTTTGCTTCAGGGTTCTAGAGTCTGGATTCTAAGTTCTGGTCTCTGGATCTAGATCTGGAGTCTCTATCTGGATGTTGTCTGGATCTGGTCCAGCAGAGTGCTTCGCAGGAATTGGTGAGTAGTGGAAAATGATTCCCTATGTGTCCTAGGCAGTCTCTTTTTATGTGTTTCAAAGTGGGTGTGGAGGCTGATTCTACATGCCCAACCCCCTAAGGATTTGATAAGTCAGAGAATCTCCTGTCCCCTGACTGGAGAAAAGAGTAGTGTCATCCTGTGTCATCAGGTGTCATGTTTATGGCTTAAGGAAAGAACACTCCTCTTTGCTTTTACTTAGAAAATCAATTTCTGATAACAAACATATTTCCCAGATACACAAGTTGTTCATAATACATATACACATCACATATTACTTAAGGTACATTCTGTTCAAGTCCCATGTTCCTACGAGCTTGGGTTCAGAAAAGACAACATATTTGCGCTTTTGGTGGGTTTCGCAATATTGGTTCTGCACCAAATTTTACACATGCATGCAGATCCTCTCTGGGCATATTACTGTAAGTTCTTATGTTCATAGCAACAACACTGCAGCTACAATATTCATACATTACGGGGTTTGGTCTCAGAACATCACACAGCGTCCAGCTTAGTCTTGAACTGTGAGTGAATTTGTCATTTTAAGAATCCCAAAGTTTCATATTTCTGTCAGCTTGTTACAATATTTTAGAACCTTTTTCCTTAAACCTATATTTGGTGCAATGTTAAATCCACATCCCAGTCTGGTCCGCCCCCAGAGCTGGGTGAGTCAGATAGTCACATGGCCTGCCTTCCTGCTAGAGCAGTTGTTGACCAGGCACACCCAAATCAGCATATTCTATTCAGTTGAAAGAGTCTATTGTCTCTTTCCTCCTGCCAGCAGGGGAAATTTCCTCCTCTCACAACAGTTCTAATTAACATGTCCATGCAATATCCTCTCCTGTTGGAAGGAAGGCCAGGTGTGAAGGATTGCCATGGACAGAAGGCCTCTTGAAGTTTTAATTAAATCAGACTACCTTCTGATCAATTGCACAGAGTTCCTTGTGAAAAAACATACATTTGTAGACTTAAAATAAGCAATATATCTTTAAATCAAGTCTTTTTCAGAATGAAATCACTGTGTGGCACTCTATATGGCATTTTGATGGAATTCTCTTCTTTGGCATATTTAGCTTCTGACACAAAGTTCTCCTGTCAGAATTTAGAGATCGCCAGCACCTGTCGGAGGTGAGCAACGGTACTACACCCATTTTTGACAGCTGTCTTCCCATCAGTATCTTTAACAAGGGGATTTTACTTTTATAGCATAGGATTCTCGCTGATATTGTACTGGTGTGGATTCTTGCAGTAGAGTAATGTGGAACACCCAACCAGAAGGTTGGATCTTTTTGGTGATTTTTGAGCCATGATTTTAGCACATTTTGACAATCAAGAAAACGGATTCCCAACCAGCTTTGTATTTCTTTTGGCAATCAGTATTGCTATTTCCAAGTGGTTTCAGGCTGCTTTGTGGATGGCCCAATGGTGGTTTTAGGCAGTGATCTCCTGTGCTCACTAAGATAGGCAAAAGTGGATGGCAGTCTGTCTTTCAGATTTTTACTGCGTATTTTTGGATGGTTTTGAGTGAGCAGCATGTTTTCCAGTGGCCATTCTGATGTTTCTGCTGCCAGCAATGCCTAGTGATGCTGGAGGGCTTGGGTGAGTGGGTTAAGACATCCCACAGGATGGAGTCCCCCTCCTAGGGAGATCACAAAAATGACCCAACAGATATTCTAGATAAAGGTCCTCCTAAAGAACCGGTTCTGCTTTTTCATGCAGTCCCTAAAAGATCCTCTGCTTGAGGTATGGACACAAACATGCACACACCCTGATGTGCACAATGACTGCTTCCTCAGTCCCTGATTTTCTCTCTAAGCACCCTATCCCAGAGAATCTAGTGGTCCAAGCTGCCACTTCTGCTGCTAAAGTGTGCGCTTATCCACCCCTACCACCAGACAGGAATGATCAAAGATATGATGCATTATCTGAAAAGTGTTTTTATGAGGCAGCATGGTCCTCAAAGATATTAATGCATCCAGTGACCTTGCCAAATACACCCACTCTTTGTGGTATATAATGTCTGAGGTGACAGAGCATATGCCAAGAAGGGAAATGGGAGATTGGCTCTGTAATTTAATTTCATATAGTAAGGAGAGAGCATGCCAGTCTCTTCAAAGAGGCCTAGATGTGTCAGAGTGTGTGGGAACTAGCCTGGTATCCAGAATGTTCTATTGGTTATGGAAATCTGGTTTTGCACATGATGTTCAACCAAGATTACATGCCCTTTAATGGCACAATCTTGTGTGATGCTAAAACTGACGACAATCTAGAGAAGGTCCTAAGCCCCAAAAGCGGCAGTTAAAATCACCAACAACCTCAAACATTTTCACAAGGATGGAGGAATATAATGTTTTGCTATTTCTCCTCCCTCAAACAACAAGGCAGGGGCCAAACATGCTTAGAAAATGGCAAAGAAAATTCTCTTGCACAGCAAAAGGCATAGAGGGAAAATCTTTCCAGACAACTGTTTCATCCATTGGCCACATCCACAACACCAAAATCACTTTGAGGAATACTTCCACCCATCTCCAATAGTCGGAAGATTAGCCCTGCATTCAGAAGAATAATCCTATTATTTTAAATGTGTAGGCTCTCCAAGTACAATTGCATGGCTACTGCCTTCCTATGCTGAAAAAACTCCCAGATTGTCCTCCATCAGTACACGTGTTTCATTCTACAGACTTACTACTCCAGCAGGGCATCTCTTCCCTGCTGGGGAAAGGTGCCAAAGAGATGGTGCCTCCAGTGGAGAGGAACCAGAGATTGTACTGAGCTTACATTCTGGTACTGGAAAAGGACAGCAGGCTGTGACCAATCCTGGACCTGAGGCCCTTGAACAAGTTGTTCAGGAAGGACACGTTCAGATCCTCCAGGCTCTAGTGCTCCAGAATTGGTTATGGTCACTAGAAACGTCAGGATGCTTACATTCATGTGCCCATGAATCGTAAGCACAGGAAATACCTGAGGTTTATAATATGCAGTACCCAGTATCAATTTCGGATCCTACCTTTCGGCTAACCTCCAGCTGAGGGTCTTCACCAAGTTGTTGTCGATAGTGGCTGCCAGGCTAAGGCGAGTGGGGGTCTATGTGTCACGCTCACCTGATTCCCACGGAGGCGCAGGTCTGGCTTCGAGTGCTGATGCTTCTTCAATGGTGAAGCGCAGGACTCTGAAGATGGACAGGAAGGGCCCCTCTACTCTGGCTTTTCTGGCTTGCAGGAATATTCCCCTGTGCGTGAAAAGGGAGTATTACCTGCAGACGTAAAAATGCTCAAGCCTCCCACTCCCTTCCAACCCTCCACGATTCCCTTCCACGATTCCCCGTGAAGTCTCACCTTAGGGTCTGGAAGGATGAGTTCTCCATTCTGCTTCTGATGCAGGGGCGCGTTGAAACCCAGTTACTTCACTGGATTGAGGTTTGATGGGAGTTCAAAATAAGCTTGACTTTTCAGGCGAGGCGCTGTAAGAGTTCTGTTGCAAGTTCAAAAGTTCAAGCTTAATAATAATGTTCATTGTCTTATTGTAGCAAGCGCTAATGCTTATGTCTTTTTCCCCTTAGGGGCCGGGGTTCGGAATGCCGGAGATATGGCGCCGACCCGAAGTGAAACGTGCAGTTCCAGTAAATGACAGGTAAGTTCTGGATGAGCGTTCAGGTAATGTTTTTGCATTCGCTCATTCAATGTCTGTCTTTTTTCCCCATAGGGGCCGGGGTCCGGAATGCCAGGAAGCGGCAGGACCCAAAATGAAATGGGAATGACCCAACAGGTAAGTCTCAGAAGGAAACTGAGCTTTTCCTATTTCCCTTCCTTCTCTCACCTTGTTTTCTTGTCTTTTTCTCTCTAGGCTCTGGGAAGTGGGTGCGGATCCGGATGATCGCTGCTGAAGATGGAGGCGCCCAGGAAAGGTGAGTGAAATGCAGCGCTGCAGCGATCGAAGCGAAATGCTTTTAAAATGATGTCTTCCCTTTCAGGATCGTCGGTGTGTTGTCTCCGTGATGCAGCTTTAGCAGGTAAGGTCTTCTTTCTCCCCAATTCTCTCTTATCTCCCTTTGCAGGTGACCCAGGATGCTGACAGGCGTGGCTGAAGTCCAGATGCAGGAGCTGACACTGTGAGCGTCCAGCTGCGAGGAGCAGAACAACGCGAAGCGTGAGTTGCTGATCGGGCGTGGTTTAAATAGATTTGAAAGAAGTTCCAGGCATGTATCCTTCCACCGATCAGGTATGTATCCTTCCCTGACCACACCCAGGTGGAAAGTAGTCCCACAGGTAAAGTAGTTCCATTCAGGCCTCAAGAGGGCCTGGATGTAGCAGCATGGTCTGCATCAGGTAAGTGCACATTAAAACACTTGAACACATGTCTAGCTTTATGAGCCTGGCGCCTAAGGCGCCAGGACAGGGGTCCAACATGAGCCTGGCGCCTAAGGCGCCAGGACTGTGTCCAAAGGGCCCCAGCTTGGGCCCGCTGGCACTTCCCTGGGGGGAATGATGCCTGCCTCTGGGTTGCTGGGTTGGACCTGGCTCCTTGGAGGTAGGCATCATGACAGTACCCCCCATCAAGGCCCCTCCCAAGGTTGTTCCCTCCGGGGGTTTTGGCTTGTTCGGAAATCTCCGGTGGAACCTTTGTATTAATCGAGGTGCGTGAACATGGTTACTAGGCTCCCACAATCTCTCCTGAGGTCCATATCCCTTCCAGTCAACAAGATAGAAGAGTTTTGACTTTAACACCTTGGAGTCTAAAATGTCTTTAACTTCGAATTCTAATTCCCCTTCAATTTGAACTGGGTCTGGAGGCTTGGACAGTCAGGTCCCTGGTTGTACTGGCTTCAAAAGTGAAGCATGAAAAACTGGATGAATACGCATGTTAGACGGTAAATCCAGTTTAAAGGCCACGGGATTGATTATAGCCTTGATGGGATAAGGTCCTATGAATCTGGGATTGAAGGTTCGCTGGCCCTTGAGGGGTAAATGTTTCGTTGCTAGCCATACCTGGTCTCCTACTTGGTAAGGAGGAGTTTTACTTCGGTGCAAATCAGCGTTTTCTTTATACTTTTTCTTGGCTTGCTGTAAATGAGTTGCAGCTTCTTTGAAGGCTTGGGTTATTGTGGAATGCAGATGATTTACTGCGGGCATTTCCAGGGTCAGAGGTGGATCTAGGTCAGAGGTCCGAGGATGATGACCATACAAAGTATAAAAAGGAGTTTGTCCGGTTCCAGAAGTCACTGAATTGTTGTATGCATAGTCTGCGATCCAAAGGATGTTTTTCCAATTTAACTCGGATTGGTGTAACATGCACCGAAGATATTGCTCGAGAGTCTGATTGGTTCTCTCGGTTTGTCCGTCGGTCTGGGGGTGGTGGCTGGTGGATAACCGCACATCTATTTGTGCTAGTTGGCAACACTTCTTCCAAAAATGGGAGATAAATTGACTTCCACGATCCGAGACTAATATGGAAGGGAAACCATGTATGCGAACTATATTCTCCAGAAATTCCTTGGCCAAGGTGGAAGCTGAAGGCAAACCTTTTAAAGGGATAAAGTGGGCCATTTTGGAGAATAGATCCACAATTACAAGGATAGTGTTGTAACCAGCACAAGGAGGCAGGTCAGTTATAAAGTCCATTGACAAGGTGTGCCATGGTGCCGGTGGAATATCCAAGGGTTGAAGTAGGCCGGCTGGCCTTTTCTTTTGACTCTTGTTTTGGGCGCAAATTCCGCAAGACAATACAAAAGACTTTATGTCTTTTCTCCAAGAAGGCCACCAGAAGTGGCGTTTGATTTTTTCCTCCGTTTTAGCGATACCAGGGTGTCCTTCCATTAATGATTCATGATGATGGGCAATAACAAGTTCTTGCAATTCTTTACTTGGCAGAAACAACCGCTCCTGGAAGTAGGGTAAATCATCCTTAACGGTGTAATGAGGACCCTTTTGACTCCATTCCAGTAAGGCTGAAGAGTCTAGAAGTTGTTTTACTTGCGTTTGGATGTCTTCAATAGTTTGCAATGAAGTTAGGCCTAAGATTCTTTGTTCAGGTATGATTGACACAGGTTCTAAACTCGAATTGGGTTCTTCCATGCCAATCCGGGATAAGGCGTCCGCTTTACCATTCTTGCAGCCAGGGCGATAGGTAATTACAAAATCAAATTCCGCAAAGAATAGAGCCCATCGGAGTTGTCGTGAAGATTGAGCTTTGGCCGTCTTTAAATACTGTACATTTCTGTGGTCCGTAATTACGGTGATGGTGTGTCTTGCCCCGAGAAGGTAGTGACGCCAAGCCTTGAAAGCAGATTTAGTAGCCAGTAACTCTTTGTCGGTGATTGCGTAGTTGATTTCAGGAGGAGAAAATTTCCTGGACCAAAAGGCCACAGAGTGTAGTTGGTTAGTTTCTGGGTCTCTTTGCGACAGGACAGCTCCCATGGCCGAACTGGATGCGTCGGTTTCCACAATGTAAGGGAGATCTGGGTGCGGGTGCTTCAATACAGGTGCAGAGGTGAATTTGGTTTTCAGGTCCTGAAAGGCTTGTTCGGCCTCAAGAGTCCATTCAAAGCGTTTGTTTTTCTTTAGGAGAGCTGTGATGGGTTGGAATGTTCGGGAAAATTCCGGGATGAATCTTCGATAGAAATTGGCGAAGCCGAGCATGCTCTGAACTCCCTTCACCGAGCTAGGAGATGGCCATTTGAGGATGGCGTCCACCTTTCGCGAGTCCATTCGGCCTCCTTGAGGTGTCAGGATGTATCCGAGAAACTCAACTTCTGTGGTATGAAAAACGCATTTTTCGAGCTTTGCAAATAGTCTGTGCTGGCGCAATTTCTCAAGAACTGCCCTAACATGTTTTCTGTGATCGGATTCTGAAGAGGAGTACACCAGGATGTCGTCAATATAAACAATGACACAGACATTGATAAGTTCCCGAAGAACATCATTCATAAAGTACTGAAAGGCGGCAGGTGCATTGCACAAACCGAAGGGCATCACCTGATATTCGAAGAGCCCAAATTTGGTGCGGAATGCAGTCTTCCATTCGTCGCCTTCTTTTATACGCACCAGGTGATAAGCTCCTCAGAGATCTAACTTGGTGTACACACAAGCATCTTTCACCTGGTCGATAAGCTCAGGGATCAGGGGCAGAGGATAACGATTCTTAATCATTATTTGATTTAGGGCGCGATAGTCTATACATGTTCTAAGGTCGCCCTCTTTTTTCGGCACGAAGAACAGAGCTGAGGAGACAGGAGACTTGGACGGGCGAATAAAACCATTGGCTAGGTACTGATCTAAATACTGACGCAAATGCAGGTTCTCAGGTTCCGTAAGAGCATAAATCCTACTACAAGGTAGTTGAGCATTGGGTACCAGATCGATTTGGCAATCATGAGACCGATGGGGAGGTAACGTGTTAGCCTGTTCCTTCTGAAAAACGTCTTGGAATTCTTGGTATTCTGACGGTAGCTGTACAGGGGTGGAAGTTGCTGAGGCCAGACCCATAACTGGATTTCTTGGATAACAAGTTGGTTCACAATCAGGAAAACTTATCTTCTTTGCTCGCCAGTCAATTCTGGGATTATGTGTTTCTAACCAAGGAATTCCAAGAATTACTTGAAATTGTGGGGCCTTGATCACATCAAACACGATTGCTTCCCGATGTCCATCCTGACCCACCAGTGTCATTTCAACAGTGGAATGCGTTACAGGCCCTGAGGCTATTTCGGTTCCATCTACTGTAGTAATGACAACTTGGGTTACTTTCGGGCGGAGAGGGAGCTTAATCCTGGAAGCCAATTCACGGTCTATGTAATTTCCAATAGCTCCACTGTCGATGTATGCTTTTATAGCATGCAACTGCTGAGGCTGTTTTGGGTCCACGAGCACCATTGGCACGACAAAATGCGAGGTCAAAGAGTTTGTTTTCAAGCTCGGCAAGCGGACCCCTACGCTTGTCGGGCTAGGTCGTTTCCCGAATCAGGTGTCAATAAATCGTTATCAGTGGCTCCAACCACCTTCTTAGGTGGTTTAACCGGACAATTTCGAAGAAAGTGACCGGAAGTCCCGCAATACAGACAAAGTTGCATTTGCCGCCTTCTCTCTCGTTCCTTCTGCGTTAATGGTCCTTTAACACCGCCGATTTTCATAGGTTCGGATACGTCGGTACTCTTGGAGTTAGCGTGGGTTTTGATCGGTACTCGGGTTTCGTACTTGAACCGATCTGCTTTTCTATTTTGAAGTCTGTGATCAAGTTGAACCACCAAGTCTATGTAGTCTGCGCAGACCTGGGGTGGGTTTACTATCTGAGCTAGAACATCCTTAAGCTCTCCGCGCAGGCCTCGATGAAACAATGTGATCCTTTTGTTTTCTGGCCATCCAGTTTCCACAACCAGTCTATTAAAGGTGGAAACATAGGACAGGAGATCCTGATTACCTTGTCGTAAGGATAGCAGTTCGTTATCAAGGGCCTGTCCTTGAGAGTGTTGAGCAAACAATCTTTCCATGCTGGCCTGGAAGCCCTGGAAATCCTGGAGAATGGGATCATCCTGATTTACCAATGGAATAGACCAATCGGCAGCACTGCCACTGAGGTAAGATAGTATAAAGGCTACATTGGTCTGGTCGTTAGGGAAGGCCCCGGGTCTGCATAGAAAGTGTAAACGACATTGGTTCATAAAGACGGCATATTTCTTGGGATCCCCCGCAAAATGTTCAGGCGGGGCCAAAGGCATGTGTCCAGGTAGATTGATTTGTACCGGGTTATTCAAACCCATTGATGTGGAAGTACCTCCAGAATTAGGTAAAGGAGTGTGCCCTGCCTGGGCCTGCAATAACCTTTTGGGCAGGTCATCTGTTCTTTCCTTGGATAGGATCAGTTCTCTTTTGAGAGCGTTAGTCTCCTGGCGGGCTGAGTGCACTTCTGCCCGTAATTCCCCCAAAAGCTGGGCCAGCTGATCTGTCTCGGAAGTCTCCATAGCGCCCGGGTGGGAAATTGTGGGTAGGCTTCGCGTTCTGTCACGCTCACCTGATTCCCACGGAGGCGCAGGTCTGGCTTCGGGTGCTGATGCTTCTTCAATGGTGAAGCGCAGGACTCTGAAGATGGACAGGAAGGGCCCCTCTACTCTGGCTTTTCTGGCTCGCAGGAATATTCCCCTGTGCGTGAAAAGGGAGTATTACCTGCTGACGGAATAATGCTCAAGCCTCCCACTCCCTTCCAACCCTCCACGATACCCTTCCACGATTCCCCGTGAAGTCTCACCTTAGGGTCTGGAAGGATGAGTTCTCCATCCTGCTTCTGATGCAGGGGCGCGTTGAAACCCAGTTACTTCACTGGATTGAGGTTTGATGGGAGTTCAAAATAAGCTTGACTATTCAGGTGAGGCGCTGTAAGAGTTCTGTTGCAAGTTCAAAAGTTCAAGCTTAATAATAATGTTCATTGTCTTATTGCAGCAAGCGCTAATGCTTATGTCTTTTTCCCCTTAGGGGCCGGGGTTCGGAATGCCGGAGATATGGCGCCGACCCGAAGTGAAACGTGCAGTTCCAGTAAATGACAGGTAAGTTCTGGATGAGCGTTCAGGTAATGTCTTTGCATTCGCTCATTCAATGTCTTTGTCTTTTTTCCCCATAGGGGCCGAGGTCCGGAATGCCAGGAAGCGGCAGGACCCGAAATGAAATGGGAATGACCCAACAGGTAAGTCTTAGTAGGAAACTGAGCTTTTCCTATTTCCCTTCCTTCTCTCACCTTGTTTTCTTGTCTTTTTCTCTCTAGGCTCTGGGAAGTGGTTGCGGATCCGGATGATCGCTGCTGAAGATGGAGGCGCCCAGGAAAGGTGAGTGAAATGCAGCGCTGTAGCGATCGAAGCGAAATGCTTTTAAAATGATGTCTTCCCTTTCAGGATCATCGGTGTGATGTCTCCGTGATGCAGCTTTAGCAGGTAAGGTCTTCTTTCTCCCCAATTCTCTCTTATCTCCCTTTGCAGGTGGCTGAAGTCCAGATGCAGGAGCTGACACGGTGAGCGTCCAGCTGCGAGGAGCAGAACAACGCGAAGCGTGAGTTTCTGATCGGGCGTGGTTTAAATAGATTTGGAAGAAGTTCCAGGTATGTATCCTTCCACCGATCAGGTATGTATCCTTCCCCGACCACACCCAGGTGGAAAGTAGTCCCACAGGTAAAGTAGTTCCATTCAGGCCTCAAGAGGGCCTGGATGTAGCAGCATGGTTTGCATCAGGTAAGTGCACATTAAAACACTTGAACACATGTCTAGCTTTATGAGCCTGGCGCCTAAGGCGCCAGGACAGGGGTCCAACATGAGCCTGGCGCCTAAGGCGCCAGGACTGTGTCCAAAGGGCCCCAGCTTGGGCCCGCTGGCACTTCCCGGGGGGAATGATGCCTGCCTCTGGGGTTGCTGGGTCGGACCTGGCTCCTTGGAGGTAGGCATCATGACACTATGTCCTCGCCGATTTACTGATCATGGCACATTCCAAGGAACAGACTCAGAACCATCTCAACATCAACTGCCTCTTCTTACACAAATTGGACCTCTCCTTCAACCTCAAAGTCTTAAGTGACACCCTTGCAAAGGCCTTATTTCATAGGAGCAGTGCTGGACTCCTCCACGGGAAGTCTTTTTCTCCATAGATCAAAGCTCAACATATCCAAAAGGTGGTGGTGAGATTCCAGCATGCCCACAGATTGGCAGCTTTGGACTACCTACAGTTGTTGGATCTCATAGCACCCTGCATTTCTCTGGTGCCAAAAGCTTGTCTGAGAATGAGTTCACATCAGTGGGCCCTCAGATCTCAGTGGTCACAGTTCTCTGGCAGCATGAAAGGCCTCATCCAGGTCCCGAGTAGGGTTGCACAGGGTCTCCTGTGCTGGACCCGCAGGGAGAACTTGATGGCCGAAGAACCATTCTGGCAACCATGGCCATAGGCGACCGGTCACCAATGCCTCCTTGAAAGGATGGGGAGTGAACCTCAATGAGCTGACAGCAGGTTGTGGTTTCTGGCAGGGATGATGCTCGACATAAACCTGTTGGAGCTCAAACTGGTGCTGATGGACATTTTGCCTTCGATACAGGGGAAGACTATCCTGATCATGATGAACAACATTGTAGCTATGCACAACCTCAGCAAGGGGGCGGCTTGACGTCACTATCCTTGTTCAAGGAGGCAGTGCAGCTCTGGTTTTGGGTGTTACAGAATTGTATTTTTTTGTTGTATTTATTATTTGTATCGCGCACCAAACCCTGAGGTAACTCGGCGCTTGAAAAACCTAAGGGTTACAAACATAGTAAGGCAGATTACGATCAAGAGTGGAGACAACAATAGGACCCTGGTTACAGGTGGGTCAGGCAGTGAGATAAAAGGAGATCATGTACAGTAGTATAAAAACACAAGATTTTGAACAATAGCATAGGTGGACAGTGGTCGGCTAGTGTGGTGATTACATCTTAGTGAAGAGGCTTGTTGCTCAGCCAGTTTTTTATACTGTCTTTAAAGGTGAGGAAGGAGGGTTCCTGTCTAAGCGGGATGGGGATAGAGTTCATTGTTTGGCAACTTGAACTGGAAAGCTGGCTCCTCCGGCTGTTTTCAGATTTGTATCTTGGTACCACCAGGTTATTGGAGTGAGAAGATCTGGTGGTGCGTGTGGGTTGGTGTTTACAAATTTTGTCATCCAAGTATTTCAGGGCTGATTTTGTGAGGCATTTGTGTGTGATAGCTAGGGTGCGCAGTGTGATTCTGTCATGGATGGGTAGCCAGTTGGCGTTGTGTCTGTGAGTGGAATAGTGGCAGGATCTGGGAACACTGAGTGCTGCTCTCAGGGAGTTATTCTACAGTACCTGGAGTTTATTTAGATTGCGTTCAGAAGAGCCAAGGAATAGTGTGTTGCAATAGTCAATTTTAGATGGAGCAAGAGCTCTGGCCAACGTTCGGCGACTGCTTGTAGATCAGTTTATTGGTGTAGGCCATGGAGGACGCCACACTGTTGACCTGTTTTTTTGAGAGAGAGAGTTGAATCGAAGTAGACCCCCAGTGTTTTTATCTCTTTGGAGACGTTGATTATATTGCCGTCAATGAGGGGCTGGAGGCTATCTATGGTGATGTTGTGACAATGTCTGGATAACGAGAGGGGTGCTAATGTAGCTTTGGCAGGAGAGGATCCAGGGATGGAGAACAAGATGAGGTGATGATCTGACCAGGCAATGGGTTTATTTTGGATAATGAAAATAGAGCAATTAAGATCAGACACCCAGTCCAGAGTTCTTCCTTTGGAGTGGGTTGGTGTTGTGGTTCTTTGTGTAAAGCCCAGGTTAGAGATGGTGTTCTCCACGGTTAGGGCGTGGTGATCATTAGGGTCTTGGAGGCTGAGGTTCAGGTCTCCTAGGAGGATAGTTTTGGATCCAAGTTTGGTGTGAATAGAAAGGAGGTTCAAGATGTCATCCTCGAAGGATGTAGAGGGCCGAGGGGCCTTTAGACAAGATGCAGGAGTATTGTATGGTTGGGTGTCAAAGTTAGTTTCACCGATAGGAGCTCTGCAGAGGTGAAACTGGAAGGGGGAATGGCTCTGAGGGCTAGGTGGGATTTGGCAATTAAGGCCACTCCACCACCTTTGCTCGAAGTTCTATCAGCTCTGATAATGGTGTAGCCTTCCGATAGGGTTAAGGAGAGTGCAGGACCTACTGCCTGGTGTAGCCAGGTTTCTGTAACAGCCAGGAAATCAAGGCTGTTTGAGATAATAAGATCAGCGATCTCTGCGGCATGGGCCACAAGGGAGCGTGCATTGATGAGGGCTCCTTTGATATTGGAGAGTGGTGGACTGGTGTTAGGTTCTTTGGGGGTGGCATTGGGGGGGGGGGGTGGGTTGTGAGGTGTGGGGGTGCGGTTCCGGGAGAGAGGACAAATCATATTGCTCTGGATGTTGAAATGAGAGTTTTTGAACTTAACAGTGATTTTGTGGTTAGGGAAGCGAGAGCCTAGTCTCTGGTTCCTAGTGTGGCCTGAGAGGGGGATGAGTGGCGTTGGTGGTGTGGCAAAGCGATGTAACCATTCGAGAGGGCTGAGTGGATCACTGGTTGCTGAATTTGAGGGTGCTAATCTAGATGGTCTAAGGTTAGGTGTGAATAGAAGAGGAAGTATATAAAGTGAGTAGGTGTGGCTGAAAGAACTAAAGGAAGGAGTGAGGCCAGGGCCAGAGTGGCTCTGTTGAATGAGGACATGATGATTTGTTTGAAATCTGGTTTAGGCTGATTCAAATGTTAATACAATGGACCAAATATATGCAATGGGCTGATTGAAGAGTAACAAACTGGACCAAATATGTGCAATAGGCTGATTCAAATGTTAAGAACAGTGGGCAAAATAATTGCAGTAGGCTAATATAAACGTTAAAGCAGTAGCAAAATAGCAGCAATGGGCTGATTCATGGGTTAACACAGTGTGCAAAACATATGCAACAGGCTGATTAAAAAATTAACAAGGTGGACCAAATAAATGTAGTAGGCTGATCCAAGAATTTAGCAAAGTGGGCACGAGATAAACACTTAGGCTGAAACAAAGTTTACAAAAGGACCAAGTATATGCAATAGGCTGAATCATGGGTTAACACAGTGTGCAAAACATATGCAATAGGCTGCTTCAAACATTAAGAGTGGTGGGCAAAATAATCACAGTAGGCTGATATAAATGTTAAAGCAGTAGTAAAATAGCAGCAATGGGCTGGTTCAGTGTTATTGTAGTGTAGGCTAAAAGGCTGATTGAGTCATTGGAGAGCGAATACATGGGTTACTGCAGTTGACTCTTTACACATACTACTGAATTCAACGATATATGGGATAGCAGTATTGCGCGATCCGCGTTTAGCTTGTGGCAGGATGAGGATAAACTCTGTGGGATTATAGCCTTAGCGTCAAAATAGTATTGTGCATGGCTAGCATGCTGAGGACAGGGTTATTTGGGCCATGTGGCAAGTCTGTGGGGACTAGGAGGCAGGAAGTTGGCCTGCTATGAGAGACGGTGATCAGGGGAGCCGGGGTTCAGGATGCGTTTTGTAGAAATAGTGGGTTGTGACTCTGATTGAGAGGAACTCCTCTCGAGCGAACGTATTGCTCACCTAGTATAGATTGATGTAGAGGACCAGCATGCCGGCACAGTCCGGCAAACAGGAGACAAACAGGGCCTTTTCATTGGCCTTATCCGCCAAGCCGGCTTCCGCCTTACGGTCGGCGCTATTGGCTGATAACGAAGCCAGTAGCTAGGCAACCGAGGCGCACAACCTCGTTTGCATGCCGCGCTGCGCCGGCCATTTCAAAATCAGGCAGAGGCACGGTTGCAGCGTGGAAATATGTAGAATGGGCGATGGGACGTAGATTGAGAACGTAGGAATTAGATATGGCACAACAGGTCTCACCCAGTGTGGGGGATGCATCCGTCATCGCCTCGGGTACTGGAGTCTGGATTCTGATGCTGGATTCACTGGTCTCAATGATTTCGGTGCACCAGCAAGAGAGGAGGTTGGCTCCTGCCCTCTCCGGTGCTGGGATTGGATCTCCTTGTCAGCAGTTCACTGAGCCAGAATGGACAATATGACCGAGGATGTCCTGAGCATGCAGGGTTCAATCCCCCATGAGTGGAAGTTGTGTCAAGAAGTTCTTTTGAAGACCTTTGCCCTCTGGGAAACGCCTCACGTAGATATGTTAGCTACCAGTTCCAACATTAAAAACAAACTCTTCTGCTACAGGGAATTTTCCACGAGAGGAGCACTTGGATATGTGGTTGTGGTAGACTGAATGTTGCGCTTCAATACACATTCCTACCAATCCCTGTCCTCATGAGGTTGAGGAGGTTCAGGGCAGCTATGATTATAATTGCTCTAGGTTTGACAATGAGTACATGGTGCCTAGACCTTCTAGACATGGTCATCTGCTCTTCTTTTCTCCTTCCTCAGAGAGTCGATTTCCTCTCGAAGGTGGGAGGTCTCCTTCTCCACCCGGGCATCAAAACTATTAAACTTCATGCCTTGCTTCTGAACAGTTAATGTACAAAGACTGGGACCTCCCTAAAGAAGTTATGGAGGCATTGCCTTCAGCCAGGAGTCCAGCAACAAAAGCTCCATTATTTTGCAGCTTGTGCAGAGCAAAGGATCTAGACTCTTTCTTATGCAATACATTTATGGCGCTTTCTTTACTTTTATACCTGGCCGAACAGGGTTTGCGGGTGGCTTCAGTGAAAGGATACCTAGCTGCACTTGATATTTTCAAAGTGCACTATTAAACAAAGTTCATACTTGTTCTTTTCCACCAACACCTTTTGTGGTGTGATCCTGGGATCTGAACTCATTACTAAATTTCTTGATGAGGGCAACTTTTGAGCCACTACACTCTTATCGCTCATGCTCCCCATTTAGAAAACTATATTTCATATTATGTACACGTCTGCTTGCAGAGTAAGCAAATTACAGGCTTTAGTAAGCCACATTTTACAGTCATTTGAAGGGAGAATGTGATGCTTAGGATTTGACATTCCTTTCTATGTAAAGTAGTACCTGAGTCATCTTATGCATACAAATGACCGTACCTGCCTTCTACCCACCCGCTCCCCCTTCCAAGGAAGGGGAGAGATTGCATAGGCTGGATTCAAAAAGGGCCTTGAGTTACTACATTGCTTGAACAAGTAACTTCAGGATAGAGAACCAACGTTTTGTCGGCTAAGCCAGTCCTAAATTATGGAGGGGCGTCAAAAAGCAGACTCTAGGTGGATAATTCTGTGTGTCTTGGAATGCTACACTATGGCATGGCAAGCCATCTCTGAGGGATTCAGAGCACACTCTACTAGAGGAGTAGCTACCACATCAGCACTCCAAAGCACCAACCCTAGACATTTACCAAGTCCTAAAGTGGTCTTCACTACGCATGTTCCCAAAACATTATTGCCTAGATACTTTGTCGAGTCAGGATGCCTTTTTTGGTAGTGCAGTCTTGCAAAATCAACTGGTTTAATATCAATGTGATTTTGCTCTCCCACCTTCCTTCAAAAGAGGTACAGGTATGGTATAAGTAAAATGAGGAATCCGTAGGAGCAGACAACCTATTAGATGAACAAATTACTTACCTTAGTAATGAGGATGTTCCTCCCACGGATTCCTTATCACCCTTCCATCCAGCCCCTCAAATCTCTCACTCTCGCTCGCTCTCTCGCTCTCTCTCTCGCTCTCTCACTCTCTCTCTCTCTCTCTCTCTCTCTCCCTCTCTCCCTCCCTCTCTGTCTCTCTCTTTTAAGGCCTTTCTTACTAATGAATATTTGTGCAAAACGAATTCCCGAACGTGGCTGAGGCCGGGCAACAAAACGATTGAATTGAGATAATTGGGAACAGTGCAAGCTACTTGACTGATGTCAACATTAAGTCTGGTCTCGAGGATGAACCGCGCAGAGGGAACCCGAGACCAATGCTGCACGGCGCCCGTTGTGTCAGAAAAGTTCTGACATCTGCTAAAGCAGGAAGAATAGATAAGGAATCCATGCTTCAGTGATTGGCATACAGACAGCATAACACCAGCAATGAGGCTACATTGGTAGAAAGTGTACCAGTCTATTTGTTCACTAATAATTCATAAGCACATTTCCCGCTGGCTAAACTGCTACTAATGTGTAAGCAGTCTACAAATTGGAAGGTACATTCCTGACAGTAGCTTGCTAGAATGTTTAGAATCAACGTTATTTTAAATTTCACTCTGGCCTTTTTAGAATAAAAATGGGAATCCCTTTGACTGGCTGGGAGGGAAACCTGTGTATTCTTTTAAGTCACGTGACATAACCAGCATAACGTTTATTCAGTTTATATCAGTTTAGTTTGGTCTTTCTTCTTTTCAGTTGGTGTACAGAGATTTCTAAATGAGACTGGTCTTGCTATATTCACTATGATATGTAATGCCCAATGTTTTCTGAGCCTGTCTGTATAATGGGAATGGGACTAGAGAACCACCGAAAAGACTGTGCAGTGGCCATGCGAACTCACTTGGAGCGCAGTAACTTGGAAAACGGAATCTGGGTAATGTTAATGGAAAAACGCTAGCATGTTCAGTGGGGAAAGACGTCAATTCCAGCCATCATCCTATAGGAGCTTGTTAGAAGGAACCGGTCAGGTGATATTTCAACAGGTATGTCAACAACAGACTTTCTGGCTTATCTTCGTGAACTGGACATTTGGGAGAAGGACACCTCCCTCATTATAAAATTGCTGTTTCTTTTTCCAGATTGTTCCCAGATTGTTTTGTTTGTGTCACAAGGGCAGGGCCTATAAACGTGGAGTTCTTATGGGTGGGTCAGGTTGTGGCAGATTTATTTTGAATTACCCAGCAGGCACAGTTTTGACGATGGTAACTGTTTATTGATCCTTTAGAAAATACAAAACAGCCCAGAAGCTCCACCAGCATCCAGCTGCCCTGATCACCACCACCAACCATCTCTCCAACTCTCGTCCACTTTCCGTTTCCCTAGCAACCTCCCTATTCCATTTCATCTACGAACCTCAAGATACCACGCACACCTTCCCCTTATTAAAGAGTTACAACGCAGTTACTACATTACTACAATACTGAACAGAACACTATTCTAGACTACATAAAACTCTAACAAATATGAAGCGAGTTAGGTTGAAAGCTAATATAGATAGATGATTACATGGCTAATAGACATCAAGATAACAATCCACCCACACACACCATTGTGCCATCAACACCCGCCCATCATGAAACTTCTATACTGACTAGGCACTATCCTCAATAAAACCCCCAGATGCACATCTCCTCTCACCTCCAACCCCTCAGGAACTATCAACTCTTTCCTCTATTACCAGACCATCTACCTCATTACTCCCCCTCACTGCTTCTTTCCAAACATCCTCTCCCCAGCCCAGATGTCTCTTCCCATCTAATCCCTCAGCAGCAGCTTTCTTGTGCATCTACTCCATGCTACCTTTACACCCAAAAGCTGTGTTCCCATTCCCAATGTATCCATCCTCTAACCTAACTGCTTTAGTGAACACTTCTATAACCACCATAGGCTCTGAAACCTTGACATCCCGTAGTCTACTAATCTCCCTTTCTTCCCTCACACCAAATAACAAACTTTAATGACTCCATTCCCCTTCCTTCCACCACTCCTTGTCTTTATTTCATTATCCTCCTGACTCCTTCAGCAGTGCAAACACCTTTCTTGTTCATAGAGTTCACCCAATGTGGACTCCACATTGACTTTATCTTCCTGCCCTGCATCAACTCAAATGGTGAACCTCCCGTCATCTTATTGGGAGATGACCTAACACTTGAAACCATCTCTTCCACTGCCTTCTCTGCATCTATACTGTTCCTTCCTGCCATTTCTATTGTTTCCACCAGTACCCTGTTAAATCTCTCTACCGTTCCATTACATTAAAAAATGATAATTAGCTGTAAAACTCCACTTCAACCCTTTCTCCTTAGCATTTTCTACCATCTCCTTGCTCCTAAACTGTGGTCCATTGTCCCTCAACATCACTTTAGGGTACCCTTCCCTCCTAAATACATGTTCCAGGAATGCAATTGTATCATCCATTTGTGTACACGTTACCATCTTCACCTCTGGTCAATTTGAGAAATGATCCACCATAACAATAAGAAATGTTATCCTCGGGCCAAATATATGGTAAGGACCCAAGATATCAATCCCCACTCGTTCCCATATTCCCTCCGGTAGACCCACATAAATATTCTCCTATTTGACATTTCTCTTTGTTTTATCTGAATTATTGCATAGCCAATAATTTCTCACTAATCTCGCCACAAACCTATCCAAACCTGGCCACCAATTCTTTTCCCTGATCTTCCCCTTAGTACCAGTCATGCCTGCATGGACCAACTAGACCAGCTTCCCTCTCAACGATGTCAGTGGCACCACCATATGCCCCCTCAACAACACCGTATCCTCCATTGACAACTCGTCTTTCACCTAGAATGGCCAACACTCTTCTCCAATGCCTCTCCTCTCTGGCCACCCCTCTTCAATCCACTTCTGAAAGTCCAACATCTTTATCCATTTCCGTTTCCAGTAGCAAAACTGTTTCACCTCCTGTCATAAGTATGCTAGCTACAACTTCATCTGATTTTTCCTTCAAGCCACCCTTCCAGGCCAGTTGGATCCTTGACAGAAACTCTGCCACTTTATTCCTCACTCCCGGCACATACTCTATGACATAGTCAAAATTACTTAGCCAACGGTGGTGTAGTTCTTTGCATCCCTTCTATTGATGACACTTGAGTCAACAGCTTGTGATCTGTCTTCACAACATACAACTTCCCCCCATATGTAATGCCTGAAATAATTCAGATCCCAGACACATGCTAATAATTGCCACTCAATAACTGAGTACCTGGACTCTGTCTCTGTCACTGGACGTGAAGCGTGATCATTCTTGCTGCTCCTCCAATCTTCTGCGATAACACCGCTCCAAGGCCCCTCATACTCGCATCTACCGTTATTGTTGTTGGCTCCCCACTAAAAGCCATCCAATTCTATGGTCGAACACATCCTCTCTTGTATCAATTTCACAGCCTCATTGCAATCCTCTGTCCATTCAAAGGTTGCATTCTTCCACAAAATCTCTCTCAAAGGCATCGAAATGTCCGCACAAATTTTAACAAATCTGTTGTAATATTCTGCCAATCCGAGAAAAGACCTCGATTTTTCCTTGTTGTGTGAGCATAGTGCACCTTTAATCCCCGTCATTGATCCCACTTCATGTTTGTAACCTTTGCTGTTAATAACGTGTCCTAGATATTGCCCCACCTTTCCCACAAAATGTCATGTCGAGGCTTCTATGATCATTCCATTAGTTTTAAGTCTTTTTATTACCTCATGTGACGTCATCTCATGTTCATCTGTTCCTTTTCCATGAATCAAAATGTCATCTTGATATGCCATTGCTCCATCTATACCTTTCAATAGATGTCATTGTCCTCTGGAATACTGCAGCGGCAGACGCCAATCCAAAAGGCGCCAATCCAAAAGGCATCCACCAATATCTAAACATTACAAACAGCCTTATAAATGATATCAAGTGAGTCATGTATCGCTTTATTTTTGGCACAAAGCCAAAAAAGCATTAGAAAATCACAAATACAACACATAACCTTCACTGTTTAGGTTAAAGGGAAGTATGGCCTGTGATTTAAGAGTGCATTAATTTCAAGGAAACAGCCTTTAAAACATAAGAATACAATTTGACATACTTTGTGCAAAAATTCAGTTCCAACAAAACAGATACATAATCAGTGATTATTTCATATATACTAACCCCCCTAATAAATAGGCTATTTTAGGGAAGCTTTCCAAACACAAAAATCCAGAGACTAAGGATGGGAGAGTACACTTGCAACCCCATCTTAATATGGGGAGAATGGACTTGCAGCCGCAGATTACAAACATTTCAAGCACCATGGTGACTTTAGACAGAATGGGCGGGGAATGACTACTGGGGGTGCGCTTAATTTCTGCAACATTTGAGTAGTCAAGTGCGGCAGAAACTACACAAGAGGTACCCCCGGGTTCCTCCAACTGTTCACAGAATGAAATAATTTTCGTGCAGATAGACTGCGCAAAAGACTCAGTTATTCAGTGTTGAAATCCTTAATGGTTCAGATATGAGTTCAATTTCACGAAAAACTGAATTCCAAAAATGTGCAAAAGTAGTTTATTTGGCATCCGAGGTTATCTCCAGGATCTATCATAAGGGATACATCCTATTATTTAATCGGGTATTTATACCAGATATAACAGGATCAGTTACTACACTCTGCTTACATGCCAGTACCTACTCAGCGCCAACACCAACCTTTCCTTGTTCTTCTACACATTTGAGATTTTTTGGTCAATTGCGGTCCACTTATTGACCTTAATTTGAGGACTCACGACCAATGGGATCATTCCCTGTAATCAGTTGCCTTGAGGACGACCTTGTAGGTCCAAACACGTGTCGGCTGTGACTGAATAAACTACTTTTGCACATCTTTGGAATCCGGTTTTTCATGAAATTGAACTCATATCTGAACCATTAAGGATTGAACCACTGAATAACTGAGTCTTTTGCGCAGTCTATCTGCACGAACATTATTTCATGGTGACTTTATAGGGCGATCAAGCATAAACTCCAATGGCAGTACAAATCTTACATTTACATAGCTATGCCATTGAACGTACGCCCTCATTTGTAATAGAGGTTTCAAGCACCGTAGTCTCACTTGTTTCAATGGTTTACACAGGAATAAAAAGTGTACAATTGTCTCTTCTCCCCCTTGCATAAAGTGCAGCGACCATCCCCACCATTTTGCCACGATTTGGTGAAAACAGCAATATTTAATGTCCCCATCCTAAAGCTGATAATCATTGCAAGCACGTTTGGTGGATTCAAATAATCCAAGTAATCTTCCTGGCCAAATTATAATTTGTATGCTAAATAATTTGGGCCCAACTTTAGCATACCGGCCACTTCTACCTTTTTACTCCTGGATAGCACAATTGCTTTATCCTTTAGCTTGGATTTGTCACCCATCATAATGGATTTTGGGTTCAACCATAATGCTGCTTCATTGAGGCTATATAAACCCTTTTCACATGCTTGTTTGTTTGTTTTATTTATTTCTATAGCGCACCTTAACGCAGAGGTATCTGGGCGCATTAGACAGTTGCAGAAGTTACAGGCATACAGATGATATATAAAACATTCGACAGTTGCAGAGGTTACAGGCATACAGATGATATATAAAACAGGTTTACAGAGGTCAAAACATGATTAAGAGTTACAGCCATAAGCGGTACTAAAGATACTAAGTTATTCAGTCTGTGCAGGCGAGGGTTAGGATTGGGGGTTCTGGAGTGTTATGGTAGAGTGGTGTATTAAGGTTAATACTGCTCGGTTAGCCATTTGATGGAGTTACTTCTGAAGTTTGTAAATGACTTAGATCTTTGTAAGGATAGAGGGAGCGTGTTCCACAGTTGAGCGGTCATAACTGGGAAGCTAATCCCACCAGATTTTTGTAATTTATATCTGGGGACTATCAAGCCGAGTGTATTAGTTCACCTGGTGGTTCGGATAGAAGAATTTAACTTGAATTCTTCTGTTAAGTACAGGGGGGCTGCATGATTCAGTGCTTTATAGGTGAGGGACATGGTTTTGAGTTGAATCTTGTCCATGATTGGCATCCATTTATATTGTTTACTTGTTTCAGATATGTGAGCTCTTCTTCATCTCTCCTTCTAAACCCTGTACATGTGTCATTACATCACAATATTTCTGTAGGCCTTCTGTACTCCATAGCCGTATCCAATAAAGTACAGTGTGAAGTGCCATCTGGTCTTCAATCGGGTACACATCAGTTTTCAAATGCAACAATGCATTCAGGGTGCCTGTAGGTATCTGAAGGATTTGCTTCAGAGGTTTATTTTTCATGCCAGTTAGAGTTTTTGGGTTGGCGCGAACCCAATTTTTAGCACCGTAAAGACATGCAGGGATTGCTTGTTTTCATTACAATTCTAGTGCTGGGGCAATTGCCCCCAGCCATGCCTTACATGGAACATTCTATGGGTGCCAGCATATTTGGCCAAAGCGGAGCAGACTTGATCTGAATGGGCAATCCAGAGTCTATTTTTATGAAATCTGATTCCCAAGTAATCACAAAACAGGACCTGTTCTAATCTTTCTCCACACCTCTCCCTTACTCCACACTAATTGTTAGCCTGCAGTGTTTCGGAAACCAGGGCCTGAAAACCGGAGTCTTTAGGCCTCATTATAAGTGTGCCGGTCCAGAAACAACGGTACCTGTAAGCTTACAGGCACTGTTGTTTTCGGACCGGCACACTACAGGTTTGCCTGCCGAGCCGCTGTGCCCAACAGGTCTAACCCTGCCGGGCACAGCGGTCACAGTAGCCAAAGCCATCACCATTACAACAGTGCCAGTGCTTCTGTGGTCCCCATTCCCATAGAGAATGGGGACTTACAATTTACCAGCTCCTGGCTTCTCGGGCGGCCAGGGTTGTAATCCCCTGCTATTACTGGGAAGTCAGGTGCTGGTAAAAAATAACGCGTCTGGCGGCAACCTGCCGGTAGCACCGACACGGTTACCGCCGGACCCGTACTGAAGCCCTTTGTTTTTATTAATATTGAGTTTCATGTTGAGCTCCTCGCAACTTTGCAAAAATATATCCAAGATTAGTTTCAGGCTCCGGGCTATCGTTTCTAGCGGCACAGCATTATCTGCATACAGGAGTGCAGGGTACGTGTCTGCCCCCATCCTAGGACAGTCCAAGCACTCCTGTATCAGTGACACAATAATCCCCTCCATATAAATGGAAAACAACAAAGGGGCTAGTAAGAAAAGGGTTTGGACCATATCTTACTGCTGCTTCATTATTGCTATATAATGGAGATTAAGTGGGAGGGGGCTTTCCTTTTCTTTAAAACTTGTCACAGAGCTTCCCCGCAACACCCTTTCAAACACGTTTTTTAGGTCTTCAGAAATTGCATAAAACGTCATACCTCACAGAACCGTGTATTTTTGCCCCAACAGGAGAAATCGGAACTTTGATCTATTGTACTTTTGTTTTTCCAGAATCCCGCTTGAAGATCACTGATAATGGGCATGATCACGAGTTGGGAGGTATCCCGGCAGTAATAACTCTGGGATAATGCCCAACTTTAATTGCGTTAGTGCCACCTGATCCAGCGCTATAAGCACCGGATCACGAGTTGGGTGGGAAATTCCCCATTCCCCATTGGGTCCATTAGACCCAATGGGGTATTTTTGGCGCAATTACTGTGCGTCAATACTGGCAGTAATTGTGCTGAAAATAAGGCACTTAATGGGATTTTCACCTCCAGCAAAAAGCTGGCGGTAACACAGCACATTTAGCGCCCAACTCGTGATCAGGCCAGCACTTAAATGAAGTTTTAGCATTACCGCTGCATCTACTGCCCAACTCATGATCAGGCCCAATGCTACTATCCTCTGCCCAGGCCTGCAAATGAACCACAATTGATTTTCCTGACGATTTCTCCAGTGCTGTCCAAAAGTAAAATGGGTCTATAATTCTCTGGTGAGTCCCTACACCCTTTCTTGAATATCGGAACGATTAAAGAAGATTGGCAGGATGTGGGAACAGTTTAGCCACAAGGATAGCATTAAAACATTTACGCAAAATTGGACCCCATACACATATTTCATCTTTATACAAATCTCCCTGGATTTCATCTGGGCCTTCTACTTTCCCACTCATCTGATTACATATTGCATTACATACTTCTTTCAGCATTAAATGGAGCCTATACTCCTCTAGGGGCTCTTTCATATTCACATTGTTCTCCATGGGGGCTATATCTACATGGTTGAACAAGGCTCCATATAAGTCTGCGAAAAGATATCACCAGGCATCAGCAGTTATGCAACAAGACAAAGTCCCATCCGTATTAGTATCGGCCCCCGAGATTCTCTTAAAAAAAAATCTACATTATCACCTTTATCAAAGGCCTGCTTTAGGTGACAGCATAGGGTCTTAGCATGAGCATTCTTCTTGTCTGCTATTAGCATTTTATACATCTTACTACGATTGTGCAGTTGTGCCTTATCCAATGCAATATCAGCCATGGGACATTGCAATATCTTCCCCTTTGCTGCCTGGCATACAGTGTCATAAATCTTTGGCCGATTTGTGGTGTTTCCTTAACATGAAGGGACTCACAAGAAAAGTGTGGGGCAAGATTTGTGGTCAATTTTTCAAATTCCCCCAGAATACTATCATTGGGGATTCATAACTGTAGAACCTGATAGTATGGAGAAGCCTGGGTTGTTATCATTGTTATGGAATCATTACTCATTGTTATGGTATCATTATCTATCATTCCATCATTGCATCCTGTTTAGTTCTGATTAGTATTGAAGTGGTTACATCATTAGACTATCCACATTATACTGCCACATATATGTAGCCATTTGCATTTGCTTATAGAATGAGGCCTGGTATATTTTTAGAGACACACGTAGAGATATGTTATGTATTGAGTGTGCACTTAGAATATGCAATGAGTTTGCATTATGTAGCGCTTGGGTTTGTGTGAATGAAAGCTTATAGGCAATATATTCGAGAATAGAGAAAGCATGAGGCCTATGGCATTGTGAAGCCATTCTGGGTGGAGACACAGAAGCGCGCAGCGGAATGCGAAGTTGTATGAGTTAGTGTGAAGAAAAGAATGTAAACAGTTTCTTGGCAGACAGATACATGAACTTTGTCTGAGTCGGGAAGGGTGAAGGAGGCTTATCAGCATGGCTGGCTGTGCTTCGTGGAGAGAGAAAAGGTGGTGGCAGCGCCAGGAGCTTTGCAGGGAGTGCTTTTGCATGGAGAGGAGAGATGGTCTGTTCTCTGAGGAGAGGGGGATTTCATGGATAGTGAATGGAGAAATAGATTGTAGGATACTTCGCAGACAGAAGGAGATATGCTAGTAGATATGATGACAAATGTCACAATGACTGAACACGCAGTGATTGGCCAGAACACGGAGTGAAAGTACATGCTACACAGACATTTAGGCACAGCTCAAATATAGAATGATTTACGGTCTCCCATAACTGCAAATCACCTCTAAGTTATTCAGGATAGAGTCACAGATAATGGGCTTTTTGTCATGGTCAGTAACTTTCGACCATTTGATGAACCTAAGGGCATGCCCTGAAACCATTAAAGCCCCACCCCTACCAAGGCTTTCATCAGTTAAATGACAATTCTTTTCCAGTGTATGGCTAAAGGTCAGTGATCACCAGCCTGTTTATTAATTATCTCAAATCCTTACTCCAGTTCTTAGCCATTATCAGTATGTAATCTATAACTGAGGAGCCATTTACCCTTGAAAATACAAGCACACCGGAAGTGCCTTCTGAAGGAATTATGGAGAGGAGATTGACCAGGGATATTAAGCGGATTACACAGATGATATAAATGGTTGATGCAGGCCACCTGACCCCCACTGCGAAAGATATTTGAAAAAGTGATACAGTGGGATTTGGGGGAAATGGAAAGAACTTTATCTCAATTGGGAAAGGATTTGGCAGAAGGGAGCCCAGATTGCCTCCCTCCAGGAAGTCCACTGGCCACATTATCTACCTCAATGTCCGACTCTGATTTTAGAAGACTTTTGAAGAGCAAGTTCTCCCCTAAAGGGGGAGGTGTTAATTCCCTCAGGAAACTTCAATATAATGTTGCTCTGACAATTGCTTTGGCTCCTTTTTTGAAATGATATGAATCATTCAAAGATCAGGCCACTTTGCTGGCAATGCTGAACTCTAAAATGATTTTTGTTAAGGTGTTCATTATGGCAATAAGAAATGAGAATGTATTCGTAACTGAACATGCGTCGGGGAGACATAGAGAGACCCTTTACTCATAAAATTTCGGCTTTGGACAGCTAAACCTATCTGTGTATGGAAACATGAATAGAAACACGAATGACCAACACAGGAGCACTGAAGTAATGAATTGTGCTAAGGTTTCTGGAACTCAACTTTTGGTGCAAATTGGGACACAATCAAGCCGGGTGGCTTAACCCGGAAGAAATAATGGAAGCAGCTGTGCCCCTGGATATTATTGAAAGAAGCTTTATTATGGAGTATTGTGGACAAACCGCCTCAGAATTGATGGAGGAAAGAGGTGGGGTCGAAGACAAAAGGCAAAATGCCTGTAAATCCCTAACAAAGGACTATCCAATCTTTTGGAAAAAGAGAAGAAAGAAACGGCAAAAAACTTGAAATGTCAGTCAAAGATGAGATCAAAAAACTCAAGGAAATTCCTGCAAAACTTGTCTGTCAACCCTAAATCACCTGTGCGTGTAGCAAAGCCAGTTATGAAGCGAAATCTGGTCAGAAATACTCAGGCTCTTGTCGTCTCAAACCTGGAAATGTCCATCCAGGAGGATAGAGGAGTGGGGGTGGACAAGGGAAACTTGCAGCATATTCCTATGGATTTGTCTCTATATACAGTGGAAGATGAAGACCGTCAATGCGACCAGGAAGCACTCTTGATGGTGAATGCTAACACCTAGAAAGAAGTAGGGTTACTCGAGATGTGGAAATGATTTCTCCAGAATTCTTGACCTTGGGACCCTCCACCATTACGTGCAGAGGGGTCACATGGCATTCTGAAAGGCTCTGAAAACCATGCTCTTCGCCCAACACATCTAACATGTCTGCATACCTAAATATGTTGTACACTACAAATGTATACTAAATCTGTGGGCAGAAATTATAAATGTATATTCAATCTGTGCATAAAAAGTATAAATGTAATCCTGAAAGCATATACTCAACCTGTACCCCCCTCTGTAACTAAGTACCCCTCAAGTAACACCGCCATGATGTCCGAAGGCCTCTTGTGCACCATGCAAATGTAATAAATAAATAAATACATACATACATAAATTGGCCCAAAGAAGGCAAATGGCAGATGCCAAGCATGTGCAGTCATGGAAGATTGATTCCACTATGCAGCCCAAGGGGAGGCGGGTTGTGATGTTTGAATGAGTGTAAGGGCAGAGAATTAGACAAATGAATGCTTTTGGAGAGATTGGTGGACATGCAAGATGATTTAATTTTAAATAGGAAAAACCTCTTGGAGCTGTTACACTACATCCATAAGCTTAGGTCAATTTGCTCTAGCGATATACATTTGGTTGAGTTTGTGAATCAATAGAATCTAGACCATGTTTTTTTGCACCTATACTCTAATTTGGTGAAGTAGATGATCCTTCAAGCTGCCCCATGCCTTTGGCCATTTGGGTTTGATTTAATGATCATTAACCATGAATCACAATTCTTGTGCTGTGAAATTACTCAAACAGAGGCCAACTGGATTGAAAGTGTCACAGTGACGTCAATGGCAAAAGAGAGGCCCAGAGTGAAAATTAAGGAGATTCTTCTGAAGAGAGGAAGGCTGACCAGTGGCCAAGAAATTAATGCCTGCTAAGAATGACATTTCGGGGAAATAGTGGTTCTGGGAGAAAAGTGTTAATAGCTCCATTGTGAGATCCGGGAGTAGTGCCTGTGGTGTCATGGTCTTGGCTGATGGGAGAATTGGTGCCAGACAATAATTGTTAGGAATTGCCCCACAAGGAATTTAGAGGCACAGCTATGGTCTCCTGGAACAAAAGAGGCTGCGCTTTTATTTAAAGGAGTCGACTTCAGATTTGAAGATCATGACATAATGGGGGCAATACATACAAATCAGCGCAGAAGTAGCGCACATGCCTGGCGCAGAGAGGGAGCGTGCGCCACACGTGTGCCAGGCGCTGCGCAAAACAGCATTATGGCGCACCGGGAATTAATGGATTTCCTGAGCCATTTGCAGCTGTGGCACAGCGAAAACCCAGTAACGCCCCCAAGTACGCCCCTTGCGCCAGAAAAAGCCATAGAAATCCCCAATACGGAGCAAAGGGCTGTGATAACCCTGAACCAGCATGCAGGCCCACTACACTGTATTCACGTGAAAAACAGCATGTACCCCACTTGCGGCAGCCAAATCGCGTGAAAAGTGCCATGTGAAACCCCACGAAATATCGTTCCAGGCTCACGCCAGCAAAACCGCATGTAAATCTGCCCACGCACCCCCTTGAATACACGTACTTTACTCACGCCAGCCAAAACATGTGAAAATCTACCCGCGCACCCCCATTAATACGCGTACCCCACTCGTGCCAGCCAAATCGCGTGGAAATTCCACACGCACCCCCTTGAATACGCGTACCCCGCTCGCGCTAGCCAAAATGCGCAAAAAAGGCTTACCGTAACCCCAACAATATGCGTACCCCATTCAGGCCATCCAAACCACGTGAAAAAGGCCTACCATGACCCCATCAATACACGTACCCCGCACGCGCCAGCCAAATCACGTGAAAAACACCTTGCGTATCCCCGTGAACTCGCATACCCCGCTCATGCTTGCCGATTTGCACCTGCGAACACACCCTGCAGGCAGCTCACACCACAAGGGTCCCCCATCACCCGTGACCATGGCCGCAGGGAGCCCATACCACAAGGGCCCTCCCATCACCCGTGACTATGGCTGCAGGCAGCCCACACCACAAGGGCCCTCCCCATCACCCGTGACCATGGCCGCAGGCAGCCCACACCACAAGGGCCCCACCATCACTCGTGACCATAGCCACAGGCAGCCCACACCACAAGGCCCGCCCATCACCGGCGAACACACCCTGCAGGCAGCCACACCACAAGGGTCCCCTCATCACCCGTGACCATGGCTGTAGGCAGCCCACATGGCACTATACACTGCATGCAGGCCCCGACTCATGTCCCCCCACCAGTGACGGCAACCTGCAGGCAGGCCCCGACACATGTCCCCCCAACAAACACATTGTCACAACATACAATCATGTAGCAAGAGTCCACCCATATGCCACACCATGCTGCCCCCCCCCACAGTGCAACTCCACACCCATCCATTGTCCCCACTTCCCATTACAGGCCCCATGGCATCTCATTGACAAGAGCACACATGCATGCACCCAAAGACATGCCCAACATGGCCACACAGGAGTGACACATGACTGAGCTAATGACGACTGACACATGCACCAAACAAATGAGAGCAGACAACACCAATCTAGGACTGCATGGAAATGTATAATAAAATATAAAAATGGACCAAAACAAAATCAAACATGACAATGAAAAAGAAATTAATGGAAATGGAAATGAAAAGCAAAATCAAAAGGAACATGAAATCCCAAAAAAGTTAAAATCCAGTAACTGCTCCTTGTCCAAAGTCATAATAGCACACCCAAACGTAAACCCAAAAAAATTACTCCATGTGTAAACATTTTTTTAAAAATAATCCACAAAAGTGTAACTATATACAAGAAAAGTATTAAGGGTCCATGATCCCAAAAGCAGAAAAATCCCCCAAAAAAGCCCAATAAAAAACCAACTATGTACAAAAAGTGGAGCAATGTCCATGGACTCCAAAGAAAAAAGAAAAAGAAAGGAAACCTAACACTAAAGAATTATTTGCAATGGTGACGGGCTAGTCCTATTGCTCACCGTTGTTACCAAGAGCTTTGGACAGGGCATCATCGAACTCGGTGTCTATGGCCCGGAGGCAGGACTGTGCACTATCCTCGAGGGCTTGCAGGGATGCCGCTATGTTCTCCACCAACTCTCTGTGACTCTCCTTGAGGAACTCTGCCCGCCTCTCTGCCCATCGCATAGAGTTCTCCACCCTGACCATGGTGAGCAGTGCCCTCCCTGCCGGCCGCCGCTCTGCACCTATCTGCTGGCCCATCCGCTGCCACATGGAAGATGCACTTTTTCCAGGGTCCTCCTACGTCGATCCTGCTGCTGCCTTTTAGCCATCTGCCGGTGCCTGCACGACTGCCTCCGGGAAGATGCCAACCCCTGGGGCCATTGTGCACGTGCCCTGCTTGAAGGTGCCTGCACAACCTCCATTGCCAGGGGTCACCTACCTGCAGATGGGCCTGGACTGGGGCATGCGTGCCGATGCACAGTGATGCAGTCTCAGTTTCAGGGACAGGATTAGGCACAGGCACCTCCGCGGTGACCTGCGCTGCCTCCTGTCCCTGCCCCTGGACTGCACCACTTGCATGGGTGGCATCACCCCCTCCAGGCCCCATATGTTGGTCTGATGCAGCCTCCTCCTCCTCCTCAACCACCACCGACCTGGATGCCTCCGCACCGTCTTCCACACTGTCCTGCCCCTGTGGGGGCTCACCTGCCCCTTCTGCTGCCGAGGTGACAGCTTCCAACCTCACCTTCTTGGGCATCCCCTCGGCACGTTCGGCCATAGTCGTGGATGCGGCACCAGTCCCCTCGCTCCCGGAAGATGACCCGACCTGGAAGGGTGACTGGGCCTTGCGTCTCCGGCTGGTGGAGGCATCCCTGCCGCTTTGCTCCACAGCGCCGTCTCTTCCCTCTTTCTCAATCGCCGCTGTAGATAGGGAGACATTGAACACAAACATCAGGGTACTGTACAATAGTCTGATAGACACAAAGCAAATGCACATGAGTGGCACTGTCAAATGTCACAACCAACATCACTGTCCACAACACACGGGTCAGTGCAAGCAACACAAATGCACAAACCAGCATGGCACGTGCAACAGCCATTTGCATCCATGTCCAAGGCACTGTTGGAACATCAGAAGGGGGGCTGAACGTCACATGCATCATGGGACATGCCGATCACATGCACACACACCACCGGACAGTCTTACAGCTGGCCATGTCGACCTCCTGCTACTGAGCACACATTGGCAACTGTGCCGCATCAGTCAATCAGGCATCGAGATGGCCATGTGTCATGCATCCATGGTGATTCCCAGTCACACGCACACCACTCAGAGACACGCACATGTACACTGTGCATGTCCATGAAGGTGACATAAGCATCCATGTATCACACCACAAACATGGCCGAGTACACACACAGGCATGCAAACATGTGTGCATCGTCACATGCTAGTGCACATCATGCATTGCAACTGTCACCATTAATGTGGAACACGCTTGACTGGACTCACATGCAGCACCGTCATGTCCCTGCACACAGGCATCCATACATGGGGCATGCCAGACATATGGGCGAGGTTCACACTCCTGCCACACCTCAACCTGCAGTATGCTGGACAAGAACACATGGACACTTGCCACTCGACTCCAGACGGGTCTGCAACTCGAGGACCTGGTGGTGAAGCACTGGGTGTGTGCGATCCAGGACCCGCATCTGGATGTTGCTCAACCGGTCCCCGCGCCCCACTTCTCCACGAGCCTCAGCGAGGTGCCAAGCCTTGCTGTGGGTCCTGGACCTGAAGACCTACCAGCGCTTATGGACGCATTGGTAGTCATGGGATGCCACCCCCACGTGTTAATGGCATCCATGGTGTCCACCCAGATCCCCCTCTGTCCTTCCTTGTCGTGGCGCGATGTCGAGAAGAGGGCATCATAATGACCCAGGACTTTCTCCTCCAGAATGCCAACTTCATTGCCTCTCTGAATGGGGGTTGCCACTAGCCCCAGATGTTGCTTGGTCCGACATGGCAATTCCTGAGGCAGGTGTGGGTGGCAACTGGGTCCTGGGGCTGGGCTGTGCAACGATGGTACAGCAGTCGGGAGTCTTCTGTTCCAGCAGAGGTGGTTGCAGCAACAGGACCTCTGGCAATGTCTTCTGTGCAGGCACCAAATTGCAGGGCACTTAAGCAGCAGGCTGGCTGGCAGCAGCAGATGGCTCGTAGGAGGCTGCTCAGGGCTTTGGGGGGGCAGGTAAATGGCCTTCTGGGCAAGAGCGTGGTCTTCCATGTGTAGTCGCGTGGCCAGCTTGATGCAGAGTGACTCTGCATTTGAAAAAACAGCGCGTCAGTGTGAAATCCGAGGAAAGGCCCTTAGCGCGTAAGTGCGCAAGTGATGTGACGCGCGCTGGCATCGACTTCAGCACGGGTTAAAGGCCAGCGCAGGACAGCAGTTTGCTGTATGTGCTTTTCATGGAGAACGACGCGTCTGTTTCTTCTTGTGGGTTCACACGTGATATCTTCACAATGCTTAGAGTTCGTACTTCTTGTTTTGGTGGGGGAGTTAACTATGCGCACACGCATGTGTGCTTTTCTTTTCCACACAAGGCAGACGGTGAGTTGCGCATGCTTATTTTTCCCACTGTGGATCCCCCTGTGTGTCGCGTACCCCATTGTTGAGGTCAGAGTAACCTGTGTGTTCCACGAGTATGCATTTTCTGTGTCCCTGGGTGCTATGGCATACTGCAGGAGGTTTATTCCACGCACATGGGTTACCAGGGGTTGCGGGCAAGTTTGTTTGGTTTACTTGGGATGCCTGAGCATTGAGTGACCTGTCTTTATTCACCAGGGGTCACATACAGCCTCACAGGAGCACAGGGGCGCGCCTACCATCACATACCCTGCCCCCTTCACCCCATTTGCCCAGGACAATTTTTGTGTGCACCTCCCATTGGCAATAGTCCATCTGTGCCATGGTTGGGGGGCCACCAAAAGGTAAGGGCGGCAAAGCTGGATGACCTCCTAGGGCTGGGCGTGGTGGGGCATGTGGCAGTGGTGGCCAGGAAGTCCAGAGAGGCCAAGGTGGATGTGGAGGGGGACGTGGTTAGGGTGTACCACAGGGGTCGGATGTCCAGCCACATGCTGGGACAGCCATGCCACCACCCCCAGTGGCTCAGGGTGATGCTGCTGCTGCAGACATCCCAGGCGCACATCAGACCCCACAGTCAGTGTCATCTGCTGACAGGGGCCTCCAGTGGTGCAGGTGCAGCTGCGGCAACCACCACCCATGCTCGTGGTCAGCCAGCACATGCTGCCTTGGCACAGGAGGACTCCCAGGCAGATTCTCAGGTCAGGAAGACCAAGCCACGTGTGTCTAAGGTAGCTGTGACCAAGGCATATGTATCTGGGGCAGTGGTGACATCTGCTGCCCCGAGCAGCCAGATGGTGGGAGCTGCAGGGACAGATGCAGCCAACACTACCCCGGCTGTGAGTCTGCCAGCCAGGACTGTGTTGGTAACAGCCCTCAGTTGTGCCGCTGGGTCCTGGCAACTGCACCCAGCAGCCAATGACTCAATGCAGGCCTTCCGTCCTCATGCCATTGTCTACTCCCACTGGCCGGTCCACCAGGCGTTAGCCACTCAGGGTCCACACAACCGACCAAGAGGAGGAAGTGCATTGCGGAAAGTGTCAATGACATGGGATTTGAGAGGCGCACAGCTCATGTTTGCTACAAGCGTTGGACTGACCTCCGACACTGTACAAAACAAAAGCGGGCCTCTAATTACTCCTTGACTCTGGTGACTGGCAGTGGGCCACCACCAGAGGAGGATGAATTCACCCTGCATGAGGAAATCGCTGCAGAGTTCATTGCTGAGGAACTAATCCAGGGAGTGGGAGAGATGCCGGATTATGAAGCAACGTCTGGTGAGTGTTGATGTGTGTGTGTCCAGCCCATGTGTCTTGCTTGTGTGATGTGTTGTGATTGACTGCCAGTTCAGGCTATATATTCATGAGTGCCATGTTTGACACATGCAATTCTTGACTGATGCGTGCTTGTTGTGATGCAGTCTGCATGCAGGCCATGTGCTGCACATGGGGGCAGTCCTCATCACCACACATGCACCCTACTTACATTCAAGTCACTCGGCAGCGTCTTCTGTCCGTGTGCAAGGTCACTGACATGTTTGCATGTAGCCTGTGGTGTTGTTCCACTCCACACTCAGCCTATGTTGTCACATGACTGATGGCTATGTGAGGTCACCCTAAAAGCTGCTCCTCGTCACGGGCATGCTTCCTTGCCTCTCCACCACCCTGCAGCTCACTGTCTCCATGGAACTGGTGATTTCCGTGTTGGACTACTGCAATGCCCTGTTCCCCATTCCTGTGTACATGGACACTTCCCTCTGCAACCCTGCCAAACCTGTACTGTGGGGTACATCCTTTGTCCTTGATTCGAGGGTGTTTCACTTGGACCGTGCAGATGACACAGGCTCAGAGTGGGCGTGAATGTTCATTCATGGACCATGTGCATTCCCTGCAAGCTCCTATGGGTCTGTGGCAGGCTACTCATTGTACTATATCTCCGGTATTTTATCCGTCTCATGGTATTTGGTCATCCATTTAATGCTCACTCAGGGTCACTTCCTCATCAACCACATGTTTGGGGTGCCCTCGTCTGTGTCGTGCACAGGCCTCCCTCTGTTACAGCCGCCCTGGATCTAGGCAACTGGTGTTGTGGCTTCTGCGTGTATAGGTGTACTTCTGATGGTTCCTCATGTGTCCTGCTCTCTGTCCCCCTCTCATCTGCTGTAGTCTCAGTTAACTGAAATGATGCAATTGACATCTGCCAACACTGTCTGCAACTACACAGTACTCTGGTCAGCCATTCAGAGCCATGCACTGCCTCCCTGCCATTCCCCGGAGGGGGCTCACTGTATCCCTACAACCCAGTGCCAACACTTTGCACATGACTGCACTTGCCCTTACACTGTCGTCATGTCACGAGATTGACATCACTACATTTTTGTTTATGTCGATAGTTGAGGGCGTACACATGTACTGCACTGTACCCATGCACTTCTGAGCCATGTTTCACCCTTCAACATGCATATTCACTTGTGTGATGTCAAAGTGACCGAGCATGTATGTATTCATCTGCCTCTCTTCACTGTATTTCAATGCACTTGTGTTGTTGCATCCTGTGACACGTGTACTTTTTTGGATATTTATTTTCTAGTAGTGCATGTTGACATGCATTTTACATGTGTCATGGACAGTTGTATTCAACTTACTGCTGTGGCTATTTGGGAATTCTGCCATGGCTATGCTACGTGCCATCTCTTTGTTGCCATCTGTCATTTTCGGATAATATCTATGCCTGCCAGAAGGTTGTGTCTGATGCAGGTGATATGCAACATTAAGTACATGTGTGGGCTTCAGATTTGACATGCATACATGTCTGCTTTCAGGGTCCCCTTCCATTGCCACTGCATGCATGCGAGAGTTTGTGTTGTGTGTGACATGGCTGCTTCATGTGTTGGCTGTCAATATTGTGATGTCTATGTGTGTGGTATGTGCTGCTGACATGTGTGTTCATGTGTTTTTTTATTTTGTTACAGGTGATGAGGCATCGGAAGCAGACGAGGAGGAGGAGATGGCAGACAGGGTGGAGGGTTCAGGTCACCAACCATGCACCAGTGGTGGTCGTGGTGTGGTAGGCCACGAGCATCCATTGGTGCTCCAGACCATCCTGTCCAGGGATGCCTCTGGGTACAACTCTGAGGCTCTCTTTGACTCTGATGTTGAATCGGATGGTCATCAATCCATGCTGTCGAAGGTGAGTGATTCTGCAGTGGACGCTGTTCTGTCACCATACCTGTAGTGCGGGTAGACCCCTCAAGGGACCGGTATCTGTTGGAATGTCTGCCTCTGGTGGTTACGGGTGCAGGGTCACACTCTGCACCAGTTGCTCCTGTTCCTGAGGCAGCAGATCGACGGAGGAATGCAGTCCCGCAGCCACAGGCAGTGCCAGTACAGCAAGGTCCACGTCTCCTTGGGCCCAACAGGTGTGCAGTCCAGCAATGCAGTGGCCGATTCCATTCTCCCCCCAATAGGCAGGTGGAGATCCAGCAGCAGGCAACACAGTCCATGTGCTGCTCACTCAGGCTGAACGCGGCGGATCCAACAGGGCACGCCGGGCTTAACTGGTGGCCCTACGCGCAGCTATTGTTGGTGAGGCACAGGGAAGCCCAGAGGAAAGATAACACCGCCCTCAGAACTACTCTGGCTGCACTCATGATGAGCCAGGGGACACGGGCAGAACAGAGGATGGAGCAGCTGGAACACACCCTCTTGGCTGAACTCCATGCAAGCCGAGAGGAGGTCCGTCTGTCACGTGAGGACTCGCAGGCAGAACTCCATGCTACACGTGAGTCCTTGCAGGAGGAACTCTGTGTTTCACGTGAGGTGCTGCATGGGGACCTCCGTGCCATATTCCTGCAGAACCAGGCTTACCAGGCCTGCATGCTTGCTGCCATGGAGGGGCTTGCTGGTGCTATGTGTGTTTAAGCACTTGTACCACGCGCATCTCCTCATGTACACTCAGAGGGTGACGACGACAAAGTATCTCTCACTCAGGTCGGGGCGTGCAGACAATGAGCCCATGGAGGATTTTTTTAAATCTCAACATCAACACATGTGATGTGTTGAGGTGCACCCTGCATCTCCCCCCTCCTGTGTGCCCCCCATGGGTCCTCTATGGCCATTGTTATTTTTTGTCTATTGTCCATTAATGTAACAGTGTGGTGCTATGTGGCATCCGATGTCATCCACTGTATGTTCCGGCTGGGCCCATACAGGCCTGTCTCGTGTTTGTGTTTGTGGCTTGGGGTCCGGACATATATGCCACTCCTGCTTCCCCTTTCCATGGGCTTGCAATGATGGCACAGTGTTACAGTAACTTACACAGAGGCATTGGGCTTTTGTCATTTCTGTGGCCAGTCTGAAGTCCAACTTGTGTATACAACCCTAGTGGGGATTCATGATGGTTTCTCCAGTGCATGGTTGGACTGCATTTCGGTGAGTATACTGTTGACTGTGCATGATTTAATTCTGCTTATTCATGTATTGCCTTGACTGTATACATTGTTGCTGCACTGCATGCTGTATGCGGTCCCATGCCCCCTTTAGCTGCCAAAGCCACTCTCATGATGGAAGGGGGACGTGTGGTGGCAATGTCACATTGAGGCACTTGTGCTATGGTGTTTCCTCACTGTCTGACATTGTCACTGTTGGGTCCTGTATTCAAGATATGTTATGCTGGTAAATTGATTGTCCTGTGTTGGTGTTGCTTATGATGTGTCACGGGATCGGCAATATGTTTCCGTTGCAGATGTGTCCACAACGGTGTAGTTCATATGGAAAATGTACGCAACACTGAAGGTTCATGCATTTCCAATGCTAACATGCATTTGTTAGCCCTGCAAACACACCCCCACAACATACACAACACCCCCCCACACCCATCCCACCCCCACGCCCAACACCACCCCAACATCCACACACACTACTTGCCTTCTGAGACATGCTGTGTCCCTGCTGCACAAGTTCACTTTTACTTTTGTGATCATGAACTGGCGCCGCAGGCTCATTTTTTTGCTTTGTTTTTTTATGCAGCTGCAGGGGTTTCCAAGCTGCAAACACCACTCACTGTACTGTGTTGTGTAGTGAGCGGGGTGTTGCGGGGGACAACCCTGCTGCCCCTGCATTTTCTTTTCTTTTTTGGTATTCCCTGAAAAGCATGCCACCAAAGGTTCCAGCTTTTGCTGTTCACGCCTTTGGTGGCATGCATTTACGTCCTTTTAGTATAGGATGGATATTTATGCTCACTTTTTTCTTCAGAGTCTGTGTCTGAGGGGATTGTCTGTGGCCTGTATCCATTTGTGGCAGCACTTTGTGACAGTTTTGTCATGTGTGTTGATTTTTTCACATTGCATGCCATGGCATGGTGTGTCGGGTGGGTGATATGGGGTTGAGGGAGGTTTAGGTGACATACCAGCATTTGGATGTGCTGTTTTGCATGGGGGGGGTGGAATTTGTAGCTTGCATGCATGCCTTTTGGTCACACAGGATTGTGTTTAAGTGGCTAGGGATGCGTACAAGGCTGCTATTCCAAGGACACATTCTCAGGGTATTAAGGTTGTGACAGTTGACTGTCTCTTTGTCATCATCGATTGTCACCTGGAATGTGGCAGGCCTGTGTGCGCTCCGCAGAGGGGGGAGCTTAGGTGAAAAATTGTGCCACAAGCTGGGTACGGGGTGCCTCACTGCGTGCCCTTTCCCCTCCCATGCGCAGCAGCCATGCATCTGGTTGGGGATGTAGGGGAACCACCATGTCCGCCAGTACACCCCGCCATGTTGCAACATTGTGCAGGACACATGCTGCCACAAGGAACCTGCACACTACAGGGGGCGCATATAGTAGCTTCCCACCAGAGCAGTCAAGGGAGCGAAAATGTGACTTGAGCACTCTGAATGTGCACTCCACTATGCCCCTGGTTGCAATATGGGCTGCGTTGTATCTTACCTGGGGTGGTGTGGTGTAGTTCTGTATTGTCGTCATCATGTAGGTGCTCAGAGGGTAGTCCCCTGGGGAGATGATAATGGTTGTCATTAATTGAGTTTCTTTATTTGTCTGTGTGTGACATGCATGCATGTGCACAGGCATTTGTACTCACCAATGAGCCGTGTGTTGCCATGCCTCCCAGCTTCCAGGGCCCGGTTTAGGGATGACATTCTGAATATGAAACTGTCATGGGTGTACCCGGGATAGTTTGCAAAGACAGAAGTGATGATTCCCTTGGAATCACATACAACCTGCATGTTGATGGAATGCCAGTGCTTGCGGTTGCGATAGACGTGCTCAGTGGCACTAGGTGGCAGTAGGGCCACATGGGTGCAAACAACGGCACCAAGCACTTTGGGGAAGTGTGCCACCCTGTAAAAGTACTGGACCACGGCCTGCCTTTCTGCGGGTGTTCTGAGCATGTATATTTGTCTGCGGACCGTGGGGCGTGCAGTCATGATTGCTAACACCTGGTGTAGGCAGCGTGACTGCGTGGCCTGTGAGACACCCCCAACTATGGCAGTTGTCTGCTGAAATGATCCAGTGGCCAAACAATGCAGTACATTGAGCACCTTTTCCAAGGGGCTCAGTGCTTGGGAGCACAAGGTGGTTGATGTGAGGTCATCCACCCACTCAGTGACCAGGTCTAGGATATATGATGTGAAAACCTATACCTGTCATAGGACTGGTCATCAGGCATCCCAAAAAGGCTGGTCCTGGGTAAAATAATGCGGGGCCTGGCTATCCTCCTCCTCCTGCGGCGTCTCACGATTACTGCTGTGAGAAATGGGACATTCATCGTAGCTGTATCTGCTTGTTTTTTGTTTACGTGCCCTGTTCAATTCCATGAATCCATGTTTTTGGCACCTGTGTGGGCGTTGCAGGGATTTCGCTGATGAACTTCCCCTGTTACGCCTGCATTTTCGCGTGTTGTTCTCCATTCTGTGTGTTCTGCACTCTTTTTAGGTGTGTGCGTTAGACGTTGTGCGCCTTCACTGGGTGACTCGGGCACAGCATTCAGGATGTCGAAGTGACATGTGCGCCACACGCGGATTCAGAGCAGCTGCCAGGTGAGCCACACGCAGTGCCTTCCACGAATCGGGCACTCGCATGCGTTTCACACACATGCACTGCATTTTTCATGCCTGTGCCATACATTTCAGCGTACATTGATTCAATTAATCACCGCAAATATGTTTCCAGGAAACCTGGCTATGCTTTAATCCTTCATTGGATGGGTTTACTATGATCATAATCCTGGCAATAAAAGGCCCAAATGGGAGACCTTCATTAGGATTGCCACTGGCTATAGGAAATGGTATAGGAATTACCATAGGTGAAGTGAGAAATCTGAACCCTTTTATGCAGAAGGTCGAGTTGAGATGGGATACTAATGTGTATCCGGGTTGTAATGATACAGTGATTATTAACGTATATTGGAACACTGCAGGAATCTCGGATGAGGGCTTTGTTGAAAGACTATTAGACATGATAGATGAGGGTTACACTAATGCTGAAAACTGCACAAATGTTCTATGTGGGGATCTAAACTTAGCTTGTATGGATAAGAAGAGAGAATTGTTGGTGGAGACAACCATTTTTTTTAAACCGGTTGAAAAAAAGGGTTCTGAGTTGGTTGAGAGCCATTGGGGGTCTAGAGACATAGAAATTATAAATGGCCACACACATGGAGAAATACCAAGTAAGCCGACTTGGACCAGAGGAGCCCAGGCATCGATATTAGATTATATGTTTGTGTCCAGAAATATGCTCTCAGTAGTAAAAGACTTCCAGGTGGTCAACTGTTAGAATAGCGACCACAACTTTTTAAGACTCAGATGGGCCAAGGAGTATAATATTGGGGGACATATATATGCCCCCAAAATTGAAATAACGCAGGGCAGAAACCATCTTAGAATGACTAAGGACAAATCTGAAAGCCTCCCATGCAATAACTGTGAATAACTGCTACTGTGCCCGATGATTGCATTGCTCCCGCTCCAGCACCCAATACTGCCTCTGCGCCCTTTGTCAGTATAAAAGCCTCACCAAATGCCGTGAATAACTGTCATGCTACTGTACCTGATAATTGCATTGCTCCTGTTCCAGAACCCAACATTGCATCTAGGCCTACTTTTAGTACAATTGCAACATCCTACATCAATTCTACCCCACTGCCCATTCAAAATGTAGTCATTGCAACCAGGACTATCGCCAGCAACCCATCTGAACCGAATAATAACTATACTAGCATCACTGCTCCTAAGAACATCTCCTTACCAGGACAGCACTCACCCGTTACCTCAGCCAACGACCTCAATCAAGCCCATATCAACGCTCGCACAATTTAGAGGCCCAGACCATCACTGAAACCTGGCTAAACAAAGCCTCATGCCTTCTACTAGCACTCACCCACCCCATCGGCTACACCATACACAGAAGTGATAGATCCAACTCCAGAGGAGGTGGGGTGGCCTTTATTGCAGAGGACCAGCACACCATTAGATTAACACCGGCCATCCTCATAAGTAACTGCAACACTCTCTCTCTCAAATGGACCACCTCCCCCACTAACACTATCTCGATTCTCCTAGTCTACCTCCCACCAGGCCCTGTACTCTCCTTTGAAGAAGACTTACTCCTCATACTAATTGACAATCTCATGCCTACTTCCCAAATGATACTTCTAAGTGACCTAAATTTAGGCCTCATTGACCCCCCGGATTTACCAGCCATATCATTGACCACAGCTCTCCCCTCCATTCGTTTCAACCAACTTATCAACAAACCCACCCACAACAGGGGCCGTACCCTGGATTGGCTAGCCAACATAAACTGCCACACTACCATTAAGGCTAACACACCTTGCCCATGGTCTGACCACCATATTGTTACCTACTCACTCCCAGCAGGCCCACTGCCCAAACACTTTATCAACCCTATCCCGTCCACTTCAGCCCCTTGTGCCGCAAACTCAGACAGGAAAACCTCGACCCTTTTCTCAACGCCCTCAATCTGGAGAACCTAGAAACCATGGACCCATCGTTCCTAGCGCAACACTACTCCACCTCTCTCACTAATGCCATCAACACCATTGCTCCTCTAGCAACAAAAAAGCGAAACGAGCTGTACACATTAACGCCTGGTACACTCAAGAGCTTGCCACTCTCAGAACTGAGAAAAGACTTGCTGAGTCGAATTGGAAGAACTCCCCATCTGAGCCAACCAAACATGCCTTTTCCAACCTCAGAAACCAGTACAAAAAGGCCATTATACTCGCCAAGGCCACCCCCATCATCACCAGGATTGCTAACGCTAGTTCCGACTCCAAGGAACTGTTCGCCATCCTCAAAGAACTGGAAACACATATCCCCCAAATCTCCACGATCAACAAAAACTCTGACTGGTGCAATTCCATTCAGAATACCATACTAATCAAAATTGACACTTTCAAACTAAATATGCTGGCCAAACAAGCAAACATTAGGCAACAATCCCTGCCCATACACTCGCCGTCGGTATCTGTCCAGCGCCATTAGTTAAAGATTGTGCCCTTGAACTGGCCCCCTTCATCACAGCCTTCATCAATGCCTCTTTCAACACAGGTATAGTACCCTCCTGCCTCAGAGAACCGTGGGTCCTCCCCCTACTAAAAAAACATAAACTTGACCCCACCATCGCTAACAACTACAGAGCAATCACAACTGCCCCCTTCCTCCTAAAAATCCTAGATAGAGCAGCTTATCTACAAATTCAATGCCACTTAGAAACCAATCAAATCCTAGGTACCCGTCAATCTGGCTCCCGTCCATGCCACGGCACTGAGTCTGCCCTCCTGGACCCCACGGCACTGAGTCTGCCCTCCTGGACCTGAAGATTCATATTGATGGCCATAGAGACACGGGAAGTTGGCCATGCTTCTCCTCCTCGATCTGTCTGTGGCCTTTGATTTAGATGACCACGACATCCTATGCCACCACCTAACCACATCAGCTGCCTTCTCCCAAGAAGCTGCTGCCTGGATCTCTAACTTCCTCGAAGGAAGAGTAATGAACGTTTTTGCCGACAATGCCTTTGCCACCCCATCCACAATCAGTTGCGGGGTCCCACAGGGATCCTGTGTCTCACCTACACTCTACAATATCTTCACAAAGCCCCTCTTTGACCACCTAGATTCGTTCGGCGTAGCATACACCAACTATGCCGACAACATGCAGATTCCCCTCCTGCTCACAGGTTCATACCACAAAAATTCATCCACCCTCAGCCCTAACTACACCACGATCCAAGCCTGGATGGCTACCCATGGCCTTTGTCTCAATTACAAAAAGAATGAGCTCCTCATCGTCGGTCCGGCAGCTTTTCTAAAAACCCTTCACTCACAATACTCTACCTTCAATATTGACGGATCCTTGATACCTGTCTGGCCTTCGTTAAAAATACTAGCTGTCGACCTCGATGCCACTCTCTCTATGACCCAGCATGTTAATGCCATCTCCTCCGCAGCAGCTTACTCAACCAAACAGCTAAATGCAGCTAGGCCATTCCTATTCATAGACAAATGCCTAACTATCGCCCAGGCAGTGATTGGTGCGAGGCTCGACTACTGCAATGTCTTCTTCATAGGCACATCCACCCACAACCTAAAAAGACTCCAAACCATTCAGAACAATACCTTACGCGCTGCCCTCAACATCCCACATTCTGAACACATCTCTGCCGCCGGTAGAACTGCCCACTGACTAGCCATCAAGGACCGAATTCTATTCAAGACCCTCTCAATCACCCACAAGTGCAGCTCCACCACAGCCCCTCCTTACATAGTACAAAACATTAACAAAGCACTATCCACCAGACCTGCCAGAGCCCAACACTCCCGCAAGCTGACCCAACCGTTGCACTTTTATAAATTAAAAGCAGTCATAGTACTGACTTATGGAGCTGAGGTTTCATTGTTTTTATCTCATGATTTATGGCTGATTTTTGACGGAATTTCTGGGAAGAAGGTCCTTAATTTGCCCAAGTCCACACCCATCCAGGTTGTAAGATATGAGCTAGGTCTGTTGTCCGTTTATTGCATGGTGTGTTGGAAAATGTTGGCCTTGTTCCAGAACTGGCTATTGGGTAAAGCACCTCCTATGTTTCAGATTTTTAACCCAGCTTTAGAAAATGGCAGAGAAGGGATTTTAGTTGAATGGAGGGTGGTTTGTAGAGTCCTATTAGCCAAATTAAATGAGATGGAGAACAACCTGGATTCTAAACCGGAAAAGGTGAAGGTAAAATTGTGGAAAGAATACAAACACAGCAAGAGGCAAACAAGTTTAAACTCTATTACCATTTTAACCATAAAGCAAAACCTTATAATTCACTACCGAAATACTTGTGTAAATTCCCCAATAATTATTATAGAAGTCAGTTTCTGAGATTGCGTTTGAATCTATATTTGACAAAAGAAGTTGTAGTTTTGCGTGCTGGGGAGAACAATCTTACTTGTAGATATTGTAATCAATGGAATGAGTCTGAAACCTTAAAGCATATTTTGCTATTTTGCACAGGTCTAACGCTTTTGACAACCATGCACTTTGGGAGTTTTCTTGCTCACGTTAGCACTTTATCCCTGTAGGATTGTTGGGTCATTTTAGTGAGTGGAGATAAAACTCCTCTGGTTTTAGTGACTATATCATTTTTAGATGTCATTTTTGAAGGAAGAGATGTTTGTTGAAAACATTTTTTTATGGGGAATTATACTCGGATTTTAATGTACTTGAAAACGTTATATATATGATGATGAATTTGTTTTAGAGATTTTATAAAATGTAAATGTTTGTTTTTGTTGATAATTGCTAAAAGGATTGTAATGAATGAAATGCAAATAAAAAAATCGTAAAAAGGAAAACAGATATTGCTTGTGAAAAAAAGTTCAATTTATTCATTCCTGTGACCATTCCTGACAATTGTGGCTAGCTCAGTGCCATATCTTCATTTGTTGATATTTTACATAGAATAGTGTTCCTACAGCAAACTCCATCCCTAATTTGTTAGGAGCTCTGTCATTGACCAGCTGATTCTTATGTGTTCTCAAATACAGATCTGTAAAACCCCAAACATGCCAGCACAGCACTGCCTTATTAAAAATAATTTCTGTTCAACAAACTTCTAGAAAAAGGTCAAAGGTACTTTTCAATATATGCTTATACGCGCATAATAAAATGCACGGTGGTGGATTCATCCATTAATAACAATGTTTTCAATTCATTTTGCAAAATATGGCAAACCAATCTTGCCCATATCGGGGATGCAATATGGTTGATTATTTCAGAACAGCTGTGGTCACAATGGAGCACTCTCCCCAAATCTCCACCATTCATTCTCTGATCCACCCAGTGGCAGAAAGCGAAAGGGCATCCATGTTTGCCTGTACACAGCATGTTACTTCAGATACTTGCATGCTGCCATTTAACTGCAGAATGGTCTCATGATGCCTTGCTTCTAAAATAGACACGGCTGTCAAATGGCAAGTGCTAGTCTTAACACAAAACCTTTTTTTTACGTAGCCAGCTGTGCTGTGTCTCTTTTGTGAGACCACGAGATGACCAAACAATCACACCACAGAAAAAATGCACACGTTTACATATTTTTGCATTCATATTTTTAACCTCGCTACAGATTTATATCAAATCGTCCTGCTGGTAGCAAGTGAACCACATGCACTCTGCTTCCATTTTCATAATGCTCCCATGAACAGCCATCTGGTTGCTCACTTCTTTCCTCCTCCTTCTCCACTTTTTCACTTTCAGGAAGGACCAAGTGCATCAGGAAGCTTCCATCACGGCTGACATGACATCAGCGACATGCACTTTTTCTCTTCTCAGGTGCCCCAGTTGTCTGTTCCACTTCTGGGCACTGGGCTGCAGCTGGCCGGCCCGCCATGTTTTACAGCCACTGCTGGCCCTTCCCATCTGGAATCCTGTTTCTAGTCTACTGTTTCTGCAGATGTAGCTGGGGCATGTTTCTTCTTCGTTCACTGTAGCCTCCCACATAAATAACTGTGTAAATAGACAGGCTAATATCCAGGCATAAAAGTCATATACCCGTGCCCGGGAATGGGAATAATGCCCACGTACCCAGCACACCATTTTTTTACAAGCCCAGACTGAATGATCACTCGCCAGCGGCAAATGGCGAATCCACGTGCTGTAGCTTCTCATACAAATGTTTTTTTATTCCACCAAATGCTGTGATTCCAGTTGCATTTCATATGTTTTCATTTTACATTTAATGGATCTCTTTTATGTGATTTCCCTCTGGCTGGGATTGGGATTGACCTGGACAATGTGGGTCTGGGTTGAACTATGCTGGAAAGAGGAAACATCTGCCTTGTGGGGACAGATGTTGGTCTTGCATGTGGATTAGGACAGGGTGACATATGCAGACCCATTGACCTGGCTGAAAGATTTATACTTCCTTTGGGTTCTCCATATTTATTTTACTCTTTACCTTTTGCAGTGATTTAAGGGGGGCCTGTTGCAGAGAGTGAGAGATGTCAAAGCTTCTTGCTCGGATGGTTAATGTCCAGTTGTCTTTGGTGTTACCGCCTGGAGATCAGTGGGAGAAGCTCAGTTGTATGCGTCTACGTTAAAATAGCAAAATTAAAAAAGCGATCCCGAAAATAAGCCGGGGAGACCCTCCACAGCTCCAAACACCCCCACCACACCCCCCTACCTTCAATTATACGTTATCCCACCCATATTTATTTAAAAAGGGTACAAAAGGGTACCAAAATCCTGCACAAATTCGTTTTTTGGGGGAATACCCACTCTTATTAGTTTCCAGCATTTTTGAAAAATGCTGACTACAACCTGCAGGACCCCAGCCCTCCTCACAAAGAAGCACGCTAGGCTATGCCCACATCTGAACCGACTGTTAAGTGGATAGGCTACTGCAATACTTACACTGTCAACATGCTACCGCCACGTTCTACGTCACGCGTCTGCAGACGCCACATCAGAGGGCCCATTGGCTGTATACACGGAATTGTGATTTCCATCATCTGTGTTACAATTATCCTGCTCTCTGAGGCACACAGGGCTCAACTTGAGGGTACACGGGGTGGGGCGGAGTCCACCCACTTTTTTTAGAGGGTGGACTCAGTCCCCCCAGCTAAAATTAGAAACATTGAATGTCCTCTTTGAATGTATGCATTAATGCGACCACGGGGATCAATCCACAGTTGTTGGGTTTGTAGGTCGGACGCTTCACCACTGCTAGGGTGACCAGATTTCCAAAACATAAAAGAGGGACTACCCCATTGCAGCCCACCAATTACCGCCCCTCCCTCAACATGCCCCCACAACCACCACCCAACCATATTTCCAGTACTTCTCCTTTCTATAAAGTGTATATGATCTCATTTGTGCAGTTTTGTCTGTGAATCTTGCCATGTTAATTCAAAACAAGGGTTAGCTCTGATTGATATTACATGGCTTGCTGTACAACAATTTCCAAGTAAGTCTCTGTGGCACAGTCAGTAAGTGCTGTGACTCATACCTGAAAGGTTGGGGGTTCGAGTCAAACCTCCAACTTCAAGTTTTAACATTTTCAAAAACACTATTGGAAGAAAATATCCTCTCTTGGTTTTGTGTGTGTGTTGATTTTATGAAAGGAAAACATCATTCCTCGTGTTAAATTTGGGTAGTTATCCAAAGCCAATTTAATGAAAAGTGCATATTTCACCTTGATATGCTAATTTCTGGCGATGTCACATTCCTTTGCATTTGTTGATGAGCCCCCCCACTTTCATTTTTAGGACTTGACCCCTGGATGCACATGTGATTTTCACAATTACTGTTTTCAAGTTTGCATGACTCGAGATAGGATGATATTTTATACAAATATTTAGCAAGTGTAACTTTTGGAAATGTTATTACTGAGAGCGTGTTCCTGTCCCGCCACTCTCACGCTGCGAGTCAGCAGAATTCAACTGCTCAATGCCCCATGCGTGCCCTAATACTTCCATCTCCACCACCTGGCACCTGTGTACAGCTTGCCTCACGTGCCCTATCAGGTGGTCTTTAAGGAACGGGAAATTCTGCAGCAATAGCATTGAATCTTAACTTCTTACCAATTAACAATCTGAACTCTGCAGTTCTTAACGCGCATGCGCGCCGCATTCCTATGGACAGCTTCTGCAGGCACAGAGACCTGCCAGCAGCCTGTGGGCTGCAGATTGGCTGACTGTGAATGGCAATGGATGGTTCCTGAGCTGCTGGACAAGCCGCCAAGTAACATGCAGCCGAGTTTTGTGAGACTGTAGATTTCTGCAACAAGTGTCTTAGCCCACTAAGCCCTTCATTCAACTACAACTATTTTCACAGACTTGAGCGATTTCGCTTGTACCGAGTCCTGGGCATTCCATTGAGAATCATGTTCGTACAGGAGCTCGCTTTGCAGTGAATAGCCAGCATCACTGACCTCATAAGCATAACTTTGGTGCTGCTAGAATTGCTTATGGAATTTCGCAAGCCCATTCATGGAAGTAGCCCTATGCTTTGTTCTGTGTACTGTTCCAAACCGTGCAGTTCCCTGTGCTGTGTTCAATTTTAGTGGCCTCGAGTTGGAGGCTCAGGTGCGCAAAGATTATCTGCCTTAAAGTAGCTGACACTGTTAACATCAAAAATGGCAGTGAGCGTGCACGTGCACGCACATGCACACACACTCATGTCCGCCTCCAACCCCATACCACTGGTGAAACCCACATCCCCACGCTTCAAGGTTGTGCTTGATTCTGTACCCCAATAATGGAATCCGGCTGTTCTTGGTTCTTGCTTGTGGGCAGGACAAAGACTGATATGCAAATGGTTATTCCTCCTCTGTGAAAAGTACAGTGAGCTAAAAGCATGGCTGCAGACTCTCAAAGTGGGAAAAAAAAACACAGAACAGGTTATCATGCCATGTTCTTTCTAGAGAGAGAAACCTGCTAACTTTTTATTTTATTTTGCAAGGAACTTGGAGTTGGTCACACTAAGTTACCGGTGTGAACCCAGACGTGGACCCCTTGCTCATTTTGCTCACAGAGGCAGAGATCCACCTCACTGATGAGGCCCAATAAGGCTGAAACACCTGCCTGGGGTTGCTGCTGGTACTCTTGTTCCAAGGAGATTGGCCTGGCATTTCGGTGCTGGACTGCCCTTGTGGGCGGGACAAAGACTGATATGCAAATGGATATTCCTCCTTTGTGAAAATACAATGATTAAAAAGCAATGGCTGTGGACTCTCAAAGTGGGAAAACACCCCAGAACAGTTTATCTTGCCATTTTCATTCTAGAAAGGGGTGCCTGCTACCTTTTTTGTATCTTTGCAAGAAACCTGGGGCTGGTCACCCTAAGTTACCTGGGGGAACCCAGACATGGGCCCCTTGCTCACTGTGCTCAGAGAGGCACAGCTCCACTTCACTGATGGGGCCCAAAAAGGCTGGAACACGTGTCAGGGGTTGCTGTTGGCAATTTTGTCCAAAGGAGGTTTGCCCGGCATTTTGGTGCTGAACTGCCCTTGTGGGCAGGACAAAGACTGATATGCAAAAGAATATTCTCCTTTGTGAAAAGTACAGTGAGCAAAACGCGCAGCCTTTGGACTCTCAAAGTGTGAAAAAAAACACACAACAGGTTATCATGCACTGTTCTTTCTAGAGAGGGGTGCCTGCTACCTTTTTTGTATGAATCTAGCAATAAATCAGTGAAGATATGGTCCATACAATGGTGAAAGATTGCAGGTGCATTAAACAGTCCAAAAGGCATCACTTTATATTCAAAATGATCAAGTGGAGTGTGGAATGCGGTCTTCCATTCATCCTATGTTCTTATTCTTATGAGGTGATATGCACCCCTGAGATCAAGTTTAGTGCAAATAGAGGCTCATTTGACTGCTTCTAGTACATCTGATATCAAGGGCATGGGGTAGTGATTAGATGTTGTGTTCTTGTTGAGTCCTCTATAATCAATGCAAGGGCGGGGTTCCTCAGTATTCTTTTTAGGGATGAAAAATAAGGAAGCACCAGCTGGAAAATAAGGAAGCACTAGCTGGTGAGGTAGATTTGGTGATCTGCCCATTTTTAAGATTGGTCTGTAAATACTCCTTTAGGACTACCTTTTTCCGTTCTGACAGTATATACATTCATCCACAGGGTACAGGTTGATCTAGTAGAATATTAATAACACAATCATCTCTTCTTTGAGGTGGAAGTTCCTTGGATTGGATTTCTGAAAAGACATCTTGGTACTGCAAATATGGTTCCAGAATGTTAATTACCTTATCTATACATTTCACCCATGTGGTGATAAGAGATTATGAGGCAGGATTGAATGCCTACTGAACCTGCCATTAAACAATGAGCAACACAGTGTTCTGAGCCAAGAAAGAGAGACCCAATGAATACATGGATTATGTATGGCATTGTAACCATGGACGACCCCGAATGATAGGGGAGTGTCTTGCTTTGATTATATCATAGAGAATGGTTTCCTTATGGGATGCTACCATCATCAAAATGGGCACTGCATGTTTGCATGTGGGGCCAAAAACATAGGAGTACCAACAATTCCTTTGACTAGGACTTAAACTTCTTTTGTAATCCATGGTATACCATTGATCCTAGCCCATTGATCATCAACGAACAGTCTCGGTGTACCACAATCAATGAACGCTGGGACTCCATTCAACACAGTGTCTGAAAACATCAAATCTGTTTTAATGACTACCATGTTTTGAATCACAGCTTGTTGGTGTATTGGGATTGTGCTTAGTTCCTGGGAACTTGGTCTTCCTTCCCTTATCGCGGTTTCCTCTATGATTGCGAGCTGGCGTTTCCCTGTCACCTAGGTGGCGCCAAAGGACATCCCTTTGGTTCTTCGAAGCACAATACATACATCATCCAGAAGACCTTCTTCGACTACGTTCTTCTGATGACAGGGGTACTCTGGCCACTCCCAATTGCATGGGTTCCTCCCGATCAGGTGTCTTTACAAGAGTACAGGAAGGTTCTACTAGATGTCTTATAGCTTGACCCTTTCTACATTCAGAATTATTTTCTTCAAGTCTATAGTCTAACTGCATAGAAAGTGTGATCATTTCCGCTAAATTGGTGGCACGAGGGACTTGGAAAATCTCATCCTTTAGGTCTTCATTAAGACCCCTTCTAAAGAAGGTTATTAAAGCATCGTCTGGCCAGGCGGTATCCACAGCCATCTGCTTAAATCTGGTAATATTCGTTAGTAAATCCATAGAACCTTGCCTTATACCTAATAGCTGTTCCTTGGCGTAGACTGTTATTTCTTGTCTCCCAAACATTGCCCTTAGACTGTTTACAAATGCTTGGTACAAATCAAGGATTGGATTATTTGTGGACACCAAAGGGGTGACCCAAGCTAAGCTGGCGCCGGTAAGGTGTGAGATCATGTGACCTACTATGTCTCTTTCTATGGGGAAATAAGCACCCTTGAATGTAAATTGCTCAGTACAGGCATCTAGAAATTCCTTGACCTTATGCGGATTCCCATCCTATTTACCACCTGATAGTGGACCTGGGGGTGATCCACCTGTGCTATGAGGACGAACCTATTGTTGTCTTAACATCACATTTTCCTGTTCTAAAATCTGCACCTTCATTGTTAAATTCTGTACTGCCGCAACAAACTGCTGCATCTGATCCATTGTCAATAAGTATTTAGGCATCGCTAACTGTTATGATCCAATCTTTACATATGCAATAGTAAAACAATGGACTAACCTTTTTCAGAGGCATCAGGGTCAGAACACAGTAAGAATCCTCCTGCAACTCTTGGCACCCTGCCTATATAAATATCAGGGTCACAAAAGTCCCAGGGAAACCCTCTGGGGAATAAAACCCTGATGGTGGATGATGTATTCTTGCAGAAATAGATGCTCCAAAGCGTTTCAAGGGTTGTGTTCTCTGGGATGCTCATGAAATGACTGCTGTCGACCTGCTACGATATTAAGGTGTGCAGGCGAGAGCTGCTGTCACAGTAGAGGAGCGCAAGAGTTAGGTGGCAGGACACCGCTGGGATCGATAGTGAACGGACTGTGTCATGTAGCAAAGGAGCGACGTGCCGAGGCTCTGGGCTCCAGCGAATTTGTGTTCTTCCATGACAGGCATCCATTGCCGCAGACGTTACGCTGGTAGTCTTGCACGTCTGCCTGGGGAACACTGTAGTGTTGCATGGCACTTCGGAGGCCATGATGGGAGGGTCACGAGATAGACCATGAATCCACCTCCTCCTACACCGCAAGGATTGCTGGTGAAAGCGGGATGTAACCCAATCACTTACAAGTGCACCCAGAACATTCACACACACTCACATTCAAACCCATGTACCCACAAGTCACTCACTCATACACCTTCTCCCAAATTCACTCACACACGCGGCCAGAACATTTACACTCCATTCTCTACACGGGCACCCGCCCAGAATACGAACACACACACACAAACACACAGACGCACTCTCTCTCTCTCACATTCATAACAATTCACCCACCAGTCACTCGCACATGCACCTTCTCCACATTCACTCATACTACATCTTCCACACAGACACCCTCCCACAACAATCACACACAATCACATTCATCCCCATTCACACACCGGTCACTCGCACATGCACCTTCTCCACATTCACTCATACTACATCTTCCACACAGACACCCTCCCACAACAATCACACACAATCACATTCATCCCCATTCACACACCGGTCACTCGCACATGCACCTTCTCCACATTCACTCATACTACATCTTCCGCACAGACACCCTCCCACAACAATCACACACAATCACATTCATCCCCATTCACACACCGGTCACTCGCACATGCACCTTCTCCACATTCACTCATACTACATCTTCCGCACAGACACCCTCCCACAACAATCACACACAATCACATTCATCCCCATTCATACACCGGTCACTCGCACATGCACCTTCTCCACATTCACTCATACTACATCTTCCACACAGACACCCTCCCACAACAATCACACACAATCACATTCATCCCCATTCACACACCGGTCGCTCACCCATATACCTTCTCTCATGCTGACACTGCATTCTGCACATGCGCACCCACCAAGAACATTCACACACATTGCATCCTCATTCATACGATGCCATGCGCACACACAGCCATGCATCCATACACACCATTCACATGCACGTGTGATTATGTACATACACATCCCACACACATCATACAAACATATAAACATTACAGCATTACACACATATACAAAAATAGTTTCCTACCTGTTTCTGGCGTTGGGACTGCCGCAATGCTCTGTGTCCAGGTCTCTGGCTTCCGCACTTCATGCAATCAGGAACAGGAAGCTGGAGAGCTTATTGTTCAGGTTTGCATGGAGGGTGAGAGCCAGAGGCCCTGGAGACTGGACTGCACTGCCTCCATATCTCCTTCTCACGTCAGATTTGCACAGTGGAACTGGAGACGGCACAGCCCTTTCCTGAACCATCAGACAGCTGCAGTCAGTCCCATCTGAGCCCCACCCTGACTTTAATCAGGGTGAATGTGGAGGCAGGGTCCCCTGGTCATGGGGCGGGGGGTCCCCCCTTACCATTTGGGCTACGGGCGGCCCATTATGACACTACGTCCCCTATGAGTTTGGTTAATCATCATAGGTAAATGAGATCAACAGGGTAGTCTTCAAGGGGTGGGCCCAAACATAAAAGTGGAAGTCCAGTACAAACTTCTAGCTAACATCCCCCCAGAAAGAGACCACAAGAAAACCCAAACATGTTTCAAACTCAAATGGGTATCATCAGTGAGGTGTAGCTTGGGTCTCCAGGCCTTGTCTGGGGTTGCTTGTGGTTATATGCAAAAGGGATGTGTCCAGGCATTTTGGACTGGATTGCCCCTTTTGCGGTGGGATCATGCCTAATTTGCATATGGTCTTTCCACTTTCTGTAAAGGCTTGGCAGGCTGAAGAACGATGGTCTGGAAGGTTGCCCAGAGCCATTGCCGGAGGTTAAGATTAATTTTAAACCTTCCAGCCATCACCTCTTTTGTTTTGTGCAAATATAAATGTAGCCAGCCCAGGCAACCTGTTTTTGCAAAATGATGACTCTCATGCATGCAGCCCTGGCCATAAGCCACCAGCATCAGATGCAAACGATGGAGAAGTGAGCATCAATTTTTGGAATGTCTGATGAGGAACAGATGGGGAAGCATTACTGTCCTCCACATGTCATATTGGATATTTTGATGGAATGTGAGTATATGTTCAGTTCACTCGCATCGCTACCAACACATGCCAAGGTTCTGGATGCCCTGTATTTCATGTTCACTGGTTCCCTACCGTGCAGCACTGCCCAACCAAGCCCGTCACACTGCCTGCACACAGTGCATCAGTGTTTCGTCAGATTATTGTACCAATAAATACACATGCCACAGACAACGCCCCATAGCCAATGGAGGACCAAGCAGTTTTATGATTTTGCTCCCTTATCCTGTACTTGGAGCACTGGACTGCTCCCGAGCATCGCTGCAACCACCACTCCAGGATAAACAGAATCAGAAGCTCTGGCATTCCATCAATGGGGATGTAACCGGCAATGCCATCATCATTCAAGTCAATGACAACTTTCCAGGTTGACGTATGACAGCTCCATCTTTTGGTGCTCATCCATTGTGGTAGACTTCTAGGGTTGACAGCATTAAGTCATGTGGCTTCTACATGCGGCCAAATGCACCTCATGAAACATATTAAATGTAAGCTGCACTGATGGCATTCACACATCACTGCTCTGCAGAGAGGAAATTCAGGGGTTAAAGTTTCATGATTAGATTTATTTGTGTGTTGGGTGGGGTGATTTTTGTCCTCTGGGAGGGTAACACCGCATTATGACCAAACAATGGACCTCTAAATTAAATGTTCAACTTTTGAAGTGCAAAATGCCATCTGCTCTCAAGTAGCAGTGTGGACCTTTGCCCATATCATGGGTATTCAAGAACTTCTTTGTGCGCAAATGCGTACACAATTCCTGAACATGAAGGTATCTGATCTCTCCATTGCCAGGAATGCCATATTGCAGCCCTGCCCTTTTAATTCAGCTGTAGTAGAACCATGGCACAGATCTTCCTGTTGTACTGCCCCAAGACTACAGCTGCCTTGTGGGACAGATTTGGAAATTATATCTCATGACCTTTGCATGGTGTTGTTGATGACATGGTGGCTTCTTCCAACCTGGTCTGCCTGTCTGACCTAAGTAGAATATTTGTTGTTCGAGGCAAATCTCCAATGCAGCTTTCTGGAAAGGGTAGTTGTCTCCTCATAGACCTTAACTCCTCATTTACTTTTCAAAGAGTATGATGAGGCCCTCATGTCTCCCAACAATGAATGAGCACAAGCAGTGGCACTCGTGGTGGCACAACGATCAGTGAGCACGAGCAGAGGGTGGGGCTTTATCAAATCCTTTAGTCAGACATGTCAGAAACAGCACAGTACATATCTATGTGTAAGAGGGAAATCTTCATTGACAAGCGTAGTGGGGGAAATGGGCGCCTGACAACCAATCTTCATTGTGATCTCCATATGTGTTGTGTGGTTACACATTCAATAACCCAGGGCCATCTTCTGCATGTACTACAGCAACCCTTTGTAGCGATTGCATCTAACCCCCTTGCATCACCCCAAAACGCCATGGCAGAATAGGAATAATGATGCCTATGTGTCATTGAGAGGTATCTTCAAACAATACTTTTGGAATATTATGAGTTGTGTGGCTGATAGCGCTAACGTCTAGTTGTCTGTAACAATTTGTATTTTTATTATTCTGCTCGTCACATGTTATCTTTACAGGGATAAATCAACAAGCACTAATCCACGTTGTTGCCAAATTGGTGTTGTGCCTATGCTATATGTTTTTCATTCCAATGGTCTTTTTTAAGGCAAATATACAATAATGTTGCTTTTGCATCACACAGACTTTCCAAAAATGAAATAATCCCAATATGACAATCAATATACACTTTTTGTTGACCTTTACTCGAGTGTCCAATACTCTTTTAAAATTGTAATGCTTGTAGAATCTTTATGTAGAAGCTGATATAAGAACATGTTCTATTCTAATTTGCGTTCCTAACACACAAGAGGTGAATTCATAGTCATCTCTGTGGGTTGTAATAATCTTCACATGTCTAGCAGACCATAATTACTATATAGACCTTTAGAATGTATCCATACCTTTCAAGACCATCAAGAGCCTTTTGGATGTATCTAATATGGGTTCTTGAGATAAGTGCCAGTCTCCCGCCAGTATTACTGGGGATCTTTTCATTTCTGATAGTATGCATTGTAAATAAGTGAGGAAGGGTTGTTTAGTTCCCAATGGAGCATACTGATCCAAGTGTCATCATTTGTTCTCATGTGACTAATCTAACAGCAGCAGAACGTCCCTCTACACCTCTTCCTGTTTTCATGACCCTTTCTGCAGTAGAATCACCACGCTGCATTTTCTACCACTAGTTAATCAGCTGTGATAAGCTCTGCCAAACCAGGCCAGTCTGAGTTATTCTGCCTCCTTCAAAGCAATGTGGTTCTCTTGTAGCTACATCTGCATATTTGGATGTCAAACATCTGAGAAGCTTCTCACGATGTATACAATTATTTAACCTATTGACATTTAAAGGTAGAATGTTCATATTACTAGTCATTAGACCGTTTTAGATCAACATATAGTCCTGTGTGTCCATTTTCATATCACAATATCTAATCCTATTCTTATGATGCCGTAGAAAAAACTCCCAATGAGTTGTGTAAAGGTAACAACTAACAACTGAGACTCAGAAAAGATCAACATTAGTAGAAGGAGTAACTCACAGTTCAACCTTTCCAGTGAAACTCCCATTGGTCCGAACTCAGTCTAGTTGCTTGTAAGGGATCCATAAGGATGGAATTTCGTAAAAGCATGGCGTGATAGCGGACTGAACAAAAGACCGGTGTGATGGCTAAACCGGTTAGGCTCTTCCATAGGCCCCAGCTCATTTTCTTAATCTGGCCAGTTCAATGCATCTCAGTACTCTGGAGGTCATTTTTCTGAGAGCAAGCACAATATTGAGCATGTAAGCATATATCTGTCGAAGCAGGCACCTTTCTCGTTGGGCTCCTTGCTCCAACACGCCCATTTCGTGTTTGGAAAGGTAGTGCAGCCATCCCTTTGTCGCGGCAAAACGCAGTTTTGAGGCCATGGTGCTCAAAGGAGCCAGCGCAGCCATTTCTTCTGTTGACTGCAGATGCGCAGTTTTGTGATATGGGGAAGTACTGCTGGGTGGGTAAATATATCCCACCCCCTGACTCTACTGAGATTCTTTGTTGAGGGAGAGTAGGGGAAAGTGGGATTCATCAATGGGGCAAAACGGGGTTCATCAGGTGGGCAAAACGGGGTCCATCAGGTGTAGTCCTTTCATCATCAGGGAGCGGTATTCCACGATCCTCCTGTTGTCTCTCATTGTAGTATGGAGCGACACCCACAGCTTTCTCTTGGATCTTCCTTCATGGTGTTGAGTGACACCCCCAGATTTCCTTCCATTTCTCCTTTCCAGGTCCCCGGAGAGGTCCTCATTGGTCTTTGAAGGGCGCAACCAGTACGAATCTATAGAATAAAGAACCGGTTACTACATTTTCCCACTAACTGTCCTCAAAGAAGGTTGACAGTAGTGGGACACACACACATTTAATAATGACAGCATTTTAGATAACAAGACAAATGATGAACAATACTCCCTGTTAAATAATTATACCTATAAATCTATCTCTTTCTTGTTCTTATGCTTCAGCTGTCTCCTCGATTTGGTTTTCTCTTGGCTCCTCAATTTCCTGCAAAGTGTGCCTAGGGTGACAACTCTTTAGCTGATTAATATGGACCCATTTCTCTTCTGTCAGTTCTCCTTTGGGAATGCCAATTCTGTAGGTGACAGGTGAAATTTTATTGACAATTTCAAAAGGCCCTCACCAGCTTTGTATAAATGTATGCTCTTTGGTCTGGTTCCTTTGGAAATTGTACATGTATACCCTGTCTTCTACTTGGTATTATTTTTGGTTGTTTTTAAATCAATCATATTGAGTCATCATACCCTCTGCAGATGTTTCTAGATTCCCCTAAGCATACGCAAAAGCATGTTGAAGGTGTTCTCTTAGATTCTCAACATACTCATGAGTTGTGGAGGCATTTATCAGTGTCTGCTCTTGTGTTCTATAGAGCAGATGCTGCTGTAGCAGCATCCTTTGTCCAGTCATCAGCTCAAATGGAGACATATTGGTTGCAGAAGATGGTGTAGATCTGATGGCGATCAGGACAAGCGGTAATCTGATGTCCCAACTTGGCCCAGAATCTACCACAAACTGTTTTAGAATGCTCACAATGGTTTTATTGTGCCGCTCAACTCCACCACTAGAGTGCAGTGGTATGCATTGTGAAGTTGCCTTTTTACCCCAAGTATCTCCCACATCTTTGTCTTCACTTCGCTGTTGAAGTGACTACTTTGGTCTGACTCAATCCTTTGCGAGAAGATGTGGTTGATCATCAGGGCAGCTGCTGCTTCTGCCTTGCAATTTGAGGCCGGGAGACATTCCACCCTTTTGGTAAACAAGCATGTTACGGTTAACATGTACTTGTTCCCCCTAGAGGAGCGAATCATGGGTCTGATGAAATCTACTTGTAAATATGACCAAGGCAGTGTCATCCCCCTTTTCTGGAGGGGAGCCTGGTGTGTGAGTGAAGTTGGCTGAAATTGTGCACATACAAGACACCCCTTCAAGTATTGACTGAGGTCCTGCCCCATGTGTGTGTCATGATCACTGTTTCCAAGGAGCCAGGACCAGCCCAACGTCCTTGGAAGCAGGCCCCTAACCCTAATCCTAGGCACCAGCCGGTCCCTACTGGGACCTTTTGGACCCTGTCCTGGCGCCGGTGGCCCCAGGCTCATCAAAACCATCGGTCCCGGCACTGGAAGCGCCGGGCTCATAATTGGTGTGAAAGTGCTTGGGTGGACTTACCTGCAGAAGACCATGCTGCTTACTTACCAGCCACTTAGAAGCCCTCTGTGAACAGGAACTACTTTCTTACCTGGGTGGGGCAGCTCCACTCCCTGGATACAGCACTGGAACTCTTCTGGAAACTGGAACTCTTTTCTTACCTAGGCGGGGCCGTGGAAGAAGACGCCTCATCACTCCAAGGCTATTTAAACCACACCCGATAGATGAAACGTGCTTCGCGTTATTCTGCATCTGCAGCAGAACGCTCACCAAGTCTGTTCCAGCCCTTCCTCTTTCGATCCTGAATCTGCAAGAATTATACTTACCATTCCTGTATCCAGTCAACATCAGCACCTGCAAAAGACAAGAAACAACAGGTTAGCAAGACAAACTTTACACACAGTGCTTTCTCACCTGATCCATCAGCAGCGGCCGTGTCTTCACGCTGCACCTTCGCCTGCAAAGACAAAAGCATTGTTATACTTACCGGCACGCCGTGAACTCCGGATTTCTTCATTCTGCATCGCCGCCTGTGAAGACAAAGTATAGTTAAAACTTACAAGCATTCCGCGGACTCCGGCGCTGCAAACCAACATCTGAAAGACAAAAGAAAAAGACATTAAGCAGGTATTTACTCATGCCCATCACGCTCGTCGCAATAAAATGCCTGCGAATACTCCGGCATCTCTTTAACACAAACTAAGCTGCAAGGAAAGAGACAGTTAGAGCGCTTGCCATACTTACGAATTTCCAGGCGCTTCACTCCATCTTCCATCCCCAGAGTCCTGCAATACATAAGGGAAAAGCATTATACAGAGTCTTCAATATTAACGTGCCACGCATTTAAAGACTATGAAGACAAAAGGTGTCCAGAAACTCACCGCTCGTGCAGACAACAACGGTAACCATCCTCTGAATTCAAGAGGCCAATGTTTCACCAGTGAAGGAACTGGCAACGGCACCCTGCACCAGACGCAGATGGAGAGCCCAGCATTCACCTATCTAAGGTGAGCACGTTGACCTGGGGGGGCTCTACAGAAAAGCTGGGAAGAGAGAGAGAGAGAGAGAGGGACATTCAACAACCCAGGACATTAACCCCCATATTCTTTCACCTGTAGAAACCTCACTCTTCGAGTTCGACACACAGTGCGAAGAGGTTCGACCCCAGAAGCCAATCGAGTCCTGCACATCACTTTTCGAGTCACAGGGCCTCATTACACGGACGGCGGTAAGGGTTAACGGTCACCGTTAATGGCAACGGTGACCGTTAACCCTTACCGCCGTACTACGAGGTCCCTTAGCGGGTTGGTGCTTTAACGCCTGCTTTTTGCAGGCGTTAAAAACCAACCCGCTAAGGGACCTTGGAGCTAATTACGGCACTGCAAAATTGCGGTGCCGTAATTAGCGCCTTCCCCATTCCCATAGAGCCCTATGGGGCAGAAATGGGAATGGGGAAGGGCAATGGCGGAAGGGGGATTTACCGCCCCACCGACCTTGGAATGGGGCGGTAAATCCCCTTACCGCCAAGGCGGTGCCGGTAATTTACCGGCATGGTCCAGGGTGCTAATAGCACCCTGGATCACCGCCTTCCGTGTAATGAGGCCCACAGACACCTTCATGCCAAGACCCGCGCCTCCGTGGGAATCAGGTGAGCATTACAGAACGCGAAGCCCACCACAAAACTCCTACCCAGGCGCAATGGAAACCTCAGACACTGATCAACTAGCCCAGTTGCTCGGAGAATTAAGAGCAGAAGTAAATGCAGCTCGTCAGGAAATGAACTCTCTAAGAAGAGAACTGATAATTTCCAAGGAGCGAACTGAGGACCTCGCTAGGCAGTTGCTACAAATGCAGGCAGGACAGACACCTTTGCCCGCTCCAGGAGGAAGTTATCCTTCTGCATCATCTTTAAATCCAGTGCAAATCAATCTGCCCAGTAATGTGCCCTTAGCTCCGCCCGAACGCTTTTCTGGTGATCCAAAGAAATTTGCGGTGTTCATCAATCAGTGCCTCTTACACTTCTTATGTCGACCAGCTGCTTTCCCAACAGACCAGACCAAGGTGGCTTTCGTGCTTTCTTATCTCAGTGGCAGCGCCGCAGATTGGTCGATCCCCTTAGTCACCCAGGATGATCCGGTTTTATATGATTTCCAGGCCTTCCAGTCCAGCATGGAGAAACTGTTCGCAAGACATGCACAAGGGCAGGCCTTGGACAATGAACTTCTTTCATTACGACAGGGTAATCAAGACCTCTTGACTTATATAGCCTCATTCAACAGACTTATAGTGGAAACTCAATGGCCCGAGGATAAGAGAATAACGCTTTTCTACAGAGGCCTGCGTGGAGAGCTCAAGGATATGTTAGCTCAAGTTGTGAATCCTCCACAAGAATGCTGAGACTATATTGACTTAGTTGTCCAATTGGACCACAGACTACAGAACAGGAAGGCAGATCGTTCCAAATTTGATACCCGAGTGTTTTCTAAACCACAAACCTCTACTAGGGGAGCTGACACTGTGGAACCCATGCAAATAGGGGGCATGAAAGGACCTTTAACCCAGAAAGAGCGGGAAAGAAGAAGGCAGCTGCAATTATGCCTCTATTGCGGAAACTCAGGACACTTTCTTCGGAACTGTCCAGTGAAACCAGCTAAGAAGGCTGTAGGAGCCGCGGATACCTGTACCACAAATTCAGAGCAGGGAAACGACCTAGCCCGACAAGAGTAGAGGTCCTCTTGCCGAGCGTTAAGATTTGTCCCGTGACCTCGCATTTCGTGGTACCCATGGTCCTCATTAGTCCTGGACGTCCGGATCGTTTGCATGCAATTGAAGCTTACATCGACAGTGGAGCAATCGGTAATTATGTGGACCGTGAAATGGTATCAAGGATGAATCTACCCCTTGTCCCTAAGGCTGTAAAAGACGTCATTACTACTGTGGATGGCACGGAGATAGCCTCCGGACCAGTAACGTATGCTACCCAAGAAGTGACGTTAGTGAGTCAAGATGGACACCGGGAGAGAATCGTGTTTGATGTGATCAAGGCTCCTCAGTTCCAGATCATTCTGGGAATCCCTTGGTTAGAGAAGCACAATCCTCAGATCGATTGGCGAGCAAAGACGGCTCAATTTCCAGAATGTTTTACCACTTGTTATCCTAGGCCTGATGTTTCACTGGCGGCAATCTCTTCGGAGGAGGTTCCCAAATTACCTCCCGAATACCAGGAATTCCAAGACGTCTTCCGGAAGGATCAAGCTAACACCCTGCCTCCTCATAGGTCTTAAGACTGTCAAATAGATTTGATACCCGGAACAACTCCTCCTTGCAGCAGGATTTATGCCCTCACCGAGCCAGAGAATCTTCACCTCAGGCAATATTTGGACCAATACCTAGCTAATGGGTTTATCCGTCCTTCAAAATCTCCAGCTTCATCGGCTTTGTTCTTCGTTCCGAAAAAGGAAGGAGACCTTAGGACTTGCATAGATTATCGCGCCCTGAATCAAATCACCGTTAAAAACAGATACCCGTTACCTTTGATCCCTGAACTCCTGGACCAAGTCAAAGACGCATGTATATATACAAAATTGGATCTCAGAGGAGCCTACCACTTGGTACGGATAAAAGAGGGCGATGAATGGAAAACGGCCTTCCGCACCAAGTACGGGCTATTTGAATATCAAGTGATGCCCTTTGGACTTTGTAACGCTCCTGCCGCTTTCCAATATTTTATGAACGATGTCCTTAGAGAACTCATAGACGTGTGTGTTGTTGTCTACATTGATGACATCCTTGTCTATTCATCATCCGAAGAGGAACACCAGAGACACGTTAAAAAGGTTCTCGAGAGATTGCGTCAACATAATCTTTTTGCTAAGCTAGAAAAATGCGTTTTCAACGTAACTGAAGTCGAGTTCCTGGGATTCATATTGTCACCTAACGGAGTGCATATGGATTCAAAGAAAGTCGATGCAATCATCAAGTGGCCATCACCAACCTCTGTAAAAGGAGTTCAAAGCATGTTAGGCTTCGCTAACTTTTACCGCAGATTTATTCCTGAATTTTCTCGGATAGTCCAGCCCATCACCGCTCTGTTAAAAAAGAACAAACGTTTTGAGTGGTCTTCTGAAGCAGAACAAGCTTTTCAGGACTTAAAAGCTAAATTCATTTCTGCACCTGTTCTAAAACATCCTCGCCCAGAACTCCCCTACATCATGGAAACGGATGCTTCTAGTCTTGCTATGGGGGCAGTTTTATCACAAAGAGATCCGGTCACACACCAGTTACACCCTGTAGCCTTTTGGTCCCGCAAGTTTTCGGCTCCCGAGATCAACTATTCAATTACAGACAAGGAACTTTTAGCTATCAGATCGGCCTTTAAAGCATGGCGGCATTATCTTTTAGGAGCCAGACACACAGTCACCGTAATGACTGATCACCGCAATTTACAATATCTAAAGATGGCCAAAGCTCAGTCTTCCAGACAGCTTCGCTGGGCTCTGTTTCTGGCTGAATTTGACTTTATAATTACTTATCGACCAGGCAGTAAGAACGGAAAAGCAGATGCCCTCTCCCGGATGGGAGTAGATGAACATTTGACCAATCCAGAACCAATACCCATAATCCCAGAACAAAGGATTTTGGGTTTGGTCAGCACTCAATCTTTTGAAGACATCAAGACCACGGTTAAATCACTCCTAACTCCGACCGATTTACAGGACTGGCAATTAAAGGGAAAAGAATTCTCAGTGGATCAAGACCTACCCTATTTCCGAGGACGATTGCACTTGCCCTGTGAGAAAATACAAAAACAAGTAATCTCCTGTTATCACGACTCTCTAATGGAGGGTCACCCTGGCATTACCAAAACCATGGAAAAAATTAAAAGACATTTCTGGTGGCCATCATGGAAAAAGGATATTAGAGACTTTGTAATCTCCTGCGGTGTGTGTGCCCAGAATAAAAGTCAGAAGCAGAAACCAGCCGGCCTATTACAGCCACTAGACATCCCTCCCTGTCCATGGCATACCTTGTCCGTGGATTTTATCACGGACTTACCTCCATGCTCGGGGTATACTACCATTTTAGTAGTCGTGGATCTATTCTCCAAGATGGCTCACTTCATTCCCCTGAAGGGTCTACCTTCAGCCTCAGTATTGGCCCGAGAATTCTTGGAAAACATCGTTCGCTTACACGGTTTTCCCTCGGTTTTAGTCTCCGATAGGGGAAGTCAATTCATCTCCCACTTCTGGCGCAGTTGCTGTCGTCTAGCCCAAATTGATGTAAGACTTTCGACCAGTCACCATCCCCAAAGTGACGGACAAATCGAAAGGACAAATCAGACACTAGAACAATATCTACGTTGCATGCTCCAACAAACTGAAAACCCCTGGAAGGATATTCTTTGGATCGCTGAATACGCTTACAACAATTCGACTCATTCTGGAACCGGGAAGACTCCTTTTTTCCTATTATACGGACACCATCCTAGAACCTCCAACCTGGATCCTCCCCAAGAATTTGAAGCACCTGCTGTGGATCACTTGCACTCGGAGATCACCCGTGCTTTTAAGGAAGCCACTGCCCATCTGCAAAGAGCTAAAGCTCAATTCAAAAAAGGAGCAGATCGACACCGTAAAGAGGCCCCTCACTACGCTGTAGGAGATCAGGTCTGGTTATCCACTAAGCACCTGCCTCTGAAAGGACCCCGCACCTTCATCCCGAGATACCTTGGACCCTATCTCATATCTGCCATAATTAATCCGGTGGCTGTCAAATTGGAATTACCTACGCATATGAAAATACATCCAGTATTCCATGTTTCCTTATTAAAACCAGTACAACCAGAAACCCGATTGACTGAACTTCCAGAACCGGTTTTAGTAGATGGAGAACTTGAATTCGAAGTGAAGAACATCCTAGACTCCAAAATCTCCAAATCTAAGTTATATTATCTGGTTGATTGGAAAGGATACGGCCCCCAGAAGAGGTCTTGGGAACCCTCAGAATATGTCCACGCACCTCGTCTGGTCAAGAAATTCCATCTGAATCACCCCAACAAGCCAAAACCCCCGGAGAAGACACGCTTAGAAGGGGCCTTGAGGGGGGGTGCTGTCATGATCACTGTTTCCAAGGAGCCAGGACCAGCCCAACGTCCTTGGAAGCACGCCCCTAACCCTAATCCTAGGCACCAGCCGGTCCCTACTGGGACCTTTTGGACCCTGTCCTGGCGCCGGTGGCACCAGGCTCATCAAAACCATCGGTCCCGGCACTGGAAGCGCCGGGCTCATAATTGGTGTGAAAGTGCTTGGGTGGACTTACCTGCAGCAGACCATGCTGCTTACTTACCAGCCACTTAGAAGCCCTCTGTGAACAGGAACTACTTTCTTACCTGGGTGGGGCAGCTCCACTCCCTGGATACAGCACTGGAACTCTTCTGGAAACTGGAACTCTTTTCTTACCTAGGCGGGGCCGTGGAAGAAGACGCCTCATCACTCCAAGGCTATTTAAACCACACCCGATAGATGAAACGTGCATCGCGTTATTCTGCATCTGCAGCAGAATGCTCACCGAGTCTGTTCCAGCCCTTCCTCTTTCGATCCTGAACCTGCAAGAATTATACTTACCATTCCTGTATCCAGTCAACATCAGCACCTGCAAAAGACAAGAAACAACAGGTTAGCAAGACAAACTTTACACACAGTGCTTTCTCACCTGATCCATCAGCAGCAGCCGTGTCTTCACGCTGCACCTTCGCCTGCAAAGACAAAAGCATTGTTATACTTACCGGCACGCCGTGAACTCCGGATTTCTTCATTCTGCATCGCCGCCTGTGAAGACAAAGTATAGTTAAAACTTACAAGCATTCCGCGGACTCCGGCGCTGCAAACCAACATCTGAAAGACAAAAGAAAAAGACATTAAGCAGGTATTTACTCACGCCCATCACGCTCGTCGCAATAAAACGCCTGCGAATACTCCGGCGTCTCTTTAACACGAACTAAGCTGCAAGGAAAGAGACAGTTAGAGCGCTTGCCATACTTACACATTTCCAGGCGCTTCACTCCATCTTTCATCCCCAGAGTCCTGCAATACATAAGGGAAAAGCATTATACAGAGTCTTCAATATTAACGTGCCACGCATTTAAAGACTATAAAGACAAAAGGTGTCCAGAAACTCACCGCTCGTGCAGACAACGACGGTAACCATCCTCTGAATTCAAGAGGCCAATGTTTCACCAGTGAAGGAACTGGCAACGGCACCCTACACCAGACGCAGATGGAGAGCCCAGCATTCACCTATCTAAGGTGAGCACATTGACCTGGGGGGGCTCTACAGAAAAGCTGGGAAGAGAGAGAGAGAGAGAGAGAGGGACATTAAACACCCAGGCCATTAACCCCCATATTATTTCACCTGTAGAAACCTCACTCTTCGAGTTCGACACACAGTGCGAAGAGGTTCGACCCCCGAAGCCATTTGAGTCATGCACATCACTTTTCGAGTCACAGACATCTTCCTGCCAAGACCCGCACCTCCGTGGGAATCAGGTGAGCGTTACAGTGTGGCCAGCATTCAACCTCTCGCACGAGTTCTAAAGTAGTGTGAAACCCCCTATGACCGGCTGTGGCTGCATCATGGGTGTGACTAAGCATCAGGCTTCGGAATGAGTTAGGGACCACCCACTGGTCACAGCCAGATATGGATCTCCTTACCAACAAACCGTCTTGGATTCAGAACATTTTGGGTCCTCTTTCCCAATGTAATCGATATCCATCAGGGGAAAGTTGTCAGGGTACTCAATGTGTTGATAACATTTTCCAATAATCGGATCCCCTTTTTGTGTCATGATTAAATCAGCATCTGTGGTCTCCTTACTCCACTAGGCATTCGAGAGTTCATTGTGAGCATTTTTCTGGGACTTAGTGATAGCATTGACCTGGATTTCCCCCAACAGGGACTCGATCTCGCAGAAATCCCCCTGTATGGCTCCGGTTTTGGCCAGCTGATCAGCTAGGTCGTTTCCAGTTTTGTCTGGCCGCTCAATTCTGGAATGACCCTTGATCTTCTTCCGATAGATGGTCATCCCACTAGAGGTGACCAGATCATCAATATTTTGGATTAGCTTGCCATGTTTAAGCGGTTTGTTCTTAGCACATAGCATGCCCCTGGTTTTCCAATTAACTAGGTGCTCCACGAACCCGTTCCAGACATAATCTGAATCAGTGATTTTGAACAGTTCATGGAGTTGGTGTTGGACGGCAGTGAGGATGGCCTGATGAACTGCCATCAACTCTGCCGCCTGACTACTACGGGGACCAATTTTGTACCCAGCGGAGGGTTGCCGGGCATCATTCACCCAGGTATTCCCAACGCCGGCCACCAGTTCCTTTTCCCCCGTTGTTGTGTCCATGGAACACCCGTCCACATAAACTGTGGGCATTCCCTCGCACTTGTCTTCTTCATAGACTTTGTGCAGGGAATTCAGGTACGCCTCCATGTCGTCCTGGGTTTTAAGACTTTCATCCTCGGGACAGTTTTCTCTGGCACTATAAAAACTGCAGGGGGGTGTCTGTACTCCTGCTTTCTGTATGGCAGACGAGAGGCACAGAGGACCCCAGCCAAGATTCTCTATAAGGTAGCAATGGACGAGCAATCAAGGCCTAGCTTCTCAGGAGGTGATGCAGGCTAGTTCTTAAGTACAGTGTAGTCCCCAAGCCCCCACAAAGGAATGTCCACACACTGTATTAATTAAAACACAGTCTTTATATAATTAATATTCAAGGTTATGTACACTATCACAATAACTCACTTTGTGCTCAGAAAATCTACAATGGCAAATATTTACAGTTCTACCACAATTATTATCAGATCTCATTAAAGTGCATCAACTATACTCTGGTCAAATGTCGCACAGATCAAGGAATAAAAGTAACCAACAATAGATATAGGACGAAAGTAGTTGGTTAGAACAATTGGCAGAATATTGACCCCTACCAACTAGGCACAATTCTGTGTGGAGATCCCCCCACCTGGGCAACCTGTAAATAAAGATATATCGTACAAGCCAAGTCCATATATTGTTCAAAAGAGTCTTATTTCCTTGTAAAATAGTTCTACAACCCCAATGTACCTGGAATAGCAGAGTTCGTCGTCGGGTCATCGACGGATCCTTCTTGAGTGGCTCCCTTTAAGGCAGGAGCCACAGATCGTCGAGATCCCACGAGGAAAAAGGGGTGAACGACGACGGCGAGACGGCAGCTTTGTTCCTAGCGGTGCTCGGCGACGACAGAGTGTTGGCGTCCTACAAGGAAGAGGCGTGATGGGCACCTCGATGACGATAGTTCAGCTGCGCAAAGAGATTGTGAAGAACTGTGGCCCAGCAAGCGGTCGACGATGCAGGCGAGAGCGTCCTTGGATCAAATGTTACCTAGGCAAAGGGAGCACGGCAGCTCTGGTCGGCGAAGGCGGTCGTCCACGATGATGGACAACAGTGTCTGGGTGCTTCTCCTTGTGATTCCGCGGCGGTCCCCGTCTCCGGTTGGCAGCCTGTTGTAGGTCTGTCTACTAGGGAGGTTTGGCAAAGATCAGCTGGTGCACGATGGTCCCTCGTAGCTTTGGAAGAGGGCGCCTTACCTGGTTCTCTCTGGGTCAGTCCTTGGAGTCACAGCAGCTTTCAGATTGATGAAGTAGAGCAGCATTAAGACTTCTCTTCCAGCAGGGCCTCAAGGTTAAGCTTCAGTTTGAACTCCAGTTTCTCTTCAGCTTCTGAACACAAATTCCCGCAGTGAGAGGCCCCCAGATATACTAGTTGATCTCCCATTCATTCTGCTGGGTCACACTCAGGCAACCAATCGGTCAGAATGGCATTCATGCAGGCAGGCATCCAATCAGGTGCATAGTGCATTCAGGCCATTCACCTCTCTCCAGACACTCACAACAATTTATGTGTATTGGGACAAGTACCCAGCCATTCAACACTCCACACTGCATTCATACCAGATGCGGGCAGGGCTGTCTCAGTCATTCTGTGAAACACCAGATACTAGACATCCACAACACAATGCGTATTCGTCACACACTCCATTCACCCAGGTCCCACCCACAGGGTGTACCCACAACATACAGTCACTGGGAAGGCTCCAGCCAGTCTGGCCTGGACTTCACAACAACACCATATATGGAACTTCCACCCAACAGCCAGTCAGGGGGAAGGGACAGAGTCAGGGCTTCCCAGGGCTTTGGTAACAGGCAATAGAAAGCAAGAGGCCACAGGGGCCATCTTGTTTCCTATCAGGAATAAACTGATTTCAATGGCAGGGCTTGGGTATCCCAAAATGGAGGATACTCAGAGCACCTGTCAAATTCAGCATGGAGCTGCCACTAGCCCATACCAAGTATGACATGCAAGTCAGCCAAACCTTGCGCGAGGGAACTCTTCTTGTTTTGGCCATATCTGACCTCCACAGGAAAGCCTTGCATTGACAGAATCCAGGAAGTAATTCTGGAATTACTCACATTTCCGGCCCGGATTCTGTCACTTTGGAGGTATTGCAAAAGCTGGTGTGGAGTCTCCACTATGATGTGTCCCCCCTGGATGAACGGGAAGTAATTCTTCAATATGCCCACACCGTTGCCAGGAGTGCCTTCTCATAATCATAGAATTATTCCTCCACGGAGGATAAAGTCTTACTTGCATAGGAGATGACTTTATTTTCCTTTTCATGCTTTTGATATAATACTGCCGTCAAACATGTATTCGAGAACCCTGTCTCCAAGAAGAACTCCTTGTTTTGGACAGGGTAAGCTAGACAAGGCATTTGTGAGAGGCTTCTTTTGAGTTGCTTTACTGCCTTCACTTGTTCTGGGCCCCACTCCCACTTGACTCCCCCTTCAACAGATGGATCAGGGGTCTTGTGACCTCTGCGTAATCCTCAATGAACTTCCTACTGTAATTAGTCAGCCCAAGGAGGCTTCTTAGCTCACGCAGAGTTGTCGGGTCTTTCAGTTTTAGGAGTGCTTCCACTTTCTTTTCCTGGGGACAGAGACCCTCAGGAGTTATCTCATGCCCCAAGAAGGTGACACGGGTCCTGCACCACTGTGCCTTTTCGAAGGACAGTTTTGCTCCGGCAACCCTCAACTGGGTCAGAACATAACAGATTTTCACTATATGTTCCTCCACAGTTGAGCTTTTTATCAGGACATAGTCCACATAGGCCAGGTTACCCCTTTCACCCAAGTGGGGCATTGCCTCATGTAGGAAGATGTTGAATTAATTGCTGGAGTTTATGTAACCGAAGGGAGTCCAGGTCCACGTGTACTGCTGCCCCTGAAGCTAAAGGCTAGCTTGTACTTGTCCTCCCTACTGACAGTACCAGTCCAGTACCTATTGGTCAGGTCAATGGCAGTGTATGTGTGGGAGAGGTCATCGGGACATGTGGACCTGTTTGTTTAGCTCCCTAAGGTCAGCACAGAGTCTCCACTGGCCATTCGGTTTTAAAATCCACAGCACCGGATTATTAAAGGTGTTGTGGACTGGACGAATTATCCCACGGGACTCAAGGTTTTTGATGATTTCCATCCGGGACTCCATGGATGCGACAGGCAAGCAGTATATCTTGAAAATCTAAGAACACCTGTTTCAACTTTTGCTTTTGCTCCGGAGTCTCACAGGCATCAGCTAAGTTGACTCACTCTTCAACCATTTGCCTGAAGCCTGGATAGACTTCAGGTTTTGCTATCTCAGCGGCCTCCACCAGCTGGGTGAAGAGGTCCTTGGTTAGAGTATTGACATGGACAGATGGTTTCAGGTAGTAGAGGCTGTGGTGGACCTGGAAGATCACCTCATCCTGCCTAATGTCACAGGTCACCTTTTCCTCACTGTAAGGGCAGGAAGAGTACACCAGGAAAGTCCCCCCTTGCCGGGTGAGGATCCTATCTGGTGGTAGGTCATTGTCACTATCATTGTCAAAACAGTCATTGGGATTGGTCCTATCAGTTCATTACCTAGATCCATGGAAATATTTTGGTTATCAACCACCATTCCAATAATGGTGCCTGCGCCCAGAGTGATACTCCTAGGGTCCCTGTTGTTCATCAATATTGAAATTGTGTTGTGTTCTACATTGACTAATGGTGTTGGGTTTAACCCCAACCCTTGCTGTTGGAGATGGGCATTGAGGTGTACATATGCGTCAGGATTTTGCAGTTTTTGTCCTCTTTTAATTTTTCGTTCAGGTGGGAATTGTCATGTCCATCCTGGGATGGTGTCTTCCTCCCCAATTTGAACTTAACTGCATATGGCAGCAGATGGGCTGACCGAAAAGCTTTTTCTGAATCATCAAAGTCCATGGGATTACCCCCTAGTTGGGACCAGGCTTTGTAATTTATCAGGTCCAAATTAATGGCAAAACGATTGAGAATGTCACTGCCCAAATAGAATGCAGCAGGGACATCTTGCACAACCCATCAATTATGTTCTATGGTTTTGTTACCCATAGAAATTTTGCACATGCACCTGCTAGGCAGTAGATGTTTGGAATTGGGAGTTTCCAGGCCCATTTCCCACTTATCGATCAATTTAAATGTGGGAACGGCTGGATCTTTTGGGAGCTGCCTGAACGTGGCTTCGCTGATAAAGCTCTTACCGGTGTTCACGCACACTCGAGCGTACGCACACTGGCAGCAGATGGGCTGACCGAAAAGCTTTTTCTGAATCATCAAAGTCCATGGGATTACCCCCTAGTTGGGACCAGGCTTTGTAATTTATCCGGTCCAAATTAATGGCAAAACGATTGAGAATGTCACTGCCCAAATAGAATGCAGCAGGGACATCTTGCACAACCCATCAATTATGTTCTATGGTTTTGTTACCCATAGAAATTTTGCACATGCACCTGCTAGGCAGCAGATGTTTGGAATTGGGAGTTTCCAGGCCCATTTCCCACTTATCGATCAATTTAAATGTGGGAACGGCTGGATCTTTTGGGAGCTGCCTGAACGTGGCTTCGCTGATAAAGCTCTTACCGGTGTTCACGCACACTCGAGCGTACGCACACTGGCAGCAGATGGGCTGACTGAAAAGCTTTTTCTGAATCATCAAAGTCCATGGGATTACCCCCTAGTTGGGACCAGGCTTTGTAATTTATCCGGTCCAAATTAATGGCAAAACGATTGAGAATGTCACTGCCCAAATAGAATGCAGCAGGGACATCTTGCACAACCCATCAATTATGTTCTATGGTTTTGTTACCCATAGAAATTTTGCACATGCACCTGCTAGGCAGCAGATGTTTGGAATTGGGAGTTTCCAGGCCCATTTCCCACTTATCGATCAATTTAAATGTGGGAACGGCTGGATCTTTTGGGAGCTGCCTGAACGTGGCTTCGCTGATAAAGCTCTTACCGGTGTTCACGCACACTCGAGCGAGAACAGCCTCCTTCCCCTCATTTAAGTGAATTGGGATGAACAACTGTTCTCTACATTTCGGAATGTCAGCTAAACTTTGAGCTGGTTTCTCATCACTTTTGACTATATAATTGGGATTTTCAGATTGTGAATCAGTATAAAATTTCAAAGTATTTCCTTCCAGTGTGGAATGCCACTTGAGACTGGAAGGAAGGTTGATTTTCAGGAATGGAGATAAGTTCCCATCATCAGTCTGTTGTCCTACATCAATTACTGTCATGTCAGTTATTTGATTGTTGCGGAAATGAAACTCAATATGATCGAGTTTTTGTTCAACCATGTGGCATGTGTCATTTAAACTAACATGGCTGACACTCTGTTTTAATTTTATTGGCCTGTTAGTCTGAGTCCAGAGGACCTTGTTCACACAGTCTATTAGGGGGGACAACCTGTACAGGATGTCATTCGCTAGTAGGCAGAGTGTGCCCTCTAGAGTCACGACTATGACCGGGTGTTTCACTTTGTTTCGCCCAGTTTATATTTCCAAATCCGCTCTCCCCTCGACAGGAATTTCATTCCTGTCAAAGTTCTGGAGTTGTCCAGGAAGAGGGGTGAGAGGGATCTGGTATCTTTCCCCCCTTCCTGAATTTTGCTGATCAAAGGCCCTTTTTGACAGAAGAGTGGCTTGGGATCCACTGTCCACCAGGGCTGAAAATGTACATTGCCCCTGCACTTGGACCGGGGCATAAAATCTACCATCTTTCGCCTCCAATGGACAAAGGTAATGGGCATTCCAGGCAAGCTTGGTGGTCAATTTCTTTATTTTAGACTCCAAGACAGGGGTAGTTTGGGCATAATTCTGTGTTCGAGTTTGGGAATCTGAAAGCAAAACTGATATTTGGGGAGTTTCGGGCTCCTTCTTTTCTGATTCTGGGCTGCCCCCTTGCCCACTTTTTGGAGGCAGTCACCAGAATTGATTTGGGACGTTTGGGAATGCTCTTTTAATATTTGTATCTCTGGATGCTCATTCTGGGGTTCAAGGATGGGCGATTCTGAACCAGTCCCCACATCCACCCAGTCTTCATTTAGATCTCTTGGGACCCATTTTTCTTTGGGAGGAGTTCCCCCGTCCCTGAAGGAGAAGATTTTTTTCCCAGAATCCTCTGAGGATTTTTCCCCTTCAAACTGGAGGACACTAACTTCCTCCACAAAATGGGCCCTTTTAAGGTCTTTATTTCTCCTACCCACCCTCTGTTCCCTGGTTTGCAGATTTTCAGGGGCAGGAGATTTTTGTTCCGGTTTGGGGGTGTCCAGGGGCTTTTCACGGGTGAGGAAGGAAGCTTCTTCTAGGGCTTTACACCCCACTTCCCCCGTGCCTCCTCCTCTGGAACCGGTGAGTTGTCAGGGTTTTCTCCCTGTCATTGTTCTGGGGTGCCAGACCATTGGTTGGTGGGGTTCTGAGCCGCCATGTTCATCTGAGGGTTCTGTTAATCCCTCAACATACGACCCAGATCCTGGGTAAGGTTCTTGACCTGGCGCTCCAGTTGGGACACCCGTTCCGGCTGGTACGGGGGTCTTTGCTCATACCTGGGTTGTGCACAGGGAGGGTTACTATCCCTTCTCCCGTAGTACCCTGGAGATGGTGGATTTTGGTAGCCCTCTTCGCCTGTCCCCCCCTCTCCCAGATTGGGTTGTCTGGGGTCCTGAAACCAGTGCAAGAAAGGAGGGTTGCCCTGCAGGTTAGGGTTTTGAGGTTACTGTGGAAAGAAATTTAACCCTGGATTTGAGGGATTACTGCCCTCCTGTGGGAAGTTAGGAGGGAAGTTTCCAGGGGAAGTACTTACCTGGTGGGCCCCCCCTTTGGGCGGCACATACCCCAAGATAGGGCGGTTTCCCTTTTACCAGGGACTGATATACTCAGGAGAATTAGGGGTCCCTTTAGTGGGATTACCTCCCTGACTGCCACCTGTTTGTGATTGGCCTGAAGGCCTCTTGGCCTGTGGTTTTGCTGATTTGGTGTTGGTGTATCCTTAGGCTCCCCCATTTCTAGGTCTAAAATGGGGGCAACCTTCACCTCTGCTACCTTAGCAGCAGCAGGTGTGTTGGCTAGCTTGGGGTTTTTGGTCTGATTTTTGTTTTCTGCAGGTTTTTGGACTTCATAAATGCGGGTAGCCTGCTCTATGACCCAGTCCAGAGATCTTTTATCATGGAAATCCCTCACCAGCTGGGTCCTAATGTACTTTGGTAGTGCATGGAAGAAGGTAGTTATGAACTCCCTGCTATCCATGCGCACCCTCCTAGTGGTTTGTGCAAATGCGCCTTTTAGCTCCTGCACAAATTCTCGTGGGGTCTGATCTTCCCCACACTGCAAATTGTAGGCTGCTTTGCGAGCCACTTGGGGGTTTCTGTGGGCGGAAAAGTGTTTCAAGATGGCCGCCCTGTAGGTGGACCATCTTGAATGGTCCTGGTCCTCCAGGCCAGCAAAGAAGCTAGAGTACTCTGGAGAGAACATCCATTTAACATACTCTATGCAGTTCTGGTTGTCTTTAAAGTGAAAAGTGTCCATCATTTGCTCATAGAGTTCGAAATGTTCCCAGACAGGATATTTGGCGTTTTTGTGGTATGGGGTTATGAAACTCTTAATGGCCTGAATCTGCTCAATGGGGTCTTTTGCCACAACTTTCTTTAGTTTATTTGACTACTTTGGCACAGTCACCCGAGTCCATTCACCCTCAAACTCAGAGGCGCTACTGTTGGAGGACCCCTCTTGATCTTCTAGGCGCTCCCTGATTCTGTGAGCTTGAGATGGGCTCGCAGAATGGTGGGGCCTAGTTTCTTCACTCCTGTGGCGCACAGGAGAGTAGTCTTCTGACTCCTCCCTGCTTCCAGTGTTGGCAGACTATCCCCCCCACTGCCCTAATTGAGCGGCGTTCTTCAGGATGCTCTTTTTTGGCATCATTTAATTCGGTTTTTCATCAAATTGAACCAACTGGACCCTTGGAAGGTAGTATTTGGAAGGTAGTTTCCCTGACTCTCTCCTCATAGGAGACTTCCTGGTGTCACGCTCACCTGATTCCCACGGAGGCGCAGGTCTGGCTTCGAGTGCTGATGCTTCTTCAATGGTGAAGCGCAGGACTCTGAGGATGGACAGGTAGGGCCCCTCTACTCTGGCTTCTCTGGCTCGCAGGAATATTCCCCTGTGCGTGAAAAGGGAGCATTACCTACTGACGGAATAATGCTCAAGCCTCCCACTCCCTTCCAACCCTCCACGATACCCTTCCACGATTCCCCGTGAAGTCTCACCTTAGGGTCTGGAAGGATGAGTTCTCCATCCTGTTTCTGATGCAGGGGCGCGTTGAAACCCAGTTACTTCACTGGATTGAGGTTTGATGGGAGTTCAAATAAGCTTGACTATTCAGGTAAGGCGCTGTAAGAGTTCTGTAGCAAGTTCAAAAGTTCAAGCTTAATAATAATGTTCATTGTCTTATTGCAGCAAGCGCTAACGCTTATGTCTTTTTCCCCTTAGGGGCCGGGGTTCGGAATGCCGGAGATATGGCGCCGACCCGAAGTGAAACGTGCAGTTCCAGTAAATGACAGGTAAGTTCTGGATGAGCATTCGGGTAATGTCTTTGCATTCGCTCATTCAATGTCTTTGTCTTTTTTCCCCATAGGGGCCGGGGTCCGGAATGCCAGGAAGCGGCAGGACCCGAAATGAAATGGGAATGACCCAACAGGTAAGTCTTAGAAGGAAACTGAGCTTTTCCTATTCCCTTCCTTCTCTCACCTTGTGTTCTTGTCTTTTTCTCTCTAGGCTCTGGGAAGTGGCTGCGGATCCGGATGATCGCTGCTGAAGATGGAGGTGCCCAGGAAAGGTGAGTGAAATGCAGCGCTGCAGCGATCGAAGCGAAATGCTTTTAAAAATGTCTTCCCTTTCAGGATCGTCGGTGTGATGTCTCCGTGATGCAGCTTTTGCAGGTAAGGTCTTCTTTCTCTCCAATCCTCTCTTATCTCCCTTTGCAGGTGACCCAGGATGCTGACAGGCGTGGCTGAAGTCCAGATGCAGGAGCTGACACGGTGAGCAGCCAGCTGCGAGGAGCAGAACAACGCGAAGTGTGAGTTGCTGATCGGGCGTGGTTTAAATAGCTTTGGAAGAAGTTCCAGGTATGTATCCTTCCACCGATCAGGTATGTAACCTTCCCCGACCACACCCAGGTGGAAAGTAGTCCCACAGGTAAAGTAGTTCCATTCAGGCCTCAAGAGGGCCTGGATGTAGCAGCATGGTCTGCATCAAGTAAGTGCACATTAAAACACTTGAACACATGTCTAGCTTTATGAGCCTGGCGCCTAAGGCGCCAGGACAGGGGTCCAACATGAGCCTGGCGCCTAACGCGCCAGGACAGTGTCCAAAGGGCCATAGCTTGGGCCCGCTGGCACTTCCCTGGGGGGAGTGATGCCTGCCTCTGGGGTTGCTGGGTCGGACCTGGCTCCTTGGAGGTAGGCATCATGACACCTGGTCAGAGACATCAGCCTTAATGTTTGGGTCTATACAGGGATGACCGTCCATCGATTTCTGGGGGGCGCAGACCTGTCGGATCCATCTTACTAAACCTATTGAATTCTGCCGGCCTCATGGTTTCTGGTCCATGCGCACCAGTAGACAGGAAGTCAGCAGTGTTCAATGCATTAAATGCGTTTGTGTCCCTTAGTACAGAGGTCATCGTACTATGATCAGGGGTTACCCTGTCCCTCTCTACCTGTTCGGGGTCCCTCCAGTTTGTTAGTTCTAGCACCCTCTTTCTCCAACCTCGCTAGTTTCTCTTTTTCAGCCCCTATTTTTGATAATAAGCAAATATCTGAGCCTTTTGCTCAGCTATCAATGCTTTACTGGCCTCTATGACCCGCTCTTGAGCTGCCACCTGCTGGTGGAGCCCCTTTTTCCCCTCACAGAGGACCTCATTGTCTTTCTGTGCTTCCTGTATGGTTTGGGAACAATGAGACAATTTCTGTTGCAAGAGGTGAACCCCTTTTTTCTGCCCATTTAGAGCCTCTACAGCTAGCTTTAACACAAATTCCATTTGTTTCCTATGTCCCATTATTTTATCACATTTTTCTTTTATACCAGTCAGTACCTGAAGGTCTGACTCCATCTTCTCCAGATGGAATTTTAAACTGCATATTTCCTGGTATAGGGCCTATTTCTCCTGATACAGGGCGCCCCTTTGTTCACCCAGGTTATCTCTTTGTTGTGTTATGGCACCTAATTTCTGGCGCTCCTCATCAAATTCTGATGAGAGTGGAGGTCTCATAAATAATTTATGATTTTCCTCTTCCAATTTCTTTATCTGATCTTGTAGAGTAACTATCTGCTCTGTGCAGAGCCTATTATATTTTATTTGTTGATATAACTTCTGTTGATAAGAGCAAGCAATTTTACTCTGCTCCTCTTTAATTTTTGGAGTCATATATAACTCACTCAATAGTTGGTGTAATAGGCCATCGTCCTGCCATCTATCCATGTCTATGGCGGTGACCTTTTGCGTTATTTCTTCTAGCCAGACTTTTTCATCTTGTTCTGCCATTCCCCCCTGACAAATACCTTGCGAAGAAGGTGCTCCCTAGCTACGTTGATCTCTACAGTGGCCATTTTGGAAAGTGTTCCTTCTTTATTAATTTATTTATGCCAGGGAAATCTGCATTCTATTGCTTTTTGTCTATTTTTGGGGTTGATTTAACTTAAATTTATACAGAGGCCTGGCATTTAGGTTAGTCTACTGTGTTAGGCTGTCACGGGTGAATAAACAAACTCAATCCCCAACTCGAGCCCACAATCTGTTAAGGATTCCAATCGGGCTTCACAAACTGGACCAGGACACTTGGTCTTGACCTGAGATGTGGTGCTCAATAGGAATGATTTTTCTTTAATTTAATTGAATTCAAATTGAGCCAGTATCCAACCCATCTCACACCCCCTTTTACAAATACCCGGGTCACAATGGACCATGAACCAGGCTGGTTGGTGAAAATCCAATGTTTATTTTTAAAGTTCACAACAATCACACACATTTTAATATGGGTCAGCAATCACCAATAGAGTGATAATGACAATGGAAACATAAGCAATGCTCTTGGTTAACCTTCTAGTAGAACATATAGAAAGCACAATTGAATAGGAACACTTTTTGAATTAGGATAGATAGCACCCAAGGTAAGGTTTCCCCCTGCAAGGTTCCCTTATCAGGTTCCCCGAATAAGGTCCAATGGTTGTGATTCCACTGGCAAAACCGACACTGTGCTTTCAAAGAGAAGGAAAGAAGCATGCGTGAGATAACATAGATTGCAAGACTACAGTTGATGTCTCCAGAATGGGAGTAGGGACAGCCGTCCAAATGGATCGATATTGGGCTTGTGGATCCAGAGTCTACATAAAGCTGCCCAAGGATTGGGGAGGAACCTGTTCCTTAGTGCTTATCCATGTTCCAGTGTTAGTGATCCCCCAGAATGACCTGAACATTGGAGAATTTCCAAAAGCAGATGCCCATTTGAGAAGGAGAAGATCACTAAAATTTCTCATTTGAACCAAGAGAGAGAATTACTTCTCAGCAAAATCAAGAAGCAGCAGATATTCAGGAATAACAGGCAGCAAACAGATTAATAATCTGACCTTCCCTCACAAAATAAGAGGCGAAAGCGGATCTTAAACCCTTTTCAATAGCATGAAATGACACTCGGAAATTGACAAATAAATAATTAATGTATGGTTAAATCCTTGAGGCACATCTGATTTCTTACACTAGCATGAATGCATAACCACTAATAATTACAAGGCAGGGGATCAACAAGAAGCATACAATTCAAAAACAAGTGGAAACTTAAAACATGCCGCAGCCGAATGACACGTTGGAAAGTTGCAATTTTCAAAATTCCCATTTAAATGACCCTAACGGTTTTTAATAGAAACGGGTGAATTACTGAAATCGCAATATGAAAGTGAAAGGACGTCTCCAGCTATGAAACTGGATGAGATATGCAAGATAGAAAAAGGTTCGATAGGAATAAAATGAAGCTGTGAAATAGGAAAGAAAATCAGTGGAGACAAGAACAGGTTTACTTTTAAACTAGAGTATTCAGACTAGACCGCCAAAGAGGGACACAGTAAGCCCCATGGTTGATTCGCGACGTCAACCTTGTCACCCCAGCGCTCAACTTTATGTGAAACCAGTCTGACTACTCAAAATATGACTAATGGCTTAGGATTTACACAAGACAAAATTAATAAAGAAATGGCGCTACTACTTAAAAATTAAGGACAGGGTGCATAGAGAATTCTAACAGTTTTAACAAGTTACCAGGGTAAGATAGGATTGCTTAGAGAGTAGGATAGAGACAAAAGGGTCAAGATAAGATAGGCTATTTGTTTCTATGGGGTGGGAATTTATACTCCATGCTTAAGTCTAGGGATTTTGGACAGTCAACAGGTTCTGGTCACAAAAGATTCTGGTCACCGGATGCGGACTCTCCTGGCAAAAGACAGCTGGGCAAGGTCTGGTCGCTGGATGCTAAGGGTCAGCGGGCATGCAGGTATTGGCATGATGCCAGTCTGGTGTCAGGATGCCTAAGGTACTACAGCTTTCCCCTTTTTAATGGGATTCAGTGGGTTTTTCTGGATCAATGGCCTTGCTGGGTGAAAATCAGCTAGGCTTTGGCCCTGCTTGTGTAGGATTTAGCTAAGCACAGCTTTAAACAACTGGATTGGAGAATCAATGTTGGTTGCCTCCTCTAGGTTGTGACTCAGTTTAGGGGTTGTACTTTACGATGTACAAAGCCTTCCCATAGTCCTTTTTGCCAAAAATCAGTCATAACAGAATTTACACATTTGTAAAGTTGTGGCACAGTAACAAATCACATGGGCAGATTATATATTGTATGTAGAGCATAGCAGCCCAATTCTCAAGTCTATGAGACATTGTTTTGTCCATTTAACAGTTTTTCATTGTTTTTAGTGAGAAATATTCATCTTAAAATTCCACAACTTTATACATATGTGTGGATTATCATAAGGGATGTAGGTATGAAAAATCGCAATGACATCATGTATCCTTCCTGATAATCCCCAATTCTCTGCCACTTCTGTTCCCCATGCAGCAATGAAGTCTATGACATCTTAAATAAAAGCCCATAAAATCATATTTAAACTGTTACATTTTCACATTTTTGCAAAGTCCTATGGCAAAGATAAAAGTCTTCAAAGTTTATTTATAAAATTGTCTCTGGAAAGAAATGGGCTGGCCTTTTGTCCTTAACTGGACAATTTTTTTCTCTTCAGCTACCACCAATTGTCATTTCCTCCAGAGTAAGGATGGGGGTTTCCCAGCTTGATTAAAGGTTTATTGCCCCTTAATCACTTTGCACTTTGGTGTCCCAGAACCTCTATTGAAAGAGGCTGGAGCACAGACAACAGTCTGTCCAAACTAGTAATTATCACTTGTGTGTTCGAGGATCTACTTTGGGGGTCCTTCCATTGCTAGCATCCTCCCAACAGACCTGAATTGGAAGAAAACCTGCTAACTAAAACCATCTCATACATGTATTTTCACAGCACAATACCCTTTCACATTGCTAGGCACAGACAAGCTTTCATTCAACATTGTACTTTTTAAAACAGGCATTTTCTTCTTTAGTTTGCAAAGGCCCATTTTGACACATGGGGTGCAAGCGGCTAGCACTTTCCTTTCAAATTCGGTTTTTCCATCTGCCTTTCCAATATTATTTTTGCAGCCATAGTTAGTTTCTGGTAGGCAGCAGTTTGTTTGAAACACAGATATACTGGGCTGGAATTTCTTTGAATTATTGACACTTCGTAGTTCAAAAAGTAGAGCGTTTCCCGTGCGGGTAAAAGTGAGGTTTCTTGGGCCTTTTTTTCCAGATTTAGCTTGACAGAGCCTGTCATTCCCGGGTCATGCTTTCTTTTGCTGAAGCACAATAGGGTATTAATGGGCATGGCAGGACCTTCTTAATAACAGTAGTTTGATGAAGAACAGATGAAACTAGCGTCAGAGCAGCATTTTTTTCAAGGTAAAATATCCCCTTTTCAATGGGGACTTTTTGCAAACAGTAGAGCAGCGCCGCTTTAATTTGATTCTTTTTGGGTGCACACAAGAGCACACACAGGCACCTTTCTCGGTGTGCTCCTTATTCCAACTCACCCATTTCTTGTTTGGCAAGGTGGTGCAGCCATCCCTTTGTCGTGGCAAAACACAGTTTTGAGGCCATGGTGGTCAGAGGAGCCAGTGCAGCCATTTTTGCTGTTGACTGCAGATGTGCAGCTTATTGATGTGGGGAAGTACTGCTGAGTGGGTAAATATATCCCACACTCTTTAGAAAAGTGAGAAAAGGTAGAACACCTCTGAGAAGATGCAGGTGGTAGTGGGACTTTTTGGAGATGTCCGCGATGTGAGATGAGAAGGAGAGAGTTGAGTCGAAGATGAGCCCCAGATTGTTTGCCTCAATGGTAGGTGGAGGCGCAGTGCCAACTGCTTACTGATATCCAGCCTTAGGCTGCAACATTGCTGTTTGAAACTTACTGCATTCATTCTGTGGATTTCTGACTTCTAAAAAGCAGTTTTACAAATTTAAGGCAGCCTCCTCCCTCCTTTGCCTGGCTTCCTCATCTTCAGTGTTTAAAACCAACACTTGAGCGCAAAGCGTGCGCAAAATTGTAGCAAGTGGTGTCAGTGTCAGGTGTTGAAGTGGGGAGCTGGGAGCAGGAGCTGTGAGTAACATCCTAGTTATCGCCTGATTTTGTGACTGTGCTCCTCTTCAATCTTAGGTTCTGCACTTCACTTTTGCTTCATTCATACAATTTGGCTTGCCTTTAACAGCATGAAATTGCGAAGCCCATTTTCAGCAAATGTTGATAGCTCTGGTGCCAAACTGGCTACGGGAAAATCAAATGAATTGTTGGCTGCGGGGTGCGGGGGGCAGTCTTGGCTACATCACAATGGCTAGTGACTCTGAGCAGGATATTGGCACTTGAACACTGACTTCCATCGCTGCAGCTAATGTGGCTCTGTCAGCTGCTAGTACCCGGGAACACGCTTCGATTGAAGAAACTGTCTCCTTGAGGGCTGATGCACACACAATTGTAGGTGCTCATGGAAAAATGTTGGCTCCCAGGACTAGCAAAAGATCCCAGTCAGATGAAATACATTTTGCAGATTCCAAAGCCGATGCGATTTCCCTTCAATTATGCTCAGCATCGAAAATTTCAGCCTAACATGAGTGAACAGATGCGGCTGTAACTGTGGATTCCTTTAGGCAATACCAATTAGCCATTGCACCTGTCCGCTCACCAATGAGCTACAAGAAATTATGATTAGCAACATGGTTAACCAACGAATGAGTGGAAATACAGTTTGTGACGAAAGTTACTGTTGGGTGTCCGCTCTTCCTGCGAAGGATTGGACTCACCAGTAATAGCGAGGCTGCTTGACCTACGTGACAGCATGTGAGATTCCACAACGTAATTATGGATATGAAAACAACAGCTCTCCCCATTCCGGGTAGAGATAAAGCTATCCAGTGGGTAGGAGTAAACCTTTATAAGGAGCGGGACCTGGCCGGTAGAGGGAAAGGACTAGCAGGGCCTATGACAATGTGGGGGCTCTGGACTGCAAAACCAAACCAAGCAATTAAATAATTATTTCACCATCAGCCCCTCAATCACAAGTAGCTAATGATATAATAGGCTCCAAGGCCGCAGCCAATATGGACACTGCCAATAAAACAATGGTATTGAAAAATCCGCCAATGACTGAACATTTCAGGAAGTTGGGCCCTTTGACTAGTACAGACATAAGACATCAGGCTACCTCACGGATTGATGGGCTACACCTGAGCCCCAGTTCTACTTTTATTAGTGACCAAAGCTTGCTTGATCTGGCTCCCGAGATCAATTTCACCCAAAACCTGCAGGGAGGAGATATTGCAGAAAGTGGAAAAGCAGCCCTTGGTGGTGAGGAGGACCAGTACTCTTACTTAAGAGAACACATTAATAGTAGTACGGAGTCCAATCCTGGACCACCGCAAAAACTGTTGCATAATACATGATTAGGCTGTCTGCAGCAGAGATCTCAGCACTAAATATGGTGTGTTTCCTCTCTTCCGTCTATAATAACATTCATCTTGAATTCAATGCTCACACAATACAGCTAAGTGATGTCAAAATCAACTTAGAACTGATACATGAGGCTGTTATAGACATGTCAGGAACACTGGGCAAACTAGGGACAGCTATGAATGCTCCTCCTCTTCCCATGGAACGGCAACAGAGTATCCCTATGACTGTACCTGTCCAAGAATCACCAACAAATTCCTTGTGTAAATCTGCGAGGAAAAGAGAGAAGGAAAAAAGGAGAAAGCAAACAAATTCATGAAAATTCCTTAGAAGAATTCATTTTACACCGGAGGCGGCTAGTGCTGCCCTAGAATTAGCTACTCTAGCCACCCTGCCAAAAGGCTCTGATGCACAGGAGACTCAGAGCAATATACCTACAAGAGTAGACAAAGCGCATGGTCGCCCCTCCGAATCACCAACAGGAGTGAGTAGGGGGCCCACTCAAAACAGATAATGTGTCCAGCAAAATTACATCTGCCATGCACAAGGCTCAGATGGAGTCCAGTCTTTGCGCCAAAATAGGATCTAGCCTATTTTTCAATCATTGGTTCGCCTGAATACGAACAAGGAGGTTCAGTCGATAAGTGTTGAAAGCACCAGCAGTGCGGCCCACACTACGGAAACTGGCAAGGCTCCAAAGCTAGCCCAGATCATTCAGCCTGATTTTGCCAGATATAATGAGGATATTTTAAATGCCAAGGTCCACAGACGAATTGGCCTGCAGTGTACTATGAAAGAAAGACGGGAACATCCTATGAAAATAGTTGCCACGGATCCGGCAACAATAAAAGGAATCTTGAAAAAGAACAGAAATGTCACCATTCTACCCTGTCACCCATTAATGGAAGGCATGTTTCAGGGAAAGTGATGTTATGGCCCCTTGCCAAAAAATGTGGGTCCCCTTGCTTTGACATTGGTGAAGTCAATAGCGGGACTAATGATAAATCCAGAGTCTGGCAAGGTACTAATGGACCATAGAGCAGGAGGCTTGTCCACCCAAGGACTGGTGCCCATGATTCCTGTTGTGACTACCGGAAATCAACAGTGAAGGGATATTGCCTCTCAATGTAACATTGGCAATTTAGCTAATGGGAAGGACGGCCAGCACAGTGCCAATGGAGACTAAAAGCTACGAGGGACAGGCTGTTATTGCCCCAGTTAAGCATTCATAATGACCTTGTGTCAAAGATTCCAATACTGATTATTGAAGAGGACCAAACTAGGGACATAGACCCTCAATGTAACATTGTAAATGAAGGCATTGGCAAGGAATGTTTGAGCAGCTCACAGGTGCCCACGAGCTGCCTCTTAGATAAGGCTATACATAGCCAATGTAGAACCCATGGGCTCTTAGAACAAGTTTTGACCAATTCATAATTTGGCATGCAAAAGACAAGAGAAGCAACAAATCTGACACGGAGGCGATCGGACTGAGTAGGTCGCACAGGAATGCGATAGAAAACATGTACCCTTTACAGTCAGCAGCCACCCACAACCCTTAATGCTGAGGAAAGCCACATAGAGGGTGGGGTGCTTTTCGAGAAAGGGTGATTTGTGAAAACTCTGTTATTGTGACAGCATGGTAAAAAATGCTATGGCCCTGAAGCAAGTGGATAATGATATGACACCACTGAAACCGGTCAGCCAACATGACCCTCTTCGCAGAGAAGGAATAACACGAAGGGGCATTCGAAGAAAAACATTTTTTTTCAGCATTTTTTCACTTTCCCGTAAGGGTAGAAAGTGTTTTTGTGAATGAAAATGAGATACTGCACCAGACTAGATCACTGGAGTGCATTTTTGTATTTTGTGTATCTCAGGTGACACCACACACATGGTGATCATTTTTAATATATTATAACAGGAGCCAAACAGGCTTAAATGAAAGGAGTTCCATTTGCAAAGCAAAGTACACACGCCAATGTCAAGGGATTTTGAAAAATGTGTCAAACTTGAAAACAAAAAAGAAGATACTGTATACCAGTGTTTGGGTGACTAGTTTCTCTACTTCTATCCTCTCACCCTAGATAAGCAGCCTATCAACGCACGCTAGGGAATGTAACTATTCCTCCCAAGATGGAAACAGATATATAGCTGGTGTAAAATCTACGAAAGAAGCAATACTTTTCCTGTCCCTTCCTCAGCCAAATAGAACGAATGTTATAAGACTTTTGCATAAAATACCTATGCTGCAACTTTTGGACTCAAGAGTTATTGAGAAGGGTTACTTTCCGGGTTGATGAAAGAACAGATCTTGTCCAACTAGATTTTAATTTGAACCTCGCACTGCAGATTATTCTCATGGAAATAGACTCACTGCGGGTGATGGGATACGATCTTGATATGATATGATATGATATGGTATTTGTAACGCGCCTATACACAAGTGTTTCAAGGCGCGACGAGGCAGGGAGGGAGGGAAACAAGGGGAAGACAGACAAACGATCCTACTAGGCCAGGTGTCATTCAGATCGCGCAAGTGCAGAGGTAAGGGGAAAAGGAGAAAGTGCAGGGGGAGGAGGTGGGGGGGAAAGTGCAGTACAAGGTAAGTAGCGTAAAAAACAAAATAATAATAAATAAAAAGGGCCAGCTGGTGGCAAGTGCGAGGTAAGTGCAGAGCAAGTGCTGGGAAGGGGGCTTTAGGGATACAGTGACAGTCCCACAGTGCAGGGGGAGCCAGGGAGGCAGTGCAGGTGGAGAGTGGCTGGGCCCTGGACCGAGGTCGCTGAGAGTGGCCCAGATGCAGGTTTAGTGCAGAATTCAGTGGGGAGTTAAGCAGGTTTAGCAGGGGAGAGGGAGAGAGAAGGCAGAAGCGAAGAGGAAGGTTTTGAGGTGCTTCCGGAACCGGAGATGGTTCTCCTCAAATTTCAGGGAGGCAGGAAGGCTGTTCCAGAGGGAGGCCCCTGCTGCGGAGAGAGATCTACCCCCAGCTCGTTGCTTCGAGAAGCGGCTGACCATGAGGGAGTTGGAGACGGATGAGCGAAGGGCTCGTGAAGGAAGATATTTAGGAAGAGAGAGTTGAAGGTATTTAGGCCCCAGGCCCCAGAAGGCCTTGTGGACAATGCAGACGGTTTTGAACTTAATCCTCGCAGCCACTGGGAGCCAATGAAGAGATTTCAGTCCTGGAGAGATACGGTCCCTGGGCTTGAGGCCAAGGACAAGTCTCGCAGTTCTGTTCTGGATAAGTTGCAGAGGGCGGAGAGTGGAGGCAGGCAGATTAAGATAGAGGCTGTTACAGTAGTCCAGCCTTGAGAGAACCAGGGCTCGGGAGACAGTGAGCTTCTGGGGGAAGGAGAGGAAGGGAAGAATACCTCTGAGGAGGTGCAGCTGGTAGTGTGACTTCTTAGAGACGTCAGATATATGAGGAGAGAAGGAGAGTGTGGAGTCGAAGATGACCCAGAGGTTTTTAGCCTTGCAGGTAGGGGCAGGAAGGGGGCCAAGGGAGGCCGGCCAGAGAGCTGCAGGGAAGGAGGGAGTGGGTGTGCCGATGAGTAGAATCTCAGTCTTACTGGCGTTAAGGCAGAGGTCATTGGCGGCACACCATTCCTGGATAGCAGACAGACAGTCGGAGATGAGGGAAGGAGAGGAGGAGGCCGAGGGTAGCCTGAAAATGAGCTGGGTATCGTCCGCATAGCACTGGAAGTAGGGGCAGAGAGCGGCGATGCGGTGGGCAAGGAGTGCCAGATACTGGTTGAAAAGCCAGGGAGAGAGGTTGGATCCCTGGGGGACACCACAGGTGGAGAAAAAGATGTCAGAGAGGAAGGAGCCCATTTGGACCTGGGAGGGTCGACCGGAAAGGAAAGAGGTCAGCCATGCCAGAGCCTGACCAGTGATACCAAGGTTATCACGGAGACGGTTGAGCAGGATGGCATGGTTGACAGTGTCAAAGGCAGAGGAGAGATCGAGCAGAATGAGAACACAGGGAGTCTTAGAAGCAAATGTTCCAGAGAGCCGATGGTGGTGAACGAAAAGAAGCCGAGTAGCTCAGATCCATTCCAGTTGGGGTCACACCCCCCAGTGAATATAAATTGTCTGGCTAACGATAAGGGTGGGAGGAGGGTGGAATGTATCCACCCAACAACGCTGATAAGTAAGCGTTATCAACAAGAATGGGTGTGGCTTCCAAGGTCCCCGGCAGAATCTTTTAAGAAATTAGGAGAAGGCGGGACAGGACTTTAGTCCCCCTGGAAAGCTGAGCAACATGGAGATTGTGAGTAGTAACACTTGTTGTTTCAACTGTTTTTTGGGCAGCAAAGACAGCCAAACAAAAAGCTCTCCAATCCTATAATTGTTTTTTTACAAGAGCTTTGGCGGTGTGCTCCTTTAGTGGTCGATGGCTTCAGAGTATTCCAACAAATGGCAGCAAAAAAACTCAGTAGGAAGACCATCTGGGGCCTGGTAATAATGGTACAAAATTCAATTTTCTTGGAGTCAGAGATCATTGGGGACACAACCTATGGCCTTTTGGCAATAAGGGTGAAACTTGAGGGACTTTTGCAGCCACAGTATGTACTGTTACTCAATATCTACAACAATACATGCTGCTCTAAGGAGAATAGCCTGCTGGACAAATGCAGAGATGCTTGTGAATTTTTCTATGTGGCAGCACATCATGTTGGCTGGTGATTTGAATGCTGATTGTTTTACTGCTTTGTACAATGTCTTGGAATTTGAGGTTTGCTAACGGATCCATAAGGGGAGATTTTCCTCTTAGCCCAATTTGGAGATTGGGACCGAAGTCGGCCCTTCTGGACTACGTTCTATTTTCTCTGGCTTTCGTTGATCTGTCTGTTGCGGTGAGGGTTATTGATACTGATCTGAGGGATCATTCACAGTTAAAAATCAGCATTACATATGATGTCCCAGTTATAGGGAGGTCATGGTTTAGCGGATTGACAGCTAATCCGAATGGTAATAAAATCTCAAATTATGTAGGAAATATGATTGGCTACAACAGACAACTACAACATTTAATAAAATATTCCTTGTTGGAGCAAATAGTTGCATGTTTAACCTCTGCCTCGTTCCATGCCTTTCTTGATGATCTCAAATGATACCCAAAGTAACAAGAAAGATGTAAATTCTAAATCTCACTCTTTCGACTTAATAATTCAAAATAAAAAGACTGGAGAAGGAATATATACGGGTATTGAAAAGGCGAGGCTATAGTGGGGAGCAGTACCAGTCTGAATTTAAACAACTAAGACAAAGATTCAAAAATTGGATTAGGTGCTACAAATGTACTTTATTACATAACAAGAGCTTCAAGATTCTTGAGATTCTTACTAAGAAGGATTCCAGAAATGTCTGGGGCCTAATAAACATTTTGAAAAAAAACCAAGACTCACAGCAAAGTAATCTGATTGCTGAGGGTGATTGGGTAATGCATTTTCAGAATGTATTTCGAGAACCAGACCAAGATATTCCTTGTCCCAAGGTTGAAGCTAGGTGGAATTCAAATATGTCACTGGAATTTCATGACAGCTTAATTCGGAAAGCCTCTAGCTCTAGTACTGCAGGCCAAAACAGCTTGCTCTTGAATGCTCTTGATCCAGTGATGTGGTCTTGATCCATTGATACAACCTTGTTCATCTTGTTTAGTGCAGTGTTGAGGAAGGGAGTGATACCAACTTCCTGGTGAATGGCTGTTAATGTGCCTATCTATACGACGGGAGATAGGATGAGCCCAAGTAATTATTGTCCTTTCTCCCATCTAGAGAGCAAGAATAAGATCTTTGCAGGAGTGGTCCTCCGCGACATAGTGGACTGGGCCACCCAGTCGGGCTGCCTTCAAAAGTTCCAGACTGGCTTCCGCAAGAGGCTTAGTACAGAACTAAATGGTCTGGTGGTGAGCTGGGAAGACTCACTTAGGCCTCGAAGATCACCATTATACATGACTACCATTGATTATACGCAAGCCTTTGATTGCATTAACCGCAATCTTCTATGGTGTAAATTGAGGGATTGGAATATCCCAGGGACCTTTCTGTCAATTTTGATCCATCTTCACCAGTGCACACTCTTATAGGTGAGGTTGAACGGGCAGGGTGCCCTGACGGGGTTCTTTCATATTATAAAGGGGTCTCTGCCAGGGCTGCGTGTTAGCTCCTTGTCTTTTCAACCTCTACCTGTCAGACTTTCTATCGGGATCTTCATTTGCTCCACGTAGGATCTCTTCCGTGACCATCCCGTACTTAACATATGTGGATGATGTAATTCTCATGGATAGGAACCCGGTGGGTCTTCAAAGACAGTTAGATGCCATTATGGGAATATTCCACGTTAAACGAACTGTGCATTAATAGCAAGATGACTAATGTGATTAGATTGATAGCTTAAAATAAAATAAAAAGTAAAATGGGTTATAGTTCGCACATGGGAGACCAGGTTTTAATTCCCACTCCATCTCTAACCTATTTAGGCTTTAAAATGGATACTTACAACAACATGGATGTCCTGATTGCACGTCTAAATCACAAGCAGTCTTGCAGATAAAGAAGATTCATTTCCAGTATTGTAGGTTCTCCATCTTCCCATTGCTTACCTACCATAAAATGAAGGTGGTCCCAGGTTTGATATATGGCACAGAGATTAACCATAAATTGCGCTCACTTCAGTATCATAAGATCGAGTCCAGGGTCTGGAAGCGAGGACTTGCTTTACCTGATTTTGTGCCTATTGCCTCATTGAGAAATAGGCTGGGTTAACCTTGCTGATGTGCTTTCTAGAGTGGAGGATACTCTTGTTGTATAGAAGGATGTTGGTGCTTTTGATGGGCTCTTTGTATGAAGATCTGGAAGGGGCTTTGCACATGTCCTCAATGTCAGTTTTGATTAATTTCAGAAAAAGTGCTGAGGAACATCCTGATCAAACTGGATTTATCAATCAGTGATTTTATAAATAATCTGAGTGATGTAAAGAAGCTGCTGTTCAGATACGATTGGATAATTACAATTTCCAAGATGAGGCAGTACAAACTTTATGATAGCTTATCACCACTTGACAAGCTCCAGGGCAAGATTCCAAAATATTTAGAAAAAATTCTGAATTCTTATTGGGCTAGCCAATTTCTTTGATCTAGATTGAACCTGCTCCCTATGGATGAGATTTGCCAGATTTGATCCCTGAATAAGGAGATTGACATTGGATGTCTATTGTGAAAGGATTAAGCAGTTTTACAAAGCAGAGAGCATATTCTTTTGGAATTGCCCCGCTCCAGCTGTCATTAGAACTTCATGGCTGTGATGTTATGTACATAACGTTTCTCTGCTTAACACAGAATATTTCTTCGCTCGTATATCAAGTGGCAAGGAGACTATTGCGACCATCGCAATCATTAAGATCCTACATAAGGCTTGCTTGATAAGGTTAAGATGGTAGTAAATATAGGTGGTCTGGGTACTTGACTTGATGATTATGCCCATACAGTGATTAGGAAATGTGAGTGTCTTTCTCTCTTTCTTTTATTTATAAAAGTCCTTTTTAGTTTATCCCAATGGACAATGGGTAAACATGGCTGCCCCCGCGAGGTTTATCAAGGAACTGCATCAAGCAGGGTAGCTTCAGGGCGGGGTCCGCCCCTAAGGCACCTGGGATACTTGGCGGGTATTTAAACCACGCCCAACCCGGGGCACGCGCTTCGCGTTGTTCTGCTTGCAGCGTGAAGTTCATCGAGCCTGCTCTGTATCCTGGCCTACTTGGGCGAACTACTGCAGAACATCACTATTCTTACCTGCTCAGCTTCAGCTCTTCCATCCAGTAGAAGCCTTCAAGGACTTTTCCATCGCTCCTCTGCCACTTATTCAGGAGGAAAGAGGCAAGCATTAGTAACTTCTCACCATCCACCTGGAAGGCCTACGCCGCTCCAAACATCTCTTTTGGCATACTGTCCTTCACTCCATTGTCGCTTCCAGGAATTCTTCACGACCTGAGAAGAAACAAAGCACAGGTCTGCTCACTTACAAGGACGCTCTCAGCGCCGCAACTAGTGCATCCTTACCTTGTGGAACTCAGTATTCGTCCTCGGCTTTCTCCTTCAGCCTCTGCAAGACAAAAGAAGAAGGTTATTTGAACAATTTTCAACATAGACTTTATTCTAAAAACTTTAAAGACTTACCTGAAAAGGGGGGTCGCAGCCGGTCTGGACTCCAGGTTAACGCCAGTGAAGTAACTCGGTGGACCAAAACAACAACGACGCGCCCCTGCCTCGTTCGGCAGGATGGAGAGTGCGGCATTACGAAAACCAAGGTGAGCAAAGTCCCAAGGGGAAAGCACGCAAGGGAAAACTGGGAGATGGGCCTCGGGAAGACAAGGAAAGACACTAAAACATCCCTCCTATTTCCTAGAACTGATCCCCAGCCGAACGAAGTCCGGGGAGTTGCAGAGAGCCCAGCGCTGTCCCAGTCCAGTCCTGAGGCGTCCCTGTGGATGCAATGTGAGCATTACAGGTGCATCCGATGAGTTGTGGTCATGGGTGCCGCTCTGCCCGCCAGGTCAAACCTGGCAGGTAGAAAGGCACCCGCGAGCACAGTTCGTAGTTTGCTGGTCCGGCAGTACCTGCGCCGGTAGATTATTGGCGACATTACTACCAGACTGACAAATTTATAATGAGGCCCACTGCCTTTTAATTAAACATTGCACATAGGGACAACGTTGGCCAATAGGTATCAGTGAACACATGTAGATGTTATCTCTCTGGCTGTCCAAAATCAAATCTTAATTTTGAGTTCTAGGCACTATGCTGTTTGGCTGACAATTTGGTGTCCCTTGATTACAAATGGGGGTGAATATGGGGGTTTGGTGCTGAAAGTTCTTTTCGGGCCCATTAGGGCATTTGTTCTATGGAAGTTTTATATCTCACTCCTACCATTCCCTCTCCCTTGCCCTTTCTCAGCTCCCTGCTCAAAACCACTTCCTCCCCCTTGAAACATCTGTCTTCTGATGGTTCTGCAGCTGCAAGTGCATGCATTTATTCTCAGGATGTTCTTCCTTCTGTTCTTGGCATCCATGACAGTGGTTCACTACAGTAGCTGATTCTGATAAGGACTTTGTTTGCCAACCAACACGTTTGCTTTCCATTTGTTGCTTTTTCAGTTTTGGCAATGGTTCATTAAAAAATCATTGGCTATGGATTTCATTGCATATGTGTAGATATTATTATGCCTGAGTGTTGTGTAAAAACTATTTTAAACCGATAGCTACTATAGTCCACAGTTACTGTAGTCCACAGTTGACTTTATTCTGCTTATTATTGTTAATCTTTGCACAGCCCAATTTCAGGAACAAACCTGTATTGTGTAAACCCTCTCAGGGCTGTAAGAAGTCTGTTCCTATCTTGGAATTTGCTGCTGGCCAGCTGCACTGTTGAATAAGCCCCTGTCTTAATTTGGCAGGCATTATTACATGCATGAGCTGGGTAATATCAGCTCATCAGGTGGTACAGTACTGGATCATCATTTCAAGTTCTTAGGCAAATCTTTGTGGTTCTTCTCTAATGTTTAGAAAGTATTTACCTGTGCTTCAAAGGTCTCCAGGTGACCACAGGACATGTACAGTAACCAGACAATTTCCTACATCAGAGGTCCCAATCTCCTCTCTCAGAGGAGCTTGAGTTATAGGTGTTTCATTCTAGTAGTTACTTCCTACATGATGGGCAATTTAAAAGGAGAGTTATTAGCGAGGATCAGGTTTTATCTGGGTGACTCTGGGGCAAGCCAACTCTGCAGGTGTCCCATTCAATAAATAGATACAAGCACCTATCATGGGTGTGTGCCCCGGTGAGTACTGAATGTTTAGGAGTATTTATGGAGTAGTGGGCAGGTGCTGGGCAACATGTTCATGGGTGATTGGCAATTTTTGGGCAGGCTGGAATGGGGTCAGAACTTAATGGAGAATTTGCTGGCACACAGCATGATGTGGGGTAGTTGGGGTGGTTCATGGGGCAGTCCATTGCATATTAGATCAAACATTGCTCATGAAATCAATGATATCCTCCACTGGGCCTCATTACGACCCTGGCGGAGTGGGTTTACGCCAGCGTTATTCGCGGCGGACCCGTCCGCCCTACTACGAGTTCCCGTAGCGCCATGGAGCGTTTTCCGCCTGGTTTTTCCGGGCGGAGAAATCCATGGCGCTACGGGACCTTGTTGTTAATTACGCCACCGTATTTTACGGTGGCGCAATTAACGCCTTCCCCACTCCCATTATACCCTATGGGGCAAAAATGGGAATGGGGAAGGGTAAAATGGGGAATGGGGATTTACCGCCCCGCCAAGGTCGGAATGGGGCGGTAAATCCGCCAACCCCCATGGCGCTATCGGCAGCTTTCCGCCGTGCTCCATGGTGCATATTGCGCCACGATTTCCGCCAGGGTCGTAATGAGGGCCACTGTCTCTTCATCCTGTACATCCTTTGCCAAATGAGGATAAAGCAGAGCGGGTGTTAGGTCCAAGTTTATTTCTACAATCAGTTTACTCCTTGAGTGCAGATTCCTAATTTAGCTTTCAATTCCTTTTATTTCAGTTTTTGAAATCCCTTTATTTTGAGGCATTGTGTCTACTCAAAGCCTCTTCTTAGCAATCAAAATAAGTAGGACTTTACTTCGAACAAATATTAACCTGTTGTGATTTAAGAGCTCTCTTCAGTGGTAATATTATATCGAAATAATGGGAGTTCAGATCTATCCCAATCTTCCACTGTGCTGCACCACGTCAGGATGGGCCCCACTTGGTACCCTCCTCTTTTTTCCGATACAGGTTATTGACAACTCTACTTGCAACTCTTCCTACCCATTATCAGATTAAATTCACCCATCCCATCTGTTACATATTTGAGATGCCCTCCTTTACTTTTTGGATATAACTATAATGAAGGGGGCAGCTACCGAGCACAACATCCCCATCTCTCAGACGAAGGTGGAGAGTGGGTTGTAAGAGGCACAGGAAGGCATTGAATAGCAAGCATGTGGAGATGAAGTTGGTTATCACAGGGAGAGAAATGAGAGGAGAGAGCGATGAGTAAGAGGAGCAGGAGGACAAGGAGGCCAAGGTGAGTGAAGGTAGGGAGCAAAGGAGGAGGAAGAACAGGAAGAGGGGGACTGTGCATGGAGGATATGGAGATGGGGATAAGGGGGACAAGGAGAGGTCATGGGGTATAGAGAGGACAGAAAGGAGTAGAAGATGTAACACAGGAAGATGGATGATGTGGAGAGGGCAGAGACTGAAAGCAGAGAGAGGGTAGGCAGGGAGTGAGGGAAGATGTACCACAAAGAGAGTAAGGGGAGGATTAGGAGGTCAGGAGTTTTTGTGGCAGATGGAAATAGTAAAGGGGAGTTAAGAATCTAGTTGTCAGAGGGGGATATAGTGGAAGGGGATAAAGTCTTGCAGGTGTTATGTTAATGTTCATTTACATTTGAAAACAACCTGAAATCAAGGATTTTGTGTTGTGAGTTTACAGTATTTTTGACTTTTCAACCTGATTCAAGGAATTAATTTGGTTATGGGCATAACTTCTAACCTTTCCACCTGAACCCAAGGAATTTGTTTGGAACTTTTGCATTCCCTACTTTTACCGGTCTTTGTTCTGTAGTCAATATGTAATGTTTTTTATGTTGCATACCCCTTCCACATGCCTAGGACATATATTACTTTGTCATCAAGCAGACATTTTTTTTATGTGCATAATGGATACATTTACAGTAATATATGTCTATCTATGACACTTGTGTTATGTTACATTACGTTAGTAATCGTTTATGATCTGCCAAATCACAACCATGGTGGTATTAAAAGCCTGAGTCTTGTCCAGAAGTTGCTTTCTGTGGCCCCACCCACTGCGGCTCTGTGATGAGGAAACACGTTTATCTGGAATCTCAATTGTTTTAGAGTTTCTTGACTTCGCTAATGGCAGCTAGCATGAAATAAACAGGGTGTTATCAAGCCACTTATTTCAATGTGGGCAAGAAACACCTCGACATCCGCACTGCAGCACTCGGCATTTAAGCAGAGCTTTTGCAGTGTTGTGAAAGACCTTGCATTTTTCCAGACTTCTAATGCATTTGTAGCCTCCTGACACTGTGCATGGGAGCCAGCGCGCAAACTCACGGTGTGTGTATGGACAATCTACTCTGAATTAGGGCACTCAGCCCCTATCTTGCACTGCAGTTTCCTGCCCTTCGAGTGGGAAAAGTGGTCATGCTGATCAACTCTGGGGTAGAGAGTCTTTGTTGACCTTTTGAAGGAATTGTGTCCTGAAGATGGCCTAACAAAAGAGAGATCTAAGACACTAGAGATAGTGTCTCAAACAAACAAATGGCCGAAACATGTTGACATCTATCTGAAATACCAGTAGGATTTAACTGTGGGATTCCTATACAAACAAAGCATTTTTGTGTTGTTTGCACCCCCCTGTTCCATGAGTGCTTTTGTACCTTGGTTTTTAACTAATTGTGTATTTTCTAATTATGCAATGTTGTATGTAGGGCATTTGTCGCCCCTTTTTTTATCCACAATATTTGAAAGTGAATTTATTTTTTCTAAGTCTGTGCCTGTACTGGGTTCATGATGTCCCGTAATAGCAAGATGGGGTGTGTCTAGTTTGTAACTGAGCGTCACGGTGACACATTAGGGCAACGGAAAGAGTGGTAATCAGACTCACCTTCTGCTTTTTTACTTTGAATGAATTCCTTTTGAGTTCTGATCCCCTGAGAAGAAAAGCTTGGGAATTTACCTAATTTAGGTAACACCCCGCCCAGAATATTCAGACCATAATCTGTAGAGGAAAACAAAAGAGAAGGGGCGAAGCAGTGGGGAGAAAATCGTAAGGATAAAAACATAAAAAACACGAGGGTCCGAACACAGATGGAGCAGACTAAATAAAGAAGGATAGTGTTTCTGATAGGCTGTGTGCATGTTGATCTAGACAAAGAAGATCTTAGCTCAGGGTTGCAGAAATCACTAGGGTAATTTCTTAGGTGTCTGATGGAGATGGGAAGATTAAGTGAGGCTCTGTCAGAGAGATAAGTAGGCATGGCTGTGTGGCTATTTTATGACTTGAGTTATGGTTCACCAGAACCTTAAATCAGATCAGCGTTTATTCCCTGGGAGTACGTTTGGTTTCTCCTACAAAACAAACTCCAGAATAGTAATTCTGTGACTGTCAAAGCAAGTGGCCAAGCATGGCCAAGTCTAGAATAAACTGAGTGAAAGGCAAATGTGGACATAGCTAACAGTTCTGATATTGCACATGCCTCTGTCTGTATGTGCTTTACTTTCTAGGAAACCTGTGAACAGCTCAAATGTTCATATCTGGATACGTGCATGTGTTTTACTGAAGATGTGTGCCATCAATTTAGAAGTGTGTTCAGTTCAGTAGATGTACTCATTTATTTAATCTGTATGCATTAGTAAGCATGTGATCACATACTAATACCGCAGAGTATGGGGGTTTGAACAAGTTAAATATATGCTATGGTGAATGGTGATACAGTTAGGAATCTGACTCATATTTAGCTTGGATTTCATTAAGAACAAAGATTTAGCGTTGTGCTTTATGGCTGTCTATGCTATTCACAATTGAGGTTACTCTTACATATACAGCAGATGCAGATAAACATTAACTATGTGGCCAGTAAGGAGGTACTGAAACTGTAAGAGGGGAGAGCACAGTCATATCATGGGCTCTGATGCGCTAACATATAATTGATTATTTATAGTCTTTGTACATGTTGGTAAGTTGAAGGTCAGTATTGATGATGCAGAGGTTGGACAGATACTAGAAAATGACTTGTAGTTTAGAAGGTAGACACAGTGGGTTGAACTTAATGAAAGGGAAACGAGAGTGCTCATAGAGCAAGGAGGATGAAGGAGCAAACAGAAAATGCAGAACAAATAGTATGAGGAGGGCATGGGGTTTATAGTTACATGGGGTGAGTAAAGGGAGATGGAGCCATGTAGGTAAGGTTGGGGCAAGAGTCTGTGGACTGTGGGATGCATTGACCCACTCTGCTATGCTATGCGGCATCACCCTGCCACTCTGCCAGTTATGGGGAAAAAAACAGCAACAATGGCAGCAAAACCCTTCTGCGCGCCAAAAACCTACAAAAACCTACAAAACCATGTGCTTCAGCACACAAAAAGTAGGATGCACAACCTGCCACCGATGGTACATGTGCGTCGGAATAGAGCACACCCTGCAGAAATGTGCCAGTGGACTCCATGACCAGCAAACAGAGTGCAGAGAGAAAAGCAGCACTTTGCAAGCGAAACCCCAAAATGTGCCTACAAATTACATTTGCTCTGTTGCCAAAAAACTCCAAAATGCCCATAACACAACACTTTCCAACATTCACAATCTTGCCTGGTGCTAAAATTCATGTATCAAATGAAGCATTGTGAACTGACTATGCCAAAATCTGGGTGTAGTAACCGGGGATACCTGAATGACAGCTGTCAGATGAGTACTGATGATACTTTAAAAGTGACCTAAAACTAAAAGTCTGCTGGATTAACAAACATAAACGGGATTGTTGCCAAAAAGGAATACAGATTTTAGTTGTGTTTTTTCCCAAAGATTTTAAGGCCAAGAAAGAAATGTATTCATGTTTGATGTAACAAATTTGTTTTTTGCTGGATTTAAGAAGTTAATTTGCCTGGCTGAAGCTGCAAGAACTGGAAAAGCAGGTTTTCTCCAAGAAGGAGGGCCTTCCTCTCAGCAGAAACTCACTGGAAGGTGTTAATTGTGGGGTTAGAACAGACTCTTGTCTACAGACAGCGAAGGAACAATGAAAAGCCTTTCGGCCCAGGAAGCGGAGGTGTGAAGGCAGTCGTAAACTCTATTGGGAGGAGCTTCCCCCAAGGAGGGGATGCACTGGACTCCCAGGAGAGACAAAGGGGTGGAGCCAAGTGACCATCTGCTGTTAAGAATGAACAATGAACAATTTTTAAAAGACTCATAACTTGTTATTCAAAGAGGTGAAAAATATAAAAAGGACAGAGTTGTTAATTTAATTTTTGCCGGCACATGTGAAGAGTCGGTAGAACTGTGTGACATGTTCTGGACAGGAATGGCAGTACATGTGGTTTTATGCAAAATGTATTCATGTTAGAATTGTGAAAATTTACACGCACATTCCTATGTGAAACACACACATTTGTGGAAAGCTGCCTAAAATTTGGAAATTGTGTTCATAGTGAAAAGGACAAAATTCTGTAGAAAGTTGAGACAAGATCCCACCGCTGCAGGGTTTTGAGGAATAGCTGCTACGTAAAATATGGCTTCTTTATGTGCAATTTGTATAAAGGTGACCAATGTAGAAATGTACATTTAGTATCAAATCCGATTTTGAAACCAGTGGCTAAAGGGAGGTCTCTGAGGGTTGTAAAGTAAATCATAAAATGTGACATCATCCGGCCTTGATCCAATCACTCAAATTGCAAGGCGCAGATGAAGTGGCATCCTATCCCAGTTCACAAGGACAGCTTAGCTAAGCCGGCCCACACACCCCCTTTGTGATGTCATTCTATAGCATAAATAGAGACAGCTGACAACACATAGGGACTCACATATCCAGCCACTTTTCTGATTGTGGCGAAGCACTCTGATCCAGCATTCTACATCCAGCTTTAATATTCTTCCAGATCCAGATGCCAAATCTCTTGCCAGCAATAGAGAACTATTGACTTCCAGCAAGGCCCAAATCCTCAAATGTATTCTCTCCACTCAGTAAAGCTCTGTGGGGGGAGAAGGCCTTTTTGAACCAGTATCCTGAAACTCTCTGGCTTGCCACCACTAGGCTTGCCTGAGGAAACTCGCTATCCAGCTGATGAAAATACCCACAGACTAGGAGGGCAGATCCTGTGCAAATCCGCCGACCGGCATAGCTAATCCAGTACTATGCCTGATGTGCTGTCTTTCCTAGACCAGACCCAATCCATGACCAGAACTGACGGTCCCATTTAAAAACTTATCCTGTGAGTATTAATGGGAAGTACTGTGTCCCATAGTATATTTGCATTGTCTTATCCCTCTTTCAAACCCATCTGATCTTTCATTCAGACCCAGTATTGTTAGGAGTATCTGTGCATTGTCTTATCCCTATTTCAAACCCGTCCTATCTTTCATTCAGAACCAGTATTGTTAGGAGTATCTTTGCATTGTCTTATCCCTATCTCAAACCCATCCTATCTTTCCTTCAGAACCAGTATTGTTAGAACCATCTTAGCGCTGACCCTTTTCTCATCTGAAGAAGTCGAGTTTCCTTAGCAGGCGGGTCACCCTGATCAAGTGACTGTAAGATCCCTGTGTGGTATTTGCTTTTTCATAGTCATCCTCTAGTGTAAGCAAACCCATTTGTCATTTTCAAAAGTGCATTTCTGTTTTCCATTCTCGCCCCCATCTTGCAAAAACGACCTTTACTAAAACCTCTATAACTCCCTCAGGAGTGTAAAAGAGCTTTAAACTGCTTCCGACTTGGACCTTAAGATTTCAAATGTTTTGTGCTGACTAAATCATTTCTTGTGATTGTTTGCACCTATTCAAAGCTGCTCCCATAGGAATTTCCAACAATTTAAGTATTTTTGACCATATTTGATTTTTTCACAGTCAATTCTAAAGATAATTTAAAAGCCATTCTGACAGCTGAAAAGTCAATTCCGTTTTTCTCTTGTGTTCAAAGGGGGAAAGCGGGATTGATATTCTGTGTGATTTGTGCTATTCCTGAATACCTGCTCTCTCCTCCCATCTCTTTGCATTGCCCATTGGGGGCTGAGGGGTGTTGCAGGGGGAACCTCTAACCATAGTGCTATCTGATCTGAACCAACACAAAAGTATTAATTTCAGTGCTGCATTTGTTTTGCTTATTATTTATTCCTAGTGTATTAAAGATATTATTCAGTATTCTGTCACCCCATTGGTGATTATTGTTTATCTATTAAAACATATTGTGATTACATTTTAAATACATAAATAAATATTTACCTTTGCAAACTAGCCTGAATCATGGTTCAGTGAGACCGGGGGGGGCAGGGGGTTCCAGGAGAAGGGTGTGAGTATATTGTTCAGAATATTGAACTTATAGCCAAAAATAAATAAGGGTTTCAGTTGTGCACTACATGCTGATCTTTGACTTGGGTGTGTGCCGGATTGAAATCACTTACAGGACAGATGAAAAGAATAGAAAAAGCAGTTTAACGTTTTGGTTATTGTGAATTAGCAGCTACACCAGATGAGTGGATGGGTGCTTATTTGGAGGGAGGGACATGGATGTGGGAAGCAAAGTTCCCTGCATAGTTGGGTATATTAGTGTAGAAGGTCCACATAATGAGGTGGACGCCATAGTTCAAACTGATGAAGACTAAGGTGGCATTGCCTGGGTCAGCAGAATCTAGGATGCGATCATTTAAGGGTGGATTTTTAGGGTATTCAGAAGGATAAGCCTGAAAGTCATGGTATTTGGGGCAAGGACATTTTGCAGTTCCAGAGAGAAGTCAAAGATTAACCCCAGATTGGCAGCCTAGGATTACAGGGGTGATGTATTCCAGGGTTGCAGATAGAGAGGAGGGGAGGATGTAAAAGTCTTTGAAGATTGGGAGGTCGATAAACCTTTGATGTGGCTGGCTGTTCAGTGGCAATTACTCAAATACAGCTGAGCACAGGCAGGCAATGGGTCAGGTCAGCAGATCAAGGGCTAAACAGTGATTAAAAAAGCTCTGAGTGTTGAAGTCACAGCAAATGCTTGCAACATCAAAAAGTGTCCCAAAGAGTTTGAACCAGTTCGAAGTTGGTTTGAAGCTGGAAACCTAGTTGAGAGCTGTTTCTTGACTTCTGGGTTCTGCGGGGCTCTGTCCGGGGTCTCCAGTTGCAAGATAAGTCCTTTTCTCGGCACCTCCCAGCCTGGAAGGTTATTAGACAGCACCTGCAGGGTTCTTTCACGTCCAGTGAGCAGGTTCCTGTGTACCAGTGGTCTCAGTTGTGTTAGGCCTTGTCTACCCAGCGGGTATCTCCAGGTATTCCTCTAGGGTATTAGAGGGAAATGGCTTGTCCTTTTTCTGGAGGTCTTTGTCTTCACCTCAGTAGAAGTGGACTTTAGAGCAGTCTGTACTCCCAAAATGTCACAGGTGTAATCCTCCTTCTTCAACAGTCAAAAGATGATTCCTTAAGGGTCCATGCTTATCCCCTTAAATAGGTAACCCGCTATAGCAGATGGGTTCCCTTCTAGTATTCAGTAGGGGGTCCACTCCTAGCTGATGTTTCAGAGTCTTCTGCCTGGTGATGACACAACACAAGTGATTTGTCTGCAGAAAGTGGGGAAGAAGGTACATGAAGTTTGGGAGCCCAGGGAAAATACAAGTTGGTGGAACCTTTCTGTGCACTGAAGCTTCTCTCCTGTGTACTCTAAAACCCTCCTCTTTCCTGTCTGCTAAATCAAAGAATCTCTGTTGGTTATCACCTCATATAATTAGCATTAGCCTGGCAGAGCCTATCCTTTGAAGCATGGAAATCTCCCTGCGCCCTGGGACAGTTCTTGTTTTCATTGAAGTTGACAAACCTTCCCAGGGAAGACAAAGGCTTTTCCTTTGGCATAGGCCAAATGGTCTGTTTTGAGTGAAACATTTTCCCAGACAGTGAACACAATGAAGGCCTAGACAGGAAGGTCACTAGAAATCAGCTGCCTATAAAATGACACCAAATGGTTGGCCAGTATAATTGTGTATTCCCAGAGACCACCATGGTATAACTTGACTTTGCTTATATTTACATTTCCATCTGTCACTGGGTTCTAGAAGCACACAGTTATATATCACTTTGTACTCCCATGCTGCCAAAATACATGGCAGCTGCTGGGAGATGTCAGTAGAAGGTGTTACATGCTTGTGCAATGCTTTCCAACATGGCGCATTATGAAAGGGGGTCTGATTAGCAGCCCTCACTTTCAGAGACAGATCTTCCTGCACCATTGTATTACAAAAAAATCGAACATGCTTGGGCTATTCCAGCCCCTCAGATGGCATTCTGTCACACCTCCACTCCAGCCCTCCCCTCTGTGCCTGTTTGTATTTCTAGACACAAGTCCCAAAACACCAATTAGGGACATGGAGTTGACGGAAAGTGCATCATATTCAGTGGAACCTAGGTCGGTCCTCCATTTATATATATTTTAAAATATATAACCATCACTGATTGTGGCCGGTTATACTTGGAGATAGGATTTGTATAATTACACAGCCCTGGTAATGTATTGCAATCTACTTTAGACCTATGCCAAAATCAATAGTTTGGAAAATTAGAAGACAGCACTCATTACTTTGTCACTCTGCATGCAGGCCATTCATATCTGGTAATGATATGGGCATCCATGTTCAATGATTGGATTGGACAATGGGTTGGCTGCGTGGAATGGTTAATCCTGTATCATACACACCTCCACAGAAGTCTTTAACAAACAATCCATTGTGAAAGCTGACATTTGCTTGCTGCAATGCCTCATGGTATCCGTTTTAGTTCCCAACACAACCCTTCTCGTGAGGGTCAATATGAATTCTGAACAATTATCCACTTTCAATCCTATCTGACGAAATGGATCAAAGGAAAAGCCCTGAATATAATGAAGGCACTGTATTGGCTGTTGTTGCTCACAGAACGTGATTACCTCCATGCACCTATATGCCTCTCAAATCTTGTGCTACTGGCCAGCTCCCATATAGAATAAGAGACAAAGCTTCTTTATTCTCCTTGCCATTGGCCCATCAAGATGCAGAGGCATATTTCTACATGTCTAAGTTGCAACCGTCTTGAGCTAACTCCATCTCAATTGTGGTGGTGCAAACTTTCTGAAATTCCATAAAAATATACAATTCAACATATTGAAAATAGAGACCATCACAATGTGGTTAGCAGCTGGAGATGAACTCATAGATCAACCGTTGAACTCACAGGGCGCTCCCTCACACTTTGAAGTAGGCCTCCTCACACCACCCCAAATGTTTATATAAATGCTACTAGGGCTGTGGGGTTTGTGCGATGTGGCTAAACCACACCTAATAATGCAATCTTTGCTTCGGTCTCACAACTTAACCTTATCACAATTTTAAATATGACATCTTTAGGATTGTGATATTTTTCTCTGTGGCACTAGCCTGCAGTGATATATGTATGATATATGCATATGATAGAAACTTTTCATTAGTGCAAGCGCAATTAGCACAGACACAAATTGCCCTAGTTCTAAAAGCAAAGGACCTGATTCACTGAATTTTTAGCGCGGTGCAAAGTGACTTTGCACTGTCAACAAGCACCCTGATTCATAGAGTGGTGCAAAGTGTATTTTTGCAGCAGTGCAAAGTCAGTGCAGTCATTTTGCGCTGCAAAAATACACTTTGCACAGCTCTTGGAATTAGGGTGTATGTAGGCAGTGCAAAGTGACTTTGCACCACACTAATAATTCCATGAAGTAGGCCCATAGTTTTAAATTAATATTTGGTCCCAGGGCGAATTCCGTCCTAGTACTAATGTATTATGGGCAGAGCAAGCATTGTCCTTGTGCAAAAAAGCAGTGCAAACATTCAGTTGCTCTGCAGATAATTTCACTTGCAGGAGTGTAAAGGTAATGAATAAAAGCCCACGAAAACCCTTTGGGGTCTAGTCAATGGTCTGGACATCCTGCAAAATGAATGAATAACTGATTTAAGTACAAATGTCTCCTGTTTGCCTCCATTTCAGTAACTACTCTTTCCAGACACCTTTCTAAAGAATCAAACAGCAGCAACAGCGAGTGTGAAATGGAAGCTTCTGTGACCTAAAACGGCTTGAAATACTTAACCGAACAAATGGCTGCATTCCTATGAACTGTAATTATAGTTCTGACGTTTCTCATTTCTGTGTGAAGAGTTTCGGATTCCTGGTCTCACACACATTTTTCACAACAATTCCAAAGGTCCACAGAGACCATAACATTGAAAGCGCAGCTGGAGAGAACATGGCAGACATCACATTCAGAAAGTCTTTTCAAATGGCGCTTTGCCACCATTTTAGAAGTTAGTGGAGAGTTGATAACCGGCCAGTCCTAACCTAATATACAATGCAGTTTCATAAATAATTGAATTTGGATTTCTCTGCAAGGCAAAGCACACATAGTGCAACCGAGGTAACAGGCGTGGATGTTTCCAGCATTCCATTTTACTTCAGCAAACTTTGAGAGGGGGTATTTATGAGCGAGAAATAGTTAAAGGAGCCGGACCTTGTCACATGAGAAAACCAGCATTGAAAAATATATTTTGACTTTTGTGTAGTCTTGCGGTGAGCATTTTCCAAGCACTGTAATAATGATGCCATCTGGTCATAAGATAGCAACAGCTGGCAAATGGTTGGCTTCGACAATGCTTGTTTTCAATAGGAATTCTGCAAACGGGACAGATGCAAGGACACACATATTGCTTGGAAATGAAGTGACTGAAGGCACACTTGGTTAAGACATTTTATTACACATGGGGTTGGTTTATAGCGTAAAATTAGAAATAATATTGGCAGTCACTTCAAAGCACAGAGCTAGCTTAAATTGATCACACAAGGGTGTGAGGCAGGTAGTGGGTTGGAATGGCCATAGAGACTACCGTGGCCATGGGTGCTCAGTGGACAAGTAATCTATCTATCTATCTGTGTGCTTATAAAGTGCCAAAGCCCTCGGGCATCTAGCCGCTAAAAAACAGAAAAACATAAGACAAGACAGAACTATAAAACAAACAGACTGGTGTCCTATCCTAAGCAAACAGCCTGATTTTAAGGATTTTCCTAAAGGTGAGATGATGTTCTTCCTTCCTCAGTGATTCCACGAGCTCATTCCAAGCCTGCACTACCCGAACAGGGAAGGAACGGCCATTCCCCCACACTTTTTTGAATCGGGTGACCTTCAAGGTACAAGCCTCTGTTGAACGTAGGGTCCTGTTGGGTTTGTAAATCTCCAGTTTCTCTTTTAGGTATTGGTGTGCAGACCCAAAGATACATTTGTGTCCCAGTGTCAACAACTTGAAGAGGATTCTAGCTGCCACTGGGAGCCAATGAAGCTCTCTACGGGCCGCTATTACTGAGTCTCTCCGTGTCATGTTATAGACTATGCGTACTGCTACATTTTGAAGTTTCTCCAATTTATAAATGCAGTCCTTACTAGATCCCCCGAGCAGAGAATTGCAATAGACGAGCCGCAGTAAAATAATAGCTCATACCAGCTTAGCATGATTTTCCTTCATGATCATAGGGCCAACCAATCTCGGGACTCTAAGAGAGTAATTAGAGTTCCTATGTAGTCTACATGGGCATCTGCGTTGAGCGTGGCTTCCATGAAAGTGCCAAGAGTTTTGTACAGAAGTTGATTGTAGACCCCCCTCAAACTGAATGTAGTGGAGATAGACCCCCTCCACCTCCAACCGAATGATGATAACTTGTCGGGGTGTTCAACAACTTTAAATGCGGCAGAAATTAGAATTATAGTGCTTTGCAGAAAAGTGCTTTGAGGGCTGGTCTATTTTATGAGGTCAGAATGTCTTGTTTGATAGAGGGTTTGTTAAGTAATATATGCTTGATATGCATTTCCCAAAAACTAGATTTGAATAGGAGCAGGTACCAAGTTTTACGTAAAAATTGGGTTGGTCAGGCATTTCATAAGTGATCTGCCATTTTGGTTTGGGACAAAGTCAGGCAAACTCTGAGATAATGCTGGGCATGCAAATAAGTGGATTTATGTAAAACCATGCTGACATGATGAACGAATTACCTCATGGTAGTTCAGTGAGAGTTCAGTAGTCAAGGACATGGTGGCCCTCATTACGACCCTGGCGGAGATCGTGGTGCAATATGCACCATGGAGCACGGCGGAAAGCTGCCAATACCGCCATGGGGGTTGGCGGATTTACCGCCCCATTCCGACCTTGGCGGGGCGGTAAATCCCCAATCCCCATTTTACCCTTCCCCATTCCCATTTTTGCCCCATAGGGTATAATGGGCCTCATTACGACCCTGGCGGAGTGGGTTTACACCAGCGGTATTCGCGGCGGACCCTTCCGCCCTACTACGAGTTCCCGTAGCGCCATGGAGCCGTTTTCCGCCTGGTTTTTCCGGGCGGAGAAATCCATGGCGCTACGGGACCTTGTTGTTAATTACGCCACCGTATTTTACGGTGGCGTAATTAACGCCTTCCCCACTCCCATTATACCCTATGGGGCAAAAATGGGAATGGGGAAGGGTAAAATGGGGATTGGGGATTTACCGCCCCGCCAAGGTCGGAATGGGGCGGTAAATCCGCCAACCCCCATGGCGGTATTGGCAGCTTTCCGCCGTGCTCCATGGTGCATATTGCACCACAATCTCCGCCAGGGTCGTAATGAGGGCCAATGGGAGTGGGGAAGGCGTTAATTACGCCACCGTAAAATACGGTGGCGTAATTAACAACAAGGTCCCGTAGCGCCATGGATTTCTCCGCCCGGAAAAACCAGGCGGAAAACGGCTCCATGGCGCTACGGGAACTCGTAGTAGGGCGGAAGGGTCCGCCGCGAATACCGCTGGCGTAAACCCACTCCGCCAGGGTCGTAATGAGGCCCGGTGTCTGGATTTCCCAGCTCTTATCTTGACAGTGACGAGCCAGGGGAGCGAGGTAGTAGTCAAGGGAAGATAGTTATTGTTGCATGTAGCTGTTTCAATTAGAAGAGAGAGCACAGCTGATGCACATATTTGGGCATGTGGGACAGAAAAGCATGATGCTGTTGCTGAAATGATCTCAGAGTTGACGTCAGTAGTGTTCCCATTTTAAAGGTCAGGTACAGCACACACAAGTTTAATCAGTTACAGATGTAGGTATGACATGGGAGCTTTGTGAAGTGACAGTTCAGTCAACCAATCTTAGAAGGGGAAGGGGCTTGGCTTGGAGTACCTGAACCAATGAGAGTGCTCTGCATCATAAATAGGGACCTGAGCCAACCAAGAAGTGTATATAAGACAGGGAGAGCCCAGAGATTTGAGGAGAGTTCCAGGGAGGTCTTTGATGCTGTATGATGTGCACTGCCTGCTGGAAGAAATAAACTTGCTGTCTTTGAAAATTCTGCTTCAGTCTGCTGGTGTGCTCTAGAGTGCCTTCCTGACCCCAGAGATGCCAATGCCCAGATTGGAGGTGATAGGACCTTCATTTAAACATGGCTAGCCAGATGCCAGGAGTCTTAGGATGACATTTCTTCAAGACAAAATTAAGCTGGAAGAACAGATAACATGCTGGGCCTTAGCATCTGTGGATTGGGAAGGTTATTTTTGGGGTACTCTAATTGAAACATTTTCTGTGGCAATTTGTGGGGGGGCATTTTTAGAAATCTTTTGGAGACCCATTTTAGGAAAAAATTTTTTGATTTTGTTTTTCTGAATGTTTTTTTAGAAAAAAACTTTAAAAGTCACTTTGGGAGACCACTTTTAAAAAAATATTTTTTGAGTTAAGGTTTGAACAGCTTTTAGAAACAATATTAAAAGCACTCGTGGGGAACCCCGCTTAGAAAATATTTTTGGAGTTATCCATTGACGGCCTTTCAAGAAACATTTTTTATCAATTGTAAAAACACTAGGTTTCTATCTCGATTCCACCATGTCTTTCACCAAACAAGTTAACTCCTTAGCCTCCACTAAAGCGCATACCTGTAAATTAATAAAAGCAGGTAAACTTTTCTTATCTAACGATAGTTGCATGATCCTAGCGAGAGCCTTAATATTATCCCGACTTGATTATTGTAATGCCCTTTACAGTGGTACTAACATAACTATCACCAAAAGACTACAAATCTTACAAAAATAATGCCCGTGGAGCTGCTCTAGGCATAAATAAAAGGGAACATTTCTCCTCTTTCAGACACCAATACAAATGGCTCTCCACCGACAATAAAATCCATCTAAAAATGCTCTCCTTGACGCACAAAGCACTCAACAACGCTGCTCCTAGTTATCTGATGGATAAAAGAAAAAGAAAAATCTCCAGCAGGCCTACAAGAACTCCCAACTCCAACTGCTTGGTAATTCCTGTAAGCGATATTCAATCAACACTACAGCTAAGTCAATGCCTAGTCTGGGATGCTGAGGAAAACCCTTATTGATGTATTTTTATATCCAGTTCAGTACTCTGGATGACAACCCTTGTATAACACCCCCCTCTTAGAATCCCCCTGACCCCACTGAGCCAAGAAGTAGGTTTGTTTTGCAAATTAAAAGGTTTATTTGGACAATTCAACAATATATATCTATCACACTTTATAAATAAATTGATAACTGAGATCACACTTCAGAATATGACCGTGCTCAACAATGGATAATGTTACAGGGGTACACTGATTTGGTTACTTAGGAGTAGAGTAGAGGATGAGGTAGCTGAAAATGCTTGATGGTTTCAAGGAAATGCAAGGTGGAATAAAATGCAGTACAGAAATAACTTGTTATGATTTTAGCAAAAGGTAATATGATCACTTTTTCTTTTGACAATTCACTCCCCCCTATGCAATACAAGAAATGGAAGGAGAGCACACAGTCTTCAAGAATCCCAACAAATCACACTTTATAATGCAATACACAGTTCCAGTTCTCCCAGCAAGCTTAGGGAAGACAGGGATGAGTTTTAAACACAGGCAAATTACTTTAATGTGGTTTGCAAGGAAGTGGAAAGGTGCTAAAATTGCTTTTAATTCCCTCTAGAGGTTCAGGGTAGGTGATGGCTACTTTATATTAGTTCAGGCTCACTTTAACAATACTCTATGAATGATTAGCAGATTGCAAACGAATTTTAGCAAAGAGAAGCAAAAAGCTGCAGATTTCTACAGATGAAGAAATCGGGCCAAATCGCAAATCGCGATAAATTTCGCGAGTGCGTGTCTCGTGATTACGGGAAAAGTATAGGGAGTAGTAGGAGGTCGGTTCTAGGTTCGTTGGAAAGCCTAGATTCTAAGCTTTCAGATGAAATTTCGTTCCTAGACCAAACGGTTCCAGAGATACGGACGATTAAATAAAAGTAGTTTTTCGGATTTAAAGTAAACTCAAAATGACAGGTGACAGCTTGCAGCTGCAGAATTGACAGGTGACAGTTGTGCAGCTTTAAAAATGACAGATGACACGATTTCTAGGAGGCAGTTCTACTTAGGTTAAAATAGTTTGGATTAGATTATTTTAACTAAGAGATTGGTTCTGCACAGTTCTGCTAAGTACTCACAATATAAATTTGAACTAGGCCTCGTCACGGATCTGGTCAACACATCCGGCTGCGGTTCTGTCTGCTCGGCGGGTCAATCAGGCACCGGTTCTGCTGACAGTGATCTGGGTCAGCTCTGCTCTGCTGGTCTAGCCTCTCTGGATTATGGATGTAACACTGCTTTCTGGGTACTGCTACAGGTTCTTGCAAAAATTCTTGGCAAAATTCAAACAGCTCGCCCGGCTGTTGAATAGTTTGGTTGGTTTTGAGGCATGCTGAAGAGGATTCAGCTGGTGGATTCAGGCCTCTCTGCTACAAATTCTGGAGTTAATTTCTGCTACAGGTTCTTGAGATTGATGGATTTGAAGTCTGGATCTCTGGATGTGAAGTCGTCGGTCAGCATGCTCCGCAGCAAATGGAATTGAATCTCCCTACCTGTCCCAGCAGTCTCTTTTTATGTGTTTTGAAAATGGGTGTGTACCTGGGCCTAGCTAAGCCTGCCCCTCTCTACTTGTCATTGGCCCAATTCTCCCCTCTCCCATGATTGGGGGAACTGAGTTGTAAGTCAGAGTGATGAGGTAGATTTTATGGCCAGAGGGCCCTCCCCTGTCATCTTTACACACAAATCTATATTTGATCCAAATACATATTTCCCAAATACACAGTTGTTTTTACATCACCTACACACATCATATATCACATGAGGTCGGCACTGTTCCGACTCTGGCATTTCCAGGAGCTTGGGTAAAGATGTGGCAACTTATTTTCGATTTTAGTGGGTTATGCAACATTGGTTTTTCATTAAAAAGTATACACATATACACGGCCTGTCCATACATACTCCAGTAAATTCCCATGTCTCTAGCTTAAACACAGAGTCTGTAGTATCAATAAATAGCAGGGTTTTGCCCCAGAACATCACACAAATTGGAGTTTCGGCCTGAATTGTGGGCAAAGTTTTCATTTTAAGGATCCCCAAATTTCACATTTCTGTCATCTGGTTACCAAGAGTTATCAGTGTTTCTGTAAAATATATATTTGCTTTCAATTCAAAGTACTTCAGTGTTTGAGTCCGCCCCCAAAGTTTGGGGATGACAGTGATCACATGTCTCTCCTGGCTGGCAGATCTTTGTTGACAGGAAACAGTCAAAATCACCATATCCTATTCAAGGGGAAAGGTCTTTTATGTGGGCTCCAGCAAGCTGAGGTCAACAGACCAGGGGGCCACTTTGCATTTGGTTAGCATGACCATGTGATATCCTGGGCTTTCTGAGGTGAGAAGGTTTCCCAGCCTTTTGGCCTGTTAATCAAATCAGATTGTCTTTGGGAACAGCAGGTGGCTAGATTTTCAATTAACTAACAAGCTTTGTAGTCCCTGCCCCTCTTGCAACTCCTAAACACAGTTTCCCTGTCAGAGTTTGGACCGCTAGCGCCACCTTGGGGAATTTGTCGGTACTGCATCCATTTTTTTTGGATCAGTCTTGAATTAATGCATTTCAAACAAGAGATTTTACATGGAAGTATATTATCCAGGTTCAGCACATGGCACTGGTGTGGTTCTGCAGTAAAATAATTTTGTGCCCATAATTTAGCCATATTTGACCTGAAGAAAATGAATTCCCAATAGTTATGGGTTGCTTTTGGCAATCAGCATTGCCCCTTTTGCAATGGTGTCAGGCTACTGTGTGTGTAGCCCAATGGTGGTTTTAGGCAGTGCCCTCCTGTGATCACAACATAGGCAAAAATGGGTGGCAGCCTATTCTTCATGTTTTCCCTGTGCACTCTCTGGAGAGTTCTGGCCATCATGATGTTTTCCATGCCAGTACTGCACAGTTTTATGGTAGGGCTTGGATGCATGGGTGAAAACATCCCACAAGCCCCCCCTCTTGCGATGGCCATTCTGTCCTTTAGCTGATGGAACTCGCAAGATCTGGGATGTTTGCCTCCTCTTCTTCCAATTCCATGGATGGCACAGTTCAGCATCTTTTCCTCCCTCCAGTCGATCAATCAGTTCTCCTTGCTGGTCCTGATGGGAGGATTGGGCGGTACCCCGGGCCCCTCGGGTCTTTGCTCCCAGTCCCCAGTCGTCCTCCTTGGCCAGTCTCCAGGTTTTCTTTCTCCTAGTACGACAAAGGAAAAGCGGCAATACCTATTCGTAGACATTTTTCCATCACTACTAATGGTGTGGCAGACATATACATTTTATACTTTAATATACCTAACATTTTACTTTTGAGATACAAGTTATCATTCAAAGACAGTGGCTTACAAGAGTATAATATTTTAGAGACTATATGTGGGATATTTTAGGGTTGGAACTGAATTAATCTGGAGCGGTCCCCTCTGGTATTGCAGAGGACTCCTCCAGTTGTTGCAGAGTGTGCCTGGGATGACAACACTTTAGCTGATTTATATGGACCCACTTATCTTCCCCCTCTGCCAAACTGCCTTTGGGGATGCAGATCTTATAGGCAACATGGGAGATCTTGTCTATAATTTCAAACGGTCCCTTCCATGTAGGCAAGAATTTTCGCTGTTTGGCCTGGTTCCTTTGGAAATTGTATAGATAGACCCGATCACCCACCTTATATTCCTTTCGGGTAGTTTTTAAATCATAGTGGGTCTTCATGCTCTCGGCTGATCCCTCTATATTCCGCTGAGCATAGGCAAAAGCATGCTGAAGGTGTTTCCTTAAATTCTCCACATACTCATGAGTTGTGGAGGCATTTATCAGTGTCTGCTCTTGGGTCCTGTAGAGCAGATGCTGGGGAAGCACCATCTTGCGTCCGGTCATCAACTCAAATGGTGACATTTTAGTTGCAGATGAAGGGGTAGATCTGATGGCCATTAGGACCAGAGGTAATCGGATATCCCAACTTGGCCCAGAATCTGCCACAAAGTTTTTTAATATGCTCACAATGGTTCGGTTGTATCTCTCTACTGCTCCAGAAGAAGCTGGCCTGTAAGCAATGTGTAGCTTCCTTTTAACCCCCAGTATCTCCCACATCTTTGTCATTACTTCACTGGTGAAGTGGCTACCTCTGTCTGACTCAATCCTTTGAGGTAGACCAAAACGGGAAAAGATGTGGTTAATCATCAGGGCAGCTGCTGTTTCTGCCTTGCAATTTGGGGCTGGGAGACATTCCACCCACTTGGTAAACAAGCATGTAACGGTCAACATGTACTTGTTTCCTCTAGACGAGCGAATTACAGGGCCTAAAAAGTCGATTTGCAAATCTGACCACGGCAGTGTCATCCCCCTCTTTTGGAGAGGCGCACGGTGTGTGAGGGATGATGGCTGAAATTGTGCACACCCAAGACACCCCTTCAAGTATTGGTCGAGGTCCTGCCCCATGTGTGGCCAGTATGCAACCTCTATTAGGATTTCCAGTGTTGTGTAAAACCCCCTATGACCGGCGGTGGCCGCATCATGGGCGTGACTTAACATCAGGCTTCGGAATGAGGTAGGAACCACCCACTGATCATGGCCAGCTTGGGATTTCCTTACCAACAAACCGTCTTGGATTCGGAACATCTTTGGACATTTCATCAACACTCTAAGGTCCTCTTTCCCAATGTAATCGGTATCCGTCAAGGGAAAGTTCTCAGGGTCCTCAATATATTGGTAAAACTTACCAATTATTGGATCCCCCTTCTGAGCTGTAATTAAATCAGCATCAGGGGTCTCCTGACTCCATTGTGCAATTGAAAGATCATTGTGAGCATTTGTCTGGGACCTAGTGATAGCAGTGACCTGGATTCCCCCCAACAGGGACTCAATCTCAATTAGATCCCCTTGGATGGCCCCGGTTTTGGCCAGCTGATCAGCTAAGTCATTTCCAGTTTTGTCTGGTCCCTCTACTTTGGAATGACCCTTGATCTTTTTCCAATAGATGGTCATCCCATTCGAGGTGACCAGATCATCAATGTTTTGAATTAACTTCCCATGTTTCAAGGGTTTGGTATTAGCACATAACATGCCCCTGGTTTTCCAGTTAACCAGGTGCTCCACGAACCCTTTCCGTACATAATCCGAATCTGTGATTATGACCAGTTCGTGGAGTTGATGTTGGACAGCAGTGAGGATGGCCTGATGCACAGCCATCAATTCTGCCACCTGACTACTTCGGGGACCAATTTTTTATCCAGCGGAGGGTTCTGGAAACTCCTTCACCCATGCATTCCCTACGCCGGCCACCAGTTCTTTCTCCCCGTTGTTGTCAACATGGTAAGAGCATCCATCCACATAGACAGTGGGCATTCCCTCACACTTGTCTTCTTCAAAGACTTTGTGGAGGGAATTAAGGTATGCCTCTATGTTGTCCTGGATTTTAAGACTTTCGTCCTCGAGACAGTTTTCTCTGGCACAATCATGCAAGTCAGCCAGACCTTGCGCGAGGGGACTCTTCTTGTTTTGGCCATATCTGACCTCCACAGGAAAGCCTTGCATTGACAGAATCCAGGAAGTAATTCGGGAATTACTCACATTTCCGGCCCGGAGATATTGCAGAGGCTGGTGTGGAGTCTCCACTATGATGTGTTCCCCCTGGATAAACGGGTGGTAATTCTTCAATGCCCACACCGTTGCCAGGAGTGCCTTCTCACAATCGTTGAATTTTTCCTCCACTTTCTTTTCCTGGGGACAGAGACCCTGAGGAGTAATCTCATGCCCCAAGAAATTAACACAGGTTCTACACCACTGTGCTTTCTGGAAGGAAAGTTTTGCTCCGGCGGCCCTCAACTGCGTCAGAACATAACGGATCTCTGCTATGTGTTCTTCCACAGATGAACTTTTGATGAGGACATCATCTACATAAGCCAGGTTACCACTCGCACCCAGGTCGGGCATGGCCTTATGTAGGAAAATGTTGAATTCATTGCCGGAGTTGAGGTATCCGAAGGGAGTCCGGGTCCATGTGTACTGCTGGCCCCCAAAGGTAAAAGCCAGTTTGTATTGGTCCTCCCTACTGACAGGCACGGTCCAGTATCCATTGGTCAGGTCTATTGCTGTGAATACCTGTGACCCCTGGATCTGGGCCAGCCCTTGGTCAATGTAGGGCAGAGGCCATCGGGAAGTATGGACCCGTTTGTTGAGCTCCCTAAGGTCGGCACAGAGTCTCCACTGGCCATTTGGCTTCAATATTCCCAGCACCGGATTATTGAAAGTGCTGTGGATTGGACGGATTATTCCCCGGGACTCAAGGTTCTTAATTATTTCAGTAAGGGACTCCATGGATGCGAGAGGCAAGCGATATTGCTTCACAAACACTGGAGTCATTCCAGGGTCTGTGGGAATTGTTGTGGTGTGGATGTCGGTGCGACCACAGTCATATGAGTCTACCGCAAAGAGATCTTGGAAATGCAAGAAAACTTGTTTCAACTTTTGCTTCTGTTCCAGAGTCACGCAGGCGTCAGCTAGGTTGACCCTCTCTTCCACCATCTGCCTGAAGCCGGGAAAGACTTCTGGTTTGGCAGCTGGGTGGAGAAGTCCCTGGTCAGAGTGCTGATTTGGACTGGAGGCTTCAGGTGGGAAAGGTAGCCCTCATGGACCTGGAAAATCACCTCATCCCTCCTGAAGTCACAAGTCACATCTTCCTTACCATAAGGGCAAGAAGTGTACACCAGGAAGTTCCCCCCATGCCGGGTGAAAATCCTGTCTGGTGTTGTATTGTCATCGCTGTCACTGTCAAAACAGTCCTTGGGGATTGGTCCTAACAGTTCATTTCCTAGATCATTGGAAAAATGTTGGTCATCAACCGCCATTCCAATAATGGTTCCTGCGGCTAGAATAATACTCTTTAAGTCGCTCTTATCCACCTCTATTGGAATGGTGTCTTGTTCTATGTTGACTAATGGTGTTGGGTTTACCCCTAACCCTTGCCGTTGGAGAGAAGCATTTAGATGGATATAAGCATCAGGGTTTTTCAATTTTTGTCCTCTTTTAACTTTCACTTCCAGGGAGAATTGTCGGGTCCTTTCTGGGATGGTGACTTCCTCTTTGATCTGAATTTCAACTGCATAAGGTAGCAATTGAGCTGACCTAAATGCTTTTTCTGGATCATCAAAGCCCATCGGATTATCCGCTAATCGGGACCAAGCTTTGAAGTTTATTAGGTCCAAACTAATGGCAAAGCGATTGAGAATGTCACTGCCTAAGTAAAAGGCGGCAGTGACGTCTCGCACGACCCAACAATTATGGACTATGCTCTTGTTGCCAATGGAGATTTTGAGCATACACCTGCTTGGCAGGAGATGTTTGGAATTAGGTGCTTCCAGGTCCATTTCCCATTTGTATATCAGTTTGAATGTGGGAATGGCTGGATCTTTTGGGAGTTGGCGGAACATGGCTTTGCTGATGAAGCTCTTACCGTTGTTCACACACACTCGAGCGAGAACAGAGTCCTTCCCATCATTTAACTGAACAGGGATGAACAACTGCTCTCCAATTTGCTGAATATCAGCCAGGCTCTGAGCTGATTTCACATCTTTCTGGACTATAGGAGTGGGAGTTTCTGATTGTGTATTAGTAAAGAATTTCAGGGTGTTTCCTTCCAGTGTGGAATACCACCTTAAACTGGAAGGAAGGTTGATTTTCAGAAATAGAGAGGACCCCCCATCACCAGTCTGTTGTCCTACTGCTATTACTGTCACGTCTGGAGTTTGGTTGTTCTGGAAGTGAAATTCTACTTGGTCAGATTTTTGTTCAACCATGTCGCAGGTGCCGTTTAAACTAACATGGTTGATACTCTGTTTTAATTTTATTGGTCGGCTAGTCTGGGTCCAGAGGACCTTGTTTACACAATCTATTAGGGGTGACAACCTTCTCAGGAGGTCATTCCCTAGTAAACAAGGGGTGCCCTCTGGAGTCACTACTATGAACGGGTGTTTCATCTTGTGTCGCCCAATTTTAATATCCAAGTCTGCAGTCCCCTCAACGGGAATTTCCTTCCCGTCAAAGTTCTGCAGTTGTCCAGGAAGAGAGGTGAGAGGAATTCGGTAATTCTCCCCCCTTCCTGCATTTAGTTCCTCAAAGGCCCTTTTGGACAGAAGGGTAGCTTGGGATCCAGTGTCCACCAGTGCCAAAATTGTACCCTGCCCCTGTACTTGTACCGGGGCATAATATCTTCCCTCCTTCTCCTCAAGGGGGCACAGATAATGCACATTTTTGGACAACTGGTGGGCTAACTTTCTGGTTTTGGGCATTGCTAGCGAAGAGATTTGGGCAGAATTCTGTGGAGAGCCTTGGGAATCTGAAAGAAAAAGTTGGCAACTGGAGATCAGAGCCATATTGGGTTCCCCTGGTTCGGGTTCTGGGCCGCCCCGCCCTTTTTGGAGGCAGTCATCAGGATGGGTTTGACCCTTGGGATTTTGGTATTGTCGGTTCTGGGATGAGATGATGGGCGGCGGTAGCTCAGTCTCCACATCTCCCGAGTCTGGATTGGAATCCCTAGGGACCCATTTTTCCTTGGGAGGAGTTCCCCCATCTCTGAAGGAGAAGATCCTTTTCCCAGGATCTTCTGAGGATCCCTCTCCCTCAAATTGGAAGAAATGTACCTCCTCCACAAAGTGGGTCTGTTTGGGTCCTTTGTTTCTCCTACCCCCCCCTCTGCTCCTTGGGAGGCAGGCTTTCAGGGGCAGGAGATTTTGTTTCCGGTTCCTGGTTTTCCAGGGGCTGTTTACAAGTTGGGAAGGAAGCTTCCTCCAAGGCTTTACACCCCCCTTCCCCTTGTGCCTCCTCCCTGGGAACCGGTGGGTTATCGGGGTGCTGCCCCCGTCATTGTTCTGGAGCACCACGTCCAGAGTTTGGTGCATCCTGCAGTGGCATGCTCATCTGAGGGTTCTGTTGAGCCCTCAGTATGTGACCCAGATCCCGTGCCATATTTTGGACCTGGCGCTCAAGTTGTGAAACCCGCTCAGGCTGATACGGGGCTCTATTTTCTCCCCTGGGCTGATCCCGGGAAGGGTAGCTATCCCTTCTCTGGTAGTACCCCTGGTTGGGAAGATTTTGGTACCCCTCCACCCTTGGCCTCCCCTCTCCCGGATTAGGTTGTCTGGGCTCAGGGAATTGGGGAAAGAAGGATGGATGATTTTGGGGCTGGAAATTGGGTGGATACCTGGGGAAAAAGTTCTGCCCAGGATTTGGTGAATTTCTGTCCTCCTGGGGGACGTTAGGAGGGAAGTTCCCCGGGTCAGGTTCTTGGCTGGATCCCCCCCTTGGGCTGGAGGAGTCCACACATAACCCAGGATGGGTCGGTTTCCCTTGTAGCATGGACTTACATAATCAGGGGAGCGGGGGACCCCATTTGCGGGACTGCCTCCTCGACTCCCTGTCTGTGACTGGCCTGAGGGCCTTCTGGGCTGTGACTTATTTGGTGCAGGCAGGTTTTTAGGCCCCCCCATCTCCAAATCTAAAACGGGGGCAACCTTTACCTCCGCCACCTTGGCAGCAGCAGGGGTGCTGTTGGTTTTGGGGTTTTTCTGCGCATTATTTTTATTTTCGATGTGCTTCTGCACCTCATAGATCCGGGTAGCCTGTTCAATGACCCAGACTAAAGATCTTTTCTCATGAAAATCTCTCACGAGCTGGGTCATTATGTATTTGGGTAAGGCATGGAAAAACGTATTGATAAATTCTCTGCTATCCGTGCGCACCCTTCTGGTGGTCTGCGCAAAAGCACGCTTTAATTCTTGCACAAACTCTTGTGGGGCCTGATCCTCCCCACATTGCAGATTGTAGGCTGCCTTGCGAGCCTCTTGAGGATTTCTGTGCACAGAAAATGTTTCAAGATGGCCGCCCTGTATGTGGACAACCTTGAATGGTTTTGATCCTCCAGCCCCGCAAAGAAACTGGAGTATTCTGGTGAGAAGGTCCACTTTACATATTGAATACAGCTTTGGCTGTCCTTCAAATGGAAAGTCTCCATCATTTGCTCATAGAGCTCCAAGTGTTCCCAAACAGAATACTTGGCGTTCTTATGATAAGGCGTGATGACACTCCTTATTGCCTTTATTTGTTTCAATGGGTCCTTAAGCAAGGCCCTTTTTGCCTTATTGGCCTTTTTGGTTCGGGTAACCCTGGTCCATTCATCCTCCGACTCAGAAGCGCTGCTCCCAGAGGTGCCCGTCTGATCTTCCAGGTTTTACCGGATTCTGCGAGCCTGGGAATGGCTGGCAGAATGTGGGGACCTGGTCTTGTGTGTCCTGTAATGCTCAGAGGAGTCTTCAGATCCCTCCTTGCTGCCAGGATTTGATGGGTACCCCCCCCACTGACCTAACTGGGCAGAGGTTTTCAGGATGCCCTTAATGGGCCTACTCTCCTGGAGTTCCCCACTAAATTGCACTGTGCTTGGGTGCCCATACCCGGATGCCCGCCCATCCATTCCTGGGAGGTACTGGCCTATGAGCCCCATACGTCTAGCTGGATAGTAATCTGCCATCCCTGTGGCCCTGGGCTCATGTGCGCGAGGGGACATGGGGGTGGCAGAGTCCAGGGACTGGGAGAGATGAATGCCTCTGGTACTAGGGCTCCTGAGGTTATGCTCAGGAGTTTCTCTTTCCCAGCAAACCTCATTTCTATCCACCCTTGTTCCCTGTTGCAATGCAAGAGCCTGCGCTTTCAGTTCCTCAGTTAAGGCCTTACTAGACTCTATCAGTCTCTCCTGCATCGCTACCTGATGCTGGAGCCTATCATTGTGCTGGCAGAGAGCCTCATTCTCTCTCTGTGCCTCCTGATTGGTCCTGGAGTACTGGGCCAGTCTTTGCTGCAGGAGGGTTACCTCCTCAGTCCCATCCCTACTAGCCTGCTCCTTTCTTGCCAGAGCCTCCTCCACCCTCCTGGTGTGATCTAGCAAGCCCTGATGCTCTTTTTGGAGGTCACCCAGCCCCTGGAGGGCCACGTGATTTTCTTCAATTTTTCTTTTTAAATGGCAGACTTCCTGGCCTAAGGTATCCCTTTCCTGACTAAGAGCCTGCATCTGTGCCGCCAGGTCGTCCCTTTGCCTTTGGAAGGCACCAGCTTTCTGGCGCTCCTGGTCAAACTCTGCCTGGGTATCCAGGTCTTTCAAAATCAGTTTATTACTCTCTGCCTTCTCCCTATCTAGGTGGCTTTGCAGGGTGACTACCTGCTCAGAACATGCCCTATTGAAGTCTAAATGTTGCTCCAGCTTTTTCTGGCTCTGCAGTAGGGAGTCCAAACCTTCTTGGTACTCCTTCTGCAAGGCCAGAAATCTGGTATCCTGGTCCGCCTTTTGCTGTTGCAGCACATCCATATCCTCCTTTATTTTAGTGATTTACTGTCTGCTGTCCTTTTATGACTCCTGGCTCCTGAGCAGCCTCTGCTCAGAAGAGTCCAGATCAGATTGGGCCTTCTCTAACGCCATCTGTTGCCTATTTGCCAGATCTTGGCCTTCAGCACATTTGTCCTGCATGGCTCCCATATATAGGTACAAATATGCCGCTATCCTGGCAATCTTATTATGTTCATCTTTGGCTTTAGGGGCCATATATAGTTCACTCAGGGCCACATGTAGGGGACCGTGATCTCTCCAGATATCTGACCCTGTTGTTTCAATGACCTGTTGCGCGATTGCCTGCAACCAGACCGTTTGGTGCTGATGAGTCCACTCACCTCTCACAAATAGGTTATGTAAGAAGTGCTTTCTGGCTATTTTGATGTCTACCAGTGTCGTCATTCTGGAATTTGAGTTCCGTCCTGACTTACAGAAGTTTGTATTATATTTTTGCAAAGCAGACCGTTTCCTTAGAGAGTTCCTTTGAGGAGTGCTTTACAGCGTAACGCAGCATGGTGATCCGACCGGATGTATGTCTCCTGTCAGTTAGCACACTGTATTAATCTGCACAAGTGATAGATCTAACCAAGAATCTCCGGCTACGAGCCCCCACTTTTGTAAGCGATATTCAATCAACACTACCGCTAAGTCAATGCCTAGTCTGGGATGCTGAGGAAAACCCTTATTGATGTATTTTTATATCCAGTTCAGTACTCTGGATGACAACCCTTGTATAACACCCCCCTCTTAGAATCCCCCTGACCCCACTGAGCCAAGAAGTAGGTTTGTTTTGCAAATTAAAAGGTTTATTTGGACAAATCAACAATATATATCTATCACACTTTATAAATAAATTGATAACTGAGATCACACTTCAGAATATGACCGTGATCAACAATGGATAATGTTACAGGGCTACACTGATATGGTTACTTAGGAGTAGTGTAGAGGATGAGGTTGCTGAAAATGCTTGATGGTTTCAAGGAAATGCAAGGTGGAATAAAATGCAGTACAGAAATAACTTGTTATGATTTTAGCAAAAGGTAATATGATCACTTTTTCTTTTGACAATTCACTCCCCCCCCTATGCAATACAAGAAATGGAAGGAGAGCACACAGTCTTCAAGAATCCCAACAAATTACACTTTATAATGCAATACACAGTTCCAGTTCTCCCAGCAAGCTTAGGGAAGACAGGGATGAGTTTTAAACACAGGCGAATTACTTTAATGTGGTTTGCAAGGAAGTGAAAAGGTGCTTTTAATTCCCTCTAGAGGTTCAGGGTAGGTGATGGCTACTTTATATTAGTTCAGGCTCACTTCAACAATACTCTATGAATGATTAGCAGATTGCAAACGAATTTTAGCAAAGAGAAGCAAAAAGCTGCTGATTTCTACAGATGAAGAAATCGGGCCAAATCGCAAATCGCGGTAAATTTCGCGAGTGCGTGTCTTGCGATTACAGGAAAGGTATAGCGAGTAGTATGAAGTCGGTTCTAGGTTCGTTGGAAAGCCTAGATTCTAAGCTGTCAGTTGAAAGTTAAATTTCGTTCCTAGCCCAAACGGTTCCAGAGATACGGACAATTAAATAAAGGTAGTTTTTCAGATTTAAAGTAAACTCAAAATGACAGGTGACAGCTTGCAGCTGCAGAATTGACAGGTGACAGTTGTGCAGCTTTAAAAATGACAGATGACACGATTTCTAGGAGGCAGTTCTACTTAGGTTAAAATAGTTTGGATTAGATTATTTTAACTAAGAGATTGGTTCTCCACAGTTCTGCTAGGTACTCACAATATAAATTTGAACTAGGCCTCGTCACGGATCTGGTCAACACGTCCGGCTGCGGTTCTGTCTGCTCGGCGGGTCAATCAGGCACCGGTTCTGCTCACAGCGATCTGGGTCAGCTCTGCTCTGCTGGTCTAGCCTCTCTGGATTCTGGATGTAACACTGCTTTCTGGGTACTGCTACAGGTTCTTGCAAAAATTCTTGGCAAAATTCAAACAGCTTGCCTGGCTGTTGAATAGTTTGGTTGGTTTTGAGGCCTGCTGAAGAGGATTCAGCTGGTGGATTCAGGCCTCTCTGCTACAAATTCTGGAGTTAATTTCTGCTACAGGTTCTGGAGATTGATGGATTTGAAGTCTGGATCTCTGGATGTGAAGTCGTCGGTCAGCATGCTCTGCAGCAAATGGAATTGAATCTCTTTACCTGTCCCAGCAGTCTCTTTTTATGTGTTTTGAAAATGGGTGTGTGCCTGGGCCTAGCTAAGCCTGCCCCTCTCTACTTGTCATTGGCCCAATTCTCCCCTCTCCCATGATTGGGGGAACTGAGTTGTGAGTCAGAGTGATGAGGTAGATTTTGTGGTCAGAGGGCCCTCCCCTGTCATCTTTACACACAAATCTATATTTGATCCAAATACATATTTCCCAAATACACAGTTGTTTTTACATCACCTACACACATCATATATCACATGAGGTAGGCACTGTTCCGACTCTGGCGTTTCCAGGAGCTTGGGTAAAGAAATGGCAACTTATTTTCGATTTTAGTGGGTTATGCAACATTGGTTTTTCATTAAAAATTATACACATATACACGGCCTGTCCATACATACTCCAGTAAATTCCCATATCTCTAGCTTAAACACAGATTCTGTAGTATCAATAAATAGCGGGGTTTTGCCCCAGAACATCACACAAATTGGAGTTTGGGCTTGAATTGTGGGCAAAGTTTTCATTTTAAGGATCCCCAAATTTCACATTTCTGTCATCTGGTTACCAAGAGTTATCAGTGTTTCTGTAAAATAAATATTTGCTTTCAATTCAAAGTACTACAGTGTTTGAGTCCGCCCCCAAAGTTTGGGGATGACAGTGATCACATGTCTCTCCTGGCTGGCAGATCTTTGTTGACAGGAAACAGTCAAAATCACCATATCCTATTCAAGGGGAAAGGTCTTTTGTGTGGGCTCCAGCAAGCTGAGGTCAACAGACCAGGGGGCCACTTTGCATTTGGTTAGCATGACCATGTGATATCCTGGGCTTTCTGAGGTGAGAAGGTTCCCCAGCCTTTTGGCCTGTTAATCAAATCAGATTGTCTCTGGGAACAGCAGGTGGCTAGATTTTCAATTAACTAACAAGCTTTGAAGTCCCTGCCCCTCTTGCAACTCCTAAATACAGTTTCCCTGTCAGAGTTTAGACCGCTAGCGCCACCTTGGGGAATTTGTCGGTACTGCATCCATTTGTTTTGGATCAGTCTTGAATTAATGCATTTCAAACAAGAGATTTTACATGGAAGTATATTATCCAGGTTCAGCACATGGGACTGGTGTGGTTCTGCAGTAAAATAATTTTGTGCCCATAATTTAGCCATATTTGACCTGAAGAAAATGAATTCCCAATAGTTATGGGTTGCTTTTGGCAATCAGCATTGCCCCTTTTGCAATGGTTTCAGGCTACTGTGTGTGTAGCCCAATGGTGGTTTTAGGCAGTGCCCTCCTGTGCTCACAACATAGGCAAAAAATGGGTGGCAGCCTATTCTTCATGTTTTCCCTGTGCACTCTCTGGGGAGTTCTGGCCATCATGATGTTTTCCATGCCAGTACTGCACAGTTTTATGGTAGGGCTTGGATGCATGGGTAAAAACATCCCACATTCCTAGATGTAACAGGAAGGTGGGGTATAAGTAACTTGAGAAACAATGAGTATTGAATATTGAGAAATTGACTTGTGAGAGGCCAAGCAATTGAGTTATTGTGAGGAGAGACCACGATAAAAGAGTACAACCTGTGCCTGCAGTTTAAAGAACGTAACAGAAGAAATCTGAACCCAAATCCATAGAGCATGCCGTACAAGACGGATTTGGTTTAAGACGATTCTAAAGAGGTCGATTTAAGCTCCGTAGGGAGTGTTGTTTTAGCGGGTAAGACTGGTCTCAGAGAGAAGACTGTAGAGAAGAATATATGTGACCGGTCGAGTATGTTTGTCTGTCTTTTTTGTTCTATATGATTGTGTGATGCGTTATATATGTGTGGCCTGTACATTTGTTTATGATCTAGGAGTAAGAACATTTATTTTTGTATTGATTTGTAGAAATTTGGCATCACGCCAGAAATGAAAAGTGATCAATTATGGGGAAAAAAAGAGATACACATGTGCTATGGATCAAAGTGCACAGAGGTGCATTGTTTGAAAATATGGCAAATTAAATATTTAGTGAGAAAAGGTTGAAAAAAGTAGTTTACTTTGAACTCTTACAAAAACCAAAATCCGGTAACTACAAGGTTAATTCTTGCATTTGCTAAAACTAGACACGCCAATCTACCTAATTAACCTTACACGGCGAAAAACTGCATCGATCTTCATAGAAACAAGCTGCAGATAAGGCTGACAAAGATGTGAAAACATTGTGTTTTCCCTTGCAGCTCACTGCGAAGCCGCAAAGCTGTATTTCTGTCAACACAGTCTTTTCGAGATTAATACCTATAGATAAGGAGAATGGCAGCACATAAGAAATGTGGAGACTAAAATATATTCTTTTCAAAAGGAAAATGATGTGCGTACTGGCGGAGTGCCAAGATAGCTGCACACTGCTGGAGAATGGATACTGTTTGCTTTACAACCTATGCAGTTAGAGGAGATAATTTATGTTTGCAGTGAACGGTCTTCTGAATGGAATGTGATTCAGACTGTGTGCGACACAGTGCTTAAGAATTACAGAAGCTGTTTTTTAGAAGGTTGATTAATTATGTGTGAAAATCATGATTGAAGTTTCATGTTATTGGAACACTTTTTGCATAAACTGTGCTTTATTGTGAGAAGCAGTGTTTTGGTCATGTTAAATCTGACAATGAATGCCTTTTGATAAATCATTATGAGAAATATTCATAGGTTATTTGGTGTTATGCACTGCAAGTGAGAAGAGTAGGCATTTTATTTTTTTAAAAATAACATGGCTTTTTTTGTTCGCCAGAACTAGGAGTTGAGAATAGAGAAATATTGTATTACAATGGCAGCATGCATGCGAGTTTAAAAAATGCACCAAATAAAGTTGCACAGTGGACAGGTGTGAAGAGAGGGAGAGATGTTCCCAGTGATATATATATTATGCCTGAGAATTTTAAAGACATTCGGGAATAAAATCAGAAAAAAGGTGTCCAGGATCACACAAGTTGAGAGAGGTGTAGCTGAGGTTCAAATTGTGTTTTGTGTGCAGAATACAGCAAAAGGCTGGCCAAAATGTTAGGAAAGGTGATTGGGGTAGGCACAGGAAATATCTATTGGAGAGGAAAAGGATAAATGGATCAATAGGCAATTTTGTTAGTTGACAAAATGTGATAAATATATGTAGAAATGAAATCTTTGTATTTAACACAAGGGAAGCAGTGAATATTGAAAGAAAGCAATGCGAAGCATGCACATGAGAAGGTGTGCATACAGATGCATACAAATGGAAAGACATTCATGTAAATGCATGACAATGGGAGGCATTTATGTAGATGTACTGACATGATGTACTGACATAAGAAAAGTACACACACACTCACACACACACATGCAGACACATATACAAAGGGACACATGATTTATGGAAGTGTAAAGTGTAATTTTTTTTATTGTTTGATTTAATTGTAAGTAAGTATAATTAATCTGTGCACCATGGACAATGCATTTAAGAATGCTCACACACATTTGCAAGCACTCACAAACAAGTACACAGAATGTTTTTTTATTTTACAGTTAAAATGATAGCTGGCATAGAAAATAGTTGGTCCTTTTTGGAAAACCAGGAAGGGCAGAGTTTGTGTATTTATATTTAGAAAATACTGAGATTCGTGCAGTATACAAGTGAGAATGAACAATAACAATTAGATTTTTCTGCGGTCATAAGCAAGACTGTTTAAAGTAGATGGGAAAGCAAGTTGACAACACGAGAGAGGGGTGTTGAGGTTACAGGAAAGGAATGTAGCAATATCGCACATTCTGGACGGCCCTGAGGAGGAGTCTACCAAAGTTAAAATTGGCTAGTGATAAAGAAGGTTGAGAATGCAGCACTCATTGAGTGCATCGCAGACAAATAATTAAGTATTAAGCAGGCTTTTGTAAACAACAGCTTACACCCATGTAGAGATGACAGAGGGCACAGTGTACACAAGCATACATCCTTGTCTATGGACAGGTTCATTTAAAATAAAGACTAGAATGACAAGCGTGACATTAGTTGGGGACAGGATATGTCAGACCAGGACAGAGTAACCTTCCGTGGAGAGAAGGAAGGTGATGCATGTGGTCCTGAGGGATGTTTTTCAATGGATAAGGAAAAGAAGACGGTCGGATTTAGACCTTCCCTTATCTCGGGCGTAAGAATCATTGACGCGGCTAAGATCCACCTAGAGGGCGATACCATGGTCAAAGGGGGGACTTGCCACCATATGTGAGCAGGCTAAGGTCACTGCCGGAAAGAAGGCAGTGCTGAACCATTGTCTCTGCTATAGACAGACAGAGGGAGATGAATGCGAGTTTGGGATTTCACAGTTTTCCTTTGTTAGAGAAGGGAGTATTGAGACTACAGAATATACCTTGACCACAGATGGGTAAGGATAAGTTAAGGTGTAAAATCCCAAGTCCAATTTTGAACACTGGGAAATGGATACATGAACTAGAAAAAGTGACTGAAAGAGGCACATTAGCTAATGAAGACCGTAATGGTCTTCTAGCCTCTATTCCTGGGGACAGAGCTGATGACATTTGGTCAAAGACAGGATATTTGAGTATTAACGCAGTGAGTACCGCTCACGATGGAGCGCTGTTCAAACAATTGTAGGGCGACAGTCTGGAAAGCACTTAGAGTGCTGTATCCGGACACGTCAGATGAGAGAACTATCATGATGCCAAAGGCTGTCAGAGCTCGTGCAGAAGCAGTTTAAGAAATTAGTGGGCCTGGAAGCGAAGCCATAGTCAGAGAGTCAGCTGACCGTTGCACATTTTTGCAGACTATTGTAGGAGAAATATTGACAGAAAAATAATGCTAGGAAAGTGAAGAAGCAAAATTAGTGCAGAACATTTTTTGAAATATGCCATTGAAGGGGCTATGTTGACTAGCAGGGAAGGGTCAGGTTGACAGCGAACAATAAGCATGCCACAGGTGAATAAGCAAAGGCAGTTTGATCAAAGTAATAATTAATGGATACCACGAGGTAGAGGTTTCCAGAATAATTAAGGAAATTCCCAGAGTAACACGGGTGAGTTTCAGAGCATGCAGAAGAATAGTCAAAACATACAGGAGGGGCACATTAGAAGACCTCCTGTAGGTTGGACATGCAGTATGTAAGAGCACCTTGCATGCATGTGTAGAAGCCAATGATTCATGTAGAAATGGGCAATTCTCAAAAGGGTGGACAGAACGCCCCTGAGTGTACAGCTATCAAGTCAAGGAAGGGTTTTGCCCAGGGTCAGCCATTGTATCAGACATAAGCACTGAGAGTGCAGTAGGTACAGCAGCTTAGGAAAAGTGCAAAACAGATTTACTGCAGAGGGCAAGTAAGTGAGCCCACATGTAGGCTCAGCAATTTGCAAATACGGAATACATAGGGACATACAGGAGTAAAACATGTAATTTTAAAAAGAAGAAATGCTTTTACAAAAAAACAGATGAATGCATGCATCCACAGTAGGACAGCCTCGTAGGGTGACTTGATGCATCCAGAATTGTTAATGGCTCTATACCTTAAAGAGTGCAGAGAATTGATATGGCAAAGGGATAAGAAAATGTGTTCTAAAGGTAGACATATGGACTGTATCTCCATAAAGCAAAGACAGAAAGGTGATGAATGAATATTAGAAGATTGAGGGTGTTTATTGAAGACTATAAATATAGTTTCTTGTCTAGTGATGAAATGATAGTACCAGGAGGAGAGTTTGATATGATAAATGTTGTTATATTTGCAATAGGAACCTGTCAATGTTTGAAGAAAGGGATTGGATGATAAAAACCTAAACATGATGACTTTGTTTAGTGAATTAGGGATAGAGTGTTTTGTTTGGAGAATGCACCATTTGAATATGAGTGAGTTCATAGTGGCATGAACAGGGCAAGAGCCCGGTGAGACATTTTTGGTAGAAACCAGAGGTTTTTATTGTTGTAGCAAAAGCTCAGTATTATAGATAACTGTGTAACCTAGTGGAAAAGTGGTGAGAGTATTTGGTGAATTTAGTCTCAGATCATGGATATATACGAGCAAAGAGAGGGGGACAGATGACCTCCATAACATTAGAAACAACCATAGAGTAAGGAATCATGACAAACGATCAAGGATTGAATAATAAAACCGATCATGGAGAACAGTAGTAGTTCTCATAAAAAGGTTTAGGTTAAGTAACTTCATGAATGGCGATATATCTGGATAGGGCTTAATGAAGTATGATTTGGTGCTTTCTTTAGGGACATCACACACTAAAAAGAAAGGAAAGGAAACATTTCAACATATATGACAATAATGTAGCAGTATCCAATATAAATTAAAGAAGATTGGAGAGAATGTCAAAATAATTTGCTCTAAACAGTATAGAGGTAAAGAGCTCAGTTTATAAAATTGGTGTCATTTGGATGAAATAAATAAATAAATACAATGAAAGGTAAAATTAATGAAGAAATTATTGAATGAATGAAGGAATGGATTGTAATTCAAAAAGGGAGCATAAAAAGAAGCAAACATTGAAAAAACAAACAATTGTGCAGTGCAATAAAAAGGCATTATGGAATCAATGAAGAACTAGAAAAAGGGGTATGGTTGACCAAAATTGGGTTACCCAGACAACAAAAATTGTGTATGGAGCCAATTCAAGAGAACATACAAATGGTAAGTCAAATATTTTTTTGAGTGCCTGTAACGATGTTGATTTATGTTACAGATGAAAATCATGGACCTTGTGTGAAAATAGGAGGAATGTCTGCATGGCCTTGGTAGAAGAAAATAAAACAGTTTATTATAACACAAGCAAGTGTTAATGAATAGGGAGAAGAGAAAAGAAAAAAAGAGAGCGGTAAGTACTGGTTCAAACCACAGGGTGTGGACACACTGGATCATTATTAAAAGTAAGAGGACCCAGGTGAGTAACAGAAAAAGAGGCAGATAGAAACACATAGGCCGATTCATGGAATAATTAGCGCGACGCAAGTGGCCAAAAACGTGCGATTCGCAGTGGAATAGCGAAAATCGCAGTGCAAGTGCGAAAATCGCACGAAAAGCAGCGCACATCGATTCATGGAAGGCCGTGCGCGAGAAAACCATCGTATGGCGCTAAAAAAGTGTGCGGCGCACGTTGGCGCACAGGCCATCTAACGGCGTGCGCCAGGTCACAGCGAAAATCGCACAGGCCACAGCGAAAATCGCAGATAGCGCGGCGCACACAACAAAAGTAGACGGAACACGGGGCGTAACACTCGGATTGGGGAACAACTTGCCAAAATGTGGACGTCACGGGAGAGGTACAGGGTGCAAGTGCACGGAACGCCCACACGCTCGCCTACAACACGTATTCATGGAATCGAATAGGGCAAAAAAGCGCACGGTCAAACCAGCGCACAGGCACAAACACGACCGCCACAAGAAAGCAGGCGGCAGCATCTCAGCGCCTGTAATAAATGTGCGCCAAAAGGTGCGCCAACAAATAGCACCAATATACAGCCATGATGAATGTCCTATACTGTGGCCCTCCAGGACAAATGACGTGCAAAGGGGTACCCACAAACCCGGACACCCGCTGACTGAAAAATAACATGTGCGTGTATTCCGGGGTGCGCAGGAACTTTCACACGTGATTTGGCTGGGTACGTGGATCTCAGGGGTGCGCGAGAAGTCCCACACGCGATTTGGCTGGGTACGTGGATCTCAGGGGTGCGCGGGAAGTCAAACACGCGATTTGGCAGGGTACGTGTATTTCAGGGGTGCGCGGGAAGTTCCACACGTGATTTGGCCGGGTACATGCGCGGGAATTCACACACGCGATTTGGCTGGGTACGTGGATCTCAGGGGTGCGCGGGAAGTCTCACACGCGATTTGGCAGGGTACGTGGATTTCAGGGGTGTGCGAGAAGTTCCACATGCGATTTGGCCGGGTACATGCGCGGGAATTTACACACGCGATTTGGCTGGGTACGTGGATCTCAGGGGTGCGCGGGAAGTCTCACACGCGATTTGGCAGCGTACGTGCGCGGGAATTTACACACGCGACTTGGCTGGGTACGTGGATCTCAGGGGTGCGCGGGAAGTCCCACACGCGATTTGGCAGGGTACATGGATTTCAGGGGTGCGCGGGAAGTTCCACACGCGATTTGGCCGGGTACGTGCGCGGGAATTTACACATGCGATTTGGCTGGGTATGTGTATTTCAGGGGTACGCGGGAAATTCTACACGCGATTTGGCTGTGTGCTCCCAGGTATTCCCTGTACACCCTCCACGGCCCCTGCAGGCAGCCGACACCACAGGGGACTACCCTGCACACCTGCTCATGTCACCCAGCACCCCCACCCCCCAGCAGTGCAGGGGCAGCCTCCACCAGGCCCCCACTTATGGCCCCTATCACCCCCACCCCCCAGCAGTGCAGGGGCAGCACCACCAGGCCCCCACTCATGTCTCCCACCACCCCCACCCCCCAGCAGTGTGGGGCACCCTCCACCAGGCCACCACCCATGTCTCCCATCACCCCCACCCCCCAGCCACCATGGGCAGCCTCCACCAGGCCCCCACTCATGTTTCCCACCACCCCCACCCCCCAGCAGTGCAGGGGCAGCCTCCACCAGGCCCCCACCCATGTCTCCCACCACCCCCACTCACCATGGGCACCCTCCACCAGGCCCCCACTCATGTCCCCCTGCACCCCCACCCCCCAGCATCCAGGGGCAGCCCCCACCAGGCCCCCACTCATGTCTCCCACCTCCCCCACCCCCCAGCCACCATGGGCATCCCCCACCAGGCCCCCACCCATGTCTCCCACCACCCCCACCCCCCAGCAGTGCAGGGGCAGCCCCCACCAGGCCCCCACTCATGTCCCCCTGCACGCCCACCCCCCAGCCACCATGGGCAGCCCCCACCAGGCCCCCACTCATGTCTCCCACCACCCCACCCCCCAGCATCCAGGGGCACCCTCCACCAGGCCCCCACTCATGTCTCCCACCACCCCCACCCCCCATCAGTGCAGGGGCAGCCTCCACCAGGCCCCCACCCATGTCTCCCACCACCCCCACCCCCCAGCCACCATGGGCAGCCTCCACCAGGCCCCCACCCATGTCTCCCACCACCCCCACCCCCCAGCCACCATGGGCAGCCTCCACCAGGCCCCCACTCATGTCCAACTCATGTCTCCCACCACCCCCACCCCCCAGCATCCAAGGGCACCCTCCACCAGGCCCCCACTCATGTCTCCCACCACCACCCACCATGGGCATCCCCCACCAGGCCCCCACTCATGTCTCCCACCACCCCCACCCCGCAGCAGTGCAGGGGCAGCCTCCACCAGGCCCCCACCCATGTCTCCCACCACCCCCAGCCACCATGGGCACCCTCCACCAGGCCCCCACTCATGTCTCCCACCACCCCCACCCCCCAGCAGTGCAGGGGCAGCACCACCAGGCCCCCACTCATGTCTCCCACCACCCCCACCCCCCCAGCAGTGTGGGGCACCCTCCACCAGGCCACCACCCATGTATCCCATCACCCCCACCCCCCCAGCCACCACGGGCATCCCCCAACAGGCCCCCACTCATGTCTCCCACCACCCCCACCCCCCCAGCAGTGCAGGGACAGCCTCCACTAGGCCCCCACCCATGTCTACCACCACCCCACCCCCCAGCCACCATGGGCATCCCCCACCAGGCCCCCACTCATGTCTCCCACCCACCCCCACCCCCCAGCCACCATGGGCAGCCCCCACCAGGCCCACACTCATGTCACCCACCACCCCCACCCCCCAGCAGTGCAGGGGCAGCACCACCAGGCCCCCATTCATGTCCAACTCATGTCTCCCACCACCCCTCCAGCCACCATGGGCAGCCCCCACCAGGCCCCCACTAATGTCTCCCACCACCCCCAACCCCAGCAGTGCAGGGGCAGCCTCCACCAGGCCCCCATTCATGTCTCCCACCACCCCCACCCCCCAGCAGTGCAGGGGCAGCACCACCAGGCCCCCACTCATGTCTCCCACCACCCCCACCCCCCGGCAGTGCAGGGGCAGCACCACCAGGCCCCCACTCATGTCTCCCACCACCCCCACCCCCCAGCAGGGCAGGGGCAGCACCACCAGGCCCCCACTCATGTCTCCCACCACCCCCACCCCCCCAAACAGTGTGGGGCACCCTCCACCAGGCCACCACCCATGTCTCCCATCACCTCCACCCCCCCAGCCACCATGGGCAGCCTCCACCAGGCCCCCACTCATGTCTCTCAACACCCCCACCCCCCAGCAGTGCAGGGGCAGCCTCCACCAGGCCCCCACTCATGTCTCCCACCACCCCCACCCCCCAGCAGTGCAGGGGCAGCCTCCACCAGGCCCCCACTCATGTCTCCCACCACCCCCACCCCCCAGCAGTGCAGGGGCAGCACCACCAGGCCCCCACTCATGTCCAACTCATGTCTCCCACCACCCCCACCCCCCCAGCCACCATGGGCAGCCCCCACCAGGCCCCCACTCATGTCTCCCACCACCCCCACCTCCCAGCAGTGCAGGGGCAGCCTCCACCAGGCCCCCACTCATGTCTCCCACCACCCCCACCCCCCAGCCACCATGGGCAGCCCCCACCAGGCCCCCACTCATGTCTCCCACCCCCCACACCCCCCAGGAGTGCAGGGGCAGCCTCCACCAGGCCCCCACCCATGTCTCCCACCACCCTCAGCCACCATGGGCACCCTCCACCAGGCCCCCACTCATGTTCCCCTGCACCCCCACCCCCCAGCATCCAGGGGCAGCCCCCACCAGGCCCCCACTCATGTCTCCCACCACCCCCACCCCCCAGCCACCATGGGCATCCCCCACCAGGCCCCCACTCATGTCTCCCACCACCCCCACCCCCCAGCAGTGCAGGGGCAGCCCCCACCAGGTCCCCACTCATGTCCCCCTGCACCCCCACCCCCCCAGCCACCATGGGCAGCCCCCACCAGGCCTCCACTCATGTCTCCCACCACCCCCACCCCCCAGCAGTGCAGGGGCAGCCTCCACCAGGCCCCCACTCATGTCTCCCACCACCCCCACCCCCCAGCAGTGCAGGGGCAGCCTCCACCAGGCCCCCACCCATGTCTACCACCACCCCCACCCCCCAGCAGTGCAGGGGCAGCACCACCAGGCCCCCACTCATGTCTCCGACCACCCCCCCAGCAGTGCAGGGGCATCCCCCACCAGGCCCCCACCCATGTCTCCCACCACCCCCACCCCCCAGCAGTGCAGGGGCAGCCTCCACCAGGCCCCCACTCATGTCTCCCACCACCCCCACCCCCCAGCAGTGCAGGGGCAGCCTCCACCAGGCCCCCACTCATGTCTCCCACCACCCCCACCCCCCAGCAGTGCAGGGGCAGCCTCCAGCAGGCCCCCACCCATGTCTCCCACCACCCCCACCCCCCAGCCACCATGGGCAGCCTCCACCAGGCCCCCACCCATGTCTCCCACCACCCTCACCCCCCAGCCACCATGGGCATCCTCCACCAGGCCCCCACTAATTTTTCCCACCACCCCCACCCCCCAGCAGTGCAGGGGCAGCCTCCACCAGGCCCCCACTCTTGTCCCCCTGCACCCAGGTCCTCACAATCCCCAATCATGTGCGTTATGGTCAGCCTCCACAGCCAAAAGGCCCTACCAAGTAACCCATTCACCCACATGGAAATGGAAATTACATGTTACACCCCCAATGTTCATAAAGCAAATGAACCCATGTCCGTCACACACAATGGTTGCAATTGAATGGGAAAACACCCAACATGACATGCATGAAACCAATGAGATGATACCACACAGTGAAGTATGAAAACAAAATTGTATTAAAAAAATTGAATGCAAATGAAATGAAACAAACTACAATGGCAATGAAAAAAAGATAAGCTGCATGTCCGTCCAAAAAAATCAAAACTACAAATCCCAATCCAAAAAAATGTTGTTCAAAGTCACATTAAAAATAAAATCAATCCGAGAGAGAAAAATAAATGCAAAGACCATTGCTCGATGGAGAATAAATTAAAAATTAAAAAATAAAACAATCCAATGAAGAACTATGTACAAAACATCCAAGGGTCCATGAGCACAACTGAACAAAGGAAACCTACAAAAAACACTAACTAAAATCCAACTATATACAAAAAGTGGAGCAGTGTCCGTCGACTCCAAATCATAAGAAGAAACAAAGGAAACCTAAAACTAAAGAACTATATACAAAGGCGGCGGGCAAGTCCAGCGGCTCACTCCGTGGTGTTCCGGGCCAGGGCATCATCAAACTCCTCGTCTATGTCCAGGAGGCGGTCCTGTTCCATGGCCCCGAGGGTCCGCAGGGACGACGCCATATGCTCCTCCAACCGCCTGCGGATTGCCTCGAGGCACTCGGCCCGCCTCAGGGCCCTCCGCATGGAGTTCTCCACCCTGACCATCGTGAGCCGCGCCTCTTCCGCCCGCTGCCGCTCCGCACCTATCTGCTGGCCCAACCGCAGCCACACGGAAGACACTTCCTGTCCTGGGTCCTCCTGCCCTCCGGCCGATGCCTGCCCCTCCGATGTTGATGGCCCCGAGCCATGATGCCTCCCACGTTGACTCTGCTGCTGCCTCCGACGCAACTGCCTCTGCCAGCACAATGGCATCCAGGCTGATGGAATCCACCAACGCCGTCGTGCACATACCCTGCCTGATGATGCCGGCACATCCTCCATCTGCTGGGGTACAGTTGCTGTGGTGTCCACCCCTGCTGGACCTCCGACTCCCGACTGTGGCAGGGATGGGATCCCCACCGAGCTGGCTGCATTGGTCAGGGCAGGTCCACAGGGGGCCCTGGTGGCATCTGGGCCGGAAGACGGCAAGGAGAACGACCAGCGTATAGCCTCCACAGAGGAGGAGAGGGCCGCCAGATTGGCCGACACATGCAGGAAACCCCCGAACATGGAAGATCCCAATTGGGCCACGTCGGCACGGTGCTCTTCGTGATGATGTGCGTGCTCCTCCCGGGAAGCACGCACGTCATCACGAATTGCACCCGCGCGCATCGCGACCCCAATCAGGACCTTCTCCATACGGACACGGGTCCCCTCGTCCGCAGGTGGAGGGGAGTCAGGTGACATGGACAACCCCTCTACCTGCGGACGGGCCTGGGACGGGGCATCCCTGCTGGTGCATGGTGGTGCACTCACAGGGTCAGGGACAGCGACATGCACAGGCCCCTCCACAGTGACCTGTGCTGCCTCCTGCCCCTGCCCCTGGACTGCACCACTTGCACCAGCAGGGATGCCCCCACCAGGCCCCATGTGTGCCTCAGTGGCGGCCTCCTCCTCCTCTGTGGAAAGCACCAACCTGGATGGCTCCTCACCGTCTTCCGCCGTTGCAGGCCCCTGTGGGGGCTCACCCACCCCTTCCGCTGCAGCCGTGGGGGCATCCCCGCCACCTTGCTCCACAGCGCCGTCTCCGCCCTCTTCTTCACTAGCCGCTGCGTAGAGGGAGACATAGAACACAAGCATCAGGGTACTCTTCAATGGTCCCCTAGACAGGAAGCAATAGCAGATGAGTACCACTGTCAAAGTACACTTCCATCATGTCCCTCCACAACACATGGGTCAGTCCAGGCAAAACACACACAGTAACAGGCATGGTGCATGCCATGGACATTTCCATACATGTCCAATGGACTCTTGAAACATACAATGATATGGAACTCACATGCATCATGGGTCATGCCTATCACATGCATACACTTCACCTCAGTCACATCCATTTGGCCTCATACACCCCAAACACAGCGGATACAAGGGTAACTAGGCTGCATCAGTGAATCTGTGCATTGTCACACACATGTGTCATGCATCCATGGCATTCACAAGTCACAGACACGCAGGTCAGGCACACAGACATGGCTACCATATATGTACCTGGCATCAGCACCCATCCCTCACCACCACCCATGTCCAGGAACAGAGACTGGCATGCTCTCATGTGTAAAATCTGCATAGGGCTCCCCATTTCGCATTTAAACACATGCAACAACCATGTGGTTCACACATCACTGGTCGCACATGCATTACCATGATGTCCCTGCACACATACATGCATACATGGCCTATGTCACACATACAGGCAAGTATCAGACAACCAGCACACCGCAACATGCCCTGTCTCACACAGCAATGCTTGGACACTTACCGCTCAACTCCAGACGGGTCTCCCTCTGAAGGATCTGGGCGTGGAGCGCTGGGCGTACGCATTCCAGGACCCTCATCTGGATGGAACTCATGCGGCCCCGGCCCCCCTCCACGAGGCGCCGGGCCTTCACGAGGGTCCTGGACCTCAAGTCCTCCCAGCGCTTCTTGATCTTCTGGACGTCGCGGGTTGCCACCCCCTCCGCGTTGATGGCAACCACACAGTCGGCCCAGATCCTCTCCCGTCCTTCCTTGCTGGCGCGGGACGATCCAAAGCGGGCATCATACTGCCCCAGGACATGCTCCACCAGGACACCAACTTCGGTGGCAGTGAAGCTGGTGCCCCTCTGCCCCTCTGGCCTGGGGTTGCCACTGGTGCCAGATGTGGAAGTGCCCGACATGGCAACCCCAGAGGCAGGAGTGGGTGGGCAACTGGGTCCTGGGGCTGGGCTGTGGAGCGATGTAATCCCAGTCGGGAGTCTTCTGTTCCAGCAGGGGTGGACACAGCAACTGGACCCCTGCAGATGGCTGATGTGCAGGCACCAAATGGCAGGGCACGGTGGCAGCAGGCAGGCAGGCAGGCAGCAGCAGCAGATGGCACGTGGGAGGCTGCTCGGGGCACTGGGGGACAGTATTTCGGCCTTCTGGGCAGGAGCGTGGTCTTCCGTGTGTTTTCGCGTGGCCAGCTTGATACGGAGTGATTTGGCACGTGCAAATCCTGCACGTCAGCGTGAAATTCGAGGAAAGGCCCTTAGCGCGTAAGCGCGTCAGCACGCATACGCGATTCTATTGGACCGAAGGCCCTCAGCGCGTAAGCGTGTCTGTGACGTGACCCGCACGGGTGTTTCCCTCATAGCACGTGATGACGGAGCACACGTGGAAAGACTGCACGTCAGAGTGTCATCGCGTGTAATTGGACAAAAGTGCGCGTACACGCGATTGGCCTATGTACGTGTATTTCAGGGGTGCACGGGCACTTACACACGCGAATACATCAGCGCATGTGTATACCGGGGTGCGCGGGAATTTCCACACGCTATTGGCCTGGGTACTGGATTTCAGGGGTGCACGGGAAGTTTCACATGCGAGTACATCAGCGCACGTGTATACCGGGGTGCGCGGGAATTTCCACACGCTATTGGCCTGGGTACTGGATTTCAGGGGTGCGCGGGAAGTTTCACACGCAAGTATATCAGCGCACGTGTATACCGGGGTGCGCGGGAATTTCCACACGCTATTGGCCTGGGTACTGGATTTCAGGGGTGCGCGGGAAGTTTCACACGCTCGCCTACAACACGCGCAAAGAAACACGTACGCCAGTAGGAAGCAGGCATACGTCGACCCGCGACGCATACATTTGCGCGCAAAAAAAATAACAAGCTCAGATGCCAGGATGAATATACCGTTCCTAGCAGCAGTGGCTGTGGGCTACCAAAGGAGGAGGATAGTCAGGGCCAGAATATTCACACCCAGAACCAGCCTTTTCGGGATGCCTGATGACCAGGTGTATGGGAGGTACAGGTTTCCACCACACATAATACTGGACCTGGTGAGTGAGTGGGAGGATGACCTCACATCACCCACCCTGTGCTCCCAAGCACTCAGCCCCCTGGAGAAGGTCCTCAATGTACTGCACTTCTTAGCCACTGGATCATTTCAGCGGACAAGTGCCATAGTGGGTGGGGTGTCACAGGCCACGCAGTCACGCTGCCTACACCAGGTCTTGAACATCATCACTGCACGCCCATCAGTCCGCAGGCACATATACCTGCCCAGAACACCTGCAGAAAGGCATGCTGCCGCCCTGGATTTTTACGGTGTGGCACGATTCCCCAAAGTGCTAGGTGCCATCGACTGCACCCATGTGGCTCTACGTCCCCCAGGGCATCTGAGCACATCTATAGGAACCACAAGCACTGGCATTCCATCAACGTGCAGGTAGTATGTAATGCCAAGGGAATCATCACCTCAGTATATGCCAACTATCCCGGGTCCACCCACGACAGCTTCATTTACCGAATGTCCACCCTAAGCCGGGACCTAGAAGCTGGGCGGCATGGCGATACATGGCTGCTTGGTGAGTATGAATGCCACTGCACATGCATGCATGTCAGATACTGAGCAAGGTCACAACCCCACCAATGATACCAATCACCACCTCCACAGGGGACAGTGCCTACCCTCTCAGCCCCCACATGATGACGCCAATTCGGAACCCCACCACGCCACCCGAGGTAAGATATAACACAGCCCACATTGCAACCCGGGGCATAGTGGAGCGCACATTCGGAGTGCTTAAGTCACGCTTTCGCTCCCTTGACCGTTCTGGCGGGCAGCTGTTATACGCTCCCCCAGTAGTGTGCAGGATCATAGTGGCAGCATGTGTCCTGCACAACGTTGCAACACGCCGGGGCCTAGCCGTGGACATGGTGGTGGCCCCACATCCCCAACCACATGCACGGCCGCTGCGCATGGGAAGGGAAAGGGCACGGGGGAGGCAGCCCGTACACAGCTAGTGGCTAATTACTTCACATAGAAATCACACCCCTGTGGAGTGCACACTGCCCTGGCACATACCATCTGACAATCAATGATGACTCAACCTGACACTGATCCTGAATGTCTGGAGAATCAACCGTCCAAACCATATCAGCCTGAGATTGTTCACCTGGAAGTGTTACAATGTGTGCATCCCTACCTACAGAGACACCACCAATGCAGTTTTGTGAAAAAACATATTCATTCAGCCTAAATGAATACCCACGTGCAAAATGCAACATGAGGACAGTGCCATGTCACCCAACCCTTCCCCAGCACCGCCACATGACACACCGTGCCATGTCATGCTATGTGCAGGTAAACAAAGTAATCCCCACAACATGACACAAGTGTCACAATGTACAGTGTCCCTAATTGAAACTCGCAACACCTGAAATGCTCACAGTATTGCAGGACCAACAACACACTTGAGCAGGTATTTAGCAATAACACTTATCAGCTACTGACCCTCAAAACTACCATTAACATGACATTACGAATGTAAGGAATTAGTAGTCTCACCACCTGGAAATGCCTGCACTCCCACCACTTCCAACGGTACAGTGTTGCCGCCATGTAGAGTTGTAGGTGCACTGCTGCCAACATGGACCCCATCTCCAAAGTAGAGGGCCTTGTGTAGACATGAGGAAAGGACCTGCAAATTATGAGGTAGACACGGATGATGAGTTACACATCAATGCAACATGCAGTGTACAACACAACAGCAATATCCACTAGGAATGTATACACAGTATTGACTAGACTACCCACACATGTAGTGGGAGTCCAATGTCACCATGTACATCAATGTCACTTGGGCACACCCTTTGCAAGCCCATGGAAACGGGAAGCAGGAGGGGTGTGTGTGACAAAAACCCAAGCATCTGAACCAAATACATGACAAGCCTGCATGTGCCCAGCCACAATGCAGCGTATGCCCACAGGAGCCACAGAAGGCAACTCATTGTCCCAAAAAAAATAAAAATAAAGATACAAAAAAAAAAAAATAAATAAAAATCAAAAATGGCCATTAATGGGCCTGGGGGGGTTGGGGAGGCCACCCAGGAGGTCCGAGGACACGGTGCACACCAAAACCCACCTGTGTGAATCTTGCGAAAAGAAAACACCTCCATGGGCTCATGGCCCACACGGCTACCCTATTGTGGGAGTATCACTGCTGTCGCTATTATCACCCTGTGCAGCTGCATCCGGAGGTGGTTGCACTATGGGAGGCAGCCCACGCAAGGCCCTAGTCTGTTCCTCCATGGCTGCAAGCATGCGGGTGTGGTAGGTCTCGTTCTGGAGGATGAGTGTGCGGAGGTCCCCATGCAACAACTCACGGGATGCCCGGACCTCCGCCCTAGTTGCCTGCATCTCAGCTGAGAGCGTACGGGTGAGACGCTCCAGCTGCTGTTCTGTCCTTCGGTTTGTTGAAGCCTCAAGCTCAACAAGAGTCGTCCTGAGGTGAAGGAGCTCCAGCCTCAGGGCTTCCCTGTGGCCCTGGGACTCTATGGAGATGGCTTCCTGCAGAGTCGCCAGTGCCGCCCGCCTGTCCCTGTTGAACGCCAACATGTCCTCCCTGTGTGACTGGCAGATGGAGTCGGTTGCCTGCTGTAGTCGCTCCGTGTATACTGGAGGGAAAGCCCAAACCAGATTCAGGACTGAGGGCTGGAAACAAATGCGTACAACAAGAGGGGTTTGTCCTGACTGGGGAAGTCTAAGCTGACTACAATATATTTTTTGCAGTATAAGTTTAAAGACAGTATCCTATCTTTGGGTGTCGCAATTTATATAGTTACCAAAGATAGCAGTACATGAAAAACAACAGTAATCATCCACATGTACAAGATCATTAGTTTATGCAAGACAAGCTTTTATTAAGTGGCTTGTCCTTATTTCTTTAAACATTGTATGAAAAACTTGTAAATATCATACAAAACAGGGGGGGGGGGTTTGCACATATTTCACCCCCAATAGACAATAAAGTGTAAAACAATAAAGATGCAAGGCATGAAACAGAAAGTAAAGTCAGTTCATACAAGCATGTGCTGTATATTAACATTAATCCAAAATATGACAGTAGTATGAAGGCATCATGTTGCCACTAATACATTCTGCTTTTATATTATTCTGATTGTAACATAGCCAGGCTAAAGGGTGACCAAAAAATGGTATTTGATCATGATGCTGTAGTCGCTCTATCAGCCTTTCGGGGGGGACAATGGAAGTGGCCACCCTATCCATGGCCTGAGCCATCATCTCTGATGATGCTGCCTGTTGGGTTGCCATACCGTAAATGGATTGCTCCCATGCGGTATTGCCAGGTGGCGTACGGCCACCACATCGGCGGGCACCACACCTGTCTGGGGCAAGGCGAACTGTGCCTTGCTGTGCCGGCACTGCCTGAGGCTGCAGGAAGAATTCCCCCTCTGATCTGCTGGCCCAGGAACAGGATCAGATGTCGCGGAGTGTGACCCTGCATCCGTAACCACCAAAGGCATAGCTGCCAACACTGACATCCCCATTGAGGGTTCTGACCCTGGTGCAGGTGGGTGGGCAGAACAGAATCCCTCCCAGGAACACTCACCTGCGACGGCACGTAGGTCTCATCATCCGAATCAACACCTGAGTACAGCTCGGGGGAGGTACAGCCAGAGACACCCCTTGAGAGCACGACCTGCAGCAGTTGTGGGTTCTCACCCACCACCACACCACGTCCCTCACTGGTGGTCGGTCGGCCCTCGGACCCCTCCTGGGTCTGCACCATCTCCACAACCCCAGCAGTATCAGGTGCGTCTTCCCCTGCAAAGACATAAAAGCAAACAAATGGAAACAGGCATTAGCACCATGGCACACAATGAGGGCTGAGAAGCAACAGAACCAGTACTTGATTGACACATGTCCCACATGACTAAAACCCTCCCATGCATGCACCCTCACTGCGTATGAAGGGCAGGCAAAATGGCACACACTGATGACACCAAGATGGAAGATGAACACATTTTCTGCATGCTGCCTGGCAGTGGCATCACACATTGGCCTGTGATTGCCAGGTGAAATACACATGCCATCACACAGATGGCATGTACCATTGCTATTGAGTGAAGATGGAGAGGAGGGCAGCACTTATTCATTCAGTCCAGTTCCCTCATGTAATAGCTTTTCTAATTCAAACAGGTCTGATTTTTCACCTGGAGCTGCCAGTCCAAAATGGTCCGATTGCACAGGGACATGTGTGTACAAATGATATCCAGGTAACAAAGTCACTCCACTTTACCATAGCCATGTCAGACATGTGACTAGAGGACTGAGAAATGCCTAGTAAAAGTGGTGGAATGCAAACAATCTGCCTGAATGAACAGAGAAAAATAAGCAACAATGTTGTGGCAAGGTGACACTTCAAGGGCAACTGGCGTGCTGTTGGGCTAGATGTCTACTGTTGGCAGAAGGGATACTGCTATGGCCAAATGCTGCTGCGCAGAATGTATTGCATGAAGCACATGGGTGACCCAAACGACTCAGGCGCACACACCCTCACCTGGCACACAAACAGAAGCCCTCACACACACACCATGCACATGGATGACACACACATGCATGTGCACTCACCGGACAATGCCTCATAATCAGGCAGATCTCCCACGCCTTGGATCTGTTCCTCCGTGACGTAGGTCCCAGCGACTGACTCATGTGGAGTGAGTTCCATGTCTTCTACTGGAGACCCACCTCCAGTCACTAGAGTTGCGGCATGACTTGAGGCCAGTTTATTCTTTGCCCTGCGCTTTAGGTCATTCCAGCGCTTATAGCAATCATTGGCTGTGCGCCTCACGATTCCAAGGGCACTTACGATGTCCGCAACGGTCTGCCAGTGTGCCTGGCATTGTGCAGGTGTGGTCTTGGATCCTGCAACAATGACCATCTCGTTATCATGTGCGGACACATACTCGACAAGTGCATTCAGTTCGGCATCCGTGAAGCTGGGCTTCCTCGACGGGCCGGACTGTGTAGCCGTGTCTGGGGCATCAGCCTGTGCCGGACGAGCACTCTTCCTCTTCCGCTTGGAAGGTGGTGGTGATCCTGAGTGTCCTGCGCCGCTCTGGACACTAGGGGCAGGAGCCCTGGTGGACTCTGTATCAGGAGTGTGGGATTGCACACTCAGCATGGGAGTTGGTGAAGGCATTGGCTCAAGTGTAATGGTATCAGGGGGAATGTCAGCAGGATGGACTAGGACCGACACTGTCCTGGCTGGGTGTGTGAGAGCTGGGGTGGATGGAGCCGCAGCTGCCCCTGCATCCTCTCCACCCTGCCTACTTGGGGCAGCAGATGACCTTGCTGCCCCTGATCCACGTGGCCTGATGACATCAACGTGCACCAGTGCACGTGTCATAGGCCTGCTGACCTGGAAGTCAGTCATGGAGTCAGCCAGGTCTGGTGCCACAATGGGCTGGTCCAACAAGGGCTGAGCATGGATGGTGTCAGCCACATCAGCCTCAACCAGGGGGGTGATTATGGGTGCCCTTGACTGGTCCTCCACACATGGGGGGACAGGGTCACCCTGCAAGTAACGACCACGTCCCCTACCGGATCCACCACGGCCACCACTTGTGGCTCGTTCACCTTTGCCACCCTTACGGATTCCTCGCCTCCCAACCATGGCACTGATGTTAATGTGCGTATGGGAGTGGCTGTAAACTATTGTCCTGGGCAATTGGGGGTCAAAGGGGTTGGGTACCAGATGGTTATTGTACCCTAGTGCTCTAGCAAGGCTGAATGTGACCCCTGGGGAAAGATGACGGGTCACGCAACGCACAGGAAGCCCAAAAAAGGGAGATGACGTGCACGCAACCCCTCCTAGACCACGTGTGCGGAAAAAAAACCTGCACTACGCTGTGGCACCCAGTAACACAAGAATGAACGTATGCGCGTCACACGCAGCCTAGAATGACCTCTGAAGGGGTAGGCTACACACGGGGCAAGCACAGATGTTAGATACGTGCGTGACTCACCGTCTGCCAGGAAAAAGAGCGTGAAAAAGAAGCGCGTTTGGTTGGCAACACCCCCGCCAAAAGAAGATTTGTACGCTGTCTGAGGAGACAGGACAACAGTAGAAGGGAACACTGTCTGAGGGAACAGGCCCAGGAAAACCAGAAAAAGAGAAAAAAGAGAAAAAGCTGTCAGAGGTAACAGGGAGTACGAACTTGAAACGCCGTGAAGTAAATCACGTGAGAAACGACTAGAAGTACAGAATTCACCCACTCGCTCTCCACGAAAAGCACGTACAAGGAAATGGTGTTCTACACGTACCTTTTATGCAGGCCCACACGTCCAGCGTCACTTCCGCGTGTACGCGCTAGGGCCATTTCCACCAATTACAGCTTTGTCACTTCCGCGTGTACGCGCTATTTCCACCAATTACACGCTTTGTCACTTCCGCGTGTACGCGCTATTTCCACCATTTACACGCTTTGTCACTTCCGCGTGTACGCGCTATTTCCACCAATTACACGCTTTGTCACTTCCACATGTACCCGCTATTTCCACCAATTACACGCTTTGTCACTTCCGCGTGTACGCGCTATTTCCACCAATTACACGCTTTGACACTGGGACGTGTCTTTCATTTTTTTAACACGCTACATTTCAAACATGTGCCATATTCAACGTGCACGTGACTTCCTAGACCCGCATACGCTGGTGGCCTTTGGGCCAATGAATGTACAGACGTGTGCTGACGCGCTTACACGCTAAGGGCCTTTCCTCGAATTACACGCAGACGTGGTGGATTTTCACGTGCAAAATCACTCCGTATCAAGCTGGCCACGCATTCACACACGGAAGACCACGCTCCTGCCCAGAAGGCCGAATTACTGCCCCCCAGAGCCCTGAGCACGCTCCCACCTGCCATCTGCTGCTGCCTGACTGCCTGCTGCCCACGTGCCCTGCCATTTGCTGCCTTCACATCAGCCAGGGGTGCTGTTGCTGTGACCACCCCTGCTGGAACCGAAGACTCCCGACTGCTTTTCCATCGCCCCACCGTCCAGCCCCAGGACCCAGTTGCCCACCCACTCCTGCCTCTGGGGTTGCCATGTCGGGCACTGCAACATCTGGCACCAGTGGCAACCCCCGGCCAAGGAGGCAGAGGGGCACCAGCTTCACTGCCACCGAAGTTGGTGTCCTGGTGGAGCATGTCCTGGGGCAGTATGATGCCCTCTTCGGAAGGTTGCGCGCCGACAAGGAAGGACGGACTCGGATCTGGATGGACAACGTGACTGCCATCAACGCGGAGGAGGTGGCAGTCCGCGACTATGAACGTGTCAGGAAGCGCTGGGAGGACTTCAGGTCCAGGACCCTCAACAAGGCCCGGCGCCTCCTGAAGGCAGCGAATGCTAAGGGGCGCCGGGGCCACTTGTCGGAAGATCAGATGAGGGTCCTGGAACGCATATCCCCAGCGCTCCACGACCAGGTCCTTGATAGGCAGACCCGTCTGGAGTTGAGCGGTAAGTGTACATGCATACTGATTGTAAGCTGTGCATGTGGTGTGCCAGGAGTGTGCAGGTTGAACATGTATTTTTATGTGGGCAAGTAGGGGGGGGTGTACAGGGCCGTGAGGGTGACACATGCGAGGGGTCTCATGTGTGACACATGGATGGTGCTTGTGTGTGTGGGCTTGCATGGCACAGGATGTGGAGGAATGATTGTCAGGTGTGACATGGATGTCGATCGGAACACTGCGACAGTTGGCAGAGGTGTACACATGCATGCAAGTTTGGTGGTGTGTGTGCATGTGTAGTGTACTCCCTATGTTGCATGTGATGTGTGGATGACCTTTGGCTGCTCATGCTGTTGTATGTGAATGGATGGTGCTGGCTGTTGCAATATGCCTATGGTATGGCTCATGTGTGCAAGTTGAAATGACATGAAATGACATGTCATGTGTGTATGAGTCCATTGGACAGTGCCCTGATGCCTGTGTTTTCTTTCTCCCTGTCTGCAGCGTCAACTGATGAAGAGGGCGGAGAAGGTGCTGTGGAGCACAGCGGCAAGGGTCGCACCATCAGCCGGAGACGCAAGGCCCGGATCCCCTCCCAGGTTCTGATCTCGTCGGGGAGTGAGGAGTCCGGTGCCGTGTCCCAGGCCGCAGCTGCCGAGGGGAGGTCCAAGAGGTGGAGGTTGGAGTTGGACTACTTGGCAGCAGAAGGGGCAGCTGGGACCCCACAGGGCCCAACGGAGGAAGATGGCACGGAGTCATCCAGGTTGGTGGGGGGTTTGGAGGAGGAGGAGGCCGTGCAAGCGACAGAGGCGGGGTCTGGAGGTGGGGATTCCACTGGTGCTAGTGGTGCAGTGCAGGATCTGGGACAGGAGGCAGCACAGGCCGCCGCAGAGGTGCCTGTGTGCAATCCTGTCCCTGCTCCTGTCACTGCATCATCTTGCACCAGCGGGGATGCCTACCTCCAGACCCGTTCTCAGGGAGGGGATTGGCTTACAACACCTGGCCTTCCTCTCCCTGCGGATGTGGCTATCCTACACCAGGTTGAGCCTGTCCAGGGTGGGGTGGCGTTGCGTCAACGGGCCCTGCGAGCTGACCTGAAGTCTTTTCATGATGAGTCTGCACGTCTTCTTGCATGGCTCGTTGACTGCGTTGACCCACTGGGACAGCTCACCAGGGCTGGATTCCTCCGTTTCCTGGACCTTGTTCCGACCCCCTCCTCCACGGAACCCCCTATGCCCCAGTCGTCCTCCATGCCATCTTCCCACCCATGTGTCACCTGGGTGCCCTGTGGAGCTGCCTCCGACCGTGCGTCCAGGCTGGTGGACAACAGATCCCTGCCACAGTCGGGAGTCGGACGTCCAGCAGGGGTGGCCACATCAACGACTGCACCCCAGCTGGAGGAGGATGTGCAGGCACCATGGGACAGGGCACATGGACAGCAGCAGCTGCAGCAGCAGGAGGCTGTAGGTGGGAGCCACGATAGCTCGGGGCCTTCAACATCGGAGGGGCAGGCATCGGCCGGAGGGCAGGAGGACCCTGGACGGGAAGTGTCTTCCGTGTGGCAGCGGTTGGGCCACGCCATAGATGCGGAGCGGCAGTGGGCGGAAGAGGCGCGGCTCACGATGGTCAGGGCGGAGAACTCCATGCGGAGGGCCCTGAGGCGGGCCGAGTGCCTCGAGGCAATCCGCAGGGAGTTGGAGGTGAACATGTCGGCGTCCCTGCGGACCCTCGGGGCCATGGAACAGGACCGCCTCCGGGACATAGACGAGGAGTTCGATGATGCCCTGGCCCGGAACACCACTAAGTGAGCCGCTGGACTGGCCCGCCGCCATTGTATATAGTTATTTAGTGATAGGTTTCCTTTATAGTTTATTTTTATTTGGAGTCGACTGACACTGCTCCACCTTTATATTTCCATTTTAGATAGGTTTTTTGGTAGGTTTCATTTCTTCTGTTGGGATGATGGACCCTGAATACTTTGTACATAGTTGGACTTTGGATTTCGATATTTTTTTTACTATGGATATTTTTTTCCATGGAGCAATGGTTTTCATTTCCTTTTTTCCCTTCATTTCCTTTTTATGGACTTGAACTTTGGAAGAAATGTTTTAGGATTATCATTTATTGATTTTAATTTGAAAAGGGACAGCCAGTTTATTTTTGTTATTTTTTTTACTTGTGTATTTTGTTTCATTTTGATTGCCATTACGGTTGTTATTCATACATTATTTGGATTTTTTAATTCTTCAATGTGTGGTTTCATCTCATTGTTTTCATGCATGTCATGATACGGGTTTTTAGGTTCACTTGCAACCATTGTGTGTGTGTGAGACACATGTGTTGATTTACATTGTTTCCATTGGAGTAGTATCATGGAGACATGAGTGGGGGCCTGGTGGGGGATGCCCATGGTGGCTGGGGGATTGGGGGTGGTGGGAGACATGAGTTGGACATGAGTGGGGGCCTGGTGGTGCTGCCCCTGCACTGCTGGGGGGTGGGGGTGGTGGGAGACATGGGTGGGGGCCTGGTGGAGGCTGCCCCTGCACTGCTGGGGGGGTGGGGGGGGTGGGAGACATGAGTGGTGGCCTGGTGGAGGCCGCCCCTGCACTGCTGGGGGGGGTGGTGGGAGACATGGGTGGGGGCCTGGTGGGGGATGCCCATGGTGGCTGGGGGGTGGGGGTGGTGGTAGACATGGGTGGGGGCCTGGTGGAGGCTGCCCCTGCACTGCTGGGGGGTGGTGGGAGACATGAGTGGGGGCCTGGTGAGGGCTGCCCATGGTGGCTGAGGGGTGGGGGTGGTGGGAGACATGAGTGGGGGCCTGGTGGGGGATGCCCATGGTGGCTGGGGGGTGGGGGTGGTGGGAGACATGAGTGGGGGCCTGGTGGGGGCTTCCCATGGTGGCTGGGGGGTGGGGGTGGTGGGAGACATGGGTGGGGGCCTGGTGGGGGATGCCCATGGTGGCTGGGGGGTGGGGGTGGTGGTAGACATGGGTGGGGGCCTGGTGGAGGATGCCCCTGCACTGCTGGGGGTGTGGGGGTGGTGGGGGGCATGAGTGGGGGCCTGGTGGGGGATGCCCATGGTGGCTGGGGGGTGGGGGTGGTGGGAGACATGAGTGGGGGCCTGGTGGGGGATGCCCATGGTGGCTGGGGGGTGGGGTGGTGGGAGACATGAGTGGGGGCCTGGTGGGGGATGCCCATGGTGGCTGGGGGGTGGGGTGGGTGGGAGACATGAGTGGGGGCCTGGTGGGGGCTGCCCATGGTGGCTGGGGGGTGGGGGTGGTGGGAGACATGGGTGGGGGCCTGGTGGGGGATGCCCATGGTGGCTGGGGGGTGGGGGTGGTGGTAGACATGGGTGGGGGCCTGGTGGAGGATGCCCCTGCACTGCTGGGGGGGTGGGGGTGGTGGGAGACATGAGTGGGGGCCTGGTGGGGGATGCCCATGGTGGCTGGGGCGGTGGGGGTGGTGGGAGACATGAGTTGGACATGAGTGGGGGCCTGGTGGTGCTGCCCCTGCACTGCTGGGGGGTGGAGGTGGTGGGAGACATGAGTCGGGGCCTGGTGGGGGATGCCCATGGTGGCTGGGGGGTGGGGGTGGTGGGAGACATGAGTGGGGGCCTGGTGGGGGCTGCTCATGATGGCTGGGTGGTGGGGGTGTGTGGGAGACATGAGTGGGGGCCTGGTGGGGGATGCCCATGGTGGCTGGGGGGGTGGGGGTGGTGGGAGACATGAGTTGGACATGAGTGGGGGCCTGGTGGTCCTGCCCCTGCACTGCTGGGGGGTGGGGTTGGTGGGAGACATGAGTGGGGGCCTGGCGGAGGCTGCCCATCGTGGCTGGGGGGTGGGGGTGGTGGGAGACATGGGTGGGGGCCTGGTGGAGGCTGCCCCTGCACTGGGTGGGGGCCTGGTGGAGGGTGCCCCACACTGCTGGGGGGGTGGTGGTGGTGGGAGACATGAGCAGGTGTGCAGGGTAGTCCCCTGTTTTGTGGGCTGCCTGCAGTGGCCGTGGAGGGTGTATAGGGTACACCTGTGAGGACCCACCCAGCCTAATCGCATGTGATTATTCCCGCGCACCTCTGTAATACACGTACCCTGTCTAATCGCGTGTTAAACTTCAAGCGTACCCCTGTCATACACGTACCCAGCCAAATCGCATGTGAAAATTCCCGCGTACCCCTGTAATACACGTACCCTGGCTAATCGCGTGTTTAACTTAACGCGTACCCCTGTCATACACGTACCCTGGCTAATCGCATGTAAAACTTCCCGCGTACCCCTGATATGCACGTTACCCGCTTTGCGTTCCTTGTTTGGCAGCCCTATCAACTGGTCCAGGGTTAGCGCAGCCCTTTGCGATGATTTAGCGATTTTGATGGCTTTTCCTTGCGCGAGGGCGTTCTTGGGGGCGTTACTGGCGCTGCTGCAGGGTCGCTGCGATACTCTGCGCCACGGCTGGTTTGGGAGCCTATAATCCATGAATACGCTGTGCGCGGAAATCGGTTTTGGCGCACGGGCCTGGCGCAGACAATCGCATGCGGACACTCTGCGCCAGCCGCTTGCGACACTTTTCTGCGAAATTATATGAATTACCCTGACAATGTCTTCAATTATATAGCCGTTTTTCCCAAGATAGGTGTAATCAGGTGTGAATAGAGTAGCATATAGATGCAAGCATGGCCATTTTATACAAATGCAGGACCTAGAAGACGTCAAATGAAAGGTGGGTAACCTTTTTGAATTTTTAATAGTTGACAGGATGCCATCAAAAGTAGAATAGGCAAAGGGATTGATCAGTGTTTGGAGAAACGCTTTGTCAGCAACACATGTATTGTACCGGCAACAACTTTTTCACAGCATTGCGAGCGGACCTGAGCTCTTGCTGTGCGAGGATCAGACGAATCGCTTCCTGGAGGAGGCGGGCTCAACGCTTCCCACGTGACTGATCACGTGACCACCTGGGAGCTTAAACTCCCGGCCCAACCGCCCGAGTGGCGGATTGATCAGTGTTTGGAGAAACGCTTTGTCAGCAACACGTGTATTGTACCGGCAACAACTTTTTCACAGCATTGCGAGCGGACTTGAGCTCTTGCTGTGCGAGGATCAGACAAATCGCTTCCTGGAGGAGGCGGGCTCAACGCTTCCCACGTGACTGATCACGTGACCACCTGGGAGCTTAAACTCCCGGCCCAACCGCCCGAGTGGCGGATTGATCAGTGTTTGGAGAAACGCTTTGTCAGCAACACGTGTATTGTACCGGCAACAACTTTTTCACAGCATTGCGAGCGGACCTGAGCTCTTGCTGTGCGAGGATCAGACGAATCGCTTCCTGGAGGAGGCGGGCTCAACGCTTCCCACGTGACTGATCACGTGACCACCTGGGAGCTTAAACTCCCGGCCCAACCGCCCGAGTGGCGGATTGATCAGTGTTTGGAGAAACGCTTTGTCAGCAACACGTGTATTGTACCGGCAACAACTTTTTCACAGCATTGCGAGCGGACCTGAGCTCTTGCTGTGCGAGGATCAGACGAATCGCTTCCTGGAGGAGGCGGGCTCAACGCTTCCCACGTGACTGATCACTTAAACTCCCAGCCCAACCACCCTTGCGGCGTTAAGCCCTGGAGGCAGTAAGGGCTGGAGCCGCTGTTGTGCTGTTAGGCTGTGTGGCTGGACAATTCAGGTAGGATCCTTCATGCATTATATACAGTATACCATCTTACGAACCGGAGAGTATGAGGAGCAATGCACTCTTGTATATGATTCTGAAACTGGAAGTTCTTATCATTGACTATGCACAAGTCTACCTAAATGCAACATAATTGCCTGTTGAATTTAAAATCATTTTCTCTCTGACCGCTTTGTTGGTTCAGCCGCGAGACTGTGGGGCTTGCCCTTTGATCGCGTACACACCCCTGAAGTGATACTAGTTAGCCATTTGGTCGGTTATAAGCAGCCTTAAGGCTGGAACTCTACGTCTTACACTCATACTGAGAAGACAAGGAGGACACGTCGTTTCCTGACAGAACAACTTTAAAGTTTATTTTCCTTTTTCTTTTCTTTTTGTAACTCACATGCCGTATCATAGGCAAGGTGCACAATCTAATTACAATCTTCGTGAACGCAATAGCAAGTTCTCTGACGCTTGAAGAATAGGTATAATGACTAAAGTGAAATCTAAAAAGAAAGAACTCCCTGTAAAAGGAACCATCACAGATTTCTTTCCAACAAACATTCCTATTGAGAAAAATTCCACAGTCATCGAAGGAGTAGATCCAGCAAACAACCCTCTTGAAATATTGCATGAAGTCACTAACTACGGCGACATAGATGACAATTCATTACTTGATCTATGCTTATCAATGCAGCGGGCTATGACACCAGCTCACCCGCGCCAATCATGCAACACTTCACAGACTCCTTCCCCAAGTGTTCCATCCTTACAGGGGGCCCACGGCATAAGGTTATCTGCATCTCCCAATTTGGCCCCTTTTCAAGAGCCCTCTGTCCTCGGAAGTAATACCGAATCTAGTAGGGTTTCTACTTCGAATACTCCAGCCTTGGCCGAACTACAGTCCTGAGTGGCCTCCCTTCAGTTTGCTTTGAAAATTTTACTGAAAATGTGTGGCCACATTCTAGAGACTACCCTTACAATCGCAGCGAAAGAAGGAACGAAAAACCCTGCTGGGGCAGAAGAAAACTCGGATCCCAGCCCTATGGACAAAGCCCTAGAGGTGCCTCTTATCGACTCAATACCCGCCTCCGAACCACCTGATGAGTCAGAAATATTCTTCTCCCGAAAACAAAGAAGATTGGCTAGAAGAGCAGCCATGAAAAAAAAGCCGTGCACAATCGCCTCACCATTGCCCGCGACGGCCTTGCCAGGAAAACCGTCAAAAAAAGTCAAAAAGAGAGCTACCAGGAAGCGAAGGGTTCAGGCTCTCTCACGAGCTGGCTAATCCTTGACACTGCAGTGGATTCCATATGTATGGAGTCAAATGTGCTTGACCTTGAAACAACTCAGCAAAATAACGATGTCGAGAAGATCTCATCCACTCCCAATAAAAGTTCTAGTCGCGGTCCCATGGCTATAAATATCCCCAATCCTCTCAGTACTAATGAGCCTCCTCCGTCAGATCAAGTCAACAATCGCATCTGCATTATTAAAAACTTGTATCAGCAGCACGAACGAAATTGGCTCACAAGATCAGCTTTTATGACTAGGCTCCACTCAGTACCTCAGCTCTGTGTCCTTAGCTCTGCAGACTTTGAATATGTGGAGCCTCTCTATGTGACCAATCCGAATGTTTCTGCTATACACTGTAAATTCCTTGCAACAGCTCAGCTAATGCGAAGTTTTAAACAAAGTCTTTGGACCATGGACATTGAAATAGATGCCGACCCTGAAATGGAAGATCGCAGTTGTCCGCGTAACGTGGCTCCTCCACTGAAAAAAGTTTCCCTGAACACAGATCTACCCAAGGCAGACAAAGCTGAGATTGAGGATATACAGAGAGTCTTAAACTGGCTGGCTGACTCTCTACCTCAAATTATAAACAAGCAATGAGATTACAGTATCGTCTCCTGGAATTGTAGAGGTTTCAGCCACCTATTATCGTCACAAGGATCGGCAGATATTCTAGCAGATCATCTGAGCATATGTCTACAGGAAACGTGGCTGATCACTCCGGTGATACTTAACGGATATACACTCTACCAATCCTTAGCCAAGAAGGGCCCCAGAGGTAGACCCTTTGGAGGTTTGATAGTGGGTGTTAGACATTCTGTCCAATCGTGCCAAATTAATACAAGCCAACCTGATAACATCTTAGCTGTGGAAATGGTAGTCCCTAACGAAAATGCCTTGGTAAGAATATTACTGGTAACCTTATACAATCCAGTAGGTGCTGCCTCTAGAGAAGTACTACAAGAGGCAATACACGACCTACTAGGTGAATGGACTATGAAATTAGGGAACAAGTCAGTAATATTCACAGGCGATTTTAATTGTCACATTAAGGGCTCCAAAGGCACCACCCTCAACCCTCTATTGCATCCAAAGGACATATGTCCCATTGCGAAGAAGATCCAGAAGGCACAAATTGGCAAATTTTTTTCTCTGAATGGGATTTGGAACTTATCAATGGAAAACTGGAAAACTGGAAAAAATGGACTATCCTGGAAAACCTACATGGCATAATGCCTCTACTAGTAGTACCCTGGACTACACCTTTGTCAGCCCTAACATAGCCAGCAAAATTTAAGATATGAAGATCAGTCGGAACACTTGGAGTGACCACAGCCTCCTAAACCTTATCTTTGCGGCTGACCAGCTAAAGACGAACATTTGCCCTATGGGCAATATGGTAACAAACCAAACTGGTACGTGCATACGCTGGCATCATAAAAATATTGAAAATGCGGCTTGTACAACACATGCTCTGTTACATTATGATATTCAAACCTTCACTGAACTGACTGCCAATGATATAGAGATATGGATTGCGGCCTTCTCATCATCCCATGCCACTACATCTCTTAGTGCGATGATTCGAGATGGAAAGAAGATCTTACCCTTTGACAAATCCATTCGTGATGCCAAACGAATATTAAGGGCTTCCATCTGTAAAGCACGAACTACTGCCGCTTCACCAGATTCTTTCTCTTTTCTGCGTAAAACGCTTAAAAACAAATATCATGCTTGGATTAAGACCAAGAGAAGAACAGAGAAGTTAAATCGCTGGCAACAAATGGTACAAGTAGTATGTTCCAAAAAAACAAAAAACATCTGGGGCATATTAAATGAAATGAGGGGTCCTACTGAACATACTATGCTGAACCCGATAGGTACCCTGGAATGGTCTAAATTTTTGTCTGCCCGAAATTCCCTAACAACATCGGCTCAACAGGACATTTGCAAAAAGGTCCCGTATGAAAAACCTTTCATGGTAACTATTGAGCAATTGCTCACCAAAATTAAATCATTAAAATCATCTAGAGCCCCTGGCCCTAATGGCCTTGCGAATGTGGTGCTTAAAAGCAACCCTGATTTCTGGGCCAGTCTGATTAAGATCCAATTCGACAACATATTGGAAACTGGCAACATTCCGATATCATGGCAATCCTCCATATTAATACCAGTCTTTAAGAGAGGAAACATACTTGCACCAGGAAATTATAGGTTGTTATCCATGTTGGATTGTACAGGGAAGCTATTTGCATCAATGCTTCTTGACAAATTGCAAACTTGGGCAGACAAAACTGGAATTTTCAATCAGTTTCAAAGTGGATTTAGAAAAGGGTACACAACCTCTATGAATTTAATGACCTTCGATTTATTGAGGACTCGAGCAAAGCTCAGTGGAAAACCCCCTCTTTATGCCCTCTTTATAGATTTCCGTGCGGCCTTTGATACTGTCCCTCGAGACAAATTATGGTCTAAATTGAAACTATTGGGTTGCCCAGAAGAACTTCTCTATTATTTAAGAGCCCTCCATCAAAACAGAACGGCCAAGCTCAAGTTGGATGTCCAAGGCCACATGACCCCACCAGTTCCCCAAAATTTGGGAGTAAAACAAGGCTGTGTTACAGCTCCATTCCTATATAACGTATTCACGTATGATATCCCCATAGCGGTATCAGCAGTCCACAATTGTCCTCCTCGAATTGGCTCGGAGCATTGCCCAGTACTTGCATACGCGGATGATTTGATTATAATGGACCATACATTCAGCGGCCTTTCGAGATCGGCCACTGCACTTTGTGATTACGCCCTCAAGAATGATCTGGCCATTAACACAGAAAAAACTCAGTTAATGGTATTCTCTGCAAAAAAAAATTCCAGACCAAAATTAGTTATCCTGGGGACAGAGATAAAATACACCCCCTCATATAAATATCTAGGGGTTGAGGTCGACGTCATGGGTGAATACACTAACTGCATACGAACGCTTACCACCAGAGCTGCACAACTAACAGCGTTAATACACAGCTTTGCTATAAAAAACTGCGGCTATACTCTGTGGGGTGTGCGCCAGCTTTACCTTCAGATCTTAGTTCCCATGGTCATATATGGCCTGGAGGCATTATTGCATATTAACTTGAGCTGGCTCCAAGTTATAGAAGGTAAATTTTGGAGGTGGATACTGGGTCTTCCCCAATGCATTCCAATGGCCATATTAAGACTGGAACTAGGGCTAATTTCCCTTAAAGCTACGCTACTCAAAAGAAGAGCTGAGATTCATCATAAGATGACTAACCAATCTACGAATCCTCTCTTAAACTTACTAAATCAAGAAATCTCCAAGGAAACAACTTCTTACCATCTAAAAACAAGCAAGGAAAAGTTGCATAAAGAGATAGGTTGGTTCCCTGTATCTAAGGATATACATGTCACAACTAAGAAGGCCCTATCTAAACGTATAGACTTATGGGACTGGCTCGAAAATTATGACCATTTAAGTAAACTTACAAAGTACAAATTTGTGCAGTACAGACTTTACATCTACCTGAAACCACAGTTGTACCTAAACCTGAGTCCCTCTAGTAGGCTTAGACGCTTCCTTCTCTTGCTGCGCCTGGGTTGTCTTCCGGTATTAGCCAATAAGTGGGTATAGAAACATATATTACCACACGAAAGATACTGTCGTATGTGCAAGAACTCTTCCATCAACGAAACAGCTATGCATCTTTTAACAGCCTGTCCTATAATGCTCGAAATATACGAACAATGTTATGGGAAAGTGGTCCATAATCCTGCCCACATAGAAGAGCCATGGTTTTGGCATCATGGTTTAAATTCAGCGTCGATAAAAACTCAGACAGCGATGTACAGCATATGGCTGAATATCGAGAAATCTTTGGCGATAAGCATTTAGTCCTATAACAGTTAAATTACGCTAATGCGAATAGGACTAGGCAGACCTAAAGTATATATCACAAGTCCTAAAAAACTGCTTCCTTTTATTAGGTCTATGAATTTTTTGACTTTTAATCTAATGAAATTAGCTGAAAGTATATACAGCTCTTTAGATCAGGAAAGGGGAGACACTGATTAGTGTAAATCTTAAGTAATATGACTACACAATGACAAATTAACTAGATATATCATTGATAATTTGATCATAAGAACAACTTGTCTTGAACTAGAAACATATGTCTCCCCTTGTCCCGTTTGATTTTGGCTTGTTTATTTTTGTCTATTTAATATTGTTTGATTTTATCTTATTGATGTTATATATCTGTATTTTATTCTTTAATATACATATGTGTAAAGTTTATATTCTAAACTGTATGACATTATTATTAAATTAAATTAGAATAGGCAAACAATGTAGTTTTGTGATAATAAGAAGGCACACAGTAAGAATTGGTGTCATAGTCTAGAAAAACAGGGGTAGACTAGATTAGTGTAGTGGGGTAAGGAGGGGATAGTGTGCAGCAAAAAGTTTTATTTTTTCTCAACATGTTCAAAACAAAGCACAGAAGAAAAATGACCACGGTCCAACGCGATTTAAAGAAAGATGAAAGATGAAAGGCAGAATGAAGCATTTACAGCTGAGCAGCAAGCATTTACAGCAAAGCAGAGAAAACTACTAGGTATTAGCCCTAGCATTGAATAGGGTTAATGAAAAGTGTTGCTGTTTTGTGCACCAATGGGTTAGGGAAAGCCTGTGAGTTAAATGGGCTAAAAAAAGATAGAAATAAATCCAGATTTATTTTTTGTTAGAAGCAAGGAAAAAGCATTTAGGTCAGGAAGAAACTTGAGCCACTTGCCAGTACCCAAATGACTTTTGTCTCCATTTCCACTTTCAACAGGCAACAGGGAGTGAGTAGTGTCCTTGTCTGCTACGGACACGCCTAGGAGATGGAGAAGACAAGCACATGCCTTTTTGTGATGTTGTTCTTGATTATTATGTATTATTTTAAATTTCTCTACATCTGAGAATGTCGATCTAGAGGAAAAAATTAAAAAGTCCCCTGAAGGGACATAAATAATATGTATAAAAAGAAAGCCTAGGAGACATAAGGGCAGACAAAATGAGACAGACAGGAAAATGTGTTTATTGCCCACAAATATAGATATAACTGAATATGTTTATTGTAAACAAATCAGGTTCCAGCAGGCTGATCACATATAGTAAAACAAATGTGAATGTGTACACAAAGGGGAGAGAACCAGTAGCTTCGATACACAAAGAACGAAAATGTCTGATGAAGCTTTGTCTAGAAGGCAGGGATGCCCAGAAAATGTTTAAATGTAGTTTTTCTAGGAGGCAGGAATGTTCAAAAAGTATTGTCTGAATGAAGTTTTGTTTAGAAGGCAGGAGAATTTTGACAGGGCACTTAAAAAAGATTTTTAAGGGGGTTGGGTTGAGGAGGAATGTATTCATAATAGAGACATTCTTATTTATCAAAGAAAACTCATTCAGTTTTATATTACAGGTGGACAACGAGGGACCTATATGACTCAGAAAATTGGCAGCATCTAACCACGTGAGCAGTGAGAAGTCACTGAGGAACCCAACCAAATGACCTGTTAGAGTAACCATTGTTCCAAATTTTTCTGCAGAAGACTCCCCCATCCTTGTGTTCCCTTGCTAAAATGTCCCCTCTTGGTGATTTTTAAAAATTGACATATATGTATACATATGAATGCTCTGTGGAAAAAAGAGACACTAAACTGCGACAGGATTGGCCTTTGAATTAAAGGCCCCAGGGACTTGCTGCATGGCAACCCAAAAAAGGACAAATTCAACAGGACACAGACGGTCCATGGATGCCAAACTGAGATGAGTCGGTGGAAGATTTACCAGTGAAAAGAAAAAAAACTGAACTGCCGAGAAATTAAAAATGGGCATGGGCAGAGAATGGGAGCAAGGAATAATGTTGTGGGGTGGGAGTGGCGGAAAGAATGTGGAATATGAGCCAAAATGTGTGCAGAAAATGGGCTGATGGGTTACCTCAAAACATGACTATCTCTTGCGTCTCATGGTGGCTGTAAAACTATCTGAGGCATATAGCTAGTTCAAAGTAAACTGGGTAAAGGAGGTTGGTGCTCAGATAAAAGTATTCTTTAGGGACACATACATGTTTAGACTAGGAGAGTATAATGTGTTAGCACTGACGTTGTAGAAATGTGTTAGGATACCTCTCAGGTTGAAGTAAATTGTCAAATAGAAAAGGTTGATTAGGTCAGAGATGTGTAGGTACATTGAAACTGAAGAGGGTGGACATGGGTGTAGTGATATGTATTGAGTGAATGACTAAATACAAATCAGAGGAGGGAGTGTACAGAAGTTGGTTATAGCCCCCCTCAAACTGAATGTAGTGGAGATAGACCCCCTCGACCTCCACCCGAGTGATAATTTGTCGGGGTGATCAATGACTTTAACTAGTGCAGAAATAAGAATTATAGTGCTTTGCAGAAAAGCACTTTGAGGGACAATCTATTTTATGAGGTGAGAATGTCTTTTTTGATAGAAGGTTTGTTAAGTAATATATGCTTAATATAAATTTCCCAAAAACTAGATTCGAATCGGAGCAGGTACCAAGTTGTAAGTAAAAATTGGGTTGGTCGGGCATTTCATAAGTGATCAGCCATTTTGGGTTTGGGACAAAGTCAGGAAAGCTCTGAGGTAATGCTGGGCATCCAAATAAGTGGATTTCTGTAAAACCATGCGGAAATGATGAAAGAATTATCTCATGGTAGTTCATTGAGAGTTCAGTAGTCAAGGACATGGTGTCTGGATTTCCCAGCTCTAATCTTGACAGTGACGAGCCAGGGGAGCGAGATAGTAGTCAAGGGAAGATAGTTATTGGTGCATGTAGCTGTTTCAATTAGCAGAGAGAGCACAGCTGATGCCCATATTTGGGCATCTGGGACAGGAAGGCATGATGCTGTTGCTGAAATTATCTCAGAATTGACGTCAGTAGTGTTCCCATTTTAAAAGTCAGGTACAGCACGCACAATTCTAAGCAGTTACAGATGTAGGTATGACATGGGAGCTTTGTGAAGTAACGGTTCAGTCAACCAACCCTAGAAGGGGAAGGGGCTTGTCTTGGAGTGCCTGAACCAATGAGAGTGCTCTGCATCATAAATAGGGAATTGAGCCAACCAAGAAGTGTATATAAAACAGGGAGAGCCCAGAGATTTGAGGAGAGTCCCAGAGATGTCTTTGATGCTATATGATGTGTCCTGCCTGCTGGAAGAAATAAACTTGCTGTCTTTGAAAATTCTGCTTCAGTCTGCTGATATGCTCTAGAGTGCCTCCCTGACCCCAGAGATGCCAATACCCAGAGTAGAGGTGATGGGACCCTCATTTACAGTTTTTACCTTTCCAGCTACCGGAACAAGGCCTCCATCAATATGGAAACTAGAGAATTCCTGTCCTAATCTCTCTCAGGATTATTTGTACCCATAAACCATTAGCTCACTTTTACAGGCATTAAGGCATAGCCAATTACTGGACATCCAATTTTTGACAGATATGTAGATTTTATTTAGCGTCTCCTGATCAATGGCATAGTTTCTACTGAGCTCCGTGGTAAGCTGAAAATCATCTGCGTAATTCGTGAAGAACACCCCCAAACTGTCTAATTCCACACATACTGGCTTGATATAAATGTTAAAGAGAGAGGGGTACAAACAAGCCCCCCAAGGGACACCACAGATGATGGGTTCAGCATCAGATTAGACATCTCCCCAGTGGACCCTTGACTTACGCCGCTCCAGAAATGACTTTATCCATGTCACAGCTTGCTTAGAGAAACCCCCTATGTCAGCCAATCTATCCAACCGTTTTTTATGGTCCAGTAGGTCGAAGGCTGCTGATAAGTCAAGCAAAACCAGCAGCCCCGATCCACTCTTTTCCAAACCCTGGAGGTCGACCAAGGCACTTTCCGCACTATGGGTGCACCGGAAGCCAGGCTTTTTCTTATGCAGAACGCCTAGCAATTCCATATAAGATTGAATCTGCGTGGTGGCTACCTTATCAGCTAATTTAAGGAGAAAGAGAGTCTTCGTTATAGGCCTCAAATTAGAGGCGTCCTTGGGATCTAATCCCTGCCTCTTTAGGAGGGGTGTAACCACAACATCCTTAATACTTCCAGGTATGTAACAGTGGGTGAAGGAGGCATTAATAAATCTACGTAGAAATTGGACAAAGAGCCAAACCACACATGCAGTCTGTATATTCCTCATCACGTCCCATATATCCCTGCTCTTCATTGTCAATAGTCCATAGACAGTGCTTAAATCCCCAATTAAAAGCCAAAACCAAAAAGACATTGAGGACTTGTGTAGTAGAAATTCCAGTTATATGTTTTTTATGCAGTCTGTTGCGTGGAACACACAACGGAGAGAACAACTCACATCACAAGCCAGAGTATCACTTATACATACTGGAACATCTGGCTGTCTTAGACAAGTATTAAGTTATTCCATGTTTACAATAAATATAGCACCTCAGAATCATGTGTTGACATTATGTGTAAATGAATGACAAATAATGTACAAATCAACTATGCAAACATGTTAATGAATAGAACTGCATCTAACGAAATGTCATTATGGTAATGAATATCAAATATATCATAGGGGTAATGCAGCAAATCATACCTTATTCACCAAGTGAGGTTGCAATTGATGGATAGTCAACATGAATTGAAATGTTTAATTAGTTCTGACAATAACAATACAAATAAAACCACATACATTTAAAAGAAATGTTTTTAAAAAGAGGGCCAGAGAGATTTCCCATGAATAAAGATTTATTTTGTTTTGTTAAATAGTTCACATTGGCCCGAGTGTCTATATTTTCCTTTTTGTTTAAAGAAAAAGGTGGGGTCACTGTAGATTCCCTTTGATTCGTTTTTAAGATAGATTTTTTTTAAAAACTGTGTTAAATGGAAATCTGCGTGTGGATATCTTGTTTCTTAAGTCTGAAATACTTTTTTATGGGTTTGTCATAAATACAAGTGATATAAAAGAATGATCATCTTGGGTTCCTCATTTTACTTTATTGTTAATTTATTTATGAATCATTTCCACAGCTCTTTTCTTGTAGTTTATGTTGTGGAATACGTAAATTCTAAGCATGATAGAGGTGTACGTGAATCATCAACAATGAGTGAATTGGCAACAATTGTAACCGAAAGACTCACGTTAATAATACCATACACAAGGCAAGAGTGGGAACAAAGGTCATGTCTCTCGGGGTCCTTTTCAATGTGTGGTGGTTCGGTGAACGTAGCGGAAAACACTCTTACCGAGCCATTTCTGGTTGTGCATTTGTATATTGGAGTTGCAGAGTGGGACAGCCATAAGTAGTCTGCGCCTATTGCCGCTACAATTCACGAATGATGGTGTATTAATGCCAGCACGGATTTTCATGCTGGAGTTAACTCAATGGATTCCTATGGAATCTGCCTGAAATAACCATCTGGTAAAAGCAGGCACCATCCACAAGGAATCCTTTGAAAAAGCCTCATGCAAAGTGTACTTGGCAGGCAGCATTTACACTTTTTCGTTAACGTGGTGGAAACGGGAAGACTTATAAAAGGGCTTGAACCATGCAATTCTTTGCGTGGTGCAAAGTGACTTTGCACTGCCAGCAAACACCCTGATTCACAGAGTGCTGGAAAGTGTGTATTTGCAGTGTAAGTTGACTTTGCACCAGTGCTAAAAATTCCATAAATGAGGGCCAAAGTGCTCTGCTGATAATGCCAGCCAGACTAATTATTTCAATCATCTCGGAATTCTGCTGTGAGTAATGCCTGATGCATACACGATTCTACTCTCGGAAATTGACTCATTGAAAGTTCTCCTCCTGGTAATACTCAAGCACTCTCAGACTTGTAATTAAACAAATATATCATCGCTTTCAGATTCTTCTAAAGAGTGCTTTATCTCTCCGAGGAAGCGTTCCTCTAAAGCGAATATGGACAAGGGCTCATTTTTGGCCACGACAGGAAGCATTCACCACCTATCAAGTAACCAGATGTTGTCAATCAGGTGTGATCCGTGTTCTTTCCTTAGTGCAGGATGGTGGTACAGCATGTCTGTGAGGGCCAGAGTCATGGCAAGGAATACATACATCTGCACTCCTTTTTAATTTTTAAAAATATTGATGTGATGTTAAAAGGGACGTCTGGTTGGAATAGGGCTCAGTAACAAAAGAAGGACAGCTGCCTTGAGCAGTGATATACGCAATATTTTTGAAAAAACGAATTCGAATGGAGCAGTGTCAGTTAAATGTCAGATATGCGAGGGGGAGCGATTGTTATATTTGCACCACTGTGCATAATACATTCTTAAGCGCATGAGAAGGGAGTTCAGACTCTATGCCATTCAATAATTGGCCCCCGGTCCGAGAATGGAAAAAACAAGCATTGCCACTGTACTACTTAGACGTCCTTTCAAAGGTACACTATGGCTGCCATGCTGGAACAGCCAGTGCTGTCTATAATAACTAGTTTAACAAAGGTAGCGGGCGCCCCTCTCTCGCAAGAACAGACATGATAACCTGTTCGGTGGTTATTAACCACTTGAGAGTTCGCAGCCACTGCTTTTACTCACTGTGCCTTTCACAGATGGGAAATATCCATTTGCATATCAGTCTTTGTCCTGCCCAGGGACAGTCCAGCACCGAAATACAATGGCAATTCCAATCTGAACGAGAGTACCACCAGCAACCCCATACACGTGTATCATGTCTGTTCTTGCGAGAGAGGGGCGCCCGCTACCTTTGTTAAACTATTTGTTAAGGAACCTGGGATTGGTAACCCTAGGTCTCCTGGGGGCAACCAGACGTGGTCTCCCTCTCACTGTGCTTAGAGAGGCATCAGCTTCACCTCACTGATGATCCCCAACAAGGGTGAAACACGTGTATGGGGTTGCTGGTGGTACTCTCGTTCAGATTGGAATTGCCATTGTATTTCGGTGCTGGACTGCCCCTGGGCAGGACAAAGACTGATATGCAAATGGATATTTCCCATCTGTGAAAGGCACAGTGAGTAAAAGCAGTGGCTGCGAACTCTCAAGTGGTTAATAACCACCGAACAGGTTATCATGTCTGTTCTTGCGAGAGAGGGGCGCCCGCTACCTTTGTTAAACTATTTGTTAAGGAACCTGGGATTGGTAACCCTAGGTCTCCTGGGGGCAACCAGACGTGGTCTCCCTCTCACTGTGCTTAGAGAGGCATCAGCTTCACCTCACTGATGATCCCCAACAAGGGTGAAACACGTGTATGGGGTTGCTGGTGGTACTCTCGTTCAGATTGGAATTGCCATTGTATTTCAGTGCTGGACTGCCCCTGGGCAGGACAAAGACTGATATGCAAATGGATATTTCCCATCTGTGAAAGGCACAGTGAGTAAAAGCAGTGGCTGCGAACTCTCAAGTGGTTAATAACCACCGAACAGGTTATCATGTCTGTTCTTGCGAGAGAGGGGCGCCCGCTACCTTTGTTAAACTGTCTATAATAACTATAGCAACCTCGTCTATAAGTGCAGCAGCCAACCTGCCAAGAGGGTCAAATGTTTTATGGATTGTTTATTTATGTTTTACAAAGCGCCATATTACAAGTTGCTTAGAAGCACACGTTGGGAAAAGTATCATGGGGAAGTAAGTGTATAGGTGTATTGGGCGAGTCAGATTGGAATCTAGTGGGTGCAGTTAAACCATCATGGTACAATACTCTGTATGACGCAGTTCTGGTTAATCGTATGCAAAATTACTTAGCAGATGTGGGGAATGGGTACAGGGGTGTAGAACACCAAAATGAAAACATGAAACAAGATTGAAGGGAAATTAGAACTGATGGGGGGGGGGGTGATGCCAATCAGATTCTGCAGAAGAGGGGTTGAAATCTCTGATCTCAGCCCACGTTCTACGGAACCCACAGGCTGAGGGCCGCCATTAAACAAAAAATATATAGCCCAAAGCCCTCCTCCCTACACTTACCTTTTGGCGGTGGCAGGGGGAGCTCGGGTTTGCCACCATGGAAAGGGAAGAGGGACTCCTTACGGAGCCCAGCTGACCCTTTCCATGACGGCCATCTTGGGAAAGGATTTTCCTTCGTTCAACGGGATGCACCCGGCGCCCCATTGAACAAACACACATTTTTGTTTTTTTAGCACCCCGGGTTGCTGCTTTGGTAATCTGGGGTGCTAATGGCCTTAACACCTGATCTGGCTACATTTCTTGCTAGTCCTTAGATATAAAGTAAACGTGCTACTAACATAGGGTGAGCATAGGGCCATGTGTGGTTAAGGTTGCAAGGTGACGATTAACACCATATCTGGCCCACGAATGCTGCAAGTCCATGTATATCTCTCTTGTTCACTCCACTGGACCACATTAACTATGTACCATTACTGTCCTAGTAAAACTGAGGACTTGATAAAAAAAGAGCAGTATTAAACATGTAGTAATCCAGCCGAGAAGTGTGAGCACTGTCTTACTAACAGTATATTAGCCGTTCTGACAATTAGTGTATAGTTCCATTGAATCTCTATCACCATTGCTAAAATATAATGCTGGTGCCGTTAGGAGGCCTACTGAGACATGCAATGCTTAGGTATTAACAAAACAACGTGCTCCGTAAAGCCCTCTGCATCCCCAAAAGAGACCACATCTCCCAGGCCAGGCGAGACGCCCACTGGCTCCCAGTAAAGGAAAGGATTAACTTCAAGGTCCTCACCTTACGCACAAATGCATCAATCTCACTGCCCCACCCCACCTATCAGAAACCATATAAAAAAAACACCCAAACAAGCCCAAAAAGAAATCACCACACCAGCCAACTCCGCGTTCCACCTATCAAAAGAGCAAAAGCCAGAGGCATTGGCTTTCCACACATAGCCCCGAAACTCTGGAATGCCCTACCCAACGCACTCAGAGCGGAACCCTCACTTTCCACATTCTGCAAATCCCTCAAAACGAATCTATTCAACTAGCTCATCTGCTCCCCCACTCAGCATATATGGTAATTATGTGGAATGCATTCCAGGAAACCGCTAAGAAGTAATGTAACCTTATGTAACCAACCTCCTATGTAACCTATGAAATGTAATGTAACCTATGATTACCATGTAACCACAAGGCCTTCTTTATACTCTGTAACCAGCAAGTCTCTTTGTAACAGCGCCGCAATGCCTAAGGGCTGCTGCACACTTTACAAATGCTAATAAATAAATATGGCAGTTCTGCGTGGAAGTGAAGGTGTTGCAAAACAACAAAAGAATATTAAAAAAGAGATCAGTAAAGGTCAGTGACTACTGTTCCATTAAAAGGCATCTCAACCACACCTACACTTTCCAGTACTATTACACTTAGATAATTGCAGCTTGGGTGAGAATTTCACCCTCCACCAACAGGTTGTATTAACCCAGAATGCTTTATCACAGGTATTGGATCTGGAACATGCAGATTAAACATTGATCACTGAAGGAGCTACTTTAACTCTCTGAGCTATATTTCCCAATTGGTCAATGCTTCTTGAAGACCCCCATGGTGAGGGTATATCTATTCACATGAGAAGCATACTAATTTTCTAAAGCATCTGCATATGAAATACTATAAGAAAAACGTTTTATATACTGGACTTTCCCTCTAAAATGTCAGTAAAAATAGTCTGGCAACCATGGGAGAGCATGTTTTGCTGTGCCAACCCACTTTGCACCCCTATCGACTCCCCAAATGGTCAAATACTCTACCCTCATCTCTCTGAGCTCTTTAACCTCCGTTGGACTCTTCAAATCTGCAAATATCTCAACACTATTGAAGAAATGCTCTGTTGAAACAAATGTCCCAGGAAACTGTTGCCCAATTTCTCTCCTTCTCCATTATTCAAATGTCCTTGAGCGGGTGGTCTTCAATGAGATCACTAAGTGCTTTGAGGATAATGGCCTTTGAGATCCGCTTCAATCGGGCTCCCGTAGTAACACTCCACCAAGTCTGCACTCATGCATTTCTCCAACTCTCTCTGTAATCCTCACCACTCCAAACTCCCTTCTATACTCATTATTCTGGACCTTTCTGCTGCTTTGACACTGTCGACTGTTCCTCTCTCCTCCTCACTCTTAAGGACCTTGAGTTTCGCAAAACCTGCTCTTGCCTGGATCACCTCCTACCTGGACAGTTGAACCTTTAAAATCTCTTGGAACTCGCAAATCTCGGAACCTACCCCTCTTCCTGTCAGCGTCCCCCAAGGATCAATTCTTGGACCACTGTTCTTTACCCTCTATCCCTCTGCAAAAGGAAGACTTGCCTCATACTTCGGCTTTCACTATCACCTTTATGCTGCTGACAGTGACATCTTTTTTCTCTTTTCTCTCCTGATACAGCAATCTTGGAACAGATTACAAACAGTCTTACTGCAATTTGCCACCAGATAGCTCTATGCAACCTCATACTACTAAACTCTTCAAAACCAGAAGTCATCTTTCTCCCAGCTTCCAATGCCACCCCTCCCCTCTCCTATCTACTTGCTGCCTGGCCTTCCTGCTTCCCCATCCAAGGCTCACAATTTTGTGGACCTCTTTGATAGCAATAGTTAAGAGATTGGCAGAGTTAGAGTATAGGAGCCAGTAGAAATTGCACGCCCCATGCTCAGAGTAATAATTAATATACACAATGGGCGGATTTCAATAAAAGCAAAGGAAAAGACCACTGCTCCTCTACAGCGGCAACCTATGAAATGTGGCATGGAATTTTTCTAATGGACTGGCATTTTCGTCACAGGTGCGATTTCAGTGCCATATTTCACAAGTCACCTGTAAGCATTTGTTCCCTTATAGTGAATACACTGAGTAATAAGTACATCTATGAGTTTAGTACTGTGCCTCTTTCCTTAGGCAGGCTACCAGTGTCCTTCCAGAATCCGCGAGTCAGGTTTCAAGTACCTATTGCTTCTGCCTAGATATAGGCAGCCTTTGTTGTAATGGAGACCGTGTTTTATATTGTGCTAAATGATTTTAGGACTTCCGGTGACAATATGCCATATACATTTGGGGGTTTTCTTGGCCAGTAAACTGGCAAAAGATCGTTACTGAGGAGAGGCTGAGAAGAACTTACCATTTCATGTTTATTTCACGGTATTATTTCATTTCAGGCACCTATTGTTTCCAGCAGTAACTTTGTACCTCCTTTTTAGAAGGATTGTGAAACTTGACTCGCCCCTTTGGACCTGAAACTTAGTGATCTGAAAGTTATTAGCCACGCTGTTTAAAAAAATAAATTGTTAGGTTTTGATTGGGTGTCTAATTATAATGATCTTGAAAATAAGCAGTCGTTGGCAGACAAGGTGTAAGACGCCTATAATAAAAATGTCACTCACATCCAACAGCTGAGAATCTAACATCTCTGAGATTAGCAAGAAGAGAGTATGCTAGGAGTTTTACAATGGCAACGAAGAGTATTATGCTTTAGCAATAGAGTCTCCTGCAAATAAACCAAAATCTTATTTTCTCTCTTAAAAGTAATGTCAAACCATTGCCTATTGCGACAACCATCTACAACTAGATTCAGTTGTCAAGATTGTGTTCAATTCTTTTCAGACAACATTGAAAAGTTCCAAAATGAAATTCCAGTGGTAGCTCCAGATAATTCTAACAGGTTGTGTGCAATGTCAAATGTTTGGGATTAGTTTGAGCTTCCAAACTTAGAAACACTCTCCCTGTAATTGTTGAACACTAAAAAAAACATTTATGGTGACTATGCGTATCCTTCTTTCGCTAGGAAAGGGACATTTCCCAGAGCCCTTAAAGGTGGGGCATGTCTGCTCTCTTCTGAAAAAAAGGGCTAGTCCTGGATTGCCTAGCAAATTACCAACTGGTTACTTCCTTGCCATTCCTAGGCAAATTCCGGGAAAACGTGGCTGCAGTACAATAAAATTAGTGGATATATTCTCAAGAGTTATTAGCACGTTTCCAGTCTGGTTTTAGGGCTGGCTGTAGTACTGAAACAGCAACACTGCAAGTGGTGGATGATGTGTATAGGATTTTAGATGATGGAGGAGCCTGCTTATTGGTCCTCTAAAACTTATCAGTGGCATTTTATACTATCAACCATGACATTCTTATGGGTACCCTTGCTCACCTAATGGGAATTCGAAGGACAGCATTAATGTGGCTACAGTAATTTTTAATGAGTTGGAAACTACAGGTCAAATACGCTCCAACCCTCTACCAGTGCCATTCAGGGTCCGTCAGGGTTTGATATTGTCCCCAATTCTCTTTAACTTATAAATTGAACCACTGGGGGGAAATCGCTTCCAAACATAAGGTGCGTATACACCAATATGCAGAGGATACACAATTGTATTTGAGAATCTTGTCAGAGAGGAATGTAAAAAGCCTTAGTGATTGTTTATTTGATATCAAGGCATGGATGGCTTCTCACTTTTTAAAAGTAAACTGTTCTAAACAGAGTTTCTGTTATTTTCCAATTCTACATTGCAAATGACTTTTAGCGATAAATTGAGAAAATGAAATGTTTTTGGCACATTTTAAAATTTTGCTGATATGGCAAGATCCTTAGGTTTAATTTTAGACTCACGTGTATCTATGGCACCACATATTATTGCCATAGTCAAATCAGCTAGTGTTTACCTTTTTTCCTTAAAAGCAGTGAAACCATGTTTATCTGAGTCACATTTTCGTCTTTTAGCATAGTCATGTATCAACTTTGGAAACTCTCTACTAATAAGCCAACATCCTCTTTGGCGCCATTGTACGTGTCTTCAATGCTGCCGCTCGGTTAGTAGGCGGTGCAGATACTTGACCATGTCACGCCAATTTTATTAAGAATACATTGGCTTCGTCTTGAGAAGAGAATTATTTTGAAACAACTTCATGTATAACTTTTCAATCAATTTATCTCCAGACCCCACAATATCTTTGCGAAAATTGCACATTTCTTGGAGCTCCTGAGTATTATGGAGTAGAAATGTGGTTTGTCTGGAAGTTCCAACGTTCAAACTCTCATCAACCGTGAACCTGTCCTTTTCAGGAGCAGCAGTGAAACATTGAAATTTACTCCCAGTGGAAATTGGTTTGGCACACGATTATTTAAAATTCCAAAAGTTTTAAAAACAAGGCTCCAGAATGTGATTTGTCAACTTTTACCAAATTAGTTTTAGTGGAAGTGCTTATTATTGGATGTATCTTTTGTTAATCTCTGGGGTGTGGGAGGAGTTTGTACTGATCTGGGGAGTTGTTGTATAGACTTAGGAGGATGTTTGTGTATTTTAAGGATTTTATGGAAACTGACTACTCGAGTTATTGATTGGATGTTATATGTCTTTCTATCTGCATGTTTTTGATAGTATGTACAGCACTCTGATAAACTGTGTTTTGTTTCCACTTTGTAAAAATGTATAATAAATAAACAAATATATAAATGTATTTGTATGAAGGTATGTCAAGGAAAGGAATCATGGAAAATGTGTACATAATTATTCAAAAACATGAGTAATAACATGAATCCAATTAATGAAAACCCACATTGAAATATACAATACAATTGTGTTGACAAAAATGAGTTACATCATTAAAATATGGAAATAGACATATTCAAATAAACAGGAATGGGGAAGCGAGAATACAACATGAAAAAAGTGTTTCTTCAAATATTTACATAATGAATATATAGGTAGACTCAGTAAGAAGCATGTGTGTATAAGTATCTTACCCAATTAGGTTAATCCTTTGGTACATTGTGTTTGTAACTTGCAGTGAAATATGGGCTTTTGTGACAACTGACAGTTCTGAAGTTGTTATCAATCTGTCCCGGAACAACAACTTGAGCAATTTGTAACTTTATTCAACACAAATGAATTTGGCATAGAACTAACCAGTACTGTAAATTGAACCATGATTGACTTCTTGAATATCCATATCTATGTGGAACAGAATAAGATGCAATCAAAAACATATTATAAACTACCAGAAGTCAATTCTGCCCTTTATGCTACTAGCTGTCATCGTATGAGTATCAGCAAGAATATCCTAATAGAGGAATACACAAAGGCAAGAAGGAATTGTAGCAATCATGCTTCCTTCAACGAAGAATGCAGTTCTAAGCTACAGATTCCAAGATAGAGGGTGTAGAATGAGTACACTCAATAAAGCTCAGCAGGGAACTTTAACATTAGATAGACAGGAGCTGTTGACTTCCAAACATAGGAACAGTGGAAAGGATACTGAAATAGTGATGCTTATAACTAGATACAATACAGAAAGCCATTTACTCCATAAAGTAATTAATAACTGCTGGCACATGCTTCTGTTGGATAATGATGCCAAACAATACATCAAGGTACACACCATCTTTACATATACTAAAGCCCCCACACTAGGTACATTCTTAGTCCTTCCTTCAAGGCCAGTACATCTCAGCCCACAACCACATGGTTGCACAAACGTGATTTCACAGCACTGTTTTTAAATGTGGGGATTGTCACATGTGCCAGTATGCATTGATATCGAAAACATGCTTATTAATAAATATGGGAATTTTGTTATCCATGAATTCATGACTGCAGAACTATATTCGTCATCTATGCCATTTTATGCAGATGCAACAAGATCTATATTGGAGCACCATAAGTGAATTACGAATCAGGGTTCACGAACATATAAACATGGTGGACAGCCAAAATCCTAGACTCCCGCTTGCTGCACATTGTCAAAGACATCCCCAACAAGACAATAAGAAAGATGTTGAATTTATATGACTCCAAATTGTTACTTGCAGAGGAGACAGGGAGCTAAAGCTCAGACACATAGAAGCAAGATACATATGTAAAATGTGTACTGTCTTTGATGGGTTTAATACTGAGCACAAAATGAATGTATTCCTCTAACACTTTCCAATTGACTGCAATATGTATCACTGTAACACACGGGGCTTATAATGAAGCATTTTCCCTACATTGGACCACCACGATTGACCCATTTGATCTTAACCACTATGTCAAGTCATTAAAATCCCTTATTGTAATTATTGAGATAGACACAGTGGATCTCATCTGCCTGGCTAGTCAGCCAATTTAGGATTCTTTTCAAAAACATACCTAATAAAATCTGGACAACACAGAACTTAAGTATTTCATAGGTTTAATTATTTAGACTTTCTCATCTCATGTATATTTACTCCTAAATATTTATCTGATGTTTCTCAGTTGACACAATATTCTATCTATCTATCTATCTATCTATCTATCTATCTATCTATCTATCTATCTATCTATCTATCTATCTATCTATCTATCTATCTATCTATCTATCTACTTGTGCTTCATATTGCGTCACTAACCCTAAGGCCTCAGGGCGCACACAGGAGGGAAAGAAACAGACAACGAAGAACATAGAATATAAAAAAGGACAACAAGGATGGTAGGAACAAGACAGACTCTACCAGAATCAGGAGTCATAGGATGTTATAAAGCAGACACGATAAGAGTAGTGTCAGTTGCAAAAGGGTGAGGAGGCCTTACCCATGGCCTAGATCAAACAAAAAGGTTTTCAATTGTTTCTTGAAGACAATTACTGAACTGATATTGGCCAGATGTTTTGGCATGGAGTTCCACAGAGTAAGAGCCCAGGAATTGAAACTGGCTCCTCCGAACCTCTTCAGCGGAAACATAGGTTGGAACAAAGAAATGTTGCCGCTGGATCGTAATAAACGACCATCAGGTTTCTTTTTTAACCTCATCTTGAGGTATGATGGGGCCTTGCTATGCAAACATTTGTACAGGATTGACAGCCCCTTGTGGTGCAGTCGTTGTTGAACGGGCAGCCAATGCAGGCTGCGTCTTGCTTCAGAAACATGCATATTGCGCCCATGTCCAAGCACAGCTCGCACTGCGCTGTTCTGGATCACCTGCAATGTTCTAAGATTTGTCTGAGATGTACCAATCAAAAGACTGTTACAGTAGTCCAGCTTGCAGTTCACAATTGCAGCCGCTATCAATGCAAGATTTTCTCTGGACAGATAAAGACGGATCTGCCATAGAAGTTGGATGTAAAAGTGGCAAGAAGACTTGAGGAAGTTGGTCTGCCGAGTAAAAGACAGCTGAGGGTCAAAGTATACCCCAAGAGTTTTTACATTTTTTGATACGTGAATAACGTGATGACCAATCAAAAAATTCTCGTATTTCACATCCAGTTTCTTTAGCCGCTGCTGAGTGCCCACAATGAGCAACTCAGTTTTAGCGTTATTGAGGGCCAGAGAAATCAAGGCCATCCAGTTCTGAATTTCCCTAAAGATGAGATTAATACACTCAAGATCTTTTTGATATTCGCCTGTAAGTTTGATGACTATCTGTGTGTCGTCGGCATAATTGGCAAAATATATGCCCATGGCCGACAGAAGAACACAGAGAAGACGTGAGTATATATTAAAAAGAAGGGGCTATAAGCATGACCCCTGTGGGACGCCACATAGAAGGATGGAGGCAATGGAGAAGTCATTGTCTTTGGTTACTCTCATATTACGTGGGTCTAGGAAAGATTTAAACCAAGTCGTTGCTTCTTTGGTGCATTTGCCAACTGATATTAACCTGTCCGCCAAAAGTTGGTGATCAACAAGATCAAATTCGGCGGACAGGTCCAGAAGCAGCAGTAAGGCTGTATTGCCCTCATCAACAATGGCAGCAATATGGGATTTTAAATCGAGCAGTGCCGTCTCGTCCCATGATTGGGCCGGAATCCAAACTGTTGTGTTGCTAAAATGTGATGTTCTTCAACAAACATCTGATATTGATTATGAGCAATTTTATCCAGAATCTTCAGGATAAAGGGAACATTTGTAATCGGCCGATAATTACCAGCCTCTGCTGGATCCAAATTTTCCTTTTTAAGTAGGGGTGTAACCCATGCTTCCTTTATAATTTCAGGTACGAATGACTCATGAAAAGACTGGTTGATAAAGGTAGTCACCCAAGGGGCGAGAGTAGAGATGTATTCTTTAAACAGTGTAGCAGGAAATACATCCCCTTTACATGAGGTAGGTTTGAGCTGAGAGACTGTCTCAATAACAGTTTCTACCGAGACTGAGCTAAAGGAAAAGAGAGGATGATCCTTAAGAGGTTCTGTGATATCTGACAACAGAGTTGTGTGCTTAGAAATAAGTTTGACTGGGGCATTGATATTATTTTGATGAGTAAGGGTTTTGTTAGTAAAGCTGTTATGAATATCTTGACACCAGAGACTATCAGCATGAGGGACGGTAGTCGTAGAACCGCCCTTCAATTCCTGAAGGATGGAAAAAAGCTCCTTTGAGCTTGACTTAGCTTTAAAAATCCAAGAATTCAGATGTGATTCTTTAGTAAGAAGAATAAGAGCTTCATAATGTCTGACGGAAAGTCTGTATAAGGTAAGATTTGTATCAGTCGGGTGCTTTCGCCATAATCGTTCTAGCTGACTTTTTTCGCACAGGCTTCAGTTATCTCAGCTGAGAATGGGACATATGAAGAATTATTTCCCTTCTTTACAGAGGGTTTGAGAGGAGCAAGAGCATCAAATGCTGTATCAACTGCAGATCTAATGTTAGATACAAAGACTTCGAGCGACATCGGTTCTTCAAGTGATGGCAACAGCGGAAGAACTGCTTCACGGAAAGCATCTTCTGTGATTTTACGAATATTCCTGGTCATAAAAGGTGTATGTGATTGTTTATCAATACTGACAGGATTGTGATGATCTATCTCAAAGCGTATTGAGTGATGATCTGACCAGATACACTTATCCACTACAATATTAGTAATGGGTGCGTTCTTAGATAAAACCCAATCTAGTGTATTACCACCAATGTGAGTGGGGATCTTGATATGCTGAACAAAGTGAAGAGATGATAAGGACTCGGCAAAAGAGATGGAGGGTCCATCCAATGAGTCGTTTGCCCATAAGTTAAGGTCTTCTATAATAATAATAGGAGAATTTGGTTTGCATGCTTTACCGATAAAGGCCAATATTTGTTCTTCGAAAAGAGGTGCATTAATGGGAGGTATATAAAGAAGTAAAATATTAAAGGAGGATGTTGGTTCGAGACCGAGTTTAAGAAATAGCCCCTCGCACTGAACCAGTGCGGGTTTGCTTGATTCATGCAATTTGAGAGTAGATCTGCATATAAGTGCCACTCCTCCACCCCGTTTATCCTGTCTATTAGAGCAAAAGAACAGATAACCAGGTGGAGTAGCACCGTAGCATATTCCATACACTCTTAATTTACTCAAATTAGATCCAACTGTAACTCAAATATCAGTTATGTTATTATTTTCACCAACACCATCAAGTCACATTGATCACGGTCTAAAAACCGGCGGACCAATTTTTGAATCATCCAGCATGATTTCATATTAATATGAACATAATTTCAGGTAAACTGACTATTGGAATATATTAATTTGCATCCCAGGACTAACCTCACTTCACTTAAACTGTGGCTGCAACTTCCTACAAAGTCTCATGTAACATTAATGACGTCATGCAATTTGTGCATGACGTCATTGCATGAATATAAGCACAAAAGACACAATGGCTCCAGCGAAATAGACACACGGGACACCGGTTAGCCAAACACGGCATGGATTAACATTTTATATACATGATTAAAGGTAAGACACTGCCATTATGCATTAAGGGTTCAGAATTTCTATATAATTAGTCAACAATTGTGCATCCCTGTGTCTTTTCAAGATATATATGACTTCTATACAACAATGTGCAAGAATCATACTCAATATACAGAGCTATAAGTATTCATTTTAACACAAGGTCCTTGACTCAATTGTACTACTGCAGGTAATCTAACTCTTTGTACATACATAACTCTAGCCTGGTAATCAACCTTATACTATCCTTGTGGCAAACAGTATGTTAATTCTCTATTTCCAGACTCTTTCATATAAGGGATTTGTTTACCTTATTCCTGTCACACACACTCTTGTACACACACCTGACAATACTGCCACTCCTGCCCGTGCTCACCATGCCCAAAACTCTAGAATCACTATAGCTCGCCCCGCGCCCTCTGTCCCATCTCATTTCACCTTCACATCTCGGCACTCACGTGGGCCCCTGATGATTCGCGTGCACTTGCACGCCTCAGTCGCAACAGAACACTCTCCAGGTTGCGTCCTTTCTTGCATTGGCAGCTTCCTTGGCGCCTAGGTTACCGGCGGAATGCTACTATGCTTCCGCGCCGCGTGACCAACGCTGTATACTCACGTGACCCGGAACACCAATCACGTGACGCGGCAGCACATCATGTGACGGGAAGTAATGCCAGAACCGCGAGTATTTAAACACGGCTTTCCGTGGACTTGTTGCTTCACAGCTGTTCTTTGCAACCTGTTTGGCGTTACGTGTTCCTTTGGATTTCTTGACTTTTTCTGGATTTTTGACTTCGGCCTGTTTACTTGGACTTCGCTTGGATTATCTTGCTGGCTTTGTTACTTTGGATCATCCTGTGCATCGAACTTGGACTGTTCATTGGAATGCAAAACGGATTTCCCTTTTGCATCTGGCCCTCCTTGGAACTTCTTGCTTCAAGCTTCACAGTATCAAATCGCGTTCTTGTCATCAGGTGGTGCTCACGCCATTTTTGGGACTACTGTCTATCTGCTCACGTGAGTCCCGGACCCCTACCTCATAGGTTCATTACATTTCTCCTGATCCCTCTGGTAAGATCTTTTCACATTATTTGGTACTGTCATTTACTGACATTTGCTTGGTACTTAATCAGTATTTTCTTGCAGCGGATTGGGGTCCCAGAGGTTCGCGGTTTCAGAGTTGACCATCTCCACCTGTGGCCTCAACGGTCGCACAGGGAGTTACTTTGAGTTCTCCCTGTGTGGCATTTGGGGACAGAGGACTCTTCTGCCTACACAACATTCAAGTCTTAACAATTGCACTCCAAGTTACAAATACAATGTACTAGAGGATTAACCCAATTGGGAAAGATAATTATACCAAGGCAAATGATTCGTACTGAGCGTACCTATATATATTCATTATGCACATATTTTGACACTTCGTTTTCATTTTTTCTCCTCTCTTCCCTATCTCTTTCCTTATTTATTTTGATATATCTATTTTCATATTTACATATTTTCATGACGCAAATCATTTTCGTCAACACAATCTTATTGAGTTTTTCAATGTAGGTTTTCAACAATGGAATTGGATACTTGTTATTACTTGAATAATGATGTACACATTTATCATTATTCCTTTCCATGACATACCTGCATACAAATGTATATACCAGTCTTGAGAATAAGATACCTTGTATTAGGAACAATGGCTTTCTCCTGAATAAGATACCTTGTATTTGGAACACTGGCTGTTGTTCTGAATAAGATATCTTGTATTTGGAACACTGGCTATTCTTCTGAATAAGATACCTTGTATTTGGAACACTGGCTATTCTCCTGAATAAGATACCTTGTATTTGGAACACTGGATGTTGTTCTGAATAAGATACCTTGTATTTGGAACACTGGCTATTCTTCTGAATAAGATACCTTGTATTTGAAACTCTATTTATGTCTGAATCTTTATTTTTTCTCACACTTTGACTAGATAATTGGTTAGCCACACAAACTCTTAAACTGTTTATGTGCGATTGTTCTTCCGTAACACTGTGCTTAACGATTTTTATTCATGGAAAAGGGTGTTGTCACACGCTTGCTAATGCACTTGCTGCAAATACAGGAACACCAAATTCAAACCAAGCACGGTTGTGCTGATTGTTATAGTGGGCTCCCTATCACATTTTTCTAAATTTGTTTAATGGCTGAAATGCATAAATGACAGAAGTGAATCAGCAATGAGGCTTAAACCCAGTAATCACTGCTCACTTCCTCCTTGGGAGTTTTCTAACCCTTATTCCTCCAATGCTCTTGCCAGGATGTGTGCCACAACACATGCCTTAGAAAACAGTGCCTATGTGCCATGTGAAGAGGGCATGCATGTGCTGGTAATTGAACACCTTTTCAATGACAATGAGGCATGTAGTGGTGACATGAAAGACAGTGATTCACACAGCAGTATCAGCCACGTATCAGGGATATTATCGGGCCAAAATAGTGATGATATGTGTTGATGAAATGGCTGTTTCATGTGATATAAAAGAGCAATATGTCCTAATGATACTGCCAAGTACAATTCTTTGATAATGGCCTGTTGCTGAATGAATACCTGGAAGTGTGTATTAATAAACATTTTTGGGTCTATCCCCCATAGTGGGTTTGTTGACCTTGAGCCTCTTTCTCTGAGCAATGAAGTTCACCTCACATCTTGTCTCCATGCATCGTCTTTGACCCCTCCCGCTTTTCGCTCTTCTTTCAACTCTAGAGTGCATAATGATCACTCCCACAGCGCCTGCAGGTCTGACCGCCAGTCAGGCACACACCCTAATGAGGCGGATCTGGCTACCCTGGTAAGCAGCTCTCCCAGAAGCATTACTCACATTGGGATTGTCCAAAAAGTTCCATTTAGCATCCTTAGCATTTTCTGATCCCGCACCTCTGCTTGAAACCTAAGTGTGAGGTGACCATGGGCCATATCCTGCAGGCCATAGAGAGTCCTCAGATTTGATTGAATGTTAAGTTCCTCCTGAATAGCAATGATCCACAGCCCACTATGCCCACTATGACTAGGGAATGCAATGCCAGATCACTAGAGTTCCCTTGGAAGTCACAATGTTTCAATTTCCCCCTAAAGCACAGAATGAGCATGTCCAGGGTATTGCCATTATGATTCTTCGGGGAATGGCAAACGTATCCCTCAAAATCCACATGTTTAATGTCATGCATTAGTCATTTACATTGTTTTAGACGTTGCTGTAAGTGTAACTGTCTTTATCAAGCCTTTTATAATTAATGTTATAGACGTTCAGGGCCACACAATGCATTATCGGCCCCTTTTTCTGCCCTTGGCATTGACGGCCATTGAGGCCCATGTTCACTATCTGGATTTTAAATGTCCCTCATCCACCTGCGCTAGGGGATGACAACCAAGCTGGATTAAGAGTTATTCAAATGTAAGTGCTGTTTCAATGACATAGCATCAATTGATGGCCCACCATGGTAGGGCAAAACAAAAGAGATGATGGCTGGAAGGCTTAACATTGATCTTAACCTCTGCCATAGCTCTGGGCAACCCTCCAGACCACTGTCAGAATGTTTGGATTGGGTGTGGGGAATACACAGGGAATATGCTAACAAAGTGCAACAACAAATGGCAGTATGGCAAGCACTTGTGGTGTGGAAATAGTGCCCTGTCATAGTTCTAGTCGTGCAGGACCTGGAACTCACCCTCCTGAGTGCAGACATGTCAGTTATGCGATGGGCAATAGTATGAGTGACACCTCTGCTCCATGCACTATGTGGTCTTCAATTAATTTTTCAGGCAAGCAATTTGCAGATGCAGAGCTGTGCGATTGGGAACACATGGCAACCTACTGGGATGTCACACACAATGGTCTGTGTGTGGGTCTTATCAAACTTGATTTTCCTCTATGTCAGGGTTATTCTCTTCTGCCTCCCTTTTCTCATGATAATTTCTTGCACCCTCATCCTGCCTTGTCATGTGTTACTATGACGATGACTACGCAACTAAAAACAAGCTTCTTGTCGGACATTATCTTATACCAGCACTTGGACATTATCTTATACCAGCACCTGTGCACGGAATATTCAGGATGAACTAGATGTCAAAGAAGAAACGCTTGTCACACCTCAGATTATGCAGCGGGAGATATAGGAGGCCTACATGTCTACTACCACTGACAGCATTGTCAATACAACAAAACATAGCAGTAAACCTTACAATCTGAACACCCTATAAACACTTTAACAAAAGACTAATGTGTCTTCAGTTTAAATTTGAAATGTTTAGAAAGGCTCAGCTTCACCTCACTGAGGAGTCCCAACAAGGCCGAAACATGTGCCTGGGGGTGATGATGGGATTCTTGTTCAGAAGAGAATTGCCTAGCATTTCGGTGCCAGACTGCCCATCTGGGTGGGAGCAGACTGATATGCAAATTCATATTTCTCCTCTGTGAAGGATGCAGTGAGCTAAAACTTGGTTGTAGACCCTCGTGAATGGAAGAAATGCCATAGAACAGTGTATTTGATGCATGTTCGTTCTCAGTAGAAGGACCTCCACACTCCCTTGAGGTTTGACCCTTAGTAACTAAAGGTCATTCAGACCTGGACCCCTTGCTCATTGAGCCTTAGAGAGGCTTAGTTTCACTGAGGAGTTCCAACAAGGCTGAAACACATGTCTGGGGTTGCTGATGGTACTCTTGTTCAGGAGAAAATTGCCTAGGATTTCGGTGCTGGACTGCTCCTGTGGGTGGGACAAGACTGATATGCAAATGAATATTTTTCCTCTGTGAAGGGTAAAGAGAGCTGAAACGTGGTTGTAGACCCTCCTGAGTGCAGGACATTCCATAGAACAGTGTGTTTGACTCATGTACGTCATCAGCAGAGGGGCTCCCACACTCCCTTTTAATTATGTTTAATCTAATTTTAGTTTCAGGCATCTCTCAATTAGTGATCTAGTCACAAGATATACAGTGATACATCTGTAAAGTCAGAATGCTTAGGTGGGGATAATGTTATGAAACGCAGCTCTCAACATACCACACATGTTCAATGACATCCTTCAGTCTCTACTAAGAGACAACTGATTCAATCTGCAAGGGACAGACTTTTTTTTCTGGACATCGGTGAGTGGAATTCGGGGAGCAGGTGCACAAATGCAAATTCCTCACCAACAATTCCACCACCTGCGGAGCAGGATTTTGGGAATGCTGTTGCAATTTGTTCTTCCCTTTGTTTGTTGCATGTCAACGTCAATGTTGGCTATGGTAGTGAGTCACAGATTGAAGAAAGAAAAGAAAAAAACAAGGTCGCTTATTAGTAGCAATGAAGAGATGAGCACCAAAACCTACAATGAGGTTTGACAACAAACAAATGAAGGATAACATTTTTGGGTCCCGAATGACTGTTTCCTGTGTCAGATAAACACGTTTTCAAACTTTTGAGACTCAATTCCCAAATGATATTAGGTCTTTTAGGTACAGTAAGAGTTAAAATTGAGCTTTGCAGAACAAATGTTCCTCTATGTCTATGCTGGCTAATCTCTTTGAAGTGTTACATTTTTAGGTGATTCGTTCAAATCAGGCTTTCATTGGCATTGCTACAAGAATTTCCCAGCCCTTTTTTGTAAACCTCTACAAGTCGTATTGACTGTGTTTCTATACCTCACAAACAAGCACCCTTATTTGAAAAAAAAACTCTTGATGTGGCAGCTCTCCAGAGCCAATGCAAGAGGGTCGCTCTGCTCTGAGTTCCTCACCCACTAGATCATACAAAAAAGAGTAACAGCAAAATGAATTCCATCTACAATATTAAAAGATAAAGATATTTTAATGTAGATACCACACCTGATAGGGAGAGATAGGCAATGGGATCCATCGAGGTTGGTAAAGACCATGGTGGCCTTTCTGAGGATTTGTGTTTGCCAATTTATCATAATTCCTTCTCCAATTATGGAAGGAGTTGTCAGTCAAAGGTAAAGCTAGTGGGACAGTCATAGACTCCATAGTTAATATTCCCCAAAAGTATGGATCCCTAGCTTCCCAAAATCTATAGGGTCATTCGGCTTATAAATTATGGTTGTTAAATATGTATTGTACTTCAATTTTACAGTGTGAAAAAGTGGCTACCTTTTAGGATTCATAGGATTAAAATGGGTTTCTTAAAGGTAACATTATCTTCAGATTTCGCTGTGATATTATAGGGTTGGTGCAAAGCTCTTTAGCTCTGTGGACAGCGTTCACATTACATCCTGAAAAATCATTTGATCGTGTGGATTGGACGTTCCTACGTATTGCACTCAAGTTGGTGGTCTGTATCGTGTTGCTGTTGTATGAACATCCAAAAGCATGCATTGATATGATATGATAAGTAATTTATAACGTGCTTTTACAAAAGTGTTTCTAGGCGCAACAAAACAAGGAGGGGGGAGCAGAAGGAGGACAAAACAACGATCTTACTAGGCCTTTGTTTTACAAATGGTACATGTCTTCCCTTTTCTCTTTTAAAACAAAGCCCTTTAAAGCTGTCAATTACCGTCAATTACTACTATTGTTATGTATGTTATCTCTAGAAGCCTTTCTGCTGCAAATTAGAGCAACCACATAAAATGAAGGGCATGATCACAGCAGAATGTACTCCTCTCTGCAAGGGATGTTATTCAGAAAACATAAATAGTTGGTGAAATCTGTAACTTATGGGTAAGCTGAATTATTCACCGCTTAACTATTCTTGGCCTCCTTAGTTGCTTCAGAGGCATTTTCTTATAATGGATTATTAGGGACTTTACAGGTCTAAGTGGGCAACAACATGTCAATTTCTACTTCTCTGTCTACCATTTGTGCATTAGTTACATCTAAGGTGTCGTGCAGACTCACATCTGGAACCTCCTCATGCAAGAAGATGTCTTCTGCCTGCTGGACTTGCCCCTTTTCCATGCAGGGGTCCCCTCCCTTTATCATCTTTCCTTGCATGTGTCCCTTTTCTGGTGATACAGAAACATCATCCAGTCCACTCTGGATAGCAAAATACTTTTCTCTTAATGGGCTTGTCTTTGCTGCTCCTGAAAAGGTAAGATATTTCTGATGAAAGTGAAACATTTACATGCGAGATACAACACATTTATTGACATTGTCAGCAAACTAAACCTGTGCGCTAACACATATTATGTCATCAAGAGTGCCCCTATCGATAGGTACGTGGACTTGAAAATACACCAGGTGAGGGTGGCTGTGATGGGAGACGCAGACCGTGCCACAGTAGCCTAGCCACAGATAATACTATCTTGTGTTGTGTTGCAGAGTCTCCCTCCCTCTAGCAAGGAGTGTGCCAGCGAGCGTGCGAAAAGGAAGCACTGAGTCCTTGTATATGGGTCAGTTACAGTTTCAGGTCTATTTAGGTGACCTCAGGGTTACAGGTGTTTGCAGGTTATGAACAGGAAATTACAGGGTGACTGGCTTCTCAGGGTGTACCGCGTCTCAGCATGGATGAGGTCTGTGGATGTGCAAGACTTCAGGGAGTATGCAGTTTCAGGGTGAGCTGGGATTCTCAGGGTGACTGGGTTACTCCAGGATGCTGGGTTCATCAGGGCTGCTGGGTTCCCAGGGTGTACTGGGTGTGAGGGGCTGCTCAGGGTCTCAGGCTAGTTCTGAAGCTTGGAATCCCAGGATGGGGCACCAGGTCTCAGGGTGGCAGTGGAGCGGTGAGGTTGAGGTGTTCGCTGGTGAAGGAGAGAGAAAGGGAGATCCAGACAGAGCTTGACCTCCGCAGCATGACCTAGCAGTCTCTCCCTGACCACAGGCTGAGAGGAACTATTTATCCCCTTTCTGCCCTGCACCCACTGCTGGCAGTACATTTCCAGATGGGGTGTCACCTTGGGAGTGATTCCTATAGCTATAGTCAAATGAACCCTTGGTTAGCTATATAACTTTTACGAGGAGTGCCGCGGTCATAGGATCACAAAACAGGGCCCCCAGGGATCTCTGGCCGGAGCTTGTGCAGCTGTTTGGGCAGGAAGCAGGTGTGGTGAACATTCCAACCCGCCGGTTTTCAGGGAGGGGGCTCTCGGATCCCTACGGAAGGTGAAGAAGGGGACAAACCTGGCTGAACAATGAAAAGATGGCTGCACAGAGGCTTGGGTTTAACTGGGGAGGGGAGGTTGGTCAAGTGCACAGGGGCCAAACATAGACAACCCAGGACTGACATGCGACACAGCGACGGGGCAAGGGTGACCTGAGCACACCAGACTGAACATGGATCATAGTGTGATACAATCATAGCAATATACACAATCCATAATAATGACAAATCAATACACGTAGTGCAGACAGGAATCTTCCATACTAGGAGGCCTAAACATTATGCATACCAAGTGTGATTTCACCTGCAGAGTCATCACAGAATCCCAGCCTAAAGTCTCCTCCCATGTGGCCAGGGAACGGAAATCACTATCTGATCTTAACCCTGGGGATGGTGTTAGGAGGGAGGACCACATGGGAGGAGAAGGCTATCAAGGGAATGTGTTGACTCAGTCAGGAGAAACACAGCATTCATCTTCTTCTGAGGATGAGGTTTCCCTAATGCCTGATTATTGAATGGTATGTTGTAACAGTAGGGTCTTCCCTCCCAGGCTTAAACAAGGTGTCAAGCATGAGAACCGTTTTTGTAAACATGAAAACGCATATAAGGCGCAGGGAGTTAATACAACTACTTTTAGTAGCTAAGATTCTTCAATATATTTGGATTATAAACCTAAGAGAATGCCATTACTTCTTTTTCCATCTTCCCTTAAAAGTATACCTTCTAAATATCACAAACATAGTGGATTTAATAATGTTAAAACAACTAGAAACATTATGGACTCCACGTCCCATAATGCTCCTAGTACTAAGACAAGGAAGAGGGGTCCAAAGTTACCAAAGAGTAATGTGCGGTCTAGTTGTTGTACTAACCCACACCTGAGCACGACCTTTAAACTTATAAAGGCCCTTGTGGTGCAGGCAAGAGAGAGGCAGCAGGAAGAAGCAGAGAATGGAGTCGCTGCTGTGTTGAAAACAAGACACCATGCACAGAGTCTGGTGGAGATTGGAATCCCTGGTGTATGCAGAGGATGCGCAGCGGGAATTGGCATTTAGGTAGGCAACCCTGAGGGAGAGAGAAGCTGCCCACGTCCTGCAGCCCACTCCAGTGTAAGGTACTCACCACCGAGCGCGCAGGGTTGTGCAGGCTTTGTTGACAGTCAGCGCGTGTAATTGCAGGCTGCAGAGAACTTTAAAAAGTTGCAAGAGTCCCGATGAATGAAGAAGAAGTGGAAGCAGCGTGTCAGGAGCCGCAAGGACAGACCAGTTAGTTGGCTTGATGCAGGTGACCCCGAAAGAGACAGCTGAATGATTTTGAGTATGAACATTTGAATTTAAGCAAACCTGGCGCATCTCTCCTATTACGAGAGCTTGGATGGGAGAATATTGTAACCTGAATTGCCAAAGCCAAATTGGGAAATATTCAATAAAGGAATATTATAACCCGCATTGCCCAAGCCAAAGAGGGGCAATATTAAATCCAAGGAAATACAACTTTCCTGGAGAGGGATATCTAAAAAGGGACAGTATAAATTAAATTGCCAAAGCCAAAGAAAGCTCAGAGTGACACCAAGGCAATTTGAATTTGACAGTCCCATATCAAGATACTTTGAAAGAGGTTGTCTAAAAGAAAACTAAATACGGCAGGAGAGAAACTCTCCCTATAACAAGGATCAATGGGGAGAGAAGTCTAACCTGTGTTGCTTTTGGCAAACCGATCAATGTGTAAACTCTTATCCTTTTGTGTATTATGTTGGAGAAAGAAACGGTATACCAATTGTGTTAACAAATCTTACCACAGAGTACAAGTTGTAGTAGTATGCGTTGTATCCTGGCAGGAAAGTAAACCAGGAAAGGGACAATTAGTGGTCATCCTGGCAGCCGAGTGGACCAGGAAGAAGATAACTTGAAGTACTGTGTATGTGGTAGAAGGGTGTGGTAAAAAGAAAAATGGAAAACCCATTACTGTATTTGATGAACTGTTGTATATCCACCCTGACTAAGATGTTGTTTTTTAAAGAAAGAATATGATGTGACAACAATTGATTGATCTTCAGAGAACATTTACGTTGACATCTGACTTGCTGTGTGAAGAGAAAGTCTTTTGGTCTACCAAGCTGAAGGTTGTGGAAACTTTAATTATTGTTTGGAAACATTTTGAACTAAGACAGTCACTTGGCCAAGTAAAGAACAAATTGAATAAAAAGAACTTTAATTTCTACCTGGAGTGGAGCTTGGCTAGTACCAAGAACTTTTCTGGAATTGAACTTTGGTTTGAAAAATCCTGACTTGATTCAATGGAAGAGGATCCAACCCTGGTCACAAGGATTCCTGTGCATAGCTTTTGCATTTCAATGTATATGTTACTTTGGGATATGTATAAGTATACCAATACAAATTTAAAAAATGTGAAATCACCAACTAATTCCTCTATGATTTAGTTGTATGTATTAGTGTGAGGGACAGATACTTTTGGACATTAGGTAATTTCCCTTTAGCCTTAGTTTGTTAGGTTGTGAAATCCTTGTTAGTCTAGGGAAAAATCGGTGTTTACCTCACCCCATATATTTTAATAAATTGGCAAAAACTCTACCTAAGTGTTCCTCTCACATTTTTGACTCCTCAAACAAGCTACAGACAAATACATATGTAGATGCAGATTGTCAGCCATTCTTTAGTAAGACAGGAATTTCCATTATCCCTCCGCTGGTCCTAAGAGAGACCATATTACAGCTCAACCTTGTTCAGTATCTGAAGTACATATTCAAAGTCCAGGTTGGCGGTGAACGAGGTGCAGCTCCTGGATGTTAGGGGGAGGTGGGTCATTATCAGCGATTTATTCTTGGTCCGGCAGCATCTAATAATAATACACATGACAATTCTGAAAGCAACCAAATCCACAACCAAAATTAATACACCGCACAGTATCTATGATACTATTTTCCATCCCACAGATACCAGTAAGTGTCTGATATTCTGGGTCCGGGACATGAAATTGCCTCAAGGGACAGAGCCTAAGGAGGCAATAAAAGGCAGCATGATTGAACATGAATTTGTAAAATATTGGTAAATGTGCAGCATTCAGTTCCTAATAGGGTTCATGCACCACTGTGTGAGGCGAGCAACATGTCCAGTGCAAGGCAGTTCTGCAGAGCCAGCGTTCTTAGCTTGCGTTGCTCAGTGGCCAGGGTTTTGAAGGTGACAGCAGGCTCATTAGCCAGTAGATCTGTGAGGGCTTGCAGTCTGTAGATGGTCCAGCCTACCTGAATAACTCCCACCTGTGGTCAGCTCACCATTGGTCAAGGGCAGGTAAGTGTTCACAGTAACTGGGCCAGGACTCTGGAGTTCCTGATGTGGTCAATCGGTATCCTTTTTGACACTCTGATGGCAGGGATGACATAGTGGAAGGGAACAGACTCTGGTTCAGATTTTGGGTAATTGCTTGTAGGCAGTGTTGCCACATAGCCAATGGAGACCTGCTTGGTCTAGCTAAGTAGCAATTGGCTGGCATCCAGGTACAGGCAGTCCCCAGATGCTGCAGTACATGGTCAGAAGCAGCAGGTCCAGAGGCTTGGTGCTGTTGGCAGCTGCTGATGGACAGTAGACAACCTCACAAGACAAGTACAATGGGTTGCTGGTGATAGTTGGGCTGGCATCAGGAGTGTCTTTCTCTGACAATCTGGCCAGGGATCACCATTCCCGGCAATCCTTCTTCCTTTTAGTCACCCTGAGGTTCATAGAGTGGTCCTGGGACCAGTGCACAGTGGAGATGCACTGTCTGGTGGTGCCAATGTTCTTAGCACCTTCGTTTCCTTGCTGGGTGAATCATACTGGTAATGAGGTGAGGTGCCTCACTTTCATGACAGCAGTGTCTTTGCGGGCTTGCAGTGGTTCACTGGAAGCTTGCATGAGCAGTGACACATTGGCAGGCACTGCCTGGAACTGGAATTCTTCACTGTGGTGGTTCGGCATGTTTGCGGAGACTCAGCAGTTGGTTTAGTTAAGTTCTTGTGCTGATAGGTGACAGGTTTGCATAAAGGTGTTCTCGTGGTAGTGTAAGGAAGGCATGTTATCAACAGTAAGAAAGACACAAGTGGCCAAAGTTCAAGGGTGTTTACTAAACTTCAAAAAGGGTTTGATGAACGCCTATCTAATTCCAAATCTACAGATGGGAGAAAGCTACGACCATCAAATAATAATAACGCAGTCCTAGTGGTGTCTTCTCAAAATAAAAGGGGCCTATACAAAAATATTCTATTGCCAATCCTTACCTCTAAATACAAACAGTGAGGGAATAATTTTATGAAAAAGAAAGAAGTGTTCAAAATGATATGTCAGGATGTTCAGGCCGTTGCCTTCCCTTCCCTCGTTTTTAGTATGGGACAAGGCAGTCCACTCGGGCATAGCACAGGCTCTGGCATCTTTAGCACGAGGACACAGTTCAATCATGAGCATCAGGGCCTTCGGTGTGCAAGTATCCTTGCTTCTCAAAGTCTCTTCACTCAGAGGGCTTGATGCAACCAAAATAAACAACGGGTTATTTTCCTCTTTTGATTTTCACAAGTATTCACTTTGGGTGATTCACTATTCACCCTGGATCACCCTCAGCCGGGCTCAGATCCTTTTAGTACAATGTTCGTAGGTTATTCTTTTTCAGGTGACTCACGGTTCACCCTATATCCCCCTCAGCCGGGCTCAGATCCCTTTCTAACACAATTAGTCTCCCTCGGTCGGGCTCGGACCAATTTGAATTTACTTCAAGTATCGAAGACTTTTGAAGGTGCACAGGGTTTGGCTTGACCCGTTGCAGGACCACTATGACTTCACAATTCCTTCTGTTTGCCATTTGTCAGCTTTTTGTTGGATATCTAACAGAGACTTTCGAATGAGCACCCATGTGAGGCCGGACTACTCTGTCTACGGTATTGTATCTTAGGTTCATAGTTCAGTCACTCATCTGCTGTTTTAATTATATTTGTGTCTCTTGCTGCATACGTTCCAGACACTGTTTGCTTCAATTTTCTTTATACAATGTTGCCGCTTGCAACCTTGGTTTCCACACAGACCGGTCTGGTATCAATCTCCCCAACTCACTGGCTGTGCTGACTTCACTGGTGCTGCTTTGTTGTAGGAGCCGAGGATAGTACCACAGCGGCAATCGGTTCTGCCCGCCTTGACTATTGACACAGGAGAGCCCCGGGTACCTCTGACATACAATGCAGGCATAAGCACAGATCCACTATCTACAATATCTTACTACCCCCAAGAATGATCTCAATTACTCTGGGTCACTGGGGGAGGCCGAGCGGCTATTACTTTCACTCAGTCAAGGCCCGCGAGATTGACTATCTTCCATATTGATGTGTCCTACGCACTTGACCTCAGACTGACAGAACTGCAGCTCATCATTTGAGGCCTTGTGGCCCTTCTCAGCCAGTGCAGTGAGCAAGTGCACAGTGTCCAGGACACGCTTCTGTCTTTGAATACACTAGCAGGTCCTCCACATGAATCTGTAGCTCACTTTTCTCAGGCAACGCTATTTCTGACAGATTCTGATGTAAAATCTGTGAGAAAAAAGTTGGTGGATGCACATTGGCATTCTCTTCTAATGCATTTGCACTCCTTTGAAGTAGAGGCGAGCAAATGCCAAGAATCAGGGTGCAGGGGGATGATGAAAAAGGCACTACTCCGATCCACCACACTGAATCAAGTAGCATCAATGCGGATGGAGGACATTATTGTGGCCGGGTTAGGATTTACAGCAGCTAGCGGCTATAAAAAAGCATTAATGGGCCTATGGTCCTGCACCAGATGGAACACATTAGAGTGGTTTCAGGACAGACATGATAGCAGTGTTGGCAGGTGACTGAGCTACTACTAAAATGTCCTGGTACAACAGAGAATTGATAACGGAAACAAGTCCTTTTTTGCTTCTGGCTTCATGGGGTTCTGGTGGATTCTAGGCAAAAGAATTCCTGGACAAATGTGGACATGCAGAGCCTAGGCTGACCGGATCAGACCATCTTCAGTGTTCTATGTGCACCATAGGCAGGCAGGTACTATATCTAACTCCCTCAAGTCCTCTTCAGTCAGGGAAGTAGCAACTAGGACAGGACAGAGGTCCCTGAAAGTTTATAACCTGATCATGGCCTTAGGCAGTTGCATATAGAAATCATTACACTTATCTGGGATGTTCAATTTACCATGATCTTCTTGGCAAAAGATCACAACATCTACTTTCCCCAGAAAATCCATACCTAGCAAATTTGCCAGGGAAGAGTTGTTCAAAAGGAACATTTGGGATCTCGTCAGGGGACTCAGGTTGACCCGGGCTAGGACAGTGATAGGCACCCTCAACGGCCTACCTTCCATACCTTGAACAGTTGCTGTGCGACCAGACAGTGGTTCATCCAGGAACTCCCTCAGTCTTAGAGTACTGCAGCTTGCTCCTGTGTCCACCAACAGTGCTGTGGTTCATCCTGCCACTATGGCGGTAACATAGGGACCAGATTTAGGAAAGGGGTTGGTCAAGGCCAGGAGGTCAGGTGATGGATCAGAGTCTGGGTCAGGGTCCTGCCATGCCTGGGGAATCTGGAATGGCTCTTGACCTTACTCGGGGTACCAAGGTTGCAGGGCAGAGCTAGGTGGGGCATTATGGTGGGACACCATAACATCAAAGGGGCAGGTGGGCCTGGCTGGAATGCCTGAGGCAGAGGGGACTGGAAATAACCAGGGTGGTGGGCTGAATTAGAGCCAGGTAACTGGGCAGGGGATCCATAACGGCAGGTGTGAGATGTGGCACCAAGGGCTGGTTACTTGCCTGGAGCAGTAGATAGTACAGTTACCCGGCACTGGGTAAGACTGACCTCCTGGTTTCAGTCTCTGGGGCACTCTGATTTCCCGTGGCCATTTCCTTACAATAGGCACACTGGTCAGGGTGAAGCTGGGGACATGACTGGGACACCAAAGGCTGCTGTCCTGACTGGGGCATAGACTGGTGGGCCACAAGACCCCTGGCTCCGGTGCGACCACCTCGACTGGACTACCCTCTAATGTTACCATACTGCATTTGAGAGGGCATGCACATCATCTGCAGGGCAGGGTCACCAAAGTCAACTGGAGCTCACAGAGTGCCAGCATTTGTTTCAGTCTGCTATTCAAAACTGGTAACCTCTAGGTGCGTCAGTCTATCCTTAGATTCCTGGTGCTCGTTCTAGTGCAGATTATAATAATGTCTTGCCTGAGCTGTGAATTCAGAATATGACATGCTCTCCCAACCCACCCACAATCTTTTAATATCTGCACTAGCATTTGGGTGAAGTCCCTGCACAAACTGGGTCATAATCAGTGGTCTGGCAGACTTGACAGGACCTGTCATGCCAGAATACTGCTGGAATGCTGTTTAACCTTTCCTAAGTAATCAGGCTTATACGCTCAAAGTCTGTGACAGGCAGGTACAGGGCAGTCATGGCATTGGCTATTTCCTCAAACTTGGCAGACAGGACAGGGTTAACAGGGACTACCTCATCATTATCGTTTATTCCTTCTGGTATGTTCCTACAGTCCATCACAGTAGTCCAGTTTGCTTTAGCCATGACAGTGGCAGGCTGATCAGAAGAGAGTAGACTCCTGAGTAACTGTCTCATGTCTGCTAGGGATGGGGATTAAGTTGCAATCACATCTCATAGGAACACCAGACATTTCTTTGGGCTCTTTTTGACACTGGGCAATGGACTTTTCGGACTCATCACATCTGCTCGTGACCAGGGCTGGTGCACCGTAGCCACAGTGAAAGGCTTAGGGGCTGCCATCAAGTGCAGGCATGCCACCATTCTGATCTCTGGCTCACTTTCTTCATCGAAGGACAGATCACTATGCCGGTCCCGGGAATGAGCCTGATCATTGAGCTAATTCAGGACATCAGCATCTCTGGGCTTTGAACAGGACAGGGTCTGATCTAGGAAATCCTTTGCCCGCCTCATATCTTCAGCTTTTCAATTATAAAGTTTATAGGGGCCTAGCATACTATTAAAACACAACAGATTACATCATAATATCCATAAAAACATTGCACAAATAAAATCATCATAAAAGCTTCTGAACAAAACTGTAAAATCATGAACAGTCAGAGTATAGAAAAAGTTCTCTTAATGACAAGTAACACTTTAGGAATGTCAAAACAGCCCACCTCATCTGAACCGAATCGGCCGAAGGCCAGAGCCTTACAAAATGGGCTTCAATGTTCGTTCCCTAATCACTGAAAAAGTAGGACAAAATAAAAAGAAATTAGCCAGGTCTTCTTTAGACGACTGATCCACACTCCCTTTAGACCAAACCAACTTCACGGCTCTCAAATGTAAGCAGCTAAAGTGGGCCATTGAAACCGGAAAGCGCTGCAAGAAGTGATTAGCCATGCCCAGATATTTCTCAAAGACATGGGATGTAATAATCAGATGTGCTGTTGGCTGTCTTCATGAGCTCCAGAGACTGTCTTCTGGCCAAGAGGTACTAGAGCAATCTTAGTCTTGCAGACTTTGAAGCCATCAAAGACAGCATAGTTGGCCTATGGAAACAATGATCAACCCCCGCTTCGGCCAACCTCGTTTTTACATATCTGAGCCATGGGATTTTTAAATAGGAGTCTTTAGACACCATGTAGCTCATTTATTCCTGGGTCAAAATGGCTTTAGTATTCCCCCAAATCCGGAGCCAATGGCTAGCTGGTAAGGATGCGGCCAGATCACCCAGAAAACAGCAGCCAAGCTCTTTATGAGATACAAAGTTGGGGGTAGACCCAAGCAGCCCCAGAATACTCTCAAAAATATAGTTGTCAGCCAGTTGGATGGGCTCCAGCTTGTCAAAGCCCCAAAGCTCCATACCATATCTTGCCACAGAAGCAGCCTTACCATGGTAAACATTAAAACAAACCCAAGGCTCTGGTCATCACACCGCCCGCCCCAGCCAATTGCCTGCTTGAATCTTTGCGACTGCTTCTTAACGTGTGCCTCTGCCCCAAAAGCTGCAGAAAATCTCACCCCCAGATAGTCAAAATGATTTTTTTTTGGGATTGGCTCCCCTTTGCAGGAGATAGCTGAAAACGTTATGGGACGCTTCCTCCCACAACAAACCATAACAGATGATTTCTGGGCATTTATCTTAAGCCCTAGAGAGTCCATAAAGCAGGAATAATCATCGAGCAAGCGTTTTAATGATCTGGGCTAATAGGACTATGTCATCAGCATTGGCAAGTAAAGGCAACCGCCTGTTGCCCAGCTTAGGGAAATCAGTGGGTGATTTCAATAGATGTTCATATAAGCCGTTGGTATAAAGACAGAAAAACAAGGGAGCCAGGATGCAGCCTTGGTGCACCCCACATTCCACCTGGAAAGTAGGGGTGCACTGCCAACTGCCACCGCTCCCAACCTGAGCCACTGTAGAGAGGTGCAATCTCTCCATTAGGTCCACCAATGCACCTGGGCAGTTCATGGACCTGAGCGCTCCACTACGTAGCACGGTTGACCTTATCAAAGGCCGTACTCAGATCCAGGAAAGCAAAAAAGATAAACTCCTCCTTGATAAAAAGCGAATGTGCTATTATCAAATAAAGATTCCCTGCTCTGCTGTTCACAGACCTGGCCTGAAGCCCAACTGAATGGGGGAATTTTTTTTTTTTTACTCTGGGCCCAAGACGCTAGTCTCCCTAAAATAGCGCGTCCCAAGATCTTAAATACTGAGTCAAACAAGGAAATTGGTCTATAGGTTGCTGTCTGCACCCATGGTCCCTTTTGTATATATTGGGTAAAGCCAATGCACGAGACCAGGAGGCAGGAATAGGGCCTCCAGCACAAACAGCATTAAATCCTAGTGTCAAAACAGGGGCCCACAGGTGCGGCTGTGCCATAAACAAATATGCAGGGACATTATACGGGCTAGTGGCCCTGTTCCTATCTTGGTTGTTAATATCCAGCAGAACTTCTTCCACTGTGAAGACAATGGTGTCCTCTAAATCGCATGAGGACACCCAAGGGCCCAAACTGGATTGTCCATCGCCATCCCTGCTCACAAGGTTGTTGATAAATAGGAGGCAATAATGAGCTATCCATGACATTTCCGAAACCATCACAGATTGCCTATGAGACATACATTTATAAAAAGGTCCCTTGATAACAATTCCCCCAAAAAGTTTAGCATTATTGGTGACAGAGGAGTTGATCCTTTCCTCCCATGTCTCTCCTTCAATGTCGTGCTTTCTGTGTGCGATGGCTCTCTTGTAAGCTGCGCGGGCACCGATTATATTGAGCTTTGTGGACAAGGGGTTCTTCAGAGCTTGTGGCAGGCAAGACTTCAGTTTTGCACACTCTGAATTGAACCATCTAGGATAAGCACTACCATTCCCTTTGCCCACCCCCAAAGTGAATGTGGCCGAAAGGTTGGACAAAAGAAGTGTCAAATCTGACCAGAAAACCACTGATCCGCAATGCCACAGAGGAGCCTTTCAAATATCTGTGAATTGTCTCTGATAATACCCCTCAGCAGACACTGACAATCCACTGATTGCCATTTCAGCCGGCGGTACAGGGCAGATGGAGTCATCTCCTGACGACTGGTCAAATCTGCCAGAAGCAACTCTCCCAGGAGTCTAAATTCTAGCCGGATGGGGAAATTGTCACCACCTAAATCATTCACACAATTACAAAACTCGATTGGGGCACAAAAATCAACAATAGTTGAAATCCCTAAAGAAGAGAGAAAAGTGGAGTTCCTGAGACAACCTCAGAGATACGACCATTGACTGAGCACAATTCAGCTTTTTTAGAACATTGTTTTACAATTTGATAATTTATCCCATACTTCTTGGTGTCAACCCTGGTCCTACTGTGGGTGGTGCTGGCAGGGAATAGGTCTAGCATATGGGAAGCTTGGCACTGAAGGGCTTGTGCTTACTTAGAAGTGGGGGCAGGTGACTCCGGAGCAGTAGGGATAGCTGGAGCAGATGGAGCAGGATGGGTTGGGGGCAGAGTCACTGGACAGGCATGTAGCGGCCGACTTTTGGAAGCAACTTCAGGGTGTCTTTCAAGGACATGCGCCTAAGCAGGTGCAAGGGGTACAATGGGGACTCTTGCTTCAAAGGGTGCAGAATAACGTGAGGGTGGAGCCAGGAAAGGGAAATCTAAAACATCTTCCGCAGGAGTGGTGGGCAGTACAAGTACAGATGAAAAGCTGATTTAGGGACAGGTGTTTTCCTAAATTTCTTTATCTCTGCATTATTCCATTCTAACTATTTCTCCAAATTCAACAGCGTTTTAAGCATTCTTTGTTTCACTTCAGTGGCACCTTTGTTGAGACCATAACAAAAAGGCCTCCCATTGCTTCACTATGGACTTCACACTTCCACTTCAGTTTCAGAACAGTGTGGACAGCTTCGATTTGGTCAGGATTAAAAGAGCCTCTAGGGGGCAACCTAACACATTCTTGCCTGTTGACATTTTTTGATAATATTGTGACCGCCAGTTGATCTCAAGGCCATGCAGGGTAGCCATAACAGAAGCCGGAAAATTAAGGGAGAAACCATCTACATTACAGGAGCATCAACAGAATTTCCCATTCTAACAGATTCAACAAAAACTATTCTACAAAAATAAACTCTTGTGTCCTGGGTAATACTGTCAACCCACTAGGGGAGCAGTCAACCGGCTGGGAATCAGGAGTTAAGCAGGAGTATCAGGATAGCAGTCCCTCACAGCAGCGTGTCACACTCAGACACATAAACAAACCTTAACACACACACTTAGACAAAGAACACAGTACGCTGGGCAGGTTTCCAAAGGCACAGCTTTACACGTTATCTAGTTCAGAGAACTGCAGGTGGTACATCCTATAATCTTAATCTACAAGAGCACAGGCACGCCATGATCCATGGTACTCCAGAAATCAACCTGCTAATATATCTACAATATGTAGCATGTTAAAACAGGTCAAACAGATTAATCAGAACAACTTTCCTTAACAACCTACATGTGCCAGTGTTTACCCTGAGATGAGGTTCCCAGTGTCCCACCCTGCTCAGAAGGCTAAAATAGGTGTGCAGGCTGGGGCTCTGACTGGTGACCCATTTTTACCTCATGACCCAGAGGTTGCAAGTGGGGGCAGGAGAAGGCGGCAGTCAGCAGGATGCAGTAGGCGGTCAGCCAGCTGCGGGGCAGTTAGCTAGATGCAGGCAGGCGGTGCAGGAGGATTCAGGTGCTTTCTCAGATCTTGATCTGAGTCACAGCAACAGTACTGTGGACTTAGAAATACCCCAGGAGAGGGTGGCTGTGATGGGAGACACAGACGTGCCACATTAGCCTAGCCACAAATAGTACTCTCTTGGGTTGTGCTCCATAGTCTCCCACCTTCTAGCAAGGAGTGCGCCAGTGAGCGCGCTAGATGGAAGCCCTTAGTTAGTTGTATATGGGACAGTTACAGTTTTAGGTTTATTCAGGTGACCTCAGGGTAACAGGTGCTTGTGTCGGAATAGAAATAATATTATGCCTCCTATTGTAATAGTCGTATGTGTATTGGCCTACGCCAAGTTGTCTAAACATCATGCACGAACAAACTCCACGACAAGGTCTTGACCTTAGAGAAATCAATGTAAGCCGCCATCTTGGATTTAGCCGCCATTTTAGGTTCTCTTGTTATGCAGAAGTCACCCTGAACATCAAAATGGAGGCCAAATGACATGCCGAATAAGATTCTGGTCATTGTGACCTCCGTACAGCTGAATAATTAATATGCCTGCAGGCCACTTGTCGGGGTCGCAAACAGAGACCTTGGGCCTCATTACGAGTCCGGCGTTAACCGAGGCGGTAAAACCGCCTGGTTAACGCCGGACTCGTATTACCATTCCACCTCCGTGCATCACAACCCCGGTTTTCCGGGAATCACGGAGGCGGAATGGTGTAAATCCCCATTCCCATTGAGTCCTATGGGACTCAATGGGAAACGGGATCATGGAAACACCGGCAGCATCTTGTAATGCTGCCGGTGTTTCCTCGTCCGCCTGCAGGCGGGCGGTGTTAAACCCGCCAGGTCAGACCTGGCGGGAACATCACCTCTCGCCTGCAGGGGTCGGGATCAGGCGGTCCGGAAACAACGGTGGTGGCGGGTTTACCGCCACCGTTATTTCTGGACCGCCACGGTCGTAATGAGGCCCCTTGTCCTATTGTTGACCTATATGTAAATGTACTACTTATATCAGTGAAACTAATCAAAATGCATATATTAAAGGTTGACCTGGCAAGGAACCCTAAGACCAGTATTGTATTTCGCAGAATGGTTAACCCGCAAGAGGGTTGGCCAAGGGCTGGACAAATTGTATAAATAGCCCGGGTATTCCAATGTGCGGGCTCTCACTGAACACATCGAACCCTCGTCGAAGTTCGTTATGTTATACTGAGAGCCGAATAGCTATCCGTTTGTCAATTGACTTGGTAACTGTTGTAGCTTGAAATAAAGTTCTTGTGTGTTCCCTTGTAACCTGTGTTGGTGTGTTTCCTTTTGGGCTTCCCGGCCTCATATCATTTTTCTGTTTTCACACTCGCAGGTTACAAACAGGAGATTTCAGAGAGACCAGCTTCTCAGGGTATACTGAGACTCCGAACGGACAGGGTCTCTGGGTGCATGAGGCTTCAGGGTGTACATAGTTTCAGGGTGCGCTTGGATGCTCTGGGTGCACTGGGTTACTCTGCGACACAGGACACCTAAGGGTCCTGCTGGGATCCCAGGGTGTACTGGGTCTGAGGGGTTACTCAGGGTCACAGTCTAGTTCTCGAGTTTGGGATCTCAGGGTGGGGCACTAGGTTTTATGGTGACAGTGGAGCGGTGAGGCTGCGGTGTTGGCTGGGGGAGAGAGAGAGAGAGAGAGCAATCAAGCAGAGCTATGCCTGGGCAGCATGACCCAGCAGTCTCTCCCTGACGACAGGCTGAGGGGCACTATTTATCCCCCTTTGCGCCCTACATACACTACTGGCAGTACATTTCCAGATGGGGTGTCACCTTGGGTGGGATTCCTATCACTAAGATTTGCGCGTTATAAATAACTAAATTAAATAAATATATAAATACTACAGTCAAACTACCCCTTGGTTAGCTATATAACTTTTACGAGGGGTGCTGTGGCAACAGGATCAAAGACCAGGGCCCCCAGGGATCTCCAGAAGCGGCTTGTGCAGCTGTTTGGGCAGGAAGCAGGTGTGGTAGATTTTCCACACCCACTGATTTTCAGGGAGGGGGCTCTGGGATTCCTACTGAAGGTGACGAAGGGGACAAAACTAGCTGAAATATGAAAAGATGGCTGCACAGAGGCTTGGGCTTAACTGCAGAGGGGACTAGTCAAGTGCACAGGGGCCAGCCACAGATAACCAGGGACCGACACCAGACTGGCAGACGGGGCCAGGGGTGACCTGAGCATGCCAGACTGTACATGGATCATTATATTCTATTCTAATTTATTTTTGTATAGTGCCAACTAACCTGCAGGCCGCAGAGCGCTCAAACAGACAGTACAACATAAAACAAATAAGGCAGGGCAGCAGCAGGGAGCTTCAGCATGCTATAGTCAACGGGTAGTCAGTGTAGCAAAGGAATTACATGCCGCCTGCGTTGAAGAACGTGATACAGACAATCATAGCAATATACACAATCCATAACAATGACGAATCAATAGATCTAGTGCAGACAGGAATATTCCATACTAACAGGTCTAAACAGTATGCATGCCAAGCTACAGACTAATACATGTGTAGACACAGAGTGTGAGCCATTTGTTAGCAAAGAAAGGCATTTCCACACGCTCTAACCTGTATCTTTGGTGAACAGTGCCAGAAGTGTTTCCCAATTCTTGCCTGTAGGTAGCTGGGATACGGGGGGGCACATAGCACTCACCAATAACTGTCATGTATGATGCATGCCTAAGGAGATTGAAGTTGTAACAATTGTTGGGTGAGGAGCCCCACTGCTTATGACCATAATATGGTATGGTATGGTATTGTAGAGGTGGAGCCAAGTACCCCCATCAATAGCTCTGCCCCCATGATGCCTATATATTGGGAACCAGAAACATATGGCTACATGAGCAGTACTAGTGAGGATGCCTATACCACAAATAATCTTCAAGACAAGGTATCCACTGAGACAACCCTACATGCATGCACAGAGAAACAGTGCCTTTCTTGTTGTAGTGCCAGAAGAAGTGTGCATTTGAACAAGAAAGGAGACTGGTGACGTCATGCGAAGTAAGAACTAATGCACCTAGAAAAGACACGCTGATAAGAAGATATAGACATTCTATAGAAGCTGAAGATGAAGTATCGAAGTCAAGCAACATTTTGGGATCGAAGATGCTTGTTCGAAGAAAATGCAAAGTCATTGTACACCTGTACAGATGCTGAAACACAAGTAGGGAAATAATTCATAAGGTTGGCTACGTAGTGAATTATATTGCAGTGATGCACCCATGTATACATATAGGAATGTATAGAACCTGTATAGAACCTGGATATACCACGATGCACTTTAGCAAGACTTGAAATTCCATGTTTGGAAAAGATTTCAGTGTGGCACAGTTGGAATTAAACTGATGGTGAAGGGAAAATTCGAGAAAGGCTTGGCTGGCCCAGCACCAAGAAGACGAGGCCACAGTAAGTTGGGCACCTGTCAAAAAGACTACAACGAACGTGAGAAAAGAACAAACTCCTGTTCGAAGCAGAATGAAAAAACACTGGAGGTGTCAAGAGTTCATCATTTAATAGAATTGAATACAGCAAAAGGCTCAAAAGAGTGGTCTCCAGTCATATGGTTGAGATCGAAATAGCTTGGGTCAAGCGACACCGAAACCAGAAGACAGAACAATGCCACACTCCCTTTATTTCTCAGGCACAGACAGCTACTGCAAGGCCGAGTTCAAAGCCTTAATTTACTGGCAGACTGTAGGAGTGATGATAGATGTTGGGCTAATTGGTGGGGAGGCGAAGGCCACACCAATCCTCCATGCACCTGGGATGCTAGCCTGTGTGCTGCTAGCACCAATTGTAGAGGGCCACGTAGTAAAGAGCCCTATATTTTGTGTAACCAATCAATCGTCGTGTATTTAGTGACGATGAAGATGACTGTTCACTTGAGATGGGCTTAGTTGCCCACCTGATTTAGACACCCAATCATAACCCCCGGCTATATAGAAGGTATACTTACATGTTCACTGAGAGCCAACCACCGTGACTCGTAGGTTTTTGTAGTTTGCCACGTAGTATGACGTCAGTGATGACGAAGTTTCGCTATGAAAGTTATGTTTTTTCTAAAATGTGTTGAGATCGTGATGATGTCCGTTGTAATCTTTGCCATGGATAATTGATATTAAAACAGAACCAAGTTTTGCCAACTTCCTGAGTCGTTTTGATTATTGATGTTTGAGTAACTTCTGCATCCCCATCCACCTCTTAGTATTGCTACCTCGTCTTAAAGGAGCCTAGGTCTATGGGTTCAGTATTCAACACAGACCTATGGTGATTGTGACATCAATTCTTTAGATGGTTTGCATCTTGATTTTTCGAAAGCAATGGTTATTATTTGGAGGATGGTGTGATAAATAGATCAAAGGTGTGCCGTCAGCAGGTGCAGGTAACAGCTTCCGTTCTCGTCCAGCACCTCACCTACATCAATCTTCAGTTCTCCACCAAAGACTTTCCCCCTTTTTCAGACACTTCTTTGGAGAAAAAGAAACAAATGCCACGATCAGCAGAGCTTTTTTTTTATCATGAAGAATTCAGGAAAGTTGCTAAAATACCGAGCTCTCCAGAATAATACCAAAATGCAATAAAACCTTTAACAATGATAATTTTCCTTATTTTTTTTTTTAAATGTACCTCTCTGCACGTGTCAGTTCTCCACACACTGGGGTATCCACACAGTGGACAACGTACACATAGCGTGTTTAACTCTAAAATAGCAACGGTGGGCAGAGTAGTTAGTCACGCACTATTTTTCCATTTGCATACAGCGTTTGCAAAAATGCTTTGCACCACCTACAGAAACAACCAGTCATATCCCACACAGCCCCAACACCCAAAGAGGTGTCATACCACAAAATATCACAAGACATCAGCTCCACCAAAATCCGGGCTTCAAACATAAGAGCATAGTAAATGTTAAACGTAAAAGATATGCAATGTTTTAGGAAGTTGTAATGAAGACTAAGGATTATTATGCAAATGTGTAAATAGTTCAGAGAGTCTTATGAACAAAGAAGGTGTGTTGTTGGCATGTTGGCAAACACCAATATCTGTACTTGACAAGTGGTGGGGGAAGGTCAAAGCAGTGCTGAAGGGTCATAGGAGGCGTCGCTTGTGCCACAGAAGCAATATCTTAATGGCAGTTTTTATTATTAGATTGAATGCATTGTTGGTGAAAAACTGTCTTAGGTTGAAAGCAGAAAAAGGAGACAGAGTTGTTCATTAAGATGTAAGAATGCAATTGAAGATGTTTTCTTAGATTGTTTTTATGATGTTCTTGCTTGTTCAGCATCTGTAATGTGTTCATTGTGTGGTTCTAATCGGATTATATGTTTAAAAAGCGATTAGATAAATGTAATGTATGAAGTGGGATGAGGTGCAAACATTTACTACAAGTAACTCTTACTAGTCCTGACGTACTATGGAGAAATCAATAATCAATAATGTAATTGTAAGATACTATTATGGGCCTCCCCCTACCACTGTATACAACTGGCAAAACTCCAATGTTCACACCCCATTGAATCCTCTGGGCTCTCATACAGCCATTTTAAATCTGTACTGGAATCCGGCTGTGATATCTGATGATGAATATTTTGACTATATGAATCAATTGCTTGATCTCATTGGGAATGAATCAGACACTTACACAACGCTACGTGTTGGAGATCTAAACATAAAGGGCCCGATTCATGGAATAAATTGCGCCAAAAAAGGGGGCCTTTGCGCGAGACTCCCAGCGAAGGGAGGGGAGTACCATCTTGAGCAGTCACTTAAAAAGGTGGCAGAACACGTGGAATGGGGAACAACAAGAGTAAATGTCGGCGTTACGTGAGAAGTACCACAGTAAAATACTTGCAATGCCAACACGCGCACAAACAACACGTATTCATGGAATTGAACAGTGCACACCGGCGCGTGGAAAAAGATGCGCTAATCCGGAACAACGTCCGCCATGCGAAAGCCGGCATAAGCGTCACCAAGCTCAAAAAAGAACGCATAAAAATACAGCTACGATGAATGTGCCATTTTTCGCAGCAGTGAGTGTGGGACACAGCAGGAGGAGGAGGATAGACAGGGCCCACATTTTTTTACCCAGGACCAGCCTTTTTGGGATGCCTGATGACCAGGTCTATGGCAGGAATAGGTTTCTACCTCATATCATATTAGACCTGGTCACAGAGTTGGAAGATGACCTCACATCACCCACCCTGTGTTCCCAAGCACTGAGCCCTTGGAAAAGGTTAAATGTTGGTGCCCAGGCACTCTGGCGGATCTGTAAATGAGAAGGTGGGATGGGTTTGTAGGTGAAGCGGGAGTAGGATAGTGAGAGGAGTGGTGTTCTGTTGGCAGCTTCAACTCGTTATACACTGGGTGCTGAGCTTTGGTGCGAGTATTGGGTCGATGCCAGTCCTCGTGTGCTGTTGGTGTTGCTTATGTGTTGTAGAGGTGTTGTGAAGTGCGTGCGGGTTGTTGTGCGAGAGATCGTTGTGTGAGATTTTTGAGTGAGATAAGTTTGCAGAAATGCTGAGTTTTTTTGTTAGTCGGTTGTATGAAGGTTAGCAGAAGTTCAGGAATCTGTCAGAGTGTGGCACTTGCCAGTCCTCCTAATTTCATCAGGGTGGGCAAAAGGGCTACGCCTGGCAGGGTTTGGTTTGTGCTGTTCTAACGTGCTTTGCAAGTGTTCTGATTGATCCTCGCCGTTCTATTCTAGCCAGTTCTGTAGGTGTTCTAATGCTGATGAATTGATTAATGTGGGTTGAGTGTTTATTCTCCTCCTTGGGTGCTGGGGCTGGTTTAGCGGACTCCTCTCAAACTTTCTATCTGAATGTGTCTGCCGGTTCGGATATGGTACGTCCGGGGGGAGTGGGTGAGTCATTTAGGCTCTCGTCCGGGTCTGAGTATGTGATCCGTCTCTGGAGGTCTCCTTTTGTGGCTATTTCCCATGATATCTTATAGTCTGTCGTGTGGTCGGTTCTTTGGGTTCAGTGTTGCCCATTTGAGAGTGGCCGAGGTTGGTGTTATTTTCGTTGTTGTTTTAATGGGGTGCGCATTTATAGTGCGTCGCTGTTGTGGTTACGCTGTGAAGAGCCATGATTTGAGGAGTTTCCTGAATTCTAGGTGGTTTGTTGTGTTCCGTATATTCTTAGGTAAGTCATTCCAGGTTTTCGGTGCCTGGTGAGAGAAAGAGGATCCTCCGAGTTTTTTTCAGTTATAGGGTTTTGGCTCCAGCTGGATGTCGGTCATTGATATCAGTGTTCTTGTCGTTTGCTGTAGGCGTAGTTTATTGCTTAGGAATTCTGCGCCTTGTTTGTGTATTGCTCTGTGCGTGATGCACATGGACTTGAATTTTATTCGCTGTTTTAATGGTAGCCAGTGTAGTATTTTTAGCGCGGGTGTGATATGTTCTCTTCTGGGTACCTTGAGGAGGAGTCTGGCTGCTGCATTTTGTATGCCTTGTAGTTTTTTTAGAAGTCGTTCGGGTATGCCCAGGTATAGGCTATTGGCGTAGTCTACTCTGGACATGATCAAAGCGATGATGGTAAGTGTTTTGTTGGCGAACGACAGGAATGGTAGGATCCTTTATGCTGCTCGCCAGAGGAAGAAACATTTCTTGAGTAGAGAGTTTACTTGTGGCTCTAGAGTGAGGTTGTTATCCATCAGGACCCCTAGGTTTTTTACAGTTGATGATGGTTCTGGTGTGGGCTGAGCTCTCTTGGGCAGGGGATGTAGTTTATGTCTCCTCTCTTTTTTGAAACAATCATTATCTCTGTTTTGCCTGGGTTGATTTTGAGGTAGTTGAGATTCATCCAGTTGAATACCTCACAAAGGCAATTCTCTAGTGTCGTGTTTTCTTCTCGGGGGTCTTGTATTTTGAAGATTATTTGAGTATCATCGGTGTAGTTTTAGCATGTGAGGCCGTGTTTTTTGATGAGTTTGATTAGTAGGTACATGTAGATCTTGAATAGAAGCGGTGGGAAGGATGATCCTTGTGGTACTCCGCACGTGGAGTCTCTAAGTATGGATTTAAAAGGTTTCATCCATACGGTTTTGGTTCTGTTGGTTAGGAAGGATTTGATCCATAGTAGGGCGGTGTCTGTTATCCCTAGTCCTTCTAATCTTTTTATGAAGATGTCGTGGTTGACAGTGCCGAAAGCTACAGACAGATCAAGGAGAATCAGGGTGGTGATGTTGTCTGAGTCTGCGTTCGTTTTCAGGTCGTCCCATATTGAGAGGAGAGCTGATTCTGTTCCTCTCATTGGTCTGAAACCAACCTGTGCCTGGTCTAGAAGGCAGTGCTCTTCTATGAATTCTTGGGTTATTTTGTAGACGTAGGTTTCTAGCAGTTTGGCTATGTAGGGTATATTGGAGATGGGTCTGTAGTTGGCTAAATCCTCTACGTTTCCTGTTGTGTCTTTGAGTAGCGGCTTGATGTACGCTGATTTGAAGGCCTGTGGTACTTTACCTGTTGAGAGTGAGAGGTTGAGGAGGTTCCTGTGGTATTCCATGGGGGTTCCTTTTTTGAAAATTGTTTTGTATATCTCTGGGGGGCAAGGGTCTTCAGGAAAGCCTGATTTGTTGCTTTGGTTTACCAGTTTTACGAAAGCCTCAACTGATATTTTTGGGAAGCTTCGTAGCTTGCTTGGGTGTTCCTCGTCGGTGTCGCTGGGGTTTGAGCTGTGATTGCTTGGTCTGTTTTGTATGGTCTGTTGGATGGAGGTTATTTTGTTTTTGAAGTGGTCTCCTAGGTCATCGCAAAGTTTCATCAATGGAATTGGGGTGTTGTTGAAGCCAGGTGGGTTTTTTATTTCGTTTATGATTTTGAAGAGTTCTTTTTGTGCGTTTGGTGCTCTGAAGATTCGGTTGTCGTAATGTTTCCTCTTTGATTTTTGTATTTCCTTTTTATATGAGTGGATCTGTTGCAGGAATTTCAATTTGTTTGCAGCGGTGTTGTTGATCCTCCATTCAGATTCTAGTTTTCGTTTTTTTTGTTATGGCGTTCAGTAGTGGGGTGAACCTCTTTGCTGTTGTTTTCTTACGTGATTGGGTGAAGGGCTTTTCTTTGGCGATGTTGTCTAGAGTTGTTGCGATCCAGGTGTGGAGCAGGGCAACTTTTTTGTCTAGGTCCGCTTTTCCGTGGTGGATTCTTGTGGTTTGCTGAGTTCTAGGAGCTCGGTTAGGTTGGAGTTTTTTATGGTTCTCCAGTTTCTTTTCATCATGATCGATGGTTTTTCTTGTTGCTTTTTTGTTGGAGCAGCCGTTGTGATTATGAATGGAATGATGAGGTGGTCGCCCCAGAGTATTTGAATTGGGGGTGCCGTGATGATGAGATCTTTGTTGGCGAAGATTGCGTTGAGTGTGTGCCCTGCTGAGTGTGATGCTTCTTTGACTAGTTGTTGTAGGTTCATGGCTGCTAGCTGGGCGGTTAAGGAATTTTGTGTGGTTGTAGTTTCTTCGTCGAACCAGATGTTGAAGGCTCCGAGGATGATCATACGGTTGTACTTGATGGCTAGGATGGTGGTTGCTTCCGTGAATGTGTCTATGAAAGTCGCATCGTAGTTTGGTGGTCTGTATATCAGTATGAATTTCAGGTTAGTTTTGGAGTTTACTGATAGCCATAGTATTAAGGATTTGCATTTCTCGATGTTTAGTAGATCTTCCAATTTGATGGCCAGTTGTTCCTTATGGATGATCGCTTGCTTGGATGCATTTGAAGTCTTCAGGCAGGCAGTTGTTGAGGGTGATCTTGTAGTTGTCGTCTAGCCATGTTTCAGTTTCAAGTAGGATGTCTATGCCTCCTTCTGATAGGAGGTCGTATATTTCCGTTGAATGTTTGGATATTGACCTTGCGTTTATTAAGTTACAGTGGATTCTCTGGGTGTGATTTTGTTTTGTGGTTATTCGTTGCTCAGGTTTGTAGTTGTATGGTCGTGGTGTTTCCGCATTGGTGTTGGTAGAATGAAGAACGGCGACGGCTGCTTCTTCATTGAAGCGGTCCAATAGGTTGGTTACAGGGCTGATCAGTTGTGGTTTTTCTGCTGTGATGCTGCTCGGATGAAGATCAGCGATGGCTTCTTCATTGAGTCCGATTGTTGGGCCGGAGGTGGCATTGTTGGTTGTCGAGGCTTTGTTGTATTGTGTGGGATGTTGTGCACATCAATGGTGCCCCTCTGTTCTTGTGATGTAAGGGGTGATGGGGTTGGAGCCCTCCCAATCTCTTGATTGGTGCTCCCATCTTTTTTCCGGGTGTTTCAGGAAATTCTTTGCATATCTCGAGGTTTCCGTGTTTAGGCGTCGGTGTTCCGCGGTTGTCGCGAGGTAAGGTGTGAGGTATAAGGATTTTTCTCTTACAGATTTTGTTCCGGTTATGGTTGCGTTAGGCGTGTTTCCTTCCTATGGAACTGCTTCTTCTGGGTTCTGTCAGTGTTGTGTGTTCAAGTCTCTTGTTGCACGATCTTGTTCTCTTTCTCAGCGACTTTTTCTGGATCGGGCCTTTTTTTTAGTTTAAGGTGCAGGCCTTAGTAGGGTAGTTGGTCCTCTATGCTGCGCTGTGCAGGCACAGTGATCTTGGTTTTTTCCTTCTCTGGGTACGCTGGGGTCCTTTCTAGCTCAGTCTGTCTTTTCTGTCGGTCGGTAAGGTGTGTTTCCTAAGGGTGCACTGTCGGGGAGGGTTAGGGAAGTAACGATCTGGTGGAATGGGACTTGATTAAGCTAGGTTGTGATGGGTTTCCGGGATTGATAGAGTACTGAACTAAGCACAGTTAGATTAGGGCCCTATATAATGGGAGAAAGGCTTACACCTGGGAGGTGACAGAGGTCTGGGCTTAACACAGCTGGATTTGCGGGTCAGCCGAAACAGCGGAGCACGGTACTAAGCACAGATAGACTCGAGGGTCCTTGGAGACAGAACCCCTGCTAGATTTGTGATACCTGTATAGGGGGAGAGAGGCCTATCAATGCAATCTATACGTCATACAATGCAATTTGGGGACAGGACCCCTGCTAAATTTGGGAGGCCTGTATAGTGGGAGAGAGGCCTAACCGTGCAATTTAGACATCCTACAATGCAAATTGTAGACAGAACCCCTGCTAGATTTGAGAGACCTGTAAAGTGGGAGAGGCGCCTATCAGTGCAACCTAAATGTCATACAATTGTGAGGCAGAACCCCTGCTAGATTTGAGAGACATGTATAGTGGGAGAGAGGCCTATCAGTGCAATCTAAAAGTCATATGATTTGGAGACAGAACCTCTGCTGGATTTGAGAGACCTGTATAGTGGGAGTGAGGCCTATCAATGCAATCTATACGTAATACAATGCAATTTTGGGAAAGGATCCCTGCTACGTTTGGGAGGCCTGTATAGTGGGAGGGAGGCATAACCGTGCAATTTAGACATCAAATAATGCAATTTGGAGACATAACCCCTGCTAGATTTGAGAGACCTGTGTAGTGGGAGAGAGGCCTATCAGTGCAATCTAAACGTCACACAATTTGGAGGCAGAACCCCTGCTAGATTTGAGAGACCTTTATAGTGGGAGAGAGACCTTTCAATGCAATCTAAACGTCATACAGTTTGGAGACAGAACCCCTGCTAGACTTGAGATGATCTCTACAGTGGGAGAGAGGCCTAAACATGTAATCCAAATATCATACAATGCAATTTGTGGACAGAACCCCTGCTAGATTTGAGAGCCCTGTATAGTGGGAGAGAGACCTATCAATGCAATCTAGACATCATACAATTTGGAGACAGAACCCCTGCTAGAATTGAGAGACCTGAATGGTGGGAGGGAGGCCTATCAGCGCAATCTAAACATCATACCATTTGGAGATAGAAACCTTTGCTAGATTTGAGAGACCTGTATAGTGGGCGAGAGGCCTATCAATGCAATCCAAACGTCATACCCTTTGGAAACAGTACCCCTGCTAGATTTGAGAGACCTGTATAGTGGGAGAGAGGTCTAACCATGCAATATAAACATCATACAATGCAATTTGGAGACATAATCCCTGCTAGATTTGAGAGACCTGTATAGTGGGAGAGAGGCCTATCAATGCAATCTAAACAACATACAATTTGGAGACAGAACCCCTGCTAAATTTGGGGGACCTGTATAGTGAGAGAGAGTCCTAACCATGCAATATAAACATCACACAATGCAATTTGGAGACAGAACTCCTGCTAGATTTGAGAGACCTGTATAGTGGGAGAGAGGCCTATCAATGCAATCTAAACATCATACAATGCAATTTGGAGACAGAGCCCCTGGTGAACTGGAGAGACTTGTATAGGTCTATACAGAGGAGAGGCATCTGTGCCTGGCTAGATTGGTACAGTATTAGATAATGATTAAGTTTGAGGGTGAGGGAACGAGATGCAGCGGGGGCTGATTACCTTCTTTACTTTGCATTTGGGAAGTGGCTCGGAATCTCGGGTAGAGTAGTTGCTCTACTCCTGACCCCGGCCACTCCTACCTTACTGGTCTTTGTAGATGATGGTTGACGGCTGGCCACTGCTCCCCCTGTTCATACTTACTGGGGCCGCCTCTGTTGGGGCCGCCCTTGGCCTTGGGCCCTTAGTCGCAGTGATGATGAAGAAAGTGCTCACCTGGATGAGCCAAGCGTTTCAGGGCTCCGCTGTGAATGGAGCCGGTGACCGCTTGCAGCGAGGCTACTATCCCACAACACGGTCGAAAGGGCTGCACACAGGCCTGGGGGGGGCACAGAAAGGCAAAGAAAATGCCCAAAAAGGCCCAGAGGGTCTTCTGCTATGGAGTGCTCACCTGCTGTATGGACTGCATTTGTTGGCCACTGGGTCATTTCAGCGGACAACTGCCATAGTCGGGGCATATCACAGGCCACGCAGTCAGGCTGCCTACACCAGATGTTGGCAATCATGACTGCACGCCCCTCAGTGTGCAGGCATATCTACATGCCCAGAACACCTGCAGAAAGGCAGGCCGTGGTCCAGGACTTTTATGGGGTGGCACACTTCCCTAAAGTGATTGGTGCCATTGATTGCACCCATGTGGCCCTACGTCTACCTAATGCCACAGAGCACATCTATCGCAATCGCAAGCACTGGCATTTCATCAACGTGCAGGTTGTATGTGATGCCAAGGGAATCATTACCTCTGTATATGCTAACTATCCAGGGTCCACCCATGACAGTTTCATATTCAGAATGTCACCCCTACACTGGGCCCTGGAAGCTGGAGGCATGGCAACACATGGCTCATTGGTGAGTACAAATGGCCCTGCAAATGCATGCATGTCTCACACAGCAAAAAACCCCACCATGACAAACCATTTCATCTCCACAGGGGACAGTGCCTACCCACTGAGCACATACATGATGAGGCCAATACGGAATGTAAGTGATTTCAATCTGGCACACACCCAAGTCAAAGCCCAGCATGTAGTGCACAACTGAAACCCTTTTTTATTTTTGTCTAAAAGTTCAATATTCTGAACGATATAACACTCATATCACACCCTTCTCCTGGAACCCCCCGTTCACACTGAACCAGGAATCAGGCTGGTTTGCAAAGGTAAATATTAATGTATTTAAGATTTAATCACAATATGTTTTAATTGGTACACAACAACCACCAATGGGGTGACAGAACACTGAATAATATCTTTAATACACGAGGAGTCAGTAATGGGCAAAACAAATGCAGCACAAAAAATAATACTTTTATGTTGGTTCAGATCAGATAGCACTGTGGTTATAGGTTCCCCCTGCAACCTCCTCAACCCCCCAATAGGCAATGCAAAGAGATAGGAGAAGAGAGCAGGTATTCAGGAATAGCACCAATCAAACAGAATATCAGTCCCACTTTCCCCCAGTAAACACAAGAGAAATACGGAATTGACTTTTCAGCTGTCAGACTGGCTTTCAAGATTGTCTTTAGAATGGACTGGGCAACAACACCACATATGGTCAAAAATACTGAAATTGTTATGAATTCCTATGGGAGCCGCTTTGAACAGTTGCACACAAGCACAAGCAATGATTTGGTCAGCAGAAAACTATTGAAATCTTAAGGTCCAAGTCGGAAGCAGGTTAGAGCTATTTTACACGTGTAAACTTTTCAGATTTGTAAAATCATGGCAAACTTTTCATTGCACGATATTCGTGATAACGGGAGGATCGCACTGATTTGCACTGCAGTTTTGTTTGGGTTCTATGGATAGCTATGGATGTTGGGTACAAGTAGGAATTAAAATTTCGTTTCTGTCACAATAACTCAGGCAGTTATGGAGGTTTTTAGTAAAGGTCGTATTTGTAAAATAGGCGCGAGAATGGAAAACAGCAATTCACTTTTAAAAATGACAAATGGGTTTGCTTAGAATAGAGGATGACTATGAAGAAGCGAATACCACACAGGGATATTACAGTCACTGGATCAGGGTGACCCACCTGATAAGGAAACTCGACTTCTTCAGATGTGAAAAGGGTCAGCGCAAAGATAGTTCTAACAATACTGGTTCTGCAGGAAAGATAGGAAGGGTTGGATAGGGATAAGACAAAGCAAAGATACTAGGATAAGAATATGCAAAGTACATATGCTATGGGACACAGTTCTTCCTATTTATACTCACAGGATACGTTTTTAAATGGGACCGTCAGCTCTGGTCAGGATTGGGTCTGGTCTAGGAAAGACAGCACATCAGGTACGGGACTGGATCCTCTAGGCCGGTCACCGGATTGGCATAGGATCTGCTCTCCTAGTCTGTGGGTATTTGGATCAGCTGGATGGCGAGTTCCTCAGGCAAGCCTAGTGGTGGCAAGCCAGAGAATTTCTGGATACTGGTTCCAAAGGCCTTCTCACACCACACAGCGCTTTACTGAGTGGAGAGAATACATTTGAGGACTTGGGGCCTTGCTGAAATCAATAGTCTCTATTGCTGGCAAGAGATTTGGCATCTGGATCTGGAAGAATATTTAAAGCTGGATGTAGAAAGCTGGATCAGAGGGCTTTGCCAAAATCAGGAAAGTGGCTGGATCTGTGAGTCCCTATGTGTTGTCAGCTGTCTCTATTTATACCTAAAAATGACATCACTTTTTCCAAGATGGCCGCCGGCGGTGGAGGTCGCGTCTAGATCGCGCTCCCGCCGGGCCCAAGACAAAAAAGGACGCCAAGTGAGCAGTTCCGAGGGTACAGACACGGGACCTACCGCCGCACCACCCCATTACCTGAGGCTCGGTAGCGAGCAGAGATAGACCGGCATTACCCACTCCGGGGAGTCAGCCCGCCAAGAGAAGCGTCCGCCCCTCCCCCTCCGAGGGGGGACAGTGCGGCCAGAAGGGGAGACGCCGCAGAGTGCCGCCGGCAGTGTTGAGCACCAAGGGACCCTGCGGAGGCCTCTGTCTCCTGCTGTCGGAGTGGGGAATATAAAGCTGCTTTGGGGTGCAGGGGAGCATGCGAGCACCACACGAGCCACCGGAGGTGCTGCGCAGGAAGAAGCAAGGCAGCGGGAGCACCGGAGCACCGGCCAGGCGGGGACACGCTGCACCGACAACCCTGCGGGCCTGGGAGCCCCCCCTATGCTGGCAACCTACCAGGAGGGCTGGCAGCAGCAGGACGAGTGGGGCCCCGGCGTGTCGGGGGTGACGCACGAGAGGAGAAGGAGGTTCCGCCCGCTCACTCGCGGACAGGATACGGCATGCATCGGCGGCGGAGAACAACAGATGTAGAGGTGAGCGCGCCGGCGGAATGACCCTCCACAGTCTCCCTGGAATACTGGGCCTGAGACTGGAGAATACCCCCAAGCAGGCCCCTAAATCAGCGGAGCGTCGCCCCCCCTCATCTCCACATAGCAATACGGAAAGAAAATAGGCAGAGGGGGAGGCCGCGGCTCCATGGGAGTGAACATAACTGCGGGCAACTCCCACAATAAGGGAGGACTCAAGAGAGACAATTCTACCCAAGCCCATAGGAGCCACATCTAACCACACTGAAAGGGCGCAGGGGCCCAGAAAGGAATAACATAATAAGTGGAAACAGTACCGAAAGACACTAGGGGAACCACATAAGCTGTCATACCACTATCCCCCGGTGAAGTGCGCGGGAGGGGCACCTGACCCTCATAAGCAAGAAAAATGTCACGGGCGAAGGGGAAAGTGGGCACCTCACAGCTCACGCCGCAATCCCACAAACAGGACACGAGTCTGCTCCATATGTGGTCCTCAGATACAGGGGCGAACTCAAAAGACAGGGCAGGCGAAGAGCCCACAATGGACACAAACCCCCCCAAACCAGAGCGCTCTACAGCCCTCAAAGGACGAAATGCGGTCCTGGTTCGCAGAGCTACAGGACAGGTTCATGTCCACAGTCCAGGATCAATTTGCCTAAATGAGGAATGAGATGAAGCAGGTGGTGCAAGAGTTGAAAACAGATGTGGCCAAATTGGAGGACAGGACAGACATCGTGGAGAGGATAGTATAAAATATAGAAGAGGAAGCGAAACAAAGTAGTGAAACATCTGGTTAGACTGACCCATAATCTAGAAATACAGTGTGAGGCTCTGGAGAACCGTTCCCGCAGATCCAACATCCGCATCAAGTTTGTGCCTGAAGCAGTGTCGGATAAAGATCTCAAGGTTTCGATACAAGAGGTATTCAGACACATAGTCGAGGCACAAGATTCAGCGGACATAGAGATTGACAGAATCCACAGGGTTGGGCCGAAAAGAACGGGTGCCCCAGGGGAGAGACCAAGGGACGTTTTAGCGGCACTTACATCCTACCCACAAAAGGAACTGATACTTAGGAAAGCGAGGCTGCTAGATCACATAAGGATGAACGGAGTGGAAATCCAATTGTATCAGGATCTGGCCTCGGCGACACTCTTAAAAAAAAGGGAAATGGGCCCGCTGGTGAGGGAATTGGTGAAGAAAGAAATTAGATATTAATGGACATTCCCCTTTGGTTTACTATTTGAGTGGGTGGGCAAGCAGAGGAGAGTGACCACCTGTAAAGAAGGCCTCCAAATAATGGACATGCAAATGGATGAAACAGATATGAGAGCAGACAGGACGAAAGGGGACCAGCACAAAAGGCCAAGAGGATGGGAAGAGGCGCGACAAAAGAAGAAATCAACTGGAAGGGGGAAAGCGGTGTAATCCCTCAGGGGACCTTTAAAGAGACGTATTTAGATATGATGGCTCATCCGTCAGAGCGATAATAAGGAGGAGGAAGAATAAGTTAACCTCGGAACACCATGTATTCAGCGGCCCAGTGGGGGACCAGGAACAACACCACGGTGGTCAGAGGATGGCGCGGGGTTTAGGACTCCCCACACAGTTAATCCAGAGTCATGAGAGGGCAGGGAGCGAGAGGCGGAATGCCCAAGCATCCATAGGGGCCCTTGCCCTCCTCAGGATAGAAGTTAAATTTTGGTTTACAGTTGTGGGGGAGTTGGACAGTTGGGGCGGGAGGAAAGGGTGGGGAAATCTCCGGAATAGGGAAGAGGTCACAACAGGCGGGAACAAAGGCAGAAGCAGTAGATTAGACGGGATGGGGATGCTCAGAATCTATTCACAAAAAAACGTAAGGGGGCTGAACTCACCGGTGAAAAGGAAAAAAATGGAGGCCATGGCGAGAAGGGAAAAGGCGGACATTCTCCTCCTCCAGGAGACACATATTAAGACTGCGGACAAAAAGAAAGTACTTCTCAGAGGCTATACGATCTGGGCGCAGGCGAACGCTGGGGAAAAAAGAGCAGGTGTGATGATTGTAGCAAAAGTGGGTCTGGTGGCAAACCTCTTAGATACTCGAGTGGACAAGGAAGGGAGGTTCACATTTGTCAATGTATCAATAGATGGTCGTAGGTTCACCCTAGTGGCAATCTATTCCCCGAATACGGGGCAAAATGGATTCCTAAGAGACACCCTGGGGAAACTTGAGGAATTTGCAAAGGGTGAGATAATACTGGGTAGAGATCTGAACTTGGCTTGGCAACCCAATCTGGATAGGAGTGCGGGGGGAACGCAAGGGTATGGGTCTCCATCCAAACAACTTAAACAAAGGATGGAATAAATGGCACTACGGGATGCCTGGAGAGAATTGAAGGGACAAGACAGCGGATTCATTTACTACTCGCATGTGCATAACACAATGTCGAGGATTGACTATTTTTGGGTGTCAGTGGGACTGGTATGAAGGATCCTGGTGGTCGAAAAGGGATCAATAGCGCTATCAGATCATGCCCCGCTATGGCTCAATATTCAGACCCCCGGAAGGGGGAGAGGCCTCTGGAGATGGAGAATGCTGCCTGACATTGTAACGGATCAAGTACTGGGGGAGGAACTAAGGGACAAAATTAAGCAATTCTTTGACTTAAATGACAATGGAGAAGTCCTGCTGGGGTCAGTATGGGAGGCCTTTAAGGCAGTAACTAGGGTTCATATAATAGCGCTAAAGGCCACCAAAGACAAACAACATCAGGAATGGGAAAAAACGCTCGAGAAGAAATTGACAGAAATTCAAGGGGAGCTCACAATCCATCCCACAAGGAGCCTCAAGAAAGAAATGAAACATGTGCAGGGACAATTAGAGATGCTCCGCAACAGAAAAGCAGAGAAATCACTCCTCTACTTAAAACAACGGTATTACATCAGGGCCAATAAGGCGGACAAATTCCTAGCGAGACAACTCAGGGAAAAGCAGAAAACAATGACGATATTGAACATCAAAGACGCACAAGGAAAGCCCCACAAGAACACAAAGAATATAGGTGATGCGTTCAAAGCTTACTGTTAAGAACTGTATGCAACAGAGCACAAGTGGACAAGCAGGCCCTGGAATCTAAGATTACAGAAGAAGAGGTCAGCAAGGCAATAAAGAGCCTCCCAATTTCAAAGGCACCTGGCCCGGACGGCTTCACGGCCCCGTTTTACAAAAAAATATGCAGATACATTAGTTCCTGTCCTGACAAGGCTTTTCAATACATTCAAAGACAGTGGTAATGTAACTCCTTCCATGAATGAAGCGAAATTCCTCGTGTTCCACAAAACGGGTAAAGACCCTACTCTCCTGGGCTCATATCGTCCGATAGCCCTAATAAATCTGGATGCAAAAAATTACACAAAGGTGCTGGCGGCCAGACTATCGCCCCTCCTCTCGACCCTAATAAACACAGATCAATCAGGCTTCATCCCCGGTAGGCAAACACATGACAATTTAAGAAGAGTAACTCATCTGATAGAAAAAATAGGCATTAACCAAACACCAGCAATATTACTCTCCATGGACGCCGAAAAGGCATTTGACCGCGTTGAGTGGTCTATCCTTTTCAAAACACTGAAGCACATGGGGGTCGGGGAACAGTTTATAAACATGATAAAAGCTAATTACAACTCCCCAGAGATAAGGATAGCCATAAAAGGAGAAGTCACAGACAGGGTGATGATCTCAAAGGGTACGAAGCAGGGCTGCCCCCTCTCACCTCTACCATACGCCATATTTTTGGAACCCCTTCTAATCATGATAAGGGAACTCGAGGAGGTAAGGGGGATAGAGATGGCGGGCAGGCAACATAAAGTTATAGCATAAGCGGACGACATGCTGCTTGCCTTAGAGGACCCTGGGAACTCTCTACCAAGAGCCATAGAAACACTCGAGGAATTTGGGGGGATCTCAGGCCTGAAGATCAATAGGAAAAAATCAGAGATTATGCTCCTTGCCGGGAACAAGGAATCACTAGAAACAGTGGCGGGCCAGCTTAGTCTAAAAACAGTAGAGGAGGGCATCAAATATCTAGGGGTGACACTCACACACAGGGTGGACAAGATTTATAAGAGTAATTACACACCCCTACTGGCTAAAGTCAAGAAGGACCTAGAAAGATGGTGCCGCTTAGGATCTCCTGGTGGGGAAGAATCCAATCTGTCAAAATGAATATACTCCCCAGGGTCCTGTACTATTTCCACGCTCTCCCAGTGTCAGTCCCCAACCCCTTTTTCAAAGCTCTCTCCAAAACCATATCACAATTTGTGTGGAACAAGAAACCCCCGAGGGTCGCCAGAGCCGTTCTCACGGCACCGACAAAGGCCGGTGGAATGTCCCTTCCCCACTTTAAGAAATACTATCAGGTTGCCCAACTCTGGGTCCTGAAGGAATGGTTGGGGGAGGACCAACAGACGATCTGGGTAACGCAAGATAGGGCAGTCGCTAGAGGACCTACTGTGGAAGAATAAACAACACAGACACCTGAACCTTCGAGTAAGCGAAGTCATGAGATCTACTTTAAACACCTGGGATGTCCAAACCAGAAAGGGAGTCACGACCACCCCATTGGCTCCCTTCACGCCTATCTGCAGGAATCCACAGTTCCCACCAGGAAAGGAGCCCAGCTGCTTTGAGAAGTGGGAAGTAGCAGGATGTAGGAAAATGGGTGAATTGATCCAAGACAAAGAAATACGATCTTTTGCGGACTGTAAACATATGTGGATGCTAACAGAAGCAGATAGATATGAATATGAATAGTTAAAGCACTGGTTGAGTACACCAGAGGTTTTCCAGACGGCCACAAGGGACCTCACACCATATGAGATGTTTATAATAACAAACCCGGGAGAAAGAAAGCTGGTGTCTACGCTGTATAACTTCATCTGCACACCAGAAGAGGAAATCAAATGGACTTACATGAGGAGATGGGAAGCCAGGCCAGGGGAAGAAATTGTCAGGCAGCAATGGGAGGAACTGTGGACAGGCATCCCCAAACTCACCAGGGCTGTCCAAACCAGAGAAATGTGGCTGAAAATAATCACCCAATGGCACTATACCCCAGAGAGGCTCGGGTCAATGTACCCGGATATGTCAAACCATTGTTGGAGGGGGTGTCAAGTCGCAGGAACCTGGAGGCACATCTGGTGGGAATTTCAGGGAGTGAAGGGCTTCTGGAAAGAAGTGCAAATGGAAATGGCAAACATATTTCCTGAGGCAGGCCAAATGTGGGTGAGGGTGTGGCTGTGCGGATTCAAAGACCCATATGCCAAGAGACTTTGCAAAGCACAATGGAGGAGCTTTATGGGCCTGGTCATTGCGGCATGGGCAACAATAGCCCAAAGCTAGAAGAAACGAGACCAACCACTGGCATACACTTGGCTGCAAAAGGTGTGGTCCCAAATGACCATGGAAAAGATCACGAACCATCTTCAGGACCAGAACAACTCCTTCACGAGGGAATGGGGATCAGTGTTGGAATACCTGAACTCAGACTATATGGAACAATGGTGTCCACACAACATCAAAATATCGGACTTATATAGCATGTAAATGTTTCCGAATAGGAATTCATAGAGGACCCAGGGTGGGTGGAAAGGGAGGGGGGCCTGTTGGGGAAGAATACTTGTGGTGATGTTTATTGTTCTGTTGAAAATAATAAAAAAAATATGTTTAAAAAAAATAAATGACATCACAAAGGGGGTGTGTGGGCCGGCTTATCTAAGCATGCCCCTGTGAGATGGGATTGGACCAAACCTCCTCTCCGCCTTGTAATTTGAGTGATTGGATCAAGGCTGGGTGATGTCACGTTTTACGATTTGCTTTACAATCTTCTGAGACCTCCCTTTATCCACTGGTCTCAAAATCTGATTTTATATTAAATGCAGATTTCTACATTGGTCACCTTTATACAAATCACACACAAAGATACCATATCTTACATAGCAGCTATTCCTCAAAAGCCCGCAGTGGTGGGATCTTGTCTCCACTTTCTACAGAATTTTGCCCTTTTCGCTATGCACACAATTTCCAATTTTTCTGCAAATTTCCACAAATGTGTGTGTTTAACATAGGGATATAGTGTAAATTTTCACAATTCTAACAGTAATACATTTTGCATAAAACCACATATATTGCCATTCGTGTCCAGAACATGTCACACAGTTCTGTCGCCTCTACACACGTGCAGCCTGAAATTAAATTAATATTTTTATATTTTTCAGCATTTTGAATAGCAAGTTATGAGTCTTTTAAAAATGTGTTCTTTGTTCATGTTTAGCAACAGATGGTCGTTTGGCTTTGCCTCTTTTTGTCTCCCTGCAGTCCAAGGCATCCCCATCCTTGCTTGTTCCTGCCAGAGGCCATTTATGACCCTTTTCACACTTCCAATTTCCTGGTCTGCAGCTTGGTCATTGTTCCTTTGCCTTCTGTAGACAAGTTTCTGCTCTAACCTGCAATTAACACTTCCCCATGAGTTTCTGCTGAAAGGAAGGCCCTCCTTCTTGGAGAAAAACCTGCTTTTCCAGTTTTTGCAGCTTCAGCCAAGCTAATTCACTTTTAAACCTAGCAAAAACCACATGTTGTTGCATCACATACAAATACATTTCTTTCTTGGCCTTAAAATCTGTGGAGTCAAAAACACAACAAAAATCTGTATTCCTTTTTGGCAACAATCCTGTTTATGTTGGCTAAGTCAGCAGACTTTTTAGTGTTAGGTAATTTTAAAGCTTCCTCAGACCTCCACTGATAGCTGTCGTTCAGGTAGCCCCGGGTACTGCACCCAGACTTTGGCATAGAGGCTTTCAGTTGTATGTTTCACAATGCTTCATTTGATACATTATTTATATCACAAGGCAAGGTTGTGAATGTTGAGAAGTGTTGTGTTATAGGCATTTTGGAGTTTTTGGGCAACAAAGCAAATGCCATTTGTAGGTACATTTTTGGGTTTCACTTGCAAAGTGCTGCTTTTCTCTCTGCACTCTGTTTGCTGGTCATGGGACCAACTGGCTCATTTTTGCGGGGTGTGCTCTATTCCACTGCACGCTGTCATGATTCCTGCCCCTCATGTCCCCAGGCCTCCAAGATGTCAGGCTGGAGCCAGACCACGATCACCCACATGGCCCTCAAAGGCCTCTACATCCCTCCAAAGACCCACTTGCAGTCAGACTTGGCACCTGTGGCACCAGACTCACTCACTCCCAAAGGATAACATTGGGGATTGGATTTGTAGTGCATTGATGGGGACAAGATGGATGCCCCCACATATTTCGGTTCCCAAAACTGCATGTGCAGTCTAGTCTTTTGGGTGTGGTTCAGCCCAGAGAAAACGTGCATCAACTATCACGCACTGAACCAGATTACTGTAAAAAACCGCTACCCCCTGCCACTGATTCCTGAATTGCTTGATCAAGTCAAAGATGCTCAAATCTACACAAACCTAGGCCTGAGGGGGGCATATCACCTTGTTCACGTAAAACAGGGGGACGAATGGAAAACTGCTTTTCGCACCAAATACGGCTTGTACGAATATCAAGTAATGCCCTTTGGCCTTTGCAACGCGCCTGCAGCATTTCAATACTTCATGAACGATGTCCTACGGGAATTGATTGATGTCTGTGCTCTAGTGTACATCAACGATATTCTAGTATATTCCGCATCAAAGCAGGACCACGTTAAACATGTCCGATCCGTATTGGAAAAACTCCATCAACACCAGCTCTACGCCAAGCTCGAAAAGTGCTCATTCCACGTCTCCGAGGTGGAATTCCTGGGCTTTATTCTCAGCCCGAATGGAATCCGAATGGATGTACACAAGGTAGATGCTATCCTGAACTGGGCATTCCCAAATTCATTTAAGGGGGTTCAAAGTATGCTGGGTTTTGCAAACTTCTACCGCCGGTTCATCCCAGGATTTTCGCATATCATGCATCCCATCACGTCATTGCTGAGGAAAAGCAACAAAAAGTTCCAGTGGACAACAGAAGACGAGGAAGCTTTCCAGGAACTCAAAGCAAGATTCACATCTGCCCCAATCTTACGCCACCCTCGCCCTGATCTCCCATACCTGGTGGAAACGGATGCCTCAAGCATGGCTATGGGAGCCGTCCTCTCACAAAAGGACCCCGAAACGGGCCAGTTACACCCTGTTGCTTTCTGGTCGCGTAAATTCACACCCCCTGAACTCAATTACGCTATCACAGACAAAGAACTTCTGGCCATTAAGTCAGCCTTTAAGGCATGGCGGCACTACATCTTGGGTGCCAGACACACAATCACCGTATTAACTGACCACCGGAACCGCCAGTACCTAAAAACGGCAAAGGCCCAATCCTCACGACAACTACATTGGGCTCTTTTTTTTGCTGAATATGACTACGTGATAACATTTCGACCAGGGGTGAAAAACGGGAAGGCCGATGCCCTTTCTCATATGGGGGTGGAAGAGCAAGGGTATAAGACCCCTGACCCAATAGTAATCATCCCGAGTGACAAGCTCCTAGGAATCACAGCAACCATAACTCAGAAAGAATTACATGAAGAAATCCAAAACCTGATGAGTCCGGAGCAATTACAAGCGTGGAGTGCACAAGGAGAACATTACATGATAAAAGATCAGTTGCCCTACTTCAGGAATCATTTATTCTTACCAAACCAAGAACTACGAGAACAAGTCATGTCCGGTTATCATGATTCCTTGATCGAGGGCCAACCCGGAATCGCTAAAACCCTAGCCAAGGTAAAACAAAATAATCGGTGGCCCACGTGGCGTAAAGACATTATCCAATTCATCCTATCTTGTGGAGTGTGTGCTCAAAACAAGTCATCCAAGCAGAAACCGGCTGGGCAATTACAACCATTGGAAATCCCACCAGCACCCTGGCACACGTTGTCCCTCGATTTTATTACGGACTTACCACCCAGTCAAGGGTTTAACACTATTTTTGTGGTCGTGGACCTATTTTCAAAAATGGCACGTTTCATTCCTCTTAAGGGGCTCCCAAATGCTTCCACTCTGGCAAAGTTCTGGAGAAAATGCTGCTCTATGGCCCAGATCGACATCCGGCTATCCACCAGTCACCATTCCCAAACGGATGGTCAAACTGAGAGGACAAATCAGATGCTCGAGCAGTATCTGCATTGCATGTTACACCAAGCTGAAGGAAGCTGGTTCGACCTATTATGGATAGATGAATATGCTTATAATAATTCCCTACACACCAGTACTGGGCAGGTACCCTTTTATACCATGTATGGCAGGCACCCACGTACTTCTGAGTTGGACGTTCCTGCAACCCTGGAAATGCCAGCAGTCAAAACCTTGCACACAACCATTTCTCAATCCTTTAAAAGGGCAGCTGAACACCTACTTGAAGCTTAGAATCGCCAAAAGAAGTTTGCTGATCAACACCGAGCAAAGGCCCCCAACTACCAAGTGGGAGACAAAGTCTGGCTGGCGTCTAAACACGTGTCCATTAAAGGAACCCAAACTTTCCGTCCAAGATACCTGGGTCCATTCACCGTCACCTCCGTGATAAATCATGTGGCGGTCAGACTAGCTTTGCCGTCAAACATGCAGATTCATCCTGTGCTCCTTAAACCTGTTTAACCTGGGACCCAGGTAGCAACGCCATCGCAGCCAGTAGTAGTCGCCGGGGAGCCAGAATTCAAAGTCAAGGACATCCTGGATTCAAAGTACGTCAGATCCAAATTATACTACTTAGTAGACTGGAAGGGGCATGGTCCACAAGACAGAACATGGGAACCTTGTGAGTACATCCATGCACCTTGCTTAGACGATTTCATCAAAACCATCCAAACAAACCAGGACCAGACAGAAGAGCCACCTTGAGAGGGGCCTTGGGGGGGAGTGCTGTCATGATTCCTGCGCCTCCTGTCCCCAGCCCTTCAAGATGTCAGGCTGGAGCCAGGCCACGATCACCTACATGGCCCTCAAAGGCCTCTCCATCCCTCCAAAGACCCACTTGGAGTCAGACTTGGCGCTTGTGGCACCAGACTCACTCACTCCCATAGGATAACATTGGGGATTGGACTTGTAGTGCATTGATGGGGACAAGATGGATGCCCCCACATATTTCGGTTCCCAGAACTGCATCTGCAGTCTAGTATTTTGGGAGTGGTTCAGCCCAGAGATACCTGGGATACCCAGAGACTATTTAAGCCACGCCCAGGCTGAGAAACATGCTTTGCGTTTTCTGCACCTGCAGCGTGACACTCACCATGTTCGGATCGGTCTCCAGTAGGCCTGCATCTTTCTTCTGCGCTCAGCTCCTGCAAGAACAAGAACACCGTTAGGAACAGCCTTGCCTTGCGGAGCTTCTACCCATCATTCATCGCTCCTTCTCTTCTGCGGGCATTTTTGGTGGTGTCATTCCCATCCTGGCACGCCGCTTCCTAAGGAAAAGGGAAAAGAACAGAAAAAAGGCATTAGTAAGCACTCAGCAAATCTTTGCTTATTTTTAAAGACTGTACGAGCTTCAAACGCTTACCTGAATCCCAGCCGCTCTGGGGGAACTCTGTCTCCGGAACTTCTCATCCATCTGCAAGAGGGAAACGACACTCCAGGTTAGTGTGGAATCATCTAGAGGCGCCGCATACCACACTTACTCACCGCATTTCTTCTTCATAACCGGCATCCATGCTGAAAACATCGTAGCACCTGAAAGACACAGAAAAATAACTCAGTTCAATACAAATACGAAAGGGGCGCATCGCGCATCGCTCTCTCACTCACTGTCAGTGCTACTCATCTCAGCAGCACACCGCCATCCCCGGACACCGGCCATCATCTAAGGAAGGAAAGGAACGAAGTTAGAGAACTGTTCAAAAGACTCATTATACTTACCTGTCGGACTCTTGCCAGTGAAGTAAGTAGGCAGTAACGAGCCCGCATCAATCAACGCGCCCCTGCGCTGAAAGCAGGACGGAGAGCACATTTTCCAAGAAAACAAGGTGAGCTGTGGATCAAAGGGAAGGGGTGGACCCCAGGGAAGAAGGGGTTCAAGCACACATAGGGCCTCATTACACGGTAGGTGCTAAACCATGGTGCTATTAGCACCATGGTTCATGCCGGTAATTTACCGATTCTGCCATGGCGGACTTGGGAATTAACACCCCATCCCGAGGTTGGCGGGGCGGTAATTCCCCGTGCCGCCATGGCCCTTCCCCATTCCCATTTTTGCCCCATAGGGCATAATGGGAATGGGGAAGGCACTAATTACGGTACCGCAAATTGCTCACTCTCACACGTCAAAATAATATTGTACATAGGAACATTAATTGGCCAGTATACCATACCAGAAACACAAGACCCAACAGTGAATCTGTCTGACAGTGACCAATCAGAATACCACAAGTGCCTCAATGTGTCCTAACTACGACTTGGCACCCTTCTAGTTCTAGTGTGGCCCTGCTAACTAAAGGGGGCAGGGAAGCACATACAGCAGGAAGGCTAACAATAATGGAAACAGGCAAGCTGATACATGAAGATGGAACATGAAAATATGATGGAGCCCAATGTCTAAACAAAAAGGGATGCTAACCATGCACTGGACAAACAATCATGAATCCGACTAGGGGTGTATACACAGGTTGGACTTGCGACTGCCCACAGATAAAATTGAACCTCAATGCCTCTATGTAAGTTATATGGCTCTTCTTGCAAGCTCATGGCAAGGGGAAGCAGGAGTCACATATGTGTCTGGACCCTAAGGCACCAACAAGGAGTGTACCAACATGAGAAAAGCCTATATGGGTCCCGCTGGAACCTACCGTGGATGCCCTCGGATGCCACACAAAGCAACACACTGTCACATAAATGCACAATAGACAAAAAACATTTTTTTTTAAAAATGACCATGGTGGACCGGGGGGCTCCCAGGAGGGTGGAGGGGCACAGTGCACCTCAATACCCACATGTGTGGATGTTGAGAAGAAAAAACAAATCCCTCCATGGGTTCATGGTCTACATGGCTAGCATGCATTGGGAGAGCTGTCGCTGCTGTCGCCACCCTCTGGTGTAGCATTAGAAGGTGTTAGTGGTAAGGGAGGGTCACCACGCATAACCCTGGCCTGGTCCTCCATGGCAGCGGCCATGCAAGACTGAGATGTTCGCATCTGCAACATGATGGCACGGATGTCCACATGCAACCCCTCATGGGTTGCACGCAGTTCCACAGAGATGGTGTGCGTCAACTGTTGCATTTGCTGTTCTAACCGTCTACTGTGGGCTGCCTCGAGTGCAGCCAGTGTAGTTCGGAGTGACCTATCCTCTACCCTCAGGGCATCCCGGTCAGCCTGACCCTCTGCAGCCATGGCTGCGCAAAGAGCCCTCAGTTCTGCCCGTCGGCACCTGTTGTTGGCCTCCATGTGGCGCCTGTGTGAGCGGCATGTGGACCGCAATGCCTGCTGCTGGAGCTCCACCTGTCTTTCTGGGGGGATAATGGAATTGGCCACCACATCCATGCCCTGAACAACATATGAAGCCTCCTGTTGTTGTGCAACAGAATACATGGACTGCTCCCACATAGTATTGCCTGTTGGCACACAGCCACCACATTGGCATGCCCCACTCCAGCTTGGCCCAAGGAAACGTGGACCTTGATGTGCTGACGCTGTCTGTGGCTGAAGGACTGCATTTTTCCCTTGATCAGCTGTCCCAGGAACAGGAGCCAATACTGTGTAGCATGACCCTGTAACCACCACAGACAGATGTTCCAACAGTGACTGGCCCTGTGAGGGGTCCTCCCCCCCACAGATGTTTGGGATAGAACAGCACCCACAGTTGATGCACTCACCTGTGACAGCACAGAGGAATCCATGTCCATTTCACCACCAGAGCTATAGGCTTCCTCAGAGGTGGACTCAGACTGAGTCACGGCCAGGATGGCCTATAGCACCAGTGGATCTTCCTGGGCTACCACACCACGTCCTCCACTGGTGCCTGGTTGCAGCTCAGTATCCTGTTCCTCCTCCACCTTCTCCTCTGCATCCAGTGCCTCATCACCTGCACATGTAAAGAAAAATAAATGAAGACACTTGTAAATGGCATAGCCCACACACATAGGTATCATAATGTTGTCATGCAACACATTAACCTCCCATATCAGTCATGGGACAAACTCCCGCACGTACGCAGTGTCAATGGAAGGGAAGGGTATCATGAAAGCAGTCATGGATGTGTGCTAAAGGGCACAACAACACATGTAGTGCATGGTGTATAGCACCTGCTTCACACACAAGCACTTGACTGGCATAGTTGAGTCACCAGTATCACTGATGCACATACCCAGATGCCACTAGCATATCCAGGCCTGAACTGTCAAACAGCATGAGATGGAACTTGATGACTACTGTCCAAGAGCCAGGTACAATGCTTGTGACATGACATTACATGGAAATCACAATTCAAAAAACACAAGTGTCACAAGGTGCAATGATGCTAGGGTGGTGGAATAGAGTGAAGCCAGGCACACTGATTCCAGGACTCCAGGTCACATTGACATCATGCAAATGAATAGGCATGTAGAAGGGGAGACATGGGGTTGGAAGTGTGAGGGGGCAGTGCAGTACATGGGAACGGACTCAAATTAAAATATAACACTATAACCACGAAAGTCAAAGTTGTGGGCTGATGGCAGTGGAAGGGCAAGTGCAGAAATCAGGTGTCAAGTGTTGGTAGTGGGTTGTAGGGATACAGTAAATATCCCCCAAGGGGTGCCCGGGAGCTAGTGCCATCATCACAGTCCTAGGGAGATACCTGGCCCCAAGACAAAAGGACTATTCCCACAGTCCAGTTCTGGGTGAGTTGCAGAGGGAAGAGAGTAGAAGCACAGAAATCTTGGTAGAGTCTGTTGCAGTAGGCCAGCATATGAATGACCAGTCCTCTGGAGACAGTGAGCTGCTGGGGGAAGGAGATGAAAGGAAAAATACCTCTGAGGATGTGCAACTGGCAGGCTGACCTCTCAGAAACGTCAGAGATGTGATGAGAGAAGGCAGTGTGGAGTGGAAGATCATCATAGGCTATCCGCCATCACAGGTTTGAGCAGGAAGAGGGCCAAGAGAGGCTGGACAGAGAGTGGCATGGGAGGAGTGAGTAGGTGTGGTGTTGAGGATTGTCACAGTGTGCAGCACATCGTCTGTATGCAGACTGCATGACAACAAGCACGTACCAGTCCACCATGACATGGTTCACACATGGCAGTCATGTAAATGTCGACAGAACTGCCAGACAATCATAACTTTTAATCCGAGCAACATACACATGTCCTGGACGCACATGCATCACCACTCACCGGACATTCCCACATAAATTGGGAGGGCTCCCATGCCTGGGATCTGCTCCACATCAATCATATCACTAATGATCACTTCATGTGGAGTGAGTTCATCGTCCTCTAGCGGTGACCCACCTCCAGTCACCAGAGTAGAGGCGTAGGTGGCTCCCAGTTTATCTTTGGCTCAGCGTCGGAGGTCATGCAAACGCTTCACTACCTCAGGAGCTGTGCGCCTCTTATGGCCCAAGGCGTTTATTCGATCCGTGACGTGCTGCCAGTGGACCATACACTGAGCACCCTGTCTGTGTGCTCCCTGCCTGCACAAGCATGTCGAGTTCCTCACCACAGAAGCTCCTCTTCCTCGTTGTGTGCCGTGCCTTGGGTTTGAGCCAGTTCCGCTACTGCACTATTTTGCTTCTTGCAAGGTCGTGCAGACCCTGAGTGGCTGGGACCACTTGGGTCAGTAGGGGCTGGAGTACTGGTAGACTGGGCTATGCCATCAGCCACTGATGGTACGACAGTAGGTTGCCTTGCAGGTATCCGCTCCTGGGCGCTGGTGCCAGTACCTTGCACTGCACGTCTCTTGCCTTTAGGGACAAGGACATCTGCCCCTGGGTCTCTCGGGGCCTGGGCCGGGACCACTACAGACCTGGCTGGGTGACCCTGAGCCTGGGTGGTAGGTGCTGCAGCTGCCCCTGTAGCTTCCTGACCCTGGCCGGTGTGGACAGCAGATGGCAATGCTGCTCCAGGACCCCGGGTGCTGGGGATGTCAGCAACTGCTGCATCTCCCTGACCGTGTTGGGTGGGGTGCATAAATCTCCCTGCACAGGCCTGGACACCTCGGCCACCTCAGCCACCTCCGCCCCCTCTGCCACCTCTGCCACCTTTGCCTCCCTTCCCACTTGTTGCCCTCCCAGTCATGGTACTGTTGGGAGATGCAGCTATCAATTGTCCTGGGCAATTTGAGTGAGGGGGCATTGTATGTCATGTAAAACGTACCACTGTGCTCCAGCAAGGCTCAATGTAACCCCTGTGGAAATATAAACAGGTCGCCCATCAGTAGCCCATGTGTGAAGGAAAAACATTACGCAGTATGCTGAGGCACCCAGCAACACAAAAAATGAGTACACGAGGAACACGTAGGGTATTATGACCTCGAAAATGGGGGTACGCGACACACAGGGGCAACCACAGTATGCACAATACGTACGCGACTCACTGTTAGCCTCGTAGGAAAAAAATACATGCGTGTGTGCGCGGAGGCAACTCCCCCACCAAAACAAGAAGTACGCACTGTCACAGTAGTGAACAATTAGCGTGGCACCCCAAAATACTCTGAAGTACACGCGTCCGTCTGCTACAAATTGCACGTACATTGTAATGTTATCCTACGCACACCTTTATCCCGATCCTGAATGCCAACGCCCAACGTTCAGTGCGTCTCACGTAACTTACACGCTTAGGGCCTTTCCTCTGATTTCACGCTAACACGCTGTTTCTGCATGTGCAGAGTCACTCTGTTTCCGGCTGCCCAAGCGAGTAACACGGAAGACCCACGCTCCTGCCTACCAGCAAATTTACCTGCCTCCAACTGCCCCGAGCTGCCTTCTATGAGCCATCTGCTGCTGCCTGCCCACTCTGTGTGCCTGCTGCCCATGTGCCCTGCATTTTGGTGCCAGCTGTACAGCCATTACCAATGCTCCTGTCGTTGGACCTGTGACCACCTTTGCTGATCCAGAAGACTCCCAATGTGCCAGACCACCGCTCCACAGCTCAGCCCCAGGACCACCTTGCTCACCCACAACTTCCTCTGTGGTTGCCATGTCTGAACCAACATCATCAGAGGCAAGTGGCAACCTCCTGGCAGCTAGGCATAGGGCTGTGAGCTTCTCAGCCAGGGAAGTTGACATCCTGGTGGAGCAAGTCCTGGGGCATTATGATGCCCTCTTCCATGGACCATTGCAAGTTGGCAACTGCTGTATCTCCCTGACCCTGTTGGGTGGGGTGCATAAATCTCCCTGCACAGGCCTGGACACCTCGGCCACCTTGGCCACCTCAGCCACCTCAGCCACCTCCATACAGGCACCATTCCTGATGGTGTTCAGGCTTCCAATCAGGGGGCTTACAGATCATCACAATGATGTCTGGTGTCTCCTGAACTGGCTAGCACATTTCCTGGTCTCGAATTGGGTACGTGGGCTGGCCACTGCTGCAACCCCGTCCTCGTCTTCCTCCTCTGTGTGCCAGTCATCCTCCCTGCTGTCTTCTGGCCCAGATACCACCAGGGCCCCCTGTTTACCTGCCTCAACCCTGGCAGCCAATCTGGTGGAGATCACATCCCTGCCAGAGTCTGGAGTCGAAGTTGGATCAACCGAGGTGGTCACCACACAGATCCAGCCAGCATCCGGCAGGAGGCAAACATGGACCTTACACAAAGGATGTTTTCTGTGTTGGAGCGTTTGGGGCAGCAGATCGGGGCAGAGCGGCACGACTCACCATGGCCAGGGCGGAGATTTCACTGTGTAGGGCAGAGAGGCGGACTGAGGTCCTCGAGGGAACTTGCTGGGAGCGGGAGAGGAGCATGTTAGAGTCCCTGCAAGTCCTCGAGGTGAGAGTGGAGGCCCGCCTAGGGGAATTGAACACAGTGTTCAATGATGCCGTGGCCGAGCCATTGAGGGAGCATGGTGAGGAGGAGGACTAGCCCGCTGCCATTGTATATAATTATTTAGGATGAGTTTCATTTGTATTTTTCATTTCTTTGGAGTGTTTGGATTGTGCTCCACTTTTTGTACCTAGTTTATTTGGTGTCATTTTGTGGATAATTTTTTCTTTGTTTGGTGTGCATTTGGGACATTGGACCTTTTTCCTTTGTACATTGTTTGAATATTCTTGGCTACTTTTATGTTCAAAATGCTGTAATGGATTTCTTTTATTTTGGATTTGCTTTCAGATGATACATTTGTGACTTTTTGAGATTCTTTTTTTTACGCAGACTGGATTTTCATTTGTACATTGTTACATTTCATTTATTTATTCATGCACATTATTTTTTTATATATGTATGACGTTAATACTGGTTTTAAATATATCTAATTTATTTTTGTCCCTGTGAGGTTTGATTTTTAATTATTGTTCAAAGTTTGACGCTTCCGTACTCTGTTCTGTGTGCAAGATAATGACCAATGTTGTTCATGTGTGTGCACACTTGCATGCATGTGTCATGTTTGACATCCATTTACATGGTGCATGTACTGGCGTGCATAACCACTGGATGGGTTGTAAGGTGGAGTTGGATTGCGCACGGTGTAGTGGCATTTGATTGCACATGTGCAGCATCAATGTGTATTGCTCCTCACTGTGTTGCGGGGGGGGGGGGGGGTGAGTGATGGCAGTGTAAACCTTTTTCCCTTTTGGGCCAGGATTACAGTCATGCAGTGTAACCAGCATGTCTTTGTGCTAATGTAATTGTCTCTCGTGTAGTTGGCCATCTAGCTTTGCAAGACCTTTTTTCAATTGGTATGGTTTAAAACATGGACAGACCAATGCAGCAGTATTTGTGGATAGTGAACGGTATGATTGCCATGTACACAATCATGACTTGAGTAATTCATCTGTACTTGTGCTTTTGCTACTCTTCTGCCATGATGTAGTGCTGTGTGAATCTGCTATGGTCAGTTGGCTACCCTCTGAACTTGGCAAAGGGTCCCCTTGTACACCACTTGCACAACTGCACTGGCTCCCAGGCATGCACAATCTTTAGACTGTTTCTATGTATGCCAACAGACAGCTACTTACAGTTTGCACTTCCTGATAGCACTTAGGCTTGGAATTGACACCGGCTGCCCATAGTTTCAGAGTTGTCTTTTTGGGTTTATTTGTTAGGATGTCCTTCACATGGGCTGGACTGGCACCTCCGGAACCACATTTCAACAATCAACACTTCACATGCCCTGGCACCATATGAATGTCACCTGCCCTGATGAGTTTCTTGTGCCTGTCTTCACTCTCTTCCCCCTCCAGGGGATGTTTGGCCCTTTGGACACTTGTGTACATGTGCATTCAGAATGACATGTCATTTGATTATATGTCATGTTATGTCCTTCACACATGGAAGGGTCACTCATGTGTTTATGAGGTTATCTGTTCAGGTGATGTGTGCTCGCTGAGGCACATGCCGTGACACGCAAGGCCAATGTTGCTTAATGTGACCCAAGTCGAAGGTGCTTTGCATTCTGTCATTGTGTGATTATTTGTACATGTGGATTATTAACATTTCTTTGTCACATGCCATGCAGGCCATCTCTTTGACATACACTTTTGTGATGTGTATGTTGGGATATGGTTGCAGTCAGCAATTCCGTATGATCAGCTGGGACACTGAAGCTTGTGGGCCAGGTGTATGTTTTTTGGGTGTTTACAGGATATTTTATGACGAGAAGGTTGAGGGTGGTGTCACTATACAGCAAGCAATTTCCTGGCCACGCCATCGATGGAGCGAATGTGTGTCACTATGTCAGCATCCAGCATCTAGGTGTTGTCCAGTCTGGAGGGGCCTGCCTGCAGGTTGCCGTCACAGGTGATGGGGGTGGTGGTGTCCCATGTGGCGGGGCCTGCCTGCAGATTGCTGTCACGGGTGATGAGGGTGTCCCATATGGCGGGGCCTGCCTGCAGGTTTCCGTCACAGATGATGTGGGTGGGTGTGTCCCATGTGGTGGGGCCTGCCTGTAGGTTGCCGTCACGGGTGATGGGGGGTGGGGGTTTCCCATGTGGTGGGGCCTGCCTGCAGGTTTCTGTCACGGGTGATGGGGGCTGGGGGTGTCCCATGTGGCAGGGCCTGCCTGCAGGTTGCCATCACAGGTTATGTGGGTGGGGGTGTCCCATGTGGTGGGGTCTCCCTGCAGGTTGCCGTCACGGGTGATGGGGGTGGGGGTGTCCCATGTGGCGGGGTCTGCCTGCAGGTTGCCATCACAGGTGATGTGGGTGGGGTTGTCCCATGTGGCGGGGCCTGCCTGCAGGTTGTCATCACGGGTGATGGGGGGGTCCCATGTGGTGTGTCTAGCTGCGGCATGGGTGGGTGGCATCATGGGTGATGGGGGCTGGGGTGTGGCTGTCCCATCAGGAGGAGTCTGCTTCCAGTGGGTACGCACAGGTGTTTCAATGCAATTGGGCTGGGGTGCGTCCGGGGTACGCACAGGAGTTTCAACGCAATTGGGCTTGGGTGTGTCCAGGGTATGCCTGTGAGTTTCCACGCAATTTGGCTGGGGTGCGTTCGGGGTACAAGTGAGAGTTTCCATGTGATTTGGATGGGGTGCGTCTGGGGTACCCGTGGGAGTTTCCACATGATTTGTCTGGGGTGCAGACGTGTATGCGCAGAGTTTTCATGCGATTTTACGAGGGGCTGTATGCTGGACCAGGGATGGCGTGGTGGCATGCGCCATTTTAGACCTTTCACTTGCTTTTTACTGTGCTTGGGGGTGTGTTGGTGGCGTTACTGGCACTGCTTGATGTTCCTTGTGCCACAGCTACTGATGCCTCGGGAAATCCATGAATATGCGTGCCGCACAATTTTTTTTTTTGCACCACGCCTGGCGCACGCTCCGTCACGGCACCCGGTGCACGCACCTTTTCTGCACTGGATTCCATGAATCGGGCGCAAAATGCATTACTGCCAATTAACTTATGCTATCACCTAGAGCCACCAGGTGGATGAACTTAACGTCAGAAAGAAACTTCACAATGCTCAATGGAACAATTGAGGCTGATACTCTCCCTTGTCCAACATGGTAGAGTGACACAAATCATCTGCCATATTGGACTATGTTTTCATATCGACAAACTTGATCAACCGTGTCAAGAATTTTGTCATCATTCCTACGACAGACAGTGACCATAACATCTTGGAAACTACATTTACACAAATGGCCCTCCCACAATGGCAATACTATAGGCCTGCAATTGAACTCTCAGAGAGAAGAAATAGGATTAAATGGGCCATTTCCAAACTGGGCATACTATTAGATAGACTACATAATGACCTTCTCTTCCTGGAAACCAAAATAGAGCTACCCTACACAGATACACTGCATTTATTTGTTGAGACAGTTCGAAATGGAACTAGGCCAATCTTTGTACAAAAACACATATTCAATGCTGTCATCCAAAATAGGAAAGCGAAGATGTGAAGAGAATTAAAAAAGCATTAAGTCCCACACTTCTATAGAGAACTGAAATAAATCTGCCAACATTCACACCTCTTACAAAAAACTTTCTGAAAAAACCCAAAATAACTAAAATCCAAGAAGCTGGTGAACATGTGCTTGCAGCCCTGGCATCCAAATCGAGTGCCCAGAAATGGGGGCTTCTCAATGAGGGAACTAACACCGGCACAGCATTGCTTCTATTAAATGCGATAGGTGAACAGACTTGGGTCACTCATTTTGCCACCCTATTTGCTGAATCTTCTCCTCTTTTCAGCATCCCGAGCCCATGCAAAAATGAACTAAGCTCATTACGAATTGACCATACTGACATCCTCATACAAATCAAAAACCTGAGCTCATCAAGAGCCCCTGGGCCTGATGGCCTCTCTAATGCCACCCTAAAAGCACATCCTGAACAGTAGGCCTGTATCTTGATTGTGATATTCCAAAAAGTCATACGTAAAAATACAATCCCTTTATCTTGGAAACAATCTATAATTAATCCAATATTTAAAAAGGGAAAATGGAAAGACCCAGCAAACTATCGGCCGATTGCCCTTTTGGACACCCCTGGAAAAATCTTTGCACGTTTACTACTTAGAGACCTAAACAAATGGCTGGAATCTTCAGCCATGACAGATCTTCATCAATCAGGATTTGTATCTGGTGTGGGCAACGCTCTCAATTTTCTCATTTTATTAGCAATGAAGATGCAAGTATTGCCATCTAACCAACCTATATTCTTCGCATTTATAGATTGTAAGCTAGCTTTCGACTCCATCTCAAGAAAGTTGCTATGGCAGAAATTAATGGAAGCAGGATGTCCGTCCTATATCCTCAATTTACTTCACCAATTTTATTCTAACACCTCAATCAAAGTGACGTTAAATCAAGAGGGACCTTTATCCCAGCACATTCGTACACACTGCGGTCTTAAACAGGGATGTATCTTCGCCTCAGCCCTCTTCAATTTTTACATGAGTGACATAAATAAACACTTGGAGACCACTAGGGCTTTCCCCCCTAAAATTGGACAACATCCAATAGCGTGGATTCCCTATGCAGATGATCATGTATTAGTAGATCAGACACCCATCGGTCTGCAGAGACAACTTCATGCATCACAAAAATACGCAATAGAAAATGCTCTCATGATTAATACAGATAAATCCAACATCCTGATAACGCATTGCGCCAAAAGAAGGAAAGAAACTCCCACATTAAGGGTTCAATTGGAACACAACAACTTGATGTTAGGGAGAATTTTCAAGAATGCGCTAATTTCCCTTACCTTTTGGGGCCCCCAGAAACTGCTGGATTTCTAGGATTTGATTTTTTTACCTGGGAAGATTGTGAGCCTTTTTTTCCCACTCTTCCATGTATTTTGATGTGTGTTTTACTTTTGTGTTCTTTGGTTATGGAGTTTTAAGACAACTCCATAGGCATCATCTTTTTCAGTGTGTCACACAGCACCTTTAGTGCTGTGGCACAGGGATGTCTTTTAGACTTCCCAAGGTTTAAAAACCTTCGCTGGGGGCTAGCTTACCTTCCCCTGAGTCAAAACACTCATGTAACAGTCAAATGTTCCCTTTTCCTACTTTAATTGGCTGGTGGCAGTGGTTTAGATCAAACTACTATGATTTTTCCCGACCGCGAACAACGGTAGCTAAAAATCGGGTCAGCCATGTTTTTCAATATGGCGCCCAAGACCTATCTGTAAAAACAGACTCCGGGTCGACTTTTTTCCCATTTCTTTTAGGAAAGGTCCTTCTTGTGTTTGTCCCTGCGCGCCAAACCAGGTTTGGTCCCTTTGTTCATTGGCCTTTGGCTGGCTTCAGTGCTAAAGCCCTCCTCTGGCGCTAGGGTGTCTGGGGTGGAAAGGATTTGAGGAAGGTGCCCGAAACTCCCTGTGCTTAGTCTCCTAGGAGAACTAAATGCACTTTGGCGTGATTGGCCGACCCTGCTGTGTGAGTGACAGCCAGGCTGGGATGAATGGGGGAAAACTTTAAAAGAAAGTCTCTGGTCTCTGGGACTTGGAAAGCAGAGTCGACCACTGGAACAAAAGAACCGAAGACGAGCTGAAGGAAGAGGACTGCTGCAAATCCTGGATGACCGGTAAAGCACTGCTGCAGATCTGAATTGCCTGAAACTCCATCGACAGAGAACCCCTACAAGGTTGACTTCTTCTGTTGAGTTTGGTGGGAACAACCAACTCGTAAGCCGCCTGGACACCTTCCCCTCCTAGTCGAATTTTCTGCACAGTGCTGTGGAAAACCAGATAGCCAGTGGGAAGGATACCAGTTTGTGGTCCTTAAGGCACTCACACCTTAAACCAACATTTTACCGAGCTTGTGGCCTCATCCCTAGGCATTACAGAAACCTCCCGACGTCCTCCTTCTTGTCCCCACGACTGAAGCTCAGGAACAGTGAAATCTGCTCGAACTTCCAGGAACAACTGCCTCAGCTACAGCTCTTCTTCATTTCAAAGGTACTGTGCAAACGCGGTTCGGAAATCTTTTTGGCCATCGTGAAAATTCGTGGAACTTTCCCAACTTCGAAGGCTTGTCCTTCCCTAAACATTTGTCCAAATTTTCGCCGAGCCAAATTCTTCTAAACTCTGTGGCAAAGACTTAACCGTTCACTACTAGAACTGTGCTTTCCTATACAAAGACCCTGAACCATTGACTTTGGCCCAGGCATATGAACTGAATTGCTGGTTGTAGTTTACTGAAACCCTTTGCCCTGCCTACGAAAGTATTTGTGCTACTGATTCTTATAACCTTGTCTTTTTTCCCTTGAAAGTATCTGAAGTGCCATTTTGCTCCCACTTCAGGGCAGCTGAACTTGTTCAGTTACTAATTGGTTGTGTATTTGTGGTGTATTAAGTATATGAAATTGAGCTGCTCTTGCTATTGTAATGTTTTCAAACTGACTGTGTAAATAAATGTCTTTTCTTTTACCAAGAGACCTTGATTAAGTGTGTATTTGAATCACTGTATTTGTTGGTCCTTTGTGTAACTTGTTCTACTGCTCACTCAACTCTTGAGATAAGTCTGGCTGCTCAGCCACTGCTACCACATAACTGTTAAGTACAGGGTTGTACCAAAGGTGAAATTGTACTGACACCTGTAGTCTTAATTGCATGTAGTGTTCCCAAAGGGTACTGTATATGATTCTGCCTAACAGTGGTGAGGATAAAGTATACTTGTTACAATTAGAGTACTGCTCTTACCTTTGTTCAAATAGCCCTTACAAGGCTAAGCAACACTAGAGAAGCAATTGTTTTATCATGACTGATATGGAAAGCTACAGATAGGAGACCCTAGTCACTTTAACAGTTGATCAATTGAGAGATATGTGTAAAGCTAGGAATCTCACTGTAAAAGGCAAGAAGGTTGAATTGATAGAAAAGTTGTTAGAATACCAAAGTCTGAGCAGTGGGTCTGAAACCTCCACACCTGCAGCAAATGTGGACAATGTTGATGAGGATAACAATATGTCATAGCCCAGCTCTAATGTTATGGATGAGTTAGATGAGGCAGAAGAGTCTCAGAATGTAGGCCCTGTCTTACGTCTACCTGCTCATAGGCCTCAACCTTTGACCACAGGGACCCCATCAGGTCCAACACTAAGTCCTGAATTTGTCTCTTTAGAAAAAATGAGACTGGCATTAGAATTTAAAGGAATTCAAGCTCAATCTGAAAGTAAACACCAATAACGTAAACTCAGAGAAATGGGGCCTCATTACAAGGTGGGCGGTAAGGGATTACCGGCACCGGTAAGGGCACTGGTGCTGGTAATCCCTTACCGCCCTACTACGAGGTCCCTTAGTGGGTCCCTTCCTTAACGCCTAGTTTTACCAGGCGTTATGGAAGGGACCCGTTAAGGGACTTCAGAGCTAATAACGGTACCGCAATTTGCGGTACCGTTATTAGCCCCTTCCCCCTTCCCATTGAGCCCTATGGGGGCTGAAATGGGAATGGGGAATGGCTTTTTCAATGGGGACCTACCGGTCCCGCAAAGGTCGGAATAGACCGGTAAGTCCCCATTGAATGGGACCGGACACGGTACCGGTATTGGAGGTAGTCATGGCGCTAGTAGCGCCATGACTACCTCCAACCTCGTAATGAGGCCCATGGAGTTGAATCATGTACTTGAAATGAAAAAGTTGTCTCTTGAAACTGTTTCTCTCCCAGAGTCCTCTAGGTCTTCCAGTCCTAAGAGGCCTCACGTGCCCAAAGATTCAGTAAGTATGTATGAGGTTAAGCTTGATATTTTGGATTGGTTGGCTGCTTTTGAATATAACAATGGGATTCCAGACATTACAGGGAATCAGCTGATGCCTTGGCTTTTTTCCAGGCTACCCCCTGTTGCAACTGATGTGGTAATGGAGTTGGGGGATATAGACAGAAAGGAGTATGAAACTGTGAAGCTAGCTTTGATAGCTAGATTTGGGAAGACCCCTTCTCAGTATCTTAAGAGGTTTAGAACCCTCAAAAAGCATGATGGTACCCTTTGGGCTACCTGGGTGACTGAATGTTTGAAAAACGTAGATGGATGGGTTAAGGGTTACAGAGTTAACACTTATGAAGGTATGAGAAATCTGTTTATTTCGGAATCTATTTATGATGCCTGCTCTCCTGAGCTGAGACAGCACTTGGCTGACTCTAAGGAAATTGATCCAAAGAAGTTAGCAAGGGCTGCTGACTTGTGGCTTGCCAACAGGGATACTCACAAGGATTCTGGGGTAACTCAGAAGAAGGATGAGGGGAAGCAGCACAAGAAAGAAAACAAGGAGAATTATAATGCCTCCACTCCAAAAGAGGGCCCCAAGCATAACAAGGGTAAGCCACAAGGGAAACCGAATCAGGCTAGTGTACCTCCTGGTGCCAAATCAGAAGGAGGTCAGAAAAAAACCCATTCATAAAGACATTTGGTAAATGTTATGCTTGTGGGTCAACTGACCATGTGAAAGGGGATCCCAGATATAAGGGTAAACCTTCAGGGATCCACACTGTCTCCTTAGCCTTCTCCCCAGAGGATGAAGTACCAATGGCAAGTGGAAACTTTCACTTACTGGCAGAGGAACCTATGAAAGTCTCAGCCAGTGTTTCTTTAGTATTCCTGGGTCTGTGGGATCAACAGAACTTAGATGTCTACAATTCCATTCCAGACAATACTAAAGAGTATTACAAAGACAGTGTTCTTGTGAATGGACAGGAGACCCCTGCCATCACAGACACTCGGGCCAGCATAACTGTAGTTGATGAATAATTCTTCAAGGTACAGGATGTTGCTAAGGCACCCAGATTCCTAACTAAGCTTGCAGGAGGCCTTGTCCAAATGCTTCCACAGTTACCAGCTCTCAGTCAGTGCAATGACATGACTGTCAAGATACCTGTAAGTGTGCAGAGTGAAGTACCTGGGAGAGTCCTGTTGGGGAATGCCTTAAAAACTCTAGGAGTTGTATCAAGCACCCCCAGGCCTCCCAGCAAAAGGAAACAGTAGCAGACTAGGAGGGCCAGAGAGAGTACCTTAAAAGGATCTCAAGAGGAGATTATAGAATAAAATATAACTCCCAGTCCACAGGATTTACTGACTGCAATTTCAAAGAAGGAGGAGGAAAAGGGGAAACCTAAAACCTCAAGGAAGAAACCAGCCAGCACTCCTGTGCTACGAACAAGGGCATCCCTGAGAGGACTGTCCAAAGTCACACCTGTGACTCCTCCACAAGCTGAGGCTGAGTGTGTGAAACAACCTTCTGTGGTTGAATCAGCTGCTGAGGAATCAGAGCTGGAAGAGGACCTTGCTCCTGTTGGAGATCTGGATCCTACAGACCATCCTGAGCTGCAGTCTTTACTGGCAGAAAGTGGACCCTGTAGGGCAGACTTCAGCAGAGGTCAAAGAGAGTGTCCTACTCTTGAAGGTCTTCTCAACAGGCAGCTTCCCAGCTGGATGGGCAAGAGCCAGGGAAGCATAGGTTGTACTGGGAAGATGGCCTCTTCTACAGTGCACCGAACCGACTGAGTCTATCCCAGTGGACTACAGAAGACTTGTAGTGCCTCTTGAAAGCAGACTCCAGTTCCTACAGTTAGCCCATGAGATACCTTTGGTTGGTCACTTACGTTTTAAGAAGACCAAGGAAAGGCTCTCTTTATATTTCTACTGGCCTAAGTTGGGGTCTTATGTAGATAAGTTCTGTAGGAGCTGTCACACTTGCCAAACCTCTGCCAAGAGTGGAGCCAAGAATGTGGCACCTTTGGTGCCTCTCCCAGTGGTGGGAGTCCCTTTTGAGAGGGTAGGAATCGACATTGTTGGTCCCTTAGACCCTCCAACATCTTCAGGAAACAAGTTTATCCTGGTTGTAGTAGATTGTGCTACTAGGTACCCTGAAGCCATACCTATGAGAACTGTTACGGCTCAAGCTGTGGCTAAGGCACTACTTGTGATTTTTACCAGGGTAGGTTTTCCTAGGGAAGTTATCTCTGACAGGGGATCCAATTTGATGTCCCACTACATGCAGGCCATGTGGCAAAACTGTGGAGTAACTTACAAGTTCTCAACTGCCTACCATCCTCAGACAAATGGATTGGTAGAGAGGTTCAACCGTACAATGAAGAGCATGATAGGTGCTTTAGAGGAACCCCTTAGAAGAAAGTTGGACCTTCTACTGCCATGCCTTCTATTTGCTTATAGAGAAGTCCCTTAGGAGGTAGTTGGATTTAGTCCCTTTGAACTTCTTTAAGGTCATCCAGTTAGAGGCCCCTTGGCCCTAATTAAGGAGGGGTTTGAGAGTGCTCCTTCCCCCAAGCCAGTGAGAGTCACTGACTATGTGATAGGTCTCCGGAGGAGAATGTCACACATGATAGCAGAAGCATCAGATAACTTGAAAGCAGGTCAGGCTATGGTGAAGCATTGGCATGACCAGAAGGCCAACATGGTTGAGTTTTCTCAAGACCAGCTAGTTCTAGTTATGGTACCTACACGGCAGAGGGCCTTACAGGGCAAATGGATAGGACCCTTCAAGGTTGTGGGTAAACTTGGAGAGGTCAACTATCTGGTGGACTTAGGCAATCCCAAGGAGGCTCCCCGAGTCTTTCACACCAACCGTCTAAAAGCTTATGTCTCAAGACCAGAAGTGGGAGTTTTGCCTCTAGCTTCAGCTCAAGAGGAGGAGGAGAGTGAACTTCTACCTGACCTACTCAGAGGCAAGCCTTTAGATGAGAAAATAGAAGGAGTTAATCTCTCTTCTAATTTGACACCTGAACAACAGGAGGAGTGCAAGTTTCTGTTAAATCAGGTTGCCTCCTTGTTTTCACTGTCACCAGGCTTGACCCCTTGGGGGCAGCATGATATTCATACTGGTGACTGTTTATCTGTTAAAAGCAGAGGTTACAGGATGTCAGATCATGTAAGATCCCACATAAAGGAGGAGGTCAACAAGATGCTAGATCTCGGGGTAATAGAGCCCTCTACCAGTCCATGGTCTAGTCCAGTTGTTCTAGTACCAAAGTCAGGATGTAAGGAGTTGAGAATCTGTGTGGAATATAGGGCTTTTAATGCAGTCAGCAAGACTGATGCCCACCCTTCACAAAGGGCAGATGAACTGGTGGATAAACTTGGTTCAGCCAAGTACCTCAGTACATTTGATCTCACTTCAGGCTATTGACAAATAGCCCTGACAGACCATGCCAAGGAGAAAACTGCATTCTCAGCCCCAGCACGCCTCTACCAGTTTAAGGTAATGCCTTTTTTTTTAAAGAATGCACCTGCTACATTCCAAAGGATGGTTAACCAGATTTTGAATGGGATGGAGGACTTCTGCATGGCATACTTGGATGACATTGCAGTGTTCAGCCCTACTTGGAAAGAACATATTGACCACTTAGGATATGTTTTGCAGGCTCATGAGCAGGCCCATCTGACCATAAAGGGCAGTAAATGTCAAATTGGTGAGAGTAAAGTGGTCTACCTTGGACAACAGGTAGGAGAAGGTGGAATCAGGCCATTGCCTAGCAAAGCACAAGATGTACAAAACTGCCGCCCCCCCCTACTGCTCAAACCCTGGTGAGAGCCTTCCTAGCTCCAGTCCTAAGAGCTCCTGACTATAACCAAACCTTCATTGTGCAGACAGATGCTTCAAATACAAGTATAGGTGCAGTTCTCAGTCAGGTGGATGAGAAAGGTAGGGAGCACCCCATTTGCTTCATCAGCAGGAAGCTGAAGGAACCTGAGACAAGGTGGGAAACCATTGAAAGAAAATGTTTTGATATTGTGTGGTCACTGAAGAAGTTTAGACCATACTTGTATGGATCTACTTTTGTGATTCAGACTGACCACCAACCCTTGAGATGGTTGAAACAAATGAAAGGGGAAAACCCTAAACTACTGAGATGGTCAATCAGCTTGCAATAGTTTGATTTTACCATTGAACACAGGTCTGGGTGTAACCAACAAAGTACAGATGGTCTCTCCAAGATGTTTGACAGACTGGAGTAAGGAGATTCATCCAGGAGTGGATTAAATCCTCCTGTCCCTTAGTCTGGGTAGGATGGATTTTAGGGAGAATTCTCAAGAATGTGCTAATTTCCATTACCTTTTGAGACCCCCAGCAACTTTGCTGGATTTCTAGGACTTGATTTTTTTTTACCTGGGAAGAGTGTGAGCCTTTTTCGCACTCTTCCATGTATTTTGATGTGTGTTTTACTTTTGTGTTCTTTGGTTATGGAGTTTTAAGACAACTCCATAGGCATCATCTTTTTCTATGTGTCACACAGCACCTTCAGTGCAGTGACACAGGGATGTCTTTTAGACACCCCGAGGTTTAAATACCTTCTCTGGGACTGACTACTGTCTCCCAGAGTATGTAAAGTTAAATTGGCTTTACTAGTCTCTTTAAATTTACAGACCCAGCACACAATATCCTCCTATAGAGTGCTGGAGAGGTAGCCTAGCTTCCCCTGAGTCAAAACACTCATGTAACTGTCAAACGTTACCCTTTCCTACTTTAAATGGCTGGTGGCAGTGGTTTAGATCATACTACCATGATTTTTCCCGACCGCGAACAGCGGTAGTTAAAAATCGGGCTAGCCATGTTTTTCAATATGGCTCCCAAGACCTATCTGTAAAAACAGACTCCGGTTGACTTTTTTCACCATTTCTTTTAGGTAAGGTCCTTCTTGTGTTTGTCTCTGTGCGCCAAACCAGGTTTGGTCCCTTTGTTCATTGGCCTTTGGTGGGCTTCAGTGCTGAAGCCCTCCTCTGGCGCCAAGGTGTATGCGTTGGACAGGATGTGAGGGAGGTGCCCAAAACTCCCTGTGCTTAGTCACCTAGGAGACCCGAATGCACTCTTGCATGATTGGCCTGCTGGCTGTCCGGCAAGGACAGCTACCCTGCTGTGTGAGTGACAGCCAGGCTGGCATAAATGGGGGAAAACTGTTTAAAAGCAGGTCTCTGGGACTTGGAAAGCAGAGTCGACCACTGGCACGAAAGAACCGAAGACGAGCTGAAGGAAGAGGACTGGTGCAACTGCTGGACGACTGGTGAAGCCCTGCTGCAGGTCTGAATGCCTGAAACTCCATCGACAGAGAAGCCCTTCAAGGTTAACTTCTTCCCTTGAGTTTGGTGGGAACAACCAACTCATAATCTGCCTGTACACCGTTCCCTCCTGGTCGAATTTTCTGCAGAGTGCTGTGGAAAACCGGATAGCCAGTGGGAAGGATACCATTTTGTGGGCTTTAAGGCACTCACACCTTAAACCAACATGTTGCTGAGCTTGTGGCCTAATCCCTCCTCCTCTTGAGCTGAAGCTAGAGGCAAAACTCCCACTTCTGGTCTTGAGACATAAGCTTTTATACGGTTGGTGTGAAAGACACTGGGAACCTCCTTGGGATTGCCTAAGTCCACCAGATAGTTGACCTCTCCAAGTTTACCCACAACCTTGAAGGGTCCTATCCATTTGCCCTGTAAGGCCCTCTGCCGTGTAGGTACCATAACTAGAACTAGCTGGTCTTGAGAAAACTCAACCATGTTGGCCTTCTGGTCATGCCAATGCTTCACCAGAGCCTGACCTGCTTTCAAGTTATCTGATGCTTCTGCTATCATGTGTGACATTCTCCTCCGGAGACCTATCACAAAGTCAGTGACTCTCACTGGCTTGGGGGAAGGAGCACTCTCCAACCCCTCCTTAAGGAAGGGAGGAACCTCCTGACGTCCTCCTTCTTGTCCCCACGACTGAAGCTCAGGAACAGCGAAGTCTGCTCAAACTGCCAGGAACAACTGCCTCAGCTACAGCTCTTCTTCATTTTAAAGGTACTGTGGAAACGCGGTCCGGAAATCTTTTCGGCCATCGTGAAAGTTCGTGGGACTTTCCCAACTTCAAAGGCTTGTCCTTCCCTAAACATTTGTCTAACTTTTCACCTAGCCAAATTCTTCTAAACTCTGTGTCAAAGACTTTACCGTTTAATACCAGAACTGTGCTATCCTATACAAAGACTCTGAACCATTGATTTTGGCCCAGGCCTATGAACTGAATTGCTGGTTGTAGTTTACTGAAACCCTTTGCCCTGCCTACGAAAGTATTTGTGCTACTGATTCTGATAACCTTGTCTTTTTACCCCTTTTAAAAGTATCTGAAGTGCCATTTTGGTCCCACTTCAGGGCAGCTGAACTTGTTAAGTTACTTATTGGTCGTGTATTTGTGGTGTATTAAGTATATGACATTGAGCTGCTCTTGCTAGTGTAATGTTTTCAAACTGACTGTGTAAATAAATGTCTATTATTTTACCAAGAAACCTTGATTAAGTGTGTATTTGAATCACTGTATTTGTTGGTCCTTTATGTAACTTGTTCTACTGCTCACTCAACTCTTGAGAGAAGTCTGGCTGCTCAGCCACTGCTACCACATAAAGGTGAAATTGTACTGACACTTGTAGTCTTAATTGCATGTAGTGTTCCCAAAGGGTGCTGTATGTGATTCTGCCTAACACTTGACATCCTTCATAAGTATAAATATTTAGGCCAAAACATCAATGATAACAGATCAGACACACCATATAAATGTGAAATAAAACACACAATGGAATCAATGATTTCTCAAGCTAAACTAATATATCGGAAGTATGGCAAATTGTCTTGCTTGCCAGTTATAAACTTTTATGAGCAAAAATCCATACCTGTGGTCACATATGGGGCCCAGGCCAAACTACCCAAAAATCATCCAAATTTGGATTATTTAGAAGGATTATACTGAAAGATGATATTGCCCATACCAAAAATCTTCCCTATTCAAGTAGTCCATTAGGAATTGGGACTTATATCGCTCAATGCCATTGTCTCCTGGCATGCTTTAATCCTGTTTAGAAAATGCTTAATGAAATCAATGTTTGAATCTCCCCCTATACCAGCACTGTTATCTGCTTTACAAGGAAAACATGATAAATAATAAATCATTAGACAACTATGAATCAAGCTGACATTGAAGAAAATCTATTAATAAATAATCCTGACCGTGCAAAGAAAAAACGTTGGTATTTTGACTGGAATGCCACTTGGGCAACATGTAATCAATACAAAGTATTCCTTAATGGGAACTTTGTTCCAAAACCGTTTAATCAAATTCCGACATATCTTCAGAGATTTCCAGACCAAAGATATCCCACTCATTTATTGAGATGAAAAGCGCTACTATCCTCTGGATTGAGAAACCAGCAACTAAATATCGCGTGCAGATTTTGAAACTTGCACAACCAACCTGAGACCTTGGAAAATGTACTTGTTCACTGCACAAACCTAGCCGCACTAAGGAAAGAATATTGTCACAAAATTGTTCATAAATTTCAATTGCTATCTCCCCATCATATGTGGCACATGATTTTTAATGCGAACCAAATCTCTCTAAATCTAGCCACAATAAATTACCTATTGAGACTGAATATCGAAACGTAGCCTATTAACTTTGTGACATCCTATCATTATTTGTCAGAATAAGACTCAATTAAATGGATTAATATCATGTGAAAAAAGTAACACAGTCAAATCTCTCTCACTGATCATGCTAAATCATGCTAAAATAGCAATCTTCTTGTACTTCTCCCATGTCATCCTTTTTTATTATGATATATGCTTAACACTTGCTCAGTGAATGACATTGATTTCTGATTGCTGTTAGCACGAGATATCTCACTGTTTCTGTTGCTACACCTTTAATACCTTTTATAGCAATGACATTCATGCGGCTTTTGTGACCATGAAACATCCGCAAGACCAAATGGCATCTATGCAATGTTATGCAAATGTTATTGTAACAAGAAATGGAGAACATCACTGTTACTTATACGTTTTTAATCTGTATTTGCAAGGTTGTTATTAACAACCAAAACAAACAATTTTTTGTTTTTTAAAATACAAAATAAATCAATAAATCTGTGCTATGCTAGCGTTTCTCACATAAACATCTATGTGAATCGTATATCGCTCTCCATTGCTAACTCAGTGTTATTAATAGCAAGGTCTTTTTGACTCTGCCTCAGGGTTTTCGAACGTGCTTGTACTCTTCTGTACCTGGAGTAATGTGCGTTAATCTAGCGCTCTCTCTGTCCCTCCCTCTCTCACGCTCTTTGCTCTCTCTCTCTCTCTTGCTTTCTCTGGCTCTCTCTATGTCTCTTTCTATGTGGGCATCAGTCATGTAGTCAGAAGCGTGTTTGTGAGAGCCTTCCCAGCTTTTTGAGAGTAGCACGAAGAGAAACACACATATCTTGGAAGGCGCGGTTGGTTGGGGCTGTACTTATTTGCAGAACGGCTGCTAAAAAAGCGAATTTTTCAATTCAACTAACATTGCAAACTGGCTCTTTTTAACATTTTACAATTTGTATTTCTAACAGTCACTTCCAGTATGTATTGTATCCATCATAAGAATGTTGCATGTGTCTTACTAATCAAAGCCCATTATGAAAACCTAGAGTAACCATGTCAGTTATCTCATGGTAAGTTATCAGGTTTGCAGTTAGAAAAGCAAAGACAATCAGCAAATCCAAATTTGCTTTGGTATTTTGGTTTATGATATCGAAATGTCTCATATAGGATTCATTATGCTGGTGATCCATACAGTATGCCCACAATGCATCCCATATTTTAAACACATTTAATATATTTATGGAAACAGTCATGAATAAACAGATAATTCTATATTCTGTTATTAATCAGGTGATTATAGTAAAATACCTTTACATTAACAGTTGCAAAAAGGTTACCCTACTCACTTATATAAAGGTGCATATTTAAGCAATATGACCCGAGCGGCGGGGGCATTACCGACTCAGGTAATGCCCCGGGGCCCATAGTTATAGGCCCGAGCGAAGCGAGGGCCTTAACGAAGGCCCCCGGGCATTACCAGAGTCGGTAATGCCCCCGCCGCTCGGGTCATATTGCTATTAGTACCCCGGCCCGCATTATATGCGTGACCGGGGCACTAAAAGCATTTTTTTCTGTCCCGAAAAGCCAATGACCAAGAAAAGCCAAATGACCAAGAAAATGGCCGCCGGGAAAGGGAAAACGGGAGTCCGTTTTCTCTTTCCATGGCGGCCAATCGGGAGCGGACGTGTTGTGAACACAAGTGTTTCCAGCTCGTCCGCTCCCGAAAAAAAAAGAAGCAGAAGATAAGTGGGGTTGGGAGGGCGGGAGGGAGGGGAAAAAAAAAACAAAAAAAAACGTACCTTCGTCCCTGCCAGGGGACGATGGAAGCCTCCAGCTGTGTGGAGGCGCAGAGTCTCCACACTGCTGGAGGCTGCCATCGTCCCCCACCAGGGAAGCAGGATCAAGAAGGTAAGTGTGGTGGGGTAGGGAGGAGGGAGGGAAGGGAAAAAAAAAAAAAGCTTACCCGAGTCCCCAGAGGGGGGCGGAGGCAGCCTCTCAGCCGTGGGGAGGCTCGGAGCGGGGATGGCCCCGCTTCGAGCCTCCTCATTGGCTGAGAGGCTGCCACGCCCACCCGCCGAGGACAAGGCAGCTGGAGTCCCGGCCGAGAATCGAAGGATTCTCGGCCGGTTAAGGACCCGGCGAGAGCCAATCAGAATGTGTGTTGCATTCTACTTGACTCTCGTACTAATATTATGAATGCAATACAGTAACTGGCCCCAAGGTGGCTGTCAGCAATTAACATGTCTTTGCTAGTCACTGATGGGCAGCTTCTACTCAGTGACAGCAGCAGCCACCCTAACCTTTGCGTAGGGACCTGCATTCCCCTATCTTTGCCAGTGTGTCCAGTCCCGCTTCTCCTTCACAAAGGACAGTGGCAGGGTCAACTTTGGGAAATGCCCTCAGCATGACTCTGGCTGCACTGGCAGCAATTTCTCATCAGAAGTCCATGATTTCACTTTGGGAGGGGTTATGATAAGTGTCTTAACCCCTACGGTGTTTTTGGTGGTGTACATTATGACAGCATTTACTAAAGGACTATTTAGTCAATTAGAACCTTGTGATTTTAAATACAAGGATTCGCTCAATTAAGACACGAGTTGTCTGAAGTGAGCAGCCCGTAAATTGGGAGCTCTCTTAATTGTGTATTTGACAGATGTATGTGTCAGGAGTGTGGGTCGAATGGTGTTTTAGTCAGTCAGTGGTTGAATGTGATATTGACTGTGAAAATGCACATTTGCACTTTGTGAGATAAGAAGAAAGAATCCTTTTTAGGCGGCAAATATTTTTTACTGTGTCTTTTTATTGGTGTGTATCTGATGTTTTATATATTGATAAAATACAGTTTTGTAATCAATTAATTGAGTCAAGTAGTGGAATTGTTGTAGCTGATGTGGTTGTATACAAAATAGTGTTTAGTTCTCCTTGAAGGGTCACAGCATGGAGGCAACGAGATTCCAAAGTCTAGGAGCTATCGCATGCTACTAATTGGGGACGAATCTCGGGGCCATTAAAACTTCCCCCAGTGTCTTTCCATTGTATTTTTGGTTAATACCTATGACCCAGTCACCCCAGGAAGGAGGAGTGGGAGGGGTACATGTTCACCACTGCATGGGTACAGACATTTAGAATTCCGGCTAGGGGTGTTGTTACTGCCTCTGCTTGCCTCCACATTAGAAGCATGTTGGCCTGCGAAAGGGATTGCCTCAAATGCCCTCATGCAAATGATCACCCGCTCCCATGTCAATGTGTGGAGTTAGAATCAGCACCACTGCCTACAACAGAATGGACCGTGCAAACAGTTGCAACAGTTCCTATAATAGGAAACTGGATGGCAAAAATGGGTGCTAATGCTGCATAGGCTCCTGCCACAATTTCAAAATACAACACCAGGCATTCATTCCTCGCCGCCCACTCTCGGATCACGCATAAGACAATGATTAAAAAGAGTATCTGATTGGAGCAGCACCAACATTTTTCTCTCTGAACATAATTCATTTCTTTATCTCTGCATCTATTCATCAGTTTGTTTTGTTACGCACCATATGTTAGGAGAGATGTTCAGAACAGCAGCGTGTGAGGGTTCTGAGAGGCCAATCTAGGTGATGAGCCAGGACATTTCACATTTATCGAAGTATCTCGCGGTAGCACAGACTAAGCAGGAGAACAGGGGTTTAATATATAGGCACAGTTAACAGCACTTACAGACAGTCATATAAAGAGCTCCACAAACAAGTAGGCTGTTTATTTGGCCCAACCACACATGCGCATTAAATTCAGGGGTACAATACACTACAGCACACACTCTCATGTATGGCCCACATTTACCAAGGAAGATACAAGTCGTAAGTCCAACGTACGCCCAAAATGAGTCATAACTTACGTGAAGGTAACTTACACAAATTTACTAAAAGGACTTATGACAAGCACACTAAAAGGTGGAAGTCAAGAAAAAGTGCATGCGTCACAGCGGAATTCGTCAAAGGCGGAAGTTACACAAATACGGAAACACGTAAATCGCATCAAGAACACAGAAACATTACTATCTCTGACAACTAATAACCATAAAGTACACAACTACAATCACCGCTACGTCACCCGAGGGGAGAATGGGCACTCAAAACCCAACACACTGGCCGGACACACCACAGGTGAACACAATCACTGAAACTTCAATGCCATTCCATTGCAAAACACAAATATCTCCATGAATGACAAACACCACCAAGCCAAAAACACACAGCTGCAGACCATCCAACACACCAACGGCCAACTCAACCCATATGCTGATGCACACCAGCATGCACAACATGACACTACACGTGCAATATATAGTCACACAGCGCCACTTCACGTGCCACCCAGAACCGGAAATATATCCCTGCGACCTTTCAATAGCACTATATGTGCAGTGATGGCACGATGCTGCCGCAAGTGCTGCTGCCACTCCACGGCCAAGGAGGAGGAGGAGACGGAGTGAACAGGTCTTGCGCACCAAGGTCAACCTCTTTGGCATGATTGTCATAGAGGTTTACAGAAGGTATAATTTCCTAGGAGCAGATTGCCAGATTACACTTGCAATCTGCCCCCAGGGAGGGCTAAATTACATGCCCCATCCATTTTGGGCAGGAGGGGGAGAGGGTGACCCCCCATTCTTACAAGCCATCCGCAGATGGCAGAGTCTCCCCTTTCCGACAACACCTCCCTCGATCAAAATGGCATAAAAATGGCTGAGATCGAGGGAGAGACCTACCTTATCCTTCACTCGCCGCAACCAAAACGGCTGCAGCGAGTGAAATTACATTCAGTGTCACATCAGCGTGCATTACGCACGCTGGCGTGAAACTGAATTAAATCCAACGATGGGCTGTGAGGAGGAAACTCCTCCTCACATAGCCCGGTGTTGGATTTAGGGTTTGTGTGTTCGCTGTGCTTGGGCGATCTCCCAAACAAAAGGGCTAAAAAGGATGAGCTATCTCGTCTTCCGCACTGCAAACGTAGTGCTGAGGAAGGGATAGCTCATCCTTAGCACTTAAGTGGTTAATTGATCTCTCTGTGGTTCCTGCTTAAAGTAACAGGTCTTCCTTGAAGATTCTGAGAGACCAGACTCCCTGGCTTCCGCAAACCACATTCTGGTACCTTATTAGTGGGGTCCCTCTTGCGGGGCTAGTCTACTGCAACAAAGGCCCAGAAATGTCAGTTCACTGCCATTGAAACGGAGGGTGAGAACTGGCTTCAGGTTGACAAAGTTACATATGAAAGGGTGTTGGGTTTCCTGTATCCTTTGTTATCATCTGCAGCCAGGCCCCAAGTGGGCCTGGTCAGGGTACCCTCTATTGGTATGTTAATCACTGCCACCAGCTGCAGGAGAGCAGATGATGGAGGTCACAAGGTTCCTGGGCCACAATCTGAAGCTCAGCCAAGTTCCAACTGGGATCAGTGTCCATTGGAGCCAAGAGGCATGGTAAATGGATACACAACCCAGAGGTGGGTCCTGGGGCACTTCTGACGTCCCCTCACAGCAGGAAAATGTTGCTGGATAGAGGACAGGTTGATCCCACTAGTCTGGGGAGTGGTGGAGTATTGACAAATGTCTTCGCTAATAGGAGGGAATGGAGAGGTTCCCCAGTGATTTTATTTGGTAATACTGATGCTTCTGCTGTTGTGCTCCAAATCTTTTCAAACTGTTCTTCTCATCTTCAGAATCTTGGCTCCAGTGAGTGACTTCCTGAATGTAACCAGATCCTCTTTTATCCACAATGCAGGCTAGGGGGACCTCCCAGCCCACTAACAGGAAGGATCTGCACCATTAAAACTGGTAATGGCTGCCCGATGAAGGACAGCCAGCTGGCTACCTTCCATCTGCCCAGCGACAGACATGCACTAGGAGAAATGTGGTTTGTGACTATATAGTCCCAGACCAGTTTCAACCAGTTCCAGTCACACAAAGCACTGGCTGGGAGTATTGAGCAGGGCCCCACTAAAGTGCATGCCCATATTTAGAGGTTTCCAGTCTGAGAGGGCAGAAAAAGTGCCAAAATGCAAGATGGACAACATACAGGTCTTAAAACACACACGGCAGCTATTTTGAGTATCTGATTTACCACTATTTTGAGTATCTGATACTCAAAATGGCATTATCGTGGTAAAGTAGACGGAGCATGGTAGTGCACCAGAAAAAGTTGCAACACACTATTCACTGACCCAAGCCCATTTGAGGTAAATTGCAAAATCATTAAAAGTGTTGCCAGACAAAAAGAGAAAGGGACACAAATGATACCTTTAATACTCCACTGAAGGTGTTGTGTGGTACAAAATTAAAACACAGGAAAGCACAAATCTGAGAAACAGTCTTCTTAGAATGGCAGCCTTAGGGACTGACCAGTAGCACCGAAACAAATGAATTGAGCGGATGAATGAAGCTAAAAAGGCATTACTCGCCCCAAAATTCATCGAGAATTCTAGGAAATACGGCTTCATTATGAGTTTGGTGGTATTTCAGTGGTAACTCCAACGGAATACTGCCAAACTCAACAACCGTTGCCGCCACTTGGTCCCCCAGATTTACTGTGGGATTACAAACGGTGGTAGGGTGGTGTAAATCCACATTTTGTGAGTCCATAGGACTCCACTTGCATTTTGGCCGAATTACCGTAAGCAGTATTTATGCAGTGGTAAATCTGCCAATTGTTCGAGGAATAGTGGAGGATCTACCTCCAGCTTTTTGATGGAAGTAAATCCTCTACTTTTCCTTCAAACTTGAAATTCGGTGGTGCAGTAAAAATGTCAGTAACTCTATACTGTTCCAGAATTCTCCCCACTTTTTTCTGCACCGCCGAACTCGAAATAAGGCCTTACTTATATGCTGAGGGCCCCATTGAAATCAATGATGGCAAAGCTGCAAAAAGGAAAAGGCCCCTAACACTGACTATGACGCTTTCAGCCACTGCGCACAGCTGGTCATCTTAAGTTATGGAATCGCAGGTCAGGTGTTTTGTGGGCATGCCACTCACTCGAACCTGCACTGGAATGTTGATTGAATATGAAACACATGGATAGGAGAGGGCCGGTCCTGGAAGGTTGGTTGATGTGGTCGGCCAGTTATCTTCGATGACAAGATCTGAATGCAGCCACTGGGCTGATCTATGATGATCCCTGATGTTGTCTTGCTATATATTGCCTCTGCCCTGCTCTCTCCTCTCAGTCACGATCTGAACGTGACCCTTGGTTTTAGCAGGACAGTACCCATGGGTGGACTGGCCTATATGGAACTCTGGAGATTTCCCAGTGGGCCTCTGCACCCTGGGTCGCTTTTGTGTAGTAAACTATTTTATTTTCACATTTTCTCATAGGATATGATATGATAGGTTATTTATAACGTGCTTAATACCCAGAGGTTTCTAAGCGTGGACCCGGGGATCGAACCTGCGGTGCTCCGTGTATTCTTGCTTCCAAGGTGAGCACGTTGCCCCTGAGCTATCCTCCCGAGATAGGGAAAGGGTTGGGCTTGCTGAAAATGGGTGATATGGGGCCACTTGGAAAAAAAAAAATCAAAGGCCTATTTTGGTTCCCAGTCCACCCCTGACAGTAGCTGACCTTTCCCCATCTCTCTATCCCCCTCTATTATCCTGTCCCACCATTGTAAACGATGTATATTGCAACATGGCGCACAATGGAATAAAACACAATAAAAACAATGGTCAAGGGTGTCCTTAAAATAGTACAGTTTTGAAGCTAGGGAAATTGTTATGTTTCTTCATTCCTTAACAGACGAGGCTATGACCTGAACATTTATCTGAACCTGTCATGAAATGTGTTGCTTAAGATTTGCAATTGCTTCAACTGTTTTTTATTGCTGCACACAATCTTGCTGCAACCATGTTTTTGTACGAGCAATTGTTTGCTTCAGCACATACGACCGAAGTAATACATTGTTATGCTGCCTTGCCAGACATGCTGATGATGGATTGACCTATTAAAGCCTTCGGCTTCATAACTCTGGGACCTGCACATGATTGGGTGAGTGGGTGGTGCGTGTGTGGCGGGCTCTGATGATTGATGGCGGGGTAGCTTCTCTGTTTCCATACATTTAAATAAGGTGAGGGGGCTGCACGGCTCAATAAAAGTGGGTATTTGCAGTTAGGGTACCATGTCTTTGTTCTTTACTAAAGGAAATCGATGGGCCAAAAATGATTCATGCCAAAATACATTCAAGTGACATCCCAGGTGAAGCAATAACAGAGCTTAATGGGGCCCTCCAGGCTTCGAGGTTTAGCAGCTCTCTAACCAGCTGCGGATGTCCTGCGTTACATAATGTCCAAACTGCAATTATACAGAGTAGGAAGCCGCTTATTTCCCAGGAGATGTCTTGAAATATTTCGTTGGATCTTGCTAAAGGCATCCACTTCGCCAGAGACTGCTTCATCTGTGACAAAGCTTCCAGCTGGAGCGTGATTATACAACAAAATGGAGAATTATCCAGGCGCATTCGACAACTGCCTTGAAACGTCCCCTGGAGTTTGTCAAGAGCCATGTTCTCAGGGAAGCAAGTTTCCTCGAATGTTGTTTTTGTGATCAAATGAAACGCTGCATTGGAAACATGCCAGTCAGAAACACTTGTCAAGTGGGCAGTGGAGTTGCCTTGAGACCGTGCCACTTGTGCTCATAAGTGCTGTGAAAGCGTGGAAAGGCTCCAAGAGCCTCACCGTGGCTTGCGGATGAACACGAGTCTATAGGGCTTTTTATTTTTTAAATGAAAAGCTTTTAATGGAATGGGGAGTTATACACCACTTTTTGTTTTGTCCTGAGTCTAATGTATGACAGGCGCACAGCAACCATGTGGGTGATGGAATATCATTACACAGCGACAGACCCTGAAATGTTAAAAAAAACTGTCCATCCCTGCTTTAGGGACACAAATAAAAGTGGGATAGCTTAGGGTTAAACCACCACTAGCCCATTTAAAGGAAAATGCACTACAAGGCCTGTATAGGTTTTATATTTTTTTCAACCAATTTCATAGTAATCCATGGCTCGAAATGCCTATAACTGATGCCAGCCAAATCAGACATTTATCGACTTGGCTTGATTTGGCTCTGAAGCATTAGAGTGGAGCCCTTTAAGGCTCAGCCATCCCTTGTAAAGAGCCTCAAACCTGCAATTGACCCTTTTTGTGAGTGCTGTAAAATTCTCAGGTATTGCTCTGTTTTCTTTGTCTCCAAAAATTCCCATGGATGGCCACTTTCGTTTTAGAATTAACTGGCCTCTCCACGGGAGCTAGCTGAGTGATGCCATCAGTGTCCTGAGGTGACACTCTGCTCATCAGGCCTACACCCCGCAATCTTTCTTCCACTTCCTGGAGCTGGAAGGCTACCTTCAGTGCTTCAAACCCCTCACAGTTGTCTTTCCCAATTTCATACGGCTGGGCTAAGTCCTTAGGGATTTGGCGCCTAGGCTATCCCTAAAGGTGTCACTCTTGCAATACTTTCCCCCCCATAAGAGAATTCCCTGTTGGTCTCCTTCGTCTCCTGGCTACTAAATCTGTCTGTTTCGTCTCCACTAGGGCTACCATACTTTCTTCCAGAAAGAGCTTTCTAGCAGCCAGGCTGGCCACAGTGAGACTACCCTGCTACGTGGCTGAGCTTCAGGACCTAACTGAGCCTTGTAACCTAGCTGAAATACGGGATCTTTGTGACGCCATGCTACCCACTGATTGGACAGAATGATGTGAACGGCTATCACTGTCACTCTCCACTTCCATTACCATGCTTCTGCCAGAATGAGTACCTGGCTTGGGGGCTGAAGACCATTAAGCAGCCACTGCAGTTCCTCCTACACCATTGCTTCCTCAAAAGCTTGGAGGCTACTCATCATTCCAGATTTGCTAAGTTTACAGCCATGGGAGAGTCCCCTTTTCTGAACAAGATCACTAAGGCTGCCACATTCCAAGTCTTTCACGGGATCCATGACTAATTCCATTTTGAAAACAAATCACCTGGCAGTATTTTCTAAAATTGCCTGTGCAATACTCTTAGCTTGGCTGACAAAACTGTCCGCACAGTCTGTGCTAGATGCCAAATGCTGGCTACCAGTGTGGCAAAATGACTACTGTCTGTTAGAGGATGAAGATTATTAGTGAAAGAAATACCTACTTAGCCCACACTACTACTAAACCAGCAGTGATCTGAGTCATAGAGGTGAAATAGACACAAGATCAATGGTACAACTCCTTCGCCTCTTTAAGGTAGCATGGGCTGAAGGAAGGTTACACTCTTGTGTAAATGGCTACGTCTGACTTACATGTTTCTCAAATGTATTCTCCACCTTGCCCTGCATATGACTATATATTCGGCCTTGACTACAGTTTCTGCGCTGTTTATGCTCAAGTGCTTGCATGTTCCCCTGTGTGTATTTTGTTTCTGGCACACTGGACATAGCCCATCATTACCACGTGTCTTTAGTGTGTGTATGTGGGTGAACCAGCCTTGCTAGTTTCTGCCATTGGGTTTAGTCCACTTTGTCCCATGCACCTGGGGTATGTGAGGGGTTTGAAGGAATTCCTCCAGCCCTGGGAAAGGACTCCAAAAACCAGTTCAAACTGTTCCCCTCCCAGCTACCAGAATTCCAGAGCTAACAATCTGGCTTGACCCTTTTCACCCCCTTGTTCTATCCTGTAATATGCATCTCCCCTATGTCCGGACTTTCTTGATACCTGCGAACCTAGTTCTGCTTGTGTCCATCATGGGGGTGGGTGGGCTCTGGAAAGCTACTTGTCCCACACCCAACCATTAACCTTCCCTGGGGCCCCAACTGTCCTGTCTCTGACATGGAAATCACACAGAATACCTGAAAATGTGTGTCCAGCCCTGCATCCCATCTCCCCTAGAAACCAAACAAAGCTTGTCCCTGAACAACCAAACAAACCAGTTGCCTGGTCTCCCTTTCAATGGAGACTACACACAAAAATGTATCCCTGGCAACCACATGTTGTGTTCCTGGATGGGAGCGACAGCCTTATATAAGACCTGTGGTGAGAGAACAGCTCTCTTTGTTTGTCTGTTGGTGGTGTGGTGTGCTGACTGTGTGGATTGGGAGCAGATGCTTACAGAGGCCCTTATTGTTCTAGCAGGCACCCTTCCCCTGCCTGGCCTTATCCCTCTACACTAGTTCCCTTCATCCCCAACCTGGTCTATTTTTACACCAGTAGGTGTCCTGGCCTCTCAGCCTCTGCCCCCCACCACCTGACTCTCTTTGCCTCTCTGTCCCTCTCTGCTTCTCTGTCCCCCTGTGTCTCTGTGCCTGTCTCCCTCTACTCGTATCTCAGTACCTGTCTCCCTGTGCCCCTGTCTCTTTCTCGCCCGGTGTGTCTCTTCTTTGCCTCTCTGCACCTGCCTCTCTCTCTCTTGTTCCCCCTCACCATCTCTATCAGCCACTCCCCATCTCCCTCTCCAACCCTTCCCTTTCTCCCTTGCTGTCCCCCGCCCCTGCATCCAAGGGTACTCACCAGGCCCTGAGTTCCATGCCACTGTGTGTGCCTTGCTAATCCAATGTGTCTAATGTATCATTCTGGTACCAAGTTTACTCCTCTTCCTGGAATAAATCTGTTCCTGGTTTCTAAAAAGACTTTGGTGCCTTCATTGTGTTTCCACCTTTCAGTGTAGCCTGCCTGTTATTGCCAGAGGGGGGACCTAGTCTGTCTGCGTACACAACGCACCGCCACCGGGTCTGTTGACTCCCTGGTTCAAAACTGTGGCCATGTCTGGGGTCTCCTTCACGGCCTCACCCATTTTGGCCTGCCTCCCACTTCTAGACTCTCCAAGTGGTTCTGTGTCAGCTATTACAGAAGCATCCAAGCAACAATAGTACTGTGGTATTAAAATAAAAAAAGGTCACCAAAAATAGGAATCTTTAATTAAACTAAAAATACACACTACTAAAAGAAACAAATACCCCACCCCTGTAGGAGAAGACACAGAAATGAAGACTTTGGAATAAAAGGGGAAACTCTGGATCTGAAGACGGGTTAGCAAGGCATTCATTTCAGCAGCAGTGCTCACGTTTAAGGAAGATGTCTTTAAAAAGGTAGGGGTGGGGCATCTTAATTGTCACTGGTGCCCTTTAAGCTAGATGGCACCACTTCAAATAACTTTGAAGCGTATTTGTGAGGCTCTATACTGTTAATTCCAGAGTCAGTGAGCTTTATAAGCTTCAGTTTGGCATAGAGCTGGTGAGTGGGTCAACTGGGTCTAACATGCATTGCATTTTAACAAACAACAATGGTACTTGGTACGAAGGAGCATGCGATAGGCAGGTGATGACTGTGTGGATTGGGAGCAGATGCTTACAGAGACCCTTATTGTTCTAGCAGGCACCCTTCCCCTGCCTGGCCTTATCCCTCTACACTAGTTCCCTTCATCCCCAACCTGGTCTATTTTTACACCAGTAGGTGTCCTGGCCTCTCAGCCTCTGCCCCCCACCACCTGACTCTCTTTGCCTCTCTGTCCCTCTCTGCTTCTCTGTCCCCCTGTGTCTCTGTGCCTGTCTCCCTCTACTCGTATCTCAGTACCTGTTTCCCTGTGCCCCTGTCTCTTTCTCGCCCTGTGTGTCTCTTCTTTGCCTCTCTGCACCTGCCTCTCTCTCTCTTGTTCCCCCTCACCATCTCTATCAGCCACTCCCCATCTCCCTCTCCAACCCTTCCCTTTCTCCCTTGCTGTCCCCCGCCCCTGCATCCAAGGGTACTCACCAGGCCCTGAGTTCCATGCCACTGTGTGTGCCTTGCTAATCCAATGTGTCTAATGTATCATTCTGGTACCAAGTTTACTCCTCTTCCTGGAATAAATCTGTTCCTGGTTTCTAAAAAGACTTTGGTGCCTTCATTGTGTTTCCACCTTTCAGTGTAGCCTGCCTGTTATTGCCAGAGGGGGGACCTAGTCTGTCTGCGTACACAACGCACCGCCACCGGGTCTGTTGACTCCCTGGTTCAAAACTGTGGCCATGTCTGGGGTCTCCTTCACGGCCTCACCCATTTTGGCCTGCCTCCCACTTCTAGACTCTCCAAGTGGTTCTGTGTCAGCTATTACAGAAGCATCCAAGCAACAATAGTACTGTGGTATTAAAATGAAAAAAAGGTCACCAAAAATAGGAATCTTTAATTAAACTAAAAATACACACTACTAAAAGAAACAAATACCCCACCCCTGTAGGAGAAGACACAGAAATGAAGACTTTGGAATAAAAGGGGAAACTCTGGATCTGAAGACGGGTTAGCAAGGCATTCATTTCAGCAGCAGTGCTCACGTTTAAGGAAGATGTCTTTAAAAAGGTAGGGGTGGGGCATCTTAATTGTCACTGGTGCCCTTTAAGCTAGATGGCACCACTTCAAATAACTTTGAAGCGTATTTGTGAGGCTCTATACTGTTAATTCCAGAGTCAGTGAGCTTTATAAGCTTCAGTTTGGCATTGAGCTGGTGAGTGGGTCAACTGGGTCTAACATGCATTGCATTTTAACAAACAACAATGGTACTTGGTACGAAGGAGCATGCGATAGGCAGGTGATGACTCTATCGGCATAGCTCACAAGCTGATAAGGCAGGAACCAGACGCTCATGCTGTTTTTTGTCTCTGCTGTGCTGTGACACCCAGTCTGGGATATCAAAGGGTAAGGTGAGTCCTTCTGCTGCCCTTTCAAGCCAGAAAGGCTGCCAGAGAGTACTTGCTGGTCTGCCTCTTCCATGAGTTCTGTGTATCAATGTATGAGCAGGCAGGCGTTGTTCCAGCAGCAGGTCTCCCCAAATGTTCCTCTGAGATCAGTGAGAGAAAGGGCTTGAAGGACATTTTTGGAAGTCGTTATTGTTAGGCAAACTTTGAATGCAGTACCCTCTGGGAACACTACAAGCAACTATGACTGCAGGTTTAAGCAAACCAACCTTTGTTATAAGTCTGTACTACACAGTTTTAGTAGCGTGTTGAGCAGCCACACTTATCTCAAGAGGGGAAATGTTAACAGTAGTGGCGTTACACAAAGTTTCACAGTTACAGGTATTCAAATAGACTCTTACACTCAAGGTTTCTTCTATAACAATTAATAATGTATTTATCGGTTTAATTATAAAACACCCATCAGAAGGAGGCAATAATATAATAACACACACATCTACTTCAATACTGTACACTCTAAGTTTCAGTATTGAATCAGATACGACCCTTTTAGGATGGCCCACAGACACAATCGAATGTACAAGTACAAAGCTGTGAGGTCCTCTTTTTTTATAGGGGGCTGTGTGGGAGAGGACCAAAAAATACAACAGTATATAAGCGGATTCCACAAAACAGCTACCCTTCCTTCACAAACACCAGGTGTGAAAGTCCACACTTAACACCGATTAGCAACTGTCATTTATGATTTAGACCCATGTTCTACAAAAAAGCATACTTTAATATTCATATATCCAAGAACCCTCATTAATGTTTCTCCTTAAGTTGGTCAATTTAAGGAGTAACATTAATGAGGGTTCTTTTCAATAACTATGTACCTCACGTTCTCTTACTAACCTCACACATCCGTTATAAATGTTAAGATTAAACTGAAACATTGGTTGCGTTTTTTGCTTTACTAAACAAGTGATGTCTGATGGAAATGCTATACCATGCATTTTTTAAGAAAATTTTTTTATGTTATTGTTATTGTATACAATGGATGTATGAATATTAAAGTATGCTTTTTTGTAGAGCATGGGTCTGTCTAAATCATAAATGACAGTTGCTAATCGGTGTTAAGTGTGGACTTTCACACCTGGTGTTTGTGAAGGAAGGGTAGCTGTTTTGTGGAGTCCTCTTATATACCACAGACACAACCTACAGCCACAGGTAACCTTAGCAACAAGGGTGCTGGGGTCATGAATATCTTACTGTTGGCATTCAGAATACTTTTCAAGAGGAGTAACAGGCAAAGGTTATTAGAACATAAAAGGTTACAATTATTCTTAGACAGTGCAAATACTTTGAGTTCACCAGAAGAGTCAATTCAATTCAATAGTCTAGGCCAAAATCAATGGGCTAAAGTCTTGGATAGGACAAAGCAGGTCTGGTAAGTAGACAGAAAAGTCTCTGCACAAGTTCTTAGAAGTAGTTTGTAGAAAGAAGAATCATATGTTGGGTCACAAGCTGATTAGTCCTGTTAGTTGCAAAAGTTTCAAGCACTTTCACCGTGAGAGGTAAGTAGTCTCAGTCTTGTTTTAGAGTACCTTACAATGAAGAAAAATAGGCAGTTGATGACTTCTGTTCCTGGCAGTTCCTGCAGATCTCGCCGTTGTTGGGCCTCACTCGTGGGGACAAGAGGGAGGACGTTGGGGGACTCCTGCACTGCACTGGGACAGTCAAAAGCTTTCAACTGGCAACTTCAATTCCAGTGGCTGTAAGTAACACACACAAACTGGTGTCCCTCTCCTTGGTTCTACGGTTTCCTGCAGCAACTCTGAGGAAATTCAACCAGCTCCGAGATGGGTGTCCAGGTGGCTTACTTTGGAGTTGATTGGTCCCACCAACTCAAAGGAGAAGTCGTCCTTGCAGGGGCTTCTCTGTTGATGTAAACTTGGCAATTCGGACCTGCAGCAGGGCTTCACCGGGCAAACCAACGGTCCATGAGTTGCAGCAGCCATCCTCTTCAAGCTCTTCTTCGGTTCCTTCGTTTCAGTGGTTGACTCTGCCTTCCAAGCCAAGAGACTCGCCTTTTATTCAGTTCTAACCCATTCATTCCAGCCTAGCTCTCACTCACCCAGCAGGGTGGCTGTCCTTGCTGGACAGTCAGCCAGCCAATCACCACAGAGTGCATTTGGGTCTCCTAGGAGACTAAGCACAGGGAGTTTCAGGCACCTCCCTCACTTCCTGCCCACCCCATTCACTCGGGCGCCAGGGGCGGTCTTCACTTCTGAAGCCTGCCAAAGGTGAATGACCAAGACCAAACCTGGTTTGGCACAGAGGCAAACACTAGAAGGACCTTTTCAAAAAGAAATGCTGAAAAAAGAAGACCGGGGCCTATTTTAACAAAGGGGGCTCAGAAGCCATCTTGAAAAACATGGCTCCTGCGCTTTAACGTTGCCGGAGCTACGAATAGTTTGCGGTCGGGAAAAATCATGGTATCTCATTGTAAAACCACTGCCACCAGCCATTCTGAGAGGAAAGGGTAGCATTTGACTGCTACATGAGTATCTAGACATAGGGGATACTAAGTAACTCCTCCAGCACTCTATTGTAAGACAGGGTGTGCTGGGTCTAGGTAAGTAAACGACTAATAAGGTCAATTTCACTTTACTTACTCTGGGAACCAGTAGTTTATCCAAGAGAAGGTATTTAAACCCTGAGAAATCTTGAAAAGTTTTCCCTGTACCACTGCACTGAGGGTGCTGTGTGACATGCCTATGGAGTTGGTTAGACTCCATAACCAAAGAAAACACAGAGGTAAAACACATATATAAATACATGAGAGAGTGGGAAAAGGGCTCACACCCTCTCCAGGAAAAAAAATCAAGTCCTCAAAATCCAGCAAATTTGCTGAGGGTCTCTAAGGTGAAGGGTATTAGCACATTTTTGAGAACTCTCCCTAACAGTTATGTTCCCCTCTATGGAAGAGATATTTGGGGCAGACTCTTCCCCCAATAAAGTCACAGGTGAAATCTTTCTAGTTCTGTAGACAAAAGAGGATTCAACAGAGGCGGTGGCCTCATGCCTTTAAATAGGTCCTCTGCCACATCTGATTGGTACACTCCTACCCTTCTGTAAGGGTCCAATCCTGGCTGCTGTGTTCAGCGATTTTTGCAAGCCCCAGAGTGTGTTGTCTTCAGGAAGTGGGGAGGTGTCAGCTTAGGACTTATCCGTAGGTCTAACGGCCTTGGACGGCATGTATTGTCTGGAAGCCAAGTAGACAATGCTAACCACCCCCCCCTTTGTGGACGAGACCAGGAGAATGATATCAGCACCCCACACTAATGCTGTCTCCCAGGGCAGAGGCGGCATAACAATGAACCTCTGGCGTGTGACTTGATAACTGGACGGGCAGCTGCAAGGGGCGAGAGAAGGACACAGTTGTTATCATAGGGTTCAGTATGAAATGGTAGAGGTTTCCCTAACCCCAAGTCAGTACCTTTGTCAGAGAGTTCTCACATCAACCATCAGGGACCAGCAAAAGGTAGTCCTTAAAATGAAATCCGAACATGAAAAGAGAAAAGAGTGATCAGCGCTCCACAATGACACAAATCTAAATACCTATTTAGGAAGTCTGCAGGCATCAGTGGATGTTGAAGTTTGCAAGACACTGATCCGACTTCTTACTTGGTCTTTTATACTGTTTTTTCCCAGGAAAATGTCTGGTGGCCATCTTGGTTGGGGATCAAAGTCCTAACTTGGTGGCCAACTTGCAAGGTCCTGCTAGTTTTCTCATGGAGCTGCGGTGCTGCGGACCGCCCTTCATGTCACCTGGGCTGTGGAAGACTGGTGGAACCCCAGTGGAATACCTGACCTTAACCATCACCGTCATGTATCAGCGGGTCCATCTACATTGCTAGAGGCGCAGTGAGAGGAGTGCCACTCTGGCTGAGGGAATCCTAATAGGAGGGGCACAGGAAGTGTCAGAATACAGTGAGATTCCAGGGTGGTGGGACCCTTCTTTGTACTAGTACGGCTTCCCTAGCTACTCTGATATGCCTTCTTTCCTATCTGCCCTGTATCAAGAATCTCTAGTAATTACCAATCTGGTGTGAGTGCTGCCATTGGCCTGGCAGAGCTGTTCCTTTGAAGCACAGAGCTCTCCCTGCACCCTTGAGGCAGATACTGTGCTCCTGAAAGGTGAGACGTCTTTCCCAAGGAGAACAAATGGCTTTTCCTCAGGATGAGACCAAATGTTCTCTTTTAGGTGAAACTCTGCCCCAGACAGTGACTATACAGAAGGCCTTGAAACACAGTCTTAGAGGTTGATAGGTTGAAATGAGTCATTAAGAACCAAGCTGACAACAATATGGCACCAACAGTTTTGGGCTAGTGTAACTGTTGATTCACAGAGACTGCCATGTCAAAACTAGACCTGGCTTACATTTAGATTTCAATATTCCACCAAGCCGCAGGAGGACACAATTGTGTATTTGGGCCTTGGCTGTCCAAGGTTAAAGGCACTCCCGGGCTGCTCGAAAGCTGGGTTCATTCAAGATGTTTGCAGGAATGCACATGTCACTCTGTAACTGCCATGTTGCCAAACTACAAGGCAGCTACTGAGGGGTGTCAGTAGAAAGGCGCAGCAGAGTTACGTGTTTTCACTATACTTTTTAGCAAAGAGCATTATGAAATTGAGGCGTGATCAGTAGACTTGACTTGCATAGAAATGCTTACCAGCATCATTTTATATTCAAAATTCAAAAAAGCTCAGGCTGGTACACCCTCACAATGCCATTCTGCCACAATGTACCAGCTTGAAAGTTAGAAACAAGACCTGAGTACTTCTAAACTGTGGACATCAACACACAAACAAAGCTATTTTGCATTTTCCCCACTAACCAAACTCAGCCCGGCCCACTTTCAGATCTGCTAAAGTTTCAAAAGAGCAAGCAAAATGCAGTGGAGCACGGTGGTAAATCATTAACATATCATAATAAACGTAACTAACAATAACAGGAATGCATTAATTCTATATGTTTGCATCTGACTAATGACTGGGTGCCTGCCATATTCAACTTTTGTTGTCATCTTGCTGATCTTCCACTCCAGGTGTCGAATTGAGGTCAAATCCTGACACTGTTCACACGTACGTCCATTTCTGGCTCTAGCAACTGGTGACCCCTCCCTCAAAGGCAGGCAGAGGCCATGACCATATATACCAACATCCGTTCCTCATATTCTCTTTCTTAGTGTGCAATTGTAGGCTGCCTCACTTGATACTGGATGTACACAGGGGTTCCCGTTAGATACATCCCCTTGGCACTGCGTACTGCATCCCATTGCAATTCACAGGGGTGCCACAAACAGGCAGCCCACACAGCAAATGGGAATGCCAATGGATACAAATCTCCCTTTGGTTTGAATACAGATGCCCTTTTCCAATTTTCCAATTCCGGCAGAATGTGGTGATGAGACATTATTGCGTATAGGTCCATTGTCTGGCCTCGGTATATGCCCATCTTCCCTTTCTTTTTCTCTTTTTAATATTGTTACGTTTTCCAAGTGTAGATGAGGAGAGGTGAGTATGCTCAGCTCAAATCTTGAAGTAGTTCAACTCCTGATTGGTTTAACACATGTTTAACTTCTGAGTGGGTTGCTAGCCCAATTGTAGATGCCTCATGGACACAGCACATTCCACTACCAGCACAGATCCAGAGAACAAAATCAAACAGTTGGAATATACCCTCAGAAAAATATTCAACAAAAAGCTGCACTCTGTAACATTGAGCCAGTATTATAACATTCAACGAATCCCAAGGGGTTTGTGGGTTCCACTTCAACCAATACTCTGCAAAGAAAGTAAGGAGTTTGTAGCGAAATGGTTATGAATCTTGAACAAGTGTTCCTTGGATCTAATTCTATTGATAATTAAGGAGCTTTCGGGGAACATCGAACAATTAGAAAAATAAACCAATACGTCACTGATATAATAGATGCTGAATCATTTGCAGATATTGTATTAAACATTAACACCAAACTTGAAAGCTAGACATCTGATTTAGAAGCACGAAAAGTAAGGAAAATGAGACACGTACCTGAATAATGAGGTTTACACTTGGGCTGATGAATATCATTTTCAAGGCCTATGGCCTAACAAAACACCAGCTGAGAACAACAGTTCTGAATCAGATACAACAGATTCTGGCACCAACCAACAAAGCAATGACCACATTGACCAAAGAGCCAATAGCTGAACAATAGGAAATCAATCTACTACTGTAACTGATACAACCACAAGTGACACTTGTTTTGCATCGGGCCAAAGAGGAAAAATACGAGGAGGGAGCAAAGTAGAAAACCAAGAGATGACAACACAGTTTCAAACACAACGAACCTAGTGGTGAACCTAGCTAAAAAGAAGAACTCCATAAATTGATACGTAAATTAAAATTGAAAGTATTTTTTTTCAGAGTTACCACCAACTGCAGACGGCGATGAACCAGAGCAAGAATATGACAAATTAAAACCAAAAAGGATATTAAGCGCCCCTAATAGTGTCCCAGCTATAGAAATATTCCACAAAATGGTATTAGCTGACCTAAAGAAATTGCAGTTTGGATGCCCCAAAGTACACAATCTGTACAGAGGAGAACTCTCACAAATACAATCACTGTTCTTGCATACATCCATTACTATCAGACCAGCAGATAAAGGTGGAGCGACAGTAATCTTAGACACAGAGGCCTATAATAACGAATGTGAACGTCAATTAAGTGACAGTAATATGTATGTGAAACTTGATAAATTTCCAATGACAGAAGTCAAAAAAGATCTTGAAGATATTTTGGAGACAGCAGTAAAAATGGAATGGATAGCTTTGAAAACTAAATCTTTCCTCTTAACACCCTCTCCCAAAATGCCACATCTGTACATTGTACCTAAAATTCATAAAATAATACAAAATCCCCCAGGGAGACCAATTGTTGCAGCCACTGGTAGTATTTTACAAACACTTGGAACTTACATTGATTATTTCCTCCAGCCGATTATACAGAAGAGACCCACTTACTTAAAAGACACTACACATTTCTTACAGATTCTGAAACAGATAGAATTGTCAGAAAGTGATATTCTCTTTACTATTGATGTAAACAGCCTGTACACCAGTATCCCTCACAATTTAGTCCAAGAGGCTGTATATTGGATACTACTGCAAGAAGAATTCATAGAAGCCTCAAAAGAATTCTTAATGTCCTGCTCAACTTTATTTCCCTGAACTCATGTTTTGAATATAATGGAACATACTTTCTACAGACTTCAGGCACAGCAATGGGTGCCACTATGGCAACGTCTATGCCAATACGTTTATATACCACTTTGAGTTGACACACATCCTCGAACAAGGCAAATGGAGAAATATATCAAAAAATGGGTCAGGTACATCGACAATATTTTTGGAGTCTGGAGTAGAGGGAGAAATGAATTGAATGAGTTCCTAAGATATTTGAACAGTATTGATAATAGTATACAATTCACGATGGAGATTGGCAACCCTGATGTGCATTATTTAGATGTTCAAACCAAAATAAAAGAGTTAAAAATAGCAACCCCTGTTTATACCAAACCTACAGACACGAACAATTTATTACATAGACTCAGTTTTCACCCACCTAACATCTTAAGAAATTTGCCATATGGACAAATGCCCAGGGTAAAGAGGATAATTAGCAATCCAGAAGAATGTGAAGAACAGCTGGCTAGATTACAACATACTGAGATCCACGGGATACCCGGAGGCCGACCTACAAAAATCCTTGATAAAAACCCAGAAGAAAGAAAGCAAAGACCTCCTAGTAAAAGCAACAAAACAAGCTGGCCCAGAAATCGTTTTTGTATATAAATATTCCATGCAAAGCAGACTGATCAAACAAAGTATAATAAAGTGTAGAGAAGGAGCTGAGTACCCCCACCTCAACCACTTTGCCCAGAATGTCTATATGTTGGAAACCAGAGTATGTGACATCTGTGGAACTACTAAAACGACAGAGGCCAAAGGAAATCCTGGAGGCTAGGTTCCCGTTGAGAAAACCATACCTGCATTCAAGACAGTATGATGGCTGTTTAAACGAAATTCCAGAAGAAGCAGGATGCCCGACTAATGAAGCAGATTGGTGACGTCATGCGAGAGTCAAGATGACATAAATAAAAGAGATGCAGAGACGAGAGAATGCAGATGTCTCTAAGGCATCAAGAAAGTATCAAAGATAAGCAACATCTTGGGCTCAAAGTGAAGAGTCTTACGCTACAGAAACAATGAAAGTCAGTTCACACGTGTACAAATCCAAAGTAATGCAAGCAGACAAAGTTTTCATGAGGCTAACTTTATAGTGAAGAGATTGCGGCAAGCGCAAATTTATGGATACATTGGAATTAGTAAAGAATGGATGGTCCCACTATGAACTATAAGAAGAGCTGAGCTAAAGAAGAAAGGCCATCTTTTCCAAGTGTGGCGCGGTTAGAAAACAAATGGATTACAAATGAAGTTCAGAAAGGCGAGGTTGAACAAGCCAAGAAGCCATGGTCGTATCTGGCTGAGAAGAACAGAAATTAGTTACAATCTTGTGAAAGAATGAACCTCCTGTTCAGACGTTTGGAGCGATCAAGGAAGACGTCAGAGGTCTATTAGGAAAATAGCATATTTAATACACTGGAAGCTCAATTTTATGGTCTCCTGTCACGTGGGAAGAAGGAGTTGGACGAGCAGGATGGTCACAGCTATGAACGAGGGCAGAGCGTGCCTCCATTCCCCTGTATCTTCCAGAGCAAAAGAACATTTTCAAGGACAAGTTCAAAAGGCCTAATTGACAACCGACCACTGAGATGATGATGGATGATGTTCTAATTGGTGGGAAGCGGATGTTTTAGACTAATTCACCACCCCCATTGCAACCTGGCCTGCGTGCAGCGAACCGGGGGCTGAAGGATGCTGACGGAGGTTAGAAGCCAACCAATGATAGAGCGTCGCATGGTTGGGGGTCCTATAGTTAAGCAGTCAATAGGACGTTATGTATTTAGTGACATTCATAGTGACCTGTTTTGAGGGAAGAGCTTAGTTGCCCCACTTGATGTTAAGAAGCATATCACCTTTCTCACGCCCACTAGATGAGTATGGATTGTATACTTAGATATTCCCTTAGACCCTATCACTCTCTTCAGTAGGTTTTTGTAGTTTGCCACGTAGGATGATGTTAGTAATACACAGGTTGTACGTCACCTATGACGAGATTTTAGTATAAAAGAGTGCTTTTTTTATAAAGTTTGTTGAGATCATGCTGTGAGACATCCATTGATGTCCGTTGTACTCCCTGTTTTAGATCATTGATATTAAAACAGTTATCTTTTTGCCAACTTCCTGAGTTGTTTCGTTTATGGATGTATGAGTAACCTCTGCATCCCCATTCCTCTAAAATATATTGCTGACCTATCTTTAAGTGCTGGAAGTCCTCCAGTTCAAAAGCATTGGAACATTTTAACAAGCGAACCAAGAATCTATTCCCCCAACCACCAGTTTTTGCTCACCAAAAAAGTAACAACCTTCACAACATGTCAATGAATACCAAAGGCACCACCAAGAATACAACTCTAGATAAACATCCAGGAACCCATGCATGTTTAAATTGCGGCAACTGCAATAATGTGATTAAAGTTTCTTCGGTTTTGCATCCAAGAACTGGAGAAAAAATCAAACTAAAACACCATGCATCATGTACCTTAGAAAATATCATTTCCAGCATCAAATTCCCATGTGGAATTTATTATGTCGGGGATACTGCAAGGAAAATGCATACAAGAATGAATGAACATAAATCCTGTATCAGGAATAAGAACTTGACATCAGCTGTGGCAAGACACTTTGTAGAAAAGGGACATTTGTTGTCACAAGTGCGATTTCAAGTTTTAGAAATTATCAAACAAAAAGGGCCACCAACTGATCAAAAGAAACAAAATAGCCCAAAGAGAGGACTTTTGGATTGCAAGACTGGACTTGCTAGCCCCAGGATGTATGAACGAAGAATGTGATTTGAATTGTTTTTTGTAACCATGATAAACATTTCATTTTTGAGTGTTTTACAATTTCTTATGATTTAAGATATGGACTACATGAATCCTATGGTTTTCTGTGATTAACTTTTTCTTGCACAACAGATGCATGGTACCAGTCTCTATACACTTTTGCCATCTAGCATTTATAATAACATCTAATTCAGAAACTGTGAACCTAGATATACTGAAACTTGTCAGTAAGAGCATGAGGACTGTCATAATTGCAGGTTTTCTGAACAATTAGAATTTAATGTTGCACACAACATGGCATATGAGCACAGAAGCGTTGATAATAAGTTACAGTGGCAATTAATTTACATTAAGAAGTTCTCCAGATTGCATTACACTACTAACGACTAATGAACGTTTTCACAGACGAGTAGAGATCCCTGTCACCCTACTGTTTGCTATTACACTACCATGGCAGCATACTAGCTGCAAGTGAATTTAAAAGTACTTGCATTGAACGCCTCAGCAAAGGTGCACAATGCGGTGTCCCCGCACCTGCGCGTCGTAGTGCCTGTAGCACAACTACTATACAAACACACACTACCAATACCGGGCAGTTGCACTCGTATGAGTTAATGGTACATCTTTTAGTATAACGTTACACGAGATTAATATTTTACTATTTAGAGGGTTGGCTCTGTCAGCCTAGAAACAAACATGTGGCACATTTACAGACTTTGGAAATTAGTGTGATTCAAGATACATCAGTGACTACTAGATCTCGAGTATACAGAGATCCACAATACAGATTCTACACCATGTACATTGTTATTAGTATGCCCTTTCAAGATGGATGCCCGAAAAACCACACATTTATGCAATACTTGGTTACCAAGGCAACTCTCTGTCGACAAAGGCATTTACAACAGGGAGAACACGAGCCGCGCACCATGCGAACGGACAGTGCCGATCATCCACATGGTAAGCGTATCATTGAGACTATTCAAAATGAAGAGTTATGGTAGACCTCATGGACCTTTCGCCAACCTTTTGAGTATTTCCACGACAATTGAGACCGCAATTTATATCTGTTCCACAAATTGGCAGCGGTCAGCATATTTTGAAGTATCCCTCACACGCAATCCGTGCATGATAGTACAGTACCACCAGGCAGAGTTTTCAAGGTAAGCACTTGGTAGCATTTGATCTTGACTCCACACTTTTGCAAACATAACCTTCAAACTTCAGATCATATTAGCATTCTTGTGTTGTTACAGACCATCATCTGTTAAGTGAGGAATTCACCATAGAACAATCTTTGACTTATTGTAGTGCTGTATGTGCACAGCGTACTCGCTAACCTAGAACATATCCATGCAATTGATGGGTAATTGCTTACCAAGCTGGCATTCCGAAAGTACAGGCCAGTTTATGCTTCAATATTAGATAATTGCACCACACACCAATATAGGACATCAGATTGACTGTTTCTCTATGTTTTCTTTTATATTCCGTTTGACCTCATCTCGTCTGAAACAGTATGCTCAATTTGCACTACCATTACTATTTCACCACCTGGGGTTGGACATGCATGTCACTTATATGTATGATGATCACATTTACTTTTTTGAACCGCGAATATCTATGTTCTACTGATGCATGGTATACGTTATTGTTATGATTATATGGATTAAACCAAAATGTGCGTACAACATAATTAATCTTTTGTGGGATTATTCCTAATAGACTAATATAAATCCAGGCCCAGAAGAAGGACAATTTAGTCCAAAATGCATAGGCCAGTATTTGTCTGCTTTCAAATAAAACCTAATATTTGTATCACCAAATTTGAATAAGAAAAGAGCACAATTAATTATTTGAATTTTTAAGATGATTAATTGCCTTCGGAAATCTAAATGACAGAAACCACACAGTGGTCACTAGGGTGTGCTGCCCACACCGCTGGCAACTTTGCCAAGGTCCTCTCTTACCTTTTCCGAGTGTATCATTCGATGAGTGTCCATATTTCATCCCTCTAAATTTCAAAGAGAGAAGCTTTTGCTGGCACCCCAAAGGTATTCTGAAGTGCTGATCATAAACTGTTTACACGTGTACTTCTCCAATTACAGTCTACCAGGCCACACTGCTTAGCTGTATCAGGCTGCCTTATAACACGTCATGGTGGCTTTCTTCTTTAAAAAGAGTCCTTTCTCTGGAATTAGTCTGTCTCCAGTCACTGCAGGAGTGGGCTGAGCAGCCGCTCTTCCAGCCTAGCTTCAGTAATCCTACACCCCCATCCCCAATGCTGCAAATGGAGGCGCACATTGGAAAGACTGCAGCTTTGTCATGTTTTTCCTCCACCTCTGTATATTCTTGTGGCGTGATTGAGACGTGTGGTATTTCTGCATGAGCACAGCCAAGTAGCAACACTGCATACATAAACGGCATGATGATACTGAGGACAATAAAGTTGTCATGTATGTGCACTATGTTATAGAAACGTGTGCCAACCCACACTTAGTGGAAACCCGTGGAAATACCATAAGGAGCAAATGGCTATTGTACAGGATCACGACGGGCCGGGCATAGGAAGAAGTGGGCAGGTGGGGAGCATGGGCATTTTCTGTTGTTTGCCTCCACCATGTGCATGTTTATGCCATTGCCGTGGCAGAGAGAACAGGGGTATTCGTCAGTGTTCCACAGAAATATGTAATTTGACTGACAACACATAATTCAATAATTGGTTACTTATAAGGCTTAATAAATACCCAGAGGTTTTTAAGCGCAGACCTGGGGATCGAACCTGTGTTGCTCCAGTTGCCCCTGAGCTATCCTCCCGTCCCAGCCTTCATCTCTTGAATATGGTGAATCCCAATTTCACCATTTGCCTAAGGGGACATTGGCAGGTTTTGCTGAACCAGTAGATAATAATAGTCATCATTCAGGTTTTTAAAGTGCACTTCATGCCGAACCCTCCTACTTCCAAACAATACAATGATGGCTGTTGTTGTTGGCACTCACATTATTGCTCTGAATATGATGAAGGTCAGAGTAGTCTACGCTGGGTGTCAAACTTGAGAAGTGCAGACCAGCAGCCCCATGCCAGAGGTGAGTGTTCAACTATTGAGCTATCTAATCAAATGATGTATTTGGTCAGGCTAAAAGGCTCAAAAACAGGGCACCCCTCTTTCAGGAGAATGAGCCTGCTCGTCTGCTTCGCCAATTCATATGACGGTATTTTGACCTTGATCCACAGAGGAACCGTCAACATTCAGGAAAGGGGGGACGCCACATACCTTTTTGTGGTCGTGAAGGAACCAGCTCAGATCTAAAAAGTCATGTTTGAAGTATATTAAGGCCTCCCTAGGTACGTTGTTGTATAACATAGGAATCGTTTAAGGGAAATAATACGGAACCTAGCAAGGCCTTCATCCCATTGGAAAAAGGGGCAAACACATTTTTGATGAATTTGCAACTCTGAATGCTTGGGCATGTTAGTGGGCACCACAGCGGTATGTGCACTGCAGAGTGATGCAAGACTCCCGGATGGGGCCTGGGGCCAGCTTTCTGAACGCAGAAAACCATTAATCCTTGCAATGCTATTTCCTTCACCACTGATCGCCCAGGAAGCTATGGATCTTGTAACAGCAAAACGCCCTTTAAAAAAAGATGATGATAAAAGAACCTGCAGTGAACCAATTTAAATCTTCTTTTTCCTCCTCTTGTATTTTCAGGCGGCAAGAAATCTACCACGCCCTCCTCTTGGGACTCATAAATCAAAGGGAATCGTTTTTTTTTTGTAAAAAAAAACGAATGTGTAGGTCTTTACTCTCTTTGTTCTTACCTGGTGTGCATTGTTTGTGTTAGATTTGTTAAGGTTGACATCAAAATCCATGCCTTATCTTGAGTAAAACCAGCTGATCAAAGAGATCAGTCAACCAGCAGACATAGGCTGAACACAGCGGGAAAAATATAATGTATAATGCAAACTGAATTTGAAAGCAGAAAGCCTCAGCACCAAACGACACATTTGACAAACAATGTAATGTAAAGCTCTCTAAGCTGAAGATGTTAAAGGGCCGTCCTTAAAGACACAATTCAAGGCCCATACATGAATACATTTAATAAGGAAAGACTTACATTGTACAGTTGCCATTCATATAGTGATGTTCTTTTAAAAAAAAAAGTTTATTCAGATCCAAATGATTGACATAATAATTGACATTGATAACATATAACAAGAAAGAGTACTTGGCACTGATACTCTCCCCTGGTAAAAACGGTCCTGTTACTCACAGGACCAAATTTGATTAGCAGACTTGCCCATCCCTCCTGCCCTGTAAAACATTCTGAAGAAACTATAGTGATTTGAGAGCAATACAACAAAATAAATACATAATTTATAAACAGTGTGTGTGGTTGGTGACTGAGGTGGACAAAAGCCACTTGTGGGTCTGGCTATAGTGTGCTTTTGCACTCTGCCAGGGCTTTTCCAGGTAGATAGTATAGGGTCTGTTGAGTCAATCAGCTGATCAGTTTTGCAGAATGCATCTTGAAGCCTTCATTTCTTGTATTTCTGTGTCAGCTCTATCAAAATGTTATTTTTCCCAGTCTCTCACACGCCCTGTCAGCCATATCCATCCCCCAAATCCCAGCCTTCATATTTGTTGTATTTAGGCAACAACTTTAATCCAGGCAGTGCAAGAAAAGAAATAGGTGATTGTGAGCTTTGCTAAAGATAGGGAAAGGAAAAAAAGGAAAGTATTGGTAACAAAAGCGTGACTAGAGCATTGCCGGGCCATGAATGCCAGTGTCCTTCTTTTTTGTCCAGTACTTTTCCACAGACAAGGCACTATAGTGTGAATATGGCAAAGGCTTTTTATTATAAGACTGCAAACACAGTGTCAATACTTGTTCTGCCTACAATCATTTGTGCTGAAAGTTGTTTTGGGTAATTGTGGCACATTTTGAACCATTTTTGTGGCATTAGATTTACATGTCTCAAAAAACATCTCTCGAAGCCTTTTACACTGCGTAAAAATAAGTCTTGAGCAGTGATACATACTTGTTAGCTCAAAAATACAAGTAACACGTTTGTTTCCAACATTAAAAATAAAGCAGGCAGCATCCTAACGTAGAAATCACAGTCATTGAAAGTCTTGTTTATTAGGTGTATCTCCCCCATCCATTAAAATTCAGGTTGTAGTGTCACTCCTTGTTGGGGAAATGCCCCCCACCTAAATTCAGACATAACTTTTGAGACAGCTGCTCTTCAATGCATATGTTAGACGTGTTTACTGGTAAGTCACTTTGTAGGTGATTTTATCTATTTTGCTTATTCAATATACAGAGAAACCTGACAATCCTATCTCAAAATGATGGCACAAGAAACATGCTGTTTTTGATTTGAATATTCTGCGTTATTATAGATAGATAAATCAAAATTAGGTGGATCTCTAACTTTATGTAGTGTTTAATACCAATACAAGCAGCTTGTCTAACGAAAAGAAGGAAAACAACCTGCCTACAGTTATCTCACAAATTCGCAATGTACACCATCACAAAGCCAATAACAAAGCCTTATAAAGAGAGGATTAGGGCCCGTCCGCGCAGGAAATTGTAAGGACTAGGAGGACCCAGAGACAGCACAAAGGGGAAACATATTTGAAAGAACCGCAATCCCAGCCCCCTGGGATGCCAGTAGGTTTGTGTGCAGTACTCCCTTGTCTCTGACCGTACCTGCTAGGCCCAACACTTCTCACTCTGTTTCCATTTTTAATAGGTCCATCACACTCCAACAAGTAGGGGAGTGTAAGGAAACCTTTGAGAGAGTGGAGACCACATCACCCACCAACCACCAGAAGATGGTGATCTGATCACCAGTCGACATCCATCCAGAATCCTACGAGCAACCGGAAGATGAGAGATGAATGCTGCACTGCTGCCCGCATGCAGTGAAACTGGAATACAGCAGCTACAGACCAACAGGAAATAACTTTGGAAATAGAACACACCACCACATAAAAAAGTACCTTCGGGGCTAGGAAAAAAGCCCCAGACACCAATGCGAGCAGTAAAACTTCCCTGGCCACCATTCTTTCTCCACAATGGGGCCATGCAAAGGAAGTGTGCAGGGCTGAGCCCACTCTTCATAACTTGGGGAGCAAACAACATGTCCCATGCATGGGTAGACGAGCCCGATTGGCTGGGGAAAGCAGGCCAATGGCAGGGTGAGAGCGAGTATACAGAAAGTGAAAGGAAACAGGAAGTGTGGGTTGTTTGGGTGAGGTCACAGGAGGAGAAGGAGGAAGACCAGGAGACCAGCATTAGGCAGGAGGAAGAGGCGAAGTGTGGACACAATTATTTGAGAAGGTGATGTATTGGTTTAGTTAGTGCAAGGGTACAGCAGTGTGAGTGTACGTGTTAGTGTGGAGGATGGTGTGGCACATTTGAGCTAATGAGGATCATGTACTGAAAGTTATTGCAATATGGTAATTGGAGAAACTGAATCTGGATCATCACAAATGGTTTATAAGAGGAAAAAAGTGTTCCTGGGGTGGTTGGAAAAGCTTTACAAACAATCTTCTGGAGGCAGATAACACATTGGCCCTCATTACGACCCTGGCGGAAATCGAAAAACGATGGCGGAAATGCAATACCGCCATCGAATAGCGCTCGGTGCGACTATGACCCGTCACCGCAAAGTACGATGCCATTAGCGACACCGTAGTGAACGCCAACGCTAACTGCACCAAGTACGCGCGCGCGCGCCATGCCAAACCGTAAATACCACCATGGCGCAACGGTACGCGAATTCCGACCCTAGCGGACATGTACCTAACGCCATCAAGCACGGCGGAAAGTACCATTCCGCCATGGCGAGAAGTACGGCATCGCGAATCAACCGTAAACGGCCCCACTGAGTGCCTGTACACCGCTCCCTGCCCACAAAGTACAACTCCCCGTAGGTGCAATGAAGTCACAATGCAACCAGTGAAATGTACAAGTCACCCATGCATGCCAACGAACAAAAGAATCACAAGAGGGGCCAATGGGAGCTGCAGGGCACAGATGGCACGAATACAGAAGCCATCCCAATGGACATGACCACAGTCCCCCACCAAGAAACGCACGCAAACACAGGCACCTGTGACCAGCAATATTCCGAAAATCACATCATTCCACCAGTCCACCTGGCTGACCGGCATCTGTTACACAAAACCCAATCCCCCGCCCCTGAGCATGACAACATTCAAACAGTCATATTGGCAGCCCCCATCCCTGACCTCACTGGGCTTCGTAGGCAAACGCGCCCAGCACAGTACCACGCAACTAAACTCCGAAGCTGGAACCCAATGCAGATCTCCTCACAATACATCGCTCCCCAAATAGGAATATGCCACATCACTTGCAAAGAAGAACGCTACACGGCCCATATCAGAATAGAAATTTAATGCACAACAAAATCACCAAGCCCATACAGCCATTAGGCTATGAACTCCAAAACACATTTCACCATTGTGGGCTGCATCCGCAAGAAATGACCAGCTACTACTTGTGTGACGCCCTGTTCCATCATGGTACACAGAGCCACATTCACGTACGAAAAGGCAACATGGAAGCGCACAGAACCGCAGGGCCGTCCCAATGGGGAGGCACTAGTCCAGCTGAAAGGCCGAAATGTTGCTCCGAGCCACTAGTACTGCGTAAGGGCATGTGGCCCATTGGCGATCGTCCCATAAGATCGTAATGCTGCTCCACTGATTAACACGAAGCAGCAGGTGTCGGGAGTAAAAGCCATCTGCAGGAGTGGCATACAGATGGCAGTGGCAAAAGGGGAGGAGATACCTGTCAACCAAAAGAAAAGAAAAAGAACAGAATGGCCATCAGAACTACATTCGAACAACTCACTTCAATGATCACACTAAATCCACAGCCATATGCATGCTACCCACTCCAAAGGATCATCACCACCCCAAAACCACTTGCGACTCATAACCATCTATATCGAGGTGCAAACACCATCACAAACGAGTGTACCTGTGCATGCGTCTGTGAAAACAGAATCCATCAGATGGGAATGTTAACGTGCATGGACACAAGTGTCTGAAGGCGCGTCGAGACAGGGAGGGCTCAACAAGGCCAGATAGACTATGGTCCCACTATGGCAGCCCTGCATCACATAGCGCAGGGGAGGCGGACAGATTCCAAGAAGCCCTGTACATGGCAAACTCTGTATCAAATCATCTGCCCATGCATCCATTCATCATTCCCTCATCCCGGTATAAAAACGCCTGAATATTTACTCACATAACATTAGAAATATCCATTGAGTCTGTGCGTTATGCAGCCTGCAAAATCCACAGTGCCCCAGCCCGGAATTCCAGTGTTGTGAAGTAACATGTATTTGGGAACGTCCGGCCTCATCGCCCACGTCGCTATTGCGCATCCCAAACTATTCATATCAATCATTGCATCCTCGCCATGGCCCCTGTCTCAAGGACATTGAACAATAGAACGTTATATTTGCAGTCAGACCTGTGGGCATCTCCTCGCCGCTAGCTGAAAACCGAAAGCGCCGCCCTTCGAATTCCTCATTTGCAACATCACGTCGAAAAGGCATCTGTGGCCGTTTGAAATCACAAATTAATCCATCTAGTGCGACTGTGTGTGAAAATGGCAACTGCCTTCACCCACAAATGGGACGCCCCGCCCGTCGGTGCAACTCGGTACAGTGATGCATGAGGGCCCACCGTTACTCGAGTACTACGTTCCACTGACCCTTCACAAGTCTGTTCGCGACTGCAAAGATTGTATGTGAAACAATGGGACCATAGCCGAATGTACATATCAACCAATGTTACACGGCCATCGGGTACAAATACATGATTGCAATAGCAAGATGCCATTACTCGAATTGCAGCGTTGTGTGCGGGACGTGCTCGGCCAAAGGGGAGAGCAGCTTGCACAGGTGGAATGAATCACCACAGGTGGAGGCCATACAGCCTGAAAACACATAAATTGCACACCCAGTCTCCTCCCACAACCACACCCACTCCAAAATGCTACCGGCAGGACTCGCGATGTTGGCCCTGGGGGACCTGATAGCACTGCAAGTACTCCAACTCCAAGAAGAAGACGAACACCAACTACAACCGGCCGCACGGAGGAGATGCAGGAGGAGGAGGAGGGCAAGGCAGGGCCAGCAAGGGCCGCCAGCACAGCCACTACCACCACGCAGGCAGCCCGCAATCCCACGCCTCCGAGCACATCCGTTCAACCTCACTGCTGAGTAGATCCACACCCTCTACCGTTTGGACCGGGACACCATAGCCGCCATTGTGGACATGACACAGGCTGACCTTGTCAGCATGATAGATAGCCCAACCGCCATCCCACCCCTACTGAAGGTGGTGTCTGTACTCCACTTCCTGGCCACAGGCACCTACCAGCACACAGTCGGACAGTTGCATGGCATTTCTCAGCCACTGTTCTCACGGACACTATTGCAAGTGCTCGATGCCCTCCTGCAGCACGCAGACGACTACATCTCTCTACCACGCTCGGAGCAGGAAATTACCAACACAAAAGTGGGATTCCATGCACTTGCCGGCATACCGGGTTGCATTGGTGCCATCGACTGCACCCATGTGGAATTGGTCGTCCCACATGCCATGGAGGCCCAGTACCGCAACCGAAAACAATTCCATTCCCTGAATGTACAAATGGTGTGTGACTCCAACAGGATCATTACACATTGTTGTGCCCGATTCCCTGGATCAACCCATGATTCTATGGTCTTGAGGAACTCTACAATACCACGCTACATGGAGCGACACGCAGGGAACATATCCTGGCTACTCGGTGTGTCTCATTTCATGCATGATGATGTGGGGTATGTGATTCGGCAATGACCTGGCAGGAAGGGGGGGGGTGTGCGTACGTAGCAATGGCATTCCACATCATACGTTTATCGTCCACATACAGGTGATGCTAGATATCCACTGAAGAGATGGCTCCTCACACCAGTCCGGAACCCACGGGACCAGCATGAGGAGGACTACAACCATGCCCACTCACGTACCCGTGTAGTCATTGAACAGGCATTTGGCCTACTGAAGACTCGTTTCCGCTGCCTCAGCAGGTCTGGCGGGGCACTCCTGTACCGCCATGAGAAGGTTGCAAAGATGGTGATGGCATGTGTCATGCTCCACAACATGTGCGTACGTAGAAATGTGCCCATGCCCCCTGACGCAGAACTGCAAGCACCTGAAGATGGTCATGATGAGGGTGGGGATGTGGCAGCACCTCAAGGAGTCTGCGAGGCACCGGAGGGCCGTGACATTCGTCAGCATCTCATTGATGCATGCTTCTAGCACTCACGCCTGGTGGCTGATACATGACACGGTACTCGTGGCACTGTGTGTGTCTGGTACATGCACAATATGGACTGTACGCCTATGATGGCCTAGTACACAAAGATCATTGTCCACACATCTCATTGGTTGATCGTGCATTGTTTATGGCATATGTGATATCATGTTGAACACCCTATCGACCCGCCACCCAAGTGAGCCCAAAACACCCCCTCCACCCTCCTACCTCCCCCCCGAACACCAGTGTCCAAAGATGCTCATCGTCAGTGGGCAGTCGCTATTGCAAGCCCCCTCTGCGGGTATCAGGGGCACCCCTGCCTGTGGAGCGCAGGTTCCTCCCAGATCTACGTTGGGGGCTGCCCTGGACGGAACTTGCAACGGATGATGTCTCTGCCTGCTCACGTCCATGCATGTCCCTAAGGGTTTGTGAGAGCTCAGTGAGCACACGGCGCACTGCGGCAAGTTCGGCACATACCTCTTTGGACGTCGCATGCAGTTCCCCCCTCAGGCTCTCGGTGCTTCTCTCCATTTGGACTCTCAGGCTCTCGGTGCTACTCTCCATTTGGACTCTCAGGCTCTCGGTGCTACTCTCCATTTGTACTCTCAGGCTCTCGGTGCTACTCTCCATTTGTGCCCTTAGTGTCTCTGTACTTCTCTCCATTTCTGCCCTAAGTGTCTCAGTTGATGTTTCTATGTCTGCCTTAGTGCCCCCACATTCATCGGCATGGTCCTTGAGGAGCGTGGCCAGTTGCTGCTGTTGCACGATTAACTGGTCGAGGGACTGTTGCCTCTGCTGGGCCATGGCCATTTGCGGTGGTGTCACAGAGGGGCTGGTGACCTCATGTTGCCTTGCCACAGGGCTTGTGGGGGATGGCCAGTCGTCGTCTTGTGGGTGCCCCTGCGTGGTATCCTCATGGTGTACGGGATGGGACAGACAGGGGGATTGGGACAGGTCATGGATGGATCTGACTTCGACATCCCCGTTTTCTGTGTCGGAGCATGCTGCCATCAATGGGGTGTCACCTATGGTGCTGCTGCCACCAGAGGCGGTGCCTTCTGTGGCATCCATTGGGGGGACCTGTGGTGGTGGTGTTGTGGGCATGCTGGCTGCTGGGGTGCCTGTTGATGTTCCCTCCTCTGTGCTGCCACCTGATTTGTGCTGCTGCCGTGTCTTGATCCGTGCAGCTGAGGTGGAGGGTCTTTGGCCGTTGGTCTTGGCCCTCTTTGCAGGTGTGCTGGTAGGGGTGTCCTGATGCTCGTCGTTTGGATCGGACCCTGTGGTGGAGTAAAGGAGGGCGAGGGTTATTAATGGGTCTGTGGGAATTGGAATGGCATTGTATCACATGCATTGGGGTGGTACCTGAGGGTGATTTGGGTCGGGGCCTTGGAGGTGCTTTCATTTGTGTGTGGAGTGAGGGTGCAGTTGTTTGGCAGCCTGCAGTTAGGGTGTGCCTGCTGCACGTGTAGTGGGTGTTTTAGGGGTTTTTAATTATTTATGTATTTATTGTGAGTTTTAAAGTGCGCTATCAGGCCAATGTGTGTGGACGTTCTCCTGGACATGTGTTTCTGTTGCACTATGGGGACACATGGTACTTCACATGATTGGAAATTGTGGATTTAGCATTGTTTTATTTGGGCCACCTACCTGATTCTTCGGATGTCTGCACTCCTTTCTCCATCCCTCCGACTCCCTCTATGCTCTCCATTCCAATGGTGGAGGCACAGATTTCTTCCCAGGGGGTCAACTTGATGGGTGATTCAGGACCTCCCCCCGTTGGCTGTGGCAATGTTGCGGTTGGCAGAAAGTATGCTACGGACGCGTATCCGCAGGTCGTCCCATCGCTTTCTGCATTGCTGTGGGTTGCGGGGTGCGGTCCCCACCGCACTTACACGCTGTGCCACCAGGGCCCATATGGCCTTCTTGTTCGCAAGTGCCGTCCTGGTCATTTGCGTGGAGAAGACGACGGCAGCATTCTCCTGGAGGGTCTCTGTTAGCACGGTGAGTTCCTCACGGGAGAAGTGGACCTGCCGCTTGTGGTCGCACGCTTTCTTCGCTACTTTTCCCATTTTTCTTGGTTTCGCTAGGGTGGATGACGGGTTGGGGTGTGTCTCAGGGTAGTGTTTTTAGTGGTTGTGTGGATTTTGTGGTTTTATAGGTGTACGGCGGGATGTTTCCCGTTCCGGGCCCATGTTTTTACTTCCGTTTCCGTATATTTACGGTCACCGTACTTTCCGGTTGGCGCTCACTGCGGTGTCCGCTAAGATGGGTGGCGGTATTGCACCTAGGGCGCCGTACGGCGGCGGTGTGGGCCGTTTTGGGGTCATTTCCGCCATCGCGGACTTTGCACTTCCGCCATGCCGTGGTGCTCGTGCCCGATGGGTCGGAATGGGCCACACTTTGCTCCTTCGTGCAATGGCGGAAACGCTATTTACGCTGTGGCGGTCCGGTCAGTCACTTTCCGCCAGGGTCGTAATGAGGGCCATTGTCTGCAAAGATCCTGTGCTATGGATGCAAAGTCAGGGTCAACCCAATATTTTCTGAGAGTAGCTATCATGCCACATTTCCCCACGTGTCTGAGCTTGACCTCAACTGATGAGGTGTGACACCCACCTCTACAGGGCTACCAATCAACCCTGTCTATCTCTCCGGAGATCATGAGGATTGCATCCTTTGTGGAACAACAAGTCTTTCTTACTAGGAGGAGTACTTCCTTCTAAGGTTTTTAAGGGAGGCCATTCCTGGACTGTCCTCATGGGCAGTATGTATTTGTCTTGAGAATCAGTTACTGCAGCCAATTTGGTAGTACGTTCAGCCAAGTTGTCACCACAACTAAGATCGTCATCTAATGGCTGGTGTGCAGCATGCTTAATTATAGCGATCTGTTTCAGAAGCATAATAGCATTTAAGTGCTCTTTGAAATACTTTGGTTCTTTATAGATAGGAGAGCCTGAGGAAGTCAGGGAGCCTCTTTGCTTCCACAGCTGTCCAAAATTGTGGGCCACCCCAAAAGCATTGCGGGAATCAGTGTATATGTTCACTGTCTGTTGTTCGGGTAGTTTGCATAGTCTGGCGAGTGCTACATTTGCTGAGGTGACACGAGGCAACTTTCCACTTTCCACAAACCTTCTGGGCCACACACTGCATACCTTGCTACCAGAACACCTATTTGGTCTTGGCAATATGATCCATTTACAAAGTAAATCAAGTCTGTATTTTGCAAAGGGGTGTCACTCGGGTCCCTTTGGGAAGTAGAAAGATAGTTAGTAATTGCAACACAGTCATGTGTATCAGTCTGATGTGGCTCCCGGACACAGGCAGTAAGGAGCAAGAATGCTGGATTCAAAAGAGGACATCCAGTCAGAGTGATGTTGGAAGAGTTAGGAAATAAACATGTGCTGGGTTTTGTTCTTGAACAACAGAGATACTGCTGAATGGGGACATGATAATTCTAATGGGTAAACTGATACTAGGCCACCTGATTATTGCACTGATATGGCTGCTGCATCTACAAACCAAAGGCAATGTGGCATACCAGCAGCTACTGGGTCCAGCTTTTTATGGTAATACGGGAAAGGCTTTTGATGGAACCCATGTTTCTGAATCGACACTGCAAGCGCAAACCCCTCTTTTCAAGGCAAAACAGGTCGAAAATATTCTTGTAATCAGGGAGATCTAATAATGGTCCTTCGAAAAAACACTCTCTTTACCTCAGAGAATGCCTCCTCATCGAACCATTGTAGAGGTTCAACAGTATTCATTCACGTGTACAATTGCAAGGATTTCACTAACATAGTATACCCTAGATTCCACTGTCTACATTAACCCACTCTTATTTGTGTAATCATTTGTGGTCTTGTAGTCTTGTATACAGCCGCTTTTCTACAGGAGGCTGTAACTTGGTGCCCTTTAATAATATAATGACCCTGATAATGCACTCACTGCCTACACAGCTACAACTTGTTTTTAGATGCTTTCTGACTGGTTTGTGACAGCCATCAATAAGACTCTACTATCCTCTTTGCAAGCCTCATAGGAAGGGAAGGCTAGCAGGAGATCATCAACATACTGCACCAGCACTGATATACCTGGGAATTGAATATCATTAATATCCTTCTTCACTTGTTAGGAGAAGGGAGGGAGCAATTCAATATACCATTGTAGTTAACGGATCGTGGTGTGCTGGATTCCCGTATGTGAAAATGCGATTCGGACTATCCACATATATGAGAAAAGAGAACAAGGCTGAGCACAGATCTACCATAGTAAAATGAGAAGAAGTTGGAGGTATACAACCCAAAATGTCAGCAGGGTTTAGGACCACAGGAAAGACTGGGATTAACACAAAATTCACTGCTGTCTGGTCTTGTAAAAATCTGTAGGTGTCTTTTCTGGGCTTCTTAACTGGCATTATTGGGCATTATTGGGGTATTACATGGGCTTTTGGTAGGAACAATAATACCTTGTGAGAGAAGAGGTTCAATGACAGGGTAAATGCATTACTTAGCATCAGCTTACAATGAATGTTGGGGAATGCATAGCAGATTCTTAGAAGAGTCTACCCTGATCTTTACTGTTTCTGCATTGTGTACATATCCAAACTCCTTGTTGTGCATAGACCATAATGACTCTGGTACTGTATTTAAGAGATGATTCTCCTTCACTTCTTGACACAGCCTGGGTGATATCTGGGTCACCCTCCTCAGCATTCTTCTCCGGAACACTCAAAAATACCCCTTTGGGGGGGTCCAGTGAACCATGCACCTGAGTTTGAATAACCAATCCCTTCTTAACAAATTGCATGTGTGTCGGTTATCAGCCCCAGTGCAACAGTGAGATGCTCCGGATCTGTCTCTCGATGGAAAACAGGAATAGTATACATTCCTACTGCCTTTACAGTTTCAGTAGAGGTTGGGATATCAGAGAAACATTCGGAATGGAGAGCAAATCTACTGGCACCAGTGTCGATCAAACAGGGCACATTCTTTCCCTCTACTTCACACTGAATATAGCACCCATCCAGGTCTATGGGTATTAGAGGATCGATAGAGAGAGCATCCCTTGCTTCGAGTCAGAAAGGATCGGAATCCACTCAGAGTGGTTTGGGCTGACCAGAAGGGGCAACACTCTGAGCATTTGGGTTTGGGAAAGTATTGGGCAGCCGCCAGTTGATTTGGGAATCCCCTGGCATGGTCATGCTTGGAGCCTGAATAAAACCCTGTGCCTGGGAATTAGGGAACATGCTGTGTCCTGTTTGCTTACAGTAGTTTTTCACAGAAGGATCAGTAAACCAACCATAAGTTCCAATGTAACCCTACTGCCCGGGGAATAACTGTTACCCAGGTGCTCCCAGAAGCCCTGGAAACCCCTGTATTCTGGTAAAAGATTGAGGTGGGGCTCCTCTACTCCTCCCCAGAAACTGCCCCATGCCACTTGGGGTGGCTGCACTTGTAGTTGCAGAGTCTGCAACCGAAAGATCATCAGTTCATTCTTAATATTCTCCTTTTGTTCCTGGCATGCCACAAATGATTCTCAACTGCAAATAGCTCTGCACAAATGATTTTAAGTTGTGCTTGTATTTTTGTCTGCAAACCAGAAAGAGAAGAATTGGCCATTGCTTTCTGCGCTGTCGCATCTGGCTTAGTGATGCCCGAGTGCTGGGTGAACATGTTCTTCAAATGTTCTAAGTAGAATGCCAGTGATTCCCCGATCAATTTTACTCAGGCATATCTCAGGTTTACCTGCTATCAACCTATGCCTAGCCTTGCCTAGGGCATCCCCTGCTCCTGGATTTGCAGCCGGTCAACTAGCGTGGTGTGTCAGTCTCTACCTGACCTCTGGAGGCATTACTACGCTCTTGTACTGATTCATCTCAGCCCAGGCAGGGTTATAGCACCAAACAACAGTGAGGAGTTCCTCTATGAACTGCTGTGGTTCATCTCTGATATTAGGAAACTCCTTCTCCAAATTACACAAATCTCCCGGTGTCCATGGAACGTGAACAGTGACCAAGTGTGCTTTTCCTGCAGCTGGCGCTGGTGCTTTCAGCACCCGTCTTAACAGTGCTTGTATCAAGGTATGATTAAGCCCAGATATCGTACTTCCCCTCGTCACAGACGGGGTGTAAGTGGAAGGTGTGGTCAGCATAATTGCCATTACAGGGGCACCGAAGATACTTGCTCCAGACTGCACTTGTTCAACAGATGGCGGCATTAATTAGCCCTGTGGTAGGGGCATGTGCAACAGCTAGTGTGGGGGCTTTTGGGCCTGTATCTTGACCCCCTCCCGGTGTTGTTCTATGAACACTAGTAAAGAAATCAGTCATGTCTATTGCATTTTAACAAGCAGTTTTGGCTTTCTTGCAATTTGTATTTTTTAATTTATTTTATTGGTTATTTATAAGGCGCTTATTCAACAAGAAAGTGTATCAAAGTACCACAAGGCAAAAGGGAGGGAATAAGGGTGCAAATAAACATTGAAAATTGATAATGAATAGAAAAAAAAACAACGGTCCTACTAAGCCTTTTGACATTCAGAGCATGCAAGTGCAGTGATGAGAAAGAAGAAAAGGGGGGTTGGATGGAGGTAAGTGCTATCACGGTCCCCCAGAGGGTGAGTGCAAGAGGTGCCTGTTTGTAGGCAACAGGTAAGTGCATGGGCAAAGATGTTCCAGGTGAAGGTATACCGCTCAACTGGCAAGTGCTGGGCAAAGGCAACCCACCCAACAGGCAGGTGTGGGCCCAAGAGGGCAGTGCAGGGGGGATGCTGGTGGTAATTGGGCAGGGGGCAGGATCTCATTGCACTCTTAAGGGATCAGGCCGCCAATCTCAGTGACAGGGTGGATGGTTAGCACGGGAGGCGGAGAGGGGTAAAGGAGGAGTACAGAAAGTTCTTAAGTTGTTTGCAGAACTTGAGCTGGTCTGGTTCTAGACAAAGAGAGATATGGAGACTGTTCCATAGGAGGGACCCAGCTGAGGAGAGGGATCTGATCCCAGCTCTCTGCTTGGAGAAGCATTTTCCCAGCAGAGAGTTGGAGTGAGAAGATTGAAGGGATCTGGAAGGAGAATATTTAGTAAGTGAAAGCAGCAGGAAGTGTGCTTCCAGGCCCCATACAGCCTTGTGGATGATGCAAAAGGTCTTGAATTTGATCCTTGTAGCAACCGGGAGCCAGTAGAGAGATGTTAGGGCTGGAGAGATACGGTCCCAGGTTTTGAGGTCAAGAATAAGTATTGCAGCCCTAATCTGGATTAGTTGAAGAGGGTGGAGGGAGGAAAGAGGCAGGTTGAGAAAGAGGCTCTTACAGTAATCCAGCGTGGAGAGGACCAGAGCTTTAGAGACATTAAGCTTCTGGGGGAAGGCGAGGAAAGGGAGAATGCCTCTAAGGAGGTAAAGTTGAAAGTGGGCCTTCTTGGCAAGGTCCACAATGTGAGGTGTAAAGGAGTGAGAGGAGTTGAAGATGACCCGAAGGTTTCTGGCTGCAGTGGAAGGAGAGGGATGTGAGCCCATAGAAGGCAGCCAGAGTGCAGGAAGGAAACAGGGAACGGGTGTCCCGATAGGAAGAATCTTACCGGCATTAAGACAGAGATCATTGAGGCACACCAACACTGAATAGCAGACAGGCAGTCAGGGATGATAGAGGAGGAAGAAGACGAGGAAGAGGGGGGCTTGAAGAAGAGCTGCGTGTCATCTGCGTAACACTGGAAATGAGGAGAGAAGGCAGAGACCAGGTGTTCAAGAGTCACAAGGTAGATGTTGAAAAGCCAAGGCTAGAGGATGTAGCCCTGGGGAGCACTGCATGTAGAGAGAGTGGTGGTGGAGGAGAAGGTGCCAAGGAGCACCTGGGAGGGGCAATCTGTGAGCAAGGAGGCCAACCAATTCAGTGCCCAGTCTGAGGTACTGAGGGTATCATGGAGCCGCTTTATGAGAAAAGAATGGTTGACCATGCCAAAGGCGGAGGAGAGGTCAAGGAGAATGAGAACAGTCAGTGTCAAGATTTGCAAACAGGTCGTCATAGGTGTTCATGAGAACAGTTTCCGTGCCTCTGTATGCTTGAATGGTCATGTAGACAGCCACCAAGCTCAGTGTGTTTGTTCAGTTCGAGGAAGACCAACTTCTACAGGAGTATCCCAGGGAAGGGTGTGGTAGAGATAGGGCGATAGTTGGACGAACATGAGGGGTCGGCTGAAGGTTTTCTTAGGAGGGGCTACACAAGGGAGTGCTTCAGAGAGGAAGGGAAAGAGCAAGAAGGTAAGGAGTGGCCGCAGAAGTCAGCAAGAGCCAGCACAAGGGAGGAGATGTTGTCCTGAATGGTTCTGGAGGAGCAGGGTGATACCTGTTTGGATGGGACCTTCATAGAACGGACTACTCTAGAGACCCTAGCCGCTGTGATGAGTGAGATGGAGGGGAAAGTAGGTGGGGGTGGAAGAGAGGCCAAGGGAGGAAGGGTGATAGGAGCAGTGGAGGAAGAGGAAGGAGAGAGAGGGGTCAGAATGTCCTGAGTGTTGGAGGAGAAATGGGTGGCCAGTGCAGTACAGAGTGTCTGAGAAGGGAGAGGGTAGGTGGTGACTACAGATGGATTGGCTAGTTCCTTGCAGATTTTGAAGAGTACAGTCCTGTTGTTTGTTACCCCAGAGAAGCAGGCTTGGACATGAGCCCTCTTTTTGGAGTGGATAGAGAGACAATATGCCTTTGGAGTAGGTGACAGGCCAGTTTGTCAGAGGATGAGCCTGAGGTTTTCCACTTCCATTCAGCAACTCTGCACTTGCGTTTCAGAGCAGCTAGATCAGAGTCCTACCCGGTGTTATGCTTGGATGCAGATTTCAGGTGGATCCTCTTGACAGGGGCAAGAATGTCAAGAGTGTTAGTTGTAGGAAGATTGTAGAGGAGCAGGTCACCAGTTCTTGTCCCCTCACTGCTGTCATACTGAAACTGTTGGAGAAGAGCAATAAATGGAACCCCCTGCAATGTTCCCATACTGCATCAAGTGTATGCGAGACGTTATGCACTCAGACAGCCATACAGAATGTACCCTTGCACTGAAAGTGTGGAAGGATGTCGCATGGAAGAATGCCACATGGAATGATGTCGCCTGCCAAGGTGTCAGAATGCATCAATGAATATTATGGACAAAAAAAAGGGAAATCTTATAAGGACAAAGTAATGTCCTGAAGAAGATATATGAACCTATGCTGAAACAATAAGAACATGCTTATAAGTAAGGATGTAACTGAAGCACTATGGGTAACATATACCTAAAGCTAAAGTAATCATGGATCTAAAGAATATGGAGTAACTTACTGACCAATAACTGTAAATACGCAATAACGCAAGGTAGAAAGAAAACATGTAGAAGCGTGCTATAGAGGAATATGTAATGTGACAAGAACGGTCATAATGGGAAAACAGACGCTGGCTCACATTGAACTTAACCAAGCTACCCCAGAGACATACCAAGGCTGTAGAATCAGGAGACATGGAAAACAGCTCCTTGTGCAGACCCAACAATGAGTCAAGGTTGGCCCAGAGTCAGGGATGCTATTTCAGGGGATATGCGCAGAGCACAAAGGGAGTACATGGATAAGCTCTTAATGTGCGACATTCTTCATAGATAAAAGAAGATGAAAACATCTGGGAGAGCCAAACTGTTGGTAAATTAAAAGAATACAAAGTTCATATGAGATAAAATCCACAATTCTCTAGAGGCCAAGAGGAGCAACAGCAGCCTACATAATTAAATCAAATAGTAGTAAATAGAAGCCTGAAAGTGACAAATTCATGGTCTCTTCAAATGTGACTCAGAAGTCAAAAACAAAGGCTATTCATTAGAGCCTCAAGCTAAGATTGTGGTGTGCTCCCACTCCCTTGAATGTTCCAGTACTAAGATCAGGAAACAAGGTCAACTACAAACGGAAGACTTTGCCTTATGGCCTACCGATGATGGACTAATTGAGAAAACGGGGAGTAGTTTGATGGAATCTAAACACATATGTTTCTTTTCACGTACGTGCTGCTAAAGAGCCAAAAGTCCAAGGTTGTGATGGTATGCCAACCATCAGTAGAGTTGAGGGACAACCTAACATGTAATGTAGCATAGACCAATCCACTTTGGTGGTGAGGGGGTTGGAAAAAGGGAAATCAGAGGCGATGAAGGCATCAAGAGTGTGTCCGGCAGTGTGGGTAGGGCCGGAAGAGAGAATGTTGAGGGAGAGAGAGGTACAGAGATCATGGAAGAATATAGAGTCAGGAACAGTGGAGTTAAGGTGGATGTTGAAGTCACTGAGGAGGAGGAGGAGGTTAGAGGTAGAAGTCAGAAGAGAGGAGGTTGAGTCAGCCCATTCAGAAAGGACGACAGACACAGGGCCAGGAGGTCTGTAGATGGTGGCAATGGTAAGAGAGAGAGTTGGAGAGACACCAACCTTGCAGACAAGACTTTCAAAGGAGGAATAGGGCTGGGGGGCATGAGAGAGGTAGGGCCCAACTCGGGGAGATTAGGTGTACTCCACCTCCAGATCGGCTGGGCTGAGGCTTGGAGAGGATCTTGTAGCCATCCGGGAGGAGGGAGTCAAAAGCTGTGACAGAGCTGGCATTGAACCACATCTCGGTGTCATGGTCACGGGACCAAAGTCACAAAAACCACACAGACGGCTCGGATGGACACAGTCCTGGAGCCGTGGTGCCAGGCTCATGAAAAACAATGAACAGGAACACTTCATTTTGGTGTAAGAGTGCTTTTATTATCTGAACTTTCCATGTAGTTTACTTTAGGAGCAGCCCCACATGTACAATATTGGGTGTGGCTTCTTCTCTGGGTTGCCTTGCACGTGCTGAGTCAGGGAGTGGCAAGGTGGGGCAGGCAAGCCAGGCCTGGTGGGCGTGTCCCATGAACTCAGCTATATAAGATGCTCCAATCCTAGAGGCCGGCGCTTCGCGTTATTCTGCACTCACATGCAGTGTAACACTCACCGCCGCCTGGGCGCAGACTTACTTCTTGGAATCCAGCTTCCTGCCGTCGCACTTACCTTTGGGGACCTGTTCTCATCTTCACACATCTTCCGCTGAACCCGGCACCTTTATTCCACCATCATACCTTCCAGAATGCAGAATCTTGACCTCCACACTGCAGCACGACGTGCACACCATCCGTGAAGATAACTCCTGCAAGGAAGACGAAAGGCAAGGTTAGACATTTGAAAAACATTCAGTTTAAGGTCGCGCTACCATCGCTACCATTGGACCTCGCGCTCATCTTTAAACCACCTGTTGTCAGATCATCGCGGATTCATTCCTCTTCCATCCGGCTTCATCTCGGGCTCCGAAGCTGCCACTTGGCTGCAACTTCTCCTATACGGAAGAAAGCAAAAGAAAGACATTATTTAATGAGCGGATGACAGTTTTTGAAACAAGATTGGAACGAACAATACAAACACTGTAAGAAAGGAGCTGAAGAACAGCAGGCTAGAAGAGACAAGGGAAAGAACAAAGACACTTACCAACACGAAGTGCCATAGTCACAGCTGGACTGGACTACCACGTGCAAGGGGCCAGTGAAGGAACTTGGTCCCGTTGTACAAGCGCCCCTGCCAGAAGAAGCAGGAAGGAGAGCTCATCATCAAAAATTACCAGGTGAGTTTTTATTGGTTGGCGCATGCTCACACAAACAACGCTTTGGGAAGAAGTGTTTGAGAGGGGAAGCAGTCACAGATTGGCAAACCCACCTCCTCTCATATTTAGGCAGGAGCAGTGCTATTACTTACCACAGCCCACAGAATACTCACAGAGGGAGAGGTCGGAACAGGGGTGATCACATTCCAGGGAGGGCTGCAACTGTTCCCCAACGTCCCCGCAGAAACCGGGTGAGTGTAACAGAATGCAAAGCCTCTACGAATCTCTGCCTGGGCATTATGGAAACTTCAGAGACAGACCAGTTGGCCCAATTGTTTGGAGAGCTACGGGCTGAAGTTCATGCCTCAAGACAGGAAACCAATGCCTTAAGGAGGGATCTTATTGTGACTCAAGAGCAAACTGATGACTTGGCAAGACAGATGCTCCAGGCACAAGCTGGCCAAGTTCCATTACCCGGGTTTGCCCATCCTCCCACACTGCAGCCATCAACACCAGTTCATGTGGTTCTTCCAGGGGCGGTACCACTGGTCCCGCCCGAACGCTTCATCGGCGACCCTAATAAGTACGCCACATTCATGACCCAATGCCGCCTTCATTTCCTGTGCAGACCTGGAGCTTTTCCTAATGATCAAGGCAAGGTTGCTTTTGTACTCTCATATTTAGGAGGTAGCGCAGTGGACTGGTCAATACCGCTGGTATATCATGATGATCCTTTGCTTCGGAACTTTGGGGGTTTTCAGCATGAGATGGAGAAATTGTATGCAAGACATACTCAAGGAAAAGCTCTGGACAACAAATTATTGTCACTCAGACAGGGAAATCAGGATCTATTGACCTACATCACATCCTTCAATCGTCTCATAGCCCAGACAAACTGCCCAGAAGAAAATAGGAATACACTCTTTTATCGAGGGTTGCGTGGAGAACTTAAGGATGTTTAAGCGCAAGTGGTGAATTCCCCCTGAGGGATGTGCGGAATACATCAACCTGACAGTGCAGCTCGATCACAAGTCGCAAAATGGACAGAACAAAAGCCGAAGGATGATCGGTCTATGTGCAACCCCGTGTCATGATGCCTACCCCCGGGGACCCAGACCAAGTCCAGCAACCCTGTAAGCAGGCATCAAGTTATCCCAAGCAAGCCCAACAACCCCTGCTAGGGGCTATTTGGGTGCAGTCCTGGCGCTGATGGCGCCAGGCTCATATGGAGAGTCAGTCCTGGCGCCATAGGCACCATGCTCATAGATTAAAACTTACCTGATGCAGACCATGCTGCAAACTTACCTGATGTAGACCATGCTGCAAGAGCTCCAAGCCAAAAGAGGCTTGGAAGGGACTACTTTACCTAGGGACTATTTTTTTACTCGGGTGGGGCTGGGGAGGAATACTTACCTGGGACTACTATGGAGGCTTTAACCACGCCCAAAGAGCAGCACACGCTTCGTGTTATTCTGCATCCAGCAGCGTAACGCTCACCGTGCCTGCAAGTCTGCATCCAGCCTTCTGCCACGCCCGCCTCGAGTTTGGAGCTCCTAGAAAAAGGGAGAAAGAAGGAGAAAAGGTTAGAACAAGAGCAATACCTTTGATCCTTACCTGAATTCCTGATCCATCGCGCCTTCGAGCTGGAAGAAAGAAGTTATTTTTTGTGCGTCGCCTCGCCTGCTGCAGCGCCGCGCTGAACTCACCGGCCTTCGCAGCATCTTCACATTCCACTGCATCCTCCTGCATGTTCCCACCGCACTCCGGCACCTAAGGAGAAGACAAGAGCAGCAAGGTGAGCCAAGGGAATACACAGAGGAATATTAGTTACCCCCCATAGACTTACCTGATTTTACCACCGGGGGTACTATTCTTCTTCACGGGTCGGCGCAGCTTCCACTGCATCTTCGCCGAACCCCGGCCTCTAAGGGGAAACAAAAGGACAGCAAGGTGAAACAAAGAGACTAACAAGGGGAACCCTCCTCATCACAATAGACTTACCTGATGTTACCGCCGGAGGTATTATTCCCCGAGACTTCATACTTTCTCTCAGCGCCTGAATAAGGGAGAAAGCAACAGGTTACATATTGACATTATTTTATCGAACTGTGTTGGATGATACAAATCCTTACCAGAATATTACCGGTTGCCACGAGGAACTCTTCACTAGGGTCAAGATGCAACCTGCAAGAAATCGGACAAGAGTGAAAGTCAGGCATTTCAACTCTTACGAACTACATACTTACAGCGTCTTGCCGGGAATCTCGGAGTCAATATTGTTCTGGAACTCAGCAATTCCTTCGAGCCAGTGAAGCAACTGGTTATCTACGCGCCCCTGCGCTCAATGCAGGATGGAGAGCTCATCTTTTCAAACCATGAGGTGAGACTATAAGAGGGGACATCAAAGGTGATCAGTGGGGAGAACAGCGGGGGTGGGGAGATTTACGCTCAACTCCACGGGTGGTTAATTCCCTTTCTCCATTTGCAGAAGAATATTCCTACGGGCCAAGCAAACAAAGTTAGGTCGGCCAGTCCAGTCTGTCATCTCGGCCCTACGCGTCACATTGGTGGAGACCGCAGTTGTCCAGTTCAGATCGACGCCTCTGTGGGAGCCAGGTGAGCGTAACACCCCGTGAAAATCAAACCGAATCACACGAAGCATCTGAACCAATGCAAATCACAGGTTTACGGAGCCCCCTCACCAAGGCAGAAAGGGAGAAAAAACGACAGCAACAACTCTGCTTGTACTGTGGTAAAGCAGGTCACTTCCTCTGAGAATGCCTGGTGTAACCCCCCAGGAAATTAGTTGGAGCAACGTACAAAAATGAAGAAGAAGAACAGGACTCAGGAAACTCCAACGCCCAGCAAGCATAGGGGTCCACTTGTCGAGCGATAAAAAGGAAGCTGTGCATACCTCACATCTAGTCATCCTGGTGCTCTTGGTGAACCACAAACAACCATCAAAAATACATGCCTTGGAGGCATACATTGACAGTGGAGCTGTGGGAAATTACATTGACCAAGAACTGGCTATCCGAATAGGCCTTCCTCTCCGGCAAGAGCAGAAATTGGAGAACGTCACAGCAGTGGATGGATCTCAGCTATCATCCGGCCCAGTGACGCAGCATTCCGAAAAAGTCATGCTTCTGTGTCAGGACAGTCATCAAGAAGACATTACCTTTGAACTCATCGGAGCTCCTCCATTGCAGATGATATTGGGAATGCCTTAGCTGGAGACCCACAACCCTAGGATCGACTGGCGAAAATGAGTTCTGACCTTTCCTCAAGACTGTGCTGACACCTGTTACAAGAAAGACGTCATCAACCTGAAATCAAAGAAAGGAATCGCATTGGGTCTCACTGGTTCCTTACCCCCTGAGTATCTGGACTACCAGGATGTCTTTCAAAAAGAGCAGGCCAACGTCCTGACTCCACACAGGTGTCACAACCCCCATCCAGAAGACCCCAGGAAGGGTCTCCACTAAAACCAGGCATCCTTGGCCTAGGCCTTTGGCGCCAGGCTCATACTTGACAAAAGACTTGTATTGGGAACTACTTTATTTCAGTGTCAATCAACATGGAGGCATCCACATACCTTGGCTCCTTGGAACCAAGCTATGCGGTATAGTATTTTTGGGTGTGGTACCATAGGAACTATTTTACCTGGACTACTTTCTTGAAGCTATTTAAACCACACCCGACTAGGATAAAACGCTTCACGTTACTTTGCAGTTCTGCAACGTGACGCTCACCGTGCTCAGCTGCACTTGCGAACCTCGGAAGTACAGCATCTGTTAAGGAGAAAAAGGACATCGTTAGCAGCAGCAGCTTACCTGTAATTCCAGCGTTAGCTGTCCACAGCTCTTGAGATCAGCATCCTGGAACCAGCAGTCCTCCCGAACCGACGGATTTGCAAAAAAAGGAAGAAACAAGGCATTAGACATTTTTACAATGTAATGAACAGTGCCGAAAAGCTTACCTCGTAAACCGCTCCTCGTCCAGCATCGCCTCAGGAATTCCATGCACCGGGTGAGCACCACGACCTGTGGGAAGACAAGACAACATTTTAACCATTACTCACCGGCGAGACCCAATTCAGTCTTTGCCACATATTGGACTTCCGCGCACCTAAGGAAGAGAAAAGACATTAGTTAAACCAAAAAGGCATGCAAAGACAATAATATAGCACAGCAATATGACCTACCTGAAAGACTCAAAGCGGGCCGGCATCAGTGAAGCAACTTGATCGCAAACGCCCACCAAGCACAATGCACCCCTGCCAAGAAGGCAGGACGGAGAACACACCTGCATTAAAAACAAGGTGAGGAGAGGTGCAGTGAGGCTGCAGATATACGGGGTGGTGGGGAACTGTTTCCCCCAGTTGCCCAGTCTTGAACATTGCCCACCTGTATTCCAGGCAGGACCCTCCCGATTGTCACACCTGGGAACAGCAGAGAAGGATACCTGAGTCCCAACTGCTGGGTGGCGTCCCCGTGGAACCAGGTGAGCGTAACAACAGGCCTTACGATTGCTAAATTGATCTTATATCTGGAGCCTAAATACCTTGTTGTCGGTTTTACACCTTAACAGAGCAGGAAAATCAACATCTAAAAACCTACCTGGATCAGTATTTGACAAATGGCTTCATCCGTTCATCCAAGTCCTCTGCCTCCTCGCCCCTCTTTTTTGTGCCTAAAAAGGAGGGCAATTTAAGAACCCATATTGACTATAGAGCAATTAACCAGATCAAGGTAAAAAACAGATATCCAATACCACTCAATCCCGAACTCTTGGATCCAGTAAAAAACGCTCAGATTTACACAAAACTGGATTTACGAGGAGCCTACCATCTTGTGAGAGTAAAGAAAGGAGACGAGTGGAAGATTCGCTTCCACACAAAATATGGCCTCTTTGAATACCAGGTTATGCCCTTTGGGATATGTAATGCCCCTGCAGCGTTTCAATTTTTCATGAATGACGTACTCCGTGAATTATTGGATGTCTGCGCACTTGTTTACATTGAAGACCTTCTCATTTACTCCACTTCGAAAGAGGATCACGTTGGTTATGTCCGGGTAGTTTTAGAGAAGCTTTGACAACATCAATTGTATGTCAAGTTGGAAAAATGTTTCTTCCATGTGACAGAGGTCGAATTTCTCGGCTTTATGCTCACACCACGAGGCGTACACATGGACACACACAAGGTGGATGCTATCCTCCAACGGCCCTCACCAACATTCACAAAAGGAGTACAGAGTGTGCTCGGATTCGCCAACTTCTATCGTCGATTCATTCCTGGGTTCTCTCAAATCGAACATCCAATTACTTCCCTGCTGAGAAAAAACAAGAGATTCCATGGGTCTATGGAAGCAGAGGAAGCCTTCCAGAAGCTGAAACAAGCATTCACCACAGCCCCAGTTCTTCGACATCCTCGACCAGATCTACCATACGTGGTCGAAACAGATGCCTCCAATGTGGCAATGAGAGTTGTATTGTCGCAACAGGACCCTGGAACAGGACAGTTACATCCTGTGACATTCTGGTCTCGTAAATTTTCTGCGTCAAATTGAATTATGCCATCACGTATAAAGAATTGCTGGCGATTAAAGCAGTATTTAAAGCATGGAGACATTGGGGCTCATTCCGAGTTGGGCGCAAAGGGATTACCGGCACCGGTAAGGACACCGGTGCCGTTAACCCCTTTGCGCCCTATTCCGAGTTCTGTTAGCGGGTCCCTTCCTTAACGCCTGGTCTGACCAGGTGTTAAGGACGGGACCCGTTAAGGGACTTTAGAGCTAATAACGGTACCGTAATTTGCAGTACCGTTATTAGCTACTTCCCCATTCCCATTGAGTCCTATGGGGGCTCAAATGGGAATGGGGAATGGTTTGGTGAATGGGGACTTACCGGTCCCGCCAAGGTCGGACTGGACTGGTAAGTCCCCCTTTCACCAAACCGGAGTCGGTACCGGTATGGGATGCAGTCATGGTGCAAATAGCACCATGACTACCTCCATACTCAGAATGAGGGCCATTATCTCCTTGGAGCTAGACATACAGTTACCATCATCACGGATCACCGCAACCTACAATACTTAAAGACCGCTAAAGCACAATCATAACGCCAACTTCGCTGGGCTCTCTTCTTTGCAGAATACAACTTTATCATCACCTATAGACCCGGAATACGCAATGGAAAGGCAGACGCCCTATCACGCATGAGTGAGGAAAAAGAAGCTTTTACCATATCAGATCCCGTGGCCATCATTCCTGAAGAATGAATCCAAAATAAAATCGCTGCAACCACCTGTTTGGACGACTTAAAATCTGACCTGCAATCCCATATGAACCAATCAGCACAACATGAATGGCTGTTAAGAGAGACCAATATATCATTGAAAATAATCTACCATACTTTCAATGGCGACTGTACATCCTGAACAAAAAACTACAAAGCCAAATCATAGCAAACTATCATGATTCATTAGTGGAAGGACATCCAGGAATAGCCAAAACTCAGGCTAAAATAAAGAAAAACTATTGGTGGCCAACTTGGAGAAAGGATATAGCCCAGTTTATCACCACCTGTGGTGTCTGCGCACAACACAAGACTCAAAAGCAAAACCCTCCGGGTTTACTACATCCATTGATGGTACCGCCAGCACCTTGCATACGCTGTCAATGGATTTTATTACTGATTTTCCTCCCTGCAACGGTTACAACACCATCTTGGTTATTGTGGATTTGTTCTCCAAAATGGCCCGTTTCATTCCTTTGAAACGACTCCCGACTGCTTCTGCTTTTGCTACCGTATTTCTGGAACAGATTGTTCGGCTGCACAGGTTTCCATCAATACTAATATCAGATCGTGGAACTCAATTAGTTTCTGCCTTTTGGAGAAGATGTTGTAAAATTGCCAAAATCGACCTTTGATTGTTCACAAGCCATCACCCTCAGACCGATGGACAAACTGAACGGACCAATCCATCTTTAGAGCAATATTTAGGATATATGTTGCAGCAATCCGAAGGCTCTGGGAAAATATATTTTGGTTAGCCGAGTACGCGTAAAACAACTCCATTCACACCAGTATGTGACAAAGTCCCTTCTACAATGTGTACGGACGACATCCACAGACATCCGTTTTTGATCCACCCAATACATTGGAAATGCCTGTAATAAGAACCTTACACAAAACTATCATTCAGGTCTTTAAAGAAGCAACAGAACATATGACCATGGCCAAAGAGAGACAGAAGCAGTTTGCAGATCGACACTGAAAGGAAGCTCCCAATTACCAAATTGGAGACAAGGTTTGGCTAGCCTCCAAAAACATCCCTCTGAAAGGACCAAGGGCCTTCCATCCCAGATATTTTGGACCCTACACTATCAAGGCTGTAATCAATCCTGCCACCATGAAATTGGGGCTGCCATCCCACATGCAAATCCACCCGGTATTTCATGTCTCTCTCCTCAAACCAAGGAAACCAGGTACAAGGATCAATACTCCACTAGAAGCTGAGATAATAGAAGGAGAACCAGAATATGAAGTGAAGGCTATCCTAGATTCTAAGGTAGCTCGGTCCAAATTATATTACCTCATAGATTGGAAAGGTTATGGACCTCAAGACCGAACATGGGAACCTAGTAACCATGCACCGAAACTAATCAGGCAGTTCCATCGCAATAACCCCACCAAACGAGGACCTAGAGGAGGACCACCCTTGAGAGGGGCCTTGAGGGGGAGTGCTGTCATGGTCACAGGACCAAAGTCACAAAAAACCACACAAGGGGCCCGGAATGCTCATGAACAACAATGAACAGGAACACTTCATTTTGGCACAAGAGTGCTTTTATTATCGGAACTTTCCATGTACTTTACTTTAGGAGCAGCCCCACATGTACAATATTGGGTGTGGCTGCTTCTCTGGGTTGCCTTGCACGTGCTGACTCAGGGAGTGGCAAGATGGGGCAGGCAAGCCAGGCCTGGTGGGCGTGTCCCACAAGCTCAGCTTTATAAGCAGCTCCAATCCTAGAGGCCGGCACTTCGTGTTATTCTGCACTTGCATACAGCGTAACGCTCACCGCTGTCTGGGTGCAGACTTACCTATTGGAATCCAGCTTCCTGCCTTCACACTTACCTTTGGGGACCTGTTCTCATCTGCACACATCTTCAGCTGAACCCGGCACCTTTTTTCCACCTTCATTTCTTCCGGAACAGTGACTCTTGCCCTCGACACCGCAGCACGACGCGTTCCCCATCCATGAAGACAACTCCTGTAAGGAAGACGAAAGGCAAGACTAGACATTTAAAAAACATTCCGCTTAAGGTCACGCTACCATCGGACCACCACTTACCTGTTGTCAGATCATCGCAGATTCATTATTCTTCCATCCGGCTTCATCTCTGGCTCCGAAGCTGCCGCTTGGCCGCAACTTCTTCTATTCGGAAGAAAGCAAAAGAAAGACATTATTTAATGAGCGGATGACAGTTTTTGAAACAAGATTGGAACGAACAATACAAACACTGTAAGAAAGGAGCCAAAGAACAACAGGCTAGAAGAGACAAGGGAAAGAACAAAGACACTTACCAACATAAAGTGGCATAGTCACAGCTGGACTAGACTACCACGTGCAGGGGGCCAGTTAAGGAACTTGGTCCTGTTGTACAAGCGCTCCTGCCAGAAGAAGCAGGACGGAGAGCTCATCATCAATAATTACCAGGTGAGCTTCTATGGGTCGGCGCATGCTCACACAAACCACACTTTGAGAAGAAGGGGTTGAGAGGGGAAGCAGTCACAGATTGGCAAACTCACCTCCTCTCATATTTATGCAGGAGCAGTGCTACCACTTACCGCAGCCCACAGAATACTCACAGAGGGAGAAGCCGGACAGGGGTGATCACATTCCAGGGAGGGCTGCAACTGTGCCCCAACTTCCCCGCAGAGACCGGGTGAGCGTAATACTCAGGGAGGCCGAGGACATTGAGGTCAAAGTCTTCAAGAAGGAGGCAGATGTCAGAATAGTGTTTGACACCAGGATGAGCATTCAGAGTGGGTAAATGAAGCCAGTCACCACCTTTGAGGGTTTTCCGAGAAGGGGTACCAGGGGTGGTACACCCATCTGAGGTGGTGAAGGAGTTTCAGTGAGTCAGGAAGGGGGGTAGCAGGATAAGGTAGAAAATTGATGAGAGCCAGCAGGCACTGTTCGAAGAGAAAAAGATTGGGTTGAGGAACCTGGGCCATGACAGTGCCATTGTGATCGATATTAATGATGTACCTAGATGATGAGAAGTACGTCAAGAGTACTTCCCATCTAGTGCCACCATGAATGAAGAGGAAATAAAGGAGAGGGTAGAGATCAGATGAGACATCCAGAGGTTTGGAGAACGGAGAGAGAAGAGTATATCAGTGATAGTCTGTCTGGAAGTAGCACTGACCTAGGTGTCAGCAATAGGTAGGACAAGATTAGAGGACAGGAGATCTTTTTTGAACTTTTTTCTTCCAGACTTTGTGAGAGAGGAGGGAGAGGTGGTAGAGTAACAGTTAGAATAGATGGAGAGTGCCATGGTGGTGGAAGAAAGAGGGTTTGATGGAGAGGCTACACAGTACACAAGCAAACTCACCAGGCAGCCTAGCAGCCGAGGGAGGCAGGAGGATGCACAGATGTAAAGCACACCTAAATTCGAATTTTCACAAAAGCACAACAATGCAGTAAAAGGTTGGGGATACACATATGTAAAGCACACCTAGTTCTGAATTCTCCCAAAAGCACACCAATGCAGTACAAGGTGGAGGATGCACATATGTAAAGCACAACTAGATTTGAATTTTCCCAAAAGCATAACCATGCAGTAGAAAATGGAGGATGCGCAGATGTAGAGCACCCCTAAATGCAAATGTTCCCAAAAACACAACAATGCAGTACAAAACGGAAGATGCACAGATGTAAAGCACACCTAGTTCCGAATTTTTCCCAAACGCACGACAGTGCAGTACAAAAGGGAGGATGCACAGATGTAAAGCACACCTAGATTCGATTTTTCCCAAAAGCACAGCAATGCAGTACAAGGTGGAGGACGCACATATGTAAAGCACAACTAGATTCAAATTTTCCCAAAAGCACAACCATGCAGTACAAAATGGAGGATGCACAGATGTAGAGCAACCCTAGATTCGAATTTTCCCAAAAACACAACAATGCAGTACAAAACGGAGGATGCACATATGTAAAGTGCAACGAGATTTGAATTTTGAGCAATGCATTAAGAAACAGCAAAGTATTCAAATCGAGGCACAGCAAGAAACAACATATAAACAATGTAAAATGCATTTTGAAGTCATTTTTGTGTAATATTGGGGCACAAAGGAACACTAGGCCTCATTATAACCCTCCCGGTCTGGTAATAAAGTGTTGGTATTTATGAATACCGGACCGGCAGAGTACAAGCATGCCGGTGGGGGTAACCAGACTTACCTCCAGCCAAAAGCAGGAGGTAACTCAGGCCCCCACAAGCATAAAACAGCGGGTATTTTCGGAATCAGTATTGCCGGTGCCAAAAATACCAGCACATCCCACCATATAGTCCTATGGAACTCAGTGGAATGGAGGTTTAACGCCCTTTCCACCACTTGTAAAACTGGGATATCAGGCGGCATAAACGGTAGGTACATTTGCTGGTATCCTGGCAGATCTCCTGCCAGGATACCAGCAAACCTATAATGAAGCCCACTACTGTCTTGTAAAGGCCAGTCAAAGACCTGATTGGATTACCATTGCAAAGAAAGGAAACGTCAAGCCCAACTGCTTTGTCTGCTTACACCAACCTGTAAAGCCCATATACATAATAACATGCTTCAGGACCGCATAGAAGGGCACATCGGGCTCAGCAAGGTTCTTATCATGCCATGGCCACCGTTGCCTGACTCTGTCCCGGCCCATTCTGCCTGGAGGCAGCTCGGATTGGACCTCTCATTATTCAAATCCGGCAGGCTTTGGAGCCGGAAGGTGAATGCCGGCCTGCACGCAAGGGCCGTACATAAAGGCCATGGAGATTCCTGTCTGGGCCTGTCCAGAAGTGTAGGGCTCTGGTGGCCCTCCCGACTGCCTGCTGCGGCTGCTAGCATCCGCTTGTTCCCTGCATTAAGCCGGTAAGCTTATCTCCAATTACATACTCTGGCCCCATTTCAGCAATATGATCACGAAAGCACGTCCCCCATTATCATCCATTGCAACCAACACAGCTTTTGTTCTCTACCTATCTGATCCACTGTCTTAATCCTCTGCAACCGAGTCTACTTCCACTGAAGCCGTTGGCCCACACTTTACTGCAGCCTTCATTGTACTTGCGCTAAATACACTCTTATACATTGTATTTGTCCCTTTCCGAACCTGCGTGGTGCTCATATTTAACCCACGTCGTAACTATCGCAGTTGTCACCCTGCTGCCTCGGATGCTCTTGTATTCAAACCTTGTCTGACTTCTAGTTTTGGCCTTATCACAGCCTGCATTGCACATGCACTCAATATATTGGAACCTTGAGTTATGTCCCTCCGTAGCCTGCTTTGCACATTTGTTCAAACCACGTGTATCCATTGCATTGGACTCTGCACTCTGCAGCTTTCACATTGCCCCTCCGTATTTGCATGTCCTGATCTAGCCTCCTTATATCATTAGATTAGGCCCCCCAAACAGTGCCCTAGACCTGGGCAACATTGTACCCTATTTACTTATAACCACATGTTCTGATGTAGCCGCCTTGCAACATGATGTCAGGCTTTCCAACTCATGCACCACAAACTTACAATTTGCAACTGCATGCTTTTCGTAGCCACCTTGCAACATGAGGTCAGGCTCTCCAATCAGTGTACCTGAACTTTACCATTTGTAACTGCTTTTTCTGATGTAGCCGCCTTGCAACTTGAGGTCATGTTTTCCAACTCATGCACCTGGACTTTACCATTTTGTAACTGCATGTTCTGACGTAGCCACCTTGCAACATGAGGTCAGGCTTTACAACTCATGCACCTAGACTTTACCATTTTGTAACTGCCTGTTCTGATGTAACCACCTTGCAACATGAGGTCAGGCTTTCCAACTCATGCACCTGGACCTTACCATTTGTAACTGCATGCTCTGATGAAGCTGTCTTATAACATGAGGTCAGGCTCTCCAATTCATGCACTATGACCTTACCATTGGTAACTGCCTCCAGGTTCGGTGCACTGTACAAATGTCAAAATAAATAAATGAATAAATAAATGCACATTTGCCTGGCAAAAGTGGCTTCGCAAATTTCTTTTAGCTAAAACCAACGCATCGAAGAGTCTACACATGCTTACTTCATGTATTCCCAGATAGCTACGACTGCTTGCAGGAGAGCTTCAGAAGTAGGTCACTTTATGCCAGTCCAGAGGGCATGACTTGGAAATGTGTGTTCTCGTTTGCCTTCTGCATTATCATCAAGAGAAAGCTTGGGCAGTTCAATTAGCACAAATGCCATTGTTATAAATAGACCTCGAGAAAACATGTGGCATGCCGACCTCCAGCTGCATCACAAGCACATATTCCTGCAAAATAGGAGAGGTCGGGAGGGCTCCAGTGTGCAGCAGCCTGCAGTGCTTTGAATTGATACAAAAGGTTGACGTATTCTTTTGCTGTTGCTGCTTTTGATATTGTCCTGCAGTGTGGAGAGCAGGCATGGGAGAGACTTGCAGGACAACATTGGAAGGAAAGCACAACCTCTGTCCTACCAAGACCAGGTCGAGCTTGGGATTATAGACCAGAGCACTGGTAGGCTGCAGATCGAATCCAATATCTTTATAGATAAGCTAGAGTAGACCAGACCTCGGCTGGCATCAGCTCCAGAGCTGGATAAAACCCTTCATCCACCAGGAAGTTAGAAGCCAGTAGCAGGGTCAATGTCTATGCTGAGCTTATCCCATAGAGCCTATTTGGAGGGCAGCCTGGGACCAGTGGCGTAACACAAAATGTGGGGGCTCCCCTGCAAGCCCTGCTGCCCCCCCCACTGCCACTGAGCCTCCCCGCTGGGCATGGGCAGTATGGGGCTCCCTGCACCATGGGGCCTGCAAGGGGCCCTGTTACGCTAGTGCCTGGGACACGGTAGGCTGGTAAATACTAGCAGTTCCTTGCCGGAGGCTCTGAGGAGCTTCCTCTCTCTTCACGCCACCACCAACCGGAGGAAAGCCAAGCGCACATAAAGGAAAAACGCCGGCCAGTTCGGAAAGGACTTCCTGTTCAGAAGGAATTTGGCTTCAGGGGACCTGGGGCTGCCTGCCAAGACAGAGATACTTAAGAAAAAGTGCAGTTCCCTGCCTTCTTGCAACAAATATTACTCCTGGCCTGAGCTAATCCAAAATCACAGAGCCCTGCGTAGCTGTGTCCAAGACTTCTGGATGCATGCTGCTGCTAAGCAACCACAGGATCTGCAATCACATAACATTGCATAATGTAAAAATATCTGGCATAACATAGCCTACCAGACCATGTCATAAAACAACTTAATGCAGCATAGTTTCTCACCATGGACACAATGCCAATATATACCAAACCATGGAGATGATACCAAAAACGGGCATAGTATAGCATAACCTAATATAGCACAGAAATCAACCATACTAAAATGTTGCACAGCAAAACTCAGCATACCATAGGATATCAACCAAAGCATAATGCAGCACCATACCCAGGAATAACACCTTGCTTTCACGTACACTATACAATCAGTAGCTTATCAGACACCTCTCTCTTGCAGAATTCCCTTTGCTGATATCCACCAGCCAAATTCATTAAAAGGTTGAATGAAACAGCAGCTATAAATGAGCCAAGGCTCTATGGAGTCCTCCTCAGACCACCGCTCTCAGCCGCATGTAATGTTGTAGAAGCAATGCTTGCCCTCACTGCTTTGTGTGTAACTGTGAGGAATGGGTTTTGCAGCAGGTGATCATTATGCTCCCTTTTTCGGAGGCTCAGTTTCTATCGCTCGCTTGTCAGAGGTCGGTTTTCTGCTGCATGCGTGGGATACGGTATTGCAACATCCAAAAGAGGCCCAGCAGCACCCAATGAAATTCAATGCTGAAATTGAGCGGCTCTTTAAGAGATCAAGCATCAGAAGGTCTCCCGTGAGGTCTAAAGCATAACTTAACACAAATCAGGATAATCCATGCATTCTTTTTAAAATAAAAACATTACTCCAACCATGCGCTGTTTTAGAACACGTTTTCATATATGTTTACACTGGAAATACAAAGGCAATTATTCTCCTAAAGTGTGCTCTTCTTTCTAAATTGCACATGTGCATTAAACACATTCACAATGGGCCTCATTAGGACCCTGGCGGTGATGGTATGAACGGTGCCGGTAAGGCACCGGCACCGTTCATACCGTTCCGCCGCATTACGAGGCACCCGCAAGCATAACTCGTAATTGCGCCAGCACTGTTATCAACGGTGCCGGCGCATCCATGCTCTCCACCCCCTATGGGGCAGAATGGGGATCGGGAGCCCGGCAATACCACCACCTGCAATTGGGCAATTACCGGCCCATTCATCTCGTAGTGGGGCGGTTATTGCCCAATAGCCGGAGGCGGTGCGTGTAGCAAGCATGGTGGTAGCCGTGCCTGCCATACAGGCACGGCTACTGCCATGCTCATAATGAGGCCCAATGTTTATGATGTGCGCAGTACTACGAAACGTGTGGCTGTGTCAGGGTACAGGTCATATCATTGGTATTGGGTGCAGACGGGGAACTGTGTTGTGGACACCTTTATAGGTTAAGACGCTGTTCCTCCCACTCTGGACCTGGACTGGACTAGATCCTTGTTGCTATTCATTTACTTCACCATATCATTGAGATTGTCAGACGCGGTATTCCTTACTAACCAATTAAATGCATTGTCTACCTTCCTAACCCATGCCAGGGCAGGGATTACCTTGAGAAGTCATTATGAGCAAAAGGAAGACATGTTCACTTGTACGAAGCTTCCCAATCAGCGACAAAACAGAATGCATTGTAATGGACTGTGACGAAACTTGCAGTGTCAGAAAGTACCCAAGGACCTGACAAAAAAAGTGTCAATATCCGGAAATAGAAATTGTATGGTTGTCCAGAGGACATTTGCGATTCTCTATCAAAGTCAGTTTACACATGAGGTGTCCAACTCCAGGCCTTGGGGCCGCAATCCTGACAGGTTTTTTAGGATATCCCTGAATATATTCACGACAAAAAATGTACATACATTTAGAATCATTGTATGCAAACTTATCTTATGAATATTAATAAAAGTATCCTGAAAATCCGACATGATTCCAGACTGTTGAAAGACGATTTTGGGGCTAATGGCAGATTGTTCCGCAGAAACGACTCTGCCCTTTGAACTAGCATTCCGCTCGGGTGATGCATTCAAAACTTGCAGTGAGAGCTGTGTACTAGTCATTTATCATATTTATTCCCATATGTTGCTCCATAAATAATTACTGTATCACAAAAATACAAAATAACATTGGAGGTTGACGATTTTTAAGAGTTTCCAGGATGAAGAATTTATTGTACTCCATTTTGAAAGCGATGTCCAATACAATCACTGTCTATCCAAACAAATGACCATATTTCCCCAGTCATTTGCCCATCTATCCAAACAACCATATTCTCCCCTTTCCATGCATTCACCCATACTTGCACCTAGACAACAAATTGCACTCACTCATCCACCCATTTTTACCCACTCATCCATACAACCATATTGCACACACTTAAGTGTATTTAGGGTGGCCAACTTTACCAAATGGTTTCGCAGGACACTTTAGATGCGATGGTACATCATAAGAAGTTTGTGGCGCGTGCAGTTCCAGGTGGCATAATTCGCACACCCCTTTTCCTTTGCTTTCTACTTTGATGGAAACTTTAGTTGCAAAAGGCCTTTTAGCACAAGCACAGCACAAAAAAATATTAATTTTGTGGGACTGTTATGCGTCAAGGGATTGACCCGTTAGATTTCGCTTGAAGGTCTGCCTTGCAATTTTCAAGAGCCTATACAACAAATGACATTTAGACCCACTAGTTTGAATCTGCATTGGCATCATAAGAAGTGACATCATGGAAAATCACATTACAAGGTATGTCAATCTTTGAAACTCTTCGCTGCACGGGAATCCCAATTTTGGCAGATAAGGCACTTTGGGATTAAATTATTTGGCCAGGACCAAACATATTGCTTAAGTGGCGAAGCCAGGAATAGGACCCACTTTGAGATTTAAGTACTGGATCACATATCCTCACAACCATAGTTCCTATAAGTATTTGGTGCGGGTTTGAGATTCAAAAGATGAAATAATAATTAAATAGTTTTATAGCAATGCCTTGAAAAGTAAACATAATCTCATAAAAAAAGATTATATATATTGTTATTGAAAGATGCAAAACAAAGGGGATTCTGGGAGTCTCTCTACCAGCACAAACACAGCCCATTAACCTGTTCTTGGGTAGATGGCCCCCGGGAGAGTCTTAACCAAGTCTTTAGCTCACTGTCCCTTTCACAGAGGAGAAATATCCTTGCATATCAGTCTTTGTCCTGCCCAGGGGCAGTCCAGCACCAAAATGCTAGGCAATTCTCATCAGAACAAGAGTACCAACAGCAACCCCATACATGTGTTTCAGCCTTGTTGGGCATGATCAGTGAGGTGGAGCTGTGCCTCTCTGAGAACAGTGAGCAAGGGGCCTCCGTCTGGATTCCCCTGGATTCCCGTGGTAACTTAGGTTGACTTAATCTAAGACCCTTCAAAAAAATCAAGGGTGCCCGCACTCACTTTTTGGACAGCCTCCAGGAGGACAAGTGACTGACACGTATGCAGAGAGATATTCCCTCAGACCGCCATTCAAACCTTATCTAGTGAATGCCTTTATGGATACAAGAGCTTCAACAGTGGTCATAGACACAAATGCCACTATGGAGGACGTTGTCTAATGCCAGGAAACCACTGTGCTGACATAATTAATGACACCACGACATAGCCACGTTAGTCATGAAGTACACTTGCAACCAAGCACAACTTTACAGAATCACACACTCACGTACACGAAGAATATGCTTACACAGTTCTGTAGATAGAGAACAGATACATATACATACTCTCAAAGCTTTTATTTTCCTCACTAGCCAAGTGTAGAAATGCTGAATGCAAGGCAACAAAGCGATTCAGCGCAAGCTTGCAGATGCTAATTGCAACTAACCCTATGGTAGTACAGGATCACATAAGGAGCCTGGAAGGACCAAATCCGACTAACCAATAGGAAACATAGCACAATATAAGTGTGCAGTAATCATAGTAATCATAGTATAAGTGTAACAAGGATTACATAAGGCCACAAACTGTAGGACAAGAGATGAGGGGAAGCAGAACCAGGCAGCACAGAACAGGGAGGCCAGGGCTCACAGCCAAGGTCAGAGACAAGCAGAGCATTCCAAACCTAAAACGACAAGGGCCCATCTGCAGGAAAACCAAATAAATCCCCATAAATTGCAGACCAGAAGAGCTCAAATTCGTGGTCCTCAACAAAGATTATTCACTCGCGTGGGAACACGAACAGTTCTCAGAACCACAGACATGAAGTGAAACATGAACAAGTTAACAACGTTGCAACATGGAGAGCATTCTAACAGGCAAAAGTGGTAATGATAACAGACACATTGGGAACACAGGGCCTCATCACGAGTTGGGCGGTAATGCTGCCTATCGCCAAACCCCCCGGCACTATTAGCGCCGGATCACGGGTTTGGCGGAAGGGTTATTGCCCATTCCCTATTGGGCCCATTCGGGAATTCCTCATTCCCCATTGGGCCCAATGGCGAAAATTCGTGCTATTACTGCCGACGGAGTTCCCACCGGCGGTAATCGTGCCGAAAATCGGCAATTTTGCCACGGATTTTCACCCAGCTCAGAGCTGGGGGGAATTCCGCCAAAGCCATGATCTGGCGGACCCTTAAATGCGGCGGTAATAGCGCTAAGGGTTACCACCAGACTCGTGATGAGACCCATAGTCATTCTCGTCACCTTGAAGAGGTGCACGAGCGCTGAGAACAGAGCTCGGTCCCCTGGTGAAACCAGTTCCAGGCATTCAGGGTACAGAAATCCAGGGGTGGATGGCAGGGGGCAAGGGCCAATGGTAATCCTGCAACCCTGCAACAATGTAATAGATAGTTTCTTGGGAAAGGGGCAGGCCAGCTACCCGGCATGGAAGGGCCAATTCTGTAAAATCTATAGGGGCAATCCATACTGTATACCACTCCGATCACCCAACCCGAAAATGTGATAGGTTTTACAGGGAGGGCCCATGTTGTGATGACATTCTGTATCAAAAAGGGTCGACACAGGTTTGGGAGCGGTGACTCTGGAGATTTTTGAATGTCCTGTATGATCCCTGTCAGTTTTTGTAATAAACAACAGTCTAACTTGCACTTGGGGGAGTCCTCCTTTTGTTCTGGGGCAAGGGTTGCTGGCCTCTTGGGAGCTGAGCGGGTGAGCCTCGTAGTAACCCGAGACCTCTGGCATATCAGACCTCACCAACACTGACAAAAGAATACCGACATGTGGGGTAGGCCCAATTAATTGCAACCACTTGCTTTTGTTGCTTTTATGATCCAGCAGCCCAGCTGCTTTCACAGCCAACTTTAATTTTCCAAGGGAAGTGTGAAAAAAGCACACTCCGCTGTTCTACGCCAACAACAGTGGTATCATTGTCAGAGGAGTGCGCCATCTACCGTTTGCAGGAGGCAATGCAATGTAATATGCCGGGCTCGCGGCCACGAAAGGCCTCAGCAGAGCAGGCTCTGCGTGTAACAGGATTAGAGCAGGCACAGGTGAGCCATATGCTCTCCCACAATGGGTCCAGGTACAGACGATACTGCTTGACGCTCTTTGGAATCCAGTACCCTTGATCTTTCATGTGGGAATTCCCATAGTCAGTAATAGGCTTTTGTGCTGCCGCTTTCGATTGTTCCTTTGGTGTAAAGTCAGCCTTAAACCGTTTCACTGCTGCCGCTGTAAAACCATGTAAGAAGATCCGGGGCAGCGTAACGCGAGGCCTTGCTACTTAGCGGTCTTGATATCTCCTTTTCAAGAGGCAGTCTGGCTGACGGTAGGACATGATAATAGGCCAGCTTTATCTGAGGTAATTTGAAATATTAATGTGCTGAAGCAACGGATGAAGAAAGCGCGAATGAATGCTCATCTTACATGCTGCTGAGTAAAATGAAACAGGACTGTCTACCAGTGGGTGAGTTTATGTTAAAAAAGAAAAATAAATATGCGGTCACACATAATAGTTTGCTTAGAACAAAAACTGTAAAGAATGTTGCTGGCCTTCCCAAAGTAACTTGCTTTGTTTAGAAGTGCAGGGCCCGTTTTTTGCAACGTGCTTCCTGTTTTAGTTTGTGCCGCCAGTGAAGACTCTTTGAAACGGTCAGACTTTGTTGTTCCTCTCAGCCCTCTAGCTAGCGAAGTTATATTAAGTTTTGCAGCATTCGTAAAGTGCTAAACTGTCTTTGGGAAGTCCTCCAAGCGCTTTTGAGGTACGTCATTTTAGGTCTGTGATCCGGTGATTTATAATGTAAGCAGAAACTTGCAAAATGCAGGCAATTTTAAGAGAAAATGCATGCATGCCAACATTATGCATTCCACTTGAGAGACAGTAGTCCAGTCCTGGTTTTACTTTGACTTCTGAGACTTGTTTCCAGGAATTCCCCGCTATAAACCCAGGACGACAGCTCCCGTAATGCAAAGTTAAAACCAGGATTGCGGCCCCCATTACGAGCTTGTCGGAAAACCCGCCGGTAGGCAGTGGGTTTCTGGCAACCCAGTAACAGCCGTGCCGCTGACTGATATCCCAGTGGCACTGGGATATCACAAGTGGTGGCGGTAACAGTTACTCTCCATTTCCATGGAGTCCCAAAAGACTCCATGGAAATGGGGACACAGAAGCACCGGCACCATTGCTAACGGTGCCAGTGCTTCCATGGCAACCATGCCGGTCGGGGCCTGAAAACCCAGCTGGTCAGGCTTGCCTGGTGATCCGTGGCCCCTACCAGCATCGTTGTAGGATGGTGGTCCTATTAAGCCAGTACTTAATATGTAAAAAAAGAAGTACCAGGTTGCACAAATATTTTCTAGCACTCCTGTGACACCGCGTATGGGCAGTTCCCCACCACTGCTGCCACCACCCATTGTTGATCCCCACAGTGTTAACACACTACAGTTCACACATGCTCATTGTGGTTGATGGATGCACTGCTTAGCACCACCTCATAATTAAAGTCAGTCTGAGAAAATAAGTGCTGAGGCTCAAAAATAAGTGCCATGGCTGAGCCCTGGCAAACACCCCCACAAATTAAGCATGGATGTTGGCATGTATTCTTATAGAGGACAGAATAATGCCCACAGACGCAAAAGGAGGAATATGTATTATTGTTTATCCTACTTACAGTTCTCAAATCCACACCTAAATATCTGATAAACCTGGAATTGTGCATGACTTATGTCAAACAGTCCTTATGCACCGTGGGCTTCACCATAGACCAACCCAGCTGCCCATATGGCAAGTGAAATGGTAGACGTTCCTATGATTCAAAAGGGAAGTTGGCCATTGTTTCCCATGGCTGAACCGCCTCAGGGATTTGATTTTGGGCTTTCACATGTTTGAAAGCAGACGCACTAGAGGTATAGATCAGAAGCTGGAACTAGTGAAACTCATCAAAACAGGATCCAGGCAATAGTGTATGATTAGCCAGGAAGTTATCATTAGTTAAATCATTTCTCTCCTGCAAAACAAGCCTGGCCTGCAAACAATATAAGGACCGCATTGGCTTTGCATTCATTTGAAGGCTAATAACAAAGGCCACATTTTCCCAATTCGAAACAAGAGCCTTACCTTCCCAGAGGGTAAGGTCAGATGTTTAGAAAGGTATTTGTCAAGTTCGTCAACCCATTGGACACTGTGCAGTGCAACTGATTTTCTTCTGCCTCTTATTTATTTATTTATTTTACATTTATAAAGCGCTCGCACAGCCCACAGGCATTGAGGCACTGTTACAGGAATTGTTTGTTTTTGTTAGTTCCGTAATTGTGTTTTTTTTGTTGTCTTAGTTACGTATTTATAATGCGCTTAAACACCCAGAGGTTTCTAAGCACGGACCCGGGGATCGAACCTGTTGTTGCTTCGTGTCGTCTTGCTTCCAAGACGCGCACGCTGCCGCTGAGCTATCCTCCCGGGATATCCTATCCTCTGATATGACAACATCGGAAGGCATTACCTGAGGCAAAGAAATATAATGTCACAGCTTTGTCCATGTTGTATAGTGGAATCCCTGGACTGACGTCCTTAAAGGAAATACCGCCTTAAGAGCTGGACGGAAGGGAACTGCACGGGGCAAAACAAGCATGTAGAGGGAATACAGAGAGGTTGCTTCCACCGAGGGCTCCGTCAATTATTCTTTTTTTGTAGCAGAGAAAAAGCCTCTGCTGGGTAGAGTATACTAGGTATGTACGGTATCCAGTGATGTTACCAGATAGAAAACAGAGAATAACTTTTTTTACTGAAACGGAAATACCGAAAAAATATAGAATTTTTGATTTTTGATTAAAATGTATATGTGGTGGGGCAAAGAGGTAAAAAGGGGTGGGAAGGTGGTCGGGGAGGGTTTAGAAGCACAGGGAAACAAGGGGTTTGCCCCGCCCCCAAAAATGAAAAAGAATAGATATTTCTTCGGTAAAAAAAGTTTGGTAAAAAAGTATTCTCTGAAATTTCAATTCGCTTACATCACATAGATCCGCTATGTACCAGCTACCATATCGCCACTAGCTATTAAAAAGCTCCATTCTGAATGATGTCCAGTTGAGATTTCATTTGTATACCATCAGCCGGACTAGACTTTTATTGTGTATGGTATTTCACATAGTGGGTGATTTTAAGAATTCTATATTCACAGGAATATTTTGTAGAGTTTATATCACCTGGTGAAAAGAAGGAAGATTCATTAGGCTGAATATTTCCTTGATTTTTATGTAAGAATATGATACTATAATACAGTGCTGTACCACAGGAATTGAGCAAATAGTCATCGTTGGTTTTAGGAACATTGTATATGCTTTACTTGTGGATACCTGTAAAAGTGAACATGTGTAATTTATATAGAATGTAGATTTATGGAAATCTTCTAAAATAAATTGATTGAATAGCAAAATGTATAGTCCGATTTTTTTATAAAATAGCAATTTGAAAATATGTACCTGTGTGGTCTATAACAGATCGCTGACATTGGCGCAGTGGCGCAGTGGCACTGTATTTCTTGAAGACACTCAATATGGTTTCTGAGAAGGGTTAGGGGTCATCAGATCAAGCTCTGTACTTACTGCTGCTAATTTCAAAACATGGTGTCAAGGATGGCACTCTGTTAAGAGTGGCACAGGACACCCAGGAAGGGTTTGGGTAGTTGTGCCGGAGTAAGATGGACAGATAAGTACACACACAGCTGAAAGTAAAAGAGAACAAAGAGTAGGCAAGTGTAGCAAGGGAATAAGGTACAACAGATTGGATTCCCTCTTGAGGTGTATGCAGATATAGGAAAAGAGAATTCCATGGACCTTAGGAAAAACTCTAGCCTTCTGCACAGTTTGCTATAACAGAGGCCCACGCTGTTTGCTCATGGCTTGGAACAACAGCTATGGGTGTCTGTAACGCAGAAACGAGACAAGGGAAGGGGCAGAGGTTGCCTGACGGAAACCAACAGACAAGCTCTGTACAAAGGGGTCTACAAACAGAACAAGAGAAAACACTAACAGACAAATCCAGGAAAAAGGAAGTTGATAAGCAAACTAGCAGAAGGAAATGAAGGGATAGCCGTATAACAGGATTGGATAGGTATAAAGAACAGAGGGTAGAAAACAAGTAAGAAAGCAAGGGAGCAGCAGTCAGGAAACTGAGACTGCAATAACTGAAAGTAAATAATGAAGGTCAACTGTTGTGGATAGCAGAGGACGGTAGGGTACAAGGTTGAGAGCTCAGAGGAGCAGGAAAGCAATGAGCAAGCCCAAAGGAGCAGGGCTGTAAGGAAGGGAGCCCAGAGGGAAAGGGCGGTTGGCAGCGGAGAGAAACAGGCTGCGCGGCAAGGAGCCAGAAGGACCGGGCAGCAAGGAGTAAAAGCAGAGAAGGAGGGCTTTGAGGCAGGGAGCCCAAAAGGCTAGGGCTGTAGGCAGCAGGGTGTAGCAGGCTGCAAGGCAGGAAGCCCAGTGGACGAAGGCTGTAGGTTGAAGGCAGCGTAGGGTGATCGGCTGCAAGGCAGGAGCCTGGAAGACAAAGGCGGAAGGTAGCAGCTGAGCGTGACCGGCTGCAAGGCAGGAGCCCGGAAGGGCAAAGGCGGAGGCTGGAAAGCAGCAGAGCGTGATCGGCTGCAATGCAGAGAACCTGGCAGGGCACTGGATCCAAAGCAGGAGTAAGGAGGAACCGCATACAAAGATCCGTAGCTCGAAGCAAAAAGGTGCTGGAAGGACTCTTAATGCAAGAGACTGAGCCCCTGCAGGCAGCAGCTTTTATACAGCCCTGCCCAGCACAAAGGCAGGCTAATTGGTAGCACCTGGATCAGCCCACCTGCATACAATCTGCCTCCTCCCTCTCTGTTCCTGAGCTGGTGGAAGCAGAGCTGATCCCTAGGGCTTCTGGGGATTGTAGTTCCGAAGATGACAAATAGGAATGGCCAGGAATAGATAGTTTTAGCCAAGTGCATTGTGGTAAGTGTAGTTTGTTGGGAAAAATAGAAAAGCACCAAAGTCTCGCAAATGGGAAATAAGGTCCAAGAAGTGAATAGCGGTTGATCCAAGAGTTTTCTGTAGATAAATGAATAACCATTAGTCCATAATGATCGCCAATGTATGCGCCCATGGCGCAGGCATGACACATGGGAGGGTGAAGAAAATGTCAATCAATTTGGCTTTTATGGCCCTCTTTGACCATCTGAAACATTGGTTGATTCATGATAATTGAGGCAGACCCTCAGACTTGATGAGGCTCTTGCTAATTATAGATGAGTCAATGGCCGCCGTGGTTAGATTTAATATGGGAGGCGTATGCATCGCCACCTTTCCCATTCATTGGGAAGTGAGGCAGGGTTGTGTGCTTGCTGCCTTCCTTTTTATCTTTAATTCTTGTTTTAAATTACTGAACAGACTTGGGGCCTCATCACAAGTTGGGCGGTATCCCGGGGGAAAATCTGCCAGGATACTGCCAATTAGCGCCAGATCCCGAGTGGCAGTGGAGCTGTAATTCCCCATTTATTTTGAGTCCATAGAACTCTATTTGACTTTTCGGCCCTATTAGCACCGGCAATATTAGCACCAAAAATGGACAGAAAGCTTTGAGCTGGAGGTAAATCTCCAGCTTTCTGCCCAAACTCGGGATTGGGCACAGCGATAATGCGGCAGTGATAGCATTACCCCTTCATTTTTGCAGCTCCGCCCAACCCGTGATAGGGCCCTTGATCAGCCGACGTCTGTAGTCTCTTATTTGGGTGGTGCACCTGGTTCCACCTTTGTCCTATGCTGATGATCTTGTCTTGATTGAAAGAAGACTGAGGGATTCCACAGGAATTATTGGTCGTTTACAATGGATTTATGAGGGAACGAAAAATGGTGATCCATTAATCGAAATCTGTCGCATTGATGATGGAAATAGTAAATAAATACATCAACATTATATTCAGGCGGGCCTCTGATTTCTATTGTGGAAACATCTGATTAATTGGGGATGCACTTTAGCACACATTTAAAATGAAATGAGGAAAGAGTGATTTGTGCGGTCAATTGACATCTCGTCGTGCAATCTCAGCACAGCTGAGTGTACCTGTGGACACTGCATAAACAGAAATATAATTAATTTCAAGCACAAGAACTTCTAAATACCTTAATCTATTTATGGATTTCCGACTAGGGCCAGCGAGAACACTTTATTTGTATTATTCATTGGCCTTACGGAATGATCCCAACACCATGTGAATAAATATAGGCCAGGAAGGTTTTAAAACAAATAGCTTAAAAACATGCTTCAGTTTTGGCATTGGATCAAAGCTGTTCAGTTTACACAGTTGGTTCAGTTTATTCTATTGCTCCAGTCTCTCATCATCTGTGCCTTGCCTGCACTGATGACAGCGGCTTTTGTGTTTCAGGCTATGGGTTATGCCTGCAGAAATGAAAGGGATTAATACCTTTAATGGTCGCGTGATCCTCAGTGTTATGTATTCACCAATCAGCACACGCTATGAAGCAGATTCTTCTGCAAAGGAGTTGAACAAAATGGCCGGCCAACATCCGAAACAAAAGGTTCACCGGAATCATGCCACCTGATGTAGTCTTTATTTGTGACACTACTGCTTTGTGATCTATATCAAAACATGCTCATTATATTATAGTTTTTAACTCACTCTGCAACTATATACCAAGAATCTGAGTTGTTCGCTTGCTGTGCCCTTCGATTAGTATGTTTTCCACAAGCAGACTTAAAAGGTTGGCTCATAGCTACCACGTTGTCATACGTAGATCTCAGTCAAATGACAGCTGAAATGAAAGTCATCCCAAGAGTCCGTGAAACGACATTGAAGAAGCAGGTCCCACATGTGTACCATGCCTGCTCTCCCAACGTGAATCAATAATCACATTTAAAAACTCTCATTGACTCTATTGTCCCAGCATTGTAGAATAACATGTGCAGGATTTCTCAGTATGCATTCTTCTGCAAAACAATCGCCATGACTGCATTTCTGATTGAAAGAGAAACAGAACTCATGAAACAGAAGTAGGGCGGGAGTCCATTGAAAACAAAGACACTCTAGTTGGAGAGATTAAGTATTGTTTATATGTTTGTCATCATGCTCAAACAACATTTTTCTCTATGGCTTACTCAATCAATCAATCAATCAATGCATTTATAGAGCGCACTTTCACAAAAGGCAGCATGGCGCTGTGAAGCGTGGGAAGAGAGAACACACAGTTTAAAGCAAACAGATGCGTCCTCAAACTCTGTTTAAAGAGGCCAAAATCTTGCAGGTGGCGGATCCCTACTGATAGTGCATTCCACAATTTAGGGCGGGCCCGAAATGGGAAAAGCCTGGCCACCTACCCCCTCCCAATGATAGGTAGATATTTTAAAAAGTACACAACTGCAGAGCGAAGTACACGGCCTGGGCAATATAACTGAATTTTGTCCTGCAGGGCTAAACAACCCCATTCAATCAGTGTGCAATGAATGGTACACAGGACTTTGACATGGATTTGGGCTGACACGGGCAACCAATGAAGTTCCTGCCATTCGGTGGAAACATGCTGTCCAAAAGGAATAAGGAATAACTTTAACCAGACAGATAGCCGCATTTTGCAGAACCTGCGAGCGATGCAGTAAATACGCTGGTTGCGATAGAAAAGTTGCGTTAGAGTAGACAAAGCTGCCGTTTAGACAAGCTGCCACTACTTGTGCATGGAGATCCTCAGGAATAAAAGGAAGGAAAATGTATGCAAAGGGCTATGGAAAATTTCTGAGTACACCAGAGGATAGAATAGGTGACTAATTTTGGTCATTTATCTACGGAGCAACATCTGTGGTCGTATCTACAACAGTATATGATATATGGAAGGAAATCCAGAAAAAAATGGAATGGTCTTTTAAATTGTACAAATGAGGGATTAAGCGCCTCGATGGATACCGTGATGAAATGAAGAGTAATTTTAAACATGAAGGAAATATTAGACTGAAATGTATCCAGGAATGTGAGGAACTGCTTGCATCTCTATACTCCAACTCCCCAGCTGTTCTCATTCTACTTGATCTGTCCTCTGCATTTGATATGGTCAACCACTCCATCCTTATAGAAACGGCTCTACGATACCTTAGGTATCTAGGAGCAGACACTCGACTGGCTAACCTCCTTTCTCAATGACCGTCCATCCATGGTTATTTGGGCTCTTTCTCTTACCCCACTTCTATCTCCACCTGTTGTGTCCTCCAGGGATCCAACCTCTCTCCCTGGCTCTTTAGCACCTATCTGGCTCCATTTGCACACCTCATTTCAACTTTCTCCCCTAACTTCCAGTATTATGCAGATGACACACAACTCTTCTTCAAACTTCCCTCTGACCCTCACCTTACTTCTTCCATCATTCCTGACTACCTATCTGCCATCCAGTCCTGGGGCACTTCTAACGATCTCTGCCTCAACTCCAGCAAGACTGAGATCCTTCCTATTGGGATTCCTGCTCCCTCTTTCTTCCCCTCACTCTGGCCATCTTCTATGGGCTCTCCCCCTACTCCCTCATCTAAAGCCAGAAACCTTGGAGTCATCTTTCCTTCCTCACTCACATTCAGGAACTTGCCAAGAAGGACCACTTTCAACTGTACCTCCTCAAAGGAATTCTCCCTTTTCCCATTTCCCCCCAGAAGCTCAATGTCTCTAGAGGTCTGGTTATCTCAAGACTAGACTACTGCAATAGCATTTTCCTTAATCTACCCTCTTCTTCTCTACAACCTCTCCAGCTAATACAGAATAGGGCTTCAAGACTTATCCTTGGCCTCGAGCCCAGGGACAACATCTCTCCAGCCCTAAAAACTCTCCACTGGTTCCTGGTTGCTGCAAGAATCAAATTCAAATCCCTCTGCATCAGCCATAAGGCTGTCTGGGCTGGGCACCACGCTATCTACAGCTTGGTCTCACTAAATACTCTCCCTATCGATCTCTGCGCTCCTCCAGCAACAACTCTCTGCGTGTCAAGCGCTTCACTAAACTGAGAGCTGGTGGCCATTCTCTTTCCTCAGCAGGTTTCCTCTTATGGAACAGCCTCCCCCTTCCTCTTCATCTTAAGCCTGATCTGAAATTCCAGAAGCTCCTCAAGGCTTTCCTTTTCACCTCCTGCTTCACTTCCTCCCTCCTCTGCTGAAACCCACATTTGCTGAGATTGGTGACCAGGGCCCTTACGTGTCCTCTTGGATCTTGGTCTCCCACACCCAATTGCCTTCTGCCACCGCCCACTCCCAGCACTTGCAACAATACCCACTTGCCTATGCCTCAATAGGTCTGCATTTACTTATTTATTGGCAGCTGACCACTCACTTAGGCACTTACAGCTACTCACTCCCTAGCACATCCCTCCTTTGTACACCTAGCACTTTCCCACATCCCCTCATCCCTTCTTTCTCTCTGCACTTGCACATTCTGAATTCGCACAGGGCCTACTAGGTCTGCCTCTATCTCTCATTGTTATATTTGATTTTCATTCCCATGTTCCCTGCCTGATGCCCTGTGGGCGCTTTGCAACACAATTTACTTGATGTATAAGTGCCTTACAAATGCACAATAAAATTTAAATAAATAAACATCTATCCAGTTTCAGAACACAAACTAAACACAAATAACCACAATAATATAAAAGTTTTACAAACAGACTTTTTCATTGCAAAACATCCAATGCCTTCAGAGAGCTTTTCACTTACTTCGTACCTGACTAAGAAACACAAATTCAAAGGTTAAAATGTTTGGTTATTGGTGGATTCAATGATCCATTGCTTAAGGACATATTGCAGATGCTGAAGATTGGACATTCATCTGAATATTCTCTATTTTAGAATTAGTTGGCTGAGAGAGATATGAAAAGAGACAATGGGCCCGATTCACAGAAGGTTTTCCTATGGGATTGCACCATAATAACATTCTTCAGTGAATCAGGGCCAATATATTTTGTGCTTTATTTTCCATGAATACCAGGATACACCCTGATGTGATCCTTATTTATTGGGTAGGCAATGACTTGGGAATCTGTGTGGGGTTTATCTTTCTTGAGTTATTAAACACGATTTGACTTAACTCATGTAACTATACCCTAACACAACTTGATTTTTTTTTCTAACATTACCCAGACAGAGAAAAATACAAGGGGCAACTGCATTTAATTGTAAAATAGCGAAAATGTAGAAAAACGGCAGAGAAGCTGTATCTACATACATGACTGACCATCAGATGCATTGGATATCCAATAACAACATCCAGTTTTACATGTCTAATCTGTATAGATGAGATGGGGTGCATTTTACAGATGCTAGTAATGCACTTATCCGTAATAATATGCAGTCAGTTCTGCAAGGTCGGTAAGTACAAATTGTCATAAGTTGCATTATATGACAATAACATGAACAGCTCTTAACTCTAAGCGTGGCCATATCACCCTCTAGCCACATATGAAACATTCCTGTTAGCTTTGACAGAGATGTGCATTCCAACCATTGTCATTGCTAGCATTCTTTTCTGAAGCACAATTGGAAATATTCAGAACATTACTAAAACTTTAAAAAAATGTATTATTCGGTTCATGCATTCACTGGAAATCAAACAGCTTCATGTGTTTAGAAAATAAATGTCTTTCATTCTCTGCAGCATGCACAAGATATCCACTGATCTTGTCCAGGTTGCTGCATTGGTTTTCAAATCGATCTCCTTGATTTGCTTTGATGAGCACATGGTCCCTTTATCAGCAGTGCTATTGCATTTCACGTAGCAACTCACCAGCACTACGTTAAAAACATAAGCAGCAAAAAGAACACAAATTTGCAAACATTTTAAACAAGATAAAACACTGACAACATTATCTGTTAGAATGTGATTGGCTAACAGGGAAACAGAGGTAGGAATTAGTCTTTAGAAAGAAGCTGTTTTAGCAGCCTTGAGAAGTTCCTAAGGTTTCACCTAAGGCTAGGCAATGCTAAACCACGAAGGAGCCGGTCATGGAGAACACTGCTGGTGCACATGATCTTGACCTGCTTGGGTAAGACAAGCAAGCAGATTAAATGAGTAGCCCAAGACTTCAATTCTAGTCTTTGGGTCTAAAACTGGCACTTAGCCGATCTTATTAAACTCTGATTTTTAAACCTTGCTTCATTAATTTGGAGGCAAAACATTGCGAAGCTGAACTGCCTTGGAAACAAGTAGCAAACAGTTTTCAGAAGCGTTCAACCTGAGACAGTAAACTGCGCATGGGGCAAAAAAAAGCACTAGGACAATGTTTCCAAATTCATTTTTTATACTGTTTCAATACTGAGAATGCTGAAATAGGACATGTTTACCCATTGTTTTCTACATAGATATTTCCTTTCCATGATCGCACCTTTAAGAGACACCATGTTGTATTTTTGTTAGGTTAGCCTTTCATCTTACCCAATGCTGGAGAAACACTGAGTTTAGCATGGTATGTGTTTTGGCACAGCATCCATATATAACCTGTGTTGCCCCTTGTACTTCATTGGCCAGGTCAAAGGACAGCATCAAAGCACAGAGAAAGGTGAAATAAATCCGTTGCAGGGGGGTTTGACATTTTTTACCCGTGATCCTTTTTGATCTATGGCTCTAGATCACTTTAAGGCAGTTCTTAGTTAACTACCTATACAAGCCATTGTCATTTGACAGAGTTTTTAACCCTTTCCACCTAATGGGTTATCCAGAGGTTGGTCTGCATAACCATACCTGTCCCCTGGCTTGCCACTCCACAGCATCACAACTGTGAGTATGATTTTAAGGTTTACTGGGCCACAATTGTTACATGTACATGTGAGATTGCTATTAGGTTGTTTTAACATTTTAGAATAGGAGGATGCTACTCCCCTACTATATAAGGAACTTTGCATTTCTTCACGATTCTACTTTAATGCTCATATATTATCTCTGCAGGAGACTACATATACAAACATGCTAAACAAGTGATTGAGAGCATTATTAATGTGTTTCTATTTATGCATATAAAAGGCACTGCATTGCAAACACTTGTTGGTTTAGTGAAAATACATGTGTAGGGAAGATGTGTTGGGAGGATATTGATACCATCTATGGTTTATCATACAGCACTCAAAGATAGATTCACCCAGAAGGTGGACCAACAGCAATATTGCAGTCCAGTAGTAAGCATGTCGGGTGCATCTGGGGTGGTAGGTTCTCTTTTACTAAAGCGCAGGGACCTAACTTTGTCAAGAGCATTGCTTCAGGTACAGCTCTATTCTCTGCTGCGAAATCTGCCACAGCCGAGGTGGGCATTTAGACCACCTTTGAGGTGGACTATAGGCTCTGGCCTCCAGGGTATGATGAGAATCATGACAAAACTATACCACATAAAACATAATCCTTCTAAGGACTATCACATAAAATAAAAACGTAATTCTTAAGACAAATAATCCTGTAAAATCATCACAATAATTTCAAAATCTAGCATATAATATTAATAATAACTAAATGTGCATACTTCACTACCTTCATATAAGATCCCTTGAGATTCTCCATCATTCTAATGAAATAATCCCTAGAAGTAACACAGTTTTATTCATGGCCCCAGATGCAGCTGGAACAGCAAATTTAAACAGATTGTGGAACAGAACTGCGCAAAAAGGTGCTGTTAAAGAAACACCCCTAAATCTAGAACTTTTATACAATGCAAAATAATTATCATACATGATTGTGCGACATGAACAAATCTCCCCACACAAAGCTGATTGGTGTCCACACTTTGAACCCTTATAGAAAAGCATACATTATGTTCAATAATTGGGTCCACAAACCTTCCCAGACTGCCGTCAATTACAATATGTGACATCACAATCCACCCCCAATTCCCACAGCTCAAAGTTAATTCATTTAAACATTTAAGACGACCAGCGGTTACTCTCACCACTGGTAAGTGAGTTCCTTTATAATGTGTTGACGTGCATCTTTATTACAATTACACAACATTTGAAGAAATGTCAACAAAACCCCTATATTTCATACCTTAGCACAAAAATCCATTCATGTGAAAAGGTACACCCATCAATATTTGCATATCGCAAGTCAACCATCACATCCAAGCATGGGTTATAGAGGAAAAGGAAAAAGACAAAAAAGAGAAATTTTCAAAAAGCTCACATTACTTGTCTATCTCGAATGCATCGCAAACATTAGTAGAAACGTGAAAACTGAGACATGATGTTTATTTTTTTTTTAATTATTTTTGGTAGACAGGATGTTTATAAAAGAAGAGACAACCAAAACCTAATTTTTGGTCCTAATTGTAAGCCATATAATCTAGTAGCTGAGTATAATTCACCTCCACCATGCACATGATTCCAACACTGAGGTGCCCATCCAAATACCATGGTATAATTAAGCCCTCAAGATGACCTTTGTGTACAGGTTCAAACATGTGTCAGCGGCACACCATTCCAAAAATTGCGTTCCAAGAAACTAGAGAGATTGTGTTGTTCTTTTTTGTATACTTTGTATTGAATAATTAGTCTGTTCAAACTGAGAATGGGGCACACCTTATCTTTGGACTGTCTTTTCTCCTGATTAAATGTATGACCCAGGGCTAGTGACTGGTGCTTGCTGATCACCCAAATCATAGATCTTTACATTTTTTCATATCTCTTTTGCTTGTAACATTGTAGGTACTTAGCTCGATGAGGGAATAGCACATTTTCCTTTACTTTGTTTTTTTAATGCTAAAGTTATTTTTATTTCCAAAAGAAGCAAGACTGTATAGTCAGTTAAAAATATTTGTACACAAAAGTCATAAACAGCTATTTTGTTTTACTTTGTCCATTTACAGCACGATTAACAAACCAAAGAAAGTGACACTCTGTTACATCCATGGAATCTTTCTAAAGCTTCCACACTACTTTCAGTCATCTAAATTAGAGACAAAAGATATTCTGGATTGTCAAAATAAATTCTCTTGTCTATTATATTTGGAAGAAGTAAAACGAGAAGCAGATGAGCTCTCCATTTCAGCTCCTTCCCCTAACAATCAATAAAAGTATTAACTCCTAAATAGCTCCTAAAAAAAGAACAGACGCCCACTGCAACATATCCTACACTTAAACTTGTCAAAGCACTCTAATACCCTTCACAGCCAATCCAATCTTTATGTCCTTTTCCCAATAACACATAATATAAACCACTGACAGACTCACTCACCAATTTATTAATGTTTAGTCTGAGCATATTGGCATTGGCAGAACTGAGACTTCTAAGCACTTTTATTCAAACAAAGTAGAACATATGAGACAGGGTTTCAAGATTGCAGGTCAAATCTAATATACAATATACATAAAAATAGAAAACACTCGAGCGGACTTCAGTTCAAACCACTACTAATGTATGGCAAGTACAAAAGTGAAGTACCTGAATGGTACATCGTCTCTCTTCTTATACAAATTGAGCCTGCACCAACACAGTTGGTCCATCATTCATTTACAAAAGATAATCAAATACAAACATGTTTAGCATATATATGCCGCAATTTGACCAATGCTTATCTACTCTCAAGTGGGTATGACAAACTATGTTTTTCGCAGATGTTCCTGCTATATCAAGATTCTTCAATTTACTCATGGCTCAATTGTATATTCTTTCCACCAGCTCATGGTCAGTGACTCATGCTTGAAGTCATTGAAACATAACCACATCTGCCTCTTGAATCAACACTAGTAATCCCTTTCAAGCTGACTTCAAAGGCTGTTTTTCATGGATTTGATAAAACAGAGAAGGCTGAGCACTACAATTCAGTGTTTAACTAAACTTTGTTTAGCCTGGTCAGCCTTTACACATCATTAACCCACAGAATGGGCTATGTTGAAACACAGATTTTTTTCCCTGCTAGAAAATAACATTTGCCTTTATCTTATTTATCTAGGTTGTATCACCAAGTGCCAGTAGACCAGAAACACACTTTTGTGCACAGATCCAGTTTTTTCAACAACAACATGTTTTGCTATGACTAGAGGGAAAATGGCCACAAGTACATTTCTATTTTGGTTCATTTGGTGAAATTGACAAATGTACCCCTTTTAAACCTTGTAAGATAACAGGGTTTTGATCGCAGACATTGATTAGCTTAAGGCTTATTAACTACATATATTTATTATTAAATTCTAACAGAACATAACACTTCCATTTGACCTATTCAACATCCAACTGGCTACTGTTCTCCCTATATACATCTTCCTGCTCCCATGAAAATACTTTCGCAGAATTTCTGTAGTGTCCCTGTGATATTACTGCAAGAACATAAAATAAAAAAACAGATGACTAAATTCCACTAACTCTTGGAACACCATAACAGACCTTAGAAACAGTATATGGTTTCATTATTTAACAGTTCACAAACACTTGTTTTCTTTATACTTCACCCCATTCCCATGGGAACACTCCTGCAGAATTTCTATTGTTGCCGTGGTACATTACAGCAGAAACACATAGTAAAAAAACAACATTTACAGTGTGCAGCATAATACCATTTGCACGTGAGGTATCATAGGTATTACAGGAAAGAGTGTAATGAATTATATTTCAATTTTTACAAGCATAGAAACACTTTTTTCCCTTTATATTTCTTCCTGTTAGCGAGGAAACACTCTCAAAATATTCCTAATTTCCACATAATGTTACTGCTGGAGCATGAGATTAAACCAACATTCACAGAGTATTCCATAATACCATTGACCCTTAGAACAACATAGGGGAACCTAGAAACAGTTAAAAGACTGATGGATCAATTTTTAGAAGGTCAGAAACACATTTTTCTATATACTTCTTCCCATTCCGGTGGGAACGTTCTCATCAGATTTAAGTCATTTTGTGCGACATTACTGGAGCCACATGTGATTAAAAAAAGAACATTTACAACATTCTGAATAATGCCATTTACCAACTGAGCACCATAAGAGAACCTAGAAGGGGTAAAATGAAGTTTCAGTTTTTACAAGCTTTAAAAGACTTTTTCTTTATACTGCAGAAACACTCTTGCAGCATTTCTGTATTTCTCGTGAGATATTACCACCCAAACCTCAAACGTTTGTGTAGAGATGGTCTTAATTAGGCACCATACAACATTAAATGAACTGTTATCTCATTTTTTTATTTTTTTTATTTGTATTTTATTTGTATTTTATTTATTTCTATAGCGCACCAGGCCCAGGGGCAACCGGGGGCTTAACTTAGTTACAACAAGATGATAGCATGACAAGGCAATGTGACAGAGTATTACAGGAGAATTTACAGAATATACATTCAAGCGAATATCGATAAGGCAGTGATTTACAGGATAGTTAATAAGGGATGCAGAGTAGGTCAAAGTGCAAGTAGGGCAGTAAACTGGTGTTAGCTGTCTTGGGCGGATAGCCAAGCTTTGGTAAGGTGTTTGAATTTCAGGAAGGAAGGTTCTGCTCTAAGGTCATTGGGGAGTGAGTTCCAAAGTTTGGCTGCCAGGATGGGGAAGCTGGTTCCACCTGATCTTTGGAGATTAAAACGTGGGATGACAAGGCAGTTGGCTTGGGCCGCTCTGCGAGGTCTGGTGGAATTGTGGAAAGAGAATCTGTTTGCCAGGTAGCGAGGGGCTTGGTTGTGGAGGCATTTGTGTGTGAGAGCCAGGGACTTCAAGGAGATGCGATGTGGGATAGAGAGCCAGTGCAGGTTGCGCCTGGTGTCAGATATATGCTGGCGCCTAGGAATGTTAAGGGCCGCTCTGATCGCATTGTTTTGGACAATTTGTAGTTTGTTTAGATTGCGGAGATTAGTACCTAGATAGAGGGCATTACAGTAGTCGACCTTGGATAGTACGAGGGTCCTGGCCAAGGTTACGCAGTTGGCTGTGGTTAGGAACGGGCGACAGGCGGTGATGAGCTTGCAAGTATACGCTGCTGCAGATGAGACTGCGTTGGACTGTCTAGTCAAGGATAGTCATTTAATGTTATCTCATTTTTTAATAGCTCGCAAATATGGTTTTCCTTCTAATTCTTTCCAATTACTGCAAAAAACATGGTTGTGGGATTCACTTCTGGTCACATGGTACATTACCACAAGAATTGAGCAATAAGCCACAAGATGAATAACTATTGGTTCATGATTTGTTCCTGTGAGAATTCTCTTGGGGCTTCCTGCCAGAAGCATGTGCATATTTGATGACTTTTGTTGCTAGGAAGGAGTGGAGGACTTTTGTAGAACACAAAGAACAGCAGCTTTCCTATCTTTTGTTGACCCTTCGCTCTCTGTCATATTCTCTCCCTTGTTATGGTTTTTGTTTGTACAGTCTTGTTTTAACTTGCATATTTATTATCTTGTAATTTTTTATTCGTCCCCCTACACTTCCCAAATGCCTTCAAGACAGGACAAGGTGAGGCATCCAGATGGTAGAGGAAGGAGTCATCAGATGAAGACTTGCAATCAGAAAACATAGTTCAACATTTCACAGTAGTAAAAGAAGAAGACACCATGACCTTAGTGCTCAATACCAGCCCTCCCAGGAAGAAGGCATACTATTTCTGACCCGAATAGTTGGAGGTACTTCTGTGTGCTGGAACCTCAAATTCTGATTGTGTCAGATGATGCATGCTGCAGCATCTGAGACACCTTCTCGCAGAAGATATTCCAATGGGGTCTGGCCGAGGTTCATCTGCAAGCCTGGGAACATCATCCCTTTTCCAGCACTTCATTTCCGTTCATTGTAATGAGGTGGACGACACCTACAAGAATGCACATTGAAGGCAAAAGTAACGTGCACTGGTCCACCCACTACCCCAACCATCAACCAACACCTCCACCAATACCAGCATGGCTGCACCTGTTCCCTCCACTTCCTGTGCACGTCATCATGCACCAGAGAACCTTTTCCTTATGTGCCACAGTTTGCCACAATTGCGTTGTAAGGGGAGGGAGGACACCCTTTATGACTAGCAGGTTCGTATTGACAACCAACAATGTACCTGCTATCACAAACATTTGTGTGTTTTGGTATTTTCTTTTCACCTTTTTGCATTGTACATGTTATTATGACTAAAAAACACCCCAAATAATTATTCAATGTTTATATACTTTGTCAAAGGTTACTGTTCTACCATACTTGTTGCTTGCTCCCACGTTCTGCCTCCACAAACCCCCGGTTTATCCCCCAATGGCTGTTTAAGAGGCAGCACTAAACAGAAGAAAACAAATTATAAACATCAACATTTAAATATGTAATCGTTGTACCTCTTAAATGCCTGCAGAAACATATTCTTGTGAGAATAATCCCTGCATGTGCCTGCATTTCTCAAGACAATTGTCATTACATGGGTGACTGCCAATCTCAACATTCTTTTTTTTTTCTACAAAAGACCAGATGGTATGATGAAGAGTGGTTCTTGTAAGTACATTTTTCTACAGGAAACTGCTATATACACTTGGGGTTGATAAATGAGCATGATGCTGAAATTATTATTATTTGATAGCTCTAGGCAGATAGGAATGACAGTGTACACTCTACATTTTTTCAAGTTATCTAGCTGAGGGTCCTGATATCATGGCCCAGTGGCAGGTCAAGTAAGATCATTTCTCCAACCTGGTCTGAGGGCCTGATGCTTTGAATCACTTTGCTGATGTTGCCACCCTATATCTATGGTTATTTGCATCCTGAATCCTGGTTGATGCTCATGGAGATGTGCCTGGGTTACCACAAGAAAGGTCTGGAGTTGTCAATTGGAAGGGGGCAGGGGCTAGTGATATGGTATTAGTTGGAGAGTTTGGGATCCCCTCGTGTTATCTTGAGGAGGGTAGTTATGTGGATCTTTTTGAAGATGCAAGCAGTTAATCCCTGAATGGGAGATGCTTGCAGAACTTCTAGGATGCTTGGTGGAACGGGTTTATGCAAGTATTTATGAAGGCTGCTGAGAATATTTCTGCCCTGGCTGGACTTATATTGTATGGCTGTGCCTTAGGCCAATACTGTTGGTAACCACAACCAGCCTCAAACAAAGCAAAACTGCATATAATATCAACGGGCAGTCAGATACTCTCCGAAATTAAACATTCGGAACTTTTTGTCAGCAATCAATATATAGTGACATGGGGGCATTTGGCTACTGTCTATGCTGTCAATGATGTTATGCTCTTTGTCCTTTATAAATAATGTTACAGATCTTACCTGTTGTTCCCGAAGTGTGAGTGTTGCTTTTAGATGTGCAATCTGTCGAAATGGCAGTCTCCACGGGTGGACCCCAAAAGCATTTACCTGTGTTTCTCCTATATGTGACTAGTTGCATTTTCAATGTATTGCATGACTTTTAATTTCTCAAATGTCCTTTTCATATTGCACTGTATGTGACTGCAGTGTATAAGGCCTGCTCCTCCCCCAGACACAGGTAATCCAAGGCCTACACTCCCCTGAAAACTCCACGCCTAGTCACGGCCATGACAGCTGCAAGCTTTTACTGGGGCGTAGCCTTGCAATCTCCTTCCTTAAACAACATCCTTCCTACCCCAGTCTCTGCCTATGTTTACCCATCCATGATGGCCCATTCCCTTCCTGTTACCATCTTCCTTGGACCCTGGGAAACGTTGTGTCCATCATGGGGGTGGTGGGGCTGGCGGTCCCTGGTGTCTCTGGGATAGGGAAGCACAGCTGTGGATAAAGGACCTTTAGTCCCCCTGCCTCCCCTTCCAGTGTAAAATCTGTAGCATGGGGTGCTGGCCCTTCCATCCTTCCTTGGACAACTTCCTTCCATCCCCAGTAAACAGCATCTGTTGTCACCTTCGCCTTGTGAATCCTGCCCCTTTCTTCTTGGACTCTGGAAAGAGCTGTGGTCTCCATGGGAGTGGGTGAGCTCCAGAGGGGGATTGCAACAGCTGTGTAGGGGCACCCATCCCTAGATGTGTCATCCTACACCCACTGATACCCGCCTCTTCCTCCATGGTCCCTGTGGGTGGGCTCTAGAGGAGGGGAGGAGCAACAGCCTTATAAGTGTGTTGAGAGAGGCTCTGGGGTTTCTTGGTGGCTGGTGGCGGTGTGCTGTTCTGTCTGTGGGGGTTGGGTGCAGAGGAGCTAAGGACACCCCTTTTAGTGGGTACCCTTGTTCCCTGTCTGTCTTCACCACTCTCTTCTTTTCTCCTCCTCACCCAAGCTGTTCTATTTCTCTAACAATAGGCCTTCTGACCTCTCTGCTCTTCTTCCTGCTTCTTTCTCCTGGCCTCTCTGCCCCTGCTTACCACTGCTTCTCACTGTATTTGTGCCTCTCTCTCATTGATTCTCTCTCTGGTGTGCCTCTCTCTCTGTGCCTCTCTATCTCTCTGTGCGCCTCTCTCTGTGCCTCTCTATCGATCTCTCTGCCTCTCTCTGCCCCTCTGTTTCTATGCACCCCTCTCTCTGACTCTGGCTCTCTGTGCCTCTCCCCTCGCTCTATGGCCCCTCGCTCTCTGTTCCTCTTTCTCTCTCTTGGTGTCCCCCCCCTCTCTCTCTCTGTCTCTCTCTCTGCCTCTCTCCCTGTCCATCTCTCTCTGTGCTTCTATCTCTCTCTCTCTGGCTCTCTCTCTGTGCCTCTCTCTCTTCCTTTCTCTCTCCCTCTTCCCCTTCTCTCACTCACTCACCGTCTCTACCAACCCCCTTCTCCCATTAACTCTCCACTGGCTCTCTCTCCCTCTTTCCTTCTTCCCAGCAGCCTCTCCACTCAAACCTTTCCCTCTCCAACCCTTCCCATCCTTTACACCCACTTACATCCAAGGGTACTCCCCAGGCCACGGGGTCCCAAGCCAGTAGGTGTGCCAAGCTAGTATGCCTGCCATCAAGGCCTCGCCTTCCACCTGCAGCCCAGTGCAGACAATGATCTGTGCCCAGTGTGCCTAACTTACTCTCCTGGCAATGAGTTTATTTCTCTGCCGGTAATACATCTGTTCCTGATTTCTGCAAAGACTTTGGTGCCTTCATTTGTGTTCCCACTATTCGGTGAAGCCTGCCTGTTATAGTCGGGGGGTGGGGTGGGGGGCATTCGGCATACACAACGCACCCTCACTGGGATCTGTTAACTGCCTGACCCAAAAATGTGGCCCTGCATGGGGTCTCCCACACAGCCTTCCCATTTTGGTCTGCCTCCCACCTCCACAACTCTCTACCCTGGTTTCAGTGCCTCTATCACTTGGTGGAATGTAATACTTGAAAGCAGGCAGAAATGACCATTTCTAATATAGTGCTGGCGTTTAGCATTAGATGTCTGTCTTACATTTATGAGTGCTTGAGGTGATGTTCCGACTATCACACTTACAGTTTGTGATGCTTTTGTTATTTTTTCCAGATGCAAATTATTCAAACACTGTCCTCTTGTGATTGATTCCAAAGATGTTCACAGTCGCGGGAATTCTAGTGTACGTCTGCCTCCTCTGATCCACAGTTTGGCACTGATACTTGAGTGCATTTCCCCCAAAGTAAAGCCAAGTCACTGGTAGTCTTATTTTCAATTTTAATTATGACATCTTACTGCATGTTTTTGTAATTGTAAAAGGCCTGCCTGATTGGAATTAGTCACTTTGTGATTCTAATCAGGTGATGAAGATAGTGCTAGAATATTAATCAAAGGACGAGATCACCTTTGCATCATGGGTAACAAAGTAATGTTGCCATGAATATACCACTACTTCTGGATGTGAGCGTTTTGTCTTCCGACCAAAATTCACTAACCCTTAAGCCATCCTTCCTTCAACTTCCTACATCGCAACTCAACACCAATAACCGAGCAGAGATAGTGGAATGAATGCTATTGTTTCAAATCCAAGTCAGTTTAGTTACTGAAGAGGTCCTTTATCGCCTTTTCTTTTGATTGAAGGAAATAATGGAACACTTTATTTTCAATTTAATAATATTGGTCCTGATCCACAGAAGTGTTTTATAATGGCGCAATCCCATTGACAAACGCTCTTTGACTCAGGATAATTGTGTGAAGACATCATAGTCCTGAGCAAACTGGATCATTACCAATGTGGCATGATGTATTATTCTTTTAGAACTATCCTTGTTCTGTTGCACTAGCCAACATTAGCCCTGATTTGAGAAAGACACTTTCATGTGTCGAAACACGTGTTATCACAGAGGGCAACGCAATAAACATTTGTTTATACTTCTCCACTTTGATATTATTTGTGGCACAGTTTCTTAGAAGTGTGGAGCATCTCTCCTTTGCTGCTTTACTCAAGGGGTTGGGCTGTGAGTCCCCTTACTTGCCCCACACTCAACTGTGACGCATGTGGATTACAATACATTTTCTAGCGCATGGACACATAAGTCGGTTCTAAAAAGCCCAAATTTTTCTTGTAGTTCTCTATAGCACCTAGAACACCTTTAAAATTACTTTGCTTGACCAAGCAGGTTTATTCAGATGCTGTATGCATCTCAAGACACACACTCCATCCGGCAACCATCCCATGGGTGATTAAAAATCCTAAATCCAGAAACCACCTAAAACATGTCATTAGGACCACTGCTGTTTGCAAAATAACCAGGAGTCAGGAACAAATTGCCTCAAGAGTAAACAGAAGAACAAGAAGCACCAGCAGAACTCCAAACATCTGGCCCAGACAGTCCTTATGCCTTAGTGTGTACTGGATTGGATGTCTAATTGCATACAGCCTACACAGGATACCTCACATTCATGCACAAAGCATGTGCAGGTCTCTGACGGGACTTTGGTGGGACCTATGGTGCATTGATGTATTTTAAGAAAGATGAAGAGGTACACACATAAATACATCATTTAATTCATAAAAACATTATTGAACATAGGAAAGATTTCCTGTCAGAATCTTTGTGAATAATCGTTTGCCAAAATGTATAACTGAAGCGATCTGAAGAATCTCATGAAAAACCCTGCTCCCATGTAATATAACATTTAACCTCAGCATCAGGCATATAAGAGTACGTTTATTCCAGAAGCCCTGACGCCAGCTGTAGTAAATTTCACTTGAAATGACCTTCAGTAAAATGCCATCACACAGCGAACGTGGGTTTGATTTGATTAAGCTATCAATTATTGGTTGACGTAATTATACATTTTGTCAAATATGATGTGACTAGCATAGCTCTGTTGCCTGGAGACAGATGTAACCTTCAACAAACATGTCTTGCACACAAACGAGTTATGCAATTGGTTTTCATATTAGGATGGTGTCCTAAAATATATTGCGCAGTTCAGTGCATGTGAGTTTGAGCTTTGAAGATGTTCTTTACTGTAGTATTGTGAATGCATTTTAAAAAAAAATATTTTCTAGCTGTTATATTTAATTATTTTCACTGCTGCAGTGTGTTCAATGACAATTCTTAATCAGATCCAAATGTACAGTTGGCGGCAAATCACATGTTCAATTTCCATCAATTAAGAATTTCAGATTAACACAGCGGTGGACAGTGTCAGGTTTGAAAATATGTTGCGGGTTGGTATTTAGTCTCATGTTTACACAAGTGGCTAAGTGGCAGGCATGCTATGTTATTGGGTCTTTTATACATGACGTCTGACATGTGCATGTCATGTTGGTTCTTTGAAGTCCTCCAATGGCATTATCATGGCATGCATGGGGGCAAGCATGGCTAGGCTTTAGTGTGTTGTTCATTGTGTAGTCTAAGGCTCCAAGAGAGGGATCTGCAACATTTGGCTTTTCAGATGTGTTTTACCCCATCTCCTATCAGCCTGAGTCAGCATAGTCAATGGTGAGGGATTGTGGGAGGTGTAGTCCATATCATCTGAAGAGAATGTAGGTAGCAGACCCTTGCCATAGAAGATGAGGCTGTAGGGTGTAGCATATGTGGGAACATGCTATGCTTCAAGGATTGAGTCGCATGAAGCATGTGGTTGTTTGTAGTATAGTATAGTTTAGTGAGTGTAGATTAGTGTAATGTAGTGAGTGTGATTAGTGTACAAGGGTGAGAGATAGATGTTAGTACATTAATCAATAATAGGTTAATTTACCCGAAGACTTGAATAAAACAAGGTCTCCTTTCACATCAGCTATGTGTGTGTTGGTGTTCCCGAAGTTTGGACAGACTACTCAAAACCATGCACACTGTATACACAGCACAGAGGGAACACTGAGCAGCACAATATACACCACAATGGTGGCAAGGATGAGATTTTGAACAGGCGCCACAGATACCCGATGAAGAGCAAATGTTCAATTACTGCGCAAAGTCCATCTGAAACAATTTTGTGCTGATGAACACTTTGATAAAGAAAACAATGAAAGTGGGTTACGCAATAGATCTTCGTTTGACCCTCCTACAGCTAGCCACACTCCCGAAGCCGTAGTCTTTGCGAAAAGAGCATGGAAAGATTTGAAGCTCCTTGAAAGTACACTTCCGGGTCCTACTTTTCAAAATCTTAGTAATGTCGAAAAGGCGGCTGTAAAAAGTCTGGCTAACAACAAACACATAGTGATACGCAAAGCGGATAAGGGTGGAGCAGTTGTTATTCAAGATAAAACAGCTTATATTACTGAATGCAACAGACAACTGGGAGACACTACCTTCTATGCTCCCATTGAATTGGATCCCACTGCAAGACTGTCAGCCTTGATACGGAACAAAGTGGACAAAGCTTTTGAGAGGGACTGGATTTGCAAGCAGGAACACGATTATTTATGTGTATCTAAACCATCCATTCCGAAATGTTACACTTTACCCAAAATACACAAATCGTTGACGAATCCTCCGGGTCGCCCGATAGTGTCGGGCACAGGCTCTGTATTAGAACCTCTTTCTAAACTAGCCGACAAGTACCTGAAACCATTTGTCCTCACCATGTATTCATATATACAGTATACCACAGAAGCGATTAATTGTGTAGAAAACATGAACTTTGACCCTAATACTCAACTATTAGCCAGTCTGGACATCATAGCCTTGTACACATGCATTCCACAGAAAGAGACACTTGAAGTTCTCGAAGAAGTCCTTATATCTAAAAGAACCACAGGTACAACACCAAATAGTTTCATACTATGGTGTGCTGAGATGGCGCTTACCGAAAATTATTTTTATTTTAATGGTAAATTGTACCATCAAGTCCATGGGACAGCCATGGGCTCTCCTGTGGCCCCAACAGCAGATAATCTTTATGTCGAACACTTCGAGTTGGAACACATCTATCCTCTCTCCAACCCTTTTTTTTACCAAGATTGCCTTATGGAGGAGGTTTATAGATGACATTCTCATTGTGTGGGATGGTACAGAAGAATCATTTGTAGAATTTTTCAAATGGATTAATCAGAGGAATCAGTTCCTCAAGTTTACTTATACTTGCAGCAGGAAGAAAATTAACTTTTTGGACATAACCATTGAAGTGGATGAAATCAGCACCACCCTAAAAGTCAGTCAATTTCATAAACCTACGGACTGTAATGCCTTGTTGAAATTTGACAGCTGTCATCCCAGGCATACAGGGGAAAATTTACCATTCGGGCAGTTCCTAGGCCTCAAGAGAAACAGTACTCTGAATCATACGTTCTAATCAGAAGCAGCACAATTGAAATCCAAATTGGAAACAAGGAGCTACCCCTCGAGAATAATTAACAGAGCTTTCAAAAGAGCTAAAAATAACAATAGAGAGGCCCTGTTGGAATACCATCAGAAGGACCCCGCCATCAACAAAATTGTTTTTGTCAGCACCTTTTGCCCAAGATCCAACCAGGTTACTAAAATAATACGTAAGAACTGGCATATTCTCTCTGGAGGGGAATGTCCGTTGGATCTCCCGATGTTTGCATATAAGAGAACTTCGAACCTGAAAGAATTGCTCACAACGAACGACATTACACCTAGACAGGGTCACGTGACGAGTGTTGCGGACACCTGTGGTCTTCCCGCCCTGACAGGACATTCTCCCTGTGGCCATTGTGTTAATTGTAAATACACTAAACGCACTAAGGAAGTGGACATAGGCCTGAAACGATCATGGACACAAAATCAATTCACCAATTGTAATTCCACTAATGTAATTTATGCTATGTGGTGTCCCTGTCACAGGCTCTACGTTGGCAGGACATAAAGAAAAATTAAAAGTCGTATCAGTGAGCATAGGAGTTGCATCAAAAGGAAGAATACTGGAGCCCCATTGGTGAATCATTTCATCATTATGGAACATAGCCCTGACGACATATGGTCCTGTGGCAACTTGACAAGTCCAAAGCTAATGGCACCATCACAGACAAACTGCTATTCAAAGAAAAATGTCTAATATTTTTAGCCAGGTCAGCTACTTTTGGCCTGAATTAACATTAAGACCGAAATCGCAACTTCAGTGTTTCTGTCATGATCTCTGCTTCCAAAGGATCAGGACTTGCCCAACTCCCTTGGAAGCAGACCCATAACCCCGGTTCCGAGTGCCAGCCAGTCCCAATTGGGACCTTTTGGACCCTGTCCTGGCGCCAGTGGCACCAGGCTCATAAAGATGCCCAGTCCCAGCGCTGGAAGCGCCGGGCTCATAATGCTTGGGTGGACTTACCTGCAGCAGACCATGCTGCTTACTTACCTGCCAGTTGAGCCCCTGATCCTCTTCTGTTTGGGACTACTTTTCCTGTTGGGTGGGGCAGGAGCCACTCCCTAGGTTCAGAACACTGGAACTCTTCTGGAAAGCAGGAACTCTTTTCTTACCTAGGCGAGGCTGTGGAAGGAGACACCTAAGCACTACAGGAGGCTATTTAAACCGCACCCGATGGATGAATCTTGCTTTGCGTTATTCTGCATTCTCTGCAGCAGAACGCTCATCGTGTCTTCTGCTTCTGATCCTGGGCCTAAGGGAACAAAGGCTTATCATCCTGGAATCCAGTCTTCAGCAGCACCTGTAAAGACAAAGAAAGAACAGGTTAGCACTACGGTCTTCAGTGGCAGCGCATCTCTTACCTGGTCCATCGGCTGTCACCAACGCCTCGCGCTGCATTCCGGCATCTGAAAGACAAAGGCTTACCTACTCTTCGCATGCTCCGGAGGTCTTCGCACTGCATTCCGGCATCTGAAAGACAAAGGCTTACCTACTCTTCGCATGCTCCGGAGGTCTTCGCACTGCATTCTGGCATCTGAAAGACAAAAGCTTACCAGCTCTTCGCACGCTCCGGAGGCCTTCGGCGCTGCATCCCGCATCTGAAAGACAAAAGAAGGTGCGTTTAAAGACATTGGGCAACTTTATTACTCACGTGCCATTACTCCTTCCCACGCCGAATCCAGTGTGTATTCCAGCACCCTTCAGCTTCTCTAAAGCTCCGAACTTGTACCTGCAAGATAAAAGGGACAGTTAGTGCGCATCGTGAAGCAGGCTACAAGCGCTTACTTACGTGCTTCCAGGCGCTTCTATTCCTCACGCGGGTTCGATCCTCAATTCTCTTCAGCCCGCCATCCGCCATCGCCGGAACCCTGCAAAACAAGAGATATCATTACAAAAGACTTTTAAGACATTTGAAGTGCCCAGAACTTACCGTTCGTGCAGTTAACGACGGACAGCAGTCCTCTGAGGTCAAGAGGCCTGCACCCTTATCCAGTGAAGAAACTGGTTACGGCACCCTGCCCCGAGGCAGATGGAGAGCTCGGCGTTCACTTATCTAAGGTGAGGGCGTTAACCTTTGGGGTTCTACAGGAGAAGAGAAAGGGAAGAGGAGAGAGGCACCCAATAACCCCAGTTCATTAATCCCATATTTTCTATCTGCAGACATCTTACTCTTCGAGTCAGACATACAGTGCACAGAGGTCCAGCCCAAAGAGCCAACCGTGTGTTGCACATCACCTTTGAAGATACGGCATTCACCCAGTCAAGACCGGCGCCTCTGCGGGAATCAGGTGAGCGTTACAGAACGCAAAGCCCACCGCAAAACTCCCACCCAGGCGCTATGGAAACCTCGGATACCGACCAGCTAGCCCAGTTACTTGGGGAACTAAGAGCAGAAGTGCATGCAGCCCGTCAGGAAACGAATGCTCTAAGAAGGGAACTGATTATTTCCAAGGAGCGAACAGACGATCTCGCTAGACAATTGCTACAGTCACAAGCCGGACAAACTCCGTTACCCGCATCAGGGGCAAATCTTCCTTCAACATCCTCTACGAACCCAGTGCAGATCAACCTACCTGGGAATGTACCTCTGGCTCCGCTCGAACGATTTTCTGGTGACCCAAAGAGGTTTGCAGTATTTATTAATCAGTGCCGGTTGCACTTCTTATGCCGGCCAGCAGCCTTTCCAACTGATCAAGCTAAGGTAGCTTTCGTGCTTTCGTACCTTAGTGGCAATGCGGCAGACTGGTCGATCCCTCTAGTTAATCAAGATGATCCTGTTCTCCATGATTTTCAAGCTTTTCAGCTCAGTATGGAAAAACTGTTTGCAAGACATTCACAGGGGTAGGCCTTGGACAATGAGCTCCTTTCATTGCGACAGGGTAATCAAGACCTTTTGGCTTATATTGCTTCTTTCAACAGACTGATAGTGGAAACTCGATGGCCTGAGGACAAAAGGATTACACTGTTTTATAGAGGTTTACGTGGAGAGCTCAAAGATGTGTTAGCCCAAGTAGTGAATCCCCCGCAAGACTGTTCGGACTATATTGACTTAGTCGTTCAAATTGACCACAGACTGCAGAACAGGAAGGCCGATCGTTCCAAGTTTGATGCTCGAGTATTTTCCAAATCACCAACTCCTACCAAAGGAGTAGACTCCGGGGATCCCATGCAAATAGGGGGCCTGAAAGGACCACTAACACAAAAGGAGCGGGAAAGGAGAAAATAGCTGAAATTATGCCTCTATTGCGGAAACTCAGGGCACTTTCTTCGAGACTGTCCGGTGAAACCAGCCAAGAAGGCAGTAGGAGCTGCAGTTACCAGGGTCACAAACTCTGAGCAGGGAAACAACCTCGCCCGACAAGAATAGAGGTCCTCTTGCTGAGCGTTAAAACCAGTTCCGTGACCTCGCATTTCGTGATACCTATTGGTCCTCATTAGCCCTGAACATCCGGATCGATTACATGCGATTGAAGCTTACGTCGACAGCGGTGCCATCGGCAATTATGTGGATCATGAAATGGTTTTGAGGATGAATCTGACTCTTTGTCCAAAGGCTGTAAAGGACGTCATTACTACGGTGGATGGTACGGAGATAGCCTCCGGACCAGTAACACATACCACCCAAGAAGTGACGCTAGTAAGTCAAGATGCACACCATGAGAAGATCGTGTTCGATGTGATCAAGGCCCCTCGGTTCCAGATTATTCTAGGAATTCCTTGGTTAGAAAAGCACAATCCTCAGATCGATTGGCGAGCAAGAACGGTTCAGTTTCCAGAATGTGTCTCTACTTGTCACCCTCGACCTGGTGTTGCACTGGCAGCAATTTCCTCGGAGGCTCCCCAGTTACCTCCTGAATACCTAGAATTCCAAGATGTTTTCCGGAAGGATCAGGCTAACTCTCTACCTCCTCATAGGTCTTATGACTGCCAGATAGACCTGATACCTGGATCTACTCCTCCTTGTAGTAGAATTTATGCCCTCACCGAGCCTGAGAATCTTCACTTCCGACAATACCTGGATCAATACCTAGCGAATGGGTTTATTCGTCCTTCCAAGTCCCCTGCTTCCTCAGCTTTGTTCTTCGTTCCAAAAAAAGAAGGGGACCTTAGAACTTGTATAGATTATCGCGCCCTGAACCAGATCACCGTTAAGAATAGATATCCGTTACCTTTGATCCCTGAACTCCTGGACCAAGTCAGAAAAGCATGCATATATACAAAGCTGGATCTTAGAGGAGCCTACCACTTGGTACGACTAAAAGAGGGCGATGAATGGAAGACGGCCTTCCGCACCAAGTATGGGCTATTTGAATATCAGGTCATGCCCTTCGGACTTTGCAATGCCCCGGCCGCCTTTCAATATTTTATGAACGATGTCCTCAGGGAGCTCATAGATGTGTGTGTTGTTGTTTACATTGACGACATCCTCGTTTATTCTTCATCGGAAACTGAACATCGGAAACACGTGAAAATGGTTCTCGAGAGATTGCGTCAACACAAACTTTTCGCTAAGTTGGAAAAATGTGTTTTCAACGTGACTGAAGTTGAATTCTTGGGATTCATATTATCACCTAGCGGAGTGCGTATGGATTCAAAGAAGGTCGATGCAATTCTCAAATGGCCATCGCCATCCTCCGTAAAAGGTGTTCAAAGCATGTTAGGCTTCGCTAACTTTTACCGCAGGTTTATCCCTGAATTCTCTCGAATAGTCCAGCCCATCACCGCCTTGTTAAAGAAAAACAAACGTTTTGAATGGTCTACCGAGGCAGAACAAGCTTTCCAGAATTTGAAGACTAGATTTATCTCTGCACCGATCTTAAAACATCCTCGCCCAGAACTCCCCTACATCGTTGAAACTGATGCCTCGAGCCTTGCCATGGGGGCAGTTCTATCACAAAAGGACCCAGTAACCAATCAGTTGCATCCCGTGGCATTTTGGTCCCGCAAATTCTCGCCTCCTGAAATCAATTACACTATTACTGATAAGGAACTTCTAGCTATCAAGTCCGCCTTTAAGGCTTGGCGGCATTATCTTCTGGGGGCCCGACACACCGTTACTGTGATTACAGATCACCGAAACCTGCAATATTTGAAAACCGCAAAAGCTCAATCCTCTAGGCTACTCCGTGGGGCACTATTCTTTGCCGAGTTTGACTTCATAATTACCTATCGACCTGGTACAAAAAAACGGTAAAGCTGATGCCCTTTCTCGGATGGGAGTGGAAGAACATTTGATCAATCCTAAACCTGTACCTATCATTCCCGAACAAAGAATTCTGGGTGTAATCGCCACACAATCCATAGAGGAAGTTAAGGATAAAGCCAGGCTACTGGTAACTCCAGCAGACATACAGAATTGGCATCTGCAGGGAAAGGACTTTACGGTGAAGGACAACCTATTATATTTCCAAGAACGGTTATACCTGCCCAGCACAGATTTACAGAAAAAGGTAATCTCTTGCTATCACGATTCTTTAATGGAAGGACATCCCAGTATGGCCAAAACCTCGGAAAAGATCAAGTGCTACTTCTGGTGGCCGTCTTGGAAAAAGGATATCAGAGACTTTATAATGTCCTGTGGAGTATGCGCCCAAAACAAGAGTCAAAAGGAAAAACCAGCCGGCCTCTTACGCCCTATATACATCCCACCTCGCCCTTGGCATACGCTTTCTATGGACTTCATCACCGATCTACCTCCATGCTCCGGATACAATACGATCCTAGTAATCGTGGACCTATTCTCCAAGATGGCGCATTTCATTCCACTCAAAGGCTTACCAACAGCAGCAACTCTGGCCCGAGAATTTCTCGAAAACATCGTCCGACTGCATGGTTTTCCTTCAGTTCTAATTTCGGATCGAGAGAGTCAATTTATTTCTCATTTTTGGCGAAGTTGCTGTCGGTCGGCTCAAATTGATGTGAGACTTTCGACCAGCCACCACCCTCAAACCGACGGACAAACCGAGAGGACCAATCAAACTCTGGAACAGTATTTGTGCTGCATGCTACAACAAACTGAAAAAACTTGGAAAGATATCCTTTGGATAGACGAATATGCCTACAATAATTCTGTCCACTCGGGAACTGGGAAGACCCTGTTTTTTCTTTTATACGGTAGTCACCCTCGAACCTCGGAGTTGGATCCACTCCAAGATCTTGGAACACCAGCAGTAGACCACCTGCATTGTACAATCACCCAAGCCTTTAAGGAAGCCGTTTCTCACCTTCAAAGGGCTAAAGAACAATAAAAGAAAGGAGCAGACCAACATCGGAAGGAAGCCCCCCAGTATCAAGTAGGAGATCAAGTCTGGTTATCCACCAAATATCTACCTCTAAAAGGACCACGCACATTCAACCCAAGATACCTTGGTCCCTATTCCATCACTACCATAGTGAATCCAGTAGCGGTCAAGTTGGACTTGCCCCCTCACATGAAGATACATCCGGTCTTCCACGTCTCTCTATTAAAACCCGTGCAACCTCAAACCCGACTAACTAAATCTCCAAAACCTATTCTAGTTGACGGAGAACTCGAGTTTGAAGTCAAAAGCATCCTGGATTCCAAGATCTCCAAATCTAAACTATTTTACCTGATTGACTGGAAAGGCTACGGTCCCCAAGAAAGATCCTGGGAACCTGCAGAATATGTCCACGCGCCTCGTCTAATCAAAAGATTTCATCGAACATTTCCTAACAAGCCAAAACCCCCGGAGAAGCCCGGTTTGGGAGGGGCCTTGAGGGGGGGTGCTGTCATGATCTCTGCTTCCAAAGGATCAGGACTTGCCCAACTCCCTTGGAAGCAGACCCATAACCCCGGTTCCGAGTGCCAGCCAGTCCCAATTGGGACCTTTTGGACCCTGTCCTGGCGCCAGTGGCACCAGGGCATAAAGATGCCCAGTCCCAGCGCTGGAAGCGCCGGGCTCATAATACTTGGGTGGACTTACCTGCAGCAGACCATGCTGCTTACTTACCTGCCAGTTGAGCCCCTGATCCTCTTCTGTTTGGGACTACTTTTCCTGTTGGGTGGGGCAGGAGCCACTCCCTAGGTTCAGAACACTGGAACTCTTCTGGAAAGCAGGAACTCTTTTCTTACCTAGGCGAGGCTGTGGAAGGAGACACCTAAGCACTACTGGAGGCTATTTAAACCACACCCGATGGATGAATCTTGCTTTGCGTTATTCTGCATTCTCTGCAGCAGAACGCTCATCGTGTCTTCTGCTTCTGATCCTGGGCCTAAGGGAACAAAGGCTTATCATCCTGGAATCCAGTCTTCAGCAGCACCTGTAAAGACAAAGAAAGAACAGGTTAGCACTACGGTCTTCAGTGGCAGCGCATCTCTTACCTGGTCCATCGGCTGTCACCAACGCCTCGCGCTGCATTCCGGCATCTGAAAGACAAAGGCTTACCTACTCTTCGCATGCTCCGGAGGTCTTTGCACTGCATTCCGGCATCTGAAAGACAAAGGCTTACCTACTCTTCGCATGCTCCGGAGGTCTTCGCACTGCATTCCGGCATCTGAAAGACAAAATCTTACCAGCTCTTCGCACGCTCCGGAGGCCTTCGGCGCTGCATCCCGCATCTGAAAGACAAAAGAAGGTGCGTTTAAAGACATTGGGCAACTTTATTACTCACGTGCCATTACTCCTTCCCACGCCGAATCCAGTGGGTATTCCAGCACCCTTCAGCTTCTCTAACGCTCCGAACTTGTACCTGCAAGATAAAAGGGACAGTTAGTGCGCATCGTGAAGCAGGCTACAAGCGCTTACTTACGTGCTTCCAGGCGCTTCTATTCCTCACGCGGGTTCGATCCTCAATTCTCTTCAGCCCGCCATCCACCATCGCCGGAACCCTGCAAAACAAGAGATATCATTACAAAAGACTTTTAAGACATTTGAAGTGCCCAGAATTTATCGTTCGTGCAGTTAACGACAGACAGCAGTCCTCTGAGGTCAAGAGGCCTGCACCCTTATCCAGTGAAGAAACTGGTTACGGCACCCTGCCCCGAGGCAGATGGAGAGCTCGGCGTTCACTTACCTAAGGTGAGGGCGTTAACCTTTGGGGTTCTGCAGGAGAAGAGAAAGGGAAGAGGAGAGAGGCACCCAATAACCCCAGTTCATTAATCCCATATTTTCTATCTGCAGACATCTTACTCTTCGAGTCATACATACAGTGCACAGAGGTCCAGCCCAAAGAGCCAAACGTGTGTTACACATCACCTTTGAAGATACGGCATTCACCCAGTCAAGACCGGCGCCTCTGCGGGAATCAGGTGAGCGTTACAGTTTCGAGTTATTTATTAAGTGAAGTCCCATACCACTGGAGGCTCCTTTCTCCTTTCCCATGGTAAACTGCTAGTATTTGTTTACATCCAGATGGGGCTTAAATTAGGTATCGGCGGGATTCGGCCAAGTCCTCTTGTTGATAATTGTTCTTTGCCTCTTCTTTGTAATACAGTAAGGCTACAGTGTGTTTTTAAACAATGGACCACACATTACCTACAAGGTTTATGCAGACTCAGCTCCGTCTTCCCTTTTTCCGGTTCACTTTTGTCACCAGAGCGGATATTTACAACAGGGATCTCCCACGCTCTATCCGTCATAGACTGCGATAAAGGTCACGTGACGTACCACGTGTCCGAGTAACCACACCCCCAGTCCCTATTTATACTTCTGAAGGTGTTTCTCTGAAAACACACAGTGTTGATAGCGGATACGAGTGAAAGCAGCCACGAGTTTCTCTCTCCGGCGTACAACTGAGTGCTGGTAAGCTGCATGCATTTCTTTGCAAACCCGATTTCACTTTTCGAAATCTTAGAATCGTAAGGCTATGCTTGTACGAGTGGATTAAGGCAACTTGTTGTCTTCTGTTTTTTCCACCTTTATTTCCCGCATAGAACGCTGACACGTGATATTAGCAGTCAGCACTTGACGATTTTCTGTCCACAGCTCAGCCAGAATTTGTGGTCAAGGAAACAGTGTTTGATGAGTGCTTTTCTTCCCTAAGGGTAGGTGGCCGATTTACCGTTCTTTTCTCATTTTTTCACGACACGGAAAGGAGCGGGTTGACAAATTCATAAAATTACACCTTGGTGACAGTGATCACGTTAACATGGCCATAGGGCAACCACTTGATGTTCACTCTACATTTTTTACAATGCATGAAACACCTTGCATGTCCTCAGTGAATAAAGAGAAGGTCGTCCACTAACGCGTGGTGTCATTTTTATAGGCACTGGTTGGTTCTTGAGTTACCACACGTGACAGTGTTTATGTGGTGGCGGAATAAGTATTTATTGCACTACCCCTTGGGGTGTCATTTCAACAGTGAAAGGTTGTGTTGTTCTCACACCAGGTCTGTTGTTTTTTCTTCTCTCTTGGTCTTTAGAGTGTGCTCTAACATCTAAAATCAAGATGTTGCCCTCTTCACCTTAATTGAGCAGTATTTGTAATGGCACAACTGATAGTGGTGAGTCCCACTTTGGTTAATTATAGCCCGGTGAGTTGATTTGAGGTATATCGTTAACCTAGATATCTTTTCTCTTTTTTCTCTCCTTGTTTGTTCTCCCGGCTCTGTACCTTCTCTTCCTCCCCTGATTGAGCAGGTTGCATACACTAAAGATCCTCACTTTGGAAGCAACCTGGATTTCGAGGCGTACTTCAACTTTTGTGAACGTTTTTTCAACGTGTCTTTGATCATGTTTTACCACTGTGTATAGTGTTAGTGGTTTTGGATCCCCTGATGAAGTTCTCGCTAATTTCTTTCCATATGTATTGTGAACGAAACATGTTGGGCATTTAAGCACCTGTAATTGTAAGGTGCCGTGTTAATTTGCCAATTCAGTTGCTACAGTCACCCTGGTAGCAGTTTTTTCAAAGGGTAGACAACCAATAGGTATGTGTCAGGAGTGGCACTCTATTAAGAGTGGCACAGGACACCCAGAAAGGGTTTGGGTGGTTGTGCCAAATAAAGTGGACAGATAAGAACACACACAGCGGAAAGGAAAGAGAACGAATAGTAAGCAAGAGTAGCAAGGGAAAAGATACAGAATGAATACCCTCTTGGGGTGTATGCAGATATAGGAAAAGAGTATTCCACGAACCTTGGAAATACTCTAGCCTTCTGCACAGTTTGCTATAACAGAGGCCCACGCTGATTGCTCATGACTTGGAACAGCAGCTCTGGGTGTCTGTAATGTAGAAACAGGACAAGTGAAGGGGCAGAGGTTGACTGATGGGAACCAACAGACAAGCTCTGTACAAAAGGGTCTACAAACAGTACAAGAGAAGATACTACAGACAAATCCAGTAAATGAGGTGATAGCAAACTAGCAGAAGGAAATGAAAGGAAAGTCGTGTAACAGGATAGGATAGCAGAGGACAGTAAGGAACAAGGTTGAGAGCTCAGAGGAGCAGGAAAGCAATGAGTAAGCCCACAGGGGTAGGACTGTAAGGTATAACGCCCAGAGGAAAAGGGCTTAGGGCAGCAGAGTAAAGCAGACTGCACGGCAAGGATCCCGTAAGGGCCAGGCAGTAAGGAGTGAACCCTGAGGGACAGGGCCGATGAACGTAGAAGGTAGCAGAGGACTGTAGAGAGCTGCTAGGCCGAGAACCCAGCGGAAAAGGTAGGTAGTAGGCAGCGAAGCAGGATAAGCTGCAAAGTAGGAAGGCCCAGAGGACAAGGGCTGTAGGTAGCCAGAGAGAGGTAGGCTGCAGAGCAGGGAGCCCCAGAGGACAAGGGCTGAAGGCAGCCGGAGTGAGGCAGGCTGCAGGGCAGGGAGCCCAGAGGACAAGGGCTGAGGCAGGAAAGCAGCAGAGTGTGATCAGCTGCAATGTAGAGGGTACGCACGGCAAGGGCGGAGGCTGGAAGGCAGCAGATCGTGATCGGCTGCAATGTGGAGAGCCCGACAGGGCAAGGGCGGAGGCTGGAAGGCAGCAGAGAGTGATCGGCTGCAATGTGGAGAGCCCGGCAGGGCAAGGGCGAAGGCTGGAAGGCAGCAGAGCGTGATCCGCTGCAATGTGGAGAGCCCGGCAGGGCAAGGGCGAAGGCTGAAAGGCAGCAGAGCGTGATCCGCTGCAATGTGGAGAGCCCGGCAGGGCAAGGGCGGAGACTGGAAGGCAGCAGAGCGTGATCGGCTGCAATGTGGAGAGCCCGGCAGGGCAAGGGCGAAGGCTGGAAGGCAGCAGAGCGTGATCCACTGTAATGTGGAGAGCCCGGCAGGGCAAGGGCGGAGACTGGAAGACAGCAGAGCGTGATCCGCTGTAGTGTGGAGAGCCTGGCAGGGCAAGGGCGAAGGCTGTAAGGCAGCAGAGTGTGATCCGCTGCAGTGTGGAGAGCCCGGCAGGGCAAGGGCGAAGGCTGAAAGGCAGCAGAGCGTGATCCGCTGTAATGTGGAGAGCCCAGAGGAGCAGGGCTGTGAGGCAGGGAGCCTGGAAGGCTATGGCTGGAGGCAGCAGGGTGGAGCAAGCAACAAGGCAGGGTCCAAGCAGGAGTGAAGGTAAGCAGCATACAAGATCCGTAGAAAGAAGCAAAAGGTGGAGGAAGAACTCTCAGATGCAAGAGGCTGAGCCACTGCAGGCAGCAGCCTTTATACTGCCTAGCCCAGCACAGAGGCAGGCTAATTGGTTGCACCTGGCTAAACACACCTGCAGGCAATCGGCCACCTCTCTTTCTGTTCCTGGGCTGGTGGAAGCAGGGCAAGTCTCTAGGGCTTCTGGGGGGTGTAGTTCCATTGATAACCAATAGGAACAGCCAGGAATCAATGCTTGTAGCCAGGTGCATTATGGCATGCGTAGTTTGTTGGAAATAATAATTAAGCAGCAAAGTCTCGCAAATGGGAAATAAAGTTTCCAAAGTAAATATAGATAGATCCAAGAGTCTGTTGTAAATAAATGATAAACATATAGTCAAAATTGAGTGTAAATGGATGCGCCCATGGCGCAGGCATGACAGCCTCTCCAGGCCCCTCTCCAGGCCCCTCTCCAGGTTCCCTGAAGACCGACCTATAGGAAGGATGTCTGTCACACCGTACAAGAGTCTTACTCCAAAAAGGCAAAACATGAAGCCCCAGAAACGGGTTGCATGGTGAGAGTCTTGAATGGCTGTAGAGAGTATCAAGGCGGTAGCAACTGGGTGTGTGGGTGTCATGAGAGAGCCAGCGGGCTGGAACGCACCTGAGACTGGTAGAGTAGAGTCTGGCAGTCTTAGTGCTATAGATACACCAGCAGAAACGACTGGAGCAGTAGTCTTAACAGGAAAACCCTTCGCTGACCCTGCAACAGTCAGCATGGCGGATGTAGGATCAGGAAGAGAAGGTGCTGAGGGATCAGGTTGTGTAGCAGAGGATTCTGCTGCAGCGAGCACAGCTGCGAAGAAAGTAGAAATCTGGGCATCGGGAGCATCAGAATTAGCAGTAGCTTCAGGAATCAAAGTAGCTATAGCAACCTCAAGATTTGCAGCAGAGACTTGAGGAGTCTCAAATGTGGCAGGGAGTTTAGGAACCGCAGCAGCAGGAAGATCATGGATTGCAGTTGGAAGTTCGGGTGCTGTAGCAGCTACAGATAGTTCAGGTGCTGCAACTACTGGTAGATCGGGTACCACAACCACTGGCGATTCAGGGGGTATCGAAGAAACTGAAGATGTTGATTGCTCAAGAGTGTTGTCTGATAGCACAGCCACACTTTGGCAAGCCCCGCTTGCCAACTCAGCATGCTCGGTGTGAACTGCGCCAGTCTCTTCAGCTGCCATTGTCATTTCAGAAGAGGTTGTAAGTGTGAGTACTGGACAATAGGCAAGGGTGAGGGCGGAACCATCCTTTGACTCAGAGGGATTTCCAATCAGAAGACCACCCTTGTTTTGTGGTGTAATGGCTGTGTGCGTGATTTGACCCACCGGAGGAGGTAATTCTTTTCTGTCAGTACAACAACCTGAGTTTCTGTGGCTGGAAGGTGAAAGAGCTGTGTCAGTCTTTAGAAGGGATACATATGCTATATTTAGGTCTTCCATCTGCTTGGTATAAGTCTGTATACTTTTCTGTATGGCAATTCCAGGCCTTATCATGTCGATCTCTAAAGATAAGATGTCAGGTGTTGGACATAATGTCAGATGGTCTGGTGACTTGTGTCCCTTCATAAGATTCTTATAATGCAAATAAACAAAGTCATCATAGAGGTCTTCGGTCTTTCTTTTAAGGCGTAGGAGTTGTTCGTGTAGCAGGTAAGTATCATTAGTTTGATCTAAAGCTTCAGAAGCTGGTGTGGCAGAAAATTCGGTTGTAGCAATGGGAAGACTGACCTTAGGGTTATTGTGGTTAGTAGATACTGTGGAAGCATTAAGACAACTGATGGTTAGTATAGGTCTTTTGTACCCAGGACCAGATGCACAAACCTCAGGATAATGACTGCCTTGTCCTGTCAAATAAGGGTTTCCAGCATTCTGGGGAGCTTGCCAAGCTGATCTTGCGCATATCATTCTGGCAACAGCGTATTCTGGTTTAGAGTCTCCCACAATGAGTGCTATATCCTTGGCTGTTGCGGTGTTACAAGGCTTGTCAGAAGACGCAGGAGTGTCTTTCATTGTTTGGTTTAACAAGATCTGTAAGAATTCATTATCTTGCTGTAGCTCTGCAACAGATAAGGACTGCGGGTCATAGGCGCAGATGTCATAATAATTGTACATGGAAGAAGGGTCAGCTAGCCAGTGAGTATAGTACCGTGTTTGTAAATCTTTGTTTACTGAGGCAAGACTGTCCTTTAGACTAAGGTTCTTGTTTGCTGTCTTTAGGGAAACCATAGGTTTATGCAAAGGTTTCTTTACCCGAAAGGAAAGCATCTTTGTTCTGTGTGTGCCTTTCCGGCCTATGGAACAAGACATTTTTGGCTCTTGCATTCTGTCAGGAGTGGCACTCTATTAAGAGTGGCACAGGACACCCAGAAAGGGTTTGGGTGGTTGTGCCAAATAAAGTGGACAGATAAGAACACACACAGCGGAAAGGAAAGAGAACGAAGAGTAAGCAAGAGTATCAAGGGAAAAGATACAGAATGAATACCCTCTTGGGGTGTATGCAGATATAGGAAAAGAGTATTCCACGAACCTTGGAAATACTCTAGCCTTCTGCAGAGTTTGCTATAACAGAGGCCCACGCTGATTGCTAATGACTTGGAACAGCAGCTCTGGGTGTCTGCAATGTAGAAACAGGACAAGGGAAGGGGCAGAGGTTGACTGATGGGAACCAACAGACAAGCTCTGTACAAAAGGGTCTACAAACAGTACAAGAGAAGATACTACAGACAAATCCAGTAAATGAGGTGATAGCAAACTAGCAGAAGGAAATGAAAGGAAAGTCGTGTAACAGGATAGGATAGCAGAGGACGGTAAGGAACAAGGTTGAGAGCTCAGAGGAGCAGGAAAGCAATGAGTAAGCCCACAGGGGTAGGACTGTAAGGTAGAACGCCCAGAGGAAAAGGGCTTAGGGCAGCAGAGTAAAGCAGACTGCACGGCAAGGATCCCGTAAGGGCCGGGCAGTAAGGAGTGAACCCTGAGGGACAGGGCCGATGAACGTAGAAGGTAGCAGAGGACTGTAGAGAGCTGCTAGGCCGAGAACCCAGCGGAAAAGGTAGGTAGTAGGCAGCGAAGCGGGATAAGCTGCAAAGTAGGAAGGCCCAGAGGACAAGGGCTGTAGGTAGCCAGAGAGAGGTAGGCTGCAGAGCAGGGAGCCCCAGAGGACAAGGGCTGAAGGCAGCCGGAGTGAGGCAGGCTGCAGGGCAGGGAGCCCAGAGGACAAGGGCTGAGGCAGGAAAGCAGCAGAGCGTGATCAGCTGCAATGTAGAGGGTACGCAGGGCAAGGGCGGAGGCTGGAAGGCAGCAGAGCGTGATCGGCTGCAATGTGGAGAGCCCGACAGGGCAAGGGCGGAGGCTGGAAGGCAGCAGAGCGTGATCGGCTGCAATGTGGAGAGCCCGGCAGGGCAAGGGCGAAGGCTGGAAGGCAGCAGAGCGTGATCCGCTGCAATGTGGAGAGCCCGGCAGGGCAAGGGCGAAGGCTGGAAGGCAGCAGAGCGTGATCCGCTGCAATGTGGAGAGCCCGGCAGGGCAAGGGCGGAGACTGGAAGGCAGCAGAGCGTGATCGGCTGCAATGTGGAGAGCCCGGCAGGGCAAGGGCGAAGGCTGGAAGGCAGCAGAGCGTGATCCGCTGTAATGTGGAGAGCCCGGCAGGGCAAGGGCGGAGACTGGAAGACAGCAGAGCGTGATCCGCTGTAATGTGGAGAGCCCGGCAGGGCAAGGGCGAAGGCTGGAAGGCAGCAGAGTGTGATCCGCTGCAGTGTGGAGAGCCCGGCAGGGCAAGGGCGAAGGCTGGAAGGCAGCAGAGCGTGATCCGCTGTAATGTGGAGAGCCCAGAGGAGCAGGGCTGTGAGGCAGGGAGCCTGGAAGGCTATGGCTGGAGGCAGCAGGGTGGAGCAAGCAACAAGGCAGGGTCCAAGCAGGAGTGAAGGTAAGCAGCATACAAGATCCGTAGAAAGAAGCAAAAGGTGGAGGAAGAACTCTCAGATGCAAGAGGCTGAGCCACTGCAGGCAGCAGCCTTTATACTGCCTAGCCCAGCACAGAGGCAGGCTAATTGGTTGCACCTGGCTAAGCACACCTGCAGGCAATCGGCCACCTCCCTTTCTGTTCCTGGGCTGGTGGAAGCAGGGCAAGTCTCTAGGGCTTCTGGGTGGTGTAGTTCCATTGATAACCAATAGGAACAGCCAGGAATCAATGCTTGTAGCCAGGTGCATTATGGTATGCGTAGTTTGTTGGAAATAATAATTAAGCAGCAAAGTCTCACAAATGGGAAATAAAGTTTCCAAAGTAAATATAGATGATCCAAGAGTCTGTTGTAAATAAATGATAAACATATAGTCAAAATTGAGAGTAAATGGATGCGCCCATGGCGCAGGCATGACAGTATGTGATTTATTACACACCTCCAAAAAAACATAGGGTAGTGATTGTTTGGAGGTGCTACCTACCAAAATAGTACTATACAACAGAGATACATTTTTTTGTATTTTTTTGTATGTTTCCATTTAGATTTGTATAGGCAGGAGCCTTTTTTGTTGAGTGTATAGGTGACACTTAGGAAGGTTGTTGTTGTGTTTTCTTCAGTTTTTTATATATTCCATTTTAAACTGATTTAAAGCATATATTGTGGTTTTGGACTAAATGTTTTAGTAAAAGTGCACTACGTTTTATATGTTCTAAATTCCGTTTTTAAGATATTTTCACATTGTATTCAAATAAAATAGTATTTTGTTACATTTATTGTTCTAAAAAAAAAACTCAGACTCGGTCCTTATTTGGGAGTGGGTTGTTAGGTCGAGCTTTATGAGGAGAGAGACGGCTGGTTCCTTGTTTGTTGAATATTGTCCATAAGGCTTCTAGAGGAGTGTGGAACAGGCGTCTATAAACTACTCCGCTGGTCTCTTGTTGTTGTTAGGAGCAAATGTTCACACCATGTCTGAGGTTACTTCAAAATGTTGGAGGTGACAAAGAGGCACAGCGCACATGCGGCTATTACATGCCAGCGTGTGTATGAATATCCTTCTCATAACCCCTCACTCAGACTCATTGTGCCCGCATTTTCCACAATGCGTTGTGAAAAGAGCCAATCAAAAAGTCTAATAGAGAACATGCTGTGGAGGAACTGTCCCGTGCAGCTGCATTTGGTCGTCCAGTGCCCTTTAACCTGAGGAATGAACCAGCTTTGGGCCTGCATTGGGAATGATGGTTGAGACGTTTGGAAAATTACCGGCCACCGACAATGAAAATATGTTGGACAAGTTTGCAAGAAGGCTGTTGATAAACTTAGTGGGGGACAAAGTTAACAACCATATTCCCACTTTCCCTCCTGAGCAAATTCGTTATCTATGAAAAAAACTGAAATAAAAAATAGAAGAAGAAATGACCGAATAGTCTGGCCAAATTACCAAAACCTCTTTGGGCTTTTTTGCACTTTTTCTTTTAAAATAATGTCGGGGAGGCCCCCTGCACCTTTACCCAATTTCCCCTACCTCAAGTTATACCCTTACCCCACACCCCATGTGCAAACATTTCGAAACAATAACCAGTCCAAGAAAATGTTTTTCTGATTTATTTTTTTCTTCGGATACCGAGAAAATGGACTCGTACACTGGACTGAAAGAAACATTTTGACCAACATAGAAACATTGATCACGAGTGGCACGCCTTTAACATTGTCAACTGAAAAGGGAATCCATGAATGCGTTCGTAACACTCCTTCGCAAGCTAGTAGCTCACTGTAACTTCCACAAATTCACAAATGAAGAAGTCATTTGAATTCAACTCATAGGAGGATGCTTGTTGTTCCCATTTCTAAAGAAACTACAGAGGGAGCCTCTTCCCCTTGCCATGATTTTACTTGTGGGTGGAACGGAAGCCAGAGCAGAGGCCAAACCACTCAGATATAAACTGGCAAGGGGCTCAAAGGGGCGCAGGTATATCAGGTTTTTCACTCGATGAAGAGCAAATATGCAAGCAAAATGCCCGTGAGAAGATACTCATTGAGACGGAGATGCTACTGCTGTGGCCTACCTTTCCAGCATGAGGAAGGGGTGAAGTGTCTGGTGCTGGCCAAAAATTCAGCATCTGTGAGAGGGAAAATCACCTAGCAAGAACACACAGATCAATCCCCACAAGGCCAAACATGAATACCTCCATGCCTGCCACACATGATATCCACGCCTACGGGTCTACACCAGCCAGGTGGATTGAGAATGCACAAAGAAAACTAGTGAGTCATGTCTGGCAAACGAGGGGTCGGTCTCCATCGCCTCCCCATCACGGCGTGGAGAGGGTGATGACTGCCCTTAACCGATGAGTGATCTGGTGGTTCCGCCTGCACGTGATATCAACCTGCTAGAGGGTGATCACGTGGCCACATTTGTTAATGACATAATTGTGTGACATTGAACATCCTGTGTATCTCAGAATTTAATAAGATGACTCATCCTCCACTGTTGGTGCCCGCTGAACCGAGAACGTTTCAGGGGTCTCCGAGGGGTCCAGTAATAAATCATGGGAAGTTTTGCATGACTCTTCAGTACAAGTGAAAAAAATGCGGTTCATGCTCTCCAGGGCAAAGCTCTAGGAAGCAACCTCTTAAAGTGTGTGACCGCAATAGCCATGAACATTGCAGCTATGGCATACACCATGCAATATGTGCACCGCGTAGTTCAGCAATTTCCCTCTCTGTTTCAGGTTTTAGTACCCCTCCAGGAGACCCGGTTGTTCTCCATATTGATGAATCAATCAAACTGGTGGCACAACGTCTGAAGAGAATACCCATTCATCTTCAGCCACAAGTGAAGAAGTAAATCAAGTGTCTGCTGGCAAGTGATATTATCGATCGGATTCTGGTCCCACTCTGTGTGTTATCTATTTATTGAACATGTTTATGGTGCCTCTACAACAAATAGTGTTTCCATGCACCACAAGACAAAACAAAAAAGGGGGTTTGAGTAGCAGAGGAGAAAAAACAGCAATAATGGTCCTACTAGGTCTTGTGGCATTCGGATTGTGCAAGTGCAGTGTCAAGTAGTGCAGGGGGATGGGGGAGATCAGGACGGGGGAAGGGGATGGGGAGAGGGTGACAAGGGAGAAGTGCTGGAGGGTGGGGGCCCAGTGATGGGTAAGTACTAAAGGGAGCCCCGGAGGACAAGGGCAAGGGGGGTTGGGAGTCAAGTCCGAGGAGGGTGGTGGACAAGCTTCAGAAGGCTAGTCAGTGAAGGGTGCCCAAGGGCAAGTGCTGGTAGGAAGGAGTGCAGGGAGACTGAATGAGGGAGGCCTGGCCCTAGTATGAATCATAAAGGAGCACAGATAACCAGTTGCAGTAGCAGGAGATTAGCAGGGGAGGGGGAGAGAGAATGATGAGGAGAAAAGGAAGGCCTTGAGAAGGTTCCGGAACTTAAGAAGATCCAGCCCAAGTCTGAGAGGGGGGTTCCATGTGTTAAAATCATTGCAAAAATGGCTGTGGACACAAAATATTGCGGCAAAAAGGCTGTGGATTTGCCGCCGCAATCCATGTAAAGGATGCGGGGGACACCCTACAACCCCTGGACCCATTATACCATTTAAGGGAAGCGGGGGACACCCCCGCAACTCCCTCTCCCCTTAAATGGTGTAATAGGGTACACCATTAACGGGTCAAACCACAGCGACTTTATGTGCAGGCGACATTTCTGCCACGATTTTATCACTGCATACCGAGAGGGGCAGGTAGGCCATTCCAGAAGGAGGCTCCTGCCGAAGAGAGAGATCTACCCGCCACTCTCTGCTTGGAGAAACCTCTGATCTGCAGAGAGTTTGAACTAGAGGACCGAAGGACTCTAGCAGGGAGGTATTTTGAGAGAGAGAGTTGGATGTAGTGAGGGCCCACGCCCCAGAAAGCCTTGTGGATGATCATTGCAACCACCAGGGGCTAGTGGAGAGATTTTAGGGCTGGGAAAATGAGGTATTGGGCTTGAGGCCAATGATGAGTGTCACAGTCCTATTCTGGATAAGTTGAAGAGGGCAAAGGGAGGAGAAAGGCAGATTAAGGAAGAGGCTGTTACAGTTATCAAGCCTTGAAATAACCAGAGCTTTGGAGACATTGACAGGCCGATTCATGGAATAATTAGCGCGGCGCAAGTGGGCAAAAACGTGCGAATCGCAGTGGAATAGCGAAAATCGCAGTGCAAGTGCGAAAATCGCACGAAAAGCAGCGCACGTCGATTCACGGAAGGCCGTGCGCGAGAAAACCAGCGGATGTGCAATAAAAAAGTGCGCGGCGCACGTTGGCGCACAGGCCATCTAACAGCGTGCGCCAGGTCACAGCGAAATTCGCACATAGCGCGGCGCACGCAACAAAAGTAGGCGGAACATGGGCGTAACACTCGGAATGGGGAACAACTTGGCAAAACGTGGGCATCACGGGGGAAGTACAGGGCACAAGTGCGCGGAACGCCCACACGCTCGCCTACAACACGTATTCATGGAATAGAATAGGTGAAAAAAGCGCACGCTCAAACCAGCGCACAGGCACAAACACGACCGCCACAAGAAAGCAGGCGGTGCGTCTCTGCGGCTGTAAGAAATGTGCGCCAAAAGGTGCGCCAACAAATAGCACCTATATACTGCCATGATGAATGTCCCATACTGTGGCCCTCCAGGAAAAATGACGTGCAAAGGGGTACCCACAAACACGGACACCCGCTGACAAAAAATACGTGTGCGTGTATACCGGGTGCACGGGAAGTCTCACACGCGATTTGCAGGGTACGTGCATCACAGGGGTTCGCGTGAAGTTATTCACGCGATCGGGCCTGGGGGAGCGGGCTACGTGTATTTCAGGGGTTCGCGTGAAGTTTCTCACGCGATCGGGCCTGGGGGAGCGTGCTATGTGTATTTCAGGGGTTCGCGTGAAGTTTCACACGCGATCGGGCCTGGGGGAGCGGGCTACGTGTATTACAGGGGTTCGCGTGAAGTTCCTCACGCGATCGGGCCTGGGGGAGCGTGCTACGTGTATTTCAGGGGTTCGCGTGAAGTTTCACACGCGATCGGGCCTGGGGGAGCGGGCTACGTGTATTACAGGGGTTCGCGTGAAGTTCCTCACGCGATCGGGCCTGGGGGAGCGGGCTACGTGTATTCCAGGGGTGCACGGGAAGTTCCACACGCGAATAGCCTGGGCGCGTGTATTTGAGGGGTGCGCGGGAAGTTCCACACGCGAATAGCCTGGGCGCGTGTATTTCAGGGGTGCGCGGGAAGTTCCACACGCGAATAGCCTGGGCGCGTGTATTTCAGGGGTGCGCGGGGAGTTCCACACGCGAATAGCCTGGGTGCGTGTATTTCAGGGGTGCGCGGGAAGTTCCACACGCGAATAGCCTGGGCGCGTGTATTTCAGGGGTGCGCGGGGAGTTCCACACGCGAATAGCCTGGGTGCGTGTATTTCAGGGGTGCGCGGGAAGTTCCACACGCGAATAGCCTGGGCGCGTGTATTTCAGGGGTGCGCGGGAAGTTCCACATGTGAATAGCCTGTGCGCGTGTATTTCAGGGGTACGCGGGAAGTTCCACACGTGAATTGCCTGGGGGCGCGTGTATTTCAGGGGTGCGCGGGGAGTTCCACACGCGAATAGCCTGGGTGCGTGTATTTCAGGGGTGCGCGGGAAGTTCCACACGCGAATAGCCTGGACGCGTGTATTTCAGGGGTGCGCGGGGAGTTCCACACGCGAATAGCCTGGGCGCGTGTATTTCAGGGGTGCGCGGGAAGTTCCACACGCGAATAGCCTGGGCGCGTGTATTTCAGGGGTGCGCGGGAAGTTCCACACGCGAATAGCCTGGGCGCGTGTATTTCAGGGGTGCGCGGGAAGTTCCACACGCGAATAGCCTGGGCGCGTGTATTTCAGGGGTGCGCGGGAAGTTTTACACGCGATTTCTGCACGGTACGTGTATTTCAGGGGTGCCGGGGAGTCCCACATGTGATTTGACAGTGTGGGTCCTCCCAGGTGTACCCTGTACACCCTCCACGGCCCCTGCAGGCAGCCCACACCACAGGGGACTACCCTGCATCCCTGGTCATGTCCCGCAGGCAGCCCACCCAACATGGGCATGCCCCCCAGCAAAGGCACATGTCTCCTTGAACTAATGAACACCAACTCATGTCCCCTTGCACCCCCACCCCCCAGCACTGTGGGGCACCTGCCAGCAGGCCCCCACCCATGTCCAACTCATGTCCCCCACCACCCCCACCCCCCAGCACTGTGGGGCACCTGCCAGCAGGCCCCCACCCATGTCCAACTCATGTCTCCCACTACCCCCACCCCCCCAGCCACCAGGGTCACCCTCCACCAGGCCCCCACTCATGTCACCCACCACCCCCACCCCCCAGCCACCAGGGTCACCCTCCACCAGGCCCCCACCCATGTCTCCCACCACCCCCACCCCCCAGCCACCAGGGTCACCCTCCACCAGGCCCCCACTCATGTCTCCCACCACCCCCACACCCCAGCAGTGCAGGGGCACCCTCCACCAGGCCCCCACTCATGTCTCCCACCACCCCCACACCCCAGCAGTGCAGGGGCACCCTCCACCAGGCCCCCACTCATGTCTACCACCACCCCCACCCCCCCAGCCACCAGGGGCAGCCTCCACCAGGCCCCCACTCATGTCTCCCACCACCCCCACACCCCAGCAGTGCAGGGGCAGCCTCCACCAGGCCCCCACTCATGTCTCCCACCACCCCCACACCCCAGCAGTGCAGGGGCACCCTCCACCAGGCCCCCACTCATGTCTCCCACCACCCCCACACCCCAGCAGTGCAGGGTCACCCTCCACCAGGCCCCCACTCATGTCTCCCACCACCCCCACCCCCCAGCAGTGCAGGGTCACCCTCCACCAGGCCCCCACTCATGTCTCCCACCACCCCCACCCCCCAGCAGTGCAGGGGCAGCCTCCACCAGGCCCCCACTCATGTCACCCACCACCCCCACCCCCCAGCCACCAGGGGCACCCTCCACCAGGCCCCCACTCATGTCTCCCACCACCCCCACACCCCAGCAGTGCAGGGGCACCCTCCACCAGGCACCCACACATGTCCCCCTGCCCCCAGGTCCTGACGATACTCAATCATGGCAGTAATGGGCAGCATACCCAGTACAAACACCCAGGCAAGGATTGCATCCACCCACATAGTGAATGCAATAACATGATACAACCCCAATGGCAAGTCTGTAAATGAACACATGTCCGTCACACACACATACACAATGGGTGCAAGTCAATGTCAAAACCCATATCATGACATGTATGAAACCAATGAGAAAATACCACAAGTGAAAGTTAAAAAGAACATGTATTAAAGATGAAAAATAAGTAAAAAATCAAACATACAACAATGGGGATAACAAAATAAATGGTCCATGTCCGAGAACAAATGTAAAAATAAAAAAAACAAAGTAATCCAAAAACAAATGTTGTCCAAAGCAAAATCATGTGGAAGTAAAATAATGAAAAACCATTTCCTCATGGTGAACACAATAATTAATGAAAATTTTTTTTCTTCAAAAAGCAAACTATATACACGTAAATTCCAGGGTCCATGAGCCCAACACCATAAATGAAACCTACTACTACCTAATGAAAATAATATATACAAAAAAGTGGCCATTGTCCGAGCGGTCCAAAAAAACAAAAATTAATAAAGGAAACCTAACACTAACTAACTAAATAACTATATACAAAGGCAGCGGGCAAGTCCTGCGGCTCACTCAGTGATGTTGCTGGCCAGGGCATCATCGAACTCCATGTCGATGTCCTGGAGGCGGGACTCTGTCCTGGCCCCGAGGTCTCGCAGGGATAACCCCATGTCCAGCTCAAACTCCCTGCGAGCTTCCTCGAGGCACTCAGCCCGCCTCAACGCCCGACGCATGGAGAACTCCGCCCTGACCATGGTGAGCCGCTCCTCTTCCGCCCGCTGCCGCTCCGCACCTATCCGCTGGACCAACTGCTCCCACACGGAAGACACCACCATCCCAGGGTTGCCCTGCCCTCCGGCCGATGCCTGCCCCTCTGATCTTGAAGGCCCCGAGCCATGATGCCTCCCACGTCGAGCCTGCTGCTGCCTCCGACGCCACTGCCTCTGCCAGCACGACGGCATCCAGGCTGATGGAAACCACCGACGCCGTCGTGCACGTGCCCTGCCTGATGATGCTGTCACATCTTCCACCTGCTGGGGTCCAGTTGCTGTGTTGTCCACCCCTGCTGGACCTCCGACTCCCAACTGTGGCAGGGATGGGATCCCCACCGAGCTGGCTGCATTGGTCGGGGCAGGTCCACAGGGGGCCCTGGTGGCATCTGGGCCGGAAGACGGCAAGGAGAACGACTGGTGTATAGCCTGCACAGAGGAGGAGAGGGCCGCCACATTGGCCAACACATGCAGAAAACACCCGAACATGGCCGATCCCAATTGGGCCACGTCGGCACGATGCACTTCGTGATGACGTGCGTCGTCCTCCCGGGAAGCACGCACGGCATCACGAATCACAGCCGTGCGCATCGCGACCCCAATCAGGACCTTCTCCACACGGCCAGGGGTTCCCACGTCCGCAGGTGGAGGGGAGTCAGGTGACATGGACATCCCCTCTACCTGCGGACGGGCCTGGGACGGGGCATCCCTGCTGGTGCATGGTGGTGCACTCACAGGGTCAGGGACAGCGACATGCACAGGCCCCTCCACGGTGACCTGTGCTGCCTCCTGGCCCTGGACTGCACCACTTGCACCAGCAGGGATGCCCCCACCAGGCCCCATGTGTGCCCCAGTGGCGGCCTCCTCCTCCTCTGTGCAAACCACCAACCTGGATGGCTCCTCACCGTCCCCCACTGTAGCAGGCCCCTGTGGGGGCTCACCCACCCCTTCCGCTGCAGCCGTGGGGGCATCCCCGCTGCCTTGCTCCACAGCGCCGTCTCCGCCCTCTTCTTCACTAGCCGCTGCGTAGAGGGAGACAAAGAACACAAGCATCAGGGCACTGTACAATGGTCCCCTAGACAGGAAGCAATAGCAGATGAGCACCACTGTCAAAGTACACTTCCATCATGTCCCTCCACAACACATGGGTCAGTCCAGGCAAAACACACACAGTAACAGGCATGGTGCATGCCATGGACATTTCCATGCATGTCCAATGGACTCTTGAAACATTCAATGATATGTAACTCACATGCATCATGGCTCATGCCTATCACATGCACACACTTCACCTCAGTCACATCCATCTGGCCCCAAACACACCAAACACAGCGGATACAAGGGTAATTTGGCTGCTTCACTGAATCTGTGCATTGTCACACACATGTGTCATGCATCCATGGCATGCACAAGTCACAGACATGCAGGTCAGGCACACAGACATGGCTACCATATATGTACCTGGCATCAGCACCCATCCCTCACCCCCACCCATGTCCAGGTACAGAGACTGGCATGCTCTCATGTTCAAAATCTGCATAGGGCTCCCCATGCGGCATTTGGACACATGCAACAACCATGTGGGTCACACATCACTGGTCGCACATGCATTACCATGATGTCCCTGCACACATACATGCATACATGGCCTATGGCACACATACAGGCAAGTATCATAGAACCAGCACACCGCAACATGCCCTGTCTCACACAGTAATGCTTGGACACTTACCGCTCAACTCCAGACGGGCCTCCCTCTCAAGGATCTGGGCGTGGAGCGCTGGGCGTACGCGTTCCAGGACCCTCATCTGGATGGAACTCATGCGGCCCCGGCCCCCCTCCACGAGGCGCCGGGCCTTCACAAGGGTCCTGGACCTCAAGTCCTCCCAGCGCTTCTTGATCTTCAGGACGTCGCGGGTTGCCACCCCCTCCGCGTTGATGGCAACCACACAGTCGGCCCAGATCCTCTGCCGTCCTTCCTTGCTGGCGCGGGACGATCCAAAGAGGGCATCATACTGCCACAGGACATGCTCCACCAGGACACCAACTTCGGTGTCAGTGAAGCTGGTGCCCCTCTGCCCCTCTGGCCTGGGGTTGCCACTGGTGCCAGATGTGGAAGTGCCCGACATGGCAACCCCAGAGGCAGGTGTGGGTGGACAACTGGGTCCTGGGGCTGGGCTGTGGAGCGATGTAATCCCAGTCGGGAGTCTTCAGTTCCAGCAGGGGTGGACACAGCAACTGGACCCCTGCAGATGGCTGATGTGCAGGCACCAAATGGCAGGGCACGGTGGCAGCAGGCAGGCAGGCAGGCAGGCAGTAGCAGATGGCACGTGGGAGGCTGCTCGGGGCACTGGGGGGCAGTAACTCGGCCTTCTGGGCAGGAGCGTGGTCTTCCGTGTGTTTTCGCGTGGCCAGCTTGATACGGAGTGATTTGGCACGTGAAAATCCTGCACGTCAGCGTGAAATCCGAGGAAAGGCCCTTAGCGCGTAAGCGCGTCAGCACGCATACGCGATTCTTTTGGACCAGAGTCCCTCAGCGCGTAAGCGCGTCTGTGACGTGACCCGCACGGGTGTTCCCCACTCAGCACGTGATGACGGGGCACACGTGGAAATACTGCACGTCAGAGTGTCATCGCGTGTAATTGGACAAAAGTGCGCGTACACGCAATTGGCCTATGTATGTGTATTTCATGGGTGCGCGGGCACTTACACACGCAAGTACGTCAGCGAACCTGTATCCCGTGGTGCGTGTGAATTTCCACACGCTATTGGACTGGGAACTGGATTCCAGGGGTGCGCGGGTCACACGTTGTATCCCGTGGTGCGTGTGAATTTCCACACGCTATTGGACTGGGAACTGGATTCCAGGGGTGCGCGGGTCACGCGCTGTATCCCGTGGTGCGTGTGAATTTCCACACGCTATTGGACTGGGAACTGGATTCCAGGGGTGCGCGGGTCACACGCTGTATCCCGTGGTGCGTGTGAATTTCCACACACTATTGGACTGGGAACTGGTTTCCAGGGGTGCGCGGGTCACATGCTCGCCTAGAACACGCACAAAGCATGATTTTGCGCACTTTAACAATAACAAGCCAGACGCCAGGATGAACATACCGTTCCTAGCAGCAGTGGCAGTGGGCTACCAAAGGAGGAGGAAGAGGATAGTCAGGGCCAGAATATTCACACCCAGAACCAGCCTTTTCGGGATGCCTGATGACCAGGTGTATGGAAGGTACAGGTTTCCACCACACATAATACTGGACCTGGTGAGTGAGTGGGAGGATGACCTCACATCACCCACCCTGTGCTCCCAAGCACTCAGCCCCCTGGAGAAGGTCCTCAATGTACTGCACTTCTTAGCCACTGGATCATTTCAGCGGACAAGTGCCATAGTGGGTGGGGTGTCACAGGCCACCCAGTCACGCTGCCTACACCAGGTCTTGAACATCATCACTGCACGCCCATCAGTCCGCAGGCACATATACCTGCCCAGAACACCTGCAGAAAGGCATGCTGCCGCCCTGGATTTTTACGGTGTGGCACGATTCCCCAAAGTGCTAGGTGCCATCGACTGCACCCATGTGGCTCTACGTCCCCCCAGGGCATCTGAGCACATCTATAGGAACTGCAAGCACTGGCATTCCATCAACGTGCAGGTAGTATGTAATGCCAAGGGAATCATCACCTCAGTATATGCCAACTATCCCGGCTCCACCCATGACAGCTTCATTTACCGAATGTCCACCCTATGCCGGGACCTAGATGCTGGGCGGCATGGCGATACATGGCTGCTTGGTGAGTATGTATGCCACTGCACATGCATGCATGTTGGATACTGAGCAAGGTCACAACCCCACCAATGATACCAATCACCACCTCCACAGGGGACAGTGCCTACCCTCTCAGCCCCCACATGATGACGCCAATTCGGAACCCCACCACGCCACCCGAGGTAAGATATAACACAGCCCACATTACAACCCGGGGCATAGTGGAGCGCACATTCGGAGTGCTAAAGTCACGCTTTCGCTCCCTTGACCGTTCTGGCGGGCAGCTGTTATACGCTCCCCCAGTAGTGTGCAGGATCATAGTAGCAGCATGTGTCCTGCACAACGTTGCAACACGCCGGGGCCTGGCCGTGGACATGGTGGTGGCCCCACATCCCCAACCACATGCACAGCCGCTGCGCATGGGAGGGGAAAGGGCACGTGGGGAGGCAGCCCGTACACAGCTAGTGGCTAATTACTTCACATAGAAATCACACCCCTGTGGAGTGCACACTACCCTGGCACATTCCATCTGACAATCAATGATGACTCAACCTGACACTGATCCTGAATGTCTGGAGAATGAACCGTGAATACCATATCAGCCTGAGATTGTTCACCTGGAAGTGTCACAATGTGTGCATCCCTACCCACACAGACACCACCAATGCAGTTTTGTGGAGTTACACATTCAAGCAGCTAAAAAGAATACCCACTTGCAAAATGCAACAAGAGGACAGTGCCATGTCAGCCAACCCAACCCCAGCACCGCCACACGACACACCGTACCATGTCATGCTATTTGCAGGTAAACAAAGTAATCCCTACAACATGACACTAGTGTCACTATGTACAGTGTCCCTATTAGAAACATGCAACACCTGAAATGCTCACAGCAATGCCGGACCAACAACATACTTGAGCACGTACTACCATTAACATGACATCACAAATTTTACATATTAGTAGTCTCACCACCTGGAAATGCCTGCACTCCCACCACCACCAACTGTGCAGTGTTGGCGCCATGTAGAGTTGTAGGTGCACTGCTGCCAACATGGACCCCATTTCCAGACTAGAGGTCCTTGTGTAGACATGAGGAAGGGACCTGCAAATTGGGAGGTAGACACAGAAGATGAGTTACACATCAATGCAACATGCAGTGTACAACACAACAGCAATATGCACTAGGAATGTATACACAGTATTGACTACAGACTGCCCACACAGCTCATGGGAGTCCAACGTCACTGTGTAATTCACTGTCACTTGGGCACACCCTTTGCAAGCCCATGGAAACGGGAAGCAGGAGGGGTGTGTGTGACTCAAACCCAAGCATCTGAACCAAATACATTACAAGCCTGCATGTGCCCAGCCACAATGCAGCGTATGCCCACAGGAACCACGGAAGCCAACAAATCGTCCCAAAAAAATAGGGAATAAAATAAATAACAATAAAAATAAAAATAAGAAACAATCAAAAATGGCCATTGATGGGCCCGGGGGGGTTGGGGAGGCCACCCAGGAGGTCCGAGGACAGGATGCACACCAGAACCCACCTGCGTGGATCCTGGGAAAATAAAACACCTCCATGGGCTCATGGGCTCATGGCCCACACGGCTACCCTGTTGTGGGAGTATCACTGCTGTCGCTATTATCACCCTGTGCAGCTGCATCCGGAGGTGGTTGCACTATGGGAGGCAGCCCACGCAAGGCCCTAGTCTGCTCCTCCATGGCTGCAAGCATGCGGGTGTGGTAGGTCTGGTTCTGGAGGATGAGTGTGCGGAGGTCCCCATGCAACAACTCACGGGATGCCCGGACCTCCGCCCTCGTTGCCTGCATCTCAGCTGAGAGCGTACGGGTGAGACGCTCCAGCTGCTGTTCTGTCCTTTGGTGTGTTGAAGCCTCAAGCTCAACAAGAGTCGTCCTGAGGTGAAGGAGCTCCTGCCTCAGGGCTTCCCTGTGGCCCTGGGACTCAATGGAGATGGCCTCCTGCAGAGTCGCCAGTGCCGCCCGCCTGTCCCTGTTGGACCCCAACCTGTCCTCCCTGTGTGACTGGCAGATGGAGTCGGTTGCCTGCTCTAGTCGCTCCATCAGCCTTTCTGGGGGGACAATGGAAGTGGCCACCCTATCCATGGCCTGAGCCATCATCTCGGATGATGCAGCCTGTTGGGTTGCCATACCGTAAATGGATTGCTCCCATGCGGTATTGCCAGGGGGCGTACGACCACCACGTCGGCGGGCACCACACCTGTCTGGGGCAAGGCGAACTGCGCCTTGCTGTGCCGGCACTGCCTGAGGCTGCAGGACTGCATTCCCCCTCTGATCTGCTGGCCCAGGAACAGGATCAGATGTCGCGGAGTGTGACCCTGCATCCGTAACCACCGAAGGCGTAGCTGCCAACACTGACATCCCCATGGAGGGTTCTGACCCTGGTGCAGGTGGGTGAGACAGAACAGAATCCCTCCCTGGAACACTCACCTGCGACGGCACGTAGGTCTCATCCGAATCAACACCTGAGTACAGCTCGGGGGAGGTGCAGCCAGAGACACCCCTTGAGAGCACGACCTGCAGCACTTGTGGGTTCTCCCCCACCAACACACCACGTCCCTCACTGGTGGTTGGTCGGCCCTCGGACCCCTCCTGGGTCTGCACCATCTCCACAACCCCAGCAGTATCAGGTGCGTCTTCCCCTGCAAAGAGATGAAAACAAAGAAATGGAAACAGGCATTAGCACCATGGCACACAATGAGGGCTGAGAAGCAAGAGAACCAGTACTTGATTGACACATGTCCCACATGACTAAAACCCTCCCATGCATGCACCCTCACTGCGTATGAAGTGCAGGCAAATGGCACACACTGATGACACCAAGATGGTAAATGAACACATTTTGTGCATGCTGCCTGGCAGTGGCATCACGCATTGGCCTGTGATTGCCAGGTGAAACACACATGCCATCACACAGATGGCATGTACCATTGCTATTGAGTGAAGATGGAGAGGAGGGCAGCACCTATTCATTCAGTCCAGTTCCCGCATGTAATTGCTTTTCTAATTCTAACAGGTCAGATTTTTCACCTGGAGCTGCCAGTCTGAAATGGTCCAATTGCACAGGGACAAGTGTGTACAAATGATATCCAGGTAACAAAGTCACTCCACTTCACCATAGCCATGTCAGACATGTGACTAGTGGACAGCGACATGGCTAGTAAAAGTGGGGGAATGCAAACAATCTGACTGAATGAACAGTGAAAAATAAGCAACAATGTTGTGGCAAGGTGACACTTCAAGGGCAACTGGCGTGCAGTTGGGCTACATGTCTACTGTTGGCAGAAGGGATACTGCTATGGCCAAATGCAGCTGCGCAGGAAGTATTGCATGAAGCACATGGCTGACCCATTCGACTCAGGCGCACACACTCTCACCTGGCACACAAACAGAAGCCCTCACACACACACCATGCACATGGATGACACACACATGCATGTGCACTCACCGGACAATGCCTCGTAATCAGCCAGATCTCCCATGCCTTGGATCTGTTCCTCCGTGACGTAGGTCCCAGCGACTGACTCATGTGGAGTGAGTTCCGTGTCTACTACTGGAGACCCACCTCCAGTCACTAGAGTTGCGGCATGACTTGAGGCCAGCTTACTCTTTGCCCTGCGCTTTAGGTCATTCCAGCGCTTATAGCAATCATTGGCTGTGCGCCTCACGATTCCAAGGGCACTTACGATGTCCGCAACGGTCTGCCAGTGTGCCTTGCGTTGTGCAGGTGTGGTCTTGGATCCTGCAACAATGACCATCTCGTTGTCATGTCCGGACACATACTCGACAAGTGCATTCAGTTCGTCATCCGTGAAGCTGGGCTTCCTGGACGGGCCGGACTGTGTAGCCGTGTCTGGGGCATCAGCCTGTGCCGGACGAGCACTCTTCCTCTTCCGCTTGGAAGGTGGTGGTGATCCTGAGTGTCCTGCGCCGCTCTGGACACTAGGGGCAGGAGCCCTGGTGGACTCTGTATCAGGAGTGTGGGATTGCACACTCAGCATGGGAGTTGGTGCAGGCATTGGCTCTAGTGTGATGGTGTCAGGGGGAATGTCAGCAGCATGGACTAGGACCGACACTGTCCTGGCTGGGTGTGTGAGGGCTGGGGTGGATGGAGCCGCAGCTGCCCCTGCAGCCTCTCCGCCCTGCCTCCTTGGTGCAGCAGATGACCTTGCTGCCCCAGATCCACGTGGCATGATGGCACCAACGTGCACCAGCGCACGTGTCGTAACCCTGCTGACCTGGAAGTCAGCCATGGAGTCAGCCAGGTCTGGTGCCACAATGGGCTGGTCCAACAAGGGCTGAGCATGGATGGTGTCAGCCACATCAGCCTCAATGGGAGGGGGGGGGATTATGGGTGCCCGTGACTGGTCCTCCACACATGGGGGGACAGGCTCACCCTGCAAGTTACGACCACGTCCCCTACCGGATCCACCACGGCCACCACTTGTGGCTCTTCCACCTTTGCCACCCTTACGGAATCCTCGCCTCCCAGCCATGGCACTGATGTTAATGTGCGTATGGGAGTGGATGTAGACTATTGTCCTGGGCAATTGGGGGTCAAAGGGGTTGGGTACCAGATGGTAATTGTACCCTAGTGCTCTAGCAAGGCTGAATGTAACCCCTGGGGAAAGATGACGGGTCACGCAACGCACAGGAGGCCCAAAAAAGGGAGATGACGTGCACGCAACCCCTCCTAGACCACGTGTGCAGAAAGAAAAACCTGCACTACGCTGTGGCACCCAGTAACACAAGAATGAACGTATGCGTGTCACACGCAGCCTAGAATGACCTCTGAAGGGGTAGGCTACACACGGGGCAAGCACAGATGTTAGATACGTGACTCACCGTCTGCCTGGTAAACGAGCGTGTAAAAGGAGCACGTTTGGTTGGCAACACCACCGCCAAAAGAAGATTTGTACGCTGTCTGAGGAGACAGGACAACAGTAGAAGGGAACACTGTTTGAGGGAACAGGCCCAGGTAAACCAGTAAAAGAGAAAAAAGAGAAAAAGCTGTCAGAGGTAACAGGGAATACGAACTTGAAACGCCGTGAAGTAAATCGCGTGTGAAACGACAAGAAGTACAGAATTCACCCACTCGCTCTCCACGAAAAGCACGTACAAGGAAAACGTGTTCTACACGTACCTTTTATACAGGCCCACACGTCCAGCGTCACTTACGCGGCGTGTACGCGCTAGGGCCATTTCCACCAATTACATGCTTTGTCACTTCTGCGTGTAGGGCCATTTCCACCAATTACACGCTTTGTCACTTCTGCGTGTAGGGCCATTTCCACCAATCACACGCTTTGTCACTTCTGCGTGTAGGTCCATTTCCACCAATCACACGCGATTACACTCTGACGTGCAGTCTTTCCACGTGTGCTCTGTCATCACGTGCTGTGTGGGAAACACCTGTGCGGGTCACGTCACAGACGCGCTTACGCGCTGAGGGCCTTTCCTCAGTTTTCACGCTGACGTGCAGGATTTTCACGTGCAAAATCACTCCGTACCAAGCTGGCCACGCGTACGCACACGGAATACCACGCTCCTGCCCGGAAGGCCGAACTACTGCCCCCCAGAGCCCGAGCACGCTCCCACCTGCTGCTGCCTGACTGCCTGCTGCCCCTGCACTGCTGGGGGGTGGGGGTGGTGGGTGACATGGGTGGGGGCCTGGTGGAGTGTGCCCCTGGTGACTGGGGGGGTGGGGGTGATAGGGGACATGAGTGGGGGCCTGGTGGAGGCTGCCCCTGCACTGCTGGGGGGTGGGGGTGGTGGGAGACATGAGTGGGGGCCTGGTGGAGGGTGCCCCTGGTGACTGGGGGGGTGGGGGTGGTGGGAGACATGAGTGGGGGCCTGGTGGAGGGTGCCCCTGGTGACTGGGGGGGTGGGGGTGATAGGGGACATGAGTGGGGGCCTGGTGGGGGCTGCCCCTGCACTGCTGGGGGGTGGGGGTGGTGGGAGACATGGGTGGGGGCCTGGTGGAGGCTGCCCCTGCACTGCTGGGGGGTGGGGGTGGTGGGAGACATGGGTGGGGGCCTGGTGGAGGCTGCCCCTGCACTGCTGGGGGGTGGGGGTGGTGGGAGACATGAGTGGGGGCCTGGTGGAGGCTGCCCCTGGTGACTGGGGGGTGGGGGTGGTGGGAGACATGAGTGGGGGCCTGGTGGAGGGTGCCCCTGGTGACTGGGGGGTGGGGGTGATAGGGGACATGAGTGGGGGCCTGGTGGAGGGTGCCCCTGCACTGCTGGGGGGTGGGGGTGGTGGGAGACATGAGTGGGGGCCTGGTGGAGGGTGCCCCTGGTGGCGGGGGGGTGGGGGTGATAGGGGACATGAGTGGGTGCCTAGTGGAGGCTGCCCCTGCACTGCTGGGGGGTGGGGGTGGTGGGAGACATCAGTGGGGGCCTGGTGGAGGGTGCCCCTGGTGGCGGGGGGGGGGTGGGAGGGGTGGGAGACATGAGTGGGGGCCTGGTGGAGTGTGCCCCTGGTGACTGGGGGGGTGGGGGTGATAGGGGACATGAGTGGGGGCCTGGTGGAGGCTGCCCCTGCACTGCTGGGGGGTGGGGGTGGTGGGAGACATGAGTGGGGGCCTGGTGGAGGGTGCCCCTGGTGACTGGGGGGTGGGGGTGGTGGGAGACATGAGTGGGGGCCTGGTGGAGGGTGCCCCTGGTGACTGGGGGGGTGGGGGTGATAGGGGACATGAGTGGGGGCCTGGTGGGGGCTGCCCCTGCACTGCTGGGGGGTGGGGGTGGTGGGAGACATGGGTGGGGGCCTGGTGGAGGCTGCCCCTGCACTGCTGGGGGGTGGGGGTGGTGGGAGACATGGGTGGGGGCCTGGTGGAGGCTGCCCCTGCACTGCTGGGGGGTGGGGGTGGTGGGAGACATGAGTGGGGGCCTGGTGGAGGCTGCCCCTGGTGACTGGGGGGGTGGGGGTGGTGGGAGACATGAGTGGGGGCCTGGTGGAGGGTGCCCCTGGTGACTGGGGGGGTGGGGGTGATAGGGGACATGAGTGGGGGCCTGGTGGAGGGTGCCCCTGCACTGCTGGGGGGTGGGGGTGGTGGGAGACATGAGTGGGGGCCTGGTGGAGGGTGCCCCTGGTGGCGGGGGGGGGGGTGGGGGTGATAGGGGACATGAGTGGGTGCCTAGTGGAGGCTGCCCCTGCACTGCTGGGGGGTGGGGATGGTGGGAGACATCAGTGGGGGCCTGGTGGAGGGTGCCCCTGGTGGCGGGGGGGTGGGGGTGATAGGGGACATGAGTGGGTGCCTGGTGGAGGCTGTAAACAGAAAGAGGATTCAACTTGGGAACCCTCCCGTCCCCTGCACACTTTCAAATGTTTGGATTAATCCAATACAGTTGTTTAAACTGCGTTATATACATTGTACATACATTTGTTTCTAACACATATGGTCAGACACAGGAGTGTGAGATAAAAAAATATATATCTTTATAGTCAGGCTGTATTATTTTCAGCAAGAATTATAGTTCAGACAAAGATTATTTACAGTGCATAGAAACAGTATCAATAGATAAAGCTCAAATTGAAGAAAAATGGAGTCCAAATTGATTAGCGACGCGTTTCGAGGAAGTTCTCCTCTTCTTCATAAGGCCACACTTGGACTCTTAAAAAGGAAAGCATAAATTCAGTAAAGAAAATTTTGTAAGCACAATGCATAGACTGTTCATGTCATATTAAATGTACGCAGTTAGAAAATAAATGGCATTAATTGTATTTAGAACATTAATCTGTCCCTAAAAAATAGGGAATTGAAACAATGTAGCATGTTCTAATATGCATTGTAATTCATGCAACATTATAAGATTAACTAGGTTGCCCCTGCTCGAGAGAGCGGCTGAAGGTCTACTGAAGCATCTTTTCCTGCAAAATTAACTGTATAACGTCCATCATACTGTAATTTAGTAGAGTACTACCTCTAATGGGATCTATCACGTGGATGGTGAAACATAAGCTAAAGAAAATTAAATATGTAGGTAAAACAACACACAGATAGTTCTTAGGCTGTATCAATCTAATATGGAAGAAATACAAAAATCGTTACCTCTGTGAGTAGAAAGTGCCGGAAACAGAGAACCGGACGGAGCGGTGAAAATAGATAGACAGTCTTCGTACATCAGTTAGTTCCTTAAAACATGGCTAATTCCCAAGAAGATACCAGAAATCTAAAGAAAACAAAGCCTGATCAATGCCAAGCTCAATGTTCAAACGTAACAGTCATAGGTGTGAGATAAAAAATTGAGTAACATACCTAACCAAAAAATGGAGGGCGGAAAATAATCAATACAGCGGCCCACATAAGGATGTAGAACTTAAGTATCCCGCCGTCACTACAGAGGTGCCTCAGTATGTGGGAATTCTGTCATACGAATAGCCAAACTGAACAGGAATGAAGTCCTGATTAGTATAATATACCTAGCAATCTGATATGAAGTAATGGAAACATAATATGGTGTTTAATCAAGGCAGAAAATGTAAAGAATTACCGTGGTAAGAATGTGCAAATGGCACAATTCTCAAAGCTGATATGCAACTGATGTCAAGATTGTGTGGCCGGTCAACAGCTGAAGAATCCGGCAGTAATAGGTCAGTTAGAGTATCAACTAAAGAAAGTGTAAGGAAAACAGAAAAAAAAGAATCATGAGACTAAGGAACTATTTCCCTGGTCCCTAGATAGATAAATGCACATGCATTCACGCTTACCTGGAGCATGGGGGGGCAATCCTGAGCAGAGTCTGTTCAGCCGAGTGGCTTGTTGTTCACAAACCATGGAGACTACATGTGACCATGGAGATAAATAGAGGACTGAAGTAATAGGTAAAGAAAAAGGACTAAGAAGTGAATGGGCCTCAAGGTCGGCCATCTTGGAACGAGGTTATATTGTAATGAAGGTGTAGATCTCTAGGCATTCAATGACAAGAAGTAACTTAAATCGGGAAGCGTAAAGGTGCGTAACTAAATAAATTAAAAGGAAAAAATTCATACAGTACAGAAACCTATTGTGCGATGTAAATCGGACATTACAAATACTAGTCCGCACATCGTAGAACGGGGAGAGGAAAGTTGAGAAAAATAGTGTACCATGTGAAATAGAGTCGAAATTAGCAATGACAAAGGGTCTTGAATCGAACGAAACGCTCGGATCTAAAAAGGGAAAAAAATAGCACGGAAAAAATGAATATAATGTTCAGATTATCTGGCTAAGGTCATTTAATGACCATGTGTAACCTATCAGTTCAAAATAGGTGGATCACATGGATTCACATTATGCAGGAAGAGGGAAAAAAAACCTTAAATCTCTCTCTCATTGCATGGACAACCTAGTACAATATAGCAATCTCAATGGGGTAAATGCATTTATTTTACAAAAGATCACAATTAAATGTGATAAGTATAACAGAATGACAAAAAATGAAAATTAAGAATAAGAACAATTTTTACACTGTGTTTACAGGCAATTATTTTTATGGCAACCATCTATTAGTCTCAACAAAGTAGTGCCTTAGATCACAGTCAGACACAGGAATAGCAATGTGACTCTCAATTTTATGTTGAAGATCAATCATTCCTTATTGTCAAATTCAAATCACAGAAAACAGTTCAATGTGAAATCTTCATTTAGACCCCAGGGCTGTAAAGAGCTTAACTTATCAATCCAATAAGCTTCTCTTTGTAGTAAGAGTGACTGATAGTCACCTCCTCTTGTAGGTCGTTTAACAACTTCTAGCACCTGGTATTTTAGTTGGGCAATTGTATGTTTTTGCATGTTGAAGTGGCGAGCTACCGGTGAGTATTGATTATTACATCTTATGTTCGACTTGTGTTCAGACAGTCTTGATTTAACAGTAGCTAGGAAAAGTTGTACCAAAGGAGAAACAACTTTTCCTAGCTACCAAAAAACTAGGCACCTTCCCCTGCTTAGGATGTATACACTGTAATAACACAATCAAAGGTAATGTAGTGACTCACCCCAGGAATGGTCAAAAAATCAAATTAAGAGACTATTCTACGTGTCTGACATCAGGTGTCATATATATGTTGAAGTGCCCTTGTGGCAAAGTGTATGTAGGACAGACCAAAAGACCTGTTAAATCAAGACTGTCTGAACACAAGTCGAACATAAGATGTAATAATCAATACTCACCGGTAGCTCGCCACTTCAACATGCAAAAACATACAATTGCCCAACTAAAATACCAGGTGCTAGAAGTTGTTAAACGACCTACAAGAGGAGGTGACTATCAGTCACTCTTACTACAAAGAGAAGCTTATTGGATTGATAAGTTAAGCTCTTTACAGCCCTGGGGTCTAAATGAAGATTTCACATTGAACTGTTTTCTGTGATTTGAATTTGACAATAAGGAATGATTGATCTTCAACATAAAATTGAGAGTCACATTGCTATTCCTGTGTCTGACTGTGATCTAAGGCACTACTTTGTTGAGACTAATAGATGGTTGCCATAAAAATAATTGCCTGTAAACACAGTGTAAAAATTGTTCTTATTCTTAATTTTCATTTTTTGTCATTCTGTTATACTTATCACATTTAATTGTGATCTTTTGTAAAATAAATGCATTTACCCCATTGAGATTGCTATATTGTACTAGGTTGTCCATGCAATGAGAGAGAGATTTAAGGTTTTTTTTCCCTCTTCCTGCATAATGTGAATCCATGTGATCCACCTATTTTGAACTGATAGGTTACACATGGTCATTAAATGACCTTAGCCAGATAATCTGAACATTATATTCATTTTTTCCGTGCTATTTTTTTCCCTTTTTAGATCCGAGCGTTTCGTTCGATTCAAGACCCTTTGTCATTGCTAATTTCGACTCTATTTCACATGGTACACTATTTTTCTCAACTTTCCTCTCCCCGTTCTACGATGTGCGGACTAGTATTTGTAATGTCCGATTTACATCGCACAATAGGTTTCTGTACTGTATGAATTTTTTCCTTTTAATTTATTTAGTTACGCACCTTTACGCTTCCCGATTTAAGTTACTTCTTGTCATTGAATGCCTAGAGATCTACACCTTCATTACAATATAACCTCGTTCCAAGATGGCCGACCTTGAGGCCCATTCACTTCTTAGTCCTTTTTCTTTACCTATTACTTCAGTCCTCTATTTATCTCCATGGTCACATGTAGTCTCCATGGTTTGTGAACAACAAGCCACTCGGCTGAACAGACTCTGCTCAGGATTGCCCCCCCATGCTCCAGGTAAGCGTGAATGCATGTGCATTTATCTATCTAGGGACCAGGGAAATAGTTCCTTAGTCTCATGATTCTTTTTTTTCTGTTTTCCTTACACTTTCTTTAGTTGATACTCTAACTGACCTATTACTGCCGGATTCTTCAGCTGTTGACCGGCCACACAATCTTGACATCAGTTGCATATCAGCTTTGAGAATTGTGCCATTTGCACATTCTTACCACGGTAATTCTTTACATTTTCTGCCTTGATTAAACACCATATTATGTTTCCATTACTTCATATCAGATTGCTAGGTATATTATACTAATCAGGACTTCATTCCTGTTCAGTTTGGCTATTCGTATGACAGAATTCCCACATACTGAGGCACCTCTGTAGTGACGGCGGGATACTTAAGTTCTACATCCTTATGTGGGCCGCTGTATTGATTATTTTCCGCCCTCCATTTTTTGGTTAGGTATGTTACTCAATTTTTTATCTCACACCTATGACTGTTACGTTTGAACATTGAGCTTGGCATTGATCAGGCTTTGTTTTCTTTAGATTTCTGGTATCTTCTTGGGAATTAGCCATGTTTTAAGGAACTAACTGATGTACGAAGACTGTCTATCTATTTTCACCGCTCCGTCCGGTTCTCTGTTTCCGGCACTTTCTACTCACAGAGGTAACGATTTTTGTATTTCTTCCATATTAGATTGATACAGCCTAAGAACTATCTGTGTGTTGTTTTACCTACATATTTAATTTTCTTTAGCTTATGTTTCACCATCCACGTGATAGATCCCATTAGAGGTAGTACTCTACTAAATTACAGTATGATGGACGTTATACAGTTAATTTTGCAGGAAAAGATGCTTCAGTAGACCTTCAGCCGCTCTCTCGAGCAGGGGCAACCTAGTTAATCTTATAATGTTGCATGAATTACAATGCATATTAGAACATGCTACATTGTTTCAATTCCCTATTTTTTAGGGACAGATTAATGTTCTAAATACAATTAATGCCATTTATTTTCTAACTGTGTACATTTAATATGACATGAACAGTCTATGCATTGTGCTTACAAAATTTTCTTTACTGAATTTATGCTTTCCTTTTTAAGAGTCCAAGTGTGGCCTTATGAAGAAGAGGAGAACTTCCTCGAAACGCGTCGCTAATCAATTTGGACTCCATTTTTCTTCAATTTGAGCTTTATCTATTGATACTGTTTCTATGCACTGTAAATAATCTTTGTCTGAACTATAATTCTTGCTGAAAATAATACAGCCTGACTATAAAGATATATATTTTTTTATCTCACACTCCTGTGTCTGACCATATGTGTTAGAAACAAATGTATGTACAATGTATATAACGCAGTTTAAACAACTGTATTGGATTAATCCAAACATTTGAAAGTGTGCAGGGGACGGGAGGGTTCCCAAGTTGAATCCTCTTTCTGTTTACTGTTTATTGTCGGGGTCTTGTGCCATGACCTCAGTTTTCCCCCCCGCACCTAAAAGTTTATACAACATAATCCTCGAATCTCTTTACTAATCTTACTTACTATAGGTGTGCGCTTCTATCTAAACCCTTCGCTGCCTGGTGGAGGCTGCCCCTGCACTGCTGGGGGGTGGGGGTGGTGGGAGACATGAGTGGGGGCCTGGTGGAGGGTGCCCCTGGTGGCGGGGGGGTGGGGGTGATAGGGGACATGAGTGTGGGCCTGGTGGAGGATGCCCCTGCACGGCTGGGGGGTGGGGGTGGTGGGTGACATGGGTTGGGGCCTGCTGGCAGGTGCCCCACAGTGCTGGGGGGTGGGGGTGGTGGGAGACATGAGTCGGGCATGAGTGGGGGCCTGGTGGAGGCTGCCCCTGGTGGCTGGGGGGTGGGGGTGGTGGGAGACATGAGTGGGGGCCTGGTGGAGGCTGCCCCTGCACTGCTGGGGGGTGGGGTGGTGGGAGACATGGGTGGGGGCTTGGTGGAGGCTGCCCCTGCACTGCTGGGGGGTGGGGGTGGTGGGAGACATGAGTGGGGGCCTGGTGGAGGGTGCCCCTGGTGACTGGGGGGGTGGGGGTGGTGGGAGACATGAGTGGGGGCCTGGTGGAGGGTGCCCCTGGTGACTGGGGGGGTGGGGGTGATAGGGGACATGAGTGGGGGCCTGGTGGAGGCTGCCCCTGCACTGCTGGGGGGTGGGGGTGGTGGGAGACATGAGTGGGGGCCTGGTGGAGGGTGCCCCTGGTGGCGGGGGGGTGGGGGTGATAGGGGACATGAGTGTGGGCCTGGTGGAGGATGCCCCTGCACTGCTGGGGGGTGGGGGTGGTGGGTGACATGGGTTGGGGCCTGCTGGCAGGTGCCCCACAGTGCTGGGGGGTGGAGGTGGTGGGAGACATGAGTCGGGCATGAGTGGGGGCCTGGTGGAGGCTGCCCCTGGTGGCTGGGGGGTGGGGGTGGTGGGAGACATGAGTGGGGGCCTGGTGGAGGCTGCCCCTCCACTGCTGGGGGGTGGGGGTGGTGGGAGACATGGGTGGGGGCCTGGTGGAGGCTGCCCCTGCACTGCTGGGGGGTGGGGGTGGTGGGAGACATGAGTGGGGGCCTGGTGGAGGGTGCCCCTGGTGACTGGGGGGGGTGGGGGTGGTGGGAGACATGAGTGGGGGCCTGGTGGAGGGTGCCCCTGGTGACTGGGGGGGTGGGGGTGATAGGGGACATGAGTGGGGGCCTGGTGGAGGCTGCCCCTGCACTGCTGGGGTTTGGGGGTGGTGGGAGACATGAGTGGGGGCCTTGTGGAGGGTGCCCCTGGTGGCGGGGGGGTGGGGGTGATAGGGGACATGAGTGTGGGCCTGGTGGAGGATGCCCCTGTACTGCTGGGGGGTGGGGGTGGTGGGTGACATGGGTTGGGGCCTGCTGGCAGGTGCCCCACAGTGCTGGGGGGTGGGGGTGGTGGGAGACATGAGTCGGGCATGAGTGGGGGCCTGGTGGAGGCTGCCCCTGGTGGCTGGGGGGTGGGGGTGGTGGGAGACATTAGTGGGGGCCTGGTGGAGGCTGCCCCTGCACTGCTGGGGGGTGGGGGTGGTGGGAGACATGGGTGGGGGCCTGGTGGAGGCTGCCCCTGCACTGCTGGGGGGTGGGGGTGGTGTGAGACATGAACGGGGGCCTGGTGGAGGGTGCCCCTGGTGACTGGGGGGGGTGGGGGTGGTGGGAGACATGAGTCGGGGCCTGTTGGAGGGTGCCCCTGGTGACTGGGGGGGTGGGGGTGATAGGGGACATGAGTGGGGGCCTGGTGGAGGCTGCCCCTGCACTGCTGGGGGGTGGGGTTGGTGGGAGACATGAGTGGGGGCCTGGTGGAGGGTGCCCCTGGTGACTGGGGGGGTTGGGGTGGTGGGTGACATGGGTTGGGGCCTGCTGGCAGGTGCCCCACAGTGCTGGGGGGTGGGGGTGGTGGGAGACATGAGTCGGGCATGAGTGGGGGCCTGGTGGAGGCTGCCCCAGGTGGCTGGGGGGTGGGGGTGGTGGGAGACATGAGTGGGGGCCTGGTGGAGGCTGCCCCTGCACTGCTGGGGGGTGGGGGTGGTGGGAGACATGGGTGGGGGCCTGGTGGAGGCTGCCCCTGCACTGCTGGGGGGTGGGGGTGGTGGGAGACATGAGTGGGGGCCTGGTGGAGGGTGCCCCTGGTGACTGGGGGGGGGTGGGGGTGGTGGGAGACATGAGTGGGGGCCTGGTGGAGGGTGCCCCTGGTGACTGGGGGGGTGGGGGTGATAGGGGACATGAGTGGGGGCCTGGTGGAGGCTGCCCCTGCACTGCTGGGGGGTGGGGTTGGTGGGAGACATGAGTGGGGGCCTGGTGGAGGGTGCCCCTGGTGACAGGGGGGGTGGGGGTGGTGGGAGACATGAGGGGGGGCCTGGTGGAGGGTGCCCCTGGTGACTGGGGGGGTGGGGGTGATAGGGGACATGAGTGGGGGCCTGGTGGAGGCTGCCCCTGCACTGCTGGGGGGTGGGGGTGGTGGGAGACATGAGTGGGGGCCTGGTGGAGGGTGCCCCTGGTGACTGGGGGGGTGGGGGTGGTGGGAGACATGAGTGGGGGCCTGGTGGAGGGTGCCCCTGCACTGCTGGGGGGTGGGGGTGGTGGGTGACATGGGTTGGGGCCTGCTGGCAGGTGCCCCACAGTGCTGGGGGGTGGGGGTGGTGGGAGACATGAGTCGGGCATGAGTGGGGGCCTGGTGGAGGCTGCCCCTGGTGGCTGGGGGGTGGGGGTGGTGGGAGACATTAGTGGGGGCCTGGTGGAGACTGCCCCTGCACTGCTGGGGGGTGGGGGTGGTGGGAGACATGGGTGGGGGCCTGGTCGAGGGTGCCCCTGGTGACTGGGGGGGTGGGGATGGTGGTAGACATGAGTGGGGGCCTGGTGGAGGGTGCCCCTGGTGACTGGGGGGGTGGGGGTGATAGGGGACATGAGTGGGGGCCTGGTGGAGGCTGCCCCTGCACTGCTGGGGGGTGGGGGTGGTGGGAGACATGAGTGGGGGCCTGGTGGAGGGTGCCCCTGGTGACTGGGGGGGTGGGGGGGTGGGAGACATGAGTGGGGGCCTGGTGGAGGGTGCCCCTGGTGACTGGGGGGTGGGGGTGATAGGGGACATGAGTGTGGGCCTGGTGGAGGATGCCCCTGCACTGCTGGGGGGTGGGGGTGGTGGGTGACATGGGTTGGGGCCTGCTGGCAGGTGCCCCACAGTGCTGGGGGGTGGGGGTGGTGGGAGACATGAGTCGGGCATGAGTGGGGGCCTGGTGGAGGCTGCCCCTGGTGGCTGGGGGGTGGGGGTGGTGGGACACAGGAGTGGGGGCCTGGTGGAGACTGCCCCTGCACTGCTGGGGGGTGGGGGTGGTGGGAGACATGGGTGGGGGCCTGGTGGAGGCTGCCCCTGCACTGCTGGGGGGTGGGGGTGGTGGGAGACATGAGTGGGGGCCTGGTGGAGGGTGCCCCTGGTGACTGGGGGGGTGGGGATGGTGGTAGACATGAGTGGGGGCCTGGTGGAGGGTGCCCCTGGTGACTGGGGGGGTGGGGGTGATAGGGGACATGAGTGGGGGCCTGGTGGAGGCTGCCCCTGCACTGCTGGGGGGTGGGGGTGGTGGGAGACATGAGTGGGGGCCTGGTGGAGGGTGCCCCTGGTGACTGGGGGGGTGGGGGTGGTGGGAGACATGAGTGGGGGCCTGGTGGAGGGTGCCCCTGGTGACTGGGGGGGTGGGGGTGGTGGGAGACATGAGTGGGGGCCTGGTGGAGGGTGCCCCTGGTGACTGGGGGGGTGGGGGTGATAGGGGACATGAATGGGGGCCTGGTGGAGGCTGCCCCTGCACTGCTGGGGGGTAGGGGTGGTGGGAGACATGAGTGGGGGCCTGGTGGAGGGTGCCCCTGGTGACTGGGGGGGTGGGGGTGGTGGGAGACATGAGTGGGGGCCTGGTGGAGGGTGCCCCTGGTGACTGGGGGGGTGGGGTGAAAGGGGACATGAGTGGGGGCCTGGTGGAGGCTGCCCCTGCACTGCTGGGGGGTGGGGGTGGTGGGAGACATGAGTGGGGGCCTGGTGGAGGGTGCCCCTGGTGGCGGGGGGGTGGGGATGATAGGGGACATGAGTGTTGGCCCTGGTCGAGGAGGCCCCTGCACTGCTGGGGGGTGGGGGTGGTGGGTGACATGGGTTGGGGCCTGCTGGCAGGTGCCCCACAGTGCTGGGGGGTGGGGGTGGTGGGAGACATGAGTCGGGCATGAGTGGGGGCCTGGTGGAGGCTGCCCCTGGTGGCTGGGGGGTGGGGGTGGTGGGAGACATGAGTGGGGGCCTGGTGGAGGCTGCCCCTTCACTGCTGGGGGGTGGGGGTGGTGGGAGACATGGGTGGGGGCCTGGTGGAGGCTGCCCCTGCACTGCTGGGGGGTGGGGGTGGTGGGAGACATGAGTGGGGGCCTGGTGGAGGGTGCCCCTGGTGACTGGGGGGGTGGGGGTGGTGGGAGACATGAGTGGGGGCCTGGTGGAGGGTGCCCCTGGTGACTGGGGGGGTGGGGGTGATAGGGGACATGAGTGGGGGCCTGGTGGAGGCTGCCCCTGCACTGCTGGGGGGTGGGGGTGGTGGGAGACATGAGTGGGGGCCTGTTGGGGGGTGCCCCTGGTGGCGGGGGGGTGGGGGTGATAGGGGACATGAGTGTGGGCCTGGTGGAGGATGCCCCTGCACTGCTGGGGGGTGGGGGTGGTGGGTGACATGGGTTGGGGCCTGCTGGCAGGTGCCCCACAGTGCTGGGGGGTGGGGGTGGTGGGAGACATGAGTCGGGCATGAGTGGGGGCCTGGTGGAGGCTGCCCCTGGTAGCTGGGGGGTGGGGGTGGTGGGAGACATGAGTGGGGGCCTGGTGGAGGCTGCCCCTGCACTGCTGGGGGGTGGGGGTGGTGGGAGACATGGGTGGGGACCTGGTGGAGGCTGCCCCTGCACTGCTGGGGGGTGGGGGTGGTGGGAGACATGAGTGGGGGCCTGGTGGAGGGTGCCCCTGGTGACTGGGGGGGGTGGGGGTGGTGGGAGACATGAGTGGGGGCCTGGTGGAGGGTGCCCCTGGTGACTGGGGGGGTGGGGGTGATAGGGGACATGAGTGGGGGCCTGGTGGAGGCTGCCCCTGCACTGCTGGGGGGTGGGGTTGGTGGGAGACATGAGTGGGGGCCTGGTGGAGGGTGCCCCTGGTGACTGGGGGGGTGGGGGTGGTGGGAGACATGAGTGGGGGGCCTGGTGGAGGGTGCCCCTGGTGACTGGGGGGGTGGGGGTGATAGGGGACATGAGTGGGGGCCTGGTGGAGGCTGCCCCTGCACTGCTGGGGGGTGGGGGTGGTGGGAGACATGAGTGGGGGCCTGGTGGAGGGTGCCCCTGGTGACTGGGGGGGTGGGGGTGGTGGGAGACATGAGTCGGGGCCTGGTGGAGGGTGCCCCTGGTGACTGGGGGGTGGGGGTGATAGGGAACATGAGTGGGGGCCTGGTGGAGGCTGCCCCTGCACTGCTGGGGGGTGGGGGTGGTGGGAGACATGAGTGGGGGCCTGGTGGAGGGTGCCCCTGGTGGCGGGGGGTGGGGGTGATAGGGGACATGAGTGTGGGCCTGGTGGAGGATGCCCCTGCACTGCTGGGGGGTGGGGGTGGTGGGTGACATGGGTTGGGGCCTGCTGGCAGGTGCCCCACAGTGCTGGGGGGTGGGGGTGGTGGGAGACATGAGTCGGGCATGAGTGGGGGCCTGGTGGAGGCTGCCCCTGGTGGCTGGGGGGTGGGGGTGGTGGGAGACAGGAGTGGGGGCCTGGTGGAGGCTGCCCCTGCACTGCTGGGGGGTGGGGGTGGTGGGAGACATGGGTGGGGGCCTGGTGGAGGCTGCCCCTGCACTGCTGGGGGGTGGGGGTGGTGGGAGACATGAGTGGGGGCCTGGTGGAGGGTGCCCCTGGTGACTGGGGGGGTGGGGGTGGTGGGAGACATGAGTGGGGGCCTGGTGGAGGGTGCCCCTGGTGACTGGGGGGGTGGGGGTGGTGGGAGACATGAGTGGGGGCCTGGTGGAGGGTGCCCCTGGTGACTGGGGGGGTGGGGGTGATAGGGGACATGAGTGGGGGCCTGGTGGAGGCTGCCCCTGCACTGCTGGGGGGTGGGGGTGGTGGGAGACATGAGTGGGGGCCTGGTGGAGGGTGCCCCTGGTGACTGGGGGGGTGGGGGTGGTGGGAGACATGAGTGGGGGCCTGGTGGAGGGTGCCCCTGGTGACTGGGGGGGTGGGGGTGGTGGGAGACATGAGTGGGGGCCTGGTGGAGGGTGCCCCTGGTGACTGGGGGGGTGGGGGTGATAGGGGACATGAGTGGGGGCCTGGTGGAGGCTGCCCCTGCACTGCTGGGGGGTGGGGGTGGTGGGAGACATGAGTGGGGGCCTGGTGGAGGGTGCCCCTGGTGACTGGGGGGGTGGGGGTGGTGGGAGACATGAGTGGGGGCCTGGTGGAGAGTGCCCCTGGTGACTGGGGTGGTGGGGGTGAAAGGGGACATGAGTGGGGGCCTGGTGGAGGCTGCCCCTGCACTGCTGGGGGGTGGGGGTGGTGGGAGACATGAGTGGGGGCCTGGTGGAGGGTGCCCCTGGTGGCGGGGGGGTGGGGGTGATAGGGGACATGAGTGTGGGCCTGGTGGAGGATGCCCCTGCACTGCTGGGGGGTGGGGGTGGTGGGTGACATGGGTTGGGGCCTGCTGGCAGGTGCCCCACAGTGCTGGGGGTGGGGGTGGTGGGAGACATGAGTCGGGCATGAGTGGGGGCCTGGTGGAGGCTGCCCCTGGTGGCTGGGGGGTGGGGGTGGTAGGAGACATGGGTGGGGGCCTGGTGGTGGGTGCCCCTGGTGGCTGGGGGGTGGGGGTGCAGGGGGACATGAGCAGGTGTGCAGGGTAGTCCCCTGTTTTGTGGGCTGCCTGCAGGGGCCGTGGAGGGTGTACAGGGAACACCTGTGAGGACCCACCCAGCCTAATCGCGTGTGATAATTCCCACGCACCCCTGTAATACACGTACCCAGCAAAATGGCGTGTGATAATTCCCACGCACCCCTGTAATTCACGTACCCTGCCAAATCGCGTGTGAAAATTCCCGCGTACCCCTGTATTACAGGTGCCCTGGCTAATCGCATGTAAGACTTCCCGCGTACGCCAGTAATACACGTTCCCTGGACAATCGCGTGTTGAACTTCCCGCGTACCCCTGTAATACACGTTCCCTGGACAATCGCGTGTTGAACTTCCCGCGTACCCCTGTAATTCATGTTCCCTGGACTATCGCGTGTTGAACTTCCCGCGCACCCCTGAAATACACGTACCCTGGCACCCTGGCTAATCGCGTGTATAACTTCACGCGTACCCCTGATATGCACGTTACCCGCTTTGCGTTCCTTTTTTGGCAGCCCTGTAAACTGGTCCAGGGTTAGCGCAGCCCTTTGCGATGATTTAGCGATTTTGATGGCTTTTCCTTGCGCGAGGGCGTTCTTGGGGGCGTTACTGGCGCTGCTGCAGGGTCGCTGCGATACTCTGCGCCACGGCTGGTTTGGGAGCCTAAAATCCATGAATACGCTGTGCGCGGAAATCGGTTTTAGCGCACGTGCCTGGCGCAGACAATCGCACGCGGACACTCTGCGCCAGCCGCTTGCGACACTTTTCTGCGAAATTCTATGAATTACCCTCTGAGTTTCTGGGGGAAGGCGTGGAATCCCTCCAAGGAGGCGAAGCTTAATGGAGAGCTATGTGTCATCAGCATAACACTGGAAATGGTATTTCCCCCACCTTGATGATGTGAGTGAATTCCGTTCCTTCTTTTAGATGGCCAGCTTATTGCAGCAGATACATTAGGGATTTCACTACTGCAAGCACTCCACTGAGGGAATTCACCAAGCAAGGTGTCAAGTTTCAAAGTTTCCAATTATGTTGGAGGCATTCCAACACATAAGGCAGGATATTGTGTCGGCAGATCCCATGGCTTACTTTGATTCATCTATATGCACAGAGCCGATGGTGGATGCTAGCCCTGTTGGGCTGGGGGCTACACTGGACAGCACAAAGCAGGGAAAGATTCCCAGAAAGAGGTGATTTCTGGACCGACCTTCCCCAGGTTTAGCTTGGATTCTTTCTCTCCATCACCTTTCTCTCTCCACATGTGGTGTTCCCCAGGGCTCTGTCCTCCCCCCCCCCCTGGCTCTTCAATATCCATCTCGCCTCTTTGGCCCTCCTGATCTCTACCTTTTCCTCTAACTTTCAGTGTTATGCGGATGACACGCAGCTCTCTTTCAGGCTACTCTCTGCCTCCTCCTCGCTCATCCTTGACTGTCTATCCGCTATTCAGGCATGGTGCACCTCTAACGATCTCTGCCTTAACATCAGTAATACTGAGATCCCACCATTTGTACAGAGTACTCAAAACCACAATCACTTTGCACAAAACACATAGGGAACACTGGGCAGCATGAAATACACTACAAGTGCAAGGGGAAGGAACAACAGCACAAGGGGGAAGGAGCAACAGCACAAGGGGTGGGCAGCAGGGACAGTGGAAGGGAGAGAGGAGGGCCAGCACAAGAGGTGTGTGACATTGCAATGTGGGGAGGAGCAACAGTGCAAGGGAAGAAGGAACAACATCATAAGAGGGGAACGAACAACAGTGTAAAGGGGAAGGAACAACAGTGTAAGGGGGAAGGAGCAACAGCACAAGTGGGAAGGAGCAATAGCGCAATGGGGAAGGGCAGACAGTGCAATGGGGGAAGAAGGGACAGCTCAAGAGAGGGAGAAAGGACAGTGCAAGGGGGAGGAGGATCAGCCCAAGGGAGGATAGCGGAAGCAGGCAGAAGGGTCTCCACAAGAGAGGGAGTAGTGACAGCACACGGGAGGGAGGAGGGACAGTGCAGGAGAGGGAGGAGGGGCAGTGCAAGGGGGAAATGAGCAATAGCGCAAGGGGAAGGAGCAACAGTGCAACAGGGAAGGAGCAACAGCGCAAGGGGAAGGAGTGACAGCACAAGGTGGGGAGGAGGAACAGCACAATGGAGGGAGGAGGGACAGCACATGGCAAAGGGATAGCACAATGTGAGAGGGGCAGTGCAAGGGGTAGGATGGACAGTGCAAGGGGTAGGGGGACAGGAAAAGGGGGAAAGGACAGCAGTACACAGGGAAGTAGGATCAGTGCAAGGGAGAAAGAGGGACAGCACTAGGGGGTAGGAGGGACAGTGCAAGGGGGATGAGGGACAGTGTAAGGGGAAGGATGGACAGCAAAAGGGCAGAGGAAGGAATGGTGCAAGGGGGAGGAGGGAAAGCACACGGGTAGGAGGGACAGTGCAAGGGGGTAAAGTGCAATCAGGGAGAAGGACCAGCACAGGGGAGGGAGGAGGACCAGCACAAGGGAGTGAGAAAGGACAGCACAAGGGAGGGAGGAGAGACAGCGCAAGGGAAAGGAGCAATATTGCAAGCAAGGGGAAGGAGCAACAGTACAAGGTGGAAGTAGATACAGCACAAGGGGAAAGGAGCAACATCACAAGGGGGAAGGAGTGACAGTGCAAGGTGTGGGGAGGAGGGACAGTGCAAGAGAAGGAGGAGAGAAAGCACAAGGGAGAGGAGGGATAGCACACAGGCTGGGGAGGAACAGCACAAGAGGGGAGGAGGGACAGTGCAAGGGGGAGGAGAGAAAGCACAAGGGGAGGAGGGACAGTGCAAAGGGGTACAGTGCAATCAGGGAGAAGGACCAGCACATGGACTGGGGAGGAACAGCAGAAGAGTGGAGGAGGGACAGTGTAAGGGGGAAGAGGGACAGTGCAAGGTGGAGGGACAGTGCATGGGGAGGAGGGTAAGTGCAAGTGGGGAAGAGGGAAAGTGCAAGTGGAGGCAGTGCAAGGGGGAGGAGAGCCAGCACAAAGGAGTTAGGGGGGACAGTACAAGGGAGGGAGGAGGGAAAGTGCAAGTGGGAAATTACATCTGTTGGTTGTATGTATATTTGCAGTCTTTGGTCGTAGTTGTCCTATGTTGTAGTTTTGACCTCAAAGTGATTTCTTACAAAGCCATCTGCATGTTGTCAGTGGCACTGCGCCTATCCAATGAACTAAAACCTGCAGATGTGCTCACAACATATTTTATCGGAGAGATGCAGAACCACTGACAACATACAGATGTCCTCATGAAAAATCCCATTGCGATTGGAGTGGTGCAGTACCACTGACAACATACAGTTGTGCTCAGAAGATATCACATTGAGATTTCTTACGAGGACATCTGTATTTTGTCAGTGGAGCTGCTCCTCTCCAAGAAAATAAAATTAAATAAACAAGAACCAGGGAAACATGAAATAGAAATGGAAACATGTAGTGAGCATGAGAAATCATTTGTCAGTGGTACTGCACCTCACCAATGAATTACAACGTACAGATGTCCTCACAACTTATTTTATTGGAGAGGTACAATATCACTGACTGCATACAAATGTCCACATAAGAAATTGCATTGCGACTGGAGAGTTTCAGTACTGCTGACAACTTAGATATGTCCTTATAAGAAATCACACTGAGATTTCGTGTGAGGACATCTGTATGTTGATACTGCTACTGCTCCTCTCCAAAAAATAAAATAAAATAAAAAAGAACAATTGAAACACGAAATATAAATGAAAACATGTTGTGAGCAGGTGAAAACATTTGTCAGTTGTACTGCACCTCTCCAATAAACTAAAACCTGCAGATGTCCTCACAATTTAGGAGAGGTGCAGTACCACTGACAACATACAGATGTCCTCATAAAAAATCTCTTGGTGGTTCTGCACTTCTCCCAAAAAATATACCTTGTATGGTAACAGTATCCAGAAAGGGAAAAGTACATGTTGAAAGCCTAACAGGGCCAGGAATGTAGCCCAAATATGTCCCAAATCCCTCTGGCTGTGAAAACAAAGATCACTACCCACCCCAGCTTTGAAAGTGGCACAGTCACATGGCATGATACAGAACTCCTGATTGGGAGAGAATTAGTTAAACAAGCCACTATTGGATTACATTGGTGTAATGACACAGCAAATTACATTTAGGGCCTGATTCATGAAATTATCTGTGTGGAAATTCAGGACTTCATGGAATCGACTGTGCAGGTCTTTTCCGGGACTTGCTTGGCGTCCGTGCCCACCCGGGACGTCTCTGCGAGTGGTCGAGCGCCTTCCGTGAGACTCTTCTCAGAGGGTGGGCTGGGCATATGCAGAGCTCAAAGTAGGGGCTGGAACATGCAGAATGAGGAAGCACAAGGACAATTGTGAGTGTACCGAGGAATGGCCCATGGGAGGCAATCGCCCACAACTGCGCAGAACAAATCGTATTCATGGATCTGACCGTGCAACCTCACGTCATGGAAGTGGCTACGCAAAGCTCCCGATCCAACCGCCAACTAAAGGCAGATGTACAGACAGTTGCGCATAGGAATCACTGTGCAGAGGTAAGATTGCATGTTGAATTTAGGGGTGAGTGCACGCTGTCGGGGTTCCAATCGAATTTAGGGGTACGTGTAAGCAGTCTAGCGGGTGCAGGCATGGTTTACAGGTGTTCTCATGCATATTTACTGGGAAATAACAACTTTTAGGACACGTGGTACGCATGATATAGTGGTGCTAGGAATAGGTACGAGGGACCCTATGCAGTGTCGCCGGGGTGCTCCCTTGGTTGTGGGGGTTTGCATGCTGTTTTTCCGGGGTGCACTGCTTCATGGTCGGGAGTGTGCAAAGGTCTGTGTGCTTGGGTGAAATTGCTATGGGTGGAGTCGTGTCATGGGCGTTCTGGCCGTTCCTTGCTCATAGGGTTGTTTTGGGTGGGAAATTCTGTGATTATGCAGAGTGTGTAGTTTTTATTTGCACAGGGACGCGCAAAGTACTGTTCGAGGTGCAATCTTTGCAGGGTCAATGCACGTTTTTCCATGAATCGGGCCCTTAGTGTGTCGGGCGATTATTCCACAGCATATCCATTTGTCATGCCAACCACAAAGTCAACTTTCTGGCTCCTCTTAACTCTCTCCCTTCCCTGTAGCAATGGTGTTGGTGATATTTTAGTGATTGCAGCACCAAAATGTACCAAAACCAAAAATGGGTGCAGTTGCATTCTTTTCGTGTTCAGCCATCTCATTTACCGTAATCTGTTGCCAAAGGCATTACATCTTGTGCACAATAAGATTTCTATCCATGAAATAATGTATCCACTTAAAATCTGCCGGGATATCCAATATGCTAAAAAGAAACAGGTGGCTTGTACAGATGGTTTAATGAACTCTACATTATCTCGTTTATTAACCTGATACTAAGGTAAAGGTTTTTACACAGCCACCTCTATGGCTTTATATTTAAATGAAATACTGTTGGCGATTCATATTGGATGTGAGTAACAGAAAAATGGCAGATTTGATTATGTAAAGTCCCAAACATAGCATGATGTTGCAGACTACAAGGCAGAGCTTGAAACCAAAAAGATCAGAACATTCAAAAGGGATATGTATGACTATCTGAAGGATGAAGTTTATACTTGGATGGATAAATATGGCCCTCCAATAAGAAAACCAAAACCTACAAATACCAGTGAGACGTCCAGCTCAGGAACAGACACTGAAAGAGAGTCAACTAACGTAGAAGAAGAGAATCAACCAACAGCTTCAGGGTATACAAGGCCCTCAGAAGCTTCGACAAGAGGAAGAACAGCTTTTTTAGAGAAAGGCAGAGGTGAACAAGAAGGGGGAAGAGAAAGACAAAGAGGGAAACCGAACACAAGGTTACAACAAAAGAAAACATTGTGATAAATCTATCAGAAAGGATATTGACGACTCAAGAACTACAGACACTCCAAAAAGGTTTAAGCTTTGTGCCCACATATGACACCACCTTGTTTGAGTCCAAAATCGAACTACACAAACTAATTAGAAAAATGAAGCTAAAAGTGTTTTTTAGCGAACTAGAAAATGAAGAAACAGGGAACAGAAAAGAAGAAGAATTGAAGGAATTCAGTAGCAAGAGCACTTTTATCCCTCCCATCAGTATCCCATCAGTAGACATTTTTCAAAAACAGGTAACCAGAGACTTTGAAAAAATGCATTTTAAATCTAAAACTGGACGCAATATGAAACCACACGAGTTAAAATTAATTCAAGACTTATATGGTGATCCAAATATCACAATATGAGCTGCAGATAAAGGTGGCGGTCTAGTTTTGTTGAACACAGTTGACTATGATGAAGAATGCGAAAGACAACTGAGAGACATCAATACTTATGCACGATTAGAAAATGACCCAACAGCAGAAATTAAAGAAAATCTGGGGATCCTTCTAGACAAAGCGGAAGAACTAGAGTGGATAAACCATCACACGAAAAAATTCTTGATGAATTCTTACCCACGGATACCACACTTCTACACTCTCCCAAAGGTACACAAAGACTCAGTCAAACCACCAGGCAGACCAATTGTTGCAGGGATAAACAGCATCCTAGAACCTCTTGGTAAAAATGTGAACTACTTCTTACAACCTTTGATTCAAAAAACAAGTACATACATCCGAGACTCTACACACTTCTGGCAATACCTGAATTCAACACCATTTGATTCCCAAAACATTTGCTTTACAATCGACGTTAAGAGTCTGTATACGTCAATCCCACATGATTTGGGTAACGAAGCAGTAGAATGGATACTTCTGAAGGCAGAGGAGATAAGAGCTCATAAAGAATTCATAATGGCACTGCTGGAATTTATCAGTAACAATTCATATTTTAGATACAAAGACAATTACTACCTACAGGTGGCTGGCACAGCTATGGAGGCCACCATGGCCCCTTCGTATGCAAACTCATTCATGCACAAATTTGAAACTGAAAATGTTTTACATAACCAACGGTGGCAACAACATCTGGGTATCTGGATAAGATACATCGGTGATATCTTTGGGGCATGGAAAGGCAGTGAACAAGAACTACTTGAATTCTTTGATTACCTAAACAGTAAGGACACAAGAAAACACTTCACACATGAATACTCTTGTGAAAGTATACACTTTCTGGATGTACAAATCAGAATAACCAACACAGGATACCAAACCACCATCTTTAGAAAGCCTACAGATAGGAACAATCTACTCCAACGACTCAGCTTTCACCAACCAAGCCTCATCAAAAATGTACCATACAGCCAGATGCTGCGCGTAAAAAGACTAGTGAGTGAGCCTGCAGAGTACGAAAAAGAAGTCAAAGAAATGGGCAAGAAGTTTCTGGACCGTGGATACAAGAAAGAAGAAGTGACGGCAGCAGAAATACACATAGCAACTCTGAAAAGGGAAGATCTATTGAGAACTAAAACCAAGAAAGAAGATGAACCCCCCTTAGTATTCGTATCCAAGTACTCAAGACAGAGTAATCGCATCAAAAGTATCATTGAAAAACACTGGAATACAGTCACCTGCAACCAACGTGTAGAACATTTATTCAAAGAGGTCCCAACATTCGCTTATCAATGAAGTCAGAATTTGAAAGATAAACTTGTAAAGACCAGACCAGCACAAAAGAAGAAAGCCACCAAGAGGATAGGTACTTTTCCTTGCCTAAATTGTAGTAATTGTGGCTACATCATGAAAGGTGATTCTTTGAAACATCCGTATACACGAGAGAATATAAAACTAAAAAGCTTTGGAACATGTGACTCCCAAAACGTGATATATACCATAAAATGTCCCTGTGGCTTACATTATGTTGGACAAACTGTAAAAACGGCCAAGACAAGATGGAACGAACACAGATCTTGTATACGTAACAACAACAAAACTTCGGCTGTGGCAAGACATTGGCATGACAAAAAACATAACTTGGCACAGATTTGATTTGCTATCCTAGAAATAGTTGAAAAGAGAGATCCACATGAAAACTTTCAGAAAACAATGGATCAACGAGAAACATTCTGGATAGATCATTTGAGTTTGCTGATTCCTAAAGGAATGAATGAAGAGATTAACTACATGTGCTTTTTGTAATTAAACATTCATGACTGCGTATGAACTCCCACAACAGCCATCATAATGGCCAACCAGGTCTGGAGTCCAGACATTAACATATGAAACGGACGTAATTTGACACTTGGAGTGACATTTGTTTCTAATTTCATAATATCATGTACTAGATTGTCTAAACATTGTTTGGGTGAAGGTTTTCTGCTTGTCCTTCCAGATGAAAAACCATATGTGAGGTTTTAATTTAAACGCTACAGTCCTATTGTTTTACATTCACACTGGTGCCTGCTTTAATTAAGACCTACTGTTTGAAACCCGCAAATTAGGAACCTAAATACTTCACATAGTATGTTAATTAGCTTTGTACAAAACCTGCAAGCATTAGTCAGTAGAGGTAGCGATACATGGTTACCCGCAATAATGATGAATTTAGAACAGTACAAAATATACAAGACCGATTACACTTATAACATGCATTCACACTACTATGTACATTCATTCACAGTAATAGTCCGAAAGTAATGTCAATCACATGAAAAAGGCGCTGACAGCTTGGTAACACATAGCGTTTCAGGAGTTGCCATGGAGACATCCCCGCCCCAGGGTAATCACCCGGGGGTGCGGCGCGAGGCGTACGTGTTCCGGCATTCCTGTCGGACCATGGCGCCTCGACTCCGTCTCCAAGGCAACGTTTAAATAGAACTAAGAGACGTGCACGTGCATGTCTCTCTGCAGTAGGTAGAACAACGCAGGAATTGAAGGTAAATGTCGGAGAACATCCGCCGCTTTGATCATTAAAGACATGCTAGAACGGTTGTCTAAATAGCCTGTTTCTTTCACAGAGACAACTTTAACGTATGCGTTTTTCCACGCATTTGCAGCACACGTGGCTGGAGCCGTGAGGGTTGCAAAAAGAAAAGCCTTTTGGGGCTTACCAGATTTGAATGAAAGTGATCAGGTAGGACACTCTTCTGTCCTTATACTATGTACATAGAATCTTGTAACGCTGATACTAAATGAAAATTCTGTTTTTCATTTTTTTTTTTCTGGCGTACCAATTGGATATTCGTGAGACAAACAAAATGGTATGTGTGAATTTGATTATGTACTGTACATAAATCATTCAATGAACTTGTATTAACATATGTATGACCATGTGTAATGTAGAGCCTATATACAGCCCTGATGAAGGTTTACACCAAAATATGCATTGGCTAAAAGTATATTGATGGCAAAATATGATCGCCCAACAGATCACATTCTGAATAAACTTAATTATAAAAACAGGGATGTGAATAAAACATTCCTGGCCAAAACTGCACGGATCTAACTGATGCTTTGATTTGAAGCTTTGATTTGAATTTATGAGAACATTGGATTTAAATATTTTGGGAATTTGCAGCCCTCTCTAAGGGCCAACTGAGAAGCGCCAGTTATAACATGAAACATTTTAAAACATTGCAAACATTGCATGGACGAGAATGGAATAATATGACTTGGTGTTGTATAACATGCAAATATTGTATGCAGGTGCACAGATGGTAGATTTGAAGTTCCAAGTTCCACGTTCATATGTACATTTAAAGAAAGTATGCATATATGTTCCAGGGAGTCAGAGCCTTGAGTGCCCAGACTATGGCTGGGGATAATGGCATAAAGAGTAACTGTAAAACCATGTGTATTAAGAAATATTATGGGCCAGATTCATGGAATTATTTGTGCAAAAAAGAGTGAACTTGCGTGCCAAACGGCTTGCGAAATCCATTCGTCGATTCATATGGAATCAAATGTGCAGGATTTTCCTGGACTTGCGTGGAGTTTGCGCAGGCTCAGCACGTCTCTGCGAGCCGTCAAACACTTTACATGAAACACCATGCAGAGCTCGGGCGTGGCTTGCGCAGAGGGCTGGGAAGGGGGCGGAACACAGAAAATGGGGAAGCACATGGGAAAAAGTGGGCGTTCAGAGGGGTGCGTGTATGCAAATGGCGTTGTCGATCTAACTGAGTGGTGTGCATACGCAGTGTAGTCGGGTCCAGGAACGGTTTACAGGGGTTCACAAGCAGATTTGCTGAGTTTTTACAGAGTTAAAAATTTTCATATGCATGTTGTCGGGGTGCCAGCAACAGTTACGGGGGACCCTGCACAGAAATCCCGATGAAGCAGCCCTGCTTACGGGGGACCCCACACACCGTTTGAAGGGTGCATGTATTCACGCCCAGGGAGCATGCAAAGCGAGCTGTTCTGGCTGTTAATGCTTTCCTTGGGGGCCGTGTCGGGAGATCTGGGTGCGATTTGTGAATACGGTTGCTTCTCAATGAATTCCATGAATACGCAGGGCTTGCATTTTTTATTCTGCACGCAGGCTCGCGTAGTGTCCTTCTCGGCATGCAGCCTTTGCAGGATTTCTGCACACATTTCCATGAATCAGGCGGTATATATTTTAGAAGTGTCTCCATATATGTTCTCTTGATCAACCACTTCACAGCAAGATGGCTTTTTTAATTTATTTTTTAAATAAAGCAAAACTAACCAAACTTTCTTGATATTTATCAGATTGTCGTTTTCATTCAAGTATGTAAAGGCCACAATGACTAACTGTACAAATTCACTGTTCGGGTTCTACACACACCTCGTGGCTGTCAGTATTTGGCACGTAACCAAGCAACCCAGCTACCACCATCCAATGTGCTGCAAGTATTCTCTTGGTTGCTACACAATCAGTTCATCTTGACTTTTAAAACCGTTGATGCAACGTTACTCGACTTTCCTGACATTCATGCTGCCCTTGACCCGTGAGATCCTCACATTCCGCTTTGAGACATCAGATAGCAAGAAAATATTCAACTAAACCTGTGGTGTATGTGGACAGTAATCATTCTTTTTGAGTAGCCACCCACGTCTTGATATCCGTTAGGACTCAATTTACGTGCTTTTATAGTAGCACATTATTTGGAAGGGGGCTGGTGCCACAAAATAACCCTTTCCAGACACTCTTTCATGGTTTGCTATTGCTAACAAAGCTTAGCCAACTTGGGTTTAGCAACATTAAAATTAAATAGTACCTTCAGTGAATTATGTGTTGCAGTCCCCAAAATATTATGGGACGTTGGTGGTGAATTTGACTCACTGGTAGGGGGCGACATCACTTAGGTTAGTAGAGAGGGCATCAGGCTCATATCGCATGAACTCAATATTGACTGGGATGCCTTCTTGAGAAGTGGACAGCCTGCCTATTGGATCCCATGGCCCATTGACCATAAAAACGAATCACTTTGCAAAACAGTGACCACACCTCAGTATAACCCAGTTTTAGTTAAAAGGGAAGGTTATGGTTCAATGCAAAATAAACATATATGGGATAAGCTCACTGTTTTCTGTTTTACTGACTTTTACACATAAATGCAGACAGAGATCATTCTGTTTTCATTTCAGTATTCATTTTGAAAAAAGGGAATAAAACAGAAATTCAGCTGCCTTGCTTAGCTCTCTAAGCTGTCATTGGTGTCATGCAGGCCCACAGCTTTGCAAATAACATAACAGAAAAGCAACAAAAAACTGTTTACGTCTCTTTGAAGATGTTTAAATGGCTGCAGGGATGTCTCTTCCATCCGCAGCAATAACAGGAGCAGGCATTTGTTTTTAAGGTGAAAATGGATCCTGAGTTGACACCAGGCTCTATGAGCGCCCAATTACAGGCATCCAAGCACTGCATTCTTCCTTTAAAAAATGTGGAACATTACTGGTTCCTACTTATTTCACTAAAGAGCAAAAAATAAATGTGGATAAATACTGATAAAGTGACCAAAAAAATGAATATGGATAAATGGAAACATTTAATATAAAACCCGGTAGCCCTAATTCTAATCAAAGTGTTATTCTTTTTAACAAAGAACACTCACGTGAATGTGCTCACCCATTACATCAATTGCATGTCTTGTTGGAACTTTCTTTGAGTGTGCAAAGGATTTTCCCTGTGAGGTGCCGGAGTGTTCATGCTTTCTTATCTGAAATACGAGGTGTTAGAAGTGTGGAGACATGAAACTGGAGAAGTGGCAGGTAGTTAAAGAGGATATCATCGGTCATGATTGTGAAGTTAAACTGCTACCCTTCCTAGTGTGTTAAAGATTCCTGCAGTGAGTAGCAAAGCACTGCTTCTTCCATGGTGAAACATAGCCATGCAAAGAATGGTAAGGCTGGTCAGGGATCATCCAGTGCTATCGCCACTTGCTAATGCTTCGTTAATTAAAAGAGTAAAGTATGACTGATTAGAAAGCTATTCTCCATTAGTACCCAGTGATGGGTGTGTGGCGGCCTCACAGCCAATTACCACACTGGGAAAGACCCGCTCCGAGCCTCCTCAGAGTGGAAGGCTGCCATCTACGCTCGCCGGGAACAAAGGTAAGTGAACTCCCCGAGTCTCCTGCCTCATCCCCCACCCCCTTTTCCACATAACTGCTACCCTCCCTACCCCAACCACACTTACCAGCTCTGCTCGGCCCCGCGATTAGCTGCCATGGAAATGGAGAAGGGAGTACATGTGATCCCTTCTCCCCGATCCATCAGAGCCATTTGTTTTTTATTTTTACTATTAGTACCCTGGTACAATTACAATGTGCCACGGTACTAATAGCAATAGAACCCTCGGGGGGCGGGGCATTAGCACTTTTCTCATGCTTGTAACTGATGCCCCTGGGCCTTACCAGACCGGTAATGCCCCCGACCTCGGGTTCTATTGCTTTAGTCGATTTTTGGAATTCCTGGCTTCAGCTTGCAGTGTATTATCCTGACTCTGACAGGTATTCAGCAGAAATCAGTGGAAGGCCTCACCTGGCAAAAAAAGGGGTACGACTTCATTCTTTTTTAGCCTCCAAGTTATCTGAAAAGAAAGGTGAACGATCTTGCATTGTGGCCTCATCTTCAAGGTTTCTTTGTGGTATCATTGACTCAGAAGATTCTCTAGGGCTCTACATGTTCCTATGCTCACCTGATTCGTGCCAGTAAAGCCCTGGCGAATTAGGCGGCAGGAACTTGAAAAGCCAACTGTCACTCCAGACCATAGTCCATCATTTGTCTCTGAATCACCTCAAATGGGTTAATTTCTGCAAATCTTGTTTAAAAAAAAGAAGTGTGTTTTCTATATTTCATGCTCTCATTCAATTAGGGATATGTGGAGAAAGAGAACCAGTTTCCATTCATGGTAGGCCAAATCCAGTGCCCTTCTTTGGAACCCTCCCTGCCCTGTAGGCTACCCTACTAGTGAGGAATCCAGACCGTCACCAAAGTCCACTGGAGTGGTACAGGCCATATCCTTCATTTTATCCATACCTTTATCTGATGTATGACTGGGAGTGGTTGTAAGAATATGACCATTCTCTACTGTAGTAACTTGCATGAACGCATGATGAGCCTCCCATCTTTAGAATAAGTAGTACTGGAATTTGAGATTACCCTTATTAGTTTTAACTATGCTGGCAGGTTCTCATGGGTGTTGGCTCATACCCATTCTTTAGCAATGCCTATATTACGTACAGAAATCCACATAACGTTAACTACCATCCCTTGTTGCCTTCCTCAATTTATGAGGTATTCTTTCCTCCGGCTGGAATTGCTTCCCCCGGATAAGTTGCCCCTACAGTGTTGCCCCTACACTAGAGAATGCCCATTCTTAGTCCTTCTAAATGCATGGGCTAATAAAGTAGTAGTTCACTCACTACATTTCCTGACACTATTCAGACACAGGGATCTGTCAAAGACCAGGAGAGGGTGGGCTGCATGTGAATAAGGCCATGAGGGATAGCAGCTGATGTAATGTGGATTTCCATACATATTCTAGGCATTTGCTGCCTCCTTTGGTCACCTTCCTCAATTTATGATCACATACCATAGACTCTGCTTTGACAGGTAACAAGAACGCCCCAGATCGGCCACAATATTATGGAAAATTGAAGTTTATTGCGTGAACCCCAAAACATCAAAAAAACAACATAGATTTCAGGACTTAGATGCCTACTTTAATATCTTATACCCAATGGCAATTGCACCTTATAATGCTTGCTGAACGTAGAGGGACATGCCCATGTTTCTGCTTGGCATATATCACTCATTGGGACTTCTATGATTTCAGCCCAAGGAGTGATAATACCCTGGGTGGACCTAATTCAAAACATACGGTGGAGGGATACACCGCTAACTTGTAAGCAGTGACAATTCTGATCAATTGACTGAGACTGGACACAGCTTTTTACAACCATGATTGCGGCCAAGCAACATATACAAATAGAATGAGAAAAACTCTAAATTCCCTAGTACACTCACTGAACAGTAGAACTGCCTGCCTAATATCTAGCAGAGCGAACTTCCTTTCTTCCTGAGACCTTTCAGACAAGCTTATGCTAGGAGGAACGCCTCTTGTTCTAGATAGAATGATAAACATAACTTTGGTAGAAACTATAGGCCCGGCATCAACATGAGGGCTTCTTAGAGAATATGAAGCTACGGAAGCCTGCACCAAATAACATAAATGCCCCCTGTCAACAGATGCAATTGACACAAGGACCAGTGCCTTATGGGATAACCATCTAATCTCTGTAGTCTCTGAAGTCTTGAAAGCAAATGTTGTTAGTGTCTAATAATAATAAAAGATCTCAATGAGAAATGTTCTTCCACCTGGGAGGATTTCATAATATGACCCCATTAAAGAGTCTGGGGCTGAACTGAGCCTCACTAACACCTCCAGGCCCAACCAAGTACTTCTGAATGCTCTAATGGCATACTGTAGGATTTTCAGTGTTGCCACAGCTAATCCCTTTGCAAACCCTGCAACAGAAAATCAGGGACTTTGCACAGGGAACAGAAAATAGGATGCAAAGGCTGACTCCCACAAAGACTGAAAGGCGCACCAATGATAGTAGAAGGCCCTGCTGATAGAAGGACATCTGAAATTCTGTACTGTAAATGTGAAGATAGATTTTTAGAATCTGGCCCGGTGGACAGATTTTAGGAAGCCACCCTAGTTATATAGTAACAGGGGGCATTTGAGAGGTTAGCCAAAACCCAAACAAGGTAGCAGTGGAGAGCAGTCAAGGCTATTCTCAGGAGATTGCGAGTAGGGTCATGGGTACACAATGATTCTGCCCAAAAAAGCACACAATTATTCAATTTAGATAGGTAAGTATAGAAATACAATATGTAGTTTAGAGGAGCATGTTATGTTATGTTATGTTACGTTATGTTACTTGGCATTTATATAGCACTCTGTGTATCACAGGTATGATCTCAAAGTGCTGGTAGGTTGAACGCCCTCGGGAACGGCAGTTCAGGCCAGTGGAGAGAGATAGAGCCATAGGGTGCATGGGTGCACCAGTTATGTGTGCAGCTGACGTAATTGCCGGATGGTAGCTGCATCCTAGCGTTAGGTGTGGTGCTGAGGATATCAATTGGATATGTGCAGTCTGGTGGGTGGACATCCAGACTGGGTTCTGGCTGTGTTACGCTTGAAGGACGCTTATGTGAGTAGCTATGCCGGAAGGTCATGGGATAGCTGCGTTTTATTAGGGTAATGAGGTGTTTGTGGTGTAGTGTTCGTATGTGAACAGCTAGGCCGAATTTATCAGGGGTATAGCTGCGTTCTAGTTGTATGATGGTGTATAGTAGAGAGTAAGTGTAGTGATGTGATATGTTATGATGGTTCATCTTTAAAGCACCCAAGACTAGGCACGTTGACAGGATGGCAGGGGACACAGTGACAAAGGGACACACAGTGACAGGGTGTTGTGCTAACTGTAACTGGAGGGGGGCATATGGATATAAAGCAATGGCATGGGGGACAGGGTACAAAGTGACACACTGGCACAGTGCACACACGTAGATGAGAGGGTTGGGTAATACATTGGGATACATAGGAAGCAGGATGGTAGGGAACAAAACGACACACTGACATACAGTGACAGTGGGCTGGTTTTACAGGGGGGACATAGGGATATACAACAACGGCATGGGGAGCAGGAAAGCAGGGTACGCAGAGACACGTGCACGGTGGGCACACACAGGAACTAGAGGGTAGTGCAATTCCATTCATTCCATCCATCATCCATTCATTCCATCCATCCATCCATCCATCCATCCATCCATCCATCCATCCATCCATCCATCCATCCATCCATTCAATAAATCTGTTCCATCCATTCCATGCCTCGGCAGGAAATCCCGTCCCTACCTCCTATATGTTGGAAGCCTGAGATCGTGCCATGTTTGACACCAGAAGTTGTGCCAATACCGCAGTGAATATTGGAAAGAAGGTACCCACTGAGAAAACCCTATCAAATTAATTCCCAAAGAGATGACAATCTGAGGGAGGAACACTCTGAAGGAGTATTAAAAGGAGTAAAAAGAGTAGCTAGTGACGTCACAAGAGACATGTGTGATGTCCTTAAAAATACTGGCTGAAGACAATGGGCCTCATTATGAGGTTGCTGGTAAGCGAAAATCGATGATGGTAAAGGATTACCAGCATCGCTTACCACTCCGGTGTATTCTGACCCTGCAACCCGCTATTAGCGGCACCCTAAATAACGGTGCCTCTAATAGTGGCATGGGCACGTACACGCGCCCCTTCGGGGAGCAAATACCGGCATGCCGGTAATAGGAGGACATCCCAACCCACGTGGACATGCAAATACCGGCCATACAGGCATCGCGGACCACCCGCAAACAGCAATCAGGAAACAAGCCAACTGCCACAGGTGCACACAATCCCCACAGGTGGAGTCAATGGAGGCTGGGCCAGTATGAAATGAGCACACCCACACACCACACCCCTTCCAACACCAAAATGCTACCACTAGCTGTTGCAATCATGGCGCTGGAGGACATGCCAATACTGCTACAACTACAGCAACAACACCAACTACAACACCAACTACAGCAGCAACAACAGGCAGCACAGAGGAGACGCAGGAGGACAAAGAGGGTGAGACAGGCCCAGCAATTACCACCAGCGCAGCCAGCAGTGCCTCGTAGGCAGCCACCAATCCCTCGCATCAGACCCAGCCCATTCAACCTAACCCCTGAGCAGATCCACACCCTGTACCGGTTGGCCCGGGAACATCACAACCATAGTGGACATGATACACAACGACATTGCCAGCCTCATAGAAATACGCACTTCCATCCCCCGGCTACTAAAGGTGGTGTCTGTGCTACACTTCCTGGCCACAGGCACCTATCAACACACAGTGGGCCAGCTGCATGGCATTTCACAGTCACTATTTTAACGCATGTTGAACCAAGTGCTGGATGCCCTCCTGAAGCACGCAAGCACCCACATATCCCCAGCATGGACTGGCCAGGAGATAGCCAACACCAAAGTAGGCTTCCATGCACTGGCAGGCATGCCCAATTGTGTTGGTGCCCTCAACTGCACCCATGTCGAATTGGTAGTCCCCCATGCCATAGTGGCGGTGTACCGCAATCGCAAGCAATACCACTACATCAATGTTTAAATGGTATGTGACTCCAGCAAGATCATCACACATTGCTGCGCCTGATTTCCCGGATCAAAACATGATGCCATCGTACTGCGCAACTCCACGCTACCCCGTCACATGGAGCGACATGCTGGACCATGTGCCTGGCTGCTTGGTGAGTTGCACAACTGGCCCATGGCAGTGCTTTGGGGTACTGATGTGTAGGGATGCATACTCCACCTGGTTGGGAAAGGGGGGGATGCATACCCCACCTTGTTGGGAAAGGGGGGGATGTATACTCCACCTGGTTGGGAAAGGGGGGGAAGCATACTCCTCCTGGTTGGGAAAGGGGGGATGCATGCTCCACCTGGTTGGGAAAGGGGGTATGCATACTCCACCTGGTTGGGAAAGGGGGTGGGGACGCATACACCACCTGGGTGACAATTGTCAGTGATTGGAGAATGCATGCAGAGCTAAACACTCCAGACCTGCACCTCCCAAATGGAACATGACACATCACTGGCACAAATTAAACAAATAATGCATATTGATGACAACAAGTAAGAGGCACAACCAGGCCACCATGGTGATGGGAAGCAATGCATGACTGTACAGGAATGCAACTGTGCCAATGTGGCTAGTGTGACCATGCATAGTGTAGAATTAACTGCTTGAATGGGATGCAAAACATTGTCGTACTACCACAGTGCATCCACCTCAGCATGCATGATTACACCCTGCATCATCTATTGAACGCCATCCAGACTACCACACCTCATAACTGTATAGAATGCATCTAGGTGACAATTTATCAGACGTACAGGGACATGTGCATGTCCACACCAAATAGCTGCCGCCGTGACTGTGCTTCCTGAAGGTGGCAGCTCAGAGTGACACACACCTATTTGTATTTGCTTGCAGGTGATGGAGGATATCCCTTGAGGCCGTGGCTACTTACCCCTGTGCGGAACCCGCATAACAGCCATGAAGAGGAGTACAATTGTGTGCACACCCGCACCCGTGTTGTAATTGAGCAGACCTTTGGCCTGTTGAAGGGTTGTTTCCGCTGCCTAAGCAGGTCTGGTGGGGCACTCCTATATAGGCCTGAGAAGGTGGCAAAGATCACCATGGCCTGTGTCATGCTGCACAACATGTGCGTCCGGAGAAATTTACGACTGCCACCTGACATTGACATGCATGCCCCGGGTAAGGATGATGAGGATGGAGACGGAGGTGAAGTAGCCCCCCTGCCAGTACGTGAAGCACGGGATGGCCATGCTGTATGCCAAGCACTAATTCACGAATACTCCTGAACCACAGGAACTATGATAGACATGTGTCAGTTACACACTGGCTCCATGCGGACATGCACACTTGGATTGTTGGGAGTTGGCCACTGAACACCATCACGCATTAAATGGATATGCACAAAATGAACAATGTCCAGGCATTGATTTTTTTGGCACACAACAGGTGTATTTTTTCAAACAGGGAAAAATGTGAACACTCCCCCCAACCCCCAGTGAACTCCCCAACCCACCCTACAAACCTCAAACCCCCCAGTGAACTCCTGAACCCACACTACAAACCCCAAAACCCCCCAGTGAACTCCCCAACCCACCCTACACAGGGGCATAGGAGACACATACAATCTGGGGGGGACAGGGGACAGCTTGGGGACTTTGCTTTATTTATTTATTTATTTATTTATTTATTTATTGTGTTTTAGTCAAGAACTCGACTTTTCACAAAATTAGAATTAAAATAGCAGTACGTATTAAATTACAACTATCACTGTATTAAACAAGAGAAAAGAAGAAAAGAAAACAGAAGACAATTAAAGGATGCAGCAGCAAATAACATGTCTTTGTATGTTGCATATCTGGATTTGAGTTCATGGTAAGAGAGAGGAAATAACAATTACTTCCAGTGGGCCACAGCTAGGGCGCCAGCGCGTTAAGAGGCAGATCACTTGTGGACCCCTGCCAAATAAAGAAGTTGAAGCCTTTACTACCAACTGCAAGTTGATACTTTTTTGTGTGGGGCAAGGAGAAGTGTGTATGTCTTGGAATGGAAAGATGGGGCTTTCAAAGAAAGAGGAAATCTTGTTTGTACCTCTGAGTAAGCCCTGTTATGGGAGTAGAGGGACCAGGTGTGTGATGTTGCTGCTGTGACTGTCCTCCGGGGGGGGTAGGGGTACAGCAAACAAGGAGGATGAGCGATCGCAAGCCCACCCCCTTATAAGCACTGCCGAGGTTCGCGGCCGGATGTGTCGGACCCGGGGGATGCCTAGTAGGTGGGGTGTATGTGGACCCAGGGGGTGGCTAGATGGGCAGCGCGCTATGTGGGCTTCCCCTCTAGCGCCCCTGCAAGGGCCAGGCCAGCCTCTCACAATGAGACCGGTCCCTCTTATTCCATCTCATGCAGGCTTCAGAGCCTAGCCTTTCTTTGTCTTTGTTATTCTGAATGCAGAGCTGGACTCTGTTCCTTTCTCGTTTAACATTTGCTGCAAAGTCTGATCTATTTGATTCTCTCATATGTTACTAGGACGGCAGAGCATGGGTCCTCTGCCCTGTTACATTATTCAAAGACCCCTCTGGCTTGTCTTTGCCTCCCCCTTGTCTCACTCCTTGCTTGCTTAATACATACCTCCTTGCTTGAACACTCAACATATTCTTCCTAACACAGCAATGGCAGCTGCAGTCTGTCTTAACTTACATTTGTTCTGTGTCTTGAATTGGCCTCTTATTTGCGCTTTTCTGTCTGCAGGGGAAAGGCATTTGCCAGTCACTGCTAGGATGGTTCTACCTGGCCATAAGAGGGCAAAAGCTAGCCAATATTGGAAGAACATGGCATATTATGCCAGAGGCTGGCAACTGTCTTCCTAATGCCTACACAAGAGACACAACTCTTGCCTTTGTTTCTAACAGTAATTCAGTGGATGAAGAAACGTGAGAACACACATATTGCTTAAAATTAAGGCGATGATGGCACACGTGGTTAAGACATTTTGATCACGCCAGGAGCTAATTTCCAGCTGCAATTAAGTGATTATCTTTTAGACTTCTGGCTTTAAATAATGTTAGTATCATCTGGAGCACAGAGGTTGCTCAACAGGGTTCCTGGAGCACGAGGGGTACCCTACTTGTGGGCATGGATGATTGGAGGGCATTCTTGCCCTGGTTTGAAGCCTGGCCCCTACAGCCATGATGGGGAGAGGGGCCTATTACTTTTGGTTGTACGTACCCTTTCAGGGTAGGCAGACATTGCCTCCTTCTTTAGCCCACTAACAGCTGTGCTTTGCAACTTTATCACACATACCTGTCAGGTGGCATGTAACTCAATGCTACTAATGTTAGCCTCAGAAGTCTGGAATCCTTTGCCACATCAACTAGGGTACAGGTTTGACACCTGAGACTTACCCATGTCTGAGTCGGCATCTGTCGCCGTGTGGGGAAGACACACACAGAAAGAGCATGGCACAGTGCCCTTGTGGGTTTTTCAAACTTCTTCCTCGGGGTGGGCACAATTCACTCCGCAGAGAAAGTGGCACATGCTGGGCAACATTCTCCCACTTTGACAATGTCACCCAAAGAGCAGAATTGGCCATTTGAAATACCTCTGTCGACTTATTATTGGGCAATCCACACTGATGGTTTTAAGCACCTCTTAACGCGAGATGGCAATTCAGGGCATTTGCCAACGCACTCAAGAAGCACAGGACACCCTCTTACCAGCGCCATGCCATGCTCACTCATTCTGATCACGAATTGCCATTTATCTGGGGTCATGTTAAATGTATTTATTTATTTATTACATGTGTAACATCACGCAAAACCCCCAAGTATCAAGGCGCAAAGTAAACTGCATGGAATCTCTTGTAACTTCTTTGTTACATGCGATATGTCAGCCAAAGTTGGCTCCTTTTTTCCCCAATATGTAGGCGGTTGTAACGCCACCCAGGAATCCTAGTTTGCTGTAGGGGGGGTGAGAAAAAATAACCAAAAAGGAGAACATTTGTTTTTTTTTCAGAAAATGGCAATAAAAAGTTGTACAAAGAAGCCTGTGGTGTTTTCCTTGTAAGAGCTAGGAACAAATGGCTTGCTGTGCTGGATTCGCCATTTTCCAGGCTTTCAAAAACAGATTGAGTGGAAACCCAAATAACATATTTTGATATGCTAAACAGCCATTTTGTGAGAGGTAGGCGATTTTAGCGTTTTTTTGTCCAATAGGACATGCGTGGACGTAATGGACGAAAAGGGTAGGAAAGCTGCATGGGAAGCCAGAAAGGCATACATTTCTGAAAAGTAGACAATATTCCAAGTTTAGGAAGGGGTGATTTGCACAGGTCAGGCAACAACTATGTAGGGAAAGATTCCATAGTTTGGGGGGAAATCAGGAAAATGACAGAAAAAAGGATACAATTTCCGCACATTTCACTCTGGTCACCCACCGAAACACGCAGCCAACAACACATGGCCTACCTTCCCACATTCCCACAGGTTTCCCCATGAAAACGGTACCTCACATGTGTGGGTGCACCTACCTGGGTGCAAAGGGAAAAGCCTAAAACACGGGTAACCCCAAGTCTTTTCGCACAGCAGATTTTCAGGAATTTTGCTCATGTGGACAACCTACAGATTTGGGCCTAGGGTGACAAAGCCACGAAGGAAAACGGGGAACCCCATGCATTTCCGAAAAGAAGACACCCATGGGAATCCACAGAGGTCTGACTTGCGTGAATCACCCCATAATCTATGACCCACAATCCCTGACAAAGTCTGAAATTTAGTGGAAAAAACACAATTTTCACTTTGTCTGGGATTGTGGGTAATTTATTCCTGGGCGATTCACGCAGGGCAGACCTCTGTGGATTCTCACGGGTGTCTTCTTTTCGGAAATGCATGGGGTACTGTGTTTTTCTTCGTGGCTTCGACACCGTAGGCCCAAATCTGTAGGTTGTCTTCCCATACCCTTTGGGGGTAACCAGTGGTTTAGCCTTTTCCCTTTGTGCCCAGGTAGGTGCACCCACACATGTGAGGTCCCATTTACGTCAGGACACCTGTGGGAACCCAGGAAGGTAGGACATGTGGTGTTGGCGGCGTGTTTCGTTGGGTGGCAAAAGGGAAATGTCTGAAAATTGTAGTTTTTTTCACCAAATTTCAGACTTTGCCGGGGATTGTGGGTAATACATTTTGGGGCGATTCGCGCAAGTCAGATCTCTGTGGATTCCCACGGGTGTCCTCTCTTTGGAAATGCATGGGCTTCCCTGTTTTCCTTGGTGGCTTCGACACCCTAGGCCCAAATCTGTATCTTATCCACATTAGCAAAATCTGCTCTGCCGAAAGGCTTGGGGTTACCAGTGGGTTAGCCTTTTCCCTTTGCTCCCAGGTAGGTGCACCCACACATGTGAGGTACCGTTTTCGTTGGGACACCTGTGGGAATGCAGGATGGTTGGACATGTGTTGTTGGCGGCGTGTTTCAGTGGGTGGCCTGAGTGAAATGTCTGAAAATTGTGTTTTTTTCCACCAAATTTCAGAGACATTTCCCTCTGCCCACTCACCAAAACACGCTGCCAACAACACATGTCCTACCTTCCCGCGTTCCCACAGGTGTCCTGACGAAAACAGTACCTCACATGTATGCATGCACCTAACTCGCCGCAAAGGGAAAAGGCTAACCCACTGGTAACCCCAAGTCTTTCGGCAGAGCAGATTTTCAGGAATTTTGCTCATGTGGACAACCTACAGATTTGGGCCTAGGGTGTCGAAGCCACCAAGGAAAACAGAGAACGCCATGCATTTACAAAAAGAAGACACCTGTGGGCACCCCCCTTTTCACTAAAAACATCCATGGTGGTTTAGTGACCCCCCACACCCACCCAAAACAAGTTATCATTTTTTTATTTTTGTTTTTGTCTTGCCTCTTTCCTAGGGGCATATTGTGCTAGCAATCTGCCCCCAGGGAGGACTACATGAGATACCCCCATCCATTTGAGATGGGGAGGAGAGGGACACCTCCCTTTCCACTAAAAACATCCATGGTGGTTCAGTGGCCCCCCACACCCACCCAAAAGAAGTTATAATTTGTTTTATTTTTGTTTTTCCCCTTTCCTAGGGGCAGATGGGCACATGTGTGTGGCCATCTGCCCCCTGGGGGGGTGAGGGGACAAAATGTACTGCCCCAGGCTTGAGGGGTAGCTCTACCAATATTTGCAGTGGACACCCCCTCACCCCAAATGGATGGGGGCATCTCATGTACCCCTCCCGAGGGGCAGAGATCTGCCCCCAGGGAAGGTTACATAAGGTGCCCCCATCCACTTAGGATGGGGGGAGACAGCCACCCCCCCTTTCAAACACAAAAAATCCTGGTGGTCTAGTGGGCCCCCCACCCAAAACAAGTTATAATATTTATATTTTGTTTGCCCTTCCTTAGGGGCAGATGGCACATGTGTGTGACTATTTGCCCCCAGGTGGGTGGCAAAACATACTGTCCCAGTCTTGAGGGGCAGGGAGGCCCTGCCAATATTTGCAGTGGCCTCTCCCCTCACCCCAAATGGATGGGGGCATCTCATGTACCCCCTCCTAGGGGCAGAAATCTGCCACCAGGGAGGGCTACATAAGATGCCCCCCATCCACTTAGGGTGGGGGATAGGGCCACTCCCCTTGCAAAAATCCCTGGTGGCTAGTGGTCCCATCCACACTCACCCCACCCAAAACTAAGTTTTTTTTTAAAAAAAATCATCTTTTTTATGTTTGCCCCCCTTCTCTGGGGGCAGATGATCACCCATCTGCCCCCAGGGTATTTCCCCCATGCTTTGGGGCTGGGGGGAGAGGGCAGCTTACATAGAAAGCAGCCCCTCCCCCCACTTCAAAAACAGATCCCTGCATGACACATCAAACACATATTCTGGGGTGGATAAATGACATTACATCCCCCCACTTAAAATTGTGGGGGGGATTTGTCCCCCCTGTCTCCCCCATGTCCTACGCCCATTACCCTACAAACCTCAAAACCCCCCAGTGAACTCCCCAACCCACACTACAAACCCCAAATGTCCTCCAAGAAATGGTTCCCTTCACCCACAACCATGTGTCCCACTCCCATTGTCTGGGCACTCTACTTCCTGGCCTTTTTGTTGTCTGGGGGTGGCCTCTCCGAGAGCCGTGAACTCCTCCGGGTCATCCGCACAGGGCTTGCGGGTACAGAGGATGTAGGTGTTGTAGCAGTGGATGTGTCCGAGGCAGGTTCCACGCCTGCTCCAAGGCGTGGCCGCTGCATATGGAGCAGGATGGATTATAGAACTTGGGTGACTGCCCCCAGACAGTCCCTCATGAGGACAGCCGACGCATTTACGGCAGCAGTGTTCGCAGCAATGGTCGCTGTGGTCGCCCCAATGGCAGTTGTGGTCCCCGCAATGGCAGTAGCTATGGTCCTCCTAGTGTCCTCCCCATCGGCAATATACTGCCACAAGAGGTTGAGCATTGACTCCTGTCTTGCCTCCACCCTCGACAGGCATGCCTCCAAGGTGTTGGTGGGAGCTAGAGTGGTGGTAGCTGGAGTGGTGGTAGCTGGAGTGGTGGATGGTGCATGCACGGGGCCTACATCCTGGGTGCTGTTCTCCTCAAAGGTGCACATGTCTGAATCCCTGAGGTCGGAGTCATGGAGGCAGGGATCGTCACTGCTGTAGGCATCCATATGGGGGGGGTGAGCAGGGGGTTTGGGGTGGGTGTAGTAGACACAACTGTGACACCCTCAGGGGCCACATTGGCATCCACAACGTCTGCAGTGGTTGATGGGGCAGGAAGGGACACCCCTCCATCTGTTGTGGGTGTGTGCTGCTGGTCCTGATGTGTGTGGGCCACACTGGCAGCAGGTGTTGTTTGCTGGCTTTCCATTTGGTCAGGCACACTGCCTGTGGGTCTGGCCTGTTTATCTGGCTGGGGGGTGGTGGTGGCGGTGGCCCTTGGCCTATGGCGTGATGTAGATGCCCTTGCTCTCGGCTCCTGACTGGCATCTTCCTCATCGGTGCCTGGGGTTAGAAGAGATGCAGGTCATCAGTGATGGTGTCACATGCCAGCAACATACTATAGTGCTGTTCAATATTCATACATTCATGCATCCATGTCTTACAGGTGTGTGGCACTTGGTGTTCTGAGGGAGCATATTGACAATCCATGCATGGCTGGTGGCATGCCGTTGATATGGGGTTTGTGTGTTGGGTTACATGGGCACAGTCCTGGTAAGTTGCCCGTGTGTTGGATATGGGATTGGCACTCAGCATGCATTACTGTGTGGCAGGGTTTGGCCCACAATCTTAACTTGCATATGTTGATGTGGGTGTAGGGACATGCATTGCCTTGCCTAGTCTCACTTCCACGTCACTTGTGCTAACTCATGGTTTCCCCTACAGGGATGTGCAGGGTCACTCACCTCTTTCTGGAGATGATGCCGCACCCATCTCCATCTCTCCAAATCCCTCTATTGACTCAGGGTCATTAAATGTGCTGGCAGTCTCCTCCCAGGGCATCAGCTTAGAAGGTGAGTGTGGACCCCTACCTGTCGCCATGGCCGCCCTCCTGTTGCTTGACAGGATGTTTCTCACCCTCAAGCGAAGGTCGTCCCACCTCTTGCGGCAGTCACACACAGTACATGGGGTGGTCCCCATGGCCGACACCTTCTGGGCAACCTCCTGCCAGATTTCCTTTCTCCTCATCTGGGCTTCACGCTTCATGTCATTGCCTTTCATTATGTCTGCATGTGCAGCTATAGTGTCCGCAAGCATATTGAGCTCTGCGTCAGAGAAACACTGTTTCCGCTGCCGGGGGGTTGTTTTCCGGGTGGCCTTGGACATCCTCAGGGATTTCCAACACAGCATGACACGAAAAGACTGGTGGTTAGGGAGGATGGCAATGGATTGTGTTTTTAAAGATGGCCGCTGGCCCATTTCCTGTTCCTGCGCAATGATGTTATTTCCGGGTCCGGTTTTGTGAACCCGGTATTCGCATGGTGGTATTACCGTTCCGGTATTTAGGGGCTGCTCCGAGGCGGTGCCAGTATCGGCGGGTCCTGTGATGCCTCTATCGGGGGGTTGGAGGGCCTTTAGCGGCATGTCGGTATTGCCATTACCGGCATGGGGGTTCGCGCGTGCTCACGCACTTGTAATCACACCGCTATTAGCGGGTTCATACGAGCACGGACCCGCTCTTACCGGCATGCTGGTAATGAACCCGTTTTTACCGGGCTACTCATAATGAGGCCCAATGTATGGATCCTCCAGAAACTGATGATGGAGTTAAGAATCAAGTTAACTTTCATATACAAGAATATTGCACGTGTGAGAAGTGCTGCAGAAAATCAACCGTTCAATAATTATACAGACGCTGAAACGCAAGTAGACTGTCATTATAGAAGCTGGCTATGTGTAGTGAATATACTTCAGGTGAAGCCATCAATGTATAGGAGCCGGACATTAGTGTCATGAATTTAGTAAGACAAGACCCATGGAGAGAAAAGGTGAGAATTGTGTCGCAGCAAGAATAAGATGAGATTGTCGAGGCGCATGGCAAGGCTGTCTGGCCTGGTATCAAAATTGAAGCAGCCAAGGTCGGTTATCTATTCTTGAAAGCAGTGAACGTGCGAAGGATGAATCATCCCTTGTTAAGGTGCAAAGAAAGAAAACCTAAAGTCGCAAGTTTTAATCATTTAAGACATTTAAATGCTGAAAAATGGATCAAATTGTGGTCTCCTGTCACGTGAGCCAAGGATGGAAATAGAGTTGAGCTTGGAGTCCTAAAACAATGATAGTGTGTGCCCGCACTCCCATATATTCCCAGAGACAAGGACACTTTGCAAAGCCAAGTTGGGCTAATTGGGTGGGGCAGTAAAGTCAAGTACACCTCCTGACACCTGGGTCTGGGCGTACATGCTGCTAAGTGAACCGAATGTTGCAGACATGGTACGAGCATGCCAACCAATTGTAGAGGGCCATATAACGAAGACCTTATAGTTTGAAGACCAATGATAAATTGTGTACTTAATAGTGTTGGAGATGCCATGTTTTAGAGGTAGGCATAAGCTGTCCACCTGACAGTGTGCAGTCAATCACAATCCGAGTCCCTATAGAAAGTAGATTTAGATGTCTCCCTTAACCAATCTCAACCCTTGATAGGTTTTCTATTGGTTGCCACGTAGTATGATGTCACCTCTGACATATTTTTTGCATATAAAGATGTTTTTATGAGAAAATCATTGAGAGGCTGAGAGAACATCCGTTGATGTCCGTTGTAACTCCCTGTTTTAGATTGTTAATAAAACAGTATCATTGCCATCTTCCTGAGTTGGGTCGATTATTTGGACTCTGAGTTGTTCTGCAACCCCATAAATCCATGAGTCGGTACTAAACTCTGTTATGGACGACCTGATGTGTATGGTTGATCAGGGCGGTGTTGGGGCAGTCCTGTTATTAGATCTCTCGGCTGCCTTCGACACCGTTGATCATACTCTCCTTATCTCCCGGCTCTCTGAGGCTGGGATTGATGGCCAAGTGCTGAAATGGTTTATTGCGTTCCTGGCAGATCGCTCGCAATCAGTATCTCTCCCTCCTTTTTGTTCTGCCCCGGTTCGCCTATCCTGTGGCGTTCCTCAAGGATCAGCTCTATCCCCTATTCTGTTTAATATTTATATAAGATACCTTCTGCCCCTTATTGCTTCACATGGGTTCCGCTTTTACTCCTATGCGGATGACACCCAGATCCTGGTCCGTCTTGACCTAATTAAAACCGAAACGGCATCTCGTCTCAGGCACTGTCTCGAGGAATATGGATGTCACAAAATTGGCTGAAACTTAACAGTAGCAAAACTGAGGTTCTCGTTGTAGGCACCTCCAATCCACCGTCCTTCTGGACTGCAGAGTTTTGGCCTCCCTCCCTCAGTCCTCTTCCTTTACCGGTATCATCGGTACGTAATCTTGGTGTGCGGATCTTAGCCACACTGACCATGGTTGAACAAGTCAGTGCGGTATGTAAATACGGCCATTTTAAACTTAGGATCCTTTGAAAGGTTCTTCCTTTTATTCTGGCCGCTAACCAGGCTCCTGTGGTTGCGACTTTGGTGTCGAGTGTGCTGGATTACTACAATTCGCTCTATCTGGCACAACCTGCCCACCTGACAGGACGGCTACAACTTCTGCAGAATGCTGCTGCCAGATCCATTGTCCTTTTGGGGCCAACATGACTCCATTGCTGTGTCAGCTGCATTGGCTTCCAGTTGCCCAGCGAATTATGTTTAAATCGATGTGCATGATACACAGGGCCTTCTATGGTATTGGAGCCGAATACCTGCAGGCTAAATTTCCTCGCTACCAATCCCCTCATGTCCTCCGCTCTCAAGGGACCTGTCGATTGATGGTGCCCTGCTTCAGAATTGCCCGTAAAGGTGGCCACTCATTCTCGGTAGCAGCCACTAAGGGATTGAATAATCTGCCTCTCCCCCTGCGTGAGACTATCGACCATCTCACCTTCCGGCGGAATTTGAAAACTTTGCTGTTTAAATTGTCTCCTGGTCTCTGTCTGCTTTTTCCATCTCCCTCCCTCTCTCTTAGCACCATGATACTCTTGGGTGTACGTGCACTTGATAAATGTCAATAACATAACATAACATCCATTGCATGCACGTTATATAAGGGCCATAAACTCAGAATTCTAGTCTCAAAATACACACTAGAAAATGAAAAAAGCAGGTGATAATATTGCACAACACTCAATTGTAAACATAGACAGTCACCATAGATTCTTATAAATGCATTTAATAACTTAATCAACAAAAGAAGGTAAGTAACTGATGCAGTAAGATGGAACTAATTCACAAGAGACATGTCCTAACTTCAGAAGTCTAATCCCTATGAAGAGTGGGGTTCTGTGCCCAAAAGTCACAATGCTTCTCCCCAGGAGGTCTCTGATGTAGGTAAAGTTCTTGTGTTGGTGAATGTTCCAGACGGTATATGCAACAAAGTTACTCATAGGTAAAAATGTGTTTCCATCTTTCAGTTACAGCTGCTTTAGACGCGATGATAAAAAAAACAGTGGAACGGTAGAATACCTCAGGTTTATTCTAAGGTTTATTCTGAGGAGAATAGGGTGAACAAATGCTTTATGTTTACTTACCCCGCTGGCTCTGATTTGTCCAGAGGACTAAATGTGTCATCTGAGGGTCCTTGGAGGTAGAGTTTCCAACTGTTGGTTCCAGTGAGAGACGCCCAGGAGCTGAGTGCAACCCTTCGCAATGGAGAAATGCAGGAAGCACTGATGCAGACCTCTTAAGGACACTTCACAGGATAGGCAGTTGTCACGCCGCGGAGACCGTGGAAGTTATGGGCAAGATGGAGGCGTTATTAGGTCACGATGGTCTGTTGGTGAGCGGTCTAGTCTTTTTGGTGGTTTGCGGCTTAAAAGGAAGCCACGCCCTCCTTGCTAGTTGCGTTGCAACTCGCTATGCTGACTTTCGCTTTCGTGTCTACGATAGCCAACCAAGCTCCTCTTTTGCTTCCTTGTTTGTACTCCGCGGTTCTTCGCCTTCTCGCAGGGCGAGGGCCGTTCTCTCTTGCCTTCCTTTAGTCCCTCGATCCTTCTATTTCTCTCATTCATACCCTCTCGCATTTCACACAATCTCGCACTCGCGCACTCTCACAGTCACTCGCTCTCTCATATTTACTTTCTAGCATTTCACTCAATCTCGCATTCGCGCACTCTCACAGTCACTAGCTCTCCCTTTTCTACTCTTTCGTGTTTTCTCTCCCTCTAATACTTTGGGCGTCACTCCTCTATTTCTTGCAATTACCCTCCAACTTACTTTCGTCAGCTGTTTCAGAGCCTGTTTTTTCCTTCCGGAAGCTGACAAGATATTCCTTCGTGACTCCCCAATCTAGCGCCTCTTCCAAGGCGCCCTTCTCTCTGTCAAGGAACCACAGTTCTGCTGTGGTTCGACTGTGGATCTCATCCGGACATTAGTCTCAAGACTCCTAAAGGCATCTGGATCAGCTATTCATCCAATCTATCCTCGCCAACGGCCTAACAGGGTTTTTTCAGCCTTACTGGCTTTTTCCCTGTCTTGGGAGGGGCGGACTCCCCAGGGTTCACCTGACGGTTTAATCTATAACGGTCAAGGTGGCCTCCGGAGGAGACCGTCCCTATCTCTTCGAACGCAAGAAGGGGAAAGGACTCCTTAAGAAGGACATTGAAGAGGAGAAGACCCCGAAAGACCGGAGGAGAAGACAGAAAGCCACCAGTCAAAGTGAAGATCAAGGTGAGGAGACTCCAGGGTCAGGAACTTTGGGAAGTGGTTTTGACAGTTTGCAACGCCTAACGAGTACAATGGCCTCCTTGGAACAATACCAGGAGATGGTAACAGCGATTCAGGGCCTCCAGGCAGAAGTTCAGAACCTTCGAACTGAAAACATCAACTTACGACAGCAGGTGGCAACCCGCGAGGATTCCCGAGGAGACCTGCCTCCCTTGACGTTCTCCTTCGGGAAATATGATGGCAGTCCACAGCTCCTGAAAGAATTTTTGGATGCCTGTATGATTTACTTTACCTTCCGACCTAAGGCCTATGAACTCGATAGGGCCAAAGTTGGGTTTTTGGTCTCCAACCTAGTGGGTAACGCCTTGGCATGGGCTACCCCATTAATAGCTCAAGCTAGTCCTGCGGTTAATGATTACGCACAGTTTCTTCTATTGATGCGGAATAGATTTGAACGACCAGAGGTCCAATATTCCTCATATGAAGCCCTTCTGGATCTCCGTCAGGGGAATCAAGGTGTACAGACATACGCCTCCGCATTTCTGAAGTTGGCAACGGAGGCAGGGTGGCCAGATACAGCCCAGCAGACCCTCTTCCGAAGAGGATTACATGATGAACTTAAGGATGAACTAGCCAGGATGGCACGTCCTGCTTCCTTCCCAGAGTTGGTCACGCTGTCTCTGCAATTGGAGTTTAGATTGCAAGAGCGAAGATTAGAACGAAGGAGGTTCCGACCAAATCAGACCTTTGGAGTAACTGCCTCAACCCCTTCTAATCGATCACAGCCAGAGGAACCTATGCAAATAGGATCGACTAGGGGTCCGTTGACTCCTGAGGAACGAAAGAGACGCAGAGAACTGGGTCTCTGCATGTACTGCGGATCATCTAAACATCTGCTTCGGAGTTGTCCCGAAGTTCCCCCGAGACGGTCGGGAAACGCGTCTCCCCGGTCTTAAGCAGGGAAAGGCACCGGGTGGAATCGATTGATCCCTGCAATTCCAGGCAACAGGATAAATCTAAGGAGGACCATAGGCTCATGGTTTTTACAGTCCAACTAACTTTCGGATCTCTAGCTTCAGTGGAAACCTTGGCGATGCTGGATTGCGGTGCTGCCGGGAATTTCATAGACATTCAGTGGGTTCGAGAACAAGCCATTCCTCTGATTCAGAAGGTCTGTCCTTTACCGGTAGAGGGTGTAGACGGAGTTCCTCTCTCTTCTGGACCCATCATTCAAGAGACTAGTCCAGCCACTATGTCTTTGTTCCAACACCAGGAACAAATTACCTTTGATGTCATCAGAGCCGCCCATTTCCCAGTCATCCTGGGCATACCCTGGTTGCGCAAGCATAATCCCAGGATAGACTGGGCTACTAATACTGTAAGTTTTCAGTCTTCATATTGTTTCACTTCATGTCTTCCCCAGACGATTCCTGTCAAGGGAGAGGGAGCTGCTATTCCGACCTCCTCGGCTGTGGTGCAAACAATCCCTCCGTATTATCAGCAACATGCCGAGATATTTGAGGACAAACTACCCCGCACCTTGCCTCCTCATCGAGCTGAGGATTGTGCCATTAATTTGAAACCTGAAGCTTCCGTACCCTTTGGACGCATGTATCCGATGTCCCTACCAGAAAGAAGGGCATTGAAGGAGTATCTAGATGCCAATTTACAGAACGGCCTGATCCAGGAATCTCATTCTCCTGCAGGGGCTTCAATGTTCTTCATCCCAAAGAAGGGCTCTACTGAACTCAGGCCGTGCATAGATTATCGAGGATTGAACAGCTTGACCATACGGGACAGATACCCTATGCCGCTCATAAAGGAGGTACTCGAAGCAGTCGAAGGAGCCTCTATATTCACCAAATTAGATCTTCGTGGAGCCTACCATCTGTTGAGAATAAAGAAAGGGGATGAATGGAAGACTGCCTTTCGAACCCCTCTGGGACATTTTGAATATAGAGTTATGCCCTTTGGCCTGGTGAACGCCCCCGCTGTCTTCCAGCGCTTTGTAGATAAGATTTTCTCGGACTTACTGTATGCCTCGGTGGTGGTCTATTTGGACGATATTTTGGTTTTTTCCTCCTCTCTCTCAGAACACCGAAGACATGTCTCCCTAGTCCTCCAAAGATTAAGGGAAAATCAGCTTCTGGTTAAGCCAGAAAAGTGCATTTTTGAGGCCACCTCAGTGTCATACTTAGGTTTTATTGTCTCCAAGGAAGGGGTACAGATGGATCCGGAGAAGGTAAGGGCAGTCCTTAGGTGGTCTGTTCCGAAGAGTCCTAAAGACATACAGAGGTTTTTGGGTCTTTCCAACTTCTACAGAAGATTTATCCCAAGCTTCTCGGACATAGTCTTACCCATCACCCGTCTTCTAAAGAAAGGCCAGAAGTTTGAATGGGATGAGGATGCCGACCAAGCCTTCATGGTACTCAAGAAAGCCTTTACGACTGCTCCCATTCTGGTACAACCTAACCAGTCTCTCCCCTTCGTGGTTGAAACAGATGCCTCCGGAGGGGCAATCGGAGCTGCCCTTCTTCAAACCGGCAAAGATGGAGTGGAACATCCGGTGGCTTATTATTCGAGAACCCTTACATCTAGTGAAAGGAATTATTCGGTTCTGGAACGAGAGTTACTGGCTATCCGGCAGGCCTGCATCGAATGGAGACATTTGTTACAGGGGGCTGCCCATCCCTTTCTGGTTCGTACAGACCACCGGAATCTGAAGATATTGCAGCAAATGGAGTGTCGCAACTCCAGACACGCTCGATGGGCCTATTTCTTTTCCCAATATGACTTTGAGATCACATATCTTCCCGGGAAGGAGAACGCCCTAGCAGACGCTCTTTCTCGGAGCCTGGAATACCGAGAGGAAGAGGAACAGGGCCATGATGGGATACTTGCTGGCAAGAGAATCCTGGGAGTGGTCAGCTCTTTTCTACAAGAAGTAGAGCTTGCCACTAACCATATCGAGGTGGCTTCCGAGTATCAACCTCTTCTGGTGAAGAAGGGTGGATTGTACTTTCATCAAGACGCTCTATTTCTACCATCTAAAGAGTTCCAAACACAGGCTCTATATTGGTGTCACGACCTACCGTCGGCGGGTCACAAGGGACAGAAGGCAACCTTAGGCCTGGCTTCTAGATATTTCTGGTGGCCGACAATGGTAAAGGACATTAAGACTTATGTTATGAGTTGTCCAGTCTGTGCCGCCAACAAGAATACCACTCACAGACCTTTGGGTCTGCTCCAACAAGAGCCTCTACCATCTCAACCCTGGATGCATGTTTCTACCGACTTCATTGTTGATCTTCCCCCTTCAGGGGATTACACAGCTATTATGGTGACGATCGATTCCCTGAGCAAGATGGCACATTTCTCTCCCCTACAGGGCTTGCCTTCCGCCCCTGTGACTGCCGAGGTGTTCCTGAGAGACGTAGTGAGACTACATGGCTTGCCTCGGACCATTGTGTCTGACAGGGGTACCCAATTTACTTCTCGTTTTTGGTCAGCCTTATGCAACTCTCTGGGGATTCAGAGGGCATTGTCTTCTGGTTATCATCCCCAGAGTAACGGCCAGACCGAACGCCTCAATGCCACAATTGAACAATATCTACGTTGTTTCTGCAATCAAGAGCAGGATAAGTGGCAGTCCTATCTAGCTCTGGCTGAGTTTACATACAACAACACCCAACATTCTGCTACAGGTATCAGTCCCTTCTTTTTTACCTACGGGTATCATCCGAGACATATACCTCTTTTCGAGAGTTCTTCTACAACTGTACCCTCGGTAGATCAACGTCTTCATGATCTCCGTGTCATCCAAAAGGAAGCGGTACAGAACTTGGAGGCTAGTCGGATAAGTTACAAGAAATATGCGGATAAGAAGCGAGCTCCTAACCCTAACTGGGTGGTAGGAACCAAGGTGTGGTTATCCACCAAATATCTCCCACGTTGGGTTCACCCCGGAAAATTCTCGGCCCGCTTCATAGGTCCGTTCCCCATTGCAACTCAAGTAAATCCGGTGGCTTTTCGATTACATTTACCACCCAAGATGAAGAGGATCCATCCTGTGTTCCATACCTCTCTCCTAAAGGCTTACGTTCCCGATCCTACTAATTATCGTAAACCCTCTTCTTTAAGGATCGATGTCCCGGACCCTGAGGAATATGAAGTGGAGAGGCTGGTGGATTCCCGTTACAGACATGGTACTGTACAATACCTGGTCCATTGGAAAGGATATTCCACAGCAGAACGATCTTGGGAGCCCAGACGTAACATCCATGCCCCACGTCTTCTCAGACTGTTCCATCGCCTTCACCCAGGGAAGCCTGGGGGAGAAGGGGTAAGGAGAGGGCATACTGTCACGCCGCGGAGACCGTGGAAGTTATGGGCAAGATGGAGGCGTTATTAGGTCACGATGGTCTGTTGGTGAGCGGTCTAGTCTTTTTGGTGGTTTGCGGCTTAAAAGGAAGCCACGCCCTCCTTGCTAGTTGCGTTGCAACTCGCTATGCTGACTTTCGCTTTCGTGTCTACGATAGCCAACCAAGCTCCTCTTTTGCTTCCTTGTTTGTACTCCGCGGTTCTTCGCCTTCTCGCAGGGCGAGGGCCGTTCTCTCTTGCCTTCCTTTAGTCCCTCGATCCTTCTATTTCTCTCATTCATACCCTCTCGCATTTCACACAATCTCGCACTCGCGCACTCTCACAGTCACTCGCTCTCTCATATTTACTTTCTAGCATTTCACTCAATCTCGCATTCGCGCACTCTCACAGTCACTAGCTCTCCCTTTTCTACTCTTTCGTGTTTTCTCTCCCTCTAATACTTTGGGCGTCACTCCTCTATTTCTTGCAATTACCCTCCAACTTACTTTCGTCAGCTGTTTCAGAGCCTGTTTTTTCCTTCCGGAAGCTGACAAGATATTCCTTCGTGACTCCCCAATCTAGCGCCTCTTCCAAGGCGCCCTTCTCTCTGTCAAGGAACCACAGTTCTGCTGTGGTTCGACTGTGGATCTCATCCGGACATTAGTCTCAAGACTCCTAAAGGCATCTGGATCAGCTATTCATCCAATCTATCCTCGCCAACGGCCTAACAGGGTTTTTTCAGCCTTACTGGCTTTTTCCCTGTCTTGGGAGGGGCGGACTCCCCAGGGTTCACCTGACGGTTTAATCTATAACGGTCAAGGTGGCCTCCGGAGGAGACCGTCCCTATCTCTTCGAACGCAAGAAGGGGAAAGGACTCCTTAAGAAGGACATTGAAGAGGAGAAGACCCCGAAAGACCGGAGGAGAAGACAGAAAGCCACCAGTCAAAGTGAAGATCAAGGTGAGGAGACTCCAGGGTCAGGAACTTTGGGAAGTGGTTTTGACAGCAGTATAGGGAAAGGTGAGTTCCAGCAACGCACACAGCAAACATGCAATTGAAGGTGTCCTTTCAATCATGGTTGAAGAAGATCTTTTAGAGAAGGATATCTTGAAACTGGGAGGCTGATATTCACCAGGAAGGCAACTTACACCACTAGCTGATGACTACCAACGTTCTGGCAGAAGACACAGGACGATGACAGTTCTAGCAAGGTAGCTCGCAGAAGAGCTGTTCAGTCCACCGGGTGGTCCAGAGACACTTCTGAAGGCTCCGGGTGGCTGGATCCTCGAGAACACCTTTATGCTGGTTGGATCCACCAGTCCAGAGGCTGAAGCACTGCTCAGAGCCTTCACCCATTAGGTAGTCCAGCAGGGCTTCACCGAGCCAGGAGCAGGAAGGGATCGAGAATCTTCTTCAGATCTTCAGTCAGCTGTTCCTCTGCACAGGATAATTGGCTCCAATGATGATCTCGAGAAATGACTGCAAGAGTCCTCTTCTTATCCAATATCCAGCCTGGAAGCAAGTCCAAGCAAACCAATGGTAAGGCTGGGCCCATTCAAACAGCCAGCAGTGGTCCAATTGGGGACCGCTGTGGTTTCACTCATGCCCCACACCCAGGCTCTCGGGCACCACAGATGTGGAGTGGAACCAGACAGTCCCAGCCTTGCCTGGGCCACACCCACACCCACAAAGGCATCACTAGCCTTCGAAAGCAGCAGCTTTCCTGGGCAGGTGCATGACCTTATACAGGATTTCTTGACCTGGCAAGTCAGGAAGAAGGCCAAACTACAATAGGGCCAAAGAACAAGCGACAATCTCATTGGGTGGCAATTTTAGGGCACTAGCCATGTTCATTAGCCAAATGCAGCACAAAAATGGTAAACATATAATTTCTGCCACAAGCTTGTCTTTAGGCACATATAAAAGTAACCAAAAATCCCAAGTGTAAAAGACTAGGGTGGTTAAAAAGTATCCCCATTGTACTGCATTGTAAGATGCTGTGTGCAATGTTAAAAAGTTACCAAAAAAGGTAAAAGGTAAAAAGACAAAAGGGAAACCTAGATTCCCAGTACTGGTAGTCTGAAGGACTGTTCAGTTTACCCATATGAAAATGTGCAATGTGCAAAAGGCTGGGTAGTGAAGCTGAAGGGTTTACTTCCTGGTAAAAAGTCAGGACAAGTCAAAATCAAAAGCAAAAAGTTTAAGAGGTCCACTGAACTATGGATGGAAAATTGCCAAAAGAGAAATCTTTCCTTAAAGCAAGTGCCAGCTCATCAGACAGGCCTAGGCTCTCCCTTAGCCCCTGCTTCTCAATCTCCAAGCATTCGGTCTAAGATGGGATAACAAGAGATTCAATATCAGGGGCAACCTAAATGGGGATGGGCAAACGGGGAGAATCACATCACGATACACTGCTTACTCCAGCCAAAGCGGAAAACAAGTCCTCCTCAGTCAATACAGAACCACCATAATCGTATCCATTCTTTCACACAAAAGCGTCTGATGGAGCCGGGGAACAATGGAAATGGGGGAAGGCATACAAGAGACTGATTTAACAAGCCATGCTCAGAGGATACGTTCACCAGGCAAGATCATTCTGGTTCCTGGTGCTTAAAATTAGAATTCTTCCTGGATGCAAAGATATACATTTCAGGAAATCCTAAAGGTGTTGCAAATCTTCCGCCACTTTAGGATTGTATCATTTCCAGGGATGACTTGAAGACCTTCCTCCAGGTTCAAACATCCTGAGATACAACACTTTGGCATGGGAAAATATAATCTCCAGTACCCAAGCCTTGTTCTCAAAACAGGAGGCTAATGTCAACATGCCCTGTGAATGGCTGACAATTTGCTGCAGTTAGAGTTCTGCACACATTGCTGAGAAGACAACCACATTTGGGCTAAGTAAATCTACAAAGTTTCACTGCAGCCCGCCTGACTGGAATCCTTTGTCTGTATACTGGGCTGCATTGGGCTCATTGAAAGCCCAATCTCGGTGTGCCCCTGAAACCATCAGTGATGAGTTTTTACTTCCTTTGCTGCAAGTATCATTTGATTGTAAGCCCCTGAACTCTGAATCCAGTAAGGAAGTAGATTTTGTATGTGGAATCTTGCCCAGAGCAACATGATGGTGCCCACCTTTAGCACAGAGACCGTAAGCCAATGCCTTGCTAAATCTTGGGTGAGATCCAGTAGTTAAGACAGCCTGCATCTGAGTGCCTCTGCTCTCTTTAGAAGAAGGGATGTTCTTCCTGCATCTATCATAGGGTATTGCACATTACATTTAGCCACTGGACCACCTCATGTGGATTTTCTTGTAGTTGATCAGAAATCCTAACTGCAACACTGCCTGGTAGATTCTGGTTATGTACACCAATGTTACTGCTGGAGAATGACTTAGGAACAGCTAGTTGTGGAGCCATGTATGAATCTTGACATTCTGTTAGTGCATGTTTTCCCTAACTGGTGCCACCAGCTAGGTGAAAATAATTGGAGCCAATTTCAGTCCAAATGGAAGCATTGTGGACTGTATATGTTGTAAACAGAGGATAAACCAGAGAACGTTCCTGCAAAGAGGGGCAATGGGCGCGTGGTGATTTACTTCCTGCAATACAGCTGCTCAAGAAACAGTCCAGGACTTAGAAGTAGGAAACTTCTCTGGAAGGTCTGCATTTCTAAATGGATGTCCTGAACCCAAATGTATAGCTACTTCAGAATGAGAACTAGATAGAACCCAACCACAGCTCATCTGGACCAGAACGATAGAGTAGTAGGAGCCTTGACCCCGTTCTTCCCTGGCAGTAGAGCAAGGGAATTCTTGAGAATAAGATTTTGAACCATGAAATCCAGGGTAAGGAGGTCACTTTGGTCCCTTGGAATCTATGTTCTCACAGTTCCAGTGGGGGAAAGAGGAGGAAATGAAAACTCTATGGCATATCCATAAATCACAATGTTCACTGTCAAAGGATTACTCAATGCCTCTGCCAATCTCCCACAAACCTTAAAGGCAGCCCTGTACCGGGATAGTGATCAAATTTCTAGGATAGTCAGGAAGGCTGCTGCTTGGATGAGGAAAGCCACATGGTAAGATATGGATTCCCATATCTGACAAATGAACAATTGCCAAGTCCTTAGGAAACACCTGGGCTTTATGCCCCAATGGTCTACTCTGCACGGATTGAGAGTTAGTATGATCACTGTGGTCTTCTTTACCATGCCATTTTATTTGGAGCCAAAGAGTATATTCCCTATGATGGGCATATGCACCAGAATACTCTTCCGACACTGGTCAGCCTTCCAATCTCTGATGTTCATATTTCAGTTCCATGTGAAAACATTCCCTGGCCAAAAGTCGTCAGGTAGCCAATTGTTTTCCCCGCACCACTAAAAGTCTTCCTCCACATATTCCTGGATGGGTATTAATTGCAAGTATAACTTCAGTCCTAGAATATTTGAGGAAAGTGCATGATTTTTGTGGCAATGAAAATTTGGGGAAATATTCCCCTCGCAACCTTTTCCCAGGAGACTTTTTGATATGATATGATAGGTTATTCATAACATGCTTAATACCCAGAGGTTTCTAAGCGCTGACCCGGGAATCGAACCTGTGTTGCTCCGAGTTGTCTTGCTTCCAAGGCAAGCACGTTGCCATTGAGCTTTCCTCCTGAGACTTTATCACGGGATACCGATATTTCAAGTTGTCAGTTGTCACACGACTGCAGTACATTTGCAGGGATAAAGTTGATTGCTCTGTCAGGCATCAGCTGTTATTCCTCCTTATTATGGAGATGCATGATACTAAAATCCTCCTACTTCTCAATCAGACTGCCCATCTTCTTGAAGTCCTCGGGGAAGGCCTGTGCAGTGTAGCCCTATTAAATAGTAGCCCTTAATACAAGGTTGGTGCCTCAATATTCTTTCAAAAGTGCCGAGTCCACCTTTCGATCCCTGGCATTCCTAGATACCGGCATGGAGTTGTTACCTGTAACATTAAGCACTAAAGTGTTAACTACAACATGCTCAGGGAGGGCGGATTTACTCCTATGCTCCCGGTATCGCTTACACACACATTTTTCCAGGGCAATATTCTCAGGGTGTTGCCAGTCTCTTGCTATGCACTTTCTGATGGTTTGATTATCGTAACCTGGGAGATCTGTCAGGACTTCAAATCAACTGTGGAAGCTCCCTTGCTCCCCAGGATTAATCTCCTTCTCAGAAAACTCAAGAGTCTCCTAGATGTGTCCAATAGAGCCTACCTGGCCTCTATGGAGATGTAACATCTGTTTGCATCACGGATGGAATCTTACTCAGTTGCCCTCTAATGTGCTTTCTCATCAAACCTTTTCTAGAGAGGCTATGAAATGGCCACATACATTCAAGCCTTTATCTCCGTCTTGATTTTGAGGATGCTGTGGAAAGGGATCATGTTTCCCTTATCACCCCCATGACTCTTGTGGAAAAACCTATTCTAGGACTCTGAGTTGTTATCACTTCTACGCTTGTAAGCCTGAAGGCTTTATTACTTATTGGCTTCCCTTCCACCACAATTAGCCATTGTGTTCTAAATTCCAGACACTGCTTTGCTCCTTTAAGCATGACAGCCAGACAAACTCAGAGTAAACTCACATGTGCTTACATCATTTAGGTGACCAGGGAAACTCTGGCTTCACCGCTCTGCATTTCAGAGGGTATGCCCCTACCGTGCACCACCAACACATCACCTCATTCAGGAGCTCACTGATACTGGCTCAGTTAACACATTGTGCTCATCATATGGGCAGTTGTTGCACCCCTTTCACAGCTACGATGGGACCTGCCAAGGAGAGCAGCTGGCATCGAACTTTAAGAGTTGTGTCGCTGCCGCAAAGTGTGCTTCAACTGCTGGATCTTCAGCATGTCATCAAGCCATGCTGCAGGTGTGCTCTTTTATTCTCTGCAGAGAGAATTTCTTTTTTAAACTTATTTCAAGACAACGTGCAGCATAGACTAAACTACTATAAAAATAGAACAAGAAAGAGAAATGATCTAAACATAGAAAATAAAGAGCTAATCAATCATAAACCAATTTCTTTACTTATAATCTCAATGTTAAAAAGTAGGATTTGCCCGATCCAGCTGCCACTTAGCCCCAAGCTAAGTACTATCTGAAATTTAATTAGCTCATATGTTATACTATATCCTAAACAAATATGAATATAGGAATCCCCAAAATCTCCAGAATTATTTATTTCTAAAATGTCAAAAATAGTATTATTCTGCCATCCTGATTATGTGCCTCATCTTGTTTTTCCATTTTTGAATGTAAGGACCCTCTAGGGCCTTACAATTTGAGACCATTCTATTCTATGTGTTTAGTGTTCCTAAGCCGATTTCCTCCTCTGCCCCCAAGTCTAACCCTGGGGCACTAACAAGCAGCAATAAGAGCTTGTATAGGTCAACTTCCTATAGGCTATAGGGAAGGCTATACATCATTGAATTCTTGCATGACCAGAAGAGGAGCTCCCAGGTGGCTTTTTATTTGTATTAAAGCACCAACAAGTAGCCTTTTCACTGGTTATATATCAGTAATGCTTTCTGGAATGTAATATAGATGGTGTATTGTTTGTTTTCAAATTCTTTAACTTAAAAGTCTACACTGATGGTGCACTTTTGGTCGATATCGACCAATACCGTATACATATAGGCGCTAAAGTTCAGTGGCCCTCATTACGACCCTGGCGGATTTTTTCCGCCATCGACTGACTTTTCCGCCATGGCGTAAAGTCCGTTTACGCCATGGCGGATGGCGGACTTACCGCCCCATTCCGAGGTTGGCGGGGCGGTAAGTCCCCATTGACCCATTTACCCTTCCCCATTCCCATTTCGGCCCCATAGGGCTCAATGGGAGTGGGGAAGGCGTTAATTACGCCACCGTACATTACGGTGGCGTAATTAACACCAAGGTCCCATAGCGCCATGGATTTTTACGCCCGCAAAAAGCGGGCGTAAAAGTGACCATGGCGCTTTGGGAACTCGCAGTTGGCGGTAAGGGGTCGGCGCAGCTAACGCTGGCGTAAACCCCTTACCGCCAGGGTCCTAATGAGGGCCAGTGTATCTTCTACTCCCTATGCCTCCTTCGACATGCCCTCCCATTCATTTCATCAACAGATCATGCGTCTGTAGTAGGAGCATTGGTTAATTCTAGACTAGAATGTAGGAACGGCACTCTCGCTGGTATCCCAGCTAGACAAATTAATCGACTCCAGAGGGCCCAAATGCAGCAGTTCGCCTTGTTTTCAAGAGAGCTAAAACAGCACTAATTTCAACATTGCGGAGATCTCTTCACTGGTTGACAATCTGGTACCAATTTACCTATCCAGATGAACAGTTTATTATCAACTGGCTTGCACCGTCCTTTCAATTCATATAAGCCTTCTTTGTGTCCCTTCATCTCGGTTTGTCCATAGGGGGGATAGTAGCTTTTCAATTTATGGACCTAGGCTCTGGAATTCGCTCCCATTGTCTGTTTGGAGACAGTCACTCGTCCCTTTCCGGCAAAGCCTTACAAACCCTACCTCTTCTCCTAATAGGGGTCTCCCTCTAGTTCTTTTCTTTTTTCTGGTTTCACTTCAGTAAAGGATTATGATTTTTGTGTGATAGATAACTTAGTAAAATTGGCACTTCGATGCAGTTTGCTCAGCTTCAGCACATGACAAATACATCAAATATGCATATGTATATGTGTATCTGTATGTGGGGTTACGGGAGTAGGGTGGTGGGGGTCAGGGGATAAGGAGGTGAGGGTGAGGTACCCCCCACATTAATAAAAAACAGGTCAAATTTAGGTCCAATTAAGATCGCTCAAAAGTGCATGACTAAAGTGCAGACTTAGAAAAATACATCTGTGAAAACCCATAGAACATGCAAACGCATTGGACCTGCCTTAAATTAGCAAGACAGATTTATCCATTCTTTCATGCAAACTTGGCATGGGCAGAATATTTCATGCAAAACAAATACCCCTAGGATGTCCACCAATCTAATCTCGATCATGACAAACCTTTGGGATTTAACAGAGATTTGGGCAACAGGGTTCTCCTGGGTTTTACTGGGCATCTCTGGAAAGTTGGTGCTTAGTGTGTGAAGAGGCAGGACCAGCTCTGGATAGTTTGGGAAAGATATCGTAGGTAGGATAGTGTAGGTGGGAGTAGAACAAAATGTATAACAGGGCCTAGGTAGAGTCGGGGAATCAGCTTAGAATTGTATGGGGGCATTGAGAGCACATAATCTGTGGATAAAGGGACAGTACAGCAAACAACCGATAGTACAGCAATATTATGCACACATGCTTTTGTAGGTGTAGAGGACTGCTAAATCAATGAGACCCGTACACGCATTATGGAGGCAGAGGTGAACATCCAGGCAGTGTAAGGCAATCATAAATTTCGTAGGTGGGGAGGAGAACAAGGCACTGAGAACCCAAAACATTTTGTGATTGTAGGAGAAACCTCCATGTATTTAACGAGAAAGCCAAAGCTCTGAGAACCCCACATGCATTTTAGAGGCAAATGAGTAGGCCAAAGCACTATGCGCCACTTGTGAATTTAGTAGGCCATTGTGACCAAATGTCCACAGGTCTGTAGGAGTACAAGGATGGGTTGTGGTTTCTAAACTCTTACTCAGCCCCACACTAGATGTAAACTAGCAGTGAGCTCAATCATGAGGTTGAAACAGACATATGAACAGCAAGATTCCTTAACCACTTTAAGGTAGCATGGGTTGATGGCAGGCTATAATGTTCAAAAGGGATGTCAGCCAGCAATGAAGCATAAACAGTACAGTGTCACAAAAATAAAATAAATGTTCAATCAAGTTTCTATACAAACTAGGGCTCTTTAATTAAACTAAAAATACATATCAATTAAGCTAGGGTGTGGGAGCCCCACAACTGAGAACGCAAATGAGTCAAATACCCTGCTCTATGGAGTTTCTTCCATTCAGGAGGGTCTACAACCACATGAAAAGACACACGAGTGTGTTAAAATACTGATAACACACCCCTGTAAAGTGGAAATACAGAATACGCAGACTTTTGTAGTATAGGATCACTCTGGTACTGAGGACAGGGGTAGACAGGTAATAGTCTCTTCAGCAAAGTTCAAGTTTATGAATATGTGTTTAAAAAGGTAAAGGGTGGACTCGTAAATATTACTGTGGCCAGGGGGACATTTCTGGCTTGGAAAATGCCAGGCTTTAAGGAGGCAGAGGAGAACACCAAAGTACTGACAACCCCACTTACAATTTCTAGGTAGAGATAAAGGGCAAAGCATTTAGAGCCCCACATGAATCTGGTAGGCAGAGGAGAAAAGCCAAAACACTGAGGAATCCATGTGCCAGTAGTTGGTAGAGAGGAAGGCAAAAGCACTTAGAATACCACATGCACTTGTTAAGAGTACAAGAATGCCAAGGAGTATTAGAAACACATGCATTTTGTAAATGGAAAGAAAGGCCATGCAGTGAGAAGCCTCTGTGTATTTTGTAGGTGTACAAAGGGTCAGATGTTGTGTCAGCTGTCAGGGTGGGCGAGGGACACTTTCTAGAGTGTTAACAATGTGAAACTGGAATGTCATTCAATACTCCCTTGTTGCCTTGACCACTTGAAGAGGCTGCATCAGTGGAAGGTCTGTGGTATGTTATGTGTACAACTGAAATACATCATTATGCTACAGCTTACAATGCCAGCTTATTTATGGGATGCCCAATGAACGTTTATTTGGGTTAGCACACTAAACTGCCTTCTTTCAGATGTTTCATGTTACTATGTCCCCAGATAGGCTCACCCTCTGGCATGAGAAAGTTGTCCCAACCCCAGAACCAGATTGGAGGTTTGTTTCATGAGTAGGGATGACTTCAGGCCCACTTTCAGGTTGTGGGATGTATTGACCCACTCTGCTATACTACGCGGCCTCACTCTGCTATCCATGGTGCGAGAAACAGTAAAATGGCGACAAAACCCTTGGGCTCGCCAAAACCTCCAAAACCACGTTTGTCAACACACAAAAAGATGGCTGCACAACCTGCCACTCATGTTGCATGTGTGATGGAATAGAGCACATGCTGCAGAAAAAGTGGCAGTGGGCTCCATGACAAGTAAACATAGAGTGCAGAGGGAAAAGCAGCGCTTTGCAAGTGAAACTCCAAAATTTTCCAGTAAATGACATCTACTTTGCTGCTGAAACTTCAAAATGCAGGTACATAACACTTCCCAACACTCAAAATCTTGCTTGGCGCTAAAATTCATTTAACCTAATGAAGCACTGTGAATGTACAAAGTCCTAAAAGTTTAAGAGCAATACACCGTCTCAGCAGAAACTGGATTGCCTGCGAATGACAGCCCCTGTCAAAAATCTGTGTGCAGCACACTGGGCTACATGTGAATGACAGCCCCTGTCAAATGGCTCTCCTGATTAAACTTCAAAGTTATCTAAACTAAAAGTCTGCCGGATTAGCAAATATAAAAGGACTGTTGTTGAAAGGAACACAGATCTTAGTTGTTTTGATCCCACAGGTTTAAATTTAAGAAAGTAATTTATCTATGTCATCTGATGCAACAGGTTTGTTTTCTGCTGGATTTCAAGTCAAGAAATTAAGAATAAATTAGCCTGGCTGGGCTTGCAAGAAGTGGAAAAACAGGTTTTCCCCCAAGGGGAGGGCATTCCTCTCAGCTGATACTCACTGACATATTATAATTGTGGGGTATGACAGACTTTCATCTGCAGCCAGAGACTGAACAATGGCACATTCTCCAGGCTAGGAAATGGACGTGTGAAGAGGTAGTAAACTTGGCTTGCAGAAGGTTCCCAAAGGTGGGGGCTACTCCTTGAGCTCCAGAGAGAGACAAGCGGCTGATAATTTGCTGCTAAGAACATGTAATGAACAATTTTTTAGAGACTCATAACTTGCTATCCAAAGTGGTGAAAAATATAACAAGGGTAGATTTGTTAGTCTAATTTTTGGCACTACATTTAAAAATGTGGTGGAACTATGTAACATATTCTTAACAGCAATGGCAATATATGTGGTTTTATGGGAACAGTATTAATGCTAGAATTGTTAAAATTTGCACACACATTCCTATGGTAAACACACATATTTGTGGAAATTTGGCGAAAGTTTGGAAAATGGTTTAATGGCAAAATGGACAAAATTCTACAAAAAGGTGAAACAAGGTCTCACAGCTGTGGGATTTTGAGGAACAGATACTCCATAAAATATGTAATCCTTATATGTGATTTTCATAGGGGTTACAAATGTATAAATATATATTTAGGACACCATTCGATTTTGATACTAGTGGGTTAGGGAGGTTTCTAAGGATTGTAAAAACCGAACCATAAATTTGACATCATCTGTCTTTGATCCAATCACTCGAATACAAGGCGGAGATGAGGCTCTGATCCAATCCCAGTTCACAGGGGCAAGTTTAGTTAAGCCGGCCCATGCACCCACTTTTGTGATGTTATTTGAAAGGATAAATAGGGACAGCTCACAGCACATAGGATTCACTCTTCTTATTCCAGCGAAGTACTCTGATCCAGCATTCAACATCCATCATTCAACATCCTTCCAGATCCAGATGCCAATGACCAGGCCAAGCAGTAGCTGAACCATTTTCATCAAGGCCTCAATCTTCCACTTATCCTCACAACCCAGTGTAGCGCTGCGGTGTGGGAAAGCATCCTGAAACTAGCATCCTGAAACTATCTGGCTTGCTGCCATAAATGCTTGCCTGATGAACTCGCCATCCCACTGATTTGAAACACCCAGAAACAAGAAGGGCCAATCCCGTGCAGTTCCGGTGACCGGCCTAGCTGATCCTGTCCTGAGACTGATGTGCTGTCTTTCCCTGATAGATCCGATACATAGACCAGAATCTTGACGGGCCAAAAATCTTAAATCGCAGTGGATTGTGAGCATTAACAGGACGCTAGAGAACTATTGTATACCTTGCTTATCTTATTTCATTCTGATCTCTGAACTATCCCTACTTTCCTATCCAGTAACAGTGTCAAAATCTTTAGTGCTATCTTATTCTTTCTAGTTGCTAAAGCGCCATTTTCATAGTCATCTTTATTTGTGTAACTCTGATCCATAAATCCCACTTTGAGTGTTTGGACTGGTTCCATCGGGGAAGGTGTTGGGGATCTGTTACTGAAATCATGAATCAGTCTCAGAGCTTACTTCGTCCCAACTTGGTTGCCTAGCCTGCATGCTCTAGTCTTGAGTAAGTGCATTATCCATCTTTTCTGGTTTTAAACTGAAGTCCTTGTCAAAATTTGTGTCTTTATTTTTGAAAAACACCTCTCACTAAAACCTCCATAACTCCCCATATACCTAACATTATTAGCTACAACTGTCACGGAATTCCCCCTTTCTCACCTGGGAGCGATCCTAGTAGGATTTCTTGGGCGGTGTCTTCTTATGCACGGACCTGGTCTTGTATAAGCCCGCGCGAGCTTTTCTGGCTCCAGCATGCGTTCAGAGCTCCAGGATTCAGACACTCTGGGATCCAGGAACCAAGAGGGTAAGCATACAGCACACAAGTCCGGGAAACAAGGAGGAAGGAAGAGGGTAATGGGAATGGAATTAGGAGATCCAGGAACAAGGACAACAGTGTAGCGAACTACGGAGCACACGTCTAGTCGCTGCTTGCAGTAGCATTGTGATGCATGGGCCCGTGGGGGCGCGGCCTATTTGTAAATACGCAACGTCTGACATAAGGACAAGGAAGATGTTGCACGTTAGACGGCCATGTTGGGAGTATCAAGGAGTGCAAGCCCCGTTGTGACAAGGACCATGAGGTCCAAAAAGGGCGTGTTCTCTGGATCATGACAACATCTACAACTCAAAATCGCCTTGCGAAACAGTGCGGTTGACCCATTTAAAAAAAAATTGCATAAGTAAAAGTTTGCCGCAAATTTACATTTTGAAAAGTTTTAGACGTCTGAATTGCCTTTAAATTATTTCCCACTTTGCCTTTGAAATTCCAATTGTTTTCTCTTGATTAAATCATTGCTCTTGCTTGCTTGCATCTGTTCAATGCGGCTCCCGTAGAAATGTATAATAATTTAATTATTTCTGACCACATTTAGTGTTTTTGCACAGCAAATTTCAAAGCTATGCTGACAGTTAAAAAGTCAAATCCGTTTTTTTCTTCTGCTTAAGGGGGGAAGGTGGGAGTGATATTCTGTTTTGTCTGTGTTTTTCCTGAGTACCTGCTCTCTCCTCACATCTATTTAAATTGCCTATTGGTGGGTTGATGGGTGTTGCAGGGGGAACCCCTAACCATAGTGCTATCTGTTCTAAACCAACCCAAAAGGATTCTTTTGTTGCTGCTTTCCTTTTTGTGTTCAATATCTGATTCCCAGTGCATTAAATATATTATTCATTGTTCTTGTCACCCCTTGGTGATTGTTGTTACCCATTAAAACTATATTGTGATTTTAAATTCTAAATAAATAAACAAATTATTACCTTTACAACTAGCCTGATTCCTGGTTCAGTGTAACCTGGGGGATCGGGGGAAGTTTGAGAAGGGTGTGATATGAGTGGTCTATCAATCAGAATATTGAACTTATAGATAACAATAAATAAGGGTTTCATTTGTGCACTACATGCTGGGCGAGACTTGGGTGTGTGCCTGATTGAAATCCCTTACAAGGTCAAGCCCGAGGCTGCCATTACCCTCTGAACAGGAAATAATGGTGCAGTGGCACTAATCTCCTCTTCTGATCATCAGCGAGGAGAACACCTCTGGCTCCTGTGCCTGGTGCTCGTGAGTTTCCAGCAGCACAACCACCTTTTGCTCTACTTCTGCCTGTCAGTCCCCTGGCACCTCTGTGGCAAACTCTATCCTCTGCTGCTGAGGCACCACATCCACCCTGCTAACACCGAGGTTAATGTACTCACCGATATTCTGCAGGAACTCTTTGTGTGTCCCTGCAGCTACCACAACCATCCCATGATTGGTAGTCACATCTTTCCCGGCATTCACCTTACAATCTTCTTGGACCTCAGACTCTTACCCAAGGTTCCCCTTATCTGGAGAGGCACCCTCCAAATGATAAGCATCTTCTACTTCCACATCCTACTGATGCATCTGCCCCTCCTTACCCTCTGTTACCCCTCATTAACCACTGTGTCCCCCTCCTCATGCTCTGTCTCAACCTCAGCCTACTCTTTCTCAACCCCAGTGTCCACTTTCTACCTTAACCTTTGAAACCGAGTTTGAGGATTATTTGTGATTCTTATCTTCTCCCAAGCACTTACTGCAAATAAAAGGACATGTTGCCTAAATTGTCAATGTGCAAAACACAAAATAGTTGACAAGGATAAACAAAGGGATTCATGCAAGAGTCAAGCAATGGGAGAAGGATCTTGGAACCCAGAAAGGGTAGGCAAGGTGACTGATTGCAGATAAAGAGCTAGTCATAAAACAATTTCTTTACTTATAAACTCATTGTTAAAAAGTAGGATTTACCCCATCTAGCTACCACTTAGCCCTGAGCTAAGTGCTATATTAAATTGAATTGGCTCATAAGTATAAAAAAAAAATGAATATAGCAATCCCCAGAATGCCCAGAATTCTTTCTTTCTAAAATGTTTAAAGTGGTGTTTTTCTGCCATCCTGATTATGTGCCTCATCTTGTTTTCCCATTCTTGAATATATGGACCCTCTAGGGCCTACCCACATGAAACTATTCGATGTTATGTGTCTAGTGTTCCTAAGCCGATTTCCTCCTCCGCCCCCAAGTCTAACCCAGGCAATCTTCTACTCCCTACGCCTCCTTCGTCATGCCCTCCCATTCATTTAATCAACAGATCATGCGTCTATAGTAGGGGCATTGGTTAATTCTAGACTAGACTGTGGGAACAGCACTATGTCTGCTATCCCAACTCGGCAAATTAATCGACTCCACAGGGCCCAAAATGCAGCCGTTCACCTTGGTTTCCAGAGAGCTAAGACAGCACCCATTTCAACACTGCGGAGATCCCTAACTGGTTGCCGATTAAACAGAGGGTTGACTTCAAGATCTTCTGTTTAATGTTCAAATGTTTGAACAATCTGGTACCAATTTACCTGTCCAGACAAATGGTTTTTTATGAACCGGCTCGCACCTTCCTTTCAATTCATATAAACCTTCTTTGTGTCCCTCCATCTCGGTTTGCCCATAGGGGGATATGAGCTTTTCAATTTACGGACCTAGGCTCTGGAATTCGCTCCCATTGTCTTTTTGGAGCCAGTCACTCGTCCCTTTGCGGGAAAGCCTTAGAAACCCTACCTCTTCTCCTAATAGGGGTCTCCCTCTACTTCCTTTCTTTTTTCTTGTTTCACTTCAGTAAAGGATTGTGATTTTTGTGCGATACATAACTGCAGTTTGCTCAGCTTTAGCACATGACAAATGCATCAACTATGCATATGTATTTGTGTATGTGGGGGTACAGGAGTAGGGTGGTGGGGTTCAGGGGCTAAGAAGGTGAGGGTTAGGGACCCAACAAATTAATTAAAAAAAACAGGTCAAATTTAGGTCCAATTAAAGTCGCTCAAAAGTGCATGACCAAAGTGCAGACTTTGAAAAATATGACTGTGAAAACCCGTAGAACATGCAAACGTATTGGAGCTGCCTTAAATTAGCAAGACAGATTTATTCATTCTTTCATGCAAACTTGGCATGGACAGAACGTTTCATGCAAAACAAATACCCCTAGGATGTCCACCAATCTAAACTAGATCATGTCAAACCTTTGGGATTTAACAGAGATTTGGGCAACAGGGTTCTCCTGTTTTTTTACTGGGCATCTCTGGGAAGTTGGTGCACTTAGTGTGTGAAGAGGCAGGACCAGCTCTGGATAGTTTGGGAAGGAAATCCTAGGTAGGATAGTGTTGGTTGGAGTAGAACAAATGTATAACAGGGCCTAGGTAGAGCCAGGGAATTAGCTTAGAATTTTGTGGGGGGAATGAAGGCACATGAACTGTGGGTAAAGGGATAGTACAGCAAACAAGCGAGAGTAGAGCAGTGTTTTGCACCCATGCTTTTGTAGGTGTACAGGACTGCTAAATCAATGAGAACCGTACACACATTATGGAGCCAGAGGTGAACATCAATGCAGTGTAAAGTAATCATTCATTTCGTAGGTGGGGAGGAGAACAAGACACTGAGAACCCAAAAGCATTTTGTGATTGTAGGAGAACCCACCGTGTATTTTGTAGGAGAACGAGAAGACCAAAGCTTTGAGAACCCCACAGGCATTTTGTGGGCAAAAGAGTAGGCCAAAGCACTACGAGCCACTTGTGCATAGTAGGCCATTGTGACCAAATGTTTACAGGTCTGTAGGAGTACAGGGATGGGTTGTGGTTTCTAAACTCTTACCCAGCCCCACACTAGATGTAAACTAGCAATGAGCTCAATCATGGTGTCAAAACAGACATATGAACAGCAAGATTCCTTAACCACTTTAAGGTAGCATGGGTTGATGGCAGGCTATCATTTTAAAAAGGGATGTGAGCCAACAGTGAAGCCTTCAAAACATAAATATTACAGTGGCACAGAAATCAAATACTTGTTCAATTAAGTTGCTATAAAAAAAATAGGGCACTTTAATTAAACCAAAAATACATATAAATTAAGCAAGGGTGTGGGAGCCCCTCTACTGGGAATGCACATTGGTCAAATACCCTGCTCTATGGAGTTTCTTCCATTCAGGAGGTTCTACAACCACATGAAAAGACACACGAGTGTGTTAAAATTCTGATAACACACCCCTGTAAAGTGGAAATACAGAATACGCAGACTTTTGTAGTATAGGATCACTCTGGTACTGAAGACAGGGGTAGACAGGCAATCGTCTCTTCAGCAAAGTTCAAGTTTATGAATATGTGCATAAAAAGGTAAAGGGTGGACTCGTAAATATTACTGTGGCCAGGGGGACTTTTCTGGCTTGGAAAATGTCAGGCTTTAAGTAGGCAGAGGAGAACACCAAAGTACTGACAACCCCACTTACATTTTCTAGGTAGAGGTAAAGGGCAAAGCATTGAGAGCCCCACATGAATCTGGTAGGCAGAGGAGAAAAATCAAAGCACTGAGGAATCCATGTGCCAGTAGTTGGTAGAGAGGAAGGCAAAAGCACTTAGAATCCCACAAGCACTTTTTAAGATGACAAGAATGTCAAGGAGTATTAGAAACACATGCATTTTGTAAATGGGAAGAAAGGCCATGCAGTGAGAGGTCTGTGTGTATTTTGTAGGTGTACAAGGGGTCAGATGTTGTGTCAGCTGTCAGGGTGGCGAGGGTCACTTTCTAGAGGGTTACCAATGTGAAACTGGAATGTCATGCAATACTCCCTTCTTGCCTTCACCACTTGAAGAGGCTGCATCAGTGGAAGGTCTGTGCTATGTGATGTGTACACCTTAAACACATCATTATGCTATAGCTGTCAATGCCTGCTTATTGATGGGATGCCCAAGGAACGTTTCTGTGGGTTAGCACACTAAACTGCCTTGTTTCAAAGGTTTCATGTTACTATGTCCCCAGATAGGCTCACCCGCTGGAAGGAGAAAGTAGTCCCAACTCCAGGACCAGATTGGAGGTTTGTTTCATGAGTAGTGGTGACTTCAGACCCACTTTGTCATTTTTACATAAAGCCTGAGCCTGCCATTCCCCTCTGAATAGGAAATAATGGTGAAATGGCACTAATCTCCTCTCCTGATCATCAGCAAGGAGACCACCTCTGGCTCCTGTGCCAGGTACTCTTGAGTTTCCAGCATCACCACCACCTTTTGTTCTACTTCTGACTGTCACCCCCCTGCACCTCTGTAGCAAACTCTCTCATCTGCAGCTGAGGCACCACATCCAACCTGCTAACCTCCAGGTGAATGTACTAACCCATATTCTGCAGGAACTCTTTGTGTGTCCCTGCAGCTACCACAACCATCTCATGATGGGTAGTCAGATCTTTCCCGGGATTCACCTTAGTAGCTTCTTAGACCTCAGAGTCTTACCCAAGGTCCCCCTGACCTGGAGTGGCACCCTCCAAACGACCAGCATGTTCTACCTCCACATCCTACTGATCCATCTGCCCCTCCTTAACCTCTGTTTCCCCTCCTTAACCACTGTTTCCCCCTCCTCATGCTCTGTCTGAACCTCAGCCTACCCCTTCTCAACCCCAGCGTGCCCTTTCAAACTGACTACCTTAACCTTTTAAAGCGAGCTTGAGGATTAGTCCAGATCCTTCACTTCTCCCAAGCACTCACTACAAATAAAAGGACCTCTTGCCTAATTTGTCAATGTGCAAATCACAAAACAATTGACAAGGAGAAACAAAGGGATTCATGCAAGAGTCAGGCAATGGGAAAATGGTGTTGCAATGATTCTATGTGATATTACCGCATTTTAAAGACCGAAAATAAAAAAGACTGTTTTTTGGGTACCTTTTTTGTGTCAGCTTTAAAATGCGGAAATATGACATGCCCCCGCCCCCCTACCCACCCAAGGTGATCCTTTCCCCCCACCCCCACTCTCTCCTGCTGGTTGTTTTGTAAAACGGGGGGGGGTTTCACCCACCTAAACCCCTATCCCCACCCACCACCCCCTTTCCCAGCACAACACACATCCGTACACAAAAACACTGACGCAAACAAACACTCACGTAGACACACACACACACACACAAACACACACACACACTCACTCATCTGTCTGCCTGTCAGCCCCTGCATGCCCTCGTGTGCGGCAGGGTCTGACAGTTCGATTTAGAATGACCACTTTGTGCGGTCACAGAGTGGTCCTTCTAAATCGATCTTTTAGTTTTTCAGTCAAGGGAAAACTATGTTTTCACTTAGTACCCTTGAACACACAAACAGTAGGGAAAGTGATTGATTTCACAGCACAGGAAGATTTTTCAGGTTGACACAAAGATCTCTATGACCACAAGAAAGGAAAGCTGTTAGGATTTTTATTTTATTTTCATTTTCATTGGTTTTGGTGAAAAAGGAGGCGGTGAAAGTACAAGAGGAACCTTTTTTTAGAAGTGTTTTTAGAAGGAACAATGCGTAAAAACAAAGCTTACTGAGAGAGCCTAAAAGCACATCGACACCAACAAAAGGGGTAAAACAGAGATCAACAAACACTGCAAGTAACTAACACATCCCTACAAAACTGTCCTAACCACACAAAAGCACTTGAAAATGACTCCAGTTTGTGAGCCTGTGCTTTCCACTCCTATCTCAATTGCAAAACAAAACCCACAAAGGAAGCAGGAAGAAAGCTGGGCTTTATTCATGCTTTGAAACATTTCTACAATGGTTCAAGACCTCACCTCTCATTGGCTGGTTGATTTCACCTGTCAAGAGGAACATGTTTTTCGTTTCTGGGGTGACATGTAGGGAAATGTCTAAGATATAGAGAAAAACAGCAAAGGACTGCATGTTGGGAACGTATTGCTTCTTTGAAGAATTGTATACAATAGTAACAGCAAAAATAGAAGATTAGAGAGGAGACATAAAAAAGGGGATACAAACAGAAACAAGAAACACCAAAACTGCCACAAACAGACAAAGGGTGTGGAACAGGAATCAACAAACATCACAAACTACTATGACACTCCTACAAAACTCCCAACAAACTGTCTTAATCACACCAAAATCACTCAGAAATACCTCCTATTTGTGACTATGTCTTGTCCATTTCTAACCTAACATTGAAACAAAACCCAAAAGGAAGCAGGGTACAAGCTGGCCTTTATACAGTTCCTCAAATCTTTTTTTTAAAATGGCTTATAACCTCAGTCTGGGGCCTCTTGATTGGATGAAGGGACTCAAATGCAGCCTTGAGTTCTGAGTTGGGGCTGCGCCCTTGAGAGACCCATGTGGAAATCCAACAGGGTGTGTTTAATCTGCAAGGTTCAAGTCTCATGCAGGTCACATTTTGGAAAGTTCAAACATCTCCCGAATTGTACCCCTCCCTGCTTTCTCAAACTCAAACAAACTTTGATATCCTTTGTCAATACGACCCAAGTGGCATGTGGTGGAAAAATATGCTGAAAAAGCCCAAAAGGTTCCTAACCTTTCTTCATTATAGTGCACAAAACTACACAGTTGTAGTTATCTAATAAATATAAATATCTTATGATTTTGTGTCGGATCAATTATTTCTGCAAAAGATTTAATTTGTTCACAGATATACAAATCCCTTTGGGTACGTACCCCAAAAAATATCCATTTAAAGCCAACTGGAGAAAAATGTCCCGGTAGGTTTGGATTGCTCCAGAGAATACGTTCCCTCGGCAGCTCTAGTACCCTCAACTTGTTAAAACCTTTGCACCAGCTGTTGATTAGCTTTGATTCAAGTTAGATTGAAAACAAAATGAGAAATCCTGGCTCTCAATGGGACATATCATATTACTGAAAATACCTCCATCCTGGGGATGACTTAGCCTTTTTAAATACCTAAGAGATGCAGCTAAATAATAATTTCCCAATGTCAAGGAGAGTCCATTCTCCTTTGTTATAGGGTCTTGCCAGTTTACCCTTGTTGATCAAGCTCAGGTTTCCTCCCCATATAAATAACTTAATAAGGAGACTCAGTTTAGTGAAGAAAAACTACTTTATGTTTATCAGGGTTGCTTGATACAAGATAGAGAGCCGTCTACCTGATCATACTTATGCTCGCAGGGAGACTAACCATATTTTCTACCACTATATTCCGACCTTAACTAACAGGGGTCCAACGTTTAAGTCATATTTATCGCAGTTCCTATTTAAACCATCGACCCCTACCTAGTTTTTGTAGAATATCTGAAAAACCTTGGAATAGCTGAATTGTCTTTCTTTATGCTGAATTCATCCCATAGCCTGCATCTCTAGAGAATGCTTCTACTACTTAAGGAAATTCCCCAGTTTCTGGTTTTCAGAATTTAGGAATCTGGTAGAAATCCAGCAATAATTTGGAATCCTTGCTTAATAAACACAGCAAAAAGTAGAGGCGAGAGAGGGTAGCCATGATGCCCCCCCCACTGTCATTCCATCTGCACCTTTCTCATTGAGTAGGAAATCGCCATTCTGACAAAAACTGGACTAACCTGATGAATTGAGAGGGGCGCGTTTCTCTACGGTAACACATGGGAACTCCCAGTTCACCTTCTCAGCATTTATGAGCAAAATAGCCTAAGGGTTTGCATCCTGTTCCACCCATTGCATAGACTCAACCAGAAAACTGGTGTCTGCTGCTTAATGTTGTTCTTGACAGAACCCTGTTTGGTTCTTTCCTATTAAGAGATTGTCCCTTTTGCAATACATTGTTCTAAAAGCTTTGCATACATCTTTTAATTTGCATTAAGCAGGGCAACAGGACAATAGGCGTCACAGGTACTCTCATCTCTAACAGGTTTCTAAAATTAGATAATAGTGTCTTGTTTAAAGGCTCACATATCCTACTGTCATTCAGCACTTGATTAAACAAATCAGTTAAGATTTGGACTAAGGACATACAGGCCCTCATTACGACCCTGGCGGAGATCCATGGTGCAATTTGCACCATGGACCATGGCGCAGAGCTGCCAACTCCGCCATGGGGGTTGGCGGACTTACCGCCCCATTCCGACCTTGGCGGGGCGGTAAGTCCCCAATCCCCATTTACCCTTCCCCATTCCCATTTTTGCCCCATAGGGTATAATGGGAGTGGGGAAGGCGTTAATTACGCCACCGTAGATTACGGTGGCGTAATTAACGAGGGGTCCCGTAGCGCCATGGATTTTTCCGCCCGGAAAATCCGGGCGTAAAAATCACCATGGCGCTACAGAAAGTCCTAATCTGGCGGAGAGGTACGCCATGCATTACGCTGGCGTAAACCCCTCTCCGCCAGGGTCGTAATGAGGGCCACAGTGTTTTTTTGTAAATGTCTATCGTTCACGCATTCAGGCCAGTAGATTTGCCCAATTGATGAAATTCATTTATTTCACTTCCACTGGCTCTGTGAACCAAACCATGTTGTTCTTCAATTCTTCAGGCAGGGAAGGTATACCTACTTCACCCAGAAAGTGCTTAATTTGTGGCTGGGTTGTATGCAGCGAATCTCCATCTAACACAGAGGATGGCTATTGATTTTATTTATGAATAGCATGTGGGCGTGGAAAGGTCTGGTGGTGATTGGAATGAGGTTTCACAGTATACGGGCATAGACTGAGCATGTTTGTTTGTTTTTTGTGCTGATTGCCAGAGATGGTGACTTTATCTGCCAGGTATACGTGACCGTGGATGGTGACAACTGTATTTGATTGGGCAGATTTGCATGGTGATGAGTATTTATAGGGTTAACCAGTGCAGTTAAGTGAATGTTGGTTTTATATGGTCGTATTTGAGGAGACCTTTGACGAAATAAGCAGCGGGGGTGGGAAGCTTCTGATAGGTGGTGGGATGATGGTGAGTAGGCCTGCCAGCAGGGCATTTCCTCTCTCCAGATGAGATAGGACCTAAGCCTGTTAGTGGATCAGAAGTTAGTGCCCACAGAAGGGCTTGCATTTCCTCTGACGGTCGTAATGGAACCAGGGTTTCTGAGATGGAACTTCGACCCACCAGTAGGGCATGTCCCATGTGGCTGTTGTTCTGTATGTACATTTACCAAAAAAGATTAACCCTTAAACGACAGAATAAAGTGTGGAACCTTAGGACTATGATCGACTGTAGAACCAGTAAGGTTACTGACTGTATAAAATGCACATGTGGCCTAATGTACATTGGCCAACCCATGAGGGCTGCTCATGTTCGGATAGATGAACATCGCTCATGAATCCACTGTCATAACACTGGCGCCCCAATGGTGCAACACTTTATTGGGTCTAATCCCTCTGCTGAAGACAATTGCTGGTGAATTGTTGACAATGTAACTACTAGTAACAATATAGAGAACCCTTTACTATTTAAGGAAGCCCAATGAATACACAGAATGAAATCACGTCTAACAGGACATAATGACCAGTTAATTATTCCAAGCTTATTTCATGGATGTTGCTATTCAGTTTGTCTCTATGTTATTTAGGACCCTTACCACACGATGATACAATATTTACCTTATATTACTAAAGTTAATCCTACTTAATCCCACATCTTCATAATAATGACAAAGTACATTGGTCGTCCGGTATGGCATAGTAATTGTGGATACTTTTACAGTTGCGGTGGTGCGTATGTTAAATTAATCCAGTTTAATACACTTGATCTGAAATGAGAGCTGTGCCCTCACCGGATTACAACAAACTACACAAATGGCGCCTTTAAGTTGATATGCATCTGCAAAATGATGTCATTCAGGTGTACGTTTTAACATAAATAGCTACACATTCCAACGTGGTGCCTACATGCGTTCTAACACACATTATTAAAAAAACTGGATGGACGCAGTGAATTCAAAATGGTAAGAGGCATTTTGCGTTTAAATGTAAGTGATGAAATGTGTCTTCTACTCGTCTCAATTTGCATTTGCAGAGCAAGGACTCACTATTCATTCCATCGTGCTTTATTTCGGTAGCATATATTCACAAGGACAAAGGGTAAATAGTACACAATGTGTACTATTTGTCAGGATGAAGGGAAAATAGTGCAGAATTTCTACTATTTGCAAGGAGGATGGGATTAAGGGTAAATAGTTCAGAAGTTCTACTATTTGCTCGGACGAAGGGTAAGTAATGGAGAATTTCCACTATTTGCAAGGACAAAGGGTAAACAGTGTAGAATTTATCCTATTTCCAAGGACAATGGGACAAGGGTAAATAGTGCAGAATTCCTACTATTTGAAAGGAGGATGGAATGAAGGGTAAATGGTGCAGAAGTTCTACTATTTGCCAGGATGAAGGGTAAATAATGCTAAATGTGTACTATTTGCCCGGACGAAGGGTAAATAGCACTGATGTTCTTCTATTTTCCAGGATGAAGGGTAAATAATGCAAAATGTGTACTATTTGCCAGGAAGAAGGGTAAGGAAGATGGGTAAATAGTGCAGAATGTCAACTATGTGCAAGGACGACGGGTAATAGTGCATAATATCTACTATTTGCAAGGACAAAGGGTAAACAGGTGGGAATTTCTACTATTTCCAAGGACGACGGGACGAAGGGTAAATAGTGCAGAATTCCTACTATTTGCAAGGAGAATGGGATGAAGGGTAAATAGTGCAGAAGTTCTACTATTTGCCAGGATGAAGGGTAAATAATACTAAATGTGTACTGTTTGCCAGGATGAAGCTTAAATAGCACTGATTTTCTTCTATTATCCAGGATACAGGGTAAATAGTGCAAAATGTGTACTATTTGCCACGGAGAAGGGTAACGAAGATGGGTAAATAGTTCAGAATGTCAGCTGTTTGAAAGGACAAAGGATAAATAGTACACAATGGGCCTCATTACACGGAAGGCGGTGATCCAGGGTGCTGTTAGCACCCTGGACCATGCCGGTAAATTACCGGCACCGCCTTGGCAGAAAGGGGATTTACCGCCCCATTCCAAGGTTGGTGGGGCGGTAAATCCCCCTTCCGCCATTGCCCATCCCCATTCCCATTTCTGCCCCATAGGGCTCTATGGGAAAGGGGAAGGCGCTAATTACGGCACCGCAATTTTGCGGTGCCGTAATTAGCTCCGAGGTCCCTTAGCGGGTTGGTTTTTAACGCCTGCAAAAAGCAGGCGTTAAAGCACCAACCCGCTAAGGGACCTCGTAGTAAGGCGGTAATGGTTAACGGTCACCGTTACCATTAACGGTGGCCGTTAACCATTACCGCCTTCCGTGTAATGAGGCCCAATGTGTACTATTTGTCAGGATGAAGGGAACATAGTGCAGAATTACTATTTGCCAGGACAAAGGGTAAATACAACAGCATTTCTACTATTTACCAGGACAAAGGGCAAATATTGCAAATTGTTTACTATTTACAGGGCACCATTAAAACAGCTCAGAGATGGTGTTGGGGGATCTGGTCAGCAGTGCCCATTGTCCTGTTAAATTATGTTGTTTTGCTACAATTTAGAGGGACAAATGGTAAACAGTGCACATTGGCTGCTATTTACCTGAACATCATGGAAACAGCCCACAGAGGGTTTAAGAAAAGAGCTCATCACTAGTACCCCGTAATCCTGATAAATAGTGTACTTTCTTTTTTCAATTTTCCAGTGTGTGGGGTGAATCGTGCAAATTCTCACCTATTTAGAAGGGTGATATAAAAGGAGTCAAATGAGAGTATTAAGTGGTTTTAAAGTTTGATGTTGAAGGGCAGTTTGATAGGGTAGGTGAAATATATTTTAGAAACACCTGATGTCATCACCCTAGTAGTACAGACATGTGAGCAGGTGTGTTTTACTTTGCAGGACAGCGCCAGCACTTTGCAATAAATGAGTGTCAAAACTATCACAAAATATTGCATTAGAAGTGTGCAATGTCATTTCATGAAATATCCTCATCTCAATGTGCTAATGCTTCTATTGCCACTTTTGATTAATATTAAAACAGGATAAAAATTATGATTGGATAAGCAAGAGCTAAAGCCGGCTCCTGGGCATCCAGCAATCACAAGTGACCAGAAGCTACCCCAGGGGAACAAGGAGCTACCATTTTTTATTGCCTTTATGGTTTAAAAGTTGTATAGATGTGTCCCAATGTTTATTTATAGATTGTCCCAAATGCACAGTATTAAATTCACATAGGTCTGTTTGTTCGACATCAGTTGGCCTGGGGAGCCAAACGTAGCCGCTGGTAGCTGTTTGTGGCAAGAAAGCTAACCAGGCTCTTCTAGGCTACAAGCAGGAGATAAATGGCTCCCAGCTCCCTTCAATTTCGAACCCTGGTATTAGGAGCCATTGTATCCATTATTTTGCACCACTGATTTTAAAAGAATGGAAGTCTTACAAATAATCTTTCATAGAGATTGTTGGTGCCACTTGGAGCTGCCTTCTCACTACTTTGTGATGAGTTCAAAATCCCCAGTAGAAAGCATGTACAATACTTAAGTTTGTTGACAACCTTATATATTTATCTACTACTACTTTGTTAAAATGACTAAGTCAAACAATTATTATGGCCCAGTTCATTATTTATGCTTTACATGGATCATTTACTTTGAGGTGTTTGTGATATGCAATTCGTGTTTATTAAACAAATATTGCTAAAACCATTAAATCAGACTCATCTGATTACTAAATCACCTTCAAAATCTGAGGAACAGATTAAAAAATGTGATGTGGCAAATATTTGAATGCAACTGGTACTCTGGATTGCCCACATACAGACCACAACATGTTTAGCATGGCAATTGTCATGCTACCCTATAATCCACCAAAACCTGTAGGACATCTTTATTTTCCAACACTAGTTGTACAAGCTAGATGCATCCGCGTTACAGCCGTCTGAAGCCTTGCAGAGTGGCTAAATGCACTGTGCCGGACGTTTACATTCTCTAATATGTCTGACGTGGAGATCACAGCTGTGAGGTTTTCTTCTAGATTGTCTGTGGTGGAGGTTCTGAACGGAGCAGTGGGGTATCTGCTGACTTGAATTGGCTCCAATGAGGGAGATAATTGTGGTGGAGAAGCAGCTAAACATCTCCCAGTCTCTGTGGGAGTCGTGGCTAAGCACCTCCCAGTCTCTGGGGAGTGGTGGCTAAGCACCTCCCATAACCAGTAAAGAAGTCAGTGGCTTAGGTTTTTGTTTGCATCCCCTCCAGGCAAGGACTAGGTAAGAGAACAGCCACTTCCTTTGGTCCGCCACATACATCAGCATGACGATTAGTAAAAGACTGCTGAAGCAGTCCTTGGGATGTCTCCCAGAATTAACCAATGGCAGAAAGTGCAAGTGAAGGCAAGCTTAGTGTTTGAAGGATCACTCCCAGCCAGGTAAATCATGGGAAAATAGTCCCTCGCCAGTGTACTATAGAAAATAAAGTTTTTTTAATTACCTTCTTGTCACCACTGAATGCTTACATCTCAGTAGGAGGAGTCATGGGTTAGCGCTACTTATTCATGTGGGGTTTGAAGGTATAGAGAACAGACTGGCAAAGCATCACAAAGAGTTCATAAAGGCCATGTTTTCTAGATCTAAACAAGGCATCCAGAAGGTCAGCAGCTGATGGCATGAGCCCTGGAACAATGGTCCCCACCTCTTTGCTCATGAGTGAAAACACCAATGTTTTTACTGATTGCTTTTAACGCAAACAGGTAGTTGGTGGGTTGGGTTCTGCATATAGAAAATGGGATTAGGGGTAGGAGAGTGAGGGTGGTCTGCCCCACATTTTGCAGTAAAGAAAATCAGTAAAAAATTCAATGTTTCTATCCACGATCAAATCAACTCAGTGTTATAACATAGAACACCAGAACAACCAGTATAGCATATGGACACTGAACAGGACACAAAACAAGGGATTATGAAAGGACATGTTTAAATCTGGAAAGCACAGAAAACAAGTTCAGTGCCAGAACAAAAGGAGTGGTGGTTGGGACCAGGGATTTCCAAGGGAGGTACACTTAGGTGCTTGGCCCAAATGTGTGCCTGCACCCATTAATTTTCATTATCTAAATGCTGCCTCACACCATGCTCTAGTTCACTTTATGGCAACAACATACCACAAGTATCAAGCAGAGGGGTCAGGACATAGAGGTTCACACACCATGGCCCTCACTTTAAGGTTGGCAGAATGGATTTACCGGCACCGGTAAAGGTGCCGGTAATCCCGTTCCGCCCTATTACGAGGTCTCCTCACAGGACCCGCAATGGGTGCCTGGAAAAACCAAGCGTCCTTACCGGGTCCCGCGAGGGGACCAGGGAGCTAACAACGGGTCCATCATTAACGGGTCCATTGTTAGCTCCATCCCCATTCCCATTGAGCCCTATGGGGGCTCGAATGGGAATGGGGATGGACCGGGTCTGGGTTCCTTGGACGGGGAATTACCGGGTCCGCCAAGGTTGCGATGGCCGGTAATTCCTCATTCGAGGAACCCGGGCCCGGATTGCGGTATGGAGGCAACCATGCCGCTAAAAGCGGCATGGTTACCTCCAACCTTCTAATGAGGCCCCATGAGACCTTAACAATTGAAAGTGTCGGGATGTGATGAAATCTGCCTTTCAAAACCAAAATAGCTCTATTGTCCCTTTCATCCAGCATCTATTGAGTGTAAGATACCCATCCTAGTGATTAATTTACTCCTAATTCCATTGTTTTTGTACAAGTGTATTTTGTTTCTGCTATGGCAATAGAGGGAAGCATAAAGTGCTAAGAAATGTAAAGCTAGGTGTACATGCGCACCTTAGCTGCTCCAAGATGTCTGCTAGGTCCCTTTCTTTCAGAATGTAAAGGCTTAAGGCTCATAAAGTGGGGAGGATAATTGTCATGCGGAAATACGATTTCACCAATAAGTATTCGTTTTCACCCACTAACCTGGATCAAAGGCAGCAGTCGAATGTGAGAAGTTCCCCCCGAAACCCCTAGTCCTCCGACCCGTTGAAATAAGTACAAGAGGAACAGAGGCCTCAGGGAAACCCTCTGGGGTAAAAAACCCTGAGAACTGGAGTTGGGTGCGTTGTGTTATGCCGGGGAAACAAGAATCGGGTGTGTTGTTTTCTGGTTGCCAGGAAACGAGCATGTAGTGCTTGTGAGACGGAGTACGGGTTGTTCTCAGCTGCGGTCTTCCCTGACGATGGCTGAAGGAGAAGTAAGAACAGGTTACCGAACTGAAAGAGGTGGCGGTAAGGTTGAATGTAAGGAAGAAAATGGTGTAACCTGTATCCTTGTCCGTAGCCATCCTAAACCCTGCGGAGAACCCCAGATTGGTAGTGTGGATTTGAAAGAGGACCCTGTAGCTAAAGAAAGAGGAACACGGTAAGTTCATCCGGTAGCACAAAGAAGGGTGACGGGATGTGGCAAAGGGCTTACCAAGCTAGGATGATCTTCGTGTCCGCTAAGGTTTTGACTGCAGGAGAGGGAAGGCAGGTAAGCGCTGGTGATGTCTGTGCAATCTCGCCTTGATTTGGGAAGGTAATTAGGGGAAGCAAGTAAGAAAGAATCAGTGCGAGGTTTGCAAAGTAAACAAGTGAAGTTTTGGAAGGCTTCTAGTAGAAACTAACAAAGAATACCTAGGTTCGAACTTCGGAGCGTCAGTGTAAGGAGTAGCGACGCAAAGCTTCTCTGTTTCCGACTGTTGACAGGGCAGGCTTGATGAGCGCCGAGCAATGGATTCCATCCAGACTGGAAAGTAGGTACGAGTCAAAGAGGGAGGCAATACAGCGGCCATCTTGGATGAGGAATAAGGCATGAGGACACTGCATCTAATACTCCCTCTGCGGCGCAACCAAGACCAGCGCTTATAAGTCGTCATGACAATAATTGGGTCATACAGAGCGGCATGGGCTTTGGTCTAGGAATATAATCGTTTCTATGGTGAATTGCTTGTACTTGCACCTATGCCCATTCCTCACCAATCAATGATAAGATGACAATCTTAGGCGGCTGATAGATGGTAAGGAGGAAATACAGTAGCAGCATCAAAACCTGACAGAATGTCTATGCAGACAGTAGATTCAGTAATGCTCCAACAAACTAGGCATTCAACTGAGACTTCATGTGCAACTAATGAAGCATAAAGAAAGTATCAGCCTGTGCTGCAACCTTGCTGCTAACATTCAGGGATACACAATGTTATGCAGGTGACCAATCAGAGCATGGGTCTGCAAACTTTGACTCTCCAAATGTTTTGGAAAATTCCCATCAGACCCATACAACATAACCAATGGTTTGAATCCATGGGAATCATAGTCCAAAACATCTGAACAGCTACAGGTTGCATCAGTTTAATTCTAGAATGCAGTAAACAACCAAACCTGCTGTCCAACCATATGTACAATACGGTGTCAGCGGACCAAATATAGTTTGTGCACTTTAAGTCAAATCAAGAGCTCTCCTACAGTTAGCATTATCAAAGGTCCTTGATGGAATTTTTAAAAGGCAGTTTAAAGAATTTAAGGAGGCCAATAAGCCTTTTGGTAGAAAAGAAAATTTTGCCAGGAGGAATATTCTCTCTCGAAAAAACATTGCTGGGCTAGGCACAGGAGAGGTCCCACAAATTAATCTTTTTAACTGGTACATGTGTAGTCAGTATACTTGTCTTAGACAAGCAACAGTACTAGTTTTTCTGATGCCATAGAGGAGTGGGAACTAATGCAATAGCCCTTCAACGGCACTTCCTAAATGCTCTGCGTAGAAAGATTTAGCTTCTAATTTGAATTGTCTTCGAGAGTTGGTATGTTCTTGAGGCGATTTGTGACACGGCATGAACTGCAAACCGTGAACAATTATCTGACCTGACCAGATGACATTTGGCAAAAGTCACTAGGGTGTATAAATCCAGTGGCTGAAGGCAATGCTACTTCACTGCAGGTGATGAGAAGTAAAAGATGTTCAGAACATGAACCTGAAGAATGCTTTCTTTATATTTTACCTCAGGCATAACCTGCACTAAACTGCTGCCTGACCTCAGAATGACTTACTGCCATTGTACCATAACGTAAGCACTTTCAGGGCCAGTCTAATGAAAATAGCCCAAGGGCAGGGAAAGGATTCAGTGTGAGATTGCTAAGAGGAGGTCAGCCATGAGATCCTACTTGAGATACCTGACTGCAACCCATTGTTCAAAAAAACATATTAGACCTTGACTGGGATAATGGCAATGCAGTGCACTGGCTGAAGACACATCAGAGTGTTGGTAGATCAGTGGGTTTTCAAGAGATACTCAGTGAGACCCTCTATGATGCAGGTTTGACAGATTCTCCAAAGTGACATGTCCAGGCATGAAAGATGGAAAAAGACTTGGAAATGAGAGTATCTTATCACAGTGGGGTAACTACACAGCTTCAAGGTAAGCATAAGGGCAGTGAAGGGATATAATCCAACAAGAGTAACCCAGTGACATGCCTGATCTCTCCCCTACCAACCCGTACATCACTGTATCCCAGAGGAACCCAACCGCAAGAAGTGCGGGAGGTGGGTGCCGGGGAAAGATGCAATATGGCTAGTCGACCAGGAGGACATTGTGCATTGTACTGGATAGAGACTAGTGAGCTTGTCTGTGGTCCTGAAATATTTGGCCATAAGGACTGAGGGTGTACTGGGGAATCTGAAAAATACCAAGGTCAGGACAAGAGGAGGACAGGAAGCCAACCCACCTTCCTCTGGGACAGAAGACTAGGTACTGGTACAAGAAACCTGACTAGGTACAGAATGAACAATGATATGAACACGAATATCTAACTCAATATGGACACATATACCTAATCTTCCTACCCAATGCAGCAGCACAGGAATGGCCTCTGGGCCAACATATAAGATGTCAGACCATGGTGTTTAACATTCTGGAAGCACTCAGGGCAATAGAAGACTCTTGAGTAGGTATGGAAGCTAAGATTGGTGAGGTTGTTGTAAAAGGAAACATGGTAACAGTGAACCTGTGCACTAAACCATTTCCCAGAAGCTAAAATGAGAGGGCCAGATCAAGAATTGAAGATTTCGACCCTCAAGGAACATGTACTAGAGTTACTCAAGACCTCAAGAATGCTGGATGAGAGCAGATGCTTCAAAGGGCCACTTATAGAGGAACACTATCTGGAAACATAAGCTATCTAAAGGAGTTGGATGACCGAGCATGCTGCTATTCATCAAGAGATGTACCAAAGAAGCTCTCTGCCTAGCTTGCTGCAAAAGTCATTTACATCTGAGAAGGGACTCAGTACTGGCTACCCAATCAGCTCTGGGTGTACATCCCATCATAGAGGAAGCAAATTCTATCAACTTCAGTGACTGGGACAGCATTATGCAAAAGGCTAGAAAGGGCCCCGTCAAAGTAGGCAACACTGAGATAATATTTCTTAACATTGAAAGTTCAAAACCTGCATAAGCGATTCAAAGCAGTAAACCAGCAATTACTGATACTGGCCTTCAGTTCATTGTGATGTTAATTCAAAGCTGAAAACACTGTAGAAGAAAGCCTGAATTGTTAATTGCCTGAAAATGTTTGGGGCTGGCTGGAGAGGAGTGATGTATCTGTCCCACAGGCAACAAGTAGAGGGGATCTACAAAAGACCCACCGCCATCCAAGAACATTGAGATAAAGTACATGGGCTTTAAAAATAAGAAGGTTGATGATGAATGGCTTCAGCGATTCTTCTGGGGTCCCTTTGGGTGCAGATGGTGGAGAGTAAGTGGAGAATGATGGTCATAACATGCAAGGGAACATAGAGGAGGATACAGAAAAATATATTGCACAGGCCTGGATGATTCAAGCCCTGTGCCTGTTAAACCAGACTGTCTCTGCTAGCTGTTCAATGGTAACATGATGCAAGAGAAGCAGATGGCGCCATTTTTTCTCTTGGGTGTGAACTTTGGCGTCGCATCTCTGCATGCCACGCCACACTGTGCAAGCATTCGAATATTAAGAGGGCATGCACAAGATGCACTTCCACAGCAATTACCTTCTTACTCTTCCCTCACCCCAACAGCATCAACAATCAGTAAAATAAGCAGAGGTTGTGCCAGCGATTGGAACTGAGTTTATGACCCTTAGGAAAGTGCATATGGAAGGGATGGGATTACACCAGAGTAATTCTGAGTCCAAATAACCAAACCAACTCAGGAAGATGGAAAATGACTGTTTTATTAACAATTATCTAAACCAGGGAGGTTAAAATGAACATCAATGGATGTACGCTCAGTCTCTCAATAATCTCCACACAAAATGTATTTATTTATTTATTTCATTTGTAAAGCACACATACAACCCGGAGGCATTGAGGTGCTGAGGCATAACCGGAGGCATCGAGGACCATAATATGGTCCTTATACTAAATAATGGGTCAGAGTGACATCATACTATGTGGAAATAGTGAAGAACATATCAAGGGTGAGGATTGGTTAAGGAAAACATCTAAGTATACATCTCTATAGGATCTAGGATTGTTATTTGCTGCCCATTAACAGGTGGACAACATATGCCTACCTCTAAAACATGTTTTTTTCATAAATATTAGATACACAGTTTTTTATTGGTCTTCAAACTGTGAGGTCCTTCATTATATGGACTAATACAATTGGTTGGCATGCTTGTGCTATGTCTGGAACATTCGGTTCATTAAGCAGCACATAAACCCAGACCCAGGTGCAGGGAGATAGGATATGAAGCTACCTCACCACCCGATTAGCCCAGTATCTCTCATCACCCATGCCTTCTGCCATGAAATTGTCTTTGTATTTGGGCTTGCAGAGTATCCTTGTCTTTGAGAATACACAGGAGTGAGGGCACTTGCTATCATGCCTGGAACTCCAAGTTCAAACTCTATTTCCATCCTTGGCTCACGTGACAGGAGACCAAACTTTGGTCCATTTTGCAGCCTAAATGAATTAAAGCGTGGCAGTTTTTGTGTTCTTTCTTGCACCTTAAAGTGAGAAGGTTCATCCTCCATACACATGTACTTCTTCAGAGGAGATAGCTGACCTTGCTTTCTCGATCTTGAATTTAGTTAAGGCAGCCTCGCCATGAAGCTCCATGAGCCTATTATTCTTGCTGCAACACAGTTTATGATTCCCGCTTCATGGATTCTGGCTTACTTATTTCATGATACCAATATCCAGTTTCTGTACAATGGTGGCTTTGCCTGCATCCTATTCACTACTCATAGCTAGCTTCTATGATGACTTCAGCATCTGTACATTTATTGAACGGTTGTTTTCTGCAGCACTTTGTGCATGTGTAGTCTTCTTTTATATTTGAGAGTTCACTTGATCCTTACTTCATCATTAGCCCACTAGAATCCATACATCATCTTCAGCCAATATCTCAGGACGTTGTGCACACTTTTTATGACATCACTAGCTCCTCTTCTTTGCACCTTCTTATATTCCTTCAGGGAGTCACTTTGGGGTTACATTCACTAAGGTTCTCTTAATGGGTATCTTCTTCCAAACCCTTGCTGTGGTATTGGCAAGACTGCTGTTATAAAACACAGCACGGTCTCATGTCTCCAATACAGGGGCGGTAAGGGGGTGGGATCTCCTGCACATGTATACAGCTGCTCCTCTATAGAACAAATGTGATAAATGGGCTTAGGGTAGGCAATAAGGTGCAAACATGGCAGACAGAATACCTGGGAACTTCACCCCTACTCTCAAATGTGAGATTCAGCTTTTAAAAAACACCTGAGGAAAGGAGATCTGAGGAATGGATACAGATTGTCTTGAGGACAACCAAAGGATACAAAAGCTGGAAGAATTGCAGAGGAAAGGCCGGAGTGCTAAAGCTCCTGCTCCAAACAGACCCTTATGCCACTTACTGAAGGTAAATTGCATGCCTGATTGGCATAACCACACCTTTGTTGTGGTTGGGATTTACGTTCCTTGGGACACTCAGCCCACCTCACACTACAGTCTGACCATAAACACAACCCTGTTTACTTCTGAGATACAAGCCACTTTGCCCCAGGCTTCCACCAGCATGCTTGCATCTTTACTTGGCAAGGTACAACTTCCAGGACACTATACCCTATATAGTGTACCCTTGGGCTCGACCCCAGAACTTCGGGTGGAGTGCAAGCCACACTGCTTCTGGAAGCATAGCAGTTGCACCTGTGCCACCTCTCTCAATTCCAGAACAACTCCTCTTCATTAGTCCCAATAGTCCCACTTCTTTTTTAGCCACAAAGAGCCCACCTCTAAATTAGTCCACACTCGCCCTCTTCACTAAATATTCCCTCATCCGATACTCTGCTTCATTATACCCTTTCATCAAAGTGCTATCTGAGCCCCCCATCTCCATTAGCCTTCAAGACTCACTCTGCAGTGAGCTTGTTAGTAGTACTCTCCAGGAACCACTGCCTATCTCATTCTACAAAACTCCATCTTAGTCCTGACCCTACCTACTCTTCATTAGTTCCATTTAATAACCTCTAAATCGGCAACCCTATAGCATAGCTAAATTAGCCCCATATGTAGTCCCACTCTAAAACTCCCTCTTCAATTTCCACTCCCAGGTGCCCCTGCCAGACCAGCACACTAGTGCTTAGACGCCCGCTTCATTCACAGCATTAGACTCCACACCCAGGTACTCTATCCCTCCCTCCAGATCCAGTCCCAGATGTCCTATCCTCCCACCACATCCACATAGGATGCCCTCATCCATCTCTCCAGATCAACACCCAGATGCCCATACCTACTTCCAGATCCACAGCCATGTACCCCCATCCCTCCTCCAGATCTACACTGAGGGGCCCCATCCTCCCACCACATCCACATTCAATGCCCTCATCCCTGACTCCAGATCAACACCTGAATGCCCATACCTACCTCTAAATCCACACGCAGATGTTACAATCCCTCCCACCACTTTCACATTCAATCCCCTCATCCCTCTCTCCAGATCAACACCCAGATGCCCATACTTCCCTCAAGAACCACACCCAGGTGTCCCCATCCCTTCCTCCAGATCCACATCCGGATGTCCCATTCCTTCCTCTAGATCTGCACCTAAATACCCCATCCCTCCATCCAGATCCACACCCAAGTGCCCCATCCCTCCCTCCAGATCCACTCCCAAATGCCCGATCCCTCCCTCCAGATCCACAAACAGATGCCCCATCCCTCCTGCTACATCCGCAGCCAGGTGTCCCCATTCCTCCCCCCAGATCCTCACCCAGGTGCCCCAAACCTTGCTCCAAATCCACACCCAGATGTCTCATCCCTCCTTCCAGATCCACATGTGATGCCCTCATATCTCATTCCAGATCAACACCCGTATGCCCATCCCTCCAGATCCACACCCAAACACCCATTTTCCCTCCAGAGCCACGCCAAGATGTTTCATCCTCCTTCCAGATCCACACACAGGTGTCCCATCCCTCCATCCAGATCCACACCGAGATGGCCCTTCCCTCACCCCAGTTCTGCACCCAAATGTCCCACCCATCCCTCCAGATCCACACCAAAACGCCCCATCCCTCCCTCAAGATCCACACCCATATGCCCCATCCCTTCCTCCAGATCCACACCCAGGTGCTTCCACCCTTCCCTACAGATCCACAGCCAAATGCTTGATTCCTCCCTCCAGATCTGCACCCATGTGCCCAGTCCCTCCCTGCAGATCTGCACCGAGAAGCCCCATCCCTCACTCCAGATCCACACCGAGATGCCACATCCCTCGCTCCAGATGTCCCATCCCTCCCTCCAAATCCACACCCAGATGCCTCAGTCCTCACTCCAGAGCCACACCCAGATGTCTCATCCCTCCCTCCAGATCCACACCCTGATGCCTCCAGCTCTCCCTCCAGATCGACACCCTGATGGCCCCACCCCTCCCTCCAGATTGACACCCTGACGGCCCCCACCGCTCCCTCCAAATCCACACCTGGCTGTCCCAGATCGACACCCTGATGGCCCCACCCCTCCCTCCAGATTGACACCCTGATGGCCCCCATCCCTCCCTCCATATCCACACCAAGGTGCCTTCATCCTTCTGTCCAGAGCCACACCCAGATTACCCATCCTCCCCTTCAGATCGACACCCTGATGGCTCCCACCCCTCCCTCCAGATCGACCCCCAGATGCCTTTCTCCTCCCTCCAGATCCACACCCCGATGGCCCCCATCAACTCGCTCCAGTGCCCCGTTTTAGTCACCTATTCTTTGCCTATACCCACTCTCTCTTCATTACATTCCCATCCTGCTGCCCCCTCATGAATCAACATTAGACTCCTCTGTAAGTTCCCCTCAATGCCCCATCCACTGTTTCTTTCAGGCCCCTCCTCCACCACCACTCAGCAGCAGCTTAAGAATGCACGACTCCTCTCCTGCCAGGTCCTTCCCGCTCGAGGTGAGGAGCTGACGTCTGACGCTGCGAGAATACATGAAAGTAACATAATATCACATGACAAGGAGAAAGCGGAGTGCTTTACTATGGCCCTTTCTGGAAGGGAACTTGTTTCTACTTCCCATCAAAGGGAACGCAGAAAGGCTCTGCTTCCTTCTCGTCCTGTGACTTGAAGGACGTTAAGGAAGAATCACATACGTTCTGCACAATTTACACGGACCCTTTTTATCCATGTGAATTGTACAGAATGTATCCTATCCACAAGGACAACGGGTAAATACCATGCAATCTGCATAATTTGCACAGGTTCTCTCCGTCCGTGCAAATTGTGCGGAATGGATGCTATTTGCACTTTGTCCTTGCGAATAGACACTTCCAGCAATTAAATAAGACACCACCGAAAGCTCCCTGGACGTCGAATTGATGGACCGTTTCACAGGTTTTGGTGCTCTGCTCATGTTGGAGTTGTAGCTGCAGAGCTAGGCCGAGTTTCCACAGACATTCTTGTGTATTGTACCTAACAGAGCTGGTTTGTTTGTCTACTTAAGAAGCCTTTCTTGTTTTAATGTTTTCTATTTTTAAAAAAGTTTCTGGACTCTCTCTGTAATGTGTACCAACCCGCTCCCCCTCTTTTTCCTGTTTGTCGGTATTGCCTCCATGAATATTTAATTTGCATAGTAATTCAATTCAGCCATTGATTGCCTTTAAAACAATGGACATTAACTGTTTTTTTACATATACCTTTGAATAAGTTGATTATCTACATTGCCCCGAGGAACAATTTTGTGTCTATATAATTTGAGATGTCCTCCCTGGGCATGTTTTTCAAAGAGTGGTGTGTGCCTTTGAGAAATCCCAGCAACATGGCCCAGGATGTTAGCTGTGTGATGACACTCTTGAGCTTCATGCTGGGCAGCCAAGTCAGGGTCTGGGGGTGTTCAGTGATTATGATGAGAAGAAATTCTGATGGGTGGGATTCCGTTTTGAGCGAGGCACTGGACATCCACTTCCGGATCTGGGCATGGAAGCGCTTGTGTGTGTGGGTTGTCTTCTAAGGATGCTGTTTTCAGGTAGAGTTCTATATCCTCTGCATATTAATGGATATTGTGGCTGTTGAAGAGGGTTCTTAGAAGCTCCATTAAAGATTAAGGTTCATGGGTGAGAGTATGGATCCCTCTGGCACTCCACAGGTGGCGGGTAGAGGAAATGATCTGGACGGAACTATGTGGCCAAATTAATGGAAGTGCTATAGGCAGGAGGTGACCCAGCCATGGATGTTACCTCCTATTTACGTGCTGTTGTGCAGTACGCTGATGAGGGGATGATGGTCTAATTTGCCAAAGGTTATGAAGAGATCTAAGAGTACTACAAGGCTTTGGGGTTCCATGTGATAATGTTACCATGCAAAAAATTCACTGAAAAATTGCCTTTTTTTACACAGAGACATTATTACATGGAACATGCAGGGGACACCCCTGCAACCCTCAAAACCTTCTTTTTTTTCAAGGGAAGCAGGGAACACCCCCGCAAACCCCGCTCCTCTTGTCCCAATATATATGGGCACCTATATATTGTCACCACAAACTTATCCCGGCAACATTATGTACGGCGACCATAAATATAGGGAGAATATTACCCGAAACCGACTTTAGCGTTCCCATCTCAGTACACAGTGTGCAAATCTCAGCAGACAATGGATTCATCTCAGGGTTCGATGAACCCACCTTCTTGCTCTTGCTCGCACAGTCAGCCACGGTTCTAGGTTAAACTATCGAAAACAAAAGGATCGAATGCCTTTTGTTTCGACAGTCAAAGGGTCGGAAAAAAAAGGCTCGAATTTATTTCATTTATTTATTTATATATTTTTTAGTTTGGTTTGGTAAAAAAAGTTTTGTCAATAAAGAAAACAGGGGGTTGTATGGGGGGGTCATTCGATCCTTTTTTTTCGATACTTTAACTGGACACCGTCAGCCACTACTTGGAACTGCCTCGCTGCCTTGCTGCCAATTTAGAGAGCTACTTCCAACCACCGACCACTCAGAAACCTCTTAAAGACGTATTCATAAATGCGTACAGATTGGCCTCAGCTCACGTTCCTGTCTTCTTGCCAAATGCCGTGGTGCCTTCCTTTGGAGGGGTGTATTTCCTTATCAGCCTATGCGTCTCATTATACTCCACTTATTGCTCAGCACACACAAATGCAGCGAGCACTTCAGGTTGTGTTGTGTGGATTTCTATGTACAGTAGGAACATCTCCAATTATGATGTATGCATCGCTTACCTCAATAATAAAATGCATTACTATAAGAATATTGTATATACATATTAGTACAGCATGCACAGCATGCTGTGTAAAACATATATGTTAATATAAATGTACGTCCGTAAATAAAATAAACATATTTGTGCGTAATGTATGTTTTTCACCATAAAGTATGCAGATGAATGAAAAGTGAGTTTTGTCACTAATTGACATCATCCCATAATGGTCTATGATTCAGAGTTTTGCTTATGTAACGATCATGGCATTTTAGACTACCTCAATCATCTCCCCACTGCAGGCCCTGGGGGAGTGAATGTCACTTTTGACCAAATCAAATTGGTGAATGACTGTCCTAGTGTGTCATAACTATTCATGCGTCCAAAGGCACAATATCCCTATTGAATGTTTTTTTTTTAACTTCCCACTGGTCTGAATATGAAGTCAGTTGTTCTGAGGTATTGCCTTTGAGAATGACCTTGTGAGCTGTTCTTATGACAATGTCTCCGTCATGTGAAACACGCCAACCTTGAAGGCTCACCAGCGAATGCGAGACGTAGAAAGTTCTGGAAAGTGTTTTAGGAACAGAGGTTGTCCTGTAGAGATAATGCGAGTTTTCTCAGCAGGCTGATGTCTCACAAGACCCTGTAGGCCTGGGGCATAGTAATTCTTTCGCGTGACATTCAACTACATTTCACAAGACCCGCAGGCACCAGTCTGCGATAGGGTTACTATTTTTTTGCTGAGAACTATGACATGTTTTTAAAAAAATACATACTTTTGGTTGTGTCTCCCTGAAACGTTCTGTCCATGCCAGATGACAACCACAATATACCTGCTTTAGCAAACCCAAGGCTGCCTCCAATGTACATTCACGTATTGCAAATGCACTTCGTGATATTGCAGAACTGTATAATTTGGTCAACAGGACATTTATCTGTCACAAACAGTTCATATATCTCGAACTCTAGTGAATGAACTCTACCCTTGTAATGTGGAGGCGTGTTTCTCAGCAGAGAACCTGGCACTCAATATAATGTTTTTATTGATTGGGTTGGAATTTTCATTTACTATTCCCACAATATTGTTTTACCCTTTCTTGTTTTTAACAATGACACGCTATCTTCTTTCGTTTTCTCAATTATTAACATCAGTGAATGCGGACAAATTGCTTTGGGTTTGCCTCACATTATAAAAGGGCGAGTATAGATTTATAGACATGGCGGGAGCAGCAGAAAATGTACCTTGATTTCTGCTGGCAACTGATGCAACCATATAAACTGCGTTTTAAAACAGCAATAAACATATGTTTGTGAAATGTACGGATGTAAAGATATTGGAGAGACATGTCTTTTACATGTAGGCTTCCAACCTCAGGTATTCAGCATCAATTGGAGAAAAAAACATACATTTTAATGATCGTCTGAGGACTCCTCTGACAACTAACAAAATGTAAATGTTGGGTTTATAGAGCTCTTATGACTTGTTAATAGACCTTGGTTGCATATGGAAAGAATAGCCTGGGATTTACATTGTTGAGTGTACCATTAATGGCTAAGAGCTAACATGAGAATAATACTTAAAACACAATGCCCCTCTTATACCACTTTATCAAGCTCTGCACTGGTTATTTTTCACAGTGTTGCTATGGAACCCTAATGATGTTTTGGTGCTTTAAAAATGGTGTTCAAGTTTATGGAAGATGATATTATCTAATATTACCTACTTCCTGATATATGATTCTTTTTCAATAAGAAAAATATCAGATTTATTTTTACAACCAATATTTGATAGTTGCATTGCTACACTTTTGAAGATTGTGGGATCTGATGTAGCCCTATCGGATCATCATGACATATGGGGAAGTGCGCAGTATGTTGGAAGCAGCTGGCACTTGCACAGCCGTGCACGTCTGCGCGTCTGTGCGACTACCCACACTGCCAAAATGGAACCTAGTTTGCTATTGACGTTGCTCCCAGAGCACATCCGATCATTTTCACTATAACAGTCTGCCTTTTTACGTTTGGCCCATGGTCAAAGCTGAATCCAGAAACATGAGTCCTTGATGGGTGATGCATGCTTTAGTGAGTTAGGATCATCGCTTATCCACAGCTGTAGAGATTGGAAGTAGTGGCCCACTGTGTCTATTATGTGGTGCGGATGGGTATTAGTTACTGGTCCTCATCTGAACAAGCACCGTCTTGTATTCAGGATGTAGTCTCTTTTTTGCACTTTTAGGCATTGTTTGCAGATTGGTATGGAAGTAGTGTTTTACTATGTTATGTAGAGATGTTTGAGTAGTATTTTGGTTGGTGGATGCATGAGTGGAGCCTGTCTGGTAGAACATTTGCGAATCTTCTTATTGAATATGATCAATCGTAGGATAATCTTTATATGATGTTTTTGTGCTGTTTTTGTATACCTCGGTGTTTGATTTTGTGGCTTTTTTTGCACTTTCACCTTGCATTCTTTGCACAACTTTGGTAAAATAATATACAAAGTCAAGTTTTGTGTATTGAATTGTCAAATACAATGTGTTAAATATTCACACGCAACGGATCCCCCTTTTCATGCACAGGAAGGAAGTAAAAGCTGCTAAAGAAATAATATTGCAATTTGTATGACCATTTCAGAGGCTAGAGGATTATATTGTTAAAAGTTTGAGAAACACAGAATCCGAAGCATGTTTAACTGTGTGCAATGACATGCAAGTTTCATTGAGCAAAGACATAAGTGACAGGAATGTTCCACATTTCAATAGTAGACAATAGCCCCAGATCAGAAAGATTCTCATTTGAGCAATTCAGGAGATGCCCTTAGCATGTCAGAGTTGCTCCTACTACATTAAACCTTAATCACAAAACTTACATCTAGAGTGCATCTACTGCTTCTGGAGTACTCTCTGAGATGCACTCGAGCAAATCTTGGTGATTTGCATTTGCACATGAGCATCTCAAAGACGCTCCGGGCAGCTTGAAGATGTGCTCCCATTTTAGGCTTTGTGAATAAGGTATAAATTAGCAGGAGACATGTAAAGTGTTCAGGGTATCTCCTGATTTGCTCCAGTGCAATGTTTGCGATTCGGACAGATTGGGTCCTCACCAGAATAAGGAAGTGTATTCCCAAGTGCACTTAAGGAAAGTATGTGCACTCATCTAGATGTGTAATGTGCACATGAGTGAACAGCATGTGATTCACAAATGGAAAAATAAGTGTACATAGACAACATTCCCAGGAGCTTTGTGAATGGGCCAAAAGGAACCTAATTGGACCAATTTCCGAATTTCTGGTAATATGTAAGTAACGTGCACCTGAATTATGTATGGTTCCAGATTACTTTAAATTTTGCAAAGCTTTAAATAATTGGTTATTGAACTCCTTTTTAGACCTAAGATTTGTATCTCTTCACTATTATGCTGTTTAGTTGTGGTATTGTTGTTTTTTTATCAGATTAAGATCCTCTGCCCTATTGTTGTCTGTGCATTGTCTATGTTACATTTTGTACAGCGCTCTGACTTGCTCGTGCTTTATACAAAATATGAAATTAAAAAAACATTCAGTATCTCTTGAGTGGATTTTACTCATGTCAGTTACACATCTAAAGTGTGTCTACATTTTTTTGGGCGCAAGCTTTCCTTTGCTAAATCAACTCCATTTTGTGTTTGCCTCGGCAGAGAAATAGTATGTGATTCTTGTCTAGACCATTTCTTACTGAAAATATTGCTGAAAATAGCAGGCTGAGGCGTTTGGAGCGTGCAGTCCGTTTCTCTTCCCAGCACTGTAATCTGATCATGAACGGCATGGAATACCAAACAGAACTTTTCTCTGACTTGTGGTGTTGCTGGGAGGACTTCTTTTGTGTGGCGTTTAGCCCTTCCATAAGCCTGACACAACGTGGAGCGCGGCGAGCGTAGTGAGGCGTTAGTGAGGCGTTTGGAGTGTGCAGTCTGTTTCTCTTCTGAGCACTGTCATCTGACCGTGAACGGCATGGAATACCGAACAGAACTTTTCTTTGACTTGTCTTGTTCTGTTCCTGGAAGGACTTCTTTTGTGTGGCACTTAGCCCTTTCATAAGCCTGCCCCAGCGCGGAGCGTGGCGAGCAGAGTGAGATGTTTGTAGTGTGCAGTCGGTGGCAGTTCATGGCGGCACTGTGCAACCCACAGACGTTGTTCTCATTTCTCCAGTACTTAAATTCACCAGCTTATCATATCAACGTATCATTGGAAGTAAGTGACATCGCTTTGAGATTGCATTTATTTCTGCTTCCTTCCCTCCTTCCGTCATCTCACTCACTTTAAATCTCGGTGTTCAGCTCTCCCAAAACCTGGAAGTGACTGTACTGTAAAACCTTCTTCAAGTGCTTAAGTGCTATTGGAAAAATGTCTTTCAGTGTAGGCACCTACTTATTACTTCGCCTGATTTATCTTTGTGAATTGCTTTTGAACCTGACAGTCGACATTGATGGATTATGATCAAAGGAGCAGTAAAATAAAAATTGATCTAAACATGCCATCGAAGAGTTATGCTGCTGATTCTAATATGGGTAAAGTCCATCATAAATCTATGACCAATCTTTAAAACACTAGTGGCACTAGACTGATTACCGATGGCAGGCCACTTAACTGCAGGTGGATTATGGTACAGGTGGTAGCAGGTTCTTTTTCCACTGCATGTAGAACTCCTGTTGCTCCTTCTGTTTTGGTCAATGTTCCTTTGATACATTTTGTAGGTGAAATTCCTGTACTTCCTGCGTAGGAATGTGCCAATAATGAATCACTGGAAGCTTTTAAAATGTCACGTTCATTAGAACGTATCTACCCGATGGATTTGCTTGACTACCCTGACAAAGAGCTGATTTAGGACGTCTCAATTTTGGCCCATATTATTTCTGAAGAATCGGCTAAAAGAGTTCAGCTCTCCCTCGGTCCCCGCACCTCATGCATACCCCTGTGGAATGGTAAAGAAGAGGTGCAACAATTTAGAGCCTCAGGAGCCCATTCAGTAGAGTCATCACCTATACTATTTAATCATCTGTGCAAACTGGGGAGATGAATGGTGGACCATTTTATAACTCTTTTGACGCTGCGTGATGTGCACCAGACAATCAAGTAACGGACAGTAGGAATGAGGTTGTTTACTCGAATGACCAGCATTGTGCATCTGCTAATGTTAATGCAGGGGAGCATGTCATGGATGCCTTTTTCTTTCCAGTCCTGTCCAGAATACTTAATTCAACGGACAGGGGCTATGACACATTACAATTTGAAACGCTAGAGGTTAGGCCTAGATTGAAAGAATTATTCGCAAAGATTAACTTTTTAGAGAGTTTTATAACTGCTGCAGGATCTAGATTGCCAAAGGTAGAGGAACCAGAAATTAAGGACAATGGCAGATTCTAATCAGAAATTGTGAGTAGGTTGGATGTTTTGCTTCAGGATAAGATTAGACATTGTGTTGCAGAGATTTGGCAAGAACATACGAGCAAGTAGGGTATTGCTTATTTAGGAGTTCCTTCTTCCGTTTCCTTATAGTCATTAACTATGTGAAGATGAGTTGATAATGAAAGATATGGCACACTCATTGTCTCCCTTGGTACAGATAGAGACAGTATCAGGAAGGGTGGAAAAGCCAACTTGTAGTAACATTAGAGACAAAACAAAACGTGTATATTGTAAAAAATGTAAAAACGACAAGAACCTTTCTAAAAACTGATCGAAGGGCTCACAGAAATTCTTGCAGGACATGAATTTGAAATCTAACCCTTCGGCTTTAGAAAGGTTTGGTAAAGACGTATTCAAGCCAAATAAGAAAGGTGTGTTAAGCAGCATGAAGACCGCAAATTTATATCATGAGGTACTGAAGCCCACTCCTATGGTTACCTCCGATAAAGCAACAAAAAAAAAAACACAAAATCATTTAACACCCATATCAGACAAATCAGATGATATCAATTTACTGAAATCTAACAAGGAGGTAGATGTCTCCCTTGACCTTAGTTTGCTTACCACCCACTTGGTTGAGTTAGACTCAACCCAAGATAATGAAAGTAATGTAAGGGCGCTAACTAGGTTTCAACCAGAGAAAGTTATATTAAAAGAAATTATAGATAAGGCAGAACTACTATATATGTCTAGAATGGTAGTGGACGATGAATCTTAGCTGCTACCTACCATGTATATATGTATTCCAGCTGAAAGAACGGTACCCTCTGAGGAAAAAGTCTATCAAGTTTCACACAATTGTGGAAAAAATAATACAAATTAACAGACAAGCGGGATTGTACTATGTTCATACTCAAAGACTTCCTCTGGCATTAATTCCCAAAGCCAAAGCTCTCATTAAATTGCCAGGAATTATCAAAAGTGAGATGATGGACCACTTGGAGCGCCTAATCCCCATTGAAAAATGACCACTCTTAGACCGTTTATTCAGTTTATTCTTCAAACTCAAGTTCAAGGTAAATGGAGCTTATCACCTTAACAGATATTTTAACTCTGTTTTTGGAGATGCCCAAACTGGCCTTGATTTTAACATCAGATCTCTCTTGAGTGGAATTCTTTAAACTAATCGTGTTGACATGGACAAATTGGGTTTTTCATCAAAACGGATTGGAGACATCGGCCCTCATTACGACCCTGGCGGAATTCGCGGTGCAAAATGCACCATGGAGCACGGCGGAAAGCTGCCGATAGCGCCATGGGGGTTGGCGGATTTTCCGCCCCATTCCGACCTTGGCGGGGCGGTAAATCCCCATTCCCCATTTTACCCTTCCCCATTCCCATTTTTGCCCCATAGGGTATAATGGGAGTGGGGAAGGCGTTAATTACGCCACCTCAAAATACGGTGGCGTAATTAACGACAAGGTCCCGTAGCGCCATGGATTTCTCCGCCCGGAAAAACCAGGCGGAAAACGCTCCATGGCGCTACGGAAACTCGTAGTAGGGTGGACGGGTCCGCCGCGAATAACGCTGGCGTAAACCCACTCCGCCAGGGTCGTAATGAGGCCCATCATCTTTTCACAAACTCCCGTCTTTAAACAGATGCGTTATGAGATTAGTGGGAATGCATACACTGTGAAGCTGGGTGGGCCATCTAGAGTTTTGATGACTGAACCCTTGTCTGTTCCCAGAGAAACCTTGGTGATAAATGTTAAGACTGGTGTAAATAATGTTATGAGTTATCCAACCGACTTGAATTTGGCTATATCAAATCCAAGATCAGTAACCTACGACTGGTCCCATATATTAAATACTTTGCATACAAAAGGAATGTATCCCACCAATTGAAGTCCTAATCTTTAGTCTAACCTAAGATTACTCTCGTGGAACACACTTGGATTACTCATCTTCTGGATAAAAATGAATTATGGACAAACTATGATTTTATATGTTTGCAGGAAACATGGATCCAGGAGGAACCCGTTTTGGATGGTTTTCTGTTTGTTTTACTCCAGCTTGTAGATTTTAAAGGACCGCCCATTTGGTGGTTTTATGTGTGCTTTAAGACATCAGACCAGCATAGTTATGGAAAAACTCTTTGTTAATAGAATCAATATACGTAGTTTAATTGAAATGGTGGGATGAACTGAAGTTTTCTTATTGGATGTGTTTGGTGCTTAATGTCTATTTTAATCCACAATCCCTTTTTTCACTACACCGTGCACATGAGGAAAATAAGGCGGCTGGACCTGTGTACATGAAAGTGTAAACGTAACCAGTTCCCGCCCTCTTTTTATGAGAACTCAAAAATGAGCCCCTACGTCTTTAACACAAGAGCAATTCTCACATTGCTAAGTATATATATAAAACCATTTCACGGTAAATGGTGTGCAGGTCAATCTGAAATGAATTGATGCTCCAAAACGGCCTATGCATGTGTCTATGCCACAGATAAGTAGATGTTAGTTTAAAGAGGCACTAAACGTCTTTTACTTGCTTTTAAAACATTTCAAAATTGAAGCAATGCATTTGTATTTTAATACATTTTAACTCTGAATCACACAAAGAAAATATTGCCTAGTGAATTTTGTGGGCTTAACGCTCTAACATTTTCACCATCTTTGAAAAGATGCTCTGCAGATTGTCTTTGGTTTCTCAGATTTGCCCTCCAGCCTCTGCCAGGAAGGTGGGAGGGGTGTGATGGCATCCAGTGGAGCACCCACTCACCCCCTACTCTACCAGGACAATTACCTTAATGGGCCATTCAAAAGAAGGTTGCCACGGTCTGTTTACATTTCAGGCACTTGGAAAAAGAAATGCAAGTTTCTAAAAAGACAGCCATGCTTCCCAATTGGAAAAATAAACAGGCTTTCTTTTCACTTGTTTCAGAAAGTGGGGGATAAATCATATTGTATCCCCCTGCTTAAAATTCTGGGGGGGATTTATCCCCTTTGTCCCCCTGTTTCCTATGCCCATGGGTGATCCTGGTGATATAATTTACAGTATCCTTACAATAATTTTTTGGTAATACATTTATATACATATCAAACGACAGACTTATACATATGAAGAGCCAAAATGAATGCAGCACAAAACCACAGTTCAAACAACTCTGCATTTTATGTTTGCTTCACATTTGTGCTCCAACAGTGAGGTCCCTAATAGCTGACCGTTCTCCATTATCACAAGGAACGTTAATGGGTGTAGGCTCATTGCAATTAGGGTGGGTGTCAACTGGGAGGTGGGTATTGAGCCTGTATATTTTTACTCTGACTTGGTGGGGCAGGGGTCTAGGCTCAGGGGGTTCAGTGCTAGCCATTGTTATGGGGTGGTTGTAGTTGTTGTCACATGTTGTGGGAGCTAGATGGTCATCAACATTTTGTGAGAAAGTCAAGTTATGTACAAGAATGAACACCGATGTTGGGGACAAGGATGGGGGCAAGTGGCTCTGCAAGAAAGAGGATGGGATGTGTTAGCGAGGCTAGAATGATAGGATAGGCCCAGAACCACCAGGAAAAACTGGCATCTGTTTGTGTTGGCTTGTAGGTAAAGCTGGTTGCGTGCACTGGCTTGTGTTATCCATAAGGGTAAGACTCAATGCTTCGGTTGTTTGTTATATACACATGTTTTTATGTTGGGTGTGTGTTTGTGTGTAGTTCTGGTGGTAGTTTGATCGTGTGCACTGGTTTGTTGTATCCGTAAGAGGAATGTCTCATGGTTATTTGTTCTATCCTGTTGAATGTTATGTTGGGTGTGTGTTATAGTGTGTTTCATGTGTAGTTTGGCTGGTAGTTATGGTTGTGTGCACTGGCTTGTTGTTTAGGTAAGGGTAAGGTCCAGTGTCTGCGTTCTTTGTTGTGTGTGAATGTTAGAGTTAGGTTTGGTGTGAGTTTGTGTGAAGTTTGGCTAGCCTATAGGCGTGTATCGCATTTGTAGGGTATGGCTACTCCAAAAATGATGATGATAATGGATAACACATGAGCTACTTGAAATAACTCCTATGTTTAAAATATCACCTTTGATGGGATATTAACATTGGGATTATAGAAAGTTAGGGGAGACTGTTCTCAGCCCAAGGATATCATAAAACGTCGTGGGATTCGTATGATATGTTATGTTATGTTATGTTATATTATTGGTATTTAAAGTGCACTGGCGGATTTGAATGGGGGGGTGGTAGAGGTTAGCTATGAGTGAGGGGCAAATGCAAGATAGCTTTGCTGTTGTGTTGATGCATACAGGACAATAGTACACTGAGCTCTGTGTGGGTCAGTTTCTATGTGTTCTGTGTCTAGAGGTGTTTGTTTGCTACTGTGCACCTCATGTGCCGTGATGGTAGGATGCATCAGCCTGGATTGTGGTATGGAAGTTGTTTGTAGAGGTATAGTTATGGTCAACAGATTTTCAAAATAAAAAACCAGTACAGGCCACCAAAGAAAAAGTAGGACTGCAATTTGACAGCGGCTGTCAGGACAACACTTGAGTTGTTGGGAAAGTGCAGTGCATCAGGAGGTGGGCGGTTCCAGACATTCCCCTGGATATACACTGTGCAGATTTGGCTGTGACACTTGGCATGCTAACCACAAAGGAGCTTTCCTAGCATTTCCCAATCAACCATTTCTCCGTAGAGCAATTGGTTAATTAATGGGGCTGGTAACTGAAAGGTTGGTAGTACAAGGCCACCCAGGGATGGCACTTATCTGGCTATCAGTGTTTTTGTTAAATTACTGCATGGTTATAACATGTATGTGGTTCATAACTATTATGTTGATTTGTTTGTAAATGAGCATTGCATTTCAACACTTCTGTACTTTTCTTAATAATCAGAGATTGTGCTTATTCCTACAGGCATCGCAGACACTGACAGATGATGATCTATTCTCATGCTGCATTCGCAACTGGGATTCTGCATTCGGCCATCCCACTCTCTCCTCAACAACGGGATGAGGTATTTAGACTATGGACCTTGTTGGTTTCAAATAATATATCCTTATAAACCGAAGGAGAGGTCCTTATCGTGGGATAATGACCAACCACAAAGTTACATCCTGAAATGATGCCGAGGCTCATAAGTTGCGGAAGGGTCATTATCCCAAGCGATAATGACCCCTCCTGAGGTCCATAACGCTATTCGCACATATTGGAATTATGGTGGTGAAGTAAAAAAAAAAAGGTTACTTTAATAGCGGGAAAGTAAATAAACTGAGTTAGAAATTAAAGGTGGTTTTATTTTGTAGTATTTAAATAACATGGTTGTTGTCATAAGGTAAACATTTGTATTGCAAAACTGAAACAGGTTAAACATGAACATGCATTAGATGTCATGTAAAAGGAAACTTTTTTTCTTTTACAAAGTGAAAGCATATTCCCATATTTTAGCTTTCCCTTTTGTGTGTTAAATAGGATGCTACAGCAAAAAATAAGTGCTGCCAGAGAGGAAGTCTCTTGTTGAAATACATCTTGCCTGGAAATTGCATTGTTGTTTCTCTGCCTGCTCTTGAAGACAAAGTGTTCAGAATGCAGTCAATGCCAGTAGTTATTGACTGAACTCTAAACATTCTGATTGGCTGAGAGGAGGTCAATAACTATCTCCATGTGCTAATTTTAGTTACAGTTACATCTATCTTAGAGTGCCTTCTTATTTTCCAGTGGGTTGCTGGGACAGCATTGTTATGTATATATCAAAGTGTAAATGTCTATGGGTTCAAGCACTTGAGCGTGCGCCATGACCACTTGAAGTGAATGAAGTGTCAAGCTGCGTCACCAATTTCACGAGGTCTGCCCATAAAGACCTCAGACAAGTGAAACAGAAGGATAGATTGCGCTTTGCCTCTGTGATAATAGTTTTTACAAAATCAAAATTCATGTTATAAAGACTGATCAGTCTTAACAAATCTGCATCTGTTAATGATTTATTCCCAAAGATCAGTCGACACGTGTTTCAACCTAAGTCGTCCTCAAGGCTGATACAGTAACCATAGAATTGTAATCAAGTATTGCAAATGGTTTTAAACGTGTATATACAAATGTAACAAATGTTAACACACAAAGTCAAAATAACGAAAATGCACGTTTGTTACAAAGCAAAATTATAAAAGCAAGATGTTGGTAAGTAAAACTAAAGGTTACATACCCAAAATCATCAAAAGTGAAGGCGTGTGCAGAAGCAGGAAGAACAGACAAGAGCAATATGCCATAGTTATTCACATATATCACACACTTGATTATTACAAATTGGTGGGTGTCCTTTCCTTGAGAATATCTTGTGCTACTGCTGGCACCTGTGATATTTTGCACCTGTGACCTAGTAAATAAAGATGATTCCATTTGTACCCAAACTCCTGGTCATCTTCTCTGAAAAGGCATACCACAACAAGATTAATAAATTAAAAAAAACTCTCAGGGAGAACAGAGTGTCCAATTCCGGACCACTCCTGGTAAAATAGGGATGTCTGATCACCCTAGTTGTGGTGTTCTGATGTTTTGGGAGGGGTCTTCACTTACCATGCGTGGGTGACATAATATTGTGTGTTGCGATATATAATTTGAACTTTTTAGGGAGGGTAGCAGTCATAGGCATCAATAAGCAGGTTAGTCAGGGCACAGACTATCCTGAAACTCACGGAGTAAATAATACTTTGGCGAAGCAAGGCATAAAATACATTAGCATCCGGGGCGGCGGGCAGTACCAATCTGATTCAGCAGAATGCGGGCTGAAATCTCTGATCTCAGCCTGCGTTCTATGGAACCCACAGGCTGCCTCCCCGCCACAGGCCGCCATTTTATTTTTGTTTAAATTTACCCCACGGACCCCTCCCTCCACTTACCTTTTGGCATCAATGGCACTGCCCACCGTCCGCTGCTGCTCCCCGCCATGCAGATGGCAGTCATGAAAAGGAAGAGGGCTCCGTGTGGAGCCCCACTTCCCTTTCATGGTGGCCATCTTGGGAAAGGATTTTCCTTCGTTAAATCGGACCGCACGGTGTCCCATTGAGCAAACGAAAATGCTTTTTATTAGCATCCCGGTTTGCCGCTTTGGTAACCCGGGGTGCTAATGGCCTCAACACCCGATCCGGCCCACCGGATCAGTTGTTAATGCCCCATGATAGTCATCACAAAGTATTGGAGGTCATAGAAATGGATGAAGGAGACCTAGCAAGGCTAAAGAAACCTAGAATCCTCCCACGCTCCTACCACTCCCCTCTTGCAAATACACCCCATTTCTCTTTTTGCCAGTGCCACTGCAATACCTCCCACTCCAACTCGCTCTCTACTCCCTCCCCCCTCTCACTTATGGACAACTCCATTAACCTGCCATCTAAAATCTAAGCACTTGTCAGAAACTGCTTTTTCAAATAAGATGAAATACCCAGGTAACAATGCACACAGGTGGACCACCTGACTTTCCAGGAATGTAATGAAGACCTGGGCAATCACTAGGCCACACCTGGTGGAAAATACAACACTGTTAACTACGTACACGAGGCCAGGACTAATTTAGCGGCCGGGCATATCCACACCCTCGACCCAGGTGCCTCAGCAACAAGGCGCAAGGCTGGATTTCCACATCATTCCAATGACAAACTAACTTAAAATTACAGTAATTTAAACCATCAAACAATAAGCAATAACACCCCCTTTCAGCAAACTGTTAGAAGAAATCCCTCATCTTCACAAATAAAAAAGGGATGGCCTATTGGTACTGCCTATGTAACAATTTATACAAGTGATCCCTGATTATGAACAATAAGCAAGGGAATGCCATTAAGTGCAAGTGTACCCACATTATGACAATATAAGCACGAATATGCCTTTTAGTAGGGGGCATTTGTACGTTTGTGGCACTTTAATTGAGGAAAATGTGGAACTGGTCTTGTGACACCAGAAAGTACCAATATATGGATCGTTGCTGTGGTGTCGTTCTATGGTCATGGCATGTAGGAATGATGAAATCATCAAGACAGCCAACAGCGAAGTGCATAGAATCTTCAGTATCTCCTTTATCTATGGACAGATATGAATTTCTAATGTCTCATTTGATAACTATTTTCAGGAATGAAAAAGCAGCCCTAACACCATTTGCTCAATGGAGTGTCAAGAATATGCAATTCCTATTTTATTTTAACTTGTGAAATATGATTGTACGTCCATTATTGAACTGTTGAATTTACCAACCTTGAGATAACATAATTGTATAGCATCATTTACTAGGTCACTAATTATGATCAACGCCATGTTAATGTTAAAGGACATTTGTACTGCGCACTATCACCACCGGAGTGGTCCCATGGCGCTCTGGCGGCTCTCAAAGAGGAAGGGAGAGGGAGTTAGTGGGAAGAAGCTGGAAAAGCGCAAGAGAGCAATGATGTGCTGTTGGTGGCCTCAGCCCGGTGGGTCCGTTGGCTGGGCCTGGGGTGTATTCGGCCGGTAGCCGTTGTGTACTGTTGTGCGAGTCTATGTGTGTTTTTCTTTTGTTGTTGCAATCTAGTGAAGTTTGTGCGGTTTGTTGTGCTGTAGGTTTGTGGTTGTGTTTGGTTTGGACTTTGAGAGGTGTATGCAGAGGAGGGAATTGTTAGTGCAATTGGTTTGTTGGCATCTTTATCCTGAATTGAGGTGCTGGGGTTACGTAATCTCCCCAGTTGGGGTTCGGGAGTACCCCCACGCCTCTGTTCTGATCTGGGTCCGACCGGCCTTCAAGGTCCCTTTCACATCTGGTCCCCTCCTCCCCCCAGCCTCCCTCGCAGCACTACCTGTCTTCCCCTCCCACTCGTACGGCTAGTGCACCTGCCAATGTCCACAGCTCAGATAGAGAGGTGATTGCCTATATCCTGATAATTCCACCACACTGTGGTATCTGGTGGCAACTAAGGGGCGAGTGCGGATGTTGGATGGGAATATGGGTGGATTGTTAACTCCATGTTCGTGGGTGTCTCCCGTGTTCCGCTCTAGCCGGCGTCCTTCATCCAGGTGCCTTGGGAGCTTCTTAACACAGGGAGTTGTCCACAGTCTGTACTGGGAGTTGTCCGTGTCCACTCAAGTTTAGTCATCCCTTTTCCTTTCTGTTTCGTTTTTCAGTTTGAGTCTGTGGTGTTGAAGAGCCAGGTTTTTAGTAATTTCCCAAATTTAGGTGATTTTTGGTGTTTCTTATTTCTTTTGGGATGTTGTTCTAGGTTTTTGTGGCTAAATGGTAGAAGGGGGGGCCTCCAAGTTTCTTCTTGAGGTATGGTTTTCGTTCCAGGCGGAATTCGTTGCTCGACCTGAGGAGTCTTGTTGGCTTGTAGATTGTTATTTTCTTTTGTAGGAATTCTGCTTCTTGTCCACTGATTGCCCTGTGCGTTATGCACATTGTTTTGAAGGTGATTCAGTGTTTTACTGGGAGTCGGTGTAGTGCAGGAGTGATGTGTTCTCTTCTTGATAGTTTGAGGAGGAGTCTGGCTGCTGCATTTTGGATCCGTTGTAGTTTCTTGAGGAGGTATTCTGGTATTCCGAGGTAGAGGCTGTTTGCATAGTCGATTCTTGACATGATGAGGGCGACGATAGTGAGTGTTTTGTGTGTGAAGGAGGGGAAACGTATCTTCAATGTCAGAGTCTGCTAGGTTTGGTACATTGCGAGCATCATAAAATAGTTAATCACCTCCATGTTTTTACAAATAATGCTGTTTGCTAAACATTGACACAGTGGATTACGCAGGTTTCTCGCACACAAACATCATGTCAACTATAGAATGCAGTCTGGTGAACATTCTCCATTCCACATGTTCCATCCATGTCCAATGTGGGATATAATTGCTATTTATAATTGGTCAGCTTGATTATAGAACATTACCTGGCAATTAACTCTCTTGATTGCAGGTACAAAAGCAGTTTTTGCAGTCATTAATTTTCACCAATTAATCTGTTCCTTGGAAAACACAGTCAAGCAATATCCTCCCTTTTTTCTGCTTCTTTAAAGCCATAGTGATATTTGTGTGATGTTGCTTGCTCCGGTGTCATTGTCATGCTCAATGGCTGTTCAGATATATGGTCAAGCAAGGTGCTGATAAAAAAATATTTTGCATGTGCCCAAGGATATCGTGTCATGCCCAATAAAAGCCCAGTAACCTTCAAGCACTGCATTGGATCCAAGATTGCAGAATGGAATATTAGTTTTCCTCAGAACCAATTTTCCTTTTTCAATCCCTTCCAATATTACAGAATCTGACTCAGGTACTGTTTTATAATCCTAGTGTAATTTTCTAAAGTTTATTGTGAAGAAATAAACGATTGCTTCCACTAATGACGTGTGTGCATTTGAGACATGACATCTACAGACATTATTACTTGCAGGAAAGATTCCACCATTGCCATTTAATCCCCCGTCAATTTAAATGTCAGAGGACACCGTCTTTGAACATTGTCAAACTTCTTCACTTTTTCCAGACATTTTACCTTTCCCCTTGATTGCTAGCAGGTGTTAAGTATTGCAGCTCTTGATACATTTAGTTTGTAATGTTTCTATTAAGAATGTCTGCACATGGGAACATTACCAGGTAGCAGTGCTAAAAGTGTGCGTTTGTTTATTACTTCGGCACATTCAACGTGTTTAGCCATGATAATCTGTTATGCAGCTATCACTGTACAATGCATCTCATATTACAGGAAGACTGGTTCTACCAGGTTACCAGTCATTTGGTCGAAAACCAAATGGTCGAATGACCATTTGATCGAAGTAAAATGGTCGAAAAAAAAGGGCACATTTTTTTTAAATTTTTTTTTTATTTTATGGGGGGGTTCCCCCTCCGACCCCCCTTTTTCTTTATTAAAAATATTTTTTAAGCAACCAAAACTTTAAAAAAATATATAAATAAATAAATAAAAAAATTCGACCTTTTTTTTCCGACCATTTTGATTCGATCAAATGGTCATTCGACCATTTATTTTCGATCATTTGACCGGACACCACTCTACCAATAAGAGAGCCAACAGCATGAAGTAATGCCATACATAAGTTGCTAAAACACTGTTGAGACGTTATTAGTTGTTACACAGATTGGTAGAGACACACATCTAATGACACAAGACATTTTGAATCTGTTCCATAAATGTTTCATTGCATTTACCAGATGTGACAAGAAAGTCAAATGAATTGCACCCTCCTTTGGGGTAGCTATTATGATTAGCAGAAGTCTTATGCCAGTTATTTGCCTCAGCATGTCTTGCAATATTGCATTGAAAGCAGTCCAGGTTGGAACACACAGCGGATATTTCCTTAGGTTTATTTTCAAGGCATGTAATCAATGCATCATCATACATCCTTCTTGCACTTTCTTTGCTCTCAACATTCAAAAAGTTCAATACTCAAAGTAGAATAATTTGCTGTGCCTCCCGTTCTGCATCTAAACTATGCCAAGTCTCCTGTGTGAAAGGATTTCAAATCCTAAGCTCTTCTGTTAACATCAGATGCCTTAAAGAATGTACTGTTTGGCTTAGGAAGCTGTGGCCCATTGTAGGAGATGAAGTATGTCCTGTCTGGAGCAGGGTCATTTCTGTTGTGACCAAGCCAGCATGTGATTCTTCTCTGTCATGACATTCATAATAATAAATCATCCCAGTTGCATGAAACGTTACCTTTCCATCACTTGTGTCCTCAAGGTAGTGCATAGTATCCACAGCACAGTTAATGAATCATCCTTTCACAAGGTTCAATGGTGCACATATTCCTCCAGTATTGTTCATGAGGCATAGAACTCCGTTAGCTAAAACTCTCTCAAGTCGGAGAACTTTCCTTTGGTGAATCAAGGAAACCTAGCCTTACATAAATTGCACCAAGAATTTGCTGGGAGTTTTGGAATGCAACATTTGGACAACAGCAACCTGAAGAGGAAGTTTGCAATGTGTTTCATAACTTTATTGAAGTTAAGGCACCATATGAGGCCCCCCTTTCTGCGTGGCACTCATACATACTAGTTTCTCACAAAGCAGCAATATTCTGGTTCAAATGTGTATTTTCAACCTCCGAGCGATTTGGAAAAAGATGACATTTTGTGTAGTATTGCTTTTGTTACTTTGCCCAGTGTGATGTAACCTGTACATTTCTACTTATCCTCTGACAGAAAGGTTTTCTGAGGTAATCTAGCATCCTGATACAGAGCTGAGCAGTTATATTGCTGAATACTATGTCCATGACAAAAGAAAGAATTCCAATAGGTGCTGTCAAGGGTTTTCTCGTTATATCTTTCCCTTTAGCAGCTTCTGAGTAAAATATGTCCTTGTAGGGTTCACACTGCATCTGCCATTGCCGGAACATTTCCTTCCAACAGTGCTTCATATAAATACCTGACCTGCACATTCTGGCACATTTGGTGATGTTTCAGGAGGTTTCTCTGCACTTTACAACACACTGTGTACATTCTTTGCATTGGATTCTTTGTGATATGCTCCGTCATATTTATGAGCATCTTTGGGATTGATGGACCCTCTCAACTACATTTTCCTTTGCTATTTTCTCTAAACTGAGCAGCATCATGCATCTTCTGACCTAAATCATCAGTGCAACCTATATGCAATGGATGCTTAGGCTTCAGGTCCATTGCAAAAGAAGCAGGCATATGTTTTAATTGTGTATCAGTACATTGGGATCTTGATATGATATGATAAGTATTTTATTATGCGCCTGTACACAAGTGTTTCTAGGCACGACAAGACAAGGGAGGGATGACAGAGGCAGGACAAGACAAACAATCTTATTAGGCCTTGTGTTACTCAGATTGTGCAAGTGCGAGAACGAGAAGTGCATGGGGAAAGGGAGGGGTGAAGTGCAAGAGAGAGGGGAGGGGAAAACAGGGCAGCAATGCTCTGAGTAAGTGCAGCCAGGGGAGGGTGGCTCTGGGTTGTGCAAGGAGAACAAGGGAGTGTATGGTAACAGTTATAGCCCCTAAGTGTGTGGTAGGCCTAAAGGCAGTGCAAGGGTGACTGAGCAAGATAGAGCCTGGTAACCAGTGAGACTCTGGGGGTAGGAAAGCAACCAATCAGTACAGCAGATAGGTAGGTCAGCAGGGGAGGGAGAGAGAGAAAGCAGAGGAGAAGAGAACATTTTGAGCTGCTTCCAGAAGTTCAGCTGGTCCAGCTCAAGTTTGAGAGGGGCAGGGAGGCCATTCCAAAGGGAGGCACCTGCAGAGGAGAGAGATCTACCCCTCACTCTCTGCCCGGAGAAGCGTCTAACTCTTAGAGAGTTGGAACTAGCTGAGCAAAGGGCTTGAGAAGGAAGGTATTTTGGAAGAGAGCGTTGGATATAGTGCGGGCCCAGGCCCCAGAAAGCCTTCTGGACAATGCAAAGGGTCTTGAACTTCATCCTTGCAACCACCAGGAGCCAGTGGAGAGATTTCAGAGCTGGAGAGATATAGTCCCTGGGCTTGAGGCCAAGGATTGGTCTTGCAGTCCTGTTCTTGATTAGTTGCAGTGGGAGAAGAGTAGAGGAAGGTAGATTGAGTAAGAGGCTGTTGCAGTAGTCCAGCCTAGAGAGAACAAGGGCTCTGGAGACAGTGAGCTTTTGGGGGTAATTGAGAAAGGGAAGAGTCCCTTTGAGGAGGTGCAGCTGGTAGTGGGACTTCTTGGCGACGTTCGAGAAGTGAGGAGAGAAAGAGAGAGTGGATGCGAAGATGACACCAAGGTTTTTTGCCTCGCAGGAAGGTGAAGGACGAGGGCCCAAGGCGGGTGGCCAGAGTGAGAGAGGGAAAACAGGGGGGATCCAAATGAGAAGGTTCTCCGTCTTACTGGCACGAAGGCAGAGATTGGTGGAGGCGCTTGTACAGGAAAGCGTCTTTCTGCACAATGAGCACACATGTACACAGAAAGAGCAACACAGGTATACATTTTGTGATTGGCATGGTCATAGATAGGGCAGCATTATAGGCTGGTGTTTAGTTGATGTATTGTAGTGACGTAGAATAAGGAGATGTGCAGGAAGGATTGAAATGTGCAGAAGATGGAGACAGCAAGGCAGTGTGGTAAAAGTGAACTCTGTGTATTAACATGGCAGACGTGTCACCATTTTGGATGTTTTAATCATAGCACACAATCAACAAAAGAGAAGGCAGTCCTTGGTTTGGAGCTGCGGCTCTGGTAGTTCAGCTCCAAAAACAAATCCCCTTTCCCTTTCCCCAGGAGAGAAGTCGAGTTGAGGGGCACCCATGATGTGCTGATAAGCACTAATTGCTTCCAGCTGCGGGGCCTGAATGTTCTGTGATGCCAAAGAGTCAGGCAAAGATTTAGAACACTACGCCCTCACCCCGAGATGGACACCCCATATGAATTGCACCTAGGGACACAACTCAAGCAACCAAATCCTCAAAATTCATACTCGAGAACGGGGCCCTGGTCACGTCATCCCAGGGCACCTGGGGTTGGGAGGAGATAAGGGGAGAGCCATGTCTGGAACGTGGTGTGATTTCATACAGAAGGAACGGAGGTGATGTAAATGTATAAATAATACATTTAGTGCAAGGTTAGGGGTGAAGCTTGTGTGCGCCATGGTATCTGGGCTAATGAGGAAGCTTATTGTCTAATCAAAGCAGAGTTGGTCTTGCCAAGTTATTTGGATTGTGTCTGGAACAGGAGGGTGCACATCACGTGATGGTCCCAAATTTGCAAACCTATTCATAAGAACCCACAAATCATATACCTCGGTTCAACATTGACAATGTAGGAGACCATTTGTCTGGGGAATGAGGGTAGCATAGATGTGGCCAATCGGTCAAGGGACTATAGGGGGGGATTAGCATGTTCTATAAATGAGGGTTATGGGATTATGCTGTACTCATTATTAGGCATAGTATTGTTAATTTGCGGTCTGTTCGCTATATAACCTGTAACCCTTTGGAAAATCAGAGAGCTCTGTGTCAGTTTGGTTATACAGGACCAACTGAGAACCTTTTTGCATGTAATAAAAGTGTTTTCCCCTGCAAAAAGGTGCAGTGAAAATTTTGTCATTTGGCTTGTTTTTATTCCCCGGTTTTTGGGCTGCCATCCTTTCAAATTGGTGACCCTGTCGTGATCCCTGACTCTCCGTGAGGCCAGGGGTGTCCCAGCAGTGGATCCTGGGGTGCAGTGCCCATCTGCAGCGACCAGTCCCCGTGCACGACTTGAAGATAGGTTCACAGGCACCGTGTTCCCAGAAGGCCTGTCTGCTCTTTGGAGTGGGGTGCTGCTCCCAGTTTGTGCAGGCAGTTGACGGGACGCTGTATTGGCAGACCTCAGGAAAACACATAGATGTAAGTGGACCTTTGCGGCAGACAACAATAACGGGAAAGTGTTTGTGTGAAGTGAGTTGATGGGGAGTGAGTGAAGTATGACAAGACCAGGTGGCTGTATATAGTAGTTTTGTATAAGTTAACACCACGGTATATATTATGAGGTAAAATATGACAAGAGAGTAACAGGAACTTCTCTGATTGTGGAGGAAAGGCAGCGCTGCAGGATAAAATAAGGAGTGAGGTCCACCATATGGAGGACCTGGGAACCCTCCACTCGGCACAAGAGAGTGTGAGGAGGTAAATTCCTTCTTCCTGAGGCAAGGTGAAAGAGGAAGGGTCTACACCATTTGTAAATAAGTGTGATTTTGTTGTGTAGATCTATCATATTGCAGACCTGGGATCCATTCGCCCAGGCAGAAGGGGGCGCAAGGAGGTAAATGCCCCTGTCTCAAGTGGAGATTGAAGAAAGCTCTAAAGGATCGTGTCTATGTTTGTGTTTTTATTGATTTGTGGTTTAAGGTGTTATTGAATTGCTGTGGTATGAAGTAGCAGTTGTTGAATGGTGTGGAGAGTTCTGTGGGGTACTTAGTGTGCAGTGTGTGGGGCAATGATGAAATAGAGGATTAATGGGAAGCGTGGACAATAGTGGGACAGCGAGGACGATTGGTACCGCTAGATCAGTGTCTTTGAAGTGAGATAGCGTTTTATGTGGTTAGGCTCACTTACAACATGAGTTCACTGACACAACTGGAATATATGTGTATGGATTTCCACTGTACTGGGAAAAATAAGTAGCACAACGAGTGGGTCATTGAAACAAGAGGGGGATGTATGCACCCACATACGAAGAAGGAAAAAATAATAGAGATGTTTTGAGAGCTATGTACACTCATCTGGTGGCAAAATATAGTGGGAGGAAGTTGAGGAACAGAAAGGGCATTCTCATGCTCTGAAGAATGGGAGTGGATTAGGAAGATGTCCCCCATGATCCCAAAGGAGGCGAGGTAGTTATACACACGCCTTGCATCATCCCAGCCACTCCTAGTGCCACAAGAGCATTCTATGAGCAGCATGAAACACTCAAAACACCCACAATACCCACAGCCCCACCACTCCCATTGGGGTGTTACCCAATGCAAGCAGCTGAAGGGTATACTAACCATGAGCATGTGCCCTATTCAATTCCACAACAGCAACCCCGCAACTTATGAAAATGTCCCGCAGCCCCTAGCAGCGACTGCCGCACGCTACCCGTTAGTGAAGGAAACAGAAAATAGGGCACACAGAGATTTCAAAACAGTTCTCTGAAGGACAGAAGCAGTGCGTGCACGAGTAACAATGGAGAGGGGAGAAAAGCGAAGAGCTCCAATAGGTACTGATGAGTGGAGAGTGTGCCATATTTTATTTCGAATTGAGAGCACTGCGATTAGAGATTACATGTTGAAACAAGGGATGATGGTCGCAGTGGTGAAGGATATAGGGGAGAGTGACCGCAAGCACATGGTTGAGATTATGAATCCACCCAATCAAATGCTGATGCAGGAGTAGCAGAGGAGGAGGATGAGTGGGGGACAGATGAGGAGCAGGGACAAGAGGTGCATCCTAGAGTGACGCCAAGAGTAGAGAGTTTATGGGGCCCAAGATAAAGAGCACAACCAGGTTGTATGGCAGTGGTAAAAGAGAAACAATGGGGAAGATAGTTACCAGTGTAGCACGGTTTCCATTTCTCCACAAAGGCCCCAGCAGAGCACTGTGTGTGCCCTGGCCGCACATGGATAGAAACAATTTGATTAAGGCATTGCCCCCGCTCGCCGCAGGAGCAGGCAAGTGGCTATGCACACTTGAGAAACAGACTGCAGGTATTTCATGGGCAGTAGGAGCTATGAAAAGCTTGTGTGTTGCAGTATTGGGGGATAAAGCAGATGACATTTGAAAAAAGGCAGGTTATCCAGGGCTACGGATGGGTGACGACAATCATGATGAGGCACATTTTTTTAGCGATTGCCAGACTAGAGTGTGGCCTTCACTAATAATAACATTTCCTGACACACCAGACATACATTCAATAATGACACACACTATAAAGGAAGATGAAGATCCAGTGCAGTATACTACAGATTTAGGAGATGCGAAGGGCTGAGACAGTGGAACCATGGGACATGACAATGGCAGTATTTTATCATATATTAACGAAGGGATTCCCAAAAGAAGTACAGAATGATTTGGATAAGGTAGTAGGGATCGAAGACAAGAAATGGGCAGAGAATCAGGTGATAATAGTGCATCATTGCAAAAGATGACAGGAAAGGGAAAAGGAAGTAGTGTATAACACACAGAAAGCAGAGGCATAGTTAGTAGAAAAGAAGTTGGCAACATTGAGTATAGAAGGAGAGGTAATTATGGGTTCAACTGTACAGCAGGTGCAACAAAGGACAGCTACAGTAGAAGCGTGTATTGGCACCAGAGTTGGCCTGATAGGGGGTAGCAAGGGTATACGGACAACCAATGGTATGATGGAGGATACCAGGGTGGTTATTAGGAAGGCTACCCAGGAGGTTATCGGCAGGGAAGAGGGTTTCAAGGGGGCCGGAGAGGTAGAGGAGGAGGATTTAGGCGGGATGGGGATGAGATTTAGTGGGTCGGGACCATGTTGGTCATGTGGGAAAGTGGGTCATTTTGCACAAGAATGTAGAGCAGGCAAGCATATGCATGTAATCCTGGAGCATATACTAGTGGACCAGCAGCCCCAGTTAAATATCAAAAGCAGTATGGGATGATACCACGAAGCATTCCATATGGAGCCATGCCCGCGCCAGTGCCCTATCAGGTACAACAGCCCCCATATCAATATCAAGCACCTATAACCCAGCAGATACAACCTCCAGCACCCAATAATTCATATGTGTATGCTCAGCAACAGGCACAACAGCAAGCCTCATAAGTTTGGGATGAAAATGCTTTGCCGCAAGGCACAGTGATATCGTGCACAGGTGCAAGTGTGGTCAGCGGTAATCCTTTCATATTCCCAGGGTTGAACACATATCCCGAATAGGACAGCTAACATTGAGCTCTGTCATGCCCAGAACTGTCCGTCACAGCCGACTTGGAAGAGAAACCCCTGATAGGTGTGGAGATAGGCAATAAATGATTTGTTTCTATGGTTGACACAGGTGCAACAAAATCATGCATAAAGAAAGGGTGCTCCCCCTTCTCAGGTAAAGTAACGGACATGCAGAGAATCTCGGGGGCAATAAATTCAGTTCCATTTACAGAAGATTTACCCATCAAGGTAGATAACCAAATGGTATTAGTGCCACTATTGTTTTCAAAGGTGACTCCGATAAACTTTTTGGGAAGGGATTTGTTAAGCAAATTGAACATGACCATTTCATTTTCAGAAGAAGGGGTACAGTGTTCCACACCAGGGATGTATTACGCTAGAGTCCTGGCGATAACAAGAGCATTGTTCAGTGATGGCGCGACTTGAGGAGTACCCGTGTACCCGGATCTTTTCATGTATGGAGTAACAGTGTTGTTGAGTTGGGTGCCAGGCATTCAAAACAAGCCATGGAGAGTGCCATCAGAATTTTTGTTCAGACCAGCAGTCCCCCAAGACACTATCCGAGGTACTATTATAACGTAAGATTTGGAGGGTGTGTTGATAGCGGTTTACAAACTAGTGCTCATAGGGATTGATGAAGAGGGAAGTGAGTGGCAAAAAGTTTTGTGTATTGACCCTGCTCAACCATTGAGTGGGGTGTTGGATGGACAGCTGTTTGAAGATGCTGACAAAAACTGCAAAATGATCTTGGAGGTGTGCGTTCCCTGTCAAATAATGAGTCAGCATAGGAATGTCCTGTACTTATTACTAAAATCATGCAAGCACATTTGTAAGATGACCTGCTAAAGGTCCCAAGCACTTTATGGATGGACAACACTCATGACGTAGGGCTCTTCAAGAGCCTAGGAGTAGTGCGTATTAAGTTGAAGATAGGAGCAGTGTTACTGTGTTATCTGAGTGTATGTGTATGGGTGAAGGCAGAGGAAGGCCTCATGGTGTGTGGTGATGTATGCTGGCATGAGTGGAACTGCCGTGTTTCATGAATGACATTTAAGGGACTTGAAGTAGAGATAGTAACCAGGATGGATGTATGTGCCCCACTCTCCCACTGCTAACCTCTTATGCTGTAACCAAGAAGAAATAAAGCATCCTGTTCTTTTACATTTACCTGAGTCTGGTCTGGTTCCTGCTCCATGTTCTTTTACCTGATCCAGACACTTAATTTGGTGATGAGGAGTACCAAAAGCAAACCCAGAATAGAGGGGGAGAGTGAGGTGGAGATGATTAAGAGATAATGAAGAGAAACTTCATGTCTGGTTGACCTGCCTATGTTGAAGCGCAGAATAGGAGATGTTTAATGGGTCTGCAGTGACAGAAGGCTAAGGCATTCATGAGTTTAAGAGTTCTACTTGCCGTAGAAGGACCAAATGCATGGTGTGGTTAAGGAGTTGCAGTATTTGGTTAACCTATCCGACATTCGGAAGGCACCCGACACCACTCCACCTTCCCATGAAACTGACCTAAGTATTGACCAAGATTAAGCTGCATATTGCATTAGATTCCCGATTGTCCCACTAAAGTTTGAACTGATTCAATTATTGACCCACTATAAATTGCATTGTGCATTACGTTTCCTATTGACCCATTACAGTGTACGGTGCACCATGTTTAAAGTGCATAAGCTATCACAGTCCCTTTTTTAATATTACAGCTGATTTTGAGACCTTTTAAAAGATGATGGATATGCAGTTGTTTGGATGGATGTCTGTTTTTTCTCTCCCTCCAGGTGCAACACCACAGATGTCGTCTAATATGTATGTTATGTAATATATGTCATATTTTCTTTGGAGGTTGTATATTGTTTCTGTGTGATTGTTTTATATGCAGGGGGCATATAAAGGGGCTATAGAGGGATTATGGAATGTTTTTGAGAACAAAACACACTTGTGGATAACACGAATTAGGAGGGAAACTGAGGAGGAAATAGAGTACAATCAGTATAAGGGTGTTATTTTTGACACTGTGGCCAATGTGCACCACCCTGAATCAGACAACCTGTGGTATAATCACATGCATGTTATGGGGAGTGAGAGGTCAAATGAAAGCTGCTATGTATATTCTTTGATACCTCATGCGATGGGCACACCCAAGTTGTTTATACCCCACGAAATGCTGCCTATTATAGGTATGCAGCGATTTTAACTAATTTAAAATTACAAATTAAATTATAACAAACAACATATCTAAAAATAAATACGTATGGGGTGGGGGTAAGGGGTTAAAAGAGGTGGCGGGGGTTCAGGATGGGATTAGAAATATGGGGAAACCAGGGGGTTGGTGGGCTGGACCCCCAAAATAAAAAAACTTGACATTTTTGTTTTTGTCATAATTTAATTTGTTAAAATTTGTTTAGTTACAATCACATGTAACCCCTCTTATAGCCCAGTGTCTGGTATGATTAGCCCTGTGCAGAGTAAAGAGTATTTTCCAAGGGCACACTGTCCACCAATAATTATGGACAGGGATTATGAAGAATGTGCCTACAAAAAAGAACAGGCACGGTGCAAGGTATGGACATTGGTGAAGATGGAAGGAGCATTGTTTTCCAACAATAGATGGGTGGCATGAGTAGTGAGATGTGCAGCGGGGGACTTACTGGGGTTTCCTGAAGACATGGCGGCACACGTGAATGAGAACTGTGGCAAAATATGGGTTAATTACGTGCTGAAATTGACATGGATTGAGTTAAGCGAAACACCAGCCAAAGTACAAAGGCAAGCAGAGCACTCTTTTTGCTTTCAAGGAAATGGCACTGCACCCATAGGAATGAACAGCCGTTCCAATAAGACCTTGTTCTTCCCTGATCTAACTGAGGGCAGCATTAATGGATGTGTACTGGGTGTGTGGACAACATGCATTCTTACACCTCCCACCACCACGGAGGGGTGTATGCTCGCTCACCATCCTACACTCTGTGGTTTTAGTAGTTCCTGATTTACATTTATCAGTTATAAATGTGCCAGCCTCATAATCAAGTAAGCCCTCAACAGTTAAGCAAGTGTGTTGCTCACTAAATGGTTGCTGTCCGAAGAGATCTAACTACGTGTCCAAAGACTCCTCCGAGAAACTAAAGGCGATTCCGGACCAATACCGGTTGTTTACCAAGAAAAAAAACTTTTTGCACCTCCTTTCTGGTGCCAGGTATCCAGACAGCAGCCCACGCAAAATGGCTATGGATAAATAGATGGGAGATGCTTCAGATAGTGTTCCAGAAAGAGTAGGGCCTTAATTCAATAAAGAGTAAGCTGAGAGCCATTATAACCAATATTTTCTGGCCTTGCTCACAGCTTTGGAAGGGGCGTATGCAAGAAAATGGGACTGTCTTGATGTACGTAAATAACCCTAAATAACACTGAAAATGGATCATTATCCCATGCGATAGGGGCCCTTCACAATTTGAGGATTACCATGCAGAAATAAGATGGAGTGCATGCAGATGACTGGTTTGATGCTGTGTTTATATGGGCCCCATCATGGTTATAGATAGCTGTAAAAATGAGGGTTCCCATCGTAATATTTTTGGTAGTCATTTTCTGTTCCTGTCAGGTGATCCTGAGGGGCTGCATGAAGACATTTCTGAAGAGCACCATGATGATGATTTCAATCAGATCGGGTAAAACTCCTCCCCTCACAAAACATAAGTACACCCAGACTGATAAGTGGGATGGGGCTGTCAGGCCAAGAATGGTGAAAATAGAGCAGCCTTTGTAACCCTTGGGGATGGTGACCACACCCCCAACAGACCAAGAGAATTATATTGAGTGTTGGGTCGATTTAGCAGGAGATAGTTTTATGACTGGCACCCTGGAAGAATATGCCCAAGGGAATGGGGGGGGCTTACATCACCAGTGTAGAGCATGGGTACTGAAGGACGAAGAGTATAGAAGGAAGGAAGAAGTGTTAGTTAATGGAGTATTACGTAAAGGGGGGAGAGTTGGGATGAACGTTCAGCGTCCCAGCCAGGCAAAAGGTTTCAGGTTGAGGGAAACCTATTACAGTGCAACATTGGGGTAGCAGAGTGAAAATTGTGACATAGACATTGCATACTTTGTCTTAGTTTGGTTGGCTACATATTAGAGAGCAAAACATGTATAATTCTTGGGATTGCAGAGGTCATAGATAGGGCAACAGTATAGGGCAGTATTTAGTTGATGTATTGTAGTGACGCAGGATAGCGTGATGTGCGGAGGATGGATTAAAATAAGCAGAAGATGGAGTCAGCAAGGCAGTTTGGTAGAAGTGTGGTTGGTGTATTCACTTGGCAGAAGTCTTTGGATGTTAAGCCCTAGCACACAATCAACAGAAGAGAACAGAGAGTTTGGTTTGGAGCTGCAGCTCTGGAAGTTCAGCTCCAAAAACAAATCCCCTTTCCCGTTCCCCAGGAGAGAAGTCGATTTCAGATGCACAGATAAGCACAAATTGTATCCGGCTGTGGTGCCCAAATGTCGTGGGAATGGACTGTTAGTTGGCAAAAGAGCAGGAAGGGATGTGCCCTTTGAAGGACACATTCATGAGAATAGTGCATGAGGCTCTGTGATGCCAAAGAGCCAGGCAAAGATTTAGAACACTACTTCGCTCAGCCAGGGCGGACACCCCATATGAATTACACCTAGCCACTCAACTCAAGCAAACAAATCCTCAAAATTCATACTCAAGAGCAGTGTGGAGCAACGCCATCCCTGGGCCCCTGAGGTTGGGAGGAGATAAGGGGGGAGCCGTGAACAACCTGTAATTTGGGAGAGAAGGAGGGGAGGTAATGGCAATAAATTTGGTACAAGGTCAGGGGTGCAGCTTGTGTGCGCCATGGAGTCTGGGTTTATGAGGAAGCCTATTGTCTAATCGAAGCAGAGTTTGACTCGCCAAGTTACTTTGATTGCGTCTGGAACAGGAGGGTGCACATCACGTGATGGTCCCAAATGTATGAACCTGTTCATAAGAACCCACCAATCATATACCTGTGTTCGACAGTGATGATGTAGGGGACCACGTGTCATGGGGAATGGGGGTAGTATAGATGAGGCCAATTGGTCAAGGGCCTATAGGGGGGATTATCAAAGTTCTTTAGGTGGTAGCCAATGAGGGTGGTGGGATTATGCTGTACTCATTATTATGCATAGTATTGTTAATTTGTGGTCTGGCCGATAAATAACAATGGTTTTGTCATTTGGATTGTTTTTATTCCCCGGTATTTGGGCTGCCATCCTTCCACATGGCATTTTTTACTGGGCATCTATGGTAGAGCAATCATGATGTGTTAATATGTGGTTAAACTGGCATGTTGGTGCAGCCAGTCTAGCCATTTCTTACTCCGACATGGCTGTTTATTCTGGGCATCTATCATTAAGTAAGCATGATAAATGTTATTATGTTGATAGGCTGGCATTTTGGTGCAGCCAGTTTGGAAGTTTTCTTATTCTGGCAGGGCTTTGTAATGGCAAAGCCAACGGTATCCAGTCATTGCATCGAATACAAAGCATTGAATGCCAAAAGCATCGAAAAAAATGCCTTGAAAAAAACATTGAATGCATTTGTTTCAAAGGTAAAGGTTTTATTTTAATTTATAATGGGTTTTAAGGGGTAAAAAATGGGTTTGGGGCGGGGACACCCCATTATTATTTTTTTTAAAAATGCATTTGATTCTTTTTTTGGTTGCTTATTTTTAGATGCTAAGGCATTCGATGCTTTGGCATTCGATGCAATCACTATAAAACAAGCCAACAGGAGTATGTCCTTACATGGGGATACTGGCATATATAGGCAGAGCCAGACTTGACATGTTTTCTTATAGAATCATTGCTGACATTATGCACAAAGCAAACATTAGTATGTTCTTATATGGGAATACTGGCATATATCGGATGCAGCCATTATGGACATATATGCACACAGCTAGCCAGAAAATGTTTTTTACGCACATAAATTGTGGGTAAAGGCATCAAGAAAATGAGTTGGGAAATTCTCCTGTGCACTGTTGGTGAATTGCAACTATGGGATTTCTGGATTGGAGTTACCCTACAAAAAACAATAGCAAACAGTCTGGCTTTTTACCCAACTTTTCACAGAATGTGTGCTATATAATGCACAATTTTAACACATTATTCAAAGACATTTCTGGGGAAAACAGAACCTTGCGGTGGGCAACCGCCACCGAACTTACATTGGTTGTTTGCGCTACCTCACTATGCTTGGCTGCTCTGCCATATTTGTGGGAAATGTAAAAACCCTTTCAATTAAAAAAATCACTAGTCCCCACTCGAAGTGAGGCTGGTGAATGAATTGGTATGAATGTGTGCATGCTTGGCTGGCACCCAGGCAAGCAGCATTGGAGCACCCTTTTTACTGCAATTTTTGGGCAAAGCCAACATGATGAATGTCATTACTTGGAGTAGGTTTTCAGGGGTGTGAGTTTTGTAGCACAATGGGGCAGGCAGAATGGACATTTTCTTTCTGTGGCATAGCATTTTTTTCTCACATGAGGGGCAAGGCTAACATGATATGTGTTCTTACATGGGGATGGTGACAACTTGTGCACTCAGCAAATATATTTTTTCTTACTGTAGCATTGCTTGTTATACTGGTGTTAATGATATGATATGATATGGTATTTATAACGCGCCTATACACAAGTGTTTCTGCAAAGTTAACAATGTTAACATATAGAGTGTACTAGCATGGTGGTGCAGGGGTTGGGCAAGCATTTGTCAGACCCTTCAGTTTATAGCGATTTTGCGATCCCGCAAAATGCAGCGAAAACAGCCGTCTTGCGCAAAATGCCGAAAAAATTGCAGTTTTGCGCAAAAACAGCCGTTTTTGCAAAAAAAACCTGCAAAAACTACAATAAAAAAAGAAATCCTCAGGGTCCCAGATTCTCAAAACTTATCAATGCAAGAAATTAAGGGGCTGCTTCATGGAATTATGTGCACCGAAAACGGGCTTTGTGCGCCATTCTGCTTGCAAATCCCCATTTGTGAAACGGGGATTTGCGGGCAGAATGGCGCACAAAGCCCGTTTTTCGGCACACATAATTCCAGGAATAAGCCCCTTGATGCGCAAACACATCTCATCACTTGCGCCCAAAAAAAGAGCAGCCCAATCCACAAGGGACACTTGAATGGGCACATTTTGTTAAAATGTCCCTTGTGGATTTTATATGCGCGCCCATTCAGATGGCCTTTTTCACCTCTGAGTAAATCAGGGGGGGTGTCTGCCAATTTAAAAATGCATCCTAAATTTCCACGCAAGATGCACTTTTAAATGTGCAGAAATTGTAGGCAACCTTACGTGCAGAGGAGATGGGGGTGCCACTGCATGACAGGGGGCCTCATTACAAGTCCAGCGGTAGCCGTGCCGGTAAAAACGGCACAGCCGGGACTGGAGTCATTTTTTTCTGACGGCCCCTCCGGCCAGACGCTGGAAAAAAGAAAATCCCCATTCCCATCGAGTCCCATTGGACTCAATGGGAATGGGGAGGACAGATGCACCGGCACTGTGTGCAACAGTGCCGGTGCATCCGTCAAGGTCTGCGAGCGGGTGCCGTTCTGCCCGCCAGGTCAGACCTGGTGGGCTGGAAGGCACCCACTCGCAGAACTCATAGTTTGCTGGTCCGGAAACAACGGTAGCGGCAAGTTTACTGGTACCGTTGTTTCCGGACCGGCAACCTCATAATGACCCCCAGGGTCTTTCTTAACCCGGTCATGCATTTTTTAAAGTATGAACCGCTGCTATGTCGCTTGCATTTCTGTTCCTCAGACAGGATAGAAATGCATTTTTTGGGGTCGAATTTTACAGTGGATGCGCTGGGAGCTTGCAGAACACTGACGGGAGAGCGCTTCTATTCAAGGTACAACCCATTTTGACCACCAAAAATCGATCGAATGGTACAATTTGACCTATTTGCCAGTACCATTTGATCGAGTTTTATAAATACCGAACATGTGGAGCGGGGGTTGCGGGGGTGTCACCCTCTCCTTATGTCCAGTATTTTGGCCTTGGGGGTTACAGGGGTGTCCCACACTTTCTCAAAATTGGAGGTGGGGGTCTGAAAACAAAAACAACAAAAAAACTAAAAATGCACCCTGCGGCGTCAGATTCGTCCTGCGTTAAAGGGACGGATCTGAACCTGCAGGCTTGGAGGGGAAGCGGCAGTGACCAAGCAGTTAACTAGGGGAGGGGGTGGGTTGGTGGTGAAAGGTACATTTTGGGTTGTTTGGCTGAAGTGCAAATCTATTCACGGCAAAATTGACTACGGTCAATTCCGCCGCAAATAATTGCACTTCTGTCAAACAACCCAGAACCTTATTCAAGGCAGCTGTCCAGCGCACAATTTGCAATACAGCTCATCCTCGTGGAAATGCGAAGGTCGCCTTTGAGAATAAGGTGACCTGCTCATTTTCAAAAATTAGTTATGGAAAAATAGCATATCCTCGGCTTAAATGTCCCATTTTTTGAGGGTCATGGTCAAAATCTACATTTTTAAAAAATAGTCACACCATGAAAGGGAAAGGAGAGAGAGGAAGAGTGATGGGTGAGATGTAACATGATAGGCAAGAAAGCAGAGGGAGAGCAGTGAGTCAGAGGAGGAAGCAGTGCACAAGAAAGCAGAGGAAGCAGTGATGTGGTGGCACAGAAATCTGAGAGCGATCGGAGGTACAGAAAGTAGATGGAGCGTGTGGTCAGGGGGAGCAGTGAGCCAGAAAGCAGAGAGGAAGCGGTTGGCCGGAAAGAGGCAGTGAGCTGTAGATTGGGAAAAAAGGTGAGTGAAGAGTGGGAGAAAGGATGCAAGATGCAGAAGCAGCACAAAAGAATGAAGGATTGTATTTTGCGGAAGGAATTAGAGTGTAAGGTGTGAGTTGAAAGTATGATTTGGAGTTTGGCAGGGGCGGGGAAGTGCAAATTGTGACTTGACAGTGTGACATAGCACGTTAGTATTTGTATGACAGAGTGAGAGGTTCAGATATGCAAGTTGTAATGGGGAGTTTGTGAGCTGTGTGATGTGTGTTAGTTAGAGAGGTGTGTGGGTGTTTGGGGGATTGGAGAACATAGAAGAGGAAAAGTTTCAGCATTACAACTTACAATCAGGGCTTTAAGTGGGGTAAGAAATCGAGGGGGGCCCTCATTTGGGGGCGTGGCTTGTGGGAGGGGGGTGGCCTAAAAGTACACAAATCGTAGGGTATACACACACATATATATAAATGTTATATAGTTCTGTGCGTACCTTACTATGGTTTGTGTACTATGCAAGCCATCTTTTCTAAACATAGAGATATGTAACATATTTCTACGTTTATAAAAGATGGCTTGCAAAGTACACAAACCATAGTAAGGTACGCACACAAATATATGAAATTTATGTATACTTGTGTGCATACCCTACAGTTTGCCTAGTTTTCAGGCCATCTTTTTTAAACATTTCGGGTTTATAAAAGATGGCTTTGAAAGTACACAATTCAAGCCATCTTTTATAAAGCTTTGACTACGGACAAAATTGTCCATCGGCAAAGCTTTATAAAAGATGGCTTGAAATGTGTACTTTCCAAGCCATCTTTTATAAACCACGAAATATGTCGAGGAATCCCCAGGTTCGCCGAGGGTTAAAGACGCCTCGGTGACCTGGGGAAACAAAGGGACAGTAACTGCCTCTGGTGACCCCTCGCGCCAAGGGTCACCAAAGGCAGTTACTATGACTGACGGAAGTGGCAGCCAGGCACAGCATCGCTGCAGTTGGCTGCCACTTCTGTCAGCTCGCCTGACTTCATGGCAGGCGCATCTCCCGTCGCGGCTGCGGCCGCGACGGGATAATGCATCCCGCCAATGGTGCGGTAGGACGGGGCCCCGGCAGGGCCCCGGCTCAGTCCCACTTTTTGGAGACTGCCGGGGCCCAGCCCCGGCAGGCTCCGGCCCACTTTATGCACTGCTTATAATGATCAATTTAGTTAATCCTATTAAAAAGGCATGTTTAAAAAGGCATGCACATTCATCCAAAAATGTAGCCAAAACAAAAAAACTGTTCTGCCAAGCCAGAGACATCTGGGATTCTTCCTCTTAAATTAATACAAAAGATACATAATAATGACACCCTGACTCTCTTTTAGCCTTGCATTCTGCCTCTTTCCTACAATGTGGCAATCTTACACCCTCCAGATAATACAAAATGTCCAGCAAAAATGCAGCAATAAATAAAGGTTTGTGCTGCAACATTTGCCATTTCTTGCTGCAAAACTTGACATTTCATGCATAAAATCCTGAAAGGTCTGATTTGTGCAGCAGCAGTAACATGGTTGCTTCTTGTGGCAGGACATTTTTACTGCATTAAGGGCAAAGCCAACAAGAGAATGTTCCTACATGGGGATACCGGCATATACCTTCCGAGACGGCATGATCATGTTTTCTTATGCTATCATTACTGTGTGTAATATTACTGGCCATGCATATAGTTGGCTAGTACATTTGGGTGTCATGACTCAGGAGCCAGGTGCATCCCTCTTGTTTTTTACACTAGGTGAAAGATTGACAGTTTGATTAAAACTCATATGCATTCCTGTAATGCCTTCTATATATTTACTGTGTGTAACTAAGAAATTGCATATCCCTGTAATGCGCCCAGACAACTTCGGGTTCGGTGCACACTATAAATAAATAAACAAACAAACAAGCTTGCATCTTTCACCTAGTACATTGCGCGGCATGCCCCTGCAGCAGCATGATTATCACGTGTATTGGGCATGCATGGTGGTCAAGGTCAGCATGGAGTTTAGTGCAGCCTCTGCTTTTGTTTTGCTCGCAGGGGGGACCCACACTTTGTGTTACACCACTGGTAACCTCCCCCTCAATACTCTGCTCATCCTATATCTTAGACTGCACACAAACTCGCCAGAAAACCACCTACAGCAGTGGTCAACCTCCTTGAACAGCACCACCCTCCACACTCACAGCCAGGAAACTCCACAGCTGGATGAACACCCCACAACTGTCAAGCCTTCTAAGCAACCACCTATGCTCACAGAGCAGAACATATTAACAAGCAAACAAGCAGAATGATAGCACATAAGGTTTCCACCTGGCAACCCACCCCGTGCCCTCTAATTTAGCAAGAGGGAGCTCTAAAGGTGAAGCTAAGTCTTGGCACACCAATGCTTGCATTAAATGTAGCTTGCATGATGTGTGAAACTGCCGAATTGTCCTAAGAATAGAATCTGAAATGTGGAGATGCTGATGATATGTTCATGGCAACATAATTTTAAAATGTGTTGAGTTTGTGAAGGTATGTGTGAGTGAGTTACTGTTTGCATACGTGTTGTGCAAAGAAAGATGCAATGGTGTTTGCTTGTCTGCCTGTGCTGCTGGCCATACTGATTGCCGGTAGAATGTTGATCAAAGCTGTGTGCGAACAAGGCTCATAGAATATTTTGTGTATGGAATTTGAATGCATTTTCTGTATGTGAGTAATTGGGAGCTGGGCCGGAATAAATTTAGGTGGCCGGTTGGTTGTCCCTGTCATAAATATTACTGAAAAGGCTTAGAGGTGAATGTAAGTGAATAAAACCTTCAATCACATGTGCCTGTGTCATCCCTAAAGTACCCAACTAGATATAACACAATTTTGTCCAGACTTTGGGGCCCAATTCATCGAATTTTTTGCACAGTTCAAAGTGACTTTGCACTGCCGATAGAAACCCTGATTCATGGAACTGTGCAAAGTGTATTTTTGTGCAAAGTCAGTAGAAAGTCATTTTTGCAGTACAAAATAACTTTGCACTGACTTTGCACTGCAAAAATACACTTTGCAAAGTTCCATGAATCAGGGTTAGTGTGAGCAGTGCAAAGTCACTTTGAACTGTGCAAAAAATTCCATGAATCGGATCATTATGGCCCAATTAATGGAATTATTTGCACATAAAATACCAGATTTGCGTGACTGAATGCGTGCGGAAGCCCATCATTTCATGGAATCGGATCGGCAGGATATGTTGCTGACTTGCATGGATTACCAGCATGCTTCGGGCGTCTCTGCGAGCAGCCGAGTTCCTTGCGTGAGAGACCATGCAGGACGTGGGTGAGGCCTATGGAGAGGGCAGATATGTGGACGGAATACAGAAAATGGGGAACAACATGCCAAAAAGTGGCGTGGAGAATTTGCAAATTTGGAGGTGAGTATGCATGTCGGATTTAGCTGTGCGTGCACGCTGAAATGGTCCCAATATAGTTAGCGGTGCGCATATGCAGCATAGTGGGGTGTAGGAACAGTTTACAGGGGTTCACACGCAGATTTACCCGAGTGATGACCAAGTTAGGATGGATCTTAAGCATGTTGTCGGGGCGCCGGTGACTGTTGCAGGGAACCCTGTGCAGTGTCCCTGATTTGCAGGTCTGCTTGCTGGGGAACCCATGCACTGTTTCCAGGGTGCATGTATGCGCGTCTGGGGAGCACGAAAATGTAGCTGTTTCTGGCTGTTTTGGCTTTGTGGGGGGCGTGCCGGGGTGTTCTGACCACGGCTTCCGTATATGGTTACTTTGCACAGAAAATTCCATGAATACATGGGGTATGCATTTTTTGTTCTGCGTGCAGCACAGTGTTGTTCTCGGTGTGCGGCCTTTGCCGGACACATGCACACTTTTCCATGAATCGGGCCCTGTTTCATATGCAAGTAGAGATTGTGTTATAAATTTGTCAAGGCCTTTACTTCAGCGAAACAAGGTCGAATAAGTGACGGAATTCATCTTTTCAAATTCCATAATGTAACATAACATAGTTGAGCAGCCCACAATTAATATGATTTAAACGTATGCTGAGCAATTGAAGAATGGGAATTAGGTAGAAGTAGAAAAGTGTTTCGATTTGTGGCGTGCAATTTATTTCCTTTTATGAATTTGCTTCCTTTTTCACAAAATGGCGCTGTGGGCTCCAGAGTACTTTTATTTATTAACGGTGTAACCGGAGATACAGTACTATTGCATTATAAAGACTTACAATTCTAAAATTCACCAATCACAGCACGTTAACATCTCCAAACAGCACCTGGCAAAGCTTCATCTCATTAACATTGGAAAGCACAAGCTCATAAATATTAATTACACAACAGTATGATTGAACTTTTTCACTTTCGGAAATAGTGGGAACAAAGCCATTTGACCTGAGATCTTGCATCGAAATTAGTGGTATAGTGTAACTTATTATGTAATTTCAAGCAAACCACTTTGAAACCAAAATAGAAATGTGTGCAGCCTCAAGCATTATCTTTGGTTGGCTCTGCCTCCCAGGACCAATAAAACCTCAATGGGAAAAGATATCATGTTCTCAATGGAATTTGCAGGCTATTTAATGCAGCACCACATCAGCTGCATTTTTCTTAAGCACAGCAAGTTCATTTTTGCCATCAGGAACATGTTTTACTGATTATTTGTATTCCTCGGAAAATGTTAAACTAATGATGGAAACTTTGGGTCCTTCCATGTTGCCCTCACTCACCGAAGCTCATCTGAAGAAATGAGCGCCACCCTCCATGAGGCTGCACAGCACCTGAGGCCCAATGTGGAATCGGGATGCCTCACCAACTACCACTGAGGCCCCTTGCTTCTTTGATGAATGAGCAACCCTTGTGCCAGAACTACTCTCCCCAGGTTTCCTTTTGGCTGTGCTGTGTGCTTCCTGCTCCCCTTACCCTTGACCACGTGACCAGGAGAGCGACATTGTGTGAAGAGCGGTCTCTCCAGGTTTCCCTCCCTCACCTGCACTCCTCTGAAGACTTAAGCATCAACATCCATGAGGCTGGACATCACCTAAGCCCCATCATGGAAACAGGACACCTCTCCAACCACTACTGGTGCCCACTGCTTCATTGATATGTGCGATCATCCTGCCAGAACTACCACCCACAGGATTTGTTTCTGCTGTGTTGTATGCTTCCAGCTCCCCTTACCTCTGACACCGGTCGCATGACCAGGAGAGCAAGGTATTGTGGGAAGAGTGGTCCCTCCACCTTGCCCTCCCTCACCAGTACTCCTCTGAAGACCTGAGCGCCACCCTCCATGAAACTGCACATCACCTGAGCCCCAGCGTGAAAGCAGGACTCCACTATAACCGCCATTGAGGCTGCCTGCTTCATTGACGGGTGAGTGACCATGACGCCAGAACTACTCCCCCAGGGTTCATTTCTGCTCTGCTGTGTGCTTCCTGATCCTCTTACCCTCGGCTCCTTGTGCTGAATTTGTCACTGTATATCTTGATCCTCAAGGCAACCCGTGCCCTGGGAGACTCAGGCTAAGGGCTACAGTGCTAAGGCCTCTATCTATCCCACATTGCCCTGCCTGTGCCTGGCTTGCCACCGAATACCCACCCTATTTATCCCACCTCTAATTATTTACCCCCCACCATGTCTCCCATTCTCATTCTCTGGCTCACATTCCTTGTCCACACTCCTACCGTCTCTCACTTTCTCACTACCTCCATGCCTATCCCTATCATCACCCTCACTCCATACCCTACTCTCAGTCGCTACCCTACCCTTTATCCTCACCCATGTATCAAACGTAAGCACCCATCCGTCCCTTCCTAAACACATCTATCCCCAATACATTTCCTACTTTCAGACACTTTACCACCATGCTTCCTCTCCTAACTCTATATAGGGCCTCATTACAAGTTTGGAGGTAGCCATGCCTGTAATACAGGCAGGCTACATCCAAACTTGTGAAAAAATCGGGCACCCACGAATGGGCAATTACCAGGGTATTCCGCCCCACCGGACCCGGTAATTGGCATTTCGCGGGTGCCGGAATCGGGTGATCCCCATTCCGATTTGGGCCCCATAGGGCTCAATGGGAATGGGGATGCCTGTAGCAGCGGCACAGTTCATTACCGTGCCGGTGCTACAGGCAAGCTGTGCTTGCAGGTGCCTTTCATCCGCCAGGTCAGTCCTGACGGAATGAAAGGCACCTGCAAGAACAACTCGGAGTTTGCCGGTCCAGAAACAACGGTAGCGGCAAGCTTACCGGTACCGTTGTTTCCGGATCGGCAAACTTGTAATGAGGCCATCTCTTACTCTATGGAATGCCCAATCAGTAGGCAATAAAACACACTTTCCTTCATGGTTTCCTTCTTTCTCCCTCACATCCCCATTTACTCCACATTATTCACGAAACTTGTATTTCCCCGTCCGACACTGCTAACCTTGCTGCTCCCCAAAATCTGCCTTTCTCATTTAACCCCGCCCCTCACACCTACAGGCAAGGTGGTGGAGTAGAAGTAATGCTTTCTAATAAAATCAAGTCTTCCACTCTCCTACATGTTCTCCCTCCTCCTTTGAATGCTCTATCACCACACTCTTACACACCTCTCCACACATTACTGTTATCTACTGCCCCCTCGAACTTATTTCTTCTCTAATGAGCTTTTCCACCTTCTGGACACTCTCTCCCACAGCCAACAACTCATCGTACTTGGTGATTTCAAACTTCCTAACCTTTCTGACTCACAACGTTGTGAACTCAACTCTCTACTCTCTGATCACTCTGCTACATCCACTCATAGGGCCTCATCACGAGTTGGGCTGTATTCCCGGCTGTAATACCACCGACTCTAATAGCCCTAGCACCAACCAGTCCAGTGGCATTACCACTGGATCAGGGGTTGGGCCTTAACGGTAAATCCCCTTTCCTGATTGGGCCCATTGGATCCAATGGGGAATTTTCGGTGCTAATACTGCTGGCTAATACAGCCGGCTGTAATACCACCGAAAACAGGGATTTTCACCTCCAGAAAAAAGCTGGAGGTAAAACAGCCGATTTAGCGCCCAACTCGTGATAGGGCCAGCCCTTAAATGCGGCGGTAATTACGTTACCACCGCATTTAAGGGCTCCAGCCCAACTCGTGATGAGGCCCATAGTCTTCCCATCCATTCCAGCAGAAATTCACTTGACCTGATCTTCATATCCTCTTCACTCTCAGTTTCCAACATCTCCACCATTGCCTCCCAATCTGGCCACCTTTTTGTGTTAGATAATATCACATGGCCTGCTTCCGTATCGCCTCCTAATGCTACTCTACCTCTCTCCAAGAGTAAAGGTCTCACCTGCCTCGCTTTCACCTTGCCTTGATGACACCCATTACCCCCTACTATCTCTCCCCTCCTCCTCTTCCAGCACTGAACAATCTTTTAACCTCTTCTACTCACCACTTGACGACCTTCCAACATGCACTATCCCCTTCATACCTTCACTCGCTAATCTCCTCATTCCTAAACTTGGCTATCCCCTACCATTAGAAACGTTAAAACCAGTATGCGCAAACATCTTAGAAAATGGCAACATACCTGCAGCCTTCATGACCAACTCCACCTCGCTCTCCTTTAAGACTTCACCATTGCTCTAAACTCTGCTAAACAAGTGTTTTAAATGCTTGCATCTGCTCTTAATCTGCTCTACCTAAACACTTCCACTCTACTCTTAACTCTTTACACTCTCCCCCTAAACCCTCCTCCATACCCTGATCCCTCACTGCACAGGATTTTGTAGAGTATTTCTATTCCCAAATCTCCACAATCTGTTATACTCTGTCATCTTTCTTGATTCACCCACTTCCCTATTTATACACAGACACCCTATCTTCCTTCCCTTCTACAAATCCTGAAGAGATACTGGGCCTCATTACGACACTGCCAGTCCAGAAAGAACGGTGGCGGTAAAACCACCGCCACCGTTGTTTCCAGACTGGCTGATTCAGAATCCTGCAGGCGGGAGGTGTCACTCCTGCCAGGTCTGACCTGGCGGGATTAACACCACCCGCCTGCAGGCAGACATGGAAACACCGGCTCTGTCATAGACGGAACCGGTGTTTCCATGGTCCCCATCCCCATGGAGTCCTATAGGACTCCATGGGAATGGGGATTTACAGAATTCTGCCTCTGGAATTACCGGGTCACTGGGGTTGTAATGCCCCGGTGATTCCGGCAATCACGGAGGCGGAATGGTATTACGGGTCCGGCGGCAGCCTGACGGTTTTTCCGGCACGGCTACCACCGGACTCGTAATGAGGCCCACTGTCTCTTTTGCTACAGGCCTACCCCTCCTGTGCCCCCTCTGATCTGCTGTCTCCTCAGATTCTCAAGACCATTGCACCAATCGTGGCACCCCATTTTGACGATTTTCCAACTCTTCTTTCAACCCAGCCATGTTTCCTTCCTCTTACCAAACAGCTACTGTCCTTGCTGTTCTAAAAAAAAACAGTGGTCTAACCCCAACATGCCTGCCAACTTTCATCCGGTCTCCCTTCTCCCTCACTACTCCAAGGTGCTGGAGCAGGATTTGTTCAATTGCATTACTTCTTTTCTTAATGGTCACAGCCTCAGAGATCCTCTCCAAGCAGTCTTTAGACCTTTGCACTCTAATGAAATTGCTCTCCTGAATGTCAACAACTTCATCTCCTCTGCTACCCATGCTAAACATTCCCCCATTCTCACACTCCTCAATGTATCTGATGTGTTTGACACCCCTGACCGCAGTGACGCCCTCTCCACTCTCCCACATGGATATAAATGGCAAGGCTCTTCACTGACTCCAAACCTACCCCTGTCCATGGCACTTCAAAGTGTCATGAAATGCAAAGACCTCAGGGTTCACCCCACTTGATGCAGGTGTCTCTGAGGGATCTGCCCGTGGCCCTGTACTCTTCACTCTGTACACCGCTGCTCTTGGCTCTCTTATTTCCTCTCATGGATTCTCCTATCAGCTATTCGCGGATGACAATGAGATATTTTTGTCTTTCAATTACCTTAATGATGAGCTGTCAGACAACATCACTAACTGCCTCTGTACCATTAATTTCAGGATGGCTTATGTGATGAATCAAGGGAATGTGTCCCATCTTCTCAAGGGCATGCCCTGTCCTGTGAGGCTAGAGAGGTGAGCCCACTCCGCAAGACCCTCCCTAGGTGTCAAGGCAGGTGGGACCTCATCGGGAGAGATTCCCCCTTAGGGGAGAAGGACTCTCAGTCCCATGAGGAACTCCCTGATGTGCTCCATGTGATGGCCTACATGGAACTATCCAATACACCCAAACATCATATGACTGGAGGGAAGATAAAGTAAATGTAATCCTTTCCCAAAGAGAAATTGAAACTGTCCTTTTAATCAAAATCTCCAATGGACTGAGCCAAGTTGGTTGAAAAGGGATGACATACCAAATACATTGAGAATTCGAGAGGAAGGCAGAGAGAGACAGGGGAAGCCCCCTGTGCATTAATCCCCTGGAGGAAGTGGAGCTGATGTAGTCCACAAAGCCTGGAAAATTCAGGATTGCTCTGAGCTGGAGCACGGAATACTGATAGGCCAGTGTGTGCGAGGAACAGAAAGCCTGGAAAGCTGGAACGCAGAGCTTGCTGGTGGTGTGACCACAGAGAACTCCTGGTGGGCAGGGTGCCCTCTCAACTATGTGACACCACCTCAGGGAGAAAGCAACCCCCAATCGGATACCTGTGGCGGTATTCAGAAGCCGATAAAGAGACGGGAATGTGCATGATGCAGACATTGCGGAACACAAAGCAAGAAGCAAACCGAACAAAGAAGATTTCCACCAATACACACAGGCACCCGAGATGTTCCCCTGCAACAGAGAAGGTCATTTGGAGAACGGGAATAGCAGGAGGGCAAAGGGGACTCATTATAGACTCAGAGATATTCGTTCAAGTACTGATAATGAATGTGTGGAAAGCAAGAGGATAACTTTGAACTGTGTTAATGCAACAAAGGGAAGTACAGAGACAGGGTCATTGCCTCTAACAATTTAGAATGATGCTGCTATTCCTTCACCATCTCCACCATGGAATCTGTGCTTAGCCAACCCACCAGTGGCATTTCCACTTCACCTGTGTCCCTTGTTGTCTTTTATCCTGTTATTGTCCATGGTTACTGTTCCACTTGCCCCGGCACCCAAGGAATATCTCTTGTATATCATACTACCCAATCAATCAATCAATCAATCAATCAATCAATCAATCAAAGATACTTTATTTCGGCCATGAAAGCAGAAAACGTGAAAAACATACATACATTAAAAAGCTCAGCTCATAGCAAGTTAAGAACATAATAAAAGGCCAGAAATTCATATATCAGTTGATTGGGGAAGTAGAATAAGCCTTAACCCCTTAACTGTTGGGATATTTTGAATGTCTATGCACATAGGACGAGCATACTCGTCCTCAGCACTTAAAGGCTCAGTCATAGGTTTAGCTTTTCTTCTTCACCAGACCCTTAGCAGGTAATCTGAACCTGTGAACATCACAACCGGTTGGCACAAGCTTCTACAAAAAAGCTCAGCACTGTCTAGCGTTACAATGCCATCATTCTTTCAGCAATGTTGCACATACGAATTCTGGAGTACCCCGGGCAAATAAACAAGAAATGTTAGACGGATTGAAAGATACCTTCAAAGAAGGGGCAGCAAACAATCTTCGGTTCTGCACCACAGGTTCGTTAGGAGTGACAAGGGGAGAATATTAATTCTTAGTTTCATGGGGAGTGTGCGAGCAAATGGCGATTTAATATCCATCACATAGCTCTAGCACTTCCAGGATAAATTGTTTTCCAGGTAAAACCAACCAGAGCCTAAGGATGAACAATTGTTAACGACCTCCGGTCCTCCAATCTGCTATTCATTGGCTATGTAAACTCTTTTTTTGGTAAAAAGAGTGCTCTCTTGTGAAATAAATAAATAAATAAATAAATAAATAAATAAATAAACAAATAAATAAATAATTTTTGGCCAGTGTCAGAGGCACCAAGAAATGGGAAAGGTAAGACCTATAGGCTTGGCAAAATGCCTCCCGTGTTTTATGTGATATTTGAATAGCTCTTTATTTATAAAGTGCATGTCTCTGTTACACAATGACAGCTGGTACAGCAGAATAACTCTACGCAAAAACAGTAGCTGATAGGGTAATGGACTATGGAAAGTAAACCACCAGTACCCGCTGAAGTTGTTAAATAGGTCGTTCTCATTATGCAGAAAGACCCCTGAGGAATTTCTGTTTGGAGAACTGCCTTGAGAGCAGCAATTTACACATAACATTACATTTAACACTTAAGAATGTCTTATTTTTGGCTGCAGATCTCTGCCCTAGAAGTGCCACATCAATTTATATAATCTGGTAGATTATTCTTTAATGCGAGAGAATGAGCAATGGCTTCTTTTGTATGTGGGCACTACGTCTATTTTTGTGCTATCTTTGTCAGGTACATGTTGTCATGTTTCCGTGCCCTATTGCTATTAACAATTTGGCCTGCGTATGCCATCTGTTTGAGAACGGGACGTCAACCCTGGTTGCCGAAAATGGGAATGGGAGAGGCTTAATGTTGAGGGTCAGTTGAGTTGCAGAGAGAAGAACCAGGCCTCTGTGCTTTCCTGAAGGAAAAAAGAAACAACTTTCTGTGTTTCCTGAAGGAGAGAGGACTAGTGCCTGTGCAGGTGTCAGAGAGGTGAGAATTCCAGCGGGAAATCATAGCTATTGAAAAAGCACTCCCATGCCTATTTTGATTATGGTAGGAAATGTGAGCAGGAACCCCGGTGAAGAGCTGACAGGTTGCTGTTTTAAAGAAGTTCTGCTTTTCTTACTGTTTGGGGAATTTTTGCACAGCCATCTGTTGAGGGTAGAACGGTTTCTAGGGCAACCAATTATCTAGCGTGCTGAGGTGGGATTGTAATAATGAAATATTAAAGCCGGCTGCTTCGTATAGTGGTGTTCCAGAGGGAAGACCCTAACCTCTTAGAGAAATAGTGGTAATTTTATCCGAACACCAGTCTCGGGAGGATAGCTCAGCAGCAATGTGCTCGCCTTGGAAGCAAGACGACAAGGAGCAACACAGGTTCGATCCGCGCTTCGAAACCTTTGGGTATTAAGCGCATTATAAATAACCAATCATGTCATGTCATATCATACTGCGCGGAAAGCTGCATTGTAGATGCGAGGCTTATTCCTGTTGGCAAACCCTATGAATTACAATGCTAAGGGTTGGGTAAAAAATCGATTCCAATGCAGACAGGTAAGTACATTCATATATCCTGGGGTGTGCAGTCAAAAAGTCGAATTTTTATTTTTTTATTTATATGTATTTTCTGGGTTTAGTAAGTAAAAAAAAGGGGTAAAATAGAAAAAGAAAATAGAAAAAAAGGGGGGTTGGACGGGAACCCCCCCATTTCGATTAAAAAACATAAAGAAATTCGGCTTTTTTTTTCCGACATTTATTTTTCTATTTTTTGACTTTCGACATTATTGTTTTTGATGTAATGGCTATAAACCATATCCTGGTATCACCACGCCAGTACATGGGTTGAACAGTTATTCTAGTGAAATCTGTGGAGCGGGCCCTACCTAAAGTAAAGAAAGCGTTCAGGATTGGAACCTATAGACTTTTTTAGACCACACCGGACAGCTCTCTTGCACTCCGAGAGCCACCATAGAAATGCACAAATACATCTGATAATCTTTATCAGATGTCAGGTCAGGTTCTCTACAAACTCTAAAACAACTACACCTAAAAGCGACCATGTTAAACACATATAATGTAGGGCGTAAAGAGACTAAAGAGGTCAAAACACCTTAGAAACCAGGCTCACGTGGCCAACCTAAAATGCAGTAAAATTAGAAAAAATGAACTAGGCCTAGTTGGTCCTAGCTGGTCTCAGTTCAGCCCTAGATACATTCAGAAACACCACAACAGCACACATAACAATGTGTCGCAAGTTATCCTATTGGAAAAGTGAACAGCAGTGGTTAATTATATTAAATTGCCTAATAAATCACTGGTGCTGTCAAATGTCGAGGTGTTTGACACAGAACTCCAGGGACTGAAGAGTGGCCCGGGCAAAATTTCAAATTTCAGATAAGTAACTGCTTTCGATTAGTTTCTATGGTTTCAAACATTATTTAAGGTTTGTCCATAGAAAACAATGGAACAAATACCATAGGTAAACCATGGTTATAAGATAAAACTAGGTAAGTACTAGTCCCACCCACAAGTCCGACCCAAGGATGCAACCATCCCTAGGGAACACCAGAGGAGACCCCACTTGAAGAGCTCCTGCTCTTTGTTGGAGACCCAGCCAGCCAGTGAAGGATGGATGGCATGCAGCATTCAGAGCAAGGGAAGTTAATGGTAATTCATGGTAAAGGAGGGACTGAAAACCCCCACTTTTCCTTGGACTGGTGGTAGCACCTGGTAAGAACCAGACTTATTTTAAAGGACTAAGAGAAGGATTGAGTGCCCAGGAGGTTTGAACACTGAACAAGCAAAGACCCAGAAAAATGAAAAGATGAATAAAGGGTGTACCCTGGAGGATGAACCACCAGGCAGAAGCATCAGCAGTAATGTAGAAGGCACCAGAAAAACAGCTGAACCTGATCAAGGGGATCCAGGAAGCTCTAGGTGCAGTCTGGGCAGCCAGTTAATAGGCAAGAGCTCCACAATGGAGGCAAGAGATGGAAGCAACTAAGGATGGCGCAAGACAGAGCTAAGTTGCAGTAGTGGTGACTCAGCACTCATCTAAGCGAGGGAGATGGCACGCCTTGATGCACTTGGTCCACAACGATTTCACAGATTGATAGCATTGTCTCGGTCCAGAAATGATCCCAAGACGAGACAGCGAGTCCAGATGGCAAGAGGTACTAGAGGGGGCATGAGGAAAATCTTAGGAAGGTATTCCAGCAGCCTTTGAGCAAAACGAGAACAAGGACAACGGAGCTAGTGTCCAGTCTCTATGGCCAAACCAGGCCCCGTGTTATAGCAGCCCATCTTCATAGCAGTCCTCCAAATATTCAGGTAGGAATCTCTGAGGATTAGAAATATCCTCCCCTAGATAAGCAGCTGGTCTAAGGCTGTCCCCATATCACACACCAGACAGACAGACAAATGTTCTTGTGGGCAGACAATTAGGCTGAAACTAAAATATTCCAAACACTTTGGTCCACCCACACTGTACTGTGTATCCTTAAATCACACTAGAGGGTGCCGGGTAGGATAAGGAGGAGCATCAGTACAGCAACCAAGTTAATGACTGCCTCCTGACACACACAGACAAGGTGATGTCCCAAAACAAAATGGACAGGCGTTGGGCTTCAACAATTACGTTAGTATACCAATGGCTACCAATCGGGTACATTGGGCTATTAATGCAGTATAAATTACTGCACCTCTAGTGAAGCCAAATCTAAATAACAGCTGCCACCAAACTACTTCACATCACCCTTGTTTGGTGTTAGAATCATCCTGGGACCAAAATAGTGCACTTAAAAAGCACCCATGCTCTGATAGCCATACAGTCTATCAAGACAACACATCACAAAAAGGGTTGCAATGGCAGGAGATCTTTAGTAGAAGTCCCCCTAGCCACAAAAGTAAAGTTTAAAAAAAACTGAAGCCAGCCAAAAGAAATGTACAAGTCTAGGGGTTCTGTAAAATGCGGCAGGAGAACCCCAAAAATGAAATTCCACCATGCAACGTAGCCTTCTTACGAGTCCGGCGGTAACTTTGCCGGTGCTTCCGGCGTGTTGCCGCCGGACTCGCAACACTTTTCTAGCCCCTGACTTCCCGGTGCCACCGGGACAGGTGGACCAGGAAGTCAGGCGCTAGAAAATGTTAGTCCCCATTCCCGTGGAGTCTCCATGGGAATGGGGACTCGGAAGCACTGGCACTGTTGCTAACGATGCCGGTGCTTCAGTGGCGACTCTGCTTTGCGGGCCGTTGCACCTGGCAGGCCAGACATGCTGGGCACACAGGCCCTGGAAAGCAGAGTTGCAGTCTGCCGGTACGGAAAGGGTGCCGGTACGTTGCTACCGGCACACTTATTCCCGGACCGGCAGACTCGTAATGTGGCTCACTATCTTTTACATTAACCAGTATTCTTGCTTTATAGTTTAGGGTTTGGATCTTAGTTTTTGCTAAGGAACCACCGTGCGGGCTCAAAATAAATGGCCTCGTGTATTGAGAGAAGGCGGTGGTGTTAGCAATTAAATACAGTGCTTTGGTTTTCTCCACACTTCTGGGTTGCTGAATTGTTACAAGCACTTACACTTCCTGACACAGGTTGTGGTTTTCATATCGATTGATCATGGCTTCAATATTTTTGAAAATAGTGGCTTCTAATTTTTTGTTCTTATAAGGTGCTCTTTACCAATGGCGTGCTTTGTTATGGGAGTATTATGGCGGATTCCTCGGCAATTACTCTTTGTTCATAGATAGGTTTTTCTTCACCAGGCTTCGCTCCAACTGTCTGACCCTAATTGCCTGCTATCCTGCAACGTCAGCTCTGCACAATGACCCGGCATTGAGGTTGCGCCCATTTTGTTTGGGCACACCAGAAAGTCTTATTCATAATTCGTGTTTTTGCCAAATGTACAATCATTTGTGAAAAGATATACTCCGAATACCGAGAAAACTAAATGTAAGAAAATGTTATCCTGCACTTGGGCTCTAGAAGATGTTAAACAGGCATTTTCTACTTGTCTCATGAAACCATTAACCATAACAGAAAAGCAATGGCAAAAACGGAATGGTTATCTTGCAGGCATTTGTTTGTTTTGAACTGTTTTTAGAGTCATTTTATAGCTAAAAAGAAGTTTATTTGTTAAGCAAGTGTTGGATCTCTCATGGTATTAATTGACCAAATTCCACCATGTAGGTTTTTTTTAAATTGGTTTTATGAATATTGACCATTGTTAATGTTACTTTGAATCTGTGTGATTTCTACACTTGATTTGGCGTGTATGGATGTGTTTACAACTATCCGAAATGAAGAATTTTGATTGATTGATTTGCCCTTTGGTTTGCTGGAAGCTGGTGAGCAAACTTCTTCTGTTGCCTGCCAAGGTGCTTTCTGAACTCAGCTGCTAGTGCGCTGAATTTGACATAGAGTTTATTTTGACTAATGTTTATTATCCCATACACTGGACTTCGGTCCCGCAAGCATGTTCCCACCAAAAACCATGTTGAGGTCATACTAATAGGATAAAGGTGCTATATAAATGACAAACTACTACTACTAATGTAAAGGATACTGAATTGTGACCAGTTGGTGGGGAAGAGCTCTGCAGGCCAAGTCAAAACATAATGTATTTTTCTTTAAGAACACATATCTTAAAACACATGCATCAAAGGTGAAAGTTACATGTCAGTTAAGACAATGGGCCTCATTACGGGTCTGGCGGTAAGCCTGCCGGTGATACTGGTGGCTTGCCGTCAGACCCGTAAAAAAGTACCGGCACCTGACTTCCCAGTAACGCCAGGGTATTACAACCCCGGCAGCCGGGAAGTCAGGCGCTGGTAATTATCTAAGTCCCCATTCACAATGGGGACCACGGAAGCACCGGCACAGTTAATAATGGTGCCGGTACTTCTGTGAAACTCTGCTGGCGGGTGCCATTACGGCCAGCAGGTCTGACCCTGGCAGGTGGGACGAGACCCACCAACAGAGTCGTACTGTGCCAGTCCGGTAACAAGGGTGCTGGTAGGTACCGGCACAGTGGTAATGAGGCCCAATGTCACAATTTGGAATCTGCTTTGAAAGGCTGGTAGAGTGTGGGAAACTGAGTCATACGTCAGGCCACAGACTGACAAAACCAGTATAGCTGGAGCACTATTGCTTTCATGTCAGGATCCTGTTGGAAAGGACTGCCTGTGCTGTTGCAGACATTAGTTAATTAAATAATGTCAGCCATTCTATAACCTGCATACTCTTTCCTAAACAAATGTGGAACTAAATGACTACTGTTCTGCAAGAGTACATGGATGAATAGTGGCTAAAGTGCCTACTCAGCCCCACACTGCTACTGAATCAGAAATTATTCCAATCACAAAGGTGAAACGGGCAGAGCCCAAGAGGAATATATTGTTCTCCTCTTTTGGTAACGTGGGCCAAGGGCAGGCTATACTCTTCAGGAGGGGTTTGAGATGGCACATAAGCCACGCAAAGAACAGTAGTACGATGGTACAAAAATAAAAGAATGTTCAAACAATATTCTATACAAATAGGATATTTAATTAAACTAACAAAAAGGTTTAAACGGCATCTCTTGCTTCTTGAATTCCAGCATGGCCTCAGACTCAGAGCCGGCCAGCGAAGCAGTGGACACATCCTCATCATCATCGTCATCATTATTGCTTCTCTCTATAATAGCACTAGTCAATACATTACTGGTACTTGGGATGGACCAGTACCTTCTGCACTATCATAGGAAGGCAAAGCCAGAATCCGCATTTCCTGCCAATCTGTGATCCTCTGGATCATTTTGGATTTAGTACCAGTGGATGCCAGGCCCCTTTTGATACAAATCGTTATTAGTGTCTAAGATTTAGAGGCACTCAAAGCAATATCCGTAATTGCTTCCATATTGTAAGTAAAGGTAGGTGACTTATAGTTAGCTTTAAGGACACTGTGTCTATTGTGTAAGTGTAACCCGGGTACCTTACCAGTGCGTATCACTGGGCACCTCCGATCTTATCCCACCACCGTACACCAATTTGTTAAGATGGATTTCTAAACTATGACCTGGTGGGCAGATGTTTAGGAGGCCACCCTCAGTTTAGTGAAACAGGGGAACCTTCTGTACAAGCCAGACCAATCTAGGTAACTTGGCAGGTGGTCAAGACTAAGGGCCTCATTACGAATCCGGCGGTAACCGAGGCGGTAAAACCACCTGGTTACCGCCGGACTCGTATTACCATTCCGCCTCCGTGATTCCCGGAATTACCGGGGCATTACAACCCCGGTGTCCCGGGAATCACGGAGGCGGAATGGTGTTAATCCCCATTCCCATTGAGTCCTATGGGACTCAATGGGAATGGGGATCATGGAAACATCTTGTGATGGTGCCGGTGTTTCCTCGTTCGCCTGCAGGCGGGCGGTGGTAAACCCACCAGATAACACCTGGCGGGAACATCACCTCCCGCCTGCAGGAGTCGGGATCAGGCGGTCCGGAAAAAACAGTGGCAGCGGGTTTACCGCCACCGTTATTTCCAGACCGCCTGACCTGTGATGAGGCCCACTGTCTCAGGAGGGGTGAGAGTGATCGCAAACCCACAATGAGCACACACAGCAATGAACCACAAATGACTCTTTGACAAGTGTATATGAAAAATATCTATACATTTATTGTCGGTGCGGACAAATAGACACAAGTAATCTTTAGTAACGCAAAAACAGTTACCACACAAAATTCTCTACTATGTTACATATATACAATATGTTTCCTAATTTGACAAATGAAGAAAACACAACCACAACCTGTAAGGAGAAGGGTTGGTTAACACACTAGGAGCATTAACAATTCTTTGGGGTCATTCCCTAACTTTTGAGACCAGCCCTGAGAAGTGGGGGGCCTTGTTCTCAACAGTACAGTTGTGCATAAAGACACACAATCGCACAGGTGAAGCAAAAAGTGGGCCTTCCTGGGAGGGCTCTATCAAGTCAGGAAGGGGCTTGAGGCAATGAAGAATTGGTTCCCACTAGTCAAGCAGGATCTGCCCTTGGTGGCAGAGCAGTTTTCAAAAGGTGCAAATAGCTATAGAGCGTAGGCTAACCCAGCCAAAAGCAAATACATTTAGGGGATATTTGTGTGTTAAAAGGATCAGTTGTGCCAAGGGGGGCAACCGGAAAGTGATACAAGTACTCACCGACCCTCAGCACAGTCCAGGACCAAACTTTGCCAGGTTAGTTGAGGTCACTAGTAGGTTCGAGTCCTGGAGTTTCGCAGTGCTCTGGCTCTCAGCAGCTGCAGGGGAGAACGATTGTCTGTGACAGGACAGTTGCTTTTTCTCAGCTTGCAAAGTAGGTATGAAGAAAATTCCAGTGCAGCAGGCTTCAGGGCACAGGAGAGCAGGTCAGCAAGACACCTAAAGTAACCATCACCAACAGGTAGTTACAGGCACCGTTACGCACCGTCCTAATTCGAGACCCAGAGGAGCAAGGCCTGCAATATTTGGCAGGAGAGGGCACAGGACCACATTCAAGCAGTGTCCCAAGTCTTGGGTTTCAACTCGAGACGGCAGTGGTTCTGTGCGATACCCTTAGATAGAGCTGGACAGTTCACTGGATGACCCAGGAACACTTCTGAAGGGGCTCATTTGGTGGGTAAGCAGGGGGCACGAAGAGTAGTTGTTTCCACTGCTCCACAGGGGCGAAGCGCCTTGGCAGGCCTTCTTGATCGGTGAAGAAATGTGGCGTCCAACAGGACAGAGGTGAAGGGGGCCAACGTGTCAAAGTGCCCCCGGCGGGTTCACAAGTCTCTTTCTTCTGTGCAGGATACTTGGCTCCTTCCGTAGTTCCGGAGAACTCAGGTGATTGACCCGGAATGGATACAGAGCCCCTTCTCTTATCCAAGATCAGCTTTGTATCAAAATCGAGGATTTCCAATCAAAGATCTGCTCTCATGCAGGCATCCCAGTCATGGTCCAATCATGGTCCACGGTGGTCTCAGTCATTCAGGCACTCCAGACATCCTCGCACCAGTAGTGTGGATTGGGACCAGACAGTCCCAACCCGCTTCCTGGGCACACAAACGTGACAGGCAGAAGCCGGCAAAGGAGATCGGTTTTCACAGGAGTCTGCATGCCCAAATAAGGAAAATCCGTGTTACTCGACCTGGGTGAGGGCAAGGGACAAAATGGCCATGGGACAGAACAAAAGACTTTGTAGCTCTGCCATTTTCAAACCTGGCCACAGTCATGGTAAACGCAATGTGATTCAGTAAAAAGAAGTAAAATACTATAAAAAGTAACTGTTGCCACCAGTTCGTCCGAGGCACACTCGTACAATCACCCAAAAATCCTTCGAGGGTGTCTAGGGCCATAAAACAAAAAGGACCCCAGTGCGCGGTATTGGAAGGTATGTTGTGCACTGTTAAAAAGTTACCAGGAAACGGCAACATAGTCAAAGACTAAGGGAAACATAGTTTCCCAGTACTGACCATCTGAGGGACGTGTCTGTTTCCCCATAACAAGTGAGCAAAAGCCCAGGGGAGTACAGCTGAAGGCTGGGCTACACTGGTAAAAGTTCAGAATAGGCTAGCCAACAAAATCAAAATGTTTGGTTGGTCCACAGATGGAGGGAAAATTACACATACATGAAATCTTTCCTAACAAAAATACGTTCAGCTATCAATAAGGACACACTTTCACAATAAACATGAAGCAAACTACACTCACCATGAAAATACACAAACACAAGGTCAAAAGGACATATTTATACACAAAGAATATGTACACTTCCCTAGAAAAATGACATATATAACTTATTGGAGAATGGGAGACCCACATGAGGACCCACGGGTGGCAGTAACCATAGGTGACAAGACATTTTCCTTTCTTGTCGATACGGGAGCAACGAGTTCATGTGTTATGGAGGGGAAGTATCCTATGTCAGGCATTGCCATGAACGTGCAGGGTTTTTCTGGAGTGGCTAGTATTGTTCCATTCACTGATGATTTACCAATTCAGATAGGGAAACATGACCTCTCCATGCCAGTATTAAATTCCTGAAAGACACCAGTAAGCATTTTACGGAGATACTTGATGAGCCGACTTAACATGGCTATATCATTTACTGATCCGGGATAATATGATCAACCCCAGGAATCCACTTTGTAAATGCACAAGAGTTCAGATCAACCTTTTATGGCCATCAAACTCAAAGGGATATAAGCCTAAACCACAAAGTATTGTTCTATGGGGTACAAATATTAAACTCATGGCTCCCTAGAATAGAAGGCAGAACATTGTATCTACCTTAAGAATTTGTATTCAGACCTGAAATGCCAATTAATGAGGAAATAGGCCAAGTGATTCCTATTGAACTAGGAGTCATAGTGAGAGAAGGACGGGTGATTCTCCATGGGACTGACGATGACGGCAAAGCTTGGAGAACAGTGATAGCACTTGATGAAGGAAGTATATTGACTTACCTGTCAGATGAAGAACTATTTGCAGATGATGAAACAGATGATGAGGTAGTGTTTTTTTAAGCCTTATATATTGGATTACAGCAGGGAAGTGACACAGACGATGTTATTAGTGAAAAGGGGCATCATTGTTCTTCCAGGAGGACTTGGCACATGTATCAAGCATACTAGCAGCCCATATGACGTCGGCCTGTTGAAAGGAGCAGGTGCGGTTAAAATAAAATGAACAACCAGGACAATCTTACCACGAGTTAAGCAGTACCCCATGACCAGGGAAGCAGATGAGGGCATTCATGACATGACCTCTGCTTTGGTGCAGAAAGACATATTGGTGCAATTAGAATCCCCATGTAATACAGCAGTGTATTCAGTGAAAAAATCAACAGGGGGTTGTGGAGATTTATTCAGGATTTACACCCACTAAACAATATTGTTGAAGCAGAATTTCCGTTAGTTCCAAATCCAGCTACTATATTATGTAATATGTCATGCGAGACTAGATACTTTACAGTAATCTACTTAAAAAACATGTTCTTTTCAATTCCACTTCAGGAGGAGTCACAAAACGTAACTTTGCTTTTGTATAGAAGTAGCAAATGGAAACATACAAGATTACCTCACAGGTACTTTGAATCCCCAACTGAGTCCTTCAGATGTACTTGGGCAATACAATTTGTTGACAATATTTTGGTGTGTAGCGAATCAGAAGAAAGGTGCAGAAATGACTTGATGCACTTGATGACGTGTTAGCAGAAAAGGGGTACAAAGTAGACAAAGAAAAACTACAATATTGCCAAGAAGTATTTTATATTGGACAGCTAATATCCCAGGAGGGGAGGAAGGTAACTCCTGAAAGGGCAGAAGCAATTATGAAAACAGCTAAACCAAAGACAGTAAGAGAAATGCAACATTTTTAAGTCTTTGTAACTATTGCAGAACATGGGTTTTTGACTACAGCACATATATTAGGCCCCATTTGAAAGGGCTGAAGGAAGCTCAGAAGGGTGACAGTGGCATAGCCTGGGCAGGTCAAATGATGGAAGCATTTGATGAGTTGAACATGGCAATATGCACCACACCAGTTTTAGGGATCCCTGACTACAGTGCAGAATTCTACCTATTCTCTCACTCGAACGGTGTGATAGTGCTCACACAAAAGACTACCTTAGGTTGGAAACCATTGGAATTTTACAGTGGGATATTGCATCCTGTTATGCAAGGCCATTATTCCTGTGAACACACAATAGCTGCAGCTACGTTTGTCATGAAAAGTCTGCCAGTAATTTGATGGGCTGTTCAGTGATATTGTATGTGGAACATGCCCTGTTCGCCATTCTTGAGAAGACAAGAAGTACATTGACCACACAAAGAGCATCTGGATATGAGGTGACTATCTCAACCCCAGAGGTTAAAATTGTTAGATATAAGGTAGTGAATCTAGCCACTTTTGTTTGTAGCAGAACCAGTACTGGAAGGAGAGTAAGTGCATGATTGCACCAAATAATCAGAACACTGCAATTAAATACCCCACGTTAAAGAAAATGCCCTTGGAGGGGGGAAATTCTCTTCATTGATGGTTCATCATCAATTAACCAGAGCACAGGTAAAAGGCACTCTTGGACGTCAGTGGTAAAAGTAAAAGTAAATGGCGACTTTGAAACAGTGAAAAGTGCAAGTTTGCCTTTGACTTTTTCAGCACAACAGCAGCATTAGTAGCACTTATTGTAGCACTCAAAACATATGAGGACAAGGAAGTGACAGTGTATTATGATTCTGCCTGCATGATGTCGACAGTGCATGCAAGACTGTCACAATGGAAAAGGCGTGGTTTCCTTCAAGCAGACAGCACGCCAGTTCAACATGCTCCATTAATGGATGAGCTCATAAACTCACTGCAGTTACCATCAGCTATTGCTGTGGTGACGTGCACAGCCCAAACTAAGGGCACTGATTTAGAGGCCAAAAAGAGCACCATATTTCCCTGAAATAACTAAATTAACACAAAACCTAATAAATATGTTAGAGCACGAAGTATGGTAATGGAGGAAGGATTTAATGCACTTTCTATCGCCCAGATTATCGAATTACAGGGTCAAACTCCAGTAGAAGAACAGGAGCTTTGGAAGTGAAGGGGGTTTTCACTTTCCCTCACAGATGAAATGTGACGACAGGACAGCACCGGGAAACCAGTTATGCCTCTCGCATTACTTAATGTAGCATTAAATCATTTACATTACCCAGCGCACACAAAACGAGAAGTCTTGCAGTTCTGATAGCAGACGAGTAGTTTCTACCCAACCTGGCAGGCAGCATTCATTGTAAATTGTCTAATTTGTCAGCAATATACTGCAGAGCATATGTTGCGAAAAGTGCGAGGAGCAATACCCTGTCCTACTCGACCATTTCACCACTTGCATATCGATTATGTAGATATGCTCCAAATTTGTAATGGCTACAGATATATGTTGGTATTCATATGTCCCTTTTCTCGATGGATCGAAGCAGGACCATGCACACATCCTGATGCCACATGTGCGGCAAAGTTTCTCGTATGTGAGGTATTCTTGAGGTGCAGAGTGTGTGAAGTTCTCTGGTCTGAGGATGGGTTGCATTTTGTAAATGAAATGTTTGAACAAATCCCAATTCAATTGGGCATTAAGCATACGTTTTCATATGCTTATAACGTGCAAGCGAATGGAATTTCTGAACACTTCAAAGGCCTGCTCAAAGAAAGGTTTGCCAAGCTAAAGGCTATTTTAAGAAAGAGATGGCTCCTGTTGCCTACCCTTGGCCCTATTTGCATTACGCAATCAGCCTGACTCAGACCATCACTTGCCTCCTCATGAGCTAGTGACTGGTCGCCGGATGCTTGTACTGCTGGATCCTCCCGCTCAAGCACAAACTGATGCCCACACTGTGTCTGAAACTCTGGTTGATGAAATGCATGATTACCTAACGGCTATGACCGTGAGTGTTTCTTTTATGTCTCAACAGCTTCATTCCCGACAAGGGAGGTCAAGGTAGAATGATGAAGATCACGGACAACCTCATACAGAGACTTTGTTAGAACCTCCTGTGTTATATCCAGGTGACCTCGTTTTGATCAAAAACATTGTGCGAAAGTGGCACAAGCCACGCTTTGAGGGTCCCTATGTAGTTGAGGAAGTTTCTCCCACTGCAGATTAAGCCCTACAAAGGAGAGACCTCCCTGCTGGAAGTCCCTGAGACTGAGAAGGAAGAGGAGATGACATGGGTCCAGACGAGGTCAGTGACTAGGAGCAAATAGCAAACAACAAACTGATCAATGAAAACACATAGATGACTTCCAAAACAGCAAGCAAAAGGAACGTTTGAAACATTTCCTGTAGAGTACACTTATGTGCACACGACACAAGAACTGCACTTTAACTGCAGAAGAATTATAGATTAGATGCTTTTCTTACAGGTTATCTTCCTTGAAGTAGTATTACATATTGCAAATTCTTATCCTGCCTTGAGAAGAGAAAACCTGACCAATGATGCTATTATTGGGAGGTTAGCAGATCCTAAGAAGTGTTTCATATTTGAAAGAGTGCTCATTGTTATATTAATACAGTTCTTACATTAATTTTGTAGATGAATAATTATCCCTGAAGAAACCAGAAAAAGCACAAATTATTGATGCTGTCACTACAGACACTATTGTTTCTGATTCAGTTGTTTCTATAAGTACTAGCATTACTCAAGAATACATACAAAAGTGATTACTGAAGAAACAAAGATGGGGTTGTTCAATTCTGTGAGATATATATTGTTGGGCCACAGACAGCCCAATACACAGGAGTACTTTCGACATGACTGTTAGCATGTGCCTCATTAAGGACTCTTAACTTTAGCTTGCGTCGCATCAAGATAGAAATGTGACTGTTAGCATGTGCCTCACTAAGGACTCTTAACTTTAGCTTGCGTCGCATCTAGATAGAAATGTGACTGTTAGCATGTGCCTCACTAAGGACTCTTAACTTTAGTTTGCGTCGCACCTAGATAGAAATGTTATTCCTAACATGCACCACACTTAGAATTCTGAACTTTAGCTTGCATCGCATTTAGATAGAAATATGAATGTCAGCATGTACCACACCTAGATGGAATCCCGTAATTACAAGGACAGCAATGCCAACTAACCAACCAACTAACAATTCCATCCCTCTGCATACACCTCTCAAATTCTAACCAAACACAACCACAAGCCTAAAACGCAGCAATCCGCACAAACTTCACAACACTGCAACAACAAAACAAACCACACATGAACCTACACAACAGCACACGACGACCACGGACCGTAAAACACCCCAAGCCCAGCCAACGGACCCACCAAGCTGAGGCTGCTAACAGCACATCACTGCTCTCTTGCATTTTTCCAGCTTATTACCACTAACCCACCCCCTCTCCTCCCCTTTTCAGAGCTGCTAGAGCGCCAGGGGACCACTTCGGTGGTGATAGTGCGCAATACAAATATCCTTTAACATTAACATTAACATGTAGACGCCATAGCAGTGATGCTTATTGCAGTCACTTTATTTTCCGTTTCTTGGGTTGAATCGTTTTTTATAGAGATATCATTGTTTTCCCTATTATTTTCCAAGCCTATTTTTTAGGATCTTAAATTAAGGGTAATATTGGTCTTGTTTCATGTTAGATGCACAGTTATGATGGAAGCATACAAAGAATGCTTCAATCCTGCCTTTAACATATACAGGCCGATTCATGGAATAAATGTGCGCCGAAAATCCCGGCGCAGAGGGGCCAATACGTGCGCTGCGCCTAAAATTAGCGCAAAGCGCAGGGAAACCAGCGCACGTCGATTCATGGAAGTCCCTGCGCAAGAAAAGCAGAGGACGTGCGCGGAAAAAGCGCGCGGCGCAGGCCGGCGCACAGGTCAACCAACGTCGTGCGCCACGGCCACTGCGCCATCACTCCGAGCGCAGCGCACAGCTCTAAAGTAGGCGGGACACAGGGCGGGACACTCGGAATGGGGAATAAAATGGGGCACAACACTCGGAATGGGGAAGAATGTGGGCGGCACGGGGAAAGTTCAGGAGGCAAGTGCGCGGAACGCCCACACGCTCGCATACAACACGTATTCATGGAATAGAATAGGGCAAAAAAGCGCACGCTCAAAGCAGCGCACAGGCACAAACAGGCACAAACACGACCGCCACAAGAAAGCAGGCGGTAGCGTCTCTGCGCCTGCAAGAAATGTGCGCTAAAAGGAGCGCCAAGAAATAGCACCTATATACAGACATGATCAATGTCCAATACTGTGGCCCTCCAGGACAAATGACGTACAAAGGGGTACCCACAAACACAGACACGCGCAGAGAGAAAAAATAAACGTGTGCGTGCATACCGGGGTGCGCGGTAAGTTGCACACGCGAAATGGCCGGCTACGTGGATTCCAGGGGTGAGCGGGAAGTTCCACACGCGATATGGCCGGGTACGTGGATTTCAGGGGTGCACGGGAAGTTCCACACGCGAAATGGCCGGCTACGTGGATTCCAGGGGTGCGCGGGAAGTTCCACACGCGATATGGCCGGGTACGTGGATTTCAGGGGTGCGCGGGAAGTTCCACACGCGAAATGGCCGGCTACGTGGATTCCAGGGGTGCGCGGGAAGTTCCACACGCGATATGGCCGGGTACGTGGATTTCAGGGGTGCGTGGGAAGTTCCACACGCGATATGGCCGGCTACGTGGATTTCAGGGGTGCGCGGGAAGTTCCACACGCGATATGGCAGGGTACGTGGATTTCAGGGGTGCGCGGGAAGTTCCACACGCGAAATGGCCGGCTACGTGGATTTCAGGGGTGCGCGGGAAGTTCCACACGCGATATGGCCGGGTACGTGGATTGCAGGGGTGCGCGGCAAGTTCCACACGCGAAATGGCCGGCTACGTGGATTTCAGGGGTGCGCGGGAAGTTCCACACGCGAAATGGCCGGGTACGTGGATTTCAGGGGTGCGCGGGAAGTTCCACACGCGATATGGCCGGGTACGTGGATTTCAGGGGTGCGCGGGAAGTTCCACACGCGATATGGCCGGGTACGTGGATTTCAGGGGTGCGCGGGAAGTTCCACACGCGATATGGCCGGCTACGTGGATTTCAGGGGTGCGCGGGAAGTCCCACACGCGATATGGCCGGGTACGTGGATTTCAGGGGTGCGCGGGAAGTTCCACACGCGATATGGCGGCTACGTGGATTTCAGGGGTGCGCGGGAAGTTCCACACGCGATATGGCCGGGTACGTGGATTTCAGGGGTGCGCGGGAAGTTCCACACGCGATATGGCAGGGTACGTGGATTGCAGGGGTGTGCGGGAAGTTCCACACGCGAAATGGCCGGCTACGTGGATTACAGGGGTGCGCGGGAAGTTCCACACGCGATATGGCCAGGTACGTGGATTGCAGGGGTGCGCGGGAAGTTGCACACGCGATATGGCCGGGTACGTGGATTTCAGGAGTGCGCGGGAAGTTCCACACGCGAATTGGCTGTGTGCTCCCAGGCATTACCTGTACACCCTCCACGGCCCCTGCAGGCAGCACACACCACAGGGAACTACCCTGCACACCTGCTCATGTCTCCCACCACCCCCACCCCCCATCCACCAGGGACACCCTCCACCAGGCCCCCACCCATGTCCAACCCATGTCTCCCACCACCCCCACCCCCCATCCACCAGGGGCACCCTCCACCAGGCCCCCACCCATGTCTCCCACCACCCCCACCCCCAGCACTGTGGGGAACCTGCCAGCAGGCCCCCACCCATGTCCAACCCATGTCTCCCACCACCCCCAACCCCCCATCCACCAGGGACACCCTCCACCAGGCCCCCACCCATGTCTCCCACCACCCCCACCCCCAGCACTGTGGGGAACCTGCCAGCAGGCCCCCACCCATGTCCAACCCATGTCTCCCACCACCCCCACCCCCATCCACCAGGGGCACCCTCCACCAGGCCCCCACCCATGTCTCCCACCACCCCCACCCCCAGCACTGTGGGGAACCTGCCAGCAGGCCCCCACCCATGTCCAACCCATGTCTCCCACCACCCCCACCCCCAGCACTGTGGGGAACCTGCCAGCAGGCCCCCACCCATGTCCAACCCATGTCTCCCACCACCCCCACCCCCCATCCACCAGGGGCACCCTCCACCAGGCCCCCACCCATGTCTCCCACCACCCCCACCCCCCATCCACCAGGGGCACCCTCCACCAGGCCCCCACCCATGTCCCCCTGGCCCCAGGTCCTGACGATACACAATAATGGCAGTAATGGCCAGCATACCCAGCACAAACACCCAGGCAAGGATTGCATGCACCCACATAGTGAATGCAATCACATGACACAACCCCAAAGGCAAGTATGCAAAAGAACACATGTCCGTCACACACACATACACAATGGGTGCAAGTGAATGTCAAAACCCATATCATGACATGTAAGAAACCAAAGAAAAAATGACACAAGTGTAAGATAATATAAAAATGTATTAAAAACAAAAAATAAGTAAACTAATACAACTATCTGGCAAAGTAAATAAAAGGTCCATGTCCGAGAACAAAAATGATAAATCAAAAAACAAAGGATAGAAAAATCAATAGATTTTGTCCAAAGCAAACACATGTAGCATGAAATCAAAGAAAAACCATTACGACATGGTGTAAACAATATGAAATTCAAAAAATGTATCTCCCAAAAAATAACAATATATACAGGAATGTTCAAGGGTCCATGAGCCCAACACCACTAATGAAACCTAATACTAACTAATTAAAAAAATATGTACAAAAAAGTGGCCATTGTCCAAGCGGTCCAAATTAATAAAAAGAAATAAAGGAAACCTAGCACTAACTAACTAAAAAACTATATACAAAGGCAGCGGGCTAGTCCTGCGGCTCACTTGGTGATGCTGGCCAGGGCATCCTCGAACTCCATGTCAATGTCCTGGAGGCGGGACTCAGTCCTGGCCCCGAGGTCTCGCAGGGACAACCCCATGTGCTCACCAAATTCCCTGCGAGCCTCCTCGAGGCACTCAGCCCGCCTCAATGCCTGACGCATGGAGATCTCCGCCCTGGCCATGGCGAGCCGCTCCTCTTCCGCCCGCTGCCGCTCCGCACCTATCCGCTGGCCAAACTCCTCCCACACGGAACACACCGCCATGCCAGGGTTGCCCTGCCCTCCGGCCGATGCCTGCCCCTCTGATCTTGATGGCCCTAAGCCATGATGCCTCCCACGTCGAGCCCGCTGCTGCCTCCGACGCCACTGCCTCTGCCAGCACGACGGCATCCAGGCTGATGGTAACCACCGACGCCGTCGTGCACGTGCCCTGCCCGATGATGCCGGCACATCTTCCATCTGCTGGGGTCCACTTGCTGTGTTGTCCACCCCTGCTGGACCTCCGACTCCCAACTGCGGCAGGGATGGGATCCCCACCGAGCTGGCTGCATTGGTCGGGGCAGGTCCACAGGGGGCCATGGTGGCATCTGGGCCGGAAGACGGCAAGGAGAACGACCGGTGGATAGCCTGCACAGAGGAGGAGAGGGCCGTCAGATTGGCCAACACATGCAGGAACCCCCCGAACATGGCCGATCCCAATTGGGCCACGTCGGCACGGTGCACTTCGTGATGACGTGCGTGCTCCTCCCGGGAAGCACGCACGGCATCACGAATCACAGCCGTGCGCATCGCGACCCCAATCAGGACCTGCTCCACGCGGCCAGGGGTTCCCACGGCCGCAGGTGGAGGGGAGTCAGTTGACATGGACATCCCCTCTACCTGCGGACGGGCCTGGGACGGGGCATCCCTGCTGGTGCATGGTGGTGCACTCACAGGGTCAGGGACAGCGACATGCACAGGCACCTCCACGGTGACCTGTGCTGCCTCCTGCCCCTGGCCCTGGACTGCACCACTTGCACCAGCAGGGATGCTCCCACCAGGCCCCATGTGTGCACCAGTGTCGGCCTCCTCCTCCTCTGTGCAAACCACCAACCTGGATGGCTCCTCACCGTCTCCCGCCGTAGCAGGCCCCTGTGGGGGCTCACCCACCCCTTCCGCTGCAGCCGTGGGGGCATCCCCGCCGCCTTGCTCCACAGCGCCGTCTCCGCCCTCTTCTTCACTAGCCGCTGCGTAGAGGGAGACAAAGGACACAAGCATCAGGCTACTGTACAATGGTCCCCTAGACAGGAAGCAATAGCAGATGAGCACCCCTGTCAAAGTACACTTCCATCATGTCCCTCCACAACACATGGGTCAGTCCAGGCAAAACACACACAGTAACAGGCATGGTGCATGCCATGCACATTTCCATGCATGACCAATTGACTCTTGAAACATTCAATGATATGTAACTCACATGCATCATGGCTCATGCATATCACATGCACACACTTCACCTCAGTCACATCCATCTGGCCCCAATCACACCGAACACAGGCGAAACAAGGGTAAGTTGGGTGCGTCACTGAATCTGTGCATTGTCACACACATGTGTCATGCATCCATGGCATGCACAAGTCACAGACATGCAGGTCAGGCACACAGACATGGCTACCATATATGTACCTGGCATCAGCACCCATCCTTCACCCCCATCCATGTCCAGGTACAGAGACTGGCATGCTCTCATGTCCCAAATCTGCATAGTGCTCCCCATGCCGCATTTCAACACATGCAACAACCATGTGGGTCACACATCACTGGTCGCACATGCATTACCATGATGTCCCAGCACACATACATGCATACATGGCCCATGGCACACATACAGGCAAGTATCATAGAACCAGCACACCGCAACATGCCCTGTCTCACACAGTAATGCTTGGACACTTACCGCTCAACTCCAGACGGGTCTCCCTCTCAAGGATCTGGGCGTGGAGCGCTGGGCGTACGCGTTCCAGGACCCTCTTCTGGATGGAACTCATGTGGCCCCGGCCCCCCTCCACGAGGCGCCGGGCCTTCACAAGGGTCCTGGACCTCAAGTCTTCCCAGCGCTTCTTGATCTTCAAGACGTTGCGGGTTGCCACCCCCTCCGCGTTGATGGCAACCACACAGTCGGCCCAGATCCTCTCCCGTCCTTCCTTGCTGGCGCGGGACGATCCAAAGAGGGCATCATACTGCCCCAGGACATGCTCCACCAGGACACCAACTTCGGTGGCAGTGAAGCTGGTGCCCCTCTGCCCCTCTGGCCTGGGGTTGCCACTGGTGCCAGATGTGGAAGTGCCCGACATGGCAACCCCAGAGGCAGGTGTGGGTGGGCAACTGGGTCCTGGGGCTGGGCTGTGGAGCGATGTAATCCCAGTTGGGAGTCTTCAGTTCCAGCAGGGGTGGACACAGCAACTGGACCCCTGCAGATGGCTGATGTGCAGGCACCAAATGGCAGGGCACGGTGGCAGCAGGCAGGCAGGCAGGCAGGCAGCAGCAGATAGCACGTGGGAGGCTGCTCAGGGCACTGGGGGGGCAGTAACTCGGCCTTCGGGGCAGGAGCGTGGTGTTCTGTGTGTTTTCGGGTGGCCAGCTTGATACGGAGTGATTTGGCACGTGAAATTCCTGCACGTCAGTGTGAAATCCGAGGAAAGGCCCTTAGCGCGTAAGTGCGTCAGCACGCATACGCGATTCTATTGGACCAGAGTCCCTCATCGCGTAAGCGCGTCTGACGTGATCCGCACGGGCGTTCCCCACTCAGCACGTGAAGACGGAGCACACGTGGAAATACTGCACGTCAGAGTGTCATCGCGTGTAATTGGCCAAAAGTGCGCGTACACGCCATTGGCCTATGTACGTGTATTTCATCGCGTGTAATTGGCCAAAAGTGCGCGTACACGCCATTGGCCTAAGTACGTGTATTTCAGGGGTGCGCGGCCACTTACACACGCAAGTACGTCAGCGCACCTGTATGCCTGCTGCGTGGGAATTTCCACACGCGATTGGAGTGGGAACTCGATTCCAGGGGTGCGAGGCTCACACGCTCGCCTACAACACGCGCAAGGCATTAATTTGCGCACTTTTCAATAAACAAGCCAGATGCCAGGATGAACATACCGTTCCTAGCAGCAGTGGCAGTGGGCTACCAAAGGAGGAGGAGGAGGAGAGTCAGGGCCAGAATATTCACACCCAGAACCAGCCTATTCGGGATGCCTGATGACCAGGTGTATGGGAGGTACAGGTTTCCAGCACACATCATACTGGACCTGGTCAGTGAGTGGGAGGATGACCTCACATCACCCACCCTGTGCTCCCAAGCACTCAGCCCCCTGCAGAAGGTCCTGAATGTACTGCACTTCTTGGCCACTGGATCCTTTCAGCGGACAAGTGCCATAGTGGGTGGTGTGTCACAGGCCACGCAGTCACGCTGCCTAAACCAGGTCTTGAACATCATCACTGCACGGCCATCAGTCCGCAGGCACATATATCTCCCCAGGACTCATGCAGAAAGGCGGACGTGCATCCAGGAATTCTATGGTGTGGCTCAATTCCCCAAAGTGCTTGGTGCAATTGACTGCACACATGTGGCTCTACGTCCACCCAGGGCAACAGAGCACATCTATAGAAACCGCAAGCACTGGCATTCCATCAACGTGCAAGTTGTATGCAATGCCAAGGGAATAATCACATCAGTATATGCCAACTATCCAGGGTCCACCCACGACAGCTTCATCTACAGAATGTCTACCCTATGCCGGGACCTAGAGGTTGGCCAGCATGGAGATACATGGCTGCTTGGTGAGCATGAATGCCACTGCACATGCATGCATGTCAGATACTGGGTCATGACACAACACCACTAATGATACCCATCACCACCTCTGCAGGGGACAGTGCCTACCCTATCAGCCCCCACATGATGACCCCAATCCGGAACCCCACCACGCCACCCCAGGTAAGGTACAACACAGCCCACATTGCAACACGGGGCATAGTGGAGCGCACATTCGGAGTGCTCAAGTCACGCTTTCGCTCCCTTGACCGTTCTGGCGGGCAGCTGTTATATGCTCCCCGAATAGTGTGCAGGATCATAGTGGCAGCATGTGTCCTGCACAACGTTGCAACACGCCGGGGCCTGCCCGTGGACATGGTGGTGCCCCCACATCCACAACCACATGCACGGCCGCTGCGCATGGGAGGGGAAAGGGCACGGGGGGAGGCAGCCCGTACGCAACTGGTGGCCAACTTCTTCACCTAGGAATCACAGTGCTGGCTAGTGCACACTGCTCTGGCACATACCATCTGACAATCAATGATGACACTACCTGACAATGTCTGAAAATTACTTGACAATAAACTGTCAGATACACATCAGCCTGAGATTGTTAACATGGAAGTGTCAATATGTGTGCACCCCTAGCTACACATACATCAGCAATGCATCACAACGCAAAGACACAACTCCATCAATCAAATATGCATTGCCACAAGCAATTCACTACATGACAACATTGCCATGTCACCCATTCCCTTCACAGTCCCGCCACTGAGGACACCATGTCATGGTATGTGACAGCAAACAAACTGGCCATCACAACATGACACCAGTGTCACAAATAGCAGTGCCCCAAATGGAACATAGCCGCACTTGAGCAGCTAACCGCCCTGGAGCCACTACTACACACCTGTGTAAGAGTAATTTCAATCAAATTACACACCAACCCACCCTGAAGCCCACCCAAACAAGACACAATGCATGTAATCAATGGTAGTCTCATTACCTGATTCTGCTGGTATGTCCTCACCGTCCAGATGTACAGTGATGGCGCCATGCAAAAGTGTCAGTGCACATCTACCGACATGTAGTCTGACTCCAGAGAGTATGGCCTTGTGAAGATCTGTGTGAAATACCTGCAAAACATGAGCAACATATGTAAGTAGAGGCACATATCAAACCATCATGCATAGTTAGGTGCAACAACAATGAACACTATGAATGTCTACACAGTATTGACTATGGACTGGCCAACAGCTCATGGGAGTCCAATGTCACCGTGTAATTTGCTGTCACTTGGGCACACCCTTTGCAAGCCCATGGAAACGGAAGCAGGAGGGGTGTGGATGTCTGCTACCCAAGCATCGAAACCAAACTCAGGACAAGCCTGCATGTGCCCAGCCACAATACAGTGTATGCCCAGGTACCCACACAAGGCAACACTCTTGCAAAATAAAAATAAAATTGAGAAAAAATGGCCATGAAAGGGCCGGCGGGGGGGGGGGGGCCACCTATGAGGTCCGAGGACAGGATGCACGCCACAATCCACCTGTGTGGATCATGGGAAACTAAAACACCCCATAGGCTCGTGGCCCACACGGCTACTCTGTTGTGGGAGATGAGTCGCTATGGCTCTGGCCAGACCCTGCAGCTGACTCTGGAGGTGGGGGAGCTGCCTCAGAAGATGGTGTGACAATGGGAGGCAGCCCACGCAAAGCACGAGTTTGCTCCTCCATGGCTGCAAGCAGGCGGGTCTGGTAGTTCTGGTTCTGGGTTATAATCATGCGGAGGTCCCCATGCAGTAACTCCCGGGATGACCTGACCTCCGCACGAGTTGCCTGCATCTCGGCCGAGAGCGTCCGTGTCAGACGCTCCAGCTGCTCCTCTGTCCTTCTATGGGATGAAGCCTCAAGCTCTAACAGGGTCGACCTGAGGTGACGGAGTTCTTCCCTCAGGCCTTCCCTGTGGCGCTGGGACTCCATGGAAAGTGATTCCCGCAGAGTCGCCAGTGCCGCCCGCCTGTCCATGTTGGACGCCAACATATCCTCCCTGTGTGCCTGGCAGATGGACTCTGTAGCCTGCTCCAGTCGCTCCATCAGCCTTTCTGGGGGGACAATGGAAGTGGCCACCCTATCCATGGCCTGTGCAATCATCTCGGATGATGCTGCCTGTTGGGTGGCCATACCGTAGATGGATTGCTCCCAAACGGTATTGCCAGGTGGCATACGGCCACCACGTTGACGGGCACCACACCTGCCTGGGGCAAGGCGGACTGCGCCTTGCTGTGCCGGCAAGGCCTCAGGCTGCAGGACTGCATTCCCTCTCTGATCTGCAGCCCCAGGAACAGGATCAGAGATTGGGTGGTGTGGCCCTGCATCCGTAACCACCGGAGGCTGATCTGCCGACACTGACATCCCCATTGAGGGCAATGGCCCGGCTGCAGGTGGGTCGGACAGAGGAGATTCTCTCCCAAGAACACTCACCTGCGACTGCACATAGGTGTCATCCTCCGAGTCTACACCTGAATACTGCTCGGGGGAGGAACCCCCAGAGACACCCCTCGACAGCACGACCTGCAGCACTTGTGGGTTTTCACCCACAAACACACCACGTCCCTCACTTGTGGTAGGTCGGCCCGGGTTGCCCTCCTGGGACGGCTCAACCACCACATCCCCAGCATCAACAAGTGCTTCGTCCCCTGCAAAGACATGAAAGAGAAAAATGGAAACAGGCATTAGCACCATTGCATGCAACAAGGGCTGATGAACAACAGAGGCAGTAGTTCTACGACACATGTCCCACATGACTGGGAGACCTCCTATGCATTCACCATCACTGGGTCTGTAGGGGAGGCTCAGGGCATACAATGTACAGATTGGAGAGCAACGCCTGCTCACCATGCTGCCTAGCACTGCCATCACACATTGGCCGGTGATTGCCATGTCAAAGGCACATGCCATCACACACATGGCATGTGACATAGCCACCAAGTGAAGAGGGAGAGGAGGGCTACTTTTTTGGATTTCAACCACTCTGGTCCTGACATTGCATCGTCACATCAATAAGTAAACATGTTGTACATGGATCTGCTAGTCCAAATTGGCCACGATGCACAGTGCCTTGTCTACATCAACAAAATGCAGTAAACAATGTGATTCCACCTCCCCATCACCTGTAAAGGATTCATATTGCATTCGTGAAGCACCGGTCCAGAAATGTATGAAGGTACAGCGGAGCACTGAGGGGTGGTGGGGCAGAAGGGGATGCCAGTCAACAATCCTACTGGTGCTGGTCTCATTCATGTCACGCAAGTGCAGGGGTGGGTGGCACAATGAAGTGCAAGGGGAAGTTGCGGCTGGAAGTGCTGTACAAGGTAAGTAGGACTTGACGTCAAGGGCAGATGGTGTTAGGCGCAGACAAGTGCTGGGGGGGTGGCCTATAGGGGTACAGAGACAATCATGCAGTGCTGTGGGCTCGGAGGGGACAGGGGAGGTACACACTGCATCTGGCTCGGCAAGGTCCTTGCAGATTTCTATGTGTCCTGCAGAGTTGTCACATGCCGCAGATATGTGCCCTTGGATTGGGGATCTCATCTTGGTGAAAAGGGTGAGGCGCTATTGCCTTTGGAGCATGTGGCAGGCCAGTTTGCCAGAGGATGGCCATGATGCAGGACATTCCCTCTCTGCCACCCGGCACCTGTGGTTTGGGTTCACAAGATCCGAGTCATGACAGGACTCTGCATTGGCATGGGGCTTCAGACAGGTGGTCATGACCGTGGCAAAGACATCCAGTGTACCTGACATGGAGTGGAGCATGGAGTGGGCCCTGTCAGGATGGGAGTGAGCCTAAGGGGGAGCTGGATGGGGGGGAGATTTTGGCAGCATGAGCCTCGACTGACACACACTTCATGGGTCGGAATACCAAGAAGGTGTGTGACAGTGGTGAGGGTGGCTTTGCCTGTGGGGTGGTGAGGGTGAGCTGGGAGGATAGGAGAATGTGATCACTCCAGGAGAGAGGAGTGCAGAGATGGACGGAGAGGGGAAAGTCAGATGAGATCAGAGCATCAAGAGTGTGCCCTGCAGAATGAGTAGGGACAGACGGGAGTCTAGAGGGTGAGAGGGAGTTGCTGAGGTCACAGAAAGGTCACGTGGGGGCGTCAACAAGCATGCAGGTGGATGCGTACAGCACCAAGGAAGAGGATTTCTGTGTCTGGGGACATGAGTGAGGAGGAGAGGTGAGGACACTCAGAAAGGAAGTAGTACATTTGACCAGTTTTCCCAGACACAGTACGCACAGTTTGTGAATGTCAAGGTGTGGTGGAGAGAGACGTCACACAAGCCATTCCAGAGTGGAGTAGGTCTAAGTAGGAGTGACAGTGGCAGGAATACCCTCAGGGAAGCCAAGGGCACACCCCCCCTGCACAGTAGTGGCGGGCCAAGGAGAGGGTCTCCTGAACATCAGGTAGGAGTGTGTGAAGGATGCAGACAGAGCTGGCCGTCAGACATGTTTCCATGAGACCAAGGATGTCAAGGTGCATAACCTCATGTAAGTGACAGATATCGGAGGAATGCCTGATGCAGCCGCAGTGAAAGGAGTGTAATTGTGGAGGAGGTTGACAGCCTTGTAGGACTTACGGGGAGTGCTAGAGATCAGAGGTGCAGCATGTGTAGGAGTTGGAGTGGGAGGCGGAGAAGGTTCATGGGAGGGTGCAGGGAGGCAGTGCAGGATTGATGAGGAGAGAGGAGGGGGGACAGCAGGAGAGGTAAGGAAGTTGATGAGATGTGGGTAGCATTTCTCAAGGAGATTGAGGTTGGCCTAAGGGCCTTGGACTGAGACGCTCCCATTACCATGCACATCAATAGTGGCCTCTGAGGATTGGAAGGAGGCCAGGAGTACACCCCAACGGGTCCCACCATTGATGGTGGAAGAGGAGCAAGGAGAGAGGACAGGGACCATGTGAAGGGTCTATGGGACAGGCAAAGGCATGTATGAGCAGATGTCAGTGAGAGTTAGCTTTGAGTAGGCTCAGATGCACTGGTCAGCAATAGGGTGGGTCGCATTGGAGGGCAGGGTGCCGTCATTTGACTTTTGGCAAGCAGGTGTCGTGAGTAGGGCACGATGGTCTGAACTGTAGAAGTCATGGAAGATAGACCATGAAGAGCAGCATGGAGTGTGAGGGAATGGGGCTCGAAACCAGACGGTACCAAAGCCCACAGGTAGGAGGTGGATGTCAAGGCAACATCCACAGTATGACAGCATGTTGGTTGGCATTTATATACAGAGGACGCATTAGCATGTGGTATCATTGCATGTCAGGCATGTGAAGATGAAACTTGAATGGCTGGGGGAAAGTATAGGAATGGTATGTAAGACATCAGATGAATAGACAGGGGAGTATGAGCAACAATGTAGTGACAAAATGACAATTCAAGGGCAACTTCCATGGTGTCGGGCCATATGTGCACTGTTGCCAGTAGGGATAGTGCTGTGGGCAGATGGTGTTGCACTGAACATACTGGATGAGGCACATGGGTGCCACTATCAACTCTGCCACACACCCCCTTGACAGGCACCCAACATGAATGCTTCACACACACACCATGCACATGGATAATACACACATGCATGTGCACTCACCGGATGATGCCTCGTAATCAGGGAGATCTCCCACACCTTGGAGTTGTCCCTCGGTGACGTAGGATCCAGCTACGGACTCGTGTGGTGTGAGTTCTATTTCCTGTGCTGGGGACCCACCTCCAGTCACCAAGGTTGCGGCATGACTTGAGGCCAGCTTATCCTTTGCCCTGCGCTTAAGGTCATTCCAGCGCTTCTGGCAATCACTAGCTGTGCGCCTCACTACTCCAAGGGCACTTATTCTGTCAGCAATGGTCTGCCAGTGTGCCTGGCGTCTGGCATGTGTGGTCTTGGACCCTGCAACGATGACCATTTCCCTATCATGATCTGACACATACTGAACAAGTGCATTCAGTTCGGCGTCTGTGAAGCTTGGCTTCCTTGATGGGCCGGACTGTGCAGCCGTGCCTGGGGCATCAGCCTGTGCCGGACGTGCACTCTTCCTCTTGCGCTTGGAAGGGGGTGGGGATCCAGAGTGTCCTACGCCGCTGTGGACACTAGGGGCAGGAGCCGTGGTGGACTCAGTACTGGGTGTGTGGGATTGCCCACTCAGCATGGGAGTAGGTGCAGGCATTGGGGGTAGTGGGATGGGGTCAGGCCTGATCTGAGGTGCATGAACTAGGACCGACACAGTCTTGGCAGGGTGTATGAGAGGTGGGGTGGATGGAGCCACACCCTGGCTACGGGGGCCAGCAGATGACCTATCTGGCATAGATGCGCGTGCCCTGATGACACCAATGTGCACCGGTGCACGTGCAGTGGACCTGCTGACCTGGATGTCAGCGATGGGATCACCCTCGGACAGGTCTGGTGCCACAATGGCCTGGTCCGACAAGGGCTGATCAGGGTTGGTATCAGCCACATGACTCTCAACTGGGGGGGGGGGCATGGGTGTCCCTGACTGGTCCTCCAGACTGGGGGGGACAGGGGCACCCTGCAAGTCACAACCACGTCCCCTAGTGGATCCTCCACGACCACCACGTGTGGCTCGGCCACCTTTGCCACCCTTACGGCTTGCACGCCTCCCAACCATGGCACTGATGGTATTGTGCGTATGGGAGTCGGTGTGCACAATTGTCCTGGGCAATTGGGTGTCAAAGGGGTTGGGTACCAGATGGTATTCGTACCCTAGTGCAGTGGCAAGGCTATATGACACCCCTGGGGAAAGATGACGGGTCACGCAACGCACAGGCACCCCAAAAAAGTTAAGGAACGTGCACAATACCCTCCTAGACCACGTGTGCTGATGGAAAACCCTGCACTACGCTGTGGCATCCAGTAACACAATGAACGTATGCGTGTCACACGCAGCCTAGAATGACCTCTGAAGGGGTAGGCTACACACGGGGCAAGCACAGAAGTTAGATACGTGCGTGACTCACCGTCTGCCAGGTAAAAGAGCGTGAAAAATGAGCGTGTTTGGTTGGCAACACCCCCGCCAAAAGAAGATGTGTACGCTGTCTGAGGAGACAGGACAACAGTAGAAGGGGACACTGTTTGAGGGAACAGGCCCAGGTAAACCAGTACAAGAGGAAAAAGAGAAAAAGCTGTCAGAGGTAACAGGGAGTACGAACTGGAAACGCCGTGAAGTAAATCGCGTGTGAAACGACAAGAAGTACAGAATTCACCCACTCGCTCTCCACGAAAAGCACGTACAAGGAAATGGTGTTCAACACTACCTTATATACAGGCCCACACGTACAGCGTCACTTACGGCGTGTACGTGCTTGGCCCATGTTCACCAATCACACGCTTTGTCACTCCTGCGTGTGGATCCTTTTTCACCAATCACACGCTTTGACACTCCTGCGTGTAGCTCACTTTTCACCAATCACACGCTTTGTCACTCCTGCGTGTAGATCCATTTTCACCAATCACACGCTTTGACACTGCACGTGCAGGTAACTATAGACGCACATATGCTGGTGACGGGTTTTCGCGCGATTCGCTGAGTGTGGGGTTTTCACGTGCAAAATCACTCCCTATCAGGCTGTCCACGCGTTCAAACACGAAAGACCACGCTCCTGGCCAGGAGGCTGAATTAAAGTCCCCCAGAGCCCTGAGCACGCTCCCACCTGCCATCTGCTGCTGCCTGACTGCCTGCTGGCCACGTGCCCCACAGTGCTGGTGGGTGGGGGTGGTGGGAGACATGGGTGGGGGCCTGGTGGAGGGTGCCCCTGGTGGATGGGGGGTGGGGGTGGTGGGAGACATGGGTGGGGGCCTGATGGCAGGTGCCCCTGCACTGCTGGGGGGTGGGGGTGGTGGGAGACATGGGTGGGGGCCTGGTGGAGGGTGCCCCTGGTGGATGGGGGTGCAGGGGGACATGATCAGGTGTGCAGGGTAGTCCACTGTTTTGTGGGCTGCCTGCAGGGGCCGTGGAGGGTGTACAGGGTACACCTGTGAGGGCCCACCCAGCCTATTCGCATGTGATAATTCCCACGCACCCCTGTGATACACGTACCCTGGCCAATCGCGTGTTGAACTTCCCGCTACCCCTGTAATACATGCACCCTGGCTGTTCGCGTGTGATAATTCCCGCGTACCCCTGTGATACACGTTCCCTGGCCTATCGCGTGTTCTACTTCACGCGTACCCCTGTAATACACGTTCCCTGGCCAATCGCGTGTTGAACTTCCCGCTACCCCTGTAATACACGCACCCTGGCTGTTCGCGTGTGTTAATTCCCGCCTACCCCTGTAATACACGTTCCCTGGCCTATCGCGTGTTCTACTTCACGCGTACCCCTGTAATACACGCACCCTGGCTGTTCGTGTGTGATGATTCCCGCGTACCCCTGTAATTCACGTTCCCTGCCTAGTCGCGTGTAGTACTTCCCGCGTACTCCTGATTTGAAGATTGCCCGCTTTGCTTTCCTTGTTTGCCTGCCCTGTGAAGTGGTCCAGGGTTAGCGCAGCCCTTAGCGATGATTTAGCGATTTTGATGGCTTTTCCTTGCGCGAGGGCGTTCTTGGGGGCGTTACTGGCGCTGCTGCAGGCTCGCTGCGATTCTCTGCGCCACGGCTGGTTTGGGAGCTTGAAATCCATGAATACGCTGTGCGCGGAAATCTGTTTTAGCGCACGTGCCTGGCGCAGACTATCGCAGGCGCACGCTGTGCGCCAGCCGCGTGCGCTACTTGTGCGCTGGATTCTATGAATTACCCTGATAATGTTTAGATGTACATTGGTAATTAATGAAAAATGTAAAAAAAAAAAATGCATGGCCTGATGATCATTTGAGAATCAGAGCGCATGCTTAATGAGCTGCTAATAGTTGTATATTTTAAGTTGAGAGACGGCACGGTTGCTGTTTATAAACTTTAAAAACTACAAAACAAGATTGCAAACATGGTTAGGGGAGAAGCGAACTACATGTAGTCCATTTCTCCCTTTCCATGGCAACCATTGACGCAGATCTGCAAGCACTGGAACACTGGATGTTCCAGGTGCCGGCGAAGGATGAGGCAGCTGCAGGTAAGTGTGGATGGGGGCTTAATGGGTGGGCGAGGTGGACATTGGGTATGGCGGTGGGAGAAGGTGGTGTGGGATGTACTTAGCTGCTGCCCAGCTGGGAAGATGGTGGCCTTCCGCTTCTGAAGACGCTAGGAATGTGTTTTTTATCATGATGTAAAGCCTGCATTTGGAACTTCCTGATTGGCTGGCAGAACCCTGTACCTCCCCTACGGAGTGCTAATCTTAGTAAATGAATGATCCACTACATAGAACTGTTGGCTGAAGGGGCTCAAACTTCCCACGGGAAAGCCAACAAGGAGGATGAGGCTACCAATCAAAAGGAGGATTGTGGTCGAGACAGAGTCAATCAAGAAATACCTGCCAGAGGTGAATGAGTACCTCGGAGTTGGTTCAGAGGAGGAGGTACTCCTGATGCAGCAGGAAGAAGTAGCCACAGAGTTGAAGGTGGATGAAGAGAAGAGAGGTTGGTGGTGCTGCAGGAGACTGAAGAGCACCAGACGAGGAGGCTGATTTGGTCTCTCAGCTGATGGCTAAGGAGGTGGAGGCTGGGGCCACTGCATCATTGCCTGCCCAAGCGGAGGGGGAAAGGCAGGCTCAGGATTTCCTCAAGAGGATGAAGCCAAGTTAAAATATATCCCCAGACATGACATCACCACCCATCTTTTCATGGATGTGGAACTATGACTGTCAGGGCAAAACATGCAGCATAATATGCTACATCTGCCTGAAGAGAGTTTGTTTGGGTAACCCAATTAAGAATGCCTTGGGCACCTCCTCGATGCACAAGCCTTTTAGGCTGTTTCAAAATGTTGTGTTCAAGGAGGGCACTTCACAGGAGTGCCACAGATTGAGCTAATGCAACATCCTTCTTCAACTGTGATGGTGACATATCAGGTTATCACACTCTAGCAAGAGACCTCCATCCCTCCTTCCTCTGGCTCAGCCCAACCTTCTACCCAAACCCTGATATCTGGCCTGGCCAAGCCTAACCCAGTGGCACCAGCAGAGCCACATTTCCACCACTATCAGCACAATGTCATGATGGCGGTGGTAGAATTATGGTTGTGGTGCTGTTTGGGCAGTACTATTGAAACAAAGTGATGTGGAGTTGTGAAAACAAAGAAATTGATATGAGGCCGGGAAGCCCAAAAGAAACACACCAACACAGGTTACAAAGAACATACAAAGTGCTTTATTCAAAAGCTACAACAATTACCAAAAAGTCAATTGACAAACGGATAGGTATTAGGCTCTCAGAGTAACGGAACGAACTTTCAACGAGAGTTCACTGGGTTAGTGTGAGAGACCGTACATTGGGATACTCATGTTTTTATACTCTTTATCCTGCTCTGGCCAACCCCCTCCCGGGTTAACTATTCTTAGGACCAGGCGTAGGGTTCCTTGCCAGGTCAATCCCATAATGTATGCATTTCGATCAGTTTCGCTGATACAGTTGTTCATTTACACATAGGTCAGGGATAGGACAAGGTCTCAGTTCGCGACCCCAACAAGTGGCCTGCAGGCATATTATTTATTCATGTGTGCGGAGGTCACAACGGCGAGAATCCCACTCGAAATGTCATTCGGCCTCCATTTTGGTGTTCAGGGTGACTTCCACATTGCAAGAGAACCTAAAATGGCGGCTAAATCCAAGATGGCGATTTACACAGTACATTAAGGTCAAGACCTTGCCGCGGAATCTATTTTACACAATGTTTTAGACAACTTGGCGTAGGCCAACACACATTCAAACAATGCGATAAGAGGTATAATATTATTTCGATTCCGACAGAGTGCACCGCCATACTACGTGCATTGCATGACTTCTGTCAGTCAATGTGAGCTGGAAGACAAGCTAGTGGTGGATGGCAGGAGGAGCACATGTTCCTACCCAACCTACCCGCTTCTAGATGACTGGGCAAGAGTGTTGTAAAAGGGGGCACATAGATACTGGAAACGGGGAGAAAAAAATATTAGTGTCTAAACTGGTTGGTAGAGCCAAATAATTTGAGGAAACACGTCCACTATGTGAGAGTAACAAAGATTCCGAGATTGCATTTGGAGGTTGGTAGAGTCAAAGAAAATTAGGCAAAAAACAGCAATGGATGTAATGTTTGTGTTATCAAGACTGAAGAAGTCAAGACTGTAACACAATGTAGTAACACAACATACTCATTTGTCTCTGTTGGCTGCTGGAGGCAAATGAATTTAGACAGAGCCCCAGTTTGTGAGGGTAGTACCAGGATTCAGAGATTGACTTAGATGATTGGTAGAGCCAAGAGCATTGGGGATGATGAAAACATTATTTTGCTAGGCTCTCAGCCACTGTTTTCAGAGCCATAGTGCTCACCAGCTTTCTTCATGCTTGGCCACCCATTTGACTGACTTTATGAAAGTAAACTCTCTTAAATGTGTGCCGTTGAGGCTTCTCCTGTAGTCTGAGACAATGACCCAAACAGCCCTAAAACATGTGTACCCTGCAAGCTATCGAAGAGGCAGCTTAGGCTTTCAACAGCTAATTCAACAAGTATAGATGCCCACACTGGCCTCTTGCTGAGACAGAATTTCAACAGATTCTCATCACTAACTAGTTGTCATGTGTTGAAACACAGGCATCAACCATCTGCTCTGCATTGGGCCTCATGGTCACCATTACGCATGTAGACCTACAAGTCAGATTGAGGGAGATGTTTGTCCCACAGCCTCGTACATTGTTTCCACTATACAAAAGCTCCCTGTTTGACAGCATGAAGAATTATGAGGGATTGTGGAATATGATTGTGCACTGTCCTGTATGCCTCTTTGCTTTGGTAAAGTCCTGCACTAAGTTGTTGTGCACATTTGCCTTTCTCTTTAAGCAGCGTTTTAGTGCATCCTTTTAAATGGCTAGCATGTCCCCTGGTGAATGACAACCCCCTACATTTTCCTCATCCAGAGCCAAAGACTGTTTAAAATTGGTTACCTTGACTTGAAACTGTGGGTCAAGAAAATCCTCATTCCGCTTCATCCAAGCAATGTCTGTATTCTGTTGGATGATTAAGACCATATTCATAGCAAGTTGTCCTGCTGGTGAATCACCTGGCATTTCAAGTTCATGTATTATGTTGAATAGTTATAATTCCAACAGGTACAACAGTGGCAGCAGATGGTGAATGAGGTAGCCTATAGGCTTACCGGCTGGGTGACCTATTCAAATGGTTGCACAAAGACAAAACATGGCCAACATTTGCCCCTATGCAGATGTAAAGTGGGCACCATCCAATTGCAGTCATGTGACGTCCTTACAGTCTTGTTCACATTCCTTTTGCTAACTGGTAGTTCTCCTCACACTTCAAACACATAGAGTATCCTCCCCACGGATACAATAATCATTCCCCCTACCCCTTGAATTAGCAGTATTGTCATATTTCTAAACAGGTCAGAGGATCTCTTGCCCCTATGCAGATGTAAAGTGGGCACCATCCAATTGCAGTCATGTGACGTCCTTACAGTCTTGTTCACATTCCTTTTGCTAACTGGTAGTTCTCCTCACACTTCAAACACATAGAGTATCCTCCCCACGGATACAATAATCATTCCCCCTACCCCTTGAATTAGCAGTATTGTCATATTTCTAAACAGGTCAGAGGATCTCTTGGTGAGTGGTAATAACGTTAGCAGGTTCTTACCAATTGCACAAAATGAGCTGTATGTGGACACATTTAAACAGAATAAAATCACCCAAATCAAGCTTCTACCATCTTAAGTATTGGTTATTCCTCGAACATCAAGTGCTTCTTCAGTTTAGATTATAAGACATCAATAAAAGTGTCTCTTTCCATGGCTGGCAAGGAAAGTAAAACTAGCTGGCTCTTCATATTTAGTACAGCCATTCTGGGTTTCAAGCACATATTCCAGGGCCTAATCCTGCATTTCCTCACTGCCATCTTTTACTAAACATGTAGCTGACCATCTCTGGAATCCCCCTTGAGCCATATAAGACTTTGTTGGATTGGTCACTAAATTCGAACCTCCCCTCACAATGGAAATGCATTGCAACAAAAACTAGTCTGCCCAATCTCGTAGTGACTTCTCCCTCAATCAGAGCTGGTCAGAAACATAGGACAGAACAGAATCTAATGATATCTCAGTATCTTACACAATTATGACTTCTACTGAAGACTTTACACCTTCCCTAAGCTTAGGATACATGACAATCATTTAGCCTTTATCAATCAACTGAACATTGGCCATTAATTTACCTTGAAGCTATCAGATTCCCTTTACATCTTTCACTTTGTGAGTATATGGTTGGAATAAAGTGGGTGGAATAACCAAGCTTATACAGAAGTTGTAACAGCTATGTTTTCTGTAAAAGGATTATGTTCGCCTAATCCAGAAATAAATGCAAACGCTTGGGGGTGGGGCAACAAAACACATGACAAAGATGTGTATGCATCAATGGTTTTTCTTGGTCTTTCAGGATGGAAATGGGGCATACACGCATATAGAAGATAGGGGCTTATCTCAAGAGGAAGTTCCTATTTCATGCCATTCTATGTATAAGGTGGAGGAATGGGACAAACCTACACTAATCATTACTCCCGGTACAAGATTCTCCTCCTGAATATGCTCTTTAATTTGGGTTCTCGTGGCTGAGCATGAGGGTCTCTCTTGCATTGAGTTGGGGCTATAGGGTGATATTGCTATTATGGTGATCCCCATACAATATTTTCAGCGATGTGTCATTTAATGGATATATCCCTATTCTTTTGTGGCCTGTGCAGAGGTCCCTACCACTGGCTTCATCAACAGCTGAGGTACTTGTCTCTCGGACATGGGTTGACCATACCAACATGGCCACATCCCTTCAAGCCTTCTAAGTCTAGGTCTGAGAGGAATTATGGTCTGAAAGGGTCCCAGTGACTCCCACCCTACACCCTTATGGGTAGCACATGCATATGCCCTGAAAGTCCTGATAGGCCAGCTTTCCTGAGTTTCCAGATCCCACTCTATATACTGGGACATGGCCAAGTCCCTGACTTCATCAAATAGTCCACTAACCTAGCATATATAACCACAATATTCCTATACATCACTCCAATGGTGTGACCTCCCTGTGTCCCAATATTGAGGCTGGGTGCTGAAGGGATGTGACTGACTACATACAAAACACTCAGGGTCAGAAAACTTCACCACTGATTCTCAATAGAGGGGGAACGCAGTGTGTGAATCACAGAATGAACAGGGGCAGTACTAATACATAACAACTTTGGGGGTGGCAGCAAATTAGTCTGTAATATAACACTTCACTCACACAGATGAAATTCAGAATTATCAATTTCAGTTTGTCCAGCTTCCCCAGTGGAAGTGGACAAAGAGAATCTTAAGACTTCCTCAAGAGGTGTCTACCTCATGGGGAAGTACATACATCAGATTAATTACAAAAAACAGCATTTGGGTGACTTCTAATCTCTAGTTATTGTATTGTCCATATTAGTTCTGAGTCCCTGAATTTGAAATGCACCATATATGTGCTTTGATGGGTCAATTTCCCTCCTATACACCTGATAACAACATTTTATACTGGCAATCAGCCCCTTCTGTGGTGAATCAAATGGATAACCTCATTAGTCGAGATCTCTCTGGTCTTATATGACCGATAACTAGAATCCAAAGATGGAAGACGCACCAAATAGCACTTCATATTACGCATCTGCTTGCGCATCAAGTCTGGCAGATCCTATTCATTTTTAAAACCATATACAAAAATGGGTCCTTCCATACACACAAAACCATCTCAGAGCAGAACCTCCTTTAAGAATAGAAATATGGCCTGCAAACCAAAAGTAGCACCAAGATGACCACTATCCAAGTTAGCAACAATGTTCTTAAGATGATTGACAATAAAATGCTCCCTCGTAGCTCTCCTTCCCTTGTGTGTCGAACTGATGCGTTCGCCTACCTACACCTGTAGTCCACCAGTGGACTAAATTGGCAAAGACTGAGAGCCATGCAAATGTTCTTTGGTGTGTGTTCAAAAATTAAGCACATATGCAAGAAATCACCCTCAACCCAGAGCATTCACATTTCCTTTGCTATTTAATCCACATGTGAATATGAACAGGACATTAAAACATAAGCAGTTGAATTATGTGATAAAACATGAGGCTGAAATGGTTGTGTATTATAAAAGGGGTAGATATGAAGGCATTTAATTACTTCTTACATCCCTTTATGTGCTCATTCTGTTTGGTCTCTAGCTCAGACCTTGCTCTGTAATTTCTTCCAATAGTCTCTCTCTCTCTCTCTCTCTCTCCCTCTCTCTCTCTTTCTCTCTCTCCCTCTCTCTCTCTCTCTCTCCTTTTCTCTCCCTTGTAGGTAAATCTAATTCAAAGAAAAGATGCAGATCAATGTGCTATTTTAAAAACAAGCATGTAAGCTGCAGTCTGCGCACAGCATTTGAAAAACACATGTGCAGTGTTTTCAAATCCCCTCACATCAAAAAATAGTGACAGGTCCTGAGATAAAAATGTTCACGTACAAGACAATAATCTGCAACTTTGGTCAGAAGCGAGAACTATTCAATAAAAAAAAAATAATCATAGCAACTTAAAGTGACAGTAGAAATGGATTTGGTCTTGTATACGTGTTTGCATTTTCCCTTACAAAAATCAAGGGCCAGGGTTTTAAAGCCTACAGATGTTTAAGGTGTGGGCCTTTGATAGTAGTTCGAGGAGCCAATATGATGGATAAACTGCCATGTGGGATGAAAAGGGAAACTCAAGGGGAAAAGGAACATGTATATTTAAAAGTGGCAATTGTGAATAAAATTAGCACTGAACTCTGACATCTGATATTCCATTCAAATCACCAGCTGCCCATTAATACAGCAACATAACTGATCTACATTGCCTTCTCAAGGATTTGGAATTGTCTGAAACTCAGCAATAAAGATAAGGATGGTCTCTGGGACTAGTTCACAGGGAGGCTGAATTTGCAATTCATTCTAAGGGGACATTTTTATGGATTGCATATGTGTGTAGTAGGCTTAACCTCTTAACATAAAGAATGCGAGTTCAGCATGACAAGTGGGTCTACAATCTGCTATTTCAGTCTCCGGGGCCCTCCTGAAGGAAGAAAAAAAACGATACCTGGAAAAACAAAGTGTTTATCTAAAATCTACAAGGCCGGTGACTGCTCCAAGAGGTCCAGAAATGAGAGTCATAAAACCCTGAGAAATTCAAACTTCAAAAGGCCTCATCACAGCTAAGCCTCTGTGTCATAAATATACTTCGAGTTCTGGATCAGCAGCAAAAATACCAGATGTTCTGTAGCGGGCAGAAGATCGAATGACTGCATGTAATATGTGTAAAGTGAGAAGAAAAATGTGTCTTTTAAATGGAGCATTGGGATTTACTCTTTCCCTAATAATTCTCACAGGGAATGTCATAGAAAGTTTTGTTTTTCTTTGACAGGTTCAACTTGAGATGCTATATTGAGTGGTAGAAAACATTTTCTAATGGCATTTTTAATTATGATTGGCATTTTGTCCCCAAAACAGCACACGGCTGGGATATACTGTCCTAGCACACAAAGTGATGAGCCTGATATTTTGAGATAGGAAAATAATTTGTATAAAAATGTAAGTTCAATGGAAAAATATCTAAATCAGTATCCATTTGTGCTATCATGATGAAAATTACATTGTTTGATTTTTTCCAGAGAGAGAAATCTGGTGAGCTGTTTAGCAAAGTGGCCATATGTGTGGAATTTACTATTTCAGAATGTTTCAATGTTTAATGCAAGAAATCTCTAAGATGTCATCACATCGAATAGGAGGGAAACTGGGTTTAGACATCATTCCCATCAGACTGCCCCTTCTGTAATATACCCAATGACCGTGGATGGGTATGTCTACAGTGATGTCACTTTTGGAACACAGTCCAATCACATTCATTGACCAATTAGATTGGGGAAATGATACACACCTCAAAAAGGATTGGCTTACTGTTCTATACAAGTGAAAAACACACTGGAAGGGGGAGATTAACAGAATGGCTTGCTCTCTCACTGACCGATGGAGAGGAAGAAGGAGAAGAATTAGATTGCTGTCCTTCTTGATCCATTTTGGATTTTTGCCATAGCCCTGTAAGTGAGGCAGAGTAGGAGTCGAAGTCCCAGGCCTTCTTCAGAGAGAGAAACAGCAGACAGACTGTGGAGGGAAGCTGATCCCATCTTGCTGACTGATGCCCACCTGTTCCTAGAGGAGGATAATTGAACCATTCCTTAAGAGTGTGGCCACCTGTCTGTGATACAGTCAAAGGAAATTCAAATATGAGTATGAGCTAAAGGGGAAATAATCTTGAGAGGAGCAATACTATAAAGGGAATTAGAAGAATTCCTTGCCCTGTTATTAGCAAGTACTGCGAGGAGGGGCAGGGGTATGTACGTTGACTGTACATCCTGGGAAATAAGTAAACATTTCATAAGTATATGTGCTTCTGGAATAATAGTTTTGAAGAAATAGATCCTATGATGTGTATACAGGGAGATCCCTTTCACTCGTTTTCTGTGCAATGTACAAGCACACAAGAGCATAGGACATCTCACTGTGTGCATACTTAGACACATAAAGGAATTGAAACCACTTCCTGGTGATACAATCAAGCAGAATATTGTTTTTAATGCTAAGAAGTTCCAGACTAAAGGGAAAGGGTGATTAATCTGTACTTTTTCCCCATTTTATTGTTGCCCATTGATAGTGAGAATGGTACACTTTTATACAGTAATTAAATAGAAACATCACTGAAGGGAATCTAGCCTACATACATGTTGAACAGAGATTCTTTCTTTCTGCATGCCATTTACATAGAGGAAGCCCAAGTAGTTTGTTGCAAGTGAATATTTTAGAATGCTGTGGAAATTCTGTCATGCCTATTGAGATAGGGGGGTGGTACCTATTTGCAATAAAGGAGTAGTAGAGAGAATTGGATAGGCAGGAATGTTTTACATTAATGTATTTCTTCTAACAAATGAAAGCCTTATCCTGGCCCCTCATGTATTTTAATAAATGATGCAGACCCAGGGTAAAGAAAAGATATAAGTGGTGATGGGCGTATTGCAAAAGTCTTTATTTTTATGACTGTAGCATTGAAAACTGAGCTGAATAGTATGTTAATTATTTTTCATTATTGGCGTTTTATGGACATATAACCTATTTATTTTTAAATTGATTAATTTGTTTATATTTGGTCAATAAATATACCTTCTGTGCAACCCTGTATGTTTCTTGTCTGAAAAGAGGAGGGAGTCTGTAAGCAATCAATGGTCCTCATTACAAGTTTGGCAGTAGCCTTGCCGGTAAAACCGGCAGGGTGCTGGCAAACTTGCATTTTTTTAAGGCACCCGCGAATGGGCAATTAATGGGACATTACGGCCCTGACGGACCCAGTAATTGCTCATTCTCGGCCGCCGGAAAAAAATGCTCCCCATTCCCATTTGAGCCCCATTCAGAATGGTGCTGCTGCATCCGACATGCTCTGCTCGCGGGTGCCTGCACGCCCGCCAGGTCAGTCCTGGTGGGTGGGAAGGCACCCGCGAGCAGAACTCGTAGTTTGCTGGTCCGGTAACAATGGTATCAGCAAGCTTACCGGTACCGTTGTTACCGGATCGGCAAACTTATAATCAAGCCCATTAATGTTATTAAATTGGGGGTCCCAGATTCATAAAAAAGAACTTAAATAAGGGAAATTGGGCACCCCTGGTTTGGGGTGGGTCGAAAGTTCCCCTGAATTAGATGTCAGCAGAATAAAACCCACCATACACTATGCACTTAGAGGCTCCCATGCTGGCTGCATGAGCCACTGGCAGTGTGTGTCTGGTGCCGGATGGTGTGGCAAAAGCAGGCGTTCAACCTTTAGCTGATCTGCACAATGCTCTAAAAGTTGGTATCTGGCCAATCAAAGGCTCCCTTTAGTTGTTACTTTGGCTAATATATTACGATTGAACAAACTTCTTGAATCATAAAGTGCAGTCAGAATAAATAGGGTGCTTTGCTATATTCCCCACAGGTTCAAGGATGTTTGAGACCAAGAAAGCAAGTATTGCATACATTTCTCACAAAGAGATACATTTCTGAACGTTTTGCACAAACTGTGTGATACACTCTGAACAATCTGCTCAGTGGGTTTTTCTAATGTCACATTGATCATGTTTTCGAATCAGCTATTAATATGCAGATGCAAAGTACATATACACAGTTGTCTTTGTCTCTTTGACTTTCATGTCAGCTAATGTCAGGTCTCTGTCATCTGCCTTCCACGTTGTCGACTAAAGAATAGTCCTCAACATCCTGGCCTTACATCTACAAGTTTAAAGTCTGCCTTTCACTCACTCCGGCCTCTGTGCCAAGTGCCTACTTTAAGCTGAGCCCCATGAAGACCACATTCCTGCTTATCCTCTGCAGCTCATCCAAGAAAACGCAAGTTCAAAACTGTCTGACACAAATGAAGTGTGATGAATTGACCCACCACATTGCTGAGAGCATCAAGTCACTCTCATCATCAATATTGATCCCTTCCCTTGAAAGCTCACATCTCCAAGAGCACACAAATGGACTGCTACTAGTTTGCTCTTCCATATCCTTCATTAAAATCCAGATTTCATGATCATTTTGCTTTCCCACATGGCCACTGGCTGCTAATGCCCCATTTTCAAGTGGTCTGGCATCCCCCATGGCTTCACTGAAAAGTAATGTAGCATGCTTCCACGAAGCAAATAAATTCAACCACATATCATCTTGGATGCCAGTGCAGGCCTGAATAAACTTTAGGATAGCCTGCATCACATACAAGGCAGTCAGGGCCGGTGCTAGCACTAGGCAAGGTTAGGTGTTTGCCTATAATGTGAGAATGTTGGAGTGACAAATGCCACCGACGGCAATAAGCACTTGTACATTTTTTGTGTACAGTATTTATTGTCTCTCTCACGAGTCAGCTCGACTATGCGGCACTCTCTCTCAGCACTGCAGGCAACAGGCACTGTGAGGTTCAGATCGAGTGTGGGTTTGGCAGTGCAGTGGGATGCGTAAGGCCTCATGCCACATGTGAGCACCACACTTGCCCTCGTGCAAATGCTCTTTTTCTTCTGTGGCCCACCCTGTACTGGATGCAGCCACCGTGGGGGTCGCCCTGCCTGAGAGAGACTCTATCAGACACATGCACAGGCAGGTGAGGAGCCCCTATTGTTTTGTAATTGTTCTGAATCTCGGGTTGTGGCGGCAATAGCTGAGGTGAGTTAAATAGAGAAAGAACAAATTGAAGCCAGTGGAAGTTCGTGGATTGCAGCTGACAGTGCATAAGGGCTGAAGAAGCTGCGGGAGTGTGGATGGGGTTGTGCCACTCTCTCTGGGTTAAATATAAGTCCCTCTAAAATCACCTCCTCAGTCTTGACCGACAATTCTCGGGTCAGTTTGGGGAGGTAGCCAGGACAAACAACAGGCAGGCCAAACAAACAAGACACATTGGGGCTTTTAGGACTGCACGGGTGGTTTCTTCAGGAGACAAGGCAAGGAGTGCTGCACTCCTTCGCAGGATTTCATGGCCTCCTTCTCTCCTGAATGATTCCCTGCAGTGACCCTTGGTGTGTACTCTCTGAGTGCTTAAAGTATGTCGATGTGTGTATGATATTGCTCTTGTCAGTTCAGGTAATAATGCACCCCACCTGCCCTTTTTTAAACACTACTTAAGCACGTGTCCATGTCTGCTGTGGTTGGCTTTGAAGGCTGGCACCTTAGCATGCACGTGTCCAAAAGACAGAATAAAGTACACACCCCGCTAGGGAAAGAGACGAGGAGAGACATTGCAAGGAAACCAAATTTTATATAAGCAAATAAATGGAGCAAAGAACTCTGCTGCCTGAGAGCGCTCTGGCAAATATTACATGAACAGTATATTATAAGCACTAGAAGCGTCACTACTGATATATCCCTATAGGTACATAATGTTACATTTGGATTGGAAGAGAACATGGATACATTACAGAGGCATAGGGACTGGCTTCACATGATTGGCTGGTAGCTTGGTGATTCGGCAGGCAACAAGTGGGTCAGCTGGGCTCATCCGTGCCGGGTGAAGGTCAGGTGATGTTCGCAGAGATGATGTAGCATTTGTCTGACTAAGCTAAACAACAAGACTTGGCATGCACGGAATAATCAGGGGCATAAATTGTCACTACAAAGAGGAGCTGTTGGTGTGAAATAGGGGCATTCCAACCTATGGTTTTATGGGGACATGGGTTAGGGGTTGTTCCTACAGGTGCCTTATCTGGAGGGGCAATCTGTGATTTGTGGTCCCTAGGGCCTCACAATTTCAAACACAGTAGAGATAGGTGTTAGTGTTACCAGAATATCTGACCGTTATAGATTAGTTATTTGGTGGTTGAATTGGATGTGGTCTGGGGGGAGGGACTGATGACCAGGTGCATTCAAAGGGAATTGGGGACATGGGTTCCGTGGATCGATGCCTGGTGGGGAGGGGGTGGAGAGGACATGAATCGGTCAGCAATGACGGATGGAGCGCTGGGGCATGAGCAGGCCTGGGTCTCACGTTCTGGGATGAGCACATTTTGTCAGAGTTCAATACTTGTTAGTTGCAACAATAAATGACCATATTTCTGTGAGAACAAGAATTGTGCTGAGCTGACAGAGGGTGGAGGGGGCGGGGCTGACTTTGCGTGGCTCTGGGAGAGGGAGAATGGTCATTTACAGCAGAGGGGCAGAGGACCTAGAAAAAGATGGCGTGAGCGAAGACACAAAATGGGGTGCACACTCTGCAATGTTACACTTGTTTGTACACCTATAACAATGAAATAGAAGATATGAATATAGACATGAGGGGCCAAAATGGTCCCCCCCTTAGCGCACATAGCATTTACCTGGTGTGGGAATGGTGCAGGGGGGTGGAATATACCACCTCTCCCCTAACATTCCCACTTTCGTTACTTCTAATGCAACAAATACGTTTTCCCATTCCTTCTACATTCCTCTGCCATTCTTACTGCCTCATCCCAATCCAGAGTACCCTTTATTGGTATCCATGCTCTAAAGACATATTTTAAACTCTCCCAACAACAAACATACTCTACAGGAGTACAGGACATATAAATAAAATCCCTGTTCCTGCTCGGGTCCAACCATACCTCTCTGTGATTTTCCAAATCTTGTGGCTCCCTTGTAGTTGTGTGCTACAAGTTGTCAATTATATCTTCCGTCTGGTGTATGGCCACTATGCAAAATTTGGGCTTGTTACTCTCCCCAGTTTGCACTTGTGCATCCTGCATGATACAATGACTTTTGTCAGTCCCTTTCTGGCTGCCAATCATCTAATTTCACTAGATCAGCTTGTTCTGAAGCCGACCGGTTTCAGTGGAGAATTTACGTGCAGCTCGCCAGACCTTGCACACGCCTGAAACAAGAACAGAAGGTAACAGGGTGCCACATTTACCTGGTACCCTGCAACAGTGCCCACTCCTGAAGTTACCAAGCAACTAACAATCATAGAGAGGGTGAAGAATAACAACCACTGCAGACTATGCTGCACCCAAAACCTATAAGGCACACAGGCTGGTGCCTTCCCTATAGTGTTATGGTGATGTCTTAGCATAATCCTCTATTATTGTGCTGAGTGGAACTCTGGTGAGTGATGCTATGACATGATGCTATGACATGTACGTTCTGGAGCATTGCTTATAGAATGTTATTGCTTGACTAACCAGTCAGTTGATGTTACACTGTGGAGATGGTTGGGGGTCTCTACTACCCAGTCTTCCGTATAAGCAATAAACCATCTGTATAACTCATGTTGCTTGGTTCTTTGCTTCTACATTTGGCGACGAGGATGGGATGGCTGTGGTACTGTCTATCAATGGAGCGACGACTGCAGCAGATTTTTATTTGAGACCCCCAACCGCGAGGCCTGCTGAGGAGAAGCTGGCCCACTCCTCGCACCAACCATATGAGGAGAGTCGCTCCTGCACTCATCTGTGTCTACCTGGTGGTATTCGGAGTGTATTCGGGCTGGCGTCTCCCTTTTCTGGCGGTGGCTTGGCGAGATTCACAGATCGCCCCGGATCACTTTCGTTGCAGCGTCGACACACGCAATCCACGTGTGAGTGGGGTGAGTGCCAGTTATTCTACTTCATCAGAGTCATTTTCGGGAAGAAGGTGTGCGGCGAGCTCGAAGAAAGCTCGTTGTTGAGCCCGTGAGGAGTAACGTGCCACCTCACGTGTGCGGAAGGAAGGTCGGGAAGTTGAATTACATCGCTTGTGTCCGCCCAGGGCCACTTGTGGAAGGCGGCAATGTGGGATAGCAGTCGTGTATCAAAATATTGCTATCCAAACGAATTCTGGACTTGCCTATGGAGTTATAACTGAGGTGAGCATCAAGTAAGAAGACTTCATTGCTCTGTGGATTTGTGCGTGGTATTCGGAAGTTTTGCAGAAAGGATGGCTTTGTCTGGAATTCCGGGACCCCAAATGTTCCTACCATCTCCTGGCCCTCCAAGAATGAAATGGGGGCCCTGGAAGAGAGGTTTCTTACATTATGTGTAGGCCACCTGTGGCAATGGTATGTCAGTAGAAAGGAAGGTATCTATGCTCATGCATCTTCTGGGTTATGAGGGGCAGCGAATTTTTGAAACATTGCCTAATTTGAGTGAATTGGATGTTGAAGAAGGTATGAATGAGTTTGATGCAGCATTGGCAAAACTAGACAAACATCTCGAGGCAAAAATAAGTACTGTGTTAGAACGCTATCATTTCGGCATGAGGACGCAGCATGAGGGTGAGACAGTGGAAGAATACATTACTGCCCTGAGACATTTATCATTGAACTGCAAATTTGGTGAAAGTTTAGATGAACATATTATAGATCAGTTCATGCTCCACTGTTCTAATGACAAGATTCAGGAAGTGTGGCTAAAAGATGACCCATGCCTTGATGAAGTCGTCGCTATTGCAAAAAGAATTGAACATACTTTGCAATGTGTGGCGAAGTTAGCCACAAAAGAATCCAAAGTTGTTCAACAGGTTGAAGTTCTAAAAGTGGGTGACAAAAAGAGGGATGCTGTCAAAGACCAAAGAAAACAGAAACGCAAAACGTCCAAACGTTGTGACACGTACCAAGGGAAGGGTGGAAACGCAGCCCAGAAAGCAAATAAGTTTACCCAAAAAGAAAATATTCCAGGGGGAAAAAGGAGAGAGGAACGACTGTGTTTTCATTGTGGGAGTGCTCGTCACCTATCTACTTCTCCGATCTGTCCTGCGAGAAGGGCGAACTCCAACATTTGTTAAAGATGGGGGCATTTTGAGAATTGCTGTACTAATTACAATATTGGCGCTGGTAGGAGTATAATGTTTGTTGAGGAGGCTGATGATCCATCGTCAGAGGATTGTGAGGGTTCAGAAAACGAAATTGTTAAAGTAAACATGGTTAAATGTTTTGAAGTTGATGAGTGTGATCACCCTTCTAACTGGATTGAGGTGAATGGATGTCAGGTCAAAATGCTTGCAGACTCTTGCTCCAAAATCACTTTGATGTCTAAGGCTGTTTTTGAGAATGTTCTGGGTGGTAGGATGGAGGATTTAAGCCCGTCGGACAAGACGCCTGGGGGCTATAATGGTGGGAAAATCAATTTTTTAGGATGTTGTTTAGCAATTTTAAAATTTAAGGATAGAGTTACGTATGGAAAATTATATATCACCAAGAAGGGTGAGACATTATTAGGATGGAAGGAGCAAAGGGGATTATGTATTAAGCTAGATCCAAATAGCAAGGAACAGGTCTTAAATGTGGAGAAAGTGTCGGTAAGTAGCAGTTTAGATGACAGTTCCATGGGTTTAATTGCCAAATATCCTGATGTTTTCAACAAGGGGGTCGGTTGCCTCAAAGGGATGGTCCATAAAATTGTCTTTAAGGATGGTTGCACGCCCGTAGCGGCAAAACTCAGACCGTTGCCGGTGTCAATGCGTAATGCTGTGAGAATGGAATTGGAAAAATTGGAGAAAGCTGGTATTATTGAACCAGCCAAGGCTGTTGAATGGATTTCTCCTGTCGTTGTGGTTAAAAAGCATGGTGGGGATTTGAGAGTATGTATTGACTTGAGAGAACTGAACCGTTGTGTGGTGGCCGAACGTCATCCACTCCCCAACATGGGAGAAATTTTAAGCAGAATCGGGAATGTCAAATACTTTGCCAAATTAGATATGGCCAGTGCCTATCATCAAATTAACTTAGATGTTGAGTCTCGAAAGCTGACGGCCTTTACTACATATGAAGGTATCTATCAGTTTAGGCGCATGCCATTCGGATTAATATCGGCTTCCTCTGTTTTCCAAAAAGTCATGGACGGATTATTCAGGGGTCTTACAAATGTCTGGTGTTTCCAAGATGATGTGTTAATTTGTGGAAGAACTGAAGAAGAATTAAGAAGGAAAGTGGAGATGGTTTTAGAAATTTTCAGAGTACGCGGTATTACTTTGCGAAGTGAGAAATGTGTTTTTTCCACTCAGGTGGTGGAGTATTTAGGGCATGAAATATCTGAGGAAGGGCTGAAGCCGAAGAGAGAGCTAGTAGATGGAATAAAGAGAATAAGGTCTCCAAAGAATAAGGCAGAACTTCGATCATTTTTGGGGACAATAGAATTCTACCACCGTTTCATAGAAAATTATGCTGACAGTGTTACCGCACTGAGGGGATAATTGCGGAAAGGGGTGGAATTTGTTTGGGACAGAGAGTGCGAAAGAGAATTTAATGAGATTAAGTCCAAAATCGACATGGCCAAACCCCTAGCCATGTACGACACTAGAAAAAAGACGATATTGTCAGTGGATGTGAGTGAAACCAGCATTGGAGTGGTGATTTCGCAAGAAGGAATTGATGGAGCAGAATCGGTGGTGTTGCATGCTTCTCGAATGTTGAGGGGACCCGAACTAAAATGCTCTGTCTTAGAAAAAGAGGCATTGGCGTGTCATTGGGGGATAGAAAAACTAAAAAACTTTGTGAGGGGTCAGGATTTTGTATTGAGAACAGATCATAAGCCATTGAAAGCCATTTTTGAAAGTAAAGGTCTGGACAAAGTTTCTAGAAGAGTTGCTTGTTGGGTGACCAGATTACAATGCCACAAGTTCAGTATTGAGGTTGTGGCGGGTAAAAACATTGTGCAGGCTGATCATGCGTCGAGAATAAGAGTTGAAGATGATGATGATGGAAGGCCGTCTGCAGAATTCGAGAATATGGTGTTTGCCACCGTGGAAGGTGTAGTTCACAAAGAAGAGTGGGTTAGAGCATTGACATCAGATGAAATGTGGAGGCGCATAATAAATTTCATTAGAGAGGGGTGGCCCGAGAAGAGGCTATTATCTGGTGAAGAAAGGGCTTTGTGGCAGATGAGATTCGAACTGTTGGTGAAGGATGGTTTGATATATCTGTGGGACAGGCTTGTGGTCCCTGCTTGTCTAAGGAGAAGTCTTATTGCCATTGCGCATCAGGGTCATATCGGGACATATAAAACCAAAGAAGTAATTAAGGCTGATTATTGGTGGCCGGGTTTAGACCGTGAGGTTGAGAAGATAGTTGGCGGATGTGTGGATTGTGTAAAGTCTGGGAAGAACATATCTGCGGTGGTGCAGCCGTTGAGAGGAGTCGAAAGTCCAAAGGGTGTCTGGCAGGATCTGGCCATGGATGTTTTAGGCCCGGTAGATATGGGTAGTGGTCGTGGTAGATTTGTGCTGGCTTTGGTGGATATGTTCTCACGATGGACGGAGTTCAAAATAATGAGGGATGTCACAGGACAGTCTATAGTGGCATTTTTGGAAGAAATATTTGAGAGGGAAGGGTTACCTAGGAGCATGTTGACAGATAATGGTCCACAGTTCACTGGGGGCATCTGTCAGGAGTACATGTACAAGTGTGGTATTAAACATAAAAAGACGGCACTATATTACCCTCAAGCCAATGGTATGATTGAGAGGGTTAACCGCTGTATAATGTAGTGTATTAGGGGGGCAAGTGCACGTGGTTTGGACAGGAAGGTTGCGGTCAAGGACCGAATGTATGCTTTGCGGATGGCTCCCAATACTGAAACAGGGGCTAGCCCATTTGAGTTAATGAGAGGCCGGTGGGGCAACACTTTATTGTCTCCAGCTTGGTTAGGTCGGGCGAGAGAAACCGATAAGGTGGTAGATGAAGTAAAAAGACAAATGGATGAGCGAAAGAGAAAATGGGTCAGGAAACTTAACGAGAAGTTTCCAAGAAGGAGGACGGTTGCTGAAGTTGGTGATCTGGTCAGAATCAGAAAAGCTGTTATCGCAAATAAAGGTTATCTTCTGTATTCGGATCCAGTAAGGGTAGCTCAAGTTTTTGATGGTGCTGTTAAATTGGAAAGTGGACAGGTGTGGAATTTATCAAGAGTAGCCAAGGTGAGGAGATGAAATGCACATATATTATCTTTCAAGTTTTTAAATTTAATTTTTTGTGTATCATTTAAAATATATCTGTAAATAGTTTTTTTATTTCGATAAGGGAGGGGGGGGTGTTATGGTGATGTCTTAGCATAATGTTCTATTATTGTGCTGAGTGCAACTCTGGTGAGTGATGCTATGACATGATGCTATGACATGAAAATTCTGGAGCATTGCTTATAGAATGTTATTGCTTGACTAACCAGTCAGTTGATGTTCCACTGTGGAGATGGTTGGGGGTCTCTACTACCCAGTGTTCCTTATAAGCAATAAACCATCTGTCTAACCCATGTTGCTTGGTTCTTTGCTTCTACATATAGCCCTGAAGAAGGTGGTCTATCTACAATGCTCCACTGAAACCGGTCTGCTTCAGAACAATCTAATCTAGTGAAAGCCAATAATGTGACAGTTTAAGATTGCTCTCTTTCTTTATATCTCTTCCAAAAAGACTGACAGAGATACAGTATACAAATCAAAACATAGCAATCTAACGACGAATAGGAATCTCCAGTGTTGAAGTTGGGTTGTCCTTAACTGTATAAAACCAACAACCTACCATACCAACTGCAAGTAGCTCATAAAGCAGTGAGTCCTCTAAACAAGTGTATGCACACATTTTTCAGCGAACACCGCTCGAGAGGACAAACCATTTTTCACTCTTTGTTTTTGTTTTAGATAACACTTTTGAAAAACTCTTTTTCCTTTTTATCTCTTGAATTTTAAACTGCCTCTGCTAAACAAAGAAATTCCAATAAAAAACTTTGAAATTCTTCATTTGAATAGCAGACGACACATGCCCAGTTTCTCCAAGTTAGCATGTGCCTTTTAGCACTACACTGTTCACCACAAGGCAAGATTGAGAGAATGACAACACACGTTGGCACTTTTCAACTTGTATAACTAATTAACCTATGTGGTTTCTTCAGTGTGATAATATAATTGGGTAACCCACAGTTGGAAACCCCGAACAGTCCACCTTCTTTGTGATTTTGTAGCTCATATCTGAGTACCATTTATTTGATTGCCCTGGATGGCGGATGTCTTCCATTTTATCTAGTCCCAATCCATTGTATGCGTCATATTTGTATTGCTTAATTTGCCTTTTATTTCTCCCAGTTAGCTGCCTGCTTCCTCCCCAGCCTAGGGATCTTTTACACAGCTTATCTGACATGCACAATCTTTCGTGTACTAGGTAACAAAGGATGATACAAGGGAAACTATTTTGATTTTACAATTCCACTTGGGTCTGTAGTTTGCTACCAGTAAGGGGTATTTAACAGGTCATGCAGGGTAGCAGTGGGGAACACATTATACATTTTTGCGAGCCATGAGGTAGTAATATGTTGTGAGGTGGGCTGTGATAACAGAACAGGGTTTTCTGTGACATCATTCTCATAAGGTTCATTAAACCCACTGCTTTCTGCTTCTAGTATCATGTCTGTTTCATCTTTAGCAACATGGGGGAGCATCGTGTTGTTCCATATACGTTTTAACCCGTCCCATAACAGGTGACCTCCTTCTTGAATTAGTTTCCCCCCTCCCCGCTTGTCTTTTATCCCACATAATAAAAGACACACCCCAAAAGATCATCCAACCTAACATCACACAACTAAATAAAACTGCAACAAAATTGAACCCACAGTCATAACTGTATGCTCTTGTTGCAATAATTCTATTTCTATTTCTATCTATCTGAGGTATATTGTTAGCAAGAGGCATTATTTCAGCCACTGTAGTACCTGCAGAAACGAAAAACAAAAACACAAATGGGGTTGCGGATTAATGAACCAACAAAAAATAATAAAAAGACATGGAGAGAGGTACATCAGGAAAAAGATGTCATATCACATTGTTTTCTTTATTCTATGTTTACTATTTCTCTTTTATATACATTATTATAAACATTACTTCCTGTGCCAGATATTTTGAATATTCACATTTTGCCTATTTATTGCACTGCCACATCCCTCTCCTTTTCCTGTGGTGTTTCTGCTGCTACACTGTCATGGGCCTTCCTAACATCCGACAGGTGCACCTAATAGTTGAGTCCTTTTACTTTCATTGCTAAAGGAGTGCAGAAAATTACTTCATAGGGTCCATGGAACCTTGGTGAGGTCCATCGCCTTACAAAACTGCGAACATATACTAGTTCTTTGGGCAGGAGTGGTTTTGTGGTGCTTTCAAGAGCTGCGGTTTGTGTATCTGTTTTGTTTTGTCTTGTGAAAGGTGGTGCTATTTGTTTGTCAATGCATCGTACTGCTCTCATTAATTGGGTGAGGTATTCTTTGAATTCCTCCTCCAGGACAGTTGCTGTTCGATGGGCATCTGACATCCTTCTCACTGGGGACAGTGGAGTCTGCATTCTCCTACCCATCACAATTTCATCGGGGAAAGGTGGTGGCCCTTACTGGGCTGTGTGCGCAGCTAGAATAGGGCCAAATGCAAACAATAGACCCCATTTTTCTTTAGGGTGTGACATAGTTTAGACAATTTGCTCTGAAGGAGTCCATTGAATTTTTCTACCACTCGGTTTGCTTGCAGGTGCAAATTGAGCACATTTTGTGCTTTATTCCTAGTAATGCTGTCACTTCTTTGAAAAAAATCATTTACAAAATGTGTTCCGTTGTCAGAACTTATGACATCACATATTTCCCAACGCGGGAACACTTCTCTTACTAGGAATTTTGCTGCGCATTTCATGTCTGGGTGGGCACAGGGTCCTGCTTCCACCGGGTGTAAAAAGGGACACACCACCACAATGAAAGACCTTGCTCCATTACATCGCTCTCCCATGTCTGCATATTCAATGTGCAGCTCACGGAATGGTACTACTGGGCGTGGCAATGTGCCACGCATCGTTCTCAGTGTCATCCCTGAATTGAACGTTTGGCAAGTAGTACATTCAATAGACATTTTAGTGAGATATTCCTGGAGGTTTGGCACAAATCAGTCTTCCTGGATATCCGCAGCGATGTGCTGTTTAGACGTGTAGGCTGGGAAACATAATTGTTGTAATGCTGTTAGCAATTATTCTACAAAGCAAAAACAAAGAGGTGATGGCTGGAAGGTTTAGACTGAATCTTAACCACTGGCATTGCTCGGGGCAACCCTCCAGACCATCGTTCTTCGCCTGCCAAGCCATTACAGAAGGGGAAAGACCGTATGCAAATCAGGCTTGGCCCCACCCCAAAAGGGGCAGTCCAGCCCGAACTGCTAGGTCACATCCCTTCTGCACGAGACCACAAGCATCCCCAAACATGTTTCACCCTTGTTGGGGCTCATCAGTGAGGAGTAGCTTGGGTCTCTAGGCCCAGCAGGCACGGGACCCACGTCTGGGCATACCCGTCCCACTCGGGGTGACAAAGCAAAAACAAAGAGGTGATGGCTGGAAGGTTTAGACTGAATCTTAACCACTGGCATTGCTCGGGGCAACCCTCCAGACCATCGTTCTTCGCCTGCCAAGCCATTACAGAAGGGGAAAGACCGTATGCAAATCAGGCTTGGCCCCACCCCAAAAGGGGCAGTCCAGCCCGAACTGCTAGGTCACATCCCTTCTGCACGAGACCACAAGCATCCCCAAACATGTTTCACCCTTGTTGGGGCTCATCAGTGAGGAGTAGCTTGGGTCTCTAGGCCCAGCAGGCACGGGACCCACGTCTGGGCATACCCGTCCCACTCGGGGTGACAAAGCAAAAACAAAGAGGTGATGGCTGGAAGGTTTAGACTGAATCTTAACCACTGGCATTGCTCGGGGCAACCCTCCAGACCATCGTTCTTCGCCTGCCAAGCCATTACAGAAGGGGAAAGACCGTATGCAAATCAGGCTTGGCCCCACCCCAAAAGGGGCAGTCCAGCCCGAACTGCTAGGTCACATCCCTTCTGCACGAGACCACAAGCATCCCCAAACATGTTTCACCCTTGTTGGGGCTCATCAGTGAGGAGTAGCTTGGGTCTCTAGGCCCAGCAGGCACGGGACCCACGTCTGGGCATACCCGTCCCACTCGGGGTGACAAAGCAAAAACAAAGAGGTGATGGCTGGAAGGTTTAGACTGAATCTTAACCACTGGCATTGCTCGGGGCAACCCTCCAGACCATCGTTCTTCGCCTGCCAAGCCATTACAGAAGGGGAAAGACCGTATGCAAATCAGGCTTGGCCCCACCCCAAAAGGGGCAGTCCAGCCCGAACTGCTAGGTCACATCCCTTCTGCACGAGACCACAAGCATCCCCAAACATGTTTCACCCTTGTTGGGGCTCATCAGTGAGGAGTAGCTTGGGTCTCTAGGCCCAGCAGGCACGGGACCCACGTCTGGGCATACCCGTCCCACTCGGGGTGACAAAGCAAAAACAAAGAGGTTGCCCAGAGCAATGCCAGAGGTCAAGATTTATTCTAAACCTTCCAGCCATCAACTCTTTTGTTTTGCTATTGTCACCCCGAGTGGGAAGGGTATGCCCAGACGTGGGTCCCTTGCCTGCTGGGCCTAGAGACCCAAGCTACTCCTCACTGATGACGCCCAACAAGGCTGAAACATGTCTGGGGATGCTTGTGGTCTCGTGCAAAAGGGATGTGACCTAGCAGTTCGGGCTGGACTACCCCTTTGGGGGTGGGACCAAGCCTGATTTGCATATGGTTTTTCCCCTTTTGTAATGGCTTGGCAGGCGAAGAACGATGGTCTGGAGGGTTGCCCAGAGCAATGCCAGAGGTCAAGATTTATTCTAAACCTTCCAGCCATCAACTCTTTTGTTTTGCTATTGTCACCCCGAGTGGGAAGGGTATGCCCAGACGTGGGTCCCTTGCCTGCTGGGCCTAGAGACCCAAGCTACTCCTCACTGATGACGCCCAACAAGGCTGAAACATGTCTGGGGATGCTTGTGGTCTCGTGCAAAAGGGATGTGACCTAGCAGTTCGGGCTGGACTACCCCTTTGGGGGTGGGACCAAGCCTGATTTGCATATGGTTTTTCCCCTTTTGTAATGGCTTGGCAGGCGAAAAACGATGGTCTGGAGGGTTGCCCAGAGCAATGCCAGAGGTCAAGATTTATTCTAAACCTTCCAGCCATCAACTCTTTTGTTTTGCTATTGTCACCCCGAGTGGGAAGGGTATGCCCAGACGTGGGTCCCTTGCCTGCTGGGCCTAGAGACCCAAGCTACTCCTCACTGATGACGCCCAACAAGGCTGAAACATGTCTGGGGATGCTTGTGGTCTCGTGCAAAAGGGATGTGACCTAGCAGTTCGGGCTGGACTACCCCTTTGGGGGTGGGACCAAGCCTGATTTGCATATGGTTTTTCCCCTTTTGTAATGGCTTGGCAGGCGAAGAACGATGGTCTGGAGGGTTGCCCAGAGCAATGCCAGAGGTCAAGATTTATTCTAAACCTTCCAGCCATCAACTCTTTTGTTTTGCTATTGTCACCCCGAGTGGGAAGGGTATGCCCAGACGTGGGTCCCTTGCCTGCTGGGCCTAGAGACCCAAGCTACTCCTCACTGATGACGCCCAACAAGGCTGAAACATGTCTGGGGATGCTTGTGGTCTCGTGCAAAAGGGATGTGACCTAGCAGTTCGGGCTGGACTACCCCTTTGGGGGTGGGACCAAGCCTGATTTGCATATGGTTTTTCCCCTTTTGTAATGGCTTGGCAGGCGAAGAACGATGGTCTGGAGGGTTGCCCAGAGCAATGCCAGAGGTCAAGATTTATTCTAAACCTTCCAGCCATCAACTCTTTTGTTTTGCTATTGTCACCCCGAGTGGGAAGGGTATGCCCAGACGTGGGTCCCTTGCCTGCTGGGCCTAGAGACCCAAGCTACTCCTCACTGATGACGCCCAACAAGGCTGAAACATGTCTGGGGATGCTTGTGGTCTCGTGCAAAAGGGATGTGACCTAGCAGTTCGGGCTGGACTACCCCTTTGGGGGTGGGACCAAGCCTGATTTGCATATGGTTTTTCCCCTTTTGTAATGGCTTGGCAGGCGAAGAACGATGGTCTGGAGGGTTGCCCAGAGCAATGCCAGAGGTCAAGATTTATTCTAAACCTTCCAGCCATCAACTCTTTTGTTTTGCTATTGTCACCCCGAGTGGGAAGGGTATGCCCAGACGTGGGTCCCTTGCCTGCTGGGCCTAGAGACCCAAGCTACTCCTCACTGATGACGCCCAACAAGGCTGAAACATGTCTGGGGATGCTTGTGGTCTCGTGCAAAAGGGATGTGACCTAGCAGTTCGGGCTGGACTACCCCTTTGGGGGTGGGACCAAGCCTGATTTGCATATGGTTTTTCCCCTTTTGTAATGGCTTGGCAGGCGAAGAACGATGGTCTGGAGGGTTGCCCAGAGCAATGCCAGAGGTCAAGATTTATTCTAAACCTTCCAGCCATCAACTCTTTTGTTTTGCTATTGTCACCCCGAGTGGGAAGGGTATGCCCAGACGTGGGTCCCTTGCCTGCTGGGCCTAGAGACCCAAGCTACTCCTCACTGATGACGCCCAACAAGGCTGAAACATGTCTGGGGATGCTTGTGGTCTCGTGCAAAAGGGATGTGACCTAGCAGTTCGGGCTGGACTACCCCTTTGGGGGTGGGACCAAGCCTGATTTGCATATGGTTTTTCCCCTTTTGTAATGGCTTGGCAGGCGAAGAACGATGGTCTGGAGGCTTGCCCAGAGCAATGCCAGAGGTCAAGATTTATTCTAAACCTTCCAGCCATCAACTCTTTTGTTTTGCTATTGTCACCCCGAGTGGGAAGGGTATGCCCAGACGTGGGTCCCTTGCCTGCTGGGCCTAGAGACCCAAGCTACTCCTCACTGATGACGCCCAACAAGGCTGAAACATGTCTGGGGATGCTTGTGGTCTCGTGCAAAAGGGATGTGACCTAGCAGTTCGGGCTGGACTACCCCTTTGGGGGTGGGACCAAGCCTGATTTGCATATGGTTTTTCCCCTTTTGTAATGGCTTGGCAGGCGAAGAACGATGGTCTGGAGGGTTGCCCAGAGCAATGCCAGAGGTCAAGATTTATTCTAAACCTTCCAGCCATCAACTCTTTTGTTTTGCTATTGTCACCCCGAGTGGGAAGGGTATGCCCAGACGTGGGTCCCTTGCCTGCTGGGCCTAGAGACCCAAGCTACTCCTCACTGATGACGCCCAACAAGGCTGAAACATGTCTGGGGATGCTTGTGGTCTCGTGCAAAAGGGATGTGACCTAGCAGTTCGGGCTGGACTACCCCTTTGGGGGTGGGACCAAGCCTGATTTGCATATGGTTTTTCCCCTTTTGTAATGGCTTGGCAGGCGAAGAACGATGGTCTGGAGGGTTGCCCAGAGCAATGCCAGAGGTCAAGATTTATTCTAAACCTTCCAGCCATCAACTCTTTTGTTTTGCTATTGTCACCCCGAGTGGGAAGGGTATGCCCAGACGTGGGTCCCTTGCCTGCTGGGCCTAGAGACCCAAGCTACTCCTCACTGATGACGCCCAACAAGGCTGAAACATGTCTGGGGATGCTTGTGGTCTCGTGCAAAAGGGATGTGACCTAGCAGTTCGGGCTGGACTACCCCTTTGGGGGTGGGACCAAGCCTGATTTGCATATGGTTTTTCCCCTTTTGTAATGGCTTGGCAGGCGAAGAACGATGGTCTGGAGGGTTGCCCAGAGCAATGCCAGAGGTCAAGATTTATTCTAAACCTTCCAGCCATCAACTCTTTTGTTTTGCTATTGTCACCCCGAGTGGGAAGGGTATGCCCAGACGTGGGTCCCTTGCCTGCTGGGCCTAGAGACCCAAGCTACTCCTCACTGATGACGCCCAACAAGGCTGAAACATGTCTGGGGATGCTTGTGGTCTCGTGCAAAAGGGATGTGACCTAGCAGTTCGGGCTGGACTACCCCTTTGGGGGTGGGACCAAGCCTGATTTGCATATGGTTTTTCCCCTTTTGTAATGGCTTGGCAGGCGAAGAACGATGGTCTGGAGGGTTGCCCAGAGCAATGCCAGAGGTCAAGATTTATTCTAAACCTTCCAGCCATCAACTCTTTTGTTTTGCTATTGTCACCCCGAGTGGGAAGGGTATGCCCAGACGTGGGTCCCTTGCCTGCTGGGCCTAGAGACCCAAGCTACTCCTCACTGATGACGCCCAACAAGGCTGAAACATGTCTGGGGATGCTTGTGGTCTCGTGCAAAAGGGATGTGACCTAGCAGTTCGGGCTGGACTACCCCTTTGGGGGTGGGACCAAGCCTGATTTGCATATGGTTTTTCCCCTTTTGTAATGGCTTGGCAGGCGAAGAACGATGGTCTGGAGGGTTGCCCAGAGCAATGCCAGAGGTCAAGATTTATTCTAAACCTTCCAGCCATCAACTCTTTTGTTTTGCTATTGTCACCCCGAGTGGGAAGGGTATGCCCAGACGTGGGTCCCTTGCCTGCTGGGCCTAGAGACCCAAGCTACTCCTCACTGATGACGCCCAACAAGGCTGAAACATGTCTGGGGATGCTTGTGGTCTCGTGCAAAAGGGATGTGACCTAGCAGTTCGGGCTGGACTACCCCTTTGGGGGTGGGACCAAGCCTGATTTGCATATGGTTTTTCCCCTTTTGTAATGGCTTGGCAGGCGAAGAACGATGGTCTGGAGGGTTGCCCAGAGCAATGCCAGAGGTCAAGATTTATTCTAAACCTTCCAGCCATCAACTCTTTTGTTTTGCTATTGTCACCCCGAGTGGGAAGGGTATGCCCAGACGTGGGTCCCTTGCCTGCTGGGCCTAGAGACCCAAGCTACTCCTCACTGATGACGCCCAACAAGGCTGAAACATGTCTGGGGATGCTTGTGGTCTCGTGCAAAAGGGATGTGACCTAGCAGTTCGGGCTGGACTACCCCTTTGGGGGTGGGACCAAGCCTGATTTGCATATGGTTTTTCCCCTTTTGTAATGGCTTGGCAGGCGAAGAACGATGGTCTGGAGGGTTGCCCAGAGCAATGCCAGAGGTCAAGATTTATTCTAAACCTTCCAGCCATCAACTCTTTTGTTTTGCTATTGTCACCCCGAGTGGGAAGGGTATGCCCAGACGTGGGTCCCTTGCCTGCTGGGCCTAGAGACCCAAGCTACTCCTCACTGATGACGCCCAACAAGGCTGAAACATGTCTGGGGATGCTTGTGGTCTCGTGCAAAAGGGATGTGACCTAGCAGTTCGGGCTGGACTACCCCTTTGGGGGTGGGACCAAGCCTGATTTGCATATGGTTTTTCCCCTTTTGTAATGGCTTGGCAGGCGAAGAACGATGGTCTGGAGGGTTGCCCAGAGCAATGCCAGAGGTCAAGATTTATTCTAAACCTTCCAGCCATCAACTCTTTTGTTTAGCAATTATTCTACATGCATTACTACCATGCCTGTGTTATCATGTCTCCATAGGAGATCAGTAGGGGACTGGGTGCACCCTCTTTTCGTCCATAATTCCTGTTCCTGTGGCAGTGCTCGTTTTTCGATCTCTATAATTGTGCAATTGGTAAGGCATTGTATCCTTCTTCTGTTATTTCCGGTGTTTTCTCTTTTAGTACACACTCAATTGTTTGTGGCTTTTGGAAATATGCTGCTTGTTTGGCAGCGTCTTGCGCCGCTGCGTTACAGAGTGAAATTTCATCATTGTTGTTTGTGTGTGCCTGGCACTTCACCAATGCCACTACTGAGGGTTCTGCTAGCGCCTCTATTAGTTCATTGAACAATGCTGCATGTTGTACTGGGGACCCATCTCCTCTCCTGAAACCCCTCCTCCTCCAACATGATAGCCCAGCATGCACTGTGGTTGTTAAATATGCTGAGTCTGAGTATGTTGTTACTGGGTACCCCTTTGCTGCATGTAGTGCTTCTATTAGGGCATTCAACTCTGCTGCTTGGGCGGAATAGTGCATTGGTAGACGTTTTGTCCAAGTATCTCATATTCTCCCTCTTCTAATCGCACTACTGCAGCCCCAACATGTTTTTCACCTTTCTTTGGGAAAATTGATGCTGACCATCCACAAAATATAATTCTCCCTCCTCTAGTGCATTTTCTCTTGCCTTAGGGATGTCATCTCCTTCCCCTTCATATGTAGCACAATCATGTTCTTGCATATCCTGCACTTCCATGGCTCAGTGATAAACGTTGCCGGGTTTACTGTTTTGCACCGAACCACATGGATGTTTGGACTTGAGATGATAATTTCGTATGCTGATGCTCTTTGGGTGGTCAGTGTACATTTGATCGTTCAAGAATGGCAAACAGTGAATGCTCAACGTACAATGTGAAGGAGCAGCCCATTACAATCTTTGCACTTTTCTCTAACGCTGCTGCTGCGAGAGATTGTTCGCACACAAAATGTCCTTGCATTACTGAATCCAATGTGCTGCTGTAGTATGCTAGGGGCTTGTGTACTAGTGATGTTTTTTGTGTCAGTATTGTGGTCATGAGTGTGCCATTAGAATGCGAAAATAAGTAAAATTTGCGGTCATAATCTGGAGTGGCTAGGATGGGGGCGGTGCTTATTAGTTCCTTTAATGCAATGAAAAGCTGTGTGCATTTCAGGTGTTCGTTTTACTGGAACCTTTTCCTTTTGTGCTTCTTTTAGGCAATTGAGCAACAGCCTTGCGTACACTGCATGGTCCAAAATCCAAGCTCAGGAGTAATTACAGATGCCAAGAAATGTTTGCATGTCTTTTACAGTATGCGGCATATCCGTGGCGTGCACGGCTGCTGCTCTGTCTGGTATTATCCTCTTGCTATTTTTCGAGATGAGCTGACCCAGGTAAAGTACTTCTGCTAGACAATACTGCAATTTACTTTTGTCCACCTTGTATCCTTTATGGGCCAGTAATGTCAACAAGGTGATAGAGTCTTTTCTACACCTTTGTTCTCCCTCACTACATACAAGGAGTTCGTCCACATACTGTATAATGGTGCTCTACACTTCGATGTTACCAAGATCTTCGTGAAGTATTCTATTGATTATGCTGGGGCTTTGACAGTATCCTTGATGCAATCTGCGATGTTTGTATCTCCTCCCCCATATGGTGAATGCTGTTAGATATTGTGACTCTGGGTTGAGAGGCACTGAGAAAAAGACACTTTTCAAATCCACCACTGTAAAGTGGGTTGCCTATTAGGGTTGCTACACAAGATGGATGCCGGATTTGGGACAAGAGGGAACTCCTTTTGAACAATATAATTTAGGGGTCGAAGGTCCTGGATCATATGCCACGCCCCTCCCACCGCTTTTTTGATTGGATAAATCACAGTATTACATGGGGAGTTTGAATGGACGATGATACCCTGCTGTAGTAATGCATGTATTGTAGTTTGTATTCCTTCCTCTGCCTCCCTGGACAAGGGGTATTGTTTTACTCTCGGGAGGACAGCACCTGGTTTCAGTTTTATTTTCACTGGGGTAACTTTTTGTAATAGCCCTACATCATGAGGGTTTGTTGTCCACAAATATGGCGGCACGTGTTGCAAGTCTGCATCACAAAAAGATGTCAGTGCACTGATAGCGGCCATGGGGGGGTTTTCCACTTCTATTTTCTGAATCATGATGTCACATGGCATACAAATTTCCAATATAATCTCCCCGTTAGTGATGTTGTCAGTGAACAGTTCTTCGTCAGTTAAATCCCTTAATGCAACACTTTGGCCAATACACAATACTGTCCTCCACTCGCACCCATGTGTATCTAAGCCAATAGCCACAATTCGTTTTGCTGACACTTGCACTCCCTGTAAATCGAGGGATATCACTGTCCCTGGCATTATTTCGGGTGGGGCCACTGGGCGGAAAACAAAGTCGGATGGTACTTTCCACTACTTTCGTGTTATCTCGGTTACTGTTCAGGCCAATACTTGTATCCCATAGATAAACTTATCAGAATGTGTGGGTATTCCTCTCACTGTCGTCTCATTTACTAGTGTCTGTATCAATAAAATGGCCCGAAGTGTACACATCCCTGGAATAGAGCACAATATTCCTCTTGCTGTGAAAGCAATGGTCAGATTCAACTTACTTAAAAGATCTCGTCCTAATAAATTTACGGGGGAATCCTCATGATACAGTAGGGGTGCTCGCACTGTTTTACCCCCTATTTTGACGACTAAATCCTCTGTGTATGGGACCATGACCACTGACTCAGAGAAACCTTGCGTCTCGAGATTTTTACCACAGAGCGGAAAATTGCCTTCACGCAAATATGATTTTTCCGCTCCCGAGTCCACCATAAAGATGAATTGTTTATTTCCTATCTCTGCCCCCACCAGTGGTTCCTCATCTGGTCACAAGGTAGTTGATAGTACGGGAAAAACAAGTGCTCTCTGTGGGCTGTCCTAGTTATGATGGGTGTCTGTTCCAGGGCATGTGAAGAGGTAATCACTGAGCACACACGTTCCCTGGAAGGGGGATGGTGCGCCATTAGCACAAGTGATGAATCTGTTTAAGGGTGTGTGCGTTATGTGATTTTGCTGTGCTGGGTGACTCTGCATGCAGTGTGGGGGATGTCTGAATGTGCTATACCCTGGTGGGGGCCTACTCTCTTGCTGGTATTCATTTTCATTATTTCTCATAGGTAAACCATAAGGTCTACCCTGGTGCAGGTGCCCGTACTGTTGTTCATTTCCATACCCTTGAGTATTTTGGTAATTCCCTGTGGGCCTACTCCGGCATTCCCTTGCAAAGGGTCCCCACCTCCCGCATGTCCAACACTGACAAGGAGCACCCCCCCCCCTTTGTCCTTGCCCACCATATCCTCCTCCTCCTCCTTGCTGTCCTCTGTAACCACCTCTGCCTCTCCTAGGTCTTCCTTGCCACTGGGGTCCTGTGTAACATTCCTCTCTGCCCCATTGTTAAAAAGAATGAAAGATGCCCCATCATGCATATCATTCCCCAGAGACACTCCAGGGAACCCCGCCTTTACCCACACTGAGTCAGCCTGATCACCCACGGCTGTAACTAATAGGCTTTTAACATCTCCAATTGCCAATAGGACCCGAGCTGTGTGTTTTTCAAATGCATAGATCCATTTTCCTGCACCCCAGACAGTGGTGGAAGGGCCTTAAGGAGATTGTTCTTGTTCATCAGTGCCCAAGGCACATAATTGGGCCTCCCCGCCCCCTTATGAATGAGTGGCATTTGTAATTTTGACCTCACTCGTTCCTTATTTACTTTCACTGCTTTCTTTTTAGATAATGCTATTCTGCCTAGCTTGTTCCTTAATCTTCCTTCCCATCCTGCTTACTCTGTGACCTGTGGAGTGGCCCAATGCACTTGCGGTAGTGATGCCCCTCCTGATGCCCCTCCTTCGTCTTCATCAAAATCACTGCAATTTTCCCCATCTCTCTCTGAAGCCACAGTATCGTAATATACACTTCCTGTTTACCCTTTCCTTTCCACTCGCACCATTTTAATTGGTGTACTATCAATGCGAAAAAGGAAATCCACAGATTTCCATTCATCTTCTGGCAGTGGAGAAGCACTTTGTACTGGGGATTGTACTGGGGGTTGGCCTCCCACTGGCACCACTAAGGGAGTTTCACACAATGTCCGCAATCAAGCCAATTCTGCCTGAGTTGATGTTAGTACTCTTTCCAGCTCTCTATTTGTTGGGCCAGTTGGGGCAGGGGGTGTTGTTAGATGGGCATAGGGAGGGGGTTGGGCTGCGGCAGGGGTACTCTGCGTGCTTCCGCCTGGCACATACACTGGTTCTGCGTACCCTTCTACGGGTCGCGTGAGTAATGGGTATATTTTTTGTGGCTCTTTATTCTCCTTTTCACCTTCTCCCTTACTCTCCCCCTCCCTGGTCGCATCCCCGTCCTTGTCTTTACTTTGTACAATAGGTGCTTCCTCAAACATCTTCCACAGGTCTAAAACCTCTCTTCTATTTTGGAGTTTCTTCCCCTTGTACTTGGACATTAAATGGGTGGCAACATGATCCAATATTCCTTTATCAAAAGAGCCCTCCTCTGGCCAGACACAGGTCACTCCCTCCCCCTTTAGTTCTGCTAACCATTCATTGTGATATTTTTTAATCTGTTCTTGATATAAGGGGAGATTTTTACACATTTTTACAAAAGGTATACTGAACTTGGGTGCCTATCCCCAAGTTGAGTATACCTTTCTAATCTGTGAGTGGGGCAGGAGTACGTATTTACCGACTTCACCCTCTTGTTATGTTATTCCCCTGATGTACACATAAACACAATAAACTATAAAACGTTCTAAAAAAACATAACCAAAAAATATTTAAACAATACAGAACATAAAAACACAAACGTTCACCCCGCTTTACCCTTGCCCCACATTCCCTCAATCCCCTTTCACACTTTCACCTCGCACACCATCAATGCCCTTTCTGGGTCTTTTTCCACTGTACCACACACTAAGAAAAAAGATAAACCTTAAAACAACAACTATTTTTTACTATTGAGTCTACTCCTTATATGAGGCTCCTACTTTGTACTCTTCTTCTCTTTTAAGCTCTACACTAGTTGGGACAGTGTAACCCCGTGCCAGCTCTATCTCCTTTCAGAGCTAGGTTCCCCTATCTCGTCTTTTCTTCAACTTATTTCTCCATACATAAAAAGAAAATGGCCATATAAAGAAAATACAAATTCTCACATACTCATTACACTCACTCACACTCTAACCATGTGTGTTCCTCTTCCCTTATTATTCAATCTCCCAATGATATACCCTTATTGGTTCTTCCCTTGCAATTAGTACTCAGGTGCCGGTGTTCTTTCAAGAGCCTCCGTTTGTGGTGTATCCCAAGGGGGCCTTCCCGTGGCAGGCTCCGCCCAGTTCCGGCGAGCAGTTGGGTTTTTGCAAAGCAGGGACCCAAAGACCCCACTCAGGAGTGTACGCCTTTGCAGAATGTGTGCCAACCGTATGTAGTAATGGACCTCCACGGGTAGCCCCCGATCTCGCCACAAGTACAGAAGTATCTCCTGAACTATCACGCATAAGGGGTCACCAAATGAAGGCTGGCACCGTAACTTGCACATGTCCAATAGACGGAATAAAGTACACACCCTGCTATGGAATGAGACCAGGAGAGTAATTGCAAGGAAACTACATTTTATATAAGCAAATAAATGGAGCAAAGAACTCTGCTGCCGAGAACGCTCTGGCAAATATTACATGAACAGTACATTATAAGCACTGGAAGCGTCACTACTGACGTTTCCCTATAGGTACATAATGTTACATTCGCATTGGAAGAGAACATGGATACATTATAGAGGCATAGGGAATGGCTCCACATGATTGGCTGGTATCTTGGAGATTCGGCGGGCAACACGTGGGTCAGCTGGGTTCATCCGTGCCGGGTGATGGCCAGATGATGTTCGCAGAGATGATGTAGGGTTTGTCTAACTAAGCTAAACAACAAGACTTGGCATGCACAGAATAATCAGGGGCATAAATTGTCATTACAAAGAAGAGCTGTTGGTGTGAAATAGGGACATTCCAACCTATGGTTTTATGGGGACATGGGTTAGGGGTCGTTCCTTCAGGTGCCTTATCTGGAGGGGCAATCTATGATTTGTGGATCTTAGGACCTCACGATTTCAAACATAGTAGAGATAGGTGTTAGTGTTACCAGAATATAGATTAGTTAAATGGTGGGTGAATTGGAGGTGGTCTGGGGGAGGGACTGATGACCAGGTGCATCGGGACATGGGATCAGTGGACCCAGGGCTGGCAGGGAGGGGGTGGAGAGGGCATGAATCAGTCAGCAATGACGGATGGAGCACTGGGACATGATCAGGCCAGGGTCTCACGTTTTGGAATGAACACATTTTGTTAGAGCTTGATACTTGTTAGTTGCAACAATGAATGACTGTATTTCTGTGAGGACAAGAATTGCGCTGAGCTGACAGAGGGTGGAGGGTGGTGGGCGCTGACTGTGTGCGGCGCAGGGAGAGGGATGGCCATTTACAGCAGTGGGGCAGAGGGCCTAGGAAAAGATGGCATTGGGGAAGACACAAAATGGAGTGCACATTCTACAACGTTACACTTGGTGGTACACCTATAACAATGAAATAAAAGATATGTATATACACATGAGGGGCCCAAATGGTTCCCCCCTTAGCTCACATAGCATTTACCTGGTGCGGGAATGGTGCAGGGGGCGGAATATACCACCTCTCCCCCAACAGTTGCCATGGATGTTTGGTCTTTATGAAGCATATATACTTTCAGGTTCTCTTTGTTTCGCAGTTACCTGCTTAATACTGGAAATGGCGGTGCCCTTTTCAGTGGGTTTTAGATGGCAGTGGCCACATTAAAAAGTCTGCCTACGATATCAAAAAGGTGCAGTCATGTAAAGTCTACATATGAACCAAGTGCCACTGTTATAGAATGCCACTCACTTCCCATCAGTGAATAGACGTGTTTCTTAAGGTGTGTGCCTCAAGTGCTTGCAGGTGCAGGGCTTCTCAGCGACGTGTACACAGGCTGCACATACGTGTTGTGTTGGTTTAAGAGGAGTCCGGGGAAGCTGGTATTTTTTAAAAAGCCGTTGCAATGCATACAAAGGAGGTGGTTTACAAAAGCGTTTTTGAATGGGAAGTCCCTTTCAAAAGCACTTTGTAAATCAGACGCAGAGTCTAAGAATGTCACTCCCACTTAAACAAAGCGCAGGCACCACATTAAATCACTGGTGCTGAGAAAGGCTGAACACATTTGCGTGCCATAAACGTCACAGTCGCAAGTTAATCAAGACAAATTAGATGACTGGTTGTTCTCTGGTGGTTGTCATGCCAGTGTGTGCTGTTGGTTCTGGTGGGCGGGGCGAAAGTACAGCATGAAGGAGAGAGAATGGCCTTTATCTGCTGCAGTCCAGAGAACATGCCTAGCAAGTGTCGATTTGCACTGAGTTACACACAGCATGACTTTAGTCAACCTAAAGTTGCAAGGAACCCTGACAGGTAAATTACTTAGACAGCTGCTTAGGGGAATGTCAAAACAGGTGAGTGAGCTGGAGCTCCCCTGTACTCGCATGCACCGTTAGTGATTTCACGAAGACAGGGGAACAAACAGATTACAAAAAGAGGAACTAGCTAAATAGGAGGGAGGTTGTGCTTTAAATAAATAAAATAAAAAATCCAAGTAAACTATACCTTTGTGCTAACATGTTCAGCTGCTTTGGTATAGGAGCAATTATCCACATGGCACCTAAACGGCTACTCACAAATGTCACTATTTATTCGTTGTGCAATTTGTGACAGAACATATCAGGACATTGAGACGAAAATACCCGGCTTCCATTCCAACTGTGGTGCACTATGTGAGAGGACATTGGTTAGCAACCTGAACGTTTAATGCCATGCACCTTTAGGCAACCCCTCTCCCCCCAATGCACCCTACAACGAGAACTCAACAACCCATGGAGGAATATGTTGAATAAAACCACTGCATTTCAATACATCCGCACTCACTGAATAGTCACTCAAAGTCCTGGCACCAAAATAATGTTTCATCTCAGCTGGACCCAGCTATGCCACATCATGATAAACAATGCATGGCACACCTAGAGAAGCCCTGCATCGGGAACAGCGTGCAGCCCTCGTGGTAAATTCCAGCCATGCTATGCGCACAGACTCACCACAGCATGTGTAGCAACGTGCACCGGAAGAAAACCCAGACTGTGATACATTGTGCAGATCACCTGATACAGCAATGCGGCTTTAGTAGTATCCCACTTCAAGGCCGGCCGGAAGGACTGGTGTGCTTTATTTCCGCTGCCCGAGGCAATGTTCCACTCTTCGTGCACATTATTAATTCTTACCAACCGCAAAAGCACAACACACAAGTAAATCGATGTTCTGATTTCTTGTGTGAAGGCAGCTGCGAGGAAACCCGTGGGAAGTCATTCCATAAAGGATCCAACCAAAAAAATAAAAAACATTGTCCCCTGCTAGACCTTCTGTGGTGTGTTGAAGGATGTTTTACACAGCTGATATAGCCCATCAGTATTTATAATAATAAGAAGTGCAGTTCAGGAACGGCGTCAGGGCCTTTCAACCTTTTCAAATGAAAGATGCCTCGAGCCACAGAGGGGCCTGCAGCAACTGCCACCATGTTTCCAGTCAGCAGTCTTGCAACACAACAACATATTCATGTTTCTATTTTCGTTCTGGGGCTTAAAATGTGCACTCTGCAGCGCTCGAATTACAAGCTGTGTTTTCTCTTTCCACAGGATATACAGACGTTCTATCACCTCACTGCCTTCTAACACTGGTTCCTCCATATCAGCCCCTTGGTGAGAAAGAAGGGTTTAGAGCTCTTCAATGGGCATTTAATGTTAAGCTCCTTGCTGGCTGGCAAACTTGTGATAATCGGCGGCTATTAAGCTTATCTTTGTTGCCATTGTAATGTATGCACCCCACGGGTACCTCAGACAATTTTTGCTCTCAGAAGGGGGCCCCCAACGATGATGTTGAAATGGGCCCCACACATCTTCAGTTGGGCCTGAATGGGGGAATTAGAAAAGGAGCAAATATTGGTCATCGTTTTTTACATGTATTAGTAGCTAGGTTTTAATGTATTTAATGGGTAGTATGTGTACTTCTTGTTTACATACACATTCATTTTGTAAATTGACTTTGTACATGTTTTTGTTATGTATATGTTGGCTTTTATGGTAAATTCTTTTTTATCGAAATAAAGTGAAATGAAAACAATGAAAATATCAAGTAAAAAGGCGAATGCAAGAAAAAAAGGTGAAACAGGTCTTCTCCGGCTGCTCAGACAGAACATAGAACAAAAATGAGGCACACCTGAGGACAACTCCCTCGTGTATACAGAAAAGAAATGTAGACTCTATATTCTACGATTCAGAGTCTACGATTCAAAGAACATTTGATCAGAAATTATGTAGGACCACAGCAGGACCCCTGACTCAGCTCCTTTATTCTTCTCCCCTCTTCTGTTGTACCAGGGGTGGACTGGGAATCAAAAGAGGCCCTCGACATAATTTTAATAGTGGCCCATATTGCACATTTTGAGCAAGCCCAACCTTTTTCCTATGAGAGAATTTGGAAATTAAAAACTTCACAGCAAAAAAGTGGCCCAGGGTGCAGAGACCTACCGGGAAAACTCCAGAGTCCCCTATGGGCCAGATCACCCCTGCGTTGTATCATTTCCTTATTGAACAGCGCTCTGTTGCTTTCCAGCTTGGCTTGTGTGGTAAATAACCCCATACATAGAGCATAATCCTACTACTAGCCAGACAATTCACCATACAAATCAACAATAAGTAAATAAATACAAATAATTCACTATTTGTAGCACAGAGTACTCTCCCACTCTGCTGACTGTCTTTGTAGGTTAACAAATGTTATTGATGATTGTGATGATGATGAGAATGAGGAAGAACAAGTATTATATGTCAATCAGGAGATAGTTTCAGCGCAAGAGTGGATGCAGGCAATGGCATCTGATGAAGTACTAGATATTCCTGAAGCTGTCAGACTAATAATTGATGAGATGCATATGAAAAACAATGTGATTTTCAGAGTGGATAAAGTTTATCCTCCTGTAGAAGTAAGAAATAGAATTTTACAACTGGCACATGAAGGGCACCAGGGTATGACAAAGACTAAACAACTTGTTAGACAAGATTATTGGTGGCCCGGCACGGATCTGGAGGTGGAGAGACTCATTAGGGAATGCTGTGAGTGTGAGAATTCAGCCAAAGGGTACATCACAAGACAAGAACCAGTGACAGTGATGTCCATACCTAGTATTCCATGGGAACGCGTGATTGGACATTGTAGGTCCAGTGAAGGGACATTGAAGTATTGTATAGTGCTCATAGACATTTTATCCAGATGGGTAGAAATTGAATGGGTTAAAAAAAGACATCATCTCATTTCTGGGTGTCATTTTTAGAAGGGAAGGATTTCCCACCACCATCATCACAGATAACGGTGTACAGTTAGTGTCAGAAGAGATGTAATTATTCCTTAAGTGTAATGGCAACGAGCACAAAACTAGTTCCATATATCATCCTCAAACAAATGGAATTGTCGAGAGATTTAATAAAGTTATTAAGAATAGTATTAGAGGAGCTTTGGCAAGGAATGGTGACTGGAAGAAGGCTGTAGAAGATACCATATTTGCTCATAGGTTTACACCACATTCCACCACAGGCATATCACCGTTTGAGATGTTGAGAGGCAGAAAACCAAATACAAGAGTTTGTCCGTCTTGGTTGGGAAGAGCTCAAAAGAAAGATATTGATTTCAAGGATCTGAAAATCTAAATATTTCACACACATGTAAAGAATAAGAGATATTTTGATGCCAGAAAGGCGGTAAAAGGGGGCACTGTTGAGCAGCCCAGAAAATGGCCACTTAGCTTGTGAGCTCCGTGGCTTGCCTGCTGTAATCCGCAGTTATCGGCGGACATCCTCTTCATCCCCAGCCATCACTCCTCAGGCTGATTGACACTCCTCTGCTGTGCACGTAGCTGCAGTCCTGACTGAAATCGGTGCTGGAGATCCGAGTTATGGCCACCGGATGCCTGGCCCACTGAGCGGCCCTGATAGCGGTGCTCCGTGAAGGGGCCGATTGCCGCACTGCCTGCTACCATCTGGGGCGTCTGCCCCCCGGGATGCACAATCTTGCCTCCCGCTCCTGCTGGGACTCCAAGCCATATCCTGGTGCCATGCCCCTGACGCACTGCCTGTCAGCTTCCCTGCTCCTGCTGGGGCAGCACGTGGCGGGCCCCCCACCCTAGTCCCATTCCTGGACCCAGTGGGGCTCGGGTGAGTGCCAGACCGCCCTGCCATCCCACCATCCTCCTAGCTGGGCCGCGCTGTGTTGGCGTGCCGCGGCACCTCGCAACGAGGGCCGGTGCCTCCCTGTGGCCCCCCCGAGACATATGCCAGTCTCGGGGGCCCCCCCGAGTCTCCACCGCCCTGGGAGTGGACACCTGCCACCTGCCTGTAGCGCCTCAGCAGGGGCTGGGCCCTGCCTCGCGGTCCGCGGTGCACCTCCCCCCGGCGCTCCTCTACAGTGCCACTGCTTGAGGCCTAGAGACACAGAGCTGGAGGGCCATGGATCAAGACTGCTGTTCTCCTGAATTTCCATCGGACGCCATGTTACGGGTGCAGCCGCACTGTGGACTGGAAGGTGGGTGCTGGGAGCTGCGCATGAACTGCTCTTGATCTCTCTTTGCTGGTGCCCCGGTGCCCCAATAGCTCCATCATCCTCCTACGCCACTTGCATTGTTGAACCAGAGGTGGCACATTGACTGCTGATCCCACAAGGGGCCACCTGTGCATTGCTGTGACCGCCTTGGGCTGCTGTGTTGGGCCTGGGCGGGCTTAGCCCCTGTGCCTCACTGAAGCTTGCTTGGCACCCTGGGGACCTGGCCTACACTTTACCACCTGGAGTGCTGGACGTCACTCCTCCCCAGTGACACTGACATCCAAGGCGCATACATCCTGCATCACCTTCGCTTGAACGCCGAACCACAGCCCGCCCTGCAGCACAATCCAGTAATATCCACACCTCTCTGCGGAAAGCGCATAATTGGTGCACCAACCTAATTCATCTGCCACAACACACACGTACTTCCACGGGGTTGCGTGCTTCACTGATACCATGTCCTCATAATACCCACTGGCCCCCACCCCTGTGGCTGCTGTACTACAACACTTTGACACCCGCCAGTGGTAAATACCTGATATCTACTTATATTGTCATGACTGGCAGATCTTGTGGTGCCACTTAGTCGGGAGCCATGGATAAGTTTACGAAAGCAACCGTCAAATCAGACCAGGGCCATGCATCCGCCAATCAAGATGATTCCGCCTCAGCCCCCCGCCCTGGCTTCTGACCTTGCAGCGATACTTGAGTCCATGACTTAGAATTTCACCTCTTTTCATGAGAAACTTGACAACATTAACGCTAATGTGGCGTCGCTCAAGTCCCAACTAGACCATGCTGGCTCCAGAATTACTGAAGCGGAAACACGAATATGCGCCAACAAAGACAACATACATACCCTCCAGGACACTGTTACTTCCCTGAGCCGCAACATGAAAATGGTCAAAGCCAAATGCAACAATCTGGAATCGAGATTGCGCAGTAACAATGTGCGCATAATTGGAGTTCCTGAAAATGCCCTCAAGGGCCGCATGGAACTAGCGGTGGAAGATCTTTTTTTAAAGGAACTGCTTGACAACCCCGCTCTCTCCCCCTTTTTTACCGTGGAGTGCGCTCACCGAGCCTTGTCACCGCGTCCTGCACCCAGAGACTTTCCCAGGCCCATCATTGCCAAAATACTCAATTACAGAGATAGGGACCTTATCCTACGCCTATCCCTTGAAAAGGGGGACCAGTGCCTTCGTTCCCAGACAATTAGGATTTTTCCTGACTTCCCTGTCGGGGTGCAGCAGGGGAGGCACCAGTTCTTAGGGGTCAGGAAGATGTTGCGGGATCCCCTATGCAATGCTATGCTATTTCCGGCACAATTGAAATTTACATTCAAAGGGAAACTATACTTTTTCACAGTTCCTGAGGAGGCTGTGAAGTTCATAGAGGCACAGATACCGCCCAATGCCGCCCAAGGGGAACACATGGACATGGACAATGACTGATTTGATCCGGTCTGCCTTCTGGGACTTCAACACTCTCGCTACTCCTACTCTGGTTGTTTTGATCTGCTGCACTACACAGCCCAAATTTGAAGCCGCTCTGTGGCATCCAGCTTAACTATGAAGTACACTGGCTCATATCCCTACGCGCACTGTCCCTCTCTAGATGGGCGGACCGTGAATACTGAGCCTATGCCACTCACGCAGGACATTCATCCGCTGGCCCATATGCTCGGTGAGGGAAAATCTACGATCTAAGTACCTACAAAGCCGAACTCACGTACCCTTGTGGTACCTCAATACTCCTTTTGTTCTAGAGGCAACACGGCAACGGCGCACCCCACTGCAGTTGCAAACTTATGTTAGAATGTTTGGTTGGTGCGGGCCCCTGTTGGGCCAGTAGTGTGGCCGGTCCACGTTGGGATCTGCCTGCTGACACCTATTGTTTGAGGGATGTTAGGGGCGGGTGGATGTGCGAGGGAATGGGCGCCGCTGGTTATTACTGGGCAGCGAGGAGGGGGGAGGGGGAGTTCGGGAAAGTTACATTGTGAATGGCAGAGGTGGACTGACGGAGTGCGCTATGTTGAGGCATCTTACAAGCGACCACATACATTGCAAATGCATACCACGACAACTGAGCTGGGACGTAACCTAGACAAGTGAAATGTACACTACCATAATGTCCTGGAACGTCCGGGGATTGAGCAACTACACCAAAGCTCACAAGATCATGGACTATGCCAATAGACATGGCTGCAAAATACTGCTGCTGCAAGAAACACACTCCACTGGCCGTCTGGTGGGAAGCGTGGCACCATCATGGGGCCCTAATAGATATTTCACTACCTACTCCACTCAAGCTAGAGGCGTGTTGAGAACGATCCACAAATCCATAAAATGTACCCTACACAAGAGCTACATTGACTCTGATGGAAGCTATGTCATATTACATTGTACCATAGTAAATGGGGAGTACCTCCTTGTGAACACCTACGGCCCCAACGTAGAGTCCCCTGAATTTGTACACAATGTGGCGTCCATACTTTTGGGTTATGTTGGGGTCCATATCATATGGGGGGGACATGAATCTAATATTGGACACTGACCTGGATAGAACCGATACCGCCGTCCGGTCCCTGTCAAGCGCCGCACGTAGACTACGTAGTCACAGCGCACCACTCAATATTTGCGACGCCTGTAAGACACTGAATCCTTATCGGTGCGAATACACCTATTACTCCTCTGTCCACGACAGCTCCTCCAGAATTGACATGTTCCTGGTATCTAGCGCAGTGATGGGCAGGGTGGAGGGGGCACAGATTTTAACCCGCACATTCTCTGATCACGTCCCAATTACCATATCGTTACAACTGAGTACACCTACCCCGACATTCAGCACATGGCGTTTTAAATCATCGGCCCTCAAGTACATCGTGTTCAAGGCTGACATACTTGCAGACATTGAGTCCTTTTATGAGCATAACACCCCCCATGCTACCTCCATTGGCATCAGATGGGATGCTTTTAAGGCATATATGAGGGGGATGTCCATATCCAGAGAAGCTGGGGTGCTAAAAACGATTAGAGCTGCCCTGGGTTGCTCTGAAACTAAATTACACGAGCTGGAACGGGAATGCTCAACCGCTGCTGACCCCGCCAAACTCGCCCTCATTGGTGATGAACTCCAGACATATAACACACTGGCAACCAGTGAAGTCCAATATTTTAGTCGCCCCCAGGCTGCTCGTAAATACGCAGAGGGTGATAGACCAGGGAAAACACTTGCAAATCTCATGAGAGGGGAATGGGACCATGCCCAGATCGCCTCCATTAAGGATGATCAAGGCAGCCCACACTGGTCGGACCAACGCATACTGGACATATTTGCTAAATTTTACACAACCCTATATTCCCAACCCCCCCCGAACACTTTGAACAACATATGCGGGATCTCCTTGATCAAATACCCACAACGAGTGTTTCCTTCTCCACCAGAGATCAGCTTGACTCCCCAATCACTCTGGATGAGCTAGTTGAGGCCATCTCTGCCCTGCCTAAGGGTAAAGCCCCGGGTCCTGACGGACTCACTGCAGAATTCTACCAAGAACACATAGCCATTCTACCCCCCCAAGCTGTTAGAATTTTGGGACGAGTTTGTGGCCATTCTCCCCCCGGTGTTGCTTAAGCCTGGCAAGCCCGACAATGAATGTGGGTCATACGAGCCACTTTCTCTTATGAACCTGGACACTAAGATTTTCGCCAAGGTGATAGCAAACCGTTTCCTCCCGTTTATGACGCACTTGGTCCATGAAGACCAAGCAGGCTTTGTACCAGGGTGGTCTACCTCTCATAACATCAGGCGGCTATATAATGTGATGTCCCGCATTGACCAGAACGCGCATGCCATCGCGGTCACGCTCGATGCTCAGAAGGCCTTCGACATGGTATCCTGGAGGTATATGTGGCTGGTGCTGGAAACAATGGGCATTGGCCCTGCTATGATCGGATACATTAAATTACTTTACACCTCCCCCGTAACCAGGGTGTGCGTCAACTCCCTGACATCAGCTCTGTTCACGCTCTGCAGGGGCACCCGCCAGGGTTGCCCCTTTTCCCCAATTCTCTTTGCTCTAGTGATAGAGCCAATGGCGGATCACATTCGAGCATGCCACTTCCACAGGGGGATAAGACTAAAAGATACTCATGAAATCATATCCCTCTAAGCGGACGATGTGTTATTGTACGTCAGGAACCCCTCCACTCACCTTAACCCCATATTGTGGGACATTACACGCATAGTCCCCTACTCAGGGTTCACAATCAATTATTCTAAATCTGAGGCTTTTCCACTCACAGACTCCACTCACAACCAGTCACCGAATACCCTCTCCGCTGGTCTCAGATGGAATCAGATATTTGGGAGTTCAAGTGTCTTTAAAAAAGCCCACTCTCCTTGCAGATAACTACCTAGCCATAGTACAGCTAGCTGAAAGGAAAATAGTATGTTGGCGCTCTCTCCCGTTGTCACTGGCCGGTAGGCTCTCCCTCATCAAGATGGTCCTACTCCCCATGCTGCTCTATACCTTTGGTAACATACCCATATGGCTTGGGGGGAAATACTTCACAAGATTGCATAAATCATGCGCACAGTTCCTGTGGCACTCTGGTGCAGCGCACAAGAAATGGTCCGATATGATGCTTCCATACAAGCAAAGGGGGTTCATCGCTTCTGACCTAATACTCTATTGGACAGCCACTCAGGCCCAACACGCCACGCACTGGTACCCCGGCTCTCCAGTCCGCCCACATGTTAAACTGGAAACCCTGGCAGCAGCCAGTGTTAACATAATGACCCTCATTTTACACCAGCACTATGCACCCGACTGCCCCATCGACCCAATTGGGACCACTTTGCGGGCCTGGAAGCGATTGCTACATCAAACAGCAGAATCCCCCCATATTATAAATGGCTCCCTGTAGGGCCGCGGACCCCACACATGACAAAGCTCTAGCCCGTTACTGGGGGAACCTAGGCTACCAAGCGCTGACAGAGTTTTAACCCGAAGCCAGGTTTATAGACCCCCAGACATGGAATCCGGGCCACTCCGGGTCTGCACTAGAGATCCTGCAATACTACAGGCTTCGAGCTGCATTCTGCGCCACATGGCCCTCCTTTCCTAATGAACCCCCTCGAACCCTGGTGATTGCATACATTGCCAACTCCGGCGGCGGCCGGAGCGTCGTCTCCTCTTTATATAAGATGTCACAAGGGAATACCCCGACCCAGGCTTCCGGGGCCCGTGTGGAGTGGGCTGAGGAACTGGGTCTCGAGATCCCGGACCAAATGTGGTAATAAATGTGCTCAAACACTCAGAAGGTCTCCCTCAACTCCCGCTATCGAGCCATGCAGTACAAACTACTGAACAGGTTGTACTATACACCCCACAGGATCTCCAAGTTTGCCCACACCATCGTACACTCCTGTCCCTGCTGTAAGGCAGAGAACACAGATCACCTTCACATGTTTTGGACTTGCCATAAATTGGGAGACTTCTGGGGAAAAATTCTAGAGACACTTGCCGAGATAATTGACACTACAATCGACTCTGATCCACTGGGGATCCTGTTCGAGGTCTGGAAAACAGACGATACTAAACGCATGGCTAAATTCCTCAACAAAAGTTGCATGGTGGCTAAGAAATGCATACTTCAAAGCTGGAAAAGCCCCTCCGCACCGACATTCCAGAAGTGGCTAAGCCTGCTTACATGGTCCCGAAATTGTGAAGAGGAGTACCTCATAACGCTCCCCACTCATTCCCGCCCCAAGAAAATATGGACGGCATTTAATAGCTACCTTAACAGCCAAGGGAAAAACACATCTGAAGGTGGTTCGTCTCCGCCCCCGCTTGAAAATTCTTGAATGTTATGAATCATCATATTTTGCTCTCCTTCCATGCATTTTGCTACTGTCCGTTGTGTTTTCTTCTTCTTGTTTCTCACACTATTGATTATGAACTCATTGTATGCATCATTCATACGCCATAACGTGTTTGTCTGTTGTAAATCTCTGCCAACAAAAATAAAAGTTTAAAAAAAATAAATATAACAAAAAAAAAGAAAGGCGGTAAAAGAATGCACTGTAAAAGTGGGTGATTGAGTGACTGTGAAACTTCCCCAAATTTCCTCTAGCAGTCATGTAAAATGGTCAATACCCATACAGGTAAAGGAGAGGTTCCATGGGTCTGTGAGAGTTCCGGATGGTAAGATGTGGAATGTCAATAGGGTATGTAAGACTTATAACCCAGTATCTGTGAGAAAGAGTCTGGATAATAAGAACACACACATGGTGTAAGGAACTTTAAGGACTGAAAGGAAAATCAGTTACAAAGGGCAGCAAACGAATGAATGAAACGTGTATGTGGTAAATCATCATATTTAAAGGACTATGTGAGTTAAACTTTACAACTGCTGTGTTTATCAGTAGAGTTTTGTGTATACAAGGTTAGAAAACTTGTATCGGTATTACTGCAAGTGATTCATGTATATTCAACATGCTTTAGTATTTGTTGTGTTATCCATGACATTTTTTTTATTTCAAGTTATTTTGTTAGGTGAATGGCTTCTATTCCCAAGGGTAGGTTCATTTCTTCAAGTTCAGTGTTTTATGTTTAAAGGGGGGAGGTGTGTAATATCTTACTGTGTCATCATGAGCAGCTGTGGAATATGGAATATGGAATCTATGTGGAAAGATGCTTAGTAGGAATGTTCAGGGCTCAGTACAGTTGCTTTGCTGAGAGAGCCGGTGGACATTAGATGATACTCAATAAACCACACCAACAACCATATCTCTTATTGTGTGGAGAGCGTCATTTCAGTCATGTTAGCAACTATGCAGATAAAAAATATTGGGGCGTGAGAGAGAGTGGGCCAAATAGTAACACAGCACTGGTTTCATCATTCTTTACTGGGGGGGGGGGGGGTGGCAGCCTCATGGGGCGTTCAATTACAACCTTGCGTGGACTCAGACTGTGCTCCAATTAGAAGTGAATACATCTAGAAGTAGGGCCTCTGGCCACTTCAACCCAGTCTCCTGGCACAGCTTACGCAGATTATTCTTAAGGATTCCAGCCTGTCTACACTGTACCTGCTGATTTGTGATGGAGTGGACCTTCCAGGGAACCACACAAACAACTCACCTGCACAGATGCCAGACCCTCCTGGTTTTACCAGCACTAACAGAGAAGCACAACTCAATTTTCACCCACAACTGTAGTTCTAGGAGAGCACCTTTAAACTATGAAAACACAACAAAACCTCTAAGCCTGCAAGAGAATTGTCTTGGCCATTGGCAAGGGCCCAGGCCTTCATCACCTCCAGGGTTCAAATGGACCCAGTCCTGGCGCCACTGGTGCCAGGCTCATAGAAAGGTGTGCTTTGCACACCCTGTGTCTAAGGCACGTGCATCAGGGCCGAGCGTGGCCATAGAATATCATTGGGAGGCACGTGCCAGAGTCCTTGGAGGGGCAAGGTGGAGCCACAAGACGGGGCCAAAGGGAGGGGCCAGAGCCAGCCTATATAAGGCCAGCCCAACCACATGCCCTCACTTCGCGTTAGTCTACTTTGCAGCGTGACGCTTACCGCTGTTCCTCACCTTGGTTCCTGTTACTCCATCGCTGAAGATCATCTTACCTGATTCCAGCCGCTCCATCGCTGAACGTTCACCTTACCTGATTCCAGCCGCTCCATCGCTGTACGCGCATCCTACTTGCATTCCAGCGCCATCGGAGTCGGAGCCTTTCCTCACCCGATCCGGACTTCCAGCGACACGGGAGCTTCGCTTCTTCTCCTCTTCATCGCGGTATCTTCATCCAGCGCTGCGGAACTGCCTTCAAGCATCCAGGCTCTCCTCCATGCCGTCAGACCGCTCCTACAAGGGGAAAGACACACAACAGGTTAGAAATTGTATAAGTAACGAACTCTGGGCCACGCCATACCTGAGTCTTGAATTCCATTATAACGGCCAGCTTACCTGTTGACTTTGAGAGTCCCATCATCCTCAAGGGAATCCCCAGATCTGCTTACGCTACCGATCTACTATCTTCACACCTATAGGGAAGAGCAGAGACATTGCAAGAATTATTATTACTTACCCTCAAGTCAAAAGACTCATTGCCAAAGACATTATTATAAACAAACTATAACCATAATCAAAGACTTAACACTCAAGTGGATTGGTCGCAGCTGGTCTGGATCGCCACTCTCGCAGGCCAGTCAAGCAACTAGGCCCACTCTACGCGCACCTGCTGAAGGAAGCAGAACGGAGAGCTCAGCATTACAAAATAACAGGTGAGCTTGCATGGGAAAAATCCTGCGCACTATGTATTGGCACGAAAGGTATCAGGTAATATTATCCCCATATATATGGTCGCCGTACATAATATCGCCGGGAAAAGGTCGTGGAGATATTATATGGGTGATCATATATATGGGGATAGGGGCAGCCAAAAAAAAAGGGTTTGGGGGTTGCGGGGGTGTCCCCCACATGTTCCATGCAACAATGTCCCCATAAAAAACGGCCATTTTTCAGCGAGATCTTTGCATGGCGATATTTTTGTGGGGACATTATGACATGGTACCGCGCAAAAGGGTTGAGGGAATTCGTAACACCTCCATGCCATTCTTATTGCCTCTCTTCTCCTTCCGGGTTCAATACCAGCATCCAGAACAGCACACTCCACAGGAGCTGGGGAAGACAGCTGATACAGGGGAGCCAAGTCGAGGGAGGGCTCCAACCATGCCCCAATGCCCCTGCAGAGACCAGGTGAGTGTAACAAGAATACATTCTGTGCCCTGTGCTCTTGCCTCCCATCATGGTATCACATGAAAGGCACACTGCATTTGTATTTTAGGGCACACTATTATGGCTCCCACACGCATTCTTTTTCCTTTTCAGAACCCTAATTCTGCATCACATCTGGATGCCCTTTGTGGGTTTCTTGCAATGCTCTACACAGTGCCCAAGCCAGTAACTTAGGTATCTCAAACCTAGATGCCTGTGATGGTGGGTTGAGGAGTTTCATATTGTATTTATGATATCCTGCCGGGGTGCGTCTTTGTGGGTGCATTAACCAGTATTGCCATGTATAATGTTCACATCGAGCTATCCCAAACAAGAGGCCTTTTAATTGAGCATTTTGCATACTGTTTTCTGGGTATCACTATTGTGATACACTCTTGACTCTTGGTTTTCTGAATGTCACTATTGTGACAATGGAGATTCCTCCCGCTCTAATTTTGACTCTTGGTTCTCTGGGTATCACTGCTGTGATGAGGGAGATTACTCCTGAGACTTTCTTGACTCTTGGGACTCTGGGTATACCGACTGTGACGAGGGACGTTTCTGCTCAGGCTTTCATGACTATAGGTTCTAGGAGTATCACTACTGTGATGAGGGAGATTACTCATGAGGCTTTCTTGACCTTTGGTTCTCGTACTGTCACTTCTGTGTTGAGGAGGATTACCCCCAAGGCTTTCATGACTCTTGGTTATCTGGGTATCATTATTGTGATGAGGGAGATTACTCCAGAGGCTTTCTTGACTCTTGGTTCTCTGGGTATCACTAGTGTGATGAGAGAGATTACTCCTGAAACTTTCTTGACTCTCAGTTCTCTGGGTATCACTATTGTGAGGATGGAGATTACTCCTGAGGCTTTCTTCACTCTTGGTTCTCGGTTCTCTGGCTATCACTATTGGGACAAAAGAGATTACTCCTGAGGCGTTCTTGACTCTTGGTTCTTGGACTGTCACTATTGTGTTGAGGGGGATTACTCCCAAGGATTTCATGACTCTTGGTTCTCTGGGTATCATTATTGTGATGGGGGAGATTACTCCAGAGGATTTCTTGATTCTTGGTTCTCTGGGTATCACTATTGTGATGAGGGAGATTACACCGGAGGCTTTCTTGACGCTTGGTTCTCTGGGGATCACTATTGTGAGGATGGAGATTACTCCTGAGGCTTTCTTGACTCTTTGTTCTCGGTTCTCTGGCTATCACTATTGGGATGAGGGAGATTACTCCCAAGGCTTTCTTGACTCTTGGTTCTCATGGTATCACTACTGTGATGAGGGAGATTACTCCTGAGGCTTTCTTAACAATTTTTTCTCTAAATGTCACTACTGTGACGAGGGAGCTCACTTCCAAAGCTCACTTGACTCTGGAGCTGCCTCAAGACCCTACCCGATCTCCCGTCACTCGCCTCACTTGTTGTGTGGCGGGGCTGCATTGCCGGTTCTTCCTAGAGTGATGGACTACCTCATGTTGCTTTGTTTCTTCATGCTTTCTTCACTCCACTCCTGCTCCCTCCTTGCAGCTCCTCAGAGTCTTGCGCCACATGGCTGCGGTGTAGTGTCCACCTCCCTGAGGTCACACCACTGCTGTTGTCTCTTCCCTTCTTCCTCTGGTCAGGAGCTTGGGTTCCACCAACAATTCCTGGATGTCCCCACCACTGGGGATCAGCATATCTGCAGCTTCGTGTTCCCAGGTTCAAACGTTTCCGACTGAGCTGGCTTCATGAAAGCTGTTTCTCCATTTGCCAGTTCTTTTTATTTTTTTTAATCTATTTAAAATGCGCACCAAGAGCTTTCTCACTCTTTAGTTCCTGTAGCTGGATCCTCCCTAGCATAAAGCCAGAGTCCTTCTTTCCTAATGTTGCTGTAATCTTCATGCCTCCTTGGGGCCAACTCTTCTCAGTGATATGCTCAGGCAACCAGTTATTACTCTGCAGGTTTCTTTGGCTCTTCTTTGTCCAGGATATATTAATTGGTGAATCTCAAAGACTGTAGAGACATTACTATAACATACAATAGTGCTATCACAGATTGCTGACTACAATTTGGTCCCAAGGGAAAAGGGTTTAGGGAGTTTCTTCACTGGACAGAAGTCCTTATCCCCTGGAGGGGAGTCTCTCCCTGTGAGGTCACACTTTCTACCACCCCTAGGGAGATTGTTGGGTAGCAGGATCATCTCCCTTGCACCAAAGGGAAGGTCTCCCCCCTTGGGATGAAATGACGAGATGCTGTGAATCGTCACAGTATACATGAATACCCTTCCCGAATTCATTAGTGGTAGGGTGCAAGGAATCTGGTATTTAAAGGAAATATTATAGCTTATTGGCTACTTTAACCATATCTGGTCCTGTAGAGGAGGAACACCTTAATTGTTTTTGCACCACTCTAATCTTGGACATACCTAACTTCTCAGCATCTCAAACTGCATCCACTAACAGGCATTGTCCCATGCTCATACAGATGCGCTACTGCATAACTAATACAAAAACACAAGTGTGGCAACATTTTACCTCCTCTCTTGGCCTTAACAAAAAACCCCAAGCCTATGGAATAAAAGAAAAAAGGTGTCGGTGGTCGCCTCACTTAAGTGAGTGGAAAGAAGACATAACTTGGCAAATTGATATAGAACATCTTGCTTTACATCTCCCATGTTTTGCAGACCATCAAGGCTCAACCTCTAGAGATCTCTGAAAGTTCAGAAATCCCCCTGATTTGCTTGATTCACTCTTCCTTCTATCCTGCCGCCACCTACCACAAAGTGGCTGTGGCTTGATGAAACTGGATGACCCCTGTTTAGACTTCCATTTTGTCATTTGGCTCTTTTTTATACATTCAACTTGTGACATGGCAAACAAGCCAGCCAGAGGCATGTCAATTAAAATAACCATAAAGCAGCAAACATGGTTGAAGTAATTCCCACTTGCCCAAAATGCTCATACAGGTCAACAGCATACTATTTGGCAGATCCAACTTCTTACACTTAACAAAAATAAAGCATTACCATAATGCCAGTCCTTCAACATTATTTCAAAATCACTCCAATATGCTTTCCTCTTACCCCTAGCTGCCTTCCTGCTTGCTCAACTGTCTTTCATAAAACTTCCAAGAGTACCCAATCAAGATCATCGAATCTAAGAAATTGCCAGCACCAAAAAAACATGCTGAATCTACAGTCCCCAACTCTCCACTTCTTCCAGGCAAAAATCCAATCAGCAGTGGACTGGCCACTCGGCTATTTGGCCTGGGGCCGACTGAGATGAGAGTCATGTAGGCCATTTTTTACAAGCAGCACTGGCAGCCTAAAAAATGCACACCCTATCCAATATGTGTCACCGTGTATAAAACGACCTTAAACGCACACCTTATTTCCATCAGGCTCAGCTGCCTGAAGCGTGCCATGGTATTGTTTATCTCCTGTCTTAACGTTTTCTTTGACTGACTGACATAATGGAATGGCCTGGTTTACAGATAGCAAAATAACAACAGGCCAGAGGTCGATACCCACCAGCCCCGCCCAGCACTGTGACCTGCTCCTCTCGTCTGTCCTGCCCCTGCCAGCTTGGCGCCACCAGTGTTATCACCCTGGCAGCCCGGATACAGCAGCCATTTGGCATGATTTTGCGTTGTACATTCGGTTGGTTTTGTTTGTGTGTAACTTGAATTTACATTCAAAGTCAGCACCGTTTTTGCTCGGTCTGGGCATCAGTGTGTACAGGCAGGCACCATTCACGTTGCAAGCAATGCCGCGGCCGGATCCGGATCTAGTTCTTGTGTGCCTGCTCACTGTTTACTTCCCCGCCCCATGCCACTTCCAGGCTTATTACCTTGGGCCCAGGAGGTAGAAGGCCCATTCACATAAGCCTAGAGGAAGCAATGAAGGGAGGAAGCTTCCCCCCCTACAACAGAGGTGGGAGGATGGACTGCCAAACGGCCCATGTCCTCTTGGCAACAATGTGTGCAAAGAGAGGGTCTGGAAGTACAAAGAGGAACACCAGATTCCCGGGCGCCATGGCCAAGGGGAAGGGACTGGTGTACAGTTGACACATGCCTGGGAAGGGGACCACGTGTCCCCACAGCAAAGGAGATCAAAGGACGGCCACCCACAGGCTGAGTTGGGGGCAGGGATCTCCAAAAATAATACAAAGAGGTGTCCATTTGCCCTCTGGCCGAATTTGGCGCGAAAGAGGGGCAGGAGAATGGATCCTTCATGACATACGCTCCTCCGCGGCGGTGGAGAAGGAGCACACGAGGTGCACGGAAGAAGAGACCAGCAGCCTTTTTGTGAGAACGTGTATAACAAGGGGGGGTGGTTACCGCCGTTCAAAAATTAAGCCATTCTGAAAATGTAGAATGTAATATTTCTAAGGAACTGTAGTGTTAACTAGTAATCACCCTATTCCAAACCTGCAAGAACTGAAACATGAACTCGCATTTCTCTATAAATCATAAAGCAGATTAAATCATTCTTTTTGTACCCTTATTACTCAGGGAACATGTATTTATTTACATATGATAAAAAAGGAAAAGAATCATATTCACATCTTTAAGTAGAACAGACTTTTTATGTTGCACTTTGCCATAGTATATACAACAACAAAATTCAGAACAATATTAACCACTAGGATTGTCCATGTAAAAGAAGAGACAAAGATTCTATTGTAATCAACATTTGCATTTTGGTTACAGGTATATCTCTTATACATAAACTTATCTGCTAAAGAGAGTGTGTTCTTAATACAGCAAACTGAGCTTGTTTTTTTCAGCAAAAATCTGCATGTTGATGTTGTTACTGAGGTTTACTGGCAGGGCTCTAATCCTATCTAGTACAGTCCAATTATGTACTCATTGACCCGTTTTTAAAAAAAAAAAAAAAAAAAAAAAAAGAGCATTCATAGTGAGTGAAATGCGTTTTTGTGGGCTCTGTTGTGTACAGAGCTTTGGGGTCAGGGAAAATAAGAACAGAACCAGAAAATAAATCAAAATGAACAAACGAGCAAGGCACCCACAATAAACATAACGTGTGTTAGCCAAGTCTTAATTTTTTATATTAAAGTCTTTTTACATTAATGTAATGGTAGCCAATCCTTGGTCTGAGAACGTGCCATCAGGTGCAGCCCTCATTTCTCCGGGTATCCAGTGGCTTCAGTTGGCGGTGGCCCACGGTGCGGGCCAATCTTTCTCCTCCCTGTTGTGCGGGGGTCCAGTTTATTTGGCAACGTGAGCGTCGTGACTGCGTCATGACGCTCACGTGCTGGTTTAATAAAAGGGACTCTGCTGGCACTGCGAGGGCAGAGCAGCAGAGCCCCAGGAAGTGGCAACTTGTGTCTGCGTGTGTCTGTGGGGGTTGTGGGCCTGCCACGTGGTCGTGGCCTTGTGTGCGGTGCGGCCCGAGTGCCCTCGGTGCCGCGACCGCGGGACGGCTGGGAGTGACCCCCCGCACTGCGGATCTTGCACCCGGTGACAACGGGTGCCGTAGGGCACCTCCCTACCATCGATACGCCGGCTGACCCCCGGCGTGTCAACATCGTCGGGTGATCCCGACGATCTCTGTGGGCTGCCCCGGGGACCGGAGACAGCCCACAACACTGGCGACGAGGAAGTCGCCCCGCCTGCTGATATTCACAGCAGGGCGGGCGGATAAGGATCTGCGCACACGGCCGCAGTCGGCGGGCGGCCGTGCGGGAAGAGGAGGAGTGTGCCTCGTGGGGGCCTGGGGCCTGGGCCCCGGACAAAGGAAGGGGGCGGGGCCTAGGATTCGGCCCGCAGCAGTGCTCTCCATCGGGGCGGCGGGTGCCTCTGCTTTGCCCCGGCCTGTCGTCAGTGGGTTCCTTCATTCTTTTGAAAAAAAAAAAGGAAGAAGGAAAGAGGGAAGGAAAAACAATGCCTGGCCGGCCGGGAGAAAACACCGGTGGTTGCCACGGAAATGGGGCGTGGCCTAGCGGCGGCCATTAACAAGTAAGGGGCATGGCCTGAGCAGTGCTGGCCTAGCCCCATGGACAGAGAAAAGGGGCGGTACCTGGAACTCCGGCCCGCGGCTCCCCTGCTCATTTTGAAGCGGAGAACACGCCCGTGGAACTCGGGCTGCCAACGGGTGAAAATCTTTGGTGGTGTGAAAACAGATTTAAAACTAAACTCTGGGTTGGAGGTGGGGCAGTTGGTCCATCAATATCCGGCCCTGAAATACATATAGATATGAAGACTGCCTGAAAGTGGGGTGTCATATTAACCCCGCGAGCTGCGACTGCTCAGGCCCTAGAGGTTGCGGCTCCACCTGGAGTGCTCGTGCGCCCCTGGGCAGGAAGAACGCCGGGCGCCCTTCAGTAGATACCTGAAGCCTGGCAACGGCAGGCACCCATCAACACCGGTGACCTGCACATGTCATCCTCACCTGCCAGCAGCATGTCGGACGAAGAGGGAGTATGTCGGGGTCAGTTAGCACCAATACCCCATTTTGATGTCCTGGGTGCGCCGGCAAGCCTGGGGGCCCGGTGGGTGGCCTGGGTGGAGAACCTGGAGTTGTATTTCGAGGCAATGGAGATCAAAGACGCAGCCAAACGCCCGACACTCCTATACTCTGCCGGGTTGGCCGTCCAGAGACTATTCAAGACATTAAAGCCCCGAGATCAATCGTATGGTGCAGCCGTCGCAGCGCTGAACTAATATTTCAGACCCATGGTCAACAAGGATATTGAGAGGTTCAGGATGAGGTGTGCGAAGCAGGAGGAAGGGGAAAGCCTTGACGCATTCCATGGGAAGCTGCGCGGCATTGCACTGGCCTGTGACCTGGGGAACTTCGAGGAGGATGAGATCCGGACGCAAATCATCTATGGCTGCAGCTCCACCAAATTGCGCAAGCAGGTTCTGAGGGACCCAGTGCTGACCCTTGATCGAATACTGGAGCTTGGCCGTGCCCAGGAACTGGCGGAGGTGAGGGCCTCGGTCATGGACTCCTCCAGAAACCACCTGAAGATGGAGGCCCCCCTGCAGCGGGTGAAGGTTGAGGAGGTTGCGGCTGTTGGCAGGTGGCCAGGAGGAAGGGTGATGAGGAGGGGAGACTGGCCGAGGAGAGACCCCAATGCCACAATATGCCATCAGTGTGGGTGGGATATTCCACACCCGCAGGACTGCCCGGCGATAGGACAAATCTGTGGAATGTGTGGGAAAGGAGATCACTTCGCACGAGTGTGTCTCGCTCCAGCCCCAGCCAGCATAGTGGGGGCATTTAAGGGAAATGAGGCGAAGGGGAGAAAGACCCCCAAGGTAGCAGGGGTCCAGGTGGCGGAGAGTCCCTGAGAAGCTCTATATGATGTAGGGGAGGAGGAGTACGAAGAGAATATATTCTTCCTGTCCTGCAGCGGCGCCGGGGGCCAGTTTGATCCCGGGATCTTCTGAGGTGGAGGACTCCATCATAGGACCCGTGGTGTGAGGACTGTAACACACCTGTTTTGTTGTGCAGTGTCAAACATGTTTGAGTGTTAGTAGCCATTAGGTGGTGCGCGGACTGGAATGCACCAAAGGTTTGCGGTGGGGTTTTATTTGGTTTTGTTTGTTTATAATAAAGGAGGGATGTTGTGCGGGGGTCTAGTTTATTTGGCAACGTGAGCGTCTTGACTGCGTCATGACGCTCACGTGTTGGTTTAATAAAAGGGACTCTGCTGGCACTGCGAGGGCAGAGCAGCAGAGCCCCAGGAAGTGGCAACTTGTGTCTGCGTGTGTCTGTGGGGGTTGTGGGCCTGCCACATGGTCGTGGCCTTGTGTGCGGTGCGGCCCGAGTGCTCTCGGTGCCGCGACCGCGGGACGGCTGGGGGTGACCCCCCCGCACTGCGGATCTTGCACCCGGTGACACCGGGTGCCCTAGGGCACCTCCCTACCATTGATACGCCGGCTGACCCCCGGCGTGTCAACATCGTCGGGTGATCCCGACGATCTCTGTGGGCTGCCCCGGGGACCGGAGACAGCCCACAACACTCCCCACGTCTGTGGTTTTTCAGGCCGAGAGTGTGAGAGCTGGCATCTGGCCATTCAGCAGGCTAGCGGTGGGCCGTAGCCCAACAAGAGCTCAGCCATCCCAGCCCTGATGAGAGGGACACTGTGTTGCCATTGCAGCACATCGGGCGAGGCACGTCACCAAGGAGCCAGAAGGGCGTATTGCATTTGTCAACTGCAGAACCTCCTGGGCAGCAAGAGATAACACAGTGAAGTGGTCCGTAACCCAGAGCTGATTTCTGGAGAAGAAACAGCTCAGGCTGGTGTTGCAGCATTGCAGCAGAGCAAAGCCTGAGCCTTCCCCATCCCACCGGCAACCACAAGCAGTCAGATCGCGGCACCAGCGGCGCACACATGGTGAGCAGTGGAACTGCCGGCATGAGCAGCGGTAACAGGAGCAGAAACTGAAACCGAACAGGCTCTCCTTCACCCCACAGCAGTCACCTGTTTTCCGCACTCGTAGGTGCTTTCCAACGCCCATTTCCATGCCTGAAAGAGCATTTTCGCTGCATTTCACTATCATGTGCGCATTAAAAGCACATACAAAGGCAACAATAACGGGGCACATTTTGGCGAAATCGAGCAAGTGCTGGTATTTAATTGGGCAGCAAATTATCTATGCTGCATTAAAGCGGTCACAGCAGGCAGTGACAGAATGGCTGACATGCTCTTTTTGTTTATTGTGAGAAGTGGCAAATAATCCCAGCCTGAAAGAGAGGCTGCTCCTCAAATGGGCAAGGAGGCTGAATCAGCACAAGGGATGGATGCCGTGAGGAAAAAGCTGGCGGAAGTTGCAGCGGGAGGAAAGGCATGCGAAGCAGCTATCAGGACCGAGGAGGACGGAGAAGAAGAGGATGAACAGGAAGAGCAAGAGGCCCAGAACCGGAAGAAGAAACGCCAGCATGTAATCAGCATGCTGGCAACAGCGGAAGGTGGGGCTGGAGAGAGAAAAAGGGCCAAAAAAGGTACTCTGCAAACAGAATTTGGGGATATTCAGGAACAATTGTTAAAGCTGCACAAGGACGGGGGCTCTAGGAAGGTTAAAAGGAGGAAAATGAATAGAGGGGACTCGAGCAGCTCTAGTAGCGAAGGGGACTGTTCAGAGTCCGAGTCGGGCACCAGCAGTGAGGGGGAACAAGATCACCTAACGGCATGGTCAGGGCCAAGTGGGGGTAAAGAGGCCCCAGGGCCGTCCACAACCAAATTTGGGAGACGGACAGCTGGCAAAAACGTTAGTGGAAAGATTTAAAAAAACATAGCTTGGCACATTGCGCCTAAAATTAAAAGGAAGATTTGGTAGCAACAGTTCATTGAAATATTCTCGCTATTAGAGTATGCAAGAGGGGATATAACATAGCAAGAAAAGATAGGAAGGAAGAGGAGAAAGAGAGAGCCAAGAGAGCAAAAGTATAAAAAACCTTACAGAATTGGGAAGGTGCCTTTCACATATTATCCACCATCATTTTGGAGAGCCCTAATAGCATACCACCACAGGATATCCCAGATATATAACACATTTGGGGGTGGGGGGGGCGCATGGTTAAGTTATGATAGGGAATTTAGAAAGCTGATGGAAAAATTCCCAGACATAGGCTTGGAGGAGGAGGACTCTAAGCTATACGTTTTTCACGTGTTAAAGAAGAATTCCCTGCATAACACGCATGCCAGCAAGCAGGGGCAGGAGTATCAAGGCCAGAAAGGGGTTTTTGGGAGAAGTCGCAGTGCCCAAAAATCCCAGGGAGGCATCACATCACATTACAGGCCCAAACAGTCCTTTCAGAAATCTCCCCCAGGGGGGCAGAAGTATGGCCAGCAGAATTACACACAAGCAGCGTCCCATATCCAGGGGTTTTACAGGGGTAACAACCCAGCCTACTGCTGGAATTTCGAGAAAGGTTTCTACAGTTGGGGTAAAGATTGTAAATTTAAGCACCAGTGCAGCTCATGCAGGGGGGAGCATGGCAGCGGGTAATGCACCAAGAACACAACCGGCCGCACAGGTTCCAAGAACCCAGAAGGGGAAAACACCCACTAGATTTAAGTTGGGGGCATCCCCAGTCAAGCTGGGGAAGTTGGCACAATTACTTCAGCACTTTCCAGATGCTAGTGCAGGATGTTTCATTGAGAAGGTTTCAGAAAACTGTTCAAGGGGAAGGGCTCTCAACACATCCCTAATAACCTAAAATTGACCCGCACCCTCCTTGAAATAGTTAGGAGAAAAATACAGAAGCAGATTTACCTACAGAGGGTGGAGGGCCTATTCAAAGTAACCCCCTTCGAAGAATTCATATGCTCTCCGCTGGGGCTGGTCCCCAAAAAAGAAGCAGGGGAATACAGGCTAATACACCACTTATCCTATCCTCATAGCAGCTCAGTGAATGATGGGATATCCTCCACTGAGACTTTAGTATCTTACAGCAGCTTCCAGGAAGCTTTGGACCTGGTAAAATTAACAGGTAGGAGGGCATTGATGGCAAAGGCCGACATTCAATTGGTCTTCAGGCTCTTACCAGTTCATGAAAGCACTTTCCTGTTGCTCTGCTTCCATTATGACGCCAAATTGTATTTTGACAAATGCCTCCCCATGGTCTGTGCAATTTCAGGAAATTGACAAGGGGGGTCCTGGGAGTCTCTCTGCCAGACATTAGTCCTGGGTACGAGAGACTTACCCAGAGTCTTTAGCTCACTATCTTTCACAGAGAAGAAATATCCCAAACATATCAGTCTTTGTCCTGCCCTGGGGCAGTCCAGCACCGAAATGCTAGGCAATTCTCCTCTGAACAAGAGTACCAACAGCATCCCCAGACACGTGTTTCGGTCTGGTTGGACCTCATCAGTAGGGAAGAGCTGTGCCTCTCTAAGAATAGTGAGCAAGGGGTCCACGTCTGGATTCCCCAAGTAATTTAGGGTGGGACCCAAAGTTACTTAAATATGCAAATTGACAAGGGGGGTCCTGGGAGTCTCTCTGCCAGACATTAGTCCTGGGTACGAGAGACTTACCCAGAGTCTTTAGCTCACTATCTTTCACAGAGAAGAAACATCTCAAACATATCAGTCTTTGTCCTGCCCTGGGGCAGTCCAGCACCGAAATGCTAGGCAATTCTCCTCTGAACAAGAGTACCAACAGCATCCCCAGACACGTGTTTCGGTCTGGTTGGACCTCATCAGTAGGGAGGAGCTGTGCCTCTCTAAGAATAGTGAGCAAGGGGTCCACGTCTGGATTCCCCTAGTAACTTAGGGTGAGACCCAAAGTTACTTAAATATGCAAATTGACAAGGGGGGTCCTGGGAGTCTCTCTGCCAGACATTAGTCCTGGGTACGAGAGACTTACCCAGAGTCTTTAGCTCACTATCTTTCACAGAGAAGAAATATCCCAAACATATCAGTCTTTGTCCTGCCCTGTGCAATTTCAGGCGCATACTTCGAACAAGTTAGTTCCTTCCTTCAATGGACCCTCCAGAAGGAACTGCCAGGGGTGTGAGTTATTCACTATCTAGATGAATTCTTGTTTACAGGTCCGGAGGGATCTCAATGGTGCGCCACAGCCTTGAGGAAATTAGAAGGAATCATGGCAGACTTAGGGATCCCACAAACTGGTGACAAAACAGTGGAGCTTACACAGGTGCTGGAGTTTCTGGAGATAGAAATTGATTCAGACAAGGGGGTCTGTAAGATCCCCCAAGAGAAAGTGACAGGCCTACTAGAGGAAATCAGGAAGTTAGCGAGTAGGGACAAGGCAACACTAAAATAAATCCAATCATTAGCATGGGTAACTTAATTTTGCGACAAAGGTGATGCCACAAGGAAGGGTTTATCACAGGAGCCTGGAGATAAAAATGAGGGGGGCAGCTAAACAGCACCACCACATAAGGCTATGCTCCAGAGTATGGGAGGACCTAGAGGTCTGGCAGGGTTTTCTAAAAAACATGAATGGAAAAATCATTTAACGTATGGCGATAAATGACAGCAACAGAAGAATCCTATTTACGGATGCCTCAGGCGGCAAGGGTTTTTGTGTGATTTGGGATAACAAGTGGTGCGCTGGGCAGTGGCCAGGCCCCTGGTGGGACAGAGGGTGGACTAAAAACATTATGCTACTGGAAATCTTTCTCATATGGATGGCAATCAGGCCCGCGCTGAGCGACACTGAGTTGTCCACCTGGTCTGACAACATGGCAGTTGTACGGATCTTAAACAAAGGTTCCACATCTTGCCAGCTGGTGCTAACAGTACTAAGGGAAATAACCAGACAGGCATTAAAATGCAATATTGTGATAAGAGCCTGTCATCTCGCTGGCCAAGATAATAATGCTGCAGACACATTGGCCCTCATTACAACACTGGCGTTAAACCATGGCGCTATTAGCACCATGGTTGGTGCCTGTGTTGTAATGGGTCCGCCATGGTTCAATGGGGAATTACCACCCCATTCCAAGGTTGGGGGGCGGTAATTCCCCATTGAACCATGGCCCTTCCCCATTCCCATTTTCGCCCCATAGGGCTCAATGAGAGTGGGGAAGGCGCTAAGTACGGTACCGCAAATTGCGGTACCGTACTTAGCACAAAGGTCCCTTTGCGGATCCCTACTTTAACGGCTGGTGTAGACCAGCCGTTAAGGTCGGGTCCCGCAAAGGGACCTCGTAGTAAGGCGCTAATGGGTTAACAGCGCCGCAGCCTTTTACAGCGCCGTTAACCCATTAGCGCCAGGGTCATAATGAGGCGCATTATCTCGCTTTCAGATGAAAACCTTCAGAGCATTAAACCCCCAAGCAGATGTGCTGTGGGCAGCAGTGCCACTAGAAGTATGGGAAATATTGGAAAAAGGCAATCAAGACCCCGATGGCAGAAAGAACGGCGTAGGAAAACCCCTGCACATGACCGCACCCAAGGCACGGGTGCTGCAGGCCTCAGAGCAGCTCATGCAAATGGTACAGGAGAGCCCACAGGCATTTTGAGGGAAGTGGCGAGAAATGCATTGGCTCAGAAAATGGCATATCTCTACTGCAAATGCCTTATGGATTTTGACGAAATAATTGATGTTGGAAATATCAGATACATCCAGGAAAAACATGTTAATGAGTCTCTTGAATAGGCTTTCAAAGAAAACAAGAAAAAAGCATGGGCTACATCCCATCTGAAGTGGAGGGACTTACACAACTAGTTGACAGACCATCTATGGGTCAGGGCTGCTCCGCCAGAGGTTTTGATAATACACTTAGGGGCAACGACTTGACACAATTGACGATTAAATCACTATTGGAAGAGATGTGTACCTCAATTAGACAAATTGCAAGGTGCTGGAGACAAACAGAGGTCATGGTCTTGGAGATAATACCTAGGCAACAATGGCCGGGGACAGACTCAAATAAGGCAGTGGAAATATCTAGGAGAACATTAAATAAGGTGCTAGACAATTTCTGCTCATACACCAGCCTCAGATTCATTAGACACGGGTCCATTTCCTTGAACAATAGTGAAGTGTTCCACCAAGACGGGGTCCACCTCTCAATAGCGGGAATGGAGATTTTCACAAGAAAACTTTTCTGGACTTTGGTGGAAAGGGGATGCATATAGGGACACTTTGGGGGGGACCTGAGTGGCTGTATACGCCCTCAGGGTGGCGGAAGGAATCAGCCACGATTCAGCCAGGGCCCATGCTCACCTGATCCCAGGTCCCCCAAAACATTTCTTTTATGAGTAATCTTTGTTATGAGTAATTGTTGGTGTGATAAAGCTTACAGCCTAATATCTCCCCCCTTACCTGGTTTTCCGGATCTGTTGTTACCAATGCATGATATGTAGGGGGAGGGAGGGGTCAAGCACTAACTACACCTACCAGCTCACTATTTATGTCCCCTCCCTATCCCACTTCCAGGCTTATGACAGCCGAGGCCCGAGCACCAAAGAAAGAAGAATTGGAATAGGGGTGGGAGGTCAGCAGATGGACGACTGACTCGTGGCTCGAGATCAGGCGACAGCCAGGTTAGTAATTCGAGGAGCCGAGGTCGGACTGGGCACTGCATTAATATTAAAGGCAAAGAGGGATGGCCGGGCCTATAGTATGGTATGGAGCAGGAAGAAACAGTGACTGGCAGCTGGCTGATGGCGGCACTGAGGCGCAGCCCCCAAACAGCAGTTTCAACAATTACATGTATGGCAAGTTCAATTTGAATGGCGTGCTAGCAGCACTGCAGCAAGCCTGCACGAGCCAGCGCAGAGAAGCCATCCCATCAATCAAGCAAGCTGTGAAGACTAACGCTGCCTCGTGGGTTACGGCTGCAGTCAGACAATGCTGCCATGCTCGGACCCCCATTCATTAAGGACCAGGCATGTCTGAAGATGTGTGGGGGGCCGGCCCATTTCAACTGTGATGGTTGGGGGCCCCGTGACAGTGAAAACACTGCGAGGCACGCCCCCGTACATGGTGACAATTCAAAGTAAAGATAAGGTTAATAGCCGCCGTCCAATTACCACGAGACGGCTAGCCAGTAGCCAGCAGCAGGGAGCTTAAAAACGAAATACCCACTGAAGATCTCTAAACCCTTATTTGTCAGCAAGTGGCTAATGTGGAACCTATGTTAGAAGACAATAAGTCTCATTATAATTTTGCCTTTCCGGAAACAAGGGTGCTGGTATGCTTAAACTACAAGTCTGCCTGCCGGTGCTGCTGTGCCCGACAGGTCTGACCCTGCCGGTTGCAGCAGTCACGGTAGGCAGACATTTCACGGGAGCACCGGCACTGTTAGCACGCTGCCGGTGCTCCGGTGTCCCCACTCCCAAACAGTCTCATACGATTCTATGGGAGTAGGGATTAACAAATATACCGCCGTCTGACTTCCCGGCACAGATTCGGAATGAGCCGGAGCACCGGGAGGCCAGGCGCTGGTAAATATTTGCGGGTCTGGCAGCAACCCGCCGGTAGCATGAGGTGACCGTGATAAAGTTCTGTGTATCATGTAGCCTGCGAAAGCGCAGCTTGCAATGAGAGTGCTTCAATTGCAAAGCGCACATTTTAAGCCCCAGAATGAAAACAAAGAAATTCATATTTTGCCCATGTTACGAAACTGCAGAATGGCATTATGAGTTCTCTCGGCTGCTTTTGTGGTCCTGCCCCTTCTGAACGCCATGGTCCGTGCATCCTCTCAGGTGCCTGTAAGTTATAACAGTGCGGCATTTTCAGCAGTTGTGATGATACGTTTTGATGAGGTGAGGTCTGAGCCTCCATCTTGTTGAATCCGTGATGGGGGGGGCACATTGTTTCTGGAGACGCAATCACCAAACCAGGCCCTTAGAGTGCCAGTATCAGGCTCAGCTGCATGTGGCAGTGCCCTGTCCAGTGGCAGGGACTAAGTGCGACCATGGGACACTCCCCGTACCATTTTGGGCCGTGATCTACTAGCTCAGTGAGATCCTCACCCCCAACTTCGCATCTCCGCTAGAAGACCCAAAACAAGGCTGTGTACATCACAATCTCTGAAGTGCCTAAAAGGATCCACCTTCCTGCTTTCCAACAGCACTTCTTCTGCCTTGGACCTGCGGGAGTGCATTCCAAAATGCCCCTGGCTGGGCATTCCTTATTAGGCCTCTGCTTTGGTGTGGGGGAAAACATCCAACCAGTTTTCACGTTTGACAGTGACCCCCATAGTGTGAAGTTAACTTGGCTGCAATTTCCCAAGCATGCTATAGAATTGATCTGCCTTTATTGTGTGTCTTCTTTTCACAGCCAGAGTGTCTTATGTATAGGCGTGTTACAAATGCCATATCATATACAAGTGGAACATTCAACTACTTTGATACTCCTTTTTTAAATCTAATGATGCCTTTACAATTTCAGACATTCAAAACCCATAATTTACTCAACTGACTTTTTGTGGGCCAAGGTGGTTAAATTACCACTGATTCCCAAAAATATAGCTTCTGTTTATTTATACAAAATAGTGTTTCTCGTTTTGTCATTTTGTGATGTGTCCCAGCTGGACATGGGAAGGACCCTACCCCAGCTCTACTGGCGTTACAGAGATAGCAGTGTATGTAAGCCGAACATGACTGGCTCAGCTCAGTCATTCGGGAAGAGACAGCAGCATATCCAATTAGGTCTTGTGAGGTACACTGCGCAGCTCTATCAGCCGTATAGAGGAAGCAGCTCGTCGGACACTGACATGTGAGTGTGTCTGCACCAGCCCCACCTGCCTCATTCAGGCGGCAGCAGGTCCGGCTAGTGGATGAGATACTCGGTCCCAGAACAATTGGGTTTACAGGAAACAATTAAGCACACAGAGAAATAGCCTAGCCTGGTGGCAACATGTCCACGTGTGACATGGGAGGGCTCTTCTTGGGACCTAACATCTCCCCAGACACAAGGGGTGTTGCTAGGTCTGGAAAAGATCCGGGCTATGCTAATGTCAGGACTGTTGGGACTCGGGGCTAGCTAGCCTTTTGCTTGTAGCCCCTAAGCTTCTATCCAAGACTACAACCAATAGACCCGGGGCTATAGCTCCCCCAGGCCCCCTTAGCGACACCTCTGCCAGACACAAAACAGCTGCATGTAGATCCAAGGGCAATCCCCGCGCCACCCCTTCCATCCTTAAAGTTGTTGACAACCGAGGGACTCTGCCCCACCTCTTCTCTCCCGAGCCTAGCTCGCCAGTGAAGCAGCTACAGCCCATAAGGCTAAAACAGTAAATACATCCTGACACGAGTGGCTCTTCTCTAGCCCCAGGCCTTTAAGTAGCACTGGCCTGCTCGAGCCGTCACACGTGTGACTAACTGCCTGACACTTACAAAATATGTGTGTGACTCCTCTACAGCCATTCTGGCCCTCCAGTCCAATTGTTTGAAGATCTCTGATTTGGTCTCAAAAGGGCTTAAAACATGCAACAATCCGAGAGAAAAAAGTGACCTATACAATGCAGGGCTCTGTGCTCGCAACTCCATAGAATCTTCTTGAAATGTTAGAACACGTGACAAGAACCAAACTGTACTCCTAAGAACAGAGAAGACCACAGAGAATGCTGTTTGTTTCCACAGTAGCTGTGCTGGGGGCAGTTTCTGCCCACCGCCCCCCTGAGGCTCGGCCGAGGCTCGATTTGTCACGTGTTTTATGCTTTCTTATCTCCTGCGATTTTATAGAATGGTGTGCAAAAGTTATGCTTTGCATAGGGTGAATTGTTGTTTTCTTAAAAAGTCTATTACTTTAAAAATATGTTTATATGCACTTTGTTAGATGAGGGCTGACTGGCTAGCTACCAATTGATTTGTTGTATTACTATTTTTTATTCTCACATAAAATCCCCAATAATCTCAATCTGTTTACGTTAATTTACAATGGTCATATATTTAGTATGTTGTTGCACTGAAAATACTGACATTTTATTGTAAAGCAAGTGTTCAACAGAATGTGCAGATTGACCTATATTTTGGTTGTGGGAAAAATATGTGGTTTTCTGTAAATTGTCGGTATGTATCCTTGATGTGTTTTAATAGGCGCCCCCCCACAATCTTATAGTAATTGTGTGCTATGTGATTCTATGGATTAATAAATGAAATACATCAGATTTCACTTGAACAAACATTTGCAAAGCCAATAGATTTGACATTTGAATAAGCATTGAAGAGAGAGTTTGGGAGGAGCGAGGGAAAGAAGAAAGAAAGAAGGGCAGCAAGGAGTAAGGGTAGGAGTAGGCGAGGCGTGCAAATACAAATAAGAATGGTGAAGAGTGATCGAAAGAGATGATATAGTATGGGGAAAAATTAGAGCTTGGTTGGAGTTAATATACCTATAGTGCAGAGTTTTGCCCTTATCCTGCAGGTTACAGGCTGTGTTAGGAAAGATTTCATGATTGTAGGTAATTTTCCTTCCATGTGGCAACCCCCAAACTTTTTGCTGTTGTTTTACACCCTGATCTAGACTTTGCCGGAGAAGCGCAGCCTTCCGCCGCACTCCTCTGGGCTTTCGCTCCATTCTTACGGGGAAACTGACATGCCCTTAAGACAGTCAGCACCGGGAGACTTAGTTTCCCTTAGTCCTTTCCTCATGTTGTAGCTTTTGAGCAACATGAAACAAGAGTGCACCGTAATTTACATTACCGCGCTCTTGGGTCTCTAGTCATTCCAATGGCCCTAGAAACTCTCGCTGGACTTATCATGAAATGTGCAGGTGTGTCACGGACGGGATTGGTGGCAGCTATCGTTTCTTTGTGTTTTGAACCCCTTTTTGCCATGTTACCCGCGCCTCCCGCGTTTGGCCCAAATGGGTGGCCTGGCCTCCAAAATGGCCATGCCACGAGGTTCTTTGTCCTGTCCGTTGACCGTCTTGCCCCTTCACCTTCCCCCAGGTCGAGCCGACCCGGGGCAGTCCTTATTTGGTCATGCACTTTCCCGCGAAACACAACGCTTTTGCGGGCTTCTGCATGCCTTGTGTGTGCCTCCAGGATGTGGGCTGGGATGTCTGTTCCCAATACACATCCTGGGTGCCAGAGAGTATAGAGTGTCTTGAATGCCTGTGACCACCGTGGTCCGTGATAGGTCCACGTATGGTGTGAGTGTTTTGTGAGCAGATCTCCCATTGGGTCCTCTCCGTTTTGGCGCGAAGGGAACTCTGGATAAGAGGAGGCTGGAAACTCCACTACTATGTCGATCTCCTGAGTTCTCACGAACAAAGGCTAAGGAGCCAAGTATCCTGCAACTAAGAAGCTGAGTCGAGGAATCGCTGGTGACCCGCTGAAGGTTTGGCACCCTGCACTGCTGTCGTCCTGTGAGACCCCTCTGCCTCGGACCGAACGAGAAGGCCTGTACTGGCGCTTCGACCCTTTAGAATAGTGGGAACAACTATTCTCGGCATCTTCACCAAATCCTGTACATAAGCCTTCGGAAGCGTCCCTGGGCCATCCAGTGGACTGACCAGCCTACACAGGAACCTTTCTCTGTCACCGCCATCTGGCTTACTGCTAATCCCGTGTTCTCGGCACTCTCACACGATTCGTACACTTGGCATCCCCAGGTCTGAAGTGAGACGTGTGCTTTGGGACCGGAATACATGCGGTTGCCGAGTTGCCCTGCTGTGGTAACAAACCTGTGCATGTTCGCTGCAATTGGGACACCCTCGACCCTGACTCCTGCTGTCGCGGAATCTACACGGCGTCGAGACATCCTGCTGATCGCACATGAACCTGCCAGTACCGAAACGGAACCGGAGAAGCCTGGGTCTGCCTGCATCGGGGATCGGTGAGTAGTCAATACCCTAACCGGTCGCCCTCCCGCAGGAGCCTGTGGCTCTCCACCGCTGTTGTAAAGAGCAACCCTTTTCCGCACTCGCGCCCTGCTTCTGCCCACAAGTGGAGGCCGCTCTTGAGTAGCGGGGAACTGTTCATCGTCGTTTTGTTCACCTCTCTGAACTGCCTGATCTCCCTGAAGAGACTCTGCTTTGCCCGTTGGCACCCGCGTGTGCAGGTACTTTTGAGCACAAAGCTCCACTCTTCGTAGGGCTCGGACTTCCTTCTAGTTAGGTGGCCTCTGATGTCGAACTGGGTCTAACAATTACTTGCACTGCCTGTTTTCCTCCCCATCTAGGTGGTCTGCATATTTCGTGCTTCTAACTCTTTAGACCCCTTGGTCTTGTATATATATTGTATTGCTTATTATGTGTTGGTTTATTGGAGTTTTACCGTGATTCTTTAAAGTGGTCGATGTTACAAAGGCCTTGTAATAAATGTGTCTATATTTTTAATATAACACCTGTCTGGAGTAATTTGTAAGCGTCCTTGCTTTGTGTGCTCATTGCGGGCTTTCGTCACCCTCACCCCTCTTGAGACCTAGTCTTGACCGCCGTCATCGCTACACTGATTGGTCTGGCTTGTCCAGAGGTTACCCTGTTCCAAGAAACTAGGCTGGCCTTCTGAACCTCTGCCCCTCCAGGACAGAGTTCAGAAATCCATCTTAACAAATTGGTGGCAGCGGTGGGATACGACTGAAGGTATCTGGTGTTGCGCACGAGCGAGGGCATTTCAAGTTATTCCTAACAGGACACATAGTGAATTGTCGTAGTATAACTCTTTAAAGGCCATAGTCCTATCAAACAGTATGGAAACAGGTACCTTGTTAACTTTAAATGCTTCTAAATCCAAAACATTGAAAAAGATGTGTGCTGAAAGAGGTGTCTCCTCGCAAGGCATAAAAATGGAAATGATCCAAAGAATCATGGCGTGGCAAGAAGCTCAGCTTGACGCTATAGCTTCCGAGGACAGTGCAGAAGGAGGTGGGGCTGCTCTCACTGGTAGAACTGACAGTTCTGCCGCTGCACTGGTCCACCGCGATCATTAGGACAGGGAGGATGAAATGTCCAATGTTTCCTCTGGCAGTGCTGATGGGGAGGCCATGCTTGAATTCAAGAAGCAAGAGCTGCTGTTTAGGCAGAAGGAGCTTGAGTTCAATATGGCCAAACTCCAGGAAGAGCTTGAGTTCAATAGGGCCAAGCTAAAAATCGAACAGGCAGAAAAACAGAAAGACAGAGATGCCAGTTGGAACTGGCCAAGCTTCAAGTTGCCAATGGATCCAAGGGTCCTGGACATGGGTCTGGGGCCTCCTCTCATCCATGGTTTCCAAAAGATCTGGTCAGTGTGTATGAGGAAAAGAATGACATTATGGACAAGTTGACAATGCTGATAAAATTGCCTGGTTACTTAGCAGACTGCCCCATTCTGGCTGCAGTGCAATTATGGAAATGTCGAAGGCTGAGCGAGCAGATTTTACAATGTTGAAGCAAACTCTCATTTTAAACTTTGGAAAGACTCCTGCCCAATATTTAAAACGATTCCTAGAGTATAAGAAAAAAGAAGGTGGTACTTGGGTGTCTTATGTAACCGAATCCTTAAAAAACTTGACTGGCTGGGTCGAAGGTTATAAGGTTTCTACCTTTGAAGGTATGATAAGTCTTGTCATGCTGGAACATATTTTTGCATCTTCTTCCCCTGAGCTTAAGCAGAATTTGGCAGATTCAAAGGAGATAGATCCTAAGAAACTTGCCATTGCAGCAGATTTATGGGTGTCACATTGAGTGTCCCATAAGGACAAGACTCATCCTGGTAAGCAGGAGGAAGGGAAAAAGTCCAAAGATAAGGAGGGTGGAGAACCTGATAAATCTTCTTCTCAAAAAGGCCCCAAAAAGGAAAATAAGGGTAAGGCACAAGAGAACTCACAGGGTAGTGGAGGTCAGCCTCCGAAACAGAACTCTGGTTTTAGTAAGCCTCCCTATGTAAACAGACCCAATGGATCTTGTTTTGCTTGTGGAGCAACTGACCACGTGAAGGGGGATCCCCGGTGTAAGGTTAAATCTTTGGGGGTCCACTCCGCTAATCTGGCCTTCTCCTCCTACGAGGAAGAAGAGATTACTGGAGCATCCTTCTCCTCAGACTCCTTCCCCAGTGGGATAGAAGCTGAGGTAGTTTTAGTTTCCCTGTGTTCCTGGGAGCCTAAAGTCGCAGAGGCTTATGCTAGGATTCCAGATAATACCAAGCACTACTTTAAAGACAGTGTGCTGATCAATAGAGTAGATACTCCAGCTCTTAGGGATGGTGGGTGCAGTCGAACTGTACTGGATTCTACCTTGGTAGACTCAGAGGAAGTTGCCAGAGCTACTCTGATGCCCACTAAATTGGCTGACGGCCCACCTCGCAAGTTTCCAGTAATACCTGTAAATCTTACTATCAATGGTACAGCAGTCAGGATTCCAGTGAGCATTCAGAGGAATGTCCCAGGAAAGGTCTTGTTGGGCAACGATCTCAGAGCTTTAGGGCTCGTTGGAGACACTGCTGACAGACCCTGCACAAGGTCTCAAACACGGGCAGCATTGGCCAAGACCAATGCGCTACCCCAGCCAAAGGGGAAACCCAAGGCTAAAGGAGTAAAAAAAACAGAACGAGGGAAAGAAAATATTCCCCCGAACTCACCTACCACTGCGGTGGAGGAAGTTGGTCAATCGCCCGGACCTGACGAGGAGGCGGCGATACCTGAAGTATTTGACCCCAATGAGCATCCTGAACTAAAAGACTTGTTAGTAGAAGGTGGTCCTGACAGGGAAGAATTCAGTAAAGGCCAACGTGAGTGCCCATCTCTGGAAGGCCTAAGGAGACAGACCTGCTCCCAGCTTGAGGGTGAACCCCCTGGGAAGCATCGGATTTATTGGGAAGGTGGACTCCTGTACAGTGAGCCCACAGAGTCTACAGAAGGAGACCATAGGAGGTTGGTGGTTCCCCTTGCTGTAAGACCCTTCCTCCTGCAGTTGGCGCATGAAGTGCCCCTTGCTGGTCACCTTGGTATTAAGAGGACCAAGCAAAGGTTATCCATGCACTTCTACTGGCCCAAGATGGGGGTGCAAGTAGAAAGTCACTGCAGGAGTTGTGCCTCCTGCCAGTTATCTGGTAAGAGTGGCTCAACAATCCAAGCTCCATTGGTACCACTCCCAGTTGTGGGAATACCATTCGAAAGGGTAGGGATCGACATTGTTGGTCCCCTTGACCTGCAAACATCCTCAGGCAATAGGTTTATCCTGGTACTGGTCGACCATGCTACCAGGTGTCTTGAGGCCTTCCCATTAAAAACTGTAACTGCCAAGTCAGTTGCAAAAGCATTACTTGGCATCGTTACTAGGGTTGGCTTCCCTAAAGAAGTTGTGTCTGACCGAGTCAGCAACTTTATGTCGAAGTATATGCAGGCTATGTGGAAGGAATGTGGGGTCACCTACAAGTTCTCTTCCGCCTACCACCCCCAGACCAATGGTCTGGTGGAACGGTTCAACAGAACATTAAAGAGTATGATTGGGGCTCTGGAAGAACCCCAAAGAAGAAAATGGGATCTTCTTTTACCATGCTTACTGTTTGCCTACCGCGAGGTACCACAGGAGGGTGTTGGCTTCAGCCCCTTCGAACTTCTGTTTGGTCACCCTGTGTGGGGACCCTTAGCCATACTCAAGGAGGGATGGGAGATGCCCACTCCCCCTATTACTACCAACGTAGTAGACTATGTGTTAGGGCTCAGAAAACTGATGGTACTTCTGATGGGTCTGGCTAGTGACAAGTTGAAGGCAGGACAAGTGCTGGTGAAACATTGGTACAACCTGAAAGCTTCCCTCATCAACTTTACACCTGGTCAGCAAGTCCTGATCATGAATCCCATAAGGCCTAGAGCTTCACAGGATAAATGGTCAGGCCCTTACACAGTGGTGGAGCCCCTGGGTGAGATCAACTAGTTAGTGGACCTTGGAAGGCCTGGACAGGCTCCAAAAGTGTTCCATGTAAATAGGCTGAAGGCTTTCGTCCCAAGAGTCGAAATCGCAGCACTGCTACTGGCTTCAGATGTTGAGGAAGAGGAGTCTGAACCTCTCCCCGACCTGTTCCAAAGGGGTCCTTCAGATAGCTCCTTTGAGAGTGTCCAAGTGGCCCCTCACCTGACTTCTGATCAGCAGGCTGAGGTGAAAAGTTTGCTTAGGCAATTTTCCCCCCTGTTTTTTTCGCAGTCCCCTGGTTTGACACCTCGGTGCAAACATAACATAGACACAGGAGACAGCGTACCTACCAAAAGTAGAGGATACAGAATGTCAGACAAAGTACAGTCTTACATTAAGACAGAGGTCAACAAAATGGTAGATCTTGGTATAGCCCCGTGGTTTTGGTTCCAAAGGCAGGTACCTCTGAAATTAGGTTCTGCATGGATTACAGGGCTCTGAATGCTGTCACCAAGACAGATGCACACCCCTTGCCTCGAACAGATGAGCTGGTGGATACCTTGGGTGCCTCCAAGTATCTCAGCACGTTCGACCTCACTGCAGGCTATTGGCAAATAGCCCTAGCAGAACATGCCAAGGAGAAGACAGCGTTCTCAACTCCAGACGGTCTTTACCAGTTCAGGGTAATGCCGTTTGGGTTGAAGAATGCACCTGCCACTTTTCAGAGGCTTGTGAGTCATGTGTTAAACGGGTTGGATGAATTCTGTCTTGCATATCTGGATGATATAGCAGTTTTCAGCGCTACCTGGGAAGACCATGTGAAACACCTCAGAATTGTGCTACAGGCTCTTCAGAAAGCATACTTGACCATAAAGGCTAGTAAATGCCAGATTGGGCAAGGCTCTGTGGTTTACCTTGGACATGAAGTAGGTGGAGCGAGGATACAGCCTCTACCCATTAAATCCAAGCAGTACCAGGCTGGCCTACCCCCACTACAAAGACCCAAGTGAGAGCCTTCTTAGGACTCACGGGGTATTACCGCAACTTCATGGCAGACTATGGTACCATAGCTGCCCCTCTGACTGCTCTCACCACTCTGAAGAAACCCAAGAAGATAACTTAGACCGACGAGTGTGAGAAGGCCTTCAACGGCTTGAAAGACTCCTTGTGCCAGGCCCCTGTCCTCAGGTTCCCTGATTATCAAAGACTTTTTAATGTGCAGACACCTCTGACACTGAGATAGGAACTGTACTATCGCAAGTAGATGAGAAGGGTAAGGAACACCCTATTGGTTTCATTAGTCGCCAGCGTAAGGACAGAGAGCTCAGATGGTCCACAGTAGAGAAAGAATGTTTCTCTTTTGTGTGGGCCCTACGGAAGCTGAGGCCCTACCTCTAAGGGACCCACTTCACTGTGCAAACTGACCATAAGCCCTTAAAGTGGCTAATGAACATGAAGGGAGAGAATCCAAAGTTCCTTAGGTGGTCCATAAGTCTGCAAGGCTTTGACTTCACTATTGAGCATAGGCCAGGTGTCAATCATAGCAATGCTGATGGGTTGTCCAGAATGTTTAACCGACCTGAACAAGAAACTCATCCAGGGGTGGATTAGTTCCCCCTGTCCTTAGTCTGGGAGGGGCGAGTGTTAGGAAAGATTTCATGATTGTAGGTAATTTTCCTTCCATGTGGCAACCCCCAAACATTTTGCTGTTGTTTTACACCCTGATCTAGACTTTGCCGGAGAAGCGCAGCCTTCCGCCGCACTCCTCTGGGCTTTCGCTCCATTCTTACAGGGAAACTGACATGCCCTTAAAACAGTCAATACCGGGAGACTTTGTTTCCCTTAGTCCTTTCCTCATGTTGCAGCTTTTGAGCAACATGAGTGCACCGTAACTTACATTACCGTGCTCTTGGGTCTCTAGTCATTCCAATGGCCCTAGAAACTCTCGCTGGATGGACTTATCATGAAATGTGCAGGTGTGTCACGGACGGGACTGGTGGCAGCTATCGTTTCTTTGTGTTTTGAACCCATTTTTGCCATGTTAACCGCGCTTCCCACGTTTGGCCCAAATGGGTGGCCTGGCCTCCTAAATGGCCATGCCACGAGGTTCTTTGTCCTGTCCGCTGACCGCCTTGCCCCTTCACCTTCCCCCAGGTCGAGCTGACCCGGGGCAGTCCTTATTTGGTCATGCACTTTCCGGCGAAACACAATGTTTTCGCAGGCTTCTGCATGCCTTGTGTGTGCCTCCAGGATGTGGGCTGGGATGTCTGTTCCCAATACACATCCTGGGTGCCAGAGAGTCTAGAGTGTCTTGAATGCCTGGGACCGCCGTGGTCCGTGATAGGTCCACGTATGGTGTGAGTGTTTTGTGAGCAGATCTCCCATTGGGTCCTCTCTGTTTTGGCGCGAAGGGAACTCTGGATAAGAGGAGGCTGGAAACACCACTACCATGTCGATCTTCTGAGTTCTCACGAACAAAGGATAAGGAGCCAAGCATCCTGCAACTAAGAAGCTGAGTCGAGGAATCGCTGGTGACCCGCTGAAGGTTTGGCACCCTGCACTGCTGTCGTCCTGTGAGACCCCTCTGCCTCTGATCGAACGAGAAGGCCTGTACTTGCGCTTCGACCCTTTAGAATAGTGGGAACAACTATTCTCGGCATCTTCACCAAATCCTGTATGTAAGCCTTCGGAAGCGTCCCTTGGCCATCCAGTGGTCTGACCAGCCTACACAGGAACCTTGCTCTGTCAACGCCGTCTGGCTTACTGCTAATCCAGTGTCCTCGGCACTCTCACATGATTCGTACACTTGGCATTCCCAGGTCTGAAGTGAGATGTGTGCTTTGGGACCGGAAAACATGCGGTTGCCGAGTTGCCATGCTGTGGTAACAAACCTGTGCTTGTTCGCTACAATTGGGACACCCTCGACCCTGACTCCTGCTGTCGCAGAATCTAAACGGCGTCGAGACATCCTGCTGATCGCATCTGAACCTGCCAGTACTGAAACGGAACCGGAGAAGCCTGGGTCTGCCTACATCGGGGACCGGTGAGTAGTCGATACCCTAACCGGTCGCCCTCCCGCAGGAGCCTGTGGCTCTCCACCGCTGTCGTAAACAGCAACCCTTTTCTGCACTCGTGCCCTGCTTCTGCCCACAAGTGGAGGCCGCGCTTGAGTAGCGGGGAACTGTTCATCATCGTTTTGTTCACCTCTCTGAACTGCCTGATCTCCCTAAAGAGACTCTCCTTTGCCCGTTGGCACCCGCGTGTGCAGGTACTTTTGAGCACAAGGCTCCACTCTTCGTAGGGCTCGGACTTCCTTCTAGTTAGGTGGCCTCTGATGTCGAACTGGGTCTAACGATTAATTGCACTGCTTGTTTTCCTCCCCATCTAGGTGGTCTGCATATTTCGTGCTTCTAACTCTTTAGACCCCTTGGTCTTGTATATATATTGTATTGCTTGTGATGTGTTGGTTCATTGGAGTTTTACCGTGATTCTTTACTACGGTCGATGTTACAAAGGCCTTGTAATAAATGTGTCTATATTTTTAATATAACACCTGTCTGGAGTAATGTGTAAGCGTCCTTGCTTTGTGTGCTCATTGCAGGCTTTCAGTCACCCTCACCCCTCTTGAGACCTAGTCTTGACTGCCGCCATCGCTACCCTGATTGGTCTGGCTTGTCCAGAGGTTACCCTGTTCCAAGAAACTAGGCTGGCCTTCTGAACCTCTGCCCCTCCAGGACAGAGTTCAGAAATCCATCTTAACAGGCTGTAGTTGTAATATCAACAAGCATTGGCAATGCCAACAGTTTGTGCATTTGTAGGCATGGGAAAGGCACTTCCCAGGCACTGCCATAGTGGTATGAACTGGCCATCGATGGTAGCAACTGTAACATGGTGCGAGTACCTTGGTATATAATAGCAGTGCCTGTACACAAGCCAATACTGTTGGATTTGGAAGTGCTGTTTTTTTAAAAAAAAGACATTCTTATTGAGTTTTCAGAAGAAGAAAACAAACAAACACAAGTTAAGAGGGACACAATTCGCCTTACATGAACATGATCCGCTGAGCACGGATAAGTATTCTTTCCAACCTAACAACAACAAATTGTGACTTTCTACCTATCTGCCCACCCCCTCCGTCCCCACCCTAGAGACTACACCCATCCCCCCCACCCACCATCAAGATATGTCTGGCATTTCATGTTCAGTCCCACTTGTCTACTGTTTAGAGGGTTCAGTGGTCGCTTAACAACAGGTCGTCTTCATTTTGGCTATAATTCCATGGTGTACATAGTATTTGGGGTGTCACAATACCTCCACACCCCCTGCCTTCAAACAATTTGGGTTCTCTTCAACCCTGGTGAATGTATTTTGAGCAGATGTTCGACCATTCCATTTCAACCAAACCTGGGGACGCCATGGTTTGCCGCTGTTATGCGTTCCTTTACATATAGGTTCCGGGCTGTATTGATCCAGCTTAAAACCTCGTCTCAGTAGGATTGTAGCACTGAACATCCTCACCTCATTTGTTGGCCCTTGATCCGCATTCGTGCCAACACAGTGGGTTCACACTCTGATACATTCTTGAAAGCCTGACCCAGTCATATTGCCAACTATGTAGTAATTTAATGGCATGTATTTTTTACTTGCAGGAGATTGATTTCTGAAAGGCACCCCGACACATCCTTTTCCAGGTTTGTGAATCCAGGTCCAGCTCCAGTTCCCCTTTCCAGTTCAGCCACAGCCTGTCTGAGGACCCCCTCCTTGTCTTCAACAGGGCCCTATACAATGCACCAATCAATCCCCTGGATTCAGACGCGGTATCTAAGATTTTCTTGAAGGGCATGAGCTCCCTTTGTATATTCTCTCTCCAGGTTTCTCTCATCAATATCCTCTTCAGCTGTAACTACAAGAAGACATAGAGTGCCTGATTCATGGAATTATTTGCACGTAATTTGCACATTTGCACACCATTCTGCCAGAAGATCCCTGTTTGAGGTATGGGGATTTTTGGGAAGAATGGCACGCAAATGTGCATTTTTTACGCAAATAATTCCATGAATCAGGGTGTAAGTGTTCCTGTGTAACGGTTTTATAACATGGCACACTCCAGCCAGGGACTCCTCCACTGACAATGAATGTGGCGCACAATAAAACACTTTTTTTCTTTGATCAATCATGGGTTCTTTATTTGAGTAGGCCCCCAACCCATCTCACACCCACCATAACAAACACACTGGGTCGCAATGGACCAGGAACCAGGCCGGTGTATAACGATATGATGTTTGTTAATTTTATGGTCAAAAGAAAAATCAAGCAAAATCAAACAATTGGGCAGCAACCACCAATGTGGTGGCAATACAAATGCAAAGATTCCCTCAATATAGTTAACTCAAACTCCTAACACAATATACAGAAACCTTTAATAGCAAGCAAAAGAGAAATCATTTTTTCAAGCAACAGATGGTATTCAGGTTAAGCACTCCCCCTGCAACACTCACCCCCATACTTCTGCTAACTAAATTCTTTCTGGATGGAAGGAAGTGGCAAGGAGTCAGTATGAAAAATCAGATTTAGGATTCAGCCCACCACCACAAGATGGGAGGGCGGAAAAGAAAATTAAAACCTTATTTACGAGCAAAATGGCATCATCGGATTTCACATGTTACTCGCACAGTAATTTGCAACCGTAGTGGGATAGCTAGGACAGAAATTTGTGTTGCTACATTTGAGAGATAAGGAAACATACAGACTACTAGCAGGGCACCAAGGCAATGTGAACACAAGGTAAGAAAATCGATTTTTGGAAAGAAAACAAAATGCAAAACAAAACACACGCAGCAGAATGGAAATGTGTTTCTACACGGGACTGGCGATGACAGGCAGCCACGGAAAGGGCTTGGCTGTCAAAATAGAAAATCGGTTTTCAGGACAAGAAACAGAGGCACATAACAGATGGGATTCTGAAAGAAAGGGATTACTCTTAATGGGACTACAGTTTTGGGTTTTTCTATGGGACAAATGCACAGTAGGAATTCGGAATTGGTAGGAAAGCACACACAATACATGGGGAATTTCGTGTTTTGTTAGACAAAGGCTAGTTTTGTTGAGACTATATTTGAATGGCTATAATTATTAATGAAAGGCACTTGACATGAGGTGGTTGATTTCGAATGCCAACCAACTCACTGTGAATCTCTTTATAGGGGAATTAATTGATTTACTTGAAATGAATGCTAAGTATTTATACAGACTTTTGAAAGATTTATGAAAAGGAATGCACTAACGTACACAAACTGATACAGATTAGTGTATGGAAAGGTGAGCAGATTATACTGGCAATTTGGGACCTTATGGGATTTCAATGGGGTGCAAGGGTTAAAAGAGCGGGATATGCAGTTTGGGAAACTGGGGTTATGTGCTACTTACAATGTAATCTTGAGTTTGGGATTCTGGAAAGCCAGTGGGGTCTCTGGACAGCTAGGCCAAGGGATCTGGTCACTCTGAATGGCTGGGCCAAGGGATCTGATCACTGGGACAGCTGGACCAAGGGATCTCATCAGTGGGCTCTCCTGAATGGGATGCTGGACAGCTAGGCAAGGTTTGGGCCCTACACACCCTAGGATGGGATCAGCTGCCTCCTCTCCTTTCTCCCTGGATTCTTGGGTGTGCCTTGATCTGGATGAATGGATAGATTTGCCTGGATGGATGTATCAGGTTTCCTGGATCTTGAATGGATTTGGATTCTTCAGTCAGTGAGTCTTGAGAGTCAGTCCCTTGTGTTTCTCAGTCTCCCCCTTATATAGCCAAAATGACATCATCAAATTTACAACCTGGGGGAAGTACACTGGAAATATTCCTCTCCTAGGATAAGACCACCTACCAGTTTTCCCTCCTCCCCCTGGGCTGATTGGTTCAGGGGAAATGACATAATTTATTTGTTTGCATTTAAGACCTTTCTTTGTCTCTCCAGCCTGCTTTTTACCAAAAATGAGTTATAGATCAAAACTTCAAACTTATACTAGCCACCGCAATGAGAAGTAGATAGGCCAATTCACTAGGTCACAGGGAATTGGACAATCTGATTGCTGACTCTGTGCGAGGTCGCATCACCGTTTGGCACATTTCTCACCATTTTTATGAAATGCATAATATTTCAAATTCTGCCAATGCTACACATATTCCCATTAACAATTCACATCATCCCACCTAGTTTCATAAGTGTCCCATTTATAATTCACCCTGAAAGGCATCTTTCATAGCCATTTCAGTTCACCAAGTACTAGAAACATGTACCTGGTCTCTTTACATTTGCCAAAAAATCACATTGAAAACTGGCATAATACAAAATTACTACTTATTCAGGGTGCTGGGAAAAATGTCTTCAACTACAGAAGTCCTTTAATGTCAATGGGGTGGATTTGTGACCTGTGTGGGCGGTGTTGCAGACCCCCACAGCAAACTGACTCTGCCAGGTTCGGCTTACAACAAAGGACTTTTATGATGCCCTTTGTAGTTTGACAGTTCTTCCTTCAGAGTTTGTGCTGGGGCAAATCACACCTCTTGGTCATGCACCAGCCCTACTGGCTTCTATTGTTCCTTCTTCCAGGGCTGCCTGCTAGTCTTGCAGGGCAGTGAATCCTCACACTCTCTGCCTTTTCATATGTCATTGTGGGCCGGTTCACTGATGGATGTGACTTTGCAGTGGAAGGCAGGGCTGGTCATTGAATTCAGTGCCTGGGGCAAAACCCCAGTCTTACGGGTTCATGAGTTTATTTCTAAGTAACAAAGCCTTGTGGGGACAAATATAATGTACATTATGGAGCCAAACCCAAACCCACATATTCAATCACATTTCTGTGTGATCAAAAGCTGTCATTTGACATTAACTTTTAAATGACATTTTCCTTATTTTCAAAAGAGCAGATTCACACGTGTGTTCATTTCCTTTAATTTCAAGTTTACAAATGTGATTCCTGCAGACCACAGGATGGTTTTCCAATTAATATTCGCGGGGAGGGGGGTTTGCATCTACTGTTGGTTTATGGACACAAATAATGCTGCACGGAATTTCTTTCATATTGACATGGAAAAAGAAACACCACGCTATTTCTTTCATTTACTGCAATTTGAGCGTAATTTTTTCACAGAAAAAGGAAATAACAAGCTGTGTTGAGTGAAAAGCAGAACTCTTTTCCCTCATGTGATTTATCAGTAGACAATGCCATTCTTGGGAGGTATTGCCTAACTTTTTGGCAATTAGATGAAATAAAGCAAGCAGGGGTATGTTTAAATGGAGCGCACAACTTGGTGGTGTTTTAAAAGAAATAAAAAACAAATGCAGGGCCGTCTTGAATGTCGTGCGCAACTTTAGTATTTAGAGAATAGAACAGCAAATGTAGAGCCTTTCTGGATGCAGGTCTTTTTCTGATGATTCAACTTGAAAGTAAAGCAAATACAGAGCCATTCTTTGGATGGCAGTGTTCAATGCTCGCCACACATGTGCCAGGAAAAGAAAAGCACAGCCGTTTTTGTGGCCTTATTTCAATGCGGTTTTTGTTTCAAGGGGATTTCTGCTTAGGGCTATAAATGTACCCCACGCTATACCCAGGGCCTCCTCCAGCTCCAGTATTGTGATGAACCTCCAGGCCCTCCATATTTGTCCCAGTCTTTCTAGAACTGCCTCATACCAAGCTTGGAACCTGCCCAGATTTGGGATTTCGTCCCTAACCCCCAGTCCCCAGAGATGACCCAGAGGTGAGGGTCAGAATGTAACACCGGCCAACCCTGCCCCTTGCCGCCAGATATTCCAGATGGTTCCCAGGATGGGGTGCTCCTGTAACCTATGGAGTAACTTTGCTCTAGGCACCCAAAGCCACTCTCCTACCAATGCCGGCCCTAGGTGTAGGTTGTCCAATCCCACCCAGTGTAAGTCTACTTGCATTCTATGGTGAGGAATCAGAATCCTAAACTGGACGGCCTTATAATACAAATGTATGTCGGGAAGTCCCACTCCTCCACTTTTCTTAGGAAGACTCAGAATGTCACTTGAGGCTCTAGGTTTCTCTCCCTGTCAAAGAAATGGTAGAAGAGTTCCCTTGATAACTTTGAAATAACGGTTGGGATCTGAATGGGCAGCATCTGGAACAAGTAAAACATCTTGGGGAGAATCACCATTTTAAGCGCATTTAGCCACCCCATCCAAGAGATTGTCAACTTGCTCCATTTCCTTTGGTCTTTCTCCAGGTCGTCATAAGAGGGGCAGGGGGAATTGGCTTTGTATACTCCCTTAAGCTCCCTTGTGACATTGATACCCAAGTACCGCAATGTTCCCTTGTTGACTTTCATACCCAGGGCAGAGAAGCGCCCCATATCGTCATCTCTATTTCTGTGTAAATATAGCAGGACCGAATTGCCCTTATTAATTTTGAACCCTGTCATGTGCCCATAATGTTCAATCAAACTAACCACAGCGGGCACAGAGGTCAGTGGGTTTACCACATGAAGGAGCATATCATCCGCATACAGCCACATTTTATATACCTGCCCTCCCATCCCAAATCCTTCAACTCTACGATGCTCTCTCAACCTATGGGCCGAGGGTTCCAAAGAGATCACAAAGAGCACTGGAGAAAGTGGGCAACCCTGCCCAAATCTAACCAGCATGAATATCCCCCATTCACCACCACACATACCTGCTGGAAGGAATAGATTGCCATTATACCCCTTATGAGTCCCCTACCCAACCCAAACTTAGTGAGGACGGCCTCCAGAAAGTCCCACTCCACCCTATCAAAGTCCTTCATGACATCAACAGAAAGGAGAAAGGGGTTGCCCTGCAAATCCTGTGCCTCATTAATCAAATGCAGTGTCTTCCTCATGGTGTGTGCCCCCTGTCACCCTTTGACAAACCCCACCTGGTCCGAAGAACCCAGTCTTGGCAAGTGTACCTCCAGCCTAGCAGTCAGAACTCTGGCATTTATCTTCACATCAATGTTTAGAAGAGAAATTGGGCTGTATGAGCCAAATGACCGGGGTTCCCTACCCTCCTTTGGTATTACAGTAATGAGGGCCTCGAAAAATGAATCTGGGGCTCTCTCCGATACCATGATATCCTTGAACAATGTTGTCAAGAAGGGAGCAGCACCTGTAGGAAGGATTTATAGAATCCTGAGGTGAAGCCATCTTCTCCTGGAGCTTTCCCAAGACGAAGACACCCAATGGCTGTCATAATTTTATCCCTGGTAATTGGGAAATCTAAAATAACAGATTCCTCCCCGGTGAGCAGTGGGAGGTGGGACTCTGTCATGTAGTTCCTAATTTCCTCTGCATCAGCGGCCCCTTCTTTCCTTTAGAAAACCTCATAGAATGAGGCAAAGGCCACTTGAATCCCTTCTGCTGAATCCTCCATCGTGTCATCCCTTCCATCTACCTCTGCGACCCATCTTTCTGCACGCTGTCTCCTCAGCCTTGCAGCCAGAAGAGCATCCACCTTATCTCCTTTTTTGTAAAATTTCTGTTTCAGAATTTGTAAGTTGCAGGCTATCTTTCCCTCTTCCAGCAGTCTCAATTCTTCCCTAGCGCCCCTTGCTTCAATAATGTGGTCCCCCCTGCCATTTATTGACAACTGTTCAAGCCTCTCCAGGGCACATATTTTATTCCTCAATCCTTTCTCAATAAGGGTACGCTCACTCTTTTTTGCGGGCCCCGTCCCTGATCAACATGCCTCTCTACGTGGCCTTCGCCTCATCCCATACAGTCCCCTTTCACACTTCCCCTGTGTTATTAATGTCAAAAGAATCTGTGACATCCCTCCCCATTTCTTCTTTGAACACCGGCTCTTTCCACAAAGAATCATTACACTGCCATTTAGAGTTCCTAGGTCACAGACCACCCCATCCAATGTCTACTGACACCATTTCATGGTCTGTCCAGCTAATTGGGTGAATTGTGGCTACCATTGCCACGTCACATAAATCCCTTGAAATCTAGACATAATCTATCCCTGTTGCCAACTGTCTCGCAACCCATAAAGCTCCACTGCCATCCCTAATACCCTGCCCTCCTGATTCTGAGGTTCCTGATCCCCAGAGTGTTTGGAATGCCTGTCCAAGCTGGCATCCATACACGCATTAAAGTCTCCACCAACTATGAGGTGTCCCAGACCCTCGTTCACTACCTTCTCTAGGGTTCTCTGTAAGAACCTTCTCTTACCCTGAATCAGGACATAGATCATGGCAAAGGTGAACCTGATTTTTTTAATCAAACCTGAGAACAACACAGCGCTTCCCTCCAGGTCCAACCATACCTTAGTAACTTCCATCCTGAGTCCTCTCCGAATCAGAATTCCTTGTATAGGGAGTTGAGCCCTTTTACATTCAATGTACAAACCCTCAAATTGTCTCCCCTATTCCCTCCTACTGAGTCTTGCACCCAAACCAACTATCTGCATCAGAATCAACCCCGAAACAGTGTTATGTGTATGTCCATAGGTGAACATTGCTAGAAACACATCTGGAGTCCCAAGACCCCATTTCCCCCCGTTCCCCCATTTGCCTTCATCCCCTTCCCCTTCCCCACAGCACCTGGCCCCTTCCAGTTACTCTCACTTACCGAGTACCGAACCACCAAACAAGCCCGAAACCCATGCCCCACCCCAGATCACCTCAATCTCCAATGCCCCTAGCCTTACCCCCCACCTTCAACCAACATCCCAACAACAAACTGCATTTGGACCACACAGTCCTACATGCCCCAACCATAGTGAACAAATTCAAAAGCTTCAATACCATTCAACGTCGGTCCCCCTCGTTTAAGCCACAAAAATAGGCTCAACCATATCAAAGATTATTACCAGTGGCACACTTAAGGCCACATCCTAAAGTGTGTTCAGGATGTGCTGGCCGGGGAAGTGTTCAGCTTATGAAATGTCCTAGATCCAGGGATCTGCCTCCTCTTGGGTCCCTGGATATGACATTGCCTATCTGCTCCACCATCACCTTGTGAACCCAAGGCCACCTCATCCCCCCAAGCAGCTCCCCCATCACTCTGTTTATGTCTTCTTCCATCGCCAGTCTGTATTCTAAGGCCCTCCAGCTCAAAAGAGATTGAGAATGAGAGTCCCCATCTATATCTAGCTCCATTTTCATTCAGCCATTTCATCAAGGGGAGGCACATTCTTCTCTTTGTGAGAGTAAGGGAGGATAAATCCTGAAAGATGGTCATCCTAGCCATGTCCAGCATCAGAGTGCCTGTGACCTTAGGCTTTTCCAGTATTTTGAGCTTGTCAGGATAGTTGTGAAAACTTGCGAGAACTGATCTCGGGCCTCTCCCCAATCCACCGGCCCTATGAACACTTTAAATTTTCATCTCGTCAATAGAGTCCTCTTCAAATATGAGCTTAGTGATTTCAAGTATTTTCCTCCTGAGTACACTTTCATTCTCGAATTGTTGGAAAAAAGTTTCTTGGAATTCAAAATAATTGTGGTTGAGAGCTAGTTCTATGCTCCAGAGGATAAAAGAGCTGGGTACTGGGTCGTCATGCATTCTGTTCAGGAGGATTTCACTGATAGTTTCTAAAGTGGCTTGTTGCGGGATGTTTGTATAGAGCGAAACTATGTCAAGACCTATCAGATAGGAGTTTTCTGGATTGTACGGTAGATTCTCATATTTTTTTATCACGTCTTTTGTATCTTTCAGATATGATTTCATGTTGATCACATTCCCCTTTAGGTAGTGGTCGGCATATTTGGAAAGGGGTTCTAAAATAGAATTTATACCTGAAACTATTGGTCTACCTGGAGGTTTTATTAGTGTTTGTGAATTTTTGGTAGACAGTAACATTTTGGTATAGTTGGTTCCAAGTTGTTTAGAAAAGACCAAGACTCCTTGACTGCCAAGAGAGCACCTACACTAGGAAGTCCAGGTAATTTACTTATCCTGAACCTCTCCTGACACCCGATTATGTGTCTTAAGAATATAAATAAAATTACTGATTCTTATTTTCGGTTCTTGTCAACAGCTACTGCACGTCTAATGAACGAATCTTCACATTAAGAAGATTGCAGACCAATTGCTTATCTACTCTAATATTGTTCTTTGACCACTCCTGAAGAAAGTCCCACTAATGGCTAAGAGGACTGAAACATGTTGAGTTTCCAATTTAGAAATACTAGATTGTGTAAAAGTATTTAGTGATCCACAAGGATCAGAAACCCAATTAAAAAGTATTCATAGCAAAGGTTTGAACAATGAATGATGTATTAGCATATATTTCTATCTTTTATAATTTTTGTATGATCTTTGTCATTGTTACATTTATGTATCTTTTTAGAGTGTCTGATAATATATTTTATATGTATAGTGTCTCTCCACTTCTACGAGATTTTTTTTAACTTTTAATAAAATTTATATTTTTGGCTAAACCTATGTAGTTTTGTGATTAGCAAGTAGCTGTTGACATCTATCCATTCTCCTACCTTTCTGTATATTTAAAAATTCCTCCCTCCCAAAATCAAGGTAGGAGTCCACCTCGTTTTGACAAGTGGATTTTTGGGATCTCCTTACTGATTTTATACCTAATCTTTCATTCTCTCCATCTGCCTCTGGTATCCCCAAAATTGTAGGTTATTTTTCTGTTCATGGATCTCAACATCGTCAATCTTCAGAACCATCTCCGCCTCCCGCCTCTCAATTTCGCCCATACTCACGTCCATTTCGGTCACCAAGGCATCCAAAGAGGATTGATTATATTCCACCTCCTGTATTCTCTCCTCTATCTTGTTGATTCTGACATTGATCTTATCAACCTTTCCCCCGATATCTGCCCTCATGTTCCAAATCCCTTTCAGCAACGAGGCAACACCTTTCTCTGTAGACATTGAGTCTTCTCCCTGGGGTGCCTTTTTCTGCACTGTGTTATGATCCACTGAGTCAGGTCTGCCTGGGTATGCACATTGAGCCAGCTGTTCTGTAATCTCCATATGACATTTAGACCAAGGTGAAACGCCCCAAGATTGGGGACCCACACCTCCCCCACTGAGTCTCCTAATGTGGACCCAACTTGGGGTCACCTGTGTGCACCACTGTGTCTTTAGGGGTTCAACTGTACTGAGGACTAAATACCTTCGTGGCTGGAGCACACCTCAATTGTGCTGATGATTTATCAAATTATTTAAGGTTGGTAGGGGGGTGCAGGAGAGATAAATCAACCCTGACACTAGGTGGTATAAAATAGTAAAAAAAAGAGAAATCCACAGCCTTGTGCAACACTCCCGTCCCTTGCAGACCCTATATATGTTGAATAAACAACCACATTTTTATAAAGTTCCACAAAAAATATTTTTGACTCACATCCTGTTACTTGTGTGATATTGATTTTTTATAAATATATAATAATATCCATGCAGAAATTCATCAAAAACAGTATGTAAATAACACAGTATTAAATTCTTGAAAATAACCTCCTCGTATAATTTGTCAAAAGGTTGTCTAGAAACATTTCTTAAGCTAGAAACAATTCTCATCATTATTTAACTTATATTCAATGTCCAGTGTTAGGTAACACATATTAGTTCTGCTCAACGCATTTCGGGAATTCCTTCCCTTCTTCATCTCTATAATTAATTAAATCAAGATATTTCAGTTCTTATACCAATGTATATTCTAGAATCATCAATGTATCTGTCACGCGTCATTCTGAGGTTGATAATCACCTGGATGATGCTCCATAAATGAATGTCTCATTCAAAAATTGAGAGCTGTTCCATATAGTATGGTCTAGGTCTGTGTTCCACTTCAATAAGTGTCAGCCAGTAGATACGACAATACACATAGTGCTCTTTTAAAAGGAGGTAAACTATGTCATAAAAAAGCTATTTACAATTAAAAGGTACATTTTCAAGGAGAGAGTGTCAAATTTTAGTTTATACCTATCAGGAGATGATCCATGCGCGATCCCTTTCATTCAACTGATTCCACTTGTCTTCATTTATAGTGAATTCCTATTAATTGTACTGGACCATTTCACTGGTGTGGTGTTATCTTTCCTAAAACATAGGAATAAGAGTAGTATCATTCTCCATTACAATCCCATATTGATTACTAACAATACATAAGTTAACTTGTCTACTTACCTCCTATGGGGGTTGTGAGTTTATCCTGTTGTACTTCAGTATAATCCCCCTTTGGCTCTGCCATAACCTTAGCGGTCAGTTGATGCATCTATAATAATCCTACAGTTGAATAATGGTAGAGGGTTTCAGAAAGGCATCCCCTCCATGCAATGTTATCTCCTATCAAGTTGTTTCAAGTAGTGCTCACATGTTCTAGATTGTCAGTTCCGTGTGGAATCACTGCTGCGAGTTCGGGAGGAATACTGAATCCAAAATGGCCGCTATTTATGGTCGCATCATCATGTAAGCGCGTGATGATGTCATCATTGTTTACAAAACATCACGTTGTGATGTTGAAAAGCTTTTTCTTTAGATTTGATAATGTTAATACTATATCTTCAAATATTAATCTGGCTACATAAATCAATTCTCATCTAGTGCCTTATATCCTTATGGGCAACATCTAAGTGCCTCGTGATTATGTCAACCCAGGTAATTTTATACTTATATGGAGGCAGACCCTCTGCTTCGATTTGTAAGAAAGTCACCTGTCGGTCTACTTCCATAGAGAATAGTAGATTCTTAATTTGTAAAATACCTATATGTTCTCATTAATCCCAATTGGGCCTATGTGCATCATCCCGGTCATCTCCTCTCTCGGCACATGCTCACATTCTGGTCTTGGCAATTTAAGGAATCACATTGCATTATTAGTTAGAGTGCTTAATGGGACATTTCCCATGAAACAAATTCATAAAGCAGGGTAATCAATGGCATTTTGATTTGTTAGAATTTCAGTTAATCATTTAGGTTTTCAGTACACATTCGGTTGATCCACAAGGTACTCACATATTTTAGACCCCACACATTCTAAAGGTTAGCTCAAATGTTTTTCTTGGTTATATTTTTCCTGGTTGTATTCCTAATGACAGGTACACTTATCTACGAATGTACCTTAGGCTACTTGTGACCATGTTTAATGGCAGTGTCAATAGTGTTTATATCTCTAGTGGACCTTTCATATTGTCTGAATATTTCAAAGGAATGGGCTGAGGCTGAACTCCTTGTTCGTCACATGACCCGGTCTCAATGACCACCTTCCTCCACCACCTCCAGGCCCTTGTCTGTATCTCCAGGAAGCATTACAAACCACAGATTAATGTACCATGCACCAGACTGGTGAGTTCTGTCACAAACTTGATAATTTCTTTGGTTTGTTTTTTAAATTTAAAAGTGTTTAAGATCCTTGTTGACTAACGTTCTTCACTGCTTCCCTCTTCCAACCCTGTGCTCCTGATAGGCTGTTCGGCAAGTCATGTGACCCAGGCTTAATGTTTCCCTTCCTCCTCTGCCAGAAGCCCTGCACTATTTCCTGAAGAAACGATTACAGCAAATTCAAGCAACAAGCACCGAAAAGGCCCTTTGCATTTAAACATTGCTCTATTTTAATTTAGAATGATGCCAGTCCCTTACTACCCAACCTTTTACTCTGCTTCCTTCCCCTCTTGTTGGGCACCTGATAGACTGCTCACAGGGTCATGTGACCCGGGCTGGCTCAGCCGTTTCCTCCTCCACCGCCAGGCATGTGCTCATTTTTCAGGAACTTTTTTTGTGATGCCTGCCTGTCTGTTTGCTGTGTCAACTGCACCCATTTCCTGTCACACACGCTGGTCCAGATCTCACGGACCACTCTATAACCATTTAAGGATGACATCCACTACATTTCTGATCCCTTTTGACACATTGTAACTTGTGAACGAATGTGATTTTGCTCTCTGTTGTCCCGCCATACTTTGTACATTACAGTGAATTTGCTCCCTCTCCTCCCACTGTAATATGTGTCCCACTATGGTTCTGCTCGCTCGTGTCCCAACTTGATTTTTAAGCTGAATCTGATTTTGCTTGATTCAGATGAACCATAGTTGTGCTCTACTGTGGTTTTGCTCTATGGTGTTCCACAGTAATGCCTGCCCTCCTGTGATGTTTCTGTCTGGTGTCCCACCATAATGTGTGCCCTTTGGTGATTTTGATTTCTCTGATGTCCTACTGTAATTTGAGTCCCACTAAGATTTTGTTACCAGATATCCTACCATATTTTGTGCCCTACTGGGATTCTGGGTGTTCCACAGTGATCTGTGCCATACTTTGATTTTGCTCCTTAGTGTCCGACTATACCTGTTCTCCATTGTAACGGTTACGAGTCTGTAATTTTCTCGGGATACATCTGATGGACGTTCTACATGCCCACTGGGCCCTCTACTAATCTACCTGTACTATTATTTTCAATTTCTACACTCAAACAAGCTATACACAGTCCAACGAAACCACTCATACACTGCAATTTAATATCCTTGCCAACAGACATTTAACTAGAGACCTGTACATACAACTTACATATCACAGCCCAGGCTGTGATATGTAAGTTGTATGTACAGGTCTCTAGCTCCATGGGCACTGAGATCCCCTCTGGACACAAATTCCTCTACGTAGAACATGAGCATAGCTGCCCCCCCCTAGCTCAGAAGGAACATATTACCCAAAATGCGTTGGCTATCTAAAACGCCCAATATTTTAGGATGTGAAAAATAATTCTACAATTAGTTGGCACCACATGCTGCAACAACATGTCAGCTAACATTTGAAAGGATACGACGACATCTAGGGAATTTTTGTAATGTCTTTTAATAGCTCTTGCTGAGTTAAGGTTGGTTACGATAAGCGACCAGTGGCCCAACATGTTGGTAAACCCTCTTAAACACTTCAATCAACAGCTGTGTCCTTTGGCCATTTTCTGAACTCACCCCACTCATGGAATGATGAGAACAAACTTTACCCACAAGCCCTCAAATAGCCTGGGAGTTACATCTGCGCTAGCAGGCTGAAAGTGACGAAGGGGTGCGTCTGATCACTAGCTCAACAAAAATCCATAACATAACATAGCAGCACATAACATGAAAAGTAACTTGCAAAATAATATATAATGCATAGATGATTCAAGCGTATTAGTGAGAATACATTGGCATTCTTCCGTTTGGGATATTTTAAAACACTAATGGTTTTATCGGAATTATCGACCTCGAGAGAGAGTGGATCTTTCTACAGACTATCTTAACAGGGAGAAAGAACCCACAAATGGGATCAGAAAATTAAAGCATTGCCTCCTCTTCTTTCAAAGAGCGCCTAAGTCCCACATTTAACCTTGGAATTGGGGCCAATAGTACTCATGATAATTGCAGAAAAACAGGCTTCCCATAATCCTCGTTCTCTCAGCCAGATTGCCTCTATTTATTTTTGATGGAGTTCTACCAAGATCGACCACAGTTGGCGCTTGCAATTGCTAAATCCAATCTTAAGGTTTGCTTTTTGTTCAAAACTACTTTATGAACTTGGCTCTGGATATAGGTCTGGCGGCTTTGTGATGACATGTTTGCTCTCTCTGCTGCAAAATGTGTATCCAAAACCTGATTTAGTCATCCTTTACCAGTGGAGTAACTTTGCTGAAAATGTTGGGGGGACATGACATCTGAAGAAAAGGTGCCCCAGTCAAATGAATGGGGACAAAATGGTGTGCCATGAAAGTTGGGGGGGACAAACACCACTGCCCCCCCCTAAAATTACGCCCATGTCCTTTACAACTGTTTTCCGCATGATCAATAAGTTTACATGTGTTTGCTCCTATTTTACCTACATGTTCTCCCTCCCTAATACACACCCATTCAGCTTTGATGAAAGGTTTATACTTTTTGACAAATGCAAAAATTAACATCTACATGCATCAAAAATTTACATTCTATGGCATGCAAAAATGTTCATGTAAAACATCTGCTGCATGAAATGAACATAGCTCTTCATCTTGTGTGGTGTGTAGATCAGGTGAAATGTTTGCATGCTACCATTGTTTATTCATATTTTCTTGGCTAGTCCCACAATCTTATTTTTTTTAGGAGACAATGGACCTCATTACGATTTAGCTGGTATCCTGGTGGTAATTCCACCACAATACCGGCAAATGGTAATACCATGACCGGCAATCGGTCCGGTGGAATTACCGCTTGATTACTGGTAAGGGTTATTAATCCCTGTTCCATGGAGTTCCATATGACTCCATGGGGGATTTTCCAGTATTATCAGAATCGGTAATGCCGGTGCCAGTAATACCAGCTAATTTTGCCAGTATGGTGGATGAAATACCTCCAGATCTTGGCTTGAGGTAATTCCTCCATCCCACTGGCCAACTTGCACTTGCTGGTGCAGATATTTGGCAGTGCCAAATACTAGCACGTTACTTTTACACCGGCAAAGTTGTAATGATGCCTATTGCGCAGTAGATGAACTGCAACTATCCCCGAATTTTCAGCCATTAAAAAAAGCCAGATGCTGGGGGGAGACATGAGTGTCCGATTTCTGTCAGAGGGCCTTTGAACAAAAGATGAAACCACTGCAAAAGGATTAATTTTGGAGACTATAGGTGGAGGAACAACCCCGCAACTACTGAGGAGCTGTGAAATACTCACTAACGAAGGGGGAGTGCACTCATAGAAAAGGCGTTTGGGAGGTGATACCTTTCCTCCAACGCTGGATAGCTGGAGCGACTGAGAAGAGGAGAAGGGCCGAGACGTGTGAGCATGCAGCGACAGTGTAATCGGCAGAGGAAGGTAATTGCTCGGCAAACACAGTGAAGAAGGACCGCAGAAGGGGGGAGCAACGCAACAGGATCATTTGCCGCTGCAAGGGAGTGGCAGAACCAGGTGCTGACCAGGAAAGTACCCAAAACCAAAGGAGGCACGGGGGTCTCTGTGAGTGGTCAACGTCTACGGGAGAATGCAGCAGTCGAGGTTGGGTGTCGGTCACGGGGGCTCATTATTACTGAATGAACTCAGCCTTAACAGCAGCAGGCATAGAAGGGAGTATGAGAGAATCTGTTCCCAGGTCCTGTTGAGCAGTGGTATTCCGAGGGTGAGGTGATTTCCTAGTGAGAGACAAAGAAAAAGGAAGCGGCACCATCCCTGAGCCATACAAGAGCGACTGTGTGATACCGGAGAGCCCTTGGCCAACGACACCTTGAGAGAGTGGATATTTCTATAGACTATCTTGACTGGGAGGAAGAAGACGCAAATGGCATGAGAAATTGAAAGCATTGCCTCCTCTCCTTTACAAACAGGGCCTGAGTCACACATTTAACCTTGGAATTGGGGCCAATAGTACTCATGATGATTGCAGAAAAACAGGCTTCCCATAATCCTCATTCTCTCAGCCAGATTGCCTCTATTTATTATTGATGGAGTTCTTCCAAGATCGAACACAGTTGGCGCTTGCAATTGCTCGGTCCAATCTTAAGGTTTGCTTTTTGTTCAAAATCTACTTTATGAACTTGGCTCTGGATATAGGTCTCGCGGCTTTGTGATGACATGTTTGCACTCTCTGCTGCAATATGCGTATCCAAAACCTGATTCAGTCATCCTTTTCAACTGTTTTCAGTGTGATCAGTAAGTTTACATGTGTTTGCTCCTATTTTACCTCCATGTTCTCCCTGCCTAATACACCCCCATTCAGCTTTGTTGGAAAGTTTATAGTTTTTGACAAATTCAAAAATAAACATCTACATTCATCAACAATTGACATTCTATGACATGTAAAAATGTTTCTATAAAACCTCTGCTGCAAAAAATGAAAATAGCTCTTCATCTTGTGTGGTGTGTAGATCATGTGAAATATTTGCATCCTCCAGTTGTTTATTCATATTTCTTGGCTAATCCCACAATCATATTTTTTAGGAGACAATGGACCTCATTACGAGTTTGCCGGTATCCTGGTGGTAATTCCACCAGGATACCGGCAGATGATAATACTGTTACCGGTACTTGGTCAGATGGAATTACAGCTGGATTATGAGTGCCGGTAACGGTTGTTAATCCCCAATCCATATAGTCCCATACGACTCCATGGGGGGTTTGCCGGTATTACCAGTATCGCTCCATCAGAGGGCCTCAAAACAAAAGATAAAACCACTGCAAAAGGATTAATTTTGGAGACCATAGGTGGAGGAGCCCGCCCTGCAACTGCTGAGGAACCATGAAATACTGACTAAAGGAGGGGGAGTGCACTGATAGATAAGGCATCTGGAAGGTGATCCCCCTCCTCCAACGTTGGACAGCTGGAGCAACTGAGAAGAGGAGGAGTGCCAAGACGTGTGAGCATGCAGCGACAGTGGAATCGGTGGAGGAAGGTAATTGCTCGGCAAACAAGGTGAAGATGGACTGCGGAACAATGGAACAACGCAACAGGGTCGTTCTCCACTGCAAGGGTGTGGTAGAACTGGGTGCCGACCAGGAAAGTGTCCAAAACAAAAGGAGGCACTGGTATCCCTGTGAGTGGTCAACGTCTATGGGCGAATCCAGCAGGTGAGGTTGGATGTCGGCCACAGGGGCTCATGATTACTGAATGTACTCGGCCTTAACAGCAACAGGCATAGCGGGGGGAAGGGATGAAGAGAATCTGTTTCCGGCTCCTGTTGAGCAGTTGCATTACGAGGGTGAGGTGTATTTCTAGCGATCAACAAAGAAAAAGGAGGAGGCACCATCCCTGAGCAATACAATAGCAACTGGGTGATAACAGAGCGCCCTTGGGCAACGACACCTCAACCCTCGTGGTCAGCCTGTGACAGACTTGAGTGGAGTCTCCATGATCAGAAAGCCAGGGTGCTTTGGGTAGGTGAGTAAACAACATCCTAATGCCAAAGGGGAAGGGAAACGAGACCCCAGTCTGCCCAAAATCTCAACGCCTCTAGGCAGAAGTGTGCTTGCACCGCTGTTGGCGGCAGGGGTTGAGTGCAAGGAAGAATTCACAGCCTGAGGAGAAGATAGCCATGACACAAATGAGCACACACCCCGCTCAGATGGTGGTAACCAAGGATGAACTACTGCAGTGTCTAACAACATTCCAAGAAAAAATCACAGTGTTATTCCAAGACCAATTTGCATCACTCAAGGTGGAATTAAAACAATTTGTGCAAGCAATAAAAGGGGAGATCTCTAAACTATAAGAACAGACATACACTTCCAAAAGGAACCTGCAAGACATAGCAGATGATGCTAGGAATAATGAAAAACTCCTCCAACAGCTGTCAACAATATCTCAGAACCTGGAAATCCAGTGTGAAGATTTGGAAAATCGATCAAGAAGATCTAACATTCGTCTGAAGAACATGCTGGAGGATTTTGAAGACAAGGACCTAAAAGACACAGCTCAACACTGATTTGGGGATCTACTTGGAGATACTCACGCCAATGTCATTCAAACAGGCAGGATCCATCGCGTTAGTCCCTAGAGGCAAGGCCATGGATCACGAGTAAGAGATGTATTGGTAGCCATGACATTACATATGCAAAAAGAGAATGGCCCTAATTACGAGGTTGCTGGTAACCTACCGGTGCTACCACCGGTTGACATCCCAGTATTACCGGGATATCACAGGCGGCAGCGGTACAGTAGGTTCCCATTCCCATGGAGTCCTGTGGGACTCCATGCAAATGTGAACCCTGAAACACTTGCACCGTTAGTAATGGTGCGACTGCTTCTGTGAAAAACCTGCCGGTACGGGCCTGAACTGCAGACAGGTTAGGTCTGCCGGTTGTTTAGTGCCCCTTCCGGCAGACTCGAAGTAAGCCGGTCCAGAAAACCTGTTACTGGCACCTTTTTTGCCAGACCGGACCACTAATAATATTGCCCAATGTCTTGAGGATGGCAAGGCTAGCGGGTCCAACAAGGATAAACAGAACAGAGGTGCAATTATTCCAAGATGTTGCTTAAACCACTCTCCAGAAGAGGAGAGAAATGGGTCTGGTGGTCAGAATCCGGACTCAAAAACAAGTCCGATTTAAGTGGAGGTCTTCATTTCGATTGATTTTTTTCATGGAAAGGCATTCAAAACACAAATACCACATGCAGTGAAGGCCTGTGTGTTCTTCAAATGGAAGAGGAAACAATGGAGGGAATGACACCCTTTCAACGAGATCCATCCCAAAGAAGTATATCGTTGGCGTGATCTAAGTAATCTCACGGCTGACGGGCAAGGGGTCCCCCTCGCATGGCACCATAGGGCCCTGTTTGATCAATAGGTATCTCTATGGGTCTGTATCTAAGCAAGACCACATCATTCTACAAGATACCATGGGGAAGCAACTCATAATGGGACAGCCTACATACTGTTTGGTGCAATATGAGATGATTTCAGCAATCATCAGAGGTAAACGGTCAAGTAAGCTGCATGAGGCCCTCGGGTCACCCCATGAAGGATCTTTGTCATTTCGTATCTCCGAGAGGGTTTTAGTGTACACTCAACTGTTTATCTCTCTGGGGGTTATATGTATCAATTCCAAGGACACCATGTCTGCGGGCTCCGTAGAAACTTTGACCTGGACCAGGGAACTGTTACATTTGTTATTATTAGGGGGTTGAAAGCATTGAGAAGGTTGATGGTTGTGATCAGTGTTAGGGTGGTAAGAGGGAATGGGGGGGCTCCAACAGGGATAACTCAAGATAACTGGACCTGGTATCAGGAGATCTGTAAGGTTTATATGACTGGCACACTAGTGGCACACATAGGGCACAGTGATATGACTGGTGAGGGAATAGTGGACTGGTTTCCTCAAAGATCCAGATTCAAACTATTAACACATAACATCAGGGGTCTTTATTTCCCTGGTGAAAAGAAAAAAAGTAGATCAAGATCTCAACAGGGAAAACCCAATATCGTGGCTCTTCAGAAAACACATATCAAAAGTCTAATAGACAAAGGGTGAGGTTATAGTCTTATTCACATTTCTTTCAAGGGTATGCTGACAGTAAAATGGGAGGTCTTCTGATATATAAAATTCTTAGGGATGAAAGCAGATAAAGGCAGCCACTTTCTATTTATTACAGCGCAGATAGGGGCATATTTCTTCACGATTGCAAACATATATGCAGTTAATGTAGGCCAACATGGCTTTATAAGAGATGCACTGATCATTTAGAAGACTTTTTCTACCAGTGACTTTATATTAGTCAGCGATTTTAACTTGGCATGGGTGCCTATGGAGGATAGAAGTAAATTTAAGATTATGTGTGGTTATCGGTACAGTTCCTGGAGAGGGTTGTAGGAATTTTATTAGGGTCTATTTCAATAATGGATCATGTTCCCATCTTGGTTACACCCAAAATCCCACCCACACATTCAGCCTGTGGAAGTGAGCTTTCCCAACAGAATTGCTTAAAGATATTGGGCCCCATCAGGGGTTGGGCAGAGCGGCAAAAATGCGTCAGTAACACTATTACTGCTGTAGTACCGCTCAACCCAATCTGAGCTGGAGGTGAATCTCAAGCTTTCTGCCCATTTGCAGCACTATTACTGCCGCGCTATTACTGCCAGCGGTAATAGTGCCGAAAAACCCCATAGCGTCCATGGACTCATAACAAATGGGGACTAACAGCAGCATCCGCAACTCAGGATCCAGCGCAAATTGTGCCAGACCAAGTTGCTGCAATGCTAATTGCGTTGGACGGTATCCCGGTGCAATTACCGCCGGGATACTGCCCAACTCCTGATGAGGCCCAAGGTCAGTTCGGAAATGATAGGGAATCGGATTAGGGAATACTTCGAGATCAATCAATCAGCTGCCACTTCCCCAATTGCAAATTGAGATGCTGTCAATACTGTCCTGTGGGGAGTACGTATATGCTTGAAATTACAAATGGAGAAACAACTGAGATGAGTGGAATCAAATATAGGGGAAGAACTAAGAGTGATTATGAAGGCAATGGAAGATAATTCCACAAGAGCTAATTTAAGGGCGTCTAAGAGCAGAAAGTGTCAATTATAACTCTTGCGCACTAGGTGGGTTGAGAACGCGTTATTAAATACGAGATAGAGTATTACATAAAAGCTAATAAAGTGGACCACCTATTGGCCAGAACATTAAGAGAACAAGTAGTGGCAAGGATAATAGAAATGTTCAGAAATGCAGAGGGTGGGAAATTGATGCAAAGTTCTATGATAATGACGCACCGATTGCTATTCATCCCTATATTCATCAGACACGCAAGTGGAGTCCCGCCAAGTTGATTTGTTGGAATCGCTACATATACAAAGTATCACGGAGCAGAGCGGCTGGTGGGGCAGGCTTTTCCAGGCTGCAGCTGTGGAGGAGGAGGAGGCACTGTGCTAATTGGGGAGGCAACCTACATATCCTTATCTGCGTCCGACCGTGTAGCAAAGCAGAGCGGCTGGTGGGGCAGGCTGTTCCCTGCTTTTTCCCTTCTGTTTCACTGTTTCCATGCATCCCAGCAGCAGCTGATTGTTGTGTGTTCCCTGCTCTTGGTCCTGTTATTGGCACTCCGATTTCCTTTCCTTGCCCGATTGAATCAGACCTTGAAGCCTGGAACCCGGCAGGACAATTTGAACATAGTGAACATTGGGAGCCTCTGGAGCCTTGGGGAGCCATCGAACAGTGAGCCGTTAGCCATGAGCCATCGATCCGTGAGTTGTGAGCTGTGGAGGATTTGGCCCGGCATTGCACCTACCTGATTTTGAGGTTTGTAGGCTTGGGGTGTATCATTTGACATTGTGTGACAGTTGATGTGACTGTTCTAACCATAACGGTCTGATTTCTTTGGCATTTTGGACTACCACACAGGATTGATGGGTGGGGGGGCAGTTGGACTGTGGCAGCCCCTTGAGCTGATGGGCATTCCTTGTCCCGTGTGGACTTCAGAACAAGTGCTCCATGTTTTTTTTGGCTTAATTTGGCCTTAAATTAGTTATACTTTTAACTCAAGTTTTTGGATGCTATTTCACTTGATTTTAGCTTAATGTCTAAACATCTATGTTCATATTTAAAATGATTATGTTTTGAGATCTGAGATGGCTGGTTGTAGATTTAGTCATCCTTATTAGCCCAGCTGTTTTTCAGTGTTACACTGCGACATCTTGTGCTTAAATGTAACCATGGGCAAACACAAAGCCAGTGAGGGGCATGTGGGTTGTAACTGTGTTAAAAAGGTACGAAATAGACAGAAAACGGGGGTCTCAGCTGTCCCAATCATCTTTAGATGTATATCTGAAGGAGATGGTGGGGAAGATCAAGGAGCATATCATGGTTGGGAGGATAGCTCAGGGGCAACGCATTTGTCTTGGAAGCAAGACAATGCATAGTGTTACAGGTCTGAATCCTGGTCTCATGCTTAGAAACTTGTCTCCGGTATTAAGTGAGTTATTAAAGAACAATTATTATAATTATTATAATATACCTACCCAGGTCCAACTTGGGTCCTTCCTCTCCTCTATCTCACTCTCTACCTGTGGTGTTCCCCAGGGGTCTAACCTTTCTCCCTGGCTGTTCAACCAATACCTGGCACCTCTCGCCCACCGCATTGCTGCTCTCTGCCCCAAATTTCAGTGCCATGCAAATGACAGCTCGTTTTCAGGCTCCCCTCTGCCGCCTCTTCTCCCTCTCTCATCCCAGATTGTCTGTCTGCAATCCAAGAGTGGTGTGCTCGCCAATCATTTCTGCCTTAATGCCAATGAGACAGATATCCTTCTCATCGGCAACTGTACCTTCCTCTCGTGTCACTCTTGGCTGGCCTCCCTTGGCCTTCTTCCTGCTCCCACCTGTGAGGCTAAGAACCTCTGGGTCATCTTCAAATCCACACTCTCTTTCTCTCCTCAACTCTCTGACATCTGTAAGAAGTCAAACTACCAACTGCACCTCTTCATAGGTATTCTTCCTTTCCTCACCTTCCCCCAGAAGCTCACTGTCTCAGGAGCTCTGGTTCTATCTGGGCTGGACTACTGCAACACCCTCTTTTTAAATCTGCCTGCCTCTAATCTCCGCTCTCTAAAACTCATCCAGAACAGTACTGCAAGACTTGTCCTTGGCCTCAAGCCCAGGTATCGTATTTCTCCAGCCCTGAAATCGCTGCATTGGCTCCCATGGCTGCAAGGATCAAGTTCAAGACCCTCTATATTGTCCACAAGGCTTTTTGGGGCCTAGGACTGCAATACCTCCAACTCTCTCTTTGGAAATATCTTCCTACTTGAGCTCTTTGCTCCTCCACCTCTCACCCCTTGAGGGTCAGTCGCTTCTCCAAGCAGCCAATTGGGGGTAGATCTCTTTCTTCGGGTGGCACCTCCCTCTGGCACAGCCTCCCTGCCTCTCTGAAACTTGAGTATAACTATCTCCTGAAGCACCTCAAGACCTTCCTCTTTGCTTCTGCTTTCGCTCTTCCTCTCCCCTGCTGATCTCCTGTCTGATACTGCACTGGTCACCTGGCTACCCTCTGTATTCGGGCCCAGGTCCCTGCCCACACAGTTGCACATCCGCACTGCCTCCTGGCAACCCCTGAACGTGGGTCTGTATCTGCAACCCTACAATCCCCTTACCAGCACTTCTTTGACACCTGCTGTCTGCACTTTAACCCTCACACTTGCCACCTGCTGGCCGCACTACATGTTGTTTGTTATTCCTTGTACAGCACTCACCCATCAATCCTTCCCCTGACACTTTTCCCCTCACCTCTCCCCAGCACTTGCACGATCTCAATGTCACTAGGTCTAGTAAGATCCTAGCCTTTGTCCTCCCTCTGTTTCCCCTCCCTTGCCTCGTTGTGCCTTGAAACACTTGTGTATAGGTGCATTATAAATGTCATATCATATCATATCATATGGTCACTGGCTACGAATGGGCCATTGAAGCAGCACCCTTGGGAGAAAATGAGGGGGAAGTGCGAATAGTTGTCTCTCTCCTGCTGTTTACAGTGGTTTATTGGATCAGAAATATTTACGGGCCATTTTGACAATTGATAGTACTGGGCCTCATTACGACCCAGGCGGTAAGTTACCGCCTGGGCCGTGACTTTACCACCATGGCGTAAACTACGTTTACGCCATGGTGGTTGGCGGACTTACCGCCCCATTCCGACCTAGGCGGGGCGGTAAGTCCCCAATCCCCATTTACCCTTCCCCATTCCCATTTTTGCCCCATAGGGCATAATGGGAGTGGGGAAGGCGTTAATTACGCCACCGTAAATTACGGTGGCGTAATTAACTCCATGGTCCCTTAGCGCCATGGATTTTAACACCTGCTAAAAGCAGGTGTTAAAAGCACCATGGCGCTAGGGGACCTCGTAATCAGGCGGTAAGGGTCGGCGCTGTTAACGCTGCCGTAAACCCCTTACCGCCTGAGTTGTAATGAGGCCCACTGTCTCCACAGAATTGACCACAGGTCTTGAAGGTCCTGCATGCCATAGTAAGATTGCTACACCAGGTTATGCTGATTTACTGGTGCTTCGAACAGTAGAGGGGTTAGAGGATGTTAGTATACTTGGTGTGTCAGTCCAGGAAAGCACTGACTCTATGTGCAATGAGTTCAAACGTTTGGAGGACATGTTTGAGGAAAGAAAGCCAGTGCTGAATTCCCTGCTTTCTTGTAAAAAAGTAGTGATGGGTTCTCTAGCCATTATTGACGACTCTATTAGGTTCATTAAACAGGGTATTTTAGAGGTGAATAAGATGGTTCAGGGCATGCTTTCAAAATGGGAGGGAATGGCACAGGGTATCTGACAGCGAGTCCAAGGAATGAATGGTCTGTGATCCTTCATAGACCAAATCTTCAATTCTGGTATATACCGTGTCATGTTGTACTTAAGGTAGGCAGGAGCAGCCCCATGGATGTATTTGAAGACTATTCAGAGAATTCTAAGATGAATTTTCTACTCTACTGGAAGCAACAGCAAATTCTTGCAAGCATCGTGGACATGTTCATTTTTCCTGCTGCAGAAAGCAATCATCTTTTAGCCGCCTTCTTTGAAGTACCCCCGGGAGTGCGTTGCAATAGTCAAAGCAACTGGTCACTAAGGATTCTACTTAAAATGCAATCTGCCCAATGGCATGAAAGGACAAACCCCATATGGCCACCTGTTACTAAAATAGTATCCATTGTGAATGGCCTCAAACTTTATTAATTATAACATGTAAGGCATTTAACTTGAGATAACAACTTGACATTTTTTCCAAACATTAGTAGGAAGTGGGGTACGAGGGGCGATTGCTTCTTAGTGTCAGCAGGCCCACCCCGATCTTCCCCTGGCTAAGAGGAAACTAGTTATGGTCCATTCAGGATGAGTTCCGAGTCAGGCCTCATATATTTAAGGTCAAACAGATTTCAATTTAGCTCTAATTGCTATCAGGTGGTAAAATGGAGAGTTATGCATTATCTTAAAAGAAATAGAGCTCTGGAATGGCAAAAATTAGTGTAAAAAGTAGTGGAACTGTTAACAATAAAAATAGAAGTAGTGGAACACAGCTGCCGATGAATCTCACATTGACCACTACTTATCACTACTATCTCCCAAAACATCCACCAGGGGAAGAGTATAGTATTGTACAGAACAGCTCATCTAGCACAATGTCCGTTTTCCATAAACACCCACTTCTGACATGAATAAAGTATAATTTCTAAAATTGTAAAAGAAAACTGGATAGGTCACAGAAAGCAGGATGGGTAGCTCACAGTGAGTGCAATCATGCTTATTACTCGCGCTTGTCCTTGAATTAGCAATGCAATAAATATATCAGTGCAATATAATGGGTCCAAAGTTTGTGATTTATTGTAGACCAATTGTTGTTTGAAAACAGCCATCACGTGTTTCGACACAAGGTCTTTCTCAGGGCTGTTATTAAAACATTATCATAACAGTGGTAAAAAATAATAATAACGATGCCAAATTATAAATAAAACGTACATACCATGGTTTTGTGCAGGAAGACAAGAAAGAGAAAAAAGAGGAATCCAAACAAAAATAAAAGGGTAAGCAGAATTCAAATAATACTGTGATTCAGCCATCAAAAACCTAACTGAATGGTATTCCATTTATCGATATTGCTCTGTATCCACATGGTTTGATACTGTGAGTAACCAGTAACATAAGATTAAATTCAATTTTGCTGTTGTGGATGAGGTGAAGAACTTGAGAATAACTCTGTGTAAAACCTTGTGTTGGCTGTTTTCAAAAGACAATTGGTCTACAATAAATGCAAAACTTTGGACCCATTATATTGCACTGATATATTTGTTGCATTGCTAATTCAAGGGTGAGTGCGAGAAATAAGTATGATTGGTCAAACTGTATGTTGTATGAGGTTAAGGGTATAACCTGACTATACTAGTTATGCAGCACACCACACAATACATAATAGCACCAGAGCGCACCGAGAGGCGGCCATACTCAGATTTGTTACTTGGGTGGCTTCCAAGCACCACTCTGGAACAGGACAATGCCATGCTTCTGAGCTCAATACCTGGTCGAGTTAGCCAAGCCTTTCATCAGTGAGTGGTAATTAAATAGACAGATTCTAAGCAGATTGTCGACACACTATATAAATCACTGTATCATTATTATTGCAAGTATTCTCCTGTATTCTTCATAGAAGTAAAATCATTAAACTGCTATTTGTGATTGTATTGTTTTCATTGTCAACATTGGTCAACATTGGTCTTGTTTATTGACCTGTTTCAAATAGTGATTATCTCCTCAAGAACATGTAGTGACAGTATTCTGTTTTGTATCAACAGTAGTGCATTCATGAACTGATTAAACTACACATCCGAGAATACAATTCTGAACTATAGTGCAGCTTACCACTGAGGTCATACTGATAGCAGGGGTATTAAGATGTGTCTTTGCTACAATGTATGGCGTTGTCTACGTCCCTAATCATCACAACATTTCCTGCCAGGAGCTGATGTTCATCTCATATTTCCCACCCATCCATTTGGCGCTCTGTCCAGCATACGGAAGCAATGCAGGACACAGAAGTGCTCCTACATTTCGCATGTCTACTTTGGTGTCCCTTGGATGACCCATGAGGTTCGAGAATTGGATTTAATACGCTCGTAGATATGTGGGATTTACCATTCCAGTAAATTTGCTTGTGAACGTTTTTTTCTAATTTAAATGTGTCAATTGGAGCACACACTCGAGGGTTATTTCCGCTTTGCTGTTGCTTGTGTGGCTGGATCATTGCCATGGTATTCATGAGAAGTGTTCCTGTACTTAGTGATGGACTGTTTTGTAAACTTGAACGTGAGCCAGATTGTGCAAGAAGAAGGTTAAAGAGGATTTAAGACAGTTGTAGTGTCTCAAATTCGCTAGCTGATGACACCCTTTGTGTCCCTTCGACAAGCACCTCGGTAGAAAAGGAGGGTGTTTAAGTGTCATATTCAACCCCTTCATGCCATTTGTCTTTGTAGCCAGTATACATTGAATGTAAATGCCTCTGAAATGTTTACAAACTTGCTTATGGCGAGTTTGGCACCTTAGTATGTGTCCAGAGGTGTATGAATGTATTATATGTGTATGGAGTCTAAAAGCATTATGACCATGTGCCAATCTATTAAATCTAGGTGTCGCCACTCAGCATTTCAGTATGGTTGGGTATGACAAGCATGCTTACATATTATGCAAACCAAAGGGGGTTCTGAGAGTCTCTCTACCAGCACGAACAAAGCTCATTGACCTGTTCTTGGATGGATGGCCCCTGGGAGAGTCTCAACCAAGTCTTAGCTCACTGTCCCTTTTACAGAGAAGAAATATCCCTGCATATCAGTCTTTGTCCTGCCAAGGGGAAGTCCAGAACCAAAATGCTAGGCAATTCTCCTCTGAACAAGAGTACCAACAGCAACCCCATACATGTGTTTCAGCCTTGTTGGGCATCATCAGTTAGGTGAAGCTGTGCCTCTCTGAGAACAGTAAACATGGGGTCCACGTCTGGATTTCCCTGGTAAGTTAGGGTGAGACCCAAAGTTACTTAATATGCAACACAAAGGGGGTTCTGGGAGTCTCTCTACTAGCACAAACACAGCCCATTGACCTGTTCTTGGTAAAATGGCCTGTGGGCGAGTCTCAACCAGGGATATTTCCTCTCTGTGAACAGGTCCAGATGTGGACCCCTTTCTCACTTTTCTCAGGTCATTGGGCCGTGTTCGTGCTGGTAGACAGACTTCCAGACCCCCCTTTGTTTTGCATACTTACATATTAAGCCCACTATTACCTTATTGGAGGCATTTTACCTCTGCCAAGAAACTGTAAAAAGAGTCATACTCACCACGCTCAGAAAGGGGAGTTTGTCTTCCTCCACACTAAGAAAAGCAAGCAGATAGTTCAAGATTCCTGAGTCTTTTACAGAGAAGAATTGACTTCCAGATTATTTGCAGTGTGCATGTGGCTTAACAAGTTGAACCACAGTGGTGTGCAGAGGCCTCTATAGAGCACATGATATTTTAATAAGTCGCTTAAGAAATGAGATCTATATGGAGAACGGCTCCCTAAACAATGCAGTGAGTTTCAAAGGTTGCTTTCACTGCCAACAGTGACCAGTCATGCAGTCAGATTTTTGGACTAGCATGCTCTATGCAATTGAGCTTCAGCAGGGCTGTACAACATTTGCAAGCTTTTTACGACAATATTGTGTAGGCCTAGATAAGTAGGATTGTTGTAATCCTGATGGGTGGATGGAAACATGCTGACCAGCATGACACAGTGTTGGGGAATATGAAAAGATAGTAACCTGGACAGCAGCAGTTGAAATATTGCCTTCACTAATTATTAAATACGTGAGAGCCTAGTGGTTATAGAAAATTACAAAGATGCCCAGCAAGTGACCCTGGTCTACATACACAGATCTGGACACAACAACGTCTAGGATCACAAAAACAATTCCCAGTTATTTGGCAAATGGACACCAAGCAGTTCCTGTTTACCAATGAAAAGGTACTTTTACACTTTACTTTATTTACACATAAAGTGTAAAGTAAACATTTGTAACCACATGTAACATTAAAGTGCGAGGACCTCTGCCTTGAACTAGTCCCTCATTCCAGATGTCATCGTCAGTGACATCATGCCACACTCCACCCTTCCATTACATTGAAAACTTTATAAATCCTCAAAATTCACAAGACTTCTCCTATCTCTTTGGATCCTTTCGCCACTTTTTTAGTCCACTGAATTGTTCTTGTGATATCCCACCCAAAACTCCACATTCATGTTGCCCATATATTACATTTCTGCACCCTGCTGTGATTACACACCTTCCAATCGGCTTATTGGACCTGGCATTGCAAACTCTGAACATCCTTCATGCGCTCTATAAAATGTATCCATTCTGTCTACATCTTGTTCATTATTTAATACTTTACAGAATCTCCTTACTGCACCATTATCAGTTGAACAACTCTTCTTGTTCTATTTTTTTTTAAAAACATATATTTTATTAGATTTTCAATTTATAACACATAGAGCAGTAATGATAAACCAGTTCTATAGAGTTCTTCCTAAGTACATTCAACAAGAATAAGCGCAACAGTAGGTCATCTCCTAAAGCCATTGAACAGTTAATAAACAAAAATCGATTATCCTCCCCACAACATTTAACAACCTTATTACATAGTCCGATTTGGCTTGAGATCGAATATGCAACATATAGGGGTACATTCGGGAAGTATTTTGCCCCCAACAATGGATTCTAACTTAAGGTTCCCGTTGTGAAACTTTGCAATACATTGCTTTCCCTGCTTCGTCTCCCCGTCAATGTTTTACTGAAGCGTTAATAAATTCGGACTACCTCTGAAGGCATTGTAAATGACAACTCTGTTCAACTCAAATAATTACCACCAGTGCTTAGGCCATGCTCTTTTGGTATTGTTTCGAAAAGAAATTGTGCTTTTAACCAGCTTTATATGTACAAAATCAATTTCACTTACATACGTTATATAGGATCGAGTTGTGTCTTAGTGACAGTCCATTCTAATCTCATCTTATCCTTTGCTTAGTTTTAGTCTTCCCTGATGTCACACACACACACACACACACGCACGCACGCACGCACACACACACACACGCACGCACGCACACACACACACACACACACACACACACACACACACACATCTTTCATATCCTACAGTCACGTAGGGCACCATGTCCTATTTCCATGAACTGCAGATAAATAGCCTCTTCTCAAACATTTCTTACAAGTAACTATTGTTCTCAACCATCCCTATAACTATTCAGATTGATGGTGCTGTTGCATCTAAGACATCTTTCCACCTCATAGTTGCAGTTTTTGTGGGAAATAAGCTTGCTCATCAGTAGCAGCTGGTGATTTGGGGCATATGGGCACCACCCCTTGTTCCGGTTGAAAAAGTGTACGTTTAGATTATAACAATGAGCTTAAATATTCCACTTAATATGTAGTAATTTAGGTTGTCTGGCTGGGGAGGAGACTTGTCGGAGATTGGGTGGACTCTGTGTTTTTCTATTAGAACATATACATTGACAACTTCCTCACGGCTACCTATCACTATCCCAATCCCCCACTGAGTTGGGGGTCAGAATTCTGTTGTCATGGGCCCATACTAGAAAAAAGAGATACTCAAGGGTAGGTATGCCATAAATTGCAATAATAGATGTATACTGTATGTGCTCATGAGTCACAATATACACAATGAACCTAAAGGGGCGTGGATAACAACTCTTTCTTTTTATTATAAAAAAAATTGCACAAGGAAAAATAAAGATATAAGGGCAATTCAGGTAGCGCAATTCATCAAATGTTGGAGTCCTGCTCCAGTGTATAAAACTTTAAGCACATTTTTAGAACATTGCAGAAATCAATCACTGTTGTGTGAGCCAAAAAAGTCACCACCACCATGCAATAACCAATCACAATAAAATATTACAAAATATATAATATAGTCTGCCTAGAGACATGTAAAGGCTAGACAAGTCAATGAGAATACAAAAGATCAACTAGTTTCGGGGCTCACCCAGGCTTGTTACCGCCTTCATCAGAGTCATAAAGATGTATCCACCTAATACCATAGGTAACACAAACGTGTCTGGCAAATAATTGGTGAGTGGGTCGACAAAGGAGCAATGTGTAGGAAAGCTCTGCAGTACCCCTGGTGAATAGCATGTAAACATTATTGCTGGCACAGTCTAATAAATTTGTGCTAGTAGGGTTCCAGGACGCTCACTGGTTTGGCGACGAAAGCAGCATCTCAAGCATTTGTCATTGCAATGTCAACCATATTGCCAGTCTAGCGTGAACCAATATCCGAAAATGCTTTGAGGTACAGTCGAGGTGGGAGATAGGATACTACTTTGGTAAATTCCTATCTGCATTCTTGAAAATGTTTACTTTCAGGGCCATATGACAACTTGATGGCAGAGAGCCACTACACCAAATAATATTACAGACAAAAATGGGCAAAGGGGACCAGAACTCAAGATAATCTTTAAATAAATCCAATAGGAAAGCATCTGGGCTTTTCAGTATGCTGGATTTCTCAGACACGAATTAAGTAGAATACATTATTCTAAGTCAAACTCTCCTACAACTCATATCGGTGTCATCAGTTAACCACTCCTCAGACTGGTTTGATTTATGGCTACTACATCATTGTGTTTCATTATATAGGCAGCTATATTCCATCGCAGCACGGTATACCAATGAGTTAGGGACTATATTCCATGGTGTCAGGGTATAACAATTAGTTAGGTGTGTGATTATGGATTCACATGACCATCAGGCACTTCTTCATCAAGGGTCAAAATGGCCATAGTTTTGTCCACTGCAAGGTCCTGTCAGGCCAGTCAATCTACATTCTATGTTGATGTCAAAATGGCATAAGCATCAAAGGTGTTCACAGCATACACTCCTGATGTTCCACTGTTCCTATTCACATTGGCAGCTGAATAATGTTGCACTTCACACCCTCTTTCAACTATGATAATAGTGTTCCTGTAAGCACATAACCCACTAGTATGATTCTGAACCCTGCTGTAGCAGGCTTCCAGTCTGTATGTATGCAACATGCCTTTATAGAGACTGGCTGAGGAGACAACATATGTTAAAACTAACAGCTTGACCAAGAATGTGTTGTCGGGAGAGCAGTGTATAAAGCACCCGAATAGTTTGCATGATGATCAGTGTATTTTAAATGTTTATATTTTATTGTGCATCTTACCCACATAGACCGAAAACCTTTAATTGTTTTTGTTAAATAATTTTTATTAATAATTATGAACAATAAGATCTGTTACAGATAAATACAGAATAACATAATAACATAGCAATATTTCAAAACAAGGGCATTTGATAACCATGTATTTAACAACTAGTTTAAGTGGTAACAGAATTCAAAATGTTGTGATAACTTAATGAGAACAGACAGGGTAGACAGAGGAGCCAAAGAACAGTTGTAGGGAAGAGAATGGGACAACATAAATAAAATGCATAGTAAAGTAATTAACATTGTAAGCTATGATCTACTAATGAAATAAATAACTATATACACTGTTTTAGAAATGTTTAGGTGAATTGTTATTAGAGTAAGAATTACATTTATTTTTAAATTCTATAAATAGAGCAAATTGAATTCCACCATAAATTGTGTCTAAATGTTTCCAATTAGATGAAATAAGATGAAAACCAATACAAATAGAGATACATTCAGGGAGAGAATTGTGCTCTTATATAGGGATTGACTATGGTACCAATCATTAAATTACAATGAGTTAGTGGTTCATTAAAAATAAAAAAAATAGTTTGCAAACTAATCCATTCTTTCTTCCAAAAAGTCATCACAAATTTACACTTATAAATGAAATGAAAAAAATCAGCATTTGAGTTTGGCAAGACCAACAAAGATTAGGACAGCTAATAGATAATTTAGAAATTCTTTAAGTGGTTAAGTAAGCACGATGTAAGATATTTCGGGGGTGCGTGGGAAGTTTTACACACGATTGGCCCTGTGCGAGCGTGGTACGTGTATTTCGGGGGTGCGCGGGAAGTTTCACACGCGATTGGCCCTCTGCAAGTGGGCTACGTGTATTTCAGGGGTGCGCGGGAAGTTTCACACGCGATTTGCCCTCTGCGAGCCGGGTATGTGTATTTCGGCGGTGCGCTGGATGTTTCACATGCGATTGGCCCTCTGCGAGCGGGGTTCGTGTATTTCGGGGGTACGCGGGAAGTTTCACACGTGATTGGCCCTCTGCGAGCAGGGTATGTGTATTTCGGGGGTGCCCCAATGAATTGGCAGTGTGTGTTCTCCCAGGTGTGCCCTCTCCCCCCTCCCTAGGGCCTGCAGTCAGACCCCAACACAGGGGTACACAGTGCACCCCTGGCCATGCCCCACAGGCAGCCCATCCACCCTGCTGAAGCCCTCCAGCCACCCCACATGTCACCATGCACAAGTGAGCACTGACTTATGTCCCCCAGTACCCCCATCCACCCAGCATTGAGCGGCACCTGCCAGCAGGCCCTGACTCATGTCCCCCAGCACCCCCATCCACCCAGCATTGAGGGGCACCTGCCAGCAGGCCCCGACTCATGTCCCCCAGCACCCCCATCCACCCAGCATTGAGGGGCACCTGCCACAAGGCTCCGACTCATGTCCCCAGCACCTCATCCACCCAGCATTGAGGGGCAACTGCCAGCAGGCCCTGACTCATGTCCCCCAGCACCCCCATCCACCCAGCATTGAGGGGCACCTTCCTGCAGGCCCTGACTCATGTCCCCCAGCACCCCCATTCACTCAGCATTGAGGGGCACCTGCCAGCAGGCCCCGACTCATCTCCCCCAGCACCCCCATCCACCCAGCATTGAGGGGCACCTGCCAGAAGGACCCGACTCATGTCCCCCTGCAACACGAAAGGAAGCTCACAATCATGGTCCTCATGTGCACCACAATTCCACAGCACGCCACCCCAGTTTTGACATGCAATGATTTCACCAATCCACCACACACCGACATGCCTATGTCACGACACAAATCAAAAGTCAACCATGTACATCAACACATGTCGGTCTCACACACACTGTTTGCCATAGATTGTCCAAAACCACAATTTGACATGCATGAACCCAATGAGCGAATCCCACACATGGAATTAAAATATCAAAATGTATTATTAACAAAATCAATGTAATGAAATGAAAGTAAAAAAAAAATACTAAAATGAAATGAAATGCATGTCCAAAAATATGAAAAATGAAATGTAGATGCAATCCAAATAAATCCAGAAGAAAAATGGTCCAAAATCATTGTCCACCAAAACAAATCCAAAGGAAACGTAAAAATGAAAATCCATTGCCCCATGGTGAAATTCTAAGAAACTGCACACATAAATCCAAAGTCCAACTATGTACAATCAATTTTGAAAGGGTCCATGAGACCAACGAAAGAAATGAAACCTAAGAAACTACCTAAGAAAAGAACTATATTCAAAAGTGTGGGGCATAGTCCAATCACCCGAAAAGCAATGAAAATGAAAAGGAAACCTAACACTAAAAACTATTTACAATGGTGGCAGGCTAGTCTGACGGTTCACTTTCTGATGTCCTGGGCCAGGGCATCATCGAACTTCTGGTCAATGTCCTGGAGGCGGTCCTCTTCCATGGCCCCGAGGGTTCGCAGGGACGATGCCATGTTGGACTCCAACTCCCTGCGAATAGCCTCGAGGCACCAGGCCCACCTCAGTGCCCTCTGCATAGAGTTCTCCGCCCTGACCATTGTGAGCCGTGCCTCTTCTGCCCGCCGCCACTCCGCATCTATACGCCGGCCCAACCGCAGCCACACGGAAGACACACCCATTCCAGGGTCCTCCTGCCCTCTGGCCGATGCCTGCCCCTCTGATGTCGATGGCCCCGAGCCATCATTGCTCCCACCTAGAGCCTGCTGCTGCTGTCCATATGCCCTGTCTGATGATGCCTGCACATCCTCCATCTGCTGGTCTCCAGTTGTTGTGGTGTCCACCCCTGCTGGACCGCCGACTCTCGACTGTGGCAGGGATGGGATCTCCACCAAGCTGGCTGTGTTGGTTAGGCCAGGTGTACAGGGGGCCCTGTGGAATCTGGGCCAGAAGACGGCAGGGAGAACGACTGGCACATAGTCTCCACAGAGGAGGAGAGGTCCACCAGAGTGCGCAACATATGTAGGAACCCATCGACCAGGGCCCCTCCCAACAGTTCCATGTCGCGACTCTGCTCTTCGTGATGGCATGCATGCTCCCCCCAGGAAGCATGCACCTCATCACGAATGCCATGCGTGCGCAACGCGACACCAATCAGGACGGAGCCCATACGGTCATGGGATCCCTCGTCTGCAGGTAGTGGAGAGGCAGATTACGTGGGCCTCCCTCCTACCTGCGGACGGACCTGGGATGGGGCATCCCTGCTGGTGCATGGTGGTGCAGTCACAGGGTCAAGGACAGCGACATGCACAGGCCCCTCCGCGGTGACCTGTTCTGCCTCCTGAACCTGGACTGCACCACTCGCACCAGTGGTACTACCACCACCAGGCCCCATGTGCGGCTCAGTAGCGGGTTCCTCCTCCTCTGTGGAGACCACCAACCTGGATGTCTCCGCACCGTCTTCCGCCATTGCAAGCCCCTGTGGGGCCTCACCCGGCCCTTCCGCTACAGCCGTAGTGGCAGACGCGTCACCAGTCCCCTCGCTCCCGGATGATGGCAATTCCTGGGAGGGTGGCTGGGCCTTGCGTCACCGCCCGGTGGAGGCATCCGCCGCTTGGCTCCACAGCGCTGTCTCCGCCCTCTTCTTCACTCGGCGCTGCGTAGAGGGAGACATAGAACACAAGAATCAGGGTACAGTGCAATATTCCCCTAGACAGGAAGCAATAACACATGAGTGGCACTGTCAAATGTCACTTCCATCCTGTCCCTGCACAACACATGGGTGAATGCATGCAACACACATGCAGAAACAGGCACGGCGCCTGCAATCAACATCAGCATCCATGTACAAGGGCCTCTTTTAACCAAAATGTTGCCTTAAAACTAACTTGCATCATGGCTCACACTGACCCCATGCACACAAATCACCGGAGGGTCATGCATCATGTCTCGTACACCACAAACACAGTGGATACATTGGTGACCAGACTGCATGAGTGAATCTACACATCGTCACAGACATGTGTCATGCATCCATGTCATTTCAAAGTCTCACACACACGCTTCTCAGACACACAGACATGCACACCATACATGTACATAAGAGCAGTACCCATCTCTCACCCACCACCCATGTCCAAGAACAGGGACTGGCATGCATTCATGTGTGCATTCCACATGCAGCTCCCCATGTCTCATTGGAACACATGCACCATCCATGTGGTTCACGCATTACTGGTCTCACATGCACTACCATGATGTCCCGGCTGACACACATCCATATATGGCCTATGTTACACATACAGGCAAGTAGCTGACTACCAGCACACTGCAACATGCCCTGTTTCACACACCAATGCATGGCCACTTACCGCTCAACTCCAGACGGGCCGGTATCCTGAGGATCTGGTGGTAAAGCACTGGGAGAATGCGCTCCAGGACCCTCATCTGCTGGTTGGTAAGCTGGCCCGATGCCCCGCTGCATCCTCTGCCTCTAAGAGGTACCGGGCCTTCCTGAGGGTCCTGGACTTGTAGTCCTCCCAGCGCTTCTGGATGTGTCTCAGGTCTCGGGGTGCCACCCCCTCTGCGTTGATGGCACCCACGATGTCCATCCAGATCCTCCTCCGTCCTACCTTGTCGGCGCGCGATGGTGTGAAGAGGGCATCGTAATGCCCCAGGACATGCTCCACCATGACACCAACTTCATTCTCACTGAAGCTGGTGGCCCTCTGCCTCTCTGGCTGGGGGTTGCCAGTGGTCTCGGATGGTGTTTGGCCCGACATGGCAACCCCCGATGCAGGCGTGGGTGGGCAACTGGGTCCTGGGGCTGGGCTGTGGAGTGATGGTATCCCAGTCCGGAGTCTTCTGTTCCAGCCGGGGTGGACACAGCAACTGGACCCCTGCAGATGGCTGATGTGCAGGCACCAAATAGCAGGGCACGTGGGCAGTAGGCAGGCAGCAGCAGATGGTAGGTGGGAGCGTGCTCGGGGCTCTTGGGGGCAGGAAAATGGCCTTTTGGGCAGGATCGTGGTCTTCTGTGTGTTTTCGCGTGGCCAGCGTGATACAGAGGATTTGGCACATGAAAAAAGCGCATGTCAGCGTGAAATTTGAGGAAAGGCCCTTAGCACACAAGCACGTAAGTGACGTTGCACGTGTGGGCTGGATTAAAAGGTACGAGCATCACGCTATTTTCTTGTACGTGCTTTTTGTGGAGAGCGAGCAGGTGATTCTTGTACTTCTTGTCGGTTCACACGCGATTACTTCACAATGTTTCCAGTTCGTACTCCCTGTTTCCTCAGACTGCGTTCTTTTCTTCTTTTGGCGGGGGTGTTGCCAAAGCGCACACATGCGTCTTTTTCACGCTCTTTTTCAAGGCAGACGGTGAGTCGCGCATGTATTTTCCGACTGTGGTTGCCTCTGTGTGTCGCGTACCCCTTCAGAGGTCATTGTAGGCTGCGTGTAACACGCGTACGCTTATTTCTGTGTTTCTGGGTGCCACAGCGTAGTGCGGGTAAATTTTTCCATGCACGTGGTCTACCAGTGGTTGCGTGCATGCATACTTTTGTTTTTGGGGTGCCTGTGCATTGCGTGACCCGTCATCTTCCCCCAGGGGTCACAGACAGCCTTGCTAGAGCACTAGGGTACGAATTCCATCTAGTACCCTACCCCTTTCACCCCAAATTGCCCAGGACAATTATTTACTGCAACTTCCATATGCACAACAACATCAGTGCCATGGTTGGGAGGCGACCACGCAGTAGGGGAGGCAAAGGTGGCCCATCTCAAAGAGGTGGGCGTGGTGGACGCAGTTGGGGATGTGGCCAGGATTTGCAGGGTGCCCCTAGAGCCCCATGTGTGGAGGACCAATCGGGGCCACCTATGCCCCCCCCAATGATTGTGGGAAACTTAGCTGACACCATTCGAGCTCAGCCCTTGTTGGATGGGCCCTTTTTGTCAACTAAACCGGCACAGGATGACTCCCAGGCTGACTCCCAGGCTGACTTCCAGGTCACCAAGTCTAAGCCACGTGTGGCGGTGAAAGTTGCTGACACCAGGCCACGTGGATCTGGGGCAGCAATGTCATCTTCTGCCCCAAGTAGCCAGGGTGGGGAGGCTGCAGGGGCAGCTGCAGCTCAATCCACCCCAGCTCCGAGTCTCCCAGCCAGGACAGTGTCAGTCCAGGTCCATCACACCGACGTTGGCCCTGCCAACATCACCCTGCAGCCAATGCCTGCACCAAGACCTCTGGTCATTGTGCCTTTACAGGCTTCAAGTACCCAGTCCACCTCTGCTTCTGCCCCTACTGTCCAGAGCGGCGTAAGCCACTCAGGATCCGCATCACCTTCCAAGAAGAAGAAGAAGGGTGCTCTAGCACTACAGGCTGAGACCCCAGACACGGCTACACACTCCGGCATGTCAAGGAAGCCTAGCTTTAATGACGCCGAACTTGATGCACTTGTGGCCTTTGTATCGGCACATAGCCACGAAATGGTGGTGACTGAAGGGTGCAAGACTACGCCTGGTCAACGTAGGGCCAACTGGCAGACCATCACAGACCACATTAGTGCCCTTGGATTTGTGAGGCGCACAGCTGATGTTTGCTACAAGCGGTGGAATGACCTGAAACGCAGAGCAAATAACAAGCTGGCTTCAAATCATGCCTCTACTCTGGTGACTGGCGGTGGGTCTCCACCAGAGTACGACCAACTCACTGAACATGAGTCTGTTGCTGGAACCTTCGTCACAGAGGAACTGGACCCCTACGTGTTGGAGACCTACCAGATTACGAAGCATTGTCTGGTGAGTGCCCATGCATTTGGGTGTAATCCATGTGTATGTTGCTTTGGTGACGTGTTCTAATTGAGTGCCAGGTGAGGGTGTGTAGTCCTGAGTGGTATGGGTCACCCATGTGCTTCCTCCAAACCATTCACCACCCTTGGATTTGGGTATGACAGTATCCCTTCTGACCACAGTAGCCAATTAGCACCACATTACTGCAGTTGCCCTTGAACTGTAATCTTGCAACAACATTGTTCAGAATTTTCAGTGTTCATTCAGCCTGATTGTTTCAATCCTCCAATATTTGCAAGGCATTTTTTCAGCCCTAATGTCACATATGTGACATGCTTCTGTCATATATTACACCCCACAATGGGCGACATTTATTACCTTGTTATGGGAATGATTTTACCATTCAGGCTGATTGAGTAAGGGCCTGCTTACATTGATTTTTGGGGCCTGTTTGAATGTGGAACATGATTTTCGTTTCCTGTCATGTTGAAGTGACCAGCCATTGATGTATCCATCTGCCTGCCATCACTGTATAATTGTACACTGGATGTGTTGCAGTGTGTGGCACATGCGTATTTTGTCACACAATTTTGCTTTTTTCATCTCATCATGTCCATCTCACGTGGCTGGGTGACAGTACTCATTCAGTAACATATGGCTGTACTTGTCAAATGTACCATGGCTGTGCTAAGTGCCATCTGTGTGGTGGCATGTGCATTGTATATGGATTGCCCATGCCACTCACAGGCTAATGTGTGCTGCCAGTGCTATCCAGCATGCAGCACATGTGTTGCTTTTCCATCTTGGAGTCCTCAGTGTCTGCTTTTTGCCTCCTCTTCCAACTCATTGACAGTGCATGCATGCCAGGGTTATAGTCATGTGGGACATGTTTAATTCATGTACTGGATCTCTGGCTTGTCAGGCCTATGTGTGTGCTATGGTGCTCATGCCTGTTTCCATTTGCTGTCTTTCATGTTTTTGCAGGTGATGACGCACTTGATGCTGTTGAGGTGGAGGAGATGGGTCAGACCCAGGAGGAATCTCAGCCGCGACCGGGCACCAGTGGAGGACGTGGGGTGGTGGTGGGTGAAAACCCAATCCTCATGCAGACCATACTGTCCAGGGGTGTTTCTGGGTGCACCTCCCCAGACCTCTATGATTCAGGTGCTGAATCGGACGATGAGACTTATGTGCAGTCGCAGGTGAGTGTTTCTGGCAGGGATGCTGTTCTGTCCAACCCACCTGCACCGGGGGTAGACTCCTCTATGGGGATGTCAGCGTTGGTAACTCCGCCTTTGGCGGTTACGGATGCAGGGTCACACTCCACAACATCTGATCCTGTTCCTGGGCCAGCAGATCAGAGGGGGAATGCAGTCCTGCAGCCTCAGGCAGTGCCAGCACATGAAGGTGCAGATCGCCTTGCCCCAAACAGGTGTGGTTCCCGCCGATGCGGTGGCTGTGCGCCACCAGGCAATACTGTATGGGAAAACTCCATGTACAGTATAGCAGCACAACAGGGAGCATCGGTTGAAATGAGGGCTCAGGCAATGGATAGGGTGGCCACTTCCATTCTCCCCCCTGAAAGGCAGATGGAGCTCCAACAGCAGGCAACAGAGTCCATTTGCCAATCACACAGGGAGGACATGTTGGCGTCCAACAGGGACCGACGGGCGGCACTGGAGACTCTGCGCAAAGCCATATCTGCAGAGTCCCAGGGCCACAGGGAAGCCCTGAGGTTAGAACTCCATTTCCTTAGGGAGAATGTGGTTGAACTTGAGGCTTCCCGAAATTTTAGGGCAGAACAGCAGCTGGAGCAGCTCACACGTTCACTCTCAGCTGAGCTCCAGGCAACACGTGAGGAGATCCGGGCATCACGCGAGGCCATGCATGCAGAAATGCAGGCAACCCGTGAGGTGCTGCATGGGGATCTCCGTACTATCATCCTCCAGAACCAGACCTTCCACACCCGCATGCTTGCTGCCATGGAGGACCATACCAGTGCTTTGTGTGGGCTTCCTCCCATAGCAGCGGCACCTCCTGATGTAGCAGCAAAGGGTGAAGAGAGCGACAGCAGTTCTCCCACATTAGTGTAGCTGAGCAGGCCATGAGCCCATGGAGGTATTTTTTTTTCCGCATCATCCACGTAGGTAGGTGTTGGGGTGCACCCTGTCCTCGAACCTCCTGGGTGGCCCCCCCGGTCCACACATGGGCATTTTTGATTTTTGTGTTTTTTTGTTTTTTTTACAGTGTGTTGCCTTGTGTGGCTTCCGTGGGAATCCACTGTGTATTCCAGCTGGGCACATGCAGGCTTGTCCTGTCTTTGGGTTAGATGCTTGGGTTCCTGACACACACACCCCTCCTGCTTCCCTTTTCCTTGGGCTTGCAAAGGGTGTGACCAAGTGACAGTAACTTACACAGTGACATTGGGCTCCCATGAGCTGTGTGAGCAGTCTGTAGTCAAAACTTTGTGTACATCCCTAGTGGGGATTGTTGTTGGATTGAACACTGCATGGTGCATTGATATGTGCTTGTGCATCCATGTCTTTCTCCTTATTCACATGTACCTTCTTCATGTTTTTACAAGGCCGTCTCCTTTGCAGATGCAGTTCATGTTGTATGCAGTACACTGACACATTTGCCGGACAGCAACACTCTGCAGTTGGAAGGGGTCGATGTGCTGGCTTAGTCAGGTTGCGAGACTTGCACTACTTTGATTTTGTACTGTCGTATTTTGACACTGTTTCATCCTGTGTTGCTGTTCTGTGTTGCTGGTAAGTATTTGTTCATGTGTGCTGTTTCTTATTGATTACTGGGAGCATATTGTCTGTGTTATTACAGCCCTACACAGCTCCTTCCCATTGTATCGTGGACTTCGGCCACAATACATCATGCACGGCGACCGCGCGTGAGCCGCTCTTATGCCCTACATCATACAGGTGAGGATCTCCAGGCCCCCCCACCAGATCAGGGCCTGGCTGACCTAGACCTTCCAGCCGCACTATTCGCATGTGCCGCCATCCGCCCCTGCTTCCCTTAGCTACCACAGCACCCTAACTGGTGGCCTCCATTTTGTCTCTCCCTTCTTCTGCAGGGTTACTTACCAGACACCCTGATTCATACAAGGCTGCCACCAAGAACGTAAATCTGCACGGGACATCCCCAGCAGATTCTGATTGAACATTGTACCCCCACCCACCTCTGGAGACTCAGGAGGTTCCACACTGCCCCAGGCGACAGGTCAGTTGCTAGTCTGCCAGGGCACACAGCCCTTCACTAAGTGTGTTTTTAACAGCACTAACCTAGTACCTTTTTAACTATACTTCCTTTCAACACTATGTGACTTTCACAGAAACACTCTGGTATCCCACTCTAAGTGGTCTTTCTTTCCTCTCTTTCCCTTAGGGAGACCTGAACATATAAGGCCCCAGAAGAAGATTGAGAATCTCTATCAATCAAAACATCAGTGTTTCCTGTGGCAATTTGGTGTAAGACCACATTTAAGAAACACATTGAACTCTCTTTACTTTATAAACAGATGTCGGACCAGTCTCTCTCGGTCTTGGACCAGCCTAGGCTGGCCACCACTATTTCTGAACTACCTCAACACAGAAAATGCTAATCACTTGAACAAAAAGTTAATCACTTGAACAGAGTATTATATGCTAAGAAATTGAATTGAAATATAATATTCTACAGTAATGGTACTAGGAGTGAAGTGGGAAAATGGAACACAAGGCTCCCACCAATCCCCTCACACCCCTGGCCTAGAGGATCACGGCCCAGGCACCCGCCACGAGAGGAGTTTGCCCATCTACCAGACAACCAAATACCCTGGTACAAGAACATACAGATGTGCCCACCAGCCTGTCCTACCCATGCCAACACCTGCGGCATGGATGAACTCGACTGAATCATGCAACAGTAAATGAACCCATCGTTAGAGATGCCATGACGACTTAGCCACAGGTCAGCACACCCGTGCAAACATGCACACTGGACACCCCCACACCAACCCACACGAAGAACATATTCAGTGCTATGACGTAAGTGACGGATACACTCACCGACGCGCATCTTTATTATTTTCCACATAGGCTTTTCAAAATGCAGAAACGCAAGACGCATAATGAACTCATCTAAAACGCTTGCTGACGCTTCTCCTAAACCCATGTATTACAATGAGGAATGTAACGAAGACACGATACTGGGGATAAAGCAATATGATACCATAACCTAAAGCGCTGTGTATCAAACGTTTCCACCTATGCACCAGGCCCAAGTAGGCCGCAAGCAAGAGCTTCCACGAACATTGAATGAGCAAGAGTACAGTTGCTGACCCTGCAGAATGAGCCCGGCGATGATTGACAGTCAAGGGCACTATGTTGCAATCTCGTATGCCGCAAGCCGACGCCGAGGTCACACCTGCAATTAAAACCAGGCACACAGTGGAAAATACAATATTAATTGTGCAGAATTCTGCCTCGACCACGGTCCCACCTCACGTGACCAAGCCAAACCTGACAGGGTGCCAGGCCCAGGAGGAGAGAGGCACCGAAACCCCCCGTTTCAAGACATAGGCAGATACAATTAAGTGATTCCATGGACATCTGCGGCGGTAGGAGTAGTCGGCCTTCAGGCATACCAATAAATCTTCACGTTGTCTGCACATAACCATAGTGAAACATTGTTGCAAATGACAGGTGCACCGCGAGCTGGGAACAACGATGGTCCCAGACTGGGGGGCTCGTGCGTGGAGCAATCAGAACATGGGGCTCTTATCACTGACGCCATTAACATTGACCAATCACCAGGGATCTTCATGTAACAATTTCCATGTATCAATTTGAAGGGACAACCCAATTATACCACCTGAATAACCCTCAACCGCTAACAATGCTCTCTATACGTATGCTATACTAACCCCACCACTCGAGGAGCCAATCCAGAGTGGCGATAGGTTTTTTTGCTAACTTTCCCAGGTGACGCAAGTAGCGCGTCATATTAAGGTAAAAAGGGCCTGCGAGCCCATGATGAGTGTGTGTGTGTCAGGACGGACGCGTACGTTCCTTGACCCACCCCTGCCGTTTGTTCAATAAACAGCAGAACCACCTTGCTTCTTGCGTGTGCCTCATACTCATCTTTTGGGATACACGGGAGGAGTTGGGGCCTCCCTGCCCGGAGGTCCGCGGACGGCTCAGCCGACCCCGGGAGAATTTCCCCCCGACAAGTTGGAGGCACTGCTGAGATCTGTTTGAGGTCTGCTTTTATTTTTATTTTTCCGAGTGCTCCCATTGTGAGGAGGCCCGGCGGCGTGGCCCCCTCTGCCGCTGCCCCCTTTTGAGGACTACAGGACCATCGCGGAACTGTGAGAAGACCGGACAGCGCATTCCGGATATTGGCCTTCGGGAGCCGGTTGAGAAGTATCCCGCCCGCGGTTGGCGAGTGTCCAGACGTGGTCCAGACGAGGGGAGGTGGCGAGCCGCTTGGAGGGGTGCACGCAGTCGAGCGGCCCCGCATCAAGAGCACTTGGTGAGTATGCCACGCACAACAAGCAATGTGAAATTGTGAGGGAGGGGGGAGGAACTGAATACGGGAGGCGGGAGGTGTTGCACAGGTGCGCGGCGAAGGTTTGACAAATTAATGTTGGCAATGAATGAATGGTAGCCGGACAAGTGCGAGAGCAGTCCGCTACGCTACGGGATAGAAGGGGGCGGAGCACGAAAACATCACGTGCGGCCGCTCGGAGACACTGATTGGCCTAGGTCGCGACCACATGTAAGGGTGTGTGTGCGTGCGCGGTTTCCTACGATTTGGTGATTATTGATCAATGAGTAGATGAGGATCCCTATTGATCGAGCAGAAAACTCGATAGATAGATGACGTTTCCCTGTAGGCGGTAGCTAGCTGGTTGCCCAATACGGAAGATAATTGGCTGGTTAAGCCCTCCTGTCGAGGGGCGTATCACATGCGAGGCGACGCAGCGTGCGCAGTCCGATTATATTGTTGATTACCTTGTTCCAGGCATGATAGGAAGACAGCTATGGGGTTAACGGGGGTGGATTGCAACTATAGTTTGAACTTTTTAAGAACTTACCAGTAGTTTGAAGAAATCGGTGACGTCACCAGTAGGGTTTTCATAGGATATCACGAGCACAAGGCATTTTTATTTTTGAAAGTGGAGGGGAAGAGAGTTGTGGTAGGGGAGTGGAAACGAAGGTAAACGGTAGTGAATTGACCGGGGGGAAGGCGGAAACGGGGACGTGGCTGCTCACGAAGAACGCCGGCAACGGCAAGTGTAAAGGAAGGAGGGAGGAGGAGCAAGTGGGAGTGGGGCGGCTGTATAAGAACGTAATAAGGGGCACGCAGCCGCAGGGGGCTACGTGCGCCTCGGCCGTAGGGGGCCGAAAAGATATACAAACGTGAATGGTATATTTCACGTTATTGGATTATCACAAGTCCCCAAAATTTACGGGGCCAGGTAAGAGGCTGTACATTATAAACTGTCAGTAAATAACGGCTACCAAATAGGGGAAGGACAACAAGTAAAGAGCTACCATGTCATACGGGGCAGGATCGGGAGGGTGGGGGAAAACCCTCACTACCCCGTTACAACACATATGTAAAACATTATCGCCCCATAGGGAGAAACTGATCAAGTATAGCATTGAATGGACACAGGGGACGGACAACAAGATGATGACACCATGGCCACCTAATGGTAGTTTCGATCTATATACCCAACATTCGCTACTGACCTATCTGCATAACACATACAAGGGGAAGAAGTTGACACACCACGTGGAGGTGTTCAACTTATGGAGAATGTTCCAAGGGTCCCGACCAGGACCAAATGGAATGTTTATTATGGGGGAACCAACGGAAGAAAAGATTAAGAAGGAAGGAGAGAACGGGGACAAAGAGAGTGAAGGCACACAGAACACGGGGAAAAGTTGGGGTGGACAATGGAAATGAAAGAGGCTTTTGATGAACTGAAAGATGCAATATCAACTGCTCCGATGCTGGCCACCCCAGATTATGTACGACAATTTTTTATATTTTCACATTGCGACTCAGCAGTAATGAAAGCAGTGTTGGCTCAAAAAACAAGCATGGGCTACAAACCAGTAGCGTTTTACAGTGGTCACTTGGATCCTGTGATGTTAGGACATTTCCCTTGCGAACAAGGTATCGCCGCAGCTGCCTTTGCGGTAGAGAAAGCATCAACGATCACAATGGGGTGCTCAACCACACTATTTGTGGAACATGCACTATTTGCAATATTGAACAAGCCTAAGTCCACACTCACCACGCAGAGGGCGTCAGGTTATGAGATCATCTTATCTAGACCAGAACTATCAATTGTTAGATGCAGCACGGTTAACCCTGCAAGGTTTATAGCAGAAGTAATTGAGGAAGGAGATTATGCACACGATTGTACGCAGACTACCGAAATGTACTCGTATACCAGAAAGGTCAAAGAGGACGCACTAGATGGAGGTGAGCTCTTGTTCATTGATGGGTCCTCAACAATAGACCAAAGTGATGGGATAAGGAGAACTGGGGCAGCAGTGGTAAAAATGACAGAGGAACCGGTGTGTGTGTGGCGATGAAATGTGTACAATTACCACAGCATTACTCTGCTGAAGCAGCCGAATTGGTTGCACTGATCTTGGCGTTACAGGAAAGCTTTGACAAACGAGTGACCATATATTCTGACAGCGCATATGTCACGTCTACTGTCCACTCAAGATTGTCCAAATGGAGGAGAAGAGGGTTTAGGAGAGCTGACGGCACCCCAGTACAACATGCTCTCTTGTTGGCTGAACTAATTGAAGTAATAAATAACCCCCAAGAATTAGCCTTGGTTAAATGCACTGCACACACTAATGGAGAAGATCATATCTCAAAAGGAAACGCAGCAGCAGACGCACATGCAAAGTATGCTGCGTATTTTGGTGAGATATGGAACCCCCCAGAGTCAGAGAGAGGGAGAGGGAGGGGGATAGCTAAAGAGATGTTGATAAGAGAAGGGTACACCCATCTCCCAGCCACACAGATAATGGAGCTACAAGCAGCTGCACCAATGGCAGAGAAAGAAATATGGGTTAAAAGAGAATGTACAATGTCACCAACTGACACACTATGGCGCCAGGGTAACACTGGAAAGATGGTAATGCCATTGGCACTATTGAACACCGCCCTGAGCCAATTACACCACCCAGCCCATACAGGCAAGGAGGTCATTACAGCACGAATCAGGGAAGACTGGTTCTGCCCCGAGTTAAATTCCTACGTGACAAATTTTATAAGCAACTGCCTCACATGTCAACAGTTTACGGCCGGCCACACGTTGAAGGTGATAAAAGGTGCTATACCCCGGCCAGAGGGACCCTTCCTATATATCCATATTGACTATGTTGATATGATCAACGTATGTCAAGGAAATAGGTATATGATTGTAGTAGTATGCCCATTTTCCAGGTGGATTGAAGCAGGACCCTGCTCACACCCAGATGCATTCAGAGCAGCTAAATTTCTAGTGAGGGAGGTCTTCCCCAGGTGGGGAGTGTGCGAGGTACTGCGGTCAGACAATGGCCCGCACTTCGCCAATGAAATGTTCCAGCACATCACATCCCTACTGAGCATCAAACATACATTTGCATGCGCATATCACCCGCAGGTCAACGGTATATGCTTACGCCTGAATGGCCTACTAAAAGAGGCAATTGCAAAGATACAGCAAACAACAAAGAAGAGTTGGTTGTATTGCCTCCCGCTAGCCCTATTTGAGCTGAGGAATAGGCCAGGCTCCGACCACCACCTCACCCCTTATGAGGTGGTGACCAGACGTCAAATGCGCCTTCCCCTAATGCCAACATCAAGAGCATTCACTGACTATGAAAACACTGCAACTGTTCTCGGTGATGAAATGTACCAATATGTGTCTTCTTTGATTACTAGTGTAGTGTTTGTGTCTCAACAGCTCGAGCACACGCGGGGCGGGTCTAAGAGTGAGCAACAAGAAGACGCGGATAAAGAATTGGAAAAAGGAAAACTGTGCAAAATTGCTAAAGGGGACCACGTGCTACTCCGCAATTTCAACAGAAAGTGGAACAGTCCACGTTTCACTGGCCCCCATCTGGTAGAGGAAGTATCAACGAGAGCAGTAAAGCTACAGGACAAACGCGCCTGGAATCACCTACACGACGTAAAGATCTACAAACTCCAGACCCGCCCTAGCGTCACCGACAGGGCCATTGGAAGAACAGCAACAACGACACCCACGGAGGGAAGAGACTTCTACCACAGCCAACGACCAAAGTGTCCCCCTACCCTACCACCCCCCAGGTTCCCCAGAGACAACTACTGAAATACAGGAGGGTAATTCCCATACCGCCCATCCCATGGTCACACAATCAAAGAGTAAAGAGACTTCCGCCAGTTGAGCTCTAAACCCCCTGCCTATCGACGTCCTACCCACTGTGGTAATAACCCGACTGAAGGACATTATCTTGCACATATACACATGTAAACACTTGAATGTTCTCTTTTTTTTCTCTCGCACATGCAGGTACCGCATATTATTGTACTGCTAAGAAAACAGATAACTAACAAATTTCACTTCCCAGGAGTAGATGCTACCCTCAGACGATAACTACCCTGAAGAGCTATCACACCAATTTGTCTATCACATAAAAAGGCCAAAGTACCTGATAAGAAGGAGGGTACGTGTCTACTACACAGCATTTCTCTTGGCCATAGAACAATCAACGCCCCATCTGCACCAATACTTGCCTGTCCTAAGAGATAGATCACTTAGATTGGCGTGGGAACAGCTCTTCGCCTGGGCACTGAACGACTACTTGATAGGGAGAGCTTGAAACCAATAACTAACACTAATAACAAGCATATTGAGTATTTTCAGGGGGGCAACTTTAACGTCGCAAGAACTAGCTGCCGGACTGCAGCAAGGTAAGAGCAAAATGCCGGTGAGATTAGCCTCTGTAATAAAGATGATAGGGATTTTGATGATCACCGGGTTCCAGGCTGCCTCTTTATGGCAGAACAGTTATGCTATCAATATTTTGGCTGTACCAAAACCTAATATACCCCCACCCCCGGCTGCAACAGGTGTTACGTCAGGTGGTACCAGCAAAATTCCACACAAGGGAAATAGAGTTAAACGCAGCACATACTCAGATAATAAAGGTATCGACAACTACATACAAGATTCAGCACACGTCTCGAACAATATGTGGTACAAACACATGACTCAAAAAGGCAAGCAGACAACAGAAGACAGCTGCTACGTCTGCTTGTTGATCCCATACGCCATGAGCGCCTCTCGAACTTTCGTTGCCACAGAAATAGATGAAAAGACAGCACGATGTATAATATACTTGGCACTGTTCCAAACGAAAGGGAGATTTCAAGGGAGGACAGTGCACCTGGTATGGAAAACACGAGACACATACCCGTACGAAAACAATTTCCTCAAGGTCTATTTGAGTTACAACAAGGCCAGTTTACATGCTGAGGCATTCAAATACATAACAAGCGGCCCTGAAAAAGGAGAAACAAAGAAAGTAACATTACAGTACCTACCATGTGATTGGTACGCCACTGAAGTCCCTGGTAAACAAGGCTGTTGGGAAAGACCACTGATAATAATAACAGGGAAGGTGTACCTGGGTGACAAATGGGACATAGGAGTGGCTGGCAGCAACGTGGTAACGAGAGAGGACACCAGGAGTATTGCTGAACACAACGACAGATGTTGGACGATTTGGATCAAATACGTACCCATGCTAACATGGTTAGAGAAGGATGAAGACCCAATAACAATACTGCCGCTGACTGCGCCTAAGGTATGCTACCAACATAAAGGAGAAGTGGACGTGGGATACAACACCAACTGTGCAAGTGTGACGGAGTTACCTGAGGGGGGAGCAGGAACAGCAGTGGTAATGGACCATTACTGGGCCTGCGGAAACAAGGCATACCACACACTGCCCCCTCTGTGGAATGGTATATGCACGATGGTACACGTTAATGTACCATCACTAGTGGTACCCCAGAAACATGTGAACGTGGCGAGCTTCCCTAAAATGGATGAAGGAAACAGGAGAGATAAGAGATCTGTACAATCCCAGAAGGGGCCAGAGGACCAAAACAACGGTGACGACACTATCCTGAATAGAAATAAAAGACAAGGAGAACCTCTGACAGGAAATTACCTATGGGGAAGGTCGGAAACAGCACTCACTTCAATCCCACCAGAACATAGACTATTCAGCAGAGCAGCAATGTTTTTCTCCTCAATAATACATCCGGGACTACAGGCTTACGCAAACGCCAAATGGCTCCAGATAACTCGATGGGAATTAATGATGACAATTAATTCCACAGTAAATGGATTCAACGCAATAAAAGAGGAACTGCGAGCAGTGAGGATGGTAGCGCTACAGAACAGATATGTACTGGACCTCCTCACAGCAATGGAAGGAGGAGTTTGTGCAAAGATAGGACAATCATGCTGCACATTCATTCCTGCTAACGATGCTGACAATGGCACACTGATAGAAGCAGTATCACAATTGGCCCAGATGCACTGCAAAATGATGGATGAAAGTAAAGGTGTGAAAAAGGATGACAGCTGGTTTTCGCTGAAGTGGGAAAATGGAACACAAGGCTCCCACCAATCCCCTCACACCCCTGGCCTAGAGGATCACGGCCCAGGCACCCGACACGAGAGGAGTTTGCCCATCTACCAGACGACCAAATACCCTGGTACAAGAACATACGGATGTGCCCACCAGCCTGTCCTACCCATGCCAACACCTGCGGCATGGATGAACTCGACTGAATCATGCAACAGTAAATGAACCCATCGTTAGAGATGCCATGACGACTTACCCACAGGTCAGCACAACCGTGCAAACATGCACACTGGACACCCCCACACCAACCCACACGAAGAACATATTCAGTGCTATGACGTAAGTGACGGATACACTCACCGACGCGCATCTTTATTATTTTCCACATAGGCTTTTCAAAATGCAGAAACGCAAGACGCATAATGAACTCATCTAAAACGCTTGCTGACGCTTCTCCTAAACCCATGTATTACAATGAGGAATATAACGAAGACACGATACTGGGGATAAAGCAATATGATACCATAATCTAAAGCGCTGTGTATCAAACGTTTCCACCTATGCACCAGGCCCAAGTAGGCCGCAAGCAAGAGCTTCCACGAACATTGAATGAGCAAGAGTACAGTTGCTGACCCTGCAGAATGAGCCCGGCGATGATTGACAGTCAAGGGCACAATGTTGCAATCTCGTATGCCGCAAGCCGACGCTGAGGTCACACCTGCAATTAAAACCAGGCACACAGTGGAAAATACAATATTAATTGTGCAGAATTCTGCCTCGACCACGGTCCCACCTCACGTGACCAAGCCAAACCTGACAGGGTGCCAGGCCCAGGAGGAGAGAGGAACCAAAGCCCCCCGTTTCAAGACATAAGCAGATACAATTAAGTGATTCCATGGACATCTGCGGCGGTGGGAGTAGTCGGCCTTCAGGCATACCAATAAATCTTCACGTTGTCTGCACATAACCATAGTGAAACATTGTTGCAAATGACAGGTGCACCGCGAGCTGGGAACAACGATGGTCCCAGACTGAAGGGCTCGTGCGTGGACCAATCAGAACATGGGGCTCTTATCACTGTCGCCATTAACATTGACCAATCCCCAGGGATCTTCATGTAACAATTTCCATGTATCAATTTGAAGGGACAACCCAATTATACCACCTGACTAACCCTCAACCACTAACAATGCTCTCTATACGTATGCTATACTAACCCCACCACTCGAGGAGCCAATCCAGAGTGGCGATAGGTTTTTTTGCTAACTTTCCCAGGTGACACAAGTAGCGCGTCATATTAAGGTAAAAAGGGCTTGCGAGCCCATGATGAGTGTGTGTGTGTCAGGACGGACGCGTACGTTCCTTGACCCACCCCTGCCGTTTGTTCAATAAACAGCAGAACCACCTTGCTTCTTGCGTGTGCCTCATACTCATCTTTTGGGATACACGGGAGGAGTTGGGGCCTCCCTGCCCGGAGGTCCGCGGACGGCTCAGCCGACCCCGGGAGAATTTCCCCCCGACAGGAGGATATGTTCTGCTATGAAATAACAATGTACACACCTCCTACCAACTTTTTCTAAAAAACACAAGAAGTTGTTGCACACTGTAAATGTTGATTTATGTAAGGTTGAATTTAGAAATTGCAAACCTCTTCTTTTTGTTTAAAAAAAACACAGCCCTAGACCAGCCTTTGACTGAATCATGCAATGTTAAAATCCTGGTGCTTCACTGTGTATTTCCATGCTTTTTCATGCTTTTTCATTTTTACATTGGATTTCAACTGAATGCCTGCTTTTTATAAATATTAAAAAAGAAAAAAGCCACTTAAGAAATAAAAAAAGGCTACCATAAAAAAGCTACTAATTGCTAATGGTTGTTTTCTCACCTCATGTTAGGGATCCTTAGACCTTGACATGGGACACCTAGGAAGGTTAAATAATTTACTCCTCTAAACCACGTGCAGTACCCGAAATTCTTTGAGGATAGGACCACCCAATGTGTACATACATTTTGATCCCTCAGCCCACTACATCCTGTCCGTTATTAGTGCTGTCCCTCCAGTTACAACTATTGGGATTATGGGCACATGGAGGTGTTCTTAATTGGGAATACTGGCATATATGTTGACAAAGCAAGCATCAAACTTTCTCCTTTCAGTGATAGTTCTGTATTATTGGTAAAGCCAACATAACTGTGTTCTCTGGGGGAAGGAATGGGATAAATTGGAACGGCCAGCTGGCATATCTTGAGGGTAAAGGCATCAGAAATTGTATTGGAAAATGCTGCTGTGAAATCTTGGCGACTTGGAATCTATTGAATTTTGTTATCTGTTAACCTACAAATCTGTTTGTAAATTGTATGACTTTTCACACAATTCTTCCACAAAAGGTGCAAAATTCACTATTCAACTCAATCCTAAACAAACTTATTTGGTGGGCATACCCCAAATCACCCTCATTGTTTGGTGCTCCTTTCCCTGTGCTTTGCACCCTGCAAATGTTAGGAGGTGATTCAGCCTCATTAATGTGCAGCTCAAGGATTTAGAAACAAAAGTACATACGCCCTCCACTAGCTCTACCAGACAGGCTTGGGATTGCAGTAAACAAAAAATAATTTAGACCTACAAATAAAGATAGCAACAATATTTGTACCTACTTTTGGTACAGTAGTTTCTGAAGGATCATCTATTGATACTTCACATCCAAGGAAGGGTGCTCAGGAAATAATGTAGCTGGAACAGCAGGCGAGAATACACATTCCCCACCCTCTGTTCCAGCCACCCAAAGCTCTTCTTCTCCAGGAGGCACCATTTGTTTTTGTTACTGTGGGGAGGCAACCGGGAGCCGATCCCCTTTCCCACCCCCTCCCTCCCCACTTACCCACGGATGAGAGTGTTATGCCCCAGTCTCTGCAGTTGTCCCATCTCCCGGCCCCCACCATAGATATGGAAAAGGGACCTAGTCCCTTTTCCATAGGGCGGCATCCACCTTTTTGTTCTTATTCCTTTAACCAAGGAGCGCAAATCTCCTGAGGAAAAATAATGAAAGCCATTCGCAGCACGGATGAACCCAGGGGTGCGAATAGCTTTCATGACCACACAGGAAGGCGGACATAGCCGGTAATGGCCGTCAGCCCAAGATAGGGTCCTCGCTTTGCTCGTGCCTGCCTTATCTTGGGACTGCGGGCCATTTCTGGCCATGTAGGTGCTCCTGAACGGGCATAAATTCCATAATATAATTCACATAATCTGAGACAGACAACAATGATTTTGAGCACATGGAAATCATTACTGGCTCCTCCCAACAAATCAAAGTGCAAGCAATGCAGTCAATATATACTGGTGTTGATTGCATTTTGTCCAATCTCCCTTTTGTATTCAGCAAGGAAAATATGTACTAAAGTATTACTCACAAGAATTATTACATGGGCAGTGAACAATTCAATAATTAACCTTCAGGTCGGGTTTTGAAAAGATCAGAGAACTATTGATCAGGCATTTTGTTCCTTCCTTTTGCAACCGAAATATTTAATCTTACGGAAAGTTAGGCTACATGTGTTCGATGGTGTACCACAGAGAAAAGTCGTGGAAATCATGGTGAAGAAGGGCATGCCTTATAACCTTCAAAAAGACATCCAGAACTTGTATAATAACAATGACACAGTGGCTCAGTGGAATCTGTCTGGAGAAATCACTCCTCCCATAAAGGTGCAGAAGTGTGTGTACCTACTCGTACCCTCTTCTGCATCTTCATTAACAACTTGGTGGAGGAAATATTGGGTCACAATACTGACGCACCTTGCGTGGGTGGAGAAATTATTCTGCTGTTAAATTTTTGCAGACAATGCTGTTTTGGCCTCCACCTCCCTGATGGGTCTGAGGAAACAACTTACACTATTTGATAGCTCTTGCAAATGCATGAGCCTTGAAATTATAATGTAGTAAATCTATGGTCTTTAGCCAGCAGTAAATCTATGGTCTTTAGCCAGCAAAATAGGCATAGTAAACAAACTCAGTTCATAGATAGCCAGGTTCTAGACCAGGTGACCAAGTATGATTACCTGGGAATCAGATTTGCAGGGAACTGCAAGTGGCTTGATCATATGGGAAAGCTCATTTGATTTTAGACAAAAAAAGTAAAGCCATGGCAGTATTCTCAAGTGCCCATGGTAATAGGGGATTATCCCCATCCCCGGGGATTTCCAAGTCAAAATAAAAGGCAGCAGCCCATTGTGGGTCAGAACTGTGGGGGTTTCACACGAAAGAACAATGTGCTATATCAGAGAATATTTTCTTGAAATCCATCCTGGGTTTCCCAAGATTACCCCAAATGTGCTATTGTATTTGGAGATATATCAAGGTAGCATCACTGATGAGATAGACCTCAAGCCAGTCTTGTACGGAATTTGTGTATGAATTTCGCCTGTCAATGATGAATTTAAAAAGGTCCTTCAATATTTGCTTGCGCGACAAGGTGCCCCTCACTCCAATGCTCTAAACATTTTTGAAAAACTCTTCATGTTATTGGTTTGACTGAGTACTAAGACAATCCTGCCAACGTTACCTGTGGGAGAAATATTGTGGTGAAAATGTTGTACGCACAGAAAATGGAGAAGTATGCTTATCAATCTTGAGAGAATTCTACATTGAGGAGGGAATTTTAGGTTACTAGGAAATGGCTGGGGTACGAGGGATATCTTGACTTAGTTAATCCACTTATGACTCACTCTTTGTTAGGTTGTGGCGATGTACCTTACAATAAATAAATACAAAATAAATAAGGTATAAGAGGGAAGCATTGAAATGAACTAAAACAGGTAATTACTTGCGGAATCGATTAACTTTTTGATTAAACTTATATGAACTGTTGATGATATATTTGAATGTAACGTATATGTACAGTTTAATGACAAATGTCGAAATAAACTATTTTTATAACGGTTGCATTCCAAACATTCTGAATTCAAAAGCAGCGAAACATCAGAAAGCATTTCTCTGCATCCAAAAAAGAGAAATGTCATTTCCAGGGGTGTGTCCAGGTGCAGAGGACGATGGCCGCCTAATCCTGTAACTCCGTCTCACCCGCACTTCCGACAGCATTTTCCCCACTTACCTGTGCCCATTTCCTCTGCTTCTATTTCTCCTTTTCACCACCTGCTGTGGTCTGCTTCCCGCCGGAGTTTCGCCACTCCTGTGTGTTTCTGCCCACAACGCTCCATCGACCACGGCAGCTGTGTGCTTCCTGCTGCAGACACCGACCGCCTTATATGAGGAAACATCGGGTGGTGTGCTGACGCAGCAGGCTGGCTTTGGCCTTATCAGCCTTTCCTCATATTATCAGCACCACCTCATGCAGCCTTGGATTACTACAGCAGCTGTTTATTCCACACATGTTATTTAAAGCTATGTTTTTCTACAAATTAATGACTTATTGACTTATCGCTTTATTACTTCACTTTTTTCATCTTTTTACTTTTTGAACAATGCCTTTAATATTCTCTGGTGAGCATTTTCCCAGTATTACAACACATCTTTTTCAGTCACAAACCTGCAATTCAACATTTACTTTGGCATTTATCTTGTGGTATTCCGCCTAAGCTATATTGGCTTGGTTCCAAGTGGTCATTTTTATGACTATTCTCTGCTGTTCTTGATATTCTTTACTGCCCTGTGTATTGCTGGCATCTTTTCCTCACCTATTGGATTTATTTATTATTATTTTTTTTTTACCTGACAATTTCTAATACCATTGCTAACAACAAGGGCAATCAAAAAATGCCAAATCCCTCCAAGGATTCATTGCTTCCTCTGCCAATCTTAAGAGGCCAAAATGTGACTCTCCAACACCGCTCTCCCTTGCTGACCCAGCTATTGATGCCATTCTACAGGAAATTAGAGCATTAACGCCCTTTATTGAAACTACTAATCAGAATTTACAGCAATTGGACGACAGATGGAAAGGGTTTGAAGATCGAATGGATGAAATGGAGAGAAGGGTTGGCTTTGGATGTTTCTCCAAGAGTTGTGCAACTAGAAAAGACAGTTAAAGATCTCCTAAAACATAACGAGGAGTTGGAGAATAGGAGCAGACGCAATAATCTGCGTATGTCTGGCTTGCCAGAGGGATGTGAGGGTTTCCACCCCATTGTGTTCCTACAAAAGATGCTGCCTGCCCTGCTTCACCTACCGCCGGATTCTACATTTAACATTCAGCACGCCCATCATATTGGTCCTGTAAGAACTCCACTTCCTCTCACCAATCTCCTTGTACACTTATTTTCTGTTTAGTGGAGAATAATCAGCTTCAATTTATTATCTCTAAAGTCAAGGAAAAGAACTCTCTGAGTTGACATGGAAGTAAACTTCACATCTCATAAGACATAGCTAAGACTACCACTCAATGTAGGAAATAATTCTTGTCTTTCCATCCGGCGCTCAAACAGCTCTATGTGCGGTATGGATTATATCATTCTTGCTCCTTCAAGGTTACGCAGGAGGGGAGAACAACGATTTTTGATGACCCAGCTGACCTAAAGTCTTTTAATCACTCCATCAAAACTGACGGCCTGGACACGTCATTTCTTTTGAACTCTCCCTCCTCTTCTGGAACTTGACACTCTTTTGTTAATGCTGTTCTCAATTTTTGTGCTTTAACATGGGTGGGATGGTTGCAGTTATGACGTCCCTCTTCTTTTGTGGGTCGTCCTCATCTTCCTTTTTTGGACGACTCTGTAGGTGCCTCCTACTCCTTCTATTTTTTCTTTTTTCATTTTTTTCCCTCCTCACACCCCAGCCTGATAGTGTTGTATGTCTTTCATGCATTCTGTTGCCAGGTTTACAATTCTTTCCTCATCGTTTTGCTTAAAGAATGCACTCCTTGGTGAGACTTACCCTCCCTTTCCCTCTTCCCTCCTATGTTTTCCTTACATGTTTTGCCTTTGGGCTTTCTTGATTGCACTTCATTGATTCAGTTTGCTAAAGCACTGCACATATTACTCTGCTTTACCTATCTTTATTTAAATTGCTTATTGGTTCATGTCATGCTTCTATCTCCTTTTAATGTGTCATTATGATCTTTAAATGTGTCTCATGGAACATCAAAGGATGTAATAATCCTATTAAAAGACATCAAATCATCTCTCACCTCTACAAACTCAAACCTTCTGTGGCTTGCATACAGGAGGCTCATCTTTCAATGGTAGAAGCCATTAAACTCAAATCCTTCTGGATCAAAGATCTCATTGCAAGTCCCACAGCGGGTAAGAAAAATGGTGTCGCTATTCTTCTTAGCAAAAAATGGTCATGTTAAATCATAGGTCAAGATGCAGAATCTAATGGACGTTGGGCATGGGTCAAACTATTGATTGATTCTGACTATGTTTCAATAATGAACATATACGGTCCTACCCTACCTGATCCAGAATTTTGGGTCTCCACAACAAATTATTCTTAACTCTGACCTCACCGATATTATCTTGTGTGGTGATGTCAATCAGGTACTGCAGCCTTTTAAAAATAGGAAATCTAGGTGTATGTTTAATAGCTGCAAGACCCACAAATCCATTGTGCGTTGTATCACTGAAACCGGCCTAGACGATACATGGCGGCTCTCTCACCCCACTCAACTGGAATATGCTTTTCACTCACGTCCCCATAATACCCTCTCTCACCTGGATTATATCTTCTCTTCTAAATCTCTAACTGGTACCATTATCGACTCTACTATCTCTTATATCATTATCTCTGATCATGCCCCTCTTTCCACTTCCTTCAACTTCATGGACATGCAAAAGCCAGATGGAGAATTAACAACTGTCTGCTGCAAGTTCAGCAGTTTATTCAGTCATGTCTTGCATTCCAACAAAAGTACTTTGATTATAATCGTGATTGTCATACCTCAGTGGTTAATAATTGGGATGCCTTCAAAGCTATGCTGAGGGGCCATACTATTGCTTACTCCAGTAGGAAAAAGAAACTGCATAAGAAACATCTTGATGATCTATATCTTCAATTATCCAATGCTGAAAAACAGTTCTATCAAGTCTCCACTGAAACTAATGTCCGTTCAGTCCTGGCCTTATGTTTTCAGATTGATAAAGAACTCACTGCGATGGCTTCCGGGCTGTACTCACATATAAAACCAAGATCTATCAAACCTCGAATAAAGCTGGCAAATCGCTTGCCTCTTTTCTCAAGACCAAGAAAGAAAAAACAAACATCTCTCACATCAAAGACAAATTTGGCACCACCCATACACCTTCTGATGACATCCTAAACTGCTTCAAGCAATTCTATTCCGATCTATATACTCCTTAAACCATAATATCTCTGGTTGACATTGACATCTTCCTCAATAAGATTGATAGACAATCTTATCCCTAGATTGACCTTACGCATTTGAATGGTGATATCACGCTCCATGAAATCACTTGTGCTATTAAAACGCTAAGTAAAGGGAAGGCCCCTGGCCCGGATGCTTTTTCCATTGAATATTTTGATAAATTTGGCTGTTCGTTCACCCCTAGACTTTAAGCGTTATATTCTTTCTTTGCCTCCCAGAAATCCTCCTCTGGTTCCTTTTCCGAGGCTTTCTCATTCTGTTTCCCAAACTTGATAAGGATTCTGTTCTGTCCAACAATCACAGAACAATTTCCCTTATTAAAGTAAGATCATTGCTAAGGTTCTGGCCAATAGAAATGCATCTTCCCTACCCGCCCCTGTGAAACCTGATCAAGTTGGCTATGTCAAGGGCAGGAACATATCTGCTAATGCTAGATGACTCCTAGATGCTCTGCATGTGGTCTCAAAAGACAAAAAAGACAAACGTGGCTATGCTGCAATAGCGCTTGATGCAGAGAAAGCCTTTGATCGGGTTAACTGGGATTTCATGTTCCAATCGCTCCAATGGCATGGATGTGGCAAACATTTTATATCCCCTATTAAACTTCATTATTCTTGCCCCATATCATATATTTGTATTAATGGCCAATCCTCACCCTTCTTTCCCCTAAGTAGAGGAACTAGACAAAGTTGCCCCTTAGCTCCCATTCTTTACATTCTCTCGCTAGAACCTCTATTAGAAACTATAAGATCTGATAGGAATATCTCCGGGATCTCTTGTGGAAAATCCAACCACAATTGCTTACCAGACTCCATCAGTTTTCCTTAGTATCTGGTTATAAGATTAACAAAGACAAATCTGAAATACTGTCATAAATCACCAAGGTATCTTCTGAAAGGATACGGTAACCAAAAAGGATACAATTGGTAGGGCTTTTCCGGATCCTTATTCACACCACTTGATAGTAGGGAAGTCAAATTAGACCTTCCAAATGATACCACTCTCTGACCGATGAAACAGGCAGAGAGAGGGATCACTGGAAAGGGCGTGGGAGCTTTATAGGAAGTCAGCCTAGGATAAATAAAGTATCATGAGAAACTGTCCCAAATCAACTAACTATATAACAGCAATATCACTAATTAACAACACTGACCTGTGGGCTTAGAACTGAAGTCTCCACCAAAGTCTCTGAAGAAATCCAGGAGTTGACACAACGAAAAGGAGGGGAAGGTTAGTAAGGGAGACTTATCCCGAACGGCACGAGGCTCACGCTAGATACCGGGTTGCTGCACCACAGGATAGCGTCCAAAGTACTGTGCACAATCACCTTCAAAAGAAATACTTCCTTTCCCACTTAGAAACAGAAATATGATGAAATGAGTCCACCTGTTATCTCATCACAAGTGCCAGGGATTCACTCCAAAGCAAAGAACAGTATGCGTGTGGAATTACACGTTTCAACAGAGTTCAAAAGTCTGTGTGCAGGTTTACACGCAACAGAGTTCACTCAGCCGGGACAGCCGCTCTTGCAAGCGTGAGGACAAAGCCTGCGTGCAGGTTTACACGCGACAGAGTTCACGCAGCCGGGACAGCCGCTCTTGCAAGCGTGAGGAAAAAGCCCACGTGCAGGTTTACACGCGCCAGAGTTCACTCAGCCGGGGCAGCTGCTCTTGCAAGCGTGAGGATTCACACGCAACACAAGGACATGCAACTAGGACTGCAGCGTGTAAAGAGTAGACCGCGTGCAATACGCAAACAGAAGTGCACGCAGTCAGAGCAGCCGTACCTGAAGAGTTCCAGAGTCCCCGTGTGTATTACCCGCGAATAAAGTACACGCAGCCCAGGACAGCCACGCTTGGAAACAGCGTCCGCGTGGGATTTACACGTGACTAACTTCACGTAGTCAGGAAAGCAGCATGCAAAGAAATCAGGAACCCACGTGTCAGAATACACGCGACTGAAGAGCACGCAAACAGTGCGGCCAACCTGTGACTTCCAGACAGCAGCTCCAGGAATTCACGTGTGAAAGAAAAACACGCCGAAAAAGCCATGGAAGTAACTGAAGAGAATGCAAGGATGCAGATCAAGAGTTTCAGCTACCAAACGCCATATTGGTGCAATCAGAAGCAGAGAGCGACGTATCCACGCTGCTTATGAACGTACTGCCATAACACACGTGACTAACCTGAATCACGTGAATTTAACGACGTGAATAATGCAGACGTCGTTTTCCCGGCAGTGCATCAAACAATCTCCATTTAGAATAGAACGGTCTAGCAGTTCTATGAGCATAACTCGTTCTGCGTGAAGATGTCGTTCCAGGTCCAGAGGTAATATGTCCAGCATGCATGACAAATACTACCTTCTTTATTCCTTCTGTCTCAAACATGAGTTGGATCAATTTGGTTTCAAATGGTGTAATGATTCAATTAAATACCCAGGTCTCCATTTTGCTTCCTCAGTTTGTGAAACCGTCAGACTTAACATGCATTCACTGGTCAACAGACCTACTGACTCAACTTCGATGCGGTCATCCTTCTACTTCTCATGGTGGGGTCAGCTTGACACCATTAAAATGATGTTGTCACCCATTGTTTTGTATTACCTGCAATTACTCCCGGTTCCTTTGCCTCCCTCATTCCTCAAATCTGTTAACTCAATCCTCCTCAACTTCTTATGGGGATCTGGGAAGTGTAAAAGAATTGCAGTTACCAAGCTAAAATCCCTGTACGATCAAGGAGGTGTTCGATACCCACACTTTAAGCTCTTTTATTCTGCATTTCTTCTTAAACAATCTTGTAGTTGGTTCGCCCTGCCCAAATCCTCTGATACCCCTTCCTGGTGTGTGCTAGAAAAGCAATTTCCGTATGACGTTGCTGACCTCATCTATGTTTTAGTGACTTCTCGGCAATGATTTGGGATCCCATCAAGGCCTATATCTCTGCCCTTAGACTTTTTCTTGTCCCCCACTGCAAAACCCAGTCCAAGAATCTCTCTCCATTTTTATGGCATAATAAATCCATCACCATTAATGACAGAGCTGTATGTCGCAAATCCTGGTTAAACAAAGGCATCAGATTTATCCACCAAATTGTTAATGGTCCCACCATAATATATTTCCAACAGCTTATAGTTGCATTTTCCATCCCTAGCTCGGATTTCAACTTTTATAATAATCTTGTCAATCCGTGTTTAGATGCACTTCAATTTATTGCCAACAGCACCCTTACGCCTGATGCCTCCAGACTGCTGCTTTTAACTATGGTTTCCGATACTAAAGCATCCAAATTTTATAATGTGTTGACAAATGTGGACTCTTGTTGGCTAGTGCGCTCAAAATGGGAAATGGATTTTGGGGGTGTCCTAAGTGACCATACCTGGTCTCTTCTTTATTCTAGGATCAGGAGCATCTCGGGTTTCCGCTAACATTACTCAGCATCTACTTTTTCATTCATAGAGCCTTCATTACTCATCTGAAGTTTGCCAAATCTAAAGCAGGTGCAGATAGCAAATGTTGGTCGTGTGGTGGTGCCCCTGCTTCCTACAAACATATGCTTTTGACTGTCCATTTGTACCTATGTTTTGGTGGGAGGTATGGAGATTTCTTAAGCTAGTTTGTACTGTTAATATTCCACTGACATTTTGGAATGTGTTCCTTGGTAGTCTGGCTGTCAGTGATTACAATTCATGTGCTTCTGCCAAATTATATGCTTTTTTATTGTCCTTGCTCTTAAACTCATCACTGCCTATTGGAAATCTTTGAATAATTTATCCAGTAAAAGTTGGTGGAACCATATATTTCATGTGCAAAGATTTCAACATTGTATGGCTGTATACCTTGATGCTTTAACCAGGTACAATGCCAAATGGGCTCTTTTCATTTGTTATCTGGATCACTTTAACATGTCAACTCATGGTTCGTAAACCTTTGATCTTTTTATATTTCGCTGTACCTGATGATTTTTCCGCTCATGTCTGCTAGAATATCACATCTTGTACATGTTATGAATCAATGGTTATAATGTATTATCTTGTTGTTTGCTCCTTCCTCTCCTCTTTTCCTCCCATTTCTTGTTTCTTGTTTGTTCCCTTTTTCGTCTTCCTTGTTAGTCCTTTACTCATAAATTCATTTTTTATTGGTGGATTTGAGTAACTATGTTTTTTTTTCTCACCAGTCAGTTACATAGCTTCACCCCTTTTGCTATTAAGGTGTTAACTGTTCTTACTGAGTTGCATTTTCTGTGTTCTCATTTTACAATTACCATTGTTCACTATCGTCTGATTTGCCAATATTATGTGCTGTCCATTACTTCTTATAATCCTAATAAAGATTATTAAACACAAAAAAGAAATGTAATTTCCCATCAAGAATGCATTGCAGCAAGAAACTGCTCTGGGAAGATCTTCATTTTACTGCACCTTAAAGTCTAACCTAATGCACCACAGGGAAATATAGAATTATGCTTTCACACTGTCTACAAAAAACCATTTATCTTAGCTTACAACTAATGCATTCTCATACTAGGACTCTCAGTTCAACTAAGTTTAAGGTTTAAAATGTGTTATTGACATATTAAAATACACTAACTCATTTAATTTACTAACACATTTTGCATTTTCACATTAGACATTACAAAACTAATGTTTTTTATTTCACCTCCACAACTCCAAAATCTATATTGCTGTTACCACGTTGTGCTAATACCCTTACAGTCCTTGGGAGGGGACATTAGCATTTGTGATAAGGACCCTTCCCAAATATTCTAGTTCTTAGATTTGCAACTTGAGGGCCAGCCATTATCCCACGATAATGACCCCTCCCTCATTCTATAATGGTATAGTTTAGATCAGTTTTGCAGTATATTATCACATGTACTTTAGTGCTACCATAGGGATAGTCATTGAACCTTTCTGGTAATATGACCAAATCAATGTCCTTTGACAATATACCAACTTGATCAATATATATTTTTTTAAGTATCCTGATTGAAGATCGGTGCCCATTTATTAGGACATTGCCTTCATTGGAACAGCATTTGACGCATAGATGTCAATATTGTCATCAGTCACAGTGTCCCTTTTTCTTCAATCAGCTTATCCAGTAGTGGAAAACATGTGGCGGTCTGATATCATAGGCCCCGTTCTCACTGTCACTTTTGGGTCTAAGGATCTCTTAGCACAAGTAGCAACAGTGCCACTGTCAATTCCAGTCTAATGAACTAATGCTATCATAAGAATAATAATGAATTGATAGGATCAGTATTAGCTGCAGTTTTGTATTGAAGAATGCCACAAAGTAGTTCGTGGTAACGATTCAGTCGCCATGTCTCTAAAATCCTTATCCTTCCCTTGAACTGTTTATTTCTTCCTATTCGTGATTGTGACTATATTGTTATCAATTTCATATTCTGCCAGGTCCTTAATGGTTTCTTTCATTTTTTGAGTCAGTTTTACAAATAGCTTAAGTAACCAATTACTTGTGCTACCTAAACTATTAATATTGTTCAATAGGTCCAGCCCCATTGTCTCTTCTGCATTGAACCATAACTCCTCTACCTTTTAATCATCAGTTTGTGTTACTGCAGCTGTAAATGCAGAATTATCCAGATCAGCATAGCCATTCATTTCCACTTCCTACTCACTCTTACAAGCATTTTCCAAATATATGTCTGTATTCACTCTCGTTCACCTAGCAACTTGGATTGTCTTTAGAACTGCTATTTTAAGCATTACATCTATCGTCTGTACAAAAATCTGACTTTGTTCTTTTTCCTCTAACGAAGCAGGAGAGTTCTTCAGATAAGCATTTTGCAAATCAGATTCCTCAAATATTTTTTAATAGGCAATGCCTCTGTTTTTCTAAATTATTTGCTTGCAGATTCCCCCGACTTTATTATTGTTATTTATTATTATTATTATTATTATTATTATTATTATTATTATTATTATTATTATTATTAATAACAAGTCTACCAATAAAGTAATTGAGCTTTATTTCAGGCAAAGGCCTTAAAATTGCATAAACTAATGCAAAATAAAAACACATTATTAATTAAATAACATTCGGAATACAATTCACAACAGACAATATGATATGATATGATAAGTAATGTATAACGCACCTGTACACAAGTGTTTCAAGACAGGTGTTTTCTAAACAGGTTTAACAACAATGAGAATGCGATTCAAATTCCACCATTTAATTAATCTCATATTTATTTAAAGTACAATGCAAAGTGTATGAAATACTTTGTTTTGCTATAATGTTTCTTGTTTAGGCCTCGCTTCATAATATTGATGAAATACAATACTAGAGTGAAAAAAATTAAAAAATACTTAGCTATTTTACTCAGTTCATGTCTTCATTATTCAGAATGGGGCACATTGAGGAATCCACATTCCACTTTTTATCTTTCCTGCTCCTCATCTCATTGACCTTCCAATGAAGAACCACCTTCAGGGTTTCAGCATCATTTGAAATCGTGATGAATGGGACAGGTGTCGAGAGGAAAGCAGATTTCATTATAGAACTGTGGCTTTGCAAAAGAAGCTTGAGGCATTTTGGAGATATTTGGGGAGAATGACAAACGATTGTGGCCACTGCCCGATTGCCTGCTGAATGCCTTACAAACACTGGGCTTGATTCATTGAATGTTTAGTGTGGTGGAAAGTGACTTTGCACTATCAACAAACACCCGATTCACCGGGCGGTGTAAAGTGTATTTTTGCAGTCCAAAGTGGCTTTGCACCGATGGATAGCTGAGTGTGTGTGTAGTTCAGTACTCACAGTTATAGTTTTTCTTAAAATATATTTTTACAGCTATGGGGACTTCCGAGGTGAAAAATCACTGGCCATGGCTAATGACACGATTGCCGACCAGGCCTCCCATCCATGCAGTAACAAGGAGAGACATTGTTTAGCTTCAAAGCGAGGAAGGGGCCAGCCTCATCAGGCCATGTTGCCCCATAAACAAGCCAACGTTAGAAGACCACTTAGAGAAACGGACAGGCCCTTCCCTTGCTTTAAAGCTAAGCAGGGTCAGCCTGGGTTACTGCATGGAAGGGCATCCAAATTATTATTTTAAAACCGTGCTACTGTCAGTCCTTGAATGTCTTGCACTCAGGGACCATTTTTTGCCATTTTCTGAATTGCATTCTGCTATTTGTAGTCTACCAGTCAATAATAAAAATAAATATATATATTTGTACAGCAACGGTAGGCTTCCCATTCCTGCAGTAACTGGAATAAAACCTGCTTCGCTTTAAACTGAGAAAGGGGTCAGCCCCCCGAAAGCCATGTTGCCGAATAAATAAGCACACCTTACAAGACCTCTTAGAAAAACAAAGCCTAAGGGGGCATGGATTCTTCCTTTCTTTGAAACTAAGCAGGGCCAGTCCTGGGTACTGCATGGATGGGAGAAAGTCCACAGTGCAGAATACCGTGTGTTTTCTTAGTTTTAAATATCTCATTACACACTGCATCCACATTCTTTTTTTTTAAAGCATGCTACTGTCAGTTCTTGAAAGCTTTGCACTCACAGGACATTTTATTGCCTTTTGCTGAATTGCATTCTGGTATTTGTAGTCTCACAGTCAAGCTGGGGGAAATGTATGGGAAGATAGTTCTATGAGACCCCCTCCCAGCATACCCCACCGTCGTGAGGTTCGTGGCTCATCAGAGGCCCCCCATCCACCTGTGTTCAGGTGGCAGGGTGGCTGCTGATCGACACACAGGGCCAATTGAAGTGTACTGTAACAGACCATGGACTCCATTTTGGAAGCTTCAAGACTCCATTTTAGATAGAAGCAACCAAAACCCCAATGAAACAGCCTGCCGCGAAAGCTGCAGTTTGGCCCGCGCTCACTGTGCGCAGGGAGCCATGCACTCCCCCTACGCCTTCACCCCATGGCAGATCCACTGAAGGCCCGTTCTCATGAGCAACCAGACACGAGCAAATAACAGAACAAACACTGTATCATTTACCTTCCGCAGTACATCACTGTCCCTGAAGTGACCTGACTCGTGTTTCAAGTCTGGAAAATAACAAGAACCATCCCAATAGAACAGGCCTCGATCAAGCATCTAACCCCTAACATTTAAAATACATGGCGTCAACGCCCTTCTTGTATGAACCCCTCCCCGTGTTCCCCAAATGAAGTGTTAAACCGCACACTAGAACCTAATGATGTACAGAGTGTGTATAAAATTATACCACAGGTGTTGGGAAAGGGACAAACGTTTATAGTATTGGTAAAACAAGAATGACCTCAGCCCATGTAAAATACCATGTGCCTTAAAGATACAATCAAAGGGCTTGATATAGCCCACCTAGTGCTAACTAACGAATGCTGCTAATGTACAAAGGAAGGCGAAAAAGCATTACTGAGAATACTCGTGTGTCATACAGTGGGACACGGTTAAAATGTTATGAATAAGACTGTAAATGTACAATCACAACTGAACATATTGCTTCTATGCTCCGGAGTACGCAACCAAACCTATTGCTACCTCATGTGTCATCCAGCTGCTACCAGATGTAATTGCTAAAAATGAAGTCAACCGATGTTATGTGATATATGTAACCCTGCCAGACTCTTATAGTTGTATATGAAATAATACATGAACGTTTAAACACTAGAAATGTGTAATCATTCTAATATTACTAACTTTATTAACCGTCTCCTTGTTTTGTGTAGTGTACAGCCCAGGCATAGAAAATTACGCATAAACACAAGGCCATCTCCCCCTCCCTCCCGCCAAGGTCCACCAGGGCTAGCTGGTGCGCAGGCAGCACAACCTCACCTACCCTCATTCTGTTGGACTCGCTTCAAGTATTCACCTCCCCCGTACCCGAGGCCACCATGGTAGGCCAAATGAATTATTTAAAACCTGGTCCTAAACCCCACTGCCTCAAGGGGCCAGAGGCGCGCCCTCGCTGGTCCAGAAGTACTCCAGTTTACCCCAAGTTAATGGGCCTTGGAGATAGGTATTCAACACTGTACTAACATATCATAAAGCAATTTTTCACTACATCTAACAAGAATGGAATGGCAGGGCAGCTCATCTCGTGCCCTCAGACCAAACACCCATGTTTATGACACCCGGTAAACAGGTCAACAGTAACAGTGCATTGATGTATTGGTGTATTCCACATTGCATGTTGTTTCTCCGGTCTCCTATTATTTCTTAGAGTAACATGTTGGAGAATTTACAGGACAACTGGAATCTTATAGCGGATGAGTGTTTGTGTGTGTGGCCACAAGGGCAGAATGTTAGTACAGCCATCTATCAATGACACTGACCGCGCCTGTCCTGGCAACCCCACCCCGATGAGCCCAGCTGACCCATCCATCCCACGTTGGCACCACGCAGACGTCCACCAATCCTGGAGCGGCTCATCACTGCCTCACCTATAACTAGCCGACACCACCCAATCCCTGGGATTATGTGCCCCCTATAGCATGTAGGACGTGTGATGTGGTTTTGTAATAAATAAGACTGTCTTTGCTATTGTCAGACAGAGCGCTCTCAGAGCTTGCAGAGTCCTTTGCATGCCCTATTTTATTAGGTGAAGACCCTTTACATTCACCCGCACTTGGTCTTGGCCTCATTCCCTCCTGGGGTGTGTCCTTTACTGCCTCTCATTGCGGGGAGCGTACTGCCTTTTGGGGACGCTTACTTTCAGTGGTGACCCCGAAGGCGTGATTCAGTTTTTCATCGTCCCCTTTGGCATGAGAAATTCCGGGCAGCAGTGGAGACGCACGGCACGCCTGCTCAAGAGAGCTGCCCGCCTACGGCAACTGGTAGCTTAGACGTGCGCAAGAAGTAGGCCAAAGGGTACGGGGTCTCACTCCAAAAAAAAAACTTTAGTACCACTCGCCGGAGCCGGGGAGCGGCTATTGAGTGTGAGGCAGCACCGCCTGGGCGGACCCAGTCCGGAGAATCTCGAATCAAGACGGGCACGTGAGTATTAAGTGCAAGTGATTATAAAACATGAAGGGAGGGGGGCAAGATTATACAAGGTCATTTAAGGGGTACTTTCAACTAGCAATGCTATCTATGCTTACTTTTACTTTCTCTGCATATGGCCATTAGGACAAAAAAGGTGAAATAAGTGAAGATAAAGACGGGAACCTAGCTCTGCATGGGGTTAGAAGGCGGCGCTGCATAGTGCTATCTCAACTAGTGCTGGGAATAAGTGAACAGTGGAGGATAAAATAAAGGTGTCTGAGAATAGGGAGACACGGTGTATACTTTAGAAACTGCTATTTTCTTTCTTCTTCTGCTTCAGTCGGGATACCTCGGTGGTGAACAAGGCGTAAAAAATAAAGGAAAAAAAAACTCTTAAAGGTTTAGGGGAAAATGGTGTACTAGGGGAAAGGGACCTTATCAGGGAAAGAAGTTCAAGGAAAGAAAAGGGGATGGGTGAATGTTATGTGTTGTATGTTAAGAGTATGTTAAATGTCTGTCCTATGTTATACATGCTACAGTAACCGCGTTTCAAAGAACTGCAAAGAGATGATGTTGAATTAATGACATTGTATAGTTCTGTGGTATGGTCATTTTAAGTGTGACCCGGTAAGATCTGAAGAGAGTAATATTGTTGAGTAAGTCTTTTATTGTACATATCTAAGAACTGTTGAAGATAAGGGTCACATATACACACATATACGTCACAGTGATAGAGACAAAATAGTACGGAAAACTGAGCACTCAGAGTACAATATGGGGCCGGAAACACCCCTGGGCCACATTTGTAAAAATGTACCTGGTTATGCAGAATGTATAAAAAAGTACCACGATCAGTGGGAAACAGAATTAAAAGGAGAAGGATTACCCCAGGTATGGCCAGAGGGAGGATCATTTGATAAAAGTGTCCTAGATATGGTAGCCACATGTATATTCATGAAATACAAAGGAAAACAATTTCATAATAGAAGAGAAATATTAGATTTATGGAGGCTATTCGAAGAAGTACCTCCACTTAAAAAGAATTAGTCAGTGCCTAATTTGCCCTCCATCAGTGACACTCCCCTAACCACACATGAAAATGAAAGGGAGAATACAGGAAAAGAAGGATCAATAGAGTTAACATGATTGTATCCCCTAAAAAAACCAGTGCCGGCAGAAGGATATAGTGATCCCACATATGTGCCACAGCGGGCCCCACAGCCACCCCACGACCGACTGCACTGCCATCATATGAGTGCCCCAGACAGAGTGGACAGGTAAGCACCCCAGCAGTAGATATTGAAAAATTGACAGAGGACCTAGATTCTAGGCTCTCAATGGCAAGAGATGAATTATCTAGAATAAGAAATATATGTGAGCAGAGCGGAACAAGTGTCACAAGAACAGAACAAACACCTAGGGCACAGACACTCGACAGGCCATCTGAAGAAGGGTGGAAGAAAGAGGAAATACTATTCAGAATTCAGGAAGAACAAACTCGAATAATAGAACTGGGGCCACAAGAACAGGAGGAAAACACAGGTGAAGAAGAAATGGCTATCGGAGGTATGGAAGAATTATGGTGTGATATTGAGGATGAGGAGCAAGAAAGTGGGAGGTTAGGTGTGGCGATGGGAGGAAGATCAAGAAGAGGAGAGGAGACACCCCTGGGAAGGACAATGGAAGAGGAATGGACAGGAAGATTAAGGAATAGAATGGGAAGAATGGCAACATTAGGGAAGAAAGGATTGAAAGTGAGTACCGGTAGAATGACAAAGAGTAAACTACAACTCCCATTGATACACAGGGGAGGTGGGAGGCCAAATTACATACCCTGGGCCCAAATGGATAAAGCCAATTTGTTAAAATCATTGCCCCCTCTATCAGGAGGAGCAAGCAAGTGGATATATGCATTTGAAAAGTATAACGCGGGAGTGCCATTAGCGGTAGGTGATGTCAAAAGCTTGCTAGTGTCTGCAGTGGGTGACCAGGCAGACAGAGTGTGGGCAAAAGCTGGTTTCCCAGGAGTAACATTGGATTGTGATCGCCATGATGGAGCATCTTTTAACACAGTGCGAGCAAGGGTGTGGGATGCCCTAAGGGAAACATTTCCTCACACACCAGACTTACAGTCAGTAATGCAGTGTACAATGAATGATGGGGAGGATGCTATGGATTTTATTTTTCGGGTGCAGGAGATGTGGAGAGCCGAAACGGGCACGCCCTGGGACCAGTCAACATCCCTATTTTACTTTATAATAAAGATAGGGCTCCCAAAAGAGGTACAGAAAGCACTCGACAAAATAGCCAGGATTGAGGCAAAAGGATGGCCGGAAACACAAAGCATAATAGTGCACCACTGCAAAAGAATAAAGGAGAGGGAGAAAGAAATTGCCCAAAAAAGGTTGGCAGATGAGATGAAGTTAGTACAAACGAAACTGGTGAAGGTCGCTGCAGCTGTAGCAGCACTCCCCCAAGACAGGGAGAGGGAGGAGGAGGAAGGACTGGTAGCGATACAGGGGAGGATGGCAGCAAATTGGGCAGGCAACTGGCCGCCACAGTGGAATTGACCGGAGCAGTACAGAGGACCACAGTCGCAAGTGTGGGCCCTCCGTGGAGGACAAGGTGGGTACAGGGGCCGCAGAGGGGGGGTCAAGGGTATGGAGGAAATGGCGAGTATGGAGGGCAAAGTCCAAGGGGGAACAAGGGAACTGTTGGAATTGTGGAAGGTGGGGACATTTCTCACGGGAATGCAGAAGCGGACCAAATAATGTGTACCAAGACGATCAACCGTTTGGTCATCCTCACCCGGGAAGCCCATATGGATTACCCATGGGAGGGGCGCAAGAGCAGCCAGAGCAGGGGTATGTAGAGCAGCGAAGAGAATCGCCTCATAATGTACCACAGCATCCACAAAACCGTGAGCACATGCACTATACACAGGGCAATCCTTTCGCCACAACTGCTAACGGCGCAACTGGAGTGGCAGTGGTATCAGGTAATGTCTTCAGTCAAGGGGGAAACACGACACATCCAGCATAGGACAGCCCACAGGGAACACGTGTGTGTCCTGTACTATCTATGACCTACAATGCAGCAGAGGAACCATTGATAGGGGCGCAGATAGGGAATAAGCAGTTCATATTTATGGTGGACTCGGGAGCTGAAAAATCATGTTTACGTGAAGGCCGGTTTCCGCTATCTAATCGTAAATTGGAGACGCAGGGGTTCTCTGGGGCTGTTGTCGAAGTTCCTTACACAGAAGATTTAGATGTCACCGTGGGGGGTACGACAGTGAGGGCACCCCTACTGTATTATGAACAGTCCCCTATTAACTTACTTGGAAGGGACCTTCTCAGTAAGCTTAATATGACTATCTCTTTCACAGAGAGAGGGATAGTTTGTTCAACCCCAGGGATCTGTCCCATGCACGTAATGCTGGTGGTGCATGCACGAGCAACAGCACCAGAAGTGCGCAGCATACCGGTAAATCCTGATGTATTCATTCAAGGGCTAAAAATATTGGCACAGGTATTCCCCGAGTTAGAAAAGCTAGAATGGCAGGTACCCGCTGAGTTAATCTTCCGACCAATAGCCCGCCCAGAAATTGTGCCCGGGACAGTGATGTCCTTAGACTTGCATGCAGTTGAAATCTCAGCTAAAAGGATAGCCATCATTGCAATGGATATACATGGCTGCGAGTGGCGCACAGTATTGTGCATCAATACCGACAGTGCATTGCAAGATCTATCAGATGAAGACCTTTTCTCAGATTCAGAAAGTGACGGTGAGATAATATTGGAGATAGCAATCCCCTATGACATCATGATACAAGAAAGACAGGTGCCAGTACAACTGATGGCAGTGGTGGGGGCACTGCCATCCTTCTTTGATGATGGTATGGAATTAGTGCCCATTAACTTTTGGACCACAGGCCCCCATGACGTGGGATATTGCATGGAGTCACACCAGTTAAAATAAAACTTAAACCTGGAGCTATTTTGCCATGGGTAAAACAGTACCCCCTATCCCGAGATGCAGAAGAATGGATAAAAGAAACAATCAGTGCATTGCTGGCCCAAGGGATAATAGTGCACTCAAATTCACCATGTAATATTTGCATTTACCCAATCAAAAAAGCAAAGGGTGGGGCGTGGAGGATGATCCAAGACCTACGCCCTCTTAATGACATCATCCAAAAGGAGTTCTCTTTGGTCCCTAATCTGGCATCCATACTATGTAGCATCTCCAAGAATGCATCACACTTCACAGTAGTTGATTTGAAAAATGCCTTCTTCTCCATCTCACTGGCAGAGGAGTGCAGGTATCTAATAGCATTTACACTGGGGGGAAAGAGATACGAACATTGCAGGTTACCCCAGGGATACTCGGAGAGCCCCAGCATATTCAACCGCATTCTCCATGAAGATTTAGGGAACATGACAGCAGAGAGCACGATTATTCAATACATAGAGGATTTACTCATCTGCGCACAGAATGAGGAGGAATGCAGGAAAGACTCTGTTGCTCTCTTGATATTGTTGGCCCACAAAGGCTACAAGGTTGACAGAGGAAAGCTCCAGTACTGCCAACGAGAAGTGTTATATTTGGGACAGCTAACATCACAAGATGGCAAGAAAATAATACCAGACCGGGTAGCTGCCATCACAGCAGTAAGACGGCCAAACACAGTGAAGCAAATGCAAACATTTCTCGGCATGTGTAACTACTGCCGAGCATGGATATTAGATTATGCAGCATACACGAGACCATTATTGCAGGCACTCAAGGAGGCTCAACGAGAGTACACAGAAATACAGTGGTCAGCAGAAATGGGTGATGCATTTACCGCACTCAAGGAACTGATCTCGAGCGCGCCAGTGCTCGCGAACCCAGATTACGAACGCACATTTTACCTGTTCTCCCACTGTAAGGAGATCCTCATGACAGCAGTACTGACTCAAAAAACATTCCTGGGACACAAGCCTCTTGCCTACTACAGTGGTACATTGGACGCAGTAATGCAAGGACATTTCGCTTGTGAGCAATCTCTCGCAGCCGCAGCGTTCGCCATTGAGAAAAGTGCAACAATAGTGATGGGCTGCTCTGTGACACTATTTGTGGAACACTCCCTATTCGCTATATTGGAAAGATCAAAAAGCACACTGACCACACAAAGAGCAAATGCTTACGAAATCATATTGTCCAGTGCAAACATCCACATACTTCGATGTAAAACAGTAAATCCAGCAAGATTCATTGCTGAACCATGCACATTGGAAGACATACAGGAACACGACTATACTACTTACAACGGGGAGGAAGGGGGTGGCCCGGTGGTAAGCGAAAACGCCCTAAAGGAAGGAGAAGTTTTCTTCATAGATGGGTCAGCATCAATAAACCCAGATACGGGGGAAAAACATGTGGGGGTGGCAGTTGTGAGGTTGGAAGAAGCTGAGTACGAAGGGATAGTACAGCATCGACTGCCATCCCATTACTCAGCCCAAGTAGCAGAACTCATTGAAGCACTACGTGCAGCTAAAGGGTGTTGAGTAACCATCTACACAGACTCAGATTATATGACCACTACAGTACACAGCGGGTTGGTGAGGTGGGGATGGAGAGGGTTCCACAGAGCGGATGGGTCACAAGTGCAACATGCAGAGCTCCTAAGAGAACTTATTGAAGCATTGAAAGAGCCTACCATGGTAGCCATAGTGAAGTGCCAGGCCCATACATCCAATAAAGATATTATCTTGTTGGGAAATGCAGCAGTGGACGCTGCAGCCAAGGAAGCCTCCTATTTAGTGAACGAATGAACAGGTGAGTACCTAATGCAGCAACATGTAGAGGAAGATCTCCCAGATGGCTACAACACCATGCCCGTGTCACAGATACTAGAGTTACAAGAAGGGGCAAGCGAAGAAGAAAAAGGGCTATGGGAAAAGAGAGGATGTAGCCAATCGGCAACAGATCTTTTGTGGCGTCAGAATAACACCGGGAAGGTGGTTATGCCACTCAAACTCTTAGAGATAGCATTCCAACAACTACACTTCCCAGCCCACAATGCTAAACAACATATTGCAGCAGAGATATAGGAGGAATGGTTTGTGCCAGGCCTCCAGGAACATATATCAAAGCTAGCAATGGAATGCACAACATGTCAAATATACAATTCCGGAATGACTCTAAGGACACTGCGAGGAACAATACCCAAGCCCGTAGGGCCCTTCAGAGAACTACACATTGATTACGCCGATATGGGAGAAAGGTGTAATGGTGCACGGTACATGATAGTGGTAGTTTGTCCATTTTCCAGGTGGGTTGAAGCAGGGCTGTGTGCACGACCAGATGCCAAATGCGATGTGATTCGCTCGGATAATGGCACACATTTTGTTAATGAACTTTTCAAAGAGGTAACAGCTCTGTTAGGAATTAAGCATAAACTGTGCTCAATTTATCATCCGCAAAGCAATGGCGTTGTTGAGAAGATCAACGGCCTCCTGAAGGGGAGGTTGTCAAAATTGTGCTTCTCCCTCAAAAAGAACTGGGTGCATTGTCTGCCTCTGGCCCTGTTCGAGCTGAGGAATCAGCCTAGCAAGGACCACCATTTGTCACCACACGAGATCCTGACTGGAAGAAGCATTCACATAGCACATTCCCCACTTCGCAGACATTCAGATGCGCACAAAAGCATCACGATATTAGGGGAAGAACTTAATGACTATCTGACAAAACTCACCAGAGCAGCCCGCATGATATCAAGACAGCTCGCACCACCTTTTACACAAGAAGAAGGGAATGTGGTAATAAAATTTGTCGAGGGGCAGTTAATGCCAGGAGACATGATCTATGTAAGGAGTTTCGTACGTAGGTGGAATGCCCCAAGATTTCATGGCCCTTATGAGGTGATATTTTGCACGCCAACGGCGGTAAAGGTGAAGGGCTTGAGATATTGGATACATTTGACAGACGTACGAAAAGCACATGACAGTGTCAGAGAGGAACAAGAAGAAGAAGTACAAACAACAGCAGAGGTCTCACAGTAGAAAGAAGAGCAAAGAACATAAATATTAAACATGTGTACATAGTGAAAAAATGATAACAAGAAATTGTACATTGATGAAAATTGTTTGTATACCAAACGGAAAATAAAAAAGAAAATGTAAATAAGGTTGAATAGCTATTATAAAATATCTCTCTTTCTCTCTCTCTATCTCTGTTTCTCTCTTTCTCTCTCCCCTCCCCTACTTTTATCTTTCTTTTATTGTATGGTAAAATGATGATTTAAATTGGTTCAGTATGCTTAATGCACTTTTATGTTTTAAACATATAGGAGTAACCATGGCAACAAACGGGCAGCCCACAATGAATGACATTAGGGCAGTTAGAAATGTAAACAATGCATTCAACTTATGTAGATATTCGCGTATGAATGTGGCCTGTTTGTGTGCGCTGTTTTATTCTTTGCAATGATCTTTGGTCTCATTACTTATTGGTTTATTTCATTCATCTCGACAGAGATGAATGAGGGGGGAAAGAATGGAACTAACATGGGGAATGGAACAAGGATAAATAAGGAAGGGAACTATTTAATATGGAACGGATTCCAGCTTGTATGGGGCTATGGTACAGTCCCACCCAATACACAGCCCTCAAATGATATCAATAGCAGCCCGAGTATAAATGCAGCTCCACCCTCAAAGGTCTCAGAATACAATGTTTATAGTTTAAACAATCGCAACCCTTCTGTCATATCATGGTTGTACAACACTACCGCCACAATGCCCTCACCAGAAGTTACCCCAACTGCAGAAACTAGACCACCTGCAGGCAGAAAGGAAGAGAACGAAGAAACGGCAGAGAGGTTTCTGGCTTTATATGATGAATGGGAAAAGGGGGGCGCAGGGAAAGGGGGCCAATGAAACATATAGCCCGAGAAGCAAAGAGCTACCTGCAAAGCAGTAGGAAGAAGAGGGAGGTGGGGAGGAGAAAATATGACAAATATTCTGGCCTGGGTCTAGACACAATAGAAGACCCCAAACATCCGCATCAGTCAAATAAATGGTATGCAGACATGAGTTCTACTGCAAAACAGACAACCAACGAGAGTTGTTATGTCTCTTCCCTGATTCCCCACGCCTCGGGTACACTTAAAGTTCTGTTGCCTAAAGAATTGCCTCTTGCAGATGCCCAATGTCTCCTTCATCTCACTCTGTGCAGAATCAAGAACACCTTTTAGGCACATGAAGTATCTTTTGAAATGCTGCAAAATGAGAAAACCTGTTACTCAAGAGCCAAAGGAGTGTTATGTTTGAAAGAACCTTTTTTCGTGATTAAAGTGACATTGTTTTTGTAAAATAAATGGAAAGATGAAGTAATATCATGCAAAGCTGAAGCGCTGCAAGGACTGACGGCAGAAAAACTACAGTGGATCAAAAAAACCTGCACACCAGTTTGCAAGGAGCACATCATGAAACTGACCTCGGTGACCGCCACGGAAAAGCCGTTCACACTGCAGAAAGAAATATCATATGATCTGTGTTTCCATGGCGAAGTTAAAAACTCAATGGGTGTAAACAAGAACTGTAACTGGACACTCCTTATCCCAGACATGAAGAAAGGAACACTTACTGAGTTTGCGGCAAACAGGCATACTTGCACCTCCCACAATCCTGGAGGGCACTTGTTCTTTGGCAACGTTGCATTCAGCCTTGATGGTGATTCTGGAGAGCCATATTACTGGGGAGAAAGGAGTGCCAGATGCCCATCGTGAGCAAAATACCCAGCCAACAGAAGAACCACAACTGTATGTCGTGTCCCCAGGAAATGTGCAAGATGTGTTATCGAGGCGGCGAAGAACATCCAACTATATATCCAAAGCCTCTTCAGAACTGTTGGTACAGATTCCAGACAAGTACCGACTGCTCAATTCTGCAGAAACATTATTCGCCTCCCTCGTCCCAAGCATCCAATGGGTGTAAACAAGAACTGTAACTGGACACTCCTTATCCCAGACATGAAGAAAGGAACACTTACTGAGTTTGCGGCAAACAGGCATACTTGCACCTCCCACAATCCTGGAGGGCACTTGTTCTTTGGCAACGTTGCATTCAGCCTTGATGGTGATTCTGGAGAGCCATATTACTGGGGAGAAAGGAGTGCCAGATGCCCATCGTGAGCAAAATACCCAGCCAACAGAAGAACCACAACTGTATGTCGTGTCCCCAGGAAATGTGCAAGATGTGTTATCGAAGCGGCGAAGAACATCCAACTATATATCCAAAGCCTCTTCAGAACTGTTGGTACAGATTCCAGACAAGTACCGACTGCTCAATTCTGCAGAAACATTATTCGCCTCCCTCGTCCCAAGCATCCAGGCGCGAGCAAACACAAAATGGCTCCAAATAACAGGCTGGGAGCTGATCCAGCTGGCTAACGATACTGAAGAAGGGTTTAACGTGATCAAGGTGGAGCTAAAAGCCCTGCGGTTAATGACCATGCAGAACAGGTATGTCCTAGACCTGTTAACGGCGATGGACGGAGGTGTTTGCCGAAAAATTGGGAGTGCATTTTGCACATTTCTACCTTCTGAAGACGCAGATAATGGTACGCTGTCACATGTTATCGCAGAAGTGCACAACCTGGGGGAACGAATGAAAAACGAAGGTGAAGCAGACGCCAGTACCTGGTTCGACAACCTTTTCTCCTGGGTACCATCATGGCTCGGAGGGATGGTCAAAGTGTTGATGCCTATCGTGGTATTTTTGCTTTTAATTTTTTTTGTGTGCCAGCTGGGTCTTCGATGTTGCGCTAATGCTAATGCAAACACTAGAGGAGTGGCACAGATCATGCAGGAGGCTCAAGTACAAACTGGTGAGGACCCGGAACCAAAGTATAGAATAGTGCCTTTATATTATGATGGGGACATAGTAGATAGGTTATATCACACCACAATAAAAGTGCCGAAAGAACGGGAGTGGTATAAAGAGGTATGGGTGGACCTGGAAGGAGATGGGGGATGTATATACATGACCTGGACACCAGATGAATATGCTAGGAGGGGGGAAAGCCTGCGGGGGCTGTGTAGAACATGGATGCCAATAAAAGGCACACCAGTATGGGATGAGGCTGTTGCAAATGAGAAAGAACGCCAGAGGTTGGGCGAGTTACAGTATTCTTTACTTAAGTAACAAAAGGGGGGAACTGTATGGGAGGATAGGTCTATGAGACCCCCTCCCTGGCATACTCGTGGCTCGTCAGAGGCCCCCCATTCACCTGTGATCTGGTGGCAGGGTGGCTGCTGATCGACACACAGGGCCAATCGAAGTGTACTGTAACAGACCATGGACTCCATTTGGGAAGCTTCAAGACTCCATTTTAGATAGAAGCAACCAAAACCCCAATGAAACAGCCTGCCGCGAAAGCTGCAGCTTGGCCCCCGCTCACTGTGCCCAGGGAGCCATGCACTCCCCCTGCGCCTCCACCCCATGGCAGATCCGCTGAAGGCCCATTCTCACAAGCAATCAGACACGAGCAAATAACAGAACAAACAGTGTATCATTTACCTTCCACAGTACATCACTGTCCCCGAAGTGACCTGACTCGTGGTTCAAGTCTGGAAAATAACAAGAACCATCCCAATAGAACAGGCCTCGACCCAGCATCTAACCCCTAACATTTAAAATATATGGTGTCAATGCCTTTCTTGTATGAACCCCTGCCCGTGTTCCCCAAATGAAGTGTTAAACCGCACACTAGAACCTAATGATGTACAGAGTGTGTATAAAATTATAGCACGGGTGTTGGGAAAGGGACAAACGTGTATAGTATTGGTAAAACAAGAATGACCTTAGCCCATGTAAAATACCATGTGCCTTAAAGATACAATCAAAGGGCTTGATATAGCCCAGCTAGTGCTAACTAACGAATGCTGCTAATGTATAAAGGAAGGTGAAAAAGCATTACTGAGAGTACTTGTGTGTCATACAGTGGGACACGGTTAAAATGTTATGAATAAGACTGTAAATGTACAATCACAACTGAACATATTGCTTCTATGCTCCGGAGTACACAACCAAACCTAATGCTACCTCATGTGTCATACAGCTGCTACCAGATGTAATTGCTGAAAATGTAGTCAACCGATGTTATGTGATATATGTAACCCTGCCAGACTCTTATAGTCGTATACGAAATAATACATGAACGTATAAATACTAGAAATGTGTAATCATTCTAATATTACTAACTTTATTAACCGTCTCCTCGTTTTGTGTAGTGTGCAGCCCAGGCATAGAAAATTACGCATAAACACAAGGCCATCTCCCCTTCCCTCCCGCCAAGGTCTGCCAGGGCTAGCTGGTGCGCAGGCAGCACAGCCTCACCTCCCCTCATTCCGTTGGACCCGCTTCAAGTATTCACCTCCCCCGTACCCGAGGCCGCCATGGCCGGCCAAATGAATTATTTACAACCTGGTCCCAAACACCACCGCCTCAAGGGGCCAGAGGCGGGCCCTCACTGATCCAGTAGTACTCCAGTTTACCCTAAGTTAATGGGCCTTGGAGATAGGTATTCAATCCTGTACTAACATATCATAAAGCAATTCTTCACTACATCTGACAAGAAGGGAATGGCAGGGCAGCTCACCACGTGCCCTCAGACCAAACACCCACGTTTATGACACCCGGTCAACAGGTCAACAGTAACAATGCACTGATGTATTGGCAAAGCTTGACATTGCATTTTGTTTCTCCGGTCTCCTATTATTTCTTAGAGTAACATATTGGAGGATTTACAGGAGAACTGGAATCTTAAAGTGGATGAGTGTTTGTGTGTGTGGCCACAAGGGCAGAATGTTAGTACAGCCATCTATCAATGACACTGACCACGCCTGGCCTGGCAGCCCCACCCCGATGAGCCCAGCTGACCCATCCACCCCACGTTGGCACCACGCGGACGTCCACCAATCTTGGAGTGGCTCATCACTGCCCCACCTATAGCTAGCCGACGCCACCCAAACCCTGTGATTCTGTGCCCCTTATAGCGTGTAGGACGTGTGATGTGGTTTTGTAATAAATAAGACTGTCTATTACTATTTTATTAGATAAAGACCCTTTACATTCACCTGCACTTGGTCTTGGTCTCATTCCCTCCTGGGGCCTTTACTGCCTCTCATTGCGGGGAGGGTACTGCCTTTTGGGGACACTTGCTTTCAGAAATAATGCCAGATTTGTACACTTTTTGCCTAACATGGTTCTATAAGGATTTATATATTAGAGTGACACTATGGTATGTGTATTTTTCAAGTTAGCTTTATAAAGTAGAGTATTGTTGAAAGCCAGACATCGGGTGAGATGGGGAAATGATGAGATGGCAAGTAAGTCATGAGTATTTGCCCATCACATGGAAAGAGAGTTTGAAATTCTGGACACTGGTGCAGTTATTTTCCCATGATTGTGGCTGCTGTTCAGGGCACTGGTAAAGGACACATGTGGGTGGGCATCATAACTTTTTTCAGATGGTGAATGCACCCCCTTGGTTTTTATTTGTGTTGACAAGTTTGCTCAAGTATTTGGATACCAGGATTTTACTCAGGCTGTCATGTTCCCATTGCAGACACTTACCCAGAAGACCACAAGCTCTTATTTCGAATTGTATTTTTTTTACTAGGGAATATTTCACAATAGATTGCTGGATTTAAAAGATGAGCACCTTTTATACTCTGCCAGCATATTTATTGGAATATTTCCTCTCTCAGGTTATTTTTCTGGTGGTCATAACTTTTTTTAAAGTCCCACGCTATTTTGTCTTGTGCACTTTCTTCTAAGGGGAACGTCAATTGAACTACATTTTTATATTTCACTTTAAAATATGTGGCCATTTACTGATTCATGGGTGCCAGCTTTTGATTTTCATCATGGGGGCAAAAGAACCTGGGCATATGTTATTCTTGCAGCTGATCACTTTTTACCATTTTCCGTGCTGCTCAAATGTGGTTGGTTCGGGCCGTGCGACGTATCACAACAGTCAGCAAGAGACCAACCATAAATCAAGGGGTGTGTAGCATGCTGTTTAATCAAAGTGTGTGATCCTCGGAAAATCATTTAAGGCCCGATTCATGGAATATTTGCCCGGTTCAAAGTGAATTTGCACTGCTGAAAATTGACTTTGCACTGCCGACACAAACCCTGATTCATGGAACTGTGGAAAGTGTATTTTTGCTTGGCAAAGTCCGGGCAAAGTCATTTTGTACTGCAAAAATTACTATGTGCTGACTTTTTCCGGACTTTGCACTGCAAAAAAACACTTTGCACGGGTCCATGAATCAGGGTTTGTGTCGGAAGTGCAAAATCACTTTGAGCTGTCCCCTGATTGGTCAGTGACACTCACTATCCACCCCTAGGGTCCTTTATTTTGGTTGGCTGAGCTGTGGGCCCCCAAGCCTGGGACAACCTCTGTTCCAAGCTCGCAAGCCACCTGTGAACAGTGCATGTGCAATTATGTGTCTGCAAGATGAAACTATGTGTCAGTGCCATAACCGTGTGTAAACCATAACTACCATGAGCAAGCTTCTTTCCCAGCACACAACTGTAGCTTGAGTGTAACGAATTTGTTCTGACCATTGTCTGGTCCGTGAGACAGGTTGCTCCTTCCCAGCCATCATATCTTGGCAGCTCCTCAGCTCGGTCGGATCATGTGCTTGGAGACCACGTTTGTGAGCACAGGTGCTCTGTATTATTCTGTATTTGTCAGAGAGCGTGCCTCTCCTGCAGCCGGTGTTACTTTGGTTCAGGGTGAGGAATGTAATTTGCAACATTTCGACCTTGGCATTGGCTTTGTTCCCGCCGCAGTGGTTCTACTTGCACAGCAGTCTGTGGAGCTTGGGGTTTCTCTATGACAATTGTGGCCTACTAGATTTCCTAAGCTATGGCCTGGCTTCTATTATATGCGTCTTCCCTAGTGTCCAGAGGGTAGCGCGTAATGGCTGTCAGGTACCTCGAGTGCACCAGTCATACCACCGGGTTATTTGCATGTAAGCGTCTGCAAGCATGTACACAAGCCCTTCTTGCTTCTTGCGTTCCTGCGTTGCTGTAGCAAGTCTAATGGCAAAATAATAAACGTGCAGACAATATGTATATGTCACTGTCCTCTAACTCATAGAGCTGTATATCCCTGTTCTTCATGTAGTAGGGTGTCTGAATAGCTGTAATAAGTTCAAGACTAACCTGTTTCATGCAGCAATCAGCGAGGCACTTGGGGAGTCCCCTGAGGACCCTGACACCTCCCCTCCCCTTAAAAAGGAAAGAAGGGGTGATGCGAGGGCTCCCAGGGAAACCCTCCTGGGGAATAAAACCCTGCAGGAACAGATGTGTAGCAGGATGGATCAATTCTTCCCTTGTATTCCGCTCATCAATACGGGAAGGAACTCCCAGGTTCTAGTCGCGGGATCCCGAAAACGTCTGAACTCTAAATAAACAAACAGGATATTAGCTGAGGGACAGACAAGTAGGTAGATCTGAAGAAAACAAGAGATGGAGAAGTACCCTGTGAGTCGGAAGGAAGAGCCTAAAAAAGGTTCTTGAAGAGTCTTGGATGACGAGCGTAAATGGCAGGATAAAGGCACAAGGCTGTGGGAAGGAATAGAAGCAAATGGTAAGTAGAAGCAAGGATGTAGGTAACATGCACCCTAGCTGCGAACTCACGTAGCGTCTGAGGAGAGAAGCGACGCGCTGAGCTTTGGATCCGCTGGGCTATATCCGGAATCCCCGGAACAACTTGATGACGTCAGAGGACGTCTGACTTCCAAGCGCGGAAACGCTGCACTGCTACCCCGAGTAAGAGGAGCCATGTTGGAAGAAGAAAAAATAGATAATGCTCGCAACCGCCAGCGTTGCCACAGAGAGCGGCGGCGCCAACGAACCATGACAGTAGCCCAAGTGTGCAGATGCCACGTGTGCTTCATGTCTAATGTAGATAAGTCATTGTGATGTCTCTAAAGACTTGAGGCATGGCTTCTGAGTGCTTTAGTCAATTCGGTCCATGTAGCTGTTTCCAGCTGTGTCTCGTGTATCTTCATCCACTCTGGGTAGAGTTTGTACTGCTGCAGGGTTGTAGGGTCTGCTGAGAGGGTATCTTTCATGGTAGTTGTCCATTGTGGAAGCAGTGTGAGTAGACGAAATGGACGTGAGTTAATGCGATCGGCGGCCATATTGCTTTAGGTGCTTTCTCCCGTTAGAGGGTCTTTTGGGACGGAAGCCCTATTCTGACCTTACCTCTTCAAAGGTCTCTTAGCAGTTGCAGAAGCAGATGGGTTAAGCCCTAATATAGGTGAAACTGGGGCACATCTGTGTTCAGATACACATCATTGCCCCACTGATGTTTATTCCGAGTATTCACACAACTGAACATCATTTATTTTTGTGTATGCCCTTTTTGAAGCAAAAACAAAGAGGTGATGGCTGGAAGGTTTAGACTGAATCTTAACCACTGGCATTGCTTGGGGCAACCCTCCAGACCATCGTTCTTCGCCTGCCAAGCCATTACAGAAGGGGAAAGACCATATGCAAATCAGGCTTGGCCCCACCCCAAAAGGGGAAGTCCAGCCCGAACTTCTAGGTCACATCCCTTCTGCACGAGACCACAAGCATCCCCAAACATGTTTCACCCTTGTTGGGGCTCATCAGTGAGGAGTAGCTTGGGTCTCTAGGCCCAGCAGGCACGGGACCCACGTCTGGGCATACCCGTCCCACTCGGGGTGACAAAGCAAAAACAAAGAGGTGATGGCTGGAAGGTTTAGACTGAATCTTAACCACTTTGTTCTTTGTTTTTGCTTTGTCACCCCGAGTGGGACGGGTATGCCCAGACGTGGGTCCCGTGCCTGCTGGGCCTAGAGACCCAAGCTACTCCTCACTGATGAGCCCCAATAAGGGTGAAACATGTTTGGGGATGCTTGTGGTCTTGTGCAGAAGGGATGTGACCTAGCAGTTCGGGCTGGACTTCCCCTTTTGGGGTGGGGCCAAGCCTGATTTGCATATGTTCTTTCCCCTTCTGTAATGGCTTGGCAGGCGAAGAACGATGGTCTGGAGGGTTGCCCCGAGCAATGCCAGTGGTTAAGATTCAGTCTAAACCTTCCAGCCATCACCTCTTTGTTTTTGCCCTTTTTTGAAGACATCTCACTGGTTCTTTTTTGCTCTATACACAGAAGGGTTTTTAAAGCAGTTGTTCACAGTGATTAACAAAGTTTGTTTTTATTCTCTCTTTATTGCATCTTTGATGCAGACCATTTGCAGCAAAAGAGTGGCAGATTTATTTGGACAATATGTTAACCTATCAATCAAGCAGTGTATTTTAATTATAATCCAATAAAGAGCAATGGCGCAGTGAAAGCGTTCTTTGGTTTAATATGTAAAATGATACTTTATACAACCTATAATATTATTATTATTAGTATTGCTACTATTATTATCATGTTTTCATTGTAGGCCATAAAAGGGCATTATAGTTCACAGTTTTAAAAAAAAATTTGAAAGGGAGGTTTCAATTCAGCTCCCATGGCTGCTCTCGTTTTAAATGTGCGTGTTCAAACCAATGCTATAGTTATGGAGCCTGTGCACGTGCACATAGACTGAAACATAGCATGGTACTGTATTACTGCATGAAAAAACAGTCTATTAACAAAAATACGGGAATGCGCTAGTTGCAAGTAAAAACCGCTTTATACACTTTATTACCAAACAAAATGTTGTCCGGGGTGAAGCAAAATACAAAGAAATCAACAAGCCCACATTGGGCTGAGGATTATATTGTGCGAGACCACACATTTTTCATAGTTACAAAAAATAACAGATGTGACGTTTTCTAACGTAATAATTGACTACGTTAATCTAATTGACTATGCTTATCAAGACCCCTATAGATACCTATACATTGGAGTCCACCATTGGCTAGTCCATTATCCACAACCCCACGCAGGTCCAACCCCTCAAACATAGCCATCATTACAATAACATCACCACCACAAGATCTGGTTGGTTGTCACACTTCATGAAAACAGGGATAAGAATACTTCTCTGCCATTGGATGGCACTTCTTAAGGTGGCCTCGATTGTTGCAACCATCCGAGACAATCCAATTATTATTTAGTTTACTGTTGCTGGAAATAGAGAGATCAATCCCCGTTTCAACTAACAGAAGAATACTCCCATCTGAATTCCCATGCCAGGACCTGATTCGTCCCAGACTACTTCTCTAACCTTGAATATTCTAGTTAGCAACTGTTGTCTCGATACAAACAACAATGCAGGTGAATAATCTTTAATTGGGTCACAGGATGAATGATAGTCTTTATGGGGCTCTGCTTGCCAGGGATATTTCCCTCTATTTTAATGTATTTAATATAGAGTGCAGTGGCACTGCTTGGTCATAGAGGGCACTGTGTATACAACTTAGTTTGGTATTTTGGCAATATTTCATCTTGGGCACCATGCACCTGCCGATGGAGGCTTCTGTGTGTTTATTTAATTACTTTTTATACCAAAAAAATTGCTACATATCTGTTCTTGTGCCATGGGAACATTATCTCTTTGACGCCCCGTTGAGCACTATCTTGTACTCCCTTCCATTGTACCCTTGGCTGCCTCATACTTTCAGGAAAGAAAAGGGCATTCCTTCAAGTTGAAGAAATCTAAGGGCCTCATTACACGGTAGGCGGTAAGGGTTTACCGGTACCGGTAAACCCTTACCGCCTTACTACGAGGTCCCTTTGCGGGTTGGGGAATGTAACGCCTGCTTTTTGCAGGCGTTAAAAGCCAACCCGCAAAGGGACCAGGGAGCTAATTACGGTACCGCAATTTGCGGTGCCGTAATTAGCACCTTCCCCATTCCCATTATGCCCTATGGGGCAAAAATGGGAATGGGGAAGGGCAATGGGGGAAGGGGGAATTACTGCCCCACCAACCTTGGAATAGGGCGGTAATTCCCCTTTCCACCAAGGCGGTGCCGGTATTTTACCGGCATGGACCAAGGTGCTAATAGCACCTTGGTCCACCGCCATCCGTGTAATGAGGCCCTTAGTGATTTTCTCAGTGTATGTTGCAACCTAACTCCCTCAATGTGGCACAACTACCTATAGTGTTGCAAACTACTGTTATTTTACGTGTGTTTATATTGTAAGAGCAACACAATAAGACGCTTGTCTTTATTCTTCTTGTGTTAGTGTGTTGCTTGTATTCAGGCCTACTGACAGCTGTTTGGGAAAAAGGCCTAAAATCATTCATTTAAGTGAGCTCCATTATCTTGTATTTATGTTCTGAAAATCAGACAAAAGCAAAGCCTACACACTCACTGCTTTGGTTGCCTGGTTGATCTGCTCCCTCCATGGATGGACATGGTCCTGCAATGAGTCAAAGTGGTGACAGATCAAACCCCTAGAAGACCAATGCCATTGTTTTTCTGGGGTGGAGGGTTCCCTCTTTTTTCTTTGTTGTTCTCAGATGTCTCAGCTAACCAGGTCTGGTGGAGGTTCTTTGTCACAACAGCAAACTGATGCTAATTGATGCTTTGATTTTTTCAACACTGTCCTTGCGCAATCTTAGCCTATTGCCCTGATCTCAACTTTGCTCCTGCCATTTAGCACCTAAATGTAATTGACCCCTCATTTTATATCTTTGTTTTTTCATTCTATTTACACACATGTCAATACAATCTATGTACCTGGGTAAATTCTACTACACTAGAGACACCCCGCCCAACTCTGCAAGACAGGTTTTAAATAACTTCACAGAGAACTCAATCTTTTTATTTTTTCATAAGTGACAGTACAATACTGGTATTAGCTCCTTGTGTTGGCCAATTGTCAATGGCCTCATGTTTTGCTAATTGTTGTTAATAATACCACACAAATAAATCACTTTATAGACATTTAAAAAATTCAGCTAGTGGTAGAATTTGGTGCCCCCTAGATTGGCCTTAAAAAGAGTAACACACAGTTCAGTCATGCCATTGTGCTTTAAGTGAAGGCCATTGTGGAGTGACAGTAGAATAAGTAAATAGTCAAGCTTAACTTAGTTTAAGATGGAACATGATCATTTGTATTACTTGCATAAATATCAACATGCCCCATACCATTCTGGAGATGCTAAGATGTTCCTGTTTTTTACTTTGCATTCTGGTATTTGTAGGCCTCCAATTCCCCATTATGAATCCAGGACTCCAAAAACTAGAAAAACCAGGAATTCAGCCGTGTAATCTGGTTCAATAGCCCACTCTACCACAACCGAATAATTTCATTTTTGATGTATACGGTCACTTTGTATCAGTCATCTCACCATTTGGAGGTAGATCTAGGAGTCCCTCTGTGTACTTTTGAAAATCTATTTGATATTAATTCAGTATCTGGCCCAAGGTATACATTTAAACATTAAACAGAAGCTCTGTTGCAATTGATTGCGCTTTATTTTACTTGAGGTCAACTGGGTATCATTTATCTGAGAGATACTGGCCCCAGTTGAAGATGAAGATCTAGATTCCTTCTAGATCAGAATATGAAATATTAATCCATTTGTTGGGAAGAGAGCGGAGAATCCACCCTACTGCACTTTGGGCTTTCCTGTTATCCACCAGTGTTGATGCTGTTCCTCTGGCAGGTCTGTCCCACCCATCTGAAGTTCCAGAAGCAGCTCAAAACTTTCCTCTTCTCCTCTGCCTTCTCTCTCTCCCTCCCATGCTGACCTACCTGACTGCTGTACCGACTGGTTCCTTGGCTACCTTCTGAGTCTCACTGGGTACCAGGCTCTTTGTTGTTCAGTCACCCTTGCACTGCCTCCGGGCCTACCACGCACTTAGGGGCTGCAACTGGAACCCTGCAGTTCCTTGTTCTTCTTGCACTACCCAGCGCGATGCTGCCCTGGCTGCACTTATTTAGCGCATTGCAGCCCTGTTCCCCCCCTCTCCTTTGAAGCCCGCTCCCTCTCCCCTTACACTTCTCGTTCGCAACACTTGCACGATCTCAATGACACAAGACCTAGCAAGTTCAGTTGTCTTGTCCTCCCTCTGACTTCCCTCCCTTGTCTTGTTGTGCCTAGAAACACTTATGTACAGGTGCGGTATAAATTACTTATCATATCATATTGCTGCCATAGACGTGTCTCTGACTTGGCTATTTCTCAATAGGTTTGGCCCCATGACAGTTAGCCATGCTGACTGCCTCTTCTTGGATTGCTATTCTCTGCTGGAGGGCAGAAATGACATAGATGATGAAACAGCCGACCATGCTCAAGTGCCTTCTAATACTATCTATCGTGCTATCGAGTCGTGCCAATACACCACGGAGGGACCTCCGTCCTTCTGCCTGCGGTTTCGCTCATACTTTCATGGATGCAAGAAAGCAAACTGTAATACTTTCATACAGAAGTTTAGAAATTGCACACCACTGTGACAAATTGAGATTTTCTGTAATGACTCACAGTGTTTTATTCGGTACCCGCCCACCTTATCACGGCCATTTTACAGCATTTGGTGAAACAGCCTTTTTGACGCATATATCACAGCATTTCATTTAGAGGGGAGGTTAGGGAACATTTAAACATGTTTTTAGGGGTATTTGGTGTGTACGGGAGGGGAGTAGGATTTGGAAGGGGATTATTAGGGGCTTGCCCCCAGAACAAAAAACAAAGCAAAAAATGGAGCAAAAAAGGCCAGCTCACGAGATGGGCCAGATCTGTTAATTTTCTTGGTCTCACATGATTTGGTCATGAGAGAATAAAATGGCAGCTGTACAATCTAATGGGACACACTAAGACATTCTTTTCATTTCTTTTACTAGTTCATCATGCTTATTTCCTTTAATAAGGTCCCCAAATGAATCCTGTTTACTGCTAACCTGATATCCCATTTAATTGAATACCCATTCGTTTTTCTATATATACTCAAGTGGAAACAATGCATAACAATTACCATTATATTTTGTTTCTTTTAGAATTCAGTAAAAGACATAACCTACTGCACCCATCCCACATTTTTAGCTCAAGTATTTAAAATGGTAGCTAGGGCAGATGCCATTGTATATCAAGATGTGACAATCTGATTTACTTCAACTAAAATGGCAAACTGCTGATGGTAAATGTTACGAAATATCATGAGATGCGATGAGAAAAAGGACCCTGAAGGAGAGCACTAAAATAGGAACTTTGCTTCAGAGAATGTCCTTCACGTTAATTTGATATGGCACTTATGCAAAAGTCAACTTGCAAACACAATTTTAGGAAGAAGTTTGCATTGGTCACAAAAAATACGTTCCGAGTGTTCACGGCACTTTGTATACAGTGCATTCTTTCTCATTCTTCCTGCTTCTAAGTGCGTTAAGTAATGGGCATAACTAGCACCCATGTAAGCGTACTCAGGTTTATAAATGGGCCCTTTGGGATTAGAATTTGCGAAGTGCATGATGGCCAAATCGCCCAGTGCTTAACTCAGAGAGTTCTCCGCCCAGTCTATAAATGTAATATAATTATAACGGTACAGCTTAGTGGAAATGATGTTTTTAAGAAGTGTTAATATGATATGATATGATATGATATGATAGTTTATTTATATAGCACCTATACGCAATGGGCCTCATTATGAGTTTGGAGGCAGCCATGCCCCTGCCTCCAAACTCGGGTCCGTGTCCGTGGTCCCTGAATGGGGAAATACCGGGCCATTCCGACTTTGGGTGGCACGGTATTTCCCCATTCAGGGAACCCGGACCATCCCCATTCCCATTTGAGCCCCCATAGGGCTCATGGGAATGGGGTGCATGCTAACAACGGGCCCGTTAATGACGGGTCCATTGTTAGCATGCTGGTCCCCTCGCGGGACCCGCAAAGGACGTCTGGTCTGACCAGATGTCCAGAGCAGGTCCCGCAAGGGGACCTCGTAATAGGGCGGAATGGGTTTAATGGCACCGGCACCTTTACCAGCGCTGTTAAACCCATTCCGCAAGGGTCATAATGTGTTTCAAAGCGCTACACGGTATGGGAGGGAACATCAGAAAATACAATGACATTCTGCCCATGAACATCAAGAATGTGAAATTAACTATCGTACTCGGCCTGACAACATTTCAGATAGTTCAAGAGCTAAAACACAGATAGGAAGGAAATGAGAAACAGACAGCTGACTACCGTACTAGGCCTGACGACATTTCTGGTAGAGGCGGAGATTAACAAGAGGTGAGGGAGGGGGGAGGACAAAGGAGGGAGAGGAACAAAACAAGCGACTATCATACTAGGCCTGATGACATTTCATATAGTTCTGGAGGGGGGAATAAATAAAGGGAGGGGGGAGGAGACAAAAATGTGTTGCTATCGTACTAGGTCCAGGGACCTGCAAAAAGGTGAGGACGCTAAGGTCCCAAAATTAAGGTGCAAGCACTAAATACAAATTAAGTAGTTCTCTGACACAAAGTCCAAGACACTGCAATTTAAAACTGAACTCAGACTACACCACTGCAACTGTGTTTTTTCTCCCAGATTTTTGTGTATTTTCTGTGTATGACGCATGTTTTTTTCCGATTATTATTCTGATTGTATTGTTGTTGGTTATGGTGTGCTCATGGTGTGGGCATGAACCAAGTCCCTGTGGGCAACGGCAAAATGTGAGGCCCCTCTGTGAGCCATGCTGAGTCCCCACCCCAGCTCGACTACAAAGCTCGGGCCGCACCACACTGTGGGCAGGCTTGGACCACCACACATGTGAAATGTGCATGATGATCATGCTGCTGCAGAGACACGCCATGCATTGAACTTGGTGAAAGATGGAAGTATGTGTTTTAATCAAACCTTAAATCTTTCACCTAGTGCAGAAACAAGGGGCCTGTGCCTGGCTGCTGAGTCCTGACACCCAAATGTACCGGCCACCTCTCTGCATGCCAGTCATTTCATGCAAAGTAATGATAAAATCAGAAAGCATGTTCATGCTGGCTCATGGACAAACATGCTTTTATTGGCTTTGCCTTTAATGCCAGTAAAGCACTCCTGTCAACAGATGAACACAGGTTTTTGCTGCACAAATGCTTCCAAACCTCCTGCACCACCATGTAAGAATAGTTATGTTGACCGTGCCCCCAATGCCAATAAAACATGCAATGCCACCATAAGAAAACAATCATTTGCCGACTGCACAACTTTGCTCATGCTCCCCATGCAAGAACACACATCATATTGCCTTACCCCTTATGTGTGTATAAAATGTCATGCAAAAGAAAGAACATGCCCTTTCTGCCTTCCCTATTGTTCTATAAACCGCCACCCAAGCCTTCCTGCATGCAATAACATTAATTAATTTGGCTTTGCCCAAAAATACCAGTAAAAAATGTGAGAAAACACCCATGCTCCAATGACCCTTGTCTGAACTCCAGCATTGCATGCACACATTCACACCCGTTCTTCTCCACCAGCCCCTCACCCATTGGTGACTGGTGATTTCTTTCATTGTAGGGGTGTAAACATTTCCCACAAATATGTCGCAGCGTGCGAGCATAGCGTGCAAGCCCCACCAAAATAAAGATGGTTCAAGGGGATACGGGGAGATCCTTTCCTCCCTCCCTCCCTCCCTCCCTCCCCGAGAAATATTTTTTAATGATAAGTTAAATGGTGCATTCTACAAAATGTTTTCTGTAAAAAATTGTGCAACAAGCAGACATTTCCCTAGGTAACTATAATCTAAATTCCTTTATGGAAGATCATGGTTTAAAGTTGGTTAATGGTGCAATCACAGGTGATATCCCACCTATGAATACTTGGGAAAGAGGCTCCTCCAAATCTACCATCGACTATATCTTTGTATCGAATTCCATATTTACGAACACTAGCAAATTTGTTATAATCAAACAGACATCCAATGATCACCACCTCTTATCCTTATATTGGGGGGTGGAAAGTGGTGACCACACGAAAACTGCAGTGTACTATAAACATACTGGGCCTCATTACGACCCTGGCGGAGTGGGATACCGCCAGCGGTAATCGCGGCGGACCCGTCCGCCCTACTACGAGTTCCCTTAGCGCCATGGAGGTTTTCTCCGCCTGGTTTTACCGGGCGGAGAAAACCATGGCGCTAAGGGACCTCGTTGTTAATTACGCCGCCGTACTTTACGGCGGCGTAATTAACTCCTTCCCCACTCCCATTATACCCTATGGGGCAAGAATGGGAATGGGGAAGGGTAAAATGGGGATTGGGGATTTACCGCTCCGCCAAGGTCGGCATGGGGTGGTAAATCCGCCAACCCCCATGGCGCTATCGGCGGCTTTCCGCCATGCTCCGCGGTGCATTTTGCACCGCGAATTCCGCCAGGGTCGTAATGAGGGCCACTGTATCTTTTAACAATGGCAGAAATCGATTCAAATGGTCTGCCAACAAACTACTAGCCTTGAATGACGCTATTTTAAAAAATCAAAGCTCACCCAAGCCTGGTTCTTATATAGATATCTTAAGCACCTTCGCAAATCTTTTTCCTGCTCGTAGTAAACCAGTTAAAAGACATGCTCATGGCTTTGATCTAGCTCTCTGTGAACGAAAGAAAGCCTACAGAAGAGAGATCAGAATTTATCAGATATTACCATTAATTGATCGAATTAAGGCAGTTAAAAATGCTTCTTCGAGATATCGAAACTGGGTCCGAGCAAGGAGAGCTACTTTGTATCAAATAGATAGTGAATGCTTTCTATCAGCTTGCCGTGGTAAAAATTCAGCCTTAATCTGGGAGCTGCTGAATAAATGTAACATCTCATCCCAAGCCCATGTGCAGCTTAACGGCGTATCTGAATCGATGTGGGTTACACACTTTTCATCCTTATACGATGATCCTATGATGAACCACTATACCCACAATAGTAACATTGTAAATAGTTGGTGTTTACATTGTACAAAATTTACTATTCAAGCCTTCATCAGAGCCTCTTCATCATCTAGAGCACCAGGTTTGGATGGGTTGACCAATGTAATGCTCAAACAAAACATAACAGAGTGGGCACTAATCTTGAATAATACTTTTCATCATATTTTACAAACTAAAAATATTCCGCAATCATGGCGGTCTTCTGTAATCATCCCAGTCTATAAAAAAGGTGATCAAACGAACCCAAAAAATTATCATCCTATAACGTTACTAGACGTGCCGGGAAACATTTTTTGTAGACTGGTGCTAAGAGATTTTAATGCTTGGTCAAATAAAGTAAATCAACGTGACCCTGCACAGACTGGATTCGTGGCAGGGCTGGGCACGGGCGTTAATTTAATTACTTTAAATGCTATAAAACAACAAGCAATTCATAAGAAGCAAGCCAGATATTTTGCGTTTGTAGATCTTCATTCCGCATTTGATTCGGTCTCAAGACCAAAACTTATAGATAAGTTAGTCAAAGCGGACTGCCCATCTACTCTTATTGACATTATTTTTGCCCTCCACTCACAAACCAAGGTTTATGTAAGGCTAAACTCTGAGGGGCTTCTATCAACCCCAATTCCAACGTATAGAGGGCTGAAACAGGGGTGTATTTTAGCAGCTGCCTTATTCAATTTTTTCATTAATGATGTACGTGACATTTTTTACAAAGTAATTGCTGATGCTCCTAAATTGAACAATGTAAAAATCTGTGCTTTATGGTATGCGGACGATCTTGTGTTGGTATCAAAAACCTGAAGTGGTTTACACAATCTCCTGTCAGCTTTATACTCTTATTTCAAAGAAAATGAATTAGTAGTAAACACGAGTAAAACACAAATTGTTGCGTATGTTCCTAAAGGCTCACGCAAACACTTAATGAACTGGCAGATCGAGGGGATCCCCTTAAAGACGGTACTAAATTATGTTTATCTGGGCCTTATCTTTGAGGGCAGCCCAACGTTAGACTCACATCTAAATAAAATTAAGCAGAAGATAACCACAGCAATTTGTCAGATATGAGTAATCACTTCGAAATATGGTAAATTTTCCATCAAAGCGGCCATTACTTATTGGGACCAGAATGTTGTAGCAACCATCCTTTATGGTCTGGAAACACTAATTGTCCCCTTAGAGTTTCTGAATCTATTAGAAGCCAAGTTTTGGCGTGCAATTTTAAATCTACCTCAATGTATTCCAGGTGTGTTAATAAGATATGAATTGGGATTAATTTCTCTAAGTGCATTATATAACTGGCGCTTATGTGCCTTATTTCGCAAATGTTTATTATCTACATATGGTAACTCTACATTATCCATCATTTCAAGTTACCTGCTTAATTCTACAGAAACGTTTCCGAAATACTGGTCTACGAAAATATTAACAATCATGGTACATGCCGACATCTCACTTAAACTTCTTATTGATCATCCAGAGCTTGCGAAAAAGAAGGTGTTTATGATGGACTGGATTGACACCAGAACTCAGTGTCTAACCTATAAAGACTTTGATCCTACAATCTTTGGTCCAAAACGTTGTAAAAACATTGCGTCCTATTTATGCTTAGCACCATCTGCTGCCTTAAGATCTGCCATTCTTCGGTTGAGGTTTAACATCTGGCCCACCCGCGAGATCAAAACAAGAAGGAAACAAATCTCCTCTGACCTTAACTGGTGTCGGTTCTGTAAAAATGTTATGATTGTAGAATCTCTTCAACACCTAATATTGGAATGTCCAGCACTTAGTACCTTAAGTAAATTGCACTTTGTTAACCATTTTGCATATTTTGCACAACTTGATCCAAAAAATAGATGGGTCGCCTTGGCTGCCACTGAATGTATGAGTATAAGAATTGCAACGATTCATTTTTTACAGGCCTTGAACCTAGAATGATGATGATTGTACAGTATGTTATGAATTTATATGGTTTTCTTAACTAGATTTTATGCTTATGAATGTTTCTAATCTGTATAAATTGAAAAAGTTGATGTAATTTCAACTATATTCAATAAATAAAAAATAAATGCTATTCACCTACAGTGCACAGGAGCATTTCCCAACTCATTTCCATGATGACTTTGCTCACAATATATGCAAGTATAAACAAATGTTCCCGCTGGCTGTGCACATACATGTTTATGATGGCTGCACCTATATATGCCAGTATTCCCATATAAGAACATAGACATTTTTGGTTTGTGCATACAGCCAGTAATCTACATATATAAAAGAAGTCGTTCAGACTGGCTCATCAACGCCCAGCTCAAACCGTTTAACCTAGCAATGTGAAATTTCGAAGGTACATTGTTTTCTTGACTTAGGCACCCAGTAAAGAAGGATTTTGGCAAATTCCATCTTTAAAGGGATAAAAAGGGGGAAAGGGTGAACTTTTGTTTGTTTGTTTGTTTGTTTGTTTGTTTATTTATTTATATAGCGCTCTTGACCCGGGGGTATATATGCGCTTTGAACATCAGGTTACAGGTAAAAGACAATAGTACAGTATTGATAGGGCATAGATAATAGTATTCAAACAATATACATAAAATTGGACATTCGGAGTGCATACATATGTGGTAGGACAGTTATTTGTTGGTTAACCAGGAAATGACCTTGGTTCTGAAGGGTTGGAAAGTAGGTGTAGATTTAATATCCAGTGGGATGGAATTCCAGAGTTGTGATGCCAAAGTTGGGAAGCTGGATCCTCCAGCTCTTTTGAGGGAGTATTTGGGAACTGTTAGTTGTAATGAGTTGGACGATCTGGTGGTTCTAGTGTTCTGTCTTAGTGTAAATTTGTTCGAGAGGTAGGGTGGGGCAAGATGATTGAGGGCTTTGTAAGTAAGGCATATGGTTTTCAAGTCAATTTTCTGTTGGATGGACAACCATTTGCAGGCAGTTCTGGTGGCGGAGATGTGTTCCCTTCTAGGAATATTGAGGGCGGCACGGAGTGCGTTATTTTGTAAAACTTGCAATTTATTGATTACTGTTTTGTTGGCACCTACATAGAGGCTATTACAGTAATCCAGTTTAGATTGAATGAGTGCTCTGGCTAGGATGAGACAGTTGCTAGGGGAGATCAGTGGTCTGCAGGCCCTGATTAGTTTACCGGTGTAGGCAGTGGCTGAGGCGGTCATGTTGATTTGTTTAGCTAGGTTGATGTTCGTGTCTAGGTAGAAACCGAGGGTTTTTACGCTCTTGGCAATGGGTATGGTGTTACCGTCAATAGTGAAGCTAGTGTAGCCGGGACAGAGTTTACTGATAGTGTTCGGTGAGCCGACAAGAAGCAATTCAGTCTTGTCATCATTCAGGCATAGGCCATGTGTGGCCATCCATGCCTGAATGATGGAAAAGACTTCATTGATCCATTTGGCGTCCTTGTTGTAGTTGCCTGATAGGGTGAGGAGTATCTGGGTGTCATCTGCGTAGTTAGTATAGGTGACACCCAGATTGTCCAGCTTGTCGAATAAGGGCTTGGTGAAAATATTGTAAAGGGTAGGTGAGACACAGGATCCTTGTGGGACACCGCAGGTGATGGGGATGGGGTCAGCCGCTGCTAGGGGGGAGAAGACCCGCATGGTTCTGTTGTCCAGGAAAGATTGGATCCATGTGACTGCAGAGTGGGATAAGTGTGCTGCCAGAGACAAATGGTTGCACAGGATTTTATGGTCGACCAGGTCAAAGGCAGCGGAGAGGTCAAGGAGTAGAAGGATGGCAGCCTTGTTTTTGTCTTTGAGTTCGTCTATCTGGCATTTGAGATCAACAAGGGCCGTTTCTGTCCCGTGTTGTGGTCGAAAGCCAGATTGGCGAGTTCCTAGTAGGTGATTGGCCTCAAGGTAGCCCTGGATTTGTAAATAAGCCACTCTATCCAAGATTTTTAGTAGGAACGGGACGGTGGTAATGGGTCTGTAATTCGTGGGGATGTCAGGGTTGAGAGTAGTTTTTTTTAGTAGCGGTAGGACCCAGGACTGTTTCAGATTACTGGGGACCATGTTGTTGGCGAAGGACAGGTTTATTAATTTGGTGATAAATGGGGAGAGATCCCTAGCTGCATCTTTTATGATCTGTGCGGGGCAGCTGTCCCCCTTGCAATTCGATGGTTTAAGGGATGCTATAATTTTCTGAACCTCCAATATGGATACCTTTTTGAAGGTGAAGCCTGAACTAGTGGCAGTAGGTGGAGGGGGCGTGGGGAAGGAGGTGGGATCGAGAGTGAGTTGTTGTCGTTTGTTGTTGATTTTAGTTTGGAGCCCTGAGATTTTGTTAGCTAGGGCATTCTGGATCCCTGTGCACCAGGGTTTATCCTTAGTGCAAGAGTCAGTGGGGGTAATGGGGTTTTCTAATTCCTTTAGTATGTTAAAGAGCTCCTTAGTACTGGAGCTTGCCTGGGAGATCCTAGTATTGAGAGATTCTTTCTTGGCCCGTATAATCTCATTTTTGTAGAGGGTGGAGATGTTGGTGAGATTGGTTCTGTTATTTATAGAAGTCACTGATTTCCAGAGTGCTTCAAGTTTGTTTTTTTGTTGACGCAGGGTTTTGAGCTCCGGGGTGAACCATGTGTTCAGGTGCGCTTTGGGTATTCCTTTGCGCAGTTTCAGTGGGGCAATGATGTCAATGGCTTTGGCCATGGACTCATTGTAGGCGTTGACCAGTTGGTTCAAGTCCGTTGTGGCGGGTAGTGCGTTTAAAGTAGGGATCACCAGAGGTATTAGGGCTTCCGCTGTGATATTGCTCTTTTTCCTAGTAGGGCAGGCAGGTGCCATGATAGGCCTTTTATGTGCTGAGTTGCTGGTAAGAATGTCAAACGGGAGGAGGTGGTGGTCAGTCCAGATAAGTTGTGTGGGATCTTTCGTAGTAATGTTGCAGTTAAGGGTAGTTATCCAGTCAAGGATTCTGCCTTTCGAGTGGGTGGGTTTGGAGCAAAGTTGTTGGAGGCCATGCTCCTCTAATGCCATGGCCAGGGCAGTGGCTGGGGTGTCTAGGGGGTCGTTAAACCCAAGGTTAAAGTCTCCTAGTATAATCAATTGTGCTGATGGTTTGGAGCTTTCAGCAACTAGTGAAGTGATGTCTTCCTCAAATGAGCCAGGAGGGCCCGGGGGTCGGTAAATTAAGTGCAGCGTAATAGTACTTTTAGGGGAGGTTTGAAATTTGACTGTAATGTGTTCACAGGATTTGAGTGGGGGAGCAGAGGATAGTCTGATGTCAAGCGTGGACTTAAAGATGATAGCTACACCGCCACCTCGAGCGTTCGGTCTATCTGCTCTAAGGATGGTGTAGTTATCAGGTATGGCTAGGGTAAGAGATGGACCTGCAGCATCGTGCAGCCATGTTTCGGTTACCGCAAGGAAGTCCAGGTTGTTTGTTAGAATAATGTCAGCGACTTCTGTGGCATGGGCGACTAATGATCTGACATTTAGGAGAGCTCCTTTAAGACTGGGATGGATAGTGTTGATGGGTGTTACAGTGTGAGGGTTGATCTTATTGAGTGATTTGGTAGGGCCTTTGCTAGGTCTGTGGTGGGTTCTGGCGCCAAGTCTAGAATTCCGATTGGAGGGGATGAGGGTAGTGTTACGGGAGTTGGTTGGGTTAGCTAATGTAGAGGTGTTGTAGTCAATGGTAGGGCAAGATGCTCTCGTGTTGATGGGGTTCTGCTTATAGACAGCTAGGTGTGTGTTAGCTGCGACATGCGGAACGTGTGCATGTCTATGGGTGGGAAGGGCGGACTTGGTATCCGGGGGGAAGGCTGGTGTGGTGGGCAGGAATGGTGTAGGGCAGGTGATCGGGTGGTGTCTTGGGCAGGCGGGTCTGACTAAACCATTATTATAGGCTAGGTAACTGTTGCCAGTGCAGGGTATGTTACTTTGCATGACACAGAAAGGGAACATGATCGCAGTCAGGCAGAGTAGCATGCTGGGGCTAAGGTAATGTACAGGGGAGTGGGGTGAAGGGGGCATAGGCATAGACTGACTCATCAAAGTCCAGCTCAAACTGTTTAACCTAGGAACGTGAAATTTGGAAGGTACATTGTTTTCATGACGTAGGCACCCAGTAAGGAAGGATTTTTGGAAAAGCCGTCTCTAGGAGGGTGAAAAGTGGGATTTAATTTTTTTATGATAATAACCATATCTCAAAAAACAAAGATGTTACAGATGTGAACATTGGTACTCAGATTCTTCTTCAAAAATAGAGAAACACGTGTTTTACCATTTTCTGAAAATCCAGTTAAGGGAGGTGGAAAAGGGGGGTGAATTCTTTTTGAAGGATAACCATATCTCACAAACCGAAGTTGTTGGAAAAGTAAAAATTCACATTTTGAATCTTCATTATAAAGTACGTTTCCAAACTTTTAATTAAAATTGGCAACGGGGAGTCTCCTGTATTTGAGAGCAAAATTTTCATCCCTTCCGGCTTAGACACAGTTGTCAATTCCCTAGCAGACCTCACATGCAAAATGTACCCTGACATAAAAAAATCTAATGGAGAAATCTAGAGAATGGTTATTTCAGTGTGCCATTTTAATGCCAAAGAACAGCATGACTGCCATAATCAATAGGATACTTACAAGGAGAGCAAATGGATTCCAAATCTGTAAACTCAGTGGTTCAAAGTGATCACGCAGTTCACAACCCTGTTAAGTTCTGTCCCAGCTCCTAGTGATAGTACGGTACCGAGTGAATTTGAGCAACTTAAAAGGAATGTATCCCCTCTGGTGTCATTACTCACATGTGAAGTAAAGAAACAAGCTTTGCCTAAAGCTGGGTGGTATGACAAAGCTTGCCTAAGTGCTAAAAGGGAAATTGTGCAGTGTGTAAATCGCCCTCAGTGGATTGATTAAGTTGCCTTGCGAGCACTAAGAATTAAATACAAAGAACTAACCAGGAGGAAAAATAGAGAGTTGGTGTCTGACCAATGGGGTAGGTTATACAGACCTTCAAGGGATGCTTGCTCCTTCTGGAAGCTGGTTACTTATAAGAAATTGAATGGGGACAGAGATTTACAATGTAACATTGGTGAAACCGAATGGCGATCCCACTTCTCAAATCTCTACCAAAATGAAATTCAACCTACCCCTAGCTCAGAGGTTTACAGACCATTATTCCCAGCTATCTTTTCATTCTCTGGTGCAGAGGTGGTGGCAGCACTTAATCTAAAGAATTCAAAGGCAACAGGCCCTGATCTGATCCAGGTAGACCTTTTCAAAGATGAGGTAGTGATGTGGGCCCAAGTGCTGTGTAGACTGTTTAATGCTATCTTGCGTACCAGTGAGATTCCAGCCTCCTAGCGCTATGTGACAATTGTTTCTATCTACAAAAAGGGTAGTAAAGATTCTCCAGCCAACTACCATCCCATTTCCCTTTTGGACAGTATCGGTAAGCTCTTTGCGAAACATATTCTTTACCTTTTTCAGGAGTGGGCAAGTCGTGAAAATGTGGTTAGTTACTTGCAGGCCAGGTTTAGGCCAAATAGAGGTACAATAGTTAATTGTTTCATCTTTTTTTCTGATTGTAGCTAAATATACCATCTTAAAATAAATTCATCTACGTGGTCTTCCTGGATTTAAAAACGGCATTTGACACTGTTTCACGAGAACTCCTGTGGAATATTCTGTTGAAACGTTGTGCCCCACCCGATCTGGTGGCCATCATACACTCATTATATTCTGCCTACACAGCCACTGTTAGATTTGGGGGGTGAGCAAACCCAAGACTTTGAGGTAAATGTTGGAGTAAGGCAAGGCTGTTCACCTGCCCCCATTTTATTCAATTTCTACATACAAGAAATCATTGATGCATTGATAAGTGGGTGCCAGGACTGTCCCAGGATGGACACTGACAGATACCCTTCACTTTTTTATGCGGACGACGCAGTCCTCCTGGCCACTACACCCAAAGGTATGAAGCGCACTCTGACAATTTTTTATAATAAATTTGCTGAGTTGCAATTATCCTTAAACATCATACCATGCAAAGCAATGGTCTTGAGGTCACCTCATGCCAAAAATAGATCATTAATATTGAGTGTACGTGATTTCTCCATTTAACAAGTCACTGATTTTGATTATCTCGGAGTGAGGTTTGAGGACTCTGGTAGCTGGGAGCCACAGGTTATTAAATCCGCAATCTCTGTAACAAAATATTGTTGTGGAATTCTGTCTTTCTATGCCAAACCTGGCAGAGGTGCAATCTCCACAGCTTCGCAATTGCTCCACAAACAAGCCATACCGGCATTCACGTACGGCTCAGAATTGTGGGGCCATGCTAACACTACTGATTTGTCCATATGTGAGAATAAATTCCTGAAAAAATTGTTGCTTCTGCTCGTGTCAGCCCCATCTGCCCTGGTCCATCTAGAACTTGACAATATCACAGTCTTGGCACGGATTTCATTCAAACCGATAATGCTCTGTGCCAGGGTCTTGGCTGGAGAAATATAGGAATGCCCTGTCCTATGTCATGAATTTGGAAGGGGGGAAAAGCCTAAAGTGGCTTGTACACATGAAAACACGCCTTTTTCAACTGGCTATGCCAGATCTCTGGAACAAGCCCCAGGTATCCCATGTATGGGATCTGAATACATTGAAAACTAAGGCAAATAGGCTAATTCTCTAAGAACTGATAGCTGATGCCACAAATTTGAAATTCGGCATAGAATACCTAGGAACAACAGTGCAACTAGGGTTTAAGGTTTATCTGGACACTATTCTCTCACCAAGGGAGAAGTCTCTCTATGCTCACTTTAGGCTTCGAATCTTACCAGTTGCCTGTATTACCAAAAGATGGCAGGGGAGATGCTCTGACCTCTGCCCAATGTGAAATCATTATGTACTTTTTATTCATTTGCAATAAAACTCACAATAGTCTCAGTGGTATGTACTTGCGACCTTTTCTGAATAATGCAGGTATTCGACATGTAATTTTTGCCATGGGTACTTAAGAGAATGTTTTCTCCCCCATGTGATATTTTGGGACTGCGTGTTTCATTCTCAGGGCATGGCTGTTCAGAAACAGGATTTTGATAAATGCACCTGGTTTTATGGCTAATGACGACTAATTATTTTGAGCTCTGCTATCGAGCACGCATGGCAACGTCGTAACTTAGATGTATACTGTGCATTTATCGATTTTTCCACCGCATTCAACACGTTGTGTAGGAATCTGTTTGTGTCTGTTTAAATGCATTAGGAAAACTCTCCAAATCTATAACAACGCTTTGTGGTGTAAAGAAGGGGTGCAAGATTGCTGCCATTTTATTCAATCTTTATGTATCCGATATGTGTGACGCATTTGCCATCCATGCTGCTAACCCTATTAAATTCAAGAATGCCAGCATAGAATGGCTTGCTTGCGCAGACAATAACATCGTCATAGACTACACGCCTGCTGGGCTGCAATTGATGTTAGATGCTTTAGTCACATACTCGGCAACCAAAGACCGTAAAATTAACATCGATAAAAGTAAAGTCATAGGGCCTCATCACGACTTTGGCGGTAACGCCGGCGGTATTACCGCCGGCAGTATTAGCCCTACCGCCGAACTCCCCGGCGCTAATAGCGCCAGATCACGAGTTCGGCGGTAATGTAATTCCCCATTCCCCATTGAGCCCATTCGGGAAGCTGGAGCTAGGGCGAAATCCACCGAAGTCCTGATTTGGCGGACCCTTAAATCCGGCAGTAATAGCGCTACCGCCGGATTTAAGGGTTACCTCCAAAGTCGTGATGAGGCCACTAGTGTTCACCAAGAAATGTAAACTGACATTTTTTTTATGGACCCTATCTTCTGAATTAATGGAACAAGTAAAATCTTATAAATATCTGGGCCTCATCTTTGATGATAAAATCTACATTGGGCAGATTTGAAAAGGAAATGTAGCATATTGGGCAGTGCACTTAGTGCATTCATTGGACGCAATAATGGCTACTGCACATCTGCTGTTTTATCCATTTATAACGCTAAGATTTTGCCCTTGTGATCGTATGCAGTTGCAATCTAGGTCACAAATATAAGAAACAAATCATTATCTTTGAAGCAAAACTACTAAGGAAATTATTCCGTCTCCCGCAATGTGTTAGTGTCCAATACTTCTATCTTGAATTTAATGTTAAGGGTATTTGGGATGTTTATTTAGCCCAATGTGTACTGCTCTTTGTACGTTCATCCGCGTTGTCAATGGAAACAATCATTGCCCCTTATATGAAGGACTTTATGGGCCTGCGGGATAAGATACCAATAGGTACAATTGGTTTGCTAAAATCGATCCATACAAAATGGTTATATGAGGTACCAACATATACACATCTGGAGATATTAAGCAATAGTTGAAGACTAAGCTACGTATGGTTGCTTTTATGGAAAATATGCTTTACATTGGGAATATGCCTTTTACTTGTGACTATTGCATTGAGAGAATATCTAGAACCTCTCCTCCACTTTATATCACAGCGTATCCTAGCCCGCACATTTTCCGATTTTATCTTTTAATCAAATTCAATGTAACAGTGGTCTTATCGTCTAGGTGTTGGAGTAACCAACTGCCTTATCACCATACTTTTTGTCGGCTATGTGGCAAGCTGGTGAATGAGACAGTTTGTCATCTGATTACTGAATGTGAATCTCTGGTCCTATTGCGAAGGACGTTTTTTAAAGCTTGTAATAATGCTATTACGATGAATGAAATATCTTCTCAATGGTCTGCTTTTATGCAAGGAAATGGCATAAACCTAATATATTTCACTGTACGGTTCTATATCAATGTAGTTGACTTTTTTGTATGTCTTCAATAGGTTTTGTGTACTTTTGCAGTTTTAGTATATTTTGTAAAAAATGTTTTATATGAATTGTATGTCATGTGTTATGCAAAGCCTTGTTACAATATGTATATCTAATAAACAAATCAAATCATAAATGGACCTGGTTTTATGGCTAATGACGACTAAGTGCCCAAGGCTGCAAGCATTTGCTCTCCTTGGCCATTATTGCACCAACTGCCCAGTAGCCCAAAAGCATTGTCATGAAAAAGTAGAAGAAGTACTGTTTTATGGAGGTTTCCTTAGTTCATATTCTTAAAGCTTGGTAATTTTAAGTTAAGCAATTTTTTTGCATGCCCGCACGTACCTCTTGTCTTGAACTGAGAGTTTTGAATGAAATATGTATGAATTGTAGTGAATGATTTGTAATTTTAGTACCCCGTGTTATTTTTCATTTACACCCACTCACATGAATAATGTATGGAATAATTTAATGAGCTGTATTTGACATTTTGTATATATAGTCATATGTTCTTGGGCTTTCTTCCTACATTTTTTTAATTGTTTTTTTAATGGAACATGAAGGTTATAAACCGAATAAAAGTATGTTATAAAAACATTTATTTTTAAATCCTCCTGGTCTTCCTGAACACAAACTTCTTCTCAAAGTGGGAGCACCTGCAATATTATTGCAGAACCTCAACCCACCTAAACTCTGTAATGGCACCAGATTGGGAGTGAAAGCTCTCCGCAGAAATGTGATTGAGGCTACAGTGCTGACCGGTTCTGGCCAGAGGGAGTGTGTGTGCAGACCACAAATACCTCTTATACCTTCAGAATATCTGTTTGAATTCAAAAGAGTTCATTTGCCCTTAAAGGTTTCTTTCATGATGACCATCAACAAATCACAGGGACAGACTTGAAAGGTAGTTGGGATTCACCTAAGGGAAGACTGCTTCTCGCATGGGCAGTTTTATTTAGCCTGTGTGAGAGTGAGCTCACATATCTCTCTGGAAATCTTTGCACCTGAAGGGAGAACCACTAATGTAGTTCACAAAGAAGCACTCAGATCATTTTTTTTTGTAGGTTGCAAATGCCAAATAAGTAATTTGATGAATTTTTTATGTCTGTCTCATTGTCTGTTTGTAATTACTGTTACAGGTTCGTCCTGCTCCCCACGATACCAGTGCTCTTCCAGCTCCCCGACGCCACCTCAGGCATTCCAGGCACTCGGCACTCGGACACAAATAATTCACAGGAGACCAGAAGTGGGGTGAAAAGCGCTGTAATGCTAACACACACCACTGCTTGGGAGAGCTGCATTCGGTTCTGCCCCTCCCAAGCCTGGCTCATCCTTATGTACAATGGAGCAGCTAGATCTTATTCTCCACCCATTAACAGCACATATCATAACAAAAAGGTCATTTTGCCGAACCGGGGGAAAGAAAGCACATTTTGTAACTGAAGGCTGTTTCTGCGAGGCAGCCTTGGGATTTGAGCCAGCAGCGTCATCACTGTGTACTTCTCAGGAGGGGCTGTTAATGCCCATCTCTGAGGCCTCAGATCATTCAACAGCTCAGCTGTGCTCTGCTCTGCTCAGCGGCATCACTTGGCACGGGTGTCCAGTTGTTAGGCCAGTCTCTTAGGCAAGTCTTTAGGCCAGTCCGTTTGTATCTGATGAACCTCAAAGAAACCAAAAGGAAGTGCAAAATTAGAAATGTAACAATTACTACAGAAAAACATTTCTGGACACACGTCAATGGAACAACTATATTTGTTTTGTAGCCAATTCGCCCCGACTAACATCTGCACTAAACATTGCTTATTACGTTAAGACATCAACCTGTAAATTATATTTCGTACAGTTTGAACAAAAAACTCATGTGTCTTTTGAAAACAATTGTACCAAATCACCAAATCCATGCTAGCGAAGCTGTGGGCAACAGCTAGTGTTACTATAAAAAACCATGTCCATGCTGGCTTTGCCAATATATAACAGTACACCACATAAGGACATACTCCTCTTGTCTTTACCATTCAAAATGCCATGACACAATAAGAAAACATGTCCAAACTGGCTGCATCAAAATACCAGTCTGGCCAAGTAATAACACATATCATGCTTGGTTTATCAGAGATGTCCACTATAAAATGTCATCCCTCAGTAAGAAAGAGCTAGACTGGCTGCCCCAAAATTCCAGTCTAGCCATTAATTACGCATATCATGTCTGCTTTATCATGCTTGGCCTTTAAAATTACATATTAGTGTACCACCAGACCCAATATACGTACCCTCTGCCTCCCACCCCAACTTCTAAAATCAGCTTCTCAGCCCAGCATTAAACACAAGCACACACACATCCACATGCCATTTACACGTACACCTATTCACCATACATGCACAGACACGCACACCCGGCCACACATTCACCATACACTCACAAATAAGCACACCCAGCCACCCATACATCATACCCTCACTCATTCAAACACATTACATAATATACATATTCCCCTTCTTCTGGCTTCTGACTTCAGCTTCTGACATAGAAGTAAGTGAGGGGACCTTTGTCATACACAAATGTTCCCCATTTGGCTCAGTCAGCCAATCACACACTAGTGCATTCATGCAGGCAGCATCCAATTAGGCTCACAGGCATTCAGACCATTCACTCAAAGCCAGACACTCAAAACAGTGAATGCGTACTGGAGGCAACTCCCGACCTTTCAGAGCATACACTGCATTAATTCCAGTTTCAGTCAAGGCTGCTCAGGTGGACCACAGACATTGTGACACACAACCAAATCCAGACACCCACAACACAGAATGTTATTTGACTCCTCTCTCCATTAATTGAGGTCCCACCCCTTGGTTGTACCCAAAACAAGCAGTACCTGGGAAGGCTCCTACCATTCTAGCATGGGCAGTCCCAGAGCCATATAAGGTTCTTTCGCCCAACATCCAATCAGGGAAGGGAAACACGCCTGGGCTTCTCAGGACTTTGAGAAACAGGAAGGGAAAGGCAGGAAGCAAAGAGGCTTTCAGTGGCCATCTTGCCTTTGTTCAGGAATCTATTGATTCCAATGGCAGGACCTGGGTATCCAAAAATGGAGGAGACACCGGAGTCACTGTCAGGTCAACATGTACCTGCCACCAGCCCATACCCTACTCTGAGGGCAACACACAGGTGCCCAGAAAAGTTGCACTAGGGGTACAAAGGTGTTCCTCTAGCCATGAATGCCATAAGGGTAGTCCACACGTCTTTGTTCACCAAGAATACAAATTTGAAGAGCTGCACTGCCAGGTTTCCAAACTGGATTACTGTACAGAAAACATACAGAAAACACAGACTTGGGGAAAAGTGGGGTAAGGACGAGGAGGCCCTGTCCATCCAAAAGCATTTCCAGCATCACAGTATATAAGATCTTTTTTTAAGGGGAAATAGAAACTGACTTTTTTAATTACATCTTAAAATAAATCCCAAGTTATGGTGCTATCAAACATGTTCATGTAAAAAAAGACTAGCACTACAATGTTCACAATACAATACGATGACTTTAGCTGCGTTTTCATTTGTAAAATTGCACTGGTCTTTTGTTTACACTGTTTTGAAGTGTCATAAAAATGTATTGGAAATTATCCAAAGGGGGAAATATTGTATGAGGTAAAGGCATTAGGTGAAGATAAAACGATAAGAATTAAGAAGCTGTTGCATGTGTAGCTGATTTTAATGGATGCCTGTTTTCATAATATTGCAATTCCTATAAATAAAATAATAACCATGGTGTGCACAAACACATATTTGATATTGGACACATTTTTTTTTGCTTCATTCAGGTGTACATTCATTTTCAATAGGTCTGAAAAGACATAAAGTTAGAAAATAACCATAATATGAAAGGTGCAGACCTCAATAGTAAATCAAGATAAGATGTATGATTGGGTTGCAGGCATGATCATTTAAATTTCGGGGAAATAAACAGTGCTATTTTTCAAAACATCTCAATTTCTGCCACAACTGTCATTATTGGTAAACATATTCCCCCAAACCAATAAGGCCAACAATGTGTGTGAATGTGGGAAGAAATGACCATTTTAACTCAGAGTCCCTCCTACATGTCACCCATTAAGTCATTTTTGATGTTATAGTTGATCTCTGCCGTGATCCCATGTATGTGCTTATAAGCTGAGCAACTGGGGTGAATTCTTACTTCAGATGGTCATCACTTCCCACACCCCCTGAATTTCATGGATTTTGTTGTGACAAATTGGATCATCTTAACTCTGTCCTAACTAAAGTTCTTTCACTGAATTTCAAAGGTTTTCATATGCTATATCTTCTCCAAATATTTTGAACATCTATTGCAAAAAAACTAACTGGTGCAAAGATTTCACAATGCAACACAAAATTACATAAATATATTATCATATACATATTTAAACACAAAAAGCATAACTTCCATGCTTTATATATGCAATTATTATAAAAATGTGTTGTACAAAATATATAACCACTATAATGTTTTCACAAGGAAACACACAATCACAAGCATCTATCATAACATGTTCTTTAATACTGATGGGAAACGTACACTTTAACACACCTATACCTTATGTAAAATATTACAGAATCCCCCAAAATCACAAAAAATAATTGCAAATAAATACCCACTGTAATGTTTTCAAAATATAGATAGAATTATGAACATTGGTTATCACACAAATTGTAACATTTTTATGCCCAAAGGCACACATTGGAACATCCTTTTTTATTGAATTTACTTTTTCATTATCTTAGTTTCCTTTGAAGAGTTTGCCTAAAAAATTATTTTGATTGCTTAACTGATATACCATTTGATTGAATACCCATTAATATTTTCCTATATCCAAAAGTGGAAACAATGCATTATAACTGTTGAATTATTTCTTCAACCACAGAAATGTTTCCAGGCTTCCATCATATGGTTAAAGAATAAATCAGTATAGCTAATGCCTGTGAGACGAAGAGCAAAAGATAACACAGATATTTTTAGTCTTTCAGAAAATGTTGTTCAGTGTTTTTTTTGTAAACATAAGTCCCTTTATTATACCACATACCTGTGGACGATGATGTGGCTCCAGTATTCATAAGACAATACTGGTTATCTTTGGCATCCATGGAATTGCTCATTGAGATTATAAAAAACCTGGAATCCCATCTGTTTATTTTTGACAAATTCATAGTACCTTTAATAACCCAGTACTAGAAATATTTAAACCCAATGGACAGTTGAGACACGGTAAGGAAATTGAATACTAGGGCACACATGTCACAGTGGCCTCTCCCTTATATTGCTCAGAGGTTTGCACTGATCAAGGGTTCTAAAATATACTTCCCTTGATTTGACTAAGAATATTGGACCCTCTCGTACTCCATGAATACCAATATAAATGTGCATTTACGTTTGTGGCAGCAATAAACCTAGACCCAAACTCCATTTGGGTATGTTAATAGCAGAAATTAGTTCAATTTATTTCTGCATAAAGGCATGCCTGATCTTGTAGAAAGAGGTATTTTGGCCTATGTAGATGATCTGTTCATCAAAAGTAAAACTGTATGTGAACACTTGGTGGAGATCCACCACATGTTGACTAAACTGAGAAATGCAGATGCAAATATTTCTCTTTTGAAAGCACAGTGATGCAGAACTAAACTGAACATTTTAGGCCATGAAATCACAGCCAAGAGTCTTAATCACCAAAAAACAAAGATTGACTACTGAAATTGAAGCATCCCACAAAACTATGTGATTTACCAAGTGCCTTGGGAATGACTAATTACAGTTGTAAATTCATAGAAGAATACACAGAGATTGCATAAAACTTGGTCGATCTCTTGTAGGCAGGGATTAAGTGGGAGTGTGGGGACTCTCAAACAGAGGTTGTGAAACAACAAAAAATAAGACTTTCCCAAGCTCTGTGAATGGCTTATCCCATTAAAAACAAATAATTTTGCCTGGAAACTGGATTTTCTGAATCCTGTTTAACGGTGGTCTTATATCAGACGCATGACCAGGTATATAAAGTAATCTTGTATGTGAACACACTCTTATAGTCCGTTAAGATAATATTTATGCATGCAAGAAATCACTGCTGGCAATTTTTTGGGCATTAAAAAAGTGCTGTCCATTGATCCATGGGGAACATTTATATGTTGAGATCTCCAACCATCTGCTCCAATACTTGCAGAGTGACCAGATACAAACTGGGAATGTCCCTAACTCAAGGACTACTTCCTGTCAATGCAGGTGAACCCTGTGGAATAAAGATTTAGTCAAATAAAAAGAGTCAGATGGCATTAGGATTAGCCAATCTACATGACTGTGTCCAAGATAATTGATTGAAGGATGAACTTAAAACAACCAATAATAAGGCGACATATCTAGTTTCTCCTCCTAAGGTGTATGACAAAAACACCTGACTAGGAGGACCCAACGTTTAAGTGGGTGGATGTTTTTTACCATATTAACGAAATGATGACAAGAAATGAGTAGCTGATGTCGGAAATGCTTAGGTGAATGACATGCCTAAACCCTCAGTCATCTATTAAATTGATCCCCATAGTAGTCCCCAAAGTAGTCCCCACAGTAGACCCCAGAGTAGTCAGGTGGTGGAATTGTTGATCATTTAAAAAGCTGTTCTTACTGCCGTGCACCACCAACTTCGGGAACTAATAATCATAACCAATTCAGAATATGCTTGAAATTGATTTTTTGAGCACTTAATAAACTGGAAAGCCAGAGGTATGCTTTGCTTGAACAACAAGCCCCAGAAACATGGCAAATTGATCCATATGGTAGGAGGTATAGTGACGCCAAACAAAATTACCCTATTTAAAAAAAAGATAAAGTGTCACTCCAAAGTTGAAAGCCTCGATAATACCGGACATGATTTGGCTGATCAAGTAAACAAAACTGCAGCAATCCAAAGTGAAAAATTTGATAAGGAACATCTCCTTGGAGGAATACAAATAACAGCAGTCACTCTCATTATCTTAAGATGAAAGTAAGCTCTGTGCTCTGCAATGGAGTAGAGATGGCCTGGATCAAGACTTAATCATACCACAAAAAGAAGACCCAATTATTGGAATATGTTATCAACATCTAGAAGATCCAGAAAACATTCCCTTAACTGAACAAGACTGAAAGGGAACAGAAGGTCTTTGAGTCTTAATGAAGCTTCAGAAAATGTTCAACTTTTACTATGGACTTTTGGTTAGGGATCCCCAATCTGGGTGTGATCAGTGGAAGGTACCTACCTTATTTTGAAGCATAATGTTAAACCACGCCATGATGCAGTGAGCACTGGTTACCAGGGATTTAAAAAACAGCAGAGATCCTACATGAGGTCATTTATTGGCTGCACATTGGTCTGGACCTGAATATATATTTAAAAGCATGCTTGGTTTGTGCTTAGTTCCAATCAAGTTTCCAAAGTTTCCCCACTCAGAGTGCTCCTCTAAACAATATAGGAATGACATTGCCATGGTCTGATCTTCTGACCAGTTTTATGGGTCAAGCGATTTGTTCAACATGTGGCAACAAATGTATGTTGGTTGTTACGTGCCTCCTTGCCAAGTGCATAAAATGGCTCCCCACCATAAATTGAGTGGAAGGGTCTGCAGCTATCCTATTGCTCAAAGACATCTTTTCTCATTTTGACCTTCTTGAAGGGATTGATTCCCACTAGGTTGCCATTTCACCAGTGAGGTAATGTCACGCCCTCTCACACGACCTTTCCCTCTTCACACCTCTCCTCCTCAGGCGCCTCGCGCCGTAGTATTTCCCATTCGCACCACCAGCAGGGAAAACACGGCAGGCGGAATACCATGTTGGGCGGTTCTGCCTCGTTTCGCCCTTTTCCGCGTTGGCGTCTGCCATGGCGCCTCTTGCACAGCCGGCAACGTCAGAATACCAGGAAGTGCCGGCAGCTCCAATCGCTGGCCGCGTTGCGCTCCATGCAACGTACGCGAGCAGTCACGTGATACGTCACGTGATACCACTCGCCCCTTCAAAAGAAGCCGGCAAACAAGACTCTTTGCTTCACAGCTACTTCAACTTCTACGGAGGACTGTCACGCATTACCCTTGCTCTTGTTTGCTTCGACCTTGGAACTCTTTTCGGATTTGCTATTGGATTACCCTTGGATTTTGGCGTGCTCTCTGATTTTCTGGACATCCGACCCCTGTTATACTCTGGACTTGCTCTTGGATTGCCCTTCTGTTTTGCAACCTTCGGATTGCTTCAAGCCTTGCTACATATCTTGCCACACTCCACGAGGTACTGGGAAGGAGTGCCTATTACATCATTCCAGCTTGCCGTGGATTTCCCTGCGTAGGTTTTCTACCTACATTCCATCTCTATTAGGTAAGCTGGTGTCACTGCATCTTGTTTAACCCTTTCTATCAATTGCCCATTGCCATTATAGAGTATATTCCTGATTATAACCTTTTGCCTTACAGCACTCAGGGGTCCTTCCGGCGTTCTCAATACCAGGCTGACGACAACACTCCTTCCTGTGGCCTCAAAGATTGCTCGGGCAGTGTTTATATTCTGCTCGAGCGGTACTTGGGGACGGAGGCATTTTATAACTGCATGACCATCAAGTCGGACCCATCAAGTTAGAACAGACTGTGAAGCCTTATGGTCGTCCAGTTATGGATGTTTCAGCCGGGGACCCTGTGACTGCTTTAATGCAAGCAGTGACATCGCTTAGGACAGATATGGCAGTTGCTACCACTGCCCTCCGCACTGATTTAGCCTCTGCCACCACTGCACTGAACCATCGTCTTGATGCCATGCAAAGCACCCGACATCCCTTACCTGCTGACGCTGAGTTCGGCGATGCTGCCTCATCCCAAAACACCCCCATCACTCCACTTACTTTGCCAGTCCCGTCTGTGGTGGTTCAGACTCCATTTCCTCTAGCAGCCCCTGAGAGGTACCAGGGAGATCCTTTGAAATATCGCACTTTTATAAATCAGTGCAAACTACATTTCTTATGCCGACCTCAAGCTTTCTCTGATCCAGTCTCAAAAGCGGCTTTTCTACTCTCCCATTTGTCGGGTGTAGCAGCCACATGGGCTAATCCGTTTTTGGAGAGCAATCATCCCGCTCTGTACGATTTCGAATTATTGACTCAAGAAATGGCTAAGGTTTTTGACACTAGATATAAAGCCCAATCCAGAGACATGGAGCTCTTAGATCTCACTCAAGGTCGATCTACTCTCATTGAGTATATTACCAAGTTTAATCAACTTGCCACCGAGACTTCATGGCCAGAGAATAAGAAGGCAGTGATCTATTATCGGGGTCTGTGTGGTTCCATGAAGGATGCTTTGTCTGTAATGCCCTCCCTTCCCTCGCTTTATCTTGATCTGGTAGATTTAACCTTGCAAATCGACGCCAGGCGGGCAGAACGTAAGGGGGAAGCAGGGATATCCCAGAGCTCACCTTCAACCTCATCGAGCACCTTACCTGAACCCATGCAGATCGGCGGGGTACGCAGTCATATTACACATGCCGAACGGGAGCGCAGGAGGGCAGACAACGCTTGCTACTACTGCGGACTCAATGGGCACTTTGTAAAGGAGTGTCCCCGTCGACCAAGAAACAAAGCTCCGGGTTTTCCGAAGACTCGCCCTTGAGATCAGGGGTTGGGGCGAGTCCTATACCTAATACCTCTGATCTTACTTTTGGCCCCGTTCGACCTGTGGTGGTGCAAGCTTCCTTAAACCTAGCTGCAGGAGTTTCCCATGCAATACAAATAGTGATCGACTCTGGTGCTACTGGTTGCTTTATAGACATAGCGCTAGCCAGTGCTCTAAACTTACCTCTGGTCCAAAAGAAACACCCCGAACCAGTTCATGCAGTAGATGGGACGTCATTAACCTCTGGGCCGATCTTACACCAGACAGCCCCTTTGGAATTAGTCATACAGGAAGTCCATAGAGAGACCATGACTTTTGACCTCATAGCTACGCCTCAGTTTGGTGTTATCCTGGGCATTCCTTGGCTAAAGAGGCATAATCCTTTGATTAACTGGGGTACAGGTCAGGTACTCTTTGAATCCGAAACATGTCAATACTACTGCCTGCTTGAGACACCTCAGGTTTCCAGTCCCGCAGACATCCTAGGGATAGTCGCTTCATTAGACATAGAAGACAGGTCCGATTCCCCAGACACACACATGATAGGGGCGGTCACAAATAACATACCTCCTGAGTATTATGAATTTCGGGCAGTGTTTGACAAAGGCTCTGCAGAAGGCCTTCCTCCACATCGATCTTACGACTGCCCCATTGATTTAATCCCAGACGCCCCTATCCAAAAGGGGCGGATATACTCCTTAACCCAAACAGAGTAGCGGGTCCTTCAGGATTACATACAGCAGGCTCTGCGTCTAGGTCATGTTCGCCCATCAACCTCTCTAGCTGCAAGTCCCATCTTCTTTGTGCCAAAGAAGGAAGGGGATCTCCGTCCCTGCATTGATTACAGGCGTTTGAACGCCATCACAGTAAAAAACCGCTATCCTATTCCTCTTATTACCCCGTTGTTGGACAGACTTACTCATGCCACAATTTACACCAAATTGGATCTACGGGGTGCATACAATCTCATACGCATACGAGAGGGAGACGAATGGAAGACGGCTTTCTGCTCACGACAAGGGCTGTTTGAGTATACAGTTATGCCGTTTGGTCTCTGTAATGCTCCTGCTACGTTCCAGCGCTTCATGGATGACATATTTGGCGATATCCTGAACACATACGTAGTAGTGTATTTAGATGACATATTGGTCTTCTCTTCCTCTCTCGATGAACACATCAAACATGTCAAGGAAGTGTTGTTACGTCTGCAAGCCAATGCACTATTCGCTAAACCTGAAAAGTGTATTTTCCATACCAGCCAGGTTGAGTTCTTGGGGTTCCATATCTCTCCTGGAGGCCTCTCCATGAATCAGTCCAAAGTTCGGGCAATAAACGATTGGCCGATTCCGACCACACTCAAGCAATTAAAGTCGTTTTTGGGTTTTGCCAACTTTTACCGACGGTTCATAGCTGGGTTTTCTTCTATTGTAACACCACTCACTGCGCTCACTAGTCCTTCAGTCCCCTATGTCTGGTCCGAAAAACAACAAAATGCTTTCGATTCTCTGAAAACTATGTTTACTACTGCTCCGGTGTTACAACACCCTGACCCTGAACTCCCGTTTGTCCTTGAGGCAGACGCATCCTCTTATGCACTTGGAGCTGTACTGTCCCAGCCATGTCCTGCCACTGGTCGGCTACATCCGGTGGCATTCCACTCTCGCAAATTCACAACAAGTGAATTACACTACACAGTCACAGAAAAAGAACTATTGGCCATTAAGGACGCCTTACAGACCTGGAGACATCACCTTCTAGGAGCAAAACACCAGACGGTGGTGTTCTCAGACCATAAGAATCTCCAAGACCTTGCCTCCTTGAAATGTACCAATAGTCGACAAGTACGTTGGCATCTTTTCTTTGCCGCGTTCGACTTCGTGGTCAAACATAGACCTGGTGTAGGGCATGGGAAAGCAGACGCCCTGTCTCGTTCTCCTGGGGGGGAAGTTCTACCATCCTTCCCTGAAACCTTGTTGAGTGATTCTCACGTAGTATGTGTTTGCACACCATCACCTTCATTGCAGTCCACCATACGACAATGGGTCTCCCGATATCCACAGTCACTAACAGAATGGGATCCCGTTATGCAGGATGGGCTGCCCTTTGTACATGGGAAGCTTTTTCTTCCCACGAGTGAAACCAGGAATTTGGCGTTGGAATGGTCTCATGATGCTGCCATTAATGGTCACCCCGGGCAGCATCGTACCCTGGAATTACTCAAACGATGGTGTTGGTGGCCGGCTATGAAACGAGACGTACAGAATTATGTCAATACCTGTCCAATCTGTGCTCAGGGCAAGTCACGTAGGGGCCGGCCTTTGGGTCTTCTTCTTCCTCTCCCGGTTCCTCCACGTCCCTGGCACACGGTCTCAATGGACTTAATTACTGATTTGCCACGCACACAGGGTTTCGATACTATATGGGTTGTTGTCGACTCCTATACCAAAATGGCTCGTTTTGTACCATGTAAGGGAGTACCCTCAGCCCCGGTTTTGGCCAGGCATTTCTTTAAGTCTGTCTTCTGTCTCTTTGGCCTGCCTCATGTTTTGGTGTCCGATCGAGGCACACAGTTCACCTCTCGTTTCTGGCGGGCCCTCACCTCTCTGTTGGGAATTGATGCTCATTATTCCTCTGCTTACCATCCATAGAGTGACGGGCAGACTGAGAGGGTTAACCAGTCATTGGAGCAATACCTACGTTGCCTAACGTTACAATATCAGGACACTTGGCTTAATTTATTGCATCTTGCCGAATTTGCTTATAACAACTCTTTGCATTCTGCTACTGGTTTTTCGCCATTCTTCGCTCTCTATGGCCAACATCCTCGTACTCTTCCTCTGCCAGATTACCCCTCTTCTGATAACCCCGCTGCCTCGGCCTGCGCTAGGGATTTAGTGTCAGTACATGCCCAGACTTTGATCCATTTGCGTGAGGCCCAATCTTCCATGAAATCCACAGCTGACAGGAAGAGGGCGGATGCTCCTGCGTACAAGGTGGGGGACAGGGTTTGGCTCTCCACTCGTCATTTACACATTCCTGGTTGTCGCAAACTTCTCCCTCGCTTTGTGGGTCCTTACAAGGTGGCCAAGGTTCTGAATCCGGTGGCTATGCGTCTGGCGGTACCTCCTGCTTGGCGAATCCACCCAGTTTTCCATGTCTCCCTGCTTAAGCCCTGCCCTGGTCCTACCCGATTAGTTGCCCCTCCTGCTCCGGTCTCTGTCTCTTCTCCTGATGTTTTTGAGGTCCAGGGAATACTGGGTTCCCGTGTACACAGGGGTGGGCTACAATATCTGGTGGATTGGCGGGGTTATGGCCCTGAAGATCGCTCCTGGGTTGCTGCTCGAGATGTTCACGCTTCTCGCCTGGTGGCCAAGTTTTATCGAGAGCATCCTTCCAGCCCACGCGGTCGTGGGCCTTTGAGGGGGGGCTCTGTCACGCCCTCTCACACAACCTTTCCCTCTTCACACCTCTCCTCCTCAGGCGCCTCGCGCCGTAGTATTTCCCATTCGCACCACCAGCAGGGAAAACACGGCAGGCGGAATACCATGTTGGGCGGTTCTGCCTCGTTTCGCCCTTTTCCGCGTTGGCGTCTGCCATGGCGCCTCTTGCACAGCCGGCAACGTCAGAATACCAGGAAGTGCCGGCAGCTCCAATCGCTGGCCGCGTTGCGCTCCATGCAACGTACGCGAGCAGTCACGTGATACGTCACGTGATACCACTCGCCCCTTCAAAAGAAGCCGGCAAACAAGACTCTTTGCTTCACAGCTACTTCAACTTCTACGGAGGACTGTCACGCATTACCCTTGCTCTTGTTTGCTTCGACCTTGGAACTCTTTTCGGATTTGCTATTGGATTACCCTTGGATTTTGGCGTGCTCTCTGATTTTCTGGACATCCGACCCCTGTTATACTCTGGACTTGCTCTTGGATTGCCCTTCTGTTTTGCAACCTTCGGATTGCTTCAAGCCTTGCTACATATCTTGCCACACTCCACGAGGTACTGGGAAGGAGTGCCTATTACATCATTCCAGCTTGCCGTGGATTTCCCTGCGTAGGTTTTCTACCTACATTCCATCTCTATTAGGTAAGCTGGTGTCACTGAATCTTGTTTAACCCTTTCTATCAATTGCCCATTGCCATTATAGAGTATATTCCTGATTATAACCTTTTGCCTTACAGCACTCAGGGGTCCTTCCGGCGTTCTCAATACCAGGCTGACGACAACACTCCTTCCTGTGGCCTCAAAGATTGCTCGGGCAGTGTTTATATTCTGCTCGAGCGGTACTTGGGGACGGAGGCATTTTATAACTGCACGACCATCAAGTCGGACCCATCAAGTTAGAACAGGTAATGACTAAAATGTGGGAAATATTAGGCATCAAAAGAAAGTTGCACATCACCTACCAACCGGCGTCCAGCGGAGGGAGTGAAAGAGGGATGAAATGATATGACAAAACTTTAGTGTGCATTTTAAAGAGGTTCATGATGGATTCTGGTCCTTGTTGGGACTCATGATTACCACTAGTCCTGATAGTTTTGAGGTTTACCCCTACATCTGCTAGTAAGATGTTGCCTTTTGAACTTATGATTGGTAGAAAAATGGTCTTACCTAAAAATGTTTTTTACTTAACACAGGAACAGAGGTTGATCAATGCTTCTTCCACTCATGAATATGTAGGAAATTGGTGGAAGCATCTCCAATATGCTTTTGCCTACATCCAGAGGAGAAGGCTGTGGTAAGCATGAAGTCACTCTATGATATGAAGACCTCCAAGAAGGAGTATGAGGAAGGTCATCAAGTTTACCTCTACAATCTTCAGAGAAACTGGTCTAATTCCTTTCCACTGTGCTAGGGGCTTTCACAATAACATATAAGATTCGTCCTGTTTTCTATGAAATCAAAATACCGAAAGGGGAACATACAAAGTAATGTTGTGTACTGTACTTGTGAACCAAAAACCGGTCATCACCAAACAACCCTTTATCGGATTGACGAGCCAGTTCCTTCTCCCAGCGAGAGGACGTCTGAATAAAAAGGAATCTGCATAAAATGGTAAGTCTAAATGTTTAGGTGAAAAAATGAATTTTTGTGCAATGTTTAATAAATGAATATGTAAATAAACCCCTTTTAATTATATGTGCAGCTTTCACATAGGGATTAAAGTAAAAAATAGCATGTATAATGGAATATGTAAAATTAGACAGGGAGTCGCAAAAAGGAAACCAGTGTCGACGGTTGATAATTTCAGTCAAGACCATGTGCAAAGATATACAAATGAATGTTCTTCCTGAGAGAAACTTTCCACTGACATTTTGACAGAAAAGAAATTTCTCACATGTTGAGAAGCAATGTCCCCCGAACCAAGATCCTCCTCTTTGAGACATTGGTCTGGGGGCGTCTGTTAGCATAAATGGAACACAAAAACAATCAACTGAAGCAGGAGGCACTGAAAGGCTGCACAGCTTCTTCGAGTGTGGCACACATAATTCAATTGCATGGAGAAGTATTTGGCCAACAAAGCAAATGAATAAGTGGCACCTCATGCAATGGACAGCACCTACCATGAGAAATAGAGACTGCCTCTAAGTAAATGGAGAGGAGCCAAAATAATGCCTCACTTTATACATTAACATTTTTGGCCAGTTGCTTGCTTCCATGAGAGACAACACACGACAAATAATAATAATACTAATAATAATAATAATAATAATAATAATAATAATAATAATAATAATAATAATGGCACAGAGTTGCCATATGTGAACAATGTGCAGAAAGCTTAAAAAAACGGGTGCCCGTTGCACACCAGGAAAACATTATTAATGTTGAAAATAACACTAGCCTACCCATTCACCTATACTACCATACTTCAAAAATGTTAGTATGCATTTAAAATGAAGCACCACTATGTAACAACTTGTAATTGTATTGATAGGGTTTCAACTGTAATGTGATTCTCATTCATGTTATGTTGAACACAAAGGAGTGAAGTATAATGATTTTTTAATTGGAATGGTTTACATTTTGTCAATACAATAAAAGTAAATAAGCATTTCCTGCACTTAAAAGAGAAGATTTGAGATGGACTTGGCAACACTTATTTTGGTGTCTTCTTTTTGAAATTACCAAAAGATAAAACGTCACTTCTGCCCTTCTTACAGATTGCAATAGGGGTGGCTTATGTTCCCATGAGACTGGCATGGGCCTTTAGGAGTAGAACGTTTTATGTTCTTTTGTCACAAAAATTCATTATGCTCAGCAGGAGCACTATGTGTCCTTAAACTAGGCTCCATTGGGAGAGGCATAAGCTATGCCTCTCCCAATGGTGCTTAGTTTAAGGATACATACTTGAAAATATATTTATTACATTTCTCCAAGTTGTAATTCATAGTGTGCTCACTGATGACCATTAGGGCAGCCCCACGACAACCCAATCTGTTCTACCTCTGCCACGCTTCAAACAGATTGTTTTGCAGTTAATGTGGCACCTTTGACATTACTAAAGGCAAGGAACTGGCCTAACAGATATTCAAACAATGGAGGGCATGTGTCAGGGAATCCTGGCTAATTATTAGCTGGGGGCAGGCCTGGACATGTGAGCCTTTAATCAAATTTAAAGTACATAATATATTGAAACTTAACATGTTAAACAGAGAAATTAAAATACCAGTTACAAACAAGCCAAAAAACACCTTTTAAAGCAGAGCATATCCACGTTCTTATGCCACTAAATCTGAATTTTCTATGCTATTTTCCAAAATCTATGTTAGAGTTGGTACTTTATCAGGATAAAGGTATCTGTGGGCCAACATTGAGGCTCCACCCATCTCCACAGTCCAGCCATTCACATATATTCACGCGCTGGATAGTGAACACAAAATGACTTACCTTAGTATTTAGCTGCAGTGAAATGAAAGGGCAAAATGTGAACTGCATGTGGAATGGTACAAAAGTCTCCTGCCATTGGTGCTGGGGTGATGATTTGTTAAGAACACAGGCTCCTGTCTCCTGTTCCCTGTGTCAACACTCAGTGTTCAGGAATGCAGCCATCATAAAACATGATGGGAGAGAAAGCAGAATGGGTGAAGGATGTTTTCCGCAAAAATGCAGCAAATCCCATTTCATGGGAGAAAGGATAAAGAAAATGCTAGGCCACATGTTAAAATGGGGAGAGTCACCTAAGGATGAGAGGAGAAAATGGGTGAACATTGAGCAGTGGCAAGTAATGCAGCGGGAAGGTGCCATGCTGGTGTTAGCAAAGCAGGAATAATAAGGTGGATAATAGAAAAATATAGTAAGTTTCACAGAGGGAAAGGATTATGCAAAAACATAAAAGAAAAGAGAGGGAAAGGAAACACAATGAGAATAAATGGATGAAGAAATAAGAGCAAAGGCCCCTGTCTCCTGTTTCTGTTGTGAGCACTAAGAGCTCAGGAATGCAACCATCATAAACATGGTGGAAGAGAACTCAGAATGGGGAAGGGTTTTTTCTGCAAACATGTATGTATTATCCACATTATTATTCCTTCTATGCTTACATGAAATAGGCACCTCCCCACTGCATCCCTTTCTCCTCACATCCTTTGGTGTCTTTCCCCATTTTAACATGTGGACTAGCATTTTCCCTGTCTCTTCCCCAAGAAGTTGAACTGGCTTCATTTTTGCAGAAAACACCCCGCCCATTCAGCTTTCTCTCCCACCATGTTTTATGATGGCTGCCTACCTGAGCTCTTAGTGCTCACACCAACAACAGGAGACAGAGACCCATGCTCTTATCGGATCACCACCCCACCCCCACACCATTGGCAGGAGATTTCGGTACCATTCCATGTGCAGCTTAGATTTTTTCCTTTGATTTCACTGCAGCTAATTACCGAGGTAAGGCATTTTCTGTTCACTGTCCTCCATAATATCTCTATTTCTTTTTAATGGGTATATGCAGTGCATGAAAAAATGCAGATGGCTGCATTGTGGAGAAGGCCCACAAAGACCTTTATTTCGCATAAAGTACCAATTCTGCCTTACATTTGTGTGTGTATGTATGTGTTTCGCTTTTCACAACTGTTTTTATTCTATGCTATTTAATAATTGATCAAATAATTACTATGTACAACTTTATGAATAAATAGTCCATGCATTTATACTGCATATCCAGAAGGGTGTGTGGACTGGGGGATTACAGAACTGCATATTTCATTTGATATGACATTTTGTTATGAGAAAGTATATGATAACATTGATTTTGCATTTACAAATATTCAGAGTAGTGTAGAGGAGGAGCCAAGTACCCCCACCTCAACCACTTTGTCTATGTTGCCTATATGTTGGGAACCAGAGTGTGAGACACGTGCAGTGCCACTGTGAATAACAATACCAAAGAGAATCCTGGCAGCAAGATTCCCATTGAGAAAACCATACCTGCATACGAGAAAGTATGATGGCCATTCAAATGAGATTCCGGAAGAAACAGAACAAATAAATGGCAAAGACGAATGGTGATGTCATACATAGTCGAGTTGACGTACATGAAGTAGATGCAGAGACGAGCGAATGAAGATATTCTATGAGCCATTAAGAAAGTATCAAAAATAAGTGACATCTTGGGATCAAGGTGTAGAGCTTATGTTACAGAACTAATGAAGATATCAAGTCATTTTACATGTGTACAGATGCAAAGAAACATAAGCAGATTAAGGGGGTAATACATGGATTATTTGCGCCAAGAAAAACAGGATTTGTGTGCCATTCTGTCCGCAAATCCCCATTTGTTAAACAGGGATTTGCGGGCACATTGGCGAACAAATCCCGTTTTTGTCGGCGCAAATAATCCATGAATTACCCCCTAAGTATTCTTGAGGCTAGCTTTATAGTGAATAGATTGCGCCAAGCGCCAACGTAAATATATGTATATGAACAAGTAAAGGATGGATGTTTCCACAACGTATTATGGCAGTGCTGGACTTTAGAAAGAAGGCCTCATTTCAGTATGTAGCAGTTAAAAACAGTTGAATTACAAAGTGAATCTCAAAAAGGCAAGGCTGGATGAGCCCAGATAGCCAAGGTCTTATCAAAATGGAGTAAGCTGACATTGGAAACAAAACGTGTGAAAGAACAAAACTCCTGTTCAGAAGATATGGGCAAAACAAAGAAGACGTCAGAGGTCTATTAGAAAATAGTATTAAAAATACAATAGAGGCTTGATTTTGTGGTCTTCAGTCACATGGAAGGATGAAATTGGATGAACACGATGACCATGCATGAAGGCAGAGCGTGCCTTCACACCCTGAATTCTCCACAGCAAGTTCAAAGCCCTTATTGACAGCGGACCACTGAGATGATGATAGATGAGTATGCTAATTCATGGAATGGTACGATTAAGACGAGCTCACCAGCACCTGGAAGTCCAGCCTGCATGCTGTTAGCGTAGGTGGAAAAGTACCGATGGAGGTTAGAGTGCCAACCAATTGTAGGGGGCCACGTAATTAAGGGTCCTATAGTTTGTGTAGCCAATGGGACATCATACATTTAGTGACGGTCATAGTGGCCATTTTGAGGGAAGGGCTTAGTTTCTCCACCTATTGTTAATTACCCTATCACTTATTCTCTTTGCCTTATGGAACGTTTACTTAGAAGTCCACTGAGAACGTATCACTTTTCTTCGTCGGTTTTTATAGTTTGCCACGTAGGATGATGTAGGTTAACATCATTGATGACAAGTTTTTTGTATATAAGCTACAATTTTTATACAACTCGCTGAGTAAGAGGATCGAGCATGCTCGTTGATGTTCGTTGTGCTCCCTGTTTTAGATAATTGATATTAAAACAGTTATCTTTTTTGCCAACTACCTGAGTCGTTTCAATTATTGATGTATGAATAAAATCTGCATCCCCATCCATCTCCAGGATATTGCTACTCATCTTAAAGAACTGGGGTCATTCAGTTCACGTGGTAGCAGAGGATGGTTTAAAAAATCTCCATCGAGGTAAGTAAGCTTTGGGGTCCTGGCAAAATCGCGCAACCTCTGCCATTCAGCTGAAAGGATGTGAAATCCCTGCCGATAGGGGTATCAGTTTTGAAATATCAGTCTTGCAAGCAGGGTGTGACGGGTCCCCTGGTTTCTACGGAATCCCCTCCCGGCATCTACAGGAAGCTGAACGAACAGAAAATTGAAGAGGCAGTAAAAGAGGCAGATGATCCCGAGAGACGGAAGTTGAACATGAGTAAACTGAGCGAGGTGGCAAAACTGTGTATGGGCAATGAATGAGGAAAAGTGATAAGAGGAAAACAAGTAACGGAGGCGGCTGGGGTAAAAGTAAGTTAAGAATAATGAGTGTTAGATATTGAGTAAAATTAACTTGAGGAGAGGTCAATCAATGAAAAGGTCAAAGCAATAAAGAGGTATCATGAGGAGAGACCACGATAAAGAGTATGCCCAGTGCCTGTGTTTTAAGGAACGTAACATAAGAAACAGCACCCCGAGTCCCGTAGCGGATGACGTAGAAGACACATTTTGTTAAAGACGAATTTAAAGAGGGCCGTTCAAACTCTGCAGGAGTATTTTTTTAGGGGCAAGACAGGTCTTAGAGAAAAGACTGTGAGATATATGTGGCTGATTGAGTATTTCTGTTTGTCTGTTTGTTTTATGTGATTGTGTAATGATGACGAAATAATAGACGAAATGATAAATGTAAAAAGGAGAAACGCGAGGTTGAAAAAACGAATTGCTTGTTTAAACTTAAGTTGATGGTGTTTTTTAGTAAGATTAAAGTAAAAAAACGTGATTTAGAGGGTTTGGATCTTGCGATGATTGGTGCACGCTCATAATATTTTATTTTTCTGAAAACAGACTTTTGAAATCTGTAACAAGTAAAAGCGAGTATTGACAGTCAATAGTGACGAATCAAAAATGGAGGATATTACTCCACTTGTGCACCTCTGAAAGCAATTGCCGAAACATGCACCCAAGCTTAGACAGTATAGCGCAGAATGGGTTAAGGGAACTGCAGACAAGATGTTTATGCTACTGCCAAAATGGGGAAACTATCGAAGACAGTCCTGCAGCATATGACGACATATTTGCATGCAGCATATATGGGAAAAAAAGTTAAACAAACGAATAGCGAGTTTAGCGCTCTGGAAAATGTACCAGGAAGAGAGAGAAGAGCCGCCTCCTATAGATTGGATCCTCAATATATGCAAAGAATGGAGTGAGGAGCCTTCTGCTCCTCCCACTGTGCCTGAAGCAGACGGCAATAGTAAGCAAGATGAGGGGATGTACCGATTGAGGGAGCTTAAGGCAGCAGCAGGGTACAGCAACCCGGCATATGTGTTGCCTGCGCAAAGCAGCGACGAGGGCCAAGAGAAAAATACTGAGAGAGATGTAATCTCTAAGGTCCCGAGAGACAAGGAGAGACACAATAATGAGAGAAGTGATCAATCAAGTACACCTGTAGATATAGGACGAGAAATAAAGAGATGGAAAGGAGAAATAAATAAAACTGATGAGTTAGCACTTCTAAAGAACGAATGGATGGGTGGTCAGATTTTGCTCAAACTCAATGGTAAGGGTATCGAGGATGTAAGGCAAAGGGAAGATCGAGACAAACAGGATATAAAGGATAAAGAATAAGAGGAATCAATGAAAGAAGATGGGGTGAAAAGAGAGATAGACAAAGACGGGAATAGTTGGATCAAAATGAGCAACTGAAGAAGCAGGAAAGAGCAGAAGAACAAAGAAAGTATGACAACAGGCAGAGGGCAATCGAAGAACAAAAAAGATTAGAAAGGAAAAGAAGGGAAGAGGAAGAACAGAAATTAAGGGATAAAAGAATACAAAGTCAAAAAGACAAAGAGATACAAAGAGCAAATGAAAGAAGAGATGCAAAGAGAAAAGCGGAAGACAGGGTGAGAGACGAAGCAAGGAAGCAAAGAGAGTTAAACGATGAAATAGAACAAAAGAGAAGGCAGAGAGCACGTGATCTTGACCGCATGGAGAAGGAACTAATGAATCCTGATCCAGTAGTGGCATGGGAGGATTTAGAAGAGTTCTTCCCAGAATATGAATCATTACCAGATTCGTCTAGAGCAAATCTAGAAAATGAGCTACACTCTAGAAGCATTGGGGACACGATCGATAAAGTTTATCATGACATGAGAACCAAGAGGGGGAAGGGAAAAAATTATCGACTCGAGATTACACAGCTGTATGACACAGAGGGAGCCTCATGTAGTGTCCAGCCCAAGGAATTGTCTTTAGATAGACTGGCTCTAAACAGAAACGAAGAGGAGAGAAGTTATACGAGTTGGGCACAGGAGATGTCAGACGAAGACAGAGATACCTTCCGTGGGGAGGAGAGAGGTGACGCATGAGGTCCTGAGGGATGTTTTTCAATGGATAAGGAAGTAAGATGGTCTGATCTAGACCTACCTATATCTCGGGCATCAGAAACATTGATGCTGGACCCACCTAAAGGGCAATCTCACGGTAAGAGAGGGGAATCACCACCTTATGTGAGCAGATTAAGGTCGCTGCCAGGAAGAAGGCGGTGCAGAACTATTGTCCCTGCTATGGATAGGCAGGTGATGGGAAATGAGAGTGAGTTTGGGGTTTCACAGTTTCCCTTATTAGAAAAAGGAGGAGCCAGACCACAGTACATACCTTGGCCACAGATGGACAAGGATAATTTAAGGTGCAAACTCCTGAGTTTAACTTCTGGTGCTGGGAAATGGATACACGAGTTGGAAAAGATGAGAGGAGGAAATACGTTGGCTAGGTGGGGCATTAAGGGTCTCCTAATGGCTATCCTTGGGGAACAAGCTGACAACATTTGTTTGAGAGCAGGATATTATGGTGTTACTAGGGTAAACACTGCTCATGATGGAGCACCGTTCAATAACTGTAGAGCGGCAGTTTGGAAAGCGTTTAGAGTGCTGTATCCGGACATGTCAGATAGCTATAATGACGAAAAAGATGCAGGAAGGAGATGATCCACTTGTTTACATTCAGAATTTCCAAGAGCAGTGGGCTTCGGAGACACGCGGGGCTTGGGGAAAATATATGCCTGTTTTATATCATATATTGTGCCAAGGGCTGTCAGACCCAGTACAGAAGCTGCTCAAGAAGTTAGTCCTCAGAATCAAACGGAGCAGCAGGCACAAGCGTTGTGAATGCAGCACTATTTGCAAACACAGCAGGCAGCAATGAATCTGCCACAAAGGCAGTCACAGCATTCACCCATGCAGATACAGCAAAGCACAAGCACAGGATAGTTAATGACTTCTAGAGTAGGGGGTGTAACTGTTGATGGAGGGAATCCTTTTACAGGTACAGGGATGAGACTTGGGGGTACGCATTCTATTAACACGGCTACCAGGCTTAGGGAGTAGGACTATGAGAATTCCCGATGAACTTTTATTTAGACCAAGGATACCTATGCTTGAGGAAGAGGGGCGTGTCTTTCCCTTAGAATTACAAGCAGCCATAGTGCGAGGAGAGATGGCTTTGCTTGATGGAACTGACAATTAAGGTAGACGATGGTGCACAATAATTGCTATCGGGGAAGGTTGCAGATTAACTGACGTCACTGATGAGGATATGTTTAGAGATCATCCATCGGATGATGAATTAAGATTTGAAATTAGCATTACTTATTGGGTAAGAACAATAAAACGTGAGGTTCCTCATAAAATGATGTTAGCACAAAAGCGTCACGAATATTTTGAGGAGGAAATGGCGAAAGTGCCAGTTTCACTATGGACCACAGGCCCCTATGACGTAGGCCTACTGAAGGGGGTTGGAGAAGTGAAGATTAAATTGAAACCAGAAGAAATTTTACCTCGAGCACGACAATATCTTATGTCTCGAGAGGCAGATGAGGGTATTTTTAAGACAATATATGCTATGAAGGAACAAGGTATTTTAGTGACGTCAGAGTCACTGTATAATACTTCAGTTTATCCTGTGAAGAAAGGGAAAGGGGGTTTGTGGTATTTAATTCAAGATTTAAAGTGGATTAACCAGATTGTAGAAGTGGAAATCCCTCTAGTTCCTAATCCTGCGACAATCTTATGTAATATCCCCGTTATGGCATGATATTTCACTGTGATTGATTTGAAAAATGATTTTTTCTCAAACCCTTTGAAAAAAGACTCTCAAGATCTGACGTCATTTACGTTCAGACAGACTCGCCTGAAAAGTACTCGCTTGCCCAGGGGTACTGCGAGTCTCAGTCAATTTTCAATAGAGTCCTGCAGATGGACTTAAGCAATATTGATCTAGAAAGTGTTGTATTAAAATATGAAGATGACATATTAGTCTGTAGCACCTCAGAGGAAGAGTGCAGATGCGATTCTGCGCAGCTGATGATTATTCTTGCTGACAAAGGATATAAAGTTGACAAGGAGAAATTACAGTATTGTCAACAAGAGGTTTTGTATATAGGCCAGTTAATTTTGCATGAAGGAAAGAAGGTTACTCCTGAAAAGGCTGAGGCTATTTTGAAACTGTAAAGCCGCACATGGTAAAGCACATGCAAATATTTCTGGGACTATGTAACTATGTAAGATCGTGGGTCTTTTACTAGAGTTCATACAGAAGGCACTTATTACAAGCACTGAAGAAAGCACAGACAACGCAAGAGAAAATTATGAGGACTGAGGAAATGGAAGAAGGGTTCAATGAATTGAAAAAAGCAATTTGCACAGCTCCAGTTTTAGGGATCCCCAATTATGCTGAGGAATTATTTTTGTTCTCACACATGGATAGCATTGTCATGACAGCAGTCCTCACGCAGAGAACCACGTTGGGGTACAAGCCCCTTGCATACTACAGTGGGATTCTGGACCCAGTAGTGAGGAGTCATTTTCCTTGCAACAATCTTTGGCAGCCGCGACATTCGCCATTGAGAAGGCTGCAAGCACAGTGATGGGATGCTCTATGGTGTTATTTGTTGAACATGCATTGTTTGCCTTTTTTGGAAAACCAAAAGTTACGTTGACTTCTCAAAGGGCTTCTTCCTACGAGGTGGTCATATCGAATCCGGCGATTAAGATGTAGAATAGCGAATCCTGCCATGTTTATAGCTGAACCACTGGCAGAGGATGAGCATGCGCATGACTGTTTGAACTATGAAGAGTTTTATGATGACATTTCTAGGATAAAAGAAAATGCTTTGGCAAGGGGAGAAATAGTTTTTATTGACGGTTCTTCAAGGATCTATCAAAATGATGGACAGAGATATACAGGTGCCGCTGTGGTGAAGCACACGGCCAATAGGGAGTTTCAGGTACTTATAAGTACATGATTACCGTCTCCCTATTTGGCACATTCTGCAGAGTTATTGGCACTGATAATGGCACTCGAGAGACATGCAGAACAGGATGTAACAGTATACAGTGACTTCGCTTATGTAACATTGATGGTGCACGCAGGGCTAGCACGTTGGAAAAGGAGGGGCTACCTCAGAGCGGATGGCACTCCAGTACAAAATGCTGCCTTAATATATAGGCTTATTAAGGCACTACACTCTCAATAGCCATCGCAGTTGTTAAATGCGCAGCTCATACTAAAAGGGCAGACATTATCTCACGAGGAAATCAAGCGGCAGATGAAGAAGCTAAACACATTGCATATTCAGATAATGTTATGATGAATGTTGAAACATTGGATGTGAATGAAAGCATGGTAGTGATGATGAGTGTGTCTGAATGTTATAGCAATCTGTCTAGAACCCAATTGGTAGAGGTTCAAGGAGAAGTGCCTGAGGATGAGAAAGACCTGTCGACGTGGAGAAGGTGTTCTTTAAACCCCTCTGAAGCATTGTGGTAACAAGACAGCACTGGTAAACCGGTGATGCCTGCAGCCTTATTGAGGGTGGCGCTGGAACAGCTACACTAGCCTGCGCAGACAACTAGAGAGAACCTCACTGCAACTATTAGAGAAGACTGGTTAGTGCCAAATTTGTAAGAACACGTTGCGTTCTATGTAGTGAATTGCATCGTATGTCAAAGGTTTACAGCTGGGCACACACTGCGCACAGTTAGGGGAGTTATTCCGAGATCTAATGGCCCCTTCAACATTTGCATATCGACTATGTCGATATGTTGCAAGTATGCAATGGATATAGATACATGATTGTAGTAGTTTGTCCCTTTTCAAGGTGGATTGAGGCTGGTCCATGTACACACCCAGACTCCACCTGTGCAGTGACATTTTTAGCATGAGAAGTGTTTGCTAGATGAGGAATATGTGAAGTATTAAGATCAGATAATTGCCCTCATTTTGTAAACAAAGTTTTCAAGCAAATAAGTGTGTTGCTTGTCATAAAGCATACATTCTCCTCGGCTTATCATCTGCAAGGAAATGGGATCTGTGAGAGGCTCAATGGCTTGCTTAAAGAAAGGACAGCCAAATTGAAGCTTACCTTGAACAAGGGTGGTTGCATTGCCTACCACTGGCATTATATGCTTCGAGGAACCAACGTGGTTCTGACCACCATTTTACCCCTCACGAGATAGTGACATGGAGGCGAATGAGGACACCCCTCACACCTCCATGTAGAGTTAGAAGTGATGCCCAGCCAACTGCAGAATCATTAGGAAAGGAGCTACGTGATTATCTTACATGCATGACTTCAAGTATCTCTGTCATTACAGATCAGCTCAAGAGAAAAGGGTGTGAGGCAGTACAGAACACAGAAGGAGATGCTTCAACAAGTGGAATTAAAGAACTTTGTCTTCCCAAATTATTCCCCGTAGATGCGGTCCTAATCTGCAATTTCACTAGAAAGTGGCACGAGCCATGTTTCAACTGCCCTTTCATAGTGGAAGACATTACACCGTTTGCAGTCAAAGTAAGAGGCAGATGCAATTGGATATTCCTTGGAAATGTGAAAATCTTTGCTGGAGAGGCCCCTTCAGCCCCACACCCATTGGAAGCAAGCATCAGGGAAGAACCTCAGCACATGCAGACCAGTTCTATGACAAAGAAGAAGGATGCAGAAGCTGTTGAATAAAGATAAATAGCTCATTGGACTGTGGCTTATTTTGGGACGCTCTTTTAAGTCATTAAAAAAAGAGTCAAGGGAAGCTATTTAGACACACTTTTCAGTCATTCAAAAGGAGTAAAGGGAAGATATTTGTTCTTGAGCCATAGGAGTTTGTTGACATTGGACTGAGGCATGCTTAAGCCTTGATAAGTAGAAAATATGCCAGATCTAGAGTTCCTTTTTGAGGACTGGAAGAGTTCCCGTTTGGAAGTGCCCACGGGGGTGCCCAATGACAACCCTTCACAGATCATATTTGAAGTTTTTATGTTCATTTTGTGCATATACCCTGCGCTTGTCGGGGGAGCTACTAGTGTTCATGTGTTCTTGCAAGATCCTAAAAATGGTCCAATCGTGAGGAGATTGCTCAGAGCCATCATTGAGCAGATCCTCCAGCTTCCTGAGTACAGTGGGGAAAACCAAAATGCCTCTATCAGCGGATAATGCACACAGACTGGTCAGCCTAGTATTTTACTACTTAATTGAGGAATGCTTGCATCTTGTTAGTAGACACACATATGTTCCCAGATTTTTGAGAGACCCGAGAAATAATCCATGGCTTAATGAGATAACGAGAGACAAAATAACGCAGGTGAATTTCTACTCCGAGAGAACATTAAGGACTGAGTGAGATTTTCGAGAGACAGATCCGAGGTCCCAGATAAAATAACTTTTGTTTCATGCTGACAAAGGATCATCATGTCATCTGGTGAAAGGCCAATTTGTGGTGTCCATTGGGAATTTGTTTTCATCATCGACCAGCAGCAGTCAGCTGATCGAGAGAACCTGTGAGGCTGACTCAAGAGCGCCCGGAGTAAATGCATCAAGATGTCTGATTAAAGTTCAGTTTTTCCTTCCTGAAAGAAGCAGAATGGGCAGTATCAACAGTAATTTTGTTATGGCATATCCTGAGAGACGTCCAAGATGTGTTAGAAGTCATTGGGCCTCATTACGACACTGGTGATAAGGGGTTAACGGCGCCGTAAAAGTCTGCGGCGCCGTTAACCCCTTAGTGCCTAATTACAAGGTCCCCTTGCGGCTCCCCACCTTAACGGCTGGTCTGGACCAGCCGTTAAAGTAGGGACCCGCAAAGGGACCTTGAAGGTAATTACAGAACCGCAATTTGTGGTACCGTAATTACCGCCTTCCCCATTCCCATTGAGCCCTATGGGGCAAAAATGGGAATGGGGAAGGGCCAATGGTGCATGGGGAATTACCATTCCGCCAACCTTGGAATGGGGTGGTAATTCCCCATTGCGCCATGGCGGACTCGTTACAATACCGGCAGCAACCATGGTGCTAATAGCGCCATTGGTTACCACCGGTGTTGTAATGAGGGCCATTGTTGTAGATGGTCCTATTTGTGCATAATTGACATTTGTATTTTGTTCATGGTGATACTTATAGTACGTACTTCTTACTACATAGACATAAATGGAGCAAAGACTCCTGTGGATTTTCCTGTGCAAAAGGAAGGTACAGATGTGGCAACTACTAGGCAGCCAAGACCCTATTTAGTCATCCCTGTCTCAATGAATGATGAAAAATTGACTGAGTCTGTGATAAATGTCACTAGTCATCATTCTCTTGAAAGAAGTGTCGCAGAAATTATTTCCGGACAGCAGAAACAGGCTCGACAGGAGAGACCAAGGAAGAAGTTGTTAAAAAGTGAACCTACACAATAACACTTGTAAACTCACCCAGTCCACTGATGAATGTTCGTAGGATTGATCCAACAGGAAGAAGTTATGCTGACATACTTCATGTGATAACTATAGAGGGTCACAAGAGAAGAATGATATCCAAGAGAAATGCTAGGGGGATGATCACGAGCTGAGTAATTACCTGGACAGTACAGCACATTTGTGGAATAACATATGGTGCCAACATATGAAAGAGGTAGGAAGAAGGACCTCAAAGGAGGAATGACTTGTATGTGCACTCCTGCCTTATAGTATGGGGAAGTGCAAGATCTTCAGAGCGATTGAAATAGATGTCCAGACAGCACATTACCTATCGCATTTAGCACTTTGCCAAACAAGAGGCCAGGTCATGGGCCGAGATGCCTATCTTATATGGGCAACTGAATGGACAGATGCAGATGAAGATGATTATGTGCAAGACACAAAGATAAGAGACACAGCTAACACCAAGAATCACGTGATCATATACGAAAAGCCAGGAGTGAAAGGAGTTGGAATCAGACGAGAGGTAAATAAAAAACTTGAGTCCAGGAAAATCTGAAGAAGAGATTAATAGTTGGAAGAACAGAGGCCAGGTGCAGATTTGGGGATCAGTGTTGTCTCCTGATGGATGGGAAGAAGGAGTGGTAATCTGCAGAGCCTGGGTGATAATTGGTTGCCCTGAGTCGACTATTGGTATAGTACAAGATGGATGCAAACCATTATGGCCGAGTCTTGCCAAGCTACTGACATGGGTTGAAGACAGAGGAGGACCCTAGCAGATAGTGCCTTTGGAGAGGGCAAAACTGTTCTTCGAAACAATGGCACAAAAAGAGCTGGAGAAAATCAGAATTATTGGGCGAACTTTTGATGTACCAGGAATGCAAATTGGAACAGCAATGATAATGTATCACTATTGGGCTTGTGGACCCAGAGCTTATATGAGGTTGCCCGCAGATTGGGGAGGGCTTTGCTCAATAGTGAATGTTCATGTTTTAGCAACAGTGATTCCGAAAATTGACCTGAATATTGACAGTTTTCCGAAAGCAGATGCTCACCTGAGGAAGAAGAGATCTGTGGAGCTGATAAGGAGAATGAAAAGGGAGAATTATTTCTCAGCTAAATCAATAGAAGCCTTTGATGCCATTCCTTATGAGCACTGACTCTTTAGTCAGACTTTGTCAGTCTTCACATTGATCTTTATGCCGAGAATCCAGGAGGGAGAAAATACAAAATGGCTGCAGATTACCAGAAGGGAATTGGTACAGACAATCAACACAACCATACAGAGATTCAATGCTATCAGAGAGGAGATGAGAGCCATACGATTGATGACTCTCCAGAACAAATGTGTCTTGGATATGATTATAGCCATGGATGGAGGTGTTTATGCAAAAATTGGAGAATCATGTTGCACATTCATACCTTCTCATGATGACGAGAATAGTACCTTAACAGAGGCCATAGACATGCTGACGAAGCTCTACGGCCAGATGATAGACGAACTGGAATACATAGCCGATGACAGTTGGTTTGAAGCTCTTTTTTTCTTGGATTCCACAATGGATGGCAGACATTTTCAAGTTTCTTGGTGCCCTCGTAGTAATGATATTGCTTGGATTGTGTGTGATCAAGATAATAATCTCGCAATGCAAGAAGACTGCAAAGAAAGCAATAGGGATGAAGATTGTATGATTGATCGAATAGGAAGAAGTTATGCTGACATACTTCATGAGAAAACTATAGAGGGTCACAAGAGAAGAATGATATCCAAGAGAAATACTAGGGAGGATGATCATGAGCTGAATAATTACCTGGAGAGTACAGCACATTTGTGGAATAACATATGGAACCAACAATGAAAGAGGTAGGAAAAAGGACCACAAAGGAGGAATGCCTTGTATGTGCACTCCTGCCTTATAGTATGGGGAAGAACAAGATCTTCAGAACGATTGAAATAGATGTCCAGACAGCACATTGCCTATCGCACGTAGCACTTTGCCGAACAAGAGGCCAGTTCATGGGCTGAGATGCCTATCTCAAATGGGCAACTGAATGGACAGATGCAGATAAAGATGATTATGTGCAAGACACAAAGACAAGAGACACAGCTCACACCATGAATCACATGATCAGATATGAAAAGCCAGGAGTGAAAGAAGTTGGAATCAGATGGGAGGTAAATAAAAAACTTGAGTCCAGGAAAGTCTGAAGAAGAGATTAATAGCTGGAAGAACAGAGACCAGGTGCAGATTTGGGGATCAGTGTTGTCTCCTCATGGATGGGAAGAAGGAGTGGTAATCTGCAGAGCCTGGAGTATAATTGGTCACCCTGAATCAACTATTGGTATATTACAAGATGGATGTAAACCATTATGGCCGAGTCTTGCCAAGCTACTGACATGGGTTGAAGACAAAGGAGGACCCTAGCAGATAGTGCCTTTGCAGAGGGCAAAACTGTGCTTTGAAAACAATGGCCCAAAAAGAGTTGGAGAAAATCAGAATTATGGGCAAATTTTTGATGTACCAGGAATGCAAATTGGAACAGCAGTGATAATGGATCACTATTGGGCTTGTGGAGCCAGAGATTATATGAGGTTGCCCGCAGATTGGGATGGGCTTTGCTCAATAGTGAATGTTCATGTTTCAGCGATGGTAATTCAAAAAGTGACCTGAATATTGGCAGTTTCCCAAAAGCAGATGCTCACCTGAGGAAGAAGAGATCTGTGGAGCTGATAAGGAGAATGAAAAGGGAGAATTATTTCTCAGCTAAATCAATAGTAGCCTTTGATGCCATTCCTTATGAGCACAGACTGTTCAGTCAGACTTTGTCAGTCTTTACATTGATCTTTATGCCGAGAATCCAGGAGGGAGCAAATACAAAATGGCTGCAGATTACCAGAAGGGAATTGGTACAGACAATCAACACAACCATAAAGGGATTCAATACTATCCGAGAGGAGATGAGAGCCATTCGACTGATGACTCTCCAGAACAGATATGTCTTGGATATGATTACAGCCATGGATGGAGGTGTTTATGCAAAAGTCGGAGAATCATGTTGCACAATCATACCTTCTCATGATGACGAGAATGGTACCTTAACAGAGGCTATAGACATGCTGACGAAGCTCCACGGCCAGATGATAGATGAAGTAGAAGAAATTGCTGATTACAGTTGGTTTGAAGTTCTTTTTTCTTGGATTCCACAATGGATGGCAGACATTTTCAAGTTTCTTGGAGCCCTCATAGTAATGATATTGCTTGGATTGTGTGTGATCAAGATAATAATCTCGCAATGCAAGAAGACTTCAAAGAAAACAATAGGGATGAATATCATGATCGATGTTGAGCAAGGATGGAAGGCCAAAGACCCTCCTCCATGATGTCAATAGCCTCGGATGCCCTAGGGATACTGAGTGCCGGCTCTCTTTGTAGTTTCAGATATTTATCCGCAAGGTAGGTGACTCAAATAGCCTCAGGCACGCAGTTTGCCTGTATGACATCCTGGTCTTTATTCTGGGAATTTAATAATGCCCAGAAATTATGAGAGTTATTACTTGTCAGTACCCTGAGCATAGACTTCCCATCTTTCTGCAGATGGCTCATGTTTCGTTGTTTAGACAAATTCTTATAGGTACACTTTATATTTCTGATTTCCTTCGACAGCTCTGCCCTATCCATAATTTCCCTTCTTGCTGCATTCACCAAGCCGTGCATCTCCCTCTTCTTTAACCATGTCAACTCGTCAAATGTGTGCTTGAATACTACTAGGCCCTGAGAAGGCTTGTACTGAGGGCAATCAGCTGTCCATAGGAAGTCATGAAATGTACAGGGTTTAAGGTTCTCTTCTAGATCACTGAATCTGGGGTCATTTTGTATATGATCGTGGCTTCATTTAGACGTATGCCATCTTTCCTGTATTTTACTAGTCTATTTTTCTGGGCATTGACTACTACAGCTCCCTGCCATAGATCAATCTTTTTATTGAAGCTCCAATCTAATGATGCTTTCAAACGCTGGTGATCACAGAGTCACATTCCCCCACATGAAAATGATTGCATTTCATAAATAGACTGGAAGAAAGAAAAATATAGTCCAAAGTAGATTCCAGTTCCCCTCGGGACCACATACTTACGGGAGGGATATCACCTTCAATGGACCCATTAACAATCCTTAGGTCCCAGTCCCTAAAGAATGACAGGAACTTTCTACCATTGGCACTCACTGTCTTTGTTTTATGTACCCACCTCCCCGGACAATTTGAGACGCATTGGGAATTCAAGTCTCCTGCCACCAAAATGTGAGCCACCGGGTAGGCTATCTTAGTCTGAGTTAATATACCCGCCAGTGAATCCAGGAAATCGGTGAGCTTTGAACACAAGGGGTTCCAATATAGATTTATAACTACCAATTGTTCATTCCCTTCTTTAGATGTTACACCCAATTTAACCACTAAAATCCCCTCCTGTTTGCTTGGTATCAATATCCCCTCATTAAAGAACGTGAATTTGCAAGCCGTCAACAGCCCACCTTTTGGTATTCCTTTCCCTGTGGTAGTTGCAGGCTGTGTTAACATTGTAAACCCCTCTAGTTCTGGAAGGTTCACTACCCATGTCTCTTGGAAGAGGATTAAGTTGTTCTCCACAAAAACCTCAGATCTTATTTTTGCATATCTAAAGGAACTAGAACCCCTCGTGTTCCAATTCACCAATTTTAGCTTTCCCTGACTAAAGTGAAATCTGTCTTGCCCCTAGTTTCTGACAGACCCGAGTTATTATCTCTGGCAGCATGGACCATATGGCAGATTGGTCACCACTCTTGTAATCCTGATCAGTGACTTTCTTTTCACTGAGCTGTTCCATTATTCCCAAATCGCCACCCCTTTTTGAGTTACCTCCTTTGGTCCCCTCCTCATTTTGTAATAGCAGGGATTTGTGAATGACCAAACCAAGTTTTAAAAGAGAATCGGCCGCTAAGAGAAGAGCGTTTGCCCCCACTTTCGACGCAAACCCTATTTCCGCTAGCTGACCTACATTAGAGTCCGGAAACGTGACATACTCAATGTCCCTGGTTGAAAACAAATACAGGTCCGGAATCTTTTTAATAATTGGTAAAATGACTCGTCTATTCAGGAATCTAGGGTTTAATGTGTGCTTCTGATAAGTGAGCCAAATTTTCGGGACTGCAAAGGGTGCTAAATCCTCTTCGCAGAATGCAGAATCTTTTCCTTCTGTATGTTCTACATTCTCTTGGTCACAACTTGCTCTTTTCTCTGACCCTGTGTCTTGATGTTCAAGTGTCTTAAGTGGTTTCTAATCAAAATCTAGATCTAAATGGGCTGGACTTGGTCAATCGGAGGATGTTTCAATATTTAATGTCCCATCTACCAAATTCTAGTTCTCCTTATTACCCCTAGAGAATATTGGAGCAATTTTCAAAGTATTCCCTGACAGTGGCGAGATATTTTTTTTCTCTGGTTTGGAACCCATTATTTTCGATTTCTCAAATGTCACCACTTCGGGCACAGGACAAACCTGTCTTTCCGCTTGCACATGTCTGTCTGGATTCCTATGGTGATTCTTGTCACTGTTATACCTTCTGACTCCAGTGTCTGGCTTAACTTTTGTGTCTTTCCTTTATGGCTTATTTGGGCCAAAGAACACTTCAATTGGCCGCTCGATAGCCATCCCTCTGACCCCCCATGCCCCTCTTCAACAATGTCTGATTTTTTTTTATGGGGTAATTTAGGCTTTTTATGAACCTGTTTGTGTCTGAATTTTCTGTTTTTTTTAACTACTTCATGTTTTTAGTTTTCTTTGCCTGCATAGAAGCAAACTGAGGCCCTTGTGCCAACTTTCTCTCGTTCTTTCTCCTAATCCTTTTCCTTCTCCGATAGGATTGCTGCAAACTTTCCATTCATGATTCCCCCTCTTCTGTACCCTCCTCTTCTTCTGTAGGCGAAACCTCCTCTAAACAGAGCAGTGGGTTGGAAGGAGCAGAATCTGCGGCATGGGCCAAATGGCAGAATGGATCGAGGACCTATTGGGAAAGAGGAGTATCATCGAGAGGAATGAGAGGATCTGCTTTCCCAGTTGATCATTTTGTTTCCTGCGTCTTTGACTTGTCCTCTTCCTTGGATTGAATATAGTTAAGGAGCATTGATTTAGTCTATTTCCCATCCGTGCATAATTCCTGCAGTGATGCTTTAGGGCCCAGCATATCGGTCTTTTGTAAGGCCATTTGTTCTGTCAGAGATGTTAATGAGGGAGTAACCAAGGTGTTTATTGCATTACTGAGGCCTACTACTGAGAACTCAAACTGTTTGATGTCCTTTGACATTTCAAGTAGTATTCCCGTGTGAGTCCGCACATCTCCTTTTATATTTTCGTAGACCTTCACTAAGGAGTTCAAAACAAAGTTCAGCGCTGCCAGTGTGGCCTTACTTGCACATGGTTCTTGATTAGAAGTCTGATGGAAAAAAGGTACTCCCTCATTAATTTTTTGCTGTTGAGGCATTGATATCAATGACTCCGGTCTAGCAGTTTCTGTTGAATTTAGCATGGGTGAGGTATTTGAGGCATTATTTGGTGGTATGGGGGAAATAATAAGACCCTGGGAAAATCCCAATCAATGGTCTATATGACTGCTACTTCCGTCACCCTTGCTCTTCAGTCTTGAACATTGGGAATCCTGTAGATCTGTTGGGAGATCATGCAAGCTTCTTTTTCTCAGTCGGGTAAAGTATTGGTTAATTTTCCCTTTATGTTTGTGGTGGTCAGGGTAAAGTCTTTTCCAACTATAAACATAGGATCAAATGAGGACGCATCTGCTCCCTCTCTCCCCTTGGAGGTTTGGTCAATGTCCATGACATTTATTTGAGCCTGATCAAGGACCACCTGTCCTGCAGGGACACTTTTCTGGAGCTGCAGCAGCTGCAGACTGTGCCTGTCTTCTGGTGGCATTGCTTTGGAAATAAAAGAGCCCTCCCACACTGGGGCTCTTACATTGTCCGCTAATAGTCCGCTTCTCAAGTTATATCTTGTTGTCATTGTAAAAATAACCAGAGGTCTTCTAAAGTAGAGCTTTGGTTTGATGTGCTGTCAAACAATGAGCGGACCTGAATATGAGTCGCTTCTGCAGCGGGCGATTTTTATGGATGACAAGGAATGTATTCAATTACCCGGCTTGGGGCTCTCCTCACGCTGCCCCCTTCCACTAGGAAGAGTTGGCAGCACTGGGTCACGGCTGTGCTTTCCAGATATATGCAAGCTGGCCAATGGGACGTCATACATTTAGTGATGTTCATAGTGGCCATTTTGAGTGGAGGGCTTATTTGCTCCTCCTGATGTTATGTACCCTATCACTTATTCTCATTGCCTTTGACTAGTATGTAACGTATACTTAGATGTTCACTGAGAACATATCACTTTTCTTTGAAGGTTTTTGTAATTTGCCACGTAGGATGATGTAGGTTAACGTCAATGATGATGAGTTTTTAGTATATAAGCTATGTTTTTTTATAAAACTCGTTGAGTAAGAGGATCGAGCATGTTCGTTGATGTTCGTTGTTCTTCCTGTTTAAGATAATTGATATTAAAACAGTTATCTTTTTTGCCAACTACCTGAGTTGTTTCGATTATTAATGTATTAATAAAATCTGCATCCCCATCCAACTCCAGGGTATTGCTACTCATCTTAAAGAACTGGGGGTCATTCAGTTCAGTAGGTTGTGCCCCCAGCTTTTTCTTTCCACATAGAAAGACATTATAATCAACCAATGAAGAATTGGGGGTGTCTCGGTCTATGAGGCAAGCCAATTGAAATATTTTACCAATGAAATAGTGTGACATAAGATTGGGAATATTGCACATTTTTAAAATCAGAAACATACATGGAATAAGATTCAAAATTTTGAATTAAAAGCTGCAGGGAAGGTAAACACTTGTCCAACGGGATGAGTTCTGAATTGTGATCATATCTAGAGATGACCAGACCTTCCATGAGGGCATCTAAACCAGCTTAAACCTAAGGTAGACAGGTTTCCTGAAAAATGAGCAGGGGACCAGGAGAGGGCGGCTAGCTGAGAATTCCCTGGGGACAACTGAGGATCTCTGTAGGCTTTGTATATTACAAAGGATTCAAAGTGACTATGACAAATCCCCAAATGTAGTAGACAAACCCCACAGAAACATTTCCTGCTAAGTCCCTGTGGTGCAAGATATGACACATTATTATTCACAGAAGGATATTGTAGTTTGCTGGTTTGAGTTACATCCTGTTTTCATTGTACTTAAATCTTAGGGATATTACATTTGAAGAAATATAAACATGATTTGTCTTTGCTATGTGTGCTGTGTAAAACGGAATATTTCACAGCACCAACAGTGTAGCCTTGTAAATGAAAGCTAAAATAGGGAGAATCTTTGCAATTTTCACAGATATAGTCAACATTGTGCTGTGGTTTGAATGTGTCCCACACCGTAGCCTAATGAAGAATTACTTGATAGTGTGTTATCTGTGAAAGTCGTAGCTATGTAAAAAAGAACGTTTGAAGTGAAATGGAGTGTAGCCATCCTAATTACATTCTCATGGAAAGAAAGAAATCCAAATAAATATACACTCTCTCCTCTCTCTTGACATTGCTCACTAAGGAAAGGGCTTCCCTCTAGACCTCTAGAGGGACCCGATTTGCAATGTTGATTGGGAGGAGTACTCATCCTTGTATTAGAAAATCACAAAACGATTTTCCTCTCTTGGGTGGGTGGACTGACATTTGGCACTTTCTAAATTGAGAGTACTGTTTTTCTAACCAAAACCTGCTGAATTAGATAACACTCATTGTAGTCTACATTTAAACTGCATTCACATGTAAATTAATGTAGATATGTGTACATACATGTTATTTTGCTATGCAAACTTTCTCTGGTACGCATACTGGTTTTTGATACCAAGAGAAAATAAAATGTTCTAGAATTGCTATATACTGGCTAAAGTTGATTTTGCCTAAATGCCAACTGAAGAGAAATTGAATAAAACCAACTGAAAAGTGGCAATGTTATCATAGCATTGTGATTGCTGTTTAGAGGTGACCTCATATTGTTTGACATTAGGAACGTTAGAAATATATCTACTTGTCATTATAGTGTGACTGTGTGTGGGTGAGCTACCTCATAGCCTGATTCTCGCAGGCAGGCCTACTTTAATTGTGTATGTAATTTCATATATAAATATGAATTTGCTTGTGGTGACTTCCACTGCATAAAGTAAGAGGACCACCTTTGACTTCATTTTATTTAAATATATATGAGTTTTGATAGCAAACAGACAGTTTCTTGTCCCAGACTTCTGGGGTGGGCTTGTATATCAGGGAGCGTTAAATCGGTGATGCCTACTTAATGAAAAGAATGACATGTAAACAAATATATTTTACATAGAGATACAACAAATGTAATTGAATTTAATTTGATATAATGGAGCAATTGAATTAATCTTAATTACAAAAGGGAGATTTGTAATTGTTTGAACATTTACTTCAGGTTCCAGTGATGGCGAGCAAGGCCAAGTCTCTCATGTAGCTCATGTGCAACAACTCACTCACATTTGGGTGATGTTCACTCCGAAACACCCTATACCTAGTGGCTCCATTTAAATCATTCACATTACCATCCCAGACTGATGCCTCTGTGTAATAGGAATACTCAGATTTAACTAAGGTGGATCCCCAACCCACACATAACACCAGAAATACAGTGCCACTGTGGGTATACTCTCCAGGGGATTTGTGAATACAATATAATTCTACCAGCTTAGAGGTAAACAAATATGTTCAAGTTGATCGTCTTATCCCCTCGTTTTGACTGAGATTACAAGTCAGAAATTTGATTCTGCAGTCAAATAAAAGAGCTAATAAAGGCCATTAATGTATGGCGCTGATCTTGAGCTCAAAGCACTCAAAGTTTGCTTTGGCCAAACAGACACTGAGAAGGATGGATTTCAGTATGCACATCTCCCAGTAAGTATATTCCTCAGCACCCTATATAGAATGACCACTTTCAAAAACCAAATTCTTTCTTAGCATCTAAGGAAACTAATGCTGCCCTCAGGCAGGAAGTTATCTGATGTAGAATCATGAATGACTCTCTAATTTCTATTTGTTCAGCCCTTTCTGCAATACAGCTCAAATGACACATAAGGAAACGTTAAGGCATATATTTATTTATTTATTTATTTGTACATGATTCTAAAAGGATCTTTATGAAACATTTAATTCAAAGCACATTAAACGTTTCAGCTCAAAACCCATTTCAACAATAGCATGTCATTTAATGTACATGTGAGATGGACCATACTGGTATACATATGGACATCTCCCCTCTAGGATGGCACTGTGAGCTATAACGAGGAAGCCATCTCATAGAAAAGGTCATTTCGTGGTGTTGGTCCTAATCAAAAGCCATCTCTCAATTTTGGCAAAATCATGTATGTGGGCATTTATGCAGTACACGATTCGGCACCATATCACAAACTGTATTATTGAGTTTTCGTGTTTGTAAAAGCCTATAGAAGTAGCAGCATTTCTTCTCCTTACATAGTTCCAACATTGAGGAAAAGACAGACTCTCGTGTTGATTCAGGAAGCAAACGATTACTGATGGACACTTGTTTTTTTCCGCAAGTCGGTAGTCACTGAAGGAGCATATTCTAATTAGAAAACATCCCTTATGTCACCAGGCACTAGAGTATGCCCCTCGAGCTGACTGCCATCCAACCAAATAGTATAAAGTCATTTAGGTACAAAACACCAAAAATGGCCTATTCTCTTCTTCGTTACCAAACATCACTTGCAATGAAATCATCTATATTGTTTTGATCTTTCACTTATTCCCGACCATCTGCGAGTCAGGGACGAATGAAACATTGTCATCCATAGTCATGAAAATGTACACCATGCACTGCCATGTATGCCAAGGGCAGTTTCATTTGCCCTAGTGTAAAAGCAAGAGAAAATATCGAGGCTGAGTACCACAAAAGGAAATACACCAAACACGGGCTTATAAAGATTCACAGATCTTTATTCTTCTGCAGTTACAAAGAAACAAATTCAGATAGTTATCTGGCCCTCAGTACATCACAGTGAGTACCAGCCCTTCAGTGTGAGGAGTGAGAGGTACTGGACATCTGGACATTGGTACATTTATAAAATTTCAGTAATAATGTCCAGGCCTCTGCAAGTTAATAATCTGTGATCTAGAGTTTGTGCCGTGTTCACTTATGGCTTATACAACAATATGCACACGGATTACATTTGGTTTACATTCAAACAAGTTACAATGGCAAAGTGTATTCCCAGATTTAGCAATAAGCCTTAGCACAGATCCCTTCACAATGCAGTTCAGCCAGTGTCCACGCTCGATATTTGCTTTACATTGTCTTCGATGTATGTTCGTGGATGAGGCTTACTGGTGCAGGCAATCCTAAAACCACAAGTCATGTATGGGACAAGGTCTAAACACTTGGCCCGTGGACAGACTAACCATTAACTTAGTGTAAAGATCGGGAATGCTCGGTTACAAGTTGGAAACACAGTCCACCATATTAGAACACAGAATTACATATGAACAGAAATCAAAATGGCGGATGATCCTAAAATGGCGGCGAAGTCGATCCAAATTCAGAACTTTTGAAACGCGGTTTTCTTCGCAGAGCAACTGGGCTTAGGCCACTATATATGCAAAAGGAGGCACAATATGATTTCCCGTTTAACAAACCCTCCTTTTGGCCTAAGCCAAGCACTAAACTACTTCTATTCACTTTACGAGTAACTCCACGTCTCAACGTCCATACACCCTGAATTACAATCATCAAAGATATCGATCGCCATAAGGTCTGAAACAGAAATTTCTTTCAACACAAATTTGTTTGTCATTCTTTCCGGGGTGCGTACCTTGTGTCCTACTGTTCCCATCATCTGTGCACAACATCCTCCTAATGCCGAACATATGCCAGGAAGACATTGTATACAGCAACAGAAAAACAACAGAATACCCAAGATGATCAGCAAGACTGAAAGTAGATTCCATCCCCAAGATCGTAAGAAGTCCCAGAACCAGGCGCTAAGATCCCAGTTTCCCACGGGAACATGTACTTCTGAACTAAGGACGTGCAGATTTTGTATAGCCTTAAAGATGTTTGGGCAGGAATCTGGCACAAAAACGCAACAAGCAGACCCCATTAATTTACATACTCCACCACGCTCAGCCAGGATGACGTCTACGGCCATCCGGTTCTGAAGTGACACTAACCTTATTGCTTTCTGTTCTAAAGTCAAGTTATAGAGTATGTCAGTGGTCCGGTTGATGGTCCTCTCCAGTACTCTCGCTAGTCTTCTGATATCCTCTGAGTTCAATATTTGCCCCCAAAAAGGTACAAAAGATTTTGCTACGTCACCCAGAACTTGCACTGAAGTATCGCCATTCTCGTCCCGCCTTGGACGAGCCTTAGAGATTTCTATGGTGCTTGCTAGGAATACCCCGGGTTGTAACAAGGGGGTTGTCCTACCCTCTGTGAATCTAAGGGGTGTACAAAGGAAATTAGATGTACACTGATTTGTGTTGACCCTAAAGGGAGCACATGTCATTCTGGGCAACCATTAAACACAATAACATACTTGCTGATGCTAAACACATAACTCAAACAGTACATAAAACTAATTTTTAATTTTTCATTTGACTTTATATTGTAAGCTTTTTACTTTTTTTGTGCAATAGTACAAGGGTTACTTTACATAACAATCCATGATGTCATGAAATCACATACATAGTTGAAAATTTGCTGAAGAATAATATTTGTGAATGACATGGGATGTGGATTAGTAATTTGTGCATGTGACCAACATCTTGAAAATACAGTGTCCCATGTCATTGGAAGGGAAGAGCACACTATGGAAGTGTGAATGAAGGAGACGGTAAGTCTTGGTCTCTTTTGCCCGGCTGAAGTCTGACCTTATATTCGGTCAATACCCCGGGTAACAGAATCCCTAAATAACAGGTTCCCTGCCAATCCCTAGGTAGACATGGAAAAGCATCATTACCACAAACAAACTAGACAGGTTCGCCTACATACAAAGGTATTAATCGGGGCTGTGGTTAACAGTATAGGAAGGTGGCGTGGCATCCCTATTGCCTATAGGAGCCATCTTGAAAGAGATCAGAAATTGAAAAGGACGAGCCACTCTATCAGAAGGCCTAATAGAAGCAACATTAAGCTTACTCCTATTCGCAAAGAGTGAGCATCCCAGGGGCGTTTGAACTGGTTTCTCAAAATCGTTCAAATTTGTTCCATCAAAATTCCCCGAGATTCTATCGTTCCATCGGCCAAAGAAAAGTGCCCATAAAGAAGCATAACATGCAGTAGTCAAAGGTAAAGGATGAATATACCAGCCCAACCCCTTGTCTCCGTGTTGCAGTAAATGGAAACAGACCCAACAATTAGACTTATTAAAAATGGCTTGTGTGGCATTCATTATGAGTAGTAAAGTGTTATTGTGCTAAGGCTGTCTGTGCTGAGAGTCTCTAGGAGATAGAGTGTGCAGATGCACGAAAGGTGTAGAAACAGTAGGTACATTTACTGTAGGCAAAAGAATTTCAAGTGGATGTACTTCTTCCAAATACCAAAATCCTAAGGCAATTACTATTGTGAAGCCGGTTAACATAATCACAAGACAACAATACGTTTTTAGAGACCACGCATTCAATTTTTCATTGTTTCGATTAGGCACACAGTCACTTATTTGTTCCGTACGAGTGAGAGTGATTGCAGGCATTGTTTCTTCAAACGAAATACTCCAAAGTTTATTTGCTGGTGTTCTCCTGATCGCGCGTTTTCTTAGTCCCTAGCCAACAGAATTCCTTACGTGGAAAAGAACAGGGCCAAAAGACAAGCCCTACGATGATTTTTTCCTGGTGGCACAGACGAACCGTGCATTAAGTCTAGCTCCGTGGACGTAGATCGTACCTTGTGACTCCTGGTACTGCGTGATCTGCGAACAACCTGTCATTGCTTCCTGATGGAAGTGGTGGATTTGTGACAGAACCTGTCAATGGTGAAAAAGGATCTGTGGGAGAGTGTAGAGATAAAGCGGCTGTTTCCCCAGGCCCCACGGGCTCAGGGAGAGTCTCTGAAGCACTCTTGATGCTGCTCAATGCTGCGTGATCGCTGGGAGCAGTGCTGGTAGGCATTTCTGTATCTTCTATATCGTGTGGTGAAGGGAATCCTCTTGACATGCGACGCGTGGATCCAGTGCTTTCGTCCGGTCACTCGTACGGCTGTCTTTGTGGCCAATAGGACCTGATGAGGGCCCCTCCAACGCGGTGCGAGACAGGATGCTCTTTCAAATGATTTGATCAGCACCCAGCTACCAGGCCGTATGCTGTGGCCTGGACTCTCGTACTTGACTGGGAGGGCTTCTCACACCTGTTGATAAATCAAATACAGATTTTTAGTTAACCGGTCACAGTAATCGGAAAGAAGTACATGTTCAATGTCCCGCAAGGATTTAGGCTTAGGCACGTTCCAAATGTTAGCTGGCCACCCATAACCACCTCAAAAGGGGAGAGCCCAGTCCTAGTCTCTGGGGTTGTTCTCATTGATAATGACACGATCGGCAAGGCATCTGGCCTTTTCAGTTTGGTGCCGGCACACGTCTTAGCGAGTTTGTGTTTATTGATTCCGTTGTGTCTCTCTACCAAACCAGCACTTTGAGCATGTCTGGCCGAATGGAACCGTTTATCGATCTGTAATCCCGCGCATATCTGCAGAATTACAGCAGTGATAAAATGTGGACCATTGTCCGACCAGATGACCCTTGGCAAACCAAACCTAGGAAAATATTCCTTAATCATGGTTTTCGCCGTTGTCATTGCTGTGGCATCTTTAACAGGAAAGGCTTCAACCCATTTACTAAAGGCGCAGATAACAACCAAGACATACTTGTAATTATTGCAACGCTCCATTTCAATTAAATCAAAATGTATGACCTCAAAGGGGACAGAAGGTGGACCAAAACTACCCCTTGGTGTCGAAGTGCCCTTTCCCATATTATGCTGTAGACAGATCATACAACTCTGAACAAAACATTCAGCTATTTTGGAGATTTTATCATTCACCCAGACATTTTGTAACATTTTGGAAACCTTCCTCGCACAAATGTGGGTGGGCCCGTGAGCCATTGCGACCATCATTGTAATGTATGCATCTGGCAACAGCCATTTTCCTTCTGACTTGTCTACCCAACACCCGTCATCATCCAATATTGCCAAACCCTCAGACCATTGTTTAGATTCTTCTAATGTGGCATCAGCTTGAATACTCTTTACAGATTCGATACTCTCATCCACAGTACATACATTTGTGGCTTCCCTTGAAGTATACATTTCTGAATAGAGATCAGTGGCAGTTTGTTTGGCTATCTGGTCAGCGAAAGCGTTCCCTTTTCCCACATCATCTATGATTTTCTGATGTGCTGCGCATTTCATGATTGCTAACTGAGTGGGGCGTGCAAGCCCTGAGAGTAACCATACTATCAAGGAGCCATATTGGATCTTAGTTCCATGCGAGGTCAAGAAACATCGTTCTGCCCAAAATCTACCGAAGTTGTGAACCACCCCAAAAGCATACTGACTGTCAGTATATATATTTACTCTAAGCCCTTCGGAAAGTTCACAAGCTCGAGCCAATGCTATAATCTCTGCGGCCTGCGCAGAGCTATGCGTGATTCTTTTGGTTTCCACAACCGTGCTCAATGTGGGGATTGCATAAGCAGCCGTGGATGTACCATCCGGAAGTTTGAAACAGTAGCCATCACAAAACAGCTCCCCTTGTGGATTATACAAAGGAGTATCTTTCAGGTACATTCTGCCTTTAGTCTCTAGCTCTGTGGTGTAGAGGCAGTCATGTGACGCTTCGTCACTGCAAGCAGTATCTTGCGGGAAAGGTAAAAGTTCAGCCGGATTCATGAAGCAACACCTCTGAATTTTAATGTGCGGTGCGAACAAGATCAATTTGTATCTCGTTAATCGTGCGGAGGTGAGGTGTTGCGTTTGTGTTCGGTTTAATAGAACATCTACAGAGTGAGGCACCATCAGTGTTAAAGCATGGCCTAGGACTATACCCTCGCTCTATTTTACAGACGCAGCAGCAACAGCTCTCAAACATCTTGGCAAAGCGCATGCAACAGGATCAAGGGCGGAAGAAAAGTAGCCGCACAGCCTATTCTTCCCTCCATGTTCCTGCATTAATACAGCCAAAGCACATCCATCACGTTCATGCACATACAACACGAAGGCCTTTTCATAATTTGGTGTGCCCAAAACCGGTGCTGAACACAGTGCAGTCTTGAACAGATCAAACACTTGCTGGTGTTCCAAGTTCCACGGCAATGGCAAAGAAATGCCATTCTTTGTCAAAGCCAACATTGGTTTAATCGTTAACGAGAAGTTCCTGATCCACTGCCTACAGTAAGAAGCCATTCCTATCAAGGCTCTGACTTCCTTCTGTGTATTTGGGACAGACATGCTAGAAATTATTTTTATCTGTTCAGGCATCAACCTTCTTCCCTCCTTTGACAGGAGATAGCCTAAATAGGCGACCTCCTGTCGACAATACTGAAACTTTTTGAGTGAAGCTTTGTGTCCATGTTTTGCTAGGTGAATAAGCAACAACACGGTGCCCTCCTTACAGGCACCTTCTGAATCGGCAGCTAAAAGTAGATCGTCTACTTACTGAAGTAATGTACAAGTGGTAGGCAACTCGAGTGTATCAAGCTGCTCTTTCAAAGCCCTACTATAGATGCTCAGACTTTCCGAGTAACCTTGCGGCGTACGGGTAAATGTAAACGAGCATCCCCCTAAGGTGAACGCGAACAGGTATCTGCTATCCTTGTGTATAGGAATGCTAAAGAAAGCATTCTTAAGATCTACAACACTAAAGTGAGTGGCAGAAGCCGGGATCATGGTTAGTATTGTCGTCACATCAGGCACAATAGGAAATTGTGGAGCAACAATCTTATTGATGGCACGTAAATCAATGTTGAAACTGAAAGGGATTGCATTATCGCCTTTCTTGTACACAGGCAAAATCGGACTATTGCACAAACTACCTGCAATTTCCTCAATTACCCCACGATGTGCAAAATCAGAGATTATGCATTTCAAAGCTTGCTCACCATCAACCGAAATCTTATACTGGGGAATACGTGGCAACTTTACTCCATGTTTCAAAATAATGTTAACAGGCTCAATTTGTAGAACACCGACATCATTGTTATCAATTGCCCACAAACACTCCGGAACATCACTAAATTCCGGCAGCAAAGGTGTAGTCAAGAACTGAGAGACAGAAAGTTGCTGTAGTGAAATCGTCAAACGCACTCCATCCGAAGAGCAATGAATTACAGCATTTAATTCCTTCAACAGATTCAACCCCAACAAATTCTCTCCACAGTTCGTAGTCAAAAGAAATGGACATTGGTCCGTGAATGGACCCAATATAATCAGTACCGGCGAAGAAACCGGACAGATTACTGGCGTACCAGAAAACCCTACAGAAACATTGGTTTGCCCTGACAGTGGAATGTTCGGAACCCGTGAATGGTCGAGGGAACACTTCTGTGCTCTTGTATCTATCAAGAATAGATATTTCCTATTTCCCACTTTCATTTCAATGTAGGACCTTTCTGATTAACGGGAATAGGCGTCGGTTCCAAACCCTGCTTCGGGCAATCCTAGCAAAACAAAATGTCATCAAAAGGAAGGTCTTCAGAGAGATATGCAGCAGAAGGATGATCAAAAATGTTTCTATTATCCACACTCTGTGCCTGATTATCCTGTGAAAAGATTGAAGATTTTGAGAAAACTGACTTCTACCAGGACCCCCTGCCTTAGGGTGGCCTCTGGGTCGTCTACCCATGTTACCAAATGTATTATTCGACCTCTGCTGGAGGATCGGGCATTGTGCTCGCCAATGACCCTCTTGTCTGCAATAAGCACATTGGTTCACGTTTACAGGACCCAACGGCACATTTCCCTGTGGAGCGTGTTGTCCCCTAAATTTTGTATTACCTCCTCTAGGGCCTCTAACAATTTGCTGCAATAGAACTTTACTTTTAAGGTCTCTGTTTCTCTTTTCAATTCTCTCTTTTTCATTATTGACTTGGTTCACATAGTACTGAGCCATATGCAACACTTCAGACTGAGACTTAGCTTGCCAAGTGCTCTCAGAAGACATCATTTGCGATTGGATGTCAGGCAATAATCCACGCACAAATGTATCTACAAATAGTCGTTTCGCAGACTCTGTGCTCAAATCTTGTCCACTGAAATCTGAAAACACTTGTATGAACCGATTAAAGAATTCGGTAGCACCCTCAGACTTCCCTTGGCCACAATCAGTAAGTTTGTCCCAAATAATCCTTCTTTCAGGAATTATAACTTTTAGTTTCATGACTATTCTATCAGGCAAAGTCGGTATTACCTGTGGCGGTCTCTCGCCCGCTGGTCTTTCTCTATCTTGTCGAATTATATTAACCCACGTGTCCCCTAACCCGAGTACATCGTCCACAGTCCTAATTTGTTTCCACAAATCAACAGGTAGGAGCACAGGAAATAACAAATCTATATCACTCAAGGTAAATACTGATGACTGCAAGACAGATTCTATATCTTTATAGAACCCTTTCGGATTCTTCCTAATCTCTGGAATGGATTGTTTAATGGTGTTCACTTCCTGTCTTGAGAACGGGATGTGAACAAACTGCGACACATAATGTGCAGGAATGTCATAGGCAGCTGTACCTGCTGCAGCATTAGCTGGAACCTCGACTTTTGGGACAAATGTTGGCAGAACCTCTCTCATAGGCAACTGAGAAATAGGAAACTCCGAACGCTTACTGATCAACAGAGCTAAATCGAGCGCTAAAGCAAATAATTCTGCGGGGCAACAAATCTTTCTTTTTATGCATTCATCCTGCAGGTATTCTACCATAACCTGTATCACTTTCCTCTGCATTTCTGGCGTATACTGACTATACGTGTCATATACTTCTACGGGAGATATCGACATGTCTGAAATCCATCTAATCGCGTCCTTTGTGCAAATACGTGTTTCAGCATTTATCGACTTACAACAAGGAAGGAACCGTTTCTGTACAAAAATAGCATTCAAACTACCAACATCAATTTCTTCATTCTGTAACCTTTCCAACTCCCCTCTATACTCAAAAACCCTCTCAAGGTGCTCATATACTTTCTCCACAGTATCTCTTGAATATGCTTAAACATTCAGATCCCTCAACCTTTGTGGGAGATCTATATCATCCAGTCTATTCCACATTACACATAAATGAATTCACAACCCTTCAATAAAAACATTTTTCTCAGGAAAACTTTCTAGATTAGAGAGTGTGGCAAAAACATCAGATTGTTCACCCTTCTCCATGCATTGTCTAGCCCATGCAGTCAAATCGCGCTTTCTCTCTTTAGACACAGTATTACGAGTTACAATCTTTGATTCTGCTCCCTTATCAACTACAAGTGGGACAGAACCACTCGCAAGAGTAAGAGTAGACACATCTCGTGCAATCGGTAACAAAGGTGCTATCACTGGTGCAGAAAACAAACTTACGAAACACGTAACAGTAGGCAAAGGTGGAGGAGCAGGTGGAGGAGCAACGGTAAGCGGAGGAACAACAGCCGGAGGAAGAGGGACATTAGGAGGAACAGTAGGAGGAGCAGGAATTACTACGGGAGGAGGAACGACAGCAGGAAGAGGCAAAACAGCAGGAATAGGTATATACGGAGGTGGCGCAGTGGCACCAGGCCTTCGTTCATTTAGAAGTTTGTCAATCAACTCATCAGATACATGAAAGTCTTTAGACGGATAGATTTTCTGAATACCAAGTGAAAAAGCCCTATCCATAATCCTAACTGACTCAGACTGTTTATTTTGATCGTACATCAACGCTTTTTCGGCATTGGACATGTGATGGCGCGCATGTTTCTCTCTACTTTTAAGTTGCTGCATAGCTTCTTTCTTCCAATTCTGTAATACATCAAATGCTGCAGGTCTAGTCTTTTTCTTTAATAATATAGACTCTAAATATTCTATACGAAGAATTTTAAAACTACCATTGGTTGGCCACTGAAGTTCGGAAGCATGTCTAGTTTGTCTGTGCCAAATATCATTAAACACTATACTACCAATGCCGTGCTTACAGTACATAGTACACGCCGGAGACTCCTCCTGTGGCGCCGGTCGGCTAAATTCCAAAGATTGTCTGTCCTTGCGGAATAATGCCCTGAAGCAGGCAGACAATTTCTCAGGCATATCAGATTCCTGGTGTTACCTGGTCAATAATTGTGCTCGCGAGTACAATACGCCAAAACAAATGATCAGGATACTTAAGAATCGGGTCACGACTCACCTGATCAAAGGACAAAGGAGGTTCGATCAGATTACAAAGAACTACAAAGGTCCCACGTGGTTGGTGATTTCAGCAAAACTGCCCGCCTCAATATATGGCCCTTGTCAAGATGCCGTCTCGGACCGCGGGCTCACCATCCAGGGATCGGGTTGTGCAGTACTATTGAGGTATCGCTTCTCATCCATGAAAGGGGCTCCCTTTTTCACTGTCCGATCCCGGTCCGACAGCCGCGTCAACCTTCAACGAGATAGCATCAATCTTGAGGGTCCCTATTCGGGCACCATTTGTAAAAGCAAGAGAAAATATCAAGGTTGAGTACCACAAAAGGAAATACACCAAACACAGGCTTCTAAAGATTCACAGATTTATTCTACTGCGCAGTTACAAACAAACAAATTCAGATAGCTATCTGGCACTCAGTACATCACAGTGAGTACCAGCCCTTCAGTGTGAGGAGTGAGAGGTACTGGACATCAGGACATTCGTACATTTATACAATTTCAGTAATAATGTCCAGCCCCTCTGCAAGTTAATAATCTGTGGTCTAGAGTTCATGCCGAGTTCGCTTATGGCTTATACAACAATATGCACACGGATTACATTTGGTTTACATTCAAACAAGTTACAATGGCAAAGTGTATTCCCAGATTTAGCAGTGAGCCTTAGCACATATCCGTTCACAATGCAGTTCAGCCAGTGTCCACGCTCGATATTGGCTTTATATTGTCTTCGATGTATGTTTGGGGATGAGGCTTATTGGTGCAGACAATCCTAAAACCACAATGGGACAAGGTCTCTTCACCCAGACTAAACATTCGGCCCACGGAAAGTCTAACCATTAACTTAGTGTAAAGGTCGGGAAGGCTCGGTTACAAGTTGGAAACATAGTCCACCATTTTAGAACACAGAATTACATATGCACAGAAATCAAAATGGCGGATGATCCTAAAATGGCGGCGAAGTCGATCCAAAATCGGAACTTTTGAAACACGGTTTTCTTCGCAGAGTGACTGGGCTTAGGCCAATATATATGCAAAAGGAGGCACAATACGATTTCCCGTTTAACACTACCAACTCGGCCAGCTGGCAGGTGTAGCCTGGCCTACCAAAGAAGCACATCCCTGACTGCTGCTGTCACTTGGTCACTGCCAACATTGCTTGCTAGAAAAAGGAACAGTGTGATAGCCAGCAGAAGAGGACAAGGAATAGACGACCAGGCTTGTCTGATTATACAGCCCGTCCATAGTCAAACTTCTGGTGCTTGGTTGCAAAGGAACAAGCAGTGATGGGGTTAGTGATGGACTCACCTCTCATCCTTCACCAGAGGGCTGCTGCATGGAGAGGCTAGGCAGTCCAAGTTCAGGTCTGCCATCGCATTTCCAAGTATATTGGCAAATGTTAGTGATCACGACGGTGCAAGCAGCACTACCCACCACCGGTGCACAATCAAAGCCATTGTGCATTTCCATGTCCGCATCGACGGCTGCAAAAAAGACACACTACACCTGTGTTTGGCTAAGCTTTTGAAGACACATCAGAGACATATGTACAGTGCTTGTGCTGCAGGGATCCCTCGGACCCTATACTCAAAGCTGTATAACCTACAAAAGCGCTGGATTTGATCTCTGACTGGAATACTCCTGAGGGGGAGGCAGAGAGAGGGGAGAATGGGGTGGGGTTTATACTCAACTGTAAAGAATGTTGTGCATTCAATACCAGATGATCCCAGAGCGTGTTATGATTTAAAAAACAATAACATTTTGTTGAAATGTTTTGTTTTAAAACAGGATTAAGAAAGAGTGGTTGCTGGATGGGGAATTGGCAGGGAGTCCTCCCGATCGCCAAATGGGCCAGCCACCGCTGAGACTTACATATAGCATTGCACTCAATGTATACTGTTATAAGCCATTATGCTTTAGGTATGGATAAACTACTCAGTGCCACGCAGTGTGTGTTGCATTGCCATGGGACAGGCTTACCATGGTGTTGCGCCGTTGGCTCATTGACACGCCTTATGCTGTGCTTCCTTTTGTGACTGATTCCAATTGGCAACTCTAAAAGATCTGTGTACACAATCCAGAGCGCAAATATCGCTGCTATCTAGCCCCACTGAGAATAAAGCCCTTCTGCAGGGCTTCTGGCATTGTCTAATTCCAAAAACAACACACCACTGCCCCACAATGTGCTCAGTTCAGCAAACAACATGCCAGCACTAATATTCAAAACATGCATACATTAACTTTACAGATCCTGTCCTTTAATTGCGCGGCCTAAAAATAAAACTGGCAAGAGGGTTCTTGAATCCTCTGAGAAAACACTCTTAATATGTATTCACAGGAGTGAGAAGGTGTTAATAGCCCCTCCATATTGCAAAATGGAGGATCAAGGGAAGGAAAGGGGCATATGTAACGCATATTAAGCTCTTAATACTAAACTGTATAAAGTACTCTAAAATAAGTGATCAAAGCTAGTCAGTGCTAAATTGCTAAATAAACACCCAAATGATCTACACGCCGCACATTCCCTTTGTAGACTCTTATCGCGAGACTTGCACCAGAAGCAGTTGGCTCTGCATAGTCTCATTGGGACACACCGATTGTTGGCCTTCAGTGATTAGAAACAGAAGATGTGTGTGTCACGGCAAGTAAAACACGTATTGGCAAAGCCAACAGTGTTTTTGTTGCCAAACCTTACTTTTTTAGTCGCTTAGATCTGCTCCGATTTCCCAGGCAAAGGGAATCGAGATTGATCACCAATACTGTTGCATGTCACATCCCATTTGCCTTTAACAGTATCGTTGACTAACTCTGTTTGGTGCAAGAACCAGCATTAATGGTGGCGATGAAGTGTCACATGTGAGCCAAAGCTATTAGCGTTTTCTAGGTGGCACTGAATCCCCACATGTGAGCCAAAACTAAAAGAGGTGCAAACGCCCAACATATGAACCAAACTGATGGTGGTTCTCAAGTGCTAAGTCACAACTAACAGTGGTGCTAAATATCCAACATGAGCCAAAGCTAAGCAGCCTAGGGACACCTAATGACATTTCTGTTTCTGCAAGACTATCTCTCCCTATGCAATGTACTCCAATATTTGTGCTTCACTTAAGGGCGATAGTGCACCACCTGCAAACCAAAACTAACAGACATTGGCTATGGCAACAGTTTGGGCTTTTGTTTAGGCATGGGAAAGGCACTTGCCAGGCACTGCCATAGTGGTATTCTTTGGTAGCAGGTGCAAAATGGTGCCAGTACCTGGGCATATACTAGAGTGAGTGGCGAATTCCTAACACTTATACACAAGCCAAACCTGTTGGCTTAGCCAATACTTGTTTTTAACAGAACTTCAGTGAAGGACAAGTATAGTGCTTATAAATCGAGTGGCTGAAGGCAGACATGGTTAAGACATTTTTATTACGCCTGTAGCACATTTGCAGCTCCAATTATGTCATTTACTCTCAGAAGACTACTTTGAGAAAACACGGGCAGGCACTTTGAGTGCAAAGCTTGATGGTAAGGCTTGAATCAAGCGAGCTCAAAGACATCCCATGAGGTGGAGTTTTGGGAGGGGCAGGGAAGGAAATGGGTGAGACTGGCCATAGGGCTTAGTATGACCATGTGAAGTAAATGGGTGGGCAAATAACCAAACAACATGTACAAGCTTTGTGTCCCTCCTCATATCTCATTTTTTTTCTATCTGTATTCTAATGCAATATTTTCAGATAAATGCGACACATATTGGGCCAAACTAAAAATGAGGAAAACGCTAAATGTAATGTGAACTAGAAAATAAACATTCACTCTGATCAATTCCCAAAAGAAACACCCTGCTTGCATTCCTTCATCAGTAGTTCAAGTCACATAAAGAAAGTGTGCGCATGGTGATTCACAATGATTCACACGTATCTTCAATGATTTTAGGCAAACACACAGTAAGAAAATAAGCAATATAATATAGATGTGGCTTGCCAAGACCAATTTTTTAAATGTATTTATTTATTTTACTGTTCACAGCGCAGAACTAGCTCGAGAGCAGCAGAGCACTGTACAGAGTGTGGCTAGGCAGCTATTGGGTGGGCATCTTTTAACCTTAGCACAGTGCTGTGAGGTCTGAGCATCGGTGTGTGTGTGTCCAGTGGAATTAGTCCTTGGACAGGTGTTGTTCAAAGAGCCATGTTTTGAGAGATTTGCGAAATTGGAGAATTGTGGGGGCATTACGAGCCAACACCGGGATCAAGTTCCGGGGAGGTGCATGACAAGAGAAGGATTGTTTGCGGGTCCTCTCTTTGCGGCCAGGCTGTGATTCAATCCGGTTGGTCGATTTGCTGCACGAGGAGCGTGTGCCAACAGATATGTGGAGCATAGCCATCAGGTACACTGGTGTGCTACTTGTGACTGCTTTGTAGATGTTACATGCAGTCTTGAACTGTATCCTAGCTTGGTTTGGAAGCAAATCTATCTTGCGTAGGCTGGGGGAAATTCGGTCAAATTTCTATGCTCTCAGAATAAGATGTGCTGCAGCATGGTGGACTGCTTTTAGGAGAACCAATTGAGCAACTGGAAGCCCTGTCAGGAGAGTATTTCCCCCATTAATGCGCAAGACCACACGGTCCGGAAGTCCTGCGGCGGGATGAAGGGTTCGGTTTTTTTGGAAGGGTAGAGATTCTGAGCCAGGCAATTTGGGCCTTCTTGGCTCTACTGAGCATTAAGTATATATCTTTGCTAGCTATTGTATTGAGGTGGGTGTGCTTACCACATGCTGTCATCAAACATCTCAGACCTAAACCCTGTCATCCAGACGAGAAACCCCAGACTTTTCATCCACTCTCCAATTACACTGTTACACATAGTGCTATACTTCATTAACCTCTTCCCTCTATCTTGATTGAAACAGACATCTAACACAATGTGTGCCATGTTGAAGAGCATTTACCAACCACCAAGTGTTTGCCTGCTGCTTTGTGAAGCAATGCTTACAATAATCACAACACAGATTTTTGAATCGATCTGTGTGTGTATGCCTAATTCCCTCTCACTGAATCCCTGGCCCACGAAATTCGACACTACAGAATCCTGCCAACCGAACATCTCTCCCCTGACCCTGCCCATGAAATACTAACCTGCTGAATCTACCTCTTCTCCTTCCCTCCTCCTGCCCGTCCTCTGCTCTGTAATGGGGGATTTATCCCCATGCACCCTCAAACCGTTCACACCACTAACCTCATCAACCTCCCTATCCTGGGCCCAATGCCTGCCTCATAACTTCACCCCTCATTCCTGCTCCCTATACCTCTGCGCCATCAATGGCGGGCTCCACCCCATGCCCTCCACCCCATCACGAACCAGCTTGCCCATACCCCCTACTGCAAGTCCCCCACACCAACCTACATGCTTTCCGTACCTCTTCTTCCGCAGTGGTATGACACAGGTCCTGCCACTCTGCGGTGTACAGAAATGGGTCAGAAACTGGGTCACACATGCCCTAGGTCAGTGAAGATGTGACTGGATATTTTTATCCAATTTTGAAAGAAATTTCAGAGGAGTCTTGGTATCATGGTGATTTTATTACACAGATCAGCCGACACACGTTTCAATCCTCCTGGGTCTTTTTTGAGGTGCGTGTGTGTAGGGTGAATGAGAACATCGATGTAGATTGGGAGCTCTGGATTAGTAGCTCATGTTGAGTAACACCTCAGGGGGATGGGGGGCCCCTGCAACAAGATAAGCCCGGGATTCAAACCTGTATTTCTATGCATTGTCTTACTTCCAAGACAAATGCGTTGCCCCTGAACTATCCGTTATGGGCAGTGTGTTTCAGTGGAGGGGGCAAGTAAGGAGAATGAGCGGAAGTGGAGGTGGCACAGAGATGTTATGGGATAATGAGGTTGTGTGCAGCTCAGGGTAGGAGAGAATGAGATGGCCGTAAACTGAAATACAATCGGAAAGGTACTGAGGAGCAAGACCATTGAGAGCTTTGTAGACTATGAGATGACACTTGAGAAGAGAGCATGTGTGCATGGAGAGTCAATCTGAATGTTGTTGGTAGGTAGAAGTGGGGGAGAATCTTGTTGGTTGTAGCGAGTGTAGGTAGCAAAGTATGGGCTTTTTCGAGAGGGAGGAAAGAGTAGTTAGGTTTGCCAAGAAGTAGGTTTGAGCAGTAGTCACATTTGCTGAAAACGAGAGTGGAACATAGAGTTGTGTAGAGTGTTAGTAAAAAAGAACACATTCTCCAAATGTTGAGGAGGTTAATACACACAGCAGATGCAGTGGTAGTGATGAATTGTTGCAGACATAGATCGCTATCAAAGAGGACCCCAACATGGCAAGTAATGAGAGGGTGTGATGCGAATGGTACAAAGTAAAAAGAGTGTGCATGAAGAGTTTGGAGGTACGAGGGGATTAGTACTAGTATAGATGAGGAGAGAAGTAGTGTGCAGGAGGGCAGTAGTAGTAGAGAGGAGGGGAGTAGTAGTGTGGAGGAGGGAGAGCAGTAGTGTGGAGGAAGTTAATAGTAGTGTGGAGGAGCGAGTAGTAACAGAGGAGACGAGAGAGAGAAGGTTGGCCCTAAGGCCCACAAAAACATCAACAAAAACCGTTGCACCACCTCTCAGGCTCAGAGTGTTTATTATGCCATCTATGACACTTACTACAGAGAGGTGTGTAAGCACAGGAAACAGCATGTTAAAGTAGGAAGTGGGCACAACCGAGTTGTGCTTTTAGGTGAAGGGCTGGGTGAGAAAACCTGGATTCCAGACCTAGGGAGAGAGATGAGAAGTGTCTTTCAGCAAACTTGTAGGCAGGTACAAGGAGATACTATGCTAATATATGAAGGTGTCAAAAAGGGTGGGAATTGGTCCAAGGTAGGAAGCAAAAATGAATTCAGGGACTTCTCAAAGCGAACAGATGTTTACAATGATCCTATAACAAAGAGGAACAGTGCACACATTGGCCTGACTGGAGGGTGCATGTCACCAAAAGGGTTGGAAGTGGTGGGAGCTGAAGATGTGCAGTAAATAGGGTGTGCAGCATTCCTTAGAAGCTTTATTGCTGTGGAGGAGAGGGGGGGAAATTAAGACAGGGCAGTCTTCTAAAGGAAAATAAACAGAAAATGGGTCAAGTCCATCAGCAGAAGAACCAGAGGGACAGTATCATAGGCGAACAAGAGAGCATTATTTGACCACATGGGCAATCTCCACTAAATAGGAGATATGGCATCTCAAGCTCCATGGGCAATTAGTCACAGTGTATACAAGGCACTATATTTTGTTATAATATAATATGATCTATTAGTGTAAATTTGAAGCCTCCTTGATGGCAGGCTGTCGTTTGCTTGCAATCTTTTCATCGCCAGTGTATGGGAGGATAGGTCTATAGGACCCCCTCCCCGACATGCCCCACCTGCGTGAGGTTCGTGGCTTGTCAGTGGCCCCCCATGCATCTGTGCTTGGGTGGCATGGGGGCTGCTGATCGACACACAGGGCCAATCGGCTTGTACTGTAACTTACCATGGACACCATTTTGAAAGCTTCAAGACTCCATTTTAGATAGAAGCGATCAAAACCCCAATGAAACAGCCTGCCTGTGAAAGCTGCAGCTCGGCCCCCACTCACTGCGCACAGGGAACCATGCACTCCCCCTGCGCCTCCACCCCATGGCAGATCCGCTGAAGGCCCGTTCTCACGAGCAACCAGACACGAACGAGTATCAGAACAAACACTGTATCATTTACCTTCCGCAGTACATCACTGTCCCCGGAGTGACCTGACTCGTGGTTTGAGTCTGGAAAATAACAAGAACCATCCCAATCGAATAGACCTCGACCTGGCATTTTACCCCTAACAGTTGAAATATATAGTGTCAATAACCTTCCTGCGCAGAAATTATAATACGGGTGTTGGAAAGGGGTGAAGTTTATAACACTGCTAAAGCAAGAGTGACCTCAGTCCATTGTAAAATACCAAGTGCCTCGAAGACTTAATGAAAGGGCTTGATAAAGCCCCAACTAACGCTAACCATTGATGCTGCTAGTGTACAAAGGAAGGCGAAAAGGCATTACTAAGAATACGTGTGTGCAATATAATGAAACACGTTAAGTTGGTATAACCGAAAATGCAAATGCACGATTGTATATGAATGTATTGCCTCTATGCTCCTGAGTACACGATCCAACCTGATGCTACGTCACATGTCATCTGTCTGTTGCCTTATGCATTACCTATGTGCATTCACCTAATGTTATGTATGTGCCACTGCCAAACTTTTATAGCTATCTGTGAAGAAGTGAACAAATGTATAAACAATAGAAATGTGTAATCATCCTAATGTTACTAACTTTACTAACCGCTCCCTCTTGTGATATATTGTGCAGCCCAGGCACCGAGAATCGCGTAAAACCACAAGGCCATCACCCCCTCCTCCCGTCAAGGCCCGCTAGGGCTTGCTGGTACACGGGCAGCACAACCTCACCTCCCCTTCTTCTGCTGGACCCGCTTCAGGAATTCACCTCCCCATGTCTGAGGCCGCCATAGTCGGCCAAATGAATTATTTACAACCTGGTCCTAAACCCCACCGCCTTATAGGGCCAGAGATGTGCCCTCGCTGATCTAGTAGTACTCCGGTTCACCCCAAGTTAATGAGCCTTGGAGATAGGTATTCAACCCTGTACTAACATATCATAAAGTAATTCTTCACCACATCTAACAGAACAGAATAGAACAGAACAACAAGGCAGCTCACCTTGTGCCCTCACACCAGACACCCAGGCTTATGACACCCAGTCAACAGGTCAAAAGTAACAGTGCACTGATGTATTAGCAAAGCTTCATATTGCATGTTGTTTCTCCGGTCTCCTATTATTTCTTAGAGTAACATATTGTAGGATTTACAGGACAACTGGAATCGTCTAAAGGATGAGTCTTTGTGTGTGTGTGTGGCCACAAGGGTAAAGTGTTAGTACAGCCATCAATCATCGACACTGACCGTGCCTGGCCTGGCAGCTCCACCCCGATGAGCCCAGCTGACCCATCCACCCCACATTGGCACCACGCGGATGTCTACCAATTCTGGAGCGGCTCATCACTACATCACCTATAGTTTAGTAGACGCCACCCAATCCCTGAGACTATGTGCCCCCTATAGCGTGTAGGATTTGTGATGTGGTTTTGTAACAAATATGACTGTCTTTGCTATTGTCAGACAGAGCGCTCTCAGAGCTTGCAGAGTCCTTTGCATGCCCTATATTGATTAGATAAAAACCTTTTACATCACCCGCACTTGGTCTTGGTCTCAATCCCTCCTGGGGTGTGTCCTTTATTGTCTCTCATTGAGGGGAGGGCATTGCCTTTTGGGGACGCTTGCTTTCACCAGCAAAAAAGAATGTATACCGTTGGCCACAGAAGCTGAGCCCCAGATCACGCTACACATGTTGGCAGGTAGGGGCTGACAGACACTTCCTTAGTAGCCAGGAAGAAGAAAGGCATGGAGAGCAGGTAAGTGTGTGTATATGTGTGTCTGTGTGTGTGTGTTGTGGGTGAGTGTGTGTAGTGTTGTGTGTGTGTGCGGCAGGAATGCAATGTTTGTCACAAGGGTGTGTGTATGTATGTGAGTTTGGGAACACAGGGAGCAATGTTTGTGGATGGGAGGGAGGGGCAGGAGAGGGAAACTGTGCTTCGGGGGAGAAATCCCATGATAAGAAGAAATTCACGTCAACATGGGAGAAAAGTGGGGAGTAGTCCAAGGTGTTGGTTGGCGATGTTAAAACTCCCTGAAATCAGTCTTGAAGGCCGCTTCAAATCGGCCTAGAAAGCAGCCTTGTTTGGGATGCAGCCTTCACCATGCCCGATTTTGACATAGAACCAAAAGAAGGGGCAAATGGATGTGGAGGGGAAAGTGAGTGAAAGTAGGCACGCTTGGGGAGGTCTTACAGCAATGCAAGAAAGAGGTCTAACGTCAGGATCTCTTTGAAAGAGAAAAAAGAGAGGAAATTGGAATGGGGCCATTGAGGAGGAAATATATTTGCATATGATTTGAAAGAGAGTTTAGGAAGGAAATGTCCAGATACTTTATGGGGAGGGGAAGAAAACAGGAAAAAGGAGAAGTTCACAGAAGAATGTTTCAGCTATTGTATTATGTGGGTACAAACATGGACAGAAGACAGAAAAAGTGCAGTGTAAACAAATTGTGCATAAGTAGTAGTAGTAGTCATTTATATAGCGCCTTTTTCCATTTGCATGGCCTCAGAACGCTTGTGGTGGGAATGCCCTTGGGGACTGAAGTTCAGGTATGGGGAAATGTGCAGAAAAGGCTTAGAATGCGTGTGTGCATTTGGCCAATATTAGGAATTAGGTGGGCTAGCTAGGCTCCAATAGGCAACCCAAGAGGCCAGGCATGTGGATGGGTGCTAAGGGAGGGCACTAGTGCAAGACACTTGTTATGTGTCCAGCTAAACTGAATATTGACGTAGGTTGTTGCTGTACTCTAATGGCAGAGGTGATGAGGCAAGTCTAGTGTAAGGAGGCGAAGACGTTACATATCCAGCTAGACACAATTTCCCGTAGTTGTAGCTGCATTCTAATGTGTGTGGATGGATAGCCGTGTCTGCAGCAGAAGTCCACCAAAGTGCTGCGTTTATACATACTTTAAGCTCAGATGGAGCTTATCTTTGATCTTGCTGTGTGATGAGATCATCTGTGTTAAAAATACAAGCAGCCCTCATAGGTTCTGCTAGGCACTATAGACAGGCTACGCTCAAAGTCTTCTAAACACAAATAGACCGGCTATTTTAGCACATCTTCTACACCTGACAAACAGGCTACCTTAAGATCTTGGGATTATAGGATTCTCTAAATGTAGCAGACAGGCTACCTTTATAGTCTAACTATATATCTTCTAAGCTCCAAAATAGGCAGCCATTAGGCATCTTCTAAGTGCCATTTCAAGGATACCTGCATATAACGTGTATGTGTAACAATGGCTAAATTATAAATACTCTAAGTGAAATGGATAGGTTACCGCCATATATCTTCAAGCACAATGGACAGGTTAATATTATAAGGTACAACAAAAGGTGTTCACTCCCAGATCCATCGAAGTGCAGCACACTGCCCACCCTCATATGCGTCTAACCATCACAGATATTCTAAGTGTAATAAATGTGCTAACGTTCACAATTTCTTCTAGAGCAGTACATGTGATAGCCTTCACAGTTCCTAACCTATGCCATTTCTTCTAAGTGCTACACATCTGCTAACGGTCGCAATTCCTTCTTCACACAGAGATTTGTCTTTGAAGTAGTTGGGTGCTAAGGTCGCCTGTAAGTCTGTCTTATCTCTATTAATAGATAGGTTGTCGTCCTGGAACTTATGATTCTAATTTAAAGTATCTTCTAAGTGCATTTATCAGCAATCCCCATGAATCTTTGACAGCAGATAGGCTAACAGTATGGATCCTCTGGGTGAGTAGTCAAGGTGGGGGGTAACGGACGGGAGCAAAATACTTCTTTTGTGTCATAGGACGGCTATGCTAATACATTGTTTTAGTAATGTACCGGCTACCATCAAACTGTCCGAGCTATTTACAAGGAGCATGTGTGCAGCAGGATGAGAGAGGGATGCCAGGTGGGCTGTTATGTGTAAGTGTAAACTGAGAGATGTGTGGATTGAGTGTGTAGGACGGGTCACCGCGAAAACGGCCAGCATCCGCCTGTAGGTGAGTAGAAAGTTGAATAAGGAAGGTAAGTACAGTGCGCAGATCCCAAAGTTCTCATCAAAAGTCCATAAAACAGCGTATTGATTTGGCTTCAAGTCCCAATTTATTGGTCACAAAACAGCCGACAGGTGTTTTGACCTATCCGGTCGTTATCAAGGCAAGCGGTTCGAGAGGAAGGAAGAGATCCATGTTCGAGTAGAGTCTTTAATTCCAAAAGAGTGGAGCCTGTTGGCGAGTATGGTGTGGTCAAAGGTGTCAAAGGTAGCAGATAGGTCAAGGAGGATGAGTATCACACATCCTTCCACGATTGCTGTTCTTTTTTAAGTCATCGCAAACCAACACAAGAGAGGACTCAGTTCCTCTGAGGGGTCTGAAGCCTGTTTGGGTTGGGTCAAGAAGGTTTTTGGTTTCTGCGAAGAGACATAGCTGTTTGTACGCAGTGTGGTCCAAGAGTTTGGCAATGAAGCAGGTGTTAGAAATACGGCAGTAGTTGGAGGGAAGACAGGGTTGAGAAAGTGGGTTTTCTGAGGAGAAGTGTGATGTAACAAGTTTTGAAGGTCTCTGGCAAGATACCTGAAGAGAGGGATTGCTTAATGATGGACTGTGCAAATCTGCCTACACATTTGTATTTGTATTTATTATAATTTATATAGCGCTTTACGCCAACACGCTTTACAAGCAAATTACAACAAGCATTACATAACAATTGAATCAAAACCAGAAAACAGAAAAAAGAGAACAAGTACATGTTGTCATTAGGATGTTCTTAAGAATGGTGGAGGGCACACATTTCCTGGATGCCTGAAGGTCAGCTTTGGGCTAGAAGTTTGTGGAACGTAAGGTGTGAGATGGGGTAAAAGAGCAGAACAATGGGATAGAGGGGGGCCTGGGGCTGGGATCTGGTGGGGAATGGGAACAGGAGGGGGTGTCAATGCTAGCTTGGTGAGGATGGAACAGTGTCTATCACTAGTAGTATTGCGAAAGTGTTTGGATAGAGCTTTGCAGAATGATTGGAAGTTGGGGGGTCGATCAGTGGGGCATCTTGAATCCTGTGATGATTCTGGGTAGTTCCCCGCTAGGGTTACGGGATTTGGAGATTTGGTTCCCATAGAAGGTTTTTTTTTGTGGCTTTTCAAATTTCTAACTGGTAGGCCCTGGTAAGACTTGCAAGAGAGGTTTTGTTTTGAGGTGTGGGGTTGGTTTTCCATGTCCGCTCCAGGTGGTGCTTGAGGGTTTTGATAGATTTGAGGTGGGCTCTGTACCATTTGGTGTTGAGGCCCAGTCCTTGAGAGGTATGTCTTGTTGGAGTGAGGGGAATAAGAACGTTGGAGAGCCAATGATCGAAACGTTTTATGGGGCAGGACTTTCCTGGAGTGAGAGTGAGTTTAGAAGGGAGTTGGCTAGATCAGGGATAATGGTGACCTAATTGCAGACAGGGACGGGGAGGGAGAGGTTGGAGGCGGAAGGCTGCTGTGTCGGGAAAGAGAGGGTGGTGAGGACAGGAGGGAGAAGAAGATTGTGGAGTGATCTATCCAAATAAGAGGGCAGGGGCAGGGTGGATATCAGGTTTGTGGAGCTGAATAAAGCATCAAGGGTGTGTCTTGCAGCGTGGGTGGGGAGAGAGATCAGTAGGGTCGAGTGCCGGGCTTCTAGATCATCAGTGAGAGAGCAATTTATGGGGTTTGAGGGAGTGTCAAAATAGATGTTGAAATATCCTAATAGGGTGAGAGAAGGATGCTGAATTATGGTGGCTGCTAGGGTGTCACTGAGGGAGTCTGCAAAGTTCCCTTTGTACCCGCCGGCTCTGTATAGGAGTAGAAAGCTGTGGGTGACAAAGGGAGAAGAGTTCAATCTCTACTAGCAGTGATTCACACAGTGCTGAAGCATGAGTTATCCTTAAAATTTACTGGGAACTAGTGTTTGTGGAGGATGGTCAACCCTCCTCCTGTGCTGGATCTATTCTGCACAATCAGGTTGTACCCTGGGGGGAAGGCGTTGTGTGCAATACATTCACAGTCATCAGAGAACCAGGTCTCTGTGATGAAGGAAGAGGATGTCTGGGTTTTCGTGTGAGGTAAATTCTATGATGTTATATTTGTTTTTGGAAACCGACCTGGTGTTGATGAGTATGCAATAGATCAGGTTTGGTTTCTGGAGGGGAAGTGCGTTAGGGGTAAAAGTAGGGTTTGTTCATTGGTTGAGAGGAGTGGTGATGGAAGGGGGTTGACCAGATTAGGGTGGCGATATGTGTTGTAGGACCGGAGGGGCTAGGGATGAGGAGGGGGGAGGTGGCAGAGGAGAGGATGTGGGTTTGGAAGAAAGGCTGGAGGGATGTTAGGGGAGTAGGAGGGCAACTGGACGGGCTTGGGGATTTAGGAGGAGAGCGGAAGAGAGCCAGGACAGGGTTGGGGGTGGGAAGAGAGTGGTGGGTGGAATAAGATGGGGTAAACAGTGGGATCATTGATGGAGCAGGGGAGAAGAATGGGCATCGGAGGTCCTGAGGTGAATGGGACCAGTGCCTTTAAGTTGCATTTGGGGGGCAAAAGGAGGGTGGGTGAGTGTGGGCAGGGCTGTTGAGACTGGTGTGTTGGCCAGGAATGGGATGTGCAAGTTGGTGAGTGGAAGGGGAGGTTGTAAGGATGATGCGGGTAAAGGTAGACATGGAGAAATGGTGGGGGTAGGTGTGTGGGAGGGGAGTTTGGTGGGGGTGGATGTGGCTGAAGAGGAGAGATGGGAGGGTAGCTGAAGTGGTAGATGTTTGCAATCCTGGAGTGCCATCGTGAAGCTCTGTTTTTGGGGGGGTGAAATCTGCATGGGGGTGGACGGGTGGGTAGCAGGGAGGTGGCATTTAGGGGGCAAGAGAGCATTGAACTGGGTGTGGTGAAGAGGGGAGAGTGGGTTGCATGTAAGAAGTGGGGAGGAAAGGGTTGGGGGTGGAGGAAGTGGGGAGCAGTTGGCTAGATCGGTCATTGGTTTGGTTTCTGGAGCACCAGCTTGCAGCTCTGATCTGAGCAGTGTGTGGCATGGTGACACGGTGTAGCCTGAAAGAATTGGAACATTTGTGGAGAGGGGCAGATTGTGGTAAGCAAGTGATGCTATGCGATCATTCCTATGTGATAAATAGCTAGTTATGAGCCTGGGCGATGTCTGAAACTGTTTTAAGACTTGTGTGTCTGAAAATGAATTATGACTGAGAATATTTTGATTCAGATGCAAAACCTATGTTTGCAAGATTGTTCGAAAGCTAGGCTATGCCTGGAAATTTTATTTAAATTCAAAACTTGAACAATGCCTTCAATATGTCTAATAGAGGGAAATGCTCCAAGATTCAAAGCACAGACTGTAGTGGAAAATGTGCTTAGATTTAAAAAATACACTGTAGTGGAAAATGCACCTAGATTCAAAACATATTCTGTAGTAGGATATGCATCTAGATTCAAAACATATACTGTAGAGGAAAAAGCACATAGATTCAAAACATACACTGTAGTGGAAAATCCACCTAGATTCAAAACATACACTGTAGTGGGAAATGCGCTTTGCACTGTGGGAGAATTACTTGTCAGGAAGGATTGAAGATAGAGTGGTCCCCGGTCCCAGATAGCCTTGTGGATGATAAAGAGGGATTTGAATTTTATCCGTGCGGAGACCCAAGAGCCAGTGAAGGCTTTGTAGGGCAGGAAAGATGCGGTTCATGGGTTGAGGCCATGGATACGTCTTGCTGCCCTATTCTGGGTTAGCTGGAGGGGTCACAGGGTGGAGGAAGGAAGATTAATGAGGAGGCTATTGCATTAGTCTTGCCTGGAGAGAAATAGAGCATGGGTGACGTTGAGTCTCTGGGGGAAGGCGAGGAAGGGTAGACTCCCTTTGAGAAGGAAAAGCTGAAAGTGGGACTTCTTGGCAATTTCCTGAATAGGAGGGTTAAAGGAAAGGGAGTCAAAGATGACTACGAGATTCCTAGCTTCAGTGGAGGTTGGTTGGAGGACATGGAGGTAGGCCAGTGTGCAGGGGAGAGGTATGGTGCAGGGGACCCAATAGGGAGAATCTCAGTTTTGCTGGCATTGAGGCAGAGGTCATTAGCAGTGCACCAGGCATGTATGGCAGAGAGGCAGTCAGGGATGAAGGAGGGTGCAAGGGCATCTGTGGGAAGTTTGAAGAAAAGTTGTGTATAGTAATTTGTTTTTAATATGGTGCCCTTGCAACCACTACTGTATTGAAGGTTGCATTCTCTATTTGATTTTGCTCTGAAATGACATTACTGACTTCAGAGGATCCAGAATCCACCGTAACAGAGCTAGAAGTCCTGTCTAAGGCAAACATTTAAAGAAATATAAATAAAAAATAAACAAAAAATAAAAGACAATTGCAGACCGACCTTTGGAGCCAGAGAGCTATCAGGGGCTGATGGTGGGGGTTCCTTTTATGAAAACAATATATTACTTTTCGCTTCAGTGACAGAGGTAATTACTATTGATGTGGCTACAGAACCAATGTTCCATCTTCATACCTGCTATGATGAATATATCCATACAAAAATCAAATCGCTCACATTTCAGGTGATTGAAGTCAAGCAGAGTCGTTGAACATTTGCAGGCATTCGTATCTAAAATTTGACCAGGAGAGCCCATGGTGGGAAGGCAGGTTGACACCCCTATTTGACCACAGAAAGTGCCCATCGACCATGGCTGGACCTTGGACTAGAGTGGAACAGCATTTCCAGTCCACCATGCTAGAAACAGAAATAGCATCTTATCTTTTGCTAGTGGCAGACATAAGACAGTGTATGTTCTTTCTTCTAGTTCGGGGAGACTTGAACTGCAACTTAATAAAGAATTCTAGAATGTCTCCTATTTCTGATAAGGGCCATTGCCTACAATAAAAAGTATACATTCTATTTCAGGCAGGGCAGGCTCCTGAATTCCATTGCAAGATTTTGGTGGGAATCAGTAGCCCCAAGCGATCCGTTAACTTGATTGTACGGGGTAGTGGTGATCAGAGAATATTCATGAGTCCATTTTTAAGTAGTTTGCCTGGTACTAACATGAGCATCCATATGATGATCTTAAGTCACCCCACATGCACACACACAGACAAAGAGGTGGGTGGTGCACCTACCCCTGATTCACTGTTTCTTGAAACTAGCTCAATATAGTTGCTTCTTGTTGGCTGCCCTGCATGGAAGATCGAGTTGTAGATGGGCATTATACATGGCCCCATTTTGTTAGAAGCATGTGCATGTGCAAAGCATGTGCATTGTATACTGCGCCTATTGATTAAGTTGATTATATCATGTGTGGGAGCTATTTGAGGGCTTTTAGCCCTTATGAGATGTGACTGAGGCCAATAATCAGTTGTGCAGTGCACCACCGTTACGCTCTAAATGTTGGATGGATGGTCAATTGCACCCAAGATTAGATTGATCTCTCTAAAGAAGTTGGAAATGTGGTTTTTGAGACACTTCACTGATTTACATTGCTATGGTTAAGGTGTTTGTCTAGGATGGGGCCTATGAACCCTTGGGTTCATAAGCTCTTGTGGGAATGGCAAGAGGGTGTAGGCCTAGGTTTCTCACCTGTGTGGAGTGTGTATGGCACCCTAACTTTACCAAAGATGTATGTGCATGTCAAGGTTGGATAGTCACTCACAACGTCTGCCTGAACAGAGGTAAAACAGACAGAATCTCCTCTGACAGGCCATCGACATTACAGGCCTTTTTCACCTGGCCTACATCTCTGGGCCACCGAGGGTGATTGTGTTGGTTGGGATCTACCTTCAATTGAAGATTGTCTGCACATTTTTAAAAGATATCAGTGAAAAGAGTGTAACAAATCTGTGGGTGGGTTCAGGTAGACATTGAAAAGCCATGTAGAGAGGAGGAGCCTTTGGCGATTCCTCTCTGCAGGGGAGTATTGATGGATTTCAAGTTACTATGTTTTGGATGAGCTGTTCTGCCATTGATGAAAGAAGACAGGCTGTTCCTTCAATTCCCATAGGGGAGTTAAAGTATTATATGAGCTGTTCAAGCTCTATGGTATGAATTGTGAAAACTTAAGAAGGTTCAACCAACATGAATATTTTTGTCGAGAGATTTAGAAATATGTTTTATCATGAACAAAAGAGTAGTTTGTGTGTGGGTGCTCTAGTTGTGAAAAAGGTTATTCTCCTCCCTGTATTTAGTGACTTAGACAGTGACTATATATTTCATTATGTAGGCCACTTTGGACCGCAGATGGCCTAATTCACAAAGATGTGCACTGGAACAAAGCAGGCAATGTGCTCCTGCTACCTTATACCTTATTCACACAGCCTAAACTGGAGCACATCTGGAGCTGCCTGGAGTACCTTTTGGATGCTCCTTTACAAATGCAATTCATAAATATTTGCTCAGGGACACCCCAGAGGTGCAGCAGGAAGTTTCAGATTTGATCTAGTTTCCTGATTTGTGAATTGAGGATGAGCTAGCAGGAACACATCTGGGATTCTCAGGGAAACTCCTGATTTGCTCCAGTACACATCATTTTAAATAGGGTTCAACTATAGCGCTCAGGTCTTTTTCAATGATTGACATTTTTGCTTGTCTGAGTTAAGCAAGAGTGATTCCTGAGTTGAAGGAGGCATTACACACATTGGCAGTTCTGGGGGCCAACATATCTATGGTTTCCTTCTCAAGGGAGGGTGGGCATGAGAATCATTGTTCTCTGGATGCTTCAGTGGTTTTGGAAGTTCTAATAATATCCTTGAGAAAGATGGGCTTAAGTTCACCCATGGATGCTGAGGTCAAAGCTTCATTAATGAATTGTGTTGTGCCTGATAGCTGGTTATCACTGGTCAGATAGATGTCTATTATGTATTTCATTAAGAATGCATACAATAATGCCTTCATGTGTTATATCAGCATAATGGTGGAATTAGTCTGTGTATGCGAGCTAAGCTCTTCGAATTAAGCAATGAGCCCCGATCAGGGGGGTCATTACCACTTCAGGTAATACCCCGGGGCCCATAGTTACAAGCTCGAGTGAAGCAAGGAAACAGAAGTGTTTCCAGTGGGTCCGCTCCCGAAGAGGAGCAAAAAAAGAGGTAATTGGCAGGGGGAATTTGTGGAGGGAGCAGGGGCTAGGGGGCAGAACACTTAACTCATTGCCGGCGGGAAAAGATGGCGGCCTCCAGCAATGAGGCGGCTAGGGGCGGGGTGCCAGCCCCCCATCCCCGCCGGGTACTGATATTGTATAGGCCTCGGTAGATTCATGTTTGGTGAAGTTTATACAGGTTTGTTTTTAAATACATCTCCTTTTTACTAATGATTGTATAGTGGTAACCTCTAAGTCAATTCTGAAATTGTTTTTTTCACAGTCCATAACATATTTTTAAGGGGGTTTGTTATAATCCCATTTCTTTGCCCTTCTATTGGGTTTGTTTTTACGTCCCCATTTCTAAGATGTCCAAGTTTGTGTTGATATCACTTCAAGGCATCATGGAGATGTGTGTGTCAATTTCACTGATATCTGGAGTGATAGTTGATCAATGTTCATTGAAATTGGCTGCATTTACTTTTTTCATGGGCCTGGTTTTTATTTTGGGACTCTCGGTATGAATCAATCTGTGGTTCACATTTGAAGGTGTAAATTTCCCTGGCCTGTTGATAAGTTATTGTTTAGAATAAGGGACTAGCATATGCATGGCTGTGGATAGAGGATGATTGAGGGGAAACAACTATTGTATAGGTTGTGCCTATTTCTGTGAGTGGGTTTATTGATCTATCAGGTGAACTCTCATTTTCCTTAGTTGTATTAACAATGATTTCAGATCTGTTGTCAGGGATGTTAAGCTAAAGATTTTTATCACAACATTTGGTTTGAAGGGAGAATTATTCTATTTAAGAATTATTTTTGTTGTAAAGAGTTGCTCAGCCCTAGTGGTTGGTAGACCACAGCACATGTGACAGATGTGTTCAAATCAAATAGACATCTACATGCCAGATGTTTAAATGTTGTGGACGGGTTAGTAGACATGGATGGAACTTGAATGTTCTCAGCCTGGATACGGCTACTCCACATCCAGTTTTATTTTTTGTATTTTAAACTAGAACATTTATTTCTGGGATGGAAAATGTTATCCAGGATGGCGGCCACTAAAACCATGTTTCTGTGATACACAATATCTGATTGTTAATGTCCTCTAAAGGATCGTTATATTAAAAGTGTTTCTCTTGCTTATCTAGCATTAACTAGCCGTATTGTGGGTGTTATTGATCAAATGGATCCAGGGGTGGGAGAAGCATTCGGTGGAATGGCTGAGATCTACTTTATGGGAGAATGCATTTGTTGGATTTTTGTAACTTGTCAGTGCTGGGCTCAGTATGAGGTGATGAGTCATTTTATGATATGAAAAGTCATTTATAACGCACCTGTACACAAATGTTTCTAGGCACGAAATAAAGGTGATCTGGAAGATAAACTGGGACTGCCTTTGGGTTTAAAGCTGGTAGTAGTAAAAGTGAACAGCAATTTTCTGAATATGATTTAGTGCGGGTCACTAAAGTGATGTGAGGTACTAATGGAGTGTTTGTTAAATCCAGAAAGGACGGTGGGGTGAGGGCCTCTCTATGTAGGCTGATCATGTAGGGGAGAGTGTCAGTGGGATGTAGATTATTTAGATCAGAACATTATTTATCAGTTGTTGCATATTTTGATAGTTTCTTGAATTGCTTGCACCTGAACGCTGTCTCCCAACCAATGCCAGCATTAATGGAGTATTCTGCGGTGCGGCCAGGTCTGATTTGAGGGTGGATCCGAGCTTAAGGATATTCTCACATGCTGCATGATGTCGGTAATCCATTTCTGGGCATTTGATGCACACTGGCTGTTGGTGCATGGGGAATCACAGTGCCTCCTTGAATCTTTGTGTCCATTCTTGCTAGCTGCTGGAATTATTACAATAAAGCAACAATTGGAAGTACAGGAAAGTTGGGAGAGGCATAAAGGATGGACTCTGAAAGGAGAGAGAGATGTGTGGATAACCGCTATGGGACCGAGGGTGGTATGAGGGCCCAGGGGACTTGGAGAGGCATAGGTGAGGGAGGGGGATACTGTGCACCACAAAACCACCACTAAAATAACACTCAACCAATCTGTCTCTACCAGCCCGCTGTTGATTCTGATGGTCTATTCAGACATACCACTGGATACCTGGCCCTTAAGACAAACTATTTAATACGTCTCAGATGACCATGAGAAATGTAGATCATACCTGTGACCCCCATAGTGGGGTACATGTGTGTTCACGGCCCCCTGCCTGTATTTTGCTTACTTACTTTTCCAAAAAATATAGTACATCTCTTATTTGAAAATGTGTATTATTTGTATTAATCAATGGGGAACATGAGTACAATTTTGAACTGCATAATAAGGTTTATGGTAGATCAGCAACTCAGTTGCTAGGATATATTCTACGTTAGTATACAGTAATTGTTTTGAGCAACCAATCAAATTCTCATTTGGCATGGCAGCCGGAACAGCAGTAAGGATCTCGTGAAGGAGGAGCCTGCAATGTTTTGCTTCTTGGTGTATGACAAAACACTGTATGATTATATGGGTTGTATGAAATCTGGATATCCTGCAGATTCTGCACCCATTGTATTCCTATAAAGGGTCTGCAGTACTCCATTCTACAGTGGTGAGCCATAATATTCACCTTAGTTCATACTGCATGTCTGTGTTTTACGAAAACGCCTATTTTACTTCTTTCCTTAATTATGAACAAAGGACTTACAAGACATTTTGGAGTACCCGTAACTCTGTACGTACATACAACAAAACTGGGTCATGCAAAAGAGTTCCTACAACAACTATCTGTGGCTTTTTTCTTGAGGCAGCTCCACATCCTCAGTGACTCATTTGACGTTTTCAATTGGCTCTCGGATCGTGTTGTAAACGAGTGTGGTCTGGGTTTTGAAACCTATGTCTAATTCACAAGCCTGTGTTTTCCATCCTCTCTTTTCCATTCTCTTCGCTTAATTGCAGTACTTAGGCCATAACACAAACCTAGCAATAATAAGGTATATGTCCAGGGAACAATATTTCTGAAATCCTTCTCAGAGACTTATGCTTCACTTACTTTCTCCCAAGATGCAGCATCTGATTGCTGGAAGTGATATTTAATTGTTTTCATTAGTTCCAGATGTTTTTCTTGTATTTCTTTGTCCGCGAAGCACATCTTGCCAAACAAATGCTCACTTTTTTACTCTGGAATTTGCAGTGGTTCCCATTTGCATTACAGTATTTGTCTGTATGGTTAAGTTCTGAGTTCTTGAGTTGCTCCATGTCATTTGCTCTTAGTCCAGCTGTTGCATTGCCCGCACATGTGGAAAGATCATGGATTTTCTTTTTAAATATATAGTTTCCACGTTAGTAATGAAAATGTTTCATATCGAGGCTCTAAATAATGTATTCAGTTTCAACAATCATGGCCATGTATAACAGACAAACATTTTGAATAGTGCTCTGAATTAAAGCATGTATTTTGCATTTTCTAAATTATAGTTTTCTTCAGGACCATCCAACCTCAGTGCTTAACTTTCAAAAGCCCCCCAAAACACCTGGGTGGAACCAAACTCTGCCTGACAACCCCGGTGGAGAACTTAGGGGGCATCTTTGAAATAACCATTCCTTTCAATCCCTAGTGAAATCCCCAGTTTAGAAATGTCTCTTCTAACTCCATGTTATAAGAGAAATCATTCCCTACCTCACTATTCCCCACAAAATAAATGTGATCCGAGCACTAGTGCTCACAGTTCCGGAAGCTTCTAATATCTTGTATTGTGGACTCCAAAAATAGCAACTACAGTCATTACAAATCATTCAAAATGGGTCTCCAAGACTAGTATCCGTCTCAAACCACAGGATCATATTTTCGCCGAAATGGCTCCAGGTCAAAAAACGCATCACATGCAAAGTACTATGCGCCAGATATTAATTCTGGAAAAAGCACTCCTAGTTATTTCCATGTCTATGTTTAAAAGGATTCTGAAGAATTATGGGGACATAAGGCTGGAACTCAAAGCGCTTGTCAGTTCCATGACCTTTTTTGCTTTAAACAACCAATTCAACAGTTACGCATCCACACTGCGCATGTTCAATTGAAATGAAATGAATCAATATTTAAAAGGAATAACACAGCCGACATGTGTTTCGACCACAGATCTTTTTCCAGGCTGGTATCCACATACCAAGATACACAATAATATTATAGTCATGACACATACATGGAATCAAAGGAAAATCTGTTTCCATTGTTAGAACACACCAGAAAAAACAAACCAGGGTATAAGAACGAAGGAAGCAAAACAAAAAAGTCCAATATATGTGTTAATAAAGGTGCCTCAAAGCAAATTAAACATCGATGGGTTGAAGCAAAAGAAATCACACGGGATACCAATATAGTATGCAACGATCCACGGAGAAGAAACAGAAAAAACATAGACACATAATTAGATAAACATATGGTCAACCAGAGATTGAACAGAAGCATTTATAGGTTGGACTGTAACATTTACAGAATGCATGTGGCTAATGAACCATGTTGTTATGCCCAATTGAGTGACATCAGAGCCAAGTGCACCATAAAGCTTGCTTGTTCATGTAGTAAAATACCCTCATCCTTATTAATACACCTAGATGTATTGACTGATGTGCACTGTGATTATGCCCAATTGGGTGACATCAGAGCCAAGTGCACCATAAAGCTTGCTTGTTCATGTAGTAAAATACCCTCATCCTTATTAATACAACTAGATGTATTGACTGATGTGCACTGTGATTATACCTGTGAGTATCACTATTACCTGGTATTTACCAAGGTTAGGCATCAAGGAGTGTCCCATTAGCCGATATATAACTTAAAGAACACAAAGTAACCAATCAACCAATTGCTGCCTACCTTTACTGTGTTCCTTAACTTGACCCCACTTTTACAGTGAAGTTACATTGAACTACAAGTCATAAGGCATAAGCGATCGCTTAGTACAATGCCACCAACTTGAATTCCTATGCTTTACTAATTGTACCCAAGGGCCTTTAACATACCTGAATTTGTGTGGATAATTACTCCTCCAGAGCGTAAAACCAAGCCTCTGTCCATTACGAGTAGAGAAGTTGGGAAAGGGGAAGAAAATCGGCATTGAAATAATCACTCACATATGGTAGTCAAACATTAATTGAACTGATCCTAGTAACGTTGGATACTCACCTCTTGTCTCTCGCCGGTCGCTGAACAACAACTCTCTGAGGCGTCTGCCCTCACACTGCCTTTCATATAGAAAATGCTAGAAAGAAACCAGAAGTACCTTGTTTGGCCACACAGTTCCACCATCTTGGAACGGGGTGACCCAATTCAAAACTATGAGACAGAACATTGTCTCGGCTCTGATGTTTCCCAAGTAAAATCATAAAAAGCAATTCATTATTTATGAGCACTATATATATCAGAATCAGAAATACCATCGGCCCTTACCATTAGAGATATGCATTGCGCATTTTATCAGAATTACAATCAGACAGGGATGAGACAGACATGAATACATCTGATTTGGAATGGTCCTCCGATGTTCCGGAAAATCTCCTTACCAACATGCCAGCACCGAGCACTTTAAAGAGAAAATCCAGATTTATTCCTCCGACCAACAATATGGCACTCATAGACCTTTTTGAGGATCTAATTATAGACGATCTGAAGAAACTGGCCTCTGCTAAAAGGAAAATGTATCACAACATAACCTCAAAAGAACGGATAGCCATAAAGAACTTAAAACAAGATGAAACAATTGTTATCCGTTCATCAGACAAGGGAGGGAACATTGTGATTTTGAAAACAGAAAACTACAAGCGAGAAGCTTTACGCCAGCTGAGACAACCGGATAATTATGAAAAGTTACCAGCAAATCCATACAAGTCATATAAAATGGAATATGATCAGAAGCTCAAAACATGGCACGAAATGGGCCTTTTGACTGCACGAGAAAAGGCTTTTTTGACAAAGGATTTTCCATTACTGCCAATAATACACTTTTTACCAAAAATCCACAAATGTAAAAAAACACCACCGGGAAGGCCAATTGTGGCATCTATTGATTCTCTGTTGGAGAACACGTCAAAATACCTAGATCAATTCTTGTTTCCATTTGTCCAGACATTGCCATCAAACGTCAAGGATACATCTGACTTTCTCCAACAAGTCGATCTAATACCATGGAGATCGGGGTACTTATTAGTAACTTTGGATGTGATATCTCTATACACATGTATCAGACATCAAGAAGGTATGGAAGCCATCAAAAGATTTCTATCTAGCAAATCACTACGTTTTAGAGACCATTCACAAATGTTAATGGACATACTTTTCTTTTGCCTCACACACAATGCCTTTATGTTTGACGGCCAACATTACAAAGAACTATGTGGTACAGCAATGGGCACGATGGTAGCACCAACATATGCAAACCTATTTATGGGGGCTTGGGAAGCGAAATTGTTCTCCGAGGAAACATTATCAATACACACAAATAAGGTGGTCCTTTGGCGCCGTTATATTGACGACCTATTTATATTATGGGATGGCAGTGAACAAGAATGGATGGCTTTCTTTAACATCTTGAATGCACATGATACCAATTTGAAATTCACCGAACAGCATGATCTATTTGATCATTGGACATTAAGATCTTGGTAAAGAATGAAGCACTGATGACTGAAACTTATAGGAAACCAACAAGTACCAATTCACTGCTTCATGCCAAGAGCGCACATCCGAAATGCCTAAAAGACAGTATACCCTATGGCGAATTCTTAAGAATGAAAAGGAACTGCAGCGAAAACAAAACTTTTGAAAAAAATGCCAAAACTACAGCAATTAACTTTATGGCAAGAGGCTACAAGAAATCGACTATTAATAGTGCATTTAATCAGTGTATGAAACAGACACGAGCTGATATTTTCAGAAGAAATAAGGAGAAAAATGAATTGAAGTTACTGGAAACAAAATTTGACAATATACGTTTCATTACAACTTACAACAATGGGGCTAAAGACATTCAAAAAATTCTGGCCAAATGATGGGCGCTACTACAGAGAGATCCAGATATCGCAGGACACATTCTGAAGAATGCAAGTGTGACCTTCAGGAAAGCGAAATCGCTACAATCAGAACTGTCACCAAGTCTTTTCTCGACCCCGATACAGATATCAAATCAATGGCTATTAAGCAATCAGGGGGGGTTTCCACAAATGTACCAAATGCAAGGCCTGTAAATATGGGGTGTCTTTGAAGAACTATATACATCCTCGAACTAAGAAGGAAGTGACTATCAAGAAACATATTACCTGTGTAACAACTTATGTGGTTTATGTGATAACATGTGGATGTAACCTATGGTATATAGGTAGTACGAAATTAGAAGTAAAACTGCAGATCTTGCAACATCTTCGTGCGATTAAAAACAAAGATCCAACTTACCCCCTAGCCAAGCATTTTGAGGAAAAACATAATGGAGATGTCTCATCATTTAGATATTATGGCATAGACAAAATCTTACCAAATACGAGAGGGGGTAATCGAGAACTGAGGTTGAGACAAACTGAATGTAAATATATTGTCGATTACCAAACAAAACACCCAGGTGGCAACAACAAGGACGAGGAGCTCTAAACATTTGTGGGAAACTAAAAGTGTTTTTTTGACTTTTTTGATTTTTTTGATTTATCTGTCATATGCCCATATATAAGATACACATAAAGCAGAATAGAGAAGAGATATAAGAATATGAATGCTTTATCTAAGAACATGAGGCCACTGTAGGTCTGCTTTTCTTTGTCATATACTTTCTTTTAACACACTGTTTTACATAACAGTCCTTACATTTCTTAACATGTAGGAGGCTTTTTAAAAATTATCACATACACATTTGTAGGAACATGGTTGCATTGTCTCAACTTGTTACAGGCACTTTAAACACTTGGTAAATACGCCATTCCCTTTGTTTCCTCTCTCCCCTTTTCCCTAGTAGTCTTTTTCCTCCCCCTTTTTTGGCTGTTCTGGTCTGGTCGTTTTTGGTTGTTTTTTATCTTTTTACATGAGTATTTTACATCTGAAAATTGAGGTGATGCAAGACCGAAAGGAGTGACCATATATAGTGAAAGCATTACGTACCTTATTTTGGGCAAAGAGGCTTTGTATTAACTAGGGAAAACTATGGCATGAATATTGTGTTTTATCACACATGGTACTTATAAACATCCTACTCAAGTTATATACTGAATGAACTAAGCACTTTATTCTGACAAGAAGAATTTTTTTTTAATAATAAGTGAAGACCTTTGCAAGATTGTTGTGTTGCACTAAGCACTTTACTTGTAGCATTTGTTACTTGTATGATACAGAATATCTGCTGCCATTATGCATAATGCACTTTACCCAGTATTTGAGTAACAGTGGAGGCTGTGAAATATTGACTATTATGATGCATACTGCATTCCATTTTTTAGGATGAGAAATGATTGTTTTTACTCCTTGTAATATTGAGAGATATTTTGTTGCCATAAGTATTTTTATCGATGCTATCATGCACTATGCACTTTATTCAAGGTAATAGAAACTTTGACAAATTTGAAAACATCGGCAGCTATAATGCACACTGCACTTTGGTTTTGGCACTTGAGACTTTACGATGGGGTAACTTAAATGGAAGTGACCTTTTCTCAAAAGAATGTTGGTCATATTTTTGAAATCTTGTTAACACATGACCTATAACAGCACGATTTTTTTGAGAAGCTGTGGAAATACATATTGTCATATTGCACAATGCACTTTATTGAAAGCGCGAGGCAATTTAGATGTATGGAAAGTGCAATAAGGGCAGAATATAAGAAAGTATCTTGCTAAAAAAATGGGTCATTATGGACAATTTGGGGAATGCAATGTTTGTTGTCAAAATGAAAAAAACACAAGAAAACGCTAAATATTGCAAAATAATATATAATTAAAAATACGATCGATATGGGGAAAATGTATTAGCCTATGAGTATCTTGGTTGGTATGTTGTAACATCTTTGAAAGCAACACATTTGATGCAAAATAAGAAAGTATTGGGCTTTAGTTGCATCTATGAGAATATATATATTTATGTATATATTTTTTACCATTCCAAGATGTCACTCATAGAAACACGCATTAGGTCTGAGAGGTAAACTCAAGGGAAAGCAAAGAAGGACTCGTTTCTCGTATGCACAAGTATTTAAATGAGAAGCTTGTAATTTATGTTTACAACCAGACGAAGCCCGTTATGGTGAAACGCGTAGTTGTTTTTGTTCTCTCCTGAGCAACTTGTTCACTGTACATAACAAATAAAGGACGTGTGATGGAGATCCTTTTTGACGTATCTGGATGATTTTATGATTGAGGAAGAGTGCCGTCCAGGAAGTGGCATTCCGCTTTCATTTTCTTTTTGTTCTTATATATATATATATATATATATATAAAGCCAGTGGATATTGCAATGGATCATATAATACAGTGCAAACTGATATGCATGGAGATCTCAATCTAATACTTGAATACATATATTGCGGACCTTACTCATTGCCAAATTCAGTTTCGAACATTGCTAATTACCAAATTCATTTATGGGCAACGTTATCAGCAAATGGACTACACCAAAGATCTGCACTTTGTAGGTATGATACAAGTAACCTCATCACCCAGAGGTGGTGACAGAGAACTTAAGCTGAGGCATTTGGAATCTCAACTTTGCACCTAGATACTTTTGGGTTAATAACCGAGAACTTAAGCTGAGGCATTTGGAATCTCAACTTTGCACCTAGATACCTTTGGGTTAAGAACGCCATATATATATATATAAATAAACTAAACTAAACCTTATTTTCTAATAAAGGATTGTATACCATGGTCTCAACACAGACCATGCCCCTCATTACGAGGCTGGTGGTAGTCAGAACTCATTTAAGATCTAAGGATATCATATAGCCTGTGGTGTCCATAAACATATTGTTGATTATATCACTTTTATCAGACTCTTCATATGCACAAACAGAGGGAAAAAAGGACAGAGGCATTTTCAACCCCTTTTCCCAAAGACACAATCTGTGCATAGATGCTTTCAAGATCTCGTGTTCGACCGTCTATTCTAACCTGTGTGATTTTAATTGACCATTTGGTCACATGTCATTTTGGACTGGCACTATGCATGTCTTGTATATACATGATTATGCTGGCTATCTCACCATTTTCTGATGGTATTAACATTTTATTTTCATATTGTAAAACAAGGTAAAGCTTACTTTTCAAAAGATATTTTGATGGAAATACGTGTGTTGTCTTTGACACGAAATCCTGTTGCAGGTCTTTCCGCTGTAAAAGATATACAAATAAATTGTCAGGGGAGCTGTGTATAGCACAGAAGTATTTCCCAAACAAACCCTCCCTTATTCTGCAAAGGCCTAGTTTTTAGCATCTATCTAGAGTATCGTTATGACTATACTTTGAGGGCGGCAGGCCTCTTGCATGAGGCGTGTTTCACTTATCGGCTAGTATCTTTTTAGAAAACTGGCGCTAAGGTCATCCAGCTTGCATCCATATCCAGATTTGTATATCCGCGTTTGATAGCAGCTCTGGTTGTGAGGAAGTCTTTCTTATACGATTTGTGTATGTCACGTGAGGTGGGTGGTATCTATACCACGTGATCGATGCACCATCTTGGTTGTCTTGGTTGTCTCGCGATCCACGAAAGAAAGCACCATCTTGTAATGGTGATCATTTATCTGCTTAAAATGATAATGATATCTTAAAAGGGTGTTTATTTTAATAACTTTCCAAAGTGAAAGTTCTATTTGTTCAAACACCTAGCATTCTTTACTTCACATTTGTCATGTTACATCTTGACATGCAACAGAAATCCTGCGTGAATGTCTTCGCACTGATATTTAGTGCGGATATTTACTGATGTTTAGTGCACAAACACACTTCATTTCATTGTTGCACTTTACATAGCTATCAATAATTTACCCATCCATTCTAAACTGTGCCGTCAATTTCATTGTTATTTCGGACTAAACACTAATTCACCTATTTGTATATACATGTTAATATTGTCTATTTCAGCATGATGTGATAGTCTAACATTTTGTTTTCTTTTATTTTCACATGGTTAAAAGAAAATGAGGCTTACTTTTTCAGGGTTCAATTTGAATGCGTGTGTTGTCTTTTACACTAATTCCTGTTATAATTTCTTCACTGCACGAAATACTTACATAAACTGTTGAGGGAGCTGTATACAATGCAGGGTTATTCCATTAGAAAGTTACTTTTGATTATGATGTGCATACACAACATCATAATGAGAATGCTTAGACAAGAGTGACAGTGTTCCCACGTCATGTGGACATGTTTTCACTGACCAGAGACACCACCAAACTTTTCCGACTTTCATGTCCACATTATATATGGAGGTCTATCTTTAAAGATGTGTGTGGGTCACATGATCACATGATTAGTACATCATCTTAGATATTGCTCAGTTCACAGGAATGACACACCTAACGCCGTCTTGTAATAGTGGGAATAGTGGCAAGATTTCCGCAATTTACTTGAGGTGGTGTCAAAATATTAATGAACTTATATTTTGAACATCTTTCTAAAATGAAGGTCCTATTTTATTTCCCATAACTAAAGGAGCTCTGTAAAAAACTTTTTTCAGATACCTTTGTCAAAGACCGTACAGTCTTCTCACTAGTGTGACGCTACACCCTGGTATTCGTGTTGCATGTTGCCTGAGTTATATCAAGATGTTCCACTTAATTGAGGAATTTAAGCCAAGTTTCACTGTGTCAAGATTGTATATCCAGCGCTGTTCTCATTTAGATAACATAAGATCTCTGTTGCTGCCTCTTTAGTTGGTTTAATGACTTGAATGACAAACCAGACCATATCTGTGTGTTTGTGTTGATGTGATGTAAAATGGGCAACCAGAGGTTTGTTTTATACCTTGCTTTTTAAGCACGATAGGTGCACATAAATCCTTTGTATGATTTGGTGTTTAGTCTTCCCTATATAGATTAAATTGCAAGGGCATTTTATACCGTGTAGTACCCAATCTGTTGTACATTTGGTAAAACTACAAAGTTTCCAATTCCTGCCCTTGAGTTCAATTGACTTAATGTTTTTGGTGAGTGGGCACACTGAGCATTGTCCGCATTTAAAATGGCCAGTGACGGGGGTGGAGGGGAAGAGACTCCATAATGTTGCCTGGTTTGAGAGGTCTTGGTCTCTTTTAGGATATGTATGTATTAACATATCTCTGAGATTTTTTTGTCTTTTAAAGGCAAATCTTGATACTTAGGGGTTCAATTCAGAGGTTTTTGCAAAATGGCAATTTTTCTTTTATGATTTTTCTAAATCCATTACTGATAGGACTAAAAGTGCTTACACAGGTTATTTTGTCTTCTTGTATTTTCTTGAGGGGGTTTAGACATCTTTCCCTATTGGCATGTTGTGCTCTCTTGTAAAATGTGTGAATGATCCTTTTGGGATAACCATGATCTTTTAGTCGTTTCTTCAGGTTTCTCGCAGTTTTCCACTCCTTTTTGTGGTTCTATTTTTTCCCCTTTGAAAACTGATCCCCCATAAACATTGGGTATTTTCTTTACTTTTTTTGTTTATGGGGGATCACATAAACAAAAAAAGTAAAGAAAATACCCAATGTGTAATTCTCCCATCTTCAATCATTACATCCCTGACAAATGGAGCATTCCTTCCGCTATGCAAAAACATCAACATTTTACTGTGTTGAATGACCCCTCCTTCACTCACCAACCCATCCTTTGGGGAAACCTGGTAAACAGTGAAACTCCAGCCCCACATTGACTGTGACAAACATTTTTACTACTGCTAGTCCTATTTTGACCACATACACAGGACTGAAAGTGGCTCCATCCAGGTATATACATTTTAGCAGCTGGCACAAGCACATTTGATTTTTTTTTTCTTTTCACTGTCTGCCTAAAGGTATCAGAACAAGTATATTCTATCTATGGAATGATTATATTGGGTGTACCTCAACATAATAGAGATTTGCACTGCGCAGCCTGAAGAAAAGACACAGTAATAAACAAAGTGGATACAAGTGAAGGAAGGTTGTGGTGCAGGACTATTCATAACTTAGAGTTAGGTGAGAAACCGCTCGCACTTCGCGCTTTACTGTATAACTACATTGGCCAAGCGTGAAGTGCGAGGGGTTTTGCGTATTTTTAGTGGTATAAGGGTTTACCACATACCTCTCACCACGGAGCTGGAACACAATACTTCAACACCCCAACGCAGTAGGACACAGCTCACCCTTGCCCAGTCTTTTACCTAGTCATAATTTAGAGCATGCTATAAAAATGAATAGACCAAAATGTCACATGGTGCTTTGAGTGACTTTATATAGTTATATACTCCTATCACTCCACTTGCAGGAGGAGGCTGATGCCTGAATTCAACGTTTTGACAATGGAGCATTTGCTCCTTCTAAGATGGCCGTCTGTTCCTTCATTGAGCACCAAGACCAGAGTGATGCAGCCTGCGACGACGCTACTCAAGCACAGAGGCATTTATGGCTGCCTTAGTGTGATCTGATTGGAGGGACTCCGAGGAAAAAGCTGCTCGTATTGAAGCCGGGAGGCCTGCCATTATCCCCAGCAAATGCCCCCATGAAAGGCCCTTTGCCTGTCTGGGCCTGCCCGGGGCCTTCAGCGGCTTGCAGCGTTGATCTGCCCTTTTTTTCTTCAATGGATGTCCTGACACTTTTCCCTTACCATTCACGCACGGGAAGCCCTGCACTGCCTACACTACTACGATACTTACTTTTACACTTGTTAGCCGCGTAACATATATCTGATCTGTCCCCAGTGAAGTGTGCTATATGCTGCCACCTGCTGCTATCTTACTGACTATGACCCATGTCTCTTGTTGCACACTTTCAGTCACCTTTCCCTACCTGACTCGAGAACTGCCTACGGTATCCACCAGATATTGCCTAAGTACCATGAGGTGAGGCTTGGGTATGTTGTGCTTTCTTTTCCTACCTATGGTGATATCTGACAATTGTACTATGCTGCATTTTTCCTACCTAGTATTGCATACTTGATATTGACCCCATACCATGAGGTGAGGCTCTGTTAGTATGCTGACTCCCACCTATTTTGTCTGTAACCTTATGCGTATTCCTCCACTAATGTACCTCACACATTCTGTAACTAGCGCCCTGATGCCTGAGTTTTTGGCATACTGAAGTAAATGCTAAATAAATAAGAACCACATTTAATAAAATATCCTGTAACTCAATGTTAGATACAAGAATAATTGTGTTGCTTTCAAAAAAATGAAAGAAGCTAATACAAAATAGTTTCTGTGTTATCCAGCCATGTTGATTAAAGAACATGCAGACGTATACAAATTATAGATGATAGAATATGCATTATAAATTCAATAATTTAGTTACATTTGTGATAGGCCTATATTTATGAAATTATAATTACTGTAAGAAGTATGCAAAGAGCATTTTTTCTTTTTAGATGTAGCATTGAAATGCTCAACTTAGTTTGAACGCTGGTTAAACACAAGATGAGTTTTCATACAGGGTTCAGCTATCTTAAGACAAGTGATGTCAGTGTCAACTTTGTTTAAAGCAGACCTCAATATTAACCAGTGATTAAGTCATGAAAGGAGATACATAGACACAGCTGTACCCAGTACCAGGAGCAAAAGGCTTGTATAGAAAACACAAGAAAAAATAAGCAAATGCATTCCAAAGCCAGGACTTTCATGAGCCTGTTTTTTTTATATGTTTGGCAGAATCACCTCAATGGAATGACATACATGTATGTATAGCCAGCTGACAATAGCAACTTCAGAGGAACAGATTACTATACAAACCCAGACCCTTGACCTGAAAGAACAGAAAGATATCTATCTGTATATTAATACGTTTACTAAAATGAATAATTTATTTCACAGGATATCTGTTTCAACAGGAGTTTCCAGTTATTATGAAGACCCCAACAAAGCATGTAATTTGCAGCATTAATCCATGTAAAGTGGGAAATAATCAAATACATGTTTGGTTATAATTTTGTAACCCTTTGCTTAAATGAAAAGCAAGACTATATTTGAATTCAGTAGAGCGTCCCCAATCACATGCATATAAAAAGGATATAATCACATGTCTGAATTATGAATAAACTCACATTGTTTTAAAACTGTTAAGCCTGCAGGTCCAGACACAGGAAGGATGTATCTGAATGCTGACATTTTGTGTAATTAACAATACATATGTCTCACTAATGGCACAGGTCCATACATGAAATGTAATGGGAAAGACATATTTCAGTCCCATTTAAGCATAAATCTGAAGGGGAGGGCTGGCTCACAGTAAAAGACATCCCCTTATGATATGGTACATTACATTGGGAAAATCAAAGCAAACAAGAGGATTCAAGTGAGTGTGAATACATGAAGGGAACCCATCGCAGCCTCTGTTCAATCCAAAATTAACACGTCAAATAATGCTGTATGGGTGGAGTTAGTTTGGTATTTAAAGTTAAACATGTCAGATGAGGGGAATCTTTTGGAAAACAACACAGGAAGATATCTTGTCTGAGAGGAGAACAGCTGATTGTGTTTTTACCTGGCTGTAGCTGATGGAAACCTCCTCAAGAAGGTATTATTTTTGAGGTATGGAGGTAACTGAATTCAGAAGCATTTCCCGAGACAGAGCCTGCATGTCTGCGAGGGATTTGGGAGGAAATGGAAGAGCTGAAATGAAAAGTTTACTTCTTGACCTGTGAAAACCACAACTTTCATAAAAGAAATATATTGCACTTTATTTACTCTACATAGTGCAAGAGGATGAGGGTTATTTTCTTTCCTTCATTCCTTTGAATATAATATCAATTTGAATAACCAATGTCAATTTACCGAATAATATTGTACAGAAACCAAAGGATGCTGCTTAAAGTGACCAATTCAATTAATCTTCTTGATTCCTTTAAATGTTATAATTTAATGTTATAATATCATGTTTGTGTGACCCTTAATTTATCAAGATATCTTCCTCCAAAATAAAAGCTTCTACCTTGAACCAAAGCCTGTACAACATTATGTATTTGAATCAGCCCTAGAAAAGCAATAGCCATATTTTTTTCTGCAGCCAAGACTTGTCGATTGTTTAGAGAAAACAAAGTGAATTGTGTTGTAACATTTATTCTAAGAATTGTTTTGACTTTTTAAACTGACAAGTGATGATAATGTGCATGTTTATATTGGAAAAGATAAGATGTTACTCTTTTGCTTAGAATATATATATTTTTATTTACTTTATTTAACTCAAGGGTTTTTAAAAGAATTGTTTGTGTTTCATTTTCTATCAGGTCAGTTAACCGTTTGTCCATTTTCTTCATCTATCGTCAGTAGAATCAGTTCTAAGATTTTCGCTGTGGCCGTAACCCAAGTTGTTCGTCCGCCCCCAATTAGTCTAGGCCACCAGACCTCTTCATCAAAGATGTGAGCTGTAGCTAAAACAGGCCTCAGGTATGGTTTTCTGATGGATTCAACTCCTGGGCATGTTAAGAGGCGGTGCCTCAATGTTTCTACTGTAGAAGAGTCTTTACAAAATCTGCATTTGTTTGAATTTGCCCTACCTCAGATCTTCAAAATTTCGTTGGTATGTAACAAGTTAAGGCGAGCCCTTAAAAAGATGCTCTTCAACTTTCGATTAGGATATTTTTCAATGAATGGTTGTAAACGTGAAGTTTTTGGTTCATGGGCAGCAAATGTGAAACCAACTTGTATGATGCCGCTTGATCGCAGGTGGTAGCCCAATCAAGTTCATTTAATTTTTTGTGAATTTTCATAGGGTTCTCAATTAGCTCTTTTTTGGAACACTGGATCAGTTTCAGTTTGTTTTCTTGTTCTTCGTACCAGTGATTTAATCCCATACATCGGCCTCCTTCAGCCTCGATATTTATCATTTCAAGTAGCTTCGGGCGATCTTCCAGCAGAAGCTTCCTAAACAGCATCATAGAGTTTCTTTCCACTATTGATAATAGTGAAAGCTGGCTCATTTCTCATCTTATTAAGACCATTGACATTGAATTAGGTAGATTCAGGACTTCCTTCCAATAGTGGCTCTCTAATTTAAGCCAGATTTATTTGGGTATCCCTGGCATTGCTTCAGCACCATAGACAAGTGCGGGAATGACCTTGGCGTTGTAGTAGTTCACAATGGGCGTTAGAGAGAAGCGACCGAACGTCCGGTCTATCGCTTTTGTCTGTGAAGTTAGGCTCTTTGTTTTGGTCAGCAGGTGATTTTGCATAGCATTTTCGTTTAGAAAATTATCGACCGTGATGCCTAAGTATTTAAAATCGGAGACTTTCGCAATGCTTTCGCCCTCTAGGTTCCAGGCAAAGGTGTCGCTTTTTTGTCTTCCCTTTCCAAAAAATTAAATTTTGGTTTTCGACTTGTTGATTTCCAGATGGTTATCTGAAATGAATTCAGTGAAGTTGGTGAGCTGACGCTGTAGCGCAATAGCTGTTTGATCAACAAGAATAACATCGTCCGCATACAGGATTCTTGATATTTTTGTGTTACCAAATGTGGTGAAAAAGCTCTGACCTTATGCTCTGTGTCCTTGTAGTCACCTATAAAGCTAAAGAAAAAGCACCGGGGCCAGCAGGCAACCTTGTTTGGCCCCTCGATTTGTCGTAATCTCTTCCGTTAGAGAACCTTGCTGGTCAAGCCGAACTTGTATTCTTGTTGCCGTATGGAGTGGAATGAGTGAGTGTAATATGGCCGCTAGACAGCTCCACTTTCTCAGATTCTCCCAAAGTCTTGTTCTATTGACTTGGTCAAATGCCTGCCTTAGGTCGATGAAGGCCATATAGGTTCGGGCCCTCCCGCTGAAGACTTGCTCTTTAGGATGTTCAATGTTAAGATGCTTGTATTGGTCCCCACATTCTTTTTGAAACCCGATTGAAAAGGATCGTTGCAAGGTGCCTCTTTTGCCCAGCTTTGAAAATGGCAAAGGAGCAGAGATCCGTAGACTTTGCCAATTACTTTTAGGAGAGTGATAGGGCAAAAGATTATTGGGTCGTCTCTCTTTCCTCCCTTGTAGATAGGCACTACAACTGCAGTGGTCCAAGATTTGGGTAATACCTTCGCTGTTGTTGATCTATGAATTACTTCGCTAATAAACCCGGCCCATGCCTCAGGATGCTCTTTCAAGTGCATATTTGTCAGGCCATCGGGGCCTGGGGCCCTGGAATTTTTCAATTTTTTCAACATTTCCACAATGTCTTCATGGTCGTGGAGCTCCACCCAAGGCGACACCCTTTGGTCCTGTATAAAAGTAGTTGGTAGGGATGGATCGAAAAAGAGCTTTTTGAAATGGGCTGTCCAGGTATCTTCACCAATACCATTAATTAGTGCATATGTAGTGGTTTGTTCTGTTGAGTTAATAAGGGCCCAGAACTTGCAGGAGTTGTTCCCACAAACAAGCCTCAACATTTCCTATGAATCTCTTTGGAACAAGGAGTGTCAGTACTCTTTAAGCCATGTCTTGTACTTTATCTTTTCGAGAATCAGAGCTTGTTTGTTTACCTCAGAGCTATCCCTTGTGAAAGCCTTCTGCAATTTCCTAAGTAGGCATCTTCTAACGACTAATACCAGATCGTAATTATGCACAGGTTTTTCAATGCATGATGCGTGGTTCGATCTTGGTTTTTTGAACATGTTGAGGAGAGCGTCATAGTTGGGTGGAATACTAACGTCACCTGCTGATCCTAACTGAGCATATTTGTTAGTTAGAGTGTTAATGTTGTTTGCACTCAAAGACAATCGATTTCCTTTCACATTAACCTCCACGTCCGATTTGAACGTTGTTTTTTCAATCGAAATGACAGGCCATGTTGTACACAATAAGTTGTGATCACTGGTTTCAATGATGGTGAAGGATGCAATGATCGCCAGCAGGGAGATTGAAACATAGATATAGTCTATTGTAGCTGATGAAGTATGACCTTCCCATGATGGAATGCGATTTACGCTTGCGAAAATGGTGTCGAGATTAACAAGTTCTTTCACGTTCATCAGCAAGGTCCATTTTTACCATGCGATTCAGCTTCAGTTTGGGACGGTCTGCAGGAATTCATTCCACAAACTGCGTTTAGATCACCACAGATCTATAAGTATGGTTCAGAGAGGTCAATATAGGCTCTGTCAATTTCATTCTCCACCATGTCCAGGAAATCTTGATCTGAAATGGAGTCTGGATTCCAATAGACATTGATGATTATGGCTGAGGTTTCCGCTATTTTATCCAAGACTTCGTTCCAGCAGTTCCATTTCACCTGGACTGTTAACATGAAAAGGGATGCAGTCAGAATTTTACTCAGTGTTATCCCCTTCCCAATTCGAATAGCGGTTAACCGGCCCGAAGATGGTCTACTTTTAGTAGACCTTTAGTAGTCCTGGACAGGATTTCAAACCCGTCCAGGACAGGCTTAGTTGTGAGCCATGTCTCCTGCAGACATAATATGTCAAATGCGGCCAAGTTTACGTCGCTCGGTACTGTAAGGTGTGCAAAACATTGTGTGTTCCATGAGCCTAACTTAACCGTTGAGTTAATTGTGGGCCGTATCATGACCTATGTTGGTTTTTGGACGGGCATGGATTGCTATTTTCTTTGAGGAACCAGTGCTTTGGGAAGCCACGCCCAAGGATTTTGTAGGGGATTAAATTTGTCCCTATCGGTGTGCTGTTTGTTGTTTTTTGTTACGTTTTGCGTACATGTTCTTTTGATTGATGTAAGCGGGCCACAAGGTGTTCTTTCACTTTTCTTGTACACCTCCTCCTGACATTCTTTGTAATTGTTCACAATTGAGGAAGCTCTTTCTGGTTTTCTAGTTGGAGCAAGATCTCTTCTCGCCATATGCGGACTGCTTGTCGTCTCCATTGATTTAGTTGTTAGTTTCTCTTGCTCATAGGGATGTTTCTGTTTACTACCTCTGAAGAGCTAATGTACTTGGTATTTTGTTACGATTTCCCTAAACTTGAGTATTTTCTGATAGTCGTCAGTGATTCCTCGTGTTGCTGGTGTCTCTCAACATCGATTTCTCTTAGATCATATCCCAGTTTTAACAAATGTCTCAAGGAATCACGCAGCTTCTGTTTGACAGATCGAGAATTAATATATAGATAAGTGGAGGCCTGGCGACCTTCATGAAATGGCTCTACTATTTGCAGTTCGCTTCATTCTACTGATTTGAGGTTAGGAATGCTATGTAGCAAGTTGATCACTGTTCTTCTGTTAAGAATGCCATAGTCTTGGCTGTTGTGTATTTGTTCAAGTTTAAAGGCAGGGTTTCCCAGCTTCTTTGAGTGGGTGCTTGATTTAGGTAAGGCTTCATCTCATGTATCCTTTTCATACCCATTCGACCTTCTGTTCTTTCTACCAGCATCTCTCCTGGTAGTTCCCACCTGCCATTCATGTTCTTTTTTCCTTCAATCTTGTGGGCTGCTTGGTTTCCTCCCCCCACTGTGATTCAAGGATTTAGATGCTTTTGAAGAATAATGCCTTTGCCGGCCTTCACTGGGTTTGTTGGTTACCTTCACCCGCGTCGGGCCTGTACCCCATTTTTCAATTCGGGCCACCTTCCTACAACGATCCTCCAATGACAAGAAGTGATGTTGATCTTCAGAATCCATTGCTCTTGATTCTGGTTGGGATTCCACGTTTTGCTTGTTCTGAATGTCTCTTGGAGAGATGTGGTCTTCGTTAATTACACAAGTTCCCTCACAATGCTGGCTCAAATTTTCTAAAGCTTCCTCCATCAGGAGTTCCTCCGTAGTTTTGGAGATGTTTGAAGAATTGGATGTCTCCAATAAATCAATACAGGTAGATGATAACCCTTCCTCTGTACGTTTTGAGGTTTTGCTGCTTTGGACTGAGGTTGCCAGCTTTATTTCACTCTGCCTTCCTGTCTGGTCTAGAGACCAGACCCTTTTCTGCCACTGGTAGGCAGAAGTCTAGTTGTTTCTCGTTTCTGGGTGTCAGAGGATTAGTGGGTTTGCACTCTGCAAATATAGGAAATTCTTGATTTGCTGCTGTCGCGTTGGCCTTCCTATGGGGTTTTTCCAGGTCAATCGGAAGTATTAGATCCTTATCTTCACATACACAATTGTGGGGCTTCTTCTCCCCCAGCAGGCGACATCCTTTGGCCATCGCTTCATTATCATTCGAAGACTTACAGCTTGCGTCGGATGCTTGAACGGCATGTTGTGAGAAAGAGCTTAACTTGTTGTTACTCGTAGTCATTCTACATGTCTTAGAGTCTTGTTTGATGGATTGAGGGGAGGCGCATGACTTGTTTAAAAGCTTCTCCAATTCATCAGGTGTTCTCAAAGGCAGTTGACAAGGTATGGATTCAATGATCGACATTTGACATCCTACCTCATTGGTGGTCGCTGGAGTTGCGGAAAAAGGTTCTTCCGTGTGCACCGGTCGGTGTGAGATGGTGTATTCTCTTGCTTTTTCTTTTTCTAGTGCTGCAATGTAGCCCTCCAAATAAAGCAATGTGGAGTGCATCATTGCTGAAATGGTGCTGTGATCTTTTAAAGTATCGTTGATAGCCTCATCCAATTTTGTAAAAGGTGCCGAAGCAACGGTTACTGCTGACATGATTGTCAGAATGTCAAGTTTTTTCTTTGGTGATTCTGCCGAAGAGGATTCCGCCAGTTCACTACGTCTCCTATCCTTAAGAGTGGTAGATGCCATAAGTAGACGTAGGTTCTTTTTTGCTGGCTTTAGACACGCTGAAATAATGGGCGGAAATGCATCTTTTCCTTTTTCTTTCAGATCCTTGAAGATCTTGGCTTCCACTTGTTGTTCCCCTTGGTTTTTTTCCATGTCAAGGTGAACAGTTTCCATACTAGAAGGCATGTTCAAGTCAGCAAACGCTATTGTAGGTAATTTGCATGTAATTTCATTGTTGCTGTTCCGTGGACTAGAAATCGGTCCACCTATCTCCTCAGATGGAATAGCAGTCCTTTGGTGTTAAGTATTTTTGACATTGTGGGGTGAGGGGGGTTAGGCCCTTTTCATTGGTTTTAGCCCCCAGTGAGGCCTCAGAACTGAATACGACTTCCAACATTTCACTGTTGCTAATTTCACAGATGTTTTCATATTTTATTTTGCAACACTTCCCAAAACATTCTTTCAAAGTTTGTGAGAGGGGGGTGTCGCTATCCATGCCTCTTGTATTTTCCTTTGATTTTATTATTCTCCTTGTTGTGCGTTTGACTGGCTGATTTTAGTGTTGATGGAGCCACAAAGTTCATCACCACCATTTTTTGGTATCTCGCCTGACTGGGTAGGATGATCGCCAGACTGTACTAGACATACTGTTTTGTCTTTTGAAGCTTTCTTTGATTTTTTAGACCATGGCCCATCTTCCTTATTTATTGAGGAGGCTCTTGTTGAAGAGGTCAATGGAATGGCTTTTAAATGAGTGATGGGGATGAAGGGCCGAGAAGTGATGGACATCTCACCTTTCTCGGTCTCTGGGCTGAGAGTGGGATGGGTGTAACAAGGGCCAGGCTTGGGTCTCCCTTTTCAATCCCCCCTCTGGTCAACAAGTTGACCACACTTCCTTGTGTCATGATTCCTGCCCCTCATGTCCCCAGCCCTCCAAGATGTCAGGCTGGAGTCAGGCCACGATCAACTACAAGGCACTCAAGGGCCTCTCCATCCCTCCAAAGACCCACTTGGAGTCAGACTTGGCGCTTGTGGCACCAGACTCACTCACTCCCATAGGATAACATTGGGGATTGGACTTGTAGTGCATTGATGGGGACAAGATGGATGCCCCCACATATTTCGGTTCCCAGAACTGCATGTGCACTCTAGTCTTTTGGGTGTGGTTCAGCCCAGAGACACCTGGGATACTCAGAGACTATTTAAGCCACGCCCAGGCTGAGAAACATGCTTTGTGTTTTCTGCACCTGCAGCGTGACACTCACCGTGTTCGGATTGGTCTCCAGTAGGCCTGCATCTTTCTTCTGCGCTCAGCTCCTGCAAGAACAAGAACACCGTTAGGAACAGCCTTACCTTGCAGCGCTTCTGCCCATCATTCATCGCTTCTACTGTTCTGCGGGCATCTTCGGCGGTGTCATTCCCATCCCGGCACGCCGCTTCCTAAGGAAAAGGGAAAAGAACAGAAAAAAGGCATTAGTAAGCATTCAGCAAATCTTTGCTTATTTTTAAAGACTGTACGAGCTTCAAACGCTTACCCGAATCCCAGCCGCTCTGGGGAAACTCTGTCTCCGGAACTTCTCATCCATCTGCAAGAGGGAAAAGACACTCCGGGTTAGCGTGGAAACATCTAGAGACGCGGCATACCACGTTAACTCACTGCATTTCTTCTTCATAACCGGCATCCACGCTGAAAACGTCGCGACACCTAAAAAGACACAGAAAAAGAACTCAGTTCAATACAAATACGAAAGGGTCGCATCACGCATCGCGCTCTCACTCACCTTCAACGCTACTCATCTCAGCAGCACGTCGCCATCCCCGGACGCCGGCCATCATCTAAGGAAGGAAAGGAATGAAGTTAGAGAACTGTTCAAAAGACTCATTATAATTACCTGTCGGACTCTTGCCAGTGAAGTAACTAGGCAGCAATGAGCCCGCATCAATCAACGCGCCCCGGCGCTGAAAGCAGGATGGAGAGCACACTTTCCAAGAAAACAAGGTGAGCTGTGGATCAAAGGGAAGGGCTGGACCCTGGGGAAGAAGGGGTTCAAGCACACAGAGACAATAGGGAGTTAAACTCTACCAATCCTGTGTTTCAGGCCCAGTCTCCAGTCGAGTAGACTCCAGGGAGGGTTCGAGGTCGTAAGAGGTCAGAACAGGCTGAGTGACGTCCCCGTGGATACCAGGTGAGCGTTACACCTTGGCAACCTTCTCTATTCATGAAGGGTCTCGGTATCCATACTTTTGCCACTCCTCCCAAATGTCCATGGTACCTCACGTGCTCATCTAAGGTCCAGGTCATATATCAGTAATCTCCATCGGGTTTAAGCCTCATCCACCTTCCCCAGTCGTTGTGTGAAACCAGGGGAAAGGAGAATCTTGTACCTGGCAGGAGGACACTGCTTTAGGTGTGATTGCATATATATACTGAAGGGTGAAACCCCTACTCTGTGGGAGACTGGGGAAAGAATGCAACAAAAATCACAAAATTGTGTCCCCACAGGGAATAAAGTAATGGTGATGCGGTATATCCATTACCGATGCTCACCTTATTTTCTCTAACCTCAGTTTGTGTGTTAAACTGTTTTAAACAAGGATTACCACAGACTAAATCTATTGCTCCTAAGTTATGTGTGTTTAACCTCTTCTTTGCATATAATTATGTCATTAATGTTGTCAGAAGATCATTGCTTTGAAGATATACATTTGACACAATGCAGAATCTTGATCATACAAAAATTTGTATTTCTCGTTATTTTAATGAAAAACATAAAACAATCTTTTGTGCATGAGCCTCAATGTCATTTAACAAAATATTATCTGGAAGCAGGTTCAATTTTGAATACATAACATATTATAATCATGTTAACGGCATCAGAATAAATCATGCACCGTACAAAAAACAATAATAATTGGAAACAGGTAAAGTAAAGAAAATATACAGAAAATTAAACAATTCAAAAGGACAAACCACTGAAAAAAAGACTTTACATTTAAACAAAACAATTCTAAATATCACAGGACATGAATTCTATCCTTATGGGCAGAAAAATATTATAAAGTTATTTAGTTTTCACCCTGTTTTATTTATGGGAGTCCACCTGTGTACATTCCAAGGAAAACCAAGGAACGAAAGAAACAATTATAATTCCTAGTGGGGTGTGGAGATGTATGGCTAGTGTAAGCTTGGTTTATACATTCACACTTGCCAACCGCTTCTTACAGTGCTGCTCAGGTCAACGTGTGATTGCAACACCCGAGAGTCTTTGTTACTTCATCAGCTTCCGTCTAAACGTCCAGTCATACCTATCTTCTTTTCAGTAGTTTCTTGCACTGCATTATAGCTTCTCCGATAACGCAGAATGCAAATAACATTAGCACTAAGGCTGCTTTCAGCACTTTCAGTCTACTATCCATCTGGGGATCTGGAGCCACTTGGCATTGACATTGGCCTGTTCTCCTGGAACTTCTGATGCAAAGAACATCTCTATCCTACTGATTCATCTGTGTTCTGGTGTAATCTGAGCTCTGCCTCCCAGAGCAAGCTTAACACAAGCCTTTTGTATGTGCTATAATCGAACACCCAGGCCCTGCAATAGTTTCACAGACCTAAAAATTGCTGCAGTTTCCTTACTGTACGTGAGGGTGTTCTAAAAATCAATTCTGCTCTTTCTGGGGTTACCTTCTACCTTCTTGTGATATTAGCTGACCAATGTACAACACCTCACTCTGGCAATATTGCAGTTTCTCCTTGTCCATCGTATAACCCTTTTCTGCTAACACTGTCAGCAACTGCACTGATTCTTTTTACACTGTTCTTCTGATCTGCTGCAGACTAGGATATTGTCTATGTACTGAATGACTGTGCTATCCAGATGTATGTTCCCCACTTTCATTTGAAGAACCCTATCAAATATAGAGGGTGATTCACAGCACTCTTGTAGGAGTCTTGTGTGTATCCACTTTTTATTTCTACAGACACACAATGTCAAATCCTGTGATTCCTCGTGAAATGATAAAGAGAAGAAAGCATTCTTCAAATCTATCACATGAAGTGGGTAGTTTCCGAAGGAATGCTACATAGTATGGTCACTGGATTGGGAACTAACGGGAACTCTGCTTCAACAATATGGTTCAGATGGCGCAAGACCTCAATAAACCACCATGATCCCCCTGTTACCTTCTTCACAGGGTACAGAGCCGTGTTACCCTGCAATTCTGAAGGCACAAAGATCTGTTGCTGCACTAACGCGTAAATTGTCTCAAAAATGGTTGCATGTGTTATAAACGAATAAGAAAATAATGAATGAAATAATAATGAAAAATAAATAAATTCAATGTCTTTTTTTATTGAGGTGGCTTGCACCCCCAATCTCCCTGTTCCCTCATGCTTCCAAACCCACCCTGAACACCCCCACACCTTTTCACCCTTTACCCCATATATTTATTTTTCTGTATTTTTCGTTATTGCTGCATTCATTATTTATTTTCATCATAATCACTACTGTCGGGGTGGTTCTCCCGGGGCCGGCAGAGCCGTCCGCAGACCTCTGGGCTGGGGAGGCCCCAACTCTTCCTGTGTCCACAAAAGGAGTTTGAGACACACACAAGAAGCAAGGTGAGAACTGCTATTTATTATAATAACGGCAGGGATGGGTCTCGGCTCGTATGCATCCGATGAGACTCTCGTTGTTAGTGGGGCTCGCAGGCCCTTTTTACAGCAGTATGACGTGCTACTCGCGTCAACTGGGAAAAATCGTCACAAAACCTATCGCCACTCTGGATTGGGTCCCCAAGCGGTAGGGTTAGTATATGTCCCCTGTGGGAAGAAATGTTAGTGGTTAAGGACGGATCAGGTGGTACACTTGGGCTGTCCCTAACAGTTGTTACTTTAGAATTCTTACTGGGGGACCCTTGGTGATTGGCTAAGAGTACTGGCGTTAGTAGTAGGCTCCCCTGTATTCTGATTGGGTCTCCCGTGAGCCCCCAAGCCTGGGACCATCGTCGTTCCCAGCTCACGGTGTACCTGTCATTAGCAACAATGTGCAACTAGTTGTTTGTGCGGACAACGGACAGGTCTGCTCATGGGCTTGCGAGCGGGTCTTTCCCATCGCTGTAGGTGTCCATCTTGCTGCTTCTTTGTTGCAACCTGTGTCCCAAACGTGGGACCTGGCGGCTGTCTGTCTTGTGAGCCTGGCACCTTGTCAGTTCGGCCTGGTCACGTGTGGAGAGACCGTAGCTGGAGCAGAATTATGAACATTAGTTTTTGTATTTCGCCTCTGAGGGCTTGGCACTTGCAGGTGCAACCTTGGCGCTGGGCTCGCGGCATGCGAGTTGCAATATTGTGGCCTTGGCTGTGAGATCTCGTTGGAGGCTCGTTCTGCATGGTCAGCACTTGTACTCTTGTCGCTGAGAGGATTTTCATGTCGAGGCTCCTGTCTGGGACTCTTGCTTGCAGCCTACTCGGGCCTAGTTTATGGGTGGCGGTACATGATCCATAGTATGGAGGTCGCGGGGCGACAGAGTGTCACAAGCAGCACTAGATATACATAGTGGTGTCGTCATAGAGATGGGTGGCAGGGAAAAGCATCAGCAAGCATGTACGTGAGCTCTTCATGCGTCTTGCGTTTCTGTGGAGCTGTAGAAGGCCTATGTAAAAATAACAATGATGCTCGTCAGTGGGTGTGTCAGTCCCCTACGTCATAGCACTGAGTATGTTCTTCGTGTAGGTTGGTGTGTGAGTGACCAGCGTGCATGGTGGCACGTGTGTTCTCGTCTGTTGGCTATGTCGTCATGACATCTCTAATGATGGGGATACTTATGGCTGTTGTTCTAGTTGAGCTGGTCCATGTTGCAGGCGTCGGCTTGAGCCTGTCGCGCTGGTGGACACACTCCTCTTATGTTTAGGTTTCTGAACCAGTGTATTTTGTCATCTGGTAGGTAAATTAACTCCTCTTGTGGGGGATGTCTGGGTCGTGATCCCCTAGGCCATGGTCTGGATGAGATTGGGGGAAGGGTGTTATCCCATTCTCTTACTTCAGTCCCCCCTCTGGTTGACTTGTCGACCACAAAATCATCCTTTCCTTTATCTCCCTTCACTCTCCATACTTTCGTTATTCCGGCCAGGTGTCCATAGTGGTTGACATGATCTTCAAATGACCAATACATATAAACACAGCCGCCGCCTGGTTTGCAATAGACCGATCTTCCAACATAGCTCCTTGGGTTCCTTGGGTTCTCCACTTTCACAGATGGTGGGTCTATGTGAGAGTCCAATATTTGCTTGCGCAGTCTCTCACTTTCCTGTATAATCATGTCTGTGTGCTTGTCATCTTCAGCTGGTAGTAGGGCGTGCATGCCGACATCTCCTTCATTTCAGTCGTTGTACGTGCTTTTCTAGCTTTCCAGAACTTTATTACGATCAACACAGCTGTCACCAGTATTATGCATCCTACTGTTAGCTTCAGCCCATCTGACAGCCATGAAGGCATCCATGACTATAGAAATGAAAACCAGCTGCCATCTTTCTCTACTCCTTTACTTTCTTCCACCATTTTGGAGTGCATCAGGGCAAGTTGTGATACGTGTTCCATTCTCTGTGTCATTAGCAGGATTGAATGTGCAACATGATTGTCCTATTTTTGCACAAACTCCTCCTTCCATCGCTGTGAGAAGGTCTAGCCCATACCTGTTTTGTAGTGCTAACATTCTAACTGCTCTCAGTTCTTCTTTTATCGCATTGAATCCATTAACAGTTGAATTTATTGTCATCATCAGCTCTCATCTGGTGATCTGTAACCATTTTGCATTTGCGTATGCCTGCAGTCCGGGGTGTATTATTGATGAAAAGAACATTGCTGCTCTGCTAAATAGCCTGTGTTCTGGTGGGATGGAGGTGAGAGCTGTTTCCGATCTTCCCCACAGGTAGTTTCCCATCAGTGGTTCACCTTGTCTTTTCACTCTTGGCAAAGCGTTATTGTTGTTGTTCTCGTCTCCTTCTTCTGATTGTACAGATCTTTTCCTCCTTTTGTTCCCTTCGTCCATCTGGGGGAAGTTGGCCATGTTGACATGTTTCTGAGGCACAACCAAGGATGGCACATTGATGTTTACCATAGTGCATATTCCATTCCTTAATGAAGGCAAGGTGTGGTATGCCTTATTGCCGCAGGCCCAATAGTGGTCCATTAGAACTGCTGTGCCAGCACCCCCCTCTGGTATCTCTATTGATCTCTCACAGTTGGTGTTATATCCCACATCCATATCGCCATTGTGTTGATAGCACAGTGTGGGTGCAGTTAGCGGTAGTATACTAATTGGATCTTCATCCTTCTCCAGCCACGTCAGCATTGGTACATATTTGGCCATCTGTCGTTGTGCTCTTTTATAGAGGTAGTATTTTCTCGTGTTATCATATTACTCCCAGCCACTCCTATTACCCATCCGTCATTCGTATATATTTTCCCAGTTATTGATATTAGAGGTCTTTCCCAACACCCTTGTTCACCAGCAATTTCGCTGGCATACCAATCACAATACAGGTATTGTAATGTTACTTTCTTAGTTTCTCCTTTTTTGGGACCATTCGTTATGTATCTGAAACCTTCAGTATGTAGGCTCCTTTTAGGCTACATCAGATATGTTTAGAGGAAATTATTTTCGTATGGATATGTGTCCCTCGTTTTCCATTGAAGTGTTACCACTGTCCCTTTGAATCGTCCTTTTTTTTGGAACAGTGACAAATATATCAGACATTCCACTGTTTTTGCTGGTAGTTCAGTAGCTACAAATGTTCTTGATGCGCTCATAGCGTATGGGATCAACGAGCACACATAGCAGTTGTCCTCAGTTGTCTGCTTACCAATTTTGGTCATGTGCTGATACCACATGTTGTTCGAGACGTGTGCTGAATCTGTGAGGTATGTGTCAATTCCCTTATCATCTCCATATGTGCTGCGTTTAACCCTATGCTCTTTACTTCTGGGGTTGCTTGTACCACCTGACACCGTGGGAAGGGGTGAGTTAGTTTTGGGTACAGCCATCATGTCGTAAGCAGAGTGTTTCTGCGAGACAGACGCAGCCAATAGACCAGTGACAACCAACACACCTATGAACTTTATTGCAATAGCTAATCTCACTGGCATTTTTTCTCTTACCTTTGCTGCTGTCCTGCAGCTTATTCTTGTGATGTTAAAGATGCCCGCCTGAAAATTCTGAAAATATGCGTTATTTGGTTAGTTGTCTGTTAGTCAAGCTCTGCCTATCAGATAGTCATTCAGTGCCCAGGCGAAAAGCTGCTCCCACGCTAATATAAGTGACCTGTCTCTCAGAGCTGGTAAGTGCTCGTGGAGATTTGGAAATGATTGTTCTATGGCCAAAATGAACGTGTTGTAGTATGCATGTACCCTTCTCTTTTTTTATATACTTTGGTCTCTTTATATGGTATACAAATTGGTGTGACAGGGCCTCAGGGGTGTTATCATCTGTGGGTAGCATTTACTCCTCAGCACAACACAACTTTAGTTACTTCACTTTTTATACAACACAGTAATATGCGGTACCTGCATGTGTGAGACAAAAAGAGAGCATACATGTGTTTATATGTGTGTGAATCATTCAAGTTAGACAATGTCCTTTATTCGGTGATGGCACGGACGGGGCTGGGCGGGGCAGAGGTTTGTTTGTTTTGGGATCTCGTGACCATGGGGTGAGCAATGGGTGATTGTCAAAAGTCTATGGCTGTGGCTGAGGAGGGGTCAGGCGCAGTGTCACAATTGTCCTTTATTGTTTTTGCTGTGTCTTTGTCTGTTGTTGGTATTTCTGATGATGTTGTTGTGGTGGCCCTGTCGTCAATGCGAGGGCGGGTCTGGCCTTTGGAGGGCTTGACGTCATGGAGGTGGTTCCAAACTCTCTTGTCGGCTAGTTTAATGGCTCTGGGAGCCACTGCTTCCACCATGTGGGGCCCCGTGAACCTGGGGCTGTTCCACTTTCTGTTGAAATTGCGGAGGAGAATGGTGTCTCCTTCCGCAATAGTCCACTGTTTCTGCTGCTCTTGTTCCTCGTTTGTTTCTTCTGGTTGGGTGATCTTCGACCCGCCCCGCGTGCACTCGAGCTGTTGAGAGATAAAGGCAACACTAGTAATCAAGGAAGACACAGTCGTACATTTCATTACCAAAAACATTTGCAGAGCTGTCATAGTTGGTGAAGGCCCTTGATGCTGGTGTTAATGGAAGGCGCATCTGACGTCCATTCACCACCTCGTTGGGAGTGAGGTGGTGGTCAGATCCTGGCCTATTCCTCAGCTCAAACAGAGCTAAGGGGAGGCAGTACAACCAGCTTTTCTTAGTTGTCTGCTGTATTTTGGCAATCTCTTCTTTTAGCAGGCCGTTCAGACGTTCACAGACACCGTTGGCCTGCGGGTGGTATGCGCATGCAAACTTATGCTTTATGCCAAGCATTGCAGTGATGTGCTCGAACATTTCATTAGCAAAGTGTGGGCAATTGTCTGACCGCAACACTTTGCACACTCCCCACCTCGGGAAAACTTCCCTCACCAAGAATTTAACTGCTCTGAATGCGTCCGCATGAGAGCAGGGTCCAGCTTCAATCCACCTTGAAAATGGGCACACCACTACAATCATGTATCTTTGTCCTTGACATATGTTGATCATGTCAACATAGTCAATGTGTAAGTGCAGGAAGGGTCCTTCTGGCCGGGGTATAGTACTTTTATCACTTGCAGCGTGTGACCGGCTGTAAACTGTTGGCACGTTAGGCAATTACTGATAAATGTTGCAACCTGTGAGTTTAGCTCGGGACAGAACCAGGCCTCCTTAATTCGTGCTGCAATCACTTCCTTCCCTGTGTGTGCTGGATTGTGTAGCTGAGCTAGGGCTGTTTTCAACAGTGCTAGGGGCATGACTATCTTTCCTGTATTACTCTGACGCCACAATGCATCAGTGGGAGACATTGTGCATCCTCTTTTTACACATAGCTCCTTTTCAGCCATAGGTGCTGCTGCCTGTAATTCCAGTATCTGCGTTTCAGGGATGTGTGTGTACCCATCCTTCATCAACATTTGTCTCGCTCCCACCCTCCCCCATATTTTCCTTTTTCTGGGGGGGTCCAAATTTCTCCAAAATACACAGCATGCTTAGCAAGTGCGTCTGCTGTTTCGTTACCTTTTGAGATGGGGTCATCCCCGTTGGTGTGGGCCTGACACTTTACCAGGGCTGTCTCTTTCGGGTCATCAATTACTTCAATTAGTTCTGCAAGTAGTAGGGCATGTTGTACTGGCGAGCCATCTGCTTTTCTGAACCCTCTCCTTTGCCATTTTATTAATCCTGAGTGGACTGTTGACGTGACATATGCACTGTCGGAATAAATCGTCACTCTTTTATCAAAGCTCGCTTTTAATGCCAAAATTAGGGCCACTAGCTCTGCGGCTTGGGCCGAGTAATGTTGTGGTAGTTGAACACACCTTACTGGCACATACATCCAGTCTTCAGTCAACTTAACCACTGCTGCTCCTGTCCTCCTAACACCATCGCTTTGGTCGATCGTTGATGACCCATCAATGTACATTATTTCTCCTCCTGCTAGCGCATTTTCCTCAACTTTTCTTGTGCTGGAGTAAAGTTCAATGGCTTGTGTGCAGTCAAGAGCATAGTCACCATCCTCAATTATCTCAGCTATGAATCTTGCTGGGTTTACATTGCTGCACCTTACAATCATCAACTCTGGCCTGGAGAGAATAATTTCATAACCTGATGCTCTCTGGGTGGTCAGTGTGGATTTAGGCTTGTTGTTCAAGATGCCAAAGAGGGCATTTTCTACGAATAGTGTGGTAGGGCACCCCATTGTTATCGATGCAGATTTTTCCACCGCAAAAGCTGCAGCGGCCAGGCTTTGTTCGCAAGGGAAGTGACCTAACATTACAGGGTACAAGTGTCCGCTGTAGAAAGCCACGGGCTTGTGTCCCATGCTTGTTTTCTGCGTCAGCACTGTCTTCATTACTGCTCAGTCGCAATGTGAAAAAATGAAAAATTGGTGTTCATAGTTTGGAGTGGCTAGCACAGGTGCTGTAGATATGGCGTGTTTCAATTCATCAAACGCCTCTTTCATTTCTGTTGTCCACCCCAACTTTTTGTCCCCTTTTTGTGCTTCTCTGAGTGCTTCAAGTAGGGGTCCTATATATGAACTGTAGCCAAAAACCCATGCCAGGCAGTAATTGCATAGGCCGAGAAATTGCTGTAGTTCTCTCACTGTGTGTGGTTGTGGTGTGTTGGTTATGCTTTGTGCTCTTTGTGGTGCAATGTTCCTTCCATGCTGAGAGATAAGTTGGCCAATGTACAGTACCTGTTCCTGACAGTATTGTAACTTTTCTTTGTCCACCTTATGCCCCTTCTCAGCTAATACTGTGAGCATCTTTACTGAGTCCTTTCTACACCTCGCTTCAGTGGTGCTGCAAATGACGATGTCATCAATGTACTGCAGCACCGTGCTCTCCATCTCAATGTTTCCCAAATCCATCTGTATTACTCTGTTGAAGATGGATGGTGACTCACAGTACCCTTGAGGCAACCTGGTATGTTTCCATTTTGTGTTCCTGTATGTGAAGCTTGTCAAGTCTTGTGAATCTGGGTGCAGAGGTATAGAGAAAAATGCGTTTTTGAGGTCAATCACGATAAACCGTGATGCCATGCTGGTATTCCACATAGTATGGTGGCTGGGTTTGCTGCTATGGGGTACTCTGCCTCTACAATGTAATTCAAAGGCCTAAGGTCCTGGATGAAACGCCAAGTCCCTCCTTTCACTTTGCACACTGGGTATACAGCAGTATTGCATGGTGATTCGGATGGTACTAATATGCCATTGTTTATCAGAGCTGTTATTGTTTCATATATGCCCTCATCTGCCTCTTTTGATAGTTGGTACTGTTTCACCGTAGGTAATATTCCTCCCTTCTTTTTTTTAATTTAATTTTGTTTTAATTTAAAATGATATAGTTTATATATAAACTTTTCATTTTTTGATTAACATTTCTCGTTATTTACAAATTACTGCATACATAGTGCCGCAAAACAATAAGTGAAAGAAAGAATAAAGAGAAAAAGGAAATAGAAGAGAAAGGAAAAAAAAAAAGAAAGGTGCACTTTAGGTAGCTTGGGTAAGTTCCAAAATATTATCTAGAAATTGTGCAACTGTATATATCAACTTATTATTTTGACCGTGTAGAGGTTTTAGCCATCTGGAGTCACCATGTTCTTGATTTTGAGAGATATCAAATAAGGCTCCAAAGAGGAGTCTTTTGTCAGTTAGTGCAGGGCAAATTATGATGAGATGGTTGAGAGACTCTGGTGTTTCTTTGTTGTTGCAAAAACGGCAAAAATGTTCCTCTTTTGGTATGGATCGAATTTGAGAGAGTCTTTGTTTGGTGGGTAAAATATTCAGTCGAATTTTCAAAAAGATTCTTCGTATATTTGGGACCGGAAAACGTTCCAGATAATGTGGGAGTTCATTCAAGGCTCGTATGTCCATCGGGCATTGTAGGTTCATTGAGTAGGATGCTTTCTCCCTGATTGTTATGGACCAATCATTCTGCTGTAGCTTGATCTTGGCCCGTTGTGGGCGATTTATGAGCATTTCTTCCGTAATGTGTTCCTTTGCCATTAGATTCAGCAGTTCAATTCTCCATGTTTTCAAGATGGTATTATGCATTGTATGTGGCCTTATTTTAAGGATTTGCGTGGCTGGGATTGGGTCTTCATTTATGACCTTACGCAGGAGGTCCAACTGCTTCCACCGCACTATTGAGGCTAGTGATTGAAGGGCTAGCTCAAAACGTATTCTGGGCATAGGAAAGCTCTTTGGGAGCTGCAAGATTTTCCGCCAGAATTGTGCTTCCAGCTTTTGCCAGTTTATGTTGGTTGCAATAATCATCGCATCACTTCCATAAGTAATGATGGGAATTACCTTTTGGCGGTAAAATGCTATGATCGGTTTCATTGAAAACTTTCCATAACGTCTGTGTAGCATCAAACCTTGTCGTGCCTGCATTTGTATTTTACCTTCCAGCCTGGTCACCCAGGCTGTTTCTTCTTTTTGTTGATTTAATAATACACCAAGGTATTTGAAGGAGGCAACTTCATCTAGTGTTATTTTGTCTAAAATTAAATTTGTTGGTTTGTAACGCTTAGAAGCCTTGTGGTGGTTTGTTAATTCCATAATTTTGTTTTTTTTGTTGTTAATCTGAAGTTCGTTCTTGCTATATGATTCTGTCATGCGTAAATTCTCCTGTAATACAGATGGCGTTTTATCTAGAAGTACAATGTCGTCGGCATACATGAGGTATGGAAACTTAAGTGAATTTATCTTCGGCGGATTGAGATTTGCAGGATCGATGTTCATGGAATAATCGGCAGTATACAAATTATACAGGGTCGCTGCTAGTGGGCATCCCTGTTTTAGGCCATTCCAAGTTCTTATGGGTTCAGTTGTAGTTCCTTCTTTTGAAAGCCTGATCGACACTGTCGTGTTCGAATATAGGAGTCTGATCGGTTCCCTAATTTCTGCAGGGCAGTTCCATTTGGCAAGTTTTTCCCACAGGATCGATCTATTTATGGCGTCAAACGCCATATGTAAGTCTATAAACACTGCATAAACAGGCACATTGTTTCTTATGGCTTCATGTTTAATAAGGTTTAGAATTAGGAAATTTACATTGGTACCTACATTCTTGGTGAAGCCAGTTTGCCGAGTATCAAAACGATTTGAGGCTTTGGCCCACATGGTCAATTTTTGGAGCAGGTATGAGGCGAATAGTTTTCCCAATGGATCTAGCAGGGCGATCGGTCTAAAGTTGGCAGGGTTATCTCTATCGCCCTGTTTGTAAATTGGGATCAATACCGCTTTGGTCCATGTTGTTGGTAGTACCTTTAGTGTGTTAATTAAAGTTAGTAAATGGTCCATGGGAGTCACCCATGTTTCTGGGGCACCTTTCAGGGCAGCATTCGATAGTCCATACGGCCCAGGGGCTCTAGAGGAGTTTAGGTTGCAAATCATTTCTACAAAGATGTGCTTCTCCCAGGTGATGGACCATTGATTTGAAGTTGGTAATATCTCTATTTTTTTGTCGCTGTACCGTGGTTTGTAAAGATTAGAGAAATGTGTGACCCAACGGTCTTGGGTGACGTTGGATACCATCAATTGTTGCTGCTGGGCATTGTTATTTAGCAGGTCCCATAGAGATCTCAGGTTCTTATTTCTGGGCGTGTTTAGCATTACTTCGGCATCCGTTTGCTGCACTTCCATCGTATTTGATTTGTTCCAATTTTTATATCCTTGTTTTGCTTTTCGGAAATTTTCCAAATTTACTGGCGATGGATCTTTTCTCCATTTTCGCAGTTTTTGCTGCAGCAGTTTTCTTTTTTTAACTATTTCCTGGTTATAGTAATGTTGATGAATCAGTTTCTCTGTAGCAGGTTTGTTTTTTTTAAAAGGGAGTAAGCCCCAATCATAGTTTATTTTCTGTTCATTTGGCAGCAGTGTTTGTTGGAAAATCTGTGGGATAGTAGCTAGCTGGTTTTTGCTAATTCTTAATCTGATGTTGCCTCCAACGATATCAAGCCGCGCGGGGGGAGGCTCCTGCAACAGAGATTTTAAGCATCGAATGATCGCTTTCAGTTGTAGGTTTTATTAGGAAGTCCAGTAGCATATTGGTTATGGCTGGTGATAAGTATATATAATCAATGATGGTAGAAGAGTTACGGCATGACCATGTCGGGATCGTCAGTTTCTGATCATCCAGAGGTTGATTTAATAATTTCTAATTTCTCGCAGCGATCTCCTTCGACCAGTGCAGGGCTCTGATGGAAAGGTCATTTGGATGATTAAGGAGACCGTTTTTGTCATGTAGGTGAATATTGAGATCTCCACATATAATGAAATTTATATCATGGTATTTGGCACTAATTCTGTCCATTGTTAGAAATACGCCATCCAAGAAGTTATTATCATTGATTGCCACTGGATTCCAGTATGTATTGAAGATTGCAATCATATTCCTTGGCTTAAGTTGTGATTCCGATAAGGAATCCTGTGATTCCAGCAGAAATTCCTGGAGCGTCTCGCACTTTATTTTGATGATAATCAGTTGAGTCCAGGAATTTATATTTTCTGTTTCGACGAGGTTCCAAAATGGAGATATCTTTATCAACGTCAAAAGGCCTGCAGCCGCCCGGCCCCTGGTCCCTTTTGCAGCCGGATTGAGGACAGTGATAAACCTGTTGCAGGCTGGCGTATTGGTCATCCAAGTCTCTTGAAGCCATATAATGTGGCAAGATTCTAGTGCGAGGTCCGAAGGGTTTAAGAGATGGGATGATCCTCTCGTATTCCAAGAGCACAGTTTCCATCTATTGCTCTTTGGAATGGTTGGTGGTTATGATTGAGTTTCTGACTCTATCATCAGTTGTGATGCGCCTTCCTCATAGTGTCTCCCTTCTTTAGTTTTATTTTTACTCCTCCAATGCTCTTTATGCAGCCAACATCATATGGACTGGTGGTCCAGAGTGATGCTGGTAATGCTGCCAGGTCTTCCTCATAAAATGGTACTTGTGTAGAGGCAGGTGCCTCTAGTGCCATTGCCATTTCTAGTGCCACTTGCTTGTATGTCACTCTCAACCAGATGTCAACACTCATCATAAACACCATCTCTCCTTCTTCTTTATTGTCTGAAAATAGCTCCTCATCAGATACCTGTGTGAGCCTGCACCCCTCAGCCAGTGCTATTACTGCTCTCCAGGCCCTCCCCACCCTGTCTTGGGCATGTACTGCGATGTAATCTGCAGTTGCCATGGTTCTCTCGATGTCACTAAAATTATCTTCCCCTATGGTTCACTTGCTGGGGTCTCTGGTATGAACAAGTATGCTGCTGGCCTTCTCCAAATCTTGCCCTCAATTCCAGGCATCCATGCAAATGCCATGTCTGTTCCATATTGGAACATCTCTCCATCTACAGGCTCAACCCGATCCACAGTTTGGCCACAGTAAGCTTGCAGTATTTGTTGTGCTGTGAGCATGTTTATTCCTGGTGTGGAACAAATTATGCCATTCTCCATGAAGGAGATTGTCATATTCAATCTGGTCATTATGTCCCTCCCACGTATGTTTACTGGTGACTGCTTCAAGTACAGAAGTGGAAGAGATATGTCATGATCTCCTATAGATAAGGAGATGTTATCAGTAAAGGGAACCAACCCTCGAGCCCCAGAGAATCCTTGAGTGTACATGGCTTCGCCTGACAATTTAAACTTCCCATCCCTTATGCAAGACCTAGTGACCCAGGTGTCAACTAAAAAGGAAAAAATGTTGTCACCTATCGCCACCTCTATGCGTGGTTCCTCCGCAGTGGTAGGTGTTACCGATAGGATAGGACACATCAATGACGTCTGTGGGCTGGCCTGTTGTGGGTATAGTGACTGACCGCTCCCTGTGTAAGGGTTGTGGCCCAATATCGTCACCTTCCCCAGCCGTGTATGCTGTAGTTGTTCATTAGTTGTTGATACTGCATTGTCTTGTACTTGTGTAAGCTGTTGTACTGGTTGCAATTGATGATGTAGTGTTGCTATCATCTGTTGCTGTTGTGATGTGTTTGTTTGTACCTGTTGCTGTGGAGGTGCCTATGCTTGTACCTGTTGCTGTGGAGGTGTATATGTTTGTACCTGTTGCTGTGAAGGTGGATGTTGTAGTGGCGCTTGTTGTTGTGGTGAGCATTGTTGTATACCCTGTTGATGTCGAACCTGTTGTTTTGCAGTGTGGTCTTGTTCCCCCCAGGCTGGTTGGGTAGGCCTCATACTGCACGTGCGTAACATGTGCCCTACCATCCCACAGATCCAACATATTGGTGGTTCTCTGGCCTGCCATGGGAAACCCCCCGCGTTGTCTTGGTATCCTTGTTGTCCGTTTAGGTAGTAGCCTCTGAACCCTCCTTGTTGTTGTGCCTGTTGACCATAGCCCCTCCCTCTCATCATACCACCCCTCCTCCTGTAGTTGTTAGAATATCCATTTTCCATTTGCATGTATCCTCCTCCTGTGTATGCGTGTATGTTGGGGGCGGAGGCATCTGCTGTGTTATTACTTGTGCTGGCTGTTGTAGTTGTGCTAGCCGTTGTTGTGTTATGTCTTCTGTACCCGTGACCTGTGTGGGGGCAGGTGTTGTTATTAGTGCTCCTTCCATGGCATATTTGGATAACTTCTTTTGTACCAGTTTTGCCTCTTCGGCCTTCCTATCTTCTTCCTTTTGTTTCATCTTTTCCTGCCACAGCCTGCAGTGGTGCACTATAGTCAGTTGTATTTCTGGCAAGGCTTTAACTTCCATACCCTCTATTTTCTTCAGCTGCCTTTGTACTTGCTCTGGGAGTCCTTGTATTAGTATATGGTAGAAAATTGCTAGTGTTTTATCCCACGGTTCCTGCGTTTCCAAGCGTCACTTCTCCTGAATCTCCTGGATATAATCAACAGGATCCTTATTCTCACGCATCTTGTGTGACGTTATTGCTCCTATGTCAGACTTGTCTGGTACTGAACCCTTAAAGCCTGCCACAGCGCAGGTCTGCAATTTGCAAATGGCGCTCCATCATGTGACGTGTCTGTTACTGTGACCCCTGGGAAGCCCGCCCTTTTTCAGATGTCATCTGCAGCATCCCCCAGTATTGATATTAGGAGCCCCTTCACGTCCCACAGAGCTAGTTTCTGTCCCGCCGTGTGTTTTTCCATCTCATATATCCACTTCCCTGCCCCTCCACTTAGCAATGGGAGTCTGCATTTAATATTTTCTTTATCGGCATGCTTCCAGGGGACATATTGTGGCCTGGCCCCTCCCCTTTCTAGGAGTGGCATTAAATTGTACCCCCTCATTTCTCCCCGTGCCCGTGGGGTAATGTTGGTGTATTCATCCTCCTCCTCTGTGGCAGGTAATTCTTCAATCATATCAATAGTACAGTGGTCTGTTTTTCATTCCCCTCCATCCTTCCACCCTCTCCTGTTACCCTCTTCTCTTACCATGGGCGTGCTCGCCAGTTCTTCCTGCCAGCATCCTGGGAGGTCTCTAAGTCTGTCGACATATGGGGTGTTTGCAGGTGTGGGTGTCAGTAGGCGTGGTGCTAGAGTTTGTGTTGTTAGAGTGCGTGGCGTTTGTACCGGTGTCGGTGGTACTAGTTGTGACGCTCTACTTGCTACCTCCTTTACCTTCTCCTTACCTTTCATATTTTCCCCCCTTCTTTCGCATGACCATGGTGACTCGTGGTTGGTGCGTGTGATGTACAGTTTCTCTAAACTTTCCCCATTTCCATCTCCTCCGCTTTTCCCTGAACATTCTTCCTCCTCGCTACAAAATCCATCAGGAAAAGATAATCCCCAGTTTGTGCGTTTTCCACCCAATGTCACCATTTTTAGATCTATTAAGTCTGTTTCGTTGTGCTCTTCTCCTTTAACAGCTGCCCCTAGTGTTGACGTTGTGGCCATCTCCAAGTCCTGGCATTTGTAGGTTCTTACCCCGTGCTCCACCCTTTTATCTCCATTCTCCTCATCCTTTTTCCCTATTATTTCATCACCTATCTCCTCTCTTTTCCTATTTAGTTCTTCCAACACCTCCGCACTTACTTTCGCTAATATCCTCTCTTCTTCTTCCCTCCTTTCCCATTTTGCCCGTTCCCTTTTTAATATGCTCTCTATTACTTTACCTTATTCATATTTCCTGGTGCTTTCAGATAGTATTTTCTTTTTCCACAGTTCCATTTCTCTTTCTTTCTCCTCCTCCCTCCTTTTCATGTCTCGTTGCTCCGCTCGTGACACCCTTTCTGCTATTGCTTTCATCCGCAATGCTTCCTTCTTCTTTTCTTCCATTCATTCCTTCATCCTCTCCTGCTCGTCCCTGTTCTCCTTTCTCTCCTTCTTCCTTCCTCGCGTTTCTTGCTCGAACTGTCTAATCAGTGCACTTTGTGCATCTCTTAATTCAGCCAACCTCTCCTCCAACATTTTTTCCTCTGCCTGTGACAGCTGACCTTCTCTTGTCTTACTCACCTCTGTCCCTGTCTGTGTGTCACCCATTTCATCCTTTGCCGTTCTTCTCACTATGTCCTCTTCTTCCCCCGTAAGTGTCCCTCAGAGTTTCAGGAGCACCTGTGCTGCTACCCATTCGTCTGGTCCTATGTTTGCGATGTGTTCCCCACTTTCTTTCCCCTTCTTCGTTTCTGTCTGTGTGTAATTTAAGTTCGTCGTGCTGGTCACCTCCTCCCCCCTCTGGTAGCTATCCGTAGGGCATATGGTGGAGGGCTGTAAACGGGGTTGGAGTACCCCTCGGCGGCCGTCAGTTGTGGTCTATCGGCTTCTCTTAATTCCGTTACTGGGTACAACCCCCCTTCTTCCTTCTTCACTACCTGTGCTAGAGGCATATCGTCTGTCCCTTCCTTCTTCACCTTCTCTTCTGATACCTTACCCGATCCTTCCTTCTCCTTCTTCCCCTCGTCTGCGCACAGTGCGTTGCTGCTCGCTATGCCCATGCTCTCTTCATTGTCTTTCTCTTCCTTCACACCCTTCATTTCCTCTCTCCTTTTCTCCTCTGTTGCCTCTTCCATAGTAAACATTCCCATTGCCCCTGGCCTAGCTCCTTGGAACATCTTCCATAGGTTGAACACTTCTATATGGTGAGCTAATTTCTTTCCCTTGTACGTGTTGAGTATATATGTTAATAGTGAGTTTTGTGTGTATGAGTCAAAACTACTGTTAGGCGGCCATGGTGTCAGTATTTTGTTGTCTGTTCCTTGTGTCCAGTCGATTCTGTACTTTATAATTTTCTCCTTGTATGGTGATAGTGACCTACAAATGTGTTGGAGGGGTTAGTTAGAGCGTTCCCCCTCACCCCAGACCCCGACCCGTAATACGCGGCCATGTTACAGCTTTTTTTCACAATATCACCCTTCTTTACCTGGCCCCATAAAACTGGGGACTTCCGACTGTCCGCTGAAAGGTGATGCAATCGCAAAATATACAGTTCTCTTCCTTTATTGTTTGTCACCCTTGATGTTACCAGTATTGCCCTCTACGGCCGTGGCGCATGGAGCCTCCTGCGGCTGCATGCCCTGTGTGGCGTGCTTTTACAGCCGCCCCACCTTTCCTTCTTCTTCAAACCTCTCCCTCCCTTTTTCCAACCCCTTTGCTGAGCGTGACCGGCGTTCTCCATGCGCAGCCCTCTCACCTCTTCTATACCGCCCTTCCCTATTCCCTGGCCACTCCTGGATCAACCCGAGATGGTTGCGGTGTCCTATACAAGCCCTACGGGTGACATCACCAACTTCTGCAGACTAGTACCGGTAAAAGAATTTTCATAAAGTCAGAATGCGCGCAATATGCTTAACCCCCTCTTATCTTCTTTAACCCCACAGCTGTCTTCCCACAATCCCAATAGTGGAGAATGCAACAATCAATTAACTCATTACAATCAGACTGCGCACGCTGCCTTGCCTCGCGTGTGATACGCCCCTTCTCCAGAGGAACTTAACCAGCCAATTGTCTTCCGCACTTGGGACCAAAACTAGCTACATCCTGCGGGAAAACGTCATCTACCTAACGAGCTTCAACACTCAATCGGTAGGGATCCTCGTCTATTCATTGATCAAAAAACTTCAATTCATAGGAAAGCTCCTACTCCATTTAGCAAGTCAATGCCATACTGACTGTTGGTCCATAAGAGGCTTGGCACTTGCATTAGGTCTTCCTCAAGCAATGACAGTGGTGCCTTTTTCAGCAAGGCCATTCTCTGTGGTACCACCATATAATGGATTCTCACCCAATAGGTAAAGCTCATGAAGAACTCCATCTTGAGGTATGAATGGTCGTCTCGGAACAGTTATTCGTCTGTGAAGTCAGTCTGTGCCCTTCTCCTACCACGATTACTGCTCTCCACACCCATCCTGTGTCATCAGTCCCATGCAGTACTATCCTGTCGTCCCTCACTATAACCATCTCTTGTTCTAGTGGGAACACTTGTCTCTACTTCTCTTCTAATGGGGTCTCTGGCCTGAACAAAAATTCATTAGGTAAATGAAGTAGTTTGCCCTGTTTCCCTGCACGCCACACTAATAGTACTTCCACTCCATATTGGATTAACTCAGGACTCACTGGCACCCCTCTGTACAGTCTGATCGCAAAATGCATGAATGAGTTCTTGTATGTTCATGTCGTGAATTCCTGGGGTTGAGCATACTATCCCCTACTTGGTGAATGAAATGGTCATTTTTAGTCTGCTCATCATGTCCCTACCCATTTGGTTGACTGGTGTCTGTCAGGAATATAAAAGTGGCATGGTAAGGTCATGTTCCTCTATGGAAATCGGAAGCTCGTCAGTGAACAGAACCAAGTCAGTAGCCCCAGAGAATCCCTGCGCATTCATGGCAATTCCTGACATTGGGCATCTTCCTTCCCTAATACAGGATCTAGTTGCCCCTGTATCCATGAGAAAGGAAAATGTCTTGTGACCGATGGTCACTGTTAGGAAAGATTTCGTAATTGTAGGTAATTTTCCTTCCATGTGGCAACCCCTAAACTTTTTGCTGTTGTTTTTCACCTTGTTCTTGACTTTGCCAGAGAAGTGCAGCCTTCTGCCGCACTCCTCTGGGCTTTCGCTCCTTTCTTACGGGGAAACTGACATGCCCTTAAGACAGTCAGTACCGGGGAACGCTGTTTCCCGTAGTTTCTTTTATCATGTTGCGGCTTTCGTGCAACATGACACAAGAGGGCAATGTAAGCTAAGTTACAGCTCTCTTGGGTCTCTAGACTTCTGCAGGCCCTAGATACTCGTTTAGGATTGTATCTGATCGGTGCAAGTGATTCAGGGACGGGAATAGTGGCAGCGATCGTTTCTTGTGTTTTGAGCTCCTTTTGGCGTTCTAAGCGCGTTTCTCGCGCTTAACCCAAAATGGTGGCCTAGCTCCCAAAATGGCCAGACCACGAGGCTCCTTTGTCCTGTCCGCTGACCGTCTTGCTCCCTTCACCTTCCCCAGGTCGAGCCGACCCAGGGCCTTCCTTATTTGGGCATGTACTTTCCCGCGAAACACGGATGCTTTCGCGGGCTTCTACATGTCTTGTGTGTGCCTCCAGGATGTGGGCTGGGATGTCTGGTCCCAATACACATCCTGGGTGCCAGAGAGTCTAGGGTGGTGTGAATGCCTGGGACCACCGTGGTCCGTGATTGGTCCACGAATGTTGTGAGTGTTGATGAGCGGATCTCCCATTGGGTCCCCTCCGTTTTGGCGTGAAGGGAACCGTGGATAAGAGGGGGCTGGAAACACCACTACCATGTCGATCTCCTGAGTTCTCACGAACGAAGGAATACAGGAGCCAAGTATCCTGCAACCAAGAGGCTGGACCGAGGAATCGCTGGTGACCCGCAGAAGGACTTCTCCTCTGCACTGCTGTCGCCTCGTGAAACCCTTTTCACCTTTGATCGAACCAGAAGGCCTGTACTGGTACTTCGACTCTTGGAATAGCGGGAACAGCTATTCTCGGCATCTTCACCATCTCCTGCCAGTAAGCCTTCGGAAGCGTCTCTGGGCCATCCAGCTGACTGCCCAGCTTACACGGGAGTCTTGCTCTGTAACCGCCGCCAGGTTGTGTAGTATTTCGAGTCCTTGTCACTCTCACACGCTTCGTACACTTGGCGTTCCCAGGTCTGAAGTGAGTAGTGTACATTTGGCTCAGATACACACGGCCGCTCCGTTGCCCTGCTGTGGTAACAAACTGTGCCGGTTTCTTCGATTGGGACGTCTTTTTACTCAACACGACGACGAGGCGTTCCCTGCTCTTCTGAACCTGCCAGCTGCTGAAACTGACGCGGAGAAGCCTGGGTCTGCTTGCATCGGGGACCGGTGAGTAGCATAGCTAGGATCTGGTCGCCCTCCTGCAGGAGCCCATTGCTTTTCCCCGCTGTGTCAAACAGCACCCTTTTCCGTACTCGCGCTCTGCTTCTGCCCACTGTGGAGGCTGCGCTTGAGTCGCGGAACTTGTTCTTCTTCTTTTGTGCACTAAACTGAACTGCCTGATTTCCCTCGAAGAGCTTCTCCTTTTGCCCGTTGGCACCAGCGCGTGCAGGTACTTTTGAGCACAAGGCTCCACTCTTCGCAGGGCTCGGACTTCCATCTAGTTAGGTGCCTCTGAAGGCGAACTGGGTCTAAGCATTATTTCGCACTGCCTGTTTTCCTTCCCTTTTAGGTGGACTACACATTTCGTGCATATAACGCTTGAGACTTGTTGTATTTGTATATATATTGTGTTGATATGGTATGTGTTGGTTTACTATCGTTATATTGTGATTTTCTCGCTACGGTCATTGTTTTAAAGGCCTTGAAATAAATGTGTATATATTTTTAATATAACAACTGTTTGGAGTAGTTTGTAAGTGATCTTGCTTTGTGTGCTCATTGCGGGCTTTCAGTCACCCTCACCCCTCTTGAGACCTAGCCTTGACCGCCGCGATCGCTACCTTGATTGGTCTGGCTCGTCCAGAGGTTACCCTGTTCCAAGTAATTAGGTTGGCCTTCTGAACTTCTGCGCCACCAGGACAGAGTTCAGGAATCCGTCTTAACAAATTGGTGGCAGCGGTGGGATACGACTGAAGGTATCCAGTGTTGCGCACGAACTAAGGCATTTCAGGTTATTCCAACCAGGACACGTAGTGAATTGTTGTAGTATAACTTTAAAAAGGCCAAAGTCCTATCTAACAGTATGGAAACAAATACCTTGTTAACTTTAAATGCTTCCAAATCAGAAACATTGAAAAAGATGTGTGCGGAGAGAGGTGTTTCCTCTCAAGGCACGAAATTGGAAATGATCCAAAGAATCGTGGCGTGGCAAGAAGCGCAGCTTGACGCTATAACTTCTGAGGACAGTGCGGAAGGAGGTGGGGCTGCTCTCACTGGTAGAACCGACGGTTCTGCCGCTGCACTGATCCATCACGACCACGAGGACAGGGAGGACGAGATGTCTAATGTTTCCTCTGCCAGTGCTGATGGGGAGGCTATGCTTGAATTCAAGAAGCAAGAGCTGCGGTTTAGGCAGCAGGAGCTTGAATTCAGCATAGCCAAACTAAAAATCGAACAGGCAGAAAAACAAAAAGACAGGGATCACCAGTTGGAACTGGCCAAGCTTCAGTTTGCAAATGGGTCCAAGGGTCCTGGACATGGGTTTGGGGCCTCCTCTCATCCACGGTTTCCGAAAGATCTGCTCAGTGTGTATGAAGAAAGGAATGACATTATGGACTGGCTGAATGCGTTTGAGTATGCATGCGAAGTTCAACAAGTTGACAATGCTGATAAGATTGCCTGGTTACTCAGCAGACTGCCCCATTCTGGCTGTAGTGCCATTATGGAAATTTCGAAGGCTGAGCGAGCTGATTTCGCAATGTTAAAGCAAACTCTCATTTTAAAGTTTGGGAAGACTCCGGCCCAATATTTGAAACGTTTCAGAGAGTATAAGAAAAAGGAAGGTGGTACTTGGGTATCTTATGTCACTGAGTCCTTGAAAAACTTAATTGGCTGGGTCGAAGGTTATAAGGTTTCTACCTTCGAAGGCATGATAAATCTTGTCATGCTGGAACACATTTTTGCATCTTCTTCCCAGGAGCTTAAGCAGCATTTGGCCGATTCGAAGGAGATAGATCCTAGGAAGCTGGCCATTGCAGCCGACTTATGGGTGTCACATCGAGTGTCCCATAAGGACAAAACTCATCCTGGTAAGCAGGAGGAAGGGAAAAAGTCCAAAGATAAGGAGGGTGGAGAATCTGATAAATCTTCTTCTCATAAGGGCCACAAAAAGAAAAATAAGGGTAAGACACAAGAGAACTCACAGGGTAGTGGAGGTCAGCCTCCGAAACAGAACTCTGGTTACAATAAGCCTCCCTATGTAAACAGACCCAATGGATCTTGTTTTGCTTGTGGAGCAACTGACCACGTGAAGGGGGATCCCCAGTGTAAGGTTAGACCTTTGGGGGTCCACTCCGCTAATCTGGCCTTCTCCTCCTACGAGGAAGAAGAGATTACAGGAGCATCCTTCTCCTCAGACTCATTTCCCAGCGGGATAGAGGCTGAGGTAGTTTTAGTTTCCCTGGGTTCCTGGGAGCCTAAAGTCGCAGAGGCTTATGCTAGGATTCCGGATAATACCAAGCACTACTTTAAAGACAGTGTGCTGATCAATGGAGTAGATACTCCAGCTCTTAGGGATAGTGGGTGCAGTCGCACTGTAGTGGATTCTACCTTGGTAGACTCAGAGGAAGTTGCCAGAGCTACTCTGATGCCCACTAAGTTGGCTGACGGCCCACTCCGTATGTTCCCAGTAATACCTGTAAATCTTACTTTGAATGGTACAGCAGTCAGGATTCCAGTGAGCATTCAGAGAAACGTCCCGGGAAAGGTCTTGTTAGGTAATGATCTCAGAGCATTAGGGCTCATAGGAGACACTGCCGAAAGACCCTACACACGGTCTCAAGCACGGGCAGCATTGGCCAAGACCAATACGCTGCCCCAGCCAAAGGGGAAACCCAAGGCGAAAGGAGTCGACAAGTCAAGACGAGGGAAAGAGAATATTCCCCCGAGCTCGCCTACCACTGCGGTGGAGGAAGTTGGTCAATCGCCCGGGCCTGACGAGGAGGTGGCGATGCCTGAAGTATTTGACCCCAACGATCATCCTGAACTAAAAGACTTGTTAGTTGAAGGAGGTCCTGATAGGGACGAATTCAGTAAAGGCCAACGTGAGTGCCCATCTCTGGAAGGCCTAAGGAGACAGGCCTGCTCCCAGCTTGAGGGTGAACCTCCTGGGACGCATAGGATTTATTGGGAAGGTGGACTCCTGTATAGTGAGCCCACAGAGTCTACAGAAGGAGACCATAGGAGGTTGGTGGTTCCCCTTGCTGTTAGGCCCTTCCTCCTGCAGTTGGCGCATGAAGTTCCCCTTGCTGGTCACCTTGGTATGAAGAGGACCAAGCAAAGGTTATCCATGCACTTCTACTGGCCCAAGATGGGGGTGCAAGTAGAAAGTCACTGCAGGAGTTGTGCCCCCTGCCAGTTGTCTGGTAAGGTTGGCGCGACAATCCAAGCTCCGTTGGTACCGCTCCCAGTTGTGGGGGTACCATTTGAAAGGGTAGGGATCGACATCGTTGGTCCCCTTGACCCGCAAACATCCTCGGGCAATAGGTTTATCCTGGTGCTGGTCGACCATGCAACCAGATATACTGAGGCCATCCCATTGAAAACTGTAACTGCCAAGTCAGTTGCAAAAGCTTTACTTGGCATATTTACTAGGGTTGGCTTCCCTAAAGAAGTTGTGTCGGATCGTGGCAGCAACTTTATGTCGAAGTATATGCAGGCTATGTGGAAAGAATGTGGGGTCAACTACAGGTTCTCTTCTGCATACCACCCCCAGACCAATGGTCTGGTGGAACGTTTCAACAGAACGTTAAAAAGCATGATTGGGGCTCTGGAGGAACCTCAGAGAAGAAAATGGGATCTTCTTTTACCATGCTTACTGTTTGCCTACCGAGAGGTACCACAGGAGGGTGTTGGCTTCAGCCCCTTCGAACTTCTGTTCGGTCATCCTGTAAGGGGACCCTTAGCCATAGTCAAAGAGGGATGGGAGATGCCCACTCCCCCTGTCACTACCAACGTAGTAGATTATGTGCTAGGGCTCAGAAAACGGATGGTACTTCTGATGGGCTTGGCTAGTGATAAATTGAAGGCAGGACAAGCGCTGGTGAAACATTGGTACGACCAGAAAGCTTCCCTCATCAACTTTACACCTGGTCAATAAGTCCTGATCATGAATCCCATAAGGCCTCGAGCTTTACAGGACAAATGGTCAGGCCCTTACACAGTGGTGGAGCCCCTGGGTGAGGTTAACTATTTAGTGGACCTTGGAAGGCCTGGACAGGCTCCAAAAGTGTTTCACATGAATAGGCTGAAGGCTTTCGTCCCAAGAGTCGAAATCGCAGCACTGCTACTGGCTTCAGATGTTGAGGAAGAGGAGTCGGAACCTCTCCCCGACCTGTTCCAAAGCGGTCCTTCAGATAGCTCCTTTGAGGGTGTCCGAGTGGCCCCTCACCTGACTTCTGATCTGCAGGCTGAGGTGAAAAGTTTGCTTAGGCAGTTTTCCCCCCTGTTTTCACAGTCGCCTGGTTTGACACCTTGGTGCAAACATAACATTGACACAGGAGACAGTGTACCTACCAAAAGTAGGGGATACAGGATGTCAGACAAAGTACGGTCTTATATTAAGACCGAGGTCAACAAGATGTTAGACCTTGGGGTGATTGAACCCTCTAGTAGTCCTTGGTCCAGCCCTGTGGTTTTGGTGACAAAGGCAGGCACTTCTGAATTGAGGTTCTGCGTGGATTACAGGGCTCTGAATGCTGTCACCAAGACAGATGCACACACCTTTCCTCGAACAGATGAGCTGGTGGATACTTTGGGTGCCTCCAAGTACCTCAGCACGTTTGACCTCACTGCTGGCTATTGGCAAATAGCGTTAGCAGAGCATGCCAAGGAGAAGACAGCATTTTCTACTCCAGACGGCCTTTACCAATTCCGCGTAATGCCGTTCGGGTTGAAGAATGCACCTGCCACTTTCCAGAGGCTTGTGAATCATGTGTTGAATGGGTTGGACGAATTCTGTCTTGCATACCTGGACGATATAGCAGTTTTCAGTGCCACCTGGGAAGACCATGTGAAACACCTCGGGATTGTGCTCCAGGCTCTTCAGAAAGCACACCTGACCATAAAGGCTAGTAAATGCCAGATTGGACAAGGCTCAGTGGTTTAACTTGGACATGAAGTAGGTGGAGGGAGGATACAGCCTCTTCCCAATAAAGTACAAGCAGTACAAGACTGGCCTACCCCCACTACACAAACCCAAGTGAGAGCATTCTTAGGACTCACGGGGTATTACCGCAATTTTGTGGCAGACTATGGCACCATAGCTGCCCCGCTGACTGCCCTCACAACTCCGAAGAAACCCAAGAAGGTAACTTGGACCGACGAGTGTGAGAAGGCCTTCAATGGCTTAAAAGACTCCTTGTGCCAGGCCCCTGTCCTCAGGGCCCCTGATTATCAAAGACCTTTTATCGTGCAGACGGACGCCTCTGACACTGGGATAGGAGCTGTACTATCACAAGTAGATGAGAAGGGTAAGGAACACCCTATTGGTTTTATTAGCCGCCAGCTTAAGGACAGAGAGCTCAGATGGTCCACGGTAGAGAAAGAATGTTTCTCTGTTGTGTGGGCCCTAAGGAAGCTGAGGCCCTACCTCTATGGGACCCACTTCACTGTGCAAACTGACCATAAGCCCTTAAAGTGGCTAATGAACATGAAGGGGGAGAATCCAAAGTTGCTTAGGTGGTCCATAAGTCTACAAGGCTTCGACTTCACTATTGAGCATAGGCCAGGTGTCCAACATAGCAATGCTGATGGGTTGTCCAGAATGTTTAACCGACCTGAACAAGAGACTCATCCAGGGGTGGATTAGTTCCCCCTGTCCATAGTCTGGGGGGGCGAGTGTTAGGAAAGATTTCGTAATTGTAGGTAATTTTCCTTCCATGTGGCAACCCCTACACTTTTTGCTGTTGTTTTTCACCTTGTTCTTGACTTTGCCAGAGAAGTGCAGCCTTCTGCCGCACTCCTCTGGGCTTTCGCTCCTTTCTTACGGGGAAACTGACATGCCCTTAAGACAGACAGTACCGGGGAACGCTGTTTCCCGTAGTTTCTTTTATCATGTTGCGGCTTTCGTGCAACATGACACAAGAGGGCACTGTAAGCTAAGTTACAGCTCTCTTGGGTCTCTAGCCTTCTACAGGCCCTAGATACTCGTTTAGGATTGTATCTGATCGGTGCAAGCGATTCAGGGACGGGAATGGTGGCAGCGATCGTTTCTTGTGTTTTGAGCTCCTTTTGGCGTTCTAAGCGCGTTTCTCGCGCTTAACCCAAAATGGTGGCCTGGCTCCCAAAATGGCCAGACCACGAGGCTCCTTTGTCCTGTCCGCTGACCGTCTTGCTCCCTTCACCTTCCCCAGGTCGAGCCGACCCGGGGCCTTCCTTATTTGGGCATGTACTTTCCCGCGAAACACGGATGCTTTCGCGGGCTTCTACATGTCTTGTGTGTGCCTCCAGGATGTGGGCTGGGATGTCTGGTCCCAATACACATCCTGGGTGCCAGAGAGTCTAGGGTGGTGTGAATGCCTGGGACCACCGTGGTCCGTGATTGGTCCACAAATGGTGTGAGTGTTGATGAGCGGATCTCCCATTGGGTCCCCTCCGTTTTGGCGCGAAGGGAACCGTGGATAAGAGGGGGCTGGAAACACCACTACCATGTCGATCTCCTGAGTTCTCATGAACGAAGGAATACAGGAGCCAAGTATCCTGCAACCAAGAGGCTGGACCGAGGAATCGCTGGTGACCCGCTGAAGGACTTCTCCTCTGCACTGCTGTCGCCTCGTGAAACCCTTTTCACCTTTGATCGAACCAGAAGGCCTGTACTGGTACTTCGACCCTTGGAATAGCGGGAACAGCTATTCTCGGCATCTTCACCATCTCCTGCCAGTAAGCCTTCGGAAGCGTCTCTGGGCCATCCAGCTGACTGACCAGCTTACACGGGAGTCTTGCTCTGTAACCGCCGCCAGGTTGTGTAGTATTTCGAGTCCTTGTCACTCTCACACGCTTCGTACACTTGGCGTTCCCAGGTCTGAAGTGAGTAGTGTACATTTGGCTCAGATACACACGGCCGCTCCGTTGCCCTGCTGTGGTAACAAACTGTGCCGGTTTCTTCGATTGGGACGTCTTTTTACTCAACACGACGACGAGGCGTTCCCTGCTCTTCTGAACCTGCCAGCTGCTGAAACTGACGCGGTGAAGCCTGGGTCTGCTTGCATCGGGGACCGGTGAGTAGCATAGCTAGGATCTGGTCGCCCTCCTGCAGGAGCCCATTGCTTTTCCCCGCTGTGTCAAACAGCACCCTTTTCCGTACTCGCGCTCTGCTTCTGCCCACGGTGGAGGCTGCGCTTGAGTCGCGGAACATGTTCTTCTTCTTTTGTGCACTAAACTGAACTGCCTGATTTCCCTCGAAGAGCTTCTCCTTTTGCCCGTTGGCACCAGCACGTGCAGGTACTTTTGAGCACAAGGCTCCACTCTTCGCAGGGCTCGGACTTCCATCTAGTTAGGTGCCTCTGAAGGCGAACTGGGTCTAAGCATTATTTCGCACTGCCTGTTTTCCCTCCCTTTTAGGTGGACTACACATTTCGTGCATATAACGCTTGAGACTTGTTGTATTTGTATATATATTGTGTTGATATGGTATGTGTTGGTTTACTATCGTTATATTGTGATTTTCTCGCTACGGTCATTGTTTTAAAGGCCTTGAAATAAATGTGTATATATTTTTAATATAACAACTGTTTGGAGTAGTTTGTAAGTGATCTTGCTTTGTGTGCTCATTGCGGGCTTTCAGTCACCCTCACCCCTCTTGAGACCTAGTCTTGACCGCCGCGATCGCTACCTTGTTTGGTCTGGCTCGTCCAGAGGTTACCCTGTTCCAAGTAATTAGGTTCGCCTTCTGAACTTCTGCGCCACCAGGACAGAGTTCAGGAATCCGTCTTAACAGTCACCCCTATACGCGGTTCCACATTCATATCGGGTTTAACGGATAGAATTGAACACATCAAGTCCATCTGTGGGCTGTCCTATTGTGGGTATAGTGTCATCCCGGTCCCGGTGAAAGGGTTGCCCCCCCACTACAGTCGCTCCCCTTAGTTTCCGTACGGGAGTCTGCATTGCAGAGTCTGTGTGTCTGATGGCTACAACGCTCTGCTGTACCAGTGCTTGCTGTACTGGTTGTGGTGACTGTGTATATTCTTGTGTCTGCGGTGTGTACACCGTCATGCCTTGTGTTGACACCGGTTGTGGCGCATACATCTGCGTGTGATCTTGGGCATAATAGTTGGCCTGTTCTGTCTGATATGCCAGCTGGTATGTCATCCCCCCATTCTGCTGTGCTCCACGCCTGCTCCTGCACATCCACACTATGTGACCTATTCTACCATACGTATGCATTGTGGTGAACCCCACATGGGTCTTTGCTGTCCTCCATTAAACACTTCTCCACCTTGCTGCATTGGGTGTCCAAACCCGCTTCCCCAAGGCATTCCTCCCCTTCCTTGTGTCCAATAATTGGTGTCTCCTCTTCCTGCAAAACTTCCTCTTACCATCTGTGGTTGTTTTTTGCAATCTGAGTAACTACTCCCTCTCCACTCATCAACATCACATCTTCCATTGTATACTTCGATAGCTTTCTCTGCACTCATTTTGCTTCCACCTGCTTCTTTTCCTCTTGTTTCATCCTTGCATTCTCGGCATTAATCAGCAATAATTTCTGTGAATTTCTGACCATGGCTTCACTACCACCCCTACTAATTTCTTTAGTTGCCTCTGTATCTGCTCTGGTAGCCCTTGGCTTAATATATGATAGATCATTCCAAATATTGTATCCCACGGCTCTCTCTTCTCGATATGCCAACGTCATTGTATTTTCTGAATATATTGAAGTGGGTCTTCGTCCTCACGCATTTTGCACGCCATAATCGTGCTTATGTCTGATGTGTACAGGTACTGTACTCTCAGATCTTGCCACATGGCCACTGTGCAGTTATTAAAATGTGTGCCATCATGTACTTTGTTCTGTGCTGTTACTCCGGGATACCCAGCCCATTTCTAAAACATCATCCGCTATCTCCCCAAGAATGGCTGAGAGTAAGCTCTTCATGTTGCCCACTGCCAGTTTTGTCCCTGCCGTCAAATCTTCTATCTCATATATCCATTTCCCTGCTCCTGCATTCAACGGAGGCAACTTGCACCTCAGATTATCCTTGTCCATCCGCTGCCATGGTATATATTGCAGTCGTCCACCACCCTTTTCTAGCAACAGAAACTGTATTAAGTGCACTCCACTGTCATGGCTTTCTAGATCTCTGGTAGCCATAAACACTCTTGTCATACTAGCTCTTTTTTGTCCTGGTAAAGCTCTTAGCCTCTGTCAATATGGAGTGAATTTGTCTGCACAATGCAACCTGTCTTTGGGATGTTTGAGGTGTCCTTTGGGTCTTTTTCCTCTGTCCCTGTCCCTTATGAGGCTTACTTTCCTGGATGGGCGACTAGGTATCCCTCATTCATCATCATCACTTTCCCCTTGGTGCTCACCTGACCCCATGGTTCCTGTACTGCCGTTGCTGTCCTCTTCACCTTCATCTTCGAAATGAAGTCTCCCTAACATGCATCTCCCCTGGCGCTTCCCCATTATTCTGTCCACTGAGTTGCTCTCCCCCTCAATGGAGATCCTGCTATACTCCTGCATATCTTTGGGGCACAAGCACTATCCATAGTACTCCTATACAGTATCCCTATTCTCCTTCGTATCACCTCTTCCTCATCGTTATCTAGACATGCTGGTCCTGCCATGATGTCTGCTATCTTCTTAAGACGCCTCTCTCTATGTCTCTTTCCCATTCCTGTTGCCTATCCCTTTCTTCTTCCTCTCTACGTCAACACTCTTTAACAAGTCTTTCAATTTCTTACCTTCTCTTCTCTCTCTTCACCTGCAGTTGCCTTTCTTTTTCTTCCTCTGCTTTTCTTATCACTCTTTCTTCTATCTCCTTCTGTCTTTTCCTTTCCCTTTCCCCACATTCCTTCTTTTCTGTCTTCTCTATCTCCTTCTTGAGTCTTTCTTGTTCTTTTATCTCTTCCCTCTCTCTTTTCTCCACTGATCTCTGCCAGATTCTCTGGCCTCCTCTTCTTTCCCCTTGCATTTCTGAGCTTCCTCCTCCGTACTTCTATGCTTGGATATATTCCTCCCATCCAATGTGAGCACTATCTGTCCCCCTACGCACTCATTTGGTGGGACTGTACTTTCGTTATCCACAATCATCTCAATATCCCTTTGTTGTCCCCTGTCAGTTTTGCTTGCAGATTACTGTGTTCCTTGCATTTGTCATTTGTAGTGCCTTATCGCACCACTATGTGTGTTGTTGCTGCTATATGCGGATGGTGCATGAACGAAATTAGTATTAGCTGCCGCTGTTTTAACTTCTTTCAATGGGTAAAATCCCTTGCTTTCTGTTATGAGGTCTGTGGTTTTAGGAGGGGAGGAGGAGCCATGGGTGCTTGGCCCCCCACATCGCATTGGCTTAGCATCCACTCATGCTTCAGTGGGTCCTCTTCCCCGTTCTGAAATATTTTCTACACCTCTATTACGGCTACTCGGTTACTCAGTTTCTTCCCTTTGTAGGCGGCATGCAAATAGTCATGTGTTGCAGCACAAATTTGGAAAGACGGCCTTCCCGAGGTCATGGCTTTGCCATTTTTCCTTCAGTATCTCGAGTCCATTCCACGCTATACTTGCCTAGCTTGTCTTGATGTCGTAGAAGGGACTTGCATGCTTAAGGGGAGTATCCCCCACGGCGGCACATCACTTCCTGACTGCCGATACTTACTTGACCACAAATTGGGATTTTTTAACAAATTTGAACACCTTGGCAATTGATATGTATCCCAGTCATTGTCAGTTCTCAACCAACTTTTCCAAAACTGCACAATTCTTAAAACATTCAACAAGCCTCTCTGGCTCACCACCACCCACAAGAGCATGCTCCACGCATCACCAGTACTGTATTGTCTGCCCTTACGGCCAAGTCACAATTCCTTCACACGCTCTTCGAGCCCAACCAAAATGGCAAATCCATCTTTGATACTCTGAACATTGCCTCTTTTTTGTTTGTTTTTTCATCTGCAACCTCAGCTAATGTGCCTAGAAACGTGGATGCTTCACAATGACATACAAAAAATGACAAACTACTTCCCCTCCACAATATTTGTTATATGGCTGAGACTATACTTGCACTCCATAGATCTGCTGAAGCTCTCAGGAACCGTCTCTCACACATTCTACCACTCTTCAATCTGGTCTGCTTGGTGTCCCACAGGGAGCGGGCAGGAATTTCTCCAAGGTGGCTCCTGGGGACCACTCACTGTGTTTTTTACTCTGGTCCTAGTGGGGTGCGATGCTTCCCTTCAGGCAGGCGGCAGAAAAAAGATGGCTTTATTGTTGAGGGTTGACAAGGGGGTCCTGGGAGTCTCTCTGCCAGACATTAGTCCTGGTTACGAGAGACTTACCCAGAGTCTTTAGCTCACTATCTTTCACAGAGAAGAAATATCCCAAACATATCAGTCTTTCTCCTGCCCTGGGGCAGTCCAGCACCGAAATGCTAGGCAATTCTCCTCTGAACAAGAGTGCCAACAGCATCCCCACACACGTGTTTCGGTCTGGTTGGACCTCATCAGTAGGGAGGAGCTGTGCCTCTCTAAGAATAGTGAGCAAGGGGTCCACGTCTGGATTCCCCTAGTAACCAGGACTATGTCTGGCAGAGGGACTCCCAGGAACCCCCTTGTTAATTTGCATATTTGAGTAACTTTGGCTCTCACCCTAAGTTACTAGGGGAATCCAGACGTGGACCACTTGCTCACTATTCTTAGAGAGGCACAGATCCACCCTACTGATGAGGTCCAACCAGACCGAAACACGTGTCTGGGGTTTCTGTTGGTACTCTTGTTCAGAGGAGAATTGCCTAGCATTTCGGTGCTGGACTGCCCCAGGGCAGGACAAAGACTGATATGTTTTGGATATTTCTTCTCTGTGAAAGATAGTGAGCTAAAGACTCTGGGTAGGTCTCTCGTAACCAGGACAAATGTCTGGCAGAGGGACTCCCAGGACCCCCCTTGTTAATTTGCATATTTAAGAAACTTTGGGTCTCACCCTAAGTTACTAGGGGAATCCAGACGTGGACCCCTTGCTCACTATTCTTAGAGAGGCACAGATCCACCCTACTGATGAGGTCCAACCAGACCGAAACACGTGTCTGGGGTTTCTGTTGGTACTCTTGTTCAGAGGAGAATTGCCTAGCATTTCGGTGCTAGACTGCCCCAGGGCAGGACAAAGACTGATATGTTTGGGATATTTCTTCTCTGTGAAAGATAGTGAGCTAAAGACTCTGGGTAAGTCTCTCGTGACCAGGACTAATGTCTGGCAGAGGGACTCCCAGGACCCCCCTTGTTAATTTGCATATTTAAGTAACTTTGGGACTCACCCTAAGTTACTAGGAGAATCCAGACGTGGACCCCTTGCTCTCTATTCTTAGAGAGGCACAGATCCACCCTATTGATGAGGTCCAACCAGACTGAAACACGTGTCTGGGGTTTCTGTTGGTACTCTTGTTCAGAGGAGAATTGCCTAGCATTTCGGTGCTGGACTGCCCCAGGGCAGGACAAAGACTGATATGTTTGGGATATTTCTTCTCTGTGAAAGATAGTGAGCTAAAGACTCTGGGTAAGTCTCTCGTAACCAAGACTAATGTCTGGCAGAGGAACTCCCAGGACCCCCCTTGTTAATTTGTTTATTGTTGAGGGGTCTTAGCAACCATCCTCTTGCTACCATTTGTAATAGTGGCAAGGGAACTATTGTCAGTCTCCCTGTTTACATGCAAGAGGATCCGGGCCCTGGAAATTTCCTGCCATAAGAATGGAAGACCCAGCCATAGGACAAAGTTCACTGTCTTTATTAACAAATCAATGACAAGGATTGCAGCATGAACAATGCAATATTCCCCAAGTGCTTTCAATCTCTAGATGCCTGTCGCCTAGTTTTGTTAAAGTCTGACATCACAAAACTGATTTTGATTCCCAAAAACCTAACAGGGGTAGGGATTGGCTAGCAAGGTGAACTACATATATGTTCTACTGAGACCACCTCTATGTGTAATGAATACAATGTAACAGGTTAGATTAAGGGGATGGGCCTATGCAACATAGTGTAAGCTTAGCATGGAAGTGTATAGGGATTGGGCAGAAAGGGTATTTTTAGCCTTGGAGCTTTGGACAGTTAGCAGGCAAAGGTGTTGCATGTTCCCAATAAGTTAACATTTGCAATCTCCTGGAACTTGAGACAGATCATTCAGCTTGGAACCTGTGTTACATTTGTATCTTCCTGCCTCTGATTCGATGGGAATGGACTTCTCATTCTGGCACGAATGACTAGGCTCTGTCTAGCAGGTTTAGATCACGTGTGAGAAGACCACGAAATGGATTTCTCTTGCTTGCAATTAATTATGAGGATTTTCAGTTTGTGTGTCCTGCAGGTGTCATATCTCTTATGTTAACTTGAAGCATCTCTTCTCGCAGTGTCCTTGGCAAGGCTGTGCACGGTGTCCTCACTGGAAGCCTGGTCTGCACGCTTCAGCAGGACCTGCCTGTCCACCTTTCTCTGTATGCTTGAATTTGTCCTGCTTTTCCCATTCACTAAATAAGGCGCCTATTGTTTCCATCTTTATTTGCATGGCCGCCCATTTTAGTTGTGGTTAAGTGTTAGCAAGCAGTTCATATGTGTTCTTATGCGTCTTGCAGTTTCTGCATAGAAAAAGAGTATACGTGTGTCAGTCCTCTAACTACGTGAGTCATATGCATATTCTTTGTGTCTATCAACAATAAAGCTAAATGTTTGCATAACGTTGTGCAGGAATGTATATGTGCTTCATGACTAACGTATCTATGTCATGATGTCAGTTGTGACGCCATCGGCGTTCTTCGAGGTTGCAGTCAGTCAACTTGTTTAATTGATGAAAGCTGTATCTCTCCAATACTGTCAACCGAGTATGGTCTGAACAGTTGTCTTAGAGAGTAGCGCTTCTCACACCTGTGATACATCACTGATGATGATCAAGGGCCCAGAAGAAATGGACATCCCTAATTTCTCGGTGTCCGGACTGAGAGTAGGATTGATGGAATGAGGATCACGTTTGGGTCTCACTCATCACTATGGAAATGGAAGTAAAGAAATAATCCTCTGTTATCATTATTCTCCGCCCTGTCCAACATTAGCATCATTGTTAGACTTCAAGTAAAATGAGAAAAACAGCCTCATTACAAGCATGCTGGTCCGGAAACAATGGTGCTAGTAAGATTACTGGCATCATTGTTTCCAGACCGACATACTACAGGTCTTCCTGCCAGAGCTGCTGTGCCCGGCAGGTCTGTCCCTGCCAGACACAGCGGCCATGGTAGGCAGACCACCACAGAAGCACTGGCACAGTTAATAATGGTGCCAGTGCTACCGTGTTACCATGGGAATGGGGAATTACTATTTACCGGTGCCTGACTTTCCAGACCGCCAGGGTTGTAATACCCATAATGAGGCCCAATGTTATGGAATGTCTGCTATTTCTCTGAACATGTCCAACCAAATGTTATATACAAGGAGCAAACTGTAAAGACATGCTCCAGAGTTCCCGTCTCTATACATCTGGAATATCTGAAATGACAACTGCTCCAAATTTAGCAATCCTTTTCGGAGATTAATAGGGTTGGAAGAGACCAAAATAATGCAATTTCATTAAACTGCTATAGTTGGCAAAAATAAAGGTGTTCATATCTTCAAGAGAGTCTTCGCACAGCTTAAAATCTGTGTTGTTTATTACTAGGACACCTCACATTTTTCCATGATTAAAATATTTTCAAACTTTCTGTTTACTCAGGTAAATGTCTGAGGATTTAGCCCTGGAAATAGTGGAGAAGTTAAGAATTAAATCCAAGATTATATGCATACTACCTCCCATCCTAAAACAGCCAGGGAATAAATACAGCCCTAAGTGATTTGTTCAATCTTTTGCTATTTATTTACTGGGGTTTTTAAATATAGCACAGTGCTAGAAAGCCACTCCAGGGTGTCATAAGAGAAGTAGGATGTGTGGGAACGAAAGCAAGGGTAAACACAGGGAAGGAATACATTCACAGCTAAATCTAATGTTGTGCTCCAGGAACCTTGAAACTATTATGATATTATGTTTTGGGACAGGATTGTATTTCATTAATATATAGAAAGAGGTCTGTGAAAGGGCAAAGCATGCATAGCATGCATAGCCTGGCATTAAAGGTAAAGCATTGAAAATATGCCAATTCCACCAACCAAACTTCCCTCCTCCCCATAGCTCCAACGAAACCTTCCTCATCCATATCCGAGCTTCTCGACCGGTCAGGTAATTTGTGCCAGCCAACGGGGAAAGATAGGGAGTGAACGCCATCACTTCAGGCATAAACCAGACCCTAAATGGAAAGTAGTATGAGTTTCAGCCAGGAAGCTGACATTCTTTGCTCTATGTATTTGCACATCAGAGCATCAATTTAAATATAGTTTGCTGAATACATGGACAACAATCTCTTTCCCCACCTCTCTTTTCATCTCCCTTGAATACCACTAATGTCTGTAGTGCCCCTCACCTCTACCTCCTTTTGAAATTACAAAAATGAAATCAAACAAGACTTCTTGCACCCCCATTTTCAACATCAGGACAAGTCCTCCTTTCTTGCCCTCTCGTCACCCCTTGCCCACTTAACTGAACTCAGCTTCATTGAATTCATCAGTACACTAGCTAGCTCAATTGACTGCCAATACCATGCTCACTCCTTCACCCCTGCTCACACTCACATACAACTATCAGTATACCTAACCATTCAGCAGCTAAGCACAGCTATGATGCTCCACCCATGCTGCTGGCATAGCAATGGCTCTATTACTCCTCGTTGTACCCACATAGACTCTCTTTTTGACCAACACTGCTGCTCTTTACTCCACCAAATCCACTTGCTATACCAACCTTATATCCTCTATGCACCCTCATCCCCATAAACTATCCAAGACCATCCAGGCCATGCTCATCCTGCAAGAATGACTTGCTCCTCCTTCTCCACTGAAGAATTTGTGGCCTACTTCCTCAACAAGATTACTAAAATATGAAACACCTGAACACTTACCTCCTTTACTCCACCTCCTACAACCCCCATGCTTTCCTCACTATACCACTTCTCTCCCATCTGTCCAACTGAACTCCTATCCACCCTCTGCTCAGCCAACCCATCCTATCCTCCCATTGATGCTTTTGAAATCAAACCATTAAAGTTCTGGCAACCATCACCACCTTTCACAGTGCCTACAACCAATCACTCCTTGCCTGCAATGAAAATATCCTTTCTCATTTCTATACTGAAGAAAAGCAATACTGATCGTGATAACCCCTCTTTCTGTAAACCGGTCTCTCTCCTGGTCCCACACTAAAAACTCCTCTACTGTGTTGTCTTCTTTTAACTGCATTTTGAACTATCTTGATGCTCACACACTCTGCCATTAATCCAATCAGGATTTCAGAGCAAGCACTCCACTAAATATTATCTCACCCATATCACCATCTGTATGCCAACTACTCACCACTCTCACCTCTGCTTCATCCTCAAATTACTCAATCTTTCTGCTGCCTTCTACAAAGTAATTCAGACCGCTCCTTAAAAGACTTCAATAATAAAGGGGTGGCGCTGTGGAGCAGCCCAAGATGGCTGCCTATCCTCTCAGCTCCGTACGGCGCAGGCATTAATCCTTGAACATCTGCAGTCCTCCTTGCTAAATGACACCGGTACTTCGTTGAGGCACTGTGCACACCCGTGGCCGTGCTCTGTGAGATTTTGGGGCTGTGTCGACCTTCGGGGACCCAGCTGCAACCCCTGAGAGCTGCTGGCGGGCGCGGGCCTCGCCGGCGTGCAACCGTCGGTCGACCTCCCTGAGTGGGGATTCAGGTGAGGATCGGGGGGGGTGGTGAATGTGGCGTTCCCCCCTCCTCCCTGCGGCTGCCCATTCCACGTGCCCCCTTGTGCGCTGCCTTCATTGTGGACCCGGCGGCACCTTTTCTGCTATACGTGGGCCCCACTACACACCAGCCTGCCAAGTGTGGGGCTCGCCCGTACAAACTGGCTGAGGCCAGGCCACCTTACAATCTGCAACCGCCCAGGGGCGACACCCACCCGAAACCACCTTGCTGCTGGGCTTGGCCACATCTGCTGCGGTCTCCACACACAGCTGGGGCAGGGACATCAGGTGAGGGCTTCTGGCCCAGCTGAGACCTACACCTACTCGCTTCATTGCCCCCCCCCGCCAGCGTCCCTCTCCCACTCATAGACCTACGCTGACCAAATGCCAGGCAGATCTAAGAGCACTACCCACGGGGGCACCATGGACAAGTTCACCAAAACGGTCCCTCGAGCTGAGTCAGACCAAGTGTCATCCTCACAAGACACACTTGACCCGGGCCCTCACCACAGTGTCACAGCGCCTGATCTCACCACTCTAATGGAATCCATGGCCAAAAAAGTCGCCGCTTTTCACGAAAAGCTCGATGACATCAACGCGAATGTTGCCAAACTTAAGACTCGAGTGGACTAGGTGGGATCCAGGATCACTGAGGCCGAGAATAGAATTTCGCTCAACGAAGATGGAATCCATGCGCTCCAAGACACTGTGGCTTCCCTGTTGTGGGAAATGAAAAACGTCAAGGCGAAATGTGACGATTTGGAGTCTCGCTCCCGCAGAAACAACCTGCGCATTCTCGGGGTTCCCGAGAATGCCCTTAAGGGGCGGATGGAGGATGCAGTTGAAAAATTACTTAAAAACCTGCTGGACAATCCTGATCTTTCACCGTATTTCACAATGGAGCGAGCCCATCGAGCCCTATCACCTCGCCCTAGACCGGGCGACATTCCCAGGCCCATTATCGCTAAGATACTAAATTATCGTAACAGGGACCTCATCCTCCGCCTGTCCCAGGAGAAGGGAGAACTACGATTTGATGCCTACACTATCAAAATCTTCCCTGACTTTTCAATTGCGGTGCAGCAGGAGAGGCGCCAAATCCTCGGCGTGAAGAAGCTGTTCAGGGAGCGTAACATCCCCTACGCCATTCTGTTCCCAGGCGGCTGAAAATAACCTACAATGGCAAGCTATATTTCTTCACTGTCCCGGACGAAGTGGTGAAATTCATCGAATGGCAGATACGCTACATGGGCCAAGGAATGACCCCCCCAACGGTGACTGATCATGAACAGTACAGCCCGGAATGTCACATCATGTCCACTGATCCTTATCTTTCGATGTGTTAATGGCAACCAGTCTTCGTTCACTCTGCAGATATGGCCTCCTATCACGTACATTGGGTTGCGGGCTCGCTCCTAGACGACTTACACACTCCCTCCTCCTCTTGGTGCCTGGGGCTAGCCTTGCGACCCACCTTATCCTACTCTGCTGCCTGGCCTGGGGGTGCCCTCTGGCTTCACAGGCCGATCACAAGATCCGTCTACCGCAGTAACATCACTGGGACGGCAATGCTGCCCCACATCATACTTAAGTTGCCGGCCGCATGGCACTAGCGCTCTCCGCTGCAATTGCAATGTTTGTTTTCATTTGGTTACTCCTTATGTTTTGCCCCTGTTGGGCGGGAATGTGGACTAATATACGATGAATTTGACCCTTCGGCCCTCACCTCTTGGTGGGATTCTGCCCGGTTGGCGGCTCATGTGTTCTAGGGTCGGGGGGGACTGCACTGCATGTTGTGGTTGGGCAATGAGGGTGGGGGGCGTAGTTGGGGTTGTGTTTAAAGTAAAAGGCATGGCAGAGAGGTGCAAGACGTCAGTGCACTACATCTATACGGGTGGTGAACGCAGACTACGACATGGGAATGCACGCTACTGCAGGGATGTCCCATAATGTGACACCATGGCTCTTAATATAATGACATGGAATATTCGCGCACTGAGCCACTTCACCAAAGCCCGCAAGATAACTGCCTATGCCCAGATTCTCCTTCTCCAAGAAACTCACGCCCTGGGGCGCCTAGCGACATACCTCGCCCCGGCATGGGGCAACAACAGGTACTACACGAAATACTCAACCCAGTCCAGGGGGGTGCTGGCGCTAATCCACAAATCAGTCCAATTCTCATTGTGCACCAACCATATTGACCCCGAGGGTAGATTTATAATACTTCACTGCTTGCTCGCCAACATGGAATGCCTCCTTGTTAATACATACGCCCCTAATTTTGACGCTCCAGAGTTCTTCGACGCCATCACCACCATACTTCTAAAGTACATTGGTATCCCGGTTCTATGGGGGGGTGATATGAATTTAATCTTAGACAGCGATGTAGACAGATCCGGTACCTCCCGCAGAGCCCCATCACGTGTGGCTCATAGACTACTGGCGCACATGAACACACTTGTCCTCACAGATGTATGGAGAGCTCTCAACCAACAGTCTAGAGAGTACACTTTACTCATCGGTGCACGACAGCCATTCCAGGATAGATCTCTTTCTCATATCAGGCTGCATGGTGGGCAGGGTCACGGAGTCCAACATACTACCACGCACACTATAGGATCACTCACCGGTAACACTACACATAGCATTGGGACAGGAGCGCCCCCCCGCTCCTCTTGGAGATTCAAGTCTGAGGCCCTATGGGACATAGTCTTCAAAGCTGATATCCTGGCTGATATTAACACCATCTTTGACTGCAACAACAGGCGGGATACCTCTGACGGGGTGCGATGGGAGGTATGCAAGGTCTTCATTAGGGGGATGTGCATTTCTAGAGAAGCTGGGGTCCTCAAAGCTATCAAAAGTAGCCTGCAACGGTCGGAGGCAAAACTAAAGGAACTTGAGAAAGAATATGCTGCTGCCCCTTCCCCGACCACACTGGCACAGATCAGAGAGGAATTGGAAGCATTTGAGTCCCACGCCCAAAGAGAGGTTGAGTACTATGCCCATCCCGTAGTGGCCAGAAAATATGGTGAGGGCGACAGACAGGGGAGGACGCTGTCCAGGCTGGTCCGCACGGAGGGGGGCAGGACTTGCATTGACTGTATCAAAAATACAGACAGAACCCTGTGCTGGTCTGACCAGGACATTCTCGCGACGTTCACTGCGTTCTACACAACTCTATACGGCCCCCAGCAGGAACATAGTTTACATGACACGGATGCCTTGCTGGACCAAATACCCATGACCCTCCTCTCCCGCACCACTAGCGACCAGCTTGAAGCTCCATTCACCCTTGACGAGATAACCACAGTCATCTCGAACTGCCCGATGGGCAAGGCTCCTGGCCCGGACGGTCTCACCGCCGAGTTCTATCGAGAGCATGTAGCAATCCTGGCACCCAGACTCTTGGAGGTCTGGAATGAGGCACTAAGCCTGCACACCCTTCCCCAATCCATGCGCGAGGTGCTCATAACTATGATTCCCAAACCTGGCAAACCGCTGGACGAATGTGGCTCTTACAGACCCCTCTCTTTGATCAACACCGACATGAAAATATTCGCCAAGATTATCGCCAATAGATTCCTCCCTATTATGACACACTTAGTCCATTCCGACCAAAGTGGTTTTGTGCCCGGTAGGTCCACAGCACTCAATATCCGCCGCTTGTTTAATATCTTGGCCAAAATTGACCCCAATGCAAACGCAGTAACGGTCACCCTTGATGCCCAGAAGGCATTCGATATGGTGTCGTGGCAATACATGTGGGCGGTACTTGATAAAATGGGAATTGGCCCTCGCATGATGTCCTATATCATGCTGCTCTACACAGACCCCATAGCCAGAGTCCTGGTCAACACCAGGACCTCAGTCCCCTTTGCCCTCCATAGAGGTCCCTGCCAGGGCTGCCCGTTCTCCCCGATACTTTTGCACTTGCCATCGAACCCATGGCTGACAGCGTCAGAGACAAACGCACGCGTAGAGGTATACGTCTGCGCGACACCCCGGAGATCATTTCACTGTATGCAGACGATGTGCTACTTTATATGAGAGACCCGTCCACTCACCTGGACCCGATCATACGGGACATTACCAAAATTGGCACTTTTTCAGGCTTTTCTATTAATTATACCAAATCTGACATTTTCCCACTCACACTGACCACAACACAGCCGTCATGTGAATTCCCCCTTCGCTGGTCACCAAAGGGTATCAGATAACTCGGGGTGCAGGTATCCCTCACCAAGTCTTCACTACTGGCCGACAATTACGGGGCTGTGGCGCAGCTTGCTGAAGCCCAACTGTTGAGATGGCGTAAGCTCTACGTCTTCGTCAATGTGCCGATCTGGCCTGGAAGGCGATACTTCAGAAACCTGCACTCTCTCTGCGCTCAATTTTTGTGGCATTCCGGTGCGGTCTGGAAAAAGGGGTTGCATATGACTCGTCCATACGAGGAAGGGGGCTTCACCGCTCCTGACTTTGCAAAATACTGGACTGCCGCACAGGCTCAACACGCCACATACTGGTACACGTTCACTGACCCCCCCCACATGTGAAGCTTGAGAAGCTAGCAGGCGAGGGGGTCAATGCCCTCTCTCTTATACTCCACCACACATTTCATACTGACGCCCAGGCCGACCCCGTGGCGGCCACAATCATGGCGTGGAAACAAATACTACACTCACAACCCGGCCTTTACCCATACTATAAATGGTTGCCCATTTGGCAATTCCCAGGCCTCACCCCCACACATGATAAACTCCTAATGAAACACTGGTATGACTTGAGATATCGGGCTTTGACCGATTTCTATCCCGAAGGGAAGGTCATCACTCCGCAAACATGGCGTCAGGGCCACTCTGGCACTGCGCTAGAGCTACTGCAATATTTCAGGCTGAGAGCAGCGTTTCGAGCCTGCTGGCCCTCATACCCTGATGAGCCCCCAGACTCGCCGGAGATACACTATATAGCTATCTCAGTCGGGGCTAGAGGGATCGTGTCCTCCCTATATAAAATGCTGATGACCAACCCTACAGAGTTGCCGTGTGCGGCGCGCGATCTATGGAGTGATGAGCTGGGACACCCCATCACTGACGCAATATAGAAGATGTGCGTACACACCCGCGCCACCTCCTTTAACGCCAGATATAGATGCATACAATATAAGCTCCTAAATCGCCTGTACTACACCCCGCACAGACTGGACAAGTTTACACGCACTCAGGCTCACCCTTGCCCTAGATGTAAATCTTTGGATGCGGATCATATGCATATGTTTTGGTCCTGTGATGCATTGGGTCCATACTGGAAGGCCATAATTGAAATCAGAGCGTTCCCCACCTCTCCGGAACCATTAGCTGTATTATTTGGCCTCTGGGATAGTCCAGAATTGGGAAAAATTTCCAGGTTTCTGAATGTCGCCACCATAGTGGCCAAAAAATGCATATTAAAATGTTGGAAATGCCGCTCCCCCCTCATTTGAAATGTGGCTGAGGGCCCTCACCTCGACTCAAACGTGCGAAGAGGACTACATTAACACCCTCCCGCCGATCTCTCGTCCCAAGAATGTGTGGTCAGAATTTTGTACCTACCTGAACAACAAGGATGATCTAGAACTGTTATCTTCCCCCCCTCCTGGTGAGGTGAACTAGTCCTTCCCCGAGCCCCGTGTGTCTGCTTGATTGGGCATCTACCCCCGCTTGTATCTACCATGCATTATGTAGTCGCTCATGTACCTGCTACCATATTTACCTTGTACACTTTGCTGATTGTCTGTTCTTTCTCTATGCCAATAAAGAAAGTTAAAAAAAAGACTTCAATAACATTGCCATCAACTCTATAACCTTCTCCAACCTGTGGATCTCCTCCCAAAATCAACTTCCAGTGGGCATTCATCAGGGATCAGTCCTGTGACCACTCACACTCACTGTCTATATCGCATCCCTCGGTAAACTCATCCAATTTTGTGGATTTCAAAAGCACCTCTCCCATAATGACATCCTTTCCCCTCACTCACCCCAGCCATCTCAGCATGCATCCTGAGTTATCTAAAATCTATCCAACTTGCAATGGCTCTATTCTGCCTGATGCTAAATATCTTCGTATATAGGTTATATTTCTGCAGGATGCCAATTCCAACCCCATTCTCCCATCTCCTTCCCCTCTGCCCACCCCATTCTATACCTGCATCACCCTAGGTTTACATCCTTGGGTCCTCTTCAAGAGCATCTGTATCAATATATCAGTATTATCATGCCCACCGTGGATAGGATCAACCTCCTGAATATAATGATGATTTGACCCACCTCATCCGTCACACAAGCAGGACTCTGATCTCTACTCTAGGACACAGCAAACATGATCATTGCTCTAGTTTACGCCCCAGTCCTCACTGTCTACTCTTCCTCCTCTCTGAAAAGTCCTTACGTTTGCCACATGCACCCTCTGCAACCTACTCAGAACCTACCCCACTACCTCCCACATACACAAGGCAGTTGGGCTCTCCATGCACAATAACACCTGCTTCAAATTCCTACTCCTTGTCTTCAAATCGGTCAAAGGTCTGGTCCCCAACAACTCATTGACTGTATCTCTCTTTACTCGCCATATCATTCTCTGAGGTTGTGTGCTGTCCTCCGTGTCCACTACAAAGGGTTCCTGGGCACACTCTGCTACGTAAGAGTATAGTACGGAGGCAAAAAAACAGGAATTCTACAAATCCTATCACAAAGGCACCTTTGTACTTTAGATCGACATTCATCCAGTCACGCTCTTCTATATATATAAAAGTCGAAAGTTGTGTGTGGGTTTCTGAGTTAGTGGCGAAGCATTGTACCTTATACAATTCCACACCGTTTTCCCAATCTGCACAAAATTGTGCACAGTTACTTGTTAGGACCCCAAGACATTACTGGCTACATGACATGTGGACACTCCAAACCTTTCCCCAGATTTCAGCACAAGTCAACATTTGTTTGTGGGTTTGTGGCTTGGTGAAGCGTTGTTCCTTATTCAATTCAACACCATTTCACCAATCTGCACCAAATTGTGCATAGGTACCTGTTTGGATACTCTGAACATGATTGGTTACATAACATTTGGACACCCCACCCCTTTCCGTCGGATATCAGCACCTTCACACATGAGACGGTTGCCTGAAATCGGTGAAACATCGATGTAGTGGTAGAAAGACCGGTCTCGACACGAGGAACAAAACTCAAGCTCAAAAACCATGTTTGAAGGCTTTAAACTGTATGGTTTTTGAGACCTTTGCACTGCAATGCACCACAATGAACTGCACCAGACCAGGGTGAAGCGACAGGTGGAGGGATAGCAAAGAAGGTCCCAGTATTCAGCAGCACACCAACTCTCGCCTCCCCCAACGTCTACTCCGGGGAATGTCAGCCAGCCACACGCGACCATTCTCAGTGCAGTTTACTTCAAGGTGCAAAGCCGATCAAGCGATAAGTGAATCGGAACAGCAACCTCCAGGATCAAAGAATTTCAAAAATTGATGAGAGTGTTATCATGTATGTCTACAGAACCTGTTCAGAGAATGGGTAATTTTGCTACAATATTCTATTTGACAAAAAACCAGTGTGAATAGATTTGTATGTGCATACATCGAATTACATCCACCCTGGCTTATGATCATCAGTGAGTACATAAAAAAATACATAAATATAACTCTTCTGGATATTTACGCCTCTCCACAGGAGTACCCTCCCCTTAAGCCATCAAAACCAGCCAGTCCAACAGTGCAACTCTTTAAAATCCAAAACAAACCCCACCTGCCAGCTAACAAGAGAGTTCTCCTCCCCCTTCTCCACGGCTTCCCAATTGACAACCATATCACCCCCACATTATGTAATTTAGGAATGTCAGCATGTCAATATGTACATTCCTTTAACATGTACATCCTATTTATGCCTGTCCCCTTGTTAATGCTCCTGGTCTATGTTCCTTGTTTGATATGGTCTCATCATACCAGTTTTACCCATAAACCACTAACCACTGCATATTGTGGAGGCACCCTCACACTGGAACAGCATGCATCATCTGATACTTTATCGAATGCAGGTCTCTCTAGAAAACAAAACAAAAAACTAGTCGAACCATGAACTGAGCCCCGAAGTGCGAATAGCAATCAACCCCTTGTTGAGGGGCATAAATGGCCGGTATCAGCCCACAGCCCTTGCTGAGGCCCGGGGGAAGGCTCAGGATGGTGGGTCATGATCAGCCATACATGCCCCCCGACATGCGAGGTGATAGGGAATTAGGTCAAATTACCTTTTTCAAAAAAGCGATATAAATAAAATGGTTTAGAAAGACAGAACAATGACCGGAAAGAGCAGTCTTTCTAAATCAATCTGTCAGCCCCTGCGACACACACAAGTGTGCGCAGGTGCTGACAGGCACACCAGGACCCAGAAGCGGCGATGAGGGAGAATGGATAACATATGTGTGTGTGTGTGCGTTTGTGTGTGTGTTGGGTGTACGTGTTTGTGTGTGTATAATGGTAAGCGGGGACGAAGTCTTGGGAGGGGATGGAGGTGTCATGGGCTGAGGGAGTTGATGTTCAGCAGGTGAAACCCCTCATTTTGAGCAAAGTGCCATAAAGAGGGTACGGGGTAGGGGTGGGGGTGGGGTGGAGAAATGGTACTTTTTCGATTTTTGTAGGCCGCCTAAAATTGGCAGAAAAAAATCAGTCTTTTCGTTATGCGGCCTACAAAATTCGAAAAAAATTACATAGAGCCAGCGATAGCCATATAGAACTCTAAACTAACAGGTATATTTGTAAATAGCACAGCTTTCCCATTACTCATTGATTGTAGTGGCTTCTGTGCTAGTAGCTTCTTTTCAACAAATAAATTAATGGTGTTGAACACATTTATTTTTCTCACACTCTAATTTTCAATGAACAGAAGAACAGGGCAGGTAAGCCCCTCTTCAGCCATTGTACTACTCAAAATATAACTTATTATCAAACATTTGGAAAAATAGCCCACCTGACCTTTAAATATTTCTTCCACTGTTGAAGGTTGATGGTCATCATTGAGCTCTTTTTGGAAACCTCTAACTTTCAGCGCCAGGTGCTCCTCAAATTTCTCAGATATGCATGTGCAGACAAAGGGTTTGGCGCCTTGTTAGTCCAGTTTTAAAATCAAATAAAAAAGCGTTCACAACTTTTATTAGACTAATTGAAAATATTAAACTGAGATGGTAGTTCCATTAGCTCTCAAGGTCCCAGAGATTGTCGTCAAACTATAAATGAACAACAAAGAAAATCACACACAGAGCTGGACATTACTTTTGCATCGAAAGAAGGAAGAACAGGGTTAGGGATACTCCATCTTTCATCTGTTGGTTGTAGGAAGAAAGAGCAAAAGGAATTCAGTCCTGTACAGACCCTTTATCTAAAGGGTCATAACATTAGAAAGGAATAGACACAGGGCCTCATTACAAGTCAGGCAGAATGGGTTATCGGGGTCCGCTAATGGATGCAGACTCGTTATTCCCATTCTGCCTGATTACGAGGTCCCCTTGCGGGACCCGGTAAGGATGCCTGGTAAAACCAGGCGTCCTTACCGCGTCCCGCCACGGGACCAGGGAGCTAACAACGGGCCGGTCGTAATCGGCCCGTTGTTAGCTCCCTCTCCCATTCCTATTGAGCCCTATGGGGGCTTGAATGGGAATGGGGAAGGTCCGGGCCCGGGTTCCCTGAGGGAGGAATTACCGGGCCCTCCGAGCTCAGAATGGCCCAGTAATTCCCCATTCAGGGAACCCGGACCCGGTTTTGGAGGCAGCCATGCCGCCAATAGCGGCATGGCTATCGCCAAAGCCGTAATGAGTCCCACAGACTGAAACAGTGAGAAGCAGCTCTCATCACTCCGACATTACGTTTCAAGCCAAGTCACGTTATTCACACAATGTTTTGCATGTTATGCGCAATATGTCCAAACACTTAAGCACAACAATTCTAATAATTGGAACCCAATATGAAATAAACAGTGATGTTGTTGTAGAGAAATTCCAAATTATTAGTTTCAAAGACACACAGTTTGAGTAAGAAATGATATGCGTGTTCACCCCTTCCCTGAACAGCCTTAGGTTTTTTACATGTGCAGTGGTCCTAAGTTTCCAATGTTTTAATCAGTCTCACACTTTTCCAACTAATATGTTTATTGGCATCTTTCTGGCAGCCACTGCCTAATTAATTGGTTGCAATGATTGTAATGCCTAAGAGGACTAAGAATAGCAAACTGCACCAGTGAGTTGGGACTAAAACATTGTCAGAGGTTAGTGCGTGTTCTTGCTGCATCCATGCTGTGCTAGGGTTGCGTAGCAGATTAACCAGAGTTACTTAGGCCATCTTGTATGCATATGGTGAAATCAATACAGATATCTCCCGTAAGCTTCTAAGGTGCCATGTCCAAATGCTGTCCTAGTTGGGTCTCATGTTTGACAGTGCCTTAATGATTCACATACGAGGTGGCAACTACCAAGATTTATTAGTGCTGGGTGATATGTGGTGACCAAGGGTATTCTTTCCCTGATTTCACTATCTCTACATTGAAGCATGTAATTTCTGGGTTTCCTCAGACTCCGATCGAAGTCCCTGTCAATATATGTCTGCTGAATGGCCATTTTGCAAAAAGGATGTACAAAGTGTGGCAAGTTGTTTCTACCATGTCTTCCTGTTAGAATATAATTGTTGATCTTGGATATCCTGGCTGTAGATAATACACTGTTTTCTGTCACTTTGGTGGAAACTTGTTCTGTGAAGATATTTGTTCCTGTCTATTGGTTTCCTGCATGCAGCTGTTTCCAAGTGGCTGCCCTTTCCAACAGAAATGGTGGTGTTAGATAAATGGGCCAGGCAGGACTGAATTCCTTGCACACTTTCTTCTTACAACCAATGGGCTTGAAAGTGGGAGAATCCCTTGTCTTTCTTGTTTCCTCTTTCTTTGCAAAAGTGATGTACAGCTCTGTGTGTGATTTTCTTTATTGCTCATTTATCGTGTTACCACCATCTGATGAAGAACACTCTGGGACTTTCACGACCACCTCAGCATAATAGTTAAACAAAACATAGAATTTGTTTAATATGCATCAAATCTTGTCACAAAACATTATGTCAATAACTTTATGGGCATATCTTTGTGTCCAACACAGTGACCATAATTGTTTTGGATTCTTTGGCTATATTTCCTGCTTGTACACTTGAATAGATGCTACTTTTATTTGCAGCACTGTGAAAACCCCTGCCTTGCAGTTTGAATATGTTCTACGTATTAGTCTCCATGCAATTGGTAATTATTTCTCCAAGTCTTTTTGCTGCCTGATCTTCTACGCTCATTCTCTTCAATAGAGATATTGGGGGTCATTACGAGTATGGCGGTAAGGGCTTAAGGGCACTGTTAAGGATGACGGTGCCGTTAAGCCCCTACCGCCATATTCTGAGGTCTCTTAGCGGGTCCCAGCAGGAACGGCTGGTCTGACCAGCCGTTCTTTGCGGGACCCATAAAGGGACCTTAGAGCTAATAATGGGCCCGCAATTTGCAGGCCCGTTATTAGCGCCTTCCCCATTCCCTATGGGGGCTCAAATGGGAATGGGGAATGGTTTACTGAATGGGGACTTACCGGGTCCGCATAGGTCGGAATGTCCGGTAAGTCCCCATTCAGTGAGACCGGACCCGGACTCAGGTTTGGAGGCAGCCATGGCGCTATTCCAAACTCGTAATGACCCCCATTGAGTCGCAATAGTCTGAGCTGAACCAACAGGGCAATATCTTCAGTAGTGTCCATAATAAGAAAAATAAATGGGACGTTATTGTCTACAATATCATGCTTTTACCTCTTGGGGAGTATACCAATGAGCTCATTTTGTGTTTTAAATATTTTACAGTTACTTCTGGAATGCTCAACAGAACCTTTTATCCTGGATCATACTCGCCAAATAGTTTAATAACCAAAAGGACATTTACACAGTTTGGACTGGACATTGGGCCTCATTACGACCCAGGCGGTAAGTTACCGCCTGGGTCGTACCTTTACCACCATGGCGTAAACTACGTTTACGCCATGGTGGTTGGCGGACTTACTGCCCCATTCCGAGGTGAGTGGGGCGGTAAGTCCCCATTAACCCATTTACCCTTCCCCATTCCCATTTTTGCCCCATAGGGCATAATGGGAGTGGGGAAGGCGTTAATTACGCCACCGTAAATTACGGTGGCGTAATTAACAACAAGGTCCCTTAGCACCATGGATTTTAACACCTGCTAAAAGCAGGTGTTAAAACCTCCATGGCGCTAAGGGACCTCGGAATCAGGCGGTAAGGGTCGGCGCTGTTTACGCCGCCGTAAACCCCTTACCGCCTGGGTCCTAATGAGGCCCATTGTATTGATTATGTGGCAGATGAATGCTAGGCTAGACATTGTCCAATATAACATGGACAATTCTTGTAATCACCTTCCTCCTGAAAGAAGCATTTCTCCTGATGGAGTCCTAAAAACCCTCAGTTGACAGCCCTCTGAGTTACCTGTGTTATCTGTGTTTCCCATGCTCATGTGACCAATTCATTACCACACCCAAAGGACTAGAAGCCATTGATGAATGGACCTGCCAGAAGTGCAGGCCCCTACCGGCAGAGAAATGACTGAATTCCTGGCACCATTCACAACTGTGCCGGGGATTCAGTAGTTCCTATCCCATGGAGTCCTGGACTGAATCACTGTAGTATAGGCAGGTTTAACAGCAAACTCATAATGATGTCCCAAGAGCTTTTTGTTAACAGAGCACTGTAACAGTGTGCTTTTTCCAAGTCTAGTGCACAGCAAGGTAAAACAGTTTCTGGGGGCACTAATCAAAACCAACAAAGGACTGGCCATCCCCTCCAAAGAGAGGGTCCAAAAAATGTTGTTTCGAACACCTCAGTATGCAGTCGGTCATCAGGTGATGGTACGAAAAGCAATGCGCCTGCTCAGAATTATGCCTGCATCTAACTAGTGCCACATGCCAGACTGTGCATGCGTCCAATGCAAGAGTGATTAGTGAAACAGTGATTGCAAGCAAGCAGGTTGTGGGATGATCTAGTGGTGGTTTTCCAACCTCTGGTTCAATCACTACAGTGGTAGACCAGAACCAATCTGTTGAAGGGAAATCCTTTCAACACACCAGTGATCGAGGCCACTGTTACAACAGACACGTCAATGACAGGGTGGGGAGCTCAGTTCCTCCATCACACTGCTCACGGTGTGTGGACACAGGCACTAACCAGAAAACTTACCAACCTTCTGGAATTGCTAGCAGTCCTCAAAATACTTCAAGCCTTCAAGACTCAGTTAGCACACAAGACAGTCCTAGTTGTAACAGGCAGCACCACCGCCATGTTTTATATAAACAAACAGCATTGGACACACTCTCCAAGGCAATACAAACTAGCCTAGAATACCGGCTGCACGCACTAAACCAAAGCATGTTCCTGCTGGCACAACATATTCCAGGGAAGCTCAATTCTTTGGCAGACATGCTAAACTGAAGAGCAATGCTACCTTCAGAGCAAAAGTGGCAGTTAAACACAGACATGCTCCTGAGGTCATAGAATTTGGTCACCAAATCCTAGGCCAAATGTGCATGGATATACCCAAAGAAGCACATAAACCTAACACATAACACTGCTCCTTTAACAAGTGGAAGCGATTTGTGTTATAGTGCAAAACAAGGTCTCTCAATCCAACTGACTGTTCACCGTCTAACATAGTCAACTACCTTCTATATCTACTTGACTCAAGAATAGTCTTTAACTCACACAAAGTAAACCTAGCAACCCTATCTGCTTACACCACATTTCAAAGCAAGGTTTTGTGGTGGATGGTGCCTGTTGTTAAAGCCTTCATGGAAGGTGTTAAAAAAACTATACCCCCTAGTTGCTAATCCTACTGTCAGCTGAGACCGCAATATCATACTCAGAAGGTTCATAAGAAGCCCCCTTTGAGCGTATGCACAAAGCCAACCTTAACCATATGACAAATAAAACAGCCTTTCTTATAGCCATTACCTCTCTTAGAAGGGCCAGTGAACTACAGGCTCTGTCAGTATAAAACCCCTTTGTAGCTATATACAAGGACAAGGTGGTATTATGCACTCATCCTCAATTTTCACTGAAATATATATCAAAATGTTATTTAAATCTAGTTTTTCCAAAACCCAACAAATGCAGCAGAAAAACATCTTCCTACAATAGATGCACTCAGAGCTGTCATGTTCTACCTTCAAAAGACAAAGCCTATCAGAAAAACAGATCATTTTTTTGTATCTATAGCTGCCGGAAGAATAGGGGACCCTATCTCTAAGGCAGCAATTTCTAAAGGGATTGCAAACTACATCCATCTTTGCTATTCTCTTGCTCAGAGAACATTGCCATTTAAGCCTAGAGCACACTCAACTCGAGGCACAGGAACAACCCTAGTCTTCATAGAAAATGTGCCCCTAGATGTCATTTGCAAGGTTGCCACTTGGAGTTCAGCACACACTTACACCCAACATTACTGTCTAGACACGCATTCTAAGGGTGATACACAGGTGGAACATCTTGTTGCAGCACTACCTACTAACAACCCACCTCCATCTACAGGCGCTGCTCACTAATCTGTGCAAAGCATGTTATTCTAAGCGGATCCACAAGCCTCAGAAAGGATATATTACTTACCGTAATGGTATTTCTGATGCTTGTATCTGTTTAGATTCACATGCGCCCACCCTTCCTCCTCTCTTGGAGTTGAAGGTTCTTGAGAAAAACATAGATTGTTCACAATTCTTGGTTTCTACTTACACTCCACGCTTACAGCTTACACTCCCTCTTGTCAGGAACAAATGGTCTAATTGACCTCGACTCATGAGGATCATGGGTAGAGGTTACTTCACACTAAGGATAGTATTAAAAGCACGCTCTGTCAACATCCCTTTTCGAACTTTGAAAAACTTCATGTGCAATACTCCTCAACTTCCATTAGATGTCGGCCTATGCAAAGCATGTGAATCTAAGCAGATACAAGCATCAGAAATACGATTACGGTGAGTATTGTATCCCATTCCGGTGCATCACACTATGAAAGGCTATTTATTGTTCCCTGACTCCCTTCCGATCAAGCTTAGAGTTCAGCTCTTGCCACTTCTGTTCCACCAAAGGGGAGCATGATTCAGTATGAAAAAAAGACTTAAACCTAAAAAGACAAAACTCCCCATGAATGAAATCATCTCAAAATCACCTTCTGGATCACAATTATGGATGCAGCTATTAGAGTTCATTGCAGGGGCAAATCCCTAAAAAGATGATATTTAAGACTGAAGTATTTTTGATAAGATTGTAGGTACACAGAAGATGATTTCGCCCTTTGTCCTTCAATCTTCTTCAGCCACTCTTTCGGTGAGTGTGCTCATAACTGACTTCTAATTGCAATTGTGTGGACATTAGTTTTTTTCACTTATGACTAAAATGGACTAACCTATCTAATAGGAATATTTTTTTGCATGGCTTTTTGTTACTGTCCCTTTCTTTCTCTTTTTTGCTTTAAGTCTGTGATATTTTCATTAGCACTGTTTTTGATGCCATTTTCAGACTGTGTTGCTCCCCATGCCACTGCCCTGCCAGCACCACTGCCCTTCCTGATTGTATTGCCGCCCCTTTTGTGATTTATGTTGCTGTATTTTCTGGAGCTGAATATCCCCCTCCATGGACACCCTTCTGGAGATTGTTATTTCCATTTCTTGGACTTCATGATTATCCTCCCTGGATTGCTTTGTTATTTGTGTTTCTTATTCTCACTCCCGAGTTGGGTTATGTTAAACACAAATATCCCACGTCCGTTGCCCTGCCTGCGTTTGGCTTTAAGCCTCCTTCAGGACTTTTGTCGGTGCCCTTCCTTGAATTTTCCAGTTGTGCCCACCTGGACACATTCTGCTGCACCGCAGTAGCTTCCGCTACTTTTTTACCATTGATTTCGATGCTCTCTCTTCTGAAACCATGTGTTCATTTTTGATTGTTTCCTTCCAGCTACTCCCCTCGAGGATCCCAACAGATTTGTCAGCAGCCATAGTTAATCCTTAACTGCCTCTTAGAAAACTGTATTTATCGTTCCCTTTGAATAAATATCCAATTGAGCTTGGTGTCGCAATGCTTTAATGTTCCTTTGTGTGCGAAAACTACGCAGCTGAAAACATAACAAAACAAAATCAAACCTCAGTGGCTAAGGTCTGCACTAGGTCCCTCACAGGGGTGTCTTAATCAGCCTTTCTAACAGTATCGCCATTTATATCATTGTTTGCTGGCAACATCACACTCAAAGCTCTCTCACAATAAGCATCACTGAAAGTATAGGTATTTCAGTGTTCACTCTCTGCAGAAGCAGCTCACTCACAGCTGTCTCTTTGAATTGATGGATATCATGACTATCCTGTTTATGGAAGTAGGTCTACTGATCATTTTATTTTTGATAAAATCTTTTTCTCTCAAATTTGTCTGCTTAAATTTTCGGCCAAAAATGAAGATGGTAAATTGGGTTTAAGCATTATTGGTATCATGTAGGTGCAATTGGGGCCGGTGCCGTGGGGTCTACCCCCGCTTTCTATCAAATAAATGTGTGTAAACCAATTTGACAAGAGAACAATTCAGACAAAATAAAATAAAAAAATCAATAGACATACAACCCTCTTTATCAGCCAAAGCCCTGTTGTTTTCATTTAAGAAAAAGCCTGAAAGATTAGACCACCTTTTAAATCTTTGATTTAAATTTGCTTTGCCCTATTCCTGGCATTCTTGGATGAGAAGGCACCAAAACCAGTTGTTGTGATTGTCATGTTTCTTGTTAGAAACCTGAGAGAGGTAAAATGGCTCTGAGACGGAGCCTAAGCAGAGTACACTAAGATGAAAAGTGGAAGAGATACATGAATCCTTAAATGAAATACGCATAGGCACAATCTTCACCTTGCATGCTTTCTTTCTACTAAAATGGGATAGGTGTTGTAATTACCTGACATTGCCACTAGGATTGCAACACTCAGATCATTACAGCCAATCAGGATTCGGGGCTTTGGATCATCATGTACTGGTGTAGCCCAGCATTCCAGAACTCTTGGAGGCTGTCAACATCCCCGTGTCCACTCCGGCTGCCTACCGCTCCTCCCTGGGTCACCGGAAAACGATCTTCCTTTTCTTCTTGGCCACTGGCTTGGTTTCATTGGAAATAAAAATTGTACTGTACAGTGGTGGGTGCCAAATGTCATTGGCTCTGTGGCCAACTTTGAATATTTGTTTATTGGCCCTCAGTTTTTCATCTTTGTACAACGGTCAGATGGAAAAGAAAGGAACACAGCCTGTCACCTGGCCCTATGACTAAGTACTAATAGTGGAATTTCCCCTGTCATGAAAGTTATGGGCTGTTATCCATCCTCATTTGCCACCTTTGGCTCTGGTCTATGCTTCATTACATGTTGTCTCTGCTCTTGATGTAATGGGCCTGAATTTAAATTGTAATTGGTTATTTATAACGCTCTTAATACCCAGAGGTTTCTAAGTTCAGACCTGAGGATCGAACCCGTGTTGCTCCACATCGTCTTGCTTTCAAGGGGAGCGCGTTGCCCCTGAGCTACCCTACCGATGCACAGGTGGATCAATGCACAATGTGACACCTGATTTCCCTGTAGATTTGCAACTGGAGGGCACCTTCCTCCATCCAGCAACCTCAAGCACCAGACAACCTCTGAAATAATTCTTACTATAATTTACAATCCCAAATTCAGGTCACATCATCCCACCACATCCGTCATATTATTTTTTAGCATTTCAGGTGAATCATACATTCCACTGGAGAAACTCTTCCCATCATGACGTTCAAGCAGGTGCTAAATATTTCATCCATCCAATTCTGTGTTCGTAAAAGGTGAACATACACTACTATACGAACGGTTACCATAAAAGTGTGGACATTTACCTTTATTTGTACCAACAGAAGATGCTAAATGATTTTAGTTACCTGAGGTTGACTGCGTTCGCGGTATCATGCTTTGCATATGTTATTCTGTTTGCCACAATATTTCAGCGCTTGTCTTTTTTTAGCGATTTGCGCCTTCTGGTACATTCTATTCATACCGGTGAAATGAAGCGGTCTTCAAGCCCTCTGAGGGAGCACTAAAGCTTTGCAGCTCGGTTTGCGTTCCCAGTCACAATGGTATCATTGAGCCTGTCAGATGTTGCCATCACCATAGTGAACAATAGCATACAGGCCAGATAGGGAATAAGGCATGATTTAAACGTTTGAATCATACCTGCAAACCCCATCCACCTGCTTACAGTCAGCTTTCATGCATGAGAAGCAGTGAGTGTACATTTTACATGTGTATGCATTATCGAGAAAACATATGGGCCAATAATGTATATACCATTTAATTGCATGGTAAATACTCCCTAGACATTGAAGGAACCTCTACTTCCAGATATTCAATGCAAAGTTATGTACCACCCAATAGAAATGACATACAGTGTTGTGTTGAAGCAACTGCAGCCCTTTCTGGAATATTACATGGCATGAGTAGTACTACAATTCTTCTGTGTTCCTGGAACAATTCATACAATATGACCCATCGTTCATTGTCTTTGTGACATCTGTTTCACAGGGACATCATTTGGGGGTTGCCAGGTGTTGCAGCTGCTATCCCTGGCTCCCCCACTGCTGTGCCAAGAACAGATGTCTGGGATGCACCTGAACAAGGCAGTTGTAAATGCAGCTAAATGTGCCACAAATTTTTTCACCTGGAATCTAGATCTCGGTAGGTGTGGAAATAACAGGGATTACAGAAACTAATGTGTATAGTGGGTAAGCACACCTAATTTTCTTTATACAACGTGAATAGAAATAAAATCTGATCTCGAGGTACTTAAAATATGTTAAGGGTGCATGGAAGAACTGTATGATTCTGGCATAGCAAGTCAATCATAAACTGCAACCAACATACGTGTCCACAATTTATGGATACTCACGTCCCATGCACACCTCTATTTACTGAAGAGAACTTCAGTCAGTAATCAGTAATTCAATCAGTCTTCTACGTTTAAACAAGGTATTTTTGTCTGAATCAACCTAATATACTCTGGCTTGCTGTGTTTCTTGATAATTTTACTTAGGGCCTCATTACACGGTAGGCGGTAAAAAACGGGATTTACCGGCATGGCGCTATTAGCGTGTCCGCCCTCACAGGAGACCGACAATAGCGTACCATTACGAGTAAGCGGACACGCGCATAGGGCCATGCCGGTAAATGACCCTACCGCCATGCCGCAAAAGCACCTTACCGGGGCCGACCAAAGTGCTGATAGCACCTCCGCCCTCACTCTACATGCTAATAGCGGTGACCGCTATTAGCGGTCACCGCTATTAGCATCGACCGTTAAATTGCGGAACCGGAAATAGCGTCATCACACCGGAACGGGAAAGAGCACGGCGGCCATCTTTAAAAACACAATCCATTGCCATCCTCTGCCCCCTGGACCATTTTGGAGTTGGGAGCTGTGTTAAATCATCCGTGACACCTGCATCATGCTAAGGCCTTGAAGAAAACCTGTGACAGGCAGCGGAAGGAAAAATATACTAATGAGGAACTGGTCATGTTGACACAGACCCTTGCAGAGCATGCAGAGGTAGTCTTTGCCAATGACATGCGCCGCGCTACCTTGCTGAAGAAGAAAGCCATCTGGGAAGAGGTGGCTGTCAAAGTCAGTGCCGTGGGCACCAGCACGTGCACTGTGCGCGAATGCAGGAAGAGGTGGGGCGACCTCAGGCTGCGGGTGAGGGGCATCCTGGCAGAGAACCACCGCATTGCCAGTGCCGGTGGAGATGGCTCCCCAATACGCCTGAAGGAATGGGAGGAGACATGCGCCAACATGATTGCCACCAAAAGCATCGAGGGAGTGGGCAGCATGGAGGTCGGCGTGGCTACCACTTCCGATGGAAGTGAGTGTACACATGACAGGATGCGGTGTGAATGTACAGTCACCCCCATATGTGAGCACAAACCCCACTCATACATGGACACACATCCACACATGCATCCATCCATCACCATGTCTGTGTCAGACCTAAACACACACACATGCACACATCACCAGAGACAAGTCCCAAACTCAACCATGCATGGATGAGGCACTGAACTGGCACATCACCTGCATCCACAATTGCTAAGTCCCAATGGCCACAACTGCATCATTCCTGTAATTTACATTGAGTATATTGAAACGCAACCAATGCCATCCCCCTTCTCGTCCCTGTCAGGCTCACATACAGATGGTGGAGGTTGCCGCTGATGCATCAAAGGCACCACCTACATCCAAGAGCCCAAGGGCACAGGAGCCGGAGAATACCCCAGCAACATCCAGGGGCAAGGGGAGAAGGCCACACCTGAAGAGTGGTAGCCTACGTCATAGTGCCACTGCCAGGGCAGCAGTAGCTGCACCACCAACTGTGGCCCCACCACCGGAGGCACACCCACTGGCAACAATGCCAGACACCCAGGGCCCACCATCAGCTGCGGCAAGCTCCGCTGGTGAGGCAGCCGCCACTGGCCCCCTATCCGATCCAGAGGACACCCTAGTCCAGCACATGGAGATGCACACCCCATGCATCTGTCCCACTGTATGCTGATAGGTGCCTGTGGTGAGGAAGTGGAGCACACTCACCACCTTCAGTAGCGGGGGGATGGCAGTTCTGATGTCTATGAGGCTCACAATGTCGTCGTGGATCATGTCCACGATGCTGGTGATGGTAGCCCTGTCCAGACAGTACAGGGTGTGTATCTGCTCAGGGGTCAGGTTGAATGGACTGGCTCTGATCCTGGGTATTGGTGGGTGCCTCTGTGGTATGATTAGGTGCTGTTGTGGTGCCTGCTGTGCCTGTCTTGCCCTCCTCCTCCTCCTCCTCCTCCTGCGTCTCCTTTGTGCTGCCTGTTGTGGTAGCAGCTGCGCTGCAATGAGGTCCTCCAGGCCATGTAATGCTGCCAGTATTGGAACCATCTTGGTGTGGGGAGGGGTGTGGGAAAGGGTGTGGTGTGCTCCTTTTGAGCTGCCACAGTCTCCATTGCCTTCACCTGTGCTGATTTGGTCCACCTGTGGCAGGTGGGAACACTGCTCATTTCCCTTAACGGGTGGTCCGCAATGCCGGTATTTGCACCATGGCGGTAAGGGGTTTGGGGGGATTTACCATGCCGCTATTAGCATGTGCACTGGCATTGTGATGCTGTGCTAATAGCAGCATGGCGTAATTAAGGGGATGGAGGGTCGCGCGCGCGCAGCCTGCCCGCTATTAGTGGCACCGTAATTAGCGGTGCCGCTAATAGCAGTGTGCCGGGTCGTGATCCACATGGGGATTTAACGTTACCGGTAATACATTACCGGTAACGTTAAATCCCTACTGCCATCCGTGTAATGAGGCCCTTAGTATATACATGTAGGATTAACACAATCCATGCATCTACATATGTTATGTACCTTATAAGCTTGATTTCCATTCTCAAACAAGTACATTTCAGTAGAACAAAACTGTTTTTCAAAGTGAAAGAGCTAAACGCGTTACTTAATAATTTATACTCTGGCTTGCTGTGTTTCTTGATAATTTTACTTAGTATATACATGTGGATTAACACAATCCATGTGTCTACATATGTTGTGTACATTTTAAGATTTATTTTCAATTCTCAAACAAGTACAAAACAGTTTTTCAAACTGAAAGAGCTCAACGCATTTCGAGAATTGAATCTCTTCTTCATGAACAAAGTGATACTTTGTCTTGAATTTTCAATAACATTTCTAAAAAACAAATTCAAAACATAAATTCAGGTGGTGTTGCCCCTTCTATATAATTGTTTTAAATCAAAATATGTACTGTCAGGGGATATATGCTTTATAGTCTCAATACTTCACCTAAAATTGATTTGAGCTGTGGTGGGCCAATGTACTCTGCTGTGCTTCTTTTGATAAGCGGAAGTTGGTGAGGGAATTACTGTGTTCAAACGCCTGTGACAATGTTAGTGTGTTTCCAATGAAAAGAAATTACCTTTTTATAGTCGTAAAAAATGGAACCTCTCACATCCTCTGACTAATTTTAATGGCTCCTCTCTTCAATGGCAATCATGGTAGTCAGCAATCGTGAAACCCAGTATCTTCCTGTGAATAACAGAATGTGTGTTCAATTATAGTGAAATCTACTCTCCACTATCTTTGTTGGGTAATGTACATATATAGTTATAGTTATAAATACTTACAGGCTTATCTGATTATGATCGCACTTTATCTGTCTGTGTCGAACCAGGAATCTATGAGAAGAATCACCCCCTTTCAATTTATTGCCGCGTGTCTCTGCAGGGAATACGTACCCAGTGTTAGATTCATGAGTGTAAAGAACACAGGGATGCATGATTTTATTTAGAAAAAAGGTGTCGATTCTTTTCATAAAACAGTATTGCCTATGTAACACTTACATTATCGCATTATCGCAGTCTCGCAGAGTTCCAACGAAGCTCAATACGTCTATTGGTCTGGCTCTAGAAAATTGTTTCTGCGATTCCCTTGTTGTGCACCATTGCTAAGTAACTGATGTCTTTATACTGGACGTGCTTACGTTTTACGGCCACAAATGCATGTGCAAAAGCATGATGGGGATTGGAGTTCATTATACGTGCGATCTACACACTTATACGTTTCTTTCTATAATTCTAGTTAATCTAATATTCATTTGCATATATGTCCTGATTCTTGTCGTAATAACATGCTTAATTAACAATAATAGTTAAATAAACTTATTTGGATCTGAAGTTCTCTGCTGCTAAATTGACGTGTTGCTTACCTCCCTATGCTTTATATCATATCCTAACTTGGAATCCAGTCAATGTGGCACAGTCTCTTTATAATATTTATAGGACAGTCATTACATTTACCTATGTCATTAGCTCCACTGGAAGGAGTGTGTCATTACAGTTATTATAAATCTACCATATGTTTAAAAGATAACAGTGACATTTCAACTTTGGGTAATTTCTGTTAAATGTAGGGGAGCCGTATTGAAATAAATACATCATGATCATCAACTTTAAATCATTAGTATGTGAGGGCAAGGTTTCCTATACATCATATCTTAGCAATATTTCACAATTGCGTTGATAATAATAACCTCTTTTGTTGGTACATTTAAGGCAAAACACTTGATTACACTATCAAGTGACCTGTATTACAAATGTAAGTTAACCAACATCTAATTGTTCATATTGATTAAACTCAATTTTCTTTCCAGCCATGCAAAGTAAATGATTACTTATTTATAATTTAGGTTGACAAATGGTCAAGTAACTCTTTGTGTTCTTCTACTCTGATGCCATTTCAGTTGGTGGCATCAATCGTACAGCAAGTGAATAGTGAAGTTAAAGAAATGGGGTTAGGGAGAATTCTTCATTCATCCCACGTGGTTCCAATGCCTCCAATGTGTGGATCCCAAACATATCTCTGTGTGCCATGATGTCCTGCATATTTCCGCCTCTTGGTGGTCTCGAGATTGTTTCAAGAATTATAGATTTAAGTTGTGATTTTGAGTGGTATTTAGCCTCAAACTGTCTGTATGCAGATGATTTCTCATTTTTAGTTCTGATATTAGACTTGTGTTCCGTAAGTCTTTCTTTCATTTTTCTGACTGTTTGCCCAACGTAATATTGTCCGCATGGGCATATCAGTCCATATATTATAAATTTGCTGTTGCATGTGGCGAAGTCGTGTAGTGTGATCTTCTGGGCAGAATATGGATGTCAAATGGTGCCGCCTTTTTGTACATTGTTACAATTGCAACAATGAAGGCAGGGGAATATGCATTTTTTTGTTTTTTTTCATAAACAACTCTTTGTCTCAACTCTTTCTGCTTTAACTAGGCAGTCTTTCAAGTTCTTGTGTATGCCATTAATGGCGGTTTTGGGAACAGTGTGCTAAGTTGGGGATCCGATCTAGTGATTTTCCAGTTTTTCTGAAGAATTCTCAATATCTGCATACTTTGCTGCAAGTATTTTGTCAGATAAGTCAGGGGTGGATCTTAATTCTGTTTTGTTGATGGAGTAAGTAGACTTGCCCGATTGATTTATTGGCTCTTTGTAGCTGCTTTTGTCAGTATATTTTCAGGGAAGCTTCTCTCTCTGAATCTCGGCAGTTGTTCTTCTGCTGCAAATTTATAAGTTTGTTCATCTGAGACAATTCTTCTGATTCTTAGTAGTTGACTTAATGGAAGATTGTTATTGAGATGTTGGGTTATTATGACTAGTGTAGTGTAGACTGTTGTTTACATCAGTTGGTTTCCGGAAAATTGTTGTGTGTAATATATTGTTGCATGGTGTAATCTTTACATCAAGAAAATGTACTGTAGGAGAGCCCAACTCCAGGGTAAATTGAATTCTTGGGCTCCGACTGTTCAGATAATTCAGGAAATCAAGTAGTTCTTCTATGGGGCCTTTCCAAATTCCAAAAATATGTCTATGTACCTTTTCCACAGGGCCAATTTGTTTGACCAAGTGGGATGATAGATGATGTGTGCTGATTCAAAATGAAACATGAATATATTGGCATAAGCTGGCACCATTGCTAAGACTATAGAGGTGCCCGAAATCTGTAAATAGAATTGATCGTTAGACCTGAAGTAGTTATTATAGAGAATCATTTTGGCTAACACTATGGAAAGATTTTGTTTGAATTTAAAGTACTCTTGTTGTAATAGTATCCATTCTAAAGCTTCCAGACCTTCTCCATGTGGAATCGAGGTATAAAGACTTTGGACATCTAGGGTAGAGTGTCCAATGATTTTCAATTTGATTGGTTTCATTAAGTATATTCAAGTTGTATCTCGCAGATATAACAGGGATGCAGGAAAAACCATGAAGACACAATAACAAACAGGTTGGCAGTCCATTAGTGAAGAATGCCTGAATGGTTGGGTTCAGAGGCGGGGCTGCCAGTGTAGCTCATACGCAGTTCTGCAGCAACAGGAAGGGCATGTGGGCTAGGTCTAGATAGCTGGGAATGGGTCAGAGCAGCCTGCAGTACTCAGAGACAGCACAAATGCAAATCTCATCAGTGTTTCGCGTTGTCTGCTTTGTGCATCCAGCGAGCCACTGGGCCTTTGATGAGAGGGGTGTGCCCCAGTGGCTTCAGCCACCAATCCTGTCTGGGCACTATGTGACCTGACCCAGACCTGCCATATCTACATCACAGACAGACTGTAGATAGACGCAAGGTGAGATCATTAATTTACATGAAATTGCCCTGCGCCTTTGAAGTAAACCATCTGTTGCTTCCTCAAGCAAAAAATATATATTTTTGGAAGGATAGCTCAGGGGCAACACACTTGATTTGGGAACAATAGGATGCAGGGCAACATGGGCTCAGTTCCTGTTCCAGTGCTTAGAAGCTGGAGGAGGCTGGCAATAAGCAAGATATAAAGGACCAAAGAAAATAATGAAATTAGCCTTTCCTAAGGGTGATGTCATGGAGCTGCTGCTGCTGCTGGTTAAATTTTAAAATAACCATAAAAACTGCCATTACTATGACCTGCAAGACATCCTTCCCCTCTATCTCCCATCTAACAAAAAACTGTGGGTTACTTACCAAATAAGTAAAACAGAACGGTGATGGCCGGAAGGTTTCAAATCATTAATAACCACTGGCACAGCTCTTGGCAACCGTCCAGAGCATCGTTTTTTCTGCGGCCAGACACTTGGAAGGCAGTGGATGTCTGATCTTTGCGGTTTAGGCCTCTTCAAGATGCTTTGTCCATTTACTTTTTAGCCTGAGTAATGTACAATAGTCCAGGTTGTTGTGGTGAACCTCTGCTTATATTTACAGTAATTTGGTAATATGGGGTCTATACACACTAATATTAACATTACATATGGTGATCCATTGTTGTATGACATGTATTTCATAATACAATGATATGTTAACCATCATTTTCTTTGTGTATTGAGGAACAATGCAATCTGATGCCACTTCCTGTTTTGTCAAGGGGTGATATCACGGGGGGTGTCAAATTACATTACTTCCTGTGATGTCATCAGAGGGCACAAGTCGTGTGATGTCACTTCTGCTCCCAACTCCCCTCCCCCCAAAGCATTGTGGTGAAATGACGTCCCTGCTGTTTGAGAATAGTTTTCACCAAATAAATTGGCACAGCCGTTTTCATACTGTGGGGCGCAACACAATGTTTCAATGCCACCCATAAAGTATGATGATGATTTGGCTACTCATGGCCTGTATGCATTTCCTGTATTAATACTAAGCAGTGCGTGCTGCATAAATAAACGGAGCGTTCCCGGCCGCGGCAGAGCGACCGGGAAGCCGAACTGGCAAGACGTGGGTGTGAGTGTCTGTGCAGTGCAGGGGCTTACGGGACCGCATGGGGGCCCGACTGACCCCCAACAGTGGCGACGAGTGGATGCGGATGCCCGGGCCCGGCGGTGATCAATGTCACAATTTTTCTACATGGAAATGGAACGGATGACATTTCGTTTCACGCCGTGGCTGCGGATCGCACACGCGGCTGGGGGCCATTTTGTCAACACGACCGTGGAACTTCTCCAAGCTCCGGTTTGGATGGGGAAGGTGATCCAGGTCTAATTTTTTGACAAACTGCTTGCAGGCAGTCTAACCTGCATATACATGCCCAATTTTTTATTTGTACTTCACATTTGGGCCTCCTACGTCGAGTGAGAGCAAGGAGAAGGGCTAAAATGGCAGGGCCTGCCTAGCCCAGTTTTTCTTTTTCTTCTTCTGTTCTTCAGCCAATTTTTAGAACATTTACACCACTGGTGTTGCTGCAGTGGAGGGGCACTGTGCTTCTTCATCCTCTTCATCATCAGGCTGCTGTGGCCTCTTCTTCATCCTCTTCATCATCAGGGCGGAGTACTGCAGTGGCGGATCCTCAAGTGGGCAGTCATCTTTTTCTAATTCATCAAAGCCGAGGGCAAGATTCCACTATACCCTCCCCAGGTTGGAGTGTCGCTGTGCCTGTGGAAGGGGTATCCAGGTGTATGGTGGTGGTGGGTGACTGAGTTGCGGCCCCCAGGTCCTAGTGTGGGGGTGCCTGTGCGCTTAGGCCCATGAGTGGCGCTGGTGGGCAAGACGGTGGGCACCTTGCAGCCGCACTACTTCCCCAGGACGGTGGCCAAGCGGGAGGTCAACAACAAGCTCCTCAGGCTCCAGTGATTCCAGCTCTACAGCCAGTGGCCGCTCCACAGCTACCCCGTCAACTCCAAGTAGGCGGTCAAGCTCCTGCGCCTCAGGGGCCACCGGTCGTGCAGCCAGTTGCCCAGCCAGGACCTCCTATCATGGCCCAAGCGCGAGCCCATGCAGCCCTGCAGCCCATCCCAGAATTTGATGCCCGCCGTCCAGCATGGGGCCTAGGTGGAGGAGGTGGGTCGGTCGTCTCGACATGCACTTCTGGGCCGCCCAGTTGACGGATGATGACAGCAGGGTGGCTACGATGTTGTACTCCACTGGGCCTTCGGTCCAGGAAATTTTGTAGTCGCTTCCTGCGGGGGATGGCAGCTATGGCGCAGCCAAGGCTGCACTCCTGGCCCACTTCCTGCCCCTTGCCAAAGTGGACTATGAGAGGTTTGTCATGCTGTCGGCCAAGCAAAAGGACGATGAAACATTGGACACTTTTTATGGACGCCTGCGTCGCCTCTCCCAGGGCTGTGCGTGGGGAGACGCGGAGGACATGATTCGCACAATGCTAATTCAGGCGTGCTCCTCAGGCAAACTCAGGAGGCAGGTCCTGAGAGAGCCGGGTATCACTCTGCCCCGCATCCTGGAACTAGGCTGCTGCCATGAGGTGGCAAAAGCTCGAGCAACTAAGATGGAGGCGGGATCCCGCTCAGTAAAGTCTGAGGAGTTGTGTGCTATGTGGCGTGGTGGTAGAGGAGTGAGAAGACCTGAGGTGGGACCCCGGGACAGAGCAGGGAGAGCGGGGGAATCGTGCCAGAAGTGCAGATACGACCTCCCTCACCCGACGGAGTGTCCGGCAGCTGCAAAGACATGTGGTAGGTGTGGCCTGCCTGACCATTTTTCGAGAGTATGCAGGGCTGCCCTGCCCGTGTTGGTACCGAGAGGACAGGCTCGGGTTTGGGTCCCGCGCCAGAACCGCCCACCGAATGTGGCCCAGGTGGACCAGGGCGGGGAGGATGCCCAGGAGGAGGAGGCAGAGCAGGATGAAGAGAACATTTTCTTTGTCTCCAGTGTGGAGGTCCTAAAAGGAAAGAACAGAAGGCAGCAGAGGTGTGTGGTTGAGATCAATCATTCGCCGGTCCCGGTGCTGGTGGACACGGGAGCCTCGGTCAATGTGATGGCCAGGGGGCACTACGATACCCTTAAGTCCCCCCCGAAGCTGCTCACACCGAGGGCCCTCATATTTGCATTTGGAGGACTGGAACCGATACCACTTGCCGGTGCCTTCGTAGCGAAGGTGGAGCATGAGGGCTCGCAGATCAAAGGCCGGTTCTACATGACGCCCGTGAGCAACAACACTCTGCTAAACTGTGCGGCTGCGGAGGCCCTCGGAATTGTCAGCTTCGCGTACTCGGTGTATCTCGAAGACATCAATGACATGCTCGATAAATATGCCGCCCTCTTCAAGGGCATTGGAAGGATGACTGGTGACCCGGTGGGGTTACACATCGACGCGTCTGTGCAGCCCGTTGCCCTGAAACGCCGGAGGGTACCGTTCCATCTCAGGGAGCAGGTAGATAAGGAGGTGGACAACCTGGTGAATTTGGACATTATTGAAAAGGTGGAGGGCCCCACTCCTTGGGTATCCCCGATTGTTGTGGCTAGGAAGCCCAAGCAACCTGACTCTGTCCGCATCTGTGTAGATATGAGGCTCCCCAACAAGGCCATTAAGAGGGAGCGGCATCTCACCCCCACCATCAATGACATTATTGCGGAAGTGCAAGGGGCTCGGTTCTTCTCCAAATTAGATCTCCGAGCGGGATATCACCTGGTCGTTCTCCATCCGGAGTCTCGGTATATCACCACCTTCACCACTCACCGGGGGCTCTACCGATACAAGAGACTCAGCTTCGGAGTATCATCGGCTGCAGAGGTTTTTCAGAACATTATTCGAGGTGCCCTCGCAGATCTGGAGGGTGTCTTAAACATCAGCGATGATATTCTGGTGTTCGCAAAGACCGAGGTGGACCATCTGAGAAATTTGGGAAAGACCTTTGAGAAACTGTAATCGCTAGGACTCACCCTTCACAGGGACAAGTGTGAGTTCCTGCGCCCTTCCATCGAATTCTTCAGATTTGTTTTTAAAGAAGGGGGTGTGTCACCAGACCCGAGGAAAGTCCAGGACATTAAGAAGGCGCAGCCTCCAGAGTCGGCGTCCGACATTAGGAGTTTCCTTGGCATGGTGACATACTGTGGGCGCTTCATCCAGAACCTTGCCTCAAGGTCGGAACTGCTCAGGGCTCTGACGAAAAAGGAGTCAGCTTGGCACTTGGGCCCGATTGAGCAGGTGGCCTTTGAAGACATCAAAAGCGCCCTGGCAGCGGAGGACACCATGGCGTTTTTCGATCCGGCGCTAACATCGGAGATCGTTGTGGACGCCAGTCCATTTAGTCTAGGGGCCGTCTTAAATCAGGTGGACCGGGACGGGAGCATCCGGCCAGTGGCCTATGCCAGCAAAGCGCTCTCTGAAACTGAACAAAGATACTCGCAGATTGAGCGTGAGTCTCTGGCGGTCCTCTGGGGCTGCAGACACTTTTGGCTCTATGTCTTGGGGCGTCCAGTGATGGTGGTGAGGGACCACAAGCCCCTGCTGCCCATTCTGGCAGGGTCATCCTCCAAGCCACTGGCCAGAATCGAGAGGTGGATGCTCGCCCTTCTCGAATATGGAGTGACACTGGTGTACCGGCTAGGGGCCAACAACGCAGCGGACTATCTCTCACGACATCCGGGAGTGTGTGGGGGAGAGGAGTACGACACCTGCGAGGAGGAAGCCAATGATCACGTCCGGATGGTGGTGGAGGCGGCCACGCCGAACGCCATGCCTCTCTCAGAGCTGGAAGCGGCAGCTGCTGAGGACGAGTGCTTCAACATCCTCCAGCACTCCATGCAGCACGGCTCCTGGAAGTCTGTCCTAGAATCCCTGGCGGGGCGGACCCAGGAGACCAAGATAGCACTCGAGCAGCTGTGGAAGGTTAAGGAAGAACTCTCATTCTCAGCGTCTGGCCTGCTGCTGTGAGGTGACCGGATCGTGGTCCCCCAGTCCAAGGTACAAGACGTGATCGCTCTGGCTCACCATGGGCACCAGGGCCCTGCCAAGAATAAGGCCAGGCTGCGTCTGAAGGTTTGGTTTCCTGAACTGGAGCGGAAGGTCGATGACTTTGTGGCGGCCTGTATATGGTGCCAGGCGGCATCTCCCTTACAGCGAGAGCCCGCAATTGAAGCGATGCCCCGGGGCACGCGGCCGTGGGAGGTCGTCCATGTGGACTTTGGGTCGACATCTGCGGGCACCCACTTTCTGGCAATCGTGGACGAATATTCACGATATCCGGAGGTGGAGTTTGTCGAATCGGTGGCCTTCGAGCATGTGGTCGTGGCTGTGTAGAAGGTGTTCGCAGCTCATGGGTTTCCCCACACCTTGTGCTCAGACAACGGATCGCCGTTCCAGAGTGAGCATTTTGCGGAACTCATGGAGATCTGCGGGGTCCAGCACCGAAAGGTATCCCCATTGTGACCCCGGGCAAACGGAGGTGCTGAGAGACTGATGCGGACACTCAACAAGACTTTCAGGATCGCCCAGGGACAAGGACAGTCACTACAGCGATCCCTGTATCAGTTTCTAAGGGTGTACCGCAACACCCCTCATGCATCAACGGGGGTCGCTCCGGCAGAGGCCCTGTTCAAGCGATGCCCCCGGGGACTACTACCCGAGGTCGGAGAGAAGGAACCTGGGGTGATTGACAGTCAACAGGTCGAGGCAGACCGGCGGGTGAGGACTGAGCAGGAAAACCTGCGAAGAGGGCTCTGCCCCCAGCGGCTGGAACCGTGGGACGAAGTCCTCATCCGTAATCGACACCCCCACGGAAAGCTGTCGCTCCCCTACGAGCCGGAGCTGTTGGATGTGGTGGCCGTAAAGGGATCCATGGTAACGGCATCCGACGGAAGGTCTGCTGTCACCCGGAATGTCAGCTTCTCCAAGAAACTGGGTGACTCACGAACTGAACCGCCGCTGGAACCGGACGTGGGGGAGATACCGGAGGACGGAGGAGGACCCTCCAGCACCCCTGCGTCCCCTGCCCGGGAGACGCCTGCTGAAAGACTTCATGTGCCGGAGGTGAGCGGGAGGTACCCCCAGAGGGCTGGGCGAGGGAAACCCGCTTACCTCAGCGATTATATTTTGGGACTGTTGGTTAACCAACCTTAGTAAGGGGATCCGGGTGGTTGACAATAAAGGGGTTTGGGCAAGTTGTGTTGTTAAGTGAAACAGTTTATGTGTTTGTGTGGCTTGCAATGTGTGTTCAAAGTATTTTCATGTTCTCCCGGAAAAAGGAGGAGGGTGGCATTGCCCCGTGATGTAACTCGCACGCGGCGGTGCGACGTTGCACACCGCCGCGTGCTGCATAAATAAACGGGGCGTTCCCGGCCGTGGCAGAGCGACCGGGAAGCCCGAACTGGCAAGACGTGTGTGTGAGTGTCTGTGCAGTGCGGGGGCTTACGAGACCGCATGGGGGCCCTGACCGACCCCCAACAATTACCAGCAACACATCATTTTCCAATTCAATAATTCCTAATGAAAGATGGTTTCGTGCTGTCAAGGTAAACTACTTACGGTTTATTGTGATGGGGTGGTGAATGCAATGATTTCAAATAAAAGATTTGTAATTTCTATTTCACTGTAGTTTCTATGGCCTGTTTTGCAAAATATCTAATACGAGTATGAATATGTGCCACAAACAAAGGGGCGAGGGGTGTAGCTATTGACTAGAAGAAGATGGTTAGAGGTGAATAGACATTCCTTGCTGGCGGATGACTAAGGAAGTGCTATGAAGTGCTGATGAAGAGGGGGCAGAATTTCCCAAGAAAGCACTACTGTGTTTCATGGTTTCAATTTCTGTGTTAGGCAAATTAGAATCAGTCATTTGATTGGCTGCATCTGTGCCATGCCAAGACGGACAAATCCTATCACAGCCCATTGTGGCTATACTGAAGTGCCTAGAAGAAAAATAGAGGGCATAACTTGGATCCAATAGTGCTTGTCTTTCACACAGACTCTTCTACCTTACTGATGATTCGAATGCCAGGTTCTGGTGATGTATATATGGTTAGAGGGTAATACACATCTAGAAAGCACATCCAAGGCAGTGGTTGAGCTTCACAATTTGATATTTTAGCAGTTTGTGATACTGTAATGGTAAAATATACCCGGAAGAATTGGGAAGCTATATTTATTGTTATGGAGAAGGCTCTAAAAAACGGAATGTGTCTAAATTAAGGGCCAAAAGATTCTAACAAAAAATGTTAAATTCAGTTCAACATTTAAAATCAAAATCTTAGCCGACTCCCACCCTTCCCCATCTGCTCCACTCTAGTCCTAGGCAGTCAAAGAAAAAAGGAGGAGGAAGTGGCATAGGACATTATTGACATTATTGATTTTTTTAGCAATATTCAGGCAACCCATAAGGGACCTTTTTTCCCGGCATCCTATTGTGCAAACTCCAGTGATACTCCAGCAAGCCTTTCAGTGTTCTGCCTCAACAAATATCACCACATTGAGAGCTGTTGTAAAGTCCTATGGCTTATTCCTCGGACACTAGTGGGGAAGGGTCACCATCTCTGGGTCTACCAATCTCAATTAAATGTGTGCACCACCCTTTTCTTCTGTAGCAAAACGGTACAATATTCACATCATTGCGAGTTAGTCGGAAATTCAGAGGTAAATCCTCAAGAAAATGAGCCCTGAGAAATTACTGTACCGCCACTTGGTCAGGTGGAATTTCCGCCTGATTACAAGTGGTGGTGTAATTCCCCATTTATTTTGGATCAATTGGACTCAATGGGGCTTTTTTGCAGAATTACGGCAGCGGAATTACTGCTGCGGTAATTCCGCCAATTCTGACAATTTTTGGGCATTGAGTGGGAAGATTTACCTCCAGAGTTTTGCTGGAGGTAAATTCTCCACTCAAAACTAAAACTCATAATTTGGCATAGTGGTAAAATTGGCGGCAACTGAGTTACCATCAATTTGACCACTTACCGCCTAACTCGTAATGAGGTCAGATGTATGGTTCGTCAAGAACCCAATGTTGGAGAAAGAGTAAAAACAGACTTTGGTGCACATCCTACTCCATCAGGATCGTGTTGAAATATTTAGATTTCATCTGAATTTAATCTACATGTGAAATATTTTGGGCTGGAGTATGTTATTAGTTTATGTAGACTTTTTATCAGGATGGGTGGAAGCGTAGCCCTGTAGGAAGGTAGATAAAAGTACTTTTGGTGTCATGAACCATCAAACTTACCCTTTCTGGGCCTCCTAGTCCCTGACACGTCGGGGATTACACTCCATAATACTACCAACATGGCTGCAAGCTCAGAACGCTGCTCACCAGTCTTCACGTTCTACGCAGCGTACTCTATAAAGAGGCCACAACGCCGTGGCCCCGCGTGTCTCAACGCTGCTGTTAGCTGTGACCGGACGTGTGCTCCGTACTATACCTTGTGTTATTCTGTTGTTTATTCTTCCTGGAACCCCTTCTTCCAATCTACCTTCCCTCCTTCTTATCCAGCCTTCCCGGAACTCCGGCACCGCCTCCGCGTGCTCCATATCCTTTTTTCTGAATTTCCTGGAGTTTTCCCTTGATCTCGGACATCGAAGCTGAATGAACACTGGAAGCCGAGGACGGCCGAGCGGGCTTGTATAAGACCCGAACCATGCGAAAGAAGACTCCTCCTAAAGAAGTCATCAGACAACGAAAACAGGTGAGAAAGGGGGAAACCTGTGACAGATTGAGACGCCACCTGACCGAAGTCGATACAGACATGGAGGCGGCCATCCAGGATCTTATGCGCGGCATGCAGGAACTAACGACCGAAGTGCAGAACTTGAAAGCTGAGAACACTGCGTTAAAGCAATTGGTGCTATCCCTCTACTCTGCCACAAAAGATAGTGTGCTATTGGGCAGCATTGTTGAGAAATATGATGGCTCTGCAAAAACCCTCTGTGGATTCCTGGATTCTTGTTTGGTCCACTTTACCTTTAAACCTTATTATTTCTCCACCCCCAGGGCTAAAGTGGGCTTTATTATTTCAGACCTTTCCCGGAATGCATTAGCCTGGGCCACACCATTAGTTAATTCCGGAGATGCCCTCTTGGATGATTATGACGGATTCATTCAAGCACTTAAAACCATGTTTGACCGCCCAGAACAGGTCTTTAGTGCTCAAGAACGTTTACTTGATTTCCAGCAAGGCTCTCAGGACATGCTCACTTATGTGACTCGATTCAAGTAACTGGCTAAAGAAGCGGGTTGGCCTCCTGAAGCTTGCTTCACTCTCCTTCGAAGAGGGCTAAATGAAGATATCAAGGATGAATTAGCCAGGGTGGCACGTCCAAGTTCTTACCAGGCACTTATGGATCTTGATCTACAGATTGATTTTCGCATCTAGGAAAGGAAGGCAGAGAAAAGGAAGACCAAGTCACCCCTCCAGAAGAACCCCTTAGAGACCTCCTCGAAATCCAAAGATACTTCTGTTCCTACAAACAAACCTGAACCCATGCAACTAGGGGCCTTCCGTGGACCCATATCCCCCCAAGAAAGGTTGCGAAGGATCCATACTGCCTTATGCATGTACTGTGCCTCGGACAAGCATTTAGTCAGTGAATGTCCAATAGCCCCTCCGCGGCGTTCGGGAAACGCCAGCTCCCGATCCTAGATGGGGCTCAGTTTCAGGAGAGAGATGTAGGCTCCACATCTATACCATCCTTGAACTCTCCTGGACAAAACTCTCTGGTAATTTTACAGTCCTTTCTATCGCCATCCAAGAAGGAGACCTACCCCATTCTGGCATTAGTGGACTGTGGGTCCATGGGAATAATCATAGATCAAGAATGGGTCCTTAAACATCATATTCCCTACGAATCCCGGAACACCTTACAACCCATAGAAGCAATTAATGGGAGACCCCTCTCTTCTGGACCTATAACCCTTCAGACCAAGGAAATTGAGCTTGCAATAAACCATCATCGAGAGAAGATAAAGTTTGACATCATAAAATCTGCCCATTACCCAATGGTATTGGGGATGCCCTGGCTACAAAAACACAATCCATACATCAATTGGACAGCAAGTTCCCTGTTCCTAGGTTCCGAATTTTGCATGTCTCATTGTCTACTCCTGGATGTTTCTCTGACACCATCGGAAGAACGTTCAACAACCCAGCAAGGTCCTCTTACGGTCTCCAACATCGTCCAGGTTCCTAAAGCCTACCAGGAATATGTCAATGTGTTCATTTCTGCTATTGTCCAAGCCTTACCACCCCATAAAACGGAAGACTGTACTATTGAAACCGAACCTTCAGCTGTGATTCCCTTTGGAAGGATGTTTATTCTGTCTGAACCCGAGAAAAAGGCCCTTCGTGAATACCTAGATACTAACCTAGAAAACGGCCCCATACGCCCATCCAAGTCTCCAGCCGGAGCTTCACTATTTTTTGTTCCTAAGAAAGACACCAAGGAGCTCAGACCTTGTCTTGATTATCGAGGTCTAAATCAGTGCACCCTTAAACATCATTATCCATTACCCTTGATATCAGATATCCTGGAAGCCGTAAGAGGAGCCGTAATATTCACCAAATTGGATCTCAGGGGTGCCTACCATCTGATCTGTATTAGGGAAGGAGACGAATGGAAGACAGCCTTCAGAACTCCCTTTGGTCATTATGACCAAATACATGGTCATGCCCATTGGACTCGCTAATGCTCCGGCGATCTTCCAACACTTTATAGATCAGGTGTTTTCGGATATGCTGTTTCTTTTCATCATCGTCTACCTGGACAATATTTTGATATTCTCTAAATATCCTCTCAAGCATGAAGGACATGTTAAGGCAGTATTACAACGGCTTTGTGAACACAAGCTCCTAGCAAAACCCGAGAAGTGCCTTTTTCATGTTTCCACTGTTCACTATCTAGGATTTGTCATTAGCCCAGACGGCATAGGAATGGATCAATCCAAGGTTAAGGCCATACTATCCTGGCCAACTCCGACCACCGTAAAACAGATCCAGTCTTTCCTGGGCCTAGCTAATTTCTATCGGAAGTTCATACCATCCTTCTCCGAGATTGTTCAACTGATTATTGCCTTGTTGAAGAAAGGTACTCCCTTTCATTGGACATCAGTCAAGGAGAAGGCCTTCCAACGCTTGAAAACATAGTTTACACAAGCCCCCATTCTGGCTCAACCTGATATAAATCGACCCTTCCTAGTGGAAAGAGACGCCTCTAACTATGCCATCGGAGCAGTTTTGAAACAGGAACTCGATGACGAACTGGAACATCCTATTGCCTATCTTTCACGGACATTGACCCCCAGTGAAACTCATTACTCGGTTTTAGAAAAGGAACTGCTAGCCATCCGCCAAGCCTTCACCGAGTGGCGTCATTTACTTCTAGGAGCTAAACATCCTGTCCAGGTTCGCATGGACCATCGAAATCTCCAAGTATTACAGGCCCTGGGATGCAGGAACAGCCGTCAGGCCCATTGGGCCTTCTTCTTTGCCCAATACCAGTTCCAGATTCATCATGTCCTGGAACATAAAATATAATCGCTGACGCCCTGTCTCCACGTTCTGACTATGAACCCCCTGAAGACCGAACATTTCCTAAGATGTTTCCCCATACAATATTTGTAGCTCAGCAATCAGTCTCCTAGATGAAGTTTGCATGCAAACTCAATCCTCTGAGCTCTGGAAAGACATCTCGAGCAAGAACCAGTGGAATTTGAAGACTTAACATGGATGCTTGTTTAAAGATAACGCCTTGGTCATTCCAACACAAAAACTACAACAAAGGATAATAAACCTCTGTCACAATACCCTTTACTCCAGACATCATGGTATTACCAATACCCTTCGACTAATACAAAGGCAATTTTGGTGGCCCGGAATGAAAGCTGATGTATAACTGTACGTTCAGGCATGCTCTGTCTGTAATCAAAACAAACATGACAACAAAAGACCGGCAGGTCTACTACATCAACCTCCACTACCAACAAGGCCTTGGGAATTCATAGCTACAGACTTCATTGTGGAGTTACCACCTTCCAGGGGATACACAACCATCATGGTCACCATTGACTTGTTCACTCATATGGCTCATTTTACACCCCTGTATAAACTGCCATCCTCGTCAGAACTTGCTGGAATTTTCCTGGAACACATATTCCGACTACATGGACTCCCTTCCAAGATCATATCGGACAGAGGGCCTCAATACATTTCTCAGTTCTGGAAACACCTTTGCCGGATACTAGGAATTCAATGTGCCCTCTCTTCAGGTTATCATCCCCAAACCAACAGAGCTACAGAGTGTGTTAACCAAACCTTGGAACAATATCTCAGTTGCTTCACTACCAAGGTCCAGGACGATTGGTCCCTTTTAATAGCAGTGGCTGAATTTGCTTATAATAATTCGGATCACTCGGCTGTTAAGACCAGCCCTTTTTTCTGTAGCCAAGGATTCCACCCTTCGGTTCTACCTTCTGTCCTTCCACATCCTACACCAATTCCCACAGTCGACTCCTGGATTGAAACACTCATTAATGTACAAAGAGATGCCAAAGAACAATTAGAGAAGGCCAGGACCCAGACCAAGCTGTATGCGGACTCTAAAAGAAAACCAAGCCCTTCCTACACAATACAGGATATAGTATGGCTATCCTTGAAGCTACTGCCACAGCATCTACGACCAAATAAATTGGCTCCCCAGTATTATGGGCATTTCCCTATAAAGGAAATCATCAAACCAGTGGCCTTTCGACTCAAATTACCAGACTCCTGGAAGAAAATCCACCCAGTCTTTCATACATCCTTAATAAAGCCATACATCCAGACCTCTCGAAATAACCTCCGGCCTAACCCAGTGCTCGTCAATGACCAACTGGAGTATGAGGTCTCCAGAATTTGTGATTCCAGATATAGTCATGGCCAACTCCAGTCCTTGGTGGAATGGAAAGGATATCCCCCCAGTGAAAGCACTTGGGAAACTATCTCAAACTTAAATACCCCCAGGTTACTCAGAAGGTTCCATCTCATACACCCGGGCAAACCCGGCGGAATGGGTTTTTACGGAGGAGGCATGCTGTCATGAACCATCGAACTCGCCCTTTCTGGGCCTCCTGGTCCCTGACACGTCAGGGATTACACTCCATAATACTACCAACATGGCTGCAAGCTCAAAACGCTGCTCACCAGTCTTCACGTTCTATGCAGCGTACTCTATAAAGAGGCCACACCCCCGCGGCCCGCGCATCTCAACGCTGCTGTTAGCTGTGACCGGACGTGTGCTCCGTACTCTCCCTTGTATTATTCTGTTGTTTCCTGGTTCCTGGAACCCCTTCTTCCAATCTACCTTCCCTCCTTCTTATCCAGCCTTCCCGGAACCCCTGCACCGCCTCCGCGTGCTCCATATCCTTTTTTCTGAATTTCCTGGAGTTTTCCCTTGATCCCGGACATCGAAGCTGAACGAACACTGGAAGCCGAGGACGGCCGAGCGGGCTTGTATAAAACCGGAACCATACGAAAGAAGACTCCTCCTAAAGAAGTCATCAGACAACGAAAACAGGTGAGAAAGGGGGAAACCTGTGACATTGGGGGGTATTCTTATGAAAGAAGTTATTCCTTTTTTTAAATTCTTTTTTTAATTTTATTGGCAGTGATTTACTGTTCGAAACCTTTTACCATTTATAACATGCCACAATATAATACAGCGCTGAAAAGTTAAAATGAATAAAATAACACCAAGTAAAAAAAAAGAAAAACATTTCATTTAAGAGCTTCATTAATTCTTGACACAAACATTTCATTTAAATACATAACTAATTCCTAACATGCTGGGCATTTAGTCCTTAATCTTGTTTGATTAGATCATGTCAGTATATAGTTCATAGAGCTTCTCTACAGAGAAAAATACTATTGGCCAACGACTTGCACCTCCTTAACCTGTGCAGGCAATTTTCCTATTTTAAGAAATATCTCTTTAAAAAAATTAACCAATGCTAAAATCAGTGTTAGTCATTCGCCATGGACTAGTGCTACCCACAATTGATCAGTGCACCTTGTGCGCCGTCATAGATAAATTTGCCCATTAGCCTAGTTCTCATCTCAGTTAATGTTGTACAAAACAGTACCATATGTTCCAGAGTCTCTTTTTCATTCTCCCGTTTACACAGCCTACACGATTGATCAGCCATTTTGTCTCTAATACGTTTGGCCAAAATTTCTCTTGTAGGGAGGGAATAGGTTTATTCTGAACCTCATATATATTGCACTCAATAAAAACTGTTATGGAATTTTACTAGATATCTAGGCAAAGAACTAAGATACAGGGGTTCAGGTATCGACTGTGCATATATTTTATAAGTCTGCCTTTGCTCCTATGTCTCTATCTAATCTTTTGCCCATAACTGTTTTTAAACAAAGTTGGATTTGACACCAAGAATTCTTCCAACACACTCAAGTGTATAGCATTAAGCTTTTCCAGACTATCATTGCGTACATAGATGCGAGACCCAGTTCCGTTCTTATCACCTGAATTGGGACGCACCCTGGAAGTGACAGCGCTTTTTCCAAAACAACTCTCCAGCCTTGCCCACGTATCGGCTTTAAGTGAAAAAAAAAACTCTGCTCCGTAGGTCAACACTGAAATCACTTTCAGGGATAAAAAGACACTACGGGAGAAAGTTCAATTAGAACCTATCTATTTGGCTTTTAAAAAGAACCTCAAAACCCACCTTTTCAAATAGAACATTTCTCAAACCCAGGTTCGCCAATCAGTGTAAACTAGAGTAAATCATCTCTGTTCTGTTTTGTACTTACGTGTTCTATGTTATGCACCTGATGCCTGCAGGCTTTCGGCACTTTATAAGCATGTAATCAAATTAAATCAAAAGGGAGAATCTTCCATATCTTTTTGAGATAACTCTTGTATAGGATGCCGGGTTTTTAACTTTTATGAGTAATGCCAATTCCCTCAGGGTGTCTTTTATGCTGGTGTCAGGTGCTTCCTGCATGCATGCATAATTTTATACAAAGGAACTCACCCTTCGCAAACTCTCCCTCCAAAGAACCACTGTTATCTACACCTTGCACGCCGCATAGGTGGCTGTAAAATCAATATACTAGAGTTAGAAATGTTCCTGTTCAAGCCATTGTCATCAACATAGGCCTGTAAAGCATGTAGCTGCCTTTGCAGCCGTGCTGGAGATTGGTGCACTAGGACCAAATTGTCCGCATACAGTAGTCTATCTAGATGGATCCCGTCAATGTTGGGTGGGAAGCTTCTTGCAGTTGACATTGTTTTGTGCAAGTCCGAAATAAATACATTGAAGAGAGCTGGTGCCAACGGGCATCCCTGATTTAACCGATTTCCTTCTAGAATAGGTTCAATAAGGGTCACTTTAGAGTCCAATCACACTTGCAAGGAAATGCCACAGTACAAATCTTGTATGGCTCCAAAATGTCCATCGGGTATTCCCAACATTTCAGTTTAGCCCAAAATCTCTGTCGATCAATCGTTTCAAAGGCTTGGGCTAGGTCTAAGAAGACAAGGTACGTTTACACTTTTTCCTCTTCGAACGGGCTTTCAATATATTTATAACAAAAACATTCAGGGACATAACCACCCCTTTTATAAAACCGACAGCAAAGGATCCCAGTTTCCAGATAGAGAGGCCCACCCCAATAGCTCCTTCAGCACAAGTGCCGCAAAGATTTTCCCGACCACATCAAGAAGGGCTATGGGTTTAAAATTCTTGGGGTCCGACCTGTCGCCCTTCTTGAAAATTGGTACCACCACTGATGTTTTCCATGATGGAGGGATTTTTCCCACCTTTCCTATATAAACAAACAGCTTCAACAGAAACTGTTCCCATTCCTCTGGGTTCTTTTTTAACGTAAAGTTGGTTATTCCGTCCAGAGCTGGCCTGCTAGAATTACTCGCATTTTCAATGAGGTTTGTGATGGTATCCAAATCCACCATTAAGGTCCATTTCCTACAAGTCGGGTCGGCATACGCTAAACCTCCCACTCCATTTTCCAAAAACAACAACGAGAAGTAATCAACCCATACTTCGACCAGGACAGCATTTGTTAACAGTGCCACCTGGGGGCTGTTCAAGGAATGTATTAATTTCCAAATATTGTCTGTCCTTTTTGTTTTGATACAGTTGAGCATTAGTTATCCATTTTGTTGCAACAAAATGTATTTTCTTGCTTTAACCCAGTTTCAATATTTTTGCTTTTATTTTCTACTAGAGTCCACGCTCTCTATATGTCCATTGTGCTTTATCTAATTCAAACCAGCCCTTAAATTCATTTCGGCCTTCACCAGTCCTTCGTTATAAAAATGTGAATGAGTGAAGCTAACCTTCTGATCAAATCTTCTTGATTCAGTAAAAATCATCAAGAGCTTAGTGTAATCTAACACAGTGTCTACTTGGTCAGTAGTAGCTCTCTCCACCTGATCGCTAAATCATTCGGTCAAACACATTATCTTTGAATGGTTCATAATTAGCCTGGTCCTCCCTCCAGAAACACCTGATTGTATGTTTCCATAACAATTCTTTCCTATTCTATACAAGTCAACTTTAGGATGTTATGATCGCTGAAGTTAGTGTGTCTAATTTGCAATTTTAGGGTTCTTCTCAGCATATTCTCTGACACAAATATGTAATCTAATACCTTTTTCTTCCGACCTCTCTTTCATCTCATTTGAGCCGGCTTGTCGCCCTTGATTTGGCCGTTCAACAAATGTATATTTCGATAGCTCAGCTCTTTACACCAGCCTCTCAATCACGACTTGGAAGAGGCAATGTGAGGGTATTATTACAATCGAAGTAGTGAATATTTAAGTCTCCACATAATCTGGGCAATCATCAAAAGACCTATCTAACAGCCCCATGATTATAGTTGGAAAGGTAGCTGCAACTTCTTTCAGCTTTGCTGTTCCAATACAAATTCAGTAACATTAAACATCACCTAGTGGATCATGAGCCATTAACCTGCATCATTAACATTTGTATATAAGCAGTTGGGTACATCATTTAAATCACTGCCAGGCCTCTTCCATTTTTAACTGCTGTCAACAATCCTGAGCTTGGTCTCCCCTTAGGATCCTTTGGTGCCTTTTTCAAATATAATGTAAAACGGTCCAAGACTGGCATTGTTATTAGCTAGGTCTCCTGCAGGCATACAATATCATAAGAGTTAAAGTCCCGGTCCCCTTTACCAAACAAATGAGTGTTCCCGCTTGTGTTCCAACATCCCAAGGTGAAGGGTTCCGACGTATCTGGCTGCACCAGTTACGCTCGTTGTTTGTCGGCAACTAAGGCTTGAGTCAGCCATCTCCGACTAGTTTTATTTTTATCCTGTGGTGGCATTTGTTGTAAAAATCAACCTGCACTTATTCGAAAAGTTGCAATTAGTTGAGACGGTACGGGGGAAGAACGCCACCTCTTCCTTTCTTCTGACCTAAGCTCCTCTTGATTGTTTTGTCTGCACAGCATGATGGTCTATGTTAGAATGGTGTGAATCATCAGGCAAATCAGTCAAATCAAACCCCAAACGAAAGAGGTTATCCACTTCTTCCAACAGGGAATGCCTTAACAAGATGAATTACCACCATGTCCAGGCATCGCTCGCCTCTGAATTCAATTGTGTGTAGGTCATTGGTTGATATCAGCTGCAAGTTTGGAACATGATGTAGTAAGCATGTTTTCCCCGTTTAATGTAAAACCATCATTGATATGTAGGATACGTTCCAATAGCAGACAGTTTGTGTGATGTGGAGTGATCTTGGAGCTGCTGTAGATATTAATCCTTTTACGAGGGCTCTCTTCCAAGTTCATAGATCCCCTTCTACTCCAGGCCCACTAGGCCAGCCCCTTCCGCCTGTCCTCCAGGGTTAAGAATAGGATTCTTGCCCCTTCTGCCCAATGAGACTCCTCAGATGTATGGCTCTTTACGAAAATGGGCTGAGATGTTCTTCCATTTAGGGAGAGCATCATGTCACGTGGAGTAGCCTTGGGACTGCCATCGGTACAATTGCTTTTAGAAGGCTCTCTTCCAAATTCATGGATCCCTTTCTACACTGGTCCATAGAGGCTAGCCCCTTCTCCTATCCAACAAGCTTGAGAATTGGGGGCTACCCAATGAGACTCATCAGATGTTCGGCTCTTTACGAGAATGGGTTGAGATGTTCTTCCATTTAGAGCGAGTACCCCAGAATTTGCATCCTCAGTCCACCAGTTCACCACTCAGGATGACCCACTGGTCCTCAGTGGTGGTGGCTGTGTCCAGTTCTTGCTTGTCCACCACTCGGGCAGAGTTGGCATTTCCACCTGAAGACGACCTGTGACTAAACCTCAATGTGTTCCCTTTATCTATCTGATGGACAGACGTAGTTGGTGATAGCAAAGGTATGACAGAAGGGGCTGGTTCATCTTGAAGAGGCAAGGTAACATGAAACTGGACATGCCTAGAAATAGTCTTCGGTGCTGCACATTCTTTTAAGTGACTCTGCACAGGCAACCTATCTGCCAGAAGATCCTGGATGGCCTTCTTTGCATCTTCCTGTCCACACACGTCGCTGGTCTGTGCGATAGTATGTTCTCAACAAAGGCGTCGCCTTGAGGTCAGCATCTCCAGTGAGTCCCCTTTACTAGATGTTTTTTGATCCATTATTGAATATGTTGAAATATTCATTAAGTCCCCTTTGCTAGATGTTTCTCGGGCCAATATTGAATATGTTGAGAAATTCATTAGGTTCACGGATGAACTGTCCGATTGGGATTCCTGACGTTGGTCATCGTAAATTCCTACCCTTTCCAAAGATGTTCTGTTTGAAGGGTGTGGCTTGGGATTGCCTGATCCCTAAGCCGTCACTGTTGTATTTGCTGGTAGGTTCAAATTCCTTACAAATTGGTGCAAATTATTAGATTCCCTGTTTAGGCGCTGGTTTTTTATTTTTAGGTTTTTTGCCATCTGATTGGGTTTGTGTTTAATCTGCTAGTGGACTTTCTTTTTAGAGATTGCTGAGCTCCTTTGCCTCTGGTAAAAATGGTGTATTCTCTTAATGCTGCAGGGTGGTTGTGTGAGACTGACAAAACATTTCCTACCATGTCTAGCCCCCCTTGGGCAACCATGCACCAGTCTTAGACAATCTTAGACAATCTCCTACGGGGGTGTCGATCACTATACCCCCCTGCTTTCGTATCTCAGGGCCTATGTGCACTGTGTTACTCCTAAATTGCTTAGTCCTATGCTATGCAACTTACTCCTATGGACACAATAACATAAGACACAAAGAAAACACAAGGATTGAGTCAATTATAACAATACAATACATTTATTCGCAAATAACAAGGCATGATGCAAGCATTACTAAAACTATGCAAATCTCGAATTTGCACCTTTTATGCTTCTGGTGCAAATCTACCATGCAGTGAATAACTATAAGCCTTACAGGCTTCTAATCCAAGCTATCAGTGTCTAATGCAATATACATATGGCAAGTGCCAGCATTCAGCATTCCTCTCCATTCCACACCATACTTCACTCTCTCTAAGGCAATCCCTGTCTGATTTCCCCTTTCCCCAAACCCAAAGCTCTTTGTGTGAGTCTGTTCTAATTCCCCCATGCACCCATGTCTTTTTCAGCAAAACTCTCCTCTTGCTCTGTTCAAGCTCTCCACTCCCGCTACTCTGCAACCAGTCAGTCAGGTCACTCGAACTGCCTCAAGCCTTTGCCAAGCTCTCGATCTCTCCCAAGCTGGTCTGCCAAGGCTGCATCACTGCCACACCAAAACGCCTCTCTCTCAGTCATCAAAGAGAGCAGCTCCATCCAAAACTCCATCTAGCACAATCTCCACCAACTAGTGAACTCCCCTTCTCCATTCTCTCCATTATACTGTCCAATGATGTATTCAAATCCCTATGGTTACATTGGTTCTCTACTAAGAATGTCTCTTTCTCTGTCAGCATTTCTAAATATGAGCAATGCCTGAAAGTCTGTGTTTGTATGTACTTTCACTTCGTGTTCTTGATGTGTTCTTTGTCAATGTGACATTTCAAAGCATATCTCTGTTATGACCTTCTGTCTGCCTGCAATACAACATCTATTCCTCCTCTTTCTCCATTCATTCCACTGTTGGCTTCTCTTGTACATGTCTCTCCGCGCAAAAGCACACTCTCCCTCTCACCATGCAACAGAGCCCATGGCGCTGCCTCCCACCTTTTCTGTCTCAGCGAACACCAGCCCAAGCCATGCTGATAAGCCAGGCCGTCTCTCTGCTCGGACAAAGTTCATCTGTGCCTGCCAAAAAACTGTTTACATTCACAGTGTACCATACCATTTCGCACAGAGCCCAATGGCGATTCTGTGTGTCTTCATTCAATGGAATGGCTTTATAATTCCAGCTAAATGCTTTCTAGCGTTTACGCTTACTCTCGCAAACCCAAGCGCTACATAATGCAAACTTATTCTAAGTGCACACTCACTGCATGGTGTCTCTACAATGCATACATAATACATAAATATCTCTACATGTGTAACTACAAATATAACGTGTCTCTAAATGGCACTACATGGCATTTCAAATATGACAGTGTGTCATTCTAAAAGCAAATGAAAATGCTACCTATATGTGGCAGAATAATTGTGGATGGTGTAATGTTACTAGTCAGTACTAATCAGAATATATGATGGATAACTGAACATATGATGATTCCATAGCAAATAGTAATGATGCCATAATGATAACAATCCAGGCCTCTCCATTCTATCAGGTTCTACAGTTGAACACCTCCTTTGCTTTAGGTGGTTCCCCGTCCTCTGGTGTAACCACTTTCACGGGTTCTTCCGATGTAATACACTGCTTTTCAACTGTCTCTTGCAAACTAGTTATTTCTGGGATATCTGGGTCTTCAGTTATTTAATTGGCTACATTAATGTCCACTACCTCCTGCGATACTGGCAGGCTCTCGGATCTACTGATCATTGATGCTGGCAGAGTTGCCTGTGGGACCAATAATTCATTTGGGATGGCTCTTTTTTCCTGTGTAGGAGCCACTGTTCTGATTGTGCCCTGCAGGCTTCATTTCGATCTTTTGGTTGCTTAAGAACATCTTCCTCTGTGTGTTCCACTAATGTTAGAAGAGTCCGCAAAGATCTTCGATCATTCCTCTCCTGAATGATTGGCTCCAAAATGCTACAAACGATGTTTGTGGTCTGAGCAGAACTTTGTCCAGCTTGGTCTGGACTGCTGTTACAAACCCCTCAACGAACAGCATCTTAGAGTGGAGAATTCCCAGTAATGTAGTGTGGTCCTTGAGTTGGTCATTTAGACTCTCATAAAGCTTGGTAAACCGGGCCAGTGTCACAGCTAGTGCAGCCACAGTAGAGGTATCGAACCCAGTTGACCTGGGATCTGAGTTCCGAAGCTCCTCTAGTAGGAACTGAGGGGATTTTATACATGAACTTTGTACCATCACATCACCCGAGCATGGGGATTTTGGGCTATCTGAGGATAGTCTTATTCTTTTATTGTTCCTCTTGGTGGACCACATTGAATTACTGTCCCCACTGTCCTTTTTGGCCTTAATGGTGTTAGTGGAAGGCTGCATTTTGGGTTTAGCAGTCTCCTCTGTCACTGGAAGTACAACGTTTTCCACGGACTTGGCACGATTGATAACCGAGAGGTTTAAGGTTGTAAGTACACCCTCTCCCTTGTTTGGGAAGACCTTGGACCCAGATATCTCCAGGTCTAGATTAATGCATTGGATAATCTCTTGAGCGTTGCTGCCAGATTCTCTATAACTGGCGGACCTTCCCTGCATGACCCCCTGAGTCAGAGAAGAAAGAAGGACCAGTGAGCCCTGCAGGACTCTTTCCAGTGAGATTGTACTTTCCAGTAAATCGTCATCGTTGACTTCACTCCTTTTCAGATTCAACTGCATTGTATTTGGGGTTGACAGTCTGTCAATCTTGTGTGTTTTCCGATAAAAGAACCTATAGTTCTTAAATGCAGTGTCCAAGCCCAATGTACAGGATTTCCAAAACTGATTTTGCTCTTTTTTTGTGCTCAATGGATAGGTTGCAGGGGCGTTGAGATCCATGGCGGTATGTTTAAGGACATCATCGGCGCTGTTGATTATCGCCGTTAAATCGTTATCTGCACTTCTACCCGGCTCACTATGTATGTGGGTCCTGTGTTCCGTTCTGGAAAGCAACATTTCCTTTGGTGCTGATAACAAACCAGGTAACTTGGACCGAACACCTTAAGGGGTATTTGCTGACAATGTTGCACAATTCAATGCTCCATTTAAGTCAGATTTACACCCATCTGCCCCCTTTGTGAGCGTCCATAAATAGGGCGGTTGAGGCTGTCACTTCCACAGCAATGTTAAATGGAGGATCAGGGCAGAAAATACAGTCTCAAGTCATATTAGTGTTTTCCTCCCCAGGCCTTTCGCTCACAGCACCAGCTCCAAGGTTCATGCTCTTATCAGTACTCCTGTGTAACAGCTGTTGGCTCATGACATCCTGCGCCAGACAAGGCTGTGTAGAGTTTAGTGTGTCTTGCTGTTCTGTACAATTCATCTATAGGATGGCTCCACCAACTCCTGCCAATGACCGCAAGGACTGCAGACACCTCTGCAGCACAGCTCTGTGGCACGCTTTGCACTGGATTGGAGGTTTTGTAGGAAAGCTCCACCTTCAGAAAACAGAGCAAGCAAAGAGAGACTCTTGTGCAAGGACTCCTGCAAGGACTGCAGACACCTCTGCAGCACAGCTCTGTGGCGTGCTCTGCGCTGGACTGGAGGTTTTGTAGGAAAGCTTCACCTTCAGAAAACAGAGAGAGCAAAGACAGACTCTTGCTCAAGGACTCGTGCAAGGACTGCAGACGTTATTCTAAGATTTGGAATGTCTGCAGGCATAAAGGGTATTACGGCAACAAAACTTACAGGACAAATTGTCAAAGAACCTTATACAATGCTGCTGATTCAACAAAAGCATAACTGCTCATATCACTCGCAATCAGCAGGGCCTGCGGAAGAGCAGAATGAGATCCTCAAACATAAACTGGCAACAATATGCACTGAGTTAAATCTAAAATGGCAATCTCATTAGCAACTGTGAGTATGCAAAGGATGTTTTTACAGAAAAACAACGCTCAGCCCACAGGAAATACATATGAGCCATCCAATGGGCTTCATCACTACTGCTAGATCATAACATGAAATTAAAATATTACCAGGAACTTGCAGAATATACATTTAATTTAGTTTGGCAGAACCTGCTTCCTGGCAAATTCTGAAACCTACCCCAAACGTGACCCGCACAATTATTATTCCCCTGGGAAAGACTTATCTAACAGCCCCATACACATAAATCACAAACTCACAGATGGGGAAAAGAAGCAAGCTAGCTTGAGATAATTATTTTAATAAGACTATTTCAAGCAATTAAATATTGAGACAGATGACTACCCACTCATTACAAGGCAGCACACATGAGTCATAAATCAATGAATCCTTAACAAAACATGCAGGCGTAAAATTAATCAGTTCCAGGCAGAAAACGGATAAGTTCCTAATGTGCCTGTTTTTCACACTTGTTAAAGGCAGGTTTATTCCATAGGAATCCAATGTAAATTTCATATGTGAAGCGTAAATATAGGTAGCATATACACTGTAATAATGGAATGGAACAAAGCATGCAGTGATTTAGACTGTGTTTTACTCTTTGCTTTTGCTCTCTGTTTTGGAAACGTGGAAAATTGCATTGAGTGAACGTTCCTCTCCATGCAATTACCACTAGTTTCTATATCAGAGTTGAAGAGAATGTAAATGCTAAGGGGTTGGACCACAGAGAACTAACTTTGATTCACCCTTACCTTAAACCTGCAGAGGGCTTTTTGGTTCATGAAGGAATTACTATGAATAACTCTGATTTACTCCTGACTTACTCCTAAGAATCTGAGGAAGGGGCCTTTTTATTAAAAGTGCAAACTGCAAGCAGGGAATCATTAACATTAACACTTACTGGCTGTTCGGCTCTCTACAGGGAATTTTCATTTTACAGGAAATGGAATGCAAAAGAAAGCGTAAATACAGGAACCAATCCCCTTTGAGCTTTCCTTTTATCCACTGTTTTGTGAAAAATGTTATTGCTGCATGCAAATTATGCTTTGAAAACTGCATTTACAATGGATTCCTATGGAATTCACCTGCTTTTGTTGGGTGTTACATGAAGGTGGATTACATAGAAATGTATTCGTTTTACGCTACCATGACAATCTCATGTTGAAATAACATGGAACGGTTTTTACCGGCAGAATGGGAAGCTTAAAGAAGAAACATATTTGCCCTACTGTCTCTCACTCTGCCTTGAACACAAGTGTAACATCTACCAGAATGGCATGGCAAGGCACACACTGCATTACTGCCCGTTGTTATGCCTCGCTTTACCTCTCTGCCCATAATAACATGACATTGCTCATGACAGAATTATCTATAGTAAAACTTTGTGAATCAAAGATCCCCTTTGAGGGTTAAGTCAATGGGACTTCGAATGTACTCTCAGTAAATTCTTTCTGAATCAGACCTTTAATAAGATTCAATCACAGAGGTGATGAAGGCAAGAAACTTCTACATTCGGTATTACCCAAATTGTTTGAACACAATTGTTGGAATGCACAATTGCCCTAATTTCAAGGTTCCAAATTGACCTTTTCACAATTGACCATATATATATATTGCTTTGGTAATATATATATAAAAGGTATAGTGGGGGGGTTTTGCGTTGGGTGGGCGGTTGCAGGGGGTTTCCCCCGCATATATGTCACAATTGTCATTCAAGCAATTGTGACTCGAACAATTCGTATACAACCCTACATTCGACAGGAAAGCCAGTTCACATAGTTTCTAGCCACACATCAAAGGATTGCTCTGATTACAATGTCTCTTCAAACTCAAGTAAAGGCATATTTGCTTTTTGTCGCAATACTGAATAATTTGCCAATTATTCACTGAAATACATACAAAGCCTATTAGTTGTTTTATTTCATACATCCTGTTCCAAAGTTAAACACTTTTTGAAAACAAATGAAAGCACTACTTTAAAGGTGTTAACATATTTAATTTATTTCTCTTCATTTAACCATCATATCATCCTTATTCATAGCATACAATCGAGATACAATCGAGAGAAAACGGATTAACAAAAGAGCAGAGACCAAACGTACGGATGGATGTTGAATATGCAAAACCAGTGCCATTCAAAGTGACAGGATTCACAAATGCATAAATGTTAAGTCGAAAAGAACTAAATAGCTATTGCAAATTTCACTTGCGAATACCACAAATTGCACTTGCTAGTTGCAAGGTAGCATAGTCAGAATGTGAGATTTTTTTATCTTCTTAGCCACTCACATTGAAACGTATTAATGATTTCAGTCTGCTCATGCAGGACACAAGACGTGGGTATTTATAGGGTCAGTGGACTCAGTGTCCTGACTATTTCATTCCATAGGCTACACGTGGGGGAGGACTCACACAGAAATGCTGATATGGTAGGACCAAGGGTACTCACACATAGGAAAACCTGACATGTGACTGACTCTGACCAATCCCTGCAAAATCAAAAAAGGCACATGCCCGTTGAGCAGTCGGTCGATTCCACCTTATTCCAATCCACGATTACATTTCCAACCTCCTTTCATGGCTTTTTTATATGTATCTCAGTCCTCAACCCTTCACCCCGCAACACCAGCAGATACAGTGCCCCTATGTCATGTTGTCCACGTAGAAGGATGTTCTCCTCTGTGACACCCTTTCATGTTGGGGATTACAGGCCTATCATGTAATGCAGAGATTTATCATTAAGCAAATGCTCCCTGTGTGGGGAAATGTTGGTCACATCTTGCACTCTCTGGCATTTAATTGACTCATCCCCAGCCCTGTTGACCTAGAAGACACAGTGCACCTACTGGGGAGTCTTCTGATTTCCAAACATCCTCTCCTCCAGTTAATTTTGCTGACAGACTATCTTGGTGACCATGTCCCACTCAAACAGAGCCATCAGAGTTATCTCTCTATGCTCCATCTGGCAGACTGTCCCAACAGTGCTGGATTATCCATTGGGCCAAGTAGGCACCGGCCTATGGGCCACACTCCTTTTAGGGGCCCTGCCTCAATGGATCAAAATAAAGCGGTGCAGAACACTTAAAACGTATTAGGAGATCATCTGCAAGGGGGACAGACATTTCAATTGCTTAGGGGCCTCCACAGGGTTTAATACAGCACTGTGTCCCACAGAGAAACAGAGAGATTTCCCACTATGACGTTCCCCTGATAGGCATAGTGGGCTCTGGCATGCCACTCTGCCTGACATGCAACTGACTAACTCGGCCTTTCTGGTCTCCATTGCATTTTGTGGACTCTTAACCTTTCTCACACTGTAGTCTGTTATTTTATCTTTAATGGTGTCACACAATGTTTAATTCCATTGTCTTTTGCAATCTGCACTCCATATTTGGTTGTTTGAGTTGTTACATTGCATTCAGCTGAAAAAACAAAGTATTCGGCAGGAGCCGAATATCAAGACACTATTTGGCTAGAGTTACAGCTAGAATTTGGCAGATTAATTACTTGAAGCTGAAGTTTGGTACCCTAATTGAAACAAGGCTCTTAAATATAATTGTGTGTACTCCGTATTATATACCTTTCACAAAGAACAAAGCCTACTGCATGAAGGGTACAATCAATATCCACAATGATTACTAGCCAACTAGATTGCTTCAATTCAACCCTGACAATCAGGTGAGGGGCCCCTAGAGTTACGAAAGTGAAACCAACTTGACACTGTCATTATGGCAGCCACTTGTGGAATGCACTTCTGGCCTGCCTTACAGTATAAACATCACCTCAAGTGCAGAAGGTCTTGAAAATGGGTCTGTTCCAGGGGGCCTCCAAATAGGGTGCTAGTGTATGTATCTTGATAATATTCCCATCAATACCGGTAGTACTGAAGTAATGTAGATTCAAGAGTCATGCAGTAAGTCTTCCAGTTAAGATTCTTTATTCACTTTGCTGTTATGCATACATCCTAGGTAGATAAGGAGAATGAGTCACACCGGCTCTTACCACCCAAGTCACCAGCTCTAACTGACACTCCTTGAACACTAGGCAGGGAACGCCCTATGAGTGACCTCATCTGGACATAACATAACATCACTCAGTCACAGAACAGACACACACATCAACAGGAATCCAGCGGAAGGATGGGGAATATCACACTCACTCTTCTTATTCTGTTATTATAACCCACCTTTTTTTCAGGCCATGCTTTGAACAAACCTCACAGGTGCATGCTGTGAGTGACGCAACACTCTATTAACATAAAACAGCAACAGAACTAGAACTTGTCCTTGTAACTGCTGGCCATTGAAAACTGCAGCTAATGTACAGCATTACAAAGTAGAAGAGGCAGAGAATATTAAGCGAGATGTAAAGGTTTATTGAGAAGCCACCCTCAACACAATTCAAGGCAACAAAACAGTTTGACAGATTATTTTATTCAGCCCTACTTCTGACTCATATCATGCCTCTAGGTTCCCTCCCCCTGAGCTACTAATGAGCCAAGAACTAGGCCGGTGTACAGGGAATATATTTGTATTTATTTAAATGAAAAGTAATAGAAAACACACTGAACTACATGCCACCTTCTTTGTGGCTCACCATTAAGTTCTTGTTACACAAATCAATTATACAAATTAGTTAAAAAAACAAATCACAATTCTTTACTTTTACAAATTTCACTTCCAGAAATAATTAAACTGCTCAATAACCAAAACACTTATAAATGTAGTGCAGTGAAATTTTGATTTCCCTGCAGGCTTGAAAGGCTAGCAGTAGGATTTCAAGACTGGTACAAGTACATATGGCAATTATGATTTCACCCACACTTTTAGGTTAAAATAAACACAGGGTGATTTAGCAGTTTATCAAATTGAAATGATTGGGGAATTTGGGATTTTGGACCCCCTCCACTGAAAGGCCTGTGTTAGGGGAAACATGGACACAAAGATTGGACAGATTTAAGAACAAAGACAAACACCTTCTTTAAAAAGGTTAGGTCAATGCACAAAAAAGATTAGCCAAATAAATTATAGGCTATCGTTTTTCAGCGCACACTGGGAAGTGAGCTTTGATAATTTAAAATTCTAACAAAAATTAACCTGTAGTGTTCCACCAAATGGGGAATTGATGACATTATTCATTTTAGTTAGGCAGGCTAAGGATCTACAAAGTTTTACCCCCAACACACTATAAAGAGTAAATGATTCAAGGCTGGCAGACTTCCTACATTTTGGTTTCACAGTGCTCAGTTCTACTTACATAGAAATCCTCTATTTAAAGTTCAGGACAGCCAGCTGCATGTCATGCCCCCCTGGAGAGATAGGGCAGGAGTCTGGTCACTCCACTCTCAAGGATGCTCTCCACGAAAGGACTCAGTCAGCTCTTAGGCCTTCCTAGAAATAGACAGCCCCAACCAGATGCACTCTCAACAATCTCCCTGGTGTTTCCTTGCAGCTGTCAGATGGTAAATTGCAGCAGCACTACTGAGGGTAGATTTCGACAGCTCTCTCCCTCCTTCTAGTACAGTCCACATTATATAGCAGCGATGACCACACCAATTTTACAATCTTGGGGAAGTACCCTGTTAGAGTTCTTGCCTCTAGGATTGAAGAGTTACCCTTCTCTCTCCTCCCCATTCCAGCGTCTGTAGCAGATATAGGACAGCTTAATTTACAAGCCCCATTTTTTCTCATGTCTCATTTTTGGCAAAAACTAGTTATGTGGTAAAACTTTATAATTTTACTAATAACTGTCATCATATACATATTTTCTGATTCAGCTAATCATGGGGAATTACATAAAATGACAGTCAGGTCCACAACATGTTACACGGCCATATGGCAATTTTCTACCATTTTCATAAAAAACATAACAGTTAGGAATATGTAATTTTTTCTCATATTCCTAATTGTATCCTCCACCTGTTCACGAACTCTCGCATTTGGAAAATGTTCAGATCAGCCTAAACCTAGTTTAACTGCCCATTGCAGTTCCCTAACTCATAGGTGCATGAATTTTATATCTCCAAAATCACCTCAAAATTACCTAAAACTGGTACTTATATGAAGAAAATGTGCCTTAAGGTTGCTGGGAAAAATCCTAAATGATAATAGTCCTTTTAAATAACAGTAAATCTTCACATGGGACAAATGCCAATTCTTCCGCCTTCAGGCCATATGCTCTCACTGGTCAGCCTGTGACCAGAGTTTTTTTATTCTCTTTTTGTTTGTAGCTTGCTCTTTGAAGTTGGTTGCCTGTTCAAAGTTGTAGCCCCCAGTCCTCACACCTTTTAATCATGTTCCAGCCAAGGGGAGCTTGTACTGCAGTAACTGCCTTCAGAGCCAGCAAGTGTGGTGAAGACTTGATTTCCCATACCTTCAGCAGGACACTTTATTGCAGTTTGTAATTATCTGGGAGATGTAAAAACCAGACTGGCAGTGTGGGATTTCTATGTGAAGTTTGCCTACCCACAAGCCAAAAGGGTTTGCTTTGGGCTGATTTTTTTCCATGGAAAACAAAATGGTTCTTCAAATGTCACTGGTATTTTGTATGCGAAACATAATATACATTACTTTTTGTCAACACACAACATGTCTTTTTCCCTGAAATTATTTCTGTTAGCATTGGTACGATTTTCACATGTAAACTGTAAATAAACATGCCTGTCCATTTTTGTAACAGTGTTTAAAAATCCTGTTTTTCATTTGAAAGAGACCTTTTATTTTTCTTTTTGCTTTGTGAATTAAAATGCTGCTTTTCCTTGGGTAATGACAGGTAGGCCATTTTCACAGAGCCCTTCAGTTTTCAATTGCAATCACACATGCAAAGCCATTTTTGTGTCAGTATTGAAGTATCCTGCTTTTCATTTGAAAGGGACCGCTGTTTGGGGCCTTTTAATGCACCCACATGCCCCCTCCCCGGTCTTCCATTACTCTGGTGGGGAACAGCAAGGCAGAGTGGGGTTTCATTAGGTGCAATATCCTTTGTTGAGTAGTGGGCACTCCAGCCTCCTATTCCATGTTTGGTTTGGAGGGTGTGGCACAGCAAACCCTTTCTTCCTTCTTTAGGGAGTGGCCACTCGAGCCTCCCCTTCCCTCTTTGGGTTGGAGGGTGTGGCACTGCACCCCTTTTCATCCTTTTTTCCCGGGGTCCTTGGGGCTCTCAACGGACTCTTGCCTCCAGGCTGGAAATGAAGGAAGTTAGTTCTCTAATAATAGAAAGAAAAAGATGTTCAGTACTTTTTACACACATATTTCCCCGGAGGATGTACATAGAATGGACAACAACAACAGCATGCAAGTATAAAAATCAGTTTACACTATTATGGTCGACTCAGTTTCCATTCAATTTTTTATCCTTCCTTTTTTTCATTCTTCAGATGGTTCCTCTGCTTGACCTTCGTTTGGCTATTCAATCAGTCATAAAGTATGTCTGGGGCGACAGCTGTTCAACTAATTGACGTGGAACCATTTTTCTTCTGTCTGTTCTCCTTTTGGGATGCAGATCTTGTAGGCAAAAGGATGATATTTTATATACAATTTCAAAGGCACCACACCAATGTGGGAGGAATTTCCGCTCCTTGGCCTGATTCCTTTGAAAATTGTACAGCTAAACCTTGTCCTCTACCACATATTCTTTCTTGGTGGTCTTTAGGTCATAATGGGTCTTCATTCCTTCAGCCGACTTTTCGAAATTGTGTTAAGCATAAGCAAAAGCATGCTGGAGGTGCTTCTTTAAAACTTCAATGTACTCATGAGTAGTGGATACGTTTATCAGTGTCTGCTCCTGAGTCCTATAGAGCAGATGCTTTGGTAACACCATTTTTCATCCGGTCATGAGCTCAAAATGGAGACTTCTTTGTTTCAGAAGATGGTTTAGTCCTAATAACCATCAGGACAAGCGGTAATCAGATGTCCCAAGTGGATCCAGTTTCTGCCACAAACTTCTTTAAGATACGCATAATTGATTGTTGTATCTCTCTACTGCCCACTTGAGGCTAGCCGGTAGGCAAAGTGGAGTTTTCTTTTTATTCCTAGAATCTCCCATATCTTTGTCACCACTTCACTGGTAAAATGGCTTCCTTGGTCTGACTAAATCCTTTGTGAGAGGTCGAAAAGAGAGAAGATGTGGTTGATCATTAGTGCAGCAGCTGTCTCTGCATTACAATTTGGGACTGGAAGATATTATGGCCACTTTGTAACCAAGCATGTCACTCTCAACATGTACTTGTTTCCTCTAGAGGAACGAATCACTGGCCGGATGAACTCGACTTGCAAATCTGACCAAGTCAGTGTCATTCCTTTTTTTGTAGGGGAGCTCTGTGTTTTAGTAAACTGGGATTGAATGGAGCACACACTAGACACACCGTTAGGTAAGTGTCGTGGTCCTGGCCCATGTGTGACCAGTAAGCAACCTCATGCAACATTTGAAATGTTGTGCAAAACCCCCTTATGACTGGCAGTGGCTGCATCATGAGTGTGATTCAACATCAGTCTTGGGAATGATGTAGTTACCACCCACTGGTCACAGCCAGATTAGGCTCACCTTACCAACAAACCGTCTTGGATCCAGAACATCTTGGAAAACTTCATCAACACCCATAGATCCTCTTTACCAGTAAAATCCCACTGTTAAAGGCTGTGTCGATAACATTTCCCAATGATTGGGTTCTCTTTCTATGCAGTGATCAAATCTGGAGTATCTTTACTCCACTGAGCAGTTGAGAGCTCGCTGTTAGCATTAGTTTGTGATCTGGCAACAGCAGCAATTTGGATTTCCCCCAGCAGGGATTCTGTTTCTAGGAAATCCCCCTGCAGAGCTCCGGTTTTAGTCAGATGGTTAGCCAGGTAATTTTACTTTACTTGACTTTATTGTATTTACACTGCCACTGCCCCGGAGGCTTAAGGGTGCCCAACAAGACAGACAAACATAAAGATGGTCAAGACAAGAAGAGCCGTGGAGGTCCACACCTTTATGGGAACAAGGAGATCATAGTGCAGAACCAAAATCGAGACAATCTAAACAGAAAAGTCTTCAGCCTGTTCCTAAACAAGACAGTAGAACTTTCTTTCCTGATATCTAGGGGATTTGCATTCCATGCAATAGGAGCTGCTGCGAAGAATGCCCCTTTTTTAAACTTGGGTCATCCTAAAGACTGGGGTTCTTAGTTGAGTAGTATTATTTGATCTGACATTATGTGCATTTGATTTTAATTCCAGAACTTCACTCAAATTCAGTGGTGATAGACCTGTCAAGCACTTATGAGTAATCAGGAGAAGGTGAAAATCAATTCTAACTTCCATAGGGGGCCAATGCAAGCTACTTCCTGCCTCTCAAACATCATCTCTCCATGATGGTCTGACGGCATTATTCTGTACAACTTGAAGCCGGCTCATATCAGATTTAGAGAGGCCAGCTAACAGACTACTACACTAATTAAGCCTAGAACCCATCATCTCTCTGTTGGCTCTTGAAATAAATGGCCGTGCTTGAACCTCCATTTTACATAGTATGAGGCTGAGCAGACCAGACTACTAACCTGTGCTTTCATCTTGAGGTTACAGTCAGAAAAGACCCCCAAATTCTTCACTTTGTTTTTTGTTTTTATGATGCAACCATCAATTTGAAGCTGCGAGTACTCGGTTACCATCTTTCAGGTTTTGGCCTCCGTACCTACCAGCATCAGTTCAGTTTTACCAGTATTCAGAGCAAGCTCATTATTGCACATTCACCGCTGGATCAATCCATATATCCTATTGATGGTTTTCTCATCCACGACAAAGTTACCAGAGAGGGAGATGACACATTGTGTGGCATCTGCATATTTCGTGAAGTCTATTTTATTTTCTTCTAGAACATTGAGAAAAGGAACAGTGAAGGAGACAAGCAGGCCCCCTGAGCTACACCTTGCGTGAGCCTGAAAATCATCTATTGCTGAGTGACAATTTGACTGAGAACCCTGCCACCTCCCTTAACCTAGAGATCAGTAAACATTGATCTACCAGGACAAAGGTGGCTGAGAGGTCCAACAGCATCAGCATAACCGTCTGGCCATTGTCCGGGAATCAAAGAAGTCTAGACTTTAAATCCAGGAGGGCAGTCTCTGTGCCATGATTCTCCCTGAATCCTGACTGTCATTTGTTGAAAATATTAATATTCCTGAGATGTGTCACAACTTGTGTGTATGCTACAGGATCAAGAATCTTCAGCAGGAATGGGGAGTTAGAAATAGGCCTATAATTCAGTGGATTTAATGGACATAAACCTGTCTTCTTCAGAAGAGGTGTGATCCATGTATTCTTAATGCCAGTCGGAACATGGCTCTCCCTGAACGAGGCATTAACACATTTGCACAGGGTGCTAATCAGCATAGGGGAACAGTTTTTTATAATCATAGCTGGACACATGTCCCCCTTACAGGAGGTCGGTTTCAGATTTTCTATTATCAGTGCCAGTTGTGACTCTCTCACTGGTTTAAAAAGAAACTGTTCATCTTGCTCCTGAGTAATGTTAGTAGTTATCTCATCGCTGGGTGCCATGGCTTTCTTTGCATGCCTGATGTTAGATTTAATAGTATTTAGTTTGCCAAACATGGCTTCCTAAATCGAAGTACACCATTCAGCATCCCTGATGATACATTCTGTTCTACCCTGACTTGGGTGTTCCAATTCCTTCAGGATTTTAAACAATTCCCTTGCCTGGGATGGTCCTTGTCAATTCTGTTATCAAGAGAGGATTGTTTTGCTAGAACAACAGCTTCCTTACAACCTTTTACTCAAGTTCTTTAAGCCGCTTCATCCATCTCATTCAGAGTTTTTTTCCATCTATAGAGGCTTTAAATCTTCGCATTCCCAGTTTTATCTGGCCCTCTATGTTGGAATGACCTCTTATCTTCCTCCAATAGATGGTCATCTCATTGGAGATCACCAGATCGTCAATTGACTGGATTAGTTTGGCATGCTTTAGGGGTTTGTTGTTGGCACAAAACATAACTCTATTCTTCCAGTTAATCAGGTGCACCACAAACCCATTCCTGACATAATCAGAGTCAGTGATTATGGCCAGTTCATTGAGTTGGTGGTGCACTGCAGTGAGGATGGCTTGATAAACGGCCATCAACTCTACAACCTGACTACTTCAGGGTTCTATTTTATAACCAGCGTAGGGTTCCGGGGTATCATTCTGCTAGGCATTCCCAATGCCAGCCATTAGTTATTTTCCCCTGTTGCTATCAACATGGCAGGAGCACCCATCCACATAAAATGTGGGTATTCCCTGACACGAGTTTTCTTCATAGACCTTGTGTGGAGAAGTTTGGAGAAGTGTGGAGAAGTTAAGTACACCTCCATATTGTTGTTGGTCCTTAGACTTTCACCCTCGAGACAGTTTTCTTGAGCACAATCACGCAAGTCTGCCAACTGTTGAGCTAGGGGTCTCTTCTTGTTTAGGCCATATGTGACCTCCACAGGAAAGCCTTGCATGGACAGAATCCAAGAGGTAATTCTGCAATTATTTATGTTCCCCGCCCAGATTATTTCACTTTGTAGATATTGCAAGGGTTGGTGAGGAGTTGCGACATTGATGTGCTCCCCCTGTATGAATGGGTGTTAATTTTTCAATGCCCACACCCTTGCCAGCAGTGCCTTCTCGCAGATATTGCATTTTCTCTCCAAAGAGCACAAAGTCTTGCTCACAATTTGTGCGATACATGGACCCACTCAGCAGAATTCCCATCCATAACCAAACTGCACTTCGGCAGTTAACAGCAAAATGACTGTGCTGGCTCCTTTGAGCACCATTGCCTCGCATCAAAACTGTGTTTTGCAGCTACAAAATGATGACTGCACTGTCTTGCCAAGCACCTATTGGGCAAGTTGGAACAGGGAGCACACTGAGAAAGGCCGCCAGTGTATTTTCTTGTGTGCACTAATAAAGCGAAGTGAAAAGCAGCGCTGCTCTGCTACTTGCCAAAAAGTTCCCATTGGAAAGGGAATATTTTACATTGAAAAGGATGCTGCCCTGATACTCTTTTCATTTGTTTAACATCACAATGCATTTATCAGTGAGACCTTGCCATGCCCATCCATATTCAGATTGTGCTCCAGCAGAATAGAGCATTATTCCTGAATGACAGGCTGTGTCAGACCAAATCTGGGAAATCAACAGAAGCTTTACTTTCAGCCGCACGGGAAAACGCTTGACTTTTGTGCTATAAAATGTCCAAATAAACCCTTCAAAACAAACCCTAGCTCTCTGCGCATAGGTACAATTCAGTGGACCTTTTGTTTGAACATACTGCTGTGTGAGAGAAACTGACTAGGGCTGCAAAATGATATTGGGAATTCAGATGGAAGAGAAAAACCGAATTTGAGAGGGACATCCCAGCAGACTTCACCACGCGTCAAAATCTGCTTAGGCAAATAAGAAAAATACCTGTTTTAAAAGTGCAATGTCAAATACTGCCCTGTCCTTGCCTAGCAATGTAAAGGGGATTTTGCTGGGAAATATATATGGGATGTTTTATTTCAACAGTCTTGCTTCTGATTCAGAACAAAATAAAATAAAGAAATAATTGCATTGGCTGGTCTGGGAAATCAGCCCAAATAGGTTTTCTGTCATGTCTCAAGGGACAGTTATTTACTGACAACAGGAGTGCCCTACCCCCAAATGAAGCCACAGTAGATTCTGGGACACCTCTGTGTTAATTATGCCCTTTGAAACTTTGAATGGACCATGAGGCAGAATATCACACACTTGTCAGACTTCTGTTTGTGCTCCATGTTGACACAATAGATTCTGGGACGCCTACGTGTGAAAACTCAAGTAACACCTTCCCGCAACTTCTATTGGGGAGCTTCAAAGCCAACTCCAGAGCAGCCTTGTGAACTATGCCCTTATTTGGTAGACAATACTGGCCATCTGTATCAAAAGACTATTTTATTAATAAACTTTTAAGACTTTTATCTCTGCAACAGGACTTAGCAGGAATGTAAAAGTTTAACCGTTTAAATGTAATTTTTGTGGCTTTTAAACAAGACGTGGTAGCATTCACTGGCATATTGTGGATAGAAATGGCAGAGAATTGGATATTCTGAGGAAAGTGTATATGATAAACAAAGTGTCGTAAAAAGACTAATCACACCCTATTTTACCAAAGGGTAATTTTTGAACTTTAAATTTGTGTTTGGCTTGGAGGCAAAATGGGTATTTTAACATAATTCGAGATGCAGAGGAGAAATAAGCAACCTTGACATATAGGTTCTGGGACATGAATAGACAAAGAGAAAAAGTTCCCAATTAGGGAACTTGCATCCCCTGCCCACTATCAACTGTCTGGATATCCAGAGTAATAACTTAGAATTTGGTTGTAATATTTGACATAAGTTTGGCTTAGTGAGCCTTCAAAATGAGATCTAATTATACACAATTTTCAAAAAATGACAGTATTAAGTTGTTTATCACAAAAATCTTCTGTTTATTCATGATGATGAGACAATTTGGGCCCAATGCGTTTCGAGTGTAAAATACTCTTCATCAGGGGCATCAGTGATTCTATTGAAAAAGTACATATAGAAACATATTTTAGTTAACTTCATCTTGACAGCCGTTTTTCAATAATAATTCATCATAGTCCAATTATTTATAAATGCATATGGTAAAAATAGCATCATGGTGCAGTTCAATAATCTTGTTTCTTGGCTGCATGTTCACATATCTATCTAAACCAGATAGTAAACACACTCTGTAGATTACATATACAGTTCCTTTTATCCAACCAGTATCTCTTAGTTAGTGACTAAACAAAGCATTTGGTCTTTACATTCCTTTGTTGCTAATATGTAGACAAATGTGCTAACCTTGGGATATATGGGGATAATTTGTGTTCCTTAGTTCTGGACATCTGTCTGATGTCTCCAATCTTCAACTGCTGTAAGTTGCCACATCACAGGTTCAGTTCAACACACTAGTTACCATGTAAAATACTTAGGGCCTCATCACGAGTTGGGCGGTAACGCCGGCGCTAATAGCGCTGGTGTTGATAGCCCTACCGCCAAACCCACCGGCGCTATTAGCGCCAGATCACGGGTTTGGTGGAACGGGTATTGGCCATTCCCCATTGAGCCCATTTGGGAATTCCCCATTCCCCATTGGGCTCAATGGGGAATTTGCACGCTCTTACCGCCGGCGGATTCCCCGCCGGCAGTAAACTCGCCGAAAATAAGCAAATATTTGGCAGATTTCCCCCAGCTCTGAGCTGGGGGGAAATCAGCCAAAGCCATGTTTTGTCAGACCCTTAAATGCAGCGGTAACAGCGCTACCACCGCATTTAATGGCTACCGCCAAACTCGTAATGAGGCCCTTAGTGCGGTGAGTAAGAATGCAAAAACTGTCACCTTACCAATTGTATGATCTTTAAATCATGAGCATTTTTCTGTGCAGCTGATCTGCTGCTTCGATTCATAAAATAACTGGTTATTCATCTCGGGCGCTTCAGTCGTGCCTACTAATGAACAAAATCGCAGCCCCTAAAGTGAGGAAACAAATGTAAGGAAGGGGGTCCAGAAAAAGGGGTGGATTAGAGACTAACCCCGTCTTAAAAAGGTAAAGAGCTCAGAAGAGGAAAGATAATATTAACTTGCTGAATCAAATTCTAGGGAAAAGTTGACGGGGTAATGCGGCCGCTTAACCTGTTTTATGGGCAGGGCTATTGTCTTGATAATCTAGTTTAGGTAAAACTTGTCCTTTCTTTCCTAACCGATTTTCTCATCTTCTCATCTTAACTGCTTTTATTTTACCAAAACCAAATTTCTTTCACATTGAAAATCTCATCCAATTACTCAGCTATAGTCACCCTTTCACATCTATATGGTCCCTGTGATGTGCATCTATCACCGAGCCTAAAAACCGCATCCTGATTCTGTGTATTTCACCCATTTATTTTAAAGAAAACGTTTTGACATTTAAAACTGCAAATTGTGTAAAATGCAACTTTTCAACATGTGAATTTGGCTGCACTGTGTTTTCATTTCAAGTTGCTTTTTAAACTGTATGCCCTTTGCTAATACCTTGCCTTGTAGTTGCTAGTGATATTACATCCCTGATACTGTGATAAAACATATGTACCTCATTATTCAACCACACATATAATTAATTGTCAAATTCCAAGTGTCATTTTATGAAATTGCAAAGGGTTTTTGCCTCTTATTTTGGGAGGGAAGGTCGGATTTTAATTCTGTTACTGCCTCATATCCCTGACTCCTTGCTGCTTCTTTCTATCCACTCAATTAATTGGGGTTTGAGGGAACATTGCAGGGGGAAACCTTAACTGAGGTGCTATCTACCTGAATCGAAAATGTGCTCCTATTCATTTGTACTTTGGATATGTTCTTGTAGAAGCTTAACCAAATCTATTTCAGTGGTTTTCATTGTAAATATCAGCCCATTGGTAATTGCTGGCCAATATAAAAATGGTGTGATTTCCTTTGAAATTAAAATAAATAAATATTGTATTCCCATCAACCGGCCTGGTTCATAGTCCATTGTCCATTATTTGTAAAAGGGGGTGTGGGTTGGGCGCCAGCTCAATTAGAATTCGTTGAAAATATCAGAAAAAGTATTCTAATTGAGCACTACATCCTAGGCTAAGGGCAAGAGTGCTTATCCGGTGTGTGATGGCTGATTGGAATCCTTCATAGATTGGGGGCTCGTGCCGGGAATTGGGATTGTTTATTCACCCATGGCAGCTTAACACAGCAGGCTAACCTTCAAGTTAGTGATACTTTTTTGTGGTTGGAACACTGTGTTACGCTGTAGAAGTGCCTCCCCAAAACAAAAATCCTAAGTATCAGGCCTGTGTATAAAATTAAAGCTAAATCAACCCCAAAAATAGACAAAAAGCAATAGAATACAGATTACCCTTACATAAATAAATTAATAAAGAAAGGACACTTTTCAAAATGGCCACAGTAGAGATCAATATGGCTAGGGAGCACCTTCTGCACAAATTATTTGTCTGGGGGAATGGGCAGAGCAGATGAGAAAGTCTGGCTAGAAGAAATGATGCAACAGGTTACTGCCATGGACAATGACATGTGGCAGGACGGTGGCCTATTACATCAAGCTTTGAGCAAGTTGTACATAACTCTGAAATTAAAGAGGAGCAAATTAAAATTGTCAGAATCACGGCCTACATGTATCTCCATAACGGAGTGATGCAGGCAAATCATGAAGAAACTGGAACTCTTGCACAAAATCAATCTGAACTCTTAACTCAAATCCAGACGGAGCTAAAATTAGTGGAACAAAAATTGCAAAAGAGCCAAGATTCTGAGCTCCAAGTTAAAAACTATATTAAACAGATAAAAAAGGACTTGGCCCTACAACGACAGAATAATTCAGACCAAGAGGCCTGATTGGATGTATTGAAAGAAGAGTGTCAGGAAAAAGTTGACTGGAAGAGAGTAAACAGAAGCTAAATCAACAAATAAAATATAATAGAATCTGCGCAGAGCAGATAGTTATACTACAAAATCAGATCAAAGAGTTGGAAGAGGAGAATACTAAATTAATCAGTAAAGAACTTCACCTCCAGACAGAATTTGAGCTAGGACGGCAGAAATTAAAAGCTGTCAAGCAACAAAGGGATGACCTGGCTGAACGGAGGGGCACCTTAAATCAGGAGAAAGATGCCCTATGTCAAGAAGTAAGCAACCTAAAAACAGATTTACAGGAAAGAGAGTTGGGCCTCCAGAAACTAAATGAACTCAAAATAGAATACAGAAAGTTATTGAAGCACACCAGACGGGTAGAAGGTGCTCTGGAAGAGAACACCCGAACTATATATGCGCAAACACAGGAGGTGACTCTCCTGCATCAAAAATTGGCTCAGTGTTCCAAAAACTATATAGGCAGCACAAAAAGATGATGAGGCTCTCTGTGTGGAGAAAGATGGGCTCTACCAGCAGGTGGCAGCTCAAGAGCGGGTCATAGGAGCCAGAAAAGCCCTGATAGCTGAGCAAAAGGCTCAGACTTTTGCCTATTATCAAGAGGTAGGGGCTGAGAAGGAGAAACTAGCGAGGCTGGAGAAAGAGGGTGCTAGATTTTATCCAAACTGGAGGGACCCCAAACAAGTAGAGAGGGACAGGGCAACCCCTGATCATAGTATGATGACCTCTGTACTAAGGGACTCAAACCCATTTAATACTTTGAACACTGCTGACTTCATGTCTACTGGTTCACATGAGCCAGAAACCATGAGGCCGGCAGAATTAAATAGGCCTAGCATAATGGATCTGACAGGACTGCGCACCCCAGAATAGATGGACGGACGTCCCTCTATAGATACAAAAATATTAAGGCTGATGTCTCTGACAAGGAAGTCTCCTATGAGGAGAAAGCAAGGAAATTACATCTGCAGAAATACTACCTCCAAAGGGACATGTTGGTTCAATTTGCAGAAAAACAGAATGAAATGAGGCCCAAAAAGAGCATTCTGAAGACCTCCATCCAATCAGGGCAGTGGGGGGGATACTCCACCAACCCTGGAAGCATGGAGGAGTCAGAAGACTACTCTCCTGGGCACCACAGGGGAGAAGAAACTAGGCCCCATCATTCTGTGAGCCCCTCCCAAGCTCAAAGTATCAGGGAGCGCCTAGAAGATCATGTGGGGTCCTCAAGCAGTATCGCCTCTGAGTCTGAGGGCGAGGGGTCTCAGGTGACACGGCCAAAGAAGGCAAATAAACTAAAGAGACTTATGGCTAAAGACCCCATTAGGGAGATCAAGGCCATTAGGAATTTCATAACCCCATACCACAAAAACACAAAGTATTCTGTCTGGGATTATTTGGACCTCTATGAACAAATGATGGACACTTTTCACCTTAAAGACAGACAGAACTGCATAGAGTATGGTAAATGGACGTCTCTCTGGAGTACTCCAGCTTCTTTGATGGGCTGGAAGACCAAAACCATGGTCCACCTACAAGGCGGCCATATTGAAACACTTTTCCACACACAGGAACCCCCAAGAGGCTTGCATAGCAGCCTATAATCTGCAATGCTGAGAAGTTCAGGCCCCACAAGAATTTGTGCAGGAGCTAAAATGCACCTTTACACAAACCACTAGGAGGGTGCGCACGGATAGCAGAGTTTATAACTGTCTTCTAACATGCGCTCCCAAAATATATCATGACCCAGCTGGTGAGGGATTTCCATGATAAAAGATCTCTGGACTGGGTAATAGAGCAGACTACCCACATTTATGAAGTCCAAAAACCTGCAAAAAATAAAAACCAGGTTAAAAAAAAAAAACAACCAACACCCCCGCTGCTGCTATGAAGGTTGCCCCCATTTTGGAACTAGAGAGGGGGTGCTAAAAATGTACCTACCCAAAACCAGCAAAGTCAGAGGCCAAGAAGGCCTTCTGGCAAATCAGCCACAGGGGGCAATCAGGGAGGTAATCCCACAAATGGGACCCCCAACTCTCCTTATGATGTAAGTCCCAGATACAAGGGCAACCAACTTATCTTGGTATATGTATGGACTCCCCCAGCCCACCAGGTAAGTACTCCCCCAGGAACCTTCCCTCCTAACTTCCCTCTGGAGGGCAGTTATCCCCCAAATCCTGGGTTATGTTTCTTTCGCCGGTATCCTCAAAACCCCAACCTGCAGTACAACCCTCCTTTCTTTCCCCAGTTTCAGAAGCCCAGACAATCCAATCCGGGAGAGGGAAGGCCAAGGGTGGAGGGTTCCCGAAATCCCCAGTACATAGGGTACTCTGGGAGAATGGATAGTTTCCCTTCCCGTGAACCCCCTAGGTACGAACAGAGACCCTGTACCATCCGGAACGGGTGTCCCAACTGGAGCGCCAGGTCCAGACCCTCACACAGGATCTGGGTCGCATGTTGAGGGTTCAGCAGAACCCTCAGATGAACATCAAGGCTCAGAACCCCGCAAACCCAGGGTCTGGCACCCCAGAACAATGACGGGGAGAACACCGATGAATTCACTGGTTACTGAGGAGGAGGCACAGGGGAAAGGGAGGTGTAAAGCCCTAGAGGAAGCTTCCTTCCTCACCCGTGAAAATCCCCTGGACACCCCGGAACCAGAACTAAAATCTCTTGCACCCGAAAATCTGCAAACGTGGGAACAGAAGGTGGATAGGAGAAATAAAGACCTCAAAAAGGCCTATTTTGTGGAGGAAGTTAGAGTCCTCCAGTTTGCAGGGGAAGAATCCTTAGAGGATTCTGGGAAAAAAATGTTCTCCTTCAGGAACAGCGGAATTCCTCCCAAAGAAAAATGGGTCCCAAGAGATCTGAATGAAGACTGGGTGGGTGGGGGACTGATTCAGAGCAACCCATCCCTGAACCCCAGAATTGCCATTCTGGGAAAGAAATAGTGAAGGAGGGATCCTCCCCACAAACTGGTCCTAGTGACTGCCTCCAGGTAAAAGGGGGCAGCACAGAGCTAGGGGAGAAAGGGGATTCTGAAATTCCATCTATTTCAGGATGTCAAATTTTTATTACAGATTCCCAGACTCTGGCACAGAAAAGTGTCAAAAGAAATTGACCACCCAAAATGTCCATTACCATTGCCCACTTGAGGAGAAGGAGGGGAGATTGTATGCCCCTGTTCAAGTGCAAGGGCAATGTACAATTTCAGCATTGGTGGACACTGGATCCCAAGCCACTCTTCTGTCAAAAAGGGCCTTTGAGCAGACAAATTCAGGAAGGGGGGGAGAGACACCAGATCCCTCTCACCCCTCTTCCTGGACAACTCCAGAACTTTGACAGGAATGAAATACATGTCGAGGGGACTGCAGATTTGGAAATAAAAATTGGGCAACACAAGGTGAAACACCCAGTCATAGTCATGAATTCAGAGGGAATGTCCTGTCTACTAGGGAATGACATCCTCCGCAGGTTGTCTCCACTAATAGACTGTGTGAACAAGGTACTCTGGTTGAACAAAAATCTGATCATATTGAGTTTAATTTCCAGAATAATAAAATACCTGATGTTACGGTAATTGCAGTAGGACAACAAACTGGTGATGGGAACTCCTCTCCATTCCTGAAAATCAACCTTCCTTCCAGTTTTAAGTGGCATTCCACACTGGAAGGAAATACTTTGAAATTTTATACTTATTCACAATCTGAAAATCCCAATTCTATAGTCAAAAGTTATGAGAAACCAGCTCAAAGTTTAGCTGACATTCAGAAATATAGAGAACAGTTGTTCCTCCCTATTCAGTTAAATGAGGGGAAGCAGTCTGTTCTCTCCTGAGTCTCCGTGAACAACAGAAAGAGCTTCATCAGTGAAAGCCATGTTCAGAAAGCTCCCAAAAGATCCAGCCATTCCCACATTTAAATTCATCCATAAGTGGGAAATGGGCCTGGAAACTCCCAATTCCAAACATCTCCTGCCTAGCAGATGTATGCTCAAAATGTCCATAGGTAACAAAAGCACAGAACATGATTGTTGGGTCGCGCGAGATGTCCCTGCGGCATTCTATTTAGGCAGTGACATTCTCAATCCGTTTGCAATTAATTTGAACCTGATAAATTACAAGGCCTGGTCCCGACTAGTGGGCAATCCCATGGGCTTTGATGATTCAGAAAGAGCATTTCGGTCAGCTCAATTGCTACCGTATGTGGTTGAAGTTCAAATTGGAGAGGAGGTCACCATCCCAGGACGGACATGACTATTCCCACTTGAATTAAAAATTAAAAGAGGACACAAACTGCAAAATCTTGACGCATATGTACACCTCAATGCCCATCTCCAACAGCAGGGGTTGGGGTTAAACCCAACACCTTTACTCAATGTATAACACAACACTATTCCAATATTGATGGATAACAGTGACCCTAGGAGTATCACTCTGGGCGCAGGCACCATTATTGGAATGTCGGTTTAATGACTGACATTTTTCCATGGATCTAGGAAATGATCTGATAGGATCGATCCCCAATGACTGTTTTAACAATGACGGTGACAATGACATACCACCAGACAGGATCTTCACCCGGCAAGGGGGGAATTTCCTGGTATACTCTTCCTGACCTTACGGGGTGGAAGAGGTGACTTGTGACAATGAGGCAGGATGATATTCCGGGTCCACAATAATTGCCTCTCCTACCAGAAAACCCTCTGTCCAGGTTAATACTCTAACACTCCAATCCATCCAATTGGAGGAGGCCACTGAGATAGCAAAACCCAAAGTCTTTCCAGGCTTCAGGCAAATGGTTGGAGAGCAGGTCAACCTAGCTGATACCTGTGAGACTCCGGAGCAAAAGCAAAAGTTGAAACAGGTGTTCTTAGATTTTCAAGATGTCTTTGCTGTGGACTCGTATGACTGTGGTCGCACCAAGATCCATACTACAACAATTCCCATGGACCCTGGAATGAGTCCTTTGTTTGTGAAGCAATATGGCTTGCCTCTCACATCCATGGAGCCCCTGACAGAAATCATTAAAAACCTTGAGTGCTGTGGGATAGTTCGTCCAGTCCACAGCACCTTTAATAATCCGGTGCTGTGGATTTTAAAACCAAATGGCCAATGGAGATTCTGCGCAGACCTTAGGGAGCTAAATAAACGGGTCCATATGTCCCGATGGCCTCTCCCCTACATTGACCAGGGGCTGGCCCAGATCCAGGGGTCAAAGGTATACACTGCTATTGACCTGACAAATGGGTACTGGACCGTGCCCGTCAGAAGGGAGGACCAATATAAACTGGCCTTTACCTTTGGGGGCAACAGTACACGTGGACCTGGACTGGACTCCCTTCAGATACATAAACTCCGGCAACAAATTCAACATCTTACTACATAAGGCCATGCCAGACTTGGGTGAAAGGGGTAACCTGGCCTATGTGGATGATGTCCTGATAAAAAGCTCAACTGTGAAGGAACACATAGCGGAAATCCATTATGTTCTGAACCAGTTGAGGGTTGCCAGAGAAAAACTGTCCTTCCAAAAGGCACAGTGGTGCAGAACCGTGTCAGCTTCTTGGCACATGAAATAACTCCTGAGTGTCTCTGTCCCCCATCAGAAGAACGTGGAAGCACTCCTAAAACTAAAAGACCCCACAACTCTACGTGATGTAAGGAGCCTCCTTGGACTGACTAATTACAGTAGGAAGTTCATTGACGATTACGCAGAGATCACAAGACCCCTGATCCATCTGTTGAAGGGGGGGTCAAGTGGGAGTGGGGTCCAGAACAAGCTGAAGCAGTGAAGGAACTCAAAAGGAGTCTCTCACAAGCGCCTTGTCTAGCTTACCCTGTCAAAAACAAGGAGTTCTTCTTGGAGACAGGGTTCTCAAATACATGCCTGACAGCCGTATTATATAAAAAGCATGACAAGGTCAATAAAGTCATCTCCTATACAAGTAAGACTTTATCCTCGGTGGAGGACAAATTCAATGAGTGTGAGAAGGCACTCCTGGCAAAGGTATGGGCATTGAAGAATTACCGCCCGTTCATCCAGGGGGAACACATCATAGTGGAGACTCCACAGCAGATTTTGCACTACCTCCAAAGTGACAAAATTCGGGCCAGAAATGTGAGTAATTCTGGATTCTGTCAATGCAAGGCTTTCCTGTGGAGGTCAGACAAGGCCAAAACAAGTCCCCTCGCGCAAGGTCTGGCTGACTTGCATGATTGTGCCAGAGAAAACTGTCTCAAGGACGAAAGTCTTAAAACCCAGGGCAACATGGAGGCGTACCTGAATTCCACGTACAAAGACTGATATGATATGATATGATATGATATGATATGGCATTTGTAACGCACCTATACACAAGTGTTTCAAGGCTATGAAGAAGACAAGTGCCAGGGAATGCCCACAGTTTATCTGGACGTGTGCTCCTACCATGTTGACAACAACGGGGAAAAGGAACTGGTGGGCGGCGTTGGGAATGCCTGGGTGAATGATGCCCCGCAGCCCTCCGCTGCATACAAAATCTGTCCCCGCAGTAGTCAGGTGGCAGAGTTGATGGCAGTTCTTCAGGCCATCCTCTGCTGTCCAACACCCACTCCACAAACTGGTCATAATCACTGACTCAGATTATGTACAGAACGGGTTCGTGGAGCACCTGGTTAACTGGAAAACCAGAGGCATACTATGTGCTAATAACAAACTGCTTAAACATGGCAAGCTATTACAAAATATTGATGATCTGTTCACGTCCAGTGGGATGACCATCTATTGGAAGAAGTTCAAGGGTCATTCCAGAATAGAGGGGCCAGACAAAACTGGAAATGACCTAGCCGATCAGCTTGCCAAAACCGGAGCCATCTACGGGATCTCCTTGAGATCGAGTCCCTGTTGGGGGAAATCCAGGTCGCTGCTGTCACTAGGTACGAGACAAAAGCTCACAATGAACTCTCAACTGCCCAATGGAGTAAGGGGACCCCAGATGCTGATTTAATCATGGCACAAAAATGGGGATCCGATTATTGGTAAGATTTATCAACACATTCAGGACCGAAGAACTTTCCTCTGATGGATACCGATTACATTGGGAAAGAGGACCTCAGAGTGTTGATCAAGTGTCCTACAATGTTTTGAATCCAAGACGGTTTGTTAGTAAGGAGATCCATCTCTGGCTGTGACCAATCGGTGGTACCTACCTCATTCCAAAGCCTGATGCTTAGTCACGCCCATGACGCGGCCACAGCCGGTCATCAGGGGTTTGACACTACTCTAGAAATTTTGCAGGAGGTTGCCTGCTGGCCCCAAGTGCGGCAGGACCTCAACCAATATTTGAAGGGGTGTCTTGTGTGTGCACAATTTCAGCCAACTTCACTCACACACTGAGGTCCCCTCCAGAAGAGGGGGATGACACTGCCTTTGTCAGATTTACAAGTAGATTTCATCGGGCCTGTGATTCGCTCCTCTAAGGGGAACAAGTACATGTTAACAGTAACATGCTTGTTTACCAAATTGGTGGAATGTCTCCTGGGCCCAAATTGCAAGGCAGAAACAGCAGCTGCCCTGATGATCAACCACATCTTCTCGCATTTTGGCCTACCCCAAAGGATTGAGTCAGAGCGAGGTAGTCACTTCACCAGTAAAGTGATGACAAAGATGTGGGGGATACTTGGGGTAAAAAGGAAACTTCACATTGCATACCTCCGGTCCTCTAGTGGGGGAGTTGAGAGGTACAATAAAACCATTGTGAGCATTCTAAAAAAGTTTGTGGCAGATTCTGGGCCAAGTTGTGACATCCGATTACCGCTTGTCCTGATGGCCATCAGGTCTACATCTTTTTCTGTCTCCATTTGAGCTAATGACTGGGCGAAGGATGGTGCTACCTCAGCATCTGCTCTACAGAACACAAGAGCAGACACTGATAAATGCCTCCACAACACATGACTATGTTGAGAATCTAAGAAAACACCTTCAACATGCTTTTGCATATGCTCAGTGGAATATGGAAAAATCTGCAGAGGGGATGAAGACTCAATATGACTTAAAAACAACCAAAAAGGAATACCAAGTAGGAGACAGGGACTACTTGTACAAATTCCAAAAGAGCCAGACCAAGGAGCATACATTTATACCAAGCTGGCGCGGCCCTTTTGAGATTGTAGATAACATTTCTCCTGTCGCCTATAGAATACGCATCCCCGAATGAGAGTTGACAGAAGAGAAATGGGTCCATATTAATCAGTTGAAGAGTTGTCACCCCACACATACTTTGCCGTGGATTGAGGAGCCAAGAGAAAGTCAAATAGAGGAGACATCTGGAAAATAAGAACAAGAAAAAGAAGAACCAGAAGGGAACAGTTAGGTTTATAGGTATAATTATTTAACAGGGAGTATTTTTCATTATTCTCAGTATGAAAGGGAACCCAATAATTTTAGAACACAAATAGTTATCTGTGTCTTGTGCGTGATTATTTGTCTTTATCGTCTAAGTCCTGTAATGATCCCAATGCATGTGTACTGCTGTCCACCTTCCGGGAAGGCAGTCAGTGGAAAAATATAGTAACCAGGTCTTATTTATTCACTAGATTCGTACTGGATCTGCCCATTCAGGGACCAAGGAGTACCTCCCCAGGGACCTGAAAATGAAAGATCAAAGAATAAAATGGGGGTGTTGCTCTACGCCACAAAGAGAAGACCTAAGGAGAAGCTGTGGGTGTCGCGCCACACTCCAACAAGAGACAATTGGAGGATCATGACTTACCACTCCCTGATGGAAGGACTCCACCTGATGAACCCCACTTTGCCCTACTGATGAACCCCACTTTGCTCTACTCTCCCTTGACAAGAGGTTTCATAAGAGACGGGGGGGATTTGTGGGATGCATTGACCCGCTCATCAGAATTCCCATCCATAATCAAGCTGCACTTCAGCAGTTAACAGCAAAATGGCTGCGCTGGCTTCTTAGAGCGCCATTGCCTCACATCAAAACAGCGTTTTGCAGCTTCAAAATGATGGCTGCACTGTCTTGCCAAGCACCTATAGGGCAAGTTGATAGAGGGAGCATACTGAGAAAGGCCTCCAGTTTGTTTTCTTGTGTGCACTAAAGAAGAGAAGTGAAAAGCAGCGCTGCTCTGCTGCTTGCCAAAAAGCTCCTATTGGAAAGGAAATATTTTACATTGAAAAGGATGCTGCCCTGACACTCTTTTCATCTGTTTAACATCACACTGCTTTCATCAGTGAGACCCTGCCGTGCCCATCCATATTCAGATTGTGCTCCAGCAGAAGAGAGCATTATCCCTGAATGACAGGCTGTGTCAGACCAGATCTGGGGAATCAACAGAAGCTTTACTTTCAGCCGCACAGGAAAATACTTGACTTTTGTGCTACAAAATGTCAAAATAAAGCCTTCAAAACAAACCCTAGGTCTCTGCGCATAGGTCAATTTCAGTGGACCTTTGCTTTGAACATACTGCTGTGCGAGAGAAACTGACTAGGGCAGAAAAACAATATTGGGAATTCAGATGGAAGAGAAAAACCGAATTTGAGAGGGACATCCCAGCAGACTTCACCACGTGTCAAAATGTGCTTTTGCAAATAACAAGAATACCTGTTTTAAAAGTGCAATGTCAAACGATGCCCTGTCCTTTCCTAGCAATGTAAAGGGGATTTTGCTGGGAAACATATATGGGAGGTTTTATTTCAACAGGCTTGCTTCTGATTCAGAACAAAATAAAATAAAGAAATAATTTCATTGGTTGGTCTGGGAAATCAGCCCAAACAGGTTTTCTGCCATTTCTCAAGGGACAGTTGGGTGCTGACAACATGAGTGCCCTACCCCCAAGAGAAGCCACAATAGATTCTGGGACACCTCTGTTTAATTATGCCCTTTGAAACTTTGAATGGACCAGGAGGCAGAATATCACATGCTTGTCAGACTTCTGTCTGTGCTCCAGGTTGACACAATAGATTCTGGGATGCCTACGTGTGAAAACTCAAGTAACACCTCCCCGCAACTTCTACTAGGGAGCTTCAAAGATAACTCCAGAGCAGCCCTGTGAGCTATGCCCTTATTTGGTAGACAATACTGGCCATCCATCTCAAAAGACTATTTTATTAATAAACTTTTAAGACTTTTATCTCTGCAACAGGACTTCACAGGAATGCAAAAGTTTAACAGTTTAAATGTAATTTTTGTGGCTTTTAAACAAGAAGTGGTAGCCTTCACTGGCATATTGTGGACAGAAATGTCATAGAATTGGATATTCTGAGGAAAGTGTACATAATGCCACTTTGAAATTCAATATTCACATGCCTTATGATAATATATACATATGTATAAGTTATAGAATTTTATGTAAAGTAATTTCATTGAAAATGACAAAGAATTATTAGATGGATGAAACAAAGTCCTACACACTAGAGAGTTGAACTGTCATGCTCTATATGAAATATGTAAGCTGCCTATGTAATTTTCCAAAATGCCACAACCGTACAAATGTGTGATTTATGTTAAGATTGATTTTTGGCAAAAAGGACTGGTATGGCTTTGCATCTCATAAAACACAACCCCCTAAACAGAGTCCCCTCCTGGAGGAGGCGACCAACATAGGCTGGCCTATCCGGTTCTTGGGGGTAGGTCTATCTTAGTTCTGCCCAACAATAAACCTGGTGATGTCACCCACTGAGCTCACAGGGACAGGACACTGAATTTCCAGTGTCCGCATATCCAGACATTCCAGATCCACCTTTGCAAGATTTCAGACTCTACTGCCAGGCCAAAGCATAGCTGTCCCTATCCCAGCAAGGCCATTGATCCATAAACTCCGCTAAAAATCCAAATAACCAGGGGGAAAAGCTGTGGTACCTTTTGGGGAGTATCCTGTGACCAGAATATCCACTTCACTGCCATTTCTGTCTCCGATATGGCAGTGAAGGCTACCTAGTCTTGTTTAAAAACCACAAAAATTACATTTAAACTATTAACTTTTTACATTCCTCTGAAGTCCTGTTGCAGAGCTAAAAGTCTTAAAATGTTATTCATAAAATAGTCTTTTTAGGCAAATGGTCTGCAGTGTTCACCATATACGGGCATAGCTAACAAGGCTTCTCTTGATTTGGCTTTGAAGCTCCCATTAGAAGTTGCGGGGATGTGTGATTTCCTATTTCACATGTCTGTGTCCCAGAATCTCTATTGTCAGAGGCCTCAGCCCAGCTAAAAGTCTTACGAGCATAGGCTGTTTAGTGCATTTGGTCCATTCAAAGTTTTCCAAGGTAGCAATTATCACTCATGTGTTCTAGAATCTATTGTGGCTCCTTCCTTCGGGGGTTAGGCCACTCCTGTGGTCGGCCAACTGTCCCTTATGCCATGGCAGAAAAAATGTTTGGCTAGTTTTCAGAAGGTAGCCCATGTCCTTATTTCTTATTTTATTTTATGTTTGTTCTGAATCAGAAGCAAACTTGTTAAATAAAACATCTCATATATGTTTCCCAGCAAAAACCCCTTTGCATTGTTAGGCAAGAGCAGCGCCTTATCCAACATACACTTTTAAAACAGGTATTTTTCTTATTTAAAAAAAGCACATTTTACATGTGGTGAAGCCTGCTGGCATGTTCCTTTCAAAGGTCCCATCTGAATTTCCCACATTGTTCTGCAGCCCCAGTCAGTTTCTCTTTTGCAGCAATCTGTTTAAGACACAAATCCACTGAAATTGAAATAGGCCCAGAGAGCCAGGGTCTCTTTTGAAACATTGATTTTTGAAATTTTGTAACAAAAGTCACTCAAAAGTCAAGCGTTTTCCCGTGCGGTTGAAAGTAAGCAGCCATTTTGCAGTTAACTGCAGAAATGCAGCTTGATCATGAATGGGAATTCTACTGAGCGGGTCAATGTACCCCACACACCCGATTGGAATCCTTCACAGTATGATATGACTTTGTTGACCTTGTCATGCTTTTGGTACAATACGGCTGTTAGGCAAGTATCTGAGAACCCCGTCTCCAAGAAGAACTCCTTGTTCTTTATAGGGTAAGCTAGACAATGTAGCCTGGGAAAGGCTTTTTTCAGTTGTTTAAGGGCCTCTGATTGTTTTGGACCTCACTCTCACTTGACTCCGGCCTTTAATAAATGGACAATGGGTCAAGGGATCTCTGCATAATCTTTAATGAACTCTCAACTATAATTAATGAGTCCAAGAAGGCTTCTTAATTCTCACAGAATGGTAGGGTCTTTTAATTTCAATAAGGCTCCCACCTTCTTTGCCTGGGGATCAAGACCCTCAGGAGTGATCTCGTGCCGTAAGAAGTTCACTCTGGTCTTACACCACTGTGACTTCTGAAAGGATAGTTTTGCTCCGGCTCTCTGCTACTGGGTTAGAATATAGTGGATTTCTGCTATATTTTACTCCACAGTATTGCTGCCCCCCGAAGGTAAAGGCATGCTTGTACTGGTCTTCCCTACTCACGTGTAATGGTCAGGTCAATGGCATTGTACACCTTTGACCCTTTGATCTGAGCCAGTCCCTGATTGATGTAGAGAAGTGGCCATCTTGACATGTTGACCAGCTTGTTCAACTCCCTCATTTCTGCACATAGTCCCCATTGGCCATTCGGTTTGAATGTCCCCAGTACCGGGTTGTTGAAGTAACTGTGGATTAGACAAATTATCCCACAGGAATCTAAATTCTTAATAATCTCTGTGAGTGACTCCATGGACGTGAGAGGTAACAGATATTATTTCACAAATACTGGAGCCATTTCGGGGTTTGTAGGAATAGTGGTTGAATGAATGGATGTGCGTCCACAGTTGTATGAGTCCACTGAAAAGATATCTTGGCATTCCAGGAAGACCTGTTTAGCTTTTTTCTTTGCTCCTCGGTCTCACAGACATCAGCAAGATTGATCCTTTCCTCGACCATCTGCTTGAAACCTGGAAAGAACTCAGGCTTGGCAATTTCAGCGGTAGCATCCAGTTGGGTGGATAGATCTCTTTTGATGGTGTTGACCTAGACAGGGGATTCGAGGTAGTGGTCTTTGGCTCTGAACACTACCTCCTCCCTCCTAATGTCACAGGTCACCTCTTCCACACCATAGGGGCAGGTAGAGTACACCATGAAATTCCCACCATGACAAGAAACAATCTTTTCCGGAGAAATACCGTTGCTGAGGTCGAAAGAGTCATTTGGGAATCGTCCCATGATTTCATTACTTAATTCAATAGAATAATGTTGGGTATAAACCACCATTCCAATAAAGGTGTCTGCGCCAAAAGTGATACTTCAAGGGTCACTGTTATTCACCAATCTTTGAATGGTGTCATGTTCTAGGTCTGCTGGAGGTGTTAGATTTAAAGTTAAACCTTGTTGTTGGAGATAGGAATTTAGATTTATATAGGCGTCCTGATGTTTGAGGTTCTGTCCTCACTTTATTTTGAGGGGGAGAGTAGATTGTCGCACCTGCCCTGGGATGGTAACCTCTTCTCGCACTTGAACTTCAACCGCATAAGGCAGCAATTGCGCCAACCTTAATGCTTTTTCAGTGTTGTCAAAGTCCATTTGGTTACCCCCCAGTCAGGACCAGGCTTTATAAATTATTAGGTCGAAATTGATTGTGAATTGGTTGAGAATGTCACTTCCCAGATAAAAGACAGAAGGGACACCTCTCACAACCCAGCAATTATGTTCTATGTTTTATTGCCAATGGAGATTATTAGCCTAGGCATGGGATGTTTGGAATTTGGGGTTTCCAGACCTGCTTCCCATTTGTCAATTAATTTAAATGTGGGAATGGTCTGATCTTTTGGGAGTTTCCTGAATAATTCTTCGTTGATGAAGCACCTTCCATTATTCAGGCATATTCTGGTGAGGACCGGCTCCGCACCCTTCATTTAACTGAATGGGAAAAAAACAACTGTTCACCCTTTTTCTGAATGTCCGTCAGTCTTTGAGCAGGTTCTTCCTTGTCTGGTTTCACCCAACTCCATGTTTCTTCTGATTTTGTACTGTTGTACAATTTTAGGGTGTTCCCTTCCAATGTGGATTGATACTTGCAACAGGGAGGAAGGTTGATTTTCAAGAATGGAGAAAGGTTCCCATCAGCTGTTTGTTGTCCTACAGAGATGACAATGATGTCTGAGACTTGGTTATTCTTGAAATGGAACTCTATATTCTCAGAACGTTGATCAATTACATGACAGGTACCATTCAGGCTTACATAATTGGTACTTGTTTTATAGGGTGGTTAGTCTGAGTCCAGAGGACCTTGTTTACACAGTAAAATAGAGGTGATAACCTTCTCAGGTGATCCTTCCCCAGTAAACAAGGTGTGCCCCCTGGAGTCACAGCTATCATCAGATGTTTCAGCCAATGCGTCCAATTTTTATTTTCAGGTCCGCAGTCTCTTTGATGGAAATAAAATTCCTGTTGAAATTTTGGAGTTGTCCAGGAAGTGGTGTGAGTGGAATTTGGTGGCCCTACCCCCGTCCTGAGTTTCGTTAGTCAAAGGCCTTTTTGGACAGGAGGGTGGCTTGGGATCCAGTATCCACCAGACCTGATAATTCACACTGACCCTGAAAGAGAAGGTCTGCTTTCCTGAATCCTCCAGGGATTCCTCTCTTTCAAAGGGGATAATCCAGAGTTCCTCCACAAAGTCGGTTCTTCTTTAGCATCTCCTACTTACCCTTTTTCCTTTGGATTCTAACATTCCGGGGTTAGAAGAGACTTTTTCAGGCTGAGAGGTTTTTATGGGTTCTGTTTGGGTGAGAAAGGAAACTTCCTCTAGGGCTTAGCATCTCCCCTCCACCTGGGCCACCTCCTCAGGAACCTGTGGTTTGTCAGAGGTGTCCACCCATCATTTCCCCCCTAGGGCATCTGACCTGGGTGTTGTGGAATTCTGGGAAGCAGAGTTAAGTTGAGAGTTGGGCTGAGCCCTCAGCATGGTCCCAGATCATCGTCAGTTGCTGGACCTGTCGCTCCAGTTGCAAGACCTTGTGTGGGTTGTAGGGTGGTCTCAAGTCATTCCTCTTCTGCTTCCGAAAATGAAAACTGTCCCTTCTCCCAGAGTAGCTCAGCTACTGGAAATCCCTCTCCATAATTTTCCATACTGAATCTCCCTTCTTCCGGGTTGAGCAATCTGTTAGCCAGGAACCGGGGAGAGAGAGGAGGATTGTTTTGGAAGGTCTGATTTGGGGGATATCTGTGGAAAATGGTCAGATTGGGAGGTGGAATGACACTTCTCTCCTGAGGAAAGTTTGGAGGGAAGTTTCCCTGGGCTTTAATTACCTGATTGGTTCCCCCCCTTGGGCTGGGGGAGTGTATAGATAGCCCAGGATTGGTTTAGTACTCTTGTACCTATGACTGAAATAATAATAACAATAATTAATTAATAATAATAATAATAATAATAATAATAATAATAATAACTATTTTTATTATTATTATTATTAATGACATAATAAAATAGGTGGCAGGATCAGAGGGATCATTGTTCTGTGCTCCTACCTGACTACCATTCGATTAGGCCAGGTTGGGGGAGTCCCTTCTGCCTTCCATTTTTCTTGTTGGCAGGAGGGTAACTTTTAGCCCCCTGCCATCTCCAGATCCAACAGAGGGGTAGCTTTTCCCCCTTCACAGCAGCAGGGCTGTTAGATGGTTAGGGTTTTTTTCAGTATTTTTACTCTCAGCCGGCTTCTGGACCTCATAGATCCTAGTGACCTGTTCAATCACCGAATCCAGGGTCCTATGTTCGTGAAAGTCACATACCAACTGAGTCATTATGTATTTGGGGAGCGCATGGAAATATGTAGTTATGAACTCCCTACTATTGGTGTTCACCCGCTGGGAAGTGCCCGCTTTAAATCCTGCTCAAACGCCCTAGGTGCCTGATCTTCCCACACTGCAAGTTATATGCAGCCTTGTGGGCCGACTTATAGGTGGACCATTTATAAAGATCCTGCTCCTTCAGTCCTGCAAAGAAACTGGAGTACTCAGGTGAGAACGTCCATTTTGCAAAGGCTATACAATTGACATCATTCCTGATCTGGAATAATGCCATCATCTGCTCTTAAAGCTCTAAGAGCTCGCATACTGAATATTTTGCATTCTTATGGTATAGAGTCAAAAAGCTCGTTCTGGCCTTTATCTGATGAATCAGGTCTTTAACAAAACCCTTATTCTGTTTCCCTGTCTTTTTCTTCTTCTGCATCAGAGTGCATTTGCCTTCTGACTCAGAGCTGCTACTGGTACTCCCTTTCCTGTCTTCTAGGCACTGCTTATCTCTATTATCTCTATGAGACTGGGAATATCTCCAAGAACCACAGGATCTGGACTCCTCTCGCCTGGACCAAAGTGAAATCTCAGAGTCACTCTCCCTGGATTTCCTTTCGGGCCCAGTATAGAACCCAGTTTCCTCATTCCTCCTACCAGGGAGTCTGGGAATTATCCCCTTCCTCCGAATACACATAGGTTTTTGAAATGCCCTTCCTAGGCTGAGGGTCGAGGTTTTCTCCTTCAGTGATGCAGGCAAGGTGGTCTCTTTGTAGTCACATCTTCAGCCAATCTAACTCCCTGACTTTGTCATTGTAAGAGGTTTCAAGGTCTAAAGTACTTACAGTATTATTACTTACTGTTCTGACTTGAGTGTCGTGTAGACCGATGAGACCTCCGTCCCCAAGTGACGCACAGGGGAACTAATAGAAACCCGCTGTACGACCCTTGAGGCCACAGGTGAGAGATGTCTTCTCAGATCCACGGAGCCTCTTGGAACACCGATGCTGCTGTCAAGAGGGAATGAGGTTAAGTACCAGGCAAGCACAATACAATGAGGTAAACGAAAGTAACTAAAGTGTCTTACCTATCTGGTGTAATGGAGACCCAGGTAACCTAGTAGGGAGGTTCGAGGCTCATTAGATGCGGCGGTCCCTGGAATGGTAGAACCGCAGGTTTAGCGTGGATGAGGAGTAGCCACCTGTGGGAGTCAGGGCTTGACTTGAATCCCCAGTAGGGAACAGGCGTAGAAGATCAGCAAAGTACCAAGGGATGATCCAAAGACAAGTCGAGGTGCAGTCCAAATATCCGGCAACAGGTAAACAGTTCCAAGCAAAAGTACCAAGGGGTGTCCGAGGGAGTCTGAGATAGAGTTCCGTGATCAAGGTAACAAGGAGCAAGTTGTAACGCCAAACAGTGTCCGAAGCCAGCTGAGAAGCAATGAGCGTTCTGTCTCTCAGACCTTTATACTGACCGCCCCTGGGTCATGTGACTACTCTGGATCATGTGACGTCCACCAAGATCGCATGGGGAACGCCGTAGTGTATCACGTGACCGGCGTGAAGACGTAAGGCCGCCCTTTCTGCTATACGTTCTCCAAGGCAGTTGCCAATGCAGAAAGGGTTGCAATCGAGCCCGTACACTGGTACGGAGTTTTCGGTTCTGTGGGTTCACCGAATCACTTGAGCCTCGAAGCTTGGGAGGAGATGTCGGGGGAATGTGAGCGGTGTTCTGACGTGTCGTGGCCTGGTGTGCAGAGGATCGCCTAACATAGCCCCCCCCAACGGCCCACGACCCCGTGGGCAGGACGGATGATCCCTATGGAAGCGGGCTACCAACCGCGGGGTGTTCAAATCAGATGCGGAAACCCACGAACGCTCCTCCGGGCCGTAACCCGTCCAATCCACCAGATACTGGAGCTTACCCCTAAACCATCTAGAACCCAAAATGGCCGACACCTCAAAAACATCAGGAGAGGTCAAGGACACCGGCGCAACAGGGGTACGAAGACGGACTGAGTCAGGACAGGGTTTAAGGAGGGAGACATGAAACACAGGATGGAAACGCCAAGAGCTGGGGAGTACTAGACGGAAAGCCACCGGATTAACAACCTGTGAGATCACATACGGCCCGACAAAGCGAGGCAGCAACTTCCGGCAACCCACTAGGCGAAGATGACGGGAAGATAACCAGACCCTAGAACCCACCACCAGAGGGGGAGCAGGACGACGTTTGCCATCCACACGGGCCTTCATAGAGGCCTTTGCTTCAGTGAGATGAACCACTGTACTCGCATGAATAGCAGAAAGATCCCTAAGACACGTCGTGGCCGCAGGATTCGAAGAACCAGAGGCATCAGGGACCGGCAAAACCTTGGGATGTTGACCATAGAGGGCGTAAAAAGGAGAATAACCAGTAGCCGAATGAGCCGCATTGTTATACGCGAACTCCGCAAGCCGCAAAACGGCCAACCAAGAGGACTGATGTTGCAATATGAGGCAACGAAGGTACTGTTCCATCGATTGATTCGTCCTTTCGGTCTGACCGTCGGTCTCCGGATGATAGGCCGAAGAATACCTCGTATCAATGCCCAATAGTTTCGTCAAGGACCTCCAAAACCGAGAGGTGAACTGTGAACCTCGATCGGAAACAAGGACCGAAGGGAGGCCGAATAGCATAAACACATGTTCAAAAAACAAGTCCGCCAAGACAGGGGCCGAAGGGATACCTTTACACGGAACAAAACGGGCCATTTTTGTGAACGTGTCCACCACTACCCAGACGGTGTCGAAACCTTTTGACTTGGGGAGATCGGTAACGAAATCCATAGTCAATGTATGCCAGGGCCTGGGAGATCCCGGAAGCGGAAGCAACAACCCAACCGGTCGACCCCTTTGATGTTTAGCCTGAGCACATACCGCACAAGATCTGACATAACACTCCACATCGCGCTTCATAGAAGGCCACCAACACCAACGCTTGAGAAGATCTAAAGTACGCTCTTGTCCGGGATGGGCATTAAAGGGAGCGTCATGAGACCACTCAAGGGCTAGATCACGTGTATCAGGTGTAGGAAGGAACAGGCGTTCATGTACGAAAGGTAAACCATCAGAATACACTGGATCCCATTCTCGTAACTGGTCAGAATGATTGCTAGTCCAGGACCGAACCGAATCTAATAGAGACAATGAGGGTGTACAGAGACAAATCACATGGCTCTTACCGAGAACAGTGTCGGGGAATGTAGGTAACTGGACCCCCCCCGGGGAACGTGACAAGGCATCCGCCTTCCCATGTGAAGTGCCAGGACGATGCATGATATGGAAATCAAAAGCGGAAAAGAAAAGATGCCATCGGACTTGTCTGCTATTGATGCACTTCAAAGAAGCCAGATCCTGTAGGTTCCGATGATCTGAGTATACCGTGATGGGATGTTTAGCCCCCAGAAGATGATGACGCCAGACACGGAAAGCATCCATGACAGCCAAGAGTTCTTTCTCCGTAACGGTATAATGAGACTCAGTACTGGAAAACTTACGGGAATGATATGCAACTGGGTGTAATTTGCCTGTATTTGGACATGTTTGTGATAATACCGCACCGAGGGCAAAGGAAGAGGCATCCGCCTCTACTATGAACGGAAGATCAGGATTTGGATGTTGGAGTACCGGTGCGGTAGTAAAGGCGGTTTTCAAAGCCTCAAAAGCCTCCTGCTGTTCTCTCTGCCATTGATATGGTACCTGAGGACTAGTCAGAGCCGTAAGCGGGGCTACAATTGTGGAAAAGGAAGAAATGAAACGTCTGTAAAAGTTGGCGAATCCTAAAAAAGCCTGCAAGGATTTGAGTGTTTGAGGTACTGGCCAATCTAATACTGCTTTGACCTTAGATTCGTTCATGGATAACGCCCCAGGGGTGATGTGAAAACCCAAAAACTCAACAGTAGTTTTATGGAACTGACATTTCTCAGGTTTGGCAAATAAGGAATGTGCTCTCAAACGGGTTAATACTTCTCGGACATGCTTTACGTGTTCATCAAGATCACGAGAAAAGATTAGGATGTCGTCCAAGTACACAACCATATAAACATCCAGAATATCCCTGAATATGTCATTCATGAATCGTTGGAATGTGGCCGGGGCGTTACATAGGCCAAAGGGCATGACTAGATATTCGTACAAACCATACCGTGTGCAGAAAGCGGTCTTCCACTCGTCTCCCTCGCGGACGCGTACTAAGTTGTATGCGCCGCGTAGGTCAAGCTTAGTGAAAATGGAAGCATGTGTTAAATGGTCTAGAAGTGGAGTGATTAACGGGATGGGATACCTATCCTTTTTAGTGATAGCGTTAAGACGCCGATAATCTACACAAGGACGTAAATCCCCCTCCTTCTTGGGTACAAAGAAGATAGGACTTGCCGCGGGTGAAGTGGAGGGGCGGATGTGTCCTAATCGTAGGGCGTTCTGTACATAGTCTTTCAACGCCAGTTCCTCCGAAGGGGACAAAGAATAGATCCTGCCCGAAGGAATATTGGAATCGGGAAGCAATTCGATTGGGCAGTCATATGGTCTGTGTGGAGGAAGTACCTCAGACGAGCCCCGATCGAACACTGATTCGAATTCTCTGTATTCTGGCGGAATCCCAGATACCAACCCCCCAACAGTATGTGTATGCACAAGCTCTGGATCGTCGACAGTCAGTGTGAGTTGGGCTAAGGCCCCCAAGGCCCGAGAAGGTGTCTCAGAGGCTTGATGGACCGGAAGACAATAATTCTGACAGATTTCAGACTCAAAGATTACAGTGCCTGACTGCCAATTGATCAATGGATTATGTTCACGTAACCATGGAATCCCTAGTATGATGCCAAATTGGGGTGTGGTGATCAAATCAAAACTCAGGGTTTCTGTGTGTACTTCTTGTATGGTTAACAAGAGGGGTGCAGTTTGATGTCTAACAGGACCAGAAACCAGTGCAGAGCCGTCTACGGCTTGGACGTGTTCCGTTCGTGTTTTTACCACTAAAGGTAGGTTGAGGGAATGGGCCAAATCAATATCTATGTAATTACCAGTGGCACCTGAATCAATAATGATATTGACTGCATGAAGAAGGCCTGTAGAGGGACATAGGGTAGCCTTTACAGAAATGGGTTGAACACGAGTAAAGGCAAGGGAGGTACCCGGAGAAGATGACGGAACACTCGACCTGTTCTCCGGTTCTAAGGTCGAGCCGTCCGAAAAACCTGACTCTTCCTGGGCCGTCGAGGACACTCTTTCACGAAATGTCCAGTGGTGCCACAATAAAAGCATGCATTATCCACCCTTCTACGTTCTCTCTCAGATGTTGTAATAGGACTACGTAACCCTCCCACTTGCATAGGTTCTTCAGTACTGGAAGCAGGAGTGCCAACAAGAGTGGGAGAGGAAGAGGCCCCCAATTCAGCTCTACGCTCCGATCGTCGTGCATCTACCTGCAAGACCAGATCAACCAATTCCTGATACTGAGTAGGCATAGAAGGGATCACTGCTAATGCATCTTTCATGGTGTTACTCAACCCCCTATAGAAGACCACCGCCCTCTTGTTTTCTGGCCATGATGTTTCCGCAACTAGCTGATTGAACCGGGTGATGTAATCTATCAGAGGCCTTTTACCCTGAGTCAATTCCAACAACTCCAAATCCCTAGACTGTACCTTGTGTCGGGTATCGAATACTCGGGCCATTTCTAGGACCAACAAATCAAAATCATAAAGAACTGGGCTATTGTTCTCTAACAGGGGATTAGCCCAAGCGGCTGCTGTTCCGGCCAAATGGGAAAGGGCGAAAGCAGCTTTAGCAGTGGTTGTAGGAAAAGCCAAAGGTCTGCATAGGAAATGTAACTTGCACTGATTAATAAAGGTTCTGAACTTCTTGGGATCCCCTTGATAGCGTTCAGGAGCAGCTAAGGGGGAAGGAGTTGGGAGTATCATCGGAGTTGGGACTATAGGAGCAGTAAAGGGAGAGGGTGTAGTGGAGGAACTGGTATCTCCAAACTCAGGGTCTGCAGGAAGGGAGTGTTGAACACTTTGTATGGAATCCAACCTTTGATGGATCACTGTGTTTGCAGCGGCCATATCTGCCCTTAATACTGTAATTGCCTGAACCAAAGCAGCTATGGGTTCATCCGTGGATCCCTGCATCGTCTAGCACGACTGTACGGCTTCTCAGTCTGTTCTGACTTGAGTGTCGTGTAGACCGATGAGACCTCCGTCCCCAAGTGACGCACAGGGGAACTAATAGAAACCCGCTGTACGCCCCTTGAGGCCACTGGTGAGAGATGTCTTCTCAGATCCACGGAGCCTCTTGGAACACCGATGCTGCTGTCAAGAGGGAATGAGGTTAAGTACCAGGCAAGCACAATACAATGAGGTAAACGAAAGTAACTAAAGTGTCTTACCTATCTGGTGTAATGGAGACCCAGGTAACCTAGTAGGGAGGTTCGAGGCTCATTAGATGCGGCGGTCCCTGGAATGGTAGAACCGCAGGTTTAGCGTGGATGAGGAGTAGCCACCTGTGGGAGTCAGGGCTTGACTTGAATCTCCAGTAGGGAACAGGCGTAGAAGATCAGCAAAGTACCAAGGGATGATCCAAAGACAAGTCGAGGTGCAGTCCAAATATCCGGCAACAGGTAAACAGTTCCAAGCAAAAGTACCAAGGGGTGTCCGAGGGAGTCCGAGATAGAGTTCCGTGATCAAGGTAACAAGGAGCAAGTTGTAACGCCAAACAGTGTCCGAAGCCAGCTGAGAAGCAATGAGCGTTCTGTCTCTCAGACCTTTATACTGACCGCCCCTGGGTCATGTGACTACTCTGGATCATGTGACGTCCACCAAGATCGCATGGGGAACGCCGTAGTGTATCACGTGACCGGCGTGAAGACGTAAGGCCGCCCTTTCTGCTATACGTTCTCCAAGGCAGTTGCCAATGCAGAAAGGGTTGCAATCGAGCCCGTACACTGGTACGGAGTTTTCGGTTCTGTGGGTTCACCGAATCACTTGAGCCTCGAAGCTTGGGAGGAGATGTCGGGGGAATGTGAGCGGTGTTCTGACGTGTCGTGGCCTGGTGTGCAGAGGATCGCCTAACACTTACTCCCAGGACACACTGGTCTGGCCACTTTCCCTTCTATGTGGTAGAGATGAATATTCATCCTTATCAAACAAGGACTGGCCTTTGGCATCAGTAGGGCCAAACCTGGCTAAGTCCAACTGCCTCATGTTCCCCTGTTCTTTGTCAGTGGCATACATGCCGGTCAGATAACACAGCAAGTAGAGCACTTGCTTTGACATCCGTGCAGAGCCTGCTGACGCAAGTTCATATCCCGGCAGGGCCAAACTCAGCCTTTCATCCTTCCGAGGTTGATAAATGAGCACCACACACTGTGTGTAAGCAGCGCTCAGATGCCTGAGGGTTTGTAGCGCGATATAAATGCAAAATTATTATTATTATTAATACATGAGGTCAGTTCCCATTTGTACCTTGGAGGTTGTAAATGATGGGTGTGAGGCAGTTGATGGGAAGGGTGGTGTCATGATCTCTGCTTCCAAAAGGTCAGGGTTTTCCCAACTCCCTTGGAAGCAGATCCATAACCCAGGTTCCGAGTGCCAACCAGTCCCAATTGGGACCTTTTGGACCCAGTCCTGGCGCCAGTGGCACCAGGCTCATAAATATGCCCAGTCCCAGCGCTGGAAGCGCCGGGCTCATAATGCTTGGGTGGACTTACCTGCAGCAGACCATGCTGCTTACTTGCCTGCCAGTTGAGTCTCTGATCCTCTTCTGTTTGGAACTACTTTTCCTGTTGGGTGGGGCAGGAGCCACTCCCTAGATTCAGAACACTGGAACTCTTCTGGAAAGCAGGAACTCTTTTCTTACCTAGGCGTGGCTGTGGAAGGAGATACCTAAGCACTACAGGAGGCTATTTAAACCACACCCGATGGATGAATCTTGCTTTGCGTTATTCTGCATCCTCAGCAGCAGAACGCTCATCGTGTCTTCTGCATCTGATCCTGGGCCTAAGGAAAAAGGCTTACCATTCTGAATCCAGTCTTCAGCAACACCTATAAAGACAAGAAAGAACAGGTTAGCATTACGGTCTTCAGTGACAGCTCTTCACTTACCTGGTCCATCGGCTGTCACCAACGCCTCAAAAACGGTAAAGCTGATGCCCTTTCTCGGATGGGAGTGGAAGAACACTTGATCAACCCTAAACCTGTACCAATCATTCCCGAACAAAGAATTCTGGGTGTAATCGCCACAGAATCCATAGAGGAAGTTAAGGATAAAGCCAGGCAACTGGTAACTCCAGCAGACATACAGAATTGGCATCTGCAGGGAAAGGACTTTGCAGTAAAGGACAACTTATTGTATTTCCAAGAACGATTATACCTACCCAGCACAGATTTACAGAAAAAAGTAATCTCTTGTTATTACGATTCTTTAATGGAAGGACATCCCGGTATGGCCAAGACCTCAGAAAAGATCAAGCGCTACTTCTGGTGGCTGTCTTGGAAAAAAGATATCAGAGACTTTATAATGTCCTGTGGAGTATGCGCCCAAAACAAGAGTCAAAAGGAAAGACCAGCAGGCCTCTTACGCCCTATTGACATCCCACCTCGCCCTTGGCATACGCTTTCTATGGACTTCATCACCGATCTACCTCCATGCTCCGGATACAATACGATTCTAGTAATCGTGGACTTATTCTCCAAGATGGCGCATTTCATTCCACTCAAAGGCTTGCCAACAGCAGCAACTCTGGCCCGAGAATTTCTCGAAAACATCGTCCGACTGCACGGTTTTCCTTCGGTTCTAATTTCAGATCGAGGTAGTCAATTTATTTCTCATTTTTGGCAAAGTTGCTGTCGGTCGGCTCAAATTGATGTGAGACTATCGACCAGTCACCACCCTCAGACCGACGGACAAACCGAGAGGACCAATCAAACTCTGGAACAGTATTTACGCTGCATGCTGCAACAAACTGAAAAAACTTGGAAAGACATCCTTTGGATAGCCGAATATGCCTACAATAACTCTGTCCATTCGGGAACTGGGAAAACCCTGTTTTTTCTTTTGTACGGCAGTCACCCTCGAACCTCGGAGTTGGATCCTCTCCAAGATCTTGAAACACCAGCAGTAGACTACCTGCATTCTACAATCACCCAAGCCTTTAAGGAAGCTGTTTCTCACCTTCAAAGGGCTAAAGAACAATACAAGAAAGGAGCAGATCAACATCGGAAGGAAGCCCCTCAATATCAAGTAGGGGATCAAGTCTGGTTATCCACCAAATATCTACCTCTAAAAGGGCCACGCACATTCAACCCAAGATACCTTGGTCCCTATTCCATCACTACCATAGTAAACCCAGTAGCGGTCAAGTTGGACTTGCCCCCGCACATGAAGATACATCCGGTCTTCCACGTCTCTCTATTAAAACCCGTGCAACCTCAAACCCGACTAACCAAATCTCCAAAACCTATCCTAGTTGATGGAGAACTCGAGTTTGAAGTCAAAAGCATTCTGGACTCCAAGATCTCCAAATCTAAACTATTCTACCTAATTGACTGGAAAGGCTACGGCCCCCAAGAGAGATCCTGGGAACCTGCTGAATATGTCCACTCTCCTCGCCTAATCAAAAGATTTCACCGAACATTTCCTGACAAGCCAAAACCCCTGGAGAAGCCCGGTTTGGGAGGGGCCTTGAGGGGGGGTACTGTCATGATCTCTGCTTCCAAAAGGTCAGGGTTTTCCCAACTCCCTTGGAAGCAGATCCATAACCCAGGTTCCGAGTGCCAACCAGTCCCAATTGGGACCTTTTGGACCCAGTCCTGGCGCCAATGGCACCAGGCTCATAAATATGCCCAGTCCCAGCGCTGGAAGCGCCGGGCTCATAATGCTTGGGTGGACTTACCTGCAGCAGACCATGCTGCTTACTTGCCTGCCAGTTGAGTCTCTGATCCTCTTCTGTTTGGAACTACTTTTCCTGTTGGGTGGGGCAGGAGCCACTCCCTAGATTCAGAACACTGGAACTCTTCTGGAAAGCAGGAACTCTTTTCTTACCTAGGCATGGCTGTGGAAGGAGACACCTAAGCACTACAGGAGGCTATTTAAACCACACCCGATGGATGAATCTTGCTTTGCGTTATTCTGCATCCTCAGCAACGCTCATCGTGTCTTCTGCATCTGATCCTGGGCCTAAGGAAAAAGGCTTACCATTCTGAATCCAGTCTTCAGCAACACCTATAAAGACAAGAAAGAACAGGTTAGCATTACGGTCTTCAGTGACAGCTCTTCACTTACCTGGTCCATCGGCTGTCACCAACGCCTCGCGCTGCATTCCGGCATCTGAAAGACAAAGGCTTACCTACTCTTCGTGTGCTCCGGAGGTCTTCACACTGCATTCCGGCATCTGAAAGACAAAAGCTTACCAACTCTTCGCACGCTCCGGAGGCCTTCGGCACTGCATCCCGCATCTGAAAGACAAAACAAGGTGCGTTTAAAGACATTGGGGAACTTTAATACTCACGTGCCATTACTCCTTTCCACATCTAACCCAGTGGGTATTCCGGCACCCTGCAGCCGCCCCGAACTTGTACCTGCAAAATAAAAAGACAGTTAGAGCGCATCGTGAAGCAGGCAACAAGCGCTTACTTACGTGCTTCCAGGCGCTTCTATTCATCACACGGGCTCCATCTTCAACTCACTTCAGCCCGCCATCCGCCATCGCCGGAACCCTGCAAAACAAGAGACATCATTACTAAAGACTTTAAAGACATTAGAATTACTCGAAACTTACCGTTCGTGCAGTAAACGACGGACAGCAGTCCTCTGAAGTCAAGAGGCCTGCTCCCCTTATCCAGTGAAGAAACTGGTTACAGCACCCTGCCTCGAGGCAGATGGAGAGCACGGCGTTCACTTACCTAAGGTGAGAGCGTTAACCTTTGGGGTTCTACAGGAGAAGAGAAAGGGAAGAAGAGAGAGACATTCAATAACCCAGTTCATTAATCCCACATTTTCTATCTGCAGACATCTTACCCTTCGAGCCAGACATACAGTGCACAGAGGTCCAGCCCAAAGAGCCAGCCGTGTGTTACACATCACCTTTGAAGATGCGGTATATGCCCAGTCAAGACCGGCGCCTCTACGGGAATCAGGTGAGCGTTACAGGTGGCTCACCTTGATCAGTTGGCATTATCCCTTGTCCTGATTGGTCAGAGTGCCTCAGGGCATGTTTATGATTTTCAATTTCCTTGGTAAGGTTCTCACACCTGCTTCTCTCTGTCAGTATTTCCTGTTAATATTCAGAGAGCTGACTTTATAATTCTGATACTAAGGCCTGATTAATCTCATGCACCCTGCTCTGAGCTACCAACTGATCTTATGTTTGCTGCATCTCATGCTGAAGTAATTCATTGTTCCTCTGTGAGTCTTGTATTCTGCATGTATATTCAAGGCACTTTTCCTTCAGGAGATTAATCTCTTTCTCTTGCTCATCCCTGCAATTCTCTGTCTCTGATAGTTCAGCTTCAATTTGTCTCACACGCCTTTCTAGCTCATTACTTTCTTCTCTAATTCTGGTCAGTTCCTGAGAACCTGATTGTCCCTTTTCTACCTCCATTTCCAACTGATATATCCTCTGTAATAGGATGCGGTTATCCGTATTCAAGAGGTCTTTTTCCTGAATCAGCTGCTTCGTCTGGTTGTTTCAGAGTACTTATACCTTGATGCATTCCATCAAACTCCTTTTGTGAGTTAATTTCTTTAATGATAAACTGACTATGTTCCCTTTCTAAGGTCTTGATTTGTTGCATGCGGGCCATAATGTCCTGTAGCAACTCTCTATTATGACCAATTTAGTAATTCAATTGACACTGAAGCGGTTTATGGTATCTGCACCCTCAATGCATGCAATATGGAGTGCAGCAAACTCTATCTCTCTGCTTGCTGTTGTTTTTTCAGCTCATTTTTGAGTTGTTAAACAAGATACGGGGCCTGTGACAGGTATCCAGCCTGATTCATCCTACTAGCCTCATTATTTTGCCAACACTCTTCCACTAAAAGCAAATTAAAATATAATGGAGCAGTTAGCTGAGGCATTTGTATCTGTTTTTCACGAGCATTGTGGGTCATGTAAAATGCCTCAAGTGCTTTGTGCAATATTCCACCCTCAAGCCAAATATCATTGCTTGCTGAGGTAACATCCTGCACAATTCTGGTTTGCCTGTTTCCACCCTCGTCCTCGACCCATTCTCCTTTAAGAAATAATTTAGCTAGGATATGCTCCCTGGGTTCTCCAATTTGTACAGTAGTCATTTTCACAATGGCTTTTTGCACCTTAGTAAAACTTTCTTTATGCAGGGGCAAAAATCACCCTGTTCCTGCTTGATTTCCTAACACAAATCAATTCTTACACAAGCTTAATTATTCACCTATACACCTCCCTGCAACTTAGGGGTCAAATCCTTGCAGCGCTTTAACAAAACAAAGATGAATTTCCCTCCACCTTAAAGGAATTGCATCAAAATGAATAAACTTTCACAATGAACGTGTCATGGATCGGGAATAGGCATCTAAATCCGGGCCATGAGCCCCCAATTTGTAGCAATTTATTGAGAAGCCACCCTCAACAATGGGAGTTCCTTCCGTCCCCACTCAAGGTGACACACAAAAACCTGTTCAAAAGATTATTTTATTTAGCCCCACTTCAGACACATATTATACCCCTTGGTTCCTCCCCTTGAGCTACCAATGAGCCAAGAATCAGGCTGGTGTACAGGAAATATATTTGTATTTATTTAAATGAAAAGTAATAGAAATCACACTGTCTACATGCCACCTTCTTGGTGGCTCACCATTAACATCTTGTTACACAAATCAATTATACAAATTAGTTACAAAACACAAATCACAATGCTTGAAAGGCTAGCAGCAGGATTTCAAGATTGGTACAAATACATATGGCAATTATGATTTCACCCACATTTTTGGTTTAAAATAAACACAGGGTGATTTAGCGGTTTGAAATTATTTGGGGAATTTTGGATTTCAGACCCCCTCCACTGAAAGCCCTGTGTTAGGGGAAAGTTGGACAAAAAAATTGGACTGGTTAAAGAACAAAGACATCAATCTTCCATAAAGAGGTCTGGGTCAACGGGACAAAAAGGATTACCCAATTAAATTATAGGCTATAGTTTTTCAGCGCACCTTGGGAAATGAGCTTTGCTAATTTCGAATTTTAACAAAAATAAACCTATAGTGTTCCACCAGTGGAGAATGTATTCAATTAATCTTTTATTTAAGTAGGCTAAGGAGCTGCACAGTTTTGCCCCCACCCACTATAAAGAGAAAAGGATTTAAGGTAAGTAGACTCCCCACCTTTTGGTTTCCCAGGGCTCAGTTCTACTTACATAGAAAGCCTCTGTTTAAAGTTCAGGACAGCCCGCTGCATGCCAGGACCCTCTGGAAAGATAGGGCAGGGGTCTGGTCACTCCACGCTCAAGGATGGCCTCCTGCTCTCCACCATAGGTCCCAGTCAGCTCTTAGGCCTTCCTAGAAATAGACAGCTCCACCCAGATGCACTCTCAGCATTCTTATCTGGAGTTTCCTTGCAACCGTCACATGGTACATTGCAGCAGCACTCCTGATGGTAAATTTCCACAGCTCTGTCCCTCCCTCCTAGTGCAGTCCCCCTTATATAGCAGTGATGACACCACCAATTTTACAATCTTGGGGAAATACCCTGCTAGAGTTCATACAACTAAGATTGTACAGTTAGCCTTCCTTCTCCTTCCCACTTTAGCCCCTCTCTACGGATTTGTTTATGAGTTTGGAGCAGACATATGGCAGCCTAATTTACAAGCCCCATTTGTTCCCATGTCAGATTTTGGGAGGAAATTAGTAATATGGCATAACTTCATAATTTTACTAATACATTTCAGAATATACATATTTTCTGATTAATCTAACCATGGGGAATTAAATAAGATGACAGCCAGGTCTGCAACATGTTGCACAGTCATGTGGCAATTTTCTGATGTTTTCATAAAACATTTTCATAAAAAGTTTAACAGTTATGAATATGTAATTTGTTACCCATATTTTTAATGTTATCCTCCACCTGTTCACCAACTCTCATATTTGGAACATTTTCAGATCAACCAGAAACTTAGTTTTACTGGCCATTACAGTTGTCTGACTCGTAGGTGTATACATTTTATATCTCCAAAATCGCCTGAAAATTACCCAAAAAACTGTACATAAATGAACACAATCCGCCATATGTTTGCTGGGAAAAGGCCTACATGATAATAGTTCTTTTTAATTCATAGTAAATCTTCATGTGGGACAAATGGGAATTCTCCTGCCTTCAGGCCATATAGCCTCACTGGCTCAGCCTGTAACCAGAGTTTTTATTATTGCTCCTGATTCATGGAATTATTTGCATTTAAAACAGGGATTTGCGTGCAATTCTTCCCGCAAATCCCTGTTTGACGAATCCTGTTTTACACACAAGTAATACCATGAATCAGTGCCTTTGTGTTAGCAGCTTGATCTTTGAAATTGGTTGCCTGTTCAAAGTTGTAGCCCCCAGTCTTCACACCTTTTAGTCATGATCCAGCCTAGTGGAACTTGTCCTGCAATAACTGCCTTCAGAGCAAGCAACACTGGGGAAGACTAGGTTTTCCACACCTTTAGCTGAACACATTATTGCAGTTTGTAATTATCTGGGGATGTAACATCCAGACTGGCAATGTGGAATTTCTATGTGACGTGTGTCCACCCACAAGCCAAAAGGGTTTGTCTTGGGCTGACATTTTTCCCTGGAAAACAAAGCAGATCTTCAAATGTCACTGGCATTTTGTATGCGAAAAATAATATATATTACTTTTGTCAACATGCACAATGTCTTTTTCCCTGACATTGTTCCTGTTTGCAGTGGTTACATTTTCACATTTATACTGTACATACACATGCATAGCCTATTTTTTGTGACTGTGTTTGTTTAAAAATCTTGTTTTCCATGTGGAAGGACCTTTGATTTTTCTTCTTGCTTTGTGAATTAAAATGCTGCTAATCTTTGGGTAATGACAGGTAGGCCTTTTTCACAGGGCCCTTCAGTTTTCGTTTGCAATCACACATGTAAAGCCATTTTTGTGTAAGTATTGAAAAATCCTGCTTTTCATGGGAAAGGGACTGCAGTTTGCAGTCTTTCAATGCACCCCACAGAGATGAGGTTGAAAATGTACATATGCCTAGAGGATAATATGCATCCAGAAAATACAGCCCGGTCAGCGGTTGACATTCACTACTTGATACTTTAGCTTTTTGTGATATTGTGAGAATTATAGAACTTAAAGCGTGTTTATTAACCAGTCAAGGCCCACCCGCCAACCAAGTACCTCCATGTAGTCTATGGCGAAAATGCCTAGTTGCTCAAGAAGCCTGATGTTCCTCCTAAATATTGAGCTGCAAAAAATCCTGAGATTTCTCTGCCACTAAATCCAGTTATTCTCATGCGCAGTATGGCTAATGATGCAACATCTCAGTTAAGCGAGCATTGGATGTTGACCAATGGCTCCAGGACTAGGCCATGTTCTGTAGTGCCTACCACCTCAGGTGCAACTAGGAGGGGGTGCCAAAGTGACTCAGCAATAAACCTACAAGAATCGAATGTGGTAGAGTTGTGGCACAGAGGAGACAGTAACATACCACTTCACCTATGTTGGTGAGAATCCTAACACCCAATAGGAAAAGAGCTAGAAGGTACAAAAGTATTCCACTTACAGAGCTGAATAGCTGCAGACTCACACATTACTGAGGTGTTCTCTAACTGTAACTTGTTAAGCATTGCCGCACAAGGAGGACTCGAAGTCACTACTTGGGTATACATTCTAATCATCATCAGGCACCCAAGATAACACTGCACTACCCCAGACACCAAACTATGTGCTCTGCATGAACAGGAAGGTCTGTACAAATACTGCATGTGGCCAACACAAATGTATCCCAGCAATTCCATTCAAAGAAATATAAACATGTGAGGGCCAATATTATTTTAGTGAACCAGGAAAAGAAATCGAAATGGGGCCCACATCTCCTGGAATACGGCCACAAAATGAATGAGAATGTGAAAGAAAAATATATATAAACCAGCATTGATGTCATTCAATCATGTAAGCTGCTTTATGTTGGTAACACATAGCACAGTACATAAAACAGAGTATCCATGGAAACGGGGCCGAAATCGCCACACCTTTCAATAAAGGTGCAAAAGGAAATCATTAAACCTTTAACATAAAAAATCAAGCTAGAGCAGTTTTTTGGAAATGGATTCTCATATATTGTGCTGCTTCTGCGGATTTTGTTTTATTGTGGAAATATCGTGCATTATGCTGAAGGAGAAAATGTTCCTGAGCTTCCAGAACATACTCAGCTAGTCAGTTTGTATTTGAACTCTGAAGGCCATGTAACAATTTGCGGTGAGCGCCCCAAGGAGTAGACGTCCAGCTTGATATGTTTGCTCTGTGGTTGGCTACATAAAGTGCAAGTCTGGAAATTGCACATTCACGTCTGTCTGTCGCGTTTTCTTTTTTTTTTAAAGAAGAAAAAATGTTGTACTTTAGATGCGTGGTAAAGAGAGAACAACTTGCACTGTCCAAAGGGCACTGATGTTAAAACAGAATTTAATTTGCCTTTTCTTTGCCTGCGAGCAGCATTATGTCCACACACAATAATCTGTAACCTCGCTCTTCAAAGCACAGGCCTCGGCAGTAAATCGCAAAGTTATGTTCAAAGGAGCTTTTTTTAACAACTTTCAGGCCCTTTCGTTCTCAACAAATTGTGGGAGTGCAGGCAAATGGAGCTTTTAGGAAGGCAAATGACTTGTCTCAGTGCCCAGAGCCAGTCAGGTGTTGCGCAGATTTTCCCACAAAGCTCAAATGTGGTTTATTATTCTTGTATCACAATAGTTTCTCATCAGCGAGCGGAAACGACTTCGGGTTATTTAACCTATTTTATAGGTCGCTGTAATGCCGTCCAAAATCTGTACCAGGCAGCCTCCTCCAGGACAACTAGATTAAGGGAGCCATTTCGAGTGGGATGAATTTGTAGCCACTTCTGCTGGCGGTATTTCTGAAAATCTACCTAATTCTGTGTTAACCCAGTGGTAATGGTAACAGGATTACTAGAATTCCGCCAGCGTTGTTCCAATACAACGAATGTTTTTTTCCCTTTTATCACCCATTTTCACTACCATATTGATGCTGAAAATAAAAAAATTAGAGTTGTAAATATCACTACTGTAAAACTTTTTTATTCACAAAAGGGTAATTTCTGGCACAGATGACCGCCCTTCCACCCCCTTGCAATTGCTCCAATAAAATACCTGTTCACTGTGCTGAAGGGTACTCCACTTCTGTTTAGTGAAAAAAGTTCAGAAATGAGTTTTGAACAATTTTAAAATGTTTTCCCCCGCCTCTGAGGTTAAGGTAAAAATTGACAGATTTCCACTTAGAGGTCCAACTCGTAATACCTCTGGTGGTTGTTTGGACTACCGCCTGCATTATTTCAATAACTTCCTCTGAAATATAAATTCCCTTTTTAAAAATAAGAATAAGACAGTGCAAGTACAGATGATATTTAGACAGATATTGCACATATGCCAGCCAATCCTATGTGGCTAATTCCAGTGGGTAAGACCCAGAACTGACAGCCTGCAATGACTATTTCCACTAAAACCTGTAGAAAAACAGAGCAAGAAAGTGGCCTATTGTGAGTACATTGACGCTGAATGGCAACATTAAAACATACACAAATTGGAAACCTTCTGTTTGCAAGATGCCCTTGCACTATGTCAACATTGTGAATTTGGTTCAATGTGATCATAACGAATCAAATAATAAAGAAAGCTTTTTTTAAGAATTATAAATAACAAAATAATATCATTTTTTTGTTTTTAAATGTGGGGGGTCCCTCCTCCTAAGCCTCCCGTTTCCGGAGTTTTATTACCCCACCCAATCCCCTCCATTCCCTTATGCCACCCCGTATATACTTTAAACAGAAAATTCTGTGTTTTTCTTTATTTATGGTTCTTTATAAAAGTCATTCGTTATTGTTGATTTGTTAACATCACTGTATACTGTGCAATTCTTGGGGTATTTTATGTCTGTTATCAAGTGGTCGAGTACAAAATGTTCTTCCAGGTCCACCACTTGTCCCTGTGCATGGGCGCCTATTGACAAGCTTTTGGGTCACATCCCTTTGCTGCTGCTTTTGGTACTCCTATGCCCATTGTCTCAGGAGTGTTCTCAATATTGTCAGGTACCTATGTCCATTCCAAACATGCTGGTTCTTATCCTGCTATCTTTAGGATGCCTGAGCGATGCCATAGGATAGCAATTTCAAGGCTTCCTGCAGGGATTCCCGTAGTGCAGGACTGAGGTATATGAACATGAAACGTGTCTTGTTTGCGTGCAAGGCAGAGTAGCGCTACTGGTTCATGGAGAACTTGGCCACTTGATGGGACCACATTGTTCTGGAAATGTGGGATGGTGAGTAGTGGTCCCAATCAAGGGGATATCAACTGCCAACTGGAGCCAGTCTTTGAGTGGCAGGTTCCAGTGTTGAGGTGTATCGTCTTTTGGACAATGAGATTTGTCATAACTTAATGGATGTTTCCTACCATGGACAATTGCTCAACAGTAGCCAACCAGATGTGCATAGGCAAATCCATGGTGTTTTAGTCAGGCAGTTGTGAAAGACGATTGATCCTGTTCTTTGCCAAGGCATGGGAGGTACTGTCGATCTTTACTGCATAGGATTTGGGAAAGTTCCTTAACTTCATAAAAGCAGAGGATGACATCTATGTCCTTCTTGACAGTCCACACCCAGAAAGGTGGTCTGTAGATAAACACGATGGGATTATCCTCTATTATTGTGCTGGGGCTGGTTGACCATTAAGGTCATTCCTAAACACTTCTGTAAGATGAAATTGGAAGCCGGGGAATCAGCAGTTCTTATACTCTCGGGTTATAAAGAATGTTGGAGGTAGGGTATCCTCACCCCCAATGTGCCATGGTATTCAATGGTGACATGAGTCCACAGTGATTTTGGAGAATGCTGCCTATCTACTCTTGATGTTGCGTAGGCGGTATTACGGAACGGAAGAACTTCCGTAGAGGGCTGGATTCAAATGCCTTCTCTGTGACAGCTGTACATGTCTAAGGATGCATATGGGTGGGTTAAAATGAAGTTGAAATCCTTAAATGCTTTTAGGGCACAAACATTTTGTAGCATGGAGTGGATGAATATTAATGTGTGTGCAAATATGAACTGGTGGCATTAAGCCAATTGCTTATTTTTGGGCTAGGGCTATGTGGAGGGGAGCTAGATCGTCATCTCTATTGTTTGGTACATATTAAGTGAGAGTGTGCTATAGAGTGCCATTGGGCATCAAGGGAAATCTTATAGAACTTTTGCTCTGATGATGAGTGTTTAATTTGCTTCTTGCAAGTAGAGGAGTATTTGAGGACCATTTGATCAGCCCTTACTTGGCTATTGGCACACAAACTTTCTCCTCCCATGCCCTCTTCAGTTAACAACTCCTATTTGTGTTTAACGAAGATATTCAGAGTCCACACATCACTGTAAGTGACATTTTGTCCATTAAACAAATGTTCTCATTTAAAACATTTAAGTGGTCTTGGTCAATTTTTGCACATGAAATATCTCCTAACATAACCAATGTTTTTTTTTTTTAAATCAGAACTTTGCAAGAAACACAGTGCAAGGTTAAACCATTAGTTCACAAAAAAGTGTCCAATTTTAAGAACAAAGAAAGGTCAAACAGAATCTCCAGAGTGCAATTCATTCTTTTTCTCCACTTGGCCGCCATGTTAGTCACATCTAAAACAACCAAATAAGATGTTTGCACATTCATGCACTATAGAATACAGCTATGGCTATGCAAATCCGGTCTAGCAGCTCGCATAGCCATCCACACTGAAACCCCTGACGTGCCTCAACACCTCTGCCATTAGTATACAGCAATAAATGTCAGACTAGCTGGGCACACATGCAGTCTGCTGCACTAGCACTCTATGCTAAACCATCAACAGAACCCGCCCAAGTCTCTGACCTCCAGGCTGTTTACTGGAGCCTGGCCAGCCCTCCTAAACCCTTACTTGGCAGAATGCACACACACATCGTAAAGTTAACTCTTAGAATCCCCAATACATGGACTTCGGTCCCTGAGGGCGTTCCAACCACAAAGTGCCTTGATACCAAACAAATGGGGAAATGGTGCTATATACATGATAAATACAATACAATGCATTCCTATGTGTTCATGTGTCCACCATGCTAAGCTCCTAGAACTTGCTTTGATCTAACACACCTTCTTGAAGAAGACTCAAGGATGTGTGTGGGATCTTGGGTGGTTTCCAATTGCATATAGCTTCTTAGTTTTCATTGGGAGGGAAGGGATTCATACAGTGAATCACCCTTAATCACCCACCTACTACTATAGCTCTTGAGTGCCTAAGCAGATTGCTCTATGTAAGTTTCAAAAGATGTAGAGAATAAGCAGCCTTTAGTCTGGATCGTGTTGATTCAATCAGTGTCTGAATGTGATGCCAGTAAGGGCCATATTGGGGTTGATTTTTCGGCAGTCATGTGGACGTTGGTAAAGTTGGAGAGCATAGTACTGCTGTTAAGTGTCTTATACTGTATGTGTGCTTGACTTGCAAGCCGTGGTATAGCCATCATTTCATAACTGCCCACACCAGCACTGTATGTATGCTCATGGACCTGGGGCGTGTGTCCCCATCAATTAAGGGAGAAACATGTATTTAATTTATTTAATTTATTTAATTGGAGTGCTAATTTTTGCACTCTTCCATTACCAAATCAATATTTAAACTTGTAAAGGCTGTCCTCATTGCATTGTAAAGAAAATATGTTGATATTACTCTGCTAAATGCTTCTTGTTTATCAATTGTGTAAGAATGAAATGCAGAATTAACCCAGCCAAAATGCTAAAATACTAATGCAGGTTGCACAAGACAACTATGGGAAGACCTTTTTTTAATTGTCCTTTCCTTCTAAACATGTCTAAGCACTTATTTCCCTTCAGAAGCATAATGTTGATCTACATCCAAAATAACTTCCAGGTGTGAACATTCTAAAACTAGTGATGGTAGTCTGTATCCCAAAAAACTACCAGGTGTGAACATTCTAAAACTAGTAGACAAACCTTTGGTCACTTTTGCTTCATTAAAAAATATTCTAAGAGAGATTTCATATTATATTAGGTAAGTATGCGTTGCATTGCTAACAGATGTCATTTGAAATGCCTGTACAGTATATATAATCGATAAAGTTTTACCAGTGCCAGAAGCACTATGATGTGAGACTTAAAGGTATGGCAGATTGTAGTATCCAGCATACACAGGGTTAATGGTGTACAGTAGGCAATGTTATTATATGAAGGCTCTAGAATGGAAGGTGGTTGGATTACAGAGGGAGCCACTGTATTTAGGAATGCTATGCTGCTGGGGGGTTGTACTGAAGATACTCAGAAGAATAAATACTCATTTAAAAACTCATCCTCCCTCAATCAATACTTCAAAGATTGATTATTTCACAGCTGCTATTGGACAACTTGAGATCCTACTCAATGTGTCATACTACTTTAAAGACAGGGACAAACCCCAGAAGAGCCAGTGCAATTTGGTCACATGTTTGTAGTCATTGCTGACCACGCGCAAATCTTGTTTTATTGGACTGGAAAAGTACCTTCATGAGCTGTCTGGAGATGCTTTGAACACAGCTGCCCAGTACCCAGAATAGCAGGTTAGGGCCTGGGTCAATTAAGGCAGGTCTTTCTCCTCATACTACACCCTGTAAATGACACTGCTTATAGGCTCCATCCACTAAGGCCTCACTTGAGGCTAATATGGTGTTAATCCCCCAGGAACGGCCCAGCAGCCCAAGTTCTCAGCCCAAACAAAGTGAGGGCCCATTACAAGGGCTCCAGGACATTGCTACCCCCCCCCCGTTTCAGCCCTTGGAAGGGGGGATTAATACTATTAGCACCCCAGGTTACCAAAGCAGTAAACCAGGGCGCTAAATATAAAGTATTTTCCTTTATTCAACAGGACACTGCGTGCGTCCAGTTGAATGAAGGAAAATACTTTACCAAGATGGCCGCCATGGTTATAGAAGGCAGGGCTCCATACAGAGCCCCCCCTTCTATGACCAGGGCGGCCGGAAAAGGGGAGGTACTGCTGTGGTGGCAGCGGGTGGCGCCGCCGCCACAACAGTCAAGTAAGTGTGAAGGGGAAAGGGATTTTTTTTAAAGTTACTGGAAGAACGATGGGAAAGATGGGGGCCCGCAGTGAGGAAGGCAGCCTGTGTGTTCCATGGAACGTGGACTGAGATTACAGGTTTCAGCCAGCGATCCGCAGAACCTGATTGGCTGTGCCCCCCACCCTGGGTGCTAATAAGAAATAAACAAAAATAACGGCAACAACCTTATCTTCTCATCCTCTCATCCTAGTAATTTGAAAGGTTTTTACCTTAAATGTCCCAACACAGTAAAGTAGCATGGTCTGGATTCTTTACACATACGAAGCCATTTTACAAAAATTCAAGGAATTTTATACATATTTAATATTGCAAATTTTCAACAATTTAATTTCGAATTTCATTTTGAATGAAAGCACTCCGACATCCAGAGCTGGTTGGACCAAGACTCATCATCTCCCTGATCACTCACACAAGAGACACTACAACTTTAACATTTGTGATCCAAGAGGCCACTAAGACGAGACCTACAGGCCGATTCATGGAATAAATAGCGCGGCGCAAGTGGGCAAAAACGTGCGAATCGCAGTGCAATTGCGAAAATCGCACGAAAAGCAGCGCACATCGATTCATGGAAGGGCGTGCACGAAAAAACCATCTGATGTGCGCTAAAAAAGTGCGCGGCGCACGTTGGCGCACAGGCCATCTAACGGCGTGCGCCAGGTCACATCGAAAATCGCACAGGCCACAGCGAAAATCGCACATAGCGCGGCGCACGCTACAAAAGTAGGCGGAACACGGGGCGTAACACTCGGAATGGGGAACAACTTGCCAAAATGTGGGCGTCACGGGGGAAGTACAGGGTGCAAGTGCGCGGAACGCCCACACGCTCGCCTACAACACGTATTCATGGAATCGAATAGGGCAAAACAGCGCACGGTCAAACCAGCGCACAGGCACAAACACAACCGCCACAAGAAAGCAGGCGGTAGCGTCCCTGCGCCTGTAAAAAATGTGCGCCAAAAGGGGCGCCAACAAATAGCACCTATATACAGCTATGATGAATGTCCAATACTGTGGCCCTCCAGGACAAATGACGTGCAAAGGGGTACCCACAAACACGGACACCCGCTGACTGAAAAATAACGTGTGCGTGTATTTCGGGGTGCCCGGGAAGTTTCACACGCGATTTGGCCGGGTACGTGGATTTCAGGGGTGCGCGTGAAGTCCAACACGCGATTTGGCTGTGTACGTGGATTTCAGGGGTGCGCGGGAAGTTCCACATACGATTTGGCCGGGTACGTGTATTTCAGGGGTGCGCGGGAAGTTAAACACGCGATTTGGCTGGGTACGTGGATTTCAGGGGTACGCGCGAAGTTCACACGCGATTTGGCCGGGTACGTGGATTTCAGGGGTGCGCGGGAAGTTCAACACGCGATTTGGCTGGGTACGTCGATTCCAGGGGTGCGCAGGAAGTTTCACAAGCGATTTGGCTGGGTACGTGTATTTCGTTGTTGCAGGGGAATGCTACACGTGATATGGCCATGTGGGTCCCCCCAGGTGTTCCCTTTACACCCTCCATGGCCCCTGCAGGCAGCCCACACCACAGGGTACTACCCTGCACCCCTGCTCATGTCCCACAGGCAACCCATCCACCATGGCCATGCCCACCAGCCAACCCACATGTCACCTTGCACCACTGATCACCAACACATGTCTCCCACCACCCCCACCCCCCAGCCACCAGGGGCAGCCTCCACCAGGCCCCCACTCATGTCCCCTATTCCCCCCCCCGCAGTGCAGGGGCACCCTCCACTAGGCCCCCACTCATGTCTCCCACAACCCCCACCCCCCAGCAATGCAGGGGCAGCCTCCACCAGGCCCCCACTCATGTCCCCCTGCACCCCCACCCCCCAGCCACCAGGGGCAGCCTCCACCAGGCCCCCACTCATTTCCCCCTGCACCCCCACCCCCCAGCCACCAGGGGCAGCCTCCACCAGGCCCCCACCCATGTCTACCACCACCCCCACCCCCCAGCAGTGCAGGGGCAGCCTCCACCAGGCCCCCACCCATGTCTACTACCACCCCCACCCCCCAGCCACCAGGGGCAGCCTCCACCAGGTCCCCACTCATGTCTCCCACCACCCCCACCCCCCAGCAGTGCAGGGGCAGCCTCCACCAGGCCCCCACCCATATCTACCACCACCCTCACCCCCCAGCCACCAGGGGCAGCCTCCACCAGGCCCACACTCATGTCTCCCACCACCCCCACCCCCCAGCAGTGCAGGGGCAGCCTCCACCAGGCCCCCACCCATGTCTACCACCACCCCCACCCCCCAGCAGTGCAAGGGCAGCCTCCAACAGGTCCCCACTCATGTCCACTATTACCCCCACCCCCCAGCAGTGCAGGGGCAGCCTCCACCAGGCCCCCACTCATGTCTCCCACCACCCCCACCCCCCAGCAGTGCAGGGGCAGCCTCCACCAGGCCCCCACTCATGTCCCCCTGCACCCCCACCCCCCAGCCACCAGGGGCAGCCTCCACCAGGCCCCCACTCATGTCCCCCTGCACCTCCACACCCCAGCCACCCGGGGCAGCCTCCACCAATCCCCCACCCATGTCTACCACCACCCCCACCCCCCAGCAGAGCAGGGGCAGCCTCCACCAGGCCCCCACTCATGTCTACCACCACCCCACCCCCCAGCCACCAGGGGCAGCCTCCACCAGGCCCCCACTCATGTCTCCCACCACCCCCACCCCCCAGCAGTGCTGGGGCTGCCTCCACCAGGCCCCCACTCATGTCTCCCACCACCCCCACCCCCCAGCAGTGCAGGGGCAGCCTCCAACAGGCCCCCACTCATGTCTCCCACCACCCCCACCCCCCAGCAGTGCAGGGGCAGCCTCCAACAGGCCCCCACTCATGTCTCCCACCACCCCCACCCCCCAGCCACCAGGGGCAGCCTCCACCAGGCCCCCACTCATGTCTCCCACCACCCCCACCCCCCAGCAGTGCAGGGGCAGCCCCCACCAGGACCCCACCCATGTCTACCACCACCCCATACCCCAGCCACCAGGGGCAGCCTCCACCTGGCCCCCACCCATGTCTACCACCACCCCCACCCCCCCAGCCACCAGGGGCAGCCTCCACCAGGCCCCCAACCATGTCTCCCACCACCCCCACCCCCCAGCAGTGCAGGGGCAGCCTCCACAGGCCCCCACCCATGTCTACCACCACCCCCACCCCCCAGCCACCAGGGGCAGCCTCCACCAGGCCCCCACTCATGTCTCCCACCACCCGCACCCCCCAGCAGTGCAGGGGAACCCTCCACCAGGCCCCCACTAATGTCTCCCACCACCCCCACCCCCCAGCAGTACAGGGGCAGCCTCCACCAAGCCCCCACTCATGTCCCCTATCACCCCTACCCCCCCGCAGTGCAGGGGCAGCCTCCACCAGTCCCCCACCCATGTCTCCCACCACCCCCACCCCCCAGCCACCAGGGGCAGCCTCCACCAAGCCCCCACTCATGTCCCCTATCACCCCCACCCCCCCGCAGTGCAGGGGCAGCCTCCACCAGGCCCCCACTCATGTCTCCCACCACCCCCACCCCCCAGCCACCAGGGGCAGCCTCCACCAGGCCCCCACTCATGTCTCCCACCACCCCCACCCCACAGCCACCAGGGGCACCCTCCACCAAGCCCCCACTCATGTCCCCTATCACCCCCACCCCCCGCAGTGCAGGGGCAGCCTCCACCAGGCCCCCACTCATGTCTCCCACCACCCCCACCCCCCAGCCACCAGGGGCAGCCTCCACCAGGCCCCCACCCATGTCTCCCACCACCCCCACCCCCCAGCCACCAGGGGCAGCCTCCACCAGGCCCCCACTCATGTCTCCCACCACCCCCACCCCCCTGCAGTGCAGGGGCAGCCTCCACCAGGCCCCCACCCATGTCTCCCACCACCCCCACCCCCCAGCCACCAGGGGCAGCCTCCACCAGGCCCCCACTCATGTCTCCCACCACCCCCACCCCCCAGCAGTGCAGGGGAACCCTCCACCAGGCCCCCACTCATGTCTCCCACCACCCCCACCCCCCAGCCACCAGGGGCAGCCTCCACCAGGCCCCCACTCATGTCCCCTATTACCCCCCCCCGCAGTTCAGGGGAACCCTCCACCAGGCCCCCACTCATGTCTCCCACCACCCCCACCCCCCAGCCACCAGGGGCAGCCTCCACCAGGCCCCCACTCATGTCTCCCACCACCCCCACCACCCAGCAGTCAGGGGCAGCCTCCACCAGGCCCCCACTCATGTCTCCCACCACCCCCACCCCCCAGCCACCAGGGGCAGCCTCCACCAGGCACCCACTCATGTCCCCTATTACCCCCACCCCCCAGCAGTGCAGGGGCAGCCTCCACCAGGCCCCCACTCATGTCTCCCACCACCCCCACCCCCCAGCAGTGCAGGGGCAGCCTCCACCAGGCCCCACCCATGTCTACCACCACCCCCAGCCCCCAGCCACCAGGGGCAGCCTCCACCAGGCCCACACGCATGTCTCCCACCACCCCCACCCCCCAGCAGTGCAGGGGCAGCCTCCACCAGGCCCCCACCCATGTCTACCACCACCCCACCCCCCAGCCACCAGGGGCAGCCTCCACCAGGCCCCCACTCATGTCTCCCACCACCCCCACCCCCCAGCAGTGCAGGGGCAGCCTCCACCAGGCCCCCACTCATGTCCCCCTGCACCCCCACCCCCAACCACCAGGGGCAGCCTCCACCAGGCCCCCACCCATGTCTACCACCACCCCCACCCCCCAGCCACCAGGGACAGCCTCCACCAGGCCCCCACTCATGTCTCCCACCACCCCCACCCCCCAGCAGTGCAGGGGCAGCCTCCACCAGTCCCCTACCCATGTCCCCCTGCACCCCCACCCCCCAGCCACCAGGGGCAGCCTCCACCAGGCCCCCACTCATGTCTCCCACCCCCACCACCCCCCAGCAGTGCAGGGGCAGCCTCCACCAGGCCCCCACTCATGTCCCCCTGCACCCCCACCCCCCAGCCACCAGGGGCAGCCTCCACCAGGCCCCCACCCCTGTCTACCACCACCCCCACCCCCAGCCACCAGGGGCAGCCTCCACCAGGCCCCCACTCATGTCTCCCACCACCCCCCCCAGCAGTGCAGGGGCAGCCTCCACCAGGCCCCCACCCATGTCTACCACCACCCCCACCCCCCAGCAGTGCAGGGTCAGCCTCCAACAGGCCCCCACTCATGTCCCCTATTACCCCCACCCCCCAGCAGTGCAGGGTGTTAGGGAGAATTCTCTGTTTAGGCTGAATTTCCTAACCTAGTGAGTCCCCCAGCAGCTTTGCTGGATTTCTGGAGTTTGTTTTTTCCCATCCTGCCAAGAGTGAGACTCTTTTCTCCCACTCTTGGACATGTATGTGTGTGTAATTCCTTTGAGATGTCAATGTGTTCAATGGGCTATGGGGTCTTTTACTCCATAGGGTCTCATATGTTTTTCTATGTGTGTTACACCGCACCATACGTGCCGCAACACCGGGGCGTCCTAGCGGACCCCCACCATAGACTCCATACCCAGGGACTGACTACTGTCTCCCCGGGCATGTAAAGTCACCATTGGCTTTACTAGACCTAAATTTACTAACAGGACTAGTACAAACCCTCTTATTGTGGACGTACTAGTAGGGGTAATTCGATTACTCCTAGACCTGTTACTCGAGGGGGGCACTGTCCCGTCCCCCCTCGTCGAGTTTTGGCTGGTGGCAGTGGAAACTACTTGTTATGTTCGACCCCAAGCATAACCCTATGGGATTCGTCCCATTGTTGGAGATTGATACTTTTTCTCGTTAACCTCCAACATACCACCGGTCTACTTATCCTAAATAAGTTTATCGGATGGTATTTTCTGCCAGAACTCAGGTTTGTAAAATGGCATCTGTGTTCGTCTCTGTGACTCCTAAACCAAAGGTTGAGCCCTTTGTTCCACTTTTGGCGGGCCTCTGTACAGAGACCCTCCAAAGTGGTGCCATTCTGTCTGGGTTACCTCAGGGGTGTGGGAGGGGGTTTAGGCACCCTGGACCGAGTTGCCTTGCCAACTCAGGTCGCACTCTGGAGTGATTGGCTCAAGTGGTGAGCGTTCCCGCTCACCACTTAGCATGTGTTGATTGACAGCTAGGCTGAATGAATGGGGGTTTTCTGCATAAAAGCAGGGCTTTTGGGACTGGATCTTCAGAAGTCGCCACAGGACCTAAGAATCCGACGAGGGTAACGCTGAGCCGACCTGCACGACGACACCTCCGGTGGAGCCCTGCGGAACCGACTCACCACTTCCCGACGACAGAGGAGATCTCCCTGCCGGAGAGTCTCTTCCCCTGACTGGTGGGAACAACCAGTCCCCTTTGCTTTTTATTCGCCTCAGGACGCAGTGGTTGAATTGCCCGTGCAGAGCACCCCGGCAACCGGATAGCCACTACCCCTGTACCACGACCAAAAGGTGGTGCCTTGTGACGGAGCACTCCGCGGCTGGTCTCTTCCCTGGTGGTGCACCGGACTTCCTTTTTCTTCGACGACGAGAACCTCTCTACTCTTGGCAAAGACCCGATGTGCATCCACCACCAGGAACATCTGCCCCCGCCGGATCTGCTCTCCACAATAAGGTACCGTGTCCGCCTGGCTTCCCTTTCGATCGGATTGAGCGAGGTGTCTTAATCCTCTCCTTTCCGTTGGGTCGCCTCCAAGCCTTTCTCATTTATAGTTCTGAACTGGTTCAACCTGCCGATAACAATTTGCTGCAAAGACTTGAATGCATCTCCTCTAGAGACTTTTTGGGACATCGCGCCTTGCCTCTCTCCGAGTGGGCCTGGCCTCTGAACTTTATGATCTATTGTGATTCTTGCCTTCCTGCCTTGCATTTTATCCGCAAAGGATTGAACTGTGTTGATTTCATGACCTGCCTATCTTTTTCTCTCCCATCCTAACTAATGTTCGAGTGTCATCAAGGTTGAGGTATACACCTCTGTCTGAAAATAAGTGATACCGGTAGAACCTAGAGTTGTCGAAATATTGCTAGGGGGATTGATCGTTTTCTACTTCGTAGAGTAATTGTGTTTGATTTGTTTGCCGTGATTTGCCTTAGTGTTTTTCATAGATGTTCTGTTATAAATAAATGCCTTAATATCTTTACACTAAGCCTCGTTGCGTGTTTGCTTGTCTTGCTGTGAAGAATTGCCCTATTTTGTATACTCCACATACTGCTCAACTTTTCTTGAGAGAAGTCTGACTGCTCAGCCACAGCTACCAAGTGAATCTGTGTGGTACAGACTGCTACCAAGTGGGTTCACTGCCAAACGCCTGTAGTCCTAAATCTTTTGCAGTGGTCCCAGAGGGAACTGCAAAGGTTTCCGCCTAATACTGGTGTACAGCGGTGGGATTTGTATCGAGTATACAGTTTAGAGTGCTTTTCGACACTGTAGGATAACTAAACCACAAAACTTTGCACAAAAAGCAACTTTCAAAAACATGTCTACGATGGAAACTTACAGTCAAGAGTCTTTGTCAGGTGAAAATACTGAGAGCTTGCGAGCTCTCTGTAGGCAAGAGAATCTTTCTGTAAGAGGCAAGAAGTTAGAACTAATCGAGAGATTGCTGGCAAACCAAAGTCTGGGTACTGGTTCAGAGGAACCAATCGCTCCAGCGACTGTAGATAACAGTGATGGTGTTGATCTGAATCGTAATTCTGATGATAGCGATGAAGAGGCTGACGAGGACGGCGAGGCTAACGAAACTGTCTCACCTGCTCCTCTACCCGCCTTACCAGCTGTGCCTACGGGGCCCATACCAGGTCCCACAAGTAACCCTGCTTATTTTGAACTTGAAAAAATGAAGCTCGAACTAGAATACAAACGGTTCTTGGCTCAATCTGAACGAAACCAAGAGCTCGAGTTTAGACGGATGAATGCCCAGGCTGAGCAGAAGCAAGCTGAGTTAAGACTCAGGGAAATAGAACTTAATCACGAGTTAGTTATGAAAAAGTTGTCTATGGAAAATGCTTCTCTCTCCTCTGGTTTCTCTAGGAGCTCCAGTCCCAAAAGACCCCGGATGCCGAAGGAATTAGTGGGTATGTATGAACCGAGATTGGATGTGTTGGATTGGTTGAAACTGTTTGAATACAATCATGGGCTCCAGGACATCACCGGGAATGCTTTGCTTCCCTGGTTGTTCTCTAGGCTCCCTCCTGTTGCGACTGATGTGGTAATGGAGTTGGGGGAGGCGGATAAGACGGATTACGAAAGTGTGAAACTAGCTTTAATAGCTAGATTCGGGAAGACCCCTTCCCAGTATCTTAAGAGGTTTAGAACCCTCAAAAAGCATGATGGTACCCCTTGGGCTACCTGGGTGAGTGAAGGGTTGAAAAACTTAGAGGGATTGATTAAGGGTTACAAAGTGAACACTTATGAAGGTATGAGGAATCTTTTTATGTTGGAGTCTATTTATGATGCCTGTTCTCCTGAGCTCAGACAGCACTTGGCTGATTCGAAGGAATTGGATTCCAGAGAGCTAGCTAAGGCTGCTGACTTGTGGGTTGCAAACAGGGCTACTCATAAGGATTCTGGGGCAACTCAGAAAAAGGATGAGGGAAAACAGCCTAAAAAAGACTCAAAAGAGAATTCTAATAGCTCACATTCCAAAGAGGGCCCCAAACAAAACCAGAAGGGTAAGCCACCGGGAAAACCACAGCAGAATAGTATGCCTTCTGGTGCCAAACCGGAAGGAGGGCAGAACAAGCCACCATTCCAGAAAGCATTTGGTAAATGCTTTGTTTGTGGCTCGACTGACCACGTGAAAGGAGATCCCAGATGTAAGGGTAAACCTTCAGGGGTCCAGCTTCTCTCCTTAGCCTTCGCTCCAGAGGAGGAAGTCCAAATGGCAAGTGGAAACTTTCAACTGCTAGCTGACGAACCCATAGGAGTCTCAGCCAGCGTTTCTTTAGTATCTCTGGGGTTGTGGGAACAACAGAATTTAGATGTCTATAATTCTATCCCCGATAATACTAAAGAGTATTATAAGGACAGTGTCCAGGTGAATGGTCAGGAGACGCCTGCCATTAGGGACACTGGGGCCAGCATAACTGTGGTGGATAAATCGTTTTTTCAAGCTGAGGATGTTGCTAAGGCACCCAAACGCCTCACCAAGTTAGCTGGAGGGCCTGTGCAGATGCTTCCCCAATTACCAGTTCTCATCCAGTGTAACAACATGACTGTGAAGATACCTGTCAGCATACAGAGTGAGGTACCAGGACGCGTACTGTTGGGTAACGATTTGAAAACTCTCTGAGTTGTATCGCATACTCCCAAACCTCCTAGTAAACGGTTAAAGGAGCTAACCAGACCTGCAAGAGAGAGGACCATGCGCGGAACTCTCCAGGAGATTTTGAAGAAAGATATCACTCCTGCTCCACTGGAATTGTCGGCCGCTGTCTCCAAGAAATCAGAAGCGAAAGGGAAACCTAAGACTTCTATCCCGAAACCAGCCGCCAGCATTCCAGTGCAGCCGACACGGACTTCCCCGCGGTTGTCCAAAGTCACACCCGTAACTCCACCTCCAGCCGAGGCTGAGAGGGAGGTACACCCCTGCGTGGTAGAATTAGACTCTGAGGAAGAGCTAATGGAAGACCAGGAACTCATTGGAGATCTGGATCCTGTTGACCATCCTGAGCTGCAGTCGTTACTGGCAGAAGGTGGACCCAGCAGGGCAGACTTCAGTAAGGGACAGAGAGAATGTCCAACTCTGGAAGGTCTTCGCCACCAGGCAGAAGCTCAGGCTGAAGGGCAAGAGCCTGGGAAACACAGGTTGCACTGGGAAGATGGCCTCTTCTACAGTGAACCGACCGAGTCTGCACCTGGAGACTACAAACGACTTGTAGTACCCCAAGAGAACAGACCACAGTTCTTGCAGTTAGCCCGCGAGATTCCTTTGGCTGGTCACTTGAGTTTCAAGAAGACTAAGGAAAGGCTCTCTCTCTACTTCTATTGGCCAAAGATGGGGGCCGAAGTAGAAAAACACTGCAGGAGCTGCCACACCTGCCAGACCTCTGGTAAGGTTGGTTCCAAGAATGTGGCACCTTTAGTGCCTCTCCCAGTCGTGGGAGTCCCATTTGAGAGAGTAGGGATTGACATCGTTGGTCCCCTTGATCCTCCAACCTCCTCAGGCAACAGGTTTATACTTGTTGTAGTAGACCATGCTACTAGGTATCCTGAGGAAATTCCTATGAGGACTGTTACAGCTCCGGCTGTGGCTAAGGCCCTCCTTGGTATTTTTACTAGGGTCGGGTTTCCGAAGGAAGTAATCTCTGACAGGGGGTCGAACTTTATGTCCCACTACATGAAAGCCATGTAGAAAACCTGCGGAGTTACTTACAAGTTCTCAACGGCTTACCACCCCCAAACCAATGGGTTGGTGGAACGGTTCAACCGAACCATGAAGAGCATGAAAGGTGCTTTAGAGGAACCCCTTAAGCGTAAGTGGGACCTTCTACTGCCATGCCTTCTCTTTGCTTATAGGGAAGTCCCTCAGGAGGGAGTAGGTTACTCTCCCTTCGAACTACTCTATGGTCATCCCGTCAGAGGTCCATTGGCCCTGATTAAGGAGGGGTTGCAGAGTGCTCCTTCCCCCAAGCCAGTCAGAGTGACTGACTACGTGATAGGTCTCCGGAGGAGAATGTCACACATGATGACAGAAGCAAGCGATAACTTGAAAGCTGGACAAGCATTGGTCAAGCACTGGCACGATCAAAAGGCTAACATGGTTGAGTTCGCTCAAGACCAGCTCGTTCTCGTTATGATCCCAACAAGGCAGAGGGCCTTGCAAGATAAGTGGATGGGACCCTTCCGAGTAGTGGGTAAACTCGGAGAGGTTAACTATCTGGTGGACTTGGGCAATCCCAAGGAGGCTCCGACAGTCTTTCACACCAACCGACTTAAAGCGTATGTCGCACGACCTGATGTAGGAGCGTTGCTTCTAGCATCATCCGAGGAAGAAGAAGAGAGTGAAGCTCTTCCGGATCTCCTCAGAGGCTTACCTTTAGACAAAAAAATTGAAGGAGTAAATCTCTCCTCCAATCTGACACCCGAGCAACAAGAAGAGTGCAAATCGATGTTGAATCAGTTTGCCCCTCTGTTCTCGCTTTCGCCAGGCTTGACCCCTAGGGGCCAGCACGACATACTCACTGGTGACTGTATGCCGGTCAAGAGCAGAGGATACAGAATGTCAGAGAACGTACGAACCCACATCAAAGGTGAGGTCAGCAAGATGCTCGATCACGGGGTAATAGAGCCCTCTACTAGTCCATGGTCTAGCCCAGTTGTGTTAGTACCAAAGGCCGGATCTAAAGAACTTAGATTCTGCGTGGATTATAGAGCTCTTAATGCAGTCACCAAGACTGATGCCCACCCTTTGCCAAGAACAGATGAGTTGGTGGATAAACTTGGCGCCGCCAAGTTCCTCAGCACATTTGACTTGACGTCAGGCTATTGGCAAATAGCCCTGACAGACCATGCCAAGGAGAAAACTGCATTTTCTACCCCCGTTGGCTTATACCAGTTTAAGGTAATGCCATTCGGATTGAAAAATGCACCTGCTACGTTTCAACGGATGATAAACCAGGTTCTGAATGGGATGGAGGACTTCTGCATGGCATACTTGGATGACATCGCAGTGTTCAGCAATTCCTTTGAAGAACATGTAACCCACCTGAGAGATGTTTTGCAGGCTCTTGGACGAGCCAATCTGACCATAAAGGCGAGTAAATGCCAAATTGGACAGAGTAAGGTAGTCTATCTTGGGCATGAGGTAGGCGGTGGAGAAATAAGGCCTTTGCTCAGTAAGATTGAAGCTGTGCAAAATTGGACAACACCGACTACTCAAACCCAGGTGAGAGCCTTCCTAGGCCTCACCGGGTATTACAGGAATTTCATAGAGAACTATGGGACCATAGGTTCTCCACTGAATGTCATCTCCACGCCCAAATTCCCTAAAAAGGTTAAATGGAACGAGGAGTGCAATCAGGCTTTTGAAAACCTGAAAAAGGCTCTTTGCCAAGCCCCAGTACTCAGAGCTCCTGATTACCGCCAACACTTCATTGTGCAGACAGATGCTTCAAATGTAGGAATAGGTGCCGTACTCAGTCAACTGGATAGGAAAGGTAGGGAGCACCCCGTTTGCTTCATCAGCCGCAAGCTGAAGGATCCTGAAACAAGGTGGGCAACAATCGAAAGAGAGTGCTTTGCTATCGTGTGGGCTCTGAAGAAGTTTAGGCCGTACTTGTATGGTTCTACTTTCGTCATTCAGACTGACCACCAACCCTTGAGATGGTTAATGCAAATGAAAGGGGAAAACCCAAAACTATTGAGATGGTTGATCTGCCTGCAAGGGTTTGATTTCACCATTGAGCAGAGGTCAGGGTGTCACCACCAAAATGCTGATGGTCTCTCTAGGATCTATGTCATCGACTAGAGGTATGAGATTCATCCAGGAGTGGATTAAATCCTCCTGTCCCTTAGTCTGGGGGGGGGCGAGTGTTAGGGAGAATTCTCTGTTTAGGCTGAATTTCCTAACCTAGTGAGTCCCCCAGCAGCTTTGCTGGATTTCTGGAGTTTGTTTTTTTCCAACCTGCCAATGTCACCATGTACGTCAATGTCACTTGGGCACACCCTTTGCAAGCCCATGGAAACGGGAAGCAGGAGGGGTGTGTGTGACAAAAACACAAGCATATGAACTAAATCCATGACAAGCCTGCATGTGCCCAGCCACAATGCAGCGTATGCCCACGGGAGCCACACAAGGCAACACACTGTCCCAAAAATAAATAAATAAATAAAAAAAAATAAAAAAATGGCCATTAATGGGCCCGGGGGGGTTGGGGAGGCCACCCAGGAGGTCCGAGGACAGGGTGCACACCAAAACCCACCTGTGTGGATCTTGCGGAAAAAAAAAAACACCTCCATGGGCTCATGGCCCACACAGCTACCCTATTGTGGGAGTATCACTGCTGTCGCTATTCTCACCCTGTGCAGCTGCATCCGGAGGTGGTGGCACTATGGGAGGCAGCCCACGCAAGGCCCTAGTCTGTTCCTCCATGGCTGCAACCATGCGGGTGTGGTAGGTCTCGTTCTGGAGGATGAGGATGAATGTGCGGAGGTCCCCATGCAACAACTCACGGGATGCCCAGACCTCTGCCCTAGTTGCCTGCATCTCAGCTGAGAGCGTACGGGTGAGACGCTCCAGCTGCTGTTCTGTCCTTCGGTCTGTTGAAGCCTCAAGCTCAACAAGACTCGTCCTGAGGTGAAGGAGTTCCAGCCTCAGGGCTTCCCTGTGGCCCTGGGACTCTATGGAGATGGCTTCCTGCAGAGTCGCCAGTGCCGCCCGCCTGTCCCTGTTGGACGCCAACATGTCCTCCCTGTGTGACTGGCAGATGGAGTCGGTTGCCTGCTGTAGTCGCTCCATCAGCCTCTCGGGGGGGACAATGGAAGTGGCCACCCTATCCATGGCCTGAGCCATCATCTCTGATGATGCTGCCTGTTGGGTTGCCATACCTTAAATGGATTGCTCCCATGCGGTATTGACAGGTGGCGTACGTCCACCACGTCGGCGGGCACCACACCTGTCTGGGGCAAGACGAACTGCGCCTTGCTGTGCCGGCACTGCCTGAGGCTGCAGGACTGCATCCCCCCTCTGATCTGCTGGCCCAGGAACAGGATCAGATGTCGCGGAGTGTGACCCTGCATCCGTAACCACCAAAGGCGTACCTGCCAACACTGACATCCCCATTGAGGGTTTTAACCCTGGTGCAGGTGGGTCGGACAGAACAGAATCCCTCCCAGGAACACTCACCTGCGACGGCACGTAGGTCTCATCATCCGAATCAACACCTGAGTACAGCTCGGGGGAGGTGCAGCCAGAGACACCCCTTGAGAGCACGACCTGCAGCAGTTGTGGGTTCTCACCCACCACCACACCACGTCCCTCACTGGTGGTCGGTCGGCCCTCAGAACCCCCTGGGTCTGCACCATCTCCACAACCCCAGCAGTATCAGGTGCGTCTTCCCCTGCAAAGACATAAAAGAAAACAAATGGAAACAGGCATTAGCACCATGGCACACAATGAGGGCTGAGAGGCTACAGAAACAGTACTTGATTGACACATGTCCCACATGACTAAAACACTCCCATGCATGCACCGTCAATGCATGTGATGGGGAGGCAGATGCCACACATTGATGACACCAAGACGGAAGAGGAACACATTTGCTGCATGCTGCCTAGCAGTGCCATCACACATTGGCCAGTGATTGGCAGGTCAAATACACATGCCATCACACAGATGGCATGTACCCTAGCCATGAAGTGAAGAGGGAGAGGAGGTCACCAATTAATCATTCAGTCCAGTTTGTTCATATGATTGATCATTTTCATTGTAATGGTTCTAATGTTTAACATGCAGCTGCCAGTCAAAAATGGTCCTATAGCACAGGGACATGTCCAAACTAATCATGTCCACGAAACTGAGCCAGTCCACTGTACCATAGCCATGTCAGACATGTGACAATAGGACTGAGAAATCCCGAGTAAAAGTGGTGGTATGCAAACAATCTGCCTGAATAAGCAGAGGTAAAAAAGCAACAGTGTAGTGGCAAGATGACACTCCAAGGGCAACTGGCGTGCTGTTGGGCTGGATGTCTAATGTTGGCCGAAGGGATGCTGCTATACCCAAATGCTGGTGCAAAGAATGTTTTGGAAGAGGCACATGGGTGAGCCGAACCACTCAGGCACACACACCCTCCCCTGGCACCCAAACAGAAGCCCTCCCACACACAACATGCACATGGATGACACACACATGCATGTGCACTCACCGGACAATGCCTCGTAATCTGCCACTACTCCCACGCCTTGGATCTGTTCCTCTGTGACGTAGGTCCCAGCAACCTGCTCATGTGGAGTGAGTTCTATGTCGTCTGCTGGAGACCCACCTCCAGTCACTAGAGTTGCGGCATGACTTGAGGCCAGCTTATACTTTGCCCTGCGCTTCAGGTCATTCCAGCGCTTGTAGCAATCATTAGCTGTGTGCCTCACGATTCCAAGGGCACTTATGATGTCCGCAATGGTCTGCCAGTGTGCCTGACGTTGTGCAGGTGTGGTCTTGGATCCTGCAACAATCACCATTTCGCGGTCATGTGCGGACACATACTCTACAAGTGCATTCAGTTCGGCCTCATTGAAGCTGGGCTTCCTTGATGGGCCGGACTGTGTAGCCGTGTCTGGGGCATCAGCCTCTACTGGACGAGCACTCTTCCTCTTCCGCTTGGAAGGTGGTGGGGATCCGGAGTGTCCTGCGCCGCTCTGGACACTAGGGGCAGGAGCGTGGGATTGCACACTCAGCATGGGAGTTGGTGCAGGCATTATCTCAAGTGTGATGGTGTCAGGGGGAATGTCAGCATGATGGACTTGGACCGACACTGTCCTGGCTGGGTGTGTGAGAGGTGGGGTGGATGGAGCCGCAGCTGCCCCTGCAGCCTCCCCAGCCTGTCTACGCGGGGCAGCAGATGACCTAGCTGCCCCTGATCCACGTGGCCTGATGACACCAATGTTCACCGGCGCACGTGGCCTAAACCTGCTGACCTGGAAGTCAGCCATGGAGTCACCCTGTGCCAGGTCTGGTTACACAGTGGGCTGGTCCAACAAGGGCTGAGCATGGATGGTGTCAGCCACGGTAACCTCAACCAGGGGGGTGGGCGGGGATGGGTGTCCCTGACTGCTCCTCCACACATGGGGGGCAAGGGGTACCCTGCAAGTCACGGCCACGTCCCCTACCAGATCCACCACGGCCACCACTTGGGGCTCGGCCACCTTTGCCACCCTTACGGCTTGTTCGCCTCCCAGCCATGGCACTGATGTTATTGTGCGTATGGGAGTTGATGTGAACTATTGTCCTGGGCAATTGGGGGTCAAAGGGCTTGGGTACCAGATGGTAATCGTACCCTATGTTAGGGAGAATTCTCTGTTTAGGCTGAATTTCCTAACCTATTGAGTCCCCCAGAAGCTTTGCTGGATTTCTGGAGTTTGTTTTTTTCCATCCTGCCAAGAGTGAGACTCTTTTCTCCCACTCTTGGACATGTATGTGTGTGTAATTCCTTTGAGATGTCAATGTGTTCGATGGGCTATGGGGTCTTTCACTCCATAGGGTCTCATATGTTTTTCTATGTGTGTTACACCGCACCCTACGTGCCGTAACACTGGGGCGTCCTAGCGGACCCCCACCATAGACTCCATACCCGGGGACTGACTACTGTCTCCCCGGGCATGTAAAGTCACCATTGGCTTTACTAGACCTAAATTTACTAACAGTACTAGTACAAACCATCTTATTGTGGACATACTAGTAGGGGTAATTCGATTACTCCTAGACCTGTTACTCGAGGGGGCACTGTCCCGTCCCCCCTCGTCGAGTTTTGGCTGGTGGCAGTGGAAACTACTTGTTATGTTCGACCCCGAGCATAACCCTATGGGATTCGTCCCATTGTTGGAGATTGATACTTTTTCTCGTTAACCTCCAACGTACCACCGGTCTACTTATCCTAAATAAGTTTATCGGATGGTATTTTCTGCCAGACCTCGGTTTTTTTAAATGGCGTCTGTGTTCGTCTCTGTGACTCCTAAACCAAAGGTTGAGCCCTTTGTTCCACTTTTGGCAGGCCTCTGTACAGAGACCCTCCAAAGTGGTGCCATTCTGTCTGGGTTACCTCAGGGGTGTGGGAGGGGGTTTAGGCACCCTGGACCGAGTTGCCTTGCCAACTCAGGTCGCACTCTGGGGTGATTGGCCCAAGTGGTGAGCGTTCCCGCTCACCACTTAGCATGTGTTGATTGACAGCTAGGCTGAATGAATGGGGGTTTTCTGCATAAAAGCAGGGCTTTCGGGACTGGATCTTCAGAAGTCGCCACAGGACCTAAGAATCCGACGAGGGTAACGCTGAGCCGACCTGCACGACGACACCTCCGGTGGAGCCCTGCGGAACCGACTCACCACTTCCCGACCACAGAGGAGATCTCCCTGCCGGAGAGTCTCTTCACCTGGCTGGTAGGAACAACCAGCCCCCTTTGCTTTTTATTCGCCTCAGGACGCAGTGGTCGAATTGCCCGTGCAGAGCACCCCGGCAACCGGATAGCCACTACCCCTGTACCGCGACCAAAAGGTGGTGCCTTGTGACGGAGCACTCCGCGGCTGGTCTCTTCCCTGGTGGTGCACCGGACTTCCTTTTTCTTCGACGACGAGAACCTCTCTACTCTTGGCAAAGACCCGACGTGCATCCACCACCAGGAACATCTGCCCCTGCCGGAGCTGCTCTCCACAATAAGGTACCGTGTCCGCCTGGCTTCCCTTTCGATCGGATTGAGCGAGGTGTCTTAATCCTCTCCTTTCCGTTGGGTCGCCTCCAAGCTTTTCTCATTTATAGTTCTGAACTGGTTCAACCTGCCGACAACAATTTGCTACAAAGACTTGAATGCATCTCCTCTAGAGACTTTTTGGGACATAGCGCCTTGCCTCTCTCCGAGTGGGCCTGGCCTCTGAACTTTATGATCTATTGTGATTCTTGCCTTCCTGCCTTGCATTTTATCCGCGAAGGATTGAACTGTGTTGATTTCATGACCTGCCTATCTTTTTCTCTCCCGTCCTAACTAATGTTCGAGTGTCATCTAGGTTGAGGTATACACCTCTGTCTGAAAATAAGTGATACCGGTAGAACCTAGAGTTGTCGAAATATTGCTAGGGGGATTGATCGTTTTCTACTTCGTAGAGTAACTGTGTTTGATTTGTTTGCCGTGATTTGCCTTAGTGTTTTTCATAGATGTTCTGTTATAAATAAATGCCTTAATATCTTTACACTAAGCCTCGTTGCGTGTTTGCTTGTCTTGCTGTGAAGAATTGCCCTATTTTGTATACTCCACATACTGCTAAACTTTTCTTGAGAGAAGTCTGACTGCTCAGCCACAGCTACCAAGTGAATCTGTGTGGTACAGACTGCTACCAAGTGGGTTCACCGCCAAACGCCTGTAGTCCTAAATCTTTTGCAGTGGTCCCAGAGGGAACTGCACAGGTTTCCGCCTAACACCCTAGTGCTCTAGCAAGGCTGTATGTCACCCCTGAGGAAAGATGACGGGTCACGCAATGCACAGGCAGCCCAAAAAAGGGAAGTAAGGTGCACGAAACCCCTCCTAGACCACGTGCGTGGAAAAAAAAACCTGCACTATGCTGTGGCACCCAGGAACACAAGAATGAACGTATGCGTGTCACACGCAGCCTAGAATGACCTCTGAAGGGGTACGCGACACACGGGGCAAGCACAGATGTTAGATACGTGCGCGACTCACCGTCTGCCAGGAACAAAAGCGTGAAAAATTTGCGCGTGTGCGCATTGGCAAAACCCCCGCCAAAAGAAGAATTGTACGCTGTCTGAGGAGACAGGACAACAGTAGTATGGGAGCTGTTTGAGGAAACAGGCCCAGGGAAAAGAGGAAAAGAGAAAAAACTGTCAGAGGTAACAGGGAGTACGAACTGGAAACGACGTGAAGTAAATCGCGTGTGAACCGACAAGAAGTACAGATTTCACCCACTCGCTCTCCACGAAAAGCACGTATAAGGAAATGGTGTCCTACACGTACCTTTTATACACACGTCACAGACAGGGAAGTGAGCGTACACGCGATTGGCCTGGGTACGTGTATTTCTGGGGTGCGCAGGAAGTTCCACAGGCGATTGGTGGAAATCCACGTGTGCTCTGTCATCACGTGTAATGAGGGAAACACCCGCGCGCCTCACGTCACATACGCGCTAAGGGCCTTTGGTCCAATGAAATCGCATATGCGTGCTGACGTGCATACGCGCTAAGGGCCTTTCCTCGATTTACACGCAGACGTGCAGGATTTTCACGTGCCAAATCACTCCGTATCAAGCTGGCCACGCATAAGCACACGGAAGACCACGCTCCTGCCCAAAAGGCCGAATTACTGCCCCCCAGAGCCCCGAGCAGCCTCCCACGAGCCATCTGCTGCTGCCTGCCTACCTGCCTGCCTGCTGCCACCGTGCCCTGCCATTTGGTGCCTGCACATCAGCCATCTGCAGGGGTCCATTTGCTGTGTCCACCCCTGCTGGAACAGAGTACTCCCGACTGGGATACCATCGCTCCACAGCCCAGCCCCAGGACCCAGTTGCCCACCCACTCCTGACTCTGGGGTTGCCATGTCGGGCACTGCTACATCTGGCACCACTGGCAACCCCCGGCCAGAGAGGCAGAGGGGCACCAGCTTCAGTGCCACCGAAGTTGGTGTCCTGGTGGAGCAAGTCCTGGGGCAGTATGATGCCCTCTTCGGAAGTAAGCGCGCCAACAAGGAAGGAAGGACTCGGATCTGGACCGACATCGTGACTGCCATCAACGCGGATGGGGTGGCAGTCAGCGACTGCCAACATGTCAAGAAGCGCTGGGATGACTGCAGGTCCAGGACCCTCTTGAAGGCCCGGCGCCTCTTGGAGGGGGGCCGGGGCCGCATGAGTACCATCCAGATGAGGGTCCTGGAACGCGTAGGCCCAGCGCTCCACGGCCAGATCCTTGAGAGGCAGACCCGTCTGGAGTTGAGCGGTAAGTGGCCAAGCATTGCTGTGTGAGACAGGGCATGTCGCAGTGTGCTGGTTGTCTGATACCTGCCTGTATGTGTGACATAGCCCATGTATGCATGTGTGTGTGCAGGGACGTCATGCATGTGAGACCAGTAATGTGTGAACCACACGGTTGGTGCATGTGTTCAAATGCAACATGGGTCGCCCTATGCGGAATGGCCACATGAAAGCATGCCAGTCTCTGTTCCTGGACATGGGTGAGGGATGGGTGCTGATGCCATGTACATATATGCTGTCCATGTCTGTGTGTCTGACCAGCGTGTCTGTGACTTGTGAATGCCTGGGATGCATGACACATGTCTGTGGCAATGTTCCGGTTCACTGATACAGCCTAGTCATCCTTGTATCCACTGTGTCTGTGGTGTACGAGGCCAGATGGATGAAACTAGGGTGAAGTGTGTGCATGTAATAGGCATGGCACATGATGCATGTGAGTTCCAAAACAACAGTGTATGTTTAAAGAATAACTTGGACATGTATGCTAATGTCCATAGCATGCGCCATGCCTGTTACCGCATGTGTTTTACCTGCACTGAGCCATGTGTTGTGGAGGGACATGATGGAAGTGATCTTTGACAGTGCCACTCATCTGCTATTGCTTCCTGTCTAGGGGACCATTGTACAGTACCCTGATGCTTGTGTTCTATGTCTCCCTCTACACAGCGCCACCTGAAGAAGAGGGCGGAGACGGCTCTGTGGAGCAAAGCGGCGGGGATGCCCCCACGGCTGCAGCGGAAGGGGTGGGTGAGCCCCCACAGGGGCTTGCAATGGCGGAAGACGGGGTGGAGCCATCCAGGTTGGTAGTTTCCACAGAGGAGGAGGAGGCCGCTACTGAGGCGCACATGGGGCCTGGTGGGGGCATCCCTGCTGGTGCAAGTGTTGCAGTCCAGGGGCAGGGGCAGGAGGCAGCACAGGTCGCCGTGGAGGGGCCTGTGCATGTCACTGTCCCTGACACTGTGACTGCACCACCATGCACCAGCAGGGATGCCCCATCCCAGGCCCGTCCGTAGGTAGGGGGGATGTCCATGTCATCTGACTCCCCTCCACCTGCGTACAAGGGGACCCCTGGCTGTATGGAGAAGGTCCTGATTGGTGTTCCGTTGCGCACAGGTGCAATTCGTGATGAGGTGCGTGCTTCCCGGGAGGAGCATGCACGTCATCACGGAGAGCACCGTGCCGATGTGGCCCAGTTGGGAACGGCCATGGTCGGGGGTTTCCTACATGTGTCGGCCAATCTGGCGACCCTCTCCTCCTCTGTGGAGACTATGCACCAGTCGTTCTCCATGCCGTCTTCCGGCCCAGATGCCACCGGGGCCCCCTGTGGACCTGCCCCGACCAATGCAGCCGGCTCGGTGGGGATCCAATCCCTGCCACAGTCGGGAGTCGGAGGTCCAGCAGGGGTGGACACACCAGCAACTGGACCCCAGCAGATGGAGGATGTGACGGCATAATCGGGCAGGGCACGTGCACGACGGCGTCGGTGGATACCATCAGCCTGGATGCCGTCGTGCTGGCACAGGCAGTTGCGTCGGAGGCAGCGGCAGGCTCGACGTGGGAGGCATCATGGCTCGGGGCCATCAACATCAGGGGTGCAGGCATCGGCCGGAGGGCAGGAGAACCCTGGAATGGGAGTGGCTTCCGTGTGGGAGCGGTTGGGCCAGCGGATAGGTGCGGAGCGGCAGCCGGCAGAGGAGGAACGGCTCACAAAGGTCAGGGCGGAGAACTCCATGCGGAGGGCGTTGAGGCGGGCTGAGTGCCTCGAGGGTCTTCGCAGGGAGTTGGAGCTGGACACTGCTTTATCCCTGCGAGACCTCGGGGCCAGGGAACATGTCCGCCTCCAAGCCATTGAACAGGAGTTCGATGATGCCCTGGCCCATGACAACATCCAGTGAGCCGTTGGACTAGCCCGCTGCCCATGTAAATAGTTATGTAGTTAGTGTTAGGTTTCCTTTGTTTTTGCTTTTTCTTTGGACCTTTTGGACAATGGGCCACATTTTTGTATATAGTTATTTTTTATTAGGTAGTGTTCGTTTCCAAACTTGCAATTGCAGTTCTATCATGTTATTTCCATTTCTGAGTGGGTGGATGCAATACTCGGGTGGGTGTTTTGCATTTGGAGGCTGACCATGGGGACCGGGGATCTAGATTGTGATGACATGTGGGCTGGGGTACATGAGTTGGACATGAGTGGGGGCCTGCTGGCAGTTGCCCCACGGTGCTGGGGGGTGGGGGTGCAGGGGAACATGAGTTGGACATGAGTGGGGGCCTGCTGGCAGGTGCCCCACGGTGCTGGGGGGTGGGGGTGCAGGGGAACATTAGTTGGACATGAGTGGGGGTTTGCTGGCAGGTGCCCCACGGTGCTGGGGGGTGGGGGTGCAGGGGAACATGAGTTGGACATGAGTGGGGGCCTACTGGCAGGTGCCCCACGGTGCTGGGGGGTGGGGGTGCAGGGGAACATGAGTTGGACATGGGTGGGGGCCTGGTGGAGGCTGCCCCTGCACTGCTGGGCGGTGGGGGTAATAGGGGACATGAGTGGGGGTCTGTTGGAGGCTGCCCCTGCACTGCTGGGGGGTGGGGGTAATAGGGGACATGAGTGGGGGCCTGTTGGAGGCTGCCCCAGCACTGCTGGTGGGTGGGGGTAATAGGGGACATGAGTGGGGGCCTGTTGGAGGCTGCCCCTGCACTGCTGGGGGGTGGGGGTAATAGGGGACATGAGTGGGGGCCTGTTGGAGGCTGCCTCTGCACTGCTGGGGGGTGGGGGTAATAGGGGACATGAGTGGGGGCCTGTTGGAGGCTGCCCCTGCACTGCTGGGGGGTGGGGGTGGTGGGAGACATGAGTGGGGGCCTGGTGGAGGCTGCCCCTGGTGGCTGGGGGGTGGGGGTGGTGGTAGACATGAGTGGGGGCCTGGTGGAGGCTGCCCCTGGTGGCTGGGGGGTGGGGGTGGTGGTAGACATGGGTGGGGGCCTGGTGGAGGCTGCCCCTGCACTGCTGGGGGGTGGGTGTGGTGGGAGACATGAGTGGGGGCCTGGTGGAGGCTGCCCCTGGTGGCTGGGGGGTGGGGATGGTGGTAGACATGGGTGGGGGCCTGGTGGAGGCTGCCCCTGCACTGCTGGGGGGTGGGGGTGAAGGGAGACATGAGTGGGGGCCTGATGGTATCTGCCCCTGGTGGCTGGGGGGTGGGGTGGTGGGAGACATGAGTGGGGGCCTGGTGGAGGCTGCCCCTGGTGGCTGGGAGGTGGGGGTGGTGGTAGACATGAGTGGGGGCCTGATGGAATCTGCCCCTGGTGGCTGGGGGGTGGGGGTGGTGGTAGACATGGGTGGGGACCTGGTGGAGGCTGCCCCAGCACTGCTGGGGGGTGTGGGTAATAGGGGACATGAGTGGGGGCCTGTTGGAGGCTGCCCCTGCACTGCTGAGGGGTGGGGGTAATAGGGGACATGAGTGGGGGCCTGTTGGAGGCTGCCCCTGCACTGCTGGTGGGTGGGGGTAATAGGGGACATGAGTGGGGGCCTGTTGGAGGCTGCCCCTGCACTGCTGGGGGGTGGGGGTGGTGGGACACATGAGTGGGGGCCTGGTGGAGGCTGCCCCTGGTGGCTGAGGGGTAAGGGTGGTGGTAGACATGAGTGGGGGCCTGGTGGAGGCTGCCCCTGGTGGCTGGGGGGTGGGGGTGGTGGGAGACATGAGTGGGGGCCTGTTGGAGGCTGCCCCTGCACTGCTGGGGGTTGGGGGTGGTGGGAGACATGAGTGGGGGCCTGGTGGAGGCTGCCCCTGCACTGCTGGGGGTAGGGGTGGTGGGAGACATGAGTGGGGGCCTGTTGGAGGCTGCCCCTGCACTGCTGGGGGGTGGGGGTAATAGGGGACATGAGTGGGGGCCTGGTGGAGGCTGCCCCTGCACTGCTGGGGGGTGGGGGTAATAGGGGACATGAGTGGGGGCCTGTTGGAGGCTGCCCCTGCACTGCTGGTGGGTGGGGGTAATAGGGGACATGAGTGGGGGCCTGTTGGAGGCTGCCCCTGCACTGCTGGGGGTGGGGGTGGTGGTCAACATGAGTGGGGGCCTGGTGGAGGCTGCCCCTGGTGGCTGGGGGGTGGGGGTGGTGGTAGACATGAGTGGGGGCCTGTTGGAGGCTGCCCCTGGTGGCTGGAGGGTGGGGGTGGTGGGAGACATGAGTGGGGGCCTTGTGGAATCTGCCCCTGGTGGCTGGGGGGTGGGGGTGTTGGGAGACATGAGTGGGGGCCTGGTGGAGGCTGCCCCTGGTGGCTGGGGGGTGGGGGTGGTGGTAGACATGAGTGGGGGCCTGTTGTAGGCTGCCCCTGGTGGCTGGGGGGTGGGGGTGGTGGTAGACATGAGTGGGGGCCTGGTGGAGGCTGCCCCTGGTGGCTGGGGGGTGGGGGTGGTGGGAGACATGAGTGGGGGCCTGTTGGAGGTTGCCCCTGGTGGCTGGGAGGTGGGGGTGGTGGTAGACATGAGTGGGGGCCTGATGGAATCTGCCCCTGGTGGCTGGGGGGTGGGGGTGGTGGTAGACATGGGTGGGGACCTGGTGGAGGCTGCCCCAGCACTGCTGGGGGGTGTGGGTAATAGGGGACATGAGTGGGGGCCTGTTGGAGGCTGCCCCTGCACTGCTGAGGGGTGGGGGTAATAGGGGACATGAGTGGGGGCCTGTTGGAGGCTGCCCCTGCACTGCTGGTGGGTGGGGGTAATAGGGGACATGAGTGGGGGCCTGTTGGAGGCTGCCCCTGCACTGCTGGGGGGTGGGGGTGGTGGGACACATGAGTGGGGGCCTGGTGGAGGCTGCCCCTGGTGGCTGAGGGGTAAGGGTGGTGGTAGACATGAGTGGGGGCCTGGTGGAGGCTGCCCCTGGTGGCTGGGGGGTGGGGGTGGTGGGAGACATGAGTGGGGGCCTGTTGGAGGCTGCCCCTGCACTGCTGGGGGTTGGGGGTGGTGGGAGACATGAGTGGGGGCCTGGTGGAGGCTGCCCCTGCACTGCTGGGGGTAGGGGTGGTGGGAGACATGAGTGGGGGCCTGTTGGAGGCTGCCCCTGCACTGCTGGGGGGTGGGGGTAATAGGGGACATGAGTGGGGGCCTGGTGGAGGCTGCCCCTGCACTGCTGGGGGGTGGGGGTAATAGGGGACATGAGTGGGGGCCTGTTGGAGGCTGCCCCTGCACTGCTGGTGGGTGGGGGTAATAGGGGACATGAGTGGGGGCCTGTTGGAGGCTGCCCCTGCACTGCTGGGGGTGGGGGTGGTGGTCAACATGAGTGGGGGCCTGTTGGAGGCTGCCCCTGGTGGCTGGGGGGTGGGGGTGGTGGTAGACATGAGTGGGGGCCTGTTGGAGGCTGCCCCTGGTGGCTGGAGGGTGGGGGTGGTGGGAGACATGAGTGGGGGCCTTGTGGAATCTGCCCCTGGTGGCTGGGGGGTGGGGGTGTTGGGAGACATGAGTGGGGGCCTGGTGGAGGCTGCCCCTGGTGGCTGGGGGGTGGGGGTGGTGGTAGACATGAGTGGGGGCCTGTTGTAGGCTGCCCCTGGTGGCTGGGGGGTGGGGGTGGTGGTAGACATGAGTGGGGGCCTGGTGGAGGCTGCCCCTGGTGGCTGGGGGGTGGGGGTGGTGGGAGACATGAGTGGGGGCCTGTTGGAGGTTGCCCCTGCACTGCTGGGGGGTGGGGGTGGTGGTAGACATGAGTGGGGGTCTGGTGGAGGCTGCCCCTGGTGGCTGGAGGGTGGGGGTGGTGGGAGACATGAGTGGGGGCCTGTTGGAGGCTGCCCCTGCACTGCTGGGGGCATGGGGGTGGTGGGAGACATGAGTGGGGGCCTGGTGGAGGCTGCCCCTGCACTGCTGGGGGGTGGGGGTGGTGGTAGACATGGGTGGGGGCCTGGTGGAGGCTGCCCCTGCACTGCTGGGGGGTGGGGGTAATAGGGGACATGAGTGGGGGCCTGGTGGAGGCTGCCCCTGGTGGCTGGGGGGTGGGGGTGGTGGTAGACATGAGTGGGGGCCTGGTGGAATCTGACCCTGGTGACTGGGGGGTGGGGGTGGTGGTAGACATGGGTGGGGGCCTGGTGGAGGCTGCCCCTGCACTGCTGGGGGGTGGGGATGGTGGGAGACATGAGTGGGGGCCTGGTGGATGCTGCCCCTGCACTGCTGGGGGGTGTGGGTGGTGGTAGACATGAGTGGGGGCCTGGTGGAATCTGCCCCTGGTGGCTGGGTGGTGGGGGTGGTGGTAGACATGGGTGGGGGCCTGGTGGAGGCTGCCCCTGCACTGCTGGGGGGTGGGAGTGGTGGGAGACATGAGTGGGGGCCTGAAGGTAGCTGCCCCTGGTGGCTGGAGGGTGGGGGTGGTGGGAGACATGAGTGGGGGCCTGGTGGAGGCTGCCCCTGGTGGCTGGGGGGTGGGGGTGGTGGGAGACATGAGTGGGGGCCTGGTGGAGGCTTCCCCTGGTGGCTGGGGGGTGGGGGTGGTGGTAGACATGAGTGGGGGCCTGTTGGAGGCTGCCCCTGGTGGCTGGGGGGTGGGGGTGGTGGTAGACATGAGTGGGGGCCTGGTGGAGGCTGCCCCTGGTGGCTAGGGGGTGGGGGTGGTGGGAGACATTAGTGGGGGCCTGTTGGAGGCTGCCCCTGCACTGCTGGGGGGTGGGGGTGGTGGTAGACATGAGTGGGAGTCTGGTGGAGGCTGCCCCTGGTGGCTGGGGGGTGGGGGTGGTGGGAGACATGAGTGGGGGCCTGTTGGAGGCTGCCCCTGCACTGCTGGGGGGTGGGGGTTGTGGGAGACATGAGTGGGGGCCTGGTGGAGGCTGCCCCTGCACTGCTGGGGGGTGGGGGTAATAGGGGACATGAGTGGGGGCCTGTTGGAGGCTGCCCCTGCACTGCTGGGGGGTGGGGGTAATAGGGGACATGAGTGGGGGCCTGTTGGAGGCTGCCTCTGCACTGCTGGGGGGTGGGGGTAATAGGGGACATGAGTGGGGGCCTGTTGGAGGCTGCCCCTGCACTGCTGGGGGGTGGGGGTGGTGGGAGACATGAGTGGGGGCCTGGCGGAGGCTGCCCCTGGGCTGGGGGGTGGGGGTGGTGGTAGACATGAGTGGGGGCCTGGTGGAGGCTGCCCCTGGTGGCTGGGGGTGGGGGTGGTGGTAGACATGGGTGGGGGCCTGGTGGAGGCTGCCCCTGCACTGTGTCAGATGGTTGAACCTCACCACCCTTCTCCTCACCTGTGGCTTCCTCTGGTTTATCCTTGGAGTGCTTGGAAGGCCTTCGGGGACTCCTGGTGTCTTCCTTTGCTGGCTTGTCTCTGGACTTCCTATCGTGCAAGTAGGGCCTGGCTCCCTCGGAGGCCACCTCGACAGGGAGTGGGACCTGTCTCGGGGGGCCCCGAGGAGCCAAGGTCCCGCAACAGGGAAAAGACTGATGGACAGTAAAAAACCCTGTGTAGTCTTCCGGAGACCTTGACGAATATCATGCACTCCAATGGTAGATGTGGCTGTTCGTGATCCGGAGTGAACCGGGAAATCGTGGATCAGGTAAGACTGACCGTCCTCCAATATGGATACAGCTGAGGAAAGGAGGCAGGAATCGATCCGTGGGATAATTGGCAGGAAGTAGGTAAGTAGATAATGAGAGGAGCTTAGAGAGGAAAGAGAAGAGGGGTAACCCCGGAACGGGGAAACGTTCTGAACCCAGAAGATATGGTACAGATAGGAAGAAAGCTGAAAAGTCCCTACTTACCAGATACGGCAAGATCCACGAAATGCACAGGGAGGAACGCGTAGAAACGCGAGAATGGCGGCTAGCCGCTAGTGTGAATGGAAAGACGTAGAGCGAAGAAAAGTTAAAGAAAGTGAAACGGACGAGAGCCGTGAAAGGGAAAGGGGAATCAAAGCAAAGCCAGCAAGAGCAAGGGTACTCGGGCGAGTAAGAGAACTGCAGAAGGCACAGGAGGTGGTTCTAACAGAGTTAGTCGAGCGCTGGTATCACGAAGGAATAACACAGATACAACGCGCTGAGAGGGGGGCGTGGCTTGCTTAAATAATGAAGGCGGCCATGTTGGATGAGGACTGGCCCGCTAACAGAAGGTCCTCCGCGGCGTGATCTTCCACTTCTGCCATAGCCTCCATGGGTGATTCCTGACAGTATGACCCTTCTCTCTCCGAAAACCCCCTGGTTTTCCCGGATATCTCAGGTGGAATTCTCTCAATAATCTTGGGGCATGCAGATGGTGCCTGGGTTCCCAGGTTCTTTCTTCCGGGGAGAACCCCCTCCAATGGACGAGATACTGTAGACTGCCCTGGCGATATCCGGAATCCACCAGGTATTCCACCTCATACTCCTGTGGTTCTACCGTGGTCAGAATCTTGGTCTTCCGGAGTTTCCGTGAGAAGGGATCCTCCTTATACTCCTTTAGTAGTGAGGTGTGAAAAACTGGGTGAATCCTCTGGAGGTGCTTAGGCAGGTGAATTTCTTAGGCCACTGGGTTTATCTGTCTTAGGATAGGGTAAGGACCCAGATATCGTGGTGCGAACTTGCCGGTGTGTATCCATTTGGGTAAATATCTCGTGGATACCCAGACCCTTTGTCCGGGCTTCCATTCGGGATTGGGTCTTCTACTCCTGTCGGCCCACTTCTTTTGTGAACGTTGGCTGTCTTCTAATGCTTCTCTCGCCAGTTTATGTACCTTCTTTAGTTCCGATAACCGGTCATCTATGGCGGGGGATTTGGTGGGTTGTATTCCGGACCAAGGCATCTGCTGAGGATGATACCCATAAGTGCAATAGAAAGGACTCATTCTCGTGGAGGTGTGGTAGTTGTTGTTGTAGGCGAATTCAGCCTGTGCAAGATAGGAAGACCAGCTCTCTTGTCTGTTGCTGCAAAAACATCTTAAATACTGCTCAAGACCGGCATTGAGTCTCTCTGTCTGACCGTTGCTTTGGGGGTGATAGCCGGACGACAGTGCTTGATGTATTCCCAACTGTTGACACAACAAAGTCCAGAACCTGGAGGTGAATTGGGTACCTCTGTCAGAAACAATAGTCCGAGGCAGTCCATGCAAGCGGACTATATCCCGGAGGAAGACAGAAGCCGTTTTTGGAACTGATGGAAGTCCCTCCAATGCAGAGAAATGGGCCAGTTTACTATGTGAATCAATGGTCACCATGATTGCGGTCATTCCCTCTGACTTCGGTAAGTCAACAATGAAATCCGTGGACACGTGTTCCCAAGGCTGGGTGGGTAGGAAGGGTTGTTGTAATTTGCCTAATGGTTTGACTGTTTGATATTTGTTGGTGGCACAAATCGGACAGGCTGAAACATATCTCTTGACATCCTTGTGGAGTTCTGGCCACCAGAATCTTCGGCTTATGAGGTCCTGTGTCTTCCTGATACCGGGGTGTCCAGCGAGGGCGGCATCATGACACCAAGAGAGGATCTGTTCCTGAAGTCCTTTAGACGGGAGAAACAACCCAGTACCATGGTAGTACAAACCATCTTTGGCCAGATTGACTGTGGGTGGTACGGTAGATAGCGACCCGTATTGGGTGGTAAGTTCTTGTAAAAAGAGCGAGACACCTGCCAGGATCTTAAGGTTGGGAAGCAAGAGGTCGTGATCTGAATTATGGTTGCCTTCTTCTCCTTGACATCTGGAGAGAGCATCTGCCGTTCTGTTCTCTGATCCTGGTATATAAGAGATGTGAAAATCATATTGAGAAAAGAAGTATGCCCATCGGGCATGTCGGGCGTTGGTACACTCCATCTGTTGTAACACTCTAAGGTTGCGGTGATCCGTTCGTACCTGAAATGGGTGTGCTGCTCCTTGTAACAAGTGTCTCCACTCTTGACATGCCAATTTGATGGCTAGTAGTTCTCTTTCAAGAACGGAGTAGTTCCGCTCGCTTTTGGTCAAGGTTTTGGAATAATACGCCACGGGATGTGTGAGACCGTCTTCTGCTTCTTGCAAAAGAATGGCTCCCACTGCTCCCCCTGAGGCATCCGTTTCCATAACGAATGGTCTGGCTTGATCCGGCTGTACCAATATGGGAGCGGAAGTAAACAGCTCCTTGAGCTGTAAGAAGGCTCGTCTTTGTTCCGGACCAAATGAGTACTGAACCCCCTTCTTAAGGAGTCCTGTGATGGGTAACATCAAGTTAGAGAAGTTGGGAATGAACTGGCGATAGAAGTTAGCCAGCCCGAGAAAAGACTGGACCTCTTTAACACTTCTTGGCTCCTTCCAGTCCAGAATAGCCTTTATCTTTCCTGGTTCCATCTTGATCCCTTCCTTCGAGAGGACATAACCCAGATAAGAGACTGAGGTCACTTCGAATTGGCATTTCTCTGGTTTTACCAGGAGATGATTTGTTCGGAGTCGATGTAATACTCTTTTGACTTGTTCACAATGGTCCCGTAGCTCTTGAGAATAGATCAAAATGTCGTCTAGGTAAACGACCACTGAAACAAACAGCATGTCTGAGAAGATCTTGTCAATGAACCTTTGAAAGACAGCAGGAGCGTTTACCAGGCCAAAGGGCATAACCCTGTATTCGTACAATCCGAAGGGGGTTCGAAATGCGGTCTTCCACTCGTCTCCCCTCCTCACCCTGAGGAGATGGTAGGCCCCTCTAAGGTCCAGTTTAGTGAAATAGGAAGCCCCTCTGACAGCTTCTAGGATGTCCCTTATGAGTGGCATGGGGTAGCGATCGCGGACAGTAATCCGATTTAGTCCTCTGTAGTCTATACAAGGACTTAGCTCGGTGGTATCCTTCTTTGGAATAAAAAACAGAGAAGCCCCCCCTGAAGACCTTGATTCCTGTATAAGACCATTCTGCAGGTTGTCATCCAGATATCTTCTCAAGGCCTGTCTTTCAGAAAGGGACAGAGGAAACATCCTGCCAAATGGAACAGTGGACTCCGGGGTGAGTTCTATGGCGCAATCCTCTGGTCGATGAGGAGGCAGCAGTTTGGGTGTAGTGTCTTCGAAGACCTCGGCGTATTCTTGGTACTGACGGGGAACCGATGAGACCACCTTGAGGAGGGGGGTTCCTTTGTCCTTGTCTTCCTTGACTTGATGGGTCGATCTGCAATGTTGTTCACAGTAGGGAGAATCAAAACGCACGCAGTTGGTAGACCAGTTTATCTGTGGATTGTGTCTTCTGAGCCAGGGTATCCCTATCACCAAGGGAAAGTGGGCTGCTCTTATGAGGTTGAATACCAGTAGTTCCTGATGTTCTCCCAGATCCAAACGTAGGGGCAAAGTTTCAGACAGGATCGGGCCTGAGGACAGGGGGGTACCATCGACTCCTTCAACCAGAATGGACCTTTCCTTTCGCCTAAAAGGGATCTGCTGCTCTCGAGCCCATCCTTCATCCATAAAGTTCCCTGCGGCACCGCAATCCAGCATGGCAAACACCTCTACACATGAGGTTCCAGTCGTCCAAAGTTTGACTCTAAACACCATCAAGCTGTTATCTTCTTTTAGTTCTGCTGGTCTGGTAAGGTTGCAAGGACTGTGTCTTGTTCCCCCGAGACCTCCCTTGCAAAGGACCGAGGGTGGAAGTTTTCCTTCCTTCTTGGAGGAACTTCAGGGCAGTCTCTGAGGAGATGTTTTGAAGAGCCGCAATACATGCAGAGACCCGAATCCCTGCGTCTTTTACGTTCCGCAGGCGTGAGAGGGCCTCGGGCTGCCCCTATCTGCATTGGTTCCTCTTGGGTGAAATGTTCCCTGGTAGGATGAGGAGTCAGGCTGGATGAGAGTTGACTGGGACGAGGTCTTCTCCTTTCCTGGCGACGCTCGTTGAGACGGTATTCTAACTGTAAAGTGAGAGACATTAGATCCTGAAATGACGAAGGTCGAGCCACCCTGGCTAATTCGTCCTTCAATTCATCCTGAAGTCCCCTCCGGAATATCGTCTGTTTAGCGGATTCCGGCCAGTCGGTCTTTGCCGCTAGTCTTAGAAAGCGAGATATATAGGTCTGTACATCTGTGTTCCCTTGTTTGACGTCTAGTATCGCTTCAAAAGAGGCGTACAGAACTTCAGGCCGTTCGAATCTGCTTTTAAATAGGTCCACAAATATATCAGCATTCCCTGTGAGATTGGCTATTAGGAAACCTATCTTGGCTCTGGCAGTATTGAAGGCGTGAGGGCGAAAGGCGAAATATACGTGGCAGGCGTCTAAATACTCCTTTAGTCCGCCCGGGTAGCCATCATATTTTCCAAAGGACAGAGGCATGGGTGGTAGGTCTCCTTGGTCGTCCCTGTGTAGGACAACTTGCTGGCGCAAAGCTGCGTTTTCGGTCTTCAAGGATTGGACTTCTAGGGTTAGTCCCTGTAATGCTGCAACCAGCTCTTGATACTGCTCAAGGGAAGCCATGTGTCTGTCCGGGCGTTGTATTCTGTCAGATGGTTGAACCTCACCACCCTTCTCCTCACCTGTGGCTTCCTCTGGTTTATCCTTGGAGTGCTTGGAAGGCCTTTGGGGACTCCTGGTGTCTTCCTTTGCTGGCTTGTCTCTGGACTTCCTATCGTGCAAGTAGGGCCTGGCTCCCTCGGAGGCCACCTCGACAAGGAGTGGGACCTGTCTCGGGGGGCCCCGAGGAGCCAAGGTCCCGCAACAGGGAATGGACAGTAAAAAACCCTGTGTAGTCTTCCGGAGATCTTGACGAATATCATGCACTCCAATGGTAGATGTGGCTGTTCGTGATCCGGAGTGAACCGGGAAATCGTGGATCAGGTAAGACTGACCGTCCTCCAATATGGATACAGCTGAGGAAAGGAGGCAGGAATCGATCCGTGGGATAATTGGCAGGAAGTAGGTAAGTAGATAATGAGAGGAGCTTAGAGAGGAAAGAGAAGAGGGGTAACCCCGGAACGGGGAAACGTTCTGAACCCAGAAGATATGGTACAGATAGGAAGAAAGCTGAAAAGTCCCTACTTACCAGATACGGCAAGATCCACGAAATGCACAGAGAGGAACGCGTAGAAACGCGAGAATGGCGGCTAGCCGCTAGTGTGAATGGAAAGACGTACAGCAAAGAAAAGTTAAAGAAAGTGAAACGGACGAGAGCCGTGAAAGGGAAAGGGGAATCAAAGCAAAGCCAGCAAGAGCAAGGGTACTCGGGCGAGTAAGAGAACTGCAGAAGGCACAGGAGGTGGTTCTAACAGAGTTAGTCGAGCGCTGGTATCACAAAGGAATAACACAGATACAACGCGCTGAGAGGGGGGCGTGGCTTGCTTAAATAATGAAGGCGGCCATGTTGGATGAGGACTGGCCCGCTAACAGAAGGTTCTCCGCGGCGTGATCTTCCACTTCTGCCATAGCCTCCATGGGTGATTCCTGACACACTGCTGGGGGGTGGGTGTGGTCGGAGACATGAGTGGGGGCCTGGTGGAGGCTGCCCCTGGTGGCTGGGGGGTGGGGATGGTGGTAGACATGGGTGGGGGCCTGGTGGAGGCTGCCCCTGCACTGATGGGGGGTGGGGGTGAAGGGAGACATGAGTGGGGGCCTGATGGTATCTGCCCCTGGTGGCTGGGGGGTGGGGTGGTGGGAGACATGAGTGGGGGCCTGGTGGAGGCTGCCCCTGGTGGCTGGGGGGTGGGGGTGGTGGTAGACATGAGTGGGGGCCTGATGGAATCTGCCCCTGGTGGCTGGGGGGTGGGGGTGGTGGTAGACATGGGTGGGTGGGGGCCTGGTGGAGGCTGCTCCTGCACTGCTGGGGGGTGTGGGTAATAGGGGATATGAGTGGGGGCCTGTTGGAGGCTGCCCCTGCACTGCTGGGGGATGGGGGTAATAGGGGACATGAGTGGGGGCCTGTTGGAGGCTGCCCCTGCACTGCTGGTGGGTGGGGGTAATAGGGGACATGAGTGGGGGCCTGTTGGAGGCTGCCCCTGCACTGCTGGGGGGTGGGGGTGGTGGGAGACATGAGTGGGGGCCTGGTGGAGGCTGCCCCTGGTGGCTGAGGGGTAGGGGTGGTGGTAGACATGAGTGGGGGCCTGGTGGAGGCTGCCCCTGGTGGGTGGGGGGTGGGGGTGGTGGGAGACATGAGTGGGGGCCTGTTGGAGGCTGCCCCTGCACTGCTGGGGGGTGGGGGTGGTGGGAGACATGAGTGGGGGCCTGGTGGAGGCTGCCCCTGCACTGCTGGGGGTAGGGGTGGTGGGAGACATGAGTGGGGGCCTGTTGGAGGCTGCCCCTGCACTGCTGGGGGTGGGGGTAATAGGGGACATGAGTGGGGGCCTGGTGGAGGGTGCCCCTGCACTGCTGGGGGGTGGGGGTAATAGGGGACATGAGTGGGGGCCTGTTGGAGGCTGCCCCTGCACTGCTGGTGGGTGGGGGTAATAGGGGACATGAGTGGGGGCCTGTTGGAGGCTGCCCCTGCACTGCTGGGGGTGGGGGTGGTGGTCGACATGAGTGGGGGCCTGGTGGAGGCTGCCCCTGGTGGCTGGGGGGTGGGGGTGGTGGTAGACATGAGTGGGGGCCTGTTGGAGGCTGCCCCTGGTGGCTGGAGGGTGGGGGTGGTGGGAGACATGAGTGGGGGCCTGGTGGAATCTGCCCCTGGTGGCTGGGGTTTGGGGGTGGTGGGAGACATGAGTGGGGGCCTGGTGGAGGCTGCCCCTGGTGGCTGGGGGGTGGGGGTGGTGGTAGACATGAGTGGGGGCCTGTTGTAGGCTGCCCCTGGTGGCTGGGGGGTGGGGGTGGTGGTAGACATGAGTGGAGGCCTGGTGGAGGCTGCCCTTGGTGGCTGGGGGGTGGGGGTGGTGGGAGCCATGAGTGGGGGCCTGTTGGAGGTTGCCCCTGCACTGCTGGGGGGTGGGGGTGGTGGGAGACATGAGTTGGGGTCTGGTGGAGGCTGCCCCTGGTGGCTGGAGGGTGGGGGTGGTGGGAGACATGAGTGGGGGCCTGTTGGAGGCTGCCCCTGCACTGCTGGGGGGGTGGGGGTGGTGGGAGACATGAGTGGGGGCCTGGTGGAGGCTGCCCCTGCACTGCTGGGTGGTGGGGGTAATAGGGGACATGAGTGGGGGCCTGTGGAGGCTGCCCCTGCACTGCTGGGGGGTGGGGGTGGTGGTAGACATGGGTGGGGGCCTGGTGGAGGCTGCCCCTGCACTGCTGGGGGGTGGGGGTAATAGGGGACATGAGTGGGGGCCTGGTGGAGGCTGCCCCTGGTGGCTGGGGGGTGGGGGTGGTGGTAGACATGAGTGGGGGCCTGGTGGAATCTGACCCTGGTAGCTGGGGGGTGGGGGTGGTGGTAGACATGGGTGGGGGCCTGGTGGAGACTGCCCCTGCACTGCTGGGGGGTGGGGGTGGTGGGAGACATGAGTGGGGGCCTGGTGGAGGCTGCCCCTGCACTGCTGGGGGGTGTGGGTGGTGGTAGACATGAGTGGGGGCCTGGTGGAATCTGCCCCTGGTGGCTGGGTGGTGGGGGTGGTGGTAGACATGGGTGGGGGCCTGGTGGAGGCTGCCCCTGCACTGCTGGGGGGTGGGAGTGGTGGGAGACATGAGTGGGGGCCTGAAGGTAGCTGCCCCTGGTGGCTGGGGGGTGGGGGTGGTGGGAGACATGAGTGGGGGCCTGGTGGAGGCTGCCCCTGGTGGCTGGGGGGTGGGGGTGGTGGGAGACATGAGTGGGGGCCTGGTGGAGGCTGCCCCTGGTGTCTGGGGGGTGGGGGTGGTGGTAGACATGAGTGGGGGCCTGTTGGAGGCTGCCCCTGGTGGCTGGGGGGTGGGGGTGGTGGTAGACATGAGTGGGGGCCTGGTGGAGGCTGCCCCTGGTGGCTGGGGGGTGGGGGTGGTGGGAGACATTAGTGGGGGCCTGTTGGAGGCTGCCCCTGCACTGCTGGGGGGTGGGGGTGGTGGTAGACATGAGTGGGGGTCTGGTGGAGGCTGCCCCTGGTGGCTGGGGGGTGGGGGTGGTGGGAGACATGAGTGGGGGCCTGTTGGAGGCTGCCCCTGCACTGCTGGGGGGTGGGGGTGGTGGGAGACATGAGTGGGGGCCTGGTGGAGGCTGCCCCTGCGCTGCTGGGGGGTGGGGGTAATAGGGGACATGAGTGGGGGCCTGTTGGAGGCTGCCCCTGCACTGCTGGGGGTGGGGGTGGTGGTAGACATGGGTGGGGGCCTGGTGGAGGCTGCCCCTGCACTGCTGGCGGGTGGGGTAATAGGGGACATGAGTGGGGGCCTGGTGGATGCTGCCCCTGGTGGCTCGGGGGTGGGGGTGGTGGTAGACATGAGTGGGGGCCTGGTGGAATCTGCCCCTGGTGGCTGGGGGGTGGGGGGGTGGTAGACATGGGTGGGGGCCTGGTGGAGGCTGCCCCTGCACTGCTGGGGGGTGGGGGTGGTGGGAGACATGAGTGGGGGCCTGGTGGAGGCTGCCCCTGCACTGCTGGGGGGTGGGGGTGGTGGTAGACATGAGTGGGGGCCTGGTGGAATCTGCCCCTGGTGGCTGGGGGGTGGGGGTGGTGGTAGACATGGGTGGGGGCCTGGTGGAGGCTGCCCCTGCACTGCTGGGTGGTGGGGGTAATAGGGGACATGAGTGGGGGCCTTGTGGAATCTGCCCCTGGTGGCTGGGGGGTGGGGGTGGTGGTAGACATGGGTGGGGGCCTGGTGGAGGCTGCCCCTGCACTGCTGGGGGGTGGGGGTGGTGGGAGACATGAGTGGGGGCCTGGTGGAGGCTGCCCCTGCACTGCTGGGGGGTGTGGGTGGTGGTAGACATGAGTGGGGGCCTGGTGGAATCTGCCCCTGGTGGCTGGGTGGTGGGGGTGGTGGTAGACATGGGTGGGGGCCTGGTGGAGGCTGCCCCTGCACTGCTGGGGGGTGGGAGTGGTGGGAGACATGAGTGGGGGCCTGATGGTAGCTGCCCCTGGTGGCTGGGGGGTGGGGGTGGTGGGAGACATGAGTGGGGGCCTGGTGGAGGCTGCCCCTGGTGGCTGGGGGGTGGGGGTGGTGGGAGACATGAGTGGGGGCCTGGTGGAGGCTGCCCCTGGTGGCTGGGGGGTGGGGGTGGTGGTAGACATGAGTGGGGGCCTGTTGGAGGCTGCCCCTGGTGGCTGGGGGGTGGGGGTGGTGGTAGACATGAGTGGGGGCCTGGTGGAGGCTGCCCCTGGTGGCTGGGGGGTGGGGGTGGTGGGAGACATTAGTGGGGGCTTGTTGGAGGCTGCCCCTGCACTGCTGGGGGGTGGGGGTGGTGGTAGACATGAGTGGGGGTCTGGTGGAGGCTGCCCCTGGTGGCTGGGGGGGTGGGAGTGGTGGGAGACATGAGTGGGGGCCTGTTGGAGGCTGCCCCTGCACTGCTGGGGGGTGGGGGTGGTGGGAGACATGAGTGGGGGCCTGGTGGAGGCTGCCCCTGCACTGCTGGGGGGTGGGGGTAATAGGGGACATGAGTGGGGGCCTGTTGGAGGCTGCCCCTGCACTGCTGGGGGGTGGGGGTGGTGGTAGACATGGGTGGGGGCCTGGTGGAGGCTGCCCCTGCACTGCTGGGGGGTGGGGGTAATAGGGGACATGAGTGGGGGCCTGGTGGAGGCTGCCCCTGGTGGCTCGGGGGTGGGGGTGGTGGTAGACATGAGTGGGGGCCTGGTGGAATCTGCCCCTGGTGGCTGGGGTGTGGGGGGGGTGGTAGACATGGGTGGGGGCCTGGTGGAGGCTGCCCCTGCACTGCTGGGGGGTGGGGGTGGTGGGAGACATGAGTGGGGGCCTGGTGGAGGCTGCCCCTGCACTGCTGGGGGGTGGGGGTGGTGGTAGACATGAGTGGGGGCCTGGTGGAATCTGCCCCTGGTGGCTGGGGGGTGGGTGTGGTGGTAGACATGGGTGGGGGCCTGGTGGAGGCTGCCCCTGCACTGCTGGGGGGTGGGAGAGGTGGGAGACATGAGTGGGGGCCCGATGGTATCTGCCCCTTGTGGCTGGGGGGTGGGGGTGGTGGGAGACATGGGTGGGGGCCTGGTGGAGGCTGCCCCTGCACTGCTGGGGGGTGGGGGTGGTGGGAGACATGAGTGGGGGCCTGGTGGAGGCTGCCCCTGGTGGCTGGGGGGTGGGGGTGGTGGTAGACATGGGTGGGGGCCTGGTGGAGGCTGCCCCTGCACTGCTGGGGGGTGGGGGTGGTGGGAGACATGAGTGGGGGCCTGGTGGAGGCTGCCCCTGCACTGCTGGGGGGTGTGGGTGGTGGTAGACATGAGTGGGGGCCTGGTGGAATCTGCCCCTGGTGGCTGGGTGGTGGGGGTGGTGGTAGACATGGGTGGGGGCCTGGTGGAGGCTGCCCCTGCACTGCTGGGGGGTGGGAGTGGTGGGAGACATGAGTGGGGGCCTGATGGTAGCTGCCCCTGGTGGCTGGGGGGTGGGGGTGGTGGGAGACATGAGTGGGGGCCTGGTGGAGGCTGCCCCTGGTGGCTGGGGGGTGGGGGTGGTGGGAGACATGAGTGGGGGCCTGGTGGAGGCTGCCCCTGGTGGCTGGGGGGTGGGGGTGGTGGTAGACATGAGTGGGGGCCTGTTGGAGGCTGCCCCTGGTGGCTGGGGGGTGGGGGTGGTGGTAGACATGAGTGGGGGCCTGGTGGAGGCTGCCCCTGGTGGCTGGGGGGTGGGGGTGGTGGGAGACATTAGTGGGGGCTTGTTGGAGGCTGCCCCTGCACTGCTGGGGGGTGGGGGTGGTGGTAGACATGAGTGGGGGTCTGGTGGAGGCTGCCCCTGGTGGCTGGGGGGGTGGGAGTGGTGGGAGACATGAGTGGGGGCCTGTTGGAGGCTGCCCCTGCACTGCTGGGGGGTGGGGGTGGTGGGAGACATGAGTGGGGGCCTGGTGGAGGCTGCCCCTGCACTGCTAGGGGGTGGGGGTAATAGGGGACATGAGTGGGGGCCTGTTGGAGGCTGCCCCTGCACTGCTGGGGGGTGGGGGTGGTGGTAGACATGGGTGGGGGCCTGGTGGAGGCTGCCCCTGCACTGCTGGGGGGTGGGGGTAATAGGGGACATGAGTGGGGGCCTGGTGGAGGCTGCCCCTGGTGGCTCGGGGGTGGGGGTGGTGGTAGACATGAGTGGGGGCCTGGTGGAATCTGCCCCTGGTGGCTGGGGTGTGGGGGGGGTGGTAGACATGGGTGGGGGCCTGGTGGAGGCTGCCCCTGCACTGCTGGGGGGTGGGGGTGGTGGGAGACATGAGTGGGGGCCTGGTGGAGGCTGCCCCTGCACTGCTGGGGGGTGGGGGTGGTGGTAGACATGAGTGGGGGCCTGGTGGAATCTGCCCCTGGTGGCTGGGGGGTGGGTGTGGTGGTAGACATGGGTGGGGGCCTGGTGGAGGCTGCCCCTGCACTGCTGGGGGGTGGGAGAGGTGGGAGACATGAGTGGGGGCCCGATGGTATCTGCCCCTTGTGGCTGGGGGGTGGGGGTGGTGGGAGACATGAGTGGGGGCCTGGTGGAGGCTGCCCCTGGTGGCTGGGGGGTTGGGGTGGTGGTAGACATGAGTGGGGGCCTGGTGGAATCTGCCCCTGGGGGGTGGGGGTGGTGGTAGACATGGGTGGGGGCCTGGTGGAGGCTGCCCCTGCACTGCTGGGGGGTGGGGGTAATAGGGGACATGAGTGGGGGCCTGGTGGAGGCTGCCCCTGCACTGCTGGGGGGTGGGGGTGGTGGGAGACATGAGTGGGGGCCTGGTGGAGGCTGCCCCTGGTGGCTGGGGGGTGGGGGTGGTGGTAGACATGGGTGGGGGCCTGGTGGAGGCTGCCCCTGCACTGCTGGGGGGTGGGGGTAATAGGGGACATGAGTGGGGGCCTGGTGGAGGCTGCCCCTGCACTGCTGGGGGGTGGGGGTGGTGGGAGACATGAGTGGGGGCCTGTTGGAGGCTGCCCCTGCACTGCTGGGGGGTGGGGGTGGTGGGAGACATGAGTGGGGGCCTGGTGGAGGCTGCCCCTGGTGGCTGGGGGGTGGGGGTGGTGGTAGACATGGGTGGGGGCCTGGTGGAGGCTGCCCCTGCACTGCTGGGGGGTGGCGGTAATAGGGGACATGAGTGGGGGCCTGGTGGAGGCTGCCCCTGCACTGCTGGGGGGTGGGGGTGGTGGTGGACATGGGTGGGGGGCTGGTGGTGGCTGCCCCTGCACTGCTGGGGGGTGGGGGTGGTGGGAGACATGCATTGTTGATCAGTAGTGCAAGGTGACATGTGGGTTGGCTGGGGGGCATGCCCATGGTGGATGGGCTGCGTGCGGGACATGAGCAGGGGTGCAGGGTAGTCCCCTGTGGTGTGGGCTGCCTGCAGGGGCCGTGGAGGTTGTAGAGCGAACACCTGGGAGGACCCACACGGCCAATTCACGTGTAGTACTCCCCAGAACCCCTGAAATACACGTACCCTGCTGAAATCGCATGTGGAACTTCCCGCGCACCCCTGAAATACACGTACCCTGCTCGCACGGGGCAATCGCGTGTGGAACTTCCCACGCACCCCTGAAATACACGTACCCTGCTCGCACGGGGCCAATCGCGTGTGGAACTTCCCTCGCTCCCCTGAAATACACGTACCCTGCTGTAATCGCGTGTGGAACTTCCCGCGCACCCCTGGAATACACGTACCCTGCTCGCACGGGGCCAATCGCGTGTGGAACTTCCCGCGCACCCATGAAATACACATGCCCTGCTGAAATCGCGTGTGGAACTTCCCGCGCACCCCTGGAATACACGTACCCTGCTCGCATGGTGCCAATCGCGTGTGGAACTTCCCGCGCACCCCTGAAATACACATACCCTGCTGAAATCGCGTGTGGAACTTCCCGCGCACCCCTGAAATACACGTACCCTGCTGGAATCGCGTGTGATACTTCCCACGAACCCCTGTTATACACGTTCCCCGCTTGGCGTTTGCTGTTTGCCAGCCCTGTGAACTGGTCCAGGGTTAGCGCAGCCCTGTGCGATTATTTGGGGATTTTGAAGGCTTTTCCTTGCGCGAGGGCGTTCTTGGGGGCGTAACTGGCACTGCTGCAGGGTCGCTGCGCCACGCTGCGCCACGGCTGGTTTTGGATGCGAAAATCCATGAATACGCTGTGCATGGAAATCGATTTTAGCGCACGCGGCTGGCACAGACATTCGCACGGGCATGCTGTGCGCCAGTCGCGTGTGCCACTTTTGTGCGATTTTCTATGAATTACCCTCCTAATATTCTATACTGACAACATTTAAAATAAACAGGTAGTGTGCACAAAAATAATAACTAGGAAAAAAGAATACTCTAAATGAATGAAAAACAATAGAAGAGCAATCAAAATGGCAAAATGACAAGCCCAGAGCACCGTGTCCTGAAATAATGACTCTCGAAACTTTTGGGAAATGGAAAAACCAGCAATTTTATATATACTGATGCTGGCAGGTGCATCAAAAACCGACTGAGTAAAATATATAACTGACTTAATAGGTCATAATATTCCAACAGATTTGCTCATAGATTTCTTCAAAATCGAGTGGGCATTCACCCTTAGTAAGGCAGGATTATCGGCAATAATAGTATCCTTAAAGATCTCTCATGCTCCCGGCCCAGACGGGGTAGGTAATGCCATTTTAAAGTGCAATCCATGTTGGTAGACTTTAAAATGATTCACCTTATTTAAAGTTATTGGGCATCTGACTTGTATTCCTGCAATTTGGCGTGAATGCATAGCGGTTCCAGTTAAAAAAGGGCCCGTGCAACAACCCTGTTAACTATCGAATCTTGGCCATCCTAGACGTGTCGGCTAAGATTTATGCATGGGTCCTGCTGCTGCTGGAACAAGACATTTGGGCTTCTACCTGTAAAAGTAGCCCGTTACAACAGACAGGTTTTCGCAAAGGAAGGAGTACTATGACCAATCTCTTAGCATTAGGTTCTATTGATTGAAGCAGCTTGGTATAGTAAAGAACAGACCACTTAAGCACAGGGGCATAGGAGACACATAAAATCTGGGAGGGACAGGGGACATCTTGGGGACTTTGCTATATTTATTTATTTAGTTATTGTGTTTTAGTCAAAGAACTCGACTTTTCACAAAATTAGAATTAAAATAGCAGTACGTATTAAATTACAAATATCACTGTATAAAACAAGAGACAAGAAGAAAAGAAAACAGAAGAAAATTGAAGGATGCAGCAGCAAAGAACATGTCTTTGTATGTTGCATTTCTGGATTTTTCATCTGACTAAAGAGAGAGGAAATAACAATTACTTCCAGTGGGCCACAGTTAGGATGCCAGCTCGTTAAGAGGCAGATCACCTGTAAGTGGACTCCTGCCAAATAAAGGAGTTGAAGCCTTTTCTGCCAACTGCAAGTTGCTACTTTCTTTGTGTGGGGCAAGGAGACGTGTGTGTCTCTTGGAATGGAAAGATGGGGGTTTCAAAGAAAGAGCAAATCTTGTTTGTACCTCTGAGTAAGCCCTGTTATGGGAGTAGAAGTACCAGATGTGTGATGTTGCTGCTTTAACTGTCCTCCGGGGGGGAGGTACAGCAAACAAGGAGGATGAGTGATCGCAAGCCCACCCCCTTATAAGCAATCCTCAGGCCTGCCTTTGTTATTCTGAATGCAGAGCTGAACTCTGTTCCTTTCTCATTTAACATTTGCTGCAAAGCCTGATCTATTTGATTCTCTCATTTGTTAGTAGGATGGCAGAGCATGGGTCCTCTGCCCTGTTACATTATTCAAAGAGCCCCTCTGGCCTTTCTTTGCCTCTTCCTTGTCTCACTACTTGCTTGCTTAATACATACCTCCTTGCTTGAACACTCAATATATTCTCCCTAACACAGCAAAGGCAGCTGCAGTCTGTCTTAACTTTTATTTGTTCCGTGCCTTGAATTGGCCTCTTATTTCCGCTTTTCTGTCTGCAGGGGAAAGGCATTTGCCAGTCACTGCCATGATGGTTCTACCTGGCCATAAGAGGGCAAAAACTAGCCAATATTGGAAGAAGATTGCATATTATGCCAGACGCTGGCAACTGCCTTCCTAATGCCTACACAAGAGACACAACTCTTGCCTTTGTTTCTAACAGTAATTCAGTGGACGAAGAAACGCGAGAAGACACATATTGCTTATAAATGAAGGGGATGATGTCACACTTGGTCAAGATATTTTGATCACGCCAGGAGCTAATTTCCAGCTGCAATTAAGCGATTACCTTTTAGTCTTCTGGCTTTAAATAAGGTAGTATCACCTGGAAAGCACAGGGTTGCTCAACAGGGTTCACTGAGCACAAGGGGTACCCTACTCGTCGGCATGGATGATTGGAGGGCGTTCCTGCCCTGGTTTAGATCCTGGCCCCTACAGCCATGATGGGGGAGGGGCCTATTACTTTTGGTTGTACGTACCCTTTGAGGGTGGGCAGACATTGCCTCCTGCTTTAGCCCACTAATAGCTCTGCTTTGCAACTTTATCACACATACCTTTCAGGTGGCATGTAACTCAATGCTACTAATGTTATCCGCCTCAGAATTCTGGAATCCTTTGCCACATCAACTAGGGTACAGACTTGCCACCTCAGACTTACCCGTGTCTGAGTCGACATCTGTCGCCCTGTGGGGAAGACACACACAGAAAGAGCAGGGCACAGTGCCTTTGTGGGTTTTTCACACTTCTTCCTCGGGTGGGCACAATTCACTCCGCAGAGAAAGTGACACATGCTGGGCAACATTCTCCCACTTTGGCTATGTCACCCAAATTGCCCATTTGAAATACCTATCGACTTATTATTGCGCAATCCACACTGATGGGTTTCAGCACCTGCTTAAAGCGAGATGGCAATTATGGGTATTTGCCAACGCACTCAAGAAGCACAGGACACCCTCTTACCAGCGACATGCCATGCTCACTCATTCTGATCACGAATTGGCATTTATCTGGGGTTATGTTAAATGTATTTACTTATTTATTACATGTGTAGCATCACGCAAAACCCACAAGCATCAAGGCGCAAAGTAAACTGCATGGAGTGGACCACTTCCATTGGCGCACGTTTTTACTTTTCCGCCACAAAATGGAAGATTTTAGCATAAAAGGCAGGTGAAATCAAATTGCTTTTCCACTTTCGAAGAGTGTAAATACCTCACGCAAATAACGATTTTGCTGGCAGAATTGACAATGGCTTCCTCTGGACTCCGCCCGCTTTTACCAGGTTTCATTTCCAAGCAGATCCCAGAGGAATCCCTTTCTTTATTTCCAGCATGAGACTCCATGCTGGCAGTAAGGCCGCATTTGTCTGGTGGAGCGGGAAATACAGGGGGCCCTGGTGTGTTCACTCGGCTCCCGAACTCCACCCAGAAAATGCACAAAAATCTGGCCAAATAGAAAAAGCGACAGTAATAAAGATTAATGCATTCACTCTGCCTATTTTCCCACCGGAAGATTAAGCCAGGTGCTGAACACAGGTGTTACATATTCCGGTGCACAATCTGCATTTGGAGAATTAACTAACTGAGCTACCTTACAAATGATATCTCCTCTGGGGCTTTACCGCCTTAGCCCCTTAACTGTCATGGGTATTTCCCCCCAGTGCCAAGGCCTTTTTTGGTGATTTCGGTATGTCTCCATTCAATCCCTTGTAACTTCTTTGTTACATGAGATATCTCAGCCAAAGTTGGCCCCTTTATTCCCACATGTAGGCGGTCGTAACGCCACCCAGGAATCCTAGTTTGCTGTAGGTGGGTGAGAGAAAATAACCAAAAAGGAGAACATTTGGGTTTTTTTCAGAAAATGCCAATAAAATGTTGTACAAAGAAGCCTGTGGTGTTTTCCTTGTAAGAGCTAGGAACAAATGGTTTGCTGTGCTGGATTCGCCATTCATTTTCTAGGCTTTCAAGAACATATTGAGTGGAAACCAAAAGAACATATTTTGATATGCTAATCAGCCATTTTGTGAGAGGAAGGCGATTCTGGCGTTTTTTGTCCAATAGGACATGCGTGGACGGAATGGAAGAAAAGGGTAGGAAAGCTGAATGGGAAGCCAGAAAGGCATACATTTCTGGAAAGTAGACAATATTCCAAGTTTAGGAAGGAGTGATTTGCACAGGTCAGGCAACAACTATGTAGCGAAAGATTCCATAGTTTGCAGGGAAATCGAGAAAATGACAGACAAAAAGCATAATTTCTGCACATTTCACTCTGGTCACCCACCGAAACACGCAGCCAACAACACATGGCCTACCTTCCCACATTCCCACAGGTTTCCCGATGAAAACGGTACCTCACATGTGTGGGTGCACCTACCTGGGTGCAAAGGGAAAAGCCTAAAACAATGGTAACCCCAAGTATTTTCGCACAGCAGATTTTCAGAAATTTTGCTCATGTGGACGACCTACAGATTTGGGCCTAGGGTGTCGAAGCCAGGAAGGAAAACAGGGAACCCCATGCATTTCCGAAAAGAAGACACCCATGGGAATCCACAGAGGTCTGACTTGCGTGAATCGCCCCATAATTTATGACCCACAATCCCTGGCAAAGTCTGAAATTTAGTGGAAAAAACTCAATTTTCACTTTGTCTGGGATTGTCGGTAATAAATTCTGGGGCGATTCACGCAAGTCAGACCTCTGTGGATTCCCACTGGTGTCCTATTTTCGGAAATACATGGGACACCCAGTTTTCCTTCGTGGCTTCGACACCCTAAGCCCAAATCAGTAGGTTGTCTCCCCAAACCCTTTGGGGGTTACCAGTGGTTTAGCCTTTTCCCTTTGCGCCCAGGTAGGTGCACCCACACATGTGAGGTACCGTTTACATTGGAACACCTGTGGGTACGCGGGAAGGTAGGACATGTGGTGTTGGCAGCGTGTTTCGGTGGGTGGCAAGATGGAAATGTCTGAAAATTGTATTTTTTTCACCAAATTTCAGACTTTGCCGGGGATTGTGGGTAATACATTCTGGGGCGATTCGCACAAGTCAGACCTCTGTGGATTCCAACGGGTGTCCTCTTTTTGGAAATGCATGGGGTTCTCTGTTTTCCTTGGTGACTTCGACACCCTAGGCCCAAATCTGTATGTTGTCCACATGAGCAAAATCTGCTCTGCCGAAAGGCTTGGGGTTACCAGTGGGTTAGCCTTTTCCCTTTGCGTGCAGGTAGGTGCACCCACACATGTGAGGTACCGTTTTTATTGGGACCCCTATTTAATCACTGAGCTCGCCACCATGCCATAATGAACCCAGGCCCTAGAATGTTAATCAAGAACCTTAATCTTTTACAACAAGGGCCAGGGGATGCCTATTTCACTCAGCGATGTCCACAGGCAATTCCTGTCCCCGTGGTCAAAGGTGGAGCACAAATCCACGAAGGACTCTTAGACAGGAACGCCCAGAATTTTTACATATTTGGGCAGAATCAAATAAACAGTTAACTTGAAAAATTATCCCCATCCCTGGCCTAGATGCAAATTGAGTGTCTGAGAACACATTGCTGTCCTGCACCCATTCTTCAAGTTTTTTTTAGGAAGACTCCTGCAAAAAGCCTTGATGAACCATTGAGTAAAGTAACCAGACAATAGGCACATGGGTCAGCTACATTCCCCTTTTTAAATATAGATACTATGATTCTAGTGTACCAACTTGATGGCGGCATGTTCATGCAGATGAGTGCATTGAAAAATAGTACCAGAACCGGTATCCATATTTCAGGCTTGCTTCCAAAGATGTCATTCGGTACCCCATCAAACACCAGTGATTTGTAGGGCTTTTGTCTAGTTATCACATATTGCACCTCTTCCACGGTAAACACACCCAGCAATTCCATGGTCCCCAAGTGTCCTGACTATAATATATCTGGGCTACCAGTTTCACAAAGATAAAGAACCAGGAAGTGATCTATGCATGCCTTTTCTGAAATGTGGATCTCTGAAGCTCCTTAAATCCCAGATGCAGTTTTTGGAGTTCCTTGACACAATGGACCAACCAACAGTCCTTGGTATTATTCTGGCCTACCACGGCTGTAAACCAGTCCCACTTCTCCTTCACAATCTCGTTTCATCTTCTTGCCAATTATTTTTTAAAGTCATGTCGCCTTTGTCTGATGTCACTAATATATGGGTGCTGACATTTTAAGGTGAGCATTAAAGCTTTCCTTCTGTCCTTGCAAGGTTGGGAGAGCCAGGTCCTCCTTAGTCTATTGGTACTCTTTATATCATTATGTGGTGCTCTTAAGATCTTACCACGCTGTGTCATTTTAAGGGAGAAAGAATCTAAAATCACGTCTGGATTATTCTGAAGTTGCGAACAAGTAGATAGCTCCTCTATACAGGACTCTATGAGTCAGCTTCTGTAGAGAAGCTTAATTTGCATTTGTCCACCTAACTACCCTGAATCCTCTTTTCAAGAAGTTATTTCAGAAGACTAGAGTTTGTAGGAGGAGATGTTCCCCGATCTAATGTCCAAGTGAGTACAAGAGGATTGTGGTCACTTTCAGTACTCTCAAAGTTTTTAAAACCTCAAATGTTTACCCACCATTGGATGGGTATCAATATGTAGTCAATTATCCTCGTAAATCACCTGTTAACAAAAGTAACATTACCTGAAGAAGGAGAAGTGGTCCTCCCATTTACTTCTCTGAAACCTGTCTCAAGTAGTATCTACTGCATAGGTAAAACACTATCTGAGGTGAATGGATCCGCCAAAGTAGGCTTTGATAGTTGCAAGGCTGCCTTCTCTTCACAAGAGGTCCTCCCTGTGACGATGTGTATATTAAAATCACCATCCACGATAATGGGGTAGTTGGACTCTGCATCCAAATTTAAGTTCATAATGTCTGTAAGTAGATTAAAAAGACCAAGAGACACCTTTCCTGTTTTGTTATTATAAACCATTTCCCAGGCCAAGTTCCTGTCCGCCTTTCAGGTTTGGGCGGATAAAAAGAAGATTTGGATCCGACCTCATGGAACAGATTTTAGATATTGCTGGACTAGTTGAAAGGTAGATAGCAAGTCTACCAGAGAACCTGTTTTTAGAACGAAGTCTGACAGCGGGGACTGAAAAAGCATAAATTCACGTATGTGTACCAGGTTAATGGCTCAGGTTTCTTGGAACATAAGAATCTAGTGTTGAAATTCCACCAATCAGGGTTGCTGGGCCTCCCCTTAAGGCCGGGAATGTTCCAAGCCATAATGTGTAATGTATCTGCCTCTTCCCTCTTGCTACTCTCTTACGTCATACCAAAGGTGGCTCCTGACATTTTGCCGACCATGGTCAGGGCAGTGCCTATTTTACTTTAAGTGAACCTATAGTCATAAGTTGACAATGTTTTGCCCTCCATAAATGGTGTAGTATCTTGTTTAGGTAAAGAGCATACTGGCCTTAAAGCGGGGAGAATCATTTTACAGAGGAAAGAGGTTGGGCACTCCAGTAAATCTAGCTTGTGTAGAGATTCAAGATATGCAAACTTTTTAATATGCTGGAAGTTTGTGCTTTTATCTCATGTTTGTGCCCTTGTGAACAATTTACCGACTTTCCTGGGGCTGAGAGGTTGAGTGGCCCGGATTGGTAACAGTCCCTCCAACCAAGGAGGTGTATAGAAGAAACCCAGTGATACTAGGCCTATGTGGGAATGACTCTGTCGTTCTTGGTTTCCCTTTCATAGTATCTTTCTAACCAAGGTGGGATTTTTAAAATGTGATGCAATCCCACAAAATGCTTTTCCTGTTCGGGCCTACCCAGTTGGACCTTTTGATGATTGATCAGGAGATATAGCCCCCTATATATGATGAATCCACAAGTCGACTTGATGAAATTTGTCTCCTCGTTCGGAAGTGAGATAGTATTCTCTGATTTTGGGTCGTGCAGCTTGGGTACGTTTGTAAGCACCACCACCAGTAGCACCTCTTGGGGGGGTAGATTGAGGGAGAAGTGAGCTTGACTTTCTGAGGATGGAATCCTCTCCCTCCGTATTCCCATTTCCTGTGCCTGTTCCCCGCCCCTCTTCCCGATTGTATACCTCTATCATATTTCAGTTTCCCCACCGAGTCTGTAAGGCCTATGATATTTGTGTCCCTCTTGTGTTGGGCTGGAGTCAGTTTGGCAACATTACCTAATGGTTTCCCAACTTCATTGGTAACTTCGGGATCCCTTTTACCACAATGCTGTCTCTCTGAATGCATAATGTGAGTCGCTGGTTCTATAGACCTGTTCTGCTAAAGCCCCATCACCTTATCCATGTTTAATTTGATTCTCTTAAAAGTCTCATTTGATGTTTAGGATTTGGCTCTTCATTAGAACAAGCCTTTTCCCATAGGTGTATTCAGGATAAGTTTATTTTAGTGAGAGAGTGTTTGCTAGGTTAAGATGGCTACTCTGGCCATCATGTGCATGAAGTGGTGTAAATTATGATGGCATAGTCATGCTCACTAAAGCATTTGCTGAATTAAGATACTACCCTTGACATCCCTTTTATGAGTTAGTTTGGTGTCTAATGGGGTAGTCATAGGTTTGTACCTGGATGTTCCCTGGTGCCCCTTCCCTGGTTGCACAACAAGGTCTGAGTGGTGAAGTCCCTGAGCAGACATGTTCAAGGGCAGCATGGGACCAACATCTAGTGTTTCTCTTTTAGTGATACAATTCTCAGCTTGTGTAATTTGGGCTTCCAGAGCGGAGACAGTCTATTTGAGGAAAAGTTCAAATGTGCTGCCATCTTTCCCCAAAGTTCCAAAAGTTCTGTTATTGGATCACCCTCCATTGTGGATGTGTACTTGTATGGGTTCCTCCTGGGGAATATGAGATTTTTGGCTTTTTCTTCCCCATCCCTCTACCCCCTCCTTGCTGGTCTGTCATTTTTTACTTAGCCTTCCAGACTCTAATAGTTCATGTACGAATGAGGAGTCTGATATTAATACCCAGCCTCAAAAACTAGAGAGGAACAAATATGTTTTCGGCCAGTCTCAAATAATATGGGCAGCTATGTGGAGTAATTACTAACTATAAGCTTACAGGGGGGCGTGGCTAACTTGCCATGTAAGAAAACGTGCCTGATGAGAGCTGCTCCAAAGATCCGACATCGATCTGAAATAACAAGCACTAAAAATGGACAATCCACTCTAGTAATGGAAACATGAGCGTGTGAACAGATGCCCTGCCACTACTTGAAATATTGAGCAGATTGTGTGTGCAGCGGAGGTGAAATTGACATTGAAACGTTCGGTGGCCCCGTGACAAAGTATCCAAAATGGCGGATAACAAAGGGCGAGCGGCCGTGAACGCAGGATCAGCAGAATAGACCCAGGCGCGGCGGGAACAAAAATACATTGTTGCCGGGACTGTGTTTGGACCCCTGCCGCCCGGAACGGTGAGCGGCGACTGGGGACGAGGATGCGCTACCGTGTGGAGATCGGGGGAGCGGGTAAACCCAGGCTGTGAGCGCGGTGCAGAGTAAGTGGGGGGCCGGTGGCTGGAGCCTGCGCGGCCCCACCCAGCTGCGTGGGGATATCGTGCGAGTGGCTTCCTGCCTCCCACGAGGGGCGACAAGTAGAAGGAGCTGGTGCCGCACTACAAAGACGGAAGTGTGGCGATGGCCCGGGCAGCGAACAGCTGCCGAGAGTAATGAACACAGGAACAGAGGTCCCATGTATGAGTGCCGGGCGCCACATAAATATACAGGAGCACCCGTGTGTGTGAGATTGCGGAGATAAGACTCGCTGAGTCCAGCGATTCTTTAGGTGCTGGACCAACTGGACATTATTTTTTCGTTTTCTGCATGATAAGCAGAAAGATGGGCTACCGTCTTGAAACGAAGCGCCTGTGAGAATGCGGTGCAGAGGCCTGCTGCCTCCAATGATCAGCAGCAATTAAACCGCATGAAGAGAGGAGCTACCATATCGAAAACGAAGCGCTACCATCATGCAATGAAGGCACCGGCGCTCGTGAGAATGAGGTGCAGAGGCTTGCTGCCTTCAATGATCAGCAGCAATTAAACAGCACGAAGAAGGGTCCGGCGCTGCTTGCCAGACACTTCTCCCACACGACAGGCAGAATTGAAAGGGGAATAACTAGAACGAAGTGCTGCTAACAAGCAAAGGGGGGCTATCTTTGGCATAAGCACATGAGGGACTTGGAGTTTGGGGCCGGAAACTAACTGTTGCAGCCATTAGACATGAAAGATGCCCATGGAGCACATAATATAAATGGATTGTACCACTGTGCTCATAAAGTAAAAGAGTAGGAGGCAGAGGAAGAGGGGAGGCCTTCCCGCTCCATCTGGACATACGACGGCGTGGCTTCTGCGTCACACATACCCCCGAGGCATCGGGCGGAGGAGGATAGCCTGCAAAACGCAAGGCCTGCGCATCAAGAGCTGATACTGGAAAGCACAAAATACGAAATTGCGCTGGGTGGCAGATAAGCCAATTGGAACGTGGGAGGACATAACCCACTCGAGCATATAGCTCAGCGCACAAAATCCAGGCGGGACACCCCGAGACAACAGCCAGGACCAGTAGTGACCCGCGGACATCATGGCGAAACAGAATAACAGAATTGCTATGCCACGGACGGAGCGGCGTGGGTCATTTATCGGAGATCATTAGATGGCGGGGAGAGTGATCAAAAACAAGAGCAAACAACCCACGATGGATGCGTTTGCTAAGACACAGCAGTCTCCAACGACGCCGGCGCAGGCGGGCGCAAGTGGGCCCACGGAAAGCTCCCCGAGGACTGAAAACCACCAGATATCGGCAGCCATAACGGAACTAAGAGATTCTTGGGGGATAGCAATGGCGGAGTTAAGGACCTCCTTGGAGGCTAAAATAGACGCGGTGGGGATAGATGTCAACCTGCTGCGACAAGATGTCAGGGCGCTGGCAGACAGAACGAGCAGCCTGGAAAGTGCGGTCAAAACCAACACGACAACCAGCACTGATAATGCTAAGGAGGTTCACATATTGAAGCAGCAGGTGGCTAACCTGGAGAACCGTGCGGAGGAGGCCGAAGGGAGAGCGAGAAGGAACAACATTCGTGTGGTTGGTCTGCCGGAAGGAGAAGAAGGCCAGGACCCCACGGACTATGTGGAGAATATGATCCTGCAGGAAATAGGAGCGGACAAACTCTCACAAGGATTCACAGTGGAGTGAGCACATAGAGCCCTCATGAGGAAACCGAAACCCGGAGCCCCTCCCCGCGCAATAATTGCCAAGATTTTGAACTATAAAGATCGTGAGAAGATTTTGGAGTATTTCAGGATAGGGGGAACAATAGACAGAGACTCGGCTACTATTACAGCTTATCCTGATTATACAATGCTGGTCCAGAGGCAGAGGTATAGCTATGCAGCGGTGAAGAGAAGGCTGCTCACAGCTGGCCTCAAATATATGCTTCTGTACCCTGCAAGATTGCAAGTGTTGCACAAGAGTTGAATGTTTTTCTTTGACACACCAGAGGAAGCTGCTACATGGTTGGACCTACAGGGCTGCCCGGAACAAGATGCTGAACGGGCCCAAGGAGAACAAAATAAGTGTCTAAGACACTCTATGCATACCGGTATATCACGCTGTGAGGTATCCCAGTAGAGACTTGATGGAGACATTACTAGATGAGCAGGGATGGGTAGTGTGGAAGCCAGGTTAAGATATCCCTGATTGTATTGATGTGCATTGGACTGGAATATAGAGCCTTGAATATATGAGCAAATTGGATATTAGTATGTGGTTGAATTGCAGCAAATAGGAGCGGCAGAACACAGGCACTTTACCCCCCCAAGTTGTAGTAGAAGTAGCAGGATAGCCATTAGGGCTACCTTACGCTGCTGAGCTTCGAGTGCAGGCTATTGCCAGAAAGTGCTAAATGCGGGGGTGCCTGAGATCCAGGGATGGAGCTAGGCAACAGTTGGGGGGGTAAAGTTGGGGAAGGGAAGGGAAAGGTGGCGGGATGGAAATGGGGAGGGGAGTTTGGGGTGTTTGTAGTTAAGGGAAGTTTGAACTGGGGAACGAGCCTATATAGACTGCGACGGAAAGGGGATATGGACTGCACCGATGGGATGGGAATGGGAACGCTAATGGGCCATGGGAAACCTTAAAATAATTACATGGAATGTCAGGGGGCTCAATAGTTATTTAAAGAGGAACAAGGTTATGTTGTACCTGCGCAGACAAAAGATAGATATTGCACTGTTGCAGGAGACTCACCTGACACGGGAAAAGTTGGAGATAGTGGCGAAAATATAGAAGGGGGTTGTGGCGGGCTCACCATATTCTGCTTACGCTAGAGGAGTGCTCATCTGGGTGGCGCCGCATGTCCCATTTCACTTGTTGCAGGAAACTGCGGAAACGGATGGGAGGATGGTCATATTGAAAGGATTGGTGGAGAATAGGGAGATAAGCATTGTAAATACATACGCCCCCAATCAGAATACGGCAGCATACTTCAGAACTCTGAGTACTAATCTTAGCATGTGTATGGGGAGTGCGGTGATCTGGGGGGGGGGGGCTTTAACTGTGTATTAAATCCCAGGATGGATAGATCAGATGGGAAGATTGATAGACCCGCCCCAGCGGCCAAAGCGCTGCAGACGTTCCTAGACGACTTTGGTCTGACGGATGTGTGGAGAATGAGACACCCCTAAGAAAGGCAATACTCGCACTATTCCGCCCCGCAGCAGTTGCATACGATGCTGGACTATGTCTTTGCCACGTCAGAGGTAATAACAGAGATTACGCAAGCAGAATATAAGGCGAGGGTCCTCTCGGACCACTCGCCCCTGGATCTTGGCTGGCAATATTGCCCCCCGAGAGCAAGGATCCCGACGTGGCATCTCCGGGCAGAGGCGCTTAAAGATCCCTTTTTTAGGGAAGACATAAGAGAGGAGATTCTAAACTATTTTGAGGTGAATACGGGTAGTGTGGACTCGGCGAGCACGCTATGGGAAGCCTTCAAGGTAGTGATGCGAGGCGTAGCCATAACAAAATCTAGGCCTACAAGGTGGGATCCTGGGCGATCAACAGGAAACAGAAAGGGAATTGGAAAAGGCACTGAGGGGGAGAGATGACACAGAGAGACATGGAGCTGATACTTAAACTACAGCAGACATGTGCGGAGCAATGGGACAGACTGTACAACCTTCACTATAAAAAATATATAGAGAGACAGCATGCGGGGGGAGATAAAACTGGAAGGCTTCTGGCATGGTTATACAAGAGTGAAATCCCCAGACCTACCATTAGGACGATAACGAGAGAAGATGGCAGTGTAGCTGACACTCAAGAGGGAGTTAATCAAGAGTTTGCAGATTACTACAGAGTACTATATGGGGATGAGGGTGGAAGTAGTTATGAAGAAATAACAGAAACACTAGAAGACATAGGTCTCCCTACGATAAGTGCTGAAGAAAGAGAGGAGCTAGATGCACCAATTACTTTGGAGGAGTTAGAAGAAGTGGTGAGGCAGCTGCCTACTAGTAAGACCCCGGGAGCGGACGGGTTTCCAAGTGAATTTTATAAAGTATACAGAGAGGAAGTGCTACCCCCGACGTTCGATATGTTAAATGAAGCATTTGAGGTGGGACGGCTGCCAGAGTCACTCAGAGAAGCGATCATAATACCGCTTCCCAAACCCAACAGGCCTGGGCATAGCTGTGGCTCCTACAGACCATTGTCAATGTTGAACCAGGACAGAAAGATATTGACGGCTGTCTTGGCAAGCAGACTGCGTAGAGTTATTGGCAAACTAATACACCCCGACCAGACGGGCTATGTCCCGAATAGGAACATAACTCAGAATCATAGACGACTCCATCGGGTTGTTGAATGGGGGAGCAGGAACGAGGGCGAAATGGCAATTGTGTCTTTGGACGCGGTAAAGGCCTTCGATTCCGTCAAATGGCCATGGCTGCTGGCGGCCTTGGCGAGCTATGGTATAGGGCCGGGATACATAATATGGGCAAAGATGCTATATAGTGAACCGCTGGCTAGAGTCAGAACAGGATCAGTGATATCCGAAAGGTGGCAACTAGGCAGAGGCACCATGGTCCCCTATGCTCTACATATTAGCTTTAGAGCCTTTGGCGATATACCTCAGACAACAATACGACACTATAGGCATCGAGGTGGGAGCGGAACGACACTTGATCTCCTTGTATGCAGATGACTTGCTGCTGTACCTGAGGCACCCGGAAGAAAATCTCCAGTACATCCTGGAGGTGATGGAGAGGTATGCGGGGCTGTCTGGTATAGCGGTGAATCCTCAAAAATCTAGTATTTTCCCGCTAGGCAGTTATAGGGGAATCCCGGTTAGACGGTTGCCGGTGTTGCAAACACCTTGGGCTGTTGGTACTTTCCGGTACCTTGGGATAGACGTGTACCCCACAGTGGAAGAGGAGCACAGGCATAATACTGAGGTAGCCATTGGAAAAATTAATAAGAGTATGAAATTCTGGGTGAAGTTACCTCTAGCAATGATGGGACGAGAGGCAAGCTTAAAATGGTGGTCTTACCTAGGCTCCTGCATTACTTTGGGAATATTCCATATCTGATACCCAAGAAGTTTTTCATTAAACTGAAGAGCATGTGCAGGGAGTTCCTGTGGCATGGCACCCGGAACAGGGTGGCACTATGGAAGTTGCAGAACTTTTATGAACAAGGGGAGATAAAACTGCCTAATTATGAGGTCTATTATGTAGCGAGCCAACTGCAATATATTGCCAAATGGCTCTCAGATGAAGCGACCCCTGAATCCAGGTTGTTTAGACAAGATTGTGCCCCCTTCTACTTAAAGGAGATGATCTGGCTGCCCAAGACAGAAATGAAAGAGCGCCCTAAAATGATGACGCTTGGGTGGAAGATGTGGCGCCGGGCATACCAGATGATGGAAAACCCATTCCCATGATCACTGCAGATACCGCTGGCTGCATTGGCAGGGGGAGATGAGCAGCTAAGGATGACAATTAGGAACCACTGGGAATCGGTGGGGCTGGTGACGATGGGAGATGTCTGGCGAGAGGGGACTATCATACATTTTGAAGTGCTGGGAGAGGAAACAGGGTTACACAGGTGCCAGTATATCACCTATCACAGAATGGTGCGGAGAATTAGAAGAACATGGCCCGAAACAGTACTGGAAGAGGAACCAGATGCTACCATAGACCCGATATATGATATAGTGGAAGGGGGGCATGAGATCTCTAGATTGTATGAGATGATGATGTCTAAGGTCGGGAAAGAATTAACGCAATTGAGACTAGACTGGGAAGCGGAAGTGGGAGCCCCAATAGAGGATGGGATGTGGGAACGTGCCCTGGGGTACCACAAGAAGGTGTCCAGGAATGCGAGACTAAAACAAATACAACTATATATTACGCACAGGGCATACATGACACCTCAGAGGATATCTAGGTTTGAAAACGCCAAACGACAAACTTTCCCAAATGCGATGAAGAAAAGGCTGACATGGTAACATGTTTTGGTCATGTCCTGTAATTGAGCGCTTCTGGGGTGAAGCAGCACGGAAACTAGCAGAAAGGGGTGCCATGCTTACTATAGATACAGCCTGGACCTGCTTTCTCGGGGGGACCCCAGATCGCAGAAACTTAAGCATGTCAATAAATTGAAAGATCTAGCATATGTGCTTGTCAAAAGAAGGATTGCCATGGAATGGAAGTCATGTCATAAACCACGGGTGGAGGTGTGGTGGAAAGAGTTGCAGAAGTGGGTGGAGGCGGAGACCATGGTATCGCAAGAGGCAAGCAATATAGGGGGAGAGGAAGAGATGGGAACCCTGATGGCATGGAAATCATTAATAGCAGAATTGTTTGGAACAATACAAGATCTGACAGAATCCAAGGAAAATAGGACCCCACCACGCAAATACAGGCAAATACAGAGTGTGAGGAATAAGTAGGCTCGTAAGGGGAGGTGGGATAAGGGGAGCAGTGACTGGAATTATGCAATGAACAATTGAACTGTTGATATCTGCACTGTGTGTTTGGTTTGTATTGGTTTTGTTTGTTTGAATATGCAATAAAATTGTTAAACTGTGGTTACAAAAACAATTTAGACCAGAAAATATGCATTTTAGCCATTTCACAGGGCTAGTGGAGGATACTTAGGATTCACTGGTCAGTAAAGAGGGGATTACAACATTCCCATCTCCGTTCACTCCAATCCACAATTTGCTCTAGGGATAGAAGTGGGGGCATTCTCAAATTTGGGCCTAGAGACTGTAACAAGTTCATAGACATTTTTCATGGGGAAGAGTAAAAGTCCATTAAGGAATGTCAGAAAGCGCTTTGATTATCGGATAGGGACATATTCCGTTATCAACAGCTATGGCACTGGGTTTCCGGTCCGGAGATTAGGCAGACAGTGACTAGATCCCTTACCCTTTTAAATCTATTTGGCATCACAGTGAGGTGCCAGGAATTTGATTTCCTCGCTCTATAAAATCTTGGTGGAAAACAAACAGGATAGGCAATGGCCCTACATGTCCGCCTGGGAGCCCACACTAATTAGATCCATCCAGTGACAACAATGGGAACATCGAGAGGCTGACAAGGGCAATTCAGTTTCAATGTGGGGTGAATCATGGTGCAATGGCATTGTACACCAGTTAGGCTATGGAAAATGTACTATCGTGTAGACCCTATGTGCTGGAGAAGATGCACTGAAAGGGGAGACGGGAAATATATTGTTGGTATTGCCCGATGCTGAAGGGATTTTGGGCTCTAGTGAAGGCATGCCTCCAGGGCATGTTTGGCTCTGGGTGTGAGTTGGGAGCCAAGGAATGTCTTCTTGGTGCTTAGTGGACCCGGAGAAAGCTCCATGCAGTACACCCTTATGTACAGCATATATGGTGCTACTCCTGGCTTCCAGAGGCGTTGAAAGGGGGGGCTAAGGGGGCTATAGCCCCTGGTCTTTTGGTTGTAGCCCCGGATGGAATCTCAGGAGCTACAACCAAAAGGCTAGCTAGCCCCCAGTCCCGATAGTTCCGGCATTAGAATAGACCCGGGTCTTTTCCAGATCTAACAACACCCCTGCTGGCTTCAAATGTATTGATAGCTGAAAGGTGGAAATCTAAGCAGGTCCCGACCGAACATTATTGGATATGAAAGGTTTGGAGGTTGGTGACTATTGAATGGGTCATCTACTCGATCCAAATGCAATGGGCCAAATGTCTGCAGGACTGTGGAGCAGTGCTGGACTTCCTATATGAGGACTTCAACAAGCCTGTCTGACTGCAAAACCTGAGGCTCCTTAACTTTCAATGAAAGCAGAGGCAAAGACAAAGGCAGCAGATGTCACCAAAGCTGTTGCAAGCTCGAGGCTTAGAGGTTCAGGGGGGCCAAGGAGGGGTGGGGGATGTTGGATGGTTGTTTATGTTCAAGGATGTGTTTTGAAATGCCAATAAAACATATATTTTTCACAACAAAAAAAAAACTATAGGCTTATACCTGTAAAATAAATGGGAAAACGCTGAGGATACAAGTGAAAAAGAAAATGATAAGCGCTTCAAATATGTAAATACAAATTTAATACAAGCAAGCATATCATATAACACTATCAATTAAGGAAGGAGATGTATCTGATTCTCAACTGTAATACTGAAAATAGTTAAAACTGCATGGAGTATTTGTTCAAATTACAGACCGCCCAGAAGTGTGCGCAGTCCTAACAAATTAGAATTAATGGCGGATCGTGGTTTGCATGCAGGATTAAGAGTTCTGGTGACCTCTGGGCAATAGTGATTAGGTTTGCTATGGTAGGAAAACTTGTGTATATACCATAAATAATAATCAAAACAAGTCTCTGGGCTGCTTAAACAACCCTTTAAGCGACCATCCTGTGTTTCCTCCACAGACCAAGCAGCGTGTACTGCAATGGATCTGGCACTGATGTTCAGGATACCAGTGGCACCAAAGGGGAATGCCCAACTGGCTTGTGGTGCTTTGCTCTCGTCCATCTCCCCTCCCCCTTCACAAGCCACCCATTACTTGGATGTCATGTCTGCTCTTGTTTTTAACCCTCACATCCGGTCGTTTGCTCAGTGGTCCTCCTTTCTGGCACACTGCCACCCAGTCCTGCAGGACCGCAGAAGAGTTTGTATGACATTGGTTCAGAACCCCTGCCTTAGAGGAAGCTACAAAGGATCACTGCTGTGCCGCAATGCCATGGGAGAAAGAATAATAAGTCTGAAAATCCTTGCCATTAGACCGCAGTCCACACAGACTTCACTATAGCACTTCACTGCGGCTTTGCCGTCGGCAGGATTTTTATGTTGGAAAAGCAGGTGTGGAATGCATTCTTTCCTTCACCCTTCCTAAAAAAGCCATCTGTGGACCCTTGAGTCCCAGTTAACTATCAAACTTTCTTCATTACCCCCTTCTTGGGCAAACTTCTGGAGAAGTTGGTCATCTCCCAACTAATCCTTTACACTGAATCTGTTGGTTGTCTTCACAACCACCATTCTGGTTTCAGAGCAGCCAGAGGCACGGAAACTGCTCTCCTGAACATGAACACCCGTGATGACCTGTTCTCAAGCCTTGACTCCAATTCTCCTTTTCCCCTTATTCGCCTCGATCTGTCCTCTGCCTTTGACATGGCAAATCATTCCATCCTCATGAATTGGCTGTGTGATACCCTGGGCATCATGGACTGGGCATTGGGCACAGAAGGAAGAAACATCAAATTGCAAAATACGTTACGAGCACTCACACAAAGTTCACTTTTGCTGGTGAGCTGATTCCCTCTTTCATCGATGTGCACATTTGGGGCTTATCTTCCTGAAGGTGTTCAACCTTCCACAAGCCATTTGGCTATTGTTTAAATACAGCCCGATTTGCCACTCCAAAATGGTCGACGCATCCTCATGTAGAGGAGCCATCCATTACCATCAAGCTGGCCCTCTGTGATTGGCTGCCTTTACCACCCAATAGCCAATCCTAAAGCTGGATGGCGAAAGCAGGCCACTTCAAGAAAGGCCCTGTAGTAAGGCTCCTGTCTGTGCCTGTCCGGACCTTCCTGGGCTTTGTGGGCTCCTCTACATTCTACAATCAGAAATATGCACCTTGAGGCTGGGTCCCCATCTATGCTCCCTTGGACTATGGGATCCCCCTCAGCTATCACGTGAGTGTGGACTGTTGCTGTGTTTGCCTGCTGCATCTTCCTGACTCTGTGACTGTGCCTCACCTGACAATCTCTCTAATCTATCTCAGATGGCATCTCTTCCCATACCACATGGTGATAAATACTAACTCTTTTCTACCTTCTGTGCTCACACTTTGACTGCATATCCTGCATTGTTCTGCTGATAATTAAAAAAATGATTTTAGGGGTGTGCACATCCTGCATTCTTCTGCTGCCATCTTAAACATTGATTTTACGTGTGTGCACATCCTGCATTCTTCTGCTGCCATCTTAAACATTGATTTTACGTGTGTGCACATCCTGCATTGTTCTACACTAGTTTGAAAAATATTTTAGGTGTGTGAACATCTTACATTGTTCTGCAGCTAGTTTAAAACTGTTTTTATGTGTTGTGCGTGAACTGCATTGTTCTGCTGCTGGTTAAAAATAGATTTTTGGTGTTCTACCCTGCATTTCGTGGGACTTTGCTGTCTGGCTACTCCCTCTGCCCTCCTTTCTGGTCTGTTATCTGTTCCCATACCATCTTTAGTGCCCACTGTCTCTTCGCAGTGCTGTTTGTGTCTCCCTGTGCATCTGCCCCCTTCCGCCCTACTCCTCCCACGTACCTCAGCTGCTTTGCTTGATTAAGTGTACCACACTCTGTGCCCCTCACTATGGTGCTTTCTATCTCTCCTATATTCTCTAACTGCTTCTCTATTTCCTATCCTTCACCTCTCACTAAGTCTGGCAGGAAGAAACTCGAGAAGGACATACTGGGCTCCAACCTAGTCCTGCCTATCGCTGACACCTACATCAGTGTTTCCGCCAGAGAGACTCGCACCGACCTCCTCTTTTTCGTTCCTTTCACCGACCTATGTACTATTCATATGGTTTCTGTGCTCTCTCCTTACTCTACCTCACACATACAAAGTGGCACTCACTCAGAGGTCCTTCTTGCCTTCTTCTCCACCACCAGGGTCATCATAAATGTCTATCGAAATGATACCATGCTTTCACAAGGGCCTCAACCCAACCTCCGATTTTTTAAAAGGCCTCTTCCTCGCCTTTTCAACTTTCCACTTTTCTCCTCACAGGCTCCCTTGCCATCTGTTTCTATAGCCTCCCTGGCTCCCTTGCCAGCTATGCCCACCTTGGCTACCCTGTCTCCTACTAACCTCACTGCCTCGTTCACAACTGCAACCCTTTCACGTTCAACTCTACCGGCTCCCTTGCCTACACACACTGCACTGACATCCTGGTCAGCCTCATCCACTCTGGTGCGCTTGCCACCCATTGCCGCTGCATTTGGGGCTCCCTTGCCTCCTGCGGCCCCTCCTACACTGGCTTCCTTGCGATCTACTACTATCCTGGCTCCCTTGCCTGCACTCTCCTCACTGACATCCTTGTTATCCTTGGCTCCTCTGCCTCCTCCTACCTGTATCTCTCAGGCATTATCGCTGATTATGAGCAGGACCTTTGTCCCCTGCACCTCCCTCATAAGTCCTTCAAAAGTGGCAATCTGATCCACATTGCCACTCTTAACTCTCGCTCTGCTGTCAAGCTCTCCTCTGGCATCTGCCTCCTCTTTGAACTCCTGGACCATGATATTCCTGCTCTTACTGAGACTAGGTGTAAGACAGCACTGTCACGAGTTTTGATACACTTTACCCTGAAGGCTACAAGATCCTCTCTGAACCCTGGCCCAACAGGCCAGGAGGTGGAGTAGCCCTGATCTTTCCTGGGTGGATCCCTGTTTCCATGATTCCCACTCAGGCCTACTCTTCCTTTGAATGCCTATTCTGCAGGCTATACCTCTTGCCTGTCTCCTCTCTTACTGTGGCCACCTTTAATCGGCCACCGGGCCAATCCACCCTCTTCCTCTCAGAATGGGCTGACCTGGCCTCCTCTCTACTGTCCTCCTCTTCCCAACTTCTCCTGCTGGGGGATCTTAACATCCATCTTGACTCTTCTGACTCTTCAAGACCTTTCTGAAATCTGTGCGACTCTCTGTTAGATCTCTCTGCCCTTCCAGTCTGTTAGCTGGGAAAGAAAGCACGGCATCACCAGTTGCTCACCGGCGCATCCATGATCAAAGACTCCAGCGCAAAACTAAAGTGTATCCGAGCAGTCGAGTGCTTCACTTACCCCGGATGCAGCGCGGTGCCTGGAAGGTAGCCTGGTAATGCTGGCGTCCTCTACACTACAGGAGCACTCGTCCTGCTGTGACGGTATCACGCAAACCAAGTCACGTGATACAGTCTTCATAAGCTCCTCCCTGTACAATCACCGGCACTTCTGAACTTTCTTCAGTGGTGTTTTGGATTCGATTCCTGTTTCCTGATCATAGTTTTTCCTGCTCCTCCCGGTTTTGACTTCGGACTGCTTTGGCTACTCTTTGGAATTTGCCTTTTGATCTTTTGCCTTCCTCATCTTGAACTCGGACTGTCCCTGATTTTGCCTTGGATTCTGATTTTGTCTGCACTGCCCGCTCCCTGCTCGACATTGGATTGTTATTGGACTTTGCCTTGGATTGCTTCCACGCTGCTACCTCACCTTGAATGATTTTGGCTTCGTTTTGGTTTTTTGAACTTCCTTGCTTTCGTCCCTCACAAGTACACGGACTAGAGACTTCCGTAGGTGTACGTTGTGGGTTGTTTGCTTCTTAAGCCTCGCGACTGAGGTTTGCTACGAACTTCCTCTGCCCCTCCAGACCCTTGTTACCACTGGACAGGAGTCCAACATGGTAAGACTAAGAAAGTAATTAGGGACTCCTAGTTATTCTGTTGATGCTTATTGATAAGTTACTCATTGCCGTATTCTTTGCTTAGACTGCAGGTGTCAGCATTACAAGCCGGTTAACTTCTTACCTGAGTTAGCAGGTTAGTGGTATTCCGTGTATGCTGTTTTGTATTGGCCTTATTGTTTATGCAAAGTCTGATACTTGCCTTGTTTTCAGCTGGTGGTGTGTCCTCCTGTATACCGTGTCTGCACTTCTACGGCGCCTGGGTCATCGGTCTCCTGTCTTTCCAGTAATAGACCATTCTGTTGTTATTTCTAATAGCCAGACAGGTACATTATTTGGAAGACTTTGTCATCTACACGACGAGGCAAGTCGCTCCATATCAAGTGCTACTTTGGTCTGACAGATTCAGAAGCCTTTAATATGGATGCGAACGAGACCTTGACCACTATTTTGCAATTAGTGGCCGACCTTCGTAATGATATGACTGCTGCCCATTCCGTCACCCAACGACGGATCGATGAGCTACAAGCAGGTATGCAATCCCCAGGCGCACAACTACCACCGTCTGACATGGCATCTGGGTCAGGTGTAGGACCACCGACACCAGGGGCTGGGCCAGTGTACATGACGGTACAGTTCCCATTGGCGCCCCCAGAACGATTCAACGGAGATCCTAAATCTTACAGGACCTTTTTGAATCAATGCAGGTTGCATTTCCTCTGTAGACCTGCTTCCTTTCCTGACTCTACGACTAAGGCCGCCTTTTTGCTGTCCCATTTGGGTGGTACAGCGGCCGCCTGGGCTAACCCATTGCTAGAGGATGGCAGTCATTTGTTGTAAAATTGTGACGCCTTGATAGAGGCAATGAGTCGTGTGTTTGATACACGATATGCTACTCAAGCTACAGATCTAGAGTTATTGGGCCTCAAGCAAGGGGAGATGCCTCTTCTTGCATATTTGGCCAAGTTCAATCAACTAGTGGCAGAGACCGGATGGCCTGAAGATAAGAAGGCATCCCTGTTTTACAAAGGCCTTTCGGAATCCCTGAAAGATACCCTGGCCACTGTTCCGGTTGTGCCAAATACCTTCCCTGAACTTCTTGATTTGGTATTACAAATCGATTCAAGACGAGCGGAGAGAAAAGGGGAAAAACAAACTGTTCCTCCCACTCCTACGCCTAGTCCTTCGGAACCTATGCAAATAGGTGTATTACGGGGACCTCTTTCCGCTGAGACGAGAGAATACAGGCGGAAGAACGGATTGTGTTTCTATTGCGGGGCCTCAGATCATCTTTTGCGTGTTTGTCCCAAGAAACCAGCTAAGAAGCAGGGAAACGCCAAAGCTCGGCAGTAGAAGGGGTCCAACTGCCGGGCATTTCTTCCATGGACTCTAATTCTTCCACCCCTTATTACCTCTCGGTTACTCTCTCTTCTGACACAGGTGGTCTAAAAGAGGTCTTGGCCGTCCTAGACTCGGGGGCTACCGGCTGTTATATGGACGGAAATTATGCTCGAGAGTTGGGATTGCCTATTGTGATTAAACCTTTTCCTGAAACCGTGAGTGCTGTTGATGGGTCTTCATTGGTTTCAGGTCCCGTAACAGAGTGTACAGCCACGTTGATGATGACCACTAGCTCCGGGCATAATGAAAATATAACTTTTGATCTCATTGCGGCTCCGCAGCTTAAGTGCATATTGGGACTGGCTTGGTTACGGTTACATAACCCCGTAATTGACTGGCAATCGGGGGAGATGATGTTCCTTTCTGATCATTGCGAAAACAACTGCTTGGAAAGTACTCCGGACTCATCGAAACCTAGTTGCGCCTTGCTTGATACCGCTTCCATTGTGGGAGCTGTTATCAACACAGCTTTACCAAAAGAATATCAAGAATACAAGGACGTTTTTGATTCAGTTGCAGCAGACATTCTGCCACCCCACAGGACTTATGATTGTCCAATAGAACTGGTACCTGGGGCAATGATACCATCCGGGCGAATATACTCTTTGACACCCAAAGAAGATTTAATCCTAAAGCACTATATTGAGAAATCCTTAGAAACTGGTTTCATTCGCCCATCAAAGTCCCCGGCAGCCTCTCCCTTATTTTTTGTCCCCAAAAGGGAGGGGGACCTACGCCCTTGTATTGATTATCGGGCTCTGAATGCGGTTACCATAAGAAATCAATATCCACTCCCGCTGATCTCTGTCTTATTGGATCAACTCGGAAGTTCAGTGGTGTTCACTAAACTGGACTTGCATGGGGCATATAACCTAGTGAGAATTCGAAAGGGAGATGAATGGAAGACCGCGTTTAAAACCAAATATGGGCTTTTTGAGTATTGCGTGATGCCTTTTGGGCTGTGCAACGCCCCGGCCACCTTTCAGTATTTCATCAATGAAGTGTTCCATGATATGCTGGACCGTTATCTGGTGGTTTATCTGGATGACATTTTGATCTATTCACCCTCTCTGGAAACACACATTTCACATGTAACCAGTGTATTGCAGCAATTAAGAGAAAACCACTTATTCGCCAAATTGGAAAAATGCATATTTCATGTACAGGAGGTGGAGTTCCTAGGTTACAACATTACCAACCATGGGGTGCAAATGAGTCCCTCTAAGGTATCAGCAGTGTTACAATGGCCGACCCCTGTGACCTTGAAAGAGCTTCAGTCCTTTCTGGGGTTCTCTAACTTCTACCGACGCTTCATTAGGGATTTCACAACCATCGCTGCCCCCTCACGGTTTTGACCAGTTCCAAAAAGTCTTTTTGCTGGAATGGGGAAGCTCAAAAGGCGTTTGAAAGTCTTAAGACCGCATTTACTACTGCGCCTGTACTCCAGCATCCCAATTCGTCAAGGCCTTACATTGTGGAAGCAGATGCCTCAGGTATTGCTCTTGGAGCGATACTGTCGCAATTATGCCCCGAGACAAATGGTCTTCACCCGGTTGCATATCACTCCAGGAAACTCACCTCATATGAAAGGAATTACACTATCACAGAACGAGAGTTGTTGGCAGTAAGAGATGCTTTCATGGTATGGAGGCACCATTTGCAGGGTACCTCAGAACCTGTCCAGGTTTTTACCGACCACAGAAATCTGCTTGCACTCCAGTCCATTAAGTGTACTACAGCTCGGCATGCTTGCTGGCACGAGTTTTTCTCAATGTTTAATTTCACTCTCTCGTATCACCCAGGGGCCCTCCATTCTAAAGCTGATGCACTTTGTCGTAACCATGGTAGTCCTGAGCCCATTAACATGGATGGGGTTCCACTTTTACCTAACCAGGTGGTATGTGGTTGTACCCTCCAACCGTTCTTTATAGACAAGCTTCGAGATTGGGTGGAGACATCTCCCACGGAAATATCCACTCTGGGGCTGGAGATAGTGCAGTCCCTCCCTTATAAAGATGGGAAGGTCTATCTACCCGATATTCTCACTAGACAACAGGCGATGCAATGGTGCCACGATTCGTCTATTGCCGCCCATCAGGTATCCGGAAGACTCTGGATTTACTAAAACGTTGGTGTTGGTGGCCATGTATGGCAAAAGATGTTGCAGACCATTTGTCAACCTGTGCTGTTTGCGCCCAGTGCAAATCCCTTCATGGCAAACCAGTAGGCTTGTCACGGTCTATGCCCATACCCGAACTGCCATGGACCATGATTTCCATGGACTTTGTTGTGGAACTACCGCTGGTGGAAGGCTATGACACGATATGGGTTATCATTGACTATCTCACGAAGATGGCCTTGTTCGTTCCTTGCAAAGGAATCCCTACAGCTCCTATTCTGGCGAGCCTGTTTCTGAAGCATGTATTCAGGCGTTTTGGTCTTCCATCAATCATCATTACTGATCGGGGTTCACAATTCACTTCTCTCTTTTGGCAAGCGTTAACCTCTACCTTAGGTATTGATGGTAGATACTCCAGTGCATATCACCCACAAACCGATGGGCAAACTGAACGCGTAAACGCGACTATGGAGCAATACCTATGCTGTCTTATCAGTCAGCTTCAAGGTTCTTGGGTCTCGCTTCTGTCCTTTGCTGAATACGCCTATAATGACTCTATACATACTGCGACAGGTGTTTCTCCGTTCTTTGCTATGTATGGAATGAATCCTAGAGCCCTTCCTATACAGTTTGAGCTTCCACTGAATAACCCTGCAGCTCTGGCTTGTGTAAGGGATTTGTCTGAAGCACGCAGAAAAGTTCGACAACATTTACTCCAAGCTCAAGCAAAAATGAAAGAAACGGCGGACACTCATAGATCTCCGGCCCCGGAATACAAAATAGGTACCAAGGTGTGGTTGTCCACGCGTAACCTGCGAATACCAGGTCGCAAAGCTCTAACACCTAAATTTGTAGGGCCGTACGACATTTCGGAAGTCATTAATCCAGTGGCTATCCGGTTGAAGCTCCCATCTACCTGGAAAATCCATCCGGTGTTTCATGTTTCTCTTGTTAAACCTTGCCATCCTTCTACCAGGCTTCCATCTCGCCCGCTTCCTATTAGAGTTCATGGTTCAGATGAATATGAAGTGAACGCTATTTTGGGCACATGGATACGCAGGGGTAGACGGTTTTACCTGGTGGATTGGAAGGGGTACGGTCCGGAAGATCGTACCTGGGAACCGGCGTGTAATATACATGCTCCAGCTCTAGTGTCCCAGTTCTGGTCTGCCCGAAGGGTGAGGGCCTCGTTGGGGGAGGATACTGTTAGATCTCTCTGCCCTTCCAGTCTGTTAGCTGGGAAAGAAAGCACGGCATCACCAGTTGCTCACCGGCGCATCCACGATCAAAGACTCCAGCGCAAAACTAAAGTGTATCCGAGCAGTCGTGTGCTTCACTTACCCCGGATGCAGCGCGGTGCCTGGAAGGTAGCCTGGCAACGCTGGCGTCCTCTACACTACAGGAGCACTCGTCCTGCTGTGACGGTATCACGCAAACCAAGTCACGTGATACAGTCTTCATAAGCTCCTCTCTGTACAATCACTGGCGCTTCTGAACTTTCTTCGGTGGCGTTTTGGATTCGATTCCTGTTTCCTGATCATAGTTTTTCCTGCTCCTCCCGGTTTTGACTTCGGACTGCTTTGGCTACTCTTTGGAATTTGCCTTTTGATCTTTTGCCTTCCTCATCTTGAACTCGGACTGTCCCTGATTTTGCCTTGGATTCTGATTTGGTCTGCACTGCCCGCTCCCTGCTCGACATTGATTTGTTATTGGACTTTGCCTTGGATTGCTTCCACGCTGCTACCTGACCTTGTATGATTTTGGCTTCGTTTTGGTTTTTGAACTTCCTTGCTTTCGTCCCTCACAAGTACACGGACTAGAGACTTCCGTAGGTGTACGTTGTGGGTTGTTTGCTTCTTAAGCCTCGCGACTGAGGTTTGCTACGAACTTCCTCTGCCCCTCCGGACCCTTGTTACCACTGGACAGGAGTCCAACACGGTAAGACTAAGAAAGTAATTAGGGACTCCTAGTTATTCTGTTGATGCTTATTGATAAGTTACTCATTGCCGTATTCTTTGCTTAGACTGCAGGTGTCAGCATTACAAGCCGGTTAACTTCTTACCTGAGTTAGTAGGTTAGTGGTATTCCGTGTATGCTGTTTTGTATTGGCCTTATTGTTTATGCAAAGTCTGATACTTGCCTTGTTTTCAGCTGGTGGTGTGTCCTCCTGTATACCGTGTCTGCACTTCTACGGCGCCTGGGTCATCGGTCTCCTGTCTTTCCAGTAATAGACCATTCTGGTTGTTATTTCTAATAGCCAGACAGGTACATTATTTGGAAGACTTTGTCATCTACACGACGAGGCAAGTCACTCCATATCAAGTGCTACTTTGGTCTGACACTCTCTTTCTCTCTTCATTCTACCTTCTGGTACGACGCACACTGCTAGCCACACCGTGGATGCTCTCATCTCCACAGACATCCATTTCTCTATCGCTCTCACTACCTCACTCTCCTGGAATGATCATTCTCTTCTCTCTCCTCACTTTGGCTCTCTTCTCCTTTAGCACTGGCACATCCGGCACTGCCTCCCACATACAAGGTCACCCGACCCATGAAAACAGTGTCAGTGGCTGCCTTTGACTCCACCTACTCCCCTCCTACCACTCTTGCGGCTGACTTCCACCCTGACACAGCCCTCTCTAACTTACACCTTTCCATCTCCAATACTCTCGACACCATGAGGGTCCGACTAAAGCCTGCCAAAAAGTCAACTAATATTGAAATGGTATTAAGGTCTACTAATGAGGAGTCTTTACTGATAAAGAATGCTATTTTAATGAATAAAAACTTCTCCATTAGAGAAAGGTTATCGTTTTCTGATTTTTAAAAGGTTAAGTATATTTGGCGGTGCAGGAAAAAAGTGTCCATAATTCCATTAAGACACTCTTCCTGCATCACCAAATTATAATTATTGGTGAATTTACCGCCAACGTAATTAAGATGCAGTAAATCCACCAATTGTTAGAGGAATAGTGGAGGATTCACTCCAGCTTATTGCTGGAGGCACATTCTGAACACAAATTGGCAGATTTATCACGTGGTTATTCTGCCAGTGGAAAATACACCAGACATCCCCATGGACTCTGACATTGGGTAATTACCACTATTTGTAATCCTCTGGTAACTCCAGAGGACCAAGTGGCAGTAACAGTAACTATGTTTGGCAGTATTTTGGTGGATTCATTTACCACGAAACTCGCAATGAGGCCCATTGTCTGGTATTTCTAGGGATAGGAACATCTTTTAATTGCACTTCAAAGGCATAGTGCAGCCAATGAGCAGGCTGAAATGCTTTATCAAGATTGCCATAATCCAACTGGCTGTTGTACCCTATCTTTGTCCAGGCTTTAGCTTTATTGTGAATACAATCCAAATCATTATAACTCAATGGAGTATGTCATTGGCAACGTGAAAATCAGAAACAACTTCACTCGCAACGTAACAATTGTGAATTATTGTTTTGGTTGCAATTGTAAGTATAAACATACACCTGGTAGTAGAGACTAGTGGGAAGCGTCTGGTGTTTTTAAAATTGCCCGAATAGTATTTCGTTGATGAAATCCTCTTTCTGAGTTAAACATATATTTGAGAGAGCCTGGTCCTAACCTTTATTAAACTGAATGGGGAATTATACCCGTTCTTCTTTCCTTTGAATAGACAGTAGACCTTGAACATCACTGGAGGTCTGCCATTGATAAAACCTTAGAGTATATCAACCCAAATAAGAGGAACACTAAATATTGTGTGGTACGTTCTGCTGACATCCCTTCTGTTCAACCATCCGGTTCTTTTTCAGATAGGCTGTTGATGTCAGGGGCCTGAGTATTTCTGAACTGGATTTATAGTTAGTCAGTATGTTGATCCATTAAAGGACAAGTGCAGCTTGGGCTTACAAAATTGGCACTCCCTTTTTAGTTTGATCTGGTGGTGGGTTTAAGTCCAGAGGATGTCCTTCATGCAGTCAATCAAATGCAAGAGACTTTGAAGTAAATAATTTCCCAGAAAGAAAAGTGTTCCCTCACGAGTTTCAACAATCACCTTATGTGTGAGTCTGTATGATCCTATTTCTAATCTATCTTCTGTAATCTCTTATCCATCATAATTGTTCAATTCTCTGAGGAGTTTAAGATAAATGCATTGGTTCTCATCCTTCCTTGATGCAGGGATGCAAGCACTGCCCTTGATTTTAAGGTCACTTGAGGCCCTGTATATAGGAGAGGCAATAATTCACATTGTCCCTGAGATTGGATAGGTGTGAAAAACCTCTCACCATTCACTTCCAACTTGCAGAGACATTATGAATTAGTGGACAATTCAGAATCTATTCTTCTCATGTAAGTGGTTTCATGACTTGAATCAAGGTCGTGATCATATAGGTGCATTAACCTAGAGCACCTTTAGATGGGATGGTTGAGGACTCTCTAGGAATTAAAATTAAATTTGAAGTAAAAGTGCCCCCTCTCCCCAGGATATATCCCCCCCAATATGAATTTTGTGGTAATTCAGTAGTAAATCCATGGAATTACCATCAATCGCATTACCTTTTGTCACCTCCACGTCCCCTGCTACCCTGAAATTACGAGTGGAGATATGGTAGAGTTACTCCATCATTGTTTGCCCTCCATGGGGAATTCCATGGAATTGCAGCAAGTGGTAATTCTGCTGCAGTGATTGCGTTGTTTTTTTGTCCTTAAATTCAAGAATTTACCTCTAACGTCCTGCTGTAGGGTAATCCTCCTCTTAAAAGTCAGAATTCGAAATACAGCAGTACTGTAGAAATGGCAGTAATTCCTTTTCTGCCAAAAACAGTGGCTGTGATACAATTACCACCAATTCTTTATCAGACAGCACATCTTCTAGTGCAATTTTCAGAATTGTCTAGAATTAAGGTGCATTATTGTTTTTAAATCCATGAATAAGGAGTATTTCAGTTTCATTATTTTGGATTCTGTGTTTAGGGGTTCTCTGTCTTAATATGTTCTTTAAGAGGGCGTGTTGCTTTCTCTGTAGCCTCATTCAAATTTTCCTTTAGAGGTGTCAATCCATGTTTAAAAAGAGAAAGGTTTTCCTCTTTCTCAAAGGTGATTGTCATATTTTTCTCTTCATTGAACTTTACCTTTCTATATGCACTTCATTTTTAATCAAGGGATAAAGAGGTGTTGCTGCTAGTTTCTATCCGTTTTTCAACAAACTGGGTGGTGTTTTCACAAGGCAGAAAAGCAGCTTTTTCAACAACTTGCTGTATTCTTTCAACCATAACCCAGTTTTCATTTTCCCCTGTGCACTTTATTTTTGTGATTTGTTTCATGTCATTGTCCATATTGAAACCTCAAATCATTTTGGGTAAGACTTCAAGGAAATTAGTACTAAAGTATGTCTGATGGGCCCTCATCATTTGACCAATGCACTCTGTCAATTGGAATATCTGTCGGGCCAGTTGAGAGATGTGTTCCTTCCCCCTGATTGTGGAGAGGATTGTATGTTGCTGTTCCTCTACCAGATTATATTTTCTAGGAGAGTAGTTGGGTCAGGAATGATAATTGCTCTTGTCTGAATTGCTTGGTCTCCACTACCCTGGTACTGGGAACCATTATCCTGGAATTTAGAAGAAGGAGGAGGAAGATTGTGTTGACAGTTGATTCTGGGAGGATGTGTGTGTTTCTTTCCCAGGAGAAGTTCTGGTTGTAATTCTCCTAGGATTTGACTATTTCTCTCATATGGGGCATACATGTACAGCTCAAAATAGGCCAGCAACCTAACTACAAGGACTAATATAGGTCTCCATTTGTGTTTGATCAGTATTTTGCAAGCCAGGTTAAAGGCATTCTGTCGCCTTTAATAATAGGATCATCTCTGCCTGTTAGTATCTTTAACAGCAGAGGATTAGCTCCTTGACCCCATCTCTAAATACAACAGAGAGGTACTCATCATCTCAGGTACCTAAATGACTCAGTTGTCTATTTGCCAATCTTCTCATTATTGTTTAGAGCTGTGGGATTCTGCATTTTATAGATTATTTTAACCAGAAATGTAATCGATTCCAATGATCTAGTATCATGAAATGTGTGGACTAACCGAGTAAAGACATTATTTTAAAGGGCTTTAATGTCCCTGCTCCCGGCTTTAACGTCCCAGTATCAACATGTTAAGAAATTAGGACAAATGCATACTTGAGCTCCTGAGCAAAACCTCAGAGTTTCATCCTCAGTTTACATTATGTTATATGCTGCCTTTTGCCCTTCTTTTGAGTTTCTACCTTGTTTAGAAATATTTTAAAATTACTCCTTTTTTAAGGGGGGCATTTACATGTATGTTAGTCCAACAAAGAAGATATAAAAGGAGACAATGTGTATTTATTAATATTTTTGTAACATGTCAGTCCAAATGATGCCATCTTCTGTTTGTACATTTCTAAATGTTCCTAAACATAACGATTTGCTTTTTTTATTGATAAGATGTCATAAAACGTTTTATCGCTTGTACGTGCTTAGTTGGATCATAAATAAAGTGAGGTCATAATTTCCTTTTGTTATGTCTTTTCACCTACACATAAGTTCCTTCATCATTGTCAGAGCTGCTACATAGACCCCTTTCTCTACCTGCTCTCTTGATCATGATAACTGGTCGACTGCTTCTCTATTTTCTTTTTTCTCCACTGCCCTTCTGGGTTCTGGCCCCAAAATCCCTGAAGAAGGACTGGAAATGATGGTGTTTATTCCTGCTGCTGTTCAAAATCAATGTTTCCCATCTTCTTAAAATCCTAGGATTCTCTCATGGTCCCTTGTATATGAAAAGGTCTTCAAAAAGCCCTTTGAGGGTTGTTTTCCTTGCATAACAAAGTTAAGCAGGTAGGTTTAAGAGTCTATCGGTTGGATCATATATTGTAACTCTTGTTCTCTTTACTCATTTTGGAACATTTCTTCACTGATTCGGTGCTTGGGAGAGACAGTACTCATGGGTAGGACCAGATATTGCTCTGTCTCTGACAGTGAAAAAACCTAGTCCTGGATCTGTAGGAATGTTTGGGGAGGGGAAACAGTCTACCTTGTGACGTCTGCCTTTTGGTCGGGTCCAGGCATACCTCATCAATTTTGAATTGCACACGGGGCATTGTATCATAAGGAGCAAGTGGATAGAGGATACTCTGAAGGTAAGTCTAAAGTTGAGGGATGACAGTTGCCTCATCCCCCTTACTACTGTGAGTCTATGAACAAGGCTCATATCTCCATAAATAGTTTCTCCTTCCCTTTGTGTCCCATGACTACTCATATTATATAGGATGATGAAAAAAGTGATTTGACCCAATCCCTGTGAGTAGGAAGGAAAGTTGCCTTCCATTGCCCCTGGATCATTCATTTCCACATTCATTGTCCCTCTAAACAGCCATTTTGATTTGTCAGTAAGTGGCAATGGCAGAACCATCCCCCAGATGTAGTGAGGAGAAACGGAGCATGATATCTGCATCCAGCACCTCACTCGTTGTCAGTACCACCTCTTTTCATAACAAACATATTTTAATGCAGTCCCACAGCATGTGGTCTAAAGGCCCCCTTTCACAAGTACACAGCAACGATAAGCCGAATCTGTCTTTCCCTTGTTTCAAGGCATTCCAGTGTCTAGTGTATGCTATTTAGTATTGTGATTTGGCAAGCGATCACTCTGCAGTCTAATGCCACAACACCTCTTACAGTCTGCTTCATTAAAGTAATGGCCCAGGGCCCTCGACCAGGGCAATAGCAGCCTATAATCTTGCTGATGCTACTTCATGGGTCCACAAATTCAGGATGGCTGCTCTCACCATTTTTTACTAAAATATCTACATTCATTTAACAGCCCACAACTGCTCCTATTGGATGCATCTTTACTGATACATTGATTATGTACTTTCCTCAGCCTCTGGGATTTAGCATAAGCGTACAATTGCCCATGTTTCTTCTTCGTCTCACTGAATGGTAGCCATTGTCTTGTGTGTGCCAAGTCTCCCAGGTAGTTTGCACTAGACAGGAATCATTTACTCAAATAAATCTTTTCCAATGTTCTTTACTGAACAGATTATAACATACTGCTGCCCTTCTTGAGATATGGGAACCTGTTCCCACTAGCCCTCTGTTCCTTTTTAAATAATCACATTGCAATGCTGTTGAAATGGTTTTGGAAGCAGGTGTCCGATCCTTGAGAAAATTAACACCATCAGGTCCAGGGGACCAGTTTCCATCATGGTGTGACCGAACACTGCCTCTTTTATCCAATTGAAAATATTCCTGGATAAAAATTATAATGTTCAAAATGCAGATGTTCATTCCCCCTCCTGATTGCGATATTTGCAACTTCCAGAGTGAAGGCCAAAGGAGGGTATTTTGCCACAGGACTGTCCATTTCCTTGAAGACACCGCGGCCCACAGGAGTGCAATTATGTGCAGTTGACAATTAACTCTTAAACCCTCTGTCATCTTTATGGGAGTGACCATGCCACATAGCAATAGGTTAATCACTACCCAGTGATCCAGGTCAGTTCTCATTCTCATCACAATCTAGCTCATGTTTACACTCATTGGGCCTCATTACGACCCAGGCGGTAAGGGGTTTACGGCAGCGTAAACAGCGCCGACCCTTACCGCCTGAGTACGAGGTCCCTTAGCGACATGGAGGTTTTAACACCTGCTTTTAGCAGGTGTTAAAATCCATGGCGCTAAGGGACCATGGAGTTAATTACGCCACCGTAATTTACGGTGGCGTAATTAACGCCTTCCCCACTCCCATTATGCCCTATGGGGCAAAAATGGGAATGGGGAAGGGTAAATGGGGATTGGGGACTTACCGCCCCGCCGACCTCGGAATGGGGCGGTAAGTCCTCCTACCACCATGGCGTAAACATAGTTTACGCCATGGTGGTAAAGTCACGGCCCAGGCGGTAACTTACCGCCTGGGTCGTAATGAGGCCCATTATGTTTTTGACGTCTCTGCATGTACAGATTCGCACATTCCCACTGAAAATTCCAGCTCTGTAGCAGACGTTGTAAGCACCTCTAATGTGGGACACTTTGACGATTGTGCATCTTTCAGGACCGGGGGTAAGCCACAAGCCTAGAGCAACCATTTTTTATCCGCAGAACTGTAGTGCACTCTATCCAAGTACGCGTCTCCATGAATCCATACTGACAGATGCTTAATTGCTAAGATGAATAACAATGGAGACATGGGAAACCATTACTCTTTCTTTCCCTCTATTCAACTCCAAATATTGGAACCCCATATGGTTTGTGATACTGTAGCTATTGGTGCAGAGGACAGCTGTCAAGTGTAAAACAAGAATCTTCAGCCAAATCCCATCCTCTCCAATGCACATGTCAGATTTCTTCTACATCCAGTGAAACCATGACTGTTAACATGCTAAAATGTCTTTTTTGGGGAGTGTTCTGATCAATGCAAGTACGCTGGAAATAACAAAACTTCCTTTGATGGGTCCTACCTGATTCGGATGCCCAAATGTAGTTGTCACTCAGTCTTGAGAGACACTTTGCTCCCACCTTACCATCAGATTCAATCGGGCTGATTGGTGTCTAACTGCCACATTCGATAGCCATCCTATCCTTTCTATGCAGTTTAGGGATTGTGGTCCATCATAAACTTGGGGGCAAAATACCTTTGGGAATGGAGTCCCTCATCATGTGTAGTAGGTCGACCACCTCGTCAGTTAGTTTGTGGTAGAATTCCACGGGAGGACCATTCATACTTCACAGCATTCGAAATGTAAATAACTGTCGTCTTTCAGTGTCTCCCCATCGTGCAATGGGGAGTTGTCCTCAGATATACCAGGCATGGGCCGCTTGTCGAGAAAGTCCATAACTACTCCCTTTCTCTACCTGGTTTCTGAGGTGTAGAGATCCTCTATTGTTATACCGATGTCATTCACACTTGCATTGTGGTTCACACATTTGTTGTGGCTCAATCACCCATTAATTCCCTTACATACATTTGGACACAATTGTTAACCTGTGAGATTGCCACTGTTTCAGATTGTACCATCTCCTATGACAACACATTAGATAAGGCATATCACACAGGATTTGTGACAATGGCCCTCATTACAACCCCGGCGCTAAACCATGGCGCTATTAGCACCATGGTTGGTGCCGGTGTTGTAACGAGTCCGCCATGGTGGAATGAGGAAATACCGCCCCATTCCAAGGTTGGCGGGGCGGTATTTCCCCATTTCACCATGGCCCTTCCCCATTCCCATTTTCGCCCCATAGGGCTCAATGGGACTGGGGAAGGTGCTAAGTACGGTACCGCAAATTGCGGTACCGTAATTAGCACTGAGGTCCCTTGGCGGCACCCTACTTTAACGGCTGGTAAAACCAGCCATTAAGGTCGGGTCCCGCAAAGGGACCTCGTAATCAGGTGTTAAGGGTTTAACGGCGCCGACACCTTTTACAGCGCCGTTAAACCCTTAACGCCAGGGTTGTAATGACCCCAATGTCTGTAACCATACATTTACTACAGTTTAGTTCACTAAATTCAAGGGAAAAAAAACTGTCACGGATGATTTTTAACTGTTTACTGTTGTGTTTTCCCCTGGAAAAGAAAAGGAAAAAGGTACAATAACATTATAAGGATCATCCTTATACACTCTATGCCCCACTAAAATCTCAATATGACTGTTATGGACTTTCTTAATCATTTCTCATGTACTCAGCTCATTAAGATGGCAGGCAGTGGAGAGCAGAGAAAATGTCACTGTGAACATTGGTCGAAGTTGTCGGGAGCCGTGCTGCTCTACTTCTTTTAAATATGTTTTACCGTTCCTATACTTTTATTATAAAAAGAAACCGTTCTGGAACGGTTTTGTTTTAAAATAAAAGTGTAGGACGAAGTTGAAACTTGCACTTTCAGTGCACTGCACAGGACGTTTCCTTAAAGAGCAGGCACATGTGTTTTGGGGTTTTTATTGTGCATGGGAGGGGGCCTGGTGATGAGGTATGTGGGGAGTAGTGCAGGCCAGTAGGGAACATAGTTCCACTACTTCTTTTCGTACACTTCGATCACTGACTGTGAATGGCGTGAGTCATCCAAATCGCTCTGAAACCATTCAATGTTGGGGTCAGGGCTTTGGAATCAGACGGCTGGAACCAAAGTTACTGCTACTTGATTAGAAAATCTTCAGCAAGTTCAATGCAGCTGGGCACAGCTCTTCTCCACTCCCAACATGGAAGCCTGCAGTGGCCCTCAGAATTATGGGACATGTGGCACCTTCCTTGTGTAGTGCTCGGACACATCTTTTTTTTGTGAGACCTTTTTCAGGAGTGTTGTGTGAGGGTTCCTGAAATCCTGAGTTAGGAGATATAACGCTGCATGTTTGTGCCTGGTCCAAAAGGCATTCTTAAATAGATCATGCACTATATCCACTGTGTTTCACTGTGCCTCACTTGGGGTTGAAAATTGTGGCCTTCACAAGGGCCGAGGCCAAGTGCTTACACGGTTTATTGTGTAAGCACATTTGTAATTACTTTTAAACCATCGACTTCAAGCACTTACATCTCTAATGCCCACGTGACCAATCTGGGTATGGCATTCATAGCTCTCTTCATCACTGATCTCCGTAATACACATTTGATTTTGTATGATGCCCCGGATAAGCTCAAACACCTGTTCATCAGCTCAGTATTTAAAGAACCCTTTTTTGGACTTGGAATCTGAGCTAACTGAGACCCATCTCAGGTCCACCATGTTTGGCCAAAGCCTTGAAATTGGTGGTCACTGCTTAACTAGTTTCACAGCTGTAGTCAAACAGCCTTCTTAGTCAGTATCATCCTGGCATGCTGCCTTCTCAGAGGTATTGCAAGCACCTCGGGAATATCAGGCTAGATCTCCTGCCTGCGAGGGTTTAAGCCTTTGTTGTCCCCTGAGTCAGACTGATTTGTCAGCTGCATTTGACATGGTTGATCATATCATCCTCTTTAGTCAATTGCAGGATACCATGGGTGCGGGTGGCATATCTTTGAATTGGTTCATCTCCTTTCTCAGAGGGGACACCCATTGTGTCAAATTGGGTCCTTGGAGTGTCCCCGTGGTTGGAGCAATCGCAAAGAGTTTTCAATATTTATATGACCATATTAGCTAAGATTCTCTGCAGTTAGAACCTTTGCTTTCACATGTACCGTAACGACACCCAACTACCGCTCAAACTTCAGGAATTTCCTGGCTGTCCAGAACGTGTCAGTGGGCTTTCTTCTTCAGATTCACAGTGGGCTGCCTCTGCTGCTTATCCGTTACCCTATACAATTGATATTTCTATTAATGGGACTGACTGAGTCGGGCTGTTCTCTTTTCCATTGGCCACGTCAAGCCCCACTCCCTCACTACTCAGGCCTGAAACGTGGGTGTTATCTTCAATTGGGATTCATTATTTATCCCACAAGTGAATGCCATCAAGACATCTGCCTTCTTTCACTTGAGATTATTGAACGGGGCCATCCCCTTGGTAACAATTCCTAAATGAATTGCCCTTGTGCTTGCAATGTTTATGTCCCTGCATGTCTACTCCAATGGTTTACATGCTGGGCGTCAATCCAGAAACTGAAAAGGATACGCTGCATGACTTATTTTTGGCATGAAGAGGACCGAAGTCCCTACATTTGATGGCAACGAAACAACGCATTCATTTAAAGATATGTTTAACCAGCAGAGTCATTTATTTATTTATTTTGACATTTGAGTGCACCTATCCCGTAGGCATCTATCATCATCATCATTAGGCGCCATACAAACTGAGTTAAAGACAAACATGCTGCAAACCGATCAAAGGCCTACGTCTTCCTTACCGCGACATGACAGAGCTTCGCCCTCCAAGACTCACTCGGTACGGCGGTGGTTCATCCTCCAGACTCCTCCCTTTAGAAATGGCTACCACTCCACATGTGGATCAAACCAGTGGCATGTCCACACTCATTTGACTGGGGTGGCCCAAGAGGGGCACTGACTTATGCAGGGGTGCCATGAAGTACGCGTGCAGACACACTCACACACCCACACCTTAGGTTAGGATAATGGAGTGGCACCTGGGGCGGCCAATCAGATTACAGAGGTAGCACGTGCCACCCCAGGCCACTCCCCGGACACGCCTCTGCCTAGAACCTGATTGTATGATGACCCATATTTTCCTTGCAGCATTTGCTTCCTAGTCTACTTCTCTCACTTCCATTTCACTGCATAAACCCGTCATGTCTTCGCCTCACCATGTAGCCTACGAAGCTATACTGCGACGATCTGTAGTGCTCTGCCAATACATTAAATAAACTAGATAAATGGAAACTTAAATTAATGGTGCTGTGTGTAGCTGCATCATTAATTCCCTCTGTAGTATTGTCCTACCGAAGAGTAAAGCCTTCTTAATGTCGCATGCCAAGAGCCAGATGTTTCTCATGTATTTTTCCATCTTGAATTTGACTCAGTTTCGTGTGATGTATGTTCTTGTGCGCCTATTGAATAATCAATTGAGTATATGAGTGTAATCAAAGAATTACTTGTTTTCCTCATATTCACTCTAGCATACAAATAGTTATCTTTGGTTTCACTGCATTTTTATAAAAGTGTTCTTGAAATGAAAACATTCTGGTAATGCTTCGATTCAGATTGCAATCGCTCCCACTGACCTCACCCTGCTGAGCTGCGGCCTCCAGCCTTCAAGCTCATCTGAGTCATAGGAAAATATTTCTAGAGCTCAAGTAACACACGCTTTTCCGAGAAAAGCCACGGCACTCAGCAAAACATCGCAATTTCAAGCAGAAGGGCACTGCAGCTGCACCTTAAATTACGAGAGGCACAAGGCGAAGGCCGTAGAGCTCAGCATCCTGTCAGCGAGGACTATGCTTCCCGCCTACCTTTTCCTCGCTTTGATCAAACTAGCCGAGAAAAGCTGCCAGTTTTAGACTGCGTCATGCAGCTCCAAACGCAGCTTAGATGAAGTGACCCGCTACAATTTCCTCCCATGAGCCTTTACGGTCCTTTATAGCAGTGCACGCGAGCCTGAGAACTGGGGGCCGCATATACAGACGGCATCCGCTCAAGCTTTAAATAGTTCATGATGTTTAGGTAGGCAATAAATACAGTAGGAAGGCCAAACAATAGGGTGGCAGGAAGCAGCGCTCCAGGGGATAGCATTAAGTTTTTAGGCTCTTCACACAAACACTTTTAAGAAAAACAAACATTGACAAAGGCAATAGTTTTTGGCTGTCCAGTGCTACTTCAGGTGTCCCAATAATGCAATCAGGAGACTGGTGTATTTTTAATGGCATTTCATTTATCTTGGGTATTTATTGAATGTAACCCTAGCACTGGGAAGCAGCGGAGCACATAGTTAACTCCTGTAGACTACAGAGGAGATAGGACATAAAACATAGCATGTATTAGTGCCATGCTACGTAGGGAGCAATGGACAGTTAGTGGGGAAAAGGCAACAGCGCTGAGAAGCAAGGAAAGGGTGGAACATGGGGGTGGGCAGTAGAAGGTGGTCATCAAGAAGAATCCTTGGATTGGTGGCCTGGGGGCGTATCTTATGGGGTGTAGAAAATATACTCCTTAAAGGGTCACTGTATGATGGAACCAGCCCATGTCCTCGCAGACCAGTTTGTTCGAGGCCCATTTGTTTGTGCTTGTTTTCAAAACATTTCACCATTAATGTAAATGCAGGTTTTGGGTTTAGGTATTTAGAAAGGTGTGGCGGTGTGGGAGTGTTGCGGGTGTTTCCCCCTGCATTTTGTGCAGTGAAACGTGGTAAAGAAAAATTCTAACAAATGGCCTTTGAGCAAATTGCTGCCAGGAAACATCATGGATCCCTGTATGCTGGGTACACCCCTCTTGCCGTTGCAATCATATATTAAGTGCTGCCTCAGATTCTCCAATATTGCATTCAGGTTGCTGGTATACTTATTTATTTGCATTTTTAAAGCGCTCACACAGCCGGGGGCCATCGAGGCGCTGTTACAGACACTTTTTTGTTTATGTTGTCTTAGTTTCTTATTTATAGCGCGCTTAAATACCCACAGTTTTCTAAGCGCGGACCCAGGGATTGAACCTGTGTTGCTTCGTGTCGTCTTGCTTCCAAGGCGAGCACATTCCAAGGCGAGCACATTGCCACTGAGCTACCCTCCCAGGACAATATGTAAAGTGTAGTCTATTTTCAGGGTCATTTCTGAGGACCAGGAAATAAAGCAGGACATAAAGCAACACAATGAGGGTTTCAATCAACAGTGCACTGGTAACCAAAAGAGGCCCTGGAAATAATTTTCAAAGAGGCCCAATATTACACATGTTCAGCAAGCCCAACCATTTTCCTATGAGAAAATGTGCAAATAAAATAGGTGACCACACAAAAGGGGCCCAGGGTGCAGAGGCCTACCAGGAAATCTCCAGAGTTCCCTATAGGCCAGTCCATCCCTGGTTTCAATAAAATAAAAAATGGATACTAGACCCCCTGTCGAGTGACTTACTAAAGTTACTGGACCCATGAGCTCTTAACTCGACTTTGTTTTTCCAGAAATAGGCATACATTTACTGTATCTGTGATTGATACATAGCTTTCGTTCAAAAGTATGGGTTGTTTAATTTTACAAAACTATTGCACATTTAATTTTCATCAAGTAATCCAAGGCATACATTAAGCAGTTGCCACTCACCATTTATGATGAAAAAAACCTTAGAGCCAATTGCTTTTACTTGTTTAGCATGGCTGGAAGTTAGAGTCCACTTTTGAAAGGAAACGCTGCTCACCCTGTTTGCTGCAACCCTGTAATGGGAGTGGAACCCCTGCCACCTAAACCAGGGATAGGGAATGCTAAAGAACACTCTGCCTAACCTTGAGAGGAATTGATGAAATGTCAGTTCTCCACTTACGGAAGCCATTTCATTATCCACATGTATTTATAAAAGTGTGAACATGAGTTTAAAATGTAAACTTTACACACAATGCCAATTTACATACAATATATCAACATTTCATATAAAATAAAAGGGATAATAACAATTACACGTTCGTCCATCTTGTACTTAAATGATGATCAGCTCCCAACATTACAATGCGCATGTATCTTCATTTCACCATACTTTCTATAGCAGTGTTGATTAATATCCACTTCCCTGTATAAAGTGCATCTTGACCATGTTGTAAGTTCAGACTTGGTTGCTATCTCTTATTGAGTTTGGAAAGACTGAATATGTGATGAAGCAAAGGAGGAAATCTTTGAAAGGGGCCATGGGATTCCATGTTCTTATCACCCTGGTGGTTGCCCAAATACTCTGCTCTGTTCCTTTACTGCAACACCACCATCCGCTCTTATAGCCACCAGCTTCCTATATACTTTTACACTACCAGTCTTCGTTCTATACACATATATATATATCTATATATATATAAACATATATATATATAGATATATAGATATATAGATATATAGATATATATTCAGTGAAAAAACTTTGTCAAAGGGACGTTATTGTTCCAAGTAAAACCGAAAAACCCTTGAAATTTGCCAATTATGGTAAGCTAAGCAACCATAACTCGCGCCACCACCGTGCACTGCTAAGACTAACACCCAGGACATCAAAGATGACATCACAAATGTGTATGTACTTTTCATGAAATATGTGTACAAGGGATTCTTATTATAATGTTGCGAAACAAGTGTCAAGGATCATTGCAATAAATATCATACCCTAATTAGTTCATTGAATGCTGCATTGATATTAATAGCATTCTATTATGGGGCTCTATCTAGTATACTAAACTACTCATACAGAAACATAACATTGTGTGCAGCGTACAAGATGAAGGTATAATATTCGTAATGTTAATATATTGAATAATGAAATGATAATTGTTTTCTTAATAGATTTTTGTGTACTGTGAAATATGTAATAAGTAGCTAATAAAAGACATGTATTACATAATTGCATTACTATAGACAAAACAGAAATACACAAGAACACATACCAATATGGGAATATACAGGGAAAGTGAAGTTAGCAAAAAAGCACAAGTAGTTGCAGAAACAATTCATAACTTAACTGATTAGTTTCATGCAAATAAATGATTGCTCTGTTTCAAAGCTGCTATTTACCCTATGTATATGTATCACTTGATGTGATTGGACCCTAAGGAAAGTAGTGTGAGTACAATGTATACAAATATGACCATATACAGGGAAAGTACAGCCATAAAAAAACAACAGAACTATCAGAAAGTGCTCATTAGTCTAGTGATTATCTTTATGCACAAAAAGGATTGCTGTCTTTCAAGCTGGTGTCTTCCCGTATGTATATGTTTCATATGATGTGACTGGACTCTAAGGGAATTACTGTAAGAACCTACTTGAAGGATACGTCTACAAATAAAATAACATTTTTAGTTTCTGACTGTTACTGAAGAAAACCATGTGGCCTAGGCATGTCAGCAAAAGAAAAAAGAGCGAGCCAGATATGTGATGTCATCAGTGATGTCATCAATGACATTTGTGATGTCATCTTTGATGTCCTGGGTGTTAGTCTTAGCAGTGCACGGTGGTGGCGCAAGTTATGGTTGCTTAGCTTACCATAACTGGCAAATTTCAAGGGTTTTTTGGTTTTACTTGGAACCATAACATCCCTTTGACAACGTTTTTTCACTGAATTTCATAAGTTTTTAGTAGCGCAACTTAACCATAACGTCCCTTTAACAAAGTTTTTTCATTGAATTTCGTTGGTTTTTAGTAGTGCAACTTAACAATAATGACTTTCACTTTATATACATATCATATGGAACTGACTGAATCTCTTCTACTGTACTTGATGTCCGCAAACTCATTTAATGTTCGCGGACATGTTAGAAGAACAGTACCACTACCTAAAAAACTCTGGGGGGGTATGTTTGATTGTTATATCATAACATAGGAACATTTAACAAATTTAAAAAAAGCACACAAACACATTATATGTACTAATACATAATAAATGTAACCCATATATACAACACACTAACCATTCATTTAAATGCACTATGTTCTAAAATGGAATATACCACAAGAAAATAAATTGGCTTCCAACATAATTACCTCACAAACACAATAGAACTGAGAACAAGAGCAGACCCACTGAGTACATAGGACATATCTTACCTGAAATAGTAAGTGGACTTAATTTTATTCATATATTTATAAACTTTCTGTATTAGATAAAAAAATATATTATATTTTTTTTTCTCTCACAGAAATGTCTAGTACTCTGGAATGGTTAGAGGAACATTTCCCACAAGAAGAAATGTCACAAGATTGTGAAACTAATGGTAAACACTTTATAATATAAACCATTTAATTATTATTATTTTGTATACATTTAACATATATATATTTTTTTGTACAGAGCATAACAAAATAGAAACTACCTCTGAAGAAGCTGTTATGGAAAACACGCTTGACAACATAAAAGAAAAAATTGATTTATTGTTGACCAATTTTAATAATTTGAAAACGTTTGTTGAAGATCATTTTAAAACAAAAACGTCATACCATTGCCCCACATGTACTTGTCCCCCCTCACCATATCCCAGTCAATTATCCCCAAACCCTCTCCATAACCCAAAACGTTTTGATGAGACTTCCATCCCTTCTTCACCTAATAACAATCATGATGAAACCCCTAATTCTCCTGTTTTTGTTTCTGTTTCTGCCTCACCTTCTCTGTCATAAATTATTAATATATGTTAAATAAAGTTTAATTTTTATATTGTGTTGTAAATAGTTTCATTTTTTTTAAAAAAAACAATGTAGGTGTCCGCGGACAGTGCAGGTGTTCTAAAATGTTCGTAAATAAACGAAAATGGAGGTGTCCTGAAGAACACTATACCTGTTCGTACTGTTCGCTAGCAAGATGAAACTATTCTAAGAACACACGCGGTGTCCTGAAATGTTCGTAAAAAAAAATAATTAAAGTGTCCTAAAGAACACTAGATCTGTCCGTAGTGTTCGCTAGCAAGTTCAAACTGTTCTAAGAACACACGCGGTGTCCTGAATTGTTCGTAATTAAACGAAAATGGAGGTGTTTTAAAGAACACTATACCTGTCCGTACTGTTCGCTAGCAACTTGAAAATGTTCTAAGAACACAATTGGTGTCCTGAAATGTTCGTACATAAACGAAATTGAACGTGTCCTGAAGAACAGTATATCTGTCCTTACTGTTCGCTAGCAAATTTAAACTGTTCTAAGAACACACGCAGTGTCCTGAAATGTTTGTTTCACGTGTGACGCAATTTTAATTAGTTCAGGACCCGAACAGTGTCCGTAGAACATCAACGCGCATGCGCTAGCCAATCTCCGTGCATTTGGTGTCCTGCGGACATGCGCTTCCTTCGCGGACTTGTTCGCGAACGGATCATATGACTGCGCCCACGCTGATCGCGTGTTCTGAATGAGGACACTGTTCGGGTCCCCGAACAAATTAAAAGTACATTTTCAATTAATCCATAATATTTTTCAATAAAATCTCACCATGGCACAAGTCCCACATAGTAATCCTGAGTTTCTACATACCTTTTGAAACTTTTCAAACTTTTTTTTGTGTTCAATCTGTCCGCGGACAGCGCGCATGCCCGTGAACCGCGCACAAGCACCCCTATAAAAGACAAAGCCCTAGAGCTTATTCTCATTGTGTTTCTGGCTATTCTTCAGAGCACAGCTATTTCTCCAGCAACTTGCTGATTACACCATCGAGATGGCATCCCTGGCTGCAGAACTGCCACCTGGTGCTGCACCTGCTTGAGCACAACCCCCACCCCCTCCACCACCACCACCTCCCCAAGGGCCTGAAGAGGGGAACAGGAGTGAGGATGCAGAGGAGGAAGAAGAGGATGATGAGAATGAGGTAGAGGAAAACCCTACTACCCGCACTAGGCGTGAGTCTTGGGTGTGGCGGTTATTTACCATTCATGGTAATGTTCCTAAGGCTCGTGCGTACCGTGTTACCTGCAATGAGTGCAAAATGATACTCAGTCGTGGGAAGCACGGTAAGTACAGCTTTGGGACCACTACTATGAAGCGACACCTGAGGTCATTTCACTCTGAGGCTATTCGCAGGGTTGTACCTTGCGAAGAACGTAGCAGGTTGATTTCCTCTACTTTATCCTCTGTTTCTGATCCTGTCACCACAAGGACCACCTCTGTGGGACAGCGTCTTCCTCAAGCTGCCTCACAGGCCATACAGAATGCTGATGACCCTTACCTTTCGAGGGTTACAGTTGTATGTATGTACTGTGACACAGTACTCTGCAGGGGGAAGCGACTTCGTAGTGCTTTTGAGACTATCGTCTCAGAGCACGAGAAGATCTGCTCACTACCCAAATAAAACCCACTCTACATCTTCCTCTCTCAGCTCGTCCTTTCTTATCTCTGTGGTTGGTGTCCCCCCCTGTTCCTTCCTTTCCCCTCCTCTCCTAGTGTGTCGTGTATAAAAAACCAAAAAAAAATACAAAATATCAAAAAAAAAAAAAAAAATAAGGCTCTTTTCAGAGCCGCCTTTCACAGTTAAAAAATAGAAGTGAAAATAAATGAAGCAGGGCCCTTTGTGTTTTTTAGAAGTCCGCGGACAGTTCGCGAACATTTAAAAAATTGGGTTGCTACCCCATCACAAACATTGCAATTTTCTCTGGGAAGAAGTGGTGGCTCTGAAAAGAGCCTTTGGGTGGTGTTTGTAAGTCAAAAATTATAAATGCTTAACACCTACTTCAAAATGGTTGTTGTAATTCCAAAAAAGGTTGCAATGCATTTTGTACATTTCTCAGAAAAATCTGATTGCCAGCATAAGTAAGATGGACTCCATCTCTGCTCAAAATGTCTGTACTACGAAACATAATATTTTCAGTGTGAAAAGAGGACATGCCAAAATCTCTTAGAAAGGCACAAACAGCCTTATTAACATTGCGCCTTGCTTTTTCCATTTGTGGACCAAATGAAGAAGAACGAAGCCACATTTGTCTCTGCGCAATCCGTGAAAGTATCACTTGAGAATTAGGAAACATGTCCATAATCTTCCCAAGTCCTTCTTTCATAGCAAATTGCAAAAGAATTCCAGTCACATGTCCTAAACTGTTCCCTCCACAATGAATTACAATTATGTCTGGATGTTGCTCTGTCTCCAAAGTAGCACAGAGAGGTAGCAAGTCCAACCACTTCATTCCACGTACTCCATGCCAGTGTACTTCCACATGTGGGAATCCAAGATCTACAGCTACTCCACAGCTTTCTGCATGCACCTTCAACCAATGTATCCACGAATCTCCCAAAATCCAAACAATCTGTTTTATGAAACACACAGCCATAGCTATCTTTTGTTCTCTCAGCAAAAAGAGTATCTGAGAAACTCTCTCCTGGCACAACACACCCACTAAACTTTCATGACCAATCCCTTTCAGTGCTTATTCTCATTTGCATGACTTCTGAACCCAAAAATCCCCGGATGTAACTCCCGATGTCCGCAAACTACCACCATGTCCGCGGACATATCGTAACATGAACAGCCCTTCTACCATTTCCACTTCACTCTCTCTGCCATTCCCTCATTTGATGTAGCTAAAAAATCACATGACCATGCACCAATCACATTCAATACCTCTAGATCTAACTGCATCATCATAGATCAGCTCTGCAAATGTACTGTGAATCTCTCTGAGTACAAGTGTCATATCATTGGCAAGCACCATCTACCAGAAATACTGTACAAGTCTCCAAGATTTCTACTTGCAGCTCCATGCATATCCATATGCATGAACACAAATCTCAGGTATGCATATTTTCTGTACAGTAGATGAACACATTTTCAAACAGACTTTTAGCTTGTGTAATCTGTAAAATGAATTTACTGTATTTTTTTCAATATCCTAAAATCAACTATCACTTATAAACCTTGATACTATTTACTTTCTTTATACACACACACTCAAATCATGTTAAACTAACATTTTTTAAATGAAATATATAGACTACATATATTCAAACAAAATTGCATGCAAGCACAATCTATGTTTAAATCTTTAAAAAAATACTTATACAATTTCATATTTTTTTGTTTTTTTTATTTATTTACTTAATTACTTTAATTTAGACATGACATTGAGGCGCTATTACCTAGCACAGCTTACTTACAGAAATAGTAGTATTCACTGGTATATTATAAATTTCACAAGACATAGTAAAGATATTTTTTTTGCTACAGTTAGTCATTCAATACAATTTGTTCATTAAGAACATATCATATGTACTGAACTGATGCAATGTATCTTATGTAAATAAATTAGTTTAATGGTTTTAAAGAAGGCACTGAGGATTTCATTTAAAAAAATCAATATCTAAATTAAAAACAGCGCTATATACAAACAAAGTTACTAATTTGAAGCTTTTACAATTGCAGTGAAGACCAGTCTACTGAAAAGAAGCAGCCGAATTCGAAGAACAAAGAAGAACTAAGAAGTTACCTGTTAATTTAAGAAAAAAAGTAAGTAGAATATCACCATAATATTTGTATTATTAATCAAACATACTATAACATTAATACAAGCTATTTTGGTGCCTAAAAATAGAGATTGTGTACCATTTTGTCCAAAAATCTCCATGTCTTAAACAGCGATTTACAGCCAGAATGGCCCACAAATTCCTATTTTTGGACACACAAATTACCCAACTGAACTGCTACAATTTTCATATTATAGAACAAACAACTGTTTTAATGTTATACATTAGATTTACTATTTGTACTTTTCCACACCACTAGCTTACTTTTTTTTGCCATCTGAACCCCAATTTAGTAACACATAAATTCAAGAATACCTATCCCTACTAGTTGTAGTTCCCAATGCACAATCACACACCATTACATAAATCTTTATCATCTTACTCAAACACTCATGCACACAGCACACATACATTCCAGAACACCCCAACCCATATCTTCTTTATTTGTTTCAAAAGACCCTAAAGAATGCCTACCAAAAGTCAAGTCCGTAGAAAGCAATGCAAAAGTAGAGCAAATGAAAATAAAAGTGTCCAACATAAGCATCCATCTCTAGCAGAATTTGTAAAAAAAGTTGAAACAAAACAGCTAATACAGTCATTTAGTGAAACACAAGAAGTTTCAAGTACAAAAACGTTGCCTCCTCTATCAAAATGTAAAACAAACCAAAAAACAATTAACAGAAAATCAGCTATCACTACAGATAAAACTACTTCTTCAAATTTTAATATAGTGCAAAGTAAGCATACCAAGAAAAGTATTTTAGCCAAAATGTACCGTCACAAAGTCCTTCAAAATCTTATAAAAACAGGAGAGAAATCAGGTTCAATGCTTAAAACCTATCGTAGGAAATTAATCTTAGAAGCGTTGATGGACAGTGCAATTCTTCTGAAAAGAAAGTTATTTATTTTACTGTTAAACAAAATGAAACCACTAACAAAACTAATAACTAAATTATAAAAAAGACTTTTCAATAAGCGAAATGTCAACAGAAAGAACTTCTTAAGTATCTGCGGAGGTGAATGGAATCACACTACGAGCACAGAGCCATATTTTAATGAAGAAGCGTACAAACAAAAGCAAACAAATACAATTGCCATACATAGCAGTGGTCGAGGTTATGAAAAAGTGAATAATACCATAATGGAACAAGAAGTACTCCTTACAAAAATATAGAGTTACCCCTCCATTCAACTGAATCAGAACGTCTAGTGTACAAATGGCCATGCACGTCAATGTGTAACATTCCCAAACAATGTTTCAAATCTTTACGCCAATTCCTCAATAAATATGTAAAAAGCAAAGACAAAATCAAAATTAAATTACTGCAAAATTTGGATACCTGTCCAGTGCGCAAGTACACAGGACTACAAGGACATTCATTGGCCTGCATTACAGGACCTACTTGTAAAACCACTTTCCATGATATCAAAAGGATATCAACACATCATTCAACTATAAGAAATCTAGTCTATAAACTGTACTATGCTAAAAGTCCTGCTTTAGCACTAGCAAAGTTAAATAACATCCTTCTACATGGTACAGCAAAAGACCTACTTGAAGAAATTCACTATATCCAGAAAAAATATTTTGGAAGTGAAAGCCATTTACAGAATGAAATAGCTTTAAACCAATTAAGCAACAATTCTACACATGGCAACTTTTTGCTAAACACATACAAAAAAGAAATACTAAAATTTAAAAGTACATCAGCAGAAGTACCAAACCATGTATGTGTATGTTGCCGTAGAACCTTTTATAAAAGTAACACAATAACTGTAGACCTATCATACAAAATAGAAGAAAATGAACATTCTAAATGGTTTGAATTAGCTCTCTACCTTGTAGCAGAAAACAAATACGAAATAACTGAGCCCTTAATACTTTGCAGTTACTGCACTACAAAACTTGACAACAACCAAACTCCTTCACGTGCTATCACAAATAATTTGGAATTATACTCAGTACCAAAACCCCTACAACAACTTAATTTATATGAGAGCATCATAATTCAAACAGTACACCCATTTCAAGCAATAATACGCCTTCAACCAAAAACAGCAAAATTACTTCCTTCTGAATTGGTAAAAGGCATTCGTGGAAAAGTAGTTTATTTACCATTAGATCTAAAAGAAAATGTGCATACTCTAGGAGTGCAACGTCCAATGCAGCAATCTTTAATTATCTTAGTAAATGGAGTACCTACAAAAGACAAAAAAATATGGCAACAGCTGGTAGATTTATATAAAGTTAGACAAGCCTTCCAATATCTTAAAGAGAATAATGAATATTACAAAGAAATTAATATTGAAGAAAACTTGAAAGATACAACTGAAATAATTCAAGAAACACAAGAAGCTGGTCAATTTGAGCTACTAGATCCTGCTACAATATCAAATACTTTAGACCATTATACAATTCATCCTTTGCACTGTAATGACACCGTAGAAGATGCACTGGAAACTTACCAAATGCGTCAAACAAAAGGATCGCCAATCAGCATATGGGAAAAAAGTATAGAAGCACGTGCTTTTCCTCTACTCTTTCCTACTGGCAAAGGAGGAAGGTATGATGATAGACCTATTCAAATATCAGCTTCAGAATACCGCTCATTACGGATGTATTCTGAAGATCCCAGATTTAGACAAAATGTGGAATACATATTCCACCTACTCTTTGAAAGTGAACTAGCAACTTTATGTTACAGAGTTGCACACATATTAAAATCAGGATCACACTTTCAAAATAGGACAGCTACACAATTATTAGAAAAAGTGCAACAAAAGGATGAGGTTTTACAATCAAATATTACAAATCTATTAGCAAATATGCGTGGTACTAAAGAGTACTGGTTTCGACGTCATGGAGATGTACATTGTATGATCAGAAACCTTGGCCCACCCACTTGGTTTGTTACATTAAGTTGTGCAGAATATGCATGGGAAGAGTTACATGATTTCCTACGCATATCAAACAAAAACAAAACAAACATAGATATACTAACACCTGGAGAACTTTGTTCTTTGGATCCTGTTAATGTTTCAAGATATTTTCACCATCGCTTCATTGCTATGCTACATTTTATTTGTAATAAAACTGTTCCTCCCCTTGGAGAAGTGCAACACTTCTTTTGGAGAAAAGAATACCAAGCCAGAGGAGCACCACATATCCACATGCTTTTATGGATTAAAGATGCTCCTAAATTTGGTCAAGACAGTGATGCCACTGTTTCACAGTTTATTGAAAAATATGTCACTTGTGAAATTCCATCAGAAGCCACAAATAGTGATCTTCATGCACAAATTTTACAATTTCAAAGACACAAATGTGGAAAATATTGTCGTCGCAAATACAAAAACAAAGGGAAATACTACACCAAATGCCGATTTGGTTTCCCTAGACCAGTTACAAATGCAGGTCAAGTGAACAACCTCATGTCTTCGGTTAGACATAGTGTTAAAGGTAAGTCACCTAAAAATACATATTACATAAAAAGAAAATAAGAAGAAAAATATATCAATGATTATAATGCAATCATTGCCCACTTATGGAATGCAAACATAGATGTGCAGTACATTGCAGACAATTCTACTGCAGTTGCACAATATGTCACAGCATACTTAACTAAAGCAGAAAAGACAGAGCTCCAAGACCTCTGGAATGACCTGTCATCAGATAAAACAGTATCTCAGAAATTATACAGCTTGGGCATAAAAATGCTCACCCATAGAGAATGTGGATCATATGAAGCAGCTGATCGTTTAACTGGTACTGCATTGTGTGGTAAATCTGAAAATATAGTATGGCTAAGTCTTGGTCCAGCTAAATCTAGAAAAAGAGTTCTAAAATCATATGAAGATATAGAAACAATAGCCAAACATGATCCCAACAGCCAAGCCATTTTAAAAAACAATTTATTGGACACATACTATCCAAACAGAAGTAATACTTTGGAAAACATGTGTCTATACCACATAGCCCAAAACTACACATACAAAAATAATATGAAACCTGATGAAAAAAAAGGTAAATATAGAGTAACAAACTGTGACGGCAGCTTAGTTAAACTCACTAAACCAAATTTAATTAATCATATCAAATTGTCATTAAAGACTCCTCAATATAAAGAAGTATATTACATGTCCCTGCTACAACTCTTCAAACCATGGAGAAAAGAAGAACAATTACTAGATAACTATGACTCATATGAGGATGCTTTCAAAGCAAATGAAAGCACTATAACTGATGTACACTTTACACAGTACAAAACAATGTTGCACAATGAACAGCAACACAAAGAAGAACTCCAAGCCCAACTAGATAAGGACACTCCTGACAGTAGTCAACCTTCTGTAACAGGAAGCCAAGAACAACTGGGAGAACCACTAATAATAAATTAGGCAGAATTAGGTATGATAGAAGTAGAAAACACCATGTGTCAGTATGAAGATAAGGAAGACTTAACTATACTACAATCAAAACTAAACAATGAGCAAAGTAGCATTTTTCAAGAAGTAACAAAACAAATTGCACATAGTGTAAAACATGAAAATAAAGAATGTTCCTGCCATAATTATAAACCTATACTACTGTACGTCAGTGGTGAAGCTGGTTCTGGCAAAACATTCCTAATCAAAATCATTAGTAAGTTCCTTCAACAATTGACAAACAACAAACTGTCAACTGTTGTCACTGCCCCCACAGGTTTAGCTGCCTACAACATAGGTGGTGTTACATTACACCGATTACTACTATTACCAGTAGAACACCAGAACAAATTAGACTATTACAAACATTCTGCAGAAGCTTCAATGGAATTACGCAGAGTATTGAAACAAATGAAAATGCTACTAATAGATGAAGTGAGCATGGTCTCCAACATGATGTTAGCTTTGATTCACCTCAGATTACAAGAAGTACTCAAAACATACTATGAAGAGCTCTTTGCAGGAAAACACATTATTGTTTTTGGAGATCTGCTTCAATTAACACCAGTAAAAGGTGAGCCTATTTTCAAAACATCGGGACACAAACTCTGCCATAAAACTGTTGGCAGCATTGGAAATGTCAACCTTTGGCAAGATTTCCAATACAGAGAATTAACAGAAAACATGCAGCAATCTGCAGATCTCACTTATGCCAACATTTTAAAAAGTATCAGAGTTGGTATACTTTCTAAAGAAGCAGAAGGAATATTCAAAACCCTGCACATTAATGCACTTTATGGCAATAATTCATGTGCTACAGATGTTATGGAACAATTAGCCAACAAAAATGTCAATTGTATGGCCTTAATGCCAACTCTTGAAAGCTGTTTCAAATTCAATGAAATCATGCTAAGTAAAGAAATGCAACCAATCATGGAAATTAGCGCCACAGACAAAATAGATGTATATGGTATGACACTACCCATGTGTGACCAAGCCACAACAAGACTAAATAGTTTAGAAAAATCAATCTCAAACACAGCAGGCTTAGAAAAGATATTAAAACTATCCTTAAATTGCAGAGTAATGCTTAAACATAACCTTGACGTGGACCAAGGACTAGTTTATGGAGCACTGGGTACAGTTGTTGGCTTTCAAACGTACCCATGCGACAACAAAATTCAGTTTGCCAATATACTCTTTGACAAACTTTCAGAAGTAAAAAGGATAGGACGCTCAACAGCTAGATTCCTTCTCTTCAAAGATATGTATGTACGCAGAGAACAATTTTCTCTAACTCTTGCATACGCAGTCACGATTCATAAATCACAAGGTCTTACCCTAGACAAAGCAATGATAGATATTGGTAACACAGTCTTTAAAGAAGGCATGAACTATGTAGCACTATCACGCTTACGTACACTTGACAGTCTATTTCTAATCAACTTTGTGATGCAAGTAAAATAAACGCTGATATTCCTTGCATTTTAGAATACAATAGACTTCGCTCACTATACACCCCCCACCTAAACACATATTCTGTTCCACAAAAAGTAAAACGTTATAAAAGAAAAATAAATCAAACAGAAATGCAACAGGATGTCACTGCAAATCCTACAAAGAGAGTAAAAGAAACTAATACTTCATCAAGTACCACAAGCAAAAAAGAATCAATTAGGGAAAGTAAACCAAGTACTTCTTTAAAGAAGGAAGACAAACTCCAAAAAAGCAGTTAGATACAGAACTACCTGGACCATTTAAATTCTCAAATATAGTTGGTGTAAATTGCTACGCAAATGTAGCAATGAATATTCTATTTCAATTACCACCAATTGTTGACAACATTTACTTACACAGAACAGACCCATTGTGTTAGCAAATGTTAGTACTTCACAGAAATGCAGCAAACAATCCTGACAACACGTATAGTGTTTTTGGAATAAGACAACAATTGGACTACTGTGCTGGAATGGTGAAATTCACTATAAATTCACCAGAAGATCCACAAGAATTTCTAATGTACTTACTACAAGTACTGGAAAACAAAAACATACCTATAAATGAAATCTTTCAGATTTCATACATGTGGAAACATACATGCACACTCTGCAACAATGTGACACAAGAAGAAATCCCCAATGAACGCTTCATATATATATCAATACCAAATTGTGAATCCATTCCATTTCAGCGACTTGTACAAAATGCTAACCATGATAGAATATGCTCTACCTGCAATTCAGATAATCGCTCCACGTTAGTAATACAAACACATAGTAAATACATAACACTAATGCTTCTACGTTACAATGCAGATGGTACCAAAAACAACTGCAAGCTGACTGGATTCACACATGGTCAAATATCACTTGGTAAGAAAACCTTCACAACAATAGGTATAATCTACCACGCAGGAGCCACAACCAATTCAGGGCACTACACTGCATATATAAAAAAAAAATGTGGATGGTTTGAATGTAATGATAGTACCATTACTCTAAAGCAGAGATTACCAGGAAATCTTACAAATGCTTATTTGATGTTCTTAAAACCAAAATTTGATAACTAAACTGTATTTAAACCCTAAGTAAACTTGTGTTAAAAAAATATAAACTGTTAGAATACTCCAAAAGCTATCTAACTGCTCAAAGATTCTACAACAACTAATCAGATAAATGAATACCACTAAATTAGACCAAAAATAAATATACAGTTAGAATATGCCAATTGGTATCTAACTGTCCCAAAATTTAACAATATCCAAATAGATAAATCAATACCACTAAAATATATTTAAAAAAATAGACAGTTAGAATACGCCAATTGGTATCTAAATGCTCCAAAATTTTATAATATTAAAACAAATAAATAATATGTTACTGCTCCAAAAAATACAAGCCAAAAGTATTAAGCATTAGCCAGAAACAACAAGTGAACACTGAAAACAAACAAACAAATAAACTGTAGCATAACAGAAAAAGTTTTTTTTTAATCCAACATGGATTTTTTTTCTCCCACAGACCCAATGATTTTAGCAACAAATACAGAAGCTGAGCAAATTGCACAGTACTCTATTTATAATCTACTAAATATGAGGGTCCAAAAAAAAAAAGTATATTGATTATACAATGTAATGTCATTACAAAATACTAATACTAACATGCTATTTTCTTTTATCACAGAAATTAACAAGAAAAACATGGACTCCCGTTACTAGACCAAACAGTAAGTATACAATAATAAGGAGAACCATAGCAGTATATCAAATCCATAGTATCTAATACCTTTGTTCCTTATACATTTGTTTTTCACCCAAAGTTATAAGCAAATATGAATGTGATATGCTGCGGTGGTTGTTGCCAGGGCATACAGTCTTGGGTGCATGGCCAAACGGCCATGCACCCAAGACTCTATACCCTGGCAACAACCATCGCAGCATATCACATCCATAGAGTCAAACATTTCAACTATGGTCTATGGAAACTTTTAATGTCCGCGGACATTATGAGTGTTCTTAGAACACTTTCAACTTGCCAGCGAACAATAAGGACTACGCCTTCAGGACACCCCCTACGAACATTCCAGGACACCGCGAGTGTTCTTAGAAACATCTTCAGAACACCCCCATTTTGTTTATTTGCGAACATTTCAGGACACTGCTAGTGTTCTTAGAACACATTCAACTTGACAGAGAACAATACGGACAGAGTCCTCAGGACACCCCCATTTTGTTTATTTGCGAACATTTCAGGACACCGCGAGTGTTCTTAGAACACATTCAACTTGTCAGCCACAACCCCATTCATATTTGCAAACATTTCAGGACACAGCGAGTGTTCAACAACGTCTTCAGAAAACCCCTATTTTGTGTATTTGCAAACAATTCAGGACACCGCGAGTGTTCTTAGAACATATTCAACTTGACAACGAACAATACGGACAGCGTCCTCAGGACACCCCCATTTTGTTTATTTGCGAACATTTGAGGACACTGTGAGTGTTCTTAGAACAGTTTCAGTTTGCTTGCGAACAAAACTGACACATATTGAGTCCTCAGAACACCCCCCATTCAGTTTATTTAGAACATTTCAGAACACCCTTGATGTCCGCAGACAAATCAAACACAAAAATAACATCTAACACATAAAGAACACAACTTTCATCCTATCTCATACACTCCCACCCTCCCCAAACACTCCTACACACCAACAAATACAAATTTTGAACAATGTTTCACCGCGCTGTCTGCGGACGACCGCGAATCAAAGATGGCGGGCACTACCGAAAATCTGATGCACTTCATGCTCCACGCCGTCCAATCAGCGAACACGCTTAATGTCCGCGAACATCACGCAAGCCAATTGGCCAATCAGGACACTGTCCGCGGAGCGAACAGGGAAGTCCGTCCGCGGACCGAACACAGATATCACTAATTTTTTTTTACCTACGTTTTGGTCATTTTAAAAAAAACTACTGGACGGATTTTCACCAAATTTGCAAAAGCACGCTTTCGGGACCGAGCCGCTGATCCTGGTCCAAATTTGGTGAAAATCCTCCATCCAGCGGTTTGGGCTGTAGACGCGAGCAAAAAAAATTTCCCATTCTGTCTATGGGAAAAAAAAAGTTTTGGGACCCCCCCTATAACTTTGCCCCCCCTGCAAAGTTTGGTGAGGATCCGTCCAGGGAGAGCGAAGTTATAAGCCGCCCAAAAAGTGCTCTTCCTATGGAAACACCAACTTAACCATAACTACATGGCCACTACTGTGGCCATGTAATATATATATATATATAACGGGACGTTATGGTTCGAAGTAAAACCGAAAAACCCTTGAAATTCGCCAGTTATGGTAAGCTAAGCAACCATAACTCGCGCCACCACTGTGCACTGCTAACACTAACACCCAGGACATCAAAGATGACATCAATAATTTTTGGGCGTCAATGCAATCATGTAGATTATACACAGTTGCTAATGATACTGCCTCTTGTTTCCTTACTTTACTCTCCATACATAAGGACCAAATTTGTATGCATTGTAGTCTATTCATGTTTTGTGTGTAGCAGTAGAAATATGTAGTAAGTGATTTATTATTAGCTACTTAGTACATGTTTCTCAGTACGGAAAAGTCTGATACAGAAGCATTTAACGTTTCTTTATATAACTTTGCAAAATTACAAATATAGCACCTCTGTGGTGTATGCTGCAGCCAATATCTACATTTCTGTATGAGTAGGGTCCTGTACTAGAAAGAACACTGCAATGGAATGTTATTTACAACACTACATTGCGTAATGAAGTATGTAGTTTATTACACATCTCTCGATAATCCCTGATACTTTTTTGCCAACATTACAATCACAAACCCTTGTATGAAAAGTAAATGCACATGTGATGTCATCAATGATATTTGTGATGTCATCTTTGATGTCCTGGGTGTTAGTGTTAGCAGTGCACAGTGGTGGCGCGAGTTATGGTTGCTTAGCTTACCATAACTGGCGAATTTCAAGGGTTTTTTCGGTTTTACTTCAAACCATAATGTCCCGTTAGCAAAGTTTTTTTAGTGAATTTCACAGGTTTTTAGTAGTGCAACTTAACCATAACGTCCCTTTAATAAAGTTTTTTTGCTAAAGGTCATCAGTTTGTAGTAGTGGCACGTAACCATAATGTAAAGTAACATCTGACTTAATTGCACACCTTGCAGAGAATGCCACATGACCATATGCTGGCGTACAACACAGTGACGTGTCCGAGAGTCCGTACATACTTAACAATAAGATGTATGCCTTGTGGACAATGTGGAAATACATTTTTTATTGATGTAGGAACTTCCACCATCAACATTTCCCTTGCACAGCTCCAACACTTATTCGTAGTCAGCCATTAGCAATGTAGTACACATTACATACTTTTAGCAAAAGTACTAGTTATCTGAAAACGACATGAGCTAAGGCCATCCCTCCTCCCCAAGAAACAGCACCACTGCTGTAATGAAAGAGCATGAGAAACACTGCCCCTACCTTACAAATAACAAACACACAACATTTTCCCCCCATCCACCTACCCCCCCATATTAGTTTATGGTGCCTCTTTCCTCATTTCTGTTCGCAACTTTCCTTCTTAGCTGTCCTTCCAAAAAAAAGCTAACTGTAAACAAAGTAAATGTTCCTTTAAGAACCACCTTTCACAGTGTAAACATATATTTTTTTAAATCGCATACACTCCATCTACTTTATATTTCTCAGTAAAGGAAATAGACGCAATAAGATTTGCCATTAAAAATCTAGATTTGCAAAGCAGTAACGTGTGCTACTAAAAAATAGGATTTGTCACTGTAATCTGGGATGCTTGTGGTGGATTACAAAACAAGATCCTTTTCCAAGATGGCCACCATAGAAAGGGAAGGCGGTTGTTCCATACATGGCCCCTCTTCACTTTCCATGGCAGCCTGCAAAAAGCAAAACTACGTGCCGTGACGCAGAACCTGAAAATGAACACACAGCGACGTACAACGTAGCACGTTACATTTTGAAATAATAAACTGCTTTGTAAAAGAAAACATTAACATTTTAGATTTTGTAAAGTACTTTTATTTCACAATAAACTGTTCAAGACCATCTGACTATTCCCATTTTCAATCAAATAGTAACTTTGTTTCTTGGGTCGTCTTCGGAAATGTTAATCGTGATGCACACCTTGTTCTTTCCGCATACGCAAAGTATTTGCTTTCGATAAAGCAACCGCTTTGGTCGCACAGTGATTTCCAAGTCGTCGGCATGAACTTTGGCCTACACCACCATAAAAGATGTTATGTTACTCCTAATGGCCACTCCAGCGTATATGGACAAATGGGTCCGGGCTGGTCGTCCCACAAAACCGTAATGGTTAGGCAGCCGGTCACGAGTACGTGCATCTGGCATGCAAAGAAACCATCACTTGGCATTTGGAATCCATGGCAATCACAGTACGGCAGAATGTAGCTGTTCGGAAAACGTAACAGAAAATACGTATCAATACCCAACCTTCACCATACAATTTAAAAAAAGACAAAAATAACGTGGGAACTGATACACAAATCGATGTGGTTATACATGACATTTTAAAGAAATAATATCATTGAACATGGGTGAACCTAGTGATACCCTACAAACGGTGCGAATCTGCACTCTCCATAAGTAAAAAAAAAAATGACAACTACACAGAAAGATAGTAACTCAGTTACATTGCCAAAATTATTATTGTGGTAATGCAAAATTAAAACTCGTTCCGGTGTAGAGTCATCAAAAATAACGTACACGATATTTACCATCTCCATTGTCTTCGTTAAACCCAGACAGCAATGTACTTGCACCAAATAATCTTCTTGAACTGATATTACATGAGTCTTACAAACATTTTGAATACATAACCTTATCAAATGGTATTTTTTCCAAACTTTCACTCCCTGCATTCCTACTGAATTTTCCCTCTCGCTCAAGGTCAAAAAACAATTGACCCTTATTGGTTCAGTCGGATGCGTGGGCCTACTGAGCTTGTAACGAAAAAAGCAAACCAAGTGACCTTCACTCAGATTGAAAATACATTCTGACTTTGCAACAACATATCTGAATGCATGCATGAGAACTGGTACTCCCATACACTTGCAGACCCGCTATTTCCATCAAACAGGTCAGGTGGCTGCCTCAGATTTCAAACTCTAGGACGCCAGTCAGACTGCAATATTGTAACACAGACGCAGTAAATCTTCGCCTATACTTAGTGGACACTATATTGAGCAGCAACTTCCAATTTACTGTATGACTTTGGTGACAAGAAAACAACACTTTTTGACTTCCTGCTGCCACATCCCATGCCAGCCTCATTAACGCTCACCTTCCGAAGCAGTATTTAATAAGGTTAACAAGTGCAATGGTGTGTTGTTTTATATGTGTTAGCGGCGATGTCCGCGTACACGAAAACACAAATGAAAGATGGCGGGCGCAGCGAAAGAATCTGACGCACTTCACGCCGTTCAACATCCAATCAGTAAATGCGCCACATGTCCGCGGACATGACGCTATGGGTTAGCCAATCGGTATCTTGTCCGCAGAGCGAACAGGGAAGTGTGTCCGCGGGGCGGACATAGATATCACTAATTTTTTGAGACACACTTTCTGGTCGTTTTAGAGAAAACTACTGGACGGATTGCCACCAAATTTACAAAAGCATGCTTTTGGGACCAAGCTTCTGCCGCAAATGTGGTGAAAATCCGTCCAGCGGTTTGGGCTGTAGGCGTGCGCAAAGTTTTTCCCCCATTCAGTCTATGGGAAAAAAATACGTTTTGGGACCCCCCTATAACTTTTCCCCTCCTGGACCAAACAGCACCAAACTTTGCAAAAAAATTCACAGTGGCCCATATACCTTATTTGCAAAGTGGATTTGTCCAGGGGGAGCGGAGTTATAAGCTGCCCAAAAAGTGCTCCTCCTATGGAAACAGCAACTTAACCATAACTACACAGCCACTACCGTGGCTGTGTAATATATATATATATATATATATATATATATACATATATATATATATATATACATATATATATATATATATATATATATATATATATATATATATATATATATATATATATATATATATATATATATATATATATATTTGTGAAAGTGTGTTTGTATGTTCGGGGTTGGCTACAGCCCCATAACAGTTGGTGGGCTGACATTTTGGCCCAAGGTCGGCATACCAGTCTGGGGTGAACTGGTGATAGTGACATTTGACCAACAAAACCCATTCGTCCTCCACAGGGGTGGAGCGGGGTATGGTCCTCTGCTACCAGTATAGGCAATTTGGGGAGATTGCCGATTTTGCAATATTTCAAAAATAGGAAGTTACGACACAATAAAACATTCAGAGCTATGGCAGACTCCCATGTGTATGTCAGCTACAGACCTGGGCAATGTTGCGTGGTACCGCTATTATATTAATTATATGTACACATTGCACCCTAACATTTATTTGTATTTGTATTTATTGAAAACTAAGGGTGTCATTTCAAACAGAAATAACTTACAAGGGACGCAGATCCTTGGGTAACGTGCCTATACAAAAAAATATTTATTGGATTCGAATGAGGCAGAACAAATGAAAAAGCATAAGAGTAGGAACATATACCATTGGCAAGGAGAATGGACAACACAAAAACATTGTTGTCATTAAGAGTCTAAGACCAGTACTATTACAATTACAGAATGCTCCTGGGGTTGAAAGCAAAAGAGGTGGGTCGTGTGGTTTGCAGGGCTCCTTGCATCGCTAGCAGTTTGAGTTTCAGCCTCATTTTGAAGCATTCCACTGATAAAATTGCTTTGAGGGCCTGGGGATAACGTGGAATGGGTCAATTAGAGAAAAGGAGAACAAACTGGAATAGACACAGGGAGGAGTGGCTAACTGATATTTTGCAGTGAGACAAGGAGCAGAGCGTCCAAGCGGAAAAGTACAGTCAAAGGCAGTCAGCAAGGTAAAGGGGGGGGGCAAGACCATGGATAGGTTTAAAGGTAAGTAGAAGGAACTTGAAGAGAGAATAATTTTGCATGAAGTGCTAGCCAGCATGGTGATTGTGCCTAGAGGTGGGGGTGGAGCTGTGCAGTTTGGAAAAGGTATGCGTCGCAAAGTTAAGAGGTTTGTTGGAAGAATTAAAGGAGTAGAGGGGAAGACCACAAAGTAGGTCCATGCAGTAATTCTGCTTTTAGAAGTGTAGAGATTAGGATTCTCAGATGAGTGGTGCTTCAGGTGTGGGCAAGTGTTCTAATATTTAGGAGTCTGTCTGGCACTGGTGGCAGTGGCCACTCAATGAGAGCCACACGTGTGCATGCTGTGGGTGAAGGAGTGAGAATGGCTGGGGGTAGATTGAGAGAAGGGATAATGGAGTTGGCATTAGAGGCAGGGAGAATGATGACTTCCTTCTTTCAATGGTGGAGCATGAGGACGCATAGAGCCGTCCAGTGGTGGATGGCTACTAGAGAGTTGGATATATGTTCAAAGATTGCAGGGCTAAAGGAGAGGAAGGAGCAGAAAATCTGAGTATTAACAAGGAAGAGTTGATAGTTGAAATTAAAGTATGAAATGAGTTTGCCAAAGTGGGAGGTGTAAAGGTTGTAGAGGAGAGAGCCGAGGATAGATCCTTGGGGAACACCCAAAGGGAAAGGTGTCTGGGAAGAGGTGCTGGAAATCCACAAGCTGGAGCATTTGTAGTAAGCAGCCAAGATTGGAGAAGAGGTTGTGGGTGCCGGGTGGGATGAAGATGATAGGCAGGATAAGAGTAGTGTGAGTGGGAAGTTGAGCAGAGAAATACTAAATGGAGGAGACAGCCAACTCAGAAGGGCTAACACGAGCCAATTGTGTAAACATCCTGATCATGAGACCAAATCCATCACCTTTATTGAAGAGGTGAGAGGAGTAAGAGAACGGAGCATGTCTGGCAGTGTTATGATGGGTTTTGGTGATAGTCATCATAGAGAGTATGGGGTAATGGGAATGTAAGGTATTAGTGAGAAAGTAATTTCAGTGCAATTGATTGGACATTCCAGAGACTCATAGTGAGACCATAAGGGGGTAGGAAGTTACAAAAGTACACAAAGGAAGGTGGGTAGGGTTGATGAGGTAAGAGTGGGTAGGATGGGGATACAAGGAGTGGCTGGAGTGGGATTTGGGAGGAGAGTAAAGAATGGGGAATAGGGAAGTGGGAGGATGGGGGGGGGGAGGCCCTGGGAGATGGAGAGGGAAAGAACAGTAAGGACGAGGAATATGAATATTTAGAGCATTGTAGGCAGGGAGAGGTGGGGGTGGGCATCAGGGTGGGAATCTGATAGATCACAGATGCAGTGTAAACTAAAGATAAAACACATGGATAACGAGATCTATCTAGTCTGTGTATGTCCATGACTGCTGTAAAAGCACATGGTCTAACTAGTCTGTAAATAAGTTTTTGATATTCGTTTATAAATTGGATCACATATTCACTGGTCAATGTATACCAAGAGCACTATCTGAGAAACCACTTTTATTATCACATGTGTATCAGCTTAGTGGGTCAAGAACCCATTGCAATCCCACTGAGCTTTGAGCCCAGGAGATGCAAAATCCAGTCTTTATCCTCACTGTGATTGAAATTCCTGCTTTGTAGGTAACACGTTATTGCAGAGGCTAAATCCAGTGAGTGATCACGAGTGATCATGAACTCGTCGACACAGTCTTTCATCCTTCAGCTCACTGTTTTAAACTATGTCTGACAACTGGTAGCAAAGAACCACAAACCATTATCATTTCCTGTTTAATCAGCCCAGTTCCTTCAAGAAAACACCATCACAAACTCTATTTAGTCTACAGCTTTGTGCTGTGCTTTTATATAATAACTATATCATGGATTCGCAGCTAAATAGATACCTACTGAAAGTTAGAATTAACAAAACTCTACAGTTGGCATATTTCGAGCCCAACACCATAAATCCTACATAGTGTCCAGTTTGCTTTTCTGCTCTTGGATCTTGATTGTATTGCACTTGCATTCCGCAATAGATATAGATAGCAATCATGGACCATGACTTTCTAAACTGTTTATTGCCTGGGTTGCTGCAATACATTAGCTTCACTTTAGTCTTTCTAACACATCATTAAAAACCTGGTGAAGTGTAGAATTTTCAAACGTTCATGTGCCATGCTGGTCTGGAGCCTGCTGATTCCAGAGCCATTAATATGGTATTTTCCTTTGTTGATAGGTTTCACTAAGCATACCCACTATGCTGATGGCTTCAGAACACAATCATTCTATATATAGTTTCATAACATTTTTAGAAGCTAGCAGATTTTATTGACATTGGAAATAATGACCAAATGGGTAGTTAGTAGTCAGTCATACCTTTCTCGGTTCTTGGTGCTACGGCAGCGCCAATCCAAACTTCTTGGCATTGTGCAAGCAATTCGGAAATTGGCAGGGTGCAAGAGGCAGCACCAGAGGGACCTCGTGGTTCTAATGTGGCATGCAGTACTTAAAACACGACTCCAAGCAGTTCAATGGCAGAAACACTAGGATCCTGGCTGTTTTGGATCTCAGGTTGCTGTGAGTCCCAATACAGGTGCTCAGAGGCAAGAAGAGTCCTTTCCCCATGCTCCCCAACATGGGGGAGGCTGGCTCACAACTGCAGGGGTACTTCAACATGGTGAGGTCCTGGATACTGCTGTGGCTGCCAGGGAGACAGGTCTTGCTTCAACAACAGGTCACTCCTGAGGTTGCTGTGGGTTCTACTCTAGGGTCTCAAGGACATGATGAGTCCTTGTTTTTGGGCTCCTAAACATGGGGGAGGCTGTCACACACCTTCAGGTGTCCTTCAGCATTATGAGGCCCTGGGCAGTAGTGTAGCTGGCAGAGATGCAGGTCTTATTCCAGCAGCAGATTCACCCTCATGGTCCCTGGGGATAGAGCTTGCCTCTGCCTTGGTACACCTGTCTTCTTCTTACAACTGGACAACCTTGGAAAGGGCTGCTCTCCCAACAGGGTGCAACACAATCTTCTTCAAGGATTGAAGTTCAAAGGATGGTTCAAATAAGTGGTGGGAAGCCCCTTCTTTTAAAGGCAAATCAGGTGATTAAACTAAAAAGCGCCTACTTCAGGGGTCCAATCCCAGCTCTTGGAACTAGTGGAATGTACCTTCTGGCATCACACCCAAACTGCTTTCTGCTACAGGAAGTGGAGGGGACAGGAAGACAATATAGAGGCAGAGAGGGACAAGATGCAGACCCTTCCCCCAGCTATCAGGAGCTCCCTATGTCCATACTAACCATGGCCTTTCCCTTCTCAATAGAATTAAAGGCCTGCTTCACCCTGATGTAAGGCCTAACCTTTTGTGAATGGGTGTACCCTTTGATTCCTGTTCCGAGGGCAGCTTCCTGTGGAGTGACAGGTTACCTGCACTCACAAAGGAACAAGGAGAGGCAATCCCCCAGGCTACGTTCCTGTCAGAAGTAACAAGGCCAAGCCTGTCTGGGGATAATACACATAATCCCATCACAGCTGAGCTGGGTTCACATGGCTGACACATTATGTGAAATATATCCATCATACCATAGCTAAGGTATGGCTGTTTTAAAGATGTATCTGCCACTGGGAGGGTAGACTCATGATTACTGGGGTTTGGTACAGGGGTGCATGTCTTAAATGCAGCCTCTGTGCTGCAGAGACTTGGCTCTCACTCCAGCTGTCAAATAGGCACCAGTGACCTCTCAACCTGCTCTGTGCCACTGGTAGAGCAGCACCTGCAGATTAGGATACTGATACAGCAGGGCACATGTGCACTATGATTTTGGTATTATAAAAATAAAAAAAACAGGGCTTTTATAGACTTGCCAGATCGCAATTCCTCGGTTACTTTGTCATCTATGAAGAAATAAGAATTAGTAAGGCACGGTTGTTGAATAGCCTTGTCTTACCTGCTTCTTTTCTTCAACCTTATAAAAAAAATCAAGGTCTTTTTTCCTTTTTCTTCATATAGGTTTAATAGAGGGATCACTTTGTTATTTGAAATGTTTTATTGTGCAAGCAATTAAATGGGTTTAAGCGTTCCTTATATTCCATACATCTCAAATGGGGATTGTTCATGAGGAAAGCAATCAGAATACTTTATTTCGGCCAACAGTTATAAACAGTAATAAAATAAATACAGATCATAAAATACATTATGAATATGGCAATATATAAATAAGTCAATTCTTCAAAATTGTTAATATGTTGGTATTCATTTTGGTATTTTTTTGTGAACTTTTATGGCTGTTTGCTGAAATAAAGTATTTTGATTTTGATTGGTTCATGAGGAGAACAAGGGGAGGATGTGGTAAAGAGATGAGGTAAAGAGATAGGAGGCAATCCATCAACACTGGTTTTAGTCTCCTTAAGTCCAAGCAATGCCAACATGAAGTTATAATTCAGAAACAACCTTCTAATTTCCCCATCACCTCAATCATTGCCTCACAGATGGCATCACAAAGTATCATCATTGATATCGCTGACAACATCAAGTATGCCATCACCAGTGCAATTAGTTATGCTAACCTTTGGAAATAGGTACAATTGCTGAATTTGTTAGTGCCTTCTTTGCAGATACTGCATTTGTGTAGCCAACACAAATAAAAATGGCGGCCAAGAATGCAACCAGCACTTCTGTGACCCAGAAACAACACATACTTCTTCTATTCCTTAGATGGTCAAGCTGTAGTATGTATGCGCACCGCTTTTACTGATGTTGTACAGAGGGTAGACCCCGCCTTTTCTAGACCCCACACCCCTCAAACCGAATGCAGATAACTTGTCAGGATGATCAATAGTTCTGAGTGTGTAAAAATCGGACTTGTAGGGCTTAAGAGGGCAAGAAAACACATTTTAAGGGTTACATGTATTTTTTGGGGTCAGAATGTCTTCCACAGTAGAGAGTATGTTAAGTAGTACAAGCTTGTCATAGTTACTAAAAAATCTAGATTTAAATCTGAGTAGGAATCAAGTTATGATCAAAACTAGTTTGGTCAGTCATTTCGTAATTTGATCAGCCATTTGTGTTAAGACAAGTCAGGAAACTCTAAGATGGATGCTAGATACAAAATGGTTGATTTTTACAAAGTCATGATGATCTCAGTGGATTAATTTTTCATAGAAGTTCATGAAGAGTCCACTGGTGTAGAAAAAGCTAGGTGATACCTGTTCAGACTAGTTCTGAGTATGTCAGAATACAGCAGCCGCTGCCACGATCATGTACATCACTCAAAGTATGGAAGAATCCCACATTTTTAAGGTCTGCCTCACGAAGACTGGGATCAGGCAGACAGGGAGGTGCTCACAATGTTTTTCGCCGTGGATTACCGTACCAGATGCGGTGGTGCTTGCCATGGCGATGATGGCACATGACACGCCTCCAATCACGTGTCCTCCTACAGCCACAGTCACGTGTACCCCACGTTGCAAGGACGCCACGATATAGCCCTGCCTCCAACTCCACTCGCTGCTTCTGATCTCATGTTTTGATATCTGTAGCAACATTGGAGTGTTACTGGATCTTCGTTTATGACCCTGGCCTGTTTATTGGACCTCTGTTTTGTCTTGCCCTCTTTTGTACTGGTCTACTGGTTACGACTTCGTATTACTCTTGACTTACCTACGCACTAGAATTTTCTCTGCTCTGCTGGTGGCTGATGACACGGACCGCTCACGGATTGTGATTGCTTCTCGGACTTGGTTTACACTGCTTCTGGTTAGCGACACGGACTGCTCATCGTTTACCCTTGGAATCAGACTCATCTACATTCAGGAACTAGTTCTGCACTCAGGAACAATGTTAGGCGTCCTCGTGCCGATGGGTACAGGGACCTTTGGCGCCAGGCTAGAGATTGCCTTACAGCACCCTTGGACACTAGGCGTCTGCGTGCCGGCGGTACAGGGTTGTTCTCTCAACGCCATCCAGGGGATTCTGGAACTCGCTGTATTTTCATCAAAGGACGTATTCCTTTTATGGAACTGTTCCCTGGTCACACTGGTAAGTACAATCTCCATTATTTCTTTGCTATTTCGACTGCTGTTTTGTCTGCCACTCCTCCTTCCCTAATATTGGTTCCATTTCCCATCCTCAGAGTTGCTATCATCTACCCTGGCTGAAAATATTGGCACAATTCCATATACCTTCAGAGACCTTTGTTTATTGTCTCAAGTTAGTTATCTTGGTTTCTGTTTTGAATCATTGTATTATTGCCATAGACTTGTGTTAACCGCACATTTTTTCCTTGCAGCCATCGGGTTTCCAGTGTGTCCAAACCATCTTTCAACCAACTGAACTCTCAGTCTGTCCTTTTGTACTCCTGAGTCTTACATTGGTGGGAAGAACTTGCTTACCTCACGACGAGTTCAACCCACCACCAATAGTGGCAGACTTGGTTTTCTGACAGAGAGACAGTTAAGGCAACGAACTCTGGGGTGAAGAAGGGGTTGGATAAGTACCAAAGCCAATCAGGATGTTGTATGTTAATTATCAAATTGCCTCACTTTTCAAACTGTATATAAGAGGCTGAAGTCAAGAGAGAGTTGGGAGTTGCTGAGTGTTCTGCTTTGTGCTATATACTGTACCCTGACTTGCTGTACCCTGGAAGAATAAAATGCCTTTTCAATCCAGCCCAAGTCTTTGCCTGCTTTCATACTTGGTCTCCAGAATGCCTTTCCTGATCCAGAGATGCCAAGACACTAGGGAGGGAGTTGGACCCTCCTGTACAATGTGGCTTCTGCACAGTGTAACATCTTTTGTACCACTCCCCAAATTGTTGAAAGGATCTACAACTTAACATTGGGGACATTAGAATAATCAGATCCCTTTGATCACTACCAGGATATCCTCCTCTATGTTTCTCAATCCCAGGAACATATTGATAAGCAAAGAGACATTATTCCTGCCTTTTCTGTATGATGTAGTCATCAAAGTACTAACAGAGTGCACATTGTTACACTCCAGGCAATGCTTTTCAGTGTAGGAATGGGGAATAGTATATTTGGTATCATTGGTTATATCTAGTCCCAGCAGAAGGCTGCTTTGATATAGGAGATATGAAAGTAGAATCCCACCCTTGGAGTGATCATAACTCTCTTATTGTGACATATTTGATGGGGTGAAACAGACAGTTGGCAAGTTAAATAACGAGAAAAGAGTTAGGCCATGTAAGTAATAAATATGTGGCCATTTAAATGGTCCCAACATTATTCCAAGACAAAATTACCTTATTTCCCAAGTGGAACTAGGTCACGTGCCCTAAGCCCCACCCACCTTCAATCACTGCTAAACTGTTGATACCTTCCTGTTTTGTTGCAATTTTGCCCTACTTAAGCAGCCCATCAGACTCTTTTCCTTTGCAGTTGGTGAGTAGGTGCAAGTGTACCAAGGTCACGTGCCCTAAGCCCCACCCACCTGCCAATCACTGCTAAACTGTTGGTGCCTTTCTGTTTTGTCACCCTTTTGCCCTGCTTAAGCAGCCCATCAGACTCTTTAACTATGCAGTTGGTGAGCATATGCAAGTTGATCTAGGTCACGTGTCCTAAGACCCGCCCACCTGTCAATCAATGCTAAACTGTTGGTGCCTCCCAGTTTTGCCTACCTTTTTCCCTACTAAAGTAACCCTGCAGCCTTGTTTCCTCTGCAGTTGGTGAGTCGGTGCAAGTGGATCTAGGTTATGTGGCCTAAGCCCCACCTACCTTCTTAGCCCTGCCTCTACCTTTCTGCTCTTAACTCTTAGATCAAGGGTGTCTCTCGCCCAGGTGTCTGAAGTGAAGGGCAGACAAAGAAAAGGGAAATTCTTGTTTGGACCTGTTCAGACCGGGAGGACCCAGGTCCCGAACCAGTGCTCAGACGACAGGTAAGCATACACCAACATGTATTTTCTACCTCTGTCCGCACAGGCCATCCTCACCATCATGAGGCAACAACATCAACGATACTGCCCCTCCTCTGAGGCATGGACACCACAAGGCAGCAACCTCACCCACATCAGCCTCAAGCCCATCAGCACCCCCACACCGTCCACAACACAGATGTTGATGCTCGCTCAGCTCTCACCCATGATGCAGACATCACAACATCATCACTACACACAACCTTGACACCATCTTCATCACTGAGACCTGGCTGACACAAAACTACACCCACATTATAGACGTCCTTGTTCCTGATGGCTACAGAATCCAACAGGTAGACTGGCCGGGCAAGAAAGGCAGAGGCCTCCCAGTCATCCATAAGAACTTGTGGCCCTGCACCAGACTTGACGCCAACAACATTGGCTCCTTCAAAGTCCGCTCCTGCAACTTCCCACACTCCTCAATGCACACAGTCACCTTCCATCTCATCTACAGACCACCCAAACCCAACACCACTTCCATCAGAGATTTCACTGACCTGGCCACCACCATGTCCCTCAGGCATGCAAATAACATATTCCTAGGCGACTTCAACCTCCCAGACAACAAGGCCACCAAACCAACGAAGGAATCTCTCCTTGGCCTTCTGGACACCCCCAACCTCACACAGCACACGAAAGACCCAATGCACGAGAAAGCTAACCTCCTCGATGTGATCAGCACTGCACTACCTTCCCTCAACTTCAGTTCTCCTCTCCCGCTTGACTGGTCTGACCAACTGGCCATGCCTTTCGACATCCCGCACACCCCACCAGTCAAGCACTCCCAGCAGAAACCCATCAGCCAAACCTTCAGGTCCTTCAAGAAATTCCCAGTGTAAGCCCTCACGGAAGTCCTCGACAAATTCCACCTCACAGGGACCGAACACCCCCAACTGAACTGCGACTCTCTACTGGAAGCACTCAACAGCACCCTCTCATCCTCCATCTGGTGCAGCTCCAGGACAGCATCTGACCTGGGGCGCCTCAATAAACTCAGAGCAACCAGCAGACAACTAATCAACACAGCCAAGGCCGCCTACTATCAGAACACCATTCCAGAAGCCGACAACAAAAAGCAGAGCCCTCTTCAATCGGTCAAGCAATGCATCAACCCACTACCTGAGCCTGCTATACCACACTCCATCAAAAAATCCACCGCCATCAACACCTTTTATATCTTCAAAATCAGCAAGATGGGCCAGCACATAGACACCAGCTCTGCACCCACAGTCATACCTCACATCCCTTCTCATGAACTCACCACACCCTGGACAACAGTCAAGACACTCTCTACAGAGGACATGGTAGAAACCCTGGCCACCCTCAAAGCCACATTATATACAGACAACATTCTCCTAGCATCCATCCTCTAGACCCTCCCCACAGAAGCTCTCCTTCACTGCCTGGAGATAATCAAAATCTTCCCTAACTCATGGCACCTTCCCATCAACCCTAAAGACATTACAAATCCTCCCTTTACTAAAGAAACCCACTCTGGATTCCAACAACCTAGGTGACTACCGACCCATCTTCCCTTCCTAGGTAAGAGAAGAAGCTCTTCTCCAGGCCAAAAAAGACTCATACAATAACCGTATTGCATCAGCACCATCAAATACTGAGGAATTATTCAAAATTCTCAAGGAACTCGAGTCATCTGTAGCCCCCCAGACTCCTGTCCCAAAGATATCAACTGGTGCACTAACATCCAGACAGCACTCCTAGGCAAAATTGCCACCCTTGAAACTAAAATCAGAAATAAACAAAAGCCATTACAGTTGGACCAACCACTGCTCACAGCCACACCTAGCTCCCAACACCGAGCTAACCCACCCATAAAACCATTCGCCTTCTCCCCTCTTACCATCCCTGAAGTAGAAGGAATCATAAACAACCTCAAACCGTGCAATTGCCAAGGAGACCCTTGCCCAGCTCCTATCATTAAGGAAGCTTCGTACCACCTTGCCTCGTTCATCACATCTTTCATAAATGCCTCCTTCAAAACGGGTATAGTCCCTGACAACCTCAAGGATGCATGGGTAATCCCACTACAAATGTCCCTTGACCCCAGCATCCCAACTAACTTCGGACCCATCACTACGGTCCCGTTCCTGCTTTAGATTCTTGATCACGCAGTTTACCTGCAGATCCAAGACTACCTCGAGTCTAACAAACTCCTGGGGCTAAGACAATCAGGCTTCCGCCCCAAACACGGCACCAAATCAGCTCTGATTGATCTGAAAACTCAGATGGACACACTAAAGGACAACGGGAAGCTTGCTCTACTCCTTCTTCTCAACCTTTCTGCGGCATTCGATTTGGTCAACCACCAAATACTTTGCCAACATCTCAAATCCGCTGCCTACTTTTCTGACTCTGCTAATGCCTGGATCCATTCGTTCCTAAGCAACAGATCTATGCGGGTATTCTCACCCTCAGCATTGGCAGACCCCTCTCCCATTCTCTGCGGTGTCCCTCAAGGCTCTTGTGTATCGCCTACACTGTACAACGTATTAACCAAGCCCCTTTTCAATGTGCTTGACTATCTGGGTGTATCTCACACTAACTACGCGGATGACACCCAGATACTCATTCCCATTACTGGTGACTACACAGTCGATACCAAAGCCTTGAATGATGTCTATCTGGTCATCCAGGCCTGGATGGCTCAACATGAACTTTGCCTCAACAACGATAAAACGGAGCTCCTACTACTAGGATCCACTTATCGTCTTAACAAACTTAACCAAACCTATAAGTCCTTCACTATTGACGGCAACGTCATCAAGGTCTCCAAAGACACCAAAACATTAGGCGTTTATCTGGACTCCACCCTCTCCCTGAACAGACAAACAAATGCTGTTAGGTCGGCCTCTGCTTTCACATGTAAACTTATTACCACCTGCAGACCATTTCTGAACACTCACAACTGCACTACATTGGCTATAACACTCATCATGTCCAAAACAGATTACTGTAGTGCCCTCTACCTAGGGAATAGTCAGTCTAACCTCAATAAACTTCAAACTATTCAAAATAATGCCATAAGGGCAGCTCTCAATATCCCTAGACGGTCCCATATCTCCATATTTAGACCTGACCTACGCTGGCTCCCGGTAAAACATAGAATTGCCTTGAAAATGCTAGCCTTGACCCACAAATGCCTAAACAACAATGCCCCACCTTACCTCACATCGCGTCTTGCACTTCACTCCTCTTCCCGTCCCACCAGATCAGCCCAAATTCACAGCCTAACCCTGCCTAGATTCAAACTCCAAAAAGCGGGTGGCGTGAGCTTCCCTGTCCTAGCTTCCAAACTGTGGAATACCCTGCCAACTCACATAAGAACTGAACCTTTGTTCCTAATGTTCAAGAACAACGCCAAAGCTTGGCTGTTCACCCAGAAAGCATAAGGTTCCCCTTGCTAGCCGGTTCCCTACCTGTAATATATCTTATCTGTGTATATATGCCACACTGTATCGTTCATAACTTGTATTTTGTATTTATGTTACCTGTAAATCTGGACCTTTGTGAATATTCTTTTGTAACCTGTATTTAAGATTATGCGCTCGGTTGCCCATGGCAAATATTTACAAATAAACCAAACTTCAAACTTCAAACAACTGCAGCAACAAATCAACACCAACAATCTCCTCCAGACCTACCAATCCAGGTTCAGACCCAGATGCAGCACAGAGACAGCAACCATGCAGGTGGTCGACAACGACCTCAAGATCCATGACAACGCCCACGCCTGCCTCCTGGTTCTATCCAACCTCTCTGCTGCGTTCGACGCAGTAGAATATCATGTGCTCATGAACACCCTACATCGGCGCATGGGGATCAGTGACCTTGTCCTACGCTGGTTCAAGTCCTACCTTGCTAACCACCAACAGTTTGGTCAGATGGACTCCTCTAGATCTCCAATGCTACCCATCACCTGTGGAGTCCCACAGGGTTCCAACCTCTCCCCAGAGATCTTCAATCTATATATGGAGCTGGTGGAAGCCCTCCAAGCCATGCACAGCATCCACATCCACCAATTGTCAACGACACCCAGCTATACCTCAAGATTGACTCCATAACGGACATCTACAGGCTCAAAACCTACTTCTCGCTGATCCAGTCCACGATGTCCAGTGCTTACTTGAAGCTCAACCCCTGCAAGACCGAATTCCTACTCCTCACCAATAACAGCAAACACCCAGTCATATAGACCAGGCTATCAACCATGAACCCTGAGGGCTTCACACCCAAGCTCACCTTGTGCGCCAAGTCCCTCAGGTTCCACATCAAAAAACAACTCTCCTCAAAGACAAATATAGCTAAAGAAACACAGGCAGCTCAGTACCAGCTCTCCCTACAGCATAAAGTCAAGCCCTTCCTCCCTACAGACAGCTTTACATCCACTGTTCAAGTACTGGTCCTATCCCACCTAGATGGGAGCAATGCCCTTCCTTGAGCCCCTAAGAAGTGTCCTACACGTGGCTACATGACTCATCAAGGTCTACGCAGACATGACCACGTCATCCCAGACCTTATCAACCTTCACTGGCTCCCACTGCATGCACACATCATCTTCAAGTCTTGCTGCATCATCTATAAGGCAGTTGTCCTCAAGTCACCCAGTTACCTCAGAGAAACTCATCATCTGTATCGGACATCGCACCGCCAGAAGCCAGGATACATGCAGACTTGAAATCCACTGCTGCAAAAATGAAAGGATCAGGAAACAAGCCTTCTCTGCCTACACCCCAAGACTATGGAACCTCCTCCCCGTTGGCATCAGACTCGCCCACAAGCCCCTACAATTCAGAAAGAAATTCAAGACCCACATCTTCAAGGAGTCTCTCCTCATCACCTAGGCCATCACGTCCCCCGCCCCACCTGACTTGCTAGACGCCATCCATCCCTCTACTCCCCACCACCCTGTACAGATGTATCCCTCTTCTGTGCCCCTCTGTATCCTACCCCCACTGTATATCTGTTTCGTTGTTACCTCTGAAAAGTGCTCCATTGTGTATCTGTATTGTTGTATACCTCTGTAAAGTGCTCTGTTGTTTCTGAAAGCTAGATCCGTGCTCAATATAATAATGACAATAATAATAATAATGACCATGTGTGAACTGCATTTCTCTTGCCCTTGAGGTAAAAAGTCTATGATTGATAGCTGAAGACCTAACCAAAGCGGTAAACTCACTTAGACATGATGTTGATGTTCTGAAAAATGATACCCAGAAATGGATCGATAAAGAATCATGAGGTCATCATACTAGCCAGCCCAAAACACAGCATCGACCTACTATGAATAAGGTTCGGAATTTGAGAACTGCAGGCCTATCACTATGAAACCAATTGTCATTCCCATGTACATAGCTTTAGAGGGCCTCTAAGATTAGCTGTTGTTGCAATGAAGATACTCTGTTTTTCATTAATGTTCCTAAAATAACAACCCAGTGCAGAGAAGGGAGAGATTGACTAAAACATATGTATTGGTTGTTTTAGAGCTAAACAGGGTTGCTTCTCTAATATTCGAGAACACATCAGGGATTCATATTAAAATAAGTGATAGACCTGAATGATGCTGTACCACAGATTTGTCTAACCTATTCCCACTACTAGAGGAGGGCTTGATCAAGGCAGCACCAATGATCAGGTGCTTTACGAAGTGAATGAGCGGATAACAGGGATATTAAGTAACTATTTGATGAAGCCCTATAAAATAATTTTGACTAAAGAGAAGGCAAATAAAAAAACTGGTCAGTATGACCAAGAGTGCAGAAGTAAAAAGACAAAATTGATATCTGCCTGTTATGATGTGTCCTAGAACATGGAATGCAGTTATAGAATGTGCTTGTAGAAATACAGCTCCAGGTTCTAAGCACAGCAGTTGGAGAAATAGAGCTGGTGGGAGGTGTGCTGTGGGTTGCTACGTGTATACTTTAAAAAAGCATGTTGTGTAGCTTACCAGTGATGTGGACGTGCTCCATATCACTTCCCTGAAATCAACAAAATCCTGTGACCAGAGTTCCACATTGACCAAGAGGAAAGAATATAAAAAATGGTAAAGCAGAAGAAAGAAGCTAAGACCACAGAAACATGGGAACGTGTTATCAGTGCAACTAGAAACAAAGACCACAAAGCATTCTGGCTGATTGCCTACCTGGGAGACAGAGAGGAGGGCAGCCCATTTGAGAATGCAATCACAGAAGACGCCTGGTTTAGTTATTATGCCAGGATAGACCACATTTTCTAGATAGTGATGGAAGCATTGATGGCCCGATTTCGGGTCTGTAAGGTATCACGAGAGAGCGCTTAGAGTTTTTGCTTCCAGAAAAGGGTGATGCACTAGCATCCCAATGGGAAAGTAAAGCCCCAGGACCTGACAGGGCTCCCATGGATATCTTGAAGCTTGAACCTAGGATTTGGATCCCAGAGCTCTACCTTATGATCAACCTTTTCCGCAGAATAGACAGAGTACCCACCTCATGGACTCAAGCAATGGTTGTCCCTCTATACAAGAATGGGGGGGCACTTCGGGTAACTATCACCTGATCTTGCTGCTTGCTCTCTCAGGAAAACGTTTTAGGAAACGTATCCTCAACAAACTAGAGGACTAGGTAGCCAAAACTAATTGCATCATTGACTTACCAGCAGGCTTTAGGAAAGGAATTAGCACAACAGACCAGGCTTTTCAATTGGGTTTGGTGATTGATAAGTATGTTTCCCTGTCTTTGGGCATGATGTGTTTTAATCAACCTTAAGACAGCTTTCGACAGCATTCCCAGCTCCGAACTGTGGAAATAATTATAAAGAAAGAATATCCCTGTTCCCTTATTGAGAGCTATTTTACAGTTCTTTACTAACAATACTGGAACAGTTAGATGTCGGAGTGGAAGGGTTCCATGTGATAATGTCGCCGGTGAAAAGTAGGCAACTTTTTTTCCCCGACCCCTAAAATTCTTTTCCCCAAATATTCTAGGAGGGGTATAATTATATTTTATTACCTCCAATACTAGAATATTTACGGAAAGTGTTTGGTTTTCTGGAGGGTGCATTTTTAGGGAAATGTTGCCACCTGACAGCCCTTTCCCCGGCAACATTATCACTGGATACCAGTGGAAGGGAGTGTACAGGCCAGTTTCCTGTGGAAAAGGGTGTAAGGCAGGGGTGCATGCTGGCACCCACTCCCTTTTCCATCTGTTGTTTGGTGACATTGTCATCTATCAGTCGCTAAAGTAAGCAGATAAACCAAAAGTGGGTAAGTAAAAAATGAATATCATCATGTTTGCTAATGATGCTTTCCTCATCTCTAGAGCACAGAGTGGCCTTTCTAGGCTAACAAAACAGTTTGTCAACTACTAGGATGAAAAAGGCCGAAAGGTTAATTCAACTACAACCAAATGTATGCGATGTGGGAAGAGGATAACAAAGCACACTAGTCTAACCCTACAAATAGGCGTAACTTCAATAGGGGAAGTTGCATCTTTTGACTACTTGGGATTTAGGCTGAGTAACAATGACAAATGGGAGAAGCACATAGACAAAGCCAATTTCATGCTATCTAAAGGATGTACTGCTATACAGAATTATACTAGGGAGTTTGGTAAAAAAATACTATCATCCCCACACTGGAGGTCTACAGAACCCAGGCAGTGGGGGCAGCAGCATATGGTGCAGAATTATGGGGCTACAAAGGAGCAACCTGTTTAACCACAACATAACATATTTTTCTACAAAACCAGCATATGCTCCCCAAAAGTGCACCCAATCAGTTACTACATTTTGAAGTAGGCCTGATGACAGTAGGAAAAATAACTGCACTGAAGATTTTGTTGTACTTGTCTAACTTATGGTCTAATAATGAAATGAGGACCTACAGGGAGGCTTTGGTGGAACTTATGAGTTGTGATGGAGCCAGTAGAATTTCCTGGCTAGTCTATATCAGGAAAACATATCTTGACCTGCACCACTTCTGGCTTAACTCAAGGTCAATGCAGGGAAACAGTAGAGCAATCATTCATGGCTGCTGGTGAGACCTGTTTGTTGGAAAAATCCATATACATCTGTGGGGCCTATCTAATGGACATAACATCATCATATGCGTGGTTATTGTAAACTGAGACTGAACATTCTCCCATTGGCATGATAAACAACTGGGAATGATAGTTGTCCATACTGTCCAGGTATTTTTGAATCTCATCAACACTTTTAATTTATTTGCCCAGGGTACACAAAAATCTGCCAAAGCAATGTAACACACTGTTTAAGAATCATGAAGTGAGATCCTTAAGGGAGGCGGGAAGTTTGCCTAAGAGTTCTACTTATCCTGATGTTGTGTTCACTATCCAGAGCGTGAAGGAGAAAAATGAAACTGAACATGTTGACAAAATTAACATTTTCTTATTACACACACCAGTCCAGATAACTAATAACTACGAATGGACACTGTTTTAATCCACTGTTTTATAATGATTGTTTTATCTGAATGTATTGTTTTATTTTACTGCCAAACTACTTTTATCACCTTCCACTGAAATAAAGATATGTTGATTGACTGAATGACTGATTGGTCATTGGGGAATAGAGCAAACATTGTGCACCAATGTATCCTCCTGAGGATCATAGAAAAAAACAGATGAGACCATAAAAAATAATCAGAAATTAAAACATATTATTATATGCATCTGCTTCATGTGCTGGATATTGGAAACAGTAGAATCATTATTACTAAGATACAGGATTTAAGTCAATTCTACAACTCACACTATTTCACTATAATGATCACTTTGCACATTGAAAGGGAAACTAAAGTACAATGCATATTAAATTCTGATAGTAACGTTTACTTTTGTACCTGTGGTCCTTGTGTTTCTTCCATCTGCACCACATCATTAGGAGACTTCTTGTACAAAGCAACCCATGAAATAAGCATACATACAATTATTGTTAGTATGAACATTGAGTATCTATTGAATTTCATTAATGATTACACGAGGCAGTCTATGTAGTTCATAGTCATCTACATATAATAATGAAGGACTTTGATTCAAAATAATTAGCAATGAAAATGTTAAACAGGTATGTTATCATACGACATGAACAGAATAATGGCCTTCTAAGAATAAATATGTTGTACTATAAGTGATGAGAAGAGTAGACAACAATAAAGTAATCAAATGAGGAACGCATATTCTCATCATTAAAACATTATCATTACTAAAACATAGAAATGTATTCAACTAATGTAGAATTTTCAAAAATAAATAAATGATCAACTATATACCTGTTGAACATTGCTGGTATCACAGGGAATTGACATCAAAGTTAGAACAACAGTATCCTCCTTTTAATTCCTTTTAATCAAAGTAGAAAGATATTATGAACTAAATATGTATGTGGTAGTAGAAAGATTGTTTCGTTGGATTATGGTTTGTTTATTCAATATAGAAAGACATACACTCAGAATCTAGATGAGAAAATAGCCCTTGAAATCAACTGAAACTCACATTTTGAATTACACATTACTGATAGAGGTACACAGACAAAGATGCCTGACACAACACTGAATATTGTATGTTTTAATATTTTTGCAATGGTACATTTTGAAAAAATAATATTGTAACGTCAATAGTATTAAAAAAACAATTGAAGTTTCAAAAAAGTACATTTTATTTAAAAAAAGTAATATAAAAGCACAGGTCAAATCTGACACATGCATTAAAAAATACCTAATGGTAGTATGTCATACCTACTCTGCCTGAGCAGTTCCAGATGAAGAAGAGTATGTTGCTGACATACTGGCTTTCTCCTTTGTATTATATGTAGTTATTTATAATAATAATATAAAGAAAGATAGTACTATAACAGAAGATGAAAAGATAATTGAAAATGGAAAACAAGATGTAATTACAATTTTTCTTAAATCACAAATGAAGGTAATTGATTGAAATGTATCAAGTGACAGTGTACATCTGCAGTTTATTCGTAGGCAAAGTAACAATTAAAATAAGAGTACTTGAAACAAAGGTGATGTTTCTGTTGATACAGGGAAATTACTAAATGCTGAAGCTTGATCCGGTAGAAAATTGATACATTCTTGAACATACACTATAGAAAACATATATTATATTTAAAACACTGACAACTTAATGCAGTATATTGCAATCTCTAGGCATGTAATAAGGGCTCACCATTTGTATGGTAGAAGTGTCTATCATTTCTTCTGCTGTCCCCGGCTGCACTTCCATCTGCTGTGTCTACATAATTAAATATGGTGAAATTAACAAACAAAAACTAAGAAAACCAGAGATATTACAATTGCTTGATAACAGGAAGGGGACTGACATTGCACTGAATTGTTTGTGTTATACAAAGTTCAGAAAATAAGCATATATATGATAAAAAATATAAAAAGAGGATACTCGATAAAATGCACAATATGACAAGCTTTATTGTATTTTTTGTTTAAATCTATTATACGAGAAATCATTTCAGTAGAAATGGGGACAGATGTTATACAGAAAGTGGAAGTAAGATATACATTTGATATTGGACTGTATTACTTACCTGAATCTGTGTGTGATGAACCACAGTTGGCACGGCATTATGAAGTAACTTACGAGTTAGTCTGAGGCGACCGTTTTTTGTGACTTTTGATGTTTCATACATATCTTCAGAGAAATACATTCTGCACACACGGATTAGATTACCCTTTGCATCCTCAAAGACATCCTTGGCTTGGCTGCCAAGCTTGGAATCTGGGAAGCCACAGTTGAGCAACCATAATCGTCTCCAAGACATGTAATTCGAGAAAATATGCATCACTGTACCAGGAGTCTTAACATAGTTGAAATTTGGACAACAAAAAAAATACAGGAAGGCATTGTTCGATGCTCAAGAAGTTCTAAAATTAAATCTAAACAATGAAATATCAAAGTGGGTCACTGATTTCTAAAATGCTGAATAACTATCAGCTCTCACATGCTTTAGAGGGTATCACACGCCACATTAGAAACCCTCACCCGCCAGCACCCGCTCCATTAGAAACTCTGACCCGCCAAGCTGACCTCCAGCCCAAAAAAGTAAATGTTATTTCAACTGCAGAAATCAAAACCTGGTGTTTTGAACCTCCCTGGTGCCACAAAAATGAGAGAGATGACACTACATTAGATATTTACAAAAGAACATAAATGAATAGATAAATAATGGTGATATATTTGAATAGAAAATATGGAGATAAAATGGGTTAAAATGCACTGTAAATGCATTTTGTTTGATAATGTTAAGTACATTATAATAAACACAAGTTCAATTAACTGTGGTTTAAACAATCTTTAGTGGCGATTCAGCAAGGAAGACAAATAGCTGTGCAATGAGAATATCTGTAGTATAAGGCAGAGATGTTTAGTGCTGGGGATTTGAAGAAATTTATAAGTACTTTGAAAAGTGGATTTGTACCTGAAGTTGACTGCACTTAAATGTGGTTAGTCTATTTATTTTGGGGCAACTATTGTGAGTGCAGGGACAAGGTGAGAGTTACTTTTGATAAGGGAGCGGTAGGGGTGGTTCAGGATTAAGTCCACAAAATAGTTACAGACCATCGGCTTTGGTGACATACATATCTTGATTGTAGGAAAGGGTTTTCGAAGGGAGTATGGAGACATCAGGTCCGAGGGTCCATGTAGGCAAGGGTCGCTTGGACCCTTTGAGGAGTACATTATCTTCGGCACCTGGGATTTGCAGGACAGTGGGCCCACACCCCCACCTCCATTGTGATCGCATGGCCAAATAAAGAAGTGCCTTTGCTATGGGAAGGGTATAGATCAGGCTGAAGTGAGTGGAATAGGTCCAGGCCCTCATCAACAGTGACATGCATATCTTGATTGCAGGGACACAGTCTTCAATGGGGAGTGTGGAGACTCTGGGTCTGGAGTGGTGCAAGATGTGTAACACAGTGAAAGCAGTATCAATAACAAATGTTGATTAGGCTGACAGAGCATAACATTGGTATTTCTACACTCTTATGTATTTATGGTCTATGGTATTTGTGACTTTTTCTAGAACTCTTATTCACTTTTCATCTTGTTAGATCATTATTTTAATTTGAAACCACATACAAAGTTTAAAGATTGTTCACATTTAATTATTCTAGAAACCCCATCTGTATTAATAATTGTAACACTGTAACATGTATAGTACATGAAGAAAAGAAAATATTGGATCAGCAAAGATAAGAAAAAGCGATACGATCTCCCTTAGAATGCATAAATTATGGTTTGTATTGCCACATATGGCTTTATACTTTGTAGTATAATGTAAGACATGTTAAAAACACATGAAGTTGTTTATGTGGGTGCATAACAAAATAATAATTTTGAAATAAATATAACAATATAAAAGATTGTGAAAGTACACAATTGGAAGTTATAACTATAAATATTATATTACATTTTCAAACTTCGTACACCTAGAGGTAATATTAATGACGATTTGGGTATGATGATACAAACCCAGTATTTTCCCCAGATTCACCAGGAAATTCCTTCCATATGGCTCTTACGACACAGGTAGGTATGACCCGACAAACTCAGAATCCCAATCTTACGTGAATCCAGCATATGAACGATCTATAGGCCAAAAGCCTGGGTAAATGGATAGAGAAATAGTTTTGTTGAACTAATGCATAAACACTTTGAACTTTTTTTACATTACTTTAAATAAAGTAGGCAAACATGGGAAATCCAAAACCTATATTATAATATAGGGAGTTCAAAGTCAGATATTTACATATTTTGATATGCAAATGTATATTTAAATGGAAATAGGAAACACAATTGGACTTTTTTGTGGTGAGTTATACTTGTGAAAAAGTAATTTGTGGACTCACTCACAAACTAGACTGATTGGTTTAGCATAACATAAATATAATACGTTTATGAATATAAACAGTAATTGTAAACTGGTATGCAAGGCCATATTGCAAGGTTGGCTCAGTTAAAAGGCATTGACACAATACTTACGTATTGCTCAGAACACACAGGTAAATGGTTCCACAAAGTTGCTGGATCGTCAACATCACCTTTCTCAAAACAGAACGTCTAAGACTGGCGGTCCTGAAATCTCGCTGCTGGGGTACGCATCGTAATGGAGGTTCATCGTTGGATATGTTGGACAAGCAGCCAGAGTTTTCACAGCAGCAACAGTTTTCAACCAATGTTGGCATCAATTGAGATCTGTGGCATCTACACCAACAAGAAACATCCTGCATTCAGCGAGAATCAGGATCCTGTAAATGATCATCACTGCTTTTAGTCGTTTGCATATTTTATTGCTGACTTTCCCTCTCAAGAGTTTCCTCATCTGTGTGTTCCAGTTAATACATGAACCACTGAATAACGGCATACTGTTTTAGGATTGTAATTGTAGAGCAATAACTGTGGGGACAAAATATTTCGATTTTAAAATACATATATACATTTATGCAGCCCTACAGATAAGGGGCGTATCGGCCACTTTTACTCCCTAAAAATAGGCAAATACTCACAAAATAAAAATCGGAAGTACAAATTCTCCCAACAAAAAATAGAAAGAGACCCGCAGGACCTTGTACTCCTGCTTTAACTCACACAGCTCCATGGATAGGTTTGGACTAGTAGTGCACATAGTAACACTAGAAGAAACTACTTTTATTACTACCTAACAGGAAGAAGTAAACATGTATCATTTAATGTGTATGAATAACCTGGGGCAATGGAATAATTATTACCAAAATATGTCAGTTTTTCAGTTAAAACATTTTTACTCGCTGATAAAATACACCCATTTGGAATTGGACTTACATTTTAACTCTGTAAAATATTATTTGACTCCCAACTTAAAATAATAGGGAGTAAAATACTCCCACTTCAAAATATTATCTGGAGCGCTGCATATATGATTCTTTTATAAAATATATTTAGAAAAAAGTGAGAAGAGAAGACAAACTAAATTCAGAAAAAAGCACATGGTCAATTATGTTAAAAAAAGTACTTTGGTTTGAATTTAAATAAAAAATAGCACAGGCACAACATTAGGCACAAAGATTAACTGTAATAATTAGCATATGAAGCAATGTACTTGGCAAGATTTTGTTTATTTGATATATACAAAATGTGAATCTAGTACAGAAAAGTCATTTGAAATAGTGGAAGTCCCTTATTCGGATTTATCCTTCGTAGTTGGTGGATGAACAGAGCAAAAAGAACAAGTATTGAAGGGCAGAAATAATATAGAACAACAAAAAGTAAGGAGAAACTCAAATGTTGTCCAAAAAAAGGGTTTGTTGCTATTTATTGATGGATGACACATATTGCGATTTCCATGGAAACACGTCAATACACTGCATAAATGGGACATTTGTCCAAGACGTGCACTGATGTTGGGACAAAGGGCATAACATAGTGGACTGAAATGCCGATGTCACCAAGCTAGGAGGCATGTGTTATGATTTATTGCTGCAAGGGCATTTGAATTTAGGGAAATAGATCAATGATTAGATATTCAGAACATTTCATTTTTGGACTTGTGCGGATCAAATGTGTTAATGTCTGCATATCTAAGGTAAAATGCATTGAAAGAAAAAAATGCAAACGATCGATATATGCTGAAAAATACATCTCTTGTCGATTGGTTGAATAAACTCCGGAGTGAACTTCTCCTTCCCCTAGACCTAAACAATTATCAAATTAATTTTATTCACTTACTATGCAGCTCAATTGCTTCACACTACTCCCTACAGCCTGGCTAAAGGCTTGAAACTTACACCTTAAATTAAAGGTCCAATATTTACCCACTAAGCTGACAAGACTTTCTTTAGAAAGTTAACATTTTGTATACATGAAATGTCAATAGTGAGTGAAGCTCAATCAGCAACCATTAGATTAGGATTAGGGTGCTTCTGTTTTCATACAAGTCACGTGCAATGCTAATAAACATGTACAAAGCACTAAGAACTAAAAAGTGGAAGCATTCTCAACCACCGTGGTACTTGCCTTCATGAGACACATTTGTCAGTCTAACTAGGAGCTTAACCCCACTATCTTTCTACTGAAATTCAAATGCTCAACCCACCGAGCTAACTGGGGCCATTTCAAAGTGTATATATTGTTTTCCAAAGAAAGTAAATGTGAAAGGTGTAGTGAGTGAAACTCCATCAGCAAATTGTCAATGCCATTGGGTTCAGGGGTTTCTCTGCTATCTACAAGCCACTTGTAATTAAAATAAACATAACCATTTTTGTGATTAGTGCACAGCATACAAGAGCTACAGATAAGACCCCCCCTACCCCGCATTGTGCAGCTAACCTTCATGGCATCTGTTTTCCTGACTGGCAAGTGGTTTCAACACGTTGAATTTGAAAGGCAAATGCTTTGCACATTGAGAGTAAAGCTCTAGCTTCAGATGCAGCAATTGCTTTTCTCCTTATAACATGGTTGTCAAAGGGGTAAATGAGCGAAGCTCCATCTACAATATATCAGTTATATTTGGGGCCAGGGTTCCAAGGTTCCACATTGTCCTCTTTGAAAGCAGCCACCCATCATATATGTGAAATCCCTGAAACTCAGCAGATCTTGAATCATGTTCCCATAACCTTGAACCTTGAACCAAGACCTGCTGACAGCTTAGTTGTGGTCCTCGTGGGGATATCTGTACCAAAACCACTGAATGGTGACTTGACATGGTCAATAAGCACTGCAGACGCATGCATTAATAAATAAAAACATAAATAAATAAATAATTCTTATGTAAATCGATGTCAAATGTTAGACTAACATCAGGAAATAGAAGACTGGACTTTGTATCCAAACTAGTTTTAATGATAGCCCGTAGTCAGGTGTTTCTCTCTTTGATTTCCTAAGACATTTTCACGTGGTAATGTCCCAAGGAGGCTCGAATGACCTGGAAGGTGAGCGTTGCTCTAATTATGGCTGCAAACCTTAGCCCTCAGGATAGGTCGGAGCTTGGCTGAACACTCGACGCCAGGAAGCAAGATGAGATAGTAGGTGTTTACAAGAAAGGGAGAGAGAAAAAAGGGTTGAAGCACCGAGCAATAAAAAAGTCTGATTAGGTATGTAGGATATTCAAAAAAGCCTAGTAGAGCTACTCAAAGGACCAGGTACACGGATAACCGTGGATGGTCCAAAGTATGAATATCGAATTCCCTGAGGTTCTGGAAAATTAGTCCGGGCTGTCCAGAAGGTCAGCCAAACATTTGAGTCAACGAGTGGGTCAGAATAAGAAACCCATCTGCTGTTAGAGTCAGATAAGCAAATAAAGCAGGCGTCCAGACTATTATGACCAAAAGAGTTGCAAGAATTAGATTAGCTGTAATGCCTATATAAAAACGTTCCTGTTCCAAGTAGGATTCACATTCTTAAGTTTACATCAATGTCAGGTTCAATCTATAAAGTTGACTAGATTGTGGTAGTTAAATTGGCAAAAATATAGGTATTAGATGTTTTCTCATATACAATAAGAGAAAATCAACCCCAAAAGGTAGAATCAAAAGATAAAGCAATTTTGTAGATAGTAAAACACTCTGGCTGAGGCTGTTCCATCAGGGGATGCAACATCTGAATTATAAATATTCTCCATTAACCATATATTTACATCACCTAGTTTAAAAAAAAATTCACATAGGTTTGGACAAAAAGATAAGCACATTTCTGAATAATCAGCTTAACTGCTGTAAAAAAATGTTGGTGAGGTTCCAGTCTAATTAAGTATTGTCACGAATCCATGTGTGGATAACCACTTAGGTAAACAGGTATTATAAGAATGGTTTTCTGATTAAAGGAATGGGCCCAAATAATAGTCCTCATTCATACCAAGAGGACTAAGTCAGTCCAAATGGTGAATCCAAAAAAGTTCTCTCTGAGATAAAATTTTCTGTAGATCTCCCCCTCTTGGGAGAGGGTGTATGATTTCCAGAATGACCACTCTCATTTGTGCAACATTGTGCTTATGGTCTCTGAAATGTCTGTAGACGGGTGATTTGAGGTTTTTAGTACAGATATTTGACTTATGTTCCATCCACCTTTCCTTAGCTTTTCTAGATGTGTTTCCAACATAATACCTTCCGCATGGACAGCGTAAAGCGTAGATTACGTTTTTGGAATCACAAGTGGCGTAATGTCTTAGTGGGATCATTTTGCCAGTGTTGGCATGTCGAATATGGTCTCCCTTTATAATGTTGGAGCAATGTTGGCAGTTCAGGCAAGGAGGGGTGCCATTTTTTGGTCTGGTGAGAACGGTTTGGTTGGATGGTTTGCGTTTTTCTGCCCCTTTGATTTTACCCACTCCCCTGCTGCACCTATCCATTCTAACTCCACTTCTAGCCTTGCATCCTATTTGTAACCCCTGGGTTCTTCCCTTTTGTGCAACACTCTGTAGCTTGCCAGCTAGCCCTGCACTTTATAAATCCCATACATACATGCATGCATAAACATGTGCACTTTTCATTTAATGTGTTCTTACCTGCCTTTTCCATTACTAGAGTCCAACCACTGTTATCCTATGTACTGCACTGCCCCCTTCCTCTTGCCCCCGCACTTTTCCCCTTCCCCCTTCCCCATGCACTTGCACGATCGCAATGTCACCTGACCTAGTAATATCGTTGTCTCTGTCTTCCCTCTGTTCCCCCTACCTTGCCTCGTCGCGCCTTGAAACACTTGTGTATAGACACGTTATAAATGCCATATCATATGATATCATATGCAAAATTAGATTAGGAAAGGCATCCAATCATATGCACGTCAGTCTTGACCATGCCTCTAATGGGGAGTTTGGGGAAAATTCTAGGCCACATACCCTATGCACTGGAAGACAAAGCAACCACCAACAATCCAGTCTCTGTAAGTGCAAGTGGACATATCCAGACATCGGTCCATTGTTCACTGTGCCCAGTGAATAAGCTGCACCTTACTGATGAGGCCCATGAATGGATGATTATGTCTAGTAATCACCATTACCCCAATGCTACTGGTCTCATCACAGATCTTATCAATGAAGCCTCCCTGCTTTCCATACAGGAACCGACGAAGCTGTAAGAATTACTGGAATGTTCCCCAAATCCCTAAAGGGAGAATAAAATCCCATGCCCCCTTATCCTTTGTCTGTGTTGTTATTATCCTTTAAAAATGAGGCATAAGAGCCCTGGACAGAGAGGTAGATGGGATGTAGGAACTGTGACAAAACAGGTGGACTCGGGGTAATGATGGTTACCTAACCTAATACGCCATTACCTTCTACCCCCACAAGTGTCTCCACGGCCCATACGAATGAAGCTGTAGAAAGCAGTGATTGTTATTCCTCTGCAGAGTTAGCTGGGAATAAAATCCCCAAACATACTACAAAACCAATATAAGTGCAGCAGATCACACCGTATGATTGTAATGGATGCATGTCCCAAGTACCAAGAGGAAGCTTGTCATGCCAGCTTGGATGGTATATGAATGTATTCAAATCTTCTCCAAGGTTCAATGTTACAATATATTTTTAGGATATGCTAGACGCTTTGTCCAGGATGTAGTCCAAGAAGGTGGTAAGCCAGTCTGGAGGGGGATGCAGTGTATCCACGTCTCTGTATACTGATGTGGGGAAAGCAAAATCACCATCCACAACCCCACACTCAGATGGTACATAGGCTGACCACCACCTGAAATCTTCATGGCCGATGCTCAGAGTACAATTACATAGTGTTCAGTGGCTGCCTCTAAAATCTCCAGCATATGGCCATTCATCAAGCAACGGCACAACAGTGGCATGTCAGACCCCACAATACAGTACAGTAGAAATAATCAGTGCCATTGACAGGTAACCCAAAGGCCCTGGTTACCTGTCAGTTAGAACAAAAAAAGGAACCTGTGTTTACATGTGAATTTTAAAATGTCTAAATTAATGTACACACTTAAAAGCTAATCAGAGACACCAAATCGACTGATTTGGAAAGAAATTGTCTTTCTGAAGAATACGAGCTTTGAAAGAAACAGATCTTGATTATGACCAAGAACATGGGGGCTGATTCATAGAATTTGTGCGCCAAAAAACCGGGATTTGTGCGCCATTCTGCCCGGAAATCCCCATTTGTTAAACAGGGATTTGCGGGCAGAATGGCGCACAAATCCCCGTTTTTCGGTGCACAAATTCCATGAATCGGCCCCCCGAAGTCGTAGCAAACCTAGGAAGCTCCCTGACCCCTATTGCAGAGGCCTCGGGGAACACTGTGTGTGCAGAAGAAGGGCCTGGTCAAGTCGGCACGTAAAAGCAGACCTGCAGCAGCGCAACCCTTAATCTTACCTATGATAGAGACTCTCAGAAAATCCACAATATCGTGACTCCAAAGAATTTAAGCAGCACACTTATTTATAGGGGCGGCAACAATGCAACCCTTAATCTTACCCATAATACGGACTGACCTAACGTCCACAACAGCGTGACTCAACTGCAAAGGGTTATGATACCCACAACCTGGAACAGAACTGCTGTGGGTAGAGGGGAGGGAAGGGTAAGGTTGGGGTGGGGTGAAGAGCCTGAAACAATGTGACTCTTGTTACCCATTCTTACTTGACCCAGCCGCTTTGTTAGTGTCCACTTCTAAACACAAAAACACAGGAAAAGGATAAGGACCCTAGCTGTACCAGATACCCCCGTAATATTCGCAACAGAGTATCTCAAGGCGAATAATACACACATATCTTCATGGCCCGCAACAGCGCAACCCCTACTCTTACCCATGCTTGGGGTACACCTGACCGCCGCAACAACATGACTCATTTGGGAAAGGGAAATGACCCCCACATCCTGGAAAAGCACCATGAGTAGGGGAAAGAGAAGGGCAGAATTGGGTTGGGGTGTTAGAGTCTGCAACAGTGTAACCCCTCTTACCCCTTCTTAATGTACACCATTATGTACATGCAACTAGAAACAGCATGGTCTCCTTTGTTGACCCGCCATTTGGAGACAGATCAACACTTGGAGAGAATCTGGAAGAGCTTGTTTTTATATGCCCTCTAGGGAGTTGCAGAATGTCCAGAACATGTAAAAACCTTGTTGGTTTCTGCCTGGAAGGTAGGAAGCCTTCATTAGCGAAGAATGTGACCAGATTGGGGAAATGTCAGAGTTTCCTTAACTGGGAGTGTGAAGTTTTGCAGTTTTGCATTGATAAGCTGCACAGGTCAATCTTTTCGCATTTGCAATATTGCAAGTTTAACTTGCATACTTCACAGAGAAATGAATATGCAAACATGCATGTGTTTTTATTTTCATCATCACCTTAGAATAACTTCATGCAATTTTCCCATTTTCTTCTTTGCCCATTCCCAACTTCCCATTAAGTTTAGATTATCTGAGGTTTGTTCACTCCACTAAAGCCAGAAGTCCAACATCATCATGACTATGAATAATACAGAAATGAAAGAAACATCGGTCACATTGAGGACAGTGTGAGTGCACATACTGACTGGGACAGATAGTCTTGCAACGTGAAAGGCTTTGTGCAGCCTGCGTCATGAATGTGGTAATTCAATGAAGGGTGCTAGAAAGGAAGGTCCTGACAAGACATAAACACATGGTTCATCACCTTGACACCTATTCAGATGAGGCGCAAATGAGGAGATCATTCCTGACCGCATACTGTGTAAAGGAAATGTCTTCAGCTAGCCTGCTTCCATTGTCAAAACTGTTTGGCGTTGAGAAAGGACATTTCTGTCTTTGATTTAGCGGCACGAAGCTGGGCAGAAATGACACGAAAACCACATAGAGTGACCATGTTGAACATAGATAAACAATGTCCAAAGTAACAGATAGGCCATTATAGTGATGTCAGGTCTCATCACCCTACGAAAACCAAAAGTTGTCAATCGTCACACATGTTAAAGGAACAGAGCTTAATAATGGATGTTTGTTCAAGAAAATGTTTAATTGCAGTACTTATCATCGACATTTGAAACATCATCCCTACACAAGATGCAAACATTGCCCTTATATGAGACCAATTCTTTCAGTGAGTGACCTCATGACTTTGGCAATTTATTTTTCCCATCACTGGTAGACCTTAAAAGAAACTAATGGCACCTCTTCACTCTCTCCATGGCGTAAGACTAAACAGAATCCACCCTGCGCACGTGCACGGTTTTGACTGTGCGGAGAGCATAGTGGGGTATGAGGATGAGTTCAAACGTACCTCTACATCTGCTGGCTTCATAGTTGTGATGTTGGTAAAGAAGAGCAATCATGAGCGCTGGCTTTGGATCCCGCTTAATCCCGCTGAATCCAATATCTTTGTGAATTGACCTCGTTTTTTTACATTTTATTTTAATTATAGAACTTCAAAATTAAACAAAAACAACAAACATGTTTCTTAATTCAAATGTGCGCTACCGTTTGAGCCATTTTTAACTTTTCTTTTCTTTTGAGGTGTTTATTTAGACTTCTAATGGTGTGATATACACTATATGGGCTTTGAGTAGCAACTGGCCTCTTAGCTTGGTAGCCAAGGGGTTATGTGCACTCATTTGGCAGCCGGAGGAGAGTGTTCAATATTTTACCCCCTTGACATCCAACACCATTCTTGCTTATACAAAGAAAATACTAATAACTAGCTAAATTGATAGGCAGGTGTGAAACAATCGTGGGACCATCAATAGTAATGCAGTATATAATGGGCCTCATTCCGAGTACGGCGCTAACCAATGGCGCTATTAACGCCTTGGTTGACGCCGTACCCGGACCGGCAGCGCCTTGGTGGTTGGCGGAATTACCGCCCCATTCCAAGGTTGGCGGGGCGGTAATTCCCCAATCCCCATTTACCCTTCCCCATTCCCATTCTTGCCCCATAGGGCATAATGGGAGTGGGGAAGGCGTCAATTACGCCACCGTAAATTACGGTGGCGTAATTAACATCAAGGTCCCTTAGCGCCATGGTATTTAACGCCTGCTAAAAGCAGGTGTTAAAAGCACCATGGCGCTAAGGGAACTCGGAGTATGGCGGTAAGGGATTACCGCCACCGCTCTCGTTAGCGGTGGCCGCTATCCCTTACCGCCATACTCGGAATGAGGCCCAATGACTCCTTTGGTCTGTTCTGCACACAGTTCTCTCCACCGGCCTTCTGCCAGACACTATGATGTGTGTGAAGGGTAAGTATACGTTGGTTAGTGTTACAGACTTGGTGCATGTGGCTGATTTCGAATGCAGTCATGTGTTAGAGTCCTGCAAAGTGCCTGGTACTTGAAGTATGGGCCCTTCTGGACGTTTCTCTAGTATGTTTCTTGCAAAGGGATGGATTTGCACCTGGATGATTTCCGTTCACCTGCAATGCAAGGCAGGTTTGAGCCTCATTGTTTCAATGTATGCATAGCAGTTTCTTAGGACATGCATTATTTGTGTATGGCAGCTCCCGCATCCAGCTTGACAACTCCACCCACGTTGTGCTCCCCACTTTAGCTGTCCCAGGTCCATTATATAGTGGATTTATTTTGCTGCTGAAAGAGTAGCTGAACATTAAAATAGATTTGGTCTTGTGGTGTATTAGTCTTTGGAACTCTTGTATCTCAACACTGAATTTCCAAAGTGCTGTATGTATTTGTGGTATGTCTGTGGGAGTCATTGTGTGTTGTGCCCAAATGTATGTGAAAGACACTTACCAGACTAAAAGGGGGGGGGGTGTTGGTAAGCAGGCCAGTGGATGCATACATCTGGCCAAGCATTTCTGTACTGAATCTACAAGAATACTTTAATCTTGTCTTTAATGTGCTTTTAGTGACATCCCATGAATCATGTGTTCACTAAGGTCAGTATGGGGGTCTTCTGATTAAGAGGCGGGAATGCCTTGTTGTCAAATCCATCAAACGTCATTTTTTCATAGCATTCTTGATACTTTTCAAATGAGACAAGGTGTTTAAACAGTATATCTACCTTCTTGCCTATGCCATGTAAGCAAATGCTAATGATGACCCAAACATACTCTGGATAAGGTGGCACCAGTGCTCTTCTGCCTTGGAACCTTGGTGTTGGGATCTATTATCCACTGGTGATGAATAGCAAAATGTGCTGCAAGGAGGAATAGGGTTATTGAGGTGCCAGTGTCAATTAGACAGGCTTGTGGTGCTGTGGGTAAAGCTGCCATGGCTGATGCCATTAATGGAACAGATGTTATAAAGCTGACCATCAGTGTTGTCATAAGGAGGCAACAGTCATGTGGAGTCGAAGGGTATAGATGAAAGATTTGGGGGTAATTGTATGATTGTTAAAGTAGTAGACGGGCGGCCATCACAAGATAACTTCCAGTACCATGTAAGGATGCTGGACTGAGGAAGAACATTCATTGAAGGCTGGTATCGTGGCCATGGTTTCTTTAGATTGGGACTGTTTCTAGACAATATTGTTGCCACCCTCTTGTGCTCATTTGCCCCGGGTTCCTTAGCAGATCCACATAATGTCACTTCTGGTTGAACAGCTCATAGTAAAGAGTTTGAATGCTCGAGTACCCTGCAGGTACTGAGTTTTTGGGAGCCTTGAAAGTCCTTTTCACGTGGCTGACCTTCCTGGACTTGCTGAATCTCTACTTCATCATCAATATAAACCCATTGGGTTTCCACCTTGTTGCTGTGGTCATATGTGGGTTGGTCTGGCTCCTGACCTTTCTCCCACTAAATGGTCTTATCTAGTGGCAATCCCTCATCCATGATGGCATCCAGCATTGGAAGCAGTGCAGGCACTAAGGAAAAGAAGCATAACGCATGTCAATGTCATGAGTCTGAGCAGAAGCATGTTCACCTTCTCCCTCTTGCATTCCAATCTCCGCAGAACATGGCTTTTCAGTGCTCCTAATCCTCAGAGCAGCGCAAACCCACACCGCACAGCAGACACACCTACGTGTTGATACCGAGAGATCTCCTCTGACTCCTCTGTCTCTGGTGCTCAAGTGAGGAATTTTCTGGCCAAAGCAAAGTCGGAAGGGAGTTTCCTGAATCTTGACATATGTATATATTGCTAGCTACAGCATTCTTTTTTTTCAGAAGGCAATGGTATTTCGCAGAATGACCTTATATGTCTCCTTATAGAATTCTGATTACAGTCTTGTGAGGGAATAGCACCACTCCAGAAACTGAGATAAAACACTAAGGTTTTTTTTTTACAAGTTTGATGGTGTGGTAAATATTTGGTCGTATTTCAGTTACCCACAAATATTTTGATGGTTACAGTATTACTGCTATGTGTACTGTGCCACGAAATTACACATTTTGAGGTGGATATGATGGCAGAATTACCACTCATGGTAAATCTACAAAAATCTCTATAAATTCCGAAAATATGGAATGGAGGCCGGGTCGCGCCCCATCAAGACCGAAGAGGTATGTGCGATGTGGCGAGGTGGCAGGGGCACCTGAAGACCTGGCAGCAGTCCCCAGGATCGAGCCGGATCATTTCTCGAGGGTATGTAAAGCAGCAATGCCGGTATTGGTACCGAGGGGCCCGGGGCGGTCCAGTCTCAATCGCCAGGGTCGACCATCCAACGTCGCTCAGGTGGATCAGACTGAGGAGGATGCCCAGGTGGAGGAAGCCGAAGAAGAGGACGAAGAGAACGTCTTCTTTGTCTCGAGTGTGGGGATCCTAAAAAGTAAGAACAGGAGACAGCCAAGGTGCGTGGTCGAGGTGAACCGATCTCCAGTCCCCGTCCTCGTGGACACTTGGGCATCGGTGAATGTAATGGCCCGTGGACACTATGATGCCATGGACCAGCCCCCCAAGCTGGCTGCTCCCAAGGCCCGCATCTTTGCCTTCGGTGGTGTTGATCCCATCCCTCTGGACGGTGTGTTTGTGGCAAAAGTAGAACTTGAGGGCTCCCAAATCACAGCACGATTCTACGTGACACCGGTGAGCACCAACACGCTATTAAGTTGTGCTGCAGCAGAGGCCCTCGGCATCGTCAGCTTCGCATACTCTGTCTATTTAGAGGACATTAATCATTTGCTCGAGAAGTATGCCGCACTGTTCAAGGGGATCGGGCAGATGGCCGGTGACCCAGTGAGGTTACACATTGATGAGTCGGTGCAGCCCATTGCCCTGAAACATCGAAGGGTGCCGTTCTACCTCCGTGAACTTGTCGACAAGGAGCTGGACAATTTGGTCAATCTTGACATTATAGAAAAGGTGGAAGGCCCGACGCCCTGGGTGTCCCCGATAGTGGTGCCATGGAAGCCTAAACAACCCGATGCTGTGAGAATCTGCGTCGACATGAGGCTCCCGAACAAGGCCATTAAGAGAGAGAGACACCTCACCCCGACGATCGATTACATCATTGCGGAGGTACAGGGACACACCGAGGGCTATACCACTATAAGAGACTGAGTGTTGGTGTGTCCTCGGTGGTGGCGGTGTTCCAGAACATCATTCGGGGCGCCCTGGCTGATCTGACTTGAGGAGAACCATCTCCGGTTCAGGAAGCACCTCAAAACCTTCCTCTTTGCTTCTGCTTTCTCTCTCCCTCTCCCCTGCTAAATTCTCGACTGAATCTGCACCTAATCTGCAACTGTGCCACGCTCCTCTTGCACTGCCTCCCTGGCAACCCCTGCACTGAGGCACTGTTTCTGTATCCCTACAGCCCCCCCTTTCCCAGCACTTGTATGCACTTACCTTGCACTTGCCACCAGCTGGCCCTATTTATTTACTTTATTCTACTTACTTGTACTGCACTTCCCCCCTCCCCTTCCCCTTGCACTTTTCCCTTCCCCCTCCCCCTGCACTTGCGTGGTCTGAATGACACCTGGCCTAGTAGGATCGTTGTCTGTCTTACCCTTGTTCCCCCTCCCTGCCTCGTCGCGCCTTGAAACACTTGTGTATAGGCGTGTTACAAATGCCATATCATATCATCATATCATACAGGGCATTCTGAACATAAGTGACGACATCCTGGTGTTTGCAAGAACGGAGGTAGACCATCTGAGGTGGTTGGCGAAGACGTTCGGAAGACTACAATCCTTGGGACTCACCCTCCACAAAGAGAAGTGTGAATTTCTCCGACCATCGATAGAATTCTTTGGATTTGTATTCAAAGAAGGGGGGGTGTCCCCTGATCCCCGGAAGGTGCAGGACATAAAGAAGGCGCAGACTCCGGAGTCCGTGTCTGAGGTGCAAAGTTTCCTAGGCATGGTTACATACTGTGGATGGTTCATTAAAAATCTGGCCTCCAGATCGGAACCGCTCAGGGCACTGACCAGGAAGGATGTCATCTGGAATTGGGGCCCGCTAGAACAGGCGGCTTTTGAGGATGTAAAGGGTGCCCTGGCGGCTGAAGACACCATGTCATTCTTCGATCCAGCACTACCATCAGAGATCATCGTTGATGCCAGCCCATTCGGCCTGGGCGCTGTGCTAACACAAATTGACAGTGGTGGGGGCGTCCGCCCGGTGGCATATGCCAGCAAGGCCCTTGCAGATCGAGCATGAAGCGCTGTCAGTACTGTGGGGATGCCGGCACTTCCGGCTCTACGTCCTTGGACGCCCAGTGACGGTGGTGACAGACCACAAGCCGCTGCTTCCCATCCTAGCAGGGTCATCATCCAAGCCACTGGCACGCATTGAGAGGTGGATGCTCGCCCTTTTGGAGTATGGAGTCACCTTGGTATACCGGCGAGGGGCGAACAACGCTGCAGACTATCTCTCCAGACACCCTGGGGCGTCCGCAGGCGAAGTCCAGGACGCCTGTGCAGAAGAAGCAGAAGAGCACGTCGTGTGGTGGTGGAGGCAGCCATGCCAAATGCCATGCCTCTCCAGGAGCTGGAGGCAGCTGCAGCGCAAGATGAGTGCTTCCAGATCCTAAGGCACTCGATGCATCAGGACTCCTGGAAGTCGGTGCTGGAGGCTCTGGTGGGGCGCACCCAGGAGGCCAGAACTGGACTTGAGCAACTTTGGAAAAGTCCGGGAGGAATTATCGTTCTCAACATCTGGCCTTCTGCTCCGTGGAGATCGGATTGTGGGGCCCCAATCAAAGGTGGACGAGGTGATCACCTTGGCTGACCGTGGTCATCAGGGTGCCGCCAAGACCAAGGCACGCCTACGGCTGAAGGTGTGGTTCCCTGAGCTGGAACGCAAGGTGGATGACTTCGTGGCGGCCTGTGTTTGGTGCCAGGCGGCATCTCCCCTGCAGCGGGAACCTGCAATAGAGACAATGCCTAGGGGGACGCGCCCTTGGGAAATTGTTCATGCAGACTTTGGATCCACCACCATGGGCACCCACTTCCTAGTTCTGGTCGACGACTACTCTAGATACCCCGAGGTGGAGTTTGTGGACTCTGTGGCATTTGAGCATGTTGTGGTGGCCGTGGAAAAGATGTTTGCGGCCCATGGTTTCCCACGCACGCTGTGCTCGGACAATGGGGCGCCATTCCAGAGCAAACGCTTCTCGGAGCTGATGGAGAGCTATCGGGTGGTGCACAGGAAGATCATGCCCCTCTGGCCCCGGGCCAATGGCGAAGCAGAACAGCTCATGAGGACTCTGAATAAGACCTTTAGAATTGCTCAGGGGCAGGGGCAGTGGCTCCAGAGAGCCCTGTACCAGTTTCTGAGGGTGTATTGCACCACACCACATGCATCCACTGGAGTGGCCCCCGGCGGAGGCATTTTTCAAGCGGTGTCCTCTGGGTTTGCTATCGGAGGTAGGAGAGAAAGAATCTGGGGTGATCAATGACCAACAGGTCGAGATGGACCGGCGGCTGAGGATCGAGCAAGAGAACATTCAGAGAGGGCTTTGCCCGCAGCGGCTGGAGCCTGGTGATGAGGTCCTCATTCGGAATAGGCATCCCCATGGGAAGCTCTCCCTACTGTATGAGCCGGAACCGCTGGATGTCGTCGCAGTCCGGGGATCCATGGTGACTGCATCGGACGGACGGTCGGCGGTAACTCGCAATGTGGGTTTCTTCAAGAAACTGCGGGATCCAAGAACTGATCCACCTCCTGATCCAGACCCAGGAGAGATCCCTGCGGACGAAGGGGAAACACCATGTCTGCCTGAGTCCCCAGCCCGGGGCATGCCCGTGGACAGATCACCGTGCCGAGGGAAACCTGCTCCCCTCAGCGATTACGTGTTGGGTCACCTGGCTGATTGTCCTGATGATGAGAACTATTAAGTAAGGGGACCCAGGTGGATGTCAATAAAGGGGTGTTTTGAACATGGGGTCTTGTGAAATGTTAAGTATTTGTTTTGGTTTGGTTTGCAGTGTCTAGTATTAGTATCGTTATTGTTCTCCTGGAAAAAGGAGGAGTGTGGAGCTGCCCGATGACCAGGCGCGCACGCGGCGGCGTGACGTTGCACGCCGCTGCGTGCAACATAAATAAACGGGGCGTTCCCAGCCGCGGCAGAGCGACCGGGAAGCCCGAACCGAGAGGACGTCTCTGACTGAGTCCTTCAGGGTTTGGGGGCTTACGGAAGACGCTGGGGGGTCCTGACCAACCCCCAACACTAGGTGGACATCATGTTTCTGTTATTCTATCAGCCATGAAATTTCTTGAGTCTTTGTGGTTAGAGTGAGCAGCTTAGGTTCACTTTCACGTTTACTAGCAGGAATGAATTGTGTGCTCTTCAAACTTGATGTTTTAATTCTTATTCTTGAAAATTGTTTTATAAGTTGTATGACATGCTTCATTTCTCTTTCTGTTTAATCATGTTATCATTTAAAAGTTTTTTTGAACTATATCAATTAAATAAAAATAAAAAATAAGTACAAGAGGAGTCATTCCATCAATATCCGCAGCCATTACTGTATCCAAAGAGCCAGCAATGCACAACATATACATACCTAAACACCCATACATACAACCCACATAACATGTCCATAATGTAGCTATTAACTCAGGTATGGGGGTGACACCCAAGACCTAGGCAGATGTAAAACGCTATGACAGAGCAAACATACAGAAAGTGCCAGTGGAGTCATACCACTCTCACACCCACCCACCTTCCAAAACTCACTTACCTCCTAATGAGGAATGGAATTCTCTGATAATAATTGCCATCATTGTCAATGTGTTCAGTTCACATGTATCCAGGGCTGTGTTTTTCAGAATGCTAAGATATGCAAATCACTGCAACCCCAATGCCCACAATAAAAAGCAAGAAGAGCCATCCCAATAATATTCGAACCATTACAAGGCCAAGGAGCCAGTTACAGAAGGCCAAAATACAGCATACCGCAACATAGACATTAGCAATCACATCAAGAAACAATTAGACTTAAAACCCGCTCACCGCCTCTAGAAGGTTGAATCCCTCTGACACTAACTAACTGCCATCTTTGCCCAACATATCAACCCACATGTATCCAGGGCTGTGTCTAGCAGAAAGCCCAAGTTATTAAAAGCAGCTATATTATTGCACCCAATAAAACATAAGAACTGTCATCTCAGTAATGCCCCCACTCCATACAATGGCCAAGCAGCCCACCCCAGAAGACGAAGCACAATGCACATGAACCCCCACACATTTAAAAATGCCGAAATCAACAAAGCAGCCTGCAGCACGCCCCCTCCCCAACAAATATGCATATTAACTGAAGCACATAACTCAGAAGATGAGTGCCAATCACCTCCTACAATACAGGGTTACTGTATGGCGAGCACCCAGCACTCGCGGGATTCCCCTAACTCGAGTGAGCCGGTTATAACCTCAGCCCAACCAATGTCACGGTCCATAATTCATCATCCATGGGGTGTGAACACGCAGTTCACTCCCCAGCATCCGACGCATATATTTTTATATTACGCTTCCAATGAAGGACAGAGCATGCTTGAAGTCCATATCACTTAAGATAAGTGTAATGGCATATTATATATAATTCGAAGTGCAGTGCTCACAGGCCTGGCTGGTAACATCCTCATCAGCAGTAATGCCCCAAAAAGAAATAAGCAGGCCTCGAGAACAACAAAGCTTCACAATCATGCGGGGTGCACTTCCGAGCAACCAACTCATGGATGTAACGTTATGCTCCCATTGAAGGACAGAGCATGTTGAAGTCCATCTCACCTAAGTTAAATGTAACATCATATTATGTTTTGACGTGCAGTACTCACAGGCATAGCTAGCAAAATCCTCAAAAACGCGGACCCGCGTGTGACATCATCTCCACACCGCCCAATAAAATGAACCCGGTTCACATCCTGGTTCACAGAGACGCCTGCGCATGCACGTCCGCTGCTTGGTCCGCTTTTCCGACAGCAAAGCCAAAAAAAGTGAAATCAGCCTCGGTGAAACCCCGTGCTGCGCCCAGCAGGACCAGCCTGATAGTAGCCCCCAGTTCAAGCGGGACAGAGCTTCTTTGGTGTCTCAGCAGCATCATCCTCCTCCAGGTGCCTAGATAGCCGACAACAGGGACCACTGTGAGCCACGCCACAATGGCCATTTGTTTGTCTTTTGCTGAATTGCATTTTGGTATTTGTAGTCTCTCAGTCGAGATGGGGGGAGGTGGTATTGGCACCATTGTACAATTTGTGCCTAACATAGTTCTATAAGGATTAGTGACACTGTGGCATGTGTACTTTCCAAGTTATCTTTATAAAGCAGAGCATTCTTGAAAGCTGCAGGGCAAGTCTTTGATATTTGCCCTTGATGTGGCAAGAGAGTTTGCAATCCTGGGCACTGGTGCAGGTATTTGCCCCTGATTGTGGCTGCTTTTCATGGCATAAGTAAAGGACACACTTGGGTGGACAGCGTAACTTGAAAGATAGTGCATACAATGTACTACTTATGAGGGTAAAAATAAGTACATCTATGTGTACAACTCTAATAGTTTTTTGTAAAGTATGTTCTGTAACTATACTTTTTTTTTACATACAGAAAAGTCGAAATCATGACACAATAACTGTAAATATTACTGTGAACATGGCTAGTGCCTCTACCTCTGTGCACTTAGTGTATCCCACTTTCTCTACCTCCACGCAACCTTCTCCCATACTTTCTATCCCAACCACCCATCATACCCGCACCTACACACCATACTTAAATCTTTTGTGCCACCATCGTATCCCCACCATTTCTTTTTCCATTCATACACCCTACCCACACATTCGCTATCCTTAACCAGCCTACCCCCACCCTCTGGACCCCCCTAACCACCCACACTACTGCTACAGGAACTTTTCACATTTCTGCACAGCTCTTCCGCCATCTTGTATACTATATGTATCTCAAAATGCAACTTAAAAGTACTACTGTATATATATATATATATATATATATACATATATACATATATATATATATATATATATATATATATATATATATATATATATATATATATATATATAATACATATGTAAATAATAAAATATAATAATTACTAGCCGTGGCTACGTAACAAGCAATGTGATTGGGTGAACTGCATGCACGGTTAATCGCAGCAATGGCTGGAGGGCGTACCTGAAGCTACGAAAGCTCCAATCACTGTGCGGCACATGTGGTCATGGCTATCCATATGGGGCACGTGTAATCGTGGCTATATACAGAGCAATGGTACATCATGTATCATCCAGCTTGCATATGCAACATTTTGATTGCAAGTGCGTCACAAATATGACAATTTTTATAGGGGAATGAGAGAGGGCAGGGGAAGCAAGGAGGACATCAGGGCAGTGGGGGAGGTGACATATATGTTGAGGGCACTTGGTGAGGGCTTCGAACTGCAGGAAAGCATTTATCTTTCACCATTTTTCCAGCTAGCGTGGCTACAAAACAAAAACCCTCATTGGATGTTGCTTCAGTTGATTGGCTGCTGCTGTACACACAGCAGAGTAAATAGCTGTGGGTATTAAACCTCACATTTCTGTGCAATAATCATGTTATTTTGTGGATTCTATACCACACAATTTTGAATGTATTTTTGATTCCATGTCCTCACATGATAGTAAGTCTTTAATAAGATATACCAATTGTTTGTAGATTTCCAACTCTTAGTATCTGTCTGTACCAACTCAGGAGCTTGGTAGAGTGGCAGAGCAGTCAGGCCGATCTTAAGAGGAAGATTTGAGCTGCAGGCAAGTACACTGAACGCCGTTAGACTAGCACATCCAAGAAACACTTACACTTATATTTATATAAAATCATATATTTGTTTTATTTACACTAGAATCACTTTAAATACCTCATACGTTTACAATAGAACACTTTGGAATACTTTAGAATATAGTTCAATGGACACTTTCACTTTTGTGTTGGTTTGCAGTTACATTTGTTGCAATGTTAGAAAGGGAAAAGACAATGCTATCGTATTATTGGTAATTACGTGCAAATGCGATTCTTAGCAGATCAACAGTAAGACATTAACTCTGCAAGCACATAGAAGAAAGTAGCTTTAAGGAAGGAAAATGGTTAGTTAGAGTAACACTAGTCTGGTAGAAGGTTCTAGAGAGGGTTTATTCGCACAGAAGGTCTTTGAAGTCCAAAACCGCAACCCTGGCTAAAGGCAGTTCGGAGAGGGCTCAAAGTCTTAACAAGCAGAATATCAAGAGTTCCTGTGGATTTCTTCAAGTCTCTAGTCTTTTAGAAGCATCAACTTAATAACTAACAATAGAGACACTACTAAGAACTTGATGAAGGGACGCAAGGAACAGCTTGGGTCCGAGGAAAGAGGGGGTTACCCTGGACACCTCTAGGTGTACTCCAATGCTCTAAATCGACTTCACAGATCAAGGTAAGTAATACCTTCCTCCCCACTGTGACTTAGGATTAAAGAAGACTTTGTGGCTGGAATCAGTTCAAAGTGGCTGTGCTTGACCCGACCAATGGATTCCTTGGTCTGATGAAGAAAGGAAGGACAACAGATGGCATCTCTCAGCAGCAGTCTCAATGGAGGACCTCTGGCACGGCTTTCAGCAACTTCTTGGTTCACTCTGTGGATTTGGTGCGTTTTCTGCAGCACCAACAAAGGGCTGGTCAATCTTTTTTACTTCTTACAGTCCCACACTCTGGTAAGGGGGTTTGGGTGAATTGGAAGGGATCTCTAGAGGACCCTGAGGGCTCAGCAAAGATTTGGATGAGTTTGGCCTTTCCTCGACAATCAACTTTGAATAGGCAGGAGGTCTCCTGGCATTGGGGTTTGTTATCTCTGGAAATTCACAGGACCTCAGGAGATGGCTCAAAACAAAGTTTGTCTTGGGACTGTTTTTTTCCATCAGTCAAAGGGAAGGAGTCATCCTCTTCGGAGTTCCTCTGTCATACAGAAAACAGGGTCAGGACAGCAGTGGTTGCTTGCAAAGGGTCTGCAGATGTCTCTGCTTGTTTTATTCTTTGGTTACTTCATCTTCCATTGGTCGACTTGCTTTTCACTCCAGAAGCCTCACCTTTTATACAGTTCCAGCACACACCCCTGTGCAATTTCTCTCAGCATTTTGAAGAAAGCGGCGTTTGGATGTCCAATCAGGACAGCCAGACCCCCAGTTGGAGCTGGTCCTACTCAGGCACTCTACCAAACAAAGGACAGTGGGTGCAAAACTCCTCCCCACTTCCTGCCTGCTCACACACTCTGGAGCCTAGGCAGGGACATCCAATGGTACCAGCCAAAGCCAAAACGCACACACTGGCCTCCCCCTCCCAGAATGGTAGAAGAAGGTCTGACAAAGAACAACCACGCTAGTAATGGCAAAAAAAGTAGAGGGGCCCCAAGTTGGTACCAGGGCCGTCACAAGGGAGTCGGGGCGGGCAAACTGCCCCGGGCCTCGCGCGCAGGGGGGGCCTCGCGCACGCAGTGCGGGCGGCTTTGTATTTTATTGAACAACATCACATCGATCTCCAGGCCCAGTGACTGACAATTATTTGTTTTTCTCTTTCACGCAGAACCTCTGGGCTGGCTGGTGGCTGGCCCGTAAAACAGTCTGAGTGAGTCAAGTGCACTGTGACTAGTGCCCATCAGGGCTGAGAAATTGAATCTCAGCCCTTGCAAAGTTGCAAGTTGTTGCTTTTGCCCTGCCCACGCCACCAGCAGCCAGGATGGCATTGGCGGCGCCGAAGGATGAACTGTATGTATCAGACTGCTATGCAGGGGTGGAGGGGTTGGGCTGGGCTGGCTGGGGCCGAGGGTTGGGGGACAGCATAAATCAACAAAGCAAGGTAACACTCATTGTTACCTTGCTTTGATTTGCAGCATGCATGCATGATGTATGCATGCATCATAAATTATGATGCATGCACCAGGCAGCATGTATGTGCAAACCAAATATGCACATTTCAAACAACAAGATGGCTGGGGGCCCGGGGGCGAGATGAGGGACGGTCCAGTGCTCAGGCCCGGCTTCCGCTCTGTCGACTCCAAAGAGACAACACAAGTGTTTCTTTGCAATTGCAAAGACTGTGGACGAGATACGATTCACACCTGGCCTCCTGGGCAGAGCAGTCTGCTGGAGCCAGGCTGCCTGCAGGGGAAGTGGCGTGCACATGAAAGTTGCTAGCAAGTAGCAACTAATGGTACTTACGTGCCCCTATTGTGCACTACATGGGCTATGGACAAAATTACACAATAGTTGGTAGAACACGTCCACTGCCACCACCCATAACTAGGAGATTGCCTATGAGACTAAAATGTCACCGGAGCAGAGAGAAGTGTGATAGTAGGTATCCCTTTGGCAGTCCACATAAGGTGGTGTGTGCCACCCTCTCAGGCTATAGAGAATTAGAAGAGATACTAAGCATCTCTCTATCCTTAGGAACTGTAGTTGACATGAGGAAAAGAAAAAGAATCTCAAAGGAGGACACTAAGGGTCCCCAGCAACACTGCCCATAAAGATCTGTGTTCTGCAATAGTAAACTACAAATGTGTTTAAGAGCTATGGAGCAGAGAGACTCCATAGGAAAGGTAGAATATAAAGACTAGAGTTCCAAAAGACAGAGCCCTCAAGAATGAATGAGTGTAAAAAGCTCCACTCATTCAGGATTTAAAGAAAAAGGTCCAGAAGTCCAGCAAAAAGTACTGGGATTCTCATAAAATGGTAGAATAAAGCATACAAATGATTAATCTCCCTAACACTGAGCACATCCTGTGCTGTCCTTGGCAGATACATGTCCTGTCTACCCCCCAGCCACAGCACACACTCTGATTGGTTAATTTTGCATGCACAGATTTTGTCATACCCGTGGGCATAGACGCATCTATGCATACCGCACTGTCATTAGCTGATTTGCTGACGCGTGCCTATGTCATGTTCAGTGGCACCAGTAGGCATCCTTTTTCATGTACCACATTTTTCACCCCTTTTTGTGAAAGAATTGAGTAAAAAAAAACAAAAGGAAAGAAAATCCTACAAAATATATGTCTTTTTTTAACCTATGGTTATATTTATCAAACCCTAATGTTCTTTCCTACCCAGTTCCACCCTCCGCCTTGCCCCCTCCCTCAAAACGGCCCTTTTCAGGACCAAATTGTCATTTTTTTTTTATTTTTTTTATTTGGTTTAATTGTATAAAACAATTTTTACAAAGTTGAAGAGGGAAAAAAAAAAAGAGAGAAATCCCCACATTAGCTGGTCCGGATTCCCCGCAACGTCATTCTTTGTCCAGAACCCCAAACATCTCAAAATTCCCCGAAAGGCTCCGTCAGATCAATTCTTTTTCGATTCTAGTTCAAATTCAAAGTCAGAGTCAGCGTCCCCCCCAGGAAAAGTTAAGGTGAGGGTGCCCAGCTGGTGATCCTACTCACTCATAACTACCGTCAGGTAAGCAGTTCAATCTCTCGGAAGAAGCCCACCACCGCAATCACCCAAGTAGTCTTCTCCCCACTTAGAAGTCGACACCACCATTCCTCTTCATCATAGACATGTAGATTTTTGAACAAGTGCCCCAGATGTCTCTGGCGGGGGCCCGTGACTCCTAAGCAGTTTAGCAGGAGGTGCCTTATGGTTTCAGCCATCTCTAACTTTCTGCAGAATCTGCAGACTTCATCCGATACCAATTTTCTTCGGAATAGGACTTCCCTTGTGTGAAGAATGTTCAGGTGGATTCTTAAGAAGTTCACCCTGAGAATGGGATCCGGCCCTTTTAATAAGTAAGGCTTAAGTTCGTTCACTTTAGTCAACTGTGGAGGCAGATCTGTGAACAATTTTGATGCGGCTGCTTTTTCCAAAGTATCAATCCAATCTTGATGTAGTAGACGCAATTTAACCTTAGAAGGGTTGTGAATTAATTAATCTTTAGAGCTTCCAGCGCCCTCTAGGATTGAATAGATCTTTGCCGCGCATTTTATTAGCATTTTGCATGATCCCGACTGAAATTCTTGCTGGATTTCTTGCATAATCAGTGGGGAGCTTGGGAGTAAAGACTTTCGAAATAGCATAGCTTTGTTACGGGTCACAATGGAGGTCAAAGATTGTAGAGAGAGTTCCCTTCTTATTAACACCATTGGTAGCGAGTCAGGAAGGTTAAGAACCTTTCTCCAATAAAATCCTTCCAGTTTTGACCAAAAGGATGTTGGAAGGTTCGGTAAAGCTTCTGCCCCATAAGTGAGCGTTGGGATCACTTTAGACTTGTAGAAACTCACCACTGGCGCCATAGTGAATTTTCCATATTTTTTAAATATTGCCCGAGATTGTGAAATGAGCAGTCTCGCTTTGGACATGATGCTCTCCTGCATCACTGTTTCCTTACTGTTCTTGTTGATAATAACGCCCAGGTATTTGAAGCTATCCACCAGTTCGATTTTGGTGTTGTTTACCGCCCATGTGAATTTCTCCAACTTCCTTTCATTTCCGCCCAAAGTCATGATCTTAGTCTTTTCCAAATTCATCAAAAGGTTGTTTTCCTTCAAATAGGAGTCGAGGTTATTTATCTGCCTCTGGAGGCCGATCGGGGTCACGTCAAAGAGTATTATGTCGTCGGCGTATAATAGGCGTGAGATTTTGCTTGATCCCAGTGTTGGAGGGAACATCCGGACTCTGGCTTCATACTCTTTGAAATCGGCCGTGTATACGTTGTACAGGGCGGGGGCTAAGGGGCACCCCTGCTTTACCCCTCTTTCCGTCTTCATCCAGGAAGATAAAAGGCCTTGGTTGTTCAACCGGACACATATTGTGGTTTCTGTGTACAAGGCCTTTATGGGCTCCAGTATCCTTGGGGGACAGGCGTGAAGTTGTAGTTTTGCCCAAAGACGTTGCCTGTCTACCCGATCGAAAGCCTGCACCAGGTCGATAAATGCCATGTAGATCTTCGGGCTGCCCTCGAACACTTTAGCTTTAAGTGTGCTCACTGCCAAGATGTTAACCGTAGTTCCGACGTTTTTCACGAATCCCGCCTGGAAAGGATCCGACAGGCCAGTCACGGAGATCCAATTGCTAAAATTATCCAGGATTAAGGCACCGAAGAGTTTTCCTATGGAATCAAGTAAAGCGATAGAGCGCTAATGTGCAGGGTTATCTCTAGCTCCCTTTTTAAAAATGGGAACCAGAATCGCTTTTTTCCATGATGAGGGAATGGTCGAGAGTCTGACACAGTTTGAGAAAACCTCCTTGATGAAGAGTGTCAGTTATAAAAGTAGACAATAGAAAGCACAGTTTCATTGGTCCTTTTAATACAGTGGGCCTCATTACGACCCTGGCGGTAAGAGGTTTACGCCAGCGTTAGCTGCGCCGACCCCTTACCGCCAATTACGAGGTCCCTTAGCGCCATGGCGCTTTTAACACCTGCTTTTAGCAGGTGTTAAAATCCATGGCGCTAAGGGACCATGGAGTTAATTACGCCACCGTAATTTACGGTGGCGTAATTAACGCCTTCCCCACTCCCATTATGCCCTATGGGGCAAAAATGGGAATGGGGAAGGGTAAATGGGGATTGGGGACTTACCGCCCCGCCAAGGTCGGAATGGGGCGGTAAGTCCGCCAACCACCATGGCGTAAACGTAGTTTACGCCATGGTGGTAAAGTCACGGCCCAGGCGGTAACTTACCGCCTGGGTCGTAATGAGGCCCAGTGTGTGTTAAAACAAAACCCATTTTATGTTTTATCATAGCAGCGGCTATATTTCGTGGCAACTGCGCATTTCACCTCCAGTCGTTGCTGTGATTAATTGCACCTGCAGTTTAAGCAATCACATCATCGTCTCTCGTAGCCTCAGCTATGAATAAAATGTTTACAACAATTACATATCTGTGCTTTACCGTACTGCTTAAATGCAGTTAGTTGGTGTTGTGCAATGTATCACAACAGTCAACAAGAGACCGGCCATAAAACAAGGCGCTTGTAACATGCTGCTTAACCAAAGTGTGTGATCCTTGGCAAAAAATGTAATCTCACTGCACATTGCCTAAAAAAAACATTGTGAGTTTTCAAAGCCTGCAACTTTTAGACATAATTCCACTGTTAGAAAAGATCAAAATCAGTTTCTGGTTGATGAACGTCTTTGAGCCATGGGCTGCAACTTTTTTTAAATATAGAGTGGCTGTGTCTACCAGCCATGGCCAAAGGCCATGGTTAGTGGCCTGGTAGTGTTCTGAAATAGACAGTGGACACGGCCATATGCAGAAGAAATCTATGGAATAACAAAACCCTTGAAATTCATGGAAAAAACATTAGTTGCATTTACATTAAGGAGAGCAATACATTGTTACAAAACCTTTGAAATTCAAGGAAAAAATGTTGTTTCCAGGAATAATTAAGTTGAGAACTTAACGCAATAAAATCCCTGAAATTCAGAAATTCAGCTAAAGCCACCTTGACTTTGCGCCCCCTATTGCACAGCCTATGACCACAATGATGATATCAAAGTTTACAGTGGCCCCTTAATGTGTTAAACTATACAGTGGGCACTGCCAAATGTTGCTGCACTGCTCATGGTTGGTTAATGTTGCTGGTTAATGCTGTAATGTAATTACTGATTGCATCAGTGATATCATCAGTGATGTCATAGCAAATGCAACTAGTGATGTCATCAGTAATGTCCACTGTGATGTCATCATTGTGGTCATATTGTGGTACATCACTAAAATCATCATATATAACTTTACTGATATGAGGGGGCACCTGGTTATTCCCTGATCTATCCAGGTGTCAATATATCTGTATACACTTTTTCTGTTCCCTCCCCACGGGAACCTTTTTATTCAATATAATTCAAATATACAAGTGTTGAAAAAAACTCACAGAACAATACAGTATATGAATATGTGGTACACAGGGACACAAGCATTGTGCATTATGTGTACATAACATTCAAAACTTCAAAAGAAAATGTGAATCATATACGGGATGGAGCCCCTCTGACTCTATTGGAGCTATATAAGTATATTAGCCTCAGCTATCGGCTGATTCTGCAGTGTTTGTGTTAAACACTGCTATATCAATAGGTTGTCGACACAACAATGTTTCGGTCTATTGCGCGGTTGGAAAATGCTCCTATTTCAATCTCTCTAAGAATTAACTGTGAGACCCTTCAAAAAGTTAGCACCTTAGGGTACATTCTCTTGATTTGTTACTTTCCCAAACTGGCCAGTTCTTGTAGGCCTTGGTTCATTAAAGGCCTTGGTTCATTAAAGACCTTAAGGTCCTGAGAAGGAAGGGAACACCAAAGGCTGGTGATGGACTGCAGTGCTTTGGGAATCCTACGTATACCCCCCTCCAGGCCCTGCATTATGGAGTGTGTGATTGCTTCCTGTCCCCAAGGTCACCCTAGTCCCATCACCACGACCTCAATTTGAGACTTTGTAACACTGCTTATATTGGAACACTTTGGGCCTCATTCCGAGGCTGGAGGTAAGGGTTAACGGTCACCGTTAATGGCAACGGTGACCGTTAACACTTACCACCATATTCCGAGTTCCCTTTTGCGGGTTGGCATTTAACGCCTGCTTTTAGCAGGCGTTAAAAATCCAACCCGCAAAGGGACCTTGGAGTAAATTACGGCACCGTAATTTACGGTGCCGTAATTTACTCCTTCCCCATTCCCATTGAGCCCTATGGGGCAGGAATGGGGATGGGGAACCGGTATGGTGAATGGGGACTTACCGGTCCCTCCAACCTTGGAATGGACCGGTAATTACTCCATTCACCATGCCGGATATCCATGGAGTAAATAGCTCCATGGTAGCTTACCATGGTGCTCTTTACTCCATGGATAGCTCCAGCCTCGGAATGAGGCCCTATGTCCTTTACCTTACCTAGCAGCATGCAACAGTGCATTACTACAAGACCACTATAAAAAACCAGGCAGAGCACAAAGGTAATTTTCAACACCCTGCATTGTTCCCACAAAATTATTCTTCACACATCTGAAAGAACTCTGCTCAGGACACTGCCCGCTTTTTTTGTTTAAAACTTTAGTTTTTATTGGCATTTTGTAATAAAACAGAACATTAGAAAACCCCCTGCCCCCCCCTCTAACTCCCCTCCCCAATACCAACCCTCCCCCCTTCCCCGTGTCCAGTTCAAAGTGATCGACAAAGGAGACTCATAATGCTCACTCCGTTCCCTGTGCCTCGGAGGCGATGCGACGGGTGACCAATTCGCTGACTGGCTTGGAGCCGCCTTACACCGGGCCGTGGGACCCCCGGTTTATTGTTGTTCCTTTCGGGGCCTTAGGCACTCTTCTCAATTCGGGGACCTACCCTTGAAGTCAATGCACATCCCAACCCCAAGTTTGTTGTACCCCATACCAGTTCGTGAGGAATGAGCTTGTGTCTTTATTCACCATGGCCGTCAGTTTGTCCATAAAGAACATGTTTTTCACCTTTTTCATCCACTCTTCCTTGAAGGGGGTTTCCAGGCTCTTCCATTTCTGAGCGAGGGCCACTCTGCCCGCCCTCAGCATGGTTTCCCACATCCTTGGGTAACAGTATAGTTCCGCTTCCTCCTGGGGGACTCCCAGCAACATGGTCAGGGGATTATGTGGTAGGAGTTCCTCTGTTACTTCCGCTATCCAGCCCCTCACTGACCCCCAGTAGGCCTGGACCTTTGGGCAATGCCACCACATGTGGCTTCTGGAGCCTGTCTGGCCGCATCCCCTAGGGCACCTTGGAGACACCCCCGGGAACATCTTTGACAGTTTTGCTGGGTCTCTGTGCCACCCCTGCAGGATTTTAAAGTTATGTTCCATGTCCGAGGTGAATAGGTTCCCATGAAACGCTATTTTGAAAATTCTTGCCCAGGCATCTTCTGAGATCTCTTCGCCTGCCAGGTCGTTCCAGAAAGTGCGGAAGCTCCTCCTACTCTGAAGGTCGTAAGTGTTTAGGATTTTATACATACTGGACACCGCACCCTTTCTGGAGGTCGCCGAGTCAAGGAGCTTCTCGAAGGGGGTCAGTTGTCTCCTCAGGTTTGGTCCCCATGACTGCTCGCAGAGGATGCCCTTAAGGCGGAGGTATTCGAAAATGGAAAGCGCTCCACCCCCCAGAGCTTCCCTCAGGTCTTCATAGGATAGGAATTTGCCCTCCCTGAACATCTGGCCTGCCCATTCCAGACCCATGTCCGACTACTGCTGGGAATGCCTGAACCCCCTACCACTCAGTTTGAGGGGGTGGCCCCATAGGGAGGTCATCAGAGACGGCCAAGAGGTTAGGTGTGCTGTCCAAGGACCCTCCTTCCAGATGTCCCAAAGAACTCCCAGGGTCGGGTGGGACCTCACATGCTTCGGGATTGTCTTGCGTGGGGCCCACAAGAGATCTCGAACCTTTAAAGGGTGGACATCCGTATCCTCTAAGTATGTCCAGTACGTTCCCAGGCCCTCTTTCATATGTTCTAGGAGGACGCGCAATTGGGCTGCATAGAAATATAAATGAAAGTCAGGCAGCCCAAATCCCCCCTCCTCCCTCGGTAGAATCAGGGTGGTCCTCCCAGTTCTCGGGGTCTTCCCCTGCCACACGAAGTCCCAGACCCCCTTTAGAAGGTCCTTGAAATTCTGAGCAGGGACCCTGGTTGGGAGCGCTGTGAAGAGGTACAGAAGCCGTGGTAATATGTTCATCTTTACAGCAGTCATCCGGCCGTACCACGAGAGAATCATCTTGCCCCACCTCCTCAAGTCCGATGTGATCCCTGCCATTATGGGGTCATAGTTGGTGGGTCCTAGTTTTGACAAGTACCTAGTGAGAAGGACGCCCAGGTATCTTATGGCGTCTGTCTCCATAGCAATCCCGTGAAACCTGCTCAGGGGGTCTAACACTGAGTCCACTGGTCTCATTGTGAGCAGGACAGATTTAGCCCTGTTAATGTTCAGCCACAAGAAGTGCCCGAAAGTGTCCATCAGGGCCAGGAGGGGGGCATCGAGGAGCCCGGGTCCACCAACTAAGCAAAGATGTCATCTGCAAACAGGGAAAGCTTAAATTCCACCTCCCCCTTCTGATTCCCTTGATGTCTGGGTGGGATCTAATAGCTATGGCTAGTGCCTCCATCGTGAGGACATAGATTAGGGGGGAGAGGGACAACCCTGTCTTGTCCCCCGGGAGAGGGGAAATGATTCGGACAGCAACCCGTTCACCTGAACCCTTGCCGTGGGGGCTCTGTAGAGGGCGGCCACCCAACTCATAATGTGTGTCCGAAGCCCATTCTCTGGAGAAGGAGTTCCATGTATCTCCACTCGACCCTATCGAAGGCCTTCTCCGAGTCCAGCGAGAGGACACACGCGTTAAGCTCTGGTGTTTGGGCAAAGTGGAACAGGTCTAATGTTTTACGAATGTTATCCGAGCCTTGTCTGCCCCTGATGAAGCCCACCTGATCCCCATGGACTAACTTCGGCATGATCCCCTCCATCCACCGCCCCACCACCTTGGCCGGGATCTTGACATCAATGTTTAACAATGATATGGGCCGATAGGAGGCACACTCTGCTGGGTCCTTTCCTTCCTTGGGTAAAACAGCTATTATGGCCCCCATCATGGAGTCGGGGAGGGAGCCCCCCTCTAGCACGGTGTTGAAAACTCTCACTAGGTAAGGGATCAATCAGGAACGAAATCTCTTATAGAAATAGACTGAAAAGCCATCTTCCCCGGGGGAGGTTCCCACCTTCATTCCACTGATCACCTTATCCACCTCCTCCGTGACCGGGCCCTCCAACCCCTCTGACATCTCTCTCGACAGGGACGGATTTGTATGGAATTCAGGAAGTCCTCTATCTGGGAATCGCCCCCGTTATATTCAGATGAGTATAGTGACTCATAGTATTGGTGAAAGGCCTCTCCTATATGGGGGGTGTCGCAGCCAAGGGCCCCCCGGCCGTCCCTTACCTTCTTCACCCTTCTGCTTCTCTGGACCTCTCTCAACTTCCAGGCCAAGTTACTATTCGCTTTTTCCCCCTTGTCATAGTATTTTTGTTTTACCATTTGGAGGCTCCTCTCCGTTTTGTGTAGGAGTAGGTCTTTTAGCTAGAGCCTGTAGTCCTCCAGCGCAGCCACCCGGTCGCTCCCTAAGGCCTGTTCCGGAGAGCCCCACAGTTGGAGACGGGCTATTTTCTCCCGCAGGGTTTTTTCCTGGGCCTCCCTCTCCCTTTTCTTCTGGGCTCCCATTTTTATAAGTACTCCTCTTAGGGTTGGCTTAAAGGCGTCCCAGAGTGTGTGCGTGCCCACCTCCCCGTTATCATTGAGGTCGAAGAATTCCTCTATAGCATCCAGGACAGCTTCGGGGTGGGCCTCGTCTCTCAGCAGGGCGTCATTACATTTCCATTGACCCTTGCATTCCCTACACGAGCCCACCGCTAAGGCGACTCGGACCAAGTCATGGTCTGACCAAGGGACCGGGTCTATCCTATAGCCTGTGACATATGGGGGAAGGATCTCATCCACCAGAATATAATCTATCCTAGAGAACTCGCTATGGATGGTGGAGTAGTAAGAAAAGGAGGGAACACCTGTTTGGGGGATCGGGATCGTGTCTGCCAGGCCCAAGCACTCATTCGCCCTCTGAAAGCTTCGAGCCAAGGCTTTGTCTGCCGGTCTAGGGTTTTGGGGGCCTAACCGCTTTCTGTCCCTGGATGGGTCCATGACCATATTGAAATCTCCTCCCACCACCAAGGGACCCTGCATGAACAGTCTGAGCCTGTCCCTTACTCCTTCCGAGAATAGGGCTTGACCTTCATTCGGGCCATACACTACCGCCAAGATTAGGGGAGAGCCCTGTAAGGAACCGCGCACCATCAGGTAACGGCCCTCGGGGTCCTTCAGCACTGACTCTTTCTCGAAACCTATGCCCCTGGCTATCAGGATGGCCACCCCTCTTTTCTTTGCCCTGTGGGATGCGTGAAAAACCTCCTTGATTCCTCCCCCTCGCATTTTGGGCTCTTTCCCCCATGCCCAGTGTGTTTCTTGCACGAAGAGCAAGTCTAGTTTCGCCCTCCTAAATTCCCTACAGATCAGGGACCTTTTTGTAGGGGTGTTGAAACCCCGCACATTCAGGGTACCCACTCCCAGGGCCGGTTGGTCGTCACCCATAGTCTATGTTTCCCTTTTTAGTGGTCAGCAACATCGCATCGTTACTCTCTCCCTGCCTCCTCTGTTTCCTCGTTTGGACACTTTTAGAACGTTTCTCCAACTGTCCCCCCAACTCCCTCCCAAACAAACAAACACCAACTAATTCGTGACCCCCCACCCCTCTCCCCAGCATCCGGCCAGTTAGTTCTGCCATTTCTGGCATTGTGGCCGGACCACCAGCCTGTCCCCTTCGGCCAGGCATTGTTTGCCAGGCTCGATTTCGTGAGCCCTCCTCCCCCCAGCTTTGTCCCCTCGGTCCACCCCACATTGATCGCTTTTCAGAGGGACTCTAAGAGTGACTTAACCCCAGATTCTAAGGGTCCCGATCTATGAATGGTCAGGACTTCCCCGTGCCTCTGTGGTCATCCACTCCCCTAGGCCGGATTTCCAGCCTTCCTTCCCTGCTAGGACCTCAGTATATCATGCCCCTTCTCCCCCGTGGTTGTGTCCCTTCAATTGCCCCCATTGTACTTGCTGTTCATGGGGAAACTGTCCCCGGCGCGTCCTTCATGTCTTCCTTTTCCGCTCCACTGCAGACCCGGGAGCCCTGGTCATCAACCCTCCGAGTCGATATGCTCCTCCTCCATTGCAGACGGCGGGGTGTTCAATTTTCTGAATTTCCTCGAACTGGTTTTCCTCCTCCTGGCCCCCGACTGGCTGGGGGTGCCCCTACTGAGTGCTTCTGGGCCTACTGGGCCCCTCAGGGGGGTAGGCTCCACCACATAATCCTGGATGGCTCCTTTTATGTCCTCCTCTGTAGCCAGTAATGTTCGTTGGCCCAGGTATTTGAAGGCCAGGGAGAAGGGATATCCCCATCTGTAGCGCACTCCCTTCTCCTTCAGTAGTTGTGTTAGGTGGCGGCACATTCTACGTTTGGCTAAGGTATAGGCGGAGAGGTCCTGAAAAATGGTGATCTGGGCGTTATTGTATGTAATCACCCCCGCCTTCCTCGCTTCTTCCAGGACTTTAGTTTTTTCGGTATAGTAGTGGAACCAAACCAGTACAGATCTGGGGCTCCCTGCCCTTCCCCCTGCCTTGTGCACCCGGTTGAACATGGGTTCAGTTGTCATTTCCTCTGCAAACAGTAGAGTAATAATGTCCTTCACGACTCAGGTCAAATCTCTCTCCTTCTCGCCCTCCGATTCCAGGACCCCGAAAAATCTAAGGTTGCTCCTCCTTTCCCTATTTTCATAGTCATCCATCTGCCTGGCTCTTTCCTCGTCCCTCTTCTCCAAGGCCGCTAGCCGCATATTGAATTGAACCTCCTGGAAAGCCGAGGAAGACTGGTTGGTTTCCACTTGTAGGAGTCTGTCCTCGACTTTGTCCACCCTTTGGTCCATCTTTTCGAACTTCTGGGCGATGTCAGATCGCATTTCCCTGATCTCCTGGAGAATGGAGGCGAAGCCCCTCTCCATCGTCAATGAGGACTGTGTCAAGTCCTCTGGGTGAGCCATGTCCCTGGTGCGAGTAGGGCCACTGGTGTTGCTCTCCGTCTCCCTGTAGCGCAACGCCTGCAGAGTCTCTTGCCAATTCATATAGTCGTGCTGTACACACACCGCGGGGTCTGCCTCGGGCTGGGGGGCCCACAGGGGGGTACCACCCCGCCCTGTAGGAACCTGGATGGATCGTCTCGGGGAAGTTTATGATCGGTATGCGCTCCTCTGTGGGTGGGGGGGCAGTCTTCAGACGGGCACTCGCCCCACCAACTCTGGATGGGGGCCTGGGTCTCGTCTCAGTGCTGGTGATGTTTCTCTGGGCTAGTGAGTCGCTGTTCCCGTTCCGCTACCTCTGGCTGAAGCCTTTCGTCGCCAGGCGGCCACACGCCCTGGGGCCGAGCCCAGGGGCCTCCATCTGCTGGAGCTGGATGCGGGTATGCGCTGTCCCCTCGCTTGTCTTCAGGACGGGAGTGGCCACTGAGGCCCAGGAGCCCTCTCGGAAGCGGGGGGGCACGCTTCCCCTGCAACTGCCGGATTGCCGTGGTCTGTTGGTGTTGTGGGGGCCTTCTGTGGGGCGATGCGGTCGATGGCGGCCCTGCGCCGGGGGGACCGCAACCGCAGGGATGATGCGGCGCCGTCTCTGCCCGTCTGTGGTGTGGTGCGTTGCGGGGGGCCCTCGTTCCCGATGTCACTTTTCTTCTTGTACCGCCTCCGGAGGGCGTCGGGCCCCGATGCCTTGGCCGCCCAGTTCCCTTTGGCGGGTGGATGAGAGGGGGCCGGGCCCTTCGCCTGGACTTCCTCACCTCGACGGGCTGCTCCTCCTTTACCTTTGGCTAAGGTATAGGCGGAGAGGTCCTGAAAAATGGTGATCTGGGCGTTATTGTATGTAATCACCCCCACGTTCCTCGCTTCTTCCAGGACTTTAGTTTTTTCGGTATAGTAGTGGAACCAAACCAGTACTGACCTGGGGCTCCCTGCCCTTCCCCCTGCCTTGTGCACCCGGTTGAACATGGGTTCAGTTGTCATTTCCTCTGCAAACAGTAGAGTAATAATGTCCTTCACGACTCAGGTCAAATCTTTCTCCTTCTCGCCCTCCGATTCTAGGACCCCGAAAAATCTAAGGTTGCTCCTCCTTTCCCTATTTTCATAGTCATCCATCTGCCTGGCTCTTTCCTCGTCCCTCTTCTCCAAGGCCGCTAGCCGCATATCGAATTGAACCTCCTGGAAAGCCGAGGAAGACTGGTTGGTTTCCACTTGTAGGAGTCTGTCCTCGACTTTGTCCACCCTTTGGTCCATCTTTTCGAACTTCTGGGCGATGTCAGATCGCATTTCCCTGATCTCCTGGAGAATGGAGGCGAAGCCCCTCTCCATCGTCAATGAGGACTGTGTCAAGGCCTCTGGGTGAGCCATGTCCCTGGTGCGAGTAGGGCCACTGGTGTTGCTCTCCGTCTCCCTGTAGCGGAACGCCTGCAGAGTCTCTTGCCAATTCATATAGTCGTGCTGTACACACACCGCGGGGTCTGCCTCGGGCTGGGGGGCCCACAGGGGGGTACCACCCCGCCCTGTAGGAACCTGGATGGATTGTCTCGGGGGAGTTTATGATCGGTATGCGCTCCTCTGCGGGCGGGGGGGGCAGTCTTCAGACGGGAACTCGCCCCACCAACTCTGGATGGGGGCCTGGGTCTCGTCTCAGTGCTGGTGATGTTTCTCTGGGCTAGTGAGTCGCTGTTGCCGCTCCACTACCTCTGGCTGAAGCCTTTCGTCGCCAGTCGGGCACACGCCCTGGGGCCGAGCCCAGGGGCCTCCATCTGCTGGAGCTGGATGCGGGTATGCGCTGTCCCCTCGCTTGTCTTCAGGACGGAAGTGGCCACTGAGGCCCAGGAGCCCTCTCGGAAGCGGGGGGGCACGCTTCCCCTGCAACTGCCGGATTGCCGTGGTCTGTTGGTGTTGTGGGGGCCTTCTGTGGGGCGATGCGGTCGATGGCGGCCCTGCGCCGGGGGGACCGCAACCGCAGGGATGATGCGGCGCCGTCTCTGCCCGTCCGTGGTGTGGTACGTTCCGGGGGGCCCTCGTTCCCGATGTCGCTTTTCTTCTTGTACCGCCTCCGGAGGGCGTCGGGCCCCGATGCCTCGGCCGCCCAGTTCCCTTTGGCGGGTGGATGAGAGGGGGCCGGGCCCTTCGCCTGGACTTCCTCACCTCGACGGGCTGCTCCTCCTTTACCAGCGCCGGGGCCGAAGCGCGCCCCACTGTTCCTCCGTCACCGCTCGTAAACCGGTTTCCCGGGGTCCTGGAGCTTCGCTCTTTTGCGTGGGTGCGTCACGGGGGGGGTCACCGACGTGGACCCATCGAGAGAATCCGCCTTGAGGGTTCTGGGGGGCTCACTCCCCTGAAAAGGCCCAGCCTCGGCGGGAACCCAGCGATCAGGCAGCCATTACCTGTGCGCCCCTGGTGGCCTCCCTGACACAGCCCCCTTTAAGGTATTGTCCAGTCAGAAAGGCCATGGCTCAATAAACAACAGCACTCACACAATAAGGGTGCTAATCAAGTTTTCCAGCTAAAAAATCCCACTGAACCATGTCAACAAAACTGTTTTCCATGCTGTGGGTCAATGGTTGTCATAAGCAGAATGTATGTTGAACGGGTCAATGTCCCGATCTGGAACAATATGATTGCAAAGAGATAATAGAAATAGAGGAGAGACTAGAAAACTGGAATGAGTAGACAAAAAGAATGAGTGCAACATAGGACTATTCAACTGTGTTCTTTTCAGCTTACTGGAAATCGCCCTGACAGAACCAATTCACAGCAAAACAGAGTTCATCTGCCTGCTTCTGTGCTCACTGGTCATAGTAATGTCGATGAGATTTCTGTGAACAAAGATGAAGGGCATGTTTGTACTACTTTCCATTCTATTAGAATGTTATTCTTTTGTGATGCCTGTGATGTGTTTCTGTTTGAAAGGTTAACTGTAACAAAAGCACCACATCTACCCTTTGCCTTATTTCCATTGGTTTTCTCCACCAGTATTCAGCTTCATGTTTGCACAGTAGCAGCAATTGGCCAGTGGTTATAATACCCAATGTCAATTGCATGTTTCCACAGACCTACCTACTATAAAGGGATTTAAATAGCTGAGTGCTCCATTTTCGAGGACCCACTTGTGTCCAAAAGGATCTGCAAGGCAATCATGAGGAATTAGTCAAACATGACAGCACATACATCACACAGTGCTTCAATAAAAGCTTCTGTGCAATACGGTCTTGTGGCTAAGACATTTACATGTATCCAGTAATGGTTGGGCAAGTTGCCAAAATTGTCTAACATCTGTCATTAAATCTTTCCATTTGCAACATTTGTTTATGCCTCATCCATGAAATTACCCACATCTCAGATCACTTACAGGTCATGCATGTCATGTATTTGCACAATGTTTGCAAATAGCAGTAGTATTCCTTGTGAGACAGAAGTTGCTGTTCTAGTTTTCTGGTAACTGAGCATAATGGTTGCAAATGATGCAACAGAACAGCGTAAAGGATTCTATGGAAAACTAAAGAATTGCATCTGTGGCCTTGAGGGGGCTATGCCCTTTATGCCGTAGCAACCACAGGCTTCTATCGCTGGGGTGGTGCAATGAAGATAAACATATATGTTTTAGAGCTCTAAGGTGGAGCAGTTTCATGTAACTGTCATCGCCATAGACTTGAAGGAGGGCAACTCATGCCATGCTTTATCGATGGCCACCACAGTTTTTGAAATATCACATGGACGGTAATGAGGAATTTGACATCTGAGAGATTTGTGATGCTTATGCTTCTTTGATTATGGTAGTTAGAGTATTTATTCCAAATGAAGGGTTATTTTGTCTGAGATAGGTCTTGGGAGACAGGCACCTTTGTTCATTGGAGTGTCAGTCCTGTGGACAGCTTCATGACCCACCTGCGGTTCTGCCATTATGTGTTCAATCAGTACAGCAGCCCACCGTGTTTTATGTGGCCTGGTGTTGAAGCATGTCTGTGTCTTGTAAGCAGTTCTGGGTGTCAGCAGCACAGCTTCCATTGTTCACAATGTAATTGGCTTGGGGTTCATTCCAAATTTGGTGGTATCTTGCCAGTGATTTCGCCGGGGTACCACCAAACGGTTTCTGCCACTTGATATCCCAGTATATTACAATTGGCGAAAATACCAGCAATTCCCCCATGGAGTCTTATTGGTATATACCGCTGAATACTGGTGCCAGAAATACTCGGTGTTTAATGCCGTTGGGGGCCTGAGTTACCTCCAGCACTTGGCTGGAGGTAAGTCACGGAAACCCCACCGGCAAACTTGTAGTTTGCAAGTCTGGAAAAGTGCCAGTAAACATTATTAATGGCACATTTATTCCAGACCGGCAAACTTATCATGAGGCCCAGAGACTTTAATGCATATTCAATCTGATACTGACATGTTTTAATAGAGTAGGAACACAATTACATGGTTCTTCAGTGAGAAAAGTCAATTTAATAATGGGCTTGTGAACAAGTGGTCAAATCACAGACTGCATGTCCACAACATGGCACTGGCCTTCCTCCCATATTACTGGAAGCCAGTCTGATACCATAGCTTAAAATTCTATCTGGCCCCTATAACATAGTCCTCTGCCTGTTCCTTGGTGTGATGATTAGGATGGGGTAACACCACATTTACCATGATGATCGGCCCGGAGGCAGATTTGGGTAGATACCCTGGCCAATGCCACCATGCACAGGGTGGGGGGCAGTGGCTAGCAAACGTAAGACACCATGTAGTACCCTACTATTTCAAGACTTCAACCCACCTCAATCCTAAACACACTTGCTGGTAGTCTGGTAGGAGGGAAAGAGAGGATAGGAGAGGAGAGGAGAGGAAAGGTGAGGAGAGGAGAGGAGAGGCAAGGAGAGGCAGAAAAGCCAAAACTCTGAGGCAGGGAGGTTGCGAAAGACTTAGAGAGAAACCAGTGGAAGCTACAACCAGGCCTCTGGTTTTCTCAAGACTCTGCGCTGTGGTAAAAGGCTTGCGAGACTCAAGTTCCGGTACCACCCAACTTCGATTACCTGATCGGACATTGGCCCTTGGGAGGAGGTATTCCCCAAAAGTAAACAAGCTACAATAGCACACATGCAAAACAGACTGAGTGCCAGTGAGAGGCCCCCAAAAATCCACTAGACGTAGGTTTTGAGAGTCAATCTAATTTGGCTTGTTTTTTTATTTTTATTTTGGCCAACCTTGGAAACAACTCCAAGAAAACCTCTGTAAATACACTTGTGGTGTTGTGTCTTTCACAGAGACCACGTATCTTAGTGAACCCCCGCCCCATATAGTAAAATAACAAATGTTTTAGTACATTGACTTACTATTTACATGTGTGTATTGGGATTGGGTTCACTTTCTTATGTGTAAATTACACTTCTAACCGAGGTGTAAGGGCTGCCTTGTTTTGTCTATCACTCGCTAAGCTTTTATCGAAAAGGTACGCACTGAATCAATCTCTAGTGCTGTTAACATCCAATGTAAAGAAGCCCAGCTATTTTTCAAATAACTTAGATAGCCCTTAAATACAACTAAATGAATGTTAATATTAACTAGCTCCACAAAAAGGGAGATAATGCGGATGCGTCGAATCATAGACCTATTTCCCTATTGGACATACAGAGCAAATTATTTGCAAGACTAAGAGATCTGAATCAATGGCTGGATACAACCAGAATGAGAGACCCAAATCAAACTGGATTTATGCCCGGGATGGGGACGGCAATTAATTTGCACATCCTGCAAATCATAAAGGGTCAGGAGCAGCTAAAGGATCAACTGGTTTATTTGGCCTTTATTGATTTCCAGGCTGCCTTTGATTCAGTTTGCAGAAAACTATTAATAAACAAGTTGAGAAGTGCGAATTGCCCTAACTATTTGGTTTTCTGGATAGGTGAACTTCATTCCTAAACAACGGTCCAAATTAGATTAGCTTTGGACGGACCACTATCAGTCCCAATTGAGACCTTTTGTGGGTTAAAACAGGGGTGCATATTGGCTAGTCCACTGTTTAATTTCTTTATGTCGGTGGTGCGCTATGAGATCATGAACATTAGATCTGATGCCCCTTGTTAAGGGGGGTCTTGCGGTCCCCTGGTTATTTTATGCCAACGACCTGGTCTTGCTGGCTAAGACTCGAGGGGGTCTGCAAGCCCTCCTTTCATGTCTGAGTGAATATGCTGATGCAAATGTATTGAAAATAAACCAAGCAAAATGTAAAATAATGATTTTAGGCTCTAAGAAGACTCGAGCGAGGGATATGAAACCATGGGACATACAGAATGCTAATATTGAGATTGTATCGGAATACAAGTATTTGGGTCTGGTCATGAGTAATGATGTGAATGACAAACCGTATTACAGAGAACGGAATCAAAAACTGAGAACGGGTATAGCACAGACAAAAGTCATACAGGCCAAATATGGGAGATTATCGCTCCTACTGGCGATAATATTTTTCAAGCAGAAAGTGACCTCAATATTAACGTATGGGGCGGAAACAAGAGGTATTATACCTGAGAAAGTGTGGGTAAAACTGGAGGGTCGGTTTTGGAAGACGATCTGTGGCATGTTTAATCAGACCTGAAATGGGCATGGTATCCTTAAATGCAATGTATATATGAAAAGTTTTGTCTTTATATCGGAAGTATTTGATGGTCAGTGAGGTAAATGGTGTAATGTGCACAATAGGAAAATACATGCTAGACACAGTTAACTATAAAATATTGAGGTGGCGCAAGTGGATAAAACTATTAATGGAGGATGCAGGTATTGATGACGACCTCCGTATCAATAATCCTGAAAGGAAATTGTGGTTGAACGACTGGATCAAAACTAGAGAATTGTGTATGAAACTGAGAGTATTTAAAAATCAAGCGTTTGGAATCAAAGAACTTCATGTTGTGGAAAGGTACATGGTTACATTTCCAGACCCCAAAAATAGGTCTGCATATATGAGAATAAGACTTAACATCTGTCTCACTAATGAAGTTCGTTTTATGTGAAAAAACACATTGAATGGCGATTGCAGATTTTGTCTTGTACCGTTACAAATGGAGACGTTAAAACATTTGATTGTTGAATGTTTGGTCCTAGGTAGGAAAAGACATAGGAAAATACATTAACTGTTTAAACGTATGTTTGAGGGGCGTCGATTTTTAGATTCTGACGCTCTATGGAATGTCTTGTATAATAGTCAATCAGCTAAAATGAATATATCAATGATAATGTTTATTCAATCTTTAAGTTTGATGGATCATGCTGATACTATTGATTGGAAAATCTCACAGGACTTGAAATCTTGATCGGTTGAATGGCCCATTTTTAAAAATGAAACAGATTGGTAAAAGGTGATTGAATACTATGAGGACAGGGATTGTGTTGTGTTTTGTTGTGAAAAGATGATAGATTTTGATAGTAAAAAGATGTTAATTCTTTTTTTATTATGTTTTAATATGTATGGTATCAATTGTATTGGAGTGCATTCTTTTTTTTTAAAGGCTGTATTCTTACAGCTATATCAAAATAAAAAATAAAAAATAAAAATAAAATATTAACTATTCTGTCAGAAAAATGCATTGTGGCTAAAAAGGGAATTCTTTTTACTCGTATGGGGGACTATATTGCTTTTAAACCAAAAACATTGGGCAGCACACAGTCATCTTGCAGTAAGACCATCGCCAGACTGGAAACTAGACTAGCTCACAAGGAGAAAATCAGGCAACAGCCCTTCTCATGCTATGGTCCAGTCCTCTGGAACACCAATTCCAGTGGCTATTCACACTGGTCCATATCACATTCAATTTAAGAATGAACTGAAGACCTAGCTCTTCCAATAATACCTTGGGGTAACCTCGTTCTACCTTGTGCTCATCATCGCCTGTATATTGTACTGTATTGATTATTAGTAATATTTAGTCATGATTTGTTAAATTCACGCTACAAATAACCAGTACAGCCCTCTATTGCTCTGGAGCTAGAGCTAAGCAACAAAAATATATAAAAATAATAATAAAAGAAGCAGTAAACATCCCTTGAGCAAACTGAAGACCATGTCCACCCCATCATGTCTAAAATACTATGATGGGGTTCTCTCCATCCTACACACTTACATGACATTACTATAACTGCCAATGAGTGTTCAACGTGCTGTGGGGGAGCGGGGCCGGTATTTAAGTTTCCTTGCAGCAAGTGTACTCTCAGGTAGCCACAGGTAGTCAAAGCTCCATCAGGAAGGGCCTTTAGGGCCTGAATGAGTTGGGGAAATGTTTTCTAGGAATTACTGCATGCGTTTGTACTTGTAATTTGTATTTAAATTGATTTTAAAAGCGCTTAAAACAAGGTCAGAAAAACGGTACAATATTAATGGTAAAACAGAAACGAGAAAACCAAAAAGTTAAAGTGAAAGCAGGTGGGCATTAAGGCCTGAAAAAAGAGAGAATAGGAGGAAAGAAAGCAAAGAAAGAGGAGATGAGTATTCCAGTGAAGAGGAGCCAGAAAAGAAAAGGATCAAAGGTGTGATTGGGCACAAGGAGCATAAGGAGGACGGGGAGCTGCTAGGAGGAATTCAGACTGGGACCGAAGAGATTGTGCAGGGGAGTACCAAGACAGAAGAGAACAGAGATATGGAAGGGCAAGATTGTGAAGAGACTTTAAGACAAGACAGAGGAAGTTGAACTTAAGGCGAGAATGGAAGGGAAGCCAATGCATGTGTTTATTATTATTGCCATAAATAGTCATTCTAGAAATCCACCTCATTATGACACATTTCCTGGGTTGGCGGTAATAGATGCACATTTACTGAAATAGTGCATGCAGTATTTTTGTGAATCTGCATGCATTACATTTTATATTTTTTTATAAATCCATTTCCACTCCAATTTTAAGGGTGAACATGGATAGTGTAGAGTAGTGAAGAAAGCATATGTGTTTGGATTCATTAGCACGCTGGTATAAGCAAGATTATAGCTATTTTAAGGTTTATTTGTTCCCAACGAACATGCTTTAAATGATGTCAAATCCAATCAGGGACGTTTTCAATATGTTTAACATCAGTTACTTCCACTTCAAACAACATTGTTCCAAAACGTGTTTCGCAGCTTTTTTTCCGACCATATTCAGGGTTGTCAGAGAGGCTGCCACTCATTTTCTTGCCAATTACACCTCAAGGCCACTGGCGTAACAGGGGCCCCCGCAGCCCCCGCGGTGCGGGGGGGCCCGCGGTGGGGGGGCCCCACCAGCACATGGCTGGGAGGGGGCCCCAGTAAAAAAAGAAAAAAAAAAAAAAAATTCTAAAAAACAAAAAGTTTCTTTTGAAATTCACTCTGCATTCATAAAGAACATTTCTGTAACAGAAATAATTTCTTTATGAAGGCAGAGTGACTACAAAAAGAAACTTTCTTTTTGAAGTCTGAGGGCCCCCGTACCCCGTGACATGGAAGACCCTAGGCTGGAGGCCTCCATGTCATGGGGTGGGGAACCCTATGCCTTCAAAAAGAAATTGTTTGTTTTTGAAGCCACTCAGCCATCATAAAGAAATTATTTTGATTATGGTTCGGTCCTTAACTGAAATAATTTCTTAATGAAGTTATAGTGACTTAAAAAAGAAACAATGGGGCTCATTCTGACCATGCCGGTCCGGAAACAACGGTGCTGGTAAGCTTACAGGCACTGTTGTTTCCGGACCGGCATATTACAGGTCTGCCTGGTGGGGCTGCCGTGCCCGACAGGTCTGACCCTGCCAGGCACAGCAGCCACGGTAGGCAGACCTGTCACGGAAGCACCGGCACCGTTAACAATGGTGCAGGTGCTTCTGTGTCCCCATTCCCGTGGAGTCTGGGGTTTAACGAAAATTACCGGCACCTGATTTCCCAGCCGCCGTACTTGAAATAGCACGGTGGCACCGGGAAGTCAGGCCATAGTAATTTATTATGGGTCTGGCGGCAACCCGCCAGTAGCACCGGCACGGTTACCGCTGGACCCGTAATGAGCCCCAATTTCTTTTTTAAGTAATAGGGCCCCCCCTCAACTCCATGAGGTGTGCGTGTATGAGTCTATGGTGAAAGGGTGCACACTCAAATGTATAGCTGGCTGCCTGTGTGTGTATGGTGAAAGGGTGCACACTTAAATGTATGGGTGGCTGTGGGGGTGTGCCTGCATGGTGAAAGGGTGCACACATAAATGTATAGGTGGCTACCTGTGTGAGTGTATGGTGAAAGGGTGCACACTTAAATGTGTGGATGACTGGGTGTGTATAAGGTGAATGGTGTGTGTGCTTGTGTACAGGGGCACAAGAAAACCTTCATTTCGGGGGGGCTTACCCTTCAAATGTTGGGAGAGGCGCTAACTTCACATGCGGTGGGGAGGGGGAAACTTATTTGTGTGGGCGCATCCAAATTATTTACGCATTTTAATGAGACTATTCTAGTGCAGATTCAATGTTACAAGCAGTTAACTCTCTCCTATAAGTCTCCTGTTCCCTCTCTACCCTTCCAATCACTCCCCTGGCATGCAAGTACTAAACCCACATCACGATTTCAATCGCCTAAACAATGTGGAATTTTAATGCAGGTACTAACAGTGAAATGCTTTACGTTGGTAATTTCTGGGTTCTTGTTAACAGCAAAAACCAGGTCCCGTTTAAAATCTGTGTCCTGTTCGGTCTGGCAACTGCTCTAAAGGTTAGCCAAGTTGAGTCAATATAGCCCAAAATGTCAGGGGGGGTAGTGCTGAAGCCCAGTCAACTCAATGGTGTTGCGCTACTACCTGTGTTTAATGCCTTGCTTACTCCTAGCCCTATTCTTCCTCGTCCCAGTACTTATATACGAGGCAGTACGTGTGTTTGAGCTACTCTGCCTCATACAAAAGTACTGGGAAGAGGTAGAGGTACATGGAGGTAATGCCTGATTTAGCTACCTGTAATCTTCATCACTCCTAGTCCCACTGTTCCTCATCCCAGTACTTACTATGAGGCAAGGAGCCTCATACGAAAGCTCTGGGACAAGGAAGAGGGACGCAGAGGTAATTCTGGGCCAAGGAGCTGATTGTGGAGGTTGGGGTGGTGGGTGGGAGTGAGAGTGGATGTGTGGGGGGGCAGGATTGTGTGATAAATCATAATGGTTGTCCATGTCCAGGCTAAGCAGGCATGATATGTGGTATTAGTGGCTAGAGAGGCATTTTGATTTAGCCAGTCTAGTCATTCCTCAGTTTGGTATGACTTTCTTTTAACTGGACATTTCTGATAAAGTAGTCCTGCTAACTTTAATTACCTGGCTAGATTGGCATTTGGGTGCTGCCAGTCTAGCCATTTCTTACTGCGGCATTGTATATTTTTCTGGGCATCTGTGATAAAATGATATGATGTGATTCAAGTCATTTATAATGCGCCTGTACACAAGTGTACACAAGGGAGGGATGATAGAGGGAGGACAAGACAAACGATCTCACTAGGCCTTGTGTCATTGTGAGAACGAGAAGTGCAAGGGAAAAGGGAGCAGGGAAGTGCAAGTGAGAGGGGAGGGGAAAACAGGGCAGCAATGCTCTCAGTGAGTGCAGCCAGAGCAGCTATTGGTTGTGCAAGGAGAACAATGGACTGCAGGGTTACAGTTACAGCCCCTAAGTGCATGATAGGCCCGGAGGCAGTGCAAGGGTGACCAATCAAGAAAGAGCCTGGACTCAGAGAGACTCTGAGGGTAGCCAAGCAGCCAGTCAGTACAGCAGACATGTAGTTCAGGTAGGTCAGCAGGGGGGGAGAGAGAGCGAAAGCAGCAGAGAAGAGGAAAGCTTTTAGCTGCTTCCGAAACTTCAGGTTGTCCGCCTCAAGTTTGAGAGGGGCAGGGAGGCCATTCCAGTTGGAGGCACCAGCAGAGGAGAGAGGTCTACCCCCACTCTCTGCCTGGAGAAATGTCTAAGCCTTAGAGAGTTGGAGGTAGCTGAGTGAAGGGTTAGAGAAAGAAGGTATTTTGGAAGAGAGCATTGGATTTAGTGTTGGCACTGGCCCCAGAAAGCCTTGTGGGCAATGCAAAGGTTCTTGAACTTGATCCTTGCAGCCAGTGGAGAGATTTCAGGGCTGGAGAAATACAATCCCAGGGCTTGAGGCCAAGGCTAAGTCTTGCAGTCCTGTTCTGGATTATTTGCAGATGAAGGAGACTAGAGGAAGACAGATTGAGAAAGTGGCTGTTGCAGTAGTCCAGCTTAGAGACAGTGAGCTTCTGGTGGAGAGTGAGAAAGGGAAGAGTCCCTTTGAGGAGGAGCAGCTGGTAGTGGGACTTCTTGGTGATGTCCGAGATGTTAGGAGAGAAAGAGAGTGTGGCGTTGAAGATGACACCAAGGTTTTTTGCCTCGCAGGAAGGCAAAGGAAGAGGGCCCAAGGTGGTCTGCTATAGTGAGAGAGGAAACACAGTGGCAAGGGTCCCAATGAGAAGGATCTCTGTCTTACTGGCATTAAGGCAGAGATTGTTTGAGGCGCACCAATCCTGAATCGTGGATAGACAGTCAGGAATGAGCAAGAGAGGAGAGGAGGATGAGGGGAGCCTGAAGGAAAGCTGAGTCATCCGCACAACACTGAAAGTTAGAGGATAAGGTAGAGATCAGGGAGGCCAAAGTGGCCAAGTAGAGGTTGAAAAACCAGCGTGAGAGGATAGAGCCCTGGGGAATGCCACAGATAGAGAGAGGTGGCGGAGAGAATGGGACCACGATCGACCTGGGAGCGGAGTGGCGGTCCAAGTGGAAGTAGGTCAGTCACTCTAGGGTCTGATCTGTGATGCCCAGGTTCTCACAGAGTCGATTGATCAGGATGGCGATGTTGACCCTGTCGAAAGCAGAGGAAAGATGAAGGATGAGAATAGAAGAAATGCTGGAATCAAGGTTAGAGAGCAGCACAGGTGTTTAGAAGAGCAGTTTCCATGCCTCTGGCAGCTCTGAAGCCAGACTGATGGTCATGGAGACAACCAACAGATTCAGTGTGGAGAGTAAGCTGGGAGATGGCAAGCTTTTCCAAGAGTTTGCTCAGGAAAGGTGGAGATTGAGCGATAGTTTTCCAGCAGGTAGGATCAGCAGACTGCTTCTTGAGGAGTGGGTGCACAAGGGAGTGCTCAAAGGGAGAGGGGAACATTGCAGTGGCGAAAGAGTGATTACAGAAATCGGCCAAGGCTGGAGCGAGGGTGTCAATATGGGCTTTGATGGTTCTGGAGGAGCAGCGGAGCACCTGTTTGGACGACACTTTCATAGATCGGACTTGTCTAGAAACCTCGTCAGGTGTTGTCAGAGAGAAAGAGGAAAAAGGAGGAGGAGAGAAGAGATGGCCAAAATGGGCCGAGAGAGGAAGAGGACATAGAGGATAGGATGTCCTGAGATTTAGCAGAGAAATGAGAGGCCAGAGCTGTACAGAGGGCCTGGGAGGGAACAGAAGAGGTATAGACCACAACAGGATTGACCAGTTCCTTGCAGATTTTAAAGAGTTTGGCCGTGTTGTTCGAGGCCATGGAGACACATGCTTTATTGTGTGCTCTCTTCTTGATGAGTGTTATTGCTTTGACTGGCATTTTGCTGAAAACAGTCTAGGTATGTCTAAATGTGGCCTGGCATTCTGTACTATAATGTTATTACGTGTTTACACTGGTCTACATTGTGCAGCCAGTTGGAAGCATTAATGTTCCTGTGCACTGTTGGTGACTTGCATGTATTGGATTGTGTTACCCTACAAAACAATTGCAAACACTCTGGCTTTATAGCCAATTTATCTCAGAAAGTGTGCTGTATATTGCATTAAAACACATATTTATATCTTTTTCCTAGTGCAGTGTGCGGCATACCCCTTCAGCAGCACGTTCATGCGTATTGTGCAAGCGTGACAGTCTAGGCCGGCCCAGAGTGTGGCGCAACCCGTGATTTGTTGCCGAGTTGGGGGGCCCCCTCAGCATGGCTCGCAGGGGGGCCCCCACATTTTGTGTTACGCCACTGCTCAAGGCATACCTTAGAGAGGCACTCCCAGGAAGGAAACCAGATGAGCAGGAACCCAATTTACAGTCTCGTCATTTCTGCTAGCAAAAAGACGTTTTCAGCAGTCAAAGAAGTGTACCAAAGAAAGTCGTGGACCCAGTAGAGAGGAAAGGAGCAACCTGCAACACATTTTTCAAGGGTTGCAGTCAAGCTGGGTGACAGCCAACTGAGTTTAAATAGATTTCAGTTTCGCTGTAACTGATATCCGGTGGTAAAGTGGAGAGGTGTGCCTTGACTTCATAAAGAACACTTCCGGAATGGGGAAAATGGTTGCAAAAGGTAGTGGCGCTGTTAACAGAAAAAAAAGAAAATTAGTGGAATGCCGTTCCTGAACGTTCCTGCTCACTTCAACCACTGGTTTTCCATTAAAGACGGTTAACGTTAATAACCCACACTCCAGGCACAGGTGCAGATGGTGTCCGAGCAAGGGAGGATAGCTCCCTGGGGATTGAGCTACTGTGAGGTGCCCACAAGGCATGACTGTCGAGAGCATGCATGCCTCTGAATGTAGGGAATTAAAAACAAAACAAATGGAACTTAGTTTACTGAACTAAGCATGGTTTGCTTGGTTTGTGCATTTCCCTAATGTAGAATCCTTCCCAAGGATATTCGGGAGGCATATGTTAGAGGGAGATACATTTTGCTTACATAATCCTATTGCACCAAAATGTATACAATGTGTTTATTGGTTTCCTATAATGCGCTTAATTCCGATACGAGTTGGGCTTTTAGGCGCAGATTCGGGATTCGAATCTCTGCTGCTTTGCGTGGTCTTGCTGCCAAGCCCAGGACGTTGCCCCTGTGCTATCCTCTTTAGTTATATCAGAAATCTAACCCTGTGCATCAGCATTCTCTCATTTGTATTGTGCATTGCTTTCAGTTCTTTAATGTACCATCTCCTTAAATGTTTCTTTTTAAGTTGGATTACCATGGGCGCTGTAATTATTCTACATAAAATGCCATTCCATACAAATAACCGTTAAACTCTGCAAATTAAGTGGAGTGCAACTTTAAAAATGCACACAGAAGATAAAACTGTATTGTGAGTGCTGTAAATAATCTATCTGTTAAATTCACTTACATTGCAGTTGAAAGCCATGCGTAACACAATAGTCCAATTAAATAAGGTTTCGAAAACCACTTCGCAAGTTGTCATTTTTCTATATAAATGCCATCTCGTAGAAATGGTATTAAATCGAAATAGAGCTGTAAATTAAGTACAGCGAATCAATATACATGTTAGATTAATTTACATTGAATATTGCCAAATAATAAAGACAATACATCCTTGATATGGCTGGTACATGTTGGTTTAAGAGGGTTTAGAATACAGTGGGAGGCCAATGTCGTTTGAAGTCATGAGTCATCCATCTACTAAAGCCAGACCTGCCCCCTAATCAATGCAATGGTCCTCATTATGAGTATGCCGGTCCGGTAACAACGGTGACGGTAAGATACCGGCATTGTTGTTACCGGACTGGCATACTCCGAGTTATGCATGCGGGTGCCTTCCTGGCCGTCAGGTCAGACCTGACGGGGGAACGGCACCTGCTCGCAGACCTTGACGGTAGCACCGGCACCATTATGAATGGTGCCGGTGCTACCATCCTCCCCATTCCCATTGAGTCAAATGGGACTCGAATGGGAATGGGCAGTAATTTTTTCCGGCGTCCGGCAATGGGGAATTACAGGGACCGCTGGGGCTGTAATGCCCCGGTAAGGCCCCAAAGGCGTCTGAAAAAAAATTACTCCGGCACCAGCAGTGCCGTTTTTACCGGCACGGCTACTGCCGGGGTCATAATGAGGCCCAATGTATTAAGGCTGAAGCGAGCCTACAGAAGAACAAAACTTAGCAAGGGGGCTATATGTTACTGTAGCCAAGCGGGCCTTTACTTGTTTGTAGAGTATTGTGGGTGCCTTCCACAGCATACCGTTAGGGAGACTGTATTTGCTTTGGATTTACTGTTTCAATAAATGTGATTATTAAGATCAAATACAGCCTTTTTCTTTACACAGATTATCGAGGTGCGATTGTTGTAAAGAGGACGTTAGCTCGGAAGTGCCGGCTCCATGACATACATTGCAATGCAGGGCTCTTCACTGCAGCCTCACCCCCAGGAGTGCTAGACACTTCTGGAGTTTGAGGTTTAGACTGTTCCTGACATGATACTGGATTGGCATTGATTGATATAATTTGCAGAAAAGTTTTGTGCTGAAAAAATAAACCATATTGAATGGTTATGAATTTAAATATACCATTTTGATAAAATAGTTCTAAAACTTTTATTTTTCTTTCATTCTTTTTTTAATTCCGTGCCTACTAGCATAAAAATTGACAACTTTGAGTACAAATAAGCTACATTCCTCCTAAGGAGAACTTGAGTGACAGTCCTGTCTCATAAAACTACTGTGCATCTATTCTAATGCACAAAAGGCTCAATTCTGACCCTTTTGTCCATTACACTGGAAAGGGAGTGCCCACTTCCTCACCCCCTTTATCAAAATTCCTTATCATGTGTTTTGTTATTAGGTATTTATGCTCTATCCATAACCACCATAGTCGTCTTACAGTGCCTATCCTTGTCCGAGAGATGGCATATTGTGACCCCACCAAAGATAAACCAGACAGTCAGCAGATTGTACTTCCATCCATGTCCAGCCCAGATGAGCATCTACAGGCTGATCATCACAGCGTGGCTGCAGGAGCAGCTTCGTCCTCCCATCTTTTTCAGCCTGCCCAGTTCTTTTTCATTTTCGGCAGCATTCAGTGCTGACAAAGGACACTTTTTCTCACTTTTCTCCACAGCAGACCTGGGCTGCTTATTTCCCAGCCTGGATGACATAGTCCAACATGGCTGCTGCCTAACAGGCATCGTAGTGCGAGTCCTGCTCACTGGCACCTCCTCATTGACTGGCCTGCGCATTTACAGAAGATCCAGTTGGGGAGCCGACAGGTGTAAGCTGGCCCCCCACCAAGGCCCTCACTAAGACCCCCTTTCTGGCCCTTCCTACACTTCAATCCTCGGCCAGCCCAGATGGGCATCTACAGGCTGATAATCACCACGTGGCCGCAGGAGCAGCTCCATCCTCCCAGCTTTTGAGGTAAGCCTGATGGGCTGTGGGTGTTGATGCAGCACAATCGACTACAAGCTGAGTGGTGAACGCTCTAAATAAACATCCTTTCAGCCTGTCCAGTTGTTTTTCATTTTCAGCAACCTTCACTGCCGACCAGGGCCACTTTATCTTACTTTTCTCCACAGCCCAGCTGGTCTGCTTATTTCCCGGCCTGGACGACGCAGTCCAACATGGCTGCCGCCTAACAGGCATCAGAGTGTCTGTACTGCTCACTGGTGCCTCCTCACTGACTGGCCTGCGCATTTACAGAAGATCCAATCGTGAAGCCAGAAGGCAAAAGCCGGACCCCACAAAGGCCCTCACTTAGGCCCCTGTCTGACCCTGTCCATAGCTGGCGGGAGCCTCTGTCCACACTGCAGCTCCTGTGTCTTTTTCTCCAGCCACGCTCCACATCGAATAAACTGGCAGTACACCCTGTACAATGACTGCCTCCCTTCCCCTCTTGTTTAACTGAAAACTGTAATTCTTTACATGTATCTGCAGTGCCTCTAACTCGCACATTGATACCTTCTGCTGCTTTTAGTCCCCTGCTCAAAACTGTAATACAGGTGTACTTTTAAAGCTGGGCATTTTCCAGTTGGAAAATCGAATTTGGGTGTACTTTTCAATGTGTGCATTCTCCAATGTGTGCATTCTCCATTTTTGTGCTGCATTTTAGTACCTTAATGGAAAATCGAATTTGGCTATACTTTTCAATCTGTACATTCACCATTGTGTGCTGCATTTTAGTACCTTATTGGAAAATCGAATTTTGGTGTGCTGTTAAATTTGTACATTGGTTGTCATCCATTGCACTCCTTCTTCTTCCTCTGTGCCTGACTGACTGCTACGCCACTTGGTAAATTCCTATGCATTGTGCAGTTCCCCTGTGTTTCTCACTCCTCCACTACTACCCCGGCACTCTCTATTTCCCCTTTTTACTCCAACTGCTATTGTATCACCTATTGTACCTCTCTCACAAAGTCTGGAGAAAAAAGCTGAATAAAGCCCTCCTGGACTCCAACCGAGGCCTACTGATTGCTGACACCTACGTGAATGCTACTATCACATATATCCTCTTTTCTGTCCCCTCTTCTGAACTATGGACCCCGATCTGGTCTCCACTCTGTCCCCTTTCTCCTCCTCAACCATTAATGGTCGCAAGGAACTCACCAATCCAGCTGAAGTCTCCACCTCCCTTCTTCCTTCCCAGGCTCTCTGCACCACTTTGGCCTCCCATATCTAATCAAACACTCAGTAAACTCTGTCCTCACTCCCCTCCACTCCATCTACAGTCCCACACCTGCTCCCCTGCCTCCCTTGGCTCCCCTCTGCCTCACTCACCTCCCTCCTGCCGATATCACCATGTGAGGTCTCTAAAGTGGTCTGCTCTATGAAGTTCTCCTCCAAACAGATGCTCCCCGGCTCTTTCAGAATCATCAAGGACAACATTTCCTCCCTCGCTCCATCTTTTGCTGACTTTTGTAACCACTCCTTCACCACTGGCTCTTTCCCCCTGTCCCTCAAGTACTCCCTTATGCACCCTCTCTTAAAAAAAACTGTCTGCTGATCCCTCCTACCCAGCTAACTATCAACCTATGTCCACTACCCCCTTTCTGGGTGGAGAAGCTGGTCCTCCCACAACTGACCCTCCACACTGATCTTGTTGGTTTCCTTCTTGACCATCAAACTGGGTTACGGGCATCCAGATGCAGGGAAACTGCTTTCCTGAAAACTCTGAAACCATGCTTGCAAATCTCAGCTTCAACCCTCCTGCTGTTCTCATTTTCCTTGATCTCTCCTCTGTCTTTGACACAGTCTTCAATTCTATCCTCCTTAAACGACTCTGGGATACCCTTACCATCACTGACCGGGCACTGGATTGGCTGACCTCTTTCCTCACTAATGGCCATTCTTAGCTCCACTGGGCCCTTTCTCCTCCGTCACCACACTCTCTACCTGTGGCATCCCCCAGGGCTCTATCTATTGCCAAGGCTCTTCAATGTCTATCTCTCCCCTCTTGCTCACCTGATTCCCTCCTTCTCGCCCCATTTCCAGTGTTACGCTGATGACACAAAGCTTCCCTTCAAACTTCCCTCTATTACCACCTCTTGCTCCTCCCTCATCCCTGACTGTCTGTCCACAATTCAGGCATGGTGTGCAGCTAATGATCTATGTCTTAATTCCAATAAGACTGAGCTCCTTCTCATTGGGACACATGGGCCCTCTTTTCCTCCTACTCTCTGGCAACCCTCATTCGGACCCCTACCCCCACCACCTTGTGAGGCCAAAAACCTTGGTGTCATCTTAGATTGCGCTCTCTCCTTCACCCCTCATATCCTGGACCTTACTAAGAAGTCCCAATTCCAGCTCCACCACCTAAGAGGCATTTTCCCTTTCCTTCCATTCCCCCAAAAGCTCAATGTCTCTAGAGCTTTGGTCCTCTCTAGGTTGGACTACTGCAATAGCCCCTTTCTCAATATCCCTCTTTCCTCCCAATGCCCCCTCCAGCTAATCCAGAATAGGGCTGCAAGACTTATCTTTGTCCTCAAGGCCAGGGCTGTATCTCTCCAGCCCTAGAATCCCTCCACTGGCTCTCAGTGGCTGCAAGGATCAAATTCAAGAGCCTCTGCATCATCCAAAAGACAATGTGGGACCTGGGAGCACGCTATCTCCAACTTTACCGTCCTGAATACTCCCCTGCTAGAGGCTTAAGATCCTATAATTCCAACTCTTTGTCTGTGAAATGCTTCTCCAAGCAGAGAGTGGGGGCAGGTCTCTCTTGTCGGCTGGTGCCTCCTTTTGGCACAGCCTCCCTGCCCCTCTCAGACTTGAGCCGGACCTCCTTAAGTTCTGGAAACTGCTAAAAACTCTGCTTTTCTCTACCTCTTTCCCTTCCCTGTTACCCCCCCCCCACTGCTGCCGTGAGCGGGTGGCCTTATCCTCATGCATCTCACAGGATTCCAGGCCCTTCTGCCCAGTAGATACCATGACCCTCCCCCACAGTGCACTGCCCTTGTGGGCCCCTGTTTAGCAGCTCTACAGCCCACCCTTCGGAGTCACTGACACTAGCACTTGCCTGCTGTTCTCCTTCTGGCTCCCCTTATCACTTCCCCCGGCCCTCCACCAGCACTTATCCTCTCCCCCCCTCCTTCCATCCCTGTCTCCTGCACTTCTCCTCACTGCACTTGCATGTCCGAATGCCACAAGGCCTAGTAGGACCACAACTGTATTTTTGCTCTTTTTGCCATTGTTTTCTTTCCCCTGTTCCCTTCTCAGTTATCCTTGTGGCACTTTGAAACACAACTCTGTTGTGTAGGCACCTAGCCAATGCGCAATAAATAAATAAATACATAAATAAATAAATAAATAAATAGTAAGAAGAGTTGAATGAGGGAGGGTATAGAAAAGAGGGATTATCGTTTGGAATGAGGAAGAGCGAAAAACAGTTGTGGCACGGAGGATGCATGTATTTTACCTATAGATGAGTTATTAGATCATTATGTCAGAAATGTCAGGGATGTGTAGTTCAGTTTAGAAGCACCGCTTCACTGCGTTGGCAATTCCTAGACGAAACAAAGAATTATATAAGTTGTAGTTAGTGTGTGGTTGCGTGATGGATTCGAGAGGTACTCACGTGGTACATCTGGGTTTGCCAAGACAGCCGACAGAGGAGTAGGCACGAGGAGATGGGCGTGCAGTGATGAATGAATGGAAGCAAGCGGTAGGAGGTAAGGGAGTGGGAGAGTAGACAAGATGAACTTAAATCAATGAGCCAAGCAAAAACAGAACTGGAGTGCCTATGCTTTTTATTAGGAAGCATTGTTCCTTAGCCTAGCATGTCATCATTGAATCTAGATATGAAATACTTTCTCCAAAAAGGCACAAACATCAAAGATGCTGTTGTAATTGCATTGTTATTTGCACCAAGAAGAACCAACGTTTCACTACTCCTTCAGCTTACTCATGGTTAGTCAACACAAAAAAGACAGGTTTAAATAGTATTCAATACCCAATCCTAATACAAAACTATGTTTCCCATAAATACAGAATCCATGATTAGACAGTGCAAATTAAACTAATCCTTAACATAATTAAATACATTTAGATCTAATTTGTGAAATACATTAAATACAAATGTGTCAACCATTTACAAAAGCCTCGTTTGGAGATAATGCATAACAACACACACATAGACAATCATCAGATAATTAGTATATTGGCATACAAAATTATTATAATAGTGATAAATGAATCCCAAAGTAAAATACCCCCATTGGAATACATTCACACTGTGGGCTTCCTAATTTATCATTGGAGATAAAGTCCTGCTCTAGTGGCAATCACATCTTATAAAGGTCTTAAGCTGTGAGGTAGGTATAGTTCTGTAGGAGTTCCAGGAAAGGGGACATTCTCCTCAAAGAGTGTGATACCATTCAAGAGAATGAGACCAATTATAGTAAGGGAGTCAGAGTACATTGAAGTAAATAACTCGGTACTGGGTAAGGACAGAAACTCCTTTGACTTCAATGAGACCAATCACTTGAAAGGAGTGTAACTCTACTGACATGAACATTTCTTGCAGAGGAACAAGTTGGTGAAGGAACTTGTGATACAATTCATAAAAGCACTCAAAGAGATGTTTAAAACTGCACATTAAATATATGTCAACAACCATATGACCTGAATAAGTAAAAGTAACTTCAGAAACTATGTGTGAATATTTACTATTGCAATCACATTCAAGAAAATACACTAGGCAGGTTTGAAAGTGCCTTCTAATAGTGAAACTAATAATACATTCTCTCCTTGATTGTACTAACAGATCCAAAGATACCCAAGCAATGTCACAGCAATGCTAAGGTTGTTTCAAATGAGAACTGCTTACAGGGTCACAATGGCATATCTCCATTGGCATCCCTATGATGAAAGCTTTTTCCCCCTGCAGAACGTCCCGGGGGCTGAGGGGGCTATAGCCCCGGGTCTTTTGGTTGTAGCCCTGGATAGAAGCGCAGCGACTAAAACCAAAATGCTAGAGCTAGCCCCAAAACCCGCCAGTCCAGACATTAGCTTAGCCCCTGATCTTTTCCAGACCTAGCAAACAACCCTGCCCATCACTGCATTGAAGAAAATTGTTATGAGCTTGAAGGCAAGTTTACAATATTTACCTACACCTCCCGGGTGGAGGTAAAAATCTGAAGGAAAAAAATAGGTATTTCACCTCATAATAGGGTGAGATTTACTGAATACAGTAATATTGCAACACCCATAATACAGGACGTAGTTGCAAACACTGCCAGGTTTACCATTACTGCCATACTGGTAAAGAGGGCCGAAGGGGTTTAAGCAAAGCAGGCAGAGCCACGTACTCCCATTTGATAATGTAGCTACAGCTAGAATATTTGGTATGAAAGAGGTTTACGAAGCAGGGCAGTATTTCAGCCTAACCCAGTATACTCACTGCCTCCGCACAGCTGAAAGGCTATCGTCAGAGCCACCCATTGCCACCAATCTGTCCTGTCATGCAGCTCGGCTTTGCAAGGGGTTGGTGCACTTGGGTAGGAGATTAAGTTAATTAGGGCGTTTTTATTTCTGCATGGACACCTGAGTGATGTAATCCCAATGCACTTTGTGCACTGACTGAAAGACAGCTGAAACCTCAGGCACTCTGTGTACAAAGCAGGAATGTGACAATTTTGTGTGGGGTGTTCTGCTCTGAATAATTGAACACCAAATGTTAGTTTTCCTCAGTGAATCTGTGCTTCCCCACTGATTATGCTATGGACTTAATCCTACGGTAAAATACTAAAATAAAGGAGTTTGAATGAGGGTTTGTCAAAGGAAAAGATTCTATTCTGGTGCACATTACAGTGGATGTGTTTGGCTACTTTTATTAGTTGTTGTAACACTGAAGTTGTCATTACACAGAAAATAATATTGGAGGTGATGAATTGCAGTTATTAGAAATACAAAAGTGTAGGAATAAACAATGTTTCGGACGTACAGGCCTCAATGCTCTCACTGTAGCCCAACCAAAGTGTTTTAAAGGGTTAGAACCCAGACAACTTGCGCCCAGATTGTGATTATTACAAGATTGCCCTGCTGACCTGAGACAAGCATGAATAATTCAGACTAACAGCATCATTCAGATTTTGTCGGAGTGGTAAAAGAGTGTCAGTAATGGGATTATGGCCACTTTTATCCCATTGATCAATGGGAATTGGTAATTAACGCATGTGGTAATTGTTGCATGTTGTAATGGCTTTGTGTAGAGGAAACACTGAATTTCCATTTGGCTTTTTGCACAGGAAATTTTCTCCACGGAAATCCATTACCATATTCAGCAATTACTACATGCAGTGATTACCAATTCCTGTTGAGTGCTATTGGACCCAAAAGGAGAATAAATTAAGGGTCTGCATGACTTTGAATCTTGCAGACCCTTCCCGTTACTGGATGTGCATCGGTAATGGAGTTTGGCGGTACTATCAAAGGTAGACTGCCAAAATCTGATTGAGGGCCTTAGGCCCTCATTTAAACCTTTGAGGAATGCAATATTCACATCCTGGCTGCAATGTAGGCAGGGAGAATCATATGGCAACAGAAATTATTGTAAATGAGGAATTATTGGACGTGAATATAGAGGTGTTATTATCATGTATTTCCAGTGGAATAAGGGCAACAGAGGTAAATAAAATATAATCATAGCGAAATCCTGAAAAACGTCCAAAAGAAACCGTTCATGCTGCTGGAGAACACATGGCAGTGCTACATGACAATCATTAAAAGATTATGCAGGGGCACAAGCAGAGGCTAAAAGGAGGAGATGGAGGAGAAAAGGCCAATATTTTGAAGGGAGATGATCTTACTATTGGTACTCATAGATAAGAAAATCGTGACCGTGTAATGCTGGTTGACGCACAACCATGACCACCCTAAAGCTCATCCAGGATGATACTGAGAGTGCAGTCGCAATCCAAGTAAGATTGCACATCGCAGTCCGTATTCTGAAAAGTAGTAACTCAATGAATGCCATGTTGGGATATGTCACCCACTACAACAATTTCTCCACTGACCAGCACAGCAGCAATGGAATGAATATACTCTTTAATGTCATTGCTGGGCTCCCCCAAGAATTGACTGTCTTCGAATAGATACACATCCCATCGTTTCCTCCAGACAAAAGACAATGAGTCATCAGAAATCAGAAAATGCAACGCATTTTGAATGCCTAAATAATCAGGGATGCCTACCTGATAGTCATGCATTCTTCAGAATGTTTCCCAGTGTCCTCTTATGACTCTATGATTTGTGTAAAAGCTATCATTTCACTTCATAAAGGCACACAATGCTCTATGCGCCTGGTTACTATGCATAGCAGAACAGTCAACACTGATCGCATGCTCGAGCTCTACGCTACTTTGTTTGGCATTTCCTTCTGGAACTCATAGGGCCCGATTTACTGTTTTTACATGGGACTGTCCCATTGAATACATTTTTATAAAGCAGGCCCATAATCTCTTGCTTACAGTGGAAAATCAAAACTGCAAGTACCATACAAACAGGAATAAACCAAGAATGAATGGGCTATAGCTCCCAGAATTGGCAAATTTGATAACCTTGATCACATGATGTGCTTTAGATGGAGGTGTTTAACCTGTGGTATTCTGCGTCCAGGTGCCTAACCACTGTATATTTTTCCACGTGGTCCCCTCTGTATTCTTATACAATATGCCCCCATGGTGGTAAGCACCTGGGTGCCCCTTCTGTGATTTTCACCTGGGAGTTGCCATCTGGGATGTTGCTCCAGGGCATTCACAGTTGGTTTCCTCTCAGGCGTCGCCACGGTAGTGTTCACCAAGGTGTGCCCATTGTGATTGCCCTTATTCTCTCTTCAGATGAGGGAATTGATTCCCCTTCCCCATCACTGTAACACCCCTACCATCCTCAAACCTTTACTTTCAAGAAAAGCCAAATGTATCCAGGGCAGCACACACTAAGGCCAACAATACACCAAAAGGTCAGCAATATAGTATGATATGAGCAGGGGAAAAGCTCTGAAAATCTAAGGAGTCTTCTTTCAAGATAGCACTAAAGAAATCAACCAGAAATATCAGTAATACGTCTAATGGCCAAACTATAAGACCCTTAACTGTCCCCTTCTCATTATACCTTATCAGGTGCCTTCCTGCACCAGGAACAAAGGATCCCCTCTGCTTATCTCTGGAATACATAGAGGACCACATACAAGCAAGAGAAACAACACTGACCCTTATGGACACTCACCTATGAATGCCAAAGCTCCTACCCCACCCACTGACCAATTAGACAAATATCCCAAAACATTGCATTCCTTAAGTCAGTACAGATCGCATTCTTAATCACACAACACTTTCATACCACCAACTTTCAAAGGAACCATGAGGAAAATCTGAACTGTCTTGAACCAAGCAATGAACAACTTGGGTAAACTAAATGGCAGTTGGGGGCTACAAAGACGCCGAATTAGGTGCCATCTTGTCAATGACCTCTCCATAACAAAACATTTCATGGAAACGTATTACCTTCTCAGCAAAGATTAAGTATACTGACTGCTCATCACAGAGACATAACTCAAAGAGGATTAATCCATGGTTAAACACAAGGCCATCCCAGGACTTCAAGATAAAACAACAGAACCAACATGAGAGGAGGAATCACACTTAATCAATTCAGTCAATTAAAATATTACCCTCATAGAATGTTCCAGCTGCAAATGACATCTCCAACTCTGTTCAACGTAACAAACCTGCACACTGAGTTTCATCCTTATCTGCATACCGCCCTCATACAATCTCTCCTTCACAGACAAACTAGTGAATGCAGTTGCTAACCTCTTAGTTACTTCCAAAAACTCACCATATTGGAAAAATGTCAATCTTTGGCTAGAAAATGAGAACATGAATGCCACAAAATCCCAATCTGCAAACTTGGCATGCCCTAAACGTTAAACAACTAGTTATTGGGCCCACTCATGCTGACATCAAACATTTTATGGAGTCTTTGCAATGAAAAATGTCACTACAGCCTCCACCACCCCAGAGCTCTTACCCAGGTGGGACCACCTCACCATCCTGTTCAGCATCTTCGTCTAAACAGCACATCTACCTACATTGATCAAAGCCCCTCAACATCTATCACCCTGGAACAAGATTAAGCTTGATAAACCCCTCAAAACTAGAAGCATACACACCAGGTTCCACCTTGGAAACCAGAGGGAAACCCCAGAAGAGCAACTAAAAAACCTATATACATGGATTTCAATTATCTTTTTATATACTGGTCCCTAATAAGTCTGAAATAATTCTCACAAAAAAGCAGGTTGCCAAATAATTCACACACAAACTCACAAAGAGAAATCCTGAGACTCAGTGGACACTGGAAGGAAAATGACCTGCCAGCAAATAAATGGATTTACCAGTAACAGCTCTAGAGCTATAGATCTATTGTATGTTTTGTTTTATTTAAGTGCATGTGGTTGAATAGCAACCTTTCACACTAACAAACCAGCATCATACAATACCAAAACATCACATGTTTGTTTGTTTGTTTGGTTGTTCATTTGCATAGCGCACCAAACCCTCAGGTTACTTATCATTAAACACATATAGGCACATTTTTACAAAGGTTACTTATCATTAAACAGATATAGGCAAGTATATACAGTGTGGAACATCATCCACATATGACAGAGATGTCAGATCAAATTGGTAAGTCATAGACAGGTACAGACACCTTTGTATACAATTACATTGGTGGTGGTAGTTTTAAAGCGAGCAGAGTGGTCATAGGTATTTAGCAATCCATGGAATGAAGCCACATTTTTGTTTCTTTTCTGAAAGTGTAGAATGAAGGGACAGATCTTAAATCTACAGGCATAGAGTTCCAGAGTTGGGCTGCCATTACAGGGAAACTGCTTCCTCCTGCTTTCTTCAGTTTGAAGTTAGGTACAATAAGGCAGTTTGCATGGAGAAATCTAATAGGGCGTGCAGAAGTGTGTATAGTGAATTTGTCCACTAGGTATTTTGGTGCCAGGTTACAGAGGGATTTAAAGTTTAGATTCAAGGATTTGAATTTGAGTCTGTCATTAATGACAAGCTATTTTGAATATTGTCTGGTATTGGAGATGTGCTGCATTCTAGGTATACTCAGAGCAGTTCTGAGGGCATTATTTTGTAAGGTTTGCAGTTTTTTAACATTCTGTTTACTTGTCTCTAGGTAGAGTGCATTACAGTAGTCTAACTTAGACAGGATAAGAGCTCTAGCTAAAGTAATGCGGCTCTCAGTGGAAAGAAAGGGTTTAGATGCATTGATAAGTTTGCATGTATAGCTGGTGGCTGAGGCAGTTGCGTTCACTTGTTTGTTCAAGTTCAGAGATGAGTCGAGGTAGAAACCAAGTGTTTTTACCTCTTTGGAGACGTTGATGTTTAAACTATCAATGTTGAAGGTTGTACATTGATTATTGAATTTGTTTAGTCCGGCTGGAGAATCGAAGAGCAAGAGCTCTGTCTTGTCACGTTAAGGCCATATAAACAATTATTTCCTTTTTAAACCAATGAACAGATAAAAAAGAACCATAAAAATGTACATATGGTTCAGGTTTTGGACAAATAAACTAATCTAATTTAAAACATCATAACCAAAATAAGGATTTCATAAAAAGTGAAAAATCTCACCCTAAAATCATCTAATACAAAAGCTTAATCTAAGATACTATATCACAGTTTGTAATTCATAGGGAATTTTTGGAAACAAGTCTTGTGTAGCAGCCAATTTTATGATGAGGGGAACACTGGGGGAAACATGGGGAGTGAATCAACCGTCTTTGCGATCCAATGTTATAGTAGCCCCGAGCCAAACATGGTAAGCAGCAGAGGCCACAACGTATGATTAAGCCGCAAAGAGCATGCTCCAGAATTGATTGGTTTCATGTGGGGCAAAGTTTGCATAGACTTTAGCATAGCAATCTCCTAGGGTGCAACAATGCATCAGAATATGTTGTGCAGTTTCAATTTGTTGCCCACATAATCGACGGATGTGCTCCTCCAGCGGAATTCCCTACCAGGCTCCCCTAATGGCATACACAGGTAGGATGTCGAAGTGCAAGTACATAACAAAACAAATCAGAGCAGACAAACACCACTTGATTAGGTATTGCAATGGGCTCTGGTTAAAGTCCCCCTGATGGGTATTGGGATGTATTTGAGCCTATCCACCAGGGAGGCCAATGTGAGTGCACGATTGTGGTTACGACTCCTAGGGGTGAGTTTACTTAGAATCACCGGGACATCTTGTTCCATGCAACATGTTAAAGAGATATCCTGTCAGGGTGAGAGAACCACACTTTCCAGGTCTCTGAACCATGTGCTACGGGAGTCCATGTGCTGTAGATCTATGCAGTTGAAACATTACTAGTAAACAATGTTCATTAAGCACAGCCTCATTTGGGTTGGTCAGTTTCCCAATGACCTTTAAAGGGAATCAGACTGTAAAGTTAATGTAATGTAACTGAAGCACACGTTTATTAAATAAAGTGGATGGTGCATGAATTTCTCATCTCTATAATGTACATCTTCCAGAAACTGTCCTTAAGCAAAACGTTGAAATCAAACAGAGTACATGTTGTGCAGCTATGTTACACAAATTACCTAAAGGATAGGGTGTAACACAAGTGTGTGTACTGGCACCAGTACTCTTTAATCTGAATACCAATGTGCTGGTAGCTAAACTCAGCACACTAGAGGTCAATATTCTGCAGGTTACTATTAAGAGAGTCCTGGTTCTATCGTATGCTGGTGATGGCATACTGCTGGCCAGAACTCCAAGATCCCTCCAGTGCCTGATTGATTCCTGTACAGAATTTATGAAATCTCTTGATCTAACTGTTAATGTGGCAACATAAGAAACTTTGTGTTTTTCCAGCACTGAAGGAATAAAAGATAGGACCTTTTAGTCAAGTAACATCCTAATACCATCAGTTTCTTTGTATGACTACCTAGGTATTTGTTTATCTCCTTATCTAAATACAACCCCTCATATTTTAAAACAGGCCTCAAAGACGAGGTGCCATTTTCAAATGTGCACATAATTATAATGTAGAGCCAGTCGAAATTATTTTGAAAATCCATCAAGCAAAACCTATTGCCATGTGTGCAGTGGTGTTTTGGGGTTTGGGTGTATTAAGGAAACCCCATGTTTTGAAAATATTTTCACAGAAAGAGATTTGGGACTGCCACCTCTGCTCCGATGCAGCTCATAGAGAGCTCAATATGCCTTACATTGCAGCTGCGATGATTGTCGCTCCTAGCATACTATGCAATAATCCTAAAGCAATGCTTTCCAAAAACATCCCGCTAAATGCCTGTACTATCAAAAGCACATTGAAAATTCTATCAATAAGAGAAGTAGAAAAAGATCTGAATAATCTATTGAGTGTATCGTGGGAAACCTGACCCTTACCTGTGGGAACAGCAAAATGACTGATGATTTAAAAGGCTGCAAATCATCTTACATAAGACCAATAGATGCAAAATGGAAAGAGCTAAACACACTACAGACAAATTGAACTGCTATTAATGACAGAGAGTATTGTTCCTTATTTAACTTTCTCACCTTACTTAAAGCATCACCTTTTAATAACTAGAACTTGTTTTAATTGTCTGAATCTGAATACTGCCTATAGCATGGGGAATAATAGAGCAGAAGACAGGCTATGCCCATTTTGTCAGACGTTTTATGAAAAACTGTCATTTCTTGTATGCAAAAATGATGGAAATAGTATGGGCACTTAAGAAATTTGTTTAGAATGCTCTTAAAATTACAGAGGATATGATGACAGACAATTTGTAAGAAAATGACAAGATGTTTAAAGTGATGAATCTTACATAAGCTGTACTTGGTCTATGATTAATATGATTCCCATGTTAAACTAAGTAATGTCAACATACCTTCTTCTTTGGAATTGATGAAAATATTATTTTTGAAGATTTTTATGTCTTAAGTTTTTACTTCTATTCTACAGTATTTATGCTGAGCAAACATTTAAGGGACTTCAATTCCCAAAACAAAGTCTGTTGATTGTGATTCTGACCTAAAACGGTATGTTTATTTGCACTGTGCAGTGCATATAGTGAATTAAACTGCATGTCAAAGTGCTGAATTAAATAAAATTACATAAATAACATGTAGTCTTGTTTCTATTTTCAAGTCACATTCACTGGTAAATGTAGTTGAAACCTGGCCTGTCCTGATTAAGTCAGTTTCTAAGACCTTTGTTTAGTCAGCTATCTGGCAGAACAAAAGACACATAATTGATCAGTAACTAATCCATTAAACTGTGCTGGGCAGACAGCGAGTATTCAGAGCATATGCAAAGATCTAAAATAATATAAAAAATAGCCATTTTTCAATTCTAAAATCCTCACATTTGCATTGTCTAAAAGTGTTATGGTAACAGCCAGACAATAAGATAAGGATCTGTTTCTTAAGTAAGACAATGCCATGAGCCAACCTTTTTAAAGTTCATATTTAACTTTGATAAAAATTTGCAATGCACAGAAATTAAATGCAAGTTACAATAAATTGATTGATTTGACTGCACTAAAATGAATAAAATTAGTCATAAATTTGGAATGCTTTGCTTGATTTTAAAAACTGAAGTAAAATTGAATTCAGCAAAGTATTCCCTATAATATGTACAATCACAATCTAAAATTATGTGTGAATTATTAAAACATTGACATATTGCAATACCTTTTTCAACTTTTTGCAAGTCATTGTAGCATGAAGCATATCTCCAGATATAGAAGTCTCTTGTGATATTAGATATGAGCAAAAAAAAAGATTTATCTCCAAACTGACCAGAATTCCAGGTGGGTGGAGGCAGGCATCTCTCATTGCCACAAAGCAGAGAGTGTTAGTATCTGAAGAGAACCTATCAAAAGCTCCATCCAATGAGAAAGCACATTATGGGTGGATTTTATCAGTTATATAAGGCCAAAAACGCAGGAAATGGAGAGAATTCTTGTGAAAATCACAGATGAATGGAGGGCTTCCATTAGGAGAGGTACTGAGTGGGGTTCTACCTCGAATGTAGCTGTTGAAAATCCCCCTTTAGAAGGCCTTTTCCTGAGGGCGCTTGATGGAGAGCCTTGTCCAAGACAGATTGCCTGAGAGGGATTTTGAAAGAAGGGGACAGACTGAGTCCAGAACTTACCTGGCAGAGATTGCTAAATCCGTACAGTATTATAGTTTTATTTTTTATTTCTTGATTCAATTGTCATGCAATTTTTACAAGTCCCCATTCATATTCCAACTAAAATCAATATGTTCCTTTCATCATGTCCATAGAATCTTCTTATTATTATTTATCGCCATACATTTAGAGGTCTATTTTCTGAAAGAACTGTGCTGCAGCTATCACAAAGGACTGTTTTGATCCTTCCATTATGCGAGTCCACCAGTCCTCTTTATTCCAAGCTCGAAGGTCTTTGAAGAGATGGCTCATGTGAGTTTTCCTTAATATAGTTAGTTCAGTGTATGATAGCAGCAAGTGCCTGATTGATTCCACTTGTTCTTGATTTTTACAAATCCGGCACTTGTTTGAAAGGGACAGACCTCATATAGCTCTGATTTCATTTGTCGGAAGAAGGTTTAGACGTATCCGCAGGAAGGTATTATGCAAAAATTGACTAGGGTACTTCTTCATGTAAATCGGGGGCTCTTGGATTTTCTTGGCTGCTGGTGGTAAATGAGCCGTCAGTCTATTTCTGCAAGCCAGTGAGGTAGTATGAATCCAATCCCACTCTTCCAATTTTCTTTTTACATTGTTCGGATTTTGAATTAACTCTTCTTCTGTGGAGTTTATATCTTCTAATTTTGACTGATTACCTTGCACCCAGTCGATCAGGAGTTTGTTCTTTTTTCCATCAATTTCGGACTTTACGATATAGAAGATTCTTGTTTGGTCATTTATGATTGTTTTTCTGTAAAGCATCAGGGAATTTCTTGTTACCATCGAATGGGGTGATGGTAGACTCAGTTCATAATGAATTGATGCCATTGAGGTCGATGTTGGTAGATTCAGTACTCTACGCCAGAAATTACCTTCCAATCTGAGCTAAGTCACCTCTGTGGTCAATGGCATAGCGTCTGAGCTGTAAATCAGAGATGGAGCGGCCTTGCCCTTATAGAATTGTAAAGCTGGGATCATAGAGAAGCGGCCAAACTTGACATCAACTGCTCTTGCTTGTGAAGTTAATTTCCTCACTTTGTCGAATAGATTTGCTTGCATTGGGGATTCTCGCTTACTGTTACTCAGGATCACTCCTTAGTATTTGAACTCTTTTACATGCTCTATTTCTGTGCCATCCAATTTCCAATGAAATTCCTCTTTCCTCTTTGTCGGTTTGTCCAATGTCATAATTTTGTTTTTCTTTTTGTTAATTTCTAAGGTGTTTTTTCCAATGTAATCTGCCAGGTTGTTTAACTGTCGCTGGAGTCTGATCACTGTTTGATCTAATAGAATTAGATCAACCGTGCAAAGAAGGCGGGAAACTTGAATCCCCCTATCGTTGGGGAAATGATCTAACATTTGCTTCTTGATCCTTGAAATCCTACAAATGTGAGTTAAAGAGGGATGAGCGAGGGGACAGCCCTGCTTTACCCCCCTTGCAGTTTGAATTTCTTTGGACAAAGTGCCTCCTTTGTTCAGTCATACTGTCATTGATGTATTAGAGTGCAGGGATTTTATAGCTTCCAGGATGTCTCCAGGGCATTTTCTCCCTGACAGTTTTTTCCCAAAGGATTTCTCAGTTGACCTGGTCCAAAGCTTGGACCAGGTCAATGAATGCCACAAAAATCCTTGGATTGCCGTCCTGTATTCTTCACTTTAGCCCACTTCGGAGGAGGATGTTTGATGAAATTCCCGCGTTCTTTACAAACGCTGACTGAAAAGGATCTTCGCTACCCAATGTTATGGTCCATGCCTGGAAATGGTCCAGGATCAGGGAGACGAAGACCTTTCCAATGACGTCCAGTATGGCTATGGGCCGGTAGTTTTTTGCAATTTCTCTGGGGCTACATTTGTAAATTGGAACCACAATTGATGTTCTCCAGGACGACGGAATGGATCTAGTTTTCATACAATTTTTGATTACTCTGTGTATGAACAAGGCCCATTCTTGGGGATGTTCTTTTAAATCTGCATTGGTGATTCCACCTGGGCCCGAGGCACTTGAGATGTTTAATTTTAAGATTTTTCTCTTTATCTCTTCCACGTCACAGGGCACATTCCAATAGATCTCGCTCGTCTCCTGACGTATTACAGAGGTCTCAGTTGGTTTTTTAAAGAGGACCTAGAAATGATCAATCCAAGATGTTTCCCCTACATTGTTTTGCATTAAGTTGTTAATTCCATTTGTTGTTGATTTTATCAAGGTCCAAAAGTCTCTTGTTTTTCTGCCGCATATTACTTTCAGCATATCTGCTGCATCCTTTTGATACAGGGTTGCTCTTTTGTGTCTCAGCCAGTTTTTGTAACGTTTTGCTGCCATTTTAGCCAGTTCTTTATGTTCTCGCGTGTTCGTTTTCGCTGCCAAACGTTTGGCCATTCTAAGTTTTTTCCTTTCAGTGACCAGTTGTTTTTCATATTCATGGCGATGAGGAGTTTGTGTGACATTGCTCCATCATTTTTTCTTAGTTTGATATACAGTTAGAAAGTGGTTGATATTCAATAATACCTGGGTTCATTGTCTCTTCGTATTGAGCGCTAATCAGGTTATAATTGACTGTTAGCTTGTTATTAGCTTGAGCGCTCAATCTTAAATGAGTTCCGCCGCAGGAGGCCTCAACTTCTGCTGTCATCTTTTTTCTTAGCTCCTGCCTTGTAATGCACCTTAGTCTCTAAAGGTTGTGGTTGCTATGAGTGGTTTGAGTTGTTTTGAACTTTGTGATTAGAGGCAGCAGCTCTCTAGATACAAAAATGTGGTTGATGGTAGCACTTTGCCCATTCCTCTACCAAGTTGGAATTTGTTCTGTATCGTTCTCTGATAGCATGTGGAGGTTCTGTAAGTCATGAGAGGCCATGAGTGATGACCACAAGGATCCTCTGACCATGGTTAAAGGCAATTTATTAGAGGTTTTCTTTTCTCTTTTTGATGACGGCCAGGAAGCATTTAAATCACCACAACATATTATGTATTTTGGTTGGCAGATTGTGTGTATTTCCTCCAAAATGTCCTCTGCCATTGTCAAAGATCTGTCATTGCTTAGGGCAAGGGGATTCCAATATGTGTTAATTTGTTATTAAGTCATCTCCTGTGTCAGTCTTGGTTCGATGTGTATCTTGTCTCCAGTTTAATAGTGTCACTTGAAAAGACAAGTTCGAGGTTAAGGTCCTAACGTATTGCTGTTAAAAGACCCGATGATGGACGTCCTTTTGCTCGCTTGAAGGCCGGTGATAAGTGGACATAAAATCGATCAAGATAAGGTCTTACAGTTAGCCATGTCTCCTGAAGGCACAGGATGTCAAACTCATCCAAGTTGACAACACTGGGTCTCAGCAGGTGACCAAAGCCTCTTGTGTTCCAGGCGGCCATAGTTATTAGTTGTTGAAGCAAAGGTGGGCCGACCTCCTCCATGGTGGTTTCCTCAGAGGTTAAGGGTACGCTGAATGGCTATCTTCTAAATCCATTTGCCAAGGCTTTTGAGATCCAGGACCATTTTTTTATGTTCTCCAGACTGTAATTCCTCTTCAGCGACCTTAGTTTGACCTTAGTTTGATAAGTCTGATCTGTTGGAGGTGGTTTAGGATCGAATGTTACTGTTAGCCTCAGCAAAGGGCCTCTTGGTACTCAATCAATCTCCAGGGGGTCTTGATAACTTATTTTTCCAGTTCTTTTCCTCTGGAAGTCTAGGAGCCGCTGCCCAGCTCATGTTTTCTTGATCTTCTCAGACACAATGTTTATTGTTTGCATGATTTAGCTCCTCTCCTCTCTTTTCAATTCCATTGTTATTTCTATCTTGACTCTTTTCTTTTTCCCGGCAGTTGGTAGGGTTGTTTGGAGGAGTGGTTTGTCTATTTTTACTTGTAGACTGGGTTTCCTTTAATTCCTTTGGAGTGGTCTACACACAGGAGCATTCAGTTAGGTCAACGCCTAATATCAGGAAACTTCCTATCTCCGCTGCTAACATCAGATGTACTACTGATGAGGGGATATGCAGATACACACAATCCCGTATCCCTTTGATTCCAAACTCCACGATTTTCACACCTTCTAAAAGTATTTGCCACAAGTTAGGAATATACTGGAAGAGAATCATGTTTTCCTATTCAGGATTGTATTGTCTTGTTTGTTTCCTATTTGCTCTAGCTTAAAAGTACAGTAGCTCTTGATCTTCTGACTGTACGGAACATACTTCTTTTTTGAATCCTCTGGTTCACTTATTCCTTGTGGTAGATTCGATTTTCTTGCATTGTTGGTCTTGTTGGTGGGCTTTTCACCCCTTTTTTGGGTTTGAGTCTTAGATGATCTTGATATCTCCTTTGATGATCGTTTTTCTCAATGCAGGCTCCGGCGTGTTCTGGTGTTATTTCCATCTAGAGATTTTGTCATAGTGCCTCATTACACGGTAGGCGGTAAGGGTTTACCGGTACCGGTATTTTACCGGTACCGGTAAACCCTTACCGCCTAACTATGAGGTCCCTTTGCGGGTTGGGGAATTTAACGCCTGCTTTTTCAAGGCGTTAAAAACCAACCCGCAAAGGGACCAGGGAGCTAATTACGGTACCGCAATTTGCGGTACCGTAATTAGCACCTTCCCCATTCCCATAGAGCCCAATGGGGCAAAAATGGGAATGGGGAAGGGCAATGGGAGAAGGGTGAATTACCGCCCCACCAACCTTGGAACAGGGCAGTAATTCCCCTTTGCACCAAGGCGGTGCCGGTATTTTACCAGCATGGACCAAGGTGTTAATAGCACCTTGGTCCACCGCCATCCGTGTAATGAGGCCCATAGTGTTGTATTTCAGCCCTCCTTAGTATTTGAGCGTTCATATTCGACCCCAAAGGTCTTTGTTCCTTTGTCAACATTTTACATCTGTCGGCCAAGGTCAAGAACGTCGGAGGGCTTCTTTCGTCATGTAAATAACCTTGGGTAGATTTTTTGAGTGTGCTGTAGACGAAGCTCTCCCCTTTGTTGATACAAGCAATTCTGATTCGGACTCTTCCACTGAGTACTGTGATGGCTCCATTAGGTTGATGCTATCCTCTGTTTCATCGATGTTAATTGTCGAGGGACTTGGTGTCACTGCTTCCGATCTTGTTAGCTGAATGCTCAAAATTTTCCCACGGCTTTGTGCTGGTCATCTCCTTGGGGCTGGAATTGGGATGGGTTTTGAGGTTTTAGACTCTTTACTCTGTTGTTGTAGTACACCTTCCCTAAGTGGAACTTCTATTATTGTTACCTGCCTTGCGCCTGTTCGTTTACTCCCTCCTACTTGTGAGAACAGAGGGTCATTTTCTGTGTCTCCATGTATGTTGTTATCTTCGTGCTTAAAGGGGTGGTGTTGGGGTTTATTCGTCTACCTATTGTTGTTTATTCCCTGAGCCACGTGTCTAATTTCTGTATTTCCTGGGCTCGACAGGTGTTTGTTCAATTTTAGAACTACACATCCATTTTCTGGTTTTCTAGGGCCCAAGAGTTGATCGACCGCACTTGCCCGCTGTGTACTGATTGCAGGCATTCCCAGTTGATGGTTTAGTCCTGTGGGTATGCATTTATTGGTGGTCAATTTGTAGAATTGCTCGAATCACCCAAACGGGTGATATTCACTACTTCAGGCACCGCAACTTTCTTAGATTCCAGCTCTGCCTGAGTGGCCGTCATGCCTAAAGCCGTTGCTCTTGGGGCTGTGATAATTTGTTGAGGTGAGACAGCCACAGCTTCTGAGGTTTGTTGCGAGTTTTGTATATTTAATTCAAGGTCCCTTTTCGCTTCCAGCGCTGTAATGTAGCCCTCAAGATATATCATCTTTGTGTGCATCATAGCAGTGAGGGTAGTGTGGTCCTTCAGTGTGTCGTTTAGAGACTTGTACAATTTGTTGAAGGGGGACAAGGCAATGGTTACTGCGGACATAATAGCAAAGAGATCTGGTTTCTTTGTAGGGTTTTCCTTACCACTCTGAGAGGGTAATGCTGTTGACCTTCTGTTCAACAGTGGTGATCGAATTAAGGGTTGCTCAGAAGTGCTTGTTGATTTCCTTTGTTGCTTTGTAGGGTGGTTAAAGGTTCCTTGAGGTATTCCTCTTCTTGGCCTTGGCCGTTTAATATTCCAGCAGGTAAGTAATTTCTGTCTGGAATCAATGTGTGTTCCATAGAGCCCACGGCCATTGAGAGGGGCTCTTCGGGGGAAATAATTTCAGCTCCTATAGCCTCCTGTGCCGGATTCGTAGCAGGCGGAAAGTTTGTCACCCGTGGGGGACTGCCCAATAGGATGCTCTTTTTGTCTGGATGGGCTTTTTTCATGATGGATTCTGCTACTGGCAGCGAGTGTTGGAAGTTTGTTTCCTGTGTTTTGGAATTTATTCCCCAGATCTTAAAGTGGCCCTGTAATCCCGAGGCTGTTTTGTCTTGAGGGTTTGATCGATTTAAACTTTGCATAGCTGTAGAATCCTTTGATGTAGTCAGTTGGCCAGACCAGATAAAATTGTAATTTTTTGGTTGTTCTTGGTTTGTGGGGAGGTGTGCACCCTGCAGAATCTCAGCATCACACAGATTTTTTAAAAAATATGTGCTACAGACCCCACACTGTTGATTGTCGACATTCTGTGAGAAGAGATCTTTCTATATATCCTTTTTTTTACATTGGGCTTATCATCATTGCTCCATTTTTTATCGGCATGTTTTTTTGGGGTTTTTTGGACGTGGGAGCTATTGTGCAGTTCCCCTGTTTATGAAGAGTCTTTGCATTTACCCTCATATTTAACTCTTCACACCTCAGAGGGGATCTTTTTGAACCCTCTGTTATGGATTCACACTCCAAGTCAGTTGAGGTAAAAGGATTGCACACACTCTGGTAAGAATTGTTTAAGCCTTCAGGGTCATCGGCAGTGGTTTCAATGTCCACACTCCAGTTTTTATAAGGTTTGTCTCGAGTTCGGGAGGGCAGAGTTTTAACTTCTGTCTGTAATGGAGCCGAGGGACCTTGACAATGTATTGGAGTCAGCAGAGCATTTTCAGCAGGTATTGCATGAACTTCGATTTGGATTTTTATTGGTAAGGGTACTGTGTCAGTGTTAGTACCCTCTGTAAGTCACATGTTTTTATCTTGATGTTTTTTTGTAATCACTTGTGTTGATGCTTGTAGATCTTCCGTTTCTATGACTGCTGAAATGTACCCAGGAAGGGCACGAATATCACTCGTGTTTGTTAGAGTTGCTACGAGGTCGTCCGATGCTTCTCCTGGTTCCACTGGGGACACAGACAAAGCCCCGGCTATAACCAAGTCCTGTATCATTGTAGTAATGTCTGTGTTATGCACGTTAAGATCTTATGCGCACAAGTGTATTTACATTGTTGATAATGTCGATTTAATTGTCACCTCTCTTGACGCAGGGGTCTATCAAAACCCAGTCTGGTGCAAAGAGCAGACGAGCTTGCAGATCAGCAGGCTCACCTCTTCCTCGCTTCGCACCATCAGAGACCAACTTTCCTCATGGCTCCACAAGCGCCCGCTCCCGCAACTCACCACCCAACCCAACCTCAAGAGCCTGTTCCAGTCCCAACTCCACGTCAGATGATCCCAGCAAAACTGGTATGATATTATTAAAATGGAGATTGATCTCTGGGTAGGGAGGGGGTTTTGTCACGGGCACCGGAGTGTTTACGGGCGGAGCGGTGGGAGTTACATGCTGCGAACGTGTCGGGGGAGGAGATGTAACAGCAATGTTTATTTCTTTCCTACCTGAACAAGGAAGTTCACTCAAATCCGTTGATAACAAAAGGGGCTTTTTCGTCCTGGAGGGAGTTTTCAACGGGCTTCGAAGTTCCATGCCCTTACGCCCCGCAGCTGCTGCAGCTGCCATACACTGCCACAGGCTGCAACTCAGCAGCCAACTCCACGGCTGCTCCGCAGCAGAATGGGGTTTTCAAGGAAAACACCTCTTCTGCAGTGTAGATAGTAGTAGAAAGACTGATCAAAGTCTGCAAAGTCTGAAAAGCACTGTGGCAAAGATTCCTGTCACTGCCGCAGACTGCAACTCAGCAGCCGACTCTTTGGCTGCTGTGCGCAGAATGTGGTTTTTAAGGAAAACTCCTCCTCTGCAGTGTTGATAGTAGTAGAAAGACTGATCAAAGTCTGCAAAGCCTGAAAAGCACTGTAGCAAAGATTCCTGTGAATGCTGCAGACTGCAACTCAGCAGCCAATCTGTAGATTATCTGACCGGTCCTGTTCCTTCTAAAAGACAAGCCAAAAGTGAGTATAACAATTCCTGGGCATTTAGATATATGTTCCTGTAACTAGTTAAAACCCATGAGAGCAATTGAAAGGCTTTTAGCGGAATCATATACCAGGTAAGCCACTGAACTGGAAATGGACTGTAAGGGAAACTTTGTGGAAGTGTATGTGAAAGAGTGTGCCCCAGAATGTATGATTGCTGAGGGCACATCATATTCCTGACAGTAAATTGATATATTAATTCCTTTGTTTTGGATAATGTATGCCCATATTTGAGAGTTGTTAGTCACCATGTCAAAGATTTGAAGTAATAGTTCAACTTCTTGTCCTGAGGAATCCATATTTCTTTTATATAAAAAGATACAACTTGGGTAACCCTATATCCCTAAATTAGAATAGGGAGGAGGTTATTTTCTCCCTTTTTTCCAAAGAAAATAATGTCAATTCAAAAAAACAATGTCAGATTATCCCAATAACATTGCAGAGAAAAGATAGCATTTTTCTATAAGTGGACTCTTCTTGCCAAGTAGTAATTAAGTGTTAATTATATTGTCATGCTTGTGTGACACTTTAAATTTACTATGACAAAAATGAGGATGTCGTCCATTCTCACATAGGGGGAGGCCATTGTCATGGGGATAGGGCGGTGCATCCACAGTACAATAGTCCCCCGGGAGGTGGTGCACCGAGGGAGTATCACATGGGAAAGGAGCCCAGAGAGATTGGGGACTACCATTATCAGTGAACATGGTATGACCCCGCTTCAATACACTTAACCCCTGCTCCAACCCTAAATTCAACCCTAAATCCTCCTTCCCCATCCATAGATAGAGCCAATGTCTTTTGCTGCCAAGACAGTGAATCCAACATACATGACAAGACTGAAAGACCAGAAACTACACATTGTTATACACAAAGTTTTAAAACTGGTACTGTGAAGAAGAATGCTGGTAGTCCAAGGATCACTTTAGAGAAGCAGAATGAGTGGTCAAGCTTCTCAATGTAAGTGATTGGCACAAAGCAGTACAGCAATCCAACGGGGGAGTTTGAAAGCATCTCAGCTGGGACATGAAAAAGAGAGGGTGCGATCCTCTGAGAAGGAGCAGCGGGTGTTGTGCACGGGAGCAGCTGACACAAGCCAGAGGGGAAGCCATAGCCAGAGGAAATGGAGAACCCAAACGTGGTCCACCCAGAGACGACTACTCGGGTTGCCACCAAGTGAATCCTGTAAGCGCCTCAGGCCCCAGCGAATTGCACGCGCGAGAGAGAGAACACACAGCGGGGAAGCGTTGGAAGACTACAGAGATGCTGCAGATCCTGCTTGAGACCTGAATGCTACAAGAACCTCGGAAAAAGAGACGCAACTTCCTGGGAACCACTGATACATGCAAAAAAGGAAGGAAACAGGTATGTGGACTGCTCGGGATGTGCTGGAAGCTTGTGGGAGCAACAGGGTGAGCATAGCAGCCTGAGGGAGAGGGTATGCCACTCTGAGGCAAATCGGAAGTTGAGAAAGAGAGGGTATGGGACCCTGAATGCCAACGAGGCAAAGGGGTAAGAGTTGTATACTTGGCAGGAGAGTGAACCAAGTGTATACAACACACCAATGCGAGTTTGGTACCCACATCCAAATAAGAGAGGGTCTGGGACCCTGACTGCAAAGGAAGTAAAGAGGGAGGAGTTTATATGTTTTTATACTTGACAAGAGAGTGAGCCAAGTGGATTCAACACACCAGTGCAGATCTGGGACCCATACACAAATAAGAGAGGATCTGGGACCCTGAGTGCAAATGAAGTAAATCAGTAAAGAGTTGTATACTTCACAGGAGAGTGAACCAAGTGGTTACAACACACCAGTGCAAGTCTGGTACCCGCACATAAATCAGAGAGGGTCTGGGACCCTGAGGTTAAAAGAAGCAAACAAGGAAGAGTTGTATGCCTGGCAGGGAAGTAAAGCAAGCAAACACTATGTTACACTGCGAGTCTGGGACCCCCACCCATATGAGAAACCAAAGTTTAATGTGACAAAGACTAAGAGGGTCTGGGGCCCTGTGAGAGAAAGAGAGACAGCCCATGAGAGAACACTGGCTTGGCAGGAGAGAGAACCAAGCCATGTAAAATATTGCGAGTCTGGGACTCGCACCCACACGAGAGGTTGAGAACAAGAGGGTAAAGAACCCTGGAACTGACAGAAGAAATCCTACAATTGATAGCACACTGTGCCAAGTTCCTAGGATAAAGAAGCATGAACAAAAGAAGCCTTACCTTTTGGATTTCCCAGTGACATTTTATCTAAGAAAAGATGGGCTCAGTAGCCCTAACAGAATAATAGGAATAAGATAAGAAGAAGTCTAGGGGAAAGGAGCCCAACCCTAGCATTGGAAACTAGTATTATGGAATATTGTTTTGCATCACTTTATCATCAGAGAGACTGGGACGTTTTCTGTTGCTTGAAGACACAAAGAACACTTTTTGCTTTGAGAAGAGATCCTCCTTGCACAGTTGCTTTTGATTATTAGTGTTAGGGACAGATGTAGGTTTTGGGAAATGACAGTAACAGACCTTTAAGCATGCAACAATTGTGTCCAAGCCCTACTTCTGCACATTATCACAAAAAATGAGGTAAACCCACACATGTAATAACGGCTTGGACTCAGTGGGTATCAAGAAATATCTCGAAAAAACGAGTCCAAGCTGAAGGTTTCACGCAAGTGAACACTCCTGAAAACACAAACCTATGTAGATTCAACACAGAAAAATACAACAATAATGGGAATACAACAACTTCATATCATGAAAACAAGTTTATTAATAATACAGACATATTAAAAAGACAGAAAGAATAGTTCTGAACAACACAAACCCCTAACCCACTAACATAAGACCTAATCCACAGACATCCATCCGCACTCAAACCCCAAATAGATCAACAACAGTCACACTCTATCCTCACACAGGAAATTAATAAAGTAACAAACATCCATACACAGAATGGGTGGAAAGAATCAGTTCCCACACAGCATCGACTTCACTAATACTGTGTGCCACTACTCTGTACAGCGTGGCATACGATATTTTAACACCTATGCAAAGTTAATTCATAAAAATAAATAATAATGGGTCTATGTATGTGGTATTTTCTGCAATAAACAATTGCCAACTCATGTTTCGGCTCTATGGGTGAGCTGGTGAGTTTAAACGACCCGACCTTCTTTGGGGCACAAAATCATCGAGTAGATCAGGTGTGTCGTAGTTCTCCGTGCTCCAGTAAACAAAATAACCATGGAGGCACCAATGGTTGTTCTTTTAATTGAGACCAACAAGTGAGCCAACTATAAACCAACTAGCTGTAGGGTGTGCTTAGGCAACTAAACACTGTTTCTCATTTCTAAATAGCATGTGAATAAACAGGAACTTCAGAATCTCTCAATGCCTCTCATTCATAAATGGAGCCTGCGAGTGCCGCCGTCATTCAATGAAGTATCTGGCACATAAACATTAACACAGGGACCGATGCAGAACCCGAACCGCGTTCCCTTGAACTGAAAAGAAACTCTCCCACCTTCTGAACCCTTACAGCACTTTCATTCTTTTCTCTCCAAAATAAAAGCTCCTTTTCTAAATCTAATCCTGCAGACAAATTAGTCCAACATAACATCCTGTATTTTGTATACGTGCCCCAACTTGAAGCCAAGAGTACACTTCATATAGAGTAGAATTAATCTGAAAAGAAGAAAGTTATATGTCAACTCAAATGTGTGTTTTTCTCTGATGCCAACAGTTGGTGATGGTGTATTAGAAATGCAAATGAAATGTATATTGGAAAACCTTTCTCTAATGCCAGTCAGTACGTTGATTGTTTTAGAGAAAAATAAGTGAAAAATATAGTGTACAATTTTGAAGAGAATATTTTTATATTTTTTTTTGATCGTCCCAATTCGCTGTCGGAAGCGGCCAGAGTGCGGATGCTCTGTTTGGTGAACGTGAGCTCCGAATCGGGTGCGGCTTGACGCGTAGGAGAGGTCCCGTCTATGATCTAGGACCTTTCCTCTAATTGCGCGAATTGCGCGAAGGAGAAGGCTCGGCTGTGGAACCTGCCTGACGAGCCGAGCTGAGAACACCGCCTCGCGGGAAAGAGGCGAGTGCCGCTGCCTTTGATACGCCGGGGCCCCGTACTGTTTGGGAAGCGTGGGAGACGCAACCTTGTACAGCCGCAGCTGGCCTTTCTCTGCCTTGCCCTGCCTGCCTGCTGCCAACTTCTACACACAGGATCGAGTGCTGCCGTATCCTGAGTCAGTTTTCAACTGCTAATCAGGTAATGGGCAGCGGATAACTGCCGGCTGGCAGAGCGAGGGTTCAGCAGGCGGGCTAGTCCAAGAAGAGGAGGTAAAATAGAGGACGGCAGTGCGAAAAGGGGGTAGGAGGTTTCCTGCCTACCTCTATTTTGTAATTACCGCATTACCTCCACTGCTCCCATTTGTAGCATTAGGTAGCAGAGTACTGTCTAACTTTGCATGAGTGCTCATCATATGCCGGCATTGGAAGCGCCCCCTACGTAGTACGACAGCAGTTAGCCGTACGGCAGCCACCTGAGGTTTGGCCTGAGGATTGGACCTCTTTTTCGATTGCCGGACCTGAACGCAGATTGCGGACGCCAATTGAGCAGCGCTCCAGCTCCAGAGCGCTCGGCTACGGGGTACGGGGAGCCCTACGGTTTCTGGGGGCGTACTGCAGTAGTGGAAGCTACACCTACGCCCTCTTTCCACGTGTTCAGGGGACGATACTGCGGGATTTGAAGAGGACGCCAGCGCTCCTATTATTTATTAACTATTAAGACATAATTGGTCGCTGAATCCGGATGATCGGGGACAATATCTGTTGAATTAAATTATTGCCTCTCTTCTCCCGTAATTTGTCTCAACTATATCAATTGATCTTACATAGTGACTAAACCCTTGAACTGATGGCACCCTCTAAAAAACCTTCCATTTCTAAATACAATCTAAGGGAAAAGAAACAGGAGGCAGCCCTGGGACCTATTATGGAAGAAAATAAAAGTAAGAGAAATAAAGTCAAGAAGGGAATCCCTGTTGATCAGGGAAAGATAACGGGTTTCTTCCCTTTAAATGTGCCAGTGGACATTAATTCCACTGCTCTGGAGACACCTATGGAACCAGTGGTCAACATCTCTAATTTGGGCAGTTCGCTCAACTTTGAAGACATCGATAATAACTCTCTTTTAGATTTGTGTCTGAATATCCAGAGAGGTATGACTCCCCAGACAATAACCCCTCTGGAAAAAGGGAATCTCGCAAAGCCTGAGAGCCCAGTTAAAGATGATGGCAAACTGCCACCTCATGATGGATCATCGATGAGATTATCAGCCTCACCTAACCTAGTCATAGATACATCTTTGGCAACTGGCACAGAGAAAACCAACAGTAATTCCCTATTAGTGCCAGAAATTGCTGAACTACAGGCATCGGTGGCATCTTTACAATTTGCATTAAAAATATTTCTGCGGATGTCTGGGCGAATATTGGCAAATACAGATGTATTGATCAGTGACCTAGAGCATAGACAGAATCTGGCTGAGGAGGCGGAAAATAACTTAACTGAAGCCATCTTAATAGCAAACGGACTGCATGAGCCACAAACCATAGCTCCAAGCATAGAAACATCCGAACATCCAGAGATATTGCCAGAGTCATTGCCTCCTCACAAGCAGCGTAAACAACGCAAGAGGGCTAAGTTAGCATCCAGTGTAGCTAGAACCAGCAGCCAGGGGGCGTCACCTCCTGAGATGGGGAAGCCCATCCATCGCTCAAAAAAAGCAAAAAAAAGAGCTGCTCGGGCAAAGAAACGGAAAGATTTAGGCAATGGCCGCCTAACGAGCTGGTTGATCGCTGGGGATACAGAAGCCCCGGACGGGGTAGATGAACTTGAAAATACAATGAATGAATCTTTATTTGAGGACGACATCGTCCCAATAAATACTCCTAAAACAGCTAGCAAACATGGAAGTCCACATTGCTCTGTATTCTCAATATCGGATCCCATAAAAGAAAATGATGCCGTCTGGGGCAACCGTACCTGTATTATAAAAAATCTGTATCAATCTGATAAATGTACCTGGCTTTCGCGCTCTGAATTTTTAAAGAGATTGTTTTCTGTCCCCCAATTAAGAGTCTTACAATCTGAAGACTTTCAATTCTTAGAGCCATTGACGGGTACATATCCCAAGGTATCAGCTCTTCATTGTAAATTTATATCCACTGCACAATTATTAAGGACATTTAAAAAAGAATTGTCAATGGTGGATGTCGAGATAGATGCTGAACTGTTATATAATGAGCCAGGTGGTTCTGAATCGGAAGCTGTGATCGATAGATCGGCCGTTGCTTGTCTTAATATACCAATTGGAGAGAAGGTGGACATGACTGAAGTACAGTCTGTTTTGAGGTGGCTGACAGAGGCTCTTCCCAAGGTCTCATCCGGACATTGAAAATTACTGCTGGCTTCATGGAACTGCAGGGGCTTTGCCCATCTCCTAAATGAAGATGGGCCGATTGCACAACTATCTCATTACAATTGTATCTGTCTCCAAGAGACTTTGGCATTGAATCCCCTATACCTGGATGGTTACAATGGCCATCAGGTATTAGCCAAAAGAGGAGAAAGAGGACGCCCCTATGGAGGGCTATGGATTGGGGTAGCTAACTGGCTTGGTTCTAGAAAACTGAATGTGAATCAAGATGATCAAATGCTAGCAGTTGAAATAGTAAAAAATAAGGAGAACTCTGGTAAACTGCTAGTTGTCTGTTTGTATAACCCTCCGGGGGCAGTGTATAGAGAGTCCTTACAGGAAGCATTGCATGAGCTATTAGCCAGCTGGCTAACCATTGAAGGAAATGTGGATGTTTGTGTAGTAGGAGATTTTAACACCCATATGTTAGGAGGTGTACAGAGAACGGCCAATCCAAAGATATATCCTAAATGTGCCATGGAACATCAGAAAGTAGAGAGCGAAGGATTAGATTGGGTATATTTTTTTCGCAAATGGGATCTTGAGATGATAAATGGTCGTACCAAAAGTGATCATCCGGGTAGACATACTTGGAGGAATGGAGCAATGGTTAGCACATTGGACTATGTTTTCGTCTCTCCAAGCATGCTTCTATCAGTCGAAGATATGATAGTAATCGCTAATAATTGGAGCGATCATGCAGTTTTAGCATGCTCTTTTGACAATATAGAAGTCCGTACTGAATTTTGTATGGTAGGGGACTTAAAAATTAATCATGCAGGGACCTGCATTCGCTGGTCGGACAGGAATGTAATATTGGCCTCAGATTCTCTAAATAAAAACTGCTACCCCAACATAGAAGAATTTACAAAAATGTCTATTGATGATGTAGAGAACTGGATATACCAGTTCTCGGATAAACATGCTGCAACGTCTACCGGAGGTATGATCAGCGACCAAACGAAATATCCCATTTACGACAGATATATTCGAGATGCTAAAAGAACATTAAGAGCTAATCTAAGACGAGCCAAGAAAACTAGTTTAACTTGGGAGACATATACTTTAACATCTAAGAAACTGAGGAATAAATACAGGGCAGACATCAAGGCAAAGAGAAGCCTTGATAGAAATAGATCCTGGCAAAGGCTGGTGCAGACTATTTGTACTCGGAAATCCAGTAGTATATGGTCTCTCCTTAATGAAGCCAGGGGAAACAAGGCTCGGCAGTAGCAAACCCAATATCTAGTGCAGAGTGGACCAGGTTCCTGGAAAAGCGTAATGTAGAATTTAAATATGACGAGATGACTGAGATAGGTAAAATTCCAACTGACCCTTCCATAGACATCTCCTATGAATCCATCTTTTCTACGATTAAAGCACTGAAATCTTCCAGAGCACCTGGTCCAAATGGTCTGGCCAATATTGTAATAAAGAGCAACCCGGAGTTTTGGTCTGTAGTAATGAACATTTTCAAAAATCCCAAGCTCTTGGCAATCGGCCATTCTAATTCCCATATTTAAAAACGGAAATAGATTCGATCCCAACAACTATAGATTACTTTCTATGTTAGACAGTACAAGCAAAATTTTCGCCTCACTTTTATTGGGAAAACTCCAGAAATGGGTTGATCAGGCCAATATATTGTGTAAATTCCAATGCGGCTTTAGAACGGAGTATTCCACTACCTATTGGTTGTGGATTATATGCGTAGTAGGGCCCTACAAAGTGGGCAACCCCCCCTTTACGCTCTCTTTGTAGATTTCAAAGCCGCATTCGATTCCATCCCACGAGAAAAACTCTGGACGAAGCTACGAAAATTAGGTTGTCCAGCTGATCTTCTGTATTACCTTAGGCTACTACATCAGAACACTAAGGTGAAATTAAAATTAGATCAGGACGGTCATGTGTCGGAGGAAGTACCACAGAATAGAGGGGTAAGGCAGGGATGCGTGACTGCTCCACTTGTATACAATCTATATGTTCACGACATCCCTTTGAAAATAGCTACTGCAAAAAATTGCCCTCCCAGCATAGGTAAAACCCCTTGTCTGGTTCTCGCATATGCGGATGATATAGTTATATTTGATCATACTATCAGTGGATTACGACGTTCGGCAATAGCCCTCTGGGAATATTCAGCACATAATGGGCTCACTATTAATACGGAGAAGACACAAGTGATGAGATACACAAGTAAAAGATCTTCACGTGTACTCCTTCGCATAGATAGTGTTGTAATCTCATATGCCCCGGCATATAAATATCTTGGGATAGAGCTAGAACCCAAAGGTGACTATACTACATGTAAACACCACCGGAAAACAAGAGCAGCACAAATTACTGCCCTCTTCAAAAGCTTTACAATTAAACAGGGAGGTTTTACACTATGGGGAACCCGCCATCTTTATATCCAGGTTTTTTCCCCCATGATAGTCTATGGCCTTGAATCCCTGATTAAAATGGATCTAGATTGGCTACAAATTGTGGAGGGAAAATTCTGGCGAAAGATCCTGGGACTTCCGGCTTGTATACCCATGTCGCTATTGAGATTGGAGTTGGGGCTTATATCGTTAAAAGCGCAGGTACTGAAAAAGAGGATGGGATTTTATTTAAAAATGGTGTACGGCAAGGGTAATGCCCTACTAATGTCATTCCCTTTGAAAAGTAACACTGAGGGTCCCATTAGAGAATTTAAAGATCAAATGGAACAACTACTCAAAGACATCTGTTGGAGACATCGTGAAGGGTCATATACTGAAGCGATGCAATCTCTTATGGGGAGAAGGCTAGAGCTGTGGGACTGGCTTGAAAATTTTGACCATCTACGCAAGCTGAAAAAATATAGCTTTGTGCAAAACAGATTATACACATATAAGAAACCGCAGACATATCTGTCGCTATGCCCATCCCTTAGGCTTAGGAGATTTATACTGCTACTAAGAATTGAATATCTTCCTATAAGGATGAACACAGGGGTGATAGATAAGCTACCCAAGGATATACGCTACTGCCGTCTCTGTAGGAATTTGGAACATCTTGAGACAGCTAAGCATGTACTCACGGAATGTTTGGCAATGATAGATGACATAATCATGCATCTGGGAAAGCATGTACATAACATGGAAACCATAGGGGACATGCTTTTCTGGAATCATTGTATCAACACCAACAGCATAAGATTGTTAAAAGCACTTTATTCTATCTGGCTTAGGGTAGAAGTTAAGTTGGGCATATCTATATAATGCTTGGTGGGAACTGGCCAGGTTGCGCTCCTATATGGAAACTGTGATATTGCTAAGTGTATCATAAAATAGTTGATTATACCCATGACTATGAGGCAAAATGATTAGTACCTCTGGTTTACATGGTAGACGATGAATTATAGAGACAGAGAATGAATCATTATAACTCTGCATTATTTGAAGTTGAATTCTTTTTTTTTTTTAATGTATACATATTGTATTGTATTGGAATTTTATTCAATGAATGGTTTTAGTACATGTGTAAAGTTTATTATTTAAACTATGTCACATTAAAATTATTATTATTATTATTATTATAAAATGTTTTGCAGACAAACGGTAGTAATGTGAATGTTTATTCTGGAGATGATTATATATATTTGTCAAGAATAGTTATTCAAGTTTGCTTTATATAAATCGATGTGTGTGTTTAGTCTAAATGTTAGCAAGAAAATAGCAGACAGTTTTTTCTTCCGTACGCAAGCTGCCAATATATATATGAAGTATTGTGGGTGATTTTCCCAGCATAAAGTTAGGAGACCACCTGTAATTTTCATTTCTTATTTTAAGAAAAAAAACAAATATTCAGATCAAAAACAGCCTGTTCCTTGTCCCAGGTGTTTGGGGTGGGATTGCCATGGTAGCAGTTTTTAGATCAGGTGGTATGTCTTTGCCCATTGAGTATTCAAATAGATAAAATCACTCACGAGAAGACAGGTACTTTTACTAACATGCCATGAGCCAGTACTTAATGTGTCAGCCAAGGAGACGAGGACATCGTAACGATTGGATCAGTCTGCAAACACTAAACTCAGAACAGAAAGAACCCCTGACAACAGAGCTAATATGCAAGCACTCCAAACAAAGCGGAACAACAATTTTGAACCCAAAGGTTCTCACTATGATTAACTAGTCATCCTCTCCCTCTCTCCAACCCACTCACATCTTAATCTCTCTCCACCTTCCACCACTCACGCAATCACCCCTTGCACATGGCATCAAGATGCCTACAAACACACCACATTAACAGAGTAACATGACAGCTAATTTCTCTAGCCCTCTAACCCATCACAAAGATAGAACACACACACACACACACACGCACAAACAAAACACACACATACACACACCTCAACGATTAACTAGATAGATCCCTTCCAAATGAAATACACAACCAGATATTCTTAGCTCCCTACTTACCTAGAATCATACAGACACTCAGTAACTTTCAGCCAGCAATCATTCACATCTGTCTTTTCCCTTGTCCTGCTAACACTCCACTGTCTCTTTTTTTACAGGGTCACACAGTCAGGCAGCCAAAATGCCAGAAATGTCTGAAACAAGATCACTGTACCGACATTACGTACAGTATAACAATTCTTGCCTCCTTATGTACTTGTGTCATAACATTTTAATACCATGTACCTCTAACAGCTGACTGAGGGTTCCTCTGGTAACACAACTATTCATGCATGGCCAACATTTAGTAAACCTGCAGCAGGTTATGTACAAACATGTCACACTCAACAATAAGAAGCCTAGGTTTGGGGCCATGAAGGTGAGGTTCATGTATTTACATCACACAAGCGATGACTTGCAGTACATTCCTGAGACAGTGGGCAGGATTATCATGCTGTGAAGAATACTGTGAAAACGTGCAATGCATCAAACAGCTCCTTGGTCACCAAAGGTGGATTATGAAGAAGGAAATGAGGACAAGGTAACACACACATGGGCCTCATTACAAGTATGGCGGTAGCCTGGCTACCCCCATACTGCATACCGGGTCCGGGTTCCTTGAATGAGGAATTACCGGGTCATTCTAACCTTCGCGGACCCGGTAATTCCTCCTTCAAAATACCCATCCAAATTCCCTTTCGAGCCCCTATAGGGCTCAATGGGAATGAGGAGAGAGTTAATAACGGGCCCATTAAAAATGGACCGGTTAGTAGCTCCCTGGTCCTGTAGCGGCTCTCGCTAAGGGCGGTTGGTTTTCCCAGCCGCCCTTAGTGGGACCCGCTAAAGGACCTCGTAATGCAGTGGTAAGGGGTTAACGGCACCGGCATCCTTATTGGCGCCATTAACCCTTTACCGCCAACCTCGTAATGAGGCCCATAGAGTCTTATGGGCAGACAAATGCAGTAGATGGAACACTGATACAAGAATGAGTTATATACGATTTATTTTGACCAATAAAGGGCAACAATATTAATGGTGGTCCCATAAGACCCAACAGCTCCACATTCCTGCCATAAAGGTCAAAAAGATCTCCTGCATAGTTCCAACAGGTTTACATCCGTTTAGAAACATATTAACCACACACAGTATCAGAACAGTTCTTGCAGCCTGGAGGTTCAGCAACCCCCAGCTAGGCACTGGGCAAAAACAGCAGTTTACTACAGGGAAGAATTAAGTCAAGATGAGGAAGGGATCAGAACTGTAAGGAAACATATGTTAAAGGTAAATAATCAATTACAACAATAAACCTTGTATAACCTTAATAAATCACTTCTTTATGCACCCACATTTAAGGAAACTGTACAGACAATTCTTAAGATTGAACAAAAATTGCACTGTACAGTTAGTACCACAATCATTGTATATTGCATTGTGTTCTATTTTGGAATTTCAGTGTCCTCCACTTTTACTGGATTATTTGTAATTCTTTGTAAAAGAAAAAAAAACATCCTCTCCAAAGTTCACTACTTGCACTAAGTCTTCTAGCATATCCCCACCCCCAGCCATCACTGAAACCTAAAAACTGTGAGGCATATTCAGGAGCTCTCTAAAGTTGCCTCTTCCATGGATATTTGCTTAAATGGATTCTGCCATTCCTGAACATGACCAACAAGGTGGAAGTAACAAGGGCTATGGCACTAGTCATGCTGGACTACTACAACAGTATGTACCTTCACCTCCCAAAACAGCTCATCGACATCCTGCAACTCATACGAAGCAAAGTGTCCAGGTTCATCCTGAAGCTGCAACTGTGTAACCTTATTCCACCTTCACTGAAGGCCTAGCACTTGCGCCCAAACACACCACCTACAACGAATAGCACAGCAAGACGCAAGACTACCTTAATGGTCTTCCCAAGAAATGTGCCACCAACACAACCTTGAGATCCCCAATGGACAATGAATCTGAGGGTGACCACCTTCGGGAATAAGAGCCTTGAGAAGTGTGATTCGAAGCAGACATCGCCGGCTTCCGGTACCTCTTTTCGCCCGATGTTCAATGTAAAGCAAGTCATCTGATATTCAGGAAAAAACTAAAAATGCACTTCCTCTAAAAAGCTTTCCCTGTAGACTGACCAACCTCTCTGGGTACACGGCCTCTTAAGACTGCCAGGCTTTGCCGTCTTAGACTATGAGACACCTGAAGATAATTCTAATGCCTGTTTGTCCGCTACATCGCTTCTGAATTGCTGGCAGGCAATAACCTTGCATTCCTTCTAATGGTTTGCATGTATTTATTCATGCTTTGTCGTATGACACTTGATGATCTAACTTGCTCTGACATGTTGGTGCTCTCTCCCTGGTAACCTCCCCGACTCTTAAGGCCTCATTAAGAGTGTGCTTGTGCTACCTCTGGTAACAACCTAAATGTACCATTATCTCATGTGACCTATGTGAGTAAGAATCTTCAGTCATTCCTCATTTTGGGGACCCATAAGACTACATTGGGGAAATTAAACGACATTAAACTGAACCACATGGGTTTGGGTCTATTTGACCTAAAACATTTCACCTAATCACATTTGATCACATTTATTTGACCTTTTTTTCGGTCTAAAATGTGGTGGCAGACCCCGACAACTCCCCCACTTCCCCTCAACCTAATCAATACCCTTACCCAGCCGCAAATGTATATATTTAATTACATTTTACCCGACCAAAAGGTCAACACAATTTGATCAAATGTTTTAGGCCAAATGTTTTTAGGCCAATTATGCTAATACCAACCACATGCGGTATCACCACAGTGCTAATAATACAAGTGCTGATGGTTTTGTTTGGAGGAAATGACGGTGTTCAAGCATTACAGTATTGATATTCGAAATTTGGTGGTGCAGTAAAAGTGGCAGTAATCACATTCCCACACTTATTTTTTACAGTTCCTCCAAACTCTTGAGACCATTATACTGATCTGAATGTGCTAAGATAGATTGCTGTGTCAGACTGCTTTGTACCTACTTTGTCTTGTCTTCTTTCTGCCCCCATTCCCTCTTGGGGAGCCGCAAAGCAACTTTGTACTTTTTGTCGGTGCCTTATTAATCAGTAATGAATAAACAAATAAATATACATAAATAAATAAAAAGGTGCTTTCCGCCAACTAGACATTCTTTAGACCCGTAATGTTTACTAACATCTGCCAACATTCCCGAATCACCTGGCAGACTGCTACAACGTGTCGTCTTGCCTAGAAATATTATTATTTTGGGAGAAAGGGGTAAAGAGTAATGAGGGACCATTCTGTCTGCTCTTAGCCTTTGAAGTGCAAATGTGGGCCACGGGCACTAAACAGTTACAAGGCAAACATGAATGCAGCATTTGTCTAACCTTACCAAATAAGATCATGGGTTAACCCACATGCAAGCACTGAAGCTGCTTGTTTAACCAACCGTGAACCTCATTTATGCCACAATTATAATCGGTGGTATAGTTTATGTGAGGTATTCAGGGCCAGACCATAGACCCCTGCAGCCTACGGTGATACAATGGCCCCAATCATTAAGGTACCACTAGTTAAACCCAACATTGTGCATGTCCATGAGTGGTGAGACTCACTTGGCACCCTCACCACCTTTTGCCAAGTTAATATAAGTTTTAAGCCATTGGAAGTATTGTGCATATCGTTCTTAAATACCCATCATCAAAGTTGCGTACACTCAGGGGTGCACTGGTCTATAGGGAACTCTGGAGATTTCCCAGCAGGCCTCTGCACCCTGGGCCTCTTTTGTGTGGTAACCTATTTTATTTCCACATTTTCTCACAGGAAAAGTGTTGGGCTTGCTGAGCATATGTGATATGGGGACACTTTGAAAATGATTTCCAGGGCCTTTTTTGGTTCCAAGTCCACCCCTGCGTACACTCCGGTTACCTTGGTGATATGAAAAGAAGAGGAAGCAAATTGTGCGAAAACAAAAGTGTATTTAACTCACTTCCTGTTACTTAACATTAGCCCTAAATGTATTCGTTCGAAAAACAATGCCTGTCTGAACAGAACATGTCTACTTATCCAACAAAAGGTGTTCAAGCCCAAATTCAATGCGTGTTCTCATTCAAATAATGGCCTTAGCCTGCAAGGATTTAATGAAAAAAAAGGTCACTCTAACTGGGAAGGCAAATGAGGCATCTAACTGATATAGTAACCAAAAACAAATTCACAAACACACATGTATTAGGTTACACCTAGCACAACTGGGCAATTAATCAAACCTGCAGCTGCCAAATAGGACTTTGGCAAGGAAGTGCCACAGGCCTGGAAACTGTTTTTATGCAGTGGGTGGGGGTCCAACATCAAAAGAAAATATTTCTTCCCACCTCCAGTTTGCAGTCAGTTCCAGTTTTCTTCCTGGTCTCCAGCTCATCACCCCCTGCCAATCCCTCCAGCTCAGCATTCAGCTCTACCATTAAAATAAAACACATAACCAGAAAGCAAAACAAAACTGCAGACCACTGCCCCCTTCCGGGAGACGGGCAGGCAGACAAGAATTCACATACCAAGTATTGTTTCTCAACCGCGTTGCTTTTTGAGGGTCGTCAGGTTTTTCTTAGAACCAAGTCACTTCAACTATCACACTTGATAAATTGAGTATGTGAACCTGAGAACACATTAAACTCACGTTTTCCATGCATGGAAAAAAAAACATTTTTCAAAGGGAAACACCTCTCTTCATGAAAGAAAACACGCTACAGCCAGCCAACAGAAAAATGTAGGTCAAGTTAGGGAGTCTGGAGCCAGCTGTGAAGTTGTAACCTAATACAAGCTCTGCTTAGTTTGTACAACCTTAATAGAAGCCCATGTTGAGCCTGACGCCGCCTAAAATGCATGTGTTAGGTTTTAAAATAGTGAATGATAAAGGAGTGCCTGGACTTTACAGAACAATGGACCTCATTACGAGTATGGAGGTGCGGGGAAAAACTGTGGTAACCTGGCAGTAATTCGATTACCATCGCATTACCGTACCAGTGCTACAAGTTTGGTGGTAAGGTGGAGGATTTACCTCCAGCAAAAAGGTGGCACAGATGCTCAAGAATTTGTATGGTGGAGAAGGAAGTGTTGGCAGAAATGGAAGTTCTGTTCCACTCCTCTCTGCCAAACAAATGCATGAAAAATCACATGGCGTGATTGGAATGTGTTAAAGCCTCACTCTGATTAACATGAGCCCCATTGTATTTTCTGGTACTTATTTGAAGAACACTGAAGTCAGTTTTGATCAGAAATGTCTTACAATAGCCCTTTACGGATGGCGGGGACATTCCCTGTTAGGGTACCTGTGCAATTGCTCAAAGCTGTGAACAAGCGGTGAGCCAATAGATGAGGATGTGAACAAATTGGGACAGAGACCAGTAAAAAAACAAAAAATACTAAAGGTAACATTAACATAGGGAAAGTGCTTCAACCTAAACAGGAATAATGTAAATATATATAACATTACAGGTAGGTAGGGTGGGAGCACACTATTGGAAACTGATGCAACTGCTTGGGACAAGAACCAAATACTAGATACAGCTACCATATGAAAACGATACCCTATATTTACACATAAAACAATGCGATGAAGTTACAGGTGTTAATATTTTACAGAATGAATTTCTTTTAAAGAATATTACTATTTAGTAAAAATGATCACTGTCGGCAGTAATTCTGCCGAAATTCCTATGGAGTCCTATAAATTCCAAAAATTTTGATAAAGCCACTTTCATCAGGACAGTCTTTGTTGATGATCTGGTGCAATCAACATGTAGTGACCAGAAAATCTAGAGTGGGTTATACTTTACCACTGCTCGAATTCCATGGACTGGCAAAGCTCGTGATGGAACCTGGAAGCAAAAAGAATAAACCATGGTCACCTCTCTGCTGTAGCTTTATCGACATCTCTCCCACTGAAAACGGTAGACAGTGGTTGCTACATCTAGGAGGCTAAAAGTGGCCTACCTTTGCTTTGAGCAATCTTTTACTTTCCCCACTCCCTGTCAGGACAATTAACTATAAAACAGAGAATGAGGATTAGTTTGTCTTCTTTTTCTTTTCTTTGTTTTTTAGCCTAAGCTCCCATAGGGTTAATCAGATGATCTAAGGGCTATTAAATTACTATTTACCCACAATACATTACTGAATAAATGCCTTAAGTGTTCTTTTTTAACATCCTTTCTCTTCCCTCATATTGAGCTACATGGAAGAGTGGGGTCGACGAGGTAGGACAAGGCTGTCTGAATGTTTTACATATTAAGTAATTGATAAGAACTCCTTTATTTTCGTGTACTGTCTCTGTTAGATAAGTGGTACAGCAGCGCAATCTAGCCTTAGACATGGAGTAGGCAGGAGCTCTATGCTTCTGTCTTCTTTCACAGCCTTGCCCACTCAGATCACATTGAGACTGTGCTAAACTCTGTGCTGTAGTAAATTATTAAAAAAACAATGGCAATCATTGCACCTAAACAATTGCTCCTGGTGGCCACCATCATGCAGCCACCTAAAGCTTACACTTCATCACTACGTGTCCTAGGTCTGAACAACCTGGCCCCAGTCAGGGATGAGAGGAAAGAATGACAGAGCGAGTGTCCACATCTCTGGATATAATCGGGAAGGCCTTTGACGGAAATTAGTCAATACTGTCTTCCCTAGCAGGTGTACCAGATGGTAATGTGCCCCTCTCTCTGAGTTAATAGGCACTAGCTTTGTTTAGTCCTATTCTTCCAGGAGGGCGGCCATATTCATACAGGTCTGCCCGCCAGTAAAGCCATTATTGTCTTTTCCCTCCCTAAAATGATCAAATAAGATGGCAATGATGGAAAAGGCAGATGAGGTCTCTCCCTTTTTCCATTTCAATGACAGACATGGAAGATGAAAAATAAGTGAGTGGCAGTTTCCAAGTAGAGGCAAGTATGTTTTTGGAGGGGGTGGGGGGCATATATGGTAGGCCATCGAAAAGAGGGGGGTGGAGGAAGGTGGTAGGATAGAGAAGGAGCGTGGGAACAGCCAAACGGCTGCTCGGATCGCAGGCTTGTACCGTTAGGTGAAATCCCGATCCAAGAAACTTAATTGGCACTGATAAAAGTTGGCAAGGCTAATTGCAACTTAGCAACATTTGTATTGGGTGGTGCCAGTCAGATTGGTGGACCTTCACTTGATCCTATAGGTAGTTGTTATGTCATTCTCTCTTTCTCCTAATCTGTAGTAGAATGTACTATGGGTACTTCCCACTTTTTTGATATTGGGGGCCTGTGTCATGAGGGGAAGAGACAATACAATTTAAGGCATGAAGGAAACAGGCTACCCCTCCCTTTTCCACATCTACTAATAACCTTGAACTATGCTATGTGCTGTGGTTGAAAATATCCACTGCACCTCTGCCAGAAATCCTTTAAAAAAGTGTTCAATATTTCATAGCTCTTAATAAAAAAACTGTTCATATTGCAAAACACATGGGTACAGTCCCACTTCCAAAATTCTGGGATGCCCAAAACATGTTTAAAAAACACCTTATCACACTGTGGGGTTAGTATACAATTGTGACAATGTTAATTTATTTTTATACCACAACACCAAAATCAAGGTTCTCATAAATACACAAACCTAGACAACCAACCGCACTTTACACCTTTCATGTACTTCAGAGAATTGCTCAGATCACTGTTTCTGTATGGTGCAGAAGGAAAAACACAGGATGCCATGCATCGTAGAAGGAGGCACACAGCCCTAAAGGTTACCTTCAAGATGGGACACTTCTAGGAAGAACTAGGCTATGTGACTGATCAAAGTGGAAGGTGTAAGGGACATTGAAAAAGGACACACCAGAGTTTTCTCTCTGAAGCAAAGAAATATGTCTTCCGTGGAGTTGTATCTATTCTAAAGGTCAAGGGGAATTATTGCATTGCAATGTGAGAAACTGACCCTGTCTCCTGCTATACATCCTACATCCATTGTGTGGACTCTGTTTTCTTCCACAATAGGCTTGTGGACTACTATCCACTGAACCCAGGGGTACATCCTCTGATGGGTAGGACCATACCAAATCTCTATCAGGGTGATCAGAGGGAGTCCGACCATAGGTGTTCCTCCTTTGAGTTTACACAGAGGACTATATTGGATTAGCAAGAGCAGACACAGACTGGGGTGGGAAGAAGGGGTCAATTTTGTAATTTGAAATCTGTAATCTGTAAAATTCCTTTTTGGTCAGGTCTGGAATCATGTCATGCAGATGTTAGATGTATAGTCAACTCCCGTTAGTTAGAAGCTGGAGGCATGAGCCAGTGTGGGGAAATCTCGGATGCCAGAATTGTACTAATGGGTGTATGTGAAGTTGTCTTGATCTGGGACTGCCTTGGCATTCCGCCTCAGTGAGAAACCTCCCCGGCAGGAGGTATCAAATTCAAGAGGTTCTAGGGCAACATCATGACCAGGACACTTTCTTTTCTGCCCATTCTGTGCCTTTGGAGATTTATTGAGTGGATGTTTTCCTCTCCTATCTCAGGGTCACTTAGCAGAATTTGTGGTTCCTAGTGAAAGTTTCGAATGCCATAGTTTCGAATGGCAAAGTTTCAGAAAAATGCTTCAAAAAAATGCATTTTGTGTTTTATTTTTTTTTAATGGGGGGTGCCCCTCAACATCTGTTTGTTTAGCCCTTAAAAACCACTATCTAAAAAAACTTTACCCAAAAAAAATTCATTTTTTCGATGCATTTTTTTTTCAAAACTTTGGTATTCGAAAAACAATGCATTCGAAACAATGCCTGGATACCAAATGTGTCTTTCTCTTAAATTCCAAAATTCTTAACCAATCAGGGTTGTGGAAAAGTGGAATTTTACTTTGTGTTTGAATGTAGACAGAGCATTAGCGCTATTTGCAGTACAGTCTTCAGTGCATAGATAAGCACTACTGCTAGCAGGGCTAGCCAGCAGAATTTGACAGACCAGTCTAAAGATGTGGCCACAATGTCTGAAGGCATACCAGCACACTATATCTATAGTCGATACAGTAGTAGGATATGTAAATATTTACAAGAATGTGCTAACACAGAGAGATTGGCATAATCAATTCCCACTTGAAGGTATCTCAACATAAACAACATTCTGCTTTTACAGAGACTCTCGAAACTAAAAGTGGTCAAATATGTGCAAATCAATGGGGTACTTATCCTGTTTGTGTCACGATCCTACTCGCCTGCCACCCAGCACCACTACATGCATCTATGCCTTTATTTCCTTGTTTTACCACTGCAGTTTTGGACTGATCTAATTGCATGTTCCATTCTGGCATTTGGGTTAAACCAGCAGATGCATTCTGGGACATATATGCTGTCCAAAAGGCAGAGGACTGGAGGAGGCATACTAAATACATTTGTTTGCAGCAAGCTACTAAGAGCTGCAGAGGGCCTGATTGCTTTCACCTGTTCCAAGCGACTGCAGGCTAGGCTGCAGAGAGCTGGAGAGCACTTGATTAGAAACCACTGCTGCTACTGCTGCAGGCTACTGAAGCCAGGGCTAATTGAACACAGCTGCCAGAGTCTGCAATCAGCTCCACCCTGCTGGCCTGCTGGCTGGGAGGGCCTTTATAAGCTCACTTTGAACAGAAGCAGTTGTCAGTCAACTGCTTCCACTGGGAGTTCGTGCTGGTGCCCCTGTTACCAGTTTTGACCTTTTCTTGGAAATCCTCTTTTGGCCTTTGATTCCTGTTGCTGTTGATGCTTGCATCTCCCTCTCCAGTCTGCTGCAGCCTTCTGCCCTGGTCCTCTGTGCTCCCACCTGACTGCTCTGCCACACTCTGCTGCCTACTGCCCTGCTCCTCTGGGCTCCCACCTGGCGGCTCTGCCGCACTCCGCTGCCTTCTGCCCTGCTCCTCTGGGCTCTCACCTGACGGCTCTGCCGTACTCCTCTGCCTTCTGCCCAGCTCCTCTGGGCTCCCGCCTGATGGCTCTGCAGCACTCTGCTGCCTTCTGCCCTGCTCCTCTGGGCTCCCGCCTGATGGCTCTGCCACACTCTGCTGACTTCCGACCTGCTCCTCTGGGCTCCCACCTGGCGGCTCTGCCACACTCTGCTGCCTTACGCCCTGCTCCTCTGGGCTCCCACCTGTACCTTCTGCCCTGCTCCTGTGGGCTCTCAACTGACAGTACTGCTGCACTCCATTGCCTTCTGCCGTGCTCCTCTGGGTTCCCGCCTGACGGCTCTGCCGCACTCCACTACCTTCCGCCCTGTTCCTCTGGGCTCTCGTCTGACAGCTTTGCCGCACTCCGCTGCCTTCTGCCCTTCTCCTCTGGGCTTCCCTGTCTGGCAGCCTTGCCACACTCCTCTGCCTTCTGCCCTGTTCCTCTAGGTTCCTTGCCTTGCTTCAGGCCTGTTCCAACTTCTGATATCCTATCCTGTCCAGTACCTGGTTATTTATTTCAACACGCTTTCTACGTGTATACATCTTGGTCCGTTTTACAGTGTGACCCTAGGTTGGTCTCCATTCAGATCAGATAAGGGAAGACTTCTGTTGCCTTCACCTAGTCCATTGAAGTCATACCTGCCTCAGTATATAGTCTTTCAGTTTTACCCTTGCACTGAGTACAACAGTTTCCTCGGCACGCCCAAGTCCTGACGTTGCTGTATGACTGTTGTTAAGAGTAATCTGCTGGTACCTATCCCAAGGGCTTTCCTTAATCCCTGGAGACCCCTTATCATATTCCAGTGCACCCTTATTTCTGATCAATCAAAGTTGCCCAGTGTACTTGCTTGTCTTTGCCTTTTCTCTGTCTCTTTGTTTACAGCCTGTTCCTGCAGTTCCTGTGAATACCTCTTTCAACTAACAGCTTGGTATGTACCTTTAATCTGTTATATTCTAGCATTGTCTCCCTAAATCTACTTGCATACAGTGAGAGATAGCCTCTGCTCTGTACTCTCCACCTAGACTTGTGACAGATTGACTGACCAAGAAGAACATTTTGATTCTTGGGCCAATGCTTGTTCGATCCAAGATGCCTCTGAAGAAAAACAAGAACCCTTGGCAAACCCCTACATCCTCCAAGCAAACTGCTAGCACCCAGTTACTTGAGACTTTTACCCATAATGAAGCTACCGTCCTCAGAGAGAATGGGTATCTCCGTGCCAAACATTTTTCACATTTTCTGCCAAATCAAGTGCTCCGGGATGGGACTCTATGTTTTCTGCTAATCCCGACTTGATGACCGCAGAACAGTTACAGGAAGAAAATCTGTATTTGACTCAGTCCTTGGCATGCCCCTCCATGACAAGGGCTGGTTGGGAGGCTTCAACGTATCCCACTGTGAATAGTCTTCATATTGTGTACTGTTCCAGTGAACCTGTAAATTATTGACCTGTCACTATTCAGTGTGTTAGGGCTGACATCATGTAGCAAGATTCCAAGATGCTTTATGTTGGTGCTATACATTATCCGCACAACAAGCCTGTAGCCGCAACAATGCCACTCATGACTCTAGACTTTGTTTTGAACCACAGATCTACTCTGAAACCTCAGAGTCTTATGCTAAGATACCAACAGATCATGAGCCTTCTTCCAATAAACATTATGTTAAAGAAAGACCAGCTAAGTCCCCCGAGGACGTCTTTGATTTGGAAAATATCCAGAAACAGCTATTTGCTCTAAAGAGGCAATCTATGGATTTAAATGATGACTATGCCATACTGTACAAGCTAAACGTAAGAGAGGGATACATTTCATCTTCAGTTAACCCATGTCACCCTGAACCAGACATTCTCTCTCTATTGCTGACATTTGGGTTCCGAAGGAGTTTCGTAAATTAAAAGAGAGAACGTTGGAGCAAATAGAAAGATTGAAGCAGGAACATGCTTACCAGTCGCAAATTAACTTGGAGTTGTCTTCTCCTTCTGTTCAAGAAGCCAGCCAGGTTTTCCCAAACTACGATCTATTTGGTGAAGACCTGTCCTCCTGTACCTCACTGTTTGACTCCTTTGAAAGGTGTCTTCTGTCTCCTGCTGAGTCTACCTCTGCTATCTTTTCTGACACTTCTGCAGACTCGGTACAAGACCTTTTCCAGGAGCCTAACCCTATTCTAATTCCAGTGCTGTCCTCTGCCCAAACTCCTTCCTTGGTTCCAACACCAGTATCCAGCACTGCCTTGCACAAAGACAGAAATGCAATTGACCTTTCTAGTGTTTATAACCCCAAAATTACTGCAGTATCCAAAACAATTGCCAGTCCAACAACCCTCTTTTTCAAAGACTGTGTTTCAACGCTTGCTCATGCTTGTGACCTGAATCAAGACTGTGTATCCATTCTTATCCCGGTGTCCACTTCATCACCCGAAGTACTCCAAATGCCCATAACTGAAATGAAACTACAAGAAATGAATGAGGATTACCTTGAATGCAAAAGCATATCCTTCAGTGAAAAGGAAGATTCAGTAATGGATTTAGTGTTTCAAGGCCTTATGATCAGCACCATTGTTAGTGTTATGCTGCTTGAACATTTAAACCAGTGGAACGAGATACCTGTACTCCCTGTCAGTGAAAGGATTTTGATCAAGCCTCCGCTAGCCTTGCACTCAGCAGTATCTCCTTCCCAAGTACTTGAACACTCCGAGCCTGTAACCAATTACATGAGTGTGGTATCCACAGCTCAATGCCAAAGTCTACCTATTGGAATAGTAATGCCATCATAAAACCAACTCTCTGTGACAAAGAATAAACTTACCCTTTCTGAAAGTCACCAAGATAGTTCAGTTATGCCACAGCCATCTGAAGGCAAAACATTTTCTTTGCATTCTGAGTCACATTCACAACCGCTGCATCCAAAGAATAACCTGAAACCAGCAATTCCTGTGTCTGTGCCAGCCTCTATTGCTCTATCCTCTAAAGAGGTTCAGGCTACAATTCTGTTTTCCTGCACACCCACCTTACGTACTGATGTACCTTGCGAGTCGTTTGGTAGGGTTGTGAAGAACAATTATCCCTTTGCATTTTCTGATCGAAGTACTACAATGAAGGAGTATAAAACCTTTACCTGCGCATTGATTTCGACTTTAGTGCTTCAACCCTTACTGTTTCTACTGCTTGAAAGACACAATGGACTATGCCTTCTTTTGGGCACCAGGAGGGGCCCTGTGAGGGGGGCATACTGTCTTGATCCTACTCACCTGCCACCCAGCACCGCTACATGCGTCTATGCCTTTATTTCCTTGTTTTACTGCTGCAGTTTTGGACTAATCTAATTGCATGTTCCATTCCGGCTTTTGGGTTAAACTAGCAGATGCATTCTGGGACATGAATTCTATCCAAAAGGTAGAGGGCTGGAGGAGGCATACTAAATACATTTGTTTGCAGCAAGCTACTAAGAGCTGCAGAGGGCCTGATTGCATTCACCTGTTCCAAGCTACTGCAGGCTAGGCTGCAGAGAGCTGGAGAGCACTTGATTAGAAACTACTACTGCAGGCTACTGAAGCCAGGGCTGGGCTTAATTGAACACAGCTGCCAGAGTCTGCAATCGGCTCCACCCTGCTGGCCTGCTGGCTGGGAGGGCCTTTATAAACTCACTTTGAACAGAAGCAGTTGTCAGTCAACTACTTCCACTGGGAGTTCGTGCTGGTGCTCCTGTTACCAGTTTTTGACCTTTGCTGGACATCCTCTTTTGGCCTTTGATTCCTGTTGCTGTTGATGCTTGCAGCTCCCTCTCCAGTCTGCTGCAGCCTTCTGCCCTGCTCCTCTGGGCTCCCACCTGACTGCTCTGCCACACTCCGCTGCCTACTGCCCTGCTCCTCTGGGCTCCCACCTGGCGGCTCTGCCGCACTCCGCAGCCTTCTGCCCTGCTCCTCTGGGCTCAAACCTGACTGCTGTGCCACACTCCGCTGCCTACTGCCCTGCTCCTCTGGGTTCCCACCTGGCGGCTCTGCCGCACTCGCTGCCTTCCACCCTGCTCCTCTGGGCTCTTGCCTGATGGCTCTGCCGCACTCTGCTGCCTTCTGCCCTGCTCCTCTGGGCTCCCGCCTGACGGCTCTGCCGCACTCTGATGCTGTCCGTCCTGCTCCTCTGTGTTCCCGCCTGGCGGCTCTGCCACACTCCGCTGCCTTACACCCTGCTCCTCTGGGCTCCCACTTGTACCTTCTGCCCTGCTCCCATGGGCTCTCACCTGATGGCGCTGCTGCACCCAGTTGCCTTCCGCCGTGCTCCTCTGGGCTCCCGCCTGACGGCTCTGCCGCACTCCGCTACCTTCCGCCCTGTTCCTCTGGGCTCCCGTCTGACAGCTTTGCCGCACTTCGCTGCCTTCTGCCCTTCTCCTCTGGGCTTCCCTGCCTGGCAGCCTTGCCACACTCCTCTGCCTTCTGCCCTGCTCCTCTGGGCTCCTTGCCTTGCTTCCTGCCTGTTCCAACTTATGATATCCTGTCCTGTTATTTCTTTCAACACTGCTTTCTACTTGTATACATCTTGCTCCACTTTGGTGTCTCCACTTGAATCCATTTTACAGTGTGACCCTGGGTTGGTCTCCGTTCAGATCAGATAAGGGAAGACTTCTGTTGCCTTCACCTAGTCCGTTGAAGTCGTACCTGCCTCAGTATATGGTCTTTCAGTTTTACCCTTGCACTGAGTACAATAGTTTCCTCGGCACGCCCAAGTCATGACGTTGCTGTATGACTGTTGTTAAGAGTAATCTGCTGGTACCTATCCCAAGGGCTTTCCTTAATCCCTGGAGACCCCTTATCATATTCCAGTGCACCCTTATTTCTGATCAATCCAAGTTGCCCAGTGTACTTGCTTGTCTTTGCCTTTTCTCTGTCTCTTTGTTTACACCCTGCTCCTGCAGTTCCTGTGAATACGTCTTTCAACTAACAGCTTGGTATATACCTTTAATCTGTTATATTCTAGCATTGTCTCCGGAATCTCCCTAAATCTACTTGCATACAGTGAGAGATAGCCTCTGCCCTGTACTCTCCGCCTAGACTTGTGACAGTTTGGTAGGTAGCGGCATCAAACAGACGGAAGGCATCTAAATGGAGGGGGCTAAAGGATTCAAATGAAAAACTGAGCAGCCAAATTAGGAATTTGAAATCATGGGGTAAATTAATTGGAAAATGTAGAATGCTTCCAAGTGTCCGCTACGATTTTCCCCACTTATGTTAACTCCCATGGGTATGACTGTAATTTGGAAACTGTTTATCCAACCATAATTGTGGCTGTAATTTTGCCCCACTGTGATGTTGGTCCTGTCTGCAGCAAGCCCTCCAGTTTATACGCCGAACACAGTTAGTGGTGAGGCTGCCTCCCCAAATTCATCTCCTTCCCTATTAGCTCTTATTTGCCCTTTATATTTTCCATTACACAGGGTTAGGGGTGTGTACTAGAGAACGGAACCAACCTAAGTTACTGTGCACGCACAATAGACACTGGGGATAACAGAAACTTAGCAAAAGACTTTACAGATATCAGAGACAAACCCCAAAGATGTGATTTACCAAGGCGCTGGAGACAGTTATTCAGGGTTATAATCCCTCATGAGCTGATATGCATCAATTCATGCAAGTGATTCTATTGGCTGAGGTTAGACAGCGACTTACACAGCAAAGTGGCTCACTGCAGCTGACTCTGGGATAAATGCAGACCTGACTGGTGCGGAAGGTACTTAGCTATTCACAATCCTTAGGTTTGCCCTCAAAAAATGGATTGGGGAAAGTTAACCAACTGCAGGAAAAACAAACGGGAGTCCTCAGACATCTACCTGGACAGACTAAAATTAGTATTTACATCACAATCAGTCAGTCAACAAGTTTATTCGGATGTATAAAAACAACCATTAAACGCCAAAGATGCACATTATTGCACAAATCCAGGTTACAATTTCATAAAATTACAGTTCCATAAAAGATAAAATCAATAGACATTTCCAAAGGCATCATAAGATACAACAGTGGCTAAATTAAAAATATTTAATAAAAAGGTCGTACAGAAAACAGTACTCAGACATTTGTCCCATTACGGACGATATTATACTTTATAACTCTAACTTTCACCACCTTGTAGTTGCAATAGCCTATTTCTGAAGTACATCGCTCTTTTCAGAAACGTCAAAAGAGCCCAAGCTGTAAAAACTGTTTCAGCACTTAAAAGAAACACAAGTGCAGCCCTGTGTGAGCGAATCTCTGTCTTCTTGAGGGCGGGAATCAAGGTCGTTTTATTTATGCCAACATACCCCATACAGAAGAACAGCAGATGGGGGAGGTCCTCTCGAGAGTGGCCACAGACCGGGCAGCCCGCTGAGTCGGGAAAGCCTTTCCACTTATATGTTTTTCCTTGCAGCCGAAGGCAGTCGAACCGTGCCCTCGTAATCAGCCACCTATCCTTTTTAAACGGGCTCCTTAACAAATAAGGTTGTATTCCAGCAAGGCTGCTAATGCTGGTATGAAATTGGCCAGATTTGTGGCCGTACTCTAACAGAATTCTTTTTCTTACTGTAATTTCACCCAACGTTGCTTTGTAAGCTGTCCCCTCGTTCTTTGTTATGAGTGAGTCAGGCGGGAAGAGGAGACCTAAATTGACTTCACCCAAAGTCGAAGAGACATACGCAAGCCAGGGGATTTTTTTCCAGCCAACTTTACCCAGCACAGTGCGTATAATAAAATGACAAAGAGAGGCCTGCTTGTTGGCCCACAACCGAACCCACAATAGAAGAGGGGCCAACGCCCACATGTCCTCCCAAAACTCCATACCCAGCTCTCTGTGGACGGCTATTCCAGAGACACTGGTTGGGAGCCCTAGCAAGTTTTTAAAGTATTTGCTCTCCTTACTCTGGATTTCCGCCACATTCTGGAAACCCCAAATGGCTGCGCCATACAAAGTGGATGCCAAAGTTTGTGTGCCATAGATCTTAAGAATCACATCCAGGGGCTGGCCCCTACACTTTGACATAAATCTAAAGATTCCGTCTATCTGTTGGCTCAACTTGGCAGATTGTTTGGCCACGTGATCCTTGCCATTTAAGGCCTCTGAAAAGCTTATTCCAAGATAATCAAAGTTCTTAACTCTGGGAATAATTTCCCCTACACAAAGCATAGGTTTCATGGGCACAGGACGTTTTCTACCAACACACGCCATTACTGCTGATTTCTTGGTGTTAATTTTTAGGCCCAAATTATCCATAAACTTTGCATAGGCATTGATCAAGACCTGTAAGGCCCTAGGTGTTCTTGCTAGAAGAACTGTATCGTCCGCATAGGCCAATACTGGGAACCCCCTTGCCCCCAAAACTAGAAAATCAGCCAATATATCAATCAAATCCTGTGAAAGGCCATTAATGTAGAGGCAGAAACAAATGGGGGCCAACCCACAGCCCTGTCTCACACCACACCCCACCTGAAAGCAAGCCGTGCAGTGCCCCCCGGGGCCACTGCGTACACAGGCCTCATTAACCGTATGGAGGTCAATCAATACCCACAATATATTCCCCTGGGCAGCCTAAGGACCCAAGCACTGCCCAGGTCCATAAAAGCCAAATAAACTGCCTCGCCCCTACAAAAAACATAATTGGCCACCAACAAATAAAGATTAAGGCTCTGTTCTATTGTGCCCACTCCTGGGTGAAACCCAAACTGAATGTCAGAGAGAATTGACTGTTCCCCGATCCATGTTTCGATTCGGGCCAACAGTATTCTCCCAAAAATTTTGAACGAGGAGTCCAACAAAGAAATTGGCCTATATGTGCCAGGGCTAGATATGTCCCCCTTTTTAAAAATTGGGAAAATTATCGCCCTCTTCCACGAGGGCGGATATGTCCTTGCTTTTATACATGCATTAAACACCACAGTCAAAACTGGAGCCCACAGATCTACTGGATCCTGGAATAAATCTGAGGGTATCATGTCCGGGCCGGGGGCTCGGTTGTGCGCTTGAAGGTTGATTGCCTTTACCGTCTCCTCCACCTCAAACTTTAGGCATGGCCCTATAAAACTTAACTCAGCTTCTGATCTTTCTGACCCAAACATTAGCCAGGCCCCTTCTTCCACATGTGTGCCACTCCCCACATTGGACCAACACCCCTCCGGCCCACTTTTTACAAATGCCCAGAATGCCTTCTGGTCCCCGTTCCTGTCGGCATTCGAGAAACCTTCCCAGGCTGCCTGTTCTATCTCATGTTTCCTTCTCTTTAGCTCCTTTTGGTACGTTTTCCTATCTTGGGCAATCGCCAATCTGCTAATGGACGGGTCCTTTAAAGTTATCAACAACGATTTCTTCCCCCTTTTACATGCCTCATCAAACCATCCTCTTTTTTAATACAATGCCCTTGGCCTTTATAGCAATGGTAAATTTGGATGTGAGGGCAGCCAATAGTTCTGCAAATTTCTCAACAGTTACACATACAGGTTGATGATTGCCCAAAATGTCCAACACGAGAGATTTATTCTCACTAATGGAGATGTAATGTAACTCCTCCTCTAGAATAGTACCCCATTTAATTCTTCTTGCACCAGTGGGTACTCCCAACCATTGACTAGGGGCTGTAACCTGCGATGCCCCTTCCCCCAACAAGCCCTTAAGTGTTAGACAGATGGGCAAATGGTCGCTGTGTGTGTCCGCCAACACCTCAAAGCTTGCTACACATTTCCAAAGATTCACTGAGATGCAAAAATAGTCAATTGTTGAATAACCTTGGTGATTTTTAAATGTCCCCTCACCTGGTATGTCTGGAGCCATACGGTCATTAACGATGCGAAAGCCCCATTGCAGCAACCACAGGCTTAGCTGTAGGCCCTTTGGGCAAACTCTCCAATCTCTCATACTCCTTGGCGGGATATTCTCTACCTGATCCTCAAGGGGGTCTAGAACATCCATGCCTACCCCCCCCCATTTTAATGTTAAAATCCACGCCCCAGATGTAAAAAATGGACTTCCTACTTCCCTTGGACAGCAGATTCTTAATAAACTTTTTGACCTTAGTCAGTCTATCTAAATCAGAGATGTGAGGACTGTTATAAAAATTAATGATACATATTTCATCCCCCTTTCTGGTTGTTAATAGCACCACCTGCAGAAAATCCAGCCCTGTTAGAATCACCTCAATCCTACACTCCAGAGCAACCTTGATCAAAATACACAAACCACCATAGTATCTGCCTCTCAGTTTTTTATTAGCTGGGATATCGAAAGATATAAAACCATCGAGGTGTGGGGGTTCTAATGCCCGGGTTTCTTGGAGTAGGACTACTGAGTTAGCTTGAAGGAGTTCCATCACTGGTCCCAACTTCAGTTTCCTAGTTGCGCCTCCGATATTCCAAGACAGCAGGCGCAATTGCAGACTTTCGATGGCTAAACTCTCATGAGATGCTAGGGGGGTCGACACAGTTGCTCTAATCTCTGTAACCACCTCTTGTCAATCCACATCCTCACAGGACGTTAAGATCTCAAAATGATTTTCCAGGGGCATGGGTACTAAATCAGTTCTTACCGAGGCATTTCGCTGGCACTTTTTTGCTGAGATTATACTCCAACCGCTTGATGAAGTATTGGTAGGTAATTTCCGACCCATATTGGTAGTTTGCTCACTGAGGCCTCCTCCAATCCTACTTCCCATGGTTTGGTTCTGCAACTTCATACCCCCACCCTGGATGTAAAAATAGTCCAAGGGAAGAATTCTACTGGACAGTTTGTTACCATTAGGTTTGAGGCCCCGGGCTAAGTTAGTGTTCAGGAGATATTCTGAAATCTGTGCATCAGAAAAGGTGATTACCACACAGTCCCCACTCAGATTCGTGGGCCTATTCCCCACCCATCCCACTCGCCTGGCCATGCGGATCTTTTTGGGGTCAATCTTGGGCCCCATCAGATTTGAATTAATCCAGTGGGAAGCCTTATTAATCAGGGAGAGAGTGGATTCAAAGCTTCCCGTTGGGAGCCCGGGCAGTCCAGTGATGATCCCTACATAGGGGACCGCTTCCGGGGGAAGGTTCAGAGTTAGATCATTCCCCATCCCCCTCCTCTGCCCCTTTATATTTGGGCTAGTTTCTCGTTTGCCACTCTCCCTATCCCTCACAGGCCCATTCGGCCCCCTTTTATCCAACGATTCTTCGTCAAGGTCTTCTATGACCATTATGTCGGGGCAACTCCCTTGAGGATCTGTAGCCTTGTTACCACTGGAAGAGATGTCACTGGGTAGGGGGCCAATTAATGGACACTGGCACCGCCTGTCGCCTAAACAATCAGGTATAACGTATCCAGCAGTCACTGATCATAGCAAACACTGTTGTTCAGGGATTATTGCCAAAACTGTAGTAACAGCTGAAAATGATATAAGTGGGAGGGCAAACAAAGACTTAATTGGAATTTGTATCTGTTGTGATTCACTGCCTAGCATATCAGGAAGAGAGCAAAGACAAGACAGAGACGAAGCTCATGACTTTGCATTTGAAGAATCGTCAATGGTAGATGTCCCAAGGCAGGGTGAGTGGCTTCCACGGAGAGGCAGGGAAGGACGGGTAGGGAGAGAGGCAGGGGATCAAGGCAGAACTTTCAGGCAACAGGTTTGGGGAGCAAGTCGATAAAAATGACTAAATGGAAGTGGCCAAATTAATAAAGAGCGTTCTAACAGAGCTGGACTCATCCAGGTTTAGGGATAAATGCTTAAGCACCAAACCTAATCCCACATCATGGTAATTGAAAAGTGTAATGATTGGGCAATGTGCAATTTTTTAAACAAGAAGACAAGTTGTGTGGTATTTTATCTAACAATTATTTATCCGTAAAAATGGAATGGGGTTTACAAATTACTGGTTTCCAAACCCGAGAAAAAGAATACTCCTCACTGAAATTCAGGCTTTCCATTTTACCTTTGGCTTCATTTACCTCCAAATGGAATATGAATTGGTTTTGTTTGCACTGATTTGACTTAATGAAAGATGCATTTTATCATTCTTTGCCCATTTTATGCTAAGGTAAGGAGAAAGTTACTTCTCCCAAATGTGGTTAATAATAAGCTTTTACACTTGTTAGATGCCTTGATTGTCCTCAAAATCGCCATTTTACCCGATGTTAAGTTAGCTGTTGACAGTATTATTGGTTTTGCATGGTATATCTGATTTAAGATTATTAATTGGTTGTGTTGATCATAGTTTGTAGAACTTGTTATGAATTGTTTTTTTTAAATCATTTTCCTTGCTGGTAGATTTGTGAATCATTTTTTTCTTATTGGATATTTATTGATGCATCTATATAGCACTATTTTTGTTTGATTATGCCACCCTAACTTAAATGTATGACCTCTGAATAAAGGAATTAATGATGAGAGGTCCAAAGAAAAGTGAGGGACTTCCAGTGGGGAGGCAGTAGAGGATGGGACAGGGGTTCAATGCAGAGCTTTCAGTGAACATGTTTTGGGAGTCTTACTGCATGTAATTTTTGCAAACAAGAGGGTCATTGAAAAAACAAATGATCCAACAGAGAGTAATTTGGTATAGATTGGGGTAAATTTAAAAGTTGTTTAAAAAAGCAGTTTTCAATCTTCTCTAGGGCCTCTCCATTATGAACCCCCAAACTCCTGCCCCATAGAGTCCCACTGAGCATGCTTATGTCTCATACATGCGTAACATGTAATTTACCAAATGTATATAAAATTGGGATGCACATTTGAAAATGCACCCAATTTCCTACTTCATTCTTGCGACCTGTCTTTTAATGTGTGCTATGGGGAGGGGGTCAATAATTGAGTAAATCTCATGCCCAGATAATCAAAAAAAGTCTACTCTTGGAACATCTTTCACGTTCACTTTCTCACCTTAATGAGTATAACATATATTGCTAAATACACTTCATATTACTCTGACACAGTCCCATTCCCTTTTGTACCAGATGGTGAGCCCCACAGTTGTGTGGCTATCACCGTTTAACTTGCACATCCCGCAAAGGACCTCCTTCATCTACCATTACACAATGCTGATTTGATTTATTTTTATTGATGGGTCCGGCTTCTGTGACAATAAAGGTAAATCAGTCACTGAAAATACAGTCGGTTACCCTCAAACAGTGCTAGAAAGGGTCCAGCTACTCGATATGTATTCTGCACATGTTGCCAAATAAATAAATCTGACTAGATCATGCACATGACAGATCAACAGTGTTAACATGTAAACAGACTCACAATGTGCTATTGGAGTTGCTCATGATTGTAGTCAGCTATGGAAGTAAAGAAGCATTCTTAAATCATTAGGTTGTCCCATTAAAAGTCAAGCCTACATTTCTACTTTATTGTATGCCATCCTGTTACTAAAACAAATTGCAAGTGTCAAGTGTGCAGCCCACCAACCCCTTTGTGTTGAGGTATCAAAAGGAAACACTTTGGGAGACCCAACAGTTCTACTGATGTTTCCAGCTCTCAGGAAAAATTTGTATTGAGACAAACTGGTCAGGTGCAGACCCTGCCATTCTTCTAATTCCTAGCTAGAATACAAAACACTGCTCCAAAGTCAGAAAAGAGCTCATGATGTTGTCTGTACCATGACAATTGTGTGCAGGATCAACATATTGGCCTTGTCTCTTCAAAGGTTCTGTTGTCCTAAATGGCCCGTATTTGTCATGGGTTTGCTAATGTAGAAAAGGGTGGTATGATTTCTTTCTTAATCAGGACTGGTTCATGCCAGAACTTTCCTCAGTAGCTCAATAGTATTGCAGACAGGAGGTCGCTCCACCCTCCTGTACAGTGCTTTGAGCTCCCCTTTGAGCCGGGTTCAGTGCTTCATGTTTACATTTTAACACCCAGTGCGCGTGCATTGTCTTGGGTGTCTGTGGGGCAACATAACTGCTTTCCTTTGAACCCACGGTTAATGTAGCCCTACTGACTATGCTACATGGCTGTACGCACTGGCTTTTGAAGCCAAGCTGATGCACCTGATCTAAGTTTATCAATTCCAACTGCCGCAGGGCTATCTCCTGCTGTTGAAGGTTATGGTCCGGCTGATGGCCATCTGGCTCGTGTCGAGATGAAAAGTCAAGAGGCCGCAATTATGGCTGCACTGAGACATAATCTTGGTGACAAGCAAAGTGATGAAAAATGCATGGGCCGTTAAATACGCCATCTACACATGCCTCTACAGAGTCAAAAACAAAAGGAGGAAAAAAGTATTGGGCAAACACATAACTTTCCATGCAGAAAGTAATAGCAAAACTTCCGTTATTACAGACTATTTCCCGAAATATCTGGTACAAGTACGGAAGTTAAATCTATTCTGCCAACTAGAAACACTGCAATAATGGATCATACACACCTGAATGCTTTAACAGATCTGAGTATAATTGAGTATGCTGACTCTGCTACTCAATCTAAAACTTGTGAGGTCTCAGAGAGCGTAATTCAGCAGACATGTGATGCCTCATGTCCTGGGTCACCTACTGAATTGACTGACTTTATGATGCAAGAGAAACAGGGAAGGCTCTCCATATCTTCTCCCGACTATTCTGTCCATTCCAATGAGGACGTTGTACATCATACATTAAGGGTGACCGACGATCGCTTAAAGTTGTCTTCTCCAAGCCTCTCTGCCCTAATATGGTTTTAAGCTCTTTTGTGAAACTGTATGATAGCATCTGGGAAGAAGTGAAGGTACATACTTCAATTTTGAGCTCTATTAACATCAAGGTTGAGGATTTGTAGGCATGCTTGGGACATACTGCAGAACTGTACCCCTCCTGGGCGACACACATAAAGGTATTCACATTCTGCCTGTAAGTGACCCCATAATTATTGATGAATCTGTTATTGAGGTAAAGTCTTCGCCATCCTCAGCGCTCATGGCAGAAGCAATCCTTTCTGAAGGTACGGAGGCATTACAAAACAACTCACATGCAGGCCGTACTATACAAACAATCGCTGTGCTACATTCACATGCAAAAGGAGGGACAGACATTGTGGGTGAAGGGCAAAGAAGCCAAAATCAAAAACTGTTGAAATGGAAGAATACTTCCTCCTGCAAGTGGAAGTGCAATCTTACCATTCCTGAGTCAATAAGAAAATCACAATGCGGGTCCAAGGGGCAACCCAGTGTGTTAACTTCTCTGAAAGAAGAACACGCTAATCATCTAAACCTTTGCACGCCAGTTGGGCCACAAACCTCTTGCACTAACTAACGTGCTTGCTGCTCCACCACAGCCCCCCATTGCAATCCAAAGCCCAAAGGTGTCACCCGCTCAGTGCACTTTTTGCGACAAACTTCCTCAGAATCCTCCACATGTGACAATGCCCTTGCCTTTAAGACCTGCTTTTTCAGCCTTTGATACTAAGGTTGATGTAGGAATTAAAATGGTATCTTTTAAAGATGACTCCTCCTTGAAAATCCCACTAGGCCTTCCTTCTGGTTTTATACCCCCCTGTTCTGACTCGACCTTGTGCTTTGGGAATGAGTCTAAAATGCCCATTCTTCCTATTAAGCCTGATTGTTCTAATCCTGCCTTAATTTTTAGGAGGGAGTCTTCATCGTCAAGCCCCAGCATGACTGTGCGTTAAACATGATGCCTAGGTTTGTTGAACAAAATGTGATCCCAAGGAGGGAGATGGAGCTCCAAACGGATGGACTTTGGGTATCAGAAAGGGCAGAAAGTAATTTAGAAGCAAATTGTTTGCTTAATAAATTGAATACTCTGGTGCACAAATCATCCGAGATGCCTGCAAGCACATCTCTTGGTGGAAGGCAAAATTTGAATTTGGGTGGTTTATTTGATAAAGTTTTTGTGCCTAAAGGCTGGGGTCCTCACTCTCCCTACCATTTCCCGAGTTTGGAAACCAATTGTATAAATACCAATGCAGGTGCACTTACTACCCATGCCCCTGTTTGGGATCACAACAATAAGCTGAAACCAAAAATTGCCAAGCAGGGAAGTAATAGGGGAAGTAATAAACCTTACAGTACTTTCCAACAAGAAAAAAGGCCAATTGGGTTTCAGTGGGAATATGTGGCCATCCTAAATTTCAACACACCCAGGTTCACGTCAAAACCTATACCCAATAGCAATAATCTGGCTCAGGGTGAAAAGAATATTTTGGTACTTTCCAATCTACTAGGTGATAGCTTTCCGGTGTGTCTGAATCGTGCAAATGTATAAATTTTTGCTGAAATTCTGAATTTTGAAAGAGTGATGTTCCCAGAAAAATAAAACACTGCACAGTCTCTGTTTTATTTCAGATCTAGACTGGCTATCGATTTGATTCTTTCCGAAAGGGTATCTCTGAATAATATGGCTTTTCGTTTGCACTGTGGTCTGAATGCGGACATACCATTCAGGCACCCCAGCCAAGGAGTAATCTCTATGTCACTGCGTCTAGTGGTGGTCACTATAATAGTGACACAGAAAGAAATCATGAGCAAAGATCAGTCTTCAGAGTAAGGAGATAAGCATCTCAACGTCCCTCCAGATATAGGGCGGGACAATGTCATAATTAAATAAATATATCAATGTGCCTCTAATGTAGAACTGAAGATAATTTTCTGGAACTCTAGGGGTAATGTATATTTAATGACAAACAGAGATACTCTAGTGCTACTGAGAGATGTAACTGCCTGCTGATTCAAGAAACCTGGCTAACATCATTGACAGCGTTAGACGGTTTCCAAGTGTTGTCTCAGCTCACGAAACCAAGCCCAAGGCCGTTGAGGTGACGGCCTTGGGCTACAATTTGCATGCATTACTGATCAATGTCTATTGGCACAAAGGAATAAGTGCGCTATGTAAGTGGTTTCAATCCAGCACTCCAACTAAGTCAATGTCTAGCGTGAGATGCCCAGCTAGAATCCTTAATTTATATATTTTAATGTCAAAAGTACTTTTATTTCTGGACTATGTACCCTTACATCACGCCCCTCTCTTTGAATCCCCCCTGGTCTCACTGAACCAAGAAGTAGGTTTGTTTTGCAAAGTTAAAAGATTTATTTGATGAATTAAACAATATATATATCACACTTTTATGAATATGAACAATATCTAAATATCAAACTTATTAATATTTATACACTATTCAGCAATGGGTGATATCACAACAATCAACAATCTCTTTAATCAATAGGAGTATGGGTGATAAGAATAATGTAGCAGAGAATAACTTTGTGTGGGTTAAATGAAATGCAATGTTATGAAATGCAATGATATGAAATTAATGCAGCACAGAAATAAAACTTGATATGAATTCAACCAAAGACAATGTAATCACTCTTTCCCCCTGTTACTACTCAATCCCCCCTAATATGCAATATGAAGAGTGGAATGAGGGTACACAGTTTTCAGGAATCTACAATCAACAATGGAGTTTAATCCCAATTCCCCAGCAAGCTTAGAGAGAACAGGAATGATTTTAAACATGTCAAATGCTTTTGAATGTGATTTGAAATGAATGGGAAAAATGCTAAAATGACTTTAATTCACTAAATGGGATTCAAAACTAGTGGGAGCTGCTTTGGATAGGTTCAGGTAGACACTAGCAATGATGTTTGAATGACTTGCAGATAGGAAACTGAATTCAGAGCTCAATGCAAGAAATAGCTGTTTTATATGGGATGAAATTGAGCCAAATGCAGAATTGTGGCAAACTTTTCAGTGCACAAGAAATGTGATTCGAAAGCTGAGGATGTTAGCTTCAATTTGACATTTAAATTTCGTCCCTAGCACTTACAGTTCAGAAGTTATTAAGGTTTTAGTAAAGGTTGATTTTTCTCAAAAGAGTCAAGATTTCAAATGACAGATGCTCTTTTGAAGGTTAGAAACAAAGATTGGCTTACACTAAGGCACTATGAAGATACAAGATACCCAACGGTCAGCCACCAGAACAGTGGCGCCTCCGCTCTGACTTTTGCCCGCCGAGACACTTGTCTTTCTTCGGCAAATATATTTAGCACAAAGATTATTTATCACTACAATTATCACAGGACTATGTGGATGAGAGAAGGATTCAGGATGGACACAAGAGATTCTACAATACAATCTGGATATGTTGGACTGGGCTTGATAGGATTACTTAAAACTAAGAGATGGCTATGGACATTTCTATGCTAAATACTCACAACTATGGCTTTGGAATGGAATGGGCCCATCAGGATCTGGTCAAGGGTTTTGGACTGGAATCCGCTAGCCACCTGACAGGATTCAGGCACTTGGTTCTGCTCTCAGCAAGGCACTGTGGTCTGCACAGCCTCCTGGACTGGATCTGACAGGTTGGTTCTGGGTACAACTCTGCTCTACTGGTTTCGATCTCTGGGTTCTAGCAAGGGTTCTTGGCAAAAAGCAGCCAAAACAGCACATCCAGGCTGTTGAATTAATTGGGCCACGTGGAAGTTTGGGGTTAAAATTAGGTTACAAGATTTTAAAGGCCAGCTGAGAAGGGTTCAGCTATTTGGATTGGGCCTTTTGATTCAGGGTTCTGGAGTCTGGATAGTTCTGGAGTCTGGATAGTTCTGGATCTGGATTCTCCTTCAGAGCGCTTCGCCAGCAGATCAGTGATGGGTGAATGTGTGTGTGTCTCTGTGCCCTCAACAGTCCCTATTTATGTATTTCTCAAGGGGGTGGGTAGGCTGATTATACTATGCCCAACCCTCTAAGAAGCCAATAGGTCAGAGAATTTCCTCTCCCCTGATTTGAGAAGCAACAGTGTGTCATGATGTGTCATGATGTGTCATGTTTATGGTCCAGAGAGAAAACCCTCCCCTTTGTTTCTGTACAGTATATCTTATTTTTCACAAAAATCATATTTATAATATCACTAATTTACTAATACTACATATTTACATCCCAAATTAAATAAGGCACGCATCCGTTAAAGTCGCATCTTCTGGAGAGCTTCGAGTTAACAAATGAAAGTTTTTTGCACTTTTGGTCGGTTACTCAGTGTCAGTTCTGTACCAATTTTTTTACATACATGCACATACCATCTGGGCATATTCCTGTAAAATTTCATATTTTTTAACATTATCCCAACTGCTATAAAGTCCACATTTTGATAATTCTGTCTCTGAATATCGCACAAGTTCCAGAGTAGTTTCTACTTGTGAGCAGCATTTTCATTTTAATAGCCTCTAAATTCCATGTTTTTACCAGTTCAACACCATTTTCTATAAGTCTTTTTCAAAAAGATTTTTAATGTGCTTTCTGAATAAACAAAACTGCTTGTCTCCGCCTCCAAGGTCTTGGCTGGGCTAGAGAGCAGTCCCAGGCCTCTCTGACTTTGGCATCTGGTTTCAGCCTACATCCGAATTAGCATTTCCTTTGAGTCAAAGGGAGTCTTTTGTCTCCTAGCAGAGCAACAGGCCAAAGTGCTCCTCCCTTTTCCTTTCACACCTCCCTGCCAGTTCCTTGGTAGAAAGCAGGGGAAAAGATTCCTTTGTTTGGGAGAAGGTGTGGAATGTCTTTGAAGCTGACTGTAGCTGGCTTTAACTTTTAACACAATGTTTTAAATAGGCTTGTCCTAAAATACAAATTACATTTTTAACAAATATATCCACCAATCTCTTAATTCCAGCCTTTTTAAAATATATTTCTGAATTGTATCGACCTCTATTGCTTCTGATAGCAAGTCTTTCCTTTTCATACTTTGAATTCAATGTATCAGTTTAACTTGACAGGTTAAGTAATCATCATCTTCTGACACCGGCGAGTAGCGGTACTGTGCCCATTTTTGACATATTCTTCCAAGGAAGCATCTTCAAATGTGGATTTTCTTCTGATCAAATATGTTTCTGCTGACATTGTGCTTAGGTGAATTCTTTATATATAGTGATGTTTCACACCCAACAAGGAGGTTGGATCTCTTGTGATGTTTGGGAACCTTGATTTTTGCACTTTCCACAGTCAAGGAAAAACGGATTTTTAAACAGCTATGTGTTTATCTTGCAATGCAGGACTGCTTTTTCAAATAGTTTCATTTTCCTCTGTGGGCAGCCAAATGATTGGTTTTGGCAGTGGTCTTCTGTGTTACTACGGACATAGGCAAAAGTGGATTGGCGGCCTATTTTTCGGGTTTTCCTGAGCACTTCTGGGTGATTTTAGCCTGCATAATGCTTTCCAGCGGCCATTCTGAGGTTTCTGATTCAAGCAGTGCACAGTAATGTTGCAGGGCATGGACTAGTGGGTTAAAACATCCCACAAGCCCCCCCTCTTGCGATTTGGCGTTGATCATCCATCAATGGGAATTCGCAAGACTGGGATGTCAGTCTCATCTCTTTTGGTTCCAAAAATGGCAAAGTTCATCATCCTTTCCTCCATCAGGGGTGGATCAACCGGTTCTCCTCGCCCAGTCCTGATGTGAGTATTGAGGGATACTCCGGGGCCCTTGGATCTTTGATCTCGGTCCCTGGGTAGTCCTCCTTGGTTTGATTCTCCATGGTTTCCTATCAACTATGGGTTACAAAGTAAAAACATATTTGTAGACATTTCCCCACCACTATTAATGTAGTGGGGCGGACACATACATTTTGATAAATCAGGACACTTTTTTTTGTTGTAAATTATGGACTATATATGGAATATTTTATAGTTGGAGTTTTATGGAGCTGGAGTGACCCCCTCTGGGGTTCCAGAAGACTCCTCCAGTTGCTGCAGAGTGTGCCTAGGATGGCAGCAGTTTAGTTTGTTAATGTGGACCCACTTATCTTCCCCCTCTTCCAAACTGCCTTTGGGGATGCAGATTTTGTAGGCGACTGGTGAGATTTTGTCTACAAATTCAAAAGGACCCCTCCAGGTAGGCAAAAATGTGCGCTGTTTGGCCTGGTTCCTTTGGAAATTGTATAAGTAGATCCAGTCTCCTACATTGCATTCTATTCTGGTAGTCTTTAAGTCATAGTGGGCATTCATGCTGTCTGCAGATCTCTCTAGATTTTGCTGCGCATAGGCAAAAGCATGTTGAAGGTGTTTTCTTAGATTTTCAACATTCTCATGAGTTGTGGAGGCATTTATCAATGTCTGCTCTTGGGTTCTGTAGAGCAGATGCTGGAGTAGCACCATCCTGCGTCCAGTCATCAGCTCAAACAGTGATATTTTAGTTGCAGATGAAGGGGTAAATCTGATGGCCATTAGGACAAGAGGTAATCGAATATCCCAACTTGGCCCAGAATCTGCCATACACTTTTTTAATATGCTCACAATTGTTTTATTATATCTCTACTGCACCACTAGAGGCTGGCCGGTAAGCAATGTGTAGCTTCCTTTTGACCCCAAGTATCTCCCCTATCCTTGTCATTACTTCGCTGGTGAAATGGCTATCTCGGTCTGACTCGATCCTTTGGGGTAGTCAAAAACGCAAAAAGATGTGGTTGATCATCTGGGCAGATGCTGTTTCTGCCTTGCAGTTTGGGACCGGGAGACATTCCACCCATTTAGTAAACAAGCATGTCACGGTCAACATGTACTTGTTTCCCCTAGAGGAGCGAATCACGGGCCCGATGAAATAACTTGTAAATCTGACCATGGCAGTGTCATCCCCTCTTTTGGAGAGATGCACCGTGTGTGAGGGACGTTGGCTGAAATTGTGCACACACAAGACACCCCTTCAAGTATTGGTTGAGGTCCTGCCCCATGTGTGGCCAGTATGCAACCTCTCTTAAGATTTCAAGTGTTGAATGAAACCCCCTATAACCGGCTGTGGCCGCATCATGGGCCTGACTTAACATCAGGCTTCGGAATGGGGTAGGGACCACTCACTGATCATGGCCAGCTAGGGATCTTCTTACCAACAAACCGTCTTGGATTCGGAAAGATTTTGGACATTTCATCAACACTCTGAGGTCCTCTTTCCCTATGTAATCGGTATCCGTCAGGGGAAATTTCTCAGGGTCCTCAACGTGTTGATAAAACATACCAATTATTGGATCCCCTTTCTGAGCCGTAATCAAATCAGCATCTGGGGTCTCCTTACTCCATTGTGCAGTTGAGAGTTCATTGTGAACATTTGTCTGGGACCTAGTGATAGCAGTGACCTGGATTCCCCGCAACAGGGACTCGATCTCAAGTAGACCCCCCTGGATGGCTCCGGTTTCGGCCAGCTGATCAGCTAAGTCATTTCCAGATTTGTCTGGTCCCTCTACTTTGGAATGACACTTAATCTTTTTCCAGTAGATGGTCATCCCATTCGAGTTGACCAGATCATCAATATTTTGAATTAATTTCCCATGTTTCAAAGGTTTATTATTAGCACATAGCATGCCTCTGGTTTTCCAGTTAACCAGGTGCTCCACGAACCCGTTCCGTACATAATCCGAATCAGTGATTATGACTAGTTCGTGGAGTTGATGTTGAACAGCAGTGAGGATGGCTCGATGCACAGCCATCAACTCTGCCACTTGACTACTTTGGGGTCCAATCTTGTACCCAGCGAGGGTTCTGGGGTCTCATTCACCCATGCATTCCCTACGCCGGCCACAAGTTTTTTCCCCCGTTGTTGTCAACATGGTAGAAGCATCCATCCACATAGACAGTGGGCATTCCCTCACACTTGTCTTCTTCAAAGACTTTGTGTGGGGAATTGAGGTATGCCTCCATGTTGTCCTTGATTTTTAGACTTTCGTCCTCAAGACAGTTTTCTCTGGCACAATCATGCACGTCATCCAGACCTTGCGCGAGGGGACTCTTCTTGTTTTGGCCATATCTGACCTCCCCAGGAAAGCCTTGCATTGACAGAATCCAGGAAGTAATGTGGGAATTACTCACATTTCTGGCCCGGATTCTGTCACTTTGGAGATATTGCAGAGGCTGGTGTGGAGTCTCCACTATGATGTGTTCCCCCTGGACACGCTGTGATAATTCTTCAATGCCCACACCGTTGTCAGGAGAGCCTTCTCACAATCGTTGAATTTTTCCTCCACAGAGGATAACATTTTACTCGCATAGGAGATTACTTTATTGACCTTGTCATGCTTTTGGTATAATACTGCAGTCAAGCATGTATTAGAGAACCCTGTCTCCAAGAAGAACTCCTTGTTTTTGACAGGGTAATCTAGGCAAGGCGCTTGTGAGAGGCTTCTTTTGAGTTGTCTTACTGCCTCGGCTTGTTCTGGACCCCATTCCCACTTGACCCCCCATTCAAAAGATGAATCAGGGGTCATCTGATCTCTGCGTAGTCCTCAATGAACTTTCTATTGTAATTAGTCAGTCCAAGGAGGCTCCTTAGTTCCTGCAGAGTTGTGGGGTCTTTCAATTTCTGGAGTGCTTCCACTTTCTTTTTCTGGGGACAGAGACCCTGAGGAGTTATCTCATGCCCCAAGAAATTGACACGTGTTCTACACCACTGTGCCTTTTGAAAGGAAAGTTTTGCTCCGGCAGCCCTCAACTGTGTCAGAACATAACGGATCTCTGCTATGTGTTCCTCCACAGTTGAGCTTTTGACGAGGACATCATCTACATAGGTCAGGTTACACCTCTCACCCAGGTCAGGCATGGCCTTATGTAGAAAAAGTTTGAATTCATTGCCGGAATTGATGTATCCGAGGGAGTCCGGGTCCATGTGTACTGCTGCCCCCCAAAGGTAAAGGCCAGCTTGTATTGGTCCTCCCTACTGACAGGTACAGTCCAGTATCCACTGGTCAGGTCTATTGCAGTGAATACCTGTGACCCCTGGAGCTGGGCCAGCCCTTGGTCAATGTAGGGAAGAAGCCATCGGGAAGTATGGACCCGTTTGTTGAGCTCCCTAAGGTCGCTGCAGAGTCTCCACTGGCCGCTTGGCTTTAATATCCCCAGCACCGGATTATTGAAGGTACTGTGGACTAGACGGATTTTCCCACGGGACTCAAGGTTCTCAATTATTTCAGTAAGGGACTCCATTGATGCGAGAGGCAAGCGATATTGCTTCACAAACACTGGAGTCATGCCAGGGTCTGTGCGAATTGTTGTTGTGTGGATGTCGGTGCGACCACAGTCACATGAGTCCACCGCAAAGAGATCTTGAAAATCCAAGAAAACTTGTTTCAGCTTTTGCTTCTGCTCCAGAGTCTCACAGACATCAGCTAGGTTGACTCTCTCTTCAACCATCTGCATGAAGCCTGGAAAGACTTCTGGTTTTGCTATCTCAATGGACTCCTCCAGCTGGTTGGAGAAGTCCCTGGTCACAGTGCTGATTTGGATTGGTGGCTTCTGGTGGGGAAGGCAGCCCTCATGGACCTGGAAAATCACCTCATCCCTCCTAAAGTCACAGGTCGCATCTTCCTTACCATAAGGGCAGGAAGTGTACACCAGGAAGTTTCCCCCCATGCCGGGTAAAGATCCTGTCTGGTGTTGTGTTATCATCACTATCACTGTCAAAACAGTCCTTGGGGATTGGTTTTAACAGTTCATTTCCTAAATCTATGGAAAAATGTCGGTCATCAAACGCCATTCCAATAATGGTGCCTGCGGCTAGAGTGATACTCTTTAAGTCGCTGTTATCCACCTCTATAGGAATGGTGTCATGTTCTATATTGACTAGTGGTGTTGAGTTTACCACCAACCTTTGCTGTTGGAGAGAAGCATTTAGATGAATATAGGCATCAGGGTTTTTCAATTTCTGTCCTCTTTTAACTTTCACTTCCAGGGAGAATTGTCGGGTCCTTTCTGGATGGTGACTTCCTCTCCAATCTGAATTTCAACTGCATAAGGCAGCAGTTGAGCTGACCTGAATGCTTTCTCTGGGTAATCAAAGCCCATGGGATTATCCGTTAATCGGTACCAAGCTTTGAAGTTTATTAGGTCCAAACTAATGGCAAAGCGATTGAGAATGTCACTGCCTAAGTAAAAGGCGGCTGTGACGTCTTGCACGACCCAACAATTATGGACTATGCTCTTGTTGCCTATGGAGATTTTGAGCATACACCTGCTTGGCAGGAGATGTTTGGAATTGGGTGTTTCCAGATCCATTTCCCATTTGTCTATCAGTCTAAATGTGGGAATGGCTGGATCTTTTTGGAGTTGGCGGAACATGGCTTCGCTGATAAAGCTCTTACCGTTGTTCACACACACTCGGGTGAGAACAGAGCCCTTCCCTTCATTTAACTGAACAGGGATGAACAACTGCTCTCCAACTTGCTGAATATCAGCCAGGCTCTGAGCTGATTTCTCATCTTTCTGGACTATAGGAGTGGGAATATCTGATTGTGTATTGGTAAAGAATTTTAGAGTGTTTCCTTCCAGCGTGGAATGCCACCTTAAACTGGAAGGAAGGTTCATTTTCAGAAATAGAGAGGACCCCCCCCCATCACCAGTTTGTTGTCCTACTGCTATTACTGTCACGTCTAGGATTTGGTTGTTCTGGAAGTGAAATTCTACTTGGTCAGATTTTTGTTCAACCATGTGGCAGGTTCCGTTTAAACTAACATGGTTGACACTCTGTTTTAATTTTATCGGTTGGCTAGTCTGGGTCCAGAGGACCTTGGTTACACAGTCTATTAGGGGTGACAACCTTCGCAGGAGGTCCTTCCCTAGTAAACAAGGGGTGCCCTCTGGAGTTACTACTATGACCGGGTACTTCACCTTGTGTCGCCCAATTTTAATGTCCAAATCCTCAGTCCCCTCGACAGGAATTTCCTTCCCATCAAAGTTCTGAAGTTGTCCAGGAAGAAGGGTGAGAGGAATTTGGTAATTCTCCCCCCTTCCTGAATTCAGTTTATCAAAGGCCTTTTTGGACAGAAGGGTAGCTTGGGATCCAGTGTCCACCAGTGCCAAAATTGTACCCTACCCCTGTATTTGTACCGGGGCATAGAATCTTCCCTCCTTCTCCGCAAGGGGGCACAGATGATGCACATTTTTGGCCAACTGGTGGATTAGTTTTCTAGTTTTGGACACTGATAGAGAAGAGATTTGGGCAGAATTCTGGTCGGAGTCTAGGCAAAAAAGGTGGCAACTAGAGATGGGAGAAGTTTTGGGTTCCCATGGTTCTGGTGCTGGCCTCCCCCCCCCCTTTTTGGAGGCAGTCACCAGGATGGGTTTGAACCAGGGAATTTTTATGCTGTTGGTTCTGGGATTAGATGATGGGCAGCGCTGAAAGGGGCCCCTAGGGGTCCCTCGTGCTATGGAAACAAGGCAATAACCATACACGAAAAGATGCGCCAGACACGAGGTTCAAATTCCCAATGCTAGGGTTTATTGCAAGCAAAAAATAGTATCAATTGGCCAATTCTGATCTCACGCCCCGCGACTTGAGTTTCCTAGACCTCGAGGGACGCAAGACAGCGAATCACGTACATCAGTTACATATATACAAAATGCATTTCATACAATCAGCAATGTCATGTTTAACACCCCTCTTTATTAAGTTTCTTTGAACTCGGGATGATGATGGACATATCCGACAAGTATGACGATTATGACACTTTCGATGTCTATTCTAGTAACAATGTGCAATTAGAAAGTGCGGAGGCATCTTTTAGTTGTTGAACGGAACACGGTGGTTCTGTTCTTGGAAGCAAGCTGCACACGGGGGAAGAGCCACATTCCAAGCTTTGCTATCTATGAGGTACTATTCGTGTCCTGGGAGCTGACACGTTCTAACGGGTTTTGCGAAGGGGGGCCGTAGGAAGAGCATAATTCAAGCCTTTAGCTGTTTTATTCTAACATATTCTACCATCGTACGAGACTGGCTGGTGGCTGTGAAGTGATTAAATGCCCTGCAGCTCTCTCCCAAGGCTACAGAGAGGGAGCGTCGGCATTCCTCTCTGGGCTACTCATGAGGAGTTTCAACAAACTCTTCAGTCCCGCGACCTTGTCCTTTCATATTCAGAAAACAATGTTAACAGTTGAGCAGAGTAAGCAGAATCCGCAAGAATTGCAAGCTGCAAAGCAGTTTTTAGACAGAAAGCAATGAGCAATGGTTAACAAGCAAAATGGCGATTCTTGCTACATTTAAAATGGCCGCTCGTTGGGCAAGCATAGCAGTTTATATTTCTATAATTCGGTGCATGAGACGGTTGGCCCTCGGCCATCAAGTTACGTCTATCACTCAAATGAAGGGTATTCATTTTTCCAGATTGACAAACCCTCCTTTTGGTCGTATGCCAAACGTCTTATTTATTCATTGTATCCTCCTCCAATGAGGATAAGTCTGGGGTATCTATGTCTGAACCATCTTCATCATTAATGTCTATCGCCATGAATTGTTTTACTGTTTTTGTTTCCTCAGTGTCTCTGTTATTTCGGCCATGCGTTTGTTTTCCTCTCGACACCATGTGCATACATCCCTTAGTACATCCATCAGTTATTTCAGTGCAGACTATTGGTAAGCATTGTATGCAACAGCAGCATGTTATGAATATCCCAAGTACCATCATTAGTATCGAAATTAACTTCCATCCCCAAGACCGCAATAATCCCCAAAACCAGGATCCTATCCCCCAACCCTCTTCTTCAGGAGAGAGTGTGGAACTTATGACATGTAATTTCCGGATCGCTTTAAATATCGTAGGGGAGTATTCACCTATATATACACAGCATGTAGTTTTTACGAGTTTGCAAACTCCCCCACGATCAACTAATATTATATCGAGAGCCATCCTGTTTTGAAGTGCCATTAGTCTTATTCCTTTTTCTTCTAACGTCATATTCAATCAAATATCCGTTGTGGAATCTATTGTTTTTGGTAATATTCCAGACAGTTTTCTTATATTGTAAGAATTTTCTATTTGGGACAAGAACGGTATAAATGATTTGGCTATATCTATTGCTATCATTCCATCCTCGCTACTCCTTTGAGTTCTACCTTTCGCTCGTCTGGCTACTTCTGCTGTCTCCAAGAGGAACACTCCTGGAAACGGTAGACTAGGTAGCATGTACCTCCCCAGTTCCTAGGTAACCATGGATATGCTTTTTCTCCACATATAAAGTAAACAGGATCTCCTACGTACACAGGTTCTATTTCGTGTTTTAAAACCACTGTGTTCAGGCAGTTGCTAAACGTTCCTACTTTATAGGAACCCTTTTTCTGTAGACATAGGGGAGCAGTTTTGGGGTTGTGATCCACTGTATAGGCAGGGGGCACAGCATCTTTGTTCCATTCATCCCTCATTCGAAATATCATTACTGATGTTTTTTCTGCTGGCGGGGTTGGTCTATTTTGCCTATGTAATCTATCTAGTCTTGTTATCTTTCGTGAATTCTTTCTCATGGGTTCTAGTGCAAACACGCAAGCTTTTTGGAATATGGAACAACCCACAGGTCTCATGATCACTTCCTCAAATTCATTCATATTGGTCTCATCTAGCTGACCCGTATTACTCTTGTTCCATTTCCCAAAGAACATTGCACTTAATGTTACCTCACATGAATAAATCAATGGTAACGGTTGTACATACCAGCCTATCCCTTTCCCACCGTGCTGTGGTAAATGGGCGCAAACCCAGCAATCTTTTTTCTTTAAAACCGCATGGGTCATGTTCATGATGAGCAACAATGTATTGTTGCCGTATCCTTCTCTATGTCTCTCTTCCATTGGGGGCAAAGTACCAATGATTACATGAACCGGGCTTTCAGTAGCTGCTTTTGGCAAAAGTGTTTCTAATGGGTGTACGTACCCCAGGAACCATAGTGTAATAGCTGTTATTGTTGGTACTATCATACTTAAGAAACACAGGACCAATGTCCAAATCAGTACCTTATTCCTTTTACCATGCTTTTTCCCTAAATTTACAGTCTCTAAATCTATTATCTTTTCAGCAGGGGTGCAGGAGGAGGCTGAAACCGGTCTTGACTTGTTCTTCATCGTCCTTCTTCTTGCTGGCAAAGTTCATCGCAAATGTCTCTCGTTCTTGATGCCAGAAAAGTTCAACGAAAAATGTCACAGTTCAATTCTGCCAGCCTTTTCACAGCCTAAATCATTTATCCACTCCGAGCAAGATTAGTTGTTCTTTCTCCCACTGCTCAGACGATTTCCGAACAGTTCTTTATTGATAGAGTACTATGTGCATCCAGCTTGTCCCGCTCTGGCTTAGGACACATGTACTCTATCAGCCTTAGTACTTATGTGCGTCCAGCTTGTCCTGCTCTGGCTCCTGACACATGTACTTTTATAAGCGCACCGAGGAGCCGTGAGTCTTGAATTGTCCGACTTGCACAATTCTCACACTTCTCTCCTCTATGCCCCTGGCTCCTACTCCGTCCGTGAGTGGAACCAAAGGCAAAAAGAAAAACACCAAAGATCTGTGGATCACTTTGCCTGTCGAGGCCGCAAATTATACCGATTCACTCCTGGTATTGTATGACCCGTGAATAGTGCCGTTGCATTTCCAGTATTAGGCTCAGAGTCAGCCTGTGGCACAATGATGGGTAGCGATGAGCGCCGTGGCAATAATGTAGTTTCTTTCCTTGGCTTTGGTGCATTTGCAGAAACTGGTGGGCGCCAAAGGGGTACACGCGTTGTTTCTGCTCATGTTTGCCATGCAGGGTTTGTGTCGCTCGGCCGTGATGTTGTTTCTGTTGAGCACCGTTGGGGCACTTTTCGCCCTTTCCCCTTACTGGCAGCCTCCTCAGGCTCTGTTTCGAGTTTCACTTCTCGCTTGCGCTTTGTTTCAACTTTCACTTCTCGCTCAGGCTGATGCTGTGGCATTGGACTGGCAACAGTTTGTTTCGTTTCCAAGACCGTTTCCTTTCTCTGGTCGTCGGAAGTTGTCAGCAGTCCTGGGAATCTTTTTGCATGTGTTGCATAGATCCAGGCCTTCCGCCCGTCTACTCGGATGGCCGTTTGCGTCGCCAACAGTACTTGTTAGGGTCCGCGCCACCTGGGTGCTAATGCTGTCTTCCGTTCGAAGTTTTTAATCAGGACGCAGCTTCCAGGCTCCAGCGAGTGCCCCGGTCCGGAATATCGCACTGGTAACGCCTCCTGCACCTGCTGATGAATCAAACGCAACTTCTGTATTAAAAGCCCACAGTACGTGCTTAACATAGGATGCTCGACCTCACATAATCTTTTGGGCTGTGGTGCGCACCATACATTTGCTGGTCTCCCCATTATAATCTCATAGGGGGAGAGCCCAGTCTTAGCCTGCACAGACGTGCGCATACACAACAGCGCTAGGGGTAATGCATCCACCAGACTCAACTTGTCCCAGCGCAGATTTTTTCTATCTTTGACTTCAAGATTCCGTTATTTCTCTCCACAAGCCCGGCAGAACTGGGATGCCTGGAACTGTGGAATCTCTTCTCTATCTGCAGACCTGCACAGATCTGTAGCACTACTGTGCCCACAAAGTGGGGGCCGTTGTCTGACCACAGGACACGGGGCAACCCAAACCAGGAGAAATACTCTTGTAACATTACTTTTGCTGTGGACATGGCAGTACAGTCTTTTAAAGGATATGCCTCCACCCACTTGCTGAATGCACAAATTACCACTAACACATATTTGTAGTTCTGGCACCTTTCCATTTCTATGAAATCAAAATGGACCACCTCAAATGGCATGGAGGGTGGGCCGAAACTACCTGCTAGAGTCACGGTTCCCTTCCCTACATTGTGTTGCAGGCACGTAATACAATTCTGCACTAGTCTTTCTGCATTCTTTTTTATGTGCTCATTCTTCCATACTGTGGATAAATGCTGTACCATCTTCTTCGCGCAAATGTGGGTAGGGCTATGCGCCATTATAACCATTGCAGTCACGTAACAATTTGGCAAAATCCAGTTCTTTGTTTCCTTGTCCACCCAACATCCTTCCAAATCTAACTCAGCAGAGCCCTCAGCCCACCCTTGAATCTCTTCGGTCGTGGCCTCAGCCTGCATTTCTTTGACTGTGGCAACTCCATTCTCTAATATACAAGGTACTTCCTCAGTCTGTACTGTCATCATTTTATTCCCCAAATCTGTGGCTGTTTGCTTCGCAATCCTGTCTGCAAATGCGTTTCCCTCTCCCACTCTACATGTTACTTTCTTATGCGCCTCACACTTCACTATAGCTAGGCGCTTTGGAAACGTGAGTGCAGACAACAATAGCACAATCAAAGGGCCATGCTGAATCCTGGCCCCATGTGATGTCAAGAAACCCCTCTCAGCCCAAAGTCGGCCAAAGTTGTGAACCACGCCAAAGGCGTACTGGCTGTCAGTATAAATATTCACGTTCAAATTCTCAGAGAGTTCACAGGCTCGGGTCAGTGCTATTATTTCTGCGGCTTGCGCCGAATTGTAGGGGATTCTTCTGCTTTCTACAGCACTCTTTAGGGTAGTAATTGCATATGCGGCCGTTGATGTGCCATCAGGTAATTTAAAACAAGAGCCATCACAAAATAACTCCCCATCTGGCTCTTTCTGTGGGATATCGCTCAAATCAATCCTTCCCTTTGTTTCTTCTTCAGTGATCATTAAACAATCATGGGGTGGTTATTCGCTGTCACCAATTTCTGCTATGGGCAGTGGCATTGATTTTGCAGGATTCAATGCGCTACACCTCATAATTTGGATGTGGGGTGCAAACAAAATGAGCTCATATCTTGTCAGTGTAGCTGAGGTGAGGTGTTGCGTCTGTGTCCTATTTAATAGAACGTCTATAGCATGTGGCACCATCAGAATTAAAGTGTGCCCCAATACCATTCCTTCCATTTGTTTCACTGACGCAGCAGCCACTGCGACAGATCGCAAACATCGTGGTAGTGCGCGCGCTACAGGGTCCAACGCGCAAGAAAAATAGCTGCACGGCCTATTTCTTCCACCTTGTTCCTGTGTCAAAACCGCCAATGCACATCCTTCACTCTCACTCACAAATAATCTAAAGATCTTTTTATAGTTAGGAGGGCCTAAAACTGGCGCAGCACACAATGCAGCTTTCAATTGTTCAAACGCTTTCTGACATTCCTCATCCCACTGTAAAGGCATCTCTGCATCCTTTTTAGTCAACTTTATCATCGGCTTCACAATCAACGCAAAATTACTGATCCACTCACGACAATAAGAGGCCATGCCTATTACAGCTCTCACTCCTTTTTGAGTTTTTGGAATAGGCATACTAGAAATACTTTATATGCGTTCTGGTGTTAATCTTCTCCCTTCTTCGGAAAGTAGGTAACCCAAATAAGACACCTCCTTTTGATTGTACTGGAATTTCTTCAAACTTGCCTTGTGACCATGGGTCGCTAGGTGTGTCAATAGTAATATAGTACTTTCTTTGCAGATCTCTTTTGTGTCAGCAGCTAGTAATAAGTCATCTATGTACTGTAACAGTACGCAACCTTTGGGTAATTCTAGCATGTCTAGCTGTTCTTTTAGCGCTCTGCTGTAAATGCTCGGGCTTTCTGTGTATCCTTGTGGAATGCGTGTGAATGTGAATGATCGACCTCTTTGAGTGAACGCGAACAGATATCTACTGCTTTCATCCACTGGAATGCTAAAGAATGCGTTCTTCAAATCGACTACACTAAAGTATTCTGCAGTGGCCGGTATCATTGTCAGTATTGTTGTGACATCTGGGACCAAAGGAAATTGTGGGTCTACCACTTTGTTTAATGCGCGCAGATCAATTATGAAACGATAGGGTACCTCATTGCCTCCTTTCTTGTAAACTGGAAGAATCGGGCTGTTGCACGTGCTACCTGCAATTTCCTCAACCACCCCCAATCTCACCAGGTCAGTAACAATGCTTTTCAATCCCTTCTCACCCTCAACAGAAATTTTATACTGGGGAATTCGTGGTAGTGTGACACCTTCTTTCAAAGTTATTTTTGCTGGCTCTATTTTCAAGCATCCTACATCGTTATCATGCATTGCCCACAGACAGTTTGGTACTCTACTTAGCTCTTCTGGCAACTCTTTTGACATAAATTCCGTCACCGGTGCATCGTGAGGCCACATCGTGAGGAACACCCCGTCTGCCGTACAATGTATGACTGCCCCCAATTTTCTCAACAAATTTAATCCTAGCAAGTTCTCTCCACAATTTTCTGTCAAAAGAAATGGACACTGTTCCGTAAATGGTCCTATTGTAATTGGGACAGCTTCGGACATGGGGTTAATTACTGGTGTACCTGCGAACCCTACAGAAACATTCTTCTGTCCCGACAGTGGTATCTCTGGAACCAAGTGGTGGTCTATCGAGCACTTCTGTGCCCCTGTATCTACAAGGAAACGGTGCTCCTTATTCCCGACTCTCATTTCACGGGAATAGACACTGGTTCCGTCCCCTGCCGTGGGCTGTCCTATCGTGAAAATAACACATCGTCAGATGTGTAGTCACCGCTACTGCTATAATACGTGTTTGGTTGTGTATCAAAAATATTCCCATTTCCCCCTCGATGTCCTCCACTCTGATCATTTCTCTGTTGGCCTTGCCCGTCCTGATTTTGGTTTGAAACACTTTGGTTCAATGCCTGGTTCTGTTGCGCTTGGTTTTGACCGTAGGATTGGGTTTGAGTACCTCCATTGGTATATCCCTGCTGCTGCTGCATGTTATTTCTGCTTGGGCCGTTTGACCCCTGATGTCCTCTATGAGGCCTTCTCTGACCAAACTCACCTCTATTCTGTAGGTGCGGGCATTGCGCTCGCCAGTGTCCTTCCTCCTTACAATACGCACATTGATTTAATCCCAATGACACCCCATGCATATTATTAAAATGTCCTCTGCCTTGTGCATTTCCTCTACCTCTATTGTATCAAATGACCTGCTGCAGTAACACCCCTACTATCGTTTGCATCGCTTCTTTTCTCATCTCCAATGGGTACCCATTACATATCTCACTTACTTCCTTTACTGACGATCTTTTGTTCGACATCCATCGCATTGTTTCCCCTACCCATACCTGCAATCTTTGTTTATCACCTATTTGTCCCGGTACCGGAAAATGCTTTGTACCACCTGGAAAAACTTTTGGCCATGATTTTTTCATATTCAACCTTGACGCCTCCTTCCTACCTTTCTTAATAAACTCTCTACTATACTCAGGTGTAGCAAACATCTCAGCATATCTGTCTTCCATTTCATTTTTTACTTCAATGAGTTTGTGCACATGTTTTCTTACATGCTCATCTCTTTGCTCACTGCGTGCTAACTTATTCAAATCTAACAATCACTGTGGCGGTAAATTCCCGAATATCTTTTTCCATTCTCCCACCAAAATGTCCCCCATGCATTCCAACACTACCTGTCTCTCGTCGCTTCTTTGGTACCCATACAATGAGGGCAATGCTGCTGTCTCATCATTTCCTTCTATGTACATTTCTGCCTCTTGCCGTAATTCAATCTTTCTTTCTTTGCTGATCGCACTTCGAGTTACCCGTCCAAATCTTGTTCCTACAGCCCCGCCTCTCGCCTCCCCAGTCTCAACTTCGACTTCGGGAGGGGCGGATGGTGCTGAATCTGTCTCTGGAGCGGGAGGTGCGGATGGGACAAGTGACACAGGTGGCATCTGTGAAGGGCCTTCCTGGATGCTGGGCAATTGTGTGTCCGCGGTCTGCACTTGTGGGAGTGCTCGCGCTGTGGGTGGGGCTTGGGTTGACGCTTGCGTGAGGGGAAGTGCTTGGGCTACGGGAGGGGGTATGAGAGCTACTGGTTGGGCCTGCGCAGTCACTGCTGGCGTGTTTGGTTTCGATTCTGGTTTTGGGCCTCGACCCGTGTTAGTTAACAAATGTTCCATTAATTCGTCTGCTATGTGTAGTTCCCACTGCGGGTATATTCTTTCTATGTTCATCTGGTCACGTCTCCCTTCCCATCTTAGACTTGCCGTCCACTCCTCTTCCTTTTCTTCTGCTACCTCAAGCTTCGTTTTGTGCCTACGCGCATGGTTCTCTCCACTCCTAAGTCGGAGCATTGCTTCCCTCCTCCAAACTTTGACAGTCTCAAAAGCTGCAGGTCGCGCTTTCTCTATAATTGGCACCCTTTCTAGGTTATCTATCCTCCCAATCTCAAAACTACCATTAATCGGCCACTGATGGTCGGGTTGCTTTCTAGTTTCCTATGCCAAATTTCACAAAATATTATCACACCCACACCATATTTTGCATACATATCATAAGCCGGCGTTCCCCCAGGCAGTGCACTTTGGCCATATTCCAAAGACTGTCTACCGCAGCTGAAAAGTCCCGCTAAAGTGGACAGTACTCCAGGCATGTTTCTTTAACCTTCCCCTTTGGTTAGCTAACTTTTACCTGGACGTTTGAATTTGCAAAATCAACACTCTACCAAAAATCAGGTTTCTCTTTGAATCGGGGAATGACTCACCTGATAAAACAAGTCGCCTGTCCTAACGCAACCTCTCCCAACGTCGTGTCTGCGCTTCTCTGGCTTCTGCCTCGTCTCGGGGCCCTCGCCTCCTTTGCCCTCTGGCCCGGTACGTCGATCAGGGATCAGATGTGTGCAGATCTGCGGAAGGAATCTCTCCTCACTTCTACAGGGCGCCCCGTACACTTCTTGATCCCGGCTCGACTGTCCCATCCTCGCCGTTCTTTACTCCGTTACAACGTATACGATGGGGCAAGTGGGGGAGGGTCCCTGTTCGGGCGCCATATTGAAAGGGGCCCCTAGGGGTCCCTCGTGCTATGGAAACAAGGCAATAAGCATACACGAAAAGATGCTCCAGACACAAGGTTCAAATTCCCAATGCTAGGGTTTATTGCAAGCAAAAAATTGTATCAATTGGCCAATTCTGATCTCACGCCCCGCGACGTGAGTTTCCTAGACCACGAAAGACGCAAGAGAGCGAATTACGTACATCAGTTACATATATACAATCAGCAATGTCATGTTTAACACCCCTCTTTATTAAGTTCCTTTGAACTCGGGATGACGATGGACATATCCGACGAGTATGACGATTATGACACTTTCGATGTCTATTCTAGTAACAATGTGCAATTAGAAAATGCGGAGGCATCTTTTAGTTGTTGAACAGAACACAGTGGTTCTGTTCTTGGAAGCAAGCTGCACAAAGGGGAAGAGCCACATTCCAAGCTTTGCTATCTATGAGGTACTATTCGTGTCCTGGGAGCCGACACGTTCTAAAGGGTTTTGCGAAGGGGGGCCGTAGGAAGAGCATAATTCAAGCCTTTAGCTGTTTTATTCTAACATATTCTACCATCGTACGAGACTGGCTGGCAGCTGTGAAGTGATTAAATGCCCTGCAGCTCTCTCCCAAGGCTACAGAGAGGGAGCGTGGGCATTCCTCTCTTGGCTACTCATGAGGAGTTTCAACAAACTCTTCAGTCCCGCGACCTTGTCCTTTCATATTCAGACAACAATGTTAACAGTTGAGCAGAGTAAGCAGAATCCGCAAGAATTGCAAGCTGCAAAGCAGTTTTTAGACAGAAAGTAATGAGCAATGGTTAACAAGCAAAATGGCGATTCTTGCTACATTTAAAATGGCCGCTCGTTGGTCAAGCATAGCAGTTTATATTTCTATAATTCGGTGCATCAGACGGTTGGCCCACGGCCATCAAGTTACGTCTATCATTCAAATGAAGGGTATTCATTTTTCCAGATTGACAGCGCTAGCCCAGTCCCCACATCTACCCACTCTGGATTTGAATCCTTTGGGACCCATTTCTCTTTGGGAGGAGTTCCCATATCTCTGAAGGAGAAGATCCTTTTCCCAGAATCCTCTGAGGATCCCCCTCCTTCAAATTGGAAGATTTGTACCTCCTCCTCAAAATGGGTCTGTTTGGGTTCTTTGTTTCTCCTACACCCACTCTGCTCCTTGGGTGGCAGACTTTCAGGGGCAGGAGATTTTGGTTCTGGTTCCTGGTTTTCCAGGGGCATTTTACAAGTGGGGAAGAAAGCTTCTTCCCAGGCTTTACACCCCCCTTCCCCTTGTGCCTCCTCCCTAGGAACCGGTGGGTTGTCGGGGTGCTGCCCCCGTCATTGCTCTGGAGCATGATCCTGTGCCATATTGTGGACCTGGCACTCTAACTGTGATACCTGCTCAGGCTGATACGGGGTTCTCATTTTTCCCCTGGGCTGATCCCGGGAAGGGTAGCTATCCCTTCTCTGATAATACCCCGGGTTTGGAAGATTTGGGTACCCCTCCACCCTTGGCCTCCCCTCTCCCGGATTAGGTTGCCTGGGCTCAGGAAATTGGGGAAAGAAGATTGTTTTGGGGTTGAAAGTTTTGTGGGTACCTGGGGAAAAAGTTCTGCAGGATTTGGGGAATTTCTGCCCGCCTGGGGGAAGTGAGGAGGGAAGTTCCCTGGGTTAGGTGCTTGGTTGGATCCCCCCCTTGGGCTGGACAAGTCCACGCATAACCCAGGATGGGTCTAATCCCCTTGTAGCGGGGACTTGCATAGTCAGGGGAGTGAGGGATCCCATTTGTGGGACTACCTCCTTGGCTCCCTGTCTGTGACTGGCCCTAGGGCCTTCTGGGCTGGGATTATTCTGCTGTGCAGACAGGTTTTTAGGCCCCCCCCATCTCCAAATCTAAAATGGGGGAAACCTTCACCTCTGCCACCTTAGCAGCAGCAGGAGTGTTGGTTGGTTTGGGGCTTTTCTGTGTATTCTTGTTTTCTATGGGCTTTTGCATCTCATAGATTTGGGTGGCCTGTTCAATGACCCAGTATAGTGATCTTTTCTCATGAAAATCTCTCACTAGCTGGGTCATGATGTACTTTGGTAGAGCGTGGAAAAAAGTATTGACAAATTCTTTGCTGTGCGTGCGCACCCTTCAGGTGGTCTACGCAAATGCACGCTTTAATTCCTACACAAATTCTTGTGGGGCCTGATCCTCCCCACATTGCAAGTTGTAGGTTGCCTTGCGAGCCTCTTGGGGATTTCTGTGTACAGAAAAATGCTTCAAGATGTCCGCCCTATAGTTGGACCATCTAGAATGATTTTGGTCCTCCAGCCCCGCAAAGAAACTGGAGTATTCTGGTGAGAAGGTCCATTTCACATACTGAATACAGCTACTGTTGTCTTTCAAATGGAAAGTTTCCATCATCTGCTCAAAGAGCTGTAAGTGCTCCCAAACAGAATATTTGGCGTTCTTATGATAAGGCGTGATGACGCTCCTTATCGCCTTGATTTGTTTTAAGGGGTCCTTAAGCAAGGCCCTTTTTGCCTTATTGGCCTTCTTGGTTCGGGTAACCCTGGTCCAATCCTCCTCTGACTCAGAGGCACTGCTCCCAGAGGTGCCTGTCTAGTCTTCTAGGTTCTCCCGAATTCTGCAAGCCTGGGAATGGCTGGCAGAATGTGGGGACCTAGTCTCCTGTGTCCTGTGGCGCTCAGAGGAGTCTTCTGATTCCTCCTTGCTCCCAGGAATTGAGTGGTACCCCCCCACTGTCCTAGCTGGGCAGAGGTTTTCAGGATGCCCTTAGTGGGCCTACTCTCCTGGAGTTCCCCACTAAATTTCACAGTGCTTGGGTACCCATATCCTGATGCCCATCCATCCATTCCTGGGAGGTGCTGGTCTATGAGCCCCATACTTCTGATTGGATTGAAATCTGCCATCCCCGTGGCCCTGGGCTCATGTATGCCAGTGGACATGGGGGTGGCAGAGTCCAGGGACTGGGTGAGATGAAGGCCTCTGGTACTAGGGTTCCTGAGGTTATGCTCAGGTGTTTCCCTTTCCCAGCGAACCTCATCTCTATCAGCCCCCGCTCTCTATTGCCATGCAAGAACCTGAGCTTTGTGTTCCTCAATCAAGGCCTTACTAGTCTCTATCAGTCTCTCTTGCATGGCTACCTGCCTGTGGAGCCTGTCATTGTTCTCACAGAGAGACTCATTTTCTCTCTGTTCTTCCTGGGTTGTTTTTGAGTACTGGGCCAGTCCTTGCTGCAGGAGGGTTACCTCCTGAGTCCTGTCTATACTGGCCTGTTCCTTCCTTGCTAAAGCCTCTTCCACCCTCCTGGTGTGCTCTAACAATTTTTGATGGTCTTTTTGGAGGTCACCCAGTCCCTGGAGGGCTAGGTGATTTTCTTCTACTTTCTCTTTTAAATTACAGACTTCCTGGCCTAAGGTGTCCCTTTCCTGAGTAAGAGCCTGCCTCTGTGCCGCCAGGTCGTCCCTCTGACTTTGAAGCGCATCAGCTTTCTTGCGCTCTTCATTAAATTCTGCCTGGGTGTCCAGGTCTTTCAGAATTAATGTGTTGCTCTCTGCCTTCTCTCTGTGCATGCCCTGTTGAAATTCAGTTGTTGCTCCAGCTTTTTCTGGCTCTGCAGTAGGGAGTCCAAATTTTCTTGGTACTCCTTCTGCAAGGCCAGCATTCTGGTATCCTGTTCTGCCTTTTCCTGTTGCAGGATACCCATGTCCTCTTTTATTTTAACTATATACTGCCTTCTTTCATTTTCTGACTCCTGGCTCCTCTGCAGCCTCTGCTCAGAAGAGTCCGGATCAGATTGGGCCTTTTCTAACGCCATCAGTTGCCTACTTGCCAGATCTTGGCCTTCAGCATATTTATCCTGTATGGCTCCAATAGATAAATACAGATATGCCGCTGTCTTTGCATCTTATTTTGCTCATCCTTGGCCTTAGGGGCCATATATAATTCACTCAGGGCCACATGTAAGGGACCCTGGTCTTTACATTCATCTAACCCTGTTGCAGTGATCTGTTGTGTGATTGCCTGCAACCACACATTCTGATCCTGCTCTGTCCATTCACCTCTCAAAAGGTGTTCTCTAGCCATATTGATGTCTACCAATGTCGCCATTCTGGAAATATTGATTTCCTTCCTGACTTACAGAAGTTTTATTTTATTTTTGCAAAACAGACCGTTTCCTTAGAACGTTCCCTTTTGAGGGCTGCTTTTACAGTGTAACACAGCGTGGTAGCCCAACAGGATTTATTTATCCTATTAGTTAGCACACTATGTTAAGCTGTCATAAGTGGTATATCTAATCCAGAAATCCCGCGACGAGCCCCCAATCTGTAAGTGGTTTCAACCCAGCACTCCAACTAAGTCAATGCCTAGCGTGAGATGCCCAGCTGGAACCCTTAATTTATATATTTTTATGTCAAAAGTTCTTTTATTTCTGGACGATGTACCCTTATATCATGCCCCTCTCTTTGAATCACCCCCCCACCGCCCCACCCCGGTCTCACTGAACCAAGAAGTAGGCTTGTTTTGCAAAGTTAAAAGATTTATTTGATGAATTAAACAATATATATATATCACACGTTTATGAATATGAACAATATCTAGATATCACACTTATTAATATCTATACACTGATCAGCAATGGGTGATATCACAACAATCAACAATCTCTTTAATCAATATGAGTATGGGTGATACGAATAATGTACCAGAGAATAACTTTGTGTGGGTTCAATGCAATGCAATGATATGAAATTAATGCAGCACAGAAATAAAACTTGATATGAATTCACACAAAGACAATGTAATCACTCTTTCCCCCTGTTACTACTCAATCCCCCCTAATATGCAATATGAAGAGATGGAATGAGGGTACACAGGTTTCAGGAATCTACAATCAACAATGCAGTTTAATCCCAATTCCCCAGCAAGCTTAGAGAGAACAGGAATGATTTTAAACAGGTCAAATGCTTTTGAAAGTGATTTGAAATGAATGGGAAAAATGCAAAAAAGACTTTAATTCACTAAATGGGATTCAAAACTAGTGGGAGCTGCTTTGGATAGGTTCAGGTAGACACTAGCAATGATGTTTGAATGACTGGCAGATAGGAAACTGAATTCAGAAGTTGAATGCAAGAAATAGCTGTTTTATATGGGATGAAATTGAGCCAAATGCAGAATTGCGGTGAACTTTTCAGCGCACGAGAAATGCGATTACTGAAAAACTATAAGGAGTTGGAATGCGGTTCTTAGTTCGTTTGAAAGCTGAGGATGTTAGCTTCAATTTGACATTTAAATTCCGTCCCTAACACGTACGGTGCAGAAGTCATTAAGGTTTTAGTAAAGGTTGATTTTTCTGAAAAGAGTCAAGATTTCAAATGACAGATGCGCTTTTGAAGATTAGAAACAAAGATTGGCTTACACTAAGAGGCTATGAAGATGCAAGATACCCAACGGTCAGCCACCAGAACAGTGGCGCCTCCGCTCTGACTTTTGCCCGCCGAGACACTTGTCTTTCTTCAGCAAATATATTTAGCGCAAAGATGATTTATCACTACAATTATCACAGGACTATGTGGATGAGAGAAGGATTCAGGATGGACACAAGAGATTCTAAAATATAATCTGGATATGTTGGACTGGGTTGGATAAGATTACTTAAAACTAAGAGATATCAGTGATGGGTGAATGTGTGTGTCTCTGTGCCCTCAACAGTCCCTATTTATGTATTTCTCAAGGAGGTGGGTAGGCTGATGATACTATGCCCAACCCTCTAAGAAGCCGATAGGTCAGAGAATTTCCTCTCCCCTGATTTCAGAAGCAACAGTGTGTCATGATGTGTCAACATGTGTCATGTTTATGGTCCAGGGAGAAAACCCTCCCCTTTGTTTCTATACAGTATATCTTATTTTTCACAAAAAGCATATTTATAATATCACTAATTTACTAATACTACATATTTACATCTGAATTAAATAAGGAATGCATCCGTCAAAGTCTCATCTTCTGGAGAGCTTTGGTTCACAAATAACAGTTTTTTGCGCTTTTGGTCAGTTACTCAGACTCAGTGTCAGTTGTGTACCCATTTTTTCACATACATGCACATACCCTCTGGGCATATTCCTGTAACGTTTCATATTTTTAACATTATCACAACTGCTACAAAGTCCACATTTTGATAATTCTGTCTCTGAATATCGCACACGTCCAGGGTAGTTTTTACTTGTGAGCAACATTTTCATTTTAATAACCTCTAAATTCCATATATTTACCACTTCAACACAATTTTTTATAAGTCTTTTTCAAAAAGATATTTACTGTGCTTTCTGAATAAACAAAACTGCTTGTCTCTGCCTCCAAGGCCTTGGCTGGGCTAAAGAGCAATCCCAGGCCTCTCTGACTTTGGCATCTGGTTTCAGCCTACACCAGAATTAGCATTTCCTTTGAGTCAAAGGGAATCTTTTGTCTCCTAGCAGAGCAACGGGCCAAAGTGCTCCTCCCTTTTCCTTTCACACCTCCCTGCCAGTTCCTTGGCAGAGAGCAGGGGAAAAGATTCCTTTGTTTGGAGAAGGTGTGGAATGTCTTTGAAGCTCAATGTAGCTGGCTTTAACTTTTAACACAATGTTTAAAATAGTCTTGTCCTAAAATACAAATTACATTTTTAACAAATATATCCACCAATCTCTTAATTCCAGACTTTTTAAAATATATTTTTGAATTGTATCCACCTCTATTGCTTCTGATAGCAAGTCTTTCCTTTTCATACTTTGAATTCAATGTATCAGTTTAACTTGACAGGTTAAGTAATCGCCAGCTTCTGACACAGGCGAATAGCGGTACTGCACCCATTTTTGACATATTCTTCCAAGCAAGCATCTTTAAATGTGGATTTTCTTCTGATCAAATATGTTTCTGCTGACATTGTGCTTAGGTGAATTCTTTATATGCAGTGATGTTTCACACCCAACAAGGAGGTTGGATCTCTTGTGATGTTTGGGAACGGATTTTTAAACAGCTCTGTGTTTCTCTTGCAATGCAGGACTGTTTTTTCAAATAGTTTCATTTTCCTCTGTGGGCAGCCAAAAGATGGGTTTTGGCAGTGGTCTTCTGTGTTACCATGGACATAGGCAAATGTGGATTGGCGGCCTATTTTTTGGGTTTTCCTGCGCACTTCTGGGTGATTTTAGCATGCATAATGCTTTCCAGCAGCCATTCTGAGGTTTCTGATGCAAGCAGTGCACAGTAATGTGTCAGGGCATGGACTAGTGGGTTAAAACATCCCACAGCTAGAAGATTTCCTATTAATTATCATTGATTTTGTCTCCTCATGGCAGTCCAGTATTGGTTCTAGATATGTTATCTTGGCTGGTGGATCTTAACGCCAACTGCATTTTACCCAATCTGGATTGTCTTCAGTGGGATATCTGGCCAGACTTTGTAGACCTGGTCTTCAATTCTCAAGCTGGTTGGCAGTGGTGTTGTGCTACTACTACTTTGGGATTAAAGTTATTAAATGGCCAGAATGGGTGGTTCAATAGCTATGTTTATATCTGGTTTTGGGTTATCAGTAGATCTACTTTAGATTATATCTTTGTCGATCAGTATATGTTCGAAACTCTGTTCTGATTTCATTGTTACAAAAAATACTTGGGGTGATCACTATATCTTAAGGGCTAACTTTACTCTTCCTTTTAAAGCATGAGAGAAGCTACAGTGTGGACCAACCAACTTAAAACTTACCGCACATAGAAATGCTGTTCAGTGTTACCCACATAATATAGCGAACACAACCAATGAATTCAAATCAACAATGCACCATACGCCACTAGATTAGAAAATGGAAGTTTTTGATGTGGAAAACTTTGATACATTAATTGATGAACTAAGGAGGGCTGTTTTGAAAAATCCTGGGCTAAAAACATCTTGGAAACATTAACATGCTTTTGATGATGAGTCAGCCTCCATGAAAACAGATATCAGACACTCCTTTAAAGAAATCCAGAGTTCTTACATATCTACTGCTCTACAGATAGTTAATTGCAAAGTCGTAAAACAAAGATATAGGAACTACTGTAAATTTAGACACTCAACTCTTTTACAGAGAGATGCTGACATGATGCTTCAAGCCCTAATCACAAAGAACATGGGCACTTTTTGTTCTCTTATTAATGGGCAAAACGCTTCTCTTATTACCTCCCAGCTGAATGCTGTTTCTGAGCCAATATATGTTGACTTCTTTACGGCTCTATATGATCCAGCTAAAGTCAAGAGACTGTTCAAGTCAAATCAGATTGCTAGTAGTCAGATCCTACACGCCCCTATGAATAGAACTGAATAGGGTGAAAGAACTGATTGCTCTCAGCAAATTTTTTAGAGCTGCTGGAGCCAAAGGCCTTACCAATAGCACCTTAAAGGCGGATCCAGCTTATTAGGCCAATGCTTTGGTTGTCCTTTTTAATAGCGTAATCACTTTGAACATATTCCCAAAACCTAAGCAGATGGCCTATGTTATCCCTATTTTTAAGAGGGGTGCAAAATTGGATCCTAGAAATTATCGACCTGTTCCTCTGTTAGATGTGGACAGTAAGATCTTTGCGTCCCTCTTACTAGAACATCTTGAAGCATGGTCTACCTCTTCCAACAGGCTTTCTAAATTTCAGACAGGCTTCCATAAAGCTCATTCTACAAAGCTTCATGGTCTCACTTTGAGGGCTATACAGGAATTAGCTTCGGCTACGCCTGCTGGCTGCATGTACGTTGCGTCAGTCGACTTATCATCTGCATTTGATTGTGTCGACCGTACAAGATTATGGGCGAAGCTTGCTAGCAGGGGTGTGCCACATGCCCTTCTAAATTTAATAATTGGCCTTCATGATAGTTCTGGGATCCAGGTCCGGTTGAACAGAGATGGTGCTGTGTCCAGGCAGATTCCCACACCTTCTGGACTTAGGCAGGGATGTATTTTAGCTGCCTATCTTTTTAATGTCTTTGATGTATATGATTATTTAAGTCCAGCTACATTAAGCACACCAAAAGTAGGTAATGTGAAAGTGTCCTGGCTTGCCTATGCAGACAATTTTTTATTGTTTGACAACTCATGCGTTGGCCTAAAAAGATTACTATCAGCGTTTTCTTCTTTTGCAAGTGATAATGTCTTGCTCATTAATCTAATGTAAATAAAAATTCTCGCTTTAACCAGAAGTAAGAAAAGAGCAGCTATAGCTGGTCTTTTGAAAATATTGTGATTAGACCTTCAACTACTACGACCTATTTAGGTTTTTCAATATCTGCCACCACAGGATATGCAAATGTTAAACAAATTCTCCTTCAAAAGACAGCACTGCTGTTAAATCAATTACTGATGCTTGAGGGTTTGCATGCGCTATACAAATGTAAAAAAAATAAATAAATACTAATGGTAAATCGAAAATTTGGATGTTACTGCAATGTACCATCTATGAAATTTTATGAAGGGAAAGTCATCCCGAAGATTACCTATGGGTTGGAACTATACTATAACACAGTTCCAAAATGGTTGGATTTGATTGAAGCAAATATTTGGAGGAGGGACTTGGGAGTATCAAACGCTTTTCCCCTGGCAGCTCTCAGATTTGTGCTAGGCCTGACTTCAATTAGAGCACAGGTACAGTGGAAACTATTGTCCCTGTAAAGAAAACTACTTCTACCAGTTGATGTCTCCCTGTATAAGGATCTGGGCCTATGTATGAATCAGGACCTCGGTGGTGGTCCTTGTAATTACATAGCGCAGCTCCGCATATCATGCGAAAATCTGTTGAATAAACTAAACCTGGACACTCAAATTTTGCTGGGCAACCCAGTTAAGGCCAACCACTTTTCATTTGCCTCCAACGGTGCTTTCTATGTTGGGCTTGTTTGCTTTTTGGAGTCTTGCTATGGTTGTGCTCTAGCACATTGCTTTTCTTTCCACAGTGCTTCCTTGGTGGTTTTTGCATAACTGACTGTCGCTGTTGTTGTGTTCCACCATAATGCATTTTCTTTCTACAGTGCTTCCTGGGTTGGGTTTGCATGTTTCAATCTCACCAGGGTTGCGCTCCATCACTTTGCATTTTCTTCCCAGAGTCCGATTTGGGCTTCCTGTTTAGTGCTCTGCTGCTACTCTGCACTCGCACCCACATGCCCTCCTTCTAGAGTGCTCTAGGTGAGATTTTGCAGCTTTTGCCTGCTCTCAGCTGTGTTTTGCCTCACCAGCATCTCCCCTGATGGGAGCACGACAGGTGCAGTATTCCCACAGTGACTTTCTTTAGAGTTGTGTTGGGGCACACTTCTCACTCGGGAGTGACCCAAGCTTTGATTTTGCAGCATTGAATCTCAACGCTGTTTTATCAGTTGCGTCTGCCTTGTTTTCCTCTTCAGGTTACTCCAGTTTGGGGTGGGCCACTGAATTCCACGGCTGCCAGACCGTGCTCGCACTCACCATGCAAAGCAGCCCCAAAAATCAGAGGCATCTACTGACACACCAGAAATGCCTCCACTTCTCCGATCATACCCCACCCTTACATGCCACCTCCACCAACACAACCTAGCACAGACAAGAGGACACAACCTACCTCCATCCAACCTAGACTCCCACTCAGCCATCACCCATTTGATCATACCATTTGAAAGCACATTGAGGCCACACAAGTAGGGAAAGAGTGCTATATAAATAACCCAATACAATACAATACAACACCCCTCTCTCACCTAGGCTGCTGCCCCAGCACTCTCTCCCCCACCATACTCTTCCCTCTCAGGACTTCTCTACCACCACTCCCACGAAGGAACAACATTCATCTGGTGGGGGTTCGGGAAACACAAGTACAGGGGCAGATAGAAGGATTTGTAGGGGCGCTAGAGAGCCTGCAGCCAAGATGACCATGTTTCTCTAGGATCCGTCTGAGACCTACTTAGGAGGAGGCCACCGCTGCACCCACCGGGAGAGCTGACATATTCTGTGATAGGGGACACGCTACTGAGAGGGTTGTCAGCCCCTGGCCCGATTCTGAACTGCATAGACGAATTGGAGGTGGCAGCCGGCGTCAGGGGAGCTGTGTAACGTGAGCAGCCTGGGAGAGCCGGACAGTGCTGGGTGAGTGATGGCACTGTGATCTTGAGCACCGGCCCCCGGAGTGGAGTGCAGAGGAGCCCGCCAACTGCAACAGTGATAACCTAGTGGTGTGGCTGGACCTCTGAGGGTGCTGAGTCAGCAGGAGCACGGTGGGCGAGAAGGAGAACGACTGGCTCAGTGAGGGGAGAAGCCCAGAGTGTGCCAGGACAGGCGCATGGTGGTAGGACCCCACAAACACACACAGGGGTTTGAATGGGCCGTAAGACCTCCAGTGACATATAAGTGCATAGGTGGTGGTGGACTACCCGCAGCAGGGCCCTGCCTCTCCCTGGCGGAAGAGTTATGACTGAGGCCACGTCCCCCATGACCACGGGCAGTCTGGGAGGCTGTGAGTGAGCAAGAGGGGCCATAGTGGAAGAACTAAGTAAGCCCCATCCGGGGGTTGCAGCGTGTGCCGGGGAGGACGGGAAGAGCCCTGTAAGACCGGTTAGCTCCGTCTGAGTGTAGCGAAAGTCAGACATTGCCCTAGGCTACGCAGGAGCTGGAGAGCCCAGGGGCAAATAAGTGCCAGCATTAAAACATCACAGAGGGTGGCCGGCGCTGTAACGGGACCGGCTTGGAGATTCTCTACTGCACAGCACAAGTGACATCCGCGCCCCCATAACGCAAAAAAAAAAAAGAAAACAACATGCCTTGACCCCTGAACCTCTCAAGAAGGGGCAAATAAGAGGCCCTCTTGGCTGATAGTGCCGCAGGGGTAAGACGGCTCCCCGAAGATCAGGCTGCATGACAACAAGGCATCTAACTAGGCCATGGGCAAGGCTTGGATCCGTGCAAGGCAGCAGGCAACCACCCCACGTCAGAGCAGGCAAGATCTGAATAGAACTGCTGGGACGGCATAGGGTGACCCCCAACTGGATGGAGCGAGGTGCACAACTATTGGACATAAACGTGGCAAGAAGCAGCGGAGGGCTCCAGGGGCACCTCCAGAGCACCTGAACCCGCACTTCAAATCCACATACACCTGGCCCCATCTCAAGGGGCCGCGACTGCGCCGGGGTGACACCAGCCTGCAGGATATCAGCATGGGTGCATGCCTCAAAGCAACAGCCTCTGTCCGAACACGCAATTTGTAAAGTGGGAGAGCTGTGCCCTCCCTGTGGCTGGAACCTGGGAGAGCAACTTAGGGGTGCACCTCGCCCGACTGGCGCCCGGGAGCCTCGTACCTCCATTAGAGGAGCACCGCTTGGTGATGCAAAACTGTGATATATGCCTATGGGAAACAAGCGGCAATCCCACTTGACTTTCACCCAGAAGGAAGGCCTGAATAAAGTTAATGAGAAGATGCTAGCGTCTCGAGACACCCCTGACAGGTCATCCCTCCCGAGCCAGGATGGGTCACCTGCAAGGACAACTGGGAATGCCACGTCATCAGAGCTCAATCTGGTGTTGGAGGGGATGAGGTCAGGATTTGCATCCATCAATACCAAACTCGACAGGATGGCATATAAGGTTGATAGGATGCAGGAGCGTATTCAGAAGGAGAGTGGTCGGAGATCAGAATTTGAACATCTAGTGGGATCATAGGAAGACACCAGCGGTGAAGTGAGAGGTTAAGGTTGTCAAGCACAAAAATGAGAATCTGGAAGCGAGATCACGAAGGAACAATATCCGGGTGGTGGGGGTCCCCGAATCTGTCCCGCAACAGAACATCAAGGTTTTTATGGAAAACCAAATTAAGGAGGTCCTACTGGGGCCCCCAATGTACACTCAATACCTGGTTGAGAGGGCACATCGTGTTTCACAGCGCACACGTAGACCGGGCCAGAGCCCTCATCCAATTATTGTGGGCCTGTTAAATTACAGAGACAGAGACACCTAGTACGAAGGGCCAGAGAGCTGGGGGACCTCACCTATGAGAACACCAGAGTATGCTTTTACCTGGATTTTGCTCTGTCCGTCAAGAAGGCCAGCCTCTCCTTCCTTGTGGCAAAAAGAGTACTACAAGATCGTGAGATACAGTATGCCATGCTGTATCCGTCCAAACTGCGAGTCCAGCATGGAGGCCAAGCTCACCCTTTTAGAGATCCAGGGGCAGTGCAGGACTTCCTTGAGATGCTACCGAAGTAACGAGCTGTGCCCAGAGGCAGGTATACGTGTTTGGGCAGAGCGATGGTTTAGCGATTATTTAGCGATGGTTTATAATAGGCAAGTTCTCCCTGTTGGGCATTTCACACTAATGCTTAATAATGTAACAAACCAGTCCTGATGCATACTAAAGTTATGATTGGAAAGGCCTCCCCTTGGAGTCTGGAATGGTGAGAGGTCACTTGGATAGCGGAGTCCGGCGCCCCCGGGCTGTGTCTCATGGTAGCACACTTGTTGAGGGTAGGAGGGTGAGGGTTAGAAGCCACTGTAAGTTGGGGATGAGCAGTGTGGGAGAGGTTGGATCTAGTTGGGAATAGCTTGGAAGGAGGGGGTGGGAGGAGGGGGGAAGATGTGGGGAATGTTGGGCATTGTTTGTTCAAAATGATTCATGTCTCTTGGGTTTGGTCAGCAACAGGAGTTTGGCTCAAATGGGCATGTGGGCACCGCTGGAGCATTCAAACATTGCCCGGGCTAATGGAGTCTAATAGAATAATCAGTTGGAATGTGCGTGGACTTAACAACCCGCGCAAGACCCACAAAGTTATCCGATATTGTGAAAGGCACGGCGCCAAGGTGGTCCTTCTGCAGGAAATGCATTTGGTTGGCAAGGCGAATGAGGGGGTTGCCAGGGCATGGGGGATTGCAAGCACTACACCTCCAATTTGTCATACTCAGCCGGGGTTATGACACTGGTGCACAAATCCTTTTGCTTCCGCACCACGGGGACTGTGATAGATGCTAACGGGAGGTTTGTGATTGTGACAGGGTGCTGGGGCCCTACAATGGTTACATTTGTTAACATATATGGACCCAATGTGGACTACCCTGCTTTCTTTGAGTCCTTACTTAGTAAGTGCCACAAATTCCTTCATACTAATATTGTGTGAAACCTCAATACCATTCTGGACCCGGGTAGAGATAGATCAGTGGGGGGCGAGCACCCGCGTTCTAAAGCAGCAGAGGTGGTGCTGCGTTGCATGTGGGAGCTAGAGCTGGGTGATGTGTGAAGGCTACTCAGACCGGAAGATCGGGAGTACTCGTTCCACTCGACAATGCATGGAACCTCCTTGCGTTTGGAAGTTATCCTAGTGAGCCCCCTCTGGTACATAGATCAGTGGATTGCGTGCTTCTGCCTAGAATGTTATATGACCACTCACCCATCCTCTGGTTGCTGAGCTCAGAGCGTGAGGGAACTTCTCGCCCTTTTTGGAGATTTAAAGCCACAGCACTATCGGACATAGTATTGAAAGGTGATGTGCATAGTCTGATAAAATTATATTTTCGTGAGAATCTGGGCTCAGTGACTAAAATGAGGTTTGTATGGGAGGAGTTCAAGGTAGTGCTACAGGCCGGATGCCTGTCATTGGAATTGGGAGTGTTGAAACTGATACGTAGGCAGATAAATGAAACAGAATTGGAATTTAAGGCCCACAAGGGGGAGGTAGAGGAGGGTGGTGGGACTGAATCTGGACCAAATTGAGGGAGGCACTGGACCGCTACAATGACCTTGCTGAGCGTGAGGTTAAATACCTGGCATGCCCGGCAGTGTCCTGCAGGTGCGGCGAGAAGGGCAGGCCGGCAAACTGCTGGCAGCAATGATCAGGCGAGAAAGGGGGATTATGGATATAGCTGCGGTGCGGATGGCGGAGGGTGCGGTAGTTGTAAGACCAGAGGCTATAATGGGCACCTTTCACCAGTATTATGAGAACCTGTATGCGTCAAGAGGATCGCTGGAGGAATACATAAAGGAGGAATGCCTCCCGGAGTTGAGTGGAGCAGCTGTAGAAGTGTTTGGTACGCCCATCACACTTGAAGAGATCCTTCTCGTGGCGCGAAGTGGCTCAACACCTGCTGTCGGTGTGGGAGTAGGGTATGAAGGTTGGATTGCTCCCCCCAACGATGAATGAAGCTGTAATCATGCTGATTCTGAAGCCAGAGAAGGATCCATTCGAATGCTCCCCATAACGCCCGATCTCTTTGTTGAATCTTGACACTAAAATTGTCGCCAAGGTGTTGGCAGATCGCTTGCTTCCGTATATCACAGATATTATACATATAGACCAGTCGGGTTGTATACCTGGGAGATCTAACTCATTAAATCTGCGCAGATTGTTTGCGATCCTAGCCCAGATCGACACCAAGGTGCAGACCACGGCGGCTCTGCTCGACATGGAGAAAGCATTCTACTCCATTGAGTGGAACAACCTATTTGAGGTGTTGCATCATGTGGGGGTCCCAGAGTATTATTTATCAGTGGTGCAACTGTTATATGCTGAGGCAAATGCACAGATTGGGATCAGAGGTGTAAGATCTCAGGACTTTGCTCTGGGCAGGAGGATGCGACAGGGCTGCCCGCTCTCACCCCTGTTCTTCGCAGTTACGATCGAGGCAATGGCAGCAGCGTTGCAAATATTTCATGGGGCTAGGGGCCTAGCTTTGGGTGGTACTAGGAAACTGCTATCGCTGTACGCAGACGATGCAATTCTATATTTTAAAGACCCTGTGACCATTTTGGGACCTCTGTCGCAGGAGGGTGCAAGATTCAGGCAGGCCTTGGGCCTCAGAATAAATTGGGCAAAATCCATTTTATTTCCACTGAATGAGGCAATAGTCAAACCTTTAAATCCTGAAGGCTACATACTGGCCGGAGCAGATGTCTGTTACGTATCTGGGGGTGCCGGTTATTAGGGATGCCCGAATGCTCCTGGTGGACAACCATGTGCGGTACTTGCTGGCCCTGAAGACGAAGGTGGAGAGGTTATGTAGGCTTCCCCTTTCACTACTGGGCAGGATCAAGGTGGCCAAGATGGTAGTGGTCCCCAAACTGCTATACGTTTTTCAGAACATCCCGGTATGGCTAGGGGTTGGATACTTTGCGGAAGTGAAAGCCCAGCTGGTTAAGCTTGCTTGGCACCCGCAAAACCCACAAATTAATTGGGACACATTGGTTCTTCCCCGGGAAAAAGCGGGTGTCGGCGCTCCAGAAGTGGAGCTACATTTCCTAGCAGCGCAGCTAAGCTTTGCGTCCCTTTGGATGCCGGGGGCCCCAGTTTACCCTTACGAGCGCATAGAGAAAATTTCAGTGCACCCAATGCCATTGCAGGGGGTTTTGATCTCGAGCTATTTGTTGAAAAGATGGGAGTGGGTTTTCAACGCAGGTTGCAGTATTTCAGGATGCGAGCAGCTTTTAGGGAGTGGTCCCCTTTGTTCCCGGGGATGCCGCTGGCTACTCCATTGCAGAAGTTTTTAGTGGTCTCATTGGCGAGCAGAGGCGTAGTGTCCGCATTGTATAAGTTAGTTCAACGTGACTCCCCTCGGGAAGGTCTAAGGTGTAAAAAGAAATGGGAGTAGGATGTGAGGGCCTCTTTCACGGATAATCAGTGGGCAATGCTCTGTGTGCATACACACAGTGGAGCATTCATTACCCGGTTACAGTTGATACAACTTAAAATGTTGCACAGAATGTATTTATCTCCAGCCCGTATGCATCTGTATGACAAAACCTGGGCGACTAGCTGCCCGAAGTGTAACTCTCACTCTGCTGACTTCCTCCACATGATATGGGCTTGTACACGGCTGAGAACCTTTTCGGAGGCGGTGGCAGAGGGCAGCTCTGAAATGCTGGGGCATATCATCCCTTGTGAACTGCTGTGTTGCATGTTTGGCTGGCTCCCTAGCGTTACAAAACAGTACCACAAATTGCTAACGAAATGTATGATTATTGCTAGGTGATGTATACTGATGAAATGGACTAGCTCATCTCCCCCTGGAATAAATATGTGGATCAAAGCCTTGGTCCGGCTCAGTGACACTGATAAAGAGAATGGGATCTTTGCGGAATGCAGAACAGCCCTAAAGGCCTCATTCTGAGTAGGGCGCAAAGGGATACTGGGCACCGTTAAGGACATCAGTGCCGGTAATCCCTTTGCACCCTCCTACGAGGTCTCTTTGCGGCCCTATCCTTAACGTCTGCTTTCACCAGGCGTTATGGATGGGATTCGCAAAGGGACTTCAGAGCTAATAACTGTACCGTAATTTACAGTACCGTTATTAGCACCCTCCCCATTCCCACTGAGCCCTATGGGGGCTCAAATGGGAATGGGGATTGACATTTTCAATGGGGACTTACCGGTCCCGCAAAGGTCGGACTAGCCCGGTAAGTCCCCATCGAACCAGGGCGGACACGGTACCGGTATTGGTGCTTGTCATGGCGGTAATAGCGCGATGACTAGCACCAAGCTTGGAATGAGGCATATGAGTCCCTTTACGGGTTAAACCGGACAAGTGGGATGTGTGGGCAGAGAGGTGGATAACAGCACAGCTCCTGCTACAGAGCATGAACCAACCCACTACCAAAACGTACTCCCACGACACCACCTTGATATTGTCTATTAAACGCACATCAAAACAATCGGCCGGATGCCTTGTTTGTATACTGTATAAACTTTATGATTGCTGCTGTACTTCACCTTTGTAATGTATTGTTAAATGTCTCGAGGCGTGAATCAATTAATAAAGAACGTTTTAAAAAAAAGATAGAAGAATTTGTGGATAAAATCTGCAGAGACATAGCTGATCACAATGAGCTGTTGTCCTGAATCATAGTCATGTGTCCACACAGACGTGTCCAGATTTAGGGCATGCCCAGCAGACATGGGGGAATGGATGAGTAGAAATTTGTTCATGTTGAAAGGTGACAAAACCAAGATGTTAGTGGTGGGGCCGTCCATCAGAGGCTGCCCTGTGGACCCCTAAATTCTGGACTAAATCTCTGGGAACTTTCCCAACTCCGGTTTCGGTTGTGAAGGATCTTGGAGTAAAAATGGCTCCCACCCTGTCAGCTGAAAAGCAGGTCAGCGCTGTGTGCCAGCAAGGTGACCTCTAATTATGCATTCTTAGGAAGGTCTCCCCTTTTTTAAGGTATGCAATTTAGGGACCCTGTGGATGCCTCTCTTCTTTTATCCTTTCTGGATTACTGTAATGCACTGTTCCTGGGGGCAGCCCGCCTGCTTTACTCACCAGCTTCAGGTTCTTCAGAACTCTGCATTTAAGGTGGCCACTCAGGCATGCCACTACTCTCATAATACCTCTATCCTTTGCTGCTTGCATTGGCTCCATGTGGCCAAACGATTTCCTTAAAATCTCTCTGCTTGGTCCATCGTGCCTATTATTGTAGGTGTGCGGAATACCTACAACAGAAATGTTGTCATTTTATCCCTGCCCAGGCCCTGCACTCGCCTCAATCCTGTTTAGTCGTGATCCTCCCCGCCAAGTTTGCACATATTGGTGGTCGAGCCTTCTATTTTGCTGCTGCAAAAATGTGCAATTCTCTTCCTCTGTTGCTTTGAGCCACCAAGGATCATCAGTCCTTTAAGCGTGCGTTGAAAACATATCTGTTCTGACTCTGCATCATTTTTTTGGTAGCTTTTCCTTCCAGTGCTGCTCAGTGCCAAGATGCCCTTGTGTGAACATTGTGCTTTCTAAGAGCAATTAGCATACCATACCACAGAGTTCTGACTGCCAGCCTGATTCCCAGAGCCACACCCTCCCTAGGCCCATCGTAGCCAGGATTTTGAACTACAGAGATAGAGACACTATTATATGGCTGTCCATGCTTAAAGGTGATCTCATCTATGATGGGGGTCGGATACACATCTTTCCAGACGTTTCTGCAGCACTGTAGGCATCCAGGAGTGAATAGAGCACTTCCTGAGAAGAACGTCAAGCACTCTGCATTGTTTCCGGCTAAGCTGCGGGTACTACATGATGGAAAGATACACTTCTTCACCTTGCCTGAATGTACATCTGTCTTCATGGAGCGATTGTAAACTGTGCTTGCCAGATCTGGTCAGTGGCCATGAGGGGCTAGTCCTATTTGAAGACATCCATATGGGATGACGGATGGAAAGCTTACTATTGTATCAGAGGTAGAAATGTTTTAAAGGGCTGCCATATATAATCCATATATATTCATGTTAGTGCTTGGTCGAATCGAGCTGCCCTCGTTGTGTGATACATACTTGTTGTTGGAAATGGGTTAGACTGTACCGGACTGGTTGTGGTTGTCTGAGTGGGGGGTGTTTGGGACTTGGGGTTTGTCACAAAATGTACCTAGGGATTTCCACCCTAATCACTGCCAAGTGCTATCTCTACCTTATAGTGGGGATTGAGTAAACAAAATATTAGAAGAGGTAAATTGCAGTTAGGCCACAAAATTATCTCAGAACATCAATTCTCAATTTTATTAAGATACAATTTATAAAAAAACATACTAGAATATAGAAAAATACACAACACACAGAAAAAAGACTAACTAAAACCATATATCAGTCTTTGTGACAAAAAACCTCACTAAAGTGCTGAGTATACAATGATCTTGCTTAGTGTGCAGAACATCATCTAAGTAATGATATTCTAATGGTCAACATATATTTGTGCTCATCTAGACAAAGGCTGCAAACGCTAGGCTTTCAAACTTGACATGTTTCAGTTCTCAAATGTTGTTAGAGGACTTTCTTCAGGAGTAATGTCACGTTGTTTAAAAATTCTCATGAAAAGTGGATAAGTCTTCGCAATTGAAGTCTTTATCTTGTTATTAATTGGCATAACTTTATTGGTACGCTGAAAAAAGGTAAACATTTACCTTTTGCGGCACATGGGAGGAGTCCTCTTGGGGAAACCAACGTCCTCAATAAATCAGGAAGTGGCCAATATTCTAAGTTGAATTCCTCGTTACAGCTGTAGATAGATATATCAATTATAATCCAAAGACTCATGATTCTAGCCCACAAGATGACAGGGACAGCTTCTAAAGGTGGCCCCTCAGTCTCATTACCTTTACTCGTGGTTGTGGTGGGATTCCTAATTTTGGGTTTGGGATAATCTATTCAGCCTCTTAACCACACCTATTAGGAAAAGCAACAACACAGAGTTGCTTTTAGTCATGCAGTCAAACTGGACAAATGGCTGTTCTTCGTTATTGCTCAGTCCGAAGTTATAGCTACTTACCCTGACAGGCTTCAATGTAAATGCACCCTCGAGGCGGGAACACCAGTATTGTGCAAAGCTCCTGGGTAGCCGGTCTAAATGGGATTCGCTATCTTCCGAAACACCAAATAGATGTGTCTACAGTGGAATGAGAGATGAAAAAAATGAAATGTAAAAAATTCATCCCACACTCTCTAATTCTGTCAGAGATGAAGTTACTGTTAGTGTGTTGTGCGGCCCATTCTAACTCGTCGTTCTCACCTGTTAGTCCGGAGTATCCCGCTATCTCAGAGGTAGGGATCCTTACGGCCGTTTACCTTCACTGGCTATTCAAAATTGGCTTGTTTAATCTATTGATGTGCCACATGCTTGTTTCTAACCTTAATGGGTCTCGAAAAACCTGATGTCTGCTATAAGACACTAAAAAAGGACTATTTCGGTCTCTTATTGCATCCTTACCCAAAAACATAACAAACTCTATTTATAAGGGGAACAGTTGCCAATCCCTGCTTACGGTTTAATCTTCTCAAAAATGTTCTATTACTCGTTGAAGCCAGTGAGCATTTATTTTGCAAAATGGTAAATCAGTATTTTTCGGTGTTTACATACCATAACACGGCCAGCAACGGCACACTCATCGTAAACACTAAAAAAGGACTTAATAAACTCCAAACAGGCGATGCTCTGGTGAAAAGGTTGATGGGATGATAATATGGGGGGTTTAACACCATCATTGACCCCGTGAGGGATAGAACCTCTATAGGTACCCGAGTAGAATGCAGGGTGGCTCTGAAACTAAAACAGATGCATGAACTGCACAACCTGGTTGATAAATGGAGGCTATTTACCCAGACAGCAATGAATGCCCCTTCCACTCATGGGTTCATAACATTGCATCACGCACTGACTTTTTATTGGTGTACAGACCACTGGCGACACAGCTGGGGGATTATACAATACGTCCCTGCACACTGTCCGACCGTTCGCCAGTGCTGTTGGTGGATAATAAAATGGACATAAGGCGTAGTCAGGGAGTGTGGAGGTTTAAACCTGACGCCCTGTTGGTTTATGTGTTTCGACGTGACTTGCAGGACAAAGTAAATCTGTTCTTCTCCAATAAGGAAGGTACAGTGAACTCCCCAAGTGTTTAATTGGAATCCGTTAAATGTTACATATGAGGGGTCTGTTTGATAAAGAGGCCGAATTTTGCGGGTCATTAGAGCAGACTGGGAATCCAATGAATGGCGACTGGGAGAACTGGAGAAGATCTATTGGGACGCTGGGAGCAGGGAGATGCTGGCTGGCTGGCATACAGCAAAAGTTGTTGAAAATTAGGGAAATTGTGGCACGTGAGGTGACATTTTTGGGTACACATCAACAGGTACGGCAAAACAGGCATGGGCAAAAGCCTGGAAAAGCCTGCCACGCTGTTACTGAGAATATTGGTGACTGGGAAGAAGAGGCACTATATAGATGTCAATAGGGACAGTGGTCATGACTATAAGCACAATGCCACTGAAATTACAGAGATCTTCTTGTGGTTCTATGGCAACCTGTAATGGGGAGATGACACCTGCTCAGATCCTGCAATATTAGGAGGATATTGAGCTGTTGTGGCTTACTCTGGTGCACCCGGAGATACTTGCTCGGGATCTCACAGTAGAGGAGATTGTGGAGGCAATTCAAAGTTTAGCATGCTCCAAAGTCCCTTGGCCAGATGGATTCACCAAAGACTTTTAAAAAACATATGCTAGTGCCCTCGCTCCTCATCCACTGCAGGTTTGATTGAGAGGATGAGATCAATGGCACTCTCCCAGTGACAGGGCCGGAAGCTACGATCACCCTCATTCTCAAACCTGGGAAGGAGCCGCAACAGCATGGCGCATATCGTCCAGTTTTGCTCATCAACATATACAATTAAAAATGCCCTAAATTGCTAGCGACAAGACCGTCTGCCATGCATGCAGAGTCTAGTGCTAGCAGATCAGTCGGGATTTGTGCCAGGGAGCAATACCTCTTTTGGTCTCCGTAGGTTCTTTGGTTTACTGAATGTGATGCAGCTGGACACCCAGGCGGTGTCAGTGATTTTAGATGCTGAAAAGGTGTTTGATTCAATAGAATGGCCATTCATGTTCGCAGTGCTAAAAAAGGTTGGACTGGGAAATCGTTTAGTTTCCATGATACAGGACTTGTATCATTCGCCAACTGCAAATATTAATGTCAATGGAAAAACTGTTAGGCTTCTTTGTGATGGACAGGGGTACGATGCAGGGCTGCCCTCTCTCGCCGCTATTTGTTGCATTGGCTGTGGAACCGCATGCAGTCTTGCTGCTTGAATGCCATATACATAGGGGTATTCAGCTATACATCCATACATGTATCATATCCTTATATGAGGACGACCTGATGTTGTTTGTCAAACACCCTCAGGGAAACCTGACGATAACCATGCACAGGCAGATCAATTTGGTGAATGCTCTGGACTGCGCATGAATCATGGGAAATCATTGATTTTTCCACTGACGGATGCCACACAAACATTTCAGGGTGATTGGGGGTTTTGGCGTAAGAGGGAGCTCCCTAGATACCTTGGGATAGAAATGGCGAGAGATCCTGACCTTCTCTTCAGGAAAAACTATGGGAGAGCCATAGACAATCTGAAGCAACAAGTACTGCGCTGGCATGGCTCCCACTATCCTTGTTTGGGAGGAGTGCACTGATTAAAATTGTGATTTTGCCAAAGTTCCTATATTTATTTTTAAACACTCTCTTGAATCTAGCTAAATCTTTTTTCTCTCATCTCAGATGCATCTTGCATGGTCTGGTTTGGTGGGGAAATAGGCGAGAGAGAAATGGGAGGTGCTGACTGTGCCAATCCATTTGAGAGAATTTGTGCACCGTGATTTTGAGAATTTCTACCTTGTCACATAGACTCAGTTCTTGTCGTATTGGTATCACCCCTGACTGGACAGACCACATGTTCAGGTTAAGAGAGCACTGGCTGGACCAGCATTGTTACAAAGGGTGATCCTGTTTGATATTAAATCTAGGAGAAGATAAATGTGTTTGCTTGCACATGTAAGGCCTGGAAAGCAATAGTCTTACAGATGAACGCAGCCAGTTTGTACTTGCCCTTACTGCCAGCTAGGAATGTTTCTGGGATGGACATATTGTTTGAAAAAACACATATAACTTTAATCGCTGGACTTGGGGGAATTTTATCCAAATGGCCACTTCCTAACATTGGAAGAGTTTAAGGATAAGGGGGGCACATCCCCATTAGATTTTCTGTACTTTAGGCTCCAAAATTAATTTCGGACACGGTTCCCATCATTCCCTGCTCCGCCTCCTATGTTCCCGTTCCTTCACGATATCATTGCCGCACAGGGTGATGGCCGATTGACCTCTACAATATATGATAGGCTTAACTGTGGGAGGACTGACATAGACAGACCTTCTAGGTGTACGTGGGAGAGAAACCTGGGCAGGGAGATACCGGACCATGAGTGGTCATGTACTGGAGGGTGGAGCGACCTCTGAACGGTCCCATGAGATTCAGAGCTCACCCTCCGGCTCCTTATGTCGAGATAGCTGCACCTTGGGGAGGATGGGGTGCAGGATTCTCTTACTCCAACACCATTCAATAAGGACATGTCAATGGTTTGGCAAAGGGAAGTCCGTTTAATGATAAGTACAAAAAAAGGGGAAACAAATGGAAATCATCAGAGCTGCGATCGCCTGTCTCGCTTCAACCTCCAAATTCTTCACGCAAACAGTAACTTTTATAGCAAATTCATCATCATTGACGTGTAAAACTCATAAGTTTGATATGCAATTCTATTGGTTGGAAAAGGTAACTTAAGTATAGGTACTATATCTGTATATGGTAACAGAGTGTGGGGATTGGATAACTCTTATCGGGTGGGCATCTATGCCCATCCCTCTACATCACTCGTGATAGACGTCACTAAAAGTATGACGTCTCTTTGGTTCTACTAGCTATAGGACCCTAGATTATTTGGTCCATTGTGATTGGGTGGGTTACACCCCTAGGCATAAATCTTCACTTTAATTAGCAGCATGGAGAATGGTCGCCCAGGTGCGGGATGGCCCAAGATTCATCCTGCCTGCCTTCCATCAATCACTACCCTGAGGCCCATGTGTCAATTAGTTGGCTGAGGATGGCCTCGAAACAGCAGCACCTTTTTGCAAAACGATTGGAAAACATCATATGTCTGATACTACGGCGCTGGCAGAATATAGCATCCCTCCTTTATCCAGCATATGTACACCCTTAGGAGTGTCGAGTCACGAGCATCACACTGCCACGTTACAATGTCTTGGACTTCACTATATCGTGTTGCATTTTCTCTTGCACGCTCGTTGCACTTTGAATCACAGTAAATGGCTTATTGTAGCCTATAGTTCACCATGGCCTCCAAACTTGATTCCTGCTACCTATAGGATACTAAAATGATAGCCCTCTCACCTTTTGGCTATGTTGACAACACCACTCTTGTAAGATACCCACACCACCGGTGTCCGTCATTCCGGGTCCAACACTCACCACTCTATCACATCCCATGCTGGATGTATTTTGGCCCATGTTTTTTTGAAAACACGGTCTCCCCCAGATGTGGAGATAACGGTATACTTACCTTTGTTTTCACAGCTCCCTGAGACCATAGGCTTTATTAAATAGCCTGAGTGACCCGATTCATACGAGTCCTCCTATGTCACTTGCAGACATGCTCCCAAGAGTCCGGCAACCATAACAGGACTCCAAGCACAGCGCTCCCGCTGCACCACAACAGACGGTAAGCTGTTCCATTGTAATACACCTCTAGTGTATTTTTAGGCACCAATCAGCCATTATTTATTAATACGTAAATGAACCCTCAATTACCTGAGATCCTGGCAGCTATCCCCTTCCCCCACAGATTACCTTTACGGACAGAACCTCTATCAAGTGACCATCCTGATGAAGGCCACCACTACAATGGGCTCAATCCCAGCCCAGCTTGGCCGAAACACTCCTGTGTCGATATTCTGTGGGACAACCCGTGTGTATATGTGTTTATATATGTTGTTTTAGTACCCCCGGACCTATCATAGTCCTGGATTGCACCCTTTCAAAACCCTATGTCATCACTTACCTGTACTGTATACTCATGCATCACTGTGGAAACTGTTCCTCGGCAAGAAAAGAGGACGATACTTACTTGTATTTCGCATAAAAAAGAAATATCTGTCCCCAACCTTTCGTGCTCATAGAAAGTTTTGTAAATGTTTAAATATACTCATCTGTGCAAAATCGTTTTGGAGGCAAAATAAAATAGCTTCAAAACTTGACAGCTGTCTTCAGATCTCTCACCCTGATTTCTAGCAATCTACACACAGGTACCCTCCTGGGCATATCAGGACTCCGCCAGGCGTCCTTTACATACTCTTATTTCTTCATCAGTCAGGTCTCTGGGCTTCCATCCTGGTTTGACATCGATCATGACCTTCATCCCAATGGCTTTCTTCGCACTTTTCTGGCATTGTGTGATGATTATCTTGATAACACAAAACCCTAGTAGTATCATCAATAGTAAGGCTCCCAGAAACTTGAATACATCTGCCATCCATTGTGGGACCCATGAGAATAGTGTTCCAAACCAGCTGTCATCATCTATCTCGTCAGTTTCGTAGATCATGCTAAGGTATAAATGTGCAACATGATTCTCCGATTTTTGCACAAACACCTCCATCCATCGCTGTGATCATGTCAAGTACATATCTGTTCTGGAGTCTGGAGAGTCATCAATCGGATTGCTCTTAGTTCCTCTTTAATCGTGTTGAATCCTTTTATGGTAGTGTTAATGGTCTGCAATAACTCCCATTTGGTTATCTGCAACCATTTTGTGTTTGCTCCAACCTGGAATCTTGGCATGAGGATTGTTGTGAATACTGATGAGGTAAGACTAAACAGCCTGTGTTTGTATGGGATTGCATGAAACGCTTCTTCTGATTTGGCAGAAAAGTAATTATCTCTCTTTATTCAGGATACCAGTTCCACAGATCTCCTTTTCCTCAGGTGAGCATCTGCTTTCGGGAAACTGTCGATATTCAGGTCACTCTTTGGGATCACTAGTGCAGGAACGTGGACGTTCACTATTGTGCATATGCCTCCCCAGTTTTTCGGCAGTCTTATGTATGCTTTGGATCCACACACCCAGTAATGATTCATAATTACTGCAGTTCCGTGAGTCATTCCTGGAGCTTCAAAGATTTGTCCGCAGTTCTGATTCTCTCCCATCTTCCTCGTGCCATTGTTCGTGAAGCACAATTTCGGGCTTTCCAGTGGCACTATCTGCAAGGGTCCTTCTCTATCTTCGACCCATGTCAGTAATCTTGTGAGTTTCGTCCATAAAGGTTTGCACAACCTCTGTGAGTTCTCTATTGCTTCCTTATAGGCTCCACAGACCATCCATGCTCGTCAGATCACCACTCCTTCTTCCCATTCGTTTGGCGAAAGCACTGTTCCCCAAATCTGCATTTGGACTCTGTTCTTCCAATTTTTTGTCTCTTCTGGAGTTTTTCCTTGGACATTTAACTTTGGGTTCACTTCCCATCTGATTGCTGTTCCTTTAACTCCAGGCTTCTCATACCTGATCACATGATTCCTTGTATGGGCTCTATTTCTCGTCTTAAAGTCCTGTATATAATCATCTTCATTGGGGTAATTTGTCTTGGTTGCCCATATCAATGAGGTGTCTCTTCCCATGAACTGCCTCTGGTGTTGCACATTGCTACGTGTGAAAGACAGTGTGCTGTCGGGACGTTCATTTCTACAGCCACGAAGATCTTGGATTTCCCCATGCTGTATGGTAGAAGTGCACAAACTAAGCATTCTCCTTCTGATTTCCTTCTTCCAACTTCTTTCATGTGCTGGTACCAAATGTTGTTTCCTAGATGTGCTGTGCTGTCTAGGTAGTCGTTCAGTTCACTGTTATCTTCATGCAGGCTTCTCTTGATTCTTAGTGTCTTTCTGTAGTTCGCTATAACTACATCTCTAAACGCGTCTGTGTGGCTTTTCCTTGCTGGGTGATTCTCAGGCATTCTGGTCGATGGAGCAGGTTTCCTTCTCTTCATCGATGTGGTAGGTGGAGGATTTACAATTATCTCCTTCTCTTCTTGCATCCTTTTCCTGCCCTCTATAGGTGTCTTTATTAGCCACCAGCGTGTCACCGGCCCCGTGTATGGCTGCATCATGGACCTGGTACTTTTCCTTGTGTTGGAACTTGTGTGATTGTCAGTCCAATCTCTGCGGGTTTATTTTTCAGTTCCTCATGTAGTTTCTTCACTCTAGCTATGAACGGGAATAAGTGATCTATCAACATTTGTGTCCTTGCAGTGAATCCCCTCGTAGCCGCTTCTGTCTTCTTGAAGGCTTTTGCTATGTCTGCATTAGTCGGCCTTCCATTAGATTCCTTTCGATCTCTCTCCTTGTTTTCTGGGGCTGATTGTTCGGTAGGCAGTCTTGTGCTCTCAGCTGCCTTTGCTTGAGGTTCTGCAGCCATTGACACATGCCCTAGTTCATGTGCATTCGGTGTATGGGTGCATGTAGTAGGTGGTGCTATGTTTTCATTAATTCCGTGCTGACCCTGTCTCCAGCTTTTCTCTTCATTCGCTACCTCACGTGTGTGTGTATTACTGCTAATTACATTCAATTTTAGTTCATTTACCTTACCATCAGATTTTTTTGGGACTGGAATGACTGTATAGGGTCTGGGTGCCTTTGTGGGACTCATGCGTACCTCATCAGGTGGATGCACTGCAATTGGACCGTTTTGTGCACCCATAACGAATGCAGTTCTGATTGTTAATGACAGAAAGACAATGATAATCACCATGCATATACATATAATCGAGCGGTATGAAAGGTGGCAGCATTTCCTTGCAGGGAAGCAGAGGCACCCCTCTTCTGGTGGGATGACCAGGTTACTGTTCTGGGCCCCCATTTCAATCATCACAAAATGTCAATGTTTATTCTTTTTTCCCCAATTCACTTATTATCAAACAGTTTGTATCGTAAAGTGTCTGGTGCTTTACAAGTGTCCCCCCTCTTGCGGGCGACGATTATCTCTTGATACAGGATTCAGTATCCCCGCTAGACTATGGAGAATTTGTTAGACTAACACTTAGATAAGTCACTTTTATTTTATATGTTCAAAATAGGTAAGTTCCCAGTCCATCCCCTGAATCTGCTTCAGTCCTGGAGACATTCTGGAACCTGTTCAATGTGAAAAAATAGAAAACATGGAGAATCAAAAATCAAAAATCAAAAAATAACAGGTGAAGTTCTTGTCTCCGCTCCCTCGATCTGTCCCACGATGGAAAGATGAAGTGCTTTGACTCTGTCTCCTGGATCTGTCCCACGGCGGACGGTTTCACTGGAATCTCCTCATGTAGTCTCTCTGAAAGTTGGACAACTCCACTTGCAGCATGATTCCGTGGAGGAGCGTTCCCATCTGTATGACGTTAGCTGGATCTCTGATGAAAGTGAGGACGTCAACCTCGACAGGTCTCCCCACCATTTCCGGAAAGTCAGTGACTAGGCGAAACCGGATGTTGTGTGCCAGTCGGCTGTCCTCGGTTGACAGGGACATTTGTCTTGCTTTGTTGGATTCCAGATTACAAGCCCTTCTTTTGACGTGCACAGTCCTTACACTTTCCTGCCGCATGGATTGCGACCAAGTAGTTCAGCTTAGTCCACAGTTGGTTCAGTGTTCGTTGGATCTCTGATGAATGTAAGAGTGTCTGTGGTTCTCCCGATAAGAGCTGGGCACTCTTCGATTATGCGAAAGAAAAGTGTATAAGTGAGTTCATCTATAATTGCCTGTGGTGGAAGCATTTGTGTCCTTATCACTGTATATTGGCAATGCAATGAAGGCTTCTGCGATGACAGTGAGCAGTTGCCAAATTACTTTCTTGTTGGCAGGATCTTGGATGAAGTCTGTGACACTGGTGACTCTCCCTACAAGTGATGGATATGTCTCTAGCATTAATTGGAAACAGGACATCACATCCCTTGTGATATTTCTGCTGGGTGACACCGTAAATGCTGCAAGGTGATGTCTTGCTCTTTGATGAGTCAGGGTGCTGTGTTTAGCTCTTGGCAAAGTCTTTGATCACGATTTATTTTGAGTCTTGTTTTCACCGACGCTTCAGTGTGTTTGATTTACAAGTTCATGTCAACAAACGTGTTGTGGCTTAGATGCGCAATTGTCTTCTTCACCCTACAACTGAGATGCATAGAGTGTCCGTTATGTCCTTATCCCCTTTTTTGCTTAGAGGAACTGTCTAGTTTAAGCCACAACTTTCAGTTCTTTGTCTTGTCTTTGCTGCTCATGCGTCCTTCTTCCTCGTAATGGATCTCGTCTGCACGTGCTGAGGTTCTTCCCCGTTGTCTGTATTTTTTTTTGCGGTGGGGTGCAGCTTGAGGGCTTTCTCTGATGCAGGGCTTAATGTCATTGAGAAAAATCCATGCTCTCCTGCCTTTCAATTTTACTGCTGATGGAGTGCAGTCTTCTACGATGAAAGGACCATTCAATCTCGGCTCAACCCCCCTTTTCTTTGTGTGGTTCTTGATTAGCACTGTGTCTCCAGGCAAAATGAGTGGAATACAAAGACCTTGAGCTGGGTCTGTTGCATTGTCTTCTGCAATGCTTTGTGCTGTGCTGCACCCTTTTCGTCGTCGCTGCAGTTGCTCTGAAATTACAGTAAGGCTGGATGTCATGCAGTTCAGGTACTCTTGTAACTCGGTTCCCAGGACCTCTCGGGTTGGCTGGGCATCGCATCTAGCTCTATTTCGTGGGGTAAGTGGGGTATTCATTCTTCCTGTGACTATCTCGTGCGGCGTAAGAGGATGGTCGGAGCCTGGTTGGTTCTGAAGAGCATACAATACCAGTGGAAGGCAGTGCAACCATCCCTTCTTTAGTGTAAGCTTCAACTTGGCTATGCTTTCCTTTAACAAGCCGTTGAGCCTCTCGCAAATACCATTACCTTCCGGATGATACGCCGATGAGAACTTGTGCTTTATACCAAGCAACAAGCTGATCTGCTCAAAAACTGTGTTAACAAAATGAGCCCCATTGTTTGACCTCATCACCTTGCATACCCACCATCTAGGGAACACTTCCCTCACCAGGAATGTGGCCGCACAGGTAGAGTCTGGGTGTGCACATGGTCCTGCTTCTATCCATCTAGAGAATGGACACACCACTACAATTAAGTACCTGTACCCGTTACACACTTGGATCATGTCGACGTAGTCGATATGTAAGTGCTGAAAAGGCCCATTTGGCCGGTAGAGGAATCCTCTCACTACTTTTAATGTGTGCCCAGCGGTGAATTGCTGGCAGATTATGCAGTTCACCATAAAGAATGCAACATGCTCTGCTAAATTCGGTATAAACCAGTCTTCCACAAGCGTTGCTGCTAAGTTTTCCTTTGTCATATGTATGGGGTAATGTAATTGCTCCAATGCTATTTTTAGTAGGGCTACAGGCATGACTGGTTTAACAGTGCTGTCTTGCAGCCACAATCCGTCAGAGGAGTTTAAAGAACACCCTTAACGTTTCCCAAGTTCCTTTTCATCTTGAGGTGCCTCCCCTTGAAGTTCCATTAGTTGTGTCTGCCCCATATTACTATATTTGTTTATTTATTGTATTTATTTGTAAAGCGCAACCAGGCCCGTGGGCAACCGGGCACATTATTTTACATAAAGTTACAGGACATTACAGTTACATACAGTAGATCTGGTACGTACAGTTTGAACATGGCAGGAGACACAAACTCTCCCCATTTACAAGACCTGGTTACCGGACATTGCAGTTGTATACACTAGATCAGGAAGATGAAGTTAAACAGGGCAGGAGACTCTAGCTCTCCCCATGTACAAGAGTACAGTAATGGTAAAGTAAATAAATAAGTAGTGACTACAATAAAAACAGTAAAGCAGAAAATAAAACTAGCCATCTAAGGAGGTTAGGCTGTCATTGTGTCCAAGTCTTGAAGCCAACGTTTAGTGTTGCACTTGAATAAATGGAAGGAGGGTTCAGATCTAAGAGAAGCAGGGGGTCTATAGGCTTCTTGTGTCATTCGTGCTACCATCATCCTTTCATGGGTGCACGCCACTTCCATGATTGTCTCAATTTAGGATGCCATACGCTTGGCTTCCTTGTCTCCTGTGTAATTTCTGCGTGACACAAAATCTGTCCCGTGGGTATGGGCAGTGCATTTCACGACTGCTATGCCCACTGGGAGCTGTAGTGCCTTAATCAGCCTGTCCAATAAGGCTGCATGCTGCACTGGCGTGCCGTCCGCTCGGAGGTAGCCCCTCCTTTTCCAGGGCGCTAGGCCTGCGTGCACTGTGGATGTCACATAGGCGGAGTCATTGTACACCGTTACTTCCCTGCCCTTGGTAAAATTGCTCCTGGTTTCAGCTTAATTTTCACTTCTCCCACCCCCTTTAGGAGGCCTACGTCATAAGGTCCTGTAGTCCATACTGAGACAGGCACTTGGGCCATGTCATCATCAAAGTATTCTGGACGTACCAGTGCCAACATCATTCTCTGAGGCACTTCTTTTTTAATCACTTTTACCCAAATACGAGACTCATTTCCACACTTGTCTCCTCTAAGTCTGGTTGTTCTTCAAACAGATCGTCATCGGTGATGTCAGTCACTCGATACCCTTCTTCAATGGCGATAATCGCACACCATTGTCTGCCTTCGTCATCGTAGCCTTCAACTAGTGCTATCCTACCTCGCACTGCAGCAGCATGTATCATCAAGGGAAATATTTATCCCTCCTCTTCATGCATTGGTATTCTCGGCCTGGATAGAAATTCGTCAGGGTTTCTCCTGGCCTTGTCTGCAAGGCCTGGTAATCCTGCCATAAGTACACGTATGCCATATGTGAAAACCTCAGGTTCCAGCGGTATAGCTCTCATGGCTCTGTGCCCTGAATAGGCCCTGATCATATCACACACGTTCGAATAATGCATTCCCGGAGTAGAGCATACTATGCCCTTCTCTGTAAAGGAGATGGTCATATTCAATTTTGTCATTATATCTCGACCCAGAATGTTTACTGGGGTCTGACGCGAATACAACAAAGGTACATTCATTTTGCATTCCCCTATGGAGACTGGGAGTGCGTCTGTAAAGGGAACTCAACTGTGAGCTCCTGTAAAACTCTGAGTATCTATAGCCTCGCCGGACAAGGAAAACCTGCCTTCTCATATGCACGAGCATGTTGCCCCCATGTCAACTAAGAAGGAATATTCTTTACCCTTTATGGCGACATTCACCCTATGTTCCCTATTAGGGTCTGGTGTCACTGATAGGATAGAGCACATCAGGGTTCCCAGTGAGCTGTCCGAGTTCATATATAAGTTCGGTCCACTGTACACTTGTGGATTCTCTCCATTTCCAGGGTTGCCTCCCCTTCCGGAGCTTGTGCCCTGAGTCATTTGCGGTGGTGCCTGTTGGAATTGCCCTTGTGGCAAGTTCCCCATGCTCAGGGGTTGAACCCCCTGCTGCGCACCCTGCTGCATGCCTGGTGCTTGCTGCTGCACTGTGTGATTCTGTGCACCGCCCTGTTGGGAGATTGCAGGTGGATTCACCGTGCCTGCTCCCATTCCTTGTCTGTTTTGCCACACGCCTAGGCTTCTGCACGAGCGTGCCTGATGCCCCGTCATTCCACACAGCCAGCAGAGCGGCGGTGGTCGGGCTATTTGTCCATTCGCCATATCTGTTTTGCCCATTTGCACATTTTGAAAAACCTCCTTGATTCCCTTGGAAACCTCCCTGATTACTCTGCCATCCCCTTCCTCTAAATCCCCTTCCCCTCGGGTACAATCCTACGTTACCCTGGTTGTTCTGCTGTGGGTTAGTCACCTGTTGTACGTTCTGTTCAGCTGGGCTAGTCAGCATGGTCCTTCCAGAGCATACTTTGATAATTTCTTTTGCACCAGCTTCGCTTCCTCACCTTTCCGCGTTGCCTCCTTTTTCCGATTCTTTTCTTGCAACAATCTACAGTAATGTGCAATAGTTAGCTGTATTTCAGCCCAAGGTTTGGCATCAACTCCTACCAATTTCTTCAATTGTTTCTGCACTGGTTCTGGCAATCCTTGGCATAAAATGTGGCATGGATTTTGTCCAAGTTTCATGCGTTTCGAGCACCCACACGTCTTGGAAATTCTGGATATAAATTAACGGGTCCTCTGACTCCTTCATTTTGTGAGTCAATATAGCTCCCATATCGGAAGTGTCTGGCTAAAGCACTCGTAGAGCTTTCCATACTGCTGCTATGCAATTGTTGAATGGTGCTCCATTGTGAGCAGTGATAATTATGGTAAAGCCAGGGTACCCAGCCCATGCCCATACATCATTTGCTCTCTCACCGAGTATTGCAATCAGGAGACCTTTAATGTCCCCTATAGCTAACGTGACACCCCCTGTCATCTTTTCTAACTCGTGTATCCACTTCCCGGCTCCCGATGTCAGCATTGGAAGCTTATTCTTCAGGTTTTCTCGATCCACGTGTGGCCATGGAATATATTCCGGCCTTGCTCCCCCCTTTTCTAGCAGCAGAAATTGGAATGTGCTGCCTTCTTTCTCCTTCCCCATAGTTCTTCTGTCTATCACTGGGGTAATATTCCCGCATCGCCGTCTGCCTGGCAACGTCCTCGACCTGTCCACATAGGGAGGCGACTGCACCCCCCTCTGACCATGGGGTGTTCCTTCGTGTTGGTCAGACTGTGATGTAGATTCAGATCTCCTTGGTGCGGACTCACTAGCGTCTGACCATCTTACCCCTTTGTCCCTTGGGAGCCGCTTTTCACGCTGCCTCCCTTCTTCATTTGTCGCGCACTCCGTCTCCTCTCACTGGAGTCGGATAGATATTGTTCCCAATTCATGTAACTCCTTGCGTTATCGTCTTTCTTACTGATTTCAAGCCTATCCAGTGACAGTCTCCTGCTCCCTCTACTTCGGGTGAAATCCTCAGTGTCATACAGCTGAGTGCTTTCCAAGCGCTCGTCTTCCCCTTGGGATATTGGTTCTAACCCCATTTCATCATATATTTTATCGATCGTTTCCCCGATGCTTCTGGTGTCAAAGTCATCCTCAATATTCATCCCACTATTGCCTGGTACTGAATCGTAGGCAGGAAAGAATTCTTCAATGTCTTCCCATTCTACAAAAGGATTGGGTTTTTTAACTTCCCGCTCCAGATATTCAAGATTGCGTGCACTCTGTCTACGCTTACGTTCAATATCATCATCGAATTCTTTGCGCTTCCTCGCTTCTTCTCTGACCTTATCTTCTTCCCTTCTCCTTTCATTTCTATGTTCACTTGCCCTTCTAACTTCCTCATCCATTCGCCTCTTTATCCTTTTTTCACGTGCTCTTTGCTCTTCTTCCAGTTTTTCCAGGTTCTACCTGTATTGGTCATAGGCTGCGCTCTGTTTGCGACTGAGCTGCTTTCCTTGCTCTTCGCGATATAGCTGTTCTCTCCGTAGCCTATCTTTCCTTCTTATTCTTTCGTGCCTTATTTCCCTTTCCTTCTCCTTCTCCCTTCTCTGTGTCTCATCAGACTTTTCTCTCTGTCTCACATCGTCACTTCGTTTACCATCGAGTTTCAGCAGTATCTATCCTCCCATCCCTTCTTCTTTCGCGAATGCTATCTCATCAGTTCTGTCTTCGCTTCCTTTTCATTTCGTTCCCTCTCTCTCCTTATCGAGAGGTGCACTTGTCTGTGCCTGATCCTTCCTCTCATCATCGCGTCTCTCCTTGTCCTTCGGGACTGCGGAGGTGAGATTCTTATCCTGATCCTTCCCTTTATTTTCGTCACTAATGTACTTAGGTGACTCATATGCGGGGTTGCTGTACCCCGCAGCTTCCTTGAGCTCTCTTAATGGGTAGAGTCCTTCTGACTTACTTCCCTCAGTTCTGTTTCAGGCGGGGCAGGTGGCGCGGTCGGCATCTCACCCCCCTCCGTGCATACATTTCATATCCAGTCTGGCGGTGCCTCTTCATCCTTCGACTGTTCGAACATTTTCCAAAATTCTAGAACAGCGAGGCGTTTCTCTAGTTTCTTGCCTGTATATGTGGCATGCGAATAAGTCGTCATATGTTGCAAGACGGCTTTAGATAAGGACCCGTTTTGTGGCCACAGCATGAACATCTTGTGGGCAGTACCCTTAACCCACTCTGCACTGTATTTCTTAAGCTTAGGTGCATGTGTAGGCAATTGTTTACATAAGTGTGCTAGCGGAGTAATATCTTCCATGCTTAAATCTGTTCTAGCAATACTTTCATGCAACTTCACCATACCCAACAATATGAGCGAGCACCAAATATCACAAGCACCAATCCAATCTTTTCCCACCAAATTTTATATCACCAATGTACTCAAGAACATCAATTCATGTGCGATTCCCTCTCAACTATAGAATCACATAAAATCTCTTGATCAATTTCAAACAACAAGGAGACAAATTTACTTACATGTGACACATCAACAGAACATGTACGACAAACGTTAAACAGACTAGACAGACACCAGCTGGACACAGATATCTCTGCCTTCTAATCAATACCCCGACTTGGAGTTTAAACAAACTCCTTTTACAACGTCTTTAATCGTCGTAGTAGCCTAATCTTTCCTTATTATGTGGGACTATGAGTTCACGTTTCTTCTGATCGCTATGTTAAGGCGCAGGAACAAGGCGTATCCTTTACCTCGGGTGTCCTCCCCGGTATCCGCTCTCTTTATCTCGGGTGTCCTCCCCAGTATCCTCTCTCTTCATCTCGGGTGTCCTCCCCGGTATCCTCTCTCTTTATTTATTCAGTTATTCCCGAGTCATTATCCCCCTATATATATATACAGTCTTCTCTACTTCTGATTATTTTGTTTTCTCCACCTCCCTCCGTTACCTTTCCCCTTACTTGTTCTATTGCTTAAGGACATTTGCCAAAGCATCAATTTTCATTTCACTCACCGCTCGCATCGTTCCTCTATGTGTCTTCGGGATCACTGCCTTTTTTACCGCCTTCTTTTGGTCTTTCGTCTGATTCACTGCCCATAGAAATGGAAGGGTTTATGTTTTTAAAACGTGTCCCTTCAACCCACTGCGGTTTCTTTTTTTTTTTGGACAGTATTACGCTATCATTGTCTACGGTAAGCTTCACAGTCTACTTGGTCAAAATGGCGAAGGACTTGTGATATTGCCGAAGACTTAGAGTTACTTTGTGTCGACGGTCAATAGGTGTTTTATCCATAATCAAAATTCAATAGTTGATGGTCAAAACCATCCTCTCCGCTACCAAGTGTACTGGAGGGCGGAGCGACCTCTGACCATGCCCATGAGATTCAGAGCTCGTCCTCCGGCACCTTAAGTCGAGATAGCTGCACCTTGAGGAGCATGGGGTGCAGGATTCTCTTACTCCAACACCACTCAATAAGGACAAGTCAATGGTTTGGCAAAGGGAAGTCCTTTAATGACAAGACAACAAACGGGGAAACAAATGGAAATCATCAGAGCTGCGATCGCCTGTCTCGCTTCAACCTCCAAATTCTTCGTGCAAACAGTAACTTTTTTAGCAAATTCTCGTCATCATTGATGTGTAAAACTCATAAGTTTGACATGCAATTCTATTGGTTGGAAAAGATAACTTAAGTATAGGTACTATATCTGTATATGGTGTGGGGATTGGATAACTCTTAACGGGTGGGCGTCTATGCCATCCCTCTACATCACTCGTGATAGAAGTCACTAAAAGTATGACGTCTCATTGGTTCTACTAGCTATACGACCCTAGATTATTTGGTCCATTGTGATTGGGTGGGTTGCACCCCTAGGCATAAATCTTCACTTTAATTAGCAGCATGCAGAATGGTCGCCCAGGTGCGGGATGGCCCAAGATTCATCCTGCCTCTCTTCCATCAATCACTACCCTCAGGCCCATGTGTCAATTAGTTGGCTGAGGACGGCCTCGAAACTGTAGCTTCTTATCAGGGAAAGTTATGGCATCCTCCGGTTTTGGGTGACATCAGACGTTGGTACCTCTTCGCGCTTGGCTGGTCACGTGTCAGTACACTGTGAAGCTGCTTCATTTTCCATCTATTTGCATATTTGATTCTTTGTTCGGCCTCGCCACCTGCCTGGGCCTCCTTATCTCGACCTTCACGAGGCAGGCTTCGATGCTCTTAGGTTTCAATTCTTCAGAGTTGCTGCTCTCCTCCCTTCCTTGGGTTGACCTCGAATTCCTAGCCATGAGCTGCTTCTTGCTAAGTTTCGATTCCGCTGTTTCGTCCGACTTTGTGCTGGTACATGAATCCTGGCCTGTTAGGCCCCTACCATCCTGGGCTTAATTCTGCTTTCGTAAAATGGAGTTGCACTTGTATAATGTGCTTCTTGAGGTAGACATATAGTTGGCGCTTGCCGTTCTATCCTCCTACTAAACATTGCAAGCAGTACCGTTTCCTTCGCTTCTTGCGTTCCAAGCCTATTTACAAGCATTTGGCCAGTTACACATTTCCATCCTGCTCTCAATGGTTACGTTTCTTTAAAGTTCAGCATTGTTTCTTCTTCTATGTCCATTACATAATGGTTCACAACAGTTCGTCTTTGTTTTATCTCCTTTTTGGTTGTCATTTCTTTCATCCGACCGTCTGTCCGGGCCATTGTGTTGTCACCATTTACCTCCAATAAGAGCCCTTTGGGTCTCTTCTGGGACAGTTTGTAAGTGGTCTTCATTTCGCGTCAGCTGCTGGTATGGTTGCCTTAATGGGTACCTTGCAGTCCATGGTTGTCTGGTTATTGGCGCTTCAATAGGTATACAAGTCCTTCTGATGGGTACTGGACAGAGCCCCACTGTGGCTCTCTGTTGGTTTATTTGCTCCTTATACGTCACGTATCTTGGCGAGTATGCTTCTGGTATCTCGAAATGGGTGGCTGGAGTGGAGGCCATATTTGGCACCTCCTCTACAGTCATATATTGTAGGTCACACCTAAACGGCCTCATTAAATGCCAGGCATCAACTGATTCACTTTAAATGTATGCATCAAATATATATCATGCACACAAAAACTGACATAGATTTTATCCATCTGTATCACATGAATGTCCATGATGTAAAGCCGGATGCTGATTTTGTTCATTTGGCATGGCTGTGTCCGGTAGTCTTGCAGTTCTGGGAGAGAGTATTTGAGGTGCTGAGTTAAACACCATACTGGCCCTGCTAGGATATACTAGATCTATTTCCAAGGTTGCTCGTAAGGGCGATTGAGCTAATGGTGGTCCTGGCCAGAAGGTGGGTAGCGATAACCTGGTGCAGAACCACAGCTCCTATTTTCAATGAATGGATGTCGAACGTAGTATATTGTCATGATATGGAGGTTGCTTACATACACACTAGGCCGCAATCTGCGCGAGCCTTTGATATAAGGGCCCCATACCAGCACTATCTCTTCACATCCCGAGAGACCTGGTTGATAGCCACAATGAGGCAGAATGATGTGCAGGGAGATACTGTTCAGATAATCATTATTTTGTCTCTGATCGGTGCACGACTTGTGCATTGTGCCGCCAACACTGTATTCTTTAATTTGTTATTATTTTTGTTGATTGCAACATTGGAAAAACCATGAATAAAAAAAGAAAAAAAAGCATCCATCTAATGTAGGCAAAAGATGTCCTATCACTGGAGGGTGTGATGGTCTCATCATGGAAGCTGCTAACAAGACCCCAGGACCAGATTTACTCCTATGGGTTTATTTAAATGTAACAAAGATTTCTGGGTTTACCTGTTGGCCATATGGTTTAAAACAATGTTGCCATTGGGAACTATTCCTGCCTCTTGCCATTCGGCCTTAAGTGTAACCTTGTTCAAAAAGAGAACAGATAATCCCCAAGCTGATACCGTTCAATTTCACTGCTGGATGACGGATCTAAACTGTTCCATAAACTTGGCTACCGCGGATTGTTGGACTGGGCTCTGGAAAGAAATGAACTTGCCTTCGAGTCATGGAGGATTCAGGAAAGGAGTATGCATGAGACAGGTGGTTAACATGCAGCTTCTGACTACTAAATACTTTTATGTAAACTACACAGTCTTTTTTTATCCTCTTTTGGCATGTTGAACCGGAGCAAATTGTGAATGATCCTAGAGGATTATAACATTCCAGTGTGGCTTCTACAAATATTGCACTGGCTTCTTTTTGACACTACTGTTAGTGTTAGATTTGGAGAGAGAGGTGGGAAAACTAAGCCTTTCGTAGTGACCAGGGGTGGTCACCAGGGTTCTGTGCTTCTTCCCCATCTTTTTACTTCACACCGAACTACAGAATCTCTAGTTGGGTGTTCCACTTCTCAGCAGAATGATGTGCTATTGTTAAGTTACACCATTGACACAGTTTTAATTGTAAGGAATTTCTAAGCCTTACATGGACTACTTGACTACTACAGTTCATATACGGCAAGTAAAGGTGTACCCATTAATGTTAAGAAACTGAAAGCTTTGATTGTTTGAAAAGATATGAAATGTTGCCGCATATTTATATTGTATGGAGAAAGCTCCATTCAAGATAAATGTGCGGCATGATTTTGTATTCTTCAATTTTGCAAATGTCACTCGAAGAAGGAAGGGTATTCCCGGAAGTAGACCCAGAGCCTGCTGTACCCACAGGCCCAAGCTACAACAATGACCGTTGAGGCAGAATAATATCTGGGGTTGTTTGTGGTCTCATGCAGAAGGGATGTGACCCAGCAGTTGGGCCTATTCTGCCCTTTTTTGGGGAGGAACCATGCGTGAGTTGCACGTGGTCTTCCCCATCTTGTAATGGAATGATGGTCTGGAGGTGTTCCCAGAGTTATGCCAAAGGTAATTATTAATTCAAAACCTTGCAGCCAATAACCTTCAGTTTTGCAAATGTCACAGCAAAGGGGATGACTATCCTTGGAGATGGGCCTGCTGTGCTAAGAAACCCAAGCTACACGGCAGTGACAATGTCAAATGAGGCTGAAACCTATCTAGGGTTGCGTGTGGTGTCTTAGAGAAGGAATGCTGTATAGCCTTGTGGGATGTGACCAGGCCTGATTTGCGTGTGATCTTTCATCTTTGTTATGTCAAGCATGCTGAAAGACAATGGTCTGGAGGGTTGCCCAGACCAATGCCAAAAGTTATGATTAATTCAAAACCTTCCAATCATCAATCTTTAGCATAGTAAGTACCCATGTGCACCACATAAACCATGCCCCCCTCCACCCCCAAGATCCTGCAGGTTTTTGACCTGGCTTGTTACCACATACTTCATGGACCTCCAAATTTGGGATACCCCAACCTCAAATTCATTACAGTGAATATTGTGCCTCTATAGATTGCATGCCGCGAGGCAGTGCATTATGAAACTAAGAAAAAATCACTTTAAAAAAAGACATAACACTCTGCAGGTGACTAGTGGCAGCATGCTCCAGCAGCTTACCTGTCCAGGGGAGATTGGCAGTGAAGTGAAAACAAGTCAGATTCCCTGGATCCAGCCTGAGTATTTTCAACAAAGGAATAAGATCGGCCTATTGAAGAGCACGAGAACCTGACCCTAAACCAAAGGTGCATTAATGGCAGTCAGCAAGTTGAATAGAGTTATTGGGTGTTGCTTTGCAATACGAAGTGGATCGTAGGGAGTGTCGACAGTGGAAGGCCTGCACTCTGACTACCTAATTAAGGCTAAGTGTGCCTTCAAATGACTTTTAGGGCTTTATCACGAGGTGTGCAGTATCCCGGAATACCACCAACGCTAATAATGCTACCGCAACAATTTGAGCCAGATCATGAGTTGCCGGGGGGGGGGGGTGATGAAACCCCATTCCCCATTGGGTTCATGACGTTGGGGAGTGCTATTACCGCCAGGGTAATTGGGCTGGAGGGAACACGGGTCAAACATTGTCATTTTTACCTCCAACTAAAATCTGGAGGTGAAAATGCCATTTTCCGCCTGACTTGTGATTTGGCGAGCCCTTAAATGCAGTGGTAATACCGTTACAGTCACATTACCACGAGGGACGTCATTTAGGTATCGCCAGGGGTCGCAATTGTGACCCCTGAGGTCTCCCTTGCCATCCCTAACAAAAAGTTGTAAAAAATATATCATTTTTTTTTTCTTCTTTTTTTACAAATTGAAGCTGCTGGGCTGTGGCCAATGTCATGTGCCTCTTTGTTTCTAGAGTGGCTGGCTTTCTTGTTCAGTCATCTTAAAAAAAATAGGGGGTTCCACAAGTGTAACACTTTGGGCCTCATTACGACCCTGGCGGAAAACCATGGTGTTATTAGCACAATGGTCCATGCCGGCAACTTACCGACTCCGCCATGAAGAAAGGAGGAATTACCACCCCATTACAAGGTTGGCGGGGCGGTAATTCCCCCTTCCTCCATGGCCCTTTCCCATTCCCATTTTTGCCCCATAGGGCTCAATGGGAATGGGGAAGGCGGTAAGTACAGTGCCGCAAATTGCGGCACCGTACTTAGCACCAAGGTTCCTTTGCGGGTCCCTACTTTAACGGCTGGTAAAACCAGCCATTAAGGTCAGGTCCCGCAAAGGGACCTCGTAATTAGGCGCTAATGGGTTAACAGCACCGCAGCCTTGTACGGCGCCGTTAACCCATTAGCGCCAGGGTCGTAATGAGGCCCTTTGAGTAGTGACCCTAAATAAGAAAGGATAGGAATGACAATTTGTCTTACTGGAATTCTAAACAAAAATTGCTAAACTCATTGAAGGTTTATTACAGGCACACTTCAGTGGGTGAGTCACTAATTTAGTTTGTTCTTAAACACCTCAAATCCACAATGCAGACAAAAACTTCACAAAAATATTTGGGGGGTAATTCATGGAATAAATGTGCGCTGAAATTTGGTGCAAGCTAGCGCAAGCGTGAAAAAGCTAGCGCATGCATGCGAATCGCACACGTGCGATTCAGCAAAGCCCTGCGCGTGTTTTTCCAGGAATGTTTGCCAAATCCGCGCTTACCTTACACGTCACTGTGACTTTACAAACGCATGCGCGTCAGGAACGAGGAAAGTGCGCAACTTCTCACGCACACACCTAAAAAGGGGGCGGAACACAGGGAATGGAGAACAACGCATGAAAATGTAGGCGGAACGCGGGAAGTACCGCTGGGAAACACACGCAACGCCCACACGCTAGTGAACAACACATATTCATGGAATCGAATAGGGAAAACCCGAGCATGTCAAAACACACGCACACACACAAATATGTCTGCCACACGAAAGCAGGCGGAAGCGCCCCTGCGCAGCATAAAAGTGTGCGCAAACAACAAACAACATATACAGCTACAATGAATGTCCCATTCCTCGCAGCAGTGATCGTGGGACACCGCAGGAGGAGGAGAATAGCCAGGCCCTGCATTTCTTTGCCCAGGACCAGCCTTTTTGGGATGCCTGATGACCAGGTCTATGGCAAGTATAGGTTTCCACCTCATATCATCCTAGAGCTGGTCACTGAGTGGGAGGATGAACTCACATCACCCGACCCGTGCTCCCAAGCATTGAGCCCCTTGGAGAAGGTGCTCAATGTACTGCATTTTTTGGCCACTGGGGCATTTCAGCTGACAACTGCCATAGTGGGAGGCATCTCACAGGCCACGCAGTCACGTTGCCTACACCAGGTGTTGCCAATCATCACTGCGCACCCCTCAGTCCGCAGGCACATATACATGCCCAGAACACCCGCAGAAAGGCAGGCCGTGGTCCTGGACTTATACAGGGTGGCACACTTCCCCAAAGTGCTTGGTGCCATAGATTGCACCCATGTGGCCCTACGTCCACCTAGGGCATCTGAAAACATTTACCGCAACCACAAGCACTGGCATTCCATCAACGTGCAGGTTGTATGCGATGCCAAGGGAATCATCACCTCTGTCTATGCAAACTATCCTGGGTCCACCCACAACAGTTTCATATTCAGAATGTCCATCCTGAGCCGGGCCCTGGAAGCTGGGAAGCATGGCGACACATGGCTCATAGGTGAGTACAAATGCCTGTGCACATGCATGCATGTCACACACAGACAAATACACAAGCCCAACTAATGACAACCATTATCAACTTACCAAGGGACAGTGCCTACCCTCTGAGCACCTACATGATGATGACAATACAGAAACCCACCACACCATCCCAGGTAAGATACAATGCAGCCCATATTGCAACCAGGGCCATAGTGGAGCGCACATTCGGAGTTCTCAAGTCACGCTTCCGCTCCCTTGACCGCTCTGGTGGACAGCTACTATATGCACCCCCAGTAGTGTCCAGGATCATTTTGGCAGCATGTGGCCTGCACAACGTTGCAACACGGCGTGGCGTACCGGTGGACATGGTGGTGCCCCCACATCCCCAACCACACACACACCCGCTGCGCATGGGAGGAGAAAGGGCATGTGGCGAGGCAGCCCGTACCCAGCTTTTGGCCAAATTTTTCACCTAAACTCCAACCCCTGTGGAGTGCACACAGGCCTGGCACATACCAGGTGACAATCGATGATGAGAAAGGGACAGTTAACTGTCACGACCTTACCACCCTGAGAATGTGTCCACGGAAGTGCCACATTGGGCCTCATTACGAGGTGGGTGGTAAGGGATTACCCGCACCGGTAAGGGCACCGGTGCCAGTAATCCCTTAACGCCCTACTACGAGTTCCCTTTGCGGGTCCTCCCTTAACACCTGGTTTTTCCAGGCGTTAAGGACGGGACCCGCAAAGGGACTCTGGAGCTAATAACGGTACCACAATTTGCGGTACCGTTATTAGCGCCTTCCCCATTCCCATTGAGCCCTATGGGGCGCAATTGGAATGGGGAAGGGCCCTGGTGAATGGGGAATTACCGGTCCCGTCAACCTTGGAATGGACAGGTAATTGCTCCATTCACCAGGGCAGAGTCGGTAGGGTTTTGGAGGCAGCCATGGAGCTAATAGCTCCATGGCTACCTCCAACCTCGTAATGAGGCCCATTGTGTCCATCCCTAGCTACTTAAACACAACCAATCCCATGTGACCAAAAGGAACACATGCACGGTGCATATCCCCCCCCTACAAAACAGGGCATGAAAGTACTGGTATGCCAACCAAATCTTCCCAACCCCCATGACCCCCGTCTGCCACACCATACCATGGTATGCAAAGGCAAAACATCAAACCATATGCACAACACATGACACAACAGTCATGAAGTGCCACGTGAGAAATGTAAATAGGCACCAGACATTTACACCTGGCATGGAATCTGAAGAAATGACTGAACAAAACCTCACACCCTGAAAACGGTGGCACAAATGCATGCCACCAGTGGTGCAAGCAACAAAAGTCAGAATACCTGTTGGCATGCACATTGGACAATAGAAAATTGGCATTTCAAACACTGTGTGATGCGTGTGTGTCCCCTGCAACACACCGCTCACTGGACAGCACAGTGAGTGTGCATTGCGTTGGGGAAACCCCTTCAGCATCATGACTAAAAAGTGTAATCAACCAAATAGTACCCTGTCATGCATGTACACGATCAATGATTCAGAAGTGAACATGGATTGTCGGGACACAGCATGCCTGAGAAGGCAATCTGGGTGCACGTGTGTGCATGATGTTGATGTAGTTGGTGTGGGGGTGCATTGCCTAAGTATTTGTGTCAGTAGGGACATGCATCGAATACATGTGAAATGAAGTGAGCCTCAGTGTCCTGTACACAGCGCATGTGAACATTGCAATCAAGGACCCTCCTGTGTGTTAAACCACACTGATCGCCTGACACCTCAATATAAAACCCAACATAGGATCAGCACTTGACCAGCAGAACATATCATGTACAGAGTACCCAACATCGACAATGGCAGAAAGTGAGCAATCACTGAATCATTGAAAATCCTTATAGGGCCTACACATAAAGTTCATCAAAGCGCCTTAAGGAGGGAGTGAACAAGGGAGAATAACAGTACATTCCAACAAGTCCTTCAAACAGTCCAGAATGTGAAAATGAACTATCAAATCAAAGTACATATTACAAGTGCCTGGACCTGTAAGGGAGAGTCTAGGGAGGGAATGTGGGAAAACAAAACTAGCATCAACATTGCTATGCCTAACGGCAATAGTTGCAATGCATGAGTCACATAAGGAGGGGGTGAGAGAAGAGGAGGGAAGAGGTGAGGAGAGTAACAAAACAAGTGACAAACTGTGGACGTCCAACAAAGAATCAAGATAGTGCTGGGGAGGGGGAGAAGAAACACAGAAGGGAAAGGGGGAACAGACGACCTGTAATCTGTGGTGGAGAGACGATGATAAAAGTAAGTGCCGAAATAAAACTCAAAAAGGTGAAGGTGGGGGGTGGATGGACAGAGGCAGAGGTGGAAGTGTCTGCAAAGAACAAGCGGCTACGTATCACCATGCCTGATGGCAATTGCGGTAGTGCCGGAAAAAGACAGAGAGAGGACAAGGAGGAGGGGAAAGGGTAGTGGAGAGGGAGAGGGATGAGAGAAGGGAGGAGGGGTCCATGGTCTAAATGCATGAAGGGGGAGAGGGTGAAAGAAAGCACACATAGGGGGCAGAGGGAAAGAAGACGGTGCAGAAGGGGAGGGGGTGTGATGGTGAAGGGGGGAGACAGAGGGAGACTGGCAGGGGCAAGGGAAACATGGGGACAATCAAGGCACCCAGAAGGGTGGTGGACAGGGCTAGACAGGGCCTCCATTGTGGGCCTTTGGTAGTCGTGGCAGGCTCCAGCCTCCTGGTTGGCTGGATTTTCACAAGGGCCAAGTGCAACCAATGGGAGGGGCAAGCAGGTACAGGCCACTAACATGACAGTCAAGTCAAAAGCAATGCGGCCATACTTCAAATGGCACAACAAAACACCAGGCATACGGTTGTCAACATTGTCAGCACACGGACCCCTCCCACCATCAGTGTGTGGTACACAGCCAAAGGGTGCATGGTACCACCTACAGCAGGAAATGCATGAACATAGACAGTCAATTCATAAAAAAATATCACAAGCAACATGATGAAATGCACAGTCAACAGAATACTCACCAAAGTGAAGTACAGACATGCATTGGAGAAGCTATCCAGAATACCCACTAGGGGTGTACACACAAGTAGGACTGCAGGCTGGCCACAGATATGACGAAAGCCCAATGCCCCTGTATGAGATGCTGTCACACCGAGCCATACTTGCGAGCCCATGGAAGCAGGAGTAGCATATGTGTCAGGACCCCACGCAAAACACATACACAAGACAAGCCTGCATGGGCCCAGCTGGAACACACAGTGGATGCCTATAAATGCCACAAAGCACCACACACTGTCACATGAATGCACAATAGACAAAAAAATGCAAATAATAATAAATCAGCAGAAAATAAAAAATCATAAAGTAATTATTAGCAGGAAAAAAAAAAAAAAGAAATTCTCAGTAAATTAAAAAAACAAAAATAAAAAAGTATTTGCTGTAAAAAAATAAAAAAATATGTAAACAAAAAAATTCAAGAAAACAATTAAAAAAATAAAAAATGTGAATGAAAAAAAAAATCACAAAATATGTGCAGAAAAAAAGAATTCTTAAAAATATATGTAGAAAAAAAAATCAAAAATCACCATATATGACCCAGGGGGTTAGTGGTGCACCTCAACACCCACATGTTTAGATGTTGAGACAAAAAAAAACTCACTGGGCTCAGCGCCTGCATGGCCCAACCTATGTGGGAGATAGGTTGTCATCGTCACCCTCTGGATGGAAATCAGAAGGTGGACGTGGCTCAGTTGCCTCACCACGCCTAGCCGCGCCTTGAGCCCCTCAACGGCAGCAAGCATGCGGGTCTGGTAAGCCAGGTCCTGCATGGCAATTACACATAGGTCAGCATACATTATCTCACGTGTCACACGTGCTTCCTCCTGGAAGGACTGACATGTAAGACGGAGTTCTGCCTGCATGGCCTCACATGACAAATGGTGCGACTCCGGCTTGCATGGAGTTGAGCTGAGATGGTTCTTTCAAGCTGCCCCATCCTGTCTTCTACCCGCCTACTCTTGTTCATCCAGAGCGCACCCAGAGTATATCGGAGGGATTGGTGTTCCACCCACAGGGCCTCACGTTGTGCCTCTGCTTGAGCATCAAGTGCAGAGCCACCCTTTCAGCCCGGCACGCCCTGTTAGATGCCGCCGTGCCCAGCCTGAGTGAGTGGCACGTGGACCGCGTAGCCCGCTACTGGAGCTCCACTTGCCTTACAGAGGGGAGGATGGAATGGGCCACACTTTCCATACCTTGAGCAATTATCTCAACTGATAACTGCTCCCCCCTGTTGCTGTGCTATGGCAATCATGGCACGCTCCCACTCGATTGACCCCGGTGGCACACGGCCACTGCTTTGCCTGACACCACACCTGCTGGGCCCAAGGAGCTCTGGTCCTTGCTGGGTTGGTGCCGCCCGTGGCTGCAGGACTGCATCCCTCCGTCGACCTGATGCCCCAGGATCATGGCCAACTGGTGTTGAGTGTGGCCATGCACCCATAACCACTACAGGCGGGTATTCCAACCTTGCCTGGCCCCCTACTGCAAGTATCGTGGACAGAAGATCATCCAACACAGCATCACTTACCGGCGACGACACGTCATGATGCAGATCACGCTCATCATAGTGGTCAGAGGATACATCAGAGCCTGACTCAGAGTCAGCTCTGGACACGTAGGCCTGGAACACCAGTGGGTTCTCGTTGGCTGCCACCCCACGACCACCACTGGTGCCTGGTTGTTGATGTTAACTGACCACCGTGTCTGGGATGACATCATCATCCTCTGCCGCCAGTGCGTCATCACCTGCAACATAAACAAAAGAAACATGAACACGCATGTCAGTAGCACATACCACACACATACAGATCACAACATTGACAGCCAACTAATGAAGCAGTCATGTTACAGGCAACTCAAACCCCAACATGCATCCAGTGGCATTGCAATGCAAAGGTATTCCAAAAACATAAAAGGATGTGTGCAAAATGTGAAGGCAACACGTATTGCATGTTGCATATCACCTGCATCACACAACCTCGAGCAGGCACATATCCAAAGCAGAAATGAGAGATGGCAACAAAGAGATGGCACCTAGCATAAGCATGGGGGAACACACAAATAGCCACAGCTGGCAATCAAACCATGACACATGTAACATGCATATTCACATGCAGCACTCTACCATTAACTATGCAGAGTACATGTGTCACAGGAGGCACCTACGCTAGTGCGTTTCTATACAGTGAAAGGAGGGACATGGGTACATACATTGCAGGTCACCATCACACAGCAGCATTGTGTTGGCATGTTGAAGGGCTGATCTTGGCACAGGAGTGGGTGTGTGAGGTGCAGTGCATGTGTAGCCCCTCAACTTCCAACATCAACATGTACGTAGTGATGTCAATCTCCAAACATGACAGCAGTGTAAGGGCAATTTCAGCCATCATGTGCAAATGGCATGCACCATGTAGCATGAATACTGTGAAACACCCACCCTCTGGACAATAGCAGGGAGGCACTGCATGGCAATGAAAGGTTCCCCACAGAACTGTGCATTGGCAGACAGTGTTGGCATGCGTCTATTGCATGTCGTCAGTCAAATGTCACTACAGCCGATGAGAATCGGACATGATGCAGGACAGATGAGGAACCATCCATAGTACACCCATGCATGCAGAAGACACAACACCATCTGAAAAGAGGCAGTGGGCCTGTAACAGGGTGAGCCATGTGCATGACTCAGATATGGATACCCTAAAGTCATGCGTGATGACACACAGACCCACAGTGAGCATGAAATGCCTGTCCAAAATAACATGACACTTGGATCATCCTGGAGACATACTACAATGAGCAGGCGGTCAAGACACCTAGGGGCATACATGGGATGCACATGGAAAATGAATGTGCACACATGTGCATGGGGAGCCACTGCCATCAGCACAGTCAGAGTGAGACACACTGCACTAAGGAGAAAGTATGTATATGACATGTTATGACATCTCATCAAGATTGCACTTGTACACAAGTGGCTCAGAGTGCAAACAAGCAAAGGTAGGGGAGCAAGTGTCATGATGCCCGCTCCCGGGGAGCCGGTTCAAGCCCGGCGTCCCCGAAAGCGGACATCCAGTCCCCAAGGAAGGACCCAGCAACCCCATATAGGGGCCCTTTGGACAGTGTCCTGGCACCTATGGCGCCAGGCTCATAAAAGACATCAGTCCTGGCGCCATAGGCGCCAGGCTCATTATGGGAATGCTTGGGTGCACTTACCTGATGCAGACCATGCTGCAGGATCCCGGCCTCCCTGAGGCATGAAAGGAACTACTTTACCTGTGGGACTAATTTACCATCCGGGCGTGGTCAGGGAAGGATACATACCTGATTGGAGGAAGGATACATACTTGGAACTTCTTCCAAGGCTATTTAAACCCCACCCGAACAGCCACACGTGCTTCGCGTTGTTCTGCATCTAGCAGCTGGACGCTCACTGTGTCTGCTCCTGCATCCTGACTTCTGGCACGCCTGCCAGCATCCTGGATCACCTGCAAAGGAAGAGAAGAAGAGAACAGAAGAAGGAAAAGTCCTTACCTGCTAAATCCGCATCCCGGAGACATCTCGCCGACAATCCTGAAAAGGAAGACTTTTATTTAAAAGCTCATCGCATCGATCGCTGCTGCGCCGCATTCCAGTCACCTTTACAGGGCGCCTCCATGTTCAGCAGCGATCATCCGGATTCGCAGTCACGCCCCAGCGCCTAGGGAGAAAAAGACCAGAACAAAAGGTGAGAGAGAGAAGGGAATAAGGAAAGCTAAATCTCCATGTTAAGACTTACCTGTTGATTCATTCCCTCTTCATTTCGGGTCCGCGCCGCAACCTGGCATTTCCGGACCCCGGCCCCTAAGGGGAAAAAGAGACATCAGCGTTAATGAGCGAATGAAAAGACATTACCAACAAAAAACTCATTAAAGACTTACCTGATTTCTACAAGGATTTCACCTCTCATCTCGGGTCGGTGCTTGTTCCTCGGCATTCCGTACCCCGGCCCCTATGGGGAAAAAGACACGAGCATTAGTACATTAATGCATGGACACAAGGGGAACCTCTTATCAAAAAACTTACCTGGAAGCCAAGCAAGTTTGGTTCTCACCAATCCGAAAATCCATTGAAGTAACTGGATACCAACGCGCCCCTGCATCAGAAGCAGGATGGAGAGCTCGTCCTTCCAGACCCTAAGGTGAGACGCTACGAGGAATCACAGAAGGGTTTCGAGGAGGGTGAGAGGGGAAGGTGGGAGGCCGATTGCATTACCCCGCAGACAGTTAATCCCCTATTTTCGCCTACAGAAGGATACTTCTGCGAGCCAGACAAGCCAGATTTGGGGGCCCGGTCCAGTCCGTCTTCCGAACCCTGTGCATCACCTTAGAAGAGGACACAGCAGCGCGAACCAGGCCAGCGCCTCTGTGGGAGTCAGGTGAGCGTTACAGTAAGGGAGAAAGGGAAATGAAAACAACGATCATACTGGGCACAGTGACATTGAGAACACGCAAGTGCATGGAGAAGGGATAAAGGGTTCAAGACCCTGGAAGGTGGAGAAGTGGAACGTGCCAAACAGAGGAGACCAAAGAAGGAACATGAAGTTCAATGATAAAGTAGGCATTCAAAAGGTGGTAGTGGAGCCAGTAAGTGACAAGTGCAAGAACATTCGCATAGGGCAAATCTGATGAGTGCAAAAGAAGAGTGGGGGACTGTATGGGTACACGTACAGGACCCATTGCAATGGGAGGCCTGGAGGCAGTGCAGCAGGGAGGCAGGGTGAGCAGGTACCTGGGCCTGAAGAACAGAGGGTGTGCAGGTGCACAGTGCCAACAGAGGAAACTGTTCAGCTGGAGAGTAGAGGGGTAATGCAGGAGCAAATAGGAAGGTCTTGAGGTGCATCCGGAAGCAGAGATGTTTCTCCTCAAGCTTCAACGTGGCCGGTAGGCTGTTCCAAAGGGAGCTCCCAGCCGTAGACACAGATCTGCCACCAGCTTATTTCTTCAATTAACGACTGACCCGAGGGAGTGTGAGGTAGAGGAGCAAAGGACTCAAGATGGGATGTATTGGTGGAGGGATAGTTGAAGGTATTTTGGACCCAGGCCCCAAAAATCCTTCTGCACAATGCAGAGGGTCTGAAGAGGGTCTGAACTATCATCCTTGCATCCACTGGTAGCCAATGAAGGGATTACGGAGCTGGAAAGATAGGATCCCAGGGCTTCAGGCCAAGGACAAGTCTAGCAGTCCTGTACTGGATTAGTTGTAGAGGGCGGTGTGTGGAGGCAGGTAGAATATTGAAAGAGCCTATCACAGTAGTCCAACCTTGAGACAACCAGAGCTTGAGAGACTGTGAGCATATAGGTGAACGATAGGAAAGGCACAGCACCCCTGAGGAGGTTAAGCAAGAAGTTTATATATCTCAAGAAATGTCAGAAATGTGTGTGTTAAAGGCATGTGTGGAGTCAAAGGCGACCCCGAGGTTGTTGGCATTGCAGGTGGAGGTAGGAGGAGGGCCAAGCGGGGCTGGCCAGGGGAAAGGATGTCAAAGGTGTACCGATGAGGAGGATGTCAGTCTTGCTGGCATTTAGACAGAGATTGTTGGCAGTACACCAATTTCAAATGTCAATGAGGCTATCAGAAATGAGGGAGGGAGAAGAGGCGCGAGCAGGGTACGCATATTCCGAGGGGTGCCTGGGGAGATTTCCACGTGATTTAGCTGGCGCGAGCGGGGTACGCGTATTCCGAGGGTGCGCAGGGAGTTTTACACACGATTTCACTAGCGCGGCGGTGTACGCGTATTCCGAGTGAGGGCTGTGTGGCGTTTTTAGTGCATTTTCATGGTTGGGAGGCTGTATGCTGGTCCACTGGCCTTTGCAACATGTAGGGGATTTGTGTGATGTTTTTGGCGCACAGGGGGGTTGGGGGCGTAACTGGCGCTGCTGCAGGGTCGCTGCACCACTCTGCGCCACAGCTGGTTACCGATGTAAGAATCCATGAATACGCTGTGCGTGAAAATGGGTTTTGGTGCACACAGCTAGTGCACACAGCTAGCGCACGCTGGTGCACGCACCCTCTCTGCGCTGCCCGCGTGCGCTGCTTCTGCGCTAAAATCTATGAATTACCCCCTTAGAGTAGTATAAGCATCCATTTCTAACTATGTATTTTGCTTTTCGCAAGTTGCAGTTATAGCATGTTTTTTTCTGCTGATACATATGGTGATCCATACTTGTAGGAAATGTATATCACGTTACAGTGCTATTGTAACCATATTTTTCATAATTCTATGTGATGACACTTCCTGTTTTGTCAAGGGATAAACGGTCGTGTTCCATCACTTCCCGTCATGTCACTTCGGGGTGGGGTCAAATGACATCGCTTCCTGTGATGTCATAAGAGGTCAAGGGTCACTTTCGCTACCCCAGGCATTTTGGTGAAATGACATCCCTGATTACCACCACATTTAAGGGCTACGGCCCAACTTGTGGTGAGGCCCAGAGACTGCAAAAAGTGCCTGTGTCAAACAGTCTGGCAAGGAAAAGCTGATGGCATCGACATTTATTTCATGATAAATCAACTGCGCGTTCTGTGTAAAAGAATAGGCCAGATCCTGACACAAATACTGGCCAAGCCACACGCAATTTACTAGTTGACGAAGCAGTGTTGCATTCTTTAATGGCCCTAAAGGAAGTTTAAAAAAAACATTTGGCTTCATGTGAAATTTGGCAAGATTAATTGTGATTCTTTTCACAAATGCGGGAGTGTCAGTAGTAATGCGGGTGTTTTTGAAGAGCAATAAGATCCCCAGTTTTGAAAACCGAATGCTCTCTCTGTTTGAGAGGAGTGTTTGCATTGTTATGGCAGCTAGGTCAGGTGTAAACAAGGCATGTTTATGGGAATGGTTCTGTTTGTCCTTGAAAGGCTTCAGAGCCTGTGGCTGATCAGGGCTGTTTACTGAACGGGGAGTGAAAGGAAACAGAAGATCACAGGATGTTGATGTCGCTGCACTCTTTTTGAGAAAATGCACTTTTGACCGTATACCTTGCTGAACTGTTTCAGGCTCTATTCAACATTGTGGAAAACTCATGTCTGCTGCTTGCTCAGCATTGTGGACGCTTTTGGGGAGGAGCATGAACTTTTTGCGCAAGACTCTTTCACTTTCGCCTTTCAAATCCACATCTCTGTCTAGGCCCCATCGCTCTGCTCTGTAAGCCACCTGGCTACTATATTTTGCCCGCAAAACTATTCCCACCTGTGGGGAAATTGTATTGTTATGTTTGCACGCAAATGAAGTTATGGAGTCCCCGTTTTTAGGGTCACGGACAAAGCATCCCATGGAAAAGTCCTTGGACAACCATGGCTAACCACTGACAATCAGAGATGGTAAGTGACTCAGGGACAGACCATGGATAACCATGTTGTAATGGTGTTCATGGTACCATGAACATACATAGTTATCCATGATCCTAAAGAGTTTGTATAGCTATGAATAACTTTAGCTAAACATGCACATTTAGATGGTATGCCATGTTTGTTTATTACTTGTTCATCTTAACAGCGTATTGACTACAATTTGTGTTCCAAAATATATGTGAATATTTAACCAGGGCTAGAAGTAGCCACCTTAGAAGAGCCCAGTCCCATATACTACTATGTAGTAAAATGATCCACCTCTGCACAAGAGTAGTAATACTTTCAGACAAACAGCCATTACAAAATGAAACACAATTCAAAGCCATAGCAAGACACATTTTATCACTAGCTCAGCTCTGCCTGTTGTACAACATAAGACAGCGTAGTGCATGTGCAAAGCTCTGCAGGACCCTGACAATATCAGTATGACTTAAATGGACTTGCATTCTTAAGAGATCTTAACAGTATGAAATGGAAATAAACACATGTACACTATGAACTGTTTTAGACATGTATTAATTTAGTTTAGCACCCTGGCGGTGGGAGCCAGCCAATCAGGTGGCTAGGAAAGTGGGCTTGAACCGCTGGTGAAAGCCCGCATTCCATCCCACCTGAACGCCAGCTCCTCCGCCGCCATCTTCCCCCCACCCTCCATCCCGTTATATATATTTTTTTCGTCCCTTCCCACCCCCCACTTACCTTATTTGTTCAGTGGCAGCACTCACCGCTGCCGCCGCTCCTTCCTCCCCACTCCTTCAGTCCGCCATGGACAGGGAAGAGGGGCTCCGTACAGAGCCCCACTTCCCATTCCATGGTAGCCATCTTGGAACATTATTTTTCTTCATTCAATGGGACGCTGTGTGCATCAAAACTGTGTGCAGTTGGCTATCCTTGTAGTAGAAGTCCTCATTGTGAAATGAGGGCGCACATACCAATTGCCCAAGTAATGTGGTGATGTCGAGAGTGATGTAGTGACTCACATCGAGAGTGGGGATGTCATTGAACGTGGCGATGCTTGCATAAAGTGACACAGAAACAGGGACAGCACGAGAAGTTCCATAATTGAACACAATGAGGGGTGGGTGCATTGGGGCCAGTACGGGGTAGTTGCATTGGAGCGGGCACTGGGTCGGGGTGCAGTATGTCATATAGGGGTATGTGGTAGGGGGCTTTTGAGCAATATGTGAACAATAGAGAAGACATTTTTGTTTGTAGACCCGCGTTAGGAAAACATTTCTCACAGACACCACATAAGAAAAGAGCTGCAGACTTTGTAAGACAAGGAGTATGTATTTTTAACATTCTGCAGAAACAGGGTGCTGAAATATTACATGGCTGAATTTTCCCAGAAGAACGCAGCCACGGCGAAGTCACTCCAAGAGAAACCTTCGAAGCCAATGAGCTAGGCACATAGGGGCACGAGGAGAATTGGTAGAGAAATAGAAATACAGTTTAATTAAACTCCAACCACGGTGTGGTATTTTTTTTATCAGGCTACATTTGGCAGCAAGGCGTGAGAAGGAGCCTGGGGGCAAGAGCATTGGGGTGGGGGTTATGGGGCACATGACAGGGAGTCAATCAGCAGAGGGAGATCTTGGTGTCCCTAGGGTGCAACATTGTACAGTGTTCTCGATGATGTCTAGGGGGCACATCATTGGTCATACTCTGTGTGAATGTCTCATCCCTTCCAATTCCAAGCCATTTTGTATATTGGACATTACCAACCAATGACAAACAAGTGTTTTTGATTGATCAGCACAAGCACGTAATTGAGGGGCGGTGTGGGAATGTCTGTGACGTCACAAGGGATGCTAAAGTGATGTTCGCCAAAGAAATTGTCCACCGAATCAGGGTTATTTAACATATATATCTATATGTATATATATATATATATATATATATATATATATATATATATATATATACACACATGGGAGACTGACGTAGTTCCTCCACTCAGTTTTTGTGACCAGCCCTAAAAATGTAACTAAAATGTTTGATGATACTTTTGTAATTTGGGTATAAAATATGTAGCTGAAGTAGGCAGCGTTGACAGCTCATTTCATTCAGTTCAGTTCCACAGGCTGTCTGAGCCACATATCCCAGCTATTTGGATCCAATACATTTGTGTTACTTCCTGCTTGGTGTACGGTCCTTTTTGGATTGTTTTTTTGTTCCTGTGATTAGCTTTACCTGAGGTCCCCTGATACTAAGTGGAGGCCCCAGCGAGATCCTCAGTTCCCCTCGGCCAGCTGAGGGTATTCTTGCTGCAGTCCTTGGAGCAAGGAGCAGGCAAGCTGAGACCATTTCGAAGTGCATTAACGAGGATGTCCAGCCGATGCGTGGTTTGCAAAGGTCTGCCTGGTCCTGAGCCCTGCCCATGCTCAAAGGGAAATGCAGGCCATGAGGCAAGACTCAGCATCGAGAGGACTTGAGGAATGTGCAGTGTTATGCATGTGCATACACAGTGGGGGTTGGAGGGTTTATGGTGTATAAAATGCATCCTACAGGTGGGAGGATGTTTGGCCACAATAGTTGTAGATATTAGTTCCACCCTTCCAAAAGGGAGTTGGTGTGTGGCAAGCACATCTGCAGTAGAACAGAGTAGTGGGTAGATGGTGGCAGACTTCCATTATATGTGAGGCATGTGTAGTACAAGCAATTGTATAGTTTTGTCATTCTTTATGGGGATTGAGAGAAGGTAAGAGCTGATTTATTGGTGTGGAGCATAGGCGGTAAAGTAGAAATATTGTGGTATATTGTGTTGGCCAAGGTGGAAGGGTTGGCGCAAGAATGTTGCTGTAAGTAGTAGTGCTTAGTAGATTGTTGAAGTAGCTCAATGCCTGGAGGAGGAGGAAGGGCCAGGTAACTCTATATAAAAAAGGGAGTAGCGGGTAGTTAGAATTGTTGGGGCTACTGAATATGGCCATCAGGTTTGATAAGAATAATTGGGCAGGCCTGTGAAGCGGGCCAGTAAGTTTGATAAGAATAATTGGGTGGACATGTGAAGGCCATTGAGTGTTGTTTTGGTGTGATTGATGGGGAAGAAATGTGTGAATATGTGAGGGGAGGAGAGTGTTGAGTGGGGATGTAGGGGTTTGTGTATTGGGTATGGTTTCTTAACTGTTTGGGATTTGTGTAAATAACAAATAGTGATTGGCTAGTATATATATTACATGGACGCGGTAGCGTCCATGTAGTTATGGTTAAGTTGGTGTTTCCATAGGAAGAGCATTTTTTGGGTGGCTTATAACTTCGCTCCCTCTGGACGAATCCTCACCAATCTTTGCAGAAAAAGTATATGGCCCACTCTGAATTTATTTGCAAAGTTTGGAGAGGTTTGGTCCAGGTGGGGCCAGGTTATAGGGGGGGGTCCCAAAACGTTTGTTTTTTCCCATAGATATAATGGGAAAAAACTTAGAACACGCCTACAGCCCAAACCGCTGGACAAATTTACACCAAATTTGCGGCAAGAGTGGGGGCTTGGTCCCGAAAGCGTGCTTTTGAACATTTGGTGTAAATCCGTCCAGTAGTTTTTTTTAAAATGACCAAAATGTAAGGCAAAAAAATTAGTGGTATGTCCGTTCGCTCCGCGGACGGACATCCCGGTTCGCTACGTGGACAGTGCCCTGATTGGCCGAGCGGCTTGCGTGATGTCCGCTGACATCCGACGTGTTCGCTGATTGGATGGCGTGGAGCGCGTCAGATTTTTGGTGGTGCCCGACATCTTGCATTCGCGGACGACCGCGGACAGTGAGGTGAAACTTGGTTTAAAAATTGTATTTACTGGAGTGTGTTGTGTGTAAGAGTGTTTGGGGAGGGTGGGGGAGTATGAGATAGGTGCAATGTTGTATTTTTTTATGTGCTAGATGCTTTTGTTGTGTTCAATTTGTCTGCGGACAACACGGCTGTTCTGAAATGTTTGTAAATAAACAGAATGGATTCGGTGTCAAGTTGAAAGTGTTCTAAGAACACTCGTGGGGTCCTGGGATGTTCGCAGGGGGTGTCCTGAAGACGTTGTCTGTATTGTTCGTTGGCAAGCTGAAAGTGTTCTAAGAACACTCGCGATGTCCTGAAATGTTCGTACATAAAGAAAATGGGGGTGTCCTGAGGAAGCTGTCCGTATCGTCCTCTGGCAAGTTGAATGTGTTCTAGGAACTTCCTTGTGTCCGCCGACATTAAAATGGTTGCAATGCTTGAATCTATGCATGTGATATGCTGCGGTGGTTGTGGCCAGGGTATAGAATGTTGGGTGCATGGCCAAATGGCCATGCACCGAAGACTCTATGCCCTGGCCACAACAACCGCAGCATATCACACTCATATGCCATGCACCCAAGAGTCTATGCCCTGGCCACAAGCACCGCAGCATATCACACTCATAGTGGCTTATAACTTTGGGTCAAAAACAAATTTATAAGGAACAATGTTATAAGCCAGTATGGGTGTGATATGCTGCGATGGTTGCATTTATCATGTTATACTTACTATTTGGTTTAGTAACAGGAGTCCATGTTTTTCTTGTTCATTTCTGTGATAAAAGAAAATAGCATGTTAGTATTAGTATTTTATAAAGACTCATTACATTGTACAATCAACATTTTCTTCTTTTTCTGACCCTCATATTTAGTAGATGACAAACCAGAGTACTGTGCAATTTGCTCAGTTTCTGTGTTTGTTGCTACAATCATTGGCTCTGTGGGAGAAAAAAAATCCATGGTGGATTAAAAAAAAAACGTTTTCTGTTATGCTACAGTTTATTTGTTTGTTTTCACTGTTTACTTGTTGTTTCTGGCTAATGCTTTATACATTAGATTGTTCTAGTTTTTGGGAGCAGCAAGATATTAGGTATTTGTTTGGATATTGTAAAATTTTGGAGCAGTTAGATACCAGTAGGCGTATTCTAACTGTTTATTTTTTTTATATAATTTCGTGGTATTGATTTATCTGTTTGGATATTTCTAAATTTTGGGACAGTTAGATACCAATTGTCGTATTCTAACTGTTTATTTTTTTCTCTATTTGAGTGGTATTAATTTATCTGATTAGTTGTTGTAGCATCTTTGGGCAGTTAGATAGCTTTTGGAATATTGTGACAGTTTATATCTTTTTACTACAAGTGTACTTAAGGTTTAAGTACAGTTTAGTTATCAAATTTTGGTTTTAAGAACATTAAATAAGCATTTGTAAGATTTGCTGGTAATCTCTGCTTTAGAGTAATGGTACTATCATTGCATTCAAACCATCCACATTTCTTTTTTATATATGCAGTGTAGTGCCCTAAATTGGTTGTGGCTCCTGCATGGTAGATTATACCTATTGTTGTGAAGGTTTTCCTACCAAGTGATATTTGACCATGTGTGAATCCAGTCAGCTTGCAGTTGTTTTTGGTACCATCTGCATTGTAACGTAGAAGCATTAGTATTACGTATTTACTATGTGTTTGTATTACTAACGTGGAGCGATTATCTGAATTGCAGGTCGAACATAATCTACCATGGTTTGCATTTTGTACAAGTTGCTGAAATGGAACGGATTCACAATTAGGTATTGACATATACACAACGCGTTCATTGGGGATTTGTTCTTGTGTCACATTGTTGCAAAGAGTGCATGTATGTTTCCACATGTATGAAATCTGGAAGATTTCATTTATAGGTATGTTTTTGTTTTCCAGTACTAATAGTAAGTACATTAGAAATTCTTGTGGATCTTCCTGTGAGTTTGTAGTGAATTTCACCATTCCAGCACAGAGGTCCAATTGTTGTCTTATTCCATAAACACTATACGTGTTGTCAGGATTGTTTGCTGCATTTCTGTGAAGTACTAACATTTGCAAACACAATGGGCCTCATTACGACCCAGGCGGTAAGTTAGCGCCTGGGCCGTGACTTTACCACCATGGCGTAAACTACGTTTACGCCATGGTGGTAGGCGGACTAACCGCCCCATTCCGAGGTCGGCGGGGCGGTAAGTCCCCAATCCCCATTTACCCTTCCCCATTCCCATTTTTGCCCCATAGAGCATAATGGGAGTGGGTAAGGCGTTAATTACGCCACCGTAAATTACGGTGGCATAATTAACTCCATGGTCCCTTAGCGCCATGGATTTTAACACCTGCTAAAAGCAGGTGTTAAATCCGCCATGGCGCTAAGGGACCTCGTACTCAGGCGGTAAGGGTCGGCGCTGTTTACGCCGCCGTAAAACCCTCACCGCCTGAGTCGTAATGAGGCCCAATGGGTCTGGACTGTGTAAGTAAATGTTCTCAACAATTGGTGGTAATTGAAATAGAATATTCATTGCTTAATTTGCGAAGCAACTTACACCAACTATATTTGAGAGTTTAAATGGACCAGGTAGTTCTGTATCTATGTGCTTTTTTTGGAGTTTGTCTTCCTTCTTTGAAGAAGTACCTGGTTTACTTTCCCTAATTGATTCTTTTTTGCTTGTGGGACTTGATGAAATATTACTTTCTTTTACTCTCTTTGGAGGATTTGCAGTGACATCCCGTTGCTTTTCTGTTTCATTTATTTTTCTTTTATAATGTTTTACTTTTTGTGGAACAGAATATGTGTTTAGATGAGGAGTGTATAGTGAACAAAGTCTATTGTATTCTAAAATGCAAGGAATATTAGCGTTTATTTTACTTGCATCAAAGTTGATTAGAAATAGACTGTCAAGTGTACGTAAGCGTGATAGTGCTACGTAGCTCATGCCTTCTTTAAAGACTGTGTTACCAATGTCTATCATTGCTTTGTCTAGGGGAAGACCTTGTGATTTATGAATGGTGACTGCGTATGCAAGAGTTAGAGAAAATTCTTCTCTGTGTACATACATGTCTTTCAAGAGAAGGAATCGAGCTGTTGAGCGTCCTAGTCTTTTTACTTCTGAAAGTTTGTCAAAGAGAATATTGACAAACTGAATTTTGTTGTCACGTGGGTATGTTTGAAAGCCAACAACTGTACCCAGTGCTCCATTAACTAGTCCTTGGTCCACGTCAAGGTTACGTTTCAGCATTACTCTGCAATTTAAGAATAATTTTAATATCTTTTCCAAGCCTGCTGTGTTTGAGATTGATTTTTATAAACTATTTAGTCTTCTTGTGGCTTGGTCACACATGGGTAGTGTCATTCCATGTACATCTAGTTTGTCTGTGGCGCTAATTTCCATTATTGGTTGTATTTCTTTACTTAACATTATTTCATTCAATTTGAAACAGCTTGCAAGAGTTGGCATTAAGGCCATACAATTGACATTTTTGTGGGCTAATTGTTCGATAAAATCTGTAGCACATGCATTATCACCATAAAGTGCATGAATGTGCCAGGCTTCCAATATTGCTTCTGCTTCTTTGGAAAGTATACCAACTCTGATACTTTTTATGATGTTGGCATAAGTGAGAACTGCAGATTGGCGCATGTTTTCTGTTAATTCTCTGTATTGGAAATGTTGCCAAAGGTTGACATTTCCAATGCTGCCAACAGTTTTACGGCAGAGTTTGTGTCCTAATGTTTTAAAAAAAGGCTCACCTTTTACTGGTGTCAATTGAAGAAGATCTCCAAAAACAATAATGTGTTTTCCTGCAAAGAGCTCTTCATAGTTTGTTTTGAGTACTTCTTGTAATCTGAGGTGAATCAAAGCCAACATTAGGTTGGACACCATGCTCACTTCATCTATTAGCAGCATTTTCATTTTTTTCAATACCCTGCGTAGTTCCATTGCAGCTTCTGCAGAAAGTTTGTAGTAATCTAATTTGTTTTGGTGTTCTACTGGCAGGAATAGTAATCGGTGTAAAGTGACAAGACCTATGTTGTAGGCAGCTAAACCTATGGGGCAGTGAAACAGCTGACAGTTTGTTGTTTGTCAATTGTTGAAGGAACTTACTGATGATTTTGATTAGGAATGTTTTGCCAGAACCAGCTTCACCACTGACATACAATAGTATAGGTTTGTAATTTTGACAGGTGCATTCTTTGTTTTCATGTTGTACACCATGTGCAATTTCTTTTGTTACTTCTTGAAAAATGCTACGTTGCTCATTGTTTAGCTTTGATTGTAGTATAGTTAAGTCTTCTTTTTCTTCATACTGACACATGGTGTTTTCTACTTCTATCACAGCTAATTCTGCCTCATGTGTTATTAGTGGGTCTCCCAGTGGTTCTTGGCTTCCCGTGACAGAAGGTTGACTACTGTCAGGAGTGTCCTTATCTAGTTGGGCCTGGAGTTCTTCTTCGTGTTGCTGTTCATTGTGCAACATTGTTTTGTACTGTGCAAAGTTTACATCAGGTATACTGCTTTCATTTGCTTTGAAAGCGTCTTCATATGAGTCATAGTTATCTAGTATTTCTTCTTCTTTTCTCCACTGTTTAAAGAGTTGTAGCAGGGACATGTAATATATACTTCTTTATGCTGAGGAGTCTTTAATGACAATTTGATATGATTAATTAAATTTGGTTTGGTGAGTTTTACTAAGCTGCCTTCACAGTTTGTCACTTTGTATTTACGGGTTTGTTCATCAGGTTTCATATTATTTTTGTATGTGTAGTTTTGGGCTATGTGGTATAGACACATGGTTTCCAAAGTGGTATTCCTGTTTGGGTAGTATGTGTCCAATAAATTGTTTTTTAAAATGTCTTGGCTGTTGGGATCATGTTTGGCTATTGTTTTTATATCTTCATATGATTTTAGAACTCTTTTTCTAGATTTAGCAGGACCAAGACTTATCCATACTATATTTTCAGATTTACCATAAAATGCAGTACCAGTTAATCGATCAGCTGCTTCATAGGATCCACATTCTCAATGGGACAGCATTTTTATGCCCAAGCTGTATAATTTCTGAGACACTATTTTATCTGATGACAGGTCATTCCAGAAGTCTTGGAGCTCTGTCTTTTCTGATTTGGTTAAGTATGCTGTGACATATCGTGCAACTGCAGTAGAATTGTCTGCAATGTACTGCACATCTATGTTTGCATTCCATAAGTGGGCAATGATTGCATTGTAATCATTGATATATTTTTCTTCTTCTTTTCTTATTATGCAATATGTATTTTTAGGTGACTTCCCTTTAACACTATGTCTAACTGAAGACATGAGGTTGTTCACTTGACCTGCATTTGTAACTGGTCTAGGGAAACCAAATCGGCATTTGGTGTAGTATTTCCCTTTGTTTTTGTATTTGCGACGGCAGTATTTGCCACATTTGTGTCTTTGGAATTGTAAAATGTTTGCATGAAGATCACTATTTGTGGATTCTGATGGAATTTCACAAGTGACATATTTTTCAATAAACTGTAAAACAGTGGCATCACTGTCTTGACCAAATTTAGGTGCATCTTTAATCCATAAAAGCATGTGGACATGTGGTGCTCCTCTGGCTTGGAATTCTTTTCTCCAAAAGAAGTGTTGCACTTCTCCAAGGGGAGGAACAGTTTTATTACAAATAAAATGTAGCATAACAATGAAGCGATGGTGAAAATATCTTGAAACATTAACAGGATCCTGAGAACAAAGTTCTAGTTCTCCAGGTGTTAGTATACCTATGTTTGTTTTGTTTTCGTTTGATATGCGTAGGAAAGCATGTAAATCTTCCCATGCATATTCTGCACAATTTAATGTATCAAACCAAGTGGGTGGGCCAAGGTTTCTGATCATACAACGTACATCACCATGACGTCGAAACCAGTACTCTTTAGTACCACGCATATTTGCTAATAGATTTGTAAGATTTGCTTGTAAAACCTCACCTTTTTTATGAACTGTTTGTAATAATTGTGTAGCTGTCATATTTTGAAAGTGTGATCCTGATTTTAATATGTGTGCAACTCTGTAACATAAAGTTGCTAGTTCACTTTCAAAGAGTAGGTGGAATATGTATTCCACATTTTGTCAAAATCTGGGATCTTCAGAATACATTCGTAATGAGCGATATTCTGATGCTGATATTTGAATAGGTCTATCATCATATCTTCCTCCTTTGCCAGTAGGAAAGAGTAGAGGAAAAGCATGTGCTTCTATACTTTTTTCCCATATGCTGATTGGTGATCCTTTTGTTTGACGCATTTGGTACGTTTCCAGTGCATCTTCTATGGTGTCATTAGAGTGCAATGGATGAATTGTATAATGGTCTAAAGTGTTTGATATTGTAGCAGGATCTAGGAGCTCAAATTGACCAGCTTCTTGTGTCTCTTGAATTATTTCAGTTGTATCTTTCAAGTTTTATTCAATATTAATTTCTTTGTAATATTCATTATTCTCTTTAAGATATTGCAGGGCTTCTCTAACTTTATGTAAATCTACCAGTTGTTGCCAATTTTTTTTGTCTTTTGTAAGTACTCCATTTACCAAGATAATTAAAGATTGTTGCATTGGACATTGCACTCCTAGAGTGTGCACATTTTCTTTTAGATCTAATGGTAAATTCACTACTTTTCCACGAATACCTTTCACTAATTCAGAGGGAGGTAATTTTGCAGTTTTTGGTTGAAGGCATATTATTGCTTGAAATGGGTGCACTGTTTGAAATATGAGGCTCTCATATAAATTAAGTTGTTGAAGAGGTTTTGTTAGTGGATATAATTCCAAGTTATTTGTGATAGTACGTGAAGGAGTTTGGTTGTAGTCAAGTTTTGTAGTGCAGTAACTGCAAAGTATTATGGGGTCAGTTATTTCGTATTTGTTTTGTGCTATAAGGTAGAGAGCTAATTCAAACCATTTAGAATCATCATTGTCTTCTATTTTGTATGATAGGTCTACAGTTTTTGTGTTACTTTTATAAAAAGTTCTGCGGCAACATACACACACGTGGTTTGGTACTTCAGCTGAAGTACTTTCACATTTTAGTATTTCTTTTTTTGTATGTGTGTAGTGAAAGGTTGCCATGTGCAGAATTGTTACGAAGTTGGTTTACAGCTAATTCATCTTGTAAGTGGGTTTCACTTCCAAAATATTTTGTCTGGATATAGTCGATTTCTTCTAGTAGGTCTTTTGCTGTACCATGTAGAAGAATGTTATTTAAATGGCTAGTGCTAAAGCAGGACTTTTAGCATAGTACAGTTTATAAACTAGATTTCTTATACTTGCATAATGTGTTGATATCCTTTTGATATCATGGAAGGTTGTTTGGCAAGTAATGCAGGCCAATGAATGTCCTTGTAGTCCTGTGTACTTGGGTACTGGACAAGCATCCATATTTTGCAGTAGTTTAATTTTGATTTTGTCTTTGCTTTTCACATATTGATTGAGGAATTGGCGTAAAGACTTGAACATTTTTTTGGGAATGTTACACATTGACGTGGATGGCCATTTGTACACTAGATGTTCTGATTCAGTTGAATGGAGGGGTAAATCTATGTTTTCAGGGCATATTTTTGTAAGGAGTACTTCTTGTTCCATTATGGTATTATTAACTTTTCCATAACCTCGACCACTGCTATGTATGGCAATTGTATTTGTTTGCTTTTGTTTGTACGCTTCTTCATTAAAGTATGGTTCTGTGCTTGTAGTCTGACTCCATTCATTCTCCACAGATATTTAAGAAGTTATTTCTGTTGACATTTCGTTTATTGAGAAGTCTTTTTTGTAATTTAGTCATTAGTTTTGTTAGTGGTTTCATTCTGTTTAACACTAAAATACATAACTTTCTTTTGAGAAGAATTGCACTGTCTATCAACGCTTCTAAGATTACTTTCCTATGATAGGTTTGAAGTGTTGAACCTGGTTTCTCTCCTATTTTTATAAGATTTTGAAGGACTTTGGGACGGAACATTTTGGCTAAAATACATTTCATGGTATGCTTACTTTGTACTATATCGAGATGTATCGAAGATGTTTTATTTGTAGTGATAGTTGATTTTCTGTTAATTGTTTTTTGGGTTGTTTTACTTTTTGATAGAGTTGGCAAAGTTTTTGTACTAGAAACTTCCTCTGTTTCACTACATGACTGTATTAGCTGTTGTGTTTCAACTTATTTTTTACAAATTCTGCTATAGATGGATGTTTATGTTGGAGACTTTTGTTTTCATTTGCTCTACTTCTGCGTTCCTTTCTATGGAGTTGCTTTTTGGTAGGCATTATTCAGGGTCTGTTGAAAAAAATACAGAAGGTATGGGTTGGGGTGTTCTGCAATGCATGTGTGTTGTGTGCATGAGTGTTTGAGTAAAATGATAAAGATGTATGTAATGATGTGTGATTGTGCATTGGGAAGTACAACTACTAGGGATGGGTAGTCTTGAATTAATGTGTTACTAAACTGGGGTTCAGATGACAGAAAAAAATAAGCCTGTGGTGTGGAGAAGTATAAATAGTATATTTAAAGCTATACAATTAAAACAGTTGTTTGTTCTACAACATCTAAATTCTAGTGGCTGAGTTGGCTAATTTGTGTGTCGAAAAATAGGAATTTGTGGGCCATTCTGCCAGTAAATCACTGTTTAAGACGGGGGATTTTTGGTCAGAATATTGCAGAATCTCTATTTTAGGCACAGAAATAGCATGAATTAAACTTACAGTGTGTTTGAGTAATAATTCAAATATTATGGTAACATTCTACTTACTTTTTTCTAAAATTAGCAGTTTGCTTCTTAGTTGTTCTTTGTACTTCAAATTCGGCTGCTTCTTTTCAGGAGAATGGTCTTCACTGCAATTGTAAAAGAAAGAAATTAGTAATTTGGTTTGTATATAGCACTGTTTTTAATTTAGACATAGATTTATTAAATTGAAATGCTCAGCGCCTTCCTCAAAACCATTAAAACTATCTTATGACTAACTGTAGGAAAGAAAATATCTTTACTGTGGCTTGTGAAATTCATAATGTACCACTGTAGACCACTATTCCTGTAACTAATCTTTTCCACGTAATAGTGAGTCAATGTCATAGCCTGCTTTTCCACGTAATAGTGAGTCAATGTCATAGCCTGCTTGTCTTATATAAATGTAAGTAATTATATAAATTAAAAAAATTAAAACCAATTATGTGTTTGTACAAATATTATTGTTTGAGATTTGATCATAGAGTGTGCATGTACTTTTGTTTGATTATATGTAGTCTATATATTTTATTTCAAAAATGTTAGTTTAACATTAATTGCATGTGTGTGTATGAAGAAATTAAACGGTATAAAGGTTTGTAAGTCACAGTTCATTTTAGGACAATGAAAAATGATCGTAGATTCATTTTACAGATTATACAGGGTAAATGTCGGTTAGAAAATGTGTTCATGTACTGTATAGAAAATATGCATACCTGTAGTTTGTGCTCATGCATATGGATATGGACGAAGCTGCAAGTAGAAATCTTGGAGATTTGTATAGTATTTCTCGTAGATCGTGCTTGCCAATGGTATGAGACTTGTACTCCGAGAGATTCAGCGTACATTTACAGTGCTGATCTATGATGATGTAGTTACATGTAGAGGTCTTGGATTTGATTGGTGGATGGTCATGTGATATCTTAGCTACATCCAATGAGGGAATGGCACAGAGAGTGAAGTGGAAATGGTAGAAAGGCTGTCCATGTTACAATATGTTCGCGGACATGGCGGTAGTTCTAGGACACCACGTATTACATCCGGGGAATTTGGGGTGGGGAGGCACGCAAATGAGATTGAATGTAGCAAGGGATTGGTCAATAAAGTTTAGTGAGTGTGTTGTGCTAGGTGAGGTTTTCTCAGGTATTCTTTTTGCTGAGAGAAGAACAGATAGCTATGGCTGAGTGTTTCAAAAAACATATTGTGTGGATTTTGGGAGACTCTTGGATACATTGAATGAAGGTGCATGCAGAAAGCTGTGGAGTATCTATAGATCTTGGATTCGCACATGTGCAAGTGCACTGGCATGGAGTGCGTGGAATGAAGTGGTTGGACTTGCTACCTCTCTGTGCAGCTTTGAAGATAGAGGAACATCCAGACATAAATGTAATTCATTGTGGAGGGAACAGTTTAGGACATGTGTCTGGAATTTCTTTGCAATTTGCAATGAAAGAAGGACTTCAGAAGATCATGGACATGTTTCCAAACTCCAAAGTAATTTTTTCACGGATTACGCAGAGACAAATGTGGCTTCGTTCTTTCTCATGTGGTCCACAAATGGAGAAAGCAAGGCGTAATGTTGTTTGTGCCTTCCTAAGAGATTTTGGCATGTCCTCTTTTCAGAATGAAAATATTATGTTTCGTAGTACATACATTTTTCTCAGAGATGGAGTCCATCCTACTTATGCTGGCAATCAGATTTTTCTGAGAAATGTACAAAATGCATTGTAACCTTTTTTAGAAATACAGCATCCATTTTGAAGTAGGTGTTAAGTATTTATAATTTTTGACATACAAACACCTCCCAAAGGCTCTTTTCAGAGCCACCACTTCCTCCCAGAGAAAAATGCAATGGTTACAATAGGGTAGAACCCCATTTTTTTGCGAACTGTCCGTGGACTTTCAAGAAATACAAAGGGCCCTGCTTTATTTATCTTCACTTCTATTTTTTAACTGTGAAAGGCGGCTCTGAAAAGAGCCCTATTTTTTTGATTTTTGTTATTTTGTATTTTTTTGGTTTTTTATACACGACACACTAGGAGAGGAGGGTAAAGGAGGGTAAAGGGGTGGGGACACCAACCACAGGGATAAGAAAGTGCGAGCTGAGAGAGGAAGATGTAGAGTCGGTTTTATTTGGGTAGTGAGCAGGTCTTCTCGTGCTGTGAGACGATAGTCTCAAAAGCACTCCGATGTCGCTCCCCCCTGCAGAGTACTGTGTCACAGTACATACATACAACTGTGACCCTCGAAAGGTAAAGGTCATCAGAATTGTGTATGACCTGTGAGGCAGCTTGAGGAAGACGCTGTCACACAGAGGTGTTCCTTGTGGTGACAGGATCAGAAACGGAGGATGAAGTAGAGGCAATCAACCTACTACGCTCTTTGCAAGGTACAACCTGGCGAATGGCCCCAGTGTGGAATGAGTTGAGGTGTCGCTTCATGGTAGTGGTCCCAAAGCTGTACGAACCATGCCTCCCGCGACTGAGTACCATTTTGCACTCATTGCAGGTGACACGGTTCGCACGAGCCTTAGGACCATTCCCATGAACGGTAAACAACCGCCACACCCAAGAATCACGCCGAGGGTGGGTAGTAGGGATTTCCTCTACCTCATTCTCGTCATCCTCTTCTTCCTCCTCTGTATCCTCACTCCTGTTCCCCTCTTCAGGCCCTTGGGGAGATGGTGGTGGTGGAGGGGGTGGGGGAGGTGCTGAGGCAGATGTAGCACCAGGTGGCAATAGTGCAGTCATGGATGTCATCGGCTTGGAGATGGAAATCTGAAAATCTGCAAAGTATGCAGCAAAATGCAGTGTGCTCTGTGGAATAGCCAGAAACACAATGAGAATGAGCTCTAGGGCGTGGTCTTTTATAGGGGTGCTTGTACGCGGTTCGCAGACATGCGCGCCGTCCGCAAGACAGATCAAATTCCAAAAAAGGTTCAAAAAGTCACAAAAACTATGTAGAAACTTAGGATTAGTATGTGGGATTTGTGGTATGGTGAGTTTTTAATGAGAAATATTGTGGATTACTTGGAAATGTACTTTTAAACTGTTCGGGGACACCAACAGTGTCTGCATTCAGAACACGCGATCAGCGTGGGCGCGGTCACATGATTGCTTCGTGAGCATGTTCGCTAAGGAAGCGGCCGTCCGCAGGACACCCAATGTACGGACATTGCTTTTGTGCATGCGCGTTGATGTTCTACGGACAGTGTTCGGGTCCTGAACTAATTAAAAGTGCGTCACGCGTAAAACGAACAGTTACGGACAGCCGTTTGTTCTTAGCACAGTTTAACTTACTTGCGAACAATACGGACAGACATAGCGTCCCCAGCACACCTCCATTTTCATTTATTTACGAACAATTCAGGACACCACGAGTGTTCTTAGAACAGTTTCAACTTGCTAGCGAACACTACGAACAGGCATAGTGTTCTTAAGGACACCTCCATTTTCATTTATTTACGAACATTTCAGGACACTACGAGTGTTCTTAGAACAGTTTCAACTTGCATGAGAACATTACGGACAGATATAGTGTCCTCAGGACACTTACATTTTCGTCTATTTACGAACATTTCCGAACAACCGTGCTGTCCGTGGACACCTAAATTGGTTTTAACAAAAAGAACTGAAACTAATTACAACACAATATAAAAAAGTAACTTTATTTGACATATATTAACAATTTATGACTGAGAAGGTGGGGCAGAAACGGAAACAAAAACAGGAGAATTAGGGATTTCAACATAATTGGGTTCAGGTGAAGAAGGGATGGAAATGTCATCAAAACTTTTGGTCCATGAAGAGGGTTTGGGGTTAAATAAGTGGGATATGGTGAGGGGGGACAAGTACAGGTGGGACAATGGTATCTTGTTGTTAGTTTTAAGTGATCTCCCACAAGTTTTTTAAATTGGTAAAATTTGCCATAAGCTGGTCCATTTTTTCGTTATGTGTTCCACCGCTTCTTTTTCTGTAGTAGTTTCTATTTTTGTATGGTCTGTACAAAAAAAAAGTATATGTTAAATGTATACAAAATAATATTTATTAATTGGTTTATATAGTAAAGTGTGTACCATTAGGTGCACTATCTTCTGACATTTCCTCTCGTGGGAAATGCTCTTCTAGCCACTCCAGAGTACTACACATTTCTGTGAGAAAACAAAAAAGTAATATATTTTTTTATCTAATACAGAAAGTTTATAAATATATGAGTAAAATGAAGTGCATTTACTATTTCAGGTAAGATATGTGATGAGTAGTCTGTACGTCTGGTATTGCTCTTAGTTGTGGAGTGTCTGTGAGGTAATTATGTTGGAAGCCACTTGACCTTCTTTTGGTATATTCCATTTTAGAACATATTGCATTTAAATGAATGGTTAGTGTGTTACATATATGGGTTACATTTCTTAAGTATTACTACATATACTTTGTATGTGTGCTGCTTTGTGAATTTGTTAAATGTTCATATCCAAACAAATACCTAATAACTTACTGCTCCCAAAAACTAGAACAAGCCAATGTATAAAGCATTAGCCAGAAACAACAAGTAAACAGTGAAAACAAACAAAAAAATAAACTGTAGCATAACAGAAAAAGGGTTTTTTTAATCCACCATGGATTTGTTTTCTCCCACAGACCCAATGATTTTAGCAACAAACACAGAAACTGAGCAAATTGCACAGTACTCTGGTTTGTCATCTACTAAATATGAGGGTAAAAAAAAGAAGAAAATGTTGATTGTACAATGTAATAAGTCTTTATAAAATACTAATACTAACATGCTATTTTCTTTTATCACAGAAATGAACAAGAAAAACATGGACTCCCGTTACTAAACCAAATAGTAAGTATAACCTGATAAATAGAACCATTGCAGCATATCACACCCATACTGGCTTATAACATTGTTCCTTATAAATTTGTTTTTGACCCAAAGTTATAAGCCACTATGAGTGTGATATGCTGCGGTGCTTGTGGCCAGGGCATAGACTCTTGGGTGCATGGCAGATGAGTGTGATATGCTGCGGTGGTTGTGGCCACGACATAGAGTCTTCGGTGCATGGCCAAATGGGCATGCACCCAACATTCTATACCCTGGCCACAACCACCGCAGCATATCACACCCATAGATTCAAGCATTACAACCATTTTAATGTCCGCGGACACAAGGAAGTTCCTAGAACACATTCAATTTGCCAGAGGACGATACGGACAGCGTCCTCAGGACACCCCCATTTTCTTTATGTACGAACATTCCAGGACCCCACGAGTGTTCTTAGAACACTTTCAACTTGACACCGAATCCAATCTGTTTATTTATGAACATTTCAGAACAGCCGTGTTGTCTGCAGACAAATCGAACACAACAAAAGCGTCTAGCACATACAAAAAATACAACATGGCACCTATCTCATACTCTCATACTCCCCCACCCTCCCCAAACACTCTTACACACCAACACACTCCACTAAATACGATTTTTAAACCAAGTTTCACCTCGCTGTTCGCGGTCGTCCGTGAATGCAAGATGTCGGGCGCCACCAAAAATCTGACACACTCCACGCCCCACGCCGTCCAATCAGCGAACACGTTGGATGTCCGCGGACATCGCGCAAGCCACTCGGCCAATCAGGGCACTGTCCACGGAGCGAACCGGGAAGTCCATCCGCGGAGCGAACAGAGATATCACTAATTTTTTTGCCTTACATTTTGGTCATTTAAAAAAAACTACTGGACAGATTTACACCAAATTTGCAAAAGCACGCTTTCGGGACCAAGCCGCCGCTCCTGTCGCAAATTTGGTGTAAATCCGTCCAGCGGTTTGGGCTGTAGGGGTGCGCAAAGTTTTTTCCCATTATGGCTATGGGAAAAAACAAAAGTTTTGGGACCCCCCCTATAACTTTGCCCCCCCTGGGCCGAACCTCTCCAAACTTTGCAAAATTTAGAGTGGGCCATATACTTTCTTTGCAAAGTTTGGTGAGGATTCGTCCAGAGGGAGCAAAGTTATAAGCCACCCAAAAAATGCTCTTCCTATGGAAACACCAACTTAACCATAACTACATGGATGCTACCGCGTCCATGTAATATAGATATAGATATATATATATATATATATATATATATACTGAAAAAACTTTGTTAAAGGGACGTTATGGTTATGTTGGACTAATAAAAACCTATGAAATTCAAACTTCAAAAACTTTGTTAAAACTCATTATACATTAACAATCTAGTATACAGTACATACTTTTAGCAAAACTGCTATTTATCTTAAAATGGCATCAGCTAATGCCATCCGTCCTCCCCAAGAGCCACCACCAATGCTGTAATCAAGGAACATGAGAAAACCCTGCCCCCTACCTTAGAAATAAAACACACGCAATATTTTCCCTTGTCCACCTACCCCTCCATATTAGTGTTTGGTTCCTCTTCCCTCATTTCCCTCCCCACCTTTCGTTCTCTGATCTCCTACCAAAAGAAATACATCCAAAATCAACAAAAGACATATTCCTTTAGGAACCACCTTTCACAGTTAAAAAATAGAACTAAAAAACACATGTATAGACTCCATCTACTTTATATTTCTCAGTACATAGACTCAATAAGATATTCCAACATTTCCATTTGCATTTTGTGTTATGCTAATGGGAATATTGTGGCGTTCATCCTCCGTTCCAGGGACTGGAATGGTGGATACCGGCCCAGCAGCCCAGGTTATCAGCCCAAGCATAGCGAGGGTTGATAACGAGATCTCTGGACCATTGTCCCCCCATTCCAGCCCCTGAAATGGGGGATGAAGGCCATTAGCACCCTAGGTTCCCAAAGCGGGAACCCGGGGTGCTAAAAAAAAGAGGATGTTTCTTCCTATAATGGGACGCCTCCGGCATCCCGGTGTAGGAAGGAAAACCCTTTTCCAAGATGGCCACATGGAAAGGGAAGGCGAGGGTTCCATACAGGGCCCCTCTTCACTTTCCATGGCAGCCTGCAGAAGGCAAAAAGAGAACCCTATGACCATATTACCACAAGCACATTTTTTTTCCCTTTCAGATCTATTCTAATTTCGAATAACTTTACCACAAAGCCAGTCCCAGTGGACATGGCCACTTTAATCCTATGTTTTGTCCCTTGTGGTCATGGCCAGTAGCCAGATTGTCCAGATCATGACCTTATTCCATGACCCGGATAATCTGGCCGCTGCCCATGGCCACAGGCTACCCCTCAGTCACTAAAGGTATACCGCTGTTATTTTGTAGCTACATTATGACACTTGTCAAATAATAAAACACTGGCACATTTGCAAAACCATGCTTGTAGGTCTTTGCCAATGCTCCTTACGCAAGTTTGCTGGAAATCCACCCATGTTTTATTTTTTCAAAAGTGTCAAATGTATGCACATACAATTGTCATATAACCTAGCCGCCACTTGACAAAATCCATTCAGACTTTACGAAAAAATCTATATCTAGATCTATAATCTTTTAGCAAACTTTTGTGTAGATTTGTCAAATGGCACCACATGTATAAGCCTTTACAATATTTTGGGACCCCCCCTCTAATTTTACTCCCTCTTGTCAGAATCCCACCAAACATTTCAAAAACATGTATTTCTTGATCTATTTTCACTTTGCCAAATGAAGTGTAGATTTGTCAAATGGCACCTCTTTTATAAGCCTTTACATTATTGTGGGACCCCCCTCTAATTTTGCCCCCTCATGACATAATCCCACCAAACTTTGCCTACTCGCTCAAAATCAGGTCAGAAATATGCATGTAAAATTTTATGCAGTTCCATTAAGTGGCGCCAAAGTTATAAGCCATCCAAGAACTGCATTTCACCAACCCTGTAATGCTGAGGTGTTCACAAACTTTACAGGACTGTTTGTGGATTTTCGCGGCAAAAAAACTGTTTTTTTTGCTTCTTGCAGCCATATCCCATCCTCATCACCCCTCACCTCCCCAGAGATTATTTGATAAGTTTGACAAATGCAATATTGTGTTTTTTAATATGGTTTTACTGCCATGTCCGCGGACAGCATCGAAGTCCGCAAATCCAAGATGGCGGGCGTTTCCAAAAATCTGACATCACGCTCTTCACCATCCAATCAGCGAACACATCACATGTCCGCGGACATGACGCAACCCGATTAACCAATCGCTGTCCTGTCTGCGGTGCGAACAGGGAACTGTGTTCGCGGAGCAGACAGATATCACCAATTTTTTGTGACCGACTTTTTGGTCATTTTAAAAGAAACTACTGAATGGATTTGCATCAAATTTACAAAAGCATGCTTTCAGGTCTAATCCACTGCTCCTGTGCAAATTGGGTGAACATCCGTCCACAGGTTTGGGCTGTAGGCCTGAGCAAAGTTTTTTCCCCATTTAGTCTATGGGAAAAAAAGAAATTTTGGGACCCCCCCTATAATTTCGCACCCACTGGACCAAACCTCACCAAACTCAGACACAGCAGATAATGCAATTAAGGCAGAGGCAAAATTGGTGCAAATGAAATGAGCAAGAATATCCATGGAAGGGGCTTTTCTCACCAGCATTCTCCCAGGACAGCATGAAGTTTCCCCCGTTCAACAAGAGGGTTTCCCTCAGGGTGCGGGCCACAAGGATCAGGGTATCCACAGCAAGGGGGGGTTCCAGCTGCAGGCAGGGTATCCCCAAAAGGGAGTGTATCAGCAACAGGGATATTACCAGCAAGGGGCGTATTACCCACAGATGGGATTTTACCAACAGGACAGAGAATACTCACAGATAGGCAAGGGGTTTGGATACGGTGGGGCAGGACCCAAATTTGGAGCAGCATGTTTTATATGTGGGCAGAGGGGACACTTTGCATGAATGTGCCCACATGGACAACAGCAGCAGTATGGCCAAGGAGAGCCACGGGTGTATGTTCAACCGATGCAGTCACAAATGTAACAAATTCAGCCACCGGTGCAGCCCACACAACCACAGATGAAGCCACCAGCATAGGTGCAGGGGCCCTTCACTCAGTCAATGCAATCTGTATGGTCCACAGTAACAGTATCACAAAATGCCTCACAGGCTCAAGCACAAATTTGCATGCAGGGGGACAGCACAATTCTAGCTCAGAATACAGTACCACATTATATGGGGGTGACAGTTCTTGGAGGTAACCTGTTTCCATTTTCAGCACAAGGCCCAAATGCCCAGTAGGCCAGCACACAAAAGATATGTGTGAGCCCAATCCTTTCAGTAACTGAAGCCGCCGACCATGACCCTGATGTAGCAGGGAAGATTGGAAAAACGATTTCTAATTTTTGGTCGACATGGGGGCCACCAAATCCTGCATTGACAAATGTTTTTTTGCCTTACAAGGTAATGGACACACAGGGAGTTTCTGGGGTGGTTGTAACGGTTCCTATCATAGAAGATTTACCAGTCACAATAGGCACACAGCAAACAGTAGTGCCCTTGTTGTATTCAAAAGACACTCCCATCAACATACTAGGAAGAAACTTAATGAACAAACTAGACATGACAATTTCATTTTCAGAGAAGGGCATATTATGCTCGACACTTGGTATCTTTATTGAGCGAGTTGCAGCCATCATACAAGCATTTTGCACACACAGAACTTTACGTGGCTCACCTCACCACCCCAAGGTATTCCTTTACGGGGTACAGGTATTGCTAGGATGGCTACTCACAATGAAAGACACCATATGATGAATGACCTCAGAATGTTTGTTTAGACCAGCAGTACACAAAGATATAATATCAGGAACAACAGTCACACTACATTTAGATGCAGCACACACAAGGAAGGACATGGTAAGTTTGTATGGGACAGATGAAGATGGTACAGAGTGGCACACAGTCTTCTGCATTTATCCAACGTTAAGACTAACATATTTGACTGACAGATATTCTCAGAGGATGAAGAGGAGGATGAGATGGTATTTCAGGTATGCATCCCATGTCAGGTAGACACAGAGGAGGGACAGGTCCCCTGGGGAATGCAGATTGTCTTTGTGGTGTCCACTTTTTTTTTTTAGACCAGCAGTACACAAAGGTATAATATCAGGGACAACACTCACAATACATTTAGATGCAGCACTCACAAGGAAGGATATGGTAGTTTAGTATTGGGCAGATGAAGATGGTACAGAGTTGTACACAGTCATCTGCATTGATCCAACATTAAGATTAACATATTTTGCTGACAAACAGATACTCTCAGAGGATGAAGAGGAGATGTATTTCAGATATGTATCCCATGTCAGGTAGACAGAGGAGAGACAGGTGCCCCATATAATGAATATAGTGAGTGTGGCGTCCACTCACTTGCGGGAAGATTTGAAAAAATTACCAGAAGTACTATGGTCCAGTGGGCCCCATGATGTGGGGTTGTTGAAGGAAGAAGGGGTGTTCTGCATAAAAGTGAAGGAAGGGCCAGGTTTTGCTATGATGGGTACCCAGAATGAAAGACAAGAAATGGTGTTTGGCCACAGAATTTTTGTTTAGACCAGCAGTACTCAAATATAGTAACAACACTTACAATACATTTAGATGCAGCACTCACAAGGAAGGACATGGTAACTTTGTATGGGACAGATGAAGACAGTACAGAGTGACTCACATTCTTCTGCATTGATCCAACATTAAGTCTAACATATTTGACTGACAAACAGATATTCTCAGAGGATGAAGAGCAGGGGGAGATGGTTTTTCAGATATGCATCCTATGTTCGTTAGACATAAGGGGGAGATAAGACCACCAGAGGATGCAGATAGTGAGTGTGGCATCCACTTACTTGTTGAAATATTTGAAAAAAGTACCAGAAGTGCTATGGACCAGTGGCCCCCATGATGTGGGGTTGTTGAAGGGAGCAGGGGTTGTCTACATACTGGTGAAGGAAGGGGCACTACTGCCCCAGGTTAAACAATATCCAGTATCATGTGAGGCGGAAAAGGGTATATATGAGGAACTCTTCACACTATGGCAACAGGGCATAATAAAAACACCAGAAACCCCATGTAATACGGCCATCAATCCTGTCAGGAAATAGAAAGGTGGGGCATGGAGATTCACTCAAGATCCCCACCCCTTGAACAACGTAGTAGAAGCAGAACTTCCACTTGTGCCAAACTCAGCCACAATATTATGTAACATACCCACAGAAGCAACATGCTTCACAGTTATTAATTTAAAGAATGCATTTTTCCATTCCATTGTACCCCGAGTCACAGTATCTCATGCACTGCGTTCACTTATCGCGAGTCGAGTTTCCAGCATATTAGTTTAGCACAAGGGTGTTGCAAGTCACCTAGTGTGTTCAATAGGTGATCCAGATGGACCTAGGTAACTTGCAAATGCACAGCACAGTCATCCACTACATGGATGACCTCCTGCTATGCAGCACAACAGAAAACCAATGCCGGACAGATTCAGTTGCACTTCTGACATTACTAGCAGAGAAGGGGTACAAGGCAAACAAGGAGAAATTGCAGTAATGTCAAATAGAAGTAGTGTACCTTGGACAGATAATATCAGTATACAGCAGGAGAATAACTCCAGAGATAGCAGAAGAAGGTAGGCATAAAAATTCAACTATCCACTAGATATCATCCAGAAATGGATGGCCAAACTAAACGTGTACATCTAACAGTCTGCTGTATGGCTCATGGCACTGAAGCTTCTCGGGTAGACACCATTTGGTTGGCTGAACTGGCATATAATAACACAATACACATATCAATGAAACACACTGTATACTTTAGCACTTATTGCTATCACCCACGCGTGCAACCTGTCTCAGGTACTATTGAACCAGAGTTACCATCAACCTTGCCTTGAAAATAACATCCAGAGTGTTTGGCAGTGTATTCACGCCAATTTAGTGTCAACAAAAAATGTCAAATGGTATGCTGACAAGAAAAGATGAATTAGCCCTGAATATAGAGTAGATAACAATGCTTGGTATCAACACGCAACCTGCATTTACCTGGACCCCACATATTCCAGCCCGCTATATTGAACCATTCCCTGTCAAGGCTGTAATTTATCCAGTGGCCATTGGCTTATCACTTCCTGCTCATGTACGCGTCCATCCTGCATTTCACGTGGCTTTACTAAAACCAGCTCCAGCCACAGCTCGTCTGGTTAGGCCCCCCACCTGTGTTTGTGAAAGGGCTTCCAGAATATGAAATTAAATCCATATTAAACTCACATATCCGTAAAGGCTGCCTCTGGTATCTGCTGGATTGGGTGGTGTGCAGCCCTAAGGACCGCTCCTGGGAACCTGCATCTAATATTCATGCTCCTCAGCTGCTACACACATTCATACTAGTTATCCCAGTAAACCTGGTCCTGCCAGTGGGATGGGGAATACTGTCAGGGGCAAAAGGGTAAGACATGTTGCCAACATTGTTGTACCACCTGTTACAGTAAAACTATTCCATAGCAGATGTCATATCTTCCCTTATTGTAGATGCAGCAGGCAGTGTGCCTTTTTCCAACATACAAGGAGCAAACAAGCCCAGGACACACCCAAGGAAATGCGCATGTGCACTTCACCCAGGCCCTGCTCGCACAACAGATAAGTACCTTGCCAGAAGCTGCTCCATGACACACAGTGATAAGAAGCCAAATATGCAATGTGGTGAACGTCGCTTTCAATCACAGCAGCTTTAATCACAAAACCTTGAATTTAAAATGTTTTATTCACTTTTTGCATATCTAAACTTGGAAAGTCACAAACCCGCCTAGTAAGCAATCCGCCTAACAGAACGTTGTAGTACAATGCTGAGGAGGCTTATCGGATCACAATTTTTCTTTTCTCATTTCGCTCGCCAGAACATTAGCGTGTCTTGGAGAACTGGCAGTTCCATTGAACAATGGAAGGCAGCACCCAGACCTAAGTGGCTTTTGATTCCTTGTTGCTTGTAATGCACTGATATGTCTTGCATTATCTGTAACCCATGATTTATAGTTAGATACCTGAATTAGGAAAAAGCGGAATAGTGTTAGGTATCTACCTTGCATGAGGTAATGCAAGTATTTTACACCAATATACCCTGCATGAAGTTATGCAAGGGTTTCACACCAATGTACCCTGCATGATGGAACGCAAGGTTGTCATACAATACATCAATGTACCGGTATACAATAAATGATAGTGTCAATGGGGGGCGCTGTTGCACCAGAGCAAGATGGCCATGTGAGTTCAGAGCTCCGGACCGAGAGAGAACTTACTTCGCAATATATACTTGCAGATACAGCTGATACATCCCTAACTTCTGGAGCTGTGACGTCCATCCATGCTCCCTACCCACTGCGGGTATCGGACCTTGAGCCCCCCTGTGACTGCTGCTGTGGCCGCCGAGGCATTGGGGCTGCGGCGCATATCCCGCCCTGCACCGTGCTTCCAGCGAGAGCGGCTTTGCTCCTCCACTCCGCCCCCTGGCGCGGACAGCCTTTTGGGGGAGAGGCTTCCAGCCAAGTTTGCCCGGCGATCTCCTGAGCCCGGTCGGTGCGCCCGGACTGCCTGGCCGCGGTGCCCTGGAGTCCCCTTGCTCTGCGTTGGCCCAGGGGCTGAGTTCCTTACCTCCTGACTACCCGCGGCCCGGGGGTGGACACCGTACACGGACTGAGCCGCCACGGTCCCTTCACTCCAGATCTCCGACCACCCGCTCCCCCCATAGAGGAGCCCTGTTGGTGCACATAACAACGTAAGGGGGCTGGAGGGGTGCTGCGAGCGGGCTGGTCTCTCCTGCGCCTGTGGCCCGACGCTGATCCTCCTCCCCTTCTGCCCGCAGGGATCATTTGACTTTCGGCACGCAGTGTTTGACACACAAGCGTGTCCCTGCACAATACTGCGGCCGGGCCCCGATGAGTCTCCCCCTCCCCCCACTGCACAGGTACTGTCGATGCTGCAACACTCTGGGGGACCACAGTAGGAGCCCCCCGCCAACGTTTATCAACTATCCCTCCAAGGGGCTGAAGCTCTGTGAAGACTCCCCGACCCTGTGGTGTCTTTGCATTCCCCGCTGCTGGTGCTGATAACTGCTCCCCCCGCCCCGGAGTTCAACAACCAACGGACCATTACAACTGGGGCCCCCCTCTTATGGTGTTGGGGTCTGCCGGGGTGGCTGGTGCGGGGGCTGAGACTCCCCCCCTGGGCCATATAGCCTGTGACCTGGCCCGGCCGGGGGAACCTTCAGCGGCGCAGAGCCTTTTGATCGCTATGCACACATTGACCGCAGACGGGGCCTAAACCTGATCCCTTCCACCTGCTCTGCACAGTTCTGGACCCTGGTGACACACACCGCCGGCAGCCACACTACCACCCTAAGGGATACCCTATTGCTGCTGCCGGGCTCTAGGGTCTGGTCCATTGGTGGTGCCTCAGCCTGTGCCGCCCCGGAGAGGTGCGGGGCCTGGGAACTGCGGCTGTGGCACACGCATACAAACTGAAAGGAAGCCTTGAAACATAACTTAGTCCTGGAGGGTTCCTGGCCCGGCGACCCGAGGATCCACACTACTTCTCGCTTCTGATACCCCTGGCCTTCAGCTGCCACTGGAATACTCCATTCCCTCTGAACGCCCATAACCCCTTTGGCTCCCAGACCCCTAACTCGATCCTCACCATGACCAAGGGAGCTGGCGCCGGGAGGCCGTCTCTGAGGAGGCACCAACCGCCTCGGCCCCTTCTACCTCAGATGACTCGCAAAAAATGCTAGAATATATCCGCGATGGTTTCACCACACTGCACACTAAACTGGACGACTTGAATGGGACCATCTCCTCCATAAAAGCTCATATCGAAAAAACAGATGGACAAGTCGCTGAGGTGGAGACTAGGGTGGGGGCAGCTGAAGATGACCTGAGCTCTCTCCGCGTTGCGGTCTCTACACTTACCAGCAGGGTGTCGGTGGTAGAGAAAAAAATGACGATCTCGAATTTCACTCGAGACGAAACAACCTACGTATTGTCGGAATACCAGAGGAGAACTTAATGGAGCCCATGGAAGACTACGTGGAACGCATCCTCATGACAATCCTGGATTCCCCCAAGCTCTCCTCACAGTTCGCTAAAGAGAGGGCGCACCGTGCCTTGACCTCAAAACCCAAACCAGGGGCCCCCCCGAAGCCCATCATAGCCAGGGTCCCAAACTTCCGTGACCGGGACGCCCTCCTGCGAGCGGCCAGGATCAAGGGAGAACTTCGGCTTGGAGCAGCCAGAGTCCACCTATACCCGGACTTTTCTGTGGCTGTGCAAAGGGAGCGCCACACTTTCGTAGCTGTGAAAAAGAGGCTCCGGGACTTGGGGGTTAGATACTCCATGCTGTTCCCCGCAAAATTGAGGATTGAACATTCCAACAAAACCTTCTTCAAGATTCCCGAGGAGGCCTCCAAGTTCTTTGAGGAGCACTTCCCTGGTTGAGCCCTCGTCACCACAATAAAGGACTGATTTGTTATGAATACTTCTTGGTCGGCCTATGCCATTGATGGGCCGCACTCAACCTTGCTAATAAGAATAACTTTTGTTGTTGGTTTGATGCCCTCTGTTCAGCTGATCCTATGTTCTCCGATCCGCCTAAGTTACATGATCGTATAGTGTTTGGCCATCGCCGATACCTCAATATTTTCCTGGATGTAAGGTAGGCACACAATTGATATTCCTGTGCCCTGATATCACACTGGGGACATGATAGCGTCCACAATTCTTCCGGGGTAATAACGAACCCTTACTGGGTACAGTGATAAGTTACGTTGAGCCCTTTGTGCTATACCACTATCCCCTGCATGCAAAAGCAACGCTAAACACACTAGTTAATCCAGCTGTACTGGTAATCTCCTTAATCTCTCTCCGGTCTGCCGCGCCACCGCTAGGCCAGCTAACAGGTCCCAGGCGCTGATGCTGTTTGTTGTTATTGTGGTTGGTTTGGGGTTTCATTCCTCAAGTTGGGGGAGGGATGTGGGCGGGGGTAGGTGGAAAGGGAAGTTATGTTAAAAAAGTCTTGGCAACCGCCAGAGAGTCCACATCTGAAATATTAAGACAGCACAGAATAATAGCTAAGGTAACACATAGATCTAGGCAGAGATGGCATAGACCAACTCGAACCCATAGATTAACACCTGTACAACTCATACATGCCAATGTCGGCTAATAGCTTAACTTTCATGAGCTGGAACGTCAGGGGGCTAGGCAACTACAAAAAGATGCAACAGATACAACTTTATGCTGAGCACCATGGTGTCCAAGTCCTGTGTTTACAAGAAACCCATGCTCGCTCTGAACAATGCGAGAAGTTTGCTAAGCAATGGGGTCCCCAGAGATATTACACAAATTACTCCACTCAGAGTCGTGGTACCCTCACCCTAATACACAAGGGCCTTAAATTCTATTGCTCCTACTCGCAAATAGATCCCCTTGGGAGATATACACTTATTATTGGTAAACTGCAAAATCAAGAGGTAGCCATCCTGAATATATACGGCCCCAGCATTGATAATCCTGACTTCTACCTACACCTAACCTCAATCCTAGAAAGTTACCCCCAGATCCCGATCATATGGGGCAGCGACTTTAACACGATCCTTGACGTTGACCTAGATAGGTCAGGTTCCAGACCTCGCCAGCTCTCAAGGGCAGCCTACAGGATCCTTACTATTCTCCCCAGACTAGCAGTTGTAGACGCCTGGCGCTTAATGTACCCTGATTCTCGCACGTATTCCTTTTACTCTTCAGTCCATGACTCACACTCTAGGATAGACAGATGGCTCTTATCAGACATATTAATCAGGTGCCTCTCCCATCTAGCTATCCTCCCTAGGACACTATCGGATCACTCCCCGGTGGTCATCTCACTGAACTGGGGCATGACTTTGAGAGAACGAGACAATGGAAAATGAGGCCTCATGCCCTCCCAGACCATGCCTTTGCTTCCGAACTTGAAGCTTCCATTGAGGAGTTTCTTGAGGTCAACACAGGCTCAGCATCCTCTCAAACCGTCCTTTGGGAATCATTCAAAGCTTATACCAGGGGTATCGCCATGTCTAAAGGGAGCGGCATCCTGAAAAACATCCGGGAGGATATTGCAGCCAGCGAATCGTCCCTAGCCAACCTTGAATCCCAATATGCCCAAGACCACTCCCCCGATACACTGGCATCGCTAGGCTCTGAGCTTGACAGATTCCGTGACCTGGCAGAGCGGGAGGTTAAATTCCTAGACAGGCCCTGTGCAGTGAGACGTTATGTGGAAGGTGAGAGGCCAGGCCGCATACTGGCCAGGTTAATCTGCCATGAGTTCGGAGCCCCCAACATTCCGGCAATAGAAAGGGCCGACGGAACACTTGCTACCTCTCCGCAGGACATCAACACAGAATTTCGGACATTATATACCTCCCTATATTCGAAGGCCGACGGCCCCCGTATCTCGGAATCGACTCCTATTTGGAGGAACTTCCTCTCACAGTTCTATCTGCGGATGCCTCTGCCTCACTAGAAAGGCTCTTCACTGCCGAAGAACTAACAGAAGCCATTGACTCACTTAAGGCAGGGAAGGCCCCGGGCCCAGACGGCCTCCCCATGGACTTCTATAAGCGTTACAAATCTATTCTGGCTCTGCAATTACTTGCTCTCTGGGAAGAGGCCTGCGAGACAGGTATACTCCCCCCCTCTCTCCGGGAGGCCATGATAACAGTCCTCCTCAAATCTGGTAAGCCCCCAACCCAATGCGGCTCATACCGCCCCCTCTCGTTAATAAACTGTGACATTAAAATATACGCTAAATTCCTTGCTAATCGGCTGGCTCGACTAATGCCCCACAACATTCACCCCAACCAGGCAGGTTTTGTCCTACGTAGGTCCACATTCCTTAACATTAGAAGACTTTTCAATGTGATTAGCAGAATTAATCCAAATACGCAGGCAGTGGCAGCCACAATGGAAATGCAGAAAGCTTTTGACTCAGTGTCTTGGCAGTACCTGCAAATTTGGCCCCAACTTTATGGCCTGGGTCAGACTCCTCTACACCGACCCAGAGGACAGATGTTCTACCTTCTTCCAGATAGCCAGAGGGACACTACAGGGATGCCCCTTTCCCCGCTGATATTTGCGATAGCTATGGAACCGTTTGCAGACATGATGCGCCAGTCACATTCCCACAGGGGCCTGCTCATGGCGGGACTGGCTGATATTGTCTCCTTATATGCCAACAATGCCCTTCTTTACATGCGCACCCCAGAGACCAACCTTGATCCAATCCTTAAAGACGTGGCCCGATTCGGACACATATCTGGGCTGAAAGTTAACTGCTCCAAGTCGGCCCTATTCCCGCTCACTGACAATACGCAACCACCCTCTGACCTAAAGGGTTTCACTTGGTCCCAATCCAACTTGATGTAGCTGGGGGTATTGGTGTCCCGACATACTGAGAAGTTACGTGCCGACAACTATCAGAATTACCTAACTAACCTGACCATCAAAACCAAGAGCTGGACTAGACTCCCTATATCTCTAGCTGGTAGAATCGGAATACTGAAAATGGTAGTGCTGCCTCAACTCTTATACCGATTCATCAACTTCCCACTATGGCCAGGCGAGGAGTTCTTCAAGACACTAAGCGGCATAACTAATACATTTCTCTGGCACTCCGGTGCAGTCGGCCTCAAACTAACTACACTCACAGCCCCCAAGGAATTGGGCGGATTCGGCGCCCCGACTTTCTCAGGTACTGGGTGGTAGCCCAATCCCAATTCGCTTCCCATTGGTTTAACACCATTGATCCCCCCCTCATGTCCGACTTAAAAAACTGAAAGTCAGCGACCACAAGATAGGTTCCCTCATCCTTAAGCCTGTCCCGCCCGCTCTCGACTCAGCAGACCCTGTCGTTAGCACATCACTAGCACTCACTAGAGTATGGACAATGGTCGCTACGCCTCACCCATTCCACGGTGACCTCCCACTCTGGAATTTCTTCCCTGATGTTCCATACATCTCTCAACCCATGGTGTCTCGTTGGGCCACTGCAGGCTTCTTGATGCTTCGTGATGTCTATGAACAGGGCAACTTCCTGGAGTGGTCGGACATCCCCCTCTCCCTCTCCCTCAAGCGTAAACCATCAGCATGGCTTCAATACTCTTCCCTCCGTAGGAACCTTAAAGCCAGATACCCTGAATTTCCCACAATACCACCAGACGATCCCATAATTGCTGAACTCTGTTCCGCCGACACCTTCAGAGGGAAGGTATCAAGGCTCTATAGCCTGCTACAGGTCAGAGCCGCCCCCTCTTTTACCAAACTAAGGCTTAAATGGGAGTAGGATCTAGGAGTTGAAGTTACAGATGAACGTTGGTCCCGTATGTGTGCGCGCACCCAGGAAGTGTTCTACAATTCTTGGTTCAAACTACTGCAGTTTAAGATGCTGCATAGATATCACCACACACCTACTAAACTGCATCGTATGTTTCATGACCTCTCAAATGCTTGCCCCAGATGTGGCTCCGATCAAACCAACTACATTCATATGCTTCGGCACTGCCCTCACCTGACACAATACTGGCGCGACATATGTTCCACAATATCAGACATACTAGATTATACCATAGACCCTTCTCCTATGCGCTGCCTCTTCCATGATTTGCCCAGATTGAAGCGTGACTCAAGGAAATTGGCAGGGCTCTGCATACTATTAGGCTGGTTTCGGCCCAGCGCTCCCACCTATGGGCAGTGGCTAAGGGCAGTCACCTGGGCACATGACACCGAGGAGGCCTGGGGGGCGCTTCAACATCCCCATTCGAGACCAAGGGACATTTGGTGGCGGTTTCGCAAATACATGTCTGCCTTGACCTCCAATTCAGATCCGGAGTTTTCTCCTCTCTCCCAATCCCCTCTGAGATCCCCCCTGTGATTTGTCCCCTTTTCAGCCCTGGGCACGCTACTCCCTTTGTCGACTGCCCCTCTCGAGTTTTATAAGATCTTGCACTGTACTGTAATTCTCCTTGTGTAATTTACAAACTGTTATCATGCCATGCTTGTTTCTAAACCTGGTGCTGTTCTCTCATTTGTGTTGTCAAGACGAATAAATAAAGTTTAAAAAAAAATAAAAAATGATAGTGTCAATCACAGTCTGTGCTTGGTGGTGTGTGCGAATCGTATGACTATCAGTGGATGCATGTATCTGAGCTGTGTAAAGGAGTCGATGAGCATTACCCTAAATCCCCAATACCTCTCCATAACCTCTTCCTAACCATCTTTCTGGTTATCCCAATTCCCTGTACCCATCCAATCTGGCAACCCCTAACCCTCTTTCCCCATTTGGTTGCAGCATTTCAGTGCACTATGAGGTGCAGACACCAAAACCTTACGGGGAGGCAGGAGTTTGTGATACCTCTGTGCAAGAGACCGCAGGAGCCGTGACAGAAGTGATACACAGCAAACCACAGCCATGCATGGTCAGGAAGATGTAGCAGTTCTTAGGCCTGTGCCTTTATTGCAGGGACTGAGTCTTCAATTATTCCACATTTACAAAGCCCGTTATTCAGGGATTAAAAGAAGCATAGAAAGTAAAAGGCCCCATAATATGGACGTGTGAAATTAATGAGTGTCATGATTCCTGCCCCTCATGTCCCCAGCCCTACAAGATGTCAGGCTGGAGCCAGGCCACAATCACCTACATGGCCCTCAAGGGCCTCTCCATCCCTCCAAAGACCCACTTGGAGTCAGACTTGGTGCTTTTGGCACCTGACTCACTCACTCACATAGGATCACATTGGGGATTGGATTTGTAATGCTTTGATGGGGACAAGATGGATGCCCCCACATATTTCGGTTCCCAGAACTGCATGTGCAGTCTAGTCTTTTGGGTGTGGTTCAGCCCAGAGACACCTGGGAAACCCAGAGACTATTTAAGCCACACCCAGGCTAAGAAACATGCTTTGTGTTTTCTGCACCTGCAGCGTGACACTCACCGTGTTCGCATCGGTCTCCAGTAGGCCTGCATCTATCTTCTGCACTCAGCTCCTGCAAGAACAAGAACACCGTTAGGAACAGCCTTAACTTGCAGCGCTTCTGCTCATCATTCATTGCTCCTTCTGTTCTGCGGGCATCTTCGGCGGTGTCATTCCCATCCCGGCACGCCGCTTCCTAAGGAAAAGGGAAAAGAACAGAAAAAAGGCATTAGTAAGCATTCAGCAAATCTTTGCTTATTTTTAAAGACTCTGCGAGCTTCAAACGCTTACCTGAATCCCAGCCGCTCTGGGGGAACTCTGTCTCCGGAACTTCTCATCCATCTGCAAGAGGGAAAAGACACTCTAGGTTAGCGCTTACTCACTGCATTTCTTCTTCATAACCGGCATCCACGCTGAAAACATCGCGGCACCTAAAAGACACAGAAAAATAACTCAGTTCAATACAAATATGAAAGGGTTGCATCGCGCATCGCGCTCTCACTCACCTTCAGTGCTACTCATCTCAGCAGCACGTCGCCATCCCCAGACGCCGGCCATTATCTAAGAAAGGAAAGGAACGAAGTTAGAGAACTGTTCAAAAGACTCATTATACTTACCTGTCGGACTCTTGCCAGTGAAGTAACTAGACAGCAATGAGCCCGCATCAATAAACGCGCCCTGCACTGGAAGCAGGACGGAGAGCACACTTTCCAAGAAAACAAGGTGAGCTGTGGATCAAAGGGAAGGGTTGGACCCCGGGGAAGAAGGGGTTCAAGTACACAGCGACAATAGGGAGTTAAACTCTACCAATCCTGTGTTTCAGGCCCAGTCTCCAGTCGAGTAGACTCCAGGGATGGGTTCGAGGTCGTAAGAGGTCAGAACAGGCTGAGTGACGTCCCCGTGGATACCAGGTGAGCGTTACAATGAGTCATTTGCCGAATTGAAGGTAGCATTAGCAAACGCACTGGTTTTAGCAACGGCAAATTATAAAGATTTTCTTTTCTGTTTTCACATTCTAATGGCACAGTGATGATGGCTGTCCTCACTCAAAAGAATCCACAAGGACACAAGCCCCTGTCCTACTACAGTAGACAGTAGACATCGAGATCTAGTAATACAATGCCACTTCCCATGCAAACAGCCACTTGCAGCTGCAGAATTTTGCCATGGAGAAATCTGCAGCAATAACGCTGGGCTATGAAGTGACGCTCTATGTAGAGCATTTGCTTTTTGTAATACTAGAAAAATCAAAGTCCACTTCAGGGTACAAGGTCATTTTGTCCAATGCAGCAATTGAGGTAGTGAGGTTTTGAGTTCTCAACACAGCGATATTGATGGCGCAGGCGGCAGAGATAGGGGAGTATGTGCACGACTGTGTCTCACATATGAACAGGATGGAGGTGACCTCAAAATACACAAAGAGCCCATAGAAGGAGGAGAAATTATCTTTATTGATGATCCATCAACGATAGACTCGAACACGGGTTGCCGGCATACAAGTGCAGCAGTTGTTTGTTATCATGAAACAGAATTTCAGGTATGGGCTCAGGCAAGGTTTCCACTAAACTATTCAGCACAAGCAGCTGAACTGACGGCTCCGATAATTTTACTGAATATGTCAAAGGGGCATGCAGTAAACATTTCCTCAGATTCAGTCTGAGTCACATCCACTTTGCATTTGGAATGGGCACACTGGGAAAGGAGGGGGTTTCCGGTTAGCGATGGCTCCCTCGTACACAATGCAGACTTATTGTCTGGGTTAACAGAGGTACTGCCCCGCCCAGCAGAACTGTCAATAATAAAATGGGCCACACAAACCAGCAGCACAGATTTAGTTTCACAAGGCAACGATAGGACCGACCTGCAGCAAAAGAAGTAGCATATTTACCATTACATACAACACTGTTCATTCCTTCTAAAACTTATTAAGTGCCTTTGATGACATTGCTGCAACAGCAGCACCCACCACTCTCAGTCCATGTGATTGATTTGCAGGGGGGTGTACCGCAACAAGTACAGGAGTTCTGGAAAAAAAAGGGCTTCTCACTGGCACCATTAGACCTGATGTGGAGGCAGAACAATACAGGGAAGCCGGTAATGCCCAAGGGGCTGCTCCAAACAGCCCTGGATCAACTGTGTACCCAGTACATCTGTCAAAAAGCATGAAGCTGATGAGAATAGCGAACAATGGTTTGTGCCTAACTTGCAAGAATTGGTAACAGAGTTTGTAAATAACTGTGTAATGTGTCAGAATTGTACAGCATGACACACACTTAGACCTGTTAAGGTAATTTTACCAGGCCCGGAGGGGTACTTCCAGCATTTGCATATTGACTGTTTTGATATACAGGATCGATGTAGCTCTTATTGGTACATGATCATCATGGCATGTCATTTTTCACATTGCCTTGAGGCTGGCCCAAGTGCTCATAACGATGCAAAATCTGCCACCAAATGTTTAGTCCCTGAAGTATTCCCAAGGTGGAGCCGATGTGATGTGTTGAGGTCCGACAACAGATAGCACTTTGTCAACCATCTTTTTAAGGAAGTAACATCCTCACTTGCCATCAAGCAAAACCTGCGCCTTTGTGCCATCCTCAAGCCTACAGACTTGATGAGTGCCTCAACCAACGGCCTGCTTAAACAGTGCCTTACTAAGCTGTCAGCAAAACTTGGCAAAAATTGTCTCTATAGTCTTTTGCTCGCTTTATATGCAGTGCATAATTCCCCTGGCGCAAATCATCATTTGACTCCACACAAAATTGTCACTGGCAACAGAATGCATGTGCCTCTCACTCCTGCACATACAATTTGGGGTGGTAACGGTTTTACCCAACTTTTGGGAGATTAATTTAAAGTATATTTAAGTGAGCTCACCAAATCTCTCAAATACATTTCACGCCAGGCCGGGCCTGCTGACCCGGCATCAAGCACCGACACTCTATCAGCACATTAAACTGAGACGTTTGCAGCACAGCCTCCTCTTTATCCTGTCAATAGCATTCTAATACTCAACTTCACAAGATCTTGGAAGGAACCACGCTTTATCTGCCCCTTCACTGTGACTATTGCACCCCAAAATCCATGAAGGTAGCAGAGAGGCGCCCTTGGATCCATCTTTCATATGTCTGCTGGGTCAAGACCAGCGCTCACCCACAGGAGAAGATAGGGGGCCGACTGATGGGAAGTATCCAACAACTGTCCATTCGTTTTTATATCGTCCTTTTGCCTGTATAGAAAACCTGTGAGCGGGCCGAAGGAGTTGCACTAAGTGGAAGTGGCAGGAGGAGGAAGGACACTGTATAAGCTATGTTGTTGTAGTGTAGTGTTTTGGGGGGGGGGGTGTTATGTTTATTTGGTTTCTAGTTGAAAGGTGACAGTTTGAAGCTACTAGGAGTATCAATGGAGGAGTATGCACCAAATGAGATGTATTTAATTCTGAATTGTTTAAATATGGCATTAGCGCAGTAATACCACTGTGTCTAGCAATATGCAGTATGAAATTAAAAGAGTGGGGTGAGAGAGGGCCAATGGCACATTGAATGTATGCTCTTGCATTCCAGACGTTACTGGGGGGTGCCCAAACTCTTTCTCTCTCAAAAAGTGTCAGCAGATGAGGGGAGGTGGGGGTTTAATGTGTTTGCTATTGTGTAAAACAAGGGGCTTGTTTCAGGGACACTTGGTTACTGTCCAATGGATAGATGAGGGGGAGGAAATATATGCCAACAATTATATGAAACTCACGAGAATGGTGAAATAAGAGGCCACAAAACACATTATATTAGAATATGTGCCACAAGGGGCGAGAAGGGGCAAGCAACTGTTCACAACCCATAGCAGATTAAAGTGTCACAATGACTCAAGGCACAATATTCTGTGGCACGAAACAAGAACATTGATGCGCTTTGGGGGGTTTGTCATCTATGATGGAGCATGGGAGGGGGGATGTTGCAATATAGGGCAGAAGGACTGGTAGGGTTCAAAGAAGATTTATTATTTATGTAGTGAGAAAAATGAACACCAGCTGCCTCACAGTTTCGAACAAACATGTTCTAACATGAATTGATGAGAAAAAACGTTTGCCCATAAAGGAACTCATACGGTTTTCTTTGTGTTTCAGATCCACTGGCTCGATATATTTGGAAACATATACTGTATGCAACAAGGCAATGAGTATCCCGGTGCTAAGGAGTGGGACTGCAGTTATTATGGATGGGGATATGGATTAACCCTAGCAGTTGTTTAAACACAGTGCTTTTACACAGGCCTCCTTCTCTGATCTCAGAGTTTGCCAATGAGATCAGTTCCCAACTAATCAATGTAAGATCCCGCAATACTTCTACACTGTTAGCTGGTGATTTTAATTATTGGAGGGGAAACAAGAAAGATAAAGCTGCCACAGCCCTGGAAAGGACACTAAAAAATCTAGATTTCGAGGTTATTAATAATGAACCTACGACACCTCAAGGCAACCAATTGTATTGGCTTGCATCACATAATCTGCAGACACACATGATCTCCACTAAACCTTGCATATGGAGCGACCACTTTCTGGTATGTCTTGAGATCTTTTTACAGACTCCCACTAAATTACAAAATCCTCACATCAAGGTCACTAGCAGAAATTATAAAAACCTAAAGATTGAACTGATCCAACCGTATTTAGACAAAATCACGCAATCTTTTCAGGACCAGGACAGTTGCAAGACATTGTTAAACAAATATGTTACACAAATCCATAAGTTGGTAGACCAACTAGCGCCACTCAAAACCAAGTTAACCAGAAAAGATAGTAACAATCAGAAATGGTTTACCTCTGAGCTAGACACTATGAAAAAAGAAAAAAGAGTACTTGAAAGGAAATGGCAACAAGATAAAACTGAGGAAAATAAAGAAATATGGAAACAAGCCAATAAAAAATACAGAGACAATATAAGGTCAGCCAAGGCGAACTACTTTAATAGAGAAATTGAAGCAGCAGCTAACTCAACGAGTAAGCTATTTGAAATATTGAAAAATATAGAGAAACCAAAGATGCTTACCCCACCTTTTCTTCCTTCTAAGGAAGACTGTGACGTGGCACAAGAAGCATTCACAGCGAAAATTGAAAAATCCAGACAGAATTTAATTAAGGCGAGGAAAGGGCTGAAACAGGAACAGCAGTTAGTGGACAGTATGTCTAAGGATAGGCCAATGAATTTTAATTTTAATCCTATCACACCAGTAGAACTAACGGACGTCATGTGCCATATGAAACCCACGTCGTGCGCAGAAAATATTTTACCTGCTCAAATCATACTTGATAACAAAGAACAGTTTGAACCGATCATGGCGCGAATAATTAATGCCTCATTCAAGGAGGGTGCAATTCCCAAAGAAATATAAAAGGTGACCATCACCCCACTGGTGAAAAAAGTGGGTTTGGATCCAAAAGATCCAGCGAACCCCCGCCCCATTACTAACTCCAATTTTATACTTAAAATAATGGACAAAATTGCCACTAGGCAACTACAAGAACATGTAGAACAACAGGACGTACTACACCCACAACAATCAGGATTTAGGCCATCGCACAGCACAGAGACAGCTATGCTGGGGCTAATGGATAGAGGAAAAACTGGGATTCTGATGTTGCTGGACCTCAGTGCAGCTTTTGATCTTGTTGATCATGAACTGTTAGCAGAGGCATTAAAAGACAATGTGGGTTGCTCTAATGTTGCACTGAGGTGGTTAGTGTCATTTCTCACAGACCGCCAAGCTAAGGTACATTGGGGGGTTAATTTCTCTGATCCCTTGGCAATATTATTTGGAGTCCCTCAAGGTGCGAGCCTCTCACCTATGCTATTCAGTATTTATATGCGTAGTTTATGTGATATTTTGGTGAAAGCAGGAGTGTTTTTCACAAATTATGCGGATGACACGCAGCTGGTAATTGAATTAACAGGATCATACACTGAGGATAGTGAAACAATCGCATCTGTATACAGGACAATAAACGAGTGGATGCAGAGGAACTGGATGTGCCTCAATGATATGAAGACAGAACTTATGTTATTCGGGCAGTATAGTTCCCTAGACAAACTGGGATCCGAGTACGGGAATTTCAGGATTAACGAAGCCCAAATCGAGGTATCAACCAAGGTAAAAACCTTGGGCATGATGGTAAACTCCTCGTTGAATGCGGAAGCTCAGGTCAATTACCTTAAAAAAAACTTGGCTTATTATCTTCGGTTAATGAAGGCCATTAGTCAGTTTCTGGACGAAGGCAATATAGCTACAATAGGCAGGGCCATTGTACTATCTAGACTGGATTATGGCAATGCCCTTCTGGTAGGTGCAATGGCAAAAGACCTATGGAGGTGCCAAATATTAGATAATAACGCCATAAGGATTGTCAAAAAACTAAGAAGACGGGATCACGTCACCTCAGCTAGACAAGCGTAACACTGGCTTAGAGTTGAGGAGAGAATCAAGTTTAAGACTGCGACACTCGTTCATAGGTGTCTTTTTGAAAAGGCTCCAAGTTATCTAAAAAGCAAATTGGAACAGCACATCCCGCAGAGGAGACTTAGATCAGAAGGCAAAGGACTGCTCAAAGTGCCCAAATACAGGCTTAAGGGGGGGCTGGGCAGATCATTCATAGTACTCGCACCACAACTGTGGAATGATCTTCTGCAAGCCCTCAGATCAGAAGAAAACCACTTAAAATTTAGGAAGGACTTGAAAACCTTCCTGTTTAGGTGAGTCCATACACTGCGTCCGCTCTAACCTTAACCTATGAGAGAGCAGGGGAATATGGGGATATACAGTATGACCCATTGTCTGTCCATCTGTTGTGTTTGTTAATGCGGCGCTATACAAACTAAAACATAACATAACATGGTGGGCATTCAGGACTCAGGCATACACAGAGCTCCCTCCATATCGGGGAGGCACTTGTTCCCTCATCACCCTAGACAGCCCTACCCTGGTGGTGCACCATTCAGAACTCATTCCGTACACCATTCATCCTGCATTGTTGAATAAAGATGTACACACGAATCAAGCTTTGAGCGGGGGGAGCATGCCCAACCAGCCTGATCCTTGAACTTGAAGAGAATTTGCAGGGGCAGCAATTATTGGTCTCAAAGATCATCAGACAGACTGGATGCTCTTCCACCAGAATATAGGCTATTGAACAAAGTATCAACCTTTTTTGCATCCCTATTGCTTCCTGGTGTCCAGGCACTGGCCAGTACCAAATGGGTACACATAACCCATTACAATGTGTTACAATTGATGAATTGAACAGTGAAAGGATTAAACGATGTGACGGAAGAGCTGAGGGTGGTTAGATTAGTTGCCCCAACAACAGGTACATTTTGGATTTGTAACAGCAAGGGAGGGCAGAATGTGTAAGAAGATTGGAAGCAGCTGCTGTACTTTTGTGCCAGTAAATTAATGTAGAAAACTGAAATTTGATGAAGGCCATTGAGGAACTGCACACACTCAATGAGACTATGAAGAAAGAACCCTTACCAGTAATACCTGACCACTGACCCAATCCTTGTTCTGGTGCTCATCACCTTTTGTGCATGTCAAATAGGGTTTAGAATTTAGTAGGGAAACAGGGACAGGAGGAAATATATGATGCCCCATAATGTTGACAGGCCGGGAAAATGACACCCCATATATGAAACCCACAAACCGAAATGCCTGAATATGGTCCACAGGGAATGCTCACAATGTCACCCCTGGATATAGACAACAATGACACCTTTTGGTAGACTGTTCAGCTGATGGGGAAGCATGTATGATAATGGATTGCTTGCCAGAGGAATATGAGGCTCAAGGGGGGAGTCTGCATAGGTGTAGGGTGTAGATACGAAAGGAAAAATCAAAAGAGCTGCTGGCCCAAAATGTGTCAATCGATAGATTGATCAAAAGGGGATAATGTTGTAATAAGGTGACACAGAAGGAGGCGCAGCACGAGAAGACCATGGTGGAATGCAATAAAGGGTGAGTGCTTTGTGGGCAGAAAGGGGTATTTGTAAAGAGCAGGCAACGGGTGGGGTTGTGGAAGATGTCATAAGGGGTATGTCGCAAGGGGCTTTTGACCAACATGTGAACAATAGAGAAGCTATTTTTGCTTGTAGGTCCACATTAGGAGAGCTTTTCTCTTAGACAGCTCATAAGAAAAGAACTGCAGGCCATGTGTCGCAGCAGGAACGGGGTGCTGAAAAGTTGTATGGCTGAAGTTTACTAGGAGAACACAGCCCGGCAAATTCACTCTAAGAGATCCCTTTGAGGCCAATGAGCTGGGCACCTAGGTGCATGAGGAGAATTGGAAGAGAAATTAAAATCAAATACTGTTAATTTAACTCCAGCCACTGTATGGTATGGTTTTTTCAGACTACACAAGGAGTGAGTAGGGGTTATGGGATGCGTGACAGGAGCCAATCAGAGGAGAGAAGTTACAGTATCCCTAAGAGTGCAAAATTGTACAGTGTCCTCGCTAATTTCTGCTGGGCACATCATTGGTCAGACTCGGTGTGAATTCCTCACCCCTTTCAATCTACAGCCATGTTGTGTATTGGACTTTGCCAACCAATGGCAAACAAGTGTTTTTGACTGATCAGCACAATCACTTAGTTGAGGGGCAATATGGGAAGGTCCGTAATGCCACACGGGTTGTTAATTTGATTTTTGCCGAAGAAACGGTTGACCCAATCAAGGTCATTTAACAAATATATATATATACATTTAGGGGACTGATGTAGTTCATCCAATCAGCTTCTGTGACCGCCCCTAAAAATGTAACTAAAATTTTGTATGATAATTTTGTAATTTGGGCATTAAATACGTGGCCGAAGTGGACGGCGTGGACAGCTCATTTCATTCAGTTCAGTTCCACTGGGCTGTCTGAACCTTGCTTCCCAGCAGTTTGGGTGCATAACATTTGCGTTACTTCTTGGTGGTGTATGGTCCTTTTTTGGATTGTTTTTTTGTACCTGTGATTACTTTTACCAAAGGTCCCCTGCTCCAACTACATACAATGTCTGCAACATACACATGGATTGTGTTAATAAAATGATTTAGATTAACTAGATTTGCAATGGGTGCAGGGGTATCTTTGAGATTGTGCTGATATGTATTTGAATTTTAGAAGGGTGGGTTGCAGAGTTGGGGTTCTTTGTGGATGTGATGAAATAATAGAAACAAAGTATGGTATTGTTAACAGAAATTCAAATTGTCCTTCCAAATATTATCACCCACTTAATAAATATTTATATACCAAGGGAATGATCAAAATCAAAGATGTATTTCAATTGATCATTGATAAACCATGTCACATTACATAATCAAGGTTGACCATGTATCAAAATGGACAGCTCTGCTTGCCTTCCGCCATACACCCGTTACATGGATAGATATCATGACATAAATACTGTCATTCATAAACCAACCATGACTAAAAACAACTGGAGCATATGGAACAGTGATACCCATGCATATCTGATCTAATCTATATTTATATTCAAGGTAAAAACTTTAGTTGCAGTAACGTTAAGGTGAGAACTTAACACAACAATACCCCTGAAATTCAGCTAAAGCCACCTTAACTTTGCACCCTCTGTTGCACAGCCTATGACCTCAATGATGACATCACAGATCACATCACTGATGACATCGCCAATTATATATTGTATGAGAACACTCATGACATTACAAATCACATCACTGGTGCCATCACTGGTGACAACACTAATTGCATTGTATATAACTGATTACATCAATAATGGAATTAGACATAACATAATTTATAAGTTAGCACATGAAAACCTTGATTACATTAATAACAATTTAGGCAATGGACTTGGCCATAACAAAGGCTGGGGTCACTGGCCAGCACCAAAGGCCATAAATAGTGGTCAAGTTAGTGTTCAAAAATATCAATGTGCATGATTAAAAGCCATGCCTAGTAGCCCATCACTGTTTTAAAATATACAGTGTGCAACGTTGAAAGCTGTAATCAGTGCCCATTAATATGTTAGAATATACAGTCGGCACAGGCAAAGGCAGTGACCACTGACTAGTATTGTGTTTAAGACTATGGCTAGTGGCTGGTTAGTGTATATAATACACAGCGGGCATGGCCGAAGGTCATTACTTATGGCATTTTATTATTTTAAAATATACAGTGGACATGGTCAAAAGATGTACAAACTTCTGAAGATCAAAGGCCATGGCTAGTGGCCCATTTATATGTCAGAATACGTAGTGGGAAAAAGAACAAAGAGCAGTTCCCAATTAGGGAACTTCCATCCCCTGTACACTTTCAATGGCCGTATGTACAAGCCAAACAGTCTAGAATTTGTCTTAGATTTCAAAAAAGGTAGCAGGCGCTCCTCTCCAGAAAGAACATGGCATGATAACCTGTTCTGAGATGAGAGTTTGCAGCACACGCTTTTTGCTCACTGTACCTTTCACAGATGGTAAATATCTATTTGCTTATCAGTCTTTGTCCCACCCACATGGGCAGTCCAGCACCGAAATGCTATGGCAATTCCTCTCTGAACAAGAGTACCAACAGCAACCCCATAGAATTTTTCTTAGAGAATATTTCTGATTTGCTCAGTGTTGTTTTCAAATAATTCATACACAATTTCTTAAATTAGTACACTTCACCATTCGGTAGGAATTTCATATACAGTTTATTAAAACAAATAGTGTGGCCCAAGGTGTTTTGAGAAAGTTCTCTTCTTCAGGGGCAAGTAATATTTTTCAAATTCAATCTATAGAAAAAGGCAAACATACATTTCAATTACAATTGTGTCTCAGTATCATAACAACAATTCATAGTAGTTTCAGATTGCTGCATAGGAGGAATAGCGTATAGGAAGCGCATTACGATTCAATCCCATGGCTTCTCGCCCAGGAGGCCCCACAGAAACTAACCCTCTGATTTAAAGCAGCAGTAGTAGCTGCACTCCGCCCTCGCACAGGGACCCGGTGGCCCTCGCATATCCACCAGCCGGTAATGGCCCCGAGCTAAAGTCTGACTCAGTTTGCCCTCAAACATTCATCAACTTTGCAGCCAACTTTGTCTGGCCTTAGGAGCATATATTTCCTACAGGCTTCCCCCAGATAAACTCTACTATGACTGTTCCCTTATTGACAATCTCTGCAGGTGGAGTCCTAGTAACAACTGCAGCCATAGGAGTGGCTGCAGTGGGCTAAATGCCCCATTGGTGGGGGCATCCAGCGACCATGAACCCGGCAAATACCCACAGGGCTTTCCTTATCTTTCCGAGCGGGCAGCTAAAACCTGACTGATTCCCCCAGGTGAGGGGAGAGAAGCACCCTGTGCATGTCTTTGCAGCAGGGTGCTGGCTGAAGTCCTGTCCCTCAGGAAACTAATTACCCACTTCATGGAAATGGTGGGCAGAGGTTTGTGTTTACATGGGCATGTGCCAGGCCAGGACCAGATGGGAGGGGATCAAGACAGAATTGAGGAGGTCTGCCTATTGTTGCCTAAAGTAAATTCCATACCTGTCTTTGCTGATCATTCAGAAAATGTAGCCCCCATCAGTATTGCACCAACCAGAGTGGCACTGGCTCTGCTATGCGCTGCCATCCTTGCATACCCCCTACAGACAACCAAGCTGGAAATTAAGGATCAATTAAATCAAGCACTACTTTGCTGACAACAGTACCCATTGCCCATCCACCCACCAACAGCTGCGACATGCCTTGGGCCTTACTAAAGCAAAGGCTGTCACTGCCCGTAGAGGGGCCGCCATGGGCTTGGGCTGTGTTCTCTGCGCGACAAATGTAAACTATATAGAGGGCCTACGATTGCCTGAGCTGGAGAGCCACTCTATCGTCCCAATGTTGGCAATGAACCGCCATGAGCATCACGATGCCCTCCTGAATAAAACTATTATGATGTCGAATTCCAGCACACTCCCCAATAGTCCCAAGCCTACTGGCTACTGACATCATGCCACTAGGACCCATGCTTTCGGGAGCAAATGCTGTCCCCTTTGGGAACAGGCATATAAGGGAGGTACCTAGGCCTAGAATTCCAAGCTTTCCAGCCCATTAGTTTCTTGAGCTCCTTTACCACATCACTCTAAGCTGTATAGAACTGATTATAAACATCAAGGGTCATTACTGTACTTCCCTAAAATAACAGCTGGTTTTTTTTGTGTCTTTCTTGGATTCATTTCTTTTTTTTTGTACTTTGTAAACTTGTATGGCTCTAAGCCGAAATAAAGTTATGTGCTGATATATAATAACATTGCACCACGGAAAAGAGTGCTGTAGTAGTCAGTCAGGGTGGAGTGGTTTTTGGTGGGTTTGTTGAAGGATAATGAGGTACATTTTTGTCCATGTTCATCAGTCGCAATGGTAAAGGCATTTTTGTGGTAAGTGGCGGAGTCCTTCGCAGCCTCAGCGTGCAAAGTGGAGTTGCACGTCGACCCACACTTTGAACTGCACAGAGACAGGGTTGTCACAATTAGTGACAATCTAGTTGTGACAGTTGTCACAACTAGAAAACAATGCAAATGGCTCTCTATAAAAGAAAAGATTGAACTTAAAACCATATGTCTCACATTTAAAGCAGTGAACCACACAGCCCCTCCATACCTCACTGAAAAATTCACATTGAGAACATCCACACAAACTACAAGATCATCAGACACTTCCTGCCTAGTGATCCCAGGATACAACCTAAAAAGATCTGGGGGATCCAGCTTCCCAGTAATGGCCGCCCAATTTTGGAACACCCTTCCTCCAAACATCAAATCCATCCAAGTATTCTCCAAAAACGTCATTTCCTGGCTACTCATCAAGAATGGTTAACCATAACTATTGTCTTACTACACTTGTCATGCCTACTCGTCTAGCCATGCATAACACCCACCTTTGGTAACTCTCATCATTACCTATTTACCTTATTGCATATTTGTACCTATCTGCTATACCTCTATAACTCCTATGTATGTACAAACTCCATTCCAACTGCATTTCTTCTGTATGTAACATTACACTAATAAAATAAACAAACAAACAAACAATTGAAAACTGGAGAAGAGAGCAGAATTTCTAAGTCGGCGGAAGATATGTGCAGTTTATGCACTGTAGTGTCCAGCCCAGATCTTCTGGATTGCTTAGTAATAATGGCTGGGAAAATGTTGTTGGCTGGGTGGAATACCTCACTATGCATAAGATTGAATGAAGCATTGTAGGGTGCAGAGGTGAGATAGCGTTTCAGTCCAGCACAAATGGAGACCAATGTTTGCAGAATGTATGGTGTGCCATTATTTTTGCTCACCACTGCAAAGAAATGGCGGAGAAGTGTGCGCAAATTTGCCTGTGGGATTGTTTCAAATAGGCAGATGATTTTTTTCTCAGCAGCTAGTGCCTAAATACATTGGGCCTCATTACAACTCAGGCGGTAAGGGTTTTACGGCGGCGTAAACAGCGCCGACCCTTACCGCCTGAGTACGAGGTCCCTTAGCGCCATGGCGGACTTAACACCTGCTTTTAGCAGGTGTTAAAATCCATGGCGCTAAGGGACCATGGAGTTAATTACGCCACCGTAATTTACGGTGGCGTAATTAACGCCTTCCCCACTCCCATTATGCCCTATGGGGCAAAATGGGAATGGGGAAGGGAAAATGGGAAAATGGGGATTTACCGCCCCGCCAAGGTTGGAATGGGGCGGTAAATCCGCCTACCACCATGGCGTAAACATAGTTTACGCCATGGTGGTAAAGTCACGGCCCAGGTGGTAACTTACCACCTGGGTCGTAATGAGGCTCATTGACACTCCGTTTAGTTGCATTTCTAGTGGTTTCCGCATCTTTTTGCTGGGCTGTAGCATTGGGAGTTGCTTCATTGTGGGAGCAATGACGTTTTTGTGGTGGTTCGCCACCTACTTGTGGGAAACTGCAATGCATGTCTGTGTCATTGTCCAACCAGTCAGAAAATGTTGAGGTGCCAAAGAGATGAAAGCCAGGTGGAGAACACTATCATATGTCAGATCTGAGAAGACATTAGGCCTGCATTCAGAGGCCGAAGCCTGGGAGACGTGCCCGTTAGAACAGAAGAGAGAGACGATGCGGGAACGGTCGGATAAGGGGACAGTGCTGTGAATCACAAATTTTATATGCCGGATTGAAGAAGGGCCAACAAGTGCAGAATAAGGGACTCCCAGGAGAACTGCGTGATTCAAGGTGAAATGGTGGAAGGGAGAGCGTTCTTCAACAAGGACAACAGGTAAGAGGTAATTTGGAATGCGGGCTGAGATTACCTGTTACAGCCCGCGGCTTTGATGATCTGATTGGGTACGAAGCTGCTTCAGGGTGCTAATTCCCAATACATATACCACATGGCGCGGGTGGGAGCTACCAACAAGTACCCAGTAAAAATCAGAAAGCAAGAGGGCTAAACACACCTCTGTAGCTAACCAAACTCATGATGTTGAAAGTCATAACTAACTCTGTATGGGCAGAATGACAGATGGGTAGCTGTTTGATATGTGTCACTGTGCAGTGTCCATGATGATTTGTGATTTCTGCCTGTAAAACCTTTTATTTCAGAAATGTTTTGGAAATGTTTGGTGGTGTTATAATTTAAAAGTCTCTTGATTGCTACCAGTTTATATAGGCTTAATAAGCAACCTTGACTTTGAAAATAGGATGCATGGTGAGCAATTCCTTAAACACACTTATTGTCTCTAAGGAAAGCACAATTGATGTTTATTTGGTGCCCAAATGCATGATGGGATGTTTTATCTTGATGGCGGACCCTCATAGATACCATTGTTGCCAGCCAGGAATTTGATTTGAAGATAAATTATTTGACATGATCTGAATGCGTTCCTTTCATTTTCAGATGGGACTCTAATATTTACTTTCACAGTAACATTGGAATGCTCAAGCGATTCCCTTCTGCTTTTTACACTAACATAAATGTTAAACACACAGGACTCCCAGACTGAAGGGTAAGGTCCAAGCCCTGATGAAATACTGATAGGGTTTTACTAACATGAAACTATAATCTGTGGTCCTGTATTACTGAGGATAGCAGAAGCTCACATCCAAGATGGACATACTTCACACACTTGGTTGGACATATGAATAGTTCCAGTTAATAAGAAAAGTCAGTCAAATAGATCCTTGCAACTCTCATCACAATTAATTACCAGATTCAATGTTACGATAGTGAGAAGATTTTACCTAACAGACTAGACGATTGGAGGAGTGTGCATTTCTATCTCCAACTCAGGCTGGATTCCGAAAAGGAATAAGCACAGTGGAACTATGGAACTATGTTTACGGCTCTTATTTTTGATAAAATAAAATACATAGGTATCCATAAACCATTCTTGTATACAGTTTTTTCTTTCATAGATCTCAAAACAGCATTTGATGAGGTTGACAGATATAACGTGGGCAGTCGTTATCATTATTAATAATTTGATGTTCACCTTGCACTCACTAGGGAAATTCAGCACCTGGATGTCGGAAAGTAAACCCAGGTTAGGCACAGGTAATGAGGACAGTGCTCATTCTTCCCCTTAAAGTTGGTCATGCAGTAGGTTAGGGTGGTGTGCTTACCTCAAAATATATTTAATATTATTTTAAACGATTTTGACGAGAAGCTGGATGTCGTCAAAGCAGATCTTCCCAAAATCAACGATTGTGGCATTCTGATTCCGTTGAACACATGTCGTGCAGTCATACTGGCTGACGTGGCTGTTAGTCTGAGTGGATTCCCTAGTGTAACAGACTAGGGTTGCAAAATAAAAACGCATAACATTAAAGCTGCCAAATAAAAATTCAGATTGTTGGAAAGAACAAAGTAGGTACGTTTTTATCTCGGTATTGGAATGTTGGGCGCATGGGAGGAAAGAAGGTTGGTGGGGCGTCAGTAGTAGAGGTTGCCAGTGGGTAATGTATTCATGCAATAAAAGTGGACTTTGTACTTACTTTACAAATGATATGCTTCATTAACTGTATTTTTCATTACTAGGGTTTGCTCTTCCAAGAATAATAGTTAGTCTACATAAGTAATACAAGGTACTATGTTATTAACCAAGAGAAGTAACTTGATCATGAAATTCGGCAATAGAATGGGTGTGGACACATTAGTGTCTCATTTGACGCGTATAACTCCAAAGCAAGTCTGGCTGCATTATGCAGAGCCGAAGTATGGGGCCATTCAAAGATTCCTATCTTGACTATTGCTGAAAATACTTTTCTCACATCTTTGCTGTCATTAACTCATTACACTCCAACTATTTCGGACTTCGCTGAAATTAGGGTTACATCAAGTGAAATTTTCTAGGCCCAGGCTAGGTCTGCCCTGTCATTCTTGATTTAAAGAAAGCGTTTAGGACTTACCCTGCTCAGACTTGGCATACTTCCCGGAGTGGTAGATGCACAATAATGTTGCCTTAACTGAGATCAATCTCTGTGGTCTCACGGGGATCTTCCAATTCAATCATCACACTCACACAAACACACTGTGGCCACTGACCTATATTTGGATCTCCAACCTTTTCCTGTCGGATGCACTGGCACTGCTATAAACAGTGTCGGTGCATCCGACACCCCCATTCCTATGGGGCCGAATGGGAATGGGGAGCATCTTTTTCAGGCGCCTGGAAAAAAGGCCGCAATGACCCGGTAATTGGCCATTCGACAGAAAAAAAATGACACCAGCGGCAGTCGTGCCTGTATTACAGGCACGGCTACTGCCGATGTCATAATTAGGCCCAATGTCGTAGTTGTCCAATAAGAAGGGAATATTGTTAGCATGCTTTTTTGTTTGTCTAGTGTTAATGTTACCTGCACTAAAGATTTTTCTTAAAAACCTTCATAATCTTGATTGGAGAAAAGTTGATATCTAGGGCTGTTTGTTGTTTGTCCAGATTTTAATGGTAGGGGGAAGGGTGTGGTTCTGTTCAGGGGTGTACTCACAAACCAAAAGTTGGCCCATATTACACATGTTCAGCAAGCCCAACTCTTCCTATGATAAAATGTGGAAATAAAATAGGTAATCACACAAAAAAGTCCCAGAGTGCAGAGGCCTACCGGGAAACCTCCCAGAGTTCCCTGTTCGCCAGTCCAGCCGGGGTTCTATTTTGTGTGGTTGATATTTGGAATCTTGTCATTAAGGACGGGTGTGCGGAGGGGGTAGAGAGTGATGAAAGTGTGTGGGGTTGAGGACATTTCCATTGGGCAATTGGTCTTACTGAATATGAATATGATTTGCGTGGGTATGAAGATAGGGAAGATGGCATCAAAGGCTAGAAGCTTATGGTTTCCTGTAACTTGATAGTGCCATTCATACAGAGTGTTGAGGACAAGCCTTTTGTGTTGCACACTCCATCTGGTGCCGATATTCATGGCAATTTTCTGTTACTCTGACACATTTACATTTGAACTAATCCTGTGAAGATTTTGTGGTGTACATCCGGCTGTTAGAATGAGAAGAAAAAGTGGACACCACCTAAATATTCAACAGTTTGCCTATACATAAGATGCTATTAGGAGCACGACAGTAAGCCCCCGTGGCTCACCCTACGCAAAACCATACAAACAAGTCCAAGAAAAACTTCCTTGGTCCTGTGTGCTCCCCTAGTTTCTGGTATTGCTTTGGAAGTGCACAGTAGCAAAGTTGTTTTCCTTGGTGCTATTTTGAAATCAGGATGCTGTCATTGTTTTCCCAGATGCACTGGTGTACATGTTCCTGCTATGTGCAGGCTAGGATTGGGTATGCGGGTGAATGTTTTGGCTTATTTCTTAACTTGCTTTATGTAGTACCAAAGGGGAATCAGAAAAAAACAGACTGTTTCTCATAAATTGGTGATATTACTGTATCCATTGCAAACATAAGGGTGTGCACACTTAGCTATAACTTGTGTGGGAAACATGATGGATATGGGAGAATATTGTGGGATACACCATGGTTTCTGTCCAATTTCCGTATTACAACGGCAGGGTGAGGGGATTGCGGCTTTAGCGGAATACTTATACTGCCGAAGGAGAGCAAGCAACTATGCCCTTTCTGAGGAAAGGAATGAGCAAGAATACCCTCAATGTAATGCGTTTAATTATAAGGCTTATTTGGGACATCAGGACATCAGATCATTTGAAACACGGAGAGAGGCAGTGCCACAGTTTAAGTGCAAGGGGTGAGACGTGCAACATAATCCTGCAACATGCTAGCAATAACCTTTATGAGGAGGTCAAAGGTTGGGGAGTAGGGGTTAGAGGCATGCCTTTCAACATACATTGGCGATCGCTGCTGCCAGGGCTCCCAGAGAAGGCATGCAAAGAAGAGATTGAAGACAAATATGCACGTAGTGCCCACTATACCAGGCCAGGGGGAGGGGTGATAACTGTCTTAAAACATTAATAGATACATAAAATTATGCTACTTGTAGAGCTTAGGGACTCCACAAAAGACAGCCATTTTGGAAAACAAGAGGTTTGGAAAGAGTGGAGGGAAGGGTGTGTCTGGCAAACAGGTGACATCATTTGCTAACCGCCCTTCACCAGGCTACCTGGATGAGGACAAACTAGCACAACAATGTATTAAGGAAATGACTGATCACAAAGCCAATCAGGCCTCATCAGGGGCCCTCACTGAAGAACTTGGCCAAGGGGGGGGGGACAGCGGGAAGACTTTGTTCGAGCCAAGGGATCATTCGGGTTCTGCAACGATTGGCATGTTTAGTTGACCCAAACTTGGACAATGCAGGAAAGGGTCAGCAAGTACCTTTTGCGGGTGGCACTTTCCCCTGTAAATATTTGCAATAGATGCAGGGGAAGTCGTGATTATTTGCTCATGTTTGTGATCATGGGCCTTCATTACAAGGTCAACAGTAACCTCGTAACTCTGTTACGCCGCCTGAGATCCCAGTGCCACCAGGACATTCCAAGTCCCATGCACCCTGGATGTCAGGCGGCAGAAACTCTAAGTGCCCATTCCTATAGGACTCCACAGGAATGGGGACACGGAAGCACCACACCATTGCTAACAGTGCCAGTGCTTCTGTGAAAACCATGCCTGCAGGGGCCGGTGCTCCTGGCAAGTCATCTTGCCAGAAGCACCAGCCCCTGCAGGCATTCTCGTAGTCTGGCTGTCCAGAAAGGGTGCTGGTACGTTGCTACCTGCACCCTTATTTCCGGACCGCCAGACTTGGAGTGAGACCCCATGTCTCATTTGTATATGTAGGATTTGCTAAACAAATGGGAAGGCTACGCTTCGTCCCCTTGTAATGACAGCTTTCAGCCATTTTCACTGGAGAAAAATAAGGCATCTGACAGTGTGCAGCTATCGTGCGCCCATTCCAAGGTCCCTCTGTGGCTCCACAAATCCTTGTCTTTGCACATTCTTTTGTTATTAGTGAATGCACAATGGCACTCTCGAACTGAAATATTTGTGTTATTCTATCCCACACTATGGAAAAAAGGTTAATCACCCTGCATGCGCACTAGGACAGTACCTGCCATTGGAATGAAAAGAGTGAGTTTATATGTTGATTATGCAATTCCTTATTTTTTACCATAATAGTAACAATACACGTTTTTTTTTTAGTCTTCCATTAACCACTTCACTGACCTGACTTGAATGATTTTGCGTGGGATTTAAAGGTAGTATATGGGTGAACACCTGTTGTGCTGCCCAGACTTCCAACCTGCGCAGTGTTTCGCTCCTGACAAATCATGAGTCTTGTGCTCTGTCAGGAGGATTTATCAGTCCTTGCTCTGAGGAGCCCTTCAGCCCCCCCCCCCGAGCAGCATGCCTGTTTCGCGCAGTCTCTTGCCGCATCCTGCTTTCCCCAAACATTAGTCATCCGCAGTTTGATTTTACCCCGCAGTGCAGAGCTCCGCTCTCTCAGGATAATCCCACACACTCCATCTGTCCCTCGCGCCGCCCTGCCTACAAAATCCCCATCACTTTGCTCAGTCACCATGGTTCTACCTCTTTGAACTCTCTTCCTACTAACATCCCTGGGCATTCTGCTACCCTTCATTTCTCTCTTTCATTTCACGTGTTCACTGCACACTGTTTTACCTCAACAGCGACTTAAAAATGATTGCCTTGCTGGTTTGGTGTTCATCAATAATGGCTGATGAACAGACATTAAACTTTGTTCTCTCTACTTTTAAGATAGACAGTTTTTATCCAATGAGCCCTCCTTTCCCAAATTCAAGAAATCCCTCAAAACCTGGCTTTTCAACACATTCTAAAAAAGCCTATTTTCCATAGCACAATTTCCGAAACTGAAAGTATATAATTGTTATAGAATGTATTTATTTCCATTGTAAGTACTATTTAGCTTGTTTGACGCTGTAACCCATGTTAACGACCTGTACAACGCAACAGATACAATACACTGTAACACTATGTACATCACCTGCTTAACTTATTAACAACTAGAGCTGTATGTATACAAATATGCCATTATGCACTAAACAAGTACCAAGTCTTCATGTAACAATCAAGTATCAAGTATTCTTGTAACCTACACCGTGATACCTGAGGGTTTGGGCGTGTAACCAAATGAAATACGTAAATAAATAAATAAATACAATATTGTTTTCTGATCCAGCATTTGTACAGCAGGGTCGCCTTGTCAAGTAACAACATTATATTAGAATAATAATGAGAGGATTTATATAGCACTTCCAGCAGATCTGATGCTAAGCACTTTAATACTTGGTGTTAACCACTTGGGGTACTTAATTTGTCAACCTGAGAAGGATAAAGTGCGGAATTGTCCTGACCGCGGTCTGGAACGCATTGTGCATAGGCTATGTAAGTGGCCCGGTCATTGTAAGGCAAATGTAGTATCCTGCTTGCACTGGCTATGCTGGTGGAATGTGGAACAGTACATTGAACCTAGGGTCCCCTCCTGTTCTGAGAATGACGGTGGGGGATCATCAGGATGGGGGCTACGCTGGAAGGATGTACATTACCTGCTCTCCTGTCTAACCTTCTATACTGATACCTGTAACAATAAAGCACTCTTACATTTGTACTCACCTGGTCCTGTACGCTTCCTGAGTCCTTCCTGTGTCTCCTGTCATCCAGAACACTACAATAATTAATGAGTAGCAAGTGTAGTATTAATTGAGGGTAATAGTGCGCCTACGGTATAATCTTGCAATGAATCCACTTGTAGAAATGTGGATTCTAAACTCTTCACAGAGATAGGCTGTTAACCCCTTTAGATGCTCCAAATGCAACACAGTTAAACTAAACTCAGGCCGCATTTTGCATTTCCCGCATATCATGCTAGTCCCTTAGTTCGCTACATTGCTCTATGTCACAGGGACTCCTGGCAGAGCCATGTGGTGTCATGTGACACGCGTCAAGACGTCCCGCGTCATGACGCATAGCCAGGAATAAAGGGGCCCGCTTCTCACCTCTACGGCAGTTTGGAACGGGGCCGGTGAACCTCCACCAACTTGTCTGTGCCTTATTGCGCGACCCGCTGTGCCATGCGTTTAAGCCCGCACATAGCCGGCAACGGGCGGGCGGAGTTAGCTTCCCAGTCCTTGCCGCAAAAAAATGGAATGCGCTTCCTATCTCCTTAAGACCAGAATCCTCCTTCGTGCTCTTCCGTAACAAGGTTAAAGTTTGGCTCCAGACGTGGGTCCCTTGCTCGCTGCGCCATAGTGAAGCAAGCTGCACCTCACTGAGGAGGCCCAACAAGGCCAAAACATGTCTGGGGTTGCTTGTGTTTCCATGCAGAGGGGACTTGGCCTAGCAGTTCGGGCTGGGTTGCCACCATTGGTGGCAGTACCTGACTGATTTGTATATGGCTGGACCCCTTTTGCAATGGCGCAGACGGGCTAATAAACGGTGGAGTGGAAGGTTGACCAGAGCATTGCCAGTGGTACAGATTCATTCAAAACCTTCCACCCATCACTTTTGTGGTCACAGTTTGTCTCACTATGTGAGAGCGGGTATGCCCAAACGTGGGTCCTTTGCTCGCTGGGCCATAGGGAACCAAGCTGCACCTCACTGAGGAGGCCCAACAAGGCCAAAACATGTCTGGGGTTGCTTGTGTTCCCGTGCAGAGGGGACTTGGCCTAGCAGTTCGGGCTGGGCTGCTACCATTGGTGGCAGTACCTGACTGATTTGCATATGGCTTGTCCCCTTTTGCAATGGCACAGACAGGCTAAAAAACGGTGGTGTGGAAGGTTGCCCAGAGCATTGCCAGTGGTACAGATTCATTCAAACCCTTCCACCCATCACTTTTGTGGTCCAGGATCAGGACCATAACCTACCCATTCAGTAACATATGCCCTACGATCACTGCCTCTTCTGTATATATGCCTGTAAATTGTTATATTCTATGCCACTGTACATTCACATGACCGATTAATGTGCTTTCTTTTGTACCATCATATCTTTTGCCACGTCAACTATTACTGTAGTGTTATCATCTTTACTGTAGACTGTATGATATGTAATTTACACTGATCGCAATCTGTAGCATTGTATTCTATGTAAGTCAGCGCTCAGATGCCTCAGGGTGTTGCTCGCGCTAAACAAAATAATAAATACAAATACACAATCTAGCTGTGTACTGCATATTAAACAATCTACCCATTCAGCAGATTATGCACATGCCTGAGGAGTCTGAAGAAGATCCATACTCCAAAGAGGGTCAAGGTGGGGTGGGCAAGCCAGCAGCCACATGTGCAAAACATCAGATGGTCAAAGGTAATAGACCCTTGTGAGGAAGTGCTCCATTTCTTCAGATAGAGGTGACTGCAGTGACAATAATTGAGCACTAAGGCCACCTCCTCCAGCCCCTTAATATGTGTCCACTGAAACATCTACAAGACTATGCAAAAACCTTTTATTACAGTGGGAAGTGTTTGAAAAGCACTGCAGTCCCATTGGAGGTGGGTTGTTATGTTCAAAAGAAAAGCAGTCCAGGAAATGTCCAATAAAAACAGTCTGGGAGAATCCAAGATGGTGGCGGGTCGGCAGAAGACATGTGAGTCAGCGCGGCTGGCCCTCCATGAAATGTTCTATTCAAAAGGTGTTGCTGCAACACCCAACGAGTGAAGGAGCGACTTTCACGCTGCCTGTGATGACCTCTGAGCAGGAGAGATGTGTAATGGTGAGAAGCAGCGGCCCACAGTATCAATGGAGCCAGGATCGGTCAGTGGGGGCACAGTAGGAGTGGCAGCGCGACTGACAGAGTCGAGCAGCCCTGATCAGTGGGAGGGCCATCGGCCCGAAAAAGACGTTAGGAGCAGCATGCCGAGGGTCAGGAGGCTCAAGGAACGTGTTGAAGCAGCCTGAGGAAAGCAACTGTATCAGGTGCTCTAAGCCGAAGAAAGGAAGCTGCTCCTGGCGGAACAGACGGCGCTCCCATGACAGTGCTATATGGACGCAAGGCGGGCTGGGCAGTGCGAGTGCTGAAGAAACAGGGCCCGAAGCAGTTGAGGTTGCTTGGGTCCTGTGTCAGCATGATGAGGCGGTTCATTATGGTGCTGTGGGGTCACCTCGCCTGCCCCTGCCTTACCCTGCATATACCATGCTGCACACTGCATCGGGTCTGCATCAGCGCCCATGTATGCAAGATTTTGGTTCCTTGAATTATAGAAGTCTTCCTACAGAAGGTATACAACAGCACAAAGTTGTCCTAAGTGCCATATATTTCCAGATAAAGGCTTCATCTGGGCCCACAGCCAGATCATTTAATATCCTAAGGTGACCACAAATACTTCTTGTGTCGTCCACGGGTGCCAGCTTTCGGGGCAACAGCACATACAACACAGAGGCAGCCTGGACTACGGTGATGGGAGGTGACAGGGGTATATCCAGCAAAAGCGGTGACTGGACTCAGTGACACGTCCATGGGGGCCATGTCAGTTTAGTGGCCAAGCGACATTAAGGTGTAAGAAGGCCAGCTATATACTGAGCGGTTAGTTTTGCCCCACTGCTGAATAGGGAACTGCCACAATGAGGGACACACCTTCCTGGGTGAAGGGGGAAGGAGACACTGGCACGGCCAAAACAGCAAAGCCAGGAGGAGGACGGTGCGCTGAGAAAGTGCTGACAGCAAGATAAAGCCAAACTACAGAAACAAATCCAGTCAACTGGCTCAGAAGCAGGACAAGAGGACTTATCGCTGGACCCCATGGCAGTTAACAAAGAGGAACCTGTACAATGTCCGACGGACTTCCAAGCGAAAATTATGGACTCATTCCAAGAGCAATTCGCAACTCTAAGATCGGAACTGAAAACACTCTACGCAGGAGTTCAAGGGTGAGCATACGAAACTAGGAGAAAGGGTAAACGTTAATGAGAGGGCGCCGTGGGACCTCACAGAAGATTCAAGGAACACGCATGCGGTGCTAGAACACGTGTCTCAGCTGTCGCATAGTCTGGATCTTCATTGTGAGGATCTCAATAACAGATCACAGCTCTCTAATATTCGCCTCAAGAATGCCCCGGAGGGTGTCTTAGATGATAATCTTAAAGTGATAGTGCAACACTTCTTTGCAGATCGGTTATTAGATGTCCCCCATAAAGGGTCCACTTTATACATAGGATCGGCCAGCAACAGGAGGAACTCAGGGTTCGGTCACGAAACGTGTTGGCAGCCCTAACTTAATATGGGCACAAAGAGGGCATTCTGAAGACGGCATGGTCAACTGGTTCTCTGAAGATCAACGGCGTTGAGGTCCAGCGGTTTCAAGATTTATCCGAATCCACCATAACAAAGAGGAGAATGATGGGTCCAGTCGTGAAGATTTTGAGCCAGGAAAAAGTCAGGTACAAGTGGACAATCCCATTTGGCTTAGTAATCAAATGGTAGGGGAAGCAGATTAGGATTACATCATGTGATGAAGGAATGGACATTTTGTCACCGAATGATTACTCCGGTCCTCTGGCCTCTCATGACAACAAACTGGATAGCCAGAGCAGAAAACAATGGGAATGGTCTTCAGTGATGAGAGAAGAAAGAGGAGTATGGGCTATGAAAGGAGTTGTTAAGGACAAGAACCTTTTAAAATGTATTAATTTAGTTATATAGCACTGGAACAGAGCCCATCGGCATAGAAGTGCTAAACAGAAGACAAACACACAAAGAACATAAAGAAGAAATTAGTCATACATGGAGGATGATTTCTCTTTAACTAACATCTCGCCAAAAAAAATACAGTAACAAGAAGTTAAAAACATCGGAAAGTAAAAATGCACGGCTAAAACGTCCTAATCAAGCTAACCAAAAACACACAAAAATCTACTTGTTAAAGAAAAGAGGAAACAAGAGAAACAAGGGTCAGTCTAAAACAATTCTCTGAGTTCAATCCAATGACAACTTGTTCAGCCTCTCATACCAGTTCAGAAAGGCAGGCAGGTTGCTCTTACCTCAACCAATAATGATGCAGTCTGTGTTACTTTCAGAGCACCAATCTGGAAGTGGAATCTGTGGCAAGAGTTTCAGATCTTGACGTCTTATACATTCCCAGCCAAGGTTCGCATGAAGCCAGGACAAGACCTTATTCTGTAAGGCCTGCCTGGTCTCAGTCCTTTCTGACTTGGCCACGTTAGTAATAATGACATTTCTGTGATCCACAACAATCGATCTCTGGTGTAAGTCAACAATCTGCAGCACACTGAACTTGAACGGTTGAAGAAGATTCTGGCACTGTCGGAATTGTTTATTTTATTTTTTATTGTAAAAGTGTACGAAAAAACACAATTGTGAATTAGTAATGAGTGCAGTTCACGTAAAAAGCACTGATTTTGAACTTAACATTGGTTGAATTGATTGCCATTTGAAAATTAAATGTGATATTTCTATTTTCACTAAAGTGATTTCTTGACCACAGTAAATCTATAGAGAGAATGAGGAAGGGGATCCCCTCTTAGAGTGCTCCAGGATTACCTGTTGGCAACAAAAGCTCATGTGTTCATAGGGTGGCGGTGAGACTGGTCAGGTCTTCTGTGAGAGTACTTAAGGGAGGTCTTTGAAGAATCTAGCATACATACTTGCTATGATTGTGATTGGTTGGTTGGGGTAATGTGGTTGTCATTGAAGGGAAAGGGGAGGTGATTAAAACAGCAGAAAAGTAAGGTTGGTAAGTCTGTTATGATAAAGTCCAGGATGTTGCCTTTGTTTTGAGTTGGGTCAGTTATGTGCTTGGTTGAGTAGTGCCTTCCTCATGGTTGTGGTTGTCAGTGTTGCCTAGGAGGAAGATGTAGTTGTAATATGTGTTGGACATTATGGAGATCAGGTCAGTGAAGTTGTACAAAAAGGACGTGTTAGGATTAAGTGGTCTTTGGGTGAGGATGAAGGTGATGGTGTCAATGGGACAGAAGGGGAAGTGGCAGGAGAGTACTTCAAAGGAGCAGATCATGGCCATTTCCAGTCTAATAGAGAGGCTGGGTGACTTGTGAGCAATGTCAAGTGCTCCACCGGTCCTGTAAGGTCTGTTATTGAGGTGAATTGTGTAGCCATTAGGGTTGAGGACTTCCAGGAAGAGTGCATGTCGGTCGTGGGTCAGATGTGTGTGTGTGTGTGTGTATGTGTGTGAGGGAGAGAGAGAGAGAGAGAGACAGACAAAGAGAGAGAGAGATAGAGAGAGGAAGAGAGAGAGAGAGAGAGAGAGAGAGAGAGAGAGAACGGTGGGTGGTTGCTGAGGGGGAGTTGATGAGCTCATCAGCTTTCAGGTTGTTTTAGGGGAATGCGCTGCGGTTCAGTTTGAGGGTGATGTTCATGAGGTTGCTTTGGTGTGTTCTTGTGTTCTTCTTGTTACTGTTACTGTTGGTGCTTTACAGTGTTGCACCAGCTGAGCAACCACAAAAACGACTCCCAAAAAGGCCAGCCGCTATGGGCATGTGTGCATATCATAGGTCACAAGACCTTTTTCCATTTACTATGACTGAATAATTGCAAAAGCTAAAGGCTGAAAGTCAGTCTAAGAGGGGAAGGGACGGAGCAGGAATAGACAGAAATGATTGGCTGGTCAGCAGGGCAGAGGTCACACTACACTTGCACTGAATGAACAATTTCAAGAGGCAAAACATTCCCGGAAGGCAAGTTAAGATGGTCCTCGGAAAGATATCAGGTAAAGGTACTTCCTGTGAGGCCGCAGTGGGAGATGTCACTTCCACTAGACTTTCCGTTGTGGGAAATTGTGCCACATTTAAAAGTGCAACTGAATCCAACAGACTGGCCCTCATTACGACGCTGGCGGAGGTCCATGGTGCAATTTGCACCATGGACCATGGCGCAGAGCTGCCAACTCCGCCATGGGGGTTGGCGGACTTACCGCCCCATTCCGACCTTGGCGGGGCGGTAAGTCCCCAATCCCCATTTACCCTTCCCCATTCCCATTTTTGCCCCATAGGGTATAATGGGAGTGGGGAAGGCGTTAATTACGCCACCATAGAATACGGTGGCGTAATTAACGAGGGGACCCGTAGCGCCATGGATTTTTCCGCCCGGAAAATCCGGGCGTAAAAATCGCCATGGCGCTACGGAAAGTCCTAATCTGGCGGAGAGGTACGCCATGCATTACGCTGGCGTAAACCCCTCTCCGCCAGGGTCGTAATGAGGGCCACTCTGATTCTATGCTGGGCAAATGCTGAAACTGAGATAAAGACAGTTTTTAATGAGAAAGGATTATTGCAAATAAAACTCCCAGATAAGGCCAATTGAAAATCATATACTCTGAATAGAGCAATATTTATGTCGACCCTCTCTGAAAGAAAAATGATAATTTAGTAAATGGCTGGGTTTATACAACTAAGTTCCTTCAACACACAGGTAGCATTTCAATTACAGGACTTTAATTGGCTGAGTAGAAACGCTGGAAACAGAAGACCTTGAAACAAGTGAGTTGTGATCTCTCATATGAACAACATCTGCTGTTAGTTACACAAAATATTTGACTCACATTAACCTTCAAGATTTCTTAACCAGGGACATGTGTTTCTGTGAGAGGTTCTAAGATGTGATGGCACACATCTCTTTTGCAGGGCGCGATTCATCTGTTTTTAACTTTAATACTCAGAATTCAGTTTCCTCTTAATGCTCTCCCTCGAGTCTTCAATTGTGTTAAATAAAAAGCCTTTTTGTTGACTTTTAACGATAGCCCAGTATTGTTGATGGAGGCATTTCGTCTTGCTCTACTTCTTCGACCTTAACACTGCTCTTTCTTTTGCCAAATATGCCTGCGCACTCTGCTCTCGCTTCTGTAAATGGCAAATATCTGGTTTTCAGATGCACTGTACAAGAGACCCATCCATACTACCACACTGTGTCCAATCCACAACAATTGAGTTAAGAGGTGTTTGTGTCTTTATATTGTGAATTTACCTTAGAAGAGCGTGTTACCAGAGGTGTCCCGAAAATGAATGACACCGCTGTCACATGGCTGCGCTATGCTGACGACTTTCTCATTTTTGATTGTACAGAAATAGCCCTCCAGCTAATCACAGCGTTTCTGAAATTCGTCCACCATAACTCATTGCCGAATAATCTACAAAAGTCCAAGATCTTGCAATGTACTAGAGAAAAAAAACTGCCACGTTTAAATGCCATGTTTTGGCTGAACCCCTGGAGCGGATGGAGCATTTCTTTTACCTTGGATTTCCTATTTTAGCTAAGCCTCATAGGTCCCAGGTTCAGCAGTGGTTAAGTAGCAGGGAGACGGCCCTGTCGGCACAGATGTATCGGGTGGATGCCAGCTACTGGAAATTCTCACGACTCCCCGCCCTGAAATTGTATGAAGGAAAGATTGTTCCGAAGTGTTACGGAGTGGACCTCTGATATGTGTTTCCCCTTTAAGGGGGTGTGTACCTTGTTACGGTGTTACCCTTTTAAGATGGGCCATGACAATGTCATGGCCCAAGATAATAAAAGGGAACCTGCAGGCATGTGCGGGCAGAACGGCCACAAGCACCATGACCAACTAACTGGTGTGTGTGTCTTTTATTGTGGCCTTCAGGCCCGCCCTGAAGACACAGGGCCTTCAGGCCACGGTGGCACGAAGTCACTTGCTCAGCATGCAGGGCACGATCCTATGAAGGGCCACAGTCATCCGTGCCGATTACTGAGGCTCTGAAGCCTACCCAGTGCTGGTGTCCCATAGCACTGTAAGGTGGGGCTGGTGCGATGTCCAGGGCCAGACCCCACCCTTGCAACCTCCGAGGCCCTGAGCCTCCTGATGCTGGTGTCCCATAGCATCTAACGTGGGTAGCTGGTATGATGTCCCATAGCCAGCTCCACCCTCCAACATTGGCGACGAGGAGGAAGTCGTCTCCCTCTCAAGATGAGAAAGGAGAGAGAGAAGACCACAGACTCACGAAGTGTAAGCAGTCTCTACGTCCCTTCAGCACCACTCAACCCTCACTGCTGCCAGGAAGGACCTGCGCTTCACCCCACGTACTACGGCATTAGCCGGGCCACCCTGCAGTGAGCTGCATCCTGCGGTGCCTGGAAAGAAGGAGGGAAAGTGGAGCGGCCACAGCCGCAAAGAAAGTGGCGGTTCCTGGGGGATAAAGCGATACTTCTTTTTCCCCGCGGCACCCGCCGCACACCAAAAGGAAATGGGCTCCGAGCCACTCACCATGAAGTGCGGCGTCGGCCGCAGAGCAATGGAGGCCACAAGTGTTCCCCCCCCTCCAAAAAAAAAAAAAAAAAAGGGTATGATTGCTCCGCGCCCCTTGCCGCAACTGTGAAGACGCCCGCCGGCCGTGAGGTAGAGGTGACACCCACCACAACCAGGAAAACCCCAGAAGAGGCGTGCGGCCTGCCCCCTCTCCACCCCACCGCCTGCCGCATCAAGGAAGAGCCCCGAGGAGGCATTGCCCTCCGGGAGAGAGGTGAGCTGCCCGCCCTCCACACCTCAGAGGGGATAAAGCATCTCCTGCGGCCGCAGTCGCAACAAAGAGGAGCGGCCCCTCCCCCCACTCACCCCGAAGTGGCCACAGCTGCGGCATCCGCCACGTGGAGAAGTGAGCTGCCCATCCTCTGCATGCCTGCCACCACCACAGGCCAGGCCAGAAGGAAAGCGACACGAGCCACGGGATAGAACGCTGCAGCTGCGCTGCGGCCATTCCGCCTGAGAAAAGAAATGCTCCAGAGCGGAGCGAAGAATGAAGGAAGGTGCTGCTCCCTGGCCATCCTCAGACCCGGGCTGCCAGTGGTGAGTGCTGCACTGCCCTGTAGGAGCTATAAATAGAGCCCAACAAAATGTGCTCTTTATACTGGTGTTGCCCGCATGTCCCCAGGACCTACCCTCAAATAATCCCCAAGGCCCATCATCAAGGAACGGCAAGCGGAGAGCCCTGGCTCTGGGGCCGCTGGGGTGTGGATGCCCCAGCATTCATCCCCAGGGGGCCCAGGAGGTCGGTGAAGAGGAGCCACGGAGCTCAAGTGGCCACCGAACATCAAGAGGCACGGAGGCAGCACTGACACCACAACCAGAGTAAACTTTCACCTCGGGGAGTGGGGGCCGGCAGCATCAAGATCATGCCAATGCGTACAAGCCCCAGGAGACATCAGCCTGTGCATCCTGGGCCCATGGCGCGCACTCTAACATAAAAGGAGAAGAAAGGAAAGGAAGGGTTGCAGCTCTCACGAGTGCTTGTGCGCCCTCCTGGGCATGTGTCTCCAACACTGTGCCATAGAAGGAAATAAACATGGGAATCGAGCGGCCTGAATGCCCGGAGGTATGCGGATTGCTGCCCTGCCCACATCAAGGGACTATGCCGATGTGGCCTCTGGTACCTACCAGGTGCGGCTTTGCCGGCTGTGAACTGTACTGTCAACAGACCTGGACACGGGAAGTGACTCCTGAACCGACGCTCATGAAGAATGAATTGGTCTCCGGCAGTCCCGCCTCAGCATTAAGAGGACTCAGTAAACTGCATGGTGATGCTGTGGACCGGCATAGTACGTACATGTTTAAAGTGGTCTCAATAGAGGACATCAATGTGAAGCTGTTCTCCGGCATTCGGTAGGAGTGTCCTAAAATGGTGGCAGATCCGCACCGAGGTTAATAATGGGTTCTGTAATTTGCGGTACAACTGCCAACCATCCACCAGAGAGGGGCCCACTGTGACGGGCACCTGTGGGTGTGGGGGGGTGAGTTGACAGATGGTGACAGTTATGAAGTCAGTGATCTCGTGGTTACAATGGTTAATCGTTATGTTGGAATCGCACATGTTTGTTCCCTATGAAAAAGGAGGGATGTTACGGAGTGGACCTCTGATATGTGTTTCCCCTTTAAGGGGGTGTGTACCTTGTTACGGTGTTACCCTTTTAAGATGTGCCATGACTATGTCATGGCCCAAGATAATAAAAGGGAGCCTACAGGCACGTGCGGGCAGAACGGCCACAGGCACCATGACCAACTAACTGGTGTGTGTGTCTTTTATTGTGGCCTTCAGGCCCGCCCTGAAGACACAGGGCCTGCAGGCCACAGTGCCACGAGGTCACCTGCTCAGCATGCAGGGCAGGATCCTATGAAGGGCCGCAGTCATCCGTGCCGATTACTGAGGCTCTGAAGCCTACCCAGTGCTGGTGTCCCATAGCACTGTAAGGTGGGGCTGGTGCGATGTCCACGGCCAGACCCCACCCTTGCAACCTCTGGGGCCCTGAGCCTCCTGATGCTGGTGTCCCATAGCATTTTACGGGGGAGCTGGTACGATGTCCCATGGCCAGCTCCACCCTCCAACACTAAGCTGCTCTATATTTTTGAAGCGTTCTCACTCTGGGCATTGGTTTTGCTGCATGTATTCCAATGCTTAATGTGGTGCGCATTTGTCGGGGATCAGATCTCCCACCCTCTGGCAGCAATCCAGTATGAACTGGGGCTGGTGAATTTTGGCATTATATCACAATATAATTTTCTCCCGAGACAACTCATTGTACAAAGACCTGTGTATTCTAACTCAATCATCCAAAGTGAAACTCTTAAGAGTACTTGCATCGTATTGCACATGCCTATTTGCGTCTCTGGGGCTGCGGTAGGACAGCCTCAAACAAAACCCAATGGGGTTAAGAAAACTTCATACGATGAGGACTGGATTCAGATATTGGAGAAATTCCATGGGTATGAATCATGGAGAAAGTGAAGTAGGATCATAAATGGCGGGGAACGTTAGCCCCGTTTCTTACCATCTAGTCGAGTAGAATGGTGAGAAAGCAGTTCTAGAGATTCAGGTGGAATCTCCTCCCCTCCAATCAAATAAAATCCATTAAGCCTTCCAATTGCAAGGGAGGCACATGCCCCTCCCACATTATCAAAGACTGGGCACCAGCCTTGGCTCCCATTATCACTGCCTTCATCAACTCATCATTCCAATCGTTGCATGTACCGACCTCCCTAAAAGAAGCTTGGGTCCGACCACTCCTAAAAAGGCCCTCTCTCGACCCATCGATCCCGGGAAACTACCGACCAATCACAACAGTCCCCTTTTTGCTAAAGATTCTGGACAAAGCAGCCTACCTGCAGGTTCAAAAATGTATTGAAGACAACCAACTCCTTGGGCTACGGCAGTCTGGTTTCCGCCCTCGTCATGGCACCGAGACAGCACTACTTGACCTAAAAAATCAAATAGATGACCAAAGAGACATAGGCAAACCGGCTCTCCTCCTGCTTCTAGACCTCTCGGCGGCCTTTGATTTGGTAGAGCATAAAACTCTATGCCACCATCTCACCGCCTCAGCCCACTTCTCTACCAAAGCATGTGACTGGATTTCCTCATTCCTTCAGGAGAGAGTAATGAAGGTCTTCTTGGACTCCGTTAATGCCACACCCAGCCCTATCAAATGTGAAGTCCCACAGGGCTCCTGCATAGCCCTCACACTATACAACCTCTTCACGAGACCTCTGTTCAGGATACTTGACTCTCTTGGCATCTCATATACCAACTATGCAGATGATACACAGGTTCTCATCCCCCTTTCGGGTGACCACACTACAGACCTGAACACCCTTAACAGTATCTACTCCACCATTCAATCCTGGATGGCAGAGAACTGGATCTGCCTAAATAGTGATAAGGCCGAACTCCTACTGATCGGCTCTCCATCCACATTGGGCAAACTTGATAAAAAGTACCAGTCCTTCACCATTGACAACATTCCCATCACAGTTTCTCAAACTATTAAAACACTGAGTGTGTACTTCGAACCCAGCCTCACCATGGACAGACAGGTCACTGCCATCGCCTCCTCCGCAGCACACCACTCCAAACTCATCAATGCCATTAGGCCCTTCTATACCAGCAAAACTACATCTCAATAGCCAGAGCCATCATCGGATCCAGACTGGGCTATTGCAATGCCCTGTTCATTGGAACCTCTCAAAAAAACCTTGCCAAACTCCAGATTGCCCAAAATAATGCCTTAAGGGCTGCTACAGGCATCTCGCCCAAGGAACACATCTCGGGGGTCAGGAGGCAGGTACACTTGCTCCGCATCAAGGAAAGTGTGGTTTTCAAAAACTTGGCCTTAACACATAAATGTCTTCATGATCAGGCTCCTCCCTATCTTGCACGAAGGATCACCAAACAAACAGCTTCCAGACCGTCGAGGTCGGCCTATGCCAACCGCATCATGGTTCCTCACATGCGCATAGTACGTGCAGGAGGCACCAGCTTCCCCACTATGGCTGCATCCCTATGGAACAACCTCCCAGCTCAGATTAGAACTATCGACTCACACACAGCCTTCCGCAAGGCCCTAAAAACCCAGCTCTTTATCTAAAGAGCATTTCCCCATTAGATCTGATCTACTTTGTCACCATGTATATGACATCCATCTGTTTTGCATTCTGTTACCTGGATAAGAGTACGAGTGAATAACTGTAATGTTTCTAATTGTAACAACTGTAACCTAACAAATGTATCTAAGTGAATGTATCTAAGCATACTTTCTTGGGCAGCTTATTGTAACACGCAAGCAAGCCTCCTTAAATTTCCTTAAAGCGCCTTGTTGCCTGTGGGCCGTAGTGCCCTCTACAAATCCAAAATAAATAAATAAAAATATAAGGCCTCATCCAAAGTGGAACCTTAAAGTGTAGATTCTGTAAGCAGGAGGAGTCAGTGGAATCATTGTATCACTTGCTGATTAAATACCCCGCCCTCGGTGTAAAACGTCAGTGCTATCTTAGTAAATGTGCATATTATGGGTACCCAGAGTAGGAAGATAAACTTTGGAATGACTGCTTGGCTGGAAGAACCATCTTACTCGTGATTGCAGTATTGGGTTTTGTAAAAAGCTTGCACTTGGAGGCTCGTACTTCCCAGGAGTTATAGTTCCCTAGGAATAACATCTGTGTCTAAAAAAGATAAGTTCAGCAAGATGTTTTTGTTTTCTTCTTTCTATTAATCTATTTGGTTAACGTACATTTACAGATTTAAGAATCGTGTGTTCATTGTCACAATGAATTGTGAGAATTATGAAATGTTTTAAAAGTCTATTTTGTTATAGTCTACTGTATATGATTCTAAGTTTGTTAAAGGTTATTTGATTAACCATAAAATAAAAAATAAAAAAAATAAAAAAAATCTGATGATGGAATTTAGAATGAAAGTGCTTTCATCATCCTTAGTCAAAACAGATAACCAGTTATAAAATGTGCAGGGGACTGTTGCATGAAACTATGTTTGCACAGCTTGATTTTAAGGCTAAAGACAACTCACAATGACAATGGGCTTCATTAGGAGTGTTCCGGTGAGGTAATAACGCACGAGTATTACTAAATAAAGGCACATTACTGCACCAGCACACTAAGTTTGGTGGTGAGGTAGCCAGATTTACCAGCAGCTCAGAGCTATAACCTTTTCCAAGCTCAGGTTTTTCTCTTACTGTAATATTTCCAGGTTTAAGATAATAATGCAAAGCGGATAACATATCATATGCATTTCTGCAAGAGTAAAGATTCAGAGCATCTAAGACACAGTTTAAAAGTAATGGCATTGAAGATTAGAGGGTTAAACCAGACATTCTTGATTCTGACAGAACGCGAGGAAATACATTTGCTGGATAGAATTGAGTCTGACCTCAACTGTGAGTAAGGAGACAAATTCAGAACACTTCTTTTAGTCTCATCTCGTTGCGCTCCTGTCTTTTAATTTAAAACTGTTGACACTATAATGTTAAATAAATGTGAAGAGACTGATGAAGGGGCATATTTTTGAATTGTGATTCACAAAAATAACTCAACCGCACAGTAGGCTGAGTAATGAAACAATCAAGTCAAAAGATCAAATAGAAAGAAGGTAAGCTTTAAAGAGACTTTTGAAGAGGGAAAGGATGTTATAAAGCACTTAGAAAGGGGAAGGGCATTCCAATGCTTCAGTGAAAGTAAAGAAAAGATCAAAAAAGGGAAGAGGCGCACGGAGGGCATACAATTGTTAAAAAAAAGAGGGATCGGAAACAGAAGGAGCATATGAGAGAATACAAAAAAATAAGAGAAGAGAGATAAGGAGGAGCTAGGCCATAGATGCATTTGAAGACAATACAGAGAAAATGAAAAAATAAACGAGATTCAAAAGGCAACCATTGAAGAGAATGCAGAGCCGAGGAGATGGATTTACGAGTGAACAGCAAACATAACATGAACAGAGGAGTGGTGAACAGAGGAGCAAGATGAGCAGAAGGAAGACCAAAAATAAAAGAAAAACAGTGAAAAGTCTGGAGAAGACAATGGAAGTTTAGAAGCAGGAAAGGTGAGGAACTGACAGCCCTTTTGGATGTTGTACCATTGGTAGCAACAGGAGTGTGATATAATAGAAATATGAGTAGAGGAATAAAGTGAGGAATCAAAGGCAACACCCACATTAACTGAAGTGGAGGAAATATACAGAGTGGAAGGAGGAAAATAGATAGAGAGAGGGGATAGTGGAGGGGGGTTAGTATTAGCAGGAAAGGAAAGAACCTCTGTTTTGGAAGGGTTGAGGTGGAGATAACGAGAGGTCATCCAGGCTTGCATTGCTAGAAGACAGGTTGATGAAGAATAATGAAAAGAACTGTAAAAGAGGAAAAGTACAGAAAGATTTGAGAATCAGCAGTGTATAGATGGTAGGAAGACTCAGAGGAAAGATACCAGAGAGAAGAAGCATAGAGGAAGAAGAGAAGTGGACCAAGGACATAGCTTTGGGGGATACTGTGAGACAGGAGCAGGAGAGAGGAGCAGTGTCCAGCCCTAGAAACTGAGAAGGTACAGCCAGAAAGATAAGAGTGAAAGCAGTTAAGAACAGAACTTTGAAAACCAAGGCAGCAAGAGATGAAAGGAGAATAGAATGGTTAACTCTGTCAAAAGCAGCTAACTAGTCTATCATAACAAGAAGAGAAGAGAGTTTATACTAGCATGAGTTAAGGGGTGAATTGGTAACCATCAGAAGAGCAGATTCAGTTGAGTGATGAGGCCTAGATCCAGTTTGAAAATGTGGTAGAAGTGAGTGCAAATTAATGAAAGAGGAAACTTGGGAATACACAATGCACTCAAGACTTTTCGAGAGAAAAGGTAGATGAGAAATAGGACGATAGTTAGAGGGTAAGGAGGAATCAAGCCAAGCTTTTTTTAGAATGGGGAAGATAGAGGCAGGTTTGAATGAGGATGGAACCATAGCAGAGGAAAGATAGAAATTGAAAAGAGCAGTGAGATAATCAAGAAGATAGGAGTTGACTAGCAGAATTAAAGAAGAAGAAAGAAGATCATCCGGGGAGGGAGTAGGCTGAGCCTTAGCAAAATCAGAGGAAACATGCAGATCAGAGAGAAAATATTAAAAAAGAAGACATCACCAAGGGGGGTGAAACAACATGAAAAGGTGAAGGAGGAGCTGAAGTAGAGAAAGCATGGATAGATACATGAAGAAGAGACATTTTTGAAGAAACGGAATTAGCAAAAATCGGCAGCAGAGAGTGAGGAGGATGAGGCAGGGTCAAGTGAGGGAAGAGAAGGAATGCAATTATAATACGTTTTTTATAATGCGCTTAATACCGAAGAGGTTTCTAAGCGTAGACCTGGGATTTGAACCTTTGTTGCTCTACATCGTCTTGCTTCCAAGATGTGCGTGTTGCCACTGAACTATACTACCCGTACGAATGTAGACTATACTAACCGTGCCGATGTAGACTTTGAAAATCCGACGAGACGCAATTGAGGAAAAAAGAGAATTGAAATATTGTTGCTTAGCAGAGAAAAGCATGGAATCATAGGTGGAGTGAAGAGGTCAGAGAAGAGTAAAGTCTGCCGCTGCCCTGGACTTTTGGCAATGCCGCTCAGCCTGGAGCATAGTGTGGCACATAGAGAGGACTCTCAGTGACATCCAAGCTTGAGAGGGCCTATGAGAAAGCAAAAAAGAACAGAGGGATAGAGAAGATCAAACAAATCTGTTAAACTAGTGGCTAGAAGAAGAGAATCAGAATCAGGTGGGAGAACAGAAAATGTAGAACGGGAGTATAGAGGCAGTAGAAGAGGAGAAAGAAAAGATATTGAAAAGTCAAGGATCATGACGGAAAAAGATAGATCAGGATCAAGGGGGGAGAAGGTGAAGGGGGAGAGAAAAGTAGAATGAGAAGGGAATGATCAGAAGAATATAGAGGAATTGGAATAGTAGAAAAGATGATGTCAAGGAAGAACCAGATTTATGAGAAGTAGGGTAGATATTATATACTTTTGACATTAATTGAAAAATGCAGTCAGCTTGTTTGGGTGATATTAAAGGATACTAGTTAAGCAGTGTATTAGCTTTATGGCATTTAGAACCAGATGATATTTCTTTTCTGGTAGAAATTACCTTATATATGGTAATATTGTTAAATATTGTTTGTAAAATTATATTTTACATTAAATTAAATTAAAGAAGTTAAACATTGTTTAAAGGGCTTAATTGGTCTATAGAGATTGCAAACATGTGAAACCAGGAAACTAAAAGGCTATGGAATAGATTAATGGTATGCAGGGCCGTGTAAGGTTCGAGAGGGAGCGACTGTGATTGGTGGGCATATGGCCAAGTGCTGCCCAGGTCCTCATGTATGGAAGAAGCAGATTCTAAGTAGTAGGGAAGGATGGAGAGTGGACATTTCAGGCCGAAGGCATGTGTAGGAAGGGTGGGAATGGTGGGTGGCTAAATAAGCAGTTAATGTTGAAACTGGATTGTTGGATACAAGGATGTACTGGAGTTGTGAGAAATGACAAAAACATGTATAACTATAAGTATTGGGCAGTCACGGTTGGAGAGAGTAGGCCTCATTACGAGGCAGACTCGTAGTGTGGTGGCCCGGAAACAAGGTGACAGTAAGCTTACTATCACCCTTGTTTCTGGACTTCCACACTTGTAATGAGTATGTTGGAATGTAAATTGTCTTAAAACGTTGGGTAAACATTCAATTGTTTCAACATACTTACAATTATTAATGGCAGATATTATTCCCAACACAGACAGAGCTATCCAGTATTAAGAAAGGGAGATCCTTAGATGGAAAGGTGAATGTAACAGCATGGTTTTAGTCTGCCCTTGCAGGATGATTTGCAATTAGAATAAGATTCATGCACTAATTGAGGTACAGAGAGAAAAGAAACAAACTAAGAAGGATTTGTTATTATTTTTACATTGTACATCCCACACCAGTTATCAAAGCATTTGATTCACAGGGGAAGGGTAGCACCAAGCAGGGGGCAGGGTCGATGCGTAGGTTGCAGGGGAGGGGAGGAACACAATCAGAGAAAGGCGCAGTCGGAGGACTAAGAAGTGCAGAGCATGTAAGGAGACTCCACCAACTTGTTATCTGGTGGCCGCTGACAGGCAGGTGATCGTTCACACTCACTGTTTACGCCGCAGACCCCTTTGTCGCCAAACACCTGCATCGTTCAACACCGCGGCCTTATCCTGTGAGGGCTTTGCTGCAGAACTTCCGAACCTCGAATTTTATAGGCTCGGTAGCAGGGATGTAACATACGTGTTACGTGGAAATCAGGCAGCGTCTCCTGCGAACCTGTATATTTCAACACTTTGGCCTGGTCCTGTGAGGGCTTTGCCGCAGAGGGTCCGAACCTCGTATTTTATAGGCTCGGTAGCGTGGACGTAACAAACGTGTTATGTGGAAATCAGTCAGCATCTCCTGCGAACCTGCGTCGTTCAACACTGCGGCCTTGTCCTGCAAGGGCTTTGCTGCAGAGCGTCTGAACCTGGGATTTTATGGGCTTGGTAGCATGGACATCGCAAACGTGCTACATGGAAAACGGGAAGCATCTCCTGTGAACCAGTGTCATTCACCAATGCAGCCTTTTCCTGCGAAGGCTTTGCTGCAGATGGTCCGAACCTCAGCTTTTATAGACTCAGTAGCATGGATGTAACAAATGTGTTAACATGGAAATCAGGCAGCGTCTCCTGCAAACCTGCTTCATTCAACAACGGCCTTGTCCTCCGAGGGCTTTAGAGTAAAGTATAGTATAGAGAATAGGTTGGAGTGAGAGCAGTTTCTGTGGAGTGACAGGAGCATAAACCTGCTCTACGGGGTCTCAAAGGTTGTGGATGTCTAAAAAAAGTTCAAGACAGTTGACACAACCCTTTTCAGACTTAGAGTACTGCGGAAGGAGAGAAACAGGGTGAAAGTGAGACAGTTGGTTTGGGTCAGCCCCTTGCTTTTTTAGGAGAGACATGACGGCAGCCGTTTTGAAAATAGATGGAAAGCAAGTTGAATCGAATGACAGGTTGAAGTGTCCTGTGAGGTTAGATGCCACTAAAGGGGTAATAGGCTTGCCTAGCGGGAAAAAGAGGGTCTGATAGGGCACAAGAGTGGTTAGCTTTCATCAGTAGAGATAGGGCTTCTTCAGTATTAAAGTGACCAAAGATAAAGGCAGAGGATGATGGTAGAGTAAGAGGAGTGTAGAATGTAGGTGGAGGCCGTGTGAGGAAGGTCAGGAGAGAGTTTCTAATTTTAGAAAGGTTTGCAGCAAAGTATTCATCTAGTTCATTAGCTGTGAGAGTGAAGTTGATAGTTACAGATTTAGGCAAAGTGAGGAGTTTAGGGTGCGCTGTAGCCGGCAAGGATGGTTGGAGTGAGAGTCAATGAGGGTGAGGTAGAATTCTGTTTTTTCTCTATCAAGAGAGGATATGAGAGGGTTCAGGGAAGAGGGGTAGAGTTGCAGGTCCACATGCAAGTGGGTACACTTCAATTGGTGCAGCAGCCAATGCCTGTCTGTGCAGAGAAAGGGTATGAATGGGGTGGCCCATGGTTTAGGATGCCGAGACTTAGGGGTGAAAGTTAGCAGTGTGAATTGAGAGGAGAATGAGTCATATAGTTGGGATTGAAAGGTGGAGAAGGCATTGTTAGCGGAAGAGGCATCAGATGTGAAGGAGTAGAGTGAGAACTGTAGGTCTGAGTGAAAGGAAGGAATGGCAGAAGATTTCAATGTCCTTTTACAAATTGATGGGGCAAGTGGTAAGGAGAGGTCAGAGGGTGGAAAAGAGATGGAGGTGGAAACAATACAGTGATCAGATAGGGATGGCGTGAAAGTATTATTAGTGGCTCAGAGAGAGGTTGAGATTAATTAGAGATCCAAAGAGTTACCCCCGATGTGGGTGGGTAGATTATTGATAGAGTGGAGAGCATGGCCACTAAGAAAAGAGTGAAGTTCAGAATTCTGAGAAGTGGTTGGAGAGGGGATGTTAAAGTGTCCTAAGAGATTGAGGTGATGTTTAGTGGAAAGAGAATCAAGAGGTTGATCATAAAAAATTGGTCCAATGGGGTCAGGATGGCTATAGATGGAGATGATGTGAACCGAGTGACGCAGAGCAATAGTAGAAATAGTGAATTCAAAAGAAGTAGGAGAGGATGTCGTCTAGGGGAGGAGAGCTGGCATGGAAGAAGTCAGTGATAAAGGATGTTTTGTTGCATATAGACTGAACATTCCAGAGTGCAATTTTCAGTAGAGAAGTTGAGTCTCAGAGGAAACGAGATGAGGTGGATAGGTGTTAGGGGAGGTATGGTTATCCCGTTGGTTTTGTTTGTTGGAAGTATGGGGTGCAAGAAAGATAGAGTAGTGGGAGTTTCAAAATGTGAGTTTTATGATAGGAAAGGAGGCAGTTGTAGTGGATTGGAGAAAGCATAGGGAGGGATAGGTAGGAAGAGCAGCAGCAGCAGCCAGAGTGAATGCATAATAGGTGAGTATGGCAGAGTGGAGAGACAGCACAGTATTTAGTAAACTAGGAGTACTCATAGGTGCAGCAGGGAGGAAGGCAAAAGCAAAGCCTCATAGGTGAAGAGGCAAAGAGACTGGTCAATGGCTGTTCTTCAACCTTCACTGTTCCGCCTTTAACTGCAGTGCCCCTGCCTGGATGCCCCTAAAGAGTTCAGAAGTGATGTCACATGGTCTTATCGCCTGATCGCCTAGTTCACCAGTGGTTAGCCTCTCTGATTTTGTCCATAGTGTTGCCAGGATTATGTGATTTCTTCCTGATTGGTGTTCCCAGAGCACTCTATTGTGGCCGGCAGCTGGAGATGGGACCGACTCAAGTGACACGAGTGACCATAACTACTGCAGTACATGAAAGTCTACTATTCTAAGTATAGGCACAAGGAAGGGGAACATCAGCAAGAGAAGACTTTAGATTTAAAGGATCATCGGATGTCCGAGGCAAGTGGCTGCCAGTGAAAGACTCCAACATCCAAGAAATGACAAAGGAAGAACCACAAACGTAATAACATACTTTATGTGCCTACACAAAAGGGAGGAATAAAATAAGGCGTTAAAAAATGTAATTCTGGAATCGAATATATACAACCTTATACTCCTGATAAAACTGACAAAACTGATATGGAATAGAACTCAACAATGAATTTTAACATAATTTGGTGGGGAGGACCTCTTCATAGTTGTGTATGATTTAATAAAAAGATGCCCAAATATAAAGACTGTATTTTATCACCAAAAAAATGCTACTCTACTTTTAATTTGCTCCTTCTGTTTGGTGCAGGGCCTGACCTGTTTAAATGTGTAGCACAGGAATCTTATGAGTGCAACCATCACCTGAGCATGTAAGCTGTCCTCCACTTCCTGCATTGTATTATGTGGTGGCCAATTGCAAATCTCTTTGTAAGTTGTGAATTCCTCCTTTAATTTTTTGCTTTTCACTATCCAGCTACACTTTTAATTTGTTTACTGTTTTCAAAACCCATGCATCTAACTATCATAGTTTAATTGTTCGGCTTGTCTGCTGTTCTGCTGTTTCAGGAATCATCAAATTTGTGTTTCAACGAACCTGTTTTCTCAAATGTTGTTTTTGTACTTTCCCTCCCCCTAACCTTCCAGTGGGATTGCCCACACTAACCCACTTTAACCTTTAACACCAGGACACATGTGCAATTTAGGTGGCACTAGATATGTGCCCTATGCTATTTTTTGCAATAAGTGAGGTTTTTCTTAGCTATTCGGATGTAAGTTCAGGATCTGATATTAACTAAAGCATTTGTTGGGTGTAATGCTTGTAAATGTCTCACGTCGCCCGATGGCATCCATTTTCTTTGTTCGAGATTCATTTCTTAACTAGTTGATGCCTCTATCATTTTACATATTTCAATTCCGACATTGCAAGAGCATGCCAGAAAATGTTCAAAGTGAATCCTACAGATATATATTTCTATTAGGGTGCCAGCGTGTTGGTCCTTTCTCTAAGATCAAGATACGTTCTGCGCAGTAAAAGAAACACTATCTGCAAATGTTTTTTTTTTTATTTTGTCCGAAGAGCTGATTGGTGTTGCAGCTATTCTACCCCCACATTGGAACCCCAACGTTGTCCCAATTGTTACACATGGTTCAATGTTACAAATATTTCAATGTTAGGATGATTATATGGAAACATGAAATGGGCACCAAGCTCAGTGTACCTTACGCAATTGGTGATTGAAGCATATACAACCCTATTATTAGAGACCTATTCTTCATATATAAAGCTCTGTGTTTATTGTTATTTCCCCAAATGCTCTTTAAGACCTCAACGGTCTTAATGTCCCACTCCCCTTTCTTATATGGCCGGGGTGGTCTGCAACCTTTGGCTCTCTAAATGTTTTGGACTCTTGATTGGCTTTTGAGACCTGATGGCTCGCCGAGCACTGGAGTGTTTTCTCCATGCATAGTGGGATCTCTGGCCATTTGCAGCTCATGCAGGTACCAGTCGCTGTTGTAAGCTCCAGTGGAATTTCAACTTTCTGTGTTTCACTTTTATTTATTTATTCATTTTACTGACCCTCTCCTCGTCGTGTTTTTCTCCAAGCCCTGCTCCTCCCAGTCCCGCCTCCTGCCTCTTGCCCTATCCGGCCCATCGAGCCTTGACTAGCTCTTGAGACCTGGTGGCTCCTTAGCACTAGAGTATTTTTCAGTGCATAGTGGGTTCCCTGGCCATTTGCAGCTCATGCAGGCAGCAGATGCTGTGGTAAGCTCCAGTGGAATTTCAACTTTCTTTCCCATTTCCTGTTTTTTCTCTCTTTTACTTATTTATCTATTTTTACTGATCGTCTCCTTGTCGTGTTTTTCTCTTGCCCCTGCTCCATGTCCATCCCACCTCTTATCTCTTCCCTGTGCCGGCCCATCGAGCCATTATTGGCTCTTGAGCCACACACGTGACCGGAAGATTTCCATTTAAGTGGTGTTCGCGGGGCAACCGTGCCTGGGCAGACAGCCAATGACCGAAGGTAAAGGGCAGCTAGCATCACTTGCTTGCCCTGTTTGCCATGGGTTCCTCTATTGCTACAAACAGGTAAAGGGCACAGTCAGTGATGCACATCCTAAATCCTGCCAGTAACTTATTTACCTATCAATAACACGTGATTCTTTCCACTGTTTTGAAATCCTGCTGTGCCGTGCTGCATAGCTAGTCATTGTACTGCATTTAGATACAATTTTGAGGGTAGCCATTGTGTTGCACTTAGATGAAATGTTAAGGGTAGCCTATGGGTGGCATTTTGATGATAATGTGAGGGTAGCCAATGTGTTGCAATTATATGATATTTTGTAGGTAACCACTGTGTTGCATTTCGTTGAAATGTTGAGAGTTGTAAATGTGTTGCTATATGATGACATTTTGGGGGTAGCCAGCCAGTGTGTTGAATTTAGTTGAAATTTTGAGGGTTGCCTATGTATTGCAATGAGATAACATTTTCAAGGGTAGCCAATGTCTTTCAATTCGATGAGATTTTGAGGGTAGCCATTGTGCTGCATGTAGAAGAAATGTTGAGGGTTGTCAATGCATTTCATTTAGATGAAATATTGTGAGTTGCCAATCTATTGCATTTAGATGAAATTCTGAGGATAGCCAATACTGTATTATACTAGGTGCATGTATAGCCTATGCCAGATTAAGCCACGCTTTTGATTTCACCCCCTTCTAAATCCAGCTGCATCTATGCAACCAAGAACCAGCCAGAACACTCATGTATCTCACTCCATGCCGATGGACACTAGCCGAAGGCATGACCAGCCACCTGCTCACATCTGCTTTTATACACTACTCTAAGACACATTGCACAACACCTCTGCCATAAGAATGCAGCTATCCCCGACGATAGAAATTCAGTCCAGCTGCACACATAATGATCCTCCCACTCTTGCATATTCTCCAGACTACATTATGCACCATCGACTTGCCTGCTCGACATGGGTGACTAGCAGGGACTTGACCACCCCAACTTACCTACGTATTGGCTAAAATGCACAAACACATTCTATAACTATCTGACGAATTTCCCATACCTGGACTTCTGTCCCCCAAGGATATTCAACCTATAGCACGTTGGGAACACACCAATAGTGAAAGACGCTATACAAATACCAGTTGCTACAATTACCACTACTACTACAGCTCACATCAACCATAGACATCATATTCAATTGTCAAAGATCATGGGAGTCATAGGCCTACCGGCAACCTCGGCTTCCCGTTACCACTGCCCGCCGGTAATATGTGGATATTACCAGCGGTGGCAGAACGGTAAGTTCCCATTCCTACTCTATAGGAATGGGAACATTGAAGCACCGGCACCATTAGTAATGGACCGGTGCTAGTGCTTCCATGAAAAATCTGCCAGTAGGGTCTTGAACTACTGGCAGGTCAGGCCTGCTGGTAGTTCACTGCCCTTACCAGCAGACGTGTAGTTTGCTAGTCCGGTAAAGGTGCAGATAACCTTGTTATCGGCACCTTATTTCTAAACCGGCAAACTTTTAAAGAGGGTCATTGTCCAAAACAACAACAGAGCCGCAAGTTCAGACCTCTGGACAGTATTTTACAGTGCAATAGGAGTGTACACGTCTGGCCACTTTGGAATTATAACATTCTTTCGGAAAATGATTCGGATGCTTATTCTGGGTTTTGGTGCTGTGCTTTGCTCAGTAAGAGAAGTGTCAGTTTGCAATTTTAGTACAATTAAATAATGTCAATGTTTGCTTTATTTTAATAGCTACTTGGAAAACCGCAACCACCCCACCCCCTCAAAATAAAAGAAACCGTTTCTTTTTCTTCTGGGCATGTATGGGCGGGCTCTAGCAAACTCTACCCTGACAATGGGACTCTCATTACCTTAAAAGGAGACAGGGACATAGAGAGGGAGAGAGACAGAGACGGGGAGAGAAAGAGAACAAAAGCAGAGAGGGTGAGGGTGAGAGGGAGACAGAGTGAGAAAGTGAACAAAGCAGCGAGAGAGTTGGCAAGAGAGGGTCAGGGAGGCGAGGGAAGGTAGAGAGAGAGAGGAGGGAGGAGAGAGAGAGAGGGGGATCACTAGCACAGCATATGATACACTGGCTATAGCTAGTATGGCACATAGCTATGTTGACCAATGCCATTCCTGAAAAGCATTTTCCATTGAAAAACCCTTCTCCTGCGAAATGTAACCAATAACGATGCAAAGAAGAGTGCATGCAGCACTTTAATCAAGGGTGTAGCACTCTTGGAAAAACAATACATTCACCTAGAAGCACTGAGATCTTCTTGCAGAACTGCAACACATTTCTGCCAGAAAATCATGAACACGCCAAAAAAAGCCTTAACTTCAAGGCACTACGCAAAACAAACTTCAGAATTCTCACAACCCAAAAGTCTTTGCTATTGCTTGAACAGGGCGCATGTACAATATTCAGACTGATAAAGAATACTATTATGAACGACATGCATGAATAAGAAAATAAGTCCTATTGCATCTTAAGACCTTCGTTTGTGCCCTCCTCAGGTCCACAGCACTAATGGGACTTTTTAATTTAGATTTGCAGTGCAGCCCCAAAGACTTACAGTCACTGAGTTCAATTAGGAAAGGTATTTATAAACGAGTGTTGATTCCGGATGAAAAAGTAGGGAAGCGTGATGTAATTTGCATTTTAATGTTGCTGTAACCTAAAACCCTTCCTGCAATATTGATATTTCTCAAGAAAACACATGTGCTACTTCTCGCATATACCATTGATGTCTTTACCACGTATTTAATCTTACAAAGTTGCTCCACAATTCTCAATTCCTCAGTATTTGTATTTATTTATTTATAATGCACCAAACCCAGGGGTAACCAGGCGCAAAGGCAGCAAGAGGGTTGCAAAAAACGTAGTTACATACAATAGGGTGAGGTCCCGCTGCGGTTACATTGCAGGACGTTTCACGCCAAAAATGAGGGGAGGAACATATACACTTTAAGCAATGCTATATACATATTTACATACACTGAGGGAAGGAGCCAGGTGGTAGTGGCGCATCCAGGCATCGGAAGGTCGTTAGTAACGTCAGTAACGAAAGTTTCTTTGTACTCGGATCTGGAATTCCATTAAACACATAAGATATTTTCATCTGAATAAAACCTTAGCATTAGGGATTATGGAGTTTCTCCAACATAGAAAGTAAAGCTATATGGGGCTGATAGACATAGAAGTGTCTGGTATTTACTTCGAAGAATGTCTTTGTGCATCAGCCCATACATGCTTCTAAGCGGTAGAAAGGCAAAGTTAGCGTGGCAACCCTGAGAAGTCCTTTGATATATACAGCTTTACAAAGTGTCAGCCCACCCTAGACTGCTCCAGAGACTGCCCAGAACTGTTGAGGAACTTCGAGATGCTGATAATGTGATATGATATGGCATTTATAACGCGCCTGTACACAAATGTTTCAAGGAGCGACGAGGCAAGGGAGGGGGATCAAAGGGAGGACAGACAACGATCATACTAGGCCAGGTGTCATTTAGATTGCGCAAGTGCATGGGAAAGGGGAAGGGGGAAAGTACGGGGGGTCGGAGGGGAAGGGACAGTGCAGTAAATGGGAATAAAATAACAATAAGTAACGGCTAGCAGGTGGCAAGTGCAAAGGTGAGTGCACACATCAGGTGTCAAGTGCTGGTGGTGGGACTGAAGGGATACAGAGCAGTCTCAAAGTGCAGGGGATCCAAGGTAGGCAATGCAGGAGTGTGTGACTGGCGGGGGAGGGACCTGGGCCCGGGATCAGAGGGTGGCCAGGTCATCAGTGCAGATTACGAATCCACCAGCAGGTCAGCAGGGGAGAGGAGGAGAAAAGGCAGACGCAAAGAGAAAGGTTTTAAGGTGCTTCCGGAACCAGAGATGGTTCTCCTCAAGTTTCAGGGAGGCACAGAGGCTGTTCCAGAGGGAAGCCCCAGCCGAAGAAAGAGATCTACCACCAACTTGTTGAATGGAGAAGCGACTGACCCTGAGGGAGTTGGAGGCAGATGAGCCAAGAGCTCGAGAAGGAAGATATTTAGGAAGAGAGAGTTGAAGCTATTTTGGGCCCAGGTCCCAGAAGGCCTTGTGGACAATGCAGAGGGTTTTGAACTTGATCCTCGCAGCCACTGGGAGCCAGGGCAAAGATTTCAGTCCTGGAGAGATACGATCCCTGGGCTTGAGGCCAAGGACAAGTCTTGCAGTCCTGTTCTGGATGAGGTATCAAATGTGATGTCCAGCGGATCACAGAGAGGAGGCCAGTGTACTGAAAAGTCCCATGACTTCTCCACTCGTTTTCATTGAGTATGGACTGCAACATATAACTCTATTCTCGTATACAGTCTATGCTTAAAGCATAATGAGATGGTGTTAGGAAAGGTTTCTTTCAGTGGGACTCCCAGCATATGGTCTGACTATTTTTGGTGATTGCACCCTCATTTTTGTTAGTGAGGCCCTTTTAACCTCACTCACGTGCTTAACAATTTTGATGTGGAGCCAGCTGTGAGTCTGTAAGGCCCATAGAGTATGGGGACGCAGTCCCCCATTAATGTCTGTAGTATGGCACATCTGACTCATTCATGGACAGTAGTACAGGAGAACCATGTTTATTTCCCCTTTCTTTTTAGTGTATGGGCATTTATCTCATACAAAGTGTAGCCCAGGCAGGCTGGTGGCAGTGGTACCTCACTTTTACACTTTTTAGGTGCACTCCTGCTTACCTCTTATTTTTTTACAACACGGTAGCCATTTCACGTACCACTACCGGGGCCAAAATGACTAACTTTGCTGGTTAAGCCCCGTCATTTTGGCACGCTACCTTTGTTGGCAGTCTTTCTTCTGTGTAGGGGGTGGACACGTCCATATAGATTCACTCTCTTTGCAAGCTCTGACCAGAGCTTGCAGTGTCATATTTGTGTGTGTGAAACTGGACTGGGCTGGGAAGGGGCTGAAGACAGCCCTAATACCCATTCCAAACCCGAGCGATGTCATGGCTGTGACTGAGGTGGCTGTTCATGATTGGATAGCCACTCCGAGTTTGAATGTTGCAGGTCCCCTGATAGACCGGGTTGGGGTTTTCCGCCAGCCCAAGTTTCTGTATATCAGAAGGGGGTGTGAACCCATTAAGGAAGCCCCCTGCTGCAGCCAAGAATGCAAGACAGGAGAGTTCACAAAAAGCCACAGGTTACTGCTGCAGGTATAGTCATTACCCAACCCAACAGTTGCAAGTCAATGCTCTGCTCTTTCTTCAATAGAGGGGATCTCCCATGGCTTCTCCCATGGTTCCTCCCTCCCTTGAACTCCTGGACCAAAACAGTTGAGTCCTGCATGACTGTGACCATCCTTGTAGATCTCAGAATAGTGTGGCCCTGTAGCTGTCACACATCGTCCAGAGTTTGACCTCCCTCTTTGCCTGAATCTTGCACAGCTCTGAGACATTGGATCTCACAGTGAGTGGGGTCTTGACCTTGTAGCTCTGCTGCAGCTGCTCTCTGCCAAGATGAGTAGCCATTCTGAACACTTTTGTATGTACAATTGTATATTCCTGTATATAACTATATTGGTATTTTTTGTCTGCCTGTTGGATTATAACAAGTATGAATAGCTCCGTATGCCTCCGGGCTGGGTTTGTGCTCTATAAATAAATACATAAATACAAATTCTGGAGCCAGAGTCCTGTGTATTCAGGCCTGCAGGAAATATGCTGGGTAATGATTGCCTCTCCTGACTGTAGCATCCTGGGAATCTGAAGCAGATCCTTCATATTCAACCCAAGTCCAACCTTTTGGTCTTCAGAACTACAGGGCTACTGATGGAAACCCTAATCCCCGTACCACCAAAATCAGCTGTTAAAATTGTCGAAAGAAGACACTGCTGCATCTGCAACACCTGTACCCACAATGCTGCAACTAATAGCTTCGATTTTTAAAGATTGTTTCCTGTCCTGATAGCAGTTCGAGGGGGTGGTAGCATAGCTGGTTCAGTGGCCTGTGAACCCCGTTCAGTTCTATTGGGTCTAAAGTCCATTCCTACAGCTACCCTTGGCTTACCTTTGGTGGTGGAACCTGGGTATAGGTTTCCTGTCGGGGGTCCCCCAAGGCATCCATGATGGGTAGTAGCACCTTTCCTACACCGGACAAGTAAAATCTCTGTATTAAGAAAAGTATCACTATCTACCACACCTGATAACCAATTTGATCCTGTTGTTTCCTATTGAAGCATTTTGACTAACTTTTAAAACTCTCCCAAAGTATCCCACGCGTGTGTACTTGCCTCACACTTTGTTGAACTTTGTTGAACACTTTTTTTCTGTGTTAGGGTTAGACTCTAGTGTCCTAGTACCCTATTTATAAAATCCTTTAGGATGTCTGTGCGCTGAGAACTGGGCACAGCCATGATTAAACTTGCATCAACATAAGATTCTGTGCAGTCCAATCAAATGTTATCTGCAGATGATCTTTTATCCCAATGGAGTGACTGATGTCGTTGCCACTCTACCATCAATTTCATATGTTGAGGTTGTTCGCATGATAATACATGGTTCAATGTTAAATATTTTAATCGTAGGGTGAGTGTTTTGAAAAATGAAATGAGCATCAAGCCCAGTGGGCATTATGTACCTAGTGACTCAAGCATAGACCGCCTTTATCACAGGCACATTTGCGAAATATACAGCTCTATGGTCAGTCTTATGTGCCCAACATGATCTCTTCTTTTAATCAAATCAGGATGCAACCCTCACTGGTGTTATTTGTCCCCTTCACGTTTGCCATAGGAGTATTTTGAAAGAATAGAATAGGAATATACCAGACTGACATGAGAACCATCTCTCAGAAAATAAGTTGTGTGGTTACTGTTGATTTTGTTAATGTGCTTTGCTGAGTAAGACATGAGTAATCTTATTGATAAAAATATATTCTGGAAGGGATCATTAGAAACGCACACTGTAAAAATTAAACAAGATCTAGGTTACAATTTTAGTAATGTCCAGTTTTTAATAGCAGCTTTTGCACAGAAAAAGCATAGCGCCTCCCCATCAAGACATCTGTTTTGAATATCTGAAAAAAGCTTAGAGAAATATTCTACCCAAGCCTCTTCTGCTGTTATTTTAGTTTAGTCGTTGTACATCATCATTGTCCGGAAACCCCAGGATAGCAAGTGGCAATGAAATTTAAGAGGATCAAGTACTTTTGTACAGAACGGGTGGATCACTGGGCAAGCTGAAAAAATGTGGACTAATGTGCCTGTTTCACCACATTTCCTTTAGCATCTGTTACCAGCATCAGAAAAGAAGTGACGTAGCATATCCGGGGGCCATGTACTCACAATGACACAATGTATAAGAAAATACTTTGTGCTGGAGACAAGTCGATGAATGTGACGCGTTCCACATGATATTATTCCACTCATTGTCATCAAGGTCTCCACTGAATCCATTTCTCATTTCGACCACCATCCAGTTTTGATTCCTGAGAGCCATAAATCAAGGATATGTTTTTTTTAATAGAAATGAGTTGATAAAACAGTGCCTTGTATCTAGTTAATGATCTAGCACCTTGTGTCCCAGCATTACATTTAGAACACCAATATCTCAACTGTATTTAACATCTATGCGATTCATTTATATTAAACTTAATTTTTCAATCCTTAAAATGAAGGGGATAGCCATACCTGTACATACATGCATTAGGCTCCCTTCTGCCCAGGCCAGGAACCTTAGCTCAGATTTACCAGGGGAAAAATCAGGGGTTGAGAATATAGGGGTCGGTGGTCAAAGGAAAGAGGAAACCTCAAAGGTTTTAATCATGTACTTCCAGTGCTATAAATATCATTTAAAGTGGTCAGTATTGGGGATGAGAAACCTGTGCTGTTTTGTTTCAAGGGGTTAGGGTTTCAAATCGTTCCAGATCCTCAGAAAACACATCAAGCTCCTGGAATGCACATCAAAATATTGTCTATGTTTTGATGCACCGCAAAATGTCTCAATATCAGGAATGCCCGGCCACCCTTATGTGTCGGGTTCAACAATACGTACCTAGAGACTCTCTGACCCAACCCAGTTGATATACATAGGAATGTAAATCTATAGATAAGTGTAAAGGTTTCTGCTAGTAACCCAACTGGTAACACCGAGACAACACAGAGAAACCAGGGAAGTCAATTCATGCACACCAAACCTGAGATGTCAAATCTGTTCCGCGAAGACTTATCTTTATGTAGAGATTACATCAAGGGAGGAATATTATGATCACATAGTGTATTGATACTTCTAGATGAAGTAAGAAATAACTCCTAAGCACTGAATGGAAGGTTTGGCCCAGGAAATTCGGAACATACCCTATACTGTCTGAATGACAGGTTTGGAGGCCAACCTATCGATTGAGTTTTGTTGATTTGCAATCGTGCTACTTTCTGAAATCTCCCTAATGATCAGGGGCATCGTTTTGTGAGCATAATGCATAACAAATAATAACACCCTCCCTTTAAAATGGCTGGTGTGTTAAATGGAGGCATACAAGTGTAGCGTAGTGCTTTTAAACCAGTGGCGTCACCAGGAATCAAATTTAGGAGGGGCACAGAGGGGGCCAAAGACAAAAGTAGGGGGGGCACAGACAAAACTAAGGTGGTCACTGCTCGTCTTAGATAGGAGGGGACAGGGGGGGGCCTGGCCCCCCAGGCTGCCCCCTAGCGACGCCACTGTTTTATACCGCCATGTAATGCTTCATCCCATTTTCAAGCTTTTGAAGCAGAGACAAGGTGAAGAAGGGGCATGCAGCAGGAATAAGATCCCAGTCCTGAATATCTCCTCCGCCACGTCGGTGCGTTTTGTCTAATGCCTGCATTAATAATAATAATAATAATAATAATTTAGCATTTATATAGTGCTACAAACCCTCAGGTATGTGAGCGCTGCTTATTATTACCCACGGTGTGTGGTGTGTGGTGCTCATTTATCGACCTCAGAAGGATGAAAGGGTGAGTTTGGCCCTGCCAGTATTCGAACCTGCGTCTGCAGGCTCTGCACAGATGTCAAAGCAAGCGCTCTACTCGCTGTGCTATCGGATAGGCTTTAACCGACATTCAAGGTTCACGCTGGTGTCTTGCTTTAGCACCTGGTAAAGACCGGCCAGATTCCGCTAGCAATCCATCAGTAAACGTCATCTGAAAAGCATATTTTGCAGGCAACGTCTACTCTTTCACAAGAAAGAAAGGAAAATGAAAGAGTAAAAATGAGTTTGCCTTGCTTTACTCATTATTTTTCCCTTCAGTCTAGTGAATCTTTAAAATTGCATGTGGGGGACCCCACAACACGTAGCTGCTACCTTTAGTGGTCCTCTGCATGCAACTAATAGCCACAATAACGTGAGGCTGTAACTCATCAGCATGACGTGTTAATTTAAGTTGTTTACTTCATGCATCAAGGCCTAGAAAGTTCCAATTCATTCTGACAGACCGAGCCAAAGGCTACATCAACAAAACGGGTGCCAAGTGCCAAGTGCCAAGGACGAGTATGCTCGTCCATTTTGCATAGACTTGCATAATAGCCTGGCAGTTAAGGGGTTAACCCCTTAAGTGCCAAGGACGAGTATGCTTGTCCTTTTTGCATAGACTTGCATAATAGCCTGGCACTTTATTAAAGCGGCCCACGCTCTAAATTAATCATTTGTTTCTTTTTTCGTCGTGCCTTTGCCCATTTGAAGGTGCCACCCATGGAGCAAACTCAATTCTTGGGTCGCGTAAGATAAAATCCTATCAAGGCACCCTGAAATGCCTGCCATTTTCTGGTTGGGGGCTCCATTAAAGAGTACTTATTGATTGTGTTGCTTCTGATACCTTATTCACAAATGTCCATAATTAGGCCCAGCACTCATTGGCCCCTGCAGTGAAACAAACACATTAAATTTACACTATATGGTGAAGCGTCTGATGGGGCTGGGGTATTCTTACTATACCAAGATACAGTTGTGGTGCCACTGAGAGCACCTGTCCCCATGTGGGGATATATCTGACGCTGAGTTTGAATATGCACAGTGATACCACTGACTTTCCCTTGTTTGAGCACAGTGAGAATCCCATGGCACCGGGGTGAGCCTTATATCCTTTTCCACTGGTTTGTTTGAGGCCAATTTGCATTGGTTAATTGTAGCAGAATCTCATGCAGTTTACATCTAACGTTGATCTGTGCAACGGAACCAACTGGCCCTCAGTCTGTAGACTACTATCTTTCCGATTCCAGCGACAGAGGATCATCTCAAACCTCCCACTGTGCCATAGTATAGAGTAACAACAAGTCGTAAAGCCATTTACACCTCGCCATTCCGCTCCGGGAGATGTTGATAAAGTTCCGCAAGTGGAAAGGGCTGGGTCCTCTACTCTAGTCTGTTTGTTGCACTTAAACCTCACACGTACCTTGACGAATACTCTTTTTAGAGGCGTATCATGTTACTAAAGAAGTAATGACAAGATATTCTCTAACATTGCATCTAAAAGGTTAGCAACCTTATCAATGGTGATCAAACAGGTTGCATTCCACATGGTCAGAAAACAGATAATATCCACAGAGTCGTCAATGATATAGAGGATTCCCGATGCAAAACGTGCACTTTGAATTGCTATCCTGTGATGCAGAGAAGGCATTGCATCAGGCAACCTGACTGTTCCTCTACCATGTCCTCTTGAAAGTTGGATTTGATATTTCAATGATTACATTCGTTTTGTTAAATTCTCAACAAATTGCTATCTGACTCAAACGCCCTGCAAAGGGTGACTCATAAAAGTTGTTCTTTATCACCTTTTAAAGCAGGTTTCTGCATTCACCGACCTTGACTCCTCATGCGCTCACATACAAAGGTCGCTCCAAAATGCTCCTATGTACGGGCATGGATTGATGCGGGTACTGGCATGAACAGTGATCATTCAGGCATTAGGTATCCCTAAACCCCTTACACTGCTTATTTTGAATAATTCCAGAGTATATTTTAGTCATAATGAGAATGTTACACTTGGACGTCTTACTGAGAAAAGCATATTATCAAAAGCTAGAAAACACATATCACTTTTGTCTGATACAATGTCATTCCAAGATGGCCAATCTGGCACACTCCAATTGTACTGTTTGAAATACCCCTATGAACAGATGTGGTTTGTCCAAGAAGAATTAGAATAGACGCCCAACTGGGTGCATCTAGAAAGAGCTATGGCTTCGCCAATTCCGCTGTCAGATATTTATCTTATTAAAAGTAAGAATACATTTATGAAATATTCCTGTATCCCCCAATCTGCACTTTATCTCAAATTATATATTTTTCCATCTTTGGCCAAAATGTCTGCCTTTACCTCTCCTCTCATTTGGCGTAATCCCCTAATTAAGGTGAAATGCAAATCTATGTTATGGAAGCCATGGCTCTCTAGAAACATTAAATATTGTAACCAATTCCTCTCACAAAATGTTCCCATTACTTTTAGGGACTTTGCTGACAAGTACCATTTGCCCGCCTCTTCCATGAAACAATATTTGATTATTATTGCTGCTCTGTTTGAAAATTATGAACTACTCATTCATAACTCCAATAGTCCTGCTGTGTTAAGATTATTTTACATACTGAAGCCTAATAATTCTGCTTCCTTTTTCTATAAAATCTGATGTCAATTCCAACAGTTGGTCTGTTGCATAATGACTGGAAGGATGACTGCATGCTACCACACCTTCAATTTGACTGGCCTCCACAGTGGAATTACATCTCGAAAATCACTTCATCAGCCAGCCTAACCCAAACCCTGTTTTTCTTCCACCACAGAGCCTTTGCTACCAAATGCAGTCTTTTACCTAATGACCTTTGCTGAAGCTGCTCACAAGTCCCAGGCTCTTTTAAGCATATGTTCGTGGGATGTCAACATGTTAAATCATTTTGGACTTCTGTATGGCGAACGATCAAACTCATTTTTAAATCCCAGTAAGACTTTTGTTTTGACATTCTTATTTTTGAGAGCTCCCTCTTACAAACTGCAATAGCCAACAAATATACAAATCCGCTCTTTGACTTATGTCTAATGGTCGCACTGCAAACTATTACTGCCAATTGGAAATATCTACATTGCATTCATTATAATTGTTGGTGGAATAATATTTGTAATATCCATAGGTTAGAAAATTGTATAGCTTCCTCTCCTGATTGACTATGCAAACATCAGTTGAAATGGCAATCGTTTCTTCACTGCTTATCCAATGCAGATTATCATCAATGTTATTACTACGTATCCCGTCAGTCCCTCCCCTCCTCTCCCTCTATTTGTGTTATGTCCTGTCTCTCATGTCAGTTATATGTTTTGTTTGTTATTGTTTTGTCACCCCTCCTTATCCTTTAAAATATTCTTGATGCTAACTAAACTCATTTACTTTATACATGCCTGCCATTATACAAGTCATTTATATCTTCTCAAATATCTTGTTTATACTTCATGTATATGTTTTGCATTTGTTCTCATATACCATTAATGTCCATTAATTTCCATGTATGTTGATTTTTCACAACAAATAAATTTAAAACACTAAAAAAAACTAAAAAAAGAAATACCTCTATAAGAAAGGGGAAAGAAACAAATAACAGCAGTGGAGGTTCCAGCCTATTTTGCATAAAATCAAAGAGCATTTTGGGAACATAAGAATAGCCACATATCTTCATAGCTGGGAAATGTCTCTGACAGACGTATGGTACGTACATAATATACACTCAGCGTAGTGATTGTTAACATGAATGTAATGTTGAACCATATATACTGGTTCAGGAAGCCTCAGGAAATTAATGTAAGTACAGAATGGCTGCAAAATCGAAGGGCCGCCTGCAGATCATTTTTGATTTCACCACTTAGAATGTTACCACGATCTGAGGGTAAGCACGCTGTGGACATGCTCAGTTCCTAATGCACCATCATCCTAAGTGATTGTATTTATGATTACCCTTTACTTGTTTATTTGTTCATGATTTTTTGATTATACAAATCCCATCTTATTTGCCACCCATACATTAAGTCATAACACAATGTCATGAGATGACAACAATCACACCAACAAGACATAACACAACATGATTGAGATGTCTTACAATCTACGATATCACATTAGATTGGAATACAATGGTAGGGGCAAAAAGTGAATCATCGCTCCTCAGACAACTACTAAGACTATTAAGTCAACTAATAGCATATTTCACCACTGCACTATGGTCTCCACTCAAGGCATGCAAACAACATTAACCAACCACCACCACACCACCATCATGTAGCTCTGCTCAGCCACAGTGAGGCAAGGTATGTATCAAACTAATTCCATAAAGCTTCAGTGGAATTACTAAACTTACATATACAGTATAACTCTCTATCCCATCCTCTATATCATTGATCTCCCACTTCCCTCACAACAATTTGCCCCATAGGCCGCTTTCATCAAATGGCAGACTGTCGGGGAACAATGCATGCATTTACTGCGCATATGTGAAGTGGGCCTGGCGGTGCTGAAGGTGAGGTAAGGAGGGTTTTTAAGGAGGGGTAGCGGCAGTGGACTAAGTGTCCGGGAGCGTTGCTCCTCTCCTTTTTTTTAATTAAGTTTTACTGTTCCTGAACTTTTTTTTTTTTTAAACCGTTCCGGAATGGTTTCGCTTTAAAATAAAAGTGCAGGAAGCAGTTGAAACTTTCACTTCAGGGCACTGCAGTGAACGTTCCCTTAAACAGCAGGAACATTCGTTTTGGGGGGGTTGCATTGTGCGTGGGAGGAGGCGGGGTAATGGGGTTTTGTTGGGAGGGGAGCAGGCCAGCAGGGAACATAGTTCCACTACTTCTTTTCATACACTTCGACCACTGGGTAGCAGTAAGTGTATGTGTGTGCGTGTGCGTTTATGTGTGTGGGTGCATGTGTGAATGAATGTTTTTAAAAGTCGGGAACAGATGTGTGGGTCGGAAGTCAGGGGATGTCCTCCGCGGAGCACACAATACGGAGGAGGGGGAAGAAGACAGGGGCAAGAAACAGGAGTTGTGGCAGTGCCCACCACAATGGGAGAAATCAGGGAAGGAGGCGCTTGGAGGGAACAATGTCCCCGCAGCGCCGAAACCAGGCTCCGGCAACCGAGCTTTGGCAAAATGGGGCTGCACGGAAACATCATAGATCCATTTTAACGACTTCCAAGAGCAATAACAATGCTTTTGGCTGCACTTTTTTAAACCAGCATATAGCAATCCAGCTTCTAGCCAGGAGAACGGCAAAGCGGTTGAATTTAGTGTTCAGAGGTGTCTCCTCTCGGAATGAACACAACAGGTATCTGGACGGAGAGTGCGGGCATCAGTTGTCACAATTGTAGCAACAATCTCAAACAGTTCACCCCAATACTTCTGAATATCAGTCCATGACCACGGTAAGTGCATAAACCCCACCTGCTAAGCATGGCACCTTGGAAAGTGGTGTGGTCTGGAGGGATCTTTTTTTAACAACTTCCTTGGCGATTAATAGACTTGCTGTATTTAGTTAAGATGGATCAAGGAAAGGCTGCGACTAAACAAAATAGTTGTTGTGAGCGCACAACTTCTGTCCCAATCCCATCAACTACGGAGCTATGAAGCATCACACCCCATGTACTTCTTGTTGCAGGCAGTGATCTCTAGATGTCCAATGCACTTTTGGTAACCGTGTGAGTATACATAGATGCACCCACCATTAAGTGCCCTATAATGTATGCCCGCGCGGCCTATGGGAATCAAACCAGTTTCCTTTAACGGTACAGTGTATTCTTTGATATTGCATTGTCATATGCTATGAATGCGCCCACATCTTAATATCACTCAGAGGTGGACATGTACCCCCGTTATCATATGTAATGAATGCGCACCCCACATCTTAATCTCAGAGGTGGAAACGTCCCCACATTATCATATGCAATGAATGAGGACCCCACATCTTAATCTCAGAGGTGGAAACGTCCCCACATTATCATATGCAATGAATGAGGACCCCACATCTTAATCTCACTCAGAGGTGGAAATGTCCCCACATCATCATATGCAATGAATGCGGCCCCTACATCTTAATCTCAGAGGTGGAAACGTCCCCACATTATCATATGCAATGAATGCGGACCCCACATCTTAATCTCACTCAGAGGTGGAAATGTCCCTGCATCATCATATGCAATGAATGCAGCCCCCACATCTTAATCTCAGAGGTGGAAATGTCCCCACATTATCATATGCAATGAATGCGGACCCCACATCTTAATCTCACTCGTAGGTGGACATGTCCCCACATTATCATATGCAATGAATGCGGACCCCACATCTTAATCTCCGAGGTGAAAATGTCCCCACATTATCATATGTAATGAATGCGGACCCCACATCTTAATCTCAGAGGTGGAAACGTCCCCACATTATCATATGCAATGAATGCGGACCCCACATCTTAATCTCAGAGGTGGAAATGTCCCCACATCATCATATGCAATGAATGCAGCCCCCACATTTTAATCTCAGAGGTGGAAATGTCCCCACATTATCATATGCAATGAATGCGGACCCCACATCTTAATCTCACTCATAGGTGGACATGCCCCCACATTATCATATGCAATGAATGCGGACCCCACATCTTAATCTCCGAGGTGGAAATGTCCCCACATTATCATATGTAATGAATGAGGACCCCACATCTTAATCTCAGAGGAGGAAATGTCCCCACATTATCATATGCAATGAATGCGCACCCCACATCTTAATCTCAGAGGTGGAGATGTACACCCAAAAGCACAACCTTCCAGGTGGAGAGTGCCTCCCTCCTCCATCACCCATGTAGAACCTGTTTTCAGCTGATTCCCACAGTCCCAACCCCGAAGAAATAGCAACCCCCTGTCCAAAGGTTGTCCCAGTGTTTTTGAAAACCCATACATGATGAATGGATTTTACTGCTTTATGGCCCGTTCCCATAAGAGAGGCCCTTAATGTATATGGAATATGAGCTCTTCCCTCAGCTTTACTCTGAGGCGGTGTGACTCTGCCACCAAACCAATCATACACACAATGCTCTTGAGAAACCAGACAACAGAGGTATTGATCTGGATAGGGCATCCCCCATCATGTACAAATATTTGCAGAAACTTTTATTATTTTTTCTTTTAAAATATCTATGATTTTTACATTGAATCCAATGTGTTTTCTGTGAAATGGCCTTGCAACGAGATTCAATTTCATTTAAATGGGTTTCTTTGAAATGGATGTGTTGACAAGGGTGGATACCTGAAGTAATGAAGAATCACAGCGCCTCGTCACGAATTGTGTGGTATCCCGGCTGGGGATACTGCCCAACTTTATTTGCATTAGCGCCCACCCATCTGGCAGTATTACCGCCGGATAACGGGTTGGGCGCTAACCATTACTCCCCATTTTGGGGCATTTTTGGTGCAATTACCATGCGGTAATACCGCTGGCGGCAATTGCACCAAAATGTTCCTTTTTCTGGCATGTTTACCCCCAGCTTTTAGCTTAGTGGGTAAACACACCAAGAACGAAAAACAAAAAAAAGCACCCACCGTCAGGCGGTATTACCACCGGATCATGGGTTGGGCGCTAACCGTTACTCCCTATTCCCCAATGGGAATTTGTTGGCTGCAATTACTGTGCGGTAATACCGCCAGCAGTAACTTACCAAAATGCCAATTTTTCTGCTGTGTTTTCCCCCAACTGTGAGCTGGGGGTAAACACACCAGACTCGAGATAGGGCAGACCCTTAAATTTAGTGGTAACACTGTTACTGCCACATTTAAGGGCTACAGCCCAACTCGTGATGAGGCCCAATGACTCTTATTGGTTCTTTAGTAGAATATTAAAATATTGGATAATGCAAGAGCTGCCAAATACAGGCACATTTTCAAACATTTCTGCTTTTGGTTGAACGGTTTATTACCTTCTTGTATGTATGTTAACACATGATTTGACAAAATACAAAGGACGAGTGTCCCTTTTGGCAACATGCCAGTCCGTACTGGGTGGGAATAAAACTATGTAGACAACTTAATTGAGAAAAGGATCGCCATAGGTTTTTGCGACCAATCTAATGCTTACATAAGGAATCAGCATATAGTAATGGAACGCAATCTTATAATTATCTTTGCAAACACACATGCATTTTCCTTCTTTGCATACCGGAAGCAAGACAAGAGCAACATCCCCCAGGTCACATGAGACACCACTCGATCAGGACACGGGCAACGCCGGTTACCTCAGTTATTGTGTTATACAACTAAAATATTAGAACATGGATGTGCATAACAACTATTATTTTCACAAATCACACCTGCATAGGAAGATTCTATGCAGTTCACAGAACAGTGCAAATACATGTTTGAAAGTATGACTCGTGTAACCTGCTCGCTACTATTGATGTGAGGCCCTTCAACATTTAAACCTATTGGAATTCCTTAATGTTTTCAACACAAACCCCATGTATATTTTTATATTCTAATAAATTGGTTTTAATATTCATAAATATTGCTTCAACAACAGAAAAGAGAGCAAGAACAAGTATCCCTTTTTTTGCAGAATTATAACATACTCTTCCCAGGAAATAAGGTAAATACAATGATCTGGACGGAACTGGAAGCGGACACTTTGGACGGCACCTTACATAATAAGTTCCGGAAACTCCTCAAGACCTTCCTCTTCTCTTCTTCCTTCTCTCTTCCTCTACCCTGCTAGCCTAGCTCTCTGCTCTTTCCCTCACTCCCTCCTTTTCCTTACAGCTTGATGACTGGCTGCCTGGTGTACCTTAGAGTCTCATAGGTCCCTGGCACCCCGGCCAGTCCTCTCTTGCACTTGCCTCACGGCCCTGCACTGTCCCCACCCTCACTGCACTTGTGAAATTACCCAAGAGAGTAGCTCTCTCTGCACTTATCCCAGTATCCACTGACTGGGTGCACTTGGACCTGCTGCTCCCTGTAACCGTCTGTGCTCTTGCATGATCCGAATGCACTGTGCCTAAAGATCGTCTGTCTGTTCTTGCCTGTCTTCACCCCTTAATTGCACTTGTTAAAACTGCAGAATCGCCATCAGGCCTATTTGCTGTGTCTCAACTGTTAATTGTATATGTATGAGCAGACTATTATCGTCTCAGAATTTCAAGGGCTCTGAACGACTGTTGTTTTTTTCCCATGTTCCCATCCTCCTTGAGCGCTTTGAAACACTTGCCTTGTGTATAGGCACTGTATAAATAAACATTACCATTAGCATTACCATTAGTGGAGCTTAGCCAGCCCACCTCATTCCTAATATTGGCCAAATGCACACCCCCATTCTAAGCCTTTTATAAGAATGTTTACCTGGACTTCGGTCCCTGAAGCCATTCCTACCACAAAGCGCTTTGAGGCCATAGAAATGGAAAAAGGTGCTATATAAATAACAATTACTACTACTACAGCTACTGCATATACATATATATAAGGTACCACAGGCAGTCCATCCATATACACATTTTCCCTTCTCTCCCATAACCTAGTGAATATTGGACTTTTGTTCCGATTGGAAATTGCAATTGCATAAAAACATCACGTTTTAAGTCATACACTATTGAAAAACAAGCGAACACCATGAAACATGTCATTCAATGAGTTTTAATGGATTGCATTTAAATTATAAAATGCTCAACGAACATTGATAAAGTGTGTTAATTCTAAAAGAAAAAATCATGAACAAAAAATATTATATATTGTTTCAAGTTACAAGTGGTGCGGGCACTGGAATTTGTTTCCCCTAAATGCATATGGGATATTGGACTACCTTATCTGAGAGCAACAATTGTACACATCGTTCTGGCTACCGAGGCTGGCAGTTTAGGTCCATCGAGGTAGCATACTCAGTGCTGAGGCACTGCAAAGCTGTCCCTGGAGAATGTGAGGGTGGCTGGTCTTTTTAACAGAGTTGGTGACAAGGTGGAGCATCTTTCTGTGCATCCTTGATAGTTTGGTATCCAGGATTTGAACCTGCTGTGCCACTTGTTAAGACGGATTTCTGAACTCTGTCCTGGCGGCGCAGAAGTTCAGAAGGCCAACCTAATTACTTGGAACAGGGTAACCTCTGGACAAGCCAGACCAATCAGGGTAGCGATCGCGGCGGTCAAGACTAGGTCTCAAGAGGGGTGAGGGTGACTGAAAGCCCGCAATGAGCACACAAAGCAAGGACACTTACAAACTACTCCAAACAGGTGTTATATTAAAAATATATACACATTTATTCCAAGGCCTTTAAAACAATGACCGTAGCGAGAAATCACAATACAACCCTAGTAAACCAACACATACCATACCAATACAATATATATACAAATACAAACAAGTCTCAAGCGTTAGATGCACGAAATGTGTAGTCCACCTAAAAGGGAAGGAAAACAGGCAGTGCGAAATAATGCTTAGACCCAGTCCGCCTTCAGAGGCACCTAACTAAAAGGAAGTCCGAGCCCTACGAAGAGTGCAGCCTTGTGCTCAAAAGTACCTGCACACGCTGGTGCCAACGGGCAAAAGGGGAGTCTCTTCGAGGGAAATCAGGCAGTTCAGTTTAGTGCACAAATGAAGAAGAACAGTGTTCCGCGACTCAAGCGCAGCCTCCACTGTGGGCAGAAGCAGAGCGCGAGTACGGAAAGGCGTGCTGTTTTGACACAGCGGGGAAAAGCTATGGGCTCCTGCAGGAGGGCGACCAGGTCCTAGCTATGCTACTCACCGGTCCCCGATGCAAGCAGACCCAGGCTTCTCCGCGTCAGTTTCAGTCGCTGGCAGGTTCAGAAGAGCAGGGGACGTCTTGTCGTCGTGTTGAGTCTGCAGCAGCAGAGTTGAGTAAAAGACGTCCCAAACGAAGGAACCCGCACAGTTTGTTACCACAGCAGGGCAACGGAGCGGCCCTGTGTATCTGAGCCAAATGTACACTACTCACTTCAGACCTGGGAACGCCAAGTGTACGAAGCGTGTGAGAGTGACAAAGACTCGAAATACTACACAACCCGGCGGCGGTTACAGAGCAAGACTCCTGTGTAGGCTGGTCAGTCTGCTGGATGGCCCAGATACGCTTCCGAAGGCTTACTAGCAGGAGATGGTGAAGATGCAGAGAATAGCTGTTCCCGCTATTCCAAGGGTCGAAGTACCAGTACAGGCCTTCTGGTTCGATCAAAGGTAAAAAGGGTTTCACAAGGCGACAGCAGTGCAGAGGAGCAGTCCTTCAGCGGGTCACCAGTGATTCCTCGGTTCAGCCTCTTGGTTGCAGGATACTTGGCTCCTGTATTCCTTCGTTCGTGAGAACTCAGGAGATCGACATGGTAGTGGTGTTTCCAGCCCCCTCTTATCCACGGTTCCCTTCGCGCCAAAACGGAGGGGACCCAATGGGAGATCCGCTCATCAACACTCACCCCATACGTGGACCTATCACGGACCACGGTGGTCCCAGGCATTCACACCACCCTAGACTCTCTGGCACCCAGGATGTGTATTGGGACCAGACATCCCAGCCCACATCCTGGAGGCACAGACCAGGCATGTAGAAGCCCGCGAAAGCATCCGTGTTTCGTGGGAAAGTACATGCCCAAATAAGGAAGGCCCCGGGTCGGCTCGACCAGGGGAAGGTGAAGGGAGCAAGACGGTCAGCGGACAGGACAAAGGAGCCCCGTGGTCTGGCCATTTTGGGAGCCAGGCCACCATTTTGGGTTAAGCGCGAGAAACGCGCTTAAAATGCCAAAAGGAGCTCAAAACAAAAGAAACGATCGCTGCCACCATTCCCGTCCGTGAATCACTTGCACCGAACAGTTACAATCCTAAAAGAGTACCTAGGGCCTGTAGAAGGCTAGAGACCCAAGAGAGCAGTAACTTAGCTTACAGTGCCCTCTTGTGTCATGTTGCACGAAAGCCGCAACATGATAAAAGAAACTATGGAAAACAGCGTTTCCCGGTACTGACTGTCTTAGGGGCATGTCAGTTTCCCCGTAAGAAAGGAGCGAAAGCCCAGAGGAGTGCGGCAGAAGGCTGCACTTCTCTGGCAAAGTCGAGAACAAGGTGAAAAACAACAGCAAAAAGTTTAGGGGTTGCCACATGGAAGGAAAATTACCTACAATTACGAAATCTTTCCTAACACTCGCCCCTCCCAGACTATGGACAGGGGGAACTAATCCACCCCTGGATGAGTCTCTTGTTCAGGTCGGTTAAACATTCTGGGCAACCCATCAGCATTGCTATGTTGGACACCTGGCCTATGCTCAATAGTGAAGTCGAAGCCTTGTAGACTTATGGACCACCTAAGCAACTTTGGATTCTCCCCCTTCATGTTCATTAGCCACTTTAAGGGCTTATGGTCAGTTTGCACAGTGAAGTGGGTCCCATAGAGGTAGGGCCTCAGCTTCCTTAGGGCCCACACAACAGAGAAACATTCTTTCTCTACCGTGGACCATCTGAGCTCTCTGTCCTTAAGCTGGCGGCTAATAAAACCAATAGGGTGTTCCTTACCCTTCTCATCTACTTGTGATAGTACAGCTCCTATCCCAGTGTCAGAGGCGTCCGTCTGCACGATAAAAGGTCTTTGATAATCAGGGGCCCTGAGGACAGGGGCCTGGCACAAGGAGTCTTTTAAGCCATTGAAGGCCTTCTCACACTCGTCGGTCCAAGTTACCTTCTTGGGTTTCTTCAGAGTGGTGAGGGCAGTCAGAGGGGCAGCTATGGTGCCATAGTCTGCCACGAAGTTTCGGTAATACCCCGTGAGTCCTAAGAAGGCTCTCACTTGGGTCTGTGTAGTGGGGGTAGGCCAGTCTTGTACTGCTTGTACTTTACTGGGAAGAGGCTGTATCCTCCCTCCACCTACTTCATGTCCAAGGTAAACCACTGAGCCTTGTCCAATCTGGCATTTACTAGCCTTTATGGTCAAGTGTGCTTTCTGAAGAGCCTGGAGCACAATCCCGAGGTGTTTCACATGGTCTTCACAGGTGGCACTGAAAACTGCTATATCGTCCAGATATGCAAGACAGAATTCGTCCAACCCATTCAAAACATGATTCACAAGCCTCTGGAAAGTGGCAGGTGCATTCTTCAACCCGAACGGCATTACCCTGAATTGGTAAAGGCTGTCTGGAGTAGAAAACGCTGTCTTCTCCTTGGCATGTTCTGCTAAAGCTATTTGCCAATAGCCAGCCGTGAGGTCAAACGTGCTGAGGTACTTGGAGGCACCCAAAGTATCCACCAGCTCATCTGTTCGAGGCAAGGGGTGTGCATCTGGCTTGGTGACAGCATTCAGAGCCCTGTAATCCACGCAGAACCTCAATTCAGAAGTGCCTGCCTTTGGAACCAAAACCACAGGGCTCGACCAAGGACTACTAGAGGGTTCAATCACCCCAAGGTCTAACATCTTGTTGACCTCGGTCTTAATATAAGACCGTACTTTGTCTGACATCCTGTATCCCCTACTTTTGGTAGGTACACTGTCTCCTGTGTCTATGTTATGTTTGCACCAAGGTGTCAAACCAGGCGACTGTGAAAACAGGGGGGAAAACTGCCTAAGCAAACTTTTCACCTCAGCCTTCTGATCAGAAGTCAGGTGAGGGGCCACTTGGACACCCTCAAAGGAGCTATCTGAAGGACTGCCTTGGAACAGGTCGGGGAGAGGTTCAGACTCCTCTTCCTCAACATCTGAAGCCAGTAGCAGTGCTGCGATTTCGACTCTTGGGACGAAAGCCTTCAGCCTATTCACGTGAAACACTTTTGGAGCCTGTCCAGGCCTTCCAAGGTCCACTAAATAGTTAACCTCACCCAGGGGCTCCACCACTGTGTAAGGGCCTGACCATTTGTCCTGTAAAGCTCGAGGCCTTATGGGATTCATGATCAGGACTTGCTGACCAGGTGTAAAGTTGATGAGGGAAGCTTTCTGGTCGTACCAATGTTTCACCAGCACTTATCCTGCCTTCAATTTATCACTAGCCAAGCCCATCAGAAGTACCATCCGTTTTCTGAGCCCTAGCACATAATCTACTACGTTGGTAGTGACAGGGGGAGTGGGCATCTCCCATCCCTCTTTGACTATGGCTAAGGGTCCCCTTACAGGATGACCGAACAGAAGTTTGAAGGGGCTGAAGCCAACACCCTCCTGTGGTACCTCTCGGTAGGCAAACAGTAAGCATGGTAAAAGAAGATCCCATTTTCTTCTCTGAGGTTCTTCCAGAGCCCCAATCATGCTCTTTAACGTTCTGTTGAAACGTTCCACCAAACCATTGGTCTGGGGGTGGTATGCAGAAGAGAACTTGTAGATGACCACACATTCTTTCCACATAGCCTGCATATACTTCGACATAAAGTTGCTGCCACGATCCGACACACCTTCTTTAGGGAAGCCAACCCTAGTAAATATGCCAAGTAAAGCTTTTGCAACTGACTTGGCAGTTACAGTTTTCAATGGGATGGCCTCAGGATATCTGGTTGCATGGTCGACCAGCACCAGGATAAACCTATTGCCTGAGGATGTTTGCGGGCCAAGGGGACCAACGATGTCGATCCCTACCCTTTCGAATGGTACCCCCACAACTGGGAGAGGTACCAATGGAGCTTGGATTGACGCGCCAACCTTACCAGATAACTGGCAGGAGGCACAACTCCTGCAGTGACTTTCTACTTGCACCCCCATCTTGGGCCAGTAGAAGTGCATGGATAACCTTTGCTTGGTCCTCTTCATACCAAGGTGACCAGCAAGGGGCACTTCATGCGCCAACTGTAGGAGGAAGGGCCTAACAGCAAGGGGAACCACCAACCTCCTATGGTCTCCTTCTGTAGACTGTGTGGGCTCACTATACAGGAGTCCACCTTCCCAATAAATCCTATGCGTCCCAGGAGGGTCACCCTCAAGCTGGGAGCAGGCCTGTCTCCTTAGGCCTTCCAGAGATGGGCGCTCATGTTGGCCTTTACTGAATTCGTCCCTATCAGGATCACCTTCTACTAACAAGTCTTTTAGTTCAGGATGGTCGTTGGGGTCAAATACTTCAGGCATCGCCACCTCCTCGTCAGGCCCGGGCGATTGACCAACTTCCTCCACCGCAGTGGTAGGCGAGCTCGGGGGAATATTCTCTTTCCCTCGTCTTGACTTGTTTACTCCTTTCGCCTTGGGTTTCCCCTTCGGCTGGGGCGGCGTATTGGTCTTGGCCAATGCTGCCCGTGCTTGAGACCGTGTGTAGGGTCTTTCGGCAGTGTCTCCTACGAGCCCTAAAGCTCTGAGATCATTACCTAACAAGACCTTTCCTGGGACGTTTCTCTGAATGCTCACTGGAATCCTGACTGCTGTACCATTTAAAGTAAGATTTAAAGGTATTACTGGGAACATACGGAGTGGGCCGTCAGCCAACTTAGTGGGCATCAGAGTAGCTCTGGCAACTTCCTCTGAGTCTACCAAGGTAGAATCCACTACAGTTCGACTGCACCCACTATCCCTAAGAGCTGGAGTATCTACTCCATTGATCAGCACACTGTCTTTAAAGTAGTGCTTGGTATTATCTGGAATCCTAGCATAAGCCTCTGTGACTTTAGGCTCCCAGGAACCCAGGGAAACTAAAACTACCTCAGCTTCTATCCCGCTGGGAAATGAGTCTGAGGAGAAGGATGCTCCTGTAATCTCTTCTTCCTCGTAGGAGGAGAAGGCCAGATTAGCGGAGTGGACCCCCAAAGGTCTAACCTTACACCGGGGATCCCCCTTCACGTGGTCAGTTGCTCCACAAGCAAAACAAGATCCATTGGGTCTGTTTACATAGGGAGGCTTATTGTAACGAGAGTTCTGTTTCGGAGGCTGACCTCCACTACCCTGCGAGTTCTCTTGTGCCTTACCCTTATTTTTCTTTTTGTGGCCCTTTTGAGAAGAAGATTTATCAGATTCTCCACCCTCCTTATCTTTGGACTTTTTCCCTTCCTCCTGCTTACCAGGATGAGTTTTGTCCTTATGGGACACTCAATGTGACACCCATAAGTCTGCTGCAATGGCCAGTTTCTTAGGATCTATCTCCTTCGAATCGGCCAAATGCTGCTTAAGCTCCGGGGAAGAAGATGCAAAAATGTGTTCCAGCATGACAAGATTTATCATGCCTTCGAAGGTAGAAACCTTATAACCTTCGACCCAGCCAGTTAGGTTTTTCAAGGATTCGGTGACATAAGATACCCAACTACCACCTTCCTTTTTCTTATACTCTCTGAATCGTTTCAAATATTGGGCCAGAGTCTTCCCAAACTTTAAAATGAGAGTTTGCTTCAACATTGCGAAATCAGCTCGCTCAGCCTTCGACATTTCCATAATGGCACTACAGCCAGAATGGGGCAGTCTGCTGAGTAACCAGGCAATCTTATCAGCATTGTCAACTTGTTGAACTTCGCATGCATACTCAAACGCATTCAGCCAGTCCATAATGTCATTCCTTTCCTCATACACACTGAGCAGATCTTTCGGAAACCGTGGATGAGAGGAGGCCCCAGACCCATGTCCAGGACCCTTGGACCCATTTGCAACCTGAAGCTTGGCCAGTTCCAACTGGTGATCCCTGTCTTTCTGTTTTTCTGCCTGTTCGAGTTTTAGTTTGGCTATGCTGAATTCAAGCTCCTTCTGCCTAAACCGCAGCTCTTGCTTCTTGAATTCAAGCATAGCCTCGCCATCAGCACAGGCAGAGGAAACATTAGACATCTCATCCTCCCTGTCCTCGTGGTCGCGGTGGATCAGTGCAGCGGCAGAACCGTCGGTTCTACCAGTGAGAGCAGCCCCACCTCCTTCCGCACTGTCCTCAGAAGTTATAGCGTCAAGCTGCGCTTCTTGCCACGCCACGATTCTTTGGATCATATCCAATTTCGTGCCTTGAGAGGAAACACCTCTCTCCGCACACATCTTTTTCAATGTTTCTGATTTGGAAGCATTTAAAGTTAACAAGGTATTTGTTTCCATACTGTTAGATAGGACTATGGCCTTTTTAAAGTTATACTACAACAATTCACTACGTGTCCTGGTAGGAATAACTTGAAATGCCTTAGTTCGTGCGCAACACTGGATACCTTCAGTCGTATCCTACTGCTGTACACCAATTTGTTAAGACGGATTTCTGAACTCTGTCCTGGCGGCGCAGAAGTTCAAAAGGTCAACCTAATTACTTGGAACAGGGTAACCTCTGGACAAGCCAGACCAATCAGGGTAGCGATCGCGGCGGTCGAGACTAGGTCTCAAGAGGGGTGAGGGTGACTGAAAGCCCACAATGAGCACACAAGGCAAGGACACTTACAAACTACTCCAAACAGGTGTTATATTAAAAATATATACACATTTATTCCAAGGCCTTTAAAACAATGACCGTAGCGAGAAATCACAATACAACCCTAGTAAACCAACACATACCATACCAATACAATATATATACAAATACAAACAAGTCTCAAGCGTTAGATGCACGAAATGTGTAGTCCACCTAAAAGGGAAGGAAAACAGGCAGTGCGAAATAATGCTTAGACCCAGTACGCCTTCAGAGGCACCTAACTAAAAGGAAGTCCGAGCCCTACGAAGAGTGGAGCCTTGTGCTCAAAAGTACCTGCACACGCTGGTGCCAACGGGCAAAAGGGGAGTCTCTTCGAGGGAAATCAGGCAGTTCAGTTTAGTGCACAAATGAAGAAGAACAGTGTTCTGCGACTCAAGCGCAGCCTCCACTGTGGGCAGAAGCAGAGCGCGAGTACGGAAAGGCGTGCTGTTTTGACACAGCGGGGAAAAGCTATGGGCTCCTGCAGGAGGGCGACCAGTTCCTAGCTATGCTACTCACCGGTCCCCGATGCAAGCAGACCCAGGCTTCTCCGCGTCAGTTTCAGTCGCTGGCAGGTTCAGAAGAGCAGGGGACGTCTCGTCGTCGTGTTGAGTCTGCAGCAGCAGAGTTGAGTAAAAGACGTCCCAAACGAAGGAACCCGCACAGTTTGTTACCACAGCAGGGCAACGGAGCGGCCGTGTGTATCTGAGCCAAATGTACACTACTCACTTCAGACCTGGGAACGCCAAGTGTACAAAGCGTGTGAGTGACAAGGACTCGAAATACTACACAACCTGGAGGCGGTTACAGAGCAAGACTCCTGTGTAGGCTGGTCAGTCTGCTGGATGGCCCAGAGACGCTTCCAAAGGCTTACTAGCAGGAGATGGTGAAGATGCCGAGAATAGCTGTTCCCGCTATTCCAAGGGTCGAAGTACCAGTACAGGCCTTCTGGTTCGATCAAAGGTAAAAAGGGTTTCACAAGGCGACAGCAGTGCAGAGGAGCAGTCCTTCAGCGGGTCACCAGCGATTCCTCGGTTCAGCCTCTTGGTTGCAGGATACTTGGCTCCTGTATTCCTTCGTTCGTGAGAACTCAGGAGATTGACATGGTAGTGGTGTTTCCAGCCCCCTCTTATCCACGGTTCCCTTCGCGCCAAAACAGAGGGGACCCAATGGGAGATCCGCTCATCAACACTCACCCCATACGTGGACCTATCACAGACCACGGTGGTCCCAGGCATTCACACCACCCTAGACTATCTGGCACCCAGAATGTGTATTGGGACCAGACATCCCAGCCCACATCCTGGAGGCACACACCAGGCATGTAGAAGCCCGCGAAAGCATCCGTGTTTCGCGGGAAAGTACATGCCCAAATAAGGAAGGCCCCGGGTCGGCTCGACCTGGGGAAGGTGAAGGGAGCAAGACGGTCAGAGGACAGGACAAAGGAGCCTCGTGGTCAGGCCATTTTGGGAGCCAGGCCACCATTTTGGGTTAAGCGCGAGAAACGCGCTTAAAACGCCAAAAGGAGCTCAAAACACAAGAAACGATCGCTACCACCATTCCCGTCCGTGAATCACTTGCACCGATCAGTTACAATCCTAAAAGAGTATCTAGGGCCTGTAGAAGGCTAGAGACCCAAGAGAGCAGTAACTTAGCTTACAGTGCCCTCTTGTGTCATGTTGCACGAAAGCCGCAACATGATAAAAGAAACTACGGAAAACAGCGTTTCCCGGTACTGACTGTCTTAAGGGCATGTCAGTTTCCCCGTAAGAAAGGAGCGAAAGCCCAGAGGAGTGCGGCAGAAGGCTGCACTTCTCTGGCAAAGTCGAGAACAAGGTGAAAAACAACAGCAAAAAGTTTAGGGGTTGCCACATGGAAGGAAAATTACCTACAATTACGAAATCTTTCCTAACACCACTCAATCTTGACAAATGGCTCTCCCACTGGGTGACCCTAAACCAACTGGGTCCCAGATTTTCATTCCGCTCCACCTTTGTTTTTTTCAATGTGTTTAGTAAACAGGTCATTTACCTGTTTGGATATTTAGCCCCTGGGGTATTTTTTTTTTGATTCATCCCTTGTTTTTATTAGATGTGTGGTATGTACTCTACTATATGGATTGCTGAATATAAGTAAGGGATGCCAGTGAACGTGTTGTTGTTAATTGTTTATTATTTAGTATATGTGTTTATCTCCTCCTGTCTTTACTGGACACGATAATATTTCGATGCTTTTTATTTCTTGTTTTTATAAGATAGGGGCTCTCACAGCTGCATTTCTTTTTTTTTATCATTGGAGGACTACATGAATCTGAAAGCATGGGGCATAGTGGTATATACAGCGCCTTGGTGTAAAGCGCTCTATAAATAAATAAATAAATCAATCAATCAATATACTGCACACAGAACACCGATACTTTGCTTGGGGAGGCATTTGCAAAGGCATCTTGTACTGTACAGAGATCAAATCACCTTTTAATTATCCATGCCCCGAAACTACGAGATTGTACAAAAGCACTGTTGAGTTGATCTCTGTGGTCTTGGCGGGATGAAAAACAATGGTCTGAAGGGTCGCCCAGTGCTGTGCCTGATGTGGGTCCTGAGCCTGCTGGGCCTAGAGACCCCAACTACATATGATCCCCAATGAGGTTGAAACATGTCTGGTTTTGCTTGTGGTCTTGTGCCGAAGGGGTATGACCTAGCCATTTCGGCTGCACTGCCCCTTTTGGGGTCTGACCAAGCCTGATTTGCCTATATTTTTACCCTCCTGTAATGGCTTACCAGGCTGCAAAAGAATGGTTTGCTGAGTTTCCTTGTCAGCGGTTATGATTGATCCAAAAACTTCCAGCCATCACCCTTTGGTTTTGCCAGTATCTATGTGATCAATGCGTTGCACATAATGTCGACTTTCTAAATGCCAACTTCCATTACGGCGCAGTGCAGTGATTACATAGATCACTGTGCCCCACAACCCCGTACCTGCCTCCGCTACCCACTTGACTTTTCGGTGACACCCCTCTGTGTGTGCCACCATTTCTCCTCTATCCCTGCATTGTCCGTTTTCTCCCCCTAACGTGGGTCAGTAATGGCGCTGCAGGGTCCTTTTTTAAATATTTTGTTTTAACTTTGTTTTCTTTATTGTCCCCCACTACTAACTAATGGAAGCAGTGGACACCCTTCCAACCCCGACTCTCATTACACGGACTGAGGGGAGCAGAGGACACCCCTGCACATCCATCCCCACGTTGGTGTACTGAGGGTCGGGATTATTTTACTACGTAAGGGTGCAGTATTTGTAATGTCGCCACAATCGTGGGTACATTTTGGTACATTTCCATTTTTCCAATGCCACTGGATAACACCATTGAGTGATAGAAAGGCCAGTTCTCCGACCAAATACTCACAATGACACTGAGTGTGGAAAGTAGCAGAGGTCAGAACCTGATCTTAGGCATGGGGTGGAGATGCAAGGGGTAGAGTGTGATAGTGGAACTTGCAAAAATGATTGGGATGTACAGGGCTGTCTACTCACCCTGCACTTTGGAATGCTGGCTATTTACGCCATACTTTTTACCTGAAATCAGCATTTTCAGATCTAACAAAAGAATGTGTGCCTGGAAAATATGATATTGCAAAGGAGCATGTGGCGATGATACACTTACAAAGTATCACCAACCAGCCCCAGGCTAAAAAACCGCAGACCAGGCCCAAGCATTCCATGACTTTTGCCTCATTCCCATGGAATCATGGAATAGCACTGCCATTTATTGGACTTGCACCCCCCACTCCTTCACCAGTCACCAGATTACACATGTTCTTTTATCTAAACTCTGCCCCAGACCTTACTGTTGCCTCCCAACACACGCCAGTCCTCACCTGTCTTCAAACACCTATTGTGTTGACAGCATCAGCCATGGCAGCTTCATCCAGAGCACCACAAACATGTCTACTACACATCTGCACCCAGTAACAGCCATTCTTTCCGGCAACCCTCTGGAAGTACATGTCTCTCTCCCCTTCCTCATGCCTTAAGGAAGAAGAAATTTGGTGCATCCTTGCCTGACCATCTATTCCAAGGCATTACCTTGGAAGATGAGCAAGTAATTGCTAGCATCCGTAGGAATTCCAACTATTAAAATGATACACATACTGTCATCTGGACACCATCACGAATGATGAAAATCAGCTTTGATGGTTCAGACAAAAATGCATCCCTGCCTCTTATTCTGAGGACCACCCTAATGACATTTGTGCATGCATGCTTTATTGAGGATCACATCCAGCTGATAAGGGACAAGATCAAGAAATTCTTGCAAATGCTGCACTGACATGCCTGACAGTGTTTGTGTCCCCACTTAAACCCCAACTTGCCTGCTTACCCCTCTCCTCATTAGTCATTTAAGTGTCTCCCAAATCCACCTCAGGTCAACAAATAATGACTTTCCCAAATGCACCACAAATCTCCCCTCAGCACTCTACCTGGATGAATGCAGTCCACTAGGAGACCCCATTGGGGATTATCCTCCACTTAGGGGACAGGAAATCCCCAAACCGCCACCCCAAACCCTAGTGCCTTTGTTGGCTATGTCAGAGTTGAAAAGTATGATATGATAATCTAAAACTTCCTGATATGGCATCTCATTTGGTTTCTAACCCCAAGTATCCAGAGTTGTCGCCAGAAACGTCAGAACAGTTGATGGCCCAGTGCCCCAGGGCGGTATCAGATAAAGAGCCAATCAGAAGTGGCTAATGAGAGGGAATCCTGTGGAGCTCGAGAGCCCCGAGATCCTCATGAGAGGTGTGGGCAGGCAGAGCGAGAATTTGCTAGGTGTGGCAGTCCCAGTGGCCATCGGCATTGCACAAAGGTTGCAGCACCTGCTGAGCAAGGAACTGGAAGGACTTGGCCCAGAGTTGCAGATGAGAGCAAGAACCTATGGAGAGCCAGGAGATCACAGCGCAGGGAAGCTGCTGCCAGAGTTCCACCCAACGCCAGTGGGAAATTAGATCAAGCTGCATCTGATGCGGAACCCAGTTCACGAGCCACGCCTCTGTGTCAGGTGGACTCTGGGAGCACTGGAAAGAAGGCAGAGGTACATGTTGTCTCTGGGGAACCGGAAGGAGGTCGGCGCATAACAAAGCACTGAGAACACCAAGAAGCCCCAAGGAGGGCAGAGCACAAAGAGACCCCAAGGTAGGGAGAACACAGTACAGCCCCATAGAACCATGAGAAGCCCCAAAACGGGGTTAGCACAAAGAGACCCAAGGGCAGGGGGAATACCGAGAAACCCAGAGTTGGGGGGAATACTGAAAACCCCCAAAGATGGGTAAGACCAGAGAGGCCCAGAAGGTGGGAGTGCAGGGAAAAACCGCAGAGCAAGATGAAACACGGAAAACCCCAGTGTGGGGATATGAGCAAGAGGTCCCTGAGTGGAGAAAGAAGGAAAAAAACAACTTAAGAGTGCGGAACAAGTGACTGAGGCAAACAACAGTGTTGGGAAGAAAGAAAGACCTTGGTCTGGGAAAAGAACTGAGGGGAGAGATTGAAACAATCCCAGATTAGAAGGGAGAAAGACCTTCGATAAACCGGAATTGGGAAGGAAACAGACTTAAAAGACACTCAGTGCATGTGTGGGACTGTCTATCTATGCGAGGAGCATATGGTAAAGAGACACCAGGGTGAGGGTCAGAAACCAGTCACCGTCCCTTTATACGGGTAACAGCTCAAAGTATGTCTTTGTTGGATTTATATTTTTCTTCACAGTGGTAGGAGTCAGGTTAGAATAGGATTCTAGACTATGGGGGTCATTACGACCCTGGCGTTAAGGGTTTAACGGCGCCATAAAATGTGTCAGCGCCGTTAAACCCTTAACGCCTGATTACGAGGTCCCTTTGCGGCTCCCGACCTTAACGGCTGGTCTGGACCAGCCGTTAATGTAGGGACCCGCAAAGGGACTCCCGAGGTAATTACGGTACTGCAATTTGCGGTACCGTAATTACCGCCTTCCCCAGTCCCATTGAGCCCTCTGGGGCAAAAATGGGAATGGGGAAGGGCCAATGGTAAATGGGGAATTACCGCCCGCCAACCTTGGAATGGGGCGGTATTTCCCCATTTACCATTGGCGGACTCGTTACAGTACCGGCAGCAACCATGGTGCTAATAGCGCCATTGGTTACCGCCGGTGTTGTAATGAGGGCCTATTTATATAAGCCATCCTGACATCTACCCTTTTAGGTTTTTCTTTGTTGAGTAGGCCACAGAATCTTAGGCTTAGGGACAGCTCAGGCCTTGTTTTTGTTTATTATTAAAAAAAAGAAATGTAGTCAGATAACATGTCTCTGTATCCATCTCCTGATTCCGACCTACCACAAGATATAGAATTTAATTATTTATCAGTATTTGCACTAAAGTTAAGAATTAATATGTGCAAATAAACAACTCAAAGTAATACTCATAATTTATGTAGGTTCATGGTGATAAACTTCAGTGTGGGTACACATGTGCGGATTTGAAAAAGTTCAGGTCAAGTGACATTATTAGGCAGTGTTTTGCTGATGCTACCTGCTGGACACGGGCCTCATCACGACTTTGGCGGTAACCCTTAAATCCGGCGGTCGCACTATTACCGCCGGATTTAAGGGTCCGCCAAATCAGGACTTCGGGGGATTTCGCCCCAGCTCTTGGCTGGGGGGAAATCCGCCAAAAATTTGCGCTATTACCGCTGGCAGGAAATCCGCCGGCGGTAAGAGCGCCAATTTTCCCCATTGAGCCCAATGGGGAATGGGGCATTCCCGAATGGGCTCAATGGGGAATTGCATTACCGTCGAACTCATGAACTCGTCGAACTTAGCGCCGAGGAGTTTGGCGGTAGGGCAAATACAGCTGGCGGTAATACCACGGCGTTACCGCCAAAGTCGTGATCAGGCCCATGTGTTTCAAACTTTCAACTTGCATAAGCCTTGGACCATGCTCATCAGACTGGATAGTAACAACATCTGCATTAATACCAGTGGCACTGAGGAATCAGTTGTACTAATCCCATACATTTCAGAAATTGGAGGGAGACTGTTTTTAGATTCTCTGAGACACAATATAGGTTGCAAATAAATGTCTACCTTCTAAGCCCACGACATAAGCAGATTGGCAACATATATCCGTCAACAAGGGAGAGGGGAATATTTATTAGTGCTGTGCATTATGCTGCACTGTAATGTATTATTTAAAAAATTGTTTACACTATATATGTTTGCTGAGCAACTGGGGAGGCATGGCGTTGATCACCACTAGGACTGTGAAATACAAAAATTTGAAAACATCGTCTCAAGAGCATATATCATACACCCAAGTCATATAAATTAATACTTTATTTCAGTTCCTTCAAACATAACATTTTATGAAAATAAAATGATACAGCAGGTACACAAAAGGGAAAAAAATCTTAGCACAGTACCGACATAACATTAAATCATGATGGCACAATAAAGAAGAAGTAGAAAAAATCTGATTATTTATAAACATAGGGCATGTCAATGATAGCTTATATGCAGTAACAAATTATTACGAAAAATGATAGTGTGCAGTCGTTCTAGCAATACATTCATTATATTTCGAAAGATTTCTAAATATCTATCTCTAAATAATGCAATACAATTCAAATTTCCCTGCATGCCACTTATCATCAAGTGTAGGTTATGATTTCACTTCACATCATCAACATACATCATTTAGTATTTATTTTCTCCCATCTCAAAACAGACATTGGAATCAGTAAAAATGTCACAAAGAAAGATGTGTCTGCCATATCCTTCCCATTAGCAATGTGTTCCCGTGTGCAATGTGGTGTGATTGTTTTTCTAATATATACAGGTAAATGAAATACTAGCTCTAGTGAGCTCCGCTATGCATTTAGAATGCAGAGAACGTTTGTTAAGACGGATTTCTGAACTCTGTCCTGGTGGCGCAGAAGTTCAGAAGGCCAACCTAATTATTTGGAACAGGGTAACCTCTGGACGAGCCAGACCAATCAAGGTAGCGATCGCGGCGGTCAAGACTAGGTCTCAAGAGGGGTGAGGGTGACTGAAAGCCCACAATGAGCACACAAAGCAAGGACACTTACAAACTACTCCAAACAGGTGTTATATTAAAAATATATACACATTTATTCCAAGGCCTTTAAAACAATGACCGTAGCGAGAAAATCACAATATAACAATGGTAAACCAACACATACCGTATCAACACAATATATATAAAAATACAACAAGTCTCAAGCGTTAGATGCACGAAATGTGTAGTCCACCTAAAAGGGAAGGAAAACAGGCAGTGCGAAATAATGCTTAGACCCAGTCCGCCTTCAGAGGCACCTAACTAAAAGGAAGTCCGAGCCCTGCGAAGAGTGGAGCCTTGTGCTCAAACGTACCTGCACACGCTGGGGCCAACGGGCAAAAGGGGAAGCTCTTCGAGGGAAATCAGGCAGTTCAGTTCAGTGCACAAATGAAGAAGAACAAGTTCTGCGACTCAAGCGCAGCCTCCACTGTGGGCAGAAGCAGAGCGCGAGTACGGAAAAGGATGCTGTTTTGACACAGCAGGGAAAAGCTATGGGCTCCTGCAGGAGGGCGACCAGTTCCTAGCTATGCTACTCACCGGTCCCCGATGCAAGCAGACCCAGGCTTCTCCGCGTCAGTTTCAGTTGCTGGCAGGTTCAGAAGAGCAGGGAACGTCTCGTCGTCGTGTTGAGTAAAAAGACGTCCCAATCGAAGAAACCCGCACAGTTTGTTACCACGGCAGGGCAACAAAGCGGCCGTGTGTATCTGAGCCAAATGTACACTACTCACTTCAGACCTGGGAACGCCAAGTGTACGAAGCGTGTGAGAGTGACAAGGACTCCAAATACTACACAACCTGGCGGCGGTTACAGAGCAAGACTACCGTGTAAGCTGGTCAGTCAGCTGGATGGCCCAGAGACGCTTCCGAAGGCTTACTAGCAGGAGATGGTGAAGATGCCGAGAATAGCTGTTCCCGCTATTCCAAGGGTCGAAGTACCATTACAGGCCTTCTGGTTCGATCAAAGGTGAAAAGGGTTTCACAAGACGACAGCAGTGCAGAGGAGAAGTCCTTCAGCGGGTCACCAGCGATTCCTCGGTTCAGCCTCTTGGTTGCAGGATAGTTGGCTCCTGTATTCCTTCGTTCGTGAGAACTCAGGAGATCGACATGGTAGTGGTGTTTCCAGCCCCCTCTTATCCACGGTTCCCTTCGCGCCAAAAAGGAGGGGACCCAATGGGAGATCCACTCATCAACACTCACACCATTCATGGACCAATCACGGACCACGGTGGTCCCAGGCATTCACACCACCCTAGACTCTCTGGCACCCAGGATGTGTATTGGGACCAGACATCCCAGCCCACATCCTGGAGGCACACACAAGACATGTAGAAGCCCGCGAAAGCATCTGTGTTTCGCGGGAAAGTACATGCCCAAATAAGGAAGGCCCGGGTCGGCTCGACCTGGGGAAGGTGAAGGGAGCAAGACGGTCAGCGGACAAGACAAAAGAGCCTCGTTGTCTGGCCATTTTGGGGGCCAGGCCACCATTTTGGGTTAAGCTCGAGAAACGCGCTCAGAACGCCAAAAGGAGCTCAAAACACAAGAAACGATTGCTGCCACCATTCCCGTCCGTGAATCACTTGCACCGATCAGTTACAATCCTAAATGAGTATCTAGGGCCTGTAGAAGGCTAGAGACCCAAGAGAGATGTAACTTAGCTTACAGTGCCCTCTTGTGTCATGTTGCACGAAAGCCGCAACATGATAAAAGAAACTACGGAAAACAGCGTTTCCCGGTACTGACTGTCTTAAGGGCATGTCAGTTTCCCCGTAAGAAAGGAGCGAAAGCCCAGAGGAGTGCGGCAGAAGGCTGCACTTCTCTGGCAAAGTCGAGAACAAGGTGAAAAACAACAGCAAAAAGTTTAGGGGTTGCCACATGGAAGGAAAATTACCTACAATTACGAAATCTTTCCTAACAACGTTAATATCGACTCTATGGGCCTCATTACACGGATGGCGCTAAGGGATTACCGGCACCGGTAAGGGCACCGGTGCCAGTAATCCCTTAGCGACATATTACGAGGACCCTCAACGGGTCCCATCCTTAACGTGTGGCCAGACCACACGTCAAGGAAGGGACCCGCTGCTTGACTTCAGGGCAAATAACGGTACCGCTAACAGCGGTACCGTTATTTGCTCCTTCCCCATTCCCATTGAGCACTATGGGGGCTCAAATGGGAATGGGGAAGGGCCTTGGTGAATGGGGAATTACCGCCCGCCAACCTTGAAATGGGGCGGTAATTCCCCCATTCACCAAGGCGGAATCGGTAAATATAGCGCCATGGTTACCGCCGTCCATGTAATGAGGCACTATGTATCCATGCAAGAGCCTGACTTTCTGAAAAGACAAACATTATACCACCCCCAAATTCGCTTGGATGATGTGGATGTATTTACTTTGTGGACCACTCACTCAAGCACAAGACCCTTAGAGAAACGTTCTTATTTTATTGCAGGTGCATATTTTCTATGTTAATGGACTTGCTAAACTCCCTTTCATCCAAATCGGTGTTTTTAAATAAATATTCTTTCACAGGTGTTGATTTATTCAATCTGTGTCAGGCAATGCAGCTTGTGCTTGCTTTCATAGCCCAGTTATTGACTATACCTGGGAAAAAGGCTCTGGTTTCAGTTGATTTGGCTATAATTTACAAAATGTTGTACTCTCTGTTCTGAGAAATGCTATGCATTCTACACTATGAATGCAGCACAGAGAAAGGCATACAAATGCGATTTGTTCTTATTCAAATGTAATCTCACTCGGGTTTCAGTGCACTGAAAGCAGGGTATATCTTACACCAAGATACAGCATTCTGTTCACTGCTAGGTGTTCTAAAATTAATCAGATTCCAGTTTGCTTTAGATATAGTGAGAAAGCAATGTTGCATTTGACACTGAAATGTTAAATTATTCTATTTTGAAAAAATGCTCCCCCTCCGAATTCACCCACTCCTCGGGCTTAGCAGAAAAATCGTTCAGGAGGGCATGTACCAAAGTACATCACGGAATGTTCATAGTCACGTCTGGATATTTCTTTAAAATCACAGGGCCAGCCTGGACCCTCAGATTTGTGTAATAATCTTCAACTCAAACTCAAGGAAGCGCCATCACGTCTCTTTTATCTGCCAATAGGAAATGAGGTCTACCTCAGGGGGTAAAATCAGCTTCAGGCTACCTCATGAACAAGGAATCAGCTCCAGATAGTACCCAAGCTCAGCACTCATTCATTTGGGGCGGGTGTTCCTTTTCCACATGTTTCACAATTCTAGAGTTCATCTCCCTATTTCCTTCCTATGTGATTTTGCTAATATAAAGGTGAATATTTCCACACTATGTCATAGTGACATCAAGCGTTTTGATTGGTCAAGCCTTTCCATTTGCTTGCTTACAAGGCTGACACTCCCACAAAATGCACACCATAGTGTTCAAAGGTTTATCATATTTCTGCCTAGATGACAGAATGTCGATGTGCACTTTGGACAGAGAATAATACCTTATCCAGTATCTCATGGTCGCAACCTGGCGCATCGAATAAATATGGATTTATGGTTTCCCATGGCCCTCCCTGATTTAGACATGTTTCTTCTATGGGCAATATAATCCGTCTGTTATTTCCAGAGGGCCAAGTTAATATACTTAGATGTCAACCCTACTCCCATCAACAATGTGTGCAGGGCTAAACAGAAATTAAATGTTTTTTTTAGGTTTCCTGGAACAATCAGTAAAACCAACATTTCCAAAGCCACATTAGAATCGCAATTTGGCCATTCAGATTCAATCAGTAATGTAGTCCCTACTTTAAGTCTCACATATAACTATAACTGTACCATTTAATATATTTACATTAATATATTTGCAATACGTTTTTAATGGCATTTATAAATGCATCAATCATTTAACATTATTTCACATATTCTGAATGAAATGCACGTTAATTTGCCTGACCTGGCACAATATGATGCTTCATTTAAAAACACACGGCATATTGGTGCATGGAATTACAGGTGAATACATGAAACTCTCTTTAAATGCTTGGTATATAGTGGATGTAGGCAGATAAGAAGTGTTTTGAACCCTGACTCTGGCTTATTGCTATGTGAATTAAGTTATATGCATCATTATTTATTTATGTGCTAAGGGAATGCTACTTCAGAGTCGGCCTTGATTACTTGCGGTGTATCCCAAGGTGCCCGCCTCTCTCGGGCACTTTTCAATGTGTATATTAGCTCCTTATGTGATCTACTTGAAAACATGGGAGCACAATTCGCTAATTATGCCGATGGCACTCAGCTCATTATTGAGCTGAGTGGGAATTGGGATAAGGATGTTGAGAACATTTCACATATCTTTGAGACAATTCAAGACTGGATGACAACAAATTGTCTTTGCCTTAACGGTGCAAAGACTGAGCTTCTTATTTATGGCCCAGTCCAGGCAAGAGCTAAGTTGGGAGTTCAGTACTCAGGGTTCTCTATTGATAACCATCGTATTGGTGTAGTAAAATGGTGAAAACTTTAGGAGTCATTTTAGAAGCTTCTCTGAGGGCTGATGCCCAGGTAAGTAACGTGGTGAAAAGGTCTCAATACCATCTGAGATTGCTGCGGCTAGTCAAGCAATACGTCTCCATCAGAAACTGCACAACATTGGTAAGAGCGACCATGATGCTGAGGCTTCATTATTGAAGCACTCTATTGAGCGATGCTAGAAAAAAAGGCTGTAATGAAACATTACAGATCCTGCAGAACGATGTGGTTGGATATCATCAAAGGTGTGTCCAGGAAGGAACACATTTTCACACATAGAAGGGATTTGCATTGGCTTCCAGTTGAGGCCAGAATTTGTTTTTAAGATTAATACACTGACGCACAAATTCCTTAATGGACTGACACCATCCTATCTCAGTGAGAACTTACACAGCAGCAGTCGACACAAATTACTCAGTCTACCAATACTATGTAATTAACCTGTCTTCAAAGTAACTGTGCCAGTGGTACTCGCAGTTCTTTTCCTGTCCAAGCGGCTCTGACCTGGAATAAGCTGCCAGTGGAACTACGTAGAGAAAAGAATCTGCTGACTTTTCATAAGCGCGTGAAAACACTATTATTTACTTGATATGTTCACCTGGTCTTTTTCTCGTTCCAGTATGTTTGCGTCTCTTTTCTTTTTGTGTGCCCGATGCCTGCAGGCTCCGGCGTGAAATACATTTAAAAATGAACAAATAAATACATTAAACAAATGTATTTATTTTTAAATGTCTATGTGAATTGTTCTAAAGAATGGTTGTACATTGCCCAAATTAAATTGCTTTGAGCAGTATACAGTGAAGGTATTTATTAGAACACAAGGTGCCAGAATACAGAAATCTTTGCACCAGTGCAAGTGCAAAGTTGCATGGTATTAGCACTAGGGCAGTGTTTGCCATATTGCCAAAAACATTGGGGCCATGTTAGAAAACCTTTGCACCACGGCACATGCCCATTTGCTTGGTATTAGCACTACGGCAAAGATTCCCCATGTGGAACAAAACATACAGTTTCAATGGTTTCTTTTAACCGTGCAAAGTTTGCCCTAGTGGTAATACCATTGCTTATTAGCCCAAGGACAAAAATGCATTCAAAGAATAGATTTCTGCCCAAATGCCAGTGCTAATACCATGCAAATCTGCACTTGCCAACAATAGAAGTCACCTTATCCTGGATTCTCTGGCAAACCTAGAAGTCTAAGAACAGCTAGAGTCATGTTTCTCCACCTCGAACCTTCTTCGGGTATCTACCACTATGCTAAATGACCTTCGAGCTGGCACAGCACCCGCAGTACTGATTCTGGCGCTCTACGAACTTTGAGCAGCTTATCTACTTCTTTGATCCATCTCTCCATCATCGAACACCTGTGAAGATCACTGCCGCCTCAACTCGAGAGCCGGCACACAGCATCCAACTCATTGCACCTTAGCAGCAAATGATCCCAGCAGAAAATAAACTCAACCCGCAACTCGACCCCTGCAAGCCATTGTGTCACTCAATGACTCAACCCAATGGCATCATCATTTGACCTGACTGGACTGAAAACCCTTGATTTGCACCCTCTCTAGCACTGACTTGATCCACACAGAGCTAGGTCTCAATTGCCACTGAATGTTGACTCACCGCTTGATCAACACCACTCACCGATCTTGACACCGGCTCAACTGTGGAACAGTTCATAGAAGCCTGTCTTGGATCTGCCAAGTATCCATAACAAAGAAATCAGTTACTTTGAAGTTGGCCTATCCGTCTGGTACACTTTTGGGGTCATAGTGACTTTTAAGTAGGGCTGTACCGAACTTCGGCTTCGAGTCCCTATTCTGCCGAAGTTCGGCTGAAATACAGCTACCCGGCTTCGGCAGAATAGTTTCTGTTTAGGGACTCGAAGCCGAAGTCCACTTTCTATGATTAGCTGCCCTCTCCCTGTTTGGGAGATGACAGCCAATCATAGAATGTTTGACAGTGTTCAGGCTGCAGAAGCCAAACAAGCTGTTTGCCTATTGGCTTCTGCAGTCTGACCACAGAGGAACCAGCCTAACGTGTTGAAATAGGAAGCGAGGGAAGGGAACAGTTCTTCCCGTCCCTCACTTCCTATGCCAGCACCCGGACCCAATCACCAGGTAAGTGACGCCCCCCCCCCATACCCCCTCATCACGGTGAGGCCGCGGGGCCTCAGGGAACCCCCGCGGCCTCACCGCAATAATGTTCTGTTTGTCGGGCCACCGGTGCAAAGCCGGTGGCCCGACGTTTATTTTGCATTGGGGGGCCGCTCCTACAGGAGCGGCCCCCCCAGACTCATGAGGCCGCCGGGGCACTTTGCCGACCCCGGCGGCCTCGGTGCCCCCCATCCCCCTCACCACGGTGAGGCCGCGGGGCCTCAGGGAACCCCCGCGGCCTCACCGCAATAATGTTTTGTTTGTCGGGCCACCGGTGCAAAGCCGGTGGCCCGACGTTTATTTTACATTGAGGGGCCGCTCCTACAGGAGCGGCCCCCCCAGACTCATGAGGCCGCCGGGGCACTTTGCCGACCCCGGCGGCCTCGGTGCCCCCCATCCCCCTCACCACGGTGAGGCCGCGGGGCTTCAGGGAACCCCCGCGGCCTCACCGCAATAATGTTTTGTTTGTCGGGCCACCGGTGCAAAGCCGGTGGCCCGACGTTTATTTTGCATTGGGGGGCCGCTCCTACAGGAGCGGCCCCCCCAGACTCATGAGGCCGCCGGGGCACTTTGCCGACCCCGGCGGCCTCGGTGCCCCCCATCCCCCTCACCACGGTGAGGCCGCGGGGCCTCAGGGAACCCCCGCGGCCTCACCGCAATAATGTTCTGTTTGTCGGGCCACCGGTGCAAAGCCGGTGGCCCGACGTTTATTTTGCATTGGGGGGCCGCTCCTACAAGAGCGGCCCCCCCAGACTCATGAGGCCGCCGGGGCACTTTGCCGACCCCGGCGGCCTCGGTGCCCCCCATCCCCCTCACCACGGTGAGGCCGCGGGGCTTCAGGGAACCCCCGCGGCCTCACCGCAATAATGTTTTGTTTGTCGGGCCACCGGTGCAAAGCCGGTGGCCCGACGTTTATTTTGCATTGGGGGGCCGCTCCTACAGGAGCGGCCCCCCCAGACTCATGAGGCCGCCGGGGCACTTTGCCGACCCCGGCGGCCTCGGTGCCCCCCATCCCCCTCACCACGGTGAGGCCGCGGGGCCTCAGGGAACCCCCGCGGCCTCACCGCAATAATGTTCTGTTTGTCGGGCCACCGGTGCAAAGCCGGTGGCCCGACGTTTATTTTGCATTGGGGGGCCGCTCCTACAAGAGCGGCCCCCCCAGACTCATGAGGCCGCCGGGGCACTTTGCCGACCCCGGCGGCCTCGGTGCCCCCCATCCCCCTCACCACGGTGAGGCCGCGGGGCCTCAGGGAACCCCCGCGGCCTCACCGCAATAATGTTTTGTTTGTCGGGCCACCGGTGCAAAGCCGGTGGCCCGATGTTTATTTTGCATTGGGGGGCCGCTCCTACAGGAGCGGCCCCCCCAGACTCATGAGGCCGCCGGGGCACTTTGCCGACCCCGGCGGCCTCGCTGTGAAATGTGCCTCACCCCTTGAGCACGGTGAGGCCGCGGGGCCACAGGGAACCCCCGCGGCCTCACCGCAATAATGTTGTGTTTGTCGGGCCACCGGGCCAAAGCCGGTGGCCCGAGATTGTATTGCATAGGGGGGCCTAAAAAAAAAAAACTATTCGGCTCACTATTCGGCTCCGGCCGAATAGTTGACAAACTATTCGGTATCCGGCCGAATACTAAATATGCTATTCGGTACAGCCCTACTTTTAAGCCCCCCGTCTCTGCCTTGTTCTTACATGACACCTTCTTGAACATTGACATTGTGCCAGTTGAGTACCTGCACGCCCCTTTCTACTACCAAGAGTGCTAATCTACAACAGTTTGTATTTTCACTGTTTCTTGTGGGGTGTTGTTTTGCTTGTGTTATTAGTTTAGTTATTTGCATTTTTTGATTTACTAGTGTATATTTGTATCGACCTTTGATTGTACATTCCTTTATTCTGGAGTCTTCATACAATTGCTGCGTGGGTTGCTAGCGTCATCAGCTCTCAATCCTTCTGAAGATATAATCTGCCCTCGGCCTAGGCTACCAGAAGATGGGAAGGAGGTATAACTTTCAAATGTGCCTGTTTCACCTTTATGATTGGGATCAATGCTGGTTTAGGAGTACTGTGGGGCTGAGTAAGCTGTTAGCACCTACTCATTATTGTACTCTGGCAGAGCTGTAGTCATTTTGTCACATGCAAAAAAATGGAAATGATTTGTACAAATACTACCACAAAAATCTAACAGTCAATCAAAATAATTTCCGTGGATTGTGCCAATTACCTCAATCCAAAATGATGCCCAACATTTCTTTATTCCCCACTGCTTGAACCCATGTTTGTCTACTCCCACTCCTCTAAAATCTCTTACTGCCTACCACTAAACACTATTCACAAACAAAGCCCCTAAAAACAGCCACTAAAGTCCCAGCCATTACCACATCAACATTTATCGAGATCTGACTTAACTCTCTTTAGTCACATGACATTCCTCCAGAACAGCGGACAGCCGGACGCAGAGCACTTTAACCTACCAGATCTTGTGCTCTCGCTTCAGATAACATATTCCGAAAGTGTCACGACTAAATCCATAGAGAGCCAATTGTCAGTTAGGACTCTGGTAAATCTAACCTGCACCCATCAGCACCACAGGTTTTGCATTTGACTTCTCCATTATCTCACTAAGCTCCTCCCCACCTCCCCACTCACCCCCAACTGGTCTTACAGGGCCACATGCAGTGAGACCAAAAAATGGCAGATGGAAGTTATAGAAGAACAATTTATATTGAATTTCATGGCATTACTTGCTTGCAGTTACCACGTGCCAGAAAAGAGAATTCTGTATAAAATGGAACCCATATTTTAAACTCTTGATTTTGGATGTCTCTCTACTGCTACATGATAGCCACTCCATCAATCTGTAACTAAGTACTAATATTTGATAACTGATCTCTGAATGTCAAATTATGACATCAGATATCAGACTCCTAAAAACGAATTCCTGTTATTGAACCAATGACATCAAACTTCTATTATCAGTCACTTGATATTTGATTCCTGCAATCTGTATTCTATTTCCATATGCCTGGAACCTAAGCTGTGCTCCTAATGACATATGTCCATCATTCCTGATTCATTCATCATGATTACTTATGCTTAATACCTGACACATGAGTAAAGGCTTGAGATACTTGTGTATTAAAATAAGACAGATGGCACCAGTTACATGATATGAGTACAAAAATAGGGATATCTCTGGTGCTAATGTTGATAGGGGGGTAAGATACTATTAACAAAAAAGAGGGCAATCCACATAGAAACCAATATTCATTTCATTGTCATCGATTCACAGAGAAAGTAATAAACTTATGGAGAAGGATTTGAATCAGTGCCGTATAGGTCACTAGAGGAAACAACAAAATACAGGTGCACTCTGGTAACTTTGCAGTTCTGGTATATTTAAATTAAGAGAAAAATAATAAGAACATCAATGTAACAACCAAAGACATGTTGCCTTAACTTGGAAAATACTTCCTCCGACACTAGCCAATTTGAATCTGGGGGTCAGAAGACAATTTGTACTGGAGAGTCTAGTTGGTCTTGTCCCGGGTTTAGTGACAATTCTATTCACTAGATAACGTGGAGCTATTTTGTTTATGCATTTATGAGTGAGGGAGGCGACTTTTAATTTAATTTTGTCAATTGTGGACAGCCAGTTGTTAGCTGTGTTCTCTCCTTGCAATTCCAAGTGCAGCTCTGAGAGCGTTGTTTTTCAGGAATTGGATTTTCTTGATAATTTGTTTGTTCGCCCCAATGTACATAGCGCTGCAATAGTCGAGCTTTGATAGTATAAGTGCTCTGGCAAGGGTGATGCAACTGTCATTAGAGAGGAAAGATTTACCCGCTCTGATCAGTTTGCAGGTGTAAGATGTGGCTGAGGCCAGCGTGTTTACCTGTTTGTTGAAAGAGAGTGTGGAATCCAGGTAGAACCCCAAAGTTTATACTTGCTTGACGACTGAGATGATGTTATGGTCGATATTGAAGGCTGAGTATTTGGGACTCAATATTTTGAGGGACGATGTAGTACCCAGAATGATGATCTCTGTCTTGTCATCATTCAGGCATAGCCCATGGGTGACCATCCATGCCTGGATGATGAGATAAACCATATTCACCAAGGCCAAATCCTTATTGTAATCACCAGTAATAGGTAAGAGGATCTGTGTATCATCTGCATAATTATTGTAGGTGATACCCAGATGGTCCAAATCATCGAAAAGGGGCGTAGTGAAGATGTTGTATAGTGTAGGTGAGACACATGATCCTTGGGGCACGCCACACGTAATGGGGATAGGGTCGGCTGCAGCCATGGGTGAGAAGACTATCATGGTACAATCACTGAGAAAGGATTGAATCCACGCTATGGCTTCTGGGGAGAAGTATGCTGCTGAGTCTAGATGGCTACATAAGACCTGGTGATCAACCAAATCGAAAGCGGCTGATAAGTCTAAGACTTGGATTTGTAAGTAGGCCATTTTGTCTATGATTTTCAGAAGAAATGGTATTGTGGTTATAGGTCGGTAGTTGGTAGGAATCAAAGGGTCTAGAGTCTGTTTTTTTTAATAGTGGGAGCACCCATGATTCCTTGAGGTTAGTGAGGATGGTATTGGTTGCGAATGACGTGTTGATAAGTTTAGTGATGAAGGGTGACAAATCTCCTTTATGAGTTGGGCAGGGCATTGGTCACCTTGACAATTGGATGGTTTGAGTGAGAGTATAGTTTTTTCTGTTTCGAGTATGGTGCCTTTAGAGAACTTGAATCGGGGCAGCTTGACAGTGTTAGTGGAAGGATCTGAAATGGTGCTGTTAGGCGGGTTGGTAGTTAACAAGGCTTTTTTATTAACAATTTTTACTTGTAGGGTCGCAACTTTGTTAGCCAGTGCTTGCTGTATATATTCGAGCACCAAAGTTTGTCCTTTGTACAATTGTCTGCTTGGTGCTTCTAGCTCTTTGAGGATAACAAAAAGTTCCTTCATACTGGAGTTAGCTTGGGCTATTCTAGTATTATAAGTTTCGCGTTGGGCTAAAAGTATTTCCTTTTTGTATAAAGCAGTGATGGCACTAAGATTAGTTTTGTTTTCTTCAGACGGGTGTGTTTTCCACGATGTCTCACAAGACCTTTTTTTGATGCTTAAGGTTTTCAAGTAAGGTGTGTACCAAGAATTGAGGTGGGCCTTAGGTTTACTTTGTCTGAGTTTAAGCGGCGCTATTGAGTCTAAGGATGTGGTCATGATATGATTGTATTCCTTGACCAAAGCATCAGGTCCCAGATTTTCTGGGATAGCATTAAGTATTGGTAGGATGAGAGGGAGTAGATTGTCGCATTGTCTTTTTATTTCGAGTAGGAATAGGTGAAGCTAATGAGGCAGGCATCGCGATGGGTTTTGCAGTATCAAGGGTAAAGGTTATAAGGTAGTGATCCGACCATATCTGTGGGGATATGGATAATTTCTGATCCTTGATTCCTTGATTTTATATTCGCATACACTGAATGCTGATGTCTCCTCTGTGTGACATGTGCAACTGCACTGGATGCAGCAGTACTCCTCTTTTACTCAGGCCACATCAATGCATTTCACTATATTTTGAAATGTGTGCAGCAGAGTACTGTATTTATTCATAAAGTGAGGTTGTACTGAAGCCCCCAATATTAAATGGGTATCTGGGGGTCACAATCAGGTTGTATACAGCTTACAACTGTACCCAACGTGATGGAGACCGCAAAACTATCTAACTAAATGTTACTTGGTCCCGTTCCAGGTTGGGAAGTCACAGTGGAGCTAGTTTGTCTCTGTGACAGGGCATAAGCATGACATTTGGTGCAATGACCTTTCTCAGGTGGGAGAACTTGGAAGTTCTTTATCCTCATGGATGGTGTTTGCCCTGTTGCCTGCTGGAGAATGGCCTTTTGACACACACAGAGTGAAAAGTACATACACAGGAATGTTCAGTGCAGAGGAGGGAATGTATGTGAAGGGATTCATGGGCGTTGGCATATTGCTATGTGGGCTCTTTTAGAATTACTCACTGCTGGCAGGCACACAAAGAGAATTACCAGCACACTAGTGCTACAATGTGGCAATCAAATACAGGAGCCACAGAGAGGTTCAACTTCCGTTATTCTCCACGCCGGCGAACTACCGAGCGTGGATTCGAGCGTGGTACTCCTTACCCGGTTTTTATTTGTGGGGGCATATTTAATTGAGAGCTACCGTAAATGGTCACCAAGGCCTGGTGATCCGTCACAATTGTGAATGGCTTACCCGGGAGGAAAATTTGGAAGTGCTTGAACGCCCATATGACAGTGAGACCTTCTTTTTCGGATTGTGAGTATCTTGTCTCTACCTCTGAAAGACTCTTGCTGCCATACGCAATCATTGTCCTGGGAGACTCTTGCCCTGGCCGATGTTGCACCAGGATTACCCTAGGCCAATAGGACTGGCGTCAACCGTTACCTCTGTGCACATGTTCGTGTCGAAGTATGCCATGCATTCTGCCAAGGCAATGTTGTTTTTTATTTGCATGAATGCCTCTTCACATTGTTCTGAGCACTGGATTGCTCTGCCTTGCTTAGTTAGTTCTCTGAGAGGGGTGCTGGTGGTCTCAAAGACCCAAAGGTACCATCTGCAGCAACTAACAATTCCTAAGAAAGACCTAATCTCGCGGACATCTTTGGGGGGCGAAATCTCAGAAATGGCGGCAACTTTGCTCGGGTCACGACTAATGCCTTCATGTGAGAAAATATGTCCAGAGAACTTGAAATGAGACTTGTGGAAGACACACTTTTCACGGTTTAGAGTCAGGCCATCCTCCACCAGCACTGTACACACCGGTTGGAGAGCTTGATCATGCTCTGCAATAGTGGCTCCAAAGATCAGTACATCATCACTGTAATTAAAGCAGTTGTTCACGTGACAAATCACTCTCCTCACACTCTCTGAAAATATTTCGGCTGCCGAGCAGATGCCGAAGCTGAGTCTCTTATATATGAAGAGTCCAATTAGTGTGGCAAAAGTAGTGATATACCGGGATTATTTGTCTATTCTGATCTGATGATATCCCTTGTTCAGGTCAAGCTTTGAGAACACATTTGCCCCCATTTAGTAGGCTTATCCTGTCATATAATTACATTCCAGGGTGTCTCTCATGCCCAAGGGCCATGCTCACCTGTCCATGTCCACATATATGCGCATTTTATCTTGTGACCCTCTCTTGGGACGATCAGCTGGTTCTATTATGCCTTCAATCAGTAAGCATTGTATCTCATTTTCTACAAGTTGTACATGGATTGCTATTCTCCTCTGGTGTTGAGCTACAGGCAGTATGGATTTGCCAATGTGGAGTGTCACAGGGTTTCCTTTAAGACACCCGATGCCCTCGAACAAAGTTGGGAAGGTCTGCACAACCGAGAGTGTATGTTGCATGGTGTATGTCACTGCAGCAATCTTCGTCTTGAGAGCAATGAGTCAGCCTAGCAAGTTGCTCCCAGGAACCTCCCCTTGTAATACATGACATTTGGCATGTGCACACTTTTCCATGTTCGATAGCGTTGTGAAGAACTTCCCGTAATTCCACACTGGACCTCTTGCCTCCCACTGGAAGACCCTCAGGTCAGATGGTCTTAACTGTGGAAGAGACTCCATCTTGTGATACTCTGACACACACAGATATTTCCTGTGGTGCCTGGGTCGATGTGAAATTTGACCTGATGGTCTCCTACTAGCAGATTGATGTCACCCTCAGGTGAGGTTATCACTCCATTCATCATGTAAGCATAGGCATGCTGAGTCATCTCCCTGGATGGTGAGGGTGATGGAGACCTTCCTGTAACTTGTCTGACATGTCTTTTGAGGTCTTGCCTCGCGCTTGCATCTCTTCTTGGACCGGTTCTTTGCATGCTAGGCACTTGCTTGGATGGTGTGAGCTTGTACCCTTGTGGCCGTAGATGTGGAGAGTTGCAAACTACTGCCAAATGGTTCTCTCTGTCGCATTTGGTGTAGGTATGTCCAATTGCAGGACACTTCCCGCCTTCTTGATGAGGGAATGGGAGGCAGCACCAGTAACATCTCCCAGATGAAGCAGGTCTCCTGAAGGTATTGTTGCTTTTGTGTCTATGTCGAGATGCTGGTGAGACTTGATATATTTGTTCTCTTCCAGGGACATTTGTAGTTTCAATCTGCAAAGCTTGTGTGTCCGCTCTAGATTCCGTCCTGCTCCATTTGTAATATGGTGGCTAAGAGGAACAGTTCTCGGATGAGTTTCATTCTAAATGATGACGATAGACACCCTCCTATGATTCTTAATCTGATGGCTTCCTCATTCGTGAATTTGTGAAACTCACAATGCGCTACCAACTTGCAAAGATGAGCTGTGAAAGCGCCCATGGATTCGCCCCCTATCTGGCATGCCCTATTATAGGTGTGCCTTTCGTGATCGATATTGCACTGTGGGTCAAAGTATGTACTTAGCACTTCTTTGAGATCTGCATAGGTTTTAACCTCTACTGACGGGAAAGTGGGTATGAGGTCCTCTACCTCATCTCCAACCAGATTCACGCGCAGCCTCCAGGCGAATTTGCCAGGCGGCCTTTTTCTTGTGGGCATGTAGGTAATTTTCAAACCTTCTTATACATCTCGCCCAGCGTGGTCCCCAGGCTTGCGGATCGCCCATGTCGAAGGGCCCGGGTCGACGTAATGCTGCTACACTGTGCACATCTTCCTCACTTGGCTCACCTTCTGACATCTCAGTGGTTTGGTGTCCTTTATTACACCTCAAAGTCCAGCTTGCAGTGTAGACATGAAGTTGGGGCTGTCTTTAGTGTAATCCCAACTTCGTCGCTATTGTCGTATTTCTATGTGGGCTCTTTGAGAATGACTAACTGCTGGCAGGCACACACAGAGAATTACCGGCACAAAAATGCCATGATGTGGCAATCAAATACAGGAGCCACGAAGAGGTTCAACTTTCTTTATTCTTTGTGCCGGCGAACTGCAGAACGTGGGATTCCCCCCATGCGCATGCACGAGCATCGCGCATCCTCATTGGCGGGTCCTCTTTATGACAGAGCTCCACGGCTCTGATAAATGCGTCCTCTCCAGGACAAAACAGGCCCTTCAAGTGTGCACTCTCTCATGTAAAATCAAACAATACCTTCTACTTTCACAATGGTAAAGGCTTTCATATGCACTGGCTTCTCTATTTGTGTAATATGCTCCAGATGTGTTATCCATGGTCCTTGATATTTTCTTATATTAGATACACTTTTGCTCAAATATTGTGACTATGTACGTAAAGAGTCATAAGACACCTGCAAGAGGTGGGCTGTCCATAAATGTCAACATTGTCCATTCCATTTGGGAAACATTAAACCTGTCCTGGTTTCAAGCTTCTATTATGGGGCTTGTAGTCCAGATTTCCCCACTATCAACCTGGGACAAGTTCCAGAATGCAAAGTTAAAACCAGGACTAGACTAGTGTTTCCCCAATGAAATAGAGAATGTTGGCATAAATTGTACTATCACCCTACACATCGTGTACCGACCGCCAGGACCACCTACAGACTTCCAAGACGCCCTCCTGCATACCATATCCAGCAACCTAAAGGAATCGTCCAAAGTCATCCTGTTAGGGGATTTCAACATGGGCCTCTACGACCCCTCAGACACCCAAGCCCGTTCCTTCAACAAATCCCTAACCTCCTTAGGTTTCCACCAAGCAGTGAAAGTGTCCACCCACATCAAAGGTCGCACCTTAGATTGGATTGCACACCACAATTGCACCCGACTATCACTGCCATCTCTCCAATTCCATGGTCGGACCACCATGCTATTTGCATCACACTGAATATTGACAAAATACCAGCACGTTCAGTTAAACCGCTTCCTCCAGCAGTAAGCAGGAGCTCCAGGCAGCTTACCAAGGAAAGGCTCATTCCCTATCTGCACTTGCCTTTCCTCAAGGCACCATTCTCTAAAGACCCTGAAACCCTGGCAGCCACTTACAACAGTATCATTACCCAAGCGGTTGAAGCCATTGTCCCGCTTACCCTCAGGAAGGATAAACAAAACAACCATACAAACTCATGGTTCTCTGCCGAGCTCCTTGAGATGCGCGCCAAAAAGAGAATCCTGCACTCCGCCTGGTTAGCCAACCCTGGTGACCCCACTAAAGCAGCATTTAAAAATGTTGCCAAAGAATACAAAGCTGCTATCATCAAAGCCAAGAGTAATTCCTTCAACACAGGGATCTCCAATGCAAAATCCGGCTGCAAAGAAATCTTTGCCATCTTCAGGGAGCTTGAATCACCTGCACCGGATCTGCTGTCTATCCCCAAAAATGCAGAATGGTGTAATACTATACAATCTGCCATGATTGACAAATTCAACATCCTTCAAAGTAAAATGATCACCCATCAACAGGCCCTAAGCCAAAAAATCACGGACCTCCACTACGAAACCACCCACGACTCCCCCGCCTTCTCCTTCAAGGAAATCGATGAGCAATAAGTAATTGCTCTCCTCAATTCAGTAAAACTGTCTAATTGTAAAGTGGATGCATGTCCAGCCAAATCATCAAAGAGTGTGCAGCTGACCTAGCGCTTTCCTGACAGCTTTTACTAACGCCTCATTCTCATTTGGAAATGTCACTGCAAGTCTCAAAGAAGCTTGGGTACGCCCGCTGCTGAAGAAACCCACACTGCATCCTACTATCCTAGGGAACTATAGGCCCATTACTACAGTTCCCTTCTTGTTAAAACTTTTAGACAAAGCAGCTTGCAAGCAGGTCCATAACTTCCTGGAAGCAAATCAACTCCTTGACCTACAACAATCAGGTTTCCATCCAGGTGTCAAGGAGTTCCCCCCTTCTCACCTGAGTTCGATCTTTGCTGGATTTCTTGATCAATGCCTTCTTGCGGACGGATCGGGTCTTGAATAAGGCTGCATGAGTCTCTTCCGACTCCAGCGTGTGTTCAAAGTTCCGGGATGCAAGGATCCAGGAATCCAGGAACTTTACAGAGTGTGCTGCTAGCACACGAGTCCAGGAATCAAGAAAGGAAGGAAAGGGACTAGGAATGAGGATGGCTGGAAGAAGCAAGGGAAACAATACCGCGAGCTAGGGAGCACACGTCTGGTCGCTACTTCGCAATAGCATTGAGACGCGCGGAGCCACGGGAGGCGTGGTCTATAAATAGAACACGCTACGTCCAAGGTGTAGAGCGAGGAAGGTGTTTCACAGTGGACGGCCATGTTGGAAGTACTAGGGAGTGTAAGCCCCGTTTAGACAAGGACCAGGAAGTCCAAAAGGGGCATGTTCTGTAGTTCATGACACCAGGCCATGGGACAGAAACGGCTCTCCTAGACCTTAAAATCAAATTGATGACCTCAGGGACGTTGGCCAATCAGCTCTCCTACTACTACTTGGCCTATCTGCTGCCTTCAATCGAGTGGATCACAGCACCCTATGTCACCTCCTGTCATCCACTGCCAACTTCTCCGAAAGTGCCACAGCCTGGATCGCATCCTTCCTCCAAGGCAGAATCATGAACGTTTTCTCAGAGCAAGCATGCGGTAACCCAGATACCATCAAATGCGGTTTCACACAGGGCTCTTGCATTTCGCCGACCCTGTACAACCTCTTCATGAAGCCCTTTTTCAAATACCTAGACGAATTAGGCATAGCATACATCAACTATGCGTATGACATGCAGGTGCTCATCCCCCTCACAGGTGATTATGACGTTGACAAGATCAACGCAGCCAGGCCCTTCCTGTCCAAACAGAATTGCCTCACCATAGCTAGGGCAATAATTGGCTCCCGGTTAGACTACTGCAACGCCCTCTTAATAGGCACCGCTGCAAAAAACATTAAAAAAATGCAAACTATACAGAATAATGCCCTACGGGCTGCAACCGGTATCTCAAAAAGGGAACATATCTCTGCCACCAAAAGACTAGTCCACTGGCTCCCCATTAAGGAACGCATCACATTCAAAACACTCGCCATCACGCACAAATGTCTAAACAACACTGCACCCCGGTATATGTCCCAGAGATTTGCTAAATCCCTTTCTGACATACCTACAAGACCTGCCTACTCCAACATGGTCACTGTCCCCAAAACACGGAGGTCACTCGCAGGAGGTTTGAGCTTTCCTTTCCTCGCTGCTTCCCATTGGAACTCCCTACCAACTCACCTAAAATGCATTGCCTCTCACACAGCCTTCAGGAAAGCCATCAAAACTCGGTTGTTTGTATAAACCATTAACTAGCCACCAGGGCTTCCGCACCCGGCCATCTTATGTAACACATCACCCTTGTAATGTTACCTGTTGTTGTTTTATGATATGATTCATGCTGTTCCTCCATGTACATGCATTCTTTCTCATGTGTAGGTCTTGCTCCTTGTAACGCACGAGCACAGCCGCATATTCCAGTAACTAAGTCATATTCACGAGACAGCGCCGCGATGCCTAAGGGCTGTAGTCCGCTTTACAAATCCGAATAAATAAATTAATAAATGGATGCCTCTGGGTGTCCTCATATGTACACTCAGCGGTTTTATCTGCTGCATCGAATACGCTTCAAACTGAGCCCAGGATTTCAGCATCTGAGTCAAGGCTTCATAAGAGATCCAGGATTGTAACAAGAATGCATTGTTACAGCATTATCGTGAGCCTGAAAGGAAAAGTCAATCAAAATAAAACTGCTTTCAGCAGAGATACACGATCCCTTCATTTTTCCTGATCCAACGCATTTGCTTATTTTCCAATTGGTGTTGCACAGCCAAGGACACGGTGTTAGCCGCCTTAACTTCAGGCAGTCATACAATCCGCCCCATTGTGACTTAAGCTGGAAACAAATCAGGTTGCACTTTGTTAGATGAGTTCGTGGGGATTCACGTATGATCCAACACATGTCAATGGGAGGAAATGAGTTCTTCGGTGTGGCCAGCTTTGCACATTTGGAAGCAGTTCATCTGAGTAGATGAATATTTAATAAGAATGTTCTGTTGGGATTGCTTCCCAATTGAATGCATTCACCGTTTTAGATCCTGGCACGCATGAACACAAGCTGATCTCAAAGGTTTGTTTGGCTTCCTGTGGCAGCTTAATTGGTTGTTTTCCCCATGCTTCAGCCAGCTTTTAGCTTAAGTGTACTAGCAACTATGACAAAAGCAAAACAGATGCGCTGATGATTCTCCTTACCCAGTTTTGTTGCAAAACGATGACTGAATGCAAAGGTTTATGCCACATCTATCTAAAGGGTCCTCTTATGGGAGCTTTCTAGGCCCTCTGCAAACTCCTCTGCAGCCCGTTCATTCACTGTCAGGGGCAAGGTCCAGTGAAAATAGCTCCCCCCTTCCACCAGCAGAGGTGGGAGCAGAGCAGTGCTGCAGCCAGGTCCTACTGCGTGGGAACATGCCATTGTTATTTCTTGCCCTGGAGGGGCAGAATCTTGTGCTGCTGGTATGAACCCAGGCGCATGAGTGACGAATGTCTTACGAGGGGGGCTGAGAACAGGCCAGTGTGGCTATGGTCGTGGCCAGTGCATCCCACCCTGAGGCCACAGGTGTGGCATGTGCAAGCCATAATGAGAGCAATAGGCAAGGGGGCACCCCCCTGACACACATTGCTCATGTACTCTGCAGACCATGAAGGGGGGATGTCAGCATTTTGCTTTTACCCCAGCCCGTGTTAAGAATGGAGTGGCCTGTAAGTACATGTCTGTAGTCCCCCCCAAGCTTCCAGGCATTGCTGTGCACCACGCCGTGAGACAACCAAGTGCTGTAGCCCATAGCCCAGAGAAATCTTTGGAGTGCAGGGCCCCATGAGAGGCATGTGAGCAACCCACTGAACATGTAAAGCTGATGATAGATGTGGAGGCAGCCCTGCACCCCAGGCAAGTGGGGACGGTCAGGATCCTACGATTGAGCAAGCTGGGCTTCTCCAGGCCCAGGCCATGACAGGGAAATAGCAGTGTGCTGTTGTGAGCAGTGGGGCTCAAGTTATGTTAATAGAGATGCCAGAATCCCACGGAAGGACCACAGCATGTCCCTCCTCAATGCCGTGGGCCCATTCTTAAATAGGATTGACAGTCAGGGGTAGAACCAGTGAAATCACAAGGATTGCTCTAACATCTAAAAAGCGGCCTAGTGCTAGGACATGTTTGGTCACCAGTATCAGGTTGAAAACGTGCATTACTAAGCCATCATCAGAATGCGAGAGGGCACTTTCTGAAGTTACCTCAAAGTGGCTTGGTCAGAGGTATTTGGACCTTCACTCTTGGACTTCCATCCTTGTAAGTCACTCCTGTTTTTGAAGAAGTAAACCTTTGCGGAAGCTGCTGTTCACTGAGGCTCTGCTGCACCTTAATGGCAGCCACCTCTTAGCTGGAGGTAAGGACGGAGTTCGCCCAAACCATCTCTTGTCAAAGGAGCTTCAAGCCCTTCATCACAGATCCACACGATGTCCAATTCCTTTATGGCTTCAGTCTGCATCTTTCACGCAGACTGTACAGAACACAAGAGACAGTATATTGATTGCCAATGGTTTCATTATGGGAAACCAAATGCCAACTCAGGGACAGGATACCAATATCAGGGGGTAGGGGATCAACCACCATTGAAATGATGGGGGAACACAAAGGGGCTATTTTGTTGCATCACTGAGCAAAGAGTTTTACCTTTACATCGCCTTAAAGTGCATTTTCAGTGGTGTGATGCTTGCGGCAAAAGTGTATTGCTTAACATTATGATTAGTCATTTATAACGCATTTAATACCCGGAGGTTTCTAAGCGCGGACTCGGGGATGGAACCTGTGTTGCTTCCAAGGCGAGCGCGTTGCCGCTGAGCTATCCTCCTGAGACACAGGAACTAAATGGAACCTGCACATCAGCATTCGACAAAACACATTTACATTCCCAAAGCAATGTTGTGTTTGGACGGGCTTAATGCACCATATTGTATCGTGAGTATATTGCAAATAAGACACTTTTCCTTATAAAATTCATGCATGAATGTAAATGTAATGTTAATAATCTGCAATAAATGTAGCAGTCTACTATTGCATTGGACCTCTAAAGCACCTGCACATTTTACATTACATTTCTGGATCTGCACACTGTATACCACTGCATGTGAAATGGTAAACACGATGATGCTACAGCCACAACTTTACAGTAGCAACACGGGTACATGCAACTGGATATAATCTAGCTGCCTCTGGCACAGGTAGAGTCAGGACCTGCCAAATGAAGTTCTGCCCGTTCAGAGTTCAGCGGAAATGCGTGCTCCTATTTCCTGGCTACTAGGACAATGATACATCCAGAATGATCTAGAAAGCTCTCACACACAGCCTTGGAGTGGAGGAGTCTCGCATGCATGACAGGTGGTAGGAGCACTCAGCAATAAAAGGGATAGGTTACGAGGAGTCATTGGAGGAACCAATCCAATAAGAGAAAAGTGCTGAAAGGGCCAGAACATCTAATCCGTCTACCACGTGGTCCTTGGGCCTCTAAATTGATGCTTACAGGCAATATAAAGTACTGAAGCCAGATTAATAATTTGGGAATTCACTGCAAACTGACAATACTTTTGCTGCATGTCTCATCTTTCTCTTGTATTTCAGCATCAGTGGTTTGAAAGCATAGGTGGGTTGGGTAATATGGTGACCAAAAATAAAATCCTATTGGGCCACTTGAGCCTCTGGACCTGCGAATTTGTACAAGGCATAACTACCCCGTTCTTGATTTATAGACAACACGCTATTGATTTCTATGGCACAGCTGGAGGAATGTCTATCGAAGTTGGATCCTTTTGTGACTCAATAAAGGGAGGCGTCCGCTGCTCGGAGACCAGAACAGCACTGTGGGATCAGCATCTCCCCTACCATTCACCACTCACTGTCCTGTTCACGATTCCCCTTCACAGGATACACTTCCTGCTCTGACCAACGTCCCTCTTTCCAATGGTTGCCCTAGGACGTGTGGGGCACTCATTGCTATCCAATAACCCCCACTACGAAGGCTCATACTCATCTAAGGCACAAAGAGTGCCATGGTACAGCACCCTTCCTCTCCAGTTCCCTCAACCAACGCAACACTATTTTTTATTTATTTATTGCATTTGTTATACGCCCAAACCCGGAGGTATCACGGCGTATGTTGCCCCCTTTCCTCTCCTGGCTCCTCCTTCCTCCAGCAGTGCCCCATCATTGACATACAGCCCCGTCAGCAGGTCCATCCACCCAGCAGCTTCTGGTAGCACTCCTGTGGCACTGCTAAAATCCTATAGCACTGAGTGTACTGGTGGCGTAGGCTCACAATGCTCAGTCCCTATAGCAACGACAGTGCACTATACCACCGGAGGACGCTGTAAAGCTGGAGGAAGCTAGCACGTCTGGAGTCCGATTGCATTGACGGCCACTCTGGAGAAACCTTACACTGCGAGATTTTTAATTGCACTGATGGGGCAGTGCTGTAGAACGCTCACACTGCTGCACTACATTGCATTAGTAGAACTTGTGTGGGGGAAGCAAAAACCTCTAGAGATTTGAGGGTTGTGCATGGGACTAGTGTTGCTTCATATTTGGTACTGTGCAGTAGTGCTATCCATTTGAGGGTTGAAAATTGCAGTTTTTGCCGAGATTAAGGGCGAATTAGGGGTATCTAATGTTAACTATCAGGATGGCTGTAAGAGCTTGTTGAACCTAAGTGGAGATGGGGGAATTTAATATACAGGTGTAATCATACAGAGTACTGGGTGTGTTATATGAGTATCACTGAATAGGTCAGAGGGTGTGTTACACAACTAACTGTGCAGGGAGTGTGTATTAAAGAACTGCTGCATGCATGGGTCTATGTGTGTGGTGGGGAAGAAGTTAATCTGGTCAAGGGGCGAATCTTTGGTCTGTATCAACTTTCCAGCTTTTATTTAAAGGTTTACTTTTGGCATTAATGCCCCTTTTGTTGTGGACTGATTGCCACTTTATGGGCCTCATCACGAGTTGGGCGGTATACCGGATGGTATACCGCCCAACTTTATTCGCTTTAGCGCCCACCCATCCGTCGGTATTACCGCTGGATTATGAGTTCGGCACTAACCCTTACTCCCCATTTCCCATTGGGTCCTCTGGACCCAATGGGGAATTTTTGCCGCAATTACCATGTGGTAATACCGCTGGCGGTAATGGCGCCTGAAAATGGGCATTGTTTGGCGTGTTTACCGCCAACTCTTTGCTGGGGGTAAATATGCCAGACTCGAGATTGGGCGGAGCAGTAAATATGGTGGTAACACCGTTACTGGCGCATTTAAGGGCTACCGCCCAACTCGTGATAAGGCCTGTGTGTTACGAATTTGGATGTTTTGTGAAGAGCAACACGATCACCTACCAAATGCTTCAGTTTGTTTGCCAGTCTTGGTGAGGGTGTCAAGGTGGCATTATTCGGATTTACAAATTGCCCCGGTTGGCTTAATTTGGCTGGACTAGGGGGGTGACCGACAACAATCACTCGCTAGATGGATAGAGCCAGTGGTCCCCCTTCTTTGCAACACTATACCCATACCTCGTGTCTATGGCGTCATAAATGCCGAACTAGGGGTATCAGCATGCAGTGAAAAAAGGAAATCTTCATTTGAAACTCACGCATGACACCACAAACCTGAAGCTACCACTAGTATTTGTAAGTGATGGTGTGTGAATCCCTTTCTGAACAAACAACCTAACCATGTGTGTGTCTCTGCTGTCGGGTAAGGCGTTTTTAACCACTCCCCGTTAGTTTGGGGATTTGGCTTTCAATTCAGATGGCCCATCTCATTCTTAGCAACACAAGTAACACAGGTTGCGACCTTTTCAAACAGAAGTGTCACCGAGGATAAGATCGACCGCCTGGCAATGTCAATATTGTGAGTCGTGTGGGAGGTGCTGTTTTTGAACTGTGAAGCTTTCCCCAAGTCCAAATGTAGCTTCCTGGCCATGACTCCTTCCAGGGGGACAGTTTACAGACTTGTACCCCTCTGTCAAGACAGAGACTATAGTTTCTAGTCCCCTCCCGCTCTATCTAAAAGCCCGAGTATTTTGCTGCCAACCCACCTTTGGTAAGTGTTCCCCATTGCTGGGCTGTTGGTCTGTGCCAGGCAGTCACAATAGATACTTGGCAAATCATCAACCAACACCTGATATCAGGAGACCTGTGACCCCGTCCCCTTTAAACCTTTTCCTCGCTCTGTCAGAACGCCGCACACCTCAGTAGCTTCACAGCAGATGTGAGAATCCCATGATGTTATCCTGAGATGGTGCACGAGGACCAAACCAAATAAGAACATCCCTCGGCCCCCAGACCCAGGATGGAATTGCATTCCTAGTGTTGTAAGGTGGAAGGGGCTGAGGTAACTGAGCTCCTCCTCCTGGCTGGGCTGCCCTGGTTTTATAGATGATGTGAATAGTTAGGTTACCTCCCCATGGGAGGAATAACAACTTTGAAGTATTTTTAAAGTGTTTAGAAGAGCTTGGTGTATAGTCGGGGAAAGATGCCGTGAGCAAATAGGTAAATGTCCCTCCTGATGATGTCCTGATAATTACAGTTCTGGGGTGCTGTCAGAGTCTGTCAGAGTCTGAGGAATGATCCAGCCTTTTCAAGAAGGTGGGCGGAGCGATAGTTCTGTGTTATAAGGGTAGAAAAGAAAGTTCCCAGTGGGGAGAAGGGTACCGAGTCAATTTACCAAATAGAATTCAGAGTTGTGCATTTTACCGGAAACCATAATACCAAACAATACTGAAAATATCAAATAAATATATAAAGGGTAGCTGGATAAGGGGTTAAAATGGTTCAGGATGGGGTTGGGGTGGCATTATAAGGATAGAAAATCAGGAGGGTTGGGGGGGCCTCAAATAAATATTTAAAAACCTGTCTTTTTCTGTATTTTGGTTGCAATGAAATTTACCACTCTGAATTTTGCATCGGTAACATGCCATAACTGGGAGAAGGAAGAGTGTGGGTGGCAGAAGGAATATTTCCTGTGTTAGGAGGTAATGGTCCATGCCAAAACTGTGACAAAAGACTTCCTCATTGATCAATGGCTGGACACCCTCTATGCCTGTGCCGGCAAGAGTCTCCAATCATCCTACTGCAGCAAGGAGGGGGGAACAGAACACTGTCCCTTTGCAGGAATAAGGCGCAATCACACGTATTCAGAAGTGAAGAAAACGGTGTGAGGGGGAGTAACATAAACAGAATGGGCATATTAGACATGATGGAGAATCAGAAACAAGAAGGGGTCTCCCTTAATGACAAGTTGGTCTAACCTTAAGGAATGTATGTCTAGCGGTATGTATGCATGACCTCCAATCTCTTTGCGACAGTCGACCCTATTCCTTGCTCGATTATTTAATAGTTTGGTATCTCTAGATTGGGATTCCCCCCAAACCTTCTATTTGCCACATATGAGTTCTAGGGACAGGGCATTATGCAGCAAAAATCCCATAGGAGCTAGGGAATAAATAAAGAACCAAACGTAGGAAGATCTTTCAAGGAAATCCAGGTTATGAGGTGTCAGTATCCAGGAAAGTGTCTGTCAAAACGCTCAGTGCCAGGGTAGTTCTATTTGCCCCAACACACTTCTTATCTTGCCCTTGCAGATGATCCCGATGTTAAGTAATATTCTGGGACTCTGTAGCTGAATGCACTCCTGCTTGGGCAAAAACTGTTCAGTTTTACCTCTTGCCACAGGTTTGCTTGATTATCCTTGCAGTGGCAAGAGCATGTATAGTTCACCCTTGCCCTAACAGTCTCTTACATACTTAACTGGGGCTAGCCCTAGTACCATTCCCCTCTTGCCCTGAGGATCTTGTCAGTATGCAGTAATTATGACCCCCCATCCTAAACATTGTCTGCTCCAGGACTGCACTCTTCTTTAGTTGGCTCTGGTGGCTTTGCAGCAACCACCAGTTTCTGGTATAAGGGCCCAATCAGAATGCTCACAGGCTGCTTCTTCTTCTTGAGGCCTGGCTCCAAGCAGGCCTTTGAATCAAGGCTCCTAGCAGGGTCTCTACTCTTGCCTTTTGTATATGCCTTGCCCTTTCTACAGAGTGCCTCACTTGGCTTTTCGTATATGCCTCCTGTTCTTTAGTTCTCTGACTATGAGGCCCAGTTGACTTGGCCACCTCAGGTTCTTCCTCTCCGCCTCTCAAACTCCTTCTCTCTCTGCTCTCACCCAAACACTCTGGAAGGATGCCATCACACCTTTACAAATAAGAGGTTGTGCCCAATTTTATGAGTAGGCATTGTCCCTCATCGTTTAAATGGTTGGTGAGTCTATGTTCCTATTAGAGTGTCCTCTCTGATTGGTGTGTGCCTGATGGTTCCAACTTCTTGCCAGGTTTTTTCCTCTTCTTTCCACATATGTCCACATTTTGTTCTTGTCTGGATAATCTAATTAGGCCCTTCACCGGCCCGTGTGACCCTACGTCTCAAACCTATGTGTGCCAACTTAGAATCAGACACTGGCTTCATGGCAGTTAGTTTGTTTGTTCACCATCAGCATCTATGCACAGACTGCATATGCTAAATCTGTGTCCTTTTCCCTTCTGATGTATAATTTTCTTTGGGCTCCACTCCACGGTTCATGCCAGGATTTACAAACCCAAGGTGAACACATCACAAAGCCCTGCATGGAGTGGGGAAACACAAAACAAATCTGCCACCGTGGTTCCCCCTCCATGCTGGTAATCTGAATCATAATAGTACAGAGGTGATACGACACAGGCAACCATGTTTCTCACGCACACTGTGCCTGAAAAAGTAGAAACTACTGTACCGAAGTGACCACCACAGCATCTTGCGACAGTTACTCTATCACGTGTTCTTTGTGACACACTAAGAGTTGGCGCTCATACTGTGAGGGACTGACCCCTCCGCCCCGCCATAATCTGATTTTGACGCCTGTGACTTCAACTCCCAGAAGCACCGGCGCTCTATTTATAGAAACGTCAGGCGCTCCAGTGCTGGCGCTTCTGGAGCCAAGCCTGCCGTGCGCCGGTCCCGCCAGACCCTGTATTTAAACCTTCCTTGTCTCAAGGTACTCCCTCTACTGGGTTATCTTGGGAGGGTGTTCTCTCTGCTGTTACATTCGTGAGGGCAGGGTACTGCATTTTTGACTCTAATCTCAGTTTGTGAGCAAGCATATTGAATGAATGAAGAGACGAATGACTGACTCACTATCAGAGTGAATACTGTGTTAGTGCAGCAGTTGTTCTGTCATTCTTAGGCTCTTCTTGTTAACCGCAGTCTGTACGCCTCACGCGCACTGTGCCTGAAAAAGTAGAAACTACTGTACCGAAGTGACCACTACAGCATCTTGCGATAGTTACCGTATCACGTGTTCTTTGTGACACACTAAGAGTTGGCACTCATACTGCAAGGGACTGCCCCCTGCACCCTGCCATAATCTGATTTTGACGCCTGGGACTTCAACTCCCAGATGCACTGGCGCTCCATTTATAGAAACGTTAGGCGCTTCAGCGCCGGCGCTGCTGGAGCCAAGACAGACGTGCGCCGGTCCTCACCGTCCATGGCGTCCGGTGCACGCCATGCTGCCTGAAAACATACCGAAATTCACCTCCAGAACAACAGGTAACTATGGGGCTATTAGCCATTGACATACTTTGTTCTACTTTACTCAACTATCAAAACTTAAACTTAGCCAAAGCGGCTTGTGACACAATTCTAGACCGAATCAGTCTAGCAAAAAGCCCAACAAAAGAAACCCTTGCAACTGAGAGATGGGGAAAAAAAAATCCAACAGCCCTCAAACGTGACGCAAGTGCAATCACAATCCACATTAGACTTAAAGATCGGTCTATTAAATACCCGATCCCTCAATAAACATGCCATATGTGTACACAATAAGATAATTGCGGAAAACATCGACATCATGTGTATCACGGAGACATGGTTAAAAGAGCCGGTCGGTCCTACATGTGATATGACGGTTCCAAAGGGATATACTATCTACTACACGAATAGAGAAATAGGACAGGGGAGTGGCGTTGCAGTAATTACTAAAGACACCATACAACTGTTTCCCTCGAAAATATTATGTCACGGCACTGAAATCCTACACCTGAAACACCTCCAAACTGGCAATAGTAGTCTAAACATAATAGTAGTCTATAGGCCACCTTCCATCATGCCTGAATTCAATGAAGAAATAACACACCATTTAAACATGATCAAAGGACCAAACACAGTATCTTTATTTCTGGGAGATCTTAACCACTGGCAGAGGGATTCCAGAGATAAAGAAGCCATTAAACTGGAGAAACTCATTAATAACATCGACTACATGGTGATGAACACCGAACCCACCATGGACAATGGACACTTTCGGGACTGGGTTGTTACTAACAACCTCACATCGCGAGACTACAAAACTGACCCATGCAAATGGTCAGACCATTACAGTGTCACCTTCAATATCTCTCCACCCACACAAAAACCTAAAACCCCTAACCTCCTGATCAAAGTTACACAGCGTAATTTCAAAAATATTAGCAAAGAGCATCTCAAACAAAGTCTAGATATTTTTGAAATTGATGGAAAAAAAGAAGACTCGTGTGAGACCATTCTGTCAAATCTACTAAACCACCTACAGTCACTCAACGATCAGAAGGCACCACCTAAAACTAAAACTGTTAGATCAAAAGGAAAAAACAACAATGGTTCACAGGAGAACTCCTGGAACAGAAAAAAAAACTAAGAGAAAAAGGGAAAACGAATGGCTAATAAAGCCTACCCTGGAAAACATGGCACTTTGGAAAGATAGCGAGAAAACCTATAAAAACATGATAATCGCGTCAAAAAATAACTATTACAATGAACAGATCTCCATGGTAGCCAACTCTACCAGCAAACATTTCAATATATTGAAATTGGTCCAAAAACCTAAAGGGATCACCCCTCTCTTTTCCTCTACTCAAGAAGAGTGTCATGCAACACAGACAGCTTTCTTTAAAAAAATCACTAAGGCCAGGGATATCATAGCAAAATCTCAAGCCATCACAAAGATGCCCCCCTTACTAACGTCCGAAGAACCAACCTACCCCACGGCCCAGTTTAGGTTCACTCATATCTCCACCAGTGATATGATAAAAGCATTAGCATCCATGAAACCCACTACCTGTGCTGAACATATTCTCCCAGCCAAAATTATTCTAGACCACCCTGATATTTTCGCAGCAGGCTTGACAAAAGTGATTAACACCTCCTTCAGAGACCAAATAGTGCCCCAAAAGTATAAAACGGTCACAGTCACACCACTCGTAAAAAAAAAGCAATCTTGACCAGAGGGACCAAAACAACCTTAGACCCATTACCAACTGCAACTTCTTTCTTAAAATCATGGATAAGATTGCTACAATGCAACTCCAAGATCATGTAGAAGCCTCAGAGTCCCTTCATCACCAACAATCGGACTTCGGCCCCGCTCATAGCACAGAGGCGGCTATGTTGGATCTACAGACCGAGATGCTTAACATCATAGATAAGGGAAAAGTCAGTCTTCTTATCCTTTTAGATCTAAGCACAGCGTTTGACTTGTTGGACCATAATATACCAAGACAGCACTGAAGAAAACGGCAAATTGCTCAGACGAAGCGATAGAATGGATAATGTCTTTTCTGCAAAACAGAACATCTAGAGTACATTGGGGAAACATATTCTGCTTAGAAAAAGAAATCGCCTGTGGGGTTCCACAGGGGGCCAGTATGTCCCTGCTCCTTTTTAATCTTTATCTAAAGTTTCTCTGCACCGTGCTGGATAGCATTAATACATTCTTTACCAACTACACTGATGACACTCAGCTGGTAATCGAATTAAGTGGAGACTATCAGAAAGATAACGAGAAACTATCCTTGGTATACAACACTGTAGAGCAGTGGATGGATACGAATTGGATGTGCCTTAATGGCAAAAAACAGAGCTCATGGTTTTTGGTACAAACTTAGCCAGAACAAAGCTTCATCCCTTATACAGTGCTTTCACAATAAAAGCTACCCAAATTCAAGTCTTGGACAAGGTCAAGACCCTTGGGATGATGCTGGAAGCATCTCTGGGGTCGGAAGCCCAAACCCAATACGTTAAAAAAACCTGCTCATACCATCTTCATTTGCTAAAAGCCATAAGACCCTTCCTATCGGAAGAAAACAGCGCGCTGATCGCAAGAGCCACCATCTTGTCACTCCTTGACTACTGTAATGCTCTCTTCCTAGGATCCAATAAACAATGCTTCCATGGCTACAAAGTTTTACAAAACAACGCAGTAAGAATCATTAAACAGTAAACTAGAAACCAGCATATCAGCGAAGCAAGAAAAGAACTGCATTGGTTAAAAATAGGGGAAAGGTCCATTTTAAGTCTCTCACACTGGTAAATAGATGTATCTTTGGAAAAGCCCCTGCCTACCTTAAATCTAAACTTACCCCATATGTGCCTAACAGAAAGCTAAGATTGGCGGATCAAGGCACGATTGCTGTGGCCTCCTTCAGACGCAAAAAGAGTGCAGGCAAGTCCTTCCCTGTCTCAGTGGCTGGCTTATGGAACAATCTCCCTGTTCAGCTAAGACTGGAAACATACTATCTGCGTTTTCGTAAGCTACTGAAAGCACACATCTTTAAGTAAAAGCTAGAACCTAATTCCGCCCTCCTTTTTATTATTTTAATGTCCTGTGTTCTGTGTTCCGCACCTGTTCCTCTGTGTTCATGTCTCTGGGCCCCGAAGCTTGCCAGCTACCAGCACAATATAAATAAATAAAATAAATGAAAAATAAATAAAAATGTTTCTGTGGGATTTCTCGCAATCACAATGCAGGAACTATGGCAAGATGTTTGGGACTTTTTTCCCAAATTATTTTCCAGTTTGTAGTCTTTATAGACACAAATATGCAGATCTTCACATACCAAACAGCATTCCTGTCACTGTTCACTCATTATTTAAGGGCGGCCCAGTCTCCATAGCAACTCAGAAATACTCAAAGGTTTGCTGAAATGGCACAATGACTGTTCAGGGAGCAGCCTCAGGATTATATCTTCAGCAGGGAACCTACCTACTGAAAGGCACCCTAACTTGGAAGTGGCTACCGGGTACCCATTCATCCCAACTAAACAACTGGTAATTCATGCCCATTCACGGCTGAGGGGAACTTGTTGGTTTCCAGCCTGAAAGGTTCCCACCCCACTACTAAGTGCTGCGAGGTGGCCTCACTGTGGCGTGAAGCTCTATGCAGAACACAAGCATTGTTTACTTTACATCTAGACATAACCTTTTTACTTTATTACTTCTCTCCATCGCACTCTATTACTTTTTTTGTTACCACCGAGATTCACCTCCATCATGTACTACTCTTGAATTAGTCCTTGTTCTCAGTTGGCTTGGCAGCCCCAAATTTAATATTTTGGAATGTACCTGTGGCAGCATACATAGACACAGCAGGTATTTTAATTCTGCATGTCTACCAGGATTGCCCAAGTATGCTCTCGAGCCCCTAAGGCACCCAACACTACCCATACTCTGCCTTATAATACTCCAAAACTTCCTTGAAATCCCAGTTCGTATATGAGATCAATACATACTCTTCTGTGTTGCCTCTCCCTAGGAGATTGTATATAGAATCTTTAATGGCCAAACACGCATCCATACCAATATAAGCATTTACCTATGCCTAACTGCCTCCCTGCATCTGAACACTCCTTTCGCGCTTTTCCTCCTTCTTACTTCCCCTTGATCATAGTTTTCCTCCCAGCTGCTGGTTATGCTGGGACGGGGCACAATATGCATCCGGCAAGTATTTAGCCCTTTGAAACTACTAGGGTTGTGATTCGGCACAGGACAAAAGCATAGTAACATAGCATAACATGCAACAAGCATCCCGAGCCTTATGTGGTAACAGTCATGTAACACACACTTGCCCCCTGTACAGGAACCGTGAGCTCTGTACTGACTACACTCTCAGACAATATGTTATCAGAATATCACTTTATTCCCTCCATCTTCAGGCTTGCAACATATCCTAGAATGTGCCAACAGAGCCACAGCAGCCATTCCTAACCTTTTGTTCTCCAACTATATTCAACTTTCTCAGACTCAAGTCAAACCCGGGCAACTTTCGGCCTCCAGGTTTAGCATTCCTAAATTACTTTTGCTTGGTGGAAAAATGTACAAGGTCATCCTTATTTTTATTTGATTTTTATTATATAAGTATTTTTGTTCAGCGCCAGCCCTTCGCAGAGGGTATCGGAGTGCCTTCTTAGTCTGTGTTCAGACGTTACCACCATTGGCTATTGAGCACATCATTCAGCCAGACAGGCTGTGTTGTAAACTACAGATTGTGCCCTTACACGGTTTCAGATCGATTCCAAACACTTTTAACATATACCTTGCTTTCTAGAATGCTGATCCGCGGTCCACCCTAATGGAACCACATGAACCCAAGGTATCGCACAACCTTATTGTTCACCTCCTGCACCATTGCATCCCTATGTCTGTGGCATTTCACTCACTTTCCCATCCTTTAATCTTCTGGATAATATACCAACCTGAAGACATTCCAAGCACTCTATAGTGCTGCTTTGGTGCAGTATAAAAGCTGTGTGGCATAACATAACATGCAGCAGCTGCACAATTAGCAGTATGTGTACTACTGTCTTGTGCTTCTCGGTGCTACACAATAGGTCAAAAACAGCAGCTGTACAGTTAGCGGTAAGTGTGGGTATTTGTGCTTCTGGGTTTTATACCATAGAGCATGTGGAGCAGCTGGACAATTATGGAGGATTCTGGGTGATATGCACTGCTTTGTGTTTCTAGGGGCTGTACCAAAGGGCACATACAGCAGCTGTACTGTTAGGTGTGATTGCAGGGTATTTGTGCTGCCTTGTGCTGTGCTACTGAGCAATTTGCCATACGACACACACCGTAGCTATGCAGTCAGGTTTGAGTGTGGTGCATTTGTACTGTCCTGTGCTTCTGGATGCTATACGTTAGGGCACACACAATTTCTGCTTGGCTAGGGCTGATTGTGGGTTATGTGCACCGCCTTCTGCTTCTGGGTGCTATGCCGCAAGTTGCATGTTTTTATGTCATTGAGTATTTTAAACTATGTACTTTGTATTTTATATCAGTGCTGAGTAAATGTGTATAAGGTTATATTAACCAACATTGCAAAATAAAAAAAAATAAAAATAGGGTACATAGCCTCAGCGCTCTTAGAGCATTTTGGCGGTGACTGATGCACTATACAAGAATAATCTATTCATGTGCACAACACCTTTGACATTACCTTATTCCTGTTGCCTTATTCATGCTCTTTTCAGACACCTTTAGTGTAGTGATTTGAGACAGCCCAAGAACTTTTAGAGGCTGAACAAAGAGACAGCAAATAACACTATGTGCCTCCATTCTCTGATTTGATGAATGCCTACCCTCGGCATGTTGAGCTGGTCAACCTCAGGGGACTTCAACACTTAGACAAGCTCACTTTAGCAGTGTAAATTACCTTCTCAGTTGTTCTTCCTGTGAACAGGACATAGCACCTTGACATGAAAAGCTTAGCTTCTGGTTCAGGCTTGGAGAACAATGTTGCCTGTGGGTGTACGTGTGTGTGGGGCGACCAGGGGAGATAGGCGAGGGTCGGAGTCACCCACTTATCCCTGCATGGAACTCGAGCTTCATGGCCAGTTGGTGCTGATGGGCTATTCAGTGCTCCTCTTTGGCCACACTGGTGCTTACTGTATTGCCTTGCAGCCCAAAGGATTCCCTCCCTACTTAGTGCTGTGAGGCGACAGACCGCCACACAGAACACACATATCTGTTACTTTGCATCTCGTGCCAAATATAACCCTTTTACTTTATTAATTAAGTTCATCCCGCTCCCTTGCCTTTTCGTACCAGCATCAGTCACATATGTTACTCTTGGATTAGACCACCTTCTGATTTGGTTTGGCAGCCCCAGAATTATTATGTGGGAATCTACCAGTGTTGCCATAACTAGACACAGTAACTGTCTTATATCTACTAGGATTGCCAGAGCATGCTCTTTAGGCTCTTAAATACCCAAAGCTACTCAATTTCCAGCTTGTAGTACTCAGACACTGCCATCTTGGGATCTCAGTGCATGTATTAGCTTTACACATGCTCTTCTGTGCCAGCTTGCTCCTGTAGATAATCCATACGTGATGGGTAAGCACGCATCAACCCTGCCTAACTCCCTCCCTGCAGCATCCACAAACTCCTTTCCAGCTTTCTTCTCTCTTACTTCACCCTTGATCGTGGTATTTCATCCTAGCAGACTAAGGTCTGGTTACTCCGGGCAACTTCACAGTGCTGCCCGAATACGGATGCGGTGCTTTGAAACTTCTACGGTCGTGATTCAGCACAGTATAAAAGGAGGGCAACATAACATAGCTTTCGCTCTAATGCCCTTATTCACAGAGCGCTTTCCAATGGGGTTTTGCCATTATGAAACACTTCTGTGAATCAGGCACTAAGTTCCTAGTGCTGGACTTTTGCCGGCTGTGCTGTAGTCACACGTTGCCCTCTAAAGTCATTGCCGCAAAGCAATTGCAACTTGCAGGGTCCATATACACATCTTTTATGGTTTATTTCAATCCAAGTAGCCTTTGGCTTTATCCAGGAAAGTTCAATGTAATACCATAATGCCCCTATTTAAAGGAAAAGTAACTCATTTACCATAAGTTATTTAAAATGCCTCATATGATATTCCATCTTTTTTCTACTGATATCCAATCAATGAATTATCCCAATTTTGTGCATAAAGAAAATGTTGTGAGTAGCTCTTCACTATGATCTTTAACATTATCACTACCCTGGGAAATTCTTACTTTTCATCAATGACAGTGGTAATGTCCGAAATGTATTGATTTCCATGGCAGAGCTGACACGTGTTTTGCACTTCAGGATCTGCATGCCATGCCTGCCCATGGTTACAATAGACTGAGATCATTGTAACCATATTGAAAAAGCATTGCTCAGCACAACAGAATGAATGACTCACCACGAGTGGCCGGAAAATAATGTGTATAAATACATGACAGCTGTTATATGGAAAATCTAATATTGCCACAATAGAGTTGCCACAACACTAATGTACTTGATAAAAAGTCGTTGTTCATTTTCTCGAAACAAGGGCTTTACAAATGTGGATCAATATAGCGGTATTATGATAAATTGTTCAACGCTGGTGCACATTTAATCCTGCACCATGTAATACAAATGTAAGTCTAGCGCAGGCACGAACACTTTTTGGATCTAACATGCTGACTATTCTCAAGCAACTACATCCACAGAAAAATAAAACAAACATCTAGCAAACTGTAACACATAGAGAGGAGGAGCAAGATTGATTTATTTATTGTGTATTTGTAAGCCACTTATAGATCAAGACATTGTGTTTCCGGGTGGGCGCTCACAAGCTCGTGGCAAGATGGCTGCTCTCCTCTGAGCTCCGGCAGCACTGTAGTGGATGAGAGGGCCAGGAGTTGCCAGGGCCTGATGCAGAGAGTTCCAAAACCTCCTGAATTGTGCAGGCAGGGGCTGTGGACAGTCGGCAGAATTTTGGACTTGTGTGACTGGGACCAGTGGCAAACCGAGGGCCGGCGCAACGCACGCCCCCATCATCGTTGAAGTGGAGCTACACGTGCCAAGACTGGTGCCTGGAGGAAGCAGTGAAAGCGGATGGGCAGCGTGGGAGGGAGCAACCCTCCCAACCCCCGCAGCAGCAGTGTGGAGGCGAGAGCGGCAGTGAGGGACAGGAGCCGCATCCGCAGCCAGAGAGCCGTGCACCTCCCAAAGCGTTCCTATGGCTGACCCTGAGCCGGAGGAGCCAGGAGAGTAACGGAGCAACGGAGGAGTGAGGGAGGTCGGTGCCTTGGGCACACTATACACAATATGCGCTGACAAGAGCGATGGAGACAGGTGAGGCCGGAGGGAGACCATGACCCGCTGGTCTGCTTTGACAGCTCCTCCGGGAGGTGCTGTGTAGCATCCTCGCAACGTGCCTCTAGGCAACTCTGCCACCCTGTGCAGACCGGACCGGCTGCTCCCAGGCAGTGGGCATCTGTGAAGGCTGGCTAGCAGGGGGAGACATTTGATGGATTGGACCCCCAGGGGTGAAGTAGCCTCCCCCAACCCCTGCCCCGGACCCATTACCAAAGTGTGCATGGCAGGGGGAGCCATGATCCCTCCTGCAGTGGGGTGAGAGGGAGGGGAGAGAGGCCAGGGTGGAAGCTTAGTCACTGGACTCAGGCCGGGAGGTGCAGACCAACTGTAAAAGCGAAGTGGGACTGAGACCACGACACCAGCCACGGTGCAGTTGGAGCCAGCTGGAAGACAACTGAGTGGCGGCCTGACAGAGGGGGCTCCTACAAACCACTAACACAGATGAAGACCCTCATTAATACATAAAGGACCCACAGAATCGATCCAAGACTGAGCGAGGGCCATATCTCGGAGAGGGTAGGAGAGCAAGGCCACCCTGGGCCTGTGCATTGAAGGGAGCAGAGTGCTGATGGCAAAAGGCAACAAGAGGCAGAGTTGCCTGCCGTTCACGCAAAAACCATGGTTGCCGAACAGTGAAGACATAGTGGGGTCCCCAGGACCGTCTGGAAAGGAAGGAAGCACACCACCAGCTATGAGAGATCTGGTACAGGAGGGGAGACAGGCCCACCCTCAAAACTAAGCCTAGTGCTGGCAGAGATGAAAAGCGGGTTCGCCTCCGTGAACAGCAAGATAGATCCAATGAAATATAAAATGGATCGCATGCAAGACTGGATTTAAAAAAAGAGAGCAGTCGCACCCGGAAGTGAAACATAGGGTGGGAATCCTGGAAGACACTAGTGGCGAGGTGACCCGGGCTATCCAACACCTACAGGTAGAAGTAGGAGACATCCGGGGCAAAAGTGGTCAGGATGCAGGAGACCATACCTGCACAACACATAGAGATGTTTATGGAAACATTAATTAGGCAAGTGCTGAAGGATCCACCATTGTCACCCCAGTTCCTGGTGTAAAGAGCACATCGGATCTTGACGCAGAAACCCAGACCGGAGCAGAACCCCTGCCCGATCATAGCTTGCCTGCTAAATTACCAGAACCGGGATACTATCCTGTGGAGGGCACAGGACCTACAGTACAAAGATGCCAGGGTCTCGTTTTACAAGGACTTCACCCCATCGGTCCAAAAGGCGAGACTGTCATTTCTGGCCGCCAAGAGACCATTGAGAGAAAGGGGACTGCAGTATGCAATGCTATACCTGTCTAAACTACGAGTGATCCCTGACAACAAGACCCACTTCTTCATGAGCTCGGCTGAAGCCATTACATTTGTGGAATCTCTGCCTAAGTCCTGTGAGGGGTAAAGATCTGGGCCGAAGGCCCTCGGTATGATTAACTGAGTGTTGATCTAACATGCCGAAGAGCAGAAGGGCATAACGAATGAGACCTGCTTTGTCTATAGGAACTGGTCATATGCATGTGTTTGAACTCTCAAATGTGGTGTTGTGAATATGTTAAAATGTAATGAAAAAGGCCGGCTGCTTAGTATCCTTATGCCTGTTGGGCCTCCTCCTCCCAGGGCGGTCTTTGAGTGGAGGGTCATACGAGTCCGGTGCCTCTGGGCGAGAGTCACGTTCTGGTTTCTTGGGGTTTTTGATGATCATGGGAGGGACATTTCACTGCTAGTTGGGGAAGGGCAGTGTGTGAGGGGCCTGAAGGGGGGGATAGAGGGCATGTTGAGATGGCTGGAGGAAAATGGGGGTGGGGGACGAAAGGTTACAGTGGATTTTATGAAAATTGATTCACATCTATTGATGGTGCAGTGGTGCACTGTTGAGCAGCGCTGGTATGGTGCGGGGAGTGGGCCTCTGGGGCAGAATGTCAAATGGGAGCCAGGACCTGAAGTTTTATGGCAAATTGTAAAATAGTAAACTGGAATGTGAGAGGGCTAAAAAAAAAACTGCAAGTCCTGTAAGGTGATTAACTACTGTGAACGGCACTGCACATAGGTGCTCTTGCTACAAGACACCCAAATGGTTGGAACAATGAGCAAGGCGGTGGCTAGATCCTGGGGACCAGCAAGATATTACACATCATGCTCCACATACTCAGCAGAGGTCATGACGTGTATCCATAAGTCGCTCCGATTCCATCTATTGGGGAAGGACATAGACCCGCTGGGTAGATTTGTAATTGTATCTGCTGCTTGGCACACATCCCAATAATGCCCGTAAATTTCTATGGCCCCAATGTGGATGATCCATGGTTCTATGAGACACTCCTCACCAGGTGTTATAAATATATGCATACCAATATTATCTGGGCAGTGGATCCCCCTCTGTTCTTAGAGAAGGGACTGGATAGGTCCTCCGATACAACCGGCCTTGTATCCCAAGCAGCAGTGGTGGTGCGAAGGTGTATAACGGATCTGGGAATACGGGACGTGTGACGGACGATCCACCCTGGGGTAAAGGAGTACTCTTTCCATTTAACGTACCGAAGCGAGGTGGTCAGCATTGGGCAGGTGTATTTTGAGAACAACAATGGTTCGGTGAGCACAATGGCCTCCTTATGGGAGGCATTCAAATTGGTCCTTCGTGGCAGCTTCATGTCCATAGAACTTTGTGTGCTGGGGACAATTAGACGTCAGCTTCAGGGACTTGAGAACGAGATTGAGGGGGTCAAAACTACGATGACGGTGGTGGGGCCAAACCGGGACTAAAGGGACTATTGGACCGGTTCAATGTGCTTGCTGACCATGAGGTCTAGTACTTGGCACGCCCAGTGATGGCATGCCGGTATGGGGAGGAGTTTTGATCGGGTCGCCTACTGACAGCAATGCTGAGACACAAATGCAGGGAGAGCGACATTGCAGCAATACGTCGGCCGAATGGGAGTGTCGTAGTGGAGACGGATGCTATTCTTGAAACATTCAGGGTTTATTTTCAGCAGATGTGCGAGACACGGGGATCCCCACCCATGGATATGGCATATTTGGAGATTGCGGCACTGCCATCGCTGACCCGATACTGGTACTGGTGAAGCCGATCGCAGTAGATGATATCCTAGTTGCTTCCCATGAGTTGCCTGCTGCCAAGGCGGCCAGGGTCAGATGACATAACGTCAGAATTCTATAAGGAGCTGGGCCCAGAGGTTGCAGGATCCTGCCAGATAGATTACTCCCGTTCATCCAGGGGCTGATACACCCGGATCAGTCCGGGTTTGTCCCAGGGAGATTGACCTCATTGAATCTGCATAGGTTGTTTGCCCTTTAGGCTCAAATAGACCCCAAAGTGCAGGCGGTCACTGCCCTCCCAGACATGGTGAAGGCATTTAACTCTGTGGAATGGGGCTTTGTGGTCCTAAAGGCTGTGGGGGTCCCGATGCCATTCTTTGCAGTGATCAGACTGCTGTATACCGGCGCAACAGCTAGAATTGGTCTGTTTGGAAAGCAGTCCGGGGATTTTGGACTGGGCTGAGGCACCCGCCAGCATTGTCTGCTATCTCCAATACTTTTCACACTGGCAATTGAGCCCCTGGCGGCCAGGCTGCGAAGGTTTCACCTGGACCTGGGTCTGGCAATGGGAGGGACTAGGAAACTGATATCTTTGTACGTAAGCTGCGTGATCATGTATCTCAAAGACCCGGGTGTGAATCTACAACCCCTGTTGCAGGAAGTAGCCGAGTTTGGTAAAAATTCAGGCCTATGCGTGAATTGGTCGAAATCCATCTTGTTTCCTCTTAATGAGGAGACTGTTAAACCAGCGGATGCCGGGGTTATAAATTGGAGCAGGTGTCGGTCAGATATTCAGGGGAAAGGGTGTGTAGGAGCCCTCGCTTATTGTTGAAAGAGAATCACCTGAAGTACCTGCGGGTCCTAGGGAGTAGGGTGGAAAAGTGGTGCATGTTGCCTCGGACTCTCCTGCGTCGGGTCGCAATTGCTAAAACGACAGTTGTTCCCAAGCTATTATATATCTTCCAGGATATCCCTGTCTGGCCAGGAGCAGCGTTTTTTAAAGAACTGAAGGCCTTGATGGTGAGACTGGCATTGTACCTGAAATCCCCAAGGATTCGATGGGACACCCTGATCGTCCCGTGGGAAAGGGGCGTATAGGAGCACCAGATATGGAGCTTTACTACTTGGCAGCTCAGGTGCAATTTACATCGTACTGGATGCCGGGGTCCCCAGCATACCCGCATGTGCGGATCAAGAAGTGCTTGGTGCCCCCCTTCAATATTCAGGGTGTTCTTGTGTCACAGAGGGTCGCTGATAAGTGCAGATTTGACCCGGTGGCATGTTCAGTGCATGCATGGAAGCAAATTCTAAAAAGATTCAGAGTGGATGTTGCCTACGACCCGAGGCTCCAGCTTTGGAATATCGAGTGGCTCCCTCTTACCTATGAAACAGCCGTGGTTAGAGAGTAGAGAGGGGTGGGAATAGGTACTATGGCTGACCTGTACCTTATAGGTGTATTCGTTTCCCAGGAGTTGTTCATAGCTAGGATGGGTCAGGGTCTTAGCAGAAGGTTATAGTGTTGGCCAGGTGTCTTGTTGCCACCATATATGGGCAAGTGCAAAGTGACTCCCCCCGTGAGGTACTGAAATGCAGAGGGCACTGGGAGGAGGCAGCCGGTTCCGCATTGTCAGACAAGCAGTGGCAATGTTATGCGAAAGACTCCATAGTGGGGCTTTTAATTTCCGCCTTCTGCTACTCCAGCTCAAGACCCTTTATAGAATGTACCTAGTATCTGCCCGGGTGCCCTTGTTCGATCGTGCCAAGAGTGATGTGTGCCCAAGGTTTGGGGGGAGCCCAGCTGATTTCTTCCATATGCTATGGGCATGCCCTCACCTGAGGGACTTTTGGGAAGGGGTGGTGGGCATTCTTTCTTGTATGTTGGAGTACGTAGTACCATGTGAAGTTTTATGCTGTATGTTTGGTTGGCTCCCCGGAACACCTGGTTCAGGCCGAAAGTTCCTGACCACTTGCATGATAGTGGCCCGGAGATGTACAGTGATGCGTTAGGCCAACAGGGCCCCTTCCACTGTTAGAACATGGCTAGATGATCTGGTCTGGTTGAAGGATGTGGATGGGGAATACTGGGCACTTTATGGGGTAGCATATGGGGCCCCCTGGCTTCTTACCTACTGTTGCAGTGTCCAGACAATGGGGTGGTGGGATCCAGTGATACAACCTAGAATGTGACTGTGGAGCTGCAAGCTGCACTCTTCTATCTCTCCTACACTGGGACTATGCTGAAATGTGTCACTGCTGTACCCGGTCACTGGGGCATATATATCGCACAACTATGCCTGCCACTACCCGCTCCTGTAATGTTTGTATTTGTGAGACGTGATTCTTACTTAATAAACAAAGTTTAAACCAAAAAAAAAAGAAATTGTGTTTCAAAGCACCCACAAGGCAAAGGGGGTGGGAACATGGGAACTAAGGCAAAGAATAAGCAGGTGATCAGGGAAAAGGGGTGGTCCTACTAGGCCTTGTGAGCATTCAGAACCTGCAAGTGCAGAGAGAGAGAGAGGAACGGGGAAAGGGGTAAGTGCTAGAAATTCCACAGAGGGGAGTGGCAAGGAGTCAGTTGTGTGCAAGAGTAAGTGCCTGGGTACAGAGTGATCACCTGCCATTAGTGAGTGCAGGCCTGGAACACAAGCCAGTTGGTGCCAGAAGGCAAGTGTTGGGATGGTGCGGAAGATGATTGGCCAAATGGCCGGGACGCAAAAAAACACATAAGGTCCCAGGCATCCAATCTCACCAATCTAATGTGTGTAAACTCGTCAGTACCCACTTAGTGGGGCAACAGTTATAATTTTGCAATGGGTATGCTATGTTGGAGTGTCCTTCCCCTTGTGTTCTTTTTGAATTGTTGGTAGGCATGATTCAACTATATACTGGTCAATATTGCTATATTGTAATGAATACTGCTGGTGTACGAAATTAGCATGGAAGTATGTGAGACAAATGCCAATAGTTCAATAAGAGTAAAACTGAAAATGCTTGTAATTCTGTGTCTTTTGTACATAGTGCTCTTTTTTATCAGCCAAAACGGCCATATCCCCATTATTTCTGCCCAATTTGGCTATGATACAAAGTGAATGCAGCCTTGCGAGACACCATCTAACATTTTGCAACTGTCTCCTTTTCATTCAAGAGAGGTTAAAGCACATTCACCTGCATGTTCCAGGCACAACACACACGAGTGCACCACATTTAAGTGCACATGCATCCAGGCACTATTCATTCCTGTCATGCTGGTGGGATTCAGTATAGTACAAATGCCTGTGAAACCCTAAATCTTCTGGAGTCGTGTGCTATTGATTTGAAACTCCTTTGCTAGTGTTGATGCTTTTATTAGGGAGAGAGAAGAGGGAGCCGTAGCCAAAAGCACTTGAGACAGGGAAATGTGGCAGGGGGTGATCATCCATAATGGGTGACGGGTGTATCGTCCCACCACTCATTCTGGATGAGCCAAGCCAGCCCAGTGAAAACACTGACCACTCCCCAGCTACAGCCAACAGCTGAGGGAGCACTACTGGACTGGCTTTAACCAAACTGACAAAGGGAAACTTGATTTCCATTTGACAGTTCTATAGTATCCCACCGTGTATGCCCCATGAGCCAAGCAAGGCCAGGGATGTTGTTGCTTCCCCGGTCTTGCATGGCTCATTGGGGATGCAGGTTGGGGTACTGTAGGGCTGAATATGTGGGGGTGCACTTTTGTGTCTCCCTGCAAACCCCTGGCCCAAAGGCAGCATGATGGAGGCTCTCTGGCAACCCAAACATAGGTAGAGGCCAGGAAGCACTCTCTGCTTCCTGATTCCTGATGTATGATACGCAGACTTCATTCGAGCAGGCAAAGTAAGGATTAGTTGACTGGAAAACAAAGCAGGGCTCTAGGTAATACAATGTAAAAAAGCATGTGTATGTATGTGCAAGGGTTTGTGCTTGTAAGTGCATGCATGATTCTGAATGAGAGAGTGTGTTGTTTCGGTGAGTCTGTGAATGGGAGAGCGCTTGAATGCTGAATAATTGAACAGTTGAATGTGAGAGTGAATAAAGATTGATTGCTGATGGGTTTTTGTGAATGAAGAATGAATGATGTATGAATGCTGATGTGTGTGTGTGTCGGACCAGGCAGCTGGCCTATGATTGAGGGAGAGGGAAGAGACAGCAGCCAAGAGAGCATTTAATTTATTGTGGCATGGCATTTTAAAAAAGGCCTCAATGGGGAAGGAGCAAGATGATTGTTCCTACATGGTACTGACCGCCATTGGTGGGGCCAGTCTGGACATATTCCTTAGCAGTGGGATTGCAGTTTTTACTGAGCCTCCAGACTGAAGACAGCATGATGAGTGTTCTTATGTGGTACGGGCCAACACATATGGGGCTATTCTGGACATAGATCTTTACTGTTGTATGGCATGTTTTGCTGGGAATCAAAGGTGGAGGTAGCTTGCTCATTGTTCCTGTGTGGTACTGGAAATAATTCATGGGACCAGGCTGGTCATATTTTTTCTGTGGCATAGCATTTCTAACGCCTTAAATGCTAAGGGCGAATATGTTTGTCCTGAATTCCCATAGGATATCATTTTAGGCTCTGCTCACTCCCTAAATTAAGTGGTTAACCAGGCTTCAAGGTTGCAAGCAACATTATGAGAGTTTCAACCTGCTACTGGCCCACATTGATGGTGACAGTCTGGACATATTTCTATACTGTGGCATGAGATTTGGTACTGTGAATCTAGAGTAAAGGCAGCATGATGAGTTGTCTTATGTGCTAGTGGCCTGCACGGGTGGGACCAGTATATACATTTCTTATACTGTTGAATGGCAATTATTTACTTGGCATCAGGGGTGAAGGCAACATGATGTGTATTATTATGTGGCTATACTTGCCTACATTTCTGAAGCCAGGCTGGATATATAGTCTTACTGTGGTGCAGCATGTATTAATAAACATCAAGGGTAAAGCAAATGTGGTATGTGTTATTAACTGGCTAGACTGGCCTACATTGGCACAGCCAATACAGACAATTCTTCCTATGTCGTGTCTTTTTGTACTGGTAAAGCCAAGAGGAGTGTGTTCTTGTATGGGACATGTATTGGTAAAGCCAGCATAAAAATGTTTTTTATACTGGCACATATTGTGGGCAAAGTCAACATGAAAGTGAGTTGGAAAATGTTCCTGTACCCTTTTAGTGACTTGCATCTATTGGATGTGTTTCTGTCTTACTCTACAACATTTGTTTCAAACTGTGGTTATTTATCCGATTTTTCCACAGAAAGTGTGCTTAAAATGCACGATTTTAACTCAATACTTTAAAATCTTTCTCGGGGGAGAACCCCTCGAACAACTAGGTTGGTTTGGGCTATCTCACAGTGTCTCATGCAAATTGGTGATAAACATTTATGCCCTTGCCAATACATAATTCACCACCACTCTAATTTGGTTGGGTGAAAAACCACATCAACTGCAAAGCGAGTAGCTGAGAGAAGCAAGCAGTGGCAGTGTCAGTCAGTTTGTAGCTCATCTAGTCTGTTTAGTGAAGAAACAGGGCATACTAAATACAGACAGGAGCTGAGCCTACGCAGCGATTGATGCAACATAGCACAGGGGCAACGCAGAGCAACAGAGGTTCGAATCATGGATCTGCGCTTAGAAACCAAAGCTTTTTCTACTCAAAACGGACCCAATTGACCACAACAAAGACTCTCTCTGGGAAAAAAAAGTTGAATCCCAAAGGGCATATAATCATCTGGGAGGCATAGGGATATTTGTGCCCCCAATCCTTAACCCCTACTATAGATAACAAATACTTGTGTATGGAGGGGATTTCCCTCACACAGTTCTAGCTTTACCTCCAGATCTGGCCCAGCTGACGAACGTGGTCATTAGAATATCCTATTAAAGAAAAGGGTCCCAATGACAGATGTTTCCATAATTGATAAGGTCTTCCATTGACTCTCAGAACAGGATATCGGTGTGCTCATTGAGAATCTCTCAATCCAATTGGTCATAAGAGTTAAATGGTTGGGATATGTAACAAGGATTTACTAGGGGTTTGAGTTGTATTAACATTGACTCATCCGATGGTGGACATGGTAGCTATGATGGTCCCAAGAAAGGCATATGTTTTCTGTTAAAAGACTAATTGTATAACAACTCAGTCATTTCTACCCTATAAAGGAGGATGGTCCCAGAGGGCTCAAGCTAACATAAAAGACGGGGGTGAATAACCATAACAAAATATAATAGAGATGTGCTTTTGGTTATAATTGAAAAGTCAAACATAATATTCTGTTTTGAAAATCCTTTCCTCATTAGACTGAACCTATTGACTGGTGTAGTTCATAGAGCCGATGAGAGAAACCAGGTCCCATCCCTTAGTGGGCGGCTGGGACAACAAGCACTATTGAGCTTGGTTCATGTCATGCAATCATGCTATAGTCTTGAGAGAGTGAGCGCAACTAAGATACTGAGCACATCCTCTGCCCATTTAGCTTCCAATACTTGTGCATTAGATGAAGAAAGACACAGGCTTCAATAGCACTGAAATTCCCAAGAGCTCACTGATCCACTCATGCCAATCTAATAACCTTTAGCACTTTGGATATTGCTCTGTTCCATCTTCCATTCCTGGGGATGGTAGTTTTGTTATAAACATATCAGATCGGAAAGTTCTATGCATGTCATGCAACATTGCGGCCATCTGTAAGGAGACAGATGGCTAAAATTGGTGTGAAGGCAAACCGAAAGCGGATATTGTTGTATTTCAAGGGACTTGGCAATAAATAAAATTGTATATGTAAAATATGGATACTTGCCAATTGTATAGGTAACACAATGTATAAGAGGAAACCGGTTGCCCCTCCCTTTCACACTAACATAATTTAGGATTGCACATGGTCCTAGCTAGATGCTTTAAAAGTCATCAGCATTGACAACAGAGTGTTTTTCATTATCACAAATATGTATTTATTCTTTTTTGTAAAATGCTAAGCAAGTTATGACATACAAAAATTCCACACAACTATAAAAAGCATATTGATACAAATGTTCAACAAACATTGACACTAAAAATTGTTTGTGCCTAGGGGAGTAGTATGCAGTGATACGTTTTTATCTAACTGCAAATCACCATCTTTTTAAAATACAGTTTGGCACATTCCATGGTAGTCAGAACCACACGTAACACACCCAGTAAATCCAACAGAGGAAATATTTCAACCTACTCAACCCTTTATATGGGATTTGAATAAATCTATAATGTGCATGTGTAAATAGTTTGTAGGAAGGACAACAATGTGTTATCCTTTGTGGAAAGAAGACTAGTCAGCCCAACATGTCTAGTCAGGTTTTGGTCGACACGTTGTGTTTTGACCCTTCTAGTGGGATACACTTTTCCCGAGCATTCTCACGTGGTTCTATATGAGGCCTTCATCAGAACAAGAAATTATTTGCTAGATATGTGAACCATTCTGGTGAACCCCCAGTTCCTTGAGCAAGGAAACTATAAAACAAAAAAAAAACATGAGATTACTTAAAACTATGCTCTGAAATTCTAATGAGACATTTTACTATGTTGCTACCATATGTGCAACCTACTGGCCTCAATCTTGTTACGTAGTGTGCAGGGCACAATTCTAATACATGTTCTGTATTTCATAAAGGGTGTGGCTCAGTTCCACTCTATGGGACAAACAGGAACCACTTATTATAATGCTTGTAGATTTTAGCTTCCAAAACATCTTAATACTAAATCCATATTACAGACCTTTCAGTGGCAATTACTGTTGTACGCCACTCATTGGGGCCTTCATGGCCTTAATTTTCCCTTATTTATTGTGTGATTTCTTACACATTCTCTAAAGGTTGAGAGTTTTTCTTTATGGCTCTGCAGAGGAAAAACAGAAAAAGCTATCCTCATGTATAAATACCATCTCAAGGACTTTTTGTATGTTAAATTGAGGGTGAATGTTCAGCATGGTGAAACACTCTCCCCACTCACCATGTGTATTATGTTTGCTGTTCCTTCTTCTGATTTATAGATTCCCCATATGGTTTCTGTCCTCTCCCCTTTCTCCTCCTCAGCCATTACTGGTGGCACCAGATGGCAAGTGCACTTGGCTCACTTCACATCTTCCAAATGCAGCATTAATGTCTATCACAATGGCACTATCATGGCCCAGGGTTCTCAGCCCAAACTCCTCCTCCTTGACAGGTGACTTCCATCTCTCTTCAACTCCGCCCCTCTCCTACCACCCCTCCATTCCTCATCCCCCATCTCTCTTCCTCCCCTGTGGTGACCCCTGACCCCTGTGCCGTCCATTACAAAGCTTTTAAAGGGGGCAACCATCTTCACTTAGCTAACCTCAATAGCTGCATCTCAACTGGGATTCCCAAAGGAAAAGAATGTCATCAGTCAACACTTCCCATTGCATTTATTGATGCTACAATATTGTTCCATAATAAAAGACAAGCTGTTGTGTTTTATGGCTGCTCTGCTTGAGTCAGATTTGGTAAGGGTGGTACCTCCGCCTTGTCAAACATGGTGTGCACTAGGACTGTGTCTTGGCTCTGCTTATGTGAATGGATTGGTCATTGTGTTATGAAATACTACCCTGGATTATCCTAATATCAAGGCAAGGGCAACAGTGCTATTAGTTTGCAAATGCAGAAGTAATCATAGCAAAAAAGGGGGTGGTCCTTGTTTTATTGTATTATGTTCCTTCTCTGGATTCTGTGCTGAAAATGAAATGGTCATTAATCCTGAGCAAACCATGATAATGATGGTGGGGCAAAGTAGAAATCCAAAATAAACATTTATGTTAAGGAACAATGAGTTGGTGCTCGTAAACAACAAGTGATTCGATTGGGGTGTCACATGTACTGGGCTACAAACTACATCATAGCACAATTTTTTTTTAAATTTAATTTAAATGTGCTAAGCTCACAAAGAACTTTTCACATATAACAAATTAACAATCATTTAATACATGATAGCACAACTATAAATGAGACAATCCCAGTAAAAAAGAGTTATTTTCAAAAGGAACACCATTAACATGTGCTATGAATAGTTATGCAGCTGAAACGATTGCCCATGTCCTATACGGTTCCGAGAAATATGACCTCAAGGTAGGTTGATTATGTTGAAAGTATGTTTTTGAAATTGGTACTTGGGGTTTCCAAACCTGTGAACAAAACTCTGTTTCACAACAAGGCCAACCTACCTTTCATAAGCAGTAAGATTCTCCTCACTAGGGTGAAGACCGGGAGGAAAATCTGTTTCGTGAAGGGTCAGTCACTTTGTGAGAACTTGGTGGAGAAAATGTTTCATTCTAATGAAACTAATATAAGTAAGTAACTTGCTGATATAAGGAACCTATTTTCTCTTTTGGGCAACCCGTTCCAGGCCAGCAAAAACTGCATTCAATAATGGATGGAGACCTAGTGATGCTCAAGGACTTTGCCCATCAAAATAGTTTACAGCCCAGGTGGAAAGGACCATTTACTGTCATTATGACCATAGACACTGCCCTGAGTGCTGCAAGGTTTAAGGTTCGGGGTTCACGCCACCCATACCAAGAAGGCAAGCCCCCCTCCTGCTCCTCAAGTAGAACCCCTAGTTATACCTACTCCAAACCTGGGACCCTGTCCTCCACCACACCCGACCATGGAAGCTCATAATCACTGCCAGCATCGGAAGAGTATATCTTCTCTTGCCATGGGGAAGTGACTTGTGAGATACCTTTTCTTTTTTGCTTTAACATTTTAGGGAGTGTTTTGTTTTTGTTTCTTCTGATTAGCTGTTTTTGTAACTCACCTTTTGATTCTGATCTCTTCAACTGTAATTTTTTCAGACAACATTTTGGAATTGTAAATGTTGATATTTTAGTATTTTGATTCTTTGGTACTTTAATAATTTGAAAATGTAATATTTTATATTATGTGTTTTCTCTTCCTCTTAATTTTGGATTTTGTTTCAAGCATTATCACTTTTGAAAGCAAATATCTTTCTATTTTTCCTTTTTGCATTTGAGAGTTGCGATATTTGGAGTTATTGGAGTTCTGCCTGTGTTTAAGGAGTAACAGTTCCGCTTTTGAATGTCACCTAGTATCTCAATTTCACCATCATATGGCTACAGTGAACCAAACATACTCTATAAGTGTTTTTTGTTTTACATTTTCTGTTCCAGCATACCAGCCTTGCCATTCATCTTTCATTTTGCACTATGCCATCATCCTGTCTTTATGTACCAGTCTGATTTCTTTCCAGTGTGCTCTCTTGTGAGATCTCCACTTTCCCCTGGATCAAGCCAACGCTTCATCTGCTCCCTGAAGGACTTAAAAGGGAGAGAGACACTCTGACTCATCTACGCACGCTCTGCACCAACTAGGTGTTCTTGCTCCCTGTGGGTTCCCAAAGCCAATCTGTAATGTCTGCCATCAGCTGGTTAATAATGAAACATAACTCTTTCCTCCAAGTATGCCATTTGGCTTCCCACAAACTCAATCTATATCACTGGAGACATTGGCCGCCAAGCAGAATGAGCTGAGAAAATTGGCTCTCCAAAACCATATGTCCTTCGACATGATATTGGCATCCATTGGCGTAGTGTGTGCACTTGTTGGGTCAGAGTGTTGTGTATTTGGTCCAGACTCCTCTGATGCAGCGCCTTCTAGGGAAAACTGCTTTCATATATCCTGTATGCTGTTGGGGGTTTACTTGCACTAATTATCATCTGCAAACTACTTTGGTGCCTCATATTAAACTGTTGTAAAACCCCTGGACCTTACTTGACTATGGCTCTTATCCCCCTCATGTCCTGCTCACATCCTGGAATCCAGGCTCCCTAAACCAAGAACTCGAGGTGTGATACTGGTTCCCAGCCCAGTTGATGTGACCCCTTTAGGGACCAGAGGGGGGCTGGCCAAAGGGCTGTGTGTGACTGTCATGTTTTCCAAATGTATTTTCTATCTTGCACTGCATATGCCTGTAAATTCCTCCCCAACTATAGTCTCTGCACTGTTTATGCTTACTGTTTATATCTGTCTAATGTTTGCATGTTCCCAACATTACCTAATCACTGTATTTTGTACATTTTAGTTGCTTGTTTCTGGTACACTGGACATTGCCCTCCACACCGTCTCCACTAAAACCAGTTTAGGCAACCAGCTTATAGCCACTAGTAGAGGAATACCATTCCTCCCAAAGCCCTGGCCAATGCTCCTTGTTGGGAAACCTGTACAGCCCCCCCTTGAGCCGGATATCAGCTCCAGTGTAATCTGCCAGCTAGGGCTGAATCTTTACTCCCTTTTCCTGAAACCATCCTCTACTACCCAGAGACAGCTGGCCTGCATTTATAAATCTGGTCAGTCCATTTCTTGTGCCCATCATGGGTTGGGGGGTCTGGAAAGCCATGTGTACCACCCTGTAATCATCCTGCCCTCTGAAAGTCACCAAGCTAGCCCCTGACCTCTTGCACCCTTTCTAGGAACATCCTTCCTCCCCCAATCCGGCAGTTAATCTGCCCTTGGGGCCCCAACTGCCTTGCACTCTATAATTTCAACACCCCTGACCTGGGAATCAAACAGAATACCTGAAAATGTGTGTCCAGCCCTGCATCCCATCGCCTCTAGAAACCAAACAAAATGTGTCCTTGCAACAGCCAAGCAAACACTTGACTAGGTCGGGAAGGCTGGCAATGAAGTGGGCTGGACGGCAGCCTTGTATAAGCATGTGTAGAGAGGAATGAGGGCTCCTTTTATGGCTGCTGGTGGTGTGTGCTAACCATGGGGGTTGAGGGCAGAGAGGCCTCCTGTAGAAGGTACTCTTGTTCCCAGTCTACAGTTCATTTTTATCCTTCTTGCCCAAACTGTTCTATTTCTCCTCTCTTCCCTGCCTCCCCTGCTCTCTTTCTCTCTCTCTCTCTCTGTCTCTCTCTCTCTCTCTCTCTCTCTCTCTTTCTCTCTCTCTCTCTCTCTCTCTCCTTTTCTCTCCCTTTCTTTCCTTTCTTTCTCCTTTTCGCTTTGTCTGTCTGTGTGTGTTTGTGTGTGTCTCTGTGTGTGTGTATGTGTGTGTGTGTGTGTGTCTCTGTGTGTCTCTCTTTCTCATCTCTTTCTCTCTTTCACCCTTGTGTGCCCCTATGTGCACTCTCTCACTGGGCAACCACCTCTCTCACTAGGCGCCACCTCTCTCACTGGGTGCCACCTTTCTCATTGGATGATACCATTGTCTCTCTCACTTGCTTTCTCTTTTTGTCCCCCCTCTCTCAGCTCTCTGTCTCTACCAACCCCCTACTCCCACTTCCTCTCCAAACCTTTCCTTCAGGGCCCTGCTCCCCCGTGCATTCAAAGGTGCTCCCCGGGCTCACGGGTTCCATGCCAGTGGGTGTGCCTGGCTGGTGTATCTGCCATCAATTCCCCACTTGTGCCCGCAGCCCAGTCTAGGCTATCACCTGTGTCCAGTTTGTCTGATTTGTCCTGCTGACAATGAGTTTACTCTTCTTTCTGTAATAAATCTGTTTCTGGATTCCACAAAGATGTTGGTGCCTTCATTGTGTGCCCACCTTTCAGTGCAGCCTGCCTGTTATTGCCAGAAGGGGGACCCAGTCCATCTGCACACACAACGCACTGCCACCGGGTCTGTTGACTGCCTTGTTCAAAGCTGTGGCCCTGACTGGGGTCTCCCACACAGCCTTCCCCATTTTGGCATGCCTCCCACTTCCACAAAACAAAATGCAGCAGAGCCTTTTATGAGCATGCAATCTCTGTCAACCTCCGTATGATTAGTGACCAGATCCTTAAAAGAGCACTCCTCCTTCCGGAAAAAAGATCACGGTCTGCCTCTTTCTGCATTCGTTTTTACTTGCAGTTGTTGCAGTGTTGTGTTGAAGTACCTATCGGTACCACAAAGCCATTGTGACGTAAGTGCACTTAACATATGGAATGTAGAATGGTAGACAGGGTCTACCAGATAAAAAGTGATGTCCAGCCTGTCATATTTCACCCATTAAGAATGTAATTGGCACATTACTAATTACAGCCGCCCTGCTCTGCTATTTAAGTAACATTGGGCCTCATTACATGTTTGGTGGTATCCCGCTGGATTCACCAAACTGTATTACCATTCCTGTCACTTATTATGCCAGAATTACCAGCATATTAGAAGTGGAGGGAAAGGTTGTTAGTCCCCATTCCCATGGATTCCATAGGATATTAATGGCACAGGTAATACTGGTGTCAGTAAAAGCAGGCTGATTTTTGCCGGTGGGGTGCCTGAGTTACCTCCAGCACTTGGCTGGATGTAAATCATGCTTCCCACCGGCAAACTTGTAGTATGCTGGTCTGAAGATGTGCCAGTAAACAGAATTACTGGCATGTTAATTACAGACCGGGATACTTATAATGAGGCCCATTGACTATATAGCACATTTCACATGTGCATCTCAAAGTAGTACCCATCACCAGTGTCAAATCCATCTAGAAAATAAACATGAATTATGATTTCAGTAAACAAAGAAAGAATGGTAGGTCTTGCGGACCTCGAGATATAGGGCCTCATTACACGTTATACGGTAAAAATTGGCAATTACCGGCATAGCGCAATTAGCGTGTCCGCCCTCGCAAGAGGCCACCAATTGCGTGTCATTACGAGTTCGCGAGCACGAGCATAGCGCCATGCCGGTAATGACCTTACCGCCATGCCGCAAAAGTCCCCAAAAAGTCCCTTAACGGCATCGTCGAAAGCGCTGATAGCACTTCCGACCTGCCGCCACATGCAAATAGCGGTCACCGCCATTAGCGGTCATCGCCATTAGCGACCGTTATTTTGCGGATCCGGAAATAGCGTCATCGCACAGGAACGGGAAAGAGCACGGCGGCCATCTTTAAAAACACAATCCATTGCCATCCTCCTTATCCAGGGCACCTTACCAGGAAACCCGAACAAAACTCCTTCCAGGACAGCCTAAAGATGCCCAAGGCCGTGAACAAATCTACAGAGCGGCAACGCAAGGAGAAATTCTGCAAGGAGGAGCTTGTAATGCTGACTGAGACACTGGCGGCAAATGCACAGGTGGTCTTCTGCAACGACATGCGGCGGGAGGCCGTCCGGAAGAAGAAGGCCATCTGGGCAGAGGTAGCCACCAAGGTCAGCGCGGTAGGCACCACCACCCGCACAGTTAAAGACTGCCGCAAGAGGTGGGACGACCTCCGGCTATGTGTGAGGAACATCCTGGCCGTAAACCGCAACCTGGCTACAGGCACAGGAGGAGGCAGCAAATCGCCTATTAAGCTCCGTGAGTGGGAGGAGACCTGTGCATCCACAATCGGAGTGGAATGCATAGAGGGAGTAGGAGAAATGCAGCATGGCGTGCCCACTTCGTCCGATGGAGGTGAGTGTATGCATCCAACAATGCACAGTGAAGTGTGATGGGCCCCCCAATCATGTGTCCATATGAATGTCGTGGATCCAGCCACCAACAGACATGCATGCATCACCACATATCCGTTCAACCCAGATCCATTTATGCATGACCCACCCAACATCCCCATTACCTGCATCCACACTAAAGAGTCCCAAATGCAAAGAACGTCATGACGTAATCATTCAGCATAAGGCAGGTCGACCCATGAATGGTGAATATCCCCATTTCTCACCCCTACAGGATCACACACAGAAACTGATGAGCCACGCACTGCGACACCTGCTCCCACATCCAGCAAAAAGCCAGGAGGGATGCCACAGGGGACACCGCCACATCCTCAAGGGGAACCAGGAGGAGTGACCATGACCAGAGGGACAAAGGCAGCAGGGGCACCAGTTCAACACAGCCAGAGGCCATGCCTGCTGCCGTCGCCGCACCCACGGGAGTGTGTCTCCCAGCAAGTGAAGGCAGCATTGAGGGAATGCACTCTGCTGCCACAAGTTCAACGGGTGAGGCAGCAGCCACTGCCCCACTTTCGGATGAGGAGGAGGCACCTGGCATTGTGGATCTAAGCCAGAGCCCCAGACCAACACGCTCCATACTGGCAAGCCCGAGGTTGTCTACAGGTCTGGGTAGCCAAGGAGGGTCACCCACCCCCACCCTTGAAGGGTCATGGAGCCCCCAGGTATTCTCACCTGAGGCCAGTGCCATGGAACAAGGCGCATCAGCCATCCCACCAGCACCCACCATGCAACATGACCTCACAGCCATCATTCAGAGGCAGACAGAGATCACTGGGCTAGTAGGGCAGCATGTGGCTGAGGTAGGCCGTCTGAGGGAGGACCTCAGTATTTTTGCACAGCAGACAAGGGAGGGCATGGAGGCATGCACCAACAGGATGTGCAACGAAATGGCCCAACTCAGGCAGGCCATGCACCGTATAGCAGACGCAATTGAGCGCCGATGCCCACTCACAACCCAGGATGAACCAGCCACCACCTCCTCTGGGAGTTCCTGGCAAACTAGCCCCCTACGCCGGTCTCTGTGCAACCTGAGGCGCACCACATCACAACCACCAAATGGCGGGGCAGGAACTGACAATTAGGGCAAGGACTAGGTGCAACATATTGAGAAGGACACGTTCACACCATGAGGGTCACATGGGAGGGTTGTGGGGGGAGGGGGGTAGGGGTGTTTTTGGGAGTGTTGTGGGGGGAGGCAGGTAGGGGTGTTTTTGGGAGTGTTGTGGGGGGAGGGGGGTAGGGGTGTTTTTGGGAGTGTTGTGGGGGGAGGGGGGGAGGGGTGTTTTTGGGAGTGTTGTGGGGGGAGCGGGGTAGGGGTGTTTTCACAGTTGGGGCCATGCACTTATTGTTGTCTTTTGTTCACAATACACTGTTGAAAAGTTTACACTGGCTTGGTATTCATCATTGTGTGTGTACTGTATTGGGGAGATGATTCTTTGTGGGACTGACCACATGTATCAGGGCAGTAATACCCATCTTTATGCATAATGGTCATGCCTTGGATGTCATGGAATCTGATACATCAGATGCTGATGCACATCGTGCCCCTCCTGGACATTGCCACTTGCATGTCCCTGCGGGCCTTTTCGGCCATCCTCATCACCATCCACATCATCCTCATCTTGCGCTTGCATGTCAGGTGGCATAGGCACATTCCGTCTGATGTAAATTTTGTCCTGCATCACACATGCCATGGTTGTCTTTCGGCACTTTGTCATGGCCGTACAGGAGGGCTTCACCCGGCATGCTTAGGGACCGGTGCTGTGTGTTGTAGAGGCCAGATGCCTGGTCCATCACAGCGCTGGTACGGCTATGTGCAATTTTCTTGTCCTCTTCCTGCTGGTTCTGTGGTATTTCTGGGAGCCCTGCTGGTGCTTGCTGCGCCTGTCTTGCCCTACTCCTACTCGTACTCCTCCTGCGTCTCCTCTGTGCTGCCTGTTGTTGATGCTGCCGCACTGCAATCATATCCTCCAGCCCATGTAATGCGGGCAGTATTGGAAGCATTTTTGTGTGAGAAGGGGTGTGGTGTGCCCTTTTGTGCTGCCACAGTCTCCATCGCCAACACCTGTGCTGGATGTGTCCACCTGTGGCAGGTGGACACACTGCTCTGGTCTCTTAACGGGTGGTTTGCGATGCCGGTATTAGCGCCATGCCGGTAGGGGGTTTTGGGGTCTTTTCCATGCCGCTATTGCCATGTCCGCCTACCTTGTGATGGGATGCTATTATCGCCATGCCGCTATTTCCGGGATGGCGGTCGCGCGCCCACGGACTTGCCGCTATTAGTGCCACCAAACTTAACGATGGCGCTAATAGCGGCAAGTCCGGGTCGTAATTGGATAGGAAATTTAGCGTTACCAGTATTCAATTACCGGTAACGTTATTTCCTTACCGCCGTCCGTTTAGTGAGGCCCATAGTCATTGTCCTAATTTCTCTTATACCGTTTTTGGTAATATCTTCATAATGGCCAATGAGAGCAGTACAATTCAGTAGGACACCTTTAATGGATGTGCATAAGTAAATAATTCATGACTTCCACCTGCCTCGCCAGAGGGCTATTTTTTTCTAGTGGTTGGAGCTTGAGGGCTCGGTTGAACTGGAGATCTTTTTTCAACATGGTATTTATATTTTTCAAGATAGAGTTTCACAGATATGGACTGCTGAGCAATAAGAAGTGGAATTTTAGAGTATGGCACGTGAAGCCCAGTAAAATCTGCAGCAGAGCCTTGGAAGACCTAAGCATCATCAGCTGGCTGTGACCGGTATAGTTTTCTGTCAACTACAGAAGGTTGTTCTTGTTGTGTAGCTCAAAGATCCTTTTAGAAAACAGTGTAGCGCAGAGGTATGTTCCTCCTAGAGAAACCCCACAATTCGAGTCAACTGCTACCTCTTTGCCCTCAACCTTTCATCGTGCCCCTCAACCATCAAACACATCATCACATTTTACGTGCATGAAAGAGCATCTACAGTTACGATCCCAAAATTAATCCCATAGTTAACATGACAGCAACTCTAACTTGCGGTCAAACTCCGATTATGCAGAGGATCGAGCACCTCACATAGCCAGAATCTGAACGACAGGAAAGTGACGAATCCCCCAACCACAAGCAGACAATCACAGGGTAGCTCTTGGAATGATATTGGCCTCTAGTTGCTTCAGTCCTGTACATCAAGAAATCCATCAAGACTTTAATTTTAGATAAAACCTACTTGGAAGTCCCATGTTCAAATAATCGAGCCGCACTGCCCTGTTGTCTTACTCACTGCCCACTTAACCAACCGCTGGACCAGCGGTCTGTAACTGTGGCTCTCCACATGGCTTAGACTCCCAAGATCCCTCACCATTAATTATGATGGCTAGAACTGATGGTAGTTTTAGTCCAAAATATTTGAGGAGCCAAGGATTGCAGACCCCTGCATTAGACTGTCTTCCGCCTCTGTAAATGGCTTAACTCTGGATACTCCACAGTACTTTCTTACCCAAGGCCATGCCCTTCATTATACAGTCTTTATGCCACCCACTGTATGCAATGCTGTTGATATCAGAATCTAGGCTTGTGCTTCACAAAATACTACAAAAAAGTCAAATTGAATTTCAAAAACATTGAAGGTATGTCTCTCTACCCTTAAATGGTGCCGAAAGGTCAGTATTCAAGAAATGGTGGATGCACAGACATTCCCTTCTTCAGATTCGGACTTATTTCCAATGCATACTAGAGTCCATATGCTGCAGGGAAATTGATCCCAGAAGCTGCAGTTCTAGCAATCGCTGAAAAGTCAATGTTTCGAAGGTACTTCATGTCGACCTCTCTGTTATAATGCACTCTATTTGAAAGACTCCCTCTGAACTACCAGCACACTCAAAATGAAGCCCTTCGTAGAAATGAATGTGCGGTAGGTGTCAATCTAGTATCCACAGAAAAGACTCCTCACTTCATATTATTTCTTTTTGCAGTAAAACGTAATCTGCCCAGTTTTACAGATTCTGCTGGCTCCTAGAACACAGGTGATTGCAGCTGCGTGCCTCTTGTTTTTTGGAATGTTTTTCAGTCTCCCATTAAATTCTTAACTGGAGCAACTTTCCTGGAATAGGAATAGGAGTCAGGTTAACAGGTGTCTCACTCCCGGTCAATTTTCTAAACATAGTGCATGGGATCTCCCAATGGGAGTCCCGAAATTGCATTGTGCTCCTTTTGAATGACTTCCAGATGTGTACCTGTATCCTCCTTAGTAAGGCGTTTGCAATACAAGATCCTATTGAACTGACCTTTTATCGAGGGATATTTTCTTGGTCTGCTTCCAAACACGAAAATGCTTGCAAAAAAGATGTCTGAAATGTCTACTTAATGGATCAAAATTCATAATGTTAAGATATGATCTTGAATGCAGCTATTTTCATTTGAAATTTTCATTTTATGGATAAGCAGCCATTTTTTGCAGTGATTAAGCATTAGCTTCAATTTCTGTATTAAGAAAAGGACTGACCATGCAATCTGTGGATGATCAAATCTAAGATTTCATGGCAGGGCATGGGTCATGTTGAAAATCCTTGCTTCCATGGTCGATGAATATGGACAAATCCAATGTCAAGAAAAGGTACAGCATAATATTTACTGGCCTGTTAAGTACCACATGGGTGAAAATCCTGGTTGCAGACACATTTATATGCTAATTAGAGACATCTTCTAACATTGAGGTTAAACCAAGTGCAAGCAGATGCAGCCCGAGGGGTCAGACGGAATCATGGAATGCATGTGCTAATCTTTGTCATGAATCTATGATTATATAGATCTATGCATACTTTCCCGATACTGTAGATTCAAATTCATGTATGTATTTGCATGAGCGTACTTACACAACCAGGACAGATGGGGGTGGGCACCGCTTTTGGTCGATTAGTTAGTGATCGTAGTTATTTTCAAAAAGGATTATCTGAGCTTGCTTTGAGGCCTTGGTACAAGGTTACAGAGACTAAAAGAAAGAAGAACTAGAAACCGATCTAGTTCAAGGTGTGCTCAAGCATAGCTGTCCAATGGAGCTGCAGTTGAATATCATATGACTACTGTTGTCATTTACGGTATATTCAAATGTTGAAAGAACAAGACATTTCTCTGAACGTAGTGCTTCAATTTTAATGGCTCGGACGCAAAAACATGCTTCCAAAAAATCAGTGCCACAATGTGTGGATGCCGATGCATTTCCTACTGAGTCCGTCCTCAGGGCTAGGGCACTGAAAATATGGATATGTGGCCTAAGTTCTCATGCCTGCCGCCGTTTTCATTTCTGTGCTTCGCCGGTCGATTAGATGTTCTCTGTCTGCGACCGGCGAAGCACAGAAATGAAAATGCTTGTGTTTGTGGATATTAAAATGTGTCTGCACCTCATGCCGAAACACCATTAAGATAGCCCTGAATAAAAGTGGTGAGTGCTTGCAGACAAGGGCTGTCCATTTCTTGTCTGTTGTTGTTAGTTTCCAGAAGGTATTTTACAAGGACAACAGCACATAATTACCCTCCCTGTGCTTCCTCTCGCTTCCGCTCTTTCTCTCTTCTTGCTCAACTTGCATTGGATTTACTTCCCCCGGCCTGCCGAGAAACAGCCCCCACTGAGTTGTTAAAAACCAAACTAAAAACCTGCCTCTTTGCCTCTGAGGTACCCTCTTAGCCTACCTCTCATCTGCCTTGTATGTAACATTATTCCCTCCCCTCTAACCTGCATCTGTCCCTAACTTTCTCCGACTCCTCTGTAGCACTACATCCATCATGGTCACAGCTCTAAAACAGCTGGTCGTACCACCTACGTGCATTTAGACATTTCTAATGTTGGTTGTCCTTAGTCTATGTATGTCCCCGCTGACTGTTCCATTTACTCCTCTCTACAAACTGGTGAGAATGGCACTCAAACTTACCCCATTATAAGAAGTGCACTGCTTCCTGTCAAATCTGACATCTTATCTATTGTACGCTATTTTGTGTTCACAAGAGCATTCTTACTGCCTGCACATAAATAAATAAATATAATAATTGTCAAGAACTGGGAAACTACTTAATTCAAGTTAATTATGAACACATTTGATTTGCTGTGAACCCGAAACGTTAAAATGCAAAAGTGGTTTATCAATAAAACAGAACAAATGCTGTAAAAAACATCTTATTACACGGCTACAGTAAGCCCAGCCACATCTACATACTTTAATTCCATTGAACATTACGTATTGCCATTATAGGCAAAGTCAATAGTGTGTACGTTTACAAAAATCAGTAAGTCATTTCATGACGTCAATCATGTTCAAGCTTTCATGGCAGTGTCATGTCGACACACTATACTTTTTCCTGCTGGGAGCTCAAGATCCGCTTGCTCTCTGCATAGTAGACTTTGTGCTGTTGTTGTTTTAGTAGCTATTGTCATCACATTCACCCACCTCTTAAGAATATAGCCTGCCCTCTGCCACGTTACCACAAAAGGTGAAGGAGGTGTATCATTATAATTAGAATTTCTGATGGTGTGTAGCAGTATGAGGCTGAGCAGGTGGTTTAGCCACTGCTCGCCATGTACTCCTGCAGAGCAGTAGTCATTTTGTCACAGCCACCAAATCTGTTTTGGCCAATGAAGATTGCCAACTAAACACAATTAGGTATTTTCTTGCCTTACCACTGCCCCCCTTCCACTACATGCAACAAGGCTCCATTAGTTATCTGCAAATTATTGGAACCTTTGTTCTGTGTCTGTATGCACTTCTTGTATATCTGTTAAAGTCATGCAACGACCTGTAGATATTGCTCAACCAGCCTTCCAGTTACTGGTGATTAGCTCATTCTTTGATGCCCTTTTCTTTATCATCTGGAATCTAATACTGGAGTTAATGGACACAGTAATGGGTCGTGCATTTTCGATGCATCTCTAACACTTCCAAATGCAAACAAGCCCTAGTTTGGCACTGGCCTCTATCAGAAGGACCCTCTAGAGTGCAGTTAACCATGCAGCCATTGGTCCAGTCTTAGGAAGCAGAGCCTAGTGCTGGAAACCCTGGGCTGGGAGAATATCACAATCGGTTTACTAGCATCATAGGAAGGGTGAACTCCCTCTATCCCTCTTGTCCCTGTCCTGAAGAAGCCCCATCAGCTTGGGGAAAGCAATGCCTGTGCACTTGTGTGTCGTCCTGCTATCTGTCAATCTCACTCACTGCAGCTTTGGGCTCACAGGTTAATGAATCCAGCAGGGAGAGATTCAGGAAACAGGGAGGGCCTATGTTCAAATTCTGTTAGGGGAAGAGGGAGATAACGAAGTGGCTGGGACGTCTCTGTCCTAGTCCCTTCTAAGTGTGCAGCCTAGCTATGATCTATGGTATTCATTGTTGCATTCCTAAGTATTCTCCCAAACTCAATCCACCTCTTCCCTTTCACTGTGTCTCCCCACTTCCCTCCCCTTCTTGTTCTCTTCTTCCCCTACAATACTTTAAAGTGGCCTGTACATAGCGCTAAATGGGTTAGAAAAAGCCTGCACATATACAATACTAGTGGAAAAGCCTTTGTACATGGGCTAATATGCGTAAAGGTAGACATTTTCAGAGTGTAAATATATTATGTGGTGTATTTCACAGTAATTTATGTTAAGAGAAAATAAATATGTGCAAAGGAACTTGCTCATTTTATGTGGAGGATTTTCAAACACAATCTCATACAATTCGTTGAAAGTTCAACATAGTGCATACAGTCCATTGTTGTATCTGCTCCTCATTGACTCGAATTCTACTTATGCAGTTTGGACTCAAATATATGATGTTGAGGGGTGTCAGAGTAATACAATTCACGTGCAGCATGATTCGAAGTAGACATGAGATCATAAAATAAAGTAAATTAAAGTCTCATAAAACGTACATGAAGAATATTGTTGATATAATAATGCATACCAAGAGATATTACAATGAATAATTGCATAATACATAAGTACATTGAAAAAAAAACTAATTAATTTTGTTAGAGAAATAGTGCTTCATCAAATTCATTTCTATTTACATGTTTTCTTTTTTAAGTATAGATTTTCTTAGTGTATGCAACTTGAAGTATGTTGTTAAAGTGGGATCCCTCCCTGCTGAAATACACATTTTGATCGCCTGGAAGATGAACGTGAAGTCTTCTTGTTGTATGCATTAGGCAACAGGCGTAGCTGGCAAGACGGCTTTGGACAAACCGACATCTGGCCTTTTATTATATAGTATGATGATAATGGTGCCTCTGTCCTTCTCCTTTCACATACTCTTCCTTCCTCTCCTTTCCCTAAAGTGGCCCAAGCACTACTTTATCAGCCAACATATTCACATTAATAGTTTGAACCTCTTAGACAAGTTACACTTTTGCAATATATCTTGATGAATGGTGTGAAAACACCTAGCTCTTCTTGACTTTACAGTCTCTCATAGCAGCACTTTATGCTAAGATAATGTGACTCCAGTTAATGCTTACCCTCTTCAGGAGCTTCACGTGCCACTACACATTAGCTCAAATGCATAGATCTAATATGCAACATCATGTTTGGAACACATCTCCGGTCTTACCCATCCAGTGCAGAACCCGCTGACACACCACTGGCACTCCAACTCTCACAGCCACACTCAGTCTAGACTCTTTTGAACAGGCTTTGGCTCCTGCCAAATGACTAGAATTCTATGTACTATTGACCTCACACATTGGTACCTCACAGCATGCCTCGGCGCAAGTAATCAGAAGAAACAAGCTTGCAGCACCAGGTTGCCCCCACACCTACGCACACACACCCCACACTTCTAAATCACCACCTAGAGTCAATCTGCATTCAAGGAATAATGCATCAACACCCCAGACTCTGGTCTATAGGACACCTCAATGGCGCGGTGAATGCACCTTTGTGCAAGTGTGCAGGAGTACAAAGTCATACCAATGGCCTCGTTATGCTACACAAAACAGGTTTGACATTGACAGCGACATTGCAGCCATGCTCAGGCGAGAATTCAGCAGTCAGCACGTCAGTTTCTCACTCACGCCAAACTGCCACGCACCAATAACCTATCACAACAGTGAAGAAGAGAGCACCAAGTGACGCTGCCTCATGTAACCAGCAGGGTGGGTTGTTTGGCAAGCTGCATGTTCACTCAGTCTGCACTCTATGGTAGACATTTGTGAATTCAGCAGCCAAGTTACGACACACAATTCCCATTTACACTTCATGTTATTCACCTTGTCGTTCTGCATATTTAAGGACTGAGTCATAAACAACGTTTTTTTTTTTCTTTCTTATTACTGTAAAGTAACCATGTAATGCTATTAGACCGGAAAGCACTGCTCAAGCTGGGTTTTGCACCGGTTTGGCTCATGAATCGTGTGACCCAGACGATACTTGACGTTCTGTTTTCTGCTTTCCTAAGCACCTGCAAATAAGGCAGACAGGCCCAGACAGCAGGCCCTTGCGTATTGTGAGCACAGTGATTCTCAGCAGCACGGCAAACACGCGCATGACCCCTGGATCGATTCTGCAGGTTGCATGCACCACATGACGCTGTCTGTGAACTGTTATTGTTTCTATCTCGCTGGTTGTCTGAGAATCTCAGTAAATTCCATGTCTGCGCCATTACATCTCTGCTCTGTGCAAAGTGGGGCTGTGACCAAAAATGGAGTCGTGCAGTTAAATAAGTGACTCACATTTGCAAATCACCTACCAGTATTTATAAGCTTAAACCCTTCTATAAATTGCAAGAGTATAATTCTCCAGCGTCAGAAGGTTATGCGAAAATGTGTGGGTAATGATGGAAGGGTTTGTCAGACATTAAGGGGTAAGATTCTGTACTACATGTTAACCAATTATAGATATGTAATGCTTTATGTTATGCAGAATGTGTGTATCTATTTGTTGTACATGTGGGAAAGATTTATTTTTATAAACGAAAGCACAAAAATAATCAAAATAAATCACAATTCTGACCCTTTTTGGCATCTTCCTTGGGCTAAATTTTTTAGAACCCTTGCGACAAAAGCTGCATTTTAAATTCAAATTATGTCACGGTCCTGGTGGATCGTGAAGTCTCTGGCTCCGAGAACACTATACTAGCAAAGAGAAAAGTGAGACACGTATCACGGCTACCCCGATATTTGGCTGCTCCATTCGATCAAAAGTGCAAGATGCCATGGAGATGTTCACTTCACAGATGCATCTAATTACATATGTGTTCCATTTCGGTGAGGCGTTCGCCGCACGCCACGTGGACTGCACATCAAGACGCATCTAATTGCAATACTTTCTACTTTGGTGCGGCGTTCGCAGCGTGTCACATCATCTGCACGTACCCTTTTGTTCGCATACTACACTGGCACTGTATAAAAGCTTTCAAGGCATTCAGATTGCTGTTTATGATTAACGTCATTAATGCTTTCCTCTGAGTATCTTGACTCGTCTTTGAAGCTCTGACTTCCGGATTCATTTACTGACGTTACCTTTGCTGCCTGCCTGTTAACGAATACATGCCTGACTAACGGATTGTTTTCCTGATTCTGGATGCCTGTCACGACGACCACTGTATCCTTCCTTCTGCCTTTGCATTGTTTGATTCCGCTCAAACTGCACTTTGCCTTGTTACATAGCATTCCGATCACGCGATGAATTCCATTATCAGCGCGACAAGGAAGAGCTATCCCTCTGTGATATGTTGGATTCCTTTCCTTGCATTACTCCAAAGCTGCTCCCAGAATGTTGTACCTCTCGCCACTAATATGTTCTTTAAGTATTATTGCTTGGCTCCAAGTTATCTACTCCAAGTGCACTTACTGGACACCTTGCAGGATTTCTATCTAGTGCACCTACTCGACTCTAGTGCGTCCCTCGTGCCGCCCGGGTGTAGTTCCCATACTAATCTTCCCTTCCAATTACGTTGTCTCCCACTGGATTTTACTCTTTAATGACCTTAGGACCTCAGTTCTATACTGGTAAGACGCAGAACATTAGTTTCTCTCCATTCAGTCACCTTTTAGTTGCTAAGTGTATACATCTGATTATACTTTTCTTCGATTGTAGGGAGCTTGGCCCACTTGATGTCCTAGCAAGTCCTGCCCATGGGTTGACCTACAATTGAACAAGCTTGCCTAGGCTATCTTCTGTTTATAGTCCTGTACTGTATCACTATGTGCCTCCTTGATACTAATTGGTGTCTATTTCCTTTACAACCTGGGTTACAGCAATGTGGTTCTTCCGCTTTTTTGTTTGATTTTCCCTTTTTTTCTGGTTAATATAATTCAGTAGAAGGGCAAATCTATAGAATGATCTCCCTCATATGAGGATCCCCGGGCTTGGACTAACTCAGGTTCTACGTTTACCTGGCTTGCTGAGATCGGTTATTTCATCGGGTTTCCGACTTGCTGGGATAACGGTCGCCTCATCATCGGGGATACTGAGTGAGTACTGACAAATTAGACCAGTAACATTTGTCAAAACTATCACCTGCACAGTTCACTCTGGCTTGAAACCCTCTCTCCCGCGTCAGCCAACTAAAGCTAAACTGGCCACAATATAATGTCAGATTGTCGGTATTAGGTAATAAAATCGCGCCAAAAATGACGCCGGTAAAAGAAATTGCAGTTATAATACACTGGTTTGACCCGGTAAAGGTGTACCCCATTATACCATTTAAGAGGATAGGCGGTTTTGGGGGGTGTCCCCCACTCCCGTTAAATGGTATAATGGGTCAGGGGGCTGCGGGGTGTCCCCCGCATCCTTTACATGATTGTGGTGGCAAAACCACAGCATTTTTGCTGCAATATTTTGTATACACAGCCATTTTTGCCGCGATTTTAAGACATGAAACCAGCCTGTCCCTTCAAGCATTGATCTCTTGGCTAATGACTTTGAGGTATACTTCTTAGTTGCCCAGGTTTCATTTCCCATTTCTTGGTCCAGTCATGGAAGCTCAGCTCTGCAGGTGACAATGCAACTGATATGAGCCCCAACTGATAGAAAGAAATCGAGTGACCTGTAAGTGATTTCAATCCAGCACTCCAACTAAGTCAATGCCTAATATGGGATGCCCAATGGAAACCCTTATTTATATATTTTTCAAACGTTCATTTTATTCTGGATGATGTACCATTATATAACGCCCCTCTCTTTGAATCCGCCCGGCCTCACTGAGCCAAGAAATAGGTTTTTTTTCAAAGTTAAAAGATTTATTTGAAGAATTGAACAATATATAGATTACACTTTTATGAATATGAATAATATCTGAATATCACACTTATGTATATGAACAATGATCGTCAATGGGTAATATGACAATATCAACAATCTCTTTAATCAATTAGGAGTAAGAATAGGAAGAATGATGTAGCAGAGAATAACTTTGTGTTGTTCAAGGAAATGCAATGATAGGAAAGAAGGCAACACAGAAATAAGACTTGATATGATTTCAATCAAAATACAATATAATCACTCTTTTCCCCTGTTATTACTCACTCCCCCCACTATGCAATATGAAGAGATGGAATGAGGGCACACAGGTATCAGGAATACAATCAACAATTGCAGTTTCAATCCCACTTCCCCCCAGCAAGCTTAGAGAGAACAGGAATGCTTTAAAAACAGGTCAAAATGCTTTTGAGTGTGATTTGCAATGAATGGGAAAATGCTAAAATGATTTTAATTCGCTAAATCAGATTCAGAATTAGTGAGATTTACTTTGGATTGGTTCAGGTCAACACTAGCAATGATTTATGAATGATTATCAGATGGAAAACGAAATGCAGAAGTTAAAAACAAGAAATAGCTATTCTACATGAAGTGAAATTGAGCCAAATTGCAGGAATTGGAATGTCATTTTGGGTTTGATAGAAAGCTGAGGATCTTAGCTTCAAAATGACATTTACATTCCGTTTCTAGGACTATGGTTCTAAAGTTACAGAGGTTTTGGTGAAGGTAGATTTTTCAGAAACAGAGTCAAGATTTCAAAAATGAAAGATGCGCTTTAAAGATTATGAACCAAAATGGATTTATACTAAGGAGCTATGAAAGTACAAGATACCCAATCGGACTACCACTAGAACAGGGCGCCTTCCACTCTGATTGTTGTGCGACAGGACACTTGAATTTCTTCAGAAATATCAGCGCACAGATGATTATCGCTACAATTATCACAGGCTATATAATGAGAAGAATTCAGGATGGACACAAGATTCTATAATGCAGTTCCGGATAGGTTGAATCGGATTGAATAGGATTACTTTAAACTAAGAGATGACTATGGACAGTTTTAGACTAACTCCTATGGCTTTGGAATGGAAAGGGCCCGTCCAAGATCTGGTCAAGGATTTGGACTTCACTCACCACCGGACAGGATTCAGGGCACCTGGACTCTGCTCTCAGCAAGGCACTCTGGTCTGCGCAGCCTCTTGGACTGGATCTGTCGGGTTCTGGGTTACAGCTCTGCTCTATGGGTCTGGATCTTGGTTCTAGCACGGGGTTCTTTGCTAGAACAGCAAAACAGCTCAGCCAGGCTGTTGGATTTTGTTGTGCCCCTTGGAAGTTTAGGGGTTAGAATCAGGTTGCATAAGATTCTGAAGGCCAGCTGAGAAGAGTTCAGCTTTTGGGATTGGGCCCTTCTGCTTCAAAGTTCTAGAGTCTGTTTTTTGGAACTTTGTCTGGAGCATGGATCTTCCTGCAGGGTGCTTTGCCAAGGAATCAGTTGATGAGTGGAAAGTGTGTCCCTGTGGGTCCTCAACAGTCCCTATTTATCCATTTTCCAAAGCGGGTGGGGAGGCTGATTGTCTATGCCCAACCCTCTAAGGATCTGATAGGTCAGAGAATTCCCTGTCACCTGATTTGAGAAGGGAACACTGTGTCATCATGTGTCAGAGTGATGTTGCCATTTACAACCTAGAGAAGAACCTCCCCTTTGCTTTTACTTAGAAAATCTATTTTTCCCCAAAAACATATTTCCGATATGCACAACTTGTTAATATTGCATATACACATCACAGATTAATTAAGGCACGTCTCTGTTCAAGTCCTATGTTCCTACGAGTTTCGGTTCACAAATGATGTTTTTTTTTTGCGCTTTTGGTTGGTTACACATTTTCGGATCTGTACAATTCTTTACATATACATGCACATGTTGTGATAAAAGTTTGATTTAAACTAAAAATTACAATAAAAAAATAGATATATATACATGCACATACCATCTGGTCATACTTCTGTACTTTTTCATGTGCCTGGCACAACCATACTAGCTACAATATTAAAAACATTTGTGGTTCAGTCTCAGAACATCACACATATTCCAGATTAGTTTTAAAATGTGAGCGAATGTTTCCTTTTAATAATCTCTAAATTTCATATGCTTGTCAGTACCGTACAATTTTTTAGAAGTATTTTCCTTATACATATATTTAATCCAATGTAAAAATCCACATTTTCGGCCTGGCCCGCCTCCAAAGCTTGGCTGAGTCAGAGAGTCACATGGCCTCCTTCTTGCATGGGCAGTTTCTATTGACGCCCCAAATTAGCATCTCCATTCAGCTCAAAGGAGCCCTTTGTCTGCACTCAGAGCAACAGGCCCGGGTGACCCTCCCAGTTCCTTTTCAAACGAGCCTGCCAATTTCTTAGTAGAGCATAGGAGAACAGGTTCCTTTGTTTAGGGAGGAGGTGTGGAATGTGTTTGAAGCCCAGTGTGGGAAACTTTAATTTTAAACCCAATGTCTGAAATTGACTTGTCTTAAAATATAACTTACATTTTTAACACATACATCAACCAATTTCTTACTTCAAGCCTTTTTAGAATATAGTTTTGAATTGTATCCACCTCTTAGGCTTCTGATAGCAAGTCTTTCTTTGGCATAGTTTGAGTTCAATGTACAACCTTACACATGACATGTTTTAAATCGCTGGCTTCTGACAGAGGTGAGTAACGGTACTACACCCATTTTTGACAGATTTCTTCCAGCTCAACCATCCTCAAAGTGGACTTTGTTCAGATAATATATACTTCTGTGGACATTGTATTTATGTGGATTCTCAAAGTAGAATGATGTTCAGCACCCAACAAGGAGGTTGGATCTTTTTGGGTGGTTTGTGAGCCCTGATTTTTGCAATTTTGACAGCCCGGAAAAAAAATGGATTTTTAAAACAGCTCTGTGTTTTCCTTTGCAATAATTTTGCTCTGTGGGCAGCCAAATGATGGGTTTTGGCACTGGTCTCCTGTGTTCCCACTGACATAGGAAAAAGTGGATGGCGGCCTATTTTTCAGATTTTTACTGTGCACTTTCTTGTGATTTCTAGCAAGCAGCATGCTTTCCGGCGGCCATTCTAATGTTTCTGCTGCAAGCAATGCACAGTGATGTTGCAGGCCTTGGACTAGTGGGTTGAAACATCCCACAGACCTAATGATATGATTAGAATTCAGGTTTGACCCTATTCATGCCACATTGGTGCGAAGGCTAAAGAATTTCTCTAAAATGGCTACGCATAATATAGGCTTATGGGAAAATCTTGATATTATAATTATTGTTATTATTATTATTATTATTATTATTATTATTATTATTATTATTATTATTATTATTATTATTATACAAGATTAGAATATAAGCATTTCTTGGGAGTGAGCTGGGTATACCTAGGGGATATGTTTGGTGGTGGGAAGCATGTCGCTTTATCAGAATGTCAGGAGAAAAAGGGCTTATGTAGGCAACAATCTCTCTACGTCCAGCTCCCTCTCCCTAAATACCTCCCTGCCAGAGTCCTTCGGTCCACAGGCTCCAACTCTCTGCAGGTGAAATTTTTCTCTAAGCAGAGAGTGGGGGGTAGATCCCTTTGCTTGGCAGGTTCCTTCCTCTGGAATGCCGTCCCTGCCCCCCTCAGACTTGAGCCGGATCTTCTTAAGTTCTGTAAACTTCTCAAGGCTTTCCTTTTCTCCTCTTCCTTCCCTCTCCCTCTCCCATGCTAACTCTCCTCTGTGGCTGCGACTGGATCCTGGTCCCTTCAGAGTCACACAGGGACCAGACCACCCCTCTACCCAATCCCCCAACATACCTCGCAAGCACTTGCCCTTGGGTCGCCTTCCCCTAATCCTGGTCCACCCTGTCCACCACGCTCACCTCCCCTTCCCTTCTCTCTCCCTTGGCACTTGCCATGCAGACCCTCCCATCACTTGCCCACCCCCTCCCTTTGGGCACCCCACTCCTGCACTTCTCCCTCTACCCGCACGCCGCACTTTCCACCTTGTCTTGCACTTGCACAATGGTATTGTCACAAAACCAATATTTTGTTGTTCTACTTTTCTCCTTTGTTCCCCTCCCATCTAGTCTTGTGGCGCTTGGAAACACTTGTGTATAGGTGCAATACAAATGTCCAATAAATAAAACTAAAATCAATAAGCCACTAGTACCATGAGAGAGAGGCATGTGCTTCTGTCTGCTCTGCACATATCTTAAGGGATAGGGCAGTGCAACTTTCTCAGTTCGCACCAATGTATATGTCAACTGATTGCTGAACTGACAGAATTTCTCAGTTTACAATGTACAATATATGCCGAGGGTTTCGGGTGATTCAACCCTTGGTATCACGTTGGTTTACTGACGCTCATTTGTTCGAAGTCATTTTTGCTGAAAAAATGACTTTGGAGACCTCTTCCAAATATATAGGAGGGGCTAAAGGGTGGGGGCGAGGAGTTTAGGGTAGGGGTAATGGTTTAGGGAAAGGAGGGCTGGGGTGGGAACCCCTAACATAACAAATACAAAATGGATGAGTTTGTTCTAAGTTATATTTTCAACCAGAACCCATCCCTGTAAACATTGGTCCAGCAAACACACCCTATTTGACACAAAGGGCCTAATTCCCGGAAGCGTTTTGTAATGGTGCAATCCCATTGAAAAACGCTCTATGAATCAGGCCCTTATGCTCTAAACAAGTGGAGCAAGAATTGGGGCTGAGAACTCAGATATGATCACTGGTGCAGGATGAGTAACCTCACTAAAGATGTGCCTGTGAATTCAACATTCAAATTGGTTATATTTTTTATACATCTCTTTATCTGTACTACAGGTTAATGTAATATATAGTTATGAAGGTTTTAAAGATAGTTACTAAAAGAATAGCTCATCATATGTCAACATCTTTATCCAGATGTCTCTGAAGCAGTCTTCTTTGTCTTTCAGTGTGTATGTATTCTGCAGCATCTTGAGTTAGTTAGCTTGGTATGTGTGTGACTCATACATGTCATTGTGTTTCCCAGTTCGCCTGGTATGGAAGGTACGATTGCTATATTTGTAATTTTAGGTTGGATTTGCTCTCCTTGATTCATGGAATAATGGCTTTGTCTGGAAGCAGACAAATGTTAAGTGGTCATTTTTCTTTAGGGATGAGGATTTATGTAGGATGCTAGCGGCATCTTTATGTTTACCGGGAAGCCTGATGCTACCATATCCCATGACCCGAGCGACAGGGGCATTACCGACTCAGTTAATGTCCCGGGCCCATAGTTATAGGCCTGAGCATGACCGGGGCACAAAAAGCATTTTTTTCTGTCCCAAAACGCTGCGGCGTTTCGGGACAGAAAAAAAAAAGAAACGACCAAGAAAATGGCCGCCGGGAAAGGGAAAACTGAGTCTGTTTTCCCTTTCTATGGTGGTCATCGGGAGTGGACGCGCTGGGAACACAAGTGGGGTTGGGAGGGCTGGAGACGGACGGGGAGAAAAAAAACGTACCTGCGTCCCTTGCGAGGGGCGATGGAAACCTCCAGCCATGCGGAGGCACGGAGCGGGGATGGCCCAGCTCTGAGTCTCCACGCGGCTGGATGCTGCCATCGTCCCCCGCCGTGGACGCAGGAGCAAGAAGGTAAGTGGGGGTGGAGGAAGGAGGGAGGAAAGGGAATTTAAAAATAAAGCCTTACCCGAGTCCGCGGCGTGGGCGAAGGCAACCTCTCAGCCTTGGGGAGTCCTGGAGCGGGTATGGCCCTGCTTTCAGCCTCCTCATTGGTTGATGGATTGCCAGGCCCCCCGCCGAGGACAAGGCAGCTGGAATCCCAGCCGAGAATCGAAGGATTCTCGGTTCGGTAAGGACCCAACGAGAGCCAATCAGAATGCGTGTTGCATTCTGCTTGACTCTCGCCGGGTACTAATCTGAGATACGGAGCCTGTGATGAACGCATGGAGATAGACAGCCCGTGCTCCACCCCTCTCCAGCAGTTAGAAATGATTGTGAAACCCAGACAGAAAATGTTGTTATCTATCCAGCGGATCCTTAGGACTATTTATTGTTGAATTAGACAGAGCCTTTGCAGATGTGCTTGTAACCTGACCTGATGGTTGTTAAATCTGCCAGTGATTTGTGGATTTCTAGGTCTGCCTCCGAGGAAGTGAATTTCTCTGCATGCTGCGGGTTGTCCTTGTCGGACATTGATGTTTTAATATTGGTGTCTTGGTGGTTGGAGTTTGTTTCAATTTAATATTCCTTAAATATTGTATTTTGCCCCTGCCAGAGTAAGTCTCACATGCAGTATTCACCTGAGAAATGGCTCTGACCAGACCACATTTTTCATATTATGTGATGGCCCAGATATAGTTCTGTTAAAGGACGCTGTGCACACTTTGATGAGTTGAGTTTCTGGCATTCCTGTAGCAAGTATCCCCACATTGTTACACTGTTTTAAATACCCCCAGAGGTATGATTAACTCTCCTTTCCCCAGGGTATTCTCATTAGAAAGAGAAGGTTTCTAATGAAGTAGCTCAGTAATCCTTTATCCAAATATTTTCCTTCAGGAATTGACTTGGTTCTTTTCTAGGTTTCTCTATGATCTAGAGTCGTCAACCCTTTTGTTGTCGCATTTTGTATGTCTGAAAAAGAGCTTGGAAGGCTAATTTAGTTGAAGAGATGCTCGACAGGCATCCCTTAAATGGAGCTAGGTATAATGAGTTGAGTGTTACGCCTAGTATGGGGTAAATCAAATATAGACTGTGAGTCCTTGTATTTGTTAGAAAAGTAAAAAATGTCTCAGCACAGACCAAAATGGGTGTCTCATCCGTGCAATGGATGTCTAAAAGAGAACTAAGGGGGTATGTTCTTCTTTTCTGTTTAGTTTTACCATGGTAGTAATGCGGACACAATGATGAGGAGCGCGTTTTGCTTCCTTCTCTTTCAATGTACTCAGATATTGCTTTTATGTAACGTGGATGCGGTCTAGTGTAAGTCATTATGATATATGTGGGATTTCAGTGTGTAGTGCTTTGCCACGTTTAGGCATTCTAGCAGATCTTCATTCATAAGATCTGTTACGGGTTTAGGCAGATCCGCTTGCTTTAGGCACTTTTTAGAATATGCGTCGGCGGGATGCCTTGTGGAAGACAGTAGTAAAATTTTAAAGTTGATGGGTAGTTGTCCACATTATCTTATGACAAGCATTTTATCATAATGAAATAATCGTTCCCGTTGCACCTTCAAGCAAGGCCTTGCTGACGTATTTAATGTGGAGCAATACTGGTGATGAGCTATATATCGATGGTTCCCATTAGTTAATAGCCCAACATACAGCAAGGCAGCTTTAGAATATTGTTGCTCATGAAACAAAGTGCGACATGCCTTAAGTGGCATCGACTGTAACTAACGTTTCTAGGTTTTGGTTATATTCGTTTTTACCATCTCAGTTTGAACAATATTCATTGTTTGATTGCCAGCGTCCTTGTAAGTGATTGTATAAAAAAAACGTTTTCAAAAAATGAATCAAAACATTCACATTTAGTGGGTGTTAGGGATACAACAATTTCCCATATAGGTCACCCTCTTTATACTGCCATGGGCCTTTCTCCACCCCATGCCCGTCAAAGCCACCCTCCGCCAACACAGACTCCATCTATCTACACCCTGCACCACCACATCACCATTTCATAGTTAGAGAAAGGATATGTTGTCTGTATATTATTTTCAATTTGTTTTTAATTAGTGGGACATTTTGTGTTAATTGAATCAACATTAGGGTTAACGCATACAGTATGCACTAATGCTATAAACCTCTGACAAACCTGAATAATAGGGCATTCTTAAGAGATATCCATACAATCTAAACACAATGGAATTTGCACCATATACTAACAAAAACATATGAACATATATTTAGAAACTAATTGACAACGAAGAAGCGTTGTTCGAGACTGGGTACAAATTCAATTTTGTGTGTGTTGATCCCGATTCCTACCTACCTAATCTGTGATGTTGAAATAACAATGTATCTTTGCATAAAAGCATATGTGGCACACAACAACATAGATCTTCCAAGCACATGAAACAATGTGTTATAGATCCTCTACACCATAACCCAATCACCTTGAAATTGATCAGTTTAACAAGAAATATTCTTTTACAATAATACATTGGGGAGTTCGTCCCCAACTCACAGATTAGATGAACACAAGTATCAATGGGCATGCGAAATGCAATTCCCAATGTTATATCATTTACATCATCATGCGAGTCTTCCTACAAGGTTGTTTCAACTCCCTTTTATCATTTTATGGAGTCTTCATCAAGGAGAAACATAGGACCCAAAATTAGATATTTCAGCAGGAAATCTGGTACACTTGTACATACTGTATAGATTACCTGCCTTATTTCATAATGGGTGGCTCATCAAGTATATGTTGTCCAGAACATATTTGCTTACAATAACAAGAAGCAGAACAAGGTTGTTCTGCTTCCAACAAACAAAGCCTCTGGCCACCATGCCACATGGTACGTGCTTTTAGAACAACGTTTTTTTTCACTGAATTGCAAAGGTTTTGGAGAAACGTAACCATAACATCCTTTAACAAAGTTTTTTCATTGAAAAGAAAATGTTTTTATTGGAGAAAGTTATAATAAAATGTATTGTATCAACATACCCATAGTGTTCCTAGCACTTAGCCTGGGGTTTCCCTCCTTGGCTCACCTAGCACTTCAGTCCCGGCCCTCCCCAGCACCTGTCCACTCCTCTGCACCCCCTTCCAGCCTCATCCGCAGCACTTCTCCTCAATGTGCTTGCACGTCTGGATATCACAAGGCCTAGTAGGACCACAATTGTATATTTACTGATTTTGCCATAGTTATTATTTCCCTTGTTCCCTTCCATTTAGCCTTGTAGCGCGTTGAAACACAATTCTGTTGTATAAAGTGTCTTACACATTCTCAATAAAATAAAATAAATGAATGTTTTTCCACTTAATTTACAGGTTGTTATTAGTGAAACATAACCATAATGGCCCTTTGACAAAGTTTGTTCACTGTTTTTCAATGGTTTTATATAACTAAAGCAGTTTCATGAGGTTTCAGCACTATATGTAAGTTATTTATAATTCCATTGTTAACATAAGTGAAAGAACTATATAACTCTCCTTTCACAAACATATTTTTGCAGTGCATACTGTCATGTATCACTTTGAGCAGCACATGTTGGGATTCAAGTCATGGATGAATTGCCTAGAGCATGAGGCTCAACAATGACCCAGGTCCCGCACGCCACCCACAGTAGCCACTGGACCTAGCCAACAGACTGGTGCAGTTCACACTATACCATAATTGGTTCGTGGACCACTGTCCATGGTGTGTTGTCGTGGTCACAAACCCTGAAGCATGGGCTTCAGAGATGTGGCGGCCCTGCAAAGCAACCCATAGAAGAGATTGGCCCTGGCCTGCAGCACACCCCAGAGGCCTCTATAGCTCAATTGTGGGTCAGTGGCCACTTCCCATGACGCGTGGCCATGACCACACTGGCCACAATCCCTGGGTCATGAGATTCAGCCATGTTGCCTGCCCTATGAATAAACCCACCATAAACATGGCTGGCTCAGTAACCACTATTCCTCAATAATGGGACTGCAGGCCACTGTTCAAAGCTTGTGACCAGGGCCAGTGTCCACAATTCATGGGGCATGGACATCAGCCATATTGCAGACCCCACTATCCATCTCAGAGTATACATTATGCATTGTGGGAGATCAGGCCAAGTCCCCACTTTAACCGGATAGCCAGTGGCCATATTGTCCGGCCACTGACAATCTGGCCACTAGACATGGCCAAAGGTCGTGCCTCAGGCACAAAAGTTATATTACTATTTATTTGTACATATTTGAAAAAATAAAACACAGGACGGATTAACTCCAGATTTGCCAAAGCATGCCTTCAGGACCTGGCGGAAGCTCCTTGTGCAGGTTTGGTGCAAATCTGTCCAGCAAATGTTGTTCCCATTCAAGTCTATCTGGATTTCAAACATGTTTGGACCCTTCCACAGCGTAACCCCCTGCCCACCACCGCACTTGACAAAAATATTGAAAGTCAGGTATATATTTAGTTTGCAATGTTTTGTGTTTATTTGTCCAACGATGCCAACATTGTAAGCCACTCAAAAACTACTTCTCTTCGCTGACTCTGACCCCCCTACAAATTTGGCCCCCTTGATGAACCTTTGCAAAATATTCAAAGTCACGTCTATAATGTTTTCGCAAAGTTTTGGGTGGATTTGTCAAATGGCACCAAAGTTATAAGCCACCTAAAAACTGTTCTTTGCCCACCGTGCAAAGTACACATGTGCTACATGTGTACATTGTACTACAGGAGCCACAATAATGACCTTGTAGTTCTGATTAAGTTGTCCTTCCCATAGGAAGAATAGTTTTTGGGTGACTTATAACTTTGGCACCGTTCAAGACGAATCTGCATAAAACTTTGCAAAATAAATATAGACCCAATTGTAAATGAATTTTCAAAGTTTTGTGCAGATTTGTTAAGGGGAGGAAAGTTGTAGAGGTGGTTCAAAACATTCTGAAATCCGGATAGTCTTGAATGGGAAAAATGTTTGCTCATGGCTACAGCCTGAACCGCTGGACGGATTTGCATGAAACATGTTTGTGCATTGGTTGTCTGGTCCCAAAAGCGCGCTTTTGTAAATTGGTGTAAATTCGTAGTATACATTTTTTATGAATGTCAAACAAATTAGTGATATCTCTGTCCGGTACGCAGACACACTTCCTGGTTTGGTGTCAGTGGACACCTTTGAGCCAATCAGGGAGCTGGGTAACGTTCACAGACATTGCACATGGCCACTGATTAGTCAATTGAGAGATGTGAGATGCGTCAAAACCTTTGAAACAGACCATTGTTGGATAAGCGAACATTGACCTTTGTTTGCAGACATTGTAGTTAAAAAATCTCTGAAAAATACAGTTCTAGTTATGTTGAGGATGAAAGAGTGACTGGGCAGGGCGGGGGGAGAAAAGAAAGGGAACAATGTATGTGTTATTGAGTGTAAAAATGCTGCAGAATTGTCGCCATGTCCACAGTCGTTTTTTTTGTCCATGACGAATGCGGACAGTGATGAATGCCAGCGGACTTCCAATCAGAATAATGATGTTATGATATATCCTAATTGACTAAAATAAACAATCTGGCCACTGGCCATAGACGCAACAGTACAGTTATTTTGGATCTAATGCACCCAATAATGTGGCACTGGCCATGGCCTGAACAGTATGCTTACTTTGGGTTGGGCCATGGTCACAAAAGTATGCTTACTTTGGGGTTAATGTTCTCAACAATCTGGTCACTGATCATGGTGAGAACAGTATGTTTATGGTGGGTTTAATAGGTATGTGACCTTTAGAGGCAGAATAGGACATTTGGAGTGTGGGTATAGCAGTAGTAATAGCAGTAGCAGTCACAGTGCATATTGTTGAGGCCATTGCCAGTGGCCAGATTCTTCAGGGTATTGAAGGCTATGACCCGAACAAGCTGGCCACTGGCCATGGCCACAACACTTTGCTTACTTTGGGTTTAATGCCGTCAACAATGGTGAGAACAGTACGCTTATCTTGGGTTTAAGAGTTATGAACTTTCAACAGTGTGACTCCTGACTAGATGCAGAATAGAACTTTTGGAATGTGGGTATAGAAGTGGTAGCCGGCCATGCCACAAACAATCTGGCCACTGGCAACAACAGAATACATACTTTGGGTTTAATGCCCCAACAATTTGTCTACTGGCATGGCCAGAACAGTACACTTACTTTGTGTTTGGTAGTTATGTAGTTTGGACAATGTGACCTCTGGCCATGGCCACAGCCACAATGTGAGTTTTGGAATGTGGGTATAGTAGCAGTAGTAGGCACAGTACATGTGGCAAATAGTGGATTATTTGTTGGTAAGTAGTGGACATGGTAGCAAGGGAACTTCTGTGTTTCTTTGTCTGTAAAGGAAAGAAGCTATAGTTAGTAGAACATGGAATGGAACATATGCATACTTTAGATTGTGTATATACATTTACTTTTTTTGGCTCTAATATGTTGTTCCTTGTATGTACTATGTGTTCTACATGTGTGTGTGTGTGATACATTTTTGTATTGACATATTCTAATCGTTGGGTCATGGGAACAAAATACAAGGTGGATTGTACATTTACTGTAAATAAAACGTACATATTGTTCAACTTTTTCTCTAGTTTTTCCAGTCTCTGAAGTTTATGAAAAAGAGGTATTTTGTATGTGTAGAATGTAGTATAGTGGTAGTATGGATGTATTAAATAATTAAGTAGGTGAAGACGTGTTTTAAGTGTTTTGTATTTAGGGCATATTTATTTTGTGTGTTTGTTTATGCTTAAACTAGTTAGATAGCCGCTGGTGTATTCTCCCGGCATAGTATTCTAAATATGAATTTAAAGTATAATTTAATGGCTACATTTGGTTTTAAGGAATATTAAGTGAGCATTTGTTAGATTTGCTGGTAACCTTTGCTTTTTAGTAACAGAAGTGTTGTAACTTTCATACCAACCACAAATTTTTGGTATCCCTACAAATTATCCCCACCAAAAATATCGCCGCACAAATGGTCGTTTGTCTCGCCATAGGCGATCATTTTGGGGGGGATAATTTGTGAGAACAGGGATTGCGGGGGTGTCCCCCGCACATTTTAAAATAATTCACGGGTTGCGGGGGTGTCCCCCACTGGGTCCATGGGTCAAAATCTAAGCAAAAATATGGCGATGTTTTTATATCGCAATATTTTTGCGGGGATATTAACACATGGAACTTAATTTTTCTTCACACAGTATAGTGGCCTGAAGTGGTTTGGGCACCAGCATGGTATATTATGCCTATGTTTGTGAATGCTTACTTGCTAAGAGATACTTGGGCGTGTCTGAAGTAAGTCAGGGTAATTCATGGAATTAATGTGCGCTGAAAAGGGGAGCGCAAGTGCGAAAATTGCAGCGCATGCGTGCTAAAGCCGCGCACGCAGCCGTTTGCCGATTCATGGAATGCGCTGCACGTGTTTTCCATTGGATGTGCGCCAAATCCGCGGGTGGCGCACACAGGCGCACACGTCACTAAACGCTGTACGTGATGCGCACAGTGAAAGCGCACAATGTGTAGCGCACACAACAAAAGGGGGCGGAACACGGGGCAGAACACACGGAATGGGGAACAATGCGTGAAATTGTGGGCATTACGGGGGAAGTACCGCAGCTAAATCTACGCAACGCCCACATGCACGATAACAACACGTATTCATGGGGGGCGTGGCTACGAGGCCATGTGAGAGGACGGGTTCCCGGAGGAGCTCCACCGATCCTGCAATGATCCGTATAGAAAGTGCACACACGGGTGCCTACGATTGCTGAAAATGCATATATATGCATGCGAATACGCCGAGCGTGCCTGCAGAAACTTTGATGCCCGCAGGACTTACTGGAACAAAGTTCTGCACATCACGAGGATGGCGGTGGCCGGGGACCGAAGTAGACACAAAATGGCGGCCCGGAATCGAGAACAAAGGACCTGATCATGAAGTTTGGCATGTATTTGCGAAGGTACGCGAGCACAGTGGTGCTAAGGAAACACACCGTGGCGTCCCTTAAGGGAGATACAAGCTCTAACGCGAGTGTACGACCAAAGCACAGTGGATTGGAGCGTGTGCGCTGCTCGAACGAACTGACCCCGCAGCCAGGACATTGAGCGGACGAAATCAGGCCGCGAGTGAAGCGGCTGTACATGAAAATATGGAGGGGTCGGGGTCTGGAGCTTACGCGGCCCCCTCCCGCCCTCATAACGTGTAAATGCAAGGTGAGCATTTACATGCAGCCAGCGAGCGCTAACATGCACAGCCGCGATCGGCTGTTCGCGCCCTGAACACCCGCGGGACGGGGAGCAGCGATCAGCTGTCTGCGCACCAAACACTCTTGAGGGCGGCGGAGGAGGAGAAGACGGGTGCCCGGGAAGCAGCGAGAATCCCACAGAAAGCACACGGACTGCTGCGTGCTGACGCCCGGGCTCCCCCTACATACCCACATGCACAGTGCCCAGGAAAATGGGCGAAGCACAGTGATTGTGCACGGGAGATCCTCTGTTCCCCAACTGACAACAGCTGTAATAGGACTGGCGGGGAGATCCAGAGGGGAGGCCAGGCAAAGGACACAGCTGGGGGGGCCCCCGGGACACATCTCCTGAAGTAGCTGCAGCGGGGCAATAACTTACAACACCAGCGCCCATTGGAAGAGGAAACTGGCACCGTGGCCGCTGAGAGACACTCGCTCCAGGAGGGTGAACAGTAGGCAGCGAAGGCCACGGCCGGAGGAGACCACAGAAGTGTATTGCGGGGTGGACAGTGGAGGGCCATGCTCCAGGACTGATAGCGGGCCGAAGATAGCGGAGACACGTTTGGGCACATCACTGGGCAGCAGCGGTATCGAGGGTGCGGTGCACATTCCACCCGTGCCGCAGGGACAGACCGCCCCTTGACTCACGATTGTGGATGAGAAGCTACCCTGACCGAAGGGATGTCCAACAAGCCCTTGAGAGCGAAGGCTAAGCAGCCCACGCTGGATGACTACACCAGAATGCCGACCAGCCCCGAGGGAGCTAGGAGCAAAGATAAGACCTCAGCAGTGGGAATGGCCGCTGTGAGTACGAACCGGGAGGTCCTTGAGGCGATCGCGGATCTGAAGGCGGCCTGGGAGTCCAAACTACAATTGGCTGTGACGGAATTGAAAACGGCGATGGAGCTTCAAGTTGGAGCGGTACAGGAACATGTGAACCTCCTCAGGCAGGATGTTAGGAATCTGGCGGAACGCACGGAGACCCTGGAGAAAGAGAGGGGCCCAACCGCTGCGGACTGTGCTGCACACAAGCGGGAGCTGTATGCCCTGGTGCAACGAGTGGGCAATCTGGAAAGTAGGGCGCAGGAGGCAGAAGGGTGCGCTCGGAGGAATAACATTTGCATCTTTGGACTGCCGGAAGGGGCTGAAGGCCACAACCCGACGGAATACGTGGAAAACATGCTGCTACAGGAAATCACCGGGGGAAACCTCTCCCAAAGATTTGCTGTGGAAAGAGCGCACAGGGCCTTGACAAGGAGGCCACCGCCAGGTAACCCGCCCAGGCCAATGATTGCCAAGATCCTCAATTATCGGGATCGCGAGAGAATCCTTGAACACTTCCGTAAAGGGGGTACAATTCAACAAGGAGCGGCGAGCATAACTGCCTACCCTGATTATACCCTGCAGGTACAGCGAAGCCGTATGAACTTTGGATCGGTCAAGAGGAGATTACGGGAAGCTGGGTACAAATACATGCTGCTCTACCCGGCCAAGCTAAAGGTTTTTTATAAGAACAAGATGCTGTTCTTCGACACTCCGGAAGATGCTATGGGGTGGCTGGATGTGCAGAGCTGCCCTCAAGAGCCAGATATTCAGAAGGAAGACGGAGCAGGACGAGAGAAGTAAAGCTGCGGGCCTGGTTGGACTGCGGACTGTGGGACTTGATTATAGTCATTGATGCAGTTGGAGAGCAGGTACGCGCTAGTTGGTAGGAAACATGATCCGTGAGCACGGAGACTGCTGCGAGAGGAAGGAGCCTCCTGAGGCCGATCTTTATATCCCCATTTAGAGTTTAGTTTGGTCACTGATAGTGAGGTGACACCCTGTCGGGGTCTCAAATTGGGCATCCTAGGGAGAACCAAACACGGGATGCCTGAGATCCAGGGATGGAGCTGGGCAGTTGGTTGGGTTGGGGTTTTGGGGTGTTTAAGTTTAAAAATGAGCCTTGGGGGAAGAACTAAAATCAGGAATCTGTTTGGTGTGTGGGGGAGGGCTGCTTGGATGGGGGAAGGGGAGCTATTGATGAACCATGGGGGACCTTAGGATATTAACGTGGAATGTTAGAGGGCTCAACAGTTATTTGAAGGGGAACAAGGTTATGCTGTATCTGAAGCGACAGAAGATAGACATCGCCTTGCTACAGGAGACGCATCTGACGCGAGAGAAAATGGAGCTGGTGGGGAGGAAATGGAAAGGGACAGCGGTGGGTTCGTCGTACTCTGCTTATGCAAGAGGAGTACTTGTCTGGGTGGCGCCACATGTCTCATTTAAGTTGACTGAAGAAGTTGTGGAGGTGGATGGGAGGTTGGTTATAGTGAGGGGGCTGATAGAGAACAAAGAAGTATGCATTGTAAATACATACGCCCCCAACCAAAACACGGCAGCATACTTTAGGACGCTGTGTACCAAGCTCAGTGCGTGTGTGGGGGGTGCGGTGATTTGGGGTGGGGATTTTAATTGTGTATTGAATCCTAGGGTAGACAGGTCGGATGATAAGACGGCCAAGCCCAACCCAGCGGCTAAAGCATTGCAAACGCTGCTGGCGGACTTTGGCTTGGTAGATGTGTGGAGAGCGAAACACCCTGACGAGAGGCAATACTCACACTAATCGGCTCCGCATCAACTACATACGAGGCTTGATTATATCTTTGCCACTCTGGACGTAGTTGCGGAGAGTAATCATATAGATTACAAACCAAGAGTTCTCTCTGATCACTCGCCCCTGGTCCTGAGGTGGCAGTATTGCCCCCCAAGGGCACGCATACCAACATGGTGCCTCCAGGCGGAGGCGCTCAAAGACCCAGTCTTCAGAGAAGACATAAGGAACGAGATTATTGCTTACTTCGAGGTGAATGCTGGTAGTGTAAAGTCGGCTGGTACTTTATGGGAGGCTTTTAAGGTTGTGATGCGGGGGATCGCCATTGCGAAGTCAAAGGGATTGTTGGGTGGAGTTCTAGCTGATCTACATAGAGCTGAGATCGAGCTGGAAGGAGAGTTGGAAGGTGGCGGGGCTGATACAGAGGTAGTCTTCAAATTACAACAGAAGTGCGCGGAATACTGGGATAGGCTCTGTAACTTAAATTATAAAAAGTATATAGAGAGACAGCATGCAGGAGGAGATAAAACGGGCCGACTCCTAGCGTGGTTGTACAAGAGCGAAACCCCGAGACCCCCGATTCGAATTGTAACCAATGAAGAGGGCGAGACGGTGGACACCCAGGAAGGTGTAAATAGGGCATTTGCGGAATACTATAAGGCATTATATGAAGATGATGAGGGGAGCAGCCAGGAGGAGATAGATGAGGTACTGGAAGATATAGGCCTGCCTAAGGTCAGTGGTGAGGAGAGGGAGGAGCTGGATGCTCCAATCACTCTGGAGGAATTGAAAGAGATTGTAAGGCAGTTACCCACCAGCAAGGCTCCAGGTGCAGACGAGTTCCCTAGTGAATTTTATAAAGTGTATGGGGAGGAGGTGCTCCCACCCATGCTAGAAATGCTTAATGAAGCGTTTGAGGTGGGACGGTTGCCGGAGTCACTCAGGGAGGCGATCATAATACCGCTCCCCAAGCCCTATAAACCGGGACACAGTTGCGGTTCCTACAGGCCCTTGTCGATGCTGAACCAGGACAGCAAGATACTGACAGCTGTCCTGGCCAACAGAATGGGCAGAGTAATCGGCAAGTTAATTCACCCTGACCAAACGGGCTATGTCCCGAGCAGGAACATCACTCACAACCATAGACGAATCCACCGAGTGGTCGAATGGGGGTGCAGTAATGACGGCGAAATGGCGATTGTGGCATTGGACGCAGTTAAAGCGTTCGACTCTGTTAAGTGGCCGTGGTTGTTGGCGGCCCTCGGAGGGTATGGAGTGGGGCCAGGTTATATTAGATGGGCTGAGATGTTATACAGTGAACCGCTGGCCAGGGTCCGTACGGGTGCAGTGGTGTCTGAAAGATGGCAGCTGGGCAGAGGCAACAGGCAGGGGTGCCCCTGGTCCCCGATGCTGTACATACTGGCCCTGGAGCCCTTAGCAATATACCTCAGGCAACAATATGACCCGATCGGTATTGAGGTGGGAGGGAAGCGTCACCTTATATCCTTGTATGCAGATGACTTGTTACTATATCTGAAATACCCGGAAGAAAATCTGCGGTATGTTTTGGAGGTGATGGGGAGGTATGCCAGGCTGTCCGGTATAGCGGTGAACCCCCAAAAATCTGCCCTATTCCCGCTGGGTAGCTATGTGGGAACTCCTGTAGAGAGGTTGCCGGTGTTGCAGATCCCGTGGGCAGCGAGCTCTTTCCGCTACCTTGGAATAGATGTGTATCACACGACGGAGAAAGAACATAGGCGCAATACTGAAATAGCCATTGGGAAAATCGGGGAAGGCATGAGGTTCTGGGAGAGGTTGCCCTTAGCGATGATGGGCCGATGTGCTATGCTTAAAATGGTGGTATTACCTAGGCTTTTGCATTACTTCAACAATATCCCATACATGATACCCAAGAAGTTTTTTGTTAACCTGCACAGTATGTGCAGGGAATTTTTGTGGCACGGTACCCGGAACAGAGTTGCATTATGGAAGCTGCAGAACTTTTACGAAAAAGGCGGTATTAAACTGCCTAATTTTGAGGCCTAATATGTAGCGGCGCAACTGCAATATGTGGCTAAGTGGCTCTCCGATGAAGAGACCCCTGAACACAGGTTGTTCGGGAGGGACTGTACCCCTTTTTACTTGCCGGAAATGATCTAGATGGCTAGCGCAGACATGAGGGAGCGCCCTAGAATGCTGTTATTGGGGTGGAACATGTGGCGCCGAGCCTGCCGGATGATGGGGGACCCCTTCCCGTGCGTTCCGCAGATACCGTTGGTCGCACTGGCAAAGGGAGACAGGCAGCTGAGGGTAATTATCAGGACATACTGGGAATCAGTGGGACTAGTCACTTTGGGAGACATTTGGCAAGACGGGACTATCATGGAGTTGGGGGAACTGGGGGAAGTGGCGGGATTGCACAGAGGCCAATATGTCACTTATCATATGATAGTGCAGGAGATTCGGAGCAGATGGCCTGCAACTACTTTGGCGGGGGATCCGGATGCTACTGTTGGGGTACTGTATGATATATCGGAGAGGTTTCTAGATTGTATGAGATGTTGATGGCTAAGGTTGGGAGGGACCTGGTGCACTTGGGATTAGAATGGGAAACAGAGATGGGAGCCCCGATGAAAGATGGGATGTGGGAACGTGCTTTGGGATATCATAAGAAGGTGTCGAGAAATGCCAGGTTCAAACAAATACAGTTATATATAACGCATTGGGCGTACGTGACCCCCCTGAGAATATCAATGTTCCGAAATATTGGGCGCCAGGCGTGCCCTAAGTGTGACAAGGAGAATGCCAACATGATACACATGTTCTGGGCGTGCCTGGTAATTGAATGCTACTGGGGTGAAGTGGCACAGAAACTAGCAGGGAAGGGGTCACGCTCAAAATAGACTCGGCCTGGGCCTGCTTGCTGGGAGGGTATCCCAGAGCGCGAAAACTCAAACATGTTGGGAAAATGAGAGATTTGGCATATGTGCTCGCGAAGCGAAGGATTGCCATGGGATGGAAGGAGTGTCATAAGCCGCGGGTGGAGGTCTGGTGGAAGGACCTACAAAAATGGGCGGAGGCTTAAACAGTGGTGTGGCAAGAGGCTAGTAACGCGGGGGAGGATGAAGAAATGGGCTCCCTCATGGCATGGAAATTATTGATAGCTGAAATGTTTGGAGCAGTGTCGGCTCCAGCTGAATCTCTAGGCAGCGATACCCTGACACACGGAACGGATACCGAATGTGAAGAACAAATAGGCTCATAAGGGGGGTGGATTGGGAGTGCGGTGTTTATGTTGTTAAATGTGTTTAATTATGTTTTGTTGTATTGTTGTTTGGTTTGAATAAAATAAAAATCTTTTTTTTAAAAAAACCACAAAAAAAAACAACACGTATTCATGGAATCGAACAGGGGCAACCCGCGCGCCACAAAAGATGCGCTAATCCGGAAACATGTAGGCCAGCAGGAAGCAGGCGTAAGCGGCCCCACGCAGCATAAAAGTGCACGCAAAGAACAAACAAGCTCATATGCTATGATAAATATACCGTTCCTCGCAGCAGTGGTCGTGGGACACCGCAGGAGGATGATAGACAGGCCCCACATTTTTTTACCCAGGACCAGCCTTTTTGGGATGCCTGATGACCAGGTCTATGGGCGGTACAGGTTTCCACCACAAATAATCCTAGAACTGGTTGCTGAGTGGGAGGATGTCCTCACATCACCCACCCTGTGCTTCCAAGCACTGAGTCCCTTGGAAAAGGTGCTCAATGTACTGCATTTCTTGGCTAATGGGTCATTTCAGCGGACAAGTGCCATAGTTGGGGGTGTCTCACAGGCCATGCAGTCACGCTGCCTACACCAGGTGTTGGCGATCATGACTGCACGCCCCTCAGACCGCAGGCACATATACATGCCCAGAACACCTGCAGAAAGGCAGGCCATTGTCCAGGACTTTTACGGGGTGGCACACTTCCCCAAAGTGCTAGGTGCCATTGATTGCACCCATGTAGCTCTACGCCCTCCCAGGGCCACGGAGCACATCTATCGAAACCGCAAGCACTGGCATTCCATCAACGCGCAGGTTGTATGTGATGCCAAGGGAATCATCACCTCAGTATATGCCAACTATCCGGGGTCCAGTCATGATAGTTTCATATTCAGAATATCACCCCTAAACTGGGACCTGGAAGCTGGGAGGCATGGCGACATATGGCTCATTGGTGAGTACAAATGCCTCTGCACATGCATGCATCTCAGACACTAAGAAATGGGAAAACCCAACTAATGTTAACCATGATCACCTCCCCAGGGGACAGTGCCTACCCTCTGAGCACCTACATGAGGATGCCAATACGGAACCCCACCACACCACCCGACGTAAGATACAACACAGCCCATATTGCAACCCGGGGCATAGTGGAGCGCACATTCGGAGTGCTAAAGTCACGTTTCCGCTCCCTTGACCGCTCTGGTGGCCAGCTGCTATATGCACCCCCAGTAGTGAGCAGGATCATAGTGGCCGCATGTGTCCTGCACAACGTTGCAACCTGGCAGGCGTGCCGGTGGACATGGTGGTGCCCCCACATCCCCAACCACATGCACGGCCGCTGCGCATGGGAGGGGAAAGGGCATGTGGTGAGGCAGCCTGTACCCTTCTTGTGGCAAATTTCTTCACCTAAAATCCCACCCCTGCAGAGTGCACACAGGCCTGGCACATACCAGCTGACAATTGATGGTGATGATGACAAAAGGGACAGTCAACTCTCACAACCATACCACCCTGAGATTGTTTTCCTGGAAGTGCTACATTGTGTGCATCCCTAGCTACTTAAACAGACCCAATGCTGTGTCAGTAAAAGGCACACATTCATGCAGCATGAAGGACTACCCCCTTGCAAAATAGAACACCCAAATGGTGTCATGTCACCCAACCCCTCCATAACCTGATCTCAGCTAACCAACACACCATGGTATGGCATGCAATGTGAAAGCAACCAAATGAATGCACAACACATGACACAAGTGTCACAAAGTGCACCGTTCCAAATGGAAAGAGGCCCGAGACAATTCCCTCTGACTAATGAAAAAGAAACAGCACACATGAACAAATACTTACCAGCAAGGCAATAAAATGACCTCATTCTTGGAAGGATTATGATTAAGAGAGTGACAGTGCATCTAAGATTTGCTGGTAGGCAAATGTGGCAGTGTACTGCATACAACATGAACTGCATCTGCAATGGAGACTGGCTCGTTAAGACATGAAGAAGCTGCATGCATATATGCAAAATGTCCTGTATGTAATACAATATACAAATCAACCATGCAGTGGAGAAATCATCATGAAATGAAAATAATAAACTGAAAAAATAAAAATACAATTCGTAATCAAATATTACTCAGCTTTCCATTGTGTGTGCATCAAACCGGCGACAAATGATCGATTACAGACTGCGTCGGAAGCGGCCTCCCGCAACGTTTTTGTTTGCTTCCTGTTGCGAGGAGGTGCGGCTTGACGTACAGTGTGAGCGTGTGAGCAGTGCCGAGGACGCTGAGGGTTCTTTATTCCGAATTACTGCTACGTCCCCACAGCGGACTCGTGTTCCGTGGCAGACCTGTTTCTCGAGGCTTGCCAGGCGGAATTCCGCCGCACTTTTCCTGAGTAGGCACCTGTGTGCGATTTCCGGTGGAGGGGCAGAGGGGGGGAATATGAAATACCAAAAAGAAAAAGAAAATTAAAAATCAAAAATGTTGTCAAAAAGAAAAATGAAAAAGAAAAAGGAGGCACAGGATGCACCCCAACAACCACATGCGTGGATGTTGAGAAAAAAAAATCCCTCCATGGGCTCATGGCCTGCATGGCTACCCTATAGTGGGAGAACTGCCTTCGCTGTCATCACCCTCTGGTGGTACATTAGAAGGTGCGTGTGGTATGGGAGGTAGACCACACAAATCCCTGACATGTTCCTCCATGGCAGCAAGCATGCAGGTCTGAAAGGTTTGGTTCTGCAGGATGATGGTACGGAGATCCCCATGCAGCACCTCATGGGTAGCATGGATTTCTGCCTGCAAGGCCTCGTGTGATGCCCATATCTCCTCACAGGTTGCCTTGAGCTCAGCTGAGATTGTGTGTGTTAGCTGCTCCAGATGCTGTTCTAACCTTGTACTCTGGGACATCTCAGGTGCACCCAGAGTATCTCTGAGGGACCTGTGTTCTAACCTCAGGGCCTCCCTGTGGGCCTGTGATTCTGCAGATATGGCTGTGCGCAGAGTCTACATTCCAGCCCGTCGGTGCCTGTTGGACGCCAACATGTCCTCCCTGTGTGAGCGGCACATGGACTCTGTTACCTGCTGCTAGAGCTCCACCTACCTGTCAGGGGGGAGAATGGAAGTGGCCACCCTATCCACGGCCTGAGCCATCATCTCACACGATGCCCCCTGTTGTGCTGCATAGCATACATGGAGTTCTCCCACACAGTATTGCCTGGTGGCGTACGGCCACCATGTTGGCGGGCACCACACCTGTTTGGGGCAAGGGGATGTGCACCTTGCTTTGCTTGCACTGCCTGAGGCTGCAGGACTGCATTCCTCCTTTGATCTGCTGGCCCAGGAACAGAAGCAAATATAGTGGAGTGTGACCCTGCATCCGTAACCGCCACAGGCGGACATTCCAACACTGAATACCCCATAGAGGGGTCTACCCCCAGTGCAGGTGGGTTAGACAGAACAGCATCCCTGCCAGAAACACTCACCTGCGACGGGACATTTGTCTCAATGTCAGATTCAGCAACTGAGGCATAGAGGTCTTCGGAGGTGTACCCAGAGACACCCGTGGACAGGATGGTCTGTAGGACAAATGGATTTTCACCCACCACCACCCCCACATCCTCCACTGGTGCCTGGTTGGGGCTGTGAGTACTCCTGCCCCTGCGCCATCTCCTCCTCCTCAACAGCATCCAGTGTCTCATCAACTGCACAAACATAAAAGAAAAGTAATGAAGACAGGCATAAGCAGCATAGCCGACACACATAGGCATCACAATGTACACATTGAATACATAAATGACACATGTTACACATTACACCAACTCTGGCATGCATGCACTGGAAATAAAGTGGAAGGGCACCCTAAAAGCAGACACTGAGGACTCCAAGATCGAAAAGCAACACGTGTGCTGTATGCTGCATAGCACCTAAATCACACATTAGCCTGTGAGTGGCATGGACAATCCACATACATGACACATGCCAGCACACAGATGGCACGTAGCATAGCCATGGCAGATTTTACAAGGACACCCATATGGTAGGAAATCAGTACTGTCCCCCATCCATGTGAGATGGACATCATGAAATAGAACATGCATAAGAGTGTGACAAAACATGCATTTGTGACACGCTGCAACAAAGCCAGTGTTTACTAATACAGTGATGGCAGGACATGGATACATCAATAGTTGGTCACTTGGACATGACAGAAGTCAACTGTCATGTTGAACATTCAAACAGGCCCCCAAAGTGATTGTGTGCAAAGCATGTGTAGGTGCACAAAAGTCAATCAGCCTGATGGATGAAATCATTTCCATAATAAGTAAAGAAAGGTGGGGCATTGTGGGGTGAAATCTATGTCTGAAGTATGGTGAATTTGGGGCAGAACGGCACAAAAATGTGTGTTTATCATGCAAATGATTCCATCAATCAGGCAGAATGAACAGGAAAACAGTATCAACAATGTTGTTGCATTATGGCAGTTGAAGGGCAAGTGCGGTAATCAGGTGCAAAGTGTAAACTGCGATCAGAAGGGATACTGTGAAACCCAAACCCAAGGGCGGGGGATGGTTTGGAGGCACCACATGGGTGACCTATAGCAGTCATGATTACACAGCCTCATCTGGCACTCAATCAAAACACATCACCCAAGCAACATACATATGGTTTGCACACACATGCATGGCCACTCACCGGACATTGCTTCAAGATCTGGTAGGTCTCCCACGCCTCAGATCTGATCCTCTGTGATGAAGCCTCCAGCGATTGACTCATGTTCTGTGAGTACTTCCTCCTCTGGTGGAGACCCACTGCCAGTCATCAAAGTAGAGGCATGATTGGAAGCCAGCTTCTTTTTTGCTCTGCGTTTGAGGTCATTCCACCGCTTTGAGCAATCATCAGCTGTGCGCCTCACAAATCCAAGGGAACTAATCTGGTCCGCAATGCACTGTCAGTGGGCCCTATGTTGAGCAGTCGTAGTCCTGCACCCTGCAGTCACCAGCATTTTGTGGCCATGGGCTGACAAGTAGCCCACAAGTGCGTCTAGTTCCACATCATTGAAACTCTGCTTCCTTGACGTGCCAGAGGGGTGAGCTGTGCCTGGGGTCCCAGCCTGTTCCGAAGAGCACGCTTCTTCCCCTTGAGAGGTGATGCAGACCCTGAGTGGCTTACGCCGCTCTGGCCGGTAGGGGCTGAAGCACAGGTGGACTGGGCACTGGACGTAGGCAAAGGCATGATGATCAAAGGTCTCACTGCAGGCATTGGCTTCTGGGTGCTGTTGCCAGGACCAACCTAGGTGTGATGGTCTGGGACCAACACTGTGCTGGCTGGGTGACTCAGAGCTGGGGTGGATTGAGCTGCACCTGCCCCTGCCGCCTCCTCACCTTGGCCACTTGGGGCAGCAGATGACATTGCTCCCCCAGATCCACGTGGCCTGGTGACAGCAACTTTCACCGCCACACGTGGCTTTGACTTCGTGACACGGAAGTCGGCCTGTGAGTCATCCCATGCCAGTTCGGTGAACAATATTGGCCGGGTTAACAGGGCCTGCGCTGGGATGGTGTCAGTTGCATCTCCCCCACCCATTGGGGGGGCATAGGTGTCCCTGATTGGTCCTACACACACGGGCCTCTTGGGACACCCTGCACATCCTGGCCACACCCCCTACCGCGGACACCTCTTGGAGGTCGACCACCTTTGCCTCCCTTACCACTTGGTCACCTCCCAACCATGGCACTGATGTTCTTGTGCAAATGGGAGGTGCAGTAAACAATTGTCCTGGGCAATTGGGGTGAGGTGGGCAGAGTACTAGATAGAATACGTACCCCTGTGCTCTAGCAAGGCTGTCTGTGACCCCTGGGGGAAGATGACGGGTCAGGCAATGCTCAGGCACCCTGAAAACAAAATCTAACGTGCACGCGACCCCTGGTAGCCCACGTGCATGGAATAAAGGACCCGCACTACGCTGTGGCACCCAGAAACACAAAAATAAGCGTACGTTTGGTACACGCAGGCTACAATGACCTCTGAATGGGTACGCGGCACACAGGGGCAATCACAGTTGAAAAATACATGCGCGACCCACCGTCTGCCTGGAAAAAGAACATGAAAAAGACGTGCATGGGCGCATGGCAACACCCCCCAAAAAGAAGAATTGAACGTTGTCTGAATAAACAAGTAGAATGAACTGCAACCATTGTGAAGTAATCGCGTGTGAACCAACAAGAAGTACAAGAATCACCCGCTCGCTCTCTCCACAAAAAGCACGTACAAGAAAATGGCATCCTACGTGTACCTTTTAACCCTGCCCACACGTGCCACGTCACTTATGCGCTTATGCTCTAAGGGCCTTTCCTCCAATTACACGCAGTGACACCCGGACATGCAGTTTTTGCACGTGTGGAATCACTATGCACCCGTGTGGAGGGAAATGCCTGTGCGCGTTATGTCACAGACACGCTTACGCGCTAAGGGCCTTTCCTCCAATTACACACTGACGTGCTGTTTTTTAACGTGCCAATTCACTCTGTATTGAGCTGGCCACGCAACAACACACAGAAGACCACACTCCTGCCTAGAAGCCCATTTTCCTGCCCCCAGAGCCCTAAGCCGGCTCCCACCAGCCATCTGCTGCTGCCTGCCCGCCTGCTGGCCACGTGCCCTGCTATTTGGTGCCTGCATGTCAGCCATCTGCAGGGGTCCACTTGCTGTGACCACCCCTGCTGGAACAGAAGACTCCAGACTGAAGTTCCATCGCTCCACAGCCCAGCACCAGGACCCAGTTGCCCACCCACACCTGCCTCGGGGGTTGCCATGTCGGGGGAAACAACATCAGAGACCACTGGTAACCCCCAGCCAGAGAGGCAGAGGGCTACCAGCTTCAGTGCCGCAGAAGTTGGTATCCTGGTGGAGCAAGTCCTGGTGCATTATGATGCCCTCTTCGGAAGACCATGCGCCAACAATGAAGGACAGAAGAGGATCTGGAAGGACATCGTGGCTGCCATCAATGTGGAGGGGGTGGCAGCCCGCGACATAGCACACATCCAGAAGCGCTGGGAGGACTTCTTGGAGGCAGCGCATGCAGAGGGGTGCCGGGTCTGCCTTACCGACAACCAGATGAGGGTCCTGGAACGTATACGCCCAGTGCTCCACCTCCAGGTTCTTCAGAGGCAGACCCGTCTGAGTCGAGCGGTAAGTGTCCATGTGTACTGATTGGACGCAGTGCATGTTGACGTGTGCCAGGAGTGTGCAGCTTGGACATATGTCTGGAAAGGGACATGCATGGATGTGTATGTGCAGGGACATGAGCCTGCCGCATGTGAGTCCAGTCATGTGTGATGCACATCAATGGTGTATGTGTTCAAATGCATGATGGCCAAATGGATGTGGGGATGCACACATGTTAGCATTTCTATGTATATACTATGGCATGGTTGGGGTGTGACACATGGATTCTGGTTCCACCTTCATGCACGTGCACGGTGTACATGTGTGTGTATTTGACATGTGTGCAACTGTGATACACCATGGATGCATCTGAAACCGACATGTAGGAGGCTGATTGGCAGATGTTACATAGTTGCCGATGATTACACTGTGACAGGTGGTGGAGATGTACAGATGCATGTATGTCTGGTGTCGTGTGTGCATGTGTTCGGCACTCCCTGTGTTGCATGTGACGTCAGGCTAACCTTCGGATGTTCATGATGTTGCATGTGTATGGAAGCTGCTGCCTGCTGCAACATTCCTGTTAATTTGCGCATGTGTGTGGGTTCAAATGATATGTGTGTTGGGGAGTTTGATGCCATCTGTGAAGTTTGACACTGTCACTCATGTGCAAATGTCATGTGTGTATCAGACCATTGTACAGTGCCCGGATGCCTGTGTTCTGTCTCTCCCTGTCTGCAGTGTCAACTGATGAAGAGGGCAGAGATGGTGCTGTGGAGCACAGCGGCAGGGATCCCACCACCAGCCAGAGACGCAAGGCCCAGCTCCCCTCCCAGGTTGTCATCTCTTCGGGGAGTGAGGAGTCTGGTGCCGCGTCCGCTGCCGCAGCTGCCGAGGGAAGGTCCAAGAGGCAGAGGTCGGAGTTGGACTCCTCGGCAGCAGAAGGGGCAGCTGGGCCCCACAGGGGGCTATGGAGGTAGATGACACGGAGTCATCCAGGTTGGTGGGGGGTTCGGTTGAGGAGGAGGCCATGGAAGGCCCGTGCACATGGCCTGGAGGGGGGATTCCACTGGTGTTAGTGGTGAAGTTCAGGGGCATGGACAGGAGGCAGCACAGGCCACCGCGGAGGTGCCTGTGTGCAATACTGTCCCCGATCCTGTGACTGCATCATCCCGCACCAGAAGGGATGCCTTCGTCCAGACGCCTTCTCAGGGAGGGGATGCGCGAACAACAGCCGGCTTTCCCCTCCCTGCAGACGTGGCAATCTGTGACTGGGTTGAGCCTGTCCTAGCTGGTGTGGCGTTCCGTCAACATGGTATTCGGGATGACGTGCGGACTTCTCGTGAGGAGAATGCACATCATTTCGAATACCTCATTGACCACGTCGACCTACTAGGACGGGTCACCAGCGCTGGGTTCCTCCGTGTGCTGGATCTTCTACTGACCAACTCCTCAACTGTACCTCCTATGTGCCAGTCATCCTCTGTGGCATCTACCTGCCCAAGAATCACCTGGGCACCCTGTGGAGCTGCCCCTGACCCAGCGGCCAGGCTGGTGGAGGACACATCCCTGCCACTGTCGGGAGTCGGAGGTCCACCAGGGGTGGCCACCCCAACAACTGGACCCCAGCAGGAGGAGGACATGCAGGCATCGACAGGCAGGGCACATGCACGGCAGCAGCAGGCTCAAGGTGGGAGCGATGATGGCTTGGGGCCATCAACATCACAGAAGCAGGAATCGGCCGGAGGGCAGGAGGACCCTGGATTTGGAGTGTCTTCCGTGTGGCAGCGGTTGGGCCAGCGGATAGATGCGGAGCGGCAGCGGGCAGAGGAGGCACGGCTCACTATGGTCAGGGCGGAGATCTCCATGCACAGGGCGTTGAGGCAACTTGCAGGGAGTTGGAGGCCGCCATGACTGTATCCCTGCGAGACCTCGAGGCCAGGGAAGAGGCCCCCTTCTGGGACGTTGAAAAGGAGTTTGATGATGCCCTGGCCCGGAACATCAAAGAGTGAGCCGTAGGACTTGCCCGCCGCCTTTGTACATAGTTCTTTAGTGTTAGGTTTCCTTTGTTTTTTCTTTTGTTTTGGAGTTAATGGACTTTGCTCCACTTCATGTATATCGTTTTTTTGTTCCTAGGACTTTTTGGTAGGTTTCATTTATTTTTGGGATCATGGACCCTTTAGACTTCGTTTGTATATAGTTGAAGACTTGTACATACTTTCTTTATGGACAATTCCCATGGATCAATGGTTTTATTTTTTATGGATTGTTTTTTTCTTATTGACATTGGCGATGGAGCACTTTTCTTTTTTCATGCTGTGGATTTTTGTTTTTCATTGGATTTTTATTACTTTTTGTTAATATCTGTCATTGTTTATTGATTTTCACGTTTGATTTTCTTTCTGGATTTTCATTGGGTTTTTAATACATTCATTCTGAGTTCATGATTGGTGTTGTGTACTATAATTGCTTGTGTGCATGTCTCAAGTAACATTGCCTCAGTCATGTGTTGCCACTGTGTGGCTCTATTGTGCATTCATGCATGGGCATGGTGGTTCTTTTAAGAGTTTCATGCCATGGGTCATTTAGGAGAGGGTGCTGTGGATGGTTGCATGCTTGTACGTGGGGGCAATGGGGATTTGGGTTGGCATTAGTGCCATGGGTCTGTTTTGTTAGGACTTGTTGTTTGGTGGCCCATGTGTTGAGGCATGCTGGCAGGTGCCCATCAATGGAGGTAGTTGGGGGAAGGGGGGACATGAGTCGGGGCCTGCTGGCCGGAGCCCCTCAATTTCGGTGGCTGGAGGGGGTGGGGAACATGAGTTGGGCCTCCCATGTGCATGGTGCCATGTGGCCTGCCTGCAGGACATGGGCAGGGGTGATGGGCTGCCTGCGGGGCATGCCCAGGGGTGATGGGCTGCCTGCGGGGTGTGGACTGGGATGTGCCCTGGTCCCCTGTGGTGTGGGCTGCCAGCGGGGCATGGGGAGAGGGGGGCACACCCGGGAGGGTACACACTGCACGATCGTGTGTGAAACTCCCCGCGCACCCCCAAAATACAAGTACCTCGCTCGTGCCAGGCCTATTGCGTGTAAAACTCCCCGCGCACACCCGGAATACATGTACCCGGCTCACGCCAGGCCTATAGCGTTTGAAACTCCATGCGCACCCCCGAAATACACATACCCCCCTCACGCCAGGCCTATCGCGTGTGAAACTCCACGCACACCCCTGAAATACACGTACCCTGCTCACGCCAGCCCTATCGCGTGTGAAACTCCACTCGCACCCTTGAAATACACGTACACCGCTCGCGCCAGACCTATCGCGCATAAAAAATCCTGCGTACCCCCGGAATACGCGCAGGCAGCCCATCCACCACAGGGGGGACTTTTTCCATGCAATTTACCCAGTGCGAGAGGGGTAAGTGTATTCCGGGGGTGCGCTTGGAGTTTTACACACGATTTCGCTAGCGCGAGCGGGGTACGTGGGTTCCAGGGGTGCGCCTGGAGTTTTACACGCAATTTTGCTAGCGCGAATGGGATCCGTGTACACCGGCGGTGCGCGGGGAGTTTTACATGCGATTTTGCTGCATGAGCGGGGTACCCGTATTCCGAGGAGGTGCGCGAGTACATTTTTACACGTATTGGCTGCGGGGAGCGGGGTACGCATAGCATTTTCACACGATTACAGTGTAGCGGCCATGTGAGCTGGTCCAAGGTTAGTGCGACCCTTTGCGCCATTTTGGGGATTTCAGTGGCTTGTCCTTGTGCAAGGGGCGTTCTTGGGGGCGTAACTGGCGCTGTGGGATGTTTGCTACGCCAGGGCTCAAAATGGCTTGGGAAATCCATGAATACGCGGTGCGCCAGAATGCTGTTTAGCGCACACGGCTGGCGCACGTTGGCACACGCTCCCTCTCTGCGCTGCTCACGTGTGCTGCCTCTGCGCTGAAATCTATGAATTATCCCCAGTGTGTCTAGAGTTATTTTTAGTGCAATCTGCATTGTATCTTAAAAGCATTAATATTACATATTTGGCATGTGGTGTTTGAAAGATTATCTAAATTGCAAAATGAGCATTAAATGCCATGATTTGCATTTTGGAGAAATTGTTGAAATGGAATTGCCTTACAATTTGGGATAGCTACATACACACATCGTTCATTAGGAACATGTTCTTGAGAAACATGGTTGCAGAGACTGCATGTATGTTTCCAAGTGTAAGACATGTTTAGCATTTCATGTATAGGGATGTGTTCTGTCTGTAGTATGTCTAGTAAGTACATTAGGAATTTGTGTGGATCATCATGTGTGTTTATGGTGAATTTAACAATTTGTGCACAGTGGTCCAATTCCTGTCATATCCCTGAGACTCTGCAGATAGTGGTAGGGTTTTTAGTGCATTCTGTGCAGGATGAGGAGTTTTAAACATAGCTGTTATGAACCATTTAAGTAAATATTGTCCACACTTGGTGGCAATTTGAATAGAATATTGATTGTTACCTTTGCATAGCAATTTACTCCAATTGTGTTTGCTGAATTTAAAAGGACCACAACATTTGGTCTCTGTTTGGTTTGAGGGTCTGGCATTTATTTTTTATTTTTTACAGGGATTGTCGGGAGATATGATATGATATGGTATGATATGATATGATAGGTTACTTATAACGCGCTTAATACCCAGAGGTTTCTAAGCGCGGACCCGGGGATCGAACCTGTGTTGCTCCGTGCCGACTTGCTTCCAAGGCGAGCAGGTTGCCCCTCAGCTTTCCTTCCGGGATGCTCAGGGGCTCATAGATCTACTATAGTTTCTATTTGTACTAGTTGTCCTTTTAAAGGTTTTCTTTTGTTAGGTGCAGGGTGCATATCCAGACGTGGAGTGTACAGTGCACCACAGTCTGGTGTATTCTCTGAGGCAAGGAATGTGCTACGTAACTCATACCTTCCTTTAAGATGGTGCTGCCAATGTCTACAAGTGCTTGGTCAAGGGTGAGACCTTGTGGCTTGTGAATGGTAACAACATATGCAAGATATATGCAAGAGACAGAGAGAATTGTTCTCTGCATACATACATATCTTTAAAAAAAAGGGAAACGTGCTGTGGTGCAGAGATTTTGTCAAAATTAAGGATGACAAACTAGATATTGTTTTATTTGGATATGTTGGGAGCCAACAACTGTTCCAATTGTTCCACTGAATAAGCCTTGTTCTACGTCAAGATTGTGTTTTCCAATCAAGCTGAGTTTGAGATAAATTTTTCTAGATTATGTATTCATGCTGTTGCTTGTTTACACATAGGAAGTGTCAGGCAATGCATTGTATGGCTGAATTGGACTATGGGTGGCATCTCTTTTTTGAGCATTGTTTCATTAAATTGGTCACAGTTTTTAAGGGTTCGCATTAAACACATGATTTTTTGATTTTGTTGTGTTAATTGTTCCATTACATCAAGCTCAGATGTGTGTTGTCCATACAGCTCATTTATTAATATCCTTTTCAATGCTGACTTTTCAACACCAATTCCAATGCTTTTTTAAAAAGTGAGCATATTTTGGATCTGCAGATTAACGTATGTTTGCACAAGTTCTCTGTAGGGAAAATGATGCTGTGTAGGGAAAATGATGCCACAGATTGACACTGCTTATGCTGGTGAATGTAATACACCATTCTTTGTAGCCTAATGTTTTGGATATGTTTTGGAAATGGGTTGCCTTTTTACTGGTGTTTACTTTAGGATTTTCTTGGTTCACTAGGAGGACTTTCATTTGTCATAGAATTTGATGTGTTTCAGTTTCAGCTTCTGATGACAATTTGTAATCTAATTTGTTTTGCTGTTCCACTGGGTGGAGCAGTAGTTGGTGTACAGTTGTACCTCCTATATTGTAAGCAGCTAGACCTAAGGTGGCTGTTACAATAGCTTAAAGGTTGTTATGTATTTTGTCTAATTTAGAAGGTTTTACCAAAACCAGCTTCACTACATACATATAAGAGCAGAGGTGTGTAGTTTTTATAACTGCAAGTATGAATTTCATGTTTTAATCCATGTTCAATTTCTTCAGTGGCTTCTAGGTAAATGATGAGTTGTTTATAATTTCACTTTGATTTGAGCACTGACAAATCTTAGTTATATTGTTTGGATTGACACATGGTGTTTTCGACTTCATTCATTGCTATTTCTGCTTCATTTTGAATGACTGGGTCTCTAAGTGGTTCTTGGCTTCCTGTAAGAGACAGTTAACTACCTTTAGGAGTGTATTTACTTAGTTGTCCTTCTATTTCTTCTTCTTGCTGAGGTTTATTGTTTAACATGTTATATTACCATTTAAAATTGTCCTTTGTTATACTGATTTAATTTGCCTTGAATGCAGCTTAAAATATGTCATGGTCACCTAACAATTTTTCCACTTTTCTCCAAGGATAGAGTAGTTCTAATAGGGCCATGTAATAAAGTCCTCTATGCACTGTGGATTTAAATGATAATTTTATATTGTTAATTAGATTGGATTTTGAAAGTCTTACTAGACTTCCTTCACAATTTAATTCTGATTAGTTGTCTCATTTGGCATGACATTATTTGTGTATGTATAGTTTTGGGCTATGTCACACAAGCACCTGTTTTCCAAAGCAGTAGTATTGTTTGGATAGTATGTGTCAATCAGATTATTTTTGAAGCTGTCTTGAGTGTTGGCGATTTCTGCAAATTTAGATTCAATTGCCCTCATTATGACTGTGCCGGTCTAGTAACAATGGTGCCGGTAAACCCACCGGCACCGTTGCTACCGGACTTGCACAGTACAACTCTGCGGGCGGGTGCCGTCCCACCCGCCAGGGTAAGACCTGCCGGGCTAGACAGCACCCACTCAAAGAGTTCTCACAGGAGCACCAGCACTATTGTTAACGCTGCCAGTGCTCCCGTGTCCCCATTCCCATGGAGTCCTATTGGAGTCCATGGGAATGGGGACTAACAGAATTACTGGCATCTGACATCTCGGCCACCAGACTTGGAATAGCCCGGTGGCTCCGGGAAGTCAGGTGCCGGTAATTCATTACGGGTCCGGTGGCTACCTGCTGGTTTTACCGTCACGGCTACCGTCAGACCCGTAATGAGGCCCAATTTCTTGGTAGGATTTTAGTTCTTTTTTACGTGATAAAGCTGGACCAAGGTTTAGTCAGTGAATATTTTCTGACTTTTCCATATAAGGGTGTACCTTGTTAACTGACCTGCAGCGTTGTAGGACCAAACTCTCTGTGTGACATAATTTTGATACCAAAGCTGTACTTTCTTTGTGAAAGAATTTTGTCAGGTGGCATGCCATTCCACATGTCTTTTAGCTCAGTTTTCTCAGCTTTGGTGTGACATACCTTGCAACTGCAGTTGAATTGTCTGCAATATATTCAAAGTCTATGGGCCTCGTTAAGACCCTCGAGGTAGCCATGCCGGTAAAAACGGCACGGCTGCCGCCAGGGTTGTTTTTTTCCCAGCACCTGGCAATTGGGAATTACCGGGGCATCACAGCCCCGGCAATCCGGGTAATTCCCCAACGCCAGGTGCCGGGAAAAATTACTCCCCATTCCCATTTGACTCCCATAGGACTCAATGGGAATGGGGAGGACGGATGCACCGGCACTGTGTGTAACAGTGCCGGTGCATCCGTCAAGGTCTGCGAGTGGGTGCAGAACCTTGTGGGCAGAAAGGCACCCATTCACAGAACTGGGAGTATGCTGGTCCGGTAACAACGGTGCCAGTAGCTTACCGGCACCGTTGTTACTGGACCGGCATACTCATAATGAGGCCCTATGTTAGCAATCCACAAGAGTGCAATGATAGGATTGTAATCATTCATGTATTTGGATGCTTCATTTCTTTAAATGTTGTATCTGCTTTTGGGAGATTTGCCTTTCAAACTCTGTCAAGACATGAAACTATTTACTTGACCTTTGGTAATTCTAAAGGACATTTGGTGAAGTATTTACCTTCGTTTCTGACTCAATATTGTTAGTGTTTGCCACACTTATGCCATTCAAAACATAACATTTCTGTCCATAGGCCATTATGTATGTCTTCTGAAGGGATGTCACAAGTAATGTACTTTTCAAATAATTGTAAAACAGTGTCATCAATGTTGCGGTCAAATGTTGGAGCCGTTTTCATCCACAAAAGCATGTGGATGTGCGGTGCTCCTCTGGACTGATATTCTTTCCTCCTAAAGAAGTGTTCTACTTCTCCAAGTGGAGGACGTTTTATTACAGCTAAAGTGTAACATGGCAATGAAAGGATGGTGAACATATCTTGATACATTTACAGGATCAAGAGAACAGAGATCGTCTGCACTTTTCATGTATATTCCTTCTTTATTTTGGTTTGCAATATGTAGGAAGTCATGTAAGTCATCCCATGCATATTCTGCACAATTGAGAGTAACAACCCCTCTGGGGTGGGGGGGGCTAGGGTTCTTAACAAGCAGTTTACATCACCATGATGTCAGAACCAGAATTATTTCATACCACACATGTTTGCCAAGATATTTGTCATACATGACTCCAACAGTTCATATTTTTCTTTTATCTTTTGAAGGAGTTCACTAGCTGACATGTTTATAAAGTGGGTTCCTGTTTTTAGAGAATTTTCAACTCCCTAACATAGATGGGCTAGATCCCTTTCAAAGAAGAGATCAAAAATGTATTAAAACTTTTGCCAGTGTCTTTCACCTTCAGAATACATTAGTAGAAAATGATATTCTTGTGCACATATTTTTATGGGTCTTTCATCATATCATCCTCCTTTACCTGTAGTGAAGAGTAGTAGAAAATGACATGCCTCTACATTTTTTCCCATGTACTCATTGCATTGGAGACCCTTTTGCTTGATGCGTTTGATATGTTTCTGTTGCATCTTCAATGGTGTCTCTGGAATGCAGTGAGTGAAATGTATACTGGTCAAGAATGTTGTCAGTAGTGATATGATCAACTTGTTCAAATTCACCAGTTTGTGTTGTATCTTCATGTATTTGTGTTTTTTTTCTTTTGAGTACTCTTCTATGATTATATCTTTGTAGTATTCAATGTTTTGTTTGAGATACTCCAGGGCTTATTTAACTTTTTTAAGTCAACTAGTTGTTGCCAAATGTTGTTGTCTTTTATTTTAACACCATTAACTAGTATACTCAAAGATTGATGTATTGGTTGTCCTATTCCTAGTGTTCCGACATTTTCATTAAGGTCTTATGGTAAATCTACTACCTTGCCACAAAGGCTTTTGAGTAATTATGATGGAAGCAAAGTGGCAGTGTTGGACTGCAGACATATTATAGCTTGGAATGAGTGCACTGTTTGAATTATAATAATCTCATACTCATATACATTAAGTTGGATGAGCATTTGGAAATGGAAATATTTCTATGTTATAATTGATAGTTTGAGATGGCATTTGGTTATCATCAGGCTTATTGTTGCAGTATGTGCAAACTATTTAGGGATCAGTTATATTGTATTTAGTTTTGGCTGTTAGATACAAGGCCAATTGGAACCATTATAATTGCTCATTGAATTCTATCTTGTAGAGTATATCTGCCATTGTTGTACTTTTCTCATAAAAAGTTATGCACCAACAGACACATCCTTTGTCTGGAATTTCAGCAAACGTGTTTTCAAACATTGCTATTTGCTTTGTGTATGTGTTTTTAAGAAGGTTAGTGTTTGAAAGTTGTTGGTTAATATTTTTTAAGTTAATTGTGTTTTCCCATTTTTCTTCAGTTCCAATATATTTACTATGTATTTGTTCTATTTATCTCTGCACTTCTTGGGCTGTTTCAATTAGCAGACTGTCTTGGAGTTTTTGTTGTTCTAGAGTGAGATTTTCAATTCTGTACAATGTATGCACAAGGTTTGCACAGTGGTGTATTGCTAACATTTTAATGTTTACAAGCTGTTCCTGAAATCCTGGCTAATGAAGGTCCTTGTTGTCCAGTGTGCATGCTCATAGGACAGGTGTTCATGTTTTGTAAAATTGTGATTCTACTTTTGTCTTTTATTTTAATGTGTTGATTGAGGAATTGTCATAAACATCTGAACAACTGTTGGTGCACATGGCATATTGAGCTGCACATCCATGCGTACACTGGACGACCTGTGTGGGCATGACTGACATTTGGTTGCAATTCTTTTGGGCAAGATTTGTCAATTAAGGTGTTTTGGCCATAATGGTGTCTTCTACTATTTGATAGCCTCTTCCGTTACTATCTATGGCAATTGGGCTTGTTTGTTGTTAGTTGTATGCTTCTTCATTGAAGTACAGTTGTATGCTACTGGTATGAGACCATCCACCTGCACAGAAGTTACAAATGTTATTTATGTCGACTTTGCGCATGTTTAGATGTTTTTTAAGGTTTTTAAGTTGATTTAGTTAGTGGTTTCATTCTAAACTAATGTAAATAGTTTTAATTTTTTTAGTTTGAATGTGCTGTTAATCAGTGCTTCAAGTATCAGTTTCATTTTGAAGTGAGGAACGTGATGTCTCCGAATTTATTATGAGATTGGAAAATACTCTGTGCTAGAAAATGTCTTGTAAAATTGATTTTTGGAATGTTTTATTGTAACTACATTGACATTGCTAGATATAGTTTGAGGTTCATTTGAAGTTGACATTTATTTACTATGTGTTTGGTTACTTTTCTTTCTTGAAGCAGGAACAATGATTTTGTTATTGGTGGCTATGGGTCTACTTTGCAAGAGCAGAGTTACTTTTTCGCTTGCTTGTACATTTTCTATAAATTGTTTTAGTGGAGGGCGAGTATATGATTTCCCCTTCTTTTTATGTGCGCAATCTTTTATTTGTTTTTTATGGAGCTGATTTCTAGTAAATTGACAAGGAGGGGTCCTGCCAGACATTAGTCCTGGTTACGATAGACTTACCCAGAGTCTTTAGCTCACTATCTTTCACAGAGAAGAAATATCCCAAACATATCAGTCTTTGTCCTGCCCTGGGGCAGTCCAGCACCGAAATGCTAGGCAATTCTCCTCTGAACAAGAGTACCAACAGCATCTTATCTCTTTGTGCCTGGTCCATTTGTGTGGCACAGTTGCCTGTGCATACAATAGTGGCCACAATAAGCAATGTGTGCTGTATAAAACAACAAATGTGACCGTTTTGGTCTGCAAGAGAGTGACGTCTACTGATATGCAAATTGATAAACCAGTACCCAATGGATGAAATCTTGTTTACCCCTTGGCTTTCCGTCACTGCTGATATCACAAAGCTAATGAAATACTAGCTACAATGTCCTCTCACTTTGTAGTTCACGCTTTAGGGAGCTGCAATGCAAGGATATTTGCTGCACGAGGCAAAGTGATATTTTGCCCCACACCCTTCACCATCATTTCCTTACAAGTGTCACCTAATCTCTCCCCTGGGATCATTTTCAATGTTATGCCCCCTTGATATTCTTCCTGCCAGTTCCACATCTGTACAAGCATGATCAAGTGTATCATCTGCTTGTCATCTGCTGGGCATTTGATTAGCAAAGGCCCAGCAGATGACAGATTGTCCTGCAGAGATGAGCTAGTTGCAGATTTCAAAAATATGCAAGTGTGTAAATGTTCTGTTTTAAAATGAAATCTACCATTGCATATGATACTATCTAGATGAAACAGTAATAACACTAACATCATCCATACATTTTCAGCCTTCTGAGCCTACGCCACACACCATTATACGAGGCTGTCAGATACTCTTCTTGCATAGAGGTGGGTAATTGAGTCTGCTTCTTGGTCATAACATTCAACAGCTGGAGACCCACCTGTCAGGCAAGTCACAGCCCCTGCATTCCCATAGGCATATATGCGAGCTCTTTTGAAGGCATAAAACCCCAGGTTCCGATCATGCACCATAGTACAATGATACATCACCTCTTTTAAAGCTCACATGTGGTCAATCAGGCCTCTCCTTTCCAACCACATCATAGTAAAGGCCACGTTTGCTGGAATATTGTTCCTTCTATTGACTCCACCGAAACCCACCAGTACAGTGCACCACCCACTATATCAGTTAGTTCATGTAGCTAATGTACTTGCTGCAAAGATCTGGGCTTAGCCTGCAGGTTAGAAGTTCAAATCCCAGAAGTGTCATGTCCCATTCTAAAACCCTCCCACTCGAAACTACACCTGCATGATGCATGATAACCCTGACACCCCCATCCTGAGTTCTTAGGCATCATAGTCTCAGAGAGGCTGCCTGATGGATTCTGTACTGCATTGGGTATTGGAGGATGCTCAAGGGAGTTGAAAAGGATACCATGATAGTGTCTGGGTTTGCTTTGCGGATACATATAAAAGGCATTCTCACTTCAGTAGACCATCCAACTCTTGTGTGATAGCTGAGTTGGTACAAGTGTATGCGGCAAACATCTCAGTGCAATCTTAATATCAAAGATAACAGTTTAAAATCAGTGCAATATGCCCATTGATTTTGTTTTAACATGGATAAAATGAGCACTGCCGTTACTGTACCCAGCATAAGTACAATGGTCCACTAAGTGTACACACATTTCCTCCATCCACACAGTGCCCAGCCCACTTAGGAACTCACAAAGAGTGCTTCAGTCAAAGTATTGACACCAAGCCGAGGACATAGCTTGCGCTGCATTGGAGGCGAAGACACACAAGCTTGCACTGTGGACTATCCGTGGCCTCAGGGGCAAAACAAAGCTCATTGCAGAGGAGATGACACCACTGCGCAACTTACAGGAGACGACCACCGTCAGCATGATCAAATACATAGGTATGTGACTAGTTAGTGTAACACTGACTCTTGGATAAGACAGAGCACGGCCAGTGTCATTGACGTCATAAATGGTCATTTACTGATTAATACATTTACACTGAAGCACTCCCACTGCTTGTTAACCAGTCAGCATATGCACAACCGCCAAACATGCCAACCCCTACACTGTTCACCCTTATGTAGAGTGCCTTGATCGCTGTCCTTCTCCAGTAGATACCCACACCACACCGACTCTCACAGACCCCCTTAAATGCAGTCATTCACATGGCCCCCTATCAAAGTCATTGATTCTAAGCTCCCCACAAACATCTCCTGCACACCATTTCAGAGAGCCCATTATGTAACGCTCACCTGATATCCACGGGGACGACACTCAGACGGTCCTGGCCTCTTATGACCTCGAACCCTTCCCTGGAGGCTATTCGACAAGCGTCTGGGCCTTGTTTTCTTGGATGTTGTGCTCTCCGTCCTGCTTTCAGCGCAGGGGCACGTTGATTGATGCAGGCTCGTTGGTGCCTAGTTACTTCACTGGCGAGAGTCCGACTGGTAAGTATAATGAGTCTTTGAACAGTTCTCTAACTTCGTTCCTTTCCTTCTTAGATGATTGCAGTTCTGGGAACCGAAATATGTGGGGGCATCCATCTTGTCCCCATCAATGCATTACCAGTCCAATCCCCAATGTTATCCTATGGGAGTGAGTGAGTCTGGTGCCACAAGCGCCAAGTCTGACTCCAAGTGAGTCTTTGGAGGGATACAGAGGCCCTTGAGGGCCATGTAGGTGATCGTGGCCTGGCTCCAGCCTGACATCTTGGAGGGCTGGGGACAAGAGGGGCAGGAATCATGACACATTAGCTACAGGCGCTCACACCTCTGCACACAGTCCTCCTTGGTCCCTTGCAATCTACTGCACCGAGCTCATGTCCACACCATCTACTTCTCAAACACTGTGCCTTAATAAACATAACAAACTATCGCACAGACATTCCACTTTCACACGGCCACTCACAAAAAACTGTGCACAAAAGTAGTCAAACAGTCTTAACGACTAGCCCCTCCCAGGCGTGTAATTGCACACAACCCTTTGATCCCCAAAGGGGACAAAACTCCTCATAGCTTTGCTTCCTCGCATGCTGCTCTTTACATAGTTCCACGCTCTGTCCCATTAAATGATGGTGCTATGGTGGGTGTCCAATGCAGCACTTTGAGAGGCTTGAGGTAGTGAAGCAGGCACTCCTGCCTTAACTGCACTGTGAAATAAGTAGCAGGGGACTCGGAAGAGGCAGAACATTCAGCGTTTAGCCTCACACTGGCAGCATCTTGCTCACACATGGTCAGCTTGTCCTTTCTGTGCAGCAGAAGCTTGTGGGGATGACACACTGTAGCATCGCCCATAAACTCACCCCAAGAACTTCTCCACCAATCGAGGAAGACCTGGGTGACTCGCATTGGCTTCTGGTTTTCGAAGTTGCTTTACATGCAGCTGCCGGTAACAGCAACATTCTGCTTCTCTAGATATTCATATGCGCCATTCAGTCGCTTGGAACTTGGTGACTTCTGGGAACTACATCTTAACAAGTAATTCGATGGTATCCGGTCCAAAGTGGTCTGTTCTATGCAGCTGGCTCACTGCAGTGGGTGTCATAGGCAAGTGGGAACAAAATGAGCATTTAGGGGTTGAGCACTTGGTAGGATGCCAACTCTCCAAATGCAACCAATTCGTACTCATTGGGCCTCATTACAACCTGCCAGTCCGGGACCGTGCAAAATCCGTGATGGCGGTAAAAACGTTTCCGTGTCCGCAAGGGTGCGGAAAAACCGCCCGATTACACGCTGTCGGTCGCGCGCACCACACGGACTCGGAAACGTTGTTACCGCCGTCACGGAATACCCCACGGAAATGGAAATAACGAAGCCACAAGTGGCGCAAAACCCGTTTCCGCCTCCGCCGCCACGGACACGGAACCGGAAATACCATGATCGCCAAAACAGGAAACAGAGGCGGCCATCATATAAAAGCACAATCCATTGCCATACAGAGCCAGCACAAGCACAATCCTGACTCTGAGAAGCCAAAAGGGACCACAAGCATGTCTGCCAGGATTCCTGCTCAGAGGCAGCGCAAACAGCGCTTCAGCGAGGCGGAGCTAACCGTCTTGGTGGAGCACATTGTGGACAATGCTGAGATGCTGTTCAGCGCCGACCAACGGCGTGCCACACAGCAGCGGAGGAAGGAGGTGTGGGCCGAAGCTGCACGCAAGTGCACCGCTGTGGGCGTGGCAGTGAGGAGCGTGAAGGACTGCCACAAGCGTTGGGACGACCTGAGGCTGAGGGTACGCAACCTCATTTCCACGCACCGCCAACGCAGCAGTGGGACAGGCGGAGGACCCCCTTCCCCACTGAGGCTGCAAGCATGGGAGGAGCGTTGCAGCAGCGTCCTCCACCTAGAGGGAATCCATGGGATTGGGCAGGCTGAGGCAGGAGTGAGCCCACCTGCAGATGCCGGTAAGTGCCCAAACATGAATGCCACATGTAAATATGCAGTTGTGAGTACTGGGCCAAAGGACCCATTAACAATCCCCCCCCCCCCCAGGCAGTGCATGTGTGGGCCAAAGGACCCATTAACAATCCCCCCCCCCAGGCAGTGCATGTGTGGGCCAAAGGACCCATTAACAATCCCCCCCCAGGCAGTGCATGTGTGGGCCAAAGGACCCATTAACAACCCCCCCCCCCAGGCAGTGCATGTGTGGGCCAAAGGACCCATTAACAACCCCCCCCCCCCCAGGCAGTGCATGTGTGGGCCAAAGGACCCATTAACAATCCCCCCCCCCAGGCAGTGCATGTGTGGGCCAAAGGACCCATTATGATCCGTATGGCAACCAATATCACTGAATGCAGACACCAGCAATCAGATGCATGTGACTAACACTATTCAATGTACAATCTTAATGACGCATGTGATGCACCCATCTGCCACCACAACAACACTAATTGCATGCCCTTTGTGTCCCCACAGCCGTTTCAAGTGACAGTGATACTGCACAACAGGCCAGCCAATCAGCATCGGCAAGTACACTAGCCACCGCCACCACACAGGAGGATGCTGCCGGCAGTTCTGCACCTCTGGCCACATTACCAGCCACTACAGATGTGCAGCACACCACCACCAACATCCCCACCATCTCCACACTGGCTGAGTCCAGACAGGTGCCACAGGAACCTATCATGGCCACCCAACACAACACCGAAGGCAGCAGCACTGCAGAGGGGGCGGCCTGCAGTGATAACAGTGCCCCGCAAGAGCACTCGGAAACGGGGCCACAGGGGGAGATGCCCACATTGGAAGACCTGGGCTCCTTCCATGAGCTGGGGTTCAGCCCCACTTCACTGGGGAGTCCCATGAGGTCGCCCACCCCATCCATGGCCGAACTGAATGCCCGCATGCAGCGGATGGAGGACCAGCAGGCTACCCTCACCCAGCTGGTGGAGAGGCAGCTAGAGGAATCCAGGCTGCAGAGGGAGAGCTACAGCACCTCAGTGCGTCGCCTGTCGAGGTCCATAGGACGCTTTGCGAGCACCATAGTGACCCTTGCACGCCATGTGCGGGAGGGCAATGACCACACCTCCAGGCTTGTGGAGGCCATGTTGGTTGGCCAACAGGCAAATCTGGCACGGATGCCCTCAATCCCTGATTCTGGCCAATCAAACACTACCACCCCATCCAGCTCCACTACTGCCAGTCCAAGGAGGCGCTCGAGTAGGCTAACGGGTCCCTTGGGCAAGGTTGCACAGAAGCGCACACGGAAGTGATGGCATGTGTGTGGGGCAGTGCAGGACACATGTGGACTACAAGGGTGTGAGAGGGGTGGTCACGTTTGGGTGGTGGGGTAGGTAGTTTTGGGGGTTTGGACAATGGGCTCTGGGTGGGGGTGGGCACGTTTGGGTGGTGGGTGGCCCCGGGTGTACAGCTTCCCTAACCAATGCACCTTCTTCCCTGTTGTGATTACATCAATACATCACCATTTCAAATCAAGACATACATGTGTGGACATTGATCATTTATTTTGCAGTGCAACTATTAATTCATTGTCGTCACCATGTTTGTGCATTACTGTGAATGTGCTGTGACTCAAAAGTAAATGCGAATCAGGGCATCCCGTGCTCTCTGGCCATCATGTGCACCCCCAGGGGGAGGCGGTGCCATCCCATCCCCATCTCCATCTCCATCTCCATCCCCATCTCCATCCCCATCCCCATCCCCATCTCCATCCCCATCCCCATCCCCATCTTCCTCATCTGCGTCTGGTGGCATTGGGATGTTCCTGCGCAGGCATATATTGTGCAGCATGGCACATACCAGCGTGATTTTGCCCGTCTTCACTGGGCTGTACAGCAGTGATCCGCCAGATCTGCTCAGACAGCGGAAACGGGCCTTCAGCAGTCCAAATGTCCTCTCAATCATTCCACGTGTGCGGATATGTGCCCTATTGTATGCCTCTTCATGCCTGTTCCTTGGTCTCCGTACAGGTGTCATCAACCATGGCGTGAGTGCATATCCCGCATCACCTACATGGGATGTAGATGGGGGAACATGTCAGTGTTTGTGTCATCATGTCCTCATCTGCTGCTGTGCATTCTTGTATCATCATTCATTCATGCATATGAACCATGCAGTGTCTGGAGGTATGTTTTGGCCATCACGAGGAATGTCGCTGACTGCATATGGGCCTACACATTAACTTGCATGTTTGCTGTGCCCTGCGGGTGACATTTGATTGTGTGCATGTCATGGTGCAGTGCTGTCCACACAGGGCAGAGTGACTCCACTGTACGGAAGTAGTAAATACTCGTCGTATCATTTGCACGCCTCTCGTGCTTTTTGGGGCAGTGTTTCAATTGAGGGTGGGTGTCTGCAGTGGCACAGGGTTCATGGGACAGTGACGGGATTGGCTGTGGCAGCGTGTGCACGGGCACATTGTGGTGCCCTGTCATGTCTTCCTTCATGATGTTTGGCATCCGCTGTGTATTTGGTAGATGGAAGGGGGGTGATGCATGTGCGGTCACAGCGGCACACTCACAATGCTCATTGCCTGGACACACACACACCACTCCGACAGGGTTGTAGCATCGTCAGCTGTACTCACCCAATAGCCATGTGCTTTGTCCGGCATAGCGTTCCATGTACCGTGGCAACGTGGAATTCCGCAGTACCATTGAGTCATGTGATGAGCCTGGGAAACGTGCGCAGCAGTGTGTAATCAGTTGCATGGCATCACAAACCATCTGGACATTCAAAGAGTGATACTGTTTCCTATTGCGGAACACCGCCTCAATTGCATGTGGTACTGTCAGCTCGACGTGGGTGCAGTCAACTGCGCCTATGCAATTTGGCATGCCTGCCATGGCATGGAAGGCCAACTTGGTGGCAATGACCTCGGGGAGGGTGCGGGGTAGGGCTATGTGTTCCGACACATGGCGCAACAGGGCATCCAGTACCTGTACCAGGACTTTTGAGAAACACGGTTGTGATATGCCGTGCAGCTCACCAACCGTGTGTTGATAGGTGCCAGTGCCAAGGAAATGCAGAACTGAGACAACCTTCAAGAGGGGGGGGATGGCGGTGGGGGTGTCAATTAGGCTGCTGATGTTGTCCTCAATCATGGCGGTGATGTGCATGATTGTTGCACGGTCCAGCCGGTATAGGGTGTGGATCTGTCCTGGGGTGAGGTTCCAGGGTGAGGCCCTGATGCGTGGTATTGGTGGCTGGCGGCGGGGTCGGGCTGGCTGGGCAATGGGGTTTGCCATAGCTGCAGGGTTGGCTGGTTGCCGCCTGCGCCTCCTCCGCCTACGCCTCCTCCTCTGCGCCATTGCTGCCACCATGTGCAGTACTGCCTGTTGGTTGAGTAGGCCCAGTCCCAGTGCTACTAGCCCTGCTGCCTGCATGGTTCTGTGTTGTGTTGGGCTGGGTGTGGCCCTTTTGTAGGCTCCCAGTGGCCTGCTAGGTCCAGCTGGGCTGATTTGGTGCACCTGTGCCCTGATTCAGTTCAGCCGGCAGTGTATAACGCCATGTTCGCGGTGGCAGCGGTTCCGCCACCGTGATCACGGTATTTCCGCCATTTTTTTCCCGGTATTTCTGTGTCCGCGCTAGTTGTGATGCTCACGGTGTTTCGTGTTGCCGGTAACGGAGGGGTTTCCGTGCAGGCGGAATTAAGGGGAACCCTATTTCCGCGGTGGCGGTTTAGGGTGGTGCTATTACCGGGGCCGCGGGTCATGATTGCGCGGACATGCAAACGGTGCCGGTATGGTTTTACCGGCAGTGTTAATTCCGGACCGGAGTACTTGTAATGAGGCCCATTGTGTTTAAATAGTTACTCGCCATTTGCGAGTGGCGAGTGTACATTTTGAACCCTGAAAAGGGGTGTTGGGTAAATGATATGGATTGTACTTGGAAATTGTTTGTGGAAGAAGGATGTATAGGTGATGGGAGTTGTATGATAAAATGTTTGTCATTTCATGGCTTGCATAGTGGTGGTGTTATAGGAAGAGTGGCTGTAATGGAAAAGAGTGTGATTGCAGCAATGGAATAAGAAAGTGGGAAGTATAGAGTGTAGCATGAATGGATACTTTAATAAGCTGGACACATATAAGAATAATACACAGTCTAGTTATGTTATTCAAATTGTAATGACATACATGTCTTATTAATATACTTACTTTTTAGAAATGGAAGAGCTTGCTTTCTTGAGTAGGTTTCTTTGGTAATCATTGTTTCTGGAAATGTAAAATAAAGATTGTTGGCACCTTTGAAAAGACTGCACTGCTATAAGTAGTAGGGCATGGCATTCTCTATGCAAGCATAATTACTTTAAATAGCACTAAGGAACTATTAGGATGGGTGCTACAGTGAAGCATGCTACGCAGCACAGAAAAGCAGTTATATGTGGGGTTTAATCAAAGGCTCTGAGCCAACAGAAATAAATGGCTCACTGGAAAAATAACCTGCCAACATTCAAAAACCTTCACGCTGAAAATATGCCTTTTTGGGAAGACTATGTGGGTGTCTTACTGCAGTTGAAATCCAGAGAAAGCTAAAACAAAAATGTAATCCAAGTGCAGACTGGAAAAGCACATCATATTGCTGCCTGAGAAATAAATGCAGCATTTTCAATGAAACTGCCACCCATCAAAAGGTGGTGCACTGTGACAATGCAGACCCACTTTTCACCATAAAAACGAATGGCAGATAATTAAAAGAGTAAAAGCCGGTCAGATAGCACAACGAGCTGAGCGCCCGTTTCTGACATCTGTGTGCAGCCTGCTGATGCAGGATCGAATTCTGGCAGGACCAACTCAACCTTTCATCCTTCCAAGGTCGAAAAAATTGAGTATCACTATCTCAGTGCTCAGATGCCTGGGGGCTTGTAGCGCTATATGAAAACTAGATATTATATTATTGTATTAATGACTGAAAGAAACAGCCCTGTACTTTCAGCTGTCATCTTCATAAAAAACAATGCTGTGTGAAAAGAAAGAAGAAATCCATTGAGCAAAGTGAATCCTGATCAGTAAAACACACAGTGGGCCTGATTCATGAAAGTGTTTCATAATGGTGCAAACCGATAGGAAAACGTTCCATGAATCAGGTCCCAAATGTCCAAGAATAAAGGCTGATGTTAGAAAATGAAATATGTGAGTTACTTTCAGCCAAGGACAATCGATGGGTCTCTGGGCAGAATTCACACTGCAAGCCTGATCCGTGCATCCAAATTATTTACAACTGCAATAAAAAGTAGCCTGCGTGAAGTGTGTTGAAAACAAAGTTTCCCCAGACCTGCTGTCTCTGAAGGCTCAGTTCTGTTCAGGCCAAATGCCCTAGCCAGTGTGTTACTGGAATGTGGGGAGGGGCTACAATCAAGGGAAGCTGAAAAAAATACGAGGCATTCAAATCGAAATGGTGGTCCACTACAGATAACAGGACAGTGTCCCAGATGCAGCAGGGCCTTGTGACATCACATGGCTGGCCTAGTTCTTTATCTAAAGTGGGGTATCTCTATGTTGCCAAGCCCTCCCAAGTATTTAGGACCGGCAGCCTACCAACTTGAAACAAAAGAATGGCAAATGGCCGTAAGAAAGCAGAGAAGATTTGCAAACATATGAAGATCCCTTTTTAGTTTAAATGGACTATCACAAATGATGTGTTTTCTCAGCAACCACAAGTCATACTGCATTCATGTATGTTTATGTTTTTAGATATTTTCAAGGCGATTTATTGAAATAAAATGTGTCCACCTGCGATTTAGGGAAATGCAATGGCAAGCAAAAATCTATTTCTGGCTGCTCTGCTCTATTTTTTTCCATTGCATCTATGGGAAAAACCACACATTGCTCCTCTTTATGAAACCTAACCAAACTTTGCAGAATCAATCTGACCGGCCATATACTTTTTTGCAAAGTGTTGTGAGAAATCGTCTGGGAGGGCAAAGTTATAAGCCACCCAAAAAGTGCTCTTGCTATGGGTTGAGCAACTCAACCATAACTACAGGGCCGCTACCACAGGCCCTGCAATATCTATATATATATAGGGCAGTGGCTGAGTGAACAAGGACTGTGGCTTTCAAGTGATGTAAATTTGCACATTCTGCAAGCTGCGATGAAGTCACCTTTGCAATGCCCATGAAATCTCTGGGCACCAGGGGTAGCCACCAGCTACATGTTGCATTCCCTGTAAATGATATATGTGCAATTCTCCAGCGCTCTTCTGGTAATCCCTCAGGCTCCTCTGTACATGAAAAAGAGGTAGTGCCAACTATAAGGAAGCACATTGCATGGAAAATGGGGGTGGCTACCCATTACTGCCATACTGTGAGGGAAATCGTTTTAGGGCTACAATGCCCTGAAATAATAGGCTCAGGTTTAATTTTGTACGATTTAATTGCATGCAGGAAAACCGCAGGTCCATGCACAGAGCAGGATCCCTAAACAAATACACTTTGGGTGTGTAAGACCCAGCTGCATGTCAGAGTGGAGCCTGACAAGAAATGTATGGCAACCGGAAAAAGCAAGCAAATTTATCAAAAGCTTTTCCGGAAAGAATGCTGGAGTGCTCACCACTTCCAGAGCCCATGATTGTGGACAGTCTCTTTAAGACATTGCAGAATGAAGGATTGGGAAAGCACCAAATTAGATGATTAGAGCAAATACAACGGCTCAATAAAAGTGATAAAGAGAGCATTCACCCGTGGAGAACGGTGAACCATTGGGCATGTACCAATCATAAACACCAATACTAATGGGGAAATGGACCCACCAACCAGACCACTGATTGAACCAATCACTGCCCAGGGTTAACTACAAAATCAAACTGAAAACATATACAACATATAAAATCATACAAGTACAGATTTAAAAGGCATGTACACTGCTCTTCTGTACACCTGTGAAGAACTGCTCACAAACCTTGACTCTAACTCTCCTGCTGTCTTCATTCTCCTTGACCTCTCTTCCACCTTTGATGCAGTCAACCATTCTATTGTCATAAAGCGGCACCATGATACCCTTGGTTCTCAGGCCTGGCACTGGATTGGTTGGCCTGCAGCTTCACTGATCGCCCTTCCCAGCTGCTCCTGGGCTCTTTCTCCCCCAACACCACTCTCTCTACATGTGGTGTTCCCCAGGGTTCCATCCTCTTGCCTTGGCTTTTCAACATCTACCTTGCACCTCTTGCACACCTGACCTCTGTTTTCTCTCTTCATTTCCAGTGTTACACAGAGGACACAAAACTCTTCTTCAAGCTCCCCTCTTCCTGCTCTTCTTCCTCCTCTATCATCCCTGACTGCCTGTCTGCCTGTCGGCTATTCAGTCTTGTTGTGCCTACAAAGATCTCTGTCTTAATGCCAGTAAGACCGAGATTCTTCCTATCAGGACACTTGTTCCCCATTTCCCTCCTGCTCTCTGGACGCCCTTTATGGGCAGACACCCTTTCCGTCCACTGAAGCCAGAAACCTTGGGGTCATCTTCGACTCCTCTGTCTTCTTTACTCCTCACATGATGAACCTTGCACACTTTAAACTTTAACTCCTTATAGGCAATCTCCCTTTCCTCACCTCCCCCCAGAAGCTCAATGTCTTTAGAGCTTCGGTCCTCTCCAGGCTGGATTACTGAACAGCCTCTTCCTCAACCTGCATCTTTCTTCAGTCCCTCCTCTTGAACTAATCTAGAACATGGCTGCAAGACTTATGTTTGGCCTCAAGCCCAAGGACCGTATCTCTCCAGATCTAAAATCGCTCCAATGGCTCCTTGTCGCTGCAAGCATCAAATACAAGACCCTTTGCATCATCCACAAGGCTGTCTGGGGCCTGGGACCACACTACCTGCAGCTCTCTCTTACTAAATACTCTCCTTCCAGATCCCTTCGATCCACCCTCTCCAACTCTCTGCTGGTCAAATGTTTCTCCAGGCAGAAAGCTGGGGGCAGATCCCTCTCCTCAGCTGGCTCCCTCCTATCGAACAGTCTCCCCCTCTCTCTTCATTTTGAACCGGACCACCTCAGGTTTTGCAAACAACTCAAGACCTTTCTCTTTTCCTCCTCCTCCCTCTCCCCATCCCTACTAACTATCCCCTCTGTCGCTGAGATTGGTGGCCTGGTCCCTCAAGAGTACAATAGAATCCTGCCTTGCCCAATCGCCATTAGCATCCTACCATGCACTGGCCTCTGGGCCCACACCCACCTGTCAGATTATTTGTCCCCGCCCTGCACTTACCTGTTGGGCGATAGACCTCCCCCCTTCGCTTGGAACATCTTTGTCCATGCACGTATCTGTTGCCTCCCCAACAGGCACTCCTGGCACTTCCTCTGCCCCCGCCGGGGGACCTTAATAGCACATACCCCCAGCCCACCCCTCTTTTTTTTCACAGCACTTGCACACTCTGAATGTCACAAGTCCTTGTCAGAACGCTTTTCATTTCGATTTATTCATTCTCAATTTTCAAATGTTTATTTTCTCCCTTGTTCCCTTCCATTTTGACTTGTGGTGCTTTGAAACACTGTCTTGCTCTGTATGGGCCTTATAAATAGGCAATAAATAAATAAATCCCTTCTTTAGAAATACATACAATCTAAGCTGAAATCACTGTCCTAAAAACTTAAAAATTACTTGAAACATCTGGGTGCCCCACTATATTTGGGTTACAAGTGGGCCAAGATAAATACAACATCAAATAAAACAGCACTGTACATATTCATTCGCGTTTCTTGTACATTTGCCTCCAGGCTTTTTTTAGATAACAAGAAACCACATAAGCCACCGCTGGTTCAGGTGCCAACATGAAAAATGTGTAAGTCCCCTGCACTGAATGCACACCCACAGCACTCAGGATGTGCCTTAGCCAAACTGATCTCAACCTCGAGTGTTGAGGACAGAAGAATAGGGAGTGCACCAAAGTCTCTACTTCCTTCCACGACCAATCACATTAGCCGCTGGGGGCCTCCAGGTTATTTCACCACCACAACAGAACCCAAACAGTTAAGGGCTCCATTTTGTAATTTACACATCAGCGGGCAATTTGAATCCAAGATCACTTCTATGTTAATCCAAAACTGCAATTAATGATCACATTTTAGCCTGTGCTAGTAGGAACCTTGCCTGACTGTCAAAAGCACATGCAACATAGCGTTCCCTGCCATCAGCTATTTTAAGCATAAACTAATCCATACTCATCTGGCTCCCACCCATCTTTCCAAGACTTAGTTCCATCAGGGCCTTTTCCGTCCACCTCTTTTTCAGGTTTCTGATTGCCTCATCTTTAAGAAATTCCAGATGATCCCAATACTCTCTGAGTGTCTAAAGCGTTTTTTAAATAACGGAGTCAGAGTAATGAATCGGCTCTCTCCAACATCCTGATGCCAGTGATCATAGTACGGTAGAATTCAGCATGTTTTTTTTGTCATATTCTAACCCAAGGAGAGAGCTGGATTACCTCAGCCACATGCGTTAAAATAGCATCAGCAAGCTCCTGGTGGGATTCTACTGGGGGCAGGTCAACAGGTTGCACCAAACTTAGAGTCAAAGGGTTGTGGTCTGATTAGACTCAGCTGGTGAGCAGACAATCTGCCACAGCAGTCCAGCATGACATTTTGGCAAAGAGATAATACATTATAGAGAAAGCCCCCCAACCCATGCCAAATACGTAGGGGCAGCTGGAATATTAGATCAGATTCTTCAGCCTTCTTCATTGTAGGTTTGTTTCAAGGCACAATTGGCCCACCAGCCACCTTGCCTATCATGCTTGATGTTTAACCAGAATGCTTCTGGTATAGCCAGAACTTACCATTCTCCATGATCTAATATGAGGGGGTTGAAGACCCCATGCAAAAGTGCATTAGAATCACCCTCTAAATTGACTATATGTTCGTCCCAATCACCTTTCCCATCAATCCCTACTAACACTAGTCTGTTGTCTAACAAACACTTTTCCTAGTTGATATGGACTAAATACATTTCAAACATACCCCCAAAAAGCTGGATCCTGATAACCAAAGGTTTGGGGATTTGGGGCTCCAGCTACCCCATTTGTTGCCTCACGGTAGTGAAGACTCATGTCTCCTTCAATTGCTGGTGAAGTAAAGGAGGAGAATCCAAGGTGGTCAAAGGTTTCCACTAACCAAGTGTCCTGAATCAAATAAATCTCAAACTGCATCAAATACTCCAACCAGTCTAGGTTCCCGAGCATATTCTTCATCCCTGCCACGTTACGGAATAATATCCTCAAAAGGTGGAGTGGGATGAAGCTGCCTAAGCTACGGAAAAGGAAAAGGAATTCTGCACCTGCCAGGCACCCCTCTTGTCTCCCTTACCGTAATTTGAAGTTGTCAATCAATGTCCGAAATAGATGTTAAAGGTGTGTTGGCAGTGCTCAGTGATGTCATCAATGACATTTGTGATGTCATCTTTGATGTCCGGGGTGTTAGTCTTAGCAATGCGCAGTGGTGGCGTGAGTTATGGTTGCTTAGCATACCATAACTGGTGAATTTCTGGGGGTTTTCACTTTTACTTGTAACCATAACGTCCCTTTAACAAAGGTTTTTCATTGAATTTCATAGGTTTGTATTAGTCCAACTTAACTATAACGTCCCTTTAACAAAGTTTTTTCAGTGAATATATATATATATATATATATGTATATATATACACTAGCAGGTGTACCCGCGCTTCACACAGTAATTTCTACTTCATTATGAGTTTGAAGTTTATTCAATGAACGACTATAGGTGATGATGTTGCATCATTGTTTGCGTTACCCGAATAACAACGCGTGGAGGTGACCATGCATTGTTCCTTAGGCTTAGTTTGATTTGTCCCAGCAGGCCCTTCTGACTACTACCGTGTTTGAGAATTGTATTGTATGGAGACTTATGGGGATTTACCTTTGTGCCCGCCAGCCCCCTTTGCCTACTCCCGTCATTGGTATACTATATCCCTAAACCAATGCTTATTTGTAGAGAATATTGCTAGTCTTTCCTGTGAACAAATTGTCTTTCTTTCTCACTGTGGAGCAAGCCACATAAAGCTGACCATGAGAAAAGCATTCATCCCATAAATGGTTTCCGGCTACTTTGAGTTGAACGTTGACATAGCGCAGCAACTTCATTGGTGTCTTGATCTACAGCCGAGGCAGTAGCAACCTCAACATAAGTGCTGTACGTGTAGGGTTGAAGCATGTAAGCTTGAACTGCCGTACCCGTACGTGTACGACTGAAGCATGTACGCTTCGTACTGTTGAGATGGTATACATTCATTCACTTTCACGGGAAATGAAGTTCCTGTAATTATCATGAGAGATTTTCCACGATGTGATGGACAACATCATTGCAGACACAATTGAAGAGACATGCACCATTTCCTGTCACCCACATTACTACAAAAGCACTGTTTTGTGTCACCCGCATAACTTCAAAAAGTAGTGCTGCTAATGTCCGCTAGAATGCTGATACTGTGGAAAATTTAGAACAATGAACTGGTGAAGTTTACGTAGGACTACGGCAGAACTACAGCGCAGGGCCATATGGCAGGGGTAAGAATTGAAGACTACTTAAAAAAATGAGAAACATGTATATTTTAATCTTTTTACATTGTCTACACCGTGCAACCTACCCACATGCCATATTTAAGGTATGTAGCGTGTTGGGAAGTATGCTGAACATTTCGAAAAGACACACACACACATATCCACACATTTCCCTTTAATATATAGAGAGATTATGAAATGCCTGACCATAAGAGCAATATGGTCAGATTGAGATTCCCACGGGTAATGCAATCTATAGATTGGCCGATCTGAAGATTGAGGTGAGCAACTATTTGATCCATAACAGAAATGTTCGTAAATTGTTGTTCTACTCATTTATTTAGCAATAGTGTAAATAAATTAAAGCTGGTTTATGGAACATACATATGCTGAAAAATCCTCAGTTGACGTTGTTATTTGACGAGAATGCTCGCTCCTATGAAAGCACATACCTTTCGGTCCCATCTTTCCTGTGGTCCATTGTCAACAGGGAATACGTCCATGAATGACCTTCCATTTCCTTGACCCTGTAAAAGAATGAAACACTGAGTGCATGATAGTTCTACTATTGATTATTAGATTGGAGGGTCAGTTGTACATGGAGCACTGAATGGGCCCACCTGGGTCAGATGATTGATTTCTGGCCGCTTCACGATTCATTCGGAAGTCGTGATTGGGAGAGTACCGTCATTAAGCATTCAACTCCCTTTTCATAATGCAGAATGCCCATCTAATTATGTTTAGAGTCATTTCTAAAGAAAACATTGAAAAGTAACTGTTAGACATCTAGCTAATGTCCATCTTTGATGAGGCAAGAATTGATGTTGTATGATCAGTGTATTCCTAACGTTTTATTTTCTAATCATCTGGTCCAATCGGAAAGATCTGTATGTAGCGTTGTTAGGAAAGATTTCGTAATTGTAGGTAATTTTTCCTTCCATGTGGCAACCCCTAAACTTTTTGCTGTTGTTTTTCACCTTGTTCTTGACTTTGCCAGAGAAGTGCAGCCTTCTGCCGCACTCCTCTGGGCTTTCGCTCCTTCTTACGGGGAAACTGACATGCCCTTAAGACAGTCAGTACCGGGGAACGCTGTTTTCCGTAGTTTCTTTTATCATGTTGCGGCTTTAGTGCAACATGACACAAGAGGGCACTGTAAGCTAAGTTACAGCTCTCTTGGGTCTCTAGCCTTCTACAGGCCCTAGATACTCGTTTAGGATTGTATTTGATCGGTGCAAGTCATTCAGGGACTGGAATGGTGGCAGCGATCGTTTTGTGTATTTTGAGCTCCTTTTGGCGTTCTAAGCGTGTTTTTCGCGCTGAACCCAAAATGGTGGCCTGGCTCCCAAAATTGCCAGACCACGAGGCTCCTTTGTCCTGTCCACTGACCGTCTTGCTCCCTTCACCTTCCCCAGGTCGAGCGACCCGGGGCCTTCCTTATTTGGGCATGTACTTTCCCACGAAACCTGGTTGCTTTCGCGGGCTTCTACATGTCTTTTGTGTGCCTCCAGGGTGTGGGCTGGGATGTCTGGTCCCAATACACATCCTGGGTGCCAGAGAGTCTAGGGTGGTGTGAATGCCTGGGACCACCGTGGTCCGTGATTGGTCCACGTATGGTGTGTGTGTTGATGAGCGGATCTCCCATTGGCTCCCCTCCGTTTTGGCGCGAAGGGAACCGTGGATAAGAGGGGGCTGGAAACACCACTACCATGTCGATCTCCTGAGTTCTCACGAACGAAGGAATACAGGAGCCAAGTATCCTGCAACCAAGAGGCTGGACCGAGGAATCGCTGGTGACCCGCCGAAGGACTCCTCCTTTGCACTGCTGTCGTCCTGTGAGACCCCTTCCTCCTTTGATCGAACCAGAAGGCCTGTACTGGTGCTTCGACCTTTGGAATAGCAGGAACCGCTATTCTCGGCGACTTCATCATCTCCTGCCAGTAAGCCTTCGGAAGCGTCTCTGGGCCATCCAGTTGACTGACCAGCTTACAAGGGAGTCCTGCTCTGTAACCACCGCCAGGTTGTGTTGTATTTCGAGTCCTGGTCACTCTCACACGCTTCGTACACTTGGCGTTCCCAAGTCTGAAGTGAGTAGTGTACATTTGGCTCTGATACATACGGCCGCTCCGTTGCCCTGCTGTGGTGACAAAACTGTGCAGGTTTCTTCGATTGGGACGTCTTTTTTCTCTACACGACGACGAGGCATTCCCGGCTCTTCTGAACCTGCCAGCTGCTGAAACTAACGTGGAGAAGCCTGGTCTGCTTGCATCGGGGACCGGTGAGTAGTATAGCTAGGATCTGGTCGCCCTCCTGCAGTAGCCCATTGCTTTTCCCCGCTGTGTAAAAACAGCACCCTTTTGTCCGTACTCGCGCTCTGCTTCTGCTCACTGTGGAGGCTGCGCTTGAGTCGCGGAACCTGTTCTTCTTCTGTTGTGCACTAACCCGAACTGCCTGACTTCCTCCGAAGAGCTTCCCCTTTTGCCCGTTGGCACCAGCGTGTGCAGGTACTTTGAGCACAAGGCTCCACTCTTTGCAGGGCTCGGACTTCCATCTAGTTAGGTGCCTCTGAAGGCGAACTGAGTCTAAAGCATTATCGCACTGCCTGTTTTCCTTCCCTTGCAGGTGGACTACACATTTCGTGCCTCTAATGCTTGAGACTGTCGTATTTGTATATGTATTGTGTTGATATGGTATGTGTTGGCTTAATATTGTGATACTGTGATTTTCTCGCTACGGTCATTGTTTTAAAGGCCTTAAAACAAATGTGTATATATTTTTGATATAACAACTGTTTGGAGTAGTTTGTAAGCGCTCTTGCTTTGTGTGCTCATTGCGGGCTTTCAGTCACTCTCACCCCTCTTGAGACCTAGTCTTGACCGCCGCGATCGCTACCTTGATTGGTCTGGCTTGTCCAGAGGTTACCCTGTTCCAAGTAATTAGGTTGGCCTTCTGAACTTCTGCGCCACCAGGACAGAGTTCAGAAATCCGTCTTAACAAATTGGTGTACAGCGGTGGGATACGACTGAAGGTATCCAGTGTTGCGCTCGAACTAAGGCATTTCAGGTTATTCCAACCAGTACACGTAGTGAATTGTTGTAGTATAACTTTAAAAAGGCCATAGTCCTATCAAACAGTATGGAAACAAGTACCTTGTCAACTTTAAATGCTTCTAAATCAGAAACACTAAAAAAGATGTGTGCGGAGAGAGGTGTTTCCTCTCAAGGCACGAAATTGGAAATGATCTAAAGAATCGTGGCGTGGCAAGAAGCGCAGCTTGACGCTATAACTTCTGAGGACAGTGCGGAAGGTGGTGGGGCTGCTCTCACTGGTAGAACCGCCGGTTCTGCCGCTGCACTGGTCCACCGCGACCACGAGGACAGGGAGGACGAGATGTCTAATGTTTCCTCTGCCAGTGCTGATGGGGAGGCTATGCTTGAATTCAAGAAGCAAGAGCTGCGGTTTAGGCAGCAGGAGCTTGAATTCAGCATAGCCAAACTAAAAATCGAACAGGCAGAAAAACAGAAAGACAGGGATCACCAGTTGGAACTGGCCAAGCTTCAGTTTGCAAATGGGTCCAAGGGTCCTGGACATGGGTCTGGGGCCTCCTCTCATCCACAGTTTCCGAAAGATCTGCTCAGTGTGTATGAAGAAAGGAATGACATTATGGACTGGCTGAATGCGTTTGAGTATGCATGCGAAGTTCAACAAGTTGACAATGCTGATAAGATTGCCTGGTTACTCAGCAGACTGCCCCATTCAGGCTGTAGTGCCATTATGGAAATGTCGAAGGCTGAGCGAGCTGATTTCGCAATGTTAAAGCAAACTCTCATTTTAAAGTTTGGGAAGACTCCGGCCCAATATTTGAAACGTTTCAGAGAGTATAAGAAAAAGGAAGGTGGTACTTGGGTATCTTATGTCACTGAATCCTTGAAAAACTTAACTGGCTGGGTCGAAGGTTATAAGGTGGTTTCTACCTTCGAAGGCATGATAAATCTTGTCATGCTGAAACACATTTTTGCTTCTTCTTCCCCGGAGCTTAAGCAGCATTTGGCTGATTCGAAGGAGATAGATCCTAAGAAGCTGGACATTGCAGCAGACTTATGGGTGTCACATCGAGTGTCTGTTTTTTTTTTTTTTTTTTTTTTTGTCACATCGAGTGTCCCATAAGGACAAAACTCATCCTGGTAAGCAGGAGGAAGGGAAAAAGTCCAAAGATATGGAGGGTGGAGAATCTGCTAAATCTTCTTCCCATAAGGGCCACAAAAAGAAAAATCAGGGTAGGACACAAGAGAACTCACAGGGTAGTGGAGGTCCGCCTCCGAAACAGAACTTTGGTTACAATAAGCCTCCCTATGTAAACAGACCCAATGGATCTTGTTTTTCTTGTGGAGCAACTGACCACGTGAAGGGGGATCCCCATTGTAAGGTTAGACCTTTGGGGGTCCACTCCGCTAATCTGGCCTTCTCCTCCTACGAGGAAGAAGAGATTACAGGAGCATCCTTCTCCTCAGACTCATTTCCCAGCGGGATAGAGGCTGAGGTAGTTTTAGTGTCCCTGGGTTCCTGGGAGCCAAAAGTCGCAGAGGCTTATGCTAGAATTCCGGATAATACCAAGCACTACTTTAAAGACAGTGTGCTGATCAATGGAGTGGATACTCCAGCTCTTAGGGATAGTGTGTGCAGTCGCACTGTAGTGGATTCTACCTTGGTAGATGCAGAGGAAGTTGCCAGAGCTACTCTGATGCCCACTAAGTTGGCTGACGGCCCCCTCCGTATGTTTCCCGTAATACCTGTAAATCTTACTTTAAATGGTACAGCAGTCAGGATTCCAGTGAGCATTCAGAGAAACGTCCCAGGAAAGGTCTTGTTAGGTAATGATCTCAGAGCTTTAGGGCTCGTAGGAGACACTGCCGAAAGACCCTACACACGGTCTCAAGCACGGGCAGCATTGGCCAAGTCCAATACGCCGCCCCAGCCGAAGGGGAAACCCAAGGCGAAAGGAGTCGACAAGTCAAGACGAGGGAAAGAGAATATTCCCCCGAGCTCGCCTACCACTGCGGTGGAGGAAGTTGGTCAATCGCCCGGGCCTGACGAGGAGGTGGCGATGCCTGAAGTATTCGACCCCAACGATCATCCTGAACTAAAAGACTTGTTAGTTGAAGGAGGTCCTGATAGGGACGAATTCAGTAAAGGCCAACGTGAGTGCCCATCTCTGGAAGGCCTAAGGAGACAGGCCTGCTCCCAGCTTGAGGGTGAACCTCCTGGGACGCATAGGATTTATTGGGAAGGTGGACTCCTGTATAGCGAGCCCACAGAGTCTACAGAAGGAGACCATAGGAGGTTGGTGGTTCCCCTTGCTGTTAGGCCCTTCCTCCTGCAGTTGGCGCATGAAGTTCCCCTTGCTGGTCACCTTGGTATGAAGAGGACCAAGCAAAGGTTATCCATGCACTTCTACTGGCCCAAGATGGGGGTGCAAGTAGAAAGTCACTGCAGGAGTTGTGCCTCCTGCCAGTTGTCTGGTAAGGTTGGCGCGACAATCCAAGCTCCGTTGGTACCGCTCCCAGTTGTGGGGGTACCATTTGAAAGGGTAGGGATCGACATCGTTGGTCCCCTTGACCCGCAAACATCCTCGGGCAATAGGTTTATCCTGGTGCTGGTCGACCATGCAACCAGGTGTCCTGAGGCCATCCCATTGAAGACTGTAACTGCTAAGTCAGTTGCAAAAGCTTTACTCGGCATATTTACTAGGGTTGGCTTCCCTAAACAAGTTGTGTCAGATCGTGGCAGCAACTTTATGTCGAAGTATATGCAGGCTATGTGGAAAGAATGTGGGGTCACCTACAAGTTCTCTTCTGCATACCACCCCCAGACCAATGGTCTGGTGGAACGTTTCAACAGAACGTTAAAGAGCATGATTGGGGCTCTGGAGGAGCCTCAGAGAAGAAAATGGGATCTTCTTTTACCATGCTTACTGTTTGCCTACCGAGAGGTACCACAGGAGGGTGTTGGCTTCAGCCCCTTCGAACCTCTGTTTGGTCATCCCGTACGGGGACCCTTAGCCATCGTCAAAGAGGGATAGGAGATGCCCACTCCCCCTGTTACTACCAACGTAGTTGATTATGTGCTAGGGCTCAGAAAACGGATGGTACTTCTGATGGGCTTGGCTAGTGATAAATTGAAGGCAGGACAAGCGCTGGTGAAAAATTGGTACAACCAGAAAGCTTCCCTCATCAACTTTACACCTGGCAGCAAGTCCTAATCATGAATCCCATAAGGCCTCGAGCTTTACAGGACAAATGGTCAGGCCCTTACACAGTGGTGGAGCCCCCCCTGTTTTCACAGTCGCCTGGTTTGACACCTTGGTGCAAACATAACATTGACACAGGAGACAGTGTACCTACCAAAAGTAGGGGATACAGGATGTCAGACAAAGTACGGTCTTATATTAAGACCGAGGTCAACAAGATGTTAGACCTTGGGGTGATTGAACCCTCTAGTAGTCCTTGGTCCAGCCCTGTGGTTTTGGTTCCAAAAGCAGGCACTTCTGAATTGTGGTTCTGCGTGGATTACAGAGCTCTGAATGCTGTCACCAAGACAGACGCACACCCCTTGCCTCGAACAGATGAGCTGGTGGATACTTTGGGTGCCTCCAAGTACCTCAGCACGTTTGACCTCACTGTTGGCTATTGGCAAATAGCTTTAGCAGAACATGCCAAGGAGAAGACAGCATTTTCTACTCCAGACGGCCTTTACCAATTCCGGGTAATGCCGTTCGGGTTGAAGAATGCACCTGCCACTTTCCAGAGGCTTGTGAATCATGTGTTGAATGGGTTGGTCGAATTCTGTCTTGCATATCTGGACGATATAGCAGTTTTCAGTGCCACCTGGGAAGACCACGTGAAACACCTCAGGATTGTGCTCCAGGCTCTTCAGAAAGCCCACTTGACCATAAAGGCTAGTAAATGCCAGATTGGACAAGGCTCAGTGGTTTACCTTGGACATGAAGTAGGTGGAGGGAGGATACAGCCTCTACCCAGTAAAGTACAAGCAGTACAAGACTGGCCTACCCCCACTACGCAAACCCAAGTGAGAGCCTTCTTAGGACTCACGGGGTATTACCGCAATTTTGTGGCAGACTATGGCACCATAGCTGCTCCCCTGACTGCCCTCACAACTCCGAAGAAACCCAAGAAGGTAACTTGGACCGACGAGTGTGAGAAGGCCTTCAATGGCTTAAAAGACTCATTGTGCCCGGCCCCTGTCCTCAGGGCCCCTGATTATCAAAGACCTTTTGTCGTGCAGACGGACGCCTCTGACACTGGGATAGGAGCTGTACTATCACAAGTAGATGAGAAGGGTAAGGAACACCCTATCGGTTTTATTAGTCGCCAGCTTAAGGACAGAGAGCTCAGATGGTCCACGGTAGAGAAAGAATGTTTCTCTGTTGTGTGGGCCCTAAGGAAGTTGAGGCCCTACCTCTATGGGACCCACTTCACTGTGCAGACTGACCATAAGCCGTTAAAGTGGCTAATGAACATGAAGGGGGAGAATCCAAAGTTGCTTAGGTGGTCCATAAGTCTACAAGGCTTCGACTTCACTATTGAGCATAGGCCAGGTGTCCAACATAGCAATGCTGATGGGTTGTCCAGAATGTTTAACCGACCTGAACAAGAGACTCATCCAGGGGTGGATTAGTTCCCCCTGTCCATAGTCTGGGAGGGGCGAGTGTTAGGAAAGATTTCGTAATTGTAGGTAATTTTTCCTTCCATGTGGCAACCCCTAAACTTTTTGCTGTTGTTTTTCACCTTGTTCTTGACTTTGCCAGAGAAGTGCAGCCTTCTGCCGCACTCCTCTGGGCTTTCGCTCCTTCTTACGGGGAAACTGACATGCCCTTAAGACAGTCAGTACCGGGGAACGCTGTTTTCCGTAGTTTCTTTTATCATGTTGCGGCTTTAGTGCAACTTGACACAAGAGGGCACTGTAAGCTAAGTTACAGCTCTATTGGGTCTCTAGCCTTCTACAGGCCCTAGATACTCGTTTAGGATTGTATTTGATCGGTGCAAGTCATTCAGGGACTGGAATGGTGGCAGCGATCGTTTTGTGTATTTTGAGCTCCTTTTGGCGTTCTAAGCGCGTTTTTCGCGCTGAACCCAAAATGGTGGCCTGGCTCCCAAAATGGCCAGACCACGAGGCTCCTTTGTCCTGTCCACTGACCGTCTTGCTCCCTTCACCTTCCCCAGGTCGAGCGACCCGGGGCCTTCCTTATTTGGGCATGTACTTTCCCGCGAAACCTGGTTGCTTTCGCGGGCTTCTACATGTCTTTTGTGTGCCTCCTGGGTGTGGGCTGGGATGTCTGGTCCCAATACACATCCTGGGTGCCAGAGAGTCTAGGGTGGTGTGAATGCCTGGGACCACCGTGGTCCGTGATTGGTCCACGTATGGTGTGTGTGTTGATGAGCGGATCTCCCATTGGCTCCCCTCCGTTTTGGCGCGAAGGGAACCGTGGATAAGAGGGGGCTGGAAACACCACTACCATGTCGATCTCCTGAGTTCTCGCGAACGAAGGAATACAGGAGCCAAGTATCCTGCAACCAAGAGGCTGGACCGAGGAATCGCTGGTGACCCCCTGAAGGACTCCTCCTTTGCACTGCTGTCGTCCTGTGAGACCCCTTCCTCCTTTGATCGAACCAGAAGGCCTGTACTGGTGCTTCGACCTTTGGAATAGCAGGAACAGCTATTCTCGGCGACTTCATCATCTCCTGCCAGTAAGCCTTCGGAAGCGTCTCTGGGCCATCCAGTTGACTGACCAGCTTACAAGGGAGTCCTGCTCTGTAACCGCCGCCAGGTTGTGTTGTATTTCGAGTCCTGGTCACTCTCACACGCTTCGTACACTTGGCGTTCCCAAGTCTGAAGTGAGTAGTGTACATTTGGCTCGGATACACACGGCCGCTCCGTTGCCCTGCTGTGGTGACAAAACTGTGCAGGTTTCTTCGATTGGGACGTCTTTTTTCTCTACACGACGACGAGGCATTCCCGGCTCTTCTGAACCTGCCAGCTGCTGAAACTAACGTGGAGAAGCCTGGGTCTGCTTGCATCGGGGACCGGTGAGTAGTATAGCTAGGATCTGGTCGCCCTCCTGCAGTAGCCCATTGCTTTTCCCCGCTGTGTAAAAAGAGCACCCTTTTGTCCGTACTCGCGCTCTGCTTCTGCTCACTGTGGAGGCTGCGCTTGAGTCGCGGAACCTGTTCTTCTTCTGTTGTGCACTAACCCGAACTGCCTGACTTCCTCCGAAGAGCTTCCCCTTTTGCCCGTTGGCACCAGCGTGTGCAGGTACTTTGAGCACAAGGCTCCACTCTTCGCAGGGCTCGGACTTCCATCTAGTTAGGTGCCTCTGAAGGCGAACTGAGTCTAAAGCATTATCGCACTGCCTGTTTTCCTTCCCTTGCAGGTGGACTACACATTTCGTGCCTCTAATGCTTGAGACTGTCGTATTTGTATATGTATTGTGTTGATATGGTATGTGTTGGCTTAATATTGTGATACTGTGATTTTCTCGCTATGGTCATTGTTTTAAAGGCCTTAAAATAAATGTGTATATATTTTTGATATAACAACTGTTTGGAGTAGTTTGTAAGCGCTCTTGCTTTTTGTGCTCATTGCGGGCTTTCAGTCACCCTCACCCCTCTTGAGACCTAGTCTTGACCGCCGCGATCGCTACCTTGATTGGTCTGGCTTGTCCAGAGGTTACCCTGTTCCAAGTAATTAGGTTGGCCTTCTGAACTTCTGCGCCACCAGGACAGAGTTCAGAAATCCGTCTTAACAAGCGTGACCGTTGTATGAAGCATGCCTTGCGTCAAGTACAAAAAGCACATCTTTCATTAAAGATACATATGCATACAACAGATTTTACATTATTAAAAACGAGCATATTGTTTGCACATAAGACATATGTGTAATTGCACTCCTCTGCTCATTTGACAGAAGGTTTTCGTAGAACCTAACGGTGCCACATGCTTTAATGTTTCCATCAGTCAAGAAGTACTGAAACAGGCACTGGAGACATATGCCTTCTCTGTGAACACATGGAATGGCTGCGCTGTCAGCTTACATAGGATTGCAAAGGAACATATGGGTCAGACATGACTCCGGGGATATCTCTTAATGTATTGAAGTCTATTTGTACTGTTATTTTCTTTTTAGGAATAAGTTCTGCAACCTATATAAAGCACTTCAAAATTGACCTGGTCAATGCAAGGTAAATACTCCTGAAAAGAATTGTAAAGATACGATTTCTCTTTTATCTGCTGCTTAGTTAATTGTTCTTGTATTGTATTTGTTATGCACCAGGGTCATTACTGAATCATTACAGCTGCACAAGGCAGTACCTTGAACTAATTTACCAAATCGTATGCCTCTCTTTTCTCAAAGTATTCACAGCATATCTTGGTTTAATTGTTGTAGACACATAAGATCATTGGTACTCACTGTAGTCTTCAGTATTCCGATCATATGAAGCATATTGGCATTGGCAAAGGTGAGCTGGTTCGTCTGCGGACTGTCCAAAATAATGCAGTCCGGGCCGTAGAATATCATATGTCAGCGGCCAGGAAAGCCCTGCACTGGCTCCCCGCGGCATCATGAATTACCTTCCGCATATTCACCATCATACACAAGTGCCTTCATGGAACTGGCCTGGTGCACTTATCTGACTGACTCCTCTGGCAACCAGTACGCAGAGTGCTTACATCCAACAACTTCTTTCTTCTGCAAGCCCCGAGGGGCAAACTGACTCAGGTGGCTCTGGGTTCTTCCCCTAGGCTGCACCTGAATGTTGGAATGCCTGTCTACCAGACCTAAGGTCCTGCCGCTCTTACCAAGTTCAAGCGTTTCTTAAAAACACTGCTATTCCAGTAACTTCTCTAGCTCCCTGCCTGCTTTCAGCTTGCTCCCCTTTAGTCTGATCAGCCTGATGGTTTTTATTTAGTGTAGTCTGTCTTGTCAGCGCTCCTATACTTAAGGGTCCTGACTCAGCGCTTTAAAAACAATAAATACAATTAAAATATTTGGTAATGGATGAAAAAAAGCATAATCATTGCAAAGGTCACAGCCCTTCGATGCCAGTCACTCCCAATGACTCCTTTCTTAGAGTGGCGCATTAAGATTCTCCACTGTCTCTTCTCCAAAATTAGCATGTCAAAATCAGATTACTCCCAACCCCCTTAAGTGGGATAGCTTTATCATCATACCACCCCTCAATCCATCTTATCCCCAAACCACAACACCAATTAATTGGGTTAACCTGCTGACAGTTTGCTCCCCACAATTTTGGAAGCAGATCAGCCCATCCCTTGAACCTTCCATTTCAGCCTATGTAACATTAGCGTCCCCTGAGGCACTTTCCCCAGACAATCTGAAATTGGTCTGGATAAAGTCTAGACTTAGAAACCTACTCTCGACCACAACGACTCTGCTAACTAAAGGCCTATCTGTGCATTACCATTCAGAGCAAAAGTTGAGCCAGTCGCCACTAACAAACTCCAGACACATCTCAAAGCCAACCAAGTTTTTGGCACCATTCAATCTTGATTTTGTTCACAAAAGAATACCTAAATGACTTGATCGCAAAATATTAACAGCCAATGTGGCACTCTCTGATCTAAAATAGTTCAAATCGTACCTTGTTCCTCTCCAACAGATTTTCGGAAGTCTTTCAAGGCCCTAACTCTGGCTATTCTTTCAACTTGTAAAGTCCGACAAGGGCTGGCCCTGTATTGCGAACATATGTACCTTGCATGCGGAATCATTCAGAGCATATCATATGCTCCATTTTTGATGACAGCCTCCACTTTTCAGCGTCAAGTATACTGGTGATTGGGCAAAAAAAGTATATCTTCGCCGTTAGCACCCTGCAAGGGGGCGCTGTCCAACCAGGATGCTTGGAACATGGGCTGTATTTTCTAGTACAAGCCGGCATTCCGAGAAACCTGGGTGGCCAGCGCCCCATTCCCCCCACTTCACGATGCAGCTGTCAGCTTAGGCCTTTTTCCTGTTGCTGATGACACAGTCATCAACATGGAAAACGGACTTACTAACAGCAGCACTGCGAAGCGCTGGACCATGCAAGAAAGGTGTTTGTTTTCTTTTCTTTTTCACTAAGGGAGATGGTGTAGACTTGTGCACTGGGGAGTTTGTGCCCACTAAAGGGAATCAGGGGGGCACTCCCATTGAGGTCCCACTTGCCCTGTCCCCTAGGGAGGGTGTTGCATAGAAGACCCACTTCCCTAGTCTCAAGGGGGGTTGCTCCCCTTGGGTAGAATGGACAATTCCCTGAACTTGTCACATGTGCCTCTGTTTTAGTAGTTTAAACATGGAATGATCTGTTTCACAAGACCTGCCATTTTCTGTTAATGGTTTTTAAAAAGGCAACATAAAATGTAGCATTTGTATGTCCGTATTGCCATTTAACAGTTTAATATTCTCTACAAGTTCTTACACTTCTCATTCAAAAAGAAGGTGGGGATGCATCAGTTGGGTTTAGGTGTGTTTGACTGTCTGAGAGCTGATCACGGCAAACTGTTCGGAAAAAACAGCGTGCATGCGATCAGTTCTCACAGAATCAAACGCACGCACACCAATCCCCCAACCCCAACCCCCTTCCCTACTTACCTGTTTGCTCGCCGCCTGGTTGACTGCGCCCCTGCGGTGTCAGAACCGTCCCTCAAATGCGGGTCGGAGCTGACGCTGCAGGGTACTTTTTTCTTTTTCTTTTTTTTTCGGTTCCCTGCCTCCATCATTGAGGAAGCGGGGGACACCCCCGCAACCCTCCAAGGCTAATACATAGCGATCATAGGAGCGGGGCACACCCCGCAATCCCCCGGTCCACATGTTCGGTATGTATTAGGCAATTTGTACATTTAAATTCAGTCCAATGGTACAGGCCAAATTCGGGCAAATGTACGATTCGGCCAAATAGAAGCGTACACATTTGCTAATACCCAACAGTTGCTGTTCAAGGATGGTGGGTCTAAGCAGTAGGATCCACAGCTACAATGGACAGCAATATCGCCTGATTTGTTGATTGTTGTTTCATGTTGCTTAGTCAGAATAGGGCATCATGCATTCGGTGAAACCCTGCTGCGCTAGACAGTCTTGGACAACAATGAACCTTTTGCCAGAGCTCTGTAGCTTGTGAAGGTAGAGCGGGCATCCAGGTGGTCACTGGCCTGGCATATCACCTGAACAGTTTTTTGATTACACTGCTTTATGAGAGTAATATGTTGTCAACAAGGAAACACCTTTGGAATTGTTTGGGTCCCATTTGTTTTTAGGGGTCTTACCTCATCGCATAGAATGCTTTGCTGATTGACAGCTCTGCCCCCCCATGTGTTGTTCAAAGGCAGTACATATCTCTCTCATGGCTGTTTCATTGTTTATTGACTGATGTCTCAAATGGGCAGCATGTGTGGGAGTACTTGGTCATATTAATGCACCTGTCAAACGCACAAATAATCTTATCTGCGCATGTGTCTTCATTTATTTTGTTTTATAGGTTACGTCACTAATAATATATACCAGCCGTGTGTTTCCAAATGTACCTGAGCGTGGCAGGAGAAAACATAAAAAATTGCCTTTTATACTATCTTTTTTTAGTTTGGATGAAATGTGCAAGTGAGACGCACAGAATAATAACAATTGTTTCGAAAATGCAGAAATTGAGTTGAACACTTTTAAATAACAATTTGATATTTATTTTCTTTATAACTTATGTTGCACCCGGAACATCTTAACCAGGCGCATATATGACCACATTACGTATGGAAAAGCACATTTTGAATGTGTTCAACTGAAAGAGGACTCCACTGGGCTAGGCAGGAGTTGCTGATAGTAAAGGACGTTGCCATGTGCCCCTTGTCTATTTGAAAATGCCCTCCACTGCCTGACTGTAGTATCCTGTCCCTCTTTCCTGTGTGGTCAATGTGTCTGGTAGGAAGAGTGGTGTGTAGTATCATGCCGTACCCTTCCCTTGGCTGCTGAATGCAGTGTCTGTAGCTGTGACGTCAGAGTGAGTCTTGGAATGTATGCTTATGAGAGAAGGCTCCTGCCACTAGGTTCCAACAGTGACAGGTGAAGTGAAGACTTGGCTGGTGGGGACCGGTGGGTCTTATTCTCATGATATGCACTTGAACGATATGTATCCATGATCTGAATAAATTGACTACATGTACCTACACCTGAAGAGTGCAGATTCTAAGTGATTTGAAGCACCTTAATTTAGCTGACGTCTATGCAAACAGAGAATTTGCTTACATCTAAGCATTATGAAGCTCCAAAGTCTGTAACCAAGCATCGCTTTAGAGTATAACAAGTATAAGTTACGAGAGATGGGAATGGCAATTTTTCAAAAAATGCAATATAGAGCATTGCAGTGCAGGTGTACGTGCCGGGGATTGCTGTGCAGATTGATGCCGTAGTGCATTGTGGTACAGTGCATTACCTAGTCAAACAACTGTGAATTATGAAACTGTAGCTGTCTACTAGGTGAAGTTCATAGGCTTGGTGTAGGAAAGGGGGCACCCTGCATCCATGGAGGACTGGTAGGTCTCAGGAGTTTACACCTCTCGGACATGAACCAACTGTGAACAGCTTCTTTCATCGAAAGCAACGCAACCCAAACATCTGTGTCCAATCCTTCTACCATTTTAATTGTCTCTCTCAACTTCCTAACTACTCATCTCATTACTCTCTGACACCCTCACTCTGTCCCCTACACCCTCACTCTGCCTGCCAACACCCTACTGTGCCTGTGCACTCGCAGTCTGCTCTTACACATACTCTGCGTCCTACCACACTGTCTTCTCTCTCACCCATTCAGCTTTACCTGCTCCTACTGTCACTCTGCCTACACATTCAGAGTCTCTACTCTCCATTGTGTCTCTGGCTATCACCCTGCTCCTCTTCCCCACAAACCTCGCTTTCTTGTCCTTCAGTCCCTTCTACCAGTTTGCATCTTTCCTTATCCCTCTCTCCCTAGCCTGTTTGCTCTCCCCGTCTTACACTGTACTTCTATCCTGCCACTCCACACCTGTTCTCTCTCCCACTGTGATTTCACATACCCTGTTTTCATCCTCCCCAATTCCGCCCCTGCGCTCTCACTCACCTCTTGCATCTCACTCTGTCCCCTATCCGTGCACCCTCAGTCTTCCCACCCTGTTTACCGCTCATAGCTTGAAACAACCATCCGTGCCTCTCACTTCTCAATGATTCAATCAATTCACTCTAACCTTAACTCTGAACCTTTCCCTCATTCTCCCCATGTTCACTAGCTCAGCCAACATTGCCCAATCCTGTCCTTGCTCACCCTGCACTTTTGCGCTCACCCTTATGCGTATTGCCTCACTTTACTCATACCATGGCTCACTCTGACTTTAGCCAGTTACTCTCAATCTACCCATTAATGCCTTAAACTTTCAATTTGGTCCTGTCTCCCTGATCATGCCTTCACACTCTGACATAATGTCTGACTGGTTTGACTGACTCACTCTATCCTATCCCACCATCTATTTATACCCCTTACTTTTTCGTCCTTTCTACCGAACACTGCCTCTGCTCTCTCTCACAGTACTTCTATCCTTCGCATTCAAAACCTCCATTTGTTCAGTCTTCTCTCTTACTTCTACACTTTCTCTTACAGCCATACCCATAGCCTTTAATTCTAGCCCTACCCTAGCACTTTAGTGTGCCTACCCCCTAACTGTCCACTACCCTCCATCTCTAGTCTCACAATCTACCTCTACATCTTCATACTGTTCCTACCATCTTTTCACTTCCCTATCTCTTTGCCTATAATTCCTAAGCCTGCACCATCCCGCACTATGTCCATAGATGTTCCTTTTGCCCATAGCCTCTCACTCTACACATACCCATTCACTATAACCACGTTTGTCAATAGCCAGGGGCTATGTCCATAGCACCCCACTCTGCTCCTTTTCCTATCCTATTCCAAGCCCATCATTGCACTGCTACTCCTCACAATGCCCCTACAATCTCACATAGCTTCTTTCACCTCTCACTTCTCCACATGCTCTCACCCACTTTTTCCCTTACAACTGTATTCCTCTTCTCTCTCTGCTCCTAACTCCTCACTCTGCTACAGTCCTTTCCCTCTGTGGGTGCCATATGATTCTGCCCCAGAACTCTGACCATATCCCCAACCCCACAATCCGACCATGTCACAAAAATGCAGTTATGTGACTGTAGCTATCTATGGAGCATGCATGTGAGAGGGCTGTGCACTACAATTACCTTTTCTTTTCAACAGCAAACCTACTATCACCTCCCATGGTGCCACATGAAAAACAGAAGAGTGTCCTGTTCTCTTTAATTTAGTGTGGTAGGCGGGATGCAGATGAAAGGGAAATGGGGACACGTACTGAATGGCTCCTTGGGTTGAAGCAAGGAAATTCACCTGCCAGATGTGTCTTACTGGAGATGGACCCTGACATCCAAACCTGACTCTCTGCTGGAATCTCAAGGGATTCACACCCCAGCTGGCTACCTGTCCCAAGTGTCTTAGGTTCAACATCAACAGACACCCCTTCTTCAAACATCGGATAACAAGGAAGACACATACTGCTTGCTACCAAGTTTCCCTCTTGCAGCAATTACAGACCTTTATACCAGCAAACCACTTCAGATTTGCTGTTCAAGCCTTGGTCCTCTCCTGCCTGGATGGTGGCAATGCTCTTTTGGAAGGCCTTCTGGCGACTACCCTGACACCCCTGAGATGTGGCCTACATGCTGCAGCACGACTCATCAAAGGACTCTGCATATTCGGGCACTTCATCCTGACCCTCCTTAAACCACAATGTCTCCAGCTGGACATATAATTTTCAAATTCTGCTGCATCACCTACAAGGGTGTCACACTTAAGTCCCCAAGCTCTACATCCCCTAAAAACTACTCACCCTCGTTTCTGTATTTCAGGAAGGGGCACAATACCCACCTCTTCATTGAATTCCTCCTCCCTAACAGCTAGGTCCATATATCCTACAGTCCCTATCGTACCTGAGACTGGGTGATTTGCTCCCCACTATTTTCTCCCCTTGTTGCTAGTAGAACGTGCAGAGTTAAGCTGATCATGACTTCCCACATCCTCTGAATTTCAAGGATTTTGTTGTGTTAAATCTGCGTAACTTAACTGCACCTTAACTAAGGTTTTTTCCATGAATTTCGAAGGTTTTGTTATACCATAGATTTTTTGACGGGCCACTGGCCATGGCCATTGGCCACAGCCTTTGGCTGTGTCCACTGTACTGTTCCCGAATGTTTCTTTTGGATCCGCTAGGTAGCCACAGCCTTTGGCTGTGGCCACTATACATGTCTTTTGAGCCAACGAGCCAGGGCCGAACTCTACCATGCCATGGCATGGCCTTCAGATGTGTCCACTGTACATGTTCCCCCAATATGTTTCTTTGTGGAACAACTAGGTAGCCACGGCGTTCGGCAGGGAATTGTAGCATTACTGCGACTACACTATGCCGCCTGGTACGATTCCTGTGCTTTTGAAATGCAGACCACATTACTGAGACTAAGGGAAGTGGCGGTTGCGGGGGGTCTCTCGCTCCTCTTAGTCGTGGTAATGGGGGTCAGGTGTTGCGGGTGTGTCCCCCTGCTTCCATTAAATGGAGAGTGGGGGCCAAGAAAGTTTAAATTAAAAAAGAAATAAAAAAGGTACCCTGCAACGCTAGCACTGACCCACGTCAATGGGTGGGAACTGATGCCACAGGGATCGAGGGAAGTCGGTGGCACAATGCCGTTTGTGCCGCCGTTAAGGTAAGTGGCCAGGGGGTGAGCAGGGTAGGGGGATGCGGGCCACAGTTAACTGTCTGATCACTGCGCCGCGCCGTAATGGTCGTTGAAATTTTCATCAGCAGAATTACGGGCAGCGTAGTGATCACATAAATTCCTTTGGCAGTGGCCATTATACATATCTTTCAGGCCCATTAGCCAGGGCCTTCGGCTGTGCCAACTGTATATTTTAAAACAATACTGAGCCACTAGTCAGAGCTTTCGCTGTGTCCACTGTACATGTTACCTCAATATGCTTCTTTTCGACCAACTAGGTGGCCACAGCCTTTGGCTGTGGACACTTTACATGTCTTTCGGGCTTACTAGCCAGAGCCTTCAACCCTGGCCAGTAAGCATGGCCTTCGGCCGTGCCCACTGTATATTTTAAAACACATCCAGACCACTAGCCCTGACCTTCGTAATCATGTATGATGTAATTAGTATGATATCACCAGTAATGTCACCAGTGATGTCATTGTGGTCATATGCTGCATGAAGTGGGATTGCTGAATTTCTGGGGTTTTGTAGCATTAAATCTGATCACTTTAGCACTCTCTTATCCAAGGTTTCTTTTCACTCAATTTCATAGGTTTTGTTGCTATGTATTTTTCACATTAAATATTATCACCTTAACTCTTTCATACCTAAAGTTCTTTCACTGAATTTCAAGGGTTTTGTTATACTATAGTTTCTGTGGGCCCACTAGCCATTGCCTTCAGCGATGGCCACTGTACACGTTGCACCAATAGGTTTTTTTGGGGCCCACTAGCCATGGCCCCACTGTACACTGCCCCACCACAGTACATGTTTTATCAATAGGTTTCTATGTGGCCGACTAGCCATGGCCAGTGGTGTCTACTGTATATGTTGCACAAATAGGTGGGCATTGTGATCCATTACCTCTGCGTAGGAAATGTGATCACTGCAGGCGTAAAATGACTTTGTTTTAACTCTTTCCCCATTCCCGCAGGATTCCCCTGATATTCCCCATAATATGGCTACAAACTACAGCAGCAGCATTGAACTACCCATGCCCGCAGGATTTCCCCGGCATTCCCCCAATAAGGCTTGAAAATCACCAACTCTTCCCTGTCCTCACAGGCACTCACCAAGTGCCCCCTCCTCTTTCCATGGTCCCTCCACTCCCCGCAACTGTGTTTTTCCTCTCTTGCCCTCTCCTGGCCATCACTGTTTGATGTGTGTAACGCATTTTTGTTCTCCGAGGTGGACTTGATTGAAATGCGAGTCCTGAATTTCAGGGGTTTTGTTGCACTAAATCTGATCACCTTAACTCTCTCCTAACAAATCGTTTTTCCTGAATTTCAAGGGTTTTGCTATACCTTAGTTTCCTCAGGGCCCAATAGCCCTGGCTTTCAGCCGTGGTCATTTCACATGTTCTAGCAATAGTTTTTTTTTGGGCCCACTAGCCATGGCCTTCAACCATGGCCAGTGGCCATGGTGAATATGTTGCATACTTTCTTGAAGTATCACTAACTATGGCCTTTGGCCGTGGCCTCTGTCCGTGTTACACCAATAGCTTTTCTTCGGGCCCACTAGCCATGGCCACTGGCCATGTCAAACCATTACTTTGTAACAAAGCAGCCATTGCCCCCTTCCTAGTAGATGTAGGCACTGCAGATGTTAAACCATTTATTTTCTAACTCCTTATTCCCGCAGTAATTTCACAATATTAATTTCCAATAACAGAAATGTCTGCAGTAGAGTAGCGGTTCGCTGATAACGGGAAAAATTGCTCAGAATTAACAAGTCTTCTACGTGTTCACATGCACTCAACATGTGTCCCCCTTTTTGCCAGGTCCCTTCACTCCACATAATTGCCTTTTTCCCTCCCTAGCCCTCTCTCATTAACCCCTATCAATCATCGCTTCGTGTGACACACTTTATTTTCTGAGCAAATCTTGCAGCGTTACTGCTGTAATCTCGTGAGATTCCCACAGTCTTCCCTGATAAAGCAAAAAGTGCTCTACCCGTAACTGGCTTCCGAAACCACCCCCAAATGCCCCACTTACAAGCTCTAGCTTGATGTGATTGCTATTGCTATTGGTATTTATATAGCACCTACGGCTAGGTCATCTAAGCGCTGTGGTTCAAAAAAATAAGTGTTCTCATAGGAATGACTAGTTAAACAGAAGAGTTTTGAGTCTCTTTCTGAAGTCAAGAACATTATTAGACTGTGTGAGGTCATGGGGGAGTTCATTGCAAAGTTTGATGGCATCCTTTTTCCTCCTCCAAAATGCATTTAAGTTCTTTCATTTGCAGCTTTTCCCTGTTATATTGTGACAATCACTCACATCAAGCAACAAAAAAAAGGATTTTCATTTCAGAAAAGCCTCTCTGCCTCTCTGCTGCAAAGCACTTAGGCTGGTATATATAAACGTTTTAAGGAACTTTTATTCTGCCGAATATTTTAAACACTACTGGATGGATTTACCCCAAACCAGTCCAGGAAATTGTTTCTTATTTGGTCCAATCTGTCTGGCGATTTTCATGCTACGCTGTTCAAAAACTGCACTTTTTCTCTATGTGAAAATTACTGTGAGTAGGCTGAAAACAACATTTTTATGTTTTCTTAATACATTTTTCATTTTTTAACAAATTGTTCACAAAATGTCCAGCTCCAAGGGGCCTTTGACAAACCTTTGCTTTAGAAATGTTCATCCAAATCCATCCAGCAAGTCAAAAGTTATTAGCCTCGCTCAGCCTCTCTGCTGCAAAAAGCACCAATGCCGATAAAGGTTTTAAGGAGCAAGGGACACCCCCTTTTCTGTTGAATAGTTTAAGAACTATTGGATGTATTTGCGCCAAGCCAGTCAAGAAATTTAGTTGTTTCTTATTTGATCCAAATCTGCCTAGCCGTTTTCGCACTACGGCTGTTCAAAAACTGCACTTTTTCTCTATGGGAAAATGAATGGACTGAAAACTGTGAAGCTGTGGTGTTTTGTTTTCTTAATGATATTTACATTTTGTTACGTTTTGTTCCCATAGTTAGCAGTTTAGGGTGGGGGGCCTTGACAATTTTTTTGTTTTGAAACTTTCATACAAATTCATCCCGCAAGTCAAAAGTTATTAGCAATAGAATTTTGGGTAAAAAATAGCTGTCTTTTAATTTCTGAAATGCCACTCAGTCTCTCTGCTGCAAAGCACCATGGGAGATATCATTATAATTTTGGGAGAAAGGCACACCCCCTTCTCTGTCAAATATTTAAAAAAACTACTGGATGTAATAAACCCAGCCCTCCAGCCCTGCCTCTTCCCAGAAATCGAGTGAACCCTTCATGCCCACGTTGTTTCATACCTGCTCCAATTCCATCCAATTGTTTTTGCTGTGTGCTCCAGCAAAAGTTATACTTTTTCATCTATGGGAAAATGAATGGGGACTTGGCCGAAACTGCATTTTTTAAATATTGAATAGCTTGTTAGCAAAATTTCAGCTAAATGCATTGTGCAAGTCGAAAGTTATTAGCAATGTATTGATCGGATTTCCTATTGTGCAGTGACCGACTCATTTTAATATGGGCTTATAAACCCAGTGGTCTGCTGCGGTGTTATCCTTTCTTGATTTTGCATGGTCATATTATTGATTTTCTGCTAATCATCCAAGCAGGGCATAAAGTTAGGTCATATTATTTACACCAGTCGACACAAATAAGCTTGAAGTTGCATCTGTTTGATAGAACATTTTGGGAAGTGTGGAGCATACATAGTTATAATAGTTTGGCAGTACTAATGCTTTCACAATAGCATTTCTGTATTTGCAGAGGCACATTTTCTTAAAGAGATGGAGCTCAGAATAACCACTCCTCATCCATGTGTTTACATGGCAGCTGAAGAGGATTGAAGAGTAAAAGATGACCAGCAAATATGCAATTTCCAAAAAGTAGCATTGTAGTTTTTGATCCATTGAGGCATTAGATTTTTGTTCCTAGAAATTCATAGATTGTGGTCAAACATGATTTGATATTCTGTTCATGGTTGGTGCATTTTTCCAAGCTGGTTATGATCTATCGCCCTCAAACACTTGGGCAGTATTGAGTAGATGATAAGTGTGGCCTGTGGTCCCATAAAGAATTTAAAAAGCAAAGGTAATGCCAAGCTTTGTAGGACTCATCTGCTTTTGGGAGATTCTGAATTGGCCGAGAATGACTTGGAAGGAGGATATCAGCCTCATTAGTGTTTTCTGTTCTGCTCCCATAATGTGCTGTAAAAGGAAAGTGGTATGGTCGGACATGGGTAGGCATAGACAGGTTGAGTTGAATAAAATAGAGTACTTTAAAATCCAATAGTGTGGTTTTGCTCCTTCGGCAGGTCTGAAGTTGAACGTAATGGCGAGGTTTTTTATGAGTTTCTAGCCAAAAATGAAATTGATCTCCCTCAGACATTTACCTTCTTGTCATTTTGTAGAGCCACCGCATGATTGAATCGGCATATAATGGCCCACAGACGGGAATATCTAGACTGACAGCATTTGTCTGGTTGGCATTGGTGGACAGTTTTTTGACAAGACGATTTCTCCATCTAATCTAAGTCAAAATTAACTTTTTACAGCCAAAGAGAGTACATCTAAACCCCACACAACTGTTTAATTTAGTTGTACAAATACCATTGACTCTCGAATTGATAAATGACAGAGCATCACTGATGTCTGCTCTATCTTTTGCACCCCTGTAGGGTATTGCCGGTACGGCGGATTAAGACCCCCGACAGTCACTTTGCCATAGTCAATTTAAAACTACTGGCAAATGCTCGACCAATTTAGGAGAGTGATTAATAGGCTCCCTCGCAGTAATTCAATTTTATTTGTGATTTACTATAAACCTCTAAGCAACAACTGAACTGGGAAGAATTTCCCCCGAAAGATCTGTAATCAGAAGGTTACATGGGAAAGAAACATGTTGGTTCACAATTGAGTGTTATTAAGATCACTCTGGATTATACTAGAACACTATTGATTTGGCTTTTTTAAATGGTCACTGTTTATGAATAAATGTCTTATTAGATGACTGTGACTGTGTTGTGTACTTGTTACATTATGTTCACCATGCTATTTAGATTAACCTGAGAATGATTTATGTCACTTGATAATTGTTAATCAGTATATGCTGTGATCTGTCGGTTATGTAATGACGTTTTATTGTAGGTATCTCCTTTTTTATATTTACAAAAATATGTGTTTCTGAATAAAAATTACATATTTGTGATACAAGCTCTAATAACGGCCTATTAGATTAAACATTTGAATATTTAATCTTTCACGCAGAGTGATTATTAAATTGTTAATTATTCTCATACTTGTTATGCCCCCCCCCCCGCTTGAAAACTCTGCCTACAGAATATTTTCACAGCAACTGGTCCATGTGTAACGTCTGAAGTTGAACCAGAAAGTTGTAGAAATGATCTGTCATTTTAGGCATAGTAAGAGAGGGCGTGCTTTGTGCCAGCCATTTGCAATTACATTTTCTAGAGGGACTGAAACTTCCTTTTCAATCACGATGAAATCATAGCTCCAAAAGCAGTTTTTTTAAAGAGCCAGTGTCGCTGTCTGAGCAATCAGGAACTTTGTGAAACATGCTTTTAAAATCATATTTTATTTCCTTGCTGCTTGGTGCCTAAATATGTTTTTCAATGTATGGCAGCGTTAAACTGTGCATGTGTTATTGTTGCTTATGGATGCCTCTGCTCGTGTTGTCAAACTACAAATCAACTATGTTCTCAGTCCATAATGGCCACCGCAGGCCAAGGGAATTCTACAGACCTTTATTTTGTTCTACGATGAAGCTCATTGAGACCCAGAGCCGACATCAAGCAGCAGTCCATGTTGCTTGGTACATTGTGGTTCCCACAATGATTAAGCAACACCGCTGCAATTTAGCAATGACAGTTTAAAGTGGCATTTAAAAAAAATCACAACCTGCAATTGTTTTTTTGGTTTTTTTTTGCTCATTGATTTCTTTTGGAATCTCCATTGTCTGCTTGGCGCTCAAACCTCGATTTCAGAATAATACACTCTTATTCTAAGATGGCTATGTTGGCTTCATGCAACTCAGGCCTGACAGGGAAGGGGGTGGGACACTTAGGACTTTTAGACGACACTTAGGTTCTTATTTCCAAAAGGGACATATGTGTGTATAAGCTCCCTTCATAATGTTAGGAATGATCTTCGGTTCCAAATGTAATGCCTCGCTCAAGCCACTGCTCTCCTGTCAACATCCATGCGCACAGGGTGTAGTGCAGGTGGATGCTTTCTCTTCTGCTCTTTCCACAGCCAAGCAGTGCTGGTTCACACTTAGCGGGCACGGCAAGGGCTGAGTGATAATGGTTACACTGTAAAGGGAGATCAAGGCCAATCGGCTGCAGACCCAGCACCATGTCTGTTGGACCTAAAGGGAAATATAAGGTTCTCCACCATGTTGCACAGGAAAGGTAGATCTGTTGGAGAGCCAGGAAAATGCAATATGTTAGTGGCCAAACAGATATTGATGGGCTGTAGAGAAGCTGCGAAAGGGGCTATATCGTTGGGGGTCTCTTGTTTATTAGGGATGTGGTGCTTTGTGCAATGAGTGATGTGTTTGTAAGCATTGTGATAATATGATGTAAAGCCATTCATTGAGCTACACCTGACCAGTATCTATAAATGAAATCAATCAGTGAACTTGGTGAGGCTTGTTGTTTAGGGCCCAATATACTGGGGCATGGTAGGTGGAGGTGCACCTGCTCATTCTGCAGGCATTTCAGTGCAGCTCTGTTCACAAATGTTGGCTTAGGGAGATTGGCTGAAGATTGGCTGTTAGTGTAGAAAGTGAAAATAAGCAGAGCTGGTTCTAAGCTGTGACAATATTGGCATCTACCAGCGAAGGCAGCATGAAAGTCTTAAATGGAACATTGCTGGCATATATTGTTGGCACAGGCATCATGAACATGTAATTCACAAAGGGAGTGCTGGCATATATTGTGGCACAATCATGGATGTTTTACAGTGGTAATAGTAGCATATATTTGAACACAGACAGCATTGAAAGTATGAACAAAATGCATGTGTCCTGGTGGTGAAATGCCATCCATCTATTGGATTTGTTTGTCTATTGCCCTGAAGACCGATTCTAAATTGTATAGCTTTTATCCATTCAAACAATGACATCCATCATCATTTTTTTTTATTATTGGTTACAACTGAATCCAATTTAACAAATAATCATTTTACGAAATGTCATCCACATATTCATTACAAACTAGTTAACACAAAAAGGAACAATAAGAGAAAACATCTTACATTCAACTACATCAGGAACATTCTAAATGAAAAAGTGAAAAGCAATAAAATAAAATAATCAGCAAACTAAGATCATTACATTAAAAGAGTGATTCAAACAATATACACACTGCATTCACAATTGATGTAGTTGATCCTGGCAGACAATAATTACATAATTCATTACTTGCTAAAAACAGACCCTTCTTAAACTTAAAAAATGCTCTTACTCTTTTTGTTTCCAAAGCTACACACTCTGACAGTATATGCCTACAAGTTTCTTTGGACTGACTGCAAAATCTACAATTGGCATCATCAGCGTCAGCCTGACCATACCTCAGAAGAATATCTTTTGTGCGCAGTAAGTTCAAATGAAATCTCATAAAGGTGGACCACGTTGCACTAATGGCACATATTGATAAATAAGGAGCCAAAATTCCCAATTTTTGTAATCATGTTTTAAATGACCTAAGGATGGATACGTGAGGAATTCATCCACCGTAGTGGCCCAATCTAAAGCATAAAGATCTTTCTTTATTTTAACCAGATTGGCTACTAGTTCACCTTCGGTGCAACCTAACTCCTTGAAAAGTCGGTGGTCTTGATATCACCCACCACACAAATACCCCCCTCTTCACAAGCTTGTGCAAAGTCACACCACAGAGATTTGGGTATCGGTGCCAACATTTTCCCATAGAGAGCTAGATATTTCCACAGTGCTTGTGCCCTAAGGGTAGCTACCCCCAATTCATACCGGATAATTGCCTGTGGGGTCTTCTCCACATCAAAGCTTCAAGGTATGGGAGATAGAAGCGTTTACATGGCAATACAGAACATTTCCCAAATTTTGAGTCTACCCTCTGAAGCTGATTTAATAGCTTTGTTGTTTTTGAGAGCAACCATGATCTAATTAAATTGGATGAAGGTTTAGAGAAAATCTTGAAGCCTAGATAAATGAGGGAATCAATCCTCTGCACCGGATTTGATTCCACATACCACTTGAAGACAGTCCTATGATTTAACAAATGCATGACATTTGTCTTGGCCGTATTAATGGTTAACGAATTTGCCTTAGCAAATACAAACAATCCATTCAAAATTCTTTGGAGGCCAATGGGAGTGTTGTCAAAAACAATGAAATTATCAGCGTATCCCATTCACAACAACCTAATAAAGCCCTAGATTGTAAATATGGTTCCAGGGCACCCATTTAAAGAGTGTAAACAAAGGGGGGCAAAATACACCCCTGCCTAACACCTCTAAATGTTTTTACTGATCACAACAGATGATTGTCCTGGTTTAATGATACTTGAATAGATGAATTAGTATGTAGTGCTACCAGCAGACTGAGCAACCCCAAAGGGATATCGCATTTCTTAAGTCTGCGTCAAAATCTGAGGCCCCAAAAACCTGAACCCCCCCCTTTGCTCATGCCTGCCCCACAAAGCATTTCAACAATAAACCTTTCAGTTGGGTGTCCATGCCCTTTCTACAGCCAGTCTGCCATTTTGATATTAGGTCCCAGCTACTGGCCCAAGTCTCCAGATGTTCCAACAGCAAACATAAAAACATTTTCGAATCCACATCCAGAATGGCAATTGGATGGTAATTCATTGACTGGGACCTATCCCCTTTTTATAGATTGGAATAATATGTGCCCACTCCCAGGAAGGAGGATGTTTTCCTTTCTTGATAATATCTCCAAACAGAATAGACAAAATACCTGCCCATAGTTTTGGATTTGACTTGAAAAGTTGATTCATTAGTCTATTTGGGCCAGGGGCCCTCGAATTACTAATGGCACCAATTAATTTCACAAGTCGCTCCTGAGAGAGATCAAAAACCAAAGGTACATAACGAGACTTCTCTCTATCCAAGTTATCTTTTCTTAAGCCTGAAATAGTCAAAAAAGTCCTTCACTGTGACTGTGTTGCCCAATCTACCCAATTGGACATTCCCACATGCATTAATCAATGACGTAAAGTTTCTAGAATATTTGACTGCCAATGCCTCTAACGTTTGTTCCCCATCTGACTGGAGTCTTTGCATTTTCGATCCTTGTAACCAGTTTTTATAGCCTTGCTCAAATTTCTTAGTATGGGTTTTATCTCGGGAGTAAATGGAGGGATCTTTGTTAATATGCCTCCTTCTACCTCTCAGTTTTCTTCATCTAAGAACCAGCTCCCTATTGTACCTATGTACATGGGATGATGGCCTAGATGCTAACCGACCCTTGCTGGTAATATTAGGTTTGATGACACTGGATATAAAACATCCAAAATGATCTACCATAAGGTATGATTGTAATTCCTGTGTGGTTTTCCCCCCAATCGCACCCAAAAGTGATTGATTTATACTGGTGAGCATATTTGTTGACCATTTAAGATGATTGCCCTGGGTATTGAGCGTGGCCAAATACCCCGCTACCAACGATGGAGTAATGGATAGTGCAAATCTCAATGGGTCTAAAGCAGCAGCTAGGATGAAATTATCACTACATGTCGTTTTGGTGACTTCAAAAAGTGAACAGTTGTCCAACATCCACTTATCCACAAAGATATAATAAATGATAGAAACACTCTTCTCATTTGACCATGTCACAGATGGCAGAATATCTCCCTTTACAGTGTCATTTAGTGGAAGAAGACCCATGCTGGTGAAACACTCCACCCACAACTTGCCATTAAGCATTTTCTGATCTTTTTTTTTACAAAGGACATTGGAGTCTGTACCCCCAGTGAAATACAGTTAGAGTTCAGATCGCCCGCCACCACTACATGACCCCTGGGACCGATGTTATACCATTGTGCTACACAGAATAAAATAGAATTTATCACTGCGGCTAATGTCCCCATACCCACATGCCAGTATATATTAAGCATCAAAAGGTCCATGTGCAAAGAGCCAAGAAATCTACTATGGGTTGCCAGAACTCCGAATCTCAGGTCATATCGGGAGATCAATCTAATATAAGCGGAAAGTTTAATCATAGTTAAGAGGCCCCCATAGGTATGGCATGTAGTCCTCTGACAAGCCGGTTGATGCACTACCTTATATCCATCGAAGGTTGGCTGGACTTTAAGCCGCGTTTGCTGTAGCAACAAAAGAGTATGATTTCTAAACAATGCAGATAATACCCCATTTGCAAATATTTGAGTATGACCTTGTGAGTTGAATGAGAGTATTCAAATGGAAGCATGAGAAGGGCCACACTGCGCTTCTTTTGACTCTAAGTCACTGATTAGGTGTACAATAGTCTAATGCATAGTTTCCAGGAGAGACAAGACCAGTCCCGGCTTTCCTCTGAACCCAGTATTTTCTTTTTCAGGGCAAGTACGTGGAAGTCAACTGAGCTCTGCCTACTCTGAGGCTGATGGGTTTTACCTCCACTTTGACCACTCCTCGGCGCACCCTCTTGATTCACTTTAGGAACATACGGCAGCAGATCATACCCCAAACAGTGCAGACTGTCCTGTAACCTTTATCAAAGTATCCATCACTAATTTGGGTTTTAGAATGATCACTGCACAATCCAATCTTGCCTGATCTGGAAAAAATACTTTTTCAACATCTCCTGACTTAAGTGCTGCCAATGCAGGCACCCCTGTAAAAGGGACAAGAGGATTGAAGGAATCAGCACTACCTCACAAGTTTCTGGGATGACACTTTCAATGGCTAGTACCAGAGATTCATTTGGAAAAGTTTGTTGTTTGGTCAGAGCACAAAGGGCTGTTGGACCCAGTGGACCATGTGCTTGTGAAGATCCTGGTAACTGAGTAAAAGGATGAGATTGGCCTGACTTATTAGGAACTTCAGGGGCAATCTCTAAAGGCGAACTCCAGCCAAGGTTTGCCAATGTTTACAGTAACTGAGATGGAATGTTACTCGACCTTGTCACCACTGATACTTGGATGAAAGAAGATGATATATTAGGCAGATCTATAGCCTCTGCTGGAAGCAGGCCTTTGCCCATATCTGACTATCCTCTATTTCCAGTTGTCACACCTGGGGCATCATTCGATGCTGCACTTGAGGGAGCTTTTGCACCCGTCAAATCAATCTGGGAGAGCGCTTCCTTCACAGCTCTCCTTGATTGTAGAGATTTGAAGAAACTTCTTGCACCTTGAATTTTATATGATTTACTTAGCACGTTTTTTGTTTTCTTCATTATACCTGTATGCAATCTTTTAAAGCCCCATGGCTTCTTCAAAGCCTCTGAGGCTTTTTTCAGGCCCAGGCTTAGAACTTCTTCGATTGATTAATCTGTAGGCTCTTCCTGAATAATAACAACTGGAGCTGTTGGAAAGTGGACCTGTTTGGGCTGCTGTATCATTTTGCTGAGGGGCATAAACCTGTTGATTGACAAGACCCGTCAGATGGACCATTTAGATCATTGGAGGGCAGCGGAGGTGGGGCAGCCTCCTAAGACAAAAAGCCGTAAGCCTCACCCCCTGACCTTTTCCCTCCGATTTGCTGCTGCGCAAAGTCCCTTGCTGTCTGTTGTTGAACAGATGTTGATGTATCTTTATGGGATTCCACGAAGGTCCTTGCTGCTTCATGGATATTCACATGGTCAAATTTGAATAGGAGGGAATCCAAGAGAACAGTGTTAGATGTTTCCACTCTTTGTAATTCCTTAAAGAGAGAGAGAGAGAGACTAGATTACATAATACCTGATTCATTAAACAGGCCTTCCTTGTTCTCCCGTGAACCATGCTCCATTTTACACATCACGGCTGAGAATCTCTGTGGTGGTAGTACTGATGGAGAAGGTGCCGGTGAAGATGAAAAAAAGTCCATCCCTGTACCTTCCTGACTTCTGTGTTGCATAGAGAAGAATTGAGGTGAAATCTCAGGAGGCATTGATGGCACCAATCACTACATAGAGAGACATTGTGCTCCTTCAGCTGAACCTCTCGATTAGTAGACAAAGTCAAGGTACGGTGGTTGCCACATTTTGCAAAGTATGCAGCTGTACACCCCTCCCTCATGTTTGGGAGCACTGGAGACTGAGGTGAATGTACTGGAAAAGTCACTTTATGCACAAGAGCAGTGGGCGGAAAAGTTATACCTTCCACACAGGGGGAAATGCAAAGTTGTGACCCACTTTCCCCCAAACAAGGGGCAACTGCAACTTGAAGTGGAGGAAGGGTTAGGGATGCAGTATCTGATGGTATCAGAAAGAAAGTAGTGATTAGGTTCTGACAACCACTCTTCCTTATTAAAGGTTTTTTCCCTTTCAACAATGTAACAGACTTAACAGAGACTCCTCTAAATGGCAAGGATTGTAACAAAGGCAAAGCTAGTGCTAATAGCATGTCCCCGTCTGAGATGGGAGCGGAGGCCATACTTGATCCTACTCCCCTGCTCCATAACTCATACATGGAATACGACTCAGTTATTAGAGAATCCAATGAAGGAGAAATTCACCCACCATTTCTCTGGTGCGGCAGTGTTCAGTCCAAGTCTGTGTGAGATCCCACCACTCTCAACACACTCAACACACTGGCCCTCATTACGACCCTGGCGGAAATCGAAAAACGATGGCGGAAATGCAATACCGCCATCGAATAGCGCTCGGTGCGACTATGACCCGTCACCGCAAAGTACGAAGCCATTAGCGACACCGTAGTGAACGCCAACGCTAACTGCACCAAGCACGCGCGCTCGCGCCATGCCAAACCGCAAACACCACCATGGTGCAACGGTACGCCAATTCCGACCCTAGCGGACATGTACCTAACGCCATCAGGCATGGCGGAATGTACCATTCCGCCATGGCGAGAAGTACGGCATCGCGAATCAACCGTAAACGGCCCCACTGAGTGCCTGTACACCGCTCCCTGCCCACAAAGTACAACTCCCTGTAGGTGCAATGAAGTCACAATGCAACCATTGAAATGTACAAAGCACCCATGCATGCCAACGAACAAAAGCAACACAAGAGGGGCCAATGGGAGCTGCAGGTCACAGATGGCACGAATACAGAAGCCATCCCAATGGACATGACCACAGTCCCCCACCAAGAAACGCACGCAAACACAGGCACCTGTGCCCAGCAACATTCCGAAAATCACATCATTCCACCAGTCCACCTGGCTGACCGGCATCTGTTACACAAAACCCAATCCCCCGCCCCTGAGCATGACAACATTCAAACTGTCATATAGGCAGCCCCCATCCCTGACCTCACGGGCTCAGTAGGCAAACGCGCCCAGTACAGTACCACGCAACTAAACCCCGAAGCTGGAACCCAATGCAGATCTCCTCACAATACATCGCCCCCCAAATAGGCATATGCCACATCACTTGCAAAGAAAAACGCTACACGGGCCAAATCAGAATAGCAATTTATGCACATCAAAGACACCAAGCCCATACAGCCATCAGGCCATGAACTCCAAAACACTAATCACCATTGTGGGCTGCATCCGCAAGAAATGACCAGCCACTACTTGTGTGTCGCCCTGTACCCCCATGGTACACAGAGCCACATTCACGTACGAAAAGGCAACATGGAAGCGCACAGAACCGCAGGGCTGTCCCAATGGGGAGGCACTAGTCCAGCTGAAAGGCCGAAATGTTGCTCCGAGACACCAGTACTGCGTAAGGGCATGTGGGCCATTGGCGATCGTCCCATAAGATCGTAATGCTGCTCCACCGATTAACACGAAGCAGCAGGTGTCGGGAGTAAAATCCATCTGCAGGAGTGGCATACAGATGGCAGTGGCAAAAGGGGAGGAGATACCTGTCAACCAGAAGAAAAGAAAAAGAACAGAATGGCCATCAGAACTACATTCGAACAACTCACTTCAATGATCACACGAAATCCACAGCCATATGCATGCTAGCCCACTCAAAAGGATCATCACCACCCCAAAACCACTTGCGACTCATAACCATCTATATCGAGGTGCAAACACCATCACTAACGAGTGTACCTGTGCATGCGTCTGTCAAAACAGAATCCATCAGATGGGAATGTCAACGTGCATGGACACAAGTGTCTGAGGGCGCCTCGAGACAGGGAGGGCTCAACAAGGCCAGATAGACGATGGTCCCACTATGGCAGGCCTGCATCACATAGCGTAGGGGAGGCGGATAGATCCCAAGAAGCCCTGTACATGGCAAACTCTGTATCAAATCACCTGCCCATGCATCCATTCATCATTCCCTCATCCCGGGATCAAAACGCCTGAATAATTACTCACATGACATTAGAAACATCCATTGAGTCTGTGCGTTATGCAGCCTGCAAAATCCACAGTGCCCCAGCCCGTATTTCCAGTGTCGTGAAGTAACATGTATTTTGGAACGGCCGGCCTCATCGCCCACGTAGCTAATGCGCATCCCAAACTATTCATACCAATCATTGCTCCCTCGCCATGGGCCCTGTCTCAAGGACATTGAACAATAGAACGTTATATTTGCAGTCAGACCTGTGGGCATCTCCTCGCCGCCAGCTGATAACCGAAAGCGCCGCCCTTCGAATTCCTCATTTGCAACATCACGTCGAAAAGGCATCTGTGGCCGTTTGAAATCCCTAATTATTCCATCGAGTGCGGCTGTGTGTGAAAATGGCAACTGCCTTCACCCACGAATGGGACGCCCCGCCCGTCGTTGCAACTCGGTACAGTGATGCATGAGGGCCCACCGTTACTCGAGTACTACGTTCCACTGACCCTTCACAAGTCTGTTCGCGACTGCACAGATGGAATGGGAAACAATGGGACCATAGCCGAATGAACATAACAACCAATCCAACACGCCCATCGGGTACAAATACATGATAGCAATAGCAAGATACCATTCCCCGAATTGCAGCGTTGTGCGCGTGACGTGCTCGGCCAAAGGGGAGAGCAGTTTGCACAGGTGGAATGAATCACCACAGGTGGAGGCCATACAGCCTGAAAACACATGAATTGCACAGCCAGTCTCCTCCCACAACCACACCGAAATGCTACCGGCAGGACTCGCGATGTTGGCCCTGGGGGACCTGATAGCGCTGCAAGTGCTCCAACTCCAAGAGGAAGACGAACACCAACTACAACCGGCCGCACGGAGGAGACGCAGGAGGAGGAGGAGGGCAAGGCAGGGCCAGCAAGGCCCACCAGCACAGCCACTACCACCACGCAGGCAGCCCGCAATCCCACGCCTCCGAGCACATCCGTTCAACCTCACTGATGACCAGATCCACACCCTCTACCGTTTGGACCGGGACACCATAGCCGCCATTGTGGACATGACACAGGCTGACCTTGTCAGCATGATAGATAGCCCAACCGCCATCCCACCCCTACTGAAGGTGGTGTCTGTACTCCACTTCCTGGCCACAGGCACCTACCAGCACACAGTCGGACAGTTGCATGGCATTTCTCAGCCACTGTTCTCACGGACACTATTGCAAGTGCTCGATGCCCTCCTGCAGCACGCAGACGACTACATCTGCCTACCACGCTCGGAGCAGGAAATTACAAACACGAAAGTGGGATTCCATGCACTTGGCGGCATACCGGGTTGCATTGGTGCCATCGACTGCACCCATGTGGAATTGGTCGTCCCACATGCCATGGAGGCCCAGTACCGCAACCGAAAACAATTTCATTCCCTGAATGTACAAATGGTGTGTGACTCCAACAGGATCATTACACATTGTTGTGCCCGATTCCCTGGATCAACCCATGATTCTATGGTCTTGAGGAACTCTACAATACCACGCTACATGGAGCGACATGCAGGGAACAGATCCTGGCTACTCGGTGAGTCTCATTACATGCATGATGATGTGGGGTATGTGAATTGGCAATGACCTGGCAGGAAGGGGGGGGGGGTGTGCGTACGTATCAATGGCATTCCACATCATACGTTTCTCGTCCACATACAGGTGATGCTGGATATCCACTGAAGAGATGGCTCCTCACACCAGTCCGGAACCCACGGGACCAGCATGAGGAGGACTACAACCATGCCCACTCACGTACCCGTGTAGTCATAGAACAGGCATTCGGCCTACTGAAGGGCCGTTTCCGCTGCCTCAGCAGGTCTGGCGGGGCACTCCTGTACCGCCATGAGAAGGTTGCAAAGATGGTGATGGCATGTGTCATGCTCCACAACATGTGCGTACGTAGAAATGTGCCCATGCCCCCTGACGCAGAACTGCAAGCACCTGATGATGGTCATGATGAGGGTGGGGATGTGGCAGCACCTCATGGAGTCTGCGAGGCACCGGAGGCCCGTGACATTCGTCAGCATCTCATTGATGTATGCTTCTAGCACTCACGCCTGGTGGCTGATACATGGACACGGGACTCGTGGCACTGCGTGTGTCTGGGACATGCACAATATGGACTGTACGCCTATGATGGCCTAGTACACAAAGATCAATGTCCACACATCTCATTGGTTGATCGTGCACTTTTTATGGCATATGTGATGTCATGTTGAACACCCTATCGACCCGCCACCCAAGTGAGCCCAACACACCCCCTCCACCCCCCTACCTTCCCCCCGAACACCAGTGTCCAAAGATGCTCATTGTCAGTGGGCTGTCGCTATTGCAGGCCCCCTCTGCGGGTATCAGGGGCACCCCTGCCTGTGGAGCGCAGGTTCCTTCCAGATCTACGTTGGGGGCTGCCCTGGACGGAGCTTGCAACGGATGATGTGTCTGCCTGCTCACGTCCATGCATGTCCCTAAGGGTTTGCGAGAGCTCAGTGAGCACACGGCGCACTGCGGCAAGTTCGGCACATACGTCCTTGGCCGTCGCATGCAGTTCCCCCCTGAGGCTCTCGGTGCTTCTCTCCATTTGGACTCTCAGGCTCTCGGTGCTACTCTCGATTTGTGCCCTAAGTGTCTCAGTTGATGTTTCTATGTCTGCCTTAGTGCCCCCACATTCATCAGCATGGTCCTTGAGGAGCGTGGCCAGTTGCTGCTGTTGTTCGATCAACTGGTCGAGGGACTGTTGCCTCTGCTGGGCCAAGGCCATTTGCGGGGGTGTCACGCAGGGGCTGTTGTCCTCATGTTGCATTGCCACAGGGCTTGTGGGGGATGGCCAGTCGTCGTCTTGTGGGTGCCCCTGCGTGGTATCCTCATGTTGTACGGGATGGGACAGACAGGGGGATTGGGACAGGTCATGGATGGATCTGACTTCGGCATCCCCGTTTTCTGTGTCGGAGCATGCTGCCATCAATGGGGTGTCACCTATGGTGCTGCTGCCACCGGAGGCAGTGCCTTCTGTGGCATCCATTGGGGGGACCTGTGGTGGTGGTGTTGTGGGCATGCTGGCTGCTGGGGTGCCTGTTGATGTTCCCTCCTCTGTGCTGCCACCTGATTTGTGCTGCTGCCGTGTCTTGATGCGTGCAGCTGAGGTGGAGGGTCTCTGGCCGTTGGTCTTGGCCCTCTTTGCAGGTGTGCTGGTAGGGGTGTCCTGTAGCTCGTCGTTTGGATCGGACCCTGTGGTGGAGTAGAGGAGGGCGAGGGTTATTGGTGGGTCTGTGGGAATTGGAATTGCATTGTGTCACATGCATTGGGGTGGTACCTGAGGGTGATTTGGGCCGGGCCCTTGGAGGTGCTTTGATTTGTGTGTGGAGTGAGGGTGCAGTTGTTTGGCAGCCTGCAGTTAGGGTGTGCCTGCTGCACGTGTAGTGCGTGTATTAGGGGTTTTTAATTATTTATGTATTTATTGTGGGTTTTAACGTGCGCTATCAGGCCGATGTGTGTGGACGTTCTCCTGGACATGTGTTTCTGTTGCACTATGTGGACGCATGGTACTTCACATGGATGGACTGTGTGGATTTGGCATAGTTTTTCCTGGCCCACCTACCTGTATCTTCGGATGTCTGCACTCCTTTCTCCATCCCTCCGACTCCCTCTATGCTCTCCATTCCGATGGTGGAGGCACAGATTTCTTCCCAGGGGGTCAACTTGATGGGTGATTCAGGACCTCCCCCGGTGGCTGTGGCAATGTTGCGGTTGGCAGAGAGTATGGTGCGGACGCGTATCCGCAGGTCGTCCCATCGCTTGCGGCATTGCTGTGGGGTGCGGGGTGCGGTCCCCACCGCACTTACCCGCTGTGCCACCAGAGCCCATATGGCCTTCTTGTTTGCAAGTGCCGTCCTGGTCATTTGCGTGGAGAAGACGACGGCAGCATTCTCCTGGAGGGTCTCTGTTAGCACGGTGAGTTCCTCACGGGAGAAGTGGACCTGCCGCTTGCGGTCGCACGCTTTCTTCGCTACTTTTCCCATTTTTCTTGGTTTCGCTAGGGTGGTTGACGGGTTGGGGTGTGTTTCAGGGTAGTGATTTTAGTGGTTGTGTGGTTTTAGTGTATTTATAGGTGTACGCCGGGATGTTTCCCGTTCCGGGCCCATGTTTTAACTTCCGTTTCCGTATATTTCCGGCCACCGTACTTTCCGGTAGGCGCACACTGCGGTGACCGCTAAGAGGGGTGGCGGTATTGCACCTGGGGCGCCGTACGGCGGCGGTGTGGGCCGTTTTGGGGTCATTTCCGCCATCGCGGACTTTGCACTTCCGCCATGCCGTGGTGCTCGTGCCCGATGGGTCGGAATGGGCCGCACTTTGCTCCTTCGTGCAATGGCGGAAACGCTATTTACGCTGTGGCGCTCCGGTCAGTCGCTTTCCGCCAGGGTCGTAATGAGGGCCACTGTTTGCACAACGCACGCGATTCACGCCGGCGTGAAGCTTTTATGCAAATAACACTTCTTCTTGGAAGACTGTAGAACGCGAAGACAGACTGCAGCAGGATAACAGAGTCACATTTTAGTGACTAGAAGACCATCAAGCAGTTACTGCAGGTACTAGATCTCACCCAACACACTGCTCACACCCGCACACCCTTTGCACTGGTGCGAAACTTTTATGCAAATTCCTTTCCTTCTTGGAAGACTGTAGAACATGTAGACAGACTGCAGCAGGATAACAGAGTCATGTTGCAGTGACTAGAGGACTGCCAAGCAGTTGGTGCTGGTACTAGTTATCACCCTACACTCTGCTCTCACACCGCCACACCATCCATCATCAATATAAATCAGTCATGCTCATCAATCCATACATCCATCTTCCAAACACATTGAAACACATTCACCCAGCCTTCTATCCAACTAACACCTATAGAAATCCAGACCTATAGACTTTGCTAATGCTCGTCACGAAGGTTGACCACTCCAACCCTGCCAATTATATACTAGTCTCATGACACAAGTCTATGGAACATTGATGCCTTCCCAGATTCATGCCTGGTAGTAGGGGCAACGAAAACATTACCCTTTTAAGGGAGCCTTTCCGTACGGATCCGATAGAATAAGGCAGGGTCTTCGGTGTGCCTTATTTCTTTTAATCAAATATGTTTAGCTGTATAAAAAACATTGTTATCTGGGGTTTATAGATATTGATGCAGGGTTTGAGTCAGTCAAGCAAAAGTAACTGTGGGATGTTCTTCAGTTGACAGTCATAGACGAGCCTATTATGCACTTAGTGCAGGTACTTGATTTAAATCTTACAGAACGCATTAGGTTTGGACAAAATGGGGACCTGGCCCAGGACTTTCCATTTACAAAGGAGTTTGCAGGGTTGCAAATAGGCCCATATGGTTTTCAATCTATGGTTCAATGACACAGCTGGGTGGCTCTTACGTGAGGGGGCAGATGTCCAGAATGGGTCAGTCTATAGTTCCGCCTCACAAAGTTTGTGATGCACTTGCAGACCTATTGGGATTTTATAGGCCTACTTATTAACAGTCCAAAAATGAAGATAGTGGTAATGGGCATCCATCACACCTGAAAGATAGCATTTAAACTAGGGACAAGATTCTGGAAGAGCCCCCATGATTTGATTATGTAGGCATTTCCATTTCTGCCTCAGACCTGGCACAGGCATGTTTAAAAAAGTACTCTGACCCCAGCACAAGTAGCAGGTAGAGTGTGCCTCTTACACCAGATGGCCCCCCTTTCTTTCTTTCCCATTGAGGGCCTACAAGACAAGGCTGCCACTGAGGATTTGTATAGGAGTGGGCTCTGGGAACATTGAAACATATAGCTTTGGCACTCAGTGACAATACTATTTTAAAAAACTCTGCACTGGGTCCACTCGAAAAGCTCCTCCCACTTGGTTCGAGAGGAACTGGATGTAAGGCCAATTCGGCATCTCTAATGCCGTTAGTAGTCTAGTCCACATTATGGCAAAGGAGACACATTTATGCTATAAAAAATCATTTAGAGGAATTGGGAAATGTGAGGGGTGCTTCTAATATACTCTGGTTCACCTACATACAAAAATGGGCATGCATGCTTCAGGTGTTTTTTCTATGTGAGAACCTAGAACAAATACATCAAGAGGATCTATGAGAGTTGAAAACATGTACCTAAGGGTCTCATTTGGCCACACAGAAAACCTTGTGCCGTGGTGGTCTGTGCAATCCCAGGCTACAATGTTAGGGGCTTGAAAATGAAGGCATAAGGCCACTTTCTTCCCTCATGGCCAGGCACTGCAAGGATGCATAGACAATGTGAAAAACCCTTCTCTGACCTAATTTGGACTGGGTGGCTAATATTTATTCTTTTCTATTCTTCCACGTAATTGTGTGTTTATATAATTCACACTTTTGTACTTTTGCAGCTGTTCAATTATTTTAGCTTGAACTATGTTTTGATGCTTATATGGATCTTATTGGTTTGAATTGTAATCATTGTTTAATGCCATGTATTTCTTATTGTGATTTGTAAATGCTGTTATCGCCTTGTAAAAATAAACTCTATTTTATTTATTTTATTTTATTTATGTATGGTTTTTGTGTAATGCCCAAACCCAGGGGTATCACAACATTTGAATCAGTGAGTAGTCATACAATTATACAGTAATAGCAAAACAGAGGTTAGTCGTATTTATCAAAAAGCCAGGTTTTGGAAAATGTTTTAAATTTGTTGTAGGATTGTTCATTTCTATGAGCCCATATAATGTGGGACTATTAAAAGGGACAGGTGCAGTTAAAGTCAAATTCAAATCAGGAGCTCTTTTACCAAGAGCAAAGCAATACCCCATATCCAGAGAGGCAGAAGAAGGTGTATTTGAGACCATTTCCATTTTAATGAAGCAAGGCATATTAGTGCCATCAGATTCATCCTGTAACACAGCTGTGTACCCTGTGTGAAAAACAAAGGGGTGTCATGGAGATTTATTCAGACCTTCGCCCTTTAAACAATAAAGTCAAAGACGAGTTTCATTTAGTTCCGAATCCTGTGACGATACTGTGTAACATCCCATCCACGGCAACTATTTCATAGTTGTCGATTTGAAGAAAGCATTCTTTTTAATTCCCCTTCATGAAGACTCACAAGATTTGACTTGCTTTTCATTTAGAAATAAAATCCTGAAACATACCATGTTTGCCCCCAGGGTAACGTGAATCCTCTTCCATCTTCAACAGAGTCCTCCAGATGGACTTGGGTAATGTCCAACTCGAAAGTGCAATAATTCAGTATGTGGATGACATTTTTGATTATAGTGACAGAGAAGAAAGATGTAGGGAAGACTTAGTTAAACTCATGACCACAGTTTCAGAGAAAGCATTTAACGTAGACAAGGAGAAATTACAATATTGTCAAGAAGAAGTCTTGCACATAAGACCGTTGACATCCCACAAAGGAAGAAACGTGCCACCTGAAAGAGCAAAAGCAATCATGAAAACAGTAGCACCTAAAACAGTGAGAGAAATGCAACTATTTCTAGGCTTATACAATCATTGCAAGGCCTGTGTTTTCGATTACAGAATATACATTTGATCACTTTTTATTTATATTATTGTTGTTTTTAGTTCATACGAACTTCTAAAACAGTAAAACTTTCACATTGAACATCACATATATACTTCAATTCCTCAGTCATCTACATCTATAATTCATTGGCAGTACAGCTAGATCAAAGCCACTACTAATTTATCATAAAAAAACTTAAAACACCTGATTTCATCTTTTCATTCATGACATAATTTGCATTCATTCAGGCTATTCATTCAGACTATTTTGACTATTTGAACAATAATAATTTCTACATTCAGTCTCTTACCATCTTTATATCAACTAACTCCATCTATGTCAATGATATCAACAATGACATCCTTGGAACGACTCCAAGATCATCACGGTCGGGGAGATATGAACAGGGTAATTCAGAGAATTTCGCAGAAAAGTGTTGCAAGCGGCTGGCGCAGAGTGTCCGCGTGCGATTGTCTGCGCCAGGCGCGTGCACCAAAACCGATTTCCGCGCACAGCGTATTCATGGATATTAGGCTCCCAAACCAGCCGTGGCGCAGAGTATCGCAGCGACCCTGCAGCAGCGCCAGTAACGCCCCCAAGAACGCCCTCGCGCAAGGAAAAGCCATCAAAATCGCTAAATCATCGCAAAGGGCTGCGCTAACCCTGGACCAGTTTACAGGGCTGCCAAACAAGGAACGCAAAGCGGGTAACGTTCATATCAGGGGTACGCGGGAAGTTTTGCATGCGATTAGCAAGGGTAAGTGTATTACAGGGGTACGCGGGAAGTTTTACACGCGATTAGCCAGGGTACGTGTATGACAGGGGTACGCGTGAAGTTTTACACGCGATTAGCCAGGGTACGTGTATTACAGGGGTACGCGGGAATTATCACACGCGATTTGGCTGGTTGGTGTATGACAGGGGTATGAGTGAAGTTTCACAGGCCATTAGCCAGGGTACGTGTATTAATGGGGTACGCGGGAATTATCACACGCGATTTGGCAGGGTACGTGTATTACAAGGGTGCGCGGGAATTATCACACGCGATTTGGCTGGGTACGTGTATTACAGGGGTGCACGGGAATAATCACACGCAATTTGGCTGGGTACGTGTATTACAGGGGTGCGCGGGAATTATCACACGCGATTTGGCTGGGTACGTGTATTACAGGGGTGCGCGGGAATAATCACACGCGATTTGGCTGGGTACGTGTATTACAGGGGTGCGCGGGAATCATCACACGCGATTTGGCTGGGTACGTGTATTACAGGGGTGCGCAGTAATAATCACACGCGATTTGGCTGGGTATGTGTATTACAGGGGTGCGCGGGAATCATCACACGCGATTTGGCTGGGTACGTGTATTACAGGGGTGCGCGGGAATAATCACACGCGATTAGGCTGGGTGGGTCCTCACAGGTGTTCCCTGTACACCCTCCACGGCCCCTGCAGGCAGCCCACAAAACAGGGGACTACCCTGCACACCTGCTCATGTCTCCCACCCCCCACTGCCCCATCAGTGTGGGGCACCCTCCACCAGGCCCCCACTCATGTCCCCTATCACCCCTACCCCCCAGCCACCATGGGCAGCCCCCACCAGGCTCCCACCCATGTCTACCACCACCCCCACCCCCCAGCACTGTGGGGCAGCCTCCACCAGGCCCCGACTCATGTCTCCCACCACCCCCACCCCCCAGCCACCATGGGCAGCCCCCACCAGGCTCCCACCCATGTCTCCCACCACCCCCACCCCCCAGCCACCATGGGCAGCCTCCACCAGGCCCCCACTCATGTCTCCCACCCCCCAACCCCACAGCAGTGTGGGGCACCCTCCACCAGGCCCCCACCCATGTCTCCCACCACCCCCACCCCCAGCCACCATGGGCAGCCCCCACCAGGCCCCCACTCATGTTTCCCACCCACCCCCACCCCCCAGCAGTGCAGGGGCAGCCTCCACCAGGCCCCCACTCATGTCTCCCACCCACCCCACCCCCCAGCACTGTGGGGCACCCTCCACAAGGCCCCCACTCATGTCTCCCACCCACCCCCCCAGCCACCATGGGCAGCCCCCACCAGGCTCCCACTCATGTCCCCTATCACCCCCACCCCCAGCAGTGCAGGGGCAGCCTCCACCAGGCCCCCACTCATGTCTACCACCCACCCCCACCCCCCAGCCACCATGGGCAGCCCCCACCAGGCTCCCACTCATGTCTCCCACCACCCCCACCCCCCAGCCACCATGGGCAGCCTCCACCAGGCCCCCACTCATGTCCCCTATCACCCCCACCCCCAGCAGTGCAGGGGCAGCCTCCACCAGGCCCCCACTCATGTCTCCCGACAATCCTCAAGCATGGGCCTCATGGCCAGCCACCACAGCCCAAAGACACAACCAAGTATTACATGCGCCCATGATACTACTCCAATGGAAACAATGTAAATCAACACATGTGTCTCACACACACACAATGGTTGCAAGTGAACCTGAAAACCCATATCATGACATGCATGAAAACAATGAGATGAAACCACACATAGAAGAATGAAAAAATCAAAATAATGTATTAAAAACAGCAGTAATGGCAATCAAAATTAAACAAAATACACAAGTAAAAAAATAACAAAATTAAGCTGGCTGTCCCTTTTCAAATTAAAATCAATAAATGATAATCCAAAAAAATGTCATCCAAATTTCAAGTCCATAAAAAGGAAATGAAGGGAAAAAAGAAATAGAAAACCATTGCTCCATGGAAAAAAATATTCATAGTAAAAAAAATATCCAAATGCAAAGTCCAACTATGTACAAAGTATTCAGGGTCCATCATCCCAACAGAAGAAATGAAACCTACCAAAAAACCTATCTAAAATGGAACTATATGCAAAAGGTGGAGCAGTGTCCGTCAACTCCAAATAAAAATAAACTATAAAGGAAACCTATCACTAAATAACTATATACAATGGCGGCGGGCAAGTCCAGCGGCTCACTCAGTGGTGTCCCGGACCAGGGCATCATCGAACTCCTCGTCTATGTCCCGGAGGCGGTCCTGTTCCATGGCCCCGAGGGTCCGCAGGGATGCCGACAGGTTCACCTCCAACTCCCTGCGGATTGCCTCGAGGCACTCGGCCCGCCTCAGGGCCCTCCGCATGGAGTTCTCCGCCCTGACCATCGTGAGCCACGCCTCTTCCGCCCGCCGGCGCTCCGCATCTATGGCGTGGCCCAACCGCTGCCACACGGAAGACACTTCCCGTCCAGGGTCCTCCTGCCCTCCAGCCGATGCCTGCCCCTTCAATGTTGAAGGCCCCGAGCTACCTCCTGCTGCTGCAGCTGCTGCTGTCCATGTGCCCTGTCCGATGGTGCCTGCAAATCCTCCTGCAGCTGGGGTGCAGTCGTTGATGTGGCCACCCCTGCTGGACGTCCGACTCCCGACTGTGGCAGGGATCTGTTGTCCACCAGCCTGGCTGCACGGTCGGAGGCAGCTCCACAGGGCACCCAGGTGACACATGGGTGGGAAGATGGCATGGAGGACGACTGGGGCATAGGGGGTTCCGTGGAGGAGGGGGTCCGAACAAGGCCCAGGAAACGGAGGAATCCAGCCCTGGTGAGCTGTCCCAGTGGGTCAACGCGGTCAACGAGCCATGCGAGAAGACGTGCAGACTCATCATGAAAAGACTGCAGGTCAGCTCGCATGGCCCGTTGACGCAACGCCACCCCACCCTGGACAGGCTCAACCTGGTGCAGGATAGCCACATCCGCAGGGAGAGGAAGGACAGGTGTTGTAAGCCAATCCCCTCCCTGAGAACAGGTCTGGAGGTAGGCATCCCCGCTGGTGCAAGATGATGCAGTGACAGGAGCAAGGACAGGATTGCACACAGGCACCTCCGCGGCGGCCTGTGCTGCCTCCTGTCCCTGATCCTGCACTGCACCACTAGCACCAGTGGAATCCCCACCTCCATACCCCGCCTCTGTCACTTGCACGGCCTCCTCCTCCTCCAAACCCCCCACCAACCTGGATGACTCTGTGCCATCTTCCTCCGTTGGGCCCTGTGGGGTCCCAGCTGCCCCTTCTGCTGCCGAGGAGTCCAACTCCAACCTCCGCCTCTTGGACCTCCCCTCGGCAGCTGCGGCCTGGGACACGGCACCGGACTCCTCACTCCCCGACGAGATCAGAACCTGGGAGGGGATCCGGGCCTTGCGTCTCCGGCTGGTGGTGCGACCCCTGCCGCTGTGCTCCACAGCACCTTCTACGCCCTCTTCATCAGATGACGCTGCAGACAGGGAGAAAGAAAACACAGGCATCAGGGCACTGTACAATGGACTCATACACACATGACAGTTATACATGAGTGGCATTGGTAAACCTCAGACATGGCATCACACTCCCCAACACACATGTCATTTCAACTTGCACACATGAGCCATACCACAGCCATATTGCAACAGCCAGCACCATCCATTCACATACAACAGCATGAGCAGCCAAAGGTCATCCACACATCACATGCAACATAGGGAGTATACTACACATGCACACACACCACCAAACTTGCATGCATGTGTACACCTCCACCAACTGTCGCAGTGTTCCGATCGACATCCATGTCACACCTGACAATCATTCCTCCACATCCTGTGCCATGCAAGCCCACACACACAAGCACCATCCATGTGTCACACATGAGACCCCTTGCATGTGTCACCCTCACGGCCCTGTACACCCCCCCTACTTGCCCACATAAAAATACATGTTCAACCTGCACACTCCTGGCACACCACAAGCACAGCTTACAATCAGTATGCATGTACACTTACCGCTCGACTCCAGACGGGTCTGCCTCTCAAGGACCTGGACGTGGAGCGCTGGGGATATGCGTTCCAGGACCCTCATCTGATCTGCCGACAAGTGGCCCCGGCGCCCCCTAGCATCCGCTGCCTTCAGGAGGCGCCGGACCTTGTTGAGGGTCCTGGACCTGAAGTCCTCCCAGCGCTTCCTGACACGTTCGTAGTCACGGACTGCCACCTCCTCCGCGTTGATGGCAGTCACGATGTCCATCCAGATCCGAGTCCGTCCTTCCATGTCGGCGCGCAACCTTCCGAAGAGGGCATCATACTGCCCCAGGACATGCTCCACCAGGACACCAACTTCAGTGGCAGTGAAGCTGGTGCCCCTCTGCCTCCTTGGCCGGGGATTGCCACTGGTGCCAGATGTTGCAGTGCCCGACATGGCAACCCCAAAGGCAGGAGTGGGTGGGCAACTGGGTCCTGGGGCTGGGCTGTGGGGCGATGGAAAAGCAGTCGGGAGTCTTCGGTTCCAGCAGGGGTGGTCACAGCAACAGCACCCCTGGCTGATGTGCAGGCAGCAAATGGCAGGGCACGTGGGCAGCAGGCAGTCAGGCAGCAGCAGATGGCAGGTGGGAGCGTGCTCAGGGCTCTGGGGGGCAGTAATTCGGCCTTCTGGGCAGGAGTGTGGTCTTCCGTGTGTGAACACGTGGCCAGCTTGATACGGAGTGATTTTGCACGTGACAATCCAGCACGTCTGCGTGTAAATCGAGGAAAGGCCCTTAGCGCGTAAGCGCGTCAGCACACGTCTGTACATTCATTGGCCCAAAGGCCACCAGCGTATGCGCGTCTATGAAGTCACGCGCACGTTGAATATGGCACACGTTTGAAATGCTGCGTGTTAAAAAAATGAAAGACACGTCCGAGTGTCAAAGCGTGTAATTGGTGGAAATGGCCTTAGCACGTACACACGGAAGTGACAAAGCGTGTAATTGGTGGAAATGGCCCTAGCGCGTACACGCGGAAGTGACAAAGTGTGTAATTGGTGGAAATGGCCCTAGTGCGTACACGCGGAAGTGACAAAGCGTGTAATTGGTGGAAATGGCCCTAGCGTGTACACGCGGAAGTGACGCTGGACGTGTGGGCCTGCATAAAAGGTACGTGTAGAACACCATTTCCTTCTACGTGCTTTTAGTGGAGAGCGAGTGGGTGAAATCTGTACTTCTTGTCGTTTCACACGCGATTTACTTCACAGCGTTTCAAGTTCGTACTCCCTGTTACCTCTGACAGCTTTTTCTCTTTTTTCTCTTTTTCTGGTTTTCCTGGGCCTGTTCCCTCAAACAGTGTTCCCTTCTACTGTTGTCCTGTCTCCTCAGACAGCGTACAATTCTTCTTTTGGCGGGGGTGTTGCCAACGCGCACACGCGCTTCTTTTTCACACTCTTTTTCCTGGCAGACGGTGAGTCACGCACGTATCTAACATCTGTGCTTGCCCCGTTTGTAGCCTACCCCTTCAGAGGTCATTCTAGGCTGCGTGTGACACGCATACGTTCTTTCTTGTGTTACTGGGTGCCACAGCGTAGTGCAGGTTTTTTTTTCCGCACACGTGGACTAGGATGGGGTGCGTGCACGTTATCGCCCTTTTTTGGGCTTCCTGTGCGTTGCGTGACCCGTCATCTTTCCCCAGGGGTCACATTCAGCCTTGCTAGAGCACTAGGGTACGATTACCATCTGGTACCCAACCCCTTTGACCCCCAATTGCCCAGGACAATAGTTTACAGCCACACCCATACGCACATTAACATCAGTGCCATGGTTGGGAGGCGAGGAATCTGTAAGGGTGGCAAAGGTGGACGAGCCACAAGTGGTGGCCGTGGTTGATCTGGTAGGGGACGTGGTCGTTACTTGCAGGGTGACCCTGTCCCCCCATGTGTGGAGGACCAGTCAAGGGCACCCATAATCCCCCCCACCCCCCGTTGGTTGAGGGTGATGTGGCTGAAACCTTAAAATGCTCAGCCCTTGTTGGACCAGCCCATTGTGGCACCAGACCTGGCTGACTCCATGGCTGACTTCCAGGTCAGCAGGCCTATGACACGTGCGCTGGTGCACGTTGATGTCATCAGGCCACGTGGATCAGGGGCTGCAAGGTCATCTGCTGCCCCAAGTAGGCAGGGTGGAGAGGCTGCAGGGGCAGCTGCGGCTCCATCCACCCCAGCTCTCACACACCCAGCCAGGACAGTGTCGGTCCTAGTCCATCCTGCTGACATTCCCCCTGACACCATTACACTTGAGTCAATGCCTGCACCAATTCCCATGCTGAGTGTGCAATCCCACACTGCTGATACAGAGTCCACCAGGGCTCCTGCCCCTAGTGTCCAGAGCGGTGTAGGACACTCAGGATCACCACCACCTTCCAAGTGGAAGAGGAAGAGTGCTTGTCCGGCACATGCTGATGCCCCAGACACTGCTACACAGTCCGGCCCGTCGAGGAAGCCCAGCTTCACGGATGCCGAACTGAATGCACTTGTCGAGTATGTGTCCGCACATGATAACGAAATGGTCATTGTTGCAGGATCCAAGACCACACCTGCACAACGCCAGGCACACTGGCAGACCGTTGCGGACATCGTAAGTGCCCTTGGAATCCTGAGGCGCACAGCCAATGATTGCTATAAGCGCTGGAATGACCTAAAGCGCAGGGCAAAGAATAAGCTGGCCTCAAGTCATGCCACAACTCTAGTGACCGGAGGTGGGTCTCCAGTAGAAGACATGGAACTCACTCCACATGAGTCAGTCGCTGGGACCTAAGTCACGGAGGAACAGATCCAAGGCGTGGGAGATCTGCCTGATTATGAGGCATTGTCCGGTGAGTGCCATGCATGTGTGTGTCATCCATGTGCATGGTGTGTGTGTGAGGGCTTCTGTTTGTGTGCCAGGTGAGGGTGTGTGCGCCTGAGTTGTTTGGGTTACTCATGTGCTTCATGCAATACATTCTGCGCAGCAGCATTTGGCCATAGCAGTATCCTTTCTGGCAACAGTAGACATCTAGCCCAACAGCACGCCAGTTGCCCTTGAAGTGTCACCTTGCCACAACATTGTTGCTTATTTTTCTCTGTTCATTCAGGCAGATTGTTTGCATTCAACCACTTTTACTAGGCATTTCTCAGTCCTCTAGTCACATGTCTGACATGGCTATGGTAAAGTGGAGTGACTTTGTTACCTGGATATCATTTGTTTAGACATGTCCCTGTGCAATCGGACCATTTTGGACTGGCAGCTCCAGGTGAAAAATCAGACCTGTTTGAATTAGAAAAGCTATTACATGAGGGAACTGGACTGAATGAATAAGTGCTGCCCTCCTCTCCATCTTCACTCAATAGCAATGGTACATGCCATCTGTGTGATGGCATGTGTATTTCACCTGGCAATCACAGGCCAATGTGTGATGCCACTGCTAGGCAGCATGCAGCAAATGTGTTCATCTTCCATCTTGGTGTCATCAATATGTGCCATTTGCCTCCCCTTCATACGCAGTGAGGGTGCATGCATGGGAGGGTTTTAGTCATGTGGGACATGTGTCAATCAAGTACTGGTTCTGTTGCCTCTCAGCCCTCATTGTGTGCCATGGTGCTAATGCCTGTTTCCATTTGTTTTCTTTTATGCCTTTGCAGGGGAAGACGCATCTGATATTGCTGGGGTTGTGGAGATGATGCAGACCCAGGAGGGGTCTGAGGGCCGACCGACCACCAGTGAGGGACGTGGTGTGGTGGTGGGTGAGAACCCACAACTGCTGCAGGTCATGCTCTCAAGGGGTGTCTCTGGCTGCACCTCCCCCGAGCTGTCCTCAGGTGTTGATTCGGATGATGAGACCTACGTGCCGTCGCAGGTGAGTGTTCCTGGGAGGGATTCTGTTCTGTCCGACCCACCTGCACCAGGGTTAGAACCCTCAATGCGGATGTCAGTGTTGGCAGCTACGCCTTTGGTGGTTACGGATGCAGGGTCACACTCCGCGACATCTAATCCTGTTCCTGGGCCAGCAGATCAGAGGGGGAATGCAGTCCTGCAGCCTCAGGCAGTGCCGGCACAGCAAGGCGCAGTTCGCCTTGCCCCAGACAGGTGTGGTGCCCGCCGACGTGGTGGCCGTACGCCACCTGGCAATACCGCATGGGAGCAATCCATTTACGGTATGGCAACCCAACAGGCAGCATCATCAGAGATGATGGCTCAGGCCATGGGTAGGGTGGCCACTTCCATTGTCCCCCCCGAAAGGCTGATGGAGCGACTACAGCAGGCAACCGACTCCATCTGCCAGTCACGCAGGGAGGACATGTTGGCGTCCAACAGGGACAGGCGGGCGGCACTGTCGACTCTGCAGGAAGCCATCTCCATAGAGTCCCATGGCCACAGGGAAGCCCTGAGGCTGGAACTCCTTCACCTCGGGACGACTCTTGTTGAGCTTGAGGCTTCAACAAACCGAAGGACAGAACAGCAGCTGGAGCGTCTCACCCGTACGCTCTCAGCTGAGATGTAGGCAACTAGGGCGGAGGTCCGGGCATCCCGTGAGTTGTTGCATGGGGACCTCCGCACACTCATCCTCCAGAACGAGACCTACCACACCCGCATGCTTGCAGCCATGGAGGAACAGACTAGGGCCTTGCATGGGCTGCCTCCCATAGTGCCACCACCTCCGGATGCAGCTGCACAGGGTGAGAATAGCGACAGGAGTGATACTCCCACAATAGGGTAGACGTGTGGGCCATGAGCCCATGGAGGTGTTTTTTTTCTGCAAGATCCACACAGGTGGGTTTTGGTGTGCACCCTGTCCTCGGACCTCCTGGGTGGCCTCCCCACCACCCCCCGCCCCCCCGGGCCCATTAATGGCCATTTTTTATTTTTTATTTTTTATTTTTTTTATTTTTTTTGGGACAGTGTGTTGCCTTGTGTGGCTCCCGTGGGCATACGCTGCATTGTGGCTGGGCACATGCAGGCTTGTCATGTATTTGTTTCAGATGCTTGGGTTTTTGTCACACACACCCCTCCTGCTTCCCGTTTCCATGGGCTTGCAAAGGGTGTGCCCAAGTGACATTGACGTACATGGTGACATTGGACTCCCACTGCATGTGTGGGTAGTCTAGTCAATACTGTGTATACATTCCTAGTGCATATTGCTGTTGTGTTGTACACTGCATGTTGCATTGATGTGTAACTCATCATCCATGTCTACCTCCTAATTTGCAGGTCCTTTCCTCATGTCTACACAAGGCCCTCTACTTTGGAGATGGAGTCCATGTTGGCAGCAGTGCACCTACAACTCTGCATGGCGGCAACACTGTACAGTTGGAAGTGGTGGGAGTGCAGGCATTTCCAAGTGGTGAGACTACCAATTTCTTACATTCGTAATGTCATGTTAATGGTAGTTTTGAGGGTCAGTAGCTGATAAGTGTTATTGCTAAATACCTGCTCAAGTGTGTTGTTGGTCCTGCATTACTGTGAGCATTTCAGGTGTCATGAGTTTCAATTAGGGACACTGTACTTTGTGACACTTGTGTCATGTTGTGGGGATTACTTTGTTTACCCGCACATAGCATGACATGGCATGGTGTGTCGTGTGGCAGTGCTGGGGATGGGTTGGGTGACATGGCACTGTCCTCATGTTGCATTTTGCAAGTGGGTATTCATTTTAGCTGCATAAATGTGTTTTTTCACGAAACTGCATTGGTGCTGTCTGTGTAGGTAGGGATGCACACATTGTAACACTTCCAGGTGAACAATCTCAGGCTGATATGGTTTTGACGGTTGATTCTCCAGACATTCAGGATCATTGTCAGGTTGAGTCATCATTGATTGTCAGATGGTATGTGCCAGGGCAGTGTGCACTCCACAGGGGTGTGATTTCTATGTGAAGTAATTAGCCACTAGCTGTGTACGGGCTGCCTCCCCCCGTGCCCTTTCCCCTCCCATGCGCAGCGGGCGGGCATGTGGTTGGGGATGTGGGGGCACCACCATGTCCACGGCCAGGCCCCGGCATGTTGCAACGTTGTGCAGGACACATGCTGCCACTATGATCCTGCACACTACTGGGGGAGCGTATAACAGCTGCCCGCCAGAACGGTCAAGGGAGCGAAAGCATGACTTAAGCACTCCAAATGTGCGCTCCACTATGCCCCGGGTTGCAATGTGGGCTGTGTTATATCTTACCTCGGGTGGCGTGGTGGGGTTCCGAATTGGCGTCATCATGTGGGGGCTGAGAGGGTAGGCACTGTCCCCTGTGGAGGTGGTGATGCGTATCATTGGTGGGGTTGTGACCTTGCTCAGTATCTGACATGCATGCATGTGCAGTGGCATTCATACTCACCAAGCAGCCATGTATCGCCATGCCGCCCAGCTTCTAGGTCCCGGCTTAGGGTGGACATTCGGTAAATGAAGCTGTTGTGGGTGGACCCGGGATAGTTGGCATATACTGAGGTGATGATTCCCTTGGCATTACATACTACCTGCACGTTGATGGAATGCCAGTGCTTGCGGTTCCTATAGATGTGCTCAGATGCCACGGGGGGACGTAGAGCCACATGGGTGCAGTCGATGGCACCTAGCACTTTGGGGAATCGTGCCACACCGTAAAAATCCAGGGCGGCAGCATGCCTTTCTGCAGGTGTTCTGGGCAGGTATATGTGCCTGCGAACTGATGGGCGTGCAGTGATGATGTTCAAGACCTGGTGTAGGCAGCATGACTGCGTGGCCTGTGACACCCCACCCACTATGGCACTTGTCCGCTGAAATGATCCAGTGGCTAAGAAGTGCAGTACATTGAGGACCTTCTCCAGGGGGCTGAGTGCTTGGGAGCACAGGGTGGGTGATGTGAGGTCATCCTCCCACTCACTCACCAGGTCCAGTATTATGTGTGGTGGAAACATGTACCTCCCATACACCTGGTCATCAGGCATCCCAAAAAGGCTGGTTCTGGGTGTGAAAATTCTGGGCCTGACTATCCTCCTCCTCCTCCTTTGGTAGCCCACGGCCACTGCTGCTAGGAACGGTATATTCATCCTGGCGTCTGAGCTTGTTAGTTTTTTGCGTGCAAATGTATGCGTCGCGGGTCGACGTATGCCTGCTTCCTACTGGCGTACGTGTTTCTTTGCGTGTGTTGTAGGTGAGCGTGTAAAACTTCCCGCGCACCCCTGAAATCCACGTAACCAGGCCAATAGCGTGTGGAAATTCCTGCGCACCCCGGAATACACGTGCGCTGATGTACTCGCATGTGTAAGTGCCCGCGCACCCCTGAAATGCACGTACATAGGCCAATCGCGTGTACGCGTACTTTGGTCCAATTACACGCGATGACACTCTGACGTGCAGTCTTTCCACGTGTGCTCCGTCATCACGTGCTATGAGGGAAACACCCGTGCGGGTCACGTCACAGACGCGCTTACGCGCTGAGGGCCTTTGGTCCAATAGAATCGCGTATGCGTGCTGACGCGCTTACGCGCTAAGGGCCTTTCCTCGAATTTCACGCTGACGTGCAGGATTTTCACGTGCCAAATCACTCCATATCAAGCTGGCCACACGAAAACACACGGAAGACCACGCTCCTGCCCAGAAGGCCGAATTACTGCCCCCCAGTGCCCCGAGCAGCCTCCCACGTGCCATCTGCTGCTGCCTGCCTGCCTGCCTGCCTGCTGCCACCGTGCCCTGCCATTTGGTGCCTGCACATCAGCCATCTGCAGGGGTCCAGTTGCTGTGTCCACCCCTGCTGGAACAGAAGACTCCCGACTGGGATAGCATCGCTCGACAGCGCAGCCCCAGGACCCAGTTGCCCACCCACTCCTGCCTCTGGGGTTGCCATGTCGGGCACTTCGACATCTGTCACCAGTGGCAACCCCAGGCCAGAGGGGCAGAGGGACACCAGCTTCACTGGAGCATGTCCTGGGGCAGTATGATGCCCTCTTTGGATCGTCCCATGCCAGCAGGGAAGGACGGGAGAGGATCTGGGCCGACTGTGTGGTTGCCATCAACGCGGAGGGGGTGGCAACCCGCGACGTCCAGAAGATCAAGAAGCGCTGGGAGGACTTGAGGTCCAGGACCCTCGTGAAGGCCCGGCGCCTCGTGGAGGGGGGCCAGGGCCACATGACTTCCATCCAGATGAGGGTCCTGGAACGCATACGCCCAGCGCTCCACGCCCAGATCCTTGAGAGGGAGACCCGTCTGGAGTTGAGCGGTAAGTGGCCAAGCATTGCTGTGTGAGACAGGGCATGTTGCGGTGTGCTGGTTGTCTGATACTTACCTGTATGTGTGACATAGGCCATGTACGCATGCATGTGTGCAGGGACATCATGGTAATGCATGTGCGACCAGTGATGTGTGAACCACATGGTCGTTGCATGTGTTTAAATGCAACATGGGGAGCCCTATGCAGATTTTACACATGAGAGCATGCCAGTCTCTGTTCCTGGACATTGGTGGGGGTGAGGGATGGGTGCTGATGCCAGGTACATATATGGAAGCCATGTCTGTGTGCCTGACCTGCGTGTCTGTGACTTGTGAATGCCATAGATGCATGACACATGTCTGTGACAATGCACAGATTCACTGATGCAGCCTAGTTATCCTTGTATCCGCTGTGTTTGGGGTGTATGAGGCCAGATGGATGTGACTGAGGTGAAGTGTGTGCATGTGATAGGCATGACCCATGATGCATGTGAGTTCCATATCATTGTATGTTTCAAGAGTCCATTGGAGATGTATGGAAATGTCCATGGCATGCACCATGCCTGTTACTGTGTGTGTTTTGCCTGGACTGACCCATGTGTTGTGGAGGGGCATGATGGAAGTGTACTTTGACAGTGGTACTCATCTGCTATTGCTTCCTGTCTAGGGGAGCATTGTACAGTACCCTGATGCTTGTGTTGTATGTCTCCCTCTACGCAGCGGCTAGTGAAGAAGAGGGCGGAGACGGCGCTGTGGAGCAAGGCGGCGGGGATGCCCCCACGGCTGCAATGGAAGGGGTGGGTGAGCCCCCACAGGGGCCTGCTACGGCGGAAGACGGTGAGGAGCCATCCAGATTGGTGGTTTCCACAGAGAAGGAGGAGGCCGCCACTAAGGCACACATGGGGCCTGGTGGGGGCATCCCTGCTGGTGCAAGTGGTGGAGTCCGGGGGCAGGGGCAGGAGGCAGCACAGGTCACCGTGGAGGGGCCTGTGCATGTCGCTGTCCCCGACCCTGTGAGTGCACCACCATGCACCAGCAGGGATGCCCCGTCACAGGCCCGCCCGCAAGTAGAGGGGATGTCCATGTCACCTGACTCCCCTCCACCTGTGAACGAGGGGACCCGTGGCCATATGGAGAAGGTCCTGATTAGGGTCGCGATGCGCGCAGGTGCAATTCGTGATGACGTGCGTGCTTCCCAGGAGGAGCACGCACGTCATCACGAAGAGCACCGTGCCGACGTGGCCCAATTGGGATCTTCCATGTTCGGGGGTTTCCTGCATGTGTCGGCCAATCTGGCGGCCTTCTCCTCCTCTGTGGAGGCTATACGCCGGTCATTCTCCTTGCCGTCTTCCGGCCCAGATGCCACCAGGGCCCCCTGTGGACCTGCCCTGACCAATGCAGCCAGCTCGGTGGGGATCCCATCCCTGCCACAGTCGGGAGTCAGAGGTCCAGCAGGGGTGGACACCACAGCAACTGTACCCCAGCAGATGGAGGATGTGCCGGCATCATCAGGCAGGGCACGTGCACGACGGCGTCGGTGGATTCCATCAGCCTGGATGCCGTTGTGCTGGCAGAGGCGGTTGCGTCGGAGGCAGCATCAGAGTCAACGTGGGAGGCATCATGGCTTGGGGCCATCAACATCGGAGGGGCAGGCATCGGCCGGAGGGCAGGAGGACCCAGGACGGGAAGTGTCTTCCGTGTGGCTGCGGTTGGGCCAGCAGATAGGTGCGGAGCGGCGGCGGGCGGAAGAGGCGTGGCTCACGATGGTCAGGGCGGAGAACTCCATGCGGAGGGCCCTGAGGCGGGCCTAGTGCCTCGAGGCAATCCGCAGGGGGTTGGAGGAGCAGATGGCGTCGTCCCTGCGGACCCTCAGGGCCATGGAACAGGACCGCCTCCGGGACATCGAAGAGGAGTTTGATGATGCCCTGGCCCGGAAAACCACGGAGTGAGCCGCTGGACTTGCCCGCCGCCTTTGAATATAGTTCTTTAGTCTTAGGGTTCCTTTGTTTCTTCTTATGATTTGGAGTCGACAGACACTGCTCCACTTTTTGTATATAGTTGCATTTTAGTTAGGGTTTTTTGTAGGTTTCCTTTGTTCAGTTGGGCTCATGGACCCTTGGATGTTTTGTACATAGTTCTTCATTGGATTGTTTTAATTTTTTTGTTTTTATTTATTCACCATGGAGCAATGGCCTTTGCATTTATTTTTCTCTCTCGGATTGATTTTATTTTTAATGTGACTTTGGACAACATTTTTTTGAATTTGGATTTGTAGTTTTGAATTTTTTTGACGGACATGCAGCTTATCTTTTTTTTATTGCCATTGTAGTTTGTTTCATTTCATTTGCATTCAATTTTTTTTAATACAATTTTGTTTTCATACTTCACTGTGTGGTATCATCTCATTGGTTTCATGCATGTCATGTTGGGTGTTTTCCCATTCAATTGCAACCATTGTGTGTGACGGACATGGGTTCATTTGCTTTATGAACATTGGGGGTGTAACATGTAATTTCCATTTCCATGTGGGTGAATGGGTTATTTGGTAGGGCCTTTTGGCTGTGGAGGCTGACCATAACGCACATGATTGGGGATTGTGAGGACTTGGGTGCAGGGGGACATGAGTTGCGGCCTGGTGGAGGCTGCCCCTGCACTGCTGTGGGGTGGGGGTGGTGGTAGACATGGGTGGGAGCCTGGTGGGGGCTGCCCATGGTGGCTGGGTGGTGGGGTGGGTGGTAGACATAAGTGGGGGCCTGGTGGAGGCTGCCCCTGCACTGCTGGGGGGTGGGGGTGATAGGGGACATGAGTGGGGGCCTGGTGGAGGCTGCCCCTGCACTATTGGGGATGGGGGTGATAGGGGACATGAGTGGGGGCCTGGTGGAGGGTGCCCCACAGTGCTGGGGGGTGGGGGTGGTGGTAGACATGGGTGGGAGCCAGGTGGGGTCTGCCCATGGTGGCTGGGGGGTGGGGGGGGGGTGTTAGACATGAGTGGGGGCCTGGTGGAGGCTGCCCCTGCACTGCTGGGGGTGGGGGTGATAGGGGACATGAGTGGGGGCCTGGTGGAGGCTGCCCCTGCACTGCTGGGGGGTGGGGGTGATAGGGGACATGAGTGGGGGCCTGGTGGTGCTGCCCCTGCACTGCGGGGGGGTGGGGGTGGTGGGAGACATGAGTGGGGGCCTGGTGGAGGCTGCCCCTGCACTGCTAGGGGTGGGGGTGATAGGGGACATGAGTGGGGGCCTGGTGGAGGGTGCCCCTGAACTGCTGGGGGGTGGGGGTGATAGGGGACATGAGTGGGGGCCTGGTGGTGCTGCCCCTGCACTGCAGGGGGTGGGGGTGGTGGGAGACATGAGTGGGGGCCTGGTGGAGGCTGCCCCTGGTGGCTGGGGGGTGGGGGTGGTGGGAGACATGAGTGGGGGCCTGGTGGAGGCTGCCTCACAGTGCTGGGGGGTGGGGGTGGTGGTAGACATGGGTGGGAGCCTGGTGGGGGCTGCCCATGGTGGCTGGGGGGTGGGGGTGATAGGGGACATGAGTGGGGGCCTGGTGGAGGCTGCCCCTGCACTGCTGGGGGAGGGGGTGATAGAGGACATGAGTGGGGGCCTGGTGGAGGGTGCCCCTGCACAGCTGGGGGGTGGGGGTGGTGGTAGACATGGGTGGGAGCCTGGTGGGGGCTGCCCATGGTGGCTGGGGGGTGGGGTGGGTGGGAGACATGAGTGGGGGCCTGGTGGAGGGTGCCCCTGCACTGCTGGGGGGTGGGGGTGGTGTTAGACATGGGTGGGAGCCTGGTGGGGGCTGCCCATGGTGGCTGGGGGGTGGGGTGGGTGGGAGACATGAGTGGGTGCCTGGTGGAGGCTGCCCCTGCACTGCTGGGGGGTGGGGTGATAGGGGACATGAGTGGGGGCCTGGTGGAGGCTGCCCCTGCACTGCTGGGGGTGGGGGTGATAGGGGACATGAGTGGGGGCCTGGTGGAGGCTGCCCCTGCACTGCGGGGGTGGGGGAGGTGGGAGACATGAGTGGGGGCCTGGTGGAGGCTGCCCCTGGTGGCTGGGGGGTGGGGGTGGTGGGAGACATGAGTGGGGGCCTGGTTGAGGCTGCCCCTGGTGGCTGGGGGGTGGGGGTGGTGGGAGACATGAGTGGGGGCCTGGTGGAGGCTGCCCCACAGTGCTGGGGGGTGGGGGTGGTGGTAGACATGGGTGGGAGCCTGGTGGGGACTGCCCATGGTGGCTGGGGGGTGGGGGTGATAGGGGACATGAGTGGGGGCCTGGTGGAGGCTGCCCCTGCACTGCTGGGGGTGGGGGTGATAGGGGACATGAGTGGGGGCCTGGTGGAGGCTGCCCCTGCACTGCTGGGGGTGGGGGTGATAGGGGACATGAGTGGGGGCCTGGTGGAGGGTGCCCCCGGTGGCTGGGGGGTGGGGGTGGTGGGAGACATGAGTGGGGGCCTGGTGGAGGCTGCCCCTGGTGGCTGGGGGGTGGGGGTGGTGGGAGACATGAGTGGGGGCCTGGTGGAGGCTGCCCCACAGTGCTGGGGGGTGGGGGTGGTGGTAGACATGGGTGGGAGCCTGGTGGGGGCTGCCCATGGTGGCTGGGGGGTGGGGGTGGTGGGAGACATGAGTGGGGGCCTGGTGGAGGCTGCCCCTGCACTGCAGGGGGTGGGGTGGTGGGAGACATGAGTGGGGGCCTGGTGGAGGCTGCCCCTGGTGGCTGGGGGGTGGGGGTGGTGGGAGACATGAGTGGGTGCCTGGTGGAGGCTGCCCCTGCACTGCTGGGGGTGGGGGTGATAGGGGACATGAGTGGGGGCCTGGTGGAGGCTGCCCCTGCACTGCTGGGGGTGGGGGTGATAGGGGACATGAGTGGGGGCCTGGTGGAGGCTGCCCCTGCACTGCGGGGGTTGGGGGAGGTGGGAGACATGAGTGGGGGCCTGGTGGAGGCTGCCCCTGGTGGCTGGGGGGGGTGGGGGTGGTGGGAGACATGAGTGGGGGCCTGGTGGAGGCTGCCCCACAGTGCTGGGGGGTGGGGGTGGTGGTAGACATGGGTGGGAGCCTGGTGGGGGCTGCCCATTGTGGCTGGGGGGTGGGGGTGATAGGGGACATGAGTGGGGGCCTGGTGGAGGCTGCCCCTGCACTGCTGCGGGTGGGGGTGATAGGGGACATGAGTGGGGGCCTGGTGGAGGGTGCCCCTGCACTGCTGGAGGGTGGGGGTGGTGGTAGACATGGGTGGGAGCCTGGTGGGGGCTGCCCATGGTGGCTGCGGGGTGGGGTGGGTGGGAGACATGAGTGGGGGCCTGGTGGAGGGTGCCCCTGCACTGCTGGGGGGTGGGGGTGGTGGTAGACATGGGTGGGAGCCTGGTGGGGGCTGCCCATGGTGGCTGGGGGGTGGGGTGGGTGGGAGACATGAGTGGGGGCCTGGCGGAGGCTGCCCCTGCACTGCTGGGGGGTGGGGGTGATAGGGGACATGAGTGGGGGCCTGGTGGAGGCTGCCCCTGCACTGCTGGGGGTGGGGGTGATAGGGGACATGAGTGGGGGCCTGGTGGAGGCTGCCCCTGCACTGCTGGGGGTGGGGGTGATAGGGGACATGAGTGGGGGCCTGGTGGAGGGTGCCCCCGGTGGCTGGGGGGTGGGGGTGGTGGGAGACATGAGTGGGGGCCTGGTGGAGGCTGCCCCTGGTGGCTGGGGGTGGGGGTGGTGGGAGACATGAGTGGGGGCCTGGTGGAGGCTGCCCCACAGTGCTGGGGGGTGGGGTGGTGGTAGACATGGGTGGGAGCCTGGTGGGGGCTGCCCATGGTGGCTGGGGGTGGGGGTGGTGGGAGACATGAGTGGGGGCCTGGTGGAGGATGCCCCTGGTGGCTGGGGGGTGGGGGTGGTGGGATACATGTGTGGGGGCCTGGTGGAGGCTGCCCCACAGTGCTGGGGGGTGGGGGTGGTGGTAGACATGGGTGGGAGCCTGGTGGGGGCTGCCCATGGTGGCTGGGGGGTGGGGGTGATAGGGGACATGAGTGGGGGCCTGGTGGAGGCTGCCCCTGCACTGCTGGGGGTGGGGGTGATAGGGGACATGAGTGGGGGCCTAGTGGAGGGTGCCCCTGCACTGCTGGGGGGTGGGGGTGGTGGTAGACATGGGTGGGAGCCTGGTGGGGGCTGCCCATGGTGGCTGGGGGGTGGGGTGGGTGGGAGACATGAGTGGGGGCCTGGTGGAGGGTGCCCCTGCACTGCTGGGGGGTGGGGGTGGTGGTAGACATGGGTGGGAGCCTGGTGGGGGCTGCCCATGGTGGCTGGGGGGTGGGGTGGGTGGGAGACATGAGTGGGGGCCTGGCGGAGGCTGCCCCTGCACTGCTGGGGGGTGGGGGTGATAGGGGACATGAGTGGGGGCCTGGTGGAGGCTGCCCCTGCACTGCTGGGGGTGGGGGTGATAGGGGACATGAGTGGGGGCCTGGTGGAGGCTGCCCCTGCACTGCTGGGGGTGGGGGTGATAGGGGACATGAGTGGGGGCCTGGTGGAGGGTGCCCCCGGTGGCTGGGGGGTGGGGGTGGTGGGAGACATGAGTGGGGGCCTGGTGGAGGCTGCCCCTGGTGGCTGGGGGTGGGGGTGGTGGGAGACATGAGTGGGGGCCTGGTGGAGGCTGCCCCACAGTGCTGGGGGGTGGGGTGGTGGTAGACATGGGTGGGAGCCTGGTGGGGGCTGCCCATGGTGGCTGGGGGTGGGGGTGGTGGGAGACATGAGTGGGGGCCTGGTGGAGGATGCCCCTGGTGGCTGGGGGGTGGGGGTGGTGGGATACATGTGTGGGGGCCTGGTGGAGGCTGCCCCACAGTGCTGGGGGGTGGGGGTGGTGGTAGACATGGGTGGGAGCCTGGTGGGGGCTGCCCATGGTGGCTGGGGGGTGGGGGTGATAGGGGACATGAGTGGGGGCCTGGTGGAGGCTGCCCCTGCACTGCTGGGGGTGGGGGTGATAGGGGACATGAGTGGGGGCCTAGTGGAGGGTGCCCCTGCACTGCTGGGGGGTGGGGGTGGTGGTAGACATGGGTGGGAGCCTGGTGGGGGCTGCCCATGGTGGCTGGGGGGTGGGGTGGGTGGGAGACATGAGTGGGGGCCTGGTGGAGGGTGCCCCTGCACTGCTGGGGGGTGGGGGTGGTGGTAGACATGGGTGGGAGCCTGGTGGGGGCTGCCCATGGTGGCTGGGGGGGTGGGGTGGGTTCGGAGACATGAGTGGGGGCCTGCTGGAGGCTGCCCCTGCACTGCTGGGGGGTGGGGGTGATAGGGGACAAGAGTGGGGGCCTGGTGGAGGCTGCCCCTACACTGCTGGGGGTGGGGGTGATAGGGGACATGAGTGGGGGCCTGGTGGAGGATGCCCCTGCACTGCTGGGGGTGGGGGTGATAGGGGACATGAGTGGGGGCCTGGTGGAGGGTGCCCCCTGTGGCTGGGTGGTGGGGGTGGTGGGAGACATGAGTGGGGGCCTGGTGGAGGCTGCCCCTGGTGGCTGGGGTGGTGGGGGTGGTGGGAGACATGAGTGGGGGCCTGGTGGAGGCTGCCCCACAGTGCTGGGGGGTGGGGGTGGTGGTAGACATGGGTGGGAGCCTGGTGGGGCTGCCCATGGTGGCTGGGGGTGGGGGTGGTGGGATTCATGAGTGGGGGCCTGGTGGAGGCTGCCCCTGCACTGCGGGGGGTGAGGGTGGTGGGAGACATGAGTGGGGGCCTGGTGGAGGCTGCCCCTGCACTGCTGGGGGTGGGGGTGATAGGGGAAATGAGTGGGGGCCTGGTGGAGGGTGCCCCTGCACTGCTGGGGGGTGGGGATGGTGGTAGACATGGGTGGGAGCCTGGTGGGGGCTGCCCATGGTGGCTGGGGGGCGGGGTGGGTGGGAGACATGAGTGGGGGCCTGGTGGAGGGTGCCCCTGCACTGCTGGGGGGTGGGGGTGGTGGTAGACATGGGTGGGAGCCTGGTGGGGGCTGCCCATGGTGGCTGGGGGGTGGGGTGGGTGGGTGACATGAGTGGGGGCCTGGTGGAGGCTGCCCCTGCACTGCTGGGGGGTGGGGGTGATAGGGGACATGAGTGGGGGCCTGGTGGAGGGTGCCCCACAGTGCTGGGGGGTGGGGGTGCTGGGTGACATGAGCAGGTGTGCAGGGTAGTCCCCTGTGGTGTCGGCTGCCTTCAGGGGCCGTGGAGGGTGTACAGGGAATACCTGGGAGCACCCAGCCAAATCGCGTGTAGAATTTCCCGCGTACCCCTGAAATACGCGTACCCAGCCAAATCACGTGTGGAAATTCCCCGCGCACGTACCCTGTCAAATCGCATGTGGAACTTCCCGCGCACCCCTGAAATCCACATACCCTGCCAGATCGCGTGTGAAACTTCCCGCGCACCCGTGAGATCCATGTACCCAGCCAAATCGCGTGTGGAAATTCCCCCGCACGTACCCGGCCAAATCGCGTGTGGAACTTCCCGCGCACCCCTGAAATCCACGTACCCTGCCAAATCGCGTATGAAACTTCCCGCGCACCCCTGAGATCCACATACCCAGCCAAATCGCGTGTGGAAATTCCCGTGCACGTACCCAGCCAAATCGCATGTGGAACTTCCCACGCACCCCTGAAATCCACGTACCCTGCCAAATCGCGTGTGAAACTTCCCGCGGACCCCTGATATCCACGTACCCAGCCAAATCGCGTGTGGAAATTCCCGTGCACGTACCCGGCCAAATCGCGTGTGGAACTTCCCACGCACCCCTGAAATCCACGTACCCTGCCAAATCGCGTGTGAAACTTCCCGCGCACCCTGGAATACACGCACACGTTATTTTTCAGTCAGCGGGTGTCCGTGTTTGTGGGTACCCCTTTGCACGTCATTTGTCCTGGAGGGCCACAGTATAGGACATTCATCATAGCTGTATATCGGTGCTATTTGTTGGCTCACCTTTTGGCGCACATTTATTACAGGTGCAGAGACGCTACCGCCTGCTTTCTTGTGGCGGTCGTGTTTGTGCCTGTGCGGTGGTGTGACTGTGCGCTTTTTTGCCCTATTCGATTCCATGAATACAGATTGTAGGCGAGCGTGTGGGCGTTCCGCGCACTTGCACCCTGTACTTCCCCCTTGATGCCCACATTTTGGCAAGTTGTTCCCCATTCCGAGTGTTACCCCCCGTGTTCCGCCTACTTTTGTTGTGTGCGCCGCGCTATGTGCGATTTTCGCTGTGGCCTGTGCGATTTTCGCTGTGACCTGGCGCACGCCGTTAGATGGCCTGTGCGCCAACGTGCGCCGCACATTTTTTTAGCGCACATCCGATGGTTTCTCGCGCACGGCCTTCCATGAATCGATGTGCGCTGCTTTTCGTGCGATTTTCGCACTAGCATTGCGATTTTCGCTATTCCACTGCGAATCGCACGTTTTTGGCCACTTGCGCCGTGCTAATTATTCCATGATTCGGCCTGCAAATGTTAATCGGGCAATGAGCAGTTGTGCATTAAGTATGAACAGGTGGTTTAAACATTACTGATGCCACTTGCCAAACATTATAAAGTGTGATAATCAAACCTTCAGATGATGTATTTAGACATAAGTTCCAAAAATGGACAGTTGCTACAGAATCACAATGATGGTAATAACGATGGTATCTTCTTCTGTAAAGCAATTCCATTTTTGGACATCGGTTAAGAAAATGTCTAACTGTCTCCAAGTTACGATCTATTCCACACATACGACACATGCGTTGATCTTGAACAGGTTTCCTTTGGGAACCGTGGGTGGCTCTCACGGGCAGTAGATTAAGGCGCATGAGTAACCAGAATCTTCGCACTTTGGGGTTTGTACATCTAATTAAGTACAACTGGGGGCTGAGATACTTATGATGAAAACCCTCCATGTGCTAATAATTGCGCAATCCACTTAGATGTGTGAAGTTGTTCTCCCAGTCTCTCAGGCATGCTTTATTTTTAAAAGCCCCTTTAATTGCTTTAAATCTACCACACTTGGATCACGCCAAAGACCAATTCAGATCAACATAAGATGCAATACACAATACATCATAGGTGTTACTTACAACATTGTTAGATTTGAATACAATTACATCCATCCCAATAATTCTAAGCATTTGGCTGGTTGGATGACTCAATGCTTTCAAGGCTAATAGAGATGCTGGCACTGGATCATTGCTATTAAAGACATCAAGCCAATCTCTGCTCTAATATATTGTATTGGGCATGTCGAGGGCAGGCTCAATATAGTCCATCAGGAGAAGACTTCTATCTTGTCCAACCAGGACACATTTCCAAGGGTAAGAGCTGCAAGGCCATAGGACACGACCGGAACAAATCATTGGATACATAGGAGCAATATTTTTTAGTGTATAGCCTGCATATTGGGCAACTAATTTACATACCAATAGCGTAATTTGCCTGGTGCATTGAATCCTACTATCAATCAAAGGTTGATAACCAAATTTACAATCCATTTCCACTCCTAGATATTTATAGGAGTTAATATAGTCAATTGTACCCCAGCTGATTTCCATAACAGGCCTATTAACCTTTCTGGAGGATACAAGCATCGATTTAGTCTTTTTCAGATTCACAATCATGTCATGTTCGACAGCAAAATGACCCAATTCTTCCAGCATGTTCTTCATGCCCATGATAGTATGATCAACCACAACAAGGTCATCGACATACAGTAATGCAGAGATCCTTATTGTGGCAAATCTCAATGGGCTGTGTGCATGCTTTTCCAGGCGTCATATTCATTCTGCAGTGTAGAGATTAAAAAGAATGGCTGCCAATAGGCATCCCTGTCTAACACCCCTGTTAATCATGATCGGTCTGGACATTCAACCGTAGTTATCCAAACACACGCAAGATGTATTGTTCTGATGGAGCTTTATAAGAATCTCAAGTCACCAGGCAGGGCACTGGAGATAGCCCAGAATTCCCCACAATTTATTTCGATTTACCCTGTTAAATGCATCGGAAAAATCAACAAGGGTTACATATATGGAAGGGCTAGATCGCTATTTAGCCCTATTCATTATGCCGTTGAGGATTCTGATGTTGTCCAAAATGCTTACCCAATAAGAAAGCCAGACTGGCACGGATGGAGTATTTGGCTGGCATCGGACCATGCCTGAAGGTGGGACAAAAAAATGGCAGCAAAAATCTTACTAGTCGTATCAAGGACTGAAAGTATACAATAGTTTTCTGGCAGTGTACGAGAGCCTGCCTTGAACACTGGTAGCAGATCAATGTTTCCCAGTACACTGGAATGCATTTTTATGACATACCTTGTTGTATAGATTCATTAGAATAAGGGACCAGCTAAGGGGATCATATTTCACAACAAGAGGAATGAGGTCATTAGGTCCAGGAGCTCTGGAACTACTAGATTTTGTAATTATATCAAGGATCTCTCTTCTGCTGAATTTCAAAGGCCAACGTTCAGTAGTTTGAATCACTTAATCATTTTTAAAAGGACTCCAAGAAGCAAAGGTAGATAAGAGCACAATAGCATTGACAGATGAGATGACTGCATGGTTCAAATAATTGATAAAGGCTATCAGTACAGCCCCTGTGTTAGGGATCCCAGATTACAAATAATACTTTTATTTATTATCCTATTCAAATGGAGAAGTCATGACAGCAGTTCTTACACAGAAGACGACATTAGGATATGGGTGAGAGAGAACCCACACTTTGATAACTATACCCCTACGAATTTTGAAAAAAACCTCAAGTTTTTTATTTTTTTCTGAGGGTCAAAGAGGTTTTTGGCCCCAAGATTTTTAATGCACATTTGTTTGTAATAGTAAAAAAAAAACAATTTTGTACACGCTACACATTGGTACAGTCCAGTCAAATTGACTGGATTTGATGAACATTGGACATGTTTTTAATTTTTTATAATCAACGGAACTCAGTTTACAAATAACATTTGGGCACAATACAAAATTACAGTGAACAAATATCAGTGTTGGTAATGGATAATAAAGTGGTGGAAGGGTCGTCGACACTATTGTGTTTCGGCCAATTGGGTAAAGCTGTTTAATGAAGCTTCCATGTGGTTGGCCTTCATCAGGACGGTGGGAATGGTAGTAGAGGAAAGGGTCCTGTTGGTCTCTATCAAAGAAATGACAAGAGGTAAGTGGTTCAAAGGGTGTGTAATCTCATAGTACAATTGCACAGTAACAAAAAGTTGTATTTAAGATGAAATAGCAATAGTTTTAGAATAACCCATCACTGGGCTTACCATGTCCAAAATTTTGCTACGGTGAAGGGCTCGTAAACTGTTCCCCTGTTCTGATTGTAGGAGAATTAGACCACCAGTTGCTTAGCGGATGCGGGCATATTCAACTGCCTTAGAGAGAAAGACAAGAATGGAATGGCTATAAAGAAACTATGAGCGTGAAACTGAGTCTCTTATGTTGAGCAAATCGCCACTACCTCAAGGGTAAGGTGAAGTCATCTTTTTACCTCAGTAGAAATTGTTTTCTATCAGAGCACACTTGTTCCAAGTGCATACAAGGTTATTTGGCGCTGCTGCATCCAGTAGGGTTATCGGGTATAATACCTGTTGCGCTGCGAAAAGGGGAGGGCATAAATGAAGTGGACGTCCTCTATACTGCGGTGGTCAGGTACTAAGTATACCAGAAAGCACAACCAACGGCCAAAATGCAAAGACAGATGTGCAGGGACACATTCTCGCGGTGCTGGTAGGATCCCAACACACCATAGAGAATGGAAAAAACTATTGTCTTGATTACCAAGTCATGCTGGTAGTGTGATGTAGACGGAACATCGAATCGGAGGTATTTGGTACAATAGAACGTGCAATTTTGCTCCGTGGTATAGGGTTGTGCCGCATGCAAAACTGAAGTGCTAGTGTCTTCGTATGATTTTTAAAGAAAAGCGTGTCTATGAAATGAGAGCGCTCTATTGGGCTAGTCCAATACACTAATCTTGGTGACTCTGTCCCCGGAGAGGTGAACCCAGTAAACTAGAGTACGTGATATGATCGGATCAGGTGTATACTCATCTGAGTGCTATTCACTTACTTTGCTGTGGCATCCTGTGTCCGTGCATTGCTACGAAACACTGTTGCTGGTTCATGCGCAGCGAGAAATGCCCAGACAAAACTGCTGCTCCGTCATGCAGCGTTGCCTAGTAATGTCTGCTTTATCTATGTGCCGGCAGCCATCTTAGAATGACTTACTTCTGGCAACGAACGGTTGCCATAGTTGCAACCAATGGTGCTCTGCCACATTGCCATGAAGCGGCCAGAGTTACCCATTGAGTGACAATAGGCCAGTTAATTGTACAACAGAGAGCAAATAACCGAATATAACTGCATGGATATATATTTCTGCTAGTCCATGCACGAGAGCTTTGGTGGCGTGCATGCCGCGAGAGCTGGTGTGTACTTAACATCCGCCTACATCCGAAAGTCAGTGTGTCTGAGACTCTAATCATGATTAAACAACACATACTTCTGTAGTTTATACATGAAAGTGTCCAAGTCTGCAGTGATTACTTGTACGTCCAGAGCATGGGAGAACCTAGCTGTAAAGGTGTATCCAAATAATCAGAAGAAATGTGGTACACTCTGCACATTGACAATGAATATGTTATGCATTTCCCAAACTGCAAAAGTTGTTTGGGTTGGTTTTGGGGTGAGCTCCTTTAATTCAAAAACGATTGTGGCTGGTCCGCCGAGGGGGGGAGGTCTTTCGATGTAGCATTCAAATTGATATTAAGAGAGCTCGCCCTGTACAAGAGAAGGGAAAAGTCATGTGAAATACCGCTCTACTTAAACACCAGAGAAATATGTAAAAATATACTGGTACCTACAAATGATATAAGGGATATTCAGGTACTTTCTAGTGTTGATGATGGCGGATTGGCCTTTTGATGTAGCATTCAAAATGATATTAAGAGAGCTCGCTCATTATACGAGATGGGAAAAGTCATGTTAAATACCGCCCTACTTAGACAGCAAAAAAGTATGTAAACATATACTGGTACCCACAAATGTTATAAGGGATATTTGGGTACTTTCCAGTGTTGTATGTGGGGCAGGGTTAAACTGTAGCACTATTATAGTCTCTCTATCCGTGAATGATCTGGTGCAGCAGTTTTGGTAAATCTAGTGCCAAAAGTGCTTCCATTCAACGTGATGTTTAAACCATTTCACACTGTGTTGAGTCTATGCACCCAACGTTGTTCCAGTTGTGTCAATGCCCTGTTAATGTCACCCCCTCTTTTTTGCGGTGTGAGCTGTTGGACTAATGACCAGCAGATGTCTTTGTTGGAATGTCCCATCTTCGTGTAATGTTTGACTAGGAGCCCCACTCATGTCTACATCACACTACCAGCATGATTTGGTATTCAAGACAATAGTTTTTTCCATTCTATATGGTGCGTTGGGATCCTACCAGCACCTCGAGAATGAGTCCCCGCACTTCTGTCTTTGCAATTTGGGAGTTGGCTGGTATACTCACTACCTGACCACTGCATTATAGGTAACTTCCACTTCATTTTTGCCCTCCTCTTTTCGCAGCTCAACTGGGATTATACCCCATAATGCCACTGGATCCACCAGCACCAAATAACCTTGTATTCACTACCATACCCCCGAGGCAGTGACGATTTGCTCAACATAAGAGACTCAATTTCATGCTCACAGTTTCTTTATAGCCATTCCATTCTTGTCTTTCTCTCTAAGGCAGTTGGATATGCCCGCATCCACTAAGCAACTGGTGGTCTAATTCTCCTACAATCAGAACAGGGGAACAATTTACGAGCCCTTCACAGTAGCAACATTTTGCACAGGGTAAACCCAGTGATGTGTTATTGGAACACTATCGCTATTTCATCTTAAATACAGCATTAACAGCTTTTTTTTTACTGAGCAATTGTACTATGAGATTGGACACACTTTGAACCCGCGTACATTCCCTGCAGGCAGCCGGCGCGAGGTAAGAAGCCCATCCGGGCCCTCCACATTTCTTTCTGGGGGCAACTAGGCCCCCAGACCCTCTGCGCATCCCTCTCCCACCCCGCACCCCCTTCCTGGTTCCCGTTCCCCTCCCGCCTCCCAAACCGCCCACCCGACTCTGATTGGGCCATGAGCCCTTGTTGAATGGGTCTAGCGACCCTCCTCGCGCCGGTCCCTGCATTCCCTGCAGGCAGCCGGCGCAAGGTAAGAAGCCCATCCGGGCCCTCCACATTTCTTTCTGGGGGCAACTAGGCCCCCAGACCCTCTGCGCATCCCTCTCCCACCCTGCACCCCCTTCCTGGTTCCCGCTCCCCTCCCGCCTCCCAACCTGCCCACTCGACTTTGATTGAGCCGGGAACCCTTGTTGAATGGGTCTAGCGACCCTCCTCGCGCCGGCCCCTGCATTCCCTGCAGGCAGCCGGCGCGAGATAAGAAGCCCATCCGGGCCCTCCATATTTCTTTCTGGGGGCAACTAGGCCCCCAGACCCTCTGCGCATCCCTCTCCCACCCCGCACCCCCTTCCTGGTTCCCGCTCCCCTCCCACCTCCCAACCCGCCCACCCCACTCTGATTGGGCCCTGAGCCCCTCAACTCTGCTCCTTCCAGGGCAGCCCCCTGCCCGGCAGCCCCCAGCGGCTAAGGGCCCCAAGGCCAAGGGCGGCTCCAACAGAGGCGGCTCCAGGAAGTGTCAGCAGGTGTCCGCAGGGGACGCCAAGGAAGCCACCAGACACCGACAAAACTGTAAGTGCTGGCATGATTGGAGGGTAGAGCAATTACTCTACTCCAGAAAGCTCCTGCCACTCTTAACTTACCTTTGAATGGTCTTCAGTATAATGTTAACCTGTACCGTAGCCCGAAAGAACCACACAGATTAGCCTGCACCACTTCTAGGCAGAAATGTGATTGTTAGCACTTGCCATACTTAGATTGAATCTCTAATAGCCTCTCTGTGAATAGTTGAATTTAGAAATGTGCCCAATAGCCTCTCTGTGAGAGTTGAATTTAGAAGTGTGCCCAATAGCCTCTCTGTGAAAGTTGAATTTAGAAATGCACCCAATAGCCTCTCTGTGAAAGTTGAACTTAGAAATGTGCCCAATAGCCTCTCTGTGAGAGTTGAATTTAGAAATGTGCCCAATAGCATCTCTGTAAAAGTTGAACTTAGAAATGTGCCCAATAGCCTCTCTGTGAGAGTTGAATTTAGAAGTGTGCCCAACAGCCTCTCTGTGATAAGCTGAATTTAGAATTGTGCCCAATAGCCTCTCTGTGAAAGTTGAATTCAGAAATGTGCCCAATAGCCTCTCTGTGAAAGTTGAATTTAGAAATGTGCCCAATAGCCTCTCAGTGATAAGCTGAATTTAGAATTGTGCCCAATAGCCTCTCTGTGGAAGTTGAATTTAGAAATGTGCCCAATAGCCTCTCTGTGATAAGCTGAATTTAGAAATGTGCCCAATAGCCTCTCTGTGAGAGTTGAATTTAGAAGTGTGCCCAACAGCCTCTCTGTGATAAGCTGAATTTAGAATTGTGCCCAGTAGCCTCTCTGTGAAAGTTGAATTCAGAAATGTGCCCAATAGCCTCTCTGTGAAAGTTGAATTTAGAAATGTGCCCAATAGCCTCTCAGTGATAAGCTGAATTTAGAATTGTGCCCAATAGCCTCTCTGTGAAAGTTGAATTTAGAAATGTGCCCAATAGCTTCTCTGTGATAAGCTGAATTTAGAAGTGTGCCCAATAGCCCCTGTGAAAGTTGAATTTAGAAGTGTGCCCAATAGCCTCTCTGTGAAAAGCTGAGTTCAGAAGTACAATTAGAAAGTTGCATTAAGAAGTATGCCCAATAGCCTCTCTGTGAACAACCGAGTTCAGAAGTACAATTCGAAAGTTGCATTAAGAAGTATGCCCAATAGCCTCTCTGTGAAAGATGAATTTAGAAGTGTACCCAATAGCCTCCCTGAGAATAGATGAATTTAGAAGAGTGCCCAATAGCCTCACTGTGGAAAGCTGAATTTAGAAGTGTGCCCAATTACCTCTCTGTGAAAGTTGAATTTAGAAGTGTACCCAATAGCCTCCCTGTGAATAGATGAATTTAGAAGAGTGCCCAATAGCCTCACTGTGAAAGTTGAATTTAGAAGAGTGCCCAATAGCCTCACTGTGGAAAGCTGAATTTAGAAGTGTGCCCAATAGCCTCTCTGTGAAAGTTGAATTCAGAAGTGTGCCCAATAACCTCTCTGTGAGAGTTGAATTTAGAAGTGTGCCCAATAGCCTCTATGTGAAAGTTGAATTTAGAAATGTGCCCAATAGCCTCTCTGTGAGAGTTGAATTTAGAAGTGTGCCCAACAGCCTCTCTGTAATAAGCTGAATTTAGAATTGTGCCCAATAGCCTCTCTGTGAAAGTTGAATTTAGAAATGTGCCCAATAGCCTCTGTGATAAGCTGAATTTAGAAGTGTGCCCAGTAGCCTCTCTGTGATAATCTGAATTTAGAAGTGTGCCCAATAGCCTCTCTGTGATAAGCTGAATTTAGAAGTGTGCCCAATAGCCTCTCTGTGAGAGTTGAATTTAGAAGTGTGCCCTATAGCCTCTGTGAAAGTTGAATTTAGAAGTGTGCCCAATAGCCTCTCTGTGAAAAGCTGAGTTCAGAAGTACAATTATAAAGTTGCATTAAGAAGTATGCCCAATAGCCTCTTTGTGAAAGTTGCACTTAGAAGTGTGCCCAATAGCCTCTCTGTGGAAAGCTGAATTTAGAAGTGTGCCCAATAGCCTCTCTGTGAAAGTTGAATTCAGAAGTGTGCCCAATAACCTCTCTGTGAAAGTTGAATTTAGAAGTGTACCCAATAGCCTCCCTGTGAATAGATGAATTTAAAAGAGTGCCCAGTAGCCTCACTGTGGAAAGCAGAATTTAGAAGTGTGCCCGATAACCTCTCTGTGAAAGTTGAATTCAGAAGTGTGCCCAATAACCTCTCTGTGAAAGTTGAATTTAGAAGTGTACCCAATAGCCTCCCTGTGAATAGATGAATTTAAAAGAGTGCCCAATAGCCTCACTGTGGAAAGCTGAATTTAGAAGTGTGTCCGATAGCCTCTCTGTGAAAGTTGAATTTAGAAGTGTACTTCTCTGTGAAAATTGACTTTGAAGTGCATTTAGAAGCCGAATTCAGAAGTGAACCCAATAGCCTCTCTGTGAAAAGTTGAATTCAGAAGTACAATTAGATAGTTGCATTTAGAAGTGTGCCCAATAGCCTCTCTGTGCAAGTTGAATTTAGAAGTGTGCCCAATAGCCTCTCTGTGAAAGCTGCATTTAGAAGTTTACTCAATAACCTCTCTGTGAATTTTAAAATCATGCCCAATAGCCTCTCTATGAATTAGAAGTCTCTGAAAGGGCATGTAAACCATCACATCTCACCAACACGCTTACTCTCTCCTTACATCACCACTCAACTAGAACACAGAGATACTATGACACCATTCGGTATAACTGTTCTCATATCAACATCCGCCGCTCACTCCACATCACTCTAAATAATCAATGCTGGTTACACACCCCCCAGCGAGGCGTTCTCCTCAGGCCTAACGCAGCCACATCCGATCTGGATAAATCCTGCCAGAACGAACACATACTCCTGACCTCTCAACCACCACACCTACCGCTAGAAAGCAGCTATTACACGATACCGCACGAGCTGAACACATACCCGGTGCTCACACGCACCTTTTGACTCTATCTACTCTCTCTACTGATATGAACTTCGGTTCCCAAGGGCATTCAACCTACCAGCGCCTTCAGACCATACCAATGGTATATAAGGCGCTATATAAATGCAAAATAACATAACATAACATAACATAACAACCTCTTGTCATGTCTTTGACAGAGTCCAACAGGACACTTTCCTCTACTACCAGTCCCACCATCCTGATGAAGGCCAACCACATGCAAGCTTCATTAAACAGCTTTACCTTAGTGGCCGAAACACAAATAGTGTTGATGACCCTTCCACCACTTCAGTGTCCGTTACCAACACAGATATTTGTTCAGTTCAATTTTTTTTGTGCCCACATGTTATTTGTAAACTGAGTTCCGTTGATTATAAAAAAGAAAAAAACATTTCCAATGTTCATCAAATCCAGTCAATTTGACTGGACTGTACCCATGTGTATTGTGTACAAAATTGTTAATTGACAAGTGTCCTGGTTGTTTTTACTATGACAAACAATTTGCATTAAAAATCTTGGGGCCAAAAACCTCTTTGACCCTCAGAAGAAACTAAAAAACTAGAGATTTTTTTCGATTCATAGGGGTATAGTTATGTAAGTGTGGGTTCTCTCCCACCCTGATTATTGTGTGATTCTATCAGCATATACCCACCTGGGTAAATCAGGGCCTAGCCAGGAGCCCTTTGTTTAACCGAGATTAGGATATTGACATAAACCAGTGGCCTATAACAGTGAGATTTTAAATCCAGTAATGTAGGGACATTATCCCTGAGAGCAATCTTTAGCTGCTGCATTCGCAATTGAAAAAGCTTCAAGTATAATGATGGGGTGCCCAATAACATTTTTTGTTGAGCATGCATTAGTTGCAATTTTAGAGAAGCCCAAAAGTACATTGCCCACACAAAGAGCATCGAGGTACAAGGTGATTATTTCTAACCCTGCGACTAAAATTGTTAGATGTAAAACAGTAAATCTAGCTATGTTTATAGCAGAACCAGTAGGAAAGGATGATTATGTACATGATTGCACAACTAACACTGACTGTTATAATGAAATTTCCCAACCTAGAGAAAACGACCCTCGGGTGGGCGGGGGTGTCGTTATTATTGATGGTTCTTCAAAAATTGACCAGACAACTGGGGAAAGGCACACTGGAGGAGCCGTAGTGAAACTGAATAGAGAAGGTGAATGTGAGGTAGTAACAAGTATGAGGTTGTCTATGAAATATTCACCACAGGCTTTCGAATTAGTGGGGCTTGTCGAAGCACTGCAGAGCTTTGAGGATGAGGAAGTGATGGTGTACTCTGACGCCCCCTATGTGATGTCAACCGTACATGCAGGTTTGTCATGATGGAAAAGGAAGGGCTTCATCTGCACAGATGGCACTCCGCTGCAGCATGCGGCCCTAATGGATAGGTTTATAGAAGCATTAAGTTTTCCATTGACCCTAGAAGTCTTGAAATGCTCAGTGCATTCTAAAAAAAAATGACTTAATTTCCTGCAAAAACGAAACCGCAGAAGTAGAGGCCAAAATGTACTGCAGGAAACACTTTACAAACTGTGAGTGGGGCAATCCCTACATTCAATGGCCCATTTCAGCATCTGCACATAGATTATGTAAACATGCTGCAGACATGCAACTGATTTTGGATCAGATTCTCCATAGAGCAATCAGCTTGCTGCACAATTTTTTTGCATTTATCACAAAGTGTTGTCAGGAACAGATTGTTGTTCAGTTTCAATTGTGAGGTTTCCTCTTCATACAATGAATTCTTAGGAGGCTCCAGAATATGCCTACATTCACTAAGACATTTCCACTCCAATGTTGCTAATAGAGAACCCAAGCCCAACTCATACTGAATGCTTACAATAGGGATGGAAGAAGGCAGGACCAGTACATCCTTCCAAAGTTTGCCTTCCAATCCATCCCAATTAACATTGAAAGACTGTAAGTGTGTTTCTAAACCATACGTAACACTTGGCACCACCTTTCCCACATAATATCCTCTTCATATGTGCACCCAGTTTTCTAAGCCTGGCCTCAACCCTGGCTAAGAAGTGTGTCTGAGTAGAATAAGCCACGGTCTGGGAGCCCAAATCCGTCACTTCCTTTACGACAGGAATTGTCACATTATTCAGTGACCATACATACGGTTTAGTTCGTTTTAGTGGATGTTTAATGCTCACAATAAACAATTTGTTTCGGTTAATTAACAGATCATTCAAAACCGCATAATCCAATAATGCACTTAGTAATCTCTGCAAGCCGACCTGAGAGTGGTCCATGACCACAATGTCATCGGCATGGGCCAACCAGTTAACTTTTCTGCCTCCCAGTTTTGGGGCTACCAAGCCCTTGCCTGCCAACCACTCACCAAAATCTGCCATAAATAAAATAAAAAGGAATGGAGCCAGTAGGCAACCCTGACAGACTCCCTTCTCAGAGGCAATCGGACTAGAGAGTAGCCCTGATCTCCCCAGCCTTACTCTTAATGTTGAGCCTTGGTGTAGATGGATCAAGATATTTAGGCGGCTATCTGGGAGGCCCCACTTCTTTAGTTTACACCACAGTGTATGCCTATTTATGGTGTCAAAAGCATGTGATAGATCCACCCAGGCGCAAAAGAGGGGAGAACCATCTTTTAGACGAGTAGTAGCAGTCATGCAGCCCAAGGTCAGAAAATTTAGAATTGTGGAAATTCCTTTTCTGAAACTTGTATGTTCCTTCGGTAGAATATCCCTCTGAATAGCCCAGGCCTCCAACTTCCCCAACAGTAGACCATAAAAAAATGTCCATCGTCATCTTACAATGAGATGGGACGGTAGCTGTCCGCCAAAAGGCGGTCACCCTTTTTATATAAAGGAATAATAATTGCATTCTGATGGATGATTCTTCCAAGACTGTGGAAATGTTTGTGACACTAATAAGTTTTCGAACAAGATCTTTAAAACTACCGCCCATGTCATAGGATTCGTCTTCAGGGTGGAATTGGAAAGGCCATTAGGCCCCGGCTCTAGAACTAGAGGATTTCCTTATTAGATGTAATATGTCGTCTAATGAAACCTCCATCAACCAGTTAGTAGCAGTTACACCGTACTGGTTTACAGACCTAGCCTGGGCATGTAGCCTACTAAAATATTCCACCCAAACCTTTTCTTCTATACATACTGTTTGTGCAGAGTCAGGCATGGTATGCACAGAGTTAGCAATGGTCGAAAAATTCCTAGAATTTCTCATCAATACTGCTTTTAACATTTCTTCCTTATCTCTATGTGAGAGCAGGAACTTGTGAGATCTAGCCCAGTTTTTGTAATCGTTTGTTATTTGCTTCAAAGTCGCACCGCAGCTTTTGGAGTCCTTTATCATTTTCTTGATTCTATATTTCTCTGCTCTCACCAGTTTCTTCTTCTCATGAATTTCGTTGTCAAACCCTATAAATGTGAAGCATCGCCCCCTCCCGAAGATATTCGCAGTGAAGCAAGAGAAGTAGTTCTACATGTTCAGATACATCCAAATGAAGCAAGAGAAGAGGTTCCACAAATGCAGACTTGCCTAATGGCTAGAAACAAGAATAAGGAAAATGAAGTGCACACAAACACCGTAGATTAGGGTCGATCATTTCTCAAAAATCAACTTAAGACCAGCGTTTCTCAAATTTTGACAAGGAGAAAAAAGACTTGCAGCTACCTTGAAACCTTTTTTAGATAGGCTTCAAGTAACAATGTGAGAAGAGTCTGGAATTTGAAGAAGACAGAAGAGTACAGACCATTGTTTATGATACCTATTAATACACTAGTATACACACTGTTGTCTATTATTTTTTCCTACATATTGCAGACTTATCCAGCCCTGATACAAAGGGGAATACATATTATCACCCCAAGAATAACTGTATTATCTGGAGAGTGATAATCGCAATTATATTGCAGTTTCTGAAATAAAAGTGATTAAAAGGAGATAACAAACTTGTATATGAAAATAAATACGAAATGGAGAGGCTTCAAAATTTCAGAGATTCGTTGCCGGTTTTCATGGAATATTGATGATGATATCAGTTGGTATTATGATTTGTGTTTTTCTTCTTATTAATATGGTAGTCAGAAGTGTGTCAAAAAGTGGTACACATATGGAGGGTATTAATGAAATATCTATTATTCTCCCTGCTAAAGGTATTGACAACCTGTTTTAGTATATAACTAGGAGTCTATTTCGATTTAAAAGGGGGATTTGAGGAGGACAATGAAGATATAAATACATATCTGGATTATTCGGCTCATTTAAAAAATAACCTATGGTATCAGCACATGAAGGAAGTGGGAGAGAGAACATCAGAAACAAGCTGTTATGTCTGTTCCTTAATGCTGCATGCCACGAATGCAGCAAGAAAATGTATTGGTAAAGAGATGCCTGCACATGATGCAATAGGTCTGAGTCATCTAGCAGCATGTAGAACCAGAGGGCAATTTGAATGAAAACAGGCAACTTTATGATGGCGAACAAGAGGAGCATTTCCATATGAAGATACTTATGTAAAGACAAAAAGAATAGAAAGTGCAATGGGGTGGATGAGCAAAAAACATATGTATCCATGCGAGATTGAAAAACAAATAAAAATTGTCGAGGTGAAGAGAATGGAGTGCTCGGACATGACTGAGAGATCAGGAGAGCCAGAATGCTGAGAGAGACCTCAGCTATTGATGAATGGGCATGTTGCCACCAGTACCGGATGGGATGAAGGACTATTATCTTGCCCTGCAAACCTATTGAAGAAAGAACCAGTAGAAATAGTGCAAATAGTGAATGATAAATGCCTAAAATCATGGTCCAAGTATTCCAAGTTACTAACATGGGTCAACAACGAAGCAGTACCAGTATCCATAATACCATTGAAGAATGCAACAACATGCTTCACGAATGGAGGCTCGGTTCTGGTTGGAGAGAACAAAGGATATGGACAGACAATCGAGGTCCCAGGAATGAATGGAGGAACTGCTGTATTGATGGACCGATATTGGGGCTGTGGATCCAGAGCTTACATGTAGTTGCCTACGTATTGTGGAGGAATATGTTCTATTCTAATGGTACATATTCCAGCATTAGTGATTCCTTAAAATTATCTCAATATCGATGAATTTCCAAAAATGGACGAGCACATCAGAAAGAAGAGGTCGCTGAACCTTTATCGCCAGAAGTAATTATGTCTCAGCAAAATCAATAGAGGCATGTGACAGTATTCCAGATGAGCATACATTGTTCAGTAAGACAGCAATGATAATGGCATCTATATTCCTGCCAGGACTCCAGACTGCAGTAAACGCCAAGTGGTTGCAGATCACCAGATGGGAACTGTTACAGATGATTAATGTAACAATAAAAGGATTCAATGCAAGCAGACAAGAATTGAGAGCCATCAGGCTGATGACCCTCCAGAACAGATATGTCCTGGACTTATATACAGCAATGGAAGGAGGCGTGAGTACCAAGATCAGGCCTTCTTGCTATACATTCATACCACTGCATGATGAAGAGAATGGAACTCTGGCAGAAGCAATAACTATGCTGATGATTCTGCATACAAAGATGGAAGATGAAGCTGATGAGACAGCAGAGGAGGACTGGTTCTCATTCCTGTTGTCATCGATTCCAACTTGGCTGGCCAATGCTTTCAAACTACTCAGAGCAGTACTCGTGTTGGTATTGCCAGGATTCTGTCTTATAAGGATCATCTTAGGACAGTGTCAGAAGACAGCCAAGAAAGCTATTGGGATGAAGTCAATAACTGACATTGATGGTGGAACGGTTGAGCAGATGCAAAATTAAACCAGTACCCGTGAGAATATTAACAAAAGTACCCTTGCACCTCAAGATATGTAGGATGTTGATTATTCTGTTCAACATCTGGAGAGTGCTGCCTCATGACCTGGAGTGTGGATGAAGACATAAAAAAAATGCAGGTCACCTGAGAGGGGTGTCAAAGATTTGGATCCCAATAAATAAGAATGATGAAGAGAAGATGCTGACAAATGATGAAGAGGAGATAAAGATCATGAAAAAATGGAATTTGGTAAAAGGTTCGACCAGAGGGGGGGATGTAGAGGAGCAGGTAGACGGTATCTTGCCAATTCCCGCCCCTAACCGCTGTCATACTGGAACAGTCAGAGAAGAGCAATATATGGGACCCTCTGCATTTTTCCCATACCTCATTGAGTGTATGAGAGACGGTATGCGCTCAGACAGATATACAGAGTGTACCCTCGCACTGGGAGTGTAGAAGGATGTTGCATGGAAGGATGCCACATGAAAGGATGTCACATGCCAGATGTCAGAATGCATCTATGGACATCATGCACAGATGGTAAAGAGAAATCTGACGAGGACAGAATGATGTATTAAAGAAGATATACAACCCTATGCTAAAACAATATGAAAATACTTATAACTAACAATGTAACTGAAGCGCTAAGAGTAACCAATAACTGTAAATGTGCAGTAATGCAAGATAGAAAGAAAACATATAGAAGCTTGCTATAGAGGAATATATAATGTGGCAAGGACGGCCATAGTTGGAGAATGGAGCTACCTCAGAGACAGGCCGAGTCAGGAGATGCAGAAAAACAGCTCTGTGTGAGTGGATGATGAGTCAAGCTTGGCCCAGAGTTAAGGATGCTATTTTTAAAAGATGAGCACAAAGCACAAAGGAATTATGTGGATAATCTCTGAATCTGGGACATTCTTCATACATGGAAGAAGAAGAAAACATCTGCGAGAGCCAAACAGTTGGTCAATTAAAAGTATACAAAGTTCATGTGAGATAGAGTGAGCAAGTCTCTAGAGGCCAAGAGGAGCCACAGCACCCAGCATAATTAAATCAAATAATAGTAAATAGAAGGCTGAAATGGACACATATGTGCTCTCTTCACATGTGACTCAGAGGTCAAAAACAAAGGCATTTCATTAAAGTCTTAAGCTAAGATAGTGGTGTGCTCACACTCCCTTGAATGTTCCAGGACAGCGAGCAGGCAACAAGGTCAACTACAAATGGAAGACTGTGGTTTATGGCCATACCGATGAGAGATGATGGACTAACTGACTAAATGGGGAGTAGCCTGATGGAATTCAAACACCTAAGTTTTGTTTTATGTACGTGCTCTAAAGAGCCAAACGTCCAAGGTTGTGATAGTATGCCAACCAATCAGTGGGGTTGAGGGACAACTTAACATACAATGTTGCACAGACCAATCCACTGTTGTTTTGTCCGCTATAATCAGTACTATATATATTTGGAGGTAGTTCAAGGCGTGTCCTACAGATAAGGGGTAAAATCCTTATATGTTCTATAAGTAGATATGTTCCCTTAAACCAATCCCTTCCCTTGATAGGTTTTGTATTTTGCCACATAGAATGACATCATAGATGATGCATATTCTGGTATACGACGTCCATGTAATCAAGCTTCTAAGCGAGTGGGCATGCATCAGTCCGATGTCTGCAAGATCATCCTCCTTTATTAAATTGACAAATAAGTAGTACTTTGCCATATTCTTTGAGTCTGTCTGATTATTTGGCTTGAGATCATTATTGTAATTCCATCTAGCACTAACATACGATTCAAGGGGCTAGAGCACATAGTGTTTCAGTCTAATTATAATTGTTTTTTTATAACACATTTAATACCAAAGAGGTTTCTAAGCACAGACCCCGGAATCGAATCTGTGTTGCTCTGTGTTTCCACTGTGCTACACTACCCGTGCCTAATGATCTACTGGATTATGTTGTCACCTTTGAAAATGTGTGTGTGTGTGTGTGTATGCGCGCGCGCGTGCGTGTGTGCGCACTGCATGTTTATATATTTTTTTCAGTTTCTATTGTTGCTGGTGGCTGTTTGTCAGCAGGCTGAAGGTCTTGGATGCCTGCAGAGGATCGAGGGTATGTGTCTGGTCTCTAGTTATACTATGATTGTGAGTAAGTATTTGGGGAGGGCCCAAGTGTGTTACCTGTGTACAGATTAGTTTAGGTGGCCTGGTGAGGTTGTAGAAGTCGGTTGTAGATGCCAGAAGATGCCATTGTTAAGAGAGTGATCGATTTGTGTGACACATTTTGCATGAAGATAACAGGATAAATGCAAGGTAGTCATTTAGAGTTGTACTGGTGTCAGTTAGGGTGGGCTATGGAGCGTTAGATGTTGAAGTGTAAAGTTGCATACCTTGCATAATATATCATCACGCTTAGCAGCATTCTGGGCCAATGTTTTCAGCCACACAACACATCAATGCGCCGATCATATTAGAATGATATAGCACATGAAGGCACAGCAAATTGCATGTTTAATATAGGAATTACATGAGTGGACTTGCGGCATAGCCTGCATAATCAAGAGTAATGTGGTGAAGTGCATCACAGGGGCTCTGGGAACCTCTTACCACAGAGTCATGTCGGCTAAAGCAGTGCAGCCACCTGAAGTGTGGCCAGCCGATGTAGATCAAGATATATTCTAAAATGTTGCCCACCTGCCACCACAGGCACAGAAACTTCACGAATCAGAAGCCTTTGTGGTAAAATATCCAAATAGAAAGCTCAGAAACACATTCCTGAGAGCACGTTTGACTCTCCACCACACTAACAAAATTCTAGCAATCAGAGGTCTGTTTACATCTAACGAATGTAGATACTGTAAAAACCAGAATGAGGTTGAAACAACGAGACATCTCTTACTATCATGCCCAGGGGTCGCTCATATCAGGAAACCTTACCTGATAAACATGCTAGCTTCAGCTAACACCTTCAAAGAAGACATCTGGTGGACGGGGCTGATTGGTGGAGAAAAAACAGCATGGGTGACGGCTACGGCCAAAATCATGGAACTGTTTTTAATAACTACGACGATAGACAAAGAAAACCAAAACGAGACAGGGATCTAAACAAAAGTCTATGTGATTTAACAAGAATAAGAAAAAATATATATATTCTAAAATGTCTTATCCAACATTGCAAGACAGGATTCACCTGTCATCTGTGAAGAGGTGGCTAATCATGATGTGAATGGTGGCATCACTAAAGGGATGCCCTGTGATGTGGTATCTTCGGCGTCTGCTTTTTTTGGAGGTGTGGATAGCAGGCCATTACTATTTTGTGTGAGGTGATGAGTGGAGGCGAACAGCGCGGCATGTGAAGTGTTTTTGTTGGGTGTTGGTGGTCATTAAAACGTGGCCATTGCCTGAGAGTGTAGGTGTGACTGGGATCTGTGTTAGGGCTGTGTTCACTTTTCTGTTGGAGCTGGTGCTTGGTGGCCAGTAAGAAGCTTAGGGAAGGAGTAGTTCAGAGTGGGGCCTAATGTGATACATGATGTTTTCCCATTAAAAGGTCATTCATAGTATAAGCATATTAAATTGGATTTTTCTTGGGTAATCGCCAATGGAAATCATATCTTAAATATTTTGTAATGTCACATAGATTACTTGCAATTGACATTTTTAATATCGAGAACATATGTCCTTTTCCATGGTACAATCTGCTGCATGTTGCTTGTGGCACACTTACTTTTTTGTTTCCTCCCCAGTTGTTTTGTCAAAATCAAAAGGAAAAGAAACTGTAGAACAGGGAGTCTATAGAGCAGGCCAATAACTATGACTACTTAGATATCAGGGTCCAGGACGACTATAGATGGAAGGCACACTTGGTTAAGTCTGGCTTAACCCTAGCAAGGTGTAGTAGGGCAATGGCTAGGTGTACCCAGAAGTATGGTAACGGGGCAGTGAGAGCGTCCATAGAAGCATATGAGTTGCAGGCCTGACATGCAGCATTATATGGAGCCAAACTCTGTGCTAACCTGACATTAATTGAGACCACATTTATTAAAAACATCTTGGGTTGCCTTTTAGTGGCCCTAACCTGCCAGCTTACCTGCAATTTGAGTTGCAAAGATTGGATTCACTATGCAAGTCCAAGCCAGTTTACTTTTGGATCTGGACCACAGCTAAGTTGCACAGGTTCAGAGAAGCCATGGAGGATGTCATGGCACAACCGGGGGGTAGGGGGGTTACCCCCTGGTTCCAGCATATTAAGAATGAACTTAGCAGCATCGGGCAGAGTGGTATTTGGGCCCACCCCGAGCTAATGGATGCTTCAACAAACCATGTTCTCAGAGGTGCATTCAAGACCAAGGTGGACAATGATATCATGAACCTGGTCAGTCAAACACCAAGGGTTAGGAATATACTGGGAATACAAGCAATCTATTGGATGTGCAGAGTATGTGAAGAGTATATGCACAATGTTCATGCTAAGTGCATGAGACTGCTTTCCGCTAAGTTGCAAGAAGGCACTCTACCTGTGGGATGAGTGTGCAGTAAATGGAACATTAATGTAACAGATGCATGTCCATTTTGTGGCAGTCAAGCTGAGAGCATCGTCCATCTTATGTTCATTTGCCCAGAGTACATAGGATTGAGGAAAAGCTATCTGAAACCCTTGTTCCTAATTAGATGTATTCGAACAACAGCCAAACCCATGCAATGGTGTGGCCTGTCACAAGACAGCCTGGTGGTCCATTCAGTGTCCACTCTCCACAGAGCACGCCGGCATAGACTGGCCAGGGCCAGATAAAAGTCAGCTAAATCTGAGCTGCATAATTGCATGGTTGTAAAGCACCCAAGTTTTGAGAACTTGTGTAGCTACAAGTGTAATTAATTGTCCTTGCCTGTAGGCATTCCTGGGGGGCACGGAGCTACAGAGGAGTGTCTTATTGGTATCATTTTATGATTTTATTGTATTTACATTTTGCTTTACTTGCATCTTCACACTATGTACCCCGCACCTTTCACTTTATGTTTCGTGATCCCTGGTTCATATCCTCACAGTCACGTGATCATACCCGTGAAACAACTGAACAATTAATTGGCTGTAAATTGCATTTTTACAGAAAGTATGGACCCTTGTGATATCGAAAAATGTATGAAAACCTAGGAGGGATTAATGCGATGCCAGATATTAGTATCTATTGTATTTTTAAAAAATCAGGTATTCTGGATGGTAATTCTACTGTCTGTCGATGATATTTATTGATGATCTTATGATGCTTTATGACAATGATGTATTGTATTTGCGTGTGTATATGTTTTTAGGGTGCAAAGCTGAAATAAAGCAATAAAGTAAGCACAACTGTAGAAAAGTGGTAACCACCTTGGAATGGCAATTCCAGTCACTGTGTATTCAAAGCATTTACTATATACATTAATTGATTCCCTGACTACTTGTACTTTTAGAAAAAAATGTTATGTTGTGTTTAAGTAGTGATGGATTTATTTTAAAGAAGCAGCTTCCAATGTTGCATTGTGTTAACATTATATTAGAACTCCCTCCCCTCCCCAGGGCATGCCTTGTTAGTTAAAATGTCAATGCTATATGTTCCCATTCAAAAAATATGTCCTTATGTTTGTGAATAAACACAGGAATGCATTGTGAAATGGGGGAGCTTTAAATTGGTTTTCTGAGGGCTCTAGCTCGGCAAATCACTCGGAGAAAAAAAGAGAAACGCTGCTTTCAGATACAGTAGCATGTCTAATATCCAGGAAGCGCCATGCAGTAGGCACTCTGATTTTGGAACCTCACTGCTTGTTACCCATTGCACAATTCGACCATAATTAAGTTAAACATTCTTGTGGTTACACGATTGAGCAATGGGGTTCATCAGAACTGGGAATGCTCATTCACAAACAAGCTTTACCTGTGGTTCCTTTTATATCATGTCAGCATTGCCATGGGATAGAAATGGGACACAGTAATATACAGGCAGGAAGTCACAGATGAAGGTAGGACACCGAGTCGTGGACCTTCTGTAAGTGTCTTTTCAGTTCCTGCACTCACCAGTGGTGCAAGGTCAGAGGGAGGGATTTCGTTTCCTTTAGGCTGCAAGAATATATAAAATGTTGATGGTAAACAGGCTACTATCCTTTAATGCCCACACACAATCAATTGCCTTCTATCTATCACAACCATTTGATTAAACAAATCATGTATAAGAAATGCACACAAGCGGTTTCTGCCCTCATGTGTAGATGGCAGTGAAGTTTGTTGCCATGCAAAAATCAACTGTTTGAATCCTTCAAGGCAGGTTTTTTTAATGGGTAAAAGGGGCAAAAGCAAACTGTTTTACAAGTAAGGACAAAGCAAAGAAAACATCAACATATTTGGTGTTTGTTTTTGTTGTATAGCATGTTGATAAACACCTGGCGAACATTGCATATCTTGAGGATCGGTGTGTGCAGCTTTTGCTCATGGTTCAAAATGGAATAACTACGTGGATGGTTGCTAAATGTGGTCTTTACGCAGCTAGATGTGTCTTGGTGCTTCTTGGGGACATTCCCAAAGCCTCGCTGAATAGCTATATTTAAAGGCTGTCTGAAAAAGTATAGGTCATATGAGGCAGGGTGCTCCACGATTGTGGGTCCAGCACTTCAATGTTTTTCTCCTGTGCTTCCTATGATTTAAATTGATGGGGTGGTGTGTCATCTAGCACAGGGTTGCAGACCTTCCTGGAATTACAATATAAATCCCACCTCAGATGGCAAGATTTGTTCAGGTACCTGCAGATCAGGCATGTGCTTAACAAGCATTACCGTGAACAGAGCAGATTCCAGGCCAAACCCCCCAACTGTATAGGAGGCTGGAACACAATTCCCTGCAGGTCCTGGGTCAGCTACAGTGAAAATGGGAATAGGTTTTGGGGGAGTTTCAGGACTGAGTGTAATGGAACCTGATGTATCCAAGGGAAGTGGCCATTAACAGGTGATTTCAGTTGATACAATACAAAATATTACACATGGCACATTATGCTCATGACTAATTGTTTACAATGGGCCTTTAAAATACGCCTGACTGTAGAAGATTCCAAGTGTCACTAGCAGACATAGTGCACGCATTTTTATTGGGTCCACAGATACTGGGGGTGGAAGGTGAAAGCAGCGTTAGGTAAGGTAAGGTACTGGTGTGGCCAATGAGAGCTTGACCTGAGGATTTGCCTACTGTGTAATATGATAGAACCAGAGTCAAGAGACAGATGTTTGGAATAAGTGATGTATGAAGAAAAGTCTGTATATACTGGCTGGGGCTTTCTGCATAAGTCAGAAACATGTGGGAACAGTGGAAAGGAAAGAATGGAAGATTTAAATGAACAAAGTATGAATGAAGAAAAGTCGATAGATGGACATGTTGGAACAATCACAAATCTTTTCCCACTTGACGGATCGGGTGAAGGGAAACAGGTGGGAATGGGGACAAGTAGTGGGAATATGTGTACACCTGGAAATGGCAAAGAGTGCAATGTAAAACAAATGTACTGCTGCATCTACTAATTAATCCATATATTTCAATCTTACTCTAGTTCATGAATTTGGTTGTCTGTTTTTATTAAATGCAAATAAAAATATTGTATTAAAAAAGAAACTGGACTGAATGGTTAGTTTGACACTCCAGCAAATAAGCATTTGCTGGGAAACATAAAAGATTTCATTTATCTCAGGTATTCTGGAAATTTGCATCTGAAGGCGTAATGGTGTGCATCGTTTTTAAAACGTTATCATGTGATCACTGAGAGCCAGTGCAGTGCTTTGAAAGCTGAAGTAATATGGTCCATTTTCTCTGGGTTACATAGGAGTCTGACTACTTGATTCTCAGTTCTCTGGAGATACTAGATCTCTTTCTTTGAGGCCTTTGCATGGATAGTGTTGGAGTAGCCTCGCCATATAATACCCGTGTCACGGTGACCTCAATCTCGTATTTTGTTAATCAGAGTTGAAGGAACCTTCGAAATAACATGAGGTGAAAGTTATTGCCCATGTTGAATACTGCGATCTATTAAGAGAAATGCAAGCCTGCGTCATACAAGAACTCAAACATGTACTTTCTAAAATGGGTTGCTATGACAGTGTCTAAAGGATGTTTAATTGTCATGATTTGAGTGCCTGCCTATTCCAGGCACTGGAAGTTGTCCTCCGTATAATAGTAAACGTCATGAGCAGTTAGTGATCATGTTTTGGTCCTCCTGATGTTTAGATAACCGTGAATGAATAGGTGTATGAAAGGTATACACTTGGAAGTAGTCAAGTAGAAAGGTCCCCTGGTGTAATCAGGCTTTAAATTCTTCAGCTGTGGTTCAAGCCACCTCTTTATGGCCCATTAACTTGGCTTTATTCCAAAAAGGAGGTCAAAGGTCTGAAATGGAAATTATGTGTGACTGCAAGAAGGTTTGGGTAGTTTGATGCTACCCTGAGCCTGAGGATTGTAGACTACCAATGTATTTCAACTGAAGGCAATCAGCTGTCTCTCTACTGTTTCATGCACGAGGTTACGTTTTAACTTACTTCCCCTAAATACCTGGGCAGCTACCTGGAAGAACCGGGACTTGAGACATAATAGTTGCTGCCCCTTCTGCCCAGACAAGGAGGAATCAAGCTTACATTTGATGTCCTCAATATGCCCAGTTGCGGGCCTTTTCTATGGTACAGACTCTTAAATGTTTTAACGTTAGGAAATGTAAAGATGCTTTTTGTTTTAGTAACTTGTAATAAAGCCTGTGTTTTATTCTACCATCAATACCTTCTTAAGGCTCTGCATCTTCGCACACATGACCAGTTTTGTAGAAGGCGCCAAAAGTAATGCAGAAAGGATTTAAGATGTTGTGTAGAGGTGGAGCCAAGTACCCCCACCCAAAGTCCTCCCCGAGGCAGCCTATACGTTGGGAGCCAGAGTGTGAGACACGTGCAGTACCGGTGAAGGTACCAATACCGAAAAGGATCTTGGAAGCAAGATTCATACTGAGGAAGCCATACAAGCATTCACAACAATATGATGGCCATTTGAATGAAATCCCGGAAGAAGTGTGAAAACCGAGCAAAAAGGAAGCCTGGTGACTTCATAACAGAGCAGAGCTGATGCACTCAGTAAAAGAAGCTGAAAAATATAGAGATTCTACAGAAACAAAGGAGGTGTTAAAGATGCGTTTCGGCTTTAGATGAAGATCCTCATGCTACAGAAATAATGAAGATACCAAGTCATTTTACAAGTGTGAAGATGCAGAAACGCAAGTATACAAAGTATTCTTAAAGGCTAGTTATGTATTGAATAGATTGCGGTGATGCACCAACGTATATGCATAGGAATGTATGGACTATGGATGAATCCACAATGCATTTTAGCAGAGCTAGATCCAGTGAAAAGAAAGGCTTTCAGTGTGTCGCAGTTGGAAAAGCAATCAACATTCAAAGGTCAATCAAGAGAGGCTTGGTTGGCCCTGCACCAAGATGTCAAGGCCACAGTGAACCTGAATTTCATACAGTAGTTACAGAGCGTGTGAAAAGAACAAACTTCTGTCTTGGATGAGGAGTGAGGACATTGAAGACGTCAAAGGTACATCATTTAATAGTATTTTAAATACAGAAAGACTCTGAAACATGGTCTGCGGTCACATGGATGGATGAAAATAGTTACTGAGTTGAGCTGTATCAAAACCAAGAGACAGAGTATGCCTTTAATCCCTCTTATTCTCAAGTGCAAAGAACATTTCCATGGCCAAGTTCAAAGCCTTAATTGACTGGCAGACTGCAAGAGTGATGAAAGATGACAGACTAATTAGTGGAAAGCTATGGTTATGACCAGCCCACCAGCACCTGGATGTTAGCCTGCATGCAGCTTGCGTAGGTGGCATATTATACTGGGGTTCAAGGGTGCCAACCAATTATAAAGGGCCATGTAGTAGAGAGCCCTTTAGTTTGTGTAACCAATGGGACGTCGTGTATTTGATGCCGTTCGCAGTGACCTGCACTAGAGGAGGGCTTAGTTGCCCCACCTGATGATAGAGACCCAATCACCTTCCCAACAAGTATGGAACATATACCTAGAGGTTCCCTGTAATCCTATCACATCCCCAAGTAGGTTTTTGTAGTTTGCAACGTAGATTGAGGTCATTGATGACAAGTTTTTAGTTTATAAGCTGTGTTTTTATGAAATGCATTGAGGGAGAAGATCGAGCAAGTTTGTTGATGTTCGTTATACTCCCTGTTTTAGATAATTGATATTAAAACAGATGAACTTTGTCAACTTTCTGAGTTAGTTTGATTATTGATGTTTAAGTATATTCTGCATCCCCATCTATCTCAAAGTATTATTACCTCGCCTTATTTGGCTTTTCTAGGTACACGGGTTCAGTTGTGTTTGGGAAACAGGCAGCCAGAGGAGGGAGGATAGAGCTGGAGTGATTGTGTCATCTCGCTTAAGGTAAATTATAAGGCAAGCAATATCATTCAGATTTCTATAAAGTCTGTAAAACATGGAAGAAGGAAGTCAGAGGAAAGCATTTCCATTGTCCAACATGGAGGAGATCAGTTCATTGATGATCTTGGGTAATATTATAGAACTTTGCACCAGGGCTAGTGCAGTGAACCTGGGACAATTATTATGCAAAGTACATAACATCTCTGTGCCTCTCTCCATCTTGAGCCGGAACTCCTTAAGTTCTGGAAACTCCTCAATACCTTCCTCTTCTCCTCCTCTTTCTCTCTCCTTCTCCCCTGCTAACCTCCTTTCTCTTCTCTCCTGTTTCCCTCCTCTTTCTCTTTTTCTTTCTTTCTGTTTGCCTCCTCTTTCTCTTCCTCAACCTGCTCAGTTCGCTGACTGGTCGCTTGGTGCACCTCCAGAGGCTCAAAGGTCCCAGGCTCCCCCGCCTGTCTTGAACTTGCTCCCGGGACACTGGACTCTGCTTGGCACTACTGCACTCGGAATACGTTCCATGAGAGGGGCAACCACTCTGCACTTAACCCAGGGCTGGACTGGGCACACTTATCCCCCTCCCCCTCTGTCGCACTTCCTATCTGTGCAGTTGTACGACCTTGAATGTTGTCTGTCCTGTCCTCCCTCCGTCTCGTCTCCGTAGCCTGGTTGTGCCTGAAATACTCATGCATAGGCGCATTGATTACCAACCACCAATCAATCTGAAATGTCGCCAGGCCTAGGACTCTAGTTTATTGTTCTGTATGTCCTTTTCCCTCTTCCCACCTCTTTCTATCCCCACTCTTTGTCACGCACTTACACTAGTAGAAATGCCTCTGGCCTAGTATGCTAGTTATTGTTGCTAGATCATTCAGAATCTTCAAGGCCTAAGAATGCCAACTGTACTCCCTTATTCCCTTCCTGCCTTGAAGCACTTTGAAACACTTCACTTGTGTATAAGCGCTTTACAAATAAACAATTAAAGTTACATTTACAATGTGGACATATTTTTGTGACAGAGCAATGTTTTCCCTACTCATAGGGCCTGATTTACAAACATGTTTTCAATGGGACTTTCCCACGTTAAAACATGTTTGTAAATCAGGCCCATAGTCTTTTGCCCTGGTGCAAAAATGCATTGAAAGAATATTTTTTATTTGCAGTAGAGCAATGTTTGCCCTAGTGCTAATCGCACTTGCAGGGTGCAAGGTTTCTGAAAGTATGCCCTTTGTGGAAACATCAGATGTGAAGAGAAATCTCCTCAAGAAAGTGGATGAAGAAATGCATTAGGAAGGATAGGTAAAGTCTGTTGTTGAGACTGAAACTAACGTTTTCACCATTGATGAGAGTAAAAGACAAGGGCCAATAAATAAAAGCAAGATTGGGGCTGGGGTGGGGGTCAGAAGTGAGAGTAATAGTTTCTTTATTTTATTTTTACATTTTTGACAGCGCACAAAGCCCTCAGGAATCCAGGCACTAGTTACAAGTGCTTAGTCGCATAGTCCACAATGTGCAGGACCAAGCATACAGTTATAACATAAATGTAGATCATGAATGCACAATCCGGTAAAGCCTAACCTCATGGTGCGTGGGGCTACATTGGGTGTACAGGTAGGCATGGTAGCAACATTTGTGTACATGCACAATCCAGTAAAGCCTCAACTCATGGTGCGGGGGGCTACATTGGGTGTACAGGTAGGCATGGTAGCAACATTGGTCTACATGCACAAGCCAGTAAAGCCTCACCTCATGGTGTGGATGACTACATTGGGTGTAAAGGGAAGCATGGTAACAACATTGGTGTAGATGCACAATCCGGTAAAGCCTCACCTCATGTTAGTTTGTGGTGATGACCTCAGTTGTGTCACCATTAGCTTAAGGCAATTGTTGTGTGTGCACCAGCAGACGTCAGACAGTCTTCGGTGAAGGTGGTCAGATGTGGAATCAGGATACTAGTCTGGTCTTGCAAGAATTTGAATGTCATTAGCAGAGGAGTACAAGTTGGCACCCAAAGGTGTGAATGAATTGAGCAAGGGGTCAAACATATATGTTGAAGAGGAAGGGGATGAAGAGGACCACTGATGGGCATCACGATGGAGGAACTGAGGGCTTGGTGAAGTGGAAGAGAAATTACATGGCATCTGTTGGAGTGCAAGGAATTTAACCAGAATAGAACTGATTTCTAGACCAGAATGTGTGATAGGGAGAAGAAAAGGAGTTGATGGTCGACCCTTAGGAAGACCAAAGTCTACCCTGTGCTCTTTTTCCATTAATGATTGCTGAATATGTCATCTCATCATATTTGGTTGGATCTGCCCTTGTGCTTGTTTAGTCTGTTTCCACCTGTGTTACATTGGATACAATGTGGGTTTTTTTTCAAAGCACCTTTCAAAATGAAGCTACACTCTGTTTACCATTGGTATGAAGAGATGACTTTCTTGTTTAGTTTGCAAGGGTTGCCTTGAGTAGGCTAAGGTACTATTGGTCTGGGCCAGAAACTGAATTATATGTGTTGAGGCATAGAAGTAGTTGTGGTGTGGGAGAAATTATCAGACTACCTCCAAAAGGTGAGATAGCGGCTCCCATGATGAAGGTTTAAAGATGTTCTCCTGGGTCTCAGAGATGGTGCTGGGCTCATGACAAATAGGCTTCAGTGGCACCCTACGACCAGAAATGATGGTTAGGTGTTCGGCCATTTTTAGTGGTTTCGTAATAGTGCCAGATACAAGATACAGGAGAGGAGCATCACCAGTCAATGGAGTGCACAGGAGGGCGGAGCGACCTCTGATGGGCCCATGGGTTCAGAGCTCACCCTCGAGTACTTTAAGAAGAGATAACTGCACCTTGAGGTGGATGGGGTGCAGGATTCTCTTACTCCAACACCAATCAAATAAGGACTACTCAAATGGTTTGGCAAAGGGAAGTCTGTTTAATGACAAGTACAAAAAAGCGGGGAAACATGGAATCCAACAGTGATGCGATCGCCCGTCTCGCTTCAACTCTCAAAATCTTCATTCAAACAGCAATTCTTATAGGCAAAATTCATCATCATTGACGTGTAATACTCAAAACTTTGTCATGCAAGTCTATTGGTTGGAAAAGGTAACTTAAGTATAGGTGCTATATCTGTATATGGTAATGGGGTGTGAGGATTGGATAACTCTTATCGGGTGGGCGTCTACGCCCATCCCTCTACATCACTTGTGCCAAACGTCACTAAAAGTATGACGTCTCATTGGTTCTACTAGCTATAGGACCCTAGATTATTTGGTCCATTGTGATTGGGTCGGTTATACCCCTAGGCATAAATCTCCACTTTTAATTAGCAGCATGCAGAATGGTCACCCAGATGCCGTATGCCCCATGATTCACCCTGCCTCTCTTTCCTCAATCAGTACTTTAGGGCTATGTGTCAATTAGTTGGCTGAGTATGGCCTCGAACCTGTAGCTTCTTGTCAGAAAAAGTTATGGCATCCTCTGGTTTTGGGTGACATCAGATGTTGGTACCTCTTCGAGCCTGACTGGCCACGTGTTAGTTCACCATGAAGCTGCTTCATTTTCCATCTATTTGCGTATTTGATACTCCCTTCAGCCTCGCCACAGGCCTGGGCCTCCTTATCTCGACCTTCACGGGTAGGCTGCTATGCTCTTAAGTTTCGATTCTTCGAAGTTGCTGCTCTCCTCCCTTCCTTGGGTTGACCTCGAATTCCTAGTCATGAGCTGTTTCTTGCTAAGTTTCAATTCCGCTCTTTCGTCTGGCTTTGTGCTGGTAGATGAATCCTGGCCTGTTTGACCCCTACCATCCTGGGCTTAATTCTGCTTTTGTGTAGAGTGGACTGCACTAATATAATGGTCTTCATTGAGGTAGATATATATATGGTTGGCGCTTGCCACTCTATTCTTCTACTAAGCATAGCAAGCGCGCTGTTTTCTTAGCTTCTTGCGTTACAAGCCTATGTACAGGCGTTAGCAGGTTGCATACTTTCATCCTGCTTTACAGTTACATTTCTTTATATTTCAACATTGTCTCTTCTTCTGTGTCTGTGATATCCTTATCCATGGTGTTTCGTCTTAGTGTGTCATCTTTTTGGTTGTTGTTTCGTTTATCTGTACGTCTGTCCAGACCCCTTGTCGTCACTGTTCGCCTTTGATTGGGTCTCTTCTGGTACAGTTTGAAAGTCGTCTTCATGTCGTGTCAGCTGCTGGTACGATTGTCTCAATGGGTACTGTACTGCCCATGGTTGTCTGGTTATTGGCACTTCAACAGGTATTGCTCTTCCGATGGGCACTGGGCAAAGCCCTAGCGCGGTGGTTTATTTGCTCATCATACGTCACATATCTAGTTGTGTACGTTCCTGGTGCTTCAAAATGGGTGGCTGGAGTGCAGGCCATATCTGGGACCTCCTCTACACTAGTTGGCACACAAGTAGAGAACAGAGTTGTGTGGGGGTTGTGGAGCCATGAGGACAGCACAAGTTGTGCGAGGGGGGATTGGGTTTGTGCTGCCTCAGAGAGAGTTTGACAAGAGCCTTATTAGATGCCAGTGTAAAACTGGAGAGGTGTTTTCACTGTTTGGGCAAATCCAATGTAAGTTCAGGGGAAGTGTCAGAAGAGTTTGAATGGGCCTGCTTGCCATAGAGTTCACTAAATATATATACATCAGTTGGAGACAGCACTAGGCTTTGTAGGTTGATGATGAGGTGAAATAGATTGCCCCCTGCACAAAATAGGGGATCGAGCCCTTTCCTCAGCACTAGGCTTTGTAGGTTGATGATGAGGTGAAATAGATTGCCCCCTGCACAAAATAGGGGATCGAGCCCTGTCCTCAAACATTCAGATAATCTGAAGCGTTGACTGTTAGATGTGAGGCAGGGCCTGTTCCGTGGATAATTGAGACTGAAGTAAATCGCTCAGGCGTATCAGCGTTTCACCTCAAAATATGTCACCACCATTCATGCGGAATATATATCAGTTTATAACATCTTAATATCCAAGCATGTAATGCGTTCGGTGCAAACACAATAAAATGTGCATTGCACTAATGATACGTCATTAATGATTTTTAGAGTATAGCTAGGGGAGATTAATTGATTTGCTCTCAAGCACAAAGGTTCAAATAAATGAATGAGCGTTGAGACCAAACCCCAGGCCTCTGATTCAAGGACTAATTCCTTTTTGACCAGAGCACACCTCCGACCTAGGTAGGTGAAGTGCTTCTTAAACTAGCCTGTGGTGCCGAGTAAAGTCAATTTAAAAGGATTAGACAGATGTAAAATACCCACGTGATGAACAATTATCCAGGTTTATTTAGAACTCGAATATGTCGTTGATACTGTACTTGACAGTAAGACTAAAAAAAGACTCAAATAATTTGCCCCTACGTGTCCGCAGTGTAAAATCACACCTTCGCAGAGACGTCCTGCAGCAGAATAGGGTGCAAACAAAACCGCCAGGGGCCCCATTACAGACACTTGTCACCAGTGCATGTGCAATTTTGCACCGTTTGGATAGTGGAGCAAAAATTGCTCAAGTGGAAACGCACATTCTTTTAATACATGTTTGCACGAGGCAATGTTTGCCATAGTGCTACAACAGTGGCCTTTACGCACTAGTGCATATATTGCCCTGGTGCAAAAATGCATTAAAATGCATTAAAAGAATATGAAATTGAAATATGTAATGCATTAAAGGAATATGTTTCTGCACCAGAGCAATTACTGCCCCACTATTAACACAAGGACAAATTGCACTTGCACTGGTGCAACGTTGCTGTTTGTTCCAAGGCAAGTCCCTGGTATTCAGATTGACGGAAAGAACTACATTGGTATGATTAATGAGCTACCGCCTTACTACTGTTCTCTCATGCAGCGACATGTGAGCGCAGTTTCCTCCCACGGAGCATTTGGCAAGGCCGCAAACAAACCACAACGCAGATTAAAACCAAGGGGCCGCCCACGAAATAGCCAAACATAACTTGGAGGAGGGGCACTTTGTTTTAGCTCAGATTGGTCCCAGAATGCCATGCAACATTTCATTATACACACCCCGGGAACGACGTCGCTGCGGAACCAGAGGAAGCGTGTTTAACGCTAAGTGGCTCTGACTTTCTCTCATTTGTCTCCCCCTTTCTTCTGTGGACCAGATGTGGCGCAGAGCGCCAAGGTGTCCTTCAGACTGCTCCCTCTGGTACAGTTGTGTTCACATTACCTCGGCACGCAGTCTGGAATCAATAACCCATTATTGGACGTAAAGCATGTGTAAAGTTGAAGCTACACTGCGCGCCAGGTGCTGGGCCTTCCCTTCCCATCAATAGGCGGTCCATTGAGCAGAGAAACACAGGCACAGATGAAGCCTGTCAAATGACTCCAATCCCAGAGAGGGAAACCAGCTTGAAAAGCAATTGCCTGCCCAGGCGAGGAGCTGGCGTTCTGTTTACCTAATGATAGCTATATTATTGGAAGGGAATGTGTTTTAGCGTCCTTAATTGGTGTGTTTAGAGTAGTTCCCACTTTAGAGTCTCTGCCCTGCCTGTGGAGCATAAGCAACCGATGAAGCAAGAAATGAAAATGTACACGCCATGTTGTATATTTGTGTTTTTTTTTTATCTATGTAGGTGTGTATGCTTAAATGGCAGTGTTATATGGTTATGTAGTCTTATACATATGCCAATAAAGGTTTATAGACGTAAATGACGAGTGACTCAATAAAGATATGTATGTGTAAATAACGGGTAGAGTTGTGTAAAGTGGGGGAAAGGAAAGGTAAAGTAGGAGAAGTAGAGATTAAAGAAACATGGTTGGGGGAGCTGTAGAGGTTTAGTAGAGGCCAGGGAGCTGTATATTATAGCCTTGACTCTTTGAGAACAAGCTTTGACAATGGCAGCAGTGTGGGCTTTTCTGAAGGCATTGAATAGGCATTTGCTAGGCACTGGCGCAATGGTACCAGCCAGCCATTAATGGAAGCAGCTGAATGTTTGTCTTTCTGTGTCTTAAGTGAGCAGTGTCTTGAAAATGCATATCTAAAACCTATACCCAAGCCAAAACGGTTGGCTTTGCCAATGTTTGTTTTTACAGGACTTCAGTACAAGGACACACATACTGTTTACAAATCAAGTGGCCGAAGACAAATTTGTTTAAAACATGTTATTACTCCTTTAGGCATTTACACTTCCAGTTAAGCCATTCACCCCCAGATGCCCACTTTGAAATTACACTGGCAGACACTTGGAGTGCAACATTTGATCTTACTGTTTGATAAAGGTAGCTCAAAGAGATTCCAGGAAGATGTGTTTTGGGCGGGAAGGGGTAGGTAGTGGGTGGGAATAGCCATAGGAATTAGCATGGCCATGGGCAGTAAATGGGTGGATAAACAATCAGACAGCACTCATATCCCATATCCCTCAGATGTCCCTCCTCTCATCCCATCTCCCTCAGAGCGGTACTCCAATGCAATAGTTTAGGCGTATAAGTGGTGCTTTAGCATCACCTAACAGCCAAAACTAATTAACAGTGGGGAATGTAGGGAGAGACAAGTAGTCAGGGTGAAGACCATTGCTGGAGGAGGGAGGGGTGTTGTGGGTGTTAGGGAGTAGGAGCTGAGACTAGGGATAGGAACAATGTAGCAGTAGATGCCCTCAGCATGTGCGAAGGGCAGGTGCGATGGGTAAACAGAGTTATATAGTGTTGTACATACATCAGCAGGGCTCTGTACACATACCTGACAAGAATATAACTGTACAGGATGTCTGCAGCATGCATGGTGCTAGCAACCTGCCCTGGTTCAGGCATGTATCTACAGCTGTTCAATTGTTGGATTTGATCATCTTCATACTAATCCAACCACTATAGATCTGAAAACTCAACATGTTATAAGGGATATATCGCATTCTAAAATGCTACTGCTGAACATTGATAAATGTAAGGTTACCTAGCAAGCACATTATTTTCAGGTTCTGAGAGCTATCTCACCCTAGTAGTCCCAGGCCTCGAGAGGGTACTAATCACCAAATGTAGAAAACGCATCCTATCTTTGGCAGCCATTACTGGAAGGCGGCCAGGCTTACTGACTTGCCCTAAATGTGTGACTGTTATCAAGAATTGTTCTCATTTTATGCTGTTCTGTCCCCTTTATGTTAAACCTCAGAAGCAGTGGCTTGTACACCACTTTCGATTGAGACACATTACATATAGGAGGGAAGCAATGACCCTGCTTTACCGCAAGTCTAACAATCCTACGTTTGTGTGCATTTAGCAAAATGTGTATATTGTGCTTGGTCTTTAGGTGCGAACTGTTTATATAATCATCAGCTCTTAATGGAAATCAAATCCCAGCATATCTTAAAAATGTATTTATTCCATACACATTAGTCTTTAGCGTTTATATCTTCGTTATTGCTGATTTTACTGGCTTCATTGTGTTGCTCTATGGATCTATTGCGATTTGAAATAAACTAACTAAAAAAAGGTTTTAGCTCGCTTTATATATTATATATTGATTGTGACATTTCAAGCCCTGAGATTTTCTTTTACAATTCATTGGTATCAAATGCGTAAGCCGGATGTGCTCAATTGATAGTAACAAGGACTCCAACTCCCACAAATCAACAAATCACGTGCTTCTTTAAGGAACGTACTGGACTAGAAAAGGAGTGTCCTGGCCATATGTGTTATCTGGCCATATTTGACCTGATTGTAACTCTTTTTTACTGATGTCGGGACTAACTTAATGTTTCTCTTTCTGTGTGTTCAGTGAACTTAAAAAAATAAAGACTGTAGAAGTGGTAGAGGTAGGGAATCTATTATGACATTATTTGCAGTGAATCCGGTCACATATGTAAATAGTACAAAACAATGCTTAGTCATGTCTCAGGGAAGCCCACTCGTCCACTTGAAGTGATTGTATATAATTAATCTAAGAGAGAACCACAACTCACAAGTGACAATGCAACGAGGAAGCTAAGCAACAGTTCGACCCATGGTAAAAGCAAATGATAGTTTTTGTTTTTATTACACATGGAACCACACTCCAGTCTTTTAAACAATGTATGTGTGTGGCCTTTTATGTAGTGCCCACATAACAGTCTCGAAGATCAGAGGTCATCCTGCCCACTTTATGCAAATGCTTCGCCGTCCAACGAATACAATTGCCGGCGTGGTTAGATTGAATACCGATACAACCACTGTCTCTGAGCCCTGTGTGGTGCAAATTAATAGTAAGTGCAAGAATATTATGATCACTATACTTGATGGAAACAGCACTTAAGTCTTCAACCATCATGAGGCAGACATTGTTCCTAAAGAAGTAGTCAGGGGTAGCCAACTAGCATTCGCGGCCCATGTATAGTTGCATGGGATGTCACCCTGTGTTCTACCATTTAACATGTGTAAATCCTACCGCTTCAATTCTGACAGCCAACAAAACATGAAAATCCGCATGGATGCGTTTATGTCCTGAGGAGGGTACATTCCTCTCAACAAACACAGAGATACTTTAACATGACAATCGGTACAGATACGTTCCGTATTACAAATTGTAGGAGGAAAGAAAATGAAAACATGAGCCGGAGAGTCTGTAACATCAATATGTTTTTATTTTTTTTAATTTTATTTGTATTCAGTTCCAGAAGAACATTTACAAATCACAAAATGACAAAATCACAGAATCCCCAAATACCTAATAATCAATCCATCAAGTCATACTAATGCTATACACAGGTTATCGTATTTCATTACCTCTTGTTTAGCTACTCCTATTCAATTCATAATATCACATACAAAATCTTGCAGCTGATGTAACTGTGAACCAACTAAAATCAGTCTTTGTATATATACATTCCATACCATAAGTGCTTAATGTACATAGATTGTGAATATAAAACATTAAAGAATCAAATAGACATAACATTTACCATAAAATAGACAAGAGTTACCTCATCATGAGCCAACCCCATAAAATCAAATCAATTAGAATTAGGCAGGCGTTTTTTGATGATGCACCACAATCGGTAGAAAGCAATGTGCACGCGTTCGTTCTCGGTATTGAGGAAGTGAGTAGTTCCAAAATGCTTCCTTTCTTATTGACTCATAGTTGTATACCATGCTGCCCAAGATGGTAATAAATGCGTTACCCAGAGCTGCACATTCAGTGAAAAGGTGCTTTGCCGTTTCCAATGTGCCAAGCAATTTACAAATACAACAGCCCCTGTCCTGGAATGGAAGCCCAAGTTGGGCACCATGAAAAATAAACAATGGCAACTGGTTTATATGAAGCCTCAGTCAAAAACTCTGCACCGCTGGGTTAGGGCACTGTCTCAAATATCTTTGCGGTTGGAGAAATCGATGCGCAACCCCTGAAACATAGGTATAGGAACGTAGGGGAGCCGAATGGGCATGGTTGTTAATCCAATCCCAATGCTTCCATTCATGTTTGAAGATATGTTTTAAAACGACATACCTAGTTGCTGTATTGAAGTCAGGACACCATCCAATACTCGTATGTAACTTAGCAATTAATTTGTCAAACTTCTCTTCCCTGTGCCTATGGCAAGTGGTCTGCCCAGACCCCAGAAGTGGGAGTAACCGACATTTTGGCTTGGTATGGATTTTCAAGTACAACAGTCCCTGTCTGATCAACATCTGACCCTTAAGGGAAACCAGCCCCAGCTCCAAACGGACATATTCAACGGTGGTAGAGGGGCTTAGCCTCAGGATGCACTTCCAGAGGAGCCCTCAATCAAATCCAGCCACTGCAAGTCCCCATGGCCATGTGGGATGCATTGACCCACTAGGCTCGGCCCTGCGATATCACTGTGTGCTGCTTTCACCAGAAACAACAGAATGGCCGCCAAAAAGCCCTATGCGCGCTAAAAACCTCTGAGAAGTGTGCAGGAAAACTGGAAAAATAGGCTGCCAACCTACTTTGCCTGTGTCAGTGGTAGAACAGGAGACCACACTGCCAAAACTGTCATTGGGCTGCCCACAGAGTGAAATGGAACTACCTGAAAAGGCAGTGCTTCCTTGCCAGGAAAACTCAAAGGTGCTCCAAAAATATGTTTTTCCTTGGCTGTTGAAATTGCAAAATAATGGTTCCCAAACATCAGAAAAGATCCAACATCCTTGTTGGGTGTTACCCATCACCTTATCTAAGGAATCCCCATAAGCACAATATCAGGAGAAGCAGATTTCATTACAAGAATATCCACATTAAAAAAGGTGCTTGCCTGGGAAAATCTGTCAGATATGGGCGCAGTACCGCTGGCCGCCTGTATCAAAGCTGTCATTTACTTACACTGGGAGTTTAAACTTGTACATTAAAATCAAATTGTTGAAAAGAAGAGACTTGCCATCAAAAGCAATATAGGTTGCTACTATTCAATCGCTATGTTTTAAAAAGACTGGAATTAGAGATCGTTGTATCTATTTTTGAAAATGTAAAGTTTATTTTAGCAAAGACAATTTTAAACAAAGTGTTTTAAAGTGAACTGATGCCAGCCACAGAACTTCAAAGGCAAATTCCACAGCATGCCCCCAACAAAGGTGCCTTCCTTTTGCTCTCTGCCCAGGAACTCTCAGGCAGATGTTAATGAAGGGGGAGTGGATTTTGCTCTGCTTCTCTGGGGAGAGACAATAGGCCTCCTGGACTGAAAGGGAATGCAAATCCAAGTGTCAACAGAAACTACTGCCAGCAGGAAGAGAGGCCTGGATTGCTCTTGGCCCAGCAGAACCTTGGGGGCCGGACCAGACAGATATGTGTATCTTTAAACCACAAGAAAGTATCTTTTTGAAAAAGACTCACAGAGAACTGTGAAAAATTTGTAAAAATCTGTAAAATATAGTGTTGTTAACATGAAAATTCTGCTCACAGTTTGAAACTACTCTGAACTCTGTGCTATGTTCAGGGACATGACTACAGAAAATGTGATTTTGTAGCAATTGTGATGATGCTAGAAATGTGAAACTTCACAGGATTATGCCCAGATGTCATGCGCATATATGTAGAAAAATGTGGACAAATCTGACATTGGGTATCCAACCAAAAGCGCAAAAAACTGTCAAATCTGAACGAAAGCTCTCACCGAGATGGAACTCGGACGGATACTTGCTCGACTAAATCTGTGATGTAAATATGTTATTGCTAGCCAGTTGGTAATATTGTGAATATGCTTTATATGAAAAATAGATGTACTGTGCAGAAACAAAGGGGAGGTTCTCCGTGGATTGTAAAATACAGCATCATCATGACGCCAGATTTCCTTCTCAAATCAGGAGAGGGGAAATACTCTACCCAATAGGATTCCTAGAGGGTGTGCCTAGTATAATTCAGACTACCCACCCCTTAGGGAAATACATACATAGGGACAGCTTAGGACCTAGAGACACAGACAGATTCACCCATGAACTGATTACTGGTGAAGCACTTTGCAAGAAGAAATCCGTCTCCAAGACTCCAAAACTTTGAAAGCAGAGAGGCCCAATTCCAAAGCTGAACCCTTCTCAGCTTGGCCTTTAAAATCTTGAAACCTGATTTTACCCCCAGACTTCCAAGGGACACAACAAAGAGAACAGCCTGTCTGTGCTGTTTCTGCTTTCTTGCTAAGAACTCTTGCTAGAATCCAGAGATTCAAACCAGTAGAGCAGAGCTGTAACCAGATAGCTGCAACCCAGAACCAACCTGTCAGATCCAGTCCAGAGGCCGTGCAGTGTCCAGAGTGCCGTGCTGAGTGCAGAACCTGAGCGTCCTGAATCCTGTGCAGTGGGCTACCAGAATTCCAGTCCAGAAATCTTTTGACCAGATCCCTGGCGGGCCCATTCAGACAGTAGTAGTGAGTATCTATAGCATAGAATTGTCCATAGTCAGTATATTATCCTTAAGTAATCCTATCCAAACCCTTCTATCATATCCAGAACTGCATTGTAGAACCTCTTTTGTCTTTCCTGAATCCTTCTCTCATCCTTATAGTCCTTTGATAATTGTAGTGATAATATCATCTTTGCACTAATATATTTGCTACTGTTTGAATAGGCCCGTCAGGGATCTGGTCAAAAGATTTCTGGACTGGAATTCTGCTAGCCCACCAGACAGGATTCAGGGCGCTCGGATTCTACACTCAGCACGTCACTCTGGACACTGCACGGCCTCTGGACTGGATCTGACGGGTTGGTTCTGGGTTGCAGCTATCTGGTTACAGCTCTGCTCTACTGGTTTGAATCTCTGGATTCTAGTAAGAGTTCTTAGCCAGAACGCAGAAACAGCACAGCCAGGCTATTCTCTTTGTTGTGCCCCTTTGAAGTCTGGGGGAAAAATCAGGTTTCAAGATTTTAAAGGCCAAGCTGAGAAGGGTTCAGCTTTGGAATTGGGCCTCTCTGCTTTCAAAGTTCTGGAGTCTTGGAGATGGATTTCTTCTTGCAAAGTGCTTCGCCAGTAATCAGTTGAAGGGTGAATCTGTCTGTGTCTCTAGGTCCTAAGCTGTCCCTATTTATGTATTTCCCTAAGGGGTGGGTAGGCTGAATTATACTAGGCACACCCTCTAGGAATCCTATTGGTTAGAGTATTTCCCCTCTTCTGATTTGAGAAGGAATCTGGTGTCATGATGATGCTGTATTTTACAATCCAGGGAGAACCTCCCCTTTGTTTCTGCACAGTACATCTATTTTTCATATAAAGCATATTTACAATATTACCAACTGGATAGAAATAACATATTTGCATCACAGTTTTAGTGGAGCAAGTATCCGTTCGAGTTCCATCTCGGTGAGAGCTTTAGTTCAGATTTGACAGTTTCTTGCGCTTTTGGTTGGGTACCCAATGCCAGATTTGTCCACATTTTTCTACATATATGCGCATGACATCTGGGCATAATCCTGTGAAGTTTCACATTTCTAGCATCATCACAATTGCTACAAAATCACATTTTCTGTAGTCATGTCCCTGAACATAGCACAGAGTTCAGAATAGTTTCAAACTGTGAGCAGAATTTTCATGTTAACAACACTATATTTTACAGATTTTTACAAATTTTTCACAGTTCTCTGTGAGTCTTTTTCAAAAAGATACTTTCTTGTGGTTTAAAGGTACACATATCTGTCTGATCCCGCCCTCAAGGTTTTGCTGGGCCAAGAGCAATCCAGGCCGCTCTTCCTGCTGGCAGTAGTTTCTGTTGACACTTGAATTTGCATTCCCTTTCAGACCAGGAAGCCTATTGTCTCTCCCCAGAGAAGCAGAGCAAAATCCCCTCCCCCTTCATTAACATCTGCCTGAGAGTTCCTGGGCAGAGAGCAAAAGGAAGGCACCTTTGTCTGGGGCATGCTGTGGAATTTGCCTTTGAAGTTCTGTGGCTGACATCAGTTCACTTTAAAACACTTTGTTTAAAATTGTCTTTGCTAAAATAAACTTTACATTTTCAAAAATAGACACACAGATCTCTAATTCCAGTTTTTTTAAACATAGAGATTGAATAGAAGCAACCTATATTGCTTTTGATGGCAAGTCTCTTCTTTTCAACAATTAGATTTTAATGTACAAGTTTAAATTCCCAGTGTAAGTAAATGACAGCTTTGATACAGGCGGCCAGCGGTACTGCGCCCATATCTGACAGACTTTCCCAGGCAAGCTCCTTTTTTAATGTGGATATTCTTGTGATGAAATTTGCTTCTCCTGACATTGTGCTTATGGGGATTCCTTAGATAAGGTGATGGTTAACACCCAAAAAGGATGTTGGATCTTTTTTGATGTTTGGGAACCATTATTTTGCAATTTCAACAGCCAAGGAAAAACGGATTTTGGAGCACCTATGGGTTTTCCTGGCAAGGAAGCAACGCCTTTTCAGGTAGTTCCATTTCACTCTGTGAGCAGCTCAATGACAGTTTTGGCAGTGTGGTCTCCTGTTCTACCACTGACACAGGCAAAGTAGGTTGACAGCCTATTTTTCCAGTTTCCCTGTGCACTTCTCAGAGGTTTTGAGCGTGCATAGGGCTTTTTGGTGGCCATTCTGTTGTTTCTGAAAGCAGCACACAGTGATGTCGCAGGGCCGAACCTAGTGGGTAAATGCATCCCACAAGCCCCCCCTCGCGATTTGGCATTGACCATACGTAAATGGGAAGTCGCGAGATTGGGATGATCCATTTCTTTTCTTTATGATCCAAATGGCAAAATTCATCAGCTTCTCCCATCAGTGGTGGTTCGACCAGTTCTCCTCGCCCAGTCCTGATGTGAGAATTGAGGGATACCCCGGGCCCCTTGGATCTTTGCTTCCAGTCCCTGGGTGGTCCTCCTTAGTTTTAGTCTCCATTGTTTCCAATTCTAGGATGACAAAGCAAAAACACATTTGTAGACATTTCCCCACCACTATTGATGTACTGGGGCGGACACATATATTTTGACAAATCAGGACACATTTTTCTATTTGCAATTTATTGACTATATAGATGGAAGATTTTACAGTGGGAATTCTAGGGAGCTGGAGTGACCCCCTCTGGGGTTCCAGAAGACTCCTCCAGTTGCTGCAGAGTATGCCTAGGATGGCAACACTTCAGTTGGTTAATATGGACCCACTTATCTTCCCCCTCTGCCAAACTGCCTTTGGGGATGCTTTTTTTGCAGGCGACTGGTGAGATTTTGTCTACAATTTCAAAAGGTCCCCTCCAGCTAGACAAAAATGTGCGCTGTTTGGCCTGGTTCCTTTGGAAATTGTATAAGTTGAACGGTCTCCTACATGGTATTCTTTTCTAGTAGTCTTTAAGTCACAGTGGGTCTTCATGCTGTCTGCAGATCTCTCTAGATTTCGCTGAGCATAGGCAAAAGCATGTTGAAGGTGTTTTCTTAGATTTTCAACATACTCATGAGTTGTGGAGGCATTGATCAATGTCTGCTCTTGGGTTCTGTAGAGCAGATGCTGGGGAAGCACCATCCTCCGTCCAGTCATCAGCTTAAACGGTGACATTTTAGTTGCAGATGAAGGGGTAGATCTGATGGCCATCAGGACAAGGGGTAATTGAATATCCCAACTTGGCCCTGAATCTGCCACAAACTTTTTTAATATGCTCACAATTGTCTTGTTGTATCCCTCCACTACACCACTAGAGGCTATCCGGAAGGCAATGTGTAATTTCCTTTTGACCCCAAGTAGCTCCCACATCTTTGTCATTACTTCGCTAGTAAAGTGGCTACCTCGGTCTGACTGGATCCTTTGGGGTAGTCCAAAACGCGAGAAGATGTGGTTGATCATCAGGGCAGCTGCTGTTTCTGCGTTGCAATTTGGGGCCGGGAGACATTCCACCCACTTAGTAAACAAGCATGCCACGGTCAACATGTACTTATTTCCCCTAGAGGAGCGAATCACGGGCCCGATAAAATTGACTTGCAAATCTGACCATGGCAGTGTCATCCCCCTCTTTTGGAGAGGCGCACGGTGTGTGAGGGATGTTGGCTGAAATTTTGCACACACAAGACACCCCTTCAAATATTGGTCGAGGTCCTGCCCCATGTGTGGCCAGTATACAACCTCTCTTAAGAGTTCAAGCATTTTATGAAATCCCCTGTGACCGCATCATGGGCGTGACTTAACATCAGGCTTCGGAATGAGGTAGGGACCACCCACTGATCATGGCCAGCTAGGGATCTCCTTACCAACAAACCGTGTTGGATTCAGAACATTTTTGGACATTTCATCAACCCTCTGAGGTCCTCTTTCCCTATGTAATCAGTTTCCATCAGAGGAAAGTTATCAGGGTCCTCAATGTGCTGATAAAACTTAGCAATTATTGGATCCCCTTTTTGAGCCGTAATCAAATCAGCATCTGGTGTCTCCTTACTCCATTGTGCATTTGAGAGTTCATTGTGAGCATTTGTCTGGGACCTAGTGATAGCAGTGACCTGGATTTCCCCCAACAGGGACTCGATCTTAAGTAGATCCCCTTGGATGGCTCTGGTTTTGGCCAGCTGATCAGCTACGTAATTTCCAGTTTTGTCTGGTCCCTCTATTTTCGACTGACCCTTGATCTTTTTCCAGTAGATGGTCATCCCTTTCGAGGTGACCAGATCATTAATATTTTGAATTCATTTTCCATGTTTCAAGGGTTTATTATTAGCACATAGCATGCCTTTGGTTTTCCAGTTAACCAGGTGCTCCACGAACCCATTCCGTACATAATCCGAATCAGTGATTATGACCAGTTCGTGGAGTTGATGTTGGACAGCAGTGAGGATGGCTTGATGCACAGCCATCAACTCTGCCACTTGACTACTTCAGGGACCAATCTTGTACCCAGCGGAAGGTTCTGGGGCGTCATTCACCCAAGCATTCCCTACGCCGGCCACAGGTTATTTTTCCCTGTTGTTGTCAACATGGTAAGAGCATCCATCCACATAGACAGTGGGCATTCCCTCACACTTGTCTTCTTCAAAGACTTTGTGTGGGGAATTAAGGTATGCCTCCATGTTGTCCCTATTTAAGATTTTCGTCCTCTAGACAATTTTCTCGGGCACAATCATGCAAGTCAGCCAGACCTTGCGCGAGGGGACTCTTCTTGTTTTGGCCATATCTGACCTCCACAGGAAAGCCTTGCATAGACAGAATCCAGGAAGTAATTAGGGAATTACTCACATTTCCGGCCCGGATTCTGTCACTTTGGAGATATTGCAGAGGCTGGTGTAGAGTCTTCACTATGATGTGTTCCCCCTGGATAAACGGGCGGTAATTCTTCAATGCCCACACCATTGCCAGGAGTGCCTTCTCACACTCATTGAATGTTTCCTCCACAGAGGATAAAGTTTTGCTCGCTTAGGCGATTACTTTATTGACCTTGTCATGCTTTTGGTATAATGCTGCAGTCAAGCATGTATTAGAGAACCGTGTCTCCAAGAAGAACTCCTTGTTTTTGACAGGGTAAGCTAGACAAGGTGCTTGTGAGAGGCTTCTTTTGAGTTGTCTTACTGCCTCGGCTTGTTCTGGACCCCACTCCCACTTGACCCCCCCTTCAAAAGATGAATCAGGGGTCTTGTGATCTCTGTGTAGTCCCCAATGAACTTTCTGCTGTAATTAGTCAGTCCAAGGAGGCTCCTTAGTTCCCGCAGAGTTGTGGGGTCTTTCATTTTCTGGAGTGCTTCCACTTTCTTTTCCTGGGGACAGAGACCCTGAGGAGTGATCTCATGCCCCAAGAAATTGACACGGTTTCTACACCACTGTGCCTTTTGAAAGGAGAGTTTTGCTCCGGCAGCCCTCAACTGTGTCTGAACATAACGGATCTCCGCTATGTGTTCCTCCACAGTTGAGCTTTTGACTAAAACATCATCTACATAGGCCAGGTTACCCCTTTCACCCAGGTCGGGCATGGCCTTATGTAGAAAAATGTTAAATTAATTGCCGGAGTTGATGTATCTGAAGGGAGTCCGGGTCCATGTGTACTGCTGCCCCGCGAAGGTGAAGGCCAGCTTGTATTGGTCCTCCCTACTGACAGGTAAAGTCCAGTATCCATTGGTCAGGTCTATTGCATTGAATACCTGTGACCCCTGGATCTGGGCCAGCCCTTGGTCAATGTAGGGAAGAGGCCTTCGGGAAGTATGGACCCGTTTGTTGAGCTCCCTAAGGTCGGCACAGAGTCTCAACTGGCCGTTTGGCTTCAAAATCCCCAGCACCGGATTATTGAAGGTGCTGTGGACTGGACGGATTATCCCACGGGACTCAAGATTCTTAATTATTTCAGTAAGGGACTCCATTGATGCGAGAGGCAAGCGATTTTGCTTCACAAACACTGCAGTCATTCGAGGGTCCGTGTGAGTTGTTGCTGTGTTGAGATCTTGAAAATCCAAGAAAACTTGTTTTAATTTTTGCTTCTGCTCCAGATTCTCACAGGCATCAGCTAGGTTGAATCTCTCTTCAACCATCTGCCTGAAGCCTGGAAAGACTTCTGGTTTTGCTATCTCAGCAGCCTCCTCCAGCTGGGTGGAGAGGTCCGTGGTCAGAGTGCTGATTTGGACTGGTGGCTTCAGGTGGGGAAGGCAGTCCTCGCGGACTTGGAAAATCACCTCATCCCTCCTGAAGTCACAGGTCACATCTTCCTTACCATAAGGGCAGGAAGTGTACACCAGGAAGTTCCCCCATGTCGGGTAAATATCCTGTCTGGTGTGGTGTTGTCATCACTATCACTGTCAAAACATTCCTTGGGGATTGGTCCTAACAGTTCATTGCCTAAATCTATGGAAAAATGTAGGTCATCAAACACCATTCCAATAATGGTGCCTGCGGCTAGAGTGATACTCTTTAAGTCGCTGTTATCCACCTCTATTGGAATGGTGTCATGTTCTATATTGAATAGTGGTGTTGGGTTTACCCCCAACCCTTGCTGTTAGAAATAAGCATTAAGATGAATATAGGCATCAGGGTTTTTCAATTTCTGTCCTCTTTTAACTTTCACTTCCAGGGAGAATTGTCGGGTCCTTTCTGGCATGGTGACTTCCTCTCCAATCTGAATTTCAAATGCATAAGGCAGCAATTGAGCTGACCTAAATGCTTTCTCTGGGTCATCAAAGCCCATGGGATTATCCGCTAATCGGGACCAAGCTTTGAAGTTTATTAGGTCCAAACTAATGGCAGAGCGATTGAGAATGTCACTGCCTAAGTAAAAGGTGGCAGTGATGTCTTGCACAACTCAACAATTATGGACTATGCTCTTGTTGCCTATGGAGATTTTGAGCATACATCTGCTTGGCAGGAGATGTTTGGAAATGGGTGTTTCCAGATCCATTTCCCATTTGTCTGTCAGTTTAAATGTGGGAATGGCTGGATCTTTTGGGAGTTGGCAGAACATGGCTTCGCTGATGAAGCTCTTACCATTGTTCACACACACTCGGGCGAGAGCAGAGTCCTTCCCTTCATTTAACTGAATAGGGATGAACAACTGCTCTCCAGTTTGCTGAATATCAGCCATGCTTTGAGCTGATTTCTCATCTTTCTGGACTATAGGAGTGGTAATGTCTGATTGTGGATTGGTAAAGAATTTCAAAGTGTTTCCTTCCAGTGTGGAATGCCACTTTAGACTGGAAGGAAGGTTGATTTTCAGGAATAGAGAGGACCACCCCGCACCAGGTTGTTGTCCTACTGCTATTACTGTCACGTCTGGGATTTGGTTGTTCTGGAAGTGAAATTCTACTTGGTCAGATTTTTGTTCAACCATGTGGCAGATGCTGTTTAAACTAACATGGTTGATACTCTGTTTTAATTTTATTGGTTGGTTGGTCTGGGTACAGAGGACCTTGTTTACACAATCTATTAGGGGTGACAACCTTTGCAGGAGGTCATTCCCTAGTAAACGAGGGGTGCCCTCTGGAGTCACAACTATGACTGGATGCTTCACCATGTGTCGTCCAATTTTAACGTCCAAATCCGCAGTCCCCTCGATGGGAATTTCCTTCCCGTCGAAGTTCTGAAGTTGTCCAGGAAGAAGGGTGAGAGGAATTTGGTAATTCTCCCCGCTTCCCGAATTCAGTTCATCAAAGGCCCTTTTTGACAGAAGGGTAGCTTGGGATCCAGTGTCCACCAGTGCCAAAAGTGTACACTGCCCCTGTATTTGGACCGGGGCATAGAATATTCCCTCCTTCTCCTCAAGTGGGCACAGATAATGTACATTTTTGGACAACTGGTGGGTTTGTTTTCTAGTTTTGGACACTGATAGAGAAGAGATTTGGGCGGAATTCTGTGGGGAGTCTTGGGAATATGAAAGGAAAAGGTGGCAACTTGATATGGGAGAAGTTTTGGGTTCTCCAGGTTCCGGTTTTGGGCTACCTTCCCCCTTTTTGGAGCAGTCCCCAGGATGGGTTTGAACCAGGGTATTTTCATGTTGTTGGTTCTGGGGTTGGATGATGGGCGGCGCTAGCTCAGTTCCCACATCTACCCAGTCTGGATTTGGATCTTTTGGGACCCATTTTTCTTTGGGAGGAGTTCCCCCATCTCAGAAGGAGAAGATCCTTTTCCCAGGATCCTCTGAGGATCCCGCTCCTTCAAATTGGAAGATTTGTACCTCCTCCTGAAAATGGGTCTGTTTGGGTTCTTTGTTTCCCCTACCCCCCCTCTGCTCCTTGGGTGGCAGACTTGCAGGGGCAGGATATTTTGGTTCCGGTTCCTGGGTTTCCAGGGGCTTTTTACAAGTGGGGAAGGAGGCTTCCTCCAAGGCTTTACACCCCCCTTCCCCTTGTGCCTCCTCCCTCGGAACCGGTGGGTTGTCGGGGTTCTTCCCCTGTCATTGCTCTGGAGCACCAGGTCCGGAGTTTGAGGCATTCTGCGCCGGCATGATCATCTGAGGCTTCTTTTGAGCCCTCAGCATGCGACCCAGATCCTGTGCCATGTTTTGGACCTGGCGCTCTAGTTGTGACACCCGCCCAGGCTGATTCGGGGTTCTGTTGTCTCCCCTGGGCTGATCCCGGAAAGGGTAGTTATCCCTTCTCTGAAAATACCCCGGGTTTGGAAAATTCGGGTACCCCTCCACCCCATGGCCCTCAGCATGCGACCCAGATCCTGTGCCATGTTTTGGACCTGGCGCTCTAGTTGTGACACCCGCTCAGGCTGATTCGGGGTTCTGTTGTCTCCCCTGGGCTGATCCCGGAAAGGGTAGTTATCCCTTCTCTGAAAATACCCCGGGTTTGGAAAATTCGGGTACCCCTCCACCCCATGGCCTCCCCTCTCCCGGATTATGTTGTCTGGGCTCAGGAAAGTGGGGAAAGAAGGATGGATTGTTTTGGGGTTGAAAGTTTTGCGGGAACCTGGGGAAGACCCAGAGAAAGCATTTAGGTCAGCTCAATTGCTGCCTTATGCATTTGAAATTCAGATTGGAGAGGAAGTCACTATGCCAGAAAGGACCCGACAATTCTCCCTGGAAATGAAAGTTAAAAGAGGACAGAAATTGAAAAACCCTGATGCCTATATTCATCTTAATGCTTATTTCTAACAGCAAGGGTTGGGGGTAAACCCAACACCACTAGTCAATATAGAACATGACACCATTCCAATAGAGGTGGATAACAGCGACTTAAAGAGTATCACTCTAGCCGCAGGCACCATTATTGGAATGGTGTTTGATGACCTACATTTTTCCATAGATTTAGGCAATGAACTGTTAGGACCAATCCCCAAGGACTGTTTTGACAGTGATAGTGATGACAACACCACACCAGACAGGATATTTACCCGACATGGGGGAACTTCCTGGTGTACACTTCCTGCCCTTATGGTAAGGAAGATGTGACCTGTGACTTCAGGAGGGATGAGGTGATTTTCCAAGTCTGCGAGGACTGCCTTCCCCACCTGAAGCCACCAGTCCAAATCAGCACTCTGACCACGGACCTCTCCACCCAGCTGGAGGAGGCTGCTGAGATAGCAAAACCAGAAGTCTTTCCAGGCTTCAGGCAGATGGTTGAAGAGAGATTCAACCTAGCTGATGCCTGTGAGACTCTGGAGCAGAAGCAAAAATTAAAACAAGTTTTCTTGGATTTTCAAGATCTCAACACAACAACAAATCACACGGACCCTCGCATGACTGCAGTGTTTGTGAAGCAATATCGCTTGCCTCTCGCATCAATGGAGTCCCTTACTGAAATAATTAAGAATCTTGAGTCCCGTGGGATAATCCGTCCAGTCCACAGCACCTTCAATAATCCGGTGCTGGGGATTTTGAAGCCAAACGGCCAGTTGAGACTCTGTGCCGACCTTAGGGAGCTCAACAAACGGGTCCATACTTCCCGAAGGCCTCTTCCCTACATTGACCAAGGGCTGGCCCAGATCCAGGGGTCACAGGTATTCAATGCAATAGACCTGACCAATGGATACTGGACTTTACCTGTCAGTAGGGAGGACCAATACAAGCTGGCCTTCACCTTCGCGGGGCAGCAGTACACATGGACCCGGACTCCCTTCAGATACATCAACTCCGGCAATTAATTCAACATTTTTCTACATAAGGCCATGCCCGACCTGGGTGAAAGGGGTAACCTGGCCTATGTAGATGATGTTTTAGTCAAAAGCTCAACTGTGGAGGAACACATAGCGGAGATCCGTTATGTTCAGACACAGTTGAGGGCTGCCGGAGCAAAACTCTCCTTTCAAAAGGCACAGTGATTTAGAAACCGTGTCCATTTTTTGGGGCATGAGATTACTCCTCAGGGTCTCTGTCCCCAGGAAAAGAAAGTGGAAGCACTCCAGAAAATGAAAGACCTCACAACTCTGCGGGAACTAAGGAGCCTCCTTGGACTGACTAATTACAGCAGAAAGTTCATTGAGGACTACGCAGAGATCACAAGACCCCTGATTCATCTTTTGAAGGGGGGGGGTCAAGTGGGAGTGGGGTCCAGAACAAGCCGAGGCAGTAAGACAACTCAAAAGAAGCCTCTCACAAGCGCCTTGTCTAGCTTACCCTGTCAAAAACAAGGAGTTCTTCTTGGAGACACGGTTCTCTAATACATGCTTGACTGCAGCATTATACCAAAAGCATGACAAGGTCAATAAAGTAATCGCCTACGCGAGCAAAACTTTATCCTCTGTGGAGGAAAAATTCAATGAGTGTGAGAAGGCACTCCTGGCAATGGTGTGGGCACTGAAGAATTACCACCCGTTTATCCAGGGGGAACACATCATAGTGAAGAGTCTACACCAGCCTCTGCAATATCTCCAAAGTGACTGAATCCGGCCCGGAAATGTGAGTAATTCCCTAATTACTTCCTGGATTCTGTCTATGCAAGGCTTTCCTGTGGAGGTCAGATATGGCCAAAACAAGAAGAGTCCCCTCGCGCAAGGTCTGGCTGACTTGCATGATTGTGCCCGAGAAAACTATCTCGAGGACGAAAATCTTAAATAGGGACAACATGGAGGCATACCTTAATTCCCCACACAAAGTCTTTGAAGAAGACAAGTGTGAGGGAATGCCCACTGTCTATGTGGATGGATGCTCTTACCATGTTGACAACAACAGGGAAAAATAACCTGTGGCCGTCGTAGGGAATGCTTGGGTGAATGACGCCCCAGAACCTTCCGCTGGGTACAAGATTGGTCCCTGAAGTAGTCAAGTGGCAGAGTTGATGGCTGTGCATCAAGCCATCCTCACTGCTGTCCAACATCAACTCCACAAACTGGTCATAATCACTGATTCGGATTATGTACGGAATGGGTTCGTGGAGCACCTGGCTAACTGGAAAACCAAAGGCATGCTATGTGCTAATAATAAACCCTTGAAACATGGAAAATGAATTCAAAATATTAATGATCTGGTCACCTCGAAAGGAATGACCATCTACTGGAAAAAGATCAAGGGTCAGTCGAAAATAGAGGGACCAGACAAAACTGGAAATTACGTAGCTGATCAGCTGGCCAAAACCAGAGCCATCCAAGGGGACCTACTTAAGATCGAGTCCCTGTTGGGGGAAATCCAGGTCACTGCTATTTACTAGGTCCCAGACAAATGCTCACAATGAACTCTCAAATGCACAATGGAGTAAGGAGACACCAGATGCTGATTTGATTACGGCTCAAAAAGGGGATCCAATAATTGCTAAGTTTTATCAGCACATTGAGGTCCCTGAGAACTTTCCTCTGATGGAAACCAATTACATAGGGAAAGAGGACCTCAGAGGGTTGATGAAATGTCCAAAAATGTTCTGAATCCAACACGGTTTGTTGGTAAGGAGATCCCTAGCTGGCCATGATCAGTGGGTGGTCCCTACCTCATTCCGAAGCCTGATGTTAAGTCACGCCCATGATGCGTTCACAGGGGATTTCATAAAATGCTTGAACTCTTAAGAGAGGTTGTATACTGGCCACACATGGGGCAGGACCTCGACCAATATTTGAAGGGGTGTCTTCTGTGTGCACAATTTCAGCCAACATCCCTCACACACCGTGCGCCTCTCCAAAAGAGGGGGATGACACTGCCATGGTCAGATTTGTAAGTCAATTTTATCGGGCCCGTGATTTGCTCCTCTAGGGGAAATAAGTACATGTTGACCGTGGCATGCTTGTTCACTAAGTGGGTGGAATGTCTCCCGGCCCCAAATTGCAAGGCAGAAACAGCAGCTGCCCTGATGATCAACCACATCTTCTCGCGTTTTGGACTACCCCAAAGGATCCAGTCAGTCCGAGGTAGCCACTTTACTAGCGAAGTAATGACAAAGATGTGGGAGATACTTGGGGTCAAAAGGAAATTACACATTGCCTTCCGGATAGCCTCTAGTGGTGTAGTGGAGAGATACAACAAGGCAATTGTGAGCATATTAAAAAAGTTTGTGGCAGATTCAGGGCCAAGTTGGGATATTCAATTACCCCTTGTCCTGATGGCCATCAGATCTACCCCTTCATCTGCAACTAAAATGTCACCGTTTAAGCTGATGACTGGACGGAGGATGGTGCTTCCCCAGCATCTGTTCTACAGAACCCAAGAGCAGACATTGATCAATGCCTCCACAACTCATGAGTATGTTGAAAATCTAAGAAAACACCTTCAACATGCTTTTGCCTATGCTCAGCGAAATCTAGAGAGATCTGCAGACAGCATGAAGTCCCACTGTGACTTAAAGACTACTAGAAAAGAATACCATGTAGGAGACCGTTCAACTTATACAATTTCCAAAGGAACCAGGCCAAACAGCGCACATTTTTGTCTAGCTGGAGGGGACCTTTTGAAATTGTACACAAAATCTCACCAGTCGCCTGCAAAATATGCATCCCCAAAGGCAGTTTGGCAAAGAGGGAAGATAAGTGGGTCCATATTAACCAACTGAAGTGTTGCCAATCTAGGCATACTCTGCAGCAACTGGAGGAGTCTTCTGGAACCCCAGAGGGGGTCACTCCAGCTCCCTAGAATTCCCACTGTAAAATCTTCCATCTACATAGTCAATAAATTGCAAATAGAAAAATGTGTCCTGATTTGTCAAAATATATATGTCTGCCCCAGTACATCAATAGTGGTGGGGAAATGTCTACAAATGTGTTTTTGCTTTGTCATCCTAGAATTGGAAACAATGGAGACTAAAACCAAGGAGGACCACCCAGGGACTGGAAGCAAAGATCCAAGGGGCCCGGGGTATCACTCAATTCTCACATCAGGACTGGGCGAGGAGAACTGGTCGAACCACCACTGATGGGAGAAGCTGATGAATTTTGCCATTTGGATCATAAAGAAAAGAAATGGATCATCCCAATCTCGCGACTTCCCATTTACGTATGGTCAATGCCAAATCGCGAGGCGGGGCTTGTGGGATGCATTTACCCACTAGGTTCGGCCCTGCGACATCACTGTGTGCTGCTTTCAGAAACAACAGAATGGCCTCCAAAAAGCCCTATGCACGCTCAAAACCTCTGAGAAGTGCACAGGGAAACTGGAAAAATAGGCTGTCAACCTACTTTGCCTGTGTCAGTGGTAGAACAGGAGACCACACTGCCAAAACTGTCATTGAGCTGCTCACAGAGTGAAATGGAACTACCTGAAAAGGCGTTGCTTCCTTGCCAGGAAAACCCAAAGGTGCTCCAAAATCCGTTTTTCCTTGGCTGTTGAAATTGCAAAATAATGGTTCCCAAACATCAAAAAAGATCCAACATCCTTTTTGGGTGTTAACCATCACCTTATCTAAGGAATCCCCATAAGCACAATGTCAGGAGAAGCAAATTTCATCACAAGAATATCCACATTAAAAAAGGAGCTTGCCTGGGAAAGTCTGTCAGATATGGGCGCAGTACCGCTGGCCGCCTGTATCAAAGCTGTCATTTACTTACACTGGGAATTTAAACTTGTACATTAAAATCTAATTGTTGAAAAGAAGAGACTTGCCATCAAAAGCAATATAGGTTGCCACTATTCAATCTCTATGTTTAAAAAAGAACTGGAATTAGAGATCTGTGTGTCTATTTTTGAAAATGTAAAGTTTATTTTAGCAAAGACAATTTTAAACAAAGTGTTTTAAAGTGAACTGATGTCAGCCACAGAACTTCAAAGGCAAATTCCACAACATGCCCCAGACAAAGGTGCCTTCCTTTTGCTCTCTGCCCAGGAACTCTTAGGCAGATGTTAATGAAGGGGGAGAATATTTTGCTCTGCTTCTCTGGGGAGAGACAATAGGCTTCCTGGACTAAAAGGGAATGCAAATTCAAGTGTCAACAGAAACTACTGCCAGCAGGAAGAGAGGCCTCGATTGCTCTTGGCCCAGCAAAACCTTGGGGCTGGGATCAGACAGATATGTGTACCTTTAAACCACAAGAAAGTATCTTTTTGAAAAAGACTCACAGAGAACTGTGAAAAATTTGTAAAAATCTGTAAAATATAGTGTTGTTAACATGAAAATTCGGCTCACAGTTTGAAACTACTCTGAACTCTGTGCTATGTTCAGGGACATGACTACAGAAAATGTGATTTTGTAGCAATTGTGATGATGCTAGAAATGTGAAACTTCACAGGATTGTGCCCAGATGTCATGCGCATATATGTAGAAAAATGTGGACAAATCTGGCATTGGGTACCCAACCAAAAGTGCGAGAAACTGTCAAATCTGAACTAAAGCTCTCACCGAGATGGAACTCGAACGGATACTTGCTCCACTAAAACTGTGATGCAAATATGTTATTTCTATCCAGTTGGTAATATTGTAAATATGCTTTATATGAAAAATAGATGTACTGTGCAGAAACAAAGGGGAGGTTCTCCCTGGATTGTAAAATACAGCATCATCATGACACCAGATTCCTTCTCAAATCAGGAGAGGGGAAATACTCTAACCAATAGGATTCCTAGAAGGTGTGCCTAGTGTAATTCAGCCTACCCACCCCTTAGGGAAATACATAAATAGGGACAGCTTAGGACCTAGAGACACAGACAGATTCACCCTTCAACTGATTACTGGCGAAGCACTTTGCAAGAAGAAATCCATCTCCAAGACTCCAGAACTTTGAAAGCAGAGAGGCCCAATTCCAAAGCTGAACCCTTCTCAGCTTGGCCTTTAAAATCTTGAAACCTGATTTTTCCCCCAGACTTCCAAGGGGCACAACAAAGAGAACAGCCTGGCTGTGCTGTTTCTGCGTTCTGGCTAAGAACTCTTACTAGAATCCAGAGATTCAAACCAGTAGAGCAGAGCTGTAACCAGATAGCTGCAACCCAGAACCAACCCGTCAGATCCAGTCCAGAGGCCGTGCAGTGTCCAGAGTGCTGTGCTGAGTGTAGAATCCGAGTTCCTTGAATCCTGTCTGGTGGGCTAGCAGAATTCCAGTCCAGAAATCTTTTGACCAGATCCCTGACGGGCCTATTCAAACAGTAGTAGTGAGTATCTATAGCATAGAATTGTCCATAGCCAGTATCTTATTCTTAAGTAATCCTATCCAAACCCTCCCATCATATCCAGAACTGCATTATAGAACCTCTTTTGTCTTTCTTGAATCCTTCTCTCATCCCTATAGTCCTTTGATAATTGTAGTGATAATATCATCTTTGCGCTAATATATTTGCTGAAGAAATACAAGCGTCTAAGGAAGGTAAAAACCATCCGGAGACATCGCTGGATTGCTGGCTGTGCTGTCGTGTAGCTTGTGGCTTCATAGACACCTTAGTGTAAATAAATCCTGTTTGTAATTCAAACGTGCATCTTTCATTTGAAAATTCTGACTCTTTCTGAGAAAAACCAACCTCTACTAAAACGTTCATAGCTTCCGTACCGTGTATGCTAGAAACAAGTATCAAATTGAAGCTAACATCCTCAGCTTTCCAACAAATCCAAAACCGCATTCCAACTCCTTATAGTTTTTCCGCAATCGCGCTTCTCGCACATGGAAAGGTTTGCCGCAAAATTTTAGTTTTGCTCAATTTCATCACGTGTAAAACAGCTATTCTTTGCATCCGCCCTCAGAATTCAGTTTTCAACCTGCTAGTTATTCAATCATCATCACTAGTGTTTATCTGAAACTATACAAAGCGTCTCCCACTAGTTCTGACTCCAATTTAGTAAATGAAATCCATTTTTCAGTGTTTTTTCCCATTCATTCCAAGCCACATTCAAAAGCATTTGACCTGTTTGAAATCATTCCTGTTTCTCTCTGAGTTTGCTGGGGGGAATTGGGATTGAACTATATTTGTTGAGTGTGTATTTCCTGAAACCTGTGTTCTCACCTTCCATCTCTTTATCTGGCATATTGGGGGGATTGAGTACTGTGCAAGGGGAAAGAGTGACATTGCATTTACCTGAACCCACACAAAGTTTTATTCTATGCTGCATTATTCTTCCTATGCATACTCCTTCTGATTAAGAGATTGTTGATTGTAACATCACCCCAATGGTGATCATTGTATAAATATTAAATATTAAATAGTGTGATATATATTGTACAAATCCATAAAATAAATCTTTTAACTTTGCAAAACAGCCTGCTTCCTGGTTCAGTGAGACCGGGGGGATTCAAAGAGAGGGGCGTGATATAAGGCTACATCATTCAGAAATAAAAGAACTTATAGACACAAAATATATAATTAAGGGTTCCAGCTGTGCATCACACCATAGGCATTGATTTAGGTGGAGTGCCGGGTTGAAATCACTTACAGCCAGTACCTCTAAACCATATACAACCATTGGGCAAAATCATTGGCTGTATAGGGTAATTATCCCTTCCAAAAAAAACGCAGTTTTTCTTCCAAAGCTGCCAATCAGTTGAATCATGCGTTGTGCCTTAACCGTCTTAACAGCTTTTATGTAAGAGTATGTTCTACTGGCACTCATTTCCAGTCCTAGGTATGGGTAAGATGCCAAGTAGTCGACCTTTCAAAGACTGGTAATGAAACTGGGATCCTTCATCGTTTTTTGGGGACAACACCATAACCTTAGTCTTCCCCATATTAATACTCAGCTGCGTATTTAACCAGTATATCAAACATGGCTTTGGCTCCGCTAAATATGTAATTTAGCATAACTAAGTCATCGGCTTAGAGCATACAAGGAATGGACCTCCCACCTCTATTAGGGCAACAACCAATGCCTGGAACAAATCGGGCTGGGAGATCCAACATGTATATATTGTAGAGCAGTGGAACAATCGGGCATCCCTGCTTCACCCTTTTAAATATCGTAATTGGGGCAGACACTCCCCCCCTGTTCATTCAGTTGACCACATGCTTGAGTATTCGAATGAAGAACTTTTAGGACATTGACAAGCCATTTCGGACACCCCGAGGATACCATTTTACACCACAGCTTCTCGTGGTTGACCCCATCGAAACCTGCATGAAAATCCACACAGGTGACATATAAGGTAAGCCCACCAGGCTCCATCGCACCCCTAATCAGGGAGTCCAAGATCCTAAGATTATGCGTTGTGCAGCACCCTGACCGAAAACCTGTCTGCATAAATTGTAGCACTTGGGTTTCTGCCACCCATGCCTGGAGACCCCTCAAGACAAAAGTGGAGAACATTTTCCCCGTAACATCTAATAAAGACAGCAGTCTGTAGATCTCCAGCAGCATACAGTCGCCTTTTTTGTACACCATGAATAGGACAGACTGCTGCCATGATGCTGGGATTTTTTGTGCCGCACATACCTTGTCAAACAAAATTTTAAGTATACTGGCCCACTAATCAGGGTTCTGTTTCAATACACCATTGGCTAAGCCATTTGGACCTGGGGCCCTTGAATTTTTAAGCTTCAGTATTGCAGCTCAGATATTGCCTTTGTCAATGTCCATAGGCCACCCCCGATCACACAATACAGGGGTGAAGCCACAGTGCTGGGTCCACTGTTCCCTCTGATTCAATTCAACTCAATTCCAACTCCTGTGTAAGATTTAGGATATGTTTCCTATGATCCCCCTTGGCATCGGCTAACATGCCCCTTCTAAGAGCTACAATAATGCTCTGCCAGTGCGTGTTGCTTGTTTGTTTGTTTGTTTATTTATTTATAATGCGCGCGACCCAGAGGTAACCGGGGGCAACAGAACAAGAATATGCAAAACTTACATTGTTACAACAATCTGGGCATTACAGTGTTACAGAATTTACAATAATACATAGTATCCAAATTACATAAATACAGTGAAACAGTATAGTCAAGAGTTCAGAGCAATTAATATGCAAGAAGCAGAGGTTATATAGAAGTAACCGTATATATAATTAGTCAAGGTACAGAGGGATCTGAGGTGACTTCAGGTTTTTAGTGTTAAAGTGTTTGATCATGTTTTTCTAAGTTATGAGAATGGTTGGTCTACTCTCAGGTTGTGTGGTAGCACAGTCCACAATTTGGCAGCTGTGACAGGGAAACTGGTGCCGCCAATTTTGGCAAATTTAAATCTTGGTACTTCCAGGCGGTTGGAGTTGACAGTTCTGATTGGTCTGCTAGATGTCTTTCTTTTTATTTTTGCCGTCAGATAGCTAGGGGCCGCGTTGTTGAGAGCTTTGTGTGTCAGGGAGATCATTTTTAGTTGAATTATGTCAACAGTGGAGAGACAATTGTGTTGTCATCTGGTAGTGGAGATATGTTCCATTTTATTTATGCCCAGTGCCACTCCAAGGGCATTATTTTGTAGGATTTGGAGCCTTTGGGTGATGGTTTTATTGGTGCCACAGTAGAGGGCGTTGCAGTAGTCGAGTCGAGAGAGTATTAAGGCTCTCGCTAGGATCATACAACTATCATTAGATAGGAAAGGTTTGCCTGCTCTTATTAATTTGCAGGCGTAGGCCGTGGAAGATGCTAAAGAATTGACCTGTTTGGTGAATGCCATACTAGAATCAAGGTAAAAACCAAGCGTTTTTACTTCCCTCGAGACCTAATAACATTACCATCTATACTAAACTCAGAGTAGTCAGGGCCTAGTTTGTTGATATTGGAATGTGTGCCTAGAATGACCAGCTCTGTCTTGTCGTCATTCAGGCATAGGCCATGAGATGCCATCCATGCCTGAATGAAGAGATACACTCTATTCACCAACTCCCTGTCCTTGTCATGATCCCCAGAAAGTGGAAGGAGAATCTGTGTATCATCTGCATAGTTGGTGTAGGTGATACCTAGATGGTCCAAATCATCGAAGAGCGGTTTGGTGAATATGTTGTAAAGAGTTGGGGAGACACAAGACCCCTGGGGGACTCCGGATGTGATCGGTATGGGGTCTGCTGCAGCCGTGGGGGAGAAGACTTGCATAGTTCTCTCGCTCAGAAAGGATTCTATCCATCTGATGGCCTGGGTGGAGAAATGAGCAGCAGAATCCAAATGTCTACAGAGGACCTTGTGGTCCACAAGGTCAAATGCAGCTGAGAGATCAAGTAGGAGTAGGAGTGTTGTCTTTCCTTGATCTCTCAGCTCATCTATTTGCGTCTTTAGGTCGATAAGAGCTGTTTCAGTTCCATGTAATGGACGGAAGCCAGATTGTCTGGCTCCCAGAAGCTTATGAAGTTCAAGGTGTTTTTGAATTTGTGTGTATGCCACTTTGTCCAGTATCTTCAGTAATGGTACCGTGGTAATAGGACAGTAATTGGTGATAAGAGGGTCTAGAGTTTGCTTTTTGAGAAGCGGGAGCACCTAAGATTGGTTTAGCAGGGATATTACCTGTGGAGAAGGAGGCATTCATAAGTTTGGAGATGAAAGGAGATCCATTTCTGGCAGCATCTTTTATTAACTGTTCTGGGCAAATATTGCCTTTGCAGTTAGAGGGTTTGACGGATAGAATGATTTTCTCTATCTCTATTTTGGTCGTTTTGCTAAAAGAGAATTTGTGTGTTTGTTCATTAGGGGTGGCAGAAGGCAGTGGCTGAGTCTGGTTAGGGAGGTTAAGCGAGTCTTTTTTTTTGGGGATTTTATTTTTGGAGGGTATTTATTTTATTTGCTAATGCATATTGAATCTCAGCACACCAAGCCTGATCCTTGATACAGGTGTCTGGTATGGCAATGGGTAAATCCAGTTCTTTCAATATAGAGAAAAGTTCCTTCATACTTGAATTAGAGTTGGCAATACGATCATTGTAGGAATTTCGCTTTGCCAGGCAGACTTCTTGTTTATAGTGACAGGAAATAGTGGTTAGGTTGGCCTTATTCTCATCAGTTGGGCACAGTTTCCAGGTGGATTCGCTTTTTCTTTTTGTAAGGCGTAGGGCCTTAAGTACGGGCGTGAACCATTTGTTTAAGTGGGCCTTAGACTTACTTGTTCGCATTTTTAGCAGGGCAATTTTATCCATGATATCGAGCATGATTTTATTATATTCATGAACTAGTACACTAGGGTCTAGGTTGTTCGGTAGTGCATTTAGAGTTGGGAGGATAGCAGGAATGATGTTGTCCATTGTCATATTTCTTTTTATTTCTGGTAAGGCATCATGGTGCCATAGGTAAGGCTGAAGTAGATGATCGGGAGGTTAGGAGATTAAAGGACACCATTGAGTGGTCTGTCCAAGGTAATGGGGAAATGGAAGAGATGGCAACTGTGCAGTTGGAGTCGGCGACCCAGTTTAAAGTTCTGCCCTTTACGTGGGCAGGGTGTTGACTTTTTGAGAAAGTCCTAGTGAGTCGAGAGTATTGGCAATAGTTAAGGCGTAAACATCTGCTTGGTCATTGAATCCTAGGTTAAAGTCCCCTAGTAGTAGCAGTTGTGAGGTAGGTTTGGCGTTGTTGGATAGCAGACTATGCAGATCCTCCTCAAAGTTCCCAAGCTGGCCGGTGGTCTGTAGACCAAGTGAATAGTTAGCGATTGAGTATGGTTTATAGGAATTTGGCAGTCAAGGTTTCACAAGATTGTAAAGTTTGGGTGGGGGTTAGCCGTATCGATACATTTATTTTGGATATGATGGCAATGCCACCACCACGGGAACCCTCTTGGTCATGCCTAATTATAATATAGCCGTCAGGGATGGCCAGCATAAGAGATGGGCCTGCCGCGTTATGTAACCAGGTCTCGTTTACAGCAATAAAGTCTAGGTCAGCTTCAGAGATTAAGTCAGCTATATCGAGGGCATGGGCGACTAAAGATCTTATGTTAAGGAACGCTCCTTTGTAACACTGCGCTTCTGTTTCCACTTTGATTTGACTGACGTTAGGTGGAGTTCTAGAGTCAGACTTGTGTTTGTATTTAATGATTTGGGACTTTGATGTGGCTAGTGGAGCAGGAGGGAGATTGGGATCAATGCATTCCCTCATGTGTTGGGAGTTCATTTCCCGTTTGGTAGATGGGAGCAATCTTCTAGGCAGCGCGTGAAGTTTGTTAAGTCTGGCACGTAATTTGTTATTTCTGTCAAGCATAGAGCTAGGCTGGGAGGTGTAGGCTCCTAGTTCTGGTACAGCCTTGTGCTTAGAGCTAGCATGATCAGAGTTAGTTCTTAAATTAGACGTATTTGGTGTGGTGTATACTGCCATATTCAGGTGAATAAGTGTTGACTTGGATGTAAATCCACTGTAACAATCCTGATAGTTATTGACAAGGAATGTGGATAAAGCTATTATGCAGAGGATAATACGTGGTCTCGACATTATGTGAAGCTTTCACTTTAAATATAACTTAATAATTTAAATTTAATATAATATATAAGTTGTGGAATCAATATACCTCCAGCGCCTGAGCCATACTTGATAGTTTTTCTTAATACACCTCACATGCAAGGACAACTCGGGAGCTGACAGACCTTGGCCGCGAACCACCTGTAGCTCTCCGTGCATCATTCTCTTGGCATCGCGAATGGCACCATCGAAGGCGTGACAGGGTTTACTGCACGCCAACAACGGCCCATTGGGGCTGGAGCCAGTTTTAACAGCCTGTGTCATGAACCATTCCTCTATCTCGTTGCAAATCCATGGGCCCAAGGCGTCGATATCATCGTCTCGAAGCTCAGAGACCATCCTGCCAACTTTATGCAAATGCTTTGCCGTCCAACTAGTACAATTGCCGGCGTGGTTAGATTGAATACTGATACAACCACTATCTCTGAGACCTGTATGGTGCAAATTAATAGTAAGTGCAAGAATATTATGATCACAATACTTGATGGAAACAACACTTAAGTCTTCAACCATCATGAGGCAGACATTGTTCCCAAAGAAGTAGTGGGGGTAGCCAACTATCATTCACGGCCCATGTATAGTTGCCTGGGATGTCACCCTGTGTTCTACCATTTAACATGTGTAATTCCCACCGCCTCAATTCCGACAGCCAAAAGGCATGACAATCCGTATGGATATGTTTATGTCCTGAGGAGGGTACATCCCTCTAAACAAACACAGAGATACTGTAACATGACAATCCGTAAAGATACGTTCCACATGAACAGATTGCAGGTGGAAAGAAAATTAAAACATGAGCTGGAGAGTCTGCAACATCAATATGATAGTACGTTACAACAATGTCGCTGGAGAAACAGACCACCTAGAGCATTCAATAAATAGTGAGGCGCTCTAGACAGTAGTACCATCTTGTTGTCCCTGGACCAATGATTGGAAGCAGTGGCAAAGGAGATTTAGGCGATTTAGGAGGAGGTGGTTGTTGAAGGAGAATGGAGGGGGCCGACTCATAGAAACTGGATTTTACTGGGAAAATAGTGAATGGTAAAATTAGAATCATGTCTGTAAATGAAACTCCATTTTAGAAGTTAGACACCATCTTGAAATTGAGACCTAGTGCCACGGCTACATTAGTTCATTTATGTTCAGTCTTGTGGATTAGAAGGGTGTGCATGTGCATTTTGCTCGCAGCCCTGGCAGCTTGGCCGAAGGTTAATTTCTTGAACACACACTAACAGTTCTTCATTGTGTCTTATTAGCAGTGCATGCAACCCAGAAATAATGTGCCCTGCAAGGCCAAGAGAGAGCTGGAATGGTTATTTGAAGAGGTCTCCCATGAGAAAGTGTGCGTGTGGGCTTTTAGGCCTTTACTGTACAGATCATCAAGTTATATCAGCCCAAGACCCCATAGCCCAGAACACAAACATTTGAGTACACTGACCAGTCCAAGACCCATGTCCATAAAACTGTAAAGTGATCAATTTATAAAGAAGATCAGAGAGTAGAGGTGGGCTGCCACCACTATTAGTCCATGTGATTTATGCTGCAAGGTGCATGGGGAGAAGCTAACTAATCTATGCCGTGGGTGGGAACGATAGCAGGTACACGCAGTTCTGTGAAGTTGTCATGACATCAAACATAGCCACCTTGCTCATGTCCTTAGAATCACCTGCACTGTAGAGTTGTGAAATGATGGCCTGTGTACATGATTGCCAATTACTGTGTTTGTGCCTGATGAAGACAGAAGAATATCCCCCACATGGAATACCATGGGCAGAAGATGCGGGGACCAATCGCCTGTTATCCTGTCTGGAGCAGGCTCAAACCAGTGAAGTAGAAATAAAATAATGCGTTGTATGAAAGCAGTAAAGTGGATGAAATTATGGAAATGGACAAATAAATGTAATGGATAAGAGGAACAATGTGGACGTGAGGAATAAAGTGGATAACAACAATTCAACTAACCCAAACTACTAGATCTTAAATAACAATAAGACAAATAACAATACAACATCAAGATCCAAGCGAGAAATTGACAACTTATAACCTCTAATGTAAACTAAAGACAAACAGAATAAAATGAGTAATCTAGATCAAAGCAGTGAAGTGAAAAAAAAAAGAATACATTGTGTGAATACAGTAATGCACTTGAAATTAATGAAATGGATGTAATGATTGCAATGGATGAAAAGGAACAAAATGGATGGAATGAATAAAGTGAAGAGGGTGGAAAGATAAATATACGAGACTGATGAGTACACAGACAGATGGCACGGAATGTTTAAGTGCATGGTATAAATGGAAAGTACACAATAGAAGATTTGACTACATGAGACGGGTGTAGTGCATGGAACTGATGGAGAGCAAGGAACGGATCGAGTGCGTACGACAAGTGACATGGGCTGAACCGATAATGCAAGATGGTTGAATGAAGGAGTGGAGCGGATGAAGTCGGTGGCGTGGATGAAGCGCGTAGAGCGGATGAGTGCATTGAGCGGATGAATGCATAGAGCAGATGACTGTGTAGAGCGGATGAGTGTGTAGAGCGGATGAGTGCGTACAGCAGATGAGTGCGTAGAGTGGATGAGTGCGCAGAGCAGATGAGTGCATAGAGCGGAAGAGTACGTAGAGCTGATGAATGCGTAGAGAGGATGAGTGCGTAGAGCGGATGAGTGCGTAGAGCGGGTGAGTGCATAGAGCGGATGAGTGCATAGACCGGATGAGTGCATAATAGCGGATTAAATAGATGAATGCACAGAGCGGATGGGTGCGCAGAGCGGATCAGTGCATAGAGCGGGAGAGTGCGTAGAGCGCGCAAGTGCATAGAGCGTGCGAGTGCGTAGAGCGGGCGAGTGCGTAGACTGCGCAAGTGCGTAGAAGAGGCAAGTGCAGAGAACAGACGAGTGCGTGGAGCGGACGAGTGTGTGGAGCAAATGAATGCGGAGGTGGTCTAGTGCTCCTCAACACCACTGACTACGAACAAGAATGCGTAAGACAACTCAGCGACACCAACACCTATGCTCTACTCGGTGCAGATCCAACAGAAGAAATCAAATGCACCCTTGAAAAACTACTAGAAAAAGCAGAAGAACTAAATTGGATCAATCATAACACTAAGAAATTCTTGACCAACACACATCCCCGAATACCGCATTTTTACTCTCTTCCAAAAGTGCATAAGGACCGTGAGAAACCACCAGGAAGACCCATTGTAGCGGGAATGAACAGTATTTTGGAACCACTGGGGAAATATATAGACTATTTCTTGCAACCTTTGATTAAAAAAAACAGCACCTACATCAAAGATTCAATGCACTTCCTACAATACCTGAAAGCCATACTATTTGATACCAACAACATATGTTTCACAATAGACGTCAAAAATATATACACATCAATTCCTCATGATTTGGGCAGGGAGGCAGTCGAATGGATACTGTTATGGGAAGGAGACATACCAGCACAGAAAGAATTCATCATGACACTCTTAGAGTTCATTGGCAACAATTCATATTTTCGCTACAAAGATAAATACTACCTACAAGTTGCAGGTACAGCAATGGGGGCCATCATGGCCCATCCTTATGCAAATGCATTCATGCATAGATTTGAGACGGAACATGTACTCCTTAACCATCTGTGGCAACAAGATCTAGTCATTTGGATCAGGTACATCAACAATATTTTTGGAGTGTGGAAGAACACAGAGTCCAAACTACTTGATTTCTTCAATTTCTTCAACATTATAGACCCAAGGATCCAGTTCACACATGAATATTCTCACAATACCATACATTTTTTGGATGTCAAAATCAATATTACAGACACCCAATACCAGACAACAATATTTCACAAGAGTACAGATCGCAACAACCTACTTCAAAGACTTAGCTTTCACCAACCTAGTCTAATCAAGAATTTGCCGTACAGCCAGATGCTATGGGTTAAAAGGATAGTTAGTGATCCAACAGATTACCAAAATGCAGTCACAGAAATGGGTAAGAAGTTTCTTGATCGGGGTTATTCACGAGAAGATGTTGTAGCAGCAGAATCATGAGCAGCAACACAGAATAGAGAAGACCTTTTGAAGCCCAAAACAAAAATTGACACCACACCACCTTTGATTTTTGTATCCAAATATTCAAGACAAAGTAACCGCATTAGAGCTATAATTAAAAAGAATTGGAACACAGTGACATGCGACCAGAGAGTTGAACATCTATTCAGAGAGATCCCTACCTTTGCTTACCAACGTAGCCAAAATCTTAAAGATAAACTGGTTAATACAAGACCTCCACAGAAAAAGAAAATCACTGAACAAATTGGTACATTCCCTTGTTTGAATTGCAGTAAGTGTAGTTACATTGTGAGAGGCGAATCAGTAAATCACCCATATACTGGAGAAAAAATTAGATTAATGACCTATGCTACTTGCAATACACATAACACAATTTATGTGATCAAATGCCCATGTGGCCTCTATTATGTAGGCCAAACACAAAGGGAGCCAAGGTGAGGTGGAATAAACATAGATCCAGTATACGGAATCAGAATTTAAATTCAGCAGTAGCCAGACATTGGCAAGACAAACAACACAATCTAGCCCAAATTTGCGATTTTGGAAACAGTCCAAAGAAGAGACCAACACGAAAACCTACAGAAGAGACTGGATCAACGAGAAACATTCTGGATTGATAGACTCAGCTCTTTGACACTGAAAGGGTTAAATAAAGAGATTAACTATATGTGCTTTCTTTAAGCGTATTACAGAATCTAAGTATTACATAGAGTGCTGATTGTAAGGGTTCTAATTCGGCATGCACAAAGTCCGGATAGAGATGGAATTAGTTTGATTATGAGTCCTTCTTTTGTCCTTTTTTATTTTCATTTTTTAATTTTAATTTTAATTTTTATTTCAATTAATACGCGTCTTGTCACTAAATCTAGATTGATTCCTCACACAGCATACAGATTTTCTGTATAGAGCAAACCTTGGAGTCCAACTCATTTTTGACTTTCAAAGCAAGCAAACGTGTGCGCATATATAACCAGACTTACGGCTTTTAGTCCAGCAGACACATTGAACACATTGTGTGAGCTTGGATTTCTACGAGACATGTTCCTTGTTTCTCGTATTATACCCTCACTGCTGCACCACAGATAGCTCATTACTTGGATACACGATGTGGCGTATTATACATAATGCTTACGATAATTACCATGCTCTACATTGATACCACAGTATTTAGTATCACCATGGAGACATCCCTGCCCCTCCGTGTTCACACGGGGGAGGGGTGGGGTGCGAGGCGTACGTGCTCCAGCCTTCCCGCGGGATCACGACACCTCGTTCCGTCTCCATGGTTACTAATAAATGCTTACAGAGTCGGCACGCACTTGCGAATTCGCGGCTGCGCCTGACCTCAGAGTGTTTGAAAACTGGCGTAAGGTGAGTACCGCTCACACTGCTTGTCACACAGGCTTACAGATGCCATTATTTCACCATATGAGCTGCTTTAATTACGTGTTTTGATCTCGATTAAAGAGGTTTCAGTAGAGCAATAGGAGGTACGTTTATAGCTTCAATTATTTCTAAGTAACATGAAAATTAATAGGAACATTAGCCCAGCTGACATGCATTCTCTTCTTTCTGCTATATCTGCACATTGGGACGAACTCGTTGACATGGCATTTACTGGTATGTGATTTATTTGAATTATATTATCTCATTATCATTGCGCAACATGTATTGTATTGACTGTAACTTTGTTTTTGATTAATGCTTTTTGATGAATGCAAATGGTTTGCTAATTAGAACATAAGACTTTATATATGTACAGCCCTGAAGATGGTTTTTACCAAAATGCATTGGCATATGTACATTTAAAGGCCTACTTCCATTATTGCTTTGCCTCATGCAACAGAAGTACAACGTAAAGTACTTACACAGGAATGTGAATAAAACAATTCCCAATAATATCACAAAGAGTCCCAGTGTTTTTCCATAAGGACTTTTCTCCTAGAAGTCCTTTTAGGAATCCCAAGGGCATATTCTTGAAAGCAAAAAACTTTGAGTCACGAAAGAATAACATTAACAAATATTGAAAACTTGTTCAGCTCCTTCTGGGGCCAACTGAGAGCACCGGTTGTAATAGGGTGGTGTCACCTTATTTATTATTTTAGTATTTGTTTGAGACATTAATGTCTGAATTCATATAATAGCAGCAAGCAGACTTTGCTAGTTCTGAACAAACAATATTTATTTTGTAGCTGACACGTGTTTCAACTCGCCTGGGTCCTTATGAAGGCAATAATGAATTTTAGAGTATACTACTCGATGAGCATAGTCAATATATGTTCCATTGATGGAAAGAGCGGCCCTAATACTAGAGAGGCCGGGTCAGGGCTGTCTCAGGAGCCGAGCAGTGTGCACCATCATTGCAATGGAACATAGATCGCTGCAGGGGATCTCCTTGCAATCCCAATGATCGGTTGTCCTCTGTGAAGGACCCTGCAATAAATACCTCCACCATCCACCTTACTGGGAAGCCTACCATTCTACTTAACTTATTGACAACCATCTGTTCCATGAAACTAATCCAGCGTTTCTATCTACAACGTTAATTGACTAATTTACTCCAGAATTCAATATTGCCTTGATAAGGATCCAGGAGGGTTGAAACCTTGTCGTCTACAGAATAAATATTGTTTATTCAGAACTAACAGAGTGTGCTTGCTGGTATGAATTCAGACATTAATGTGTAAAAAAAAAATGCATACCCAGTGCATGTGAGAAGGGCTCTCTCGCACCTGCACCATCACCAGCACACACGCAGTGGAGTCCAGTCGATTTTCTGTGATCTGTGCAGTAGTCCCGTCATTCTAGTGCCCTAACTTGTGGCTCTTTAATTCAGTAGACCAGTCAAATTGGCAGTAATTAAAAAAGAAAGTGGCAGTAACACATTTACTGTTAGTTCTTTACCGTACAGCTCAACTTTTAATGACGCCTTGGTGTTTGGCACACGCAAATAAAAACTCAACCGTGAGTGTAGCAAGGTAAAAGAGGCTCTAGGGAATTGTGATAACTCGCTGAAAAACAATTATCAGCACAAACATAGCCAGTGGTACTGGGAAGAAGGTACTTTCACAAATGAACATCAAAGATTAATTAACTGTTGACCTAGCTAAAAAATGCATCTTGATGCAAAATGAAGAAAAAAGACTTTGTAGTGGCATGGCATGCAAACTTGACCACATTACATTTTTCTTTGGGCTTTCCTATTAGTACACAAGAACTGGCAGACAAGAAGATAACTCTTCATGCCATCAATGCCACCGAAAGAGGAGCAAAAAACTATATGATTTCAATCTTGCTATAAAAAGGTATCCAAAGCTTATCCCTGAGTCTTACTTTGTGCCTACTTAAATACCCATTATTCCAATTGTACAGGGGTTCCTATCTTTAGGCTCCTTGACGGCTTCTGCATTACCTGCATTTCACGCCTCATCTAGATCTGAATGCACAGATAGTTTGTCAGGGAAAGGTAACATTTCACACTGGAAAACAATCACTATGGCATCTCAATACAGCCCTTGTGGCAATTAATTTACAAGTAACACAAAAATAAAAACGTCCAGAACAAGTACTAGATAAAATGGAAGCCTTAATTTGCCAAGTCAATCAGCCCAGAACCAGAATAACTATATCTGAAGAGTTGCTCCCGACTATGTTTTCTAAGAAACAGATGAGCTGGAAAAGCTGCCCACTACAGGAAGCATTTTCATACCTGCAAAGAAGAGAGTCAAATACAGAAGATAGCAAAATTACTTTCTTTCTCTGGGTCACATTCTCAGTGACAACAGATGTTATTTGAAAAAGATGTCAGCACTCAGTGTTACGGCCTTCTATCTTGGAGTACCATGTTTCCCACAATGTTCTTTATTTTTGTGGCCTTCATCAGGACTACAAGAGCTGCTTTTTAAAGGAGCTCCTCTTCTCCCCCCCTTGTTTATATCTGCAGTGTCGCTTTATCTAGAATATAAATGAATGGCATCTGTTGTCACTGAGAATATGGTCCATGCCAGAGTCAGATAAAATAGGCCCTGTGGCACATCATTTAGACAGCGGTGTGATGTGAAATACTCAAGTCATGAGTAGTGTGATATTTTGATAAATTATATATTGGGCCTCATTACAAGGTTGCCGGTCCGGTAACAGTGGTACCAGTAAGCTTGCCGATAACATTGTTACCGGACCGGCAAACAACAAGTTCTGCTTGCGGGTGCCTTACTGCCCACCAGGACTGACCTGCCGGGCGGACCAGCACCCGCGAGCAGACCATGTCGGATGCACTGGCACCATTCAGAATGGTAGTGGTGCATCAGGCCTCCCCATTCCCATGGAGCTCTATGGGGCTCAAATGGGAATGGGGAGCATTTTTTACTGGTGCCCGGGAATGGGCAATTACCGGATCTGCTGGGGCCGTAATGACCCGGTAATTGCCCATTACAGGGCGCCGGTAAAAAAACAACTCCAGCGGCATTCGGCTACCGCCGTAGACATAATGAGGCCCATTGTCTTTTTCGAACCACATTGCAAACCCTTGCAGAATCCTCAAAATACACAGATGGCGTGGGTGGGGGGTTCCTACTATTTTTTGAGAAGTTTCTATAGAGTACCCTTATTTTAGTAGGATCCTCAAGTGTGGGATTTACCCATAGTGTACAAGCTTTCTAGGTGCAAAATGTAAGTGGCATTGAAGACTTTCTGTCCAGATGGATGGCCTAATGCTTATAGTGAAGGATTTTGTTGGTCAAGTGGTGAGTAGGTCAGTTGTAGTTAGAGGTGTACATCTGTGATGTTCAAAGAATGAGAAGAGTGTCTTTTTTAAAAGTTGTATGCGAGTGACTGCTTTGTGTTTGTGTGTGGTGAGAAAGGTGGCGAGAAATTGACCATCAGTCAAAAGTTGGAAAGTATGGTTAGAGTTTCTGCAGTGTTTTCAAATTTTTGGTCTTGCTGTTGGTTATGTTATGTTGAGAGATGTTTGGCTTTAATGTTCAATGAGTGAACATGTCCTGTATTAATGTTCTGATATTCCAGGAGACAGTGAAGGTATTGGCAATGCCTTAATGTGATTTCTTCTAATCATTATACATTCTGGAGTGCTAGGCATTGTATTATAAGCACATGGTTTGAAGCCAATATGGTTGTGCTTGGCCATGAAATTCAAACTATTGAGAAGTGTTGTTTATGCTGCTTGATTGATGTAGGTTAAATGTTTTCTGCTGATAATGGAAGAGGCAGCTTTTTTAGACTTTACCTGAATATCATGTGGGCCTTTGGTGTGCAGATTTCCCTTGTTGATATGACTTAGGGATTGGCCGCCATAGTGGAAAAGACAGAGGCCCTCATTACAACCCTGGCGCAAAGCGAAAAACGATGGCGGTAAAGGATTACCGCCATCGTTTTCCGCTAGGTCCGATTAAGACCCGTGACCGTTAGCTACGATGCCATTAGCGGCATCGTAGTTAACGCTGCCGCTAACTGCACCAAGGACGCGCGCACGCGACCCCCCACACCGTAATTACTGGCATGGCGGAAAGGTACGCGAATGCCGACCCAAGCGGACATGCACCTAACGCCATCACCCAGCCCGTTAAGTACCTTACCGCCATGCCGGTAATTACGCCATCGCGAACCAACTGTAAAGGGCCTTGTGCAGTGAATCCAGCTGCCACAGGTGCACAGAATCAGCACAGGTGGAGGCAATACAGACTCAGGAAGTACAAAAAGAGCACACCCAACCCCTTCCCAGACCCAGTCACACTCCACAATGATACCAATAGGACTAGCAATGTTGGGGCTGGAGGACCTGATAGCAATGCAAGTGCTACAACTACAACTACAACAACAACAACAACAACAACAACAACAACAACAACAACAACAACAGGCTGCACAGAGAAGACGCAGGAGGAGAAGGAGGGCAAGGCAGGCCCAGCAAGGCCAACCAGCACAGCCAGTACCACCACGCAGGCAGCCCACAATCCCACGCATCAGAGCCAGTCCATTCAACCTCACTGCTGAGCAGATCCACACCCTGTACCGTTTGGACCGGGACACCATCACCGCCATCGTGGACATGACGCACAACGACATAGTCAGCAAGATAGAAACACCAACTGCCATCCCACCCCTACTGAAGGTAGTGTCTGTACTCCACTTCCTGGCCACAGGCACCTACCAGCACACAGTGGGGCACTTGCATGGTATTTCACAACCATTATTCTCACGTACACTGATCCAAGTGCTCGATGCCCTCCTCAAGCACACAGACGACCACATCTCATTACCACAGTCTGCCCAGGAGATTGCAAACACCAAAGTGGGTTTCCATGCACTAGCCGGCATACCTGGTTGCATTGGTGCCATCGACTGCACCCATGTGGAATTGGTGGTCCCACATGCCATGGAGGTACCGTACCGCAGCTGTAAACAATTTCACTCAATCAACGTGCAGATGGTCTGTGACTCCAACAGGATCCTCACACATTGTTGTGCCCGATTCCCCGGATCAACCCATGATTTAATGGTCCTGAGGAACTCCACAATACCACGCTACATGGAGCGACATGCAGGCCCAAGATCCTGGCTACTCGGTGAGTCTCACGTCATGACCTTGGTATAGCAGAAAGGGGGGGGGAATGATGCATACTCCACCTGGCAGAAAGGGGGGGGAATGATGCATATTCGACCTGGCAGAAAGGGGGGGGGGAATGATGCATACTCCACCTGGCAGAAAGGGGGGGGGGTGATGCATACTCCACCTGGCAGAAAGGGGGGGGGTGAATGATGCATACTCCACCTGGCAGAAAGGGGGGGGGAATGATGCATACTCCACCTGGCAGAAAGGGGGGGGGTGATGCATACTCCACCTGGCAGAAAGGGGGGGAATGATGCATACTCCACCTGGCAGAAAGGGGGGGTGAATGATGCATACTCCACCTGGCAGAAAGGGGGGGGAATGATGCATACTCCACCTGGCAGAAAGGGGGGGGGGTGAATGATGCATACTCCACCTGGCAGAAAGGGGGGGGGAATGATGCATAGTCCACCTGGCTGCGGCTTGCAGAGACGATCATACCCTAAAGCAGCACTAACGTGATCTCACACCTGTAGACATTATGCCTGACCGAAGCAGCCCCACCATGTCAAAGAAGGTGTGTTCCAACCATGACACAACCATCTGCAAGTGCATTGTACCAATTTGGACCATTGACTCCAACGAAATGCACCTACATGCACGTCACTATACGCCATCTACTGAAAGGCCTGTCCCACATAACAGCGCACAAAGGAGGCACATGACGGACAGAAACACCACAGCACAGACAGCAAGGCCCACTAAATGTCCCTATCAACATCCGGATAGTTCACTGGGGTCATAATGATGCAGACAGCAATGTAGCAATCATGTGAGCATTGACATCACAGGACACGTGCCAGGTCACCTAAACATACGGCATGGACGGACACAGTGGATGGGCACTCACAAGGCACTCGACCACCCTGCATACATGGTTTGTTGGCATGCAAAACTGTCCATGAGAGCCATGGACATATACCGTTTGCATAGCGTGAATCCAACAGCGCAACTGAAAGTGGTCAAAAGTAACAGTTCAATGTGCATGTTGGCACGTCATGTTCAGAATTAGATGTAATGACTGACACATACATTGTTTCCTACATACAGGTGATGCTGGCTATCCCCTGAAGAGGTGGCTCCTTACAGCAGTACGCAACCCACAGAACCAGCATGAGGCGGACTTCAACCGTGCCCACGCACGTACCCGTTTGGTGATTGAGCAGGCATTTGGCCTACTGAAGGCACGGTTTCGCTGCCTCAGCAGGTCTGGCGGGGCACTCCTGTACTGCCATGAGAAGGTTGCAAAGATTGTCATGGCATGTGTAATGCTACACAATATGTGTGTCAGACGGAATGTTCCACTGCCCCCTGACGCAGAACTGCAACCACCTGACGATGAGGATGATGAGGGTGGGATGGGGCAGCACCTCAAGGAGGCAGCGATGCACAGGAGGGCCGTGAAATGCGTCAGAATATCATTGACCAATGCTTCTAGCACACACGGCTGGTGTGTGTAACATGGAGACGGCACTTGGGGCACTGTGTGTGTCTGGGACATGCACACTGTGGACAGTACACCAATAAAGCACACATACGCAATGAGCAATGTCCACACATTTGATTTGTGCAAATCAAAAAAGTGTATTATCAATGTGCATAGGTCTGAAACACCCTATGCCCCCTCCCCTCCCCCCTGAACTCCCCAACACACCCAATCCCCCCTCCCCATGCCCCCTGAACTCCCCAACACACTCAATCCCCCCTTCCCCTCCCCCCTGAACCCCCAACACACCCACTCCCCCCTCCCGCCCCCCCTGAACTCCCAACACACCCAGAGCCCCCTTCCCCCCCCCCGAACTCCCTGCAAAGGTGTGACGGTGCCCGTGGTGAAGGGCTGGGTAATGTTCCATTGGTGCACTGGACGGCCACTATTGGCAGCCCCCTCTCCCGGCACCTGGGGCCCTCCTGCCTGTGCTCCTCAGGTTCCTGGATGACCTGCAGACTGGGCTGGCTGGGGCAGAACTTGCTGCGGAGGAGGTACTGGCCTGCTCGCTACGCCGTGTGTCCATGATTGTCTGTATGAGTTCACTTATCATATTCCGCACCGCGGCTAGTTCTGCACAAATGTCCTTGCTTGCTGATTGGATGGCTGCCTTGATGTTCTCAGCACATCTCTCCATGCCTGCACTTGCGCCTCCACAATCAGCAACATGCTGCGTCAGTAGAGAGGACAATTGTTGTTGCCTCGTTGATATTTCGTCCAGCGATTGCTGGAAATCAGGGGCAATGAAGGTTGCAATTGCCGGCCCAATTGGACTACTCCCCTCCTCCCCTACTCCCACTGTGCTGGGAGTGGCTGGCCATGTATCTCCAAGGGATAGCCCCTGTGTGTCGTCTCCGTGCAGGCTACATGGGGACAGATGTGGGGAGTGAAGGTGGGCGTTGGGGGAACCTTCAGTGTCATCCTCCATATTCCCCACGTCGCTGTCGGAGCATGCTGCGACGGCAGCAGTCTCCCCAATGGTACTGCTCCCCGCAGACACATTGCCCTCAGTGGGCAGCAGTTGTTGTGTGTCATCCGTGGGTGCTATCATGGCACTTTCGTCGGGGGCATTGCTGCCCTGGGCTGTCTTTCAACAGGGATTTTGGCCTGGTGTGGTTTGGGCATGGGTCCAGCAGAGGTGGAGGGTTGTTGTGCTCTTCCCTCTGTCCTGGGCTTCTTGGCTGGGGTGGTGCCAATCTCGTCCCTGCCGGTGTCCGATTGTGAGCCTGTGGTGGAGCAGAGGAGGGAATGTGTTATTGATGGGTCAGCGAACATTGAGCAGGCATGAAGATTGCCATGGTTTTGAAGGATAGATGGTGGACTTTGTAGGCTGTGACATACAGGTTGTCTCCCTTTTGGGTGGGTTAAGCATGCAGAAATGTGTGTGTCTGCTGTGGAGTGTGCATGCTGCATGTGTGCAGGGTGTGGGTCTCCTGCTGATGTGTTGTGTTTCCCATATGGGGCGAAATTGTGATTCCCATGTAAGTGTAATTCAGGGTGTTTTGCATGGCTGAATTGGAGGCACCTACCTGTGTCTCCTGATGTTGGGGCTCCTCTCTCCATTCCACCAACGCCCTCAATGCACTCTATGCCAATTGTCGAGGCACAAATGTCCTCCCATGGCTGCATCTTGATTGGGGAGTCTGCTCCCCTGCCAGTTGCCAGGCCCAGGTTTCGATTGGCTGACAGTATGCTCCTTACTCGGAGCCGGAGGTCATCCCACCTTTTGCGGCACTGTTTGGAGGTGCGTGGGGTGGTACCTATGGCACTGACCCGTTGTGCCACAAGTTCCCATATTTCCTTTTTGTGGGCTATGGCTGCTCCTGTCATTTCTGGCGAGAAGACGATGTCCGCCTTTTCCTGCAGCGTTTCTGCCAACATCGTTAGTTCTTCCCGACTGAAGCGGTCCTGCCGCTGCCGATCGCAGGCTTTCTTCAGAACTTTGGGCATGTTTAGGTGGGGAAATGGGTGGGTAATGGGTTTTACAAGGTCGGAGGGTCAGATGTGGTGTGGTTGGGTAGGATGGCAATGGATTGTGTTTTCAAAGATGGCCGCCGTGCTCTCTCCTGTTCCGCCGCGATGACGCTACTTCCGGTTCCGCTTATTTACGGTGACCGCTAATTACGGTCACCGCTAATTAAGGTCACCGCAATGATGGGTGGCGGTAGTGCACCTTGCGCGGCGTACGATGCCGGTAAGGGCCGTTTTGGGGTCATTTACGCCATGGCTTAGTTTACATTACCGGCATGGCGTAATGCTCGTGCACGATGGGTCGTAATGTGCCGCACTTTACGGCATCGGACCAAGGCGTAAACGCTAATTACGCCATGCCGGTAATGTTGGATACTTAGCGCCTGGGTTGTAATGAGGGCCAGAGCCTCAGTGTCTTTCTTGCAAAATCCTCTGCCTCCTAATAACTTGTTATTTCTTGATCTTAGTTCTCTTGTTAGTTGGTAGAATGAGATCTTGTCTTGGTGCAATTCTGCTCCTTGACCTTGAAGTACTTTGTTTGTGGTGATGAGGGCCTTGAACTGGAGCCCTTTATTTTTGCTGGTAGCCAGTGGACTGCTTGAGAGCCACAATATGTGTTCCCTCCTGTTTAGTTTGAGTAGTAATTTAGCTGTTGTGTTTCGATCCCATTATTTTTTGTGATATAGTTCAGCATACCTATGTAAATGCTGCTTACAAAGTCCATTTTTGAAAGAATCAGGAAGATAGCATCCAGCATTGTGTGTGTGAAGGAGAAGTAGAGCATAGTGCATTCGCTAGAGTGGAGATGGTAGAAGCACGTTTTGACTATTACCTTAACTTAGAGTACCAGAGTGAGTCGCTTGTCCATTAATATGCCTAGGTTCTTGATTGTCTTGGATGCTTTAGGCTAGTTACCCATTTCCAAAAGCTACAGAAGAGATGTTTAGGTGTGGCATGATTATTAATTCTGTTATATAGGTTGCGTTTTACATAGTTGACCGCCATCCATCTGCTTATTCGTTTGAGGTGGTTGCTGAGGGTAGTGCTGGAGTTTCCATGGTCCAAACAGTTGTGACCGGTGAGCCCATACAATGTTGTAATCTTCATCAAAGGAGTTAAATACATGTTGAAGAGGAGTGACGAAAGGCTTGATGCCTGTGGAACTGGACAGGTAATGGGTTATGTGTTCGAACTGAAAGGAGACAACTAGGTGATTTCTGTTCTGCTTTTATAATCATTCCTAGCCATTGTAGAGTGGTGTTATAGAGTCTGGTTTCTTGAATCTTTCTAATTAATGTACTTTGGTTAACAGTGCCGGAGGCCGCTGAGAGGTCAAGGAGTATGACTGCTGAGGTGATGTTGTCATCTGCTGAGATTATGAAGTTCATCCCAAATGGAAACTTGTGCTGATTCAGAGTCTCTCGTAGGTGTAAAACAGACTTGTGAGTCCTCTAGTTAGTTATTAGACTGTGCATGTTTCAACATGTAGTTGTATAGGTAGCTCTCTAGAATGTTGGCTGGGTACGATATGTTTGAGAGAGAAGGAAAGATGGATGGGACCTCTGTGGCTCCAGCAGTGTTTTTAATGTGCTTTGATGTAGGAGGTCCTGAGAGCTTTTGGTGCAATTCCTGTTTTGAGTGACAAGTTAATTAATTTGCTAAAGTAGAAAGCTGGTGTTTCTTTGTTAAGGATCTCTTGGTAGCTGTGCGGGGTGTGTTGTGAAATTTCACCAATGTTTTAATGTCTGGTTCAGAAATTGCTTTAAAGCTCTTTGTTGGTGGGGTTGAGAGCTGAATGTGGATTCCAATTCTGTACTTTATTAAAGCATTAATAGCTTGCTGTACTTGTGTAGTACTTTGCTTCTGAAATGGTTGGTAATATCATCGCTTAGTTTTGGGGTAGGTGATTGGGGTAGGTGAAGGTATTATACTACAGAAAGTGGGTTTCTCATCTCATTAATGATTTGGTAAAGTTCTTTATCTGGATGAGGTGATATACTGATTTGTTCAGAATAGTAAGGTTTTTTACTGTAAGGATTTCTGCTTAGTAGTGGCTGATCTGCCTTTGGTAGGTGACCTTGTCTTGTGCATTGTAGTGTTTCCTTGTGTTTTTTCAAGTATCCGATTTATTTATTTTAGTGTTTTCAAGTACAGTTTAAACCATTTTGCTAAATTCTTTATTTCTGAGAGGGTATGCGCTTTAGTGAAGTCTGAGCGTCTAGTGCTTTGGTTATCTAGTTTTCTGGTGTTGCTAAAGGTACCCTGTTAGTAAGGGTTCCGGTTTGTTGGGGTTGGGTCTGGTCTTTTGCATTCCATTTCTGAGTTCCTCTATGTACATTGTTTTACAGCTGCTCCTGGTGCTGGTTGTTTGTCCTTCGTGAGTCTGGAGTTGATGCATTTGTGTGTTTAAAGTGAAAGTAAAAGGAATCATTAGCTGATCGCTTCATTGTACCTGAATGTATAGGTGGTTATTAGGTCCTTTTCACAAAAGATCAGTTTTGAGGGTGTGGCCTGAAGTGTGTGTATCCCTTTTTTTCAATTTTCCTGAGTTGCAATCTGATCATGTCGCTGCGTAGGTTTTGGGTGCTGATTGTAGCTTCTCCTTGAACCAAATATTGAAGTCTCCAATGGCCATTATATGTATGCATTGCATAGCTAAATTAGCAATTGTGAGTGCACAGTTTTTACAAAGGTGGGGCTGCATGATGGTGGTCTATAAATATGTAAGAAGCAGAGGACGGTTTGGTGATTGAATGTGAGGTGGATCTGGAGTCGTTTCCATTCCATCTAGTGTGAATTCAAGATTTTGAGGTGTTCTTTGTGAGTCACGACAATGCCTCCTCCTCTTTTGCTGGGCCGATTAATTCGGATGAGCTTGAAGTTGCTGGGATGAACTTGTATGCTATTACCTTATAGTTGTCTGACAACCAGGTTTCTGTTATCAATATCATGTCAGTTCCTTATTGGTTAAGAATGTTGTGCATGTCCATTCTGTATTTAGATATGCAGCAGGAATAAATTAGGCTGCAGTGTATCATGTCTCCTGTCTCTGGAGCACATGTCAGTGTCAATGGGTGGCCTTTGATGGTTCCAGGTTATGAGTTGTCAGGTAATTGGTTGGTTGTGGAGGGACAGCTGCATCAATCCCGGTGTTTTGTTATGAAATAAGTGCAGTATGTACAGGCTGGGTTATGTTTGTCTGATTCTAGCAACAAGGTTGCTGTTGGGTCATCTGTGGTGATGAAAGGAGTGTATGGGTTGAGGGTTCGTCTGTAGGTCATGTGGTCTCGGGCATATCTGCCATGAAAATTGCCAATGGATATGCAATTGTATTCTTGCATTGGTTGCATGTAGATTTGGATATGGTGGGTGTCCAGGGTTTTGAGACCTCTTTCCTGAGGGTGCCTGGAACAAGATAATACATCACAGCATGCTTTTATTCTATGGAAGTCTAGCTGTGAAATATGAAATGGTGGGGGAAGTGTGTTGTAGTCTTGGTTTTTAGGAATACCCAGATTTAAACGCAAGTGGGCACCATATACAGCAATGCAATGTGCTTTTTAGCGATGCCGATATGTGAACACAAAATAATACATCCTAGAAGAAATGCAGCATGCCGACCAAGAGGTAGTTAGATGTGGGATAAAGTGTAAAAGAAATGCAAAGCCTTGAGTTCAGTCAGGGAAGGCAAAGCAGCGCAAGTGGCAATGAACTAGCAAAGGGCTCCACATTAAGAAACACGATGGGAGAACATTCAATCAAAAGTACAAATGAGTTATCAGCATATGAATCTGCTCATTTCTGAGACACCACTGACTTCAGAGTAAATGTTGTTAGGGACAGTTTTTAAGGGCAGAAAATAGCTTTCAAATGAGACTTTAGAAATTAAAATCTGTCAACAGATAACAAAGATATTTAAGATTTTAGGAAACTTGATGGAGGCTACCTTGATGACGGCATGTGTCCTACAGATCACAAACCAAAGTGTGACACAATAGAAATTATTAATCTGGTGGTACTTGTGAGGGTGCAGAATTAGGAGATCGACACAAAAGTGGCATGGTTGTTATGATAGACCTTTATTTAAAAATAAAGAAAAATGGAAACCCTTTCTATCCCTAACACTAAGATGGGGTTTCCTGCCTCAAACCATAAACTAAGGATACTGACAGAATGCCCAAAAATCCCCCAAATAGTCCATATTCATGTCAAAGCCTATTCCTGCCCCATACACTAATCTACAACTAAGGATAACGTTTCTGCCCCCTTTCGAGAAAGGGTCTTCTTTCTTCTGGATTGTAGTATGTGACAGTTTCTTGGCAAAAAAGGTATACCAGGATGGATGTCTCCCTTCCCCTGGAATTTTCCTAGTGTTCCAATGTTATACACTGATTCCACTGTTTTCCTTCTTTTAATGTTCCACGGATTTAGGAAGGGTTAGGATTCCCTTCCCCAGGTTTTCTTCTCAACTTTATAATGGATTGTGGGCTCTAGTTCCTAGCTCACTGGCCCATCTATCTCCTGCCTAAAGTCCTGAAAAGTAGATGAATGGTTCTTCTCTGACTTCTTTAGGGCTGTTCTTTACTTTCTTAGCATCAGCCTCTTTTTGTATTCTCCTCCGAGATGCAGTAACTCTGTGGTGTGCTAAAATTACTTTGGTTGTTTTTATGGATGTGGGTCCCAGACTCACACTTTCTTCTTTCTCTGTTTAGTCCACATGTATTGTATTGTATTGTAGTTGTCATTTATGTAGCGCCTTTTCCCATTTGTATGGCCTCAACTTGCTCTGTGGTAGGAACTCCCTTCGCGAATGAAGTCCAGGTATGGGAACATTCTCAGAAAGGTTTAAAGTGATTTTGTGCTTTTGGCCAGGGTTAGGAATTAGACGGGTTGGCTAGGCTCCAGTAAGCAACCCAAGAGGTCAGGCATGTGGATGGGTGCTGATGGAGGTCACGACAGAGCGCTAGTGCAAGAGACTTGATATGTGACCAGTTAGACCAAAATTTGTCATAGGTTGTTGCTGTATTCTAATGGCAGAGGTGCTGAGGGAAGTCTGGTGTAAGAGTGAAATGGTTATGTGTCCAGCTAGACCGAATTTGTCATAGTCATAGCTTCATTCTAACGTGTGCGGATGGATAGCCGTGCCTGCAGTAGATGTCCACCGATGTGGTGCATTTATACATAACATGAGTTCAGATGGAGCTTTATCTTTGATGTCTCTGTGTCATCCGATCATCTGTGGGAAAGAAAACCAGCTAGCCTTGTAGCCTCTTCCAGGCACTATGGACAGGCCACCCTCAAGCCTATTGAGCATCCTAGAACATCTTCTAGGCGCAACAGACAGGCTACTATAGGATCTAGGATAATATGATTCTCTAAATGCCATAGGCAGGTTACCATTGTAGTCTTCATAAATAACTTTCAAGTCCTATAATCGCTGGCAACAGAGATCTACTAAATGTGATATCAAGAATACCTGCGTATAACCATAGTGCGCTACAATGGTTAATTTAAAGATATATAAGTGCAATATAGGGTTACCAACATGTATCTTCGAGAAAAACAGGTGGGCCACCATTACAAGGTGCAACACAAGATGTCAACTTCCAGATTCATCTAGTACCACACACTGCCCACCGGCCGATCCATCCAACTAATACCGTTCTTCTAAGTTCAGCGTAAGTGCCAGCCTTCAAAGTTTCTTCCAGTGCAATAGGTGTGCTAAATTAACAGAATATCTTCTAATTGCAGTGCATGTGCTGACCTTCACAATTCTTTAATAGCAATACAAGTGTTGACTTTCACATTTCTTCATGTGTAATGCGTGTCTCAACCTACCCTATTCGTTCTAATTTCAATACAGGAGCCAGCCCACACAATTACTTCTAGTTGCAACCCAATTTACAGCCATCATAGTTCTTCAGGTATAAAACAAGTGACAGTCATGCCTAAATCCTTCTAAGTGCAATGCATGTGCTAACCTACACAATTGACTCCACATGTAAGCAAGTGAAAACCATAGCATATGGTGTACTATCCTGACAGGTACTGTGACTATGATGATTGCTATGGAGGCCTTGATTGCCTGTGTGGGTGGGGGTCCTAGACTCACACTTTCACCCATCTATATTCAGTCCACCGGGTATACTAGCCTGCGAAGTTCTGTGACTATGACGATTGCTCTGGAGGCCTTAATTGTCTTGGAGTTTGTGGGCCCTGACTAGGATGAGTGGTCTGGATGCTTTCCCCACTGATTATATATCCACTGTCGGGGTCCCAGACCTGTGACTCTTGTTCCTTTCCAGCTTCGCAGCTTCTACACCATTGCCTTGGGCCCCTTGTGCCTCCCATTGCAACAACATACCTTTCTCTATGGTCTGTGGTGGTCTTAGGCCTTCTGCAGCGCTTCTGGCCTGCCTCTGTGCTTCTTCGCTGGTCAACATTTCCATGCTGCTTGCGGCAGCTCTGAGAGTGAAACTTTCTTTTAGGTGGTGGATCTTCTTGTTCCGAAAATACACCATCTCCACGGGGCTTCAGGAGCTTCTTCCCCCTTCTTCCTGGAGTGGTCCCTTCAGACCAGACTCGCCTCGCAGTGACATGCTCCTGTTGTGGCGTCCCAGTCTGCCTTCTCTCTACTTCCTCCTTCTCTGAAGTATTGGTTCCTCCAGGGACTTCTCTGCGACTGTCTGAGTCCTTCCTCAGTCTTTATACATACATAAGGTCCATATTGACTAGAAAGTTCTTGCAACCTCTGTGTGGTGCTCTTCATCACTCTGAGCCTCTTCCTTGTTGCAGTATAACTGATGTTACTTCCTTCTAGGTTGTTCTTACTCTTCTTTGTCTCAGTTTTACAATGGGATTCACATGGGTAGTCCCTACTTTTCTTCGTCTTGGTATTAGGTAGTGAGTTGAAATATTCTACCTTACAGGAATACATGGAGATTTGAGGAACTAGTTTACCCTTCTCAGGGTGAGAGGGTGAGGGAGTTAGGAAAAAGGGGTTTGTTGGATACTGCGTTCTCCCTGGGTTGTCATCCCTCGTCCCATAAGGGTTTCCCTTCTCCATGTGATCACATGGATTATTGGGCTTTGGCCGCACCGCCCTGGCCCCATTGGAAGGGTCCCCCTTTACATCCAAGGATTTGTCAGAAACTACTTTTGCTGATAGAAGACCAGCCCCACCTTTGGCCCCCTAAAACTGAAAGGAACTAACAAATGCTCTCCCACTAATAGGACAGCTGCTTACACAAATTGTAAGTGACCAAACAAATCCTGGCTCCAACATAGCACCAGAGTTCACAACTGAGAAGTGGAACAATGTGTATTTGGCTTCTTCCTTCCAACAAAAACAGCAAAACATGAAAAATATTGTTTGCTCACTTTTATTCCCTTCGTTCAAAAATGTAATGTGCTCTTAGCCAAATGTGAAACAAACCCATTGGACCTCTTTGCGAGTTTGGCCATGCAGTAAAATAGTGGTAGTAATTTTCTTTTTTGGCAGTAACCGATTAGCACCATTTTTACCACACTACCAAATACTGACTTTGATTTTAAAGTGAAGGATTTACCTCCCCAATCGTGCTGGAGGTAAATCTTCCACTTTAAAGACAAAATATAGTGGAATTATCCCTTGCGGTAATTGCCTAAAAATCCTAAACTCTAAAAATGGGGATTAACACCACCGTGCCACCACTCATAATCCTGTGCTAAATCCATGGGACCGAAATACCAGTAATCCATGTTGGCGGTAATTCGGCGGATTCACTGCCAAACTACTAATGAGGCCCAATCGCTATCACACAAGCAGATATGAGACAGAACAGCTTTGCTCTGTGTTTGCCCTACTGCTCGCATTTGTATTCAATGTGGATTGAAGCAAAACATGATTGCTACAATCCGCACCTTATACAAAACATGCTGCTTAATTTTATGCATTGGTTCCACTTTTAGCACCGGTGCAAGCTTTCAAATCTAGAGATTCAACACTGCACAGTTCCTATTATAAATAACGTTTTAACATTTAGAATAACTTCGAAATTGTTCGATGTTGTTTCTGGGGCCTTATTCAGTAACAGGAATGTTTTCGATCCCTAAGCACACCTTATCCCAGTCTCCATTTTGTCTACACTTGAGATCCGCGCACACAGCGGGGTTGCTGCTGAAATAATACACAATTAGAAATTAGAAAGAAGAAAAGGCATGCGTCGGCAATTTTCAGTGTAGCTAGCGAGTCCGGATGCACAAATGCATTGGGACATAGACAATTTTTCCCAGTCAGGATAAGTGCCCTGAAATTGAAACGGGTTGTATTCATTGGGAATCTTCATTGCCGCCCCTGCATAATTGATGGAGCTATATCCGTTGCACGAATGCCTTTTTAATAAGCGTGATGGATGTGGAAGCTCGTGGCTTTTGTGCCAAAGCATTGCTGTGGTGGATGGTTGCCATACAAACTGGCGCTTCCTTGTGCTCATCCTTTTTCAGAGTTGTCACAGATGGCAAAGATCAAATATTTAATGCGTTGGCAAAGTGCAGCGATGAAAACAACTGAATGATTTGTTTTGTTTTAGTTCAGGTGGTACAGGTAGCATCTCACTCCCTTCTAGAAAACGAGTGTTATATTTATTAGCATGAAAAAACGTTAAGAGATATCCATCAACTGTTAAAACAGATTAAAGCCTGCTCTGTGGTTAATTGAGAATGTGGTGCCCTCTAGTGGTTCACTGGCTGTCACTTTAGTGACACTTGTAACGCAACAGTTGAGATAAAAAAAACACTATAATTATTCTCTCCCCATTTCACTGAACTAGTAGTATTACTGGCATTGGTCTCGATTGAGAAGGAAAGATAACTTCCCAGCAAGGTGTGTGCTTTGTAAACTGCATACATACATCGCTGCACGTCGGTACATGAGCAGTTGTTATGTTAGGTTGGATTCATTTACCATGTAACATGTGTTCCCAAGAGTTACTTAAATACGCAAAGCCTGAAGCACTATGCCGACAGATTTGCATGTCAGTGGGAGAGGCAGCTTTCGGCGCCTAGTGCAGTGGTGGGCTCCTCAGGGGGCAGCAGCAACCTAAATGATTCAAGGTCAGTGGCAGTCAGTGAAGTATTTTAAAAGGATAGTTATTCGCTTTTCTGCGAATTAGCTCTAGCAAGCAAGTATAGGGAGGGAGCCCTAAGTATTGTAGACAGGTTTGAGGAATCTTCCCCAGATTAATGGGTTGAAATGGTGTGATTGATAGCACATGTTTTGAGAAAATAGGGCAAAAAGCCATAAAATTAACAATCTATTATGTAGGGTAGCACATCAAAAAACCCAGTAGATGTCAGATCACCAAAAGTGCATAGGAGCACTTTATTGCAGTACACTAATGCCTAGGCCCACATCACATGTCAACATTATCCCTGTAAGACACTTTTGTGATGTTACGTTCACAATATATGTCTTAATTGCTACAGCAAAAACATTTTCATGATGCTGCACCAACAATATCTACCACTGCAAATCCCTTTCGTGGTGCTGTGCCCTCAATATATGACAGTATTCCTAATACAAAACAGATCCAGGATGCTCAATGTATGCCAACATTGCTGCTGTAAAACATGTCACTTATTCTTTGCCCACAATATTTACCAGCATTCCCATAGTAAAATGCTTTAATGATTGTTCCTAAAATATATGCCTGCATGGCCACTGTTAAACATAGGTTTATGGTGGCATGTGTCCACAACATATGCCAGAATGGACAAGTAAAATCTTTCTTATGCTGCCTGTGGTCAAATACTTGTCAGTATTGCCACTGTAAAACCTTCACATGATGAAGCCTGAATATATGTCGTCATGGGCAATGTAAAGCACATGTTTTTGATGGCTTGCGTTCACAATATATGCTGACATGAACCTGGAAACCCTTTTTCATTCTGCCTTTGCCAACACATATACTAATATTGCCACTATGAATACATTCATCATGTTTGGTAGACATAATATAGGCCAGCATGCCACTGTAAAATATGAGTTCATAGTATTCTGCTGGTGATTCGAAACTAACTTTCTGTATACAGATACCAATCCAGAGAAGCTTGTTAAACAATCCTACAAGAGAGCATCTAATAATAACAGGGAGGCAATTTTAGCTGGAAAATTAAGAACAGGCAAGGATCAGACGTTAGTGATTGTAAGTATATTTTCTACGAAATCATCACAAATTAAGAACATTAATAACCGATATTGCCACATCTTGAATAGTGGAAAGAGCACACTTCCCAAACCTACTTGTGCCTTGAACAAGAGTATCTCGATTTGCAACAAGCTTGTGAGAAGTGATATCACTTAAAACAAGGGGTGCCCCCCCCCCGCATACAAAGAATAAAACGGGCACTTTACCTCCCTCCTGTTACTGGTCATGCACCCTGTGGTATGTGGTCAGTATGCCAGTACACTGAGAGGAGTACTGAAATAGATTTGGGACTGAATCGTCCATCGAAACAATCCATCTTTGCGAATTAGATACTGTCCATGCAACCATATATATATATATATATATATATATATATATATATATATATATATATATATATATATATATATATATATATATATATTTCAATTACGAACGGCTTCAACCAGAAACTATTCAGGCGAGCAGCACTCCACGAACAAAAGTGTTCCAGTAATCCAAGAAATCACAGAAATCCAACAGCAACAACTGCAGCAAAGGTTGCATATAATATAACAGCCTTTATTTAACGTGTGCAACAGATGAAAAAGTAATCTCCCAGTGCAATTTTATGCTTGGCCAGACGGCAGCCTGACGCGTTTCACCACTAACCAGTGGCTTGATCACAGTTACATATATATATATGAAAAAAACATTTGAAAAGCAAAAGCGTGCATATATGTGCACTGTAGCTGAACTGAATGCGGAGCAAAATACTGACAGCACCATTGGTCCACTACTAGGTCCATAAAACACATACAGACAATGACTTGAGGTGGACCATTCTTATGCATCATGACAAGACAAGAGCTGAATAGATTTTGTTAGACTTCGAGAAGAGGATAATTTTTCTCAAAAAAAGCCATAAGACATGATTAAATGAAAGCTTGGAATAATTCTTTGCACATTAGATATCTATCTGGGCTGTTGCTTAGTGTCCATTACAATATTGATAAGGGTTTTGCATACATCTATATCAGAAATGTTTGTTTATTTTCCAAATCCCATATGTCCCTGTATATCATGGCTTCTATTAATAGATTCTCTGTATCCAGAGATGCACGAGTACTACCTCTACATAATTATTCCAATTAACTGAATGCACTATGTAATATGATCTTTCCAGGAGCAAACTGTGCTCCCTGCAGAATCATATCTCAGGAATACTAAATTTAGCATACAAGTACACCTAGAAAATAATGTTTTCAGATTGTTGATTTCCACGATATGTAAACAGTAGACATAGATGCCATGATATCATAATAGGATTATGATGTCGCAGGTGGCCAGTTCTCCCTTTAGTGGGTATTTTCAGATAAGTTAAATATCCGAGCATACACAGCATATGTGTAGAATCATCAACACCGACCCTTCATGGTGTATATAAAAAGTAAACAAAAGGTATTACTCGCCTGTGTGCACCCCTTTAATGCCACATAAGTCATCTTTTGCATTCGGTCGCTGAGACTTTCATTTTCACCCTTGTGCATTTATTACAGGAACAAGTCCCATCTTAATTCTTCAACTTTGACCACTAGTGGACCGTGATGTATCTTTATTTGTACCTTGTTTCTTTGCATCTGTGGAGCTATGTGGAGAAACATTTCGATAACAGGACATTCTTACTCTGTTATGTCTTTCTGTACATAGGTATCTCCTCAGTAAATTATCTATAGAGGTACTATCGGAGTACTGAACACCTTCCTGAATAGAACACGTTATGAATCTCCATTAATAGGCTTGGCACAGGTTACATTCCTGACAGGTAGGACATTGTTGTCCTGCCTGTTTTGCCTGTTTCCAGTAATTTGGATACCCTACATTACTTAAACACCTTTTCTCTGCAATCCATTTACTACAGTCCATGTGCATGAAACACACTGCCTGCCCTTTGACGAAGTTCCCACATTGCCTTTGGGGAGCGAAACATGTTGACATATAAATTACAGCCGATGTTGAATGTCACAGTATGAGCGTAATAACACATATGAACTGTCCTCTAAAACCTATGAGAAACAAGTATTCAATTGATTGTAGATCGCTACATCAAGTTAGAGATTTCGGCTTGTGGGATATATTCTGCTCAAGAAAAAGTAAACTGCCTTTAGTCATGTTGGGCCTGAAAACTACAGAGTACTGAAAACACACAGAGATGAATGTCAAACAGAAAAGGCAGTATTTCATTTGCATCTGCCACATGGCATAATGCTGTTTCAAATAAACAGAAATACTCTCTTGTATGTTATTGACAAAGCCCAAAACTAAAGGGTTACTTTACATGGAAAGCATGGTATTTGCAAATACAGAAACTGCAAAGACTCAGTATGTCCCTTGCCAAAACAATGTGAACATATCCTGATGGAAAAAATTAATATGGATGGCAAGAGGCAATTATATATAAAATCTTCAAAGGCTGCATGCGTAAAAGAAATTGCAACAGTCACAAACATCAGTTTCTGTTCCTGGAGAAATTAAACCTAAGTTGCAGTTTCCTGAGAAATGGCTTCAGTTTCTATTAAGAACATCAAGCAGCGACCAAAAATGAATTGTATGGGGGCCTGCTATCAAAGATAAGAAACAAGATAACCCCTTATCAGTGGGAGAAGGCTGATAGGTTAGAGGCCAAAGTCACCAAAGGCAGCATATTCCAAGATCACATGTTCTGAGGAGAAACAGAACTTAATGTGCAAAGTGATTAAGTCCAAATATGTGCATCATCTATTTTGCTGTAGGGTTACATATAATCACATTTTGTTGATTTATCTTAGGAACAATCAGTCACATAGGATCCATTCAATTATCACTGTAAATCTTGGTACAAGGCCCAGGTGCTGGTTTAAACTCTTAACGAGATTCAACCTTGGGAACACAATCTACAACCTAAAATGTGTTTATAGCTTCCCAGAAAATGTTAGTTGAGATGTGGGGAGCTAGTGGCTTGAGAATCATGTAACCATATATAAAGCATGGGGGATCAAGAGCATGAGTTTGAAGTTTGAAGGGTGTTAGAGCATGCCAAAAAAGTGCCTGATAATTGGCTTCGAATGCTGGTTGAACCGGAGGTAACTCTTTTTTGTTGCTTCCACTGGGCTGGAATGAGCTGAGCTAAGCTGACTATTGTGTGTGGCGCAACAATGGGGAATCTTCGGAGCCCTGGAAGCCTTGTATTAAAAGACACACGCTGGTATTATCCTGCTGCACACTGCAGTGCTGCATTTTAAAGTTCGGTATTGTTGGAAGGTGTGACTTGCCCCCCCCCCGTGCACTGTTTGAATATTTATTAGTTGTTGCACCATTGGAGTAACGTAATCCAACGTACACTATAAACACAATTTTGTCACAGAGGAGAAAGGAAGCCCAGCATAAGGAAAAGTGCCAGGGATAGCCCATGGATGGAGTTGGTGAGGGATGGTGGAGCCTCAGACTAAGGGCCTCATCACGAGTCTGGCGGTAACCCTTAAATGCAGCGGTAGTGCTATTACCGCCGCATTTAAGGGTCCACCAGATCATGGCTTTGGCGGATTTCCCCCCAGCTCTAAGCTGGGGGGAAATCTGCAGCAAAATTGCCGATTTTCGGCAGGATTACCGCCGGCGGGAAATCCGCCAGCGGTAATAGCGCAAATTTTATGGGCCCAATGGGGAATGGGCAATAACCCTTCCGCCAAACCTGTGATCCGGCGCTAATAGCGCCGGGGGTTTGGCGGTAGGGCTATTAGCGCCGGCGCTAATGGCGCCAGCGTTACCGCCCACCTGATGATGAGGCCCTAAGCGTTCTCCCCGAGCTGTCAGGCGTGCCCCCCGTACCGTGATACTTCACCTGGTAGATCTGTGTGTTGTTATTCCTAGGACAACAGATGGCTGACCATTGTCTGGGCCCCTCTGGACAAGGAAGAACACAGGCCGAAATGATTATCGGCCATCCTGCAAGGCTGGTCAATGATACTTTTTGTACTAACTTGAATTTTAAAACAGATTTATATTTAACATATTACACATCATCTTAAATGTTCTAGATTTTATTCTGTTTGCCTGATTGTATTGGTAATCTTGGGCTTTTGTTCCTCTCGTGAGCCTCATCGTTGTATTGTTCCCACACCTGCAAAACTACAATATGACATAAAGAAAAACTGCACAACCTATCTCGCCAAAAGGGCGGAGTAAGAGAGCATACAAATTATTCAAACCCATTAGGGATGTTAATACCCTTGTAATCGAAATTAAAGATGTTTTGCAAGACATTGAAGGTTCAAATGTCAATAGAAAAGATGCCCTAAATCCCTGGAAGGTGGCTGCAGCACTGAATTGCGAGTCTGGAACAGAAGACACTGAAATCCTCCCAGAAAGTGTTGCACCTGTTCTAAAGCCAATATTGCTACCTAACATATGCAGGAGGCACGAGAAGCCGAAATACCCTATGGACATTTACGAGATAGGCAAATTTGAAGGACAAGAGGGAGAGTGCAACTTTGTTCTGCACCCAACTGCCAGCAGGGATAATGGGGTCCAGATTATCGAAGTACACTCAAAACTCACTCACCTGCTATTATTGGATCGTCCATTAGAAAATGTGATGTCCAAGGACCCAAAGACAACAAAAGGAGTTAATGGGGGGCAGGGGGGCTTACAATGATCTCAGTTGTGTGTGAGGGACCAATTGAAATGTTGGTACCAAAAGCTTATAGGTTCCAGATTCTATAGGATGAGCAACCCATAGATGGTGGCATTATTGAACAAAAGGGGATAGATGCATTTACAGGGAGGTCAGAATGTTATTTAACTTCAGTTTATAGGAGCTATTATTGTAAAACTTACCTGCAATGGATTTATTCTTCATATGGCCTTTTCACAAACGCAGATCATGTGATATTGCATCGCTTCTTTTTAAATCCATACACGCGTGCGTCGACAACGTGTAGGACAACCAATCCGCCATATTGGATTGGGGCAATCTTACTTTTTATGTCGATCGTTTATCGGCTAGTGTATTATTGTAGCCGTGTTTACCAAAAAAATGAAAATACTTCCTATAAATGCCTTAATCAAGCTGACATGTTGCCAATTATGCACATTAATATATCAATAATGTGTCGTACTATGCAGACCTTTTTTTCACGCTACCTGATTGGGCCTCAGAGTGTGTTCATTATTACGAACCCGTGCAACAATCAAAATAATTAGAACGAACTGCACATTGATTGCCCATTAATCTGTCATGCTATCTAGACCTATTTACCACACTTTCTACCTAGAGCCGAAAGGTGTGTTTATAAATTTGAAATATTTCTACCTCATTTATGTTCATTGCTTTGAATATTTTTAAGTGTGAACCTTATGCTGTTATTGACAAAATAAGAACATGTTTCAAATAATTTTATGGTTTGATTACCATACAGTTGTATAATAGAGATGCTTATCATGTGGCTGTCCAAATTCAAGGGGCCAAAAACAGATGGCCATTCCAACAGGTTTTACATGAATCACTGAGTGGGTGAAGAGACTTTATTCGAATGCAATGTTCAATCCTTCCTTCACCGAATTTAGGTCATAAATTCATTTCTGTTCTAATTTCTTTTTATTTTAGATTTCTATCTCCACCACAAGGGTGTGCTGCAACTGGATAATAGACCAGTAAATATATTCCTGAGTGTGTTTGGCCAATTTAAAGTGGGCTACCAATGTTTTGTCCACCACCATATTTTTCACACATGATCTGTGTTCACAGATCTGCTGTTTCACAGGCCTTTTTGTCTTGCCAATGTATAGGAGGCCACATGGGCATTTAATGCCATAAATGGCCCATTTGGTGTTACAGTTGGTAAACGTATAAAGTTGCCATTTTTGGCCTTTGAGATCTATCTCTTTGATGTTGCTAGTTAAACGATAGATGGAACAATTCCCACATTTGAAATGACCCCTAACGGGAGGTAGGTTCCAGAGTGTTGTTTATGTACAAATTTCATTTCGGGGTTTCGATGGATATGTATGTACCAGTTTGTCCCAAAGTTTAGGCATCCGTTTGAATGCAAAACATGTTTTTTAATGCAAAGCTCTTCTGTTTTAATCATGGCCCAGTTTTTTTAAGATTCTGCGTCGTAAATCATTACTGATTGGTGAAAATATGGATACACAGGTGATCTTGTCCTCTTTTAACTTAGTGTGCTTGGTGAGGCAGTCCTCTCTATTTGTATGACGTGCCTGGTTCATCGATCTTCTGATGATGTGCGCAGGGTAGCCCCGTTCTTTTAATCTAGAGGTGAGGTTTTTACTGTTGATGTCATAATCTTCCTTTGTGGAACAATTCCGTCTAATACAAAGGAATTGTCCATACAGTAGATTCTCACGAAGACTTTGAGGGTGAAAAGTTTTGTATCACACCAAAGTATTTTTATCTGTCGGTTTCTTAAAGACTGTCATTTGTAATTTATTGTCAGCCCTATATATTTCTAAATCTAGAAAGGGGATCTTGTTTTTATCGGAGGTCATGGTGAAATTTACACATGCCTCTTGTTGGTTAAGCCAATTCAAAAAAAGTTTGGAGGCCCGTCAGACTGCCTTTCAATAGCATAAAGATCTCGTAAATGTAATAATACCATGTTTAATTTGGTGTTTGAATGGATTGGTTTTGGCATACACTGATCTGGTCTCAAGGTCATCCATAAACAGGTTGGCCAGGTCAGGGGCAAAGGTCGCCCCCATGCTCGTGCCGTGTAATTGTTGATAAAAAGTCCCTTCAACAATGAAAACGTTGTTTGTTAGAGCCACCCTAATGCATTCTGCAATGAAATCTGAGGGAACGATTTTGTTCTCTCTCTTTTCCAGATATGAATGCATTATATTGATGCACTTAGTTTGTGGGACACTAGTATATAATGCTTCTACATCTAATGTGACGAGAAGATCATCTGGAACAATTTCTAAAGTATAGAAAATAAGTATTTTGGAAATTCATCAGCGATCGAGCTATTCTTTGAACTAGAAGGCAGACGTGCCTGACGCCGATCCATTACAAAAGGGATGTAGAGTACGATCGATTACATCTTTTTTAAAAAAAAGACATGTTTGGCCCAAGTAAGTACAAAGTTAAAACCATCCGATATGAGATACATAAATTTAATTAGGAAAAGTTTAGTAACACATGCGTTTTTGATACTCAGGTGTATTAAAAAGGGTCCGCCTGTGATATACGCCAATTGTAAATGGGAAACCACACCATTTGATCTCGACTGAGGGAAACTGTTCCACAAGACTAGTGTGCACTCTTATGGGCACAAATCAAGGTAATTGGAAACCTATTCAGGGGGCGACTGATAGAATTAGCATTGTGTTGGCTCTGTCATTTTCAATTATCAAAATTAGGTAGACAAAACAGCTTGATTGATTAAAAGAAGTTTGAGATCAACCAATTAACAAAACCTGTCAAATTCTTTATAGTGAAAAAGTTATCTCTAATAAATAAAAACAAGGTTTCATTTGTTGAAATATGTGCCAATGAACTAAAAGGCATGGTAAGGACAAATGCAAATCGATTTGGTCCCTCTATCAGTTCTGAAAAGGAAATCGTGACTGATTGATAAAATCCAATAATTTAAAATGATGTGGTTCCTTACACGCTAATAAGAAATGCAAGGTCAGTGACATGATAATCAACTTTCGAATCACTATGATAAATATTGGGTACCTTTGTAATAATTGTCATTATATGTATGTTTGTTTTTAGATTACCATGGAAAGTGAAAGTCGTGTCAACTAATATGGTGAACATAAAATTCGCTATATGAATAGGAAGTGTCCTGAAGACAGGTCCAACGAAACTTGTCAATTAGATCCATCCACGCAAGTGTTCGTTCAGAAAATGGGACCTAGCAACATATTTAATTTGTCGGCATAACTTGTATGTTTCAGAAACATTTGAAACACGCTAATAGAAAGAAAAGTAATGTCTGAACAAGTTAACTACTGATAGGCATTTTTCACTATTCACGTTGCAGTACTAACCTCACATTGATATGTCAGAATTGATTTCTGATAGTGTGACAACTTCTTCTGATCCTGCATCTTTTTACTTAGACTGATTTATTACTAGGCTTTTAATTGTTTTATGTTCATATGAAATTAGGTTTGATTGTTAAAATATGTAAATCTTTTTAATAATTTATCATGTACCCTTGTCGATATTGGTTACAACATTGTCAGAAGTGTTTTGACTGTGGCTATCTGAGCCCTAAGTGTTTAAAGAAGGGTGGCTGTGTGTTGGCATCTCTTTTTATTACTTATATTTTGTCCTCTGCCACACAGCCCCCCAAAAAAGAGGACACTAAAGCTCTTATGTAGCTCGTGTTTATGGACAACCCTTTGGTTGGTGGAGCATTTTTGTAAAGAACATGGAGAATGTTACCATAATTTTGTTCTCAGGCGATCAATATAAAAAGTTATTCGACATTCCATCGATCCTAGAAAATCTAACTCTGACAGCAGCAAGTGCCCCACCACCGAACAAAGATGATTTTGACGTGTTGACTCAAAAAAAGAAAAAACGTATTTGAACTGAATCACACAGGCAATTGCTGGTAGTATATCTTAAATCAGGCATGATCCCAGAGGGTTTACAAGTAAAAAACATACCCGGGGTGTTTCTTGATATGCCAAAATTCATGGCTGATTTAAGTGGTGTTGGCAATAAATGCTACCAGGATTGGGTCATCCTTGTGATAGCAACCGCTGAAGAAGAGGCGAAAAAACCAAAATTCAGGATGAGTCAACAGTCCCTGAAACAAAAACCCTTCTCGAGAAAATCGAAGACGAGATGATGAAATTTAAAACCTTTACGATCAATAAAGTATGGAAATTAAAAAAAGATATTCAAAATTACAAAGAAGAGGTCACGTATCTATACCTAGTACCCGGTTTCTTTACACAAATTAAATAAAAATCAAGAGAATAATACAGGCTAAAATTATCGAAGACCTATAAAAGGTTTGTTACCTTCTCCAACTCATCAAACAGCAGTGATGCTAGGTTGAGTAATAACTTTCCCATCAATCGAAGGGGTCATCAACAGAGAGGTCAACAACAACAAGTTTTTCAAGTCATGGGACATCAGGGCAAAACCCGCCAACCAGGCAATTATGGAATGCGGACATGCCAATGGCAACCACCGCAGCAACAAACATGGTGATTCCTATTTTCAACCTGAGTACCCACATTCTTACACAGGCTGAAATTAGTGTACTTAGTAAAGGGCTTAGCTTTGTACCCATGTCAAAAGCTGATAGTTTCAAAACTGAAATCGAGATGCACATTTTTTTCCGCATTATCAGATAAAACTATTTTTTTCATGAAGCAGATGAAGAGAGGACCAAAAAACGAAGTAGTTCAGGATTAAAACCTCCTTCTACGTTCACTCCTCTGGTCTCAATGGTTTCACCTGAAATTACCAGTTTTGAAAATAAAATACTTCGTGACATGAACCATCTGGTCAATACTAAAAATAATTGTAAAAACAATTTGTCGAAGGAAGAACAACAGGCCCTTAAAAACTTGGAAGAAAACATCTTGTTCACCATTAAACCTGGTGGAGTGGTATTGTGGGCAACCAACCTCTATAATGCAGAGGCTGAGAAACAACTAAGTAACCGACATTTCTATAAACCACTTCCAGGCAATCCCACAGCCAGGATACTTGAGGAAATTGTTAGTTTTATGACACATGCACTAGAACAAGGCTGGATTGACAAGGATGAAAAATCTCATCTAGTTCACTGTGACTACATCATTCCAGAATTTTACCGTCTCCCGAAGATGCATGAACATGTTACGATACCACTAGGCCACCCCATTGTAGCTGCAATAGGCTCCATGTTGGAACCTCTCTCTGTGTATGCTGACACCTTTTTTTAGACCTTTTGTCAAGAAGATGCACTCATTTGTCCAGAATACTACTAATATGATTAAGATCTTGAATCCTTCAGAAATCAGTCCAGATGATCTTCTCTTCACATTACATGTAGAAGAATTATATGAGAGTATCCCACAAACTAAGTGCATCAATATAATGCATTCATATCTGGAAAAGAGAGAGAATAAAACCGTTCCCTCAGATTTAATTACAGAATGCATTAGGGTGGCTATAACAAACAACTTTTTCATTGTTGAAGGGACTTTTTATCAACAATTACATGGCAAGAGCATGGGGGCGACCTTTGCCCCTGACCTGGCCAACCTGTTTATGGATGACCTTGAGACCAGATCAGTGTATGCCAAAACCAATCCATTCAAACACCAAATTAAACCATGGTATTGTTACATTAACAATATCTTTATGCTATGGGAAGGCAATCTGACAGGCCTCCAAACTTTTTTGAATTGGCGTAACCAACAAGAGGCATGTATAAATTTCACCATGACCTCCGATAAAAACAAGGTCCCCTTTCTAGATTTAGAAATATTTAGGGCTGACAATAAACTACAAACGACGCTCTTTAAGAAACCGACAGATAAAAACACTTTGTTATTATACAAAAGTTTTCACCCTCAAAGTCTTCGTGAAAATCTACCTTATGGACAATTCCTGCGTATTAGACGGAATTGTTCCACAAAGGAAGATTATGACATCATCAGTAAAAACCTCACTGCATGATTAAAAGAACGGGGATACCCGGCGCACATCATCAGAAGATCGATGAAACGGGCACGTCATACTAAAAGAGAGGACTGCCTCACCAAGCACACTGAGTTAAAAGAGGACAAGACCACCTGTGTATCCATATTTTCACCAATCAGTAGTGATTTATGACGCAGCATCTTAAAAAACTGGGCCATGATTAAAACAGAAGAGCTTTGCATTAAAAAAACACATTTTGCATTCAAACGGATGCCTAACCTTCGGGACAAACTGGTAGATACATATCCATCGAAACCCCAAAATGAAATTTGTACACAAACAACACTCTGGAACTTACCTCTGTTAGGGGTCATTTCAAATGTGGGAATTGTTTCATCTGTCGTTTAACTAGCAACATCAAAGAGAAAGATCTTAAAGGCCGAAATGGCAACTTAATACGTTTACCAACTGTAACACCAAATGGGCCATTTATGCCAGTAAATGCCCGTGTGGCCTCCTCTACATTGGCAAGACAAACCGGCCTGTGAAACAGCGGATCTGTGAACACAGATCATGTGTGAAAAATATGGTGATGGACAAACCATTGGTAGCCCACTTTAAATTAGCCAAACACACTCAGGAATATATTTACTGGTCTATTATCCAGACAGTTGCACCACACCCTTATGATTGAGAAAGAGATCGGAAATTAAAAAAATTACAACAAAAATGGATTCATGACCTAAATTCGGTAAGAAAGGATTAAACATTGCAATCGAATGGAGTCTCTTCACCCACTAGGTCATTCATGTAAAACCTCTTGGAATGGCCACCTGTTTTTACCCCCTGAATTCAGACAGCCACATGATAAGCATCTGTATTATACAACTGTATGGTAAACAAACCATAAAATTATTTGAAACATTTTCTTATGTTGTCAATAACAGCATAAGGTTCACACTTAAAAATATTCAAAGTGTCAGGGGAATATTGCCCTCGTAGTGTAGCCGAAGAATTCTTCTGACTATTGTACCCCGCTGGCTGAAAGTGAACAACCAGTGTGATCTAGTAGCCAAAAGATATTATGCCAAAAGAAGACCAGGATGGCTGCAGTACTCAGGATAAGGTGCACCGACACAGGAGCATAGGTAGACTGGAAGCGACTGTAAGGAAAGTGACGGAAGTTATCCACAATCCGTAACAGTAATACAGTGTGAACAAAGAATAACGGAACTGACCTTTGAGTTAAACACTGTCAAACCCAAAGAAATGAACCAGCCAATCTACCAGTTTACCCCTGTGGATAAGAAAATGAAACAATAAATGCTAGCTACTGGAATTGACATGCTAATGATTACAAAAAGGGAAACTCAAAAGACACCCTTACCGTGAAGGAAGCTGTACTGGAGCAGTTGAGGCAATGATGATTCAAGGGACCGTAGAGGAATGCAGAGAATCCAAACAGAAACTACCCCGACGGAACGAGGACGCCTAAGCAGGACTCACTGGCAGTCTTAGGTTCAAAGTACACACAAAGTTTCAAATCCAAAGGAAGATCCAGAACCAAAATCCAAAGTATCCGTAAAGCAAGGCAGTTCAAAGACAGTCCGTAGCAATCCAGAAGGCAAACAAACGTAGGCTAGTTCGAAATCCGTGGACGTTCCGAGGTCAGAGCAGTAAAATGAATAGATCAAACAAAGTTCAAACACCAAGGAGGCAGGAGACAGGCAATATCCAGGGACAGTCTGAAATCCGATACACAGGAAGGTACACAAGATTCAATGATACAAAGTAACGCCACTGGAAACCAGGAAGTTCAGAAGCACCGAGTGATTCCCGGCGTCGCTATTTAAACAATCACGTGAGCGCATAGTGATCACGTGAACACGCTAGCAGCACGCCGGAGGCGGGGCAATGAAGAAATGACAGGACGCCAGCGTTGCCAAGCCAACTTCCATGCACCTGGTAATCCTCGTCTTAAAGGGCCAGAACCTGTCGGAGCACGGCTTCTCTTGCGAACAACAAAGGGGGGCACAAATCTTCTTGAGCCTGAAGCTTTATTCATGACACAAAGCAATGAACATAAATGAGGTAGAAATATTTCATATTTATAAACACACCTTTCGGCTCTAACTAGACAGTGCAGTAAATAGGTCTAGATAGCATGACAGATTAATGGGCAATTAATGTGTTTAATTGGCAACATGCCGGTTCATTCTATGCATTTATGTTAATCATTTTGATTGTTGCACGGGTTCGTAATAATGAAAACACTCTGAGGCCCAATCAGGTAGTGTGAAAAATAGGCCTGCATAGTACGACACATTATTGCTATATTAATGTGAATAATTGGCAATATGTCGGCTTGATTAAGGCATTCATGTGAAGTATTTTAATTTTTTTGGTAAACACGGCTAAAATAATACACTAGCCAATAAACAATCCACATAAAAAGTAAGATTGCCCCAATCCAATATGGTGGATCAGTTGTCCTATACGTTGTCGTCGCACGCGTGTATGTATTTAAACAGAAGCGACGTAATATCACGTGATTCGCATTTGTGAAAAGGCTGTATGAAGAATAGATCCATTGCAGGTAACTTTCACAATAATAGCTCCTATAAACTAAAGCTAAATAACATTCTGGTTAAAGGGCTGTGCGAATAGGTAATATAATACTAATATAAATGGTTTGCTTATTCCATAGAAAATAAGTACTTGGGAAATTCAGCAGCGATCGCGCTATTCCTTGAACTAGAAGGCAGATGTGCCTGACGCCATCCATTACAAAAGGGACGTAGAGAACGATCGATTATATCTTTTTTTTAAAAAGACAGGTTTGGCCCAAGTCAGTACGAAGCTAAAACCATCTGATATGAGATACATACATTTCATTATGAAACGTTTAGTAACACATGCGTTTTTGATACACATGTGTATTAAAAAGGATCCTCCTGTGATCAACGCAAATTTTAAATGGGAAACCACTCCATTTGATCTTGACTGAGGGAAACTGTTCCACGAGACTAGTGTGCACTCTTACGGGCACACATCAAGGTAATTGGAAACCTATTCAGGGGCATCTGATAGAATTAGCATCGTGTTGGCTCTGTCGTTTTCAATGATCAAAATTAAGTAGACAAAACAGCTTGGTTGATTAAAATAAGTTTGAGATCAACCAATAAACAAAACCTGTCAAATTCTTTATATTGAAAAAGTTATCTCCAGTAGATAAAAACAAGGTTTCATTTGTTGAAATAGATAAGATGACCATCCTTTGGAAGATGTATAAGAGGTCATTCCAAAATAGAGGGGCCAGATAAGACTGGGAATGACCTGGCTGACCAGCTGGCTAAAACCAGAGCTCTGCAGGGGGATTTTATAGAGAAGGAATCTATGCTGGGTGAAATCCAGGTCACAGCTGTAACAAGGTCAAAAACATGCCATTACAGTGAACTCTCAACTGCTCAGTGAATAATGGTACCCTGAAGGCAGATTTGATCACTGCACAGAAAGAGGACCCAATCAATGGAAAAATCTATCGACACATTGAAGATCTTTTGAGTTTTCCTCTAACAGACTTGGATTGTACCGGTGAAGAGAATCTCTGGGTGTTCATCACATTTTTCAAAATGTTTTGAATCCGGGACGGTTTGTTGGTTCAGAGATCCCTACCTGGTTGTGACCAGTTGGTGGTACCTTACTCCTTCCAGAGCCCGATATTGAATCATGCCCCATGGCACAGCCACTGTCGGTCATAGCGGTTTTCACACGACATTGGAAACCTTGCGTAAGGTTGCCTTCTGGCTACACATGGGCCAGGATCTCAACATATATTTAAAGGAGTGTCTTGTGTGGACACAACTTCAGCCACATTCTCCCGCTCACATAGTCCCTACAAAAAAGGGGAATGACACTGCCTTTGTCTGATCTGCAAGTCAATTTCATCGGGCTAGTGATTCGCTCCTCTTGAGGAAACAAATACATGTTGACTGTAACATGCTTGTTTACAGAGTGAGTAGAATGTCTTCCTGCCCCAAATTGTAAGGCGGAGACCGCTAATTGAGTCGGACCGAGCAAGTTATTTTACCAGTGAAGTGATGACCAAGATGTGGGAGATTCTAGGGGTAAAGAGGAAACTCCACATCACCTACCTCCTGGCATTGAGCGAAAGTGTTGAAATATACAATAAAACAATTTTAAGCATACTGAAGACGTTTTTGGCCGACTCTGGACCCAGTTGGGACATTCAATTATTACTTGTCCTGATAGTAGTTAGGTCTACACCATCTTCTGCAACAGAAATGTCTCCATTTGAGCTTATGACCAGATGAAAAATGATGTTACCTCAGTAACCGCTCTATAGAACTCAGGAGCATACAAAGATTAATGTGTCCACTACTCATGAGTACATTGAGAACCTATGGAAGCACCTCCAGCACACTTTTGCTTATGCCCAGCGAAATTTAAAGTAGTTGGCTGAAGGAATTAAATCATACTATGACCTAATGACCATAAAACAGAGTATAAGGTAGGTGACAAGGTGTACCAGTACAATTTACAGAGGAATCAGACCAAGTAACCGAAATGTGTTCCGTCATGGTATGTCGGCTTTAAGATTGTGGACAAAATGTCACCTGTTGCCTATAAGATCTACATCCCAAAAGGAGGATAAGTGGGTCCATATCGATCAGTTAAAAAGCAGTTTTTCCTGACCAGCTTTAAGAGTGATTAAGGAGCCCACTGAAGTTTGAGACGAAAAACCATCTGAGGAATGACGGTAAGATCAATACCCAAATGGAAACCAACATCTATAGAACAGGCGAGTAATTAATTTAAAATATGCACATTAATTAAAGTAACATGAGATGAAAATGGAAATGTGAAAGATAATCAATGTAGCAAACTGTATCTGTAATATATCCGGGGAATGAAGATGTAACTATAAACACTTAACAATTATGTTTACTCCTCTCTTTACAATCATTAACATCCTTCTATTCCAGTCAGGACCCTGGGAAATCGAAAGGGAATCGGCAAGAGGAGAGAAAGGAGGAGAAGACCCCTGGCAAACCCCAGGAACCTGGAAAAAGAAAATCAAGACCAGCCAGGATGGCTGTCCTTGACCAAAGAGATGGAGAAACATTGATAATGCAACTGAAAAAGAAAATCCCACTCTTCCCAGCTCTTTTGCAGATGATGAATCAACAGAAAAGAGTGGTGAGTGGAGGGCTTGTGGGATATATTCTGCCCAAGAAAAAGGATACTACATTTAGCCACGTTGGGTCTAAAAATGCAGAGCAGTGAAAACACAGAGAGGAATGCCAAAATGAAAAGACAGCATTTGCAATCCTGGAAGTGGGGGCATTTTTCAGCTGAAATAATGAACACTCAGGGCCTGATTCATGGAATGTATTGCATGGTGCAAAGTGACTTTTCACTGGTGCAAACCGTGCAAAGTGTATTTTTGCCACTTTGCACTGCAAAAATACACTTTGCACTGCTCCATGAATCAGGGTGAAGCAGTGCAAAGTGTAATTTTGCAGTGCAAAGTCACTTTGCACAGCAAAACGACAGTTTGCACAGTTCCATGAATCAGCGTTTGTGTGGGCAGTGCAAATTCACTTTTTAGCAGTGCAAAGTCACTTTGCACCATGCAAAAAAATCCATGAATCGGGCCCATAGACTCAAAATGCCCCTTGCCAAAACAATGTGAGCATATCTTGATGGAAAAATGAACATGGATGGCAAGACTCAATTACATTAAAAATATTCAAAGGCTGCATGTGTAAAAAGGAATTGGAACAGTTGCAAACATCAGTTTCTGTTCCACTAGAAATGAAACCTAAGTTGTGGTTTCCTGAGAAATGTCTTCAGTTTGGAGAGGAAGGATTGCTCAGGGGCAACACGTTTGTCTTGGAAGTAAGACAATGCAGTGCAAGAGAGGTTTGAATGCTGATCCTCCGCTTAGAAACCACTCACTTGTATTAAGTGTGTTATAAAAGAACAATTATCAAAATAATTCAGACCACTCAGGCAGTGACCAAGAAGTAATTTTATGGGTGCCTGCTCTCAAAGATAAGCAACAAGATGACTCCTTAACATTGGGAGAAGGATGATGGGTTAATTGCAAGCCAAAGGCAGCAGATGCCCAGATAATATGTTCCAAGAATAAACAAAACATAACGTACAAAGTGATTAAGTCAAAATATGTATATTGTGGAAGTGGCTAGGCACACCCACTGGCATGGAACCAGAGGGCCTGTGGAGTACTGTTGGAAGGAGGGAGGGGCAGGAGCCTGAAGGAAAGGGTTGGAGAGGAAATGGGAGAAGGGGGTTTGTAAAGACAGAGGGCTGAGAGAGGGGGGTGCAAAAAGAGAAAGGAAGGGAGAGAGAAGGCGTTGCTCAGTGAGAGAGGGGGTGCCCGTGAGAGAGAGCGCACAGGGGCACATGCGGGAGAAAGGGAGAAAGGGAGAAAGAGAGAAGGAGAGAGTGAGAAAGAGGGAGAGAAAGAGAAAGAGAGAGAGGGGAAATAGAGCAAGAGAGAGAGACAGAGAGCAGGGGGAAGCAGGGCAGATAGAAGAAATAGAACAGTTTGGGGAAGAGAGAAAATGAAGAGTAGACTGCGTACTATGGTTCCTTAGATAGGAGGCCTCTCTGCCCTCCACTCCCACGTTCAGCACACACCTCCAGCAGCCAGAAAAGTGACCCCCAGTCCTCTCTCCACAGGTTTATATAAGATTGTTGCTCTTGTGCACTCCAGGGCCAGCTCCTCACCCAGAAACACAACATTTGCAGTGCAGTTGGTTTGTTTGGCTGTTGCCAGGGACACATTCTTTGTCTGGTTTCCAGGGGAGATGGGATGATAGGATAGTATTTTAACGCGCCTGTACACAAGTGTTTCTAGGTGCGACAAGACAAGGGAGGGAAGGCAGAGGGAGGACAAGACAAACAATCTTACTAGGCCTTGTGTCATTCAGATCGTGCAAGTGCCACAATGTGAAGTGCTAAAAAATACACAATGTTCACTCGGTCCCTTGCTTCCCCAAGTCCATAGAAAAGTTTAACCCTACTATATGAGATTAGTCACCATTAAATTCTCATAGGCTGCACCACATTTTATCAAAAATAGTTATTTATTTTTCATATTTCAACACATAGAAAACTTTTTATCTTTTTTTCTTTTTATCACCACTCTATTTTTATGGAGAGTTGTTCAAGTGTTTATACTAGATCACAAGATCTACAACATTGCGATAATCTATCGCTGTGTACATTTAATCTCATGTATCATTTGACTATTTAATATTTCACAAAATTCATTTCTTAACCTGGATCTTAAAGGTGCTTACCTCTATCATAGAGGCAAGCAACTTAGTCCGTAAAAACCTTTCACTTCAACTTCATAAAACCCATGCTTACTTTCATACCACATTCAAACCATACCCGACATGTTTCATTCCTTCCATACTTACACACGAATCACAAGGAAATTCTTCAGGGGTAAAACTTTAAGCAACATTCAATCAAATGTACAATCATAATATTCTTCTTATAGTCTTATTCTTCTGTGGGAAACCGCTTTCTATAGGATTCCATCAAGCTTTTCTTTAGGGTCCAACCTTCACAATGGAAAAACTTTAGTTAGCTGATTCCTTTATTGTATCTTCTTTTTGGGGTCCTTCTGATTTTTGAAACCAATTTCCACGGCCCTCTAGTAATGGGGTTGCTTGGCTTTCACACTGATAAAGATCCCTGGAATCACTAGGAGGCGTTCCTACTAAATGTAGTTGAACAAATTTCTGTTTTGTTTTATCATTTGCTTATGACGTGTACCACTTCTTTTGGAATCAGTTTTCTTCCTTTGTCCCAGGGGGAAAAAAAACCCAACACCTCTGTATGGTGTATTCTCCAGGAGCGATCCAGGGAATTGAAGGATACGTTCGTGTCACAGAGATTTCAGCACCACCTCTGAAGAAGAGTTGCTCTGTGCGGCAATGCCGGGCAAGAAATGGTACCACAATGTGAAGTGCAACAGGAACGGGGAGTGCAAGGGAGACAGAAAAGGGCAGGGCAGCATTGCTCTGGGTAAGTGCATCCAGAGCAGCATGCTGTGGCTACATGCAACAAGGCTCACATTAGAGGTTACAGTTACAACCCCTATGTGCATGGTAGGCCCGTAGGCAGTGCAGGGGTGACAGATCATGGAGCAGCCTGGTACCCAATGAGACTCTGAGGGTAACCAAGAATCAGACGGTGCAGCAGCCAGGTAGGTCAGGTAAGTTATCAGAGAAAGAGAGAAAGCAGAGGAAAAGAGGAAAGTCTCCACCTGCTTCTGGAACTTTAGGTGGTCCGGCTCAAGTGTGAAAAGGGCAGGGAGGCCATTCCAGAATCCAAGGATATGTCTTGCAGCCCAGTTCTGGATTATTTGCAGGGGGTAGCGGGTAGAGGAATACAGATTGAGAACGAGATTATTGCAGTAGTCCATTCTATAGAGAGGGCTGTGGAGACAGTTAGATTCTGGGGGGAAAGTGAGAATGGAAGAGTACCTGTGAGGAGGTGCAGCTGGTAGTGGGCTTCTTGGCAAGGTCCAAGATGTGAGGAGGGAAGGAGAGAGTGGAGCCGAAGATGACACCAAGATTTTTAGCCTCACAGGAAGGCGTAGGAAGAAAGCCCAAGGAGGTTGACCAGAGTGAGAGAGGGAAAGCGGGAGCAGGGGTCCCAATGAGGAGGATCTCTGTCTTACTGGCATTAAGGCAGAATCTTTGGAGGCAAACCAATCCTGAATCATGGATAGACAGTCAGGAATGAGTGAGAGAGGAGAGGAGGCTAAGGGGAGCCTTAAGGAGAGATGAGTTTCATGCGCATAACACTAAATGTTAGAGGAGAAGGTAGAGATCAGGCGGGCCATGGGGGCCAAGTAGACATGGAAGAACCAGGGTGAGAGGATAGAGCCCTTGGGATTGTCACAGATTTATTTATTTATTTGTACATTTATAAAGTGCTCATAGCCCATAGACATCTATGCGCTGGAGCTTTAAGAACATGGTTACAGTTAGTGCTTCATTAATACAATTACAGTTAGTCAAATAAAGTTACAGTTAGAACGGTCACAGTTTTGTGCTTCAAAGATGCAGTTACAGTTAGACAGTTACAATTTCAGTTAATCATTAACATATGTTCATTTTTTCTCAGAGGCATGCTTGCACATTGAATTCCGGCAGACAGACAGACTGTACAGAAGGACGAAGATCGCCCAGTGGGGAGGGTCGGAGCCTGAATTGCTGATAGACTTCAGTGCCTAATGTTAGGACTCTAGGCTAAACTGCTGATAGACTTCAGTGCTTATTGTTGGGGATCGAGGCTGAATTGGCAGGTTTTTAGACTTTTTCGGAATGACCATAAGGAAGTGTCATTTCTCAGTTGTGTAGGGAGGGTGTTCCACAGTTTAGCTGCAATTACGGGGAAGCATTAGCCGCCTGCTTTCTGTCTTCTATATCTTGGCGTCACAATGAGGTTAGCAGATGAAGACCGTGTTGGTCTGTTGGTCTGAGTTTTTTGGTCTAAGTTAGTGAGACATTTATGTGTGAGGGTGTGGATTTCAAATGTAATCCTATCTTGGACTGGGAGCCAATGGATGTTTCGTCTAGTAGATGAAATACGTTCTTGGGTACATTCAGTGCAGCTCTGATTGCATTATTCTATACTATTTGCAGTTTTCTGATGTTTCTGTTACTGGTGCCTGCAAAGAGTGAGTTACAGTAATCTTGCCTAGAAAGGATCAAGGCTCTGGCTATGGTGATGCTGTTGTCCGATGAGAGGAAGGGCCTTCTGGCTCTGATTAATTTTGATGTGTAGGCTGAAGATGAGACAATGGCATTGACATGGCTATTTAGTGTAAGGGCCGAGTCAATGTAAACTCCTAGAGTTTTTATTTCATTTGCAACAGTGATGGTGTTGCCATTGATGTCGAATGATCTGTATTGATTCGAAAGGTTGTTTAGTTTGGATTTATTACTGATTAGAATTAACTTGGTCTTGTCATCATTGAGGCATCATTCATTTTGCGCCATCCAAGCCTGGATTGCGAGATAGATTATGTAAACATTTTTTGCACCAGTGTCATAGAGTCCTGTGATGGTTATAAGTATTTTAGTATCATATGCAGATGGAGAGAAAGGTGGCAGAAAGTAAGGACCCAAGTTGGACCTGGGATGGACGGTCAAGGTGGAAGGAGGTCAACCACTCCACGGCTTGATCCATGATGCCCAGGTTCTCACGGAGGCGATTGATCAGGATGGCGTGTTTGAATGTGTCAAAAGCAGAGAATGGGTCAAGGAGGATGAGGACAGAAGGAATTCTGAAATCAAGGTTAGAGAGCTGATCATCACGGGTGTTCAGGAGAGCAGTTTCTGTTCCTCTGGCAGCTCTGAAGCCAGACTGATGGTTATGGGACAACCAACAGATTCAGTATGGAGAGTGAGCTAGGAGATGGCCAGGAGCTTTCCCAGGAAAGGGGTGATAGAGATCGGGTGATAGTTTGCCAGACAGGTAGGATTGGCAGATGGCTTTTTGAGGAGGGGGTGCACAATGCACAGTGCTTGAGAAGAGAGGGGAAATATCCAGTGGCAAAAAAATGATTACAGAAATCAGCCAAGGTTGGAGCCAGGGTGTCGATATGGTCCTTGATGTTTCTGGAGGAGCATGGGAGCACCTGTTTGGATGACACTCTCATAGATCGGACTTTTCTAGAAACCTCTTCATGTGTTCTGAGAGAAAAAGAGGAAAAAGGGGTCCGAGAGGTTGAGGGAGAGTAAGAGGAAGAGGAGATTGAGGATAGGATGTTCTGGGTTTTTGTGGTGAAATTAGAACTGGGAGGGAACAGAAGAGGTGGAGACTGCAGCAGGATTGGCCAGTTCCTTGCAGATTTTAAACAGTTTGGCAGTGTTGTTAGAGCCTGCAGTGATGCGGGCTTGGATGAGAGCTCTCTTCTTGGACAGTACAGAGTCTGTATTGCCTTTGGAGCAGGCAGCAGGCGAGTTTGTCAGATGATGCGCCCGAAGCCCTCCACTTCCTCTCAGTCACCCTGCACTTGCGTTTCAGGACGGCAAGGTAGAGGTCATGCCAAGATTTGCACTTGGAGATAGACTTCAGACAGATTCTCGTGACAGGGGCAAGGATGTCCATAGTATTGGAGATAGAGATGCAGATTAGAGAGGGCTGTGTCAGAGTGTGAGTCAGCCACAGGAGCAGGAGGACCAGAGAAAGTAGAGGCAAAGACACCCACTGACACACGCTTCATGGGTCGAATGACTGCGAAGGTAGGTGGCAGTGCTGCAGTTGGATTTGCCTGAGGGAAGAGAGTTTCAAGTGAGAGGAAACTACTAAGTGGTCAAGTCAAGAGAGAGGAGTGGTGAGAGGGTTAGAGAGGGGGATGTCACAAAACATCCAAGGTATGTCTGGCAGAGTGTCGGACCAGATGGCAGAATGGAGAGAGAGAGTGTGTGTCGCAGAGGTTGCAGAAAAGTTTCGAGGAGGGATTAGAAGCACCCAGGTGCAAAAATGGCCATCGTGCAGTAACAACGTGTATGTGGGAGCTCTGTTCTCAAAACTACAAAAAGGCAGAGCCCAACGATGGGGATTGGGTAATCGAGGACATTAAATGCACTTTCTGGTGGGGCAGTGAATCAGATGCTGCCAAGACCCCCGTAGGAATGGAGCTGAACTCGAGGTGTAAAATATCAGGCTTGCTGCTGAGACTGCAGGGAAGACCGTCTCTCGGCCAGCGTGCCACTGGCCCTAGAAAGCGGGCCGGAGGAACAACTCTGCAGACAGGCAAGACGGGGAGTCCTAGCCGTAGTGGGACCATCGGAAGATAACGATAGCCCAGGGGGAAGCCAACTCTGACCAGGGAAGAAGTCAAAGCTAGCAGGAAGCAGAGGTGAGGGACGGCTGGGAGGCACAAAGTGCATTACGCGATCCCCTTGCTCCTCCCACTACATAATTGTCCCTGTTCTTGCCGGTGGAGACAGGTACACCATTGGTTGACAGGCCACAGCAGTGACCCCCAGAAGGCATTTGAGAAGTTGGGCTCTGTATTGGGGGCCTGTAGGTGCACTGCAGAGGCTTCCAGGGTGCTGGGTCACCTACACGGAATGATGTGACAAACTGGGCCTTCGGACACTACACAGCATCCCAGTGAGACTTGGATATGCAAGTGATAATTACAGGGGAACCTGGGTATTACCAAGGGGCACAGACTCATCCAAAGGTGGTTTGCACTAACGACAACAAGGTTGGCCCATTAGCCAGGGTCAGAGTGGCCCCCACACATAAGACTGCATCAAAGATCTTGAAGTCGCAATTTGGCGAGAGGGTGCTTTTGGTTGCTTTTCTCCCCCTGGGATATAAGCAGATCTGCTCAGGGGTACTCCCATTGTTTGAAGCAGCATATGCCAGGAAACAAAAAGAAAGCGACCCCAGCCAGGCGACCCCAACATTCAAGCACCATGGGTAACTCCCTGCAAAAATACTGGACTGGGGGGAGCCACGGTCACTCCCTTAACAGATACTCATCAACGGCCTCTCAAAGAGGGGAAACAGAAAATAGCACACAGATGGCGAGCTCCAAAGAAGATCTAGAGAGGTGCTTTCAAGGGAAATGTACTGCCTCTCTCCAGTCCCCGGTCACCGCTTTCACAACAGAGATTAAACAAATGATGATGAAGTTTAAGAAAGATCTTACGGCATTGGGGAAAAAAACAGACTCGATTTAAAAAATATATATTTATTTTTGGTCTTTTCAAACATTGTAATTACATTACAAAAAGGAAAACTGTGCCATGTGGTCCTGGTTCATCTTACTGGGTGTATAGAGTTCTTGGCATGCATGCACACGTGTTATAGTTCATATGCAATCATTGTGAAACCACAGAATATCACTTCAAGAGTCTGAAAATTGGTGGTGATGCAGCAAGGTTCAGTCTGACGACATCAGCACGTGATTGCCGTAGGGCACAGATATGTCCGGGAGTCGAGCATGTAGGGGCAAGATTTCGATGAAGCTCACGTCAATGTCATGGCAGTATGCTACGTCCTGGAGCCCTCTTTGCATATAGGGTGGTTGTCCTCTTCCCCATGCCATGGCTATACGTCGTCACACTAATACTAGTAATAGTCCGGCCAATTTCCTAACTGTGGGTTGCAGGTTTCTAGTACATCCTAGCATTGTCACTGTGGGGCAACATTGAAGTTTTTCCCCTATTATTGCAGAGGTTTTGTTCAGCACCTCTCCCCAGAATCGCCCCATTGCCGGGCACTCCCAGGCCAGGTGAAAGAGGTCTGCTGGGGTCGCGCCACATCTCTCGCAGGCAGCTAATATGGTTGAGTGGTGTTGGTGGAGTCTGGCTGGTGTGTGGTATGCTTGGTGGCGAAAGTTGAAGTGGATGCATTTGTATTGTGAGTTTAAGGACACATTCTGTGCCTGCCATAGTATGTATGTCCAGTCTTATTCATCTATTGTGTCTGCCAGTGTCTTTTCCCATCTCAGTTTTGGGGGCGTTGGTTGGTGTGCGATGGACAGTAGGTTTTTATAGATTCTTGACACCAGCTTACCCTCTCCCTCTGCCTGGATCACCCTGTGTAAAAGCTGCCATGTTGGTCGTTGAACGGGAAACGAGGGCAACAGTGACCTAAGAGTGTGTCAAAGCCTAAAGTAGACAAAGATGTCCAGAGGGAGTCCGCCTCTCGCTCCCTGCCCTGTTGAGTTGTCAAAAAGTGTCCCTCCATTAACCAGTCATTTATAGTGACTATTCTTAGTTTGTCTGCCCACTGGAGATATACTTTCTCAGTCGTGAATGGTATCCCTGGTATGAATCCCGCCGGGAGAAGGGGAGAGAACCTGATTTTGATGTTGATTTTATGTGCGATTTTCCTCCATATCTCGTATGTGGTCTGCACCACGTTTAGGGTTTTTGCCAGTACCTGGAGTTCCCATATGATGGTTGCACACAGGAGTTTGGGGGTTATTAGAGCCCTTTCGATCTGGACATGTGGGCGGATGGACTGGGTGGTGTACCAGTGGCTCAGAAGCTGTGCCTGGGCAGCCCAATAATATTGTTCAAAGTCGGGGAGCGTTAGACCGCCTTTTGCTATTGTTTGAACGAGAATTACATGAGCTACTCTGGCTGGTTTACCTGCCCAGATCAGCACGAGAATAAGACTGTGCAAGCGTTGGAAGAAGGCCCTTGTCAGCAGCGGTGGTATGTTTACAAACAAGTATAGGAGTTTGGGCAGTATGACCATTTTGGGAATTGATACTCGTCCCCATAGTGTGAGAGGGAGGTGTTTCCACCTCGATATTTTATCGTTAAGTGTCCCCATTACCTTTCCAATGTTGTCACGGAACAGTTCTTTGTGATTCCTAGACCTCATTATTCCCAGGTACCTGACACCCGAGGCTTCCCATTTGAACTCAAAGTCATCTCTAAATTCTACTGTGCTCGGGGTTAATGGGAATACGACTGATTTATTGTGGTTGATCTTTAGTCTGAAAAAGGCTCCGAACTTGAGGACCTCCCTCATCACCGGATTTAGGTTTGTCGCTGGGTCGCTGACCAAGAAGGCAATGTCATCGGCGTAGAGGGACAGGATCAATTTGTTGGGTCCGATAGTAAGGCCTTTGTCCATGAGTTTGGATCTGAGGCTTGCTGCTAGGGGTTCCATTGCGAGCACAAACAACAGGGCTGATAAGGGAAAGCCTTGCCTGGTACCACTTTTTAATTCTATGGGCTCTGATTTTGTGCTCCCTAATGTGATGTTGGTTGAGGGGTGTTTATAGATTAGTGAGATCAATCTTAGGAAGTACCTCCCCTGGCCTAGCTTTTTTAGCACTGCAAAGATGTAAGGCCATTCTACGGAGTCAAATGCTTTCTCCGCGTCAAGCAGGACTGCTACTGCTTGCGCCGAGGGGTCTAGTGCTTTAATAATTCTGAAGAGTCGGCGGATGCCGAATGTCGTGTTTCGTCCTGGGAAGAAACCAGCTTGGTCAGCCAGCACCAATCCAGGCATTAAGGGGAGCAGCCGATTGGTTAGGGTCTTAGAGAGGATCTTGTTGTCTACATTTATCAATGAAATCGGTCTGCATGAAGCACACTCCTCCGGGTGTTTCCAAGGTTTGTGGAGTAGAATGAGGTTGGCCTCGCGTAGTGTGGGGGGCAGACACCCTTTTACCAGGGCCTCTTTGTATACTGACAATAGGATCAGTGAAAGGGTGGGGCCAAGTGCCTCATAGAATTCTTCTGTCAGGCCGTCTGTGCCTGGTGATTTAGACCCCGGTAGTTCTTTTATGGCTGCCAAGATTTCTTCTATTGTAATTGGTTTGTTTAGGGATTCTCTCCGGTCTCCCTCCACCTAGTAGAGTTCTATGTCGTCTAAGTATTCTTGCAGTGCTTCTGGGTTGTTTAGGGCCTTGGAACTATAAATGTTGTGGAAGAAGGCACGGAATTCCGCTACTATTTCACTTTCCGTGTGGGCTGATTTCCCCTGTGGGTCACGGACACATTCGACATGTGGAGGTCGTCTGTCTGTTGTCAAAAGCCTTGCTAGAAGGGGTCTGGTCTTCTGGCCCTCGCCATATTGCCACACTGGGTGGTTACATGCCAGGAATCGGCACTCACGGTCTGCGTTATCTCTGAACTTGTTAAGTTCCTCTTTAATGAGGGCTAGTGTGTGATGATCTTTTAGGGCTGTGTAGGTTTGCTCAAGTTCCTTCAATCGGGTCTCGCTTTTCTTCAGTACTCTCCTAATGGTCTTAAGTATCCCGTTCTCTTTTAGCCATACATATGCCTCTGGTATAACATTTTAGGGTTTCCCACAGGGTCCCGTGTGAAGAGACGGATTCTTGTTTGATGGTGAGGAAGGATTTGATCTCATCTAGGAGCTCTTGGGCGAACACCGGGTCCTGAAGTGCCCCAGGTTTGAATCTCCATGCAGGGCGTTTTTTACGGTTGTCTGTTGGAATGCAATCTAGGGGAACCAGAGAGTGGTCAGAGAGAGTCCTAGGAAGAATCTGGCATTCGCCCCACTGTAGACCTCCCACCCAGGACACTAATAGGTAGTCTAGGTGCGAGCTGGTCCCGCTTACCCAGGAGTGAAAAGTGCATTCTCGAGTCTCTTTGTGAGTGAGTCTCCATATGTCAGTTAGGTTGTAGGTCTCATAAATCTTGCGGATTTAGAGGCCCGCCCTGGTGGCTGTGTCAGTGGATGTATGTGATTTGTCCCATGCTAGGTCCAGCGTGGTGTTCATGTCCCCGATCCCCATATGATCGTGGCATTGTCGATCTCTGCTAGGTGCTTCATCACCCAGTCAAATGAGTTAGCCCTGTCTGTGTTTGGGCCATATGTGTTTATCAGGACAACTTCGGTGTCCTTGAGTGTCCCGTGTACCAGTAGTGCGCTGCCCTTGTCATCTCGCATCATTGATATCAACCTAAACTTCATATTCCTGCTAACCAGAATGGCTACTCCTCTGGCGTAAAACGAAAAGGAGGAGTAATATCTATGGCATCCCCCCATGGGGGCCCATCGACTCTCAGAGGATGAAGAAGGTGAATTTCTTGTATAAGAGAGACGTCTATGTTGTGCCTCTTAAGGTAGTGAGATATCTTCTGTGTTTTGTTTGGGTCGTTCCCCCCTCTAAAATTCCACATTGCTAGCCTGAATGGTCATGGGTCATTACATGTGTAAACAGGGTGTTTTTGACAGACTCGTGTGCTGTGTTGTAGGTGCATGCATGCTCTTTCCATATGTTGAAGCCCTTGGGCGGGTAGTCGGTGGTGACTGGGTCCACGTTGGATTAATTCCCTGAAACTGTACCCTCCCTGTCCCTCCCCCGCGGGCAACCCCCAACTCGCCCAGTAGGTGTACCCACCCTTGAAACCTGAAACTCTGGAACAGTGCTGCGCTCGGTGCGCTAGAGCCCAGCCATGGTCGCCGGCTCCCATCAGTAATATGTTCAGGTGCGTCTGTGAGTAATACTATTGTAGTCCCATCCGGTCGGCAAGTGTTAGGGGTGAGCCAGTGGCTCCTGTCTCTCGTTGGTGTTGTTCGCTGTGTTTGTTATGTGAGGTATGCGGTGGTGATACGCTGGGCCCCCGCATACCTTGGGATTTCAGGTCAGATCTCTTCTGTTTCGGTCAGCCCTGTCTGGTCTCCGATTGTTGCGGATGGGTTGACAGCCTATGTCATCCAAGTAGCTGCTGACCGCCTCGAGGGAGTTTAAGAATTGTGTTTTCCCGGCATGTTGTACCCACAGTTTAGCACGGAAGAGCATAGAGTATTGAATTTGGTAGTCCCTGAGGCATCTCTTTACTCCGGCAAAGGACTTTCAAGATGATTGGACTGCTTGGGAGAAGTCCGGGTACACCTGTATTTTGTAACCATCATAATGTAGCTCCCCTTTCTCTGTTGCGAGTCACAGGATCGTGTCTCGATCTTTGTAGTTAAGTAGCTTTGTGATGATGGGACACGGGGGAGCGCCCAGGACAGGGCGGGCTGCGGGTATCCGGTGTGCCCTTTTGACCACAAAGAGAAGGGACAAAGCAGTTTCACCAAAGAGCTCTTTGCACGCGGACTCGACAAACTCCTCAATTTACTGTGGGGATTGTTTCTATCTTATCCCTGCTAGTCTTATGTTATTGCAATGGTTTCTCCCCTCCAGGTCCTCATTCTTCGCTATCACAGCCTTCATCTGGGTTTCTAGTGTGGTCACTCTGACGGTGAGAGCTGCGCTTCCGTCCTCCAGGTCCAACACTCTTTGTTCAGCAGTGTCGAGTCTGTCCTCGTGCTTGTCCAGCCTGTGTTGTAGTTGGTCGACCTTAGACGACAGGGTGTCCAGTTTCGGATCTAGATTACCAATTCCAGCCTTAAGATCCATTAGAATTTCACGTATGTCAGGGCCTGGGCCTTGGGCAACACCAACATGTGAGTCCATCATTGACTCTGGGGGTGCAGGTGGTGTCTGCAACCCGGGGGTTCTGGCGATAGGTCCGGATTTGAAATTGAGCTGCCTCTGCGACCTGTCCGACTTCCCCATGTGTGGTGTCTACTGTCCTTGACCTGGAAGACACCTGGTCTGGGCGGGGGCGGGGGGGTCATGTGCAGCTGTGGTGGGGAGCCGTTTCGTTCAGGGCTAGGGTCAGATGTCGAAGATGTCTGGTGAGTGTGGCTGGCGGTTCAAATATGGCGAAGTTGGAGATGTCCTGCGGTCTGGGGGGTTCTGCTCCTTGGGGTTGTTTCCCCGTTGCAATGTACTTGGTTAGACATGAGGCCCTGTGTAGACTGGGGGCTAATCCGGGTGGACTGACCTGAAACCCCTCTGTCACAGGGGGTGCCTGTGTGTCGCTGCCCTTCAACTGTAAGTGGGCCAGATTACCCAGCGATTTTGCATGTCGTGTTCTCCTAGCGGGGTGGGTGAGGGGATTGTTGTTGCTTCCTTACAGTTAGATTCTCCAGGATATGGCCTGTCCTAGTGGTACGTTGGCGCGTGGATGCCGGATCGTTTGGGCAGGTCTAGGTTCCCCCCTCTCCTCACCTTTCGCCTTTGTCAGGGACCAAGGGTCGCTTGGATCAGCGTTGCACAGTGTGGACAGTCGTGGTCATTGTTTGATCCGGGGCCTAGGCGGTGGAATGTGTAGGCCACTGCGGTTTCACTTGCTGCAACAGGTTGAATTTTTGGTTGTCAGTCTGCCAGAACTGGTGGGTTTACGTGACAGGCTTCAGAGTGAGCTTGACCGCTGGGTTTTCAAAGTGGGGATACGTAGTTGCTCTATACCCCTAATGAAGGGTCTAGAGTCAGACAGGTTCCATGCACTCTTCTTTCCATTGCCAAAGCCTGAGTGTCACAGGCAGGTGAGGGCCGAGCGAGGGGGACAAGCACCGGCTGTCTCCGAGGGTCCAGATCTCCCTGCACACCGTAACGTGTCCACATAGCACCACCGCCACCTTTGTCTGCACAGTGCAGGATCATGCGAGAGGGGCGGCTCTCAGATCCCGGACATGGCCAGGCGCCCAGGATCTTGTGGGCATCGAGGTATGTTCAAGGCATTGCTGTCTCCCAGGTCTCGCCGGTGCCACCTGTATCGGGGGCCGGGTACGGCACAAGGGGAGGCCCGCTACCCGGCCCCCGCTCTGGTGTTGGTGGGTAGGCTGTGTCCACTCAGGAGTTGCGGGTAAGAGGTCAGTTGTGCGGCGATGGGGCATTTTCTGTACCAGGTGTTTGTTCCGGATGGCCGTGTTCTCTCCACTGGGCCATCGAGCAGCCTCTGGAGTCACAGTATCCCGCGCTCAGGAACAGGCGCATATCCACTATGCACTCCCTGCTGGCAATGACACTCCATGGGCGGTGAGGACCAGGGATCGGTGGTGGCTCACTGCAGCTCCAGCTGCGATCCAGGCCAAGCAGCCCCAGCTGGCGCTCCCTCACAGAATGGTAGGCTCACCCGGGCGAGCAGCCGAGGCCGCTGATGATGGCGGCGGTGTCTCTCCCGCATCCGTTCTCTGCCCACCTGAATGCAGCGAGGGAGCTGCACGTCACGGTATAGTAGATCTCTTCACTCACCACAGCGGCAATGGCTGTGCTAGGGTCCAAAGCGGGTGTCTTGTCGCTCGTTCTTATGTTGCTCGTTGGACACAGGTCGTACGATAGGAAATTCAGACGGTTAGACATTATTTGGCGCTCACTGGTCGGCCTCCACACGCCACTGCAGGCGCGGCTGTGTATGCTTGTGAGCTTCTGCCGCCCATTAATCGTGTTGTGGGGGCCACTGCTTCAGCGCGAATACACCAGAGGAGACACAGTGCCTTTAGGAGAAAGACAGTGAGGGTTTTATGTCGGTTTGATCCCAACAGGCACGGTTTAAAACAGGATTTCGGGAGCCCGGCGATGAGCTTACGGAGGAGCAGCCATCTTGGTTGGGCTCTCTAGCGCCCTCCAAGAACAGACTTGAATGAGGGAGCGATACAAGATCCTATCCAACATAACAAACAGTCAGATGAAACCTTGGAACATTTGGCTAGAACCACACACAACCTTGAGGAAACGGTGGATGACCTGTATCTGCGAGAAGTGATCACAAATATATTTACAGATCTACTGGGCAAAGACAGGGACCCAGAGTTACCCTTGGACAGAGTCCACAGAACAGGCCCAAAGAGACAAGAACCAGGGTCGTGCCCCAGGGATGTGTTGGTTGCATGCGCACAAAACCCCAAAAGGAACAGATCCTCAGAGCAGCCAGGAAGGCGGACCCGATAACATGCAACGGGCGGAAATTCAGCTCTAAGATCTTTCCCAAATGACTCTTCAAAAGCGCAGGGACATGCACATCATTGTGAAGGCGCTACAAAACCGCTATATAAAATACAAATGGACCTTCCCCTTTGGTTTGGTTTTCGCAATGGATGGCAAATAACACAGGATCACCACACCAAAGGAGGGAGTCTCCCTGCTCCAGTTAGAGTAGGGGTATCACCTCGGTCAGGCGTCGTGGTATAGATCACGCCCCCGAGAGCAATGCAATATTTGGAATGGATCGAGTGGGGATCGCAGGAGCAAATGCAGCAGGGACTTATTCAAGGACTCGAGGAGTGTTCACCTTAAAGGCCCACCAGCTAAAGACAATGTATAAGGGATCGAAGCGTCTAGAATGAATGCTGATGAACTCTAGTGATAACTGCATTCTATACATGGGGATCAAGCACGCTGTTTGGAATTCCATACAGAAGTCTAGTTCCGGGTTATAGGATACCCCACACTGGACCGCGGGGGAGCTTGGTGTCCCACTACCGAAGGCCAGGGCCGGAGGACACACTAGGTATGGTGGCTCATTCCCAGGGTGGGGAGGTGGAGGGGGAAGTTGAGGTTTGAAAGGGAAGTTGGGAAAGGACGTGGGGTGGGTGGGGGGGTGGAGGGTCCTGTTTGGGAAGGGGTGGGGTTAGTTCTCTACTGAAGGTCAAGGAACTGGGGTCATCTCTGACATATGTAGAGGGTATGGTCCAAAAATGGGGAGAAAATATATACAGCCTGGTTTCCAAATGCTTAACGCTTAATATTCAGGGGTGAAACACCCCAGTAAAGCACTGGAAGTTAGATGGGTTTCGGTCCCATCACAGACCAGACCTGTTGGCTCTTCAGGAAACCCATATCAGGCAGCAGGATAAACTTAGATTTCACTTGCAGCATTACCCACAAATATTCCAAGCGAATGCACAGGGGAAAGTGGTGGGGCTTCTCATTGCGATCAGGTCTTGAATCCAGGCCAAAATCATTAACACAAGGGAGGACAAGGGGGTGCAGGTTCCTTTTTATAATCATAGAGGTCATGACGATTACACTCACAGTAGCCACAATTTACACCCCCAACACAGGACAAGAGGGCTTTCTGAAATCTACTCTTATGGATCTGGAAAAGTTTACATTGAGGGAAAGGCTGATGCTGGGAGATTTTAATTTAGCATGGGACCCACGGCAGGACAGAAGTTCTGTTACTCAATACAGCCATCTCCCCCCATCTCGGGCACTCAAACAAAAAAGTGACCAACTGTCACCGAGTGACTTGTGGCATTCAATTAAGGGGACAGAGAAAGGATATACCTATTATTCACATGTACACAGGTCGTTCTCACGGATCGACTATATATGTCCTCCACCACTCTTTTGGGCAACGTGAGACATATCGAGACACACCCAATAGTATTAACGGATCATGCTCCGATTTTGATAGAACTTGACTTCCCACAAACAAAGTGAGGGATATGGTCCTGGAAACTTCCCCAGTGAACTAATGAATTATCCTGTTATTAGGGATAAAATAGAGGGGACAATTAGAGAATTTTTCAATACCAACTCCACTGGGGAGGTTGCAGAACACATAGTCCGGGAAGCTTTTAATGCTACTATAAGGAGGAAATTGATAGCGGAAGGGGCCCTTTGGCAAAAACAGAAGTGGGCACTGGAATCGGACCTTGAGGGAGAGCTGAAGCAGATCATGGTAACAGACTCGGGATGGAAATTAGAAGGGCTCACAGAAACGGCAAGGGTAAATTAAATCTCCTGCAGATGATAGGGCAGAGAAAGGTTTGTTGTACATGAAACAAATATACTATTGGCAGGCTAATAAAGCCGATCGCCTATTAGCCAGACAGCTGAGACAGAAAGCCCCCTCTCCAGTTATTCAGGGCATAAAGGACTCAGGGGAAAGTTAATCACAGCAACCCCCCCCCAATCGCTTTGCAGTTCCACGCCTTCTATTCCATGCTCTACCAAACAGATCGCCCAGACACTAAGTTACAAAGGGAATTTATATTGTCAGTTCAATTACCGCAACTGGCAGTGGCAGAAAGAGATAGGTTGGAAGCAGCGTTAACACGAGAAGAGGTCCTATGTTTTATTAGGGATATCCCATTATACAAACCTCCAGGCCCTGATGCTTACCCGTCCATATTTTATAAAACATATTGAAATGCTTTGACACCAATATTAACTAAACTATTTAATTTCTTTGGGGATACTGGGTCTATATCCCTGTGTTGGAAGAAGCTAAAATGTTCCTTTTCCTGAAACCCAATAAAGATTCAACTAACTGTGAGTCATATCGTCCTATCACTTTGATAAACTTAGACGCAAATATCTATACGAAAATCTTGCCTAACCGGTTGGAAGATATCCTCCTTTCTCGGTTCACCCGGACCAGTCGAGGTTTCATAAAACACTGACAAACCCACAACAATATAAGACAGGTCATCTGTTGGAAAAAGTTGCAAAAAAAAGACTCCCGGTAGTGTTCCTATTGTTTGACATGGAAAAAACGTTTGACCTATTCAACTAGGTCCTTGGTTTTTTGTACTCTACAGGCGTTGGGGTTTGGCCCACAATTTCTGTACAAACACTGGGTGATCTATAGAAACCCTTAAGTTAGAATCCTTATCAACCCCCAATTGACTTGCTCTATTTCTCTACACCGAGGCACTAAACAAGGCTGTTCTTTGTCGCCCCTTCTCTATGCTCTCCACCTTGTAGCCTTATTAGCCTCAATCAGACATGCAGATTACATTATGTGGTGATAGGCACAAGGTCTTGGCATACGCCAATGATATGTTGCGTACAGTTATAGACCTGGGGGCCTCACTACCAGCAGCCATGAAAGAGTTAGAAGTATTTGGCAAAGTCGCAGGTCTGAAAATAAATATTACAAAATCGGAGGTGTATAAGGCTAATTTCCCCCACTTTTAGATGATATTAAGTGTAAGTTAGCCAAATGGGGCCCCTCTCGTTTCATGGTTAGGGAGGATTCATTTGGTTGAAATGGTGGTCCTTCTGAAGGTTCTATGCTTGATTCAAGCATTTACGGTTTTAGTGCCCAGGTCATTATCTTACACTACATAGATTAATATCTGCGTACATCTGGAATAACAAAACACCTTTTATTGCATTAAGGTAGTTAATGATCCCTATGAATAAAGGGGGTTTGGGTCTCCCAGATTTTATCAAATACTACCAAGCAGCCCACTTGTGGGTATTACGAGACTGGATGGCAGCTAGTTCAGAAAAGCGGTGGGTTCAGTTGGAAAAGGCGGTGGGAGGCCCATATCTGGGGGAGAAAATGTGGTTTCCAAAGCAAGACAGGCCCACGAATGTGCATGAAAGCCAGTTCACGGATTTGGTTGAAGAAGTTTGGGACGAGGTGGTCCGCTGCCATCAATTTACAACTCTTCCTTCACCATTTTCCTCACTATTTAACAATCCGCAATTCACACCTGAGTTAGAGACAGGTTCCTGTGTTAGGTGGAAGCAAGCAGGCTGTGCTAAATGGCGGGACATTCAGAGTGCGGACCCCAAATCATTCAATCGATGTAAACGGGATCTAGGCCTTGCTGAAAGGGATAGGATGCAATATTATCAGGTCCGTCACTAGATAATGCTCCCCCCAAATAGGAAAGCAGCCACTAGACTGTTACTCCCATTTGAGCACTTCTTGCTGTCAAACCCTCGGGATAGGGCTCTCATTTCCAATATATATAATGTGCTACATGATAAGGCTCCAGAGAGATAGCTGGGATACCAATATAAATGTCAACAGATGCTGGGGAGCCCCATTTTAGAGGAGGAATGGAAAAGACTCTGGGGGGACATACCTAAGCTCTCAAGTTCGCTACAGATAACAGACTTCTGGTATAAGACTATGACCCGGATGAACGGATCACCTATGCCATACAGGGAGACCAGTGTAAATTTACAAGTGATTGGGAGCTGGTCTTGAAGCTTGTTCACGAGGACTATAATAAACCCTGATGTCCCCACATGCTTAGAATATTGGGCATTGTGTGAACTGGTGCTGTCCTGGATATAGCGACTGTGCAGAGGGGAGGCGAAGTTGAGAGGGGGAGTTGAGGGGACAAGGGGCGACAGGAGTTGGCTGGTTTGGGGACCTGGGGGAGTTGTTTTCATGTATAACATGAAATGCCAATAAAAAGATGGTAAACAAAAGAAGCATCCAGGTGGATGTTGAGGTCTCCAAGCACACTTTTTCAGGTAATTTCCAGCTGGACGATAAGTGAACTTCTAGAGCCCACCCTCACCCATTTCCACAATAGGATAAACTAGATTCTGTGTCATTCCCAGCTCTGGGGAGATGAAATTATAGAGTGCAGGACAGGTGGGGCCCAGAGGGGAGGTTAATTGTCAGGTGTGGGACAAGTGGCTTCCCAGAGCCAGCCTCCCCACCCATGATGGACACACAAGTGGAACTTGTTTTTCAGGGTTCAGGGAAGACAGGACAACGTGGGGATGGATATTACAGGGTAGGACAAGTGGGTAAAAAGGCCAGGACAGATTGTTGGCTCCGGAATTCTGGTAGCTGGACATGGAACATGTTTAACGACAGGGTCAACTGGTTTTCTTTGGAGTCCTTTCCCAGGGCTGGAGGAATTCCACAAACCTCCCACATACCCCAGGTACAGGGAACAGAGTGGACTAAACTCAAAGGCAGAAACTCAACACAGGTCAACATAGCAAGGCAGGGTCACCCACACACACACTGAAGACACTATGACAATGATGGGCGATGTCCAGTGTGCCAGAAACAAAATACACACACAGGGAAACATGCAAGCACTTGAGCATAAACAGCGCCGAAAATGTAGTCAGGGGCCAATATGCAGTGCACAGTGGAAAATACATTTGGGAAACATGAAAATCTCACATAGCCATTTTCACAATCTGATCTATTTAACCATAGGGTTACATATACAATCACATTGTATTGATTTTCTCAGTAACGATCAGTTGCGCAGGAACTATTCATTTATCACTGTAAAGCTTGGGACAAGGCCCATGTTCTGGTTTAACTCTCATCAGAATTCAACCATTGGGAACCCAAGCTACAACCTAAAATGTGCTATAGTTTCCCAGAGAATGTTACAAAGTCGAGATGTGGTGAGCTAGTGGCTTTGGGAATCATGTAACTGCTTATAAAATGTGGTGGCACTAACTGTTATGATTGTTGAGTAATTCACAAAAAAACACTGCTTGAACGTGCAACCTTGTGTTGTGTTATGTTATGTTATGTTATGTTATACAGATTTATAGAGCACACAAACACCCGAAGGCACCCTGGCACTGAAATGTGAAAACAGAGTAGCTTAACCACCAGAATTTAGAACACAAATGTTTTTAGCAGGCAGCGGAAGGCAAGAGGATCAGCCGTCTTGCGCAGCGCCAGAGGAAGGGCGTTCCATGCTTTGGCGGCAACAACCACAGAGGCACCTCCGCCAGTACGAGTCAGTCTGAAACGAGGGACCACAACAAGAAATACGGATTGAGAATGGAGACACTGATTAGCGGCATAGTGGGGGTATTTGTCCTGGATGTTTTCAGGTCCTCGGCCATTAAAGGCAATCATGGTAATCGTTTCATCAAGTGCAGCATGATTAGGGACATTTAAATATGTATATATTCTTATGTTTATTTGTGAAATAAAGGTTTTTTTCGTGTGGGACTTTTCCAGTGAAAAATTGAAATGTGTAAAAATGAAAACCCCAGTGGGTGGATTCATCCCTCCCATAGTTTAAGTTTCATAACTCTAGGAGCACAGCCCCAGAGAGAGGCTCGGCATTGGTGTTGGAGATGACTGTAGGAGTCCCATTAAAATTCAGGGCAAATAAGCTAACACCTCCTAATTTGATATTTCGGAGGTGTGGTTTTGAAGTTGACAAGTGGATGCACAATGGGAAATGGAGAAGCTGCCTAAATATCAGTTGGTTGCAACTATTCAAAAATGCGGTTGGGAAAGACTAAAGAGGATGGGATCCATGACCAAAGAGACAAAATAGAGGGATTGAGTCTGGAGAATATCCATGACTGATGGTGGATTCTGATGGTCTCGGTCTGGTACCTGTGCCATGACCTGAGTCTTGATGTTCTTTTTCCCAGAGCGCCAAGCCCAGAGATATTCAAAGAAAGTAGTTTGGCCAGCAGAACCAAGAGTGTGGGGATCTGTTTGATGTAATACCTTCCCCTTAATTAGTGGGTGGGGGAATGGAAGTAGACCCTTAGCATTTTACAAAATAATAATTCCGTTAATTCCTTTATAGCTAAATAATATGGGACGATTTTGTTAAATTTAAAAATTATCAAAACCCCACCCAGCGTGAATAAGAAATATAATCATTTAAACTGATTGGGTATTTCTAATGTCATTCCCAACCCCAAAACTCCCCCAAGGGAAGGGGTGTCCTTGTTTAAAAAACGAAATTCATAATTGTTCACCATTCCTCAGACCAGGCCTTACAGTAGAGGGGTGATAAATGTACACTGAATGCCAAGGTTCTTGTGTGCTGGGACAGAAAAAAGGTGTTCTCTCAAAGTTAAAGAGAATAAAGTCTCTGATTCGTAAAGCATGCATTCTACAGAAAGTGGGAAGGGGTTCATGAGAGAAGGGGGATTATGTATGGCAGAGGTGTGATGAGAAAGGGTTCCAAAAATAAATGAAAAGTGTCAGTTCTGAAAAGTTTGTTGTGCAATAAGACTGTCAGCTTTGCCAAGGGCACAGCACCAGTCAAAATTAGGTTTTCATGTGATGCTGTTAAACCATACTGTAATGCCTTGCTAAGCATGCATGGATATAACTATCTAGATTGCTGCATGTGTGAAATAGGTTTTGCAAAGTAAAGTGTTGCAATTTATTCAAATTAAACTTCATATAAAGAGAAGCATAAGTGACAAGCTCATGATCCGGTCAGGTTTCAAGGTTCCAAATGTGATTAAAAGTGGAACTTATGCAAAGTCTATGGTGTAGTGAAATGATCTTGTTATGTTTTAACGTGCTACATCATTTTTGTATTCAAGGATTTTGTAGGTGATAAAAGTATTGAAATGTTCATTTGTCCTATATTCTATTTACTGGAGACTTGAAAGCAAAAACACATAGGTGGTTTAATCTCAGATCTTGTGTTACAATGTATCCCCAAAAGGTGAATGATCTGTATTGTATCTTTGTTTTGGTGCCACAGAGAATGTGGCGTGTCATGTGAAGTGGTGTAATATATAACATTTTCCATAATAATTAATAAAAATACATTCTTTCTTTACACCAGCCTGGTTCTTGGCTTAACATTGCTAAAGGGCGAGGGATTCACTAGCTCAAGATGAGTCACAAATAGGGCTAGATAGAATATCAAGGGTCTATTTGTGTGATGCTGTTGGGTGGGGAAAAAAGTACTCCCTATATTACCAGGAATCCCATAAATATATCTCACAAGATTGACAACATTGGTTTAAGCATTCTTTGCTCATTGTTCATGCACATTCCTCACCATAAGACATTTTTGTTAATGAGGATTGTCACTGCTTTTTACACTTAATTTTTCAAATGTTGTTCCTACAAATGCTTCCTGAAGGGGGGTTCTATATGGATTAATGTTGTATTACATTGCTTTTTCTTTTGCACAAATGTTTTTTGTGCAAATGTTTTTTGCGCTTGTACCCTAAGCCTATTTATAAACTAGTCAGAGTACATGTTTTTGTATACATTTGAAGTAAATTCATGTTTCATATGTTCATTGTTGTTAATTATTTGTGACAACAGTGTGCAGCAATTTGTATGGTTGTATTTAGTACATACATCCCGGGCACACAAAAACATTCACTTACACACTTAAATAGACAAACACACACCTACACATGAACACAAATCCTCACAAATACATACGCACTCACTCGCAAGCTTGCAAGCACACACATATACACACAGGTCACAACATTTGAAACAGCAAGCATGCTGCATAGAATCTTTTTTCTTTAAACATACCGTTCCATCAAGCGTCTTCTGTCTCCTCTCCACTAGGTGGCTCCAGGTTCTTCAGGAAGGCTGGTGGTGGAGATAACCATGTGAAGGGCTTGGCTCTGTGCTTCAGCACTAGGTTGGTAAGCAACCTGCGAGTTGGCACTGCATGTGTCTGCTGTCAGCATGATTCTGCTCAGAGATCACCTCATCAAGTCCACCATGGGGTAATGCACTATGATGGCTGGCATAGTATTAACACCTCGTCATGACAGTGGGGCATTGGGTTTGCAGGGGATTCTCCAGGATACAGAGGAGGGGCACAAATGGTTGATGCCAATCCCCCAGCCCTGATTTTGATACACGTCACCCACTGACTCCCAAACTGTACTGAAAGAGAACTCTTTCAATGTTCTCCTAAAGTGTCCGTACGTAATGTCTTGAATCACATTTTTGAAATTGTTCCATAGTCCACCTCCATAGTCCTCCCACCAAATGGAAATGGAAAAGGGCAAGTCACAAAAATAGAGAAAGGGCCAAATGCAGCAACTTTTGCTAACAAAGAATTGAATAAGGGATACATTGGGAATACAAATTAACTCTGTGCCCACCATCAAACCTTCATGCATATTATTTGGTCAAGCTTGTGCCACAGGCTGGGTGTGAGGAATTCGACCATCCTCACAGGGAGAGTGCGCTCGCCTGGGATTTTTTTATTTTTTAATAATGAAAAGGAATGATGGGAGACCAACATCCGAGCACTGTGTTAGGCCATTCCACACAGAGTCAATCTGCTTCCCGTACAAAACGCATAGTCACACGTACTCTGGGAAGACACAGCCTACAGGCGCTGTCTTCCTCTGTCATATTCAGCTGGAATGTGACGGCCACAGGTATATCAACGCATCCCAGGGAGGGGGAGGCACACATTCCTCCAGCATGGGCAGTTTAATTTAAATATAAAAGGCCCCATGGATCTGCATTCCTTTGTCCTCCAGCTGGTGGCAGTGCATACTAATGAGAGATACTGAAGCAAGCCTGAAGGGGCTTGGTTGCCGGAATAGACAAGAGGAAGATGGGACTAACACTCCTTTGGTATGCAATGTGTCAACTTGAAGCTAGTTCCCACCTCTCCATATGAAAGGCAATGAATGGCCTGTCTGGGTCCAGCAGTTACTGCAGGTTCCTTGCCGAGCTGACCCCTTTCAGACGGGAGAAGTATGTGATTTGGGGGGAGACAAGAAGTCTGCTCCCAGCACAAACTTCAACGGAACTCTGTGCTATAATCAAGGGTCCCAGAGGGCTCAGTTAACCAGAGGGACACTTTGATCTACAACAGACAGGAAGATGGGTGGGATTTAGGTATGGGTTGTCACCCCTTCTTTGTCGTGTTGCAGAGCACTCTGGTCCTGACCTCATGCATAACAGAAGATTGTTGTTGGGGACACAGTATTGGTTCATTAAGGTGGGCTTAGCCTGCACCAATCACTGGGCCATTTTGGCTTTAAAACCCCTCATAAGCAGATCATCTGAAGACTTCGAAAGGAGTAAGAAGAAGAACTCATTTGGGCCTGAGTTGAAGGTACAGTCTACCTTACATCTTCCGCTAGTGAAGGAGGGCCAGGAGTTCCAAGATGGAAGCAAGATCCCTCCCCTAAACATCTCCCAGGGAACAGAGGGAGATACCGGACTCAGAGCATCCATCCAGCAGCTCCTGAACCGTTACCCAACCATCAAATAGTGTGTCCTGCTAGGTTCTGCCAGCAAGCTTCCTAGGTGGGAAGTGTATCTGAACTAAGGACAAGGCTGTTGCCTGCAAACATTCTCCTGAGCTTTGGGCCGTCTGCCTTAAAAGGACAAGAGCCCTGCGAAGAAGCTAGGAGAAGTGACACAGAAGCATCATCCAGAGTCCATCTTTTTAGGACATTTTCAAGACAGTCGAGTCCTTGAACCGCATCCAGCTGCACTGCTGACTGTTGTCACGCTGCAGCCACCAGAGTCGTCCAAGATGCCTCGACCAGCACAGAGACAAGGATTCTTGACCCTAAGCCGCTGCACCGGACAGCCTGCAGACATTCGTCCAGCCTCGCTTGACGCACTGCCTGCCGCCTGGTACCCGCAACAGTCTCCCGCCACTTACTCTGTCTCAAGGGCTGCGAAGTGGCCTGGAACCGCCTTGACGCTGTCGAGCACCATGAACTTCTTCAGCACCGGCTACATTGTAGTTCTGCCCCCCTCGTCCTTCTCTGAAGACCCCTAGAGACAGTTACGACCCTTTGCCCCCTTGGTGCTCAAAGCAAATAATCTTGAACAGTAAGACTAATTACTTTACCAACTACCCTCCTGTCAGTATGCAGAGTGCATCCCTTTCATTCGTGAAACTGTCCATCCACTGTGTTCCTTTACAGAGTCGTTTGTATTTTGTAATGTGCTAGAACTTTCTGTTGCAGTAATAATAAAATAGATATTTTTATACAACCGTGACTGGACAGTCCCTTTTATCATTGGGTAATAATTGTATTTTCTCTGTGTTGCAACTAACCAACGATCCACGACCTTGCAGAGATACTTCTGCCGTTCCACGTTACCAAAAGTGGACAAGGAAGACTTATAATTCACTTGTATTCCAATCTGTTTGGATCCCTTCTGGTATACAAGAGGTATGGGACTGGCTGATGGTTTAGAAACCGAAATTCATCCCTGGACCACTGGGTCCCCGGAAGTTGATTTGTCACACTGAGCCAACATTAGACCATAAAAAGTCGAGGTTGTCATATGTAGCATCTATCAAAAAAAATCACAGACAAAGAGCACACACGTACATACATAGCAACACAGTGATAGAGTACTAACATGAGATCAGGTTAATCTTTCCAAGCCTCTCTTTTTGCAGGCTAATGCCAGGTACGCCTTTTAATCCCTAGCCTCCGGATTTGTGCTGCCCATATTTTTGTTTTACTATCTTTCTCTTCACGAGGAGACCACCACCCACCCCTTTTTATTTCAAAATGGCTCCTCAAGATGTCCTGTGACAAGAATGTTGCTGAAATATGACCTGACAACAAAATCCACAACATGATCCACACCACACAGGTAGATGAGCATGCTTGTAATCGAAATAGGCCAGGTGTTACAGTTGGATATAGAGAAACATTAAATAACACGTTTTTAAATACACCCACTGAAATTATCCAATCTCAATCTGCCTGCAGACAGTTGTAAAAAGACGTTGCTGCTCAGAGAGACATGTTTTCAAATCCATGAGTTGTGTCTGTGGGGGCAAATTACTATGCGGATTCATAACTTGCGCTAGAGCCAATTACAATTAATTTACTGTGGAATTATTGCAAATTCATAGATGTTGAAGGATGAGGGAGAAATGTTAATAATAATGTATATTCTTATATAGGGATCGGTGGCAGATTCGTTCTGCTTTTAAGTGTTGCCATAGGTGTTATTAACCTATTTAATAATACAGAATTCATCGACATTGGAAGGATGGAGAGCTGACGTGGCCCTTGCACTAATCAAACGTGTGAAGTGCAGGCTGGCCCCGTTCCTGAGGTGATCGCTTAACGTATGTTTTATCCATCTGGTAAAGGTGGTGGACAGTACGGGTTTGGCTCCATAGCATCTCATTATATGTGAAATATGGGCACCTGCTGAGATGAAGGGGTATACCATTATGGTTTTAACTAATTTACTGAGCTGAAATGAAAATGAAAAATGTTATCCATTTTCTTAAAATACCTATTTGGAGTGCCAGTAAATCCTCCATACATTTTTTATCTCTACAATGATATTTATTTATTATCTATAAAGCGCTTGTGACTGAGCGCTGTACATAGAACATATTTACATACATCATCGTCACCCCAACAGGGAAAGTATACTTTTTTTTGCCCAAGCTCTAGCATAGTGCTAATACCATACAAAATTGCACTTACCATGGTGCAAAGGAATTCTAATATAGCCAAAATGTTTTTTGTGCGTTGTCCTATTACTAATATTGTGCAAATCTGTACTTTCACCGGAACCAGGTTTCTGTAATCTTGCCCCAAATGTATTACCTTAAGAATTGTAACATCAGACGTTTACATCGGTTAAGAGGATAGAAAAATCTATGGTCCTGATTCACAAAGATTTGCACTGAAGCAAATTAGAAGATGCACTGAGCAACTCAAACTTGCTCCTGATACACTCATATGTGGGCCTGATTCATGGAGCGTTTTCTATGGGATTGCACCATTATAAAACACTTCCATGAATCAGGATAGCATATTCACAAAGCATAAAACTGAAACTAAGCATATCTGAAGCATCTTTGAGATACACATATGCAAATGCCGGTCACAAAGATCTCCTGCAGGGCATATTAGACATTCTCTAGGCTGTACCAAATTAGGTGTAATTGTAGGCTTTGTTGACAAGGTGTGGGTTAGCAGAAGCAAATCTGAGCTGCTGAGGGCTTCTCCTGATTTGCTCCAGTGAAATTGATTCAGAGTAAGGCCCCATATGGTTCATTCACATGCCACACTGCATCTGGGCAAACTTCTTTGGCCATATTCGAAATTGTTCACAATTGATCGGAATTTCTGTTGAATAGAGCTTTTCTATACTTTCATCAGTCAATTGGGCAAAATGTTTTGGGAGGCTCAGGATAGAATATTATTAACAGGGCGTGTGTGATCCATTTCAGGATCAATTTTGTTAGGCATAGGCTGGAGGTTGCTAGAGCAGTTTTGGGAACAGACTTTACTTTGGAGGGGGTAGAACATTGACATTGGGCCTCATTACGAGTATGGAGGTAGCCATGCCGCTTTTAGCGTTGCTATCTTTTAAGTGTGTATTCTTCCTATGTATATGTTTTTTTATGCTGGGAGTGAATCCTAAGTGAATTATTGTAAGAACATATTTGAAGTATAAGTCTACAAATATAGTACTGTTTGATTTCTTTGTCCCTAACTATTACTGTCTAATATATATCACTAAAGGAAAAAACAGTGAGTCAGACATGTGATGTCATCAGTGATGTCATCACTGACATTTGTGATGTCATCTTTGATATCCTGGGTGTTAGTCTTAGCAGAGCACGGTGGTGGCGCGAGTTATGGTTACTTAGCTTACCATAACTGGCGAATTTCAGGGGGTTTTCAGTTTTACTTGGCACCATAACGTCCCTTTAACAAAGTTTTTTCACAGAATTTTATAGGTTTTTAGTAGCGCAACTTAACCATAACGTCCCTTTAACAAAGTTTTTTACTGAATTTATTAGTGCAACTTAACTATAATGTCTACAAAGATCTGACTTCATTGCAGACCTTTCAGAGAGTGCCACATGACCATATTCTGGCGCACAGCATGATGATGTGTCCGAGAACCCGTATGCACTTCACAATAAGATCTATGCTTCGTGGACAGTTTGGAACTACATTTTTTACTGATGTAGGAACTTGCAACTTCAACATTTTCCTTGCACAGCTCCACCACCTATTCATACTCATCCATTAACAATCTAGTACACAGTACATACTTTTGGCAAAACTGCTATTCATCTTAAAATGACATCAGCTAAGGCCATCCGTCCTCCCCAAGAGACAACACCACTGCTGTAATCAAGGAGCATGAGAAACACTGCCCCTACCTTAAAAATAACACACGCTCAACATTTTCCCCTGTCCATCTGCCCCTCCATATTAGTGTTTGGTGCCTCTTCCCTCATTTCCTTCCCCACCTTTCGTTCTTAGCTCTCCTGACCAAAAAAATCCATCCAAAAACAAAATAAATGTTCCTTTAGGAACCACCTTTCACAGTTAAAAAAATATAAGTAAAAAAAACGCATACACTCCATCCACTTTGTATTTCTCAGTAAACTACATAGACACAATAAGATTTTCCAACATTTCCATTTGCATTTTGCGTTATGCTAATGGGAATATAGTGGCGTTCATGCGCCGTTCCAGGGACTGCAATGGTGGATAACGGCCCAGCAGCCCAAGTTATCAGCCCAAGGGAAGCAAGGGTGGATAACGAGGTCTCTGGACCATTACCCCCATTCCAGCCCCTGAAATGGGGCATGAAGGCCATTGGCAGCCTAGGTTTCCAAAGCGGTAACTCGTGCTTATAAAAAAGAGGATTTTTCGTCCTATACCGGGATGCCTTTGGCGTCTTGGTTTAGGAAGGAAAATCCTTTTCCAAGATGGCCACCATGGAAAGGGAAAGCGGCAGTTCCATACAGGGCCCCTCTTCGCTTTCCATGACAGCCTGCAAAAGGCAAAAAAAAATCCTGTGACCATATTACAATGTGCACATCTTCCTTCCCTTTCAAATGTATCCTAATTGTGAATAACTTCACCGCAAAGCCAGTCCCAGGTGGACATGACCACTTTAATCCTGTGTTTTGTTCCTTCTGGTCATGGGCATTTGCCACATTGTCCGGATCATGACCTTATAGCATGACCCCGACATTCTGGCCACTGCCCATGGCTAGAGCCTACCCCTCAGGCACTAAAGCTATACCGCTATTTCTTTTAGAAAACACAGCCACATTTGCAAAACCATGCTTTTCGATCCTTGCCAATGAGCCTTAAGCAAATTTGCTGGAAATCCAACCACGTTTTATTTTTTCAGAACTGTCAAAAGAATGCACAAATCATTCGTCATATAAGCTGTGCATAAAATCCCAACAAACTTTGTAAACTAATTCGAAATCACGTCAGAAATATTCCACCCATCATCATAACCCTTCACCTCCCCAAACATTATTTCATAAGTTTCACAAGTGCAATGCTCAGAAAATATTATTGTCCTGAGGGTTCGACCATGTATTTTTGTACATACGTTGATCTATCGCAAACATTTCCACTTCACCGTACCTCATTTTTCCTCTTTTAGAAACATACGAAATCTGACAGCAAGGCGCATCCATCTTGTGCTATTCTTATCCATTGCTGCATCTGCCTAAGGTAAACTGCCTTGACATCACTAAGTCATATGCCCCATCCCTGACCCTCACATAACCAACCCTAGTGATATTCAACACCTTTCTCTGTGATGTTCCTCTTCAGCATAACCAAATGCGCCCATAATCACCTACGTGACGTGACGCAGAACCCGAAAATCAACACACATCGGCTTACAACATAGCACGTCACAATTCAAAATATTAAACCGGTCTTTAAAAAAAAACAATAACACTGTACAATTTGTAAAGTACTTTTATTTCACAATAAACTCTCCGAGAACATCCGACTATTCCCATACTCAATCAAATTGCAAAATTGTTTCTGCGCTCGTGATCGAAAATGTTAATCGTGAGGCACACGCTGCTCTTTTTCCATACACAAAGTGTTTGTTTTCGATAAAGGAACCGCTTGGGTCGCACAGTGAATTCCAGGGCCTCTGTATCAACTTGGGCCTAGACCACCATAAAAGATGTAATGTTACTCCTAATCGCTAGTGCAGCGTACAGGCACATGGGCCCTGGGCGATCGTCCCCCTAAACAGTCACGGTGATCCAGCCGTTGATGACTACATGCACCTGGCGAATGAAGAAGCCATCAGTTGGCATCTGGAATCCATGGCAATCACAGTAAGGCAGCATGTAAATATTTGGAAACCATAACACAAAATATGAATCAATACCCGACCTTTATTGCAATATATCTATATTGATTTCTCAATTCGGCATAGAGTTTAAACTAACGATTAGCATACACATCAAACAATCTCTAAAAAGACAAAAAGAACGTGGAAACTAATATGCAATTCGATATGGTCATACATGACATTTTAAAGAAATATTAGCATTGAACCTGGGTGAATCTAGTGATAGTCTACATACACCTAGATTCTGCACTCCCCATAACAACATCAAAAAGACAACCACACAGAAATATAGTACTCGAGTTACATTGCCAAAATTAATCTTCAAATAATAATAAGTTAATGCTTGTTCCGGTGTACAGTCGTCAAAAGTAAACTTACATGATATTCACCGTCTCCATTCTCTTATCGTAACTCAGACCTTAATGCTCAATGCGCTTGCACCAAAGAATCTTCAGGAACTGATTTTACATGTTCCTTAAACACTTTTGGAATGCATAACCTTATCAAATGTTCATTATTACAAACCTCCTCTCACTGCATTCCTCACGGAATAGTCCCTTTCTCTCAAGGTCAAAAAACAATTGACCCTTATAGTTTCTGTCCCATGCGTGGGCTTCCTTAGCCCGCAACCAAAAAATCAAAGCTGGTGACCCTCACTCAGAATCTAAATACATTCTCACTTTGTAACAACATGGCTCAACGCATTCATGAGAACTCGTACTCGCAGTGCCGCTGTTTCCATCAAACACCACAGGTGGCTGCCTGAGATGCCAAACTCTAGGGGGCTCCAGTCTGACTCCAATAATATTTTAAATACATTGTAACACAGACACATTAGTCTGTTGCCTGCACTGTACGCACATTATATTGAAGAACACCTCCAGATGTACCGTATGACTTTTGTGACAAAAAAACACCACGTTTTTGCTTCTTGCTGCCACATCCCATCCCATCCTCATCAACCCTCACCTTCAGAGACAGTATTTCATAAATTTAACAAGTGCAATTATATTGAGAAGCACCTCCAAATGTACCATATGACTTTCGTGACAAAAAAGACCACTTTTTTGCTTCTTGCTGCCACATTCCAATCCCAACCCTCACCTTCCGAGACAGTATTTGATAAATTTAACAAGTGCAATTATATTGAGGAACACCTCCAAATGTACCGTATGACTTTTATGACAAAAAAACACCACTTTTTTGCTTCTTGCTGCCACATCCCATCCCATCCTTATCAACCCTCACCTTTTGAGACAGTATTTGATATGTTTAACAAGTGCAATGTTGTGTTTTTTATATGTTTTTGCGGCGATGTCCGTGGACACCAAAACACGGATCAAAGAGGGCGGGCGCATCGGAACAATCTGACGCACTTCACGCTCTTCACCATCCAATGAGCGAACGCGTCACATGGCCGTGGACATGACGCGACCGATTAGCCAATCGTTATCTTGTCCGCGGAGCGAATAGGGAAGTGTGTCCACGGAGCGCACATAGATATCATTAATTTTTTTAGACCTACTTTTTGATTGTTTAAAAAAAAATACTGGACGGATTTTCACCAAATTTACAAAAGCACGCTTTCAGGACCAAACCGCTGCTCCTGCCACAAATTTGGTGAAAATTCGTCCAGCGGTTTGATCTGTAGCTGTGTGCAAAGTTTTTCCTGCATTAGTGATGTCTGGGTCCGCTCGGCAGACTCATTTCCCTGTTCGCTGTGCGGACAAGACTCTGATTGCCTAGAAAGACACTGTCATGTCTGCGGACATATAACGTGCTCGCTGATTGGTTGCAGTGAAGCGTGAGGTGTGTGACATTTTTCCGATGCGCCTGCCATGTTGGATTTGCAGATATCCGCAAACAGCGCAGCGTTGAACATAGCCAAAATCCAATTTAGGGTTTTGTGTTGGTGTGGAGGAGTGGCTGGAGAGGGTGGGGGAGTGAAAGATGGGTCAAATGCTGTATTTGTTTATGTGGAAAATGGCTGTGCTGTGATTGCGGTGTCCGCGGACACCTCAGCAGTCCGCGGACATAATCAGCACTGGCCAGATTGTTGGGTATTTTACTATTTTATGATGTATGACTTTTGTGTAGTTAGTAGTGTTATGGGTGAAAAGGCCATGCAATGAAGAGTTTGTGCATTGGCCGCAATTACTGTTTTAGTATGTCAAGTGAAGTGGATAGGGTTTGAGGTAGTTGTGTTGTGTTTTGGGGTGCGGTCAGTGGGCAGGTGTTTGCTTGCATGGGTGTGTTATGCTGTGGTGGTTGTGGCCAGGGCCTAGAGTCTTGGATGCATGGCCGGAGGCTTTGCAATCACAGGAGACTTGTACTCAGACTGATGAACAGTACATGTAAAGTTTTGAACTGTGATGACAGAGTTAGATGTAGAGTTCTTGGATGTGATTGGTGGATGCTTGTGTGACTGCTTAACAGTAGCCAATGAGGCAGTGGTGCAGAGAGTGAAATGGAAAGCGAAGAAGGGCTACCCCTGTGTTACAGGTCCGCGGACATCATGGTAGTCCGCGGACAGGGTGTGCCACTGCCGTGGCTTCTCAGCATGCCTGGCATGGAAAGGGGACTGTGGGGATTAGCCAATCAGGTGTTGAGGTTGTGCTTTATAGGAAGAAAGGCTGTGTGTAGTAAAGATGGCCGAGGTGCAGAAAGTCAGGGTGTTGGTAGTTGGAGATCTATTTGTAAATGTTTTAGAGAGAAATGCTAAGTCTAAAGATATGGCTAGCAATTTTGGTTTTGAAGGAATGGAGCTTGTGTGATCAACTGTGCCTGGCTCCAATATGCACGCAGTGGTTGGGGTTTGTAAGAGTATGTCCATTTGGAACAGTCCGGATGTAGTGGTACTGCATTGGGGTGATGTCCATTTGGCATACATCAGTGCTCCTACTTTTGAGTGCTCTGCAAAAATTGGTTCAGGCAGTGATGGTGGTTCTTCCAAGTGCCAAGGTTATTTCTTCTGAAATGCTACCTAGGGTAGCATGGGACAATTGTAATGTTTTTGTCCCCAGCAAAATGGTGCAAGGTGTTTGGTTAACAAAGGCATGTCTGTTTTCTTGTTTAGAGCTGGAATGTTGTCTTGGAATAATGAGAATATTGATTCTGTTAATGTTAATTATTTCAAAGCAGATGGCATTTCTTTATCCATACTGGGAAATGCCATGTTATTTCAAAATAAGGAATGCTTTACAGAGGATAATGTTTCTTTAGAAGCACCTTTAAAAAATAAAAAAGACTCTTTTCAGAGCCACCCTCTTTGCAATTTCTTTCCCCCCTCACAGATTGCACAATATGTCTGCAGACACTGCGGTAGTCCATGGAGTGCACGTGTCACATCCAGAGATTTTGAGGCTGGCAGGCATGGAAATGGGACTGTGCAGGCCGGGGGATTGGTCAATAAGGTTTACTGGTTGTGATGTGTAAGGATAGACTTTGGCAGAAGGTCTGTTTGCTGAGAGGAGAGAAGATGTCTATGGCTGTGTCTTTCAGGAGGCAGAGTGTTTGTATTTTGGGAGACTCATGGATAAATTGATTGGAGTTGCATGCAGAGCACTGTAGAGTGGCTGAACATCTTGGATTCCATCATGTGGATGTGCACTGGTATGGAGTGCGCAGAATGAAGTGGCTGGATTTGGTTCCTCTTTGTTGCACTTTGATGACACACCATCATCCAGACATTATTATTATTCATTGTGGAGGGAACAGTTTAGGACATATTACTGGAATCTCCTTGCAATTTGCAATGAAAGAAGGACTGGGGAAAGTCATGGACATGTTTCCAAACTCCAGAGTAATTTTTTCTCTAACAGACAAATGTGGCTGTGTTCTTCTTCATTTGGTCTGCAAATGGAGAAAGCGAGGTGCAATGTCAACAAGGCTGTTTGCGCTTTTTTGAGAGGTGTTGGCATGTCCTCTTTCCACACTGAAAATATTATGTTTCGTAGCATAAACATTTTTCGCAGAGATGGAGTCCATCTTACTGATGCTTGCAATCAGATTTTTCGGCAAAATATACAAAATGCGTTGCAGCCCTTTTTGCAAGTATAGCAACCATTTTTCCAGTAGGTGTTGGCCAGTTCAACTTTTTGAAACAGAAAAAAACACTACAAAAAGGCTCTTTTCAGAGCCACCACTTCCTACCGGAGAAGAATGCAATGTTTTTGATAGCGCACCACATCAAAACTTTTGAAAGTCTGCGGACTGTCCGTGGACTTCTCAGGCCCTGCACCATTTCATTGGCACTTCTATTTTTAAACTGTGAAATATGGATCTGAAAAGAGACTTTTTTGGTGGGGGTTTGTTGTTTTGTATTTTTGGGGGTTTTCAGACATGACACATAAGGAAAGGAAGGGAAGGAAAGGTAGGGAAGGGGCACCAACCACAGGGATAATAAAGGGCAAGTGGAGAGAGGAAGATGTTGGGTGGGCCTCACTTGGGTAGGCGGCACTCTTTCTCATGCTCCCGGACTGAAGCCTCGAAAGCACTCTGAAATTGTTCCTCCCTGCAGAGTACCGCAACGCAGTACATACACAATACAGTGACCTTCGAAAGGTAAGGGTCTACTGCATTGCGTAAGGCCTGCAAAGCTGGTTCAGGGATGCGCTGCCCCACAGGAGTGTCTCTTGTGGTGCAGGAGCAGATTTGGAGGATGTTGTAGAGGAACTCAACCTACTACTTTGTTCAAAGGTGATGACCCTCCGAACTGCCGCCTTGTGGTATGACGTCAGGTGTCATGGCATGGTAGTGGTCCTGTAGCTGTACAGACCCGGTTTGCCATGACTGAGCTCCATGTTGCACTCAGTGCAGCACACCTTGTTTACACGTGCCTTGTGTACCCTTCCAATAGTGGTAAAGAGCCTCCACACCCAAGACTCACGCTGGCCAGCAGTAGTGGGGACTTCCACTATCTCATCCTCGTCTTCCTCTTCATCCCTCTCTACATCTCCACGCCTGTTCCCCTCTCCAGTCCCTTGGGAAGGTGGTGGTGGTCGAGGGAGGGGTGGTGCTGAGACAGAAGTAGCACTAGTAGCATTAGCAGCCATGGATGCCATTTCCAAAGGTGTTAGGTTCCACCAGGATGTCAGCAAACTGCAGACAGGAAAGAGCAATCCAGCAATGTGGAGCAGTGTCTGTTCTGTAAATCCAAAAACATAATGAAGAGCAGCTCTGGGGTGTGGCCTTTTATAGGGGTGCTGGGGAGTGTTTCGGGACAGCTGCGCTGTCCGCTGACACTTCTAGCATAAAAAGGGCTCAAAAAGTTCCAAAAAGTATTCAGATTGGTAGGGGCATAGTCTGGGACCTCTTCAAGGGTGAAGTTTCAGAGAAAAACATCTTGGATTCCTTAAAAAAGTGTTTTTTTTTGGTGTCCGGGGGCCCAGACCCTGTCCGCGGACAGGGGCCTATGTTCAGCGTGGGTGTGGTCACATGATGACTTCGCTGACACATTTGCGAATGGGATGGCTGTCCATAGGACACCTATTGCACGGGATTGGTTGTACGTATGCATATAGGTGTTCTACGGACAGGGTTTGGGTCCCCAAATTAATTAAAGTGCCACATACGTGCAGCAGACAGCTGCAGACAGGCGCAATGTGCGTAGGACCCCGAGGGTGGGTAGCGCATGCGCATAAGTGTCTCCCGGACAGGGATAAGGTCCCCGAACTAATTAAAGGTGTGTCACAACTTTGCAGACATGCGGAGAGGGCAGGTGTTCTACGGACACCTCCATTTTGATTATGGACAGACCGGACAGATTAAGTGTTCGTAGGACACCCGCATTTTGATTAATTACAAACATTCAGGACAGATGCCTTGTTCGTAGAATCCCGAAGGTGGATTGCGCTTGCAGACAGGTGTCCGCCGGACAGGGCTGGGGTCCCCGAACTAATTAAAGGTGTGTCACAACTTTGCAGACATGCAGACAGGGTATGTGTTCTACGGACACCTCCATTTTAATTGCGGACAGTATAAACAGGTAAAGTGTTTGTAGGACACCCCTATTTTGGTTAATTGCAGACATTCCAGACAGTCGCTCAGTCCGCGAACTCGCAAACGGGCTTTTAAAAAAAATAAGCAGATACATACAGCAACAGTATACATATAACTTAATTTATATACAAATTATGAAAGAGAGGGGGAAGCAGAAATGGAGACATACACAGGGGAATTGGGGTTTTCTAGAGGTTGGGTGTTAGTGGAGGAAGGGATTAAGGTCTCATCGTAACGTTTTTGGTGATGGGGATTTTTTGGGGATGGTTGACTGGGACAGGGAGAAGGGGTACAGGTGCACCTGGGGCTGAGATATTTAATATTCTCCATGATATGTCTTTGTACAAAGTCTTTCAAATCAAGAACATTGTTTAATATTATTTTCTTCTAAGTGTCAGTTTGTTGTTCCATATGTTGTTGGAGTTCTACATGATGTACTGTTTTTGGAGCATTTATGTTTTTTTCTGTATGTACTGTTAAAGAAAGAAAATGTGTCAGGTACATGTGCAATAATGTGTATTAATTGGCTTACTTTAGAAACTGCACTGTGTACCAGAAGTATCACTGTCTTCACTCCACTCCATGGTGCTAGCCATTTCTGTGTAAAAAAAGAGAAAATATTTTTTAGTGTATCCTACTAAACAAAAAGTGTATTGCTATAGGAATTAATGTATTGCAACTACCAGTTTGTTTTTCAGTTTTGCTGTTAGTGCCTTGTTAGGTGTACTATTGATATTTGGTGTGCAGTTTCTGTATAAAGCAGCAGTGAGGTAATTCTGCTGGAGGCATAGGTTATTTTTGTTTTTGGTATGATCCATTATGCTGTACGTCCTATAGAACTGCATTGTTGGTTTAAGTATACACTTTGTACTTCTAGTTTATTTTGATGACATTTGTGATGTCATCTTTGATGTCATGGGTATTAGTCTTAGCAGTGCACGGTGGTGGTGAGAGTTATGGTTGCTTAGCTTACCATAACTGGCAAATTGCAAGGGTTTTTCGGTTTTACTTGTAACCATAACGTCCCCTTAACAAGGTTTTTTCATTGAATTTCATAGGTTTTTATTAGTGCAATTTAACCATAAAGTTCCTTTAACAGCGTTTTTTTATGTAATTTTATAGGTTTTTATTAGTGCAACTTAACCATTACTTCCCTTTAAATCACATCCCATGAATCTAATGTAATGCTTTTGGATCAAACCTTGTCCTGGATCATCCACAATGGGCCAGAAGATGATGACTTGCCACCCATTATAGAGGAGTCTACATTGTTCAAGTGAAAAACGGAGGGCTCCCTAAACTGTGATGAAGGTCTGAGGAAGAGCTCATGGGCCAGTTGTTTTGTGGGCAATCAAAGTTTCACCTGGAATGAAGTACTCCATTTACACATACCTAATGGGCCATGCAGGCCTATGGGCATTTTTATTCTCCAGCAATGCAGGGACAACTGGCCTTTCTCTTCAGGACTCCGCAGGCCGAAACGCTATGAGGGAGCACTCCCGTGCCCCCCCTTGGTAAAAGTTGCCATGGAACAGTGAGGTCCTGGTGTACCATGCATGCCAGCAACCAGAACTCAGGGACAGATGTTTGATTGACAACTCCCCCTACTTCTTGATTCCTGCCTGCGTGGAGTACAGGGTGTGCCATCCAGAGCAGCAATGGGATTTGAGAATCTGGAACTGCAGCAAGCTGAGGTCCTGGCAATGAGCAGATAAACAATGGCAAAAACGGTGTTAGTGTGTGTGTGTGTGTATTCATGAAGGTTTCAGCAATCGGCTTACCTGGGAAGAGCCTCGTTTCTTGGAGGTGGAGGTGAGTAGCCACCTCAGCCTTTGATAGAAACAGAGGACAGGTGCTGCCCCAGGGAACTTAGGGGTTTGAACCCAAATGTAGAAGGAAAAACCCCCAGAGGGGAAACCCCTTATGGCGCTGTGATGCTGTAATAGAGCAATAATAGAGTGTAATAGAGTGTCGGTAGGATCCAGGAGTCAGAAGTCAGCAGAACACGATGATAACGACAGGCAGAATCAGAGGGTGAGTAGGCAAGGAAGGACATAAGGAGTAGAAGGCAGGGAGGTGGAAGGGACTGAATAATGGTAAGCAGGAGGAAGGCAGGGTCAGGATTGCAGGAGACAAGCACAAAGGACCAGGAAGCTGGGAGTATAAGGAGGAAGGAGAAGAACCAGGATTCATAACAACAGACACAGTAACAGAGTGACAAGCTTATGTCCTTGAGATTGGAGTACGAGAGAGGAGTGGTGCCATCTTGTCATTGACACGTCATGTGCATGGCCGTAGTGTGACTCTGCCAAATTGGTATGGGCAGGCATCGCCTATAGTGATTCCACAAGGAGCAGGGAACTGTCTCAACAACCTAGGTGCATGAATATGGGACATCAGTTTCCACAATCTCTTGCAAGGAGTGTATGCTTTCCAGTCCACCAAGTGTTGCAGTCTGCCTCTGTGGCATTTGGAATCGCAGATGTGATGGATGTCATACTCTAAGTCATCCTACTTGAGGACGGGTGATGGTGTTTTTTTGTTTTTTCCAGGGCAAGGTACAAACAGCTTTAGTAAGGAGACATGGAAAACAGGATGGATATGAGACCATGTGCAAGGAAAAAGCAGCTTATAAGCCACGGGATTGATCTTCTTGATGATCCGGAAGGGCCCGAAATAACAGGCAGAAAAACATTTATGGTGCAAGTCTCATAGAAAAATGGTACGTGGATAACAAGACTTCATCTCTTACTTGGTATTCAGGGGCTTCTATCCGTTTTCTATCCACATACATTTTCATGGATTTTTGCAGAATCTCTATAGCTTGTTTGTGGGTGGAATGTAAGTTCTCCAGTGCATCTTCGGTATCATCAGACTGTGGTTTGGGAGATCTGGTAACCAGCATGGATTGACTCCGTAGGCACCTTAGAAAGGGATCATTTTTTTAGCAGAATGTAAAAAACGGTTGTGAGAGAATTTTTCTGTAGGCAACTTGGTGACCCAATTATCCTGGGAGGGGGTTGTATAGCAAAAGAAAGATTGATCCACGGTCTGGTTTGTTCTCTCGGTCTGTCCTTTCATCTCAGGATGAAACACAGATTCGAGTGCTCGCTTGATGTCTAGCGCCTTACAAACAACTAGCAAGAATCTGGAGATATATTGAGATGCTCTGTTTGACGTGATCTTTTCTGGGAGACCACGTAGTTGGAAAATGTCTATTAGGATAACATAGCACATTTCCTCTGCAGTGGGTAGCTCCTGGAGAGGAGATGTGACATCTGTTGTATCCTGTTCTCTCTTCCTTGGTTTATCTGTGAATGTGAATCTGTGAAGCTGTGATGTAATGGAATGTATTCCATGTGTTTATGCTGGAGCCCAGAATGTTGTGATTTTGGTTTGGGTTTCGCCCAGGGCAGTTTAATGAGAGATGTAGCTTAGGTGGTGGGAGCTCTCCCCGTATTACCTAATATCCTGCCATCTATCTCCTGCACCTAATGATTTAGATGTGTCCTGTGAGCATGCAATATAATAAAGAAACCTAAGGAGCTACCATGATGACTCATGAACTTACTTTGTATCACTGGAGAAGAGTTGGTCTTCAAGCTAACCCAAGAGGAGCAAAGTACCTGTCAAGAGAAATGGAGCGGTGTGAGGTCACTGCTGCGGGGGTGCAGAGTGCATGATTAAGCAACAAGGGAGAGAGAGGCACACTGCCCCCCCAAGGAGTTAGTCCCACCAGCCAGGTTATTCCCAGTAGAGGGAAAGTCTGACAGAGCATAGGGAATATGAGATGGGTGTCCCTAAGGGAAAGAGAAGCTGCCTGGCGAAGGGGAAAGAGTAATGGGAAATGGATTATGGCTCCCCATAATGGATAAGTGTTGGAGAGGGAAAAATAATACCCCACTGCAAGTGAAGAAAGAGAAGGTTTAGTGTGCATCCTGCAGAAATGTCCCACAGTGACATGAGTGTAATGCCCTGGTGAGAAGAGTGTCACTTTGACACGAAAAGGGTTCTTCTCGTGGAGCAGAAAAGGAGGATGCCCCTGGTCAAATGCAGGAGTACTAAGTGCAGAGAATACGCACTCTCGCCAGATCCGTGGTAGTGAGTGTGCCAAGAGACCTGTGCAGGATAGACTGTCTTACCGGTAAGTACAGGCCATAGGCAAAGTGCTTGGTGCCGCGCTGGGCGTCGAGGTGGTTGGCCTCTGTACCAGCTGAATGCCTTCTGGTGACCTCACCGACATGCTGGAGAGATTGGTGAACGTATAGAACATCGAGCATTGTCGGCAGCGGGATACCGAGCAATGGACAGTCTTTCGGAGGATCTAGCAAGTTAAAACAATGAACCTTGCAACCTGAGGCTGGGGTCATGGAGTCACGTTGTTTGTGAGGTCGGAAATAAAAGAAAGGTACTGTAGTCACTCTAAAGTTTGTGCGGTCTCTTCATTGGACCGTTAAATGCTGGTGTAGGCAGTAGCTGGGGTGGATGCCACACATATTGTAGAATGTCAATAGGGAGGTCAAAGCGGTCACTGAAGGTGGACCGCCCAGAACAATCTGTAGATAGACTCATCGGAGCAGCATTTTTCAGAGTTCCTCATCAGAAGCTTGAATCACCCTTGCGCAAATGTAGTAAGGCGCCATGGATCCTCTACTAATGTAGCCCGTTATGTTTACGGTGAACACTGTATGGAGATGAAAGTATTTAAAAATTCTGCAAGGACATGATGTTAAAAAAAAAAAAATATATATATATATATATATATATATATATATATATATATATATATATATATATATATATATATATGGGCACCGTAGGTCCATGGAAGCCTTAGAGTGCCAATTGAGGTTTCAAAGTATTTAAAGTACCACCCGTGAAATGGGAGGTATGATTTATGTGACACTGGTGAAATAATGGGTCAATGTTTTGTCAACACCTTGTCCACACCATACAGATGTGAAAGCGTTTGTTTTGACATCCGTCAAAAAAGGCGTGTGTTGTGATATTTAGGGAATAAGGTATCAAATGCGCAGAAAAGTTCGGGAAATGTGCAGGCAGAAATGTGTTGAGGTAATGGATGGTGTAGTGTATGTGGCTGGAGCAGTGTGTGGGGGTGGGCAATGGGTATGAGAAGATGCATACTGTTGATCTTTAGATATGCATGTAGTTATAACCAGTTTGAAGAATTCTAGCTTTACCTTGCATCAAAGCAACAAGGACTTTTAGGGTCTTCATTTTTTGCAAAAGTCAGCAGTTCAACGTGAATGAGTGCAAGATCGAGAGACTGCGTGCATTCACGGGAGTATTCATTGGCTGCCGTAGATTTAACAATTTTGAGGAAGTTTCAGCTGTAAGCTGCATGTTTGTGCAGCAATGGACTTTTAAGAAACATAATGCCATCTCCAAGTATATCAAGGGGGATTTTAAATGCACACACAAATAAATGTTTTTGTGTCTTCTAACAATTGATTCTAAAAACTGTTTACAGTTAAATATTATATAAAAACGTCCGATTTTAATCTAATCAATCTAAAATTCCTTTTGATAAATCATCTAAAATCTCTCTATATTTCAAATGACAAATATGTAAAATATCATGTCCTTCCGTAAATGTAGACCATATGAAAGAAATATCATCACAATCGATTGCATTGTTGTAGGCTTTTAAGTAATTAGCTCTGATCCTATTCAGACTTTTGCAGTAAACCAATATATGCTCTAAGATTTCTCCACACAGTCGACGCAGGTGGTTAGAGCCCTCAATACCAATTTCCAAACCTTTACACTCCAAGACTTCACTAATGTAACATTTGTGCAGTAAGTATTGTCTAATGACAGCACTATTTGGATATGCCGATATGCAGTTAGATTTGGAGGTCTGTAGTAAACTATGTTGAATAGAAGGGTCGATATTATTATTAGTGGCAAGTCAAATCAAGTTGCTCTTAGTACTATAGTTATGAAGTTTCGGTTTAATCCAACATTTGCGTGGCCTCCATGGTAATCCACTATTTGTCTGACACTACCCTTCAAACCATTTGTTATGTATGCTTAGTATCTTTCCCAGGGTACCTATAGTTTCACAATGGTCTAATTTTCCGAAATCTTTCAAATAGCTAACCAAAATGGTTCCAATCTCCAAATAGAGCAATCTTTCATAGCACACGGTCACTCTAAGTAAGAAGGTTGTAAAGCTACACTTCAAATCGAATTCCAGCAATTTGTACTCAATTGAGAGAGATTTAGGGATTCTAAACAATTGCTGCAGCATTTTTGCTTCGAATGTTCTTATTTGGCTTCTTATTTGGCTATGCAAATTATGGCCCCATGCCTTAATCCCATACATCGGAACTGACACAATCTTGGAGTTATATAATAGTAGGATCGTCTCTAAAGTGCAAGCGCCATTCCTATCAATAAATGCACTGATGGTGTTTACTATCTTCGTACATTTATTTTTTGTTTCTGTCCAATGTATGTTCCATTTAAGCTTGTCGTGAACCACCACTGCTAAATATTTATAGTGCTTTTCCCATTCCAAAACCTCACCATCAATCTTCCATGTCAGTTGCTTGCTTACTTTCTTTTTGTTATTAAATACCATGGTCTTACTTTTGGAAACATGTACATGTGGGCCATTTTTCTTAGCATATGTACCAAGCGCCTCTAACATATTTTGCAGGCCTTTGGGAGTGTGATCAAGAAGAAGAAGGTCGTCTGCATAACTCAGCCAACCAATTCTTTGAGTCCCTACTTTAATGGGATAATGAGCTATAGTGTCAAAGTCATTAACCAGATCAGCTAGGTATAAATTAAAGAGTGTAGCTGCCACTATACATCTCTGTTTAACTCCTCTATTGGAATGCATTTTCTCAAAGAGGGTACCTTGGCCATCAAGTTGCACTTCTATGCTGGTGTCTCTATATAGTAACATTAACAGCTTTCGTAGCCCTAATTGGATATTCCATCCCATTAATTTTCTCCATAGCCTATTACGCATCACTGTGACGAAAGCTGTGCTAAAGTCGATGTAAGCGCCGTAGACAGCAGTATTACATCTACTTCAGGCATACTCAGTTGCAGAGATCAGAATCAGCAAGTTATGTATCATACCTGAATTGGCTCTAAATCCTTTCTGGTTGGACGGAAGAATATTATTGTCCTTGATCCACTGGTGCAGTTCAATCAGCAATACTTTTGTAAATATCTTCCCCGGTATATCTAGCATTGCCAGCATTCTATAATTTGATGGTTCTGACCTTACGCCCTTCTTGTATACTGGCAGAATGTGGCTTTGTCTCCAAGATTTCGGTAGGATACAACATTCACCAATATGCACAAAAAGAATGTGCAGCACACGGGCACACATACCTGGTGAATTCTATAACCGAGTATTGCAAGTGCCCTCAGGGCCAGCGGCTCGAGAGTTGTGGAGCCTCTCAATGATCTCCATTATTTCACACACAGGTTGCATAACAATTTCAATAGAGGCAGGGCCAGCTCCTCATCTATCAGTGTACTGGCGCCCAGTCTTGTCTCTATAGGGGTATGCCAGACTTCCTCTGTGGTGCTATTAATGGCCAAATCTCTCTTCGCTATCCCTCTTATCACTGTCCATATGCCAGTATGGTTTCCAGTGTTGGCTAAATTCATTATCTTTTGCCATATTTCCATCTGGCAGCATCTATGATGATTTCTTAACCTCTCCAGTATTCCGCTTTAACCCACTTGATCTCTGCTGTGATTTCCATTGAAGTGTACAAGCCTTAACCTTGTTAAGAACTGCCACGATGGATCTGGGCAGTTGTTTTTTTGCAGCAGTGATTCGACTGTCATAGAGCTGTCCCTTTTTATGGGCTCTAGTCCATGCCTCGTGTATACTTTTATAGTTTCTTTTCTGTTTCATAGAAACCCTTATGCATGTGGTGAGCTTCAGGAAGTCTGCCACTCCTCTGTTGCCACAGTTGCCATCATACTGATCTATAAATACCGGAAAACCCTCACTGATAACTTCCTGGGCCTTTTGTAGGTTGACCACGTTCCATTGGATGCGGTTGTTACTATTATTAATATATATATTCCCATTCTGCATGCATGAAAGTGCTTGCTCTTCTTCCTAATGGGTTTTAGTAATACACATAATGGCATATGGTCACTTTTCTCTCATGCCGTGACATCCATATCTTCTGTCAGGGCTAATCTTGCTATGTTTGCGAATACATAGTTAATGGTCGATGCACTATTCCTGTTCACTCGTACATAGGCTATTTTAAGCATCTCCTGGGCAAAAACCATTCAACCTATGGAATCCATAGCAATATAGGCGGTTCGCCCAAGCTTTGCCTTGTCAGTTTAAATTTGGGGCATTGATCAGACCAGATTCACTTACATTAACTTGTTCTATATTATTTGCCTCTATAACAGCATTAAAATCACTGACTATCCATACAGGTTTTAGACAATTAGTTTTCTCAAGATTCTTCTTTACTGTAGCCACAATGTGTTTAGTTGCTATGTCGTAAGGCGGGGTCGTATACATTCACCAAACACATTTCGGTCTGGTCATTCGCAATTTTCACAACTTGTACCATTTTGAATGAGCCTAATACTTCATTCAAAACTAATCAGTTCAGGGTCATAATCAGTTACCCTCCGATAGGACGGCCAACAATTTGCTTAGTAGCTGGGACTTGTAAGGTGCTTCTACCATCTATGTAACATATTTCAGTCATCCATGTTTCTTGTATCGCTATAATACTAAAAAGCTCCATAGGGTTTAGAAGGCCATCCTTAGCAGAAAAATGGGTGAAACCTCTAGTATTCCATGAGCATATAATAGTACTGTCATCGAGATGTAGAAGAGAAGTGTGTTTTAATGACAACAAGCAGCCATTGCCAATAGCCTTCTTCTATTTTAGATTTGCCAGCATCAGCCTCTTCTATCCTCTCTTGTGTATTTGGTTTCCGATAATCTGTTCTTGTTAGGTCTCTGGCCTTGCGTAATTAATCACAACCACATCATTGGTTTCATTACTGGGTCTCAAGGAGTCACTTGTAGCAATTACACCCCCTTTTCCATGAGATCGCACTCTCATATTTGGACGTTCTAAGTTTGCATCATATGTTTGATCACTGAGAGTAGGGTTCCTTGCTTTTTTTGCTGACAGTTTTAACAAGCTTACAAGTGTATCCCATGCGATATATCTTTTTTATGTTGCATGACATATTCTAAGATTCTATCTGTAACAAACCAGAAATTTGTTACAGGGATTTTTAGATGTTCTAACTGATCCACAATATTAATGTCATTGGAGGTTATCAGCCGCAGGGCAGCTACAGAGAGTAAAATGCATAGAAAAGCTTCTCTGTTAAGAGGAGGTAAGTATTCCACATGGGACAGAGGTGAAATTTGGAGAGCATTAAATTCCTCTCGTTGATCTATCCCACACACAATACAGACACCTGAGGGTATATTTATCTGGACCTCTCTAAACAGCCCTCTCTTGCTTGACACAATAATAGTACAACAACTTTGTTTAGAGGGTCCCTTGCTTTTTCAATTTGACACCCTACTGGCTCATAATACTAAAAAGGACTGCTTCTACCTCAGTCAGTGATCTCTACAGCTTACTTCTACCACCAAACCAGGAAGAACACGGTTCCTTACCAAATCGTACAAAAAAAATATGTATTTATTTATTACACATAAAACCACACAGAAATCATAACTAAGGTAATTATTAGTTGATTTCGTCTTGAAAACATTTTTCTAAAACAACAACAGTGTCCATAAAGTAACAATGTATTCAAACTGTATGGTCTGTACAATACTACTCAAGCTTAATTCCTCAGGTCTTGTTGACTGTTCCCCTTCAAAATCAAGGAGGACACGGATCAATCCTCATTAATCTATGTAATTAGTGAAAATTACTCATTCATCAATCTTTTCAAACACCTAACATAACCCGAAATGTTTCATTCTTCACTCGTACTTCTGTATTTTCTGTCCAGGCAATTCTTCAGGGGTGTACAGAACCCAAATTGATTGTACAATTTATTTTCCTACTTTATGTATTTCTTTATCCAAGGCAGGCGGGGTATGTGGTTCTATTCCTCACTCCCCTTCCGTACTGTAAACCAGTGTAGATGCCTACCTGAAAAAGCAAGTGAAAATAGGCCTGGTTTATTTTTCACTAAACTAGTTATATTTGAATTATAACAGTGTTTGTGTATTATTCACAGGTCAGGGGAAATAAATCACTCCTCCTTCCATTTTCTGGTCTCCTCTCTCACTATCTCTGGTTTTATCTAGTGGGGAGTTTACCATTATTGGGCTGATGTCTCACCCCTTTTAAATTCCGTTGGCCTCCTCCTGTGGGCCCTTCTATCTCAAAATTATTTTGGGCAAATCTCTCAACTCATGTTAGCCAGACAAAAGCTACTTAGTAAGTCTGACGACCACTTAAAGGCTCCCTCTTACTTAGGGATTAGCTCTCTCTATTTCTGATTTAGTGACTCCCCAGTCTTACCTCTGCCTTATTTTGTCTCGCTTGAAGGGGGGATATTTTCTCCCTCAATGTGGTTGTGGGCTGGTCCTCTTTTTCGCACTCATCCACGACCTCTGCAGCTTGATTACCTCTCCCTGTCCCAGGTCGATGGCTCTGTCTGGGTAGCTGGTACGGGACATTAGATGGGTGAACAGTTAGTGGCTGTCTCCTCCCTTATGTCCAGAAAAAGCGAAGGCAGTTCTTTCAACCTCTTTCTTAATGTGGCGAAGTGCTTACCCATCAGCCGTTCTTGTTAAATTATACATCTTTGGTAACTCGTTTTTCTCGTTTTTCTCCCTCGGTTACGTGCTTGCTTTCTGCGGTTTGCTCACTGCCTTTCACACGTGTCAGGTTATGGCGCGGTGCTGCAGAAAAAGACACATGCACAGGAAAGCTTAATTAATACCTTGCACTAGAGTATGCGCTTGTTGGTTCTCTCTTCTAATACCCTAGTCAGGGCTTCATACAATTCCCCATTCGCTTACATCATTAGAAAATCTGTTCCTCTACAGTCTCTGTGCTTTCTTCTGATCTCGACGTGCGTCCTTCCTCCAGTTCAGGAACTTATAGCCAGCTCTCCTTCACCACAGCTGCAATCCACTGCGTCCCTTCGGGTCTGTTATTTATACGTTGTTTCCTAGGTCACCAGAGTACGTCAGCATGCTTCAAACGCTTCTCCCATTGGTCTTTTACTTTCATAGTGATTCTCGTTGGTATAGTTTCTTGATTGCAATGTACCTCCATGTTCATATGCATTGGAAGCTTATATCTGAATACTCTGAGGTACGGCTGAGATTTATTGTATCCCCTCAGTTCTGTTGTTAGTGAATGACTGCCTCGGGCATATTGCTGGATCCTCATGTTCTTTGTCTCTGTGTCCACACACTCTCACAATTCAATTGCTATTCGTATTGCCACTATCGTTTGTTATCAAAATCTCTTCAACATGGTTGCACAGTATTCCAGGGGGTCCCTCCATTGTGATTTAGGTATGAAAAAGGCACTCTCTAGCTTCACTTTGTTTGTTTTCTCAGAGCCAGATGACAGTTTCTATCTGGAATTGTACTTACCTCATTCTGTTGGGACGTCCATTCAGGCACTACTGTTTCAATGACCATAGCCCTTAGTTCAGCACATCCCTTTTTTTCTGGCCTCTCATTTAGACCTATTTCCATGCTTTTCGTCAGGAAAATCATTTCTTTTTCTTTCTTTAATAATTTCATATTGTCTGTTTTTTAATTTGGTATACCACGGACCAAGTAAGTTCTTCTACTTTATGCATTTGTTCTGCAAAATGCCCTAGTAGTGGGGCTGTATGTGTCCTATTCTTAATGCAACTTTTATGTTCTGTCATACAAGTTTTTACTTTTCTTTTGGTTTTCTCAATATAGATCTTTTTGCAGGGACATCATATTATATATACCACTATTCTTGAGTTGCAATTCGTTAATGTTTCTTGCCTCCATTTATTTTTGTTTCTGTGCTCTTTCTTGTTTGCTGACAACTACAACTCCCACACGGGCAGTGTCCTTTAGGTGCTTGCAGTCTCCAACTTTCTGTTAGTGTTGGTTGTTGCCTGATCTGTCTTGATCTGTCTTGTTATATTATTTTGCATGATTTGGTGTTTTGGTCTTTTATTGTCTTTCTCCTTCTCGATCAGAGTATTCCCCTTTAACATGATTTTCCAGTTTCGATTTACGATCTTTTTAATCCGATTTGACAGATTTCTGTAGGTGTTGACAAACACTAGATTTTCTCTTTTCTTGTCAGAGGCTCCTCCCTGTTGTTCTAACATGCTTCAGGGTTATTATTTTCTGCTCTTTTCATGGCTTCTCCCATTAGATTATGCGGATAGCCTCTTGCGTGCAGATTCTCTCTTAGATTACTTGCTTCTTGCTTGTAGTCTGCTCTATGTGTGCTATTTCTTTTTAATCACAGGAATTGTCCTAGTGGGAGGTTGTCTCGGACATGTCTAGGGTGGAAACTTATATATTGGAGAAGGGAGTTCTGATTGGTTGTTTTATTGAAGTGTCTCACATAAAGTTTCTCACTCTCTGTATCGACTTTGATGGTTATATGCAGATAGTTGTTTTATTTTCTACTGTAATTGTGCATGTAGTTTAGATGCCTATCTTGTTCATTGATCCAAGCACAAAACAGTAAGACTTCCTCTTTATTACCACTCCATAGAATAAAAACATGTGTCTATATATCTTCGCCACAGCTGAAGATGTCCTCTGTATGGAATTGTGTCCTTAAGTACGATGTTCTCCTCAAAAGCCTCCATATAGAGATTTGCAATACTCAGGGCTAGAGTCGCCCCCATTGCCGTACTTTGGGTCTGTTTGTGGTACCGTCCATGGAAGTGAAAGTAGTTCTCCGTTAATGCAACCTCTACACACCACAGGATAAACAAAGGTGGAGTTTTTGAGACAATCCTTTCTGATAAGAGTCATTCCTCCGGTACATCTAGCGATGCTCTCTGAGGTATGTTAATGTACAGAGATACAACATCAAAACATAGCAATATATCTTCATAATATTTGAATGGAGCTCCTTTCACCTCCTTAATCATCTGGGTGGTATCTTTGATAAAGGAGGTCATTTTCCTAACCATTGGTTGCATGTAGAAGTCAGCAAATTTAGACAAGGGATCCAGCACAGATTCAATCCCAGAGACCATTGCTCTCCCTGGTGGTCTATTAAGGGGTTTATCGATTTTAGGAAGGATATAAATTGGGGGATCCTAGGTTTCTCGGCCTGCAGGAACTCATCTTCTTTTTTGTTTGCCAACCTCTTTCCACCGCTTTTGTAACTTTATGTTGGATCCTACTTTCTAATCGTTTTGTAGAATCTCTTTCCAACCGTTGATGATTTTCTACATTGTCCAGTTGTTTCATACATTTGTCAATGTAGTCTTTTCTGTCTAATACCACAGTTGCTACCCCCTTGTATGCTTTTTTTCGAATTACTATAGATTAATTGACCAATAATGTCTTTAATGTTACTCTCTCTAGTCTACTCATATTTTGGAAGGTCTTCTCTTCCCTGGATTTCTTCTCCAGTGCTGCCAATTCTTGTAGTACTCTACTCTCAAAGACATGTGCTTCTGCACTCTGCATCTAGACTGGGGGTGTGAAGTCTGATTTTCTATTTAGGCCACTATCTTGTTCTTTATCATCTTCTTTGTCGGGGAAATACTTTTTTAAGTGTAGCTTTCTCATGAATTCTGAAAATTCCTTTCTAAAGATGAAACGGTTGTGTTTGTTGGTGGTCACAAACCCTAATCCTTTTTCAAGGACTGTAGTTTCAATTTGTTTAAGAGTATGCTAGAAAGGTTCACCACAGTGCCTTCATGCTGCGGGCGATTCTTTGTTCCACGTCCCAGTCCTGTGGGTCCCTCTCCAGAAAATGTTGTTCATTGTGATTACCCTTGTTGCTGTTTCTTCTATTTCCCCCTTGTCTTCCTCTCGATTTCCTTCTTCCGGTCATAAACTCAAAATGTCTTCCTCTTCTTCCAAAATTACTTCCTTCACCAGTACTATCCTCATTAGAACTATAAGACGTACCTTTGAAACTAACCCTTCTTTTTGCATTTTGTTTCTGGTTTTGCGCTTGATCTTCTTGTTCCTTGGGGTAATAGTTTTCTTGGGTATAACTGAAAGCTTTCTTATGGGTAAATTGTTGAACATCTTTTATCAATCTTCTTACCCGTTCCTTTGTTAGATCTTCTTTGAATGCTTTCATTTCTGACAGGAGTTCATCTGTTCTTTTCTTGCATTGTTCTAGAGGGACTCATTTCTTAATTTTTTCCTCTAATTTCTGTATGTCAATTGCTATCATTTCTGTGACCTCCTTCGCTGTGTCAATAATTAGAATAACCCAATCTCTCCCGCATTTATTTGCTATGTAACTCCATTGGATTAGGAAATTCTTATTATCCAGAAAGAGCCTGTGTTTGTTTCTCACAACTAAGCCTTGTGGTAAACTCGTAGATCTATAACAACATTTCCGTCTCTAGTGATCTTGGGCTTGTGATGCTGATTAATCCAGCTCTCTGGAAGTTTGGACTAACCAAATGTACCTGTTCAAGTGCAAAAAAGGTAGCAGGCGCCCCTCTCTCACAAGAACAGGCATGATAACCTGTTCAGTGGTTATTAACCACATTGAGAGTTCGCAGCCATCTGCTTTTTGCTCACTTACCTTTCACAGATGGGAAATACCCATTTGCATATCAGTCTTTGTCCCGCCCACAAGGGCAGTCAAGCACCAAAATGCTATGGCAATTCTCTTCTGTCCTGTCTACCTGTTTAAGTGGCATAGTTCCTTGCTATTTTCTCGGCTATCACTTCATTTACTTGTGGCAAGGGTAGCGTAGTATGCATGCCAGTTCTTTGCTCATCTTCACTTGCAAAAAGGCATTCTATATCATCTAAAGCTTCTTTGTAAAGTTTTGTGAGTCTGTTCTTTTGTTTTTTCTGTTTTTTTACTTGCTCTTTTTTCTATTTAGTTTTAGTTGGATTACTTTTGGCTTTTTGCATTCACAGGCGCTATATTATCTATCTATGTATCAGCTTGGTCACTAATTTCACACTCCACTTCAAGTACATTCTCTACAGTTGCTATATTACATGTCTTGGGTTGACTGCCATACATAATGGCTTGTGAGGCAGATTTCTGTTTCCTCTGTTTACCATATGTTCCAGTATTTGTAGCAGCTCTGGCTTTATCTGTAGGGTTTAGTTGTGAGATCTGCCTCTACTGGCTTCGCAGTGGTAGGCTTTTTTATAAGGTAGGTTTTCCGCATTTGTACTTTGGTCTCTAAGTATCTTTCTATTATGATGAATCAATTTCTGTAATAATATGAATTGGACCTCCAGTTTCTTTTCTAGCATGTTGCATTTTTCCAATAATGTCGCTAGTAGGTTTTCAACTATATTAAACACCCCACTACATGTGACACTAGTGTTGGTCATATCGGCATTACTGCAGTCACTCACAAAATGTTCTTGTAATGGATATAACACCTCCTTCTAGTCTGTCACACTCACTTTGTAAAGGTATGGTGTCCTGTACTATGCTCTGAGGTTCTGTCAACAGTTGTATCTCTGTCCAACTTGACATATCACCTAATTCAGCTTCAAATGGTATTGTTCTGTTCATACTATCATGGCGAGGAGTGGATAGAGGATGAAACAGTGGATCAGCTGTTTTACGTGTTATTACAACCACCGGCTCAAGGATCGGCACTGTTAAATTATCTCTTAGAGAAGACTCCTGTCCGTTGACAAGGGGATCACTTACACAACTTATACAAGTCTCCACATCAGGCATGTAACCACTCTCAATGATGTTATCATCACCTAGTCTATTCCTCACATTAGCCTCTAGTTCTTCAATTAATTCTTCATTACTATTATCCGCAACATGATTACCATTGATTGAGGGTCTTATGACATGTTCAATTAATTTTGACCCCAGGCACCACAGGGTGGTCTGCCTCTATGACTTTAGCTGCATTTTCATCCTAGATAGCAGTAAGAGCGCTAGCTTTGGAGAAAATGCGGTCATCGTTCTAGTTTTCATAGTAGGAGGCGGTTTTGCTATTATTTTCAGGAGACAGGTTTTGCGCCCCTGTCGCAAAAGTTTAGATTCAAATGACAGCATTGCTTGCATTACTAGATTGCTAGGTGATGCTATAAGCGATGATGCAACATCAGTCATTGTGTAACACCTACAAAGTCACAGCCGGAGGCCGCCATTCTAACACTAAACAAACTTTTCCAATTACAGACTTAAAAAATGAGTATCTCAGTGGTAGACCGGTCACGCTGTACCCACACCGTACACTGTTTTACGGCATCTTATTCTAGATGTAGCTCAGTGGGAGGAGACCACTAATGGACAATGTATCATAAGATGGCAGGACTCAGCAAGTCACCAACAGCACTGTGTAGGACAACGTTACAGTAATTTCTTCATTTAATAATGTTGGTACAATAAAATTCACAATTGCGATCGCTATGCAACAGAGGTGTAGGATCTCCCTGGACCCCAGGCCCGGCAGCACACTAAACAGCCAACAGCACGTCTAAGCACTTCCCAAATGCCTGCACGCAAATGCGTGCAACCTTTGTTAATATAGAGCTTCCGGGAATGGGGGATGGGGCCTCTTCAGTTTAATCATAAAATGCTCAGTAGTCTCCTAAAAACAAATAGGAAAGGTATAATTAGGCTGCCATTGCTACCATTGGGGTGTCAAAGTCATGTTGTCCATGTAATGTGATGGAGTTCTTTTACCCATTTCAGTTTCCACACCAGCATGGCAGCCAAGTGCAGCCAACAGCACTTCTAGGCACTTCCCAAATGAGCATGCGCAAATGCACGTGACTTTTGTTAATATAGAGCTTCCGGACACAGGGGCGGGGCCTCTTCAGTTTAACCATAAAATGCTCACTAATGACCAATTTCAGTTTCCACAGCAGCATGGCACCTAAGTACAATCAACATCACTTCTAAGCACTTCCCAAATGAAACATGTGTGTGAGGGCTTGCATAAGGGAGGACGCTGTAAGGCCTCATAGATCTTGTGTTGGTGTTTTGGAAGTGAGGCCATGATGTATTTTGGTATTGTGTGCGAGGGCATGCATCACAGAGGACGTTGCAAGCCCTCACGGGGCATGCATCATGGAGGATGCTGTAAGGCCTCACTGATATTGTTTGGTATTTTGGCAGTGAGGTCATGATGTGTTTTGGTATTCCGTGTGAGGGCATGTGTCATGGAGGATGCTGTAATCCCTCACGGGACAGGTGTTAGGGGGGATGCTGTTAGGCATCTCGGATATTGTTTTAGTGTATTGGCAAAGGTAGATTTTGTAGGTTCCCATGCGTGTAGTCCATGGTTGTCTCCCATGGGGATGGAGATGTTCGCTGCGGTGCTCAAGGTGATTCTGGTGTGTAATCTACCTTTTGGAGTTGATGGCGTTTGGACATGCACGTACGGGTATGATCAGTTTAGTGGTGTAGGTCACTGAGCCCTGTAAAAAATTGATTTTGTTGCATTTCATTCAATGTTATGTGCTGATCAACTGTTCAACCCATTGCACTTTCGAGGTTGAGTATCATGGTTGGTCAGTCTGGTGACAGGTTCCATTTTACCACTCAGTAGTGTGCAATACTTGAGTTGGTGGATTTTTAGTTGCTTGGCCAGCAGCTCTGAGTGTGCATTGTTGACAGCCAGGAGGACTGTGGCTGGGTTGTCATCACCATATATTGGAGACATAGTAGCATTTTTGTGTGTTTTAATGTTTGTTGTTTTTTACTCCCTGCCCGGTACCTGTTGATGGTTTAAGATAGTAAGTGATATGTTGCCTTGGCCAGATTGCATTGTGGTTGGCTTAAGGAAAGAAGGTGTGTTGTGTTGTGTTTCCTTCTGTGTTCCTACCTGTTTGCTTGTGTAGATGTTAGTCTCATTGTTGTTGGTCTTAGGGAAGGAGGTGTGTTGTATCCTGTTTTCTCTTCCTTGATGTGTCTGAGTATGTGAATCTGTGAAGCTGTGATGTAATGAAATGTATGGCATGTGTTTATTCAGCAGACCCGAATGTTGTGATTTGGTTTGGGTTCCAGCCAGCGCAGTTGAATGCGAGATGTAGCCTGGGTGGTGGGAGCAAGTAGGCTCTCCCCATAATACCTAAGATCCTGCCATCTATCTCCTGTACCTGATGATCTAGTTGTATCATGTGAGCATGCAATATGATAAAGGAACCTAAGGAGCTACTATGATGACTCAGGAACTTACTTTGTATCACCATTTTCGTCATATTGTCAACAGGAACCATTATGGCATTATGACCTGCAGAAGGAAGGAGGTCAATGATAAATCAGTTAATATCATCTGCCAGGGTGCATAGGGTAGTTCAGCTTGCGGGAGTTTACTGGTGGGTTTACCTCATGGAGGCTTGTTTTGATCACAGACATTACATGTGTGTACATGCTAATTGCAGGACGGCTCAGCCGGGCCCTCTACAAAGGCCTGAGCTAAAGGCCCCGGTCTCTCCGTGTCTACTGATGGTTGTCATTCTGCCTCTTCCAGTTTGCTTTTATGCCCATCCAATGGAGCCTGCACACCGCTTCATCCCCACATTGAGTCCCGCAGTATCAAGAAGCCTACCACCAGCAACAGGTAAGAGACGCCACTGTTCCTCTCTATACTGTGTTACCCTACATGATATTCTCACCGAACAATGCTGCCTGACTTGTCTCCCCTACATCCTTCGCCCCTGTCTCCCTTTCAACGAGTCTTCACTGTGCCTACCGATGCCGCACTACACTGCCTTTGGCCCCTTCCACTACCAAGCAGAATATTGCCATTTTTACTACCCAACAGGGAGGTTCACCATCGCCCATGCAACCCCCTTCCAGTGCCTCTCCAACCTGCATGATACCACCTCAGCAGGCTCTCCTCTGATTGTATTGTCACTGCCAATCGGGCATTGTTGAGTTCAGCACGTACAATGACAACAAGCTGCTTTTGACTTCAGTGATGCATCCGCTCAGATATGCTTCTCGCGGTGTCCAGTTAAAGTTTAGAAAACAAAAGGGTTGAATGCAAAAGGATCGAATTTTTAAAAAAAAAATTTTTTTTTTTTTTTTGCTCTAGTGTAGCTTTAAAGGGTGTTTTTGCACCAAAAACGGGGGTTTTTATCCTTTTTTTCGGTCGAATTGACTCGACCATTTTGTCATTCGACCCTTTTTTTCTATCCTTTGACCTACAACCGCTTCTTGCAATACCTATTTAGCCATGACCTCTGAGTCACGCACTTCCTGCACTCCTCGTATCCCTATTTGTTTGCCTGACTGTTTGCCCACCCTGCAACTGCCTCCTTGCAACACGCCCGTACTAGGCACCACGTCACGGAATGTCTCAGGTCACTGTATACCCCTCACAACACGCTTTCATTTTCACCATTGCCTTCAATGCATACTACAAATGCAGCTTTTCAAATATGTTTACACCTTGCCACCGGGATCACTGTGCCCCTGAGTGTACTTGGGCCAAACCTAGGCACATTTGAATGCTTCCCCGTTCACCTCTTTAGTCCCTTGCATAATCGTAATTCTTAAAGTAATGCTGACTGTCATGCCTATTAAGTTGCTAGCAGCCTTGCTCCCGACTATAACCCAGCTGCCTGTCCTGCTCCTATACTATGCTCTGGTAAGCACCACTGCGTTGACATTAACAACCTGCATTATGCCTGCATACAGTGACACTTTGGACTATGATGTTACCTGGCAGCAAGGCCCATACACCCCTTGCTTCAATGACATAAGGCTTACATACCATGGCAATGCTTACTGTGCTGTTATAATTGTCTGCATGTCTGAAGTAGCTCCCTGTACCATGAGGCGTGGCTTCTCCAGACATTGCATTTATCCTATCTTGACGCCCATGTATCTGTTTGCCTGATGTAGCCCCCCGTACCATGAGGTGCTGCTTTTCCCGGCTTTGCTCTGCATAACCCACATGTCTAATGAATTCTGTCTAAGCAATTATGCATGCTGAAGTAATCTACATCGCACTTACTATACCCAGCGCCCTGAGGCCCAAGGGTTTGGCGCTCTGCTATAAATGCAAATAAGTAAAATACAACAAATAACATAGGCTTGTAAATCTTGCCAATGGTGGGCCACCAGAAATGCTGAGGTATCATTTCTTTGGTGGTATGGTTTCTGAAATGCCCCCTGTGGTGCTATAATGACATAAGGACAGTGATTCTTTTGCAGGACATTGATTGGCAGGTATAACTGTCACCCATGAATTAACAGTCCTTCCTTTGGTATCAGTCTCCATCGGTCCAGAATCTGTCCTTTTTTTTGGGGGGGGTTCTGTTCAAAGGCAGTCCAAATACATTGAAAAAAGGTCAACATTTCAAAGATGAATGCGGGCAGGGTAAACAAACATGTTCTTTCAGGAGGATTTGCAGCATTATGTTCGGCTGTCCTAGATTATGCACCAGGGATAACATTTTGGGATCCAGAGATGCAGGTTAGTGCAAAATGAAAATGAGAGAAAAAATGAGCCCATAGGGCCTGACGACTATTGGTGCATTGAATGTCTTGGATAGTCTGCAGATTTAGATGATATTTTCCAGTCTCAGTATCAAATGCTGTACCCATCAATAAATGTTGCTGTTCCTGATGCCTACTTGATGGCTAGAAGTTCTTTTTCTAATAGTTCCTTTCAGAATCGTTCATGGTCCTGGAGTAGTGGGCTAATTGATGTTTTTTATGGCCTTCTTGTCTTTGTTTAAGGACAGCACCCACAGGGTGATGGGAAACGTCTGCTTCCATAACAAATGGTCACTCCATTATGGGTTGATTTAGCACAGCAACTGAATTGAACTTGTTCTTTAGCTTCATGAAGGGTTATTCAGGTTCAGGAGTCCAGAGGAAGTGAATCTTCTTTTTGAGAAGCCAAGTGAGGAGCCATTCAATCATTGAAAGGTTTGGAATTCATTTTTGATACAAATTTGAGCGAGACAGAAATCTCTACACACCTTTGACGTAGGGATCTTCTAATCCAAGAGAGCCTTCACTTTAAGGGAATCCATTGATAGGCCTTGGTCAGATAATATATTCCCTAAATATGCTACAAATATTACATCAAAGATACATCTTTTGGGTATTGCCTTTGTTGTTTTCTTGCAATCGACAGAGGTCTTCAGTGACATGTCTGGTATGGTATCTTCTTGTCATTGTATGAAATCCAAAGGTTTGTCCTGTGTGGTGTAGGTGAGTTTGAGACTGTCGAAAGCACTCTTCAAGGTGGTGAGAAACCATTGACAGTCATCTAAGAGAGAGTCTTCTCTTATGACTAAGGTAGTAGCCCAGGCTAAAGCACTACTGCCCAAGTGTGTTATCAAAAATCCTACTTCTGACTGAAAGGCGGTTTGATGAAAGGAGAATACCACAGAGCATTAGTCTAGGAATGGGGTTTTCCATACATTGCTCTATCCTGGTACCTCCCGGTACAGTAGGTGGCAAAACATTTCTTTGATTTAATGATAGGCATAGGAATGCTTTTTCTGCCTTAATTGTTTGGATTCCTGAGGTTAGGCATAGTATGGCTGCCACCAATTCCTGTAAGTGGTCCATTCCTCTTTTTACAAGTAGTGTTGCAATCTTTCAGGAACCGGCCTTGCCTGTGAGGAGCCTTGATTATTGGAGGTGTAGAGATAAGGCCGGTTCCTTTGAGTAGCCATCATGGTCTCTGATAGAAACAGAGGACAGGTGCTGCTCCTAGGGTTCAGACCCAATTATAGAGGAAAAAAAAACCACAGGGGAAAAACCTCACTGTGCTGTGATGCTGTAGTAGAGTGTCGGTCAGATCCCGGCAGAGTCAGAAGTCAGCAGCACACAATGATAACCATAGGCAGAATCTGAGGGTGAGTAGACAGGAAAGGACATAAGCAGTAGCAGACAAGGGTACGGCAGGGACTGAATAATAGTAGGCAAGAGGAAGGCAGGACCAGCATTGCATGGGAGAAGCATGAAGGACTAGGAAGCAGAGTATAACGAGGAATGAGAAGAACTAGGATTCACAACAATGGGTAAGGTAACAGAGTGGCAGAGCAAGGACCAGGAAGGAGCCTGGCAGCATCAAGTGTCTGTAAATGAGTGTACTTGTCAGTGTGTGTGTGTGTGTGTGTGTGTGTGTGTGTGTGTGTGTGTGTGTGTGTGTGTGTGTGTGTGTGTGTGTGTGTGTGTGTTACTATCCTTGTGGGGACTTGGGTGTGAACATGCAAACGCTGTGGGGACTTGATTTCACTGTGGGGACCTAAACCCAAGTCCCCACATGGTAATGCCTTCCAAATGACTTAAAACAACTTAAAAGATATCTGTGCCAATTTTTAGAACTTTTTAAAAAATGGCTTTGTGGGGACCTGTGTTTATTTTGGTGTGTTGAGTTTTTACTCAGCTCTGCCCCTGCAGGCTGGGTGTGGTATTGCAGTCATCAACACAAGGACAGGAATTTAAACACACTTGATAAATCAGATGCCCTACATGCTTAGGCAGCAGACAGCAGATTCATGGGAACCATTTATACACAAATTCAATTGTGTTTTAAATGGCCTGAACTCTGCGTTTAAATGTAAAATAATGAAATTAAGCTGTTTTTTGTGTATTTTGTATGTTTACAGAATTGGATATAATTGATACGCAACATAAATCTTCCCTCATTGCACAACACACTTCCAGATTCATTTTAAGCATTGACTACTTTTGTAACAAACCAATCACAATGTGACTTACTTTACTTCCTTATTTTTCTGTGATTTTGTTGAAGTCCCCATAGGGGTGGTGTGTGATGATGTTATGTTATGTTATGTTAACGGTACTTATATAGCGCACCATCACCAACAGAATTATTCCCCAGGCACTCTGGAGGATCTGTAAATGGGAAGGTGGGATGGGTTAGTAAGGTGAAGAGGGCGTAGGATAGTGAGAGGAGTGGTGTACGGTTGGCAGCTTCAACTCGGTAGACACTGGGTGCTGAGCTTTGGTGCGAGTATTGGATCGGTGTCAGTCCGCGTGTGCTGTTGGTGCGGCTTATGTGTTGTTGCAGTGTGGTGAAGTGCGTGCAGCTGGTTGTGCGAGAGATGGTTGTGTGAGTTTTTTAAGTATGCAGAGAGTTAGAGTTTATATTGGTTAGTGGGTTATGTGGCATTTAACATGCAAGCATTCACAGTTCTGTCTAAGTGTAGCACGTGCTGACCTACACAATTCAGTCTGAGTGTGGCACTCACCAACCCTCACAATACCGTCTAGATACCACACAGGCCAATGTTCATAATTCTATACAAGTGCGGGACATGCCAACATTCTCAATTCCTTTTAAGTGTAGTGCTTGGCAATCTTCATAATTCCGTCCAGGTGTGGCACTCGCTAACATTCACAATCCTGTCTAGATACAGCGCAGGCTAATGTTCTCAACTCTAAGTGTGGCACATGCTAACATTCACTGTGTTGCTACCCAATCCAGGGTATTTTCAAGAATATCTGTGGGAACCTTAATTAGTTGCTCAAAGGCCATACTGTCAAATGTCTTTTCCAGATTACTCTGCATTGCGTTATTTAGGGTGAATTGATATTGAATTCCACACTGTGAAGACAACACATTGTGTGCACTGATGTCATCTTGTCCACACTGTGAAGACAACACATTATGTCCACTGACGTCATCTTGTCTATTGTCTGATATGTGAATTAATTGAATGTTGGCATCACATTTTGTCTGATTATACAAACATATTCACAGGGTTAATGTTTAATTGATACTAATTTGGTTTCATTACAAGTTCATCTCTAAGGGTCAAAGTGGCAGTACTGGAATTGCTGCCACGTTGATCAATCAGTTGATATAAGGGTTATTGAAAATAGACGCTAATTCCTCTGGTGCAATTAACCCTGAAGAAATTAGCACTGGAGGAATAAGCAATGAAAACCAGTGATAATTCCCCCGGGGCTAAATCCTCCAGTGGAATTAGAGCTGGAAATAAAAATGCTAATTCCATCCTATCTTCAGGTTAAAATACTGAACGAAACACCGCCAAAAATAGTGGCCGATTTAACCAAAAATACCCAAAAGGCGAAGGAAAATGCATTCAGGTGATGCAAATGAAGCCACAGATGCACCCAATTGGCCATACAAAGGTATGTGAATATAAATGTAATGATGCTGAAGTCCCCATAGAGCTGATATGATGGTACTGAGTCCACCAAAAGGATGGTGTGTGGTCATGTTCAGGTCCCCACTGGGATGTTGTTTGATGACATAGAGGTCCTCACAGGGATGGTGTGTCATGGCATATTAGGCCCCATAAGAATAGTTTGTAATTATGCTCATGGTCTCAGTAGAGATGGAATGCAATGATATTGAATCCTCCAACTGGATGGTGTGTGCTGATGTTGAGGTCCCCACAGGGTTGATATGTGATGATATTTAAGTCCTCACATGGATGGTGTGTGCTGATGGTGAGGTCTCCACAGGGTTGATATGTGATGATATTTAAGTCCTCACATGGATGGTGTGTGCTGATGGTGAGGTCCCTACAGGGTTGATATGTGATGATATTTAAGTCCTCACATGAATTGTGTGTGCTGATGGTGAGGTCCCCACAGGGTTGATATGTGATGATATTTAAGTCCTCACATGCATGGTGTGTGCTGATGGTGAGGTCCCCACAGGGTTGATATGTGATGATATTTAAGTCCTCACATGGATGGTGTGGTGAGGTCCCCACAGGGTTCATATGTGATGATATTCAAGTCCTCACATGCATGGTGTGTGCTGATGGTGAGGTCCTCACAGGGTTGATGTGTGATGATATTTAAGTCCTCACATGGATGGTGTGTGCTGATGGTGAGGTCCCCACAGGGATGATGTGTGATGATATTGAAGTCCTCACATGAATGGTGTGTGCTGATGTTGAGGTCCCCACATGGATGATATGTGATGATATTGAAGTCCTCACATGGATGCTAGGGAGAATTCTCTGTGGAGGCTAATTTCCCGAATCTAGTGAGTCCCCCAGCAGCTTTGCTGGATTTTTGGGGTTTATTTTTTTCTCCTACCAAGAGTGATACTCTTTTCCACACCCTCTTGGACATGATTTGATGTGTTCCTTTGAGTATCTATGTGTTTGATGGGCTATGGGGGTCTTTCACCCCATAGGGTTTCATGTGTTTTTTTCTATGTGTGTTACAAAGCACCCTCCGTGCAGTCACACAGGGATGTCATAGTGGCTCCCAAACATAGACTCCATACCCTGGGACTGACTACTGTCTCCCAGGGCATGTAAAGTCACCATTGGCTTTACTAGTCCCAAAATATTAACAGAACCAGTACAAACCATCCTATTGTGGACGTTCTGGTAGGGGCAATTTGATTGCCCCTGGGTCTGTTGTTCAAGGGGGCACTGTCCCGTCCCCCCTGAGCGAGTTTTGGCTGGTGGCAGTGGATACTACTTTTTATATTCGACCGCAAATATATTCTTATGGGATTTTCCCATTGTTCGAGGCTAATACTTTTTCAACATAGCCTCAGACATATCGCCGGTTTATTAAATTAATATTAATTCACCGGTTGGTATTTTCTGCCAGAACTCGGTTCTAAAATGGCGATGGTGTTCGCCTCTGTAATTCTAACCCAAGGTTGAGCCCTTTGTTCCACTTTTGGCGGGCTTCTGCACAGAAGCCCTCCAAAGTGGTGCCACTCTTTCTGGAGGGTGTGAGGGGGTTTAGGCACCCTGGACTGAGTTGCCTCGACAACTCAAGTTGCACTCTTGTGTGCTCACCACTTAGCATGTTTGATTGACAGCTAGGCTGTGTGAATGGGGGTTTTGGTGCATAAAAGCAGGACCTTTGGGGACTGGAACTTCAGAAGTCGCCACAGGACCTAAGAATCCGAAGAGGGAGAAGCTGAGCCGACCTGCAACGACAACACCACCGGTGGAGCCCTGCTGAACCGACTCACCACTTCCCGACGACAGAGGAGATCTCCCTGCTGGAGAGTCTTCTTCCCTTGACTGGTGGGAACAACCAGTTTTGCCTTTCTTTTCGTCACCTCCGACGTCGTGTGGTCGAATTGCCCGTGCCAAGCACCCCGGCAACCGGATAGCCACACTTACCACGGGACCGCGAACAAAAGGTGGTGCCTTGTGACCGAGAACTCCGCGGCTGGTTTCTTCCCTGGCAGTGCAACAATCTTCAGCTTTCCTCCACGTCGAGATCTTTTCTTCCTCCAGGCAAAGCCCTGACTTGCATCCGCTGCCAGGAACAACTGCCCCCGCTGGAGCTGTCTCCCCACTTTAAAGGTACTGTGTCCGCCTGACTTCCCTTGTAACGGTTAGAGTGGGGTGTCCCGTAAATCCTCACCTTTCCACTGGGTCGTCCTCCAGACCTTCCTAAACTTTCTTTTCGAAACTGGTCCAACCGTTCTGTGACATTTTTCTACAAAGACTGGAAGTGCTTTTCCACTGTGGTGTTTGAGACATTCAGCCTTGCTCTCTCCAAGAGTGGGCCTGGCCCTTGACTTTGTGTGCTATACAGTAGATTGTGCCTGCCTGACTTGCATTTGTCTCTTAAAAGTGTTGGTACTGAGTTGGTTTCATACCCTGCCTTTTTCCCTCCCTTTTTAACAAATATTAGAGTGCCATCTAGGTTATGCGCTCACCTCTGTCTGAAAATAAGTGGTGTCTTGAACCTAGACTTGTCGAATATTTATAAGGGGGTTGTATATACTTATAGTGACTGTGTTTGAAATTGCTTGCCTCATTAGTGTTAGTGTATTTTTACAAAGTGTGTTTTAAATAAATAAATCTATACTTTTTAATACCAAAGCTCTGGTCAGTGTTTGCTTATTCTACTGTGTTATCCGCCCTACTGTGTATGCTCTATATACTGCCTAACTCTTCTTGAGAGAAGTCTGATTGCTCAGCCACAGCTACCAGGTAATTCTGGGTGGTACAGACTGCTACCAATTGGGTTTACCGCCAACACCTGTAGTCTTAAACTTTTTGCAGTGGTCCCAGATGGAACTGCACAGGTTTCTGCCTAACAATGGATAGTATGTGATGATGTTGAAGTCTCCTTAATGAAGATGTATTATGATATTAAACTTTTTGTATGTGGGCTCTTTGATATTAAATGCCTTACAGATATATAATGCTTCAAGGAAGTAGAAGAGAGGGTTGGTGAAGATGTTGAAATAATTTAAGAAAGTATTTATAGGCCTGAGTGTGTTTTATGTTAACTTGAACTCATGTAATGGCAATGTTACATCAACCTCTGCTTAGTACATGGCCAAATCAGAAATTGAATGAAATCTCACCTGACAATGGAGGTCATTACGAGTTGGGCGGTATTCTGTCTGTAAATCCACTGGTCTTACCGTTATAAACACTTGGTCTGGCAGATTTACCGCTGGATCACATGTGGTGGCGGCGGAGTATGTTCCCATTTTTTCAGACTCCATTGGACTCTATGGGGCATTTTGGAAGAATTACTGCAGCAGTAATTCCACCCCAGTAATTTAGCTGAAAATGGGTAGAAAGTCAGCAGATTTACCTCCAGCTCATTGCTGGAGGTGAATCTTTGACATTTCTGCCAAACTCATAGTTGGGTGGTGTGGTAATGTGGCGTGAATGCTATTACTGCTGCATTTTTACTGCACTGCCCAACTCGTAATGAGTCCAAATATCTTTAGTTTCTCTTCTGTGCAACTGTGAGGTCTTCTGCCACATTTCACCTACTTCTTGTGCCCATTTATTTAGCGTGAAATTCATGACTGTCCTTCTTTACAGGCATGTTGAAGCTGTCCCTCAACTCTCCATTTAGGAGATTTGTTGTTGCTTCAGAGACCACAGCCAAAAATTCAAAAGATAACTTGGGCCAAGCTACAGGATGCATTTCGTGCTTTCAGGGCAAGGATGCCCGTAGTTGATATATTGTGCATCCAGCCCCTTTCTCCCCTGTCAGGAGACAAAAGGGGGAAAATGTGGTTTGGAAGCTAGCCATCATGACCTTCACCACCAAACCTTATGGGGATGCATGGTTGGAGAGTGGCAAGACCACCCCCTTACATTTCTTGGAGGCACTGCTGAGCTCACCTCTGGAGTGCCTATACCTATCCCATCCTACCCTACCTTGACCTAGCCATACCTACCCTTTCTCTTCTCAGGGTTAGTGTACCTATTTCTAGTGTAAGTTTCCATTTTTCTATCGTGTAAATAGGTTTTTTGTGCAAATTTGTGGATAGGGATTTGTTTGTATTCTTGAATTAATTGTGATTTGCCACCACAGAAGATAGCCAGGCACCAGCTTCATGAATTGGGTTCCGGTAGCCAGCTGGAATGAGCGTGAGGGGATTAAGACTGACCATTAATTCATTATAGGTGATGTCCCATGGAGCACACCCCTACAACAGGTGCTCAAAATGACCATGTCCGTCGAGTCCCTCACAGGCTAGGTCAAGTGCTTGGGTAAAGACCTTGGCCTAGCAGAGACCAGCATCCTGGTCTGCCATGGCCCAAGAAAGTCGACCCTGAGACATTGCCCCTTACCATCCACATGTGTGACTCAATAGTGTCCTATCCTCTTTGGGCATTCAACATCTGGCCAGTGGTATAGGCTAGCCTACCATCCACACCACCTATGCCTAGCTCACGCCTCGCCCTGCCTTGACCAACACTGCACACATTCACCCTGCAGTGACCACTGTAGGTGCCATCATAGCTGCACCCACAAGCAACCCTAGTTCACCTGGGTGTAGCATGCACCAGTTCTACACCAGAGGATAGAGGCACCATACTGAACGCTTCCTTATGGCGAATGCTGTCAAGCATATGTTGAATGGAGGGTATCATGACACCAGCAGAACATGGACCCTACATCTGCCTGAGACCCTTCTCAGGTGAGAAACCGACCCCGAGGTGTGAAGAGGAATATTGGTTAAGGGTGGACCAGACCAACCAGATAATCCACGACTGGAGAGCTCCTGACAGGGAGACAAGGCGCTGTGCTCTTGAGAGTCTCTGATGTCTTGCCGCACACCCAAACCCCACATCAAAGGACATTATTCATGCTGGATGGAGTCTTTGGAGCCACTGAGTCAGATCTAGAGCTGACATTTAAGTATTATGCCAACCACCTCCAACACAGTGAAAGTCTCTCAGAATATATGGCCAGAACTGAACCGATTCTGCAGCTGCCTTACAAGCAGAAGGAGGTTGAGCCAAACAACCTGAAACTGGTCAGGCAGCAACACGTAATGTGTGTAGCAAGATCAGTGCTGCTGATGCTTCTGCAGCTACGACTCTGAGAACGGATCCCGAAACCACCTTCCTTTGATGAACTGGCCCGGCAGGAGAGATGAAGGACACAGTGTATAGTGTACCTAGTCAACTGGTGTCTCCTTACACAGCCCCAGGATATGACCGGAGACATCAAGTGGTCAAATTGAATCAGACCAGCTTGGTGATGCGCTGCAGAGGGCGCCAGCCAGGACACTGCCTTTAGGGTCACCCATGCTACCAGAGCTTGGAAGAGACTCTACACTCTCCGCCCAGGAGAGGAAATGCCAGCTCTTCGAGCTCAAGAACCACGGCTGCCCAAAGTGTACCAATGGTGAACAGCACCGCTGCAGTCCGGGCAGTTCTGCCAAAGGTGTGGACAGCAGAGCAGCACTTTCTGTATGTGCACAAACCCACCAGATTACATCCGAGTTGCAGAGAAGTTCCAGGCCTTGAACATTCCAACATGCGCAATGGTGGGAAACGCCAGTGAGGACCAGACGGAGGAGCAACTGAATCCTCACAATTATTATGCACCGACAGTGTAAAGACAGAGAACTGCAACTCTGTGCCACCAGACAGGTCCAAAGCTGCAGTGGCACCACTTGTGGGAAAGTCATCTGAGAACCAGCATCCACCCAAACTGGCTAGCCCACCTGTGAGGTAGATCACCTATAATCTAACTACCATCAAGAGAAGCACTGGAACACTTTGTACCTAAAGGGCTCCCATGACCACCAGCCACTGTGACAGTTACCATTGATGGATAGCAGGCACAAATGCTACTGCAAAGCAGCTCACAGATGAACATTGTGTATGAATGCTTCTATAGAAAACCCCTAACTGATATCCCATTGGATCCCTTGACTGGACTGATCCTCCTCTGCAAGAGAGATCACCCCTACAAATATCTGGCGTACATCTGATGCAGGCTGCAATTTCCATGCAATGTAGCTGGAGTCAGCACCTCCATCGTCTCCATGGCTTTGTTGTGCAGCAACCGGAGTGAGGAACCCACTCACTGGTGGTGATTAGAACCAATTCCTCGATGTTCAATGCATTGGCTGCACTATGTTGGGAGATGGCTGAACCACGATATGTCAGCACAGTATACATGCACCCTATGTGCCAGTAGGCATGCTTGCAGATAGATATTCGGTCCAGAGATTTACCTGATGGACCCGTTGTAGATGTCCACAACAACTGGTTGAACCAGATCACAGTCCTGCCACATGCCACAATGAGGGTTCCTGCCAGAGTGCGGCTCAGTGGGGGAGCAACACCCAAGATGTCTGGTGATGGAGTCATCAGAATAAGGGGAGATCCCAAGGGGTTTAATAGTACAAGAGACCATGGTGACAATGGATAGCATGTGCCTCAAGACCATCAAGGTATTGGTCATTAATGTGGCCAATAGGACCATATGTTTACCAGAATGCATCATCATCATCATGCAGTCACACCTGACCCCTCCTGTAGCCCTAGCAGGTGTTGCTACCAGCCAATCAGAGAAGGTACTGTTACGCTCACCTGGTCACCACAGGGGCGTTGCACGAAGCTGAACGGTGAACGTCTGCGCGCGTCTCTTCCTGTCCCAATGCTTCACTCAGGCTTGGGCGCTACCCTAAAGTGATGAACGGGGAAGTTAACTTGCTGCTTAGGGTGGTCAAGACTCCCACCTCCCTCAAACCTCCAACTGCTTCCCTCTGTGCTTATGTCTCACCTTAGGTATCTTAACGTTGGGCTCTCCGTCCTGCATCTGAATGCAGGGACGCTTTAATGTTCTTAGGCACCTTCACTGGATCTAGTTCCTTCACTGATCCTCCGGCCTGTAGTGGAATCCAGACCAGCTGTGACTCCTTAAGTAAGTCTTGGTACCAATTGGTTCTTGGTAACTGTTTTTGCTTAAGTGTTTCTTCTTGTTGCCAAAGTTTCACTATTGTCCTTATTATTTTGCAGAAGCGGTCTTGGAGATGCCAGATTAAGCAACGGACTCCTGAATACGGTGTCGAGCAGTATTTATGCAGGTGAGTGCTAGCGCGTGAGCGCGGCTTCGAAATGTACTTTAAAATAAGTATTTTTCTATTGCGCGGCTAACCTGGTGTCTCTTTTTCCTTCCCCTGCAGGTGTGGTGATGCTCTGGAGTAGCGGCCGCGTGGACCGCTTCGATGGAATCCTGAGATGACTGATGCCTCCGGGTAAGTTTCGTTCTCTCTTCTTGTCTCCTTTCTGCAGGTGCGGTGGTCCTCAGGAGCGGCGGGTGAAAGAGCCGCTCGGATGGAATTGGAAAGACTGCTTCTCTCAGGTAAGAACTTAACTAATGTTCTTCTTCTTGTTTTTCCCTTGTTCGGCAGGTGCTGATGGTCCGTGGTTCCCGATGAAGTTAACAGGGTGTGGCTGAAGTCCAGGTAAGCAGGAGCAGAGCTGGCACGGTGAGCATTACGCTGCAGGAGTGCAGAATAACGTGAAGCGTGTTCTGCTCTTTGGGTGTGGTTTATATAGCCCAGGTAAAGTAGTCCCAGCTAAAGTAGTTTCAGGAAAAGCCACACCCTAGAAAGTAGACTGCATAGCTCAGTTCTTCAGGACTGGGCTATGTGTGCCTCCATGTTCACTGGAACCTTATTCCATGTAGTCAAATAGCATTAACCTGGTGCCAAAGGTGCCAGGACTGGCTCCAGGAGAGCCTCTGATAACAATTTGTGGCCTTTAAAGCCCCATTGGAAGCCTGCAACTTGGAAAGGCTGGCTTGGCCCTGAAGACTGGGGACATGCATCATGACAGGTACTGGATTTGAAGACCTTGGACTTTAGCTACTGATGTCAGAAAAGGACCCGGACCACCTGAGAGAACAGGTCGCCATGTGCGCCAAGGCTTTTTCCACCAGCCCCTGGGACATCGGCAAGGCCCAAACAGTGCAATACTGGATTTGTGTGAGTGACGAGATGCCCTTCAGGGAGTGATTATGATGCCTAGACCCAGGAGATGTAGAGGATTTACACCACTACCCGGAGGATCTTCTGGAGGCAGGGATCATCCAAGAGTCCAAGAACCCCTACACTTCTCCTATCATTGATTACCATCAACTCTGTGGACCATTTATACCATCCACATGAGCCCTTTGATGATAGGTGGACCAACCAATACCAGGAGGCATTCGAGGAGCTCAAGCAGACCCTCACCATTTGAGCTCCTTGAATCCTCCCTCCAGTCTTGGCCTACACGGATCCTCAGTTGCCTTCCATCTTGCACACACATTGATGCAAGTCTGCAGGGATTGGGAGCTGTCCTTTGCCAGGAGAACAATGATGAGAAGAGATTGGTGAGGTCTGCATGCATAGCAGAGGAACTACCCAGTCAAGTTGGCATTTCTGGTATTGAGGTGGGCTTTCACAGACAAGTTCCAGGATTACCTCTATGGTGCGACTTTCAGAGACCAGAGAGAGAGACAACAACCCCCTGATGTATGTGTTGAAGTCAGTTAAGCTGGATGCTTCCAGACATCGATGGCTATCATGACCCAGAACAGGCTGCAATGCTGAAGGAGTGGAAGACACTTGTGCAGATGGGAGGAATCCTAAATAAGGTAAGTAAAGTTGGAATTTGGCTATTGCATTGCCTGGTTTTACCACAGAGGATCTATTGAGGAGTAGTGTATGCATTTCTCGACCAGCATGGACATCTTGGTAGTGACTGATCTTTTGTTTGGTCCACTCGAGGGTTTTCTGGCTTACACTAGCAGCAGATATGCAGTATTATTGTCAGCACAGTTCCAGGTATGTCACCAAGAAGACTGCAACTCATCATGCTGCTTATTTTCATCATCTGCAGGGTTCGCATGGACCTCAACTACATCGACTTTATCATGTTGGAGATGGACAGGCAAGGTGTGCAGAACTTCCTGCTGGTGACAGACCACTTTACTCTGAACACGCAGATGTTCCTTCCTAATGATCAGTGTGCCACCACTGTTACCAGGGTGCTGTGGGAGAAATCATTTGTGCACTATGGTTGGACAGTAAGGATTCATTCCAACCAGGGACCGGATTTTGAGTCGACACTTGTAAAGCAGATACTGGAGCTGGTTGCCATCAAGAAGACCAATATGCCTCCATACCAATCTTAGGGGATTGCCAAAATAGAGAGGTTCAATCAAATCCTCTCGCCGATGCTGGTCACCCTAATGCCAGTTGATAAGAACAGGCGGTGTCAGCATGTGGCTAATTTGACCCATCGTTATAATTGTTCCAAGAATGAAGCCACCAGGTTTACACCATACTACTTGACGTTGGGAAGAGATGCCCAACTGCCTGTAAACTTGTATTTTGGAGTATCCGCAGATGGAACATGTGACAAGAACTATGCCAGCTATGTGAAGCAGCTGAAACATCAACTAGAGCAAGGTCATCAGCTTGTCCAAGTTGCTGTGGAGAAGGCAACAGAGGGAAACAAACACTGCTAAAACACCAAGGTTAAGTTTCACGCTCTTCCGCCTGGCGATTGTGTGTTGATCCATAGCCTGGGAAAGAGTGGACAGAACAAGCTGGGAGACAAGTGGGAGGTTCCACCATTCATCATTGAGCAACAATTAGGAGAGTTACCTGTCTACAAGGAGTACAGCCAAGGAACATCAAGACATTACAAAGGAACCAACCGCTCCCAGTCCAGGTTGAGTCCAGGTTGAGTTTGAGCTGACACTAGCAGTGAGAGAAGAGGACATGAACCTAGGAATTATAGGGTACTGTGGCAGGTGGCCTCTAGCTAGAAATCATGGCTTAATTATTTTAATATTATTATTATTATTATTATTATTATTATTATTATTATTATTATTATTATTAGTGTATTTGGAAGGGGAAGGCGGGAAAGGGATCTCCAAGCAATCAGGGGAGGAAACAGTGAGGAGCAGATCACCCAGTTTCAGGTTGGATGCAGAGTGGAAAGTGTGTCGAGCTAGGTGTTAGCTGGATAGATTTATAAATCAGGCCAAGGCTATCCTCAAGGTTTGTGATATTTAAATGGGGGGAAGCATGCAACAAGTAGAGTGAAAGGCACCCGTGTATGATGCAGCACAGAGATTCATTAAAAAAAGGAAAACGTTTGTGGCGCAAGCAGAGGTCCTTGGGGACAATTGGTCTCAACCTTCACTGAGGAGGGTGGAACAGTGCTCCACCCGTACCATTGCTGGTTCTTTTTCACCTCTGCGGATCCAAGCTGACCCTGACAGGTAGGGGAGTGCTAGAACCCACCACCGCCTCCTTGCAGTCCTGTCACTGCCGTGGCCTGGCTCCACAGTGCTCCCTGAGCAGTAAGCGCCCCCAGTCATTGCCCCCTCTCTTGCTCTGTCAGGCTCAGCGCTCTCTGGTATAGAGAGGGGAGTGCTGTGTAATGATTTAAGGCCTGGCCCCTGCCAAGACAGGCCTCAGACTCCCAGGGCTGCATCTGCCAGGTGCAGCGTGGGTGGAGCATTGGTTTGGACCCTGCTCCCAGGCTGCCATCAATGCTGGACTGCCCCTAGCATAAACTGCCCGTCCCCAAAAACATTGGGGACTCACCCCACATGCTGCTGCCATACCTACCATAGAACCATCACAACACAGACTTTTATATTTTGGAAGAACTGTTTATATTTTAAAATAACTCTTTTCTCTGCTGTTTTTAGTCATTCAGCTGCTTAGGAAGGTTAATAATGTAAATGGTATTGTGTGATTACCCCTTTTTATATAAAAATATAAAAATCTACTGGTGTACTGGGAGAAGGGAAAAATCTTAAGATCAACTAAACAAACCATACACCAGCATTTTGCTGTCTGCCTTTACGTTTTGTGTGCTAAAAGGCATACCCAGTGTAACCTGTGCATTTTGATCCCACATCCACTTCCCAACGAGGTGCACCAAGGCAGGGTCAGACTGGGGCATGAAATTAGTACAGGCACCAATGAAAAAGTGGCCCACAATCACACATTACTATTGATTACTATCCAGAACAGACTGTTTGAGCACTATCCAAGGCGTAGTAAAATTGGTTAAAACTAGTGTGGAAACAAATTAAACCGGCCTACTCTGTCCAAAAGTGGTCCATACTGTAAACAAATACCGGGCCCATTATAGAATCATTGGCTGGCGCTTTCGGGCAAAGCCCTATAGGCCAGTCCGAGCCTGCATGCTCTAATGTCTGAGTCACTGGATCTTGCTCCAGAGAGCATATTGTTGTGCATTATGACATGGCAGTCAAAGGTGTAATGGATGAAGATGCACCTGGGAACTAGCAATGCCGGTTGGGATAAACAAAGGTGCTGGTCTGAGCCATTTGAAATGGAAATAAAGATAAAAAAACAATATTTGTATAACAGTAAAAAAGCATTACACACAGAAATATTACCTATGTCCACCCAATGCGCAGCTGAACCTACCAATTTGACTATTTTCAGGCCAATGAGGGGACTTGAACCTGCAGTTTGTAAACACATGGTCTAACCTCTGAGTCACTGGGGATCCCTTCAGAAACCATAGCTTTCTGCAATATGACATGGCAGTCCAAATTGGAATGCATGAAGTTTCATCTGGGAACTAGCAATGCTGTTTGGGAGAAACAAATGTGCTATCAGATAGGCAAAGGAGGAGTGTTATAGAACATTCAGTAGTGGCAGGGAGAAGTAAAGTTGGGTAGATAGTTGGATGAAGGTGAGGGATAGATATGATGCACAGGAAGTCATGAGTAGGAAAAGGTAGAGGAGCTACGTGTACAATTGTATTGAATACATTGTGGGACTCAACTGTATTCTATGGGGCTCAGCACCAAGAGAAGAGACAGCTGGAGAGCAGGTGTCCAATGCACAAGGTGGTGTATCTCTGGCATGCACTCACTGCATGGGGAGCATGAAGAGACAGCTGGAGAGCAGGTGTCCAATGCACAAGGTGGTGTATCTCTGGCATGCACTCACTGCATGGGGAGCATGAAGAGACAGCTGGAGAGCAGGTGTCCAATGCACAAGGTGGTGTATCTCTGGAATGCACTCACTGCATGGGGAGCATGAAGAGACAGCTGGAGAGCAGGTGTCCAATGCACAAGGTGGTGTATCTCTGGAATGCACTCACTGCATGGGGAGCATGAAGAGACAGCTGGAGAGCAGGTGTCCAATGCACAAGGTGGTGTATCTCTGGCATGCACTCACTGCATGGGGAGCATGAAGAGACAGCTGGAGAGCAGGTGTCCAATGCACAAGGTGGTGTATCTCTGGCATGCACTCACTGCATGGGGAGCATGAAGAGACAGCTGGAGAGCAGGTGTCCAATGCACAAGGTGGTGTATCTCTGGAATGCACTCACTGCATGGGGAGCATGAAGAGACAGCTGGAGAGCAGGTGTCCAATGCACAAGGTGGTGTATCTCTGGAATGCACTCACTGCATGGGGAGCATGAAGAGACAGCTGGAGAGCAGGTGTCCAATGCACAAGGTGGTGTATCTCTGGCATGCACTCACTGCATGGGGAGCATGAAGAGACAGCTGGAGAGCAGGTGTCCAATGCACAAGGTGGTGTATCTCTGGAATGCACTCACTGCATGGGGAGCATGAAGAGACAGCTGGAGAGCAGGTGTCCAATGCACAAGGTGGTGTATCTCTGGCATGTACTCACTGCATGGGGAGCATGAGCATTATTATGCCATGTCCCTGAAAACACAGATAGCAAAGCCCATGTGCTTACTTCCTTAGGTCCCCAACAACATTTGGGAGGGGTTGTATGCTAGAAATTCGAATTTACAAGTAAAATGGAAATGAATTGGCGAATATACTGAAAAAGGTTTTTGCCATAATCAAAACATTACCAGCTGAGAGTAATAAAAGTGCCATTTCGAGACAGCCTTCAACACAGTATTTATTTAAAAATGAAATTGTATATTAATTACCCCATGACAAAGGAAGGACCCTAGATTGGGTAGCCAACCTTAACTGTGATACTATAATTACATCTATTAGACCCCAATCTTGGACATATCATTATCTATTGTCATTTACTCTCTCAGCTAATACTCTGAAAATTCAGGTCCTCAACAACTCCCCTTGCTTATGGTCTGACCATCACATCATAACTTTGAACATTGAAGCTACCCCGCGGGCTCCAACACAGATAGCCCCAGCACTCCCCACTCGTAGTAAAAAAAAACATAACTAAGGAACAACTCCTCCCACTGCTACTTCCTTCCCTCAGCGCGGCTACCAACTCATGTTCTGATCCCACCTCCCTAGCAGACACCTATAACCAAACTATGCCCACGGCGATAGACTCTATAGCACCCATCAAACCTAGGAAGGCCAAACCACAAGCACATCTTAACTCATGGTTCACTTCACAGCAAAGAATCCTCCGCAAAGCTAAACGCTGTGCGGAAAATCGCTGGAAAAGCCACCCGTCTGATGAGCATAAAGGTGGCTTCCTTCTTGCCTCCCTTACCTACAAAGATGCCATCATCACTGCTAAAAAAGAGTCGCTTAACAATCGTATTTTGCAAGCCGATTCTAACTCCAAGGAACTCTTTAGAATCCTAAAAGAGCTCGAAACCCCAGTCTCCCCTCCTGACACATGCACGAAAGATAGTAATTGGTGTGCTAGCATTCAAGCAGCCTTACTAAATAATATTTCCATGCTTCAATCCAAAATTAAAGACAAGCAGGACAGCCTGAAGCTTGACAACTGTGCACTCTCCCAGCTAGGTCCCTCCCGTCAGACACTGCTAACACCATACCTTTCACCTTCTCACCGCTCACTGTTACTGAGGTAGAAAATATCATCCTGAGAATTAAACCATCCAACTGCCAAGGTGACCCTTGCCCAGCTCCCATCATTAAGGACTCTGCCCATGATCTAGCTCCATTCATTACGGCCTTCATCAACTCCTCCTTTAAAACAGGTATTGTCCCGGACAACCTTAAGGACGCATGGGTGATCCCGTTACTCAAAAAACCTTCCCTTGACCCAAGTATACCTGCGAACTTCCGACCGATCACTACAGTACCGTTATTTCTCAAGATACTGGACCACGCAGCTTACATTCAGATCCAAAACTACTTGGAATCCAACTATCTGCTAGGTCTACGACAATCCGGATTTCAGCCCAGACACGGGACTGAAACTGTTCTAATAGACCTAAAAACCCAGATCGAAGTATTGAAGGACAAAGGCAAATTAGCAATGCTATTACTCCTCGACCTCTCCGCCGCATTTGATTTGGTCAACCACCAGATCCTTTGCAGGCACCTCCACTCTGCTGCCAACTTCTCTACCTCCGCTGCGGCCTGGATCAAATCCTTTCTGAGCAACAGATCCATGAGGGTCTTTGCACCATCCGCAGCTGCGGACCCCTCCCCTATACACTACGGCATACCTCAGGGTTCTTGCGTGTCACCTACACTTTACAACATCTTTACGAAACCACTCTTTGATGTGCTTGACTATCTGGGTGTCTCCTACACTAACTATGCGGATGACACCCAGATACGCATTCCCATCTCAGGTGGTTATCTAGCTGACACCAAGGCCATCAATGACATCTACCTGGTCATCCAAGCCTGGATGGCCCAACACCAGCTATGTCTAAATGACGATAAGACGGAGCTCCTTATCCTGGGTACCGCATAACGACTGAGCAAACTGGAGCCGTCCTATCAGTCATTCACCATAGACGGTAATACCATACGTGTCTCAAAAGACACCAAATCGTTAGGTTTTGACCTTGACTCCACCCTATCCTTATCCAGACAAATAAATGCAGTTAGGTCTTGCTTACACGTGCAAACTTATTGCAGCCTGCAGACCGTTTCTTACCACCCCCAACAGTGTCACACTAGCTAGAACCCTCATTATGGCAAACATTGATTATTGCAGTGCTCTTTACTTAGGTACCAGCCAAGAGAACTTGAGCAAACTCCAAACCACCCAGAATAACGCCATTCGAGCAGCCTTGAACATCCCCCGCAACCACCACATTTCAGAAGCCAGAACCAACTTAAAGTGGTTACCTGTCAAACAGAGAATCTCCTTAAAAACACTTGCCCTAATGCACAAATGCCTGGCCAACAAAGCCCCGATCTATCTCTGTAGTCGGCTATCTCGCCACTCTACCGCCCAACCACTAAGAACTGCCCAGACTCATTGTCTATCGATCCCTAGGTTTAAGCTTCAAAAAGCGGGGGGCACCAGCTTCCCTGTCCTAGCCTCTAAACTATGGAACACCCTCCCTGCCACTATCAGAGCTGAAGATTCTTTCAACACCTTTAAGACCAAAACCAAATCGTGGCTCTTTGATCAGCAATAAGACATGCTCTGCGTCTGTCTCACATACTCCGGTCTGCTTCCTCTGATACTATTTCTGGCCTGCTACCGCCGTACTGTTACTGTACACCCTAGGGTATATCCTCTGTTATTCCTAGTGGCACTGTAATCTTTGTAATATATGTAATTAGAAAGATGGTTAATATGCTGTTACTGTAAATTTTGTAATGTAATTTATTGTCTGTATTTCTTTTTCTGCAACTTTGTACAAATTGCGCCCTGACGCCCCCGGGCCTTCTGGTTTGCCCGTTATAAATAAACAAAATACAAATACAAATAACCTGATAGCGCCTCCATGTCCTACAAGGAACAAACGGAACATTACAGCGGATGCTATCCTGCCACGAGTGATCCCTACTCTGAATTCCCTAGAGGGCACCACTGATCCCAACAAGTTAGTAGAGATCTACTGTTCCACTATGACCAAGGCATTGGACATTATTGCCCCTCTCAAAATGTGCAAAGGCAAACCAAGAGCTTACCTGAACCCCTGGTTCACTCCGCAGTTAAAATCTTTACGGGTTGAAAAAAGAAAATTGGAAACTCTATGGAAACACCTCCCTTCTGCAGAGAATAAAACCAATCTGATTAATTTATCTGCTAAATACAAGGAAGAGATACTTCATACTAAACGCGAGTCGTACAACAATAGAATTAATCAAGCTAGCTCCAGCACTAAAGAGCTCTTTGTTATCCGTAGAGAGATGGAGACACCCATTACCCCTACGGATCCGTGCCTAAAGGACAAACTCTGGTGCACAAACATTCAGAATGCTCTCACCAATAAAATAGGCACACTGCAAAGTAACATTGCTGACAAATGCCTAAACTTACAAAACTCAGATACTCCACACCACACCCAAAAGCCATCTATTAAACCATCCCAATGCTTTTAATTCTCCAAAGTCTCCGTCCCGGAGGTACAAACAATTATTGCATCCCTTTAACCCTCAAGGTGCCAAGGAGATAGTTGCCCGGCTCAAATAATTAAAGATGCCACTAGAGACATGGCGCCATTCATATCCAAACTAATTAATGCTTCATTTACTACTCATATTGTACCCATCAACTTAAAGGAGTCGTGGGTCCTACCCCTCCTTAAAAAACAATCACTGGACCCTACAATTCCGACAAATTACAGGCCAATCACTATGGTCCTGTCCTTACTGAAGATACTGGATAGGGTAGCATAACTGTAGATCCATGAAGACTTAGAGACTAACCATCTCCTACGGACTTGGCAAACTCAAAGACAATGGGAAAATCACATTGTTACTTCTGTTGGATTTATTGGCTGTGTTTGATCTGGTCGAACATAGAGTACTATGCAATCACCTCGCTTCAGCAGCTCACGTTTCTCAGAACGCTATTACATGGATCCAATCCTTTCTAAATAACAGGACAATGAGAGTCTTTTCACGATCAGCAGCAGCTGGCCCCATTCCCATTACATGTGGAGTCCCCCAAGGCTTCTGCATATCACCGACTATGTACAACATTTTCACGAGGCCCCTATTCGATGACCTGGACCATCTGCGTGTCAGCTACACTAACTATGCAGAGGACACCCAGATCCTCCTCCCATTAACGGGTACTTATGACACTGATGTACACTAGTCAACACAATGTATCTAATCTTTCAGGCATGGATGGCCACCCATGGCCTCTGCATGAATGACAATAAAACCGAGCTTCTGATCATAGGATTCCCCAGCTAACCTGAATACACTCAACACAGATTATGCCTCCTTCAATATCAATGGGAACAATATTCTAGTGGCTAAAGAGCTAAAAACATTAGGTTTTTCTCTAGATTCCACACTTAATTTACAAAAACAAGTTAACGCCACAGCTTAGGCTACTGCCTATACTGGTAAATTGATAAGGGCTTGCAAACCTCTGCTCTCTAAGGAGTGTTACCTTACACTTGCCAGAGCCCTCTTCCTGTCCAAGTTGGATTATTGTAAGGGACTCTACTTAGGTGCAAGTAAGTACGTTATCAATAAATTACAAATCCTGCAAAATAATGCACTTAGGACTGCTTTGAGTATATCAAGGAGAGAACATATCTCCCAAACAAGAAGACAGCATAAATGGCTGTCGATCAAGGATAAGATCCAACTCAAAACCATGTCTCATGTACAAATCCCTGAACCATGTAGCCCCTCCATTCTTAACTGAAAAATTCAACATCAGATCTTCCAGGTCATCAAATACCTCCTGTCTGGTAGTCCCAGGTACAAACTAAAAAAGCCGGAGGAAACAGTTTCCCAGTTATGGCAGCCCAGCTACGGAACTCACTCCCACCCTCCCTGAAGATGACCCAGTCTTTCTATGACTTCAGAAGAAAATCTATCTTATGGCTAACTAAGATGTACCTACGCCAAGAATAGGTTTTCAGCACCGCCAAGGGTACATACTGTACATTATTTATCTCTGCACTGCTATTGTTCCCATGAGTGGACATCACCTGTAACCAATTGTCCTACTCATTGTTTTATTGTATTTTTCTGTATTCTGTGATCATGCCTATCTGTAACACTTGTAACGGTTCCAAAGCGCCCCGATACCTCCAGGTTCAGTGCGCTATAGAAATAAAACAAACAAACAAACAAACTTCTTCAGAGTTCCTGCAAAGCCTAACAATTAAAGCATTCAGGTGAATTCTTCATTTATCAATGATATGTCTGTAGGGTGACCAGATGTCCCAGTTTTGCCAGGACTGTCCCAAAGTTCAGAAATCTGTCCCCCTGACCTCAGAGTTTTTGATTTAAAAACCCCATCCTGGAAAAAATGAGTTTCAACCTCCTTTTTACAAACAGACCTCTTCATTTATTTGCTATACATTAAATAAACATAATTGGTGATTTAATTGTAATGCCTGAAGCCAACCGCCCTTGTGTGGACTTGAATCACCATCCTATCAGTTAGCACCCCATAGTACTAACCAATTGTACCACAGACACTGCTCGGATAAACTGCTTTCCAGACAGGACTACAATATCAATCTGAGCAAAAGCACCTTTGTATTTAGTGTCCTTAAAGTCACAGGTATATCACAGTATAAGCCCAGAGTAAATGCCTAGAATCACAACACCACTCCCACCCGACCACTCTGTTTTCCCCACTACTAAAGTGTAATCACAGCTGTCAGTCACTGTCGTGGGTTAGTCCTGCTTTTATATCGTTGGTCTATCCAGTTTCTGCTTAAGAAACACTGTGCTACACGCATACAACTGATCACCACTGCCAAGGCCAATTATGACCAAAAGACCATTGCCAAGGCCAACAAGGATAGCAGAGCCCTCTTCAAAGCTATCAAGAACTCCATCAACATTCTGCCTGACCTACTTGTACAATAATCCATAGAAAAATCCAGTGCAATCAGGTCTTTCTCCTTCATCAAGGTCAGTATGACCTGCCAACACATAGACGCTAACGCCACAACTGACAACACACTACACATCCCATCTCTGAAAAACCAAAACTACCTGGACACCTTTCAAGACACTCACTATTGAAGATCTCACTGGCACCTTAGCATCCCTCAAGTCAACATTGCACATGGACGTAATCCTCTTTTTCTGTACGCAAGATCCTTCTGGCTGAAGCACTCCCCGAGACCTAACAATCATAAACAGCTCCCTTACCCAAGGCATCCTCCCCTAGTCCCTTGAGACTAGACAAATCCTCCCACTTCTCAAGAAACCAACATTGGATCCTGACGACATCAGAAACTACCGCCCCATCACCCATCTTCCCTTCATAGGTAAGATCCTTGAGAAAGCAGTAGCCACTCAAATCCTCCAACACGTCGAGGTTAACAATCTCCTTCAGTCCTACAAATCTGGCTTCAGAACAAGATGCAGCACAGAAACAGCTAAGCTATCATCAAGGTGATCAATGATTCCTGTAAAACATTTAATGATGGCCATCCTTGCTCTCCTTGATATCTCAGCAGCATTCAAAACAGTAATCAACAAACACTCACCAAAAATCTACATCTCCACATGGGGATATTTGAGTTCATCCTCAGCTGCTTCAAATACTACCTTGCTAAATGCCGCCAGTTCATACAAATGGATTCCTCTAGATCACCAACCCTACCAACCACCTGGGGAGTCCCGCAAGGATTTGTCCTTTCCCCCGTGATCTTCGATCTTTAGATGGAACCACTTGGAACTCTCCTCGCTTAACACAACATCCACACCCACCAATACGCAGATGGCATGCAGATCTTCCTCAAGAGTTCCACCCTCAAAGGAATCCACAGGCTTAAGGCCAGCCTCACATTGATCCTTTCACGGATGTCTAGTGCTGACCAGAAGCTGAACCCCTTCAAGACTGAATTCCTACTGCTGACTAACAACTCTTAACACCCTGACATCCATAACTTGCTCTATGCTATGCTTCTCAAGAATTCAAACCCCAGCTGCCCACCTGCGCCAAATCTCTTAGGTATGACACTGGCAGACACCTCTCCTTCAAACCCAACATACCAAGGAGGACACAAACAGCTTAGTAACAACTCGCTCTCCTGTGAAAAATCAAGCCTTTTATCCCAGAAAACAACTTCAGATCTACTGTGCAGGCCTTGGACCTCTCACACCTAGATGATGGCAATGCCCTTTTGGAAGGCCTCCCAGTGACTACCATAGCACCCCTGAGAGGTGTCCTGCATGCTGCAGCTCGTCTTATCTCAAATGACTCTGCACATTCGACCACATCACCCCGACACTCATCCTACTAGGCTGCTACCCTGAAATCCCCAAACTTCCTCACTGAGAAACTCTGTATCTCCTGAGGCCTACAATACACAAGAAGCAATTATACATGCAGACTTGAACTCCGGAGGTGCAGGAAGGCGAGAACCAGAAGACAGGTCTTCTGTGTCTACAGCCCACGACTCTGGAATCTCCTCCCATCATCATTAGAGTTGGGCTATCACTTCTAAAGTTCAGGGAGAAGATCCTTCTCTTCAGGGAATTTCTCCCCTTAACACCTAGGTCCACACATGAACCACTTCACACCCTTTCAGAGACTAGGTGAACTGTCCCCCAATGTTTCCTCCCCGGTTGTTGTAGATCCCTTGCTGCTAAATAGCGTATACTGTCCCTCCCCTATTAGCTGCCCTTTCCCTCATTGTCCTGCTTCCCTCACCATTTTCTTCCCCCTACAGCCACGCCCGCATCTTGGCAGCCTCTTAGAACTCGGCCGTACCTTTCAAAATCTGCAAGGAGCTGGCCAAACCTGCTTCAGTCTCTACCTCTCCTGTTCCCTCCAAGGCCCTTTGCACATCCTTAGCATCTCATTTCACCACTAAAACTCAGGACATCATGTCCACTCTCTCTTCCTCTGCCTCCTCTTTCTCTCCCTTTACATTTCTAGGCCCTCTCTGGCTGGTTCTCCTCCTTCCACTGGTTCACTCCCCACAGTGTTTCTAGACAAGTCTGATCTATGAAAGTCTTGTCAAAGCAGGTGCTCCCCTGCTCCTTCAGAACCATCAAGGACCACATTGACACCCTTGCCCCAGCCCTGGCCGATGTCTGCAATCACTCTTTTGCCACTGGAACCTTCCCGTTGCCCCTTAAGCACTCCCTTGCAACCCCCTTCTTAAGAAGCCTTCTGCCTATCTTTCCTCTCCAGCAAACTATCGGCCAATCTCTCATCCTGGGCAAACTCCTGGAAAAGCTGGCCTTCTCCCAGCTTAATCTACATACTGAATCTGTTGGCTGTCTCCATGACCACCAGTCTGGCTTCAGAGCAGCCAGGAGCATGGAAACTGCTCTCCTGAACACCCATGAAGACTTGCTCTCCAACCTTTACTCTAACCTACATTCTGTCCTCATTCTCCTTGATCTATTCTCTGCTTTTGAAACGGTTAACCACGCCATCCTGCTCAATTGTCTCTGAGACAACCTGGGTATCTTTGGTCAGGCCCTTGCCTGGTTGACCTTCTTTCTCACTGATCGACCCTCCAAGATCCAACTTGGGTCTTTCCTCTCATCTATCTCTCTCTACTTGTGGTGTTCCCCAGGGCTTTAACCTCTCTCCCTGGCTATTTAACCACTACCTGTCGCCTCGGGCCAACTGCATCTCTACTTTCTGCCCTAACTTTCAGTGTTATGCGGATGACAGCCAGTTCTCCTTCAGGCTCCCCCCAGCTTCCACTGCTCCTTCTCTGATACCAGACTGTCTGTCCACTATTCAGGAATGGTGTGCCACCAACGATCTCTGCCTTAATGCCAGTAAGACTGAGATCCTCCTCATTGGGACTCTTGCTCCAGCCTTCCCGCACTCTGGCCGCCCACGCTGGGTCCTCAACCTGCTCCTTCCAGGGAGGCTAAGAACCTTGGGGTCATCTTCGACTCCACCCTCTCCCTCCCTCCTCACATCTCTGACGTCTCTAAGAAGTCACACTATCAGCTGTACCTCCTCATGGGTATTCTTCCTTTTCTCTCTTTCCCCCAGAAGCTGACTGTCTCCAGAGCTCTGGTCCTCACTAGGCTGTACTACTGCAACAGCCTCCATCTAAATGTGCTTGCCTCTACTCTTCGCCCTCTACAAATTATCCAGAACAGGACAGCGAGACTTGTCCATGGACTCAAGCCCAGGGATTGTATCTCTCCAGCCCTGAAATCTCTTCACTGGCTCCCTGTGGCTGCAAGGATCAAGTTCAAGATCCTCTGCATCGTCCACAAGGCTACCTGGTGCCGAGGACCACACTATGGGCCTCATTACACGGTAGGTGGTAAGGGCACCGGTACCGGTAAACCCTTACCACCCTATTCTGAGGTCCCTTTGCGGGTTCCCACCTTAACGCTGGTTTTACCAGCCGTTAAAGATTGGACCCGCATAGGGACCTTGGTGCTAATTACGGTACCGCAATTTGCAGTACCGTATTTACCGCCTTCCCCATTCCCATTGAGCCCTATGGGGCAAAAATGGGAATGGGCAAGGGCCATGGAGAAAGGGGGAATTACTGCCCCGCCAACCTTGCAATGGGGTGGTAATTCCCCTTTTCTCCTTGGTGGTACCGGTATGGTACCGGCGGCAACCATGGTGCCAATAGCACCATGGTTTACCGCATAACGTGTAATGAGGCCCTATATCCAATGTTGTCTTCCTAAGCATCTTCCTTTTCAAGCCCTCCGTTCATCCACCTCCAACTCTCTTAGGGTCAGACGCTTCTCCAGGCAGAGAGTGGGGGGTAGATCTCTGTCCTCAGCTGGGAGCTCCCTCTGGAACAGCCTCCCTGCCTCTCTCAATCTTGAGCAGGACCACCTAAGGTCCCGGAAGCAACTCAAGACCTTCCTTTTTGATTCCGCTTTCTCTCTCCTTCTCCTGTGCTGATGTCCATGTCTGCTGCACATACTGGTTACCTGGCCACCCACTGAACTTAAAGGACCAGGCTCCTGCATGACTGGTTGCCCTTGCACTGCCTTTGGGCCCCGCAACCACTTAAGGGACTGTCTGCAACCGTACAGTCCCCTGACTCTCTACACTTATGAGCCACCTGCCGCCTACACTTACTAGCTACTTGCACTCTCCCCTCCCCTACGGCACTTCTCTCCTCCACCCCACGCACTTGAGCGATCTGAATGACAGAAGGCCTAGTAAGATTGTTGTTTTGTCGTCCTTCTGTCCTCCCTTACTTGTCTTGTTGTGCCTAGAAACACTTGTGTACAGGTGCGTTATAAATGACTTATATCAAACCATATCGTATATCATATCATATGATAGTAAAGTGCTCCATCACATCCTGAAGAAAGGTCAGTGCAGTTGATAGAGCATAATGCATTTTCAGATCATTTTGAAGGACTTTATTTTTACGGAGAAAGCCTACATTATTAATCCTTTGGAAATATTGGCCATGTCAATCACCAATGCTACATGGTAAGCATGCAGTAACGGGAGGGATATGCATAATTCAATAGGTATTCCCACATTTTGGAGTGCCATTACATTCCACTGTGGAAATGTGGTATTAACACATGGTAACAGTATATGCCATAATGCACAGTGCAAAAAAACTAGGAATTTGGTGGATGTTATATGGGTAAATGTTTGTCTTCACATAAGTGTTTTCATGTCCAGATGCAGCCCTCCTTATTACTCTACCCTCCACTCACAATTCTCCACAATCACACACTGCGACTTAATTCAGGGCAGTGTTAAATATGCCATTTTGCAAAGGTTAAGTGACTGTTTTACCTCCAGCTTGTTGCTGTAGGGAAATTGTCCACTTTGCCTCCAAAGTTATAATTTGGCTGTGCGAGAAAAACTGTGGTAATTTCGTTACTGACAATCATAGTGGGGGTCATTACGACCTGGGCGCAAAGGGATACCGGGCGCCGGTAACGACACCGGTGCCGGTAATCCCTTTGCGCCCTATTCCGAGGTCCCTTTGCGGGTCCTTCCCTTAATGCCTGGTTTTAGCAGGCGTTAATGACGGGACCCGCAAAGGGATACCGGGATCAATAACGGTACCGTAATTTACGGTACCGTTATTGCCGCCTTCCCCCTTCTCATTGAGCCCTATGGGGGCTCAAATGGGAATGGGGATTGACATTTTCAATGGGGACTTACCGGTCCCGCAAAGGTCGGACTAGACTGGTAAGTCCCCATTGAACCAGGGCGGACACGGTACCGGTAATGGTGCTAGTCATGGCGCTAATAGCACCATGACTAGCACCAACCTCGGAATGAGGCCCAATGGCTGTAACAGAATAACCACAATTTGTTCCCTGCACTGCTGAACTTGTAATGAGACCCAATACATAGGGTTTATCCCAATGCCCCACATCCAAAGCTATGCACTAAAATGGTGTGCCATTAAATAAGTGCAGTGAAATCAGAATTTCCGTATATACCATTTGCAATGCATTGGTGCGCAAAATGTATAAAATTGTCTAACCATAGTAAAAGCGTTAGTACACTGCAATCAAAATGCGAATATCTGCCTTTTCCATTTGCAAAACAACCCGTTTCTGTAGGAAAAATGACCACAATACAATGACAAAGATTAAAAGTGACACCATTACTTAAGTGTTGCTTAACTTTAAAAATAAAAAAAGCATTATCCAATTTAAGGCTATCAAAATACTGTGCAGCTTTTTAACAACGTTTATTTTCTAAATTAAACACCAACACGTTTGTTTTGCTCATTTTAGAACAAGCTGAATGCGAGGTTTCACTTGCAACTGCATGTTTTGTTTTCCCCTTGGCTGTAGTGATGCCAGTGTTATCTAGGGAGAGGTCACTTCCAGCCTGGGAAGGGCTATTGTAATGCAGATGCTCCTGGGCTCAGGCGAATTTAGCACCTAATTACAACACCCGTGGCTTTGCATTCCTTAGCGCCGACACCCTCAGTGGGGTGGCACGGTGGCAGACCTTGTTGCTCCCAACGCCCCCCCCCCCGAGCTCTCATTCCACATTCCGACTCTCACTCCTGCCCAGCTACCCTCCTCCCAAATTAGCCCAACCCCCATCCACCCAAAGGATAGGCAGAGACCAGTAGGATGAGTGGGAGAAAAAATTGCCACAGCAAACTTTATTACACATAAAGTCAGGAGTTAGCTTACAGGTGTTCCGTTCACGCTCAGGATTCTGCGCTGAGAGCAAGCAACTTTCCCCCCCCCGCCCCTTCGGGTCCTTGGGGGACCCGATGAGGGCGCCCAGTCCCTTCCTCAGCAGTCCCTCTCTACCCTTTGGCAATTTCTTTGTTTTGCAATTTTCTTTTCATTTTTCTTTCCCCAACGCTATTTAAGTGCAATTTTATTCCGTGCTTTACTTTCTTTCCATTCTCCATTTCCGCTTAAGCTCCTTTTAAAGGATGCGTTCTGGTCTCCTTTCCCCTTTTTGCTCCTTTATTCTTACCCCAGGACTCCCTCTTCCCGTTTCCCCGGGTTGGCTTATTAATTATTGTTAAATTCTCTCTCCCCAAACAGGTCTTCCTCCAACCCATCCTGCCAGGGAACCCCTCTCCCCCCTTCCGCCAAGACCCCGATCTGCCCTAGCTCTCCCCGCCGCCTTGGTTGTCCCATCCCCTCCGGCCACCATCGCGGCCTCCTGTTCTAGAGAGCCCCATCCAACAAGCGCTACCTATCCCCCCAGAGCCCAACATCATTCTTATCCCCATCCTCTTCCCCTGCTTTTCGCTAAAGAGGGGTCCTCCCCAACTATCCCCCCTGCTCCTCCTGGCCCCTACCCCCCGCACTCCAAGCCCCCCCCCAAGTTTCTTTTGATCTCCTTAAGCTGCCAATCACGAAGGGCCCCCCTCTCTTGAACCCCCCCTTAACATTCTCCAACTCCCAGGGGCCCCCCTTCCCCTCAGTTACCAACGTACTTGCCGGGGCCCCGTTTACAGTGCAAACTTTCAATTCACCCCCCCTTGCTGACTTCATTGTTGCTTTCCAATTTTCAGTTTCCAACGATGCACTTCCCATTTCCCCCACCCAATTTTGGAGTTGGAAAGGTCTTCCAAGCCCCCTAACCCTCCCCATTAACGTGGGCCTCCCCTGAGTCTAATACTCCTGGGCGCCGTTCTTAATAAGCTGATGGCTGTGCAGTTCCCCTTGTGGTATCCGCCAGTACTTTCTAACGGGAACACCAGGTAACATCCGCTGGGCTTGTCTGCAAGAGAAAACATCACACATCAGTACAACATTGTAAAGGGCGGGCGGGAGGGCAACGTCGGCGAGGAGCCGGCAAAGAGGGACCCCGCGACCCTTGTCCGTTGTATTTATGGCGCCCATGGGCGCGCAGGAGATGACGTCACCCACCCCCTCCCCCTTCCCCTCCAGACTCCTCTGGCCGCCGTGCCGCGTGAGGCAATCGGCACTAAGGGGGGCCCCCGCCGAGGGGCCCTCCTTCGTAGGGCGCGGGAGCCCGTCGTAGCGCCGACACCCTCAGTGGGGTGGCACGGTGGCAGACCTTGTTGCTCCCAACGCCCCCCCCCCCAGCTCTCATTCCACATTCCGACTCTCACTCCTGCCCAGCTACCCTCCTCCCAAATTAGCCCAACCCCCATCCACCCAAAGGATAGGCAGAGACCAGTAGGATGAGTGGGAGAAAAAATTGCCACAGCAAACTTTATTACACATAAAGTCAGGAGTTAGCTTACAGGTGTTCCGTTCACGCTCAGGATTCTGCGCTGAGAGCAAGCAACTTTCCCCCCCCCGCCCCTTCGGGTCCTTGGGGGACCCGATGAGGGCGCCCAGTCCCTTCCTCAGCAGTCCCTCTCTACCCTTTGGCAATTTCTTTGTTTTGCAATTTTCTTTTCATTTTTCTTTCCCCAACGCTATTTAAGTGCAATTTTATTCCGTGCTTTACTTTCTTTCCATTCTCCATTTCCACTTAGGCTCCTTTTAAAGGATGCGTTCTGGTCTCCTTTCCCCTTTTTGCTCCTTTATTCTTACCCCAGGACTCCCTCTTCCCGTTTCCCCGGGTTGGCTTATTAATTATTGTTAAATTCTCTCTCCCCAAACAGGTCTTCCTCCAACCCATCCTGCCAGGGAACCCCTCTCCCCCCTTCCGCCAAGACCCCGATCTGCCCTAGCTCTCCCCGCCGCCTTGGTTGTCCCATCCCCTCCGGCCACCATCGCGGCCTCCTGTTCTAGAGAGCCCCATCCAACAAGCGCTACCTATCCCCCCAGAGCCCAACATCATTCTTATCCCTATCCTCTTCCCCTGCTTTTCGCTAAAGAGGGGTCCTCCCCAACTATCCCCCCTGCTCCTCCTGGCCCCTACCCCCCGCACTCCAAGGCCCCCCCCCCAAGTTTCTTTTGATCTCCTTAAGCTGCCAATCACGAAGGGCCCCCCTCTCTTGAACCCCCCCTTAACATTCTCCAACTCCCAGGGGCCCCCCTTCCCCTCAGTTACCAACGTACTTGCCGGGGCCCCGTTTACAGTGCAAACTTTCAATTCACCCCCCCCTTGCTGACTTCATTGTTGCTTTCCAATTTTCAGTTTCCAACGATGCACTTCCCATTTCCCCCACCCAATTTTGGAGTTGGAAAGGTCTTCCAAGCCCCCTAACCCTCCCCATTAACGTGGGCCTCCCCTGAGTCTAATACTCCTGGGCGCCGTTCTTAATAAGCTGATGGCTGTGCAGTTCCCCTTGTGGTATCCGCCAGTACTTTCTAACGGGAACACCAGGTAACATCCGCTGGGCTTGTCTGCAAGAGACCGGTCGCTGCGACCGGTGTCACCGCCACGACTCACAGCGGGCCACCGGCCGCAGTGAGTTCCCCCTCATGCACCTGGTCGCCTTAGTGCACGAATCCCCAGTTATAATACCAACCTGTTCTTTTTACCCCCATTCATTCCATCCGCAACAGACACGCAGGCCCTCCGGCTAGAACCGGTGGCGTGATGAATGGTGCTGCAGCCTTCCCTGCTGGTGCTCCTCCTGTTTGCTGCTTGTTCCGTACTCCCTTGCAGGAGGGCCCCTGACCTGGCAGCAGCGTTCCGAAATGAGGCCTTCCTTTAACCGTTCCGTTCCTAGCGGAGGCCCCCAAAGCCCCCTAAGTGTTGGGGAGGGGCCGTTTCGGGCCAACTAACGGCCTTTCTTAATGGGCAAGTCTATAGCGTTCCACCCCCCTTCCTTGTGGGCCCTCATTTGTAAGCCTTTTGATCACTTCTGTTGTTCCATCTGTCTAAGCAATGTCTTAATGACTATAGATTTGATAGACTCATTTACCCATGTCATATCCTTTCCGTATGCTAAGAATCATGTCCCATTCTTCCGCCCCCCCTCCCCGTGTCTGCTCTACCCTCCCCCACCCCCTCTTCCCTTGCAACCCCACCCTGTCACCGTGGACGTCCTCAGTCCCTCCTGGCGCCCCCTCCCTTTGCCCCCTTCCACACGCCCGCCAGAGCACCCCTCTCCTGCAAGAGAGAGAGGGGGATCCGGCTTGCGCACCCTACCTTCCCCCTAGCTTAAACCTCCCCTTCCCCCTAGCTTAAACCTCCACCTCTCCTTGCTAAGTGCAACTGCCATGCTGCGTTTTGACTAAGTGCCTGTTAAGTACAACGGATCTGCAATGCCGACGAAAGGAATTGCCGAATGAACACAAAGCCTACACACCGCAGGACGCAAATACCCTCCTTTACCCACTAAACCATGTGACATTGGCAATCTTAGCCTTGCAAAACCCTATAAACAGCACGATCCTGATGTATGAAATCCCCCCCCTTATGCAACAGAACATTAGAAACGCGACCATCCCACCGTAGGTTGAAAGCGAATTATCCCTAATGGTCGGCGCTGTGGCCACTGCCCCCATGCCCCTTGGGTATCCAAAACCCCCCCCACCCCGGCCGGAAGCGCACCAAAGGACCCCTGCACACTGCCGTCCTGTCATTTGCCTTGTAACCCCTTGGCGGGCCTTAATGCTGCTGTATTACTGTTGAACGTGATGCAAAACACCTTCCCCCACCCCATGAGGGGTGACGCATTTCCCTTTGTGTACCCCATCTATGCACAAGTTTGAGCACTGGACATACAACGTCTTATGGTTGCAACTACCATTCCCCAGCGTGGTCCCAACTTCCAGAAAGCCGAAAACAACTGACATTCCCCAGTTTGAAAGCGAAAACCTTCGCGTACTTTAAACCATTTAATTTTAAAAGAATGCCAAAACGCCTTCCCCACACCCGAGGTAGAAAGCAGTGGCGTAGCTAGGTCGGAGGGTTTATACTTAAAGAGAGCAAAATGACTATGCGGCGAGTAGTTTGGACCAGTCTTGCTGAATCAATTTACATGCACAATATACTTCACATTTCATCAATGCCCAATGCCTGCCCCTTGGATACCCCCAAACGGTAGGCCCAAAAGGACTGACTTGACATTTTCAACTGTACCTCCTGCACACCGCTGCATCACGGACGCCCTGCGAGGCACGGCACCAGCTCATCCTGCATCCCATTTAACTTGAAATGAACCACGGCCCCGGCGCCCATACTGTTCTGCCCTTTGCCATGACGCCCCATGGTGCCCTTTACATGCCACTGTTTACCCTGATAAATGAAAAGCAGAACGCCTTACCCCAGCCCACGAAGGTGTGACTCATATAACCTCGTCTAGCCCCACAATGCACCTGATAGTGGACCAGCAGAACCCACCCCTTCACCTGGGGCGCGTAAATATTAACCCCCGCCCGCACTTGGATTAAACTTTAATGAAGACACACCCTATGCCATGCCACTAGTTTCCATTTCCACCTCATAACAGTTTAATGTTTTTTTTTTTTATTTTTTTTATTTATTTATTTTTTTTATTTATTTATTTATTTATTTATTTTTTCTTCTTCTCCCCGCAGCCTGACACCCACCACCCCCTGCACCAAAACGTGCCCATCTATACGGCACCATGCCTGCATCCTCTCCCCCTCTCTAACCGCCCCGTGGCACCAGGAGCCAACACCCCTTACCCCCTTCCCTCCCTCCCTCCGTCGTCTCAGGCAGTGTGTATCCCCTCGCCCATCCCTTGACTGGCTCCTTTGCTGTGGCATCGAAACCAGCACTACCATGACCAACAGTCAAACCTTCCCATTGGGATAGGCCAATGCCGCAATAAAACACCAATTGATCGCATGCCTCTGGGAACCTGCACTTTGCTCTCAATGTGCGGTGTCCCTCCAACGACCCTTCCTTCCACAACAATGGAACCTAGCGTCGCATCTGCGCTCCCATCCTAAGAAACCGTATTGTTCCCCGCCTGTGGCCTGCACACTTACGAGCAGGCAAATCGCCTCTGTAAACCTGCACTTTATAGGGACCGTTTAATACGAACACCCGACCCCCGCTCTTGTCTATCACGGCGGGGAACTTTCTACTGTCGTTTTAACCACTGCTGCCAAACCCACCCCATTGTTCCCAACCCAGCCCCCCCCCCCCTCCAAACCCCTACGAATTCCTCCGCCATCCCCGCGTGCCATCAGGAATGGCAACCGGGGTGTAGAGCCAAGAGAGAGAGAACCCCATAGCGAATGTACTATGTTTCCTCGACCGAGAGGCCATGCGCGCATGGGCAACGCGATTGTACCCCACCCAAGAACGCAACCCGTTATAACAGTGCTTTTCACTGGTTCGCTCCCTCTGAGCACTGCGTATTGCAATGCTGGCGTCCTTCGCCAACCCCTCCACCTTCAATGTCTCCCCACTCGTCAAGCGCACCATGCGGCACGGGGGCCCTGCAAACCGACCCGGCATGCGGCCAAACGAACTGTGCGTGCCCCTAGGGTCGCTGCGAACCCTGCACCCGCCCATGCGGCAACTATTATTGCACTGCACACAACCAGTCAACTTCCTCGCCCCTGCGTGGACCCACCCAACCAAAAGCTAAAACCAATGGTGTTCCAAACCTGGGAACGAGACCCACCCACACTCTCACTTTATTGTCAACATCTGGTATAAGGAGCTAATTAAACGCCTTCCCGGATGCAGCAGAAACGCCATTGACTCCCTGTCCCTATAAGCATGCAAGCATTTCATAAACCTTGCCTTGCAACCCCTTCTCCCCAGCGAGATCCTGGATGTTACTCATTCCCCCCCTTATGCAAACAAAACATTAGACCCGCTCCCCAGCTGTGTGACTACCGAGTTTCCACCTTAAACTTTCCCTTTATCCAAATTCCATGTACTTATTTGCCTGCACTCCACATGCACTTGAAAATGTCCGATCGATTCGGCAACCGTTGTGAGACCAAAGACTATCTCCCCTCATTGTTTGGCCCCTCTGCTGAGTCAACGTTTCGCACGCGGCGCCCCCCACCATCCTACTTCTGCCTTTAAACTTAAACCCGCAATTCAGTGTCGGGTACGCCAAGCCTGAGTGGCCCCATCCTACAGTATTAAAACACGGTCCACCATACTCCAAACCCCCATATATTGGTGTGCTGGTTTTTTTTTTTTTTTTTTTTTTTTTTATTTATTTATTTAGGCTCCCTTGACGGTAGTGAGCTTGGAGCTATATCCCTTGTCTTTCCGCCTTGCACTCCCTCTATAAAGTTATGATGCTGCTGTTCTGCTTGGCGATGCTGCAGGTGTGCTTTCCAAACTCCTACCATGCCTTCTTTTCCCAGCCGTCCCTGCTGTCTTCACACATTTCCGCACTGCCCTGCATTGTAACGCTATACCCGGCAGCGTGCTTCATTCTCACGGATCCCCAGGGCCAGTAAACCAGTCCTTGGTACAGCACCCTGCATGACCCCCCCCGCCCCTATAACAAGCATTAAGACTCGTGTCCCGATGCGCCCAATCCCTGCTGTGTTCGCCCCTGCAGGCCTATCCTGTTCAACCTGCCTCGCACGGCAGCCGGCCTACCCCAAACACCTATGCTTCGTGCCTCCCACATGTGTGCACTTCGTCCCCTGCAATTGCCATCGCGCGCGCAAAATTTCGAACACCGATTGCACCCCGGCAGATCCTGTCCCCAATATTGGGCCTCTGCTGATTCCGACCCTCCTGCCCCGCGATGGCCCTCCCCATCTACCTGCGCAGCACCGCGTCACATTGCGCCACTCGAATGGTGCCTGGGCGAAGCAACTAGGTTTTTTTTTTTTTTTATATGCTGCCCACTCCCCCGAACAATACATCCACACTCCAGCCGGTCCGCCATGGCTAACACAATGTCTCCATGGCGTATTAGAAACACTCGGAGGGGGCCTGCTCGTTCATGCCCACAGGCATGCAGCCCCCAACCCCGTGCCTTTTCGGGATGTATTGGCACCTACAGCAGCACCCCCTCGTCCAGCTCCGGCACCTGTAAGCCTTGTCTGTGACCCCCCGCCATGTGCCACCAGTCCTACCTGCCCTGCCGCCCCCCTGAGCACGAGGTGCCGCGGCCGCTTCCCCCCTTCCAATTTCCTTCCTGGGGACCATCGAAACCCACCCCTGACACATCCGCTCCCTTTTGCTCCAACCTGACCCCTGTGGGCTTATATTAATGCACGGCCGAACCCAGCTCTGCCTGGAGGACGATTGCCCCCTGCCACCCCACCACCACAGTATCTGTGAGCCCGCCCATACTTCCCCCGACAGTGAAACCGCGCGTCCCGAGCCCCCCGCCACCACCCTGGGCGAAAGACTCGGTGGCGCCTGGACACCCTTGGCCCCCACTTACCCCGGGACCGACCGTGCACCCCACCTTTGCGTGTCATGAGGGTTCTAATATGGTGCCGGTGAAGTGTTGTTGTCTCTACTACCTGCCCGCTTGATCCCTTTTTTACGTTAGCACTCCTAACATCTAGCCCACTTATCTACATATCACCCCATAGGATTTAAAATTAACGTTGCCGGCAAACTAATACGTCTTAACATTCCAAACCAATAATCGTAATCAAAATAACAAGGCAATAGCGAAAACACAATACGGCACCGTTTATGCGTGGTAAAGTCAGGCTTCCATGCAGTCGTGTTGGCACAAGCAAGCCGGCCTGCGAACCCGCGACAGCACACACTAAAGAAATAAAACCAAGGGAGCAACTAACGGCTCCAAAACACCCCAGGGGGTGGGTGAATGCCCCGTGTGCCCTGCCTCGTGCTGTGCATTCCGTTCAATAAAATTTAAAATTTCGGACAAAGCCCCCCACCCCCCAACGCAGCCACCATAGTTGCTGCCGACAAATCGGTAACAGAAACGTACTGCCTGAAAGTCCAAAACTGCTTGTCCGCCGGCTTTCGTGGCGAGGCGAACGCATAAATTACCCCCGCGCCTTTCAAACTTAGCGCTCCTAAAATCTAGCACCACTTATCTACATAGTACCCCATAAAATTTTAAACTCACGTTGCCGGCAAACTGTAAAATGTGTTGACATTCTAAACCAATAATCGTAATCCAAAAATTTTTTTTTTTTTGTTTTTTTTTTTTTGTTACCCCCCCCCAATGCAGCCACCACAGTGTAGCCGTTGCCCCGTGCAACGTGCTGCCGCCAAATCGATAACAGAAAATGAATGCCTGAAAGTTTTAATTACACCCCGCGTCTTTCAACGTAAACTTTCTCCCTTCCCAAGTTTCTCCCTTGCACGGTGTCAATATAGGTTAGAGTTTTTTATTTTTTTTATTTTTTATTAATGTTACGGTCGGATTGTGAAGCCAGACAACCTGGCAGTGGCATCAATTCTGTTTTCCTTTGAATCAATCTATTTACTTCCGATTACACCTGCCTTCTCTCACTCACGAACTTCGATGGCACATCCCTGCACTATCGCCCTCTATCTAAAACGGCACCTCTGCCTCCAAACGTGCCTACAATTCGGGCGGTAGCTCATGAGTGCAGTGGTTGCCTCTGACATGTCTGGGCCTAGCCTCCACGTTGCAGTGGCCACGAATCAACAAATTGATCCGCTTAAAAACTCTATGCATCCCTCACCACTAAAACATCTATGCATCGCTCGCCACTTGGAGGATAGCTCAGAAGCAACATGCCCGCCCTGGATGCAAGACAACACGCAGCACCACAGGCTCGATCCCCGGGTCCGTGCCCAGAAACCTCTGGGTATCAAGCGCATTATAAACTTGAGGCCTGTGCTCCCCGACCGCATACACGTTGAACGCTTACCGCCCGTGGCCTCGCGGCCCCTACCACCCAGCCAGCATCTAACAACATCCCTATCCCTCGTGCATGTTCCTCCCCTTCGCATGTACCCGCCAAACCCACTATGCGACCGTGTACCCCACATACCCGTTCGCCTTCGCTCACCCTTACTATGCTTGCTTCCTTCCCGACAGGAACCGGATCCGCTCGCAATGGACGACCGAAGCTACAATCTCCACTTCCACCCGAACTCCTAACACCGGACGGCAGCAGGACAACAGCAACGCAGGAGAGAAGCGGGCAGCAACAGGACAACAGCAACGTCGGCGAGGAGCCGGCAAAGAGGGACCCCGCGACCCTTGTCCGTTGTATTTATGGCGCCCATGGGCGCGCAGGAGATGACGTCACCCACCCCCTCCCCCTTCCCCTCCAGACTCCTCTGGCCGCCGTGCCGCGTGAGGCAATCGGCACTAAGGGGGGGCCCCCGCCGAGGGGCCCTCCTTCGTAGGGCGCGGGAGCCCGTCGTAGTGCTGTGGAGGAGGGGGAATGGTTGCTGCAGCCATTGCCGTAGAACAAACATTTGCAAACTTGCCTGTTCTGAAAGGTTTCAGTAAAGAAGGCACTTTTGGCGGGCACCCGTGTTTTTGATTTTATCTAATATGGGGCAGCCGAGGATAGCAGGACTCTCATAGTATGGGTATTTTTAAACAGTATTAGCAGCCCCAGCCCTTTTCTATATGTTTTCACAGAGGCATGCCATTTCTATCTGCATGGCCAACGTTCTGTAATGATGTACTGCGCATGAATGAAAGGCATATAATACATGAATTGCAGACATAACTCCAATTTTAAAAATAACTGTAACGATGGTTACCAAAATGCAATATAATCATAAATGCTACAATGCTAAAAATGACAAACATTTTTTTGATTGTGACAAAATGACTTTTTATTTTTCACACAATTGAATATTTGCATGCAACGATAAGATTTAATGCTGGCTGATAGAAGGATCAAATGAACAAAGTTACTGACATTCTACAGTGTTCAATGGCTCTCTGCTCGTTTATTATACATAGTTATCATGAAACACTTGTGTATAGGCGCGTTATAAATGCCATATCATATCATATCCTATCATCTTTCAAACCGTTATTTCAAACATTTTCCATTTGGGATGCATCAATGTTGTGAACTTTCTGCAATACGTTGTTCACAATTAATCTTTGCAAACCTTACTAAAAGCTAAAATATATTTTGACCAGAGCTTTCAGGTTTCTCAGCTCCATGTGTGTGTAAACCATCCAGTTCTGTCTTTTTTTAAACTTATAGCAGTTGTATGATACTGAACTGAGAAACTTGAAAGCTCTCATTGGTGTGCATTTTAACCCACCATTGCCCAATACAGCACTGTCAACCATTCAACCTTTCAATAAGTAAAATGCTAGACAATAAATGGTATAAATGTCTAATTGTCAGCTGCGCAGAGAATATTGATTCTGCTATTCACCTGCTATTCTAAAGTTATTGATAAGGAAACTGGGGTACAGTGAAATAAACAAAAATAAATGGCAGAGTTTGCACCGTATTTCCAAGTCGGAAATTGTGTATTTAACTTATGAGTTATGGTTCCATGGCCATGTCGTAGAAACTGGAGAGGAAGGAGGTGAGGAGGTGCAACCTCTGAGACACCTTTGACCCTCCCTCCCCATTGCCCTGTTGGCGCTTTGAAACAGAATTAATTTGCTGTATTTTCCTTCCAAAGAAGCAGGTGAGTGCAGCCTTCCTTGTTGCTCCATTTTGCCCATTGTATTGTGTAAAAGTAATTCTAGGCCCTGTGTGCCTGCACCCCCTCGATCCCCGGCGTCTCTTCCTGGTTTCCCTCTCCCTCCCGCCTCCCACCCGCCCACCGCCTATGATTGGCAGAAAACACCAGTTGCTTCGGGTCTAGCGATCCATATCCCCCCTACCGCCTCCCAGTGTCCCTCACCTGCTGCCCCACTGAGGTGTGCCCTGGTCAATTCACGCTCCCTACCAGCACACACCTTAGATGTGCAAGACCTTATCATTAGGGACAACATTGACTTACTGATACTAAGTGAGACCTGGCTGAATGAAACCTCTGGCCCCGCCCTGGCCCTCGCCATCGCGAGTGGCTACACCTTTTTTCAGGCAGGACCGCTCCTGTCATAGGGCCGGTGGGGTAGCTGTCATTGCTAAGGAGACTCTATCAGAAGGATTGAAGGGGAACTTGTGCAGAATTCAGACTACCTTCAGCTCAAAATGAGGCTCTCCCCCAACTGTACCATCTCGCTCCATGTCTTTTACCACCCACCTGGCCCTATCACTGATTTTTGTGAAGCACTAATCCACGCGCTCTCCGACAACCTAATAAACTCATTTAAAGTCATACTCCTGGGTGATCCCAATCTAGGGCTTAATGACCCTAACGATGCCCACGCCACTGCCCTGAATAAAGTCTTATCTACCCTAGGGTTTACCCAAGCCACCTCTAAGCCTAACCACATTAAAGGTTGCACGCTCGATTGGGCGTCTCACCATAACTGCTCCCTCTTGGTCACCGATATTAATCCCATTCCATGGTCTGACCACCGTTGCATTAAATTTGACCTCATTGCCTCCAAAGGGCCCCCTAAGCCAATGATCCCTCTCCCTGCAGCACACTCGAGTAGCTCCCATCAGCTCACCATGGAGAATATCACCCCCTACCTCACGGTTCCTGCCCTCTTGCCCCCTTTCTCCAAGGACCCTGAGATTCTTGCTAGTAAATTCAAAATGGTCATCACCCAAGCTGTTGATAACGTTGCCCCACTCACCCTAAAGAAAGCTAAGAGAACAAAGCATTCTAATGCCTGGTTCGCCCAGGAGCTTCTGGAGCTATGCTCCAAAAAAAAAAAGGGCAGCGCTCGCCACCTGGAAAAATAACCCCAATGACGCTTCGAAAGTAGACTTCAAAGTTATCTCCAAAGACTATAAAACTTTCATCATCAAGGCTAAAGCTGCAACCTTCAACACTAGGATAGCTAATGCAAAATCTGGGACAAAAAAAATCTTTGCCATCATTAGAGAGTTGGAAACTCCCTCCACCACGCCACCTACTCTCATGAAGGATGAACTCTGGTGTAACAAAATTCAATTTTCCATGCTTGATAAGTTTCACACCCTGCACACCAAAATCTTAGCCCACCAACAGGCACTTACCAACGTTATAGCCAACAGTCACAGTAACCCGTCCCCAGTAACCAACTCTAAACATTCCCCAATGTTTGAATTTAAGGATATGAGTGAACCGGAAGTCATTGCCCTCCTCAAATCTATTAAACCTTCCAACTTTAAAGGGGATGCCTGCCCAGCCCAGGACATCAAAGACTGTGCCCCTTACCTTGCCCCATTCATCACTGCATTCATGAATGCCTCCTCCCAGCCTGGCCATGTCCCAACTGGACTTAAGGAAGCCTGGGTTTGACCGCTCCTTAAAAAACCCTCCCTCAACCCATTGGTGCCAGGGAACTATAGACCCTTTACCACTGTCCCTTTTCTGCTAGAAATCCTGGACAAAGTAGCCTACCTGCAAATCTAAAAATCCCTTGAAGATAACCACCTTCTTGGTCTTCGGCAGTCAGGTTCCGTCCATGACATGGCACCGAAACGGCCCCGCTAAACCTTAAAAATCAAATGGATGACCTCAGATACGCAGGCAAACCTGCACTCCTTCTGCTCCATGATTTATCCGCTGCCTTTGATCTGGTGGATCACAAGACCCTCTGCCATCACCTTTCTACTGCGGCCAACTTCTCCCTGAGGGCTTGTGGCTGGATAACATTGTTTCGAGTGGATTGTGTCCTCCAACGTATTCCTCATCTTAGATGTATTCCATCCAGCTTTAGCTGCTTTGGAAACAATGTTTGGCAGAGGGAGCGGATGTCGTTGAGTCGATGGTCCCTCGAAGGCCTCCGTCGAGGGTGACGTCATTGGGTGTACAAGTAGGACGCGCTGCGCCCGTTGGCCTCAGTTCCATTTTTCCGTGGTACATGTTGCTTCGGAGATTCGGCATGCCTTGAGTTCTGTGATGCAGTGAATATTATTAGAGAAATATCGATATGTCCTCATCATTGATACCGACTACAACCCCGCGATCGGGTTTGAAAAAATGTAAATCTTGCGGTTCAAAAATGTCTATCATGGACCCGCATCGAGAATGTCTGTGGTGTCTCGGGGAAGGCCACGACACGGAGGCCTGTACGAAGTGTCAGGCAATGGCGGGGAAGGCCTTGCGATTGAGGAAGGGAAAACTAAAGGTAGGTCGTAAATCTGACCGAAAAGCCTCTAGCGTCGAGTCGAGGTCCCGTGAGGAGAAATCTCCTCAACGCGAAAGGCATCGGTCCAGGTCCCGAAGCGATTCCCATTGCTCGTCATCTTCGACAAAGAAATCAAAGAAAAGACGCCACAGGTCCCCCTCCACCTCGTCCTCGGACGAATCTCCGAAAAGAATGAAATGCCCCACAAAACATTCTTCCTCCGAGAGTGGGAAGCATTCAGAATTAAAAGCCGGCCGGGAGCGTCATCGCTCCGACACTCGCGTGCCCTCGAGCCCGGGTGAACGAAGAAGGAAGGATTGAGAACCTTCCAGGACGACAAGTGAAAAAGACAGCGCGAGTCGAGTCGACCGCTCGAGGTCACCAACGCCATCCAAAACCCAAAACACCTCGAAGAGCACCGTCGACGACCACTATTCCGTCGGCGCCATCAACGCCCTTGTCGATGTCGACCCCGAAGCCCTCGGCGCCAAAGGTTCCAAAGGCTCCAGTTCAACAAACTCGACAAGAAGTGAAGGCTGTAGAGCCTGTAAGACCTTCAGGGTCCACTAACACACCTCCTCCGCCTCTCCCAGAAAAGGTTTTTAAACCTCTTCCTAGGAAGGAATGTTTCAAGTCCTTGACCTCAATGTTTGAGCAACAGGAGCGATATGATGAGGAGAATGTGCCTTTTGGACTGGAATATGGTACACCAAATGTCCCAGAATGCCTGATTTCTGAAGAAAGCAGGATGAGGGACCTGGTGGAATCCTTACATAATGCAAGTGGCATTGATACATCTCCTGAAACAGATTTTGGCAGGCCAGAACCAGGAGAGCATGCCAGTCCCTCATACCGTCAACTAATGAAAAAAGTGGTTGATTATTTAGGATGGGCTAGACCACCAACCCAATTAATCCAGGATGATTTGACTGATATATTGGACCATGGGCCCACCGAAGATCCAGTCCTACCCTCCCATATAGCCTTGCAAAATAGGGTGGCCAGAAATTGGGAGACTCCGGATTCTATTCCTCTAGTGAATAAATCCCTTACTTCAAAATACCGCCCTGCCAGTAGCGACCCTGGCTATCTGTCTACACATCCCACTCCTGAAAGTCTGGTGGTCCAGGCAGCCACAGCTTCAAATAAAATGGCATACCCTTCTATCCCTGAGGACAGGGACGATAAGCGTGTGGATGGCTGGGCACGGAAGGTATTTTCAGCTGGGAGTATGGCGTTAAAATCAGCCAACTCCACATGTGCCTTGGCAAAGTTTTCGTACTCTCTGTGGGAGGGCATTCAATGGCGGCGGAGCACATACCAGAAGGGGATGAAAGGGAAGGATTCCTAGCCATTGTTGGAGATGGAAAGGAAGCCATTCAGGAATCCCTTGAATCTGGATTGGACACTGTAAATAGTGTGAGCAGGTCCATGGGTACTAGCACTGTAATACGCAGATTTGCGTGGTTATGGAAGTCGGGTTTCGCACCAGACGTACAGAACCGCCTTCTGAACATGCCCTTTGACGGGTGTCACCTTTTTGGCAGCAAGGCTGACGAGAGCCCTGAGAGGTTGCAGACGTCAAAAGCAGCTGCCAAATCTTTAGGAGCTGCTATTAGGCAACCTTAGCCTTTTCGTGCACCAGGACAATCTTGGAGGGGACAATCCTATCGTTATTACTCTTCATATGGAAAGGCGAGAGGAATGGCCAGTCAAAGAGGCCAGAAAAAGGCCACTCGTGGTGGACGAGGAAAACGTGCAAAGTCAGCTCCAGCTGCAGCCTCTTTGTCATCAGCGGCTACAGCAACCGCCACAAAACCACTTTGAGGACTTGCATCACAAGACACCTGTGGGAGGCAGGCTGTCACAGCATCTGCAAGAATGGCGAGCCATTACTTCAGATGTTTGGGCTCTAGAATTAATATCCCAAGGTTACTGCCTTCCTTTTCTAACGCAACCTCAAAGCAATCCACCAGGGAGACACCCTTTGAAGTTTTCAGTCCCTCTCCTACAGCAGGAAGTTCTAACCCTGCTGGAGAAAGGTGCTATAGAGCCAGTACCTGTAGCGGAGAGGAACAGGGATGGTACTCCCCGTATTTTTTGATTCCCAAAAAGGACAGAGGACTGAGACCCATTGGACTTAAGAAGCTTGAACAAGTTCCTCAGGAAGGACAAGTTCAAGATGGTCACTCTTTCTCAGATCCTTCAGGCCCTCCAACTTCAAGATTGGTTGGTGTCATTGGACCTCCAGGATGCTTATTTTCATGTGCCAATTCACCTCAAGCACTGAAAATACCTGAGGTTCGTAGTTGGCGACTCACACTATCAGTTTCGAGTCCTGCCATTTGGATTGACCTCCGCCTGAGGGTCTTCACCAAGTTAATGGTGGTGGTGGCAGCGCACCTCAGGACAGGGGGGATTCATGTTCACCCCTACCTGGACGATTGGTTGATCAGGGCACGTTCTGCCGAACAAGCACTAGATCATCTGAAAGTCACCTGCAACTTCCTCCACTGACTGGGCTTCTCCCTCAATTTCAAGAAGTCACAGATGACACCTTCCCAACAGCTCCAGTACATAGGAGCTGTATTGGACACATCCTTGGGAAAGAGCTCGCCTCCGAAGTCAAGGGCTCAAGACATTCTTCAGATGGTTTCAAAATTCCAAAATGTCCAAAATCTCCAGGCCTACGACTTCTTAAGGTTGCTCGGCCTCATGGCATCCTGCATCTTCCTAGTGCCAGAAGCACGCCTGAGGATGAGATCCCTTCAATGGGCTCTAAAGACTCAATGGTCCCAGTTCTCAGGTCAAATGACGGATATTCTTCAGATTCCGAACAAGGTTCGGCAGGATCTTCTGTGGTGGAATTGCACAGAGAATATCCTAAAAGGGGAACAGTTTTGGCAGCCTTGGCCGGAGGATATAGTAGTGACGGATACCTCACTCATGGGGTGGGGAGCTCATGCCAACGATCTGAAAATCAGCGGTCGCTGGTCTCCATCAGAGTCCAAACTACACATCAACCTTTTAGAGCTGAGAGCAATCAGACTAGCGCTGAAGGCTTTTCTGCCATCTGTCAGGGGAAAAAAAGTCCTAATAATGATGGACAATACAGTGGCCATGCACTATCTAAACAAGAGAGGAGGTGTAAGGTCACTACCTCTGTGCAGAGAGGCAATGCAGCTCTGGTATTAGGCAATTCAAGAAGGAATCTCCTTAACAGCAGTCCAACTAGCTGGGGAGGAGAATATGACGGCAGCCGCTCTGACCTGGCAGGGCACGGTGTCCCACAAATGGGAACTGGCTCAGGAAGTCATTCAGGAGATCTTCGCCCTTTGGGGAACCCCTCAAGTAGACCTGTTTGCGAACAGAATCAACCGGAAGTGCGAACGGTATTGCTCAAGGGAATTTACCCCGAGAGGAGCCCTAGGGGACGCGTTCGTGGTGGAGTGGAACTTCCCACTACTATACGCGTTCCCTCGGATTCCTGTCATTCCTCAGGTCATCAGGAGACTGAGACGGTTCGGAAACCGCATGATCCTAATTGCCCCGGATTGGGCCAGGAGAACGTGGTACCCGGACCTTCTAGACATGTCCATCTGTCCCCCGGTACGTCTTCCTCAGAGAGAGGACCTTCTCTCTCAAATGGAGGGTCAGGTACTCCATCCAGAGGTCAAGATTCTCAACCTTCATGCTTGGTATCTGAAAGGCTGAGATACAAGGATTGGGACCTTCCAGATGGCGTCATGGAGGTGTTGCTTTCGGCAAGAAGACCAGCAACAAACTCTCTATACTGTTGCCGTTGGAAATAGTTTTGCAACTGGTGCCGAGAAATGAATGTTGATCTGTTTCTATGTTCTATTCTGGAAGTACTGTCCTTCCTCTTGTCCCTAGCACATAGAGGTCTAAATGTGGGGACCAGGAAAGGTTATCTTGCAGCGCTTTCCATCTTCAAGCGCTGTCGGAAGAATGCTCCTATTTCAAAATTCCTTTAGTAGTACAATTCTTAAAAAGGACTTACCAATGTGTTTCTTCCTTATCCTTTCCAAGAACCAATTTGGGATCTCAATCTGGTTCTAAAATTCTTAATGTGTGCCCCTTTTGAACCCTTGCACACTTGTCCATTAAGATATCTGACATGGAAAACTGCTTTCCTAGTTACTCTAACATCTGCAAGAAGAGTGAGCGAATTGTAGGCACTGTCTTCTGGGCCACCCTATACTGTGTTCCACAGGGACAGAGTGGTATTGAGGGTTACACCCTCATTTTTGCTTAAAGTTGTGTCTGATTTACATCTAAATCAGAAAATTGTTCTACCCGCATTCTACCCTCCACCTCATCCTAGTAAGGAGGAGAAAGATTGCATAGGTTGGATCCGAAAAGAGCTCTAAGCTTTTACATCTCTAGGCTCTCCAAGCCTAGAGTGGATAATCAAGTTTTCATCGGCTACACCGGAAGGAAATTGGGTCAATCGGTGTCAAAGCAAACCATATCACGTTGGAGTGCTTTGCATTTCGGAATGCTACAGATTAGCAGGGAAAGACCCACCAGAGGGCTTTAGGGCCCATTATACCAGAGGCATCGCCTCTTCGACAGCCCTTCAAAGAGGTGTTCCCATAAAATCCATTTGTGAAGCAGCAAACCGGTTGTCGCTGCATACTTTTTCAAAATTCTATAATCTGGATGCTTCCCAGTCTAAGGAGCTGAATTTTGGTAAAGCAGTACTATATTCAGCCATTTGAAGGTATCAAAAAATCTACTCCCTCCTCCAGAGAATTGTCCATAATGCTTTGGGAGTCTATCTAAGATGAGGAATACTTTGGAGGACACAATCCACTCGAAGACAAGTTACTTACCAACTGGTAACGTTTTTTTAATTGGATGTTCCTCCAACGTATTCCTCATCACCCCCCCCAGCCTACCCCTCTGTAGATTTTTCCGGTTTATTGCCACTTCAACTCTCGCAAGGCTGATACCTGATTACCGGCACAATCTACACAGTAGAACAAAATTGAGGTGGAAAAACAGAACTGAGGCCAACGGGCGCCGCGCGTGCTACTTGTACACCCGATGACGTCACCTTCGACGGAGGCCTTCGAGGGACCATCGACTCAACGACATCGACGCACGGTGCTCTCTGCAGAAATTCTTTTCCGAAGCAGCTAAAGCTTGATGGAATACATCTAAGATGAGGAATACGTCGGAGGAACATCAAATCAAAAGAACGTTACCAGTTGGTAAGTAACTTGTTCTTCTTCAGGAAAGAGCTATGAAGGTCTTCTCCGAATCGTCATGTGCCAATCCAAGTCTCATCAAATGCGGGGTCCCACAGGGCTTGTGCATTGCCCCCACCCTGTACAACCTTTTAACGAGGCCTCTGTTCAACATTCTGGACACACTGGGCATCTCATACACAAACTATTCTAATGACACCCAGGTGCTCATTCCCCTCTCGGGTGATTATCTGTCTGACCTGAACACCCTCAACTCCATTTACTCAACGATCCAATCCTGGATGGCAGAAAACTGGTTATGCCTCAACAGCGGCATAACCGAACATCTGTTAATTGGATCGCCGGCCACCTTGGGTAAACTGGACAAGCAATACAGCTCCTTCACCGCTGATAATATCCCCATCTCTGTCTCCCAATCTGTTAACACCCTGGGCGTCTACTTTGACTCTAACCTGACGATGAATAGGCAGGTCAATGCCATTGCCTCCTCCTCAGTTTACCACTCCAAATTGCTTAATGCAGCTAGACCGTTCTTATCCCAACAGAATTGCCTCAACATTGCTAGGGCAATAATTGGGTCAAGACTGGACTACTGTAATGTCCTCTTCATAGGGACCTCCTGCAAGAACATTACTAAATTACAACTAGTACAACAGGAACCGCATCTCGGAGGTTAGGAGGCTCGTCCACTGGCTTCTTGTTAAGGAAAGGATTGTTTTTAAAACCCCCGCCCTGACGCATAAGTGTGTCCATGACTTGGAACCCCTCTACCTGGTCCAAAGGATTACCAAACCTACCCCAGCTAGGCCTACAAGCACGGCATACACCAACAGGATCTCTGTACCCAAGACCCGCAGAGTTCGTGCGGGCGGTACCAGTTTCCCAACCATGGCAGCCACTTACTGGAACTCCCTCCCCTCTCATATCAGGCTAATTGCCTCTCACACAGCTTTCCGGAAAGCCATCAAAACCAGGCTATTTGTATGACACTGCACCTGTACCCTCCCCTTTGCTTCTTCTGCTCTGTATCAAACATGCTGTTATTGTTACCCTCATAACTACCTCTATGTATCTGTGTAAATGTAACCAAGTAACATGTAGCAGGTAAACTTGCTGTTGGGCTGCATTCCTGTAACCCTGAATTAAGCCTACCTACTCTCACCTGTAGTAGCGGCTTGATGCCTGTGGGCTGTAGTGCGCTCTACAAATCCCAAAATAAAAGTAAAATAAATAAGTGCAGAGAGAGGGGACTGTAGGGTTACAGATACAGACCACAAGTGCTGGGGGAGCCAAGAGGCATTGCGAGGTGCAACAGGATAGGCAGGGACCTGGGTCCAAGTTCAGAGGGTACCCATGTGACCAGTGCGTGGAACATATGGGTGATCAGCAGGGGAGAGGAAGAGAGAAAGCGGAGGTGAAGAGGAAGATCTGGAGTTGCTTCCGGAACCAGAGATGGTTCTGCTCAAGTTTGAGAGAGGCAGGGAGGCTGTTCCAGAGTTTAGCTCCAGCCAAAGAAAGAGATCTACCCACAACTCTCCGCTTGGAAAAGCGACTGACCACCAGAGAGTTGGAGGTGGCTAAGCGGAGAGCTTGAGATGGGAGATACGTAGGAAAAGAGAGTAGGTGGTAGTGCGGTCCCAGGCCCCAGAAAGCTTTGTGGACAATGCAGAGGGTCTTGAACTTGATACTTGCCACCACTGAGAGCCAATGAAGAGATTTCAGATCTGGAGAGATACGATCCCTGTGCTTGAGGGCAAACAAAAGTCTTGCAGCCCTGTTCTAGATAAATTGTTGATGACAGAGAGTAGAGGCATGAATGTTTAGAAAGATGCTGTTGCAGTAGTCCAGCCTGGAGAGGCCCAGAGCTCTGGAGACAGTGAGCTTCTGGGGGAAAGTAAGGAAAGGAAGAATACCTCTGAGGAGGTGCAGCTGATAGTTTGACTTCTTAGAGATGTCGGAGATGTGAGGAGAGAAGAAGAGGCTGGAGTAGAAGATGACCCCAAGGTTCTTAGCCTCACAGGTAGGAGCAGGAAGAGGACCCAGAGTGGGCCGCCAGACAGAGAGAGGAAAAGAGGGAGCTGGTTTTCTGATGAGGAGGATCTCCATCTTACTGGCATTAAGGCAGAGATCATTGGTGGCACGCCATTCCTGATTTGCAGACAGACAGGTAGGAATGAGGGAAGGAGTAGAGGTGGCCGAGGGTAGCGTGAAAGAGAGTTGGGTGTCATTGGCATAACACTTAAAATTGGAACAGAGAGCAGCGATGCGGTGGGCAAGAGGTGCCAAGTATTGGTTGAACGGCCAGGGAGAGTTGTTATACCCATGGGGAACACCACAGGTAGAGAGAGATAGAAGAGAGGAAGGACCCCAGTTGGACCTGCGAGGGTCGGTCAGTGAGAAAAGAGGTCAGCTAGGCCAAGGCCAGATCAGTGATACCCAGGTTATCACAGAGGCGCTTAAGTAGGATGGCATGGTTGACTGTGTCGAAAGCAGAAGAAAGATTGAGGGGAATGAGAACAGAAGGAAGGTTAGAATCAAGGTTCGAGAGCAGGTCTTCACAGATGTTCAGGAAAGCAGTTTCCGTGCTTCTAGTCGCTCTGAAGCCAGACTGATGGTCATGGAAACAACCAACAGATTCAGTATGAAGGTTAATCTGGGAGATGGCCGGCTTTTCCAAGAGTTTGCCAAGGAAAGGAGTGATAGAGATCGGGTGATAGTTAGCCGGAGAGGAAGGATCAGCAGAGGGCTTCTTTAATTGGGCACTCCGAGCTACCCATTCCATCCCCTTTACTCATATTTTCCTGCACCGGCAAGCAACCTAGGGGTAGCCTAATGTATAAGGAGCGGGCACTAGCTGGCTCCACTGTATTCAGGTATAGCTCCATGCCCTGCGTAGCTTTAAGCTCTAAGTTGTTTGAACCAGTTGCCAAGGCTAATGAGATTTCCTGTGCCCTTATTAGTTTATATCTATGAAAAGTCACCTTGACTCTCCCTTTCACGTTATCTCCCAAAGTCTGTGGGTTTTGCCAATATGGAGATAAACACAAGGGGGCAAGCCATTTTTTTTTATGTGGGCCAACCATTGAATCATGTGCCATCCCCCGAATGTCAATACATGCTCTAATACTTCCGGTATTTTACTAGCTCCTGGTTTCCCCAAACTCAGAGCCAGTAATAAACCGGTCTAATGCTCATTTATTCATCAGTGGGAGAGAGACCACACTTCATACAAACTGTACTAGTGGGGGTGCTTTTGGGAAGCAACAATATCACTTTCAGAAATGTGTTCTCTCTAATTGTTAGGGGGTGGCATCAGCGTAGCCCCAGACTTCAGCGCCATATAATGCTGCTAGCGCCATATAATGCTGCTGCCTTAGCCTGCGGTACGTATAGCTTTAGGGCCGGGCATATTGCACCCCTTCCGTGCCTAGCATGTAAGGCTTTCAGAGCCCCAGTGTTTTGTTTGTAATAGAGTGTTGGCTTTGGCAACCTGACCAACCCAATGACCCCCACTTGAGAACCGAGTTCCCAGAAAATCATACCAACCCACTTCTTCTAGAATTGTACCCCCCACCTCGAATTTCAATGGTTTGATTCCAAATGATTTTGATGTAAAGACCATAGCCTTAGTCTTTGAGGCATTTACCTCCAGCCCAAATTTACCACATTCATCTGCTAGAGTGGACAGGGCAAGGCACAGTCCCATAGGGGTGGTGAACAATAGGACTGCGTTGTCAGCGAAAAACAAAACTGGGATGTGGTTCCATCACAATCTTGGCAGATCCATGCTCACTGCCAATAGTCACTCGATAATAGACTTAATATACAAACAGAATAATACCGGAGCAAGGACCCAACCATGTTGGACCCCTCGGTCCACTCTGAAAAATTCTGTGCGTTTGCCTCCTCTCCCACAGCAGACAGTTGCTGTATTGTCATTATACAAGAGTTGGATCGCTCGCAAAAGTTCACTGGGGATACTTTTGGCATGCAATATTGCCCGCAGGGTTTCTCTAGGGACGCTGTCAAATGCTGCCTTGAGATCCACGTATACACCATATAAATTGGTGTTTGCGATTCTCAGTTGTTTTTGGACCACTAAGTAGAACCGGAAGCACTTATGTATCATGTGTTTTCCTGCCTAGAACCAGGCCTGAAGATGACTCAATTGCTTGGTATCATCCACCCATGCCACTAGGTGCCGCAGCAGGACCTTAGCAAATGTCTTTCCTGTGGCATCCAGTAAGGTAATGAGTCTATAATTTCCCTGGTCTGCCCGGTCACCCTTTTTGTACATGCAGACTATTACTGCTGATGTCTAGGTATTAGTCACCCAGTCACTCTGCATTACAGTGTTAAATGCCATGGTTAATACTAGGGCCCAAATTGCAAGCATGCTTTTATAGAGACCCACCAGCACCCCATCGGGTCCCGCCGCTTTACCTGACTTCTGTACTCTTATAGCCCTCTCCACTTCTGCGAGTATGAATGTTAAGTTGCCAAGTCCATCATGCACAGGTCCAGTCCCCCTCCAATATGGGACTGATACATGCTCCCTTCCCCCTAGATTGAAATGAGTACAAATCTTCAAAGTGGGCATACCATCTGGTCGGGCTTATATCTTCAGGGTCGATTGCATCACCCTTTATATCCATATCCGTAATAAGATGCCAGAACCCAACTTGGTCCCCACTCTGCACACATTTGATCAGGGTAGGCCACCTACCTTGTAGGTACTGAGATTTCTTACTGGCTGTGATCTTCTTATATACACTCTGTAACCATTGTACATGAGCTCCATCTACCTGGCCAGTGCCCCTCAGGCATGTGACCAGGGCCTGCTTTGCTTCCCTGCACACCTTGTCGAACCAGAAGTTCGATTTTTTACCCTCCTGTCGTGGTCACCTTTCCGGCATGGTCAGGGATTCTCCTAGCTACTCAATTAAAGTGAGATAACTTGCACGTTTACTTTCAAGAGAGGTACTTGCCTCACAAATGCACTTGTGCAGCACTATAAATTTACTGTATCAAACTGGAGCAAGATCAACCAGGTTCAGGCCCACCCATTTCACAGAGCGCCTGGCTTTACCATGAACCATCACGGACACTGCCCCATCCACTGTCAGGTCTGGCTCAGGTGAAAGGTCTTTAATTGGAGAAGTATCAGCATATGATCGCTCTCTAAGCACCCTGAAACCCTTCTATTATCTGCCAGTCTGATTCTGACACTAGGGCACAATCTATTCTAGAGTGACCTTCTGGGCAGATAAAAGTATACCCAGCTGGTTGGTCAGTAGCAAACCGGCCAATGGAAAGTCTCAGTCCAGCATTATACAATCTTCTATCAATCTCTGAAGCGGCTGGGTGTAATCTTGCGGGTCTATTAGCAATTATGCGGGGCATACTTTCTCTGGGCTGAATGGCTGCCAGAGAATTGACCTTATTTGGATTAACACTGAAGATTGGCCTTTGATGGTAAATGTCCTTATACTAAATCGCAATGAGAGTGACGGCAAGCCGCTCACGAGTTCCATCTGTTTAGTCACCTGCGCTATAGCACACCAATTCAATGCGTCCAGATCTGTAGGGATAGACAGTGTGGAATGCAACAAGAAGGGTAAAATGGGGAGACGTGTTGGTGAAAAAATCTCAAACCCAAAGTTTATCAGACCATCATACATGAAATAGAAGCAATTAGCACCCTTCCATTTGGTTCTATAACCATTTTGGATTATTATAAAGTTATGACACAAAGTCTTCAGGATGCATTCACCAGGCCGGTCAGACAAACCAAGCATAAGGAGTAAGCAAAGGACGGGTGGTTCGACGAGGAATGCAGAGCTGCCAAGTGTGATTTAATATGCTGTCTCAGTGAGGGCACACTGGTAAGTCTGCAAAATCCCAGGTCTGCATACAAATCTTTGATTCTGAAGAAAAAGGCAGGCTTTAACCAGAATAGATGGGACGAGTTGCACTCTGCATGTGTAAATGGCAACTCCCATCAGTTCTGGAAAATGGTTGCACTTTAAGATCGTAATGCTCCCAATGCCCTCCAGTGCATCATACCTCCTTCATGGTGCAAGCACTCTGGGAAGCTGTGCCAAGTTAGGGCAGACCAGCTGGAGGAACGCTTAAAATCAGAGAATATGCTCTCCCCCATTTGCAAATGCCCTGGTCCTTACAGAGAGGCAGGTAGAAAGAGCTATACAAGCACAAGCTAAGGGTAATCTATACAAAGATGAACCCTCAATATTGGCTCCCTTATGGTGCTGCGCCTTTAATGTAGCAATGGAAAACAGGGCAACACCAAGGTCATGGAGGAATGCAGAAAAAGTTCTGATCTTCAAGAAGGGGACAGGGAACAACCTGGGAATTACCGCCCCATTTCACTTCTAGATGAGGCTGGGAAAATGTTTGCCAAAGCTATCCTGGAGCGATTACAGAACTGGGAAGAATCAAGAGGGTTCATTAGCCACCTACAAGTTGGTTTTCGGAAAGGGTACAGCACAATAGATCAGAGCTTCCAATTCCATCTAATCCTGGATAAATAGTCAGCCCTTAGTCGTGTCAGGATATATGCGGTCTTAGTAGATCTAAAGGACACTTTTGACTGTGTTCCCAGAAATTCCCTGTGGCAAGTGCTAAGAAACAAAGGTATCCCCCAGAACTTCTTGATCAAAATCCAACAGCTGTATACTGATAACACATTGTTTGTATGCTGAGGTTTGAGGGGCGAGTTGACAGACCCAATTGCTTTTCAGAGAGGTGTCCGGCCAGGCTGCATGCTAGCCCCACTCCTCTTAACATTTATATCAATGAGGTTATTGAACGACCTAGATTGGGCAGCAGCAGGCTCCCTGCACTGTTATTTGCGGATGATGCAGTGTGGCTGGCCACATCCCCCATGTGTCTTAAGACCACTCTGGCAAAGTTCATTGACAAATGCAATGAATTGGGTCTGGAGCTCAATAAAGAGAAAACAAAGACACTTGTCATCAGACCTCGCCTGGCACAATCCTTGAGCTTGACATTAAGGTGGATGGAACAAATCTAGAACATGTCCTATCCTATGACTACCTTGGAGTCAGGTTCATGGACAACGGTTTCTGGTTGCAGTAGGTAACTAACGTAAAATGTATTGTGGCGGCATAGGGCATTTTTACCGAATGCATCACAGCGATGCCATTAGCCCAGTCCTGCTATTACACCGGATGCAGGCCATTTCCTTGTCACTATATGGGGCTGAGATATGGGGACACATGGGTTTCGAAATCTCTGGCCATTATTGAAAGGACATTTTTAAAAATGCTATTCATGTTACCAAGTTCTTCGCCTAGCACTAGTATATTTATGGAATGCAACCTTCAACCGGTCGACGATCAAGCAAGGTTGAAACCCCTTTTGTATTGGATGAGGATTTGGACCTCGCCAGATTTGGCCGTATATAAAGATGCCTTGGTGCATATTTTGTCTCTAGTGGGGTCCAAGTTCCTCCCATGGTTCAGATAAGTGAAAACAGAATTATCTAAACTGAATCTGGACCAGTACTGGAGAACTGAAGCGACAGATCAAATGTGCAGGTGGTACCCTCTCCCATTGCAGGTTAGAAGAGGACTGCACCGCCCTAAATACCGTTTTGTATTATTTATTGTATAAACCTGATTTGGGGCTTGAGCATTACATGGACCTGATTAGCCCGAGAAATGTCTGGCCGCTATATATATATACAGTTCTCTCTCAATACTCTAAAAGTGGGATCTTTTACACAGAATTGGCCTGGGTCAGGGGGTTCTTTGATTCTATCATAAAATGACTGGAAAAAAGACAGACACCGATTGTTTGATGCAGGTAATGTTATGTTATGAGTGAATATTTTTCTACCACACAGTAACTATGTGTTCCACTTTTCTTATCAGCCAATCAATCCGTTATTATTTTGTTTTACCTCAACAGTTATCAAGGGATTGGAAAGTGTAAATTATAGTTCCCAAGCAGTTATAAGCACTTTTCTTGTACAAGTGGTTAATTTCTTCTCTAAGCACCGAGTAATTCACTTAGAAAATGTTCACTGACTGTTTTTTAGCTAATTTAAATGTTCTGCCCTAAACATGCTTGGGTAGGGTTTACTGTAATGCTTCAATAAGGCATAGAGAAGCAGTTTGTTTGCTTATTCAATTCTTGACAAATGCCTTGTTTTTACTAGAGTTGTGACTTACTGAGGTGATCTGTATTTATGGGCTTGGGGGTTGGCCATCTGAGGAAGAAACACATCCTTTCTCTTTTTGGGGGTGAGGGAGTTAATTATATTTATGTGCAGTCTTTAACATCATTAATATCACACACTATATCTGCTGTGACGTGTTCATCCTCATCACCACCATCTCCATGGGGACTTAAACATAATATGTATCACACACTATCTCTGGGAGGGACTTTAACATCAATGAAAGCCCTCACCATCTCTGTAAGGACGTTAATATCATTATAATCGCGTGCTATCTCTGTAGGAACTTGAGCACTAGTGTTATGATACAAAATCTCTCATAAGTATCATGCACCATCTCTCTGGGGACATTAACATCATTATAAATCACACACCATAACTGTAGGACATTAACACTATTTTAACTACTTTCTACCTCTGAGGGGGACTTTAACATCATTGTTAGCCCAAACCATCTTTGCGAGGATTATAACACCATTCTAATCAGATATTAAAATGTGTGTTAAGATAAAATGTCACTGTGGTTCTTTGACATCATTGTTATCACACACCATCTCTCTGAGGACTTTATCATCATTATAATTACACATCATCTCTGTGGGAACTTGGATATCATTATTATCACACACCATCTCTGTGTGGACCTGAACATCAGTATCACACAACACAATCTCTACAGGGTCCTCAACATCGCCAACATTGCACACCATTTATACGGGGACATTAACATCATGATAATCACACACCCTCAATGTAGGGACTTAAACATTAGCATTATGATACAACATCTCTGTGGGATCTTTAACACCATTTTCACACATCATCTATGTGAGGACTTTATCCTCATCACATACCATCTCTATGGGGACCTTAATACAATTTATATCACCTATTATCTCTCAGTGGAACCTCAATGTCACTAATAGTCCACACCCCCTCTGTGAGGACTTTAGCATCATTGTAATCACACACCATCTCTCTGGAGCCTGCAGATATTACTATTAAAACAATCTTTGTGTGGACGTTTACTTTACCATAATCACGTACCATCCCTTTTTGGAAATGCCACTTTTGTCCCAAAGAGGACAGTAACATCTCTATCATCACACCAATCCGAGAGAGGCGATGTGGTTCAGTGGGCAAGTATGTGACTTTGTAGCAATCCAAATCCCTGCTGCCCACTGGACCACAGTATGTGATGCTTTATTATTCACCTCATCGTTATTTGGGGTGTTGTAATAGGGTTTAATGCCCGAATGAAGTTCTGTTAAGTGAATATCTTACAGGAAGTGCAACGACATTACCATCCATCGGTTGTATGTCTCTAGGATGTGGAACAGGATCAGGAACAAGTTATGTACCTCTGTCAAGACCTGAAAGAATCTTTGCACACCATCCCTGTGGGAATGTATCATTACTACAATCGCACACCATTCTTACAGTTACTTAAACCTCATCATCATCATCATCACAGAAATAGGGGGAAGTTATCATCATTGTATTGTCCCTTGTTAAGACATTAAATTGCCCTCATCACACACCTCTGTAAGGACTTAAATTTCACGGACATCATACCATCCATGATGCAACTCCAATATCCGACATCACACGCCATCGATGTAGGTACTTCAATGCCACGATCATCACATACCTCTTATCTAATGAATATAACACCCACCCATTACGCAAATCTCTGTGGTGACTTAAATATCCCCAACAAAACACACCATATCTGTGGCAACTTACAGTCATCACACACCATCTCTGTGAGGACTTCAATAGCTTAATCATCACACAACATCTCTGTGAGGACTGTACCATGTCCTTCTTCATTCACCCCCTCTTTTGGGACTTAAACATTTGTGACATCACACATATTGTCTGTGGTCACTAAAAAGCATCTTTTAAACCTTAATGTCATCCTCATTCACATCACACAACATCCAGGTGTGAACTTTAACACCACAATGTTCACACAACATCTTTGTGGGGACTTCAATGGCATGATCATCACACAAAACCCCTACAAGGACAATAAAACTCAGCTCATCACACATAAAATCTGTTAAACATCCCAAACAACATATACTTTATGTGTGTACACTCAAAATCTCACAGTCATAACACACCATCTCTCTGGGGACTTCCGTAGCACAATCGTCACACACCATCTCTGTGAGGACTTTACCATACCCCTCCTCTCTCAATCCCACTGAGACCTAAAAATTTCTAATATCCTACACAATGTCTTTATTACTTACACATCTCTGTTGGTCCTAAATGCCATGCTTCACTCTCATCACACAACATCCATGTGGGGACTTTAAAACCACTATATTCACACGCCATCTCTGTAGGGACTTTAATGCCATGATTATCACACACCATCACTGTGGGTACTTTTAGTGCCACCATCATCACACACCAGCACTATGAGGACTTTAAAACCACACTCATCAACAACATCCCTGAGGAGGCATTCATCTCATGGTCAAAATAGATCAGCAAAATACACCATCCTAAATCAGAGAGCAGATAGTAACACCATTATATCATGCCATTCTTGTGGTAGGGCCTATTGTAAAGGTTACATTTATGACTGTGAACCCAGGAAGCCTACATCTCAATCACAGATTCCTCTCTGTATGACATAGTGGGAATCACAATCAAACATTTAAAACCCTGAAGCAAATGGAATGTGGCTACTGGTCAAATTAAGTGTATTTAAGTGAACATGCAAATGGGACTTGGACCGAAATTAAAAATATTAAAATGATAGCTTATTGTCATTGTAATCACACACCATCTCTATGGGGACCTTATCATCATTGTAATCACACACCATCTCTGTGGGGACCTTATCATCATTGTAATCACATACCATCTCTGTGGGGACTTTAGTGTTATCATAATCACTTGCCATATCTGTGAGGACCATATTTCATATTTGTATTTTTTGTATTGCATTTAGATTTATATAGCGGCTAATGCCCAAGCGATTAACAGCACCATAATTACACACTGTCTCTGTGGGGACTTAAGTATAGTCCTAATCACACACCATCTCTATGGGGACCTTATCATCATTGTAATCACATACCATCTCTGTGGGGACTTTAGTGTTATCATCATCATTTGCCATACCTGTGGGGACCATATTTTGTATTTGTATTTTTTGTATTATATTTAGATTTATATAGTGGATAATGCCCAAGCGCTTAACAGCACCGCCTTGAAACACTTGTGTAAAGGTGTGTTATAAATGCCATATCGTATAATATCACCATAATTACACACTGGTCAAATTAAGTGTATTTAAGTGAACATGCAAATGGGACTTGGACCAAAATGAAAAATATAAAAATGAAAAATATTAAAATATATTCACTGTAAATCGTCTTAGATTCCTTAAATTACTTATATTTGAAAATACAATTCTGTAATTAGTTTATGTTGTTTTAAAACAACCATATCTACATTTGAAAATGAATGCCCAAGCGCTAACAGCCACATAATTACACACTGACTGAACAGGGCAAGGCACAGTCCTAATCACACACACCATCTCTATGGGGATCTTACCATCACTGTAATCACACACCATCGCTGTGGGGACCTCAACATGATTGCAAGTACACAATGTCTCTGTGGGGAGCGTTTCATGATTATCACACACAATCTCTGTGGAAAATGTAACTTTTCCATAATCAAACATGACCCCTATAGGAAAGTTAACTCCACTATTATTATACACATTCCAAAAGAAGAAAGCAACATCATTTCCATTACACCATTTCTAAAGAGGAGATATGAGTTAGCAGGGAGGTGATGCCTGTGAAAGAATGAAAGCTGAATTTGAATTCATTATTCCTTTTTGGCCACAGTGTGCCAGCCTGGGTCAATCGAGTCATCTCCTATGTCGCAGTTATCTTTTCTGGAACATTTTAAGTGTTTATAAAAGTGTTTAATGCCAGAAACTAGGTGCCTTTTTCAAGGTTTAATGCAAATTAAACATCTTGTGGGAAATGCCAAACCATCAAAATGCACCTGTTGTGATAGCCATAATGCAGGCAGGTACTCACATGTATGAATACAATTGTATAATGTATATTGAGTATTATAAAGTAAGCATTTTTCCATCTGCTTATGGGGCAATCCATCCCAAATAAGAATAATAAAGTAAGTCCCCACAAGGATGGTAACACGCGTCCAAGTCCCCGCAAAGATGGTACCGGACACGCAAGTAAAAATAAGCATTTTTGCAAATATGAAGTTGGATCCTTTATTGTGAATTTTTTCTGAACCTAGTTCTGCTATTAGCCAATTTCTAAAACATTGGGAAAGGATAGTCCCCACAAGGCAGGTCCCCACACATAGTCCTCACAAGGTAGGTAAAACGTGTGTGTGTGTGTGTGTGTGTGTGTGTGTGTGTGTGTGTGTGTGTTCTAGTCTCTGCCACCTACTCTATGGTGCTCTCTTCTCTATTGACTATCCTGCTCTCCTCACCAAATCAGGTAGGAAGAAGTTTAAAAAGGACATCCTGATCCTGGTCTCCAACCCAGGCCTCCCTATCGCTGACACCTTCACCAGTGCCTCCTCCAAGGAAACTCTCACCGACATCCACTTTGTTGTTCCTTCGCCAGACCTATGGACTCTTCATATGGTCTCTGTGCTCTCTCCTTTCTCTTCCTCTCCCATTAATGGTGGCACCCAGTGGGATGCCCTCCTGGCCTCCTTCCATTCCTCTAAGGTCATCATTAATGTCTACACTAATGGGGCCATCTTGGTCCAAGGCTCTCAGGCCAACCTTCACCTCTTTGATAGACGCTCCCCGCGCCTCATCAACTTCCTTTCTTCTTCTGCTGTCCCCCCTCCCCTTTCCGTCACTATCTCACCTCCCCTTCTGCCTCCTCCTGCCTCCTCCTCGACTACCTTGCCTTCTCCTTTGTTCTCTGTCCCCTCTTGGGCTCCTTCTACACCTCCAAAGGGCATACCTCTGATTTGTACCCCTCCCCGGAAGTCTGTCAAGGATGGCAACCTTCTCCATATCGCCACTCTAAACTCTCGCTCTGCTGTCAAACACTCCTCTGATATCTGCCGCCTTCTTGAAGAATTTGACCTCGATGTCCTTAGTCTCACTGAGACATGGTTCACGGTCAGCTCTATCACTAGCTTTGACACACTCCTACCTGATGGCTACAAGATCCTCTCTGCACCCAGGTCCAACCGCTCTGGTGGGGGTGTAGCCCTGATCTTTCCTGAGTGGATACCTGCCTCTGTCACCCCTATGCAGGCCTACTCCTCTTTTGAATGCCTTGTCTGCAGGCTCTCTTTCTCCTATAGCCATTCCCTTACTATGGCTACTATCTATTGGCCACCTGGTCAGATTTCCTCTTTCCTCTCTGAGTGGGCGGACCTCTCCTCCTCACTCTTGGCCTTGACTGCTCAACTCCTCCTTCTTGGGGACTTCAACATCCACTTGGATGCCCCCTGTCCTTCCTCTCTACTCTTTTGTGACCTCTGCGACTCTCTCTCACTCACTATTCTCCCCTCTGGCCAGACTCACTCTGCAGGACACACTCTGGATGTTCTGATCTCCTCAGACCTTCCCCTCTCTCTTGCTCTCTCCACCCCTCTCTCCTGGATTGATCACTGTCTCCTCGCCTCCCACCTCACCCTCCCTACCCCTCAGGCCAAGCCACCTCCTTCACTGCTACCCACCTTCTCAGTCATCCCACCCATGAAGCTCGAGTCAGCTGAGGCTTTCGCTGCCACCTTCTCACCCCCCCTCCGCCTTTGGCTGACTCACTTCCTGACTCAGCCCTTTCCATGCTCCACTCTGATATATCTGATACTCTTGATATCCTTGCCCCTGTTATGAGAATCCGCCTGAAGCCCAAAGCCAAGTGCAATACCTGGTATGACTCAGACCTCGTCACCCTAAAACGCAAGTGCAGGGTGGCCGAGAGGAAATGGAGTGCTTCATGTACATCCTCTGACAAATTGTCCTGCCGCCTGCTCCAAAGGCAATACCGGCTCTCTGTCCTCACCAAGAAGAGAGCGCATATCCAAGCCTAAGTCTCTGTGGCATCTAACAACTCGGCTGAACTCTTTAAAATCAGCAAGGAACTGGCCAATCCTGCCGCAGTCTCTACCTCTCCTGTTCCTTCCCAGGCCCTCTGCACGGCGCTGGCTTCTCACTTAATCTATACAACTCAGGACATCTTGTCCTCTCTCTCCTCCTATCCCCTCCCCCCTACTCCCTGCTCTTCCTCTGCAGCCACCCCGCCTCGCCCCTTCTCTGCCTTTCCCCTGTTCTGCGCTGAAGAGGTTTCTAGATAAGTCCGATCTATGAAAGTCTCGTCGAAACAGGTTCACCCCTGTTCCTCCAAAACCATCAAGGACCACATCGACTCACTAGTTCCTGCCCTGGCTGATTTCTGCAACCATTCCTTCACCACTGGAGTCTTCCCATCCCCCCCTGAAGCACTCCCTTGTGCACCCTCTACAGGCTTTGTGGGCAAGAAAATATGAAGGTGCTCTTCAGTGGAAATAAGGGCATATATTTGCACAGCGAGCATATACCTGTGCTCTTAGAGTAGCATTACTGGCATTATGGGCCAACATGAGGTGTTTGTAGTTGGGAATACTGTTATATATTGGCTCAGCCAGCACAGACATGTCTCCTTACAGCAGCATTACTGGTATTATAGGCAAACCAAATATGATCTTGGCATATAATGGCACAGCCAGAATGCACATGGCTTTGTAAAGGAGCAATACCAGCACAATAGGGCACATCCATCGTAGGCATATTTTCTTACACTGTCAGAATACTGTTATATATTTTGGGCAAAGGCATCATGAAATGCATTCATACTTTTGTGACCTGATGTTTTGGGGATTTGTCATTGTAAATTTTATGGATCTGTACCCAATTATTGGCAGAAAAAGTGTTCTGTAATATGATTCATTTTAAGACTATATTTGAAAACAATTCTCATGGGGGAAGACCTCCACTAAACCCCCTTGGTGGGTTTATGATCCCTCTGCACCCATGGCCACTCATAGACAATTGTGGGAAATATTTATGCTCCTCTAATAAAACAACTTACTAGCCGCCAATTACCCCAAACCTCTTTGGGCATTCAACACTAAGGGCCTCATTAAGACCTCGGCGGTAGCCATGCCGCTATTGGCGGCATGGCTGCCGCTGAAATTGTGTCCGGGTCTGGGTTCCCAGAATGAGGAATTACCGGGCCATTCCGAGTTCGGAGGGCCCGGTAATTCCTCCCTCCAAGAACCCGGGCCTGGACCTTCCCCATTCCCATTTCAGCCCCCATAGGGCTGAATGGGAATGGGAGAGGGCGCAAACAATAGGCCGATTACGAGTGGCCCGTTGTTTGCTCCCTCTTCCCCTCGCGGGACCCGGTGCGCACGCCTGGTTTTACCTGGTTTTACCAGGCGTGCTTACTGTGTTCTACGAGTGGACCTCGTAATGTGGCGGAATGGGTTTAACGGGTCCGCATCCTTTTGCGGCACCCGTTAAACCATTCCGACAGGGTCGTAATGAGGCCCTAAATCACAGACCTTGCAAATGTCTGCTCCGAAAACGACTGACAAATTAATTTCTGTGAGACAAAGATCATAATTTCTTTTAGGAATTGTAGAAGTAATTGGAGAGTCATGCTATCTAAACTCTGAACGAATGGAGATTGTGATCAGTATTGCTACCTGGGACTCTCTATGGATTCTAACTTAGAGTTCTTACTTTAAAGCTTTATCAACCAGAAGTGTAGTGAATGGAGTTGGTCATACTGAGTTATTTTAACTCACAGGTCTCTTGAAGCTGGATCTGCTTAGAAAAAGGTGTTTGTGAAGGATGGCCCAGAGGATGGACTATGGAGACAGTATAAACCTTAATATGACATGCCGTTCCTCTTTTTGGTTGTTATTTTTAATGGTTGAGACTCTTTGGTTGGTATGGGTGCAAGTTATGATATGATATGATGTGGCATTTACAACGTGCCTGTACACAAGTGTTTCTAGGCATGACAAGACAAGGAGGGGGAACAAAGGGAGGACAAAATAACGATCTTACTAGGCCTTCTGTCATTCAGATCGTGCTAGTGCAGGAAAGAGGGAAGGGGAGAAGTGCCAGGGGGAGTGGAAGGAGTAAAGTGCAAGGGGGGACAGGAAGGCAAAATGCAGTTAACTCATAAATGCAGCCAGCGGGTGGCTCATAAGTGCAGAGAGAAGGGACTGTAGGGTTGCAGATACAGTTCCTTAAGTACTGGGGAGCCTGGAGGCAGTGCAAGGACAACTGGACATGCAGGAGCCTGGGCCAGAGTTCAGAAGGTGACCAGGTGACCAGGTGACCAGTTCATGGAGCAGTCAGGTGTATCAGCAGGGGAGAGGAAGAGAGAAAGCAGAAGCGAAAAGGTAGGTATTGAGTTGCTTCCGGAAACGGAGGTGGTCCTGCTCAAGTTTGAGAGAGGAAGGGAGTCTGTTCCAGTGGGAGGCACCAGCCGAGAAGATAGATCTGCCCCCAAATCTCTGCTTGGAGAAGCATCTGACCCTCAGAGAGTTGGAGGTGGATGAGCGTAGAGCTCGAGAGGGAAGATGATTTGGAAGAGAAAGTTGGAGGTAGAGCGGTCCGAGGCCCCAGAAAGCCTTGTGGATGATGCAGAGGGTCTTGAAGTTGATCCTTGCAGCCACGGGGAGCCAGTGAAGAGATTTCAGAGCTGGAGGACAAGTCTGGCAGTCCTGTTCTGGATAAGTTGTAAAGGTCAAAGAGTAGAGGCAGGAAGATTTAGAAAGATGCTGTTGCAATAGTCCTGCCTAGAGAGGACCAGAGCTCTGGAGACAGTGAGCATCTGGGGGAAAGTGAGAAAAGGAAGAATATCTCTGAGGAGGTGCAGCTGATAGTTTGACTTCTTAGAGACGTCAGAGATGTGAGGAGAGAAGGAGAAGGTGAAGTCAAAGATGACACCAAGGTTCTTAGCCTCACAGGAAGGAGCAGGAAGAGGGCCCAAAGTGGGCGGCCAGAGAGAGAGGGAGGAAAGGAGGGAACGGGTGTCGCAATGAGGAGGATCTCAGTCTTAATGGCATTAAGGTAGCAATCTTTGGTGGCACAGAATTCCTGAATTTCAGCAAGACAGTCTGGTATGAGGAAAGAAGCAGAGGTGGCTGAGGGGAGGCTGAAAGAGAGCTGAGGGTCATCTGCATAACATTGAAAATTGGAGCAGAAAGTAGTGATGCAGTGGGCAAGAGGTGCCAGGTAGTGGTTGAAGAGCCAGGGAGAGAGGTTAGACCCCTGGAGAACACCACAAGTAGAGCAAGAGATAGAAGAGAGGAAAGACCCCAGTTGGACCTACGAGGTCAGTCGGTGAGAAAGAAGTTCAACCAGACCAGGCCAGGGCTTTTCTGAGAGTTCTTGCTTGCCACTGTCACAAATATGAACAACTGGAAGAAAGTTTTAAGCATTATTTCAGGCCCATCTCTTGGTGTTTTGAATTGTTCTCAGTAGGATCAAGAGTGGTTGTTTTCCCACAAATTAATTGTTTTGGACAAGTTAAACTCGCTAATTAGCTGGCTTATTTTCTTAAGTGTCACTTCAATTTCATGTAGAGAGTATAATTTTTTGATACATTTTACACAAATCACAGAATTGCGTGATGCACAGAAATACAACCAACTTTGTTAATCCAGTAACATGAATGTACTGATGCTCATGAATACAGCCTACTTTAGTACAGCCGCTGAGATAAATACAACTTATTTTGCTACACTTAAATACAGTTGCCATTTATGTTTTTCCTAAGAGCTTTCTCAAGACTCTGATTTATGTGTAATTTGCCTTGGTGCAGTTTCTAATGTCACATTAATATTTCACTTTCATACAGTATGGGTAGGCATGTCCTTTTTCAAATTTGAAAGAACTGCGGGTGAACAAACAGTTCTTTCAGTTGAGTTGTGTGGGATCTTTATTTTAGTTAGAATTTAGTATTTATAAATCAACGTCCCTTTCTGGGAGCTTAATTTTACATTGGATTTATAATAGCCATTTTGGCCCAAGGGTTGTTTTGATGTCAGTCAGCGTTCCGATTCGGATTCGGAACACTGAGTGTCATCGAAACAACCTCGCCTCCACAATGGCTATTAAAAGCCCAAAGTGAATTATTCTGAGCAGGAATGCCCACCACACATATTCAGCCAAACTACTCTTAGAATACGAACAAAGCATCATATGCAACCCTTAGCAAAGTGACACAAGTGAATTTGGACAAAGCCACACAAGGCAAATTGCAGACTAACAAATGTGAGGAGCCCGTAGCAATTCATTTTCACAAAAACAATCACTCTTTATCCTATAGAGGGCAATCCAAAATATCCAAGGGATGGTGTGGAAATAATAGCTGGCCACTTGCTCATGGTTGTCCTCCTTAAAAAAGGTATCATGGTGTAAAACAAGAAACTCAGAAAGAATGTGTTCAGCATACAACTTTTCAGTTCTAACTATTTGTCATGCATGTTTACTTGCCCTGCAATGCTAAAAGACAGAATCCTACCACATAGAGTGGTGTTCTTAAAACCTATTATGTTAATGTTAATGTTAAAGGTATTTGTACCGCGCATCATCACCAATTGAGTTGGTCCCCAGGCGGATCTGAAAACAAGAGGCGGGTTGAGTTAGTCAGGTAAAGAGCGAGTAGGAAAGTGGGAGAAGTGGTGTGCTGTTGGCAGCTTCAGTTCGGTTTTCACTGTGCGCTGGGCTTTCGTGTGAGTATCTGACCGATGTGAGACCTTGTGTGCTGTTGATGCGGTTTATGTGTTGTTTGTTTGTTGTTGCGGTGTGGTGAAGTACGTGCAGTTTGCTGCAAGAGAAGATGGTTTTGTGGGTTTTCGTGTGAGTTAGATATGCAGAGATTAGAGAGTAGGGTTAGTAGGATGGGTTACGTATCTTAGTCTTTATAAATCTTGTTTTATGTATCCGGTCGTCCTATATGTAGGCAAATTTCCCCTTTTCTTTGCTGTCTGTCTGGATTTATGAGTGATACCGTGACCGGTTCCCAGTTGTGTTGTCTTGAACTTAGTATAATGGGAAGGGGTGTGTCTTGTCACCTACTCTGGTATTGGTACTGTCGATTAGCAGTCCCCCACTCCCTTGCTATCTATTTACCCTCGGTGCCTTGTTGCCTGTGTGAAGTTCATAGGCCAAGGTGTTATTGATATGTCGTCCTTGCCCTTCCATTCCGATCTATATGTTTCGTTCTATCGTATTGTCCTGTCCTGGTATCATCCTGTCCTATCTATTTCTCAGATAGATAGTAATAGGCACGCTGCTTTGACATTAATTAGAATTCTCCAGTCAATTATATGTATTTTTCAATTGGAACTTTTTTACCTTTTCATTAGAAAATGAGTATGGTTTACATTTAAAATGATTGGCTGTTTGTCTGATTTTCTTTAAAAAATCATGTCTCAAATAAGGTATATGGGCAGATTGACTTGGACATGGGTCGCTGCAGATTTGGGCCTCTTGGACCTGTATGCAGCCTTCAATAATGTGGGCCACACAAAGATTCTGTGACGATTTTCCTAGAAAGATTTCTATGTTGAACGGTGGCGTTCATTCTATTGTTTGGGGACCATATGAATCCTCTCAAATTCCTTGTGGTGACCCGCAGGTCTCGGCACTGTGGCCATTGCTGTTTAAGGTGAATAAGTCAGCTCTGGCAGACTTGGCCCCATCATTTGTTTTTCAATTTTACACCTATGTGTACAACAAGCAGGCTTTGGTGCACTTACACAACATCAGTGATTGCACAGACCGAAATCTAAAATCCTCTCTAGTGGTAATTGACTGCTGGTTGTATCTTAATAGTGTCAAATTGCATAGAGTCAAAGCTGAGGTTCTGTTAATTAATGGCGTTCAGCACCAGTGGTCTGAAGGCCTTTAACCATCTTGTCGTGACCCAGTGAAAGTTATGAAGAATCTTGGTACTAAAATGGATTCCTCGCTCTCTCGCTTTCTGCACAAATCTCATTTGTAGCACAAGCTGGCTTTTTTTAGCTCATAATACTTCAGAATATTCTCCAGTATTCTACTAGGAATTTCCGTATTATGATGGTCAACTGCCTGGTATACTCCAAGAATGACTAATGTAACGTTGTTTATTTGAGCCTTCTGGATCATGCTGCTCACAGGTTTCAGTGGGTCGAGAACTAAGCAGCCTGCCTACTGTACAAACTAGTATTTGGGATCATGTGACTCAAAGCAATTGCATTGGCTGCCCATGAAAGGTGGAGAGCAATTCTAGACCTTCTGCACGGCACACAAAGCCATTCACAGCTCTAAGCCGGGCTTCTTAGTCAATGGGCTATTCCATCTCTAGGAATGTGTTCTTCCACTGATAAACTACTTTGACAAGATTTTAGCCAGCAGAATACAGGCCAAGACTCACCGCTGAGGACAATTTCCATTCCATGTAGCCTATATTATGACAAACTAGGATGTCTGCAAGCAGGTGGTTCTGTGTGTTGCTGAGGGGGCGAGGTCGGGGTGGGGAAGGGAAGTTAAACAGCTGCACTACTTTGCTTTGAAGGCTGTATTGGAGGCATGCAGTTGGGGTAGGTGGTTCTAACAGAGAAGAGCTCTGAAAGAAAAAGTGGTCACAATTCAGTCTCCCTTATTGCACAGGTGAAGAGGGCAATGTTTATGATTCAGTTGTGCAGAATTGACTATGAATCAAATGGCAAAAAAGCCTGTTGTTTGAAGTAGAGCGAAAAGAGGAGGTTACTGTAAAATGGGGTGTACCAAAATTCGGCTTTGAGTAAGTATTCAGCCAAATTCAGGCTGAAAATGAGATATTCAGCTTCAGACAAATACTTTTCACTCGAAGCTGAATAGCTTCCCCAAAAAAATAAATTTAGTACTGCTTTGAATGCGTGCCTGGAACTATTCAGTCATGTTAATCCTTTAAAAGGATCATTTAACAAATGCTGCTGTCACTTTTTTGGTTGAGTACAGGCAGAGCAGAGGTGTGAAAGCTCAAAGTCTCAGCCCCTTCATGTGCTGGCCAACAGACTTTAATCTGGTGGTTTGCTGGGTAGAGGTGAGCTGAAGCAAAACTGTCAATACTTTGAGTGTGCAATGAGGTCTATTGTCTCCCCTGTATTTTGCAATTGAAAACTATCGAACTGGAACAATAGTTTACAAAGTGGCTATTGGAAGATTGTATTTTCTTTAGAGGCTTATTGATTTGCTGATAACCTGTGTGAGTAATCTGAAAGTTACAGGTTCCAATCCCACCAATTCCTAATACGAGTAATACAAGTAAGTGGGTTGATATAACTGTTGCAGAGATCCCAGGAAGTTCCATGCCCTGAGTAAAATAGCTCTGGAGTTAGTGTGCCTGCATCAAGTAACTATATTAACCCAGCAGGCCAAGGTTATAAAGCAAGTAAAATGGCTCAGTGGGAAGTGTGCCTGAGGCAGACATGTGCTTGTAATATTGAAAACTAGGTTAAGAGTCTGGCCCTCCAACTTTCTCATGTTGCCACAATTAGCCCCTTTCAATTAGGTAAAAGTGATAGATGTTACAAAATAATGTGGCTATCCAATAGAATGAGAGTTTTACTAAAAGAAATTGTAATCAAAATGTCCCAGTGTGTGGCAGAAGAAATTTTCCTCCCAACATTAGAGAGTTAAAAAAATGATGGGGAGATACATGTTTACAATTTTGAAACATTGGACCAAATGGATGTACAAGTGAAGCAAATAAGTAAAATAAACATGCTCATGCCAATTAAAGATCTGAAAATCAGCACTGTCCCTTCCCTATAGTATCCGCCGAGAACCATGGAGGACTCAGCATTCCTTATATATTTTTAGCTGGTGTCTTTTACCATGCCCCAAAACACCACAAACATACCCCACCCGAAACACAAATTAAAATACTATGGGCCTCCTCACGAGTTGGGCGGTAATGCCGGCGGTATTACCGCCGGTGGTATTAGCCCTACTGCCAAACCCCCCGGCGCTATTAGCGCCAGATCATGGGTTCGGCGGTAATGGAATTCCCCACTGAGCCCATTCGGGAATGCCCCATTCCCCATTAGGCTCAATGGGGAATTTTCGCACTCCTACCGCCGGCGGATTTCCCGCCGGCGGTAATAACGCCAACTTTCTGCAGATTTTTCCCCAGATCAGAGCTGGGGAGAAATCCGCCGAAGTCCTGATTTGGTGGACCCTTAAATCCGGCGGTAATAGCGCGACCGCCGGATTTAAGGGTTACCGCCAAACTCGTGATGAGGCCCTAGGTATTATTCCTTTTGTGTTTCAGCGCCTTAACGGAGCCAGCAGGCTGAAGATGGGCAGGCCCAAAAGAAACATGTGAAAGTACAAGTAGAGACATCCCAGTCATGCCCCACACAGTGATTGCATATATGCCTACTACACTTTTGGGCCAGTCTTAGTTATTTGGGTCCTGCCCAACAAGCGACACTTGTGAATGCAATTAAGAATGGATGCAAATATATTAAAGTGTGTTTTTAATTTGCAACATGTTTTTCTTGTCTAAATAACTTTATTAAAAAGGCAACTATTCGGCTCCGTATTCGTCTCTGGGCGAATACTTTTCCAACTATTCAGTATTCAGCTGAATACTAAAATCTACCATTCGATACACCCTTACTATAAAGGAACTTCACCACTTGATGGCAAAACGCAAGCTGAACAAGTTCTGGTGTGGAAACAAACTAAAGTAAATGCCATGAAAGTAAGTACTGAGCTTAATCTTGACCTTCTTAGTTGGAATTTATGGGTAACAAACCTCTGACCACTCAGTAAGGAATATTAGGATATTAAAGGAAACAGAAACCTCCCCTCACAGGAAGTGTCCCATGGTATTTTTTCAATGCTAGGCAAAACAACTACTGATATGTACAGTGGTGGTTGCCTAGACGCAGACTCTGAAGAAGAAGGAACACCTTAGTCAGATGGGTTAACCTGAGGCTGATTTATCCACCTTTTATGAACCTGCATTGACCTTTCATCTGGTCTACCTGTAACAAACTTGGGATATCACAATCAAAGTCTGATTCTTCGCCAGCAGCTGTAGCTGGACATTTTCAAACAGTGCCACACAAACTTGACATAAATGACCTCTGTCACATTTAAATGAGGGAGAAATGTGAAGCAACAGGCGAACACTTGATGATAGATCAGACTGTGGAACCGAGGAGCGGCAGAGTTTGGAGGAGTGTGCTGAATGCCAGGTGCAGATGCTGGGTTCCTGACACTGATACGATGAGGGTGCCACAATGATTGCTGACAGATGAGAAAAGAAGTGGCTGGAACACAGCACTAGGCATCCGTATCCTCATGCTCATTTCCAGGCATCTCAGGCATTTGTTTATTGGTTGACAATTAATTTTCTTTGGAGTACATTTTGGTGTCATTAAATTATAGAGAAGTCATTCCTACCACCAGATTGCCCCTGTCATTCCCCTTGACAACTCTATACCTCAACAAACTGAGAACGCTATTACTGTACAACTGTGGGAGGGTGCAAGGGTCCATGGTACATGCATTGGCAGGTGTGTATTGGTGGTACAGCTTGTGAGCTGGCTTTGCACACTATAAGATGTTTTCTATGAGCTGTTTGCTACACATTTTCTGGCACGTGCAAGCAACTGTCAGAGTGTGAAATGATTTGCTAATTTTGTTTGCACATGCAGAAGCTAAGCTGAGTCTGGAGCAGAGTGTGTGTTTATGTACGTGTGTGCATGTTTGTGTGTGTGTGTGTGTGTATAACAGTGCTTCAATGAATTAGGGAGGGTATGCTACACTGTGGTATGTGGTGTTACTCCATGTCCTGTTTTGAGCTGTAGAAACATGTTGGAAATACCTTGCTCTGCAGGGATCAATGGGCCTCATTAGGAGTGTGCCAGCTCCGGCAACAACGGTGCTGGTAAGCTACTGGCAGCGTTGTTACCAGACTGGCAGAATCCGAGTTCTGCGGGCAGGTGCCCTCCCGCCTGCCAGGTTTCACCTGGTGGGCAGAACCGCACACGCCAGCAGACTTTGACGGATGCACCGGCACTGTTGCACACAGTGCCGGTTCATACGTCCTGCGCATTCCCATTGAGCCCTTTGCGACTTGAATGGGAATGGGGAGTGACAGATTCCGCCAAGGCTGTAATGCCCCGGTAATTCTCCAAAGCCAGGCGCCGGAAAAAATGCACAATTCTGGCAGCAGCCTGCCGTTTTTACCGACACGGCTACTGCCGGGGTTGTAATGACCCCCAATGTGTTTTTTCCAAAGCTAAATGTTAGCCAGAATATACCTGAGTGCTACTGTATGCACTCATTCACTCCTTTTGGGGCAGGAGGTAGAATATGATGTAATTTTCCTTATATACTAGCTGCTTAGGTCATGTTATATTATGTTGAGATTGTTTTATAATGTAATGGTTTCAATTTCTCATTTTCAAGCGCCTTCACAACAGTTATAAGACAGCAGGTAGCAAACGCCTAAACACGCCAAAAAAAACAGAAGGCAGACCTGGAAATCTAACTTGCTAGCTAGATCATACATGCCTGTTTTGACCTACGATTCACATGATGCCCTCTATTTACAGTACATAGTAACAGCAGCACAGGGTGAAAGGTCAGTCTGAGGCTGCATTATGCAAATGAACTCACATAATCACTCAGACTCGTCCTAAGCAGATTCCTGCCTCACACACTAATATAACCATTATCTTAAAATACCAGCAGGACTCAGTACCTCCAGGAAGGGCAGACTGGACTTTTGCTTCCAAAGAAGCCCTGGTCAAAATCCCACCCTCAATTAAATGTGCCCATATCTCCTTCCTGCTTTGTCATCTATAGAACCTGTACCTTCTGTGGCTTAGGGAGGTTTTAGGCAGTGTTTATACAATGCTTTGTCTCACCATGACACTGTGGAAGACTCAACAGGCGGGCCATATAAAAGCGTTGGGTCCATGTCAATAAGCCCAAGCCTGGGGTTTTCGTAACCATGACACAAATGAGGAAACAAAAACAGGAAAGGGTTTTTTTGTTTGCTTATTAGGGAGCTTTTGCAAATTGGGATTTCTGACATACAACACCTCTAAAATGTTGTAGGGGCCCTGGGGAAGTAAGCAGAAGGGCTTTGCCGCCTGGATTTTCTAGGGCATGGCTTCAACATGCCCAGGTTCACCATGCAGCAAGTACATTCCAGGCATACCGCCCCCGGTGCACCAAACACCTCCTTTCCAGCTATCTCTTCTCTTGACGATGCACCCCAGAGAATTCAGGTGATTCCCACAATAAATTCAATCCATTTGTACACATTTCTCCTCCACCTTTCATTTGCATGCCTTCCTGTGCACCTTATCGATCCCTCGCCCTCATCCCAACTATCTACTCCCTACCACTACTGAATGTTCTATCATACTCCTCCTTTACCTTGTGACAAGAAAAGCACTCCTCAACGCCATACACCATGTTAGGAGGCACTATACAAATGCAAGATAACATAACATAGCATATCATGACTCTGTGCATTTTGTAAATGCATTTTACTGCATTTGAACATTTGGAAGCGAATAAGCATTGTACTCTCAAGAACCGAGTAAGTATTGATTCCCACCCTCACCTGCCCCTCCATAATTTCCACTCCCCTCAGTTGCTTATTAATTTTCTACCAATCAGCACATGACTGAAAAAGCTCAGCAAATTCTCACAAAAGCATTAGACCCCTTTATTAACTAAGAAGTCATTGGCTCTATACTATTTCTGGTGATTTGACAAATGTGCAAACTGACGTTATACTGAGTCTTCCCTTTTGTTATTGTGCAAAGCGTGACCTTGTGAAGAATAAAACTTGGAATAATGAATGAACTTGGTACTGCGTGCACTGTATTGGATTTTTTTAGGAATACTTTATGTTTATATTGACTGTACAATAACAAACCACAAGGCCTGTTGGGAAAAAGAAACGTGTTTCTGCTCTAGGACCCACAATTCAACATGTCATCAATGTGAAGAGAGAAACATTGTATCCACTTCCAAACCTGTAAACCTAGGTAAACTTCCCTAGAAAGGTACTAAGTATCTCTTCTGCAAGGATATGCTGGTCCTAGCAAGCGGTTATGTGACGCCTATCTATGGGAAAGATAGAAGAGAGAGAGAGCTATCCCTATCTAGACGACCTTGTTTACAAACCAACCAATCTTGTGAAATATAAAAATGGTTTAAGAGACTAGTCTGGATGTACTTTATGGTTGACTGTCCAACCACCATACTGAAAAAGGTCTAAAAACTATCTAAACATTTCAGGTACGTCTGCTGTGTTATCTTGATCCACAGCGTTTGTTTCCTTGCATACCCAACATCTATTTTCATCCATCACTGAATGATGTGGCAAAAGAAAACAAGTGAGAAAAGCCCTTCACTTGCAAAAATGCTAAAAACACAATTTTATACCGTATGTTACACTATCTTACACATCCGTCTTCCTCGTCAACCGGTTTCGGTGGAAACCAACATTGATATCAACTTCATCAGGACGGTGAGCTCACCAGTGGATCACGAACCCCCTTATTTCTTGTTCTATTGCCAAATCAAACACTACAGCAAACCAACTTCATGCTGTCGATTGCACACACTCCATCAGGGACAAATAATAGAGACATACTATTTAGAATAAAAGCAACAACTATTGAGGCGCACGAGAAACACACTGTCTCAACTATATCATAAATTGAGACTTGCATTACCAGCTGTCTATAGGCTCACCATTATCATGCATCAGTCTGGCGTCATCTGATAATTGCAGTGCGGACTTTCCGGGAAAGCAACAGCTATTTCTTTGTTCTCTCCCCTTGCATATTGCCTATATAAAAACGAGATCGAGAGGTTTGCATACGTTAATGATGTTGGAATCCTTAAGCTGCAAAGTCCCATCTGCGCAAAGGAAAACATAGAGAGCGTGTTCCCTTACTGACTAAAATGCTGTGAGGAATCCTCTCTTTGTGACCCTCCCAAGCCTGTAGAGCAACACTGTTATTGTGCCGGCTTATGGCTGAACTGCTTCATGTAATGTGATCGCGCGGGGAATTGTCAAACATGTGGCAACCGCGTTGACCGGTTAGGTGAGTTTTTTCATCAGTATTATGTGCCTGGATGCTAACATACTATTTGATGAGTAATGCGTGGTGCTTCCATCTATAAAGCTGCTTACCTAGCAGCCAACACAATATGTCGAGGCATGCACCGGATAACGAAAATTGCTTATTTGCATCCGTAATTGTAATTGGTCATTTTTAACGTGCTTAATACTCAGAGGTTTCTAAGCGCGGACCTGGCGATTGAACCTGTGTTACTCCATGTTGTCTTGCTTCAAAGACGAGTGTGTTTCCCCTGAGATATCCTCCCGAGATGTAGCTCGAATGGTGATTATATCCTGCCAAAGATGTGGGATTATTTAAACCCAATTGGCAAACTCTAGGCATGCTTAAAGCACAGTGTTTCTAATGGATTACACCCTTGTTTGAAATACATGACAGCCTCTGAATGCTCCTCCGGCCATACCATTGGGGTTGTGCAGTCCTGCGCTTTTATTGCTATATCATAATAGTGGGCAACCTCTATTCCCTGTCTTCTGTACTACATGTAGGCCTATATCCATTTATTGAAATGAGGATATTGTTGTGAGCATACAGACTCTATAGGATGGAAAGATGTTGCCATGGGATACCTTCATTGAGACCCATGGTGTCAGCTATAAGCCTATATATCCTGCTTTGTTCTCTTAGCATCAGGAACCAATGAATATCGCCTCCTCGGGCAGGACATTTTACTTGCTCAATGATAGTCCACTTGAGATCATTCTCTGAATGAGACTTTTACATAAAGTACATGACTAGTGGAGCCGTTATCCTCCTGGTACGGATACACGACTTATGTTCCGCAATCCGTAGTTCATTTTTCTTGCTGTCATGCCCATGTATCTTAATCCACAAGGGCATGTGATGAAGTAAATCACATTCTGAGTATTGCAATTGGTAAATGATTTCTGCAACTATGGCGTCCTCCAACCAATATCTATTGATTGACTCTGAGATGGATGTGAACACACCGAACATGGCCCACAAGGTGCTTGACCCATGACGCGTGACAAAGACCATAAAGTTGTCTGAGATGGTGTTATTGTTGTGGTGCAGCCTGATGACTCCGCATTAGAAAATGACAGAGATCCTTACGTTTCTTTATTGCGAAACGTGGGTGAATAATTTTACATGTACCCACATTGAGCAGTGGCCAAAGCTGATTCATTTCCTTTTTTAGTTGGTTTACCAGAGGAGCATCACTTAAAACTGCTGTGATCATATTATCAGGGGTGTTAGTACGCTGCTGTTGTTGCAAGGTATTCTCGCGTAGTATATTACGTGCCCTTTTCTGGGCATTGTTCACAGTCTTCCTCAGGTATCCTCCCGCTAATAGTTTTTGACTAAGCTCTTTTGCCTGTAGCTGATATTCTTTTCAAGTAGAGCAGTTACTCTGGTACCGTAAGAACTATCTGTAGGGAAGATTCTCGCTCAGACTATGGGGATGGTAACTGTCAAATTGAAGCAATTAATTCCGAACGGTGGGTTTATGATACACTGTGGTCTGCAATTTCCCCTCTGCCACTGTCACTCACAATTCCAGAAACTGGAATGCCTCCCTACCTTTAGTCATGGTAAAGTGAAAATGTTCATTATGTGTATTGAGCCACTGCAAAAAGAGCTGTAATTCATTGCCTCTAATGATGATAAAAATATGATCGATATAGCGTTGCCATGTTTCTAGATTTTGGGCAAAGGGATTGTTGGCACATATACTGTCATCCTTAAAGGTACCTACATATAGACTAGCCAAATGGGGGCAAACGTAGCCCCCATTGCAGTGCCAGAGGCATGATAGAAAAATTGGTCCTCAATTAAGAAAATGTTTTTCGTCAGTGCAATTTCTGTAAACTGTAAAATCAGTTGAATAGGAACATCCGGTCATGGTGTGTATGTTTCCAAAATTCTTTAAATCACTACCAAAGTCTCCTGCTTCGGTATCCTGGTATATAACAATTCGATATCCAAGGTAGCCAGCCATTCTGTTTCAGAGTCGAAGGGTTTTTCATTTAGCAAATTCTACATAGCAGTAGTATCTTTGGTATCAGACCTGCATTTTGGTACTTCTTCTTTAAATAAATAATCAACAAACTTTGATAATGGCTCTAAAACTGAACCGATACCAGACACAATTGGTCTGCCCATGGGGGACTGATCCCCTTATGGATTTTTGGGAGTGCGTACATAACACGAGTGCGTGGGTAACTGGGTGTCAAAAACCCTGTTTCTTTGCATTGACCCAGCCCTTTGCCAAAGCCTCTTCAACAATAGGATTAATCAAATTTCATAGTGTTTGTGTAGGATCTATCGCTAAAGGGATGTAACTCTCCCTATCTTGTATTAAGTCTCGAATCATCTTGAGATAATCAACAGTGCCCACTACATCGACCCTCCACCCTTATCGACAGGTTTGATAGTTATGTTGCTGCTGTTAGACAGAGCCGTAAGTGCTGTTCTCTCTAATTTGCTGCAGTTGTCAAATTTTGGTTTCCAATGTTTCTCAAACCCTTTTAGTGATTTAAATAGGGTTTTTTCAAATGTTAGTGGTTCCGCTGTTACACTACTTGCTGGAGGATAGAATGTGGAGGGGTTGTGTAATCCCATGACATCTCTTCTGGATTTATCATCCTCACTTCCATAATACTGTTTAGTCGGATTTTCCTAATCAATTTTGACAATTCACTTCTAGTTGTAAAAGGATCATACTGTGCATTTGGCACAAATGAAAGGTTTTTTTTAAGTATGCATATTTCTATATCATTAAGCTCATAAGAAGACATATTCACTACTAGTAATTCTGTGGTGGCAAGCAGCCTCTCCCTCTACTCCGCGTGATTTGTGGGGAATTGGTCTGCCATCTGCCCCACCCCAACCCCTCTGTTGTAAAAAAGGGACAGTGAGATTGTGATTATTTATTCATTTGATTTATTGGACATTTGTATGGTGCCTATACTGAAGAAAGTGTTTCCAGGTGCCACAAGAAAAAGGGAAAAGGGGGGGACATTGGAAAAAACAACCAATAATGGTCCTACTAAGTCTTGTGACATTCGGCTCATGCAAGTGCAGTATCAAGAAGTGCAGGGGGGGACAGGTCAGGGAGAGGGATGGAATAGGGGAGGGAGATGGGAGAAGTGCTGGAGGGAAGGGGTCCAGGGAAGTGGGCAAGTGCCATGGGTCGACAGGTGGGATAGTGCTAGGGGAAGCAGGGGGTAGGGTAAGTGGGAGGGGGTAGAACAGCCTCAGGGGGCCAGTCAGGAAAGGGAACCCAAGGGAATGTGCTAGTAGGAAGGGGTCAGAAGAGGGGACTGGAAGAAAGGATGGCCTGACCCCAGAGTCTCATGAGGGCTAAAGGCAACCAGTCATAGCAGCAGAAGGAGACTAGCAGGGGAGAGAGAAGAGGGAGGAGAAAAAGAAAGTCTTGAGGAGCTTCCAGAACTTGAGTAGATCTGGCTCAAGACATAGAGGGCAGGGAGGCTGTTCCAGGCGGGAGGGTCTCCTGCTGAAGAGAAAGATCTACCCCCCACTCTCTGCTTGGAGAAACGTCTAATCTGTAGAGAGTTAGAGCTAGAAGGCTCTAGCTGGTGAGGTATTTGGGGAGAGGGAATTGAATGCAGCGAGGTCTCAGGCCCTTGAAAGCCTTTTGGTGGATGCAGAGGGTCTTGAATTTGATCCTTGCAACCACCGGGAGCCAGTGGAGAGAGTTTAGGGCTCGAGAGATGCAGTCTCTGGGCTTGAGGCCAAGGATACATCTCAAGGTCCTATTCTGTATTAGCTGGAGAGGGCGGAGTGTGTAGAGAGGCAGATTGAAGAAGAGGCTATTGCAGTAATCAAGCATTGAGAGAACCAGAGCTCTGGAGACATTGAGCTTCTGGGGGAAGGAAGGTGAGGAGCAGAAGAATGCCTCTGAAGAGGTGAAGCTGATAGTGGGCCTTCTTGGCAAGGTCAGCGATATGAGGTGAGAAGGTGAGAGACGAGTCAAAGATGATACCTACGTTTTTTGCCTCACACAAGGGTGAGGGAGAGGAACTAAGGAGGGCGGCCAAAGTGTAGACGAGAAGGAGGGACTAGGGGTCCTAATGAAAAGGATCTTCGTCTTGCTGGCATTAAGGCAGAGATCGGTAGCAGCACACCATGCCTGAATAGCAATCAGACAGTCTGGGATGATAGAGGAGGGAGAGGAGGAAGAGGAGGGAAGCTTAAATGAAAGCTGTGTGTCATCAGCGCAATATTGGAAGTGAGGAAAGAAGGTGGATATCAGGTGGGCAAGGGGGCAAGGTAGATGTCCAAAAGCCATGGCAAGAGGATAGAGCCCTGAGGGATGCTACAGGTCGAGAGAGAGGTAGAAGAGAGAAAGGGGCCCAGTTGAATTTGTGAGGGCCGATTCGAGAAGAAAGAGGTTAACCAATCCAGTGCCTGGTCTGTGATACCCAGGGTATCATGGAGCCGATTTATGAGGATGGAATGATTGACTGTGTAAAAGGCAGAGGACAGATAGAGGAGAATAAGGGCAAAAGGGGGAGTTAGGATCGAGATTAGAGAGCAGGCATCGCAGGTGTTCAGGAGAGCAGTTTCCATGCCTCTGGCTGCCCTGAAGGCAGACTGGTGGTCGTGAAGGCAACCAGCAGATTTTGTGTGCTGAATTAGTTGGGAGATGACCAACTTCTCCAGGAGTTTGCCCAAGAAGGGGTTAGTGGAGCTAGGGCTGTAGCCTGCCGGGCAGGAAGGGTCCACAGATGGGCCCATTTCTTGGAACAGATGGAGAGTTTGTATTGCCTTTGCAGCAGGCAGCAGGCCAGTTTGTCAGAGGATGTGCAAGAGGCCAGCCACTTCCGTTCGTCAACTTTGCACATGCATTTCATTGAGGCTAAATTGGAATCATATGAACTATTGCACTTGGAGGCTGGCTTCATGAGCAGGTAAGAGAGGTTACTGTTTTGCTTTACTAGACCTTGGAAATGCACACCTCGATCTGCAGTTCTCCCTGCACTTGCGTCCTGTTCTTGATTTGATGTACTGGCTCTGGTCTCCTCCTCTGAACTACTATTAGGGAAACTCAAAATTCCCGGGGTAGGGTATTTGCTATATCTTTTGGTATTTGGTTTTCTATATCCACCCCAATAATTATTCTTAGCCTGTTATTGTTGGTGTGATACTGTGTAGTAAGTATATGTTTTGTATGGGTAAATCCGCTCATGTGAAAAGGCAGAAATGTCTTCTTTCAATTTCTGGATTTTTTCATCAAATTAAAATCCTTAAACTCCTTAAAAGCAACATCCAATTCCTCCAACTTACTCTTAAAGCTCTCTAGAACCGCCTTAGCCTTCAATTCCTCCTGTTTCGGCAAGATTTGTTGTGCAAGTTCTTCAGAAACTTTGTTTGCTGTGTTATATTGACTGTAGCCAGTGGAAGGAATCAAATTGTTCAACATAGTTGCAGCTTGTTTTTGTTGGAAGGATGTTCCAGCAGCAAACAAAGCTTGGAATCCTCCCCTAGTTACAATCAATTAGATACTGATTTGATTTTAATTGCCCTAATGACCAAAATAATGATGTATCTTAGTGCAATAACCAGATGTCCGTTGATGTCCGTTGCACTCCTGTTTTAGACGATTGAGAATAAAACAGATTACCTTTGCCAACTTCCTGAGTCGGTGTTGTTATTTGTGTAAGAGTTAATCACCATCCCCATACATCTAATGATCTGCTAACTCATTTAAAAGCGCCTAACGGTTCACGTGGCAGCATGTCGAATGGTTAAAATCCCATCGATTAGTATTTCAGATGATCGAGCACCCTTCGCAATCTAGCCAGAAGATCGCAAGGTTTCCTGTGGAAAGCAACCAATATAAAATTATTGCAAGAATAATTGATACAGGTTGAATGGTTCCCTCTTTGACAAAATCCCCCCTGGTTTCCAGAGGTGCTTCGCGGACAGAAGGCGAAAGTGGTCGATTGGAGAGGGGAGCAGATACGGAATGCCTCGAGCTGAACGAGTGAATGGTGAGTAACCTGAGGAGAATGGCAAATTGTGGGGATGGGATTGTGGTAGTTTAGAAAAGTAATGGGATTGATTATGGAAGAAACGAAGAGCGTTTTAAAGTGTAAGATAAGAGCAGAGATAATGCCCAAGATTCCTAACTCAAGGAGTTTTTACAAGAAGTCATCTCATACCCCAATCGGGGTAAAATAGGCGGCGCATAAACAGATTTATGTTAGGAGATGATTTAAACTCTAGTGAGAGTATTTTAGTGGCGAGATAATGAAGATGAGTTAAATGTAAAAGAGTCAACTAGTCTGTCTGTGTGTTTTGTAATTGAAGAAAGGTGTGGAAGAGTAACAAGAATACGTTGTGTAAAGTTGAAGTAGAGATAAAAAGTTACTGCCTATTTTAAGGTCATTGCTGGCACCGACCAAGAAGTAGGTTGAGGCAATTGAGAAACAAAGGTTTTGAGCGGCGAGTGTTTGCGCACGCTCATTTTTTTAGTTTTTATAAACGTATCTGTGTAAAACACTGGTAAGTATTGTAAGTCAAATGAGACTCGTCACAATGGGAGATATTACTCCTCTGATGCACCTATGCAAGACTCCTTTGCCTAAGCTCAAAAGGTACGGTGCAGAGTGGGTAAAGGGCACAGCAGATAAAATTTTATGCCATGGCCGCAAGGGGGATCGCTGTCAAAAGCGGTATTGCAGCACATGACCACATACTTGCACGCTGCATACACAGGGAACAAATTGGAAATGAGGTTAGCTATTTTAGAGCTTTGGAAGTTGTACCAAGAGGAGAGAGAGGATTCACTGCCTGAGGAATGGATGCTTACTCAGTGTAAGGAGGAAGGTGTTGAGCCTTCTGCTCCCCTTTACTCGCCAGAAGTGAATGGCGAAAGTACAGAAGACTTTTGATTGTATCCGGTAAAGGAACTGAAAGCGGTGACAGGGTATAGTAACCCGAAATACAAACTGCCTGCTTATAGCAATGACGGTAGTCCAGAACAGAGCAAAAGAAAGGAGGAGATCTTTAAATCATGCAGAACAAGGAGGAGAAAAGTGAGGGATTGAATATGACAACAAACATAGAACGTGAGATTAAGAGATGCAAGGTAGAGAAGGATAAAGGTGACGAGGTAACGCTTGTACAGAACACATGGAGGGGAGTACAGATACTACTCAAACTCAAGGGGAAAAGTATCAAGGAAATCAGACAAGGGGAAGATCAAGACGAACAATATAGAAAAGCCAGAGAACGATAAAAGAGATTAAAAGAGGATGAACACAAGAGAAAGAGCAGACAGAGGCGAGAACAGATGTATCAGGAAAAACAACAAAGGAAGGAAGAAAGGGCAGAGGATCAAAGAAAGTATGACAACAGGCAGAGGGCAATTGAAGAACGAGATAGGCAAGATAGGAAAAGAGAAGAAGAGGAAGCACAGAAATTAAGGGATAAAAGGATGCAGAGATGAAGGGAAGAGGAAGAGCGTAGAGTGAATGAAAGAAGGGAGGAGAAAAGACAAGAAGAGGAAAGAGTTAGATGGGATGCAAGAAAGCAAAGAGAATTAGACGAAGAAGTGGAATGAAAAAGGAGACAGCTGGAATGCGATATTGATCGCATTCAGAAGGAGTTAATGGAACCAAGTCCAGTAATATCATGGGGCGATATAGATGAGTTCCTTCTGTCAAAGGAGGCAATGCCAGGGACATCTAGGGTAGCCCTGGAAGAGCATTTTGACATAGAGAGCATTGGGGATAGGATCAATAAGGCCTGTCAAGACTTAAGAGAAGATAGAAAATTGGGAAGCCAAGGAAAGGGAGATTGATCCCTGGTCTTCAAATCACGAAGTGAAGAAAGAGACCGGTTTAGTCTCGAGCATAGAGCTTTGTCTTTAGATAAGGGTGAAGGGGATGAGGGCCATACCAGTTGGGGGCTAGATATGTCAGACGAAGAGAGAGAAACCTTGCGTGGGGAGGAAGGAGGAAGTGCATGCCGTCCCGAGGGATGTTTGCAGACAGACAAGGAAATAGGAGGGTCTGATTTAGAGCAACCTAAGGATAGGACGCCAGATCCTGTAGCATATCCAGAGCATCCTAGAGGACGATCATACAGTGAGAATGAGAGCCACTGCCATATGTGAGCAGACTGAGGTCACTGCTAGGTAGAAAACAATCAGGAACCATTGTCACCACTATGGATAGACAGACAATGGGAGACGATTGCAGATTGGGATACATGCAGATCCCTTTGTTGGAGAAAGGAGACGCCAGACCGCAGTATATTCCATGGCCACAAATAGATAAGGATCATTTAAGATGCAAACTCCCTAGTTTAACGGCGGGTGTGGGAAAATTGATCTATGAATTATAGAAAATGACAGGGGGAAATTATCTGGCAATAGGGGACATCAAGGGCCTCCTAGCAGCCATTCTTGGGAAACGAGCTGATGACATTTGGACAAGAGCAGGCTATTCATGTGTCTCGGCACAGAACACAGTGCACAATGGAGCGCCATTTAAATTGTAGAGCAGATGTCTGGAGAGCTCTCAGGGTGCAGTATCCTGACACGTCAGATATGGGTGCAATTATGACACGTAAGATGAATGAAAATGAGGATCTGCTTGCTTATATTCTGGACATTCAGGAGTGCTGGACTCTTGAAACGTGTGAGCCATGGGGAAAAACAGTGGCAGTATTTTACCACATTTTATGTCAGGGGTTGCCTGAGCAGGTACAGAGGCAGCTCAAGAAACTAGTGGGAATGGAAGCAAAGCCATGGGCAGAGATACAGTTGACTATAGTACATCACTGTCGGCTGTTACAGGAGAAAAACAGGAAGAAGGAAGATGCTAGAAAACTGATGAAGCCAAGTTAGTTCAGAAGAAATTGTCAAAATATGCCATAGAAGGGGCAGTATTGACAAGTGGAGAAGGACTGGGAATACAGCAAGCAGTGGGTACATCACAGGCGAATAATCAGTGCCAGATGGGCCAAGGAGGGAATGGATTTGTGCCACGAGGCATAGGAATGGGATATAGAGGAAGTGGTGGTTTTTCAGAATAATCAGAGCAGGTTTCAGAATATGCAGAATGATAATCAGAATATGCAAGGAGGATTAAATCAAGGGGGATAAGTCAGAAGGGCTCCTCTGGTATGTTGGACATGTGGGATGACAGGGCACATTGCGCGTGTATGCGGGAATCAAGGGTATGTACAGAATGAGCAATTCTCAAGAGGGGGGACAGCTTATCATCCAGCATATAGCTCACAAGCTAGGGATGGGTTCACCCAAGACCAGACAGTGTACCAAGCACAAGCGTCGCAAATGCAACAGGCACTGCAGCCACAGCAAGCACCATTGAATCCACAGCAAGGGCCGTCACAGCATGCACCCATGCAGATACAGCAGAATGCCAACACGGGACAATTATTGACACCTAGAATAGCGGGTGCCACTGTGGTGGGAGGAAGTCCTTTCACAGGTACAGGGGTATGTATCCACAATAGGACAGCTCACAGGGTGACTTGATGTGTTCAGTACTATCAGTGACACCAGACACCCAAGAGGAACCAAGGGTCGATCTGACGATAGGAGGCAAATCTTTTTCTTTTTTAGTAGACACTGGTGCAACTCGCTCATGTATACAAGAGGGAAAATACCCAATGTCAGGATTTGCCATGAATGCTGGAGATACGAGGCGAGTTCCTTTTACTGATGATTTACCAGTCTCCAAAGGAGAGTGTGAAATATTTGTTCCATTATTGTATTCACGGCAGACACCAGTTAATATTTTAGGACGAGATTTAATGACAAAGCTTAACATGCCGATTTCTTTTACTGATGAAGGCATAGTGTGCTCTACTCCAAGGATAGATTATATGAATGTGGGTGAATTTATATTGGCATTTACAGGGCAAATGGCTCTGCGAGGAATGCCATTGGAACAAGACGTTTTTCTGTATGGGTACAAATTCTGTTGACATGGCTACCCGGCTTAGTGGGAAAGATTATGAGAATACGTGATGAATTCTTGTTCAGGCCACAGATAAATATGGACGAAGAGAAGGGACAGACTATTCCCCTAGAGTTAAATGCAGCCATAGTACAAGGGGAATTTGCAATGCTCGAAGGAACAGATGACGAGGGCAGGCCATGGAGAACAGTGATTGCCATTGGGGAAGGGTGTATACTCACTGAAGTCACTGACAATTACACGTTTCGAGATGATCCAACAGATGATGAACTAATATTTGAGATGAGTATTACATACTGGATTAGGACAGAGAAAAGAGAGATCCCACAGCAAATGGCGATAGTGCGGCAGTGTCCAACATTTATTTATGAGGACTTGGAGAAGGTGCCAAGTGCTTTATGGACTGCAGGCCCCTATGGCGTAGGCCTATTGAAGGGGATAGGGGAGGTTAAGATAAAGTTGAAACCAGGAGCAATTTTACCTCTAGCAAGACAGTACCCCATGTCTCGAGAGGTTTATGAAGGGATTTTTAAGACTATTTCAGCACTGATGGAACAAGGTATTCTGGTACCGTCAGAATCATTGAGTAATACAGAGGTGTATCCAATTAAAAAATCAAAGGGAGAGTCGTGGAGATTCATACAAGATATGATACTGATTAACCAGATTGTAGAGGCAGTTTCCTTTAGTTCCTAATCCAGCGATGATACTATGCAGTATCCAAGTGGAAGCGCAATATTTTACGGTGATTGATTTGAAAAATGTGTTTTTCTCAATCCCGTTGCACAAGGACTCACAAGACTTGACTTCCTTTTCATTTTGCCGAATTCAACTGAAACATACCCATTTGCCTCAATAGTACTGTGAGGCCCTGTCGATCTTTGATAGGGTCCTTCAAATGGACCTAAGCAATATTGATTTGAAGAGCATTGTGATACAGTACGTAGATGACATTCTGATTTGAAGCACTACAGAAGACGAGTGCAGGCAAGACCCGATCCAGTTAATGACTGTCCTAACAGACAAGGGATACAAGGTAGTTAAAGAGAAGTTACAGTAATGTCAAGAAGAAGTGTTGTACATAGGCCAAGTGATCTCACATGAGGGAAAAAAGCCACACCTGAAAGAGCTAAGGCGATCATGAAAACAGCAAAACCGCACACAGTGAAGAAAATGCAGCAGTTTTTGGGACTATGCAATTATGTTAGAGCATGGGTGTTTGATTATAGCTCATACACATGACCCCTTTTGCAAGCTCTAAAAGAAGCACAGGTAAACAATGCAAAATAGACTGGACTGAGGAAATGGAGGTAGCGTTTGAAGAAATTTGTACAGCTCCCGTTTTAGGAATTCCCAATTATGCTGAGGAGTTCTTTTTATTTTCACACACGAATGGGATAGTCATGAGAGCAGTGCTTACACAGAGGACTACAATAGGGTATAAGCCAATGGCATATTATAGTGGGATTCTAGATCCAGTTATGAAGGGACACTTTCCGGGCAAGCAGTCGCTGGCAGCGGCCGGGTTCGCAATTGAGAAGTCTACCAGTATTGTAATGGGGTGTCCTATGACACTTTTTGTGGAGCATGCCTTGTTTGCTATTTTGGAGAAACCTAAGGGTACATTGACATCTCAGAGAGTTTCTGCGTATGGGGTGATTATATTGAATCCAGCGATTAAAATAGTCAAATGTAGAATAGTGAACCCTGCCACCTTTGTAGCTGAGCCTATGGCAGAAGGTGAGCATGTGCATGATTGCGCGAACTACGAGGAGTTTTACGATGACATCCTGCACGTAAAGGAAAATGTGCTAACAGGGGGGGAGATTCTCTTTATTGATGCTTCTTCAAAAATTGATCAAACTAGTGGAGAAAGGCATTCTGGTGCAGCAGTAGTGAGACATAGAGCAAACGGCGAATTTTAGGTTGTAGCAAGTGCAAGACTACCCTCTCACTTTTCAGTGCAAGTGGCAGAAATGGTAGCGCTTGTTGTCACTCTCATAAATCATGCAGGGCAGGAAGTGACGGTATACAATGACTCCATCTATGTGACGTCAACCGTGCATGCAGGGCTAGCACGTTGGAAAAGGAGAGGCTTCCTCCGAGGGGATGGCACTTCAGTGCAACATGCAGCGTTATTGGACAGGCTTATTAAGTCACTACAATTCCCAGTAGCCATACCGATAGTTAAATGCGCAGCACATACTAAGCGAACTGACTTTATTTCTCGCAGGAATGTAGCCATGGATGTAGAGGCCAAAAGGGTTGCATATTCGCCTGATATTTCAAGTTTTGATACTCCATATGTAAAGGAGAAAGTAGTCATGATTAGGGTAGTAAATATAGGGTTTAATCATTTACCAAGAACACAGTTGATGGAAATTCAGGGCAGTGCACAAAGGAAGAGCAGGATTTATTGAAACGAAGGGGGTGTTCTTTATCCCGCTCGGCAGCATTATGGTGACAAAATAGCACTGGAAATTCAGTGATGCCAGTAGCATTGTTAAGGGTAGCGCTTGAACAGCTGCACTACCCTGCACCTGTAACTAGGGAATGCCTCGCAGTAACTATTGCAGAGGACTGGTTTGTACCGAACCTGTTAGAACACTGCATTTTATGTAGTAAATGTTATTGTATCTCAACATTTTATCGCTGGGCATACACTGCAAATGATTAAAGGAGTGATTCCTCAACCGAATGGTCCTTTTCAGCATTTACATATTGACTATGTTGATATGCTGCAAGTATGTAATGGATATAGGTATATGATAGTGTTGGTGTGTCCCTTCTCCAGGTGGGCAAAGCAGGTCCTTGTACACACCCTGATGCCACTTGTGCAGTGAAGTTTTTAGTACGAGAAGTCTTTCCAAGATAGGGAGTGTGGGCGAGGTTCTGAGATCCAATAATGTGCCCCATTTTGTTAAAGAAATGTTTGAACAGATTAGCCTATTGCTGAATATTAAGCACAAGTTTTCTTTTGCTTTTCACCTGCAAGTGAACAGGATATGTGAGAGACTCAAAGGTTTCTTTAAAAAGAGGATCTCAAAGCTCAAACTGACACTGAAGAGCGGATGGCTATATTGCCTACCACTAGCCTTATATGCATTAAGTTATCAGGCTGGGTCGGACCACCACCTCACACCCCTTGAGTTACTGTCAGGGAGGCGAAAGAGAACGCCTTTGTCTCCTCCATCGAGGAGCAGAAGTGATTCCCAGAAGACTGCAGAATTATTAGGAAATGAGTTATGTGCGTACTTGACATGTATGACCGCTAGTATCTCTGTCATTTCAGATTAACTCAAGCGCCAGAGGGTCGGTCTCAGGACACAGATGAAGACCTTTCAGCAACCGGAATTTCTGAACTACTACCTGTACCTACACAATTTTCTGGAGACACAATATTGATTCGGAACTTTACCAGAAAGTGGTATGAGCCACGCTTTGTTAGTCCTTATATCATGTAAAACGTTACTCCCTCAGCAGTGAAAATCCAAGGGAGACGTGCTTGGATCCCTCTGAAGAACGTCAAATTTCACACTGTCAGAGCATCGCACCCCATGCAATCGATTCAGAAGCAAGACAAGAAGAAGAGGTTCAGCACGTTCAGACCGGATCAATGATGAGGAAGAAGGACATTAAGGTTGCTGATTAAATAAATGAAAGTGTGCATTTGGACTGTGGCTCGCCCATGAAACTCATTATAGATATTATAGCCGGAGTGCAAACTCAGTTCTTGAGCCACAGGAATCTTTGAAAAATGATCTTTAGGAAGTTGTTGACATGTTGTGGATATGTTCGAGCGACAACATCTGATAAGAGATTCCAAGCGTGAACAATACGCTGATTCTTTTCATACAACGCAATTGTTTGGTTGAATATATGGTTCTGAAAAACGACAATGCCCACAGGCTCCTTCTCGCTGTTTTGGGCGTAGTGTCAACATATCGACTTTTCTGCATGATCCTAAAAATGGCCCTGTGATAAGGAGGCTGCTTGTGGCGGTAGTTGAACAGATCCTGCAGTTACCTGATTTACAAGAAATGCCTGATTAAAAAGTTTTTTTCCTTTCTTAAGAGCAGTATACAGGCACAATGAGGAACGTTGAAAATGGTATAGTTTCTGAAAGTGAGCAAGCCCAAGGACGTTCAGAGAATCACAAATGGTGGGGGTTAATGTATTGGTGTATAATATATGCATGCTCAGCATTTATTCTTGTTTTCCTGTTTCTTTTGATCCATACTGTTTACTTCATTGGTCCAAGCAAAGTAGAAGTCCCCTTGATTCTGCCCACTCCGGTGACTCACATAGAATTGTCAATTACTGAAAGGCCAAGACCTTTTGCAATTTTCCCCACTTCAGTCACTCGTGTAGGGTTACATATTGCTGAGACAAATGTTCCTATGGTTCTCCCTCAAGGGAGTACTGTTACTGACTGATATGCTTCTTGACTATTATGCAAGTACTTACTTTGCACAAGGGAGACACAGGAGAAGCACAAGGGAAGATGATAATGAATTCAATAATTATCTAGACAGCACAGCTCACTTGGGTAATAACACGTGGTATCAACAGATGAAAAAGGTGGGAGAGAGAACATCCAAAGAGAGTTGCTATGTTTGTGCTCTCATACCTTATGCCATGGGGACTTCTAAGATATTCATAGCTATAGAAGTAGCAGTCCAGAAAGCTCATTGCCTGACACACCTTGCACTCTGCCAGACGAGAGATCAGTTCCAGGGTCAAACAGCATCCTTGGTATGAGTGACTGAGAAGACATCTCCAAGAGAAGATGACTGTGTGCAAGATTTAAAGACAAGAGAGAAATCAGAGACAAGGAATCGAGTGATAAGATAATAACAGCCTGGAATGAATGGAGCAACAATCAGAAGAGAAGAAAACAAAATGCTGAATTATCAAGGAAAGAACCCTTAAGAGGTACGAAGATTCCAGGAAAGAAGTCAGCTGCAAATCAAGGGATCGATGCTGACTCCAGAAGGATGGGAGGAAGGACTGATCATTTGTAAAGCATCACCACTAACAGGATATTATGAGCCAGTCATAGATGCTGCAGAGAATGAATGCAAGCATCATTGGCCGAAGATTGTGAAGCTGCTGACATGGGTCGATGATAAAGGAGGACCTTTGCAGATAGTACCTCTAGCTAGCGCATCCTTGTGTTTCAGAAACAATGGCACAAGAAAGGTCAGAATGAATCAGTAGTGTGGCCAAATTTTCAATGTACCAGGTATGAAGAATGGAACAGTAGCGTTAATGGATCACTACTGGGCCTGTGGATCCAGACCTTATATGAAGTTGCCCAAAGATTGGGGAGGGCTGTGTTCCATAGTACTAATTCATTTTCCAGCATTAGTGATTCCAAAGAGTGACCTGAACATTCGAGAGTTTCAAAAATCAGATGCTCATATGAGGAAAAGAAAATCATTTGGTTTTCTCAATCAGACAAGAAGAGAGAATTAATGTTCAGCTAAATCAATAGAAGCCTTTTACGCTATTCCGTATGAACACTGATTGTTCAGTCAGACTGCTGCAGTATTCACAACTACCATTATGCCATGGATCCAGACAATGGCCAATGCTAAATGGCTATAGATTACCAGATGGGAACTCCTGCAGATGATTAACACTACTATAAAGGGATTCGATGCTATCAAGGAAGAATTGAAAGCCATAAGACTGATGATGCTCCAGAATAGGTATGTCCTAAACATGATTACTTGAATGGATGGAGGTGTTTGTGCCAAAATCGGAGAATCATGTTGCACATTGATACCTTCTCACGATGAGGAAAATGTGAACTTGACAGAGGCCATAACGTTGCTAACGATCTTGCACATCAAGAAAATGATAAAGAAGATATTGCAGATGACAGCTGGTTTGCATCGATCTACTCATGGGTTCCACAATGTAGGGTGAATATCTTCAAGTTTTTTGGAGTGCTAATGGTGATGACCATGTTTGGATTCTGTGTGATCAGGATAATAATCACACAGTGTAAGAAGACAGCAAAGAAAGCAGTAGGAATCAAGGTCATTATTGATGTTAAGTCTGGGTTCAGACCCAAGGAGCTGACAGATGAAGAAATCAGAAAATATATACAAGCAATCATTCTAGCCCCTGAGGGAATGAAGTTCCTGTATCCGAGGAACCACAAGAAGTATGTGGGACAATGGATTTACTGCAGCCCAAATTGAAAATGTAGTCATATTCCCTGGAGTGTTGATGACCATATAAAATCAGCAGGATCTCTGAAAGAACTAATGGAGATATGGGGGGTCATTAGAAGGTTGGTGGTAAGGGATGGCGCCTGTAATGGTGCCGGAGCCGTCAACTCCTTACCGCCCCATTACGAGTCTGCGTGCGTGACCCGCAAAGGGCACCTAGTAAAACCAGGTGCTCTTATCGGGTCCCGCTAGCAGACCAGGGAGCTAACAACGGGCCCGTTATTAACAGGCCCATTGTTAGCTCCCTCCCCATTCCCATTGAGCCCTATGGGGGCTCAAAAGTGAATGGGGATGTACTGGGTCCGGTTTCCTCGAATTAGGAATTACCGGGTCCTCCAAGGTTGGAATTGCCCGCTAATTCCTCATTTAAGGAACCTGGACCCGGTACCCGGTAAGAGGGTAACCATGCCGCAAACTGCGGCATGGTTACCTCCAAGATCGGTTACCTCCACGATACCTCCAAGATCGTAATGACCCCCATGGACTCCAAAGAAGCACTTTTTCAGATGAGGATGTCTAGATGTGAAGACTAATGGGAGAGTGGTCGATGAATTAACCAGAGGGGGGAGTGCAGAGGAGGAGCCAAATGCCTCTACCAGAAGTTCTGCCCTTATTCGGCCTATATGTTGGAAGCCTGAAATTGCGACATGCGCAATGCCGATAATGATACCTGTACCACGAAAGATCTTCGATGTGAGGTATCCATTGAGAAAGCCCTATAAAATGTATCCGCAGAGAGATGAGGGTCTCCTGAGAGCGAGTCCAGAAGAAGTGGGAAGATGTGAACGAGAGAGGCTGGTGACGTCACAAGAAATGATAGCGACGCACTGAGAATGATGACTCGAGAAGAGAAAGTACAAACCTTATGGAATCAGATGACTAAATAAAGAATGGAGTAACTTTTCATGTGCGGAATGAAGATGGCACATTCGAAGAACACTGAAGAAAATATACGTCGCTTTATAACTGTACAGATGCTGCAACGCAAGAAGACAAAGTAATCATGAAGGCTGGCTATACGTAGTGAAAAGACTGCAGGCGGTGCCGAAAATATATATATACGTGTATAGGATCTGGATATTCGCTGTCAAATCTTTAGTAAGTCAGGACCCATGTAAGAGAAGGGCTGAAAGTGTGGCAAAGCAGAGAAAACAGCAGAAAATTGAGGAAGGATCGAAAAGGCTGTCTGGCCCCGTGTCAAGCGCTGGGGCAGCCAAGAACTGGTTATCTATTCAAGAAGATGCAAAGAACGTGAGAAGCAATGCAAGCTCTTGCTAAGGTGCAATGGAAAGACACTAAGTGACAAGTTTTATTTAATATAATGAAATGCGAAGAAGTAGCTCAAACACGATCTCCTGTCACATGGGGTAGACGGAAATAGAACATAGGCAAGCAGCATAGAGACTTGAATATAAGAATGTGCTCACACTTCCTTCAATTCTCAGGAGCAGTGATACTTTGCAAGGCCAAGTTCAAAGACAATTCAAATGGCAGACGGCATGAGTGATGATGGATGGTTGGTTAATTGGACGGGGAGACATGGTCAAATCCACCCACCAGCACCTGGGGTACCAGCTTGCATGCTGCTAGCGAGTCAAATGTTCCAGAAGGGTACAAGTGTGCCAACCAATTATAGAGGGCCATGTATTGCAGAGCCCTATAGTTTGAAAGCCAATGGGGTGTATTGTATCTAACAAATATTGAGGATGACTTGCACAAGGGGTGGGCATAAATTGTCCACCTGACTATAGAGACCCAATCACAATCCAATCCCCTATAGAAAGTATACTTGGATGCTCCCCCGTAGACCAACCACAATCCTAAATTATTAGTTTGCCACGTAGTATGACATCATGTATGACGAGATTTTGCTATAAAAGTGTTCTTTTTCTGTGATGCGTTGAGATTATGCTGTGAGACGTCTGTTGATGTCCGGTGTACTCCCTGTTTTAGACAATTGAAAATAAAACAGATTACCTTTGCCAACTTCCTGAGTCGGTCTTGTTATTAGTGTAAGAGTTATTCTGCATCCTCATCCATCTAATAATGCGCTACCTCATTCAAAAGGGCCTAACGGTTCACCTGCCTCTTTTTCCAGGGTGGGTTGGGTGGGAAACCGGAATAAGTTCTGCTCCTTTTCCAGAAAGCTTTACCCGAACGGGGTGTGCTTTCTTTCTGCAGTGAGTGCTACCTTCATGGTAGCCCTTTTCATTCCTCCCCTTTCATTTGTTCTGCTACTGGGGGCCGGCCCCATGATTACCTCTTTCGCACCTTTACTTTTGTTATCCCCTGGCCACCTGTTTGTTGCCATTGCAATTTTGTGGTGACGGCGCCTTGCGGCCACCCTTCCCCTGCACGAGCCTCTCTGCATCTGCCCTACACCTAACCCCCTGGCCCTCTATTGTCCTGCCACTATGGGACGGTCTGGGGCCTGTGGCATAGGCTAAGGAGCATAGGCACCTGTGCTCTCCTTCATACCCCTAACTAGGAACAAAACACTACATAGCATTATGTGTGGAAAATAATGTTGGGGCCAAAGTCATTTAATATTATTTACAGCAATAATAACCACAAGATAAAAAAAACATGTTTGCTTTTGGAAACAGTGTGTCTAAGGTGAGTGGTGCCTTGCTTCTTTCGGCAAGTCCTTTTCTTTGCGTACCTGCAAGCTGGACACTTGCCTCTATTTTTGGCTGGTTACTTTTTCTCAGCGCAATTGGCATCCTCTCCTTAGACACATCCCGCCACACCTGAGTGAATGACCCGGCCGTTCAGGTTTAACCAAAAGTACCCCTATCTGCACCACCTATTCTCCAGAGCTCTAAAGATGCTATCAGTGAACACCTCTATCCCCTTCTGCGACAGGTGCACCCCATTGTGGTGAAACAAATCAGGATTCATCTGGGACAGGCCGTGCCTTATGAAGTGCAGACCCGTGTTCCTGCAGAATTTCTCCAGGGCGTTGTTCAACTTCCTCCTGGATGTTTCTACAGCCTTTCTGCAAACTGCGCCATACCATACCTTCCTGGGTACTATTTCTGACATATAAATGTTGGTCACCCTCCAACAGTGCACTATGTTATTTAATGACTCATAAATGTCTCTCTGCAATTAAACCCTTCCCATCTGTACTAGGTTGTTGCCCCCAGGTGTATTACCAGATACTCCGGTGGGTCTCTAAAGCCAATAAACTCTGACAGCCTTTCATGAATGTCCTCCCAATGCATCCCTGGCGTCCCCAACAGGATGTGATTGTTCTCGGGAAGTGTAAACCTTGTTTCGCATCCTCTATCCATCGCCCTGCCCGGTCACAAATGAGTGGCCCACTATCCATGCCAATATGTATGGGCCATCATCTGTGGAATGAAGAGGGGAACGTGTAATTACTATATGAGTTCCTCTCTTACATATTTCTTAAAACAGTTGGGTCTCCAGCCCCCGATTCTCTTGACCCCTCTTGCTCCCAAACCCCCGGCCCATGCTGAGGTTCCTGCCCCTATTCTAAATGAGTGGGTACCACCCCACTTTGCCAATTGCTTTCTTTAACACCGCCTGGAACTGGTACCTGCTGAGGGCTGTCCCGTCCTTGTGTATCAGCAGTTGTTCCCCCCTGTGTAGGTCGTTTTGTGTATCAGCAGTTGCCCCCCCGTGTAGGTCGTTTTTCTAAAAAGGCCTGTGTGAAGCATCTGGGACAGTGGTCCTTCTCTTTGATGCACCCTAACTCTATTGCCCTACCTTTACCCATTTGGTCGGTTTTGAGATTTCTCCCACTGATGTGTTCCTTGCCACTAGCTCCCCAATTCTAAGCGCCTGAAGTATGCTAATGCGAATGGCGCCCTGAAAAGTGCTGTTTCAAATGCACTTGAGCATGGGTCCTCGAGCGCTGTTAACAGGCAAACTAGCTTCCTGAAGTTCAGGGGCCTCCTGGTGTCTGGTGTATTCCCTTCTACTTTGGCCCACCCCTTCTTTACGTATCTTATCAATGGGCTGTCAGTTGGATCTGACCCCCGGGCTACCTTAATAGCATATGCTACCACCACTAGATGAACTGAGGTCCAACTTTTCCTTCTGCCCTGTGTAAATGCCACTTCCAGGAATCTGCACATATCGCCCACTGTTATTTCAATCCCGTTGTGTTTTTGAATCACCCTCATACATCCAGCAAATATTTCTCATATTGCTTATCTGTTTTCTGGGCCAAAGCGTTTTTAGCGAGGTCCCTTATGACCCACCTATGACCCACTTATGTAGGGAGGAAGCCCGGTATACAATTGACTAAGGGGGTTAGCAATGTATACTTTGTCTGTGTCCGGGAGGACAATAATCCAAATATATAAAGAGAGACAAAGCTATAGTGTAGATGCCAGAAATACAGAACAACAAGGATAGGTGTGCTCTGACAAGGGGACCAGTCACAGTTAAAAAATAAGTATAAAGTTTTAATAGTAAATTACAAAGGTAAAAACAACCAATTAAATATTGTGGTTCGCAGTACAAAACTTGAGATATACGATCAAAGACAAACTAGAACAGGGGTTACGTGACAAGCTGGATAGCTAGTTAAAAACACTGTATCAACATGAACACAAATGGGTACATATAAGGCAAATAGTGTAGTACCCATCTTCAATTAGGATCAATGTGTCAAAAATGTGTAACTCTGGTTATCATACAGAGTGATATCTCGACATGTTTCTGTTCCTTAAGGTAAGTATGGAACATTCATCAGGAGGTACAGTTGTGACAATGTAACAAAGTTACAATTGGAGGGCAACATTTAACAGTGAAAATTTCATAGCATCTGTAAAGTAAAAAAACAAAAAGGCAGAGAGTCAGCTCATAAGTAGCAAATTATATCAGAAAGTTTCAAAATTCATGAACAGTGGCATCACAAAAAAGAGGGGACAAGTACCTCAATTGATGCCTGTGGGTGCTCTCTACTGAAAGATAGTAGGAGGTAGAAGACCACTGGGTCAATCCTACAAAAGATAAAAGTATCTATTTAAGCGCCATAGGTATCTTAAAAGAACCCGAAGATGTACCAACAACATAGCAAGTGGAGAGACAGACATGCAGACGAAGTACTCTGCATGGTAGGAGTCAAAAAGACACTATCTAACTGTGGAACTTGAGGTGGCCTGTGAGGGTGAGGCAGCAAACGTGCTGGTGACCCCAGAAGAACTACACCAGGGACAGCGTGCAGCGATAAACCTCTCAAGGGTAACATCAGCCCCGATGGCAGATGGAGGGGAAGGCATGGGATAGCAGAATGGTGGGAGGCCCGTGTCTAACGGTGGGGGGAGAGAGTGAAAGTGTGTGTATAGCGGTCACTAAATATCACCCCAACCAAAATGCCAACCTCACCCAGCGACGAGTCGCCGTGGGATGCACTCAACACATTCATACCTGCGGTTTGCCCTGCCTCAGAAGGTCCAGAGGTATAGCTGGCACGGCGGATCAAATCGATGGGTAACTTTCGTATAGCCCTACAAGGAGAAATAGAGTAAGGCCGGTCAAATAGTACCTGGCCATTCATCAATATTCAGAAAGTACCGTGATCGCGTGCGTTTAGAAAAGCTGCTTACCCAGTGCTGAAAGAGTCCGTAGGGGGAAGACCTATGACCCACCTGGCCTCCATCGCAGGCCTTTCTTGGCCTTTCTTTGGTCTTTTTTCCTTTGCCCTGTCCGTCCTTGGGTTACGCTCTCTTTTTCCTGTAATTCCAGTAGTGGTGCCCATGCCTCCCTCGTCGTAGACATCCTTTGTTCCTCTGCATCTGGCCTCAGTTTCCTGAAAGCCCCCCCACTGTGAACAAGACAGGGCATCAGCGACATCGTTTACCTTGCCGCCGATGTGCCTGTCTTTTAAACATATATTATTCTCAATGCTTTTAGTGTAATAGCCCTCAACAGCTCCAGCACCAGCAGGCAGGATGCGCTTCCTTTGCTCAAGACCTGCACCACTGCCATGTTGTTGGACCACACTGCTACCTCCTTGTTACTCAGCTCGATACACCATGTGCATACCGACACCCATATTTGGAAAATCTCCAGTAGCGTGATGGGCCCATTCCAGGGCATGCTATGTCTCTGGCCATTCCTCTGCACACCATTTAATCCCCAAAACTGTGCCAAAACCACATGCACCTACGACGGCCGTAAACAGCACTCTTTTTTCTTCCTGGTTGACAGGCGTACGCCAGATAACCGAGCCATTGAAATCCTTCAGAAATTCTTCCCATACTGCCATGTCCTTCTTAATGCCTGACCGCAGCCTGACTCTGTGGTGTCCCTGTGTAGCCCCTTTCATTCTTATCTCAATGCTCCTCTGGAATACCTGCCCTTGTGGTATTACTCTCCCTGCAAAATTTAGCTTCCCCGAGAGTGACTGTAGTTCCTTCACTGTAGCCTTGTCCCTTTTTGCCAAAACCCTGATGATAGCCGCCAAGTCCTCCACCTTCTCCTTCGGGATGCGGCAAACCCCTTCACATGTATCAAACTCTATGCCCAGGAACTGGAGTGTCTGTGTCGGCCCCATCGTTTTCTCCTGTGCTAGTGGTAACCCCACTCCTCTGCTAAGTCCTTAAATTTGCCTAGTGCCGTCCTGCACAGCCCTGACATCTGAGGTCCCACGAATAAGAAATTGTCCAGATAGTGTACCACCCTTGCTTCTAGCATTAACCTATTCGGTGTCCATTGCATGAAAGAGCTAACTTTTTCAAAATATGAGCATGAAATTGCGCATCCAATGTGCAGGCATTTATTGTAGTAGTAACTACACCCCATTGCAAACATAGCCACTGCGGTGATGACCTGTGTACCGGGAGGAGCCGGAATGCAGATATTATGTCTGCTTTTGCTCACCATGCACCCCTGCCTGCCCCTCTGACCAGTTCTACTGCCTCCTGGAAATCTGTGTATGACACTGCCTCTTCCAATGGTTAGATGCCACCATTGAGCAAGTTACCAAGGGGGTAAGAGAGATGGTGGATATGCCTGAACTCCCCTTTCTCCTTTTTTGATACTAGGCCCAAAGGTGAGCAGATGAACTCTTGAAACAGTATCCTCTCAAATGGAACACCCATCTTGTCCATTTCTTTCTCTTTCTGTATTTTTTCCCCATCTACCACAGTGTTTTCCTTTGTGGATTTCAAGTTCTGTGGTATCACCTCTGAACCTTTCCCTTTGAATGGGATGGTGAACCCTTCAGAAAAACCTCCCCTTATTAATGCTGCTGCCTCTTTGTCGTGGAACACCCGCAGCCATTTCTCCATCCTGTCAAATCTTACTGGTGACTTCCCCATTGTGCCCTGCCCCTTATAACCGCTTGCCTTCGCTGTGTCTCGCACTGGCTGTTGCTGTCTTGGTGCATTTTGTACTGCTGTGGTCTCCGCTGCATTCGCTGCACTGGTGACTACATTTGCAATCCATGTTCCCCCTCCACCACACTGCAATGTGGATGGCATGTTGCCCTGCTTGCCTTGCTGGTTCCCAAACTGTCTTTTCCGAAAATGCTGTTCCCTAGCTCTCTGGTACCCGTTGTCGCTGCTCCTAGGTTTGTACTCATTCTCGCTCCCCCTACAGTTCTTCTGCCAATAAGTCTTCCTTTAGTAGCCCCCTGACGTTTGTTCCCACTTTTCCTTCAGTGCATTGAAAATGTATATATTGCAATCCTCCTTGTCCGATTCTAGGTCTGGGTAACAATCCATTTGCATCCTGAATACGTGATCATATTCCCACCATGCATCTCCCCCAAATGCTTTGTGCACCTAAACACCCTCTGCTCATATGCTACCAGAGCAGTCCCTACCTCAGGGTATTTTTGTTATATAATAGTGGACAGGATGTGAAATGCTGACACCCAATTTTCGAATGTCTGTTCTACTGCCACTTTCCTGCTTACTCCCTTATATTCCTCTTTCTTGTCTTCTTTGCAAACAACATACCCTCTTTTTTGATATTCCAACATCAAAAATATGTCTATGAATTCTTTGCGCCAACTTTTTATTTTTACTTTCTCATCTATATGCCATGCCATTTTCTTCCTCGTTCTCCTGTGTACATCTTTCCCCATGGTTGGTCTGCCAAACTTTGTCATGACTGGCCCCCCCGTCTTTGTTGCCTGCGGCTTGGGCCACACCCTGGACTCTCATTTACTGGGGGAGTGGCCGCCTTCTCAACCCTTACCTTGGAAATCAACCCTGCTCTTCCTGGGGTGTGGGTTCTTGCCCCCCCCACCACCCCCTGTCCTGACTGACCCTTTGAACTGCCCTTCTTTTTCCCTTTGCTCAACACCCCCCACCCCTTTCCTTTGTTCTGCTACTGGCCCCCAGCTGACTTCTTTTGCACCTTTCCTTTTCTTATCCCCCACAGCCACCGGTTTGTTGGTGAAGGCGCCTTGCGGCCGCCCTCCGTCCTACGCCTAACCCACCCCACCCCACCCCCCTGGCCTTCTATCGTCCCACCTCTATGGGACAGTCCGGGGCCTGTGGCAAAATGCAGGATTTGAACACGAGTCGTTGGGCCCAGATGTCAAATATTTTAACTCAAGACCACAATTCTTTACATGGAACATTAACTGAAAATCCCATCTATGAGCATTGCCACTCTCCAGAAAATCTACTGCTTGTTGTCCTTGTGAAAACTTGTAGATTACTAGTTGCATTTACTAATTGCAAATGCTGTTTTTGAAACATACACTAAAAATCTCTGCCCACCTCACAGCATTCATCGGTGTCACGTTGGTCTGTTTAACATAAAAGGCCTTTCAAAACGTATTAGACACGTGCGCTTTTAAACTAAAACTCAAGATCCAAAAGGGTCCATGGAAGTTGCAAGAAAAAGTAGAGAAACTATGTTGCTTTATGTGTGCTTTATCTACCTCAGTAGCTTGGAAGCTGCTACTAAGCTTCAATACTGCCACTTCTAGAATGCATAGGCATTTGTCTGAAACGTTAGGACTGCATGGATTATTTATCCGAAATCCTAATTATTCCTAGTCCTGCTCTTCCTCGTCACAGTACTTACTTGCGAGGTAACGGTACTTCTTCTTCAGGAACCCTTCTTGGCTTTACTTGATACTTCCTGTGGGTCCTTCCTCCTTCCTCTGAGACATAGCTGAGCCTTATACCTATCACAGTCAATTATTACTGACCGTGCAGACTCATTCTCCTATTAGTCAGGAGAGAGACCATGACGGGTGGGGAATATTTTAAACGATGGGGCATCATTTTTCTCACAAATATGCCAGAGCCACTGAGCCTAAAACAGCCAAGGGAGTTTGGGTGGTTCTCCTCCTGTGAAATACTTTTAAATATTGTGTTAAAATGGTGCATTATTCGGCACATTTTCTGTGAAAAACTGGGTAAAAAGCAAGACAGTTTGCAATTGGTTTTGTAGAGTAACTCCAATCCAAAAATCAAATAGATGCAAGTCACCAAGAGTTCACAGCAGCATTTCCCAATGCATTTTCATGATGCCTTTGTCCACAATACATACTGGTATAAAATAATGTTTATGCTGGCTGTGCCCATACATTTCCATGCTGGCTCTGCCAATATATAGCAGTATTCACATGTAAGAACATACTCATGTTTACTTTTAGCATAATGATATCATAAGAAAACATGTTCCAGTCCTCAGCTGCGCTTACTGTATGTTTCGGAGTCGCCCACAGGTATGTATTAGAACCTTTACTTTTCTCTCTTTACACCTCTCCGTTCTCTAAAATGATTTCATTCTTTGGGTTATGGTGCCACTTTTATGCAGATGATACAAACATGTTCTTCTCTTTCACTTCCCTGTTAAATTCTCTTCACTCTACTCTTTCTGCCTGTCTTTCATCTCTTCAAACCTGGATGCTATCTCCCTCACTCCATCGTAATCCTACAAAGAAGAGGTTCTATATTTCCCTGCCTCTTATCTTCCAGTTTTCACTCCCCTTACCCCAATCATTTCCCCCCTTCTTAGCTCCCCTTTGCATCTACAGCTAGAAATCTTGGAGGAATTTTAGACTCTTCTATTTCCTTCTCAGCCCATATCAATAGCTTGGTGAAAACGTAAAGAATTACACTTTACAACAGCACAAAAATGTGCCCATTATTGACTTTTTAAGCAACTAAAATACTTATCCCCTCTCTTGTCTTTTCCCGACTAGACAATTGTTCGGCACTTCTGTTTTTTTTCTCCCTGCTTATCCCCTACATGAGTCTATTTATAATGCTTCCATCCATCTTCTCTTTCTTCTCCCTGTCCGATCTTCTATATCAGCCCCCCTTACTTCACTTCATTGGCTCACCTTCCACTGGTACATTATTTTGCATGTCCAATGTATTGTCTATAAATGTTTACATGGTCAAGCCACTCTTTCTACACCCTCTTGAGTTTCTCTGTACACCCCCTCTTGTCCTCTCTGTTCTACCTTTGTATTTCTCTTGTCTGCTCCCCGACCACCCGGGCTCAATCTCCTTTCAGAGCTTTTTCTTTGCTAATCCTAAACATTGAAATTGACTTCCTCTGCATATCCACTCTGCTTTCTCCTTTTCCATCCTCTGATAACTACTTAAAGACCATTTACTCTCCTGCTCTAATTCTTCTTGATTATCATTGTTGTACCTTATGGTATATTACTATGATTGAAAATGTACCAGCGTTTTGGCAAAAGCACTCTATAAATCAAAATACATAAAATACAAATAAATACCAGTGGTGGCCCGCCACTATGGGTGGAGGGGTGCAGCCCCTTTACCTGCGGGACCCCTCGCCTAAGTGGCCAGCAGCACAGTGGTTGCAAGGGGGCTGTGCTGCCTCTCAACCGGGACTCTTTCTCTGCTACAAGCTTTTTTTGCAGAATCCTTTAATCTCCACAATACACGTAGCGCGTTTTAATGAGAGGCAGCCGGGCATTGGAAGACTGGCCCCGCAGCCTCTCATTATACTGCTAACACCATAGACGCACTTACTTCATGTATGTATGTGCGTATGTTGGTGTGTTTGTTTTTATGTATGCTTGTATGCAATGCGTTGTCTGAATGTTGTTTGAATACATGGGCGTAAGGATTGTATATGAATGTTTGTGTGCCCGAGTCCCACCTCTAAATGTAAGAATCTCCCATCCCGGGCAGCTAAATGTAAGGGTAGGAGCTGTTGGGGCATTGCATTTATTTTCTTCATCTTTGGTATAGAGTACAGAAACTTGATTGTGCATCACGCATAAAGCAAACCTGGCCAGTGTTATTATTACGTGAATAAACTGACCTAAATTCATTGAATGGAGATCAAACTCTCCACGTAATAACATTTAACATGTTTGTTTTGCCGTTGAGTACTGTGCATCAAGAGTAAAGTAAACGTGATAAGTGTTATTACATGGCTAGATTGGACTACATGCAATGCAGCCAGTCGATCCAAGAAATAACGCGTATTATGTTTTCTTTACCCTTAATGCACACTACTCAAGGGTCAAGCAAACATGAGAAGTGCTATTAAGTGTATAGTCTGGTCTACATTCAATGCAGGCGAGTCTGGCCACTAAATAGCACTTCAAGGGTAAAGCAAGCATGATGAGAACAGTTTACTATGTATCAAGTTCAGAGCAAACAGCATTGAATGTAGGTCAGTCTAACCAAGCAACAACACTTCACAGCAAGGCTAAAACAAACATGATAAGTGTTATTACGTGGCCAGCCTTGGCTGCATTGGTGGTGTCAATGTGCATTTACTTTCTTACTGTGGCATGGCATTTGTACATTTTTACTTGGCATCAAGAGTTAAGCAAACATGATGATTGTTTTACTTGGCTAGACTGGCTTATATTGGTGGTTCCAGTCTGGCCATGTATTCTGGCCATATATCCATGTGTGTCATGGCATTTTTTTACTTGCCACCAAGGGTAAAAGCAACCATATGTGTAAATATGTGTTACACTGGCCTATGTTAGTATAGCCAGTCTGGTACTTTCTTTCTGTGTCATTGTATTTTTTACTCACAGGGAGTCCTTATACAGTAATGCTGGCATACATTGGTGCAGCCAGTATGGACATGTATTAGCACAGCCAATATGAACATGTTTTATTTACTTGCATATTTTGTGGGCAAACGATCATGATCATGTGTTGGGAAATGGTCCTATGCACTGTTGGAAACTGGCAGCTATTATGTTTTTGCATGTTTCATTTTACAGAAATTTTTAAAATATGTCTCAGGTGGAAAACCCCCTGAAGAACTCTTCTTTGGTGTGGGTCCCTTGTTGTGCTCGGTCACTCACGCATATTCGGGGCATCCATTTACGCCACCTCCAGTTAAAATTTCACCAGCTGCCACTGATAAACACAAATATCCATGCTGGCTCTGCCAATATATGGTAGTAAACACATGTAACAACATGCTCCTTTTGGCTGTGCAATTACCAATGCCTTGCCACAGTAAGCAAACATGTCCAAAACAGTCTGCAGAATGTAGGCCAGTCTAGAAACATATTAACACTTGTCATGTTTGATTTACTCTTGATGCCCAGTAAAATGTTCTGTGCCACCGTAAGAAATATCTAGACTGGCTGCACCAAAATGTCAGTCTAGCCCCATAATTACACTTATAATGCTTACTTTATAATAGATGTCCAGAAAATAATGCCATGCCAGAGTAAGAAATAGCTAAACTGGCTGCACCAAAATGTCTGTCTAGCCACGCAATGACATTTAACATGCTTACTTTACCATAGATGCCCAGTAAAACATTGCCATGGCACTGTAAGAAATGGCTAGACTCGCTGCACCAAAATGCCAGCCTACCCACATACTAACACTAATCATGCATGTTTTATTATAGATGTCCAGTAACAACTGTCATAACACAGTATGCAATGGCTAGACTGGTTGCACTAAAATGTCTGTCTAGTGACATAGTTGCATATATCATGCCTGCTTTTAAATGGATGCCCTTTAAATATGCTGTCTTAGAGCAATCCCCCATACCCCACCCCACCTACCAAAACCAGCCCCCTGGCCCAGCACAAAAACAAGCACACACACATCATACACTCACTTATGTACACACACCATTCATTTGCTCATTCACAAGCACACCCATGCACCATACATGTGCTTATTCACATGCACACAAAGCTACCCATACATCATATACTCACTCATTCATTCTCATTATGTAATACATATAAAATCATCTTAATTGGAGCCCTGGTCTGGACCCTGCTCCATTCCACCTTGCATGGTCCATTGGACATGTGAACGGGGAAAACAACTGTTCAGGGGAAACCAAGTTTAAGCTTGCTCAGTTGCAGCAACATGGACGGAAGGAGAATTTCCTGGCATGTATGGAATTTTGAGCCCACCTTTGGAGGAAAGGAGAGATAACATCTAACAAACAGGGAATCAGGGTGAACATACAAATATGGAGTTTACAAGATAAAGCGTAGATTTTATCTAACCTTTTCAATGAAATAATGGCAACAGGAAACACTGTTCTGTGTGTCAGAAATGTCAGATACATATCCTCTAGAGGTTCAAAGGGGGCAATTGTAAGGTTCTGAGGACCAGAGAAAGGTCCCAGGGGGCAAACCTGAAACAGGCATGGGCCTAGGGAGGAAAACACATTTTCTGGAGCCTATTGAATACACCCTGAACTTCCAAGTCCTTCCCTCCCACATTTCCCATGATTTCAATGGCAGCCCACTGAGCCTTTGATGTGAAAACCACCAATCCCACATTAAAGCCCTCCTGGAGGAATTATGCTGGACACCGAACTGAAAGTCACGGAGACACCCCTTTCTTTATACCAAGTCTCAACATTTTCTCAGTGTCTTTCATATGTTTTTATGGATGAATGCTATTTGTCATTCTGAATGGAGCAGACTACTTACCTAGATACACTTCGGAGTTGCAGCATTTACCCTTTAACTTCCAGGCCCCCCACACCAACTTCTTTGGATATTCCTACACCTGGAAACAGCATAAGGGATCCGGATGCATGGAGAGTGGAAATGTCGGTGCTATCACTAGATCCAGGAGGGGAAGGAAACAACCCCTACAGGGCCAAAATGGGGCCACTGAGATAACCTATGTTACTGAGTCCCTGATCTGTAAAAAAAAAAACCCTTCTGTATCAACGGGAGAGCAGAGGCACAGCCAGGATTGTCTAACAAGTGGGGCCTTAAACTAATGCTGTGCCCACCGCAATGACATTAGCATCTGTAAATGCCCACACAATGCCGCTGAGTGTGCATTTACAGTTTTTGGGAATGCCTTGCACGCTCAGGCCCTACCCTGTCTACGCCTCTGTGGGAGAGGAGAAAAGGCATGTCGAAGACCCTTTGGCCAGACTACAGACATTGCATCCACCCTCCAGGCACCTTAGGATAGAAACCTGGAGCAGAACCGGGGTAGTTTCACATTTTGCAGGCACACAAAAAGATCTGCACTCAGGAACTCATATTTCCTGCATATGCTGCAGAACACTTGCCCTCAGCTCCCATTTTTTACTTAAAAGCTCTCCTCAGCTTGCCTGCTACTTAGTTGTCTAGACCTCTGATCTGTACTGTGTTTCGCGCCTTGAAACAATTGTGTAGAGGCGCGTTATACATGCCATATCATGTCATACTGCTTTTAAGGACAGAAGGTTTGACTCTGCCCAATTTCCCAACTTTGTGACAGAAGGCCCATGGTCTTCAAGTGTAGATGGTCTGCTTTTTAACAAGATACTTTGTTGGAGTGTTTTGTGTCTGCAGTAAAACAAGCTGCAGCCTCAACACCCAAAGGACCATTGAGGCTGCTGTTAAGAGCAGGATGCTTCCTGCTCTGTAAACAATTCTTGGTAAGATTAGTCCTTTACCAAAGTTCCCAAACCCAACCTGCTTGAATATAGGGTAACAGTGGTCTGAAGTGCTTGTTTGAAGAGAAACCGCTTCATGAGTCTGGGTAACTTTAGCCACCACTTTAATTCCTGTCTCAGCAATGGCAAAAATGGAATCAATATCTCAAGGTCTTGGTACTCCTATTTTCCAAACCAATGAAGATGTTAATGATAACAATGTGTTATTAATATAGTGCTTTCGCTAAAGCACTGTATGTATTGCATATTTACTTACAATTATCACTGAAGCAAAGTTGCTTCTCATTAATCGACCTCAGAAGGGTGAAAGTCTGAGTTGGCCTAGACGGGATTCAAACCTGCTACCTGCAGATCACACACAGATGGCAGCACTGGGCCCTCATCCCACTGAGCTATCTTACTGGACTACCAATAGGGTCTCATTTGGAAGAGAGCCCAGGCAACCAAGAAAACACATTAGACCATATGCTTCTGTACATATAGAATGTCCCTTGACAACCCCTGACATTTTGATAGTAGGTCTCAGATTTTCCTGCAGCTTGTGATCCTTGTCAACCAGCAGCATCCCCTTTCCCTCCGCAGTCCAGAAACTTGCTCCTATTAATTGGAGATACTGAGATGGAAGGAGATGAGACTTGGCCCTGTTGATTAAGAACCCATGGTCTCTAATGTACTGTGAGTCTGTTACACGTGCTGAACCAGGATATCCAAGGAGGAGGCCTTGATTAGCCAATAGTCTAAATGTGGGAACACCTGGATCTCCTGTATATGGAGAGAGGCAACATTATGTTCCATGTCCTTTGTGAAAACTTGAGGTGCAGACTTCAACTCAAACAGGAGAACTCTGAACTGATAATGTTCGTTGCCCACTGCAAATCTCAGGAACTATTGGTGCATCTTCCAGACTGGTACATGGAATTAAGCATCCTGAAGATACAGTGATGCCAAAAAGTCTATCTCCTGCATTAGGAGAATGATATGCTGAAGACACTCCATCTTGAAGCGTTGAGCAACTACCTTCACATTTAGCCTTGACAGATCTCTAATGAGCAGGAATCTTCCTGATGGTTTGGGGGCAAGGAACATGATGATTTACCCTCTGTTCCCCTTCTCCAGAGTAGTTACTCTTCTGATTGCCTTCTTCAACAACAGTTTCCAAATGGTTTGTGGCATTGCTTCCTTTTTGACATGTGCTCTGGAGACAGGAATACAAACGGTCCCAGAGGGAATCGATGTAGAGACAAACTCTATTCTGTAAACACTTGTCAACGAGCGCGATAGAAATAAAATATCAATATCAATATCCTCATTGTACTAGTCTGTTGACACAGGCATCTCTCGATTGTAGGTATAATTTGCCCCAGAACCACTTTAGGTGACCTCCAATGGTCTGGCGCCAGGAGTTCTGCTTCAAGGCGGGAGATGATGGATGCCTATGTTGCAATTTCCGCCCATTTTACCATACACCTGTGAGAACCTTATCCAGAGACTTCAGGCAAAGTGTTCTTTTTGGAGGAGAAGGAAGGTCTGGGACTTGGACCTGACTTTCTCCTGAGCTTCTCCGCTTGATTATATGCCTTATAAATATGATGGACCTTGTCTTCCATGGAGTCTCCAAACCGCTTCTGACCCGCAAAGGGAATTTTCATTGCAATAGTGTTTTAATGAGAGTCAGAATGACAGTCTGCAATATGCAGATATCTGTGACCTGGCACCGATCCAATGGCCATTGCAGGTGCCCTAACTCCATCACACACTAAGTCTGAAATAGCTTCTACCTGTGTCTTGACAGCTTGAAGCATTGGCAGGGAATTACTGTTTCCTTTAGGTCTTGGACACCAATTTCATGCCCGCAAGGACATGCTCCACTATCTATTAGGAGTTCATAGCTGTCCTGAGTGTCAAGTTGGCTCCTCTATAGACCTTTTTCAGTGCTCCATCCACTTTCCCATCCATCAGACCGTTGAAGGCTTGTTCCAGGGCATTTGAGGGTCCCCACACCAGGCTTGGGAGGATAGTATCCACCTAGATAGTCTCTTGCATGGATTTCTCTTCACCCTTTAAGAGGTACAGCTTTGTTAAAAATATGGAGACATACGTTTTATCTGGTTATATTCATCCTTTCAGAATGTCTTCCTTATCCTCGGTAAGAAGAGGGAGACCAGATCATAAGTTGTGCTTGAAATGTGGTGGAGGAGCTCTTGTGATCCTTTCTGCAGATACAGGAAACTGTGCTTCTGGAAACCTCACCCAATGAGGATAAGGACTCATCCAAAGAACAGAGGTAGATGAAGATGATGTGGAGGAAGAAGAGAGGGGGATACATGCTCATGAGTACCTTAATCTGACCCTCCAGCTTATCACGATTTCACGATCCGCAAAAACTGCAAAAATGGCTGTTTTTAAATAAGCACGAAAATGGCTTTTTTTGCAAAAACACCTGTGAAAACAGTTTCTTTTAAATACACAAAGGGCCAGGGTATCAACATTTTTGGGGACGCACGTAATGAAGGTGCTAGAACATCTCGTCACCTGTGCCATCAAAAGGAGCAGCCCAATCAACAACGGACATCTGAACGGGCTCATCTTATATGCACCTTTCAGATGGCCTTTTTCACCTCTTTGAGCATTTGCATAAATCGGGTGCATTTCTGCACATTTAAAAGCTCATCCCGAATTTGCAAATATAATGTGCTTTTAAATGTGCAGAAAACAAAGGAAACGCCATGCGCCCACTTGGAACAGGTACAGGGAGGAGCACATTTCATGAGAGGGTCTTTCCTGACTCTGTCATGCAATATTTTTAAAGTGTGCCAGCAGAGGTCTGAACTGCTGCTTTCTCAATTACATTTCTATTAATCAAATGGGATAGAATTGAGTTTTTTAAAATCAAGTTTTACAGTGAGAGGCCTTTTGAGAGGAGGCTGTAGAACATTAGTGTCAAGTGAGCACTCCCAAAACGAATGTATTAAAGGCGGCTGGCCAGCGCATCATTTGCGCTGCAGATCAGCTCCCTGGAAATGTGCAGGTCACCTTTGAGAATAAGATGACCTGCTCATTTTCCAAAAATGGGGCATTTAAAAACAGCACATCCTCTGTTATATTTTTAGTTGGGGCCTGGCCCAAAATCTACATTTAAAAAAAATGATAATAGTCACAACCTGATGGGGAAAGGAGAGTGTAGGTAGCGGTGTGCAAGATAGGGACTCATGGGCAAGAAATCAGAGTGCGAGAAATGGGCCAGAGGAGGAAGCGGTGGGCAAGAGAGCAGAGGTGGGGCTGTGGGCCGGAAAGTAGAGAGGGGGCGTCAGGCCAGATAGAGAGGGAGCGGTGTGTTAGAGGGGGAACAGTAGGCCAGAAAGCCAAGAGAGAGTGGTTGGCCTGAAAGATGCTGAGAGCTACAGATCGGGAGAAAGGATGGGGGAAGAGTGCGACAGAATGGAACAAAGAATGCAAGATGCCAAAGGAGCGCAAAAGAATGAAGGACTGTAGACTTCCTGAGGAACTGGGGAGTGTGAGGTGTGAGTTGGGAGCATGGTTTGGAGTGTGGCAGGAACTGGGGAGTGTGAATTGTGACTTCTCAGTGTGACAGAGCAGGTATGTGCATGGCTGGCAGAGCCAGAGGTTTCAGATTGTAAATTGTGATACGGAATTGGCGAGTGTGAGGGGTGTTGGTGAGTGGGATGTGTGTGTGCTTGAGGGAATGGAGAACACAGAAGGGGAATATTTTCACCAGTACAACTAATAATGACCAATAAAGTTAATAATAATAATTAGGCAGAAAGAAGAGCAAAAGCCAAGGACATCTATAACTCTAACTTTTAAATTGATATAGAAGGTGCAAATAATGACAACATGTCTCTCTTGTAGCCTCACACACTCCTTGTTTCTTGCAACCTGCACATTTGATACCCGCCAGTCAATAAAAGATTTGCCACATAAATGGTGGAAGAAATACAATTTTGTGCTGCAAAATCTGCTTTTTTATGCTGCAACATTTTCAATTTCGTGCCACAATATCCTGCAGTGTCTAAATAGCTCTTTTACATATTTCCAGAAGTCTCTCTTCTAAAATCCTGTGATACATTTTCCTGTTTCTGGGTCTCTCAGGTGACCGTGAGGAAGAAGACATCTCTGGTTCCAGGTTGTGCCTTTTCTCAGAGAGTTAGCCGAGTCTGACCACGAGTCCCTGAGCAACAGCAAACAGGGGGAAACCCCAACAAGGGACCTTACTATTCCTCTTTAGATGGTAAACATAAAAGGGTCAATTTGCGCAGCAAGTGCATTGCTATTGCAATAGACGCCACATGTGCACCTTACCTTCCTCTCCTTAGCACCAACCAGAATGGCTCCTGCTGTCAGGGGCAGTATTGCTGCCTTCTGCTGCTACATCCTGTGGGGCACGGAATTGCAGTAGAGATCCTATTGAAGTTCGGCAGCAGCATGGCCCATGTCCCTCTTACAACGGACACTGTTTGCATTGCAGGAGCGCTGGGAAGTGACCGGTGGCTTAAGCATTCCTGTGCCAAGCACTCTTCTCAACGTACAGTCCCTCACTCTGCAGGGATGCCTGGCTCCTTTTCCAGTGACAGGGACCTCCTAGCACTGCAGAAAGTTCCTAATAACTACCCTGTTGTGAAGTTCGCCCCTGCCGGTGCAGCCGGCGGAGAGACGAACGAGTAGTGCCTGCATCGGGGGCCCAGCTGAGGAAATGCGGGAGCAGACAAAGGACACGACACGCCTGTGTTCTCTCGTGCCTGAAACTGCCTGCTTTCCGGCAGGGCAGGCCCTTTGTTTGCAGTGCACCTCACGTCACTGTGCATGCAGGGCGTAAGCCGGATCTAACATTCCTCCTTTTTTCCAACAAAACACAACTAAACACAAACATATAACCACATCAAACAACATCACTAACTCTCCAGTGCAAATCTAATCCGGAACAGTTACACGCTCTCCACCTTGTCATTTCACCCCTCATAGTCTCTTAGCCTCTCTGTAGCCTTTGGGGCTGCCCTTTTATTATAACTGCTGAGCCACTGCCGGGATGCTGTCTCAGGGCTATGTCTCCCCTCTGGGTCTCCTCCATGTTCTGGATACACCTCCTCATATCCTTCTGGTTGCTCCTCTGGCTCTCCACTCGGTGCCACTTCTCCCTCGCCTCGGTGACTTGAAGCGTTTGGTACCAGCTCTACATCCACCTGGGACTGTCTGTCTCTGTCACTCCACATTCGCTGGAGTACCCTCTTAAACCAAAAAGCATTCCTGGCGATCGTCTGTTGTCCTCATGCCGCTGTCACCATCGTTCCTTCCATTCGGGTCACTGTCCAGGGTGTGCAGGCATAAGGTATTTCCAGCTTGGATTTTGTAGCGTTTTGCAGCACCAATACGTGTTTGCCGACTTTGCGTCTCGACCTTCTTGCATGTCTCATGTCACTCATGTATTCATTTGCTGCAACTCTCCTTCGTTTGGTGCGGTTGCTGTCAAAAAGGTCTACTCCCCTGCTTGGGTGGTGTGGTCTGGTTGAGTTTGCCAGAGTCCCATGCATGAGGTCCACCAGTGGTATGTTGGTGGAGATGTGGGTGTCACCTGGTAATTCTGTAGGAATCTGTATAGATCCACTCTCCAGGGGATGTTTTGAGCCCTGAATAACACTTTGTTGATTGTTTGCATGAATCTTTTCACATTCGCCATTCGCCTGTGGCCACCAGGGCGTGCTGTAGTGATGTTTGATGTGCAAGTATTTCCTGAGCTCCGTCCCCTGGAATGGTAGTCCATTGTCGCTCCTGATGCATCTCGGCAGGCCATTTATTGCAAACATCTTCTCGAGTGCAGGTATTACGGTTTCCTCTGCTGTCGTGGATATGATCTCCACTTCTGGGTATCGTGAGTGGTCATCAATAGCCACCAGCAGATATGTTCCTTCGTGCACTGTGCAGAAGTCAATGCTGATGGCGTCGCACCTTGATGACCCATGCTCTACCGACTGTGTTGGCTCAGGGTTTGGAGGTGCTCCTGTGATTTGGCAAGGGTGGCAGGATGTAATAACCTGCTCTACCTTGGTGTTAATGTGAGGAAACCACAGGGTCATTGTGCAAGGCCTCCAAAATATCTTTGATGCCGACTGCCTTGGGCTTCATGGTGTGTATGATTTGACATATGTGTTCCTCCATTTCCTCTGCTTCACTCACTTCCCCCAGGGTCGCAGCCCTCGGGTGCCTGGATAGGAAATCCGCTGGATTGTCCATGTCCGCTTGGTAGGCCAACTCAAACTCATACTGTTGAAGGTGGAGCAGCCACTTGCCAATTCTGGCTCGAGCGTGTGCTGATGACCCTGTGAAGATCGGGATGAGTGGCTTGTGATCTGTGTAGGCCCTGAACCTCCGTCCATAGAGGTAGATGTGGAAATGGCGGCAGCCCCAGAGCACTGCTATGGCTTCCTTTTCGATGTGCGAGCATCGCTGTTCGGTGGCCGTGAGGGTTCGGGAGGCATATGCGATGGGCTTTGTTTCGCTTGTCCGTGATTGTTGGACCAGGATGGCCCCAAGGCCAACGGGCCTCGCATCGACATATAGTTCAGTCGGCAACGTTGGGTCGTAATATGCCATTGTTGTTTCCGATGACAGAGACGTCTTGATTCGCTCTAACGCATCCTGGCATTCAGAGCTCCAGTTCCATTTGGTGTTCGACCTGGTGAGCTCCCTGAGCGGTTCGGATATGGTTGCAAGGTTGGGAATTAACCTACCGCAATAAATTGCCATGCCCAAGAAACTGCGTACTTCCGTGGGTGTTGTCGGGCGGGCTCCTTTGTGTCTGCCACCTTTTGTGGGTCAGCTGATACCCCTCACTGTTGAAAACGTACCCATAGAATATTATCTCTTCTTTCAGGAACTTGCATTCTTCCCGGTGGATGTTTAGGCCTGCGGTCTCCAACCTGCTAATCTCCATCTCGAGGCAATGCATGTGCTCCTGCCTGCCGCTGGCGTGAATAAGGATGTTGTCACTGACATTCAGCACTCCTGGGATCCTTTGGATCACTTCTTGAATGGTTTGCTGGAACACCTCTGCCGATGAGGAGATGTCGAAGCTCAGTCTCTTGTACCGCTGCAGACCCAGGTGGGTGGAGAAGATCATGATATACCTTGAGTCACAGTGTAGTTTCAACTGGTGGCATCCAGCCTTGAGGTACATTTTTGAGAAAACCTTTGACCCTGTGAGGTCCGTAATTATCTCATCTAACGTGGGGGTGATCTGTCATTCCCTTTTGATTGCTGCATTTGGTAGGCGCATGTCAATGCAAATACTTTCCCCGGTTGCTTCGGTTTCTTCGTCACAACCATAGGCGAAACCCAGGGAGTTGGTCCTGTAACTTGTTCAATAATGCCAGCCATTTCAAGTTTGTGTAACTCCTTTGCGAGCAGGTCTCGCATATGAAATGGAGTTCTCCTATGGGGTACCGCCCGGGACTGTACCATCTGGTCGATGTGAAGTTTTATGAGCTTACCTTTCAAACATCCGATGCCGTTGAGGATGCCCGGGTGCTTCTATAGGAGGTCTGTGATGTCTGTGACGTCGCAGATGATCTTGACCAGTCCCAGGACTTCCGCTGCATCCCCACTAAGCAGGCATTCGATTCTAGCATTGACAAGATAAATCTTTGATTTGATGACTGTCTCGCCTCTGCTTAGTTCCGTTCTGAAGCGTCCTTCCACTGGTAGTGGTGTCTTGCCTTCGTAGGCGAACAGGAGTGTTTCAGTTGACTTGAGGTCAGGTCGAGGATGCAGTATCCGGAACATTTTCGATGGCATGACATTTACTGATGCTCCGGTGTCTATAATCATGAGTGTCTCTTGGCACCGCATGGACACAAGGCATTTGTGTCTTCTCTGTTTCTTTCTCGGCTCTGTGCTTCTGTGATTAAGTGCTGAGATCAGATGGACCTTGCTTCTCCTCCTTGTTCTCCCATTCCCTACATCCATCACTGTGTCGCAATTGTCAACTCCAGACTCGTCTGTTGACGAGTTGTTATCGACCGCTATGTGACACATATCTGCTTGCTTCTTTTTGGAGAGAGAAGGATTTAGCTTGTTGCGGTTGTGTTTGTGGGAGTTGAGGCTGCCATGAGGATTAGCAGACACGTATGTAGTGGTCCTTCCAGCCACCTGCCCCACACGTGGTTCCCTGCGCTGAGCAGTTTCTCCTTCTGTGGCGTGTTCCACTGCACCATCCGCACTCGGTAGGCCCCGGGAGTCTTGGTTGCCACCAGGGTGAATTTTTGGCTCATTGTAGTCTTCCCTTGGCGCTAGGCGGTTAGAGATCTGTGCTATCACCGTTGTCGTTGGCACCAGTTGGAGCTTCTGTAGCATGGTGCCCATGTGTGCCGCCCTCTCGTGCGACAGCTCTCTTTGGCAACCACATTCAAGGATCCTGGCTCGGGTGATGCCTTTTTCACCCAACACCATTCTGAACAGTTTCTCGGGGTGCATGCTGTTGATGATCTGGCGCCTTATTTCCTCTTCGACATTCTTGAATTCACACGAGAGTGCTCGTTTCCTAAGCCTTGTGTGCTAAGCGTCCAGTGTTTCATTCTCCATCTGTACTGTGGTGCAGAAATCGAAGGTTTTGTAGTCCGGATTCAATTGTGGCATGAAATGTGCTACAAGGGTGTCTTTAGCCAGTTGGTATATGTCTGCACCATTGTCAATGACCAGCGTGTTGAAAATGCTCAGGACGTCATCATCCACGTTGAGCAGAAGGTGTGACCTCATCTTCCTAGGTGTTGTAAAGTCCTTGCAGTCCATCGCCATCTCAAACTTTTGAATCCACAGCATCCAGCGGGGCCCCACTGATGATTGATCGGTGTAATGGTTGAAAGGCCCTAATGCAGCCGTGGCACCACCATGAGGTCGAGGGGACGGTGCTGGCGGCGTCAGGGTGTGGAAAGGCCAGTTGCAATGTTGCCCTGGTGCCGTGTTCACCCCTGTGTATATGTGGGCAGCGATGCATTCCTCCTCACCTTTGTTTTCTGGTCTGTTGGTGTCGCACCGTGGACTTGCCAGCTACTAGGTGTTTCCTTGGGTGGTGCAGTGTCTTCCTCTCTACTGATTAATATTGATGCAAGAGGAAAAAAATACATTTTCTGTCCACACTGTCCTCCACTGTGGTGCTGGGTTTCGTTTTGTATATGCTTGAATTTGAAAAAAAATATTGAAAAAAATTTGAAAAAAAATATATAAATATATATTTACTTTTTGGGATGGGGGATGGTACCCCCACCTTGTTCTCCAAAAATGTGCCTGTGTCATGGATGTGTGGGCTGATTTATGACCTGGAATCAGGTGTGGGTATGTTCTGCTCCATTATCTCGTCACCAGTGTGAAGTTCCCCCCTGCCGGTGCAGCCGGCGAAGAGAGGAACATGTAGGGCCTGCATTGGGGCCAAGCTGGGGAAATGCAAGAGCAGACAATGGACATGAAACACCTGTGTTCTCTCGTGCCTCAAACTGCCTGCCTTCCGGCAGGGCGGGACCTTTATTTGCAGTGAGCCTCACATCACTGCGCATCCGTGAGGTGGATCTAACAGCCGATTGCCCTCCCTGACCTCACAAGGAAGCAAGAAGATCAGACAACAACGCTGCTGCCGGGCTTCTGCCTGTGGTAGGATTTTTTTTTATAACTATGATACTTTGGAAAAAGGGGTCTGATATGCCCTGGAGGCAGGAGGCCCAACCCACAGGAAGAGGTAAGGCTAATAACAAGTAAGTACTGGGACAAGGAAGAGGATGTGGAGGTAATGGCTGCAACTGAAACTTGCAGTATGGGATGAGTCTTCTTTGGAACAATTTGCTGAAGAACCAAGAATGCCAGCTGCCATAATGCCAATGATTGCAACACAATCAGCAAAGATGCACCACTTCCACCCTCTCCTCCAACCATCACCACCATCTCCCCACCGAGGCAATTGGAATTGAGTCCCAGGGATCACTGCATGCTGACTTGAGCTGGTCGAGTGAGAAAAGGCCAACTGGAGTGGTCAAAGTGTGGGTTATAAACAACATCGTGGATTGATGGAACACATTAACTTATCTGAACCATTGGCACCACGTTAGGACTTGAAGGGAAGGCATTCGGGATAACTGACTCACATACAATGCACCAGTAGGCCACCACAGCAATGGCATAAAAAGGCTCACTCTGGGCGTGCAACAATAATACCATTGTGCTGTCCCTTTAAAAAACGGTCCGGAGAAGGAACCCCCCCCCCCGTTCTTCTAAATAAATCTGTGCAACTCGTCGTGCAATTCTTCTCTAAATACAATACAGTGTCAAGAAAGCACTGAATTTTCATAATTTCAACTCGGAGCTAAGGCTGCCATGAAAACAAAAAATAAGTGCTACCCTTTGATGATAGGACCCTGGACTCTGTGGCATGGAGTAGGTCATATGGATTAGGTTTTACCACTCTGATGCAGTCTCATACAAGAGGCTGGGGGAGGAGACTTTAGTATCCCTGAGTGCGGGAGACAGCACCTGCTCCATGATGAAGATCAGAGAAGCAGTATATTGAGGATCCCACAAACACCCGAGTACATCCCGAACCTCATAAGTACTTCCCATCCCCAAACCTCAATCGTCAAGGCAGAGCTAAATTGGCCAGAGTAAGAGATGACAAATAGACTGGGTGCACGATAACAGCAATTCCCCAGGGGTCGCAGGACCCTGACCCAAAAGGAGGATGGCATAGAGAGGCACCTGATTCAATATATTATTATTTTGTTATTATTATGGTCTTTTTTCAGCACTGACCTGGCTTCGAGAAGCAACAGAGCACTTTACAGAGGTATACAACAATACAGATACATAAAGGAGTGCTTTACAGAGGTATGCAACAGTACACATGCATAACGGAGTGCTTTTAAGAGGTAACAACAGAACAGATATACAGCGATGGGTTGGATTCAGAGGGGCACAGAGGAGGGGTACAGCTGTACCGGGTGACAGCGAGGAGAGGGGCGGGTGGCATCTAAAAAGTAAGGTGGCGCGAGGGGTGATGTGAAGGCCTAAGTGTTGAGGCAGAGAGATTCCTTGAAGTGGTGGGTCTTGAGTTCTTTTTTCAATTGTAGGAGCAAGGGGGCAAATCTGATGCTGACTGGGGCGTAGGCAGAGAGGGTTTGTTTTCTGGTCCTTTCCTTTTTGCAGCAGTGGATTACAAGTCTGCATGTGTCTTGGCTTCTGGTGATGCGTGTTCCACCGGAGATGCTGAGTTTCTCTGCAAGGTAGCTGGGTGACTTGAGGGCGACTGCATTATAGATGATGCAGCAGGACCTGAAGGAGATTTGTGAATGCAGTGGGAGCCAGTGAAGCTCAATGAGGGCTGAAGTGATGAGGTTGTATCTGCGTAGACCCTTGGGGTGTGCGGCCTTGTGGTCTCAGGGGCACAAGGGAGGACGACGGGAGGGCTTTGAGGAGTGCATTTAACTCATCCAGGTGGGAAGGACCAATGCTTTAACAGTGGCTCTAAAGCTGTCCAGACGGAGGAAGAGCTTGACTTTTTGCAGGAGGGAGAGCTGATACCAAGCTGTCTGAGTTTTCTTAGCTATGTGTGTCTTGAAGGAGAGGTGTTTGTCGATGTGGAACCCGAGGGACTTGGTGCAGTAGGTGAGCTCAGGTGTGAATCCCTCAGAGTTCATGGTTGATAGCCAGGTCTGTATGTCTGGGTGTTTGGTGTTGTTGGTGAAGAGTAGGAATTCGGTCTTGGAGGAGTTGAGCTTCAAGTATGCACTGGACATCCAAGACTGGATCAGCGAGAGGCAGGTTTTAAGCCTATGGATGTCATTGATGGAGTTGATCTTGGGATAAAGCTGTGTGTCATCTGCGTATTGGTGGATGTGGATTTTGTGTGTGGCTAGGCGGGCTCCCATCGCTCCAATTATATATTGAAGACCACTAGGGAGAGGATGGAACCCTGCGGGACTCCACAGGTGACGGGCAGCATTGGCGAACTAGAGGAGTCCATCCAACCAACTGCTGGCGGTTGGTGAGGTAGGACTGGAACCTGCATAGGACAAGGTCAATGATCCCCATGCACCGATGTAGGGTGTCCATAAGCACCTGGTGGTCTACTGTGTCGAAAGCAGCCGAGATGTCATGTAGAACGAGGAGGCAGGTGTGGCCGTCATCAAGGATGTTGAGAGTGTCGTTGGTGACCTGTATGGTTACTGTCTCTCTACTGCATCTGGGTCTGAACCCTGACTGGTAGGTTTGGAGGAGATTGTTGGCGTTGATGTGTTGGTGCAGCTGTGTGGCCACCGCTTTCTCAATGATCTTACCTATGAAGGGAAGATGGATGATGGGGCGATAGTTACCTAGGTGGTTCAGAGTGGGTGTCTTTAGTAGAGGGAGGATTTGTCCTGTTTTACGGTCGATGGGAAGGTGCCTTGAGTTATTGAGCTGTTGATGATCTCCAGGTAGGGAAGCAGAGCTTCTGCAGGGAGAGTCTTGAGGATGGATGATGGGAGGATGTCATCTGTATAAGATGTGGCTTTAAGGGTGGCAGGGTTTCTACCAGTTCCTCTGTCGAGAGTGTCTTGAATGTTGTCCAGGGTGTGGAGATTTCACGAGGAGGGACGTGAGGTGGGTCGGTGGATGCAGAGCTGGTTAGTGGATTGGTGCAGTGCTTGACTGCTTTGAAGAGGGCTTTGCTTTTGTTGTTGGCTTCTGATATAGTGTTCTGATAGTAGGAGGCCTTGGCTGTGTTGATGAGTTGTCGGTGGGTTGCTCGTAGCTCCTTGAGGAGTGGCAGGTTGGATGCGGCCTTTGAGCACTTCCAGGTTTTCTCTTGTTTCCTGATGACTCTGTTGCTGAGGGTGAGTTCTTGCATGTACCACGGTTTGAGTGTGCATTGTTTCAGAGGCACATGTCGGTCGATGGAGGCTGAAAGAGTGATGTTGAGCGCTTCCAGTAGAGAGTCGCAGTTCATTTGGGGGTGTTCAATCCATGTAAGATGGAGGTTGGTGAGGTCTTCCCTGAAGGCTTCCACTGGGAAGTTCTTGAAGGACCTGAAGGTTTTTCTGATGGGTTTCTGCTGCAGTGCTTCACTGGGATGGTGTGCAGCATGTTGAAAGGCACAGCTAGGTGTTCAGACCAGTCAAGCGAGAGAGGAGAGATGTAGTGGAGGGAAGACAGTGCACTGATGAGTAAGTCAAGGACATTACCTTTCTCGTGTGGTCGGTTTTTCATGTTCTGTGTGAGGCTGAGGGTGTCGAAAAAAACTAGGAGAAATTCCTTCATCGGTTTGATGCCCTTGTTACCTGGGAGGTTGAAGTTGCCTAGGAATATGTTGTTGGCGTGCGTGATGGACATGGTGGTGACCAGGTTGGTGAAGTCTCTGATGAAGGCGTTGTTGAGTTTGGGTGGCCTGTAAATGAGATGAAAGGTGGCTGTGTCCATTGGGGAGAGCCGGAAGTGGTAGGAGATTACTTGAAAGGAGCCAATGTTGTCGACTTCAAGTCTGGTGCAGAGCCACATGGTCTTGTGAATGACTGCAAGGCCTCCGCCTGTCTTGTTTGGTCCGTCTCTGTGTTGGATGCTGTAGCCATTGAGGATAAGGATGTCTAGGATGTGGGTGGAGGTGGGTGTCAAGGTCATATGTGGTGATGAGGTTAGCGATGTCTGTTGCATTGGTGATAGCTGAGCGGACGTTGGCAAGCATCAACGTCCGTGTTGTGGACGGTGATGGTATGCTGATGGGATTGGGGCTGATGTGGGTGAGGTTGCTGCATTGAGGAGTCCATGGCTTAGAGGAGGGACGTTGGTGTTGCCTGATGATTTTGTAGATGGCCTGTGGGGACGGAGGGAAAAAACACATGTCGGCGCGTGCTTACCTGTTGTCTGAGCAGGGGTTCGGACCCTGGGTCCTCCCGGTCCAAACAGGTCCAAACAGTTTGTTGGTTTGTCTGGTAGTCCCAGAAACAGTAACACACAACTTTAGGCACCACATGATCTGAAAGCATACAGGTTATCATAACAATGTGACGCCAAACTCTCTAAATCTTCTGGTAACCCCTGACAGCAACGTCACACTGTTAAGAATTTGCAGCACTGAACAATGTAAAGGCCCCTCCAAGATTCATACCCCTGAGTCTCTGTGAACCCCATAGTTCAAAGATGGAAAGATTGTTTTCTGAGAGGCACAAGCCACTGCCTGCAGGCACTCACGGGGTTCTGCTGAAGCATAGAAGCAATATCCTAGCCAATCGTATAAAGAAGGAGAATGTGCTATTGCAGAGTGGCTACCACCATGCTTCACTCACTCAATCCATATGAAAAAGTTGCACTTCCTTGGCATAAGGCTCAATAGCAATCCACATTTGCAGGTTTCACTCTGGGGAAAACCCTGAAACAATTAAGCACTGCGCTGCTCATCCCACATAGGTATAAAAGAGGGAGGGTGTCACCAAGGACTGTGGGAGTCAGGAGTAATTTGTGTGAGGCGAAGGATAGTACATTATGGACTGGCAAGGAGGAACAATACAGGGAAAAGAGAACATAGGTGCAGGAGAAGCAAAGGTGAAAGGGGAAGAGCCAGGAGTGGCACTGGACTAAGAGCATTAAGCAGGAGGATGGTAGATAATTAACAATGGAATTGGAGAAGAGGAGTGTGAAGAAGAAGAATTGGAGAGCACTGAGAGAAGAGGAGATTAATTATTAAGGATGGGAAGAAGGGAGTAAGAGTGAAAGGGCAGTGGAGATGGAATGTGAGGCAACATTGAGAGAAAAGCAGAAAGAGACCGCAGTAGATGATGAGCAGTGTAGAGTGTGGGAGAACATGAAAGGGGAAAGAAGAAAAGAGAGAAACGGAATGTCAAATAGGGTGTAAGAGGGGAAGTGAAAAGGAGGAGGAGGTGCCCAAGATGAAGGGTAGAGAGAAGGCCTGATTATTACCTAGGGTCCTGGAGAGGCTTCCAAGTTGCCAATGCTGGCAACTCGTTAACACAGATAAGCAATTTTTCTGATCTCAATGAACTGCCAAATGGGTAATTGCAAAAGTAAAATCAACACGAAGGGGTGGGGACTAGAGAGCGAACAACAGGAAGAGGCTTGTTCCAGGCAAAAGTGACTGTTTTCCATCAGGTACATTTCTTCATGGCAAAACACCTTTATTAAATGTAAACAAGGTACAGCATTTGTATATTTACGGCTCAGGGTCGAAATCACCATCTTCATTATACTAAAATTCCAAGAAAGATTCACATCAAACACGTAAATTCCCTCACCCACAATGTATGTGCAAAATTGGCCCATTTTGTTGTTCCTATTGTGTCTTTGTTGCGCCCCGATGCCTGCAGGCTTTCGGAGCATTATAAACATATAAATAAAAAATAAATTAATTAATTAAGCACATTGTCAGTTCACATCTGGGGATCACTGCACACTTGTTAATACTGTATATACGCAATATTCCAGATTAAAAGAGTTAAGGGAGTAAATAGGGTACAGGCACTAGGCAGCGAGGATCCGATTTAAAGAACTGGTGGGAGCATAATTTCCACCTGCCATAACCTTTCTTTCCTGAACCAACAGGCCAAGAGACAGAGAGCCTGTATTATATAAAGTATGTTTATCCATCCCAGAAAAAGGAGTATGCCTGTTAGTTGAGATTATGCTAGGCAGTTTCCCAGCACCATCAGACAGGATTGCAGCAGCACCAGATGACCCCAAGGACAGCAGTTGCTAGATTGGTCTGGCTGTGGTAGCCTCCCTCCTACCCTCCTCCTTTCTGATCCCTTATTGAGTGTCTTACCTGGCCAGGTGGAGTGCGTTTGCAGTGGGTGGATTCCCCAAGGGTACAATTGGAACTTTGAAGAGGGTGGCTCAACTGTGAGCTGAAGGTGGGGTAACATTGCTAAGTGCCATCTGTCAGCTCCCTCTGTCCTCTTCTAACTTGGATAGCAGGGGGCTGTGGTTTAATTTGGAGATGGTGGAATGGAATGGAGACGAGGCGGATGATCTGGAACATGCTGGAACTATGCTAGAAGGTGTAGCCTCCTTCTGCCTCACTGAAAATGAAGGAATGTGTATCGTACAGAATAATATGACTAAACGATTTATACACCTTTTGTTGAATAACAGAGCAGAGGTTTTTAAGAAAAAGAAACATTAATCTCATAATTCAGGTCATTGGAATTTTAAAAAAGCTGAAAGGCTGGAGCTTTTGGCTCTCTTGTTTGAGCCATGAGAGGAACCCTTTGGAAATCAAGTTGTAACAGCCAAAACAGATAATACAATTCGTTTATTGTGATCGTTGGTAGCGACTGAAATTAAGGGCCTAATTCACAGAAGCGTTTTATAACGGATAAACCCCACTGGAAAACATTCTGTCAATTAGGCCCCAAGTGTTTTCTTAAGACACATAAAAAGTGAATAGGCAAAATGATAATGGGCAACCAGAGAGTGTAAACAGGAGAAACATTGTGACAGTCACAACAATCATTTAGTCCCATTTGGGTAATTTACAGAAATTAATTTCGGATGAAGGTTTTTAGTCTCACTGCAAGTCCGTCTGAATGCCATGATCAGGTTAAAATTAAAAGGGGAATTTTTGGAAGTCAGTGAGCCTTGAATGGTGGTTAACTTTCATTGGAAAAGGATGAGGAACACATGGCGAGAGTTAAACACAAGGAAGTGGTGTGCCAAACATATTTACAGTGCTTAGCGAACAATTATTTCTTATATCTGTGCCCTTTTCTTCTATAAGTTCTGTGGGAGATATGTATTTGCAAGTTGTTCACATCAATTGGTTTGTAAGATCTTTAAAAGAATTTTATTGCCAATTAAGCAAATAACCAAATCAGATAACAAAAGCTTGAATGGTATGCCATTGTCTTTCGTCTCTTCCTTTTTGGGATGCAGAGTTGATCATCCATCCTCTCTCAGTCCATTTTGGAAGTCATTTCAGCCAACGGGTGTGACATAAAACAGAAAATGTACTATTTTTCAAACGTATTTCTTTTTTCTATAGTGGCCATTGTAAAGCTGTGGAAGGAGGAGATCGACATACAGGCGGCATGCTTTTGGGCAAAGACTTTTATTCTTTGAAGAAAGTAAAGAGAAAACCCTATCTTTCCCTAACTCTAGGAGGGGTTTCCCTAAAACAAGAAGGAAAATGTCAGAATGTCTGGAAATAAAGAGTCCGGTGTTCAGTGTCAAAATCCTACTTCTATCCCTTACACTTGAAAATTAACTCAAGTGGTTCACTGTCATCTTGGTCCAAAAGAATGACTCCCTTCCTCTGGGCACGTACAGTTCTATATAATTGGTAGTTCAATTAAGTAGGGGGAATGTTTCCCTTCCCCTGGCCTTTCTCAGGCTTATTTACACAGATCCACAAAGTAGGGGGAATGTTTCCCTTCCCCTGGCCTTTCTCAGGCTTATTATGAGCCCCTCCAGTGACTCACTTGACTTGACCGATTCTTCACAGTATCCGTGATACACTCCCTTGCCAGGAATACTGTCTCTCCTCTAGAAGATCCCAACCCCCTTTATATTGGCTTCTCAGGTCCCAGACCCCTGTCTCTGTGTTTCTCTTTCTCGGGTCCCAGATCCCTTTATATTGGCTTCTCAGGTCCCAGACCCCTGTCTCTGTGTTTCTCTTTCTCGGGTCCCAGATCCCTTTATATTGGCTTCTCAGGTCCCAGACCCCTGTCTCCGTGTTTCTCTTTCTCGGGTTGCAGATCCCTTTATATTGGCTTCTCTGGTCCCAGACCCCTGTCCATGTGTTTCTCTTTCTCGGGTTGCAGACCCCTTTATATTGACTTCTCAGGTTGCAGATCCATGTTTCTGAGTTTCTCTGTCTCTGGTCCCAGACCTCTTTATATTGACTTCCCAGGTTACAGATCCCTGTTTCTGTGCTTCTCGGTTCCCCTCGGGGTCCATGGGCTACCGCTGTGACTTCTGTATGGGGTCCCAGTCTCCCACCTCGGTCTTCGGCCTTCTTGTGTCTTCTGACAGTTCTTCTGCATTGTTTCCGTTTGACAGGCCCATGATAAACTTTCTAGATCTTATAATTAAAGTAGGAGGAGGCGATTACTGACCAATGGTGAGACCATGCCTTCCTCAGAAACAACTACCCCTCTTCGCTTTCAAGAGATCCCCAAACCTAAAAGACAAGCAAGTTCACTTTAAACCCAAAAAGCAGAGAGCGACCCGCTCCAACTGGGAATTGAGGCCGATGAAATGCCACTTCCCATATGGTGCCTGTAAGGCATGTAAACATACAAAAAAGACTAAAAGTTTCAAAATCAAGGATGGAACATGGGAGCTCAAATTTTTATCCAACTGTAAAACAATGAATGTGGTGTTCTGCATCCAATGCCCTTCTGGCCTCAATATGTGGGTCAAACCACTAGAGCTCTACACATCAGGATCAGTGAACACCAATCGAGAATAAGGGGTAAAAACATCACTGGCTCACTGGTCTGTCATTTCCTCAAATATCAACTTTCGGCAGAGGACCTACTCTGGTGTGTACTTGACATTGTCACACATGTGAATAATCCACAAAGAATTCTACTCTACAAAGAGGCTAGGTGGATTCATTGCCTCAACAGATTAGAGGTAGACCTCAGTGAAGAAATATGCAACTAGTGGGGAGCCAATGGGTGACTTTTGTTCATCCATTGCCATCACCCCATTTGACCAGGAACGCCTCCTGCAAGACGACATCTCTTTGACCGCACTGGTGCTGTTGTGTTCACATTCTACATTTGTATCCAGGCGGTAATTCAGTTGGCCCACACATATAGGTCTTCAATGCCTATATAGGGAACCCCGGCAACCTCCCATGGATTTAGTCCCCAATCATCCCTTCCCTATTCACTCCAGGGGCCACCATTTAACTCTGTGGGCACATGCATTTTTCCTCATTATTCTGGATACCCTACGATTCCCATCACCTGGGCATTATTTAGACCATTGTGGGTACTACACGGGCGGTACACTTCTCGGTCCGTCATGCACATCACAATCCCTCTTTCATTTTATTGTCGGATCACGGTCACACTTCCTTCCATCTTTTGCTGAGCCCAATACTGGTACACACCGAGGTGTGGCTACAAGCAGCAGGCTGTCACAGTATTCAGAGGTACGTTTTATCCTTGCTCGACCCATCCAGCCTCCCTTTCCATCCCCTTGCCGAGATGCAGTCGGGATCAGGTATTTTAGCTGATCTTCTGTCCCGTCCCACATATTTTGCAGATTTATTTTCTGGACCACCCTCTGCCCGGGCTGTACCACAGCCATGCTCAGACTGTTCTTATGGCTACCACTATTTAGTACACCGTGAGCACTGACCTCATCGAGGCTGACTTTTGCAGGAATCTGTAAGTATACCTTGCCTGTTCTCACCACTGTGATTCCAACTGAACTTCAGACCTTGCAGTAGAGTCTGCCCACCATAAGTCTCCCTCATGTGCCTCTTCCTTTCTTCCACCAGTGATCCATTGGTGTGCTAGTGCACCCCATCTTTGCTCCATGAGCTTCACGCAGAAGATTCGGACCGCGCGCTTGGTGGCCAGAACTGGCTATTTTGTTAGAAGGAAGCATCCGCCCATTGGCCTGGATTCTCCCATCCATTGGGAGCCAACAGGCTCAGACAAACCCAGTCTTCCATACCTACGCCTCATTCCAGGTGAGAACTGCCATCGGCAGCACCCATTTTCTTGCCTACAATGTGGTGCCTTTGACTGTTTGATTTATCTTTCTATTTTAGTTAGCTTTCTTTCAGGTGATGTTGTCGCTCATGATTAGGATTTGGTGATATCAACCTGAGAACAAGGACCGTGATATTCAATCTTTGACCTACAAGTTGGGATCAGCAGCTGTCAGTCATTTTATTTTTTCTGTTGTTTGATTTCATTCTTTTCCTTTCTTCTTTCTTTGTGCAAATCTAGCACAAAGAGCCAATCATGACCGATTGTAAATATTGCGTGTTTTTATGAATCCATGCATTACGAATTTCTCACTACAAATTTTACTATTGGTATAGCATAAATACATTGGGGTACTTATATGATCAGGGGATGCAAAAGAAGATGAGGGAAGAAAGGTGGATGTAGTTATATTATACCCCATTATCCCATGATGTCCTCTCTGTTTCCCAGAGGGGGAATCCCTCCCCATGAGATCCTCCTGCTGAGTACCACACCGAGGGGGACTATCGGGTAGCAGCCTCACCTTCCTGCCCTCATGGAAAGGGTCTCCCGCTCATGGAGAAGGGACGACATTATAAGATTTGTCACACCACCTTTGAATGGGCGTGTTTATATCCTATGAAAAGATGTCTGTCCATGAGTGCCTTTTATCATCGAAAAACTCTTTTCTAGTTACCAATACCAACCGGGATGTTTTGTCGGTCTGCTTATGGTGATGAATTCTGCAGAGGTAGGACATTCCAGTGGGAAAAATACCTTTGTACTTGGTAATGGTCATATCTATGGTCAGTCCTTTGCCTCAGGGTGACAGCCATTACCAGCTGAAAGGCACACCATATGTGGTTTATCAAGAAACTGAAGAGAAATGCTTTTCATTTGCAGCTGCTATAGCACATGATTCTTACCCCATACAAGTTTTGAAGATACAGTCCATGATATCATTCATAGTTGTCATTTTAATTGGTAGCTAAGGATAAGACATGGCTTGAGGGCATGGGCGTAATTTTAGGGGGGGACAGGGGTGTTTAGGGGGGGACAAGTAGCTTCATCCTTGATGCCCATATTTCATCCTTGATGCCACGGATGAATACCCCATGTCTCTGCCCTTGTTATCCCAACTTTACTCGTCGGATCACCATATGCGGCATTAAGGTACACGAGGTACCTATCGACTTCAAGATAGCCGCCCGCCCGACCCTGGAAGTTCGCCGAGCCTACCCAGGCCCACTACAGGCCATACCTTTGGCCCATTGGCTGCCTTGCCCTCTTAAGCCGGATTGGCTGCCGGCAGGCACAGCCGGCCCGCCTCCAACAAGGCCTGCGAGAATAAGGCCGATGCCTGTTCTCTGCCTGTTTACTGCCTATTCTGCGTCTGCAAGGCCCCCTGGACCTCGAACACACACCTGCCAAGGTAACTTTTGTCATGCAGTGAAATTTGCCGTAGAGGCCACAATTTATCAGCATCCAATAAACACACCTGTCCCTGCTGACTCGATCCTCTGCCCAGCATTTCCACGTACTACTTAACCCTACTGCCTGCTACTGCATACTTCCCCCACATGAAAGATATTGTCAATACCTCCCGCGGCCCGGTGGGACGTCAGACCCTTGGAACTATTCTGACCCTAGCCTTGCCACGCCTAGTCACTTGGTCCTTTTAGCCTACTGCACTGCTAATCTAGGTGCTGCATTTCAGCCCACTGCGCTGTCTCAAATCTAGGTAATGCCCTGCTCTGTGTTTTTAGTCCACTGTACTGCTGCCTGCGCTTTAGCCCACTGTACTGCTAATCTAGGTACTGCATTTTAGCCTACTGTACTGCTAATCTAGGTACTGCATTTTAGCCTACTGTACTGCTAATCTAGGTACTGCATTTCAGCCTACTACACTGTCTCAAATCTAGGTGATGCCCTGCTCTGTGTTTTTTAGCCCACTGTACTGCTAATCTAGGTACTGCATTTTAGCCTACTGTACTGCTAATCTAGGTACTGCATTTCAGCCTAATGCGCTGTCTCAAATCTAGGTGATGCCCCGCTCTGTGTTTTTAGCCCACTGTACTGCTGCCTGCGCTTTAGCCCACTGTACTGCTAATCTAGGTACTGCATTTCAGCCCACTGTGCTGCCTCAAACCTAGGTGATGCTCTGCCGTGTGCCTTAGCCTACGGTACTGCTAATCTAGGTGCCGCATAGGTATCTGCCACCCAGGCCCTACCTCCAACCTCCGAATTTAAGTGAACCCTGTTTGCACATGGATCTTAGCCCTACATTTGAATCCCTGAACTTAGATGAACCTGTTTGCACATGCATTTTAGCCTCACTCCTGATTTCTGAATCTGAGTGAACCCTGTGTACCTAGACTCATTCGCGCAGCCGTTGTGTTGCCTTACCAAGCCATTGTGCAGCCCACATCTAGCCACCTTGTTGCCCACACCTAGCCAGTGTGCCGCCCATACCTAGCCATTGTGTTACCACTGCCCATACTTAGCCACTGTGTTGACAGCCATTGTACGCTCTATAGAATGATCCCCATCCTCTTCCTCCTGATCACCCTTTGCCCTACAATGACAACAGCAAACCACCCACCGCAGTCTATGCCTACTGCAACGTCAAACTCTGATGACGAGCCCCGACCGACCAGCACCCCAGACACTAACCCACAAACTATAGAGATAGAGATACCTACCACCCAGCACCCCATAACAAATATCCCATGCAATACCTTAAGTAGAAATGCAAAATTACGATCTAGACTACCCAAAATCTATGAACCACTAGCCAGACTAGCCACCAAACCTAGCAATACAAGAAACCACCAACGCAATGCCCCCAAACTAGACACCTCCCCCACCAAAAGAGATTCCAGCGCTGACAGTCCCACTAACAACCACCGCAAATCAAGCAACAGACCCACCAAAAAGAAAAGCCATGTCACCCCTGCGACACCCAAACCAAACATACCGCTGAAGGGTGCCCTCATTAATGCTAGATCATTGATAGCACATGCCACCGAAATTGCCGATCTCATCCAAATAGGCGATTATGACCTTCTAGCCATAACGGAAACCTGGCTTCACCAAGCAGCAGGACCCGCTTTGATGCTTGCCCTGCCCTCTAACTATAACATTCTCAGAGAGGACAGAACCAACTCTTGAGGAGCCGGCCTAGCCATCATCGCTAAAAACAACCTCGCCATAACAATAGAAATGCCCTCAATCACCAAATCTTGTGAATCCTTAACCGCCCAACTCTCAACATCACCCTCCCAATCTATCAATATACACCTCATCTATAGGCCTCCAGGTCCCATTGGAACCTTTGTGGAGGACATCTCTATGATCCTCTCAAATAATCTAAAAAACTCATCGCAAGCCATCCTCCTGGGAGACATGAACTTAGGTTTCAATTACCACAAAGACTTGCAAGCGACTAACATCGCCAATGTCATCACAGAACTGGGATTTACCCAAAGAATCTCACAACCTACCCACGAAAAAGGTCGAACACTCGACTGGGTAGCCAACCACAACTGTAATGTAACAATTACCGATGTCTGCTAACAAATCTGGACAGACCACGCACTAATAACCTTCCTCATAAATGAAATCACCACCCAACCCAAGGAAATTATACTGCCCCCCCCCACCGACCAGAAATAAAAAAAAACATAACTACAGACAAACTGCTACCACTTATCCTCCCAACCCTAAATTCCTTACCTGAATCGCTAAACCCAACAGCCCTAGTAAACGAATTCAACTCAACCATGGCCACAGCCTTGGACACTATCGCCCCGTTGAAAATGAGAAAAAGCAATCTCAGAGCACACTTAAATACTTGGTTCACCCCTCACCTCAAATCCCTAAGAATTGAAAAACTCAAATGCGAATCCGCCTGGTGACTAACTCCATCAGAGACTAACAAAATAGCTCTCATCAGTGCCTCTAAGATCTACAAAAATGAAATAAGGTAGGCCAAAAAAGAAAACTTTAACAACAGAATATTACAGGCTAAGTCTGGAACCAAAGAACTATTTCTTATAGTAAAGGAACTGGAAAACCCTATCCCTGCTCCAGACAACTCCGATAAAAATAAAACGTGGTGCTCCAACATCCAAAAAGCTCTAAACAACAAAATTGCCACACTCCAAACCAAAATTGAGAAAAAGAAACAAACTATACCCACCTCAACCAATCCAAGTGGTAAACCACCCACCTCCACCAAGCCAGAACACAAATTCAACTTCACCAAAGTAACAATCCTGGAGATTGAAAAAATAATACTCTCGCTGAAACCAACTAACTGTCGAGGCGACATATGCCCAGCCCAACTGATAAAAGACGCGGCCAGAGACCTTTCCCCATTTATCACCAAACTTATTAATGCTTCCTTTGCATCAGGCACTATACCAGACAATCTTAAGCAATCATGGGTCCTCCCCCTCCTTAAAAAGCAAACCCTGGACCCGGCCATCCCGACTAACTACAGGCCAATCACCACGGTACCATTTCTTCTAAAAATCCTAGACAGAGTGGCCTACCTACAGATCCAAAAATATCTGGAGATGCACCAACTATTAGGTACCAGACAGTCAGACTTCAGGCCTCAACATGGCACCGAAACTGCACTTATCGATCTCAAAACCCAGGTCGATGAGCTGAGAGATCTTGGAAAAACTGCCCTACTCCTCCTGCTGGACCTCTCAGCAGCATTTGACCTGGTCGATCATGATGTGCTTTGTACCCACCTGGAAACCGCGGCCCACTTCTCCACACATGACATTGCATGGATCAGGTCCTTCCTAAGCGGCAGAACCATGAGGGTTTTCTCCACCTCTGCAGTGGCTGACCCAGTACCTATCACATGTGGCATCCCCCAGGGATCCTGTGTCTCTCCGACCATGTATAACATCTTCACAAAGCCCCTGTTCGATGATCTGGACCTTCTGGGTGTCACCTACACAAACTATGCAGATGACACTCAGATTCTCATCCCACTTTCGGGGGATTATGAACAGGATTTGGCCTTGGTGAACAGAATATACCTCATCATTCAGGCATGGATGGCCCGTCATGGTCTACGCCTGAATGATGACAAAACGGAACTCATCATACTGGGGAACACACAAAATATCAAAAAACTGAACGATGACTACTCATCATTTGTCATAGATGGCAACACCATTAAATTAGCGAAAGAAGTAAAAACACTAGGTCTTTACCTCGATTCTTGCCTCTTCCTAACAAAGCAGGTGAATGCGATGGCCTCTAGCACCGCTTACACCTGTAAACTGATTAGAGCAGCTAAACCATATCTATCCACCGCCAGCTGCCTCACCCTATCAAGAGCCCTGGTATTATCCAAATTGGACTACTGCAATGCACTATACATAGGGTCCAATAAACACACACTGCAAAAAATCCAAACCCTGCAGAACAACGCCCTTCGAGCCGCCCTAGGAATACCAGGAAGAGAGCACATCTCAGACGTCAGAAGACAATCTAATTGGCTATCCACAGCTGACAAAATTAAACTCAAAACAGCATTATTGACTTTCAAAAGTATTAATGACCTAACCCCCAAATACCTAACAGAAAGATTCAAAAGGAGAACTTCTAACAGACCTACCAGAGAAGCATACACCAACCAACTAGCCGTGCCCCCATTTAAGCTGAGCACAGCCGGAGGCACCAGCTTCCCTGTCAAAGCGGCCCAGCTATGGAACTCCCTCCCATCATCTTTAAGATCTGTCCAATCTTATCCACACTTCAGACTCAATTGCATTAAATGGCTCAAAGAAAATGACCTATAAACTACTAGACTAGGACTATTCACGTCTGACCCACCTGTTAATCTGCAGCCGAACGCATACCGCGTTCATCACCCGCTTTACCCACCTTGCTCCCGACACTCAATGCTTACTGTGTACACATCCCTGTGCACACTCACCTGTGCATGTAACCACGCATACTGTCATCACTTACTATTGATACACCCTGTAACCTTCCTGAAATGTGTAACTGTAACACGTACATTGTCATCATTTACTGTTAATGCACCTTGTAACCCTCCTGAAATGTGTAACTGTAACATGTAAGCTTAAAGTATTCTTGAACACGTGCCCGGATACCCTCGGGTCTGGCGCGCTACAAATAAATAAACAAACAAACAAACAAGCTGTTAAAATGTCTGTTTTTCTTCTTTTTTATCACATATAAAAGATTGCAGGCTTTGAGAACTCACAATGTTTTTAGTCAATGCGCAGTGAGATTACATTACTTAAGCAGCATGCTACAAGCCCCTTGTTTTATGGCTGGTCCCTTGGTGACTGTTGTGATACATCACACAACCCCAACTAACTGCACTTAAGCAGCACGGAAAAGGGGAAAAAAATTCAAGCTGGAAGAATAACATATGCCCAGGTACTTTTGCCTAAAAAGCAAAAAACAAAAGGTGGCACCCATGAATATACGTACAGTAAGTGAACATATATTTTAAAGTGAAATATACAAATGTAGTTCGGTTGACCTTCTACTTAGAAGACAATCCGCAAGACAAAATAGCATTGGACTTTAAAAAAAAGTAATGAACACCGGAAACATTTCCTGAGATAGGACATCTTTGAATAAATACACTGGCAAAGTATAAAAGGTGCTCACCATTTAAACCCACCATTCTGTTGTGAAATATTCCCAGGAAAACAAAATCCCAATATGAAACAAGTGTGTGTGGTCTTGTGGGTAAGCGGCTGCACTGGGAACATGACAACCTGAGTAAAATCCTGATAGCCATATACTTGAGCAAGCTTGCCAACCTCAGAAAACCTCAAGGGGTTGCGTCCACCCTCTGAAAAAATGTTACGCTGTCCACCCCCATGTGTACATTACTTGTGCCTTAAAACCCAGCCACAATCAGGGGAAAATAACTGCACCAGTGTCCAGGATTGCAAACTATCTTGTTACATCGTGGGCAAATACTCATGACTAACTTGCCATCTCATCATTTCCCCTTCTCACCCCCATGCCTAGCTTTCAACAATACTCTGCTTTATGAAGTTAACTTGAAAGGTACACATACCATAGTCTCACTCAAATATATAAATCCTATAGAACTATGTTAGGCAAAACGTGTACAATTGTGGCATTATTGCCCCCATCTTGACTGGGAGACTGATAGTAGTACAGTTTTAAAATAATAATGTGTATGCCGCGTGTTACGAGATATTTAAAACTAGGAAAAAAGATGGCATTCGGAACTGGGGACGGTCTCCCACCCATACAGTAATCAGAACCAACCCTGCTTAGCTTCAAAGCCCCCTCAGGCCATGTTGCTTTAAGTGTACTCTTAATGAGGGTGTTTATTTATTAGACAATGTGGCCTGAGGGGGCTTGCGTTTTCCTCAATTTGAAGCTAAGCAGGATTGGTTCTGGTTATTGCATGGACGGGAAACCCACTGTAGATGTAAACATTTCTATTTTATTTATTTTTTATTATGTATAAAAGATTGCACAAAAAGATTGCAAAATGTTTTTAGTCAATGCGCTTTAAGATTACATTATTTGCAGAGGATCGGCACTTTGGTTAAGCAGCATTCTACAAGCCCCCTGTTTTATGACTGGTCTCTTTGTGACTGTTGTGATACATCGCACAACCCCAACTAACCAAATTTAAGCTGCATGGAAAAGGGAAAAAAATGAAACGACCGCCATCTTGTTTTTCCTCTCGATGGGAGAGATATTCGCGGCTATAACTGAGGATATGGGAAAATGAAACGCAGGAAAAAAGATATTTCCAGGCCAAAAAACATGCAAATGCCATCAGGTTAGAGGTGGGGGGTTGGTAGAGGGTACCAAGTGAAATCTGGGAGTTGGAGGGGTCTAGGAACTGAGTTTGCAACACAAAGCTTTCAGTAGCATCATCTATAGCTGACATCTCAAAGCAAACTGTGTCAGAGAAACAACGTGTGTTGTGGGCGGAAATGGAGATAGCAGGGGAGGTGAGGAGGCCATCTGGGGAGTGGGGGAAGCTGGCACAGATGAGGTGGGCACTAGGAGAGGGCCTGGGGGCAGGAAAGCATTTTTTTCCCGCCTGTGTTGCCGATTATTCACAGCTATATTCAAGAGTATAGTTAGCAAAGGTTATGTGTAGTTCACTACCCCCAATTACAGTTTTTCAAAGATGTTTTTACAGCTATAGTAACGTATGGGGGTGAAAAATCACTGACCATGGCTAGTGAAAGATATCCATCCATGCACATAAAAGTTTGATGAGTGGAAATGCAAACTATCATAAAATAAATTATGCTTGGATTACTGTAAATAGGTGTATATTAAATGTTTTGGTTCAGCATTAGCTAAATTGTATATTGCATCTAAATATATAAAGTAGCAATTCAAGCATTTTTAGAGTTGATGGAGTACATTTAAGAAATTATGGCAATCGTTCATTTCAATGTAATATTATTGAAAGTCTATGTAATGTATTGCATGGATGGGCATTACGTTTTTCTACGCAGAAGTAGATTTACTGTGAACCATGTTTGCTATTTGTATGATTCCATAATTTTGTTGTGGGTTCCACGAAGTTTGTTGTATATTTCTATACAATATTCTTGGTGTGTATTGTATGGTATTTTAAACATATGTTCAAAAATGCATTCATGTTAACATATTGACAATTTGTATGATAAATGTGTTTCTTACATTATGAGCATTATGTTTTGATACAATGTTATGCGTTTTGTGTAAGCTATTCTATTTTTTTTATGATTTAAAACGTGTGATGTGTGTTCCATGCATTACATACTAGTAATGTTCTTTGTCTTGGTGGGTTGCTTTTGTTTGTGTTCTAAGGTGTACGCAGTTGGTGTGTGAGTGTTTACCAAGTTGCACTTCTGCAATGTTCCACCTTCAGCAATAAAGTTGGTTGGGGTGTGGTGTGTAGCAAGTCAGTTGTGTGGTGTGTGTGGCATAGTGTGTGTTTTAATACACTTTGGGCCTGATTTATGGAATATTCTGCACGCTAAAAATGTACTTTGCGCACTTTTCAGTTTACCAATTCATGGAACTCACTTTACGTGCATTTCCAGGTGCTTGTGGGTACTTCTCGCAGGTCTGTACCATCTCTGCATGCAGTTGAGCAACTTGCATGAGACCCCACGCAAAGTATGGGAGAGGCCTACGCAAAGAAGTAAACAGGGAGCGAAACATGCATATTCCCCATTCCCCATGCAGAATGAAGAAGAACAAGGCATTACTTAGGCGTGTCGAGGGAGGGCCTGCATGAGGAAATCGCATGCCTAGCACTGCCCAAAACCAAGCATATTCATGGATCTGACTGTGCAACGTCACATTGGGGAAATCAGTACGCAAAGTTTGCAATCTCACTGCCACATGAAGGCATGTGCAAAGTCCCAAATGCATAGGAATCAACATGCAAAGGTAAGGTCTGATCGGGAATATAGGGGTGCAGGCACGCAGTTGGGGTGCCGATTGCAGTTAGGTGGGCGCATATGCAGATTAGTGGGGTGCAGCCATAGATTGCAGGAGTTCTCACACAGATTTACCGGGGCTGGCTTGTCTTATGAGTCATGCAACGCATATTGTTGGAGTGCAGTTATGGGTTATGAGGGACTTGCGTCTAGAGTTATTTTGCAGTTGAAATTCCATGAATACGCGTTACGCGCATGACATGCTTTTGCGCACAGAGTACTATACAGGGTCTATGCACATTTTCTATGAATCGGGGCCAATGTGTGTTAATGCATGTCTTGAAAATCAAAGCTACCAATTTTTAAATATTATGGCCGAAAGCCCCATTTCAAAAACTGTTCAAAACGCAAAGTAATAGAAAGTTTTACTATGAAGCCATTCATCAAAAAAATCCAAAATTATGCATGCAGATGTGATAACGTCCAAAATTTATGGCAAATTGTTTCATATTTTTTTCATGTCAAGGTTCAAAAGGTATTTTAAAAAGTTACTATCTTAAATTCCAAGAAGACTTCAGGCCTCATTAGGAACCTGGCGGTCCCGTAATGAATGGTGCCGGTACGGGAGCGGCAATGTTCATTACGGGCTGCCCTAATACGAGGCCTGCAGCGGGTCCCACTTTTCATGCCTGTCAGACCAGACGTGAAAAGTGGGACCCGCTAGCAGGCCAGGATGCTAACAACGGCCCGTCATTAACGGGCCGTTGTTAGCATCCTCCCCATTCCCATTGAGCCCTATTGGGCTCAATGGGAATGGGGATTGATTTTTACCAGGTCCAAAAAAAGGGCAATTACCGGGACCGCCAAGGTCGGCATGACCCGGTTATTGCCCATTTCTTGGACCTGGTAAACAATCATTACCGGCGGCAGTCGTGCCCTTAATAAGGGTATGGCTACCACCAGGGTCGTAATGAGGCCCTACATCTTAACCTTAACCTTAACCATACCATGTGCGTATTTGTCCATCCAGTTTTAGGCAGTTATGTTATTGGGTTTTATTTAGCAGAACTGCTGCCAAAATCATGGTTTCATGGAGCTAGGTTCCATTGGAAGAATGGATTTGGTTTGCTTGGCAGGAGAAGATGGAGCAGTGCAAGATTGATTTGCTTTTAGGTTAATGCATGCAGACCATAAGGAAACATGCTCTGTGTGGATGCAAGTTTCCAAGCATTTCTAGTGCATATTTCTTTGGAATGGGGCTTGTCTGTACTACAAAGTGGCTATGTATGCTGTGTATTTGGTTTACATCTGTTGCGATACGTTGCAGCATTACAACCATGTTGGGTCAACTATGGGCAAATGCCTTTGCTTCAAGCCTGGATTTGTGAAGGGACCCACATTAGTTCATGTTTACTGGGTCTGTGCTTTGTGGTGTGCTTTGTGGTGTGGCACACAGTTTCTGTGCATGCTGTGCATGGTGCTTAGCTACATGTTTGGTGGTATTTTCCTTGTATGCATATTTTTAAAGCTAATACTAATAGAATGTAAGAACCTTTGGAGCTGAACAACAACGTGATACTGCCCTAAAGTAGTTAGTCTCAGTTGAGGGGTATATACATTGGCATACATGTGTTTATTTTCTAGGCTGCAGTCTGTTTGTACCCCCAAAGTTAAGGAATCATACCTTTAAATCAAGTCTTTTGATTTAGATGTCTATGCACTTAGCTGCTGTGATTCAGTTTTCATTTGAACACAGTAATAAAAGAAAGTGATATATCCAATTGATTGATTGAAGGATAGATCAGGGCCAACACTCTGGTCTTGTAAACAAGACTACATTGAAAAGCACGGGTTCGTCCCCAGTGCCGGTACTGCTCTTAGAGGCTAGAGTCTGGCATACAAGAACATTATTTCCATTTTTTATTTTAAGATTCAGATAGGGGTTTATACTACACACCACTGACATCTGCATGGTCTACTGGCTCTGTGGCTCTGTGTCGGCTCTGAAAGAAAGTGGCCTGGTGAAATGTTCATGTTCATAGAACACTCACAGTTTGGAACATTTTTACTGTTTAAATAGTTTCCTTTGGCACCAGCAGTGTTTTTGCTCTTTTCGGAGGAAATTCAAGTCAAGCGTTGGGGAGCCGAGAAAAATGGCACTGGGACGTTTCAGCCTTCTCAGTTTAAGCAGCTTAAGGGGGCTGTGCTCAGCAATACAGTCAATGAAAAGAAAACGTCACATGGAATAATATTGAATATGGCACTCCTTGACTTTTTAAGAGGGACAATTGCAAAAGTTTAGATTTTTAGGGGCCCGCATTGCCCCCAAGAGTGGTTAAAATTCGGCGTGTAAGTGGTGCTTAAATGGCGTTGGCTGACCTTGCTGCTCATAACAAAGGAATGTATTCCCAAGCCAATCTGGAATGATGAGATCTTCGCAGGTGCGGACGCGACTGTGTGGAAAACATAATGAAATGCATTCAGTAACTGAGAATAGGGTCATACAATAATTTCATAGGTCGCTCATGAATTGACGAAGTAGGGATGATGCAAATAAAACCATTATGTCATTAAAAATACTGTGTATATTACATGGAGTGCTGCAGTAACAGTGTAGACTCCTCTGAACCATTTACTTTTCAGTGTCTACCTTAGTTATCAAAATGCCTCTAACATATATAGACTAGATAGTGACAGAAAATTGGATTGTTGCCTCCTTGCTCAATTGGCTAGTATGTTATTTTAGAAACAACCACTCTCCAGGCAGATTATGTTCTCTGGCTGCTGCCATAAACAATGATCTCGTCTGAGATGGAATAACACTGGTCTGCCCTAGTGCCATCTTAGTGGTGTCTGTCGAAATGTAGGGTTGGCTGTCTTTGTGGACACGTCGTCTGAGATGGAATAACACTGGTCTGCCCTAGTGCCATCTTAGTGGTGTCTGTCGAAATGTAGGGTTGGCTGTCTTTGTGGACACGTCGCTCTCTGGTTTATCAGTTTGTGCCATCTCCATCTTCTGGTAAGGTATGCTGACAGGTCACATGGATAGTCCGCACGCGGGCATACCGTTGACGAGTCCCTCGCTGTTACAGTACTTCCATTGCTTCGAGGGGATTTTTTAGGAGCTTACTACAAAATTGACCGCTGGGTTAATTTATGGGTCATGGAAACAGAGGTCTGACAAAGTAGATGAATCTGAGTGCAACATTTAGACTGCAGCGGCTGCGAGTTATGACGTTTACTATTATATAACTTCTGTCTCTCCCCTGGAATAGCACCCTTCTATTAGGTTAGTCTTTTTAGAATCATTTTCAATGATCATGTGGCTCTGATTATATTTCTGATGTGTTCAACATTTTATGGATGGAATATGAATGTTTAGCTTTTGTATTTTTGAATTTGTGTATGTTGTGTTATTGGTAAATGTATTTTATTAAAAACCACATTAGGCACAATATACCTTATGGAGAATTCCTCAGGATTAAACGGAATTGCACTAAAATCAATGAGCTGGAGAAACATGCAGCGATAGCCACGAAAAGATTTCAAGCAAGTGGCTATGATACCAGCAAACTTCATCAAGCGTGTGCTAAAGCTATGCTTAGAAGCATAACAGAACTACTTATAAATAAAGTTCAACTCAAACCCAATGTTGAAACTCAAAAAATCAGGTTTATCACAACCTATAGCGCTGAATCCAAATTACTTAGAAAAATACTGACAAAACACTTGTCGAGTCTAAAACTAGATGAGGATCTAACGAAGCACCTGTATGAAACCCCGTGCATAACCTGTTCAGGTACTGTATGTTACAAGTACAGCATTGGCCTTAATTTGTGTTAGTTCAGCCCCACACACGGAATATGCATGATGATTCAACATGACTGGTTTGTATTTCACATGTTCAATTGTAACATTAGTCATTTCCATCAAGCTTGAGCATCGTACGAATACTAGTACTGTTAACCTTGTGACCGAATGTTGGAATAAGAGCATTCCGCCCGTGATATAAAATCAAACCGATGCAAGATGGCGGACGGCGTGATGGGATGGTCACATGATCCAAAGCACGTGCATGTCATCACGCCGACTTTAAAAAGTGGCCATCTTGAACACAATTTTTGCAGCGATTAACATGCTGGCTTTCTAATCTAGCCACACAACCGAAAGGGGCTAGCACCACTCACTTAAGATAATAAGGTAAGCAGAAGCTTTGTTAACGTTAAAAATAGACTACGTACACTAATATGTACTATAATTAGAAATATCAAGCACGTGATTATTATACCAACAGGTACCATCCTGTCATTACGAACGAAACGGCGAATATTCATAGATGCCGCACACTAAAATCCAATCATCTACAAATACAGAGAGAGAACAAGTAAGTCAATTTAGCGCCTTAAGACCACCATTTAGACTGTCTATAAAAACCAGCATGTAATTGCTTCATTCATATGAAAGGGCAACCAAATACTCACATCATCATTTTTGTTTATATACTTAGACGTGCTAATTGGCAACCCTCCTGATGACCCATTAGAGATGAATGGAGAAACACGTGTCGAGGGAGATACAAATTGTTCTTAAACTAAGGGATATGTAATGTAATATCCATCCACAAACTGCAACTGAAGAGAATCACTGGGAATTATGTGATGTGAAGTAACATACAAATTCGAATTGAAGAGGCAACTAAGCATTAAAAAAGGTTTATAGTCAAAAAGTCGAAAAAATAATGTCGAATAGCAGAAATGTCGAAAAAAAAATGTCGAATGTAAAAAAGTCGAAAACACATACATATAATAAGAAAAGTCATAATTTCGAAAAAAAAAATGCCGAAAAAAAAATGAAAACCCAAAACACTCTTTTTTTTTTTTTACCCAGATAGTAACATTTATTATGGTGGGGGGTCCCCCCCCAACCCCCCATCCCAAACCCCTACCCCAACCCCCCCCCACCCCCCATAGATATACCTTTAATTATTTTAAAAAAATCTTTAATATAATATTAAATAATTAATTAATTATTTAAAAAAACATCCCAAACCCCTATCCCCAACCCCCCCCCCCCATCCTCCCCATCACCCCCACCCCCCATGGAAATACCTTTAATTATTTTAAAAAAAAAGTTTAATAAAATATTTATTATTAACACATAAAATCGAAAAAAGTCGAAAAAAATTCGACATTTTTGTAATTCGACATTTTTATTTTCGACATTTTTTTTTCGACATTTTGACTTTCGATATTATTGTATTCGACATTATGACTGGACACCTTAAAAAACGAAGTGAACAATGTAATATGACTCTGTTCTTTGGATAATCCAAGCAACTCACGTGGGGCACAACTAACAAGGTTACTCAAGGTCTCTTCAGCTTTCTGATCAATATTGGGCAGCCACAGTATATGCGGTCCTTATAAATGCAGCCCCAACCCAAAATGTAAATCAACAGCTACCAAGCAAAACTCGCCACCAGCTGCTCAAAGGCTGCATAAATACTTTTTATTTTATTATGTATTATGTATTTTTACCTCAATCACGAGAAGCCTATTCAACAAAATGTGCAATAACTCTTATTCTCCTCTGACTCCTGCTTCCAACCATAGGTATCCTTCCACCCATTGACTATCCATTCACTGTGGAGCTTCTTTTACCTCACAGGACCAAGGAAGATTACTGTTTTGTGCCCGTTAACTGTCTTTTGGTTACCTCTAGCCCATTCTAGCCAACTCATAACTTCCAGTGGGTTCTTCTCAGACAGTCATGCCCCTTCCCTTTTCTGCTTCACACCTATCCTCTATCTCTCTTGGGCTTCATGCTTTCTTCACTGTCTTCACTTCCATCATTTTTCTGACTTCTATCCTCCATCATGTACGTTGACGTAGCTCCATTTCTCCTTGAACTCACTCTTCTTCTCTTCCCTTGTAGCCTTCAGCCTCAGCTTTAGCTAATTGTGGCCTCAGTCTCCACCCTCCCCCTTCTTCTCCACTCCCTTTAAACATGACACTCCCATTCTCCCAGGATCTCCAACCTCAACGATCTCTCTTGCCTAATGCACATCTACTCATTCTCCTACTTCCTATCACTGTTTCACTTGGACTCTGTAATGCACAATCTCTCTGCAACAAACATTGCTACATCACTAACCACTTTGATTGTTATACCCCTCAACTTTCACTTCTTGCTATCAGAGAAATCTAGATCTCCCCTCACAACCCTGCTAACATAGCAGCTCTCCACACTGACTCTGCTACCTTCTCTTACTCTCGCCAACATGTTTGGATGGGTGGAACTGTGGGGTTCATTCACAATAAAGCCCTCCACACTGCCCCACTACCCCTATCTGACATCACCTCTTCCTCTTTAGAATATGTCACTATTCAACTAATCCCTCCTACTCGGCTCACTGTTCTGGGTCTCTATTGACCACCTTTTCCTCTCAGCTCCTTCTTCCCTTACCTGAAACTTCCCATTGAGTCTCTTCCTACCGACACCCCAGTTATCATGCTTTGAGCTTTATAATTCCCAAACCCCCTGCAGCTTCCTCTCTTAAAGACAACTCCCCCCCTATCTGACCACTCCATCTAATCTGTTCACGAGCAGCCAGACCGCTCTGGTGGGAACTCTCTTGACCTTACATTTCTCTCTAACTCACTGTCCTCCTCTGACCTCTCTAATGACCCCTCTCACTATGATCACTCTATTGTTTACTTTTACATCTTGGTCCCTCTAATATCTATTCCTCCTCTCCCTTCTTCAATGACTGAGAGGAAATTCAGGCCGGATTCACTTGCCCTTTACCTTGAGGATGTGATGACCTCTCACCTGTCTATCTGCCTTATTCATGTCTCCTCCATTGGCAATGCTTTTTCGGACTTTCACTATGCACCAATGCTCCCTTGACCAACGTTATCCTGCTCGCACATTCACACCTTCCCATCCCCATCCTCAGCCCTGGATCACATCTGAGATTCAGGCCCTCAAACCAAACATGCACTATGACCTATGATGCTGGTGCAAATCACAGACCCCTAACCTACTCCTTGCCTATAAAATGTCCTTGTTGCCCTTACGCTTGAGTCCCTTCCAAATCCTCCTTATTCACAACTCTAATATCCTCCCTTAGAAATGAGCCCAGCAAACTTGAAACTATCATCCAAGCTTTGCTGTTATTCAATACCTTCTCCCTTTCTGCTAATGACTTTACTCACTACTTTTCCTCTAAAATTGCTAAAATCTGTAACACTCTCACAGCCCCCTTTATCATCCTCCCCAACTCTGCTTCTGTTCACCACATCTCCCCTACCCCTCTTCTACTCTCAGCTACTTCTACCCTACCTCTACTATCATATTAACACCTATCCTTTGCAATGCCAACCCATTTTGTGCTCCTGTCAACCTGTTTGCTCCAAGGCTTAATCTCAATCACCTAGCATTATCTCTGTGAGCTCTTTAGCCTCTCTCTCTCTCTCTCTCTCTCTCTCTCTCTCTCTCTTTCTCTCTCTCTCTTTGCAGCACTCTTCCCAGCCTCTTTCAAAATTGTAACGGTACTATCCCTATTGAAGAAACCATCCGCTGACCCAACTGTCCTGGCAAACAATCACTCACTTTCCCTTGTTTCCCTCTTTCCCCATTTATCAATTGACCTTCAGTGGCTAGTCTTCAACTGGATGACTAAATACCTTTAGGAAAATGTAATTGGAGACCAACTTCAATCTGGCTTCCGTAGTAAACACTCCACGGATATTGCACTTGTGCATGTCTCCAACTTTCTCTCTTATGTTCACTACTCCAAACTCTCTTTTTTAATCATCCTCTTGGAACTCTCTGCCACATTCTACACTTTCGACCACTCCCCTCTCTTCCTCACTCTCCAGGACCTTAGGTTTCACAAACCTGCCTTCACGTGGTATTGCCTCCTACAGTGAATCCTTTAACATCTCACAGAACTTGCAAACATCTGACCCACTCTTTTGCCTGTCGACGTCCCCCAAGGATCAGTCCCTGGACCTTCACTCTACGCCATTGATAAGTCTGCCTTAGGAAGACATATTCCATTCTTTGGCTTTCATTACTACCTCATTGCTGATGGCAATCAAACATGCTTCTCCTATCCCTCCTTCACCCAAGACACCTCGGAACTGATTACCAACTATCACACTGCAGTTCGTTCATTAATGAATGGTTCTCAGCTGCCGCTTGTCGACCTCTTCAAAAATGGAAGTCCTCTTTCCTTCTTCACCTTCCAATGTCATCCCTACCCTTCCCTCTCCTATCGTCTTCTGTCCAGACCTTCTTTTTCGCTTCGAAAAGCCTCATAACATAGGGGTGCTCGTTCATAGCTACTTCAGACTGCAGCAATTCATCATTACCACTACATCTGCTGCTTGCATTAATCTTCTCAATATTTAGAAAATGTATCAATTTCTATTCCTAATAACTCTTTGAAAATTAATATTTCTACTGTCGGGAAGGCAAGGTATCAAACAGTGAAGACAGACACAAGTGATCACAGTTCAAGGGTGTTTATTGAACTTCAATGGGTTGGATGAACGCCTATCTAACCCAAAATCTAAGTATGGGAGCAAGCTACTACCATAAAAGTAAAAATAACACAGTCCTAGTGGAGTCTTGTCAAAATAAAAAGGGCCTATACCAATGAACCTACTGCCAATCCTTACTTGTAAATACAAACGGTGTGGGAAAATGATGTATGCAAAAGAAAAAGTGTTAAAAAAAACAATATGTAAGGACAGCTGGATAATTAGCTTCCCTTCCCCATGTTTTCAGAACGGGGCAAGGTGGCACACTCGAGCTTAGCACAGAATCTAGCTTCTACATCACTAGGATGCAGTTCAGGATACAAATATCCAGGCCTTCTGCACCAAAGCCTCTTTCCCTTTAAAAGTCGCTTATTAGCAGAATGCCTGGAGTAACAAACAAAATATCACAGTTCTCTTCAAGATTTCCTCTGTCACAAAGTCTTTGTGTGTACTGTTCACCGCGGGTCTCCCTCAGTCGGGCTTGGACCCCATTTTATACACTTTCGCCGAAGGTCTCCCTCAATTGAGCTCGGACCACACACTATTACTTTTCCATTATTCTCATGGAATCAACGACTTTCGATTGTGCGGAGGATTTTGCTAAAGACCCTCGCATGACCACTTCAATTCTCTTGCTTCACAATTTCCCCTACTTTACTTTCCTTTGATTCCCACCACTTCCCTGTGGTTTAAACCCCCGCTAGCAACTTTCGATTGAGCACCTTTGCCTGGAGCTTAACTGCAACAATTCACATCAAAGTTCAAACAGTCATCTTTACTCACGTCTTTCAGCACACGCACCAAGGGTCATTTCTCTGTATACAATTTTGCTGCTTGCAACCTTCACTTCTACACAGTCCGGTCTGGCATTGGTTTCCCCAACTCACCGCCTGTGTTGATTTCTTTCATCCTGGAGCCAAGGATGATACCAAAGCGGCTGTTGCTCCTCCCCGTAGGAGGACCCGGGTATCTTTGACACACAATGCAGGATTCTTCAGTTGTATTTCCTTGCTTCATGCAAATGGCTTTGAAGTCCTCTGGAGAATAATACTTTCTCACCGAAAGAGTCAAGGGCCTTTCCCTATGCGATTTCCCTTCTCGGTCTCCCATATTTCTGCTCTGACTCAGCTGCTGGCTGGGGAATACTGCTCCTCTGTGTGCTTTGCCTCGCTCAGAGTGTGCTCTCGTTCTCCGCCTTTTATCCATGTGGGGAAGCTTAATGGAAGTCAGGTGTGAGTTGTCAAAAGTAATTGCCTGACTTTGCCTGACCATAGTGGTTGGACATGTCAGGTGCATTGCTTGGGTATGAGTCTGTTTGCTCCCAGAGCAAGCTGTCTGTGTGAAAGTGTTTGTGTAAGGAAGCGGGAGCGGGGGATAAAGTTCCCAGGCATCCTACCTAGTAGGATGGGGTGAAGGTGTTACGGGGGGATACCGCATCTTGTCAGGTGTCCCACTCCCTGGAGACCCCTCACCCAAGTTATCCTCTCACACTGGTCCACCCTCACGGTCTGTATCCAAAAGTGATGGATGTGCCCTGGCCACCTGAGAGAGATATCCCTGGGGACTAGGGGGTGAGATACACTCTGGTATCTCACACTACCCTTGTGCTCAGCAAATTGGACTACAGCACAAACCTATTCCTTGACCTTTCTCTCCAATCCTTCCTCACTATATATAAAGTCCTCAACTTTGCTGACCACACTCTACAACCTACTCAAATCCTCCCCCACTTCTGCCTTCTGAGACCATGCTGGTTGGCTCACATGCACAATGACTCTCTTCTCCTTGTCTACAAAGCTATAAATGATCTTGCTCCTCAGTATCTATCTGGTTGCATCTGGGTTTACTCACCATCTTTTTCACTGTACTCCTCTGCATTCAGTCTGACTGTCCCATGTCCTTCCTGTGCCTCCTTTAACTTTCGCTCTTTCTCCCTGTTTTCCCTGTACCACTGAAACCGACTGCCCATCTCAAATCAAAGCCAGCCCTACTGTGGATCTCTTCAAAGCTTGGCTTAAACTGTACTTACTTGTTACTTGCCCTCTCTCCGCTTCCTACCTAACCAAGCCCACCACTCCCTCCAGGAAGGTTTAATAATGTAATTTTGTATATTTATATAGTGTGCTTTAGTTGGAAGCACTTGGCCCTTAAGTTAATGTTAATTTATAAGTTACCTGTTTCTGATATATATATGGTTGATGTTTGTTTTATTTTGTCCCTGGTCTATGTCCTATTTCTTTTGTACACCCCCCATAAACTGACTCACCAGTTGTTCTCATCTTTGTTCTATTGTGCAGGCACCCTTCATGGGAATCCCTCCACCATCTGTAAATATGTTCAAGTCATATCTGACCCAAATTGACATCCCTGTTCTTCAAATACATACAAATACTGTTTGTGAACTGAGCCAATGAGTATCTCCTCTCTGTTTTTCATACTCTGAAAATATTGCTCATTAGTACCCAGAGAGGGTCAATTAGCTTGTAAAACGAAAGCTCATTGGCCCTCGCCCAGGCCTAACCTGCCGAGAAGGCTCTGACTTCTGCAAAGTCTGGAGTTCTTTCCGCAACTTACCGCCATGGAAAGAGAGAAGGGACGATGTGTAGTCCATTCTCCCCAATCGATTGAAGCCATTTTCTTTTTTTCATTTTTTTTCTCGGTTGCAGCGCCGTTTCTCGACTCGAGAAACATTGCAAGTAGTCCCCTGGTACAAAGTGCTGGGGTGCCTATGGTAATCTGACCCTCAGTGGGGGGGGGCATTACTGGTCGGGTAATGGCACTGGGGCTCCAGTAAAGCCCCTTCTTCGCTCAGGCTTCTAACTATGGCCCAAGGGGGATTACCCGACTGGTAATGGCCCCCCTCCTCGTGTCATATTGCCTTAATACTCTCTGCCCGCTAATGTGGGCATTTCATATTTTGACGACTCCCTATTCGAAGTAAATGTAGATTTAGTGCAGTATGTCCAATTCTTAATCTATTCAGTGTTTTGTCGTTTTGCCGCAGTACATTCATAAACATACTGCTATTTATTTTTTGTTATTGGACTACTCAATCGATAAGACTTCCAAGTGTTTATACACCTTTCATATGTAGAAAAATGCTATGACCACACCTTATTACTGCACCAGAAAAGATAGAGCTGGATCCAGAAAGGTTTAGTAATAAGTGAGTTTAATTATTTTGCCCTTTAAAATGACACGTGTTTCGGCAGGGTGCCTTTCTCAAATCAGGGCATATCTTGGTGCAACAAATCATATGTGAAAATTGTAGGTGTGTAATCAATTCAACATAATCCATAATACGTCATCAAAAATAAGGAAGATTAATTTTTGGTCAGCCATGAAACGAAAAAGAAAACAGCAATCAACAAGTTACCCACATACTTTTCAATTTTTTGTATGCAAGGTAATCAGAAAAACAACAGAGAAAAGGGCGAGGGGATAAGGGAAGGATGATTAGGTGTAGAAAACAAAATTGCACAAAAAGAAAATTTTGAAAATTAGTAGGTAGCAATACTAGACCGATAATATACTGAATGTACAGTAAGGTAAAAAGTTGTTTCTTACCCAATAATGTTTCTTTTGACCATTAGTTAAGGTGTGATAACTGGGATCAATCCCAACTGTGAAAGTAGAAGGGAGGGGGGAGGAAACACACAGTGGGGGTTTTTGTCATTAAGTATCCATAGTCAGCCTATTGTGCTAGTTTCAAAAGTTATGACCTAATATATCTGGCATTAAGTATATCATAGGGCAGTGCAGGCACTTCAACACCGGAGAATAAAACCAAAACAACAATAAGACAAACAAATCATCAAAAAAGGACAGTGACAAACCGCTAGAACCGACAGAAGTACCCGGGGCACCAACAGGGCTGACGCTGGACACAGGGGTCAACCCGCGAGACACAGAGAAACGGATACAACTACTCCAGCCAACCCTTACCATCCCCCACCGCCCTTACAGCCACAACTAGGTCCCACGAGGCTGTGGAACAGACAATATACCACCAATCACCACACAACCGGGTGTATGGACACTAGCAGCGGCGCTAGTCATTTGGAGGGGGGGAGGAGCATGCAAGGTTATTAAGGGAGCGGGCGGAGGGGGCAGCTAGATCCTCAAACGGCCTCGAATGGAAAATCGGGCACATACCTCCTGAGGCTCAGGGTGTACAAGCATCCCGTCGGGTAAGATTACACGGTTCAGTCCAGGATAGAGATGACTAACGAATACCATTAACAATTTCCTTCTCTGCATACACCTCTCAAACTCCAAACCAAACACAACCACAAACCTCTAGCGCAGCAAACCGCACGAACTTCACTACACTGCAACAACAAAACAAAAAAACACATAGACTCGCACATCAGCACACGACGACTACCGGCCGCATACACCCCAGGCCCAGCCGACGGAACCACCGGGCTGAGGCTGCCAACAGCACATCACTGCAATCTTGCACTTTTCCAGCCTCCACCCACTAACCTACCTTCCCCCCCCCCTCTTTCAGAGCCGCCAGAGCGCCAGGGGACCACTCCGGTGGTGATAGTGCGCGGTACAAATGACCTTTAACATTAACATTAACATTAACATAACTTCATGTTTGTAAAAATAGTATATGGGGTCATATTCAATTTCTCTGAGAGATGCGCAAATAGTATGCATGCTCAATTTCGCTTATGATCTCAAAAGGTCATTGGTCAAAGCATGAACCTGGTTTGTTCCAGGATTGTAAAATACGTGCACTCGCGTGTGTACAATTCTACAATTAAGTAAGTAAAAGTGGAGAATGCCGTGAAAGGCGGGTGCGCTACCATCTGACCTATACATGCCTCTGTGTAACTGAAAATCGCATCTACAAGCGATTGGTTCTGATGGTGGGTGGGCTGTCAGAGCACCCAAGGATTTACCTGAAAATAGCATTCCCGCGTCCCGCGTCGAAGTGAAATGGTGCTAGGATCCCTCCTTGTTGCAGTGTAAAAAGGGGTTGTCATGGTAACCTAGTCCCTTGTTTGTGTCGGGTGTGGCTGTCTGCGATTGTTTGCGGTTGTCGGCCATGTTGGAAGGTGCTTAAGGGTTGTCTCTGCAATGGGGATGGAGAATGTGATCCACTATACGTCATGTTCCTTGTATAAAGAGGTAGTCACCAATCATAGTTAATTGTAAATAAGGATTGCATGTTGCCTACAATTTGAAAAAATGATAAAACACAAAATACTGCTCGAAGTTCATTGGTGCTCGTAATCACGTCCTAAAAAGTTTTCTTCTGGGTGTCTGCAAATCATTAGTATTGCGGAATGTAGCCAAGTGGAAAAGGTGGTTCACTGAGAACTGTGAACCTCCTGAATGTGTCTCCTATTTGCGCATGACCTCTTGGAGGTTTCAAGTGTATGTCGTGTGGGAGACATATATTCTGTGTAAGCAGAGGTCAAGGAGTATGCCTGGTTGTATTAAGAAGGCTGAGAGAAGAATCTAGTGAAAAGGACACCAGTTGACTTCATGTGGTTCCATAGTGGTGTTTTATGGGAACCGTAGTTTTGTGTAGGTAACACATCCATAGATGCATAGAATTGCTTAATAAGGTCCGATAAGAAAATCTAATATACTGTGCAATGTGCATAATGTTTCCATGTTAAATGCTAGGGGCCCATGTCATTTGTGCAATTATTGTACATATACATCATCCTGTGCTTGTTCCTGGCTGCATCCTGTATGTGGAAACACAGTGTTGCAGTGAAGTTCATAGAAAATACGACATACAATTTTCCGTGTTAAGGCCAGTGTCTACACTTGTAAAACGACAGATATATCTGGCCTCTTCACGGCGTAAGAGCAGCTCTTGATTGCCGCCCCTTGGTCCCAACGATACTCTCTTTAAGCCTATGAATCTAATGTCTTTTTTGTCTTCCAATTGATGTAATTTCTGCCAATGGTCGGCTAGAGGTAGGTTCTTATCTTGGCTGCCGATTGCTGAGAGGTGCTCTCTAACCCTTGTCCGTAGCTCTCGAATTGTGCTTCCAATGTAGGTTTGTTTGCAAATAAATATGATTGCATAGACCAATTATTTGGTCCGGCAATTAATTTGTTCCCTTATTTTCGTTTGGATGCCATTTAGGTCTTTGAAAGTGTCTGTACTGGTTGTTGCATACTTGCACATAGTGCAGATACCACATTTTCTAAAACCTGGTCTTGGATCATCTAACCAGGTCTGAGCTTTTTCTTTAGTCTTCTAAGGTAGTAATGACGGATTTAGACTTGAGCGGAGTGTTCTCGCTCTTCAATTTTTTAAGTTTCAGTTTTCTTACAAACTTGAAAAGATCTATGTGCACGTGTACAGGTTCAAGATACGATGTTGGTGCAAATGATAGGCCCCTATTAAGCAATCTTGTTTGGTCTTCTGTGAGTTCTACGCTTGATAAATTAATCACCAAATTGTTCATTTGGTCTTCTTTGCTGCTTCCCTGGCCGCCGCTCTCGTTAATCTGCGATAATCTTCTAATGCATCGGGGTTCCCGGAGTCTACCTGCTCCCCTCGTTCCTCTCCTCCTGGTAAAGGTTGCATCTTGTCTGGTGGGTTTGGTATCTGAAAACGGACTTGTTTTTGAATTTGTGTCCTATTTCCTTTCTTATATCTTCTTATCTTGTTGAGGAAACCATGGCCTGCTTTGGGTATGTTGTCTGCAGTGAGTCCTTCGCCTTCTGAGGACTCCTCCGCCTCTGAGCTGGCAGGGGAGGTATTGGGCGTACTCTCCCTGGAAGTTGGTTTGTTAAATTTGTTATTATTTCTCTTGAAAAGTATAGACTCTGTCCTCATTATAGTCTCTCTCATCTCTAAAGAATTTTCTGAGTTTGCGTAACTTGATATCATCTTGGTAATCTTTTAGTATCTTGTACATCTTAAGGTAATTCTTCTCTTTGGTTACTTCTAATTTGCGTCTGTGATTTCCTTTTTGATATTCTCAATTTGTTCCGTTGCTCCTTTCTGTTCACGAGTTGCTGTTCACGAGTTGCATGTTCTATTAGCATTTCAAACATTTGTTTGGAGCATGTGTTCAAGTTTTTTTCCCAGTCTTCCGCTAGGTCTTTGTCCTCGTCTTTGTTGAAGTCAGGAAAAATCAAAATTCGTAGTCTTCTTGGAATTTGTTGTTTGCTTAAATAATTTATTAAAGAAATGATTTCCCAATATTTGTCTATTTCCTTGCGTGATGCGCGTTCCAATTTTATACATTTGTATCGTAGGTCTTCACGTTTTTGATTCCCGCTTCCAAATGCATGCACATTGCTTCCTTTGGGTGTGAATAGGTTATTGGCTTCCTCTTCCCAATTCTCAAGGTATTCTGCCATTTGGCATGAGGTAAATGTGGTCTGCGCGGTATGTGATATCTGAAGATCACGGCTGACCATAAATTAATCTTCCTAATTTTTGATGACGTATTATGGATTATGTTGAATTGATTGCACACCTACAATTTTCACATATGATTTGTTGCACCAAGATATGCCCTGATTTGAGAAAGGCACCCTGCCGAAACACGTGTCATTTTAAAGGGCAAAATAATTAAACTCACTTATCACTAAACCTTTCTGGATCCAGCTCTATCTTTTCTGGCGCAGTAATAAGGTGTGGTCATAGCATTTTTCTCCTTGAGTCTAACAAACGGAGTCGAGGAACTCAAAGTCTCCGTTCTATAACACACCAATGTGACAGCGCAATTTTTGCAATTAACCAGGTCGCGGAGGCACTAAGTGATATCAATCCAAAAGTTCCTTTCCTACTTACCTTTCTTATGTAATTGACTTAAGAACAATAACAAGGTCTCTTCATACCTATACTCCTTCATGCACGATGGTCCACTTCCTTATTCCTTTTAATTGTAATGGTTCTTTTCTTTTTATGTTACATTTTAACTTGCCTGCAATTTCTCTAAATTCATACATCATGCAGATGCATTGGGCCAGATTCTCAAAAATGTTTTTGTAATAGGTAATGAGATGCACTGGTGCATCTCAATACATGCACCAAAAAAATGCCTATGCACAAAGGGCATCTAAAATGTTCATCCTAGATGGTCAAAGTGAGATGGCATTTGCTACACGCTTTATGGATTTGTGCAATTAAGAAGTGTTTATAGGCATTTCAATGCACATCCTCAATTAAAAAATCAGACTTGTGTAAAAATTTCCAGAAAATAAATTAATTTCCTTGCACCTGATTGGACAGGCGCTGGGGAATGCACAATCTGTGACCGAGTCATTCCTGACTCTGACATGCATTTTTGTTGTTGTTGTGGCAGCAGCTATTTAAACCACTGCTGGTACACTTGCATTTCTGTCCCTCAAACAGGGATTTAATGCAGGGGTGCATTGCTATTAGCACATTGGCATGCTTCTGGGGTGCTAATAGTTTATTTTTTTTAACATAAGAAAAGGCGTGGTTGCCATTTCTCAACTTAAAAAACTGCAAAACATGCTGATCCCCATAGACAAGGAAGAATGGAACTACACACAGTCCCTTCTCCCTTTCAATGACGGCCATTGCTGTGGCAGAGAAGTGCCGAACACTGAGTGTTCCAGGCTCTGGTGATGAATGAGGCAGCTGCAAGTAAGTGGGCCAGGGTTTGGGGGTGTGCTATTGGGGAGGTAGAATTTTGGTGGATGTGGGGTAAGGGGGAACAGTTGACTTACCTGTTACCCATATGGGAAGATGGCGACATCACGCTTCTCAGGGGGCTCAAAATGCGGCCAATAGCATGATATAAAGCCTATATTCCAAGCTCCCTGATTGTCTGGGATGGCGCATAACACCTCTAGAGTGTGCTAATCATATATAATTCTCTAAGGAGGTCTGTGCATTGGGAACTGGGCATACTCACAGTGAGAACCATCCCCTCCTCTTTTAAAATTGTCAGGAAGCAAGAGGCAAGGTAGCCCTAACACACAATACACCAATGTCATGACAGACATTACAGACATTTTAACCTCCAATCCAAATAAATATATATGATTCATGGTTACAAACATTTTAATGATAGAGTTAGTGTTGTAGCGAAAGAGTACAATAGGAGTGTACCAGCAAGCCCATCTTTGAATGAAATCCATCAATCAGGAAATCATTTCCATGGTGATTCTAGGTTTTCATAAAGTGATTTGTTTACCAAGACAACTGGAACGTTCTTATTATGACTACAATATGTACTAGAAGTGCTCATAAGTAATTAACGTACCATGTTTTAAAAAGCTACTTAAACATGTTAGTACAATAACATTATTTCATTTTTTAATAGCTTTGTTAGCAAAAGAATCAGCACTCGCCTTCAAGACATTTGTGTCACTGTGCCATTAGCAACGGATGGAGGGGCTCTCATAAATACATGCCTCGCAACACGACTCCCAGATGCAGAGAAAAGGACAGAGGCATAGAATGAGACAGAGAGAGATAGACATAGAAAGAGAATGTAGAGAAAGAGAGGGACCGCTAGATGGGCTCATGATACAGCAAGTGCAGATAGCTTTCCTGTATTTCATTTGGTCGTAGTTGCCCCAGTGATATTGTTTAGCTTCTATTTCCAATACATATGAAACTAATCGGAAAAATAAAGCTTAGTCATGACCTTATTTTAAAATGAGCAGATTGTTCCTTTTCCTCTTCCTATCAAAGATCCATGATGGATCCGAATCTTCAGCTGACATTATTAGTTCGTTATATACATGGGCATCGGTATGTCTCAATTTTGCATCATCACCAATGTTAAATTTCTCACCTTTTATAAGTGTTATTCATTGTCCCCTTATGTTCCTTCCTATTCTTTCTTTTAATGCTACTCGCATAGAGGGAAACATAGTTCATGTTGGCACTCCCTTGTTTCTCCCATGGACTGGACATGCTGGTATCCCTTTTGATAAAGTTTAACCTGATTCTAACGAGGTGCATCTACCTAATCAGACAAAGTATACCACCCTTAAATGGGACAACATATATTTAGACAGTCTACTTCCTTTTTTGCACATTCTTCCTCTCCCAAAGAACATACTCTATCAAAGAACAGTGTCTGATCCCTCTTTGATTTTGGATACATTTGATCCCAAAAATATTTAAAGCTGTCTTTCAGTTGGCCCCTGGCCTCGTTACAACTCAAAAGGCAGGTCTACGGATGGAGACACCTTTATAATCTTCTGCACTTAAATTAGGAAAAAAGAAAATAAGACAGCAAGCGTGGAGGAAAAACTATCATCAGATGGCAAAAACTGTCTATCAGCAACAAGGGCATAATTACAAAACATTTTTTGTTCTGGCCAAACCATGATATAATAACTGAAGTTGTTTTTTTGCCAGTCCAAATACTGCCCAGGAGATGTTTAAAGTTATCTTCTAGCTACACTCTCCAAAAACCGTTAGAACCTCTCTCACTCCATCCCAGGATCTCTGTGTAAACTTGGCTCAGTATTTCTCGGATATAACCACCAAGATTCCGAGTGAGCTGGCCTCAACGGTTTAAGGTAATAACAGGTATGGTATTCCATAAAATGTGTTAGACGACAGTAAAATGTTCTCCTCTTTTCAGCAAAATATTGAATATTCTCTTTTGGGGATCAGGGCTGCCCGGCACCTGCCTGCTTCTCAACATGATCCCTGTTCATCCAGAATTATCAAGAAGATAAAATCTTTTCTGTGTCGGACCCTTGTGAAGTTATGAATAGCTCTTTTGAATGAAGCCTGGTTCAAGACCGCCTAAAGTTACATTTTTGTCTCCTGGAAATTTGGCGAATTTCCATCCAATATCTATGCTTCCTTATCCAAGCAAACCGATATGGGTGATAGCAACGCCTCAATTGCAGAGTATGGGCTATTGGATGATGCACAGACTGGGTTTCGACACAGCTGGTGTACCAAATTAGTGGCAGTGGCTCAGGGTTGGACTGGGTCATGAAATTGTCTCTGGCACCAATGAAAAAGTGGCCCACGGGTGCAAATGGCTATTCATTCCGTTTGTGACACTGTTTGAATAGTAACCAAGGGGGAGTTTTTTGACATGTGCAAATTGTGCATTTGAAAGCATATTTATTCAACACTGGTCATTACTGCTAGCCGCATAGTGAATTAACTAATCAAACTGGACCAAAATTGCCCAAAAAAGTGTCCCACTTTAACCAAAAAAACTGGCCCATGCCAGCATTTTGTGTTTTTGGTTCGGCCATGGGCCTATTGCTCCATAGGCCACTCCGAGTCTGCAGTGGTGGCAATGAACGACCGGTTCGATGGCAGTGATGTTGAGGCCCTGATTGTGCTGGATCTCACTGCACCAACATTCTACCCCCCTGGCATGTTTCCGTAGAGTTAGTATCAGAGATAAAGCTTTTGCCCTGGATGTCCTCTTTTTTTGCAGGCAGAGTTCAGTCGTAGTAGTGCCCCTGTCAAAGAGCTCCTCACTTAGCCTGCTTCTGCTCAATATTTACGTGAGACCTTTGGCCAATCGAATCTGGCCATGTTCTTTATTTATGCAGATGTATTTATATATGTGTTTATTCTTTGTTTGTAATGCGGTTATACATAAGTGTTTCAGAGATGATACCAAGTTGATCTTTCTCTTTGGATACTGTGTGCGGATGGATGTAGACGCTTTATAAGTTGCCTGGAACAAGCTCGCCATTGACTGAATCATAAATGTGGAAAGTTCAATATTCAGATAATCAAACTTTTGTTTCCTCTCCTGTCCACAAGCTCGCGTTTTTGCATATTGACACCAGAGAGTCATAGATTGTCAACCTGTGGTCAGACAAGTATTGTCCAACCCCACTCGTACCGGATGCATGTCTATTGATTATTTGTTTCATTTTTTGTTTTTTTCTTGAATTAGTTTTCTCACATTCTTTTTTATAGAAAGCAGGGGGAAACTCCCTGTACCCCACCCACTACCCCTACAATACCATCTGCTCCCCCAACCAAACATGGCTAGCCCCAATTTACCATCCTCACTTTTTGCAAAAACTGATTCAACCAGTTTTTAATGATCAATAGAGCTCCTTCCCTCTGACCTTGCCCTGTCCTCTCGCAGAAAGTCAGGGAGCGTGGGTTTTGCTTGACCCTCTGCTACCTCTGGACTATGAAATCAGTATGGTTTCCAGTCCCTGCTTCTTTAATTTGAGCATTTTCAAAAGATTTGTAGATTATTTCACTTTATCCCATAAAATTCAGTTGTTAAATGAGTTTGTCACTAGTAATTTGGACCCCAGGCTTCAAATTGTCCGTAACGCTGCAGCCAGACGTATTTTCCATTTAGATTGTTCATGGTGGCTGGTGCCTGAGTCCTCTTATAATCATACTCTTTCATGGTGGCTGGTGCCTGAGTCCTCTTATAATCCTACTCTTTAATCTTTGCGCACTAGCAACCTTCACAATCACTACTTTTAACCTTTGCTGGCCTTCTTATTGTCCCTAAGCACAGATATACTTGGTTGGGTGGGCGCTCTTTTTCGATAAGGGCAGCCACATTTTGTAATGATTTGCCAACATATTTCCACCGCACTGTGAACCATATGGAGTTGAGGGACTAAAGTCTTTGTACCCACACTAACTCTCATTCGTCTTCGGTGCCTTGGTTTTGATTTTTCAGAGATTGTTTCAGTATCAAGATGCCTTTTGCAGTGATAGCTGCGTTAGAACATTTTGACATTCTGCTCCAAATGTCACTATTAATTTAATAAACATAAGTAATTTTACCTTTTCCTGATGCAGAAAAGAACCCTCATCTTGCATTTGCATGTTGTCAACTCTTGGATGTGAACTTTTTTTCAATGGATATTTTACTGAAAAAATCTCTGAATTTGTAATTTTTTATTTGTAGGGTTCACCACCCCAAGTCCCCCATTTCCCTAGGTTTTTAACCCCACCACACCCAACCCCGTCCCCACTTATTGCTGCATATACATTTTATTTAATTCAGTGGTTTCTTCGATGGATTTGTTTCGGTTAAAAAATCAATAGTAAACATATTGTCAGTAAAATCATGTGATACTGTTACTCATAGATATGTTTTTGCTCTGGCCTTTTTTGCTGTCGTTCTGAATTGGAAAAGTGGAAATATTATGTAAGTCTGCCTACTGTATATTTCGTTCTGTATGTTGCTTGTTCACAAAATGTTTCATTAAAGCAAGAAGATTAGCCAGGTTTAGTCTCGGAGAATGAACAGTCAAATATGTATTGGTATATTATCTTGTAAGATAACAGACAGCATCCAATTGTAACCCATTGACTAGCGTGTCCAGATTTTCAAGACGAAAAACCGGGAAGGCCACTGACATAAAGGAACGATTACCCCCTTACAACCCATCCCCAAATCCTGCATCCTCCCACTCAAACCAACCCCACCTCCAACCCCCTCCATCCCAGAGTATTTCTAGCACTGTTCCTGCATATAAATTGCAAGAGTTTGACTGTTGATATAAGCATATTACTAAAAAGATATTTTGCTCTGATACATATTACAGGCCTTGTAGTTCATTCATTTCCTGGCTGGTTTCTGTGGCACAATCAGTTAATGTGCTGTCTAGGACTTGTAATGTTAGGGGTTCGAGCCCAACCTACTGCGACAAAATGTCAACTCTATTATGATATTTATGTACTTCATAAATGTTGCAGACCCTTCATTTCCCCAAAATCAGAACAGGGTTAAAAAAAACTCAGGGACCGTTTCCAGGACTGTCCTAGTAAAATCAGGACATCTGGTCACCCTACCACCGACCCAACTAGCCCGCCCCTCAGACTTGACTACCTGCCCTTTTACCCCTCGAGAAGCCCGACCCTATATCTCCAAAGTGTCCTATGTAGGCCTTCCAGAATGCTGTTCGTGCCTCCCCTGAACAAAAAGCACTTTTGTATTATTGTATGAGTTCATTGTCGATCTTCAAACTCCTCAGATGTCACGTTATGAAGTTCTTTCAGTGCAGCTCAGTAGGCAAGTGGAGTTGGTCCTCCACCCCATGCTGAACATCTGACCCCCAATGAAAGTCCTATTGTTAAAATTGTTCTATCCAGCTAAAGCTGGTGCATCACAAACATGGCAGCTAAACGCCCTTCGCCCGGTAACCCTGACAGTCCCAGAATTGCTAAGGTCAGCACCACTCATTGCTCATGCCCAGTGCGCAGAGACACTCTCAGGTACTACCACAAGCCAATAGGTCATGAGGAAACCCTGAACCAAAGTTTGCTAGGATCTAAGAAAAAATTATAATAACGCTAGGGTCATTGTCATATAAGCATGTTGAAGGCATCTATTGGTAGAAGTATTGATCATAAACTAATGGGCCCTCCCACTGTTCATTTCCCCCTCTCCACACGCCTTCAGGTGTACATTATGAAATCATCTTTTTCTTAAACCTTAACAGGCAGTGTTCTGTGTTGACGAAAAGGTTTATTGTGCTTATTGTTCCTCACACAACATGTATGTTCAATGATTTGCTTCCTTCTCTTTTTGTCTCACAAGCATAATACAGAATAATGGACATGTAATTAAATAAATTGACATTATTGTTTTGCAGTTAGGGAAATCACGCTGCCCCTAATTTCTTTTGTGTTATAGGAATTCCCTTTCTTTACTTATTTGTTAACTTACTTAACATTGTCGAAAGAGAGGATTCCCTTTTATTGAAGAAGGTGACCATCGTCAACTGATCATTGACTTCTCTCAGCTTCCTAAATATCTTACTTATAATCACTCTTTCTTCTGTATTTCTGCTTCTTTTAAATGCAAACATCGGCTCCTCCACACATCGGCTTTGGGAATCAGATAGAGCAAGGGGTGTCTTGTCCATAATTGGTGAGGGGGCGTTGGCCCAGTAAAATACGAGCACGCCCTCAGATGAGGGCGTGCTCTTAACTGTGAAAGGGAAACGTTGTTTCCCTTTCACAGTTACACTTCCCCAGCTACCCAAGCTCAATGAACCATGCAAGGCTGGGGGTGTTTGCTTCCCCAGCCTTGCATGGCTCATTTGAAATGCTGGCTGGGGAACTGCGCGTAGGTATGTGCCAGGGGGCACTCCTGCACCTTCTCGAACATACAGACAGAGCAGGCTGGGGTGGGGCATCTCAGGACCCATGCTCAGGCCCCTTTCACACATGTGCAAAAACCAGGAAACTTTCTGATTCCTGTTCATGCTTGCAGGAGGCTGGAGCATTGGAACGACCGGACCGCGGCAGAAGGTTAATTTGTTTATGTTGATTTGTTTATGTTGATTTTTTTCATTTAAATTATATGTATGGATGCATGCATGCGTGTGTTGTTAGGTGAATGCATGATGGATGGTGTGAATGAGAGTGTTTTCTCTGTGTATGTTGTGTAAATGTGTATTTGTATGCTCGTTTTTTTAGTATTTAAATATGTGTATGGATGCGTGCATGCTTGTGTTATGAGTGAGTGCATTATGGATGTTCATGTGAATGAAACATTGGTCCTCATTACGACTTTGCTGGTCTGGAAACAAGGGTGTCGGTAAACTCACCAGCACCCTTGTTTCTGGACCACCAAATTACAAGTTTGCCTACCAGAGCTGCTGCGCCTGACAGGTCTGACCCTGCTGTGCGCAACAGCCGCGGTTGGCAGCCTCTTCACAAAAGCATCGGCACCATTAGCAACAGTACCGGTGCTTCAATGACCCCATTCCCGTGGAGTCCTATAGAACAACATTTACCAGCCCCTAGCTTGCCAGTCCGACGGGACTTGTAATGTCCCTGTGGCACCGGCAAGCTAGGTGCCAGTAAAATGTCAAGAGTCCGGCGGCAAACCACCGGTAGCACCAGCAGGGTTACCGCTGGACTCATAATGAAGCCCATGGGTTCTCTGTGTATGTGCTGTGTAATGTGTGATTGTATGCTCATTTATTTATTATTTAAGTATGTGTTATGAGAGTGTATGATGGGTGTGGAAAGGGGCCCCCTGCTATGAGGCCATCCATTACACCATGAGCCCCGCCTGCCAATAGAAGACACATGAGACTCAGCTTCCCAACCAGGCTCCACGCACACGTGATGCGCCCCATTTATTCATTTCCACATGTGACAGAGTTATGTCACTGCGCCACGTGAGTCTGTTAAAGGGACACAACACTAATCATTTTTCATAACAATAACAACAACATCACAAAACCACCACCCACACAAAACATATGGCAAATCACACCCTCTAACTGAAACAGGTGAAACAGTCTCCAGCAACTCCTGGCTGCTTGACTCAGAGGTCCACTACATAGTCATTCAGCCGGCAGGTCTCCCCCCACCCAGTTTTCTGGGGATACTGTCTGCCCCTTCCCAGCTCAGTCTCCCCTCACCTGCATCCCCTCAGGTCCAGGGGATTCTGGGAGCAGTCAGTCCCATCACCTTCATCAGGTCCTCGGCACAATCTCTGCCCAGGGATGCGTGGCCGTGTGCCATCTCACACCCTCTTGAAAAAAACTGGTATTCAAGATAACGGTGGCGTTTACATCCGAGGCTGTCACCATAGACCACTTCATTGCAATCGTGTCCATGGAACTCAGTTCGTTCATCAACGACAGCTTCCCTTGGGGGGTGCCTATTTCTTACTATCACCTTGTCATCCAGCGCCAACTGGTGCTGTTGAAGCTGCCTTCTCATATTCTCACCCTCGTTTCAGTATCTCCTCTACCCCTCCACTTGGGCATCATCAATCACAGCCAGTTCCTGATCACCTGTGTTCATCAACAAGCCCCACCGACATCTCTTAAACATTGCTTCAGCTGGGGCTACTCCAGTTGAGCAATGTGGAGTTGCTCGATATTCCCTTAGGAACAGGTATAGGGCTCTTCGAAGACACTGTCCCTGCCCATGGGCGATCCTAAACACCTTGTTGAGGCTCCTCATGAACCGTTCTGCTTTGTCTTTGGCCCGTGCCCAAGCCAGAGTGATCTTCCTATGGTGTACTCCATACTCCTTTGAAAATTGGCCAAAGCTTTTTGCTTGGAAGGGCGGACCATTGTCTGAGCACAGGATCAGAGGCAGACCATGGGTTGCAAAGATCTTTTCCAGCACCACTGCCACATTGTCGAATGATAATACAGAGTCCAAGAATTCAACTTCCGGGTACCTCAGCCTCTGGTCCACCACCACCAGGAAATGGATGTCTCTCCCTGTGGACCCAAAGTCAGCATACACCACCTCCCATGGCTATGTTCCTCGAGACATGGACTCGATCGGGGGGTCCCCCTGCACTGGGGACGCTGCCCTGCACCACACACAGGCCGCTACAAACTCCTCTGCTCTTCTTTCCAAGTCCAGGAACCACACCTTCAGCCGTGGTCAGGCTTTGGTCTTGGCCATTCCTTAGTGTCCTTGATGCGCAAGATCAATCACCTGCTTTATCTTGTTGGTAGGCACAACCATCCTGTCCCCCTAGAGTCGAACCTTCCATGGCTGCTCCAGAGTCACTCGTGTCACCTGAGTTCTCTTACGCTGGACCTGCAGGGCTGGCTTGCATTGCCCTCTCTACAGTGTGTCCCTAAGGATCCGGTAGCACTCATCAATGTTCAACGCCCTCTCCAGTTCCTGGATGGGTATTGAGTTTGGGGTACCCGACTCCACAATGAGATGCATATGCTCGTCAGCCTCCTTGATGCGGGTCGCATCCTCTGCTTCCTCTTGGTCCTGGGGGTGGCGTGACAAATAGCTGCGTTGTTCGCCCCTGGCTGGTGCACCAGTGGTACGCCATACTCCAGCAGTGCCAGCATCCACCTCTCAATCTGGTCTGGCAGCTTCAATGATGAGCCTGCCATGATTGGCAGCAAAGGCTTGTGATCCGTCACCACCATCACTGGTCTACCCAGCACATACAGCCGAAAATTGCTGCACCCCCACAGCACCGCGAGGGCCTTACGCTCAATCTGGGAGTACCTCTGTTTGGTCTCCGACAGCGTGCGGCTGGCATATGGAATGGGCCACACTTCTCCTTTGCTGTCCTTCTGCGTTAGAACCACTCCCAGACCAAACAGACTGGCATTCACTACTACCTCAGATGGAAGAGATGGGTCTTGCTTCTTCAGCCATGAGGGCTCTTTTTACATCCTCAAATGCTGCTTGCTCAAGAGCGCCCAACTGCCAGGTGGTATCCTTCCTCGTGAGGCTCTTCAGGGGTTCTGTCCGCATGGCCAGGTTCCTTATGAACTGCCCACAGTGCGTCACCATGCTCAGGAAGCTGTGTACATCTGTCACATTCTCCGGGGACCTTGCCTTCATTATGTCCTTGACCTTGCAGGGGGCAGGGCACAACCCTCTTTCTTTAAACACAAAGCCAAATAACTCAGTGCTTGTCCGCATTAACTCACACTTCTCTCAATGCAGCATTAAGCCCAGTGCTTGTATGCATTCCAGGGTTCTCACCAGGCATGCCATGTGCTCTACCTCCGATTTGGCAAACACTAGAATGTCGTCAATGATATTCAAGATACCTTCTAAGTACACCAGAGCCCCTCTTATCAAGTTCTGGAACACTTCAGCAGTTGACAACACACCGAAGCTGGGGCATTTGTATCGGTACAGTTCCCAGTGTGACGTGAATGTTAAGATGTACCTGAACTCAGGGTTTAACACAACCTAGTGGCATCCATCCCTCAAGTCCACCTTGGAGAAGAAGCTTGCACCTTGCAGCTCTGTAATGATGTCATCAATCATAGAGGTAAGGTATCTCGCACACCTCAAACAGAAGTTTGTTTCTTTCTCACGTTCATGTAGCTACTGGATGGACAACCAGGCTCATCGTAGCCTTGACTTCTTGGTGCTGGGCCAGCCAAGCCTTTCTTGAATTTCTCCTTCGCCATCAGCTTTTTCAACTGCACCACACTGAAAACCCTTTCCAAACACGTGGTTTCAAGCCTTACTAAAGTGCATTGTGGAATATCCAGTTTCTATGCATTCCTATGTATATACGTTGGCGCGTCGCTGCAAACTATTCAATACATGGGCAGCCTTAAGATCACATTGTCTACTTGCGTTACTGCATCTGTACAAGTGTAAACTGATTTTGCATTTTCTTCAGCGTTTCTGTAGCATTAGCATCTTCATCTCGAGCCCAAAATGTTGCTCATCTTTGGCACCTCCTCTTCAGATCTTATAGAATGTTCATGGTCTTTTGCCTTGTGTGTCTTTTCTGGATGCATCATTCTGTTCCACATTCTTTTTCACTCGTTCTCACACTTCTTCTGGGACTTTATCCAGAAGGCCATCATATCTTCGTGAATGCATATAGGGTTTTCTCAATGGATACCTTATTTCAAGAATTCTTTTTGCGGCCCATGCATCCTCACTGGTACTACACGTGTTGCAATTTCCGGTTTCCAACATATAGGCAACATGGGGGCGGAGCTTTTGATGGTGGTACTCCCCCCACTGGATGATTCATCAACCACTCTCTCATCAGTCTTCACATCAAGACATCCTCGTCTGAAGAAGTTCTTCTTTGGGACCCTTATCTTTATGACTCCTTTCAGGCATCCTGCTGATTTCACATGCTCATCAACACTCCAGGTCATAAACATGCATTGTCCATTGTGAATGCAATAGATCCATCTTCCCACATACTTCTTGTGGTTTTTCAGCTACAGGAACTTTGTTCCCTCAGTTGCATGGATGCTGGCCTTTACGTAGTCTCTTATTTCTTCAACTGTCAGCTCTTTAGGTTCCAATCCTGATTCGCCATCAATCACAATCTTCATTCCTACTGCTTTCTTTGCAGTCTTTTTGCATTGTGTGATTATTATCCTGATGACACAAAATCCAAACATGATCATCACCAACACGGCTCCAAGAAACTTGAAAATGTTCGCTGCATTGTGGAACCCTTGAGAAGATTGATGTGAACAAACTGTCATCAGCAATGTCTTCCACTTCGCACTCCATTTTGACGTGTAGGTTTGTCAGCATCACTATGGCCTCTGTGAAGGTGCCATTCTCGTCATCATGAGAAGGTGTGACTGTGCAACATGATTCTCCGAATTCGCCACAAACACCTCCATCCATAGCTGTGATCTTGTCCAGGACATATCTGTTCTGAAGTGTCATCAGTCTTATGGCACTCAGCTCCTCCTTGATAGCATTGAATCCTTTTATAGTGTTGATCGTCTCCAGAAGCTCCCATCTGATTATCTGTAACCATTTGGCATTTGTCATCACCTGGATCCTGGGCATAAAGATTGTTGTGAATATTGCTGAAGTCTGACTGAACAATCAGTGATCATATGGAATGACTTCAAAAGCTTCTATCGATTTAGCTGAGAAATAGTTCTCCCTCTTCATTTGAGTCAAGAGCTCCGCAGACCTCTTCTTCCTCAGGTGAGCATCTGCTTTTGGAAACTCGCCAATGTTCAAGTCACTTTTAGGAATCACCACCGCTAGAACATAAACAATCACTAAAGAACATAATCCTCTCCAATCTCTGGGCAGCTTCATGTAAGCTCTGGATCCACAGGACCAATAGTGATCCATTATCACTACTGCTCCGTCCTTCATTCCTGGCACATCAAAGATTCGTCCGCACTGTTGATTCTCTCCATCTCATGTCATGCCATTGTTTCTGAAACATAGCTCTGCACTACCCAGAGCCACTATCTGCAAAGGACATCCTTTGTCTTCCACCCAAGTCAGAAGTTTAGCAAGCCTTGACCATAGAGGTTTGCATCCACTTTCCACTCATTCGATAACTGGTTTGCGATGACCAGTTACTGCCACAGCTCTGCATATGACTAAACATTCTTCCCATCCATCTGGAGAAAGTAGTGTTCCCCATCTTGCCGCTTTCATTACAACTTCAAATGTCTTCTTCAGTCTTCCCTTGACAATTGAGTCTTCTGTTTAATTCCCATCTAATTCCAGTTCCTTTCATACCAGGCTGGTCATATTTTATCACATGATTTCTGTTGTGTGCTTTCGCTCTTGTCTTCAAATCTTGGACATAATCATCTTCATCTGGTTCTCTCCATTCTGTCACCCATATCAAGGATGCTGTTCGACCCTGGGATTGACCCCTTGTATGGCAGAGTGCAAGGTGAGTAAGGCAATGAGCCGTTTGAACATCTATTTTGATAGCTATGAATATATTAGATTTTCCCATAGCATAAGGCATGAGTGCACATACATAGCAATCCTCCTCAGATCTACTCTTTCCCACCTCTTTCATGTGTTGCTACCACATGTTGTTCCCCAAATGTGCTGTACTGTCTAAATAACTATTTAATTCATAATCATCCTCTTTTGCACTTCTCTTAGGTCTCTTTCTTTGTTTCTCTCTAAGAATCTGTATATGGCACTCAGTAAGGATATCTAAAAGAGTTCTTCCTGCAAAAGGATTTCTAGGGACACTTGTCAGAGAAATGGGTGCCTTCTCATGAGCTACTGGAGTAGAAACAATCACATAAGGCCTTGGCTTTCTCACAATGTCTAGTTCTGCCAGTGTAACTGGAGTAGGAAGGATCAAAGGGACAACTGCTTTCTTGGGACCAATGAAATACACTGTGTGGATTAGCAATATCAGAAAAACAATTATAAACGTAGAACAGGCATATATTATGCACCAATACATGAGGCTCCATCATCAATGTATTTCCACACGTCGTTGACCTTGCTCACTTTCTGGACCTGCAATATGCTCTATGAACCACATGTTTGCCTGTAATTACTTCTAAGGAAGGAAAAACTTGTTTTATTCAGACAAACTCATCAGACGCTCCGGTAGTTGATGAATTTGCTCTATTATCTCCACAAATAACCGGCTGATTGCTGGACGGTTTATAGGATCTTGCATAAACACAGATGTATCGGTATCTCACCAAACAAGATAGGGATGAACTTGAGGCAAAGAGCAAAAGATCATAAAAAGTAGTTTGTTGGCATTGTCGTTAGACAGGACCATATGTGTGTCCGGAAAAAGATGTTCAGACAATAGTCTGATCTGTTCTATAATTGCTGCCAATAGACATCTAATAGTCGGGCCATTCTTAGGTTCCTGGATAAAAGTACGTATGTCAGTGCTCCTCCCAACAAGAGCAGGGTAAGCTCTGAGTTTAAATATAAAGACAGCAAGAAGTAGTCTGTGCATATCAACATTAGATAACACTATAGGCACCTCCAAAGAGAAACTCAGTGAGAAACGAGTCAGGGAACTGCTCCCTCTTCCAGTCGTCGAACAAAAAGTCCAAATCTGGCATGTTTTGTTTAGTTTCGCACTCCACTGTCCAATGTCAGCAAACTCCTGTAGCTCAAGAACAATAACTCGCCCACTCCTTGCTTGTTAGCTACAAAGAGTGTTTCAGGGGAGCCCCAGTCCAAATGTGCATTTTCATCTGTCTACTGGACAGTCTCTGTGTCCTTCTTTGTCATCGATCTAGTCTGCACGTGCTGAACTTCTTCTTGACTTGCTTCCAAATGGGTTGGGGGTGCGGCAGCCTCTCCAACCTAGACTTTCTCATCTCCTTGATGTATCCAATCTCGTCTCCCCAGGACTATGACTGCTGATGGAGTAATATCCTCCATGATGAAAGGACCGCTGAAACAGGGCTTGTGCCACTTTGGTGTGAAATTTCTTATTAAAACCTTATCTCCAGCAAACAGTTTTGGTAAACATAGTTCTTTAACTCTGGTTGATCTATGGTCTTCATCTGTGTTAATAGACCAACACCCTGTTTGCTTGACTTGATCTGAAATGACACAGATACTAGCCATCATGCATGTTAAGTACGCATGTAGCTCATCTCCTATCAATTCTGCAGTTGTCTGGGCATCACTCCTGTTCATCGATGGAGGAGTTAGAGGCATTCTCATTTGCCTCCCTGTGACTAGTTTGTGGTGTGTGAGGTGATGGTCAGAGCCGGACTGATTTCTTAATACCTATAATGCAAGGGTAAGGCAATGCAGCCACCCCTTTTTCAGTGTCAGTTTGAACTTAGCCAGGGTCGGACTGGGATAAGAAATAGGCCTGGTCACCCAAAAAAAAGTGGCCCACCCCTCGCCTCGCAACCCTTGACCTCTGATGACATCACCAGAAGTGATGTCATTTGACCCCACCCCAAAGTGACATCCCGGGAAGCGATGAAACACAACCTTTCACCCCTTGACAAAACAAGAAGTGGCATCAAATAGCATTGTTCCGAAGTACACTAAATTACTGTGAATCCAAGCAGACGTCCACGGCCAAATGATAATATGTTATTGTATAGCACTTACGCTTAAGCTCTTTTTCATAGAACAAATATGCATACAATATCACTCAACCTGTGTTGGTACTCATTTATCGACCTAAGAAGGATGAAAGGCTTTTTGGAAGAAAAAAAAAATTGAATAAAAAAACATTCTTTCTTTTTTTTTCTTTCAAACCGGCACAGGCATGGCCAGAAACCGGCCCCCACTCCCCAGGGACGATTTCGGCCCGGCCACGAGCCGAAAGGCTGAGGGGCCAATCCGACCCTAAACTTAGCTATTCTCTCTATGAGCAGACCGTTGAGTCTCACACATATCCTGTTCGCTTGCGGGTGATAAGCAAAAGAAAATGTATGTTTTATGCTAAGCAATAAGCTAATTTGCTCAAATACCTCATTCACAAAATGGGGCCATTATCTGATCTCAACACCTCACATACTCCCCATCTAGGAAACACTTCTCAGACTGAGAACTTCACAGCCCAAGTGGCATGAGGGTGTGTGCAGGGACCAGCCTCGATCCACCTTGAGAATGGACACACTACCACAATCACATGCCTATGTCCATTACAGACCTGCAGCATATCAACATAATCAATATGTAAATGCTGAAAATGACCATTTGGTCGAGGAATTACTCCTCTAACTGTTTGCAGCAGGTGCCCAGCAGTAAACTTTTGACATACAATGCAATTTACTACATAATGTACTGATTTACTAGGTCCCCGGAGGATAGCTCAGCGGCAACGTGCTCGCCTTGGAAACAAGACGACACGAAGCAACACAGGTTTGATTCCTGGGTCTGCACGTAGAAACTTCTGGGTATTAAGCGTGTTATAAATACGCAACTAAGACATATTCCTGTAACAGCACATCGATGCCCGCAGGCTGTGTGAGTGCTTTAAAAATGCAAATAAATAAAAGAAATAAATGGCAACGTGTTCTAACAGGTCTGGTATAAACCAGTCCTTTGCAATGGTTGCTACAAGGCTCTCCCTAGTGACATGCGCAGGTTAGTGCAGCTGTTTTTAACGCCACACTCAATAAGGGTACAGGCATCGCCGGTTTACCAGTGCTGTCTTGTCACCACAATGCATCAGAAGGGGATAAATAATACCCCCTCCACGTCCACAGTTCTTTCTCTTCCTGTGGAGCTCCACCTTAAACTTCCATTAACTGTGCTTGTGATAAGTGATTAAAGCTTTCATTCACAACCATTTTCTCTTTCACATCAGGCATATCAAAATTAAAAATAGCATCATCACAACCATTTTCTCTTTCAGATCAGGTATATGAAAATTAAATTGGCCTCTTCATCTGCCTGAAATAAAATCTGTTCTCTTAGTGTGCGCTGCGCACTTAACTATGGCGTTGGCTTCTGGGAGTTGTAGTGCTTTAATAGGCCTGTCCAATAATTCAGCGTGTTGCACTGGAGTGCCATCCGCTCAGAGGTAGCCCCTCCTTTTCCAACGTGCTAGCCCTGCATGCACAGTTGATATCACGTAGGTGGAGTCGATGTACACTGTTACTTCTTGGTCTGTATGATTCTAGAATGCGACAATAAGCACCACCAATTCTGCAGCCTGTGCTGAAAAATGAGACAGTAGTCTTGCACTTGCTACTACCTCAAATTCCCCATTAGCTCTGTGTCTTACCACAGCTGAGCCTGAATGCCTTTTTCCATCAGTTTGATCGATCTTCGAAGAACCATCAATAAAGAGAATCTCCCCAGCTGCTAGAGCATTTTCCTTCACTCTCGGGATCTCATCATAGAATTCCTCATAATTTGAGCAATCATGCACTTGTTCATCCTATGCGAGTGGTTCAGCTACAAACATGGCAGGGTTCACCATTTTACACCTGACTATTTGAATAGCTGGATTCAATATAATCACCTCATAAGAAGAAGCTCTTTGAGACGTCAGTGTACCCTTGGGTTTCTCCAAAACAGCAAACAAAGCATGCTCAACAAATAACATCATGGAACACCCCATCACTATGCTGGCAGACTTCTCAATAGCGAACGAGGCTGCTGCCAACGATTGTTCGCAAGGGAAGTGACCCTTCCTAACTGGGTCCAAAATCCCACTGTAATATGCTAAGGGTGTGTACCCCAATGTAGTTCTCTGTGTGAGTACTGCTGTCATGACTGTTCCATTCGTGTGCAAGAATAAAAATAACTATTAATAATAATAGAATAATTGGGAATACCTAAAACCGGACTGTGTAAATTGTCTTTTTTAGTTCATCAATATTCTCAGTTGATTCCATTTTTTCCCGATTCAGCTGTGCCTTTTTCAGGGCCTGCAACAAGGGCCTCGAATATGAACTATAATCGAATTACCATGCTCTGACATAATTGCATAGTCCTATAAACTGTTGAATTTGCTTAATCGAGTGCAGTTTTGATGTTTTCAAGGTCGCCTCAGCTCTTTTAGGTGTAACTTTCTTTCGTTCATGTGAGATTAACTGACCTATGTACAACACCTTCTTGGCAATACTGCAATTTCTCTTTGTCCACCGTATATCCTTTCTCTGCTAAAATAATCATTAGCTGAATCGAGTCTCATCTGCACTCTTCTTCTGATGTGCTACAGACCAAAATATCATATACGTATTGCAGCACAACACTTGACAAATCAATATTGCTTATGTCCATCTGCAGGACCCTATTGAAAATCGGTGGTGACTCGCAGTACCCTTGGCGCAAATGTGAACTTTTCAGCTTAGTCTTATGAAACGTAAATAACATAAGATCTTGGTAATCTTTATGCAACGGGATTGAGAAAAACACATTTTTCAGGTCAATCACTGATTGAGATACTACATAGTATTGTCGCCGGATTCGGAATTAGAGGAAACTCTGCCTCTGCAATCTAGTTAATCGGCCTCATGTCCTGAATTAAACACCATGACCCCCCTTTTGATTTTTTGATAGGATACAACACAGTATTGCATGGTGACTCTGACGTTACTAAGATGCCTTCGATCCATCATAGCGGATATAGTCTGGAGACATGGGATACTGTCTTGCTCGAGGTAAAATTGCTCCTGGTTTCAGCTTAATCTTAACTTCTCCCACTCCTTTTAACAGGCCTATGTCATAGGGGCCAGTAGTCCATACAGCAATTGGCATTTTCTCCATGTCTTCATCAACAAATGTGGGACGCTGCCGTACTATCATCATTTTCTGTGGGACCTCTCGTCTTTCTGTCCTGATCCAATACGTAATCCTCATTTTGAACACTACTTTGTCATCAGGTGGGTTGTCTCTAACCACATCCTTGTCAGTGACAGCAGTCAATCTACATCCTTCCCCAATATCAATCAGTGTTCTCCATGGCCTGCCCTTATCCCAACCGTTGAGCATGGCCAATTCCCCTCGCACTATGGCTGCCTGTAATTCCAAGGGAAAGACCTGTCCTCCCTCTTCATCCATGGGTATTTGTGGGCTGAACAGAAATTCATCAGGTATTATCATGAACTTGCCCACTAAGCCGGGTAGTCACGTTAACAAAATGAATACCCCATAGTAAAAGACTTCGGCTCTAACGGTGTTCTCCACAGAGCTATTTGCCCAGCCATGATAAATGTGCCCACATTTAAATAATGTATCCCTGGCTTTGAACACACTATGCCTTCGTCATTTAACTTCGTCATTAAATCTCAGCCAAGTATATTAACTGGTGTCGGTCTTGAATACAACAACGGGGCATACATAACACACTCTCCTATAGAGGCTGGCAATTTTTCAGTAAAAGGAACTCCACTTGTAGCTCCAGAGAACCCCTGAGCATTCATGGCATTTCCCGATAATGAACATTTTCCCTCTCGTATACATGAGCGAGTTGCCCCTGTGAATGCTAGAAAAGAAAAGGATTGCCTCCTATGGTAACGTCAACCCTGGGTTACTCTTGAGGATTGGGCATGACCAATAGTACAGAACTCAACAAGACACCCTGTGAGCTGTCCTATTGTAGGTACATACTTATTCCTGTGCCTGTAAAAGGATTCCCTCCCACGACAGTGACACCCCGTACTCTAGGAGTCAATAGCTGTCCTGTGTTTACGCTCTGCTGTATTTGCATGGGTTCCTGCTTTGATTTACCTTGTGGTGGATTCAATGGTGCTTGTTGTGGCTGCAAAGCCTGTTGTATTTGTGGCACTTGTGCTTGATACACTGTCTGATTTTAGCGGAACCCATCCCTACTTTGTGAGCTATATGCTGGAGGATAAGCTGTCCCCCCTCTTGAGAATTGCCCATTCTGCACATACCCTTGGCTCCCACATGTTCACGCAATATGTCCTGTCATTCCACATGTCCAACACACAGGAGGGAATCTCCTAATTCTCCCTCCCTGCATGCCTTGATTATCATTTAGCATAATCTGAAAACCACCTTGGTTATTCTGAAAGTTTTCCTGATTATTCTGAAAGCCTCCTCTTCTGCAGAAGCCTCCTCTCCCTCTCGGTATAAATCTGTTCCCTCGTTGATCCGACTGCCGTTGGTTATTCACCTGCAGCATACCTGTTCCTTGCTGTGATCCTGGCTCTTCTGCATTAGTCAGCATCGCCCCTTCTATAGCATATTTCGACAGCTGCTTCTGTACTGACTTAGCTTCCTCGATCTTCTTAGCATCTTCTCTCTTTCGATTTTTCTCCTGCAATAATCGGCAATGGTGCACAATGGTCAGCAGTATTTCTGGCCATGGCTTTGCCTCCATACCCACTAGCGTCTTGAGCTGTCTCAGTACCTGGTCTGGCAATCCCTGACATAGTATATGATAGAAAAGAGGTATTGATTGTCCCCACGGCTCTCGAGTTTCCAAAGACCACTGCTCTTGAAAATTCTGAATGTAAGCAAGCGGATCCTCACCTTCCTGCATCTTACGTGCCATAATTGTGCTCATATATGATGTATCAGGATACTGTACTCTAAGCTCTTTTACAGACTGGCGCTCTTCAATTATTAAACGACGCTCCATCATGCACTGTGTTCTGTGCTGTGACACTAGAGTAGCCTGCTCTTGTCCAAATGCCGTCAGCCCTTTCCTCAAGAATAGCTGCTAGAAGACCCTTAATGTTCCCTATGGCTAACGTGTTTCCTCCTGTCATTTTTTCTAATTCATAGATCCATTTCCCAGAGCCTGAAGTCAAACTCGCGAGCTTACACCTTAGATTATATTTATCGATCTGGGGCCACGGGATATACTGTGGTCTGCCCCTTCCTTTTTCGAACAAGGGAAACTGCAAAACCCAAAAATTGCAATCGTCTCCCATCGTCTGCCTGTTAATACCAGGGAAATGGTTCCTGATCGCTTTCTTCGTGGTAATGACCTCAGCCTGCTCACATATGGTGGCGATTCCCCCTCTCACTAAGAGGTCACCTTTTAGGTCGCTGTGGACTCGAAATAGGCTCGGCATCCCTTCTTTGGGCAGGTCCAAATCTGACCATCTCACTTCCTTGTCTATATGAAGGCATCCCTTGGGAGCATACGCACTAGCTCACACCTCCCCAAAGAAGATTCCCCTTTCTTCATCTGACATATCCTGTCCCCAACTTTTAAGACTGTCCTCTTTCTCAACTCTGTTTAAATTTAGCCTGTCCAAAGACAGGGCTCTATGCTCGATCTCTGTTCTATCTCTAGAGTCATACTCGGTCGTTCACTTCTCTCTTTGTCCTGTAAAACTTTAGAGATCACATCCCTTTCTTGAGTTTTTTCTGGGCTCTTGTCACTACTGTATGCAAGTGGCTCATGCGGTGGATTACTGTATCCTGGCGCTGCTTTAAGCTCCATTAATGGATACAAACATTTGTCTTTCATACTATCGCCATTTACTTCAGGCGTGGGAGGGGGAGCAGAAGGTTCAACACCCCCCCCTTTGCACTAGTTCAGCAACCAGCCTTCAGGAGTCGGGTCTTCCAGTTCCTCCTGGTACAATTTTTAAAGCTCTAGACTAGCTAACCTTTTTTCTAACTTCTTTCCTGTGTACGCAGCATGCAGGTATGTGGTCATGTGTAGCAAAACTGCTTTTGACAGTGATCCCCCTTGTGGCCATGGCATGAACATTTTGTGTGCTGTGCCCTTAACCCATTCTGCAATAGACTGCTTAAGTTGGGTGTGTTTTGGCAGCTGTTTGCACAAGTGCATGAGCGGAGTAACATCTTCCATCATGACAAGTCACAATTGACTGTCAATACGTAACGTTATTTTACCCAGAAAAATACTTTTCAGATGAACAATACAATATGAGCGTGCATCAATCATCGCAGTTCCAAACCTTTATGTCTATCTTTACTTCAATCTACTTGTTCAGTCAATAGCTTTAACAAATAAATAAATAAATAATCTACTCCCAACCTTTTTACCACAATCTTAGTTGTCGCTCTTCGACATTTCATCATTTCCTTAATACATATAATAAATACAATTTTTAAACAGACAGACTGGCCGTCCCCAAAATATATCTCTGCCAACGCTCCTCATGGCTACTCTCTCCCCTAAAATCACTCTGATCGGAGTGTGAATTGTTTTCATTAACAGATCTATCTGTTTGTAGCCTATATATCCACTTGGATTGCAAGACATCTTTGACGTAGGATTCTGGGTTTATCCTATGGATCGCTCGTCGTCCATATATACTTCTCGACGACGCGCTTTGTCATTGACTCAAATACCCAAACAACCCTTCGTTACTTTCTCCCCATTATCACCTTCCCCACTTAATATGCATAGGTCGTTTTTTGCCACCTTTCTCAATCTACTCACCATTCGCTTTTCAGCTCCTGGCCTCGGGATCGTCTCCTCCTCAACTGGCCACCTTAGCCTTCAGTCCGCTCAGCTGCCTGTAGAAACCGGGAAGGGAATTCTGTGAAAGAGGACCCGCCCCACCTGCTTCGTTGTCTTGCAAAATCTTGTTTCGGCCGACATCCACAGGAAGCCTTGCGGTCCTCCAGCTAAATGGCAGAGGACATCTAATATTTCTGAGACCCTTAAAAGTCTACTGGGTTACCAGATCGTGAACCATCCTCTCTCTGCTACCATATGAACCCATAGAACTATGGCCTTTTAAGAGGAGGTAGCAATACTTAGAGATGGATGGGGATGCAGAATGTACTCAAACATCAATAATCAAACCGACTCAGGAAGTTGGCAAAACTTGGTGCTGTTTTATTTGCAATGATCTAAAACAGGGAGCTACAACGGAGATCAACAGACATTCGCTCAATTTCTCTCAGCGCATCCTATAAAAAACACAACTTTTGTAGTCAAAACTCATCATCAGTGCCATCACACTATGTGGGAAACTACTAAAACCTACTTGGGGATGTGATCGGTTTACAGGGAACATCTAAGTATACGTTCCATACTAACGGGGGAAGTGATTGGGTCTCTAACATCAGGTGGACAACTAAGCCCTCCTCTAGTGCAAGTCATCTTCATCGTCAAAAAATATATGACGATCCATTGGTTACACAAACTATAGAGCTCTTTGATATGTGGCCCTCTATAATTGGTTGGCACCCGTGTACCCTTTCGGAATATTCCACACGCTAGCAGCATGCAGGCTATCACTCCAGGTGCAGGGAGGGTTGCATCTATCATCACTCTTGCAGTCTCACAGTCAATTAAGGCTTTGAACTTGGCCTTGCAGAAGCTCTCTGTGCCTGAGAATGGTTTAGGTGTAGCTTGGCCCAATGTCTATTTTGATCTGACCATGTGACTGGAGACCGCGTTTTTTGAGCTCTTTGGTCCATTTAATACTATTAATTGATGAACTCTTGACGCCTTCAGTGTTTTTCCATTCCACCTCAAATGGAAGTTTGTTTCTTTCCCACGTTCATGTAGCTACTGGATGGACAACCAGTCACACAGTGTCCTCGACTTCTTGGTGCTGGGCCAGCCAAGCCTTTCTTGAATTTCTCCTTCGCCATCAGCTATTTTTCAACTGCGCCACACTGAAAACCCTTTCCAAACCCAGGGTTTCAAGCCTTACTAAAGTGCATTGTGGAATATCCAGATTCTATACATTCCTGTACATACGTTGGCGCACCGCTGCAAACTATTCACTAAGAAGCCTCACTCACTTTGTCTACTTGCGTTACTGCATCTGTACAAGTGTAAACTAATTTAACATTTTCTCCAGCGTTTCTGTAGCATGAGCATCTTCATCTCGAGTCCGAAATGTTGCTCATCTTTGGCACCTCCTCTTCAGATCTTAAAGAATGTTTATGTTCTTTTGCTTCGTGTATCTTTTCTGGGTGCGTCAGTTCTGCTCCACATGACGTCACAAGTCTTCTTTTTCACTCATTCTCCTACTTCTTCCGGGACTTTATCCAGAAGGACATCATATCTTCGTGAATGCATATAGGGTTTTCTCAATGGATACCTTGTTTCAAGAATTCTTTGCAGTACAGGCATCATCACTGGTACTGCACGTGTCGCAATTTCTGGTTCCCAACATATAGGCAACGTGGGGGCGGAGCTTTTGATGGGGTACTTGACTCCTTCTCTACAAGTGAAAGAAACTAGGGTTTCCCCTTTAATCCACGTTTGTTTAAGAAATATGGGATCCCCTTCTTAATGCAATAATCTGATTGCAATTATGTTAGTCTGTCCCTGACCTGATTCCATATGTGGAATATGGCTGCCGTAATCACAAGTGATTCAGCGCCATATATAGCACTCCAGAACTGGTATGAGGTATGATACCAAAATGCTGCATAACCTTTTTTGTAAAGCTTAACCAATGGACTGCAATTTGTGAAAGCATGTCTCACTGTTTCCACATCCTTTCTACAAATTCTGCAAGTCCGGTCCTCTCTTGGAATGCCTACCCATGCCCCTGTGTTACTAAATATGGGAAGAAGATCCAAACGTAAGTATATGATGAAGTGTATGAGGGGGGAGAAAGGAATATAGTTAGATACTTACGCATGCTATCTTTAAATCCTCCCTGATGCGGATATATTTCGTATTTTGGTTTGGCCGCAAGTGTTGCCAAAGAATCAATGCGGTCGTGTTCCCTGTTTTTTTTTACCACTCCAAAAAGGTGGAACTCAATGAGGCTATTTGGGATAAATGATACTCCAATTGCATGTAAGCTATTAACCACCATACGGTCAAGGTCTATAAACAACAGGCTTTGAGAACACCTTCTCTGATGTTTCATGGCAGCCTTCAGCAAATGATTATTTGTTTCATCTGCGAACTTTATGTTGGCCCAAAGTCTACATGCTGCCATTTTCTAATTGGCAATGAGAGATGTTAACCCAAGTTCCAAGCTAATCCAATCAATAGTAGGGGTAAGGTGTCTCTCTCTCTTAATCGCCTTATTGGGCAACTGCATGTCCATGCAGATTCTGATAGAGTCAGGCTGTTTGGGGTTTCGAGCAATCATGATGGGCGATACCCAGGGTGTCGGGCCTTCCACCTTTTTTCATTTACGTCAAAGTTCATGAGATTCTCCAGTTCCTTGTCCACTGGCTCTCGTAAGTGAAAAGGGACTCTTCAATGCTTCAGGGACACTGGTTGGACGGACTCGCCAATGTGCAGTCTCACTGGCTCACCGACCATCTGGCCAATCCCCACGAACAACTCAGCAAATCTTTCGAGACTGCGTGTACATCCCCCACATACACACTATATGCAGAGCTGACGATACCCAGTACTTCTGCCGCAGCACAACTCAGGAGAGTGTTTGTACTCATATCCGTCACAAAGAAACATTCCTTAATCACACTGCTGTCATGCTCCACCTTCGACATGAACGCCCCCACCAACGGGATGTGCTGATGACCCCAAATGTAAAGATGCGTGCCTTTGGATGTTGCAGTGTCGGGGGGTCTCTCATGGCACCATAATGCCCCCTGCCCATGACATTTACTGAAGCGCATGTGTCTACCAACACCGGCACTGGCGACCCATCCGCCTGCACCATGCATTTCGGCTGCCTCCTGGCCTTAGATCCCAAAATGCTTACATGGAGATAAAGAAAATGTTCTTGTCTTCTTCCTCTTCAACCAGGTCCTAGGTGGCTCCTTCCTCCTCCTAATCCATGAGGGCCACGTTAGGTGGGCATTGCTGTCTGAAGAACCAGGCCCAGATGGGGCCTCTCTGGACTACCACTGGTAACTGAGCCCTGCAGATAATGGTCCACAGTCCTGCATCTTCCGCAGGCTTTAGTATTTGTTGGACCCGTCGCAGGGTGTGGCAGGTCGTACCCATACTTCAAACATGACTCGGGTGAATGTTTGTTTCTGTCCCTCTGCGGTCCAGCTGGTCGATGGCCCCCTCTTGCCCCTTGGCCATGGCCAATGGCACACACCTCCTCAGACTTTTCGGAGCAAACCGCTGCATCCATCCGGGACACATGTGTCTCCGCCACATCATGCGACCATCCAAGCTCCAGGATACGGGGCAATGTGAGGCCTGGCTCACGTCACACTTGAAGCCAGAGCTTACCGGACACACATCTTTGGATCAGCTGCTCGCAAATCATGGCCTGCTCGTTGTCCAGTGGCTCATCATCCTTCTGCCTTGCACTACACATAATGAAGCTCTCATAGTCCATGTTTGTGAGAGCCATAACATGTTCACGTAGCGCATTCTTCGCCTCCGCGTAGGACTCATCAACTGGTTGCAACAACTGGAACATCTGATGCACTGCCGGGCCAGCCGATTACAAAAGTGTAGTCACTTACTTTCCTCATCAGTCTCTCCAGTGGCTTTGAAATATATATCCATGCAGTCGATCCACGATTTCCACTGCAGACCCTGGCTTGATGGTGCCCCTGAGACATCAAACTCAGGCATTGGGGCTAGTGCACCATGTTGGTGCAGAACTTGGGCACCCCCGGGTATAGCCTGCGCAGCTCCAGCAGGGGCACCTCCTGCATTCTGGTCATCCACCATGTTGGTGAGCACACGAGCACCCCTACCTTGCTAGGGGACGCAACCCACACCGGAACCAGAGTAGAAAACCCAACAGGGGTGGCCTGCACCACAAAATGTTCTGTAGTCTCCAATATGTCCTGCTCCTCCACACTGAGCAGAAGAACCAATGTTAAAATTCAGTGTGCTGAAAAGCATCTCACTTTTTTTCCCAGCTGCACTCAGCAGCAAAAAAAAGAGTCACTGATGTAAACTCCACATCCGACAGAGATGAGAGAAGAAAAAGAGAAAAAAATAAACTCTCTCCCACTTCTCCTGCAAAGTCACACGTTCCCCTCCCCTTCCTTCTTTCAAATGGGGGATCCAACTCTCAATTTACTCAGGTGTACCAACGTGGCAGTGGGTTTTTACAAACTTTTGGCGTGGGATGAGCATGAGCACTCCTCTGGGGAGCCACAACCTCCCCACCAGTATGGCAGAAAATGGCGTATGAAAACGCTGCACGCACCGGCTCCGCGGTATGAGAGAAGTTTGTTTATCTAGCCACAGCTCTTATCTCACCTCCGCCTTAGTCCATCAGGTCCGTACATGCATGGATGACTACCTTGTTGCCACTGTGGAAAGGGGCCCCCTGCTATGAGGAATCCCGGTGCACTGTGAGCCCCGCAGCCAACAGAAGACACAGGCGACTCTCCTCCTCCTCTGGCAAGCACACGTGATGCGCCCGTTTACTCATGTCGCATGTGTCTGTTAAAGGGACACCACAATGAGTGCTTGTGTGAATGAAAGAGTGCTTGCAGTGCGTATGTTGTCTAAATGTGTGCACTCGTATGTTCATTGATTTATTTAAACATGTGTATGGATGCATTTATGCTTGTGTTTTGAGTGAGTGCATGATGGATGTTCATGTGAATGAAACAGAGAGTGAGTTACCCTACAAAGCCCAATTCAAACAGTTTGGCTTTTTACCCAGTTTTTCGAAAAGGTGTGCTCTAAAATGCATCATTTTCACTTATTATTTTAAATAAATTGTCTGGGGCGAACCCTTCCAAACCCCCTTGAGTGGTGTGGGCTCCCTCGATTTGGTCGGTCGCTCGCCCTTATGAGGGACAAATATTTACGCCTGTCCAATAAAAAATTCACCAGCCACCACTGGATAGAGCATTCTCATGACAGGTCTACCTCCTGCCCAGACACAAACTGTTACCGCTTCCCCCGACTTCTTTTATTGCCCCACACTCAGCTCTCGCTATCTCCTCTGCTGCTCCACCTCTTGCTCATTGAGCCAACCTGAAAAAAATGAAAAGGCACACTTTTTCTGGCTTCCTTTTCTTTTTTTCATGATGGCCATCTTTTAATATTCTCATTTTTCTTCTCTGAAAAGACACGTCCCTGTGAGTGATTTCACATTGTGGCAAAAAATATGTAGTTACCAGTAGCACTTTGAATGTTTTTCCGGGGGGCTAACAGTGATGAACCCTGCAGCAGCGGGCAGTACCAATTAATAACAGCCTGTATCCCTCGGTAAGGGTCCTTTCATAGTTCTTGCTAATGGTCCTTTCTTAGCTCAGCTCGTTTCCTTGGGCTCGGGCCATTTTGAACCATTATGGCCTGTCTTGCAAGCTTTATCATGGAAATTCGATTTAATATTTTAATTTTCAGCTGTTAAAACATAGACCCCTCTCCCTATATACATTTGGAAATTACAGTTCTGATATCACTCAGACCTGTTTTTAGGGATCAATATAATACTACAAGATCTTCATTGACTAGATGGTGTTTATAGAGACTATAAGCCCTTTATGAAATGTAGTCACTCGCTCTCACTGCCACCCAACTCAGGTAGTCATCATTCCTGTTTGGGGACCATAGGTTGCAGAGTTATGTTATGGCATTGGGTTTTATAGAGCGCATCTCCTGTTAATTTTATGTTTTTTGGATTCTTGGACCTTCAGCAGAATGGGCTACATTTGGTTAATAGGAGCAGAGGCAGTAGTGCAAGACAGATATGTTATGTTTGTTGGTATTGTACCAAAATATCGCCCTCATTTGTGCACCCCCACAGTCATTGCGACTTTGAAGGCGCACAAAGTGAGGGCGACATTTACTGCACCCAAGCAGAGCAGGGGTGGCGGGGGTGTCCCCAGCTCTACTTGGGCACAGGAAAGGAGGTTAGGGGCTCCAGGGGTGCCCCCCGCTTACCATTTCGGAAAGCGGGGGAGTTGTAAGAAAAAGAAAAAAAGCACTGTGCGGCGTCAGCTCCATCCCACGTTAATGGGAGGAGCTGAAACCGCAGGGATCGCAGAGTGCGGGCGGCACACGCAGAAGTGTGCCGTCCTAAAGGTGAGTGGAGTCGGGGGGTTGGGATGGGTAATGCAGGCCAGGGGAAGCGGGCACAGTGATTGCTACGATCACTACACCACGCCATAACTGGCATCGGCATTTTCGGCCGTCGCAGTTACGTGCGGCGCAGTGATCACATAGATCCTGTTTGTGCAGGTAAGGAAACCAGGCCTGTGTGTGTGTAGTAATATTTTCAGTGTTTCTGGAATTTCTGTATTTTCGTACATGGACTGGGTATGTGGCGTGTCCAACATCTTTTGACTGGGGTGGCCCGAGTGGGGCGCTGACCTTTGCAGGTGTGGCATGAAGTACGAGCAGACACACCCATAATCAGCGTAGTTTAGTAGAAGGGGGTGGCGCTAGGGTTGGCCAATCAGATTCAAGGGGTGGTACATGCCACCCCAGGCCACTCCCTGAATACGCATTTGCTGGGAGTATATATCCCAATGCATCTAGTTGATATTTGTTATGGTACGTTAGAAATATGATGTGCAGTCTTTGGGCTAGTGTCTTTGCTTCAAACCTGGGTCTATGAGGAAGCCCGGTGCATCAATCCATCCATGCTGGCTGTGTGTTTTGTGACGTGAGACAGTCTCTGCTCATGGTATGGATACACGTTAGATGGTATTTTACATTTGACTTAAACTCATGCATATTTTTAAAGTTAAAACTAAGAAAGCAATACGAACCTTTGGAGCTGAACAACGGCATGTTCTTGCCTTCTGATTAACTGGGGATATTATATTATGCATTTATGTTCTAGAATGGGTTCAATACATTCCTCTCAGAGTAGTAAATGGCACATTTAAATTCTTCTGATAAAGCATGTGATTGATTTGGGAAGTGTGCGGGAGCTTCCCTGCTGTAATTCAGTGTACTTTGAAAACAGCAGTAAAACAAAGTGACAAACTCAAATAATTTCTGATTGATGGAAGATTCGGATTTACTTTGCTTTACAGTTCCTCCTGCGGGAAATGTTCGTCGAACACTCACGGTTAGGCACGTTTTTACGTCCTCGGGTTACACCGTTTTCTTTGGCGCCAAAGGTGTTTTCCTGCTTTTCTGAGGAAATTCAAGTGAGGCGTTGGGGATTTTGGTAATGTTGTACTAAGTCTGTTCTTCGTTCTCAGGAGGGTGGCGGTTAGCTCACTAATGCCACTAGTCGAAGGAAAACGTCTCGTAGAATAACATTGCCTAGGCCACTCCTGCTTGATATTTTGAGGGCGACTTTTGTGAAAGCGTACTTTTTTCATGGCCTGCATTCCTCAGGTTCCCCCAGCCGCAGTTAAAGTTGGGCACGTACTTGGTGTTTATATGACGTCGCCCGGTTTTGCTGTTTAAAACAAAGCAATGTAGCCTTAAACACATCTGAAATGGTGACATATTCGCAGGTGAAGAAATGAACGTGACGCAAAGATAACGAAATTAATTCGGCAATTGAGCAACAGCTCATAAAACATATTCCCAGACTGCGCTTAAATTAAGGAAGTAAAAATAATAATGATACGCATAAAACCATTAGGTCGTTAAATGCAATGTGCATGTTACATAGAGTGTGCAATGACAGCATAGACTCCTGCGCGCCATTTTCTTTTCGCAGTCCGCATCTGCCATCAAAACAGCCTGTGATGTATGCGGAATTGTAGATGTAGTACCACAGACATTGAGTTTTCCCGCAGGGAGAGTGGGTGACAGTGTTGATGTTGGCAGTGAAGTTGGACCAGTCAATTAAGGCGCTGAGAAGCCAAAGGAACAAAATGCCAGGAGGGCTAGTCCAAAGTAAGGCAAATACAGGTAGCTGCTGTGCACGTCAACACCAGGGGGAACCTTGTTGCCCCTAAAAACATCCAATCTGTCAAGTGCCAAACTGACATTTTACCTGTGGTGGCATACATTCTTCCTCCGGCCCTTAACACCCCCCTAGTTCATTAATTCTACCCAGAAATAGGTTTGTGTTGTACATGCACTCCCCTAGACCCTCTGCTCCTAACACCTGTAGAGTACTGCAGAATCTATAGATCCAGTTATAAATTGGCATCAAAATCGTAGAGCAAATGTGGGGCATATTGGTATTTTGCCCTACCTCCATCATGCTGTTCCGTCCCCTCCCATCTTCAAATAATACCCGGCCTCTTCCCTAGGTCCCACTCACCTCCTTCACATGCCTTCACCTTTGAAAACAAATCGCAAACAGTAACTGGCCTCTTGCCCCTGTCTTTCCACTCACTCTACCTCTACTTCCTGAAAAATGATTCACCTGTGGAGAGGGCAGGAACATCAACAGGCTCAGAAGTAGGTCTGTCAGAGTCCCAGATCTGCTGCCAAATACGTTGCCGCTCCTGCAAGGCTCTCTGCAGGGCATTGGTCTCTCACAGTGATAGATTTACTTATGAGCAGTCTCTCTTCATGGTCAGCTAACCAGAGAGAAGTGCCCCTCTCAACAGCACGTCTGTCACAGGTCCAATTCTGCTGCCAACTCTAGTGCCGCTCCCACTAAGCTCTCTGCACGGTACTCAGTCTCTCACGGTGAGTAATCTACTTATGAGGAGTCTTTCTACAAGGTCAGTTAACCAGAGAGAAGTGCCAATCTCAGCCGCAGGTCTGTCACAGTCCCAAATTTGCTGGCAACTATGGCGCCACTCCCGCTACGCACTCTGCATGGCACTCAATCTCTCACAGTGAGTGATCTGCTTAGGAGCAGGCTCTCATCAGAGTCAGTTGCCAGAGAGGAGTGCCACTCTCAGCAGCAGGTCTGCCACGGTCCCAAATTTGCTGCCAATTACGGTGCCTCTCTCGGCACAGTACTGGTCTCCCACAGTGATACATAAACTTACGAGGAGTCTCTCTTCAGGGTCATTTACCACAGAGGAGTGCCACTCTCAGCAGCAGTTGTGTCATAGTCTCAAAAAATGTCATAGTCTCAAAAAATGCAAAGGAAACCGAAACTATTTACCATATCCTGATGGAATGTCAAGCACTAAACGAGAAACGCATTAACCTCAGCAGAAAATACTTCAGTGCACCGACCAAACTTGAGGTCGCTGAACGATGGTCACAAATATTGATGGGCAATGATAGGAAAATGGTGACAACAATTGTACGCTTCTGGACAGACATCATTGATCAAAGAAACGGATACCTGACTTGAGCTTCATGAATGAAGATAACAGATGTTTGATTTTAGTTAGACCTATATTTTTTATGATACAATATGTGTATGCAAATGTAAGGTTTAAGATATAAACCATATACATTTTAATTTAAAAAAATAGTCCCAAATCTGCTGCAGACTATGGTGCCTTTCCTTCTATGCTCTCTGCACGGCACTAGGTCTCTCATGGTGATAGATCAACTTTTGAGCAGTCTCTCTTCAGGGTCAGTTAACCAGAGAGGAGTGCCACTCTCAGCAGCAGGTCTATCACAGTCCCAAATTTGCTGCCAACTATGGTGCCACTCCCGCTACCCTCTCTGCAGGGCACTCAATCTCTCACAGTGAGTAATCTACTTATGAGCAGGCCCTCTTCAAGGTCAGTTAACCGGAGAGGAGTGCCACTCTCAGCATCAGGTCTGTGCCAATCCCAGATCTGCTGCCAACTATGGTGCCGCTCTGCTACGCTCTCTGCATGGCACTAGGTGTCTCACAGTGATAGATCAACTTATGAGCAGTCTCTCCTGAGGGTCAGTTAACCGGAGAGACGTGACACTCTCAGCAGCAGATATGTCACAGTTCCAATTCTGCTGCCAACTCTAGTGCCGCTCCCACTAAGCTCTCTGCAAGGTACTCAATCCCTCATGGTGAGTAATCTACTTATGAGGAGTCTTTCTTCAAGGTCAGGTAAGCAGAGAGAAGTGCCAATCTCAGCAGCAGATCTATCAAAGTCACATATTTGCTTCAAACTATGATGCCCTCCGACTACACTCACTGCACGGCACTAGGTCTTTCACAGTGATAGATCTACTTATGAGCAGTCTCTATTCAGGGTCAGTTACCACAGAGGTGTGCCACTCTCAGCAACAGGTCTGTCACAGACCCAAATCTGCTGGCAACTATGGTGCCCCACCAGCTAAGCTCTCTGCATGGCACTATGTCTCTCCCAGTGACTAATCTACTTATGACCAGTCTCTCTTCAGGGTCCATAAACCAGAGAGCAGTGCCACTCACAATAGCAGGTCTGATGCAAAGAGCCAGTCTTGGTGAGAGAGCAGGACCATGGTACATGTATTTCCTTCACTACCTTTGGATCTGCAGAGATGTTGGGAAGGGAAATTGAAAAGATTATTTACACTGGTGACGTCACAGCAGCAAATTGTCATGTTCATTATTAAACTATCCAATGCCACGCTAGTGAATACAGGGCTTAGTTTTAGTTACTGACTATAGCGGACATCAATTGAAGGCATACACAAGGTGCCGTAAGATCACTGCAACGTTAAAGAGAACTGGAACAAGAGTCTCATGGGTGCTAAACACCAGACCATTTATTCTCTTTGATGGAGTGATCTGCCACAGGTGGAGATTGTGTCACATGGATAAATCCAGCAGAGTTGTATAGAAATAGCATTAGGCTGTTAAGCCATGCCTCCAGGTCACAGGAAGTTTTGTTAGGAAGCTAAATGTACCTTAATGTTTTATGCAGGGTTTTCATTGTGTAAATGCCTATAAAAAAAACAAAGAAATCTGTGCTCAGCGCTGACATATTTGGGCCAAGATACTCGGCCGGCTTCTGCTGTGCTAATTGCATTGGATTGATTGGGTTGGTTTCCACAGTTGGTGCCGCAAACCTCGGATTCATCAAGTTAGCTCAAATGTAACGGCAGTTTAAGACTGCTCCTCCTCAACTGCAGCACGCACAAAAGGATAACTAAGAAACCTAAGTTGAAACCTCTAAATTGCGTTTCAAATGAGGGCCATCCATTAACGTTGGTATCTCGTCTTGAACTGCACGAAAGACATTTTATTCCATGTGTGTGGATGCGGAGCAGATGCAGTTAAGGGAAGAATTTGGGAAAGATATAGCCTAGGAAGAAAATAAGGGGAAAACACGATGAAATATAGCAGATCTAAAATTAGGGTTGGGCAAGGCAGAAAGGAGCATAGAGTGGTGCCAGAGGGAAGAGGGGATCAGTGGGTGGGTGCCAAAATAACAGGATTATTCTGAAAACTCTCAGGAATTAAAAGAGTAACAGTGAGAAATATTCTGGGAGACATAAGATCTAAATGTGAGGGATGGGTATTGCATGTGATATTTGATTTAATTGTGAAGAGAGTGTGGTAAAGTAAACATTTGCTGCAGGATGAATGAGAATGTCTGTTTTCAACCCCCATTAACAATGCTAGTGATGCAGACTTCCTTAAGAACTGAAAATGGGAACAGGGAAGACAAAAGAATGTAGTTTCCCAGAAATGGGTACGCTGGAAAATTATTTGTATACATATTAATAACTGGATGCATATAAATATCAAGAAGATTGGATACATAGGATAAGCGGAGGAGTGAAATGCGAAAATTCAAAAATAAGCAGAAAAAAAGGAGCAGGAACCGTCCAACTATCCCACTGACTTGTATTATTTTGTTAGATCCACAAGAAGCATTGAGGGCAAGACGGGAGATGAAGACAAGGAATAATAAGGGGAGCATCATATATAAGTATTAGGTGCTTCAAATGGAAATCACAATACAGGTGTACGCTTAGATGGCAGAACTCCGAACAGGGCTCCTCCCAGCCGGGGAGATAAGTGATTTTGCATCTACTTTCAGCCCCTTACCTACTTGCACGTGAACTCTGTATTTTAAAGGGGACTCACAATTGCACGCTCTACTGTGGCAGCTATGAGGGATGGCCTAGAAGATGCTAGTTATTTGGTAACAGTGCACATCCCATGAACTCCTAGGCATTTAACGAATGTATCTAAAGAATGGCCATATGTTAAGGAGTAGAACAAAAATACACTGATAAATTGAAAACAGTGATTCAGTGGAATAGCCACTCAATTGCCAATGTGAATCAGTTAATGACAGTAATAATGCCCCATGAGGTGTCCCAGCTTTCAACCCTAGAAAGTGGTTGGCCAGCCCAAGATCCAGGGGAGGGAAGGCACTGGCCCAGACAAGGAATAAGTTGTTGGTAAAAATTCCTGTGGTGTGTATAACAAAAACAGATTGAACTAAAATAACTAATTCTAAACAGATTAAGAATAAATCTCAAGTGGACTATCTTACCGCGATTGAACGTTGTGTTTTTACAACATTCTGGTATACATAAGCCAGCTGAAATGGATGAGAAGCCATCGCTGCAGCCTTTGTTCAGGGACTACTGTTGAAACATCAGCAAGAATTGAAGACTTTTTGCATGGGGTCACAAAAAATCATCTCATGGAATTAGTCGTGGTAGAAAATCATTTTGTTTCTTGTGAAGACCAAAAACAAAAAATCTCTAAATGTCAATTAATGTTTTTCTCAGTTGTAGAACTTACAGAAGTGAATACAATTCAGGGTGGTGGAGCACAAGGGGCTCCCAGAAGGCACAGACACAGGAGAGGCAGCGGTAAAGGCCAGGCGTGTGCTGCCTCTGATCCTCAAAGTACAAAGGACTTGCACAATGGATTTGTGACATGTAACACAGCATCCCATTACTGCAAGCAGGAGTAACATTGAAAGTTTGAGTGCCTAAATGCCACTGTACCCTGTACGATTTTGTTTTATTGGAGTAAATTCGGGATTTGGCAGTATTTTCTTACTGTAAACATATTGGCGGTAATTTGGCGGTAAAGTAGTCTTGCAATTAGATTGGGTTTGGCATCACACTATTTTAGCGACCATACCTTGTTAGCTTATATTAGTGGTAATTTTAGTGGTATCTTGTTTGCAGTATTTATTCCTGTGGTATAGCGGTGAGAATGTTTTTTTTTTTATACTATAACCCCATCATAAAACAAACCTTCCCTTTTTATTAGAATACCTCCTAGTTGTCTGTAGAGATCTCCAGCCTTATGCACTTCAGCAGAACCCAATGATTTTATTCAGAGCGCCACCTACAGTTCGTGGCTGGTACTACTGGCTTATGTACATCCAGAAATCTATGTGCCATAAGACATTACTGGCTTATTTACATCAAGTAATCTATGTATCAGATTAGATACCTTCCCCTCAGCATGCAAGGAAGGAAACATTCATTTCACCGCACACAAACCTATGCTTTATAACTGTTTATTGCTAGCTTTTTCTTGTTTGCTATTTTACTTGCATGGGTAAACTGGCAAATGCGCTACTGCAATGATATGAGCACAAAATCCCATTGGTTTTTATAAATACAAAGAGTATTTTATCTTATTTACAAGTCACCATGTCTTACCATGAGTTAATTTACAGCACTATCTTTAATACAAGAGAATAAAACAGAACAAGCAGGTATTTTTGAAACATGGATTAATGTTCCCACATATTGAAATTGAAGAAAAATAAACGTGCAATTATTTCCTAACTTCCCTACACTGCAATAAATCTTAGTCACACACACACACGGCATTTCACATGGTCCTCGCTTGCACTTATTTTACCAAGATTGGTATTTCTTTGAAGTCCCCCACACGACCTTGCTGTGTTCGCAACTGCATGCCCAGAGTCAGCGCAAAATTCTTCAGTAAGCTTGTGTGTGGAGCGCCAGCTTATCAATGTCCCATAGCTAGCGCTCTAACCCTTGAAAACCTCAGTCAGTCTTCTCAGCTCAGCATGAACTAACTGCTTTTCTCATTTCTTGTAACTAAAAAAACTCCTATCCATCCCCTTTTTGACGTGGCTTGTCTGCCTATAATTTCCACCAATCATAGTAGAAAATATGTGTTCTGTAACAGCCCTCATTTTCAGAACAAAGAAAGCTTTAGGCCTCCCTGTTACTGGTTTACTCTGTTTCCTGCTGCCTGCATTTTTCTGCTCTCCACAAACTGAAGAAAACGCCAGTGTGTATTTAAAATGAACCTCAGCAGTGCCACCAAAACATGGATTTCACATCATTTTGCATATGAGACTGCATTTTATGTTAGAGAAGTTAGAATTAGTATTTAAGTAATGTTAATAAGGTTAGTTGGTTATATATTATAATGCAGTTTCCATACATGAAGCATCCAAAATACATGGTGCACTTCATTATTTGAACCTGGACCACACTAAGCTTCTATGCGTGTTCTGAATATCTGCAGTTTCAAATTGGACCTGGCTGTGTTGTAAATCCTGTACCTTGCATACTACCAATAATGTTATATATTATACTGGCAAAATACCACTACATGCTGGCAATAAAAAAAAATGCCATTACATTTTTGGCAAAATGCTATACATGTCCTTACATACCCTCCTTTTCCTACAATTCTGGCTACCCAAATCCACAATTGGAGGAAACCCAAATTGTTCATCTTTCTTTTTCCATTATATATATATATATATCAAAATTGAAATAATAGCAACTCAGTAAAATGAACATTGAAATGTTTCATAACTAACCACTGCTTAATCATAGTAAAAGCAAAACATATCCCAAATGGGTCCATGAGTCCTCATACACATGTGCATGTGCATGTATAATGAAATATTCACACGTCTTTCTTTCCAACCGAAGCGTCCGTGTAGGTAGGACTATTGGTTACTCATGGGGCCTCATTACGAGTAGCGTGGTAAAAATGGGGTCATTACCGGCATGGCGGAACGAGGGGGTCCGTGCTCGTATGACGCCGCTAATAATGGGTGATTACGAGTGTGTGAGCACGCGCGAACCCCCATGCCGGAAATGGCCATACAGGCATGCCGCAAAATGCCCTCCAACCTCCCGAATGCGCCATCACGGGACCCGCAGATACCGGCACTGCCTAGGAGTTGTCAAACGGGAAATTATATCGTACCTCCTATTGCAATGAATATGTGTATATTGGCCTAAGCCAAGTTGCTTATAAGCCACTTGCGAAGAAAACTATGTTGCAAGGTCCTGACCTTAGAATCAATGTAAACCGCCATTTTAGGTCAATCTGCCATTTTAGGTTCTCTCTGTAAAGTCACCCTGTCAGTTAAAATGGTGGACGATGTCATTCCCAAATACAACATGGCCGTCTTGACCTCTGTGTGTAATTAATATGTAACTTGCCTGCAGTCCACTTGTTGGGGTCGTGAACTGAGACCTTGACCTTCGCTGACTTGTGTGTAAAGGATTACTCGTGCAATGAAACTAATCCACGAGCATATGTTAAGAACAATGTATCCAAATACTGAACTAAGAACACTTGTTTAACTACATTGTATTAATGTTTGAGAAGTCCTTTATGAGAAATCCTAAAATACACTGTTACCGTGTAGGCTTGTTGGCGAATGTATTGAAGGCAATCCCTATGCATATAGTGGTATGAACTCGGCATGAACCCTAGATCAGTAATGTATTAGAGGAATATTAACCCGAAGTAGGGTTGGACATCATGTTCGCAGATGGTATAAAAGAGCAACAAATTCTAATGTACGGCGTCTCTCACTAAGCACACTGAACCACGCTTGAGGGCCGATAGCTATGTGTTACTTTTCTTGGAAAACTGTTCAGTATAAAATAAAGATCTTTGTATGTTCCTTTGTAACCCGTGTTCGGTGTATGTCCTTTTGGGGTACTCAGCCTCGATATTTTGATTTTGTTTTCACAGTTGGCGCGCGAAAAGGGACCCTCAAGATTGATGCCGGATTGTCGGAGGTTGACACACGCTATCGGACCGGGATCGGATGGTGTGACAAAATAAGGGGCCCCTTCTGAATGAGACGCGACACCTCAGCAGTGCTGCACGACCCGATCCCTGGATGATTAGCTTGTGGTCCGAGATGGCATCTTGACGAAGGTCCACTTATCGAGGCGGGCAGATTTGCCGAAATCACCAAACACGAGGTAAGATTAGTTAGGTAAGATTCTTTGTAATCCGATCAGACCTCCTTAGGATTGATCAGGTGAGTTGTGACCCGATTCTTAAATATCCTGATCATTTGATTTTGGCGTATTGTATCTGCAGACACAATTATTGACCAGGTAACACCAATAATTTGATATGCCTGGGAAATTGTCTACTTGCTTTAGGGCGTTGTTCAGCAGTGATAGACAATCTTTGGAATTTAGCCGTCCAGCACCAAAGGAGGGGTCGCCGGCGTGTACTATGTACTGTAAGCATGGCATTGGAAGTATAGTGTTTAATGATATTTGGCACAGACAAACCAGACATGCCTCCGAACTTCAGTGGCCAACCAATGGTAATTTTGAAATCCCTTCTATTGAGTATTTAGAGTCAATTCTATTAAAGAAAAAGGCTAGACCTGCAGCACTCAATGTTTTGCACAATTGGAAAAAAGAAGCATTGCAGCAACTTAAGAGTAGAGAAAAACATGCGCGCCATCATAAAACGAACGCCGAAAAAGCCTTATTGTATGACCAAAATAAACATTTGAGTCGACTAGGACTATGGATAGGGCTTTCTCACTTGGAATTCAGAAAATGTATCCTTCTAAAGGCCTTCATGTTTCCGACGAATTCATCGACAAATTGTTAAAAGAACCAAGGCCTGGTGCCTCTGCGCCACATACGTATGTCCCTCTTCCCGCTGCTTTGCCTCTTCCTGTTGTTCCTGCGCCTCCTAATGTTCCTCTTCCTCCAGTTACTGTTCCTCCACCTATTCGTCCACCCCTTCATATTGCACCAGTAACAGTATCTCCATTGAATTTGCCTGCTCCCCCTCTTCCAGGTGGTCTTGTGCCGCTTGTAGCCGATCAGGGTGCGGGGTCAAGGGTTGTCACCCGCAATACTGTACCGCCAGAGAAGAAACGGGATTTGATTGCATGGGCTAAGCAATGTATGGAGAGAGATGATCAAGCTAATGTTTTTGCCACACTTTTTAATATGGATAATTTTCCTGAGAAAAATATTTTTATTGAAGGTTTAGGGATTCATTTATGTGTAATGCGGGGCAAATTAAATAATACAGATCTCCCACAAGGGTTAATGGCAGATTACAGGTCAGTGGGTTCCACAAGGGAATGTGCCCTTGGGTCCTGTGAACATTAACCAGTGTGCCTATTGTCGACAAGAGGGTCATTGGCGTGCACAGTGCCCTGTCCTTTGACAGAGGTCAAATAACACATTTGGGAATATGGGTAGACGATCCAGAGGTTGCCCGGGTGTAGGAGGCCCTGGTAGAGGTCAGTTTGCACAGGATCCTCAGCAACCTTTCTCACAGGATAATCAGACTCCAAGTGTGGATACTAGGAACATATTTGATCATCCTTCTGCTGCATATCTATCTGAAGAGCTTCCTTTTGATGATATTCTGTTTCGTTAGGATTGCCCGAAGCAGGGTTTGGAACCTACACCTATTCCCGTCAATCAGAAAGGTCTCTACATTGAAATGGTAGTAGGAAATAGGAAACATCCGTTTTTGATAGATACTGGAGTACAGAAGTGTTCCATTGATCATTCACGGATTCCAAACATTCCACTGTCAGGGCAAACTAATGTTTCTGTAGGGTTTTCTGGCACACCAGTTGTTTGTCCAGTTTCTTCTCCGGTACGTATTTCTTTGGGTCCCTTTACGGACCACTGTCCATTCCTTTTGACTTCAAATTGTGGAGAGAATTTGCTGGGTTTAAATCTATTGAAAGAATTAAATGCAATAATTTATTGTTTTTCCGATGGAGTGCGCTTGACGATTTCACCACAGCAACTTTCTGTCTCTCAATTCTTAACCAGACCTTAGCCGCCAGAATTCAGTGATGTACCAGAGTGCTTATGGGCTGTTGACGACAATGATGTCAGTGTTTTACAGATTGAGCCTGTTAAGATAGTCTTGAAACATGGAATTGAGCTGCCACGCATTCCCCAGTATAAGATTTCAGTTGAGGGCGAGCAAGCTTTGAAATGCATTGTTTCTGATTTTGTGCATCGCGGGGTGATTGAGGAAATTTCAGGAAGTTTGTGCAATAGTCCAATTTTACCCGTTTACAAGAAAGGCGATAATGCAATTCCATTCCGTTTCATAATTGATTTACGTGCCATTAATAAAGTCGTCGCTTTGCAATTTCCAATTGTGCCTGATGTGACGACAATATTGATCATGATTCCAGCTACAGCTACTTACTTTAGTGTTGTGGACCTGAAGAATGCTTTCTTTAGTATTCCTATACACAAGGATAGTAGATACCTGTTTGCGTTCACCTTAGGGGGACGCTCGTTCACAATTGCCCGTACACCACAAGGTTACACAGAGAGTCCTAGCATCTACAGTAGGGCTTTGAAAGAACAGCTTGATACTCTTGAATTGCCCTCTACTTGTACATTGCTTCAGTATGTTGATGACTTGCTTTTAGCTGCAGACTCTGAAAGTGCCTGCAAGGAGGGCACTGTGTTGTTGCTTATTCATCTGGCTAAACATGGTCACAATGCTTCGCTTAAAATGTTTCAATATTGTTGCCAGGAGGTCGCCTATTTAGGCTATCTCCTGTCAAAGGAGGGAAGAGGATTGACACCTGAAAGAATAAAACACATTTCTGGCATTTCTGTCCCAAATACACAGAAGGAAGGTAGAGCCTTGATAGGTATGGCTTCTTACTGTAGGTTGTGGATCCCGAATTTCTCACTAGTGATCAAACCGATGTTGGCTTTGACAAAGAAGGGCATTTCTTCGCCATTGCCGTGAAATGCGGAACACCAGCAATCATTTTTCTTGCTCAAGACTGCATTATGCTCGGGACCAGTTTTGGGCACACCAAACTAGGAAAAGGCCTTTGTGTTGTTTGTGCATGAATGTGATGGATGTGCTTTGGCTGTATTAGACCAGGAACATGGAGGGAAGAAGAGGGTGTGCGGTTACTTTTCTACCGCCCTTGATCCTGTAGCATGCGCTTTGCCAAGATGTTTGCGAGCTAACGCTGCTGCTGCTGCATCTGTAAAACAGAGTGAGGGAATGGTCCTAGGCCATGATTTAACCCTGATGGTGCCTCACTCTGAAGATGTTCTACTGAACCGAACCCAAACACAACACCTCACTTCCGCACGGTTGAGGAGATATGAGTTGATCTTGTTTGTTCCTCACATCCAAATTAAGAGGTGTTGTGTTCTTAATCCGGCCGAACTCCTACCTTTCCCGCAAGGTATTGCTTGCGGCGATGAAGTGTCACATGACTGTGTGTGTACTACCGAACAAGAGACAAAGGGTAGAATTGATTTGAAAGACACTCCTTTGAATAATCCACAAGAAGCGCTGTTTTGTGATGGCTCTTGCTTCAAACTTCCGGATGGTACATCCACAGCTGCTTATGCAATCACAACATTAAGCACGGTCATGGAAACCAAGAGAATCACGCATAACTCTGCGCAGGCCGCAGAGATTATAGCATTGACCCGAGCTTGTGAACTTTCCGAAGGGCTTACAGTAAACATATATACTGATAGTCAGTATGCCTTTGGGGTGGTTCACAACTTTGGGAGACTTTGGTTAGAGAGAGGGTTCTTAACTGCACATGGCACCAAAATCCAACATGGCTCCCTAATAGTACAACTGCTCTCAGCGCTTGCACACCCTACTCAGTTAGCCGTCATAAAATGTGCAGCACATCGAAAGATTACAGATGACATAGAAAAAGGGAATGCTTTTGGTGATCATATAGCTAGACAAACTGCTACCGATCTCTTTACGGAGATGTATGTTTCAAGGGAGACTGTAAATGCCTATGCAATGGATGAGGGTGTTGGGTCTGTACGGGATATCCAAGCCGATGCCACATTAGAGGAATCCAAGAGGTGGGCTGAAGGCTTGGGGAAAATCGATGATGATGGGTGTTGGGTGGACATAGTTGAAGGGAAATGGCTACTCCCTGATGGTTATGTAATGATGATGGTCATCATGGCCCCTGGTCCTATGCATATATGTGCCCAGAAAGTCACGAAAATATTAGAGAAATTTTGGACAAATGACAAAATTTTGAAAATTGCCCAGCGCTATGTTCAGGACGGCATGATTTGCCTACAACATAATGTGGGAAACAGGACAGCAACTCCAAGGGGAAGTTTTTGGCCACCCTCTGTCCCCTTCGAAGTCATCCATTTCAAATTTATTGAAATGGAACGGTGCAACAATATGAAGAACGTATTAGTGGTCATCTGTGCTTTTAGAAAATGGGTTGAGGCTTTCCCTGTCAAAGATGCTACAGCCATGACTACTGCGAAAACCATGTTAAAAGAATACTTCCTGCGGTTCGGGCTACCAAGAGTCATCTGGTCGGACAATGGTCCACATTTTGTCGCTGCTGTAATTCTGCAGATATGTGCGGCATTACAGATCGACAAACGGTTCCACTCGGCCAGACACGCTCAGAGCGCCGGACTAGTAGAAAGACACAATGGTATCATCAAGAACAAGCTCGCTAAGACGTGTGCCGGCTCTAAATTAAAATGGCCGGACGCCTTACCGATCGTGTTAATAGCCATGCTTGCAACCCCTCAAACTAAGACTGGGCTCTCTTCATTTGAGATGGTAATGGGGAGACCTGCCAATATCTGGAACCTTCCTAAATGTAGATCTTTGAGAAATGTTGAAAATGTATTACTTTCAGATTATTGCAGCCAGTTGACTAAAAACCTGTATTTGATTTATCACCAGGTGCGAAAGGCTTTACCTGTGCAATACGAGGGCCCGGGCCACAGCATGCGGCCTGGGAACTCGGTGCTCATCAAGGCATTTGAGTGCTCTTCCTGCCTTGCACCTCGCTGACGGGGTCCATTCCAGGTCCTGTTGGTCACACAGACGGCGGTGCGGGTTTCTGGCAGAAAGAACTGGATCCACGCGTCGCACGTCAAGAAACTTCCTCACCCAGTGCCCCACAATACAGAAGAAACAGATCCCCTCACTAATGCTGCAACCAAGGATCCCCAAAGCAGTAAATAGCGCTGAGAGTGCATCAGAGAATCTTTCTGAGCCCGTGACGCTTGGGAAACCTGCCATTTTGTCTCCACACTCTCCAAAGGTTTTGCTGCTGGAAATTGTCGTTTCAAATTCACTTGTGCTTGATGCATTGCTTCCAACAGGAAGTGACGACACATTGTTTCTGGATCAATCAGTACCGGGAAAAGCAAGGTACAATCTGCGTCCAAGAAAATAGACTTACGGCACGGTTTTGCTGTGCATCTGATAGACTTAAGGCACGGTTCGACTGTGCATTTGAAGAAGGAAAGGATCATCTAGGACTTGTTTTTGCCCAAATTTGAGAAAGGGGATCTGTTGACTAGGGTTGTGGAAGGACTAAGAAGTTGCGCGGCTGGGAGGTCACCAGCAACAAACATTGGGGGTTTCCGTTTGAAGACTACAATGCCTGCCACCGCTACCGCTCGTATGGTACTTGTAAATGATTGTGTGACCAACCGGGATAATGGACAAAGTACTTGGGCCCCAAAAACGTATTGCTGTGTTCTTATAATAATATTTGATTTTAAAATAGTCACTGTTTTAGGCTTATGGTACCTCGAGGAAACTCATCTTTTAGAGTCCTTGTTACTGACTGAAAATGTACCTACTGTTCCTACTCCCTTCGTACATTTGCATACTCTGTCCCCTAGGGACTTCCAGCATAGACAAAGGTACCACAATAATACTCTGCTACTTATCATGAATGCCACGCATGCCATTTTTAATAAGTCCAACTGTTGGGTCTGCTCACATTTACCGCAACACGGGGATAAGGGGCTAGGTTGGTATATTCATCCGTTACCATTGACAACTGCTTGCTATGCTTCTCTTAGAGCACTGTTCTTTGGCCGTTGGAATGATAGCATCTCATGGAACTTTGATGGTACTAATTTGAATAGCTTTGAGAAACGTGTTCTGACTCCCCTGGGATGCTCGCTTTTCGCAAATAGGAGTAAGCTCAACGTTGCTTTTATTAGGCCTTCTGACAGACTGTCTCGTCCTTTCCAATCTTTGATTTCCTTTAAGATGGCTCCAATAGAATATAAGGATGCCATGCCTCCTTCTTACACTGTTAACCATAGCCCCGATTCAGTTTCTTTTTGCATACAGAGGAATGGTACTCAGTCAACAGGAGATATTAGAGGTTGTGCCAACGTTGCAAATTTGACTGGGGAAGACAGACCTTTATATGTAGTCGAACCTGTCTACTTTGTTTGCGGTAATTTAGCATTTCCATGGTTGCCCAGGGATTGTCAGGGAACCTGTTATTGAGGGATCCTGTTACCTGGGGTATTTATAGCTAGTACAGTAGAGGTTTCAAAGGCTTGTCCACGGCGGGACGAGAATGGTGACACTCCAGCACAGGTCTTGGGAGATGTAGCAAAATCATTTGTACCATTTTTGGGACAGATAGCAAATTCAGAAGATATCAGAAGACTAGCGAGAGTACTGGAGAGAACCATCAACCAGACCACGGACATACGCTATAATATGACATTAGAACAGAAAGCAATAAGACTAGTAGCGCTTCAGAACCGGATGGCATTAGATGTCATTCTGGCTGAACGTGGTGGAGTGTGTAAATTAGTGGGGTCCGCTTGCTGTGTTTTCGCGCCAGATTCCTCCCGAACTATCTTCAAGGCAATACAGAATCTGCACGTCCTTAGTTCAGAAGTACATGTTCCCGAGGGAAACTGGGATCTTAGCTCTTGGTTCTGGAACTTCTTGCGATCTTGGGGTTGGAAGGTATTTCGGTGTTACTGATCATTTTGGGAATTCAGTTGTTCCTTTGTTTTTGTATCCAGTGTCTACCTAGTATATGTTCGATGCTAGGGGGATGTTGCGCACAAGCGATAGGTACGATAGGAATTAAAGTGTATGCCCCGAATAAAACCTCCAAGGAATACGAGCTAAAGGAAATTTTAGCGAATGATCTGATGGCAACAGATATTTCTGACAGCGATTGAGGGTGCATGGACGATGATGCATGGAGTTATTTGCAAGGAGATCCGAAGTAGTTTAGCACTTGCCATAGGCCAAAAGGAGGGTTTGTCAAATGGCTAATTATATCGTACCTCCTATTGCAATGAATATGTGTATATTGGCCTACGCCAAGCTGCTTATAAGCCACTTGCGGAGAAAACCGTGTTGCAAGGTCCTGACCTCAGAATCAATGTAAACCGCCATTTTAGGTCAATCCGCAATTTTAGGTTCTCTCTGTAAAGTAACCCTGTGAGTTAAAATAGTGGACGATGTCATTCCGAAAAAACAACATGGCCGTCTTGACCTCTGTGTGTAATTAATATGTAACTTGCCTGCAGGCCACTTGTTGGGGTCGTAAACTAAGACCTTGTACTTCGCTGACTTGTGTGTAAAGGATTACTCGTGCAATGAAACTAATCCACAAGCATATGTTAAGAACAATGTATCCAAATACTGAACTAAGAACACTTGTTTAACTACATTGTATTAATGTTTGAGAAGTCCTTTATGAGAAATCCTAAAATACACTGTTACCGTGTAGGCTTGTTGGCGAATGTATTAAAGGCAATCCCTATGCATATAGTGGTATGAACTCGGCATGAACCCTAGATCAGTAATGTATTAGAGGAATATTAACCCGAAGTAGGGTTGGACATCATGTTCGCAGATGGTATAAAAGAGCAACGAATTTTAATGTACAGCGTCTCTCACTAAGCACACTGAACCACGCTGGAGTTCGTTGTGTTGTACTGAGGGCCGATAGCTAGCTGTTAGTTTTCTTGGAAAACTGTTCAGTATAAAATAAAGATCTTTGTATGTTCCTTTGTAACCCGTGTTCGGTGTATTTCCTTTTGGGATACTCAGCCTCGATATTTTGATTTTTTTTCACAGTTGGCGCCTGAATAGGAACCCTCAAGATTGATGCCGGATTGTCGAAGGTTGACACATGCTATCGGACCGGGATCGGTCAGTGTGACAAAATAAGGGGCCCCTTCTGAACGAGACGCGACACCTCAGCAGCGCTGCACGACCCGATCTCTGGACGATTAGCTTGTGGTCCGAGACGGCATCTTGACGAGGGTCCTCTTATCGAGGCGGGCAGATTTGCCGAAATCAACAAACACAAGGTAAGATTAGTTAGGTAAGATTCTTTGTAATCTGATCGGACCTCCTTAGGATTGATCAGGTGAGTTGTGACCCGATTCTTAAATATCCTGATAATTTGATTTTGGCGTATTGTATCTGCAGACACAATTATTGACCAGGTAACACCAATAATTTGATATGCCTGGGAAATTGTCTACCTGCTTTAGGGCGTTGTTCCGCAGTGATAGACAATCTTTGGAATTTAGCCGTCCAGCACCAAAGGAGGGGTCGCCGGCGTGTACAATGTACTGTAAGCATGGCATTGGAAGTATAGTGTTTAATGATATTTGGCACAGACAAACCAGACATGCCTCTGAACTTCAGTGGCCAACCAATGGTAGTTTTGAAATACCTCGTATTGAGTATTTAGAGTCAATTCTATTAAAGAAAAAGGCTAGACCTGCAGCATTCATTGTTTTGCAGAATTGGAAAAAAGAAGCGTTGCAGCAACTTAAGAGTAGAGAAAAACATGTGCGCCATCCCAAAACGAACGCCGAAAAAGCCTTATTGTATGACCAAGATAAACATTTGAGTCGACTAGGACTATGGATAGGGCTTTCTCACTTGGAATTCAGAAAATGCATCCTTCTAAAGGCCTTCATGTTTCCGACGAATTCATCGACAAATTGTTAAATGAACGAAGGCCTGGTGCCTCTGTGCCACCTCCGTATGTCCCTCTTCCCGCTGCTTTGCCTCTTCCTGTTGTTCCTGCGCCTCCTAATGTTCCTCTTCCTCCAGTTACTGTTCCTCCACCTTTTCCTCCACCCCTTCATATTGCACCAGTAACAGTATCTCCATTGAATTTGCCTGATCCTCCTCTTCCAAGTGGTCTTGTGCCGCTTGTAGCCGATCAGGGTGCGGGGTCAAGGGTTGTCACCCACAATACTGTACCGCCAGAGAAGAAACGGCATTTGATTGCAAGGGCTAAGCATTGTATGGAGAGAGATGATCAAGCTAATGTTTTTGCCACACTTTTTAATATGGATAATTTTCCTGAGAAAAATATTTTTATTGAAGGTTTAGGGATTCATTTATGTGTAATGCGGGGCAAATTAAATAATACAGATCTCCCACAAGGGTTAAGGGCAGATTACAGGTCAGTAGGTTCCACGAGGGAATGTGCCCTTGGGTCCTGTGAACATTAACCAGTGTGCCTATTGTCGACAAGAGGGTCATTGGCGTGCACAGTGCCCTGTCCTTTGACAGAGGTCAAATAACACATTTGGGAATATGGGTAGACGATCCAGAGGTTGCCCGGGTGTAGGAGGCCCTGGTAGAGGTCAGTTTGCATAGGATCCTCAGCAACCTTTCTCACAGGATAATCAGACTCCGAGTGTGGATACTAGGAACATATTTGATCATCCTTCTGCTGCATATCTATCTGAAGAGCTTCCTTTTGATGATATTCTGTTTCGTTAGGATTGCCCGAAGCAGGGTTTGGAACCTACACCTATTCCCGTCAATCAGAAAGGTCCCTACGTTGAAATGGTAGTAGGAAATAGGAAACATCCGTTTTTGATAGATACTGGAGTACAGAAGTGTTCCATTGATCATTCACGGATTCCAAACATTCCACTGTCAGGGCAAACTAATGTTTCTGTAGGGTTTTCTGGCACACCAGTTGTTTGTCCAGTTTCTTCTCCGGTACGTATTTCTTTGGGTCCCTTTACGGACCACTGTCCATTCCTTTTGACTTCAAATTGTGGAGAGAATTTGCTGGGTTTAAATCTATTGAAAGAATTAAATGCAATAATTTATTGTTTTTCCGATGGAGTGCGCTTGACGATTTCACCACAGCAACTTTCTGTCTCTCAATTCTTAACCAGACCTTAGCCGCCAGAATTCAGTGATGTACCAGAGTGCTTATGGGCTGTTGACGACAATGATGTCGGTGTTTTACAGATTGAGCCTGTTAAGATAGTCTTGAAACATGGAATTGAGCTGCCACGCATTCTCCAGTATAAGATTTCAGTTGAGGGCGAGTAAGCTTTGAAATGCATTGTTTCTGATTTTGTGCATCGCGGGGTGATTGAGGAAATTTCAGGAAGTTTGTGCAATAGTCCGATTTTACCCGTTTACAAGAAAGGCGATAATGCAATTCCATTCCGTTTCATAATTGATTTACGTGCCATTAATAAAGTCGTCGCTCTGCAATTTCCAATTGTGCCTGATGTGACGACAATATTGACCATGATTCCAGCTACAACTACTTACTTTAGTGTTGTGGACCTGAAGAATGCTTTCTTTAGTATTCCTATACACAAGGATAGTAGATACTTGTTTGCGTTCACCTTAGGGGGACGCTCGTTCACAATTGCCCGTACACCACAAGGTTACACAGAGAGTCCTAGCATCTACAGTAGGGCTTTGAAAGAACAGCTTGATACTCTTGAATTGCCCTCTACTTGTACAATGCTTCAGTATGTTGATGACTTGCTTTTAGCTGCAGACTCTGAAAGTGCCTGCAAGGAGGGCACTGTGTTGTTGCTTATTCATCTGGCTAAACATGGTCACAATGCTTCGCTTAAAATGTTTCAATATTGTTGCCAGGAGGTCGCCTATTTAGGCTATCTCCTGTCAAAGGAGGGAAGAGGATTGACACCTGAAAGAATAAAACACATTTCTGGCATGTCTGTCCCAAATACACAGAAGGAAGGTAGAGCCTTGATAGGTATGGCTTCTTACTGTAGGTTGTGGATCCCGAATTTCTCACTAGTGATCAAACCGATGTTGGCTTTGACAAAGAAGGGCATTTCTTCGCCATTGCCGTGAAATGCGGAACACCAGCAATCATTTCACTTGCTCAAGACTGCATTATGCTCGGGACCAGTTTTGGGCACACCAAACTATGAAAAGGCCTTTGTGTTGTTTGTGCATGAATGTGATGGATGTGCTTTGGCTGTATTAGACCAGGAACATGGAGGGAAGAAGAGGGTGTGCGGTTACTTTTCTACCGCCCTTGATCCTGTAGCATGCGCTTTGCCAAGATGTTTGCGAGCTGTCGCTGCTGCTGCTGCGTCTGTAAAACAGAGTGAGGGAATGGTCCTAGGCCATGATTTAACCCTGATGGTGCCTCACTCTGTAGATGTTCTACTGAACCGAACCCAAACACAACACCTCACTTCCGAACGGTTGAGGAGATATGAGTTGATCTTGTTTGCTCCTCACATCCAAATTAAGAGGTGTTGTGTTCTTAATCCGGCCAAACTCCTACCTTTCCCGCAAGGTATTGCTTGCGGCGATGAAGTGTCACATGACTGTGTGTGTACTACCAAACAAGAGACAAAGGGTAGAATTGATTTGAAAGACACTCCTTTGAATAATCCACAAGAAGAGCTGTTTTGTGATGGCTCTTGCTTCAAACTTCCGGATGGTACATCCACAGCTGCTTATGCAATCACCACATTAAGCACGGTCATGGAAACCAAGAGAATCACGCATAAGTCTGCGCAGGCCGCAGAGATTATAGCATTGACCCGAGCTTGTGAACTTTCCGAAGGGCTTACAGTAAACATATATACTGATAGTCAGTATGCCTTTGGGGTGGTTCACAACTTTGGGAGACTTTGGTCAGAGAGAGGGTTCTTAAGTTCACATGGCACCAAAATCCAACATGGCTCCCTAATAGTACAACTGCTCTCAGCGCTTGCACTCCCTACTCAGTTAGCCGTCATAAAATGTGCAGCACATCGAAAGATTACAGATGACATAGAAAAAGGGAATGCTTTTGCTGATCAGATGGCTAGACAAACTGCTACCAATCTCTTTACGGAGATTTATGTTTCAAGGGAGACTGTAAATGCCTATGCAATGGATGAGGGTGTTGGGTCTGTACGGGATATCCAAGCCGATGCCACATTAGAGGAATCCAAGAGGTGGGCTGAAGGCTTGGGGAAACTTGATGATGATGGGTGTTGGGTGGACATAGTTGAAGGGAAATGGCTACTCCCTGATGCTTATGTAATGATGATGGTCATCATGGCCCATGGTCCTATGCATATATGTGCCCAGAAAGTCACGAAAATGTTAGAGAAATTTTGGGCAAATGACAAAATTTTGAAAATTGCCCAGCGCTATGTTCAGGACTGCATGATTTGCCTACAACATAATGTGGGAAACAGGACAGCAAAATCCAAGGGGAAGTTTTGGGCCACCCTCTGTCCCCTTCGAAGTCATCCATTTCAAATTTATTGAAATGGAACGGTGCAACAATACGAAGAACGTATTAGTGGTCATCTGTGCTTTTAGTAAATGGGTTGAGGCTTTCCCTGTCAAAGATGCTACAGCCATGACTACTGCGAAAACCATGTTAAAAGAATACTTCCTGCGGTTCGGGCTACCAAGAGTCATCTGGTCGGACAATGGTCCACATTTTGTCGCTGCTGTAATTCTGCAGATATGTGCGGCATTACAGATCGACAAACGGTTCCACTCGGCCAGACACGCTCAGAGCGCCGGACTAGTAGAAAGACACAATGGTATCATCAAGAACAAGCTCGCTAAAACGTGTGCCGGCACGAAATTAAAATTGCCGGACGCCTTACCGATCGTGTTATTAGCCATGCTTGCAACCCCTCAAACTAAGACTGGGCTCTCTTCATTTGAGATGGTAATGTGGAGACCTGCCAATATATGGAACCTTCCTAAATGTAGATCTTTGAGAAATGTTGAAAATGTATTACTTTCAGATTATTGCAGCCAGTTGACTAAAAACCTGTATTTGATTTATCACCAGGTGCGAAAGGCTTTACCTGTGCAATACGAGGGCCCGGGCCACAGCATGCGGCCTGGGAACTGGGTGCTCATCAAGGCATTTGAGTGCTCTTCCTGCCTTGCACCTCGCTGACGGGGTCCATTCCAGGTCCTGTTGGTCACACAGACGGCGGTGCGGGTTTCTGGCAGAAAGAACTGAATCCACGCGTCGCACGTCAAGAAACTTCCTCACCCAGTGCCCCACGATACAGACGAAACAGATCCCCTCACTAATGCTGCAACCAAGGATCCCCAAAGCAGTAAATAGCGCTTAGAGTGCATCAGAGAATCTTTCTGAGCCCGTGACGCTTGGGAAACCTGCCATTTTGTCTCCACACTCTCCAAAAGTTTTGCTGCCGGAAATTGTCGTTTCAAATTCACTTGTGCTTGATACATTGCTTCCAACAGGAAGTGACGACACATTGTTTCTGGATCAATCAGTACCGGGAAAAGCAAGGTACAATATGCGTCCAAGAAAATAGACTTACGGCACGGTTTTGCTGTGCATCTGATAGACTTAAGGCACGGTTCGGCTGTGCATTTGAAGAAGGAAAGGATCATCTAGGGCTTGTTTTTGCCCAAATTTGAGAAAGGGGATCTGTTGGCTAGGGTTGTGGAAGGACTAAGAAGTTGCGTGGCTGGGAGGTCACCAGCAACAAACATTGGGGGTTTCCGTTTGAAGACTACAATGCCTGCCACCACTACCGTTCGTATGGTACTTGTAAATGATTGTGTGACCAACCGGGATAATGGACAAAGTACTTGGGCCCCGAAAACGTATTGCTGTGTTCTTATAATAATATTTGATTTTAAAATAGTCACTGTCTTAGGCTTATGGTACCTCGAGGAAACTCATCTTTTAGAGTCCTTGTTACTGACTGAAAATGTACCTACTGTTCCTACTCCCTTTGTACATTTGCATACTCTGTCCCCTAGGGACTTCCAGCATAGACAAAGGTACCACAATAATACTCTGCTACTTATCATGAATGCCACGCATGCCATTTTTAAAAAGTCCAACTGTTGGGTCTGCTCACATTTACCGCAACACAGGGATAAGGGGCTAGGTTGGTATATTCATCCGTTACCTTTGACAACTGCTTGCTATGCTTCTCTTAGAGCACTGTTCTTTGGCCGTTGGAATGATAGCATCTCAGGGAACTTTGATGGTACTAATTTGAATAGCTTTGAGAAACGTGTTCTGACTCCCCTGGAATGCTCGCTTTTCGCAAATAGGATTAAGCTCAACGTTGCTTTTATTAGGTCTTCTGACAGACTGTCTCGTTCTTTCCAATCTTTGATTTCCTTTAAGATGGCTCCGATAGGCAATAAGTATGCCATGCCTCCTTCTTATACTGTTAACCAAAGCCCCCATTCAGTTACTTTTTGCATACAGAGGAATGGTACTCAGTCAATGGGATATTTTAGAGGTTGCGCCAATGTTGCAAATTTGACTGGGGAAGACAGACCTTTGTATGTAGGCGAATCTGTCTACTTTGTGTGCGGTAATGTAGCATTTCCATGGTTGCCCAGGGATTGGCAAGGAACCTGTTATTTAGGGATCCTGTTTCCTGGGGTATTTATAGCTAGTACATTAGAGGTTTCAAAGGCTCGTCCACGGTGGGACGAGAATGGTGACACTGCAGCAAAGGTCTTGGGAGATGTAGAAAAATCATTTGTGCCGTTTTGAGGACAGATAGCGAATTCATAAGATATCAGAAGACTAGCGAGAGTACTGGAGAGAACCATCAACCGGACCACGGACATACCCTATAATATGGCATTAGAACAGAAAGCGATAAGATTAGTAGTGCTTCAGAACTGGATGGCATTAGATGTCATTCTGGCTGAACGTGGTGGAGTGTGTAAATTAGTGAGGTCCGCTTGCTGTGTTTTCACGCCAGATTCCTCCCCAACTATCTTCAAGGCAATACAGAATCTGCACGTCCTTATTTCAGAAGTACATGTTCCCGAGGGAAAATGGGATATTAGCGCTTAGCTCTGGGACTTCTTGTGATCTTGGGGTTGGAAGGTACTTTCGGTCTTACTGATCATTTTGGGAATTCTGTTGTTCCTTTGTTGTTGTATCCAGTGTCTACCTAGTATATGCTCGATACTAGGGGGATGTTGCGCACAAGCGATAGGTACGATAGGAAATAAAGTGTTTGCCCCGGATAAAACCTCCAAGGAATACGTGTTAAAGGAAATTTTAGCGAATGATCTGATGGCAATAGATATTTCTGACAGCGATTCATGGTGCATGGACGATGATGCATGGAGTTATTTGCAAGGAGATCCGAAGTAGTTTAGCGCTTGGCATAGGCCAAAAGGAGGGTTTGTCAAACGGGAAATTATATTGTACCTCCTATTGCAATGAATATGTGTATATTGGCCTACGCCAAGCTGCTTATAAGCCACTTGCGAAGAAAACCGTGTTGCAAGGTCCTGACCTTAGAATCAATGTAAACCGCCATTTTAGGTCAATCCGCCATTTTAGGTTCTCTCTGTAAAGTCACCCTGTGAGTTAAAATGGTGGACGATGTAATTCCGAAATACAACATGGCCGCCTTGACCTCTGTGTGTAATTAATATGTAACTTGCCTGCAGGCCACTTGTTGGGGTCGTGAACTGAGAACTTGTCCTTCGCTGACTTGTGTGTAAAGGATTACTCGTGCAATGAAACTAATCCACGAGCATATGTTAAGAACAATGTATCCAAATACTGAACTAAGAACACTTGTTTAACTACATTGTATTAATGTTTGAGAAGTCCTTTATGAGAAATCCTAAAATACACTGTTACTGTGTAGGCTTGTTGACGACTGTATTAAAGGCAATCCCTATGCATATAGTGGTATGAACTCGGCATGAACCCTAGATCAGTAATGTATTAGAGGAATATTAACCCGAAGTAGGGTTGGACATCATGTTCGCAGATGGTATAAAAGAGCAACAAATTCCAATGTACAGCGTCTCTCACTAAGCACACTGAACAACGATGGAGTTTGTTGTGTTGTACTGAGGGCTGATAGCTATCTGTTACTTTTCTTGGAAAACTGTTCAGTATAAAATAAAGATCTTTGTATGTTCCTTTGTAACCCGTGTTCGGTGTATTTCCTTTTGGGGTACTCAGCCTCGATATTTTGATTTTGTTTTCACAGAGTAACCCCTAAATACCGACCCGGTAATACCAACATGCTAATACCGGGCTCGTAAAACTGGACCCGGAAATAACGTAATCGCGTCGGAACGGGAAATGGGCCGGCGGCCATCTTTAAAAACACAATCCATTGCAATCCTCCCAAACCACCAGTTGATTCCTGTTGAGCTCTGTGGCAATACTCTGAGGATGTCCAAGGCTACCCGGAAGACCACCCCCCGGCTGCGGAAACATGTTAGCTGACACTCTTGCTGCACATGCAGACCTCATTAAATCGCATGACATGAAGCGTGAGGTCCAGCAGAAGAAAAAGGACAACTGGCAGGAGGTAGCCCAGAAGGTGTCGACCACCCCATGTACTGTCAGGGACTGCCGGAAGAGGTGGGACAACCTCCCCTTGAGGGTCCGCAACATCATGGCAAGCAACAGGAGGCCACACGTGGTGGTCTCCACTCTCCTGCAAAAATCATGCCCTGGGAGGAGACTGCAAGCAGCTTCATAGATCCAGAGTCCATCGAGGGATTCGGGGAGATGGAGATGGGTGCGGCATCATCCCCAGAAGGAGGTGAGTGACCCTGCAGATCCCTGTAGGGGAAACCATGATGTAGCACAGGTAATGTGGAAGAGAGTCTAGGCAAGGCAATGCATGTCCCAACACTCACATCAACATATCCAAGTCCAGATTGTGGGCCAAACCCTGCCAGACAGAAATGCATGCTGAGTGCCAATCCCATAACCAACACACGGCCAACACACCTGGGCCGTGCCCATGTAACACATCACACAAACCCCAAATCAACGGTATGCCACCAGCCATGCAGTGAATGCCAAAATGCCCCCTCAGAACACCCTGTGTGACACACCTGTAAGACATGAATGCATGATTGAATGAATATAGAACAGCACAATTGTATGCTTCTGGCATGTAACACCATCACTGATGCCCTGCATCTCTTCTACCCCCCAGGCATCGATGAGGAAGATGCCAGGCAAGACAACACAGCAAGGGCATCCACGTCCCACCCCAAGAAAAGGGCTACCACCACCTCCATAGCAGCCAAGCAGGCCAGACCCACAGCCAGTGTGCATGACCGAGCCGACACACAGCCAACAACACCTGCTGCCAGTGTGCCGGATACATTACAGACTCAGCAACCCACACCCACACCAGTTGAAAGGGAGTCCCTAGATGCACCGCCCACCACTGAGGAAGACTTGGATGGCAATGTGGAACAGGAGGGAGTCACAGAAGTGACATGTCCACCCAGCCCAAGCCCCGTGTCCACCCCCCACCCCATATCGAGCGCCCACCTACAGCAGTGCTGATCCCTGCCTCCATGACTCGGACCTGAGCACCATCGAGGAGGACAGCACCTAAAATGCAGGCCCTGTGACTGCACCACCCACCACTCCAGCTCCCACCAACACCCTCGAGTCACGTCTGTCGAGGGTGGAGGCCCGACAGGAGACCATGTTGGATCTCCTGTGGCAGTACATTACCGATGGAGAGGAAACCAGGGGGGGATCACCACTGCCATTGAGGGGCCCACAGCGGCCATTGCAGCAAACACAGCTGCTGTGAATGCTTCGGCTGTGCTGATGAGGGACTGTCTGGGGGCAGTAACACAAGTCCTTACTTCAAACCTGCTCCACATGCAGCGGCCACGCCTTGGAGCAGGCGTGGAGCCTGCCACTGATTCATCATCAGCCACCACACCTGCTTCCTCAGTCCCCACCAGCCCTGTGCGCCAGACCCGAAGGAGTGCACGGCACTCTGAAATGCCACCCCCGGACAGCAAAAAGTCCCGCAAGTGGTGTGGGCGGACAATGGGAGTGGGACACTTGGTTGGGAGTCAAGGGGGGCATTTTGTGGAGTACATTGGGGGGGGTTGGAGTTTGTTGGGTGGGTATGGGAGTTCACTGGGGGTTCTTGGAGTTTGTTGGGTGGGTATGGGAGTTAACTGGGGGTTCTTGGAGTTTGTTGGGTGAGTTTGGGAGTTTACTGGGGGTTTGCCGGGGGAGTGGTCACATTTTTGCAGTTTGAACTAATACACCCGTTGCGTGAAAAAGACATTCAATGGCTGGACATTGTTCATTTTGTGTGTATCCATTTAATGTGTGACGGTGTTCAGTGGCCAACTCCCAACAATCCCTGTGTGCATGTCCATATGGACCCAGTGTGTCATTGACACATTTCTATCATAGTCCCTGTGGTTCAGAAGTATTTGTGAATCAGTGCTTGGCGTACTGCATGGCCATCCCGTGCATCACGTACTGGAAGGGGGGCTACTTCACCTCCGTCTCCATCCTCATCATCCTCACCCGGTGCATGCATGTCAATGTCAGGTGGCAGTGGTACATTTCTCCGGACGCACATGTTGTCCAGCATGACACAGGCCATGGTGATCTTTGCCACCTTCTCAGGCCTATAAAGGAGTGCCCCACCAGAACTGCTTAGGCAGCGGAAACGCGCCTTCAACAGGCCTAGGTCTGCTCAATCACAACACGGGTACCGGTGTAAACATGATTGTACTCCTCTTCATGGCTGTTCTGTGGGTTCGGCACAGGGGTAAGTAGCCACGGCCTCAAGGGATATCCTCCATCACCTGCAAGCGAATACAAACAGGTGTGTGTCACTGTGAGCTGCCACCATCAGGAGGCACAGTCATGGTCGCAGCTATTTGGTGTGGACATGCACATGTCCCTGTACATATGCATGAATGTTAACTAGATGCATACTATACTGCTATGAGGTGTGGTAGTCTGGAAGTCGTTCAATAGATGATGAAGGGTGAAATAATGCATGCTGAGGCGGATGTACTGTGGTTGTACAACAATGTTTAGCCTCCCATTTATGCTGTGTATTATACACTGTGCATGGTCACACCAGCCATATTGCCACAGTTGCAATCTTGTTCAGTCATGCATTGCTTGACATAACCATGGTGGCGTGGTTGTGCCTCTTACTTGTTGTCATCGATATGCATAATTGGTAAAATGTTTGCCAGTGATGTGTCATTTTGGGTTTGGGAGATTCAGGTCAGGAGTGTCTAGCTCCACATGCATTCTCCAATCACCGTCAATTGCCACCCAGGTGGAGTATGCATCCCCCCCTTTCCCACCCAGGTGGAGTATGCATCCCTACACATCAGTAGCCCATTGCACTACCATGGCCCACTCAGGCATCTCACCAAGCAGCCAGGCACGTGGTCCAGCATGTCGCTCCATGTGACAGGGTAGCGTGGAGTTACGCAGCACCATGGCATCATGCGTTGATCTGGGATATCGGGCGCAGCATTGTGTGATGATCTTGCCGGAGTCACATGCCATTTGCACATTGATGAAAATGGTATTGCTTGTGATTGCGGTACACCGCCTCTATGGCATGGAGGACTATCAATTCCACATGGGTGCAGTCCAGGGCACCAACACAATTGGGCATTCCTGCCAGTGCATGGAAAGCTACTTTGGTGTCGGCTATCTCCTGGGCAGTCTGTGGTAGGAATATGTGGGTGCTTGTGTGCTTCAGGAGGGCATCCAGCACTTGGTTCAGCATTAATGAAAATAGTGGTTGCGAGATGCCATGCAGCTGCACCACTGTGTGTTGATAGTTGCCTATGGCCAGGAAGTGGAGCACAGACACCACCTTTAGCAGCGGGGGGATGGCATTGCGTATTTCTGTGAGGCTGGCAATGTCGTTGTGTGTCATGTCCACTATGGTGGTGATGGTGTCCCGGTCCAACCGGTACAGGGTGTGGATCTGCTCAGGGGTTAGGTTGAATGGCCTGGGTCTGATGCGAGGGATTGGTGGCTGCCTACGAGGAACTGCTGGCTGCGCAGGTGGTAATTGCTGGCCCTGTCTCACCCACCTTCTCCTCCTGCGTCTCCTCTGTGCTGCCTACTATTGCTGCTGTACTTGTTGTTGTAGTTGGTGTTGTTGCTGTTGTTGTAGCAGTATAGGCATGTCCTCCAGTGCCATGATTGCAACAGCTAGTGGTATCATTTTGGTGTAGGAAGGGGTGTGGTGTGTGGGTGTGCTCATTTTATACTGGCCCAGGCTCCTTTGACTCCACCTGTGGTGATTGTGTGCACCTGTGGCAGTTGGCTTGATTGCTGATTGCTGTTTGCGGGTGGTCCGCAATGCCTGTATTGCCGGCATTGTGCAGCCCCTGATTACCGGCTTCAGGATGCCGGTATTTGCATGTCTGCGTGGGTTGTGATGTCCTCCTATTACCGGCATGCCGGTATTTGCTCCCCTAAGGGGCGCGAGTACGCGCCAATGCCGGTATGAGGTTGTACGGTATGGGCGGTGCTGGTATTGGCGGGTTGTTGGGTCGGAATGCCTCGGACCCATTAACGATGCCGCTATTACCATTCCGCCTTCATTTTTCCATTACCTCCATTCTCGTAATGAGGCCCATAGTCTTTATATATGTGACATCAACATTTCATATATGATAACAAAAATAATAAAATAAATAGATAAAATAAATTACTAACATAACTAAGTAAAACAAATAATTAAAATAACAAACATGTGATTTTACACCACATTTATTTTCAGTCCCATAGAATAATACTATGCTTCATCAGGAACGCTGTAGAATTAAGTTCAATTCACTACTGTTCCTTTCATGACGTTTACCATCTTTATGACTGTATTCTGAGATGTCCTGATCGTCAATTTTTCATCATCTGGTTAATTCGGTAAAACTCTTTCATCCTGGCGCTCTTGGGTGCTTTTCCATAGAAATCATCTCTTTAGGCATCCCTGTCGCTCTGTCTTCAGTTCCATACTTTGGCCCGAAGGCTTTACTTGAGCTTCATCCCGTGGACTCCAGGACTCCGTCATCTCCCGTGTCCTCCGGCCCTGCGACCTCCGACCCCAATTAAACATCAGTTAATTTGTATAAAGCAAATAGAAAAAGGACAGATTAAGTACATAGCACAATACCAATGTTACCCTTTCTACCACACAAAAATAAAATGTATTCCAAAACATTCCGATTGAGTCTTCTGATATCTGCAACTAAGCACATGTTAAAGAGAAAACAACAATATACATATGACATCATCATACATCAAAACTATAGTAAACTAACCAGATTCAGCACCCTCTGTTAATTTTATTACCGCACTTTTCTTAAATGCGGTATCTGGTATCTGTTTTTATCTCCACCATAATCATTATATCTATTTTTATTTTTGTGGCGTGGGACACAATGAAGACAGTCACTGAGTCTTTCTCTACATTTACTCAGGACACTTAAGCTGTCTCAACTTGCTCAAGTCTCCTCATTTCATGTTTGGGCTGACAGGGCTTAATTTGGTTAACATGAACAAAATGTTCTGTCACCATTTCAACCTCTGTCTTTAATATTTTGTAAACTACTGGGGACACCTTATCCACTATTTGAAATGGTCCCTGCCAGGCCGGAAGAAATTTAGAATTTTTATGTTTACCTTTTCCAAAATGAAATTGATATACCTGATCCCCTACATTATACTCTTTCACAGACGTCTTTCTATCATGAAATGAATTTGCACTGTCGGAAGCTCTTTCCAAATTTCGCTGCACAAATGCAAATGCATGTTGTAAATGCTTCCTCAGTTCTTCCACATATTCATGAACTGTAGATGGACTCACAAGTGTCTGCTTGTGTGTCCTGTATAATAAATGTTGTGGCAGTACCATATTCCTTCCTGTTAACACCTCATGAGGAATGATACCTGTTGCTTTAGCAGGAGTCGATCTGATTGCCATCAATACCAGAGGTAATCGTAAATCCCAACTGGAACCTGCCTCTGCTACAAACTTCTTTAATATCTCCACAACAGACCTGTTGCAATGTTCTATATTTCCAGAAGAGGCGGGCCGGTATGCAATATGCAGCTTCCTTTTCACCCCCAATATCTGCCACACCTTACTCATTAAGGTGCTTGTGAAATGACTACCTCTGTCTGACTCTATTCCTATTGGTAACACAAATCTTGAAAATATATGATATACAAGTAATGTAGCTGCTGTTTGCGCACTACAATCTGGTGCAGGGATACACTCTACCCATTTCGACATCAAACAAACCACGGTCAAAAGGTAACGGTTCCCTCTACTTAGCCTTTTTACCTGTCATACATAGTCAATTTGCAAATCTGACCATGGAAGATTCAAGCCTCTTTTCATCAGTGGAGCTCTATGCATTGGTGAAGCGGGTTAAATTGGGCACATACCAGGCACCCCCTAGTGAATAATTCCACTTCATGGGACATATGTGGCCAGTAAGCATAATCTTTCAGTATCTCTAAAGTCTTTTGTGAACCTATGTGTCCTGCAGTTATTGCATCATGTGCATGGTGCAGCATTAGCCCTCTGAATGAAAGGGGTATCACCCACTGTATCTGTCCTGTTATGCATTCCCTGATCATAAGTCCATCCTGTAGTCTAATTCGTTTTTTATTCTTTAATAACACCCTCAACTCTTCTTTCCCTGTACAATCATTTTCAGTTAAAGGATTTTGTTCGGCGTCCATCAAATGATTATAATAGATCCCCAATATTGGATCATCTTTTTGCGCCTTAATCAGATCTTGATCTGGAGTATCATAACTCCATTGCACTACTGGTTGTTCTAGCTCTTTTGGGTCTTAGAGCCTGTAACTGCATCTATTTGTATTTCACCAATTAAGTTTTCAATGGGTAACATCTCTCCCATGACAGCCCCAATCTTGGCTAATTGATCTGCTTTATCATTTCCTTCCTTATCTTCTCCTGGAGTTTTCAAATGTTGACAAATTTTGTTCCAGTATACTTTTAAATCATTCTCTGACACTAATTTGTCTATAGCTTGTATCATTTTCCCATGGTTGAGGGGCTTTTTATTATATGTAAGCATGCCTCTTGCTTTCCAGCCAGGCAAATATTCTACAAAGCTATTTCGTGCATAATCAGAATCAGTCACCGGGACAATTTCACTGAATTTATTATCAACTGCAGTAGTAATTGCTTTATAAATGGCTGCCAATTCCGCTACCTGGCTACTCCGAGCCCCAACTCTCATCCCTATACTAGGAATTTCCTCACATTTCAACCAGACATTTCCTATCCCTCATGTTCAGTGAAACCTATTTCAACAAAAATAATCTGTTTTTTATGGGATACACTAAGCATGGTGCCTTTATAAGACGTTTCTTCAATTTAGCAACTGCCTCAGATTGCTCCTTTTCCCATTTCCAGGGTGTATTCAGCTTCAATAGTTTAGTCAATGGTTGAGTAATTTCAGCATAATTTTCAATAAATTTCCTTTTATATCCCGTCATTCCTAATAAACTTTTTAAACCTTTCACATTTCTAGGATGTCTCAATTTCTGTAAGGCCTCCACCTTTTTCTTTTGTGGATTTAGCCCATGTTCAGTTACCTCATGGCCTAGGAAATTCACCTTTTTCTTGCACAACTGGGCTTTCTGTAAAGATACTTTGGCACCCGCCTTTTGCAATTGGTTGAGTACATGTCTAATTTCATCAAAATGACTTCAAGTTTTCATTTTGTTATCAGGACATCATCTACATAAACTATGGTTTCTCTTTCCGCTGCATCTGGCATCGCCTTTCTCAGAAATATGCCAAATTCGCTCCCACTATCGACATACCCGAAGGGTGTTCTAGCCCAAGCGTATTGCGTTTTATCAAATGAAAATGAAAATAAATTCTGAATGTCCTCTGCCAATGGCACACACCAGTATCCAGCTGTAAGATCTAATGTGGTAAAGACCTTTGACCCATGCACTTGAGCAAGGCCTTGATCAATGAATGGCAGCGGCAATCTAGACAGTGGCACTCTTTTATTTAATTCCCTAAGGTCTGCACACAGACGCCATTGACCATTTGGCTTTAACACATCCCAAAATAGGAGTGTTGGAAGTACTATGAATGGGCCTGATAATTCCCTTGGACTCCAAGTTTTTAATTATCTCTGCCAATGACTCTAAGCATGCCAGTGGCAATCGATATTGGCGCACAAATACTGGATTTCTACCAGACCCCTCTGGTAATGTGGGAACATGTAAATTAGTTAGGCCGCAATCATATGCATCTTTGGCAAAAACGTCTTTAAATTCCATTAATATTTTTCTCAACTCATTATTATCCTATTCGTTATCACATGCATCTGCTAACAGAATCTGCTCCTCTACCATTTTTGAAAATTCTGGGAATTCCTCGAGTGGAGGGATCTCTGTGCTTTCTTTCAACTGTGTAGCTGTATCTCTTTGCAAAGCTGCCACTTTTAAATATTTTAGCATATCAGCTTCCACTTCAATGTGCTGATTTTCTGTTTCATTTTCATTTAAGTCAAACACTATACAATTCTCTTGGTGACAGCACATTGTCTCATTGGAATCATAAGGGTACACAGATTGAATTTTAAAGATCCCTTTGGGTTGAGAATCCAGATATTCTGGCAACACACCCTGTTCATCTACATATCTCTCAGAGATATTTCCAATCACCACATTATTGAAATCTGAAGTATAATGTGATTTTTGCATGGCCATTCCTAATAAAGAATTTTCTTCTAAATGAATATCCTTACACCCTTTGTTATTCACCATAATTTTGACAGACCCTTCCCCAACATCTATTAATGGGACATATTCATAATCCAGGCCTTGCTGTTTCATGGATTCATTCAAGCACACAAATGCATCAGAATCTTTCATTTGCTGTCCATGCTTGCACTTGGGTGTTATAGCAACCTGCTTGGTGAATGCAGGAATAGTAATATCCTTCTTCACCTGTAATTCAATTGCATATGGTACCAATTGTGCACAATGATAAGCCTTTCTCTTGTCTTCAAATTCGGTGCAGGCCCGCCTAACCGGGACCATATCTTTTGATTAAGGAAATCTAACACCATGCACATTCTGTGCATGATATCATTGCCCATATAATAATCATTTTGTGTTCCACACACTATCCACACATTGTGGTAGATGGATTTTTGTCCAATATTAATCTTTAGCATGCATCTTCCTGCAATTCGATTTTCAAAATCTGGATTGTCCAAACCAGAGACATATTGGTTTTTAATTCTAAATTTTGGGATCTCCTCCCTTTCCATTATTCTCTGCAGTAATTTCTCATTAATAAAACTCCTTTCCTGTTCATGCACCAAAGTAGCTTTTATCACTTTAGAATGGTCATTTATACCAATGTGAATCCATGGCTGCTCATCTTCCATGTGTATTTCAGCAAGGGTGGCGATGTGTTTTTCTGTGTCTGCTTTAGGAATAGTGTTCTGTTTGCATTTCTTCTCTTTTAAATAGAGGCGCAATGTGTGTTCATCTATTTCAGTTTGCCATTTCTTCCTAGGATCCAAATAAATCTGCACTGATTGTTTTTCTTTTTGACTTTGCATTTTGTCATGATACAGCAAAATGACAGTGACACTAGGCAAACAGCTATTCTGTAGGTACACCTCTACTGCATTATTCGATTTGGCTACCGTAAGGCATTCATTTACACTGCTGTTTTGGGACTTTATTTTCTTAGGTCTTAGTGTTTTTTTTAGTTAGAGACCACAGTACCCCATTTACCCGATCTAGGAGAGGAGACAATCTTTTCAGGCAATCTGTTCCTATCAGGAATGGAATTTCACAAATAGGTGTGATCACTACTTCCTGTTTCATTCTGTGTCTTCCTATCTTTATGTCAACTTTGGTAACACCCCCGATAGGCACCTCCTCACCATTAAAGTTATGCACTGGGCCTTTACTCTGTCTCTCTGTGATATGATTCTGTGGTGATCTCCCTTCATTAATACTTTTCATCAATTCTTTGGAAATAATTGTGGCCTGTGTGCTTGTGTCAATCATTGCAAATGTATTGCATTTCTCTTCCACAGTAATGGGAGCATAATATTTGTCTTCAACTTCCTCTAACACACAAAAAGTGCCAATTCTTACTGATTTCAGGATTCACTTTTCTCAAACCCTTCTCACTTTTGGCTAAGCACATTGGTTAATGAAAGGACATTTTTCCATCCTTTCTGTCCATTTCCGTTTGAGCAACCTCACGCATCTCCCCATATTCAGGGGTCCTTTGGAGTGTGGCCACTGTTCGCTCTTCCATCCGGGGATCGTCAGAGTTCACACTACAATCCTCCAACTGAATATGGGTAGAAACATCACCTGATAATTTGTCATTTTCTAATTCTGGGCATTTGTGGGTATTTGGCATAGTCCCAATCTTTTTAATTTCCTCAAAAATCTGTGGTTTAAAGAACTCTTCGGTTGACTGATCTGTACCCTCCTTTTGAGTACTTATTCTTCCTGCCTGTTTTTCATTAGCGTCTCAATTGTCTAGAGAAAGCGTTCTAACACCCACACTTACTCCCTGATCAATTGTATTACCGATGCATGAGTTGTCTTTCTTAAATATGTCTCTTTGTTCTTTTGGAATTTCATGTTTTCCTTTTTCAATTGTGCAAACCTCCACCGTTTGATTTAACTCCAGGTTAAACCAAACCTCTTTTTTAGATGTATTTGCAATTTCTGCCTCATGTTCATTTGCAGGTATTTTCGTTTTTACAGCATTAAACAGCTCAGAGTCATTATGCAAAACCAGATCAGGGCAATTTGTCTTTTTATCATTGCAGGTATCATGAAGATTTAGTCACTTATTATCGGAAGCCACCCAGTCTCTGCTATGGCCTTCTGCCCCCTCCTTTGATGACTGTTTTTGAACCGTACAGAATTTTCCTATTTGTTCAGCCAACATTTTCACTTGGGCCTCGAGACACTGGAATCTTTTCATCTCTCTAGAATCTTCTCTCTGCGGCTTATGTCGATAATGGTTGTTTTCACCCTGATTGAATCTATTCTGATATCTCTCAGGAGAGTGATTTCTATTGGGGTTGTTTCTGAACTTTTGATTCATGTGGGGCACTTATCCTTTGGTGGTAGTCCCCTGGTGGCGGTGATTGATTGTATTGACGTGGGGCATAATTCATACTCTGCCTCATGTCCTGTCTCTCATTTTGTGAGTATTGTCCCCTATGCTGATTCCCATTTTCAGTAAATAGATCCACATACTGGGGTCTGTCCTGATTGCCATATATCATGGTATTGGGGTCAAATCTGCTCTGTGTCCCCAATGTCTGGTAGGGACCATTATTTCTTTGGTCTTGATTTTGTCTCTGATTATTGTTCATACCTGACATATCAGGCCCATATCCTGCCGGGGCCTATCTCCTAATTACCTAGGGCTAATGTAGTTCTCCCTATTATTAGTATCATGTGACTGAAACATTGGTGTAGAGAGCAACAACCTCTGTTGATTACCCCTCTGTTCGGGTGTCACATTATTTTTGCCTGGACTTTGAGGGGACTCCAGTGACATTTTAGCTGACCTGATCGCCATTACTGTTGCCGAGGATTCTTTAGATTTTGGTCTAGTATCTTTCATTTTATCACTCTCTCTACCTTGACAGTATAGCACTTCATATGGTTTTGTACTTTGGTGCACAATCCACTCAAGTGACTTGTCACGATCAAATTCGCGGACTCACTGTGATATAATGTCTTTCTGCAACCCATAGAAATAGGCAGTTTTAAATTCATTGGAATTGGGATCAAAAGATACATCAAAGTTAGAAAAAGCTCTTTTTAAGTCTTGCAAAAACTGCTGAGGGTACGTATTTGGCCCAGCCGTAATCATGTATGCAACTTTCTTTGCCTCCTGTAATGACTGGAATGGAGAAAAATGACATCTAATCTCTTTTTCAAACTCTGCCCATGTCATGTTCTGCTGTTCATTTAATCCTCTAATGATACTGGCTGTGGGAGCGTCCAGAGTTAAGTGAAAGTATTGTCTGTATTGTTCCTTAGGTATCTGGAGGGCTTTAAATATACTGTGCACCGCTTCTAAATGGTCTTCTATGCAGCACTCCCCTCCTTTTTTGAATGGTTTGATTAGGGTCCTGATTGATTTCATTATTTTGATAGGGCTACTTATTGCGATGCTTGGGATTGCACTATTTTGTGATTCAACTCTTGTTTCAGGCATATGGGATTGGTGGCGGCCCCCAATGGGTGTGTCAAATCCCCCAAGGGCGCTACAACCAAGTTCAGACACCGGCACAGCCACTGGGGCACTATCTCTCCGTGTAGAAATCGAATTCACCGCAATTCCATTGAATGTGGTGCCCTGTCGTTTGTCCTGAAACCTGGAAGTGCATATTTGCTGGTCCAAATCCTTGCACTTTTTAAGGAGCTGATCCACCTCCTTACGCAAGTAATTGATTTCTTCACCCATGAACAAACTGCTTTTCTCATTTCTTGTAACTAAAGAAACTCCTATCCATCCCCTTCTTGACGTGGCTTGTCTGCCTATAATTTCCACCAATCGTAGTAGAAAATACGTGCTCTGTATCAGCCCTCATTTTCAGAACAATAAAAGGTTTAGGCGCCCTGTTACTGTTTCACTCTGTTTCCTGCTGCTTGCATTTTTCTGCTCTCCACAAACTGAAGAAAACGCCAGTGTGCATTTAAAATGAATTTCAGCAGTGCCACCAAAACATGGATTTCACCTCATTTTGCATATGAGACTGCATTTTATGTTACAGAAGTTAGGATTAGTATTTTAATAATGTTAATAAGGTTAGTTGGTTATATATTATAATGCAGTTTCCATACACAAAGCATCCATAATACATGGTTCACTTCATTATTTCCCCCTTCTCCTGCTCTCTCTCCCTTCCATGTTCCCTCCAATCCGCCACCATCCCCCCCACTTCTAGTCCCACTCCCCTTTCCCCACCCCTTCCGTTAATTGCCCTTTCCACTATTTTATTGAATGACTCATGATGTCAATTTTTGCTCCCACTGTTACTGGTTCTTGTTATCTTGTATTTTGTTGTTCCAATGTACAGTGCCTTGGTGTAAAGCGCTCTATAAATAAATAAATCAATCAATCAATCAATTATTTGAACCTGGCAGCACACTATGCTTCTATACATATTATGAATATCTGCAGTTTGAAATTGGGCCTGGCTGTGTTGTAAATCCTGTACCTTGCATATTACCAATAATGTTATATATTATACTGGCAAAAAAATGCTATATTACATACTGGCAAAATAACACTACATGCTGGCAATAAAGAAAATGCCATTACATTTTGGCAAAATGCTATACATGTCCTTACAACCCTCACAGGGCATATCATGTAAATTAAGGTGTACTAGTTATTGCAACCCATAAGGATTGATTCTGGGTAAACCCATTAAGAATGAGATGAGAATACTCGATTATCTGTGTTGCAAACAGAATGACTGCAATCAGAAAAAAGATGAATACATTAGTTTGATCACATTGCCATCCAAGGTTTCTCGCGAATGCTTAGCATGAAAAAGAGGTGGGGGTTTTCAGGAATACCTAACCAGTTTGAATTGACGGTAATCCAATGAAACCCTTACCATGAAAACCACAAGATCCCTTGAATCCAGAGGCCGAAATGGTATATTCATAGTTATAGAAGCTTTTTTACAGAAAGGGATTATTGCCCAAAATATGAGCCTGGGTAACAGTCCAAGTCTACCACTGATAAATCCAGATAGAGACAGAGATCATTATGTGGAAGATTGAGAGGTGTGACTCCAATGGTTTTATCTAAATTTGTAGTGGTCTCAAATCCAGCAGCAACCCTTTTTGCATCCCTATAACAGCAACCCCCTCTTCTGGTGTTGATTTGTGTTCTGCTTTCTTCTATATTCAAATACATCCTGACACCCAATATGTATTCACTGTTATACTCACTATGGTTTGGAATATATTTGGACCAAGTGGTTCGCATATTCTTAAAAAAGACTTGAATAGCATACAATTCCCAGGTGGTTCGTAACAATACAATATGTGGACAACCTCCTGCTCGTGTCGTGTGAAAATTTATTCCCCCAAACCCAGGAGCACCCAGTTACACCTCCTTATTCCACATTTGATGAACTTGATGGAATGCAGGAAAATTATTCTGATGTTTAAAAAATGATTGGGGCAAGGCAAGTTGCATGCTTTATACAAATAAGTAGTATTGTTTCAGTTATGGCTTTTTAGTGGCAACCCAATCTCTCTTATATTATTTTGCATGCAAATGTGTTTGCACATGTGAGCAAAGGGGATATGGCTGATCTGGTACAGAGTGGTATGTGCCATGATTTTCAGCTGTGGTGGAACAATTATGTAAGCAATGTATGGTATGCCAGCAGCACATTATAAGCAATAACACAAATGTCAGGCAGGGAGCACACTCAGTATATTTATCCCTTTTAACTAGAGTGCAGTGCAACTTCATACAATTTCTTGAAGTGACAGGATAAGGATTCATGATTTTTGATATGTTCTCAAATTGGATAAAGGCAGCCCCCTTGCTGAGAAGACATGCAAGCAGGAGTTAAAGCATTGACCCACAATTGTATTTGGTGCTTTGGAGTGCCAGTGAACATAGTAATTGACTGGACTCCCAATGATTTTGAAAGAGGGGCTCTTTTGAAGGCAATTCCAGCATCAGAATTAGGTAATAAAACATTAGCTCAAAAATTAAAAAGGTTGCCCTGAAACCATTTCTTTCTAATTTCAAGCAAAATGGGTGGCCGAGACCAACACAGACAACTATTTTGACTTCTTTTTGTTCAACCAATGTCTATTTTGTAGAACAAGAAAAATACAAGTGAGCAATCCAATGGTTGAGTGATGGTTCAGTGATTTGTTCTAATGTATGCAATAAGAGATCAAAGTATAACCTGTTATAGCACCATGTTTTAGATATAATACGGTTACAAACTAGGAGCACAATAGGGACATTGTCTGCCTACATAAACTTCCAGTGTCACTGGTCATTTGCATGCTGATTCAATGTGTACTTTATTCCCACCACAGATATTTAACATTTGAGAGATTCTTATCCTGAAACATCAACACATCTGCTACAACATACTGGGTAATGCAAGACACACAGAGGAATGGACTGTAATCAATACAATACTTCTGGCCACACCTGAATTTTCAAGTGATGTCTCATTTTCCAAATTGTTCTACAGGAGCTATGATATGTTTGGTGCAACAGAAGAGTATGCTGATGCCTACAATCCGGAAGCCGAGGGATCTCAAATGATGTATTTAGGCCTTGTCATTATGGTAGCATTGGCCCAGAACATGCATCATGGCCAGTTCCATGAAGAACGTTCAGGTCAAATGGAGAAGGTTTAGAGTTAATATCAGAGATATAGCTCTCGAATATAAATGGAAGCATGGGAGAGCAACATGTGATCAGAATTGTAAGGAGCATCACAAAACACAAGTTAACAAATAAAATATGTAACATTACATTTGCAGGCTAAAAGATTGAGTGCAATAGTGCATGTAATGAAATCCACGACTACAGAAGGATCATTTAAGAACGATCCAGATGTCATCTCTAATCAGTCCTGTAAAGGAGCCCTAAATGAAAGCATTGGGAGTTCTGGCTTCTTTGTGGTGCTGGCATTATATATGGAAGTTCTACAGCTGGCAGTGTGTTGTCAAGATGATGCAGTGTTCCTTCAATTCTTATGGGCCTGTCAAGGGAATGTGGGCCCCAACACGTTCAATAATACCAGGTGTACGGGCAGATTACCAGATGGGATTTGGTGATGATATCTGGGGAATCGGAATCCAGATTTGGGGAAGATATCTAGGGAATCTGTATCCAAAAGAAATCCAGTTCCTACATTGGGAACATTTCCCAAGTGAAGCCAGAAATGGGGATCAGGTTAGCAAATAAATGGGCAATATGGCTGAAAAAAACCACTGCAACTCCAATGTATGGATAAAGTGAAGCCCAGCCGGGGCATGGCCTGGAGCGCGGACTATGCAGTCGCCTCCTTGATGGCCTCCGTGGGAAGCCCGCTGCATCCCAGCTTGTGAAGGTTCCCAGGCAGCGTTTTCGGACCCAACTCGGTGAGGGGATGTGAGAAGGTCCGGAGCCCCGCCGCTGAGCTGCTGGGACCCGGATTCGCCGAGACAAAGATGATCGGGCCGCCTGCATTTCGCGGCCCCTCCGCCGCGTAATCCAAGATGGCGGACGGGACCCAGCGACGACGGCCGAGACGCGGCCTCGCCACCGGAGCTCCTCCTGTGGACCCCTGAGCACTCCGGCGATCCAGCTGACATCCCGGGCGGCGGGAGACGAGGTAGGAGCTTCGGGCCCCGGGCCCCCCTTTTGCTTCCCCCTCTGTCCCGGACGCCCCCAGGAGAAGAAGACCTTGCAGCCGCCCCAGATACACCAGGGGCGCGCCACACCACGCAGCTGCGGTCCCTCGGCTCTCGCCCTCCGCTACGCCCCGCCGCCACTTTGGAGGAGGGGGCCGGGGCCATAGAGTTCTCGAGGGCGAGCCTCGGACCAACTCCACCTCCATCAGACTTTGCACCCCTGCAGGAACAGACCTCCTGGCCCATAGTTCCGGATAACGGCGCCACGCTCTACTGCCCTCCTAACGGTGACATAAACCCTCTACTGCCACCATTACCACCAGGAATCCGGCGGGCACCCGTGGCGATCTGGACCCGCGCCCTCCTCTCTGAGAGCCCAGCCTGAACTGGCGTGCCCCGGCACCTGAGCTGCTCCCGCTCGTCCCCTTGTTTACTTCCTGGGGCGCCCCAGCCCATGCCCGCCATCCCCCCCCACCCAGCTTGGTACCAGTGAGACCGGGACGACACTTTAATCCTCCTCCCCTTCGCACTAGAAGCCCCTGCGTGCAACCAGGACATCGGAACACTCATTCCAGCCCCCGGAGGGTTTCAGGCTACCCTCAAGCCATCGCCACTTTTGCGTATGAACTGCCTGTGGCCCTGACCCACGCTTGCCAGGCCACACCATGTCTAGGCAACCGAAATCCGCCAAGTCCTCAGACATAGCAACAATGCTAATGTCGTCCGGCAAAGCAAAGAAACTGGACACTCTTCCCCCCGCCTCACGAGAATCTCTGGACAACAGGGGACCGTTAGCAACTAAGGAGGACATTCGTGATTTCATGGCTGACATTAAAACCGAATTTCGATCATGTATGTCGGAGCTTACGGCCAAGTTGGAGACTACCGATAAAAGGGTCTCGGAGATAGAACAGAGAGTGGGGGAGATTGAGGATCGAGCCCAGGACCACGCCTCCTCCCTGTCTGAGATTCAGCGCTCTGTGGGGCTTTTGCAGGACAAATGCGAAATCCTGGAGTATAAGCAGGAAAACTTGGAGAACAGAGCCCGGCGCAACAACCTCCGCATCTGAGGGGTTCCTATGTCAGTCCCAGCCCAAGAGCTTGCTGGATACGTGGGCCTCTTCTTTCAGTCTCTCCTCCCAGATATGGAGGATTCACTGCTGCTACTGGATTGCACCCACAGACTAAACCCCCGCCGTGGAGTTGAGTCAGACGGCCCTCCTGATGTGATCACCAGGGTGCATTTCTTTACAACAAAGGAAGCCATATCAGCAATAAGTCGCTCTGAGAACGAAATCACCTTCCAAGGGATCCCTCTTCAGATCTACCAAGACCTATCTCCGTTGACCCTCCAGAAAAGGCGAGCCCTTTGCCCGCTAACCACCTTCCTTCAAGCCCAAAAGGTTCGCTATAAATGGCTCTTTCCTACAGCCTTGCAATTCTCCTATAAGGGTACCATACGCAGGATCAATCATCTAGACGACGCTGGAAGTATATTGCAGCCGGTCCCCGGTAACTCCTCGCCCTCACAGGCCACTGAAGCGGCAACTGACTCGGACCTCATAGCCTCCCCTAGGTCCAAACAAAATACATGGTCGAGGGTTCCGAGATTTAGGAGGAGAAGATAACTTGGAACGACCTTGCAAGGGACCCTTCTGACCCCCTATGACCCAACTCAGCGATACTGGCGCAGCGGAACCAACCGCCACTCTTGTAAACATGGATGGATTTCATCCCCGATGCAGCGGACCCCCCCCCCACGGCTCATGCCCAGCTTCAAGGTACATTCCACCTATGAGTCCTTGGAGCAAACCACTCACATTTTCAGCCATGTTGGCTATTCTTTGGTTCACGGCCCCGTTGGCCAGGGGAGGGCCCAACCCCACAATGGGTCCTCTATCCCCAGTTAAAACTTGGACTTCCCGTTGGCGGTCCGAGCAAAAACCCCAGAAGCAGGATAACAGATGGTCACATCTCCCACGACATAATGGCTGATTCCTCAGTAGCTCCCCCCCTCCCACAAGCTTCATCAGCGACCCCAGGTCCCGCTCCGGAACAGCAAACCTGGAAGTTCGTCTCTCTAAACGTCAAGGGCCTGAACTCACCGGCTAAACGCAAATCAATTCTACAAAAACTCCAGAATGAGGCCGCCGCCGTGGCCATGCTACAGGAAACTCACCTGCTACCGGCAGACTTCAGCCGCCTACACTCTCGTGACTTTCCAAAACAACTCTTCGCATCCGGCAACTCCAAGCGAGGTGGCACTGCAATCCTGTTCCGGAGGGGGCTGAATCCCCAGATTCTGGACACCATAAGCTGCCCGGAAGGACGCTACATAGCAGTGAAATGCCTACTAGCGGGACAACTGTTCTCCCTGGTCTCCGTATACGCGCCGAACCTGGGCCAAGCACCCTTCTATGATTCGCTCACCACAACTCTTTCGCCCTTTCTGGAGGGCCAGATAGTGATCGGTGGGGACTTTAATGGGGTCCCGGACCCCGTAAAAGACAAATCGCACCCACCCTCCCCTGGAGACTTCACCACGGCCTTAGCCCTCCTGCGCTTGTTCAGGACTTTGGGAGTGGTGGACTCATGGAGAGTGCTCCAACCATCTGAAAAAGACTTCTCCTTCTACTCTTATGTTCACCGGACATTCTCCAGGATAGATCTCCTTCTAATATCCCCGCAAATCTTCGCCTTCACTGAAGAGGTGACCATAGGCTCCAGAATCCTATCCGATCACGCCCCGGTCACCTTGGAACTCCGAGTTCAGGGTCCCCCTGATCCCCAGCGACGCAGATGGACACTATACGACCCCATCCTTAATGAGATGCCACTCAGAGACGCTATCGCAACCACGATCGTCAATTTCTTCAAGGAAAACCCTAGCGAAGATACCTCCCTAGCTAACACCTGGGATGCAATGAAGGCAGTGGTGCGGGGAGAACTGATTGCCAAAGGGGCAGCCTATCATAGACATAAACAACAAATTCGTCAGGGCCTTGAAGAAGAACTGGAGAAGGCAGAAAAGACCCATAAGGAGAAGGGCTGGACCCCTAAAACGCAGCAAGCTCTCCGAATAGCAAAAAAGAAAATTGAAGCCCACTATGCGGAACATACCGCCCATCAAATGACGAAAGCCAAACAGTTCTATTATGCCAAAAATAATAAAGCAAACAAACTACTGGTGGCTAAACTGGCTAAGATAAGAAGAAACAACACAATTGTGGGCCTACGGGACCAGCAGGGCAAGACGCAATACTCAGATCACGACAAGCTTCGAATTGCATCGGCCCACCTGACCCAGGTAATGGCCGCCCCGCCTCGGAAGGTCGAAGAACAGAGGGAATACCTGCAAAGCGCGGCGCTCCCCCGACTAGAGGATGCAGCCCGGGACTCATTGGAAGCCCCAATCACCGGCGAGGAAGTCGATGAGGCGATAAAATCCCTCAAGTCTCGAGCCCCTGGCCCGGATGGCTACACAACGAAATTTTATAAAATCTTCAAACCCCAACTCCTCCCACCTCTGGTACAGCTGTTTAATTCATTCAGAACCACAGGCACTATAACCCCGTCAATGCAAGAATCAATCACTGTCTTGCTGCCTAAACCTGGCGGCGACCCAAAGAATCCTGCGTCCTACAGACCGATTGCTCTGCTCAATATAGACGCCAACATATACTCCAAAATTCTGGCAACCCGCCTGTCCCGGACCCTACCAGAGCTAATTGACGCCGACCAGAGTGGCTTCATCACACACCGTTCTACAGCTGATAATATTCGCAGAGCTTTGAACCTGGTGGAACTTGCCTCCCGAGACTCCCGAGAGCTGGTGCTTCTGGCCCTGGACGCAGTTAAGGCCTTTGACAAAGTGGACTGGAACTTCATGAGGCTTACTCTCGAGGCCTTTGGCTTTGGTCCAGAGTTCTGCGCCATGGCTTTGGCTAACTATTCTGCGCCCAAAACCCTTCTCAGAGTCAATGGCATCCTTTCTCCCCCTATTGGCCTGACCTGCGGAACCAGACAGGGCTGCCCGTTATCGCCACTGCTTTTTGCGTTAATCATGGAACCATTCGCCCAACGGATCAGGCGAAACCCGGAGATCAAGGGCTTCCAATCGGACACAACACACCATAAACTGGCCCTATATGCAGACGACGTCTTACTGACCATCACAGAACCTCGCACTTCCTTCCCTCAGGCCCTAGCTGAGATAGAGAGCTATGGAAGGGTCACCGGCTTTGCCATCAACTTCCGGAAATCAGCTGCCATGGGGGTGGCCCTTTCCCGAGAGATTCGAGAGGCTCTTACCCCGCTATGCCCGATACAATGGTCAATTAAGAGCATCAGCTATCTGGGGGTCCAGATCCCAGCTGACCCGGGGGAAGTTTACCGAGCAAACTTTCCCCCACTGTTCACGGAACTCGTGGCGGACTTAAAACGGTGGACGGCGCAAGAAATCTCACTGATGGGCCGTATCACGGCCTGTAAAATGAACTTGCTTCCGAGATTCCTATATGCTTGCTCTTCGCTCCCAGTACCGATCCCGGCACCGGCCCTTCAAAATCTGCAAAAGGAAATGTCACGGTTCATTTGGAAAGGGAGAAAGCCCAGAATCCCTAGGACCACGATGCTGGGCAATGCTAGACTGGGTGGCCTCGGAGTTCCAGACCTACAAAAATATCAGATGGCGGCCCAACTCGCCTGTATCCGAACATGGCAGATACTTACCAACCACCCGAGATGGGTGGACCTTGAACAGGCGCAACTGCCGCTCCCGCTACGTTTTCTCCCACATATCAATCTCTCCGAGCGCCGCCAGTGGCAGAACCTCCTGAGGTCCACCAAACACACTGTGGCTACCTGGGACAAAGCACTGAAACAAAAGAAAATCCCAGTGGGACTCAGCCCCTCCTCACCGGTGTTCCTGAACCCGGCCTTTACACCTGGCTGGGCCACCCGGAACTTCAGATCCTGGATAGCGGGAGGCCTGATGACCCTGGGGCAACTTTTCGAAGGAGGACAGCCCTGCACCTTTAGGCGATGTAAAGAACTCTTCCAACTTCAGGAGCAGGACAGATTCACGTATATTCAGCTGCGCCACTGGTGCTCCCATCCACAGACCCGCCAAGCTGCCACCCGCCCCCCCACGGCCATTGAACTGACTCTAAATGATCTCCCAACTAGGGGGAGCATCTCCACCTTATACAAACGCCTCCAACCTGACTTCCTAATCTCTAAAACCCGGTATATGGCCCAATGGGAGGCAGACCTGGGCCGCCCAGTCGAGGACCAGCTGTGGGTTGACATTTGGTCGCGGGCTCATACTTCTTCATCTTGCATTACGAACAGGGAAGGCGCCTATAAACTCCTCCTCCGATGGTATTATTCTCCCCTAAGACTATACCATATGAACCCCACGCTCAACCCGAACTGCTGGAGGCAATGCGGCCAAGTAGGGACTCTCTTCCATATGTGGTGGTCATGCCCGAGGGCCCAGGCTTTTTGGGAACAATGCCTAGCAACAATCACAGACATCACTCAGGTGCGACTTCCCCTGGAGCCCGAGCCCATCCTCCTGGGAGCCCCAGTCACCGGAATCTACCCCAGATCTGGCCCTATGGCCAAACTGTTATCTCAATGCCTATTGGCGGGCAGAAACGTAATAGCTCGCACTTGGAAAACAGCAGAAGGACCGTTAATGCCCTTTTGGTGGGTAAAAATCTGGGACATCTTAATCGCAGAGAAGGTGACGGCTGCCGGGGCAGGCCGCCTACATCGCTTTGAAAACATTTGGGGCCCAATCCTAGACTTTGATCGGAATTATCCAGCCCTGACATACAAGCCCCAACTAGCCAGGAGGACTTTACGGGACGATAACTCCCAGCGGCGACAGGAAGAAGAAGAATGTTAAGACACGGGGGAGGGAAAGGGAGAGTAATCTACTATGCTTTCTTTATGCCATTTGTCGTGATTGATCACTTTGTATTGCCTAATCCTGCCTGTTTAAAATAAATATTTTTTAAAAAAAAAAAAAAAGTGAAGCCCAGCCATGTACTGACTGTTGAAGGGAGAATGTGTTGGTATGGTGAGGCTAAAGGTTGGCTGACGAATGTTTATCACAAAGCTATGTCTACTCTTTCACAAACCTGGCTTATGATGTAAACTTTGTGTTGGCCACACAGACTGGAAAACATAATATACATTGGCCCACAGAACTGAAAATATAGATGCATTTGATACATGAAATTATTTTGACTGTTCTTAAACAATGCCATACCGTTTTGATAATTTGGTAGCGTTACTTCCCCAAATACCGACAACTGAGGAAATAAAAATCAACTGTTTGTGAGGCAAGTAGCATTCAAAACATTTACAATTCCTGTAAATAAGCCAGCCAAAGAGTTACTCTATGCACTTTAAAGGTGTCATGTCATCACTCATTTCTTCAAATTAGCAGACCGTACATGTGAACTGCACTTATAGTAGTCATTATTGTCACCCTAATTGCCTTTTTTCTCAGCTGGTACCGTTGCCAAAAGAGTCATCACAATTTCATGCATGGGAATTCTAAAAGGCTACTTCTTATGTTAATGAATGGTGTAGATTCAAGAAAACAAAAGGGACAAAGAGAAAGATGATGAGATCACAAACTTTATGGAAATCGAGGACTAGTAAGGTGCATAGTTTAAATTCACGTGAGCACAATAACACAGTGAAATTATTGACTAAAGTGTTCTTAAGAGTGACTCTGCTAGAGTAAGGATAGACAATAAAATGCCTGTCAGTTGGACAGGATGTGGAGGCAGATGTACTGGGCAGAGCAGCACCAGCACCACAGACATGATTAGAAATATGACACAGCAGAGCCACAAATAAACATGGGGACTTGGCAGGAAGCAAAAAGCCCATGAGGCTGCACAGTGGGATGTTGAGTCACTGCAAAACAAACTCACACCCAGTGATATGTGACACATCACACAAGAAGGTGGGGTGCTCTTGTCTGTGAAAGAGAATGCGAGTCACATGGGAGCTATCCACCAGAATGTGGATTATTGTGCATCATGAAGCTATCCAGCATGGGCAGAGGTTGGGTCAGTTTAGTAGTCTGAGCTGATTTATATGGGCATATCGTGGTGCTTCAAAGCCATACCCCTCAAGGTTACAGGAAGGTCTGTGACGAAGCTCACTGTCAATTTACCAAATAAATGTGTAATACTGTTTTAAGCATTATTTTCGTTTTGTAAAACCCCTTAAAGATCCTGGGAATTCACATTTTCAGAAAAGGGATGCCCTGCCGGTTTTCCTGTCTGTTTCTCTCCAGCTGTACAGGAATAAAGCCTGACTCTTGCTGCTGCTGTTGTTATTCCATTGGATTTATTGGGCAGGTTTACCATACGATTGATCCATATAGTTGCATCACCAAACATGTAGTAGTCCCTGGATTTATAGGCTCTTGCGCTTCTAGCTGTTAATAAATGATGACAAATTAACATTCAATGCATCCTTCTGAGTTGTACCTACCTATACATCTTAATAATGCTGCCGTTTCTATAGAGAAAGGAACATCATTCTGATGATACATGGATTGTCAACATATTTAATAATACAAATACATTTTCAGAAAATACATAAGGCTAATAGGGCATTGTTTTTTTATTTGTTTTTGTCTTCATTTTAATTGTGTACAGTTGTACAAGCCAACTTTTAAAATAGTTAATCACATCACCACACCACTTAGAAACAGCCAAAAAGGAAACATCACGACTATTAAAACAATACATCAAAAATTAAAACAATTTCCTTTCCAAACATAGATAAATTATAAATGCAGCAACCTTCCAAGTGCCCTACCTCATCAGGTGAAGACGAAACCTGTATGCCCGCCCCTGAGTGCACTTACCCGAAGGGAGCAAAGCACTTCACAACACATTAAGAGGTGTTTTGCTGACTCAACACAATCTTCTCCACAGAGCCAGCACTGCCATTGGTTGCAGGGAAATGTTGCCAGGCCCCGACTGCCTCGTTTGTCTTTACACAATTGACCTTAATTTCAACATAGTCCCAGACCACAGAGTCCCAGCGAAGCTCCCGGTGTACCTAGGCAAACTGGTTTGTGCCATGAACTACTTAAGAAAGCGTGATGCCTGGATTTTGGTTGCCAGCCTAATCATTTGTTGCTGATTGGCATCTAGACATAAAGCCGACTCCATGTGCTTCTTGAATTTTCCAATTGGCCAGCTCAAGGGCTGATCGAATACCCTCTCCAGCCAAATGTTTCCAGCCTTAATTTTCTGAATATTACTGTTTGGCATGAACCTGGCTTTTGATTGAATGGCCATGTGCAGGAGACCCAACAGCGAGTCAGATGGTGCATTACACATTTTCCCAAAAAGTGACAGGCATCATATTTGCAGCTTTACATTAATAGGTGTTACATTAAAGTCCAAATAGGGCATTTCGATGGGCACACGTGGAGGCAATCGGAGTAATCTCCTAAGCAACTTTCCTTCCAATCTTAGAATACCCTCTTATGGTTTAAAGCCCATATCTCAGCCCCATAGGGGATGGACGACACAATCTTGGCCTGATACAGTTGCAGGATGAACTTTGAGGAATAAACACCTCTCCTATTTGCAAGCAAGCTAATTAAACCAGTCATGATTACTGTTTTCAGTTTGATATGTCCCAGATGGCAGGTAAACAGCGACTCAGCATCTAAGTAAATACTGAGGGATTTAAACTCAGACAACACCTGCATTATCACCCCTTCCATCGACCATGACCCCCCTTTCACTCTCCTGCCCTTCATAATGAAAACCATGATCTTGGTTTTATCAGTATTAATTACAAGACCATTGTCTTTTGCATAGTGTAGAAGTTTGTTCAGGGTTGCCTGCAGACACCATGGGGTAGAATCTAAGATGGCAAGATCATCAGTGTAACCCATCCATTGGATGGGAACATCCCCCAGCTTTGGTAGGTTCACTGGGCAATTAACAATATCCCCCCAAGGTCCGCTAGGTAAAGTATGCACCCCTGTTTGAGCCCCTTGTTTCTATCAATCCGGTCAGTAGTCCTCCCTGCCTGGTCTACACGGACCTTCACACGTGTACAATCATGTAAATGAATTATCATGTTCAGTAGCTCCAGTGGTATATCCCAAGTGTGCAATTTGTTCCATAGTTTTGGTCTATCCACCATATCAAAATCTATAAATGTAGCATACACTGTTGTTTTGCGAATAGACCAAGCCTGTTGAACAATTGTAACCAGGGCTAAACTGTTAATTGTGGTGTTACACCCCTTGCGAAAACCCGTCTGGTTTAAAGGGATGATGTTTTTCAACGCTACCCACTCTTACAGCTCTGCCAATACTACTCGGGTAAAGATCAGTGCTGAAATATCCAGCATCGCAAGGAGACAATAGTTTTTTGGATCATCAGCCCTGCCCTCCTTATGAACAGGAACACATATACAGTCCCTCCATGACCTCGGAACAGTATGTGATGCACCTATCCAACTAAATAGCCAATGAAGAGCTTCTGCCCACACCACTGGCTCCATCTTAACCAGCAAGCTACAAACCCCATCGGGGTCAGGCGACCTGGAAGGTTTATATGCCCTAATTATATCTTGTATGTCACTGCTATTTTTCGTATACTGCAATACAGAACCTGTAGCGTAGTCCTGCATTTTATAATGCCCCTCTGCTGCAAAGTGATTTGCCACAAAAAGTTCCCAGTTTTCCCTAGAGACCCCGTATATAGCTTGATGTTTAGGAAAGTTCTCATTAATTATTTTCCATAACACAATAACACAACGGGATCATTAGACTGAGACAGCCAAACCAGAAGACGCCTTTTGGCGCATTTCTTTTCAAATTTATGTTTCCTCAACAGGGGCGTTGCTAGGGGGGGGCTGAGGGAGCTATAGCCCCGGATCTTTTGGCTGTAGCCCCGGATAGAAGCTCAGGAGCTACAGCCAAAAGACTAGCTAGCCCCGAGTCCTGACAGCCTGGACATTAGCTTAGCCCCGGATCTTTTCCAGACCTAGCCACTCCCCTGTTCCTCAACAAGACTGCATACCCTTTTTTGCCGTTCTCACTGCCCCAGCATGTACAGCAGTATCTAGCTACTTTTGGGATACGGCACGCAGTTCCTGGCGCAGGGGTCTGTCATGGCCTGAATCTATGTGGGTGGTTCCTTTGATGGGACATGCCTATCCTTTTAAAAGATTTTGTTAGACCTAGCAAACAGGCCTTGTTACACTCCATACAGGAACGGGTGAGATACTACTCAGAGTCTCCTCATGCCAGAATATCCGGCTCATGGCACTGTTCACTGACAACTTTTTGCGCCTTGAAACACTTGTGTATAGGCGCGTTATAAATGCCATATCATATCACATCATATCACAAACTAGCCGAGATCCACAAGTGCCGATTTCGCCTGGTTAAAATTCAATTTCACAATTAGAGGAAGGTGATCACACTCAGTCCAGTCACCCACACACATATCGACATTTGGAGACAAAATCACAATCAATTATACTGCTGGTTACCCTCCCTACCCTCATGTGGCTTGGAAGGATTTCCGAGGGAAAGCTTCCATTAACCATTTCAAAGTTACCGGAGTATTAACGGACTTACCCAGCTGACTCCACGTTTACAACCACTGGTCAACCTGCCCAGCTGTCCTGCAGAGGAGAAGTCTAACACATTACCGGTTGCTGCTTGGGACATGGTTGGGATCCTGGCAAATTCTGAATCAAGGAGCTGTTTTTTGGGGGGAAACTGACGTCACAACACGTTTATGGTATTAGGTAATGTTAGGCACACCAAACATTTACAGTGCAGTCTGAAGGGAATAGTCAGGAGAACATACAAAGTATCCTAGCAAATAGTAAAAAAGAGCTTTCTGGGGAATGATTGTCAGAAGACAGTGAAAAATCTGGGAGGATAGTAGGTTATTTGGAAACGAGGCTCCATTCCAAGGTAGCGCCCAATGTTCATAAAGAATGTAAAAACAGGGGTAATTCTGATTGCAAGACAATGATTTAGAGAGGCATTTCCAGGTACTCAACGCCTGTCAATAGGCCTCACTGAGGCCCATAGAGATTTTAAGACAGTGAAACCTCTAGGACGATAATAGGTTATTTGGAAACGAGGCTCCAGTCCAAGATGGACCTCAATGTTTATAAAGAATGTAAAAACAGAGGTTATCCTGATTGCAAGACAATGATTTAAAGAGGCCTTTCCAGGTACTCAACGCCTGTCAATAGGCGTCACTGATGCCCATAGAGATGTTATGGTTCGTGTCCTGGTACTTGTCTCCCTGAATTCAGACCCTCCAAAGTCTTTACTTTACTCTGATGTTTTTGGGAGAATGTTGCCACCCCGTCACTGTGACTGGTTGCTTTTCCCCCTCTGGCTGTGTGGTGCTCTGCTCTGTACCCTTACAATTACAGCTATTCCCCTCCTCCCACTTTCTTGGATGCACTCCACCAAGACAACAGAGCTCTTTGCAACCCCTTGCACATTCTAGAGTGTTGCTCGGCAGGAGCTCCTCTGTCCTGTTTTATCTCCAGTTCAGAGTGAGTGAGTGAGTGAATGAGTTACTGCTTTGGTTAAATGCAACTCCTGCCTAAATAACCTCCTTGAGGAACTAGGCTAATCTACCTAACTGCTAACAATGCTCAGCGAAAGGAGTGGCTCGGTCAACAAGAGCCAGGCGCTTAAAACAGACATAATTTCAACATTTGCTAAATTAGCCCAGCCTTACAGCAAGTGCAACACTGTTCCAGAGGCAGGGGTCGTGAATACAGAAACCTTTCAAGCCCGGCCAAGCATTCTAACCGAGAACCAGTTCCCCCGATCTTCTCTCTACAGTATGTTCCTTCCCTCTGCCCCCCCCCTAACCCCCACACACATGGCACTAACAACAGGCGTATGACGCGTTTTCCAAAGTCTATTTTTTTGACAGGCAGGTACTGCGATGAGGGTTGTTAACAAGACCTGTGTATTATGTCAGGGGTGCAAGGATCTGTGAAGACGGGGACAGCCTATAACTGTACCCAAGCCAAGCCACTTTACTGACTCACTCTGTAATCAGAGCCTGGACCATTGCTTTTCCATCGTGTTTATTTTTCCATTTCCTCTTGCAGTGTCTGTTTGGTTTCAGAAAAGCTGTGTGAGCTTTGAAATATGGATTTGAAAACAAAGGCGGACTCGGCCTAGGTTACTCACATGGTTTCACTGGCGAGAATGTGACTTCGGGGGGATGTGGAAATCCCCACAAGGTGTCCCATGCCTTTCCTCCTCCCCCACAGATGTTTCCGTTACGGATTGAAGTGTTGGACGATGAGCCAATGCGAAACATACAGTATCTGCTTCCACACATCGTAGGCTTGTCACTGCTTCTAGCCAAACCTCCATCCAGGAGCACGTGCTGGAGTGGCGCTGACCATGTGAGGTTCTAAGTGTTGTTAGTGCATTCTCTGGCAGTACGATAGGGCTAATCACGAGCACAGGATGTGTATTTGTGTCTGTACTCTTTATTTGTCTAGTCATGTATTTATACGTGTCGGTTGTGTTGGTGCTGTCTTATATAAATGCCACAACAATTTTGCTCTTCCAAAGGTGTATAGATCATCGGTAAAATAATATAATACATGGTACTGTAGCAACATATTTTGGTGTAGAAGGGGGCAGTGGGATCTGACAAACTCTGGCTTGTCAGATGGAGTGGAATGTGATCACCACGATCCCTCACCTTTAGCTATGGTAGCTAGGGGTAATGGGAGTTGTAGTCCAAAATATCTAGATCATCAAATGCTGCACACTCTTGAATGTGGCTCAAATTCTAAACTTGGAAAATTGTGATTTGGGTTGTATTTCCACTCTTTGATTCATGTATTTAAGTTATTATGTAGGTCAAAAGTACACAACACAGCATAAATTATTTGATTCTGCGCAAATTATGTTGTCGCCTCAAATTGTAAATATCTATATAACTACCAGTCTATAGCATGCTGTCTGGTACTGCGTCACTTTCTTGATGGCGGCCTTTCCCCATCACATCCTGATCTCTATAATCCAACATTATTAACTGGACTGCACATAGCATACCAATTCGAGAGGTACCTGCTACAAGAAATATCCTGTGTAAAGTGAGTCTCTCGATCAGATGTATGACCAAAATTGTGTTGGTGCAACCTTATTTTTTGCACTTAACCCTCGAAGTGTTGATGGTACATTTTGAAAGTGCACACCTTAAAGAAAACCTAGAGAGACTTCCTAATTTTACAGCTAGGTCATTACAGTTGGTTCTTATACATGCAAAGGGCCTACGTATTAGGAGGAGATGGGGTGATGCCGCACCATGAAGTACTCTTTGGGTAGAGAGAGGGGGGGCCGCAGGGCAAGTTGTCATGAACCACTACATGATACTGGACCAAGGGGTGTTGTGGCGACTATCGCATTGGGCTACTCCACCATGCCCAGTTTTTTGCCAGGCACTCATCCCTTTAAGAGGAGTTAAAACTAAGGGTCTACAACTCCATCTAAAATGCAAGCGCCCCTTTGGTGCAACAATTCCCGAAGGTTACTATCTACAGTAGTCATGGTAGACATGACTACCGTTTTTTTTGCATTCCTTGACAGGATAGTATTACTGGCCTGCTGGAGAGGAAGAGTTTGGCAAGTCCTACCTCTGAAGACAAGCTTGGATCAGAAGTGGGAGATTCTGGAAAGCACACCTATTATTCTCCACAATTAAGCAAATAGTGTGTGGGGGCAACCATGCACCAAGAGACGTGTTTGATTGAATCAGATTCCACGGCAGCGTGTACTGTGCATCAAAAGAGGAAGCGGTGCGCGGATCCTGCAGCTTCTCTCCCTTTTTTCAGGAAATAGGATACCTTTATCAAAGATCAGACAGTATCTCTGCGCAGGGAGGGGCAAGGCCAGAGAAACAGATACAAACCTGGGACAATTACTGCTATACTGATCTAGTTCTAAGACGCAAAAAGATAAACAGTCGGTTTGGGTAAGAACCGAGTCACCCGTGCACTGGCTCAGAGATCTTTTTGTTGACTGTGTAATTTAGATTGGACTCTTAAGAATAAATGAGAAATCTCATCACTTCACGTTTAGGGTGATTTATTAAAACACTTAAGCCGACATGTGTTCCGATCCAACATGAGGCTTTTTCAAGGCCTTGGTGAGAATACAAGGCAAATGGGCCTCATGAAGAGTTGGGCGGTATCCCCAGTGATATTACCGCCAGGGCTGTTAGCGTTACCACCAAACCCCCTTTGTGCTATTAGCGTCGGATTACGGGTTTGGCAGAACGGTAAATCCCCATTCCCCATTGGACCCATTCGGGTATTCCCCATTCCCCAACGGGCCCGATGAGGAATTTTCAGCACTACTACCGCCGTTGGTATTATCGCGCGGTAATAGCACCAAAAATCAGCAAAACTGCAGCAGATTTGCCCCCAGCTCAGAGCATTACCACTGCATATAAGGGTTACCGCCAAACTCGTGATGACCCCCAAATAGTACATTTGTAGTAATAAGCAAACAGCAGAGTGGGGGAACTGATGTTTTGGATGGAGATGAAAAGTGTTCTGGGTGTGAGGGTTGGTGATAGTGTGACATTTGAAGGGCAACAGACGGGCCTGTGGCGGAGTGCCCTTCCCATAGGCTAGACCCTGAACCAATCAGAAGTCAGCACGCATCTGACCGCTCACAAAAACCCTCTCTCACTATTTATACTACATTCAAAGGTGGCGGCCTGTATCGAAAGATCGCTGTGACCGCCCATTTTTAGGCAGAGGCCCTACTGCCCTTTCGAGTTAGTGCCTGCCCAGTATCACCTGCTCAGCTGCCCTCCCGGACCATCTATATCCCTCATTTTCCTCATACTGGAGGATTTGTTCCAACAGGCCGTTTTATTTCATTTTTCTGGCCAGGATATTGATTTCCTCATTAACACGTGTCAACTTAAGTGTGTTAATAAACCAGCCTAAACATGAAGTGAAGAGATTTCTCATTTATTCTTAAGAGTCCAATCTAAAATACACGAGTTCGGCGGTAACCATGCCGCTATTGGCGGCATGGCTGCCGCCGAAATCGCGTTGGGGTTCGGGTCCCCGGAATGAGGATTTACCGGGCCATTCCGAGTTCGGAAGGCCCGGTAATTCCTCCCTCCAAGGACCCGGACACGGTCCTTCCCCATTCCCATTTTGGCCCCCATAGGGCTGAATGAGAATGGGAGAGGGAGCAAACAACGGGCCATTACGAGATGGCGCGTTGTTTGCTCCCTCTTCACCGCGCGGGACCCGGTAAGCACGCCTGGTTTTCCCAGGCGTGCTTACCGGGTCCCGTGAGGGGAACTCGTAATGCAGCGGTACGGGGTGAACGGCGCCGGCACCTTTTACAGCGCCGTTCACTCCGTACCGCCAGGGTCGTAATGAGGCCCACAGTCAAAAATAACATCTCTGAGCCAGCCCCACAGTGATCGGTTCTTACCCAAACCCACTCTAAACCTCGGCAAGACGCAAGAGCACTCTTTTAAGAGCCCCTATCCCCAGCAGGATCTATTGACATCACAATGATCAGTGCATTGATCTACACATTCGAGTGCTCTACCCAACTGTATGAAAAAGATAAACCCCTGAATGTGGTTAAACAACAGATTATACCATGGTTGGGCTGCCAAAGATATAAGCTGTGGGGATGCTGAAAACAGGGAGGATTTATGTAGGCAACAGAGAAACATTGGAGAGAGTTGTAGGTGAAAGCAGAAGGTGATTGAGATGGAGCTGGAAGAAAGAGGCTGAAGAGAGGTGGCCAGACTGGAAAAGAGCCGGTGGTACATGGAAAAGACTGAGGAGGTGGTATGGAAGAACATCATATGGAGTAAGGAAGCTGGTGGGAGAATTGAAAGAGGAGAGAACGCGGAAGGAATATAGAGGAGGTTGGAGATGTCATTGAAGCAAAAAAGGAGGAGTGTGCTCAGGAGGAGGATGAGGAAAACATCAAAGGAGGCAAGGAGGAGTGTATTTGGGAGGATGTTGGAGGTGACAGGAGGAGCGTATTCACAAAGAGATTGAAGGAAGCAAAGAGAGATGGACATAGTGTACAGGAGGCGGTTGGTGTAGATAAAAAGGTGGATGCAGAGAAGAGCATTAAGGAGACAATTAGTTGAGGAGTGCAGACAAAGAGACATGAAACATTGGGAAGGATATTGGACACAATAAAAGCCAAGAGATGACCATGTGCACAAAGAATGGCATAGGAAGAGGAGTTGGGAGAAGGAGGAGGAGGATAAGTACACCATAGAAGAGAAAGAAAAAGAGAGGTGCTGCCAAACCCTGAGAATGAAGGTTGTGAGAAAAGAAGTGAAGATATTAGAACATGGCAAAACATCAAGGAGGCAGAATGGAGAGTGAAAGGAAAATAAATGGCAGTAGGTGCAGGGACCATCCCCTTGTGGACAAGGCTGTTACAAATTGTTGAAAGGGTTGACATAAATGAGTTGTTAGGGACTAAAGTCAGGCACCTAAGACAGGGAGGTGGCGAATTGACCTGAGACCCATCTCATAGAGAAGTTTGGGTGGCCTGCCTCCTGATTGAAGCTTAGGGACTTACCTCTGTTCTGCCTAGCATTAACTTCTGTGGCTATTCAGGCCTAGTGGGCAAGCATATGTGGGGCCCAGATACTCAGGTGAGGGGTCTCCTAGGGAATCAAGGGCAAGAAACAAATGTTTGCAGCCATTAACAGTATCCACAGCCAAGAACAGGAGTAGTACATATATTAGAAAAACAGAAATGGCATAATAGTAAGGGCATTCTGTGTCATGAGTCTATTCTCAGGACTCTTATATACACAATTTTGAGTGCCTCGGAAGACCTGCTGGATGCCTGTGTCTTGTGTCCTCAGACTGTATCTTCTGTAAGGTAGGCATGGTATCACAAGTATGACACGGACATACGAGTTACAAGTTTCAAAACCTTTATTAGATTCTTGGGGTTCGGAGAAACTCCTACATTGCCCTATAGCGATGACGGGAAAACACATTCATAGTCAGTCTATGTCAAATCAAAATGGCCTATACTAACACAACCTAATGCCTGCCCTATATCTCATACAAAATGTGTGTAATGGGGTATATGTATGTAAAAGAAAATCAGTGTTATAACATAAAGGATCAAAGTGGCTGAGTCAGCTCTCCTCCCCAAATTAGACAGCAGGGAATAATGCGACCCCCGTAGACAGGATGACACACTCTGACTGAGGTTCTCAAAACTAATGCAGTTCAAAATGTGGATCAAGGCCCTCCTGGCCTTCCATGTTAAAGTCACTTATTCCAGCATTCCAAAAATGTGTTCACAGTTCAACAAAAGTTCACGTAGGTCTCCCTCTGTCCGGCTCGGACCTCTCAAGGCCTCAATAGTTCACATAGGTCACGCTCAGTCGGGCTTGGACTTTTCAATCAAAAGTACCTGATTCAACATTGATCTCCCTCAGCGGGGCTCAGACCTCACAATCACAGCACTTGCAGGCGTTCCCTTGCCCAAGCATGATTCACATTCTTTAGGAGGTCCCTTCTCCTAACTTATTTCATGTTTCCGGTCTCCCTAAACCGGGCTTGGACCTTTTTCTGATGTCGACGACTTTCGCATGTGTGAGGCCTTTACCATCAACCTCCGCAGGACCACTTTGACTTTCTCTTCAGCTCACACTCTTATGTTATTTGCCCCAGTGTCTTTTGGTCTTGGGAGTACAGTACCTTAAGCACAAAAGTTCAAAGAAATCTTTCTCTTCACGCATTCACCTTTTCACTTCCCCTTTCGTTGAGGTAATCTTGACCATTGCGCATTTCAGAGTTCGTTCACTTTGCCACTTTATGACAAGACAACAAAAATGTTCCGGAGACTTTCGAGTGGGCTACTTCCTTTCACCGGACCACTCCAATACTCTGTATCATTGGTCTGCAGCTTTGATTCACGAGTAAAGGTTTATACCACAGGCTCGGCCTCGCCTCCCCAACTCTGTTGTTCACCCAGGAGGGTCACTGGCATCCTTGAAACACAGTGGAGGTTTCTTCGTGTCTGCGATTTGGCTTTCATTTGCATCTCCTTCACGGTTTCCGGAAGCAACAACCTTCTGCAGGGATATTCAGGGTTTCCCTACCCTTTGCTCTAGTCCCTCGATTGGTCATCCTGCTCCATTAGGTTCGTCTTCGCCCCGGAAGTTCTGCCCCTTCTCGTGTTCCACCTTGCTCAGAGTGTGTCTCTATGTTCCACCTTTTATCCGTGTGGGGAGAGCAAATGGGTATCAGATGTATGTGATTAAAGTCAAGTGCCTGACTTTGCCTGACCTAATTAGTGGGACATGTCCAATGAGATAAGATATGTAAGTGTTAGCCTCTTTACTCTCAGTCACCTTCTTCCTCGGCCCATGTTTTGTGTAGAAGGCGGGGGGTTGTGACATATGAGGATCCTATAAAATAGGATGGGGCATGGCTATAGGAAAAGCGGAAATACCACGTCTCACCATCGGTTGCCTCACCCTGACTCCCCAAAGACCCCTCACCCAAGTGATCCCTCACACTGGTCCACCCCCAGGGTGTGGATCCAAAGGTGATGGCCATGCCCTGGCCACCTGTGAGAGAGATCCCCAGGGACTAGAAAGTGAGACACCCTTTGGTTTCTCACACTTCCTATCTCTTGTCATTTGTGTCATGTGCTTTGTCTTAGTGATCCACCAAGAGGTATTTTTCATGTTTGGTTCTAACTGAATGAGTATGTTCCGGAATTCTATCTTTCCGACTACAAATCTAGTGCTTATACAAGATTTGTAACAAATGTATCCAATACTCTGGATAGGGTAAACAAAAGGGTACCTGTAAATACTATAGGTCCTCCAGGTAAAATATATAGAAGGTAAGCAATAGACCTAGGTATGGATGAGGCTAACGACAAAACACATTCAGAATTGCAAAACCCTATTCGCAATACAAACATATTTTATTTATATGCAATGTTTCAGTTCTTGATTCAAAATATATTTACACAACACAAATTCGTTAACATCACACTCTCCTCTTTCATACCTTCATTCATCCACAAAATATACAATATCTTCTCTCTTTTACAAAAGTGAGACCTCAGTTATCACAAATGAACATAAGACAATCCCGTCAGTATTAATATTGTTCTTTTTGTGTCTTCATGCACATTCAATGTTCATAGAGTAGTTATAATTCCTTTCTCTTGGATCTACATATGTTTCGGTCAATCTTGGACCCCACTGGGTCTGCTGTTTATCCGACCTTCTTCAGGATCTGGGAACCACCCATCAGGGTTCAAAATATAACTGAGAGAGTGATGTCTTCTATGAAGTATCTCTACAAAAAAAACACAATCCCACCTATTAGACTCAATTCAATGGTGTATATCCATCCACCTATTATTGATGGTATTCATCCACACTCACCTCCAACCAAAATCGTGTCATGGGTAGTATAGATGCCGGAAGTAAATCCACCAGGTCACTGAATTTAATTACATACACCTGGAAACATTAAGACAAGGAAATATAAGTACCTCCTTCCACATCTCTTACTTATACATATGCATATCTCCCAGGGGATTATTCACTTGCATATGTCCTCTATTAGTGTAGGGCCACCAGGGTCCTCTCCCTCGAAGGGACTATACTGGGTGGGAGTTCTTGTAGGTAATTCACCATAGGTCTTCACCTTCACCTGCCCCTAGACATGAGACACAGGGCACCAGTCCATTTTCTGTCATTAGCTGCCACACAGTAGCAGAACAAGAAGAGCACAACAAACACTCCCAAACATCTATACAAATCACCCCTTCTGTAGTTAAGGAGTATGATACTGTAGGGTTGTCACAGGAACCAAATTATCCACCTCTTAAAGCACTGTAATAAATGTAAATAATTTGTTTTATAAAAACGAATTAACCCTGTGCTCTATATCTATTAGTTGTCCGTGTGTAGTGAATGCATATCCAAACAGGGTACCTATTATGAGCTCATGGCCCCCCACGTACACACACCACCTTGTGGGTACAGTATTCCTCGTGGATACAATATTTCTCTGCATAGCAGGCAAAAATGCACATTATGCACACACACGTATATTCATCCTGCATCACGCGTATCCACCTCCTGAGGATGACTCATCAGAAGAGCTCGGATTGCTTACCTTGTCTTTCCAAACACGACCCTTCCTGACTATAAATCAATCGCTGTTTCTGCGTTTACTCTGTGCGCGTCAGACGCTGTAATTTAAAACTGCAGGAAATTGTAGAACCCAGGCACGGCTAACCTTTCAAGGTTAGTCAAAGAAAGAGGACTAGCTGTGCAACTGGCCACATGGAGGGCGGTCGCATAGAAAAAGGACTAGCTTTTCCTGAGGCCGGCGTGCTGGGTCAAAAAAAGAGGACTGGTGCTACTAAGCCTCAAATCATTCTAGCCTTTTAGAAAAAGCACTGGCTAGATGTAATAAGTCAAAGAGAGAGGACTGGTGCTGATCGACCTCAAATCATTCTAGCCCCTTGAATAAAGAACTGGCTACTCGTAAAGCTGCGAGTTATCACCACATAAAATAAAGAGGGCGCAGACCCAGTTCACACTACGTAGTGAATACAGGGCACTCGCTGGTGATGCAATAGAGAGGTACCTGCCCACAAAACTTGGTAGTCAAACTTGTGGGACGCGCTGGTCATATTCACGTGACCCATCACCAAGAAGGGGGAATACATATCCCAGATCAATCCCAGTGGCGAGGAAACTGTATCAGATATAGATCTTAGTTATCTCACCTGCCCCATGTAGAATTATATAATTATACAGGAAGAGTGGGTAGCACACCATGGAAACAAAGAGGCCCAGGGGTATACTGTTCACAGTACATAACTCAAAGGGGACCCTCTTATGTAATATCTGTCAGTCATCGGGTGTGCATCAATTTGTTCCATTCGATCGAAACATTCAAACCCTGCTTGACACTATTCAGGGTATATATCCACCTTTGTTCTGCGCAATGTAATATAATTGTCATATCACCGCCCCTCATCGGCAGCTTGAAGGTTTGAAACACAAACCACCTGATGTCTCTGTCAGAATGTCCTTTGAGATGAAAATGTTCCACTAGGGGTTTGTCAGCAACTTTGTTGCGTATACATGAACGATGTTCCGATATACGTTGGCGTATCTGGCGACTCGTCTTGCCCACATAGATTATGTTGCATGAGCATATGATTAAATATACCACATTTTTAGTTAGAGAGTTGGTATGTCCCATCATTTTCCACTTCGTGTCACCCCATTCAAATTTTTTCACTGTCTCAGTGAATTGACATGCCACACAGTTGCCTCATTTATAGTAGGTCTAGAGAAAGGAATTATAACTACTCTCTACTCTATGAACTTTGAATTTGTATGAAGACACAAAAAGAACAATATTAATACTGATGGATTGTCTTATGTTCATCTGTGATGACTGAGGTCTCACTTTTGTAAAAAAGAGAAGATATGTGTTACGCTCACCTGGACCCCACAGGGGTGTCGATCGGACTCGGACAGCTGCGGTCTCCTTCAACGTGATGCGTACTGCAGAGATGACTGTCTGGACTGGCCCGCCTAGTCTTGTCTGCTGGACCCGAAGAAGTATTTTCCTGCAAGTGGAGACAGGGATTAACCACTTGTGGGTTTTAGTGATGGCCTCCCAACTGTTCTCGCTCTCCTCACTAATCACCTCCGATATCCCCTTAGTAACCTCACCTTATGTTTGTAAAAGATGAGCTCTCCATCCTGCGTGTCTTGCAGGGGCGCATAGATATCAGTTACTTCACTGGTTTGAAGGCGTTGGGAGAGTTCCGGTAAGTATTGACTCTGAAGTCCCTGGCGAGATTGGTAAGTATCAAGTTCAAAGAGTTCAATGTGCCCGATGTTCACTCTTGTCCCCTTCCTTCCTTAAGTTGCAACTGAGTTCGTGAGAAGAAGGTCTTATAGCTGCTGCTGGCGTTCAGGTTAGAGTCTGTGTTACCCAACGATGTCCGGTAACTATTGCATGCGTTAACGTGTTGTTTTTCTCCCTCTTTACAGATGCAGCATATGAAAATGTGGAGAGTTATGGAATAATACCGCCGGTGGTAAATTAGGTATGTCTATGGTGGTAAGAGGTTGTATTTGTTGATTCCCTTGGCTCACCTTGTTTTTTTTTGTGTCCCCTAGGTGCCGGATTATGGCGAAGAAATGATGGAGACAGTGCCGGATCGAAAGATGCTGTGAGAACTGGTGAGTATGGCGCCGTGCTGGAGCTGGCGAAGCGACGCGTGCAGGACTGATGTACTTTCCAGGTCCGGAGATGAAATGGTTCCGGAATTAGGTAAGGAATATGAAATAAGTTTGTTTTCTAACCTTGTCCTTTTCTTCTTCTTTATTCTAGGAGCTCCGGATTCGAGGTGGGCGTGGCAGAAGACTGGATGCTGGCTGCAGGCACGCAGGCGTGGCATAAGACTGGATGCTGGCTGCAGGCACGGTGAGCATCACGCTGCTGGATGCAGAATAACGCGAAGCATGTGCTGCTGTTCGGGTGTGGTTTAAATAGCCTCCAAAGTAGTTCCAGGTAAGAAGTTCCCTAGAGCCATGCCCGAGTAAAAAATAGTCCCTGTAACAAAATAGTCCCATCCAGGCCTCATGTAGGCTTGGACTCTTTTGCAGCATGGTCTGCATCAGGTAAGTAAAGTCTATGAGCCTGGCGCCTATGGTGCCAGGACTGATTTCTGTGATGAGCCTGGCGCCTAAGGCGCTAGGACTGAACCCAGACAGCCCCTATCCGGGGCTGCTGAGGTTTAAACAAATGTCTGGATGCCTGCTCCCAGAGCTGAGGGCCTTGGTCCTGATGCCCGGGGGTAGGCATCATGATAGTTGCCCCCAAGGCCCCTCCTAAAGTTGTTCTTCCCCCTGGCCCCGGTTTGTCTGGGAAGTTCTGATGGAATCTTTTCACCAACCGAGGTGCATGAACGTGGTCGTTAGGCTCCCATGATCTTACTTGTGGTCCTTAGCCCTTCCAATCGATCAAATAAAAAAGTTTTGATTTAATCATCTTGGAGTCCAGGATATTTTTTACCTTGAATTCAGGTTCTCCATCTATCAAGATGGGGTCAGGTGGTTTGGTTAATCTTGTCCCTGGTTGAACTGGTTTTAGAAGTGAAACATGAAAGACAGGATGAATTAGAGGGTAATTCCAATTTGACGGCCACCGGGTTGATAATGGCCTTAATGTTGTAAGGTCCCAAATATCTAGGATTAAAAGTCAGAGTTCCCTTCAGAGGTATATGTTTTGTAGCCAGCCAAACTTGATCCCCAATCTGGTATTGTGGAGTTTCACTTCTATGTTGATCAGCATTTTTCTTGTATTTCTCTTTTGCTTGTTTCAAATGTTCTGTGGCTTCCTTAAAGGCTTGTGTAATAGTAGAGTGCAAATGACTAACTGCGGGCATTCCTAAGTGCTGAGGCGAGTCGAGTTCTGAGGTTCGAGGGTGATGTCCATATATGGTATCAAAAGGACTTTGTCCGGTTCCTGAATGTACAGATTTGTTGTATGTGTACTCGGAAATCCATAAAATATCTTTCCAATTGCTTTCGGTCTGGTGTAGCATGCAGCGTAGGTACTGTTCAAGGGTCTGGTTGGTCCTTTCCGTCTGACCATCGGTCTGGGGATGGTGACTTGTTGATAGCCTCACGTCGATTTGTGCCAGTTGACAACATTTCTTCCAAAAATGCGAGATAAATTGACTACCTTGGTCAGAAACCAATACGGAAGGGAACCCGTGCAATCGAACAATGTTTTCGAGGAACTCCTTGGCCAGAATCGAAGCAGAAGGTAACCCCTTTAAAGGAATAAAGTGGGCCATCTTGGAAAAAAGATCCACAATTACTAGGATGGTGTTAAATCCATTACATGGAGGTAGATCTGTAATAAAGTCTAAAGAGAGGTGTGCCATGGTGTAGGTGGAATATCCAAAGGTTGTAAAAGGCCAGCAAGTTTTTTCTTCTGGCTTTTGTTTTGGGCGCAAATGCCACAAGACATCACAAATGAGTTTACATCTTTTCGCCAAGTGGGCCACCAGAACTGTCTCTTAATTTTCGCTTCAGTTTTTGTGATACCTGGGTGCCCTTCCATCAGGGTGTCATGGTAATTGTAGATGACTAGTTCTTGTATTTCCTTGTGTGGTAGAAATAGTCGTCCTTGATAGTAAGGTAGGTCATTGACGACTGAGTAGTCCGGGCCTTTCTTTACCCAGTCCTGCAGGGTTGCTGGATCGAAGAGTTGTTGGATTTTTGAATGAATATCTTCTAGTGTCTGTAGAGTAGATATGCCAAGAATTCTTTGCTCTGGAATTATTGGCACCGGTTCCGGGTTTGCATATGCTTCTCCCATCCCTATTCGGGATAAGGCATCTGCTTTGCCATTTTTGCAGCCTGGTCGATAAGTGATCACGAAATCAAATTCGGCAAAGAACAATGCCCATCGAAGTTGTCGCGATGATTGGGCTTTGGCCTGTTTTTAAATACTGCAGGTTCCGGTGATCGGTGATTACGGTAATAGTATGCCTGGCACCAAAAAGATAGTGCCGCCAAGCCTTAAAGGCAGATTTGATGGCTAATAGCTCTTTATCGGTAACCGCATAGTTTAACTCAGGTGCTGAGAACTTTCTGGACCAAAACGCTACTGGGTGAAGTTGACCGGTTTCAGGACCCATGGCTTATCTGGATGCATCAATTTCTACTATGTATGGAAGCTCAGGGCGTGGATGCTTTAAGACAGGTGCTGATGTGAATTTCGCTTTCAGCTCTTGGAAGGCCTTTTCAGCCTCTTCGGTCCACAAGAAGCATTTGTTTTTTCACAAAAGTGCTGTGATGGGGTGTAAAACATGGGCGAAGTCTGGAATGAATCTGCGGTAGAAATTAGCAAATCCGAGCATGCTTTGTACCCCTTTGACTGAACTGGGTGATGGCCACTTGAGAATTGTGTCCACCTTTCGAGAGTCAATTCGGACTCCTTTTGGAGTCAGGATAAATCCAGGAAATTCAACTTCCGTAACATGAAAAACACATTTTTCCAATTTTGCATATAACTTGTGCTGGCGTAGTTTCTCAAGGACTGCACGCATGTGCTTAACATGGTCTGATTCTGAGGAGGAGTACACTAGAATATCATCTATGTATACGGCGACACAACGTCAATGAGTTCACGAAGGACATCGTTCATAAAATACTGGAAGGCTGCTGGTGCATTGCACAACCCGAAGGGCATCACCTGATATTCGAATAATCCGTACTTGGTGCGAAAGGCAGTCTTCCATTCGTCGCCTTTCTTGACACGTACCAGATGATATGCCCCTCGGAGATCTAACTTAGTGTAGATACAAGCATCCTTTACGTGGTCAAGTAATTCGGGGATCATAGGCAATGGGTATCGGTTTTTTACTGTAATCTGATTTAATGCGCGCTAATCTATGCACGTTCTAAGGTCACCTTCCTTTTTTGGCACGAAGAATAAAGATGAGGCTGCAGGAGACTTGGAAGGACGAATAAAGCCATTAGCAAGGTATTGGTCCAAGTATTGCCGTAGGTGACAATTTTCAGGTTCCGTGAGGGCATAGATTCTACTGCATGGGGTTGTGCACCGGGTAGGAGGTCGATTTGACAATCGTATGATCTGTGAGGAGGTAATGTATTGGCCTGTTCTTTTTGAAAAACATCCTGAAATTCTTGGTATTCCTGAGGTAACTGCACGATTGGGTTAACGACTGTAGCCAGGCCTTTGTTCAACGTTTTCTCCGGGTAACAGGTGTGTGCACAATCCGGGAAGGTTATTCTCTTCTCTCGCCAATCTATACAAGGATTATGTGTTTCCAACCATGGCATCCCCAGTATTATCTGGAACTGTGGGGCTTTGATTAGATCAAACACAATAGTCTCTCGATGCCCATCTTGACTCAACAGTGTCATCTCTGTAGTGGAATGAGTTACAGGCCCCGAGGCAATCTCAGTTCCATCAACTGTGGTGATGACATCCAAAGTGGTCTTTTTGCAAAGAGGTAGATTCATCTTTGACACCAATTTGTGGTCCATATAGTTTCCTATGGCCACGCTATCTATGTATGCCCTTACTGCGTGCATACGTCATGGCTGCCTGGGATCAAGTAGGACCATTGGGATGATCAGATGCGAGGTCTGAGTGTCCTTCTTTAAGCTCGGCAAGCAGACCTCTACGCTTGTCGGGCGTGGTCGTTTCCCGAATTAGGCTCTATGTGGCTTTTATCAGCAACTCCTACCACCTTCTTGGGTGGGTTTGTAGGGCAATCCCGTAGAAAATGTCCTGAGGTTCCACAGTACAGACACAACTGCATCTGTCATCTTCTTTCTCTTTCCTTTTGAGTTAAGGGTACTTTAACCCCCACAATCTGCATAGGTTCAGATGCATCTGTTCCTTTGGGGGCAACGTTGGGTTTAACCAATACCCGGTTCTCGAACTTAGCTCAATCAGTCTTTCGGTTCTGAAGTCGGTGGTCTAGCTGGACCACTAAGTCTATAAATTCTGTGCAATCCTGAGGTGGGTTCACAACTTGAGCCAAGACATCTTTGAGTTCTCCCCGAAGTCCATGATGAAACAATGTAATTCGTTTTTCCTCCAGCCACCCGGTTTCCACCACCAACCTATTGAAGGTTGCAATATAGGTTAGCAGATCCTGGTTACCTTGTCGTAAGGATAAAAGTTTGTTGTCCAGGGCTTGACCCTGTGAGTGTCTGGCGAATAGTTTTTCCATGCTCCTTTGAAAACCCTGAAAATCCCAGAGAAGAGGATCATCCTGGTTGACTAATGGAATGGACCAATCCGCTGCGCAGCCACTAAGATATGACAATACAAAGGCTACTTTGGCTTGGTCATTTGGAAAGGCTCCCGGTCTGCATAAAAAGTGGAAGCGGCATTGGTTCATAAACACGGCGAACCTTTTGGGGTCCCCAGCAAAACGTTCGGGTGGAGCTAACGGAATATTTCCTGGTAAAACCACTTGCACAGGATTGCTTGTTTAAACGGGGGTTGGGTTTCCCCCATATCCAGGTAGGGGCATTTGCCCAGCTTGGTTTTGCAGTAGTTGCCTAGCCAGATCATCCGTGCGCTCCTTTGAGACAATCAGTTCTCTCCTGAGGGCATTAGTCTCTTGGCGAGCGGCATGTACTTCCGCCCTAAGTTCCCCCAATAATTGGGCCAGTTGGTCGGTTTCTGAGGTTTCCATAACACCCGGGTGGGTATTTGTAGAGAGGCTTCGCGTTCTGTTACGCTCACCTGGACCCCACAGGGGTGTCGATCGGACCCGGACAGCTGCGGTCTCCTTCAACGTGATGCGTAGTGCAGAGATGACTGTCTGGACTGGCCCGCCTAGTCTTGTCTGCTGGACTCGAAGAAGTATTTTCCTGCAAGTGGAGACAGGGATTACCCACTTGTGGGTTTTAGTGATGGCCTCCAAACTGTTCTCGCTCTCCCCACTAATCACCTCCGATATCCCCTTAGTAACCTCACCTTATGTTCGTAAAAGATGAGCTCTCCATCCTGCGTGTCTTGCAGGGGCGCATAGATACCGAAGGCGTTGGGAGAGTTCTGGTAAGTATTGACTCTGAAGTCCCTGGCGGGATTGGTAAGTATCAAGTTCAAAGAGTTCAATGTGCCCGATGTTCACTCTTGTCCCCTTCCTTCCTTAAATTGCAACTGAGTTCGTGAGAAGAAGGTCTCGTAGCTGCTGCTGGCGTTCCGGTTAGAGTCTGTGTTACCCAACGCTGTCCGGTAACTATTGCATGCGTTAACGTGTTGTTTTTCTCCCTCTTTACAGATGCGACATATGAAAATGTGGAGAGTTATGGAATAATACCACCGGTGGTAAATTAGTTAAGTCTATGGTGGTAAGAGGTTGTATTTGTTGATTCCCTTGGCTCACCTTGTTTTTTCTTGTGTCCCCTAGGTGCCAGATTACGGCGAAGAAATGATGGAGACAGTGCTGGATCGAAAGATGCTGTGAGAACTGGTGAGTATGGCGCCGTGCTGGAGCTGGCGAAGCGACGCGTGCAGGACTGATGTACTCTCCAGGTCTGGAGATGAAATGGTTCCGGAATTAGGTGAGGAATTTGAAATAAGCTCGTTTTCTAACCTTGTCCTTTTCTTCTTCTTTATTCTAGGAGCTCCGGTTTCGAGGCGGGCGTGGCAGAAGACTGGATGCTGGCTGCAGGCACGGTGAGCATCACGCTGCTGGATGTAGAATAACACGAAGCATGTGCTGCTGTTCGGTTGTGGTTTAAATAGCCTCCAAAGTAGTTCCAGGTAAGAAGTTCCCTAGAGCGACGCCCGAGTAAAAAATAGTCCCTGTAACAAAATAGTCCCATCCAGGCCTCATGTAGGCTTGGACTCTTTCGCAGCATGGTCTGCATCAGGTAAGTAAAGTCTATGAGCCTTCTATGATTTCTATGATGAGCCTGGCGCCTAAAGCGCCAGGACTGAACCCAGACAGCCCCTAGCCGGGGCTGCTGAGGTTTAAACAAATGTCTGGATGCCTGCTCCCAGAGCTGAGGGCCTTGGTCCTGATGCCCGGAGGTAGGCATCATGACAATATTGTATATTTCGTGGATGAATGAAGGTATGAAAGATGAGAGTGTCATGTTAACGAATTTGTGTTGTGTAAATATATTCCGAATCAAGAAATGAAACATTGTATATAAATAAAATATTTTTGTATTGTGAAAAGTTTTGCAATTCTGAAGGTGTTTTGTCACTAGCCTCATCCATACCTAGGTCCATTGCTTACCTTCCAATACTCTAGATTCATCTTACAGTTTATTAATTAAGTGATTGCATGATTCCAGGGGGTACTTAATTTGAATGCTCCTACATTATTCCTGACATATTTTCATACTCAGCACATCCCTCAGTTCACAAAATATGTTTAACCATGCTCTTATCATGCCGTACTTTCTCTCATGGCAGGCAACTTGGGCATATGTTTTCTTTTTACTGGTGATGCTCTTCTGTAGTTTCCAGTAGATTTGGTTTGAATACACTCTTTTAGCTGTGTGTCACTTTGTAAAATGCATCAGTGCTTGGCAATTATTTTGTATATTTTACACATTTCCACTTTGAAGATTGTGATGAATTGAATGTCTTAATCTTCTTATTCTTATGCCATATTAATAAGAACAATGTAGTGAATTTCTGCAAAAATGACAGTTGCATGTCAGTTCTGCTTCATTTCCTAGACATTCCTGGTCATTCCTTTTCTTTGTATTTGAAGAAATTTTACAGGTTCATCTTAAGACTTTGGGGTCCGGGCACATATGCATTTGCCTCCACCCACCCCCCAACAAACCAGAGAAAAAAAAGAATCCAGAATCTCTGATTGTGCCCTCTTTAATGTGATCACAACCCATAGTTTGATATGCTGACTCTCAGCAATCAAAATATGCATGGAATCTCCTTGCAGTCCCTTCCCCCTTTCAGACACATAAGCATAGGTGCGGTAATTGTGTACTAGCATAGGTACAGGACACATTTTATGAATAGCAGCCATTAGGAGGGTGTAGTCTTAGATGCAGAACACAGATCAGTAGCCGTATAAAAAAAAGTTACAAATGCCCCAGCATAGATAGAGAACTCATACTAGCACTGTACAAAATGTAAAAGTGCTGAAGCATGGACATGGTTTGGAAGCAACGAGAAAGGTACACATACTATTGCATAGGATAGATAGTGGATATAAATGTTGACATTTTTAGAGACTGGCAATTTTGATAGGTTAGGCACCACAAGATTAAATGAGTTCCCAAGGATCACTCAAGTTGGTTAAGTGGTGAAGCGGGGATGTATGCAGGTTCTGCACTTGGGGGATTGTTTCCCGGCTCTTGTCACAGAGCAAGGTGTAATAATTTGTAAATGTTTTACTTTGAAGAACTAAAATAACACCCTGTTTTGCAGAACTGACATAGAAAATACACAAATCATGTAATAATCCAGCTTGAAAATGCTTTAAAACAAAACTTTATAGAAGCATGCCATGGAATGGAAAGGGGCATCGGCTCTGGCTTCATGTTCCCAGTCATCAAGACAAGTAAACAAGTACCAGAATATTGATGTGATCTTGAAATATTTAATCTGGGCTTTTCAATTGTATTTTAAAGCTTTAAATAAACCCAACACACAGACATGTGGACTGTTATTTATGATGTGCACAAGTACTTTTGAAACTGTATAAAAAATGTTAAACATGTTTGGGTCAAATAAGCACACCTTTATAGTAGTATTTTCGCACGAGTCCTGTGACATTTGGTTGTCGCACATTAATTTGCTGGCACGTCCTCATGGCTGGGATCCCCCTTTCGCAAGACTCAGACACCTGTCTCTGTCGTCCTGACTATTCCTCCTTAGTTCTCCTTGCTTGGGTCTCGTTCATTTTCCCACATTCACAGCCTACCTTGGTCCAACCCAGCCCCTCATGCTTTCATGTCCTTTCTGGCTAGGCATTTCCCTCCTCCTTCTCCACTGTTGTAAGGTCTGCTATTACTTCTTCCTCCTCTACTGTTCCCAACTAATACTCTGCTGCTAACACTTCCTTTTCTATTACCACCCCCTCCTCACCTGGGACCACCTTCTCTGCTGATGTTATCAGCGCCTCTTCTGGTGCCCCCACTGCAGTCATATGGCCACCTCTTATACTGCCACTACCACCTCCTCTTCTGTTACTACCACCTCCTATATCACTACCCCTTTCCCTCACACCTCCTCCTTCTTACCTTGGACACCTCCTTAATGCTACTCCTGCCGCTCCTGAACCCTCTACAACTGTCTTCCACAACTTCTTCCAGCAACACACATGAGAAGACCAAGCTTTTTATTTATTTTTAATCTTTATTACAACCCCTGGGCTGAGCTCTTGGTGACTGACTACACCTGTGTCCGGAAAATTGCAGTAAGGTTTGCATTGGTTACTGGCACTGGAGCCCCGGCCAAGCCTTCATTTGGTTTTTCCACCCTCTTGGATTCCATTCTCCCCTACCAGACCCTCTCTACTGCTTTGTGCACAGGTCCCCACACTACTGTACCCTCAGTGTGGACATTTCAAGCTGGAAAAACGCATGGTAAACATTTTGGATACTCTGAAGGTATAGAGAATAGTCATTTGTGGTGAAGTTGCAACAACGTATCTGCAGCCAGGGAAAAACACAGCCAGAAGACAATGGATGTGCAATGGTGCAGCACACATGGGAGAATGTGCAGCCACGGAAACGTGAACTTGCAACATTGTAGTTTTAAAATTTCACAGCGCATATCACTGGTACCAAAGATTAACTTCTTTGGTACTGTGGTTAAAGGACTGCACGTTTTTCACATTGCGTCATGTGAATGAAATTAACTTTGTATGAACCAAAACATTTATTTCCCCTCACTAGAAATGTACATCTGCTTAGTAATTGCTGCAAAATCTGTTGGTTGGTCAGAGGGTGCATTCAAGGTGGTCCTGTGACTGTCCACTACCATGCCCCAGTAACCAAAGGGGGGTGACCATGGCATCCTCCCCCTACCTCCCCAAGCCCACATTACACTGGCTCAGGGATGCATCCAGCTCCCTGACTAATGCCCTTGTTGATCCCTGGAGCCAGGCAGGGGACTTTGTCATGTCTGTTCTGGCCGTATGAAGCCATGCCACCATCAATGATGTCCAGACTCCTTGACAAAGGGCGAAGGTGATTAGTCCAGTCTACTGGTAGGTCTGGACGAATCTACCTTGCCCACAGCTGACACCCTCCAAAGAGGCATGTCAGCCATACAGCACTGGATGCACGATCATTGACTAAAACTGGAGATAAAACTGATTTGCTCATCATGAACCACTGCCCTTCTCTCTGGCCTCCTTTGATCTGGCATCAATCTCTTATGCCCTGCTCCCAAACCTATTTAACAGTGGGAACATGAGCATCCACATCGATGCAAACCTCTCTCTAACTGCCTAGATTGATGCGGTTTTCAGTGCCTTCTTTATCCACCTCAGAAAAGTCCAGCATGTCCATAAGTGTACCCACAGAATCACCATAGTGAATGCCCTAATCTGCTCCAAACTGGACCACGGACACAATGATTCCTTAGCCTTCTTTAGGCACATCTAAGCAAGTCCGAAAGGATTTAGAAATTGTCAGTCCACCTACCTCTTCAGCTCCGAAGGGATGAACACACCAACCCAACCTTATACTCCCTTCATTCGCTCCCGGCACCAAAATGGATCACCTTCAAATCCCTTGGCATCACTGATCGCACCTTTAACATGTTTAGACATCCCTTCTTCATCTCAAAATGTAACAAATAGGTCCCATCCAGTAACCTCCACTCATTATCCAGATTATTTGTCTCGGGAGGATAGCACAGCGCAGCGTGCTCGCTTTGGAAGCAAGACGACACGGAGCAGCACAGGTTCGATCCCCAGGTCTGCGCTTAGAAACCTCTGGGTATTAAGCGTGTTATAAATAACCTATCATATCATATCACTGACTCCAGTCCCTGCTCTTCACTCCCACATCCAACAAATCCAGAACTGGAAGAACTGCCTTTGTTGTTCAGGCATATAGACTCTGGAACATCCTGCCCCTAAAGCTCAAGAGTATTGCTGACTGCCTCTCCTTCCACAATCCCTGAAAACCTTACTCTTCCAAAACCCTGACCCCCTTACACGCTGCCACTTTAAATCCATTAGCACCAAGAGACTACTACACTGCCGGAAGCAGCACATTACAAATTCGAAATTTTATAAATAAGCACATGTATAAGTAAAACATCACACACTAGAGAGTACTAAATGTGTTTAAAAAATTGAATGAATAGCTTAGCATTGCAGGGATGGGTAAGAGGAAGGAGGTGAGTTCCAAAAATGTCATCATAGAATTCCAACATTTCCCCAGTTCTATCCCACCTACATTGCCAATGCTGGCATGGGATTGTGGTGAAGGAGGGCACAATCATTTGTTAAAATGTACACATGTTCCTTATTGGCCACGTTAGTTCACTCAATGCTCTTTTCCCCAGTGTTGAGTCAGTTGAGTGGGTAAACACAATTCCTTTTTTCGCAGACTTCTCCAGGAAGAGGTGAATTAATTGTATGTTTCACTCAACTAGTGTCATTTATTCTAATAAAAACGTTCTCCCTAAATGTCAGGCTAGTCGCTGCTTACCTGTCTTCTCCCCACACTGCATCATATGCATTTTCTTATCAAGACGGCAAGTGTTAATCCACAGCCTCAGAAGTCTCAATGCAAGCCATGGAGGTCTTTTTTCATGAGCCGGTTGGTTACATTGTGCGATACTAATGTACACATTCAGGCATATTAGTGGATATGTGTACACATGTCCTTATTACTAGTGACTTTGTCAATCTCTTAATAGTATTCCTGTCCTTACCCTGCCAACTACTCTCCAGTGTCCGGGCTGCCCTGGAAGGTGTTCATCCATGTTCAATTCACCCACCTTCCCTTACGCAAGCATAATTTTCTTGATTGTTAACTCAAGGGAATTTCAATTTTTAGGTCAGTTTTTCAACATCCATGGTCTCTGTAAAAGTGCGGCCACTCATTTTTGCATAGTTAACTGTTAGGACCCTCTGGACATTAGTGGCTACATGACATGTGGACACCCCACCGCGTTCCCTGGATTTCAGCACAAGTCAAAATGTGTTTGTGGGTTTGTGGCTTGGGGAAGCATTAATACTTCTAGGTCTCCAGTCAAAGTTTTGAAACAATAGTTTTGAATGTCAAATGTTCCGACACAAGTGTCGAAAAAAAAAGTTTCAAATCTATTTTTTTTATATTAAAGGTTTTATTTCAATTTTGTTTTGTAAAATAGGTGTTTAAAAAAAATGCGGGATTGGGGGATAATTACCCGCTAGAACCCTGCAGACATTGCTGGCTGCATGACATTTGGACACCCCCACCCCTTTCCTCAGATTTCACCACCTTCACACGTGAAACGGTTGCCTGAAATCAGCAAAACATCAAGTTGGTCGTAGAAGGACTGGTCCCGACATGAGGAACAAAACTCAAGGTTCAGGCCCTAGAATACACGGTTTCCAAGATATTTGCACTGCAATGCACCACAATGAACAACACCATGTCAGGGTGAGGAGACAGGTGGGGAGAGAGCACAGAAGGTCCCAGCATGCAGCAGCAGACCAACTCGCACCTCCGAGCAACATCTGCTCCGGGGTATGTCAGCCAGCCACACGCGCCCCTTCTCAGTGCTGTTTACTTCAGGATGCAAAGCACATCAAGCGATAAGCGAATTGGAACAGCGACCCACAGGATCAGTGTTATCATGTCATATCTGTCTCCAGAACTTCTGCTAGTACAAAATAAAAAATATAAAACATAAATGTAAAAATTCATATGTAGAGAACGTTAAGCCACCCTTAGATTTTCTGTTAAAAAAGCTTTTAATGTATGCTATTATAGGCCATAACTGTTCAAAATAAAAAAAAGACTTTGAAGAGCTTCAAAAGAATCCCCCAGGAATGCTCCCTTTTTCAAGTGGAGTGTTCAAACCTTTGCACAACCAATGTCTGTGTGTGTGGACACTTAAACCCAGAATGGTCACCATCTTGGGGATGATGTTAAGTGCCTCCTTTGCATGGCCAGAGATAATGAGACTTGTTTGGTATGGCTAGAGCTTGCACAATGGTAGCGGGATTTGCATCTAGTGCCACACCATGTAGAGAGTGGAGAGGAGCAGCTAATTGGCCTTTCAACCTGTCGGCGAAAGGGAAAATATAAATGAATATGTTGGAAGCTGCTTGCCAAGATGCAGGGTATCATATTGCGGCAAAAAAGTGCATTGTCTGTTGATTGATGTTACTGTACAAAGGTTCACAGTTTTAGAAATACTTGGACGAAGCCCGCTTGAGTGAAACACGTCAAGATGGATTCCCTTCCTCCATCCATGCTGTTTGTGCAATTTAAATAAACTAGGGATTACTTTATGGAACATGCAGTGCCATCTGGAACTTTTTTTGTTGCATCTTGGTTGGGGAGTTGTCCGCTCGTGCCTTGATGGGCACCCCCCATGATCTTATTTGGACATGATTTTCGGGTCACGCAGAGTGTGTCACTTTACGGACAGGTGTTGCCTCTTTTGATTAGTACCTATAAGAAGCAGAACAAAAATGAGTTTTCATAGTTGTGCAACCACTTTTGAAGATACCATTATAGATTAATCCAAAATATATAAACTTTTGAAAGTCTCTGTGTTGTGTATCTGAAAGCATGAAAAATAAATTAAATCTCTCAACCCCAAGAGCAGACTTTCAATCCGTGCGCGTGTGTGTGCGTATGTGGTGCATGTACACACACATGTCTGTGCGTGTGTGTGTGTGTGTACTTGTGCAACCACTCCAATATCTTTCTGGGGACACACTACCTTGGTGGTGCCATGTATGCTGGGTTGCATCATTATTTGTTTGGGATGCCTAGCGATGGCAGGTTTTGTTATGTGCCTGCCACGAAGCTATATTGTCTATGATCGGCCCTGTTTTGAAGTGCTTCACTCAGTTAGGCCTAGTTTGGCTATGCTACACTGTGTTACCTTATGATATGCCATGTCATGATTGTAAGCAGTACAAACATGTTGTGTAATGTTTTGTTCTGTTCGGGTCAATCTGTTCTTATCCCACAGCTAAATGCAAGTTAACTAGAATCTGAGTGCTGCTGTTTTTCTTTTTACTTGCATTTGGTATGTACTTGTTCACTCTTGTTTTGGGTGGATTTGATGTCAGGTCCCTTTATATAATAGCTGGTTAGGTCATGTTATATTATTTTGAGATTTCATTATAATGTTTTGCTTTAAATGTTTAATGTTCAAGTGCCTTGAAGCAATCATAAGGCTGCACCCCCTAAACATGGAAAAATAATCTGGAACAGAAGGTAGACTTGGAAATCTCATCTGTTAAAAGACCCCTACACCCTGTACTGACCTAGCACTCAGATGAAGCCCTCTAGCAACAGGACACAGAAACTGCAGCCCAGGGTGCGAAGGGTAGTTAAAGGAAAATGTAAAATAACTTGCATAAGAGCCCAGTCTCAGGCTCTGAGGACTCCTGTCTCACACCACTATAACCATTACTATAAAGGTCCTAGTAGGACTCGGGAACCTCCCGGAAGCCAGGTCATGGTCGAAATACCACCCTGATTTAAATGTGCCCATATTTCCTTCCAGCTTTCCCATCTTTCCTAATCCATTCATGGATTAGGAAGTTAGAAGGGCTTTGCCAGCAGTATAGTCTTGGGGATGGTTTCAACATGCCCAGGCTCACCATGTCATTGTGGAAGGCTCACAAGCCTGACCACTGCTGAATAAATGAGTCTTTAAGCACTTCTAGGGCTTTGGTCAAGTATTACAAAAAACAAAATTCCTTGTGGTAACCATGACATAAAAGAGAAAACCAAAGAAAATGAAAGAAAAAGGAGGTTGTTTTGTTCAGTTTTCAGGGAGCTTTTCCAAACTTGGCAAATTTGGATTTCTGACATAAAACCCCTCCCAAATGTTGTAGGGATCCAGGAAAGTAAGTAGAAAGGTGTTGACATCTGTTTTCTTGGGCATGATTTATACATGCCCAGGCTCGCCATGAGGTGAGTAAATTCCGGAAATACCCCTGGTGCAGCGAACACCTCTCTCGAGCTATCTCGCTGCCCCACCCATAGAGTACAGTTGAGTCCCACGATAAATATGGTCCTAATGTATGCATAGATCATCCACCTTTTCCTTCTCATGTCTTCTCTTCTTGATCATTTCATTTGTCCTCAGCCCTCACCCCAACTATCTACCCGGCTTTTTTCCTCCCTACCACTACTGCATGTTCTATCACACTCTCCCTCTGCCTCTCTGACAGGCAAAGCGCTTTGGCACCTTAACCTATGGCAGGAGGTGCTATACAAATGCAAGATAGCATAACATAACACTTTCAAGTCTTGATAATAATTTTATTTAAAAAATAGAATTCAAACATTATTATTCCATATTTACATATTTCTTCAACTCTAAAACAATACTCGTTCCTAGGGATTATTTCAAAATGTATTCCACAGCTCTAACCTTTGCGATCACATACTGTATGCTTAAATAAACAAATACGGCATTTACTGTGACAGAAGTTTTGATAGAATTAACCAGTACATATTAAATAGTGATACACTGTACTGCTCACACACATTAAGTAAAGATAGCCAATGTCAGATACTTATGCAAAATAGAAGCACACGCAATACTGCGTGTTTGGCACACATATTAGCTAAACAGTTTTTGTTTCCAGAAGAATAGAAATGGTCAGTCATTAATGAGGAAGGATCTACACGTAGGATCTTGCATTATGATTGACCCAATGCATGACCCTTAAAACTCAATCTTCGTCCTGGTCAGGGAGCCATTTTTAAAATGACTATTTTGTTATTTTGTGGTGGGGGTAACACAATACTTGACATTTCACCCCTAAAGTAGTCATAGTGGCAAACTGGGGACAAAAAGGGAAAATTGCCTTAAAGAAACTTGACTTTTTGGGTGTATGAAGACCAGAGGAATATTTTGAATCGGTTGTGCATTTCTTGTTGAGGTGGAGTTGGGATTTTGCAGTCATGTTGAATAATGTCCCTACAACACTACAATCAAGTGATATTTTACTCTTTGCACTGAGGCAACCCAAACGCAAGGCCTAAATGGAGCAGTCATTTGAGGGAAAATGTAAAGGGTAAATGTTTAGGTTTTGTGAATCTAACTTGCTGAATTTTGGGAGATCAGAAAACTATGTAAACTATGATGTGGATTTCATGTAGTTCAACTCTACAAGTGCAAATGACACAATGGTGCACCAATATTTACCTATTAAATTGCATGACCTGGTAAGGGGCAGACGGGACACAGGGTGTACATAAGTTCAAAGGTCACTTGTTGTAGGGCCTGATAATTAATGGTTCAAACTATCAGTGATGTCTGCCATTGTTATATAATGTGCTTGATCACAAGCTCATACATCTACAATGAGAATGTGTCTAGTAGAAACAGAGCAGGACACACAATTGACATGTATGATTTCAATGTTTCTGAGATCATGGACATACGTGGTTTCACAAAGAGGGGACCTAGAGAGGGAACAACGATTTGCCATTGTTTAATTGTGACTTATGCATGGAAAAGGGCATACATTATACATGCATATGTTACACAATTCTCAAAGCAAGCTAAACAATGTTCACAAAGCACATAGGCATAAACAAGCATTCGTTTTTGCTTAAGTCACCCAAACGCGTGAGACTTGCCATATGTAAGTTACCAGCAAATCTGAAAAAGCTAGCATTCAGAGGTATATGTCGGGAGGATACTACAGATGCTGGTGAACACCCGTCAAGTCATAACTCACATGGGCATGCATAAACATGTGTTACTGCATTCCCCACCCTTATCTTCACATTAGTACTATAGGTTCAAGTGGTACATTACGCGAGGGACAGCCCAGCAATTACTGTCATAGTGGCAGCATCTGAGGAGGAAGTGACAGTAGCATTGTGAAAATTAACTGAAAAGTTAGAGCCTTCAATTACACAATGCATGCATGTGTGTCTGTGCCCGTACACATAAAACCCAGCATTTTCAGCTGTGTGTGAGTATGACTAACAACACATGTAATAACAGTTCACAAGGGTAGTCACAAAGAAATCCTGTGTAATGTACTATTGTCTGTAAATACTTGTAAATGACACCAACAAGAGGCCAACATATGCCCAAAATTGGTAGTCTGAAATGGAGTAACCTTTCTTTGGAATAAGGACATATAATGTCTGACAGGAAAAATATTTAAATTTAACAAAAAATGTGTATAAACCTGCTTCTCTGGCTTTAAATATGTTTCCACTATGGATTATTTCTCATGCCACAAATCCCACCTATTCACATAGACATATTCAGTCAACACTTCGCAGTCAACATTTTCACATCGAAAAGGTAAAAGTCAGAACATTATTTGGACAAAGGATGAAAACAAAATTCAAAATGATTGACTTTTAAATTTCGTTTTTCCAAAGTTACGCAGTGGGTACATTACATACATTTGGCATATATGTGTGTGTGTCTATGCTCATGGAGACCCCTATGTTCAGTTATAAGTGCATTTTCTTTGTGACTATGACTAATTACAGTATAGCATGTGCAAATTGTACATGTAGAAGAATGCTGGTTTTCACCTGTCATGGGTTACCCACATGTCTAAATATAACTTGCTCGTAGAAACTGTATTTACAAAGAAACAAGGTTTAAATTAATAATGACAGAAAACTTGTAAAATTACAAAAAAGCAAATTTACAATGCGGTCAAAATTAATATTCTGACAAGGGATAACCTAAACATGGAGTACTTTAAAACAAGGTTAATTAAGGTTACTCCCTGTCAAACAGGGAAACATATTACATTTTACAAACAAGAAATCATTGTGTTTCCTACTTCAAAATATTTCTTTCTCTAAACATCCCTTCTTTTGTGACACATCACACACATTGACATACACATGTACACCTTTCATTCAACACTTACAATCATAGACTGTCAAGATGTAACTCAAGTGTGTTCACATAAGCTTCCAAGGAAATGCTAAAGTTTAGTGAACATATGTAAAATTAGAATTTTGCAGGTTAGCACCTCTTTCCTCGTTGCACACACACTTCACAAAACCAAAATTCCACTACCCCAGAAAAGTCTGCTTTTGCTAGTCAGGTACTAAGTTATGCAGGTCTATTTTACACAACTTTGCACAACATATGCCAAATTGTATGCAAATTACACATCAATACTTTTTTGTGAATCAGGTATAAGTCCTTTTGCAAATTATTATTAACCTACTGATTTGTAAATTACTATGTTTTCCAGGCGGAACTTATGTCAACTCTTGGAAAAAGCTTTTTGAATGTGGTCCATACTGTTTATGACTTTTTGTGAATGTATGTCCTGTCATATTTTTCAAACACATTAACATTAACCTATGAATTATGCAACCGATGTGGGCTGCATAATGCCTAGAGAATGTCTCAGTTTAATGCACTAATTAGATCACAAGTAGTGTACTCAACCAAGAAATACACTCATGTCCTTAGCCATCAACAAAAGCAAGGGGACTTTTGTCAAACACACAGCCATTGAGAAAATGTGTAAACAAATAATTGCCATGAAAGGATCACAAACAACAATACGAGCAGTGTCATTTTTGAAACTGTGCTAAATAATGGGACCGGTCTATGAAAATGTATATGTGTCAGGGGAAAAGAGGTGAGGACAACCTTCAATTACCTCATAAAAGGAGATAATGACTTAACCAAATTGTGTTTGTTTGCTTGTAGAAAAAGAAATTGACAGGACACATGTTACCCTACTCAGTTAAAAAACAGAACACATCAAGATTTGGAAGGGGTCCAGATAAAGCAATTATAGAGATAATACAGACTTTCCAAGGAAGAAAGGAAATGTGTGAGGCCCAACCACTACCACGATAAACAATGTGTTGCAGGGAAGACCGTTGCAATATAGAGTAGGCTTCCCGCATACCTGAAACTTTGATTTTAAGTCTATATCAGTTTCTAAGTGTTTCTAGGGAGGCATTGTGCTGTGAATCACAGTCCAAAACAGCTGGAGATCTGAAGGTTGCAGACCACTGAACTAGAATATAAAAATTGGTCTGGTCGCAGGATGCATTTTGGACTCCGCCTGGCTTGTTCTCTTTCAACTACATTTCTGTGAAATTCTTTTAGAAACAGAAATAAGATAATTGTACATATGAAACAAAGACGATCCATTCTTTTTGGGCATAGCTCTGGAACGTAAACTGTGAGTGGATACTTTCTTGAGCTGGTGCATTAAAACAAATATTGGAAAATCTTAAACTCTTCCTTTCCTGTGTTTGCTGAAGCCCAAACCATGGATTATTCAAAGAACCTGACATGAGTGGCGTACAAAAAAAGGGGGACACACAGGCTTCTTTTGCTGTGCTCGGAAGCTCTCGCCCTTCAGAAATTTGAGATCAACAGAGCAGGTCATTGTGGTCCCAGTAATGCCCCAGCGATAAACGTCTCCAACCAACAAGAGACAGGTTCCTCCAAGGTAGGGAAAATGATCATTTTATTTCATGCAGCAGGTAGCAGTGGTGGACCAGTGAAATGACAGCAAACCTCTCTCTAGCTCCATCATAACCAGAAAAGCCATGTTAACAAGAACAGTATGTTGCATTGGGGGTTCACTATGGGGTCCTACTATTGACCCTTCTCGCTGCACATTTCTAATCCTAAGAGACTTGTCTACTGTTGTTCCACACCCTGCACCCTCCTGCGGTTAACTAGGAAAGTACACCACTTTTTCTTCTGTTCACACTTGGTCTGTGTATCCTGTTGAACCCCTTTATTATCATTATTATTTTTAGAGTATTTATTGAGCAAGTGCAAAACATTTTTGTTAAGTCTATGGAATGAGCTCTTTCAAAGTAATTACATAAGACTATTAAGGTTGAAAAGAGAAAATTATTTAATTCTGTAATGTGCAAAAAAGAAATGTATTGGTTTAGTTAGTATATTCACTAAAACTCAAAAACAAAAAATAGAAATGATTTCAGAATACTTTCCTTCTGGCTTCTGTAGTTTGCACCAGACAATTTAGTTAGAATTCACTAATTATCTGTAGATTCCTTTTGGGGCTCCTGTTGATTTCGTTTCATAAAAGAGCTACTTATTTATCCACATCAGACAATAAGGATAAAGTTCACCAATCACCTGAGGGTTCCTGTTATTATTCCTGGTGCTATCTTTTCTCAAGTTTGTTGTTGAATGTCCTTTAATGGGAGTGGTCAATGAAAGTCCTTGAAAAGTCCTCAAGTCCTTGAAAAGTCCTCTGAAAAGTCCTCTGGGTGTTTGTGTATTTGGGAAAAGGATATGCTATTAATGCAAAAAATGAAACAGTTCTTGGGCCGAGTTCAAACCTGAGTGACAAGTGTCCATAATGCAAATCCAACAGGCTTTTTTTTCCTCAGAAAAAGTTCAATACCAAAAAATCTTATATTCATGAGTTCTTCAGATTTGTGTTCGGCTAGAAAATGTCTTGCAAGTGGTGATCTGAAATCCTGGTTACGAATTGCCCTAATGTGTTCACCAATTCTTATCCTTAGTTCTCGTATTGTACTACCAATTTAGAGTGGATCACAGGTGCATCTGATGCCATATACCACATTCTTACTTTTGCAGTTAATATGTTTTTGAACACAATATATGGTGCCATTTGGTTTCTGGATGATGGCTTTTGCATTGTCGGAGTATTTGCATAGTGAGCAGTCTCCACATCTGTAGTTACCTCTAAGTGGTTGTTGTAGCCATATGGACCCTGTTGTGTTTGCTGCAGGTTTTTTGTTTATTTCAAAATGTGAAGGAATGAGTTGGTTTTTGATGTTTGGAGCTTTTGTGAAGGTTATCATTGGGTGGTCTTCTAATGCTTTTTGAAGATCAGAATCAGTAAGATGTTGCAATTTTTAGACAGGATTTTTCTGATAACTTTATCGTTGGACCTGTAAGTTGTAATGAAATTGGTTCTTAATTGTGGTGTTCTAGCTTTTGTATTTTTCTTTATTTGTAAAATATTGAGCAAGCACCTAGATTCGGGAAGCAAGGGTGTGCTTTACAAATCATAGGGGGATGGGCATGGTACAGGAAGCAGAGATAGCGGGGACTGGGGAGATAACAATGGGGGAGGGTGGGCAATTTTGCAGCAAGGTATCTATAAGCAATCAGGGGAGGTAACTAAGTGAGCAGATCACCCAGTCTCAGGCTGGGTGGGGAGTAGAGGGACTGTGGACTTATGTGTTCTGAATGTCTCTGAAAATCCCTCTTGCTTTGGATCCTGTTATCTATTTTACGTTTCTACACTTAACAAATCACTTTGAAGCAGAGTGAAACAGTATTAAACAACAATGGGGTTGGTATACACGTTTGCAGCCCCAGGAAATATAGTGAATAACTTGGGTGTGCAGTCCTCTGTTGCATATTTGGAAATATGCATCTGGTGAATTTTAAATAACTGATTTCTTATGACGAGCTCTGAAATAAAATGAGTCCATTAAACAATACTGATTGTTTTCAGTTATGATTTTATAAATGATTTGGAATTACAGAGAACAAGGAAATTAAACACATCTAACCACACACACACACACACACACCCACACACACAGACACACACACACACACACACACACCACAACAGACACTCATCTAGACATATACACACACATTACCCCCTGCTCAATTGGCACCCAAGTTGTACCTTTATAAAATGGCTGCAATGTTAGAATGATGACTCCTTGCCACAATTGCATGAACAGCTTTCTACATTTTATTGCATGGGGGTATTCTTAGGGTGGCCAACGTGTTGAACCACATCATTAGAAAGGTGGCCATTGCTTCTGCTCTTAAATTGTTTAGAAGTGTAGCCAAGTTTTTTTCCCATGAATATCCTGCAGGATAGCCATCATGTTTCACTTAGAAGACTTGTCCAGTTAACCTTTGTGCTGCATTTGGACTCATTCCATGTTGCTCTCGGAGTGTATTGTGAGGGTAGCCACTATATTGAACAGACTGTGTAGCCTTTGTAGATCTCTTGTGATAGGCATTCTATACCACTTGTAAAGGGTTGTGCAGTTGACCAGGGTGCCACATTTAGTCAAGTCCATGAGGGAAACCATGTTATGGATGCTAGGCGATAGTAGAATGTGTTTCACTACAGCAAATGCAGGTGTTGACAGAATGCTGCCTTTACTGTTAAGTGGGGTCTTGAATGTAGCCATTCAGTGATAGCTGGAAGCAGGCAGAATGTATACAACATAATCTATCAACCCAGATGTCTTAGAAGTTTGCCAAATGTATTAATTCTAGATTTTCATTTCAATATAACCTATGCATTTTTCCTCTCGCACGCTGCACTTTTGTAATTAGTCAAATGTGCAGCCAGACTCCTGCACTCATCTGCTTTCACATACAATACGAATGACACCATGCACAGCACTTCTTCCATAAGAATGTAGCTACCTTTCATGACAAAAAATTCGAACTGTAGCTACACACATAACTGACTATCCTCTTACACATCCCCTCCAGATTATTTCCGTAGTGTACATATTTATTGATTAAATTGTTTATTTATAACACGCTTAATACCTGGATGTTACTAAGCACGGACCCAGCGATTGAACCTGTGTTCCATTGCGTCATCTTGCTTCCAAGGCGAGCGTGTTGCCCCTGAGCTATCCTCTCGGATACAGGTGTTACTGTTATTATCAGAATGACCAAATTTATAGTTAGATTTTTTCAACTGCTACTTTTTCTTTTTAGTTTCTTAGTCCTTTCTGCAACATTGCCCAGACGCATGTTAGACCCACAGCACAACTGTATGAAAATATAAATACTGCTCGACCGGCTTTTATTCCAATGGTCTTCTTGCAAAATAATCTGGAAAATAATGAAAATCCAATAATACTCCCAAACGTGAACTTCAGCGAATAGAATATATGGAAATATTGCTACTTCTTAAAACGCAATCTCGTCAGGTTTCTACTCTCCACATATTGTAAAATAAGTACCATGAACAGGAAATGCTCCAGTTTATACCTGGAAAGGCCTTGAGGTGTTCCGCTCATCTTCTTTCCAAAAGGACAAACTAAGCTCCTCCATTACAAAAGACAATGCATCCGATTGTCAAGGCTTTTTGGGCTGAATCTTTCTGGATTCTCCACCACTCACCAGAAAGGAATTCTGAGAAGTTCGCTTGCTTTTACTGGCAGGTGGTGCGGGGGTCGAGAGGGGTCAGGATTCATTCCAGCCAATCGGTGGGCAAGAAAGTCAGGCCCCCTCATTCAGTCCAGGTGAGCTGAGAATTCCTGTGCCTCGATTTCCTGAAACTTTGCTCGTGCTATGGCTGGCTATCACAATCCAGCATGTCTGATATGGTGGATCTTCAGCCATCCTGGCCAAGTAGAGACTGGCGGCAGGCTCCTGTTTGATGTGCAGAATGAATGCCGGCAGGACTCAGAATCAATGGCACGACAGGCAGAACAGCCATTTGCCTCAAGGAGAATTTAGAAAGGACAGGCATACAAATATTTAAGTGAAACGCAGGACTATCATTTTAGATTATGAGAGAAGGCACACACAAGATATCAGATTTGCCAATCAATGTCCTGTGACTTATGTGGGTCTGTCAGTTAAGATATTCTGAAACCCCACCCCAAAGCAATCTGCTGAAGAAAATTGAACACTTGAAAATTTGGCAAACCTTATGGTGTAATGTATGGATTGGTTTTGCAGAAGAACACAACTTCTTCCATAAATTGTGCGACATCGGTTCATGTGCGGAATCACTCTGTGTGAGTTTTGCACATGTGTGGAAGTGCAATAATGTGGGATACGTCAAAGAAATATGTCCCCTTTATTATATCTGGATGGAAAGTTAAGGTCCGCCATAATGACAGAAATGTACAACTATCCACTTGACTTCACTCCATCAACCACCCGCTCTGACCCCACTGACGCGCATCACAGTCCCCCTCTGAGGATCTGTGATTTCCCACAAGTACCCTAGCCCCATACCTGCCACCATCAGACAGGAACACACATCACACGTGGGCTGGAAGAGTATTTGGGTCTCTGTCCCCATGCCAGGACCATCCACTCTCAGACTCTGAGTGGAAGGTAATGGAAGGACCGCTACGTTTCAGACCACGTGCCAGGGCCGCCCCACTCACTAACCCTTCTATAGACACAATGATTAACCACCAGCGACCAGGAATTCAGCACCCCTAACCAACTCTCACTTAAACACCATGACTGGCCAGGAATTCAGCAATCACACACAAAGACTGTCAGGGCCATCAGGTTGTGTAAATGCATAACAGATGGCTAACCATCAACAGTGCGGACATATTAGACCCTGGTATTCTGAGTGGCATCTGCTAGACACTGAGGGAGAAGCTAGAGTTGCCTAGGATTTCACTCAGAACCTTAAGGTGAAATGCACCCTGGAGCTGATAGTTTATCAACTTCAACTTTAGGTGTTTGCAACCATTTTTCGCACCCTGTGCTGTTCAGAGGAACCATAAATGCTGGGGTGAAGAAGAGAAGTAAGAAGGAAGCGTCCAGAACATGAATAGGTACCTTCCTAGGCTCCCTACCCCACGACACCACTAAAATACCTTGTGCCCTGCCAACATGCTCCACTTCACTTGTGCTTGTCCCCCATTACACCCACATGATGCCTAGAGTCTGCCACCCTCCCCGACCTCTGTCATTCTGTGCCTGCCACCCGCGAGAAGCAATCCAGTGTCTGCTGCCCTGCGGGCCACCCCGACCCACGTCTGCTGTCCCGCCTGCCATGATGCAGGAGCTGCAGACTTGTTAATTTCACGGAAGTGTAACACCTGCACTGTCAAATGACAAACCCAGAGCAAGGTCTAACGATTGAATGTGAGAGTCACTGCTCAGCCAGTGCTAGGTCATGCCTGATTCCCTCAGCTCTACGTTGATGCAGGAGAGGCAGAGAAGGGCCTAATTCCCCTGCAGTGGCATCATAGCAGTGGAATCACTTTTTTAATATTCCACTGGTGTGACGTCATAGCAAGAGGATACAGAATTTGTTGAAAGTAGTTCACGGGCTAATGACCTTCTCTAGAAGGCAGGCATAGCACTTTATTTGAATATGCTCGTTCAAAGTAGGAAAACAGGAAAGGCATAACTCATTAACCCGAAAGTATATGTGCTCTTTTATGTTATGTTACTTGGACTTATGCTGTGCACTGCTGCTGGCTGTTTGCATGGTGGCCAGGCACCCTGGTGGATTTGGAAGATGGTTATGGCCCAGCCACTCATTGAGGAAACCTATCAGCAATGTTAGAGCGATTTCTGTTTACCAATCAGGAATAACTGTGTTGGAGTACCCAACCGGACTAGACTTAAAAAAAAAAGAAAAAGAGGATACAAAAAATCCAATTACTCTAAGCGGTGTCCAATTTGAGCCTAGTAACATACTTCTAATAGCGTAGGCAAAAATGTCTGAAAATTAGCCAATGATTCAAATATATGTTAGCAGCGTGTGCGATTCTAAAAAGAGGCCCTACATTGGAAACCATTTCTTTCATTCAGAGTTCATACATTAGTTTTGAAGTGGTGCCCTAACCAATACTTCCCAATATTAATACGCTCATGATTGATTTCAAAAGATGAATTCTCTGCCTCTGGCTGAACTGAGTTAGTGAAAGAAGCTGTTAGGAGCCACTAGATTGTGCTCTGCGGATTATGGTGCTCTCACATGTGGACTGACCGCCATTTTCATGAAGGTAATTCACATTGGCAGGTACTAACAAATCTTGGAACGCAGTTCATACTGTAGGAATATATTTATGCTGCATTGCAACAAGTAAATAAATAAACCTTCAAAGACAGAGAGACACACACACACATACACACACCTATCCGTCGAGTGCCCTGGACCTTGCCGATCACTACAAACGGTTGATCTCGTTCTCCTATCTGAACTCTGAGGGGGTGTGGCACCAAAAAACCAAGCATCTTATTTACATGTCTTTGTTCCCTGGCATAAATGTTAACCCATCTCACTAAGAAGATAGCGTGATATGATCGAGGGATGAGAGATTCCATCGGGAAAAAGGATCCGGGAATTTGCCGCTTCTTCTGCTCCTTTTTGGCTCTGCGTTAGCCTTAAGCGTGTGCCTCTTTGAAAGATTACTCTTTCAGGCCCGTGGACATGGTCTCCATGCTTCTCCCAGAGCGGTCCTCCAGTGTCCTGACTCCAGAGTGTCCATCGCTTCAGTTGAACATGATGGATTCGGGGTCCTGATTGGCCATTTGCGCCATGTGTCTCAGCACATCCTTCTTGGTTATGATGCCCAGGAGCCGCCTGAAACATAAGAAAAGACAGAAAAGGCCACAGTGAATGGTCTGTTTTGCATCTCTTTTCCCCTCCCGGGGATCAGATGCTGATTTATAATGAGCAGCTAATGGATGCTTTGAAATCCCATAAACAAAAAATGAGCAGACCCATAGAATTCGCATTAGCAGGATGGTATGCAGTCACGTCATAAGTTAAACGAAGTGCTCGAAACCTTAGGATGATGCATTCATTATGCAAAACAGCAAAATAAGCGCCCCCGGTTGGGTGGAGAGAATTGTAAGTGAAACGCATCAATTCACCATCGACCTTGTATTTTTCCAACCCAAATGTATGTGTATTCGGGCAAATACTTTATGCATTATATTAAGACAAAAACTATCTCACGGGGACAGCAAATGACAGAAGCAATCTTGATGTTAAGTATTTCAGCATTTGGACTAGTAACGTATTTATCATTCCCATGAATAAAATAAAGGCAGCTGTAGGCACATGATCCACTCCCATCAAAGTATCAGTCAGTCTACACATGGGCAAGGCCGCCAGAGGAGCGGAAAGCAAAGCTAGGGATTCAAAATGCATTTGCACCCTGGGAGGCTCCATCAACCAAGGAGAATGCTCGAAACGCGGGCTGTAAAGCCTGCGTTCTGAGCATTTTCATTGGTGTCGAGTGCTTCCCTTCCCCATTCCCCCTGCCTAAACGGGTGCTAATGGTGCCTTTTTTGGAAAAAAGCGAAAACAAAATAAATGTACCTTTGTTGTGCGGCCCGGCGCCACACTGTGCTGCTATCTGCGAAGTCCTCATGGTGATGAGGACGAGTCATCAACATGAAAAACAGACTTCAGAAACAGCCGCAGCGCTGGCACCGGGTCACGCAAGCAAGGTACGTTTATTTTCTTTTTAAAAGGACATCATTGGCACTGTTGTAGGGATATACACGGGTGCTAATGCTGATATGCCACTCGGCGGCAGGCCGACCCTGTATGTAACAGACTGCCACCCTTGTTAATTTTGGACGGGGGGCTGTTACCTACAGGGTCGGCCCACCACGTCGGTGCATATCGCCTCAATATGCAGAACAGAAGAGGATGTTCTCTAGCTCCCATTTAATGATTGGGACACTGCCAGCGAAACATTTCAGTCCACCAGCATCACTTTCTTTGCCTGCATAAATGTCTGCATTTCGATCGATTCTTTAAGCGATGCATCAGTGAAATATAACCTAACCATGTGTCTCTTCTGAACGTCCTATTTTCTGCACATGCATGTTTACATTCAAAATGGCCTCATTACATGTGTGCCGGTCCGGAAACAACGGTGCCGGTAAGCCTAGGGCACCGTTGTTCCCAGACCGGCACACTATGGGTTTGCCTGCTGGAGCCGCTGTGCCCAACAGGGCAGACCCTGCCGGACACAGCGGCCATGGTAAGCAAGACGTAACGGAAGCACCGGCACCGTTATTAACGGTACCGGTGCTTCAGTGTTCCACATTCCCCTGACTTTCTGGAACGCCGGGGCTTTAATCCCCTGGTGTTACCATCAAGCCAGGCGCCGGTAAATCTTACAAGTCCGGCGGCAACCCACCAGTAGCACCGGCAGCTTTACCGCTGGACTTGTAATTAGGTCCATTGTGTATTTGTGTGCGTGCAGAAGTTGAACCGAACATACAAAATGACCAATTGCAATTAGGTTTCTTCTTCTTCCACAAATTTTTTGTTGGACAGTTTCTCTGCTTTGCTTCCCCTATCTTTAAAATGTCCCTCTCTCTACTCACTGAACAAGCGTACACCCTTTTATAGCCTAATTTGTTATTTAGGATTTCTCTCAAAGATCTTTGCTGCAACTTTTTCTCTTACTGCCTCCACGTGGCATTTGGCATCTCTTCATACAAATGCCTCATCTGTTGCCCCGCCCCTTCCTTGTGCCGGTTTCCCATGGTCTAACTTGCCTCCTTCTGCTTTACCCTCTTTCTAGCCATGCAGAATCATAGGCTTCAGGGCGCTCATTAATGAAGCTGTATTTTTGCATGGCCTTTGCACTATGGCACACATTACCATGGTGCAAAAATCAATTGAAGCAGGGCATTAAACTGAACTCCACCAGTGCAAAGCAAACTTTCTTTAATACAATCCAGAACATCCACTGAGCTTTTTTGACAATACCTTCACGAAAGGGAAAAGCTCAAATCTCAACTGTACCAAAGAGGCTTATAATGACATCACGCTGCCCCAAAGCCTGCAGAGGAACATTAACAGGAAAGACAGGGGGACGGTGTCAAAGGCTAACAAATGCTTGTTTCATGGGGAAATACTGTTGAAGGTGTAGTGATATGGAGATAATATATAATGTGTTTGATAAAATTCTGAGACTTCACTCTTAACTATTAAAGTGAGCATGTGCTAATGATGTCTATTTTGGTTTCCATTTTACGTTAACATTTGAGGATTTTGGATTGAAGGAAAACGTGAACACAGTTGTTGACAGCCTAACGTTACCGGTCCGAGAGATTGCGCTTCAGATGAGAATAAGCCGCCTTACGGTTACTCCAGGAGCAGGCACCCAACTCAGCCAAATTAAGAGCCATCCAAGAGTAAGCACAATTAGCACCCGGGTTCCCCGGAGCAGAAACTCACGTTCCTCAGAACACTGGCTTAGAACAACTATACTGGTCCATGTTGAAAGCAATGTAATATGGTTATATATGATTTTACAGATGGAAATTTCAGAGTGGTACTTTTCATCGCAACCAAAATACCAAAAAACACTGATTTGTTTTTTTTTTATTTGGGAGTGCCTACCTAACCCCCAATTTTCTACCCTTATAACGCCACCCCAATCCCATCCCGACTCATTTTAAACCCTTACGCCACTACCCTTTATATATTTAATTTAGGTGTTCAGTGTTTTTCGGTATTATGGTCTTCGCTGAAATGTATCACCCTGAAATAATTTCGGTAAATTGACTGGGTACCAGTAATATCTGTCCCATCTGGCTTCCATCGCTCACCCCGTTCCCAACATTTCCCATTGCACGTTCAATCCTCCCAAACACAAGTTAAGTTGCTGGGTCATTACCAGCTTGTATTGCTATCCGAACCAGCCATTATTCCACAAATCCTTGGTCTATTCCAGGGCATACTAGCCCAGGCCTTTGGGAAATCCCAGTGGAAATCCCAGTGGAAATGGTATGGTGATGTGAGATAATTAAACAATTTTGAATGGTTTAACCCAAGTTTAATACCCAAGAAAGGTTGAAAATAGCAGGCCTCTATGAAGCCAATCCTCCCAAACAGGGACTGACTGATACAGCAGGGGGATTAAATCTGTGAACAAGGTACGGGGATTAAACCCAGTTACTGTTTACGTTAGAAGGACTGTGGGGAAGAATAAACAGTCATTTCGATTTGAGTGACTGTGAAGAAGGCCACCGTCGAAACACGTGTTGCGTTAACGGACATCACTTATTTAAACCTATTAAAAATGTAGTTTGACACTGGTGCAAACTGTGTTGTGGCATCAGTTGATTTTGTACTTGAAGAGGCAGTGGGAGTCCTCTTTTGCCACATGCATTGTGACAGTGAACATTATCATCAAGTGTTAATGATTGTCAGGGCTCTGGTGCACTATTTACCTCTCTAAACCAACCCACAGCAGAGAATTATCAATTCTCCCACACATTCTGCCACGTGGTCCTTGAAGCAAGAGAGAAATATAGTAAATATGAACCAGCATGTATGTGGTGCTGGTTGACTTACTAACCACCTCCACCTTTAACTAGCTGTGATCAAGTCAACCGGTATGATGAGTAAGGACAGCCTTAATAGTCAAGACATTTCTGGAGAACCCATGTCCTGCTCTGATTCAATACAGTGAAAGGCACCCATATATCACTCTCTGGGTTTATAACTATTTCAACTATTGATTGTGCTCTCCAAAAAAAACATTTCAAGGGAGAGGGCAGCACGATTTTGCCGAAAACCTGACTTTACAAACAGTTGCCTCGCTTAACTTCTTCCCATAAGACTCATGTAAACTTCAATGCTTTATTTTTTTGTCAAAACACACACTATGAGCAGCCACAGATGTGTAGGCCAGTCCTGAAGGATCTGACCACACATAGGGCGTCATTACGAGATAGGAGGTAGCCATGCCGTTTTTAGCAGGATGGCTACCCCCAAACTCGGGTCCGGGTCCCGAAAAATGGGATTTACCGGGCCATTCCGACATTTGCGGGCCTGGTAAATCCCATTTGCGGGACCCGGTACGTCCCCATTCCCATCTGAGCCCCTATAGGGGCTCAATGGGAATGGGGAGGATGCTAACAACGGACCTGTTAATGACGGGTCCTTTGTTACCATCCTGTTCTGTTAGCAGGAGCCGGTCTGCATGTCTAGTCTGGCCAGGCGTACAGAGCGGGACCCGCTGCAGAACTCGTAATGTGGTGGCCCGGTATGAACGGTACCGGTCCCTTACCGGCACCGTTTATATCGTGGCCGCCACAGTCATAATGAGGTCAATAGAGTTTAATGTGGGTCTCACTGTAATCTGATAGTGTGTCCACGCTGCCATACATCAGATGTTTTAATTGTGGCTTATTGTTTCAGAAAAGAAGAGGTGGGTTGGGGCACCCCAGTTGAATGCTGGATTTTGTACCAATTCCTTCAAAGACTATGAAACGCATACCTACCTTCAATATTCTGGCAGTTGAAAATGATGCTGTCATACCTTCCCATAATACACAATGACATTCACATGTCAGTCCTTTTCACAGGTCTCTAAGATTTTGGGTTGGTATAATGCTACTGGACTGCACACTCTTATTTGTTGATCCACACTTAAGTTTCTGCCTCATCTGCTGCTATCGCAGACATCATCATATTTTAAGATATAAGCTCGGGCAGCATCACACGTTGATGTCCATGCTGCACTTTATTGACATTGCTCTTGGATAGGGGATTGCGACCTTTGTCTCTATAAATATTTTGGACTATAACTCCCATCACCCTTAGCTATCATAGTTAGTGTTGAGTTATGATGGGAGATGCAGTCCAAAACTACTGGAAAGCTGCACGTTGCAGATCCATATCCTGAAAAAGTGTCCTTCTGGTGAATCATCCTTCTACCAAGAGGAATCTCCCATAGCATTTTACCAGCTGACATCATCTCTAAGGCAACACACATATTACCTCTGTTAGCCCCTTTTTTCTTCCTGCTTATTGATCTGTGGCCAGGCCATAAGCAGCTGTATGCATAATTTTTCACCAATAGCACCTGTAACCATGGTTACTCCATCAAACCCCTGCCCTCCCTTCCTTATATGTATTGATACTACATCAGGTGGACACCTTGATCTAATGCCACCTAAGATATACAGCGCCACCCCTCAATTCTGGGCAAGAAACAGGCAATTTGATCAAAACTCGGATATATTTAAATAAAGCAATTAAAGGTGAAATCACAGCAAAGGTGGTCTCCAGGTTTATGCAGAGGACGTCAATAAAATGTTACACAATCACAGACAGCTGTTCTACCAAAATCAAAATGACCTGCCTGCATTTATCTCACTATTCCTAACACCAAAAACCCATGTACAAAATCAATAATGTATCTATATTAAGTGCAACATTCCAGTAGGTCTTCATTCCACTTCTGCCGCTTATTGGCCAATATTTGAACACTTCTTTTGCATGAAAACATTTTCAAGTTGCACATGAAGTTATGTTTGCAAATGATGTAAACTTGTTGCTTTCCTCAATGACGCCAATGCATGCTTGAATCAAATAACTATCTCAGGTCTCATACGTCGGTTGTATTGTTGTTGGTGCTGCAGGCTGCAAACGTTTGTGTGGAGTTTGAAATATTCTTATAATACCTTGCATTCGAATTCTACAGGTTTTGGGGTAGGGAAATCATATTTTCATTTTAGAATGCGCATACTATTTTGTCTCACCCACCCAATTTGTATTATTTTTATGGAAATAGAAATGACACAATTAAACTTGCTCCCATTTCCCATTTCTTATTAAACATCTATGGCCTTCACAGAATACATTATCAAACATATCTTCATTAGGCAATGCTATGGTGCCTTTGAACCGTGATCTAATTTCGGCAATATCTGTTATAGTGCTTAGGGTACTTTTAAATATCACTTTTTGAAAATCTACGATGTCACTGCTTGGAAATGCGACATAACTACTTGGCATATTGCTTCAAAAAAATATATGCATTTTTCGAATTTTAATAATTTCTGGTTAATGTATAAGTGAATGTATATCATTTTAATTTGGTGTCGAACTAAAGAGGAGTCTCTGTTCTTTGAAATGCACCCATTCCATGCTTCTAGCTCTTACATTTCCAGACTTATAATTAATAGTCGCTTCTGCATATAAAGTCAATGGTAAATAACATGTGCTGTTTTAAAGTAGCAATTTCAACAGTCCCCATTTACATGTCTACATTACTGTCAGCAAATAGCTGATTTGTTATGAGACAGTAGGGTCAAAAGATAACAGCTAAAAGGTGAATTTACCTTTGAAGTTGGCTCATGATATAGACCTTCTGGGACCCTAGACTTTAATCCCTTGGGAAGCCCACACATTCTATTGTCTTGGTATGTCAGTTTATTTTTATAAGAATATCTCCTGGAAATCTCCCAGTGGTGGGGCAACAAGCTTTCTCTGAGTTGAGGCGCAGGTCAATTTGAATTGTTACTGATCAATACAATGCATTCGTTAGGTGCTTTCTTTCTTTCTTTGCATTTTTATAGCTCTCACACAGCCTGCGGGCATCCAGGTGCTGCTACAGGTATTGTTTGGCACTTTTTTTTTGTTGTGTAATTGTTTTTTTTCTTTTCTTTTTGTTTGTCTTAGTTGTATTTATAGCGTGCTTAAATACCCAGAGGTTTCTAAGTGCGGACCGGGGATTGAACCTGTGTTTCTTCATGTCACCTTGTTTCCAAGGCGAACACATTGCCACTGAGCTATCCTGCCACCGAAAGGATGTGTTCTTTAATGCTTTATATTGAGCCACTCTCCATGTTTTCTATCAGGTGCAGTCCATCACAAAAGGCAGCACCCAATCACAGGCTTTGTAAGCGCAATATTTCTCCAATCAGTTGATTCATAGGAGTCCCACTTGAAAAAAGCAGTGCAACATTTCAGCACCCTTCACTTTGAATACAAGCAGTCTTCATTTGCGTCTAATTCTGCCCACACTGCTCTTTAGGAAGAAGGACTAGTTAATACTTCAGAGCAGATTATTTTAACTGTAAATAATTGTATTTTTTGATATATCAAAGACGTGGGCCCAAGAATAACCCGAGCACCTGAGAGGGCTCGTTTACAGAACCTCGAAACGGAGGTGATTTTCATACAACAGTAAAGTGCGTGGAAGCCACATTACAGAAAACAGTGTGTGCTAGCAAGTTTATAAATGGGGCATTACTAAACAATATACTGCTTACTGGTTTGCTCATATTCACATTAAACCTATTAAAAATGGATTAATGGAAATAGTTAGTTTTAGATCTAATGTGGTGCCTCGTCCTTGCAAAGAGTGAATATTCCTGATGCCAAATGTGCCTACTTCCAAGTCATCACACTCTAGGATGGGATATTTAGAGGGCATTGCATTGGCAGCATCAGTCATGGCACCGTGTTGCCAACTGGTGTCCCTTGATGGCTTAAATGTTAGAACACGAAAACCTTCCTGTACCAGGTGTTTGGTCGCTCCCATACCTCTGATCACTCTGCAAGTCAGACCAAGGGTTTTTGAAGACATGAATATCAGACTTTGATGAGCGTACGACCTCCACCATCAACTCTTCATCAGCATCCTTTCAACAAATGTCCATTCATTCCTTCCTGCTTGAGAAGAACTACCATCCCTGCAAACATTGTGATTTCACTACTTTTAAATGGTTCCTTCCCTCTACATCCTCTTTGGTTACAATGTGAGTGTCTGTGTACATGAGGCTTAGCTCAGAGAAGGCTGATCAAAGCTAAGACAGGGTGCCACTACAGCTCCTTGTGTAGCTATATAGGGAGTTATGTGCATAACACATTTGGTACAACATCCGCCCAAAAAGTATACCCTTTTACAGATGGGGCTGAGGGCACCACCAGTATCACTGACCCTGGCCTGGCAGAGAACATCTTGTAATCCTAGGCCTTTGTTAATCTCTTTTATTCTGTTCATGTTGTACCTGTTCCAACGATGGTCATCTATACGTATAAGCTTGGCTAAAGTGGTATATGGATCACTCTGTTGAGTAGATCCATGGTTCTTCTTTGAACCTCTCCATATCTCACCTTTCTATCCCTCCATCTCACTGAGCAAGAGCTACATTGCCACCTCCCCTAAAGCCGCATATTATTTTCAGAGAAGAAAAGGAGGCCCAGTGGTTTCCTGCCACAGACTTGGTGTGAAGATGACATATCCACCATCTTGCTCTCTTGCTCTAGGATAAAGCAAACTGGCTAAAATAGTGCAGTCGAAGGACTAACAAAAGGAGAAGCTGCCATAAAATGTACTTGAAAAATATCCCATTATTAAAGATAATGCTCTTTCTCGTTTTAACATGTCATTTTATCTCTCACAACCGCAATCTCCTGCTCCTTAACAGATACAGATTTGAGCTCCACTAATTTAAGACACTAGCACAAGTACCCGTTCTCTGGAGTGGTGCAGTACATTGCAGTGCCTTGGGGTGCAAATATCTTGGAAACCATGCATCCCAGGGCGTGGACCTCGAGTTTCGTACCTTGTGTCGGGACCTGTCCTTCTATGACCACATTGATGTTTCGCCGTTTTCAGACAACCATCTCATGTGTGATGGTGCAATCCGGGGAAAGGGCTGGGGCGTCCAAATGTCATGTAGCTTATAATGTCTGGAGCCTCCAAGTGCTACTGCTCGCCATGTCCGACTACAAGACTATTTACATTTCTTAAGATACAAACCAAACAGTGTCTGCCTTGACTAATGGTATTCTAGCTGCCGGGGGATGCGCCTCTGTCCTTGCTCATGTATCACAGGCTCTTGAATCCCCTTGAAGGCAGGGCTTATTAACTGGCCACATTTTACAATCATGGGCCTTCTTTAGTAGCTATATGCTTGCTTTTGGCACAACATATACTCTTGAGATACTGTTCTCAGATTCAGACTTCATACATGATTGCTTACCTGAACATACTTGTGTTACTACATTGTACATTTATGATACCACACACTTCTTAAATGGTGTCTGTGTTTGTGTGACTTTAAATTGTACAGGTTCACTGCACTACACTGTAGATTCTATACATGCAATACATGGAATACGATTATCCAGATACTTCCCAAAGCTAGTCAGATACTTCTAGTTAACGTCAGAGTTCAGCAAGTAGAAAGAAGCCCAAAGTCCTAGGTCAATTGATGGAACAAGTGTAAGAAATTGTGAGGTACTCTACAATATCTTGATTATGCTTTATTTTTTGGGGAAACCTTATTTCTTACATTGCATGGTGACATTGTATCCCTATGGAATAAACAAGCCATCTCACATTTGAACTTGTTTAGATGAGAATGGGCCTCATTGCGAGCATGGCGGTAGCCGTGCCTGTATGGCAGGCACAGCTACCGCCATGCTCGCTACCGGCACCGCCTTCCGCGATAACCGGGCCATTACGAGATGAATGGGCAGGTAATTGCCCATTCGTGGGAGGCGGTAATGCCGGGCTCCCGATCCCCATTCATAGGGCAGAATGGGGGTGGGGAGCATGGTTGCACCGGCACCATTTATAACGGTGCCGGTGCAATCACGAGTTCTGCTCGCGGGTGCCACACAGCCCACCAGGTAACCCGCGAGCAGAACTCGTAAGGCAGCGGTCCGGTATGAACGGTCCCGGTGCCTTAACGGCACCGTTCATACCGTACACATTTCTAATGAGGCCCAATGTCTTCATGGATAGTCCACAACAGAATGGGAACTATCCAGAAGGCAGAAGTAACATAGTATGTCCTCAAAATGTCAACTTTAGATTATGTACATGTTCCTACAGAAACATCTGCAGACATGTATGTGATAAATGGAAATTAAGGAAAAAGTCTTGAAAGTTACACAAACATTTTCCAGAAAACGTAAATCTTTTGTGACAGACGAAAAGTGCTTGGAAATTACTGGAAAGCTTAGATAAAATGGTTCAGTATCGAGCAACAAGAGTAGATGATGTACGGGTGCTACATGTCCAGTTCACAAAACTCACCACCTCAGGCTTTTCTAGATGGGTGGCAACGTCACTGAGATAAGCCCAAGGCGATAAAGCACCCCAAAAACAGGAAACAAAGGCCCTCATTACGACCCTTGCGGAAAGGGGTTTACGCCGGCGTAAACCATGGCGCACCTTTCCGCCTGACTACGAGTTCCCGTAGCGCCATGGTGATTTTTACGCCTGCTTTTTGCAGGCGGAAAAATCCATGGCGCTACGGGACTTGTTGTTAATTACGCCACCGTAATTTACGGTGGCGTAATTAACGGCTTTCCCACTCCCATTATACCCTATGGGGCAAAAATGGGAATGGGGAAGGGTAAATGGGGATTGGGGACTTACCGCCCCGCCAAGGTCGGAATGGGGCGGTAAGTCCGCCAACCACCATGGCGGAGTTGGCAGCTTAGCACCATGGTTCTCCGCTAGGGTCGTAATGAGGGCCAAAGTCTCAAACCGCTACACTGTCAAACCATTATGAATCCTAAAATAAGAAACAGTCGTAACATATTCCCATGTGATTTAATGATGGGTGTACATGAAAAAACATATGATCATATTTTATCTCCAATGTAAAAATGAGGCTTGCTGATTTCAGGAACTATATCCTACTAAACAAATTGTGCTATGTGGGTTCAGGATGGGCTGTTATATGTTAATTGTGAATAGTGCAAACCTAGCTTGAAAGCAACAAAGCACTGTGCAAAGGGGGTGGGGAACCAAAGTAACACTACCCCTATGATTGCGGGTCTCCCCATACTGTTTAAGGGCATAGATCGTGTCTATGTGAAACAACATGGGGGAGGAGGAGTGTAGTGGTATGTGCTCAAAATGGTTGGATATGACATTCCTTAAAATGGCGTCTCTTTAGCTCTCGTCTGGCTGCAGAATCATGGCCACAGTGTTCTGTTAGGAAGTGTACATGCTGAGGTACATTATGTAAAGGGGTTGGTCAGGCAAGAAATACATTAACCCATGTACATTTTCCATTTTCTGCGGAATGTCAAACTTTACAAAATTAAGATATTATAAATTCCCTTCCATTACAATTCCTCGCACTAGGATGTCAAAAACAGGGAAATAAATTAGTGATTAATAGGATTTTCACCTTATGGTGGTGTGAATGTTATTGGGCCTCATTACGAGTCAGGCGTTAAGGGGTTAACGGCGCCGTAAACGGCGCCGACCCTTAACGCCTGATTACAAGGTCCCTTAGCGCCATGATGATTTTAACGCCTGCTTTTTGCAGGCGTTAAAATCCATGGCGCTAAGGGACCATGGTGCTAATTACGCCACCGTAATTTACGGTGGCGTAATTAGCGCCTTCCCCACTCCCATTATGCCCTATGGGGCAAAAATGGGAATGGGGAAGGGTAAAATGGGAAATGGGGATTTACTGCCCCACTCACCTTGGAATGGGGCGGTAAATCCGCCATCCACCATGGTGTAAACATTGTTTACACCATGGTGGTAAGGGTACGACCCAGGCGGTAAATTACCACCTGGGTCATAATGAGGCCCATTGTTTTTTACGATAGGAAAGTGCTGAAAAAAATCTATATAAACATTAAAGCAGTCCACAATTGGAATGAAATAAATAAGAGAATACTGAGGGTTGTTTTAGCCACATTGACAGAGAGTATATTAACAAGATAATACTCTTTCTATGGAGCATACATATGGCAAAACAGTATTGGAACTATGCAAAAAAGACTGTGCTGCCTTTAACTCTACTGCTTGAATCTAGCAACATTTAAATTACCAACGCAAAAACCATACTTGCTTGGTTTGTACAGCTCCTGAAATTCTGCTGCCCTAAAATTTGTATTTTGGATCTCCCACTGCTCAGCCATTCTAAAACTATACTGATTTGATTCTGCTGCTCATAAACCTAAGCACTTTAAATCTCCACCTACTTGATTCCTACGGCTCTTGAATCTCTTCATTCTAAACTCCTTACTACCAGATCCTAGCGAGTAATGGCCAGTCTTGCCCCCAAAATGTTTTCATTCCAAACACTTGCTACCTTGAAGGCCTACACTTTGAAATCCCGACTCTGCTTTGCTACTCTGAAATTCAACAATCTGAACTCTACCGCTCTCAAATTTAACCACCTGGAATCTTCCAATCTAATCCCTACCATTTCCTGAACCCTGACACCTGCTACTCCCACCTTGAACCTAAGTCCTCATGACCCGACAGTCCAACTAAGAGCCGCCTTCAACTCCAAGGAATACAAACAAGCTACCATTGCTCCTAAAGCAACAGCTTTTATCCCTGGAATCCCCAATGCTAGTTCAAGCCGTAGAGGAATCTTTCGCATCCTAAGAGAACTAGAATCCCCATCCACTCCACAATCTTCCATCTCCAAAGACGAAATATGTTGCACGAATATTCAGAATGCTATGCTCGTTAAAATCTCCTCCATCCAACAAAAAATGGCGTACAAACAAGCCCTCATCTCTGCACCCACCACTCATATTCCCTTTGTTCTACTCCATTCCAATTCAGAGAAGTATCTGAATCAGAAACAGCGAAGAGCCTTCAAACGCTTAAACCATCCAAATGCAAAGGAGACATCTGCCCTGAAAACACTATTAAAGACTGTGCGGAAGACCTAGTCCCCTTCAACACCAGATGTATCAATGCATCCTTCACCTCAAGCAAAGTCCCAGATACCCTGAAAGAATCCTGGGTGCTCCCTCTGTTGAAGAAGCCGACGCTAGATCCCTTAGTCCCCAATAATTACAGCCCTATCTCCACAGTACCATTACTACTTAAAATCCTTGATAGAGCAGTCTATAACCAAATCCAGTAATTTCTAGAATCAAACCATATCCTAGGGTTACACCAATCAGACTTCCGGCCAGGTCACAGAACTGAATCACCTTTACTAAACCGAAAAAATCGGCTCGATGCCTTCAGAGATGAAGGCAAACCAGTCCTCCTTCTCCTCCTAGATCTCTCTGCCGCCTTCGATCTGGTCAACCACTCAACCCTTGGCAACCATCTTACTGAGTCTTCTAATTTCTCCCATGAAGCCTTGACTTGGGTAGCTTCCTTCTTAGAGGCCAGATCCATGAGAGTCTTCTCGGAGACAGCTTGCACCCCCCCCCATCCCTGTGCCCTGCGGAGTGCCTCACGGATCCTGCATATCCCCCTCCCTTTACAACATTTTCACAAAACCCTTATTCAACCTCCTTGACTCCCTTAGGATAACATACACTAATCCTCCTACCACTGACTTGCTGCTATGACACCGATCCTCCAATGATCACCAATATATACTCAATCATCCAAGCCTGGGTGGCTACCAAACACTTATGGCTCATTGATGACAAAACCGAGATCTTGGTAGCTGGCTCCCAAGCCATGTTAAAAAAGCCCAATTCTAAATTCACTGAATTCACAATAGGCGGCATCCAAATTCCTGTCCTAACCACAGTAAAAACGTTGGGGCTTTACTTGGATGCATCCCTCTTCCTATCCAGACAGGTGAACGTAATTGCGTCCTCCGCTGCATATACCACCAAACTCATCAACGCAGCAAGACACTTCCTCATGCCGGACAATTGTCTCACCATGGCCAGAGCCCACGCAGGGGCAAGAATAGATTACTGTAATGTGCTCTTAGCAGGGACCTCACAACGTAACATCCAAAAACTCCAAGAAATCCAAAATAACGCCCTACGAGCAGCCCTGAACTTTCCCGTAAAAGAGTACATCTCAGCAGCAAGAAAAAAGGCGCATTGGCTCCCCAGCAAAGAGAGAATCATCTTCAAAACCCTATCCATTATGCATAAATGCATGGCGAAGGCGGCCCCTCAGTACCTGATGCAGAATTACACACGTGCCTAATCCACCAGGCCCGTTAGATGCTTCCACGCTAACCGCCTAGTGCCTTCTACCTTCAAGAAAGTCACGGGAGGAGGAATAAGCTTCCCATCAAGGGCCATCCTTCACTGGAAAGCACTCCCTCCTCCCTCCAGCCCTAAGGGCAGAAGAATACTACTGGACCTTCAGGAAGGCACTAAAGACTTGGCTCTTCACCTAACAATTGCACCTATTTGACTTTCTAACTGTGTTGCATGTCTATGTTACCCCTGTATGTAACTGGTTTCGCAATAGCGCCCTGATGCCTGAGGGTTGAGGCACTTTACAAATGCAAAAATAAATAAACAAAACACGAACTCACAGAAATTGTAACCTCCCTGCTTCTCCCCTCCCTGGGTTCCCACTGCTTTTTTGTACTCCAGCTGGAAACTTAATCACTCTAACCCGGACATTTCCTTGAACCTAACCACTCTGAACTCTGCCACTTTGTGCTCTAACCGCCTGAATTTCTATCTATCAAACCTCCAGTCACAACGAAATCCAGAAACCCCAAACCAAGAAAATACTCCAATGACAAGATAAGCTCCACAGGTATGCCTCCGTCCCCTGGCAGCTCCCTATTTCAGTACCTCGCCACCAAGAATTGGCTATTTCAGTACAGTGCCACCAAGAATCCCCCCACCATAAGGATTATCAACCTCAAAATAACAGACCACATGAAGAGGCTCCACCCCAGGAAACCCAATCTCACTCACCACAAGCCTAACTGCCTGACAGTTATCACCAAGAGCCCCTGAGAACTCTGGAGAAACAGAAAAAAATCAACCATATGAGGGCTTTCGCCCATGGAAGAAATGACAAATCTGGGACCACTGTGACAAAGCAAGTCTCCCCAAGCCTATAACTGAAGTGAGGCACCCACCACTGTGTGTACCCATAAATCGACTCCTGGGAACAAAAAAGAAACTACCAAAGGAGGGCTTTCACCCCTGGAAAAATTACAAAACTGTGACCGCTGTGAGAAAGCAAGCCACTGCACACCTATAACCACAGTGAGGTACACACCACTGTGTGTAGCCCCACATTGATCTATCCAGTCAACAACCATCTAACACTACAGCTTACCCGCCATGTTTGAAACCAACAGGAACTATCAACAAGAGAGAGCCACCCAACTAGGGAATCTTGTACCAAAACAGCTTAACGCACAGCCAAATCTGCAGTAGAACACAGACCCACAACAGTCACGAAACACCACAAACATGCCCCGATAAGAGAATGACAAGGAAACAAGAATGGAAAACAGATCAAGAAAGGCGAATGAAACATCACCACTGTCGAGTAACAGAAATAATCTACCAGAATTCACAACACCTCAAAATCACCATCAGCTGCCTCTAAACAAACAAAAGATACGGACAAAGACATCATACATCTACCGCTACCTCTGCACCTACAATACTACTACACCAAAAAAACAAACAACCCATAACAAAGGACCCAAGGAACACTGGAGCAGACCCCACCAGACTATCAAACCACCCACCACAATGCTCAGAACCCAGAAGCGTGGAAAACAGCTTCAGAAAGAACCAGAGCTAAGCCAGAATCCCTAACCATACACACCCCTTCCATAAACAGAGATTGGAAAAAGGACCACATGCACAACAAAACACCCCACTACAAGGAATCAGAACAGTGAAATCAATTGTGCACCTTAATTGAACTCCTCAACAAAGGCACACGCAGCAAAAAACCGACTCACCTATGAGAGAGCCAAAGAATAAATGTTCATCGCCCCAAGCGAAAGGAGAGAAACGACATTTAACAAAGCACAAGCCAACTCGCACACACTAGCCTGCAAGCTACTCAACGTACGATCTATGGCAAAGCACTGAAATTAAATGCACGACCTCTTAAGCGAAGGTGGAAAAGATGCGCTCTTTCTCGCAGAAACATGGCTATCTGACAACTACAAAGTAATCACCCAAGAAGCCAAACCCAACAACTGGAAACTAATACACTCTTCTAACAGTGAACATGGAAGAGGAGGAGGAATCGCCCCAGCACTCAAAAAATACATCTGCTCAATGCCCCTCTCCTGAACTGACACAGAAGAATGCAAATCACCCCTAATCAATCTCAAGCTCAACAACTGATCCAACCTACTGTTCCTTCTGATCTACAGACCGCCCACCTACAACTGCAACTTTGTCACAAATATCACTGACAGTACAAGCGTCTTCACCCTAAACTAACTGATGCTATCAACAGACTTGTTTGAGCACTGTGTATATTTTGAGATTTCACCTGGCGGTACTAGTGATCAAAAAAGATTAGCAGTGATTCTGAAAATAGAAAAAAGAGCAAATACTCTGAAATATAAGACTGATCCAATGGTAAATAATAACTAAAACAAGGTCAAAATATTTAAACGCAATGGTAAGCTTCTGAATGATAAACTATACAGAATAGTCAACAAAAGCTCAGATGAGTCGTCGGAAGAAAGCTGTCAACCCACTAATTTTATAGACTTCTTATGGGAAGTGGACCAGCCTACTTCGTTTAATCTAAATAAGCCAAAAAATCATGATCATAGGTTTGACAAAATATCATGGTTAAGGAAAAAAGAACTTAGAACGTCCATATCCAACCTTAAACACTCTGGTATGTCAAATGCAGAACGCAGGTTACGAGCAAAAGTATTTGGAAACAGCTAAAGAAACTGGTCCCGGGCACATAGATATCTACGTCTGCAAAATGACAGTGAAGAAATGCTAGCTACCGTAGTATCAAGAATTCCTGTAATGTTTTTACTTTAATAAATAATATGAATCAAACATCATTACAGACACAGGGTAGCATAATCAATAATGACAGCTGGTGTAAGTACTTGGGAGAAATCTTTAAATGGAAGTCCGATAACTCCAAATGTATCAAGCCTGGTGTAGAATGGCACCTGGATTGGGACAGTGGCCTAGTAGAAGTAATGATTAAAAAAGCATCAACATCAAAAGCACCTGGAATAAATGGCCTCACCAATGCTATCCTAAAAGCAAATGTCGAACTATGGGAATCTATTCTGACCATGGTCTTCAAAGAAGTGCTAGTTGCCAGGAGGGTCCCTGAATCATGGAAAAGTGCAATTGTTGTTCCAATACATAAGAAGGGTAATCGGGAGGATCCCTAAAATTATTACCTGATTGCCCTTCTAGATGTAGATGAAAAGATTTTTGCCGCAATTGTCCTGATAAATCTTGAAGACTGGATTCTCCAAAAGAATATATTGGATACATTCCAGACTGGTTTTCGAAAGAGACTCTCCACTTCAATGAATGGGATAATTAGGTCTGTGACTTCTAGTTCATCACATCAAAAGAATGCCCGTCCCCTCTATGGAGCATGGTTATATTTGTCCACAGCGTTCAACACGATCAATAGAGAACTTCTCTGGACACAACTTGCCTCATGGGGAAATCCAAAAAGCCTTTTCGCAATTATAATAAGCCTATATGAAGGAATGATGGTTCAGGTCAGATTTAATGCCCATGGTACTCTATCAGATGAGATAGCCACCAACAGAGGAGTGAAACAAGACTGCATTCTGGCAGTATGTCTCTTTATCCTCTATATAGCAGATCTCAATGAAGCCCTGGCACACGAATCACTAGCAAGTCCTATGATTAGTTTCTGAGCCCATAAGGTGGATCGCATATGCAGATGATATTGTCCTGTTAGATTACAAACCAAAGGACTGCAGCTATTACTGAATGTGTTTGGAACCTATGCAGAGAACAACGATTTACAGGTTAACCCAGCAAAATCTCAAATCCTAGGGTTTAAAAATCATGGAGCACAAAAGATAAATTACAAATGGTTCATGCAGAAGCAACAGATTAGGCAGGTCGACAAACTTATTTATCTGGGTATCAAAATTAAATCCATGCCTGCCAAAGGAACTTGCGAGGACAAACTTGAATTGAAAATCATTCCTTTCAGAACCCAGATGAAAAAAATACTTGCAAAATACTGCAGTTTTTCAATTCCCCCTCTGCTGAACTATTATAAAGCAAACATTGTACCGTCATTACTTTATGGTTATGATACAAATCTCAATTCACTAGAGATAAATTGGGAGCGTTAGAAGGGAAAATATGGAATAATGTCCTCCGTCTCCATTTGAGCTTTCCCATGGCTACGACTCTATTTAGATCAATACAAACCTCTACAGATAACTCTCTACTTAGAAATCTCATGAATTAAATGGGCAATGGACGAAACAGATTTCTAAAGAAGTTAGAAAAATATGTATTGAGTGTATTGGAAAACTGTGATCGTACAATAATTAACCTAGTAGAAAATCCAATGAGGGTCAAGTTAGCTTTGTCTCGTGCAGACTGGATTGAAACCATTGCCCAAATGAGAAGTTTCAGGCTATACAAATCACTTTACATTTTTGATCAACCAAAAAATGTTCTTCCAAACTACTTAGCACAGTGCCCAGATTTGAAAATGAGAATGGACTTCTTGAGAGTGAGATTGAATATATTAAAAACAGGTGAAATTCAGTCTGCAAGAGGTAAGCAACTCATTCCCACTCCTTGTAACCCCTGCGAGGAAAATAGATCTCAATCGTTATATCACATTTTAATATCATGTAAAGGCACAAGAGAACTACTATTGCAACAGTTTGTAGATCATACCATGTGGCTCACGAGTGACTCATTTCGGGAACGCCTCATTGCAGGCCATGAAAGACTGCTTACGACTGAAGTTGTGAGGATCTTAAAAGAGTTGACTTTTATTACGTAGTAATGGAACAACATTAGATATATGAATTTGTAAATTCTTTTTAGATATATTTTATTACAAGATGTGACTATGTTTTATACATTGTTAGATGCAATGTTGTGAATGTGTAAAAGTCACTTGTTGGCATGTGCACAATAAAAAAATAAAAAATGTTCTGAGGAGCTTCAACATTTGGATCGAAGGAGAAAATTAAACCACTACAAACTCCCTCAGTGCCCTACTGGAAACCCTTCACAACAAACAAATAGTAAACGTTCCCACCCATAGAGCGGGACGCACTTTAAATGCAATTTTCTACAGAGATGGACTGTCAACATCCGCTCCACTGTTACCAATTATATGGAGTGACCATCATACGATCCCTTTCATTGTCAAAATCTTGAGCTGCATGATGGTCACAAACATAAAACTCCCAGTGACAAACAAAAGAAATTGGATAAGACTTATCCTGGAAACCCTAACAGAAATATTGGAATCTACCAAACCTAACACCTCCCAGCTAAATAGAATGACACCAGGCTCAATGGAAGAGAAGCTCTAGACCTGGATCACAGACATGCTAGATCAATTAGCACCCCTAAAACTCTGAAACCCACTTCAAAGAAAATTGCAGCAAGATGGTTCACAGAAGCAATGATGGCACTCCACACAAAAAACGGAAACTGGAAAAATGATGGAGAAAACACTACAACCAATTGGACAAATCCAACTACCAATGACAAATACAGATAGACAAATCAGCAATCCTGAAAGCCAAAAAAGCATACTACACCACAAAAATCCAATTGGCAACAACCTACAAAAAGAAATGTTAAGAATCATCAAGGAAAAAAACCACACCTTCTTGCATCAACTGCATCATACCATCACAATCCCTATTTGACAATAACATGACCCATTTAAGAGCAAAAATAGTAGTCATTCAACGGACCATTGACACAGGCTAAAGTACTACAAACACACTCCCAGAAACCAGCACTCCATCAACCATCACAACAGTTGATCGATTCGAACCTATAAGTGAGGAAAGTTTGACAAACTAATAAAAGACACCAATGCCACTGGATCTTCCAGTGAACCATGCCCACCGGGTATTTACAAAGAAATTTTCAACTAAAAAACATCAGCCTTATAACTCCGTCTACTAATGATTCTATCCCTAAATACAGGAATAGTACCAAAATCCTTCAAATTATCGCACATCAAACCATCCTAATAGATGAGACGGGAAATACAGAAGACCTTACTAACTACAGACGTATATCAAATTACCAAACCCAGCAAAAATCCTAGAGAATCACGTTTGCAAAGAACTACTCAATCATGTAGAAAGCAACTTAATACTTGACCATACACAAGTCAGCTTCAGACCCAGGAGAGGAACTAAATACACACTCTTTTCCATACGGGACAGCCTAAAATAAAAAACGCGGGCATCAGCACCGTATCGGCACTGATAATACTGGGCATATCAGGCACCTTTGACAAAATCAGATACACAACGCCAATGAAGAGACTGAGGCATTAAAAGCTCTGCACTACAATGGCTGACATATTTCCTCATCAACCAAACCGAAAGAAAACACCTACCGCCATTTACATCAAACACTAAACATATCACCTGTGGTGTATCAAAAGGATCAAGCCTCTCGCTGCTTCTCTTCAACATCTATCTGACCCCTCCTAATGAAAGTCATTTAAACCCATCGACTGGGAGCCTGTAACTATGCAGATGGCACCCAACATCTCTTCAAAACATCCAACTGAGACCCTGACAACACCCTCAACAAATGCCTCACTGACATAAACACCTGAATGACAAAGAACAATCTCCAGCTAAATTCAACCAAAACCAAAAATAATGATCTCCCCTCCAGAAAACAATACAACACAGGCATACCTGACCTGGCCATGGAGAATGGGAACCCAACCAGACACATTGACAGTAATAAGAAATCTGGGAACTCTCATGGGCAACACCATCTCTTTGGAACCACAAGTCAATGCAATAGCAAAACAAAATTTCTACCTACAGCGATTAATAAGATGGATCCTCTTTTACCTTAATTTCCCACAAGAACCCTTGCGATCATCACCTTGGTATTATCAAGAATAGACTATGCAAATAGTCTCTGTCTTGAAATGCCAGAACGCCTCACAAAAAATAACAACGCATCCAAAATACTTCAGCAAGGCTACTCCTGTGACTAAATAGAAGAGACTGGATAACACTGGCCCTGAGAAGTCTACACTGGCTGCCAGTAAAGAAACACATTAACTTCAAAGCCCTCTGCATTGTCCATAAATCACTACACAGACAAGGAGCCAAAGTCCTCCAAGCTAAAATCACCCGTTACCAACCAGCAAGAGACTTAAGATCGAACAAAGACGTCCAAATAGAAACAAGGCACTACAAGAAAAGAACATTTGGAGGAACCACCTTCGCCTATCTGGTAGCCAAACTATGGAACTCGATACCGAAGGAAATAAGAACGATGGAAGACCACCCAACATTCAGAAAACAACTAAAAACATGGCTATTCAACTCACTGAGATAAGCATAGAAGTGTGCTCCTACAAACCATACTCTTGGTTCAAAACAAACGTGGAACAATACAGAATGAAAATCCAACAATAACACTACTCAACTCCCAGAAATCAAAAGAATACAACTAACCAAGCCCCCCTTCTCTTTTCCACACACCCAGAATCTCTCACACACTACACATGCCCAGAGGAATAGTGAAACAACCCACCAAACTACTCAAGCCACATACCCCTCTAATCATACTAGAAACCCAATATCTCCAGACAACAAACAACTCAGACACTGGACGTCAGCCTTCAGGACACAACAAACCCAGTGCACATAACAGAGCACACCAAAAATGCTCACACGCACAGACGCCAGTTTCTCCTGGCTGTGTAGATAGGTGTTCCCTATGGATCGTAGTTCTTGTAGTCCTCTGTGTATTACTTACTTGTTGGGACAATATGCATTATTGGCATACTAATACATTGTCCTGCAGGACCTATTCCTGTGGGTTGCTGGATGTCATGTGCCTGGTGAGTCTGTATAACAACCTTTTCCAACAACACTACCTCCATCAAACGAATGGTGAATAAACATTGGAATCTAGTTAAAGGTACTGGCTGCACACTACAACCACCACTATTTTCTCTCAGAAGAGGCAAAAATATCAGAGATTACTGACCCCACTACCGCGATTGAACAACATTACACAACTATGGAGCATTCCAACTGACCCCGTAGTGGGCCAATTTAGCTTTGTGAACTGCAGTGCCTGCCAATTCTGTATGAATACTTCAGAGGTCAAATACAACAACATCAAGTAGCAACTGAAGAACCACACTAACTGTAATTCCACCAACGTTGTATATTTGATTCTATGCCCATGCGAAAAAGCCTACATAGGCGTGACTACACGCAAAGCATCAGTCAGAATTAATTAGCACAGATCGAGAATCTAGATGGCACAATTGCAGCACCACTTGGGCAACACTACTTGGCCTGTAACAACACGGCCTCTGACATCAGATGGATGGTAACATCATCAAAGTTACTAACAACACCAAAACTTTAGGTATGTATCTTGACTCCACACTATCCCTCTCCAGACAAACTAATGCAGTATCCTTGGCCCCAGTTTACACCTGTAAGCTCATCACAGCCAGCCGACCCTTCCTCACACCAGCCAACTGTACTACATTAGCCATGACCCTGGTTATGTCCAAAATCGATTATTGTAATGCCCTCTATGTAGGCACAAACCAATGCAATCTCAACAAATTACAGATTGTCCAAAATAATGCCATCAGAGCCGCATTAAACATTCCTAGGAACCACCACATTTCTGACACCAGGCGGAGCCTTCACTGGCTTCCAGTATCACAAAGAGTTTCTCTCAAAACACTAGCCCTGATGCACAAATGTCTTGTCAACCAAGGCGCCCAACTACCTGGCTGGCAGATTTGCTTACCACACTTCCAGCAGACCTCTTAGATCTGCCCAGGCCAATTGCCTCTCCATACCTTGCTTTAAGTTACAAACATCAAGCGGGATCAGCTTCCCAGTCCTTGCTGTGAAACTATGGAACTCACACCCAAACCCGCTCAGAGCTGAACCGTCATTCCCTGCCTTCAAGAGCAAGGCCAAAGCTTGGCTGTTCACCCAAGACCTTTCCCAGCACTAACATGCCCTCACCACCTGTGCTCTACTGCCCCATTGTATAAAGTTGCTTGTTTATATTTCCTGCAATCTTACTGTCCTCACATTTACCTGTACATACCTGGTGTCTGGTGACTGGCCCTGCTTATCACCACTGTTCTCCTATCCTATATGACTGTAAATTTGACTTGCTTCTCCTTATACTGTATATTACCCTGAATATTATGCTTTTGTCAATCTGCCATGTAACCTGTTTTATTATGCATGTTCAATCCACCATGTAACCTAAGTGATGCACCAGGATGCCTCTGGGCCAGGTGCGCTATATAAATAAATAAAATACAAATACAAATACAAATGATTGTTGATTTCATAAAAACAAGATGCCTGCAATTATGACACCTCAAATCGCCTTTTCAGGCTGGAGGAAATTTGGATTTTTCGCTTGAAAATGCATCTTTGGAGTTTGAATGAAGATCCACTGTGGATCCCTACTTTGAAGCTTGCTTTGTAATGGTCTGACCCTCTGGTGGTCTCCCTTAGGTGTCAATATTTCCTGGAACAAACTTTGTGGCTTTCCATTTCTACACCCTTCGGGGCGCCCGACTAATTATATGTGGACAACCGGCCTTGTCCTATAGTAATTGGCCGTAGGACAATTTTTTGCCCTGCAAGGATTTTCTACCTGAGCTATGGCCATTGGACTGACCAGTTTGTCCTCCTGTGGATAGCTCCTGGTTCAAAATTCCTTAAGTCTTCACTATGCTAAGCCTTTGGCATCTGGCCAGTGATAGACAGACAACCCGCTTTGTGTGTCCACTGGCTCAAACTATCCATGCACAGCCCCCTACTTTGGCCTTCGTTCCAGGACTTAGGTGGCCCCCTGTTGACACTTGGCTCTTTGAGTGATGTGCTTCCCATATGGATCAGATCAGCCTTAGATGGCTGCCATGTTACACACGGACCTAAACAGAGTCCCGACAACTGCTGTTGAAGGTGGGCCTTCCAGGGCATACATCCGGAGGACCTGCTCCTACCGCCAGTGATTTCCCAACTTTGACTTTGCCTTGCAGAACTGGTTGCCTGAAGGACTTGCAGAACTCACAGCTGCGCTATTCCTGGAGTACTTTCAAAATCCAACTATGGGGTACATTGGACTCCAGAATCCGTCCATAGCTTGTGCTTGGCTCCATTTGTCCTCGGACTCTGCCCCTGGGCACACAATTCTGGTCCTCACGGACCACCCACCACCACTACAATGCAGCGTGCTGGCTTCGCTTGCACTGCCGTCAGCCCAGTGGCCCACCTCCCTTTGACTTGCTCGATTTTACCTTGCTATATGCATATACAAAGGTGCCTTACCACAGCCCCTGGACATGCATAAGTATACATGCCATGTTTGTGTTCTTGTGGCTGTGCACCATCCTGTTGCTTGTTTACCTGGGGTTGACATCCCAGGCATGACAGATAAGGTGCTGAAGCGTGGTGTTGAGGATCATTGGTTGGTTATTATGTAGTTTGAGGCTGCACAAGGTGCTTAAATATGTAAAATATTGCAAAGACCATACGCACGAATGATGTAACTTAACCCCACGTTGAGGTAGGCATTTACAATTCATTCGTATCTTTATTCCATGCAGTTTTGAGGACGCCCAGGCATGTCCTTTCATGACCTACTTTGAGCTACGGTCCTAACACCCCTCCTTCAGTGTCACTACGACTTGAATAACTCTGTGAAGGACAGTTTGATGCATGTGTGTCTACACAGTTTTCTTGTTTTAAGTAAACCACAGTGGTGGTGACAGTGTTGTATTTTGGACTGGTTAACATGACTCCAAGGCCAACAATTGAGTATGCCTCAGTTTTCTTTGATACTTAGGTTTTTTGCCGTGAGGGACCACTGGACACAGTTGGGAGTTCTAAGGATGTCTTTTCCCCAATATTGTCTGCCTTAAATCCAGCCATGCATTATGTGCCCTATGGCAGGCTGTCTGTGATTTACGTGTGTTCGTTCTACTGAACCTTATGGATAATCATTAGTGTTTTTGTTTTCCTTTGTCAAGGAATTACCCTTCAGGCTACCCCATGGAATTAATTTGTTCTACACCCTGAAGAAGACTGGGCCCCGTGTTTAGAAATTACGGCCCCTTACAGTCGAAACTCGAGTTGGCATCCTCCTTTCATTTTCAAAGGCTCATCAGAATATATTGAACTTTTACTCATCATTAGTATACTCCAAAGATTTTGAGTATTATAGGATCAGGTGACAGGAAATTGTAGTAATATCCATAATGATGTTTTGATGTTTTTGAACATTTTTTGTTGTTTTATGAGTTAAAATCCTTCTTGTATGGTATGCATGCACAGGTGATGTTCTTTAGGTTCTCTTGGGGTGTTACATGTCTCTGGGCCTCATCACGAGTTGGCAGTAACCCTTAAATCTGGCGGTAGCGCTGTTACCGCCGGATTTAAGGGTCCGCCAAATCAGGGCTTCGGCGGATTTCTCCCCAGCTCTGAGCTGGTGTGAAATCTGCTGAAAATTCGTGCTCATACCGCCGGCGGGAAATCCGCAGTATGAGCGCAAAATGTCCCCATTGAGCCCAATGGGTAATGGGGCATTCCCGAATGGGCTCAATGGGGAATGGGGATTTCCAAATCCGCCAAACCCGTGATCCGGCGCTAATAGCGTCGGTGGGTTTGGCAGTAGGGCAGATAGCGCCAGCGCTATTAGCGCCGGTGTGACCGCCCAACTCGTGATGAGGCCCTCTGTCTTTGGGCATGACATACATTGATGTGGTATGGCTGAATGTGCATTGGTTTGAAAAAATATTTGGTCTCATTGAAAGCATTGAGCAAATGTTATTTTGGTTTTCTTGTGTTTATTTGTTGGTGAGCAGTGTTTGGACTGCCCCAATGTTTTTTAATGTTTGTTCTACTTTGTCTACATTCAATTAATCAAACATTATTTCTTCTAACTACTTCGTTGAATAGCTGTTCTCCCCTGACCTATCAGGTTGCTATACCCCCCTTTAAAAAACATACAAAACTGTGAACTTGGAGAGCCCTGTGCCCTTGTGCTTTGTAATGTGTGTGGTGGGAGGGCAGGTTCTGCATGTACAGGGCTTTGACAGGACATGCATTGTTCTGTAGTGGTAAAGTCCCTCCTTAACATTGCATTTCACTGTTGCTGCAACATTATTTTGTGTGATGGCACTTGTACTCACTGAGTATCCATGTCAGTTGGCGTTTGTGGCTCTCCATGTATGCAAACAGTGTGCTGTTCCGCAGGACCAAAGCAGAATGGGTGGAACCAGGAAAGCAGGCACGACAGTGTGTGATCATGAGGTCAGCATCACAGGTGACCTGGATATTCATTAAGTGATACTGCTTCCTGTTGAAGTATGTCTCTTCGGATGCCTGAGGGGCAACCACCGCCACATGTATGCACATTTCATCTCATGAATATTAATGAGGGATATCCTGAATATTCATCAGGTTTGCGGCCCTTGGGGCACAGAGTTGAAAAACCTCAATATAGATTATCAGCCGAGATAGTCTAACGCCTTGCCCAGGAGCTTTGTTAATTTGTTGCAGTTATTGCCAGAAGTAAGGTAACATGTCAAAAAGCATTTGTATTTGTTCGAAGTCCTATTTAATGAAGAAAAAAGGGCTTTTCAAGAAGCCCATCATAAAGCCACCTTGTGCACTCCCAATTATGTAATTTGTTCGATTTGTAATGAAATGTCTGAACAGCCTTACCTCACCACTATTGTTATCTGATACTCTTCTTTGTTTTCGTAGTAGGAAGAGAAAGTGGGGTGATAATACTGAATAGACCCTTCAGGCCCCATTCAATAAGGCATGAGCATTCCTACCTGTTCTTCATGATGAAGTAGTTGCGGGAAAAGTCTATACAGGTGCAGTGTATGTTGAGAATTTGATGGCAATACAAGTTGAATAACAAATTATTGCCTTAGATTGTATTTGAGGGGAAAAGGTCTCACTGTGTTGGCCCAGTTCATATAAAACACTACTCACGTAAGAACACTAGGTTAAGATGAAATGGTTTCACTGAAAGGGAAAAAGGGGGCATATGGGAGAAACGATTGTTTTAAATAAATAAGTATATGAACATTCACACTGAGGGAAATGATGAAGGAAGGAAGGTTTCTATTACGGGAGGGATCAGGCCTGTACCCTACGAACTTCAACAAAGAATATGCCCAGCCCTGTGATATCGTGCCTCTCATGACCTTAGTTTCTTTTTCCCTTTTAGCGACTCTATATCAGGTTTCCCTTTCTCATGTTGGCTGACGGCAAAACTTGATAATTAGCACGTGAACAGTAATGAAAGAATAATACCCTCTATGCCCTCTGGGGTTATTGGAGCCAGGACGTGGAGCAGTGTCCAGAGTATCTGCCCAATTTGAAATGGTACGAACAATGGACAGTTGAAAAGCAACAGAAATCGTCACAGGGTAGAGGACGTACCCTGCTTGACAGATGAGGCAAAACCGGAGAGAGTCCCCCAGAAGTAATCTCCATGCCCGACAAAGTATACTCTATCAGAACTGAATCAGAAAACAACACTTCCGTTCATGAACAATGAGCTCTGACTACTGGTTTTAATGAACTGTTGCTCTGTTTGGTGGGAGGCGGGATAAACATTCCAGAAGGCCTTGTCTGAAGTTTTCATGAACCTTTTGGGTTCAGGTGACCATAAGGTAATAAAAGATCATGGGCCTGAAGCGTAGGTTAGGTTAGTTAGGTGAGTTTGGTCCAGACTGTGATGTTGCACGCCTTGACTTGCAATTCAACAAATAAATCTCCTCTTTTTGCCATCTATCCAGATCAAAGTGCGAGCATGATTTTTCTTCGACAACACTAACAAACACCCACCTCTGTGTAGAGGACACAGAAAATGCAGAACATAAAAGTGGCAGTACTGTAGCAGGGGTGAAGTTGCAACAAATTACAACAATGGCACTTTGAAAAGGATAGATCTTAGAAAAATGTGCAAAAGGGTGGTTTATCAGTCACTATGGTCTTAAAAGTGGTCCACAGAGCCAGTGCGTCTCAAAATGACCTTATTCTGTTCTTGGAAGTTAGAAAGCATCGAACTGGAATTCTCAGTGCAATTCTTGCAGGTCAAACCAGGTTCAAGTGCAATGTGGTTTGATCCTGCATCAGAATGGTGCAGTTCAAAGGGTAAACAAGAGTTGGTTCGACAGTCAAGCAAGTTCAAGACAATTGGTACCAATGGGTCGAGTCAATAAATTACACAATGCTTCCAGTGGGTCGGATGGACATCTTGGTCCGGTCAATGCTAAGATCCTGGTGGTTTGAGGCGCTGTTCAAAAATGCAGTGGTTTGAAGGCTCCCGCAGCGATGAGCTTTTGTTCAAGCATATGAAGCGCTGAGGGTGGCTGATACGATGCAGCATCAAATTGGTTCTATGGCTGCAAGCAGAGGTTTGAAGTTCATTGAGAGTGTCAAAGGCAGCACTGCAGGTCCATGTGATCTTTAAATCAGACCTGTTCGCCTGGAGAGCAGGTGATGCAGATGTCAGGAGACTAGGAGACTAATGCAGGAGGGCACCTGTGTATAGTATGCTTTTTGCATGGAGCTTTAGGAAAGGGGGTCTGATTAGCAGACCAAACTTCCTGAGATGGTTTAAGCACACCATTTTATTTTTTAATAAAAATCGAAAAAGCTTGGCTATTTCACTCTCACCAGATGGCAATCCTTCACAGTAACGCAAGCATGTGCACAGTATACATACGCTTGCATATTTTGATAATTAATATTATTATTATTATTTGTAGGGTATTTATTGAGTGAAGACCTAATGAAGCACTTTACAATCATGGGGGAAGAACACAGTGAGAGAAGCAGAGAAACAAGGGAGCAGGGCGCTAACAACATGGGAGTGTGAGGGTGGCCAATTTGGCAACAAGGGATCCACAAGCAACCAGGTGTGGAAACAGTGTGGTGTAGATGACCCAGTCTCAGGTAGTGTGGGGTGACGAGGGTGTGTAGTAATAGGTGTTAGGGAAGAGACATTACTTGGCGATGAGGATCCTGAGCTCCTTCCTGAACAGTATAAGCAAGGCGGCGGATCTGTTGTTGATGTGGAGGAGGTTCCAGAGTTTTGTGGCATAAACATAGAAGGCCTGTCTTATGGTTCTTTCCTGCACCTGCAGAGTTTAAGTCTGCACATGTTCTTAATTCTGGTGGATCGTAGGCCTCCAGAGATGCTGAGTTTCTCAGTGAAGTAGCTTGGGGACTTCAGGGTGACAGACTTGTAGATGATGCTGCAGGATTTGAAGATTTGAAGATGATACAGGCTTTCAGCGAGTGCCAGTGCAGTTCAATGTGGGTCGGATGATGTAGTCAAATTTATGGAGTCCTTTGATGAGTCGTGCTTCAGCATGAAGGACACATATCAGGGGTGCTCGGGAAGTGTGCATATCAGACAAATGTGTGTATAGTGCGTAGATTAATATTGGCATCTGTGCATTGGAAAATCAAATAAATTGCTCAGAGAGGACCAGTTACGTTTGTGCTTAGGTACAAACAGGAGTCTTCCAGGCAATGTTTTGTCATTTCCACTGCGAAGTGCAAAACAAAGGTGAAATTGCAGGCCTACATGCCTTTGCTTTTGCACTTTACTTTGCAGTGCGGGGGGGGGTGTTTGTGTGTGTGTGTGTGTGTGTCTGTGTGTGTGTGTGTGTAGTACTTAACTAGATACTTGTCCAATTAAAAATGTCCAAGAAAGGGTGCCTTGCGTGGTTTCGATTAAAAAAACTGTAGTGTAGGAGGCAATCGCATTCATTTTTCAAAAATAGGTTCTAATGTACTGTTTCTATGGAAGGCAAGGACTGGTAAAATAAAAGCAACATCTCACGGGTGTGCTCCTGAAATCTAATGTGCTAGATCAAACACCTCCGTCCCAGCACCCATCGCGTTAACAGAAGAATAATCAATTTTTCTCTCATACTTCTTTTCAGTGACAGATTTACAGGAAACACAGAGGTAGCCGTTTCCTTTTCAATGTAAAGAGGTTCCTTTGCGTGCATTTGTCTGGTTCAGTGCCGGATTAAACCCTATGGGGACCCTAAGCAGTCGACATGTCACGGCCCCCCTTTGCAAATTATCTCCTAATACGTTTTTAATTTTCTGCACCGCTTTATTTTGATCCGTTGTTGCGGGGACCCTAAAAGGAGTGGGGCCTATAGGCCGGTGTCTACTTGGCCTAATGGGTAATCTGGCACTGGTCAGGTTAGTGCACGGGCGAGCATCATCATCTGTGCACTGTGGGAAACCATCTGTGGACAAATCCCCTCCTTTGGCATCTAATTACCACGTGCCTCGCTCATATGAATGGACACCGTGCACTGGATCGAGTCTCTCCCTCCTCCATTACTACAGTGATAGCTGTGATAACACAAACACATGTCCTGCAGCTAAAGACGGAGCGTGATCTCCACCTGACGCACAGAGCAGTGCCCATTCCCTCGTGCCCAGTCCTCTTTGTTCTCAGTTCCAATGAGTGCATCAGAGAAATCACCTGAGGAAAAAACAGCCTCCCCTTTTCATGTAAACTTGACAATGCATTCCAGGAAAAGGTAAGAGCCAGGCAGTATAAGCCTTCATGCCCACCTATTGTCGCATTTTCCATTTCACCTTCCACTATTACAGACATTACGCCCGATTCATAGAATATTTGCTTGGTTCAAAGAGACTTTGCACTGCTGAAAAGTGTCTTCGCACTTCCGACACAAACCCTGATTCATGGAACCGTGCAAAGTGTATTTTTGCCATGCAAAGCCCTGGCAAAGTCAACGCATAGTCATTTTTTCAGTTCAAAATGTATGCTGCAAGTCACATTCCGCTTGGCAGGTGTGAATAATTAAGTCAACTTCTCTGAGTGGGGCTGCTTGTTTTAATTGAACACTCCTTCTTGAGTCCGAAATATCAGGGAGTTAATGGACTGGTGGTATTTGTGGTCTCCCATGCTGGTGTGTGGTCTCGGGCACGGATCCCAGCACCCTGCTTCCGTTTCCCTGACTCTCGGGTACTGTACACTGCTCCCTGCCCACAGGTTTCTCGGCTCCACCCATTATGCTGCGTGGGATATTTAAAGGAAGACCTTTCCTTTCTGGTGAGCAAATGCTCCCCCTGCAATCTGCAGAAAAAATGCAGCTGTGAAAAGCCTGCTTTGCAGTTTTCATTTTTAATCCGGCATGATGATGGTATGATATGTTAGGTTATTTATAACGCGCTTAATACCTAGAGGTTTCTAAGCGTAGAGCTTGGGGGATCGAACCTGTGTTGCTCAGTGTCGTCTTGCTTCCAAGGTGAGCACATTGCTCCTGAGCTATCCCCCCGAGACTGCACACCTGCAGCAATGCTGGCAGAAGAACAAGGTGTGGTGAGTGGCATGCACACAACAGAGCTTAGATAGAACCATACCTGCATCCCAACTCCTGAGTCGCACGTACATAGTTCATTGAACTCTCCTTAGTTCATATGGTGGAAAACAACATAAATAACAATCAGTGCTGCAGCAAATACATGCCACAAGCATTGCTAGATGCCTCGACGACCACGTAATTTGCTTCTCAAAAAGCCTTCCATTTTCTCCTTGCCTCTAGCATTGTTTTGGACAAAGGATTATGCCAAACCACCATCATACACACAAAAATCAAAAATAGGTTTATCCCAGGGACTGTATTATAGAACAACAGAGTAGAATAACTGGCTCAAAATGTCTACTGAAATGCAATGGTGAGCTTGGTGAGCAAAGCAAATTATGTTTTCCAAGTGTAAGGCCCAGAGTGAAAAGGCATCAGCACATACCAAAACCAAATGTGAAGGGTGTTTGCTTTCCAACACTTACCCGCTGTGGGTGACAAGGCATTGCCGGAGTCCAAGTTTACGAAATATGTCCACTACAGTCTCCATGGGTGTGTGGTCAGTAACAGTGAAGGGACTTAAATTCAGGATCCGCCGCAGCTTCAGGGGGTGCGGGCTGTTGGCTGGAAGTTCGGGTGCGTCTTCAGTGAAGTACAAGATGGAGTTGCTCACCACCCCCTCCTGCCTCTGCCTTGCGTTTTCTAAACAGACCCAAAAAAAACAAAAGCGAGGCATGAACATTGTTAATCACAATTTCATATGAATCATAGTTGCTGTATTAGTTTCATCGTGATTAATGTTGCACAATTTCAAACTGTGTGATAAATACGACAGCACTGTACTTCAATAAGCAATTTAACAGGAACAATTTTCTCTGGGACATTCAGTATCCAATCTTAGTGTATAGGGGGAGCCAGCGTGCCTGAACGGAGTCACTCTGTTGGGCGCTGTTTATAACCTAGGTTTGGGGGTTTGTTAGTTTGGTTATGCTCTGTTGGTTTCACAGAGCTTGGCTTGAATGAGTACTTGTGTGGGGCGGGTGATGAATGAGTACTTGTGTGGGGCGGGTGATGAATGAGAACTTGTGTGGGGCGGGTGATGAATGAGTACTTGTGTGGGGCGGGTGATTCTAGAGATATATTTGGACACTATGGGCCTCATTACGACCCTGGCGGTAGGGGGTTAACGGGGCCGGTAAAGCTGCCAGCCCTGTTATCCCCCTACCGCCTCATTATGAGGTCTGCCTGCGGGACCCGCTAAGGACGCCTGGTAAAACCAGGCGTCCCTAGCGGGTCCCGCGAGCAGACCAGGATGCTAACCAGGGGCCCGTTGTTAGCATAATCCCCATTCCCATTGAACCCTATGGGGGCTGAAATGGGAATGGGGATGTACCGGGTCCGGCTTCCTTGAATGGGGAAATACTGGGCCCTCCAAGATCGGAAAGGTCCAGAGCTGCCACCTGGTCTTCTGTGAGCCTCTGAAGCCTGATCTGCATACATTCAGTGTTAAGCTCTGCCGAGAGTATCTGTGTGTCATGCCTATATAGGTGGGCATAATGCGTGGAGAAGATGTTGTTGATTGTTGCTTGGGATTGCCACGGAGCTGCGCATTCATGCATGGTTATGACTTTAGAGTGTTCGCATTTGCATATGCATGCCAGCATCCCTCCAGATTTGTCCACCGCGGCGTGTGCTTTCGCCAGTTGTGTGTCATAATCAAATTTGGACAACCTCCTCCAAGCCTGCGAGCACTGTAATTGGAACTCAGCTAGCTCTGTTTCCAACCATCTTACCCAAGTGTTCTGAGTTTCCAGGGCACTAATCCTACCCTCCATGGCCTGTAGGTCCTCCCTAAGCCTCCTGCGGATACCCCCCCCCGCACTTGCTATGATCTCTCCCTGAGTCACTACCTTCATGGTTTGCCACACAATACTCAAACTGCCCATGCTACTCACATTGGTCTCCAGGAATCATTCCAGAGTTTCTGTCAGCGAATCCCTGAAAGGGCCATCTCGCATGGCATCTGCGGGCATGCGCCATGTCGGAATGGGTGGGGGGCTCAGTCGGGTATCAGTGGGTAGTGGTCTGACATTCTGTGCTGGAGAATTCTGCTAAGTGTTCTGATCCCACAAACAAGTAGTCTATCCCGGTGTGTAGCCCGTGAGGGGCTGAGTAATAGGAGTATCCCCGGGCATCCGGATGTAGTTCTCTCCAGACATCTGTAAGCACAAACTCCAATAGGGTCCCGTTAAGGGCACCAGTTACCAGGGATTTTCCGCCTCATGGAGAAGAGGATCTTTCTCGGAAGGTGTCACATACACAATTGAAGTCGCCGCACCACAGGTATAAAGCATCACACAGTGGTGCTATTTTCCCGTTCAGGTGTGTGTATATAGGCCGGGATTTTGTGATAAGGGAATTAGGAGTTTACTTTACACACTTTTCTATGGCCAATATGGCCGCATAAGATCACATATCGTCCCTCCCCATCCAAAACCACCTCCAAGAGCCTGAACGGGGCCGTTGCATCAATCCAGATAAGCACACCCCTCGCAAACTGAGAGAATGTGGAGCCATAGCCAGTCCCTCCCCATCGGTTCAAGACCCTCTCTTGACCCTTCTGAAGTAAATGTGTCTCCTGCAAATGTGTTTCCAAATGTTGGGCTTGTAGGTCCTTGCCGGAAAGCTTCTGCAGCAACTCTTTACTAGAAAAATGGGGTCATCCATTGCATTGATGTTTTCTTAGGCTCAGGTTTCTTTGTGTCAAGTATTCAGCAAAGACCCACAAGAGGAATGCTGGGTTGTTTCTCTGAGGCTCAGGGTGCTGTGGTCGTTGCCAACCTCACTGCAGATACTTGGATCTCACTGTGCACATTTGAGTAGTTGGATAGCATATTTGAGAATGACGTACTTCAGGACGTTGTGTAGTCAAATGTTGTTTTTGCAAATGGATCACGAGGTGTTGATTTAAGGTATGTTTCGATTACACAGAAGTCTTCCTCCTTACTGACAGTATTACTCTTTCAGATCACAGTGCCTAAATATTACGCAGGGACAGGCTTCAGGCATACACACGGTTTACAAATCTGTCTAGAGAATTAAGTGTCTTCTGTCACCCCCAGCTTCAAAGAAGATGGCGCATTAGGGCTGGTAGTTTGTATTCTAAAATGGCAGCATTAAACAAAAACATCTTAAGGAAGGATGGTGCCTGGCGCACAGACCCATTTGACCTCCTATCAAACGAACAACCACTAGGCACATTCCACAGCAGGCCATTTAGGTCTAAAACGCAATTACTATTCGTTTACATGCTGAAGAATTGCACATTTCTGTACTCATTTATCATGGGTAATATGCAGTAGGGAAACACAAGTTAAGTGCCGCTTTTTTGAATAACGTACTTTTCAATTAAATCACTTCTGTGACACGGCATTTTGGAAGGCAAGTCATGGGGAGATTGAATGAGTTGCACAGATCACACCTTTGTTAAGTGTTGAAGTGAGGATTTGATCCCACTCTACATTGTAGGCTCTTCGCCATTTTGTTTCTAAATTCACATTGTAGAGAAAGGTACAATTATTTCACATGGTTTAGCTTTCAGGAGCCAAAATATTACTATTTTCCAGAGCTGAATTAATAAGCCAACCAGGCTATTAAAAGACAATCCTTATATACATTTGTTAAGCAATACAGGTACAATTATAGCTTTATTTTATCTATCATGAATGGAAGACAGTAGATTGCAAACTGATGTGAGAAATGAATTCTAGGTTTTATTATTACATTTTACCAACTTAAAGACACAGCAGAGCATCCCATGCCTGCACTCCTCACATTTCATGTACTTGTCACTGCCCTACTGCTGTGCTGAATCAAGCTTACTAGTGCAGGGATTAATATAGCTGGAAATATAGAGCCCTGCATGTCGTATCCACATCCTCAAAGCCCTCTTCGGACACTGAGTTCCATACTTGCATTGTTTCGGCTTGCCCTCTTTACACGTTTTCATTGCCAAAACACTTGAAACTGCTCACACTTTACTTATTGGGCCTAGTTCACCATGATTAGTACTGAAGCAAATCAGGAGGTGGCTTGACCATTTCAGATCTGCTCCTGCTACCATATACCTTATTCACAAAGGACCTGATTCACAGAAGTGTTTTATAATGGCGCATTCCCATAGGAAAACGTTCTGTGAATCAGACCCAAAGTCTAAGGGCCTGATTCACAGAAGCATTTTATAATGGTGCTATCCCATAGGAAAACGTTCTGTGATTCAGGCCCTAACACTGGAGCAAATTTGGAGCTGGCTTGAGCATTGTTGAGATGCTCAGGGGCAAATGCAATCCACTAATGGCATCTCAGAGATGCCCCGGGCAGCTCCAGGCTAGTAATAGGCTTTATGAATCAGTTATGAGGAGCTGGGAGCAAATCTGAGATTCTCAGGGTATCTCCTGGTTTTCTCCAGTGCAATTGTCTGTGAATCAGGCCCTATGACTACAGCCAGACTGAGCTGCGTTTGTCCTAGGTGCTTTGTGAGGTTACTGCCTGCTCCCCAAGACCTTCCTTTTCTCCTCCTCCTTCCCTCTCCCCCTCCCTTTGCGACTGGTTTCCTGGTCCCTTATGAGTCTAACGGGTGCCAGGCCGTCCTCGACCAGTCCCACCTACCCATTTTCACCAGCACCTTCCTTCGGCACCCTTCCCTGACTAGCCCACTGAGTCTGGGCCACCATATTTGCACTAGTCTACTAGTCTACTAGTCTGTTCCCCTGTCACTTACCCTCCTGGCTCCCTTAGCACTTGCCTAGCCCCTTGGGCTTCCTCCCCCATGCTTTTCCCCCATCCCTCGCTCTCATCATCCATCCTCCCTGACCTCCCCTGTTCCACTTCCTTTTTGCACTTGCACGATGCGAATGTCAGAAGGCTTAGTAGGACCGTTATTGTTTTTCTCCTTGTCCCCCCACCCCTGCCTTGTGAAGCCTGGAAACACCTTGGCTGTATAGGAGCCATACAAATGTACAAAAAATAAATAAAATAAATAAAAACGCGTGGGAACACTATAGGCAAATTAAAGGCTGTATTTCCATTAAGCCCAAATGTGACATATAAGGCTGCATTGAAGCTGATTGCTCCTACCGAGAAGCTAATGAGATAATCCAAGAAAAGAATGTCTTACTAAACTCGTTACCCGCAAGTATATAAAATACAAATTCTTCTATCCAGGTTATTAATGAACAACCACATCAGCAGGTGCACTGACAAAAGACATAACTAACAAAGCTTAAATTCAACATAGCTATTTCATAGTTTTGCTGGCACAGGCCACCCGTCTAGAGCAAATAGTAATGTAAAACACATAATACAAAATCCCTGTGAATCCCATTTTATTACTACTATAGATACTGGAATGATTGCAGTACTCAGCAGATTGGATACAACATCATGCAGATTCAAAACATCTAATATGTCTGCTCCTTTGACTGGAGAAATGCAGACAGCTCCCAATAGCACTCAAGCTAAGGAAAGGGTGGGCGGGTCTATAACTGTCCACCATTTAACAACCCAAACACGGGCTGAGATGATTAATGAGAAGCTGGCTGAGACTCTTTCAGGGCAAGTCCCTTGAATATCTAATGAAAGACAATCAATGGCACAAGATAGAAGAGCGTATCTACTTAAACACATTGGGCCTCATTATGGCGGTGGACCAAGGTGCTATTAGCACCTTGGTCCATGCCGGTAAAATACCGGCACCGCCTTGGTGGAAAGGGGAATTACCGCCCTATTCCAAGGTTGGCGGGGCGGTAATTCCCCTTTCCCCCATTGCCATTCCCCATTCCCATTTTTGCCCCATAGGGCTCTATGGGAATGGGGAAGGCGCTAATTACGGTGCCGCAAATTGTGGTACCGTAATTAGCTCCCTGGTCCCTTTGCGGGTTGGTTTTTAACGCCTGCAAAAAGCAGGTGTTAAATTCACCAACCCCCAAAGGGACCTCGTAGTAAGGCGATAAGGGTTTACCAGAACCGGTAAAATACCGGTACCGGTAAACCCTTACCGCCTACCGTGTAATGAGGCCCATTGACCAAAATGCAGGTGCAAAATCATTTGAAACTTTAGGAAACCTCCCTCCAAACATAGCGATGAATATGCTAAAAGTGCTGAATGACACATGCCCTTCGGTTCTGTACTCTCCCAGATCACTATCACTGCTTTGTGGAACCAACCAGGTAACAGTATTGACTAAGTTGGTGAAGGAGTTGCAGTGTACACCTCGCCCAAAGCAGAAAATACTTTGCGAATCAGCCGAGCATGGCATGGCTAAAAGCTGCACTGGCAACAAGTGTCGGAGAATCGTAAGCACTGTGAAAACACCGCCCTAAAAGTGAAAAGGGGGCTCTATATTTGCAGGTATTCAGGATTACTAAAGACCTATTCAACAACAAACCTATGAAAAAGGCAAAGTGACCCCGAACTGAAATGAAGTCACCCTGTGAGGCCCAAGCAATATAAGTTGTGGTGAGTTCCTGGAACTCCCTATGCTAGCATGTGAGGCTAACTGGCCACTATGGTGTGGGTGGGTCTGGTCGCTAAGATGTGCCTCCCAGACGGTGAATGAGGTGGCAACGCTACTGTCTAGGAAATGGGCTTTGCCCCAAACATCACAGCAATGGGACAGAAGAAGACAGGGCAGACTATAGATCCCAGAGAACATCAAAGAGCAGTCAGAAAAGGTCTAACATGGGAATGATACAAGTGGTCATCTGCTTCAATATTCCTCAAAAGGATATAGCGCTAAAGGAATTGGGCGAGAGAGAATCCTTTACGTATTCTGCAAACTGTAACCCTACACAGAACAGGTAAGGGGGAGAGACTAGAAGCAGAACGCAGACTTGCAGCATCGGTTGGAACTTCCTTAAGCAAGCACTAAATGTTACCTGGAAAAAGAGCACGGAGTCGAGAGCTTCAGCAGACACTCTCCAAGAACCATGTGATTCCAAGATGCCATTGAACACTAGATCAATATTCAAATCTTAGTACAATCAGGAGAGATTCAAAGGTAACCAATCACAAAACAAAGCTAACCAGAGGCCCATTAGAGGGAACAGTTTGAATAAAGGGGAGAACCACTCAAAATCCCATGGATGTAATTAACACAGTCAACAACCTTTGGGTAGACGGTGAAGGAGATCGGCCCTTCACTGATCACTATGACGAGCGTGGGAAAAGCCCTGATTGAGAGAGGATCTTGAAGGACATGGATAGGTTCATAGACGCCTTCTTGATCAAAGGGAGTGCGACCTCACTGAGACAGCCAGAGGAAGGAGAACCTGGACAGTAGATGTGGATGTCTGCAAAACCCTGATACAACAGAAAACAGTACCACAGAGATCAACCAGTCAGAAGCCAAACAGGTGGAACCATAAGGGATTTTGTAGTAACCTCAGAAGCTGCTAGCTGTCAACCCCGTGAGGAAAGACCTGGGAAGTTCACTTTTTGGGAACTAGACAGCTGCAAGCGTCCCCCTTTACCAGCAACCCAAAGATCAAGGGAAGAGACACCAACCCGTGGAAGGTGGGTGTGAAACATATTGAGTGCCTGACAAGTATTTTATACAGGTGGGAAAAATACCAACTGCATGGAAAATTGGTCTCTGCAAAAAGGACCTGTAAAGCCTATTCTCTGGAGGGAAAACTGTGAAAAGAGATCTATGGAATCTATGGTCCAGAGAAACTGCAGAGGTCTAAAAAAGAGACTGGAATCGACGGTCCAGGAGAGACCTCCAGAGGAGTAGGAAAAGGCCTTTGAATCTGAAGGTCTACAATGAGACCCATGAGAAAACCAAGAACCCAAGGCCTGGTTGATAACCTGTGAGGGTTCCTGATGAATCATACCTCTGGAGAGGATGGCTGCATGGGGCATTCAAGGTCCAGGAAGGACCGAGGAATGTGACAAGGTTGGAGAAGAGAGCCCAAAACATGACTCAACGGAAGGGCTGGGATCAGCCCAAAAAGGGAAAATCAAACCGGAAAGAGTCTAAAGGGAAAGTAGACAGGTCTTTAGGGAAGGGCAGATGTGAGTACCTGATATCAGCTGATGTTCTCATATATCTGAAGAATGGGGAAGGACATTTTAGGGTTAGGCTTTTGGACTACTATTTTGGATAAACATTGGCGCATCTTCTCTTTTAGAGTCGAGTAGCCACATGGCTAAGGAGTTATCAAGAGAAGGATTCTTTTTTTCTTTTGGCTGTCCTTTTAATTCTGTTGCTTTGGATGAGGGGACTCATATAAAGGCAATGACTTGTTAAAACTAGAAACCAATCGTGGGTGGCGGCACTAAAATAAAACAGATTGAATTACTTCTTTCATTTGCCCTGACCCTCATCTCATTTTGAATACAGAATTACTGTTTTAGCTGCATCCTGAAGACTGGCAGGCATTTGTCCAACCCCACAAGTAGGGATGTAGATAATCTAAATACAATTTGAATGGTCTTTGCTGTATCTTGGGTCTCACTGGTGTGCCCTACTACATGGTCCAGGACTTCTCTTAGAAATAAGGAGATTTGTTGGTTGCAGCATTGTGGGGGATGCTCAGCAGTAATAGCACACGATATAATATGTGTGGAGGGATTGACTGGAGATCACAACAATGGAACTTGTAGTTTCACCGATTATGTCGTCAAATGAGTGCAAGTTAGTGAATATATAACTAATGGGCTACTTGCAATTGACATGAGATCAATGGCACCAGAGCATTCACATATCCAAATAGTACCTTTTCCTTATTGGGATGTCCCATCTGATGGCAATCTGCATATATGTACAATTTTAAATGATTCCTCACACATACCTTAAGTAGATTGACTAAATAACAAGCTAGAGCATTGCACAAGTCTCCTGAATAATGAGATTAAAACAGCAGAACTCTGATATAATTAATTCCAATCCTCCTGTCTGCTGCCAATTATTTAAGAGTGGCATCTTTGAGGGTGTGGAGTGGCCGAGTGCTGGAGCGGTCACAACTACCGATGACTCCATGAGCCGAGGGATGGCTTGGGGCATGTCTGGTTTTGGGACCCAATATATTTTAATGGTTGATAATCAGATGTGCTGCCAGATCACCGTGGTCCTGAGAGAGAGGCTGAGCGCTGGCAGAAAGTGGTGATTGCGAACACAGAGCCCAGCTCGTCGCTTCAGAGTCAAGATGGCGTGAGGCCAGCACAGAGGACAGAGGGCAGAGAAGGTTGGAGCGGGCCCGTTCCCAGAGGTTCTCTTTTCACTAGGAGCCCTGCATCGACACTGGGTCTGCCCTGCCCTTCTGTGTTGGGAGTCCCAAGACTTCATTCAATGGGACCCACCGTACTTCTCCCAGCTCGCAGTTCACATCAACCCCCTTTATGGGTTCTGGTGCCCAAGGGTTACACGTGACTAGTTGGTCGAGCAGAGGCAATCGGCGCTCCCTGACGTCCTGCTCCTCAGTGAATGACTGCCAGAGCAGAGCTGGAGGGCTGACGCGGAGAGTGGAGGGGCGAGAGTGAGTGCCTCATGATGATCGCAAACAGCTTTTAGCTCAGAAGAGAGCATAAAAGGCGTGCAGCATATCAGCACCAATGGTCTTGTCCCTGGATGTGGCTACTTTTTATCCATCCGAGTGGCAGAGGCCTTTCATAGAGGGTCAGGACTTGGATGGCAGCCTCGACTCTTGTTGCCCAGAGTGACACCTTTGAAGGAGAATTACTCAGTGGGGAGCCTGGGTTCCTTGGCTCTGAGAAGTGCTGAGAAGTGTTATCTACAGGGACCCTTGATCTACAACAAGATTGGTGGGAAGCATACTCGTTTGGCCATCCTATTTCATCATGGCTGGGAAGATGGCCAAAGGGCGCAAAGGCAGTGATGTATTAATGCTTAGGCACAATCAGGAGAAAGCCGAATCTCGTGAAATTCGACAGAAGCACAGGTGCATGCAATGGGCCTGGGAGAAGCTGAGAGTGAGCCGGCGGTCCTGGCCATCTGGGCCGATCTGAGGAAGATGCTCACAGACATTAAAAAATAGATTCAAGGTGCTGTGGGGGAACTTACCCAGAAAGTAACGGAACTCAACAGACGAAACTGGAGAAACGGAAGAAACTGAAACTTGCATCGAGGAGCTTTAGTCTGGTGCCAATGAGTACTCCTATTATTTATAACAGTTTACCGGCAAGGTGGAGGATCTGGAATCTGCAAGCGAACGCCTACAACTGAGACTGGAGGACAAGAAGAACCGGTCTAGAAGGAACAACATCAGGCTGCGGGTGGTCCCGACTCAGATACCGATCTCGCAGCCTCCATCGAGGCTCGGTTCAAGGATCTACTTCATTGGCCTGTGGAGTAGGAACTAGAACTAGACAGGTCTCACAGGGCTTATTCTTCAGTGCAGCTTTAGAACAAATGGTCACCCAATGTCCTGTCTAAGATTCACTTCTATAAACTCAAAGAGAATATTATGAAGGCCGCATGCACCTGTCCAGATTTTGAGTTTAGGGGTCCCAGGATTGTGCCCCTGAAGGATCTAGCCCCTTCTACATTGGCTAAAAGACACTCGCTCCGGGACTTATCCCAATGGCTGAGGAGCAAAAACATAAAATATTGATGGAGGTTCCCTTTGGAGTGATCTTCACGTTGGGGAGTGAGCGACCATCGATTTCCACAATGCAAGACGTTATGCCCATTATGAATCCACCCTACCGTCTGCCTTCACCTTCTGAGCTGTCTGGTGATAGGAAGCTGACCCAGGCCCGTCCAAGATGGGCAACAGTCAGGGTGATGGTAGCGAGATCACAGAACCAAAGGCGGTATGCAGGTGCAGGCGAGGGCTCTAATTCAGAGGATCGCTCAACTATTCTGAATGGGGAGTCATGCAGCCAGAGGGCGAGGTGGCTCGCTGCAGCATTTCTTTTCTGATCTGCTAATTCCCAAAAGCTTTCACTGGCTCCCATGGCTACAAGAAGGCAACACTAATGTTCTCATGATGCAAAGGAATATGTTATGCTGTAAAGGGTCCCAGCCGGACAGTTTCCTAGCCACAGCCTCTACATGGTGCTGTGGTGAGGACGTGTTCATTTGGGTGGGCGGTGGGAAGTCGAGCTGGTTGGTTTGGGTCTCAGTTATGAGGCACTAAGGGGGGAAGTTGCACATGCTTTTTGGTTGCTTTTCGAGTCGAGTGCTCAAAGATGCTTGGAGCTGTCAACATTTCTAATGATGTTGGAGAGATTACCCTTTTAACATCATTTCATGGCCGGGATTGAATCGTACAAGATAGCAACACTTAATCCTCAGGGCTTGAACTCCCTGGTTGCTGTTGGGGAGGCTCCAGATATCTGAGATTGCCATAGCTATGCTCCAGGAGACCAACCTGCTTCCCACGGATGAGTTCCGTATGAAATAAAGAACCTTTCCTAAGCAGTACTTTGCCCCTGTCGGGGTAAAACAGAGAGGGGTGTCTATATTGATTGCCAGCGATGTCCCATTTTTTCTAGAAGGTATTCTTAGGGATCCGTACGGGAGATATCTTCTGGTGAAAGGAACTTTGAGGTCCACCCCGGTAACTCTGGCTTTGGTTACCTTCCTAATGATTATCAACATGACTACTTGATCTCCTTACTTCTGGTTCGGGTGGAATTTGTAGAAGGGGGGATACTCCTGGGGGGCTATTTCAACCTGATCCCCAATCCGGCTATGGACAAGACTTTGACCCCGGCTATGGGTGATTATAGATGCTCTCTGGCCATGGTGAGGCTTTTAAGATAGCTAGATGTGGTGGCAGTCTGGAGGCTCCTTCACGAAGGGGAGAATGAGTTCTCTTTTTACTCACATGTTCATAAAGGTTTCTCTTGCATCAACCTTCATTTGGACTTGTCTACATTAATTCAATATATGTCTAACACAGTTATAGGACCCAAGTTATTTTCAGATCATTCTTTGGTTTTTCTAGACCTACACCTCCATGGTTCCCAACAAACAGGCAGGCACGAGTGGCGGTGTTATAACCCACTCCTCCAGGATAACCTGATTCGAACAGAAATGGCAGGGGTGGTATCTAATTACTTCAAGGAGAATGGAAGGGAAGGGCTGACTCTGGGTGTAGTACGGGACGCGATGAAAGCAGTGGTTAGAAGGGAATTCAACAGTTGCTCAGCTGCATATTTCGCAGCCAAGAATTGCAACAGGAACCTACTAAAGGCCCAGTTGAGGGAGTGCGCGATGACTCACGTTTATGTCCACTCAGGGAAGGCAATGCAGGAGTTGAGGCTCGGCAAATCCAACTTGGAAGCCCTTATGGCCTCTGAGACTGCTAACTCATTAAACCGCATGAGACAGTCGTACTATTTCCAATCAAATAAAGCCAATAAATACTTGTCATATAAGCTTAAGAATCAGAAAATCTGGAACAGTGTCCAAGCAAGCAGGGATGGAAATCGTGTCCTCCAATACTCAGAGGAGAAGAAACCTGAGGTGTTCGCCGAGTATTACGAATCCTTGCTTAGGGCTGATACCCCGGGGATAGATATATATGGGTCCTCGCTCCCTCGTCTCTCGGAGTATCAATGCATTTTACTAGAGGCTCCCATAACAAAGGAAGAGGTGGGGCGAGCTTTCGGTTCTCTTCACAATCAGAAGGCTCTTGGCCCCAGCAGCTTCTCCACAGCCTTTTATAAAGCCTTGCAGGTGCAACTGCTGGGCCCCCTTAGCTCCATGTTCAACTCATTCCTAGAGTCGAAGGTGGTTACACATTCCCATAGGCAAATCTTCTCTCTCTTTGTTGCTAAAGCCGGGCAACGATGCCACACTTTGTGGTTCATACCACCCGATATCCCTTCTTATTACCAACATGAAGATTTTTGCTAAGGTCCTAGCCTCATGTCAGATGGGGTCTCTTCCTTCTCTGATCCAACCCGATCAGACAGGATTTATAGAAGGACGCACCGCACACGATAACCTAAACTACATTATCAATGCTATTGAGCTAGGGCTAGTGCACGTGACCCTGATGTCCTTGTTAGCACTAGATGCCGACAAGGCCTTTGACAGGGTGGACTGGAGGTTTATCAGGTTGTCCCTACAGAAGTTTGGTTTTGGCCCTAACGTAGTTCAATGGGTGATGGCTTCCTTTGGTTCACTTGGGACCAGAATTACCATCAATGGTTGCGACTCCCACTTCATCATAAATCTATGGGGAAAACACCAGGAATGTCCCCTTCCCCCTTGGTTTTCACGCTCATGATGGAGCATTGGGCAGGTTGTATCGAGCAACCCCACAAAATAAAGGTATACATGCTGGGGCACTGGAACATAAGACTGCCCTATATGCGGTTGATATTTTACTCATAATGTCGGACACACAGAATACCATCTGGACGCCGGCGTCAGATGACTTCAAAGCCGTATCGAGCTTTACGATTAACCTGGAGAAATCTAAGGGACTAAATATATCGGAGCTCGGGGGACAATGGCTGCCATACAACAGGGCTTCCCCGGCAGTGACAGTTTTTTACAAGGATAGATTTCAGCCGCCATTCAGAGGTATGGCAGATGGCCTGTCCAGATGGACTTCACAAGAGATATCCTTGATGGGGCGGAGCACCACTGTCAAAATGAATAGAATTCCCACATTGCTAGATTATCTGCCTTATTTTGAGTTTGGTGGTAACCCTTAAATACGGCGGTAATGCTATTACCGCCACATTTAAGGGTCCGCCAAATCATGGGCTTGGCGGATTTACCCCAGCTCTGAGCTGGGGGCAAATCCGCAGTATTTTTGCCTATTTTTGGCACTATTACCATCGGCGGTAATACCGCTGGCGGTAATAGCGCCGAACATTCTCCATTGGGCAAGACGATGCAGAGCAAGACAGGTTTGATCCCCGGGTCCGCACTTAGAAACCTCTGGGTATTAAGCGCGTTATAAATTACCAATTATAATTGATTGTAAAAGGCTTTGACAACCACTTTCGGTGAGAGATGTTGGTATGGATCCTGCACTGCTTGATGAGATCAAATGACTACATATGAATAATCTTTTACTGATCAGATTTAGACAGTACGGTCAGAGGACTGCCCCCTTTGAGGTCAGTCTGGGTGTAAGGCAGGGATGTGTATCACCGCCTAAAATTTTTGGCACTTTTGTAAATAATCGTGATTTGATTGTACAGGAAGTCAAGGTAGATGTCCCTAAGATAAATAATATGACTATTACAGTTTCATTATATGCTGACGACACAGATAGTTTTGCACAAACAGATATGCGTTTCTGAAAGTGCTTGATCAAAGTAGAACAATACAAAAAGTATAAAACACTTAACATCCACACCACAAAATGTAATATTATACTCTTTGGAAAATATTGCCTGATAAACTTTTCTTTCCAGAACGGTGTGAACTTGAGAAGGTTAACGGTTTAAATTATCAAGGAGCTCGATTTGCATGGAACCAAAAGTGGGCTGCACAGGTGCATTAAAGTGGGTCAGTATTATTACAACATGTGGGTGCCATCAAGAGATTGTGTTCTTCGAGATTCGGCAAAATTGTCTAAGAAGCAATCCAAATGTTTAAGGCAAAAGCTACTCCGGACCACAAAGAGCTGATTTTGCCCAGTGGCGAGGGGGTTTATGCAAGAAAAGTATTTTTAAAATATCTTTGTTGTACAAACCTCCTACCCCCACTCACCTAAATTATCTCGGACCAGCACAAACACAAACACACACACGCACACTTACACAACATACACACAGCAAGCACTTGCTGTCTCATTCACAGTCAGGAGCACCCATCATGCACTCACTCATAACACAAGCATACATGCATCCATACACATATTTAAATAATAAATAAACATACAAACACACACATTTACACAGCATATACACACAGCAAGCACTCATCCATTCACATGAGCACCCATCATGAACACAAGCATACACGCATCCATGTATGTATTTAAATAATAAACATACAAACACACACATGTTCACAACATACGCACAGTAAGCACTCTTTCATTCACACGAGCACCCATCATGCACTCACTCATACACGCATCCATGCACATATTTAAATAATAGATACAAACACACACATTTGTACAACATTACCACAGCAAGCACTCTGTTTCATTCACACAAACATACATCGTGGACTCACTCAAAACACAAGCATACACGCATCCATAAACATATTTAAATAATAAACATACAAACACACACATTTATACAACAAGCACTCTTTCATTCACACGAGCACCCATCATGCACTCAGTCATAACACAAGCATACACGCATCCATGCACATATTTAAATAATAGATACAAACACACACATTTGCACAACATACAAACCAAGCACTCTGTTTTATTCACACGAACATCCATCATGCACTCACTCAAAACACAAGCATACACGCACCCACACACATATTTAAATAAATACATTAACAAACAGATGGACATTTAGACAATATATGCACTGCAAGCACTCTTTCATTCACACGAGCATCCATCATGCACTCACTCAACATAACACATGCATACACGCATCCATACATATTCAAAATACAAAAAAAAAGAACATACAAGCACACATATTTACACCTCATACACACAGAAAGCACTCCCTCATTCACACAAGCATCCATCATCCATCATCATACTTTCACCTAACAACGCAAGCATGCACCAATCCATACACACAATTTTTATTTTAAAAAATGAACATAAACAAACTTACCTTCTGCCACAGGTCTGGAGGTTTCAATTCTCCAGCCACCTGCAAGCATGAACAGGAATTAGGAAGTTTCCTGGTTCCTACACATGCGTGCAAGGGGCTTGAGCATGGGTCTGTACATGCCCCACTCCAGCCTGCTTTGTCTGTATGTGCGAGGAGGCACTTGCACATACCGACATGCAGTTCCCCAGCCAGAATTTCCTATGAGCCATGCAAGGCTGGGGAAGCAAATGCTCCCAGCCTTGCATGGCTCATTGAGCTTGCGCTGCTGGGGAAATGTAAATGTGAAAGTTTCCCTTTCACAGTTAAGAGCACTCGTTGAGCTGACAAAACAGCTGAGGGAGTGCTTGTATCTTACTAGGCTGGATCCTCCATAATAGGTGAGAGGGGGCCAAGACCTGGTGGGTCGATGCCCCCTTGCCCATTATGGATGAGCCTCCCCTTAAACATGATATGGTTAATACTTATAATTATGATATTGTTGTTACTTAAAATTCAATAAAAAACTTTGGGGGAAAAAAACTCGTGGGCACACCATGTAACAGCCTACCAAAAGCTAAGCAGACACATGATATATGCCAGTCAATGAAGAAATAATGTGCTCATCAAGATTCTATGGAGCATTCCATTATCAGAGTCTCATTTCTAAGGCTCATGGGGAAGCACATGGTATGCCTATGCTCCAGCTTTACCAGTTGCTGCCCACGTTGTGTAACAAATCTTAGCATTGTTTTATTTTTAAGAATGCAAGCCTAGATCAGGGTTCGAAATTGCCAGGAGCTGGGAGATATTTAACTCCTGGTTATAGCCAAAGGGAGCCTGGTTAGCTTTAAACCAAGCACTACCAGAAGCTGCTTGTGATTCCCCAGGCAAGTGGTGTTATAGAAACATAGCTATGTGATATTAACTGTGTAGGGTTGTGAAGAGGCATTTAAAGCATATTGGATAATATATAATGGACAAAATGTTAGAGTTTGCATCTTATGCACAGGTTAGATTTACTGTACTCAATGTACTAGCTCCAGGTTCCCCAGACATAGCTCCTGCCTAACTGATGATGCCTGATACCCAGGAGCTGGATTTTGCTCCTAGTCAACAAAGCCTAATTTCGACCCCAGTTAATTATATAGTATGAGTAGCCATTTGAGTGTGCTCGATATCAATTGCTATGTATTAAAATGCTCCAGCTCTGCGTCTCCAATAAATATCATCCTTGAGAAGACGTACAATAGTCATCCATCAGAGACAAAGGCTGCGTGAGCGAACCCTCCTCCAGAGGTCTTCAGATTATTAATGGGGCCTCCTTCTGCCTCTCCTGATAACCCTTCAATCTTGGTAAAATTGTGCAACTGCCCATTATATAGCCGAACCACTGGAATCTTTGCTATTGATAATATTAGCATTAAAAAACTAAGTGACTGATCATAACAGCTAAGCCTCATATCAATGTATATGAAGGAGGCACATACTCCTTGGTAGATAGGTCTATGCCAGAGGAAAGGACATACATCAAAACCTCTGTTGTAGCTCCCACCCTGGCTTTTCATGGTCAGCTCTTTGTGTATTATTCACATGTTATTTACTGTATAGTTATTTTGGCAAGTGCTCAGCTGTGTATTTCAGATCATGATGCCTTAAACATTGGAACTTTGTAGCTCTAACAGGCATTTTGAATTCAATGAGAGAAGACGTCACCCTTGCAGATCGTTTGCTCTTGTTGTATCCTTACCAGGGCAACATCTCTGGTGCGCAGATTCTGTTGGGTTGGTGCAGCTGATTGAACCCTGTTTTGTTATAATAATTGAGCACACCTACAGTGCCCCATCACTACCAGGGGTGTCTGGAAGGTGGCATGGTAGTGTTCTAAAAAACATCTGAACCTTCCTTATTGAGAAGCACTAAGAATGCCTACTTACCAAAAGGGAAACCATCATTATAAAAAATACCAAGAAGGGAAACGTTACTTACTTATTGCAAGGATCAGCTCTCTTCTCTGGGCAAAGCCAATGAGTCTTTCTGAATCTTTGGAAACCACGACTGGAAAACCATTGTAATCTGTTTCTTTGATCAGAGTCTCCACGTCTTCTACAGTCATACTGTCCTGGGTCAGAACAGAGAGAGGCGGCTCCCCGCGCCGGGGCCGCATCACATCTGTTGCCAGCGTCTTGTGTGTGAACTCATCCTTCACATCCAGGAAAGGGTATCCATTGAGGTGGATATGGGCCTCGTAGATTCCTTCTTTGCCAAAGGCATCTGCTACCCATTTGCTAGTCACTGCCGCCGCCATTAGAGGCACGATGTACTCCAGCCCTCCTGTCAACTCAAACATGATAACCACCAAGGAGACTGTCATTCTGGTCACTCCACCTGCCCAAACAAAAATCACATTACAATACTCTGAAAAATAAGATTGACGTGTTTACTGATGTGTTGCATTCCACTTAATAACATGTAGTAATTCTCCCAGACATGAGACTTCTAGTGCCACATTATCGAAACTTTGCCCTGGTGTAAAAAAATGAAGCACAATAATTTAGCAGCAATGTTACTACTTGTATAGTATGGAACGGGGCAAGCCGGTTTTGCCTCAATCGGTATGAACTAAAAAAAAAAACACAGAGGCACACATGAAGCAACGTTTTGGGGCTATCCAACATGAAATGGCCTCATACTCTGCACCTAATTGGCATCTTTCTTATTATTTGAAAACAATCAATGACTGTAGTTACTTGCCATAAGTGATTCATTGTATTTAAAGAGATTTTATACACAGAGCTTCCTATGACATCCTTATTGTTATCAGGATGCATAACATCATAAGCGTTATGTCAGTAGTATACCTAGTATACAGTTTAGGCAATACCATTTTTAAATTTACAATTTGTTTGAACACTAATCCAACAATATTCTTTTAGACATTATACTGTCAAGTCATGTTAATATACATGTATCTCTCCTTAACATCTGGACATCATGTTGCCAAATATATATTTTTCTGCCCTTAACATCTGCATATAATATTGCCAACAAAACACCCATGTGTTGCTCCCTCTGTGCATTTTCAAGGCTATACCTCAAAATGAGTTGTTCTCGGATTCCTGTGTTAACCGAAGTTCTTGTTCCCATATATACTAAAGTGTATGGCTAATTTCCTATGTTATTCAAACTTCTCGTTTGTCACAAATCCATCAACTAGATATATATCTCATTAGGTCATAATCCAAAGAAACATGATGTTTCAGAAGAAACAAAAATTCACATTTTAGCAGCACAATTCCTTTATCATATTGTCTTTATGACATAGAGGCCCTCCAATTATGTTGACAAACAAAATCAAGCCTGGAGCTACCGCGTGTTTGGCACAGTTACCTCGCAAGCATATCCATATATGAAACGTAGTACATGTAAAAAAGTAAGGTTTACCCAAGCACGCTGCAGCTCCCACCATAGCATAGAGTCCAGGAGTGACGCAATCAGCCCCTGGACGGCACCAGCTCTTGAAGATGATCCAGTCATGATGGTGGTAAGCCAGTTGCTCAACTCCAATCCCAACCATACGACCTGCGATGGCCCCGACGGCAAAGCTGGGGATGAAAAGTCCTGAGGGTATCTGCAAAAGACATAGGGAAAGCAAATCATTAGCACACATCAACCAAGCACACCTAGAGCTTCTTCGGGTCGACCTCCGTGTGTCATTTAGTGCATTACCTCTAACCTTCCTCCATTGGCCGTATCTCACAATGTAGTTCAATTGCAGCATCTAGGCTAGAACTCTGGCTAGGAGCAGATTTTAGGCCAACCCAGAAGAAAATTATAATAAGGGCTGTCCAAGTAATTTTATGATCTGACATGCAAAAGTGACTATCACCAGCTGGCACAGCCTCTTCAGGTGTTTGATCACGTACCCCTCTAGACTCGGAGGTTATGATTACCGGGGTGTCATGAATGCTCATCTGTCGGGGATTGTTCTGACGCTATTTTACAAATATATCATTTACTGATGTTAGTAGAAAGTTGTGTTCCATATCATTTAGGGTAACAGAGGTGATTAGTTATATGTGAAAGAAATATTCAGAAGCCTATATAACTCTGGTTCAGGTCTGTTCTGTATCCTAGTCCTTCAATTGGTTGCTCACTTGCACACAGTAAATATGCCTTTCCGAACCGACTTGGTTAAAAAGTTTTTTAAAAGTAGCCCTGGGCTCATGTATACGCTCGGTATATCCTCAACCATTAAACACCTTGAGGTAGGTTTGCTCTGCATCCAGGATCACCCCTCTATGGCATGGACTGTGCTCTCACTTTAGGCACAAACAATACAATGAGTGAATGGTCAATGACAAACAGATTTCAGGGTCTCGAGCCCTCAAACAAACAGATTCTCAGATGGCTTTGAGAAATATGACGCTGACCAGCGTATTGTAAACCTTTTGGTTTTGAGTTAGGAAAGAAAATCTTTGAGGTCCAGTCTAATATCCTAAATACATAGGATTTCTCTGATATGCACATCAATACTGTGCTCTAGAGTCAATGTTGGCATATATTGCCTTGTACAGCGCATTTCAAAAGGAGCACTGGTAGTTCTGCCAATCCTTGATTGCAGCGTGGACTATAGCAACTGTCTTGGATGCACTGTCAAAGCGAGAAGGTACAAAGCATAGCTGATTCGCTTGCTTTGAATTAAGGAAGATGGACTTTGTCTGACAGGGCCTGATACATAAAGAGTTCCACCAGAGGAAATCGGGAGATGCATTGAGCATCTCAGATTTTCTTCTGCTACTGTATACCTTATTCGCAAAGCCTTGAATGGGTGCAAACATATAGATGCCTGGTGCAGCTTGGAGATGCAAATTCCCATCACAAACATAGGCACATGGGCATCTCAGTGACCTCGCAGGCAGCTCCAGATTTGCTCCAGTTTTAAGCTTTGTGAATCACCTTATTAGTAGTACGAGCAAATCTGAGATGCTCAGGGAATCTCCTGATTGGCTCCAGTGCAAAACTTTGGGAATCATGCTTTTGTCTTTAGACTTCTCATGCAGACTATCCCTATTGGAGGACGGCATGACCATATCACCCATGCATTCTTGTATGCGTCTATGGCAGTGCTTCTGGCTGTGTGGAAAAGTCACAAATTTTCTCCTAACTGGCTTCTTGGACCTCAGGTAAAGACGATCTGCGTGTGATCCCATTCTGCTGAGTGCCAAGTACAGAGATTCCGAGAGAATGATATTTGAATCAGCATAGTAGCTGAAAGTCAAAGGCATGGATGGTTTTGCCTCAAGATGAACATCCGTAATTGAACTGCAGGGGTCTGCATTACATACCAAATGAGTACACACTCTAGGAGGAAGGAATTTTGCAGAGTGCCAACAAATTCACCCATTTCTATTAGGTGGCTAAGCATCTACCGAATAACCGGTGGTATCTGTGTAACTATTCTTTCCAATAAGGCGTGTTAAGCACCCAAATGTCCACAGTACTGAGCGAGTAGCGTAACCCAACATAAAGAGCTAGCAGAGGTTGACATCATTGTGGTCATAGTTTGCACAACAGGGGGCGCAAAGTTAAAGTGGCTTTAGCTGAATTTGCAGGGTTTCGTTGCATTAAGTTCTCACCTTAACGTCCCTGCAACAAAAGCTTTTTCCTTAAATTTAAAAGGTTTTGTTAAAATGCATTGCTCACCTTAACATCCCTCCAACTAAAGGTTTTTCCTTGAATTTCAAGTGTTTTGTTATTCCATAGATAATTAACATTAATAATTCTCCTTAGACGAATGTGCGCAAGACAAAGTACCATTGGACTTTTTAAAAAAGTAATGAACACCAGAAAAATAACCTGAGAGAGGAAATGTTCCAAAAAATATGCTGGCAAAGCATAAAAGGTGCTCACCTTTAAAATCCAGCTATCTGTCATGAAATATTCCCTGGAAAAATAAATCCCAATACGAAACAAATGCTTGTGGTCTTGTGAGTAAACGTCTGCACTGGGAACATGACAACCTGAGTAAAATGCTGGTAGCCAAATACTTGGGCCAGCTTGCCAACCTAAAGAAAAAACAAGGGGTTGCGTCCGTCCTCTGAAAAAATGAAGTTCGCTCTTCACCCACATCTGTCCTTTACTTGTGCTCCGAAAAGCAGCCACAATCAAGGGAAAATAACTGCACCAGTGTCCAGGATTGCAAACTCTCTTGGCACATCGTGGCCAAATACTCATGACTTACTTGCCCTCTCATCATTTCCCCTCTGTCTGGCTTTCAACGATACTCTGCTTTATAAAGCTAACTTGAAAAGTACACATACCATAGTGTCACACAAATATATAAATCCTTATAGATCTATGTCAGGCGAAAAGTGTCCAATTGTGGCATTATTCCCCACATCTTGACTGTGAGACTACAAATACCAGAATGCAAATCAGCAAAAGACAAAAAAAAGTCTCTGAGTTCAAAACTTTCAAGGACTGACAGTATCACGGTTTAAAAAAAAATAATGTGGATGACGTGTGTTATGGGATATTTAAAACTTTGAGAACTCCCAATGTTTTTAGGCAATGCGCAGTGAGATTAAATTATTTGCCATGGAGCACACACTTTGGTTAAGCAGTGTTATCCAAGTGATGCACCCCTTTTCAGTGCCATCATGTTGGCGCAGGCTGATTTGGCATGGGCGTTCCGCTGCAGCGCCCATTTTGGTGTGCCCTTTTCGGCGTAAAAGCCATTCCGGAGCCATTATTTTGGTGCAAGGTATGTTTGGACATGGCTGACATTGCAGCTATGTCTAAATGCCCTCATGCTAAATAAGATCACAGGACTGCACTGCAACAAACGTTGCCACCTCCCAATTGTGTTGCTTTACTTTTAATTAAATTAAATTAGTTAAATTTAAAAAAAATATGTAGCCTTGCACCATGGTCTGCCAGAGTTCAAAGCCCAGCATTTCATCACTAGGCCACAATCGCTTGGTGTGTCATGAGGCATACATTTCATACGTAGCCTATAATTTTACATGTTCAATGATAAAAGGCTAGGTATGAAACTTGTGAAAATTCAAACAATAACATCATTGTAGTATAATGGTTAAATGCTGCGTCTCGAACTCCTTAAGGACAGGGGTCTCTGATAGCAGCATTCAGCATAAATGGGATTTTTTTTATTTCATTTTTTCTATTTTATAATGTTTCCCAGAGACTGTGTAGTCCTCTTTTTGAATATACGTGCAGTGTAAGGGGAATGTGTGGTGTAAGGGTGTGCATGTCATCTGAGAGGGTGTGCATGCAATGGGTGTGTGTTTGATGTGAGTGTACACGGTGTGTGGTTGTTTATGAGGGGTAGTTGCATGCAGTTTATAATCTTGCAGTAAATAAGTGTGTTTCATGTTTAATACGTGTTCATTTCTTCAGCAACAGTGTAACACATGTTCCATCCAGTTTTATAATGTTTCCGTAAATAATTATTTTTCACATCTAATCCATATTACAAAATGTAAAGTGCTTGCAGGTTCATGCCATTTGCGCCCTCTCGCACCAAAATATCCTTGCGCCGAGAGGTACAAAATGCAAAGTGCCGGCAGGTTCATGCCATGCCAATTGTGACCTCTGTCCCATGCTCCAAGCCCCTTGTTTTATGGATGGTCTGTTAGTGACTGTTGTGATACATCGCACCACCCCAGCAAACCACATTTAAGCAGCACTGAAATGGGAAAAAAAATTACTGGCTGCAAGAATAACATATGCCCAGGTACTTTCTGCACCCATAGTGAAAATCAAAAGCTGGCACCCAAGAATATATGCACAGTACTGCTGAGCTTCAAAGTGAGGAAGGGGCCAGTCCCCTCCAGCCATATTGCTCTAAGCAGTCTTGTAAGTTTGCTTCATTTATTAGTAGGGGTGTACCGGACTTCGGCTTCGAGTCACTATTCGGCTGAACTTCAGCTGAAAAACCGCTATTCGGTTTCAGCAGAATAGTTTCTGCTATAGTTACCCGATGCCAAAGTCCACTTTTTATAATTAGCTGTCTTCTACCTGTTTGGTAGATGACAGCCAGTCATAGAAAGTGTGGCAGTGTCTAGGCTGCAGAAGCCAAATAAGCTGTTTGCTTATTGGCTACTGCAGCCTGACCACAAAGGAAGCAGCCTCTGCACAGAGAAATAGGAATTGGACGAAGGGAACAGTTATTCCCTTCCTTGCTTCCAATGCCAGCGGACCAGCAGACGCCAGCACCCAGAGAGACCACTGCCCAGGTAAGTCCTCCCCTCCTCCTTCAACACATGGTGAGGCCACTGTGGTGTCCTGTACCCCTGCAGCCTCACCGAAATGCCCATTATTTGCGTCAGGCCACCGGTGCAAAGCCGGTGGCCCGACTTTCATTATAGTATTTGGGGGCTGCTCCATTCTCTGGGAGCGCCCCCCAGACTCATGAGGCCGCAGAGGCACTTTGACCCCCTGGAGGCATCAAAATTTGTGAACCCCCCCTTCAACACACAGTGAGGCCGCTGGGGTGTCCTGCACCCCTGCGGGCTCAGCGAATTGGGCATTATTTGCATCGGGCCACCGGTGCAAAGCCGGTGGCCCGACCTTCAGTGTAGTATTTGGGGGCTGCCCCATTCTCCGGGAGCAGCTCACAGACTCACGAGGCCGCTGGGGCACTTTGTCCACCCCGGCTTCCTCGAAATTAGTTAAAGCCCCCCATCCCTTCAACACACTGTGAGGCTGCTGGGGTGGCCTGCACCCCTTGTAGTATTCGGGGGGCGCTCCACTCTCCAGGAGTGTCTTCCAAATTCCCAAGGCCACCGGGGCACTTTGTCCCCCACGGCAGCCTCGAGATTTGTTAAACCCGACCCTTGAACATCAAAATGGGCATTATTTGCATTGGGCCACCGGTGCACAGCCAGAGGCCCGACCTTCATTATAGTATTCGGGGGCTACTCCACTCTCCGGGAGCGACACCCAGACTCACAAGGCCACCAAGGCACTTTGTCCCCACCCCACGCGGGCTCAAAATTGTCTCTGGCACCAATGGAAAAGTGGCCCACAGTTGCACATGGCTATTCATTCTTTTTCTGACACTGTTTGAAGGGGTGTTTTGTGTTTGAAAAAGTGCATTTTAAAGAATATTTATTCAGCAACACTGGTCAAAACGATTAGCCGCATAGCGAAGTAACTCATCAAACTGGCCCACCACATTGCCCCAAAAAGTGGCCAACTATGACACCAGAAAGCTGGTCCACGCTAGCTTTTGTGTTTTTGGTTCAGGCATTTGCCCTATTGCCTACTCCAAAAAAGTGGCTCCCAGTTGCAAATGGCTATTCAGTCATTTTCTGACACTGTTTGGCTAGTACCCAAGGGGGTGTTTTTGGATAAAATGTGATGCGATTGAAATTGTGCATTTTAAGGAATTTTCGTTCAGCAACACTGGCCAAAACGATTAGCCGCTTAGTGAAGTAACTCATCAAACTGGCCCACCACATTGCCCCAAAATGTGCCCAACTATGACCCCAGAAAACTGGTCCACGCTAGCTTTTTGTGTTTTTGGTTCAGGCATTTGCCCTATTGCCCTCTCCAAGCTTGGATCTGGGGCCACCAGCTTGACCTCAATATTGAAGCAGCCAGGGGGCGTTAGGACTTTCATGTCAGAGGGGAGTGATTTGCAAGGTGGTGTGGGGGTGTGACAGGTGACAGCATTGGCCTCTAGTAAGTGTTGGGGGCTTGCTGTGCTGGGGGCTTGGAGTCTGGCATAGGAGTATAAGGGCGGGTGCTGCAGAACCCTCTGTGTGAAGTATTTGTTGGTAAGCATTAGTGTAACCTGCTCTCAGCCGCTCACACATAACATAATCCTTTACTTTTAGTCATACAACTGCCCAAAAAAGACGCAGCACCAGCCAAGGGAGCTCATCTGCGAGACAGGCTTGCCATTCCACCCTATTGCAATTCACTGCCTGGTGCCTATAATCCCGGCGGGTACTATGGGGTTGTACTATTCAGGGGAAGCTTGAGGTAGGAGGTCACCACTCGGAGCGTACTCCTGATAAATGGAAGAATGCTATATTATGCTTGCCGCAGTCAGTGGATGTAAATAAATAGCTTCCCACTCCTGCAATTTCAAACGCGGTTTTTGTCATTGAATGCTCATATTTCCTTTTTTACATAATTTTACATGCCTTTTAAAAGGGTTTTTTAAACATTTAAATAAACCTGAATACCGCTTTAGAGCCCTGCCAAAACATATTCTTATTTTTGACTTTTGCTAAACTGGAAAATAGGGTAGCCTTGTATAACAGTGTGTAAACAGCCTGACACATGAAATGTCTATATTTGTAAGGGTGCAAAGTTTACAAAGGCTTATAAAACATTCAATTTACAGGCCAAAAATGCTGGAATAATTGGACTAAATTTAATTAAACACAAGCAACTCATTTCCACACCACCTGTTACTCATTTCTAGGTTTGACACTAAAACGCAAACATGCCGTTAGTTTATAGTACAATGAAACAGGTCTGCAAGCCAATAATATCCACACATGCTTTCGCCTCAAGGGCTGGGTATAGAGAGACTAACATAACACTTGTTATGTGAGTATTTAGGCACATACGTCATGTCTCAGTCAATGTTGTGAAAAGCAGTATGACTTAGAGTAAGCTAAGGTGTGCGTCTCTATGCAATTCACTCACCCACATCGTAAAAGAACATGAATGACGTTCATAAGCGACAGCCTGGCAACTACATCTCTACATTTGGTAGCAGTGTGTTGGGGTCTAGTTTGATTCGATGTTTTGGAGGTAAAATAGCTCAGCGGGTTGAGCATTCGCTGCTGCAATCTGTGTGTGAGCTGCAAGTCGAAGATTCGAATCCCAGCAAGGCCACCTCAGCCTTTCATCCTTCCAAGGTCAATAAATGGGTACCAAATTCGTTTGGGTGATATTGTACGTAAATATGTAATATATAAAGCGCTTAGGCGTAAGCACTACATAAATAACACATCATTATGGCAATTGACAGTATGCCAGAGAATGTACTTTGGATCATTCAACATAGAATCTATTTAATCACAAGACACCTTTACAACTTGTGGAGCGGGTCTCTGAAAAGCTCCAAGACCCTATGATGAGTTACCATCTAAAAACCCTCCATTCACTGAACCACGTGTAAAAGACAGACCAACCGCATCTTTCTTCTATATCTATGACCGACTGAACCAGGGCCAAGGGAAGCGTTATGAAAAAATAACGCATACAGAAAAGAGGCATGTCGAGACCTTTGAGGAAAGTGAAGTATGGCAGGGGTGGGCAGTAACAGAGACAGTGAGACCAGTCTGAGAAAGTCAGAGAATTAGCAATCCACATTACTGATCCCAGCTGCATGTGAAGATGTTGCGGCAGACCAGACCCATAGAGTGCCAGTACACTAGCGGAGATGCTGCAAGGCACCAGATGCCGAGCTGGTGCTGGGAGGCTGTCAGACTCAAACTGCTTATATGTTGTTGACAGTTTGCAAGACATGGTCTGCTGACTCACTGCTAAGAGGTTGCAGGACGGTCCACAAAACACAAATTGATGATAGGGGAGCCTTTACTGAACTGCAGAAACTCTATGGAAGATGGTGAGAGGGGTACATCGCCAGTCCTCTGGAAACATACCAGGAGAGATATTGCGAGAGTGTAGACAAAATCCAAGGTACAGGAGAAGATTCAAGATGGCGTGAGCGAGGGGAGTAAGACATGGATCTCAAAGAAGTACCTAGACGGCCTGAGCGACAGGCCATGAGTTAAGTGGGGAACCATTGCCAGAATTCAAAGATGTGTATATGTAAGAAGGACGGCAACCAAGGATTCGAAAGGTTTGCCTACAGACGGATGTTCTAAATTCAAGAGACACACATCACGCCAAGAGGAAATGCAGCATTCTGGGAACAGGAGTGAGCATTCCAAAGTGTTTCAAACATGAGAAAGTCATTGAATCAAGTACAAAACCACTGTGTTATGGAAAACAGAGTGAACACCTGAATATGTTCTAGGTGTGAAAAAGAGGCAGAAGAAATGATAATCCATGATAAACAAATTGATTGAAAAAACTGTGGGAGATAAAGTAATATAAATGAAAAACCCGATCCCTACAGCTACAAAAATTCAACCATGAAAAAGATAAACATGTGTAGTTAATACCACACTGCCACAACCACCTTAGCTGGCGGCCAAAGAGGTCTTTCATGTGCTCACCCCGGGTTCTGGAATTGCCTTTTAGTTGACCTGTGGTTCACGCCACCTTTAAAGTTCTTGCTGATTCCACTGAACTCTGTGGGTATGTGTCTTTAAATTCTCATATTATTAAGAGTGCAACATGAATACAATCCCTAAATGCACAAGAATAGACTGACTTAAAACAGCTCACAAGCACATTTGAAGACTCGCACATGTTCACTTACACATTTGCACGCTTGCACATGTGCACACTCACACTTGCACATTTGCGCACTCCCATGTGCATCCTAAATAAACTGTTGGCCTTCTGTAAGAATTGTTTGCCCTGATTTAATTTCTTTCCCCAGTGAATGAATTGCCTGCCCTAGTTTGATTGCTGCCCCACTGTATTTTGCTCCTTTGCATTCCAGATTATCTGTTGCTTTACTGCATGAATTGTTTGCCCTACTTTAACTGTTGCCCCACTGTATTTGTCTCCTTGCCACTGTATGACATGACCTTGGTTGACCTGGTTTAATTATTGCTCCAATTAATGTTGCTCCTGAGCATCCTACATTCACTATTTTCCCATGGTATGAATGTTTGCACCAACTCTCTCTTCTTCACGGCCAAACACACTATACACAGGGCAATTATTCCACTCACGAATGATGTGACGTTCATTCACCGCCAGGGTTTTTTTTGCGGAGTTTTTTGCTGACAATTTTTGGTCAAAAAAGCACATAGAAAAATATGGGCGCTATAAAGGGATATAAGGGGTATGGTGTGGAGACTGAGAAAGGAAGTTTGGGGGGAACACTCCCATATTTATAAAAAATGTTGATGAGTTTTTTCAGCCAAAAATCAGCAGCAAAAAACGATGTGGATGGAATGACATAGAACAACAACTGAAAATCCCTTCCTATGGACATCAAGCAAGAGAACGCTATACATCAATAACCATCTTACTTACCACTACCCCAGGAAATGCACTTGCTGTCATCCTTACCTTCATGCCAAAAGTGAAAATTGTGATAATAATTTTGAAAATGAGGGCCAGCGCCAGCTGCCACATTGCCGTGTAGACTCCGATACCGGCTGGCCGGTCGGGGATGTCATCCACGGGCCGCGTCATGTTGGGATCATTGACGTAGTCGCACAGCTGGGAGGACTCCAAGGCGCTGCAGTCATTGAAAAGCTCCGAAATGAGCTCGCTGGTGCTTCTGCGGGTGTACGGGTTAGGATAGGCAATGATAGCCGTGATGGCTGTCACTGCAATGACCTCCAAGACAGGATACTTGCCAAGCCTGGTGTTTTTACGCCTCCAGCACCAAGCAATGTTGCACCGGATGAACAGCGTCCCCCAAAGGCCTCCGAAGACGCCGAGCAGGATGAAGGGCACCAGCTCTGCCATGTACCAGGGGGTATGGTACTCAACGTAAAAGAGGACCAGGCGGCTGTTTCCAAAGGGGTTGATGGACCTCAGGGTAAACGCCGCCACCAGGGCAGCAAAAAAGGATCTCCACAGAGTCTTCAGAGGAAAGTAATAACTGACCTAAAAACAGGACAGAGAGAGAGTGAGAGAGAGAGGGAAAGAGAGAAAGAAAGGGAGAGAGAGAGAGAAATGGGGAGGGTGAGAGAGAGAGGAGTGAAAGAGAGGGGGAGAGAGAGAGATGGTGGAGGGAGAGAGGAATGGTGTGAGAGTGAGGGGTGAAAGAGAGAGAAAAAGAGAGAGGCAGAGAGATAGATGAGTGGGAGAGATAGAGAGGTGAGGGATGGATGGTGAGAAAGAGAGAGGGGATGGTGAGAGAGTGAGAGAACGAGAGAGAGAGAGAGTGAAGGGGAAGAGAGAAAGTGAGAGAGATGATGTGAGAGAGATAGAGATGGTGGGAGGGGATAGTGGAAGAGAGAGGGAGAGAGAGAGAGAGAGAGAGAAAGGGAGAGACAGAGAGAGAGAAAAAACATTAAAACATATTGCACGCTGGATGCCGTATTTTCATGTTGTAATACTGCATCTGCAGATTGTTGCCTCCAAGAGGGGTCATTTTCTAACTTTTCTATTATGTGGTGACAAAGATAAACATTTCATGGTGGGGACCTTTTTGCACAAAAGTGACAACGGAGCAAGTGCCCTCTGTGCAATGTATACTATAATGAACATGTTATTACAAGCCGCAGCATTCTAGCCAGCACAAGCATTAGGCATTCGACAGATGAAGGGCCAATAAGGAAGCAGAGCATCTTAACACCTTAAGGGTGTATATATTCATCCTAATTTGCATAGCAACCATTGGGGGTCACACTTGAAAACAGAAAGGGGTCATTTACTCATGGAGCATTAAAGCAAGAATAAAACCAAGGTGTACGCTGTTTACGCCTTGCGTTTACACTGCAGGAGATTGTAATGCTATTTGGAGGCGGAGTGGGGGCACAAAACAGGACATAAGTTTCAACCGGGCATTCCTGCATTGGCTTCAAATAGCTGACAGGCGTCTGTTGTTGTGGGATTGGATTTAAAATACGTGGACGTATGTTTACAAAAGGAGTTCTCAACATGGGCAGGCAAGTAGAAAAAAGACAAATGGCGAAACCACAATTCACACATAACAGTCCAAAACATTGCAGGGCTTGTGCAATTTCAAATACATAACTTGGCACGTGGATGTTCATTCTTCACTTGTGGGAAAGACTCCCAAGTTGATAAAAACATGAACACCAACGTACACACACTCACACCCTGCCTTCTCCAGCACAGCGCAGGAGGAGGTTGTTTTTAACCTTTAACGAATGTGTGGCAACCCCTAACACCAGTGCGCATGCCCCGAATGATCATTCCACTGCCTGCTTTCCACATGGCAAAATTCAATGAAAGGATGGTTAATAACACTACTTCGCTTGGCCACTAGATGTCGCTCGAAGCCAAGTTTAGGTGGACATCATCTCTTTCAGACTTTTAAAGTTGGAATGTTCATGGGACACTTTGAAGGGGAAACATAAAATTGAGAACACGTTGTTTATTTTCTCCAGATATTATATTGAACTATTGTCATTATGATGACTCAATGCAATTAATACATAGGAACAAAGGATTTTTTTGAAAAAGAACTGAGAGACTGGAAGGTATGCTGGGCTATTTTCATTTGATTTCGTTTTTGTATTTGAAGATTTAGATTTTAGTCAGTGTTTTCAAGCTGAATAAGGCACATTTGAAAATAGTTTGATTTTATGCCAAGATGGAAAATGCACCCCTGTCTGTTGGGCCACACCTAGAGTTTGAAAAGGGCTGGCTGCATCCACTTTGGGTTGTGGTCATGGTGTCGGCTGCTAGCCCTCTTACCGCCGACATGTGTGCAGTGAGCCAGACCGTTTCTGAATATCGGGCACGTGTACCATACGGAAATAGGAACGAAGCTCTAGGCTGCAGTTGAACTGTAGGTTCTTTTCGTTAGTTCAAGCCATTTTATTTCGTGTTATAGTGCTACAATTACTGAAAAGGAACATTATGGGATTCATGTAGAAAAGCACTTCACTAGTTTAACCCATTGAAAGATGTTTTAGAATTATTAATTACGCTTTGTTTCCACCTGCTGATCTTTGGAATTCTGATGTTAAGGCACTTCAAAGAAGAACACGCTCCCAAAACTCCAAATAGGAGATGGAAGCCTACATTATAGTACTGTACTATTGGGGCCTGTAACTTTTCGCTCCCAGATGTTCTCATCAGCACTAGCCGGCCTATTCAATTGTGAGGGCTCATGGGAGTTGCAGTCCATAACATCTGGATGAATGCAGGTTGCAGACCCCTGGTTTGACCCGTGTTGGTCACTGATTGAAGATGGCCGACCAGCGCATGATTTCCGCACTACAAGGCCCAGGAGAACCGTGACCTACTCACTTCTCAGAAAGATGGAACTAAAAAAAGTGAGTGCTGCGGCATTTTTAGCGTCAGGATTTCGTGGTGCATCAGGCAATGCTTTTGGCTTAAAGGCTTTCACTTTTTGTTCGGATACACAGAACTATAAAATAACCATGGAGGCGGCCAGGGGCCTGCATCTCTGAGTATATACTCCATTCCTACAAGGCGGCTGACTCGATTCACCTCTTGACTGACGCAGATGTGAGCCACTTAAAAGTGCACAGGAAGATTTCCATCCAAGATAACCCATTGGCCTGCGCGAGAAATAGGTCCAGCACATAAAGGCAACATTTCAAGTATTGAAATCATGCATTAGGAGATTGGCAGGATTTAAAAATCTGTTACATTCATATATTGACCTGGGATGCAAATCCTCCTTCCACCCTCCTGAGGTGTCAGAAAGTTCTGGCTCCCCTATTACTCGAGGTCACCCTCAGGGGATCCTCACGCTGCACCAGAGGTCTGAGCAGGGAGGGGGGTTGCGTAGTGGCTCCAGACCGAGCGGCCGTGCTCCACGTTTATCATATGGTCCCCCACCCAGCCACAGCGAGTGGGCGGCGCAGCCTGAGGCAGAATTGTGACGGTATTTGCATTTTGACGGGTGCTACTTCTTAAAGTGTGTACGTGAATGGGATTCAGTTGCGATCCAACGCCATTTCATTGGCCTTTGTACCCTGAATGTTCTCAGAAAATTGGTAAAACAAGAGGATGGATCTCAAAACTAGAGGGACAGCCTCATTCCACTCATTGTGGTGTGTGGGCCATTTAAATGTGGGCCCGTTGCCCCTTTAAGAAAGAGTGTCTCCTCAATAAAAGGGTCTCTGCTGGCACGTGAGAGTCTGTGCACCAGGGCCCCGGGAAGTGGCAACACATGCCTGTGTGATCATTGTGTGTGGTCTGCCGCGTGATCGTGGCCTAGTCCTGCAGCCCCGGCCTGGGTGCCCCCAGAGCCGAGGCTGCCTCAGCTGGGGTGACCTCCAGCCCCACGGTATCCTGTCTGGTGATCCGGATCAAGCCGGGTGTCCCCTGCCTGATGTCAGCTGCGTGTCTGCAGCATCTGTCCCGGCTCGGGTGACCCCGACAGATGGTGTGGCCCGCTGGGGTGATCCGTGGCGGCCACCACATTGGCGACGAGGTGGGATGGGCCGCAAACTTTCGCGTCCGTGCAAGCGGCGTTGGCTGCTGCGGGTGGTCCTGGGCAGGTGCTGCGCCTGGTGCCCGCAGTTCGAGATGGCGTGGTGGCTGCCGGGCTGGACAAAGAACTGCGGCAGTAGTGGCCGACAGAGGTATAGGCAGCAGCGTCAGCCGCCGCCGAACAAAGAGGATGTACAGCTAGAAGCCTCTTTTCAAAGGAGGCATAGCAAAGAAGAGTTGCCGTGGGAGTGCCGAGGCCAGCTGGCTACTCCCTGAGGGTGGGAGGCGCTGCCAGCGGGCCCTCGTGCACACCGCTGCGTGGAGTACAAAGGAGCCCAGTGAGGGGATACGCAAAGGAGGCGGGGCCCATCACCACCACGGCCCGCGAGAAAAAAAAAGAATAAAAAAATGGACATTGGGGAGAACTGTAGCAGCCCCGAAAGGAGGGGGCGTGGCCTCCACGTAACAGAGGTCCGCGGCTGCCCAGGAACTAAAGTGAACAAAGAAGGCGTGGCCTACACCCACCGGGCTGCAGCGGGGCACAGAGGGGAACAGCCGAGCCTGCATGGAGAAAGGCCTGAAGTTGGACAGGATAACAAGGGTCGCGGCTCCACAAGAGTGCTTTTGCGCCCTGGGGGTGAGAGTGTTTTGCCTCTGTTTTGCCTTGCTCATGGAGCAAACAGTGCCAATGTGCTGACAGCACTACAAGATACTGGCCTGGGGATCCCATTAACCCTCACAGCTGCTACTCGCCTCTCACCTAAAGGAACCCGGAAGGGTAGCGGCTCCAGGAAGAGTGCTTGTGTGCCCTTAGGATTTCCCAAATTGCAGAGTCCACCCAGGGGCCCATCATCAGTGAGCGCCAGCGGCAGCCTGCCCGGTAACCATCATGGGGGATGCCGAAGAAGAAAATTAAGGGGCATATCACCAGAATGTGCAGCTTGCGTCGCTGTATCTCTTTGATGTGGTGGTGGCTCCGGCTATTCTAGGACCCAGGTGGACAGTGTGGGTGGAAAACCTAGAACTGTACTTCGAGGCCGTTGGAATTAAGGACAGAGCTAAACGACAAATGCTTCTGTATTCAGCGGGCCCGGCCATCCAGAGACTATTCAAAACCTTGCGGCCCAGGGATCAAACGTATGGCGCAGCCATTGCAGCACTGAAAGAGTACTTCATGCCCATGGTCAACCGGGATTATGAACAGTTCAGGATGAGATGCGCGAGAAAAGAGGAAGGGGAGAGCCTCGACGCATTTCATGGTAAGCTGCGCGGAATTGCGCTGTCCTGTGCCCTGGGCAACTTCGAGGATGATGAGATCAGAGCTCAGGTCATATATGGCTGTTGCTCATCAAAGTTGCAAAAACAGGTCCTCCGGAAGCCAGGACTGGGTCTCGACCTGATCCTGGAGATGTGCCGCACCCAGGAGTTGGCGGAGGTGCGTGTCTCGGCTATGGACATCTCCAGGCAGCCGCTCAAGCCGGAGGCCCCCATGCAACGGGTCAAGTTGGAAGAGGTGTCGGCCGTCAGCAATTGGCAAGGAAGTAGGCCAACGAGAAGAGGGGATTGGCCACGGAGAGACCCAGGTGCCACCGTATGCCATCAGTGTGGATGGGATCTCACGCACGCGCAGGCGTGCCCAGCCAAAGGACAAATCTGTGGGAGGTGCAGAAAGGTGTGCCCAGCTCCAATGCCGGCCAGCATGGTGGAGCCATCTGCAGGAGGTGCGTCAAAGGAGGGAACAGGGAGGAAGACCCCCAAATATGCGCCATTCCAGGTGGCTGAAGAGCAAAGGAGGGGACTGTATGACTATGCCGAGGAGGAAAATGTGTTCTTTTTGTCCCGCAGCAGCGCAAGCGGGCAGTTTCATCCAAGCATTTTCTGATACCCCACGCCTGCCATCGGGCCCCGTGGTGTGCGGACTGGAATGCAGCAGTTGTTTGCAGTGACTGAATAGTTTATTAGAGTGGTATGTGGACTGGATTACACGGTACTGTCTGGTGATTCGGACGAAGGAGGGTGTCCCCTGCCTGATGTCAGTTGCGTGTCCGCAGCATCTGTCCCGGCTCGGGTGACCCCGACACGTGGTGTGGCCGGTCTGAGTGACCCGTGGCGGGCCACCACACTCATGAGTTTGCTTTCCTTCAAATCATTATTTCAAATGATATCTCTTACTGCCCTCAGAAAACTGCACCTTTCTCCTTGACTATCTCTCTCCCTTTTGCCTTATTTTCTCTGTTTCACGTGAGAGACTAAGTTAAACATAGCAACTCTGTTGCTAAGGGGCATTTAGTTCTTGCGACCCGCCTCCGCTCCCAATCGGATTGGCCCATTGGAATCAACAGGAGGCGGGGCAGCTGCGAATAAGGCTGGCCTTAAAAGCTTAGGCTAGATCTTATTGCTCTCTGTGTGCCTATATACCACAGCGCATGGTCTTTGCATTTCATGCCTTTTATTGGACATGCAGTGACCTAGGATACTGCCTAATGAGCAGGCGAACACTTAGCCAGCAGGCCATGGCAAACGACTGAGCAGAGGACCACTCCACATACTGAATATGAATGCAGAAAGGGCCAAAGGTCAGAGACAAAGTTTGGGAATTTCCTTCCTAGACTACATTGACTAATGTATGGGAACGCTGGTTCTTTCTGCCTAGCTGCCTAACAGGACTCCTTTTATTGCCACGGTCTGACCGCCATTTTGAAGAGTCTAATCACTGTGAGGAAACCGAAGGTCAGAGCAGCAGCATCCAGCCCTAATCATCCCAGCTCTACCCGACAGTGGCCTGGTGTACACGCCGCTCATATTCATTATTTAGTTCTTTCATGTAGACTCTGTGTGTAATAGAATTTCGTTTTTCTTTAACATAAACAACAGTTCAAGCAAAAGACCATTTTGCAAGCATGCGAATGAGAGTTTTTAAGTACCCAGAACTACCAGGCAGAATTTAGGGGTGGGCCAACTGCCATCAGACCTTTTAAGCAATGACTCTCAAGATCCCTTACCACTGACCATGCTGGCTTTGGCTCATGGGTTTTGTAGTCCAAATCATCTAGCAGTCCAAAGGTTTCAGACACCTGTAATAGGAGAATGTTCCTGGGGCAACATAAACTCTAGCAGTAAAGGACATATTCAGGTTTCTGCATCCCAGCAGAAACCTTAGAGATCCCTGCTTGATAATATTCATATTATGTTGCAATCCTGACATGTTATATTATATTATGTTATGCTTGTTACTATGCTTTTATACCTCAACAAACTACCACCGTATGAGGTTCACAGTGCTAATACTAAACCATTCCTTCGCTCTCCTAAATGAATAAGCATTTGCTTGTAGTAAAATGGACAAAAGTAGAACGAAGGACTTGGTCTAATTGTGGTCTAGCCCACTATTTTGCGATCCTGCTAAGCGCATAACCCTCATCTTCTATTCAGCGAGTGACGGATCGGTTTTCTATTTCTTATCAAGTTGAAGGCAAGAGTGAATGCAATTTATTAATGAATTTGCTTGCGGTACCCCCCTTGTTATACCTTTCTTTGCAAGTGTTCTTTCTTCTTACCAATTGTCATGTTTGCCCATTTTTTCAAACCACAAAAATCACTGGGAAAGCTTATTGATATTTGTGCAATAGATTTGGTCATGTGTTCCTTCTTACCTCTTCCAGGCTGAACAGCACACCACCGATCGGAGCACCAAAGGCAACCGAAACCCCGACAGCCGCCGCCGCTGAGAGGACCTGCAACACAAACAGCAATGTAGGAGACCGAACACCACCGGGCAGCATGAAGCACAGTATTGCGTGAAGAGGCGCGCTATGATGAACGCGCGAGCCACGCGCACCTCTCTCCTTTTGGCCTCATTCTTGCTGTACTTGGAGAAGAGGCTGCTGAAAAAGTTTCCACAGCAGCACGCCACGTGCACGAGGGGGCCTTCTTTTCCAAGGCTGAGGCCAGAGGACACCACAAGCACCAGGGTGACAGTCTTGATAAGAAGCGTCCACTTCCCCAGGTAGCCCCGGATAATAAAGCCACTTAAGATCGTTTTTATCTAAAGAAGACAAAATAAAAGACATGTTCACAGTGTTAAAGAGAAAGGAATCCACTCTAGCAAACCAGTATTTGTATTTTGTATTTATTTGGCAATTATTGAGCGCTTTCCTCCAAATCGCTATACAAATTATAGTACAATAAAAATGAGGATTGAATCAGTTGCAAAACATTTTCAAAGAAGCATTAGGATTGAAGAATATAGTTCCTTAGAGAAGTACGGAAGGAAGGGTAGTAAGTAGTACTGCAGAGAGAGAAAGGAAGAGAATTCCAGTGAAAAGGAGCAAGAAGAGAAAATGAGAACCAGGATTGGGCACAGGGAGGGCGAGGGGCAGAGAGTAGGAACTGGGATTGTGAACAAAGGGACCGAGTGGGGGTGTAGTAGGAGAACGAAGGGACCGAGTGGGGGTGTAGTAGGAGAACGAAGGGAACGAGTGGGGGTGTAGAAGGAGTAAGCAAAGAAAGCAGGGTTAAAAATGACTGGGAGCTATTTAACACCTGCTTGTGTTCCAAAAGAGCCAGGTTGGTCTGACACCAACAACTATCAAGACTGGTGCCACTGAACCAGCCTATATGGCATTAGCTCTGCATGTTTGCAAGTGCGCGCAAAGGAGCACTAGAACACATCTAGAAGACACTTACACTCCAATGGGTCAGAATCGAAAAAAGATAGTTTGCATCACGCTATAAACTACCTCCTCGTTCCCGACGGGGAGCTACTACTCACTGAGTGATGTCTGATTCCGTTTAGCTCGGGCTCATCAAATCTTTATTTCGATCCCTGTAAAGGCATTCACATAGGGTGGATTTTGAAGAAGGGTCAGAGGTGAAAACTGAACTCATGTCATGAAGAGCACGTCTTTCGGATACTGCCAATGGCACTTTGGTTCCTCTGACTTCTAGGTCCTTGCTTACGATGGGCAAAGAGAAACCATCGTTTCTCTTTGCCCAGTGGTTGTAGAATGTAAGGTGGTACTGGCAGCTAGGACTTTTTGAAAGAGGGCTTATCATGTCATCATGCCAGTTCACACCTCTTGGACGCTACTTACACAGACAGGAAGTCCAGGTCACAGACAGATTAAACTCATTACTGAGAGCATGAAACTCAAACATGCAAACACTCAGTCATTCGATAACGAAGAGGTCAAAGGGCACTGCTGTCTAGGAAAAGCCCTTTCACAGCAACATGACCTTCCTCAGGGTTGTGCCTTACTAAATGCTGAGGGAACAGTGAATTCCCTCGCAAGGTATGACTTCAAACCTTCACACTAGAAGCAACGGTGAACGGATCAACATTCCTGCAATGAAGATGTTGGGAGTCTTGTGCAAACTGAAGGCACTGTAACAGAGCCACGTCTGGGGACAGTCTGCTCAGACTTTCATCCGTCCACGACCATGTTTGGCAATTGAGTAATATCACAATGTGTATTCCTCGCACAAAGGAAATTATTTCCACATTGAAAGGAATTGTTCTTGGATAAATAGCTCCACAGTATTTCCATGAACCTGACCATCTTGTCAATTCGGTGGGTTGGTATCCCCTTCATCGTAGGCATCAGGAGAGCAACAGCAATAAACTACACATAGTGATGCCTCACGGAACTGGAAATATTTCCATTCAATCAAATTAGGACTGCAATAATAGTGGGGGAATGTGACGGGTCAATGCTCAATATCAATTCATTATGACATATAGTCTTTATTTTTATCAACAGAAGTTTCTTAAAAGTTTCATAAACGTTCCATTATTCATTACATGTTTTCCAACAGTTGCAAATTCGCCTAATTACTATATTGTGCAAAATACATCTTGTCAGTTCAGTCACAACCTCACCTTGAATCATCAGAAAGATTCCAGGCTCGGCCAAAGGAACCCTAGGCTACTGTCCCGTGCACTACCAGACGATGCCCCAGATTTCCCCCACCTGGGTCAAATGTTGCCCAGTCAACAAGAAAATGAGCATGGCAAAATGTCAGTTTACTTTCAACAGCAAAAATCCTTGCGCTGACACCAACATCTGGCCAGGTTCCTGTAAACGGCAATGAGCCTGGTTGAGGGGGCATTGCTATCTTTTTAAGCTACCGTATTCCAGCATTTTTTATACCAGAAAAAGTCTCCTGGCCCCTTTCCAGCCTTCTCTCCTCTTTCTGCATCATTCATCTGCAGGATGAGGAGTAGAGGCATAGAAATAAAAGAGGAACGCGAGTACGTAGATGCAATACTGTACTCTAGGATTATCCTATGCTTGATAGAGTTGCAAGGTAAAATAAAAAATAACCCTTTGCTGTTTCTCCACTCTAATATCAAGAACGGACAAGAAGCCGCTTCAGACAAGTCACCCTCTTTTTCACAATGTCAGGTTTTCTTACAAACAAACATATTTCTCAAAATTCCAGAAGCACGAACTCTGTCAGCAACATTGACTTCCATTGTGGACACTGGCCTTCTATTAATTATTCTTTAAAAAATCCGGATCTTTTATTAACCAACTTGCAAGGTCCAGTTCAAATATACACTTCTGCTTGCTTCCCTACCCGAGTACCATCCCTGACTATCTCAGCACTAATATTATGTTATATTAATGCACATTTGTCCCGTCTTCAGAGCCCGCTTTGCACTCACAGATTAAAGGGGAGGATGAAGGGTAAGAGAGGGTTCATAAAGGGACAAAAAGGAAAGGGAAAACACTACTGGCTCCATGGAGCCTTCTACTGAATGATGTTTCCACATCCTATCCCTGATCCCCCTACCCAGAGCCAATCACTCTCTCATGTTTGCATGTCCCCATGAAGCAAATCAGGACAATAAAGCTCTCTATGTTCAACATTCGACGGTCATGTTTCCCTCTGTTTCACCTTCAATATTTTGGAGGACAAACCAAGGACCCATGAAGAAGAGGAAGCTACTGAAAAACCTAAAGTGGGAGGATGCAGAGAGATGTCACTTTCTCTGGGAAATCAAAGGGAAACAGGCCAGTAGAGAGAATATTTGGGTGGATGAGATTAGATGGAGGAATCTGTGGTAAAATAAACATTGCGTAAACAGTCAGAAACCTATCTCACAACGCACGATGACCTGTGTAGCTATATAACTTTGCCTGGCCAAATTGCAGTACAGACGGCCTTGCATCGTCAGGTCAGTGGCCCTTCCCTCCAGGCTTCAGGCCCACCCCATGTCCCCCTTCTCTGAGAAGCCAGAACAGGAACTCTTGGTGCCATGTTGAGCTACAATGAGGCATCATTTCGGCTCCAAATTCTCCCTCGTCCCGGTAACCAGCACTTCCACTCCTCACTTGCTGTGGCCGCCCACTTGAATCTTACCTACCACTTGCCCCTGTTTTCTGCCTGAACAAGCCCTGTACTCTTTGCTGCCTGCAAGGCACAGCATACATGGGTGCATGGGCAATTGCCCCCAAACCTACGTTTTTACTGTGCACTTCTTGCTGTGTGCTTTGATTTGATTACCTCCTTCAGCCGGTGACTGTGCTAAATCTATGTAATCTTTATTTCTATCAAGAGATCCTAGCGTGCAGGAAATCCGAGCAATGAGACCAATTGGCTTCTCTTTGTTTCAACAACTGCCTCATTTTCCTAGGCAAGGGGCTCAATTGTGTACTTGTTCATTACATTTAGGGCTGTGTTGTGCTGCATTTATACCTCTGCCAATTAGAGAGAGACCCACAGGCCTGTTAAAGGTCTGGTCCAGCAGATTTGTGTCTGCGAGTTGTTGTCCTCCCTATGATCTAGGCCCTTTGGTATGTGTGTGGAGACGGGTGTATCTGACAACCATCGGCAAAACGTTTATAGTTCTTGCCAGAGAGAGATGTGCTCTGTAGTTATGGCTTCCCCAATGGAGGAACACATTGGAAGTTCGGATTTTGTGACCATTACCCATTCCTGTGTGTTTGCTCTGCAGGAAAAGTAAGAATTCCTCAGTGTCTATGTATTGGAGGGATGGGGAGGTGTGGGTGGGTGTGTGTGTGGGAGAGGGAGAGAGAGAGAGAGAGAGAGAGAGAGAGAGAGAGAGAATGGGAGGAAGTGAAGTCTAGTGGCAAAGCTCCTCATCCCAGACTAGGCATCTAGTGCTGAAATAGGGTCTACCCCCTTGATGATAAGTTCCCAGATCTGCCAAGATTGGGAGCGCTTGGAAACCAGCTGCCTTTAGCTTTGAGGTTTTCGTTAATTATCTGGACTTAATTTTTAAGCGCATTTGTTGCAACTGTGGGGACTATTCAATCCTTATTTAGGGCGGTGGATTGAGCGCTATCTATACCATGAAACATTCGCTAACAGCTTCCTTGCACTTCTTTGTGCACACAAAGACTCATATATACTTTTTCTAACTATGACTGAACATGCATGTGTTAAGCAGCTGGGGCCTGGATAATGACCGCAATATAGGATCACTTTGTGTATCCATGTGCATATAGTCAAAATGCATATGGTCTTTCCCCTTTCTGTAATGGTGTGAAGAACGATGGTCCGGAGGGTTGCCTAGAGCAATTGTCAGAGGTTTAAGATTAATTCTAAACCTTCCAGCCGTCACCTCTTTGTTTTTCCGCGTCACTGCGAGTGGGACGAGTCTGCCCAGATGTGGGTCGTGTGCCTGCTGAGCCTAGAGACCCAAGCCACTCCTCACTGATGATGCATGATGTGTCGGAAACATGTCTGGGGGATGCTTGTGGTCTCGTGCAGAAGGGATGTGTCCTAGCGGGTCAGACTGGACTTCCCGTTTTGCATATGTTCTTTCCCCTTTCTTCGTTCCGTATAACTTTATATTGGCCTAATCAGACCATCAAATTCACATGTAACCAGTTACAAAACAGATATAAAACGCAGTGATCAAGGGGAAGAAGTAGACAAATCAAAAACCATTATAATTACAAATGACAATATACATGCACTAAATCCCATTCAATGTGCACAATTATATTCAAGAGTTAATAACCCAGTGTAAAAATACAAAGCTAAAATAGATAAAAATGACTTAATACAATACATTCCACTTAAAATTGCAGGGTACATAGCCCCAACACTTTAAAGAACCTATCAATGTTGGTCTTTCCACATAATATAGTGGCGCAATTATCATTAAGAATCAAGTAAATACATTAATATAAATTGAACCATAAGGAGATATACATAGCACCACAACCTTCTCCTCCATGCCTGCAGCACATAGTTTGTCAAACAATGTGGGGCCAACTGGATTTCACCCGCTAAGCACAGCTTAAGGGCATCATTAACTCTTCCAATGCTGTGTTGGTTAAGAAGAGGTTTCAGGTACTTTTTCCTGATGTCTAGGTACCTCTGGGAGGAAAAAATGAAATGGGCTCCACTTTCCACAAAGTTCTGGCAATGCTGGCAATCTGGTGAGCTATTCTCATTCCATTCATTTCTCAAACCTGCAAGTGGCAAGATGCCCATTCGCAATTTCATATAAAGTGCTCTCATAAGCTTGGGCTGCATCACATCCAGGCGCCCTTCAAAGCCATGAGAGTTCTTCAAAAGTGAGTAGCTAGCTACTCAAGCTGATCGATTGTATTCAGTTGACTGGGGTTTATCTTTCCCATCTCTTTGCATATGCCACCTTCAATTTCACGTTGAAAAGCGTTGGGATGAATTCAGGGTTAGTCCAAAGGTTACTCCACCCCACACTGCTCAATTCACTCTTTATGGCCACAAACCAAGCGAGGCTCCGACCACCATCCTGAGATAGTAGGTCCTAATAGCCTCTCTAAATTTGCCAAGATTATGAATTGACCATACACAGGCCCAGAAATATACAAGTTTCGCGCGGCACATGTAGCCAATACTTTGCACATTCGTATCCATGAAAATTGGAATAATGGAGAGTTCACAGTCAACCCCAGGCAACCCCCGGGAAGATGTCAGGAATGTCTGCTCTGCGACCTGTAGTTTACCAATGTTCGTGGAACTGTGCAATGTGTATTTCTGCAGTGCAAAGTCACTTTGTACTGCAAAAAGGACTTTGCACTGACTTTGCATTGCAAAAAAACACTTTGTACAGTTCCATGAATCAGAGTTTGTGTCGGCAGTGCAAAGTCACTTTTCAGCAGTGCAAAGTCACTTACTTTGCACCTTGCAAAAAATTCCATGTGTGCAACTAGACAGGATTTTATCATGTGGGATTGCTGCATTCTAAAGACAGAGGTGATGTGCAAAGTATGAGATGCTGGAGACACATTATGTATGCAGTATATACTAAATGTTATCATGGGGATAGGATAGCTGCATACTAATGTCTCAGGTAGGCTAGCCTTACATTTCATCCTATTGCAAACATTGTCTTCCTCTTTATCTCCCTAAATATGCAGCTACCATTTCAATATAATTGAATATATTTAGAATTTCAGTTGATACCCATACAGTATGTTATGTTATGTTGATTTATACCGTGTACCACTACCACCTAGTGGCAGTCTCCAGGCGCGCTCGCGTGGCTATGCAAGAGAGGGAGGTGGGGAGGTTAGTGAGGATAGAATGAGAGGATAGGTTCAGAACCAGGAGGAACTGGCGTTGGTGAGTGTTGTTTTGCATGTGGGAGTTGGTGCGGGAGGTCACGTGCGCTGTCACCGTCTGTGTGAGAATCAGTGCCTCGGGTGTGTGAATGTGTTTTTGTTGGTGTTAGTGTGTTGTGGTGGGTTATGGTTATGCGCACTTGTTAGATAGTGTCAATAAGGGAAACAGAGTCGCGGGCGGACGTAGCTGTAAGACTATCTGATGTCTTGGTGTGTGCTTGCGTTGTTGACAGCTTTATGGACTATGTGGGGTGGTTCACTCTAGGTGTGATTCCAGCATTTCAGAGATGATGGGTGTGAACATAGAATTGATTCTTAGTTTGTTTATGCGTAGTGTAGCTAGCCCAAGGTCTGGTATAGTGGTGTTGGTTATGTTGGAGGAGCAGGAAGGGGAATTGGGTTAGTAAGTCTGTCGGTTTGTTGGAGCATCTGGTGTGACTCTTTGGTTGCCGCTTCATGGTATCTAGCCAGGTTCTCGGTTGTGCTTCATCAGCACATCTCGCCTCCTCTCTAGTTGTTTGTCTGAGATGTTATTGCTGATGGTGTCCCTTTGCAGTTGTCATTGTCTGTTGAATAGCCAGGTTTTGAGTCATTTCCTGAAGGTGATGATGTGTTCTTCTGTGGTTCTAATTTCCTTGGGCATGATGTTCCAGAGGTTAGCAATTAGACATGAGAACGCTGTTCCGCCGAATTTCCTTTCTTTTATAATGTGTTGCCTCTATTTTTAGGTTGTTGCTGGATCTTAGGTTCCTTCTTGGGTGGTACTGGCTAATCTTGTCTTAAAGGAATTCAGCTCCTTGTCTGTGCAGGGCTTTGTGGGTAATGCAGAGTGTTTTGAATTTGATGTGTTTTATTACTAGTAGCCAGTGTAGGCTTTTCAGTGCAGAGCACCACAGGTCCAAGGCTCCCCCTCCAGTCTTTGCACTTGCCTCCGGGCCTCTGCACTCTGCTCAGTGCCACAGCACTTTCCGAATACGTTCCATGAGAGTGGTAACCTCTCTGCATTTAACCCAGGGTCCTGATGGACTGGGCGCACTTGTTCCCCCTCAATCACCCTTGCACTGCCTGTCTGCGCACTTGCATGACTTGAACGTACTAGGCCTAGTAAGATCGTTTGTCCTGTCCTCCCCCTTTGTCTCCCCTCCCAAGACTGGTTCTGCCTGAAACACCTCTGTATAGCCGAGTACAATCTAAAATGTCGCCAGGCCTAGTACGGTAGCTTTTTGTTCTGAATGTTCTTTTCCCTCTCCCCCCCACCCCACTCTCCTCACTCTATTCATGCATTTGCACAATCTGAACTGTCACTAGGCCCAGTACGGTAGTTTAATGATTGTATATTCTTTTCCCTCTCCTCCACCGCCCTCTTCTCCTCCGTTCTTGTCATGCACTAGTTGAAATGCCATCAGGTCTAGTATGCTAGTTATTCTTGTTAGATCATTCGGAAACCTCAAGGCCTAAGAATGACTACTGTATTCCCTTGTTCCCTTCCTGCCTTGAAGCACTTTGAAACACTTCACTTGTGTATAAGCGCTTTTCAAATAAACAATTACAATTACAATTAGATTTATTTTCAGGTCTTTCGATATCGAAAGGAGTGCTGATTCTGTTCCTGTCATTGGTCTGAAGCCAACTTGTGACCAGTCGGGTATTACCTTTGTTTAGACGTATTTAAGTAGGATGTTGTACACATGGTTCTCCAGGATCTTTTCTGGGTAGTTTATTAGTGGTTTAATGTATGCTGATTTGAAGGCGGATGGTACTATTCCTCTTTTCAGTGATAGATTCATTAGGTTCCAGAAGTGTGTTGCTGGGGTTCTGTGATTGAGGATTCCTTTGAAGATGTCAAGGTGGCAGGGGTCCCTTGGAGATCCTGCAAAGTTGGTGTCCTTGATCAGTGGGGCAAAGGTTTCTTCTGTGATTGGTTCTAGGCAGGTGAGTTCTGTAGTAGTATGTGTTTCGCCCGGTTTCTGTGGTTCGGCAGTTGTGGTTGTATTTGCCCAGGCTTTGTTGATGGTCTCATGGATTGCGTCTATTTTTGATCTCAGGTAGTTGGTGATGTTGCCACAAAGTGCTTGTGTCGGGATGATGGAATTCTTGCAGGAAAAGTTTTTTTTAACTCTATGATGATTTTGAGTTCTTTCTGTGGATTGTTTGCCAATTCTATCTTTGTGGCGTAATAGTATTTGTTTGCTTTGAGGAGTGTTGTTGTATAGTTTGAGTTGTCTTTGGTATTTTATTTTGTCTTGTCGATTATATTGTTCTCTCCATTTTTTTCCATTTTGCGGTTGTTTGTTTTTTAGTTCTTTCAGTTCTCCTGTGAAACTTATTGCAGCCAGGTTTTTGGTGTTGCTTTGTTTTGCTGGTGCCAACTGGTCTAGAGCCTTGGAGATCCAACTGTTGAGTGTGTTTTCTGCTGTCTCAACAGTTGTTTCGGTGGGTTCTTTTCTGCTTGGGAGGGTCGAGTCTAGAAGGTTTGTTAGGGCCTATAGATCTAGGTTATTCCAGTTTCTTTTCTTGATGGCATGGAGCATTTCCTTTCAGGTGGTAGGTGGGCTGGGGATGTGATGTAGAATGGCATCAAGTAGTGGTCGCTCCATACCATCGGTGTAGGTGGCGCAGATGTGCATAGTCCTTTCTCTGCAGAAAATTACATCCAGGGTGTGTCCGGCGTTGTGGGTGGATCCATTTACTATTTGCGTGAAATGCAAAGTTTGCAGTAGTGCGCAGAGTGAGTTTGCTGTGGATTCATTTTGTTTTTCGGACCAGATGTTGAAGTCTCTCAGTATGACTAGGTTGTTGTGGTAGGTTGAAAAAATGGCAGCTGCATCCGCTAATATTGTTGCAAATTTGGGGTTGTAAGATGGTGGTCTGTAGATTAGGAGGAATACTATGTTGGTTTGGTCATTGAGTTCTATCTTGATGAGGAGGGTATGAAAGTCTTCTACGTCGGTTGTGATGAGTTGAGATGCTCGGATATGTTCTTTGTGTATGATCGAGATTCCGCCTCCTCTTTGGTTTTCTCTGTTGGCGTGTATTAATTTAAAGTTGTCTGGCATGGCTTCATTTGCTGTGGCTTTGTAGTTGTCTAATAGCCCGGTTTCTGTAAGAAAGAGCACGGCTGTGCCTCCTTCGCTTAGAAGGTTATGGATTTCTATTGAGTGTTTTTCCATGGATCTAATGTTGAGAAGGGTGCAGTGTAGTTTGTTTGATTTTCCTTTCAGGTTGTTGCTTGTGTTGTCGATTCGGTATGTTGTTGGTTGGGTTTCCGTTGCTGATGATTCTCTCCAGGCTGAGCCTGTTGGGGGTTGAAGATCTTTGGTGATCAGTCTCTTCATCGAGAAGACTGATAAGTTTAATGGCAGGATTGCGTGGTTTTGGTTAGTTCCGGTTGGTGTACTGTGTTGGTACCCGTCCATTGTTCCAGTCTTTGGTGATGTAGGGCATGTAGAGGGTAATGGATTCCAGTTTGTCCCTGATTCTGGTTGGGGTATTGTCTATGGTGTAGTCTGGGTTGGGGTGGTCTATCAATTGTCGTGTTGCGTTTGGCGCCCAGGATGCGGTCTGTATTAGTAAAGCTCATTGCCTGTCGGTTTCTTGTTGCCGGTCCGTCTCTTCTTACCAAGCAGTCGTATGTGGAGAGGTAGCAAGCAATGTAGTCTGTCTTTGCTCTGTTCTTTGTATGTGCCCTCAGGACGTCTGGCCTGTTCTTTAACCAGTTTTTAGTAGTTGTGTGATCTTGCTGGTCAGCACCATCCTGCGCCTTGGGGGTTTCCTTATTATTTCTTTTGTCCATTCTAGTATTTTAGTCTTTCTTGTTTCGAGGCATGGTGTTTGGGTTGTGGGTTGTATTCCTTTGAGTGGGCCTCCTCTTTGGAATTAAGTGTTTCCTGGTCCTTGGGATTCAGTCTTCGCTGTTTGTGGTTAGTTTTTGCTTGTAGTTGGTGAGGTTGTGGATTGTTGAGCCATGGCTTGTAGACCCTTGCGGTTCGGGTGTTTACTGCTCTTTCCTTTCTGGCTGCTATGTGGCTTTTGTTGTTTATTTTGGGGGTCCTTTGGATGTTGTTGTTGAACCAGGGGTAGTAAACCCTTGCGGTTCGGTCTTTACTGGTATTCCCTTTCTGGCTCCACTGTGGGTTTTTTGGGGGTGTTTATCTTGAGGGTTGCTTGGTTTGTGTTGTGTTGTAAAAAGAGGACGGGCTGTTGGAAGGAATGAAGACATATTTGGTACTATATTTTGGATATAGTAAGATAACCAGTGCTCTGGATGCTATGTTTTTTAAAGTCTCAAATAGCCTGGTCTCATTATGTCTTTTGCAAACTTGGTAGGTGCTGCTTGGTACAAACGAGATTGTTTTATGGAAATTAGTTGTCATTAATTTAGTTTTTAAATGATTTAACCACTTTTTACAACTATCGCTTTTATAAAGATGTATGTTCTTTCCAATGACAATGTTTACGATACTGATGTTATGCTATTATGGATGGATTTTTTTATCCAAATACAGCTGTGTTTCACTTTGACTAGAAAGTGCCAAAGCAAACCATAAGAGTTGCAGGTAAACGCCAAAGGGGGTTACTTCCCTAGTCTTCAGTATCCAAGAAAGCTTTGATCATACCTGCGTGATGTCTTAGTAGCTACCTTACCCACTTAACATTGGCCTATAATGGCATTGTATGAAATAATGGGAACAGGGAGAAAGAAATCTAATCTACCCACTGAAGGAGGCTTCAAATATCTATGTTCAACACCCATCGCTTATGTGCTAGAAACAGTGCATTGTGCCTGCCTGCGATTCGCATTTCCAATGTTCAGTAATGAATCCTGTGTTAACAGCCAGTATTGAAAGAAATGTGAATTATTTTTAATACAGGGAATGACCATCTCAGCAATAGAGCCCACACCCTCAGCTATTTGAACATAAGTAGATCACTTCCATGCCCCTAGGTATAAAGGTACACCTGTTTTTCATTTTTTACAATTTAAAGGCATCTCACAACATGCATGTGTAAAGGAGGCAACACATTGGCCTGCCCTACAAAACAAAAAGCACATGGTTTTTGCATAGAGATGATGGCCATGTAGGATCTGTGATTATAGGACTGGAAGGAAGTGGTCAGCATGGATCGACCTTGCGGTTCTAACCTCAACTTAAATCCTAGGGTTTTCTACTACAAGCTTGAAAAGCCTATACCGCCTGTGGAGAAGGAGAGGTCAGCTTTTGTGAAAGGTCCCATGGGGGGGGTATCTGCACGCCTCAAAAAAGCGGATAGAGAAAGTACTCAGGAACACACAGATTTAAAAGGCACTCCAAATAATCCATACAGTGTGCATGAAATAAGACGTGTGGTATTCTCACCTCTGGAATCCCGGATCCACAGGCATAAGGGGCAAATACTCTGACCAGGGAGACTGCCAGGAAAGCGAATGACAGGGCCCACAGAATGTAGAGAAAATAGTTCAGAATATATGCACTGGCACCCTGGGAAAACAACAAGAAGAAAGATGCTTTAGTTCAGGTTATTAGATTATACACATTATAACCATAACCATGCCAGTGTTACTGATGCTCGAATGGAAGCTGAAGCTTGTAAAAAATAAATAAAGCACAATATGATTCAATTCTATAAAATCCTATAAAAATCCTATTTATAATTTTCCATTTTGACAGTACGTGTCCTCTTGAGAGGTATGTGCGTGTGTGTGTGTGTGTATGCGTGTGCGTGCGTGCGTGCGTGTGTGTGTGTGTGTGTGTGTGACACACACTTATCTTCCCCATTTCCGCTTTCGTATCTCCTCCAAAACGTTTCTTCAGAAACCGGAAGCCAGCATAACAGGGCCACATTTCATCAGGTTATGAGGTAGGGTTGGGTAGAGACACTTGTGAAATGACTCTTTAAAACTCACTTCCCCATGCCTTTGAATCTCTCAGAGGAATTGTGGGTGTTTTGCATGGACTGTGGACCTATACACCTAAATGTCTCTTGATAGTCAGACCAGAAAGAAATTGTTCCTGTGCTCTTTGCAGATTTAGAGCTGCGAGTCCTGAAAAAGCATTGCAAAACGTGTCTTCAAAGAGAGGAGGGTTTTCAGGAGGAAATCCACCAGGGACGTCATGTATGGATCGCCAGGGATCGCACCTGCGAACCTGAGGTTTCAGGCCTCCCTTGCTACCCCTCTTCGCTCCCTTGCTACCCCTAAAAACACTATTTAAAAAAATAGTGTTTAAATGAGGCTCCTTGGCTGTGTCCAGCAGCATGTGGCTCTTTGTTTCTCGAGTGGCTGGTGTTCTGATAGCTATAGCTGGTAGAATAGCTCAGTGGGTTGAGCACTCATTGCTACAATGTGTGTTTGAGATCTGCTTGTTGGGGGTTCGACTCCCGGCAAGGTCAACTCAGCCTTTCATCCTGCTGAGGTTGATAAATGAGTACCAACACAGGTTGGGTGATATTGTACGCATATTTGTTCTATATGAAGCGCTTAAGCGTGTCATATAATAGCACATCATTATCATTTGGGCTTGGACGTCTGCTTGCATTCACAGTCATTTGGTAACATGGGCCTATACGCACTAATATTAACGATATATATGGTGATTCATTCTTGTATGGAATGTATATCACTTTACAGTGATATCCTAACCATATTATTCGTACTGTACTTATAAACAATGCTATGTGATGCCACTTCGTGGTTTGTGAAGGGGTGAAAGGTTGTGTTCCATCGCTGCCTGGGATGTCACTCTGGAGGGGGGGTGGCGTAAAATGACATCACTTCCTGTGATGTCATCAGATGTCAAGGGCTGTGTGATGTCACTTCTGCTACTACTGGCATTTTGATGGAATGACATCTCTGAAAGCCACCCCCTGGAATAATAGAGAAATTGAATAACATCACCCCCATGACAGCCCGCCCCATCCCTCCTATAACAGACTCCACGCTATTGTACAGATCTCCAAATGGAATGTCTGTGTACACTAGTAGATACTTCATATAGGTTTCTCGCTGGGTACATATCCCCTGCTGCACGTGACCTCATACCCCTTGGCAATTGTGATTTATGAGTAAGGCTCCCAGTTTTCCGTTTTAAGGGATTTTTACACATAAATACAGATGGAAATCAATCTTCTTTCAGTATGTATTTATTTATAAAAATGCAAAAAAAGGAAAAAACAGGCCTTTCTGCTTAGTTCCTTATGTTGCAATCATGCATCGTAGGCCAATCGCATTGCAGATTGGCAGCATGAAGAATGTAAAAGTTGTATAAAAATAGCATTAAAGTTCAAATTGCTGACAACATATACCTTAAATCAGCAGCAATCGCAGGAACAACCATTTGTAGTTATGGTAAAAATTGAGATGGCATTTACTTCCTGCTTGTGTGCTTTAATAAAAGCATTTTTGTATTCAAATAAATGCAGAAAAATACTCGTTGAAAATTATCTTTTTATGACTAAAAAGAAATGTGGATAAAAACAGACAAAAAGTTAAAAAATAAATATGGAAATATACAGACGGAAATGGCAGAAAAATAAATACCATAAAACCGGGAGCCTTATTTATAAGCTGTGTATTGTTCACTTTTGTCCCCTTTTGCGCAGTCTCACCATGACGTTGGTTATACTCCAGTCACACTACCCCACTATTCTAAGGAACCTGGTAAACACTGTACAGTTTTATCTCGAGCCGCTATGTTCTCTATGACAAATAAATACAAATAGAAAGAAGGAGGGAGGAAGCCAGAAAGGTGGCATCAACAACATGTTAGGGGTCAAATAGGGTACTACAGCATGTCAAACACTGTAAGAAAACTCAATGCGCTAATACTACTTGCCATCATCATCATCAACGTTTATTGCGGATGACGTATATCCTTAAAACCAGAGGTAACTACAAAAAGAATTCATCTAACTACTCCAATACAACAAAAAACGTAAGCACTTTCAAACCCACAATAGATTCCAGACAATAAATATAAACTCATCATTCGGGTGCAAGTGCAGTCAGATAAAACATACACAAATACAGACGTTGCTGGTAGCTAAACTGTTCCATAAATCCTCAGGATAGGCTCTAAATAAATCCTGGTCTGCCTTAATTTAAAAACGGGGTTAAAAAAAGTTGCCAGTCTAAATAAATTCTATTGATCATGCATATTTAATGTATAGTACAAGGCCTGTATATTTATTTAATGTATTTATTTATTTATTTATTTATTTATGGGATTTATATAAGCCCGCCAAGCCCGAGGGCATCAGGCCGCTGGTTACAGCAAGAAGGAGCGGACACAGGGGGAAGAGGGGGAGAAAGAGTCTTAATTGAAGAGGTAGGTTTTAAGCTGCTTCCCGAAGCTGCCATAGGATGGTTCTTCACAGAGGTGGCCAGGGAGCTAATTCCAGAGTGCAGGTGCACAGGCTGAGAAGCTGCCCCCACCCCTTTTTGCAGTTGAACCTGGGGGTGATGAGGCAGCGTTTGTAGGCAGTGCATTGTGGCCTTGTTGTAGTGTGTCTTCTGATTTTTGTTGCCAGGCAAGAGGGGGCATTGTTGGAGAAGCAGTGGTGTGTTATGGACAGGATCTTGAAGTTGATCCTACCCTTAACTGGAAGCCAGTGGGCACATCTCCTGGCTCTGGATATGGGGTCATGCTTCCCGATGTCAAGCGCTGCTCTCAGTGCATTTTTTTGGATTGACTGAAACTTGCGTAGGTTTTTTGCAGTACAGCAGAACAGAGAATTGCAATAGTCACGTTTAGAACAGATAAGTGAACAAGCTACTTCTAGCCGGTTTTGTGAGGACAGAAAAAGTCTGCTGGCTGTGGTGAGCTTAGTGGCATAGCCTGACGTTGAGGCAATGTGGTTGGTTTGACGCGTCATTTTGATGGTGGAGTCCAGATAGACACTGAGGGTTTTTATGGCGGTGGCAATGGGAATTATATGGACATTTATTGTGAAGGATTTGTAGTCCTGATGGAGCTTTGCTAGTCTTGCTGGGGGGCCCACGAGAAGGAGCTCAGTCTTCTTGTCATTGAGTCAGAGGAAATGTGTTGCCATCCAGGTTTGGATTGTTTCATAGAGGCAGTTGACCTTGAGTGAGGCTGCTGTGTGATTGCCTGAGAGAGGGAGGAGGATCTGGTTGTCATCCGCATAGTTGGTGTATGAGACCCCTAGTAAGTTGAGGTGGTCGAAGAGAGGCTTGGTGTATACGTTGTATAGTGTGGGGGAGATGCAGGAGCCTTGTGAGACACCACAGGCTACGTGGGTCAGGTGCGCCAAGGATTCTCCAGAACATATTCTGGAGGTCCTGTCAGCGAGGAAGGGGGTGACCCATTTAGCAGAGTCCGGTGAGAAGTGTGCTGAGGATGTGAGGTGGTGGCAGAGTGTGTTGTGGTTGCCCAGGTCAAGCATGGCAGAGAGGTCTAGGAGCAGGAGTAGGGAGACGTTGCCTTGGTCATTGGCAGCATCAAGCTGATTTTTTAGGTCTAGTAGTTCAGTCTCCGTATCATGTTTGAGCCGGAACCCACACTGGCGGGAGCCTAAGATATGGTGAGACTCAAGGAAGTCCTGGATTTGCAAATAGGTGACGTATAACATTCTTAAATCTAGCAGCTTTGTTTATAGGCACCAACCGGGTGAGCCTCAGTGTGTCACACCAGGGACAGAACTGCACAAAATGAAGAGTGCATTCTGGCAAGCCCATGCTACATTCACAGAAATACTGCCTCCTACTGCCGCCTTGCCTACAGGCCAGATGTTCCTTCAGTGGACACTTGTCAAGATCTCAGCAATATGTCTCCTATGTACAAAGATGGCAACCAGATCAAGTTAAGGTATCAGCCGCACTGGGGCGGTTCACGCTAAATACATTATTTCCGTGGACATCGAACTATGTTGCCACCATCTCTTATTCCACCTCTGCATAAGTAAAGTGGAATTGAGTATTGTTTTAGACAAGGGTGGCATCATAAATGAATTTTCATTCCAATGACATAGATATTTATTCCTATTATGAAACCACTTGATATTAAAGACTTCCAGCATAGGCTTTAGCACAAAGTATATCTACATAATGAATTCTCTTCAGACATACAGTGCTGAACCCATGCCCTTGCACACTGTAACATAATAGGATCCCCCACCAAACACACGCCTTTTAGTTTTTTACTATCCCCTTACCATGTTTACATGTTATGCCTCTTCCCTGAAGAATTAGCAAAATCGATTTAAATAAAGTAGAGGCAAATGTTGACAAGTAAATGCAGGAGAAGTAAAGACATGTGACCCACATAAAGTTCACTACGGGCCACAAGATGGGGAGACATTTATTTTCTTCCCAGGAGTCCTTTTAAATACCCATTTTCAATTTCACAAAATCTCTTGCAAGAATTGCTGGCCCGCACCTCACTGCCATAAGTGGCCTCACCTGGTGTGATTCCAGAGTTGAGGGTAAAGCTGCCCTACTCGTATACAATCCAGCCATTGGCCCAATGGTTTGCCTCATCGTCAATTTAACTTGGTTGACGTGGGTGACCCACGATAAATATAAGAAAAGCGGTTCCTGGTGATAGTTTCGAATGGCAAAGTTTTGAATAAAAATGTGTTTAAAAAATGCATTTTTTTTAATGGGGGGTCCCCCAGCCTCCGTTTTTTACCCCTTAACACCCATTTTAGTAAAAAAAAACCTTTACCTACAATAAAATGATGCATTTTTTTCGAATCTTTTGTCATTCGAAACAGGAAAAGCATAATCGCAAGTAATTTCGCCATGTCACCAATTCCTATGGTTCGTTGCCAATCATTTACACCGCCCTCAGGACTTGAACTACGGTCCCTAGGTTTGCAGGTTTGGAACTTCACCACACTACCAAATCAGCTGATGATATGATATGACATGATATGGCATTTATAATGTGCCTATACACAACGTTTTCCAGCGTGAGAGGGTCTGAACAATAGCATACAACTAAAGGTGAAATGTCACATTTCGGGACAGCATGTTCCCGGGGAAAAAAAAATAATTGTATCTTGGAGTTTAAAACATGCACACCATTTAACATTTCCAAAACACTAGTACAAGAAAATATCCTCTTGGTTTGTTGTGTGCGTTGATTTTATGAAAGTCAAATGACATTCGTCCTGTGCAATTTGTAAGGTTATGCAAAGCCAACTGAATGCACTTTGCATATTTCCCCTTGATATGCTCATTTCTGGTGTCACCAGATCCCATTGTGAATGTTAATGAGTCCCCCCCACTTTCTTTTTTAGGACTTGACCCCTGATGGCAGGGATGTGATTGTAATCTGCAGATCAAATGCTCGGCTTTGGTCAGGGATTATGTAGCCTTTCAAACCTCTGAGGTGGGTAAATTAAATGCAAGTCTTTGAAAAAAGGAAAGGCCTGTGGCGGAGGCATTCAAAAGTGAAGCGAGCCTTTCATAGGCCGCAATTGATCGATTGTCTTCCGACTGTACTTCGTCTATAAATGCTTACTATTGGCAAAGTGAGTCGCATGAATCTGCCTCTGGTCCAACCTGCAGGTGAAACACCTAGAGGAGTTGTAGGGACAGTTACAGACACCTCGTAGCAACCTGCAGCTCTTAGAGGCCTTTTGTGTAGTCTGTAGGTCACAGGATTTAATCCAATCGGGCCAACTCAGCCTTCAATTTGTCTGTGGTCAATACAATGATGAAAAGTAACACCTACCATCACAACAATTCAGTCTGTGCTCTGTATTTTATAAACACTGACTACTGTGTGAACAAACTCTGAGATAGCTGAGTGGTTTAATTTACCTGCTCTTGAAGTATGTGCTTGTGTACAATCTGCAAGCTACAGTTAGGGACACCTCAGTCTTGTCTGCCTCTGAAGTTGATCACATAAGTACTATTGATTTGGGCAATGTTAACAGCTGTCATCAAAGGTTACAATAGTTTATGTAGTCAACCAGCCAAGCTTCAAACTTATTAACAGCACTTCAGGGCCAAATTCACAAACTCGTGTTCCTGCTATCATTTGCTGGTACACACAATTAGGGCAAGCTCCAGAATTCTCTGGCCTATTTGACTTAAAATGTGACTCTGCTTTGACATATAGCTGTACATCTGCAGATTCAATGCTTTGAGGCAGTGCAGCGTCAGAATGCGAACAGAGGGCACGTTGCGGTAGGCCCTTTGCACACGCCTCATCAAGGGTCTACGCAGATTCAACCACATAACCCCAGCCCTTCACTGGCTCCCAGTGCATGCACAAATCACCTTCAAGCCTTTCTGCATCAACTATAAGGCAGTCGCCCCTAAGTCACCCAGCTACTTCACAAGAAACTCTGCATCTACGGCAGACAGCGCACCACCAGAAGCCAGGACAAGTGCAGACTTGAAATCCCTGCTGCAAATAGGAAAGGACCAGAAAACAATCCTTCTCTGCCTACGTCCCAAGACTATGGATCCTCCTTCCCATCACCATCAGACGTAACCCCACGCTCCTACAATTCAGAAATGAATTCAAGACCCACCTCTTCAAGGAGTCTCTCCTCCTCAACACCTAGGCCATCACATTGCCCATTGTGCCACCTGACTTGCTAGATGCCACCCACCCCTCTGCTCCCTGCCACCCAGTACAGATGTACCCCTCTCCTCCGTCCCCCTGTATCCTACCCCCTGGTGTATATCTGTTCAGTTGTTACCACTGAAAAGTGTTTGGTTACGCATCTGTAATGTGGTACACCTCTGTAAAGTGCTCTGTTATGTATCTGTCTCTTTAAAGCGCTCTGTTGCTTCTCGAAGCTAGGTCAGCGCTCAATAAATAGCATAATAATAATAGTAAAAATAAAAGAGGGATGTGCAACCTTCTGGGGCAGTACGCCGTAGTACTCAGCTCCCTCCTCCTAGTCTCCTCTGCCCTATACCATTATGGAAGCCGTATAATTGGTGCTCAATTCATTTGCTCCACTTTTTTGCACCAGTGTAAAGCTTTGATAATTTGGCCCCTGAACGGCAGAGAGCCTGGACCAGAGAAAGTCCACTAGAACGTACAATGTTGAGGTGATGAAGGGAGGAAGCCCTGGCGAGAGGCAAGATTTGAGAAATGTGGGAGAGTACAGAAGGATTGGGTTTAGTAGGGAGAGAATTATTAGAGGAGAGTGTAACCAGCTTGGAGAGGGGCTCAGGGGTACCATCTGGATAGAAGAAGAAAAGTGGGAAGAGCATAAGGAGGGTCTGAGATTTACAGGGTGAGTGGAAGAGATTGCTTGTGAAGAGGGAAAGGAAGAAACTGTTTGTGATGAGAAAGAGAGGAGTCCAACATTGGAAGGAAGTGAAGGGTACCAGGTGGGAAGCAAGAGGAGGAAGTAGTGGCCAGACAGAGGGAGCAGTGAAGCTACGAGAGAGAGAGAGAGAGAGAAAGAGATGAGGAGAGAGAGAGAGAGAGAGAGAGAGAGAGAGAGAGAGAGAGAGAGAGAGAGAGAGAGAGATGAGGAGAGAGAGAGCGAGAGAAAGAGGAGGAACTCAGAACTAGGAAATAGAGAACACTTGTTGGGAAAGTGAGGAGGGAGTGGAAAACTACAAGAGAGGAGATAGGCCATGCCATCCCATGAGGGAAGGAGACAAGAATAGTGGCGTTCCTGATAACCATGTTGGCCCAGGGGAGAGCAAAGTACTGGGAGGAGGTTGCAGATGGAGACACCACACCAGAGTCAGGCAGCAGAGACTAGGAAGAGGAAAGAGTAGAAAGGCATGCCTCAAAAGCAACATTGGAGGTAAAAAGTGGGCAGCTAGCAGCTAGGAGCAGGCTGCCAGGTGTCCATCAAACAATACCAGAACTAGCGACACCTACTAGCGAGTAAAACCTTGAATGAAGACCAGTTCTGAAGCCTAGGAGGCAAAGGTCTGGCATACCACTAAAACATCTGTTTGCCTGAGCACCACAGAAGTGCAGCAGAGGACTACCTTTAGCACAAGGAGAGAGTTGGGGGAGAAAACAACCCTCCTTACAGGCACAGAAGGAGGAGAGAAGACAGCCTCCTTGAGAGGAGACTTGCCTGAAATACCTTGGTTTGGAAACTGGATTTTTATTACCATGGTTTTAGACTTTTGTTGGACTGTTGGAACATTGGACATTTCAGTGAGGAAACCTTTTGGTGGAAAAGGGGAAGCCCTATTCCTTTGGTTACTTATGTTAAGTAACCACTGGGCCTGACTCCTCACTTTATTGAGGGGCCATTGGAAGCTGTACTCAACACTTTACTCTGAATAGCCCTTATCAACCTGATACACTCAGTATGTCATTTAGTAAGCCTTAAACCTCGCAAGACCAATCGGCCATGCCCCAAACATTAAGCGATACACTGAGCCAATCTATTTTATCTGCACGTTATCCTGACTGAATGGAGAGGAAGGGAAGGACAATTCAGTGATGACATACATCACCCCCATTCCTTAGAGTTAAAAATAGACTGTGCAAAGCCCTCCAGTTCCTTTATGCATGTCCCCCTCATTGGTCTGAATGAAGTTATTGTGTCAGGGAGGGCATACTAAGTCTGATGAAAGCATTTGTGACAGGTGCTCTATGGCTTGTCATTTCAGCCTACCAACAAAACACCTCCAGCTGAGCAAGCTTTCACACTGTCCAAGGGAAAGGTCAAATACAGAGCAACATACAGATGTGTTCCTCTTCGAAAGAACCTGCACAACAAATCACCCCCAGAACTGAAACAGTATGCTGTCTGGTGCTAAATGAGATGCGAAAAACACTGAAAGGCAAGCTTTGAAAATGAGTTCACATGCAAAACCTCTGATTGTTCACGGCTGTGTTTGATGTGATAAGCATGTAGTGTGAATCGCAGCACAATGGGATGGTGTGCACACTGCAGCTGGCAATTTATCTTGGTTTCTACAAAAGAACATTTAATGAAATTGTTTTTTTATAACACACCTAATACCATACCTGAGTTTGGTTTCTAAGCACAGATCCGGGATTCAAACGTCTGTTGCTCTGAGTAGTCGTGCTTCCAAGACCAGCATGTTGTCCCTGTGCTATCCTGCGCTTGACACACTGATCGCATATCCTCGCATATAATGACCCGATACTGTACAGAAACATGTCAGCATCATGTCAGAAGAACAATTGAATTTTTGGGGAAAATAAATACATTATGGACCAGATTCACAAAGATTTGCACCGGATCAAATCTTGATATACTGGTGAGCAGCTCAGATTTGCACATGATCAGAGTGTCTCTGTGATGCACTTGAGCAAGCAAATCTTAGGGAGTCACAGTTGCACAGGAGCCACTCAAAGATGCCCCCGGCATCTCCAGATTTGTTCCAGTTTCAGGCTTTGTGAATTAGATATCTGGTTGCAGGTGAAATCAAAGCCATCGTTCTTTAGTTTCAGAGAAACCATGGTCTGACGTAGAAGAATGGTGATGACATGCCTCACAAGGAGGTGCACAGCCTACAATCAATGTAAACCCTACAGATAAAAAAAGATATAGCCAGAAATAAACCATTTATGTTGTCCTATGGCCTCATTACAGGTTTGGTGGTATTCCGGTGGTAAATACCGCCAAACACATTTACCGTTAACGCCACTTGGTCCGGTGCAATTACTGCCAGATCACCCAGTCATGATATGTTGGTGTTAGTCCCCATTCGTGGGACTCCATGGGGATTTCGGTGGAATTACTGCTGGTGGTAATTCTGCTGATTTTGCTGATTTTTGGCAGTAAGGGACTGGATTTAGCTCCAGCATTCTACTGGAAGTTTTTCCTCCACCTCACTGCCAATGCTATAGTATGGCGGTGGGGCAATGCAGCGGTAACAGAACTGCCTCAGTTTTACCACCATTTTTTACTGCACCACCAAAGTTATAATCTAGTCTCTTGCACGAAGAAATTGTGTGTGGAAAGCGCAAACTACACTGTCCACGCATTGAATTGAAATAATTTGAAATGCTTTACAATGATAATTGTGGCAGAAATGTTTCCATACTCACTAAAATGGCATAATAAGTTATGTTTGTTTGTATGCATATTTGTGAAAGATTCTACTGAAAGCATAAAACATCTCAAGGTGTTGTCTGGGGTAGGGGTGTTTCTAGGTCTGGAAAAGACCTGGGGCTACGCTAATGTCGGAACTGTCAGGAGTGGGGTCTAGTTGGCCTTTTGATTGTAGCTCCTGAGATTCTAGCCGGGGCTACAACAAAAATACCAGGGGCTATAACCCCCTTATCGCCCTCCCCCAGCAACGCCTCTGGTCAGGGGTCAAGAATGAGATGGACAGCTTGCATTGACTGTGGGACTTCAGGAGGGCCAAAGAAAAATGGCAACACTTAGGGCCTCATTACGACCCAGGAGGTAAGGGGTTAACGGTGCCATAAAAGGTGGCGGCGCCATTAACCCCTTACCACCTAATTACGAGGTCCCTTTGCGGGTCCCTACCTTAACGGCTGGTTTTACCTTGGAGGTAATTACGGTACCGCAATTTGCGGTACCGTAGCTACCGCCTTCCCCATTTCCATTGAGCCCTATGAGGGCAAAAATGGGAATGGGGAAGGGCCAATGGTGAATGGGGAATTTCTGCCCCGCCATCCTTGGAATGGGGCGGTAATTCTGCCATTCACCATGGCAGAATCGGTAAAATACCGGTGGCAACCATGCGCTACTAGCGCCATGGTTACCGCCTGGGTCGTAATGAGGCCCTTAGACTTGATATCACCAGAGGATCCTCTTGGAATGTCTCTCAGTGTGGCTTGTAGGAGCTGGTGGCTTGCAGACACCTACTGATGCCCAAAATGGTAAGGACCACCAGGAACTAAAGTTCCCAGTAATGTTCAGCGTGGACTCTACAAGCAGTGACCATACTGACAGACATATTCTGAGGCCGGGCTTGTGCATGTGCTCTTCACTTGCAATCAAACTCTTCTGGTGAACGGCAGTATATTCCAGAGCTCTGCTTCAAGGGGTGTTGCTAGGTCTGGAAAAGATCTGAGGTTACGCTTATGTCGGGCTGGCGGGATTCGGGGCTAGCTATAGCCTTTTGGTTGCAGCCCAAGCTTCTATCCGGGGCTACAACCAAAAGACCTGGGGATATAGCCCCCCCACCTCCCCCAGCAACGCGTCTGTCTGCTCCTCCTGTGTGTGCGTGCAAGCACAGCGAGCAAGTACTGGCAAGTACTGTCTGCTGTATCTGCTGGAGTCCCTGCCTGAATTGCAGCCGGATTTCTACTTCACCAAATTGTATTCAAACTCCTCTGGGTAAAGATAGACTTTGTCTCAACCATTCACCATCTAGATATGAAGATCTCACTGACTTTTATTAGCGTCTAACGCTAATAACCTTCTTTTTTATTTGTTCTCCTTCTAGCCACTCCCCCTTTTAGCACTGCCCATAAAGCCTGCATCCTGCACGCATAGGCGCACGTGCACAGCGAGCAAGTACTAGCTAGCACTGTCTGCTGTCCGCTGTCTCGCTGGATGCTGGGTGCCTTCCCCGCTACATTCACTTCCCTGTCTATACTTCCATTGAGTTACTGATATTCTGTGAACTTCTGTTCATCTATCTGCCACCATACACACAACTGATCTTATATGTCCCCTCCTTCGAGTCACTGCTCCTGGTCTGATAAACAACCTATCTTTGCAGTCATAATCGGGTGATTCCCTCCTCCGAACGCCACCGTTCGGCACTCATTGTTGCCGAGGCTACATGCTGCAAACACACACCAACTTCTTATTTTGTGTCCACAAGGATTTAGCTATTTAAAGCTATTCGGGACGCTCATTCTCGACCCCTGATATAGCCACATGTGTTAACAGTACATTCACTGCTTGAATCTCTACTCCGGCCCCTCATGGTTGTGTGAGCTGCCTGTTTTCCTGCTGAGTCACTCGGGCATTTGCGCCCGCTGCGCGTTCTCATGAACAAAATTCTAGTTATTTAATATGTTTCCTTTGAACTTGTACAAGCTCATTAGTTAGTGTTTGAGCAGTTGCCCAGACTCAATTTCTGATTTTCCAGTAGTACGTACTGGAGCCTTGTGTGTGTCGATCCACATAAGTCTCTTACCTTGTATCATAAAATGAATAGACTAACCGCTGGCATGCCGTATCCCCGCCATTTTTTGCTCCACGGCATCCCATTCATATTTGTCCTGGATTTCACGTATCTCCGCTGCCAAGCACTATTGCTGTTCAATCTCTACTCTATACCATACAAACTCAAACATCTGATAATGCTGTTACGAATGGCCCCATTGGTCCTTTTACTGTGTCAGTATTGAACTCCCTTAAAACACATCTTCTCTCGGATAAAACAATGCACGATTGCATCCATGACCAAGTTCTATCCCCCTCTAAGGAAAACTTCTTCACTCCTACTTATCAACCGACTCTTCAAAGGGATTTCTCTTCACCAATACCCCCTCTTTCTCCGCCTGCTTTGTATTCTCAAATTCTAAACAGGTCTCCTCAAATGCCTGTAAACTTTGAAAATCCATCAGCTGATATCCAACTTAACACGATTATCCCAGTTGCTCACTCTACTCAAGATATACCTGCGGCGTCTGCTGCTTGGAATAATGCAAGAGACCCAATGATCACTTTACCTTCATCCGATGCATCCAGACTATCAAACTCCCCTGACCTCTTTCCTACGGATTGTCCAGCTGATATCATCTCTTCTCCTGAATCTGCGACATCTCTGTCGTTATCTTTTGCAAAACCAATGGCAAGACCTTCCTTTGGTTTTCCTGCAATAACGAATCCAGCATTGGAATCCGCTCTAATAGCTATCAACACAACAATCTATACATTAACCAAACTGTTCAAACTATTGGATTCCAAAGCCTCCCCTCAGGAAACCATGACGTTAACTCTGATAAAAAAAATGGATTGTTTTGCTTTCAACTTGCAAACTATGATGAAAACAATGGCTGATGTGCCAACTACCTTAAATACTATTCCATCTGCTGATACACATACCCTAGATGATTTTCTACCAGGTGAGACGGAGACCATACATGAGGACGTCGGCTCTGATCTAAATTCTCATGAACCAATCTCGTCCTCTATGGAATCTAATACCCCTCCTGTATTACCCCAACCCGTCTCGGTTGAGAATCTAGATGATGATACTGCTCCTCCACCGGCATGAAATATTCATTCGTCGTCACAAAACAAACAAAGAAAACGGAAGAGAAACCGTAAAAGAACCTCTCAATTCAAACCTGAGCAAAATTCATCTCTAAATCCCCCCCACAAATAAAAATAAAAAATCTAAAAACCAAGTCATACCCAAAAAAATAAGGAAAACAAATCAAAAACTAAAAAATGTGTCTCTCAAATCTCTGGGGACGAATTCCAGTCTGTGAAGTCTCTGCCAAAAACAACAAATCGAGCCTGGAAGTCCCTTGTATTGAGGTCCTAACTCCTACCATAAGTGTGGAGTTATCTAAAGGTAAGGCTTTTATTGCTATTCCTCAAACTGTAAATGCTGCCATGTTGTCCAATGGCTCGGAATATGTAAGCAAATCTGTTACTAATGACCAACTGATGAATATGTCAGTGTATTCAAATAATGACATATCAATGCCAGACTCCATTCATCACAGTTTACATCATCAAAAAACAATCCCCCCAATGCTATCACCGACTTTCTGTGTTAATTTAGATCACGACACGAAGGCCCTCATTACAACCCAAGCGTTAAGGGGTTAACGGCGCCGTAAAAGGTGGCGGCGCCGTTAAACCCTTAACGCCTGATTACGAGGTCCCTTTGCGGGTGGCACTTTAACGCCTGCTTTTAGCAGGCGTTAAAAAACCAACCCGCAAAGGGACCTTGGTGCTAAGTACGGTGCCGCAATTTGCGGCACCGTACTTAGCGCCTTCCCCATTCCCATTGAGCCCTATGGGGCAAAAATGGGAATGGGGAAGGGCCATGGCGGCATGGGGAATTACCGCCCCGCTGACCTCGGAATGGGGCGGTAATTCCCCATTCCGCCATGGCCGAGTCGGTAAGTTACCGGCATGGACCATGGTGCTATTAGCACCATGGTGCAACGCCAGGATCGTAATGAGGGCCAAAGTCTTTTATGACCCTTGAAGAAAAACACAAAGAACTTGTTAAAAGAGTTGCCTTTTTAAAAGGATCTCCGTCAATCTCTGATAAAATTACTCTGCCAAATAATCCTAACACAACTGGAACCAACTCTGAACCCCCGAATTCAATCTCTCAAATTGAAAACTTGAACAATCAAACTGATGCTTTAACTGTGAATCTTAAAGATGAAATATTAAGATTTACAATATTTGATAGCATCTACTCAGATCCTTTTCCAAATAGAACAACTTTGCTGACGATATTTCAAGCGATTCCTCAATTGAGACATATCAATTAATCAGATATCAGAAGAGCAAGCTATCCATTTCCGGCCCATCAGGACATTGTTGATGTAAATATAGCTTCCCACATAATAAAAAATTATGTCTGGCAACAAAGACAACTTCTTTTTGAAAAAGGCCTTCTAACAGAAGTTATAATCATTAAGCCCCCAACAGGAAACAACCCTTCTGATAATCAAGCCCCCAAGCAACTTAGTAACCAGAATCCTGGGGCCCTGCAATGCTGTAATTGCAATAATTCCTCTGCCCCTCCACCAGTACTATCTAAATGGAGTTGGCTAGCACATACAAGGGAAAAAGATTCCAAAAACCATTAGCAATCCCCCTTGGAACAACATGCACGTAGTATAATCTCATGGAATACCTCATGGGCTTTTCGCATCTTCTCTTGTCTAAACCTATACTACTACACAAATACGATCTTGTTGCCTTGCAGGAAACATGGATGATTACCTCACCTATCTGGCCCGACCATCAGGTCATTACAGTTGCAGCTTCCCAAGCCGCAAAAGGCAGACCCGTTGCTGGCCTTTTGCTAGCTGCCAGATTTGACTCTTCTCTGACTATTGAACCATGGCCAAGTCCTGACTCTGGGATACAACCTGCAATTATCCGAACCAAGAATGTAAATTACCCGTTCTATCCGGCGACAATGAAAATAAATATAAATTGGAACCCAGCGTCGCCAACTGCAAATGACTTCATAGATAAGATAAATATTTTAGATCAAACCTTACTAGATTCTACCATTGTCAACACCATAATTTTGGGTGATTTTAATATGAATCTATATCGAGTCTCTATTACTACCACAAGTACAAAAGCTGACAAATGGCTAACCCTAATGAAAACAAGAACATTTTCAATGCTGAATGAAACTTTCCCGAATGACATTCCTCCCAAACCAACTTGGTCTAGAGGCTCTTCGTGTTCAATTTTAGACTATGGGCCTCAAGGGTAAGGGTACCAGTGACCGTTAACCCTTACCACCTCACTACGAGGTCCCTTTGCGGGACCCGACCTTAACAGCTGGTGTAGACCAGGCGTTAAAGTTGGGACCCGCAAAGGGACCTTGGTGCTAATTACGGTACCGCAATTTGCGGTACCGTAATTAGCTCCTTCCCCATTCCCATTATGCCCTATGGGGCAAAAATGGGAATGGGGAAGGGCCACGGAGAAAGGGGAAATTACCGCCCCGCCAACCTTGGAATAGGGTGGTAATTCCCCTTTCCTCCATGGTGGTACCGGTATGGTACCGGCGGCAACCATGGTGCTAATAGCACCATGTTTTACCGCCTACCGTGTAATGAGGCCCTATGTGTTTATCTCTGACAATGCAAATAGATTAATCGAGGCGTTTCAAGTCATTCCTACAGTGAAAAGTGACCATAATTTACTGGAAACGCGCTGTATTCCGCACATAGGACAAAACCCCTCTATATTATAAACCTATGCTGGATCTAAACTGTCGGGGTAACCCCCTTAAATGGACCTCGCGTCACACAGCTCTCCTTCATGATAAGATCTGTGACAAGCAATGAGGAGATCAAGTACACTGTAATGAATTTATTCAAATGAAAGCACAAAATAATTCAACTCAGGCTAAACTTACTTTTTCTCGTGTACATGCTTGGAATTCTGAAGTTTATACTTTAAAATCTGAACTTCGCAAAGCCTTAAGACTATTACCTTTTAAGACAAACGACAGAGACAAAAAACAATTGAAAAACAAATATAGAAACAGAATCAAGCAAGTTTTACTGACCAAAAACAAAAGGATGCTGAATTAATGATAAGGGCCTTACTCACAAAATCAACTGGTGAAATATGGAAGATAATAAACTGTGTTCCCTCTAATGCCCATAAGTCCACCCAATTGAATTGTATTGATGAAAATATATGGATGACCCACTTCCAAAAACTTCTCATGAAGCCTGATGAAATTTCTCCCGATGTAAATATTGAATCCTTAAATTTATCTCAGTTCAAATTTGATACTCTTGATATATTAATGAATAACTCTAGAGCTCCCGGGCCCGATATGTTAACAAATGCCATTATAAAAAATAATCCTGAAGCATGGCCCGAGCTTTTGTTTTTAATATTCTCAAAAGTTATCATATCAAAGGAAATACAACTGTCTTGGCAAAAGGCTATTATAATTCCGATTTTTAAAAAGGATGATCATCTAAATCCTCTCAACTATCGCCCCATTGCACTCTTAGATGTGCCGGGAAAAATCTTAGCAAGACTTATAATTCTCGGTTTTATGAGATGGTCAACTGATAACGTCACTGATATTCATCGATCAGGATTTGTTCCGGGGATTGGCACATCGCTAAATTTGCTCACACTCTCAGCTATAAAAACTCAAGCTATTCAAAATAAGCAACCAGTCTATGTGGCCCTGATTGATTTTAAACAAGCCTTCGATTCCATATCTCGATCAGTTTTATGGAAAAAACGATTGAATTGAATTTTAAATGTCCCGATTATATTTTTTATCTGATTTATCAATTTTATTCTAACACTAGTATCAAAATCAAGCTTTCTACTGATGGTTTATTATCCAACCCAATATCTACTACGGGCCTAAAACAGGGATGCCCATTTGTGGCGATACTTTTTAACTTTTATATAAGTGATTTTTTTATTGCCCTAAATAAGATTCGTTCTTTCTCACCCTAATTAGGAAGCCATCATATTCTGTACCTTCTATACGGCGATGATTTGGTTCTTTTTGACAGAACACCTATTGGTCTACATAGAAAGCTAGCAGCCATAACTTTGTATGCAAATGAAAATAAACTGGAAATTAACCCAAAAAAATCCAACATCTTAATATTCCAACATTCACGTAAAAAACCTAGCATGAACTTCAATTGGACTCTAGTGGGAATTTCATTAATTAAAATAAATCAATATAAATACCTGGGAGTCAATATCAATTCAGATCCCCTCGATAAACTCTATAAAGGGAAACTTCTTCCAAAAACGAGATTCCTAGTTATTCAAGCTAAGTCCCTTCAAAATAAACATGGAGCCTTCTTCTGGCAACCGGCCAGGATGTTCTATCTACCGGAAGCAATGCCAATAATCACTTATGGCAGTCAGACCCAGATTATCAACAAATCTGTCAATTGGGGATCTCTGGAAAGCACATTTTGGAAAATGTTTTACCAATTCCGGTAAGCACTCCGATTGCACTTATTAGATACGAATTTGGCTTAATATCCCTAAAAGTGGTTGCCTCATGGGCCATGATCTCATTCTATAGAAACATTTTATTATCAACCCCCTCCACGAGAAATATGTTTTATGTGTTAAAAACAATTATAATAAAAGAGACTCCTTCTCCTCTTTCCAAATGGAAAAATGACTGCCTCGTCACTTTAAATGAGGCAAACATTACACTTGACTTTCTTTTGACTCTCCCACACAAAGCAAAACTTAAATTGTATAACCACGATTGAATTTTAACATATGAAAAAGCTCAAACTTATGAAGCTTTAAAATGTGGAGCATTTATAGCAAAACCACTCAATGACATACCTAATTACCTTAAAATATTCCCAGACAAACAGTATGCTAATACCTTTCTATGCCTTAGATTGAATTTACTATATACCAAAGTTAAAATTGCTCTATACTCGAAAGATAAGGAGAGCTGTACAAACTGTAGATTCTGCAACCTGGATGGCAAAAAGGAAACTATCTTTCACCTTGTACCTGAATGTACTAATTGATCTGAAATAAGAAAACTTCACTTTTTTAAACATTTTAAAGATAGACAATTATTAACTAAAGATCACATGTGGATCGAAATGTTTTATGCATCTAAAAGCTCCTTGATAATTGATATGGTTACATTTATTACACACTTGAATTTAAATCCTCAAAATATGTCTGTCTAGTTGGAAAACCAATTTTTAATTGCTTTAGTGGTGTGCTGTCAGATATTTGCCTTGCATTTATTGTTAAGCTGTCTCCTATCTATATGTTGTACATGTAATGCTTATAATTGTAAATGACTTTTACCAAATGCCTTTATTGAAAATGTTGATTTTATCAACTAAAACAATTATCTCAATAAAAACCAAAAAAATGTTTGCGGGCAAGGTCAACGCATTTTTAGAACCTGACTTTCAGCAATATCCTGGAGGTAAATCTTCCACTTCCCCTCCAAAGTCTGAATTCAGCAATGCGGCAAAACTGCTGGTGTTTCCATAACCACAGAAATTAGTGCAGATAACATAAATCGTGCCTAAATGTACCACGCTGCTGAACTCGTAATGATGCCCCATTCTAAATAGTGTAGGTCGCCTAAACTACTAAAACGCCTTGTAGAATTATGATGTAGCAGAAACAAGGATGCCCCTATATTTTTCAGCCTTTGTCAGAATGCAGCCAATGTCAATTTTGTCAGATTTTGAAATATTGGGCCTCATTACGTGTTTGAAGGTAGCCATGCCATCATTAATGGCATGGCTATCTCCAAACTCGTGTCCGGGTCCTGAAAAAAGGGAATTATCGGCCCATTATGACTTTTGTGGGACCAGTAATTCCCATTTTCGGGACACGGTACGTCCCCATTCCCACTTGAGCCCCCATAGGGCTCAATGGGAATGGGGAAGATGCTAACAATGACCCCGTTAATGACGGGTCCATTGTTAGCATCCTGGCCTGGCCAGACCAGACATGCATACCACCACTCGTGAGCAAACTTGTAATGTGGCGGCCCGGTATGAACGGTGCTGGTACCTTACCGGCACCGTTCATATCGCAGCCGCCAGGGTCATAATGAGGCCCATTATCTTCATTACCTTGATTGTGATTCTAAAAAGCAAGAGGATTGAAAGACTGTGTGTTTTAGTCATCTTGTTGAGGGCTGCTCTCAAATAGATCTAAGAGGGTGTGTGGCCGGCTCTGATTATTTGGATGTTGTGTAATTCTACTCTCAAGACTGCTGTAGTTTAGTTGTAACTGCTTGACACCTAATATGCATGGTTCAATGATGGATACATATTCTTTAGCCCGCAAATGTTTATATATTTTGAGTGTCTCTTTAAGTGTCTAGGTAAGCCACATCATACAAACTTTACAATGATAGTATACATCCAATAAGATATATGATCATGCCCTTTCATCCCAGCAACATTGGAAGGCTCAAAAGATGTAAAATGTTAATTTGGTTCACATTTCCTAAAATGTGGTTTTCCCTTTAAAGCAAATGATCCCTTTTTCCAGTCATGTCTCTGGCTACTGAAGGATGAAAATCCTTTACTCTGCTATCCTTTCACCCATACCCTCCATTTCTAATCACTGGATTGCAGATTGGCAATAATGGCATAACGGGCATACAGCCCTTCCGATGTCTTATATCTAGTATGAGTGTACCTAGCACTTGGTCAGCAAAGGATTTGTTTGGCTAGGGTGGGTCATTCTGTGGCCGTTTCGCCATTTTGCCCAAAGCTGCTAAAAGTTCTTTATCCACTAAAGATTTGGTGGAAGCTATCATGGCATTCCCAAGGCATTTTCAGTTGGCATCCAATTGTGAGTATCTCAGAAAGACATGGCAGTGACTCAAAATATGCAAGATTTTCAAAAGAGCAGGCAGTGCCCACTTCTGCAGCTTGAAATTGCCAGTAGATAGGAAAGGAATTAAGGCGGCCATTTAATCTCAACAATAAATTTGCATATGCTATCAAAACTGATTGATGATTCGGCCAATGAGGCTTACTAATCGAGGATAGGTCACCCTGCGATCCTTCAGTGACGGTGTATGCACAACTTTTGCATTTCTACTTAATCAAATCCATGTCCATTGCACACTTTATAGCAAGCCTCTTACGGTGTCTGACACCCAGCTTCCCAGCGGCTGTCTTTTTTAATCTTCCCATACGTAGTCTCATACTAGATGGACGTTTGCGTCAGGCAGATGGACGTTCAATGCAGATACGCCAAGCTTCCATGATTAGTATTGTGAACCTGATGTTGGAGGCTTGGCGCAAGTGTTGGAAATGGCTTAGGTCTACTTGGTTGAAAATATTTGACCTTTTCACATTTGATTGAATTTCTTTTGCTTGTTTTTTGGTCGTAATTGTGGGGGAGACCCCCAAAAAAACCCTATTCCCTTACCCCACCCCATAGATATATTTAATAAAATTTGACTGAATTTCGACCAAAAAATGTTGGTGAAAAGTAAAAGGTTAAATATGTTTCAAACAAGTCGGCCAATAGCGATGGAAATATGTGCTTAGTCCATGCAGGATCGAATGTGGCTTTTGAAACATGTATTCTAAGCGTGCAGAATCCATCAGAAGGGTGATATCCATGTGGCCCGAGTTTATCCGTGAATCTAGATTTAAATTAATTCATCCCAGGAGGATCAATAACAGACAGGCTAGGGATCTCTAAAATAGAGCGAGGCTCAGCAGACTACTTAAGCTAAACTGGTCGGTGGACAGCTCGCTGGCCAGTAGGTCACTGGCACACATGTATTTCATACTGGCACATATGGATCTACCTTATGACTAGGAGCCAGAGGGAACCCAGCAATGCAAATAGTACAAGTAATATTTTAATTGCATATGGTCAGGTAATAGTCGCACTTCTGGAATCCAACCACTGAATGGAACTGTGAAGATCAGTGATTGTGGCTGCAACAGCATATGCACCAGTCTTCCCAAAAAAAGAACCCCAAGAGGAACTATACAAATCCCAAATGAGGAGTAAGCAGATCGCTTTTCCTGGAATGCAGTTAGTGGCTCACTATAGAAAAGAAAATCAAATGCCACAACAGTTTTTATCATGCATCAGAAATACTAGCAAAAGCTACACTCCTAAATTCAAAACAGGTGTCTTCGGTGCAATAATACATCAAATGTACTTCAAACAAGATGCATGTGCAACACACAGGATGACCAAAGTGCATGGCCCAGAACTTTGGAACACCCAGGGCCAGTCACGGCAAAGGGCCAAACTAATTAACTGGCTTTTAGAAAAGACACGATGACCCGCAACGTCAAGGCTACCTTTCTTCTGCATTCAATAAGACACATTTCAAGCCAACTCTTCCCACTGTTTATCAAGTACTGTGTCCTCTACCAAACTAAATCTCCTTCCCTGGCCAACCAATGGGAAACATCCACCTAAAGGCACCACCAATCCATCATTTTCTTGAGCCAATTTAGCCTGGACTCTTACCCTGTTCGCCAGCATCTTCTCGTATGGTACATACGAGAAGTGTTCCAGCTATAGCACATCAGATGCAACATTTCCGTACAGGTTCACTCAGAAGCACCTTCAAGTGGCCAGGAAGCTATGTGTTATATAGAAAAATACTGCATCCGTAAAATGAGCGAGGGCCAATCAGCACGCGCCATCCTGCAGACCTTGCAGGGTCCTCTTCTTTACTTGTTTGTTTGCAAGCACGGTTTGAAGAGGATATTAGGAAAAGTGGCCGGGTATGAACATCAAGTCCTTTTCAGATGAGTGTTTTAAAATATCTTCTTTGAATAGAAAAATGTTAACAAAAAGTCTACCAAACTATCCAGCCAGGATGAATTACTCTTAGAAGGTATTGCGAACGAACTTTGTGGATATTACATATGTGGAGATCATACATGACATGCTGAGCTTCCCTTAAGATCAAATTCAGTGCTAGACAAGTGATAATTTGCATAGCATAATGTGAGTTCACCACTACATGCACACAATGTCATACATGCGGTTATTACTAACCTTATGCACACAGTTACAGACTGTAAAATCAGCTGGCGTAAGTATGAGGACATCTCAATAAAACAGAATTGTTTTCAACTTTTCTCACAGGACCATGTTTAAGAGATTTCATGCTCATGTCAGTGAATATTTACAAAATCGATAAATATTCATTTGAGAAAGAATGATCACTGTAGAGAGGGTCTAGAAATGCTTTTGCTTGTGTTTTGACGCCTGCGCGTTGTACTTAGCCATGGCGCCCTTACCCAGAGTGTGACACTTGGATCCCATGCTGTGCCGCTCTTGCCGAAACCTCGGCATGCCGGCCGCCATGTTGCAGGTCGGCGCAGCCGCGGCTAGCCTGTAGCCCGGCTCCCTGTATTGCATGCACGCTACACTCCGCGTGGTCGGTTGCCGTGGGTAATCATGGCAACGAGATGGAGCCCGCTTTCACACCGATGTTCCTAAAGGCACCGATGCTACAGGGCTAATCACTTAGGGGTTCCATAATGTTCCCGGAAGGAGACGCTGCCAGGTTAGAAATCTTCCTACTGTGATCCCTATCTCTCGCCTGGTCCCCACTACTCTTTCTGCTTTGCTCCTTTTCTGTGCCTACCCTATCCTTGCCCTCCCTGCTTCTTTGCCTTAACCTGGGGACCCTGCTACCCCGAGTTCGCCTACCACCCACATAGTGTCCACACCATGTGGGTGGTATCTCTTTACATGGCGTTAGGAGGCTCACTGACCTTCCCAGTGGGAGTTTCTATCCTATCTGGGTCGGTGGGGGTTTTCCCCACGCTGCTCTTCATCGGCCAGCCCGGAGACTCCAGCATTGTGGCTACATCAGAACCCTCCCAGACAAGGACATCAGGTACGAGTGCAAAACGTGAGGTGCTGATTGACAGCTCGGGAAAGCTTTAGGCTACATCTTTAGGATCAAAAGTGGTCCAGTTTGCAGACAAAGGAGACACACTCAGAGCCTGTGATTCCTTGTTTTTTTTTAAAAAAAAATTACTATTATTGGTTTAGGAAAGAATAAACAATGCAATTTTTTTTGCTATACTCAGAATGTTATAGTTGAACTGGTATTAACTCCAAGGAAATAACAATGAAAAACAGTGCCTTGGGAAAAGATATTGTAGCAATAGAAACAATACAAAGGAAGAGGAAATAGCTCAGTTGCTCATCATAGAAACATACATATACTCCCCATGCTAGCAAGGTGGCGGGTCAGGGGGCTGCCACAACATTTCAACTCGGAGACAAATCGCTGAGTTGCTATGAGGATTTCCCGAGTCCGCAAGATCTCCTACCGCGAGAGTTTCATGTTTCGTTAAGTTTCTGAATCATTGTCCTTGAGTTACTCTGGATGCTAAACAAATCCAACCTTCCTAAACTCTGCACTCCCTTGTCCTGCTATCAGCATCTCCTCACGCCATTGAACTGCTAAGCCACACTGAGAGATTATTGCTACGAAGAGCTGGCCACAGTAGGAAGCTTTTAGCGCGTCATTCCGAAGCCATCTCTACATGTCCACAAAAGGCTGACCAGACAACTTTTTGTAGTACGTGCTGGTCACACAGTTAGTGCCAGGAGACGTGTGCCAGGTCTGCGTTATAAACTGGGGTCGCCTCTTAGAGAAGCCATTACTCATCAGAGGACCAGGTCTCCATTTTAATGCAAGAAAAATTCCATCTGATACAGAATATTATGCAGAGTGATGAGCTGTAATACTTTAAAAGATACAGTTGAAATTAAATTGAATTTAAATGTGAAAGCTTTTTTTCTTGTTCTGTTGTGGTTCCTGTGGCGCCACTCCATGCCACGGGCCCGGGCGCTTCCTCCATGCAAGACGCACAAGAGCAGTTATGCGGAAACGACATTACCCTTTATTGAACCAAGAGAAATAATATGAACATATTGCAACTATACATACATAAACACATCCTCCTACCTCAGCCCGGCCAACCAGAAGCTCCGACCATTTCTGCCACTGGGGGCACTTGCCTCTGTCTTCAAACGTGGTTTCATTTGATGTCCAGCAGCACTGCTCGTGGCTGTACCAGAATGCAGACAGGCAGACCCCTTCCTTCAGGTCTGTCATCCAGTCGACAGCCAGGTCTATCACGCCAGCCAGGGTACCTACAAAGACATCAACATGAAGATGAACAGAGCCCCCAAAGCCTTCCACCCTCCTATCCAAACTAGCCAGGCAACAGGCCACTCCTGCTGCCTGCCTGGAATACCGCTCTAAGCGATATGTGCTTGTGCAACTACTGGCCCTCAGACTGTCAATGTTCATAAATAGTGTTGTGCCCTATAGTTCCTGTCTCTGGTATATGTTCCCATCCGGTATAAGTCACTGAATCAAGCAATGCTCTTATGTGAAGGCAACTTACTCCAGTACTGCCTTCACTCTAATCAATATCGTCCCCCTTTTTCTCCTCTCCCCACCTCTCCCCCACTTCTCCCTCACCTTCTCCTCCCCTCTCTGTTATTGCCTGCTTTGCAAGTCATTTCTGTTCAAAATGGCACCTTCTTCTTCAATGAATGCAAATAGTGGTATTTGAATTCAGAACATCTGGAAGCACATGTGCTATCTTGCAATGCTGAACTCAACTGTGACTATTTCCAGTTTATTGCATCATAATTTCTATCTCAGATTAAAGAAGGGCGTGGAGAAGAACAGCCGTAGGCACAGCCCTCATTTCTGCTTTGGATCCTTGTCCTCCGCATGTTCATTTCCCACTGCATCTATATAGCTCACACAATGCAAGACATGCCCTCGCACTGCAAGATAGCACGTGTCCTCTTCTGCTGGTTCCAGATGTTCTAAATAAATGCACTCCTGGTGTGCTTGTAAACGAAGGACAACCTACCCTACAGTACAGAAAGGCTTCAAAACCTAACACTAGGGCCTCATTACACGGATGGCGGTGGACCAAGGTGCTATTAGCACCTTGGTCCATGCCGGTAAAATACCGGCACCGCCTTGGTGGAAAGGGGAATTACCGCCCTATTCCAAGGTTGGTGGGGCGGTAATTCCCCTTTCCCCCATTGCCCTTCCCCATTCCCATTTTTGCCCCATAGGGCTCTATGGGAATGGGGAAGGCGCTAATTACAGCACCGCAAATTGCAGTACCGTAATTAGCTCCCTGGTCCCTTTGCGGGTTGGTTTTTAACGCCTGCAAAAAGCAGGCATTAAATTCCCCAACCCGCAAAGGGACCTCGTAGTAAGGCGGTAAGGGTTTACCGGTACCGGTTAAATACCGGTACCGGTAAACCCTTACCGCCTACCGTGTAATGAGGCCCTATGTATTGATATGTGAGCTAGAAAATATTTGTTGTTGAAGCGGTGTGTAGAATAATGACCGGAAAGATGTCTGGTCTCTAAAAACCCAGATACTATTGAATGAAGCAGGTGAATCAGGGACAGGGATATGCGTAATTGCAGAGACAGTCAAACAGGCCCTGTAGTTATGGTTAAATGGCAATGTGGGAGTCTGATAATGGTGAACGCCTTTGGCCAATCTGCACTAAACATTTAAAAACAATATATAACCTTGACTGAATTTTTGATGGAAATGTTATGGGATTGGCAAGGTATGTGAAACCCCATTCAAATTCCCAAAGCAGAGAAAACGTTGAGCAGATCGCCACCAGACCTAGGCTATCACGTGGCCTCTAAACTTGTAATCCTTATGGCTTTGTAAAAATCCATCCAGTGAGCCAGTCGCAAACCTGCATTTAAATCTGAACCCTTGGATGTGATTGGTAGGTACTAGGCCCAATATTTAAAGTCTGGCAGCTATCTTGCCTCAGTGGACCTGGACCCTTGTCTTTGGAGTAAATACTTGACAACCCTTTTGGGGAGCCATATTACAACCCCGTGGGAATGCCTGGCACTAGAGAGGACAAGAGCATGGCCAGTTGAGAATATGCCCCTTTTAGAAACAAAAAAGGTACACATTTGGACGGTTACATGTGATTTCATCGAATGAAAAAACAACTAATGAAATTTTAACTAATAAAAAACAACTAAGACCAAAATAACACATTTCTTTTGTTATTGTTTTTGGGGGGTTCCTCCCCCAAAGCCCCCCTTTTGTTTAGTAATACTTTTGCCCCACCCCCAAAACCACTATTCCCACTCCCAACCCAATTTTTAGTTTTTTCCAAAATTAGTTATTTTAGTTTTCGTTGTTTTTCATTCGTTAAAAATGTATTCGTTGGTTTCTATTCGATGAAATCACTGCATTCCATTTGCCAACTAGGTCCTGGGATGGTGCAGGTGGGGCCACTGTGGCTCAGAGCCTGGCATTTGGCATTACAGGAAGCTCTGCCCAGGTACACTCTACTGAGAACAAGGCAGAAAGCCATGCCCCAAGCACAGCACTCACGGGGCATTGCCACAATCCATGCGCTGTGGCAGCGGCAGGTACAATCACTAGGATTAGGGAATGGATGCAGTCAGGGTTCCAGGCAAAATGTGTAGGTAAGTACTCTGTGACCAGAGTGGGTGGGCCAACAACAAAATTGAACTATAAATTGGCTTCAAGATACATTTAAGGCCTGATTCATGGAAGTGTTTTATAATGGCACAATCCCATAGGAAAACGTTCCATGAATCAGGCCCTTAATATCCTTTTTTGGTTTGTGTAAAATCCACAAAATGGTTTACATTTGTTTAGAAAGTGGGCCAGTAATATTTACATATTTCTCTTCCGTTGGGTCTGGGGATGAGAAACGTGTTCAGTGTATCCCATCAAACATTTGTTCGGACTGGCAGCCACATTGCATTAACGCAGTAGACCCAGACCCAGGCTCATGGACCCTATGCTGTCAACCTATTGAAGTGTCATAGAGCAGCCCGCTGTGCATGTCTTGATTTAGGAGGACAGGGTTATGACCCAGCAGGTGGACTTTGAACCCTCCTAGAATACTAAAATACCATGTTTCGCTGTATCTGGGCAGACCCAGGAAGTCAGTCCACAGACACAGGGGTGAGGCTTGCTGTCAAAGGGAGTGGGCTCATGCACTGTATGCCTCACCATTCAAAGTTAGGGTGGCAGCTTGTGCCTCCAGAATCCTCAGTCCCAGTATGGGCATGGCACAAGGGGTTTATGTGCACAAAGCATGACCAAAGGCTATCAGGTCATGCCCTCCCTGAGGCACTGATGAATAGCAAACCTGGAAACAGTGTTTAAAATGCATTGCCATTCATCATGCGTGCAGGAACCTCCAGTATATACATTGTGCCATTGTGGACATTGCATTTAGGGTTCCTGTGCCCGGGGCATGCATGAAAGCCATACACTGAGCAAAGTCCCCATTGAGTATGGATGTAGGTCATGTCATCCACTGTGCGTACATTGACTTGGTTTACTTTTCATGGTTAATGTATTTCATTGTGAGAAGAAATCACTGAATAAAACGTTTGTACGAGAAATGATGATTCTTTGTGATGATTATGTTTATGTTTGGTGATTTTGTAAAGTGCTCGTACACCTGAAGTCTTGATGGCAATATGAGTAAAGGGAAAGTAATAGGCCCCAGCACCACTAACGGGTCAGGTTTTATTTCCATTAGCAATGTATGGTGGAGCAATGTACAGAAGCACAGAAACTGCTCTCCTGAACAACCGTGATGATCTGCTCTCAAACCTCGACTCCGGGGGGGCGCTAGAGACCCCGCAGCCAAGATGGCCATGTCACTGTGAGCTTCGTGCTGGATCTCGTCTGAGGGGAGGCGGATTCACGACCCATTGAGGCCGAGTGCGTCCAAAAGTTGATGAACTTCTGCAGAGTGGCCCGACATGCGATGGTCCGAGTTTTGTAAATAATGGTGCCCCAGAAGTACATGTAGGAGGTGGAGATGTCACAAGCATTGAAGGCCTGGGTGCGCAGCTCGGTGCGGTTCGCACGCGAGTGTCAGCACGTGGCCCTTGTACCAGGGGCAATGCGTCACACAAGCCCAACGTGAAGCTGCGAAGAGTAGATCGCTCCTGCGTTGAGAGGCGCCCCTCTACCTGGGTGAGAAGGCATCGCCGAAGCGGCAGTCGGCACACCATAACTGCCCCGATAACCGGCCCATCCAGCGCAGAGGAGTACGAGCCGGCGGGGGGGGAGAGAGCGGCCGTAACTTGTGGCCCGTCGGATGGTACGGGTGCGGTGGGCTTGTGCCCCCCCGACCGCTCAGTGTGGAGGCCGGGTAACCAGATAGCGGGTGCGAGGACCGGTGAGAGGAGGAGAGACAGCCACGCCCCCAGAGAAGACCGACGGCACAGGACTACAGTGCCGGTGGTCCCGGAGAGTGACAGAATCTGCAGCCCCCCCACCCCCCGGCCGGCATTCGCATGTTTCGGGCGCCGCTGCCACCCCAACCAGGGCGGTAAGAATCACACGCTGCAGTCAGTCGGGGAGTGCCCTGGAACCGGAGCAGCCCCGGCCCGCGTTGCATGACTGCCGGCAACTGCCATAGTATTAGCTGAGGCTCACCAGTGACAACTTGTGATGCAGCAGCCAGCCCCGTGATCAGCAATTCAAAGGCCCTGCAAAACGCAGAGTAACTAGCCGCAACAATGTTTGCACCTAAGGCCTTCTAGTTAAGAAAACAAATCTTTCCCTGTCCCCAGGAGAACCCATGGTGAGGTGCCCCCAGCCCTCAAGCCGCGCTGGAACCTCGCGGGCTTCACAGCAGCCTTGGCCTACACCGACTTTAAGGCCAACATCCTATAGCAGGCGGCAAGTTTGGAAATAAGGAGGAGGGGGAGCAACCCCGAGATTCAGCAGGAACACTAAGGTGGGGGCAGCAACCCAGGGTACGCACAGGGTAATACTCAGAAACACCTAACAAGCACTAACCTAAACCGTACTGACAGAATCAGGAGCGGTTGATAGTCATAAGCAACAACGACTGGTGAACAGAGGAGGTCCCTGGGATAAGGGGCTGGGACAGCAGGAGGCTGTGTCCCTTCGGGGCTAGCAATTTCCCCCCGTGCAGCAGTACGACCAGGGCAAGGAGGTCGCGCTTGTGACAAGACCAAACCCCTTATACCGTCCGATAGATGAACATGAGATATCCCGGAACAGCACAAGGACTACTGAGCAAGAGCTGATCCAGATCAGGCAACGCCCCAGGGAGCACCCTGCCCCCCCTGCTGCATGGAGCCTCTGCAGGGGGACAACAGTAGCGAACCCCACCAGAAGTTATATGGTGATGGGTAACAAGCAGCAGTCCCGCCTACCGTTTACTCAAAAGGAAGGACTAAGGACAGTAACAAACTGACGGCGTCACAAGAAGCTCCTACAATACCGTCCAGGGAGCTCCAGGCGGTAGTGACGGCCTGACCCAGCGGGAGCAGTCCACCGTCTGTGCTGGCGGAAATGTGATCATGCTTCGCAGCCATTAACACAAAGTTGGACAGAATGGCGTACAAAGTGGACAGAATGCAAGAACGCATAGACAAGGAAAGCAGCAGAACCTCTGAGGTTGAGACCCGGGTCAGTGCGCTTGAGGACACTGGTAACGAAACAACACAAGCAATCAGGGAACTGCGCAGGGAGGTGAAATCCATTAGAGACAAGAACGAAGACTTGGAGGCGAGATCAAGAAGAAATAATATCAGAGTGGTGGGGTTTCCAGAGTCAATCTCGCAACAAAACATGGAGGTCTTCATGGAGAACTTCATCAAGGAGTTGCTACAGGGGCCATCACAGTCCTCCCAATTCCTGGTGGAGAGGACACACCGGGTGTCACAAATCACTCGGAGACCGGGACAGAATCCACGCCTGATTATCGCACGAGTCTTGAACTATCAGGACCGAGATACCATACTTTGAAGAGCAAGGGAACTCGGAGACCTCACTTATATGTACGCTAGAGTATCCTTTTACCCGGACTTCACCCCAGCAGTCCAGAAGGCCCGCCTGTCCTTCCTGGTGGTAAAAAGAGTGCTCCGAGATCGGGGGATACTTTACTCGATGCAATACCCCTCCAAATTAAGGATCCAGCATAATGGGCAGACCCATTTCTTCACTGTGCCTGGGGCAGTACCCAACTTTATTAAATCCCTGCTGAAGTGATCTGCTGGCTTTACAAAACACTCCTGCTGAATTGGACGACGGAAGGGCATCATTCTTGAGTTCTTGCAAGCCTTGCTCGGAATATTGTTGGCCAAAAAGACGCTATCAGCGGGGTACCCCCAATGGGTCTTGATAAACTTATGCTAATAATGTAATTAATAAGTCCAGTGACATATGGAACAAATGTTTATTTTTTCAGGTCCTCCCCTCGAGGTCTGAGGCAGTGGAGGTCACTTGGGTGGCAGTGTCCAGCGCCCCCCGCCATAGCCCATAGTAACGTGGTTGTTGTGGGATTTTGAGTGGGGGGGCTTCAATCACTGCAGGTTGTGGGTGGGCAGTGTGGGAGGGGGTGGTGGGAATGGAGGGTGTTGGGGGAGAAAGTGGGTTGGGAGGGGGGGAAGTTGCAGGGGAAGTTGGTTTAAGTTACCTCAAAAAGATTTGCAAGCTTCGCATCTCACAGACTTAGCCAAGAGTCAGATCTCCGGCCAGCTGAACGGGCGGTGGGGAGTTGCTTTTATCTACATCCCTCACCCTAGTAATGACGAATAAGATCATCAGGTAGAACGTGCGGGGAATTAACAACACGCACAAGGCTCGCAAGGTAGTGCAATAATTTGAGTGACATGGGGCCAGAATCGTCATGTTAAAGGAAACCCATCTCATGGGGAAGGGGAATGAAGGGGTCGCTAGAAGCTGGGGAAATTGCAAATACTACACCTCATACTCAGCATACTCGGCAGGGGTAATGACACTGGTGCACAAGTCATTGGGGTTCCGCACAAACGATATAGTTGTTGACCCACAATGTAGATATGTTATTGTATCTGGATGGTGGGGTACCACGATGCTCAACATATACGGTCCAAATGTGGACGACACTGAATTTTTCAATGCTCTGATGCGGCAATGTCATAAATACTTACATACCAACATTGTGTGGGCTGGGGACCTTAATGTGATACTTGACCTGAGGAAAGATAAAACGACTGGGGAGTGAGGCAACACTCCAGGGCAGCAGAAGCAGTCCTGAATGGCATGAGTGTGTTAGAATTGGAGGATGTCTGGAGAGTGTTAAGGACGGAAGGGGAGGAATTTTCACATCACTCGACAGCTCACAATACCTCATCCCGGTTAGATTATATCCTCGCCTACCAGTATCTTGTACATCGAACAGACGATTGTGTGTTGCTCCCGAGAACACTCTCTGACCATTCCCCAGTGTTGTGGTACTTGCAGCTAGATCTGGTACCACCTCTCCCCTACTGGAGGTTTAAACCTGCAGCAATGTCAGACGTAGTTTTCAAGAGTGAAGTTCACAGCTTGATCAAGAACTACTTTAGTGAGCACGTGGGTACAGTATCAAAGATGGGAACTTTGTGGGAGGCATGTAAGGTGCTGCTCCGTGGGGGGTGCTTGTCACTAGAATTGGGAGTGCTAAAGCTGATACGGAGGCAACTGAAAGACACCGAGCTTGAAATCAAAAGGTGGGAAGGGGAGGTGCATAGGGGAGGTGTGCCGGGCTCACTAGCCAAACTAAGGGAAGAGCTGGACCGCTTTAAGACCTGGCTGAGAGGGAGGTCAAATACCTTGCCCAACCAGCAATGGCCCGCAGATACGGAGAGGAGAGCAGACCGGGCAGACACATGGCGGCTATGGTGAGACATGAGAGAGGCTATAGGGAAATAGCTGAAAAGACAGCAGAAGGGGAGGTGGTTGTGAAGCCGAGTGCGATAGCAGATGCTTTCTGGCATTTCTATGAGTCCCTGTATGCCTCAAGGGGGACAATGCCGAAAGTGGAGCTGGAGAGCTACATAAGAGCAGCAACCCTTCAGAAACTTAGTAGTGAGGCGATAGAGGCCTTGGCAACACCTGTCACTGCTGATGAGATCCTATCTGCGATACGCGTGCTGCCCTCCTCCAAGGCACTGGGTACAGACGGGATGACAGCCGAGTTCTATAAGGAGTGGTGTCCTGAGGTGGCTTGGCACATTCTGGCGGTGTGGGAGGAGGGTCTGACAGTGGGGCGCATCCCCCAACGATGCGTGATGCAATGATAGTGTGCATCCTTAAACCGGCTAAAGACACCCTTAAATACTCTTCATACCGCCCGATATCTCTGCTGAACCTCGACACGAAAATATTTGCCAAGGTACCTGCGGCTCGTTTGCTTCCACACGTCTCTCATATTGTCCAAATGGACCAATCTGGGTTCATCCCAGGAGGGTTGACCTCATTAAACCTCTGGTGACTGTTTGCAATACTAGCTCAGATCGATCCCGAGACACAAGCAGTGACGGCATTGCTGGACATGGAAAAGGCTTTCGACTCCGTGGAATGGAGCTACCTATTCGAAGTACTAGTCCAGTTCGGGGTCCCAGAATACTATCTATCAGCAGTGCAGCTCTTGTACACCGGCTCGAGTGCCCAGATAGGCATTGGCAGCATGCGTTCCTGTGTCTTTAAACTGGGACGGGAACCAGGCAAGGCTGAACGCTCTCGCCCTTGCTCTTCACCATGGCGATCGAGGAACTGGCAACCTGATTGTGCAGAATACATGGTCATAGGGGCTTGGCGATGGAGGTGGCAAGGGAAATAATATCCTTGTACGTGGATGACGCGATTGTATATATCAAGGACCCCACTAATAACCTGGCCCTGATAACAAAGGAGGTCGAGGGATTCGTCGAGGCCGCCGGCCTCAGAATAAACAGGGCCAAGTCCTCCCTATTCCCCCTAAATGAGAAAACTGTTTGGCCCCCAAACATTGAAGGATATGGTTGGGTACAGTAGGCGGTCACATACCTGGGGGTGTGGGTGAGCAGAGCCACTCTAACGCTGCTCGAAGATAATCACAAGGCATATCTACAAGTATTGAAGTCCAGTGTGGAAAGGTGGTGTGGGCTTCCCCTCTCGCTCATGGGAAGGATTGCAGTTGCCAAAATGATAGTGGTCCCCAAGCTTCTTTACATATTTCAGAACATCCCGATGTGGCCGGGGGTGGGTTATTTCAGGGAGGTGCATTCCCTACTACTCAAACTCGCCTGGCACCCGAATAGCCCACGCACAAACTGGGAAGTGCTGACCGAGTCCCGGAAGAAAGGGGGAATCAATGCACCAGATGTTGAACTGTACTTTCTGGCGGCAATGCTGTCCTTTGCAAAATTCTGGATGCCGGGAGCCCAAATGACTCCTCGTGTGCGCATAGAGCAGCGATCGGTTCATCCGTCCTCTCTCCAGGGTTTACTGATCTCTGGAAAATCACTAGATAAATGTAGATTTGACCCGGTTGCATGCACAATGCATGCCTGGAAGAGAGCCCTGAAAAGGTTAGGGGTGGATTACATTACATTACATGATATTTATATAGCACTCTATGGGACCTTAGGCATTAAGGCTCTAACAGAAGTACAAGACAAACGAGGACACCTATTCTAGTCTAAAGAAACCCATCTAAAAGGGTAAAAGGATCAAGCCAGCTGGAAATATACTTCCAAGACAGTGCTGCCCCTTAAGACATACTCAAGAGAAAAGAAAGGTTTTGAGGTCTTTCTTGAATGTTGCCAGGAGTTCATGTTTGCGCAGATAATCTGGAAGTTGGTTCCACAAAATGGGAGTTTTATAAGCAAAAGCCCCATTCTTTACTTAATCGTTGATGTAGCACTGAAGATATGGTGGCATCATTTGCATTCTACACTTAAATGTTGTAACCAGGGTTCTGAATTTAATTCTGGACTCCACCGGCAGCCAGTGAAGCCCCGTCTGGCATTGAAACATGTTTGCGCCTTGATAGCCCCACTACAACTCTCACAGCCCAGTCCTGAACCTGTTGTAGTTTCTGTAGGGCCAACTTGCCGGTACCTAATAGTAGGCTACAACAATAGTCCAGCTTGGCACCTATTATCGCTCTCGCGATGGTTTCAGCGCTTTTCTGTGATATGAGAGGCCTCAGGTGTGACAACAGTTTAACATAATAAACCGAGGAAGACACAACCGAGGACACGTGCGCTTTCATATTGAGAGACTGATCGAGGGTGACTCCCAATATTTTAGTTTTTTGAAGTGGGCATATAATATCATCCCCTAGCTTGAAAGAGCTGTAGGCATAATTTAGTACCTTCAAAGAATGTGGGGAGCCAACAATCATTAGCTCAGTCTTAGCCCTATTCAGAGCCAGGTAATTATTCAGCACCCAGTTTTCAATCAGGCTGAAGATTCTGTTAACTTCCAGCTCATCCAGTTCATCGGAGCCAGTTAAGTGAAACACACATTGGGTGTCATCTGCGTAGTTTGAAAAAATTAGACCCTCCTGCTCCAACATGTAGAAAAAAGGTGCATTGAAAAGATTGTAAATACATGGTGAGGTACTAGCCCCTCCATATAGAACTGGGTTTGAATCGGCTTCCGCTATATCCGAACAGACACTACTGTGTCTGTTTTCTAAGAAGGAAGCGATCCAAGCAGCGGCCTGGTTGGAAAAATTAGCCACTTCCTTGAGCCTTGTGATCAATATGGAATGTTTGATTAAATCTAAGGCTGCAGATTGATCCAGGGATATAATCAGTGAGAGCCCGCTCTTATCCATTTGTTTTAGTAGCCTGGATTTAAGCTCCAGAAGAGAGGTCTCAGTTCCAAATAATTTTCTAAAACCTGATTGATGAGAATGCAATATAGTCTGCAGATTCAAGTGTTCAGCAATTTGATAGTAAGCCACCCTATCAAGAATTTTTAATAAAAATTGAGTATTCGAGATGGGGTGAAAATTCAGTGGATTATCTCTTGATAGCCCTGGTTTCTTGATAATTGGGGTAACTTTAGTTTGTTTTAATTCCAATGGCATCATCCCCTCATTGAGTGAGGCGTTAACGAAGGTGCAGATTGCTTTACTAGGGATGGAGCACAAGATTTGATTATCGTGGATGCACAAGCATCACTTCTACACTGTGATGGTTTCATCTGTCCTATTTTCTTTTCAAGTTCCATTTCATTTATTGGATGAAACTTAAAAATAGGGATATCTAGGTTCCTTTTAAAGACCTTCGGTGGCGGAATATCCAGAGAGGCGGAATTCATCTTTTTTTCCAACATGGTTGCTCGGATGTTATGCAACTTATTTTGCAAACCATCTTGGATAAGTTGACACCAGTCCTTGTCGTTTGCTTCCTCTAAGCCCGATGGAGCAGGCATGATTTCCCGTTCCTTTAATATTCTAAACAATTCTTTGGTATCAGAAACAGCATTACTTATGCGAGTGTTATGATAATTTCTCTTAGCCAGAAATATAGCATTTTTATAGTCCAAGACAGCTTTCTTATATAAGGTTAGTGAAACTGGGTTAAGATCACGATTCCAAACATAAAACGATTTCTTCGAAGCCGATTTTAGTTTTCTCAGTTCATCAGAAAACCAAGTCTTTTTATTATTGTTGTCTTTACGTATCTTTTTGTGTTTGAGTGGTGCTAATTTATCTGATATGTTGACCAAGTTGTGCATTAGAGCTGTGGCCATTTCTTGAATTGTCAGGGCTTTTTCAGGAGCAAAATCAAGTATATTGCCAATCAAAGGTTCAATATTGGCAATTGTCAATTGCTTTGCGTTACGGGATATATATTCTTTCCTGTAGTACGTGGTTCTTTTTAATTACAAATGATACCATTATGGTAAAGTTAACAAAAAAATGGTCCCACCAGGGGCAAATACTGGAACTTACCTCGCTACAGAAGGTCTTAAGTACACAGAGCCAATCTAGTGTATGACCCAATGCATGAGTTGGAGACAACAGGGTCACTAGCCCAAACTGCAGAAATACAAAATAGAATGTCATTGATATCATCCATAGCAGCTCCGGTCACAGAGGTAATGACAAATCTCAGGTGTATCAGTGATACATCGTCATGCCCGAACAGACAGCTCTCTGTAAATACCATCCCCATTACAGAAACAGTTCCGGTTACACGCAATGAAAATGTGGATTCTATGATCAAATCCCCATTTTTCGGAATGGACAAGTACAATACGGGCAATGGAAATGTTAACATCATAGATGATACCATACAAACTTATAAGATAAATGACATACAGGATATGGTAAAAAGTCACTCTCCCCAGTCAATGAAAGTACCCTCCCTACCCCCGAATACTTCAGTGCTGAATTTAATGCTCCTAAACACTAGATCCCTGCTTAAACACACCTTGGATGTCCGGGATTACATCAGTGACAATAGTATTGATATTATGTGTGTAACTGAGACCTGGTTATCCGAGGCGCATGGACCCACTATAGAACAGGTTACCCCACCAGGCTATACATTCTTTGGAAAACATCGTAAAGAGGGTCATGGTGGTGGTGTCGCAGTTATCTGTAAGGAGGATTTGAAAATGTATGGAACCAAAATTGATTGCGAGGGATGCAATATTTTACATACCACATGTATTCCTAACCCTAATTTCAGCATACACCTGATAACGGTATATAGACCACCAGGAGTCTCACATAATTTTAATGAGGAACTCACGAATGTACTTAACGCTATCCAGACTACAAATTCCGCCATCATACTAGTAGGAGATCTAAACCTATGGAAAGGAAATACTACAGACAAAAAAGCTAAGGAATTGGAAAGGTTGATAAAAAAAAACAACATCCTGGTGCATAACAATGACCCAACACATATTAAAGGGAATGTTTTGGATTGGATGGCTAGCTATAATATTACATATCAGGGATCACTACCACACCATGCATTTGGTCTGACCACTTGTTTGTTTCTAGCCAAATATTGCTTCTGCAATCTAATAAGGCCAAACATGAGCCATTGCATAAAACCATACATAGAAATTACAAGGCACTCACCACAGATAATCTATCTGAATGTATGCACTCCCTTATGTACAAAACCAGTGAATTAGACCATCCTGACATACTTGTGGAGGCATACAGCACACAAATGATAAACTTACTGCATGATGTGGCTCCAATGAAGTCCAAAACTATTAGGAAATCCGTGCACCAACAAAAATGGTTTACACCAGAGCTAAACAAATTAAAGGCTAGCAAAAGACGCGCAGAACGTACCTGGCTTAAATATCAAAATTCAAATAATAGGGCCACCTGGAAATTACATGAGAAAGCATATAAAGAAGCAATCATGGAAGCCAAGCGGACCTATTATAACGATCAAATTGAATCAGCAGACAATGATACCAAGGAACTTTTCCGTCTCTTTAGGTCCTGGGAGAAACCAGAAGTTCTAAATCATACTATCACACCCACTAAAGAGGATTGTGTTAGAACACAGAAAGCCTTTGCAAATAAACTGTTATGTGCTCAAGATAAAATTAGGAGAGAATTACAGAATCAAACCTTAAGTGTAAATTCCCTCATCTCAGAGAATGTAGAAACAAATAATTTGACTGATACATCACCTACAACGAAAGAACGGAAAACAACCCATACAGGATATACATTTCCAGAGATCCCTGTCACTGGGATTGAAGACATTATGAGAGTTATGAACCCAACTAGTTGCCCGGGGTATCTCATACCTTCAAAGATAATCTTGGACCATGCAGACATTTTTGCTCCATTCTTATGTAGATTTGTGAATGCCTCTTTTAGACACTGCAAGGTTCCACAGGCCATTAAAACAGTGGCAGTCACACCCCTTTTCAAAAAAGGCAAGCTTAGACCCTAAAGACGCTACTAACTTTCGGCCTATCACGAACACTCTATTCTTTTTGAAGTTGGTCGACAAGGTTGCCACAACCCACTTTCAACTTCATATTGAAAACACAGATCGGTTACACGAAAGACAGTCAGGCTTTTGTCGTTTTCACGGCACAGAGTGTCTTTGTGGACCTCCAAACCCACATGTTAACTTTAGTGGAAAGGAGTAGACCGGGCCTGTTAATTTTGTTATACCTTAGTGCAGCCTTCAATCTTTTGGATCATAAGATACTATTGTATAGGCTGCTAGATATGGGAGGTCTGGCTACTGAGACCATAAACTGGGTCAGATCTTTTTTGGAGGGTAGAAGATCCAGGGTACACTGGGGAGATGCGTTCTCTGAAGTTGAAACTATCATGTGTGGCGTCCCTCAGGGAGCATGTTTGTCACCCCTGCTCTTCAACATTTATATTACCCCTCTTTGTAGAGAACTGGAAAAGTTGGGCTTCTTTTTCACAAATTACACAGATGACTTCCAGCTGTCTATGGAGCTATCAGGAGATTACCAGGAAGATCAGTATAGACTAAATGAAGTCTATAAAGTGATAAAGAACTGGATGACCACAAACTGGCTATGCATTAACGCCGGGAAAACGGAACTCATGATTTATGGGTCCAAAAAATCTAGAGAGGCATTAGTCCCTGCCTTTTCTAGTTTCTTGGTTGATGACAGCCCTATTGAAGTAGTTGACAAGGGGAAAACTCTGGGTGCATACCTGGAGGCCTCCTTATACGCAGGAGCTCAAGTAGATGCTATTGAAAAGAATACCCAATATCATCTGTGATTATTAAGACAGGTCGCCCCATTAATCTCTAAAAATAATGGAGCCAAGTTAGTAAGGGCTGTTATTTTACCACGCCTGGACTACTGCAATGCCCTATTGGGGGGTGCTAGTAGAGAAGAGGTCCTCAGATTGCCGGAAATCCAGAATGCATCTGTGCGCATAATTTACGGCATGAAAAGGTATGAACCTACCTCTCTTGCCAGAAAGGAACTACACTGGATACACATATCTGCTAGGATCTCCTTTAAAGTGCTGACCTTGTGTCATAAATGCATCTATGGGACAGCCCCGAGCTAACTAAAGGATAAGATCACTACATACCAGCCCACAAAAAATCTTCGCTCCACCTCCACCCAGCTTCTACAGGTGGCAAGGACTAAGAGAGCTCGTGGAAATGGACGCTCTTTTCCAGTGCTTGCATCCAAGGCATAGAAAAACCTACCGTTGGCACTCAGAGAAGAAAGCAATCTTTTGGCTTTACGAAAACTTCTGAAAATGGCACTTTTCATCTAATCTTCGGCTCAACCTCACTGATCCTTTTCTGCTTGTGAAGGAGCGCTTAGATGCCCGAGGGCTTTGGCGCTATAGAAATGTCGATCTGGAATATAGAGACCCTCGCGCCTAGCTGCGATGAGGCAATCATTCAGGACTGGAGGGGGGCAGGCGTTATCCGTATGGATGATATGTACCCAGATGGAAAGTTCATCACTAGGGAGTTATTTGTGGAAAAGATGGGCAGTGGTTTTCAACACACAGTACAATACCTCAGAATGAAAGCAGGTTTTAGAGAATGGTCTCCAGTGCTCCCGGATATCCCATGCACTACCCCGTTGCTGCAATACATCAGGAATTCCCCCGGGTGTAATGGGGGTGGTTTCTGCACTATATAAGCTACTCCAGACTAATACACCCCGGGAACCCTTAAAATGTAAGAGTAAATAGGAGAAGACTCTGGGGTTCATTTTACAAACAAGCAGTGGGTGGTGGTCTGTGGCACCACACACAGGGGCGCTGTTGATTCTCAGCTACAATTAATTAAACTCAAGACACTGCACAGAGCGTACATCTCCCCAGCACGCACACACCAGTACGAAATTACGAGATCCGCCAACTGCCCGAGATATAACACTGACATGGCGGATCTGATACACATGCTATGGACCTGTGTTAAATTACGCTCGTTTTGGGAGGGAGTGGCAAGCGCCATGTCGGAGATGTTGGGGCAACTAGTGCCGAGCAAAATGCTGTGTTGTATGTTTGGTGTCTCCCTGGGTTACCAAAACAGCACAGACAGATAGTGGCAAAGAGTTGTGTCTTCATGAAGTGGACGAGTGCATCCCCCTGGGGGCGAACGTATGGCTGAAAGATTTAATATGGTTAAAATACACAGACAAAGAATATGCAAACCTTTGCAGACTGCAAAACCAGCCAAAAAATATCTGGAACCCCTTTACTGCATACCTTCCTAGCCGGGAGGGCCCCCCGAACTGCTTACCCAGTGCACTGTAATCTGCCAGTCAACCGTAATAGGTTTCTATGAAGGCCTTCGGCCTGTCCAAATGCTGTACTAGTGGATGTGAAAATGTGAAGTTGCAATTCACCTGGTAATCAATGATGCAATGTTTGGTGACTATGTTTGGCTACTGTTGATGTGATGCAAATCGATCAATAAAGAAATAAAAAGAAAAACACAACCTTGACTCCAACTCTCCTTCCGCCCTTATCTTCATTGATCTATCATCGGCCTTTGACACGGTCAATCATTCCATCCTCATAAATCGTCTCTGTGATACCCTGGGCATCACGGACCGGGCACTGGATTGGTTAACCTCTTGCCTCTCGAATCGGCCCTCCCAAGTACAAGTAGGCCCTTTTCTCTCCTCTACATCACTCTCGGATTGCAGCATCCCTCAGGGCCCTATCCTCTCGCTGTTGCTTTTCAACATTTACGTTGCACCTCTTGCCCACTTTATATCCACCTTCTCACCTCATTTCCAGTGTTATGCTGACGACACTCAGCTCTTCTTTAAGCTTCACTCCTCTTCCTCCTCTACTTCCTCTCTCATTCCTGACTGTCTTACTGCTATTCGGCATGGTGTGCTGCTAATGATCTCTGCCTTAATGCCAGTAAGACTGAGATGCTTTTCATTGGGACTCCTACCCCCTTCTTCCCTCTGGCTGCCCTCCTTAAGCACCCTCACCCTTGAGTGAGGCTAAAAACCTGGGTATCATCTTTGACTCCTCTCTCTCCTTCTCACCTCATATCGCTGACCTTGCCAAGAAGGCCCACTACCAGCTTCAGCTTCTCAGAGGCATTCTCCCTTTCCTCACCTTCCCCCAGAAACTCAATGTCTCTAGAGCTCTGGTTCTCTCAAGGCAGGACTGAAGCAAAAGCCTCTTCCTTAATCTGCCTCTTTCCTCCCTCTTCCCTCTTCATCTAATCCAGAATAGGACTGTGAGACGTATTCTTGGCCTCAAGCCCAAGGACTGCATCTCTCCAGTCCTACAATCTCTCCACTTGCTCCCGGTGGTTGCAAGGATCAAATTCAAGACCCTCTGCATCATCCACAAGGCCTTCTGGGGCCTGGGACCTCGTTATATCCAACTCTCTCTCCCTAAATACGTCTTTGCTAGAGTCCTTTGGTGTTCTAGTTCCAACTCTATGCAGATCAGATGTTTCTTTAAGATGAGAGTGGGGGTAGATCTCTCTCTTCGCCAGGAGCCTTCCTCAGGAATGGCCTCCCTGCCCCTCTACGACTTGTGCCGGATCTCCTTAAGTTCCGGAAGCTTCTCAAGATCTTCCTTTTCACCTCCTCCTTCCCTCTCCCCCTCTCCTGCTTGTCTCTTCCTGCTGCTGCGACTGGTTGCCTGTGTCCCTTATGAGTCTTACTGGGGTCAAGCCCTCCTTTGACAAGTCTTCCCCCGCAACACTTCCTAACAGCACTTGCACTCAGACACCCTTCCCCGACTAGCCTTCTGAGGCTGGGCCAACCCCGTCCTTGCACTATTGACCCATACCCCTGTTTCCCCCTGGCACTTGCCCAGCTCCTTGGGCCCCCCTCCCTCAAGCAATTCTCCCTCTTCACCCTCTCCCTATTCCATCCCCGTCGCCCTGATCTGTTCCCTCCCCCTGCACTTCTTATACTGCACTTGCATGATCCGAATGTACACAAGACCTAGTAGGACCGTTATTGTTGTTTTCTTCTCTGCTCCCCCCACCCCCTCTTTGTTTTGTGGCACGTGGAAATACTTTTTGCTGTATAGGCACCAATTCAATAAATAAAAATAAAATGGCACTATGAGTAAAGGGTAGAGAAAAAAGTTAGATCTTCATTATGTAAATAACTGCCCGTGGGGGCATGTAACAGGGCCCAAGCACAGCTAGCAGATCAGGTTTTATTTCCATTAGCAATGTATGGTGGAGCAATGTATTTTATTTGAATGAACGGGACGCTTTGCAGCATCCTGTTCATTCAAACAAAATACTGACTTGCAATGTCGTCATGGAGACGGAAGATGGGGCTCCATGCGGAGCCCCTCTTCCATTTCCACAGCACCCAAAGACGAGGCTGGAGCAGCAGTTGTGACACCACCAAAAGAATGAGGTGAGTAGGCTAGGGGCACGGAGAGGGGAGGAAACGGTGCCCAGAGGGGGAAGTGTGGGGAAGTTGGCAGGGCGGCAAAGCAGCCTTCAAGCTGCTCGGAAGACAGGCTTGGATCATGGGATTCAGCCTGCGATCCGAGCCACCTGATTGGTTGGCTCCCCCACCCCGGGTGCTAATGCCTGGATGATCTGTGTTGCAACTTGTAGTACTGTAAATAATCACGTTTGTGAATAGGCTCAACACGACTGGCATTTGATACAAGCAGCAGTTACAGCTCGATTATTTACATTAAAAAAGCAAGAAACTTGTGACAAATGTTGGCACACCCTTGGGGAACCAAAACCAATTTCTTACGCAATAACAGGGTTTACTGCCAGTGATTGGTCCTTTCAAGTGTGGGTCATGCGCATCATGCAGTACCATTCTGGAATGCAAGGAAATAACATTCAGGTGTGTATTTCAACCAATCAAAAGAATTCGAACTGTTGTTCATCTGATGTTGTTTATGTCATGCAAGTGCATTATTGTATGTGGGCAAAACATCATAACAAATATCAACATGATGTCATTAGCGATGTCACCAGTGATGATTGGTAATGTCATCATTGTGGTTATACGCTGCGCAACAGAGGGTGCATAGTTAAGGTGGACTTGCTCGAAATGCGATTGGTGAATTTCAGGGGTTTTGTTGAATTAAATCTGATCACCTTAACTCTCTCTTAACCAAGGTTTTTTCACTGAATATATACTGAATATATACATATGCCGTTGATAGGGTGGATTATAATTATAACTTTCTCAGTCCAGGTGATGTGTGTAAATCGTATTTTCCTGATATGCAGCTGCTTCAGGGCCTCAAAATCCAGTTGTTTGCTGAAATGTGTACTGCAACACTGCATGAGAACAATGGCTCCCAGAGCTCTTTAGAAACTCTCACGTATTTGCTGCGCGTGCGCTTAGAACACATGTTCTAAAGTACCATACCCACATTCTCAAAGCGCAAGTGCACATGTGCAAATGTCAGTGTGAGCACAGAAGCCAGCAGGGCACGCACAATATTCTTCTTAAAAGCAGTGGACAACGTGCAGACACGGGAGACTCTGAGATTGTGTTTTTGCACAATATTTGGAACCAAGGCACAAGTACTAAAGAAAAAGTGAGGGGAATCGTTAAAATGCGTAATGGCTAGTTATATCACCAGAAGTGAACATATCTAAGGTGAAACATGCGCAAAGTGCAAAGGACAAACGAGATTCGTCTTTACGAAAATAAATCATCAACACAAGAAAAATAGACGTTGCTGGCAAAGTTTAAAATGTTCACACTTTTAAAACTCAAAAATCGGCATGGAAATATTTCCCGCAAAGCAAAGTTACAATATGAAGCATTTTCAGATCTAAGCTTACAGCAAAATGAGCTATTGAGGAGAAGTGTGTGGCCAGGGAACCAAACAACCTGGGTTTGAATCCTGGGTTTGGCACTATATCAGCCATAATCCATTAATTTAATGAAAGGGCACAAACTAAAATGTTGTTACTGGTGGCGCCAAAAATACTGAGGCAGGACGGCGCCCAACCACTGAAAAAAGAGGGTGGGTGCCATTCACCCAGGTATACCCTCGACTGTCTGGGATCTGCCATGGCAAAGGTTAAAAGGGTGGCGCAAAATATAATGGGGGTCATTACGACCCAGGCGTTAACCATGGCGCTATTAGCGCCATGGTTGACGCTGGTATTTTACCGATTGCGCCATGGTGGATGGCGGAATTACCGCCCCATTCCAAGGTTGGTGGGGCGGTAATTCCCCATTCACCATTGGCCCTTCCCCATTCCCATTTTTGCCCCCATAGGGCTCAATGGGAACGGGGAAGGCGGTAATTACGGTACCGCAAATTGCGGTACCGTAATTACCTCGAAAGTCCCTTTGCAAGTTCCTTCCTTAATGGCTGGTAAAACCAGCCGTTAAGGTGGGGGCCCGCAAAGGGACCTCGTAATTAGGAGGTAAGGGTTTAACGGCGCCGACACCTTTTACGGCGCCATTAACCCCTTACCGCCTGGGTCGTAATGAGGCCCAATGTGTATTTAGCCCACCTGGGATGCCATTACAGTCAGCTGCCATATAGGAGACTGACAGCGTGCTTGAGGTATAGACGATTCCTGAGCGTGCACGTTGGAATGTGGAATATGGACACTTACTTAGGCTGTATGGATTATGGGGTTAGTACAAGTTTTAAAGCTAAGTTAATTCTGGAATTGCCATAAAGCGCATTGAGGCCTCACAAGTGGGGAAAGGGCGCTATATAAATCACCAAATACAATACAATGCAATCTGCTGAATTCAGCGGTTCCGGGTTTTACTACCGGAAGTATTCCTGTGCAATATCACCAGAGGTAAAGTCCCCCGCTGGCTATTTTTTCTTCTTAGATGGAAGCAAAAAAATCGAAATGGCCCCAAAATAATGTTTGACTTTTTTGCTGTACAGATTTTTTTTTTTAGAATGGACCTTGGTAAAGGGGATGAAAATGTGAGCCACACTGATGACCCCCTCTCATCACCGTACCCATGTATGCATTAAAGCGTCAATATTGACCCTTTCCTGACTCAAAAAACTGTACAGTAGTAGCATGACCCACTTCTCTGCATCATCATTTAGATCATCACATTGAAGGTGGAAATGGACATATTACCATTGCTTCAAAAAATGACTTTAGAGTTTACCGCTGGTGGAGATAGCATGTCTGGAATACCGCTAGTGGCATTCCAACAATACCACCTCCGACAGTGGGCAACCCTTAATAGGAAAGACTAGCATAAATACCACCACCAGAAGTGATATTTACCTTCCAACTGTATTTCTGCAAAAAAAAGTCTGCCTAACCCAAAATGACCCCTTTGTCCTAAAGTTGTTGATTAGTTGAAATAAAATCTTGAATGCCAGCTGGTACTTTTCTACATTTATTACTAATAGAAACAAAAAGTAGTAACAACGACCCTGTATAGACATTTATGACTTTCACTCCTAAATAGTATAAAATCTCAATTTCATAAAGTGCCAAATAAATGCTGGCGCTTCGCTCACCTAAAGATTACGGTAAGACTACATCTATTTTTTATTGGTAAACTCATTCCATATAGATGGACATTTGCTAGTGAATTTACCTGTTTATTTACTATCTAGTTCAGATTTATTGGAGGAATCATGAGCTTGGAGAAAAATGAAGAGCCTGATGCACAAAGTTATTTTCAATGGGGTTGAGCCATTGTAAAATGCTTTTGTAAACCAGGCCCCCGAGTCTTTTGCTGGATTTTAGCCATTTAACGGTTAAACCGACTAAAGTATGCAGGCCACCTGCCACCAATGGAGATGTCAACTCCCCTCTTCTGCGTGGCAATCAGAAAAGGGGTTCATTTTGTTAAAAATGCTCTTTTCAAGCAGTGGGAGGGGGGGTGGCACCTGCGTTAGCAGTTATGTACTGTTGGGCCCCCTGCATTCAATTTTGCGCGTTTACAAAAGAAGGGGAAAGTGAAAGACTAAAAGCAGGTGAAATTGCCTTTACTTTTCATTTTGCGCTCTGTTTTGTAAATAAAATGTGAACGCTGCCTGCAAATGACACTTTGCAGATGTCGTTTATAATGGATGCCTATGGAATCTGCCTGCTCCTAGCAGCTGCGAAGTGCTGGCTGTTTTCACAGGAATCCGGCAGCGTGAGAATACATGCTGGCACTGGACCATGTGCTCTTTACAGTCGAAGAAGGAAAGCAGAGCGCAAATGTTCGTTCACTTAATGCTTCTTCTCTGCTTCCAAAAGGCCGTAAAACACCCCAGTGTAAGCATGAGGCGGAAATGGATAATACGCTGCTTTGACACCATATCAAGGCTTAGAAAATGAGCCACGGGCACTCATTTTGAAAAATGTGTAAATTGCACAGAGGGGACCAGTTACGCTTCCACTTATGTGCAAACAGGTTAACTTTGTGTAATTTGGCCTTTTGCACTACGAAGTGCAAAACCCTGGTGTAAAAAGCAGCTGAAATCCCCTGTGCACCTCCCTTTTTGCACTTTGCAGTGCAAATTGAGTAAACGCTGTCTGCCATGTATGCGTGGCTTGCAGCGTTTACAATGGATTCCTATGTAAAAAGGGTTATAGGTCATTCAATCACTGGAAAAACAGGTTTTTACATAAATAACGAAAGATAAACAACGTTTAGGCATTGTCATCCTGAATAATTTCGTATCACATATTGTTTCTCAGTCATGTTCTGCCATCTAGTGGACTTTTTGGTATAACAAGACAGATAAACACTATGTAGAAAACACGTATCACATTTGTTTCATTTATGGGGCCACGACCTGAACCCCCTTACTTCCTCTACCCTCCCCAACCTTACCCCATCCTACACCTTTACACAACCTCAAGCCCCCCTTACTCCCAATTCCCTTCCCCCAACCCTCATACTCAGCGCCTTTACTTTAGAATGGTATCCATTCACATTACCATTGCTAATCACTACGTTACAATGCTTTTTCAAATGAAATGTAAAAACAAATGTTTTGTTGTACTCTATTATTTAAATAGAGGTTGTTTCCATCGATAATGTGACTGGATTCTGTAAAAGGTAGGCTGAATCCATAGGAACTCTTTAGTTTTGCGTCAGCTTGAAAATGTCACGCTGGAGTAAAACCAGATGTTTTTTGGAGGTGCAGGGGAAAAGGGAGGCTGAAACATATCTCCTGTTTTGTGCTTCCCCTCCGATTTAAACACAAAAAAGTGACCCAAAGAGTAGATAAAGGTGTTAAGACAGAAGTAATACCTCTATGCCTCTCTCCCACACTGTTCTTTACACTGCGACGAATCGGACCATGAGTCCCAAAGTGTCTTACACATAGGGAGAAAGAGGTGTGTTATTTATCCCAATTCACGAAGGCATGCATTTACATATGCACGCCGTTGGGACCCGCCTTTCAACTTGGCCGGGGTCATTTTGACTGGTCTGAGTGATTTGGTCCTATAGGCCACCGCTTCTACATTGTGCGAGCGTGGGTGTACACGTTTACATTTTCACCCCATTATTTGTGCTAAAGTGTAAACATAGCCCTACAGGGAAAGGGCCCTTGAGGCATGGATGCCTGCTTGCATGGGCAGGTCCCTATTCCATTTTTAAAAAATGGCTGGCACGAGCCCACAATTCATTAGAAGGGGACCGCGCAGCTGAGGGCACGCACTGCGTTCCCGAACTTCCCACAGCCCGGCAGGTTCCTTCCAGGGCTGGACTGGCCTATAGAAAACTCTGGAGATTTCCTGGTAGGCCTCTGCACCCTGGGCCTCTTTTGTGTGGTGAAATATATTATTTCCACATTTTCTCATAGGAAAAGGGTTCAGATTGCTGAAAATGCGTAATATTGGGACCACAATGAACATTATTTCCAGGGCCTCTTTTGGTTCCCAGTCCACCCTTGGTTCCTTCTGAGAACAAAGCGCACTTGGTCTGGTGCAGGCTGGGCACAGGTTCTGAAATGCATGATGTGCCTTGCAATGCGCAGCCAGCTCTCTTTGACACATCTGGATGAAAGAGTGCAAATGAAGAGGGCAATATTTTCAAGAACTGCGTCCACTAAATGTGATGTCACCAAAACCCCTGGTGGAAAATACAAGGCCAGAATGTGATCTATATACCACATTATCTCATAATCAGCAACACTAATATAAGGCAGGAGTGAAACCAAGGCACAACATAAGTGGGACTGTACGCAACGGCACTGTTTTACATATGCAAAGAACTGTATTACTCTGCACTACAAAAATGATAGTATATGAAACAATTACGGAGATAAAGTGTTGTTACTAATGCTGCAGCGGTTGCCTTCTCACACCATCCACAAGCCATGTCCCCCTGATGTCCATACAGTACCTGCCAGCAGTCCAATGAGCAGCATTACAACCCAACCCGACCAGGCATCCAGCAGACCCTTGATGAATTCCCACACGGATTCCTTGCTTTTGTTGGTGATCTAAAAAAGACCAAAACAAAGGTGTACAGCTTGTAAATTGTGAAAGCAATTCATGGATGCACTCTAATCAATTCCTCAGTCTCCCCGAGGAACACTCTGTAATGACTGGCATCCCAATTGCCACACATCATGCTCTTCCCATGTCTCTCTGGAGGGTAATGCGAAGGTGAGCCTTGAGAACTCAGCCTCCAGCAGGGGGTGCTAGTTTGCCATAAATGCGAGAAATAAAATAACCAATTCCAAGCACAGAAGGGCGGCAAAAGTCTTTGCAGTGGCCATGTCTCCAGCTTTACAAGCGCCCGCCCCTTTACAAACATTAGACACCACTCACCGGCATAAAGAGAGGCAGGGGATTAAGCATTGCTCTCTCCAGTGAAACAATGGGAAAAGTCGGTCATGTTTCCTAACCAGACAAGTCGTAGTGGTTATCTCAAAAATTCAGTCATTCTAAAACATCCTTGGGCCTGTACGGATCTCTGGTTTTCAGAAATGAAAATCTCAAAATGGGGTGACAGACTGAAGCAAGCATCGGTAAAGCCAATAGGTCTGGTCTGTAAATGTAGGGAGTGCCATTTTTTTCTAAAGCCCCCACAGGACAAAAACACTGCATAGCCTCTAATTTGTGCAAACCCATTGGCTCGTCTAATGCTTATTTTTTTTTATAGATTTGCTACTGAAGAAAATTCCCAGTGCTTCCACTTCATAATGTCTGTAAAATTGGCAAGATTTTGGGCCTCATTAGGAGTTTGGAGGTAGCCATTCTGTTTTTTAGCAGAATGGCTACCCCCAAACCGGGTACCGGTTCCGGGTCCCATAAATTGCAAATTACCGGACCATGCCGACTTTAGCGGGCCTGGTAATTCCCATTCTCGGGACCCGGTACATCCCCATTCCCATTTGAGCCCCCATAGGGCTCAATGGGAATGGGGAGGATGCTAACAACTGGCCTTAGCATCCTGGACTGCTAGCGGGTCCCGCTCTGCACATCTGGTCTGGCCAGGCGTCCAGAGCGGGACCCACTGCAGATCTGGTAATGTGGTGGCCCGGAATGAACGCCTTACCGGCACCGTTCATTCTGCGGCCGCCCTAGTTGTAATGAAGCCCTTTTTCTTGAAGCCTTACTGCTGTTTTAATTTTTCATACCAGCACCTATCAAGCATGCTCCAGAAATCCGCCAAGCCACATGTCAAACCCAGTAAACCCTACATTTCGATTTACCGCTACTGCCTTCTTTCTGTAAATCAGATTGCATTTTCAGAGAGGATGGATCACTGAGGGTTTTGGGGAGCGAGTTGAGAGGAGGGACACTGGTGCAAGAACAACCATGACTGCATTGAATTGACCTTTTACAGAATTCTGCTCCATTTACACATTCATTGTGTTTTGGAAAAGCTTGTTCGGTACAATACATTTAAAACATATTCAAAATCTGTTTCAACAAAATAGTGCACACTTCAGCCCTGGCCCCCATCAGCTTTGTAAAACGTAATGGAAACAATTACACTATCGTGTAAAAACTCTGATCTGTCAGCAAAATGTGTTTTCCTGCCACATTATGCAGAGATATTACCTACTGCTGAGAGATGTAGCGCAGGAGTGCACAGGGGAAATGTCCACTCATACAATGCCACAATTACTTACCAGTCATCTTACTTCCTCCGACTCTCATCTTCCTTGCCACCGTCATTTTGCAAAGGGGTGCACCTCACCAAGAGAGGGGCTTTAGCCTTTAGCTGACCAACTAAAGCATATTCCCAGGGCCCTGCCTCTTCCTGCAGCCCAATAGGGGAACCTTGCCACTGAAAGGCCTGTAACAAGCAATTTGAAAGTGGTTTCCTCTAAGCAGGGGACATGGGATCTGGACGGTGACGAGGAACAGATGATTCACAGTTTTCTTTGTCACAGCCATCAGGATACAGCAACCCATGTTTCTGGTTTGATCAGGGGACTAACACATATATCACAGAGACATGATTGCTGCACACACTGAGGTAAATCTGATCGAGCAGAAAAATACTAGCGAAAGAAACCAAAAATGTTACAGTTCAAAATGTCATTGAGCGTCCGATTGCAAGGGGCTCCGTTTGAAGTCAGCCCTCATACGGTGTTTACCACATGCAGGAAACTTCGAAAGATAAAACTTGGGCCAAGTGGCAGCTCGGCAAATGTCTGTAAGTGGGTCTCCATGCTACTCCATCCAGGAAGCAGGCACATCTTATTCAAAGTCACTGCAAAAAAATACAAAACCGCCATCTTCATTGCCAAATCTGAATCATACAACCGTCGAATACTAGACTCAAAGTGCCACTCAAGAGAACTCTTCTCTATCTTTAAAGAGCTCACAGTGCCTCCCACTTCCTCTGACGAGATCATCAAGGATGAAGGCTGGTGCAACAGTATCCAAGCCGCCATGCTCAACAAAATAGACCTCTTACAAAACAAAATCCGCGACCACTACAATACCTTGCCAAAACAGAGTCGACACTTAGATTCCCAATCCCGTAGCAAAACCACTAACATTCCCAAATTTGCCTTTAAAGAAGTTTCAGAACTAGAAGTCCTGGACATACTGAAACATCTGAAACCATCGACTTGCAAAGCCGATACATGCCCCCCTAAATTAATCAAGGACTGCGCTGAACCACTTGCCCCAATCATTACCGCATTCATTAATGCCTCATTCAAGTCCTGCTCTGTCCCAGACAGTCTTAAAGAAGCCTGGGTGCGCCCACTTCTAAAAAAGCCCACTCTCGACCCCACGATGCCTAACAATTACAGACCTATAACAACTGTCCCCTTCCTTCTCAAGATTCTAGATAAAGTGGCACACAGCCAAATCCAACTATACCTCGAATCTAACTCCATCCTAGGCACCAGACAGTCAGGCTTCCGCAAAGGTCATGGAACAGAGACTGCTTTGCTGGACCTAAAAAACCAAATAACCAAGATATTGGACAAAGGTAAACCCGCCCTTTTACTTCTCCTCGACCTCTCTGCGGCATTCGACCTAGTGGACCACAAGACCCTCACCTCACACCTCTCCCACTCCGCACATTTCTCTGACCAAGCCACCTCCTGGATAACCTCATTTCTTGAAGGGAGGGCCATGAAAGTCTTTTCAAACATTTCGAGCGCAACACCATCCATAATACACTGCGGTGTCCCTCAAGGCTCCTGTACAGCACCTACGCTTTACAATCTATTCACTAAGCCCCTATTCGAGAAACTTGATGCACTTGGGATTGCCTACACCAACTACGCCGACGACACCCAAGTGCTCCTCCCTCTATCAGGCTCATACCACAAAGACGCCCTAGCTCTAAAACTCATATATGCCACCATTCAAGCCTGGATGGCCACTAACGGCCTATGTCTTAACGGGGATAAGACTGAAATCCTTATCCTCGGCCAAAAATCCACACTGGCCAGGCTAGACAGCTGCTATGCCAATTTCAACATCGACAACTGCACTATCCCAGTCCTATCCTCTGTGAAAACGCTAGGGGTCTACATTGATGCAACCCTGTCCATGGACAAACAAGTTAGTGCCATTGTCTCCGCATCTGCACTAAGCACTAAACTCATCAACGCCATTAAACCATTCCTTTCCAAAGAAAACTGCCTTTCAATAGCAAGAGCTACCATAGGCGCTAAACTTGACTATTGCAATGCACTTCTAGCCGGCACCTCTGAAAAAAACCTAAACAAACTCCAGGTCACCCAAAATAACGCTCTAAGAGCAGCATTAAACATCTCCAAAAGGGACCACATCTCACTGGCAAGGCAATCAGTTCACTGGCTCCCTGTCAAAGAACGCATCACCTTCAAGGTACTGACTACTACCCACAAATGTATCCACCACACTGCACCATCATATCTCTCAGACACCATTCTCAGACAGACCTCATCCAGACCTACCAGACTCTGCTACACTAACCAACTCACTGTACCACGCATCCACAAGATTACAGCCGGGGGGCTGGGTTTCCCCTACATAGCACCAAAACTTTGGAATAATCTCCCCCACGCTCTAAGAGCAGAAGGCACCCTCACAGCGTTTAGAAAAAAACTCAAAACCTCTCTCTTTAACTAAAATTCCTCTACCTACTGCCATTCAGGCACACACTGCTAACTATTGCTACTGCCCAAACTGTATGCATGTATGCCTCTGTATGCTGTAACTAAGACGCGCTTTCCCTGTAACCAGCGCTATTCTGTAACCAGCGCCACGATGCCTCAGGGCTGATTCTGTGCGCTTAACAAATGCGAATAAATAAATAAATAAATAAAATAACCTTCAGGGGTGAAATAGTCCTGGCAGGGTCACAAGTATCCTGATTGTTTCAGCCTAGGAGGATAGGGGCAGGCTACGCCTGAGGGATAAAGACTTCTTATGACCCGTGAAAAGGAAAAAACTGCCTTAAATGGAAATGCTGGGTCAATCTCAATATGGAATTTGCTGCCCAAAGGCTGAAGAACGGGATGAGAGAATGGAAGGGCACCACATTTTTCCTGGCATCTTGCTGATGTAAGCACCCCCAGAAACATAACCTTAGAAGTAGAAGCTGGAACATGTTTATAGGTTCAAAGGGACCCCTGAAAAACCATGGTCAATTCCAGGCGACTGAAAGTCTTAAAGGCAGGTCTGGACAAAATATACTCTGTAGGAGACAAGAGATTAAAGAAATACCATGTTCCAAATCCTGCATGGGGCATTGCAGTCCCAGAAAGCTGCACACTGATCTTTCATGATAGCTAGCAACTCAGAGGCCCTTCAGGAATCCATTCCAGAAGCATTGGATAATATGACAAGGCAATGGAAACCAAATCACAACTCCTATATAGAGACCAAGTGAAAAAGGCTGTGCCGCTGTGATAAGAAGAGTTTAAAGTAGAGGATCCATTAATAGCCACTGATACAGATGGGGAAATGCTACCAAAGGGAGTCTGTCAATAGAGTGCCATGAGAGCTGGACAAGGAAGGAATCTAGCCTTGGTGGCCAGGATAGAGGAAAGCCCCTCCCCATCACCATGTGACCAAGAAGGAGAACCACCATCTACTTGACCAAAAAGTACTACTAGGAATACTGACACACCATCCTTCCTAATCTTGGTTTTTAGGACCTTGGCTATCGGAAGAATCAGAAAAATTGAGGCAGAGTGGTACAGAAGGTCTTTTGTCCAGGTAAGGCAGGGAGGCTCTGTGTGTGCACCAAGGACAACTGGTCATTTTCTGTGCCTGAAAAAAGATATATTGAAGAGAAACACTGAGTTGTGCCTCTCAAAAAAAGTGTTTTGGAAAGACAAATGCTCATTAGCATACAGCTGGGTCCGCGCCGCGCCATCAGGCACTACAGTGAGACGGTCTACAAGGAATCAGCAACATCCCCACCCACAGGAATACATCTGAAACAGAACAAGAACTATTAAGACCATGATTCAGACCCCACTAACAGAACCTTCACATTTCTGCATACTCAACCCACCTAAAACTCACACAACCAACTCTCTTGCAGCAATCCGCACGCACTTAACCACACTGCATCAACAACACACAAACAAGACATAAACAGCACCTACAGTACACAAGTTCTCGCCCAATCCGAAACTTGCACCAAAGCTCAGCGTGCGGTGTATAACGAGCTGAAGCCGCCAACAGCACACCACTTCTCCCACTCTTCTACTCCCCCTCCAACCGACTAACCCGACCCGCCCGCCTTCTTGTTTACAGATCCACCATAGCGCCAGGAGACCAATTCCATTGGGGACGGTGCGCTATATAAGTACCTTCAACATAACATAACATAACTTTAGAAGCAGGAAAAACCTGTTTAGGGAATGGGCAACCATATTCTGTAACTGGAGCAGCGAGATTGAGTTGGATTGTGTCCCTCTGTCTTCCTATTCAAGGGCTTTTATCATGATGTTTTCCTTTCTGGACACAACGTTCTGATTTGGAATAAGGGCATTAAATCCCTGGAGGGCTTTGAAAATGGCCATCAATTCCCACTAGTTTGATAAATGTGCAGTCTCAGATTCCCACCTATACCATTGGACAGAGAGGGTATTCAGTGTTGGTCGCAACACACAGTAAGCCTTGAATTTGTTTAAACGACTTGAGAGCTTGAGGAGATAAAGTAATGCCTGATTTAGGGCTGATCCTAAACACCAGTTAATTTCTAGTCTTGGTTTAGGGAAAACCAGAATCTGAATTTCAAAATTCTCAGAGGACGTGAACCAATGCTACAGAATGTGACTGAATAATGGGTGAAGGTGAAGAATTATAAAAACAACGATTGTGCGGGGAAACCTGTACTCTCATAAAGTCCCGAACTGGAGCACAGAGGGAGACAAAAGACCATATCATGCAAGGTGTCAGCCTGAGGACTGTATCCTTCTGAAGAATGACCTGACCCAATTCTGCTTTGAATAGGGCTCTGATGAAAGTCCAGCGACTTAGAGGGAGCCTGGAAGCTCCAGCCCGTGGACTATGTTGTGGGCTTGCAGAACATTGCACACCTCCTGAATTTGCCAAACAGACAGGCAAAAAGAAGAAGCAAGAATTTGAAGATCATCACGGATGGACCAAAATACCCTCCTCTTGAAGGCTGCCGTTGGCTTTAAAAAACACTCTCGGGGCTGACTTATCCCAAAAGGGCAAAAATCAAACAGAGAATTTGAAGACCTCTTATGAAACTAAGAGTCCTGAAGAGAAAGGAAGCCCACAATCCCTTGATGACCTGAGAGTCTCCATGTGGAAACAAACTGTTCTGATAAATCCTCTCATTTGCTTATGCTCAATGACCAAGCGCATAATGTGAAAGTCCCAAAAAGGTTAGTTGGGTTTTTGGAAGTGTTTTTAACCTACAGTTGCTAGGGGATCTAGTGGCACATGGATCAAGGGTGCCACCACAACCCCAAGCGTTGAATGGTGGTAACATATTAAGAGTGTGTCCGAGTTTTTGTTTGCTAGGGAAATGAGAGGCATACATAGCAGGAACAATAAATACAGACTTAGGGGGTCATTATGAGTTGGGCGTTAAGGGATACCGGGCACCCGTAAGGAGACCCTTACTGCCCAATTCCGAGGTCCTTTAGCGGGAACCGTAAAGGACGTGTAGTCTGACCACGCGTCCCTTACGGGTCCCGCTAAGGGGCCAGGGTGGGGCCTGTTATTAGCACCTTCCCCATTCCCATTCCCATTGAGCCCTATGGGGGCTCAGATGGGAATGGGGAATGGTTGGTTGAATGGGGACTTACCGGGTCCGCACAGGTCGGACTGTCCCGGTAAGTCCCCATTCAACCAGATCGGTGCCGGACCCGGTATTGGAGGCAGCCATGGCGCAAATAGCGCCATGGCTACCTCCAATCTCGGAATGAGGGCCTTAGTCTTTCATTCACAACCTGTGAGGGCTGCTATAGTTGCATGCATTGAAAATTATGCCGTGGGTTCTTCCAAGATGATGCCGGCATGAGATGAATGTTATTTCTTGGCCCCATGGGGCATCCATCTTGGAAGAGTACTGACCTTGATTATTAACATATTCTATAGATGGACTGGACACAGCAGAATGGAAGTTCCAGAGAGATGATATATACAAATAAACTCCTCTTTGAACATGCCAATTCGACTAAGTGTTTGTTGCAGGCCCCAGATGACAATAGGTTTCTCCATTTTTAAACTGTACCCCAGTCTGGAAGGTGATAAAGAGCATGGATTTCTTCTATATCTATATAGTGTCTATTTTGGACATGGTCAGGCTTTGGTCACTAAAGAGCAACTTGTGTGGTAAGTCCACCAAGAGGGTGAGCAAACAAGACCTGATCTCATCGGTAGGCATTTTTTTCTGTTGGAACTCCCGAAAATTGAGACAAAACCAAATTGGGACAACAAAGTGCATAACAGAGAGTGCACTTTGAGAAATTACCTATAAGGTTAAACATGAGCATGGAGGTCGACTCGAGTAACCCATGGGCCTTAGCATACTAACTTGAAAGGTAGCTTTTATCATGAATAATGTAATTTATATAGGTATTTTCTAATGATGTATAATATGCATTTTTCTTTTGTATATTAATCGGATGTGGATTTTTATTGTGTTGATTTTATGTCTAATCTTTTATATTGATGATTTTTGTTGTTTTGTATCTAACATGATGATATTAATGCAAAAGGCATAATTAGCCACATGCATTAAATAAATAAAAAATAAAATAAACATGGAAATAATGAGTTATTATAGAATTAGTTTTCTGACACAGGGGTGCAGAATAGGAGCACTTTATTGAACTGGGAGTAAACACGAGTGTGTGAGCATACAGACATTGTGAGTAGATACAGTAAGTGTCCTATTTTGTATTGTTGTATGTCACAGTATATGTACCTATAAGTGTACATGAAATATGTTTGATGTTTTACTGTACATAATAGAGTCCCTGCCAAAAGAATGTATGCTATACATCTATGTACAGATCATAATGAATGATTGGTCTGCTTTTATGTCCGTTTCAAGTGGAGACGGAAGTCACTCCGACCGAGGGGGCATAGGGGTGTGAAAGGGAACCTGGATGTGCATCTCTGTTATGCTAGGGCTTGGTACAAATAACTGGGATTTCATAGTCCTCTCCCAGGTACTGCACTACCTCTTAGCCACAGCATCTAACAGTGATCACCCAATCTCATCCCTCATCAAGTGACATAGCGGGTCTAGAGGTCCAAGAATATCTCTCCATCCCATTCGCTCTTTCCCCTTTGTGTGCCCCACATTCACCTTTGCACTGCCAACCTTTGGCTTTTGCACTTCTGGCAGACTGCTTGGCACCCCCAAACCATCCTCTTTCTTTACGGGGAGGGACATTCAAAAATGTCATCTGGTGAAGAAGCCCCCAAACCTCAAGTTCATCACACAATAAAACATTGGGCCTCATTAGGAGTTTGCAGGTAGCCATGCCATGTTTAGAGACATGGCTACCCCCAAAGCGGGTACCTGGTCCGGGTCTCAAAAATAGGGAATTAACGGGCCATGCTGACTTTAGCAGGCCCGGTAATTCCCATTCTCGGGACCCGGTACATCCCCATTCCCATTGAGCCCCAATAGGGCTCAATGGGAATGGGGAGGATGCTAACAACGGCCCGTTGGTAGCATCCTGGACTGCTAGCGGGTCCTGCTCTGCATGTCTGGTCTGGCCAGGGGTCCAGAGAGGGACCTGCTGCAGACCTCGTAATGTGGCGGCTGGGCATGAACGGTGTCGGTCCCTTACCGCATCGTTCATTCCGTGGCCGCCACTCTCCTAATGAGGCCCATTGAATTGTTTTAGTACCACACAATCAATGTACTAGAAAATGCCTTCACCAAAAATTACTTGCCATAGTGTCTGTGACTTATTGCCTTCTCCCAATAAAAATGGCCTTAATCCTCTACCAATAGTGTGTTCCCTTATTATCACAACCATACACCTTCCCCCTAAAATACAGTGTACCTTTTAAATATTTTGTCAATTTGCCTACATTGTTATCCCACTAGTGTTATCCTCTCATCTTTTCCCGTTTCCCATTTCCCTTTGCCCAAATACCCGCCCACATCACCCCGCGAGGCGGGAGGCACAAGGTATCTCTATCCAGACAAGTTTCATAAGTATGAGACCACAGTGGTGATGTGCACAGTTTAAAGGATTACTAATCCGCATGCTGATTATGATTTAAAAAGAATGTGCTACCACGTGTCATCATAATGATCATGACCGTTGTTGGAAGCCTTAATGAAACTATCATGCTTCAATTAAGCTAGCCACCCCATCAGCGGGAGCTAACCCTGGGAAAACAATAAAATCAATGTCAACTTTCAAGAAGCAACACACAAGAGAGGTTGGTTCAAGTTACTATAGGAACTAAATCGCAAAATTTGATGTAGAATAATCAGACAAACAGTTTGAGCCTTGACAAAGCGCATGAGCATGAAACACGGGCCATTATAGTAATCTGACATGATCAGTTATGACATTTTTACTTATAACTATTTTCCTAGAATTCATGGTTTAACATGATAATGAAATACAGCTTGAGAAATTGTACTTTCAGAGTTTTGTTTTTTAAACACATTTCGAAACCATAAAAAGTCTGTATTTGGGTGAGATGGTCTGGCTTCAGTTCAGTGCATTCTCAATGCTTGGGGAGAGCAAGTCTCACCTTATAAAGTCAACCTTAAACTTGCAGGCTATCCAGTCCCAAATGTTGTTCTCTAAAAATTCTAGCGACAAAAAAAACAATCTAGACAAACTAGGACCTATTCTTGCTAAGAATGCAATCATTTAGATGCTTACACTTACCACATGACAACTTAATTACAGTACGCTTTCCAAATATCAATGTATCTCAATGAGACATATTTTCATTTACTGCTACAATTGTGATGAACTAACATTGATTCAGGGTCTATAGATAAAATATTGCTCATTCATAATTTAGTAGTCTATAGCGTTCCTCTATTCATAATAATGATATTGCATTTATACATTGCGCGCTGTAAGCTGCACTGTAGGTCAAACCAAGATTGCTTCCCTTTTTAGTTTCAGCTGAGAGTTGGTGAAGCCAATATTGCCAAAATATTCCTGTGTAGTATGTTGTTAAGATGGATTTCTGAACTCTGTCCTGGAGGGGCAGAGGTTCAGAAGGCCAGCCTAGTTTCTTGGAACAGGGTAACCTCTGGACAAACCAGACCAATCAAGGTAGCAATTGCGGCGGTCAAGACTAGGTCTCAAGACGGGTGAGGGTGACTGAAAGCCCACAATGAGCACACAAAGCAAGGACGCTTACAAATTACTCCAAGCAGGTGTTATATTAAAAATATAGACACATTTATTACAAGGCCTTTGTAATATTGACCATAGTAAAGAATCACAATAAAACTCAAGTAAACCAACACATCACAATCAATTACAATATATATACAATTACCATAGGGTCTAAAGAGTTAGAAGCACGAAATATGCAGACCACCTAGATGGGGAGGAAAACAGGCAGTGCAAGTAATCGTTTAGACCCAGTTCGCCTTCAGAGGCCACCTAACTAGAAGGAAGTCCGAGCCCTACGAAGAGTGGAGCCTTGTGTTCAAAAGTACCCGCACACGCTGGTGCCGATGGGCCAAGGGGAGTCTCTTCAAGGAAGTCAGGCAGTTCAAAGTGGTGAACAAAGGAGGGCGAACAGATCTCTGCTACTCAAGCGCGGCCTCCACTTGCGGGCAGAAGCAGAGTGCAAGTGCGAAAAAGGTGTGCTGTTTAACACAGCGAGGAAAAGCTACGGGCTACTGCAGGAGGGCGACCAGTTCCTAGCGTTGCTACTCACCGGTCCCCGGTGCAGGCAGACCCAGGCTTCTCCACGTCAGTTTCAGTGCTGGCAGGTTCAGATAGGAGCAAGGACGTCTCGGCGTTGTGTAGATTCCACGGCAGCAGAAGTTAGAGTTGAGGATGTCCCAAACGCAGTGAACCCGCACAGATTGTTACCACAGCAGGGCAACGAAGCGGCTGTGTGTATTTCAGCCCAATGTACACTCCTCACTTCAGACCTGGGAATGTCAAGTGTACGAATCGTGTGAGAGTGCTAAGGACTCGGAATACAACACAACCTGACAGCGGTAACAGACCAAGACTCCTGGGTAAGCTGGTCAGTCCACTGGATGGCCCAGAGACGCTTCCAAAGGCTTACGTGCAGGAGATAATGAAGATGCCAAGAATAGTTGTTCCCACTATTCCAAAGGGTCGAAGTCCCAGTACAGGCCTTCTCGTTCGATCAGAGGCAGAATGGCTTCACAGAGCGACAGCAGTGCAGAGGAGCAGTCCTTCAGCGGGTCACCAGCGATTCCTCGGTTCAGCCTCTTAGTTGCAGCATACTTGGCTCCTGTATCCGTCGTTCGTGAGAACTCAGGAGATCAACATGGTAATGGTGTTTCCAGCCTCCTCTTATCCAGAGTTCCCTTCGCGCCAAAACGGAAAGGACCCAATGGGAGATCTGCTCACAAAACACTCACACCATACGTGGACCTATCACGGACCACGGTGGTCCCAGGCATTCAAGACACACTAGACTCTCTGGCACCCAGGAAGTGTATTGGGACCAGACATCCCAGCCCACATCCTGGAGGCACACACAAGGCCTGTAGAAGCCCGCGAAAGCATCTGTGTTTCACGGGAAATAAGGAAGGCCCAGGGTCGGCTCGACCTGGGGAAGGTGAAGGGGGCAAGACGGTCAGCGGGCAGGACAAAAAGAGCCTCGTGGTCTGGCCATTTTGGAAGCCAGGCCACCATTTTGGGCTAAGCGCGAGAAACGCGCTTAAACAGCCAAAAGGAGCTCAAAACACAAAGAAACGATCGCTGCCACCAGTCCCGTCCGTGATTCACTTGCGCTGTTAGTTAACAATCCAAAGAGAGTGTCTAGGGCCCGTAGAGTGACTAGACACCGAAGAGAGCAGTAACTTAGCTTACAGTGCCCTCTTGTGTCATGTTGCGCGAAAGCTGCAACATGATAAAAGAACTACGTAAACAACATTTCCCGGTACTGACTGTCTTAAGGGCATGTCAGTTTCCCCGTAAGAATGGAGCGAAAGCCCAGAGGAGTGCGGCAGAAGGCTGCACTTCTCTGGCAAAGTCTAGATCATGGTGAAAAACAACAGCAAAAAGTTTAGGGGTTGCCACATGGAAGGAAAATTACCTACAATTAAGAAATCTTTCCTAACACTCGCCCCTCCCAGACTATGGACAGGGGGAACTAATCCACCCCTGGATGAGTCTCTTGTTCAGGTCGGTTAAACATTCTGGACAACCCATCAGCATTGCTATGTTGGACACCTGGCCTATGCTCAATAGTGAAGTCAAAGCCTTGTAGACTTATGGACCACCTAAGCAACTTTGGATTCTCTCCCTTCATGTTCATCAGCCACTTTAAGGGCTTATGGTCAGTTTGCACAGTGAAGTGGGTCCCATAGAGGTAGGGCCTCAGCTTCTGTAGGGCCCACACAACAGAGAAGAACAAGTTACTTCTTACCTTGTAACGTTCTTTCGACGGAATGTTCCTCCGACGTATTCCTCATCTTAGATATATATCCTTCCAGCTCTGCTGGCCTCGGAACATTTTTTCCCAAGAGGGCGCTGCGCGTCGACGTCCCTCGAGTCGATGACCCTCGACAGCCGCCGTATCGACGCTCGACGTCATCCTGCCTATAAAGGCCGCGCGCAGCGTCCGTTGCTCAGTTCCGTTTTGTAGCCCACAGTATTACTGTTTGGACTAGACTAATCACCCTGAAGGAGCGTAAGCTGCAACAACAAGGGAAGTAAAACTGCGGGGATGGATGGGAGGGTCGATGAGGAATACGTCGGAGGAACATCCCGTCGAAAGAACGTTACAAGGTAAGAAGTAACTTGTTCTTCGAAGGGATTGTGTCCTCCGACGTATTCCTCATCTTAGATAGGCTCCCATAGCAGTATTCTATATTCGGAGGAGGGAGTACTGACTTCACGCTGTCTTCTATTGGTGAATAGAATGTAGTACAGCCCTTCCAAACCTAGTCTCTTGACTAGAAGAGGAATCCAGATTGTAAAAACGTGTAAAGGTATGGACAGACGACCATGTAGCGGCCGCACATATGTCTTTAATCGGCACGCCTCTTTTGAGGGCCGATGAACTGCAATACCTCTGGTCGAATGAGCCCTAAGGTTTTGAGGGGGCTCTTTCCCTGCCAATTTATAACATTCCAGAATGGCTAGAATGATCCATCTGGAAATGGTCTGCTTAGTTATTGGTAATCCCAGCTTGTGACCTGCGTAGCCTACAAACAGCTGGTCTGCCTGTCTTATCCTGGCTAGTCTACTAATGTAAAAACTTAGAACCCTCCTAGGGTCTAGTCTGTGTAACCTCTCTTCCTCTTTCCCCGGGTGAGGAGGAGGATAGAAAGATGGTAGGGTAATCTTCTGAGAGATATGGAATTCAGAGACTACTTTTGGGAGGAAATTAGGCTTCACTTGTAGGACAACTTTGTCTTTGTGAAAGATTGTATGAGGGGGTTTACAAGAAAGAGCTTGTAATTCGCTCACCCTTCTAGCAGATGTAAGTGCTATTAATAAAACAGTCTTAAGGGTAAGAAATCTTAACGAACAAGAATGGAGTGGTTCGAAAGGTGTCCCCATCAGGAAAGTTAATCCAACGGCAGCGGTATAAAGACTTTGTTGCTGGCCTCCTTGCCGAAAGCAACACCTCCATAACATCATCAGGGAGGTCCCAATCCTTGTACCTCATCCGTTCAGAAGCCAAGCGTGAAGGTTGAGGGTTTTGATGTCTGGATGGAGAACCTGACCTCCCTTCTGTGAGAGTAGGTTCTCTCTGAGAGGAAGTCGAAATGGAGGGCAGATGGACAAGTCTAGAAGGTCCGGGTACCACGTTCTCCTGGCCCAATCCGGGGCAATTAGGATCATGGTTCGTCGGAATCTTCTCAACCTCCTGATCATTTGAGGAATGACAGGGACCGGTGGGAACGCGTACAGAAGCGGAAACTCCCAGTCCACTATGAACGCGTCTCCCAGAGCTCCTCTCGGAGGAAATTCCCTTGAGCAGAACAGGTCGCATTTCCTGTTTAGGCTGGTGGCGAACAGATCTACCTGAGGGGTTCCCCAAAGGGCGAAGATCTTGTGAAGGACTTCCTGAGCTAGTTCCCACTCGTGGGAGACTGTGCTCTGCCTGCTCAGAGCGTCCGCTGTCAAGTTCTTCTCTCCGGCTAGGTGAACTGCCGATAGAGAGATTCCTTCTTGGATTGCCCAAAACCAGAGCTGCATCGCCTCTCTGCACAGGGGTAGTGATCCTACGCCTCCTCTTTTGTTGAGGTAATGCATGGCCACCGTGTTGTCCGTCATTATCAGGACGTTCTTCCCTTGTACAACTGGCAGGAAAGCCTTTAACGCAAGTTTGATGGCTCTCAGCTCTAACAGGTTGATGTGTAGTATGGACTCCGATGGAGACCAACGACCGCTGATGGTCAAGTCGTTGGCGTGGGCTCCCCACCCCGTGAGTGAGGCATCCGTGACTACTGTTATCTCCGGCCAGGGTTGCCAAAACTGTTCTCCTTTCAGAATGTTCTCCTGACAGGCCCACCACTGAAGGTCTCGAGCCACCCTGCCGGGAACCTGAAGAAGATCTGTCATTCTCCCTGAGAATTGAGACCACTGAGTCCTCAGTGTCCACTGGAGGGATCTCATTCTCAGACGAGCCTCTGGCACAAGGAAAATGCAGGACGCCATGAGGCCTAGCAACCTCAAAAAGTCGAAAGCTGGGAGACGTTGGGCAAGTTGGAACTTGGTAACCATCTGTAGAATATCTTGAGCCCTCACCTCTGGTGGCGAGGCTTTTCCCAGGGAAGTATCCAGGATCGCTCCTATGAACTGGAGTCTCTGCGATGGTATCATTTGAGACTTCTTTAAATTGAGGGAGAAGCCCAGTTTGTGAAGGGAGTAGCATACGTGATTTAGCTGGATCTGAGCTTGCTCCGGAGAGACAGCCCTGATTAGCCAATCGTCCAGGTAGGGGTAGACGTGAATCCCTTCCCTCCTTAGACTTGCCACCACTACCGACATTAACTTGGTGAAGACCCTCGGGCGGAGGTCAGCCCAAAAGGCAGTACTCGAAATTGATAGTGAGAGTTGCCAATTGTGAACCTCAGGTATTTCCTGTGTTTGAGATGGATAGGCACATGGAAATAAGCGTCCTGAAGGTCCAGAGATACCAACCAGTCCTGAAACTGAAGGGCCTGGAGGATCTGAGAAAGAGTGACCATCTTGAATTTGTCTTTCCTGAGGAATTTGTTCAATTCTCGCAAGTCCAAGATGGATCTCAGTCCTCCGTCTTTCTTTGGAATGAGAAAGTAAGGGGAGTACCAGCCCTTGTTCCTCTCCTCTACAGGTACCGGTTCTATGGCACCTTTCTCTAGCAGGTCTATAATTTCCTGCAAGAGGAGCGGATCTGGAGCTTTCTGAGAGCTGATCCCCGGTGGATGACTCTGAGGTATACGTAGGAAAGGTAGGCAGTAACCTTGGGCAACTGTTTCCAATGCCCAAGCATCTGACGTGATAGCCTGCCATTCCGTCAGATGTTGAGTCAACCTGCCTCCTACAGGTGTCCTGTGAGGGAAGTCCTCAGAGTGGTTTTGGGGCGGCTGATGTAGATGCCGATGGTAAAGAGGCACCTGCTGTTGCTGCGGCTTTAGAATATCTACCCCGTCCACCTCGGGTAGTTCTTCTTTGACCCCTTTGAGCCGGTCATCCTCTACCTCTTCCGAATGAGGAGTAGAAGCGAAAGGACTTGCCCCTCGCAGAGGTTCCTGTGGGCCGAAAAGGAGTCTGACGGATTGCAGCTCCTAGGGATTTTGCTGCTGCTTTTGAAGTTTGCAGTTTCTCTAAACTGTCATCCGCCTTTTTCCCGAACAAAGAAGAGCCATCAAATGGCATGTTCAAGAGCCTGGCTTGCACATCTGGGGCAAAACCCGACTTTCTCAACCAAGCGAACCGCCTGGTTGATGTACTTGCCGCCATTGCTCTGCTGATACTGTCAGCCGAATCAATGCCCATCTGGAGGGATTCGCACATAGCGTCTTTACCGTCCTGTATAATATGCAGGAACGCATCCCTTTCTTCTCCCTCCGGGATGCAGTCAGCCGCTGTAGAAGCACACTCCCAAAGTGTATGGCTGAACCTAGCAAGGGTGCAAGTAGCATTAACAGACTTTAACGCCATGCTACATGCTGAAAAGACTTTCTTAGCCATAGCATCATATTTTTTATCGTCCCTGTCCTGTGGGACAGTAGGATAAGCCGTCTTGACGTCGGTAGAGGATGCTGCTTGTACCACCAGACTTTCTGGGGATGGATGTTTGGATAAGAACTCTGGGTCTGTGGAAGATACCCTGTACTTTGCAGACAGTTTTTTATTTACTGCTGGTATTACATCTGGGGTTTCCCAGTTTGTCATGATCTTTCTCTGAAGAGCTTTATGAAAAGGCACCACTGGATCCTCTTGTGGGCCTTTGTCAAGAATATCTGTGAGGTCATCTTGCTGGAAAGATTGTGAAGGTGTAGACCACCCCATGAACTCTGTAATTCTGGCCATTAAGGCTCTGTAGGGGGTTTCAGCATGCTCCCCCGGTTCTGGTTTAGCAAAATCCACCTCAGGGGAAGTGTCTAAACCACTTGCCTCATGTAAAGAATCATGAAGATCCTTTAATCTGCGCTCTTCAGAGGAAAATTCTTCTCTAACTGGGGTTACAGGTCCCTGTAACTCATCTTGTTCTGACAAATCACCCTCTTCTAAAATTGAGGATATAGTTCTCAATTGTTCTGAACTAATAAAGGGAGTAAATCCCATTTCCAAGGCAGAGGGTGCTGAACTTGTCATTATTGGCCTCGAAAGCGTCGATGTCGTCGACGCCGACGTCGAAGGCTTCGAGCGTGGCGTCGAAAACAGAGGTGGAGGCCTCGAGGACCTCGACAGAATTGGAATTTTACTCGACAATATCGACGCCATCGACGCCATCGACGTCGAGGGCCTGGTAATCGTCACTGGATGTGTGGTCATCGTGACTTTTCTCGGCGTCTACCCCGATGTCGAGGCCGGCGTCGAGTCGACAGACCTGTGTGTCGAAGGTCCCTTCGACAACGGCGTCGAAGCCCTCGACGTCGACGGAACCTTCGTCGACGGCGTCGACGGAACCTTCGAGGAAGGTTTTGTAACGCTCACCTGATTCTCGCAGAGGCGCCGGTCTTGACTGGGCGACTACCGTATCTTCAAAGGTGATGTGTAGCACCCGGTTGGCTCTTTGGGCTGGACCTCTGTGCACTGTATGCCTGACGTGTAGAGTAAGATGTCTGCAGATAGAAAATATGGGGTTAATGAACTGGGGCGTCCCTATCTCTTTCCTCTTCTCCTCTCCTGTAGACCCCAAAGGTTAACGCTCTCACCTTAGGTAAGTGAATGCCGAGCTCTCCATCTGCCTCGGGGCAGGGTGCTGTAGCCAGTTTCTTCACTGGATAGGTAGCGCAGGCCTCTTGACTTCAGAGGACTGCTGTCCGTCGTTTACTGCACGAACGGTAAGTTTCGAGTCATCCAAATGTCTTTTTAAAGTCTTTAGTATTGATGTCTCTTGTTTTGCAGGTTTCCGGCGATGGCGGATGACGGGCTGAAGTGAGTTGAAGATGGAGCCCGTGTGATGAATAGAAGCGCCTGGAAGCACGTGAGTAAGCGCTTGTTGCCTGCTTCACGATGCACTCTAACTGTCTTTTTATTTTGCAGGTACGAGTTCGGAGCGGCTGCAGGGTGCAGGAATACCCACTGGATTAGATGTGGAAAGGAGTAATGGCACGTGAGTATTAAAGTTCCCCAATGTCTTTAAACGCACCTTGTTTTGTCTTTCAGATGCGGATGCAGCGCCGAAGGCCTCCGGAGCGTGCAAAGAGTTGGTAAGCCTTTGCCTTTCCGATGCCGGAATGCTAACCTGTTCTTTCTTGTCTTTATAGGTGTTGCTGAAGACTGGATTCTGGATGGTAAGCCTTTGCCTTTCAGATGCCGGAATGCTAACCTGTTCTTTCTTGTCTTTATAGGTGTTGCTGAAGACTGGATTCAGGATGGTAAGCCTTTTTCCTTAGGCCCAGGACTGGATGCAGAAGACACGATGAGCGTTCTGCTGCAGAGAGTGCAGAATAACGCAAAGCAAGATTCATCCACCGGGTGTGGTTTAAATAGCCTCCTGTAGTGCTTAGGTGTCTCCTTCCACAGCCACGCCTAAGTAAGAAAAGAGTTCCTGGTAAGAAAAGAGTTCCTGCCTTCCAGAAGAGTTCCAGTGTTCTAAATCTAGGGAGTGGCTCCAGCCCCACCCAACAGGAAAAGTAGTTCCAAACAGAAGAGGATCAGAGGCTCAACTGGCAGGCAAGTAAGCAGCATGGTCTGCTGCAGGTAAGTCCACCCAAGCATTATGAGCCCGGCGCTTCCAGCGCTGGGACTGGGCATATTTATGAGCCTGGTGCCACTTGCGCCAGGACTGGGTCCAAAAGGTCCCAATTGGGACTGGTTGGCACTCGGAACCTGGGTTATGGATCTGCTTCCAAGGGAGTTGGGAAAACCCTGACCTTTTGGAAGCAGGGATCATGACAGGTTTGGAGGTCAGAGTCCTACTCGAGGGTTCGAGACGCGCTCGAGAGGTTTCTTTCGCCGGGTACTGCGACTCGCGGCGTTTTTGACCTTTGGGTCTTTCGACCAGAGCATCGCTCTCGGCAGTCTTCGAGGGGGTCGAGGCCGCTTTCTCGAAGACGCTCATCATGTTTTTTCTGAATTCCTCCCATTCAGCCCGGGAACTATGTTTCGTGGGGCAAGGGATTCTTTTTGGTGAAACAGAGGAAGAGGAAGACGGAGAAGGAGATCTTCGACGTTTCCTCTTCGAGTGTTTCGATCTCGAGGAGTGATGAGACCCACTCCGAGATCTGGAGCGTGAATGGTGACGAGGAGACGAATGTCTCGACTTCGTCGAAGAAGAAGAAGCTTTAAAAGTCTTACCTTTCTCCAGCTTCCCCCTACGCTCCTTCAGGGCCTTAGCTGTCATGGACATACAGTCCTCGCACTCCGAACAATGGTGTTCGGCTCCCAAGCACCACAGACAATTTCTGTGAGGATCGGTCAACGACATCTTTTTTCCACAATCTCGACATTTTTTGAAGCCGGATCGAGGGGTTGTCGGTTCCGACGAGGAAGCCATCGAGTACGATTCGAATAACTTGAAGTAAATAGTACTAAGAACTGAGCAACGGTATTCCGAGGCACCGAGTTAGCGCGGAAAAACGGAACTGAGCAACGGACGCTGCGCGCGGCCTTTATAGGCAGGATGACGTCGAGCGTCGATACGGCGGCTGTCGAGGGTCATCGACTCGAGGGACGTCGACGCGCAGCGCCCTCTTGGGAAAAAATTTTCCGAGGCCAGCAGAGCTGGAAGGATATATATCTAAGATGAGGAATACGTCGGAGGACACAATCCCTTCGAAACATTCTTTCTCTACTGTGGACCATCTGAGCTCTCTGTCCTTAAACTGGCGACTAATGAAACCAATAGGGTGTTCCTTACCCTTCTCATCTACTTGTGATAGTACAGCTCCTATCCCAGTGTCAGAGGGTCTGTCTGCACAATAAAAGGTATTTGATAATCAGGGGCCCTGAGGACAGGGGCCTGGCACAAGGAGTCTTTTAAGCCGTTGAAGGCCTTCTCACACTCGTCGGTCCAAGTTACCTTCTTGGGTTTCTTCTGAGTGGTGAGGGCAGTCAGAGGGGCAGCTATGGCGCCATAGTCTGCCATGAAGTTGCGGTAATACCCCGTGAGTCCTAAGAAGGCTCTCACTTGGGTCTGTGTAGTGGGGGTAGGCCAGTCTTGTACTGCTTGTACTTTACTGGGAAGAGGCTGTATCCTTCCTCCACCTACTTCATGTCCAAGGTAAACCACTGAGCCTTGTCCAATCTGGCATTTACTAGCCTTTATGGTCAAGTGTGCTTTCTGAAGAGCCTGTAGCACAATCCCGAGGTGTTTCACATGGTCTTCCCAGGTGGCAATAAAAACTGCTATATTATCCAGATATGCAAGACAGAATTCATCCAACCCATTCAACACATGATTCACAAGCCCTGGAAAGTGGCAGGTGCATTCTTCAACCTGAACGGCATTACCCTGAATTGGTAAAGACCGTCTGGAGTGGAAAACTCTGTCTTCTCCTTGGCATGTTCTGCTAAAGCTATTTGCCAATAGCCTGCAGTGAGGTCAAACGTGCTGAGGTACTTGGAGGCACCCAAGGTATCCACCAGCTCATCTGTTCGAGGCAAGGGGTGTGCATCTGTCTTGGTGACAGCATTCAGAGCCCTGTAATCCACGCAGAACTTCAATTCAGAAGTGCCTGCTTTTGGAACCAAAACCACAGTGCTGGACCAAGGACTACTAGAGGGTTCAATCACCCCAAGATCTAACATTTTGTTGACCTCTGTCTTAATGTAAGACTGTACTTCTGACATCCTGTATCCTCTACTTTTGGTAGGAACACTGTCTCCTGTGTCTATGTTATGTTTGCACCAAGGTGTCAAACCAGGGGACTGCGAAAACAGGGGGAAAAAGTGCCTAAGCAAACTTTTCACCTCAGCCTGCTGATCAAAAGTCAGGTGAGGGGGCCACTCGGACACCCTCAAAGGAGCTATCTGAAGGACCGCTTTGGAACAGGTCGGGGAGAGGTTCAGACTCCTCTTCCTCAACATCTGAAGCCAGTAGCAGTGCTGCGATTTCGACTCTTGGGACGAAAGCCTTCAGCCTATTTACGTGGAACACTTTTGGAGCCTGTCCAGGCCTTCCAAGGTCCACTAATTAGTTAACCTCACCCAGGGGCTCCACCACTGTGTAAGGGCCTGACCATTTGTCCTGTAAAGCTCTAGGCCTTATGGGATTCATGATCAGGACTTGCTGACCAGGTGTAAAGTTGATGAGGGAAGCTTTCTGGTCGTACCAATGTTTCACCAGCGCTTGTCCTGCCTTCAACTTGTCACTAGCCAGACCCATCAGAAGTACCATCAGTTTTCTGAGCCCTAACACATAGTCGACTACGTTGGTAGTAATAGGGGGAGTGGGCATCTCCCATCCCTCCTTGATTATGGCTAAGGGTCCCCGTACAGGGTGACCAAACAGAAGTTCGAAGGGGCTGAAGCCAACACCCTCCTGTGGTACCTCTCGGTAGGCAAACAGTAAGCATGGTAAAAGAAGATACCATTTTCTTCTCTGAGGCTCTTCCAGAGCCCCAATCATGCTCTTTAACGTTCTGTTGAAATGTTCCACCAGACCATTGGTCTGGGGGTGGTATGCAGAAGAGAACTTGTAGGTGACCCCACATTCTTTCCACATAGCCTGCATATACTTTGACATAAAGTTGCTGCCTCTGTCAGACACAACTTCTTTAGGGAAGCCAACCCTAGTAAAGATGCCAATTAACGCTTTTGCAACTGACTTGGCAGTTACAGTTTTCAATGGGATGGCCTCAGGATATCTGGTAGCATAGTCGACTAGCACCAGGATAAACCTATTGCCTGAGGATGTTTGCGGGTCAAGGGGACCAACGATGTCGATCCTTACCCTTTCGAATGGTATGCCCACAACAGAGAGCGGTACCAATGGAGCTTGGATTGTTGAGCCACTCTCACCAGATAACTGGCAGGAGGCACAACTCCTGCAGTGACTTTCTACTTGCACCCCCATCTTGGGCCAGTAGAAGTGCATGGATAACCTTTGCTTGGTCCTCTTAATACCAAGGTGACCAGCTGCAGGAGGAAGGGTCTTACAGCAAGGGAAACCACCAACCTCCTATGGTCTCCTTCTGTAGACTCTGTGGGCTCACTATACAGGAGTCCACCTTCCCAATAAATCCGATGCTTCCCAGGAGGTTCACCCTCAAGCTGGGAGCTGGCCTGTCTCCTTAGGCCTTCCAGAGATGGGCACTCACGTTGGCCTCTACTGAATTCTTCCCTGTCAGGATCACCTTCTACTAACAAGTCTTTTAGTTCAGGATGGTCATTGGGGTCAAATACTTCAGGTATCGCCGCCTCCTCATCAGGCCCAGGCGATTGACCAACTTCCTCCACCGCAGTGGTAGGCGAGTTCGGGGGAATATTCTCTTTCCCTCGTTTTGGTTTTCGTACTCCTTTAGCCTTGGGTTTCCCCTTTGGCTGGGGCAGCGTATTGGTCTTGGCCAATGCTGCCCATGTTTGAGACCGTGTGCAGAGTCTGTCAGCAGTGTCTCCTACGAGCCCTAAAGCTCTGAGATCGTTGCCCAACAAGACCTTTCCTGGGACGTTTCTCTGAATGCTCACTGGAATCCTGACTGCTATACCATTTAAAGTAAGATTTACAGGTATTACTGGAAACATGTGAGGTGGGCCGTCAGCCAACTTAGTGGGCATCAGAGTAGCTCTGGCAACTTCCTCTGAGTCTACCAAGGTAGAATCCACTACAGTTCGACTGCACCCACTATCCGTAAGAGCTGGAGTATCTACTCCGTTGATCAGCACACTGTCTTTAAAGTAGTGCTTTGTATTATCTGGAATCCTAGCATAAGCCTCTGCGACTTTAGGTTCCCAGGAACCCAGGGAAACTAAAACTACCTCAGCTTCTATCCCACTGGGGAAGGAGTCTGAGGAGAAGGATGCTCCTGTAATCTCTTCTTCCTCGTAGGAGGAGAAGGCCAGATTAGTGGAGTGGACCCCCAAAGGTTTAACCTTACACCGGGGATCCCCCTTCACGTGCTCAGTTGCTCCACAAGCAAAACAAGATCCATTGGGTCTGTTTACATAGGGAGGCTTATTGTAACGAGAGTTCTGTTTCGGAGGCTGACCTCCACTACCCTGTGGGTTCTCTTGTGTCTTACCCTTATTTTTCTTTTTTGTGGCCCTTTTGAGAAGAAGATTTATCAGATTCTCCACCCTCCTTATCTTTGGACGTTTTCCCTTCCTCCTGCTTACCAGGATTAGTTTTGTCCTTATGGGACACTCGCTGTGACACCCATAAATCTGCTGCAATGACAAGCTTCTTAGGATCTATCTCCTTTGTATCTGCCAAATGCTGCTTAAGCTCCGGGGAAGAAGATGCAAAAATATGTTCCAGCATGACAAGACTTATCATGCCTTCAAAGGTAGAAACCTTATAACCTTCGACCCAGCCAGTCAAGTTTTTTAAGGATTTGGTTACATAAAATACCCAAGTACCACCTTCTTTTTTCTTATACTCTCGGAATCGTTTTAAATATTGGGTAGGAGTCTTTCCAAACTTTAAAATGAGAGTTTGCTTCAACATTGCAAAATCCGCTCGATCAGCTTTCGACATTTCCATAATGGCACTGCAGCCAGAATGGGGCAGTCTGCTGAGTAACCAGGCAATCTTATCAGCATTGACAACTTGTTGAACTTCACATGCATACTCAAACCTATTCAGCCAGTTCATAATGTCATTCTTTTCCTCATACACATTGAGCAGATCTTTTGAAAACCGTGGATGAAAGGAGGCCCTAGACCCACGTCCAGGACCCTTGGATCCATTTGCAACCTGAAGCTTGGCCAGTTCCAACTGGTGATCCCTGTCTTTCTGTTTTTCTGCCTGTTCAATTTTTAGTTTGGCCATGTTGAAATCAAGCTCCTCCTGCCTAAACAGCAGTTCTTGCTTCTTGAATTCAAGCATGGCCTCCCCATCGACACTGGCAGAGGAAAGATTAGACATCTCATCCTCCCTGTCCTCGTGGTCGCGGTGGATCAGTGCAGCGGCAGAACCGTCGGTTCTGCCAGTGAGAGCAGCCCCACCTCCTTCTGCACTGTCCTCGGAAGTTATAGCATCAAGCTGAGCTTCTTGCCACGCCACGATTCTTTGGATCATATCCAACTTGATGCCTTGAGAGGAGACACCTCTCTCTGCACACATCTTTTTCAATGTTTCGGATTTAGAAGCATATAAAGTTAACAAGGTATTTGTTTCCATACTGTTAGATAGGACTATGGCCTTTTAAAAGTTATACTACGACAATACACTACATGTCCTGGTAGGAATAACTTGAAATGCCTTCGCTCGTGCGCAACACTGGATACCGTCAGTCGTATCCCACCGCTGTACACGAATTTGTTAAGATGGATTTCTGAACTCTGTCCTGGAGGGGCAGAGGTTCAGAAGGCCAGCCTAGTTTCTTGGAACAGGGTAACCTCTGGACAAGCCAGACCAATCAAGGTAGCGATCGCGGCGGTCAAGACTAGGTCTCAAGAGGGGTGAGGGTGACTGAAAGCCCGCAATGAGCACACAAAGCAAGGATGCTTACAAATTACTCCAAGCAGGTGTTATATTAAAAATATAGACACATTTATTACAAGGCCTTTGTAATATTGACCATAGTAAAGAATCACGATAAAACGCAAGTAAACCAACACATCACAATCAAATACAATATATATACAATTACCGAAGGGTCTAAAGAGTTAGAAGCACGAAATATGCAGACCACCTAGATGGGGAGGAAAACAGGCAGTGCAAGTAATCGTTTAGACCCAGTTCGCCTTCAGAGACCACCTAACTAAAAGGAAGTCCGATCCCTACGAAGAGTGGAGCCTTGTGCTCAAAAGTACCTGCACACGCTGGTGCCGATGGGCCAAGGGGAGTCTCTTCAAGGAAGTCAGGCAGTTCAGAGTGGTGAACAATGGAGGGCGAACAGATCTCCGCTACTCAAGCGCGGCCTACACTTGCGGGCAGAAGCAGAGCGCGAGTGCGAAAAAGGTGTGCTGTTTAACACAGCGAGGAAAAGCTACGGGCTACTGCAGGAGGGCGACCAGTTCCTAGCGTTGCTACTCACCGTTCCCCGATGCAGGCAGACCCAGGCTTCTCCGCGTCAGTTTCAGTGCTGGCAGGTTCAGATACGAGCAGGGGACGTCACGGCGTTGTGTAGATTCCGCGGCAACAGAAGTTAGAGTTGAGGATGTCCCAAACGCAGTGAACCCGCACAGATTGTTACCACTGCAGGGCAACGAAGCGGCTGTGTGTATTTCAGCCCAATGTACACTCCTCACTTCAGACCTGGGAATGCCAAGTGTACGAATCGTGTGAGAGTGCTTCCGAAGTCTTACGTGCAGGAGATGATGAAGATGCCGAGAATAGTTGTTCCCACTATTCCAAAGGGTCGAAGTACCAGTACAGGCCTTCTCGTTCGATCAGAGGCAGAATGGTTTCACAGAGCGACAGAAGTGCAGAGGAGCAGTCCTTCAGCGGGTCACCAGTAATTCCTCGGTTCAGCCTCTTAGTTGCAGGATACTTGGCTCCTGTATCCGTCGTTCGTGAGAACTCAGGAGATCGACATGGTAGTGGTGTTTCCAGCCTCCTCTTATCCAGAGTTCCCTTCGCGCCAAAACGGAGAGGACCCAATGGGAGATCTGCTCACAAAACACTCACACCCTACGTGGACCTATCACGGACCACGATGGTCCCAGGCATTCAAGACACACTAGACTCTCTGGCACCCAGGATGTGTATTGGTACCAGACATCCCAGCCCACATCCTGGAGGCACACACAAGGCCTGTAGAAGCCCGCAAAAGCATCTGTGTTTCACGGGAAAGTACATGCCCAAATAAGGAAGGCCCCGAGTCGGCTCGACCTGGGGAAGGTGAAGGGGGCAAGACGGACAGCGGGCAGGACAAAGAGCCTCGTGGTCTGGCCATTTTGGAAGCCAGGCCACCATTTTGGGCTAAGCGCGAGAAACACGCTTAAACAGCCAAAAGGAGCTCAAAACACAAAGAAACGATCGCTGCCACCAGTCCCGTCCGTGATTCACTTGCACCGTTCGTTAACAATCTAAAGAGAGTGTCTAGGGCCTGTATAGTGACTAGAGACCCAAGAGAGCAGTAACTTAGCTTACAGTGCCCTCTTGTGTCATGTTGCGCGAAAACTGCAACATGATAAAAGAACTACGGAAAACAACGTTTCCCGGTACTGACTGTCTTAAGGGCATGTCAGTTTCCCTGTAAGAATGGAGCGAAAGCCCAGAGGAGTGCGGCAGAAGGCTGCACTTCTCTGGCAAAATCTAGATCATGGTGAAAAACAACAGCAAAAAGTTTAGGGGTTGCCACATGGAAGGAAAATTACGTACAATTAAGAAATCTTTCCTAACATGTGTTTTTGGATTTGTATACAGATACAGCATAGAGCATTCAACCGCCCTTTTCATGATAGAGATTAGCGCATCCTGAGTCGATGAATACTCCTGTCACCCCATTCATAGCACTACCTCTGAACCCTCCTCCCTTCACCAGCCTCATACATGGAAAAGGGAAATACGCATAGTCCCTTTTCCCTTTCCATGGCAGCCATTAGCAGCAGGGATGCAAAAGGAATACTAAGCGATTCCAGTGCCGGCGAGGGACAAAGAAGCTCCAGGTAAGTGGGGCAGAGGTGGGGATGAGAGAAGTGGGCGTGGGAGGTGAAAATTGGGGGAGAGCAGAGGGGGAGGACAGAAGGGGAGGGAAGAATGGGAAGCACTAACCTGCTGTCCTGGCAGCAGGGAATATGATGGCCTCCCGATTCTGAGGAAGCTCAGAACGTGGGCTTTACCCTGAGGCAAAGCCTCTGTTCCGATCTTCCTGATTGGCTGGGAGGACCCCCTGGCACGCCCTGCGATATTTCATACACATCTGTGCTATAATCCTGGATTGTTGGGCTAATTGGGCTACTTGTTGCCCTAGAGAAGATATCCCTAACTATCCTTTCTGATGTGTTGAAGAAAGGGTAGAGGCATGCTGTGGGGTTGTAGAGTTGAGGATGGTTCATGTGAAATAAGTAGAATAGGCAAACTGGCCATTAAACAGAGACGTTCTCCTGCAGCATCAAAGCTTCTAGGGCTGTCTCCAGCTGGTTTAGTGCTGCCATGTTGCATGCAATCATTAATCCATCAGCCATGTGAGCAATCTGTATGGAAGCTTTCTTTTTCGGGATAGTGCATCTCATTGGAGTAACAATCACAGCGGGGTGTGTGGAAGGAAATGTATGTATTTATTTCGTCCTGGGAGGATAGCTGAGCGGCAATGTACTCACCTTGGAAACAAGATGACACGAAGCAACACAGGTTCGATCCCCGGGTCTGTGCTTAGAAACCTCTGTGTATTAAGCGCATTATAAATACGCTACTAAGAGACATATTCCTGTAACAGTGCCTCGATGCCCCCGGGCTGTGTGAGTGCTTTAAAAATGCAAATAAAAAAAAAAAAATACATTTATTTAAAAATATACAGAAGAGATTGGAATGTGCTCTTAGAAAGCCTGAATAAGGCCATGTAATCAGGCAATCGCTTCCACAGGTAGGTGCTTAATTTCAGAGGGTATTCTGCATTTTCAGAGTTCTGAAATTGTTCCATGTCGGGTGGATTGGCTCATTCAGACCTAAATTTTGCTTTGCACGTTTCACACATGAAAAATCACATTTAAATATGTGCAGTTGTAAGGTTGTAAGGTTTTCCCTATACCTTATATGCTGATTAGTGTACATGCTGTGGTTGTACATTTGGACTGGTTTAGATCCACTTGGGCTATATGTGGGGGTCCATTCCTGGTCTCCCTGCAATTTATGCCCGCGTCGAGGAGCGTACATGGCCATTAACGGCCCACCAGCCCGAGCCTAGACCGGCCCGAGCGGCCATGTACGCCCCCAACATGGGGGTGCTAGCCTTTCGCACCCAGGGGTTCACCCGTGGTGCAAATAGTTGTATTTATTGTACATTGTTAAATGGAGGTTATAAAACACTGCAGCAGCATAAGCCATATAAATGCGGGCATCCACAGATGGGTATCAAAACACACTGTCATGGACAAGGGCCTAGGAGCAGCAACTTCTGCCTAGTGTTATCAATGTTTTTATCACAGAATATTATTTGAGATTTTTAGGAGTTACTTCTATATCTACAACAGCCTATCGTTCACTAAATTTCCCACTCGGAAAGTCTAGATATCCCTCAATGCTGATAACTTTCCTTAGTTGGCGCTGGTGTGCCGCCTATCTAGGAAAGGGGATAGAGATGAGAATATCCCTTATCTGGCTCATTACTTTCCTACATCTAAAAAATACACTTCCAGAATTATATATTTTTATTACTTCCTTCTTGTGCAACATAAGCATAAAGTATCCAATTATTAAGATAAAACTTATCAAGCAGAACAAATCTGCTGCTTAAAAGAATTTTCTTCACCCAAGCTCTCAATTCGCCTGAGTGTCACCCTGAACCTCAACTCTAGTCTCCCGGTTTCAGTGGGAATTGCTTCTGTCTACCCGCTTTCTTCAGGACTATGCCCCAACTCTTTGGTCGGGATCGCTTGTTAGAGAGGTGACATCATCATTCTTGTGGCCGGGGATCCCCCCATTTTCTTTAGGGAAACTTTTTATTTCTTCTTTATTCTTTTCTTTTTGTCTTTTTTTCTCTTGTGTTCCAACCCTAAAGTAAAGGAAAACAAACCAAGGAACCATCACTGTAACTAATACCACTACCCTTTTCATATATTTGTGCGGGGCCTTCATATCTATTATCTTGCCCTCTTTTATGGTCTTTTGGGTTCTTTTTCCGACATTCCTCTCTTCGTGGTCTGTCTGTGAATACAATAAAAGAACCCATAGGGGTAATGTACACTCTTCTTTGGATTTCACGTGGCATAATGTTCAGGCCGCACCTTGTTTTCACATCCCTTACGCACCCTCTTCTTATTTGCACTTACCGATATATCCAAATGTACTGCCATTCCTCTGTACTCTATTCCATTCCTTTTCTTCAAGACTTGTAGATTATAAGGTCTGATGAGTGTCCATATTTTAATGTGCTACAGAGATCAGTTATCACTTTCACGTGGTCGGTTTTCTCCCACAGTATATATCACAACAAGTTTACAAAGGTAGCGGGCGCCCCTCTCTCGACAGAACAAGGCCTGATAACCTGTTCAGTGGCTGTTAACCACTTGAGAGTTCGCAGCCACTGCTTTTACTCACTGTGCCTTTCACAGATGGGAAATATCCATTTGCATATCAGTCTTTGTCCTGCCCAGGGGCAGTCCAGCACCGAAATGCAATGGCAATTCCAACCTGAACGAGAGTACCACCAGCAACCCCATGCACGTGTTTCACCCTTGTTGGGGATCATCAGTGAGGTGAAGCTGATGCCTCTCTAAGCACAGTGAGAGGGAGACCACGTCTGGTTGCCCCCAGGAGACCTAGGGTTACCAATCCCAGGTTCCTTGAAATTTAGTTTACAAAGGTAGCGGGCGCCCCTCTCTCGACAGAACAAGGCCTGATAACCTGTTCAGTGGCTGTTAACCACTTGAGAGTTCGCAGCCACTGCTTTTACTCACTGTGCCTTTCACAGATGGGAAATATCCATTTGCATATCAGTCTTTGTCCTGCCCAGGGGCAGTCCAGCACCGAAATGCAATGGCAATTCCAACCTGAACGAGAGTACCACCAGCAACCCCATACACGTGTTTCACCCTTGTTGGGGATCATCAGTGAGGTGAAGCTGATGCCTCTCTAAGCACAGTGAGAGGGAGACCACGTCTGGTTGCCCCCAGGAGACCTAGGGTTACCAATCCCAGGTTCCTTGAAATTTAGTTTACAAAGGTAGCGGGCGCCCCTCTCTCGACAGAACAAGGCCTGATAACCTGTTCAGTGGCTGTTAACCACTTGAGAGTTCGCAGCCACTGCTTTTACTCACTGTGCCTTTCACAGATGGGAAATATCCATTTGCATATCAGTCTTTGTCCTGCCCAGGGGCAGTCCAGCACCGAAATGCAATGGCAATTCCAACCTGAACGAGAGTACCACCAGCAACCCCATACACGTGTTTCACCCTTGTTGGGGATCATCAGTGAGGTGAAGCTGATGCCTCTCTAAGCACAGTGAGAGGGAGACCACGTCTGGTTGCCCCCAGGAGACCTAGGGTTACCAATCCCAGGTTCCTTGAAATTTAGTTTACAAAGGTAGCGGGCGCCCCTCTCTCGACAGAACAAGGCCTGATAACCTGTTCAGTGGCTGTTAACCACTTGAGAGTTCGCAGCCACTGCTTTTACTCACTGTGCCTTTCACAGATGGGAAATATCCATTTGCATATCAGTCTTTGTCCTGCCCAGGGGCAGTCCAGCACCGAAATGCAATGGCAATTCCAACCTGAACGAGAGTACCACCAGCAACCCCATACACGTGTTTCACCCTTGTTGGGGATCATCAGTGAGGTGAAGCTGATGCCTCTCTAAGCACAGTGAGAGGGAGACCACGTCTGGTTGCCCCCAGGAGACCTAGGGTTACCAATCCCAGGTTCCTTGAAATTTAGTTTACAAAGGTAGCGGGCGCCCCTCTCTCGACAGAACAAGGCCTGATAACCTGTTCAGTGGCTGTTAACCACTTGAGAGTTCGCAGCCACTGCTTTTACTCACTGTGCCTTTCACAGATGGGAAATATCCATTTGCATATCAGTCTTTGTCCTGCCCAGGGGCAGTCCAGCACCGAAATGCAATGGCAATTCCAACCTGAACGAGAGTACCACCAGCAACCCCATACACGTGTTTCACCCTTGTTGGGGATCATCAGTGAGGTGAAGCTGATGCCTCTCTAAGCACAGTGAGAGGGAGACCACGTCTGGTTTCCCCCAGGAGACCTAGGGTTACCAATCCCAGGTTCCTTGAAATTTAGTTTACAAAGGTAGCGGGCGCCCCTCTCTCGACAGAACAAGGCCTGATAACCTGTTCAGTGGCTGTTAACCACTTGAGAGTTCGCAGCCACTGCTTTTACTCACTGTGCCTTTCACAGATGGGAAATATCCATTTGTATATCAGTCTTTGTCCTGCCCAGGGGCAGTCCAGCACCGAAATGCAATGGCAATTCCAACCTGAACGAGAGTACCACCAGCAACCCCATGCACGTGTTTCACCCTTGTTGGGGATCATCAGTGAGGTGAAGCTGATGCCTCTCTAAGCACAGTGAGAGGGAGACCACGTCTGGTTGCCCCCAGGAGACCTAGGGTTACCAATCCCAGGTTCCTTGAAATTTAGTTTACAAAGGTAGCGGGCGCCCCTCTCTCGACAGAACAAGGCCTGATAACCTGTTCAGTGGCTGTTAACCACTTGAGAGTTCGCAGCCACTGCTTTTACTCACTGTGCCTTTCACAGATGGGAAATATCCATTTGCATATCAGTCTTTGTCCTGCCCAGGGGCAGTCCAGCACCGAAATGCAATGGCAATTCCAACCTGAACGAGAGTACCACCAGCAACCCCATACACGTGTTTCACCCTTGTTGGGGATCATCAGTGAGGTGAAGCTGATGCCTCTCTAAGCACAGTGAGAGGGCGCCCGCTACCTTAGTAAAACTATTTTTTAAGGAACCTGGGATTGGTAACCCTAGGTCTCCTGGGGGCAACCAGACGTGGTCTCCCTCTCACTGTGCTTAGAGAGGCATCAGCTTCACCTCACTGATGATCCCCAACAAGGGTGAAACACGTGTATGGGGTTGCTGGTGGTACTCTCGTTCAGATTGGAGTTGCCATTGTATTTCGGTGCTGGACTGCCCCTGGGCAGGACAAAGACTGATATGCAAATGGATATTTCCCATCTGTGAAAGGCACAGTGAGTAAAAGCAGTGGCTGCGAACTCTCAAGTGGTTAATAACCACTGAACAGGTTATCATGTCTGTTCTTGCGAGAGAGGGGCGCCCGCTACCTTAGTAAAACTATTTTTTAAGGAACCTGGGATTGGTAACCCTAGGTCTCCTGGGGGCAACCAGACGTGGTCTCCCTCTCACTGTGCTTAGAGAGGCATCAGCTTCACCTCACTGATGATCCCCAACAAGGGTGAAACACGTGTATGGGGTTGCTGGTGGTACTCTCGTTCAGATTGGAGTTGCCATTGTATTTCGGTGCTGGACTGCCCCTGGGCAGGACAAAGACTGATATGCAAATGGATATTTCCCATCTGTGAAAGGCACAGTGAGTAAAAGCAGTGGCTGCGAACTCTCAAGTGGTTAATAACCACTGAACAGGTTATCATGTCTGTTCTTGCGAGAGAGGGGCGCCCGCTACCTTAGTAAAACTATTTTTTAAGGAACCTGGGATTGGTAACCCTAGGTCTCCTGGGGGCAACCAGACGTGGTCTCCCTCTCACTGTGCTTAGAGAGGCATCAGCTTCACCTCACTGATGATCCCCAACAAGGGTGAAACACGTGTATGGGGTTGCTGGTGGTACTCTCGTTCAGATTGGAGTTGCCATTGTATTTCGGTGCTGGACTGCCCCTGGGCAGGACAAAGACTGATATGCAAATGGATATTTCCCATCTGTGAAAGGCACAGTGAGTAAAAGCAGTGGCTGCGAACTCTCAAGTGGTTAATAACCACTGAACAGGTTATCATGTCTGTTCTTGCGAGAGAGGGGCGCCCGCTACCTTAGTAAAACTATTTTTTAAGGAACCTGGGATTGGTAACCCTAGGTCTCCTGGGGGCAACCAGACGTGGTCTCCCTCTCACTGTGCTTAGAGAGGCATCAGCTTCACCTCACTGATGATCCCCAACAAGGGTGAAACACGTGTATGGGGTTGCTGGTGGTACTCTCGTTCAGATTGGAGTTGCCATTGTATTTCGGTGCTGGACTGCCCCTGGGCAGGACAAAGACTGATATGCAAATGGATATTTCCCATCTGTGAAAGGCACAGTGAGTAAAAGCAGTGGCTGCGAACTCTCAAGTGGTTAATAACCACTGAACAGGTTATCATGTCTGTTCTTGCGAGAGAGGGGCGCCCGCTACCTTAGTAAAACTATTTTTTAAGGAACCTGGGATTGGTAACCCTAGGTCTCCTGGGGGCAACCAGACGTGGTCTCCCTCTCACTGTGCTTAGAGAGGCATCAGCTTCACCTCACTGATGATCCCCAACAAGGGTGAAACACGTGTATGGGGTTGCTGGTGGTACTCTCGTTCAGATTGGAGTTGCCATTGTATTTCGGTGCTGGACTGCCCCTGGGCAGGACAAAGACTGATATGCAAATGGATATTTCCCATCTGTGAAAGGCACAGTGAGTAAAAGCAGTGGCTGCGAACTCTCAAGTGGTTAATAACCACTGAACAGGTTATCATGTCTGTTCTTGCGAGAGAGGGGCGCCCGCTACCTTAGTAAAACTATTTTTTAAGGAACCTGGGATTGGTAACCCTAGGTCTCCTGGGGGCAACCAGACGTGGTCTCCCTCTCACTGTGCTTAGAGAGGCATCAGCTTCACCTCACTGATGATCCCCAACAAGGGTGAAACACGTGTATGGGGTTGCTGGTGGTACTCTCGTTCAGATTGGAGTTGCCATTGTATTTCGGTGCTGGACTGCCCCTGGGCAGGACAAAGACTGATATGCAAATGGATATTTCCCATCTGTGAAAGGCACAGTGAGTAAAAGCAGTGGCTGCGAACTCTCAAGTGGTTAATAACCACTGAACAGGTTATCATGTCTGTTCTTGCGAGAGAGGGGCGCCCGCTACCTTAGTAAAACTATTTTTTAAGGAACCTGGGATTGGTAACCCTAGGTCTCCTGGGGGCAACCAGACGTGGTCTCCCTCTCACTGTGCTTAGAGAGGCATCAGCTTCACCTCACTGATGATCCCCAACAAGGGTGAAACACGTGTATGGGGTTGCTGGTGGTACTCTCTTTCAGATTGGAGTTGCCATTGTATTTCGGTGCTGGACTGCCCCTGGGCAGGACAAAGACTGATATGCAAATGGATATTTCCCATCTGTGAAAGGCACAGTGAGTAAAAGCAGTGGCTGCGAACTCTCAAGTGGTTAATAACCACTGAACAGGTTATCATGTCTGTTCTTGCGAGAGAGGGGCGCCCGCTACCTTAGTAAAACTATTTTTTAAGGAACCTGGGATTGGTAACCCTAGGTCTCCTGGGGGCAACCAGACGTGGTCTCCCTCTCACTGTGCTTAGAGAGGCATCAGCTTCACCTCACTGATGATCCCCAACAAGGGTGAAACACGTGTATGGGGTTGCTGGTGGTACTCTCGTTCAGATTGGAGTTGCCATTGTATTTCGGTGCTGGACTGCCCCTGGGCAGGACAAAGACTGATATGCAAATGGATATTTCCCATCTGTGAAAGGCACAGTGAGTAAAAGCAGTGGCTGCGAACTCTCAAGTGGTTAATAACCACTGAACAGGTTATCATGTCTGTTCTTGCGAGAGAGGGGCGCCCGCTACCTTAGTAAAACTATTTTTTAAGGAACCTGGGATTGGTAACCCTAGGTCTCCTGGGGGCAACCAGACGTGGTCTCCCTCTCACTGTGCTTAGAGAGGCATCAGCTTCACCTCACTGATGATCCCCAACAAGGGTGAAACACGTGTATGGGGTTGCTGGTGGTACTCTCGTTCAGATTGGAGTTGCCATTGTATTTCGGTGCTGGACTGCCCCTGGGCAGGACAAAGACTGATATGCAAATGGATATTTCCCATCTGTGAAAGGCACAGTGAGTAAAAGCAGTGGCTGCGAACTCTCAAGTGGTTAATAACCACTGAACAGGTTATCATGTCTGTTCTTGCGAGAGAGGGGCGCCCGCTACCTTAGTAAAACTATTTTTTAAGGAACCTGGGATTGGTAACCCTAGGTCTCCTGGGGGCAACCAGACGTGGTCTCCCTCTCACTGTGCTTAGAGAGGCATCAGCTTCACCTCACTGATGATCCCCAACAAGGGTGAAACACGTGTATGGGGTTGCTGGTGGTACTCTCGTTCAGATTGGAGTTGCCATTGTATTTCGGTGCTGGACTGCCCCTGGGCAGGACAAAGACTGATATGCAAATGGATATTTCCCATCTGTGAAAGGCACAGTGAGTAAAAGCAGTGGCTGCGAACTCTCAAGTGATTAATAACCACTGAACAGGTTATCATGTCTGTTCTTGCGAGAGAGGGGCGCCCGCTACCTTAGTAAAACTATTTTTTAAGGAACCTGGGATTGGTAACCCTAGGTCTCCTGGGGGCAACCAGACGTGGTCTCCCTCTCACTGTGCTTAGAGAGGCATCAGCTTCACCTCACTGATGATCCCCAACAAGGGTGAAACACGTGTATGGGGTTGCTGGTGGTACTCTCGTTCAGATTGGAGTTGCCATTGTATTTCGGTGCTGGACTGCCCCTGGGCAGGACAAAGACTGATATGCAAATGGATATTTCCCATCTGTGAAAGGCACAGTGAGTAAAAGCAGTGGCTGCGAACTCTCAAGTGGTTAATAACCACTGAACAGGTTATCATGTCTGTTCTTGCGAGAGAGGGGCGCCCGCTACCTTAGTAAAACTATTTTTTAAGGAACCTGGGATTGGTAACCCTAGGTCTCCTGGGGGCAACCAGACGTGGTCTCCCTCTCACTGTGCTTAGAGAGGCATCAGCTTCACCTCACTGATGATCCCCAACAAGGGTGAAACACGTGTATGGGGTTGCTGGTGGTACTCTCGTTCAGAATGGAGTTGCCATTGTATTTCGGTGCTGGACTGCCCCTGGGCAGGACAAAGACTGATATGCAAATGGATATTTCCCATCTGTGAAAGGCACAGTGAGTAAAAGCAGTGGCTGCGAACTCTCAAGTGGTTAATAACCACTGAACAGGTTATCATGTCTGTTCTTGCGAGAGAGGGGCGCCCGCTACCTTAGTAAAACTATTTTTTAAGGAACCTGGGATTGGTAACCCTAGGTCTCCTGGGGGCAACCAGACGTGGTCTCCCTCTCACTGTGCTTAGAGAGGCATCAGCTTCACCTCACTGATGATCCCCAACAAGGGTGAAACACGTGTATGGGGTTGCTGGTGGTACTCTCGTTCAGATTGGAGTTGCCATTGTATTTCGGTGCTGGACTGCCCCTGGGCAGGACAAAGACTGATATGCAAATGGATATTTCCCATCTGTGAAAGGCAAAGTGAGTAAAAGCAGTGGCTGCGAACTCTCAAGTGGTTAATAACCACTGAACAGGTTATCATGTCTGTCCTTGCGAGAGAGGGGCGCCCGCTACCTTAGTAAAAATATATCACAACAAAACAAACATTTTGGTGGGATCCCGTTTGTCCGTGTTTTGTGCTACCCAGATCCTGTTGTTATTCTAATGGATTCGGATTTCTCCCATATTCATCCTAACGGACATTATAACAGCGTCATGTATCAGTTATTCCTCCTGTGAGGTCTGGTTTCTCCGATATACTACATAGCAGACATTGTTTGCCCATTTTTCTATTTGTTAAACTTCTTTATCCCAAAAGAAATTACCAATTAGGTCCCAGTACGTTTCCCTCCGGTTTCTGCCCCTTTCAAGCTGTTCACTCACCATTCATTCCCCGTCTTGATACATTCCTCGGTACCGCAAAGTTTTGGCCGTTTTGCCATCCGCGAGCGTTTTTCTTTTTTTATCTCGGTAGTCATCAAGTTTGTCCAAACAAATTCATGCTCGGCAATTGTAACTTCAAAACACACACAGCAGACCTTCTCTTGTGCTTTTTAAAAATATTTTTCATGTATGTCAGTAGAGCAAAATGCTGTGCTTTAGAGTTTTAGAGTTGCGGATTTCAAATCTGCGCAGCAAGTCTTCCCCTATTTTTCACATGTTTTGCATATGTACAAGGAAACCCCATGCATCATGTGTATGAGAGCTATTGATACCAGTACCCTATCTCCCATCCCTAGGGGTCAATCCATCCCCTTATCTATACATATATCCATATAAGGGGCTGCTTGGATGTTATGTGGTTCTTTTCTTTGACTCATTTGAGAGCGACCAGCGTTTGCCAGCAAATCTCATCATTTAACAAATATATAATTCTGGAAGTGTATTTTTTAGATGTAGGAAAGTAATGAGCCAGATAAGGGATATTCTCATCTCTATCCCCTTTCCTAGATAGGCAGCACACCAGCGCCAACTAAGGAAAGTTATCAGCATTGAGGGACATCTAGACTTTCCAAGAGGGAAATTTAGTGAACGATAGGCTATTGTAGATATAGAAGTAACTACTAAAAATCTCAAATAACTTCTACCTATTCTGTGATAAATCCACAGACGGGTATCATTTTCAAGCACCTTCCACCTACACTGTTCATCGCAGCAGCATACACCATGTCAATGCATGTATACACTGCCTCATGTCAAGAACAAAAGGGGCACCATCTACCCAAATGAGCGACCTTTGTCAAATTAATGACTTTTACCAATAAACATTTTGCAGACACTTTTTATTTTTTTTTAAATGGGACCTGTGTCACTATTACCCATCTTAAAGTTAGACATTGCAATACACAGCTACGATAAGGGTGGGGTTAGTAGATCCACACAGCTAATATTTGTAATAAACATAGGCAGGAGAGACAAAAATAATTCAAAATCCTTGTTGTATTTCTGAGACCTGTAAGTCCTCCAAATAAGTACATCTGCTTTTAAAATGAAACTTAGTGCTCAAAGACCATGCAGTGACCATGCAGTGTTAAGAACATTTAAAATTATGATATACATTTTAGGAATGAAATTCACCAAACCCAGGCACACCTTAATCATCAATGCAAAATATTACCAAAACAGAATTTCTAAATGCATTCTAAAGACTGGAGCAGGAACTGCTCATTAAACACATGCCATGTAAACCATGTGTACACTACACCAGCAAACCACACTTTGAATGGAAAACATGCATAGGCTAATTGTTATTAAACTTGCATAAAATCTGCATTCCTTTATAATTTGGTTCCTGTAACGCTATTGATGATGCCTACATTCCAATTTCCGTGATCCTTTATCGCAGCCTCAGCATGGCAGACTGGCTACGTCATCATTCCAACGTGCAACTACGGTTTGAACTGAGCTCCCTGGCAAGCATTTTTCAAATGGTCCAAGTGCTCCATGCAAGGACAAGTTCATAAGATCACCATATCATTTTTTACAATGTTTTAAAAATGTATTTACTCTATTTAGTTCTTTCAAAAACGTTTACCATTTCATTTTTTCAGATTCACATGTAAAAAAACCAATCACAATAAATTTCACATAAATGTTAATATGCTATATCAACTTTAAAACAAACAATACCATATAATCCTTAAATAGACATGTCATTATAATTTGAAACACAATTCATGTCAACGTTGCTCAATTACCTAAAAGACGGTCATTTACTACTTCCCATACCCTATAAACTGCCAAGTGCGTTACCCCAGCCTCTGTATTGGAACAATAGGCCCAGAATTCGGTCAATTTTTTGGCTTCACAATCATACACATGGTTGCCAAGGGTACTCATATATAGCGCCCCTAGAGAGCAAGTGTTTAGCAGTCTCCCGGTTTTCTGGAATCTTGCTGATTCTACAATACCTCGCTTCCTGCGGTATATTCCATTTTGCTCCACACACTGATCGAACAGGAAGCTGATTTGTGCGCATCAGTAGTCGGAACATACGGACAACCGGATCTGGACAAAGTAACAAATAACGCTGCAGTTTCAAATATCTATGTGTCACATGACACACCTGTGAATATCCATGCAACCGTGATAGATGGTCGTAATTTTGTAACCAGTCCCACTAATATTTGGTAAAAGCCCCATTAAGTACTTGATACTCATCACACCGATGGAAGTCTGGTTCCCAATTTAGCATGGCACATGTCTCCTGAAATAGGCTCACGAATGAGTCCTCCATCCCGGCAGTATGTTCCAAGTTATAGCACTCACCAAGCTTTGCCAGTAACGGGCATAGAGGGGACAAACATGCCTTTAGAAAAATAACACCTCCTCGCTTTAACAGCAGAGCTCTTAAGGAGACTAAGCCCAGCTCCAAACGAACATACTCGATAGAAGCAGAATGTGGTAGGCCCAACAGTTTTTGCCAAAAAAAACCTTCAACCACGTCCACAATATAAGTTATTCAGAGCTAAGGCTGCTAAGCCATATGAAATCAATGGACAGAACCACAGTTTATGTAAAGAAAACACGCCATCCAGTGAGAGCCCTGCGCTATTAGTTGCAAACTTGCAAATTAGATGAGTAATTTGCTTAGCCCTTTTTAGTTTTGGAATCAACACTGACATTATATCTGCCACTATTCGACATTTCCAGTCCCAAGTATTTATAAAAGTCAGTATAATCAATACATCCCAGGCAAGTATTCAATATATATATATTTACTTTCTTAGCGTGACCAACATGTTTTTAGTTTTATTTAAGTTTACTGACATTGCATGTTCTCTGACATAACAACCCAGCTCGTTCATGCATGATTTCATGCATGTCAGCAGCTGATCAAAAACCACTAAATCATCTGCAGAGCAAAAACTACAGTTTTCCCAATTTTCGGGGAGCATTTTGCCTTTTCATCAGCCTGGCCAATAAATCAGAGATATAGATGTTAAAAATCAGGGGTGCTAGCATGCACCCCTTCCTTACGCCCTTATTGCCCAAGCGAATCTGGGTGGTAGTCTCTCAGTGCAGCCCCACAAAAGTCTCAAGTAGCCAACTAGGGCAACCCCACCCTCTAGGTTTTCTCCACAACGTGTCACGATTTGCCTGGTCAAAAGCCGGCCTAAAATAGACGAAAATTATGTACACAGAGGGGGATAGGTGCCCTTTAGCCCTGGCAATTATGGCATCTAATAGCCGATATTATGAACTGTACTTGACGCGGGATGGAAACCCGTTTGGAAATGATGCAATATGTTATAGTGACCCAGAACTGTAAGTGTCTTAGCACGTATGTTGAAAAGACTTTACAAGTTATACCAAAGAGAGACAGTAGATGATAATTCTATGGGAATAGTCTCTCTCCACATATGAAAACAGGTACCAATATAGATTTTGTCCAGGACCCAGTAATCGAACGTTCCCTACAGATCTTTCAAAATTGGGCACATAAAAGGTCAGCCCAAGGAACGCTGTTGGCCTTCAAGATGGCTGCAGATAGACCGTTAGGCCCGGGGGCCCTGGAATTCTTCAGCTTCAATATATGGCTGGACACGTTTCTGGGGCTAAAGTGGATTTGCCAGACAGGATTACTGCTGGTCGGCAATCTTCCGCTGCATCCTAGGTCGTACATTCGCGCTTTGATTAAATTAACCCAAATCTCAGCCTAGATAGGGTTTAGGATAGACAAATCAGAGGGCCCTCTGGCCAGCGTTTAACCTTCTCCACCTGTTCCTAGGGTTACTGCAGTTTAACGCAGCAATCATACGTTGCCCGTTTGCATTTAGGCCCATAAAATGTCTCCTCTTTATCCAGTTTCTATATAATTTTTTTAGACATCTAGACTCCCGCTGGAGAGATACATGGAGTTTGACCTGCCTTTTAAATCCTGCAACTCCTTATGCATTAAACGTTTATCTTTATTGATTTCAATGTAAAAAGATGTGTACACCCTTTTTGTCTCTTGCTGTTATTCGTTTCTCCTTGACCCTTCCAGTTTTATTAACAAATAATGACAGTCATGCTTCAAACTCATCTGGTGATGGGTGATACAATACAGAATATGCAATTTCAGCCTGCAACCATAAGGTAGAGCAAGCTTTAAGTATATTACGCTCGGACCACACCACCCTGTTTCCCACATGGTTAGGGGTCAGACCACCCGGGCCACTGCGTTGATCTTCCGGTATCTCTATATGACACTGAAGGCTAAGGGCTGCATGGTCACTAGAAGCCTTCCTGCAGACTGTTCGGTCACTAATTATTTCTATCATAGGCATATTAGCACATAGATACTCCAGGTTGACCTTCCTTTGTCCCGAAAACCAAGTTGGCTTTCCCGGAATATCACCTTGAGTTCTTCCATTTATAATGACTAGTTTCCAGTCATTCATAAGCCCCAGCCACCTGCGACCTCTCAAGTTTACATCTCCTAGTGCCATTTTACTAACTGATTCGATAGTGTAAAACTTACCTGTGGAGGAGTATTCCCCACACCTAGCATTCAAATCTCCCTCCAATAGGATAAGATATTCTATGGGATCCTTTGCCCAGTCAGTAATAATGGTATCTATATAGACGAAAGTGTCTCCAGTCGCTGAACGACCCGGGGGGCTGTATAAATTGATCAATGATAAGCAGTTCGTTTTGGTGAGCCCCTCCCCTGTTATTTCAACTGCCAATACATTGCCGCCAGGGTAAATAGGGGGTTAACTTACTATGTATATTCCTGTTTACCCCTCTAATTAAGCCCTTTAGCACCCTTTTTAGCCAGAGACTGATGTATCACAAATCCATCCGCATGGAGATCGGCTATTAGCCAGGTTCCCTGCAACATAAACGCAGTGGGCCTCATTCCGAGTATGGAGGTAGTCATGGTGCTATTTGCGCCATGACTACCTCCCATACCGGTACTGTGTCCGGTTTGCTGAGATGGGGACTTACCAGTCCCATTGAGCCCCTATGGGGCTCAATGGGAAGGGGGAAGTAGCTAATAACGGTACCGCAATTTGCAGTACCGTTATTGGCTCTGATTTCCCTTAGCGGGTCCCGTCCTAAAACCAGGCGTTAAGGAAGGGACCCACTAAGGGAACTTGTAGTAGGGCGCAAAGGGATTACCGGCACCAATGTCCTTAACGGTGCCCAGTATCCATTTGCGCCCTACTCGGAATGAGGCCCAGTGTGTTCAAACAAACAGTCTAGAGAAGAGCCTTTTTCAAGAAAATGTGAGTGGCCTCTAGCATTCCAAGAAGCCAAAGCAAATACTCACATTTGCATGAGTTCCACTCCTGGTGACATGCTTTTCAACCTGCACCACCCTTTCCCATTAAATTCTCTGGGGTATTTACAGTTTTAGCTTTAACGGGAATCGTAGAAGTTTTCACAGCAGTGCTAGAGTGGTCACAACATGTCTCAGCTTCAGTGATTGAGATGGCTTGATCTAATTCATACCCCAAGAATTTGACATTTTCAGACTGAGCTCTGATAAGGGAGGCAGTCATTGGAAGGTAACAATGAACACAGGACATACACCCCTCAAACTTCACAGGCTCTACAAATTCGAAATCACAGGAATTTAGCATTCGAAGAGAATGTATTTTGGCAAATGTTCTTAATATCTGGTATGTGTTTCCGTGCACTTTTAGGCATACGGGCCCTTTTCTCCTAATTGACAATGCACAAATGCCCAAAACTGGTACCAACTCAGAAACATGATGTGATTGTAGATCATTGCTCGCCCAATATACCATATCCATCACTGACGTTGAAGTCACAGGAACACCAGGGGCAGTCGTTAGCCTTCTTGGATTGGGCTCAGCGGTTTTAGCTTGCGGGACATCATGGCTAAAGTCTGACATCTCCAAATCGGTAACACCTGCTTCATTGTCCTTAGAGCTAAATACAGTCCCTTCTTGTTATTGTTGCCTTTTCGTTTTGCGAATAGCCCGTTACCTAATTTTCATGCTCTTTGGTTTACAATATTTACCAGGAACAATCGTAGAATTCAGTGGGTGTATGATGTTGTCAATAGGAACTGATTCCACTGCAGATTTAACAATCAGAACTCTTTTTTGTTTTCCTTTTCTCTGGTTTTGTTTATGGGTTTTATAATTAAGAAGAGATTGGGCCGATCCTACTGATGAGACTCTAGAGTCGTCAAGATCTTGAGACTGAATAACAATAGGGGTAATAATGCCGGGCTGTGCACGTTGATCAGAAGTGCTCGCCCCCAACAAATCCGTAACTCTATTGTTGTTCACAAATGTTTGAAGATCCCACATGTACAAACTTTGTTTCTTAACGTCTTGGTGAATCTGACCACATAATTTTAGTAAAACATTTATCGCAAAGTTTAACACATCACAAGACACTTCAACACTGGAATGGATTGACTCCTGGTTTCCCGGCACACTGATTTTATTAAGCAATTCCTCATGCCCAGATGCATGATGGAATACATTACTCACCGTAATGGTATTTCTGGTGCTTGTATCTGCTTAGATTCAAGGGCTATGCATATTGGGGTGGAATACACACTCTGTTTTGTGCAGATACCAACCCTGTCGAAGTTAGGCCTATTTTACTTTGTGTTCATATTGTATTTTGTAGTGAATAGCATAGGTTCAACAATGAATTGTCATCGATGTCACCAAAAGACATATTTAAATCTATATTTGCCTCTCCCACTTCGATCTACACCTCACCAGGTGGGTTTACTCTGCCACCCGAGTGACTCGTTGCCCTAGTCACACACCCAGGCCTATTAGTACAGGGTTTAAAATAATCAATAATGTGCCCAACCACTGCTGGAGTCTCTTGGGTGGACGCACCCTGATTTGCAGTCTCTGGATTTCTTACTCCCTTGCAAGGGCTTGTAACCTGTTTCTCATGGTTACCAGCTTTTTTGTACCTGTTAGACTTCCCGTAAGCAGCTTCATCAGTCCATTATTAGCAGCACTCGGCAGTCTCCAACTAGCTGACTCACAGACAGATGCTTGACATTTTTTTTCATAGAAGCGCTCTGCTCAACTTAAGGTGCTTAACCCCATCTTCATGTGGCCAATACCTGGGTCCTTGATCGTGGCGCTCTGCCCTGTTTACATCCTCATTCAGATCCAATGCATTTGTTTACTTCACAGCGCTGTGTTGCTTGAAGCGCTTTACTCTTTTTCAATCTTTGATAAAAAAACCAGCTCTTTTTATTTACAGCGCTTTACGCTCTTATTATACAGTATTTCCCAGGATTTCTTGAATTAATAGCGCTTTGGCATGCTTACTGCGCTTTACCTTAATCTTGATGTCACCCCTGGGTGGTGGGCCCTCCTTTCCTGGGGTGGTGGGTCTTCTCATATGGCTGTCCGCTTCCACAGCTCCTTAACTGCACGGCAGGTCCGTTTCCAAGCCCCCTCAAGGGCCACTTGTCACCAGTTTAACAATTAAAAATCTGTGACTCCCAAGGGTAGAAGCAGGTTCCTTTTATTCAAGACTTGGCCCTCATTCCAACCCAGGCGTTACGGGTTTAACGGCGCCGTCGGCGCCGTTAACCCTTAACGCCTGATTTCCACCTTAACGCCTGCTTTTAGCAGGCGTTAAGTACCAAGGCGCTAAGCGCCCTTGGCGCTAATTACGGCACCGTAATTTACGGTGCCGTAATTAGCGCCTTCCCCACTCCCATTATGCCCTATGGGGCAAAAATGGGAATGGGGAAGGGTAAATCCGCCATCCACCATGGTGTAAACTTTTTACACCATGGTGGTAAAGTAGGGAACTTACCACCTGGGTTGGAATGAGTCATAGGTTACAGGTAAAGGGGTAAGGAGAAGACCCACTGGTCCCCACCACCCAGGGAGTTCTTCCAACTGTAGCTCCTGGAACCTCTTGGAAGGAACCTTCCAGAATATGCATGCATTGCATTACTCACTCATGACATCACAGCTACAGGCTCACCACACAGAGGGAAGGGAAGTGAATGCAAGATACTACCATCATAAATAGGAAACTGTCATTTTAGTTCTGCAATGAAGGGGAATGTTTCCATTCCCTGCTGAAATGTGATTGGCATAGGAGGGCCAACAAAAGCGAAAAATTCACTTTTACTGCCCAAACCCAGTCATGCATCGCTTTAAATAATACTAACCCATGTGTTTGGGAGCAAAGATAGTCAGTAACAGCCACGAGCTTCAGTCTTTGTAGCCAGGACACCATGGCCTTTACTGGCCATGCCACTCCCTGACCAAGCCCTTGGGTTAACGCTGTTAGCACCCAGGCCTACTACTTGGGGTGCTAAAAGCGTAAAAGATGCCCCATAAGAATGGATTATCTGAGTTGCGGTGCGTGACTCGTATGAGAAGAGAGGTGTTGGCCTGGAGTGACACCTGCCCAGATGTAGAGCAGCAGGGAGCTACGGGTGTCCGAGAGGCCTGACGCCATAAGAGCATGTCCAGCATGTTGCTGAGAGGTGGCCTGAGTATAGCCGTAAAAGGCGGGAAAGTTCTGCGGCAATGGAAGATGGCAATCGTTGCGGAACGAGACCAGGGAACGCAGGCGTGCACTACCAGATTCAGCACACAATCGCTGCATCTTGCTTGGTCAGCAGTCGGCCACAGGGTGCTAATGAACAATCTACACCATTTAAAGTTGATTGCTGAGAGTTTTTACCCATACTGGAGTTCTGAAACTTGCAAACTCTCATGACCATCATTATTGTCACTCTGATGGTGACAGCCTAAGATGGCACTTTTGTCATCAAGACTGACTTCAAGCCAAAGGGAGAGAGCTAGCTCTTCACCGGGAATGCACACAGCAAACAAGAAAACTTGAAAAACATGTTCAACATGTACACCCTCCTTATGACTACCACCCAGGACACGCCCACGTTTGTCTATCAGGCCATATGCGTTAAATCTGACATTGCATCGTCCTAGATACAAGCTAGCCATAACTGAGTTTTCCCACTTACAAGTAAAAATAGATATTTTATGGTATCAAAAAAAGTTTTCAAGATTCTAATCCGGGTAGTTTAAACTCTTTGTGTAATCATCTCATAGAGCAAAACAAGTTTGTCTGCCAAGATTCCCATTTCATACAATCGCTCAAGGGTAGTCTTCTCTTTCTTCCTGGTCTGTCTTCTCTTTCTGTTCGATCAGCAGCATGCTTTTGGACATTACCTTAACCATTACCCACCTGGCAGGGCGGTTACTTTGACTAATAACTGCAGGTTCTCTCTGCCAGTTTCTACACACGCATTGGCAATGCCAACAGTTTGGGCTTTTGTGTAGGCATGGGAAAGGCACTTGCCAGGCACAGCCCTAGTGGTATTAACTACCCATTGTTGGTAGCAGGTGCAAAAAGGTGCGAGTACCTGGTCGTCTAATAGCAGTGCCTGTCAATAGCTTAAAATGTAGGCAGAAGCCAAGAATGTTGGCTTTGCCAATGCATGTTTTAAACAGGACTTCAGTGGCTTTGCCAATGCGTTTTTCTTAACAGGACTTCAGTGAAGGACGTGCAGAGTGCTTATTAATCGAGTGGCCGAAGGCAGGCCTGGTAAGAACTTTTTATTACACCAGAAGTGTGTTTACAACTCCAATTAAGTCATTAACTCTCTGAAGACTGCTTTGAACAAATGCGGGCAGGCACTTTGAATGCAAAGCCTGATGCTAAGGCTTGATTAAATTGAGCTCAAAGAGTTCCCACGAGGAGTTGTTTTGGGCGGGCAGAGGTAGGAATGGGTGGGAATGGCTAATGGGATTAGTACAGCAATGGGCAGGCAATGGGTGGGCTAGTAACCAAACAACACCTACAGACTCTGTGTCCCTCCTCCTATGTCATTTCTCCTTATCTGTACTCCAATGCAATAGTTTTGGCTTATAGGTGTCGCAATAGCCACCCAATAGCCCAAACTAACAAGCAGCAAAAACACCCAACAGCTCTCATCTTTACATTCTGAATGGTTAAAAAGACGTTCGGTATGATACAGAGGAATGGGAGATGGAAGTAGGCAATCACTCCAAGAGACAGTGGCATGTAAACAATATGGTCCAAAAAGCAATGTTTCCACTTCCCCGAAGCAAATGCTAAACCTTGGAAGCTTTCGACCCACCAACCATGTGTGACCGGCGTTAAGTAACAGTAGAAAGATTGTAGAGGACCATGAGGGGATATACATTAATCATAGCATGGGAAAGCTGAAGAGCACCCATGATAATGCTTGTTCCAATTGGTTCCATGTGCTAATATACCGCAACAATATCGCCATACAAAAATATTGCCAAATTTTTGTAGCAATATTATGGCATGGAACCTGCGGGGGACACCCCCCGCAAACCTTGCATTCATTTTTAAAGGAGCGGGGGACACCCCCGCAACCCCTGCTCCCAAAAACCCCAAAATGATCCCCCCAAAAATATTGCCTATCTCCGTTCCAGACGACCATATATGCGGCAATATTTTTGGTGGGGATAATATTTAGTGATACCTTCCAATTGTGAGGCCCTGCAACCTCAAATGTGTATGATGCAGAGGTGAAAAGGGGAAAAGGAGGTGGGTAGCGGGCTAGCAATCAGCTTTTCTAAAACCAAGGCGCTTGGGAATGATGTGCCAATGGAAGAGGAACAAGTTCTTCTTTGTAGACAGAAAAGCATGTGCCTCTTCTAGTCACATACCACAAGGAGGGAACATAAAACATGAGGAGATCACCAGATTGCACGGTTCTCTGTGACTTGAAGAAGGGGCAGGTCCCTGCCAGTCGGACACTTGAATGCAGGGGTGGACTGACAGGCCCATAAGGAAATCTGGAGATTTGCCGGTAGGCCTCTGAACCCCGGTACACTTGTGTGTGGTATTTGCAAATTTTCCCAAGGGAAAAGGGTTGGACTCGCTCAAAATGTGTAATAAGGGACATCTTTGAAAAATATTTCCAGGGCCTTTTTTGGCTCCCAGTCCCCCCCTACTTGAGTGCCAGACCAGCGACGGAATGTAGGGTTCTGTACTCTCTTTTGCTGGCAAGCTATGCAAATCTAAGCACTATGTCTAGAACTTCAGGGGTGAACACAAAGCACACTTTGGAACTTGAAGGGGCTAACACTTTCCTTCTGGATGCAATGAATAAGCATGGAGATTCTTCCAATTACAAATGAAGACTTCTTATAACTTCATGTACTCATGGGCTATGTGGTAAGCAAGAACATCAAAATCACAGGGATGCTCTAAGTGACCATTTACTGTTTTACTGTTTCAGGCAACTTTATGGTTCGACAGAATACTGTGTTCCTTTTCCTCTGGCTTTAGTTTGACCATTAGTAGCCATTCATAATGAGCGCAAGAGAATCACAAAAACAAATCGGACTAGGGTCATCTCTGTGCGGTTCGCATCTGCCAGTCTTTTTAAGAGCTTCCATCATCACTGCACTCCACTGACGCTGTTCCTGGTCATCCCAAGCTGGCTCTCACCTTTTCCAGATGCCCTGCCACTTCACCAGTCCTGCTTTCCTTTTCAGCATCGCCTGTGGCCCACCTCCCAGCCGCTGGGGTCTACCCACTGTTCCAGGGCAGACAGCAGAGCTCTTTGTCCCCAGTTAATGAGGTTTATCATCTCTGGCAAACAAGAGTGTTAATAGCAGGACGTGTGCAGATTATTTTAAGTACCTTTATGCATTTAGGCCCTCAAATAGATTTCCTTTTAACACATAAGGGCACATAATGGAGTACGAAATATAACTATAAAATGGATACCTGGCATATTTATTGGTCAGGTTGGAGTGATTTGGCATCAGAAAAAAGGTTTGCTGACACATGGACACAGTGAAATAAAATGTTAACATCCAAGCTTATAGAAAATACTCTGGGGCTCATTTTGGTGCATTCAAGTCATGCCCCATTTGCATGTATTTGTATGGCAGAGAGGGAGGGCACTCCCGGTCTCTCCGCAATACAAAATACTCCAGCATTTTCACTGGCATGGGTTTTCAAATGCTGGGGATTCCTATGGAGTCCGCTGGCCTTTTATTACAGGAAAAAGCAGGCGGACTCCACAGAAAGCAAAAACAAAGAGGTGATGGCTGGAAGATTTACAATGAGTCTTAACCTCTAGTATAGCTCTGGGCAACCATCCAGACCATCGTTATTCGCCTGCCAAGCCATTACAGAAGGGGAAAGACATATGCAAATCAGGCTTGGTGCCACCCCAAAAGGGGAAGTCCAGCCCGAACTACCTTCTGCACGAGACCACAAGCATACCCAGAAATCCATTGCAAACATGGCACGCAGTATTTACTTAAGTTGCAAGGGGAGTGCCCTCCCCTTTTGCACTCCACCGTGCAAATGAGGGAATTTTGGTGGCAGAGACCTGTGCATGCAAAAGCGCAAATGTACTGGTCCCTGCCACCGAATTACACAGAGTCAAATATGACTTCCCATGTCTTTTTTAGTCAAAAAGATTGCCAAGGATATGCTCCTTATACGTGCAGTGTGTACATTACATTTCATGGTGGGTGTGCCCTCCAAAATGGTCAAGTAAAGGTTCCTGCAATACCTTTCTATGTCTGTCCGTGTCGCGGGACTTCTCTCTTAGCCAGTCAATAGTGTGGAAATCTTCATATGTTCCAACATCGGGCAATGGCTCATCCAGGAAGTCCATCAGATTGCCGGAGCCGTTCATCTCTCCTATGTTAGCCATGTTGGGATCTTTGAAACAGAAAGTGTAAAGGTAATCAATGCAGAATACAGTATTGTTTTGGAAAATGGTTAGTGACAATCAATCTTAAAGGACAACACATGAAATCATTGTGTGTAACCCAAAAAATCATTGCACCTACAGTAGCAATCAAACTGATACCGCAGACTAAAAACTGCATACAAAACCGTTGATACTACTAGCAGTTGCCAAGTACAAATTATCCTGCTGTATAGGATGCTTGGTCAATATAATCCTTCTCATTTCAGGGGCAACTTTCAACCTGTAGAATCACATCATCCTGTACAATCACGTCAAATATCTGTTGTTGTGGAAACTGTTAAAAGCTCATCTCTTGTAGTGGAATTTAACCAGGTCTGTAAATGTAATGCGACACTCACTGTCGTCAACATACTTAGAGCAACCAAACATCTGTGCAGGGTGCACCATCATCAGGAACCTTCTGTGACTATTTAACTTTTTTTCTTGCATCAAATAATGCTTCAAATTGAACAACGTGAAAATGAGCTAGCTGAGAAATCTTGTTTCCAGGAACTTTACAGTAGTGTTGCACTATAGAAGAGACAGGAACCTATTGGCGAGGAGCTTTTGGCAACTTAAAACGAGGACAGGGTCTACTGACATTGTGGATACTTACAGGATTTACATTGACTCGCTGACCGATTTGGCAATTTTTCAAAACAATGACCCCAGACTGAGAATAAAATGTAAAGATGTTATTTAACACAAGCTTTTTGAGGGGATCTGGTTCAGGCCACATTTTCTGGTCACTGGCTACAGTTTTCAGTCAATATCTAAACCTTGTGAGGGAACATGGCCTATCTGGAAATGTAGACGTCAATCCCGGCTAGCAGGTAAGGATTATCCTTCCCGTCTACTTCTCAGGGGATTTTGGGAACTCAGACTTAAGTTCCTAGTTGTAATGTTCTTCTCTCTGTCTCTTCCACAAAGGACTCGGGGAACTCAGGTGTTCAAGTGTGCAGTGATGGTCCACTCTGTGATAATCTACTCAGCCTATTTGTCAGAGGGATCTGGAAATTCAGACTAACATTCCCAACATGCATTTTTTCCCACTCAAAGATTCTCCACTTGGAACACTTTCTAAAAGAAATCTGGGAATTCTCACTTTAATTATCAGTGTGTAATGTTCCTCAAATCAGTGATTCTTCACTCAACCTCATTATCAGAAGGCTCTGAAAATGTTGACTGCAAAGTACAAAGTTTCTAATTTCAATGATTCTCCGCTCAATGCTTTTTAAAGAGGGATATGGGAATTTGGACTGAAATTCCAAACGTCCAATATTTCAGCATTCAATTATTCTATACTCAATCACTTTATCACAGGGTTGTGGAAATTTGAACTGTAATCCCCAAAGTGCAATGTTTCTCCAATCAGCTGCCAAGGTCAGGAATTCCCCCCAGTATGGCACCTCATTGCATCACTGCTCCTCTGTATCTGGAGGCAATCTAGGTATGTGCATAATTCCATGTACCTAGCACTGATAGAGTATGTTAAGTAATGTAACATAAAGTGATCTTGTATAGCACACATCTGCCATTTTGGTGACCACAATCCACATGATTCTGCAAGAAAATGAGAGGGGTTTGGGGGGGGGGGGTCTTGGGGGGTTAGTGCAATAGCAGTAGTGGGAGGCCCAAAACCTGTGGTCTTGAAATTCCTTCCCAGTAGTGCCCAAGACATGATTGCAGCATGGTTCTAGGTTGGTGGCAGTCGATTTGAGTAGGTTTTATCCGTATACAGTTGTTTTGCCAGCAGGTTTCTTTGATGAGTTTTTTAATGAAAAATATTAATTGAAAAAAACTCACAAAAAATAAAGGCGGGTGGGTAAGAGGGTACACGGGGCAAGAGGGTTATGGATAGGGATTAAATAATAGGAAGTGGGGGCAACCACCCAAATGTGAAATAAAATGCGATTCGTTTTTTCAATGAAAAATATTTCTAAAAAAACAAATTAAAAAAAAGCTGGTGGCAAAAGAACATAGAACTCTTTTTATCAAGAGAGGAAACCCAAAGATTAGGTGATATTGTTGCAACAAAATAGAGAGTGCCACTTGTGTGGATGGGCAGGTGGTATGTAATGGTGCTACTGATGTAGCGGGCAGTGCAATGAGCTCTTTTTAGCTCTGCTAAGGGGTAATGAGGTGAGGGTGGTGCTGGTAGGCTAAAAAGCTTCTCTGTGTCTGGACGTCTATGTATGCACAGTGAGGATGTGGTCATGAACACAAGAGGAAAGCACAATCATGCAATAAGGTTTTAGACTAACATTTTGATTTTTTATTAGGAGTTTTCACGACAAAAGGGACCTTAGTTTAGAAAAGGATTTCCTCTTCAGTATTAAACAAACCAACAGCCCTATAGATATGACTCTCTATATACCTGCATCTTTATGGCCAGAACAAGTATCTGCGGGACATTTTGGGTAGAAGAAAGGGTAAAGGGCTGACAGTAGCCTACAAAAGCTTGAGGATAGAGGGTTCATTCTGAAAAGAGAAATGGGGATTCCATGTGTCACCTAAGGGCGTCCTCTCCCCATTCCCCAAGTTCCCTCTACTGATGTGATCCTCTCTCGCATATCCACCCTAAGGGATGGGATCAAAAAGTGATGGCCTTTCCCTGGCCCTCTGAGAGGAGGATCCAGGGGGAAAAGAAGTGAGGACACACTCAGCTTCCTCACACTATCCACAACCTCTCCCTAATCCTCTTCCCCCACCCCCCATTAGCTGCCTTGAGGTAACCTGTCTAATTTAAGTTCAGGAACCCATGCCAAGCAAAGTGGGAGGGTTGTACTTCATTCGGCTTCTGTGGTAAGGGAGGGGGTGTGGATGCTCCCCTCTAGGATTGACAGCTTTCACCTCTTTTTGCACTTCCACATACTCCTGTTCCTTCAGTTCTCTCTACACCTTCACGGAATGGCTTGCCTGTCACGAGAATGTTGCCTAGTTCGATTGCCGTATGGTGGGGGCCAGGGAGGGGGAGTCATGGGACCATACGTTAGGGACAAGGTGCAGTGGGAAAATGAGGATTAAGTGGGGAGAAAGAAATGCAAGTATAGGGTCTCTGAGATTAGAGTTCTTTGTGGTGATGTTAACAAGGAATAAGAGGTGACACAAGGTTTGGGGGCAAAAGGGCTAAAGGGTGGTTGAAAGAAGTTTCAAGGGTGCAAGTGGTGAGAGAACATAAGGATTGTATATTTGGTGTTCGTTTTCAAGGCGGTAGAGAGACAGAAGGGGAAGTCCTTGAAAGAGGCAAGGAGTGAAGAGGGGCAGGCTTCTTACAGCACCATAGAAGGGGCAACATGGTCATCTTCAGTTGGTGGACTTGGGGGGTAATTCAGAGTAGAGGGAGAGGGGGGTGAAGGTTTGAACTAGGTAGTAATTGTTAAAGAGGGTGTTGCGAGCAGAGATGAAATGGTGTGAGGCTTGGTCAATGGCGGAAGCCTGGGTATGAGAGGGCGCTATAACCTTAGCTCTGTAGGGAGTAGGACAATCAGGTTTGAATGTAAAGCCCCGTTAAGTCCCGCTTTGCCGCGGACGCTTCTCCAGTACTACTGCGATCGACAAAGGATTTGCTGTTATACTCACTACAAGATCCAGCAGGCTTTGCTGCATCAAGGGCTGGGTGGAGCTATATAAGCTCAGGATCGCGCGCACCGCGCGCGCGCACCCGTGTAAAGCCCCGTTAAGTCCCGCTTTGCCGCGGACGCTTCTCCAGTACTACTGCGATCGACAAAGGATTTGCTGTTATACTCACTACAAGATCCAGCAGGTGAATGGAAGAGTGAACTGTGCACTACTTGGAGATAATATAGCCATAAAACAGACTATATAACATACTTTCTCTTATTTAGGCTTTGCTGCATCAAGGGCTGGGTGGAGCTATATAAGCTCAGGATCGCGCGCACCGCGCGCGCGCACCCGTGTAAAGCCCCGTTAAGTCCCGCTTTGCCGCGGACGCTTCTCCAGTACTACTGCGATCGACAAAGGATTTGCTGTTATACTCACTACAAGATCCAGCAGGTGAATGGAAGAGTGAACTGTGCACTACTTGGAGATAATATAGCCATAAAACAGACTATATAACATACTTTCTCTTATTTAGGCTTTGCTGCATCAAGGGCTGGGTGGAGCTATATAAGCTCAGGATCGCGCGCACCGCGCGAGCGCACCCGTGTAAAGCCCCGTTAAGTCCCACTTCGCCGCAGCAACGCGGCTAGTGCTGGTTATTTTAGCGGGTGTTTTGTTTACAGTTGGACGCTAGGGAAGCACACTGTAGTTAGGTGCTATTAAAACTCTGTGGCGTCCGGAAAAAGGCATCCCAGTGTCAAGATGTTTACACTCCGTACTGGCATGCCTTGCACCGAACGAGTTCATGCCTTAATGGAGTCCACTTCAAGAGACAGCCCAGCGTTGTCTACAAACACGGTACGACCTTCTGCCAAAAGTGCACCGTGGGACAAGCGAATAAAGAAGAGAAGCTCACGACTGGATTTCGCCATGGGCGACTTAAGGAACTTTGGGTTCAACAGTTGTCGGACATTACGCTCTGTAGCTAGAATGCCTGAACTTAACAATCTAACTGTATCGAATATAGAAGCGCAGCCCCTTTGTAATGACGTAGGGGCGTGCTCTGCTCAGAAATCTGTGGTGAATTCACAAGTGACACAGGTCACAGATGGTGACAAGGAAGTGGAAGAACAGCCATGTAATATTTCACTGTCTGATTCAATGATACTCCAAAATGCTCGTTCAGGGGTTGTTAGCTCAGCTCCCCTTCCGATAGAAAGCCAGGATGTTGGTGTTGCTAAAGATGTTGCAATTATTGAGCTGGAATCATCGGACTCTTGCTTTGTGGCCAAGGACGACACTTTTGATCTTTCCAAATCGCCAGCATTGTTTAATACTGGAGACATTACAGAATCTGAAAGTTCGATCTCATTTATTCCGCCGACTCCCAGGAGACCAAATGGAAATAGCTCGATTATAAGTCCGGCTCTCGTGTTAAAAAAAGATGATCCTTTAACACTGGAAAAAATGAACATGGCTTTGAAGGCTCTAGCTAGACTGTTTGAAACCTTAGACTCCAAAATCAATGTAATACAAGATAATGTTGATAATTTCCAGAGATCTCAAAAGGCATTTAGTTTGTCCTTGGCCCGAAAGCAAGAGGCTGATGCTGATCAGGCAGCCCATTTTTCTAAACAGTTGGGTATGATGTTATTATCCTGCCAAAACATTGATGACCAGCTGAATGGCAAACTGAACCCAGTTACAGTTGGGGGAAATATACAAAGTGTTAACACTGTTGTGCCCTTTGTTGAGGGCATTATAAGAGAGGTGACAGATAGGGAGACAATGAATGTACCAATGGGGCCACTATCTGACCCAAGAATTGAAATAATTAAATCTGTTCACGGTGGGAAGGAAGGAAAGTCTGTGAAGTCTGTGGAGATGACACTGGTGAATCCCATACCCGATCAGTTAATACTGAGGGAAAAGGAGGCAGGGGTTCCCATGGTTGATGATTCAAAAATTAGAGAAACACAGCAGTTAAAAGGGGCGTACACGATATTTGCAAAAAAATCTAAGGGCCCCTCCAATCAATCAATGTTAAACCCAAAGAAGTCAAAAAATCAGAAGTCCAAAACAACGGCTGTGAGTGGGTCTACGAAACAATTCTTTAAATCCCTGTCTAAACCAGATAGAAGCTCAATGTTAGCTTCTAGTGCTATCACAAAAAAATATCAAAATCTATCTCAGGAAAGACAAAGAATGTTGAACAAGGGTAAGGATCCCAACCACAGGACTCTCCCTTATGCTCCCTTAGATGAGTTGGTGCATGTTGCGCAGGAGCTGGGGAGCGGATCTACTAATGTAACGGCCCCAACCCAAGTGCCACCTGTACCGAAGAATAAGCGAGTGAAAGCTAACTCAATGCCCAATGTCACAGTTAATACGCAGGACCTTATGAAAGCTGTGGATGAGTATATGAATCAATTCCATCCTAAGCCACATGTGACTCACCCTCTGTCTCAGACTTGTAATCCATCACTGGAGAAACCTGAATTAGGGGATGATGAAAACACTAATGGCGAAAGGACCCTCCCGACTCAGGAAGTAAAGTCTTCTAAGAATGACCTACTAATAAATAAAACAATTTTGGATGCGCAAGACAACCTACAAAATAATATCCTATGTACAATTAAAGACTGTCTAGTTGCTTTGACCACGGAACAAAAAAGCCTTAAATCTTCCTTGAAGGCAATGGGGAGTGGCCACTCTGGTGTGGGAAATCCATCTCATGAAGAATGCATCTCTAAGAATGTAACGTTTAAATCCCCACTGGAGGAGACCCAATGCTACAAGACTAGAGATTCACTTAGTAAACAGAATCATTCTGATGTTAAGGTACCACACAAGAGTAAAAAGCCTACCCAATTATTTTCCCTGTTCCTTAGTTGTCGGGGGGGTTCCTTTCCAACATACATAATGAACAGAGGAAGCATCATGCAAATATTTGCAGATATCCCAAATTTGGAAGATATCTCCTCTGGTGATCTAGTACAAGTGGAGTTCCCCGATGATAATGATCCAACGGTGTCCTGTATGTGGTTAAGTTCTCGCATCATTTACAATATCATTTGGTCCGCTAGATCTGAATTCTTTGATTTGGGTTTTGATTTAATTCCTACTACTAAGGAACAGCCGGTGGAAGCTATCACTAAACCAACTAGTCAGGTAATTAGTGGTGAGCATACCTCAGGTAGGGGATGCAGCTGTGGGAAAGCATAACTAGGAATTGATGACCCTGATGTTCGGGGTCAGAAATTGGTAGTCATGAGCTGGAATACGAGGGGATATAAACATTTGTTAAATAATGCTAAGTGTGATCTCAAAGATTGTGATCTAGCCCTTATGCAAGAAACCTGGTTGACTGTCCCCCTATCGTGGAACAATCATTATGTCCATTTAGTTCCAGCAATTAAGGGACAGAAAGGTAGACCAATGTCTGGGTTGGTGACTATCTCCAATATGTCTACGATAACTAATATCTCTGAGGGGCCCAACCCAAACTCCTATTTGCAATGTTCAGTAATTATGTTCCAAAAGCTGAAATTTTTAGTTATAAATATATATTGGAACCCAATTGCAATTTCAACCTCTACTCTCCTTAATGATTTGAATACATTAATGGAAGACAATATAACTATCCCGGACATCGCGCATGTAATATTAGCCGGGGATTTGAATATGCATTTGTTGGCATCATCTAAGAAAAGGAGTTTGGATCGGGTTTCGCCGTGGAGAACTTTTATTAACACGTGGGATCTAATTATGTTGAATGGGGCAGTGGAAACTGATAACCCTCCATCATACACGTGGTCTTGTGGCGCTCAAAATGCTACAATTGACTATATGTATGTTGATAGAAGGCTGTTTGAGAAAATCTCCGAGTTTAGGGTAGTTCCCACCATAGCGAGTGATCATTGGATTTTGAGAGCCGAGTTTGTGATCCAAACCAAGGAAGAACTTCGCTCCAGTCCAAATCAATTGAGTGGTCTTATTATTAACGCCCAACGAAACAGACTTTACTGGTCAAGCGATGCACTGCAAACATTTGCACGCAGTGTAACGAATGACCAACAGCGATTGGTAAGAGGTATGGATGTTGCTGATTATCATGATAAAATGCATCTCTTTGCCCCTGCTTCAACTACAGAAACTAATAAGAGCAGGCAGCAGCATATCCATATGTTCGATTTGGCCATTAGAGATCGAAAGAGGCAATACCGAAAACAGAAAAGACAGATTTCTAACTTACCGGTACAGTATCGTGAATTGACTTTACGCAAATTGAAGACCAAATATAGAAATTGGATTCGAGGTCACAAAGCTAATATGTTCCAACATGATGGGGAAAAATGGCTACAGATGGTCCAAACTAAAAATACATCACAAATCTGGAAAATGATAAATAATGGAGCAGGAGCTCCGCAGCTAACGGCACAACTTAATGGCGTGTCGGAAAAAAGTTGGGTCGCCTATTTCACTAGCATTTACGCTCTTCCGGCGAATAGTACCTCAAAGTTGAATCTAGAAATATTGAATTCAGCCTTTCAGATTAGTTTTGACCGTGAAGATGTTTTGTTTTATATCAACAAAGCTAGCTCTTCAAGAGCTCCTGGTCCTGACGGTTTATCAAATAATGTCCTAAAACAGAATCCGGAGTTATGGGCATCTATTCTCTATGCTATCTTCCAGGTCCTGCAAATAAAACAGGCAGTTCCTCCGTCGTGGTGTAAGGCCATCACAGTGCCAATTTATAAGAAAGGCGACCGAACAAATCCGGCCAGTTACCGTCCGATTTCTCTTCTTGACGCTCCTGGCAAGATTTTCAGCAGAATTGTTTTAAGAGACCTTGACAATTGGGCTTCAAAAGAGAATCGACGAGATCCATTTCAAACTGGTTTTGTGCGAGGTCTTGGCACAAGCATCAATATAACGACCCTCAATGCAATCAAAGAGTTATACGCCACAAGGAATCAACCAATATATCTGGCGTATGTTGACTTTCGAGTGGCCTTTGACTCGGTAGATCGGAACCTATTGTTGGAGAAGCTACTGAAATTTGGCTGTCCACCCTCACTTGTGCATTTGATACATTTGCTTCATTCGAACACTTCAATGAAAGTTAAATTGAATTTAGAAGGGCTGCTATCAGATGAAATACCAACTAAACGCGGCCTAAAACAAGGCTGCATCTTAGCCTCTACATTGTTTAATTTGTTTATATTTGATCTTGGCAATGAATTCAACAATGTTGTGAATGACGCCCCGAAACTTGGCAACCAGGTCATTGCATGGCTCCTGTATGCAGATGATTTAGTTCTTATCTCTAAAACACCGAGAGGCCTGCAAAATATGCTTGATAAACTTGACCAGTACGTTGCCAAAAACAACTTGACCTTAAATTTGGAGAAAACACAGGTGATGGAACTGGGGAGACTTGGACTTAGATCAAAGAAACAGTATTGTTGGCTTTTGAACAAACAGAGGTTAAAAATAGTCAATGAATACAAATACTTAGGAGTCATATTTAGCAACTCCTCCACTAATATACCCCAAAGAGTTGGTATAGAGAGTAAATTGTCCACTCTAATCTCGCAAGCGAGAATCTTGCAATATAAGTATGGCAAGTTCTCATGCAAACACATTCTCACCTTTTATCAACAGAAAGTAATCCCCATTGTTACCTATGGTTCAGAAGCCTGGTCACCTCCACAGGCTGGTTATTGGAACAAAATTGAGGCTAGGTTTTGGAAGAAAGTTCTGAATCTTCCAAACTCTTGCCCAAACGCACTGCTTCGTTTTGAGTTGGGAATTCTCTCCGTGAACATACAAGTGTCCTGGAAGAGATGCTGCTTATTCCGGAAATGTGTGATGGGCTTATCCAGCAATAGTGTGCTAAGAATCCTGGCAGACTATTTATTGCGGTCAGAACATTTATTCCCAGTAAATTGGAGAGCGGCTGTTTTGTCGGATCTAACAGAAGCTAATATCACATTAGATCTATTACTATCCAATCCTACCAAAGCTAAAACCAAATTGTATCATTTAGATTGGCACATAACGCAACAGAACTGTATGAAGCTAAAAGATTTTGATAGAGCTATGTTTGGGCATAAAAAACTCCAAGGAACTGCTGATTATCTATTAAAATGTCCTTCCCATAAATTGAGAAATCAAATAATGCGATTTCGTTTGAATCTATGGCCAACGAAACAAGTTTTGCTAAGGAGGGGTATCATTAAGAGAGACTGTCTTTTTTGTCGATTCTGCAATGATGCAAAAGTCGAAGAAACATTGAAACATCTACTGATAGAATGTGCTGCATTACAATCACAGAGAAAGGATTTGGTTGACAAACTAACAAGGCATCATTACATAAGACGCTCTAATGATGAGCTATGGTATGAGCTGTTCGCAACCCCAAAGATAACAATAAGAATAGCCACTATCCATTTCCTAAACAAAATATTATGTCCCATATTCAAGTGAGTAACTAATCTGCCCATTGAAAGAAATGGAAGAAATGGGATAGTATTTGGCTCTCTATATATATCTTGATTGTGGTATGGTTGTATCTGATTTTAACATGTGATTTTAACATGTGATGTTTTTTTCTTCTCCTTTTTTTTTTTAATGATGCATGTATCTTGTTTTAAACCTCGTTTTGAAAGGTTGATTTAATCAGCCATCCAAAATAAAAAAAAATAAAAAAAATAAAAAGAATTTAGATTTACTAACAAGGGGAAGTGGCACAGAGGAAAGGTATGGGATAGAGAGAGACGTATGTCCAGTAGCCCAGGAGTGAGTGGTCAAAGAGAGAGTGGTCAATGTAGTCAGTGGGGAGTATTGAGAAGGTGAAGCAGGATGATTGGAAGATGAGATCCAGGGATGTACCACAGATGTCAGTTGGTTGGTTGTACAGGGTGGACACAGAGTGGTTGGAGAAAATTAAGTCAAGTTTGAGAATGTGGTCAGAGGGGATTGTAGGAAAGTTGGAGTTCCCCCAACGTCTACTCTCTCCACGGGCAGAGAGTCAACAATGTTTGCTTCTTTTACTTCATTACATTTTATTTCTAATGTATGCTGGTCCTTGTAGTTTGCATTCCTTATATTTAAAAAAATCCTTTTAACCAGCTAATATAACAAACTTGTTTCAACCTCTTTACATAATTGTTTTTAGCAGTTTATTGTAGACTGAATGAATTTAATGTAGTAGATTTGTAGATCTACCGTTTGTAGAACTATGTAGCAAAATGCTAGAGTACTGAAAAGGAATATCAGAGTAACCAGGGACTACATTTCCCAGCTCTACCTGTGGCGTACATCTTCAAGCCTCATCAGTGAGTGCCTCCTGGACACAAAAGGGTGCTGACGCAAAGCCTGTTTGTGCATGTTCTGTATTGTAAGGGCTCAGGCACACGGCCCTTCCATTTTCTGAAATCCAAGCAAACATTGCTTGACTATTATATTCTTAATGCATTATCGTTGCTTAGTTTTATTTCAACATGCCTTCTGTTAAGACTCATTAAATTTACAGATCTTACACTCATCCACCTATCTGGCCCCTTCCCGCAGACTCCTATTTCCACAACCTCTGGTTGAAGTTCAATGCTGCCATCTGCATGGGTGTGGCAGCCTGAAGTTCCTAATTCTGACTCTAAAATCATAACTGTACATCATACCTTAACTCCAATGGTTCCAGTTGTTCTGGGAGCCCTCAGTATTACTACTACTTGGGATATTAACTCTAGATCAATCATATTTTATTTAGCAGCTACTGATTCATACCAAACAAATTTCAAATGAATATCTTTGATACCCACATTAACGAAGCATTACTTCACCCCCATCCCGTTGCGTAGAGCTGATTGTCGCAAACGTGGCGTTAATGCATCTAATTTCACCATGATATCATGTTCCAGATTACCTATAACTACTCATATGGACATTCATATTTTTCTGGCAAGTTTTTGAAATACCAATCTGCACAATCCTGCCGGCTGGACATTTTCAACACCATTCAATCACATTCTTTGGATTACTTTTTTCGGTTTCATGTGGATAGAGTTGGTCAACCCAGTGGAGGTGTGGCTTGTATTGTCACTAATAGATTCACCTGCAAACATCTTTCCTCCCCAAAATATTCTTCTTTTGAACTTTTATCCTTATCTGTGAGTTCTTCTCAGTTATGACTGTAGTATGTCGCTTGATTTATCATCCACCTTTTAAAGCAATCAGACTTTTCAAATGATTCCTCCAATTTAATTTCTGAAGCTACTGTGATGAATACATGGATGTCATCACTTCCCCCTGAGGGCAGCACCTCCCAATGAAGCTCGGGAGGTGAGCCCGCTACCCAATAGTCCCCCTGGGGGTAATACTCAGTGGGAGGACCTCATGGGGAGAGTCTCCCACACTGGGGACCAGGACGACAATCCAAGGGAAACGTGTATTCCAACTCTATACCCAGCTGCCATACATCCCCAGGTCACTCACACCGCACCTCCATAATACCTAACCACCCCATGTATGTGTGTAGGGCCATAAGGCTGACCACTACTGAGATGAAGAAGAGGACAGATGACCCAAGTAACACCTATGGGACTCCAACTGAGACAAAGAAGAGGCACAGAGTCATGAAGAATATGTGGTGGAATGCTAATCACCATTCTATCTTTACACAGAGGCAGGACTGGGAGATTAGGATACAAACTGACCAAGGACTTACAGAACTATATGAGAATCCGGAGGAACTGCTTTGCGGAGAGTCTTAGCTGTACCAGCAGCCAAAGAATAAGGACCGCCCAGCCTGTGAGATTCGAAGGAAACGTGGAGAAGAAGAAATCCCTTTGGTCTCGGGGGGGAACCAAGTACCCGGATGCCTGGAGCAAACCTAGAGTTGCATTGGGAGCAGGAAACTGGTACCACGAGTGAGAAGCGCAAGACCAGAGCCAGCGGGCAGAGAAACAACCATGCAGCCCTGCAAATGACCGCAAGCACTCAAGGAGGATTGTCAGAGCATCCAGAGGCCTGCAAAGGTCAAGGGCTAGATGCTGGTGATGGTGGGGCTTTGGAAAGCAGGGTCTGGGTCCCACATGCAAACCATTAGGTTTCTTCCTCGTGAGAGTACTTGGCGAGAGAGGGAGCCAAGTTGGTCAGAATGAAACAGAAGAGAAAGCAGGGTCTGGGATCCACACATAAGAACAAGACATCTTCCATGTGACAGTACTTGACAAGCTATGGAGCCATGTTGGTGAGAATGAAACAGAAGAGAAAGCAGGGTCTGCGACCTACATAAAAAACGAGGTATCTTTCTCTGGAAAATGCTTGGCGAGAGAGGAAGCCAAGTTGGTCGGAACGAGACAGAAGATAAAGCAGGGTCTGGGACCAACACGCAAAAACGAGGTATCCTCCTTGTGACGGTACTTGGCAAGAGAGGGAGCCAAGTTGGTCAAACCAAGGAGCAAGAGAGACCAGTCGGGGACCCCAAAGAAATAAAATGTCTTGCTCACAGCAAAGCTTGACAGGAGAATTAACCAAGTGGGCCAAGCCAAAGAGAGGGAGAGGAGGGCCTGAGATCCCTCTAGCAGTTGTGAACTGTGTAAACCAAGTCTGAGAAAAGACCAGAGAAAGGGAGTCATTCCCCCCTGGCATTATGGACTGCAAACCTAGTCTGAGTGAAGGCAAGGGAAAGAGAGTTATTCTGCCGGGCATTGTGAAGTGCAAAATAAGCCTCTGTCATGGCCACTGGACAGGAACCCCAGTTCGCATCCCCTAAAGGGTCCAGTTGGACCCAGTCCTGGCACCTTTGGCACCAGGCTCATAAGAAAGTGTGCTCTGCACACTTTTTCCCTTGGGCATGTGTCATTCCATCTCATATCAGTCAACCACTTGTATATGGACCAGGCGTGGCCATAGGAATCAATGAAACAGCACGTGCAGCATCATTTGGGAGTGGCAGGGTGGAACCATCTAGCTGAGCAAGGGGGCGTTGCCAGGACCAGGCTATTTAAGCCTTCAGCACCCGCAGGCCTGAGCTTCGCGTTATTCTGCCTAAGCAGCATAACGCTCACCGCCGCCTCAGAAGCATCTTACCCGTTTTCCAGTGCAACCATCTCAGAGAAGCCTCTTACCTGTCTCCCAGCGAAAGCATCTCGGAGAAGCTTTTACCTGTCATCCAGTGAAACCATCGCAGAGGCGCAACTTACCCGTTTTCTCCATCAGAACCAGCTGAATCATCGCTGAAGCGTCTCTTACCTGCTTACAGTGACTCCATCCGCGATCGACCAGAGCGCACTTACCTGGCTCGTGGAATACAACCACTGTCTGCACGCCTTACCTGACCTTCAGTTCAGACACCAACTCAGAAGTTCGACACGGCCAGCTTCGTCGCGGTTGCAAGCATCCTTCACCTGCCGCCAGGTCCGTGCACTGCAACTCTTCTCCAAGCGCCATCAGCTATACCTGCAGGAGGAAAGAACAAATAAGGTTAGAAACCTAATTTAGACATTTGCTAAGGTCACGCACCATCGCATCTAGCGCTTACCTTTGGATTCCAGCTAGTCATCTTCTTGGGAACACTTCAAAGTCCTCCATCGGCGCAACGGCTCCGCTGGGCTGCCATCACCTATAAGGGAGAAAGAGACATTATTAAGAGTACAAACTTAAATCATATGACAAGACATTAATACTTATATGAACAATAATCATCACAAAGACTCTTACCTTCAAAGTGGTTCGGTCACAGCTGGCCTGGGCCTCCACATCTATGGACCAGTGAAGCAACTGGGTCATCTTGAAGCGCCCCTGCTGATGAGAAGCAGGATGGAGAGCTCACCCTAACTATCTATCATGTGAGCCTATATGGGTAAACGCTTACTTACCTAATTTTGGCATGAAAGGTTTGAGGGGAGTCACAATACCTCTACACCCTTCTCAATGCCTCTCGTGTTCCTGCAGTGGCGTACCAGCATCCAGAACAGTATACTTGGCAGCAGCTGGGGGTGAGAACCGATCCCGGGGAGCCAAATCCAGGGAGGGCTCCAACCGTGCGCCAACGTCCCCGTAGAGACAAGGTGAGCGTAACAGCCTGAGAAAAGGTCAGGGGAGGGAGTCATTCCCCTGCCATTGTAAAAATCCTGATAGCAAGATACCTGGAGAAGGAAGGCATTCTCCAGGAACCCAATAGTGAAGAAACAACTATAGGCAATAAGGAATGTTGATGTTTGAGCTGGAACTTTAATCTGGAACATTGTTTTGTGCCTTGAAAAGGGGTTGAGACCTGGGGAAGGGAGTAATTTCCTTGGGTAAAGATCCCACCTAAGAACTAGAGCTGTGGTCAATTGTCCAGAAGAAGGGAGTCATTCCTTTGCACAAAGAAGATCCATTACTTAATTAGTTAGTTGTAAGTGTAAGGGACAGAAGCAGGGTTTTTGACACAGGATGGTGGACTCTTGATTTAGATGGACATCCTGACAGAACCCTTAGTATTTTAGTTGAGGTATGGAAACCCCTCCTAGAGTTAGAGAAAGGTAGGTTTTCTCTTTTGTTTATGGCATAATAAACGGTTATGCCATAACCCATGCCACCTGTGTGCCAGTCGCCTCCTTACACTACAGTGAATAACACCACTAATCTCTTTCTTGGTGATTTTCATTTACAAAACAATAACAACTTTGCTTCACATTTTGGGAACTTTTAGTATCTTTCAACTTATCACAACGGGTATCTGGCCCGCCTCACTCCCTAAGCAACCAACCTGATTTTATCATTGCACCTGACTCTCTTATTACTTATTCAGCCCCAGGTGCCATTGCCTGGTCAGATCATTTTTTGATTCCTTTCCATCTTTGTGTTCATAGTACATATCATACTGGTCAACCAATCGTCCCTAACTTCATTACTCGTAGCACTTCCTACCACTGTACTTTTATTTTGCAACATGCATCAATGACAACAGTTTTTTTGGCATCTGATGAGATGGACAGCAATACTTTGTTTGATAGTTTTAATAATACTATTCTCACTTCTATGTTAATACCCATGGCCCTCTAACATGGAAAAAACAATATAGACCTAACACCAACCCATGGTACACTACTGAACTGTTGAGTGTTATGTAAACTTGAAAAACAATGAAAGCCGCTACATACTGCAGAGACTTAAACAGCTGCGCCTAACTCACCAAAACCAGTAAACCAGTAAACCACTGCTAAATCAAATATCTATATGACAAATATTTTAAAATCTTATTCGTATCCAATAATTCTTTTTGCAACTGTGAGAAATTGTCTGCATCCTACTGCAGCTACAGTTCCGACTATGTCAATAAACACATTTCAAGATATCAATTCTTCTTTTGCTTCTGAAAAGGTTTTGATTTGGAGCCAACTTTGGGAGAAAACATTGGCAGATGATATTTCTTTATTTCTCCACCATTAAGTTGCAGTTCTGGACTTTTGACTTCCTTTGTTAGAGACATTGACATCTATTTTGAACTCTATTAAACATACGTCCTAAACAGATGATTTAATGCTGGTTAACGTTTGGAAAAGGTTACGCTCTTCTTCTCAATCCGCTCCTTTGAAGCTCATTCACAATTCCCTATCTTAAGGTACCTTTCCCTCTTATTTCAAATTGGGATTTATTGCACCTCTACTTCAGAAGCCATTCCTTGATTTTGAAAACTTTTACAATCTCAGGCCAATGACTAGCCTCCCCTTTTTAGGTACAATTCTTGAAAAGGTAGTTTTGAATCAGTGGAGTGATCCTATAGCTCAAAACTATCTGTTTTGCCCATATCAATCTGGCTTTCACAAGTTTCAGTGTACCAAAACAGATACACATGTGTGACTAGATGGCATACTGAAGATTACTAATGATGGTTATGCTTGTTTACTGGTATTATTGAATCTCTCTGTGGCATTTGATACCATTAACCGTTATGTTCTTATTTCAATAATTAATGGCTGGATGGGCTGTGACGGTGCAGTATTACAATGGTTCTAGTCTTATTTGACATTACGGTCACACAATGGATTATTGTGCAATCAAGAAGGTATTTGCCAGTTCCAGTCTTATGTAAAGTTCTCCCTGGTTCAATTGTGTCCCCTACTGTTTTTACCTTCATGTTGAACCTCTGTGAGGCATCATCTCTTACTACAATATCACTACTCACCAGTAGGCTGATGACACATGATTGTGTCTTCAGCGAAGGTCATTGGCGATGTAAAAGATTGTCTATCGAACATTGAGAAATGGACGAAATTAGCTGACCTTAAAGTTAATTCAAGTGAAACTGTGTTTATTCTTTTTGCTTCCCCAAATCAGGAAGTTGATATCAAAACGTGGCCTCCCCAATTTAGGGGTTAAAGGTATTTTATTTTCTCTTACATCCACTGCTAGATCCATGGGGTTCTGGCTGGGATCCAAACTTGGGTTGAAATATTTTGAAAAAAGTGTAGATCACCAAATGTTCAACTTGTAGATACACCTTAGATACAATATTTTATTCTGAAAGCTTTATTTCGTATGGCTCTCCAGGTACTGTTTCTCTCAAATAATGATGGAGGCAATACTACCTATATCAGAGTTCCTAAAAGTTTACTATGGCTCCTTAGATCAGCCCTCCATTCTGCAGCTCAGTTGGTCCTGGGTAGAAGGAAATTCGACCATATTTCCCCAATTCAGATTGAACTGCACTGGCTCCCTTTGGAACCATGCACCAAGTTTAGATTTGCCCGGATTACCTTTAATGCTGTAGTGCTTAGCGAACCTCCAAGTTTGAGTAATCGCCTGATCATCTCCAGAGGCTCTCAAGCTACCCTTAGTAAAGACATTCTTTGACTTTCGATCCCAAAAGTGACAAAATTTCATGCATCTTGCAATCCATTTTCTGTTGCCCCTCTGCACCCGTGGAACTCATTGCCGGTTTCTGATCGGCTGGCTTCCACCCTGCTTAATTTTCACAAAAATACCTTACTGTTTCCAAACTAGTTTTTTCAACTCAAAATGATTCATGTCTTATTGCTTGTGTAGTCCCTTCCTGTTTTTGTTCTCTGCTCTGATGCCTATGGATTAGGCCCACACAATACAACATTTAAAAAAAAACAATAAAACAATAAAATAGGGTCTAGATCAGTGAATAAAGAGTTGGGGGTGGGCAGAAAGCTAGTAGAGTAGATGAATAGTGAGCTGAGTCAGAGCAGGATTTGAATATCATTGTGTTCAAAGGAGAGAGGCAGAAAGTTAGATGATGGGAGGCGGGTGGATGTCTTAGAGTTATTGATTATAAGCCGAATACCTCTCTTAATAGTTTGAGCAGAGTGGGGAAAAGAGTCAGAGTCCACATCGACAGCATCAGGTAGGGCCCTGTCATGGCAGGGATCCATGTTCCAGTAATGCCATGACAGATTTTAGAGTTATGGGAGTCAAAGCGGTCAATAAGGGAGGATGTTTTATCAAAAAAAAGATTGGGATTCCACGAAAAAGAGTGCGTTGGGACAGGAGAATGAGAGATATAAGTGGGAGGCAACAAGAGGTAGGTGATGTGGGTCGATAGGGTAAGAGTAAGACTGACAAGCCAGGGTGCATTTGTTTGCGGCACAAAGGAAGAGAGCAACAGGGGGTGAGTCATGCTGCATTTATGCATTGAATCATCAAGTGATGAGTAGAGAGCACACAGTGAGGAGAAGGTGTATATGCATAATGAAGGGAAGTGGGGGTCTGGTGGAAAAGCTAGCAGTCAATAGTCCAAAACAATAGGCTGATAGAGACCAAAACAGTATCAACAGGCCAGTAACAACCAAATAATTGCCAATAGAACAATAGTGAGCAAAATAAATGATATAGTAACTGCAGTCCAGTACAAACCAAAAAACAACAATTGTCCATTAGAGACCAAAACAAATTAAAAGTAGGCCAGTAGCGACCAAAACATTTTACAATAGACTGGTAGCAACAGAAATAATAATAAATAGTTCGCCTCCGGCGGAAATGCCCAATGGCAGTATCTGGTCTCTGTAGCTAAAACCAGGGACACTCGTAAACTGTGAAAGCTATTGAGCACCTTTAACTCTAAATCTATTAATCATGTGCTGTTTGGAATTGGAGAACAAGAGTAGCTGAGGTACATCAGTAAAACTTTCAATGAAACAGGCACACACTCAGGCGATCAAATAGGGCCAGTGGCCAAATTTAATATAGGCTTTGACTGAGCGGACATAAACTTAAAAATCGGTGCACTTAAAGATTCGAGGGCACCTGGCCCGAATGCCCTCCACCCCCAATGTTATTATAAGGAATGAACCAGTATTTTGGGGAGAGCTGATATACCTTGTGTTTGTAAAGGTATGCGAGGAAGGACTGTTCCTAGCATCTTGGCATCATTCCATACTAGTCGAGAACATGCCCTGAGAACTATAGGCTGACAGCCTTGCTCAACGCAACTGGAAAACATTTTGCGTCATTATTACTGGATAGAGTTTCTAAATGGTTTTCTAAATGGGTTGAGTCAATGAAATTGCTGAGTAAGCTCCAAATGGGCATTTGGGCGGGTTCAGGCACCTCCCACTGTCTTTGGCTACTAGATTATTTGAATAAAACAGCTAAGATTAAGGATCAGCCAGGTCTACCTGTGGTCATGATTGATTTTCGGGCAGCCTTTAAAATGGTAAACAGAAACAAACTATGGGCTAAAATGTCACGTCTGGGCTGCCCGCAAGATCTCTTATTCACTATTAAGGGACTGTACAAGAATAATCAGTCCAGATTAGGATTGATGGCGGGGGAACAGTGTCTGCTCCGGATGAAACCAGCGAAGGGGTAAAACAGAGGTGCGCGCTTGCCCCACTGCTTTTTAATATATACATAGTGGAATTATCAGATGTTTTGGAGAAGGTTAATACCTGCCAACCCAATATCATGGGGTGAAAGTATCATGTCTTTCATACGCCGATCATTTGGTCTTACTCCAGCACAGTTTTGCTGGCCTTAAAAGATCAATGGCATTGCAATGTCATGTGTTATGCTCTCGCTGTTAAATCTCCTTTTGCGGATGTGTATTTATGCTGTTTTCTTGTTGAAAAATCTAATAAAAAGAAGTTAAAAAAAAAAAAGATCAATGGCAGAGCTTGCGAGATTTTCTAAGGATTAATTATGAAATACGAGAAGACCAAATTTAGGCATTTTTCACACAAAGGCGCATCTGTTCATAAGATGATCATAAATAGAAATCTTATTGAACAGGTCTCTGTTTTTAAATATCTCGGCTTCGAATTTAACACCAAGGTAAATTATAGAGATCTGATTGTAGCTAAAAAGCGAAATGCCCAGCTGAATATTATTTACAGATGCATCAGAGCAGCCTCTGGTTACAGTTTTCGGGGAATTCTTACTCTCTACAGAGTTTTTGTGCCTCAGTACTTTATGGGCTGGAGGCAATTTGTATGCAAGATTTCACCTGGCTAGATATATTAGAGGGTACATTTTGGCAAAAAAAATGTTGGGATTGGGTCCAAGTGTCCCCATAGAAATTATTCGACTGGAACTGGATCTTATATCTTTATCCGCCATGGCTCTGAAAAGGCGACTTGTATTGTACTTGAAATCCCGTAAAGAACTGGTCTGCCAATTATTACAACTTTTATGGAAGCAAGTCCATTGCTCCCATTGCGATTCGCTGGCATCCTTGACCTATAATTGTTTCAAAAGGATAGGATGGAAACCAAACTAGGAAAATAGTCTACAGAAATGTATTATTAAGGCTACTCGTAAACTGGAGTACCAACTATATCCATCTTGCCTTGTTGAATCGCTACCACCCTCTTATTGAGCAGTCCCATAAATATAAAGCCCCTATCTACTCCTATGCCCATCACCAGAGCTACGTAGGTTTATTTTACTTTTACAAACTGGTAAACTACCTGTTCTGGCAGCCATTGGCCCTGAGTTGGGAATTCCAAAAGGGGGAGGGGATGTTGACTCTGTGGTTTAGCAGGATTTCTAGACACTGCTCAACATTTACTGAAAGAATGTCGTGAGTATGGTCTATTATATGTGAAGATGTTGGGTCTTTATGTTGCTGACTATAACAGTATTAAGATCAAAAGCTTTTGGCGGTACTATTTGAACATTGAACACAACTCTATGCATATTGCTTTGTTTAACATCTGCAAAGAAATATCAAAAACTGGAAAATTTTGAAAACTTCCCCGCTAGTCCTGACCATGGTTAATAACATCTGTCTGGGAAGCTTGCCCATTACTTAGGCTGTTTAACTAGGTTAACTGCTGCTACTATCACTCAGATATTAGTCATTTCATGATGAATCAATGTGTACACATCATGGGACTGAGCTTAGTATGACATGTTCATTTAGTTATTTATTTCTAGTATATGTTAATTTGTCATTAGTTCTTGGTGCCTTGTGCTATGACATTGTTTATCAGTTTAAGTTAGTGACACAATGTAAGATTATGTAAGTAATGGTTGTAATGTATGTAATGTTGAATTGATTAATTGATTTCTAAATCTGTATTTTTTATATTGTGATAAAGCTCATTGAGCTATAAACATAATACAACTTATAATAGATCGGTTGCAACCAAAAGGTTAATAATATGATGATAAAAGAGGTCTCTATCGGCTAAAGTACAGTGATACAGCCTTTAAGATCATATCTTGATCATGAATATACACAAAGCATAGGAACCTTTGATAAAAGACAGTCTGGATAATACTGTACAAATACAAAATACTGAGATGAAATTTGCAATCTGTATGCTAAATTGATGTTTTGTTCCTGTTTTGAACAGATCTCTCTCTCAGTATGTTTTAACCATTTACTTTTGACATTTTTGTTTTCACTGTTTCTGTCTCGGAACAATTTATGTACAAAATAATCTTTATTGCATTGTTCAGGATTATTTTCTTTCATTTTTGTTGTACACTGAACATTTTAACTTATTTACTTCTCGTTTTCATTAAAATTTATGGTCATTTACTTTTCAGCTCCAGTTGTTCTTCTTGGTTTTTTCCTATTCCTCTGACTCTCTAGGAGCAGAACACACATTGGTCTGGCAAATTTAGCACAAATTAGACCTCAACTCTTGGGTCAATTTACAGTGTGAGTTACATTTTCTATGTTTACTTGACACAGTTAAGGTGAGCAGATAGGATGGTAGTGATCAGGAAAGGTTGCAGCAGATGTCTCTCAGAGACTAATCCCTTCACAGGTTTCCCCACAAGGACAACTGGGGTCCCACTGATCTGGATCATGTGTTCAAGTTTCTTTTTTGGGCAAGGCAGGTGCAATGGCTTGACCTCCTTTTTGCAGTCTGGTGCACTGAAGTAAGCAGTGGTGGCACAGGTTTATTTTATTTTTTTAATGAATCACCCTTACCGCTTTATTATCTTTAAATGTTGGGAGAGATAGAATGTGAATCCGTGATCAGGAATGGGGAAATGTTTAAGCTGAAGGGACTCTTTGAGGACAGGATGGTTGGTTCAGTGTTGCTCAAGTGTTTGGTTGTTGTCCATCTTGCAGAGGGTTCTTCAACTTGAATATATTTGTCTGAAGAAAACTATATCCGTACTATGAATGTATGCTTTGAACTAACTGAAATTCAGAAACGTATTGGATGGGTTGAATTAATATATATATATTTTTTTTGTGTTTATCAAATTTATTTTACAAAATTTTGGATATTTCTATTTCTTAGTCAATTGTCAGACTTCCATTAAGTAAATATCATTCATATATTTTAACTTTGTTTTATGTTTAGGTTGTTATATTTTGGTCCAAACAATACTAGTAATCCTGATAAATATACTTTAAGGCTTGATTTTAGAACACTAATTTTCCCCGGGGTCATGCGCTGGACAAGCAGCACAGAGCAATGTCAAAGCACACATCTCTCTCGTGTACACAGTGAACTGCTATGTGTACCCTTACAAATTATTAGGATGTCAAAAAAGAGAGTATATCGGTTGTACATCCGGCAAAAAGCATTGTCTCCATTTTGCACACTTAAGAGACGGGCAAGTGGCATGTTTATCCTAAAGAAATCCGCAACAGATAAGTATATGCCTCACTGATTTATTTCAGTTGAAAAAAAAGTTTTAGATAGACGCAGCTCATCAGTTATAAGTCACATTCCTTAAATAATTTGTGTTTTGGTAGTAGATATGGACAACGATGTAGTATGTATGCTTCACATAACAAACAAATAAATGGGGCAATTTCAATCTTAAGGCAAGTCTTTTTCGATTGTGATTCACATTAGTGAAAGGCCATCTCATGGTCTTCAATGCAGTATACGGTGGTTAGAATGATCTTTACTTGGTCGTTGTAGTTTTGGTTGCCAATTTTTGGCCTAATAGACCAAAGGAACCCTCACAAAAATTCAATGACCATGTACAGGTCATTGAAACCATGAAGAACCCTTCAATACATGGTTACGTGTTATATGTTGTGCACTACAAAGCAGCAATTCAATAGCTTAGTTATCCAAAAGAATTCAAAGTAATTTAGCACATGGTCATGGAGGTCATTATTGACCTCCTCTCAGCCAATCAGAATGTTTGGAATGCAATCATTATCTATTGGTACTAACTCCATTCCAGGATTTCAGACTTCTGAAGAAGCAAGGGAAATATAAAAAGGCATTGTTCTGCATATAAGAAACAGCAATGTAATTTCTCAGCAACATTTATTTCAACAAGTCACTACAACCTAATTGAATAAGTGAAAGCTTAAACACGAAACAATGATTTCAAATTTGCAAAGCAAACACATTCAGATCATGCTAAAACTGTTTCAGTTCAACCAAGCGTACAACTACTATACTGCTCATCTTCTAAAGACAAACTACTTATTTTAATATTACAAGATAAAACCACATGTAATTTACCAACACGTTTTGTGTTCTTTACTCATTGTTACACAAACATGTTTTACTTCTCCATCACATCTCTCGAACTTTATTGCTACTAGAAATATGTGCTAATAGGCTATTACAAGGAGGGGGTGCCTCTATGCTTGGGATAATGACCTTTTCCCAACTAATGGCCTGCCACTTTGCCTTAAGCCATAACTTTGTAGCAGGCCATTATTCTGCTATAATGAGCCCTGCCACAGTCTATAAGGTTATATTAATACATTGAGCATTCTTATGAATTTTCTATTAGTCTAGGAATGTTTGTGCACCAAATGACTACTGCTCTGTAGGAGTCTAGGGATGAGTAGTGGCCAAACCACCCACTCAGCCCTACATTACCTCTAAACCAGTAGTGATGCCAATCATTAAGGTAAACCAGGCACAGACTGACTGGTATACCTCCTTTGCCTCTTTTGGTAACGTCGGCGGGCCAGGCCATACTCTTCAGGAGGGGTGGGAGCAGATACAAAAGCAACACAAACAATAATAGTACGGAGATATCAAAATAAAAGCATGTATAACCGAGGTCCTATAAAAATAGGGTCTTTAATTAGACTAACATAAATGCATACAACTAATGAAATGAAAACACTAGTGCTCCAACCTTGTAAGGGTAGACATAGAGAAAGTAGACTTTACAAATAACAGGGCACTCTGGGTTTGTAGACAGGAGTTCCCAGGCAAGGATTTCAGTCGCAAAATGTCACAGTTTATGAAGATGACTTTAAGAAGGTAGAGAAGGGGGGCTTATCAGTCACTACGGCCCATTAAGGTGGACCAGAAGGACAAGGCCACTTCAAATAACTTCAAATACCTGTCTTTGAGACACAACAGCATTGATCAAGGGTTTGAAGCATCAGACTGGGAGTTTCGGCGCATTTAGCGCTGAGCCTTTGTTGAGTTGGGGATCAGTGGCACCAGGTCCCAATAATGCAATGCTATTTGACAGCAGCAATGGATTGTGGGTCAAAGACTATGAGGATGGCAGAATGTGTTGGGACAGTGGTGCAGGAGAATTTGGTGGCTTTGGGTGCATAGAAGTGAAGATTGGCTTTTGGCTGTGAGTCAGCTCGGCTGGCTTAACACAGTGTTGTGGTACTGCAGTAGTAATGGCTTGGAAATCAAAGGAGCTGTTAACTGGGCCGGCAGTGTCAAATTTCTGAAGGTATACGACTTGGCAGGGCACAGATGCATAGTAAACGCACCTTCAGTGTCATCATTAAGTGAAACTCAGACATACAGAGGCAGTTGCGGTTGAAGACTATTCCCGCAGCTCCCTTGAAGCTGCCGAGATGGCACTGATGGTTCTCAAACTGTCACAGTGGCCGATTGGAGATGCAGGGAGAACCAAGCTTCACTACTTTAGTTCTGCAGTTGTTAGGAGACAGTGTCCAAGGGCTAACAGCTAACAGGCATGGTGAGTCTTTCCTTCTTCCCTTCACAACCAGGAAGGTTTATAGAGAGCACCTGCAAGGTTAGGGTCCTGGGCACCAGTGCCTGGTTTGTAGGAGGCCTTGAGGACTTTGAAATAGACTGTATCGCCAACAGAGTTCCAAGAGAATCCTTCTTGTCTTGAAGTTCAAAGATGATCCACCAAAGGACGGTTTCCCTCGTTAAATAGGCAAAATGCAACAGAGGATTGGTGCACAGCAAGTCTTTTGTTAAGGGTACAATCATGGCTTCTGTAACAAGTGTACTTTGGCTACTGGTGTCATACTCAGTGTGCCTTGTCTGCTAGAAGTGGGGAGGGGGAACAGGAAGATTGGGAGCCCTAGCAAATCGAAGATAGTGAGACCCGTTTCTGGTTTAAACTGATCCTCTGGCTACTCTAACTCTCCCCCCATCCTCTGTCTGCCTGCTTCGAAATTCCTCCAGTAATCAGCATTGTGGTGTGAGATGGCCACTATAATGACAGAGTGTCTTTGAAGCACCAGTTCCTTGGTGAGCTCCCGGGGAGGGTTCAGATTCGGTGGATGAAGTTGTCAACCCTCCCCAGGGGGATAAAAGAGAGACTTCCTGTGGTAGGCCCCACATTGTTGTTGAGGGTGCACTCAGGTCAGACAGAAGATATTCAACCAGCCCTGTCATGAATGATTGACTGCTCACTAAGCTGAAAATTATATGATATCCTATACTTGTGGCTGTATAACTTTGCAAAAGACATGGCTTATATTAGGATTTGAATAGCTGTGGCCAGGCTGCTAGAGTATACAATTATAATATTTTGAACCAGCTGTGCAGGTGGTCAAAGGCCACGTCTGTCTGTTGTAACTTTGATTTTCAGCAGCTGTGTTCAGGGATGCACATATGACCTTTAGACATGCCCTGCTCCCACTGCAAGGCAGCTGTTGGGGATGTCAGAAGAGGATTCCCAGAAAAATACATGTGTACATTATGTCTTTTTACATGGGATAGTATTAAAGTGGGGTCTGATTAAGAGATCTCACTTTCAGAAACAGAGCTACCTGCATCATTTTATCAATAAAAATCAAAAAAGATGCTATTTTATCCTTGCCATTGGCATTCTGAAACAGTACTAGGGAGGCAATTACAGGATATTTATTTGGAAAATGTCAGTTGAATCAGGTAATGGTAAGGTAATCCGCCACATACCAAAAGAGCATTAGCATAGATTTACAATCTCAACCTATTTAATCATTAAATTGAGAGTCAATTCTATTTTTCAAGATGTTATCGAAGATATAATGATACGTTTTCCATATATAGTCTTCTTTTTGCTGGCAATAAAGTTATTCTACTCCACTGGAATATATCCATGGATGGTTAAAAGTGCATAAATGCCAGAATTCAATTATGAGTGAATAATCTGTGCCATATGTCAGTGAAAGGCAGTTGTGCCGATTTTGACTACAGCACATTGCAATGAATTTTACAGAAACTTCAAAAGCACTTCCCACGTATTCTAGTCAGGGACGTCATTTGGGGGTGGCAACGGCAACTAATGGCAACTCTCATGCATCCTTTGGCACTGCCTCTGGGTACCCTGATTATCGGGGGAGTTCGGATTCCAAAAACAAATAATCTCTTTTTGAAGTCACTCTGACTTCAGAAATATGTTATTTCCGTTACAGTTTTCGTAACAGAGATAATTTCTTTTTTAAATCTGAGGTCACACCACCTTGTAGGATATGGAGGATTCCAGCTCCTCTGCTCTGCTTTGCATGACAGGAACCAGAGCTGGTTCCTTGCTTGCGTGCTGGAGCATGGGAGTCAGTGACCTGCATGCAGAGCACAAGTAACAGATTCAGGAAGATAAAGAAGTGTATTTGTTTAAATGTAAGAGTGTGCGTGTGTGTGTATCTTATGTAATGTGCGGGGGTGTGTGTGTGTTATGCAATGCACATGTGTGTATATATTATGTAATGTGTGGGACTGTGTGAGTGCATAATGTATGGTTAGCTGGGTGTTCAAGCGTGAGTGAATGGCGAAGGGGTGCCTTAGGATGTTTTAACTGAGCAATATCTAATTCAGGGGAATTTCCACCCACCCCAAAACAGTTAAGCATAATTCTTTTTCATTTTAATAGTTATTTTTATGAAACTGGGACCCCAATTTAATAGATTGATTCCCCCTAGCTTCCATCTGCTTTTGGGACAAGATGTCAGTAGCGCTCTTGCCCTCGTAGTGTAGCCGAGGAATTCTTCTCGCCAATCTACCGAACTAGTCAGTACAATGAACAAACAGAACAAATGATTGGCGGAAAGATGGAATGCCAATGAAGAATCCAGAACCGCATGGAACAGGATACTGGAACGGGATGTCTTCTCAAGGTGTACAGGCAAGACCCCCAGACAGCTGCAATAAGAGCAATAATCACACTGATGCGACTCTATGCCAAAAATGCAGACATCAAAATAGAAACCAACCACTAACCTGTGCGGTTCTTCAGAATCTCCGAATCTCCGAATCCCCAGGAAGGAATAAGAAGTAAGGTAGTGGCAAACCCAAAACTAAAGGACCAGGAAATCAATCCAGAAATGAAGGCAAAGCAAGAAGCAGGGTGAAGATCCAAGCTGAATGTCCAAAGAGCAAAATCTAACCCGACCACACGAGGACGCCTAAAGGTACATTAAAGGCAGTCTCTAGTCCGTGTACCAATGGTGCAGAGTTCCAATGCAGGAGAAAAAACGGTAAGCGGGAGACAGTACAAATGAGTAGCAGGGCAGGTCCGTGGACGGTCCTGAGGTCGAAGAGCAGGGCTGGCAGCAAAAGTACTAAGGAGTAAGCAATGCAGGTCCTTGGACGATCCGAGGTCGATGAGCAGGGCTGGCAGCAAAAGTACAAAGGAGTAAGCAATGCAGGTCCGTGGACGATCCGAGGTCGATGAGCAGGATTGGCCGCAAAAGTACAAAGGAGTAAGCAAGTCGGGTCCGAAGGCAGTCCGAGGTCGAGAAACAGGAAAACAAGGCAAAAGGGACAAGAACCTGGATACGAGAGAAAGCAAGCCGCTAGAATACAAGATTCAGAAGTGCCGGCAAAACGCACAGGCGTGGCTTAAATAATAGTCACATGATCACTATACGTCTTTCAACGTGTACGGGGAAAAGTGAAAGACGTGAGAGGACGCCATCGTCTCCATGCCAACTTCCAAGCTCCCGGCAGACGAGGTCTTCAAGGGACCGTAACAACCGTTCGTCGGCAAATACGAGAACCACAAGTATTAGGTCTCGTGGAAGCCGGATAATTACGGCGTCCTAACACTGATGATTTCTGCCGATGCTTGACAGTTTCCTTCCCCAAAGAGGCCCCCATACTCTGAGATTTCCAAAAACGGGACAACAAAACCGGGGCATGTATGTTCTCATATGGTTCCCAGGTGCGATCCTCCGGACCATAACCCTTCCAGTCAACATAGTAGAGTCTTTTACCGTTCCGAACCTTGGTGTCCAAGATCGCTGAAACCTCATACTCCACAGCACCCCGAACCCTGACAGGCGGAGGATGGGAGGGAAGACGGGTATCAAGACGGCATGGTTTAATCAAAGACACTTGGAATACTGGGTGAAGTTTCCACGAACGTGGGAGAACCAAACGCACCACTGCCGGGTTAATGACATGCGATATAGCATATGGCCCGACAAAACATGGAAGCAACTTCCTCTGACCAGGCAGGCGTAAGTTGCGTGTAGATAACCACACGTTCATGCCTGGGAGATACACCGGAGCGGGGGTACGATGCCGGTCTGCATAAAACTTGGTCCTGTTCTGAGCCTCCAACAACTGTCATTTAACCTGGACATGGGTGCCGGAAATGTCCCTAACACAGGCAAGGGCAGCAGGGTTGTGAGCCGGCAGTTCAGGGGCAAGAGGCAAGGAACGTGGATGTTGTCCATAAAGGGCAAAGAAAGGAGAAACCTGTGTAGCAGTGTGGAGCGAATTATTATAGGCAAATTCGGCCATAGACAGTACCGAAAGCCAATCGTCCTGACGCTGAAAGATGAGACATCTTATATACTGTTCCATAGTAGCATTCAGACGTTCGGTCTGCCCATCCGTCTGAGGATGGTAAGCACTTGAAAACCGAGCTTCAATACCTAAAGCAGCCGACAAGGCTCTCCAAAAGCATGAAGTAAACTGAGGCCCGCGGTCGGAGATGATTATAGAAAGAAGACCGAACAACCTAAACACGTTCCGCAGAAAGAGATCCGCCAGTTTAGGAGCAGTAGGGATCCCTTGACAAGGTACAAATATTGCCATTTTGGTAAAATAGTCGATGACCACCCAAATAGTATCAAAACCTTCCACCACAGGTAGTTCCACAACGAAATCCATGGAAATGGAGGACCAAGGGCGATCTGGAAGAGGCATAGGTTGTAGCAAACCCATGGGTTTGCCATGTGATGTCTTACACTGAGCACAAACCGAACATGTATTTATGTAATCAGTAACATCCTGCAATAAAGATGGCCACCAACACCATCTTTTTAGTAGATCAACCGTCTTCCTAATACCTGGATGAGCAGCCAGAGATGAATCGTGACACCATTGTATAGCAGTACATCGCGTCCCTCGAGTAGGCAGGAATATTTTACCCTCGTTATAGGGCAATGAATTTATGATCTCCAGTCTGTATTTGGCTACTTCTGGCGGATCGTTTCGAAGCCATTCCTGTATAAAGGACTTAAGTGACGGACGTAAAGAGCAACCACACACCACCTGAGTGGGTAACAAAGGTACACCAGTGGCGTGAGAGGATTTGGCGGGTCCATGTAGACGAGAGAGAGCATCCGCTTTAGAATTCTGAGAACCAGGACGATACGAAATAGTGAAATCAAACATTGAAAAGAATTCATGCCAACAAGCATGCCGTGCAGTGGTGCATTTCACTGAGTGAAGAGCCAAGAGATTTCTATGATCCGTGAACACCTGAACAGGCACTTGAGAACCTAACAAATGATGCCTCCAAACCAAGAAGGCGTCCCTGATAGCCAACAATTCGCGCTCCGTGATAGTATAATTCTTTTCATAAGGCGTTAACTTTCTGGAATGAAAGGCTACTGGATGTAAACCTGCATCATCTGGGCAATGTTGGGACAGGATAGCACCCAAAGCAACATCCGAAGCATCAGCCTCGACTATGAACGGTTGGGTTGGGTCCGGATGCTGGAGCACCGGTGCTGAGGTGAAGGCGGACTTCAGAGAATCAAACGCCTGTTGAGCCTCCCCATTCCAATGGAAAGATCTCTTAGAGCTAGTCAGAGCCGTAAGGGGACAGACAATGGCTGAAAAGTCTTGAACAAAACGTCGATAAAAGTTCGCAAAACCTAAAAAGGATTGCAACGCCTTCAGATTGTTGGGAACCGGCCAATCCAGAATAGCAGAGACCTTAGATCTGCTCATCTTGACTCCTTTGTTGGTGATGTTAAAGCCAAGGAACTCGACCTCTTGTACGTGGAAGAGACACTTTTCCAGTTTAGCATATAAATGATTGTCCCGCAGACGTTGTAAGACTCTACTGACATGAACAACATGGGTTTCATGGTTGGGGTAGTAAATCAGAATGTCATCTAGATAAACAATCAGATATTGATCCAACATGTCATGAAAGACTTCATTTATGAAGAACTGGAAAGTGGCGGGGGCGTTACTTAGACCAAAGGGCATTACAGTGTATTCGTATAGACCGTATTTAGTTTTAAAGGCGGTCTTCCATTCGTCCCCTTCACGTATGCGTACAAGGTTGTACACCCCACGTAAGTCTAACTTGGAAAAGACCTTGGCCGAGCCGAGCTGATCAAGCAAGACTGATATCAGAGGAATCGGGTATTGGTTCCTGACTGTAACAGCATTCAAGGCCCGATAGTCGATACAAGGGCGAAGGTCTCCCTCCTTCTTTGGAACAAAAAACAGAGGGGAAGCTGCCGGAGAACGCGAAGGCCGAATGAAGCCGGCTTTTAAAGATTTGTCGATGTATTCCTTAAGGATAACATCCTCCTTGGGTGTTAACGAATAAATCCTACCAGATGGTATCTTGGCCCCAGGAACCAATTCTATAGGACAATCAAAAGGCCTATGGGGTGGAAGGATTTCTGCCCCACTTGCGTCAAAGACATCCCGATATTCTCGATACTCTGAGGGTAATTGAGTGTTAAGAACAGCCTCTATCGTGGAGGCGGAATCCATGAGAGCATGGCTTGGGCTAGAGGTTTTCTGAACTGATGTCAAACAGAACTGGTCACAATGTTCTGAAAGGAAGTTCACTTCCCCCGACTGCCAATCCACCACGGGTTGTGTAGTTTCAACCAAGGAAGTCCCAGGATAACTTTAAGCTGTGGGGCGGCAATCAGGTCAAAGGAGATCTCTTCAGTATGCCCACATTCCGTCCTCATGACCAAAGTAGCAGTACGCTCAGTCACTAGACCAGAAACCAGGGTTGAGCCATCGACCGCATTCACGAACTCGGGGCAGTCTTTGGAAACAATCTGTATACCCAGCTCTCGAGCATAATCACCGTCAATATAGTTCCCCGTGGCACCTGAATCCAAAACAACTGGAATCACCCGCCTACCGAGGGAGGTGGAATTAAGAGTGACGGATAAACAGTAAGGTGTAGACATGAGGGGGTTGCTGCAAGAACCACCCGGCAACTGAACCCCTTCTATTGCCGGGCTTTCTCGTTTCCCTGTTTCTTAACAGGTTTCTTAGTACATGATCGTAGTAAATGATCTGATGACCCACAATAGAAACAAAGGCCGTTCTTTTTCCTGTGTTCCCTTGTTTCTGCTGACAACGGTCCCCGCAATGCTCCGATTTGCATTGGTTCTGAGGACCCGGTGGCAGGATTTGACGTGGCGGTCGTAAGAGGAGGAAGCGGTCTCCGTTCCCCCCTTCTCTCTGCTTGTCTAGAGTCAATTTGGAGTACCAAGTCAACCAATTCAGAGAACGCTGTAGGGATTACCGGTACCATGGATAGAGTATCTTTAAGGGAATCAGACAACCCTTTGTAAAATAAGGATGCCTTCTTCTCCTCTGGCCAATTAGTTTCGGCAACCAATTGATTAAACTTGGCTAAGTAAGCCAACAGGGTAGAAGTTCCCTGCTGTAAGGCCAATAACTGTAGGTCGGTGGCTTGCGTAGCATACCGCGTATCAAAAACCCGACTCATAGCCTCAATCAACGCGTCACAATTGTACAAGAGGTGACTGCCCTCTTCCAATAGTGGATTGGCCCATGCCGCCGCCGTACCACCCAAGTGTGACAATAAGAAGGCCGCTTTAGTGGTTGAATCAGGAAACGAGGCTGGCCTACATAGAAAGTGTAACCTACACTGGTTAAGGAAGGTTCGATAGGCCTTAGGGTCACCTAGAAACCGCTCTGGTGGAGCCAAGGGAAACTGAGCAGTCATGTACACTGGCCCAGTGTCAGAACGGGCAGGAGATAGCCCAGAACCCGATGCCACAGCGGGCGAAGGCGCCCCAGCACCGGTGGGCTGAAAACCAGCCTGCAGCTCATCAATGCGTCTTTCGGTGGCAGCATGGGCATTAGCCATTTCACTGCGTAGATCCGCCACCAACTGCATGATGGCTGTCAAAGACTCATTGGCATCCATTTATATAGAAGGCTTCTGAATATGTCAGTAGCGCTCTTGCCCTCGTAGTGTAGCCGAGGAATTCTTCTCGCCAATCTACCGAACTAGTCAGTACAATGAACAACCAGAACAATTGATTGGCGGAAAGATGGAATGCCAATGAAGAATCCAGAACCGCATGGAACAGGATACTGGAACGGGATGTCTTCTCAAGGTGTACAGGCAAGACCCCCAGACAGCTGCAATAAGAGCAATAATCACACTGATGCGACTCTATGCCAAAAATGCAGACATCAAAATAGAAACCAACCACTAACCTGTGCGGTTCTTCAGAATCTCCGAATCTCCGAATCCCCAGGAAGGAATAAGAAGTAAGGTAGTGGCAAACCCAAAACTAAAGGACCAGGAAATCAATCCAGAAATGAAGGCAAAGCAAGAAGCAGGGTGAAGATCCAAGCTGAATGTCCAAAGAGCAAAATCTAACCCGACGGCACGAGGACGCCTAAAGGTACATTAAAGGCAGTCTCTAGTCCGTGTACCAATGGTGCAGAGTTCCAATGCAGGAGAAAAAACGGTAAGCGGGAGACAGTACAAATGAGTAGCAGGGCAGGTCTGTGGACGGTCCTGAGGTCAAAGATGAGGGCTGGCAGCAAAAGTACTAAGGAGTAAGCAATGCAGGTCCGTGGACGATCCTAGGTCGATGAGCAGGGCTGGCAGCAAAAGTACAAAGGAGTAAGCAATGCAGGTCCGTGGACGATCCGAGGTCGATGAGCAGGATTGGCCGCAAAAGTACAAAGGAGTAAGCAAGTCGGGTCCGAAGGCAGTCCGAGGTCGAGAAACAGGAAAACAAGGCAAAAGGGACAAGAACCTGGATATGAGAGAAAGCAAGCCACTAGAATACAAGATTCAGAAGCGCCGGCAAAACGCACAGGCGTGGCTTAAATAATAGTCACATGATCACTATACGTCTTTCAACGTGTACGGGGAAAGTGAAAGACGTGAGAGGACGCCATCGTCTCCATGCCAACTTCCAAGCTCCCGGCAGACGAGGTCTTCAAGGGACCGTAACCACCGTTCGTCGGCAAATACGAGAACCACAAGTATTAGGTCTCGTGGAAGCCGGATAATTACGGCGTCCTAACACTGATGATTTCTGCCGATGCTTGACACAAGAAACGCAAAGGGTTGCACAATAGGTCCATTTATAAACCAAATAGAAATAGTTGAATCAGATAACAGATAAACAAATTGTTTCTTTTAAAAAAAACAAATGGTATAAAAAAACAATCAACAAACTGGTCACTTTAGTTTTCAAAGTCACAGATGTGGAAATACAAACTTTAGTAACACACACTTCAGCATACACATCTATGCACCCACAGCACGTAGGCACCATAGATTGGATGCATGAGAGTCCAGGAGCAATCTTTAATTTGTGAAAACAACAAATTAGTTCAAATATCCCTGCCTTTCCACTTCGATCTACTTTGCATTTATTCAAAATACCACCCCCTTCACTCAATAGACAGGTTAGAGTTTCAACTCAATTGTAACAAGCTATTGGACCTTCGGTTATGTGAATGTCTTGTAAATAAAGAAAACGTAAATTCACTTCAGTGATGTTTCTATTCCGTTACCGTGTAAAATGTACCTTTCTCCTTTTCAATGGGCACCTTGAACAGCAGAAAGAAATGGACAGCGAATAATCCCCCTCACCCTTTTATCTTAAGCAGCCCCACATTAATATCAATATTCTGCTTGATGATATAGCCAGGAATTACTTCAATGAACTACTTTTTCTAGGTATGCACACAGTAAAATGACCTTTTTGACCCCCATTAATAGTTCTTCTGATCTAGACGTCAGCACCAGAGAAAAGGGTCAGGTGGATCACATTGTATACACAACATGGGACCTAATCTATAAAATATATATTTTTCCAAAAGAACATACACTTCTGAAATGTTTGCCAACTTCTCGGGATGCACAATTAATGTATCTATTCCCACCCCTCAGTACAAACAAATTCTAGAGACCAGAATGTATTCTAATTCTCTTTATAGGATCACTCACCACAAGATTACGTCCCTTTTAGATAATACTCACATCAGGATTTGTTTTGGCTGAATCACAGACAGGTGGGCAACAGCTTAAGGACTGGTTCAATTTTCCCCATCTAGGAACAGGTGGGCATAAGCCAGTAAGATAGGATCAGCTTTTCTTCACAGCCTGTCTGATTTCTTTTCGAATGAAGAAGGCCTGGGACTTTAACTCCTGGTAGTGCTCATTTCCGTCTCTACCAATAATCCATGAAAGGATCCAAAAGGAAAGCAAATGAATTCCTCTCCTTCCTGTTGTAATCAATTCTTATTTCTCTCCATCAGTCAGTAAGTATCGATGAGTGATTCCCCAGTGTCTCCTGTGTTTAACCTTTTATAGAACAGAAAAACCCACCTTTTTGAGGTTTGTATATTTGTCACATCTAATTGGTCAATGTATATAATTGGACAATGTTCCAAAAGAAACATCACAGTAGACATACCCCTCTGCAGTTATTGGGCATGTTAATGAAGGAGGCAGTTGGATGGGAATAACTTCTACACCCAGTTTCCCTCTCATTTAATGTGATGTAATCTCAGGGATTTCTTGCATTAAATATTAGCACCTTCTCAAGCAAATCATTCCAACTATTTGACCACTTGAAGAATTAGCTCACCACATTCCTCTCTTTGGTATGAATCAATTGATGCGATTCTAATAATTATATCATGAATAATTTGAGAATTATAGATTTTTCCTTCTAACTCACTGCTACATTTATATTCAAATTATCTTTCCATCTCAAAATAATGGGCTTGTCACTACGAGCGCGAGGACATATGACACACTATCTGGTGCCTTTTCTTTGCAACAAAATGCAAATTTGCCTAAGTTGCATATTAAAACGATATTTGAAACAATTGTTTGGTCCATCTAACAGAGGATTTTCACTGAATGTTTCAACATCCAAATGAGTTCCGTAAGAGGTTTGGTTCCGGAGATACAGGCGATATATACATCTCAGTGTATATTAAAATGGCATTTTCTATGTTACAAAAATATGGCACTGTTCTGCCTAGATACAACACTAGGCACATTGTAATTTATTTTTAATCAGGGCTGGAAATCTGCTCTTGTTGACTCAGGCCTGGCCCATATAGTCTTTATGGCCAGTGGCTGGCTGATGAAAGAGTCTTTGTAATTTGAATATCTGCGGATGTAGGTGTTAGTTCTGTCTCCTCTTGAGAAGTTTATATTACATTGGCAAATCAATCCCCTATCAACAGTCCGTATTGTCAACATCTGAAGGTTTCTTAATCCTGACTTTTATTTCTGTAGAAGAAAACAAACACACATAGAAGAACAAATGCAAAACCGCTTTCCTTTCTTATACATCTGTTCTCTTTCTCATCAGGTTACGCAGTTCCATATTTAAACAAAAATTGGAGGTTATTTGCAGGTACTTAATATGTTAATCTCAGGACCTGTCAGTGAGATTTGGGTGGTTGCAAAACATTGCACGTTTCATTTGGTCATGTGTTTCCCAACTGCTGTCCGCAGGCTGCAGCTTACACATGATTTTTACAATAAGACCTTGCTTTGCATCTTTTGTCATGAGTCAAACATCCCTAAAGTGCACATGTAAATGAACAAGTATATGGTGTGAATGTGTGCGCTTGTGTTCAATGCCTAGATTACTTACCGCTAATCTTCATTACTCCTAGTACTACTCTTTCTCGTCCCAGCGCTTGTCTATGAAGCACCTTGCCTCCTACATAAGTACTAGGATGAGGAAGAGGGACATGGAGGTAATTCCGAGCAGAGGAGATGATTTTGGGGAATGGAAGAGGAGAATGGGAGGGAGAAAGGACTTGTGGGAATGGTGGGGCAGTAGAGGGTTCCGCTAATACATAATGGCCATCAATGATAGAGCAGGCATGATATATGTGATTAGTTGGTAGACTGGCATTTGGGTGCAGCTAATCTATCCATGTCTTACTGTCTCATGGCATATTTTTCTGGGCATGAATAATGAAATAAGCATCATAAGTCGTATTACGTGGCTAGAATAGCATTTTGGTGCAGCTAGTGTAGCCATTTCTTACTGTAGCTTGACATTTTGTGCCGGACATCTATGATAGAGCAATCATGATAAGTGTAATTGCCTGGCTAGACTGGCATTTGGGTGCAGCCAGTCTAGCCTTCCTAACTGGGGAATTGTATTTTGTTCTAGGCATCTACGAAAGAAAGCATGAGAAGTGTTATTACGTGGTTGAATTGCCATTTTGGTGCAGCCAGTCAAGGTATGTCTTACTGTGGCATGACATCTTTTACTGTGAATCATCGAGGCTACAGCAAACATGAGAAGCATTATTACGTGTTTGCCCTACATTGTGCAGCCAGTTTTGACATGTTTTCTTATAGTAGCATTGCATTTTTAATAGCAAAGCAATAAGATAGCTCAGCGCTCGCTGCTGCGATCTATTTCTGATCCCGGCAAGCTCAACTCAGCCTTTTATTCTTCAAGGTTTCTAAATGAGTAGCAACTTGGGTTGGGATGATACTTTTACGTAAATATTTGTTATGTATAGCGCTTTGGAGAAAGCACTATATAAATTACACACCATCATCATGAATTAAAGTGATAATGCTCCTGTGCACTGTTGGTGACTTGCATCTATTGGATATTTGGATACTGTATTATCGCAGGAACTGGCAATGTAGGGGCTCTACTTATCATATAAGGACAATGCCTGACATGCAGCTCTAATTGGCATGATATGGAAGTGACTGTCCATACAATGCTGAAGTAGCATATCTATGGCAGTGCCTAAACCTATGTTGATTCTATTGGGTCTAACCCTATCATATCATGACTGCATGCAGGGCATATGAAGGCAGTACTCTTGTTAAAATGTGGTTGGTATCCAGAATACTCCTGTCTGCTATAGTAGCTATTTGTTTTTTAAAAAAAATTGTACGTTTATGGGTTAAAGAGGAACTGATGCAACCCAGATCAAAGTTCATGTGACATCAGTTCCTCTGATGTCATTGGGTGTTTGATGTCACTTCCACTACCCCTAGCATTTTGGTGAATCAACGTCCCTCATTCTAGGGCTTGTTTTCTTTAACTATTATAACTACAGTCTGAGAATAGTAATGTCCCATCTACAATGTTTTGGTGAGCAGTATAATTAATAATGTCCCATCAACAATGTTTTGGTGAGCAGTATAATGACTGAATACCATTTTTGTTAAGAATGGAATGTGTGGAAAATGCTAAAAAATCACCCAATATTTCCAGGCGTACCTTTCTTTTAGCCCCCAAAGTCACCTTCAAAGCCAACCTTCTTTAGTGTACATTTGGCTATAGTTGAAACCTGAGGACACTGCTTACATAAGTTAAGCCCATCTGTGCCCGTCCGTGCCTCGGCCAGGCCGTGGTCAAGATGTGATAGAGTTGCATCTCACTCTACGTCAGCCATAATCTGCATGCAGAAGGCCTAGTTAAACCTTGCCCCAGTTGGCATGGTATACCCTTCTGCCGTGAATGCTTTTATTATGGCTACTTTTAGTGCAAGTGTTTTCTATCTAATGCTCGTTCATTAACAGTTCATTAACAGTTCATGCTGCTTCGTGCATTGATCTGTTATCTGCTTATCTACCCGTTTTAGTGTGTGTAACCGAAACTTGGCTTGGCAATTATTCTGGTACCGTGTTGGTGCAAGTTTGACCTGCCAAATATAACATACTACGACTTGATAGAAATTTCTCCCATCCTGGTGGAGGTATCGATTTCATTTACAAATTGTATTTTTCTTGCTCTGTTTTGCCACTAGCTCATAACATTAATATGAAAATCTTACTGATTCGGGTGGCTATCACGCCTTCCATAACCCTGATCTTCTCTTCTGCTATTATGGTTACTATACATTCAATTGTTTGTGTCCTTAAGACCGAACATTATTCCTTTCTCTGTTGGGGTAACATTTTCTCCAGACTGGCCAACTACTCAACATCGCTTTCAGCGAAGAAGGCGTTCAGTTCAAACTTCTGAAATTCCGGCCCGGATTTTAGGATGTTGTAACATATCAACTGTTCCAGACCTAAACCTTCTTACGTAGGCTTTTACTACAACAGCCAACTTTCTTGCCCCACTTAAACATTCAAAGTCTCCCAGATGCCCTTTTGAGACTTGGTTCATTTCTCATTTGGCTGAGCTTCGGCTCTGTCAGAGACAAGCAGAGCGGAAATTGTGGATGGCATACTGCCCTGATGCAAAATTATGCTTTCGACAGGCTGCAGCTATATACCACAAAGCCATAAATGAAGCAAAGTGTGTTTTTTTCACGAACCGTGTTGAAACAGCCTTGAATCAACCATTGGAGTTATACAACCTGGTACGGTCATTGTCCTCTACCAACTCAGCCTCCTCGGGCATGGCTTCTCCTTCACACGTTCTCTGTGATTCCCAATCCACTTATTTTACGGAGAAGATCGTGACAATTTCGGAGAGAATTTTGTTTTCTGGTCTTAGGTTGGCTGGCCCTGAACTGTGCCTTCCACCCCAGCCCCTGCTAAGTCGTGGTCCAGCTCCGCTTCCTTTGTTTCAACCGATATTGTGGCTGCAACTAAGAAAATGAAATCAGCTTCCCCACTTGACTCCATTCCACTTGCTATTCTCAAGGAACTTATGCCTTCTATTGTTCCACTATTGTGCAAGCGGTAAATCATTCCTTTTCATTTGGTCTTATTCCTCCCTCTCTAAAGCATGCTATGGAGATCCCGCTTCTGAAGATGCCCTCTCTGGACCCTACTCTTCCTGCTAATTTATGCCCAAATTATCTCCTCCCCTGTCTTATGAAACTTCTTGAAGCTCCGGCCACTCCTTTGTTTAGTGCTTTTCTTGAGGACTCGTGGTTCTTTGACCCTTTACAGTCAGGATTACGTCTAGCTCCCGGTATGGAATCAGTATCGGTCTCTGCAGTTGGTGATCTTGCTCGGCTCTAAGATCAGGGTGTTGTTGGAGAATTGATATTATTGAATATGGCAGCTGCATTTGACACCATCGATCATTCTGTCCTGCTTGCTCATCTTACTGCGGCAGGAATATCAGGCTCTGTCCTGACCTGGTTCACATCTTTTCTAGCTGATCGGTCTCAATCACATTCTCACTCCCCATACCAATCAGCGCCAGTTCCACTGACCTGTGGGGTTCCGCACGGCTCCGCTATGTTCCCCATTCTGTTTCATGTTTGCATTCGGCCTCTTGTTGAGCTCATCCACGCCCACAGGTTCCTATATTATCCATATGTGGATAATACTCAGATTGGTGTTCGGCTAGATCTTTCCCAATCTGAGACGGCCTCTCATTTGAGGCTTTGTTTGGAGTCCGAGGGAATGTGGATGAGCTATAGCTGGCAGAAGCTAAATGGGGAAAAAACACATGTATTGATAGTTGGACCACATGTGGCTATCTCTGTTTGGACTCCCTCTTTTTGGCCCCCTTCCATCGGGTCCTTTCCTACTCTGGTTTCAATGGTTAAAGATTTAGGTGTTAAGATCTCAGCCTCTTTATCGACAGAACCTCAAGTCAGTACTGTTTGTCAATCGGGCTTTTTTAAATTGAAGATTCTGCAGAAGAATCTCCCAAATGTACCTGTTCAGACGCAGGCTCCTGTAGTTGCGTCCTTGGTCTTTGGGACCTTGGATTAGTGCAACTCTTTGTTTTTAGTACAAACTGCATTTCTTAGTGCCTTCAAGTCCTCCAGAAATCAGCTGCTCGAGGTGCTACTCAGTCCCCATGTGGGGCACGTTTCCCCCCTTTTACAGTCGCTGCATTGGTTCCCTATTCTCATTCGTGTTCATTTTAAACCACTATCTATTGTTAATAGGGCCTTCTATGGCCTGGGGGCGGAATATTTGCAATCTAACTTTTGCCCTTATAATCCTTTGCAGGTGCTGTGCCCTCTAGGCGTGTGTTCTATTCAAGTGCCCTGGTTGAATCGCTCTTGGATTGGGCGACGTGCTTTCTCAGTGGCGATGGCTGCCCTATGGAATCAGCTTCCTTGTTCACTCCAGGCCACAGAAAATCATCTTATTTTCAGGTGTAATCTGAAAACACATCTTTTTTAGATCGTTGGAGTTTGCCTTCTTTGGCTGTTCTTTATAGGTATGCTCCTAGCGCCATGATGCATTGTTGGTGAAAGTTGCACTTGAGAAGTACCCTTAACATAACATGACATTCCATACACTTGTAGCATCAACTAATGTTCTCATTCGAGTGGGAAGGACAAAGGCACCCTTAAATAGATACAAAAAAAACAAATCTGCACAAATTATGCAACCATCTCGTTTGTCTGTTGGGCATCGCTCAGACTCAAGAGACGTTCCATATTCTGAGCCAGCACCCGTGTTCCTTTGGAGGGGCAAGCACTACCCAAAGAGAAACGGGCTTATGCCATTATCACGTCTACCATAACCTTAAATATGAACATTTATTTCCTTTTTTTTATTCATAAACTGTATAGTGCTGTAGTGGATTTAAGCTGTAAACCCCAAGGTGGAGGTAATGGCCCCGGTCAGGTAATGGCCCAGTTAGAGGCCAGAGTGAAGTGAGGGCTTCGTGAACCATGACATCATCACCTGACGAGTAATAACAGAGAGGTTAATAACTATTAGCACCCGGCATGATTTCCAGGGTGCTAATAGCTTTCTTTTTAAAGTTGAGAGAGTGCGGACGACATTTCTCAAGTAAAGAAAAAGTACAAACACATGGTTGCCATGGATGAAGGTAGAAGCGAATTTAGTAACTTCTCCCTTTCCATTGTGACCATTTTCAGGGCACGGAAGAGGCAGGCCAGTGGAGGAAGAGGTGAGTGGAAAGCATGGGAAGCTGGTGGGAGGGGAGATACATGTCTGATTTGGGGTGAGGGATGTGGGAAGGGGATAGATTTGAGTGGGAAGAGGGCGGCACAGAGTGAAAGGAGGCCAGACCACTGGGAGGTGAGGATGACGTCCTGCCTTGGTCCATGGGTCTTGGAACACAGACAATACGGTTTAGGTCTACTTGATCAAAACATTTTGACCTTTTCCAATTCGACCACGTTTTATTTGGTTGGTTTTTTTTTGCTCTAAAATGCAGGGGGAGACCCCCCACACCCTGCTCTCCACCCCCACTTCGCCCCACCTCAACCTATTCCCTTAACCCACCCCATATATATATTTAATTAAATTTGACCAAAATTCCCCCAAAAAACGATCAAGTACGCTAATACAGACAATACCATGGGGTAAACCCCGCCTTCCGGGTGCCGTGATGGGCTGAGAGTTCACACAATGTCTCCTCCCAGGTGCTAATCAGTAGTATGAATGAGCAGCTGACTGGTTTCCTTCTGAGATAGAACAAGCATATGATGTACACATTTCTCTTGCATACACGTATTTTCCCGAGCAAACATCTTACAGTCATTTCCTGGGATAATCTACGTGGACACAATCACATATTTTACGTTTGAATATGCGTTTGGGATGTCTTCAGCCCTCCTTGCCATTTTCAACCAGATGTTCCATAAAGAATCCACCGACCACTTCTGGTGGATTTTATAAAACATTTTTCTGTCAGTTTTAACCAAAAGCTAGATCACTCAACAAGTTCTAAATTGTAACCTGGCAAAGTCCTGGTGCCGCCGACTTTGGTTTTTGGTTTTATTTGAATGCGCACCAGCCATGGGCGTTATTTTTTATTTTTGTGGGGGACAGGGGTGTTTGTCCCCCAACCCCAACTTTCATGGCACATCATTTTGTCCCCATTCATTTGACTGGGGCACCTTTTCTTCAGATGTCATGTCCCTCCCAACATTTTCAGCAAAGTTACTCCACTGGCTCCAGCAGTGCAAGTGTAATGGAAGAGCTAAGAGTCGCTGTTCCTAAAATCATGTGCTGCAATCTGTTATGCCCCATTCCCATCTCTGCACCCAATCAAAATCAGCCCCTAAGAAAGCACCCAGTTCATCATTTGCCCCCCAAAAGGTCTGCAGCGCTTAAATATTGATGGCAAGCTTGGATGCTATCTTGCCACCTCTGGGGAATCAAAAAGCATAGCGCATCTCGTTGCCAAACCCAAGAAGGTGGCATTCATTTATCAGAAATGCAACTTTCGTTTCTAAGGCCCAAGTCGTAAGGGCATTTAACGATGAGCAAGCAATGCTACCACCTGTTAATGGCCCGAAAAAGAGTGCATTATTGCGATTACAACTTTCCACCCAAGGAGGGTAGAATGCTCTGTTTAAAACTCGGAGAGACAAAGGATAAGTATTGCAACGTTGATACAAAGGACATATTTTCTGTTTTCTTGTTAATTATAGAGCGCTTTCGCAAAAGCGCTGAACAAGAGACGGCGTTACAATGGCAATAAGAGTACAAAAATGTACTCATAAAAAAAAAAAAAAAGAGTACAAAAATGTAAGAATCAGTTAATAGAAGGAAACATGTAAGACGAGAACAGAAAAAAAACTAGAGAAGACGAAGCACAAAGGCCCAGTGGGAGAGCATTTCAATGCTTGGGGCCCAGAAGGGAAAATGAACCGAAAAGAAAGGCAGCACACAGAGTAAGAATTGAGATTGAGGAGGAAGATAGAAACCAGAGAAACAAGATAATAAGCAAGCAAGCCATGACTGCATTTGAAAACAATACATAGGAAATGGAAAATCAGTTGAGAGTCAAAGGCAACACAGGAGTTTGAAAGCAAGGGATCAAAAGAAATACAAGGAGAGAGGCAGAAAAAGAATGGCAGAATTAAAAATGGAGTGCAGAGAAGCAAGCTGATAGGTATGCAGACCAATTAGGAGAGCTGAGTAGTAGTCCAGAGGAGAGAAAATAAAAGAGTAGAGGAGACCTTTAGTAGCATGAAAAGATACTGTAGAGGTGAAAGCGACATGTATCTGCAGCATTAGCAAGATGTGTGCGGTTGTCATGGGTGCCGGCTCCTGGAGGCAATGGCACCGGTATAGGTTGAGCGGCCATTAACTATCCCATTAGGTCTGCCCTTCATCCATGGTGGCGGTCTAGTCTTTTTCACGGCTTGGTTCGACGTGCGGAATGCCGGGAAGCCTTTAGCTCCTTCGCTTTCGGCATTCCGCGCGTTGCAACGTCGGAGTTTTCACTTGTCTATTGTTCCTGTGCTTGGTTACAGTGCTACCGCTCTCTTTGTGCCTTTTGCTGCACTCTCGATGCTACCCCCTTTTTGTTAAGTTGTTCTCGGCAGCTTTCCTTCTCTTTTCACTCTGTCTTACCTGCCCTTCGTTCCGGGTGTGATCGACTTTCTTTTCCGACCTCCGCACCACACTTGCTTCTTTCTTCTGTTCTTCCTTTGCCTTTTTTCCTTCCTCCGCCATCGGAAGCTGCTTGCGCGGTTCTTGCGAGCTTTCTGCCCCATTTTTGGCATTTCCTTTCGGCTGTCTGCCTTTCGCGGTCGCCAGTCTCTCCCCTGCTCTCAGCAGCTAAGTACTTGTTTACATTTTCTTCTGACGATCACACCAGAGCCACCGGAGCCAGAGTTCCTGCTACACCGGAACCAGAATTAATTCTGCTATTTCATTCTGCTGCGAAAATCATAACACCTGCTCCTGCTCTTCAGCGCACTCTTTCAAGACCTGACGCATCGGACTTCGGGGTTTTTTGTAGCCTAAGGCTTTTCCCCCGTTTATTTCTACCTGCTTCGGTAGTGGAGTCACAAGTAGCCACAGCTCACCGGTGGCAACTGTGGCTTCATAACGAGGCAGGTTTCAATCATCTTCTTCCCTGCAATATCGAGAACCTGTAGGATACAGTACGAAGTCCAGTTCCACAGGTGAGGAGTCGGATGAGGGTAACGGGTCAGACGAAACTGAAGTGTTTTGAGACAGTTTGCAACGCCAACCTGAAATGGCCTCACCAGAACAGGTCCAGGAACTTGTGAATGCAGTGCAGACACTCTCACAGGAAGTACAAACTTTGAAGAACGAAAACCGAATGCTTCAGCAGATTTCTCAGGAGGTACAGACCTTGAAGGCAGAGAATGTCGTACTGAAACAGATGGTCACTCATCGGGAACCCCAACCAACACCGGAACTACCCCCGATGCCCTTATCATCTGGAAAGTTTGATGGTGCCTCAAAGAAGGTAAAAGAATTTCTGGATGCATGTAAAATATACTTTACCTTCAGACTTACCTTACATGTCACAAACCAAGCCAAAGTGGGATTTCTTATTTCCAATATGATAGGAAACGCTTTGGCCTGGGATACTCCTTTGGTGACAGGTGAAGATCCCATTCTTCTAGACTATGAAGAGTTTCCGACACTCATAAAACAAACCTTCGAGAGATCAGAGATTACGTTCACTGCATGCAAAGAATTGCTAGACGCCCATCAAGGCGCCATGGAGGTGCTTTCTTACATTTCAGTATTCAAAAACCTGGCAGCCGAGGCGGGATGGCCTTAGCAGGCTCAGTATGCAATATTCAGACGCGGTCTTAAGGAAGAGATCAAGGATGAACTGGCCAGAATTCCAAGACCGTCCACTTTCTCGGAATTGTTGTCATCCGTTCTTCAGATTGAACATCGCATTCTCGAAAGACGAAGTGAACGTAGACGGATCAGGAATAAATCTCCTTTTGGACCAATACCCTACACTCCGACCCCCTCCTTACCTGTAAATCGAGATGAACCTAAGCAGATCGGAACTACAAGAGGACCGCTGTCAGCAGAGGAGAGAAGACGCAGAAGAGAAAGAGGACTGTGTGCATATTGCACCTCAGAAAACCATTCAATCCAAAACTGCGAGGAGTTATCATCATGTAAGTCGGGAAATGACAAACCTCGGAACTAAGAGGGACTAGTATCCGAGGGGCTGCTGATATCTCAAGTCCCTATGTTTCATTATCTATTTCTCCTTCTACACAGACCAATGCAGAAGATTCACGACCCATGGTGGTATCCGTACAGGTGAAAAACAAGGAAAGCTGGATTGAGGTCCTAGCCTTATTGGATTGTGGAGCGGCTGGAAACTTTGTCGACATCCATTGGGCTGAGCGGATGGGAATTCCACGAATAGAGAAGACGGAAGATCAGAAGGTAGAAGGCTTAGATGGTACTCCATTGTCCTCCAGACCCATAACACATATGACCGATGCCCTTCACATGAAAATACTACAACATACCGAACTCATCTCGTTTGACCTAATCCGCGCAGCCCACTTTCCGATCATATTGGAAATCACCTGGCTCAGGCAAACACAATCCTCAAATTGACTGGGCTCGCAACCAGTTGGCTTTCGTTTCTGATTTTTTCACAAACCATTGTCTCTCTCAAACAAACGTATTCAAGGTTCAAGCCACTAACACTCTCTAAGGCAATTCAATAGGGATCCATACCTTACCCATGGAATACTCTCAATTCCAACAAGTATCCTCTGTCCAACCCTTTTTGGAGCTTCCTCTACACAGGCCAGAAGACTGTGCAATTGATCTGGTGCAAGGGGCCTTAGTTCCCTTTGGTCGCATGTTTTTCTTATCTCAATTGGAGAAAAAAAGCCCTCCACACCCATCTTGACAGCAATCTACAGAATGGTCTCATTCAACCTTCTAAGTCCCCCGCTGGGGCTTCCTTGTTTTTTATACCCAAACGGGATTCAGACGAACTAAGACCATGTATAGATTTTCGTGGGCTTAATCAGGTGACCACTCGAGACCGGTATCCAATGCCACTCATCACGGACATTCTGGAGGCAGTGCAGGGAGCCAAAATGTTCTCTAAGCTAGATCTTCGTAGTGCATACCACCTACTACGAATTCACCAGGGAGACGAATGGAAGACAGCTTTTCGAACCCCTTTTGGGCTATATGAATACCGAGTGATGCCCTTTAGCTTAGTTAATGCTCTGGCAGTCTTCCAGAGATTTATGGACAGAGTTTTTTTCAGATCTGATGTTCATTACCGTGATCATCTATTTAGATGATATATTAGTTTTCTCCAAGGATCCATCACCACATTCATTTCATGTATCGGAAGTACTTCAACGCCTCCAGTCTCATCACCTTCTGGCAAAACTGGAAACATGTGAATTCGGAGTCCAAAAGATACGATACCTAGGTTTTGTCCTTTCTGAATATAGAATCGCAATTGACAAAAGGAAAGTTGCAGCTATCCTTGAATGGAAGACTCCCACCTCGGTAAAAGAAATCCAAAGATTCTTGGGCTTGGCGAAATGTTATCGCAGATTTATCCCTAACTTTTCAGAAGAGGTGTTGCCCATTACTTCTCTGTTAAAGAAGACCTCTGGGCCATTCCAATGGACCACTGAAGCTGAAGGCAGTTTCCAACATCTTAAAACTCTATTCTGCTCAGCCCCCATTCTAAAGCAACCGGACCAGTCCCTACCTTTTATTATTGAGACAGACGCATCCGCCTCAGCCATTGAGGCTGTCTTACTCCAGGAAGAAACTGGGATTGAACACCCTATCGCATACCTTTCAAAGACATTGAGTCCCAGTCAAAGGAATTATTCCGTACTGGAAAAAGAGTTGCTTGCCATGAAGCAAGCGTGTGAAGAGTGGTGACATTTACTTCAAGGAGGTGCTCAACCTTTCACCATCCGCACAGATCACCGAAACCTCAAGGTGCTAGAATCTATGGAGTGCATCATTTTCTGTCAGGCTAGATGGGCTCATTATTTTACACAATATGACTTCTGAATCTGTTACCACCCAGGTAAATTGAACATATTGGCCGACGCTCTAACAGGAGAGAGACCTCCGAGGGGTCACGTAAGTTTGTTCCACAACCTATGTTCCCCAAAAAGGTGATTGCTTCAGTAGAGACCTTCTTACAGTAGATAAGACAAGCCACTGCTCAAGAACACAAGGGGCACACGATAATACCCACAGGCTTCAACAACGAAGATGGGCTCTGGTTTAAGAAAGGTCTTCTTTACATTCCGGAGGGCAACCTACGCAAACAGGTTCTAAATTGGTGCCATGATCTGCCAACAGCAGGACATCGTGGAGTAGCAGGTACTTTGGACTTGCTACAACGTTCTTATTATTGGCCCAATTTTAGAAAGGAGGCGACAGACTACGTAAGGAATTGTCCCATTTGTGCCATGAGTAAATATCCATCCGGCAAGCCGATCGGACTTCTTGAACAATCTTCACTTCCTATTTGTCCATGGAGTGTAATCACTACAGACTTCATTGTGGAACTGCCACTCTCTGACTCATGTACCTGTAATATGGTCACTATAGATACTTACTCCAAGATAGCCAATTTCTCTCCATTGCCCAAACTTCCCACCACGGAAGAAATGGCTAGTGTGTTTCTTCGAGACATTTTCTGCTTACTTGGCTTACCAGAAAAGATAATATCAGACAGAGCAACACAATATACTTCACGGTTTTGGAAGGCAGTATGTCAACAACTCGGGATCGACAGAGCACTTTCGTCTGGATTCCATCCACAGACTAATGGGCAGACAGAAAGGGTGAATGCCACCCTGGAACAATATCTCCGCTGCTACTGTAACCAGCAACAAGATAACTGGGTGCAGTTACTTCCAACAGCCGAACTCGCTTATAACAATGCCAAACACTCCGCCATAAACATGTCTCCATTCTATTGCAACTACGGGATGCACCCAAAACACCTTCTCCCGGTGGCAAAAAGACCTACTAATTTGCCTGCCATAGAAACTATCAATGACAAGATCAGAGAAGCACACCGGACGGGCCGGGCCAGTTTAGAGTCCGCTACACAAACCTACAAAAGACAAGCAGATAAACATCGCCAAGAAGGACCGGATTGGAACATGGGTTCCAAGGTTTGTCTTTCCACCAAATACCTCCCAAGATGGGCACACCCATCCAAACTGTCACCTCGGTTTCTGGGTCCTTTCCCTATTATATCAAAGCTCAACGCTGTGGCCTATAAACTACGGTTACCACACAACATGAGACGGATTCACCCAGTCTTCCATTCCTCTCTACTCAAACCTTACTCTTCCCATTCTAATGTCCTCTCAACCTCCAATTACAAACACTTATTGGTTGATTCAGAAGAGGAATATGAGGTATCATACATCTATGACTCCAGGTATCGCAAAGGGAAATTGGAATATCTCATTGGTTGGAAGGGGTTTCCACGATCTGAAGATTTGTGGGAACCGTTGTCCCATATACATGCTCCACTTTTGCTAGCCAGGTTTCATAGGAACCATCCGGGGAAGCCTGGGGGAGTAGGTAGACGAAGGGGGCATACTGTCATGGGTGCCGGCTCCTGGAGGCAATGGCACAGGTATAGGTGGAGCGGCCATTAACTATCCCATCACGTCTGCCCTTCATCACATGGTGGCGGTCTAGTCTTTTTCACGGCTCGGTTCGACGTGCGGAATGCCGGGAAGCATTTAGCTCCTTCGCTTTCGGTATTCCGCACGTTGCAACGTCGGAGTTTTCGCTTGTCTATTTTTCCTGTGCTTGGTTCCAGCGCTACCGCTCTCTTTGTGCCTTTTGCACTCTCGGTGCTACCCCCTTTTTGTTAAGCTGTTCTCGGCAGCTTTCCTTCTCTTTTCACTCTATTTTACCTGTCCTTCGTTCCGGGTGTGTGCGACTTTCTTTTCCGACCTCCGCACCACACTTGCTTCTTTTTTCTGTTTTCCCTTTCCCTTTTTTCCTTCCTCCGCTGTCGGAAGCTGCTTGCGCAGTTCTTCTGAGCTTTCTGCCCCATTTTTGGCATTTCCTTCCGGCGGTCTGCCTTTCGTGGTCGCCAGTCTCTCCCCTGCTCTCGGCAGCTAAGTACTTGTTTAAATGTTTTCCTGACGATCACACCGGAGCCACCGGAGCCAGAGTTCATGCTACACCGGAACCAGAATTCATTCTGCTATTTCATTCTGCTGCGAAAATCCTAACACCTGCTCCTGCTCTTCAGCGCACTCTTTCAAGACCTGACGCATCGGACTTCGGTTTTTTTTGTAGCCTAAGGCTTTTTCCCCATTTATTTCTACCTGCTTCGGTAGTGGAGTCACAAGTAGCCACAGCTCACCGGTGGTAACTGTGGCTTTATATCGAGGCAGGTTTCAATCATCTTCTTCCCTGCAATATCGAGACCCTGTCGGATACAGTACGGAGTCTAGTTCCACAGGTGAGGAGTCGGAGGAGGGTAACGGGTCAGACGAAACTGAAGTGTTTTGTGACAGAAGTAAAGGAAAGAGTGGGATGAAACAGGACACTTAGATTTCTAGTAGAGTCTGAGAAGGGGATAGAGGAATAGAGAATATGAAAGAAAAGGGTGGAAAGCAGAGGGACGATAGAGAGAGGTGGACAAAAAAAGAGTACCTCGTTTTTAGATAGATTTAAGTGGAGAAAGCAATAATTCATCCAAGCCTTGATGGCCAAGAGAGAATTGGAAAGAGTGGCATAGATCTCGTTAGAAAAGGAAGAGAAGGATAGAAAGATTTGAGAATCATCGGCACAGAAATGAGAGGATAGATTAAAAGAAGAGATTAGCGAAGATCGGGGAAAAGTATAAAGGGAGAAAAGGAGAGAGCAAAGAACAGGACCATGACGAACACCACATTTGAAGGGGAACGAGAGGAAGATTTAGCAGACCAGGACGCCGAGTAGATCCGATCACATGAAGAAGAATAAAACCACTGAAATAGGAAACCATGGAAAGCAACAGAGGAGAGAGCAGAAAGATGAGTACGGTGATCAACAGTGCCAAATACTGCAGAAAGATAAAGGAGAATATGACCAGAAGAATGCTTAGCATGAAAAACAAAAAGGAGAGAGTTTGAGGCATGAAGAAGAGAAGCTTCAGTTGAATTAATAGGCCAGATGGATGAAGAGGAACTAACAAGTGCTGATCCAAATATGAAGATAGCTGAGAATAGGCCACATGCTTCAACCCCTTAGAGAGAAAAGGAAGAAGGGAGAAAAGGCAGATATTAGCAGGGAGAGAAGTGTCAAGTGAGGGTTTCTTTACAATGGGTTGGTGTGCAGGTGCAAGTGGATCTAGGTCACCTGGCCTACGCCCCGCCCACCTGTCAATCACCTTAAACTGTTGACGCCTTCCTGTTTTCTTGCTCTTTTCCCTACTTAAGCAGCACTCGAGCCTCTTTCCTTTGCAGCTGATGAGCAGGTGCAAGTGGATATAGGTCCCTTGGCCTAAGACCCACCCACCTTCTTAGCCCTGCCTCTTCCTTTCTGCTCTTAACTCTTAGATCAAGGGTGTCTCTCGCCTGGGAGTCTGAAGTGAAGGGCAGATGAAGAAATGGCAATTCCTGTTTGGACCTGTTCGGAATGGTAGGACCCAGGGCCCACACCCCTGCTCAGACAACAGGTAAGCACACACTGACATGTGTTTTCTCCCTCTGTCGCTATAGGCCAACCCCACCATCACTAGGCAATGCCAACGTCAATAGCGTTGCCCCTCCCATAAGGCATGGACTCTGCAATGCAGAAACCTCACCCACATCAGCCTCAAGACCATAAACACCCCCTCACCCGTCCACAACACGGAAGTTGAATCTCTCCCAATCTGTGCTCACCAATGTCTGCTCAGCTATCACCCATGCAGCAGACATTGCTGACCTCATCACTACACATTACCTTGATGCCATCTTCATCACAGAGATCTGACTGACACCCACATCCACCCACATCACAGATGTCCTTGTCCCCAGCGGCTAGAGCATCCAACACAGAGACCGGCCGAACAAGACATGCAGAGGCCTTGCTGTCATACACAAGACCTTGCGGCCCTGCTCCAGACTTGACAACGACAACATTGACTCTTTCGAAGTTCTATCCTGCCATTTCCCGCTCTCCTCGACGGACGCAGTCACCTTACATCTGATCTACAGACCACCCAAACCCAACACCGCCTTCATCTGAGACTTCATTGACCCTGTCACCACCATGTCTGTCATGCACGCAAACAACATCTTCCTAAGAGACCTCAACCTCCCAGACAACAAGGCCACTGAGCCGATGAAGGACGCTCTCCTCAGCCTTCTTGACACCCTCAGCCTCACACAACACAAGAAAGACCAAACACATGAGAAAATTAACATCCTTGACCTAATCATCACTGCACTGTCTTCCCTCCACTATAGCTCTCTTCTCTCCCACTTCACTGGTCTGACCACTTAGCCGTGCCTTTCAACATGCTGCACACCACCCCAGTCAAGTACTCCTAGCAGAAAGCCAGCAGGCAAACCTTCAAGTCTTTCAACAACTTCCCAGTGGACGCCCACACAGAAGACTTTGCCAACATACAGCTTACATGGACCGAACGCCCCTGACCGAACAGTGACTCTGTACTGGAAGCACTCAACACCATCCTCTCAGCTTCCATCAGCCAACATGCGCCTCTGAAACAACATACCTGCAAACCGAAATTGTCTGCACCCTAGTACATGCAAGAACTCAACCGCAGCAAAAGAGTCATCAGGAAACAAGAGCTGCTGCTCCAGGACTGAATCTGACATGGAGCGCCTCAAGGAACTCTGAGCAACCCGCCAACAACTATTCAACAGAGCCAAGGCCTCCTACTATCAGAATACCATAGCAGAAGCCGACACCAAAAGCAGAGCCCTCTTCAAAACGGTCAAGCAGTGCGTCAACTCGCTAGCCAACCCTGTTAGAGAGTTCCCTTAAATTCTCTAAGCTATGTGTTAAGTTAAATGTAGTATGAGGTTCTAAACACTGTTTACGGTTTAACGTAGGTACTGTTGTTAGATTTTAGGTAGCTAATGCCAACCAGTGACTAGGAATTTTGCTTGTTGTGTTATAGGTACACAAAGTGGGAGATCTTGGTGAATGATCATTGCATGAATTATTAAGATATTTGTTTATCATGACTCAGCATTAATAGGTGAGCTACATACTCAAAATTCAATAAGAATGTGTCCCAATGGGGCTTCATGTGTCCAGTCAAAACGTATGCATTAATTATGTTTGTGTTTGAAGGAAACCAAGCAAAGTGGACAGTTGCCCTCCTGGACTGAAGAACACACATCCATCTTAAGGTATGATGGGTGATATACATGAATTGGTTCCTGCTTAGTATTAGATACATGATTGATTCATTATTAACTTAGCTCAGATAGACCCTTGACTGAATATCGTTTTTTATTTGTTTCTATCATATATACTATCTAACACAGGATCCATATATTGCTGCACTAAGTCATCTGTTCATCCTGATTAAGGAATTTTATATTTAGTGCACTATTATCGCCCCTAATAGGCCGAAACACAGTGTGTCGACCCCCCATGTATAGGAAGAAATACACACATGATTATAATTAAGATCTGTGTACAAAAGAGAAAATAATCTCTGCCCCAAAGTGGAGGAGGGGTTTTTGAAAACTTGCACTAGTGAAAAGTGTAAAATCATCTAACTACAATGAGTGCATTTTCTGTGCAATGGTTTCTACATTTAGGTTAAAGGTTTAGTGTATGTAATCTGTTCACTTTATGTTATGTATATCTGTATTTAAAAATATGTGCACTATATATGTGACAGTTTTGTGATTAGCTTTGTGGTTTTTAATTGTAAATTGAAAGAATAAGTGAGTTGACATGTTATATGGGTCAATTTAATGTTTTTTTATGGACCCGGGGTCTCATTGAGCATGGGCCCTGATTAACTGTTGATCTTGTTTACTTGTGATGCCTAGAGGATCAGGGTCTCTACAGGCAACCCTTTGCTCTACCCTCTACTTGGCAAGTTAGAAGAAACATCAAAGTGCTGAAGGTCACGCAGAAAAACGTTGCAGTGTGAACAGGGCTAATATTAGAGGAGGGCAAAGAACGAGTAAAGGAAAGAATAAATTGATCAGATGATTAAGGGCAGGAAATAGAAACTGGTGAATCAAGTGAAGAAAAGATAAGATCAAGGGAAGAGCCAGAAACGTGAGAGGGAGAGTTGGGACAGAAAAAAAGGCAGTAGGAAGAAAGAATAGGGAGAAAAGGAGAAGCTTGAGCAATAGAAATATAAAGGTTGAGACGCAAATAGGATAATCCAGACGAAGAAGAAACGAGGGAAGTGAATCAAGATCGTAATAAAAAGAGATAGGGCACTGGGAGGCCTGTAAAGGATCAAGAAAGCAAGATGATGTGAGCAGGAGAAAGAAAGAAAGTGATATATGAAATGAGGAAAAGAAAGAAGAGCTGGAGAGAGTGAAGAAATAGACCATGGGGTGTGAAATAGAATCCCAGTTCTGCTGCCTTTACCAGAAAATCGTGGTGAATAAGAGAAATGTGTAACCAAGAAAACTGAAAGAGTAAAGGTTTTGGTAGAAGAAAGCCATGTATGTTTCAGTGAGGCAAAGGAAATAAAAATTGGAACTTAAGACGAGATCAAGAATAGAATGGGACTTATTGCAGGCAGAGGGTAAATTCCATAGACTTATCCCAGCTGAGGGATAAATGGAGGGCCCAATGGTGGGATAAATTGAATTGGAGTCCAGAGTAGGACAAAAGTGGCAGCAATCGTCGTGATGAGATAGGCGTGTGGGAATTGCTAAGGCCTAAGAAATTAAGGCAATCGAAGAGAGATAAAAGTAAATGTAGGAATCAATGAGATGGAAAAGAATGTGTGCAAAGTCCATGAGCCAAGGGACTGGCAGCACCTGTTCAAAGGGGAAGAAGAAACTGACACTATATTAGAGAAAGGGGACAAAGAAAGTATAATATCAGCCGTCGTAGGCCCCTGCCAGCACATGTTCTGCAATTGCACTGCCAACATTGCAAAGTTTTAACTGTGAGAATAGGACTGCTGCGCTTTGGTTACAACAAGGGTCAAAGGGATTATAAACTTTGGCTTTTACAATTCGTGTACATTGCTGCATAACCTTTATGGTTGCTTCATCTATTTTTAAAATATTAAACTACCCTATATTTGAAATGTCTAACAGTCTTGAGATTTAAAATGTGCCGCAAATGTGTGAGCAACAAAGAATTCTGTATAAAGTGAATTAATGCTAGACTCACACTGATGTACAGTGAAGGCCCTGCTTCCACTTATATCGCTTGGGCCTCCTTCCTGATAATAGGAGGCCCCTACCATCCTACAGTGGGGGCCACCATTGTAGAAGCATGACGTTGACAGATGAGGTGCCCGTCCACATGGAAATCACTGACTGCTGGAACCTCAGGCTGACAAAACGAACAAAAGGTGGGTGAGTGGACCTTCATTTACCTGGGGGGCACCCACCTGCAGATACAACTAACATCCTCTAACACCTGGCTCAAAATACCTTATTGGTGTTATGGAGTGTGTAGGATAATATGGGACAAAAAAGTCATTTTGTAGAGAGAGTCCTCATGCAGTGGTATCTGGTATTAACCAGCTCTAAGATCAAGTTTAGCAAAGGATTGGGATTCCTGAATGTCGGCCATGTCTTCAATGGTGGTAGCGGGGCTCCCCTCCCTCTTCACCACCTTATTTGACAGACGTGTATCCATGCAGATATGAACTGATTGTGGATTCTTCGGATTCCATGCCACTACAATGTGCGAGACCCATGGGGTAGGACCACAAGACTTTTCTATAATTCCTGCTTCCTCAAGTTTGAACAGCTCCTCTTCCACCTTGGGTCACATGTGAAATGGAATCCGCCGACGCTCTAGTGCAAATGGCTGGATAGTTGGGTCGATGTGGAGGTACATTTTGTGAGTGCAAAGGCACCCAATTCCCTTGAAGACCTCTGCAAACTAATCAAGCAGGTCTTCAATGTCTTCAATAGGGACGGCAAAAGCAAACTTAACTAGGTCCCGTTCCTCCGCAGTATTACAACCCAAGGGGGTTGCAATGTCCATGTCCCTGATATGTAGACATTTCCTGCCGTGGTGACCTCGTCATGTTGACGGTATGCAGCACCTTGCAGAGGAATAGGCGTATCCCTGCTGTATGTGAAGATGCGCACTTAAGTGGGTTGTAGAGCCAGGTGACACTTCATCCTTACAAACTACTTATGGCCGGCATTGGGTTCCCAGAAAGGGGTTTCATTATCCAGTGATAAGGTTGCCAGGTGGCGATATTTCCCCAAATTTGCACTCCCATGAAAATCAAGCACTTTCCCCAAATATTCTAGGACTGGAGTTAGAATAGTAATTAATACACATCCTAGAATATGTTGAGGAAGGCTTTTAGGGGTGCAGGGAAAACAATTGCCTACCTGCTGAGTATTTTCCCAGGGGACATTTACACATCGAACCAGGGAGTCTGCAATGTGGTTGCTTTCTTGTAGCAGGTCTTCGGCCCAGTGACAAAATGAGGAAGACATCTCGATCATCATAGGAATCCTCAGGGTTTTGGGCAGCCTTGGACTCCATCTGGCATACGTAAGCTTGCTGTTGTCTCAGAATTCTCGACGGTGGCACAAACGTGCCTGCCTTGCACTGTTAGGAAAGATTTCTTAATTGTGGGTAGTTTTCCTTCCATGTGGCAACCCCTAAACGTTTTGCTGTTGTTTTCACCATGATCTAGACTTTGCCAGAGAAGTGCAGCCTTCTGCCGTACTCCTCTGGGCTTTCGCTCCATTCTTACGGGGAAACTGACATGCCCTTAAGACAGTCAGTACCGGGAAACGCTGTTTTCCGTAGTTTCTTTATCATGTTGCGGCTTTCGTGCAACATGACACAAGAGGGCACTGTAAGCTAAGTTACTGCTCTCTTGGGTCTCTAGCCTTCTACAGGCCCTAGATACTCTTTTTGGATTGTAACTGATCGGTGCAAGTGAAGCACGGACGGGAATGGTGGCAGCGATCGTTTCTTGTGTTTTGAGCTCCTTTTGGCGTTTTAAGCGCGTTTCTCGTGCTTAGCCCAAAATGGTGGCCTGGCTCCCAAAATGGCCAGACCACGAGGCTCCTTTGTCCTGTCCGCTGACCGTCTTGCTCCCTTTACCTTCCCCAGGTTGAGCCGACCCAGGGCCTTCCTTATTTGGGCATGTACTTTCCCGCGAAACAAAGATGCTTTCGCTGGCTTCTACAGGCCTTGTGTGTGCCTCCAGGATGTGGGCTGGGATGTCTGGTCCCAATACACATCCTGGGTGCCAGAGAGTCTAGGGTGGTGTGAATGCCTGGGACCACCGTGGTCCGTGATAGGTCCACGTATGGTGTGAGTGTTGATGAGCGGATCTCCCATTGGGTCCCCTCCGTTTTGGCGTGAAGGGAACCGTGGATAAGAGGAGGCTGGAAACGCCACTACCATGTCGATCTCCTGAGTTCTCACGAACGAAGGAATACAGGAGCCAAGTATCCTGCAACCACAAGGCTGAACCGAGGAATCGCTGGTGACCTACTGAAGGACTGCTCCTCTGCACTGCTGTCGCCCTGTGAAACCCTTTCTACCTCTGATCGAACCAGAAGGCCTGTACTGGTACTTCGACCCTTGGAATAGCGGGGACAGCTATTCTCGGCATCTTCACCATCTCCTGCACGTAAGCCTTCGGAAGTGTCTCTGGGCCATCCAGCAGACTGACCAGCCTACACAGGAGTCTTGCTCTGTAACCGCCGTCAGGTTGTGTTGTATTTCGAGTCCTTGTCACTCTCACACAATTCGTACACTTGGCATTCCCAGGTCTGAAGTGAGTAGTGTACATTTGGCTGAGATACACACGGCCGCTCCGTTGCCCTGCTGTGGTAACAAACTGTGCGGGTTCACTTTGTTTGGGACATCTTTAACTCAACTCTGCTGCTGCAGAATCTGCACGACGACGAGACGTCCCCTGCTCCCCTGAACCTGCCAGCACTGAAACTGACGCGGAGAAGCCTGGGTCTGCTTGCATCGGGGACCGGTGAGTAGCATAGCTAGGAACTGGTCGCCCTCCTGCAGGAGCCCATAGCTTTTCCCCGCTGTGTCAAAACAGCACGCCTTCCCGTGCTCGTGCTCTGCTTCTGCCCACAGTGGAGGCTGCGCTTGAGTCGCAGAACTCTGTTCTTCTTCATTTGTGCACCAAACTGAACTGCCTGATTCCCTCGAAGAGACTCCCCTTTTTGCCCGTTGGCACCAGCGTGTGCAGGTATTTTTGAGCACAAGGCTCCACTCTTCGTAGGGCTTGGACTTCCTTTTAGTTAGGTGCCTCTGAAGGCGGACTGGGTCTAATCATTATTTTGCACTGCCTGTTTTCCTCCCCTTCTAGGTGGACTACACATTTCATGCATCTAACGCTTTAGACTCGTTTGTATTTGTATATAAATTGTATTGGTTTGGTATGTGTTGGTTTACTAGAGTTTTATTGTGATTTCTCGCTACGGTCATTATTGCAAAGGCCTTGGAATAAATGTGTATATATTTTTAATATAACACCTGTTTGGAGTAGTTTGTAAGTGTCCTTGCTTTGTGTGCTCATTGCAGGCTTTCAGTCACCCTCACCCCTCTTGAGACCTAGTCTTGACCGCCGCGATCGCTACCCTGATTGGTCTGGCTTGTCCAGAGGTTACCCTGTTCCAAGTAATTAGGTTGGCCTTCTGAACTTCTGCGCCGCCAGGACAGAGTTCAGAAATCCGTCTTAACATGCACACCTTTGCGAAATGGCCTATGTGGCCACACTTGCCGCATTGATGGGGACGTTATCTGCCACAGTAGTGACAGGATCTGCCAGTTGGCAGAGCGGGGGGAGGTCTCTCATTTTCTAATTGATTGGCATGTTACGTTCACATGCCTTCTCGTGGCTGTCTGGACCTCTTGAAGTTTTATAGTCTGGAATGCCACTTCAATCTTGCAAACCCTGACTTCGATGAGCTTGTGGGAGTGGACTACCTCCAAGATGAGCTGCAGGATTATTCCAGGTTCTCTCAGAATCTGGTGTTGAAGTTTATCTGAATGACCGCCCTGATTCATGTTGGCCCTCACCTCATCTGTTTCATCTAGAAGCATAGATATGGAGGCCAGCTGCCTCAGTCAGCTGTGAAATGCATCAACAAAGCAGAACGTATGTATATGTGTATGTTTGTCCGGCTATACAAATTCACACCGTTGAACCCACTGCTACCAGATTTTGCATACATTACTCATTTGTCTGGGGCGAAATTGTAGTCTATGTTTGGATGCAAAAAAATCATTCTGTAGACACCCTAATTTACTGATGTTCACCCAGATTCACTATAGTAGGTATTAGAAGGAGGCAACATTTTGAAGTGTCTGAAGCAAAATGTTTGATGTGTTGGTTATTCCTTTGAAATGTATTACTACTGTATACAGTTTGGAAATGTTTATTAAAGCATTTTCATAAGGGAATTAAAAAAGAAAGTACACGTTCTTTTATCACACAACTCCAAATATGGGAAATGGCAAGGTTACAGTTTACTTAAGTTCATTCACGAGAAGAGAGCACAATCAATCAATCTTTCTTTGACATTTTCTCAAATGTGCTGAAGCCATTGAGTGACAGAAACATGCTGCACAAAAAACGAACATCACTTCGAAAAGCTCCATCTGATGCAAACCGAAAATTAATATCAAGAGCTTCTGAAACACAACAAACAGCAGCACGACTTGCCGACCAGAGGACAAGAGCAACTTTCTCTGGAGCAAATGAGATTCCGGAGCAAACTGAAGCATGACAGGCTGACATGAGGACAAGAGCAGTATCCTCCAGGGCTCGTGAGACACCAGAGCAAACTGAAGCAAAACTTGCTGACATGAGGACTAGAGCAACAATCTCCAGGGCACATGAGACACCACTCCATCAGGACACGGGCAACGCCGGGTACCCCAGCTGGTATGAAATATCAGTGGGGTTTAGGGTTTTGAAACTGTAATGCACCCCTGGGCCGACATAAAGTAGGAGGCCAGACTTTTGTTCTTCCATCAGCCTCAAAGTATTGGGTGGGATCAAAATATAGTTCCAGCCTTTCTGGTCACATGTCCTATTTTGGGCCTAGGTCAGATGGCAATGCCTTGTATGTCAAACTCCTCAACAGGAATGCATGAATGTCCTTGCTTATTTGTTGTGCATGGTGAAGAAGGGGCCCTCTGCGTGACCGTGTCTTCATCTGTGTTCCGGCCAGTTCCTGCCATGTGCGCCTGGACCGTCCCATTTATATCTCGCGGTGATACTGCTATGCGTCACCACATGAATGTGTGTGTGTGTCATGGAATGCGCACGGTGCCTGCTGGCAAAAGCGGTACCATACAGGTAACATAGAGCACTCCACGCTCTCACTCCTCTTAAAGAATTAGGTGGATGGGTGTTAAGGATGAGCAGAGGGGAAAGGGGAGGGAATGGGGTTGTGGGATATAATGTCCCCTTTCTATCCCCATCTGTCTCAGGACAGAAGGACAGGCAGTTACCCATCCCCTTTTTACTCCTGTTGTGGGTTGCAGCCCACCACGCAAGGCTAGAGGCGGGGTTACCGCATAATGCACAGTTCAGAGTTAGACATTAAAGAAGGTGTACACATACTCCTGGCTCCTGCGTTTTATTTGATACGCTGTTTCATTTGTGTTTACTTAATTGCATCCGCTGCTGCGGATTCAATATTGGCGATGAGGCTGAACCACTGTGAGTCCCGCGCTGGAAAAAACAACATTGCCTGCAGAGACTGTGTCCCCGGTGGGAGTGTCCACACATTAGGGAAGAGACCAGAGAGGAAGCGGGTGTTAAACTGTGTCCTGTCACAGCAGAAAAGCTGGAACGCAAACTCGGGCTTCAGCGAACCCGGTCTGTGACGAGACATCATGGAACCAAACAAAATAAGGACATCAATAAGACACTTCACATGTACTACCCTGATCTGTCAAGTTTCAATAATCTGCGAAGGTTGCTATGCCTATTTCAAATAAGGCAAGCAATGCTGGGAAAACCGTTACTGTCTCCAACCCGGGGCTGCAGTACACCCCCTGCTTATGTCCATGATTTCTTCTATTTTCTGAGCACTCGCATTCGAACCTAAGCAAATCTTAAACCAGCTGTTGGAATTCAGCCCTCCTATTAGCTTCAAAAATGTATCTCCACTTTACTACCCGATGGCATTGAGAGCTATACTGCAATCTGTTTCGACTCCATTGACCATCAGTCAGCATGGCTGCAACCCTTGAGACGTGTTGCACAGTGCTACCTCCCTGCCTACTATGTCCCCCATCGGGGTCACAGTTCCACTACTTTTTGTGCTATACTTCTAACACTGCTTAACAGTGTACCATAACATGTCTATTTCCCACAGTGTGTTATACTTACAAAATAGCACTTTAACACCAAGTGCAAATCAACACTGATGATAATCAGAAAACCTCTAGCCTGTGTACAAGGTATCTTCCTCTCTAATATGTTCAAGGTCCCTCACCTTGCCTTACCATTTGCAGTGCAAATTCAAGACCGGCTACAGACCTGCATTTACAGTGCCACTCATCCCCATGGTAAATCGTGGATTTACATAATGCCACTGTGACGTGGGGTTCTTTTTTGAAGACCTATTGATAAGGATGATAACTGAACTATTAAGGAATAAGACATATCCTTGTAATGATTGCAGGAATTACGCATCTATTAAAGAATTTGTTTTAGTGCTGTTTCAAATGAGTAATTGTTGTGAGAGATTGTTTTACAACTTAGTTCAGATGACAACATGGCCCCTAAATCCGACACCCGATCTTACCTCTGTATGGTGAATCCTACGTGCACGTGTCTGTATGCCTGCCTTCGGGTGGGGGAAAGAATGAGGGCTTTGCGTTGCCATTTCCCTGCAGGAGGTTGCACGGTCGGTTCCCTCAATACGTATTGTTCTGCGCAATAGTGTGCATGCGATGGACTGCTTGCGGGCCATCCCTCGTAACATACACATTTTCCCTTCTTCCTCGTTTTCTGAGTTCCTTCCGCTTTACTGTCCTCTGTGCAAGCCACACCCATGCTCTGTGTGGTGTCTCCCACAAGGCACTCGGATGCTCGCAGAGACGTACCGCCTCTGCGCGAAGTCCCTGCACTGTACGAAAAAGTGCGGCGCAGTCGAGTGCATGAATCTACAAATGGGATTTTGCACACAGTTTGGCTTGCAAGGTCCCTATTTACCGTGCAAATAATTCTGTGAATTGGTCCCTAAATCTTAAAGTATACTCTTTTATAATAAGTGATGGCTGACAGGCTGGGGGCTAGCGGGGTTCTCCATCAGCTTTGAGCCTCTGCCCTCCTTTGAAAAGTCCATACCTAACGAGATGTCTCTTACTCAGGGATATTGTCTCTCTGTACTTTGCTTGAGTGCTGCGGATGGACACATCCAAAGTGGCTGCTCCAATAGGACAGTATGACCACGTAAGAACACTCATCATGCTGTCTTTACCCTTTATGCCATAAAAAATACCTTTGTATCATTGTAGGCCACCCAGACCGAAAATAGGCCTGCTCTCCACCCAGCAAACAAACAAGCATGTAAATGTATACAGCACATACACATGTGCACGCAACCAACAAACTCTCATTTAAAGGTGCACTTACAGACACGAAGCCCCCATGCATTCAAACACATATACATACTTACACAAGTTTGTTCCTAACTGCAAACCCTTTTCAGACTCCAAACACTGCCTCACACCGCCTGCCCCAATGGCTCTCCAGTTCCTATGCAATAGGAACTAGGAACCAGGCCGGGCCTCCCGGTTCCTGTGTATGTGCAGTGGAGCTGGAGCATCTCCATGTCACTGCCCCTGGATGTCTGAATGACTGGGGAAGACGAGGGAGCAACCAGTACGCACATTCAGACCTGCAGTACCCCATCTAGCATCCCCAATGGGCCATGAAAGGGCGGGGAAGCAAAACACACCCATCTTTGCATGGGCCATTGGAAATGCATGCTATGGTACTGAACTGTCAAAGGGAAACTATGTTTACCTGTAGAGTTCAAGCAAAACCACAGGTTGATGGCTGGAAGATTTTGAACAAATTATAACTACGGGCACAACTCTGGGCAACCCTCCAGAGCAATGTTTTACAGCCTGCAAAGCCATTACAGAAGGGGAAAGACCATATGCAAATCATATTTGGTCCCACCCAAAAGGCAAACAACTGCAAGAGGTGTGGGGGGAACAACAAAAAAGGGGCAGTCCAGCCCAAACTGCTAGGTCACATCTCTTCTGCACGAGAGATGAAGCCAGCCCAAAATAGCTCCCTCAGCTGATTGCTGCAGCCGAGGGAGTGCTCAGTGTTGTCATTAGGTTCCTTCATAAAGGGTGGCGGGTCGGCTCCCCTAACCCATTATAGATGAGCCGACACTGCACCTATGCAAATGGTTACAGTGGTTGATTGGAAGATCTTTCAGAGCAGCTCAGGCTTACAGAGACGTATTTGTTGTTTGACACAAAAGGAAGGATATCAGCAGTTACAACAGTCTTTCCTGTTTAGAACAGTCAAAACTACAGACCAATCCACAGTCCTAGATGAGTTACTCCATATTTCAACGGTACCCTCACTGAATTCCAAAGACATGTGTTATTAAGAAAAGAAACTGCTTAAAATGCACTGATAGTACAAGACAGCTGAAAAAGAAAGTGACTTATTTTACCAAAATACATACCATGAAAAAACACACATATTTGTAAGTTCTGTAACACACCACTTAATAAGACAATGCTACTTTGACAGGTCACAAGGGTCCTGGGTTTGCTACTTGAGAAAAGATGCATTTGTAAAAATTCTATTGTAACATTTTTATGGCCATTATATCTCTATATGCTCTACTCATCTAGGCATTATATCTATATAGACTGTATGAATTTACTAGCAATATCATATGTGTTTGCAGCCCAAAACATGCAAACTATTGGGGAGAGGTGGCATGCTTCCACTATACCTCATGCAAAATAAGTGTGGAAATGGGAGTAAGGACTATAAGGAAGAATGAGTAATAACCACAGACATAATCAATAGAGACAGAGGGGCAGGACATTACTTGGGATGATGTCCACCAACAAGTTATTGCCAGTGGCAAAGCCAAAGACAATACGTTGGGGAAGGGAGTATTACCCAAGTAATAATGTCCTCTCCCAAATTCTGTAAGTCTATTAGGAATTTGTGGAAAATAAAATAAAATAGGGCATGCAATGATACCCCATTAGACTTTTGCTGAAGTCAGAATGTTTTTAATTAGGTAAATACAATGTGGTTTACTGCATTCTGGTCATTATGCTGGTTACCAGGCGGGCAATAATGAATTCCATATGCTAATAAAAATTGGAGTGTGGGTATAAGGTACACAAGTGGATAGGCAAACCTCGTTAGTAATGGCACTGGATTATATTCCCATCCTTAAGTTAGGGTTGCTTAGAAAGAAGGTCAATACACCTTATCTTGGTTACCAATATTTGTTTTTATTGTGGGTGCTTGATGGCTATTTTAGCACGTATAGTGCTGGTCACATGTGAGAAGAACCAACACGTGTTTCGACCAAAGTCTTTATCAAGGCAAAGTAAACAGATTGAGGAGGTCCTTGATAAAGGAAGTGGAGGCCACGAAGTGGTTAGGATAACTGATCTTGCATAGGTGAGGCTGGCAAGCCACTGGGGATCCAGAGGCTGCATGTGTGAGCTGCACGGTGGCGGCGATCTTGAGATGAGTGTGGGTCTAAGGGTACGACGTTCATTCATCGGCCATTTTTTTGCAGTCCTTTTTTGCAGAAACAATTGTGTTGAAAAAAACTTCTATAAATATGGGGAGGCATATGAGATGTAGGGTGGGGTGGTGTGGTATAAGACAGTTAGAACAATGTAAGTAAAATGAAGAAGAATCCTCTAAAAACAGAAACATCAGCTAGACATTATACAGTGAGTAGAACGGAAGGAACAGCGATTAATAACAGAAAAGATTACACTACACTCAAGAAGTACCTACTGATCCGCTAACTGAACCAGGATACTAGAGTGAACCAACTCAACTCTTATTTCTGAAGTAAGGTTCTGCAGAAACAAACCAGACAAGAGCAAAGAAGGATTCCATGCAGGACCCCAGATAGATGGGGCAGGTAAACACTCCATTAAGCCCTTGTCCATCTTACAAATCACATTCCTTACACGTATGAGGTCGAGCCCCCCAGAAAGTGACTCCCAACTACCCTTTCCAAAACACAAATACAATGCTTTTAGTCCCTCTTCTCTATTTTGTTTTTCAATAAAGGATCCTCCCCTCCCCCTAACAGCGCAACTACTTCATTGTCTAGGTCTTTGCTTTAGGGTTCAAACAGTTGAACTCTTTGTCTCCAGTTAGGACCAGCAGGTTCTGGTATTCATCCCAGAAGGCCTGGAGAGTAGATGCCCTTTCAGTACCATTGCCCGGACAATGGCTTTGTACATTTTCCCAGATTCCAATGTTTGTGAGGTTTCTGAAGAAGGCACAGTGAGAGAGCATCAGTTTAATTAAACATTTCCCAGTGGCTCCGGAGACCCCGGTATCCCATCCTCCTCCGACTAGCTCCAGAGGACCCTTGGCCATTGCCACTGGACCCGTCTCTTCTCCTCTCTCTGGTCCTTTCTCTGGACATCTTGCTGACACTCCACCTATTGGGGTGGGACACAAGAGGATATAATAACAGTGCCTCTGGTGCTCCAAAGAGGTGGCACTGTACATTGAAGCAGCCAGGAAGCTGGCAACATTTCTCACCTATCAGCGGCACTGTAAGAATTTCTACACCTGGTGCACCGAAATAGGGTATCTTCCCAGGGAAATGTAACCTTGCTGGATCTTACATTTCTTTTCGGGGTGGCTTCCTACTTGGACTGTAAGTGTCTATGATGCATTGCAAGTGGGTGGTCATTCGGACTTTCTGTACTTCCTGGGAAAGGGTTATGCATTTAGATCCTCTGGTGTCAAAACTGTTTAGGAGTTTCGAAATGAGGCGTCCAATGACCAGATTGATGGTTCCCCCATTAGAGATCTACCACTGGTGCTGTGGAGTTTGCATATGTCCCCGTTTCAACCTCTAGATAACATTTTTGTAAAATGGCTTTTCTGGTTGACATAACATCAGGGAGGAAAATCGCAGAATTGTAGATACTTCTCTACCATGCAATGTATGTGCAGTTCTTTCCAGATAGGGTGGTACTCCACTTACCTGCCTCCTTTAAACCCAAGACAATGGGCCTCATTACGAGTCTGGCGGTAGCCATGCGGGAAAACTCGGCAGGCTGCCACTGGACCGGTAATACCATTCCGCCTCTGTGATTGCCAGAATCACCAGGGCATTACAAACCCGGTGACCCGGTAATTCTGGAGGTGGCATTCTGTAAATCCCCATTCCCATGGAGTCTGATATGGGGATGGGGACCATGGAAACACTGGTTCCGTCTATGACAGAGCCGGTATTTCCATGTCCGCCTGTAGGCGGGTGGTGTTACTCCCGCTAGATCAGATCTGGTGGGAGTGACACCTCCTGCCTGCAGGACTCGGAATCAGCTAGTCCGGAAAAAACTGTGGCAGCGGATTTACCACCACTGTTGTTTCTGGACCGGCTGACTTGTAATGAGGCCCCATGTTGCTTTTTCATGAGTTCACCTTAGATCACTGAGTAAATTCTAGAGAACCAGCTTCCCTCGTCCCACGTTGCCACAGACATATGACATTCACAAACACAAGTGACCAAACCAGCAGGTAGAACAGCGTGAAGATGTGTGGATGTTGGTCCTTCCCAATAATGTCATCAGCTCCACATGCATTGGGGTAGAAAGCTTCAACTCAGAGCATCTCCTCTCTTACCTGACATAGATGCACCTAAAATGATGTCTGGCTCGTGTCCTGACCCCTCTCCAGTCACTCGTTCGGACTTCACCTCCATGATTTCTGAAATGAAAGGATAGATTCTGAAGCTAATAACAGACAGAAAGAAGAATTATAAATAACAGAAAATATATATATATATATATATATATATATATATATATATATATATATATATATATATATATATATATATATTCAGTGAAAAAACCTTGGTTAAGATGGAGTTACAGTGATCAGATTTAATGCAACCAAACCCTTGAAATTCAGCACTCACCATGGTGTTTTTTGTAAGCTACTGTATGCCCCCAACACAGCCACTTTAGAGGAATAGGGAATGCACATAAGAGCAGTATAGAATGGAAACACCTTTATTAGTATTCAGAGAAGCTGTTTGGGCAGGCAGTACTACAAAGATGATAAATCAAACAGGTGAATAATAGCATTACCGTTGATTGAAAGTTCAAACAGGTCAAACGTTGAGTAGAGATCCACTCGAAAGAGATTGGAGCACGGTGGAGAAACCTCCCTCAAAGGAGAGATGCCCTGGGCCATGGGCAATGGGTGTTGGCAGGGATTTGACTGGCCTTAGGCCTCCAGCTGGTCAACTGTGTCCATTGTAAGGGAGAGAGGAGCAGAGTAGGTCCATTATAATCCCTGTTTTATGATTCTTCTAGACCAAAACCCACGTTAAAAAATGAAGTCACGGTAGGAACATGGGCATAAAGTTTCACCATCAATGTATTACGCGATATCTAGGGCTGTTGGTGAAGAAGTCAGGCATGGATGAAGTGAGGCGACGGGTTGATTGCTACGGTAGGTACACCTTGGAGAGGTAGGACCGTGTGTAGACAGACAGACTTGTCCAAGAGGTAGGGGGTCATTCCGAGCATGGAGGTGACCATGCCGCTATTAGCGGCATGGCTACCCCCATAATGGGTACCGGGTCCGTGTTCCTTGATTGAGGAATTACCGGGCCATTCCGACCTTGGAGGGCCCGGTAATTCCTCATTCAAGGAACCCATCCCCATATGAGCCCCTATAGGGTTCAATGGGAATGGGGAGGATGCTAACAACAGGGCCGTTAATAACAGGCCTGTTGTTAGCATCCTGGTCTGCTTGCGGGACGCGCTAAGGACGGTTGGTTTTACCAGGTGTCCTTAGCGGGTTCCCGCAAATAGACCTCGTATTGGGGCAGTAAGGGCTTGACGGCTCCGGCACCTTTACCAGTGCGGTTAACCCCTTACGGCCAGGGTCGGAATGAGTCTCAAATTAAGTTTGGTGTGGTCAGATCATTATATTGCAGACCAGATATAAGCTGAGTGGCACAACCTTGGGTTCTTTGAAGCTTTATGAAAGTCTTGGAAGGTAATGTGGTATAGATTGCATGATACTAAATTAGGAAGGGTGTGATTATTGAAAGGATCGTGGTTATTTTCTCAGATGGCTATAATAGCAGAGGACACCTAGTAGAAGGTAAAGATGGCGGTATACATTCTGGTATAATTTAGAAGTAGGGTGGACTTGCCAGGCTAATGGGAGGGACTTGAGCACCAGCGGGTACATAAAAGGTATGTTCGTCTTGTCCCTTCTATAGCTTTTTCCTGCGCCATGTTTTCCAAGGCATGTACCTGCTGCACAGGATTTATCTAAAAGACCCAAATACATTCTCATTAGAGCACCCACCTTTACTTAAAAGAGCTCACATTTGCAATGAAAAAACAAGGCACCAGATACGTGATTTCTGATTTTGTGATTTTGTGTTTTGTTTTTGCTAGGCTCTCTTTTTATTACTGTGTGTTAAACGAAGTACCTCATTTAAGGCAATACAAAACGGAGCACACTTCTTCCTGCCTTCGAATCGGGTCTTGTATGGTTGTCACTTCTGCTACAGAAAGAATTATCAGGAAAAAAAGGGGATTCTGGGATGGGTCAGGATATTTTTAGAGGCTGTTTTTTATAATTCCTCTTCTCTTCAGACTGCACCTACAGCTTGGAGTCTGCAACCTCTGGCTCCCGCGTTGTTTGGACTACAATGCCCATGACCCTCAATACTGACTATGCTGGCTCGGGTTAATGGGAATTGTAGTCCAAAACCTCTCGAGAGCCAAAGGTTGCCCACCCCTGATAGACCCTGTCACTGTACAGCTTCTCTCACCCTGCTGGCCACTCCACTATCTGTTCAATTTACCTACGGCCTCACAAGCAGCAGCTTCTGAAGTTTTATTTGGCCAGCTGGTCATCACACGGCCCAAGAAAAACCTGCTGCATGGGAAACATTGAATGCCAGACTACTTATGCACCCCACAGCATTTGTGCTGGCGGTATGACATGTTTCTAGGAACACCTAGTAGTCCACTGCAATTGTGTGCCCTACTAATGTAATTTAATGTTGCCACACTAGTTTCTAGAACCATGTCAATCTCCGCCTAGCGCTATAAGGGAGAGGTATCTCTGACTCATTTTTTGCTTTTTCAATAATGTACAAGAATGCTACAGGAATAATTGCAGTGCTGAGGAATACGCATACTAGAGAGCAGTGAAATTTATCTTGAAATGTATAATTTCAAGACCGTCTTAGCTGGGAGTAGTAAAGCCCTGAGTAAAGCCCATGAGTACGTAGGTGAGCTATTAAAAAACAACCATGTATCGGTTACAATGTGAACATTGTACTAGCCTCCAGAAAACGTTCACTTTCTGATCGGCATCCATTCATTCTGCCCTTGATTTGAGAGCTGCTAGATAACTCCTATTTGTCTGAAACATCTGGTCATCACGTTTGCCTACTGCAGCAGATTCAGACATGTCAAAGCTCTTTAATAAATGCATCTGTGGCTCGCCACCTTACTGCCAAAAAACGGCAAAATTCGACAGAACATCCCCATGGAGCCTAATGAACTCCAGAAAATGGTGAGTTACACTGCATACCGGCACTTGTAATCCTGCGGTAAATCAGCGGGACCAAGTGGCAGAAACCGTAATTCTGTTTGCCCGTATTTCTGTGGATTTGCCACCGAAGAACTACCAAACTTGTACTAAGGCTGACTGTTCTTCCCCTCCACCTACTAAAGATACCAGTAGTTCTAGGTGCTTTGGCCTTTTTGCCACCTACTAAATGAACCTGGGGTTCTAAGTGGTTTGCTACTAAATGAACATGTTGGTCCCAGTGATTTGGCCTTCTCCTTGCTTTCAAAGCACATGTGTTTCTGAGTACTCCGGCATTGTCTTCAGCATAATAAATGCACCTGGGGTTCTCATATAATTGGTCTTCTCGTATGTCTACTAAATGCACACAGGGTTCTTAGTGTTTGGGCCTTCTCGTCTGCCTTTAAAATGCAAGTGTGCCTAACACTGCTTTGCCCTTCTCCTCTGCTTATAAAATGCACAAGGGCATGTCTGTATTTTGGCCTACTCCTCCGCCTACTAAATGTAACTGGGGCTCTCTTTGTCCTTTTTCTGCCCATATTAAATGCAACTGGGGCATTAAGTGCCTTAGTCCCTGCTATGCCTACTAAATGCAGATGAATTCCTGAGTGCGTTGTCCTTCTTAATGTCCTACAAAATGCAAGTGTTGCTTACACTGGTTTGGCCTTCTGCTCTGCCTACAAAATGTATGTGGTCTTCTCATTGCTTTGGCATTCACCTCTGCTTACTAAATTCATATGGGGTTCCTATTACTTTGGCCTTCTCCTACACCTCCTAAATGCAACTGGGGTTCTCAGTTCTTTGGTCTTCACCTATGTCTCCTAAATTCACCTTGGGCCTTAGTGTTTTTACCTTCTCCTCTGCCCAATAACAGAATTTGAATATCTCAATGCTTTGGCCTTCTCCCCACCTACAAAATGCAATTATACCGAACACTGCTTTGGTCTTCCCCTCCTCCTACCAAATGCACATGGGTTCTCAGTGCTTTGGCCTTCTTCTCTGTTTACAAATTGCACAAGTGGTGGAACTTGTATCACTATAAATGCAAGTAAGTGGAAACTCAAGATTGCCATTGGTTGGTATTTGATGAGACATGCGTGGCATAATAGGGAAGGAAATTGTAGCTAGGATAGTGTAGGTTAGAGTAGAATGAAATCAATAATAGGAGTGGTGGCCAGTTAAATAGGGGGTGGGCCACCCAGGGAGCCCAGAGTGTGTAGAGAGAACCTTAGGTTCTTTGCAGTGTTTGGCATCAAATCAATGTTGCAGAGCGGCAGATTAATTATTTATTTGTGAATAATGAATCTAACGCTGTACAATGTTGAGTGTTCAACGTGGCTGGAAATGCTGCCACAATGCCACTTTGACTTTTTACACATAGCGGCGGGGCGCATCCCATTTTACAGAACTTTTCCCAACTTTAGAGTGCAGGGAGCTCGTAGCTCCACGCACTCTACGTAACCATTCCTCAATCTAGGACGCTGGTGGGGCACTGGAGGGAGGCCCGCAATACTATCATCCTGCGCAAACAGCACACCACAGGATGATCAATGGCAGGTTAGCAGCATAGCAACAGGTTTAATGGATTGTCATTGGCTGTTTGACAATCCGAGTGTGGGTAGGGTCGGGTCATGGGCACACGCGTGTGCCTCACCTTCTCGTTCATTCCCTCTCATTTGCTTGTCTTGAGTGGTGGACAGTGGACTTTCTGCAGGACTCTGAGCTGCCCAGAACCTCAGGCCCGGCAACACTTCATGTTCAACCACCTAATCCTCACCCAAGTTGCCGCCAAGCCGAAGCGCCAACTCTGCTGGTAAGTGAAGTTAAAGAAAAGTAAACTAACTTAGTTAATTAACTCGTCTCGGTGAGGCGAGCAGCCTCTGCCTACATCTCGCAGTCACACTTTGGCTTGCGTCAGGTGCTTATTGAAGATGAGGTGCCTTATCTTTTTCTTAAAGTAGTCAATCCTTCAATAAGCACGACGTAAGAGGACTTCACATTGTGCCCATGGCCCGCCCGTCATTCATTTCCCAGGAGGACGGTGTTCCGGCCCGGGTTTGCTCACAGGCCCAGCCCAAGCCAGGAACGGCCTTGGCGGCCTGATCCTCCTCCGGAAAGCCCTCTCCTGGGAACCCCAGGGCAGGGCTCTCCAGAGGAGGACCAGCCCAGGACGGGCCTGGCGTGGGCTGGGCCTGGGGATTCAGAATGCAGGGCCTCCCAACTTGAGTCCCAAGCAGCAGCCCAGAGGTCACACTGGAAACCCAGACCAGCCTCACACGCAGAGTCCTTGTCTGCTCCCTCATGCGCAGCTGGCCGCCTTTCACACTAATCGATTAGCCCCATCATTCCCAAAGTATCTGCCAGTGCGATGGCCCATGGCGCTGCGTCATGCAGTGATTCATTTAATGCTTATGGTTCAAAGTGTGATTAGGATATGTTCATACAATATCAGTGCACGGCATTCGGTTCCTGCATACCATAGCTGGAGCAAGAGTGAAGTGGATTCTACCTCAGAGGGTAAGTGTCATGTGGGCAGGTGATGCATGTGATTACTTGGAGATGAGCAGGGTACTCTAAAATGGTGGAGGAGTTAGCTGTTATATTTGCCATAGGTTATAGGTGAGTGCCATGTATGATGTACCACAATGTGTTTTGCCCCGTGGTGCTACGTCAAGTGCCGCAGAATCCAGTGTATGGGTTTTCAGAATTGCAGCGCGGCACCCTGTGTGAAGGTGTCTCACAGCATTTGGTTCTTGTATCCCTTTGTGGAGTGGAAGGAGGGAAGTGTAACTTGTGTCAAAGCCGGATGTGGAAGAGTGCCATGCACAATGGTCAATCAACCAATTCCCTGGATAAAAGGCGTTGGAAATCCTGCTAGTGAATCAGAGGCACTGGGGTCCATTACAGCTGCACTTCTGTACGTCCTGACTGCACACCTGGCTTCCAGCATTTCCGTTGGCATCTGGATCCTTTTGCTTAAGCAACAGATGCATTTTTTCAATGGTGGGCTCCAGGGAGACACTATGCTTTTCAACACTTATCCATGATCACAGGGACTTTACTTCAAGCGCACATGCAGGGCAAGTCGCTAGGGTTGGTTATGCCATTTTGGAGAGAGCAGCCATGGGTCACTCAGGTTTTCCAGATAGCAGTGGACCCATCTGTTCTTGTATCAGTGTTTCCAGACCTATTGCTCAGTCCCGCCCAGCTGCATCATCTATTGGTGCCGGGGGGTGGAGGGGTCTCTGCAACTGATGGTTTGGTTGGTGTCGGGGACTGCTGGACTGAGGGCATTTCTGAACGGTCGGGGTCACTCAAACCTGGGCTCCCAGCACAGTGAAGGCTTACACCTCAGCATGAGGCGCGTGGTCACGCTGGTGTGTTCAGAGTGGGACTGGTTCAAGTGGTGAACTTTTTGGCACACTTATCCCCTTCTCTATCCTACCGCTCTATCAACACCAGTAGGTTAGCTATTTCTACTAAACACAATGGCGGAGGGCTTTCTGGTGGGCAAACACCGTTTGGCTTGTAGACTATTTAAAGGTACCCGGGTCTCCCGCCCCCCACCAACATCTAGGTACTCTTGTCTTTGGGACGTGATGTTGCGCTCTTTATGTTTAGGGATTGGCTGTCCAATGTTGATCTGTCTTTGCAGGTGCTAGTGGCTAATGTTGTCATGCTAATTTGTCTGGTCTCCTTCAGGAGAGTAGGAGATGTCAGGGCTTTCAATATCTCAGGCTATTTTTCTGTGTGGATTTGGTACGCTTCCGTATCCATTGCAAGACCAAATAAGGTTCCAAAGACATTTCTTTACCTTCCTTCCCTGAATCTCCTCAATTGCGCATTGTTCAAAGTCTCGGGCTTCTGAGATTAGGAGTCTGGGGAGCTTCCGATCAACTTTTCCTTTCAATATTCTCTGCTTCGCCAGTTGCACTGGCTCCCCACTGAGAGCCGGATTAAGTTCAAGATATTGTGTCTGGTTCATCAGGCAATTTACAATACTGGAGAGGAATATCTATGCTCCAAGCTGACTTTATATAAACTGTCCAGAACCCTGATGTTCTCGTCACAAGTTCTACTGAAGATTCCTATTTATTGCAGGGCTCGAACCGGGGTCGATCCTTCTCATTCTTGGCCCCCACTCTCTTGAACTCTCTTCCTCTGTTTCTTCGTGAGTTTACTAATCAACATCAGGTTCAGAGAGAAATCTGGAAACCTATCTTTTCTGATCTGTAGGTGGCCTGTTAAGCTGGTTTTTTCTCTCCCCTATCACTGCTACTATCGCCTAGATGCCATCTGGCCTTAGTCTAAGCTTTACAAGTTCCCATAAAATACAATACAATTCGAAAGCCATTCCAGCCTATTTCATCTCCCACTCAGGCATAAATCATGCTGGTATTGATGTCTCTCTCTTTGGTGCACATTCCGCCAGAGGGGCAATGGCATTTAAAACATTCTGGTCAGGAGGTTGGTTGAAGGACAGCCTCAAAGCAGCTGATTGATCTAATGCTGGTACCTTGTATCGTTTCTATTGTGAGCCTATTGTGCGTGCTGCCAGAGCTGTAATTGAGGAGCTTTGAACTTGTATAACTGGAAGCCCCCTGTGCAATGCCTTAGAATGTTTATTACTCCTAGCTTGTGACGGAGAGTCTCGGATTCTATTAATGGCATGGAGCTGAGTATTATCCCTCCCGAATCTACCCACCCTATTGCTGTCCTTTCTTTTGGCAGACAAATTCTCTGGAGACCAATTCTACTATTGACAACTGCACTGTCAGTGTACTTTGGTCCAGATTGTGGTGTTCAGTCCTGGTACTGCAGTTTTCCATTCATAAGGGATGCTTGGAAGGGTTGTGATGTCTGCAGATACAAAAAAGAGGAAGCACTTAGAGGAAAGAGATCTTTTATAAACGGGTTGTAATGACTGATGGGCCAGAACTACGATATGCAAAGAATTCTGGGAAAACAAGTTTTCTTTTGTGAACACTTACTGCTATGGAGCATTGAATAAAGAGCGATGCATTATACTTGCCTCTGTACCATTAATAGAATCCTGACTCTTGATCATAAGCTAGAAGTAATCGATATTCTCCAATCGCCCTGATGTCAATCAGTGGTGCACCGATCTTCTCCAATTAGTTTGAAATGCATATGTGGTTGAGGCATCTTTGAGCACTGTCAGTCTTGGGTTCGGAGAATGCTCTGCATGGAGCAAAGAAAAAAAACAAGGTTTCCAGCCAATTTGAAAATTTGACTCAAGCTACTAGGTGGTGCTATGGGTGTGTGGATGTCAACCTGCTCCACACTTACAATCCTCTTTTAGAGTCAAACGCATATGTCGGTGGTTGTGCTATCCTTAAGAGTTGTTCGTTTTGGGATGATAAAGCTATGAATAAGACAGCACTGCCCTAAAATACAATTATAGTGTTTTGCATGGAGCAAAAATACAAGCTTTACAGCTAATTTGCATACCCATGATGGATTGCTGCGTGGGACTGGTGTGATAGGGAACTAGCAGTGATAGCTACTAGGTGCTGTTGCGTGTGTCTGATTAGCTGAAATGGCTTATTCTACTCCCACATTATAGGTGGAATGGTCGGGGAAGTATGCCCCGAATAGTACAATAACAAGAACATCCACCTGTGCCACATTAATGTTCCGAAATTAGAGTGAAGTGTCAAAGTGGTTGATTATTGAATCTTTAAAAGATGTTGATCCTGGGTTGATAAAGCGATATATAACCTAGCACAGCCACGTCCTGCAAGGCAATAATACTTTTCAACACAGACAAAAAGAAGCAAGCTTTTCAGCTAATTTGCATACACATGATGGATTGCTGTATATCCTTTATATTGAAGTGAATTTCCAGTAATGGTTGTGAGGTAACGCTGTGTGGTGCGTGCCTTGTTCGATTAAATGGTCTATTCTGTTGCCACATTAACAGATTAAGGGTATTTTTCCTTGCTTTTTTTTAAAGCCACCATAATACTGAAGGTGTTTTGTAAACATGTCCTAATGCTCCAATCTCATGCATGTTAACCTGCATCCCTGTGACAATTCCCAATTATGATTAAGTATGCATGTGAAGGGTTTTGTGCCTTTGAGGGCAGTCAGTATTGTGTTGAAAAAGCTATGCATACAAAGCATTATTTTATAGAATTAAAAAATAAAATGTTTATTTAATTGAGCATTTGTTAACTGCTTATACAAAAGAATTGTGTTTCAAAACACCACAAGGCTAAATGGGAAGGGAATAGGGTAGAGAAAAAAACATTGGCAAAGCAGTAAATAACCAGTTGTGGTCCTACTAGGCCTTGTGGTATTCGGATGTGCAAATGCAGGAAGATGGGATGGGGGCAAGGAATAGACAAGTGCTGGTGGGGGGGCCTGGGAATGACGTTCCAAGGGGAGCCAAGGCAGAGGCCTCAGACTAAGCGTTAGTATGGGCGACTCCCAAGGGTGGGATGTAGAGTCGCCAAGCAGGTGCCTAGTGCTGGTATCAACTGGGTAGAAGGGCCTTTCATCCTGTGAGATTCATGAGGACCAGGCCACCAGTCTCTGCGGCAGTGGCGTGATTAGTAGGGGAGGGAAGGAGAGAATGTGGTAGTGAAAAACAACATTTCCGGAAGCAGTTTCTGGAATGTAAGCAGGTTCGGCTCAAGTCGGAAAGGGGCAGGGAGGCTGTTCCAAAGGGAAGCACCAGCCAAGGAGAGAAACCTGCCCCCCACTCTGTGCTTGCAGAAGCATTTGACAAACAAAGATTTGAAATTAGAGGAGTGGAGGGCTCTAGCAGAGGACTTTTGGGGAGGGAAAGTTGGAGATAGCGTGGTCCCAGGCCACAGAAAGCCTTGTGGATGATGCAGACGGTCTTGAATTTGAACTTTGCAGCCACCGGGAGCCAGTGTAGAGATTGTAAGGCTGGAGAGATACAGTCCCTGGGCTGGAGGCCGAGGATAAGTCTTGCAGCCCTATTCTGAATTAGCTGGAGAGGGGGTAGGGAGAAAAGAGGGTGATTGAGAAAGCGGCTGTTGCAGTAGTCTAGCCTAACCTAGAGAAGACCATAGCTCTGGAGTCATTGATTTTCTGGGAAAAGGTGAGGAAAGGGAGAATGCCTCTAAGGAGTTGCAGCTGGAAGTGGGCCTTCTTAGTAAGGTCCATGATGTGAGGGGTGAAGGAGATAGTGGAGTCGAAGATGACCTCTAGGTTTTTGGCCTCACAGGATGCTGGTGGTACAGGGCCCAGAGAGGGTGGCCAGAGGGTAGGAGGTGGAAGGAGGGTGCAGGTTTCCCAATGAGAAGGATATCCATCTTACTGGCATTAAGACAGAGATTGTTAGTTGCACACCATGCCTGAACGGCAGACAGACAATCAGGGATGAGAGAGGAGGAAGAGAAGATAGTAGAGGGAAGTTTGAAGGAAAGCTGTGTGTCATCAGCATAGCACTGGAAATAAGAGAAGGAGGGAAGCCAGAGGAGCGAGATAAGATATTGAAGAGCCATGACAATAGGATAGAGCCCTGGGGGACGCCACAGGTAGGCAGTGTGGTGGTGGAGGAGAAAGGGCCCAGTTGCAACTGGGAAGGGTAATTAGTGAGGAACAAGGTCAGCCAATTCAGTGATCGGTCAGTGATGCCGAAGGTATCACACAGTCATGTTATGAGGATAGAATGGTTGATCATGTCAAAGGCAGAGGGGAGTTCATGGAGAATGAGAACAGCGGGAGAGTTAGAGTTGAGATTTGCGAGCATGACCTCATTGGTGTTAAGGAGAGCAGTGTCTGTGCCTCTGGATGCCCTGAATCCAGATTGATGGTTGTGGAGGCAACCAACAAGTCAGTGTGGAGGGTCAGTTGGGGGAGGACCAGCTTCTCCAAGAGTTTACCCAGGAAAGGGGTAGTAGAGATAGGGCGATAGTTAGACGGACAGGAGTGGTCGACAGAGGGCTTTTATAAGAGAGGGTGCACAAGGGAATGCTTGCGGGTTTGAGGGAAGGAGCTAGTGGCGAAGGAGTGGTTGCAGAAGTCAGTGAGAGCCGGGGTGAGAGAGGAGATGTTGTCCTCAATAGTTCTAGAAAAGCAGGGGAGCACCTGTTTGGGGGAGACCTTCATAGAGCATACCACTTTAGAGATCTCGTCCGTTGCTATGGGTAGGAGGGAGGAGAGTGAGGGGGATAGAGGGTGGACAGCCGATTGAGGCAGGGGAGCAGGTGCGGGAGTGGAGATGGTGTGGAGGAGAGTTAGGACAGGATGTCCTGAGTTTGTGATGTGAAATGGAAGGCTAAAGCAGTGCAGAGCGCTGTGATCTAAGGAGAGAGTTGGAGATTGCAGCTGGATTGGCAGGTTCCTTGCAGATTTTGAAAAGTTTGGCCGTGTTGCTCGTGGATCCAGATATGCGGGATGTGGCCCGCTTTTTGGAGTGGATAGAGAAACGATATTGCCTTTCTAGCAGGTGGCAGGCCAATTTATCAGAGGGTAAACCCAAGGTCTGCCACTTCCGTTCAGCAACTCTGCACTTGCGTTTCAGAGATGCTAGATAGGAGTCATACCAGCCGTTGTTCTGGAGGCAGGTTTTAGGCGGATCCTCATGACAGGGGCAAGGATGTCAAGGGTGTTAGAAATGGAGAGGTGCAGATTAGCAAGGACAGAGTCAGAGGGAGAATCAGAGGCAGGAGTGGGAGGGGGGATGAAGGTGGAAGCAAAAGCAGCGACTGACACTCAATCGGTCGGATGACGGCAAAGGAGCCCTGGAGTGCTGGCGGGGCTTCAGAAGAAGGCCAAGGGCCCCCAGGCAGGAGTAGAGGAAGGAGTGGCCAGACCAGAAGATAGGGGTGGTGACTGGATTAGAGATAGGGATGTCGTCAGAAATGAGGGAGTCCAGATTGTGTCCAGCTGAGTAGGAATGGGCATGGAACTGTGAGGTAGAAGATTCAAGGGAGTAGAGGTGGATATTGAGGTCACCAAGGAGGAGGAGTTCAGAAGGAAAGGTTGAGAGAGAGGAGGCAAGGTTGGACCATTCAGAGAGGAAGAGAGAGATAGGGCCAGGGTGCTTGCAGATGGTGGCAAGGGTGAGAAAGAGAGTAGGCGAGACCCCAGATGAGGCATTCAAAGGAGGAGTAGGATTCAGTAGGTATTATGGAAGCATGGACCCACTCGGGGAAAATCAGGGCCACTTCACCTCCGGGCCTGTTGGGTCTGGGTTTGGAGAGTGTTTGTAGCCCTCAGGAAGGAGAGTATCAAGAGCAGTGACAGAGCTGGCATTGAACCACGTCTCAGTAAGAGTGAGGATGTCTAAGTCAAAATCTTCAAGAATGAGACAGATTTCAGAGGAATGTTTGACAGCAGAGCGAGCATTCAGAGTAGCTAAGTGAAGCTGTTTACCACCTTTGAAGGTTTTTTGAGGGGGGTACAGGGACCTGGGACTCCCATCAGTGCTGGTGAAGAGATGATAGGAGAGGAGGAAGGAGGAGTGGTAAGAGAATGGAGGAAGTTTATGATAGAGTGCAAACACCGGTTGAGAAGGAGAAGAGTAAGTTGAGAACCTTGGGCCATGATAGTGCCATTGTGAAAGACATTAATGATACAGTATGCCAGGAGTACTTCCCACCTAGTGCCACCATTAATGGGTGAGGAGGAGAAAGGGGAGAGAGTGGAGACCAGATGGTGGTTCATAGATCAGGGGAGGGGACAGCAAATATGATGTCAGTAATAGTCTGCCTGGAAGTAGCATTGATGTAGGTGTCAGCAAAAGGCAGGCCTGGGTTAGAGTCCAGGAGAGGAGTTTTTTCAGCTTTTTTCTTCCAGACTTTGTGAGATAGGTAGGAGAGGTGAGAGAGTAGCAGTTGGGATAGATAGGAGAGATAGAGAGTGTCATGCGAGAAGTGGAGGAGAGATAGAGAAAGACAGAGGAGCTGCACAATGCACAGGGACTCACCAGGTGTCCTAGCAGTCAGGGAGGCAAAAATTAAGGTGTGCAATGGAAGACAGTGACGCTCAATGCACAGATTTAAAGCACACCTAAATTTGAATTTCCAATAAAGCACAAAAATGCATCACAAAACAGAGAATGCACAGATTTAAAGCACATCAAAATTCGAATTTCCAAGAAAGCACTAAAATGCACCACAAAATGGAGAATGCACAGATTTAAGGCACACCTATATTTGAATTTTGAGCAAGGCACTGAAGCAGCAGAAAACGGTCACTGTGGGAGTTTCAGGCACAGCAAGATATATATTTGAAGTTGTGCAGAAATTACAGTTTGCAGTTAAGCTAGATGGGAAGGGAGGCATGATTCAACCAAGCAATCAAGGGCAGAGGGTTCAGCGGAGGGATATAGTCCAGGACAGGGCAATCTGGAGTGCTTACTGGTGCAATGCAAAAGCAGATTTGTCATGGCCGTTAAATGTAGGGGTCACTGCCAGTTTGTTCTTTGAGGAGCATGGCCTGGAGACAGGTTGAAGCAGCCGCAGCATGGAGGAGGGCTCCCTCCAGCTCCCTCCGGTGCCAGACAAGCCCAGACAGGGGCCTTTGTGGTGGACCTTTGTCTGAGGGCCGGCTCAGCCTGCCGGCTCCCTGATTGGTGTAAAGGCTGCATGAATGACCAATCACACAGGAGGCGGGCTGGTGAGTCCATCCAGTGTGTGTCATGGTGTTGGCCATGTTAGAGCTCAGAAATAAATGGCTGCATGAAGCAAAAATGAATTGTTCAGCTAATTTGCATACCAATGATGCAATGCAGGGCAGTTATGATTTGGAGGTGAGATTCGTGTGATGGCTACTAGGCTGTGCTTTGTTGTGGGTGTATCGCAACAGTATCCTATTAACTGAAACAGCATGTTCCTAATTCCTGCCTAACAGAACATCTCTCCACAGCATGGCTCACAGATTTCATGGGACCCAAGCCAGCTAAGAGAGGAGAACAGAGGATTGGAGAACGCAGGTTGAAGGTAAGAGTGCAGTTCACTCCAGGAACAGCTCACAGTAAAGTGAGACTATGCAATGGAGCTGTTTATGATGCAACAAGTGCCTCTATTGGATTGATCTACAGATTTACCTAGAGTGAAGACTAGCCTTCCATTAGAGGAATGCAAGCCCCACTTGCCTTAGTATTAAAGGTGCACTGCAGCCGAGGTAGGATAAGATTTAAAGAGCAAACTTGATCACTGATCTAACAGTATTCTCTCCTCATCCCTCTCAATGACTGTCATGCAGCACTGGGAAGAAGCGATGGAAAACAATTTCACCTGAGAAATTATGATGGGAGTGCACTGTCTGGATAGATGCAATCTATCGACTTGAATGTGTGTGGCTCGAGGGACTCCAGTATTGAAAGGAGTTTGTGAGTACTGCTTATTCTGAGTCGTTGTTGCTGTTGATTACTTCACTGGCAACTGAAGGCACTCCTTTCACAGGTCTTGACATAGCAGACTGGAATTATTTCTAAAGGATGTTGGCATCAAGAATTTGGGCCTAATTACAAGTTTGGTGGTAGTGGTAAAACAGTAATGTAGTATACTATGGTCTGCCAACCCAGTAGGTAATGGCCCGCCACCCAAGTTAAGGCCTAGAACGCAGTGAGAGCCCCTTAACGAGGGTGGCGGCGCTGCTACCAAAAGGGACGGACCACCACCGTGTGGAATATCGCCATTAGCACCCTAATGGTATCTTTTTTTGTAAAAGAATTAAATTAAAATAAACATACCTTGCTTACGTGCCCCTGCGCTGACAGTGCTGCTGTTCCTTTAGTCCATTGTTCCCGTTGATGACTGTGTTGGTTTATTTATTTTTATTTTTAAAAATGCACCATTAGCACCCATGTAGGAAACTACACGGATGCTAATTGGGGAAGGGAAGGGGCGCTGTCTGCTCAGGCAGCTCGGGACACATGCTTGTTGCACACATTTCAGCCCGCGTTCCGAGCTGCCGGAGTAGCCAGAGCCCCCATTCAGGCTGCTAATTGTTGGTATTTTAAGCCTGCTTTGGAGTGGGGTAATTAATACATACACTCATTACAGGGGGAAAAACAGAAATGCATCAATACCTATGGGGTGCTCTGGCAAAACTCTAATGCTAATCTCTGTAAATCCTTACAAGAACGCTTACTTAAACAATATTTTGTTAGGTAATGCCCAGAGCCGAGTTACAGGTCCGAGTAAAGCAAGGGCCTTAACGTTTGACTCTGGCATTACCAGACCCGGTAATGCCCTCTGCCCTGAGGGGTTTATTGCTATTAGCATCCCAGCATTCTTATCATGGTGCTAAAAGCAAGGGCCTTAACATGAGACTCTGGCATTACCAAGCCAGGTAATGCCCCCCCACCCTGATGGATCTATTGCAATTAGCATCTCAGTATTCTTACCAGGGTGCTTATAGATTTTTTGTTTTGTTTTTTAAGTTGAGAAACGGCATGGCTGCCATTTCTCAGCTTTAAAAAAACTAGAAACCAATATAGCTACCATGGTCAAGGGAGATAAAAACTACACATAGTCCGTTCTCACTTTTCATGGCGGACATTAGCGCCGGGGAAGCACCGGAATACAGAGAGGTGCCAGCGAAGAAAAACGCAGCTTCAGGAAAGTGGGGTAAGGTTTGGAGTGGAGGTGGAGATTGTTGGTGAGGACGGCAGCAAAAGGATGTGGGTTTACTTACTTGTAGAAGATTCTGGCCTCCAGCTGCTCAGAGTGCCGATTGGCTAAGAGGCCCGCGGGCTGGGTGCTAATAATTCATAATATCCAATTGAAGGGGCTGTAACTGAAACACTCTCCTTATGCTACAATATACAATTTATTGCGTTATGTAGCAAGGTTATCAAATATATACTCATATACCTATTTATGCAAATATAGAAAATGAAATCATATCAAAACACTGAAACCATATAAAAACACTACAAACACATCTAAATTTACAAGAATTACTTAACACTTACACCTGTACCAGATAGCTTTTAATACCATCTGTTTTTGAGCCTAAATGCACATGTTTCTGTCCTTATTTCTGTAAAATGCTAGGACATGATTCAGGGGTTTTGACAATGGAATTGTATATTCCTCCATTGGCTATTTTACTAAAAATCAGACAACTTCCACCAATACGTTTTCCTCAGCAATTGTATTAATTCTTTGTAATATGTAAGTTTCTCTAGGTTTCCATCAAGAAAATATATATACATACTAATTATCAACAAAACACTGAAGCTAGGCTCTGTTACCCCACAGATGCTGTTTGATCCTTTCTTGATGGAGAGCACCCTATAGCTACTGAGGTTCTTATTACCAGCGAAGCCTGTGCAGTGCAATAACTGGGAGCCTTCCTTGTGCTTATTGTTATATAAGAGAAGGGTCTACAGGAATTTTAATTATGCGGACCACTACGGTTACCAATATTTTATGGCATGTGGTAATGGTAACTGAGTTTGGCAGCATTACCCCTTGTAATATCACCAAGCTCATAATCAGGCCCTTTGCTTTAAATGAAGGTCTTCAAAGGCAATCTTGCAGAATGTCCTATGGCATTCAGGGAGGATGCAAGTGAAACTGCAGCTGGACTTTCCAAAACACTCACCGCTGGATTAAAAGCAATGTCCGTTGGGTTAGATTTGATGGGTTTGCTTGTAACTCTGCATCATACAAGAAGCACATCAGTTTAAAGCTGCAAAAGGAAGACATTGGGCATCATCACACGTAGTGCGGTAAGGGTTTACCGGTACCAGTAAGGGCACCGGTACCGGTAAACCCTTACCGCCTTACTACGAGGTCCCTTTGCGGGTTGGTACTTTAACACCTGCTGTTTAGCAGGCGTTAAAAACCAACCCGCAAAGGGACCATAGTGCTAATTACGGTACAGCAATTTGCGGCACCGTAATAAGCGCCTTCCCCATTCCCATAGAGCCCTATGGGGCAAAAATGCGAATGAGGAAGGGCAATGGGGGAAGGGGGAATTACCGCCCCGCCAACCTTGGAATAGGGCGGTAATTCCCCTTTCCTACAAGGCGGTGCCGGTATTTTACCAGCATGGACCAAGGTGCTAAGAGCACCTTGGTCCATCGCCTACCGTGTAATGAGGCCCATTCTGTTGTGTCTGTGCCAGGGTTCATAGCTAAACCTCAGGTACAAGTAACTATTTAATTTAGCTTCTGTTGATTCCTGCTGTTTCCTTATTTTTCTGGCATTTATCAAATGATATTAACGTGCTAAAGGAAAATAAAAGTTGGCAAAGCACAAAGAGAGCTGACTTACACACCTACTCAGATTAAATAGTGTTGTGTTTGTAATTTCTAAGAATGCGATCACTGGAAGCATTAGAGGGACACTCGATGGGTTGTATCATATCCCTTCCTACGTTCTACCCATTTCGGTGCTTTGAGGCCGCTGTTAGATGTGGTCTTACGGCAAGTTTCCAGCACATTGATTCCATCTGAGGCCTGGTGATGCTGCCATCAGGATGATTGGTGATTCCTGATGGCATTGCGTATTGAACACCATTGCAGCTAATCAATGCATGCCTTCTCTTGGCACTGGTTAGGTTCAGGAACTGAAGGCACACAATTACTTGTTCTCAGACCAACGTCCGCCAAATCACATCTGGGCAGCTTGGCCCACAGGAAGGTCTCAGGGTTCCGGCCAAGATGGCATCCCACTTTGACAGGTCTATTGTAAGCATTGGGTCTCATTCACAGAGATGTGCACTGCAGCAAATCAGGAGATGCCCTGAGCAGCTCAGATCTGCTTCTCCCACCTTACTTAAAAAGCTCAAAACGGGAGCAAATCTTCGAGCTGCCTGTAGCATTTTTGAGATGTTCATGTGCAAATGCAATTCACAAAGATTTGCCCAAGGGAATCTGAGAGCTGCGACTGGCACCTCCGGTTTGGCTTTAGCTTTGTGAACCAGATACAATGTAGCAGAATCAAGGGTGAAATGCTCGGGCACCTTCTGATTTGCTTCAGTGCAAGTCTGAGGGACTATGGGCATTATGTTATCCCAATAAATGACAAAGAAACTCTGGTTCTGTTTCTTGTATTTTCTGTGTGGGCGGATTAGTCAATCCTTTCTTATATTGTATTCCTTTTAGTGTTTCTCTGCAGTGATCTGCTGCCTCCTGTGCACTGAATCTGCAGATTCGTCTTGTGTCCCTCTGGGTTATTGCCAGGTCTATGCACTCAATCTACTGAAGCTTTGTCACTTTGTGTCCGGGCTGCTTCCCTGTGAGAGTTCTTCTCACGCTTTTTCTTTTTCCTCCCATTCCTCAGGTGGAACTCCTCCTCGGGGCCTACCCAGTATGTGTAACAGGGACAATCGTATAGTCTGCCCAAGAGAGAGATTCGTATGAGTTTAGGGCACTGAATCTACCAGATACTCTGAGATCCAGGGCTATGCCTTTAAGCCAAATCCTGAAATCAGAAGACAGCAGGTTAATTTCAACATGCTAGAGAGATGACTCTGATTCTCGGCAAAGCTTTAAAAGCATATCCTTGTAAATCTTTCAATGGAAATCCTAGCCTTATCTCAGCGTTTTAGATTTACAAGCATGGAAAAGATTGAAGAGGACCAAGTTCCAATAATGATAAACGATAAAAGGATGGCGAGTGACCATAGCCAATGGTTTACTGCTCTGTTTTCAACAGGGATCATATCTCAGGTTAGAAAGCGTCCAACAGACCTTTTAAAATAAGCCACATTCAATACATAACTGTGTCTTTTAAGTACAACATGAAACACACTTAAAAGTATTTTCTGGCAATCTCTGAAAACAGATTTATTAAGCAATAAACTCTGATTAGGGGGTGCATTACTGGTCAGGTAGTACCCAGGGTGTCAGTTGAAGGCCCGAGCAAAGCGAGGGCCTTAACAATAGCACCGGGGCATTACCTTACCGCTAATGCCCCCCTGCTCTGGGTTTATTGCTATTAGCATCCCGACATGTCATACCGGGATGCTAATCGTTTTTTTTTTTTCCAAGTTGAGAAACGGCAAACATGTTATTTCTCAACTTGAAAAAAAAACTACAATCCAAAATAGCCACCATGGAAGAGGGAGAACAGAAATGTTTGTCGTCCCTTCTCCCTTTACATGGTGGCCATTTCAATGACAGGGATGCGCCGGGAATACTAGTGTTCCCCGGTGCCAGTGAGGGACAAGGAAGCGCCAGGAAAGTGGGGTGGGGTGGTGGGAGGTTAAATATATGGGAAAAGGGGGTGGGGACAACACGTGGTGGAGTGCGGGGGCGCACTTACTTTGGTCCTGGCAGGTGAAGATGACGGCCTCCCACTCAGAGGAGGCTCATAACAGAGGTTTTACCATCTGGTAAAAACCCTATGCTGAGCCTCCTGATAGGCTTTGAGGCGGCCACACCCCCTTCACAAGGTGCTAATAGAACTTACGCCACTGTATTTTCCAATTTACTTGTGATAACTACCAACACATTAATTTCTGCAATTAAAAGCCCTTTTAACTTCATTTCCTAATCTGTTTCACAAGCCACGCCTAGAAGTGAAGGCAACGACAGACTCTCTGACAAACTAAGTAGAAGAACTGGGAGGTGGGAGGACAGCTCAGAGGCAAAGCACTCATCTTGGGAACATGAGGCCACATGTGTTTGATCGCAAGTGGAAGGCTTAGGCAGTGGTCGGCGTGTACGCAGTGGAGTAACGTTGCTGAAAATGTTGGGGGGGACATGTCATCTGAAAAAAAAAATGCCCCATTCAAATGAATGGGAACAAAATCGTGTGCCATGAAAGTTGGGGGGGACAAACACCCCTGTCACCCCTAAAATTACGCCCATGCGTGTACGAAAATAAGTAGTGGAACTATGTTCCCTACTGGCCTGTCCCCGTTCTCCACAAACCCCATCGCCACGCCCTCTCCCACACGCCATACAAACCACAAAACAAACGCACCTGCTGTTTAAGGGAACGTTCGGTGCAGTGCACTGAAGTGCAAGCTTCAACTTCTTCTTACACTTTTAAAACCAAATCATTCCAAAGCGGTTTCTTTTTAAAAATAAAAGCATACGAACTGTAAAACTTCTTTTTAAAAAGTAGAGAAGCACCTCTCCCAACTGCTCCCGCCCACTTCGACCACTGGGTTTAGGAGCTGCAGGTTTTTCATCATGAAGCGCTCTGAAATCAATAAAAACTCTTTGAATGCAGAAACAAGACTACTGTTATGCTTAATATCAATGCTAATATCTCTCCTATCGTTGGGTGCAACTAGACCCTTTGACAGTACTAGGGTGCAGGTACCTGTGCATATTGAACATTATAAATAAGATTACCCAATCTAAAGGAAAGTATTCCCCCTTTTTCTCCTTACCCCATTAGTTCTCTTCCCTTTATTATTTCACTCCCTACAGTCTTCGGTGTTGTTGTCTATTACTATTAAATTGTAAAGAAAACAAGTTTGTGTCTCGATCGTATGTCAAGTGCGCTGTTATACTCTGGGCTCCGTCAGTGATATATAAAACTATTTAAAAAATAAATAGCTGTGGTCCGGAATAGCCCTATGAACCAAGCAATTATTTATACACTGCTTTAGAGGGCGTGAAGGTTACAGTAATGGCAGAATGCCATCTCAGCCCTTCTAGAGCGTGCAAGTGTTCAGGCTAGCCACATTATTCTCCAGATACTCCCAGCTCCCGTATACTGGCACGCCTGATTGCTCCCTGTGGGGCGGGGGGGGGGGGGGGTGGCTGTGTGTGTGTGTGTGTGATAAAGTAGAGACATGTTTATTACAACTTTGTGATATAAAAGAGAGCCTCAAATTAGCAGATGAAAATGCATTTAAAGATGTAAAACAGGCGATCATGCAATAATGATACCGGCCTATATTAGCCTAATGCACATGTATGCTACCTTTCAAGGCTACATACATCCCTCAGACTTTCCAAGGTACTAAGAATAAATAACGCTGGGATTGCTACCTCTGGAAGGGTGACTGTTAGCTAATTGGAGATGATGGGATAGTTGTGGTCTCATGGCGCGTTTGTGATGGATTGGTTCCATACAGAGTGTGATGGTCTGGTCATTGGTTGTGGTGGCTGGGGGTATTGCGTGTTATACATACTTTGCAGCTTCAGGCCTCATCTCGCCTGCAGTTGAGGTATGCATGTGAGAAGAGACATTGGTTGTCCTCCCAGCAGGAGGCCACAAAATGGGATCTGTGCAGCATGGCATATGTCAACATCGGACAGCTAAAAGATCAAGTCCAAAGATGGCTGCCCCATTTTTCAGGTCAAGGGAAAATGTTGTGTTGTTGGACACAATGCATGAGGGTCTCTGCTGCACCTTCCTGTGTCTCATTCGTAGCCCCTTTTGCCAATCCCTTGCTGGCTTTATTTCCTTTAGGTTTCATCAGCATCCCACTCTCTCGCTGGCTTGGTTTCCTGTAGGTTTCATCAGCATCTGTCTGCTGTCTCCTGCTCATGTATTCTTCAGATGACTCTTTGTTCTCTGAATCGCCACCTGATCCTGAGACTCTATCTCCTGCGTCCTGCAGAATTTTCTTTTTATTACTTGTATTGGCATTTTATCATGAACATCAAAATGTAATGCAAACTCTTTAAGATGTCCTGTAAAAAGAAAATATAACAGCCAGTCGAAGATCATCACATGCAATGTGAAGCAATTTATATTATGGGGAACCCATCCTCAAAGGTGACAATGTACACATTGCAACCAGCAGCTGGGTTCCTTATGCCAAGATGTGTGCAGTGCTACAGGCACTTCCTCTGGGACAAGTAGATGTAAATAATTAGAGTGCACTGCAAGTGTAGAGCCATTACTGGTAGCCTCGAAATATTTACCAGGCTCGTTTTCCGACGGGAAGATGCTGCCCATTCCACAGAGGCATCATTTCACACAAGACCTTGTGATCTACGATTGGTCATTCATTCAAATCAGGCAACCAGGCAGTGGACCTCTGTCTTCCATTTGGTGCCAAATGTCCTTCAGGCAAGTATCTTCTTTGGTATCTGCCGATCTCGGGGCGATAGCTCAGGGGCAACGTGCTTACCTTGGAAGCAAGACCACACAGAGCAACATAGGTTTGATCCCTGGGTCTGCACTTAGAAACCTCAGGGTAGTAAGCGCGATATAAATAACCTTCATATTGTATCATACCCAACGGGCAGATTACTACCCCAAACAACACTTGTCCGTTTATTGCCAAGGTTGCCATCCCACTATTCCATTTCCTTCAGTGGTGGAGCCCGACTGTCAGAGAAGGTAGACCTAAAAACGGAGGTAACAGCTTTAAACCAAATCCCTAGACTAATCAAATCAGCAGAAATATTAGGCTCCACAGGAACCTCTGCGTCCCACGCAGTTTTCAAACCAAATGTTTAGGTAAAGACTTTTTTCATAAGATGTGCTGTTAAAGCTGTAAATGGAGTCGCAGCCCCAACATTACACAGCTACATTGATATGCATGTATATCTGAAAATGGGTACTTCCCAATTAATTTGTTTACGGGGGACCAATTTCACAGTGGGAAGAAAGCTAAACATCAAGGAACTGGTAGGAAACTGGTTACCCCTCCCTTTACACTTAACACCTAAGTGTGAGCACACCAATGACCTCTAATTGACTTGATAACCTAGTCAACATAGACATAGAGGGGAAGTCATATATATTAAAATATTATTTATTCTGGATAATTATATAGAAAAAATAAATACAAAAAAACAACAATAAAACAGAATGTATACAACACAAAATATTCATCAACGTGACTGGGGGTTAGTAGTGGGTGACTTTGTCATCATTTTTGCGACATTTAACTGATATTATTGGCACCCAGATTTTCGGGTATGTTGGTATCATAATCAGAGTTCGAAATATATTCTGATAAAGATTAAACAATCTCTCCACTTGCAGAAGATATAATACTTAAAGATGGGAGGAACAAAGACTTCCAATGAAGTCTTGTGAGAGTCGACACATGTTTCGGCCCCTGGGGTGCTATGCAGGTTCTGCCTTGCGATCGCGTCACTTCTTAGGGCCTCATCAGGACGTAGACTTAATTTGCAATGGAAAATGAGATTGATGTGACAGAACAATTATTTTGGAGAACTGATTAATTGCAAAATAACCTGTGGATCATGATGGATTTATCTGTTGTGTTCAACATCCTTTAACCAGCACCAACCTGGACAAAGTGGATCCGCTGACCAGTGTATCAGCTGAAGCACCGTAATGATTTGATAACTACCTCGCCAATCATCATAAACATCCGCAACTATTGCCGCTGAAGGCCAAACTGTTGACAATGCTGACAGTAGATGTTTTGCTATACGCCTTTGTTGAGAACAAATGTTTTAGGGAGGTAATTGCTGATGCCTGGTGTCAGATTCCCGGCTGGAATTACTTTGCATGCAAGCCTATACCTGAGTTGTTTAATACAGTCGTTTTTACATTAAGGAAGACATTTAACCGGTTGGAGGGTAGGAAAATACACTTTACTGTAGATATTTGGATTATCAGCTAAAGCACTCACTACATGTCAGTAATTATGTATTTGGCTTCTTTCCCCACTATTGGAGGCACTGTCAAGCAAGAGAGGCCCTCACCGCAGTAGCATGCTATGCACCAACAGGCCACTTAATGCATGAATAGCTTTGATGGCAGGAGCAACACTGATGTAGACATATGGGATAAAGTGAAGCAGGATTTGGTAGAGGGGCTAAGAGGCTAGCAGTATCCACTGACTTTGTGTCAAAGGACAATGGATCCCCTGTCATTTCTGCCCTAATGATGGGGAACATAATGCATGGTGAAGGTATAGTACTCTGTCAACGAAATGCTTGCCATGAAACACAAGGTATTGGAAACGTTACAAGGGAAACACAAACTCCTACACCACTAGCTGAAAATGCCTGTGCTGATCCACTGGATTTCAACCGTGCATATGCTTGACTGTCTGTGTTGGAAAAGCAATGTTGTAAGTGACTACAGGTACAGTCACAGTCGAGCATTAGACAATGCATTCTTCACACCAACACAGTGACAGCTCATGCACAATGTATGCTATGTGCTACTGACCTTAGCGGAAGCCACACATCATGTGAGATACAGCTCTTCATCACTTAGTGAGGTATTTCCATTTATATGCTTGTTGGAAATGAAAAACAAACCGGACATGAAAGCACAGGTGAGTCAGACATCTGGTGAGACAACTTCTACTAATATTTCGTGATGGCCCATGCATAAAAGGTGACAGCAGCTATGGTCCAGATTGTGGCGAGAAGGATAGCACATCAAGAAGATGCGGTTCAAAAGTATAAGACTGCGCTCAAGAAGATTGTGCAAGAACACTTGCTTACAGAGCAGATCTAAGAAGGGCAGACAACAAATTAGCACCTCCACCAGCCATTTAATACAAGTTTGACATCTGGTGGCCCCCTCTTACCAAGTGCAACTATGCAGGTGGAAGGGAACCTCATGAAAGGTGTGCAACGCAGCCCTTGCACGTGCACTACTGTTGGACTCACTTCCCAATTTTGCATTTTTCAATATGTCTGGGTGGGCTGAGTGCTGCACAGATGGTGGATGCATATTTGAGCAACATTTCTCATAGTGCTCTGTGTGATAAGTAGCAGACCTTCAGATAAGCATCGTACTAGGCCCTTTTACGCATTATAATCTTGTAAATGTGACAGCTTTATTCTTTTCCTGTTCCATTTAAGCTCCAGTTTAGAGCATAGGGCAGTGCAAATGTCAGGTTACTTGACAGAAACCAGAATGCTTCTTTTGATTTGTATGTTCATTTAAGAAATTGCAGGCCATGGAGAAAAGCCTCTGGCACATTCTTTTTTTCTCTGAAGCCTTTCAGAAAGAACCAGCACCCAATGATATAAGAAATTGTTTCTTTCTGTTCAGCTTCCCTAGTTTTGTGTCTACAAGCTCATGGAGCAAACAGAAGCATTGTGCATATTTATTTTCCTAGCATTTTAGGATCATATCATTAACAAGATGGAAAACTGAGTTACAATTTGGAATTATCTTTTGTAACAAATTATGTTTTTTCATTAAAAGCAAACTTGTATAGCATAAACCTATTTTTCAGTATTCCTGTGCTGTGTGCATTTATCATAAAGCTGGATCTATATGGTGTGTTCCTACACATTACTGTGTAGGAAAATGTTTACCACAAATTGTTTTAAATTGTTTGAAACCCGACATCTTTGCAGAACAACTGTTTTGTTTCTAATGAGCCATATTCATTTTCAAGTGTTGTTATGTTTTGGCATCCCATTGCATACTTTTTACACTCTTGCAGAAGCAAATCATTTTTACACTTACAATTTAATTTACACTCTAATTATAAAAACAGTGTGTAAAATACTCCCACATCAAAACCTTATATGTGAGACACTGATAAATATGCAAGGTCTAGTTTAGGTCCATTCAACCTTAACTTGCAGTCAATGGGGTAAAGTACTATAAATGGTCAGTGGCAGCAGAGTCCTTGCTTAACTCTACAGTCAGTTAATCGACCTCTGAAAGATTTTTGCTGGTAAAATAGCTCAGCGGTTTTAGCACTCGCTGATGAGATCTGTGCTTGATCTGCAGGTCATATGTTGGAAACTCGGCAAGGCCAGCTCAACCATCCAACCTTCTGAGGTTGATAAATGAGTACCAACTTTGGTTGGGAGATAATTGTATGTAAATATGTTCTATGTATAAGGTTTTAGCAGAAGCTCTATATAAATAACAAATCATAACAAATCATTAACTCTGCCCAGCCAAAATGTGAGCATGTGATTAGATATAGAATTCAGCATCGAGCTCTTACCACTCTGCACGGTTGTATCATTGCACTGGCATACCATTAAATAGGTCTAGTTTTAGGAAATGAGGTCTTTCATCAAACATCTAAAGACAATTCTGCTATCGAACCTCAAAACACACAATACAATTCAGGTTTACTTTGCGGTGCAATTGGCTGGGTTTTTGGATCTTATAGCCCCGTATTATATTAACATCCCACTCTGCAACATGTTTTAGGAAATTACCCAGGTGTAGAGTGGCTGGGAATTGGTATAGAATTGGTATCGAAATCCTTCGTTTTTCTAAGGCTGATTCCTTTCTAATTATGATTTACTGAATTCCTACTGTGCAGATATTTTCTGATTAGCCTACATATTTTGGCTATTCACTATCAATGTTATATTAGTTCTATAATTGAGGATTTTGCACTGCTCGGGCATTTAAATGTGCCTGTTCTTTGTGCAATATTGTTGAGGCACATGCTGGGCATGTTCTTTGTGACAGTAATTTGGACTGCTGAGACCTATGATGTTCGAGGTATATGTGACTAGCTTGCACTGCTGTGGTGAGGCCCGTAACTTACCTCTTCAGCGTGGGGGTGCTTGCACTGCTCCATCGCATGCAGGGCATTCTTTATCTAAGTGAAATATATATACTGTTGTGACCCACAATGTATCTGTTGCAAGTGTGGTAATCGTGCATTGTTGAGACTCACAACGTTCCTATTCTATGTGAGGAAGGTTTTATATGAGAGGAGCTTCTATTGTGGAGATACAATCCTGATATGTTCTCTGTGTGGGAATCTTCAACCCTTGCTTTACACCTTGCACTGATCCCCTCCACCTGATCTACATGATTAAAGCTTGCATTGGGGTTGCCATGATTTGCCTCTTCTGTTGGTGTGGGAGCAGCACAGTTCCTACTCAGGCTGGCCTGCTCTGTCTGAGCGAAGCATGGAAAAGCTTTCCCCGCTCCTGTACCCTTTTTTACATGCGGGGGAAACTCGAAGTTTTAGTGCTCATCTGTTGCATTTGTGAGAGGGTACACTACGGGCCTTATCGGTTAACTGTGAGAGAAACCTGCTTTTATGTCATGATGCAGAAAGCTGCGGAAAGCTGCTGTCTTAAATGATCTGTTTTTATGTTGAATTTCTTAAAGGTTAATCTTTTTTAACCATATAACAGTAAATAAAAAAATACTAATAATGATTTTCATACGGTTTTAACTCTTTTCACATGTCGGCTGGATGTCATATACTTTTTTACTCTGTTGCAAAGGAGAAAACTAGTTTTTACTCCCTTGAAATCACATTTACTCTGAAAGTTTAAAAATAAGCAGTAAAATACTCCCACCTCCAATTCATATCTGGAGCACTGGCCAGCAGCACTTTTCTGTGTTGCCATCAACTTTCTAGCTGCCCCAAGCTAGTATCCAATTAGAGCACGTTTTCATTGCTGCTGGAGCGATTGTCTCTGACAATAGAAGTCGCCCTGTATCTCATGTGGAATGACACATCATATTCCAGGAGACCATGGCAAGATCTGTGTGCTTTCCGAAGTGGGCCAACAGAACAGTCTAATTAAAGCCAGCAGCCACTGATAGGCAAGTTATAGGATGGCCTCCGCCTCAGGCGAAGGCAGGTAAACCGGGGACGTGAAGTGGGGGTGGTGGCTACTGTTATCACGGATACTACCAGTTCAGGGTCTGAAGATACAATTACACAGTATACAGAAATAACTCTGGTCACGAAGAGGACAGTTGATGTCACAGACAGTGAAGTAACAAACCTGCTGTATTTTGTATGTCTGTAATCAGAATGTAGCGCTGGGGTATGTGAGAAATGTCCCTGTTTGGCAATACCACTCTATCAAGTGAACTGACTTATACAACTAATATTTGCCACACCACTGCAGGGAAGGGGCTGCACACATAATTTTTTGCTGCACTCACATGGGGAAGGTTGCACACACAGAATTGTTACCACTGACTCAAGGAGGGGCAAACACACACAGTTTTTGATCCACTCCTGCAGAAAAGGGGGCCTGTACAATATTTTCGGCACACTCCTCCTGTGGGGAAAGAGGATACACACAATCTTAGCTTCACTCCTACAGGGAAGGAACACAACACAATGTGTGCTGCACAACAGCAGTTATGGTGTGCACATTCAATTCTGACATACTCTCGCAGGGAAGGGGGTGCATACACACTTTTTAATGCACTCCTGCATGTAAGTGGGAACACACAGGGATGTCATTTCACCAGAATGCAAGGGGTAGCGGAAGTGACATCACACAACCCTTCCCCCCTGATGACATCAAAGGAAGTGATGTCATTTGACCCCACCCTGAAGTTATATCATGGAAAGCGATGGAACATGATTGACAAAACAGGAAGTGGCATCACATAGCATTGTTCCTAAGTACACTATGAAAAATATGGTTACGATATCACTATAATGTGATATACATTTCATACAAGAATGGATCACCATATGTATCGTTAAGATCAGTTTTTATAGGCCCATATTACCAAATGTTTGTGAAGGCAAGCAGACGTCCGTGGCCAAATGATAAGGATGTGTTATTATATAGCACTTACAATTGCGTTATTTGTATAGAACAAATATACATACAATATCACCCAACCTTTGTTGGCACTCATTTATCAACCTCAGAAGGATGAAAGGCTGAGTTGAGGTGTTTAAGAACAGACTAAATCAGTGACTGACCAGATGAAGTGTGCCCGAAATAAACCTTTAATGAGTCAAGCAATTATTTTATGAAATTCCAGAAGACAAATTATTTGGTAGTCCCATTCTTTCTTATTTAGGGTCACTAAAGTGTCAGACTTGTGGAGCACCTGTTCCTCTTTTGTATTTTTTTTAAGAGGCCTGAACAAGGAAACCAGCCACTTCAGAAGCAAAGAGCTACATGGATCCGACCACAGCCATGGACCTCACATTTTTTAAAAAAGTATTTTTTTATTTTATTTTTTCAGGGTAGCAAGGGAGACCTCAGGGGTTGCAGTTGCGAATGACGTCCCTGGAAACACACACCGCATTTTCGCTGTACTCTCAAGGGGAAGGGGGTACCCACACACAATGTGTACATCACTCTCACAAGACATGCACTGAAAGCGAGGGAGGATTATTTTGAGGAACCTACTCTCAAGACCGAGCTGAACATCTTGACATGCTTCGACTAGTTGCAAACAATCATTAGCAAATCTCAGCAAGATATATTACGCGGTTTTAAAAGGCTACAGTCACAAGTACAACAACACCATTTTGACAACACATGCATAGCTCCTCCGGTTACTCACCGTCAATAGGCAATCTCTCCTCAGCTGATTATGGCCAATGTTGACACTGTCTTTTCTATCTGTGACACTTGAATCAACATATAACAAGGAAAAGTTCCCACAAGGATCAGGGAAAGAATTTGGGCACACTATAGGCTAACAATGCGTACACAATTTCAATGATATAAACAGGATGATGAGAAAAATAAATGCTTTTCATAGTAAAACAAGTTTTGAAAAGTGAAAGTTATAACATAAAAGAACAATTCATTGAAAAAACATAAGAGTTTACACATTTTATAGACAATCATGTGATTTCTGGTTTAGTAGAACACAATTCAGTATGATTTGTTCATACAACAGAAGTAGCTTTTTCAAAAGGTTACATAATAATTAAAACACAAATATCTCTTTCGAGAAGAATAGGGAACTGAGATTGATGGCAACTTGCATTGAAACTAAAACCTTCTGGTTAGAAATACGCTGTGAATGCACGGGTCACTTACTATAGACTATTTATCATACAGGTTGGCTAATGCACCTTTAAGGAATAGTATCTCTGATATAGTATTGTCCATATTTTTTGAAGAGATTCATCAATATGTCATACATGAGGGAGGGCATGAATGCCTGCAACGCGTTGTATTGACACGAGAAGACACACCATCAATCTCAGCTCCCTATTCTTCTCGAAAGAGATATTTGTGTTTGAATTATGATGTAACCTTTTGAAAAAGCTACTGCCATTGTCTGCATTCTACTTCCACAAGCATGTATTTCTTATTAGTCTTTGGTGTGTTTGAAAAGATAACTGTCACTGTTTATCTCGTCTTCCCTAGATCTGCAAATGTTGCACCGCACTCTAAAAGAGGTAGCGGGTGTTATGAAAAGCTTCAGTGCGTGATTCATTCCAATCATATTTCTGTCCAGGGAGTTGCCTGGGGTGGCACGTGCTACCCGTGGAATCTGATTGGACACCCCAGGTGCCACGTGTGTGTCTGTGTGTGTGCGCTTGTGCGCACACGCGTGCCACCCATGCATAAGTCAGTGCGCCACTTGGGCCACCCCAGTCTAAAGGGTCGGGGCAGGCCATTGACTCCAATACAAAACAAAAGGCTCCTTGACTCCTGAAATAGGACATGTGCCCATCAAACGTCTACCTCCCTCTAGAATCTTTATTTTGCAACATCCGAAACATTAAGCAAAACCAAACTCCATTAAATAAAGTTTTAAATGACTGTTCTTAGGTTGTTTAAATGTATTTCAAAGCTTTGATCTTTTTAACTGTTTTTTTTTTTTTGTTTTAGAAGGAAGGGAATGAGAAAATTAAAACAACATAAACATTCCTCCAAACACAATTAAATGCACTGGCAGTGCCACTTGCTGCCAGTGCCACCATATTCACATGGTCAGTATTTTCGAATGCAGTCATCAGTGTGGTGCGTCATGAAATGCTGAAGCACACTAGTCAATCTGACCTGCTACAACAATCCTCCCCGGGAAACATGTACGCACACCATAGGTCGCATGTATCGAGCTGCCAGGCAATGTTATCGATGTCCCTGCTCTCAGGACCAGGGACACTGGAACCCACACACCCTGGCATTCTACCTAGATTTGGCCTGGGACTTTTGTGTATGGGAACCGCAACATTGCTGCAAGAACAGTACTCACTCATAATAGGGACACGCTTGTGCTTACAAAGATGATACCCTGCCCCAAGGACCAGTGAGAGATCCGCCCCCACCTCCTCACGTGCTTCGAGGGTGGAGAGTGTCATACATTGCCCTGTGCCAGCACTTCCGGTGGCTCGGGAGGGTATTTGTACCCAGTGAATGGCTGCCAAGATCTCACCCTTCATGACCAACACTACTAGCAATAGGTACACATGACAATTTTAGCATCTGGTAGTAAGAACGCCTAAGGCACCTTAAAATATACAGAGCATGACCATTGGGTATTAAGGCTTAGGAATGGCAACAGGGCATGCCCATGTCCCATAGTGATGCTATTAGGTCCTGAACGGGGCATGGCAATGGTCATTGGCCTCTGAGTAGGTCTCATCGAGAACACAAACAAGGGAGATGTGCTGGACGCACAGCCATAAATCATGTCCAGTAAACAGTGTGTATGCATGGGGCATAGCTGAAGGCCACAGCCTCCAGTTTCTGTGGGAATGGGTATTCTGCATGTGACAGTGTTGCAGGGCTAATGATTGTCCTATCATTTAATAGTTCTGACTAGCATGATATTGTTGAACATGTCAGTACTGGTATCATATGTAATGTCTACAGTCATGTCACTGAAGATGACATTTGTGATGTCATCTGTGATTTCAAGTGTGATGCCATGAGATATCCATGGCAGGAAGCAAATGTATGAATGCCCTGCTCGTCATAAATTGTGACTTTCATTGGTTTCATCACAGCCGTAGCGCCCATGGGTATTCAGTGAATAATAATACTATGCAATGCATACAATAGAAATAGGAGAGGAAAATGTCTACAAGTAAAATTCTGATCAGTTTAAAGTGCAACCATTGTAAAAGAGTAAGAAAGAAGAAAATTGGTGGTCCCTGGCTAAGTATGAGTAAGACTGGGACAGTGGCTACCTATTTCTCAGGGGGAATCGTACCGATTCCACTTTCACAATAACTATTGGCACCACCCAGAAGTTCAATAATATGAAATGCAAGATGGCACTTTACAAGGAGAGCCTTAAAGTGTGTATAGAGTGATGTCTTCTCAACCCAATACCGTGAGTTGTACATACAGGCCAAAAGTATATTCTAAAAAATGAAAACATCTTCATATTAGTCATAATCTTATTGGTTGGGTATCTGAAAATGATGGTATGCACGTCAAGTTTGATATCTACCAAAGTATAATAAAAAGATGATTGGTAAATGTGGAGGAATAATTGATCAGTTGGAACACAAAATAAACATGCTCTCTTTAACAGCATTCCATTCATACATCTGTAGCAGGAAAGTGGAAAATATGGATTCCAACTGGGCAGTGGTGTAGTACACACTGAAGAGCACCTCAGTCGTGGATTAGTGCGGATGTGCCTTCTAGTTGCATTCTTCAAAGTGTGAGTGGAGAGCCGCAAGTTGACTACCTTTGCCCTAGGGGATATACAATTTTAACATTTGGAATTATAGAGTCAGTACTGCATTGAATTTGTCTCACACTCTGCAGGGAATACTATCTTTGTTATGAGCCTTCCCAGCCCAAGTGTTTCCGCGTCAGAAACAGGGGATTTTAATATGACATGAGCTTGTGGGAAGATCCTTATCACTTTCACTGATGAGACTTCAGTGATTTCAAATTGGAGCTTGGGTGCATGTACACGTCCTAGGCAGCAGTCTACAACCTTCTGCTCTCCAGATATTTTGGACTACATTTCCCATCAGCCCTAGCTTGCATAGTAAATGGTAAGACATCAAGGAAGTTATAGATGGAAACATCTGGAGAGCTGCGGGTTGCAGACTCGTGCCGTAGGGGCAGTGAAAATGTTAAGCTAAAATGGAGTAAATAATTAAATGATTTCAGTTGGAGTTTTCAGATTGTCCTGATATAATCAAGAGTAGAATGAAAGTAATTCATGCAACATTTCAGAGTGGGTTAGATAGGGTCTAATCATCGTTACATACTGGCTGCATGGTCTGGGATGATTGAGTTTCCTGGGCCTGCAACACAAAAACCAACCCAATTGTATTTCGGTTTCTGTTTTTTTTTGTAGATAGGCATAATCCAATATAGGCTTTAACTTTGTATGGACCTCAGTTGTTTGATTCTGAAAGGTGGCGGCAATAGGACCTCTGAAACTCTGAAAACCTAGGTTGGCGAGGACATTTTGCACAAGTCATAAATGAGCCATGTTCTGATTTAAGTTATATTGAGACCCATCACGAATTGGGCGGTAGCCCTTAAATGTGGCGGTAATGCTATTACCAGCACATTTAAGGGCTGGCCCTATTATGGGTTGGGCGATAAGTTGGAGTTTTACCTCAAGCAAAAATCTGGAGGTAAAAATGTCCACTTACCACCCATTTTCAGCCATTTTCGGCGGTATTAGTGACGATGCAATTACCACTGGCGGTAATAATGCCCCCATCCCCATCGGGTCCTAATAACTGCCAAACCACTACTCGTGATCTGGTGCTAATAGTGCCAGACTGAGTAGCAGTAACGCTATTTGCGCTGGCGGTGTTACTGCCAGGATACAGCCAGACTTGTGATGAGGCCCATTGTCTGGATCGTCTTAAACTAATGTAGTGAGATGTAACCAGACCATGAAAAGTGGCCTTACAAGATTCCTAAACTGTAGACATTGTGACTGAGACAATGTTATTTTGTAAGACTTCTTCCTGGTCAATCCTAATTGACTCAAAGTATGCCATACTGGAAATAAGTTTATGATTGAACTTTGTAGTTCACTAAGATTACACCGTAAACAGCTATTAATACACTTAAAGGAGTGCATTTCAAAATATCAACCCATTTAAAGGAAATGCTGCAGAGAATATTGTGGATTACTAATGCTACATCTAATAAAGTAATGTTGGTGAGAATCAGAACAAAATGTGTATAATTTTATAAATGGGTGGAAATACATCAATCGCATTGGAAAAGTTGATTACATTCTTCAAAGAGCAATTTACTTTTATTTTCCTGGTCAATGTAGATACAGTGATACGATTGGGTCCTTGATCCATAACAAGGTTAAAATCACAGCATGTATGTATGGAAAAATCCCACTAAGTATGCCCAAGCTCACTGAGAACTATGTATCATTATCCTCATTTTGGCCCTATAATCTCATACCTGTGAGAACGTCCACTAGCCCCAATAATCTGTCTTGCTTCTAATGAAGATGAATGTTCTCTTTAACTAGAGAATGGCCATCTCACAACAAGAAATGTTCCAAGAAGAAACCTACTTATCTGTAAATCGGTGAGATTTTAGTAATTTAAGCTCTGCATTGTCTGCCGGCATTCTAGTGAAGCGGCACTGCCTCATATTTAAATCTCCCTTACCACACCCTAGTGCCTAGCTGTGGAAATACACGGCCCCTTCAATACTGTGGCCATGCATTAATTATCAATAAACTTTTAATATTGATCATCATTATAGAAGTGCTACCTCTTAACACTCCCACCCATGCCTGTTACTATGCTTAGTTGCATCACCGAAGCCCACTAGAGTTCTAGAAAGGTGAAAGACAACCATTGCAAAGATTTAATATGTGATTTATATATTGTTCGGAAATACCCAGAGAAGCTGTGACACAGGCCACACGACTCTCCTTCTCTACTGTATGGGTGTCTTAATATGACATGTACACAAAAGAGAAAAAGAAACTATCTGATTGGTGATGTCTGTCCCACCTTCAAAACACGTACTCGGAATACACATTCAAAACAATTATTTTATTATAAAATGTATCAAAACCTATAATACAGATTCAAGAAGTAAAAATGGAAATCATCAACAACCCATATCTTAGTTGTCTCCAAAAACACATAGGCCGTAAAATAATCCGGAATTGACCCAATTGTGTTTTTTATACAAAACGCCTGACATGTTTCAGTCCCTATGCTTTATTCGAGGAACCTTCTTCAGGGACTCTCCGACCCGCAAATTGTATGTTGACAGATGCACACTGTGGTCTTCACTGATTTAACAACCACTCTCAACACACTACAAAATCAAAAGGAAACAGCAATTCAATCACCAACAGACATCAAAATATACACCATCACATCAGAGAATAATTCTTCCACTATATCAAACATAGATAACATGAAGCAAAAAGTGCTATTTATGCACCGTCAAACAACCAAGTGTGTTCACTATACCTGCTTCCACTGCTCGATATTTCACTTCTTGTGCCAATATGCACCCTTGCTCCTCATCAATAGGGTAAGTATAGATTTGTGCCCCTGCTCCATCATTGCATTTTCTAACTCACTTATAGGCCACAATTCGAGGGTGCACACCATCTTCCTGGGTCCTAGTACTCAGGGAAAAATATGTCAGTTGCTAAAATTGATCAGGCAACCACCAACAGAGCTGAGGTACTAGGTTTTAGCGAAGAAGAAACCCAGAGAATTCTGAAACTCATCAAATCAACTGGCGATGAATTAATAACATCTGACAAACCAGAGGCCTTATTAAAACAATTAGAATGGACAATTCATCTGAAAATTAATTTAAAGTTGCATGCTACGACATTGGCCCAACAACACAAGGTGCAAAAAATTCCAAGAGGAGTGCGGGGAACTTGGAGCCAACCCTATGTAAGGACAACCCTACCTTTGTGAAGAAATGGTGACAGATCCTAAATAGGTGCTCGCTGGACCTCATACTTTTAACAATAGAGGAACTGTCACATAACTTGGGAACCTTGGAGGAGGATATAAATAACATCAAGACAGGTCTGAGCGTGGGCTTCACTGCAGAACAACTACAGCAAGCCCTTCTAGACACCAATCAAAAAGTGTCAAAATATAAACAAGAGCTAGAGGTGTTAGAAAAAAGGAAATTTAGACTTGATACACAGGACTATAAACTGGACATTCGACTCAGGCGGTAAGGGGTTTACGCCGGCGTAAACAGCGCCGACCCTTACCGCCTGAGTACGAGGTCCCTTAGCGCCATGGCGGATTTAACACCTGCTTTTAGCAGGTGTTAAAATCCATGGCGCTAAGGGACCATGGAGTTAATTACGCCACCGTAATTTACGGTGGCGTAATTAACGCCTTCCCCACTCCCATTATGCCCTATGGGGCAAAAATGGGAATGGGGAAGGGTAAATGGGGATTGGGGACTTACCGCCCCGCCAAGGTCGGAATGGGGCGGTAAGTCCGCCAACCACCATGGCGTAAACGTAGCGTAGTTTACGCCATGGTGGTAAAGTCACGGCCCAGGCGGTAACTTACCGCCTGGGTCGTAATGAGGCCCATTGTCTACATCTGGCAAGAGTACTACGGACAACGAGCACCAAGACCTTTCCATCCACGCACACCCAAGACAGGTGGTGCTAATCCCAAAACAACATTGTCTGACGCCTCTAGCACCGAACTAGAAACTGGACAGGGAAACCATACCTCAAGCAAAACCATCAACCTCTGGCATCAGTGCAGAAACAGAGAACTCCCTTTTTTTTAGAAAAAGACCAACCAGAAGGCGAAAAAAGAAAAAACCCACAGAGGAAGAAAGTAGCAGGAAAGAAAACTTAGTGGTTAACAGCTCGTCATATAGACTCTCCAATATGGAACAGAGTGTTTTACAAAAAGGCCTGACATTTGTTCCACAATACACTAGTACCCTGTTAAAGGAGAAAAATGATTTCTTCAAATTAATGAGGAAACTCAAATTGAAGGTCTTCTTTGACTCTGTGGAATCCAATTCCGTTGAAGAGGAACCATCTCATATCCTAGAGCTAAACCTAAGGGCATTTTTTATCCTCCAGTGCAGAATCACATTCTGACAACCTTTGAAAAAAAAGTGCTGGGAGCATTTAGTAAACTTTCATTTGATCGGAGAAAGTATGGGAATTTCACCATAACAGAATGTCAAACCGTCAAGAATCTCTTTGATAATCCCGATATTATAATCAAACCAGCTGACAAGGGGGAAGCCCTAGTCCTGATGAACAAAAAGGACTATCTTGAAGAAGTGGAAAGGCAATTGAGGGACGAAGAAATCTATAAAGAGATCCCCTTTGATCCAACAGAGAAGGTATGAGCTCTCATTAAAGAGGTTTTGGACAAAGCAGAAGATAGAGGGGTTATCTCCAACAAGACTCTGAGATTTCTGGACACCACACACTCTATCAAGCCAGTGTTTTACATTCTCCCACATAGTCATATGAAGCTAGATAAACCACCAGGATGCCATACTATAGTAGCAACAGACAGCTACTTGAACCACTAGCCCAATAAGTGGATCAATGTTTGCAACCCTTGATACAAAGTAGTGCCACGTATGTGAAAGACACCATGCACTTTCTCTCTTTACTGGATGGAGTTCACTTCATTAAGGGATGAGACACCCTCATTACCATGGACGTTACTTCACTCTATACCAACATAGTCCATGAGGCTGGATTAGATGTGGCAGAATAGCTCCTAAACAGATCTGAGACCTGTAAAGGAGACACAGTATTCATACTCACGCTGCTGAAACTCATCTTGATAAATAATCACTTAAAATTCAGAGATAAATATTAACTACAACTGTCAGGCACCAGCATGAGGGGTGCTATGGCTCCCACCTATGCCAATGCATATATGCTACATTTGGAGACTGAACATGTGTGGAATTGCCCAAGATGGCTACACCACTTATCGATCTTTGTCCGATATATCGATGATGTGTTTTGTATATGGACCGGCCCAACTGAAGAGTTAGGAGAATTTTTCAAAATGATGAATGGTATGCATTGAGGCATCTGATTCACTACACAAACCAATGGCAACATGATTAACTTTCTGGATGTAGAAGTGTATCTCCAGCGTGATTGTCACAACACAAGTATCTTCACAAAAACAACAGATAGGAACAGCTTACCACTAGCAACCAGCTTCCATCCTAAGCGCACTATTGAGAGCGTACCTCTGAGCCAATTCCTGAGGTATAGACGGAATATATCCGACATGGAAGAATACAAGAGACAAGCAGTGACACTTGAAAGAAAGTTTGTTGAGAGAGGCTATGATCCAACTGCCATATCCAACATTGCCAAGAAGGTAGAGGAGGTACAACGAGACACTCTGCTCACACCCAAACCACCTAAACAAGGAGAACAGTTGGTGTCTGTAACAACCCATTCATTGCAGAGCAATAGAATCAAGAAGAATATAAAACTGAATTGGCCCATGCTTCAACTAGACCCCAGCTCCAGAGCATGTTCCCACAAATGCCTACATTTGCATATAGAAACAGTAGAGCCTTGCACAACAGTCTGGTGAAGGCTGAATTACCAAGGGATTCCACACATAAGGTTACACGCAAAGGCACATTACCTTGTCACAACTGCCAGCATTGTAGCAATATTATTTAGGGCAACAGTACTGCACACCCACACACAGGAAAGGTGATCCATCTTAGACATTCATGCACATGCAAGCCCACCAATGTAGTTTATGCACTTAAATGCCTATGTGGGCTTTACTATGTGGGTATAACAATGTGTAAAGTTAAACTTAGATGGACTGAGCATAAGTCTAGTATCAGAACAAAGAACCTTAAATCTCCTGCTGCCTCACATTTTATAGAGGCCAGACACACGATAGCGCAATTGAAATGTGTAATACTTGAACAGGTCAAGCTGGAAAACAGGGGCGGGGACCTACACAAAAGATTCCTGCACAGAGAAATAATCTGGATAGATTTGCTTGATTCATTGAGCCCACAGGGAATGAACTGTGAGTTTGACTTAATGTTCTTTGTTTAAGAACTCTACATGTGTATGAAGACATATATGGCTGAAGATTGTGAACTGAAATTTTGATTCCAGAAGGAAGAAATTACACAGCCATCGAAACACACAATGGCAGTGTACGTATAAACGTGCGTCGCTTAAGGTAACACAAGATTGTGAGCCGGTGAATGAGAACTTAACAACATGATCGGACAGCCCGCTCCTAATGGACTTACTATATAATTCTGAATAGTTGCATGCTTGTGTTTAGTGTGCAATCCCTGACGATATACAGTAGGTTCATATATCTGTCAGTGGATTCAGACTTGCATATTACAGGAATACTATATTCTCTGGATCATATTTGAGATATTACAGCACACGACATGAGCACATCATTTGCCCGAACAAGTCAGGTGGCACGTTACAGTTCCTTTGAGTAGGACCCTTAACGCATAAGACCACTGATATTTCCGTCTCACATAGAGAGCATCCAGTATTGAATTAACCCAGTAGACTGTAGCTCACCGCTCCCCCCCCCACATCCTGTATTATTCTGTAGCGTTAGGGCTATGACATGCATTTGACTTCATTTAGGAACAACCACAAAGGCAGATGCCTATTAGCACAACATATAGTCCCTGATTCACAGCCGTACCAATTGAAACTACGGCTGTGTGTTCATTACATTAGAGAAGTGTGGGGCACCAGGCCGATACCCTCGGCTGAATGCCCCGTGCTTCTCTGACTCATATCTTGGTGACACTGTGGAGGGGAACAGGGGGGAACACAAAAACAACACCGATCTTACTAGGCCCAGTGACATTGGGAATGTGCAAGTGCATGGGAAAGGGAAAAGGGAAAAGTGCATGGAAGGGGAGAGTGGAAGTGCAGAGAAGATAAATAAATAATAAATAAAATTAAATAGAAAATGGATGCAATAAACAGTGGTAGTGCAGCCAGCAGGTGACAAGTGCGCGCACAGACTGAGCATGTGTTCACATGTTCGTGGCTTTATGGCAAACAGTACAGTCCTATGACACCAGATGGTACATTGGGCATTATATAACAGGAGCCCAGTTTACATCCACTGTATCGAGATCTCGTCACTTCTCCCTGAGGGTGGGGTCAGGATCCTTGTGTATGGCATATACATTGATGGTTGCCATGAATACGCAGCCTGCACGCCTCAACCCATCCAGTAGTATGTAACTGCTGGGGCTGACCCTGGCATGACACATTCGAGTAGTACCATATACGAATGTCATACATGGGACTAGTAGCAATTAGTTACTATTGTGGAGCCGTTCCCATGCACAAATTGTCCCACAGCAATATGGTGTCCTGTGGTGCTGGGGCACTGCTGTGCATGCGCACTGGCATCATGACGACGCCATAAACACAGATCCCTCGAGTAGCGCAGACGGCTACCGCAGTGCTCGAACTAGTAGAATTAAGATTAAGGTAAGTCTTGAGTAAGAGTATGAATCTGGACACATTGGGCCTCATTACACGGTAGGCGGTAAACCATGGTGCTAATAGCACCATGGTTGCCGCCGGTACCACCATGGAGGAAAGGGGAATTACCACCCCATTCCAAGGTTGGCAGGGCAGTAATTCCCCCTTTCTCCATGGCCCTTCACCATTCCCATTTTTGCCCCATAGGGCATAATGGGAATGGGGAAGGAGCTAATTACGGTACCGCAAATTGCGGTACCGTAATTAGCACCAAGGTCCCTTTGCGGGTCCCAACTTTAACGGCTGGTCTACACCAGCCGTTAAGGTCGGGTCCCGCAAAGGGACCTCGTAGTAACGCGGTAAGGGTTAACGGTCACCGGTACCCTTACCGGTGACCGTTAACCCTTACCACCTTCCGTGTAATGAGGCCCATTTTAACAATATTATTTCATGAGTTTCAAACAGACTATCTGTATATACGAGGCAGAACACACCATACTTTCGGTAGCATTAGGCGTACAAAATGGTTATTTGGCGACACACGCCACTGAAACAGCATTCAACAAGCAGTATTTAGAGGCGGCATATCGACCATTAGTTGAGCATATATGCTCTTTTTTACATATCACTGCACTCCGTAGCGTACACATTAGCTACAGTGATGCAATACTGTGAAAGTATCAGACTCTCCTTGCTGTTAGAGCCCTAATATTCCTCCATATTGCCAACAGTTGCTGCCACTGCCTATAGACCCTGGATTGTTTGCATGGAACACGAGACTCACACTGCCCATCTTACACTTACAGCTCACCCGTTGCTGTGTTACCGCATAGTGAAACAGCTGGATATTCATAATGAGCCTGCTGCTGTGCATGTGAGGATTCTCCCGCCTAGTTGTACCATCAGCATCCGGCGGGTGAGTAGGATACCTCAATAAATTACAAAGTTTACGTATGGATTCACATGTTATTATAAGTGACATTTTTTGATACTACACACCAGGCAAAATACAACAACATTTACAATGTTTCCTTCCCTTACAGGACACCGACACCTGTACATATCCAAGTGGAGGTTTCCAGGTCAGTGTACCCTAGTTACTTTAAATAATTCCTTTCAGGTAGAACTGACTACAGATAGACAGTAAACAATTAGATGAATTCACGCACCATTGTCCTTTCAGGTGTACATCAGAAAAATCACAGAAAGTATTTTGAACATATTGAACACATTGGAACACAAAGTCTCAAAGCCCTGAGGATGGATCATATATCTGAAACGTGTTGACTATAAGTTGTGGTTGACACAACATTTGAGCTTGTTGGAAGATCAAAAACTGTATGCAACTTACTGTATTTAGAGATTTGTTCTAACCTTCAACAGAACTTTATATTTATGGTTACAAGAAGAGTTTTTTCTTTTGAGAATCACATTTTAGTTGATGAAGAATACATTGCTGTTTGATTTGATTTAAATGTTTCACATTCTTTATCTATATTCACTTTGATTTACATACCCAGTAACACTGAGAAGTGTTGTTGTCGGTGGGGATCTTCTCTGCCAACATTAAAATGTTGAACTTGTTTTAGTCTGAACATTTTCTCTATACACCTTTGTGTAATATGATTTTGTTGGAATTTTCTTTTCAAACATTCTGTGGTTACACAAAGTGAGTACCCACTTAACCTTACTTGCACAGCTGTCCCACAAGAGTGCAACAAGGGTTCCCCGTTGGCAACAACGGGTTTCTGTTTGTTCTTCTCATGGTTAAATAGTCTCTGGCGGCCTCGGGACTACACCCTGTTGCACCTGAAATGAGTACTTAATTTTGCATGAACTAAAGTAACTTTTACCTGAAGAGTCACTGCTCATCCTTATCACATTTGCGAAATTGAGTTGTGCCCCTCCTCCCTCATTGCATTTTCTTACTCACAGTCAGAGAGAGGCCAGGAGAGATAGAGAGCCTGAAAACTAGGCATTCAAAGAAGGAGTAGGCTGGCATAGGAATGACGGAAGCAGGGACCCATTCCGGAAAGATCAGGGCCACTCCACATCCAGGCCGGCTGGTTCTGGGCTCAGAGAGGAGAGGGAACAACAAAGAGGATGTTGGTTAGAGTCTGTCTGAAGGAAGCGCTGATGTGGGTATCAGTGATAGGGAGGCCTGTGTTGGAGACCAGGATATGCCTCTTGAACTTTTTCCTTCCAGGCTTAGTGAGAGGGATAGGAGATAGAGGAGCAGTTTGAGAAGATGGGAGAGATTGAGAGCACCATAGAGTGAGGGAGGAAGAGAAGCACAGCTCACAGACATGCACCACAGGAAGCACCAGGGGGGTGGGTGGTTTCACACAGAAGGATGCACACAGGAGGCAACAAGCAGGCAACACAACACAGGGGAAGGCAGGAGCAGTGTGGACAGAAGACAGGGTGGGTCGGGGACAGCTAAATGCAAAAACAACCTGATTTGACTTAGAAAAAGAACTAGTTTCAACTCAAACAGCAATGCAAGTACAATCGGCTTTCCTAGAGATATGTGAGCGATGGCCAAGCAACACTGTTCACTAAGATGTTTATTGGTGGTGTGATAAGAAAAATAGAGTAATTAGAGGGGTGGGATCTTAACACCCCTAGTGGAAGTTGATGCAAATACTTATTCTGAGCACAAACTGGACAAGAGGAAACACACCTGTGAACCTCTGCAGGCAAGATGACACCCCAAGGAATCACTGAACCCAATCTAAAGTAGACTTAGCGCCGATATGACCACTAGAAGTAGTATCATGGTACAGACACTAGGTCACAACCTGCCAATCAAAGCATAATCCACCCTTCCTGGTAAACGGATGTGGAAAAAGCAAGTCAAATCTAAAATCTTTCCTGGGGCATGTATGTTCTGAAATGGAACAGCGTTGTGGGCCAACTCTGGATCTCTCCTAGACAACACCTCAGCTGTAACATTCCTAGAGTCGGGATTACACACTACAAACTCACACTGAGCAAAGAGATAAGGCAATCTTTCTTGACAACCCTTATGGCATCGTAATGAACAGAACACCTGAAGAGGGCTGTGATCTGTCCAGATTTCTTAAGGAGGACTTACCATCATCTATAAATGTCTTCATTCAGAAGATCCAGCTGTCATGTGCAGTCATGCCTGCCCAATGGCCCATTTCCTTTTCAACAACCAACAAGGATTTAAGACAACTAAAAGATAGTATGTAAACATCACTGTAAACCTGCAATAGAGCATCATACACAGCTCCATCTAAAATATCATGCTCAACAATAAACCACTTTAAAACATCAGGAAGATACAACACTTCACCAGAAATGATTTACGTACTTAGTAAACAGGTGTTATCTGCCTGATCTTCCCACTGAAACAAACCCTCTAACCACATTCTCCTCTTTAATAAATAAGTAATTGCAGAATCCCTTATCGAATAATTCTAAACACATATTCTAGAACAGTTTCAAAGCACTAAAAACACTGTTTTCTTAACAGGGAAAGGAAATGGACATCCAAGAAATGGGTGCTCCCTTCTTGAGATTAATAGACCGCAAAACCGAATGAACCCCAAAATAAATTATATTCTCCTTCTCAAACGCACGTTTTTCAGATTTTTCTGAAAACAGATTCTTACCAAGACATTTGAAAGCATGTCATACCTGATTTCAATGTTCCCGAATTTAAGTAGAATACAACAAAATGTTGTGTAGATGGGTGCTACTGCCCTTCTGAATGATGTGCACCTAGAAGTATTGACTATTAGGAAGCATACATTGGTTAAAAAAGACATACTGGAAAAGAGTGTATGTTTCTCAAAGACAATTTAGCATGATGTGATGAATCCAAGGTATTTGTCCCCTCTGCCCTAGAAGAAGCCACCCCAGTTAGGATTAGTAAGTGACCCTGATAAGCTCAACACCCCGTAGGGGACAGGGTAAGCATCAAAGTGAGCTCGCCAACACCCGATCTGGGGATAAAAGATTCCCCAAAAGGAATATCAGCAATCCTCTCTATTCTCAAAATCCCAATATTTATGTTGGGTATATGGGACTTAAATTGTGTGATAACTTAAAACTTACTGTAAGACTGGCTGGTATCGTCTCTGACTTTGACTCGGGGCAAAGGACTCACCTGGAACGAGGGCGCACAGAAACAGCCCTCACTTCAATAGAGGGAGAGATAAAAATTCAAACCGCATTGAAGCAAGGGAGAAGAGAAACCTGCAGAGCCACAGAAGGGGGCAACCTCCTCCTAGGAGGAGTGACAGGAAAAGGACAAGTGTACGTCAGGAGTGGCAAAGGGAACTGCGACTGAGCCCGGGCAACACTCACAGCACTGCCAGTCCAGTAGCCACAAGTGCCCAGGCCACAGAAACAACACGGAGCACCCTCTGCTGGAGAAGCAGAGAACCAGCGTACCGAACCATCAGAACCAAGGTCCTGCAGGAAGCCTGATGGAGGAGAGAGCAAGCTCCACCCGAGAAGTAACACCTGAAGGGAACAAAAGAGGTGGTGCTGGGGCGGCCGAACTCCCTGATTCTACCAATGAGCACTGCCCAAGGAACAGAGGTATGCAGTGGCTCCAGGAAACGTGTGTTTATGCAAGGGTGTATTATGTAATGTGAGAGTAGGTGTATGATGTATGGGTGGGTGGATGCGCATGTGATTGAGTGAGGGAATGGTGTGTGAATGGGTATGCACATGTTTGTGCTGAGCCAGTGCTGAGGATGTGATTTTTACAATTGGGGTCGAGGGTTAAGGTGCACTACAACATTTTTAATGGGAATCCATCCATGGTGAAGCAAGCGTGTTATTGCATACTGTGGTATGCCATTTTTTAATGGGGATTTATAGTAAAGCAAGCATGATAAGTTTATTATCTGGCTAGACTAGCATTTGGGTGTAGCCCTCTAACCATGTTGTACTGTGACATGTCATTTTGTACTGGGCATCTATGGTAAACCAAGCATGATGCATTATTACATGGCTAAACTGGCATTTTGGTGCAACCAGTCTAGCTAGTTCCTGCTGTGGCATAGCAATATTTTTTGCTGGGCATCTAAGATAAAGTAAGCATGATAAGCTTTATTAGGCTGCTAGACTGGACATGTTTTCTTATTATGGCATGGCATTTTTAATGGCAAAGCTAACAGGGGTATGTCCTTATGTGGGAATACTGCCATATGACATGTTTTTCATAGTACCATTACTGACATTATGAGCAAAGCAAACATGAGTATGTTCTTATATGGGAATACTGTCATATATTGTTGCAGCCATTATGGACAAGTAAGAACACAACCAGCGTGACAATGTTTTTATACTGGCATATATTGTGGTCAAAGGCATCGTGAAAATGTGTTGGGAAATGCTCCTGTGCACTGTTTGTGAGATGCATCTATTGGATTTTTGTATTGGAGTCAAACTACAAAACCAGTTGCAAACAGTTTGGCCTTTTACCCAAACCTTCACAGAAAGTGTGCTATCTAATGCAGTGGTGTGTGGGAGGGGTGGAGAAACCCCAATCAAGCTCCCTTTGGTTTGTTGATTAACAAGGGGGGTCCTGGGAGTCCCTCTGCCAGACATTAGTCCTGGTTGCGAGAGACTTACCCAGAGTCTTTAGCTCACTATCTTTCACAGAGAAGAAATATCCCAAACATATCAGTCTTTGTCCTGCCCTGGGGCAGTCCAGCACCGAAATGCTAGGCAATTCTCCTCTGAACAAGAGTACCAACAGCATCCCCAGACACGTGTTTCGGTCTGGTTGGACCTCATCAGTAGGGAGGAGCTGTGCCTCTCTAAGAATAGTGAGCAAGGGGTACATGTCTGGATTCCCCTAGTAACTTAGGGTGAGACCCAAAGTTACTCAACTATGCAAATTAACAAGGGGGGTCCTGGGAGTCCCTCTGCCAGACATTAGTCCTGGTTGCGAGAGACTTACCCAGAGTCTTTAGCTCACTATCTTTCACAGAGAAGAAATATCCCAACCATATCAGTCTTTGTCCTGCCCTGGGGCAGTCCAGCACCGAAATGCTAGGCAATTCTCCTCTGAACAAGAGTACCAACAGCATCCCCAGACACGTGTTTCGGTCTGGTTGGACCTCATCAGTAGGGAGGAGCTGTGCCTCTCTAAGAATAGTGAGCAAGGGGTACACGTCTGGATTCCCCTAGTAACTTAGGGTGAGACCCAAAGTTACTCAAATATGCAAATTAACAAGGGGGGTCCTGGGAGTCCCTCTGCCAAACATTAGTCCTGGTTGCAAGAGACTTACCCAGAGTCATTAGCTCACTATCTTTCACAGAGAAAAGATATCCCAAACATATCAGTCTTTGTCCTGCCCTGGGGCAGTCCAGCACCGAAATTCTAGGCAATTCTCCTCTGAACAAGAGTACCAACAGCATCCCCAGATACGTGTTTCGGTCTGGTTGGACCTCATCAGTAGGGAGGAGCTGTGCCTCTCTAAGAACAGTGAGCAAGGGGTCCACGTCTGGATTCCCCTAGTAATTTAGGGTGAGACCCAAAGTTACTCAAATATGCAAATTAACAAGGGGGGTCCTGGGAGTCCCTCTGCCAGACATTAGTCCTGGTTGCGAGAGACTTACCCAGAGTCTTTAGCTCACTATCTTTCACAGAGAAGAAATATCCCAACCATATCAGTCTTTGTCCTGCCCTGGGGCAGTCCAGCACCGAAATGCTAGGCAATTCTCCTCTGAACAAGAGTACCAACAGCATCCCCAGACACGTGTTTCGGTCTGGTTGGACCTCATCAGTAGGGAGGAGCTGTGCCTCTCTAAGAATAGTGAGCAAGGGGTACACGTCTGGATTCCCCTAGTAACTTAGGGTGAGACCCAAAGTTACTCAAATATGCAAATTAACAAGGGGGGTCCTGGGAGTCCCTCTGCCAAACATTAGTCCTGGTTGCAAGAGACTTACCCAGAGTCATTAGCTCACTATCTTTCACAGAGAAAAGATATCCCAAACATATCAGTCTTTGTCCTGCCCTGGGGCAGTCCAGCACCGAAATGCTAGGCAATTCTCCTCTGAACAAGAGTACCAACAGCATCCCCAGACACGTGTTTCGGTCTGGTTGGACCTCATCAGTAGGGAGGAGCTGTGCCTCTCTAAGAATAGTGAGCAAGGGGTCCACGTCTGGATTCCCCTAGTAATTTAGGGTGAGACCCAAAGTTACTCAAATATGCAAATTAACAAGGGGGGTCCTGGGAGTCCCTCTGCCAGACATTAGTCCTGGTTGCGAGAGACTTACCCAGCGTCTTTAGCTCACTATCTTTCACAGAGAAGAAATATCCCAAACATATCAGTCTTTGTCCTGCCCTGGGGCAGTCCAGCACCGAAATGCTAGGCAATTCTCCTCTGAATAAGAGTACCAACAACATCCCCAGACACGTGTTTCAGTCTGGTTGGACCTCATCAGTAGGGAGGAGCTGTGCCTCTCTAAGAATAGTGAGCAAGGGGTCCACGTCTGGATTCCCCTAGTAACTTAGGGTGAGACCCAAAGTTACTCAAATTTGGTTTGTTGGGCTCACTCACTACGCTCTGTTGCTCTGGCATTATGTGGGAAATAGTTACTCCCCTCCAATTAAAAAATGCACACAACGCCACTGGATTAATGGCCAGTGGTTGAATGGGTATGAGTCTCTGGATGCATGGCTGGGGTACTGGCAAGGAACATGGAATTTTTCTTACTTGTTTTACTACTATTTTTGGGAAAAGCCAACATGCTGAATTTTATTACTTGGAGGATGGTTTGGGATCGGTGGGGGGGGTGGGATTTACAGTACAACGGAACAAGCAGGCTGAATATTTCCTTTCTGTGGCATGGCCATTTTACTATCATAAGGGGTAAGGCCAATATGATGTGAGTTCTTACATGGGGAGGGTGGGGGAACTTGTGCAGTCAGCAAGTAAATGTTTTCTTACTGTGGCATTGCATGTTTTACTGGTGTTGAGGGCAAACTTAACATGAAGAGTATTCTTAGGTGGTGGTGCAGGGCTGGGCAAGCCTTACTGCAGCAGCAATAACATATTTTCTTCCTGTCGCAGGATATTTTTACTGGCATTAAGGGCAAAGCCAACAAGAGAATGTCCGTACATGGGGATACTTTTTGTGTTAAGCCCCTTGCAGAGAATCAAGCTGCTGCTGTTCTTACTAGCTTTTCTTCTTGTACTCCTCCGCCACTGGACATCACTTACTTTTACAATGGTTTGTTAATGTTCTATAGATTATTATAAACCAATGCTCAGAAAGGTTACGAATCAAGTTGCTTTCAGATGTCTTTCTGATACTCGCTCCTCACTGCACCTTCAGTTACAGTGTACAGTGTTCTCATTTAAAATGAATATCCTTTGCAGATGTATTGCAAATGTAAAAGGACTGGTACCTAGGGTGCCAGACAATTATGCTAGCAGCGCCATTCTCTGTTTAGGGCACTAAATATGGTGTGCTGGATACCGAAAATAGGCGCCTTCAACCCTTTGTGCCCCTGGTCGTTCTACTCACTCACCACAATCTCAGCCTTGTGTACAAAGGGAGACACCATGGGGTGAAGAGGATGACCAAGTGCTGGGTGACTTCCCTCCTTGGCAGTGCTGATCCTTCCTCTCCCCAGTCAATCCATGCATGTGAGTGCTAAGAAAGGGTGGTCGTGGGGAACGAGAGGGCTGTGGCTATGTAGCTGGCAAGCTGCAGTTGTCAGGCAAGGTGGGGAGGGGGGCATATGGCCCTTCTAAGGGCAGTGTGAGTGGAATTGGGTAGTCCTTGAGCAATGTGAGTGCCATGGGCCAATTCAGCGGCAGCAGGAGGCACCATAGTGCATTTCTGATAGCAATGTAACATGGAACAATCATAAATGGTATGAGGCATTTTGGGGAGAAATGAGCATGCCATCGGCACATTAGGGGGTAATAGGAATGTTCTGTATCAATGTGAATGCCATGGGCAATAGAGGTGGTAAAGTCACGTGGCATGAGGCAGTTTTGGAAGCAGTAAAGGTGGCCTGGGGAAATGTATGGGGCAATGGGAGTTGGGCTGGGGGCATACGGAAAGGAATGTGCGTGCATGGGGCAATTCAGTGGGCAAAGACACTTGGAAAGGCAGTGTCAAAGTTGTCACAATGGCGCTTAAACTGATAGACTCATACATTGAGCTCCTGTCTGGCCTATTCAGTACCTTGTTTTGTGGTGGCAACACACCAGCTAATAATGCTGTTTATGTACTAAGCTCTGGCTGTTCTGACTGCACTTATTAGCACGAGAACAATAACATGCATTAGAAGATACATCTCCTGGCAAGATGCTTAAAAATTGGTGTGCTTTCTAATGTCATTTGATTTATGACTGGCATTTGTCCCAAACCGGTAATGACACACTACATTGGGCACAGTCAAGGCCTGATTAACCATGGAGCACAAGGTTAATCTGCTCCTGGGCCCCCTAATCACACAGGGCCCCTCTGATGCCGATGATGAATTTCACAACTTTGTTTTTGGATTTTTACCTGCAGTCACACTTTCGTGTGGTAGACATGCCCATGCAGTTGTCTGCTATTACAAACATGTTCACTTTATTGCATAACTTTTTGGGGACTGACCAAACTGTGAGCAGTCTCTCTGCAGTCATGCGCTGAAGCGCTCATCCTGGCTGCACACAGGTTTAGTGTTTTCTCGTAATGTGATGCTCCAGGTGCAGGAGAAAAGAGGCCGACAAAATGTCATCATTTCTGCTGCAAGAGGCCCAATGCTCTACTTGACAGACCTAAAATGACATTTAGTATTTCATGGGAAATCTATTTTCTTTTTGTTCTGTGCATGTTAACTCGAATGGTATCAAAGACAGGACACTAAAAGGCCTGTTTCCTAGCAGCATGTAACATGCTGTCTTCATGCAATGTATCTGACTGTCGGTCAATAACTCTGCTGTTGCATTCCCAAAGGTTCTGTTGCCAAGAAAGTCTGCCTCTGTCATGAGTGTTTGCTCTCTAAAAAGGACAGTCATTTTATGTTTCCAATAAAGTGTTGAAGCAATACAGATCACGTTTAATTCAAGAAATACCTCAACGTTTTATAGTAGGGAGATCTTGGAATCTTGAGGTTCGCAATAGTGCCAAACAATTGTCACAGATTTGTAGCAGAGTTTGCACGCAGGGACATTTCAAGACAACACAGCAACATAGAGAATATAGCACACATGGTGAAACACTAGAATGCATCCCTAGATTGGAAATCACGCACAGCAACCCCTCCCAACATTATAAAATCATTGCAATATAAGAAAAATCGAATTTTATTAACTTCTAATTAAATTACTGTGACGAATCGTGAGTATTCGTCCCTTCCCCCAAGGGGGAGCCATCCCCTTTGATGCTAGGTAGGTGAGCCCGCTCTGCAAGACCCTCCCCTATGGCTCAGAGCAAGTGGGATCTCACTGGGAGTGATTCTCCCTTAGGTAACAAGGACTCCCATTCCAAAAGGGAGCTCCCTATGCAGGACACTTCATCTGCGTATACAGGACTGCCTTCCATCAAAAACAACGTGTCCTCTTTCTGTTTGGCTGTAGGCAATGTTGAATCCAGGAAGTACAACGAGTAGACCAGAGAGGAGGAGCAAGAATGGTGCACAGGGGAAACCCCCTGATGTCAGAACGCCATTGAGAGGTGGAAAAGAGTTGAAGCAGGAGAACCTCAGAACTGTGAGAGGCAGAGAATGCCAAGCACAGTCACCGGAGGCCTGGCGAAAAAGACAACGGCAAAGCCTTTATAAGGACAGAGTTTGAGGAACCGTCCAACGTGATGACGTGACCATGAAAGTACAATGGTGAGCCAGGTGTTCTTCTAACAATGCCGAAAACTGGGGGACATGGAATGTCAGCAGTTCACCTCCTCCATCGTTCGCTGAACAGGGCCAGCAGCAGAGACACCGATAGCGGTACGCGTGTGAAGCACAAAAGGAAGAAGTGAGAAAGCAAACTAACATACCCAAGCAAGCACCGAGCTTGGCGAGGTTCCCCAACGAAAGGTACAAGGGTGAACTGTAGAAACAGAAGGCTACCAGGGCAAGAAGCAGTAAAGAGAAGAAACTATGATTGCAAGAAGGGCAATAATGGAACAGTAAACCACTCACTATAACTTCATAACAGAGGGACTATTCGAAAATCTGAAGAATAAGGATGATTGTAAATCGTTAGGAAAGGGGAAACAAATATACTGGGAGAGAGAGAAAGCCACAAGAGATAATTCCACAAGAGATAATTATTGAAGAGTGGGGAGACCACTTAATGAGAAACTGTCGAAAGTGTTATGAGCTAAAGGTGCAGAGTGAACCAAGCAAGGAGAGCAAGAGTGAATTTAATAAAATCCAAGCCTGGGGAACTCTCAACCCTAATAAAACAAGGGAACACCCTAAACTAAAAAGGAGGAGAATATCTCAAAGAAACCATTGAAACCATCATATTATCAGGAAGCCAAGTTCTTTGAACAGTTGGGAGGAGCTACATGAATAAAACCTGAGAAAAGTATCAAAAGCAATACCATAAAGAATGGATGTTATAAAAGAGAGGCATTTGCATATTGTAGATTGGTGAATAACAAGAAAACCCTGAGAGAAAGCCTTTAGACAAATGGCCATGGGGAGACAGCCAAAAGAGAAACCTTCCTTTGGCCACTTTTAGTTGTTACTGTTACTGGTAGGGTCAGGTAGATTTAGGCTTGGACTGAGGACATTTTGAGTTTTTTACTTAATGACGACAGACAAGCAACTTTAATGTAATTTAGTTAGGTAGGGAATTCCCCTATAGTGATAGGGTGAGATAGGCTTTTTTGCTTCTTATTTAAATAAAAAAACATCTGAATGTCCACTATCTGTCCGACTCCTTTTTCCGACCCACCACAGTACCTGAAATGAATGAGCAGACAAAGCAAAGTAGACAACATTGCAAAAGAGAATTACATTTAATTATTGCATGTATATATATGTTCATTGTCTAAAGCACAATCTCCTAGATTTTGCTGCTGTAAATGTGTTTACTGTTGGTGCATAAACATTTTTTTATAAAGATCTTGCTCTGTTTAACATATAACTGGAGGCAATAGCTCTGCTTCAGTCATTAAAATCTGTAAATATATTTTTACCAGATTTACTTTACTAATACTTCTCTCATCATCCAGTAACAGTACCTGCAACCAAGATCTATGGGAAAGCCCACACATTTGAAAACAACATATGTTTCTTCATATGTTGAACATGTTGCAACAAAGGGAGCATTTTCGCTATCCACAAAGCATAATTGTTGGTTTTGTCAGTAACCATGGCCCATTATTCCATGAGTAAGACTTTTTGAGTAGCGCACTCTGTGAACTTGAGTCCCTTCTAGGGAGATTAGAGGATGTGCCACATATTTTCCCAGCTCTGGTAGCTACAGGAATGCATCAATGGATGCCTAAACAATTCTTCACCAGTGAAAGAACATGCATAATATGGTCACCTGTGTGTACTCATTATTTTATACTGCATGTGCCTTGTTATGTACCCTTCCTGTTTTCTAATCAGACAATATATGCACTTCCTACGTGACATCACATTAACAATAGTGACTGCCCCGCGATTCAGGAATGTCGGCCATTGGAGCAGCTGCCTAAGCAGTGGTCAAAGTGTACGAAACGAAGTAGTGTAACTATGTTCCCTGCTGGCCTGTCCCCGCTCCCCACAAACCCCATCACCACGCCCTCTCCCACACGCCATACAAACGCCTAAACAAATGCACCTGCTGTTATAAGGAACATTCAGTACAGTGCACTGAAGTGCAACGTTTCAACAACTTCTTACACTTTTATTTTAAAACCAAATAATTCCGGAATGGTTTCTTTTTTTTAAATAAAAGCATAGCAACAGTAAAACTTAATTTAAAAAAGTAGAGGAGCAATGCTCCCAACTGCTCCTATCCACTTCGACCACCGAGCCTAACCCAGCAGCTCCTGCTCTCCCGCTTTAGGGATAATTCTAATGATAATGAAGGCCAAAAAGAAACATGATGAACCAGTGAACCCAATCCCCAAGAAACTCACACAATCTGCTACTGAGATGGGAGAGGTGCTGGGCATCCAGGATATGTATGCTCTGCTGTTGAAAGTGGCCAAGATGTAGGCGAACTTAAGAGCACCTTATCTGACCGAACTCAGAAGGGCAGAGTCACTAAGGTCGAGGAAGATGTTGGAGGGCTGCGAGCTGAAATTGCTGGCCGTTTTTGGGCATATAATGACTTGTAGTAGGAACTTTTTAAGGTGAGAGCACTGGGCAGGGATCTGAAGACACGATGTCGAACCTGCAACTAGGGGGCTTATAGGAACACGAAGATGGGGACTCGGATATAGAAACAGTAATCAGGGCAATCATTGAACTATGTGGATCTGACCTATTGGCCCTCGCTGATGTGAACTTTGCTTACACAGTGAGGAAACCAGCACCAGGTAAGCCTCGACAGATCTTACTGGCACTCACAAAAGTAAATATAAAAGAACGGATTTTGAAAGCTGCAAGAGGGAAAGGGCGTGTAATCTATAAGGGTAAGACATTCTCAATTTATGCGGACTACCCTAAGGAGATTCTGGATGAAAGGAAGACCTTCAAGGAAGCTACAACGCTGGCCAAAGAAAAAGGAGTCTAAGTGATCTTCAATAAATCAGCGACGCCAACAATATTTTTACCGGATGGAGAAGGATCCACTGGAATGCTTCTGAAGCTGATCTTTGGTTGAAGGATTTCAATTCAGACTCCTAGGGCAGAGGACATTGAACAGTAAAGAAGGCGTTATCATTATGTTTATATTTTATATTCTGTGTTTTTGTTATTTGTTTTTTGAACTATGTAACTGCACATATTCATCTAATAATAGGTTTCTCTTTCGCCAGCATTACTTACATATTTGCTCAATGTAGCAAAATGGCACTGAAAAACCTCTGACCGTTTAACTGTTTCACCCACGGCATGGCCTGACCGGATTATGATGTCCCTCACGGGCTGCTGAACCATGAAGGACGTACACTTGGTCAGGGCCTTGGACGTCACACATCGTAATGGCTTGGACCGATGCTGTGGCTCTCTCTAGCATGCTTCGATTGTTACATGGTGGGTGGACGATGTATGGAAACGCATAGAGAAAGGGTTTTGCCTCGGGCCCCATGTCGGAAGCCGCAGAAGAAAAGCCCTATCAACATGATAGCGTGTGCATTACTGAAGACCAGGAAGGAATATCATCAATGCTGCACAAGTGTGTCTTTCTCTCTATACACAAATAATGGAGTCTATATGAGCGTTAACCTGTAAAAAGAAGATCTCTTGATAACAATCTTACTGGTCACAATGAAAGGTTTGCGAATTGCCCAGATGTCAATTGACAGGTTTTTATGGGACTATATGACTACACGGGACGGGATGTGGTGTGCCATTATGCAGATACTTGGAAACTATTTTGAAATGTTTGATTTTTGCGCATTCTGGCTACTGACTTCTAATGTAAATGTTATCATTTGAAGCCTTTTCCATCAGGGCTGGTGCTGACCTGTGTTATTTTCATCGCAAAAGCCTATTCCTAATGTCGTAAATATTATCCATTGAGTTAGAAGCTGTTATCGATAATATGAGGCTGTCCTGCAGTGGAGTGTGTGTGTGTGTGTGTGTGTGGAATGTTATAACATCCGCAGTGAGAGTTATGTGGGCCATGTCTATTGTGTCGGAATGATTTTTTTATATTTGCTTTTACTTATGGCCGATGGACATTCTATGACACGCAAACTGAATCCCCATTTGCATCAGGGTGGGGAATGATTGCTTTTTGTTGAGTCCAGGATGGAATGTGAGATGTGTTGTGAAACATAGATGCTTAGGTTCATTCATGGTGGACGAATGTTGGGGGGAGATTCAAGAGTTAAGTGGGTTAGTAAAAAATACTATGCTCTAGACGATATCCTTTTTCATACATACATTGACATCATTTGTATGATTCTAGACCTGCTACACACCCATTATATAAGAGATAAGGAATTGTGTATGAACTACAGTAAATAGCTGCCCATCGGGGTAGAATGTTGTGACGAATCAACTTCTGGGTTACCAGTGGTCCAGCAGTGAATATCGGTTTCTAAACCATCAATCAGCCCCACACCTCTAATACACCAGAAGGGATCCGAACCGACTGTAATAACAAGCAAATTATAAACCTCCTTGTCCAGTTTTGGTAACGTGGATGGAACAGCAGTCTTATCTCTGAAAGGTTGTGGATCTTTGGTTGGTTGCAACACAGCAAAAATATAATTATTACCCAATGATAATTGGGACTGTGCAGTCAAGGTTGTATGAAAATTATCAACTTTATTTATATCAGAACAGACAGTTCCAGCAACACTACGAAATACCACCCACCCTGTATAGGAATGCAGAGGACAGACAATTTCAAAGAGGTAAAATAGATGCACTCTGGATAGTGACAGGAGGGTAGTCGGTATGGTTAATAACCACAACAGTTTGTGAAGGTTTCTTGACTTTAGCACAAAGAGAGCAATGGGTCTTAAAATGTCTCTAGAGGGTTCTGATAATGACCAGGGGACAGAACCACAATGTACCTTGGGCTATAGATGTTCTGGGTGCAGGGTGCTTTGCAGGCTTCTGTGACAGAGTTCAAGATGGGAGTTAGCTGCGAGCATCAGGCGGCAAGACAGTTCCGCAAACAAAGCTGGATGAATGGCTGCAGGCTGGCCAACACGGTGGCTCAGGGTCAAGAATGGCTGTCTCAGTGCTGATCAGCAGTTCTGAAATACTGGTCGAGATGTCTCAGATGTCTGTCAGCGACTGCCGCTTGACAACGATGAGCATTGCAGTCGGTTGCAGCTCGAAGAACTCTACTGGCTCGAAAATGTCCTTTAAGGAGGATGGCGGTAGATGCTTGTCAAGGCACTTCTCCCAGTTTCTTCAATGGGCTTGTGTCGTCCTTTAAGGCGGACGGCCCACAGCTGTGGAGTGTGTTGCAGGTAGCTGCCTTGTCCTTGGTTGTAGGTTCAGAGACCTTCTGGCACTTCCTACCTAGGAAACTTGCTGCAGAGCCTGGCAGTACACGCTGTGTGCTGGCTGGGTACCAGTTCTGCAGCAGCTGGATGGTCCTCTGAGTTTTGGATCTCCCTCTGTTCCCTAGGAGATATTTAGGAAAGGGGTCTTGCTTCCCTCTTTGGAAATCCCGACCTTCCTTCACTGGTGGAAGATATTCTGTACCTTCAGCCAGGGTCCAAGGTTGAGTTTTTCTTTGTTACTTCAAGTGAAGTTTTCAGATGATCTGCCAAAAGAGGGGCTCAGCCCTCTTTTAAAGCCAAGTGGGCAGCGTGATTGGTGTAGACTAAGCCTACCTTAATGAACCAATCCTAGGGTCCCTACCAACAATCTCCTGTATGCACAAGGTCATAACCAGAGTGCTTTGCAACAGGAAAGGTAATGGAGTGAAAACTTGTCATACTAAGTCCCACCCATCTTCCTGTCTGTTGTTGATCAAAGAGTCTCCCTGCATAATGGATCTCTCTGTGGTTTCTGATTAAAGTGGCAGGTCTCCCTTGAAGCTGCGGTAAGACCAGACTCTCTGGCTCCTGCAAACCACATTCTCGTACTTTATGAATTCGGGTCCGCCTACCTGGGTGACCTACTGTAAACACACAGTCCCAGACATGACAGCTCACTGTCATTGATACTGAGAGTGGGAGCTGGCTTCAGGTTGACATAGTTGCATATGAAAGGTTGTTGTGTTTCCTCTTTTCTTTGTTAACCTCTACAGCCAGGCCCCAATTTGGCCTGTTTGAAGTACCATCTAAGTGGTACGTTAATCGTTGCCACCAGCAGCAGGGTCCCACAAAAGACCACAGGGGGCCCATGGAGCCATTGTTAGTTAATCAGGCTGGCCATGGAAGGGGGAAGCTTGCTCATCCCCCTTCCTGGAGATGACATAATGTACTCCTGGCTATCACATTCCAACAAAATATGACTGCGCCTGTAGATTGTGTCCACCCAGAGTACGCAGGTCTATGCGTTTGTCGTGATGTGAGCATAGGAAAATGTGTGTGGATTAGCCTCATATATTTTCCTGAGGTCATTCCATTTAATTAAAAATGTCAAAAAGCCCAGGCGAGCTTAAACCCACCATGCGGATGGTCGAATTCCTTACAAATGTGCACTGTATTTTGTGGTGCTGTGCAAATTTAAATACAAGTTATGTTTTTTTGATTGATGTCTTGGGGATTGGGCTTGGGGGTTTATGGTGTGTGCACGTTAGCAAGAACACCTGGCTTCTTTATGCCCAAGGATGTTATGGGATGTACAGGCCCATTTGTTTTGTTCCGAGAGTCTGACATTCATTTATATGGAGGTAGATGGGGGTGGTCATTTTCAATATTTTTGAATTCTAGGTTTTTCTGCTTTCGGCTGGCATTGCCAAAAGAGGGTCTGGGATCATCCGTCTTCTCTTGGTTTCTTATGTAGGACCTTTTTTATCTTTCAGTTTTAGTACGGTTTGTGAGTCTTCCGGAACTATGTCTAGTGTGAAGCAAAATCTTTGAATTATTTCATGGAATGTAAATGGGATTAATAATCCCCTCAAGAGAAAGAAGATCCTTAATCATCTAAATAGCCTCCGGCAGATGTTGCCTTTTTGCAAGAGACCCACCTTACTGAGGTGGAGACATCTAAGCTTCAAAGGACCTGGGCAGCACAAGTATATGATTCATCGTTCAACTCACGCTCTAGAGGGGTAGCTATTCGGATACGTAAGAATGCGGCATTAGAAGTAATTTCAGAACATAAGGGTAAGGCGGGACAGGTGATTGCTTTAACATCTCGGGTACAAGGTTCCCTGTTGTCATTAAGCAATTTATACCCTCCCACAGTGGATAATGGGACCTTTTTTTGAAGTATGGCACAGGTTCTGCAGGATAGAGGGTTTACCAATGTTATCCTGGGTGGGGATTTTAATGATGTGATGGATCCTTTCTTGGACAGGAGTAACAAAGGCAATCTGAGAGCTAACTCCCAGCTGACAATGGCTCTGAGAGATTTGGGGCCTCATTACAAGTGAGGCGGAACGGTTAACGGGACCCGCTAAAGGAGGCGGACCAGTTTAACCCGTTCCGCCTCATTACAAGCTCCCTTCGCGGGACGCGGTAAGTAACGCCTGGTCAAAACAGGCGTGCTTACCGGGTCCCGCGAGGGGAAGAGGGAGCAAACAACAGGCCGCTCGTAATCGGCCCGTTGTTTGCTCCCTCCCCCATTCCCATTCAGCCCTATGGGGGCTTAAATGTGAATGGGGAAGGTCCGGGCCCGGGTTCCTGGGGGGAGGAATTACCGGGCCCTCCGAACTCGGAATGGCCCAGTAATTCCCCATTCTGGGAACCCGGACCCGATTTTGGCGGCAGCCAATAGCGGCATGGCTACCGCCAAAATCGTAATGAGGCCGTTGGTGTCTGAACACAACTTAACAGATGGGTAGAGGTTAGATCATCCTTCTGAGAGATTCTACAGCTTTTACTCCAGTGACCATTATACCTACTAAAGGATTAATCTACTACTAACAGCCGGTTTCGTCATGTCCAATTATGTGAACAGCAGCATTAAAAGTATTCATATCTCAGATCATGCTCCAATTGAAGTAGACATTGTCCTACATTTCAGTATTCAATGGAATACCTTTTGGACTATGAACACCTCCATACTCGAGGACAAGGAGGTGGTAGATAAGATTGTACGTGAAGCACAGTTTTTTATAGATGCAATTTGACTGAAGAAGGAGAAACATTTTTAGTGTGGGAAGCCTTTAAATGTTGTATGAGAGGGATCCTAATTCGATTGTCTAGCAAAAGATGCAGGAGAAGGACGCAACTATCAGGAAATTGGAGTTGGATATTAAGGACTTGGAGAGTTTGGTTATGACATCAGCAAACGAAGATAAGAAGAGAGAACTGCGACAGGTCAAATATGAATTCAATAAAAGGCTCTCTGAGAGAACCAAATATACTCTATTTCGCACTCGATGTACCTATTATGATGTAGGAGAGAAATGTGACAGGTTACTAGCACATCGCCTTCGTCTGTTAGAAAAAGACAGAGGGCCTCAATATGAGTCCGGCGGTAGCCGTGCCGGTAAAAACGGCTTGGCTGCCGCTGGAGTCATTTTTTTCCCCGTGCCCAGCAATGGGGTCTTACCGGGGCACTCCGGCCCCGGCGGTCCCGGTAATTGCCCATTGCCGGGTGCCGAAAAATATTTCTCCCCATTCCCATTGAGTCCCATTGGACTCAATGGGAATGGGGAGGACGGATGCACCGGCACCATTGATGAATTGACATAATTGGTCAAGGTCTGCAAGCGGGTGCCGTTCCGCCCGCCAGGTCAGACCTGGCTGACGGAAAGGCACCGGCTCGCAGACCTCGTAGTCTGCTGGTCCGGTAACAACGGTGCCGGTAGCTTACCGGCACCGTTCTTACCGGACGGGCAAACTTGTAATGAGGCCAGAGTAACTCTGCTATCAAGAGGGCCCCAGGGACCCTTACTTTTGAACCAAAAGACATTATTGAGGAATTTCGTCTGTTTTATGAAAAGCTCTATTAGTCAGATGCGGATGGAAGAAAGATATTTAGGATATCACATTTCTTGCAGGATTTGAGATTAAGTGCACTATCTGATCAAGAAAAAAAGAACTTGGATATGGAGTTCTCTGTTGAGGCATCAAAGAAATCAGTTTACAGCTTGAACGCAGAGAAATATCCAGTTCCTGATGGACTGCAAATGGAATTTTACAGGATAATGCCGGACTCTATGTTTAAGCTTATGGCTGATATGTACAAGGCCTCAAAAGAACTTGCTGTCCTACCTGAATCTACACGGCATGCAATCATCTCTGTGATTCTCAAGTAAAATAAGGATCCCCCCTTACCATGAAGTTATAGACCGATCAGCCTGATCAACACATATAATTTTGGCGAAAACGCTGGCAGGACGGTTGGAGGTCACCTTACCTAGACTGGTTCACCCAAATCAGTCTGGGTTAGTCAAAGAAGATATTCTTCCACAGATTTTCAAAGATTACTTCAGACAATTGTAGAGGCGAACGCATTGGAACAGGGTGCAGCGATTTTATCTCCAGACGCAGAATCGAGTGGGGTTACCTATTGAAAGTCCTGGAAAAGATGTCTTTTGGTGATGACTTCCTGGGATTGATCAAGTTGTTGTATGCAGAGCCTACAGCTGCTGTGTCGACGAACGGCCTTTGTTTGACAATCTTTAAGAAAGGAGTCCAACAGAGGTGCCCGTTACCACCTTTACTATTTGTCTTGGCGATGGAACCTTTAGATTTGGCAATCAGGGAGGACGAGAGAATTATTGGTGTCAACTACAGGAGTGTATGCCAAAACTGGTGGTTTTATGTTGATGACCTGCTGTTAGTGCTAAGAGATTAGGACAGTTCTTTACCGCCACTTATAGATCAGATCAATAGTTTTAACCGCGTGTCTGTTTGTAAAATTTAATGGACCAAATCCGAGGCGATACCCGATTCAAAGTTCAACATGAAGGCTGATTTGATTGGCTTGGGTTTCAGTTGGTGCCCACATTGGGCATATGACTAACTCGATCATTAAACAGAATTATGATGGAGAATAAAATGATGTTGGTATAGAACATGAAGGCGGACCTGGAGAGATGGAAGCTGCTTAACTTGTCATTGTGGGGAATGGTTAACGCCTTGAAAATGAATAGTGCACCAAAGACCATGTATTGAGTATGATTCCCTTATTTCACGTGAAAGCTGAGTTGGGTGGTACTGATAGGCTCATACAGGACTTTCTTTGGGACAATAAACCGCCACGCATTAAACTTTTATAATTACCATCAGACGAAGGTGGAATTGGTGTGCCTGATTTTCGCACACATGACCTGGCGTATGCTGCCAGACATAACGTGCAATTCCTTAATATCGAACCGAATGAGTGGTCCTGCACTGCAGCTACCCTGAATGGTCCACGTTTACTAAATGCAATCCTATCTACGAAGTTTACAAGGCTCTCAAAGTCCTACCTGTTGACAGAATACGTGAGAATGGTTTGGAGGAATCTATGTACTTCTTTAGCAGCTGACTCCTTTTGAAACTTGGGCTCTTCTTTATGGTTTGACCCTGCTGGTAAGGATGGGAATTAGATGCTTTTTTGCCTGATTTGTTTCTAGGTGATATCAAGTGGATATGGGATCTTCTGGTTGATGGGAGGTGGCTTACATTGAACCAATTGAGACGAGGTAAAAACATCCCCTATTGTACAAATCAGCAGTACCAAACCTTAAAAAGAATAGTCTCCGAAATGGGGAGTCTACATTATAACAATGTTGAAGAATTGTACTAAGAGCAGAGAATGAGGGACATGAGGCTTTGAAGCTATATAAACTGGTTATGGCATCTAAGCCAAATAATTCCTTGTTGTTGGATGCTCAGACTCAGAGATTAGAAGGGGAAATGTCTGCTACACGCCGGGCCAATTGATGTAAGAATGTCGCCCTGTCTTCATTGAGTTTGGCCGAAAGATTTTGCATAGAGTCTATTGGACGCCCGGGCGTTTGTGTAAACCGGGTCTTGCTGCCACAGTTGATTGCTGGGGGTGAAGCCACAGAGCAGGGACCCTGGAACATCTGCTGTGGGATTGTAACAGAGTAGGATTCTTTTGGAGTGAGCTGGTTGTGATATTCAACAAGGTTTTGAGGCTGTCACTGGACCATGATTTTGAGACGTTGATATTGGGCGAAGACACATTGGTTGAGGATTTATCAGGTGCACAGAAAAAGTGGTTTTTCAGGGCGGCATTAATGACCAAGAAGTTCATTTTAAGGAAGTGAAAATCTGTGATTCGACCTTAGGTGGATGTATGGTTGGATGTGATGAAGAAGCTTTCACTTATGGAGAGAATTATTTACAAGCGCCAAAGGAGATGCAAGCTGTTTGATGCAATTTGGGGGAGATTTTGGGAAATTCACTGATACATAGATGGTCATGGTGGGGGTTCAGGAGAAGGGCAGGGTTGGGGGGAGGGTTTACAGCCTGATCACATGTATCATTTGTTTGTTTCTCTTATGATGCATTGTATTGATAAATATGTTAATACAAAATAAAAAAAATAAAACAACACTGACTGTCAATTACCCATTCACAGCTGTATCTGAAGTCATCTACCACTAGTTGCTCCCCATTGAAAATGCTATGCTGACAACAGAGACATCTTTAAAACATACTTGACAGACTCTGTGACAGTCTGTTTCTTTCTTTGCGCTCGAAATGTGAAGGGAAAGAAATCACATACATGAACAGGGCTTCTCAATTAGTCTCAGGGCACTGGTTGAAAACAGCTGATCCTATGCCCTAAAAGTGTCGCCACCTGCAGCCGCCCGCTTTGCTTACCACCAAGAAGCACCACTGGCTGTCCATTTGATACACCTACCCACAGACACAGAAAGCTTATAAGCACGTATTGCCAATTGTACAGACACTTTTGTTCATCCCAGACTTTGGTTTTGTGATGCAGTGAACAAAGCACTCTTATGAGATTATTGTACTGTGAAACCACTTTCTGGGTGGTTTTCAGCACTTCGCTAAAGCTGCAGCGCACCTTGGCTGATCATGAACGAAAAAAGAAAAGCTGCTATCGCCAGCGACACTCATGGCAATGAGTTATCTGCCGCGTGCCTTGTGTGGCCCAGGCTAATGAATCGTAGTGAGTATCAAAGAGATGGTGTGGAGGTGCGACTATACATCACAATGGTGTCTGCAGTGATCGAAGTGAGCGGCAATGGTCAGGAGAGGTGTTCCACTACTTTCTGTTTACCATTCCTCTACTTTTTAAACCCATAGTCACCATTCTATATAGAGCATTTGTCCATTCATGTCCCTGTGCAAGGGTAAAGTTGTAATAGGAGCCTTAGTTACTAGTCACTTAGACTACTGCAATGCCCCGGCTGCAACACCTTGCCACATGTTGCACTATGCTTCTGCCTACCCTATCCCTTGTCGAGACCGTAGTTCCACTACTTTTTTTGATAAATTTCTACCACTGGGTGTCTCCAACTTCTTCTTTTTTTGACATCATAATTACAATATGGGTGAAGTTTGCAAACTTCTCACAAATCACCTTGCCTAAGTTTCGCGTGCCAGCCTTTCGTCAGAGTGGTAAAATAGGACCCATTGTCGAGGGTGATAGCCCTGGTTAACACCGGCAAGTTCAAATGTACTTTGCAAATTCGATTCCATCTGTCTACCCAGTGATTCTATAGAGCTCTTCATAGAATGCTGATAAACAGTACCTCTCACCCACTAGGAAAACATGGAGGATTGTGCACTTTATGAAAATCACCTAGAGTAAGCTGATGAGATAGCTCCTCAGTTCCAGATTCCAAACCGAGTAACGTAGTTCGGTATGTTAAGGCACCTGCTGAAGAGATCCGTATGTAGCCTTCTGGTTACTGGTTCCAATCCTCGTAAAGATAGTTCAGCTGGCTAATGTGTTTGCTGCAGAGATGCTTTCAATCACCTTATTTATTTTATTTATTTATTTTGCATTTGTAAGGCGCACTGCAGCCCACGGGCATAGAGGCACTTTCAAGGATACTTAAGAAGGCTTGCTTGAGGGTTACAATAAGCGCCCAAGTATATAAAGTTTGCTTAGGTTGGTACAGTTACAGAACAGTATTATACAATGTAAGGTGTGAAACATTCAGTGAGGGAGCATATGTCAGGGATCATACGTGGGTAAGCCCTCTAGACAAAAAGTCTAGTTTTTAATTCCTTGCGGAAGGCAGCATGGGATTCGATTGATCTGATCTCGTTTGGGAGGTTGTTCCAGAATGATTGGCCCCCCGAATAATTGTACACCAGGACCCCTGGGAGATTAATCCAAACCTGGGCACATTTTCGGTGATGTGGCACAGATATTATCCCCAGTGTATCCAGTGTTCTGATTGGCACATATATGATTGGCTTTTACACAATGTTTCTTTGTGCAGTTGGTGCCACGGCAACTGAGGTATAAGATTTTCTTATTGTTGTGCTTGTTCCCCTGTAGATCTGACTTTGAAACGAATACATTTTCCCCACAATAATTGACATGTAAAAGGCATTGTTTTGACCCCCTTTTAAAAAGATGCTCTTGGGTAGTACCCGCACAAACCCCCCAAAGACACTATACTCGCTCCCACCAATGCCTGGGCAAATAATGATGACATGTCACTTAAAATCTTGATAAGCCGCCAAAGCCAGCTAGGAAAAAAGCCATGTGCTATTACGATCGTCTATGTTATGTAATGTTGTGCTCTTTATCTAGTGCTGATCACATCTGATGGTCCCTTCAAAGAGCTGGGAGTACTGATGACAGCACGCATTCTTGCAACATGAAATGTGTAGAAATACAACACGTTACAGGAATATGTCTCTTTGCTGCGTATTTATAACGCGCTCAGAGGTTTCTAAGCGCGGACCCGGGGATCGAACCTGTGTTGCTTCGTGTCGTCTTGTTTCCGTGATATATTATGTGTAATGCACACACAGTAAGCTGAAATGCCTCTGGGTGCCTGGGCATAAAAGTTTAGGTGTTGAGATTGCTAGAGGCTGAAGTCCTCCAAAGCGCTGCAGAATACACCGCGTCAAGGCATTCTGTGCAGCTGCAGAGACAGCTTTGCCACAGGGCAGGTTGCAGGGTTCGAAATTGCTTGGAGTTACTTAGCTTCTCAATAGGGCCAAGTAGAGCCCTAAATACACTAATCTGACAACGGAACCTCAGAAACAAGGACCCTTAACCGGGCAAACACAACATACTCCGCACCAGAATTTCTCTCGGAGATCCATTACCACGAACCACCAGGACAGACAGGCTCAGCTCATCGGGCTCTGGAAAGTAACCAGGATTAGGGACCACTTAAACATTAAGCACAGACGCTCACTCATACCACTATGCACATCCTCACCTCTACACCAACAAACAATAGAACGCAGCTATACCCTTTGAGCAATGTCGGCCTAGCTGCACACACACCTACACTACTCCATGAACACCTCAACAGTCTTTTAGAACGCAGTTATACTCCACGAATAAATCAGCCTAGCTGCACACATAATCTCATACACAGGCTCCATGGCCGCCAGACTGCAGACTCAGAGGCCAACTACATTGCTGCATACATTCCACTGATCTTTCGCAACCACTGCACCGCGCCTAGCAGTAGAATGCAGCCAGTCTACGCCCAAACCGCACTGGCTGCACACAAAATCAGTGCACCCAAGCACTATATGCTACCCTTCTCTCTCCACTAACCTGGACTACGGTCCCCAAGGGCGTTCAACCAACAGAGCTTTAGGATCATACGAATGGTATCTATGGTGCTATACAAATGCACAATAACATAACATAACATGTGCATAACAGGTGCAGCAAGGGCATCAATTATATAGATAGCAGCCAGGCAATATCCAAATGTTAGGAGAGAATGAAGGGCATTGGCAAAAATAATGCAAACATGCACTGACACATGCAATAGGTAAAGCATGAGTGGCATGCGTACTAGCTTCCCTCGCAGGCAAGGAAAAGATGCATTATGTACAGCAGCAGTGAAAGTGTTCCCTCACACACATAACGGCTTCAGCAAGGGTACCAATGATATAGCCATCAACCATGCAATGTTCAACTGCTAGCAGAACAGCAAGAACATAGGCAACAATGGTGCAAACATGCATGGATACATCCAATATGGGTGACATGCGTGCTAGCTTTCCTCACAAACTCAAAAGAATACATTATGTGCAGCAGCAGGGAATGTGTTACCCACATGCACATAACAGGTGCAGCAAGGGTACCAATGATACAAGTAGCAGTCATGCAATCTTGAACTGCTATCAGATCATGAAGAGCACAGGCAGTAATGGTGCAGACATACAATGGTACATACAATAGATAAAGTATGGGCTGCATGCCTGCTAGCTTCCCTCACAGGCATGGAAAAGATGCATTATGTGCAGCAGCAGGGAAAGTGTGCCCCACATGCACATAGCAGGTGCAGCAATGGTACCAATGATATAGGTAGCAGCCATGCAATCTTGAATTGCTAGCAGATCATGAGGAACATAGGCAACAATGGTGCAAACATGCAGTGAAACAAGCAACAGGTAAAGCACGTTTGACATGCATGCTAGCTTTCCTCTAAACAGGAACAGCATGGGGAGCAACCGAACATGTGCAGCTCACACACAAAACATGCTCGATGTTACCAGCAGCAGTGCAAGATTAAAGCAGGCACAGGACAGAAAGCAGCATTGAAAGCTTTCCTCTCATACTGAAAAGGTACAGCACGGGTTACAGTAGTGCAAGTTTGCCCTCACATAGGATAAGTGTAGGACAGGTAGCACCAGTGAAATGTTCAACCACCCACAAAACAAGTGCAGCATGCGCAGCAGCAGTGCAAGATTCCTTCAGGCACAAAACAGGCACAGCACAGGCAGCTCTCCTCTCATGCAGAACAGGTACAACAAGGACTGCAGTAGTGCAAGAGTTTCCTCACATAGAAGACACCGTCAGAATAGGTATAGTAACCCCAAGAGCAGTGCACCATTCCTCCTGGCCACAGGAACGAGAGGTTTCCTCACACAAGAATGCTTCCCTAACACACAGAATGTGTGAGCAGAAGCTGTGTGCGCATGCGCCCACGCACATAAAAGCTGCAGCATCAGCAGGAGGAGTCCACTTAATAGCACATTTAGGGGCCTGATTCATGGAACGTTTTCCTATGGGATTGCGCCATTATAAAACACTTCCATGAATCAGGCCCTATGTCAGTTTCTTAACTATTCAACTGAAGGTGAAATTGAATTGTAGTCTAATACATCAAATTGCAAACCTGATAAACATACTGTAAAACAAATAATCGGGCTTCTTTCAATGCACGTGTTTCTTTTATGTTTTATAATGTCCATCATCTTTATTAAAAGCAAACAAGATTGAAAAGAATACATTAACAACAAAAAACAGGTGCCGGGTGTCCAAAAGGACTTTGCATGCACAGAACCTGCGCTATATACACTGGCTGGATTTGTCCATTTTAAATCCGCAGGTTATAATGTAAAAAGGGGACATTGCAATCTGCAATTGCTAATTACAATCAGCAGATTGCAAACACTTGGGTGTCGCATTTTAGAGGAGATACCAATGTGTCAATATTTTTAAACTATAGTAAAACCAAATGGTGATGGTTGAAAGGTTTTGAATCAATCATAACAAGGGCACAACTCTGGACAACCCTTCAGACCATTGTTCTTCCCCAGCCAATCCATTACAGAAGGGCCAAAACCATATGCAAATCAGGCTTCATCCCACCACAAAAGGGGAAGTACAGTCCAAACTGCTAGCTCACATCCCCTCTGCACAAGACCACAAGCATCACCAGACATGATTCAGCCTCATTGGGCGTCATCCGTGAGGAGCAGCTTGAATCTCTAAGACCAGGAGGCTCAGGACCCACATCTGGGCGTACTCGTCCCACTCAAAGTGACTTTGCAAAATAAGAAGTTAAAGGCAGGAAGGTTTTGAATCAATCATAACAGCTGGCATAGCTCTGGGAAACCCTCCAGGCCATTGTTCTGCAGCCTACCAGGCCATTACAGAAGGAGAAAGACCCTATGCAAATCAGGCTTGGCCCCACCCCAAAAGGGGCTGTACAGAACAACCTGCTAGATCACATCCCTTCTGCATGAGACAAGTGTCCCTAGACATCTTTCAGCCTCATTGGACATCATCAGTGAGGAGCAGTATGGGTCATTAGGCCCAAAAGGGTCAAGAGCCACGTCTGGACATACCCGTCCCACTAGGGGTGACTTTAGCAAAACCAAAATGTGATGGCTGAAAGGTTTTGAATCAATCATAACCACTGAAAGAGCTTTGGGCAACCCTCCAGGTCATCACTTTTTGGTTATAGTTTGTCTCCCTGTGTGGCAGAGGGTATGCCCAGACGCAATTTATTTTGCTTGGTACCCTACTTGTGCTTTGCGCTTTCCAAATATTTGAAATCAAAATCATGCCGGTCCCCGCTTGTTGAGCCATAGGGAACCAAGCTGCACCTCAATGATGAGACACAACAAGGCTGAAACATGTCTGGGGTTGCTTGTGGTTCCATGCAGACAGGTGGCCTAGTGGCTGGGCTGCTCCCATTGGTGGCAGTACCTGACCAGTGCAGGAAATGGGCCAGAACAAGACAGAGTGGCGCTCTGGCAAATAATGTCTTGCTGGAGCCATGCTCCATCCTCCAGACCCAGGGGGTCCCAGACACGACTCTCGCAGATCCTGTGCTACAACGAGCAGACTGCTTTCAGAAGACTCAGCGCTCGTGCTAAGTCTTCTTAAAGCAGTCTGCTCGTTGTAGCACAGGCTTCTCCTGCTGCACAACCCACTCTTCAACAAGTGTTCAGAACACGCGGTACTGGAGCCTACATACAGAAACTGCCGAAGCCTCACATACAATTATGCAGCTGTTCAAACTGGTATATATGTCCTGCATTTGACAGATCTCTATATAGAGATACTGTGTTGTGCAACCTGGCCAGGGGCCACATCCCTTGGTCCTGCCCCCTCCTTCCCAATGCCCCACCGTCCTAAGAAGTGACAGTTCCTCCAAAAAAGAATTCAATTTCTGGAGCCCTTTTGCAATGACACCGACTGTGGGGTAAAATGTAACCCCTGAATGCCAGAAATAAAGAGGTCAGATTTGTGGAGTCCTATTAAAGTCTAAAGCCAGCACAGAAACGGTGATGTCAGACATGAGGCCTATTGAACCAAAAACAGGCTTAAATCTCAAAGGAAAGAAAGTGGGCTTAAATCTCAAAAGTGAGAAGATATGCGCAATGCATTTCATCAAGGAAAATAAAGACATGTGGCTGCCAATGCTGTTTTACAAAATCCATGGAAAGTTAAACTTTTTACTTAAGGAGGCAGATAGCAGTGTGTACATTATCTTCAATGTAGTACCAGATTGTGAACCTGAAATCTCAAGTGAAACCAAGCTTCTTGCATTTATAAAAAATCTAAGAACTTCCTTTTGCCTCATCCTAAATGACACTACGGCAGAGAGAAGTGCCTACTTGGGTTTAAGGTGAGCATATAACTGCCCAATATATGGACAATCCAGAAGTGATACTTATGTCTTTTTCAACTCTGAGATTAAAGAAATAAATTAGACATGGATATAAGGCGTGGATGCCTTATAAAATGTCATGTAAAATGCATTGTGTGTGAGTTAAAAGCCATTTCTTGCAGAATGATACCTGCAGCCGGGCATTTCACCTGAAATTAAACTTTAACCTCAAAGACGTTTGTTTCCTCTGCTTGTCCTGGAGAGGGAGGTCTGGTTGTCAACAATCAATCAGGTCGATTGCTTAAAAATACAAAGAAATATACTTCGATTGATGGAAACCACGGTGGAAATGCCCTGTCTGTCTTTTCAGCAGAGCTTGAGGTCACAACTCCCATAAAATGGGCATTAAAGCTTCAGCCAGGAACATCACAGGTCCAAGAAGGGATAGGCTAAGATAAACATGAGTCAGCATCTGGCTGGTCACATGCTTATGGGAAAAGGCAATTTAAGAGAAATAAAGTGGGGGCCAGAGTGAGCGAGGCATGTGAGACTGGAGTTAAGTTAATAGAAAAATACATTGTATTGCATAAAAAGGGCAGCGTATATGCCACAACTCTAATTCCAGACTTTTATTACAGGTGACAATAACCTCTTTTGAACCATGTCAAAACGATTTTTGTGGGATAAACATGACAAAAAATATTAAGGAAAATTTGATTTGGGCCTTCCTATGATTCCGAGAGATTTGAAAGTTGGTGTGAGGGTGAAGGACAAAATTAACATGGGAACAATCAAATGTCATATTTTTAGATGTGGCTCCTGAGTAAATGAAGAAAATCTGTCTCTCTGCATAGGAAGGGTGTGCCAACTTCAGATTAGCATAATCTGATTTGCCTTAAAATGTAGTTCTTAAAATATATATCCATGTTCATAGATTTTCAGAGTTTAAACATGCCAAACCCACATGTCAGTTTGGGATGACAAAGCTTTCTCCTCCCCCAGCTCACACCCTCATCTCCTTGTCCTATTAGCACACAGATGGGAGGTGGGTAGAGAAAACCAACCAATCCCTTCCGCAGGAATCATGAGAGGTTTGTGATTTCATTTGCCCTATAAGTAAACCAGTTTGCATTAGAACTGGCCTTTTCCATTTTATCCCGGGAGGTAACCTACTGCTGAACTCTTGCGAGAAACACCCAAGCAGAGAGGCCCTAAATTGGTGACAGGGACAAGGAGACATAGAAGCTGACTGGGACCCATTGGAGGAGCCAGAGGGGACTATCCTTGACTGATACCCTTGCTGTCCCAGAGGTGCCCTGCTGTTCCCTGATGCCCACTACAAGGCCTCTCCTGTAAGTAAAACTATGCCAAAGCCATAGATTGTGTAGGCCCTGCATTTCTCAAGTATTGTTCTAGATATTCCCCCATAGAAAAATATGATGTTTGTCTGTGTAGATATTTAATTAAAGTAAATCGATTAATTCCCCTATAGAAATCACGGGATGTGTTTTGTTAGCATTCAAAACTAACAAGCTCCTCGCAGTGTGTTTTGACCTGGTATAGACATAAAGATTTGATTGACTATTTCTAAGAAAACACTGACTTGGGTACAGAAGGGCGGTGTCCTGAATCAAAAGGAATGAATCCCCAAAACCTGTTTCCAAGTGAGTGTGCAGGGTGCAAAAAGTAAATTTTCCATTGATCCCCTGCACCTTAAATCAGAATTGTGAAGCCTTTTATTTCTTTTGCATGTGTGGTGGGAAAAACTAAAATTGCCCCTTTGTTTCCATTGTGCTCTAACCCAAACCACAAAGCCCTACCTGTTCTTTTGACGATGGGGAACTTGGAACAGTTAACGTGGAAACTTCTCTTTTCTTCGTTTTACACCTCTTCAATTTTGTAAAAATTGTTCTATACAATTAAATCAAATAAAAAAAAAAAAAAAAAAGCCCTACCTGTTCTTTTTAGGTGTAGCAAAACAAATGTTCCCATTGCTTTCCTTTCCCTCATATTACATCAGTGGTAATAAGTGAACAAAGATTTTACCCTTGAATCCCTTTGCCAAAGAGCACCTTTTTAAAAGAACCCAAAACGATTTTTTCTTTGTGTTCCCACTCCCTACAACTGGCCTTCAATTCAGATGGTGGGGTTTGCTGGGAGAAAGAGTAGTATAACCAAATCAGCAATCACTGCTTGTTTTGATTTGTTCTTTTTCTGTATTGCTGAGTGATTTGAAAAGACAGCTGCAGGAAATTGTGACTACATATCTCAGTATTATCTCTGTGTTGGTGCCATTAAGGAAGTCATTTTTGTTCTTGTGTTGCCACAGCATTGGTGGCTGATGTTAGTCTGTTTGTCAAATTTGGTTTAAATATATTAATAAATCTATATTCTTGCTACACACAGGCCTGGTTCATAGTCCATTGTGGCACCAGGCATTTGTTGCGTTGGGTGCGAGACTGGTTGGAGACCTTACCAATCTGAGCCTGAATCAAAATAATATTGCTTTGTTGTGTGCCACCTGATTGGGTGTAAAGGAGCTCCCTGAGTTTACTGTGACCATGTAATAAACCGTGACAAGACAGGCTAAAAAACGGTGGTGTGGATGGTTGCCCCGAGCAGTGCAGTGGTTCAGATTTTTTCAAAACCTTTGGTTATAGTTTTACACTACTCATAAAATAGCATTTCCCATCACAATAAGCAGCAACCATTCACAGAGTGAAAGCAGTCCCTGGATTGATTGATTGATTGATTGATTGATTGATTGATTGATTGATATTTATGCTTCGTCTATACACTAGTGTTTCAAGGCGCAACCAGGCAAGGGCGGGGAACATGGGAGGACAAGACAAACGATCTTACTAGGCCTACTACCATTTAGATTGTGAAAGTGCGCAGAACAGAAGTACAGGGGAGAGTGTACAGGGAGAAGTGCACCCAGAGCAGCAGGGCCCTGAGTTAAGTGCAAGGAAGGATGGGACTCCAATGGGAATCACAACCTGGTAATACAAGGGAGGCCAGGCGGCAGGGCGGAACTGGTGTCCTTTAATACTCAGAGGAACACAAAGCAGCCAGTCAGCAGAACGGTGCAGGAACAAGGGAGGGTTAGCAGGGGAGAGGAAGAGAGAAAGAAGAGGAGAAAAGGAGGGTCTTGAGGAGCTTCCGGAACTTAAGGAGATATGGCTCAAGGCAGAGAGAGGCAGGGAGGGCGTTCCAGAGGGAGGCACCTACAGAGGAGAGAGATCTACCCCCCAATGCTTGGAGAAGTGACTCACTCACAGAGTATTAGAAGTAGAGGAGCAGAGGGCTCTAGTAGGCAAGTACTTAGGAAGATAGAGTTGGAGATAGCGAGGGACCCAGCCCCAGAAAGCCTTGCGGACGATGCAGAGGGTCTTGAACTTGATCCTTGCAGCCACTGGGAACCAGTGGGGGAATTTCAGGGCCGGAGGGATGCGGTCCCGGGGCTTGAGGCCAAGGATATGTCTTGCTATCCTGTTCTACATGAGTTGTAGAGGGCAAAGAGTAGAGTTAGACAGATTGAGAAAGAGGCTGTTGCAGTAGTACATCCTAGAAAAAAAACAGGGCTCTGGAGATGGTGAGCTTCTGGGGAAGTTGAGAAAAGGGAGAATATCTCTAGTTGAAAATGGGCCTTTCTGGCAAGGTCTGTGATGTGTGGAGAGAAGGAGAGAGTGGAGTCGAAGAGGATCCCAAGGTTTTTTGCCTCACAAGAGGGTGAGGACAGAGGGCCCAGGGAGGCTGGCCAGGGTGAGAGGGGAAAAGCAGGAGCAGGGATCCCAATGAGAAGGATCTCAGCCTTACTGGCATCAAGGCAGAAATCATTAGAGGCGCACCATCCCTGAATAGCGGATATGCAGTCAGGGATGAGCGAGGAGAAGGACGAGGGTAGCCGGAAAGAGAGCTGCGTGTCATCCACATAAAAATTAAGTTAGAGGAAAAGCTAGAGATCAGGAGGGCTAAAGGGGCCAGGTAGAAATTGAAAGGCCAGTGGGAGAGGATAGAGCCCTGGGGAACACCACATGTGGAGAGAGAGGTGGTGGAGAGGAAGGACCCAAGTTGAACCTGGGAAGGTCAGTCCAAGAGGAAAGAGGAAAGCCACGCTAGAGCCTGGTCCGTGAAGCCCAGGGTGTCACTGAGTTGATTGATCAGGATGTTGTGGTTCACTGTGTCAAAAGCAGAGGATAGGTCGAGGGGAATAAGGATAGAGGGAGAGCTGCACAGATTGGTGCATGGATTATGCACCCCTGAAGTTCCCTTCAAAATCAGGGGCGTTTTTATGAATTGTGACCTCCCGTTCTCTTGGGGGACAGGTGGTCACAATGCAAGCAGCATTCTGAGTACAAAGGTTGGGATGGGAGGCTGTTGACTCCTGCAGAGTCCCATGGTGCAGGAAAGCACACATGCAATAGTCATCTTCTTAACATTCATGAGAAGCCCTACAGTGCTTGTAGCCTCTTTGCCCTGTACTGGACATGTACAGTCTGCACAGGGCAAAGGGCTGGCTTGATCGCAGCACTGTGATTAGGACAGTGCATACATCTGGCTCCAGATATTGAGCTGTCTGTGCAACACAATCGCAAGGATCTCAGCTATACCACGCAGATGATCCTCCATGGGGGAGAACTGTGTATGTAGGTCTTGCACCCTTGAGAGCTGTCGGTCTTGTTCTGATAAAACTATGCATAAAATAGCACAGCCCTATAAGTCAATGGAATACGGGTCTAATTCATGGAAAATAAACTTTGCAACGCTTTGTGAATCGGGCTGTTTGTTGGCAGTGCAAAGTCACTTTGCACCAGTGCAGTCACTTTGCACTGCGCAAACAAATCCATGAATTAGGCCCTTAATCTCTTTTAAAACAAAAATGCAAACTTTTTTTTTAATGGCTTCATAGATGAAATGCTTTACTCTGTGGCTCTCAACTGAAGGTATACTGTCAAGGATGGCTATTGGGGGGCACTATGGCATGTGTAGCTTGTTAACTGACGTGGTACTCTATGCCAGGGGTCTGCCAACTTTGGCTTTTTAGATGTTTTGGACTACGACTCCCATGATTCCTCACCATTGACAGCTGGCTAGGAATGAAGGGTGTGTGTGTAGTCCAAAACATCTGGTGATTGTAGCATAGAAGATTTTTTGTTGTTGCAATATTTGTTTTTCGAAACATGTCCCACACAGAAAAATCCCTCTCGCCTCTCAGTTTTTTGTTTGTTTTTTAAGTGTCAATCACCTGATGTTCAGCCTGAGATGGGACAGACGCTTCCCTGGCCGTTTCTGCATCTTGACGTTGCTTGCCTTTTATTAAATGATTGTATTCCCTGGCAGAGCAGCCCATTTCTCTATAGCCCCTCATCTTCCTCGTCACCACTCAAAAAGACATAGGGCTATATCAGTGGAGTAACTTTGCTGAAAATGTTGGGGGGGACATGACATCTGAAGAAAAGGTGCCCCAGCCAAATGAAAGGGGACAAAATAGTGTGCCATGAAAGTTGGGGGGGCAAACACCCCCGTGCCCCCCTGAAATTACACCCATGGGCTATATTGCTCATCCTATCCAACACAGAACACGCTCTGCCCGACGCGTGTTCCCCCCCACATTAGAAGAGAAAAGGCTTTCTGTTCCTCTATCCTACATTGACATGGCCTTCACACTTCTTACCCCCTAAAATAGGGTTCTATGTTGTTTCATCCCCAGTTATTTTTTCGATGGGTGTTTTGCCTAAACCTTTTTTCGAAAAAACTCAATGAAAGTTGTTTTTTTATATATTTGGGGGGGTTCCCCAACCCTCCTCCCCTATTATTGACTCCCTATTCCCCACCACCTACCCTCTATATACCTTTACTCACCTCCCCTATATTTTTTGATGTGTTTTTAGTTGAAAAGGCTTTGGCAAAAAACGAATCGAAAAAATAACTGGGGGTGAAACAAAATCGTGCCCTAAAGTAGGTTCACACACATCGCTCGTTCAGAAATGTAACTGATTGCTTCTCATTCCTGTTGTGAAGTATTTCAAAGTCTTGATAGGCCGGTCAATTTCCTCTCACTCAGCCCCATCCATGAAACCCTGGAAGATGCAGCGCTCTAGGTCTCCTTCAGATCTGCAAAAGATCCAGGGCTATGTTAATTTTGGGACTGTTGGGACTGGAGGCTCGCTAGCCTTTTTGGTTGTAACCTATGAGCTTCTATCGGGGGTTACAACCAAAAGACCCGGAGCTATAGCCCCCTCAGCCCCCGACCCCTAGCAATGCCTCTGTCCTTCACTACCCCATCCTTCACCACACCAATGGATCAATGGATCTCTGGCCCTCTCTGCCCAGCACACCCGAACTCTTCATGGCTTACACTAGCCCCCCTGAGGCATTCCGGCCTGTAGAGGAAATGGTGGCATTTAGTGACAAGCAGGTTTCCCTGGAGATGCGTGAGCTGTTGGGAATTCTTCCAGTTTATCAGTAGGCTGGAGCACCCGCTGCTCAATCCACTTCCCCAGTTCCAATCATTGTAGTCCATGAAGCATACTTGCATACAAGGAATTGTAGACATGGGGCGTAATTTATAATGGCAAGACCCCATTGGAAAACGCTCTGTAAATAAGGGCCATAGTCTCAGCATGACTCTCCTCTGAGAGCCGACCTGAGGGGAAAGAGAATACATGTTGCTCTGCCTGGCATGCAACTGGCTGCACCCCAATCCTGCCAGTCTCCTTCTGGCACCATCGACCGGTAGTGAAGGTCGGTGCCTTTGGCGACCCTCTCCATAAAATGGGGAGGGACATGCCCCCTAGTGTGGTGCGTGTCACAATGGAACTCTCAGCCATCTGAGTTGCGTGTCGTTGCACAAACTGTTTCTAAAACACGCCAAAGCACCCTTTTTTGAACTGAGTTCCATTTTAGGTAAATATGCAGGGCCTAATTCACAGATGCGTTTTAGAATGGCAAACCCCCATTGGAAAACAGTCTTTGAATAAGGGCCTAACTCTCTGCCTGGTTGTGAGGGTGGGCAGTTGATGTGTCGTTCTGTGGCTTATTTTGATTTGTTTTGTGTAGGGCTATGAAAGCCTAAAAGAAAGACCCTGATACAACATTTACTCACCAAATACAATTTGCGCTTAGGCCAGCAGTAAGACCCTAACCTTCCCAGTGCCAACAAAGGCCCTAGCAAAAATCTCTTTATTGACAACAAGCCAGCATTTAAGGCAGATGAATCAAATTGAATTGAAAAAAGTGACATAAATTAGTATTGTCAATTAGCTTTTTTCATTCTTTTTGTTTCAGAAAAAAGATGAAACAACACACTTTTGTGTTTAATTTTTCTTTCTCTATGCCCAGAACACATTCTATGAGTATGTTTTAGTTTATATTTAGCACTGCACACTCAAATATACGGTTCCACCCTAGGGAACCCAATAGCCATCATACTGATTAGTTTGGACGAAGTGGCACAACCAATTATTAAATATTTCTGATTGTTGATTTTATGTCAGTTAATGATTATTAATTAATTGTGATTTGTATTTTCATCTTAATTTTTCTTTTAAAATAATCTTTTGTTAAGTAAAACAAACATATTGACATGTCCTTTCCTCTCATTGTTTTTGACTTTTGTGTAACCCTGCTTTATCAGAACTAGTGGTGGGTAGTCATAGACCTACATTCGAGGATCTCCAACAGTAGAGTCCCGATAGTACGAAGGGTCTATTGAGCGAACCACTTCTTTCCATCCCCAGAGAATTACACAGAGGTACACTTTCTTGTTGACTTGTTTTGTGTTGTTCACCATGAAGCTGAGTTGTTGGTCATTGCGTGCCTAATAATAGATAGATAGATAGATAGATAGATAGATAGATAGATAGATAGATAGATAGATAGATAGATAGATAGATAGATAGATAGATAGATAGATCGTGGAGAGAGACCACGAGAGAGCGAGAGAGAGATTTCTATACATCTAGCTAGTTTCTGGTTCCCCACAGCGCTGTCACACTGGAACAAGTACCAACCTTTTGTCTCAGGAGAATAGGTCAGGGGCAATGCGCTCGCCTTGGAAGCAAGATTATGCAGAGCAACACTGGTTCGATCCCCTGGTCTGCGCTTAGAAACCTCTGGGTATTATAAATAACCAATACATTTTTTTTTAAACTGACTACTCAAGAGTGCTGTCAGCCATTGGTCACTAATCTCCTTTCTGCGCCAAGGACGTCATTTAGGGGTCGCCAGAGGTCGCAACAGCGACCTCTGAGGTCTCCCTTGCGACCTCTGTGATCTCCCTTGCGAACTCTGAAAAAAAAAAAATATATATATATATATATGTTTTTTTTAATTTAAAAAAAAACATTTTGAATGCAAGCTCCTGGGCACCATGTGGCTCTTTACTTCGGGAGTGGCTGGCTTTCTTGTTCAGGCCCCTTAAATAAAAGAAGAAAAAGAAGAACAGGGGTGCCACAAGTCTAACACATTCAAACCCTAAATAAGAAAGAATAGGAATTCCAAATAATGTGTCTTTCTGGAATTCTATACAATAATTGCTAGACTCATTAAAGGTTTATTTCAGGCACACTTCAGGTGGTGAGTCATTAATTTAGTCTGTTCTTAAACGCCTCAACTCAGCCTTTCATCCTTCTGAGGTCGATAAATGAGTACCAACACAGGTTGGGTGATATTGGGTGTATATTTTTTCTATATAAAGCGCTTAAGCGTAAGTGCTATATAATAACACATCATTATCATTTGGTCATGGACGTCTGCTTGCATTCACAGTAATTCGGTAATATGGGCCTATAAACACTGATCTTAACGATACATATGGCGATTCATTCTTGTATGACATGTACATCACATTATAGTGATATCGTAACCATATTTTTCATAGTGTACAATGCTATGTGATGCCACTTTTTCCATTGGTCCTACGGGGACATCACAAAACCGTAGTACATTACGCCCCTAATGGTGAGCCACAGTAAAACGTTTCCTTGCACGGAATCAAGGCATAGGGCAGGTAACACCATTGCAGTCTTCCCTCACCCACAAAATAAGTCCTGTGTGGCTAAAAGCAGAACAGGCTTCCATCACGCAAATAGCGAGTACAACATGGAGCAATTATTTCCATTGGTCCTACTTGCTTTTTCTCATGTGTTTTCATCTTCAGCATTAATACACAGAGGGCCTGCTTACAAAAAATATTTTTCTCTACACGCTTTTGTGTGGAAGTAAATACCTTCACAAAAGCATTACTGCATGCAGTAATACCAGGTGCAGTAATTACCAGATGCCATGGGGAGCTATGGGTCTCCTATATAAATTAATGGGAGGGTTTGCTTAGCTTGTAATCATGCAGGCTTACTGGGCCAGAGAGTAATTACTGCATGTTGTCCCAGTAAACAAGTTTATCTGTGTTATCGGGGATTACCGCTCAGAACTCGTAATCAGGACCAGAATATTTTCATCGATTACGGGCCTCATTACAAGTTTGGTGGCATCTTGGCACTAAATCGGCCGGGATACCACCAAATGGATTTACAGTTTCCACCACTTGGTCTGGTGGAATTACCACCGGATCACAAGTTGTGGGGAGTGGTGCTAGTCCCCATTTATAGGACTCCATTGGGATTTCGGTGGAATTACCACCGGCGGTAATTCCTCCGGAAGGTAATTCTGACGATTTGGCCTTGTTTGTGCTGTAAAGCAGAGGAATGTTTCCTGTGCCTTACCTCCAAACCCGTAGATTGGTGGTGAGGTAATGCTGAGGTAATGGAGTGGTAACATTAATACAGTTTTTGGCCACACCACCAAACTCATAATGAGGACCTATGTCTTGTCATCTTCACCTTTCATGGAGAAACCCATTTCAGGTCTCACACACACACTTCCAGGCCTATTGACTTTATCTCTGCTTACTAGTGTACTATGAGGGCTTGCACACTGGAGGAACGCCTCACTATCATTTGCAGACGTAGGTGTGCAGATTCTTAATCAATCGCTTGTTAAAAGTATTCATAAGCATGACGTATTGAGACCATGGCTGAAGCCGCCCGGGCGAAGATCTAGGATAGAGGTAATTTAAGTTATAACACGCATTACACACATGACCCAACCTGTGCAGCAGCACTCTCGCTCCTGAGTCATCCATCGCCAGCCTGCAGGCCCTCCTCCACGCCACCAAACATTGCTTAATTCCCTACTTTAACTTTCCCTTACTAAGGCAGGTCTGATCATTCCCACATAACCCCCACACATTCCCGCCAAACCACACCCACTGTCCCCACGAAGGTGTAGAAAAAATGTACACTGATAACGCCACCTAAACACGGTCCTGGCCAAGTACGTCAGATACTGGCACGAGACAAAGATGAGCGCAATGTGAATACGAGTGTTGAATTACTCCAGCGTACGTAGGGCCCGATGTCCTTAACACAACCATATCCAGCTTCGGACAGTTGCACTTTTCAAGGAAATTGCGCATGCTTGTCATGGCGCTTTCTGCACTCGCCATTTCAGCTGCTACGAAATTGTGTCCAAAGTGGAAGGATTTCGCGAACTCACAAAACCACCAGAACGCCTCAGGCACAGCTTTGCGTCTACAGACACAGTCCGTGAATAAAACATACTCCGCCACCTGCCTCCTCGGCCACACCGCCGCCAGCACACAACGCACTGCTCTTTGGGGTAAAATGCGAAGTCATGGCTCCCCCGGCGCTTTACAGCTATGAAGCCCGAGCCCATTGTATGTTCCAGCAGCGGGCACCGTGCTTTGCACGGCACAAGTGAGGTGACACTGTGATACACGCCACACTGATGACTTGCAGAGGTGCACCGCGCACGTCCTGTCAGGCATTGTAGTGCACAATGAGTTCTCTCCACACGCATGACCAATAGGCCTTCTGCGGCCGCAGGTCACCATGACGACAGGTCCCCATGACGACATCACTGTCCACACTTCAGTGCATTCGGAAAACCCATCTAGGAAGTGCGAGCGAGCAGGACCTGCACCTGCTCTGCCGCATTCCCACAAACACTGCCCGGCCGCCTGCCTATTTACAGCGCTTGCTTTTGCCGTTCAGAGAAGACGAGATGCAAAAGGACAAATCGGGAAACACAGACGCACCACACCCAAAACCAATGACAATGGCCCACTTCTTACCTGCAATGCAAGGTTATTTAGCTCAGTTCAATAGATTTGGACAGCATCCTTCTCCGGGTGGAATCATGGCTGCATCTGTGACGATGTCAGGGGGAGGGATGTAGCAGCGCTAGGCACGTGACACAGCCCGTTCTCCTATAGGGCAAGCAAGGGAATGCCTCTCAGTGCCAAATGATTACAGGCAGCCAGCCGTTGCCTGCGCTGTATGCCTGTGTTCAACTGACAGTTAATAACGGATATGGTTTATCTCGCACTGTTAGAAAGTGGTTGATTGCATTACTGACATTTGTCATTGTGATTTTTTGAGCACCCTGTCACACATGAATTTCCCCTTATTTATTAAATCTATGATTATATTTAAAACATTATGGATTCCGTATGCAGCCAAAGTATAATCTGTTATTCATAGCCCACACAAGTGAGATAAATATATATTATATTCAGTAAAAAAAACTTTGCTAAAGGGACGTTATGGTTAAGTTGCGCTACTAAAAACCTATGAAATTCAGTAAAAAAACGTTGTTTAAGGGATGTTATGGTTCCAAGTAAAACCAAAAAACCCCTGAAATTCGCCAGTTATGGTAAGCTAAGCAACCGTAACTCGCGCCACCACCGTGCACTGCTAAGACGAACACCCAGGACATCAAAGATGACATCACAAATGTCATTGATGACATCACTGATGACATCACATGTCTGTCTGCCTCTTTTTTCCTTTACTGACATATCTAGGTCAGTAAGAGTCAGGAACTAAGAAATCATAAACTCATTATTTATATTCAAGTACTATATTTGTAGAGTTATTTTTCAAATATGCTCTTGTAGTAATTCACTTGGGTTTCACTGAGAGAATATGAAACATGTACGTAGGGGAAAACACAGATTTGGAAAACAGCATTGGTTTGTGTGCATGAAGATAATCAGTAAGGTTCTCAACACGTTCTAATAGTTCTGCCTTTTTTAAATTACTTTCCTGGATATGCTCATATTTGTATACATTGTATGCACACTACTCTCCTTAGGGTCCAGTCACATTATATGATAGTTATACATAGCAAAGTAGTAGCTTTGAAGCAGAGTGATAATTTCTGTGTATAAAGTTAATCAGTTGGGGTATGAGGATTGGCTGTTAGTACTATTGTTTATTTCATTTTCCCTGCATATGCTCATATTTGTATGTGTTGTTGTTATTTGTGTTTCGTTTTGAACAATGCAATTATGAAGTAAGTGGGTTTTATTAGCCAGTTATTAAATGTAGCCCAGTAGACAGAACTGTAATAAGAAGCATGTATCATTTTACTATTCAACATGGTAAGATTAATAATATTGCACATCCATCATATATGTTGCACACAATGGCTACCCTTTCTACATGAGTAGCTTAGTATACTGGAAAGAACCTGATAATAGAATGGTATTGATATCAATGCATTACTTAATGCACTATGTACCTCATGAAATTTCTTTCTATAACCCTTCACACGTTTTGATGAACATTACTATAAGAATCCCTTGTACAGATTTATTATGAAAAGAAATGCACATGTGATGTCATCAGTGATGTCATCAATGACATTTGTGAAGTCATCTTTGATGTCCTGGGTGTTAGTCTTAGCAGTGCACAGTGGTGGCGTGAGTTATGGTTGCTTAGCTTACAATAACTGGCGAATTTCAGGGGTTTTTCAGTTTTACTTGGAACCATAACGTCCCTTGAACAAAGTTTTTTTACTGAATTTCATAGGTTTTTAGTAGCGCAACTTAACCATAACATCCCTTTAATAAAGTTTTTTTACTGAATTTTATAGGTTTTTAGTAGTGCAAATTAACCATAACATCTCTTTAACAACATTTTTTTACTGAATATACATTTTCATAGTGTAAATTTGATAGATGTGTACTAGGGTTCCCTTACTTTATATACAATTAACTTAGAGCATACCGAACACCCCGCTAATGATTTTGATATCCGCGGACGGTCACGGACGACATCAACACTACCCAAACAAGCAGGGGGTATTTGAAATTGTTCTATCATACCATATAAACACTACGCAAGTTGAAAAAGCAGCACATATACACATTATATATATTAATAAGTAAGCAGTGGAACCTACATATTTAACACATCAACCAGCCATTGAAATACGATATGTAATAAAATGGAGTATACCATAACAAAAAAGATATACCTCCAACATATTTACCTCACAGAAACTGTAGACCTAGAAGCAACAGTAGACCCACACAACACAATGAATACAACTTTCCAGAAACTAGTAAGTAAACTTCATTTTTTGTATATATAGCTCTTCTTTGTGTGTGATGTACAGTATAATTAATATATTTTTGTTTTTCACACAGAAATGTGCAGTACTTTGGAGTGGCTGGAACAAAATTTTCCACATGAGGAAATGTCTGAAGAGAGTGATAATAATGGTATGCACTCAATACAAGGAAATTAATAATCATTACCTAATGTGTACTTAACATATATATGTTTATTTTTTACAGACCATACAAAGATTGAAAATGTGACTCCAAAAGACACAATGGAAAAGACTCTCGAACACATTGAACAGAAAGTAGACATTCTTAAGGAAAATTTCAGTAGTTTGAAACAGTTAGTGGAGGACCACATCAAAGAAAAAAATAAGTACCATTGTCCTACCTGTACCTGTGCCCCCTCTCCATGTCCCAGTGAACTATCCCAAACCGTGAACAACAAAATAAACGTTTTGATGAGATTTCCATCCCTTCATCCCCTCCGATCCATCCTCTCCAAACCCCTAATTCCCCTATTTTTGTATCAGTTTCTGCTTCCACCTCTCTTTCATAATTTGTGTATATGTATATAAATAAAAAAATGTTATATTTCATGTAATGAAAATCTTTGTATCTTATTGTTTTTTTTTGAAAAGCAGTTAAAATGTCAGCAGACAGCGCGACTGTCCGGCCTGTCTCTAATTAATAAAATGTGGATGTCCTAAGGACACTAAACCTCTCCATACCATTTGCAACCAAGATGGAACTGTTCTTAGAACACACCAGCTGTCCGGGATGTCTGTAAATCAACAAAATGGAAGTGACCTAAGGACACTATACCTGTCCGTACCGTTCGCAACTAAGATGGAACTGTCAGTAGAACAGGCGCGGTGCCTGGGATATCCGTATACAAACAAAATGGAGGTGTCCTAAGGAGACTATACCTCACTGTACAGTCTGCAGAACATCTACGCATATGCGCACCATACCCATACGTCCTGCAAACATCACACCTGTCCATAACTGTCCGTCTCACTTGTGTTGCACTTTTAATTAGTTTCAGGACCCGAACACTGTCCATAGAACGCCCACGCGCATATGCATTACCGCTCCTGCGCATTTGCTGTCCTGTGGACACCTGTTCCCTTCGCGGACATGTTCCCAACGCCATCATGTGACCGCACCCATGCTGAGCGTGTGTCCTAATTTGCGGACTCTGTCCGGATGCCCAACATTTTAAAAGAACTTATTTAGACAATCCAAATTATTTTACAGTAAAAAAATCACCATTTCACATGTCCTATACAATGGCCCTTGCTTTCCACATATTTTTTGTAACTTTTTGAACGCTTTGAGTGTTCGATCTTTTCTCGAGGCGCACCCCTCCACCCCTATAAAAAAAAAACACACCCCAGAGCTGATCTTCATTGTGCTTTTGATGCCTTTAGTGCTCTAGCTGAGATTACCTCATCAACCCTAATGGCATCCATGGCTGCTGTTGCTACATCAGCCCCAGCACCACCCCCAAACCCTCCACCACCACCACCTCCCCAAGGGGCTGCAGAGGGGAACATGCGTGAGGATGTAGAGAACGAGGATGAAGTGGATGAAGAGAATGAGGTGGAGGAACGCCCTAGTACCAGCACTCGCCGGGAGTCTTGGGTGTGGCAGTTGTTTACCGTTTATGGTAACGTACCAAAAGCACGTGCGGACAAGGTCACCTGTAACCAGTGCAAATTAGTGCTGAGTCGTGGGAGACGTGGTTCATACAGCTTTGGTACTACATCCATGAAGCGACACCTAACTTCGTTCCACGGTGCGGACATTCGCAAGGTTGTACCTTGTGATGAAGGTAGTAAGTTGAGTTCCTCCACAGCATCCTTTGTTTCCGCTCCTCTCACCACAAGAGGCACTCCTATGGGAGAGCGCATCCCTCCAGATGCTTCACAGGCCACTCACGATGCTGTTGACCCTTACGTTTCGAGGGTCACAATATTCTGTATGTACTGTGACGCAGTACTCTGCAGGGGGAAGAGTCTTCGAAGTGCTTTCAAGACTATGGTCATGGACCACCAAAAGACCTGCTTCCTACCTAAATAAGGCTCACCTTACATCTTCCTCTCTCCACCTGCCCTTTCTTATCCCCGTTGTTGGTGTCCCTTCCTTAGCCTCCTTTGCCCTCCTCTCCTAGTGTGTCGTGTGTAAAAAAGCCAAAAAAATATAAAACAACGAAAATCCCCCCAAAAAAGGCTATTTTCAGAGCCGCCTTTATCAGTTTAAATATAGAACTGTCAAATAAACAGTGCAGGTCCCTGCACATTTTTTAAAAGTCAGCGGACAGTCTTAGTACAGAACATTTTTTGGGGTGCTGCCCTAGCAAAACCAATGCACTTTTCTCTGGTGTGTAAGTGGTGGCTCTGAAAAGAGCCTTTTGGTGGTGTTTTTGTGCGTTTGAAAAACTTGGAATCGTCAACATCTACTGCAAAATAGATGACTATAATTACAAAAAAGGTTGCAATGCATTTTGTACATTTCTCAGAAAAATCTGATTGCCAACATATGTAAGATGGACTCCATCTCTGCGAAAAATGAATGTGCTACGAAACATAATATTTTCATTGTGAAAAGAGGACATGCCAACATCTCTTAGAAAGGCACAAACAGCCTTATTGACATTGCGCCTCGCTTTCTCCATTTGTGGACCAAATGAGGAAGAACGCAGCCACATTTGTCTTTGCGCAATACGAGATTTGGAAACATGTCCATGACCTTCTCAAGTCCTTCTTTCGTTGCAAATTGCAAAGAAATTCCAGACACATGTCCTAAACTGTTCCCTCCACAATGAATTATAATTATGTCAGGATGACGCTCTGTCTGTAAAGTAGCACGGAGAGGTACCAAGTCTAGCCACTTCATTCCACGCACACCATGCCAGTGCACTTCCACATGAGGGAATCCAAGATCTGCAGATACACGACAACGTTCTGCATGCACCTCCAACCAATGTATCCATGAGTCTCCTAAAATCCAGATAATCTGTTTTCGGAAACACACAGCCATATCTACCTCTTCTTCTCTCAGGAAAAAGACATCCTCACTAAATCTCTCCTTACACAACACACCCACTAAATTTAACTGACCAATCCCTAGCTCCGCTCATTCTCATTTGCATGCCTCTCCACCCCAGCCAGCCCTTCTACCCATTCCACATCACTCTCGGTTCCATTCCCTCATTGGATACAGCTAAGCAGTCACACACCATCCACCAATCACATCCAAGACCTCTACATCTAACTCCATCATCAGAGTTCCGCACTTCAAATGTACTGTTGATCACTCTGAATACAAGTCTCATATCATTGAAAAGCACCTACTACAATAACTACTGAACAAGTCTTGAAGATTTCTACTTACAGCTCCATACATATCCACATGCATGATTACAAAGTACAGGTATGCATATTTTATTCAGAGTAGATGTACAACTCTTATGATTCCATATAAACAAAGTAATGCCACTAAATCTGCATAGCCAATACATATATGCCAACGCTCCCGATTTAAGCGCGAGACTCATGATTTTTCATTGAAAAATCACACTATTTTTTACTGTCTCCCGCATAACCTATACATACATGCCAACCCTCCCCATTTACGCGCAAGACTCGATTTTTCATTGAAAAATGTCACAATTGTTTACTGTCTCCCGCCCAAATTAATCCTAATCCCAATGCAATCGTATGAGAAAAATAAATGTTCCCGATTGCTGTGTTGAAATCTCCCTCTCAGGTGCTCCCGATTGTTCGCATGTCTAGTTATAATATGAAATTATTCAAATTTTTCTCATCTACTATAATGACCTATTACTTCCAAACCTCTCTGCTATCTAGAACACAGCTGTAAAAAATCAAGTGAATTTCATGAAGTTAAAATTCTACTCATTTGCAAAGCATGTTCAACTAACATACTGTAAATAACATATAAAGACTGCACAAAGTCAAATGAAATGCATGCATACACTATGTTCAAATATAAAAAAGAATACTACCACAAAAACATAAAAATCAACGTGTACATTAAGATCAGTGCTATAATCACACAAAATTACTAACTTGTTCCTTTTACAACTGCAGTGAAGACCACTCTCCTAAAAATCAGCAGCATCTAAACTACAAACAACATATCCGAAGAAACCTGCTCGTTCCACAAAAAAAGTACGTACAATACTACCTTTATTTTCTTACTGTTCCTCAAAGACACTGTGTGGTTCATTCATGTAATTTGCGCACCAAAAAAAAAACATTGATTTCTGAACCATTCTGCCCAAAAATCTGCCTTTATTAAACAGAGATTAGCAGACAGAATGGCACACAAATCCCCTTTTTCTGGAACACAAATATCATACTCAACCCTTAGAATATTAGTACTATAAAACAAAGAACTGTTTTAATTTTATACCATTATATTTACTATTAATGCTTCTCCTCACCACTAGCTCACTTTCTACTCTCATCTGAACCACAGTGTAGTAACATGCAAACAGAAGAATAGCCTTCCCAACTCATTGTAACTGTCCAATGCACATTCACACACCACCACATACAACTTTCCCATCAAACTCATACACGCATGCACACAGCACACATACATTGCAAAACAAACCAACCCATACCTTCTTTTTTTTCAACAGACCCCAAAGAATGCCTACCAAAAATCAAGTGCATAGAAAGCAACGCAGAAATAGAACAAATGAAAATAAAAGTGTCCAAAATAAGTATCCATCTTTTCCAGCTTGTACAAAACGTTCAAACAAAACAGCTAATGCAGTCATTTAACGAAACAAAAGAAGCTTCTAGTACAGAAACTTTGCCTCCTCTATCAAAATGTAAAACAAAACAGAAAGTGATTAACAAGAATTCAGCTAGCACTACTGCTAACAATGCTCCCATAAATCTTGATGTAGTGGCAAGTAACCATAACAAAAAAAGTATTATAGCAAAAATGTTCCGCCAGAGAGTCCTTCAGAATCTGATAAAAACAGGAGCAAAATCATGCACAACCCTTAAAACCTACCGTAGGAAATTAAATCTAGAAGCTCTCGTAGACAGTGCAATCCTTCTCAAAAGGAAGTTATTTATTTTAGTTTTAAACAGGATGAAACCACTAACAAAACTAAGTACTAAACTACAAAAAAAATTCTCAATAAACGCAATGTCAACAAAAATAACTTCTTAAATATCTGTGGAGGTGATTGGAGTCACACCACAAGCACAGAACCATATTTTAATGAAGAAGCATACAAACAAAACCAAACACAATTGCCATCCATAGCTGTGGACGAGGTTATGAAAAAATTAATAATACCATCATGGAACAAGAAACACTGCTTACAAAAATATCCCCAGAAAACTCACAATTATCTCTCCTTTCGACTGAAGCAGAACCTCCAGTATACAAATGGCCGTGCATGTCCATGTGTAACATTCCCAACAAATCTTTAAAATCTTTACGCCAGTTCCTCAATCAGTATGTGAAAGGTAAAGACAAAATCAAAATGAAAGTGCTGCAAAATATTGATACCTGTCCAGTGCGCAAATACACAGGACTACAAGGACATTCATTAACCTGCATTTCAGGACCTATTTGCAAAAGCACCCTCCATTATATCAAAATGATATCAACACATTATTCAACTGTAAGAAATCTAGTCTATAAACTATACTATGCTAAAAGTCCTGCTTCAGAAGTAGCCAATTTAAATAACACTCTTCCACATGGTACACCCAAAGACCTACAAGAAGAAACCGACCGTATCCAGAGAAAATATTTTTGAAGTGAAAGCCACTTACAAAACGCAATAGCTTTAGAACAGACTAGCAACAATTCTACACATGGCAACCTTCTACTACACACATACAAAAAAGAAATGCTAAAATTTAAAAGTACATCCTCTGAAGTACCAAACCATGTGTGTGTGTGTATTGCCGCAGAATTTTTACAAAAGTAACCCAAAAACTATACACGTAACATACAAAATAAAAGACAATGAAGATTCCAAATAGTTTGGATTAGCTCTCTACCTTGTAGTGGAAAATACGAAATACAAAATAAATGACCCTTAATACTTTGCAGTTACTGCACTACAAAACTTGACAACAACCAAACTCCTTCACGTGTTATCACAAATAACTTCGAATTGTTCCCACTACCAAAACACCTGCAACAACTCAATTTAAATGAGAGCATCATAATTCAAACAGTACACCCATTTCAAGCAATGATACACCTTCAACCAAAAACAGCAAAATTACCTCCCTCTGAATTGGTAAAAGGCATTTGTGGCAAAGTAGTTTACTTACCATTAGATCTGACAGAAAATGTGCACACTCTAGGAGTGCAACGTCCAATAGAGCAATCTTTAATTGTCTTAGTAAATGGTGTACCAACAAAAGACAAAAAAAATTGGCAACAACTCGTGGACTTCATAATATTAGACAAGCCTTGCAATATCTAAAAGACAATAATGAGTACTACAAAGAAATAAATATTGAAGAAAACTTAAGGGGAACAACTGAAATAATTCAAGAGTCACCAGAAACTGGTCAATTTGAACTTCTGGATCCTGCTGCAGTATCCAATATTTTAGACAATTATACAATTCATCCATTGCACTCTAAAGACAGCATAGACGATGCACTAGAAATGCACCAAATGCAACAAACCAAAGGATCACCAATGAGCATGTGGGAAAAAAGAGTTATAGGTCATAGTACTGAATCAAAAGGATCGAATGACAAAAGGGTCGAGTCAATTCGACCGAAAAAAAGGATCGACATTTTTGGGGGGGGGGTTTGGGGTGGGTCCCCCCTCAAGCCCCTGTTTTTGCTGTAAAAACACCCCTTTAAAGCTAAACTGAAGCAAAAAAAAAAGACATTTTACATTTTTTTTCGATCCTTTGGTTTTCGGTCGAATGCACTCTCACCTTTTGCATTTGATCCTTTTGTTTTCGAAACTTTAACAGGACACGGGAAAAAAGTATAGAAGCACGTGCTTTTCCTCCACTATTTCCTACTGGCAAAAGAGGAAGGTACGATGATAGACCCACTCAGATAACAGCATCAGAATAACGCTCATTGCAAATGTATTCTGAAGATCCCAGATTTAGACAAAATGTGGAATACATATTCGACCTACTCTATGAAAGTGAAGTAGCAACTCTATGTTACGGAGTTGCACACATATTGAAATCGGGAACCCATTTTCAAAATATGTCAGCTACGCAATTAATACAAAAAGTGCAAGAAAAATATGAGGTTTTACAATCAAGCATTACAAATCTGTTTGCAAACATGTGTGGTACAAAAGAATACTGGTTCCAACGTCACAGAGATGTACGTTGCATGATCAGAAACCTTGGACCACCCACTTGGGTGTGCAGAATATGCATGGGAGATTTACATGATTTCCTACGCATATCAAACAAAAACAAAACATAGATATACTAACACCTGGAGAACTTTGCTCTCTAGATCCTGTTAATGTTTCAAGATATTTCCACCATCGTTTCATTGCTATGCTGTACTTTATTTGTAATAAAACTGTTCCTCCCCTCTGAGAAGTGCAACATTTCTTTTGGAGAAAAGAATACCAAGCCAGAGGAGCACCACATATCCACATGCTTTCATGGATTAAATATGCTCCTAAATTTGGTCAGGACAGTGATGCCACTGTTTTGCAGTTCATCCAAAAATATGTCACTTGTGAAATCCCTTCACAAACGAGACATAGTGACCTTCATACACAAATTGTACAATTTCAAAGAAATATTGTTGTCGCAAATACAAAAACAAAGGGAAATACTACACCAAATGCCGCTTTGGTTTCCCTAGACCAGTTACAGAAACAGGTGAAGTGAACAACTTCATGTCTTCAGTTAGACATAGTGTTAAAGGTAAATCACCTAAGAACACGTATTACATAAAAAGAAAAGAAAAATCAAAATATATCAATGATTACAATGCAATCATTGCCCTCTTATGGAATGCAAACATAGATGTGCACAGTGCTTTAAGTGGGCCGGGGCCTGCCGGGGCCCCCCCGGTCCCACCACGCCATGGCAGGACGCATTATCCCGCCACGGCCGCAGCCGCGACGGGAGATGCGCCCGCCAGTGTAACGTTAGGCAAGTGGACAGAAGTGCCAGCCAGCCACAGCGTCGCTGAGGCTGGCTGGCACTTCTATCAGTCACTGTAACTTCCCTGATGACCCCCCATCTGAGGGGTCATCAGGGAAGTTACAGTTCCTTTGTTTGCCCTCGCCAGGTCACTGACCTTCTGTGAACCTGCGGGCTCTGTGATCTAATATGCAGATTAGATCACGGAGCCCGCGGGTTCCCAGAGGGTGAAAGACGCCTCGGGCTCTGTGATCTCTGCTCAGAGCAACGATCACTGAGCCCGAGGTGCCCGTCTCCTTTGGCAAATCTTTATAAAAGATGCCTTGAAATGTGTATGTTTCAAGCCATCTTTTATAAACGTAGAAATATTTCTATGTTTATAACAGACGGCTTGAAGCGTACACAGTTCAAGGCATCTTTTATAAAGCTTTGTCGACGGACAAAACCACCTTGGGTTTTGTCCGTCCTCAACGCTTTATAAAAGATGGCTTGTACGTTTCAAGCCATCTTTTATGAACATAGAAATATGTTACAAATGTCTATGTTTATAAAAGGTGGCTTGAAAAGTACACAAACCATAGTAAGGTAAGCACACAAGTGTGCGTAACTTACTATGGTTTGTACACTTTCAAGCCACCTTTTATAAACATAGAAATATGTAACATTGCTATGTTTATAAAAGAAGGCTTGAAAAATACACAAACCATAGTAGTACGCATACAAATATGTAAATGCTCACATACATTTATATATTTGTTTGCGCACCCTACTATGATTTGTGCACTTTTAGGCCACGCCCACAGTGGATGCCACGCCCCCAAACGAGGGCCCCCCCTCAATTTCTTACCCCACTTAAAGCACTGGATGTGCAGTACATTGCAGACAATTTCACTGCAGTTGCACGATATGTTACAGCCTACTTAACAAACGCAGAAAAAACAGAGCTTCAAGACCTCTGGAATGACCTATCATCAGACAAAACACTATCTCAGAAATTGTACAGCTTAGGCATAAAAATGCTCTCTCATAGAGAATGTGGCACATACGAAGCTGCAGATCATTTAACCGCTACTGCTTTGTGTGGAAAATCTGAAAATATAGTATGGCTAAGTCTTGGTCCTGCTAAATCTAGAAAAAGAGTTCAAAAATCATATGACAACATAGAAACAATAGCAAAAAATGATCCCAACAGCCAAGACATTTTGAAAAACAATTTACTAGACACATACTACCCGAACAGGAGTACCACTTTGGAAAACACGTGTCTATACCACATACCCCAAAACTTTGCATACAAAAATAATATAAAACCCGATGAAAACAAAGGTAGATATAGAGTGACAGATTGTGAAGGCAGCTTAGTGAAACTTACCAAACAAAGCTTAATTAATCATATCAAATTGTCATTAAAACTCCCCAAGAGAAAGAACTATATTACATGTCCCTGCTACAACATTTTAAACCATGGAGAAAAGAAGAAGAAATACTGGATAACTATGACTGCTATGAAGACGCTTTCAAAGCAAATTAAAGCACTATCACCGATGTTAACTTTATGCAGTACAAAACAATGTTGCAAAATGAACAGCAACACGAAGAAGAACTCTAGGCCCAACTAGATAAGACACTTCCGACAGTAGTAAACCTTCTGTAACAGAACCACTGGGAAAGCCACCAATAGCAAATGAGGCAGAATTAGCTATGACAGAAATAGAAAACACCATGTGTCACTATGAAGAAGATACAGAAGACTTAACTGTACTACAATCAAAACTTAACAAAGACCAGACCACCATTTTTGAAGAAGTAACAAAAGAAATTGCACATGGTGTACAACATGAAAATAAAGAATGTACCTGCCAAAATTACAAACCTATACTGCTATACGTCAGTGGTGAAGCTGGTTCAGGCAAAACATTCTTAATCAAAATCATCAGCAAGTTCCTTTAACAATTGACAAACAACAAACTGTCAGCTGTTGTAACTGCCCCCACAGGTTTAGCTGCCTACAACATAGGCGGTGTCACATTATACCGATTACTACTCCTTCCAGTAGAACACCAAAACAATTTAGACTATTACAAACTTTCTACAGAAGCTGCAATGGAACTATGCAGAGTATTAAAACAAATGAAAATGCTACTAATAGATGAAGTGAGCATGGTCTCCAACCTAATGTTGGCTTTGATTCACCTTAGATTGCAAGAAGTACTTAAAACAAACTACGAAGAACTCTTTGGAGGAAAACACATTATTGTTCTTCTTCAATTGACACCAGTGAAAGGTGAACCTATTTTTAAAACCTTAGGACACAAACTCTGCCATAAAACTGTTGGCAGCATAGGAAATGTCAACCTTTAGCAACATTTCCAATACAAAGAATTAACAGAAAACATGCGCCAATCTGCAGACCTCACCTACGCCAACATTTTAAAAAGTATTAGAGTTGGTGTACTATCTCAAGAAGCACAAACAATATTAAAAATCTGGCACATCCATGCACTTTATGGCGATAACTCATGTGCTACTGATGTTATGGAACAATTAGCACACAAAAATGTCAATTGTATGGCCTTGATGCCAACTCTTGCAAGCTGTTACAAATTCAATGAAACAATGGTAAAAAAAGAAATGCAACCAATAATTGAAATTTGCTCCACAGACAAACTGGACGTACATGGTATGACACTACCAATGTGTCAACAAGCCACAACAAGACTATATACCTTAGAAAATTCTATCTCCAACACAGCTTGGTTGGAGAAAATATTAAAATGATCCTTAAACTGTAGAGTAATGCTTAAACGTAACCTTGACGTGGAGCAAGGACTAGTTAATGAAGCACTGGGTACAGTTGTTGGCTTTCAAACATACCCACGTGACAACAACATTCAGTTTGTCATTATTCTCTTCGATAAACTTTCAGAAGTAAAAAGGATAGGGCGCTCAACAGATCGATTCCTTCTCTTCAAAGACATGTATGTACGCAGAGAACAATCTTCTCTAACTCTTGCATATGCAGTCACCATTCATAAATCCCAAGGTATTACCCTAGACAAAGCATTGATAGATATTGGTAACACAGTCTTTAAAGAAGGCATGACCTACGTAGCACTATCACGCTTACGTACAGTTGACGGTCTATTTCTAATCAAGTTTGATGCAAGTAAAGTCAATGCTGATATTCCTTGCATTCCAGAATACAATAGACTACGTTCACTATACACCCCCACCTAAAAGCATATCCTGTGCCATAAAAAGGAAAACGTTGTAAAAGAAAACTAATTCTAACTGAAATGCAACAGAATCTGACTGCAAATCCTCCAAAGAGAGTAAAAGAAGCTAATACTTCATCAATTACCATAACCAAAGAATAACCTACTAGTCAAAGTAACTCAGGTACTTCTTCAAAGAAGCAACACACACTCCGAAAAAATGACTTGAACACAGAACCATCTGGTCCATTCAAATTTTCAAATGTAACTGGTGTAAATTGTTACACAAATGTAGCAATGAAAATTCTATTTCAAATGCCACAAATTGTTGACAACATTTACTTACACAGTACAAACCAATTGTGTTTGCAAATGTTAGTCCTTCATAGAAACGCAACAAACAATCCTGACAACACGTATAGTTTTCACGGAATAAGACAAGAATTGGACTACTGTGCTGGAATGGTGGAATTCACTATAAACTCACAAGAAGTTCCACAAGAATGTCTATTGTTCTTACTACAAGTCTGGAAAACAAAAACATACCTATAAATGAAATCTTCCAGATTTCATACATGTGGAAACATACATGCACTCTCTGCAACCACGTGACACAAGAATAAATCCCTAATGAGTGCTTCATGTATGTATCCATATCTAATTGTGAATCCATTCCATTTCAGCAACTTGTACAAAATGCAAACCATGGCAGATTATGTACTACCTGCAATTCAGATAATCGCTCCACCTTACTAATACAAACACATAGTAACTACGTAATACTAATGCTTCTATGTTACAATGCAGATGGTATCAAGCACAACTGCAAGCTGACTGGAGTCACACATGGTCAAGTATCACTTGGTAAGAACACCTTCACAATAATAGGTATAATCTACCACGCAGGAACCACAACCAATGCAGGTCACTACACTGCATATATTAAAAAGAAATGTGGATGGTTGGAATGTAATGATAGTACCATTACTCTAAAGCAGAGATTAGCAGCAAATCTTACAAACGCTTATTTAATCTTCTTAAAACCAAAATTTAATAACTTATCTGTACTTGAACATTAACAAACGTTATAATAAAAAACTCTAAACAGTAAGAATACGCCAACAGGTATCTAACTGGCCCAAGATTCTATAACAACCAAACAGATAAATGAATATCACTAAATTGTAACAAAAAATAGACAGTTAGAATATGCCAACAGGTATCTAACTGCTTCAGTAATCTGCAACAAAAATGTGGATGGTTCAAATGTAATGATAGTACCATTACTCTAAAGCAGAGATTAGCTGTAAATCTTACAAACGCTTATTTAATCTTTTTAAAACCAACATTTAATAACTAATCTGTACTTCAACATTAACAAAAATTCAAATAAAAAACTATAAACAGGTATCTAACTGGCCCAAGATTCTATAACAACCAAACAGATACATGAATATCACTAAAGTGTAACAAAAAATAGACAGTTAGAATACGCCAACAGGTATCTAACTGCTTCAGAAATCTGCAACAATCCAACAGATAGAACATTAACCAGAAACAACAAGTGAACACTGAAAGGAAACAAACAAATAGACTGTAGCATAACAAAAAAGTTTTTTTTAATCCAACAAGGATTGTTATTCCCTACAGACCCAAAGATTTGAAAAGCAAACACAGAAACTGAGCAAAATGCACAGTACAGTGGTTTGTGAACCAAATATGAGGGTCCAAAAAAAAGCTGAAATGTCTATTATGTCTATTATGCAATGTAATAAGTCTTTATAGAATACATACACTAACATGCTCTTTTCTTTTATCACAGATATTGTAAAAGAATATTTCCTCCAGGTACCAATCTCATGTAAAAAATATATTGAATCTCAGCAAATTAAACAGTAAGTTTAATTTCAAACATTTGATAGATATTCAAATCTATAGGTGTGATCTATGGCTATGATATGGTGCAGTGGTTGTGGTCAAATATCACATTAATAATTATTTACCAAAAATATTAAGGCTGGTGTGACATTTATTTACATTAATCATGCATGAATATGATGTGGTATGGGGTTGGATTTGATATGTTAAGCCCCGACCAAAGAGGTATCGCACTAATTTAATAATTGTTTGAGGTGAAGAATACCATGTCTTTTGCAGTGATTGTTATCCTTTTTTGTTATCTATTGTTTCAAGTGCCCAGCTGCTTCCCAAAAGGGCACCCCAACTCCTTTAGTGTTTAGGTTCTTTTGACAACCCGGGTTGTTTGAGTTGGGATAGGGGAACCCAGCAACAGAATACATAAATCTTTTTTCAATAACTCTGTTAGCTGTGATATGGGTATATGTATACAAAAAACATTTTGAAACATATACTTTCTCATTGACAAGTTTTGTTTTCTATGTGGTGTTCCTTTTTCGAATACCACAAGCCGCATGCTATCTCCCACCGCCAGACGACTATCGACGGGAGACTTTTGACACTATGACAGAGAGTGCAACTCTAAGTTACAGACACACCAGGTGTCTCAACAACCCCGCCGCCAGACCGTCGGAGCCACGGGGGCCAGCACGCGGGCACAGTCTCACGACCTTGGAGACTGCTCCACAACCCCACTATATGAGAATAGAAAGAAATTCTTTCTTTTCCCATCTTCAACCAAGTAGGGGCTCTAGCACTCTTGTGCTATATACAAAACTTGTCAATGAATATTGTTCAGCAGACTTGGTTCCACTAGTGTACTCCAAGCCTGCCATTTTGTCACACAGTTTTAACCTGTTTTTTGAGAACTTTATTCAAATTACCTTCAATTTGTTTTTTCCTTTTTGTGTTCCGTTTTTTCAATAGGGTACCATGAATCCGCCCTGATGAAGGTGGCAGTTCAAGACCACCGAAACGCGCATAACATTAAGGGGAATCTGCTTCTAGATTGTGGACATATTAAATATTCTCCCTCGTCTGGGATTTAACAGTTTGTCTAGAAGCCAAGTCTCTTTCCTTCTTCCTCACAGTATATTCCCCCAAATATGCGTTGGCAGACCCAATGGGGATTTTTCTCATGGAGCCCAGGGAGTCAACCTTTCTAAATTCCATGGACTCCAGCGTGTGAGTACAACACCACAAACCAACACAGTTGTAGGAATCTCAAAACTGATGGACTTGTTTAATTATTCGCAAACCTGTATTTAACATTATATTTGTGAAAACTAAGCGAACCTGAAATTTGGAATACAGAGTTAATGTGTATACACACTGGATTTGAAGTATACACTGAGAAGTCTCTGGTGTATGAACCTAATACCCAGAGTTTCTATTGTTAATTTTGTGTTTTCATAAGTTTTCATTTCTCCATTCAAAAAATGTTTTTGTTGTAAGGTAACCTTGTTTAGACTTCATTTTTTCAAACCAAGCCCTCCACTTTAATTATCAAAAAATAATTATTTAAAAAAAAATGTTTTACCCTCCTTTCCTTCTAAATTGACTTAATTCAGAATAGTCTGCTTGTGGATATTTCTTCACTCCATTCCATCTTCCCTCCAGCACTGGGTTTCTGTTCACTTGCTTTACTATCTTTTCCAAATCACCTGCTTTACTACCTTTTCTAAATCAGCCTTCACCACTACTTTCAAGCAATGGAATTGTATAACACAAGTTTTTATTATCCCTTTTTACTATATCTTGTGTTTAATGTATGAAAAAGAAAATCATTTGTGTAAATATGTTCTTTTCTATGCAACCTTAAGTGTGCAAATATCACATTAATAATCATTTACCAAAAATGTTAAGGCTGGTGTGACATTTATTTACATTAATCATGCATGAATATGATGTGGTATGGGGTTGGATTTGATACGTTAAGCCCTGACCAAAGAGATATCGCACTAATTTAATAATTGTTTGAGGTGAAGAATACCATGTCTTTTGCAGCGATTGTTATCCTTTTGTGTTATCTGTGGTTGTGGTCAGGGCCTAGAATCTTGGGTGTATAGCCTACAGCCTACGGCCTGCAGCCATGCACCCAAGACTATAAGCCCTGGCTACAACCACCGCAGCATATCACAACCACAACCATTGCACCATGTCACACCCATGCTACTTTATAACTTCAGTACTTATAACTTTGGTCTTGGGTGCATGGCCTTCGGCCATGCACCCAAGACTCTACGTCCTGCCCACAACCATCACACTATATGAAACCCATGGTGGCATATAACTTCAATGCTTATAACTTTGGTCTTCAGTGCATGGCTGAAGGCCATTCACCCAAGACTCTAGGTCCTGGCCACTACCAACGCTGCATATCAAACCCATTTTGGCTTATAACTTCAGTACTTATAACTTTGGTCTTGGGTGCATGGCCTTTGGCCATGCACCCAAGACTCTAGCCCTGCCCACAACCACCTGATAGATATTCGATTCTATGGGTGTATCTATGGGTGTGATATGCTGCGGTGGTTGTGGCCAGGGCCTAGAGTCTTGGGTATATGGCCTACAGCCTACGGCCTGCGGCCATGCACCCTAGACTCTAGGCCCTGGCCACAACCACTGCAGCATATCACACCCATGGTGGCTTATAACTCATTATCACACCCATAGAATTAAACATTTTAAGTGTGGCATATATTCAATTTGCACCCAAGACTCTAGCCCCTGCCCACAACCACCTAATAGATATTTGATTCTATGGGTGTGATCTATAGTTGTGATATGCTGTGGTGGTTGTGGCCAGGGCCTACAGACTTCGGCATGCGGCCATGCACCCAAGACTATAGGCCCTGGCCACAACCACCACAGCATATCACAACCATGGTGACTTATAACTCAGTATGACACCCATAGATTGAAAAACTTTAACTGCGGCATATGCTCAATTTTAAAATCCACTGACACCATGCGCGGCCTTAGAACAGTTTCAACGTGCCTGCGCACAGCACGGACGGGAATACTATCCTTAAAACACCCCATATTTTCAGTAATTACGAACATCCCGGACAGCACGGGCATGGCTAATACATCAGTACACCTGCCACCTAAACAAATACAGTATTTCACCCATCTCTTCCTCCCTAAACCTCCCCAAGCACTGTTGCACACCAAAACACTCCCCAAAACGGCATTTCGCCTCTGTTCGCCGCCGCGCTGTCGGCGGATCCAAGATGGCGGACACATCGGAACAATCTGACGCACATCACGCCTCTCTCCAGCCAATTGACGGACACGTAGCATGTTCGCGGACATGACATGAGCCCATTAGCCAATCAGTGTCCTGCCCGCGGAGCGAACAGGGAAGTGTCTCCGCAGAGCGGACATAGATATCACTAATTTTTTTAGACCTTCTTTTTGATCGTTTTGAAGAAAACTACTGGACGGATTTTCACCAAATTTACATAAGCACGCTTTCAGGACCAAACCGCTGCTCCTGCCGCAAATTTGGTGAAAATCCGTCCAGCGGTTTCCTCTGTAGCCGTGCGCAAAGTTTTTCCCCCATTCAGTCTCTGGGAAAAAAAGAAGTTTTGGGTCCCCCCTATAACTTTGCCCCCCCTGGACCAAACCTCACCAAAGTTTGCAAAAAATGAATTCAGAGTGGGCCATATACTTTGTTTGCAAAGTTTGGTGAGGATTCGTCCAGGGGGAAGAGGAGTTATAAGCCGCACAAAAAGTGTTCTTCCTATGGAAACAGCAAGTTAACCATAACTACACGGCCACTAGTGTGGCCGTGTAATATGGCAGCAACCAGCTACATAGTCAGAGATTAGGCGAGAGAGAATGTACCTAGACAGAGGTCATGGAGAGATTCCTCTGCGTATAGAAGGTTAGCAAAGCGATCCTAGAATATGGTGTGAAAGTAATTATCAATCCTGTCATTTACAGATGATGTTGCTAGCCACTCCAGAGGTCGAAGTGAGCGGGAACTAAACTGAACAGAGATCGACTACTTTTATTTTTTTACTAGTAATAGTTTCTTTACTTTTAACAATCATTTCAACAGTTCTGGAACAGTGCTGTTCTACAGTTGAAGCATACTTCTCGATTTAATTGAACCTTTAAGATCATTGCTTAATTTGGGCTTGTTTTGAGCTGCTAAGTATTAAAGCCAGGTGCAAGACTTTCTTCATTACAAGCTTAACCTACTTGGGTACAGAATAGAACCCGGAACACAAAACCAAAGAAAAACAATCCTGGAAGATCCTCTTTTTTCATCCCTCCTACTTGGGTGTCTGCCCACACGCCCCTGAATCCCGTAACAAAAGTGTGTGGAAATGACCCTCACAGAAAACTATTTTAGGTTTCTGGACACGTTTTATAAACAAATCCACGGCACCGCGATGGGCGCAACAGTAACTCCTATTGTGGCCAACATGTATGTGGGAATGCTGGAGGAAACTAAGATTTATGGAGAACTAAACCCAAAAAAGATGAACGTAAGACTCTGGAAAAGGTAAATCGATGATGTCCTGATTGTACGAAGTCTCCAATTCACAGTCGAGTGTAATGACTGCACAGTTAACTTTCTGTACCTAACTGTCTATGAGGATAAACTTAATAAAATATGAGCAGTTAAACCCTACCACAAAAAACAGACAAGAATACACTGCTCAATTTTGAAAGTTTTCACCCCAAACATACAAGAGAAAATGTGCCCTTTGGTCAATTCCTCCAGTTAAGGAGAAATAGCTCAGTCAAAGCGGACTATACAAAGGAGGCTAAAGCACTCAAAAACAAATTGAGAAAAAAAGGATATCCTGAAGCATTGCTAAAAAAAAAAAATGCAAAACAGCAAGCAACAACAAAAGAGAGGCAATTTTGGAATATAACACCAAAAAAGATATGGAGAATGACAGACTAGTGTTTGTGAGCACGTTCTAAGACCAGTCTAATAGAATCACGAGAATGATTACGAAAAATTGGAGAATCATGCGGAAGGGTAAAAAATGTACGGACGCATCACTAATGGCATTCAAAAGGAGCAAACATCTAAGGGATCAAATCATGAGCATTGAAATTTGCCCCAGAATACAGAAACAACCTAGCCTCCCATCTGTGTGGGGTATGGCTAATGCAAAATGACATTCACCATGTGGCAAATGTAAGTGTTGCAACTCTATAAGCAGATCTAAAGAGATAGATATAGGCTTGAAGACGAAATGGCAACAAGTACTAACAAATTGTAATTCAGAGATGGTGGTCTATGCAATTTGGTGTCCTTGCCCATTGATGTATATTGGGAAAACCATATGAAAAATCAAAACGAGGGTAAGCGAACATAAGAGTTGTACCTGGAATAAAGTGTTGGAGGCTCCAATGGTAGAACATTATGTTACACATGGACATACTTGTGAACAGATAAACTGGACAGTCCTATACAAACTACAGAGAATTAAGGATAGCAGTGCAGATAAAATACGCCTGTTTAGAAAAGAACAAGAGCTTATTTTTTTGACAAAATGTAACCAAAGAGGATTGAATGAAAATATTGAATGGCATAAAATTAGACATTATTCTAATTCCCTGTATTTAAGAGTGTGACTGCACTAGAGTAGCAAACATGAAATTTGTTTTTCCTTTAGTAAACAAAAGTGGAATTACTGTTCTGTGATGGCTCTCAAAGTATAGATCAAGTGAGTTGGCTACTGTGTGCTATATTATTTATCAGTGACTTTGAACTTTCAAAGATGGCGGGCAGTGTAGTTACTCAGTTAACTAGAAAGTGACGAGGGCACGTAGGAGGTTGCTAGGAGACTATAACAACAAAAGTGCAACAACGGTGTCCACTACAATTTGGGATGCGGTCGTAAGTTGAAGCTGGAATTAGAAGGTAATAGTCATACAGAGGTTGTGGTTCATATACGCAAGTGAAGGTGGGGGTTTGTAGTGGGTAGTTATAACTAACTCGTACAAACATAGATTACCATATGTTTTACAGAAGTAGAAAAGCCAGAATGATGTAAGGGCGTGCAAGAACTAAAGTCATGCAGTCTGATACGTAAAATAAGTAATGGGGGTTATTTATACCCCTGACTTGTGCACAAGACATATGAGGGTTACAGGGGCTAAAAGGGACATTTGGTATTTTCCCCTTCTGCAAATATCTACTCAAGCACAATGGAAGTATGAGCAGTAGGGACAAGAAGGTACATCGGAGTCAGAGCATAGATTCCTTTCCAATAGTCTACAAAATAGACGGGTAGGTTAACAAGTATCTGCTATGTGAAAACTTTGAGCAAGTTGGGACTGCAAAATAATGTGGTAGTAACAGCATGTTAAATATTTTTTCCACAGTGAAAAAAGGGAGACGCAAAGCGCAAAACGAGGTGTCACCCGAAGTTGTCAGGCTGATCCAGAGAGCTAAAAAGGAAGACGAGTACTCTTCCATTGAGGACTGTCTTTCCCTTTCGAACTAAAAATGGAGGGTGGATAAATAACACTTGATTAGATGGGATAAGACTGGTTTAGAAGGGTTGCTAGAAAGGGAACCATCAAGATTCTAAGGCTCATAGCAGCATAGGAAATACCACACAAATGTGGAAAAAAACATAGATTTTATGTGAGGGTGATGAAGGAGCAGTAGCGCCTGAGGAAGTAATATGGATGTTTGCCAAAGATGAGAGAACGATACATTTTGTGCATAGTTGACAGACCCATAAAACACTGTTTGGGTTATTGCGATATACTTGTGGAATGTTCATTTGGACAAAATGTTGGATATATGTATGATGATATAACAATAATGTATAATTGTTGATTGAAGCACATTGCACTACAGCAGTGATCCCCAATGTGTAGCTCGGGAGCAACCTTTTGCTCGCGTCACCCTAAATTGTTGCTCGCCAATTGCTCTGGGCCATGGTGTGGAGGCCTAGAAGGAGGTGGTTAAGGGATGAGACCTCAGTAGCATTATAGCCAGGACAGAGTCCTGTAAATGGACTGTGCGAGAATGTTGGCCAATGAGCCTGCTGTGGTTCCAGGTGGCTTATTTTTGTAGATGCAAGATATGAGTTTGTAGCCACAATGCAAATTATCTTTCAGTAAATGTCCTTACTTATTTAAGCGGCTTCATTGTTAAAACCCTGTTATCTTCAGATACTTTGCCCACCTGACAAATGTATTAATGAGAAAAATAATTGAACCATGTTTGTGTCCTGGAGGAAATGATCCTATTCTGTTTGTTTGTATAACAGACAGTGGCATAATGGACACATAAGGGGCATGCATACCCAACTTTCCTTTATTAATAATTTGCATGCACTGCTTTTTGTACAAGTCAGGATTCTGTTGGATGCCAAAATTGTCATCATTTGATACTCGCTCAATCTGGCACTTGGAGAATGGGCAGATAAGGCAAATGCATGCTGCATTTTACACTATTAATTTGCCCTATGTTCAAATCCAATTAAGTTACTGTTAAAACATTTACATTAACAAGCCAATTAATTAATCCAAATGCTTAGCTAACACCACCACATCCCTCTATTAAGTGGTTGTCAAATGCTCAACGTTTTGACCAATGTTTGCCACTATGTTTTGTGTCAAATCCCTTTTGGGCAGAGATGAGAGCCTCCAAATCCTTCAGAAAATTAGCATTTTTATTCCTAACCTCTTTTTCACCAAACTAACAGGCCCCAGGGGCTTTAAAATTCACTATTTGCCATTACATGCAAAAAAAAGAATTCGTAGGAGCTAACCTCCAATGCACAAGTGACGTGATCTTTAAAGCCTACATGTAATGGCCAGTATTACTCAATCAATATCTATTTAATTTCATTTCTTCATTAAGTTAGCAATATTTAAACACATGTATCATATTTCATAACATTCGTATAGAACAATCCTAAAATAAAAAAGCAGCTTTAACATAGTCAAACAAGCTATATATAAAAACCTGATCAACGACAAATTAACAGAAAATGAATCGAATCTTCATCGACTCCCATTTTGCAGGCACATTCTTTCCTCCTACACTCCTTCATTTATTGAGGTGTGGGTACATTGAAACATACCAATAGCATCAGCCTCCTGCATTCTGGGGATCTTATTTCACAGATTTCTCCATGCTGTATTATATGTGTATGTAAGTCTGCTATAAAGCTAAAGAGCGCAGCTTATGCATACTTTGGACATCTGTCTCTCTCCCCATTGGACAAGCTCTTGCTTTAAGAAATATTTTGTGTCGACTTATTGTGCCAAATGTAGTTATATCCCACCCCGCTATCCAAATGGACAGTGCCTAACAAGCCCCTTCTAACCCACAGCACCACAAGTAATTTGTTTTTAATAAATAAGTACAAAATCTTTGTTGGCCTGACACCTTTAAACTAACACCATAAATCCAGCTCATAAGGTGCTACCAGGTGTACCTTGAGGTCGACCTGGTATTTGACACAGGAATTTATTTTGCAACTCTTCCTGGACATTATAGTTTGGACCACCAAAGACACTGCTGCCATAAAATATAACAGAGCAGACCTGTGCCTTATATACCTCCAGGCACTTGTCCAATCTGAATGCCCCAAACTTGAAATAAAAACTAAAATAGCCCTTTAATCCTTAATGATGCCCTTTCAACTCTCTCCTTAACATTTGTGGCCCAAGCACCACTCTTTTAGAAGAGTAGGCTCAAATAAAAATGAGAACACCTCTTCATCTCTACATTCATTTAAGAACCAGCTAAAAGGCTTTACCATTTTTCAGAACACCATCATTTTTGTTTTTATTAAGGGGCCGATTCATGGAACAGACGTGCGCCAAAAATCTTGGCGCAAGCATGAAAAAACAGGCGCAAGCGCACACGCGTGCGATTCATGGAAGTCCCTGCGTGTGTTTTCCTTGGGATGTTCGCCAAACCTGAGCGTGGCACACACGGGCGCACACGTCATTGCAACAGCTCAAATGCCGTGCACGACGCGCACAGAGAAAGCGCACAATGTCCACGCACACACCAAAAAGGGGGCGGGACATGGGGCGTAACATGCGGAATGGGGAACAACGTGTGAAAAAAGAAGGCGTAACTGGGGAAGTACTGCTGGGAAGTACACGCAACGCCCACACGCACGCGAACCACACGTATTCATGGAATCGAATAGGGCAAACCCGCACATGGGCAAAGACACACACAGGCCTAAACACGTCTGCCACACGAAGGCAGGCAGTAGCATCCCTGCGCATTACAAAAGTGTGCGCAAACAAAAAGCACGTATATACAGCTATGATGAATGTCCCATACTGTGGCCCCCTAGAATAAATGACGTGCACGCAACACACAGGCACATCATAAGAAAAGGAAAAAGAGACAAGCGCCCCCCAGTAGCCCACGTGCGTGCAAAAACGACACACGTAGTACGGTGTGGCAGTCAGGAGCCCAAAAAAAACTTACACGATCAACAGGCAGGCCAGTATGGCCGTTAAAAAAAGGGTACACGACAAACACAGACACCCACTGTGTGAAAAATAGCATGTGTGTGTATTTCGGGGGTACGCGAGAAGTTTCACATGCGATAGGCCCTGTGTGAGTGGGGTACGTGTATTACTGGGGTTCGCGGGAAGTTTTACACGCGAAAGGGCCCTGTGCGAGTGGGGTATGTGTATTACTGGGGTGCGCGGGAAGTTTCACACGCGATTGGCCCTGTGCGAGTGGGGTACGTGTATTACTGGGGTTCACAGGAAGTTTTACACGCGAAAGGGCCCTGTGCGAGTGGGGTATGTGTATTACTGGGGTGCACGGGAAGTTTCACACGCGATTGGCCCTGTGCGAGTGGGATACGTGTATTCCTGGGGTTCGCTGGAAGTTTCACACGCGATTGGACCTGTGCGAGTGGGGTACGTGTATTACTGGGATGCGCAGGAAGTTTTACACGTGATTGGCCCTGTGCGAGTGGGGTACATGTATTCCTGGGGTTCGCGGGAAGTTTCACACGCGATTGGCTCTTTGCGAGTGGGGTACGTGTGTTACTGGGGTGCGCAGGAAGTTTTACATGCAAAAGGGCCCTGTGCGAGTGGGGTATGTGCACTACTGGGGTGCGTGGGAAGTTTTACACCCGATTGGCCCTGTGCGAGTGGGGCACGTGTATTCCTGGGGTTCGCAGGAAGTTTCACACGCGATTGGCCCTGTGCAAGTGGGGTATGTGTATTCCTGGGGTTCGCGGGAAGTTTCACACGCGATTGGCCCTGTGCAAGTGGGGTCCCACTCACCGTCTGCCTTGTGTGTAGAAGAATGCGTAGCCAACACCCACCTGCTGTGAAGTAATAGCGTGTGAACCCCAACGGCTGGAAAACACACGCCCGCACCCCACGAAAAGCACGTACAGAGCAATGGAAAGCCATGTGGGATCTTCAACCCGTGCCAGGGCAATGCCAGTGCATGATACGTCACAGACGCGCTTACGCACTAAGTGCCTTTGGTCCAATGAAATCGCGTACGTGTGCTGACGCACTAAGGGCCTTTCCTCGGATTTCACAATGACGTACACTTTCTTCATGTGATTATTCACTCCGTATCAAGCTGGCCACGCGTACACACACGGAAGACCACGCTCCTGCCCTGAAGGTCATTTTCCTGCCCCCCACAGCCCTGAGCACGCTCCCACCTGCCATCTGCTGCTGCCTGACTGCCTGCTGCCCACGTGCCCTGCTATTTGGTGCCTGACGTCAGCCAGGGTTCCAGTTGCTGTGTCCACCCCTGCTGGAACAGAAGACTCCCGTCTGGGATACCATTGCTCCACAGCCCTGCCCCAGGACCCAGTTTCCCACCCACGCCTGCCTCGGGGGTCGCCATGTCGGGGCAAACACCATCTGAGGCCACTGGCGACCCCCAGCCAGAGAGGCAGAGGGCCACCAGCTTCAGTGTGAAGGAAGTTGGTGTCCTGGTGGAGCATGTCCTGGGGCATTATGATGCCCTCTTCGGAACATCACGTGCCAACAAGGAAGGACGGGAGAGGATCTGGAAGACGTAGTGGTTGCCATCAACATGGAGGGGGTGGCAACCCGCGACATCAAGCATGTCAAGAAGCGCTGGGAGGACTTCAGGTCCAAGACCCTCCACAAGGCCCGGCGCCTCACGGAGGGCGGCAGGGTCAGCATGAGTGACATCCAGATGAGCGTCTGAGGTAGTCTGATACTTGCCTGTATGTGTGACATGGGCCATGTATGGATGTGTGTGTGCAGGGACATCATGGTCATGCATGTGAGACCAGTAATGTGTGAACCACATGGTTGGTGCATGAGTTCCAATGCTACATGGGGAGCTGTATGGCAAATGCACACATGAAAGCATGCCAGTGTCTGTTCTTGCACATGGTGGGAGTGTGAGGGATGGGTGCTGCTGTCATGTACATGTATGGTGCACATGTGTGTGTGTCTGAGAAGTGTGTCTGTGACTTCGATACGCCATGGATTCATGACACATGTCCGTAATGATGTGTAGATTCACTCATGCAGTGCGGTCACCGTTGTATGCACTGTGTCTATCCACTGTCTCTGTGGTGTACAAGGCATGATGCATGACCCTCTGGTGATGTGTGTGCATGGAATCAGTGTGAGCCAGGATGCATGTGAGTTTGAAGGCAACATTTTGATTAATAGAGGCCCTTGTACATGGATACTGATGTTGATTGCAGGTGCCATGCCTGTTTATGCATGTGTAACGCTCACCTGGCTCCCACGGAGGCGCTGGTCTGGTCTGGGTTGCTGTGGCCTCTTCAAGCGTGATGCGCAGAATTCGGACCACCGATTGAACAGGACCCCCAAATCTTGTTTGTCTGGCCCGTAGGAATATCCTTCTGCAGATGAGAAAGGGGATTAACTGTCTGCTGAATAGTGTGCTTGCTCCCACCTTTCCCCCTTCGTTCTTCTCTGACTTCCTCCAAAACCCCCGGTTTAAGCTCACCTTATGGTTTGGAAGGATGAACTCTCCATCCTGCTTCTGGTGCAGGGGCGCGCGTTCGTCCAGTTACTTCACTGGTTTTCAGAATGGCGCTGGCAAATCCACTTGACTTTTCTGAGCGATACGCCGTAAGTATGAAGATGCAAAAGTTCAAGTGTGAGCCTCCTTTTATGTTGTCTTTTCTGTCCTTTATTTCAGGTGCAGAACATAGGCGATGCGTTGAGGGATTAAATTGCCGGTGGTAAAATCAGGTGAGTTAGTGATGAGGGCGACCCCTCTAAATGTCTTTATAAATCCCCAGTAATGTCTTTTGTCCTTTCCCCATAGGGGCCGGGGTGCGGTACCTGCCAATGATGCGGCGCCGACCCGAGATGTGGAAGGGTTCACCAAGAAAAGCCGGTAAGTAATATGGCTGAAAATCCGGCTTTCCTCTTGTGTTCCCTTGCTCACCTTTTGTCTCTTCTTCTCTCCCCTAGGTGCAGAGATGTGGCGACCGGTGCTGAGAGCCGCGATGGAGCCAGGCGGCGTCTCAGGAACAGGTGAGTGAAGCGCGGCGCTGCATCGAGCAACGCGGTGCTTTTAAATGGAAGTCTTCCTTCAGGAATGCTGGCGTGAAGATTCCGGATGCAGGTAAGAAGGTTGAATAAGTTCTTGGTTTTCACCTTTCTCTTCTCTTATTCCTTTAGAGGTGTTCCAGGTTCGAGGCGGGCGTGGCTGGAGTCCGGGTGCAGGAGCAGACACGGTGAGCGTTCAGCTGCTGGGATGCAGAACAACGCGAAGCACGTGTGGCTGTCCAGGCGTGGCTTAAATAGCCTTGGAAGAAGTTCCAGGTGAGTATTCTTCCACAGCCCCACCCAAGTAACAAAATAGTTCCTTCAGAAAAATAGCCCCTCCTAAGCCTCATTTGGCTTGGTTCTTCATGCAGCATGGTCTGCATCAGGTGAGTGTGCAGCATGGTCTGCTTCAGGTAAGTGCACCAAACACTTCCCCGTATGAGCCTGGCGCCTATGGCGCCAGAACTGATGTCCAACATGGGCGTGATGCCTGCTCCCGGGGGTGCTGGGCCTGGCCTGGTGTTCCGGGGGTAGGCATCATGACAGCATGTGTGTTGCGTGCATTCACCCATGTGTTGTGGAGGGACTGGATGGAAGTGACGTTAGATACTGCCACTCATGTGTTATTGCTTCCTGTCTAGGGGAATATTGTACTGTACCCTGATGCTTGTGTTCTATGTCTCCCTCTACGCAGCGTCAAGTGAAGAAGAGGGCGGAGATGGCGCTGTGGAGCCAAGCGGCGGGGATGCCTCCGCTGGGCGGTGACGCAAGGCCCAGCCACCCTCCCAAGACTTGCCATCATCCAGGAGCGAGGGGGCTGGTGCCGCGTTTGCCACTACGGCTGTGGCGGAAGGGCCGGGTGAGCCCCCACAGGGGCTTGCAATGGCGGAAGACGGTACAGAGACATCCAGGTTGGTGGTCTCCACAGAGGAGGAGGAGCCTGCTACTGAGCCGCACATGGGGCCTGGTGGGGGTAGTACCACTGGTGCAAGTGGTGCAGTCCAGGGCCAGGGTCAGGAGGCAGCACAGGTCACCGCGGAGGGGCCTGTGCATGTCCCTGTCCTTGACCCTGCGACTGCACCACCATGCACCAGCAGGGAGGCCCCGTCCCAGGCCCGTCCGCAGGTAGGGGAGAGTGCCATGTCATCTGCCTCTCCACTACCTGCGGACGAGGGGTCCCATGAACGTATGGGCTCCGTCCTGATTGGTGTCGCGTTGCGCACGCGTGACATTTGTGATGATGTGCGTTCTTCCTGAGCAGAGAACGTACGCCATCACAAAGAGCAGCGTCGCGACGTGGCACTGTTGGGAGGGGCCCTGGTTGGTGGGTTCCTACATGTGACGCGCACTCTTGCGGACCTCTCCTCCTCTGTGGAGACTATGTGCCAGTCGTTCTCCCTGCTGTCTTCCGGCCCAGATTCCACCAGGGTCCCCTGTGGACCTGGCCTGACCAACACAGCCAGCTTGGTGGAGATCCCATCCCTGCCACAGTCGGGAGCCGGCGGTCCAGCAGGGGTGGACACCACAACTGGAGACCAGCTGATGGAGGATGTGCAGGCATCATCAGACAGGGCACATGGACAGCAGCAGCAGGAGCAGGCTCTAGGTGGCAGCAATGATGGCTCGGGGCCATCGATATCAGGGGGGCAGGCATCGGCCAGAGGGCAGGAGGACCCTGGAATGGATGTGTCTCCCGGTTGGGCCAGCGTATAGGTGCGGAGCGGTGGCGGGCGGAAGAGGCGCGGCTCACCATGGTCAGGGCGGAGTTCTCCATGCGTCGGGCATTGAGGCGGGCAGAGTGCCTCGAGGCGACTCGCAGCGAGTTGGAATAGGCCATGAGTGCCTCACTGTGAGACCTCGGGCCAGGGCAGAGGCCCGCCTCCGGGACATCGACATGGAGTTCGATGATGCCCTGGCCCGGGACACCACAGAGTGAGCCACAGGACTTGCCCGCTGCCATTGTATATAGTTAGATAGTGTTAGGTTTCCTTTCCTTTTTTTTTATTTTGGTTGCGCTTGGACAATGCACCACGTTTTTGTATATAGTTTTTTATTAGGTAGTATTTTTGGTAGGTTTCATTTCATCAGTTGGGCTCATGGACGCTGGATTGTTCATTTGTACATAGTTCACCATTGGATTATTCTCATTTTTTTTATTTTCACCATGGAGCAATGGATTTCACTTTCTTGATATGGGTTTTCACATTCACTTGCACCCATTGTGTGTGTGTGACGGACATGTTTTCATTTACATACTTGTCTTTGGGGTTGTATCATGTAATTGGCTTTTCTATGTGGGTGGATGTAATACTTGGTTGGGTCTTTGGGCTGGGGAGGCTGGCCATAAGGGCCATGATTGAGGATCGTCATGACGTGGGGGCAGGGGGTTGGAGGTGCTAGGGAACATGAGTTGGTGATCAGTAGTGCAAGCTGACATGTGGCTTGGCTGGGGGGCATGCTCATGGCGGAAGGGCTGCCTGCGGGACATGACCAGGGGTGCAGTGTAGTCCCCTGTGGTGTGGGCTGCCTGGAGGGGCCGTGGAGGGTGTAGAGGGAACACCTGGGAGGACCCACACTGCCAATTCACGTGTAGGACTCCCTGCGCACCCCCGAAATACACGTACCCTGCTCAAATTGCGTGTGAGACTTCACGCGAACCCCAGTTATACACGTACCCCACTCGCACAGGGCCTTTCGCGTGTGAAACTTCCTGCAAACCCCAGTAATACGCGTACCCCACTTGCACAGGGCCAATCGCGTGTGAAACTTCCCGCGAACCCCAGTAATACACGTACCCCACTCGCACAGGGCCAATCGCGTGTGAAACTTCCCGCGAACCCCAGTAATACACATTCCACGCTTGCCGTGTGCTGTGTGGCGGCCATGTATACTGGTACAGGGTTAGCGCAGCCCTTTGCACTGGATTGGGGATTTTGATGGCTTTTCCCTGCACGAGGGGCGTTCTTGGGGGCGTAACTGGCGCTACTGCAGGGTCGCTGCGCCACTGTGCGCCACGGCTGGTTTTGGTAGCTAAAATCCATGAATACGCTGTGCGCGGAAATGGATTTTAGCGCAAGCGGCTGGTGCAGAGATTCACATGCGTACACTGTGCGCCAGCCGCGTGCGCCTCTTGTGCGCTAAATTCTATGAATTACCCCCTTAATTTCAAATTATAGTTCCCAAAATAGGAATTTGTGTATAGCAGCCCCTGCATGAGACGTGCCGGCTCTAAGTCCAAAATAGCAGTGTCATCAGCATAAAGAAGCATGCTATAAAATTTCCTCTTTTGAGAGGGTGGATTTACTTTCCTAAGAGAAGTACTAGAGTCAAAGTCTTAAAGGGATACATTGGGGCCAACTGGCATCCCTGCTTTTTACCTTTATTGGTGGGGGAAAACAATGTATAATTCCCCTACCTTGTATATTGGACAGACGCAGAGATGTCTGCGTATCATATTTGGATAAGATTTAATAAACCATTAAGGGCCCCAATAAAATGTAAATTATGCCACAATATGATTCTATCAAATCAAATGCTTTCTCCAAATCTGAAAAAAAACACAAATGATCTTCCTCCCTTAACCTTACCAGCAGTGGTCCACATACTTAAACCCTCCCCTGAAACCCACTTGGGAGGGCTTCAAGATATTGTTACTTTGAGCCCACTTCTCCAGTCTGAGCAACAAACATTTGGAGAATATCTTACTGCCAAGTTTCAGTTAGGAAGTTAGACTATAACCATGGGGCGGGTTGGTGGTCCAACGGCGACTTGTCCAAGGAGATTGCATAATGCCTTTCTCCAAAATGCCAAAAAATCAGGATGAGAAATCCAAAAACAGCTATCTGGTTAAGACACTCTTTTATTTTGCCTCCAACCATTTTTTTGCACAGATGATTAAATTAAATGTTTACATGACTTCGATATGCAGGAAAGTAGTACGGACAGATGTTACTTTGAACACAGGAAATACAGATATGTATCAACCTCTCTAGTATCGAGGTAAAATTTCCAAAATGATGCACAAGTACAAAATACAAATAAGTGAGGACAAGATTCGACAAAGTGCTCCCCAGGACTGTAGTTGGTCCGGGGGTGCTGAACAAGACGGTGTACACAACTCTATACAAGAACATATACAACGGAGTTTTAACAGTTGTGTCACAAAAACATCGAAACTGAAGTGTTTCGGCCATATGGGGCTGGATAAGAGCCCGAAGTAGTGGTGGCCTTCATAAGGATGAACGCTGAGCGTGATACTGTCTGTGTGGGTGATCGTCTGCTGTAGTTGCAGCGGTGGCGCTGTGCTTCAGGAAACAGTTCTGGTTTAAGTTCATTGTGTATTAGATTACTTCAGATTTATTGCAGAGAGATCCCTGCTGCTCAGGGAGTTCCTCTCTGAGTGGCAGGGGCCTTAAAGTGTGTAAAAACCTTCATGCCTTCCCTGTGCGCCTGGAGACTGGCATGACATGTCATCACTCTTGTAAGCCTCTTATTTAACAGTCGACAGCACTCCGCTGCTTCCTGACAAGGTTTGGTGTATATGAAAACATACATACAGTGGTAGGTCGGATATAGGAGACGGACACAAGGACATAGCCGAACAAATCTTTATTTACCAACACAAAAGAAAGAAAAGAACCTATTCTAGTCTCTACCTCTTAAAGGTTTTCCCTCAGCTATAAAATAATAGACTGGTTCTCGTCAGGATGTCTCAACACAAAGCTCCATCCTCAGTCCCATACCTACTCTAACATATCACTAACCTTGCTCTATAGAAAAGAAAAAACAAATAAAATAACTCTGAGCTGGTTCTAGCAGTGAATTTTGGTTAGGGATTAAAAAAAAAACGTCGCTGACACAGCATTAAGGGAATGGGAGGTTCTGAGAGTAGATGAACCTTTTCCATTTCAATATGGTGACAGGTGGTCCGCGCGCGACATGGACTAGTCTTCCACACCATGTTGCATCGCATTATGCAGTTGTGACGTTAACACATGACTCACGTGATCGTCAGCTTACCGGAGGTAGAGGGATACAGTAACATTGAGACCACTGTTCAATATGGCATTGAGTTTCTTACACAACAGGTACATTTATGCCGCGCTTAAGTTCATTTTCTACACTGGGGTAGGATGCCAGAGTTTCCTGCGTGCACCCACACCATGATGCCAATAATGGCGATCGACCATATACTTATGATACACCTTAGGTGTGAGAGAGACACTCTCTTTACTTGGCGGCTCTCTGGGGTATAAAACTTGGATGGATTTTAAGGTCTTTCATTTCACATGCCGTTGGCATCGGATGAATTGCCCCTTCTAAACTCACAATAGGGGGCTAGGTAAGTGGATGGAGTTTCTTCCACGTTGCCGGTACACTTTGAGATAATGTCTAGACACTCTTTGTTAATGAGTGTGCCACCCGTTCCTCCACACAGCTACTTTTTCTGAAGGGGAATCAACTCCATTTCAGCTCAATAGACAAAGGCCAGGTAGGCTTTTTGGGCATACTTTCTGCTGTCAGCCATTGCACTTTTTGCATGGGTGCGAGTTCACACGAGGCGTGAGGGTAAATGGGAAATTATGCCCGAATGTCCCGAGGAGGGACCGCCTAAGCGTCACAGGTTGTTGGTTCATGAATAGACCAGTTGTATCCCATGAGGGTCTGTTAGCTCCAGCATACACTATGTTAGCGTCTATGAATATTATGTACTTTTCACCATGAGTTGTTTCTAATTTTGTAATAGTGTTGTTTGAATCTTGATTTACAGTATGATTGGCTCTTGTATCATCCGTTTGAAGCCTTCTCCACTAACTGAATTAAACCATATTGGCTCATTTACACTGCCTGCTTTTTTTGAATTTCTGTGATTAGTCTGTATCTAAGTTTTCGCCCATCTACTGTAGGGGGGGGGGTGGCTGAGAGTTCATAAATTGGACTCTTTTCTTTCACTTATTGTAACATGACCTTGTGTCAGGGTCATCATTACTCCTCCGTACCTAAACATTTATGAATTGGTTAAACCTGTTCATCAATTCAAGGTTTGAACTAACACGTCTTTCTTCTTAGAACAAGGTTTCTTCACCCAAAAGATTGGGAGTGGGTGGCTGGTTCTCTGACCTTTCCCCTACTGTAATTTCCCAACGAAAAGAAACAGTTCCTCAAAGAAAATTGTCTTTCAAAACTTTTTCTTGACTCCCAACAATATTCTTCTCTAGTTCTCGAGGTTTATCCCTTATCCAGGGATAAGTTGAGTTGACCCAACTGGGCCTGTACTGGCAATGCCAAAAGTGTCTGTTCTTTCAACCTTCTGGGACTTTTCCTTACTTCGGTTGGGGTTAGCTTGTTTCAATCCCATGAATACTCCAGGTGTCTTTCGCCCAGTGGCCTTCTGTGCTTCGTTCACCCCTGGTTTCTCAGGTTCATGCTGTACCTTTTTGTGGGGTTGCCACTCGGATAGCCTGTTGCGGCGTGTGGGTTTCTCTCAGGGGTGTAGGAGACACATAAAATCTGGCGGGACAGGGGACACCTTGGGGACCTTGCTACAGACACAAACCACAGAGTAGAATGAACTGTCAATTTATTTGTAGTGAGTGATGATCACGCACATTTGTTAAGTAAACCCACATTTCTTTTGCGCTCTCTGTACGCATGTTAAATTCTGTTGCTATTGTTTGTATGTCAACCATATGCATTATATCTTTGTGTACATTGCACACACAAACATGATTGAGTCTAATGTGTAATATGAATATTGGTGAGGTGGCTCAAGACAGACACCCAGCTCATCTGTGCAATTTCCGATGCAATAGATACAAAAGACAGACAAATGGGAGTTTTAACATGATAATACCCACAGCAGAAACACAGGTGTTTTGAGTGCCAAAGGTTAATAATGTTTGCAACAGCGGTGTGTTTTTAATCAGAGCACATCTGAATTGCACCTGGGATAAAGTCATGCCTTGTTATGTCCAGTCTGCATGAACACCCAAAACTGTGAGAGGTAATATAGGAAGACAAAGGGAGAACCTCAACAGGAATGCAGGGTAATCCACAGAGAGTGAATGTGACATAGCATGAGAACCTACCTATGTAGCCCCCAGAGGCGACTTCCCCACATCAAGGCACTCAGGTGAAAACTGTGTTTGTGAAAGAGGCTACAATGAGAGCAGCCAAAGCTGCTTCATGTCATTACAGGAAATAGGAGCATATAAATAATGAACTATTGCTTTCAAGCAAACGCATATTCTTTGAGCAGAGGTGACAAACCCAGCACATGCTGAACCCCGAAAACAGAGGAATGCCAGCGTTCTAAGGATTGGCTCAGTCTGGACTGGATGTAGGTAGCATTGCCAGGGCACTCCTAGAATCTTCCATTCATGCAAGGAATGGTTTAGTGCCACTGTCAGGGATTTTTCCACAGATCAATTCCTTACTACTGTCGAGAAAGTGTGGCATAGCCTGAGAAAGCTTACATGTTACAGTGAAACATTGTCCTGTGTAGCGCGGAAAACTTCTGTTTAAGGGTGGCAGCCAGATTGCAGAACACACGTGCCTCTGTTCACTTTCCCCATTTAAGATACTTAAAAAGAGTTTCTAGTCCTAAAATGTATTCTTTTCAACGTCCCTACAGCTAGGAGTTCCCTTCCACCAAAGTGCCTTGATTACAAAGGTAGGCAACCTCCAATTCTCTCCCAAATTTCCACCATTGGCGATTCCCATTGTTGACCATTAACGGTTAGAACAGGAGACATGGGCGGTTCTGAGCCTTCGAAGCATGGACAATTTCTAGGCCCCCTTTATGCACGCACAGCAGTTAGGGGCAGACGGCAGCCTTTTGACAAGTAGTGCACATGCACACCAAAGAACGTAAGGGGTGCAAACCAGTGGACTGCTGTGAGATTACCAGCTGGCCTCTTTGCCTTGGCAGTTTCACGGTGTTGAAAAGACACTCAGAGAACCTCTTAAGTCAGAGGCTAGGGCTAAGCTTTTCAGTAATCATCCGAATACAACACCTCCCCTAATGCCCGCACTGTGCTGCAGTTCCCCTATTGCGTTTCAGGGTAGCTGCAGGGTGACCGGTCCTTGATGTGGCATGGGGCCAGAGTGGGTTACGGTACAAGTACAACTGTTATCCTTTCAGGCAGCAGACCCAACCCATCACCCCACCCATATGCAGAGGTGCATGAGAACAAGAGGCTGGATAGAAGAAAACTGGGACAGAGAAGGCCGGGGGACACATACGCAAATGTGGAAGAAATAAAAAGCAGTTTCTATATTTTTAAAAGGGGATCCAAATTAAACACTTGTCCACCTATCCAATGAACAACCACCGACCTCTGCCCACACCCAAATCCCTGCTACAGGCATACCACTGCCCACACCAGAACCCCTGCTGCAGGGATTCCTCTGTCCACACCATAATCCCCTCTGCAGGGCTACCTCCGCCCACACCAGACAGCCCAGCAAGCAGCAAGTGAGACTGCAACCACTTGAATTTCGCTGGTCGCTGCTGCAAAAGCAAATAGGATGTAACCGTCCCTGCCCAGCCTGAGACTCAAAACGCAGCATCGCTGCCTCATTCAGCCTGCTCGCTCATGCTCAGTGCTCACTTCGACAGCAGTAGTCAGCAGCACTGTGACTGGACTTCAGAGGCTGCGCAGCAGTGTACTGCGCAGGGGCACGTGCAGTTTGTTTCTCGCCCGGGCAGTGTCTGGAGTCATATGCGCAGGCGCGTGGTTCGGGCCATGGCACGCCACAAGCAGAAATGTTGTCTTTGCATGCAAGTGAAGTTGGAAACAACTGCCCGGCCAGAGCTGTTACAAGGTGTGGTGAGACCGGGGCAAAAAATTGGGTGAGGCCCCCTTACCATTTTTTGCACTGGGCCAGCGGTGGCACCACAGCAAACAGGAGACGCGAGAAATCTCCACTTGAGTTTATGTGGAGGAACCCAAATATGGGTAATTATTACAACTGCAAATCAACTACAGCAAAGTTACATTTCTGTACTGAAGAAAGGTTTATGCCAGAATAACTTTTGTATCATATGCATAATGATATATAGGGTGGTATGACGGCGTGTGGTGTGTCATACAAGCATTAAGGAGCATCCTGCCCCTGTGTGCACATTAAAACACACATCATAAACAGTGACAGATAGATGATGTAAAGTGGGGGCTGGAGAATTTCTGAACTGAAGAGGCTTAAATGTTTGCATCAATTATGTGGGATTGACAAAGCGCAGTGAAGTAGACCAAACCAAACAAGGGGATTCTGAGAGGTGTTTCAGTCCAAAGAAAATGTTTGAAACATTGGGTTAAAATGATGCATTTTACTGCACTTTCTTTGCAAAATTGGGTAGAAATCCATACAGTTTGTAATTGGTTTTGTAGGGAAGCACATGAAAAAACTCAATAGTTGCAAGTCACCAACCATGCACAGAGAACATTTTCCAATACATGCCATGCCGTTTTTGCGCACAACGTATGCTAATATAAAAATATATTTGTGCAGGTTGTTCCCATGTATGTCCATTCAGGCTGCACCAATATATGCCATTATTACCATATTCCATACCATTACTCCCAGCCAGTAAAAGAAAGTATGTTCAGTCTGACTATGCACCATAAATGTTATTACTGACTAGACGACTTATATTCAATGTGGTTCAGTTCAGCCAAGTAGTATATTTGCTTTACTCTTGATGCATGGTCCTGTATCTCAAGTGCAAAGCAAAACAAGCATTGGCAATGCTAACAGTTTGGGCATTTGTGTAGGCATGGGAAAGGCACTGCTGTATTGGTATTAACTGGACGTTGATGGTAGCAGGTGCAAAATGGTTTGAGCATCTAATAGTAGTGCCTGGCAAATGCCTAATACATATGCACAAGCCAAAACTGTTGGCTTTGCCATTGCTTGTTTTTAACAGGACTTCAGTGAAAGACATGTGGTGCTTTAAAATGAAAATGAAGTGGCTGAAGGCAGATCTGGTCAAGACATTTTTATTACAGCAGTAGCGTGTTTACAACTTCAATTAGTCATTATCTCTCAGAAGACTTTTTTGAGAAACCACTTGCATACACTTTGAGGGCAAAGTTTGATGGTAAGGCTTGATTGAAGTTAGCTCAAAGAGTTCCAATGAGGAGGTGTTTTGTGGGGTAGGCAAGAACTGGATGGGAATTGCCATAGGGATTAGCATGGCTATGGGACATTTTCTGCACTGTGAAGCCCAGTGTGGGGGCAATCTGGCTCCCCACTGCCAGACACATTAGGCATTTCTCAAAGGGTTTGTTCCTCTGAGAGGTCAGCAGGGTTGGGATAGACTCTGCCAGTCTCGCATCAGGCTCTGATTAACCACTGACCTAATGCAATATGTGGATTCTTCCCTCTGTTTCAGAGTGGTAGGAGGCACCCCTTATTAGTTTTGGTTATTAGGTGCTGCCTAAGCGCCACCTATGAGCCAAAACTATTACACTGGATTACATATAGGAGAGATATAAGATATCAGGAGAGGCACGCAGCTTGTGGGTGTTGTTTGTTTATTGACTCACCCATTGACTACCCAATGCTAATAATCCCTATCGCCATACCAACCCACTCCCTGCATCTTCCCAACCAAAACATATCCTCATGAGAACTCTTTGAGCAATCTCTATCAAACAGTAACACCAAACTTTGTGCACTAGAGGGCCTTACAGTGTTATTTCTAAGCAGTCTTCTGAGAGTTATTGGCTGAACTCCCCACTGATCCTGAGACTGGGGGATCTGCTCCCTCCGTTTTCCTCCCCTGTTTGCTTGCATAGCTATTGCTGCCAAACTGCCTAACCTCCCCCACCCACATTCTTCGCTCCCCGGTCCATTGAATCTCTGGTTTCCTCAGTGTGTACTTTCTCCTAAGACTTGTAAAGCGCTTTGTTGCTTGATGAAGCGTGGTCTGTGCTCAATAAATAACCTAATAATAATAATAGAAATACAAATAATAATTGCAGCTGTAATTGTGCTACTGGTGTAATAGAATGTGTCTTAACCAAGTGTGCCTTCAGCCACTTGATTTATAAGTAGTGTGTGTGTCCTTGCTTCTTTTCCTTGCACTGAAGTCATATGAAAAACAAGCATTCTCAAAGACAACCGTTTTGGATGGATTGTGTATAGGTATCATAGGCGTCTGCCTAGCGCTGTTATCATTTGCCCAGGTGTTCACACCATTTTGCAGCCGCTGCCGTATAATGGTCAAGTATCACCATTCAGGCAGTGCATGTCAAATGCCTATCCCATGGCTACAGAAAAGCCAAATCTGTTGGCTTTATCAATGCTCGTTTGTAGTGGTTTCATGCAGTACATATCACTCTTCCGTGTTATTGTGGGCTCATGCAGAGCATATCATTTTTCCATGTTACAAAGCATTTGAAGATGGACAGTTTATATTTTACCCATTTCAAGTGTGCTTTAAAAGAGGAGAAATGTGCCTTAAACCTGAGTGTGGTTTGGAAGGTTGGCAAGTGTATATCCCACCCTGTTAGAGTTTTGGAAGGTTGGCAACACTCATTCTGAGCGTGGTGTGGAAGGCCAGCAGCAGGTACGTTTTTTCTGGTTCTTTAGCTTAATAGGAGATGCTGTTCCTTCTGAAAATGATATTGCGTAATCGATTAGTAAAATCTACGCCATCCTGCAAGTCTAACTCCCACAGCCCGCGCGTGTGTATGCGTGTGTGTTTTTGTGTGTGTTATGTGTCACCTCAGTCACAGCATACTAGCTCTCAGAGTCTTTGACTTGCTACCACCTTAGTTTTCAGGGATATTAAGCAGTCAAGTCAAAAGATGGGCCACTGTCCAATAGCGTCTAAGCTCAATCAGCATTGCCAGAGCTCCCTGAGACTGCTTTCTTTGGGCCTCTATAGGCAAGGAATGGCGGTATGTTGTTGAAGGTGCTGCGAGGCACCCCCCCCCAAGTGCGAGGCTTGGGGCAGTTTGCCCTTCCTGAACGCCCCTCATGACGGCCCTGTTCCCGGAACTGACAGCGATTCCTGACTGAGCCAGGAATTATGTGCAGCAGCAGGAGACAGTGGCAGTGCACTGGCTGTGCACAAGAAGAGATTCGGGGGGTACATATGCCAATATATATCCCCAACTTAAAATTTTGGTGGGGATTTGTCTCTCTTATGCCCCCCATGTCCTATGCCCATGGTTTCTCTGACCTGTCCGGCACCCCTCCCTCTCTTGACCCCTTGTATGCTATGGGCTTCTTGGTCTTGTGTGGCACCCACTCCTGGGGGTAGCTCCCTCGGACGCCCTTGCCGGCTTTGGGCTTTCCGGGCCTTCTGGGCCCATGCGTCACCCCTATCTCTCTTTTAGTTCCTTACAGGCTTTGGGCTAATTAGTCCTGTGCAGCACACTCTCCTGGGGTTATCTCTCTTGTAGCCCCTCGTGGGCTGTGGGTTTCTCAGTCCCATGTGGCACCCTCTTGTGAGGTTATCTCTATTGCAGCCCCTCACAGGCTGTGGGCTTCTCAGGCCCGTTTGGCACTCTCTCATGGAGTTATCTCTCTTGCAGCCTCTCGTGGACTGTTGGCTTCTCAGGCCCATTCAGTACCCTCTCGTGGGGTTATTTCTCTCACAGCCCCTCTCGGGCTGTGGGCTTCTCAGGCCCGTTCAGCACCCTCTCATCTGGTTGTCTCTCTAGTAGGCCTGCGAAACTCGTTTGGGGATTCTCGGTGTAGGATCGGTAGGATACCGGTACCTTTTGTCTTCAATGGTTGCCCTTCCAGCCTCTGCGTCCCTCTGCGTCTGAGAACTCCAACTTCGTTGAAGCTCCAGCATTCAGCATGCTGCCTCCTCCTTACACCCACACTCTGGTCACTCGGCTCCATCCCTCTGTGTCTTCTCATTTGCCACACTATTGCGGCAGCTCTATCACACCTGGTTTCCAGTCCTTTAACTCCGAGATGGAAGAAGGGTGGAGATTCCATTGGGTAGCGTGATACTCCAGCAGCATTGACGTGTACAGGTCAGTTTCCCAGCCAACCCCTCTTAAAGAACCAGTGAGTATTGTTGATATGTGCCGTCCCCATACAACCAACCCACACTGGGTTTAATTGAAAGGCAGGTGGGTTGGGAATGTCAACTTGGCATACCGTGTTCCCAGAAGGGGGGACATCCCAGTGGGAACCCGCTTGCTCTGAACCCTTGGAAGGGTGTTGCATAACGGGCTCACCTCGCTAGGCCCACAGGTGAAGGCTCCCCCTTAGTAAAACAGGGCAAATTTGCTGGATTCGTCATATACCCTTCCCCTTAGAGTATAGCTCACTTCTAATCGACCTAAGGGATATTGACAAAAAAAATCCACATTTTCTTGTTCCTTCCCCTTTCGATGTTCCATGGTAAAACAGAATGGCTTAGGTCTAGGAACCACCTTGTCACCTTGACATTTTTGTCTTTTCTAAGACACATCCAAGTTTGGGGGAATGATCCGTAATGAGGCAAAAGTTTCTGCCTGTTAAATAGTACTTCAGATTTGTAATGGCCCACTTAATGGCGATGGCCTCCAACTCTACAGTCACATGATCTTGTTCACGAGTGAACATTTTTGACAGTGCTCATTTCCCTAGTCCCACAGGGGGTGGCTCCTCTTTGGGATGAAGGGGCGAATTTACTGGATTCGTCACAATATATACATGTAACGGTGTACATTTTAGGCAGTTACATTGAAGGCTACAAAATTAGAATTCTTCAGTTGTGCGGATTATGGAAGTGCTGTCAGCATGTTGTGAAGTTAGGAGTTGTCTCTACCCACTTACGGGAGACAACAAGGGAGTCTGCTGCTTCAGTGGTGGCTCACGGACAGCCTGACCCCACCGTTGGTTAGGTATTGGGGCAGGTAGTTCTTCCTCCCTTTGCTAATCCTTTTCTACGTATCTTGGACCGTAAGATGGAGGTCAGTTGCAGGAAACATGGACAGAGAAATTCCTCAGTCTAGCATATGTAAAGGTATGTTTTAGCAAGCAACAAACTTCCCCACCAAGCATCCACCAACTCACTCCTAATGGGCATTTGATAATCACTGGACTCATTTCTCTCCATTTGTATTTTCCACCTATGGCAGCTGGAGAACATTCAAACTGGAGAAGTGAAGGGCTTTGCCTGAATAGCTCCGAGCGAGAGAAGACCGAAAGCTTGATCTCAGCGAGAGAGTTTTGAGGGTCTTATCTGGCTAAAGATGCACCCTTAAAGTGAATTCACAGTTAAATACTATCACTGAGACTTACTTTGATGGCAGAAATGGGGCCTCACTGTAACATAGCAGAGCATCCCACAGGTTGCACATATCTTGCAGGATCTGGCAGCAAAGATCCCGCTCAGGATATAGAGCTTTTAGCGGTTCAAGCAGTGTCCATACACCTTAGGTTGCACCCCCTTTACAGACTCGGGCCTCAGACAGCATATTTATGCATAATGATAGCGTGTTCAGACAAACGCTAACAATCTAGTTCATGATATGCCCAAATAGAGTGATAAAAAACAACCACAGAACCAAGAAAGTGCCCTCTAGCCCCAAAGAAAAATGTCCATACCCATTAGCTATCATTATCACAACCACTTTTCCTAATTATCAGCATTTCATCCTTTCCAAATAAGCTGATTTCGTCTCCAGACATCCGCCTCAACACCTAGGCTCAGGTTCCAATAGCTAGATTCAAGCACCAATGGCCTCTCTACTCAGCTTCTGACCTCTATGCACAGATTCAGCCTCACATGCCATGATATAGCATCACATGTCCAGATTCAAGGTCACATGCCCAAGGAGTACCTTTATGCCAGAGTTCATCCTCTTTGGCTAGTAATGATGTTAACTACACTTTTCCGGGTTGCTATTACGAGAGTGGTCAATCATTCAATCCAAATTGCAATAGGTCCTCAGATCTCTAGAGAGATTGCTGTTTTTCTCTTAGTTAAAAAGCCTGTCTCAGTCAGACCCAGAAAAGGATCGTCCTGTTTCTCTGTTGCCATCTCCACCAAAAATGTCAAAGCCTGTCACTGGCAGACTCGCCCTAGCACCCACACTGCACTCTCCCACCAAAAACAGTGTTAGTGCTAGCCGCCCCAAGGCTCAGTGTTACAGAACCGTGTGTCTATCCCAAAATGTACCTTATCCTCCTCTCTAACCCTGCTCTGGCAGGAAACACCTCCTGAGAGTGTGTTCCAGAATTCCTCCAACGCCTACGACATTGCACTTACCTACATATCCCATTTTGAGACCAACAAGTAATACCAAACTCTCCTCCCATACCAACCCCTCACCCATACTCCCTCCTCTCCTCCTGCCCACCCCACCCCCTAACCCCACACCCAGCTTCAATGATGCATGTCTCAAGTGTGCACTTATCAATGCATGGTCCCTTGGAGTCCACGCCACAAATGTGCATGACCTGATAATTGACCTTGACTTTGATATGCTTGCCATTATGGAATCTTGGCTGCACGATGCCTCTGGGCTGCTGTTATCCATAGCCATCCCTCCTAACTGTTCCATCTTTAGGCCTGACCACAACAGCATCTCTGTAGGTGGTGCGGCACTTATCACCAGATCCTCGCTCCTCTTCAGGAGCATTGCCTCTCCCCAAGTCCCACGGTGCAAATCTCTCCTCCTGAAACTATCCCTCCACCATCAGACTACCTATAACCTCCTTCTCCTTTATGGCCAGCTGAGCTCACCAGGTCGACCAGATTCCGACATCCCTCTAATGATCACTCCTCCAGTTAAACCCACCACCAAGTTTATCCTTCTAAGAGACATCAATCTGGTCTTTAACGATCCTAGTGACAACAAAGCATTCCGGCTCGCACAATCCCTACAGATGATGAATTTCACACAACTTGTCAGTTCCCCCACTCACAGTAAGGGACGTATCGTAGACTGGATTCTCACCAACACTGTCACCCTTGAAATCGCCTCCATCTCTCCAGTAACCGGACTGGTCACTGGCTCATTGAATTTGCTATACCTCATTCCAATGTAGTATAGCACTTCTACACCACCTGCTAACAACAGCCCAGAAGCCTTAGCACATCACTACCGCCAGAGCATCCTCCTTATGATGGATGTACACAATCCTCTCAAATAAAAATTCCCAAACCTCACAAACCCACCAACCTCTGGTTTTCTGATGAACTTGTTTCACTTTGTCAAACCAAGAGATCCTTTCAGCACCTCTACAAAAGGATCTCAAATGCTAGCTGTGATTCAAAAGAACTGTTCTCCATTTTACGAGAACTAGAGAACCCTACCATGCCCAACAAAATCACTAGGACTGACAAAGAATAGTGTTCCACCATCCAGGATGCCATCGCTAACAAAATGGACCTTCTTTGAAACAAAATGAATGCCAAGAAAATTCAACTTGCTTCCAAAACCCCATCCCTGCTACCTCTCCCTCTGCCATTCTCAGTACCCATACATATATTACCCTGTTCTCTTCTGAAGAGCACATTCTTGAGACCATCTTGGCCTTTAAACCCTCAAACTACAAAGGTGATGCCTGTCCACCACACACGGTAACAATGTGTGCACCCATGTTATCACCAATCATTACAGACTTTGTGAATGCCTCTTTTAAGACCTGCACTGTTCCCAACGGTTCCATGTGATAATGTCCCTGCAAAAATGTCGCCATGCAAAAATGACGTCATTTTTTCTGCAGAGACATTATCATAAGGAACATTCCTCTGCTCCCATTTAACCCATATATTGTCCCCATATATAATGTTGCCTATGCCGTTTCCCGCCAACTATATGTAAGGTGACCTAATATACAAGTACTTATATACAAGTACAATATTACCTGATACCTTCCCAACTGCATCAAATCTTCTTTGATTACTCCACTCCTTAAAACAACCCTCTCTCAATCCTCCCATATACACTAACTACCGCCCCATTACCACTGTCCCCTTTCTGCTCAAAATTCTCGACCATATCACCTATTCCCAAGTCCAACACTTCATAGAATCCCAACAGCAACTTGGCACAAGACAATCTGGGTTCCGACCAAAGCACAGCAACAAAACCGCCTTGCTGGACCTTAAAATACAGTTGGACAGCATCTGAGATGCTGTGAATCTTGCCATCCGCCTCATTGACCTTTCCGCTACTTTTTAACTTGTTGATCATGATACTCTCTAACAACACCTGGGTTCTCACTTCTTTTTTTTTCTTTCAAGCGACTAGATGGGGGAAATCCTTCCCTGGAGATCTCACCTCAAGAATCTGCATTGGGACCATGGCCGCAGATCCCATCCCAGCACCATTGCTCATGCCTATCCCCCACCCTCTACAATACCTATATCAAGCCACTCTTCAACATTCTCAACTCTCTTGACATCACGTATACTAACTTTGCCGATGATACACAAATACTTATCCCCATCATTGCCAACCACTCGAAGGACACCATCGTCATTAACAAGATTTACTCCACCATCCAAAACTGGATGGCCTCCCACAATGTTTGTTTGAACGATGACAAAACTGAACTACTTATTGTGGGTTCCCCATCCCACCCTAGCAAGCTTGCCTCGCCGTACTCCGCTATCTCTATTGATGGTACCTCCATCCCAGTTCTCAGACAAGTAAAAACCCTGGGGTTTTTTTGGATGCTGAATTTAGCATGACCAAGCACATCAACTCCCTGGCATCATCTAGAGTGTACACTGCAAAACTCATCTCCTTGAGCAGACAATTCCTGTCCCCAACCGTCTCACACTCGCAGGAGCCAGTATCATCAGCAAACTTGACTATTGTAACTTCCTCCTCATGGCACCTCTGCAACAAAACTAGCAAAGCTGCAACTCCTCCAGAACCAATCTCTCTGTGCAGCCCTGGGTCTGCGCCGATCTGACCACATTTCAGCCTACACACGTGAAGGCCACTGGCTACCTATCAAAACTTGCACTGAGTTCAAAACGTTGACACTTGCGCATCTCTGCATCTACAATGCGTCCCCCAACAAGAGCATCTCCCTGAAACTTCCCTCACGTGCTCATGTCACTATCGTCCTCCCTTGATCAACTCAGCTATGCCCACACCTACTGTGGTGTAGTGCATCTCATTGGCCATCTCAAATCCAGGCTGTGTACTCCTTCATGTGTTTTTAAATAAGACTTCCCTCTTACTGTCACTCTCTCTCTCTCTCTGTTGTGCTACGCTGCACTCATGGGCAGATCGCAATCTATGTCCTGTCACCCTCTTGCATCCTGTGGTCCTTTTGCAGTGGGTGGCAGCAACATATGTTCATGCTCGATTAATGTGTTGTCATGTATGTGCATGTTCTTTATGTTCTTACTATGCATGTCATTGCATTTAGGGTATGTGTCTCCCGCTGGGTTGCATCGTATGCAAGGCAGGTGGGTACCCTGTGCAGGTAAGTGAAGGGCATTTGCAGACGTTTGTGTGGTGTTAGGCTGGGAGTCGTGCACTGTGTGTGATCACTTGGGATTTACTTGTCTTGTGGGGCATCGGTACTACTTCATGGATGCATGTGTCACCTGGTGTGGTTCTGGTCCTAGGTCTGGGCATGGTGTTGTTTCTATGGATGGGTGGGGCCCATTGGTCGACGTGTACAAAAAGAAGTAGTGGAACTATGTTCCCTGCTGGCCTGCTCCCACTCCCCAAAAGACCCATCACCGCACCCCCTGCAACGCACAATACAAACCCCCAAACACATGCACCTGCTTTTTAGGGCAACGTTCAGTGTAGTGCACTGCAAGTGCAAGTTTCAACTTCTTCCTACACATTTATTTTAAAACAAAACCATTATGGAAGGGTTTATTTTTTAAATAAAAGCATAAGAACAGTAAAACTTAATTTAAAAAAGTAGAGGAGCACCGCTCCCACTCAATTCGACCACTGGTGGGGCCACAGGTTTCAAATTCTTAATTGTGGGAGTTCCAACTGTGTGGACCTTTCTTGGGTGATTGGGAGTGGGTGGCAGGGCCAGCTGTTTGTGGCCTGTGACAGGTGGGATTGGTTGTGCTGGTGTGTGTCTCCTTGCACTTTACACATGTGTACTGAGTGACACTTCACATCGCTTGCAATGTTTGTGGTGTAATGGTTCAATGGCACATTTGGCCTCTCTTGGTCAGGGTTCCCAAATTAGGTGTGCAGCCCCAGTTACAATCCACAACTATGGAACCATTGGTGCACTTTTTTTGGATGCTATGTTGTGAACCGGCACACTACATTGTGCGGTGTTGGTGTTTTCACATGCATGTCCCATGCATGCCACACCATGGTGTTTGCAGCTTCAAGTTGACTGCAGCTGGGTGCATGGTACAGATGCATTGAATTGAATGCAAAATTGGACCAATTGTATGCTGTCACAGTGAAGTGTGCATTGACCTTGCACTTTTCCATTGCATCCTAACTTTTGCGTGCATTTATCCTTGCTTCCAGTATCACTTTGCTTGGTCATGTCTGCTTATGTCTTCTATGGCAGTTGCTTCTGTGGCCAGCCTTCCAGTCTGACATCGGCCCCCATGAAATGCTGCCTCAAGCATGGTCCTGCCTGGATCACAAGAGGTGAGTATTTGTAATGGCCTTCTTGTGCTTTGCAACATGGGCTCCCAGGTCCCTGCTTTTTGGTGGCTCAATTATCTGCATATCTGATGTCTTTTCATTGTCATTCAGCATGTTGACTGAGGCGTGTATTGTGTATGTGACATCAGCTTGGGAATGGGGATATGTGACATTCACATTTGCTGCATGACATTCAGGGGGTCAGGCAGTGTGGGGGTTGTTTCTCAGTGTGTGTGTTTTGTTTGTTTAATTTGCATGCAGTGTTCTGTGTGCTGGGACACATGTTGATGGTTGTCTTGTGAGTTGTTGTTTGCATGTGTCTTTTGTCACTGAAGGGGGCACGTGGGCCTTGAGTTTTTGGGTGCATGGATGTGTTGGCTGCACTCTGTTTCATTTTTTTCATTGTCTGCAGATCCCTTCTGCTATTTCCTTGGATACGGGTTGTACTAGTTGCTCATTTGGTTCATTATCCTAGGAGATATCTTGCACTGCGCTATAGTGCGTCTCCTCCTACACTTGCACATTATCTTGTGGCACTCCATACATTCCTTGCCAGCGATGGGGCACAATTTGTCAATTGCGATGTGGTTGCGATTTCCGCATCTGAATCATTCTCACCCTTGATCTCTTTTGCAGGAATGAGGAGGAGGCCTCCATCAACCGTCATCTGGGAACCTACATTCATGAATGGTTTCTCTCTCCCTGGTCTTTATCTCACAATGCAGACTTCTTCTTTTACCTTGGCTTACTGATTTCATTGAGTGGAGAGAGCGTTGCACTGTCTTGGCCATAGTGATGGCTTGTTCCAAAGTGGGGTCTCTGCTCATCCATAGGGCCTCTTGTGTTTTTTGGGTCTCTGAAATGGATTGTGTGCTGTTCCTGTGTGAGTTGATCAGCCATATTTCCAAAACTGCAAGTTTGCCATTTCTTTCAGCGCTTGTGACAAAGTCGTCTGTTAATGCTAACATTGATAGGAGCTTAGTGTAAAACCTTTGTCTTTCAGAACTATATTCAAAATTTTACAAAATCTAGCCTTTAGCGTCATCGAAGGCACCCTTGTGCGATAATTCATCTAGTTTCTTTGCTACATCGGTTAAGGCAAAATTCTTTGTCCTTCAGTTCCCCGGGCATTTCTGGGTAGTGCACATCACCTGTCTCGGGCACACTCAGTGCCATAAATACTTTCCATGTATGCATAGAACTGGGACTTCCACTGAGCCCATGTGATGGGGGCTCACCTGGAGTTTGTAAGAAGGTAGGTGACTGAGTGACTCCTTCTATCTTCTCTGAATGTGTTGCTCATTCACAGAATCTATTTCTCTTGCCTGTGAGCCTTTGAGTGTCATTCTGTGTGTCAATGACTAGTGTAGAGGCCTAGATCCCACATTCTTCGCCACAGTGAAGATATTCGGTGGATGAATAACCTAAGTCCTTCCTTGTGGTGATTTAACAGAATTTTCTATCATACAACTATTAGAAGACACTCAGGATGAATACTTCAGAGGATGCGGTTGGGCACCAGGAAGAAGAGGAGCAGACTGCTGTGCACCCAGCACTCGCTCTCTAATGCTCCCAGCTTCTCCCCGCATCTCTCCCGCCTTGTCCATGGCACTGCTCCCCACACCACATCATCACACTAAGCAGCGTTCATGATGTAGTGTAGGGGTTGACTGCAGGTGTGGCCTATTCTACAACCCAATAAGCATGTAAGTGCTAACTTTAGTGGTTCCTTGCATCCAATTTTCGAGGGCAAATTGCAAGCGGGGGACCATCAACGTTAGCAAGTAAGTGTTGTTGGGTTCCCTGCATGCAAATCTCAATTTTTACAAGGCGGAGTGGAAAACTGAAGAGTAAACCAGACGCAATTGCCTTCACTCTTCTGTTTTACTCTCCACCATGCAGAAAGTAAACTAAAGAGGTCATTTTCCACATGGCGTGGAGCAAAATCTAATTTTATTTTATTATTTATTTATTTATTTATTTTATTTTATTTAGTTGAAAGTTCAACTTTACAAATACATAGAATTTGTCATTAATAACATGATATAAATTATTTGAAAACATAATAATTAAAACAAGAGAAAACATGATAACACTAAGAAAGAGGCGAGATTTTAACATACCGATCTTAACATAACATAGACGATAGTAATTAGAGATAATTCACAAAACATCAGTTCATTAAGAGCAGCAGTACATTTCGATGATAATAGCCCAGGAAAGATAAGGAAAGGAATCACAGTTTCATTTTCATTTTGCAATCACAGGGTAATTCTTTTCATAAAGAAATGCAGCATCAATAATGTGCAAGGTTGCAATTCTAACTGAGATTTTACCAGAGCCAAAAATCTCTGCCCATATTTCATTATTGGTTCTCTGAATGTACTTTGGTGTCATGCACTTGACAAGTTTCAGACGCTGCAATGTAAAGGCTTTACATTTTGTGATGATATGACGCAGGGTTTCTGTCTGTGACTCGTCTTTGCAAAATCCACAATAGGCTAGTTCTTTTTTGACTAGGCCTCGTCTGACCAAGATCTCATTAACAAGCCACAAATTAAGGCGGAATCTTAAAATTTCCGATCTTAGTACAGGCGATGGACATTTTAAGAGATAGTCTGCCATTGTTCGCAATTGTTTGTGACCAAAGAGATTTCTGTCAAAATCTCTTAATGGTAGACATTTATCTTGTGTAAGCAGCCAATCGGCCTGATAAAGTTTAACCTTAGCTCTGTTCGGATTCGTAAGAAGGAGCTCAATCGAGATATGTGCATTGGCTAACTCATTCAAGGTATGTGTTCTCCAATTTAAGGGAAATGTCTGCTTAGAGGTCAACAAATGACTAGCTGGAAGGGCAAGGCTATTTCTATTAGTGATTCCCAGTAGACATTTTCGAAGTAAGGCACACATTTTCCAGGTAACCTGAACATGAATTGATAAAAGACCAAGTTCAAATCTAAGTAACATGGTTGGCGTGCTTTTTGGTAGGTTAAATACAGTTTTAGAGAATCTTGCTTCTAGATGGTTCCAAAATTGTTGAGTTCTTAGTAACACAGTTTCCATCCCATAAGTAATAACTGGCAGGACCTTTTGCTGATAGAAGGTCATGATGGGTGTACATGTGAACTTTCCAAATTTAGAAAGCAAGATTCTAGCCTGAGATGTTAAAATAGTAAGTTTGGATGTCAGTGTTGGTTCAAGGGATTTTTCAGAGATGAAGTTATTAAAATTCACCCCTAAGTATTTGTATTCAGACACCTCCTGTAGTTTTTGGTTTGCTATTGACCACTGATACTTATTTGAAAATGACGATTTAGGTTTCCCAAGTGCAATAATTTGCGTTTTGTCATGGTTTACTGTTAGGTTGTTACTAGAAGCGTATTGAGCAAGTAAAGCAAGAAGAATTTGCAGCCCAGATGGAGTTTGGGATAGCAACACCAAATCATCCGCATAGAGTAACCAGGCTATTGTTTGATTTTCGAGCTTTGGTGAATCAGAGGGAGCTATAGCAAAGGAGTCTCCTATATCAGTAAAAAAAGATTGAAAACTGTCGAAGCAAGTATGCATCCTTGCTTGAGCCCTCTTGCAGTCATTATGATGTTAAACAGGAGGCCTTCATGTTTAACTTAATTTTAACAGACGTGTTTGTATGTAAGAGACTCACAATTTTGACTAATGTTTGAGGACAGCCATATTTCACTAGTTTGCTGAGGAGAAGCTCTCTATCAATTGAATCAAACTCCAATGCGGTAGTCAACAAAGGCCACATATAATGGTTGCTTCCGCATGGCGTAAGATGACTTCAAGGCGTTGAGTAATGTTAAATTAATTGCAGTGCATAGTCCAGAGACAAATCCAGTTTGAGATGGATCTCTTCTGTGGATTGCTAATGACCAAACATTCAAATCGCGAAGGACTAGTCTACAGAATATTTTCCCAGTCATATCTAATAGTGCGATGGGCCGATAACTCATGGGATTCTGTCGATCTTCTTTTTTATGAATTGGGACTATGATTGAATGAGTCCAAGATTTCGGTAACTCTTGATTATGTTGAATTAGCTGAAACATGATATAGAGGATGGAAGCCCAAAGGTCACTGTTCTTTTTTAGGACTGCATTAGATAGTCCATCCGGACCTGGGGCACGAGACATGCTAGCCTTATTGATGAAAAAACGAATATCATCTTTATCAAATTTCAATTTGAATCTATAAGAGAGCGCACAAGGGTGCTCACAGGATGTTGGAGCTGCATAGATCACTGAGAAGTGAGTTATCCAATCTTTTTCTGTCACTCCATTTATTTGTGAAGCTAATTGCGAGACATAAGTGGTAGAATTAAGCAGTTGCCAAATGTGGGCAGTATTTTTGCTTTGAATCTCCTTTAGCATAAGTTTGCCAGCTTTTTGTTCTTTGAATGTTTCATATTTGTGCATCCAATTTCTATAAGAGGTTTTAGTAGCGCGCAAAGCTGACGATCTTAGAGCTAAAGGTGATGTTAAAGCTTGTCTTTTCTGCTTTCTATACAGTCATTTTCTATTTCTAATCGCATGGTCACATTCTTGGATTGTATGCGGTCTCGATTTCTGAGTGGTAGCATATAACTGCATTTGGTCATAAAGTGCCATGTTGTTTAGATGAGGTGTTTTCATACATGACTTATGACACAGTTTTAAGTAATCTCGATACTGCACAAGTGATTTATCGGTCCATTTCAGAAGATTTAAAGAATTGTTTTTTTCAATCAAGCCTGAAAGGAATTGTCTCTGTGGACATGGAACTGTCGCCACAGTCAGTTTGAATGTTAGTGGGCGGTGATCACTGGAATCAGATGCTATTACTGCAAAATCAGAAACATGATTAAAATGGTTTTGTGTTACATAAATATAATCGCACTCTGAGTCCCTCTAAGCCAAGTCAGATGTCGCGGGGAGTCAGCAGTGCTAGTACCATTCAGCATTACCAAGTTCCATGATTTGGCAAAATGATTCCACATTTCTACTCGTTCTTGTTTTTTGTGTTGTTTTTCCTTCAATAAATGCAAATTCAAATCACCTGCAACAATAATATGTAAAGTACCACAGGATAAAATGATATTCTCCATTAGAGTAGTCAAAGTTTTAAAAAATTGACAAAGTTGAAATACCCATGGGATTCCAGTACAAATTAACACAAGCACCTTTGAATTAGCTAATGGTGAGACATGTACATTGGATGAAGGGATTGGAAACAGGTTATGAAATCGATTGCATGTTGGCTAATGTGTTTGTGGCAGTTAGCAATCCCGACATAGGTCTCCATTTAGTTGCTCGTATGGCCGGTTCTAAGTGGGTATCGTAATTGTCCCACGTGGGAGGATCTGACAGCCAAGTTTCCTGAAGTAGTATAAGATCGTACTTTCCCAGGATACTTTGAGGATTATTGATTAAATGACTAAATCCTTGAGTATTCCAGCTAATTACTGAGAAGCACATTTGGCATGAGGCCGGATCTAGTTACACTCTTGTAATTTGACTGTAATTCTTGGGGCCGTTATGATGTTCTGAGAGGATATATTTTGGCATATTAGGCTGAAGATTTCTGAGGAGTTTTAAGGCAAGATTTTAACTGACTTTTTGTGTCATCATTAGCTGAGATCAAAAAGCCTAAATTGTATAACGCATTCCTGGCCGCCCAAATGATATTGCGTATTATCAAAGATTTAGTCCATATTTAGTCCATATTAGGGCTATGCCAAGATTGCTTCTATTAGGAAATTCAATGGCCTTGTCTAGAGTTCATCTGCCATAAGCGTGCAATGGAATCTCTAATTTCCTCAAGATCAGTTTTAGAGAAATTTCCAGTAGGAGATTTCAAATGCATTGAGCATTCTGATGAATGGTGCTCTGCCTCAGCAAAGGATACTCGTTTATGGGTGACATCCCTGATTTCATTGGCAGAAGTCACTGTCAGGGGTATAATGATAGGAGCGGCAGCACATTTAGCCGGACCATTAGCTGTAATTGGTAAGCAAGGTGGTTCTGATTTTCGCTGTGCTAAATATAAGTCAATTTCCCGCCTTAATGCTGCTCTAGAGGCAGCAATCTCATAAGTAGACAGGACATTTTCTTTTTGATTCTTAGTGAAAGAGCACTTCTGAGCAGATGGCAGCATAGTCTTAGTTTTAGGTGAAGCCAAGGACTGGTTCTCTACTGCTAATTTGATTAATTCATCAAGAGGTGGATGAACAGGAATCAGTTTAACAGTGTCACAGGGTTCAATTTGTTTATTTTTTTTCAATTTCGCCAATGTCACATACTTTTTCATTATAGAACTTGATGTAGAGAGTGATCTGCTATTGGCATGAGTTAAATTGTTAATGAATTGTTTGGTTGAAGAAGTAGCCACTAATTTAGGGGACTTAACATTCTTTGATTTTTTTGTTTCCTCTGATGCCTTTCCCTTTGGATTCAGTAGTGGCACCTGATTTGTGTTTCTTTGATCAAATACAGGGTAGGTAGTTTTAGAATCTTGAGCATTTTTCGTGAGTTTGGCTATATGATTAGAGTGTTGAGCGTTATGTGCAGACGGGGTGGAGTCCATCTCAACAGGTTTATCCGTTATGATTCGTTTAACATACGGCACTGAAGACACTAGCTGTGCTACTTGCTTAGTGTTAAGAAAGGAAGAAGGCATACTATGGCAAAAGGGAAAGTGCACACAGTTGCACTGTGAACAACTCTGAATCTAACAACGTGTATCTAATACCCAAGTCTTGTGTATATATGTAAAACCCAGGAACGTCAATAAGGTAAAACAGTATTACCAATATAGGAAAAGGGATGTGGGGTAAACACTTAGGACCTCCTTATGACTGAAAGGGAAGTCGGCAAACTCTTTACCCACTATGCTCTTACAGATACTGACAGCGCTAAACCCACGTAGCGGGCAAGCAAGGACAGATTTTGTGAACTGACAATCTGTAGAATACTGAATAAGGCAATTATAAACAGTACTCACGAGGACCGGAAAGACCACTTGAATGTCAGTACTCACGAAGACCGGAAAGACCACTTGGATGTCCGTATTCACGAGGACCGGAAAGACCACTTGAATGTCAGTACTCACGAAGACCGGAAAGACCACTTGGATGTCCGTATTCACGAGGACCGGAAAGACCACTTGAATGTCAGTACTCACGAAGACCGGAAAGACCACTTGGATGTCCGTATTCACGAGGACCGGAAAGACCACTCAAAAGTCAGTACTAACCCACAACCCTGTAAATCAAACAAGAACCCAGAAGGCAGTAAAGGCAAAGAGTGAGGATGACTAAATACCTAAACCCAAGTCAAAAGGCAAGAAGGAATAGTACAGTGTGGAAAACAAAAGATAATCACATAGGAGCTAGTTACAACGGCTTCCCACACCTAATAATAAAATAGGAAATAAATGTAAAAGTGTAGTACAGTGTGGAAAACAAAAGATAATCACATAGGAGCTAGTTACAACGGCTTCCCACACCTAATAATAAAATAGGAAATAAATGTAAAAGTGTAAAGGAAAACATGGCATGGATCCCAATAGAAGGCAAGGATCAGGAGCAGTGAAAACGATATCAAAAGGGAAACTTTCCCACCCATCCAAGGTGAAAGGGCAGGAAACTAAACCTGTAAAGGAAAGATTAATGCAACAAGTCTTTCAGTAGCAAAGGACAATTTCTAGGAAACAGTGAACACAGGCAATTGGGCTACAGCAAAAGGAAAGCTCAGAGAAAGGCTGCCTGCAGACAGAGAAAGGGAGAAAGGGATTTCCAAAAGGCAGAAATCAATTAGGCATACAAATACGAATTTCCAGGACAAGGAACAAGAAACACTAACTAGAAACTGGGAACAAAAACTAGGAACCAGGAACAAGGGACCAGTCAGGACAGGAACGCTGCAACAATGACCAGCGCTGGACTGAAGCAAACTGAGGCTTTTAAAGCTGCTTAACGAGCACACCCCTCAGGCGTGTCGCCTGCTGCACCTGCAGCCACAGGTGTTGCCTATCCTCCACCCAGCCTTGTCCTGCAAGGGAGGAGGTGAGGCAGTGAGCCAGGCTTTCTGGGAAGCATAGTCATTTGATTAAAGTAGCAGTAGCATGCTGGCTGCCAAAAACCTGGAACGGATCCGGAAGGGAAGTAATTTGGGAAATAAGGTTTTAGCGCTCCCAATTCATCGGGACACTGTAGCATAAGGTTCGGAGGAAATGTCCAGTAGGGAAGAAACCCCAAAACATGCCCCCAAGTGGTGGGAACGGGAGCGAAGGGAGCGAGCCGTGACACTATACCCCCTCCCACGGCCGACTCCAGGCGGCCGTAACTCGCACAAAACATCTTCTTTCCATGACAGGAGCGCTTTGTCTTCAGAAGTGGCACTGACGGAAACGATGAACCACGGGCAGAAGCAGAAGGACTGGAATGAATAGAATCAGGCCGCAGTCTATAAGAGCCATAGGCGGGTTTTCGGTGAGGAAGAGACTCATGGGTCGAAGAAAGGCATGAAGGACTTGCAGGACCCGAAACAGAGTTGGAAGGTCCAGGAAGCTTAGTCACTGGAAGAGGATATGCATACATCTTTGAGGAGAGAGGCAGGCTGGTGCTACATGCCTTAGACAACGGTAGAAGTTCTGTTAGCCTCACTGCCGAGAGCGGACACACAGGAGGTGAGGAAACAGCAGGTTTCAGGAAATGTTTATGTTCGGAAGAGGAAGGTGGCGGCTGAGGTAGAGGTTCGGATACTCTGTCATCCATCTGGGTAAAGGTTTGTGGTTGAAAGTGACAAAGATTCGCCTGCATAAATTCCATGCCTTGGAGGTCTGGAGATCCAATGGGTTGTACGAGGCTGGCACTCCCATTGACAGTCATGTAGCCAGTCAAGTAGCCACCTTGTTGCACGTGGGATACAACCGCAGGAACGTTTGGCATACTGATAGGAGTGTTAGACACAGTACTCGGAACATCAGGCATACTAACAGCGGGAGCAAAAACAGGCACATCTTGAACTGCAGCAGACATTCCCCTCCTTTGGCTACTAGCACCCAACTGGCGCTGCAGCTGGAGGGCCGTGCCCGTCCCTTCCCTCAGGCTCATGTGGGATCCGGCAACAAAAGGGTTGTCAAGCGGTTGATCCAAACCGGACTCCAAACGCGGACCGTCCAGCCCGCTATCCTGGTCGGCTACTCGTTCGGTGACTGGGCCGTGGCGGATGGCATCCGTTTCTCTCTCGTGATACTCCAGGCAAGTCCAGCAGCCTCGCATGTAAGGCCCTCCCGAGTCGTGAGCCGGCTTGATGTTTCTGAAGAGAGAGCTGGCAGAAGTCTCAGGCTCAGATGTTGCATATTTGGGAGGCGCTGATGCTACAGTCAAGTAGTTGGGAGAATTGTTTTGTGTACAAGGCAGACATTCTCGTGATCCCCATAAAGCATAAGAAGGGCAAGATGGACGTTCATCAGTAAATGGTTGGGATTCAGGAGGAATCTCTGGAGCAGAAGAATATGCAGCAGGATCCGACAGTGTAGACAGGTACACCTCCGATATTGGCAGCGAGGCTGAGCAGGATACAGGTCTCTCATGAACTGAAGCCAAACTAGCAGTAGGCTCTGGGACCGAAGACATGCACTTAGAATGTACTACCGGAGGCTCCATGGCTGAAGGATAATCTGCTGGATGAGTCACTGTAGCCGAAGACAAACATGCCAGAGGAAATTCTGAGGCTGAGGGCATGCAAGCTGGAGTCGTCTTGTTAGCTGAAGACAAACTTGTCAAGGTCTTTGGCTCTGACTGCATACATGGTGAAGGCTCTTGGGTGACTGGCAGACATAGCACTTTTTTGTTGATCGAAGATACGTGTGCCAACGATGACTGCAGAGCTGTGGACATGATTATTGAAGAGTCAATGGTAGTAGGAGGACAGTCTGAAGTCCCAGAAGTCGACAGACACACTTGTGGTTCAGGAATGGAAAGCCCCTTTAAGGCAGTTGACCCCTTGGCACCAGTAACCAAAGTCTGAGCTGTACCCCTGCCGTCCCTCTCCTTAGTGGATGACACAGAGTCTCTTCCTTTGTAGAAGTCAAAATCAACCAGAGGAATCACCATAGTAAAGTCTCTGTTAATCAGGATTTCGTCAATTGACCATTCCTCTGTCTTAACTTCTGAAGGTGGCAGATTATCAATCAACAGTTCAGGAATCGCTTGCCTGGTCCTTGTTTTAGTATACTGTGGAATGAGTCCATCAAAACAAGAATTATGTACTGTCTTTGATTGTTCATTGTGAGAAAATCTGGCAGAAGGAGGAGTGAACACAGAGGTAGCATCGTTTTCCACATCAGCTTGAATGTTTACTTCAGTCTCAGCAGCTGGATCAAGGGCTGAACCTAAGCCTACAGTAATGACTGATTCTGTGTACGCAACCATTGTGGATTGTGTTTGGAATACAGAAGCATGTATGTGTTCAAACTCTGAATTATGACTGACTGCTACAGAGGAATTCTTAGGCAAAGGAGTGACTTGTAAATCTTCTACTAACAGCAATTCCTGACAAACGGTAGAACAATTGTCAGAATCTGTGCTCTGAATAAGTGCTGTACAAGAAAGAGGACTTTCACTCCCAATAGGTTTTTCATATTGACAAGTATCATGACCTACTAAAACCTCCTCACTCAGAGATTGAACAGTATTCACTTCATCAACGGATAAAGTTTGAGGTGTAGTCAGAAAAAATCGTAAAGTTTTATTCTCCTCTAGTAAACTGATGTATTCTCGTCTTAATTCCTCAAATTCAACTCTTAACATGCCCAGGCTTAACTGTACATCCCTATCAGTAGTCACAAGGGAAGGTATGGTGGCATCGGGGCTGGAACCTGCCCTTGTCATCTGGACGTGTACTGATTGTACATCGTCATTTACTGCTTGCAGGTCTTGTGATCTATACTCTCGCTTACCGACTTGGTCTGTGTTACCCTTAAGTAAACTACTGACATCAGACCTCTTGACATTAGGGACTACAGTAAGTACTTGTGCAGAGGAGTAAGCAGTTGGCTGAGGGCTGAAAACAGAAGTTATGTATTGAACCCCTTCCTTCTTTATGTTTGAATCATGAAACTGTTCAATCTGAGGTAAAGCACAACCGGAATCATGGGGTTCAACAACAGATGTACTCATATTTAGTAAATCTAACAGTGTTTTATTTTCCGCTGCTAAGGCTTGTGCGGACATATCTGGATCAAAATTAAAAACAGAATTAGGATCAGGCAATGTATGATGGGCCAGGCGATGGGTATAATATTTTGCACGTAAATACCCATTCGTGTCAAGGAGTTCATTTAAGTCTGGATCAGTGTTTTGATTATCACAGGCAAACGTAGTCAAAACTTTCTGTACACATTTTTTAGTAGCCTTGCTACCCTTCTTTCTTGATCTGGCCGTATACAAACGGGAAGAAGGGCTGGTCATTCTGTTAAGAAAGGAAGAAGGCATACTATGGCAAAAGGGAAAGTGCACACAGTTGCACTGTGAACAACTCTGAATCTAACAACGTGTATCTAATACCCAAGTCTTGTGTATATATGTAAAACCCAGGAACGTCAATAAGGTAAAACAGTATTACCAATATAGGAAAAGGGATGTGGGGTAAACACTTAGGACCTCCTTATGACTGAAAGGGAAGTCGGCAAACTCTTTACCCACTATGCTCTTACAGATACTGACAGCGCTAAACCCACGTAGCGGGCAAGCAAGGACAGATTTTGTGAACTGACAATCTGTAGAATACTGAATAAGGCAATTATAAACAGTACTCACGAGGACCGGAAAGACCACTTGAATGTCAGTACTCACGAAGACCGGAAAGACCACTTGGATGTCCGTATTCACGAGGACCGGAAAGACCACTTGAATGTCAGTACTCACGAAGACCGGAAAGACCACTTGGATGTCCGTATTCACGAGGACCGGAAAGACCACTTGAATGTCAGTACTCACGAAGACCGGAAAGACCACTTGGATGTCCGTATTCACGAGGACCGGAAAGACCACTCAAAAGTCAGTACTAACCCACAACCCTGTAAATCAAACAAGAACCCAGAAGGCAGTAAAGGCAAAGAGTGAGGATGACTAAATACCTAAACCCAAGTCAAAAGGCAAGAAGGAATAGTACAGTGTGGAAAACAAAAGATAATCACATAGGAGCTAGTTACAACGGCTTCCCACACCTAATAATAAAATAGGAAATAAATGTAAAAGTGTAGTACAGTGTGGAAAACAAAAGATAATCACATAGGAGCTAGTTACAACGGCTTCCCACACCTAATAATAAAATAGGAAATAAATGTAAAAGTGTAAAGGAAAACATGGCATGGATCCCAATAGAAGGCAAGGATCAGGAGCAGTGAAAACGATATCAAAAGGGAAACTTTCCCACCCATCCAAGGTGAAAGGGCAGGAAACTAAACCTGTAAAGGAAAGATTAATGCAACAAGTCTTTCAGTAGCAAAGGACAATTTCTAGGAAACAGTGAACACAGGCAATTGGGCTACAGCAAAAGGAAAGCTCAGAGAAAGGCTGCCTGCAGACAGAGAAAGGGAGAAAGGGATTTCCAAAAGGCAGAAATCAATTAGGCATACAAATACGAATTTCCAGGACAAGGAACAAGAAACACTAACTAGAAACTGGGAACAAAAACTAGGAACCAGGAACAAGGGACCAGTCAGGACAGGAACGCTGCAACAATGACCAGCGCTGGACTGAAGCAAACTGAGGCTTTTAAAGCTGCTTAACGAGCACACCCCTCAGGCGTGTCGCCTGCTGCACCTGCAGCCACAGGTGTTGCCTATCCTCCACCCAGCCTTGTCCTGCAAGGGAGGAGGTGAGGCAGTGAGCCAGGCTTTCTGGGAAGCATAGTCATTTGATTAAAGTAGCAGTAGCATGCTGGCTGCCAAAAACCTGGAACGGATCCGGAAGGGAAGTAATTTGGGAAATAAGGTTTTAGCGCTCCCAATTCATCGGGACACTGTAGCATAAGGTTCGGAGGAAATGTCCAGTAGGGAAGAAACCCCAAAACATGCCCCCAAGTGGTGGGAACGGGAGCGAAGGGAGCGAGCCGTGACACTTAGACGGTGAGGATATAACAATCACTGTCATTTCAGGAATGTTTTTCTCGATTTGACAAGCAATTGTCAAGCGGCAAAGCGGTGCTTCACGGGTGCTTCCTTGGTGCATGCGCGCTGGTGTGCATGGGTGCCCAATTAAATACATTTGGTGTGGATGGGTGTGGTTTAACGCCAAAGTAGGCTAAATAAAGGAGAAATAAAGATATTTAAACTTTATATAAGTGTATCAGGACAGAGTATATACTTTATGTGTCCAAAGTACCGTAAGTAGTCCAAAAGACAGGCATTTTGCAGGAGAATCCTCACAAATGGTCCAGGGGGAGCGGGCAAAGCGGTGCTTCACGGGTGCTTCCTCGGTGCGCGGGCCCTGGTGCACCGAGGTGCCCAATTAAATACATTTGGCGTGGACGGGCGTGGTTTAACACCAAAGTAGGCTAAATAAAGGAGAAACATAGATATTTAAACTCTGTATAAGTGTATCAGGACAGAGTATATACTTTATGTGTCCAAAGTACCGTAAGTAGACCAAGAAACAGGCAGTAAGAAGGAGAATCCTCACAAACGGTCCACGGGGAGCGGGCAAAGCGGTGCTTCACGGGTGCTTCTTCGGTGCACGCACGCTGGTGCGTGCTGATGCCCAATTAAATACGTTTGGCGTGGATGGGCGTGGTTTAACGCCAAAGTAGGTGTAAGTAGTCCAAAAAACAGGCAGTAAGCAGGAGAATCCTCACAAACGGTCCAAGGGGAGCGGGCAAAGCGGTGCTTCACAGGTGCTTCCTCGGTGCGCGCCGATATAAGGGACGCTGACTCTGCAGATGAAACTGAAATGCCGTTTTATTTTGGTTGTCCGTGTTAAACCTTGTTTGGGGGTGGAGTAAAATCAATTAGGAAAATGTATGACTAAACATGTTACAAATTGATTTTGCTCCAAGCAATATTTTAATTTATTTGCATGGCGTTGAGCAGGGGAGGATCGTAAAGTACTCTCCGCCTTGCAAATGCTCCAGCATTTGCGCGAGCATACATTTTCATGTTGCAAATTATGGGGATTCCTATGGAATCCACCTGCTTTTTAAATCAGCGATATGGAGACGGATTCCATAGAAATCAATTGTAAACGCTGGCTGCCATGAATACATGGCAGGCAGCATTTTTTCATTTTTTACAGAGGAGTGCAAGTGGCTGGCATGCAAGTGTGTATGCCTAAATAGAAGGGAAAAACGGGTTGCACCAGTATAATTTATATGTGCAGTCCTGGCCTCTCCCCAGACTCAAAGGTTACCAAAAAGGACATGTATGAGGTCAGGAGTTTGAGTCGGCATCCACAGAAATCGAAAAGTCCAAAGTAAAAGATGAATGTGTGACTCCAATTGTAATGAATGAGAGTCGAACATAAGAAAATATTGCAGATTTTAATCAATAAATATTTAAAAAACTATCTGTGGTTTGCACAATTGACACACACAAACATATATACACAATTACAAAGACATTCTACATTCAATAATAATGATAGAAGAAGTCAAATGTAAACAATAACTATAAGTAAAGTGCTTTTGTGACTCCTGTTTAGCTACTTCTAGACTAACTAATGAGGTAGATAAGGTCTGTAAACAGATACCAGATCACTTGGAAATGTTTCCACTTGTAATGCCCAAAAGGTAATACAACCGCTGTTGTAATATTACAATGGGTAGTGCGTGCATCGGACAGCACGGAGTACGCGGAACAGATCGCGAGGAGGATTAATTCCTGTAGCGAGACAAAGTCCCCTCTTCAGCGTGGCCGTTCCTAAGCAACCAAAACGATGGTTTGCTTTTTCCATACCCTGACTGGTACCTTTCATTTCTGGCTCAGCCGGATTCGTTGGAAATTTCTGCGAACAGCCATTTGTCTGACCTAAATGTTTAACGATTAGATCTTTTGCCCTCATGACCAGAAGAATTCTGAGTGTGGCCACACACCATTTTTTAAGGTTCCAGCAGAGTCCTTAATTGCATCCACTTTTTATCTGAACATTGTTTATCAAGTGTGGTCTTGGGATATCAACTTAGAGTGCCCTGCGCCCAACATTAAAGGTGTGTTGCATGCCCATGAAGGTACAGAGAATTATTTCCCCTGCTCCGTTGTAGTCAAAAATATCCAAAAGACTTTCACCCGTAGGCTGTGCCACTATAGTAAAAAAAACTTTCAGCAGTAAGTTGTTGGAAATGATATTTGGTTTAATATACCATAGTAGCCCTTATTTGAGACACGTGTTTCGGCACGTACTGTTCCTTTTTCATTCAGGGCAGTAGAAGCTTTTTGTTGCAATTGGCTGAGACCCTGTAGGTCTGGAGTCATTAGTTGGATGGATGTCCTGGGTTAAAATCCCTCCTGCAAAGTACCTTGTTAGTCTCTGTGCGTCGGCTCCTTTGTATATGAACATGACATTAGTTGCAAGGGGCCACTAATATTTCAAACTTGAGGATATCATGGACAGAGCTGCACATCCATTAACTGGAATTGGCATTCGACCTGTGTTCATTAGAGACGAACTCTGCCACGCATATCCAGAGTGCGAAAATCTGAGGTTTGAAAAGACAGAAGCTTTGATTTCAAGAACAAAGATGGGGTTGTCATTCGATACACTCTCCAATAAAAGTGTGACCCACTGCATCAGCTCCTGAGGAAGGTTCTCCAATGTATGGGACTTTAGAACTGAAACATGTCCAGCACTAGCCAGCATAATATTACAATGGCGGTTGTATAACCTTTTGGGCATTTCAAGTGGAAACATTTCCAAGTGATCTGATATCTATTTAAAAACCTTATCTACCACATTTGTCTAGCAGTAGCTAGACAGGAGTCACCAAAGCACTTTACTTATAGTTGTTGTTTACATTTCACTTCCTCTATCATTATTATTGATTGTTTTACCAGCTGTTAAAGTAGGGTGCCGCAAAGGGACCTTGGTGCTAAGTACGGTGCCGCAATTTGCGGCACCGTACTTAGCGCCTTCCCCATTCCCATTGAGCCCTATGGGGCAAAAATGGGAATGGGGAAGGGCCCATGGTGAATGGTGAATTACCGCCCCGCCAACCTTAGAATGGGGTGGTAATTCCGCCATTCACCATGGCGGACCCCGGCATGGACCATGGTGCTAATAGCACCATGGTTTAGTGCCGGGGTCGTAATGAGGCCCATTATGTCTTTGTGATTGTCTGTATATATTTATGTGTGTCAATTGTGCAAACCACCGATTTGTTTTTTAATACTTATTGATTAAAATCTGCAATGTATTCATATATTCGTCTCTCAGTAATTAGTTCTCCATACAATTGGAGTCACACATTAATCGTTTATTTTGGATGTTTTTTGATGTTTTTTGATTTCTGTGGATTCCGAGTGAAACTCCTGACCTCCTGACCTCATACATGTTTTTTTTTTTTATACAAGTGTGTCTGCCACCTTTTTCAGTGCCGACGTGCCAATGTGAAAATGTACGCGGAGGCGGCCTGTATAAGTTAAGGTGCAAACCTAACGGGTCTCACCTGCGTAATGCACAGTGAACTCGAAAATGGGCCACTGGCTGTTGATTTCAAGTGTTTTGTGTCTCTATTGACACACACCAATAAAGAGCTGCGACATGAGAACAAATGCCTCTTAACAAACACATGCGGTAAAATGGTTTCTTTTATTGGCACAACTGCATTGCGTTCGGGAATTGAAACGAAACTAGAAATAGTCCTCCTAGAAATAGTCCTCACCTGATGTCCAATGTCACAGATTCTTTGTGTTTTTGTCCTTTCCTTTTTTTTTTAGATTAAACGGTTGCACGTCGTATTTTTTTATTATTTTTTTTGCACATGCCACTCATGAACCATTGAAGCAATACACATAAGGTGCCGCTAGATGGCAGACGAGCCCTCATGCGAAGCGAATACAGTACCACAGGTGTATTGTATTTTAACAAGTACTACTTGCCTGGGCATGCCTCCACAACTGTGTGACAGTTTCTTTCTTTACCGCACGAAGGTATTTCATACATCATATTTATCCAATCCAATATAAACCAGATGCAGGAAGTTCTATTTTGATCATGAAAAGAGGGTACTGCAAAATATGAAGGACAAATGTGTATTTTAGCAAAAAATGAAACGTACGTGTTCGATATATGTGCTAGTTTTAATGCTTTCTGTATTCACTGTCCTATAGTGTGTGAGTTCACTACGGCACAACTCCTGTCGCATTTTCACCTTTCTGTAGAGAGTATATAGATCATGCACAATAGCCAAAGTTGAACTGCATATTGGTAAATTTGAGCGCCACACTGGTTCAGAAGATAGTGCATTGTGTTAAGCACTCATTGCAGAGATCTGAATTCATATGCAAAATTTCCATACTAAATTGAAGCAAGGTCCACTCTGCCTGTCCTATTTTTGAAGCTGATAAAGCTGCATGTGTATGTACATGGTTTTGCAGCACAAGTGCTAGTATCAGCAATGTACCGGCACCAGATAGTGATTGCTATTAAAACAAGCATTGGCAATGCAAATAGTTTTGGCTTTTTGGTATTTTCGTTAATTGTTTAAACATGTTAAAAAATATATTAATTTACTAAAATTTTCCTTTTTTAATAAAAATGAAATGTAATGTATTTCCCAAACACTTGGTGTTGGTTTTACGTTTGATGCATACATAGTGCACTTAACAATAAATATTGGAATGCATGATGTTATGAAATCTTGAAATGTTTGTTTTGCCTATTTATGTTTGATGCCGAAAGGGCTGCCAAATATCCAGTAAAGTCCAGTACAGCGCAATGAGGTTTTCAGAGGCCAGTTAACAGATAGTCTGGTTAATAACTATAAATCCCAGCATACACTCCTTTCCTGGGCAAACTCCTGGAAAAGCTGGCCATCTCCCAGCTTAATCTTCACACTGACGTTGTTGGTTGTCTCCATGACCATCAGTCTGGATTCAGAGCTGCCAGAAGCACAGAAACTGCTCTCCTGAACATCTGTGAAGACCTGCTCTCCAACCTCGACTCTAACATCCCCTCTGTCCTCATCCTAAATGATCTCTCTTCTGCCTTTGATATGGTCAGCCATGCCATCCTTCCGAACCGTCTCCGTGATAATATGGGTAACACCGATCAGGCCCAAGCCTGCCTGACCTCTTTCCTCTCTGATAAACCCTGCCAGGTCCAACTTGAGTCCTTCCTTTCCTCTATCTTTCTCTCTACCTGTGGTGTTCCGCAGGGGTCTAATCTCTCTCCCTGGCTTTTCAACCAATAACTGGCACCCCTTGCCCACCTAACTGGTGTGTTCTACTCCAACTTTCAGTGCTACGTGGATGACAGCTCGTTTTCAGGCTTCCCTCTGCCATCTCTTCTCCTTCTCTCATCTTTGACTGACTGTCTGCTATCCAGGAGTGGTGTGCCGCCAATGATCTCTGCCTTAATGCCAGTAAGATGGAGATTCTCCTCATCGGCACGCTGGCACCCTCCTTTCCTGTCTCTTCCTGCGAGGCTAAAACCTCAGGGTCATCTTCGACTCCACACTTTCCTTTTCTGCTCACATCTCCCACGTCTCTAAGAAGTCAAACTACCAACTGCACCTCCTCAGAGGTATTCTTCCTTTCCTCTCCTTCCCCCAGAAACTCACTGTCTCCAGAGCTCTGGTTCTTTCTAGGCTGGACTACTGCAACAGCTTCTTTCTAAATCTGCCTGCTTCTACTCTCAGCCCTCTGCAACTCATCCAGAACAGGACTGCGAGACTTGTCCTTTGCCTCAAGCCCTGGGATCGTATCTCTATAGCCCTGAAATCTCTTCATTGGCTCCCAGTGGCTGCAAGGATTAAATTCAAGATCCTTGGCATTGTCCACAAGGCCTTCTGGGGCCTGGGGCCTCAATACCTCAAACTCTCCCTCCGTAAATACCTTCCCACTCAAGGTCTTCGCTCCTCCACCTCCAACTCCCTCAGAGTCATTTGCTTCTCCAAGCAACGAGTTGGGGGTAGATCTCTGTCCTCCCTGCCACTCTGAAACTTGAGGAGAACCATCTGCGGTTTCAGAAGCACCTCAAGACCTTTCTTTTGGCTTCTGCCTTCGCTCTTCCTCTCCCCTGCTGATCTGTCTGCTTCGGCACCAGGCACCTGGTTACCCTCTGATCCTCGGGCTCAGGTCCCTGCCCACCCAGCCACACACCCGCACTGCTTCCTGGCAAACCTTGCACTTGGGTCTGTATCTGTAACCCTACATTCCCTTTACCTGTATTTATCAGACACCCCTTGTCAGCACTTTAACCTTACGCTTGCCACCTTGCTGGCTGCACTACTAGTTGTTGTTTTCTCCCCTGCTCAGCACTTTTCTCTCCCCTCTCCCTTGCACTTTCCTGTTTGCCTCTCCCCTGCACTTGTGTGGGTGAGGAAAAATAAAACACTTGTTAATAATGCACCCAAAGTAAAGAACTAAACACATACTTTCGGATTTCTGTGTGAACTTTCTGCGAGATACAAAAATATTGTCAATTATTGGCAAAAGTTGTACATTTTGTTCTACTGTATTAACGGTTACAAACTAGGAACTTGGGGGCGTGTGGTGTGTGATGCAGTTAAACATCCTACACTCATATGGCAAACTCTGTGTAATAGTCACACAGCGCGTGGCACGGTCAGAGATGTCTTTATGGGAGGGCAAAAGGGGCACTTGCCCAGGGCCCCCACCTTGGAGGGGGCCCCCACAAGGCTGCCTGATCTAAAGTAAGATTCCATTATTCACCAGACTTAAATAGCACACAACAGGAGATTTTATGGCATGCTCCTGAGGCGCTAAACCTATTGTCTGTCTGTTTTGACAAGTACATTCTGCCTTGATCAATTAATCATGAAATGCTTTCTGTGTTGACTGTGGAATACATAGTTTGTGTGTTCCGTACAGCACAACTTCTGTAGCATTCTTTCCTTCTTGTGGGAATTATGTTGATCATGTGCAATAGCCAAAGTTGAAATCCATATTGATAAATTGAGTGCCACAATGGTTCAGACGTTAGCTCAGTGTGTTAAGCACGCATTGCAGAGATGTGTGTTCATATAAAAGATTAGAAGAGCACATTGCAGCAAGGCTGGCTGAACCTTCCCTATGTCTGAAGTTTATAAACCTACCTGCATATATACTTGGTTTTGCAGCATAAGAGGTGCTATTATCAGCAATGTTCCTGCACCAGATAGGGGTTGCTATAAAAACTAACATGTCATTCGTATGGTGAAGGTCTAGAAATTGGTTTGTTCAGATGGGGCATTCTAAAACCTAGGCAATCCCCTCCAAAGATGAGCATAAATGATTAGTCCAAAAGGTGAATAAAAGACTGTGGAACCAAAGTGTTCATGCTTGTATCCTGGCTTTGCCAGCAGACGATAGAGTGATCCTGGTCAAATCATATATATTTTGCATTACTGTGCTGTCTTCGGTGAAGTTTGCCTTCTTGCATGCTGGTGGCATCGTTTAGCTCATTACTTGATCTTTCTTCTTATGTAGGCCATTTCGGTGGAAGGGGTGGTTGACAGGAGAGCAGACCAGATGGTGTAGGCATCGGGCAAGCACATTTTAAGGTCTGTTTGTTTGACACAAATAACTTTTTGCTTTTTGTATGAAAGGCAAAGGTTTTTCTGCACAGTTATGAATGACAATTTCACAAGCCATTGTTACGGAAGTATTTAAAGCTTAAAGGTACAAAAGACATACCTACATTAAATCTGTTAAATCACATCGATTGGTATGCTGGTACTTATATACTTCCCTTGATGATGGATAGAATGTAGCTAGAATCATTCCCATTTTGCGTAACACCCTTCTGGAATATTTTGGTTTTAAAAATTGTCAGGTTTGAAATTGTGATTTGTGTACTTTGCAACTCAGTTTTATAAAATGAGATTGTTTTAGTACATGGTAAGAGCTGGAAAAGAAAGTGTTCAAATTCAGAAATTGCAGAGTTGGCACAAATCCCAGCTTCACCCCTCAAGCAATATGTGATCCTGGGCATCTCATTTAATCTTGTATAACCTCTCAGTGTTGCCAGTCCCTAAACCTTTCAAAATTGTCAGCCCCTCAGTGTGATTTCCTTTTCAGGGTATGATCTTCATAAAAGCCTCACTCATGGTTTCACTGGCTATAGGGTTGCTCCCACTATAATAGTGAGCATTGATATACTGCACACCACATGCACTTGTTCCCTTGATCTCTAATGGCAACGCTATTTGCAAACCATGTCCCACTTCTAATCTCAGTCTGTCTGGATAGAGGCACCTTCCGGGTAGCGTCTAATCTGCCTCCACTATCCATGCTATGGTATGTGTAGCTTTCTCCTTCCTTACAATTGGTCTACGCTATCCATGCGTGAACACTTTTGCATTCTCTGAGGCAGCTAAATTGAGTTCTCTGCCTATTCTGGGTTACATGTACCGTTTAAATACAGTCCTGCATTAATACTACAGGCTGCATACATTCCTGGATGATATTGTTAAAAAGTATCCTGTTTCTATACTAGAACAGAAGTAACCTCTTGTTGATTGCTAATGTTGGCCTTCATATGCTACTTGTTTATCATTCTGATTAGAGCAAGAATGAAGAGGGTAAGGGGACTTAAAGGGAGTAAACATGCTTATTTTGAATGTTGCGAGGCAGGGTTTTGCTCACGGTGGGGGTAAGGGGGGGGGGGGTGCCACCCGATATACTTGATGAATTAATTCCTTTGGTTTGATTGAGGGGGGCCCCAATGATGTCCATGCCCAGGGCCCCAAAAAAGCTTAAGATGGCCCTGGGCACGGTGGGATGGGTACAGAGAGTTGGGTATAGCCTGGCATTGCCCGTAATCCCGTGCATGGAATGCGTGATGGTCACTACATCACCTTGTTTCCAGCACGTCCACGGATTACTGTTCGTAATTTTAAAACAATCTCAGTGTTGGCTCGCCAGCAGGATTTGTCTGCCTGCCTGCAAATAATGTCTTTGAGATTAGCTAATTAGGTCGCGTTAATCACTAATAGACACAATATAAATCAGAGCCTTCTTCCAAATTTCAACCCGTCACAGGGGATGTGCATATCAGAGAACAGTGTTAGGTGGTGGTAAGTGTACCAGCTGCAGAGTAAACTAAAGGCACTACTGATTAAAATATATATATGTTCCTATGGTCTGGGGTACATTCAGGAAACGCTTCATATTGAAGGGGCAAAACGGGTGTGTTTAAAACAGACAGGATAACAACACGAAAGCAGAAATATAGTAGTGTCAGAAATCGCTTTCAGTCACTAATCACCAAACATTAGTTAATCCCAGGGACATCATTTCACCAAAATGCCAGGGGTAGCGGAAGTGACATCACATGACCCATGACCCCTGATGACATCACAGGAGGTGATCAAGAATTGTTGTATCTGTGCTAGTTGGCGGATCAGGAACGCTGGTTGAGGCGTCTCGGATGGCTTTAGTGACTGCAGCGTGACAACAATCAATGGCGCAGCCAGTCGCGGCTCGAGGGCTCGACTGCCTCGAAAATGTCCTTAAAAGATGCACACTGGTTGATGCTTGTTGTGGCACTCCTCCTAGCTTGTTCACAGGGCTCATGTCGTCCTTTAAGGCCGATGGCCCAAAGCTGAGGAAAGTGTTTTGCAGGCAACAGACTTGTCCTTTGTTCAGAGACTCTGGCACATCTCACCTAGGAAGCTTGTTGGCAGTACATCACAGGGCATGCTGTGTGCAGGCTAGGTTCCGGTTCTGGACCTGCTGGATGGGTCCATTGAGGTCGGTATCTCCCTCTGTTCCCTGAGAGATGTTTAGAGGAGAAATCTTGCTTCCCTCTTGGAAATCCTAGTCTTCGTTCACTGGCGGAAGCTCTAAGGCAGACTGTACGTTCAGCCAGGGTCCAAATGAGTCCTTCTTCTTACTCCTTTCAAAGTTGTAGGATGATCTGCTAAGTGAGGGGCTCAGTCCGCTTTTAAAGTCAAATGGGCCCCAGTGATTGATGCAGGCTAGGCCTACCTTAACAAACCAATCCTGGGTCCCCACTAACAATCTTTTGTTATGCATGAGGTCATAACCAGAATGCTTTGCAACAGGACAGGTAAGGGGTAACGGCATGTACTACTAAGTCCCACCCATCTTCTTGTCTGTTGTGGATCAAAGTTTCTCTCTGGTTAATTGAGCTATGTGTGACTCCTGATCAAAGTGCAGGTCTCCCTTGAAGATTGTGGCGAGAACATACTTTCTGTCTCCCTCTAATCACATACTTCTTCCCTCTGAAACGGGGTCACCCTGCAGGGGTTGCCTACTGTAAACAGTTGACCCAGACATGACATTCACATCGGGCATCGAGCATATGAAAATGTGTATGGATTAGCCCCACACATTTTCTGATATTCATCTCCCATTCGTACACAATTTCAAAATAGACCAGGCGAGTGCACACTCCCCATGCGGATGATCAAATTCCTCACAGGAAGTCTGCTATTAAACAGCAATATCAACTGAAACCAATTGTTATTATAAAGAGAAAGAACAAAATTTGAAATACAACTGGATTCAGCAGGATTTCCTTTAGCAGTTTACTAGATGTTTGAAATGTTAAATGCTAGAAACTGGAGCTACTAAAAAATATGACTGGTCAATTGGAATTTCCATCAAAACTAAAATGGCCAGGCTTATCGTGAATGAAAAATTCGACAGTTTTGATATCACCCGTTTCAAACAGCAGCAGAAACGTGTCAGAGCACCATGCTGAAACAAACTGTTAGAGACGCCCCATGAAAAGGTCAGGGCTCGGGAACAGGGCGCAGGCATCTTCCAGCAGCTCCTTGAATGGCTCCACTCCACCTTCTTAGCTAGCACGAGACCCCACAGGGGTCAGTTTCCCCACGGCATCCCCGCTCACTCCAGTATGCTCAGGCCAGTAGGGAGGCGTGCTCTGTTGCCACCTGTTGCGTCTAGTGCAGCCTCTCAAAGCAGGTGGCTGGGCAGCCGCTCTATCCAGGTGCCAGGGTACATAGAGGCAAGAAGCTGCCACACAGGGCCGGACTCTGATGCAGAGAAGCCATCCCTCGAGCCCGCATCTGGAGACATGAATTCTCACTTTGCCAGAGGCTTATAAATCATATGCCCCTACAACTCCACTGGCCCTGGGGTGCCAAACCATGCCCACAGTCCTCACTGAGAGCAGTGCTGTTCATAGGTGATTTCCTGTATAGGTAGGCTCATATCCAAGTCTTTGCCTCCAGAGAGAAAGGCCTGCCTGCCCTCGGGCAGCCGAAGAAGCCCCCAAAAGATGACAGCCCTTAAGAGAAACCACGCCGTGCGCTCTCTCTTTCCCCTCACCAGGGATCTGTGCAGGCGACCAACTCCTGCAACACCAAGCCTGCTTTTGCGGTGCAGCCTCACGCCCTGGGTTAAAGCACAAAGACACAGAGAGGCAGCAGTTTTCAGAAAAGCCACAGAAATTAGTTGCAGTCGGTCCTCGTGTTTGGAAGGTCAGCAGCATCAGGGCAAAGTGAAAGGGGTATTAAAGAAGGAAAAAAGGGAATGCACGAGACAATGTATGCAGACATATTTTTATAAGTCAAAAAGAGGGTAAATCAATTTTTTTACATTAATTAGTGTTATTGTGAAATCGCATTTTACATATATTTGAAATTTGCTCTGCATATAAATGGAAAATATAAATCTAAAAAATGAGATAATCACATGAAAATGTATAATTTTATTTGGAAGATGCATGGTATATTTACCATTCAAAGATAGGCTTTGGAGACAGTGATCCAAGTTGGCCACCACTATGGAAGAGCTCAGAGCTCAAAGAGTTTGATCTGTGCCCTGCATTTATACTATGAGGTCATGTGTAACACCTTAGGCCGCTCCCACCTTAGACAACGTAACCCGCACCTCCCCACAAAGCGGTCAGCCTTTGTCTCTGCCCTGGGTCTTTGTGATGTATGGCGGGAACTTCACCCGGGTACCAGGGGTTACTTGTTTCACTCCGGAGGACACGCTTCCCTCTCCAGGCTCGATTACCTATTCACACCCCACACTGATCTCTTTAGAATACTTTCTGCGGACCTGCTCCCCTGGGGAATCTCGGACCACTCACCTTTATTGGTGGAGTCACGACTGCAGGGAATAAAACCCCCTAGAACGTGGCGACTGAATTCTTATTATCTGGGCCTCCCGGAACTAGTTGACCGCCTTACGGAAGTTTCGACTGAGTACTGACACTGGCGACAGCGATCCGTTAGTGCTATGGGAGGCCTACAAAAACGTGCTGCGGGGAGAGATAATCTCCTGGACGGCGAATAGAGGGAGGAAGAGGCTCTGGAAGATAACCGAGGCAGAGACGGAGGCGACCCACCGAGAGAATGAACACACTCTTAACCCTACCCCTCAGACCCACACGTCCCTTAAACGCGCCACTGAATACCTCCAACACCTCATGCTAGACAATGCAAAACAGGCCCACTGGGAAGCCAGAGTGAGGGTGTATGAGCTGGGGGATAAATCGGGGAAGATGCTTGCGTGGTTGGAGAAAAGAGATGAGGGGCAACGCTGTGTCCGGGAGATCATTACCCCATCGGGTGAGTCATGCCGGTTAGACACCGAGATAGCGGATGCCTTTGCCCAATTCTATGCCACACTGTACCAGGCCCCAACTAAGCCCCTGGACCTGACCCTTCTAAACAGCATGGTCATTCCCACTCTGTCGATTCAACAAAGGGAGATGCTGGACTCCGAGCTTTCGGAGGCCGAAATAATAGAAGCCCTTGGACAACTGCAGCCGGGGAAAACCCCGGGTCCGAATGGGTTCCCAGTTGCAACCTGGCAGAAGTTAGGGGGTAGTAACATAGCACCTCCCCTGCATCAGAAGTTGTTGGCCGCTCGGGAGAGGGGTTCCCTTCCAGATGATCCGTGCAAAGCAACCATTGTGGTTATTCCTAAGCCTGATAAACCCTAGGAGCAATGTGCTTCTTATAGGCCGATTTCGCTGATTAACGGTGAAGCCAAGGTCCTGACCAAACTCCTAGCCAACCGGCTCCAACGTGTGGCGAACACGCTGATACATCCGGATCAGTGTGGCTTTATGCCCCACAAATCGACCCGAATGAATTTGCGCCGACTCCACCTGGCCCTCGAACGGGCCCCTATCCTCGATGCCCCGCTTGCCCTGTTGGCTATAGATTTTGAAAAAGCATTTGATTCAATCCGCTGGGACAGCCTATGGGAAATCATGACCCGCATGGGGTTTGGGGAGAGCTTTCTAGGCTGGGCAAAGCTGTTATACACCAATATCCAAGCAGAGGTTAGAGTGAATGGGTGGACCTCCTGATCCTTTCCCCTGGGCAGAGGCACGTGACAAGGGTGCCCCCTCGCCCCCCTCCTTTTCGCACTGGCGATTTAGCCGCTAGCACTGTGGCTCCGCCAGAGTGGAGCATGGATGGGATTCAGATGGCCCGAGGGACACGAGGACCGTGTCTCTCTTTATGCTGATGACCTTCTGCTGTACCTGGCCGACCCGGTTCGGAATTGCCCTATCGTAACCCAGATGCTCATCAAATACGGGGAATTCAGTGGATTAAGTATCAACTGGAAGAAATTGATACTTTTCCCGGTGGAGGGGGAAGAGCGAGTCGACTCCACGAGATGTCCATACCGGCTTGAAACACAGAGCTTCAAATACCTGGGGATCTGGATAACACCTGATCTAACCAAATATGTAATCCATAATCTCCAACCGGTTACGGACAGGTTCGCTAGAGACATTTGTCACTGGAAGTTCCTCCCTCTGACCCTCATGGGGCGCGCCGCACTCTTCAAAGTGATGTCGCTTCCGAGATTCTTGTATGTCCTCCAGAATGCCCCAATTATAATCCCCACCTCTGAATTCACCCGCATTGAAACTCTCCTTAGGGAACTCATATGGGGGGAGGCCAGTCACGCATAGCATTGAGCACTCTGCAGAGGTCGGTTTGGGAGGGGGGGGTTGGTGTGCTCCGCCTCCAGACCTACTACTGGGCTTCACAGCTGGCGGTGGTTAACGATCTGCTTCATGGGGACTGGGCACTACCTCACATCCGGACAGACGTGGAGCCTCTGCAGGGCATGGATCCGTTGCAGGTGCTATATCAACCCCCACGGAGACCTCCCCCAGCCACAGCTGAGGCCCACATCACCGCCATCTGGAGACAAGCACACGTGTTCGTTGGGTTGGGAAACAAAATAACTGCAGCTCAGCCCCTATGGCGAAATGGTAACCTGCAGGAGTTGGGGAAACTTGAACCATGGCCGCGATGGGTGAGGGCGGGAATCCTGAAGGTTGGATATATCCGCAAGGATGGGAAAATCACCTCATTTGAGTACATGCAGTGTAAATTCCAATTGGCCACAACTGAACGATATCACTTCACGCAACTGACCCATGCCCTCCGGACTCATATACCCATGGAAGATACGATCCCCGACTTTACACTGATAGAACATAATATGATCCCTGCACATATCCCTAACAAATGTACATCCATTCTTTATAACGCCATTACATCCTTCGCTACCCCCGAGTTATCGAGACTAAAAATCAGGTGGGAAAGAGATGTGGGTGGAATAGATCCAGAGGACTGGATCCAGGTCCTAATGCATCCGCGTGAGGTGGCCATCTCCTCCAGGCTCAGGCTGGTGCAACTCAAAATCCTCCATAGAGTATACTACCCCCAAACCGTTTTGTATGGTTGGAAGAGGGCAACAAATCCGAACTGTCTCTGCTGTGGGGAGGAGGAGGGCACCTTCTACCATATCCTGTGGTCATGCTCCCGGATCCGCACCTACTGGAATGCTTGTTGCACGGAACTGTCCAGGGCACTCACCCGCCCCATTGAGCTTGATCCGAGAGTTCTAATTCTGGGGGTGCCCGACAAATCCGACTTTAACAAATAGGAAAAAATGTTATTTAACACTGCGGTGGCCCTGATGAAGCGCAACATTGCGCAGAGATGAGGAGTGCCCGACCCCCCTACACTTGAACAATGGATACTGGACATGGACTCATGTGCCTTGATGGAGCACAGGGTTTATGGTGCACGGGGATGCCCGAATAAGGCATCCAAGATATGGGGGAAATGGGAAGAGACTGGACCTTGATAATTAGAGAAAATGGTGATTACAACGGGAATGAGGAGTTGTGGGGAGGGAGGAAGATCGGGCTATGGTGGCTTGTGTTACTCAAAATTTATGTGTGATTGCGTTTGAAGGTGCTGCCGTGAAGTGCTTCTAAGGTCTAAGTTTTTATTTTTATTTTTCGAGTGCTTTGTTATCACCCCTGGTTTGGGGCTGGTCTTGCTTATGTCATAAAACACAATAAAATGCTTTATTAAAAAAAAAGAGCGAAACAAGAGAATAAGAGAGCTCAGAGGAAGCCTGAAGTACCTGAGGCAGATGAGGTGGGAGATAACGAAGTGTTCATACTGTCTAATTTGAAATCTAAAAAAAGCCTTAAGGTATGCAGAATCATCAAAGACTGCAATTCTTCCATTGATGGTAACCTTGAAAGTGCATGGATGAAAAAGCCCATATGTTGTGTTAAGTTGTTTTAATGCCGGGCGTTGGGTCAAGAATTCCTTCCTTCGCAGAGCAGTCTTTTTTGCCATATCCTGAGAAATAAAATTCTGCTGCTGTGCCAAATAAGGGTATTTTTCTCTTTGGATTTAGATATAATGAGCTGAAGTTGAGTATACTTCAACAGTAGGAAGATCAAAGTACGCGACATAGAATGGGATGAATGAGAGGCTTTCATGGGCCCAATGCTGCGCGCACATTGAATTTTAAGACCAACATCAGAAAGTAGAAATAGAATAGCATTGTTCCCCTCACATCTCTCAAGCAGACCCGAAATGCGAAAATTATTACATCTTCTTCTGTTTTCCAATTCCCCATTGTGCTTTTGCAGATCTTTAACAGCATTTCCAAATGCAGCACCCTAGGTGATATGTCCTCCACATGACAAATTCTGCTTCCAAATTCATTCATTCTGCTTTCAAATGCACTCCACCTATCATCCAACTGCTGCAATATTTGGTTTGTGGCCTCAATATAGGGTTTCAACAACCTTATTTCCTGTAAAAGAATAACAATGCCAGAGTCTGATGGCACGAGCAGTGTAGGAGACTCACTTTTTGGTCTTTTATGGGTGGAAGATGATGCTATAACTTGAGAATCTTTGCTAGCTTGAGAAGTCTTTTGACCACCTTAACCTGAGATGATGACACTGCATATATCTGCTGAGTTAGGCTGTATAGGCGAGGTTGGGGCCTCAAGTGATAATACATAGGCATAAACACCTCAATCCAGTTAAGGGCTGACATGAGATTCCAATGAAGCCACCAGAAATATGAGGAGGTAGTAATATTATGCTATTTATATTGATAAATTATTTACCTCACAAAGAAAGTAAAGTTAGGCTCCCGTTTATTCTTTTTTTTCCGCTAGCTGGCGTTGATAGAGGATGAGAAGCCCAACTCCAAACGATATGCCATGTTGCGTCACAGAGTAATCTGAGCCTCTTCTCAGCGAAGACGGCTCTGAATAGCAGGAACGGCTGAAACAAAGACCAGATCCTCTGTGGTCCCTGCCGCGAGTCGCAGAACCAGGGAAAAATTACACCACCTCATGCCGCCACCAACATCCAACAAGTAAGGAGCATTAGAAGTGAAAATATAGGCACAACAGCATTACGGGGGGAAATTAGCACTGTCGCAGGCGGTAGATAAGAGATCAGACGGCCTTCTTCATCGGCACCTAGCCACGCCCCCAACCAAACATTTTTTTAATCTTCAAAGATGGTGCCTTCTAATAGAGGTTAGTAGGAGTAACACTGCCTGCACATTTGGAGTATGGTTAATGTACAGCGCATAAATGCATGACTGACATATCCTAGGCAAAATGGGAGGAGTGTATTATCAAATTCATAGGAAAACCTCATGAGACAAAAGTTGGGGCATTCATATCCATTCAAAAATGGCACTATCAACATACAGCTATAGACATCTTCTTGCTTATAAACAAACCAAAGGACTCTAGGGCCAACTGACCTGATCGCACGAGCAATGCAATGATTCCAAAAGAATTCCATATTTGGAGTTCTATTCTGCATCATTTATTTTGCTATACAAGTCGATATAACACACTTCCTTGGAGTGGGACAAAGAGCGCAGTTGCACTGGTATGTAAGCGGGAGAATAGAAAATACCCCAAGAGTTACCAGTTGCTAGTCATGCTTGGTGCACCAGCAAAGGTATTCGTCAGAGTACCCTTAGAGGAATTAAGTAATTGGATAGCGGAGAAGCAAATAATACAGACTTCAGTAAAGGTTCTAATACACTAATCAATATCTTAGCATTAAACACAATAGTGGAACAGGCATGGAAAAACTATGACCAAACTGTATATGTAGCCTATATAGACTTTAGCTCAGCGTTTGACACAGTCAGTCAAGAAAGAGTGGCTCTGGAATAAACTTATTGATTTAGACATACCATCTAGGCTGCTGAATATGATTATGGCTCTGCATCATAACACAACAGTGCAAATTAGGATAAGCATGGCAGTTGCATTATTGGACTCAATTTCCACAGGTAGCAGCCTGAAACAGGGATGCATACTTGCTCGCACTCTATCAATTTATATCTCACAGACCTACCAGCGGCACTAACATCTACTAAATGCAATCGTCCTAAATTAGCCAATGTATGTCTACAATGGATTGGCTGTGAGGAGTATGTGGTCCTGATGGACCTTACACTAAAAGGCTGCAACACTTGTCGGATCTCTTAAATATATATGCAACCAAAAATTATCTAAGAATCAATATCAGCAAAACCAAAATCATGACCTTTCATTCTGATGGGAAGCAAAGAAGCTGATCCTTTGAATGAAAATTGAACGAAGCGAAGATTGAACATGTTACACACGATACATATCTTGGTGTTAGTATAGATGATAAATTGAACTAGCAGGGGCAGTTGCACAAAATCACATTGAAAGTCTCCCAACATATGGGGGTGTAAGAAGGGAGGGGGTTGGTTTGCCCCGCCTCCCCATACATTCCACATGAAAGGGACCACCTGCTCTTGCAATAATGGAGGGACGCCTTCCTTGCCCTTCGATGGTCCCAGTGGAAGAGTCCCTGGCACCTACAGAAGCGGGGATACTGCAAGATACATTGGACTCCATTTTGTATACCCCAGAATCCATCTTTGGACTAGGGTGCATTCTGGTATCTCTGAAGCCTTCCCTCCCCTCAGCAGCGCAGCGCATAGTGAACAATGACAGCCCCCACCTTTTTCCTCCCGCGCCTGTGCCACCCAAGCCCATTTCTCACGGATGCTCTGGCACGAATTGTTGCAAGCAAACAGTGTATTCTTTTCATCCTTCCTCTGAGATCACTGCCCTGCGTGTGACCGGGCGGAATCAAGCCGCACCAACAGCACAAGAGGACTGAGATCGATCCGATACTCGCACCAAAGCTCAGCACCCGGTGTATACCGAGTTGAAGCTGCCAACAGAACACCACTCCTCTTACTATTCTACTCCCGCTTCACCTACTATCCCATCCCACCTTCTCGTTTGCAGATCCGCCAGAACGCCTGGGGACCAACTCCGTTGGTGACGGTGCGTGGTACAAATACCTTTAACATTTAACATTTAACTTGTGGCCCATCCATCTCCACAAACCCGCTCCTGCACCTCTGACCCCCACTGTTGGAAAGTTACTGCCCGTTCAACCTTGTGCCCCTCCAGTCTTCTTTTGATGTAAAAGAAGGGTGACCCTTCCTTGCTGACCACCCTAGAGTGCCACCAATATAACTAATCTAATGTTATCATATATTCTGCCCTAAACCAACACATATCAATCCATCCCCTCCCGCTCTGAAGTGCCAGGCCCGACAACTGTTAAATCTCACCCCCCAGGAAAGTCACTTGGCAGGCAAGAGGGCAAGACCCCCACACCCTTCACCTCGCTAATGATCTGAGGCGGGATAATGTAAATAAGCGTGTACAATTTATAGGCCTCTCTTCATACCAAAGGTATAGTTTATGGGTTATTATTTACTGCATGTCCAGGGATAGCATCTAGATTAGTAAGACAGTACCAGCCGTCTCTCCCGGACCAGAACTGACCTTCACCTTGCACGGACCAGTCCAGCTGACCCACGTGATGCCTACCAGTCCGCCAAGCTGCCAGCCAATCTCGTGGAGCCTGCCCCTTTAGTGCCATACTGGGACCTAATCCCTCACCAATCAACATGTAACTTGTAGACTATATGGAAAACATCATCTATGACGCTATAACCCTTTAAAAATGTATTGCTTTGTATTGTTTGCCAGAGCGCTCTCAAGGCAGCAGAGTCCTCTGGATGCTGAATTGTACATAAAACCTTTGTTGTCTCTCACAACCAATCTCCTGGTCTCATTCCCTACTGGGATGTGTCCTTTATTCTGAGTTTATAATTGTACGTGGGGAGTGACCACCTTCACTGGCTATCCTAACTTGTGCGCAGCAATATATGGTGGCTCTTCCCTCATCTCCTTAATCAAGATCTATAAAGCTAAGATTATTCCTAGCCTACTATATGATGTCGAACTATGGGGACACCACCAGGAGAATTAATTGTTTAAATTAGAAAATGTAGAAACATGCCCAAAACTCTACTTATGTACTATCTGCAAGAGGAATTGGGAATTTGTTCTACACTGCTGTTAATAAGACACTTAAACCTATACTGGAAACTATGAAACTCATAAACAAATATGCTATTAAAAACTATAATTTCTGATTGTAATATTTATACTAAACAAGGTTTTAGGGATAGCCTCATGAAGGAAGGTCAGAAAGTATTTCAACAACTATTTATTGACTGTCACATGACTATAGCAAAGGTATTCAAAGTGCAGGTAAAAAAATCACTGATAGTCCAGGATTGGGAACAAAATATGATCAATCTCACCACAGTAAATAGTGGCGACTCTGTTCCACAAATTCCTAGACCATATCAAATACCTACATATATACAAACGTATCCAAGTCAGCATATAACGACAGAGTATATGAGACTGAAATTCAATATAGCTGAGAGTATGACATATATTGGTCCTAGGATAAATCTAAATAGAGACTGAATATAGGGTCCCGAGAATGCCCTTTCTCATCCGCAGGAACATGATGGGACAAAGAGGTAGAAATGCTTGCAGCCACCCATCATATTTCGAATGAATTCCAAGTGCACCAATGGCTGACTCATATACAAAAAGGTATTCCCTCAGCCAGCCATACAGACCAAACCCAGTACATGTCTTCACAGGTATAGCGGAAGAAACGGAGATCGTGGATGGAAATACCTTGATGGACAGTCTCGATTAAACATGAAACAACCATTGTGATGATGTCACTAGTGACACCACAACATAGCAGCATTAGTCATGAAGCACACCCACACTCCTGCATCGCAATACACAGACACACACTTGCATACATGAAGAACATGCTTACACAGTTCTATAGCTAGAGGACAGATACATATACATACTGTCAACACTTTTATTATTTTTCTCATTAGCCAGATGCAGTAACGCAGAAACGCAAGGCAACCAGAGATCCAGAGCAAGCTTGCAGATGCTTAACGCAATTAATCCTATGGGAATACAAGAGTATATATGAAGCCTGGTAGGACCATGTGTGACTTATAGGTTACCTAGGATAACACAAGCATGTAGAAATTACATTATAAGTCTAAGGAAAATTACAGCAGGCCTCAACCCACAGAGCACGAGACAAGAAGAGCAGATTAAGGTTGCACAAGAGCGCAAAGCAGACTCACAGCTAAGGTCAGAGACACACGCTCGCATTCCAAATATTAGACGACAATGGAGCAGCTGCAGAAAAAGGGAATAAATCCTCAATCCTCATAAATGCAAGGTCAAGAGCTCGATGTTGTGCTCTCCAAGCACGTGATGCAGCCGAGCCAGACAATGTCAGGAAATGCCGGGTCCTGAGCTGATAGTCCGGTAGAAGAACTAGAAGCATAACTGTAGAGTTCTTCCTACCAATGTATCCCTTTGTATTTCTAATTAAACTACAAAGGAATCAATTAGCCGAAAGATGGAATCACTGTATTCGCTGTTGAAGGGCTCGAACACTGTTGACTACAGGAAAGGAAAAGACCTTATATCAGAACAAAAAACCTCCCAAGAACCAGAACAAGAACAAGAACAAGGTACAATAAGGAATACGAGATAGTGACACTTCAACAAGAAGTAATGAACTAAGATAGATATGACTTACCACTGTGGGTCATAAGACAAGTACTACCGAGGAACTCATGCACCACGCAGCCTAACCCTCAAACCCGATGGCACGAGGACGCAGAGGCGGAAAACCAGCAGTCTCGAGTCCAATGCTACCCCGACGAAACGAGGATGCCCATCGACCTGAGCGCCGATTGTAAGTCTCTAGTTCGAGCCCTTTGGAGTTAGGGTAGTGCAGGTTTACTCTAGGTAGTATGGGTATTTAGTGAGACCCGAGCACAAGGTGCAATGCCAAGCTGGTCAGGAGAGAGCAGAATGTTCCTTTTGGTCTCAGGCGGCTCTCCCAAGATGCAGACCAATTGTATATGTAGGGTTGCAATGCGTGCGTGCAGTAAAGAGGTTGGGTAATCCGAAGACAAGGCAGGTCAATAAACGTTCCAGAGTCAGCAGCGTGCGGACATTGAAAGGTTTGGTAATCCAAAGACAAGGCAGGTCAGTAAACGTTCCGGAGTCAGCAACGTGCGGGCATTGAATGGTTTGGTATTCCGAATAAAGGCAGGTCAGTAAACGTTCCAGAGTCAGCAGCGTGCGGGCATTGAAAGGTTGGGTAATCAGCAGATCTAGACAGGTCAAGAGTGCAGGACGAGTTTGGTAACAAGGGAGGCAAAATGAAAGCAAGGTTTGGAATGGACAACAGGGGGTCAAGGAACAAGAGCAAGAGATACCGGACAAACACTAGCTTTGATTCAAAATCAGAAGCAGTGAGTGCGGCAACCCGGAAGCGTTATAACGGGTTGCCGCGACTTCGCTTGACTCCTCCTCTGTGGGACGCAATAGAGTTGCGCTTGTGGAGAGGACGCCACAGTCGCCATGGTAACAAGGCAGCGTGAGTTCCGAGGCGATGACAGCTGAAGCGAGTGTGATGCTGGAAATGCATCAGAGGGACAGGGCCTCCGTATCCTTGTCATTTACTGCTTTTTATTGTGTGTTCTGTCGTGTTTTCCGCCCAGGAGTTCATGTGGGACTCCTGGCGGTGCAGCTCTCTCTCTTTTGGTTTGGTGAACAGACCCATGGGATACCCTTATGGCACCCATGGGTAGGGGTGCAACCCTGTGCCCCTAGTGTATGTTTTTGGGCACCTGTGTGTGACCAACAGAGCAGGTACGGGCTGGTGGCATCTGTGCTGAAATGACTGGTGCCCTGAGTGTCCTCCATTTTGGGATGCCCAGGCCCTGTCATTGGAATCGGTAGATTCCGGATGGAAACAAAATGGCCCCCATGGCCTCTTGCCTTCCATCACCTGTTACCTTGATCTTCCCAAAGTCCCGGGAAGCCCTGCCTCTGTCCCTTCCCCCTGACTGGCTGTTGAGTGGAAGTTCCGTGCATATGGTAGTGTGGGGAAGTGCCGACCAGACTGGCTGGAGCCTTCTCAACGACCGTATGTTGTGGGTACGCCTGTGGGTGGGACCTGGGTGAATGGAGTGTGTGACGAATATACGTTCTATGTTGTGGCTGTCTAGTATCTGGTGGTTGACACAATGGTTGAGACAGCCCTGCCCGAAACCGGTATGAATGCAGCTTGCTTGCATTCATAGTGTTGAATGGCTCGGTACTTGTCCCAATACACATAACTTGTTGTGATTGTCTGGAGAGAAGTGAGTGGCCTGAATGCCCCGTGTGCCTGATTGGCTGCCTGCCTGCATGAATGCCCTTTGTAGTGATTGGATGCTTCAGTGTGACCCAGCGGAATGAATGGGAGATCAACAGTATATCTGGGGACTTCTCACTGCTAGGAATTGTGTTCAGAAGTGTTCAGAGCTGAAGTCCAAACTACGAAGAGTAACTGGAGTGAAACTGATGCTTGACCTTGAAGCCCTGCTGGACAAGAAGAATTGCTGTTGCTCTCCTTCGCAATCTGAAAGCTGCTGTGCTTCAGGAACTGACCCAGAGAGGACCTGGTAAGGCGCCCTCTTCCCGAGCTACGAGGGACCATTGTGCAAAGCGGATCTTTGCCTAAGCTCCCTGGTAGACAGACCTTCGCAGGTTGCCGACCTGATACGGGGACTGCTGCGGAACTCCAAAGAGAAGCGCCCAGACTGTTGTCCGCAACTGTCGACGACTGCTGTCGCCGACTGGAGCCGCCGTGCTCCCGTTGCCTAAGAACTTCATTGATCCAAGGACGCTCTCGTCCGCATCGTCGCCGCTGTATCCTGCCGGAGAAGGCCTGACCGTTGACGCACCTAGGAGCATCCACCGGTGGGTTTCCCGCCACCCAAAGACCACAGAGACACCGACGACTCGACGCCCTTGCTGGGCCACAGTTCTTCAACTCTTTGCGATCCAGAACTATTGACACCGAGGTGCCCCGCACGCCTCTTCCTGGCAGGACGTTTACGCTTCCCCGTCAACGATCACCACTAGGAACGACGCGGCCACCTCGCGGTCATAGCTCAACCTGTTCTCCATCGGACGTTCAACGACCCGTGACTCATGCCTGAAAGGGAGGACACTCAAGAGGGGTTGTCGATTTCCCCGACGAGGAACGCTACAACGACAAGGTACTTTGGGGTTGCATAACTATTGGAAAGTCTAGTGTGAACAATATATGGACTGGGCTTATATCTTTCTTCTACAGGTTGCCCAGGTGGGGGGATCTCCACACAGAACTGTGTCTAGGTAACAGGGCCAGTATTCTGCCTATTGCTCAACCATCTTGCTTTCCTTCCTCTCTCTACTGCTGGTTTCCTCTTTATTTTGATCTGTGCGTCATTCTGACCATATGCACTTTAATGGGATCTAATAACGTTAGTGGTACCACTTTAGAATTGTATAGATTTGCCTTTGTTGATTTTCGGAGTACAAAGTGAGTTATCGTGACAGTGTATATGACCTTGAATATTAATTATATAAAGACTGTGTTGTAACCGATACAGTGTGTGGACATTCCTTTGTGGGTGCTTGGGGACTACACTGTACTTAAGAACCAGCTCGCATCACCTCCTGAGAAACTAGGCCTTGATTGCTTGTCCATTTCTATCGTAATAGAGAATGTTGGCAGGTGTCTCTTTGCCTCCCCTCTACCATATATAGAGAGTGGAAGTGCAGACCCCACCTGCGGTCTTTACAGTGAGGTACTGCATGTTGCGAAACGCTCGAAAGAGGGTTTCCAGGTCGCTTAAGAGTGAATGAGTGCTGGTGCTGTCTAGGGCTAAACCTGACAGTTCCCCACCTCAAAGAAAACCTCCCCCTCTTGGACCAAAAGTCAGAAACCAACAGAGGAGCGTGAACGTTGCTCGCTGGTTCCCACGTACGATCCTTAGGCCCGTAGCCGAACCCCCCTCCGGACCTTAGTATCCAGGATGCGGCTCACATCATATTCGTCGGATCCTTGCACGTTGAGTGGAGAAGGGCGCAAGGGCAATCTCGTGGAAGGAAGACAAGGTTTCAGTAGGGAGGCATGAAAGACTGGATGGATGTGCCAATTATCCGGTAGGTCCAAACAAACCGCTACAGGGTTGATAACAGCCGTGACCATATATGGGCCAACAAAACGTGGTAGAAGGAAACGACGGCCCGGAATATGTAAATTCCGACTCACCAGCCAACCAAACCCTGGAACCCACCTTATAAGCGGGTGCAGGAGCCCTATGGGCGTCTGCTTGTACTTTCTGCTGCAACTTTGCTTTCTGTAGATGAGAGGACACCTTATTCCGTATCTTGGACAGATCTCGTAAACACGCACTGGCAGCAGGGCTGGAGGCAGACGGGGTCGGTTGAATGGGAAGTGTGCATGGATGCCGTCCATACATAGCGAAAAAGGGTGAGGTTCCTGTGGAAGTATGGACTGAGTTATTGTATGCGAACTCTGCCATGTTTAGCAAGGATAACCAGGACTCTTGATGTTGTACAGTGAGGCACCTTAGATGCTGTTCGAGTATAGCGTTTAGCCTCTCTGTTTGACCATCTGTCTGGGGATGGTAAGCGGAGGAAAAATGGTCTTTGATGCCCAATGATGCCGTCAGAGCACGCCAAAAACAAGACGTGAATTGGGATCCATGATCCGAAACAATTATGTGGGGAAGACCAAAAGGCCTAAAAACATGATGCAAGAAAAGTTTGGCCAGAGCAGGGGCCGTAGGAAGCCCCTTGCAAGAAACAAAAAGGGCTAACTTGGTGAAGTAGTCGACAACGACCCAAATAGTATCATGGCCATGGTCACAAGGTAATTCGACTATGAAGTCCATTGAGATCATAACCCAGGGTTCTTCTGGAATTGGCAATGGTTGTAATAAGCCGATGGGTTTCGCCGGGATGACCTTGCATGGAACGCAAATGGCACAGGAAGCTATGAATTCCAGCACGTCTCTGGACATCTGAGGCCACCACGACCAACGCCGCAGTAATTCCAGGGTTTTCCGGCCCTCTGGATGAGCTGAAAATTTTGTGTCATGACACCAATGCATAGCAGTAGTGCGGGTTCCTGAGTTGGGGAGATAAACCATTCCGTTATGGTATGGAATGCCATGAAGCAGTGTTAGATTCATTTCATGGATGGATTGTGGATTAGACTTAGCCCATTTGATTAAGGCAGAACGTAAGGGAGTGTGTATTCCAAAGGTACACACCACCTGAGTAGGAAGGAGAACGGTGCGTTCGTCCACAGGAGGCGGAGAGCATCAGCTTTAGAGTGCCGTGAGCCGGGTCTGTAAGTTACTTGGAAATGGAACATTGAGAAGAACTCATGTCAACGGGCATGTTTGGCTGTGGTACACTTCACTGACTGTAATGCCAATAGGTTACGGTGGTCTGTAAACACTTGAACCGGGAAAGCATCCCCTAAGAGGTGGTGACGCCATACGAGGAAAGCGTCCTGAATGGCCAAGAGCTCTTATTCTGTAATAGTGTAGTTAGATTCATAGACTGTGAGTTTCCTGGAAAGAAACGTCACTGGATGTAGTTCCCTGTTGTCCTTGCACTCCTTTGAAAGGATAGCACCTACTGCGATATCTGAGGCATCCGCCTCTACCACAAAGGGTAGATCGGGGTTTGGATGCATCAAAACGGGAGCGGTGGCGAAAGAGGACTTGAGACATTCAAAGGCCTTCTGGGCAGTGGGATTCCAACAAAACGGGTGTTTTGAACTGGTCAGAGACATGAGAGGGGCAACAATGCTAGAAAAAGACTTAATGAAGCGCTGGTAGTAATTGGCAAAACCAAGGAATGATTGCAGTTGTTTAAGATTAGAGGGTATTGGCAACTCTAAGACTGCCTTGACCTTGGTGTCACTCATTTGTATGCCCTTGTCTGTGATGTTATACCCCAATAATTCGACAGACATAACATGGAATACGCATTTCTCTGGTTTAGCGTATAAATGATTATCTCGAAGTCGTTGGAGAATAGTAGATACATGTTCGATGTGGGTTGGAAACGATGAAGAATAAATGAGGATGTCATCTAGATAGACCACCACGTAAGTATCCAAAAGGTCTCGAAACACATCATTAATGAAATGCTGAAAGGTAACGCGGATATTACATAGCCCGAACGGCATGACGCAATACTCATAAACACTGTATTTTTTTTAAATGCAGTCTTCCATTCATCCCCTGAACGTATTCTAACAAGATTGTAAGCGCCTCTCAAGTCCAGTTTCGTGAATATTTTGGAATTGCCTAACTGATCTAACAGAACAGATATCAGGGGTATAGGATATTGGTTCCGAACAGCGATGGCATTCAATTCACGATAATCGATGCATGGATGAAGGTCGCCTTCTTTCTTTGTTACAAAGAACATGGGGGAAGCCGCAGGGGACCGAAACGGGTGGATAAAACCTGTACTAAGTGCCTTATCGATGTATTCCTTCAAGATGGCATCTTCTTTGGTTGTTAGAGAATACACCCTTCCATTCAGTATTTTGGCCTCAGGGACTAAATCAATAGGGCAGTCATAGGGACCATGGGGTAGCAACACTTCGGCTCCTGTAGCATCAAAGACATCTCGATAAGCAATGTATTCTTGGGGCAAGGACAAAGCAACAAGAGCACCCACTGAGGGTGCAATGTTTATGCGAGCTCGACAGGGGTTCTCAACAAGGTGTTTGTGTATTTGACAATGGCTCCCACAGTATTTAGAGGCAAAAGAAATGTTCCCCATGTTCCACTCGATAATCGGGTTATGCCTTCTAAGCCAAGGTAAGCTCAGAATGAGTCGAAACTGGGATGCTTTGATAACATCAAAGGTAATGGTTTCCGTATGACTGGTAACCGTAGTCATGGACAACGTTACTGTTTGTTCAGTAACCAACCCTGACAAGAGTGAGGTTCCATCCACAGCATGAACAACCTCCGGGTGGCTTTTAGCATTGAACGTTACACCATTCTCCCGAGCGTAGGAGAGATCAATATAGTTCCCGGTAGCTCCTGAGTCTAGAATCGGTTCCCCGATCCAAGAGGTACCCGACATGAGTTGAAAAGAAGCCTTAAGCATGATTGGGTTAATAGACATGAGGTCCGGAGTTGCGGGACTCAGTAGGGGGACCCCATCCACTACCGAGTCATGACGTTTCTCGACTTCTTGGGTTTCTTTGGGCACGATTTTAAGAGATGGTCAGCTGATCCGCAATAGAAGCAGAGATTGTTCAGGCGTCTCCTCTCTATTTCGCTAGGCGTTAAAGGTCCCTTCATGGCACCAATTTGCGTAGGTTCAGGAGTGCTCGATGACGCAATAGAGGGGGTAACCAGAACAGGCATTGTTCCCCTTTTTTCTCCTTTTCTTTCTGCTCGCCGGGCATCAATCTGAAGAACAAGATCCAGTAATTCGTGGGTACCACCGGAACCATAGCCAATGTATCTTTAAGAGTGTCAGACAGACCCTTATAGAACAAAGAGGCCTTCTTATCCTCAGGCCAACCTGTTTCGGCAACGAGCTGGGTGAATTTAGCTACATAGGTCAAAAGGGCCGAATCGTCTTGTTGTATAGCCAATAGTTCCAATTCAGTTGCTTGGGTTCTGTAACGAGTATCGAATACCCGACCCATTGCCCTTCAGCAAGGCATCGCAATCGAAGAGCAGAGGACTACCAGCCTCCAACAACGGGTTGGCCCAAGTAGCTGCGGTACAGGCTAAATGGGATAGAACAAAAGCACCTTTCGTAGCCGAATCAGGAAAAGCTGTGGGATGACACAGAAAGTGCAGGCGTCATTGATTTAGAAAAGTGCGATAGACCTTGGGGTCGCCATGAAATCTCTCAGGGGAGCCAATGGGAAATGTGTGGCCATAACCACTGAGGGTTGAACAGTCCCTTGGGGAACAGGTGCGGCTGAACCAGAGGCCACCACAGGAGGAGGTACGGGTGCCGTAAGTGGTGTCCGTGCCTGTAGCTCATCAATCCTAGCTTGAGTAGCAACATGTGCGGCCGTCATGTCGGTCCGCAGTTCTGCCATGAGTTGCATGAGATTGATCAGAGTGTCATTAACATCCATCTTTCGTATATGTATGGCTTCTGATTATGTCAGGAAATGCCGGGTCCTGAGCTGATAGTCCGGTAGAAGAACTAGAAGCGTAGCTGTAGAGTTCTTCCTACCAATGTATCCCTTTGTATTTCTAATTTTTTTAAGTTTTTATTATTTCGAAAACAAATAAACAATACAAACCAAACTTGCAGCATTATTTACAACAGACTCGTGAACATCAATTAACGCGCATTACTGCTCCCCAAATCCCTCCCCCCTCAAGAGCTTCTTTGCGTTTCTCATTCTGTATCTGCTGCGTGTGGCCGGGTATCGCTTCCTTCCGAAGCTGCAGAATCCATTATTGTGCCAAACAGTCCTGTTATTAACAGTCTCCATGCTATCAGGTTACCCACCTCATCTTCCCCGCACTTGCTACATGCCTCCTGCCATACTACCGTTTCAGCCTCCGCCCATTTTTGCAAATCCTGCCACCATACCTCAACCCGTGGCTTGTGGCACTGCTTCCAGCCCATGGCAATCCTTCTTTTTGCAAGCACATATGCCAGGTCCCTCAGTTTCCCAACATGTTTAGTATTCCGTGGTCTGGGAAACCCTCCCAACAGGCAGGCCCAGGCCGTATCTATGTTGAGCGTGACCCCTTTATCTGCTAGTTTTTGTGCCACCTCCCCCCAAAAACCTTCAATCACTGGGCAAGACCATAACATGTGTGTCATGTCAGCGTCTTCTTCATCGCATTTTGGGCATGCTTGTCTTCCTGCGTTTACAAACTTAGATATTCTCTTCGGGGTCATATAGGCTCTATGCGTTATATATAACTGTATCTGCTGCAATCTGGCGTTTCTGGACACCTTCTTGTGGTATCCCATAGCACGCTCCCACATCCCATCGGACATCTGTGCCCCCACCTCCGCTTCCCAGTCCAGCCTCAGATGAGTCAAATCCTTCCCCACCCGGGTCATCACCATCTCATACAATCTAGAGATCTCATGCCCTCCTTCTGATATGTCATATATTGTTCCCATTATGACGTCTGGCTCCTCCGCCAGTACAGTCTCTGCCCAGGTTTTACGAATAATCTGCACTAGCCTAAGATACTTGACATATTGGCCTCTGTGCAAGCCTGCCTCTTCTCCCAGTTCTTCGAAATCCTTAATGATCCCCTCTTGCCATACATCTCCCAATGTAACCAGCCTGACCGATTCCCAATAGGTCCTGATTATCATTCTGAGTTGGTTGACTCCCCCAGCCAAGGCGACTAGCGGCACCTGTGGGGAACACGGGTACGGGTTCTCCATCAGTCGGCATACTCTGCGCCGCATCTTCCACCCGAGCAACATCATACCCGGGCGTGCTTTCATTTCGAGTCTAGGCACCCAGATAATCTCCTTTAGGTAAAACGGAGTGCAGTCCTGTCCAAACAGCCTAAATTCAGGAGTTACCTCATCAGAAAGCCATTTGGTTACATATTGCAACTGACCAGCTACATAATAGGCCTCAAAATTTGGCAGCTTAATGCCCCCTCTATCATGGAAGTTCTGTAGCTTCCATAGCGCCACTCTATTGCGAGTGCCATGCCATAGGAAGTCTCTGCACATGCTATTCAGTTTGACAAAAAACTTTTTGGGTATCAAGTATGGTATATTACTGAAGAAATGTAACAGCCTGGGCAGGACCACCATTTTGAGCATCGCCCCCCGTCCCATCATCGCCAGCGGCAACTTCTCCCAAAACTTCATACTTGTTCGGATTTTCCCAACAGCCACCTCGGTATTATGCAAGTGTTCCTCCTCCACAGTATGGTACACATCTATTCCAAGGTAGCGGAAGGAATCAACCGCCCATGATACGGACAACACTGGCAACCGCTCCAGAGGGGCTCCTCTGTAGCTCCCCAATGGGAACATGCTCGATTTCTGGGGGTTCACCGCTATGCCGGACAGTTCTGCATACCTTTCCATAACATCTAGAATATATTGAAGGTTTTCCTCCGGATATTTCAAGTATAGTAGTAAATTGTCAGCATACAAGGATATTAGATGTTTCTCTCCCCTTACTTCAATACCAACTATGTCATATTGTTGTCTAAGGTACACTGCCAGGGGCTCCTAGGCTAGAATGTATAACATCGGGGACCAGGGGCACCCCTGTCTGGTGCCCCTACTGAGTTGCCATCTCTCAGATATCACCGATCCTGTGCGCACCCTGGCCAGTGGTTCACTGTATAGTAATTTTGCCCACCTAACATAAACCGGCCCTATCCCGTATTCTTCCAGGGCCTCCAGCAACCATGGCCACCTCACTGAGTCAAAGGCTTTGACTGCATCTAGGGACACCACCGCCATTTCCCCCTCGCTCCTGTTTCCCTCTTCAATCACCCGGTGGAGTCGCCTATGGTTATGGGTTATATTTCTGTTGGGGACATAACCTGTCTGGTCCAGGTGTATCAGTTTGCTAATAACTCTACACAGCCTATTGGCCAGGACCGCCGTCAATATCTTGCTATCCTGGTTCAACATTGACAAAGGCCTATAGGAGCCACAGCTATGTCCTGGCTTGTTGGGCTTAGGAAGCGGCACAATTAACGCTTCTCTAAGCGATTCCGGCAGCCTGCCCATCTCAAAAGACTCATTGAGCATCTCTAGCATAGGGGGGAGTACTTCCTCTCTATATGTTTTATAAAACTCGCCAGGGAATCCGTCGCGCCCGGGGTCTTACAGGTGGGTAGCTGCTTCACCACCTCCTCCAATTCCTCTAAGGTAATCGGTGCATCCAGCTCCTCCCTTTCTTGAGCACTAATCTTAGGTAAATCCATGTCTTTTAGAGTTTCTCTAATCTCCTCTAGATTGTCCCCTCTTCTGTCCTCATATAATGTCCTATAATAGTCGAAGAATGCCTCGTTGACTCTCTCTTGGGTGTCAACCACCTCCCCGTCTTCTCTAGTTATTATCCTAATCGGGGGCCTGGGGGTTTCGTTTTTATATAACCACGCCAACAAGCGGCCAGTTTTATCCCCACCTGCATGTTGCCTCTCCACATACTTCTTATAGTTAAGGTTGCAGAGCCTTTCCCAAAGCTCTGCACACCTCTGCTGTAGTTCGAGTACAAGTTCTGCATCCCCTCCCGCCCTGTTACTTTCCCGTTCCAGTTTCTCTTCCGCTTCCTCTAGCTCCGTTAGGACCCCACCCTGTAGGCCTTTTGATTTGGCAATAGCAGCACCCCGCAATACTACCTTAAAGGCTTCCCAGAGCGTGCACGCTGAGTCCACGCTGCCTGTGTTTACCTCAAAGTACTGTGTGATCGCATCCCTGATATCTTCCCTGAAGACCGGGTCCCGGAGCGCCTCCGCCCAGAGGCGCCATGTCGGTATCCGCACCCTGGGGCGGCAGTACTGCCAACTCAGAACCAGAGGCGAGTGGTCTGACAGGACCCTCGCTCTATAGTCTATTTGGGTGGTCTCTATCACCACATCTGGCGTGGCAAAAAAGTAATCAAGTCTCGTATGCAGTTGCTGCGGAGCTGAGTAATGCGAGTACTGTGTTTCATTAGGGTGTTTCAGCCTCCAAACATCTGCCAACCCGAAGTCGTCTAGTAATGTCTGCAATACCCTGGTTGCTGGGGTGGGCCTACCAATCTTATCATCAGATCTATCTGCTTTTGGGTTGAGCACGCAGTTGAAATCCCCTCCCCAGATAACCGCTCCTCCCATACACGCGCCCAGATGAGTACACAGGGTTCTAAAATATGCCGCAGTATTTTGGTTGGGGGCATAGGTATTTATAATGCACACCTCTCTATTCTCCACCAAAGCCTTTAAAATGACCAACCTCCCCTCAGTGTCCACCACTTCTTGTGTAAGTTGGAGCGGAACGTGCGGTGCCACCCAGACCAGCACTCCCTTAGCGTAGGCAGAATACGGAGAGCCTATTACAGTGCCTCTCCACTTCTTCCCCACCAGTTCCAATTTTTGCCGGGTCAAATGTGTTTCCTGCAACAACGCAGTATCAATCTTCTGTCTTTTCAAGTACATCATGACTTTGTTTCTTTTTAAGTAACTGTTGAGTCCCCTGACATTCCATGTTACAATCTTAAGGTCCCCCATGGCTCATGAGTGTCTTCTTGCCTTCCGTGTAGCGAAACCCCCTTGCCCACGTGATACAGATACAGCTCTCCATCTTTACTTGTAGCTTCTTGTACCAGCTCAAACTATCCATAACTATGTACACAACAAATTCCCAACTTCCCTCCCCTCCCTCCACCTGTCCCTTCCCCAACACCGCACACCCCAACTGCTGCCCAGCTTCGTTCTCAGAACTCAGGCACCCCCACATCTAGCCCTGCAAGCACCAAACAATGCGCAGAGCTCAGCAGGGTGAAGTCGCCCTAATGGCCACTTGACTAAGATTATTGTGGGGTAATGACGGCTGTGCAAATGACTATATTCAAGTCCCACGGGTTCGTGACGCGCCATCTTGTGGCACCTTCCTCGTGCATTACTTATCTCTTCCGTGCTCTCTCTCCGTCCGAACTTCTGACTCCTGGGGACATCCCTGCATCCCGGAGGATGCCATGGGATGGCATCGAGCCATCCCATGGCATCCGCCGGGGTCTCAAAAAACAAAGTTTTGTGTTTGTGTATAACTTTCAATTTTGCCGGATACACTAACATGTATTTGTGGCCCGCCTCTCTCAGTCTCTGCTTTACCGTCCCAAAGTTCATGCGGCTACGCTGCACAGACAGGCTATAGTCCGGGTAAGCCGTGATGTTTGCCGCTCCTCGTATAATCGTTCCTCCCTTGCGGAAGTGTTCCAATATCCTCTCCCGGTCCCGGTAATTAAGAATTTTGGCTATCACCGGCCTAGGCGGGTTTCCTGGTGGCGGCCTCCTTGTTAGAGCTCTATGTGCCCTTTCCACTGCAAATCCTTGGAATAGGGCTCCTTCGGGTATCTCTTGCAACAGCATGGACTCAATAAACTCTGGAGGATTGTGGCCCTCCAATCGCTCCGGCTGGCCCACGATGCGGATGTTGTTTCGTCGAGCGCGTCCTTCCGCCTCCTCCACTCTGCTCTCCAAGTTGCCCACTCTCTGTATCAGGGCATGCAATTCAGCCTTATGGGAGGCACAATCCGCGGTATTCAGACTAACTTCCTTCTCAAGGGACTCCGTGCGCTCCGCCAAGGCCCTGACGTCCTGTCGGAGTGGATTAACATCCTCCTGCACCTTTCCGACCTTAAGGTCCAGTGCCGTTTTCAGTTCAGTGATGGCTAGTTCGAGTTTAGATTCCCAGGCCGCCTTTAGGTCTGCAATCGCAGCTAGGACTTCTTGGTTAGCGCCCATTGTTGTCATGCTGCCTGCAGGCGGCTTATCCTTGCTCTTGGTTTTGTTTTGCCAGGGGACGTCTAAGCGAAGTCATCCAGGGTGGGCTGTTTCACCTTCGGCCTCACCGTTCTATTCGACATGACCCAGAGGACCTGTGTTCTGCACAAATGACAACTGCGCACCCAGTACGCCTCTTTCGCTCGATCACCGTGCGGCCTGCTCCTTCCTTTGTTCCGGACATTGGTCGGCCATTTTGTGTCGTCTTTTGTCTCCGGCGTTCCTTATCCTTTCTGCACAGATCTCTGCCGCCGTTCTTCCTACACCTTCCAAAAGTTCACCAAGTGTGGCCCAATCATTCACACACCGACATGTGTATTTTTAGCAGTCGTCGGCCCATCGTTGCGCACTTTTACGCACGGATCATTTCAGGATCTCGGGAGCTCCTCCAGATCACGTCCTCCTACATGGCCCTCGTAGCCACGCCCCCCTTTGTATTTCTAATTAAACTACAAAGGAATCCATTAGCCGAAAGTTGGAATTACTGCATTCGCTGTTGAAGGGCTCGAACACTGTTGACTGCAGGAAAGGAAAAGACCTTATATCAGAACAAAAAACCTCCCAAGAACCAGAACAGAACAAGAACAAGAACAAGGTACAATAAGGAATACGAGATAGTGACACTTCAACAAGAAGTAATGAACTAAGATGGATATGACTTACCACTGTGGGTCATAAAACAAGTACTACTGAGGAACTCATGCACCACCCGGCCTAACCCTCAAACCCGACGGCACGAAGACGCCTAGACAGAAAACCTGTCACGCCCCTCCACCCAAAACCCCCTCTGGCAAACCCATTGGCCAGGTGGAGTCAGGACTCGGGCCTCTAGAGCCTGCATCCTCTTCAAAAGCCCTCATGGGGCCAGTCCTGGCGCCTATGGCGCCAGGCTCATACACCATGAACAACAATGTGCTTGGGAATGACTTTTCTGTATTGTCAGCCAACATGGAGGCATCCACATAGCTTGGTTCCTTAAGAACCAAGCTATGCGGTCTAGTGTTTTGGGTGCGGCAGGCCTGGAACTACTTTCCCTGGTACTACTTTACCCGGGCTATATAAACCACACCCTGACTGCAGAACATGCTTCGTGTTACTTTGCAGCTTGTAACGTGATGCTCACCGTGTCCAGCTATTCCCTCGAACCTCAGAGAAGCAGAACCTGCAAGGAGACAAAAAGAACATCATTAGCAGCAGCTTCTTACCTGCAGTCTTCATCTTTAAACACTCGCAGCTACTGAGAACAGCTTCATCAAATCTGCACGCCTCCCGGACAGAACGACCTGAAAGAGGAAGATAGAGGCAACATTAAAGAAAGCTGTAGATACATTTACCAATTACGAACTGCTCAAAGGGCTTACCTTGCGGTCGCCTCTCGGCTGGCACCACTCCGGATATTCCACTCGTGCTGAAGAACATCGCGATCTACAAGGAAGGAAAACACAGGTTAGCAAAGGCAAGACTTTGCAGCGCTGCACATAGTGCTTACTTACTGCATCATAGCGCTCTTAATGCACCATCATTTACCAGCGGGGCTCAACCAAGCCAGTTCGCCACGCTGAAGCTCCGCATACAATAAGGGAGAAAAAAGAGACATTTTAAACAAAGAAAGGCATGCAGGATAGCAACAAAACTAAAGAACAGCAATAAGACCTACCTGAACAATATCAAATGGGCCTGCGTCAGTGAAGTAACTGGACCGCACTCGCCCATGAAAGACAACGCGCCCCTGCAAAGAAGGCAGGATGGAGAGCACCCCTAATTCTACCACAAGGCAGAACCTTCCCCGCAGACCACATCAGGGCAAAGCTGAGAAGCATGCCTGCGAGTAACCGGCTGGGTGGCATCCCTGTGAATACCAGGTGAGCGTAACAGAACACAAAGCCTACCATAACAAATCCACCTGGGCACCATGGAGACATCAGAAATGGACCAATTGGCCCAATTACTAGGAGAGCTTCGTGCTGAGGTTCATTCTGCCCGACAAGAGACTAATGCCCTCCGGAGAGACCTAATAGTGACCAAAGAACGCACTGTAGAGATTAGCAGGCAATACTTGCAATCACAGGCAGGACAGACGCCTCTACCTGGAAGCAATCCAACGATGCAAAACCCCGCCATACCACCCACTCCGGTACAGATCACGTTACCTGGAACAGTGCTCCTGGCACCACCAGAAAGGTTCTCAGGCGACCCACGGAAGTATGCGGCATTCATAAATCAGTGCCGCCTTCATTTTCTTTGTAGGCCTGGAGCATTTCCAAACGACCTTGCTCGGGTAGCTTTTGTCTTATCATACCTGAGTGGTAGTGCAGCAGATTGGTCGGTGCCGTTGGTAACCCATGATGATCCTCTATTACATGACTTTGGGGGGTTCGAGAGAGAAATGGAAAAACGTTTTGCTCGCCATACCCAGGAACAAGCAGCAGACAATGAACTCTTGTCCCTCTGACAGGGGAATCAGGACTTGTTAACGTACATTGCTACCTTCAACAGACTGGTTGCTGAAGCTAGGTGGCCAGAAAACAAAAGAATTACGTTATTCCATCGAGGCTCACGAGGCGAATTAAAGGACGTCTTAGCCCAGGTGGTTGATCCACCCAGAGACTGTGCAGAATTCATAAATCTGGTCGTGCAGCTAGACCACCGGTTGCAGAACCGAAAGGCAGACCGGCCTAAAACGGACCCTCGGACCGTCTATGTTTGACCAAGGGAAAACACACCCCGTGTACCTGAAAATGCTGTTGAACCCATGCAGATTGGAGGGATACGGCCTCCATTAACAAAACAAGAGCGGGACAAAAGAAGACAACAACAGCTTTGTTTGTATTGTGGGAAACCAGGACATTTCCTGAAGGACTGTCCAGTAAAACCCCCCAAGAACAACAGTCGGGGCCACAGAGAAGGATGAAGCTAAGGAATCGGAAAACTACCAAGCTCGACAAACGTAGAGGTCAGTTTGTCGAGTGAGAAGAAAGAATTGCTGACCTCGCACTTTGCAATACCAGTGATCTTAATTAACCACCAACAGTCCTAAAGAATGCATGCCGTTGAAGCATACGTCGATAGCGGAGCAGTTGGAACTTATATTGATCAAGAACTGGCAGCAGAGATGGGGCTTCCTTTGTGTTCTAAGCCAAGTATGGACAAGGTAACCACCATGGATGGGACAGAAATCGCTTCCGGACCAGTAACTCAGTGCACAGCCAGGGTAACCTTGCTGTGCCAGGACGGACATCGGGAGTCTATTTCATTCAATCTCATCAAGGCACCTCAGTTAAGGCTAATACTATGGATGCCATGGTTGGTTGCTCACAACCCTTTGATAGACTGGCAGGCATGAAAATTAACCTTCCCCGGTGACTGCTCCCCTGCCTGCTATTACCAAGTGGAGAAACCTGACGTCTGTGTCCCTATGACTCCCGGAGCGACAGTATCAACCCTGGGAGCAATTAATACCCTGCCAAGTGAATACCATGATTTCCAGGATGTTTTCCGAAAGGACCAAGCCAATACATTGCCGCCGCACAGGCCCTATGACTGTCAGATCGACCTTGCTCCTGGTGCATAAATCCCTTGCGGCAGGATCTACGCTCTCACAGAACCAGAAAACCTTCATTTGAAATCCTATTTAGACCAGTACCTTGCAAAAGGATTTATCCATCCTTCGAAGTCCCCCGCAGCCAGTCCTTTGTTCTTCGTACCGAAAAAGGAAGGAGACTTGAGAACCTGTATTGACTACCGCGCATCGAACCAGATCACTGTGAAGAACCGCTACCCCTTGGCACTTATCCCTGAGATGCTAGACCAAGTTAAAGATGCCCAGATTTATAGCAAATTGGACCTTCGAGGAGCGTACCACGTGGTCCGAGTCAGAAAAGGAGATGAATGGAAAACCGCCTTCCGTACTAAGTATGGCTTGTTTGAATATCAAGTCATGCCCTTTGGGTTATGCAACCCTCCTGCGGCATTCCAATATTTCATGAATGACGTCTTAAGGGAGTTAATTGATGTGTGCGCCTTAGTGTACATAGACGACATCTTAGTGTACTCAGCCTCGGAACAAGATCATGTCAGGCACGTTCATTCAGTCCTCACCAAGCTCCGTCAACATCGCTTGTTTGCAAAGCTTGAAAAATGCTTTTTTCACGTCACCGAAGTAGAATTTCTTGGTTTTATCCTTACTCCAGGAGGCATCAGAATGGACGTGCACAAGGTAGATGCCATTCTGAAATGGCCTTCACCGACGTCTCTGAAAGGGGTACAGAGCATGCTGGGCTTTGCGAACTTCTACCGCCGGTTCATCCCAGACTTCTCTCAGGTTTTGCATCCAATCACAGTACTATTACGAAAAAACATTAAAATGTTTGCTTGGACAGAAGAAGCAGAAGAAGCCTTTCAGGAACTTAAACGAAGGTTTACCTCCGCTCCAATCCTGCGACATCCTCGTCCAGACCTCCCTTATGTCATTGAAACTGATGCGTCCAGTCTCGCAATGGGTGCTGTCCTTTCACAGAGAGACCTGGAAACCGGCCAGCTACATCCTGTGGCCTTCTGGTCGAAAATGTTCTCACCTCCAGAGATTAATTATGCCATCACGGACAAGGAACTCCTGGCTATCAAATCCGCCATTAAAGCCTGGAGGCACTACCTTCTGGGGGCCAGACACACCATTACAGTCATCACAGAACACTGAAACCTGCAATTTCTCAAAACAGCCAAGGCCCAGTCCTCCCGCCAATTACGGTGGGCCCTTTTCTTCGCCGAATATGATTATGTAATCACATTTCGACCAGGAGTCAGAAACGGAAAGGCGGATGCCTTATCTCGCATTGGGCATAGATGAAATAGTATATACAACTCCAGACCCAGTACCTATTATACCTGAAGACAAACTCTTGCGTATCACAACAGCCTTAACACAAGCAGAACTACGAAAAGAAATCCAATGGACAATTAATCCTGATGCCTACCTCGCATGGCAAACTCAAGGAGAACAATACACCATCAAGGACCACCTACCCTTTTTTAGGGATCGCCTATATGTACCCAAGAAGGAATTACAACAGCATATAATTTCAAACTATCACGATTCACTGATCAAAGGGCATCCTGGATCGCCAAAACCCTAGCTAAAGTGAAAGAGAACTTTTGGTGGCCTACCTGGCCTAAGGACATCATTCAGTATATTCAGTCCTTTGGTGTCTGCACACAAAATAAATCACAGAAACAAAAACCATCTGGTCTCCTACAACCATTGGACATTCCTCCAGTTCCATGGCACACTCTTTCCCTTGACTTCATCACTGATCTACCTCCAAGCCAAGGGTTCAACACCATCCTTGTAGTTGTGGACTTATTCTCGAAGATGGCCCATTTTATTCCTCTCAAAGGCCTCCCAGATGCAGCCACTTTTGCAAAAGTGTTCCTGGAGGGCGTGGTTAAGCTACATGGCTTCCCTTCGGTTCTGGTCTCTGATCGAGGCAGCCAGTTTGTTTCAAACCTCTGGAAAAAATGCTGTGCAATGTCACAGATCGACATTCGGCTATCTACCAGTCACCATCCCCAAACGGACGGCCAAACCGAGAGAACCAATCAGGCACTTGAGCAATATTTACGGTGCATGCTGCACCACGATCAAAGGAATTGGAAAGACCTACTATGGATAGCCGAATATGTATATAACAATTCTTTGCATTCAAGCACGGGACAAACGCCCTTCTATACCCTTTCATGGCAGACATCCAAGTACCTCTGAACTAGACCTTCCAGCCAGCTTGGAAATGCCAGCGGTAAAGACTCTACACACAACCATTACTCAGGCTTTCAAAAGGGCAAAGGAACACCTTGTTCATGCCAAAGAAAAACAAAAGAGATTTGCCGACCAACACTGGAAAAAGGCCCCTGATTATCAAGTAGGAGACAAAGTTTGGTTAGCCGCTAAATTCGTACCCATCAAGCGAACCCAGACTTTTCATCCAATATTCTTAGGACCCTATACAATTAAGGCAATTATCAACCCAGCAGCGGTGAAGCTGGATTTACCAACTCATCTACACATCCACCCGGTATTCCATGTGTCCCGCCTGAAACCAATGCAACCCGGCACACAGATTGGGACACCACCTAAACCCATACTTGTTGACAGAGAACCAGAATTCGAAATCAAAGATATCTTGGACTCTAAATACTCTAGGACCAAGCTATATTATCTCGTCGATTGGAAAGGGTTTGGACCACAAGATAGATCCTGGGAGCCCAGTGAGAATATCCACGCACCACGTCTAATTAGGAAATTCCAACGGAACTTCCCAACCAAACCTAGGCCAGACAGAAGGGACACCATGGGAGGGGCCTTAGGGGGGAGTGATGTCACGATCCTCACCCAAAACCCCCTCTGCCAAACCCATTGACCAGGTGGATTCAGGACTCGGGCCACTAGAGCCTGGCATCCTCTTCAAAAGCCCTCATGGGGCCAGTCCTGGCGCCTATGGCGCCAGGCTCATACACCATGAACAACAATGTGCTTGGGAATTACTTTTTTGTATTGTCAGCCAACATGGAGGCATCCACATAGCTTGGTTCCCTAAGAACCAAGCTATGCGGTCTAGTGTTTTGGGTGCGGCAGGCCTGGAACTACTTTCCCTGGTACTACTTTACCTGGGCTATATAAACCACACCCTGACTGCAGAACATGCTGTGTGTTACTTTGCAGCTTGCAACGTGATGCTCACCGTGTCCAGCTATTCCCTCGAACCTCAGAGAAGCAGAACCTCCAAGAAGACAAAAAGAACATCATTAGCAGCAGCTTCTTACCTGCAGTCTTCATCTTTAAACACTTGCAGCTACTGAGAACAGCTTCCTCAAATCTGCATGCCTCCCGGACTGAACAACCTGAAAGAGGAAGATAGAGACAACATTAAAGAAAGCTGTAGAGACATTTACAAATTACGAACTGCTCAAAAGGCTTACCTGGCTGGTCGCCTCTCGGCTGGCACCACTCCGGACATTCCACTCACGCTGAAGAACACCGCGACCTACAAGGAAGGAAAACACAGGTTAGCAAAGGCAAGACTTTGCAGCGCTGCGCATAGCGCTTACTTACCGCATCATAGCGCTCTTAATGCGCCATCATTTACCAGCGGGGCTCAACCAAGACAGTTCGCTGCGCTGAAGCTCCGCATACCTAAGGGAGAAAAAAGAGACATTTTAAACAAAGAAAGGCATGCAGGATAGCAACAAAACTAAAGAACAGCAATAAGACCTACCTGAACAATATCAACCGGTCTGGCGTCAGTGAAGTAACTGGACCGCACCCGCCCATGAAAGACAACGCGGCCCTGCAAAGAAGGCAGGACGGAGAGCACGCCTAATTCTACCACAAGGCAGAACCTTCCCCGCAGACCACATCAGGGCAAAGCTGAGAAGCATACCAGCGGGTACCCCGGCTGGGTGGCGTCCCTGTGGATACCAGGTGAGCGTAACAAAACCAGCAGCCTCCAGTCCAATGCTACCCCGACGAAACGAGGACACCTATCGATTGTAAGTCTCTAGTTCGGGCACTTTGGAGTTAGGGTAGTGCAGGTTCACTGTAGGTAGTATGGGTATGTAGTCAGACCCGAGCACAAGATGCAATGCCAAGCTGGTCAGGAGAGAGCAGAATGTTCCTTTTGGTCCCAGGCGTCTCTCCCAAGTTGCAGACCAATTGTATATGTAGGGTTGCAATGCGTGTGTGAAGTAAAGAGGTTGGGTAAACCGAAGACAAGGCAGGTCAATAAACGTTCCGGAGTCAGCTGCATGCGGGCATTGAAAGGTTTGGTAATCCGAAGACGAGGCAGGTCAGTAAACGTTCCGCAGTCAGCAGCATGCGGGCATTGAAAGGTTTGGTAATCAGCAGATTTAGACAGTTCAAGAGTGCAGGCTGAGGTTGGTAACAAGGGAGGCAAAATGACAAGCAAGGTTTAGAATGGACAACAGGGGGTCAAGGAACAAGAGCAAGAGATACCAGGCAAACACTAGCTTTGATTCAAAATCAGAAGCAACGAGTGTGGCAACCTGGGAGCGTTATAACGGGTTGACTCCTCCTCTGTGGGACGCGATAGCGTTGCACTTGTGGAGAGGATGCCACAGTCACCATGGTAACAAGGCAGCATGCGTTCCGAGGCGATGACGGCTGAAGCGAGGTACTGCACATTGCGAAGCGCTCAGAGGAGGGTTTCCAGGTCACTTAAGAGTGAATGAGTGCTGGTGCTGTCTGGGGCTAAACCTGACAGACAATAGGCATTCACCCGTGGTGGGAAAGCAGAGCCGATCCCAGCAAACCCGATGAGGAAGGCAACAAGTGTTGCAACGTGGGAGCACACTCTAATAGGCAAAGGTGGTATATTACCAGTTACAATACAGACACATAATTGTTTCACATTACCTTGAAGAGGTGCACAGAGTGTTGAGAACCGAATCGAGTCCCAGGGCTAGGCAGATGAGCTCTAACCAATCACAGCATAGAAAACCTGGGCTGGATGGCAAGGGCAAGAACCAATGGTAAGCCCATTACTCTGCAACAATATAATAGATATTTTTTGGGGGACGGGGCAGGCCAGCCACCTGACATGAGCGGCCAGTAGAATAACCTCTACATGGTACTTGCATAGGTATTATTACTCTCGATACCCAATCATTTGTGGTGATAGGTTTTTCGGGGAGGGTCCAGGTGATGATGTAATATCGCTACAACAATGTAACGCACACCATGGAATACTGAGAAGTACTGGAGAATCTTGATTGTCTTGTATGATCCCTGTTGTTTTTTTATTATGATAAAACGCAGTTCTAACTTGCCATTGGCTCAGTCCTCCATTATTCTGGGGAAGTGTATTGGGCCCTTGACAGTTGGGCAGACCCCCAGACGACCTCTGGTATACCTGGGAGAACTACCCCAACAAGTTGGCAGCAGAGGATGGTTTTGCTGCGTTAGTCAGGCACAAAGCCGACTCTCCCGCCGCGGAGCCTGAGGGGCTGCAGGACCCCTTGCATGTTTCGAGAAGATGGGGAACACATGCCCTGTGGAAAGGCCGTCAGGAGCCAGCATGGAAATATCCTGCCTAAAGTCTGTGAGGCGTTGAGCAGACAAGAAGGGCAAAGTGGCAGCTTTGAGGGACGCTGGAGCAGAACAGCGTCAGCAGACCACAGAGTGTAAGTATTGACCCAGCCACACAGCAACTGGGGCATGAGGGGGGTATCAAGTATTGTAGAGTATTGATTAGTATTGTTTAGCATCATCGAGTATTGTCTAGCATTGTCAAGTTTAGTAAGGAAAGGAGCAGAGGTAGATGTCATTATTTGTGGTTAGGGCACATTCGGTTTAGAGGTAAAAGGTTCTGGTGAACAACCTAGACTATTGACTATGTTAGGGTGGAACTCCCAGGCGGACAGAGTGATGTGCTAGGAGTCTGCGGATGCCGAACTCATGGAAGGCCTAACTCCTTACCAAACCAAAAGAACGTAATGGCCCAGACAAGTAGCAAGTGCAACTGGGTTTATTACAGCCAACAAACCACAGGGATCAAATGCACAGAGGTGTGTCCAGGCATATCGCAACAATTTCTGGCTCGCAGGCCAGTTTTGGTGATGAATTGCGTCACAACCTCGTTACACTCTGGGCCTTTCTCCAGAAAACCTAACTCCACTCAGGGTTGGATATTGAGTGGTAGTTCCCCTATAGGAGCCCATATAGAGGTTAGTTGATTGGGAGAGGCGATGTCAGGTGTCAGGCCTGGACTATCCCCAAAAATTGCTACTTACTAATTGTTACAGTGTGCGGACCCACTGATTGGTTGGAGGCCCAGCTATCAACCCCTAGGGTCATGATTTGTGATTGGCTGAGCTGAGAGCCCCCAGGCCTGGGATAACATCAATTGCCAGCTCGGGATGCACCTATTCATGGTGCTATGTGCAAGTATGTGTCTGTGATGTGCAACTATGTGTCTGCAGCATAACCGTGTGTGGTCTATCATTGCCATGAGAGTGCTCCCTTTCCCATCATATGACTGTAGCTCGAGTGTAACAATTTTGTTGCAACCATTGTCTGGTCCATGAGACGGTGCTCTTCCCAGCCACCAAATCTTGGCTCCTCATCAGCTCGGCCGGATCACGTGTTAGGAGACCGCTTTTGTGAGTTCTGCAGCTCCGAATCATTCTGTATATACGAGGAATTAGGCTCTTCTTCCGTTGGTGTTAGTTTAGTTCAGGGTAAAGAATGTCACTCGCAATGATAGCTAGCGAGTGCGAGAGAGCGTGTTCTCGTGTTGTTACCCTGCTGGAAGTCTGCTTTCCGTCCCTACCCTGCTGGGGACGAGGAGCTACCAACCACCACATAGGCTCAAAACACTGCTACCAGAGCGAGTAGCGGAGCAAGTGCTAGAGAGTGTGTTCTCGTGTTACCATGGTCCGGCAGTCCCGGCAGAGAGAACTGCGGGGAACCCTGGGAGAACAACGCCGCTGTAACAACGGGCACAGCGCTACCTCGGGTACTTTATAGTGTCAATCTACTAAGCATTCGCTCAAACATTCTCACACGCGGCACTTATCAAACCACCGAATTTTTGGGCACTGAGGGTACTTGGACAGCGCTGTGATTTGAGCGTTATTCACGTCTAAGGTCCATTAAAGTCCCACTCAGAATGAACATCAATGAAGCAAATCAATACTGCACGTAACAGCATGCACGTTTGCTCTTACAAGGATCCTACCGGGACACAAACATTGTTAATGGTTGGAGCATTGTGACAATTGCGAGGGAGACTGCGGGGGCTTGACCTCTTTGATCCCTATGCATCCTGGTTCCAACCCCAACTAATCAGTACGACTCATCACTGTTATAACCAGGCAACTATTATATTTCATCATCACACAAACCAATAATTATTGACCAGCGCAGCACCCCCAACAAAGGGTGAACATGCCACCTAAGGGAAAAACTAGCAAGGCCTGCTACAAGCTCAGGAATACAGGATAAAGTATCACCAGAAGTAAATAAGGAGACAATTAATCAAAAAGGCAGGGTGGAAAAAGGGACAAAACCTACCCTGTTCCATAAAATCACTCCTTTGATTGAAGGAGGGGCTCTTCCAATTGATATTACATTGTCCAGTCAAAACAATAACATCCCATTGGAAACCACAAACTACGAGGATATTGACAACAATTCCTTATTAGACCTCTGCATATCTATCCAATGCTCAATGGCAGCACCAGTGAGAGAGGAATCAAATGGTAATAAAGACCAGATGGTGGTGGAAGTACAGGTATTGAAAACTGCAACTCATTCAAATACCACACCAACGAACTCTATCAACAGTTCCTTCACCACCAACCTGGGTGATCACCATTTGCCTCCCACCAATAATGGATCACTGGCCCCAACAACTGGGCGACTATCTGAGTCTCCTAATCTGCTAATTGAGCTAGATGATTGAAGGCCAATCGAGGAACTCAGGTCAAACGAGACACAATGTTCTAATATAGGAGCAATTGCAGAATTACAGTCCTATGTGGCCTCTATGCAATCTGCGCTGAAAATCCTGATGAAACTATGCGGCAGAATCCATGTAAATTCGGTACTACAACTAGAACTACCTGATCCAAGGACCACATATATCCCTGGTGATCACTCTGAACCAGCACCTACCAATGAGCAAGAGGAGATCACTGCGCAGGAAGAAATCAGTCCGGATCCAGAAATAAACTCTGTTATACTTCTCTAAAAAAAATTGAGACGTAAAGCAAAAAGAGCAGCAAAGAAAACAGGCAACACCGACAGAATTCCACAAGCCTCTGCGGCTCCCCCACCGGTTAAATCAAAAAAAGCAAGGAAAAGAGCCAGCCAAACAAAGAAACGCCAGGCAAATGGCCCTGGCACTCTGACTAGCTTATCAGAAAAATTGATTGAGACATCAGCAATAAACAGTAACGATACAGGCTCAACACTTAATACAACGGACAAAGACAGCAAAGGTGAAAAGTACTCTATCCCGCGTAAAAGGAATACATCAAGGGTCCCAGTGATTGTGTCACCAGAAGTAGACAGGTCCACCTCACGGAGGAAAACCAAAACACAAGAAAGTGCAATATGTATTATAAAAATATGAACCAAAAGAACAGGGATAAATGGCTAACAAGATCAGAAGTTTGAGCTAAGTTACATCTTATACCTCAGCTGCGAATGATCCTATCTGAAGACTTTTTGTGGAACCGCTCAATAGCCGTAATCCTAACGTAACAGCGCTACACTGTAGAGTCCTGGCTACGGGGCAACTGATACGGGACTATAAAAACAGTCTTTTGCAAGTCGATATAGAAGTGGATGTAGACCAAGAAGCAGAAGATAGCAGCTTACCTCCGAGAGTCACCAATCAATCTAAAAATAATAGCAAACCGATGGTACCTGGAGGGAAGAAGGTGCAAATCAGCGGCATCCAGGAAACCTTAAAATGGATGGCTGATTCTCTTCCACTAGTGTTGCAGAAGCCCTGAGATTGTTTGTTAATATCGTGGAACACCCAGGGCTTCAAGCACCTCTTAGCCGACGATGGATCATTGCCTGCCATTGCGAATCATACCTTTTTATTACTCCAGGAGACCTGGTTAACGACACCCATTGTAATCGATGGGTTTACTCTCTACCACTCGCCTGCAAGTAAGGGAATGCGGGGCTGTCCCTTTGGTGGCCTAATAACTGGTGTTATTAATTCACTGACTAGCAGGAAGCTCATAATCACCTCTGAAGACTTTGTGAGTGCTTTAGAGATTAAGCTCCCTGGGGAGGAGGAAGATGACAATCTATTACTGGTCAACGTTTATAACCCCCCTGGGGCCAGGTACCGAGATTTGATTCAGTCTTCGCTACACGATCTTCTAGGTGATTGACTGTTTGAGACAAAAAACCACTCTGTTATTGTGGCAGGGGATTTCAACTGTCATATCAAAGGACGCAGTGGCATGGCTAATAATCCGCTATTACATCCGCACTGTATTATGGACCACAATATTGATGACACGGGGGGAGATTGTTGGCTGAATTTATTCGATGGATGGGAACTTGAAATCATCAATGGCCGGACTCCAGGTGACAGGCCGGGCTGGTGCACCTGGAGCAATGGCTCTTCCTGGAGTACTCTTGATTTTATCTTTACAAGTGACACTGTCGCTACTAGAATTAGAGACATGGTAATATCAAGGAAAAAAAACATAGCGACCATGATCCATTGATTATGAACCTGGGATTAATCAATCAATTCCCTAGGATTGCCAATGCTGGGGAGCCATTGGTGAACCATACAGCTAACCAGATACAATGGTCAGACAGGAACATCAGTAAGGCTCTAATTGCATCCTGCGACTGGGACTAGTGCAACGCAGAGATATTCAACTCAATGACACTCGAAGAAATTGAAGGATGGATCACTAGGTTTGTGTGCAAATATGCCACTACCTGTGTCCCTATAGTCATACAGGATCAGATGAAAGATGAGACTTACCATAAGAAAATCAGAGACGCTAAGCGGAAGCTGAGAAGGGGAATTCGGGAAATAAGGGCAAAACATTGCTCCTTGATTGTGATCCATAGAAATATCAGAGCTCTTAAAAATAAATATAGACAATGGATAAGTATGGAAGAGGAAGAATAAGCTGGAACAATGGCAGAAAACGGTCCACACACTATGCTCCAAAAATACCCATAATATATGGGCGCTTCTAGGGGAAGCCCGGGGAAATCGGAAGAAACCACAGATTAATACAATCGGTGCAAGTGAGTGGACTAAATATCTGGAAGATCGGAAAGGCCAGAGACCATCCAAAAGGGGGAATCCACGAAGAGAGCTTCGGCCGTTCGACAGTTTACAGTCTCCATCGACAAACTTTTGGTTAAGGTCAGTATGTTGAAATCCTTAAGGGCAGCATGTAACGCTCACCTGATTCCCACGGAGGCGCTGATCCCGGCTGGGCTGCTATCGTTTCTTCAATTGAAAAGCGTAGAGCTCGGACGACTCTCAGGACTGGGCTTCCTCTTATCGAATGTCTGACTTGCAGGGTAAGTTTTCTGCAGGTGGAAGAAAAAGGGTTAATCACCGTTTGATGGGATTCCTTCTCCCACCAATCGCCAGTTTCTCCCACAGCCTAGCTTTCTACTTGTCTCGGCGAGCTCTCACCTTAGGCGTATAAATGCTGAGCTCTCCATCCTGCGTCTGGTGCAGGGGTGCGTGGATTCCAGTTACGTCACTGGATGAGTTCAGTGTTGAGGCTCAAGTAATTTGCGGCCTTAGTTGTGGCACTGGTGCTGGGATGCCGAAGAGTGATGCCGCCGTTACTGCACGAGCGGATGCCTGTAAGTATACTGTAGTCTTTAGGCTTTAAAAGATGGGCACCTCAATAATGTCCCTTTTCCTTTGTTTCAGGCCTCGGGATGCTGTGGGCGTAGTTTTCCGTTGCCGCTGCACGTGCCAATGCAGGTAAGTATAATGTTCGTTGGCCGCTTTTAATGGCACCTCTAATAATGTCCTTTTTCTAGTTTTCAGGTGCCGGGATGCTGCGGGCTTTATATCCGTTGCCACTGCACGTGCCGATGCACGTAAGTATAATGATCGTTGGCCGCTTTTAATGGCACCTCTAATAATGTCCTTTTTCTAGTTTTCAGGTGCCGGGATGCTGCGGTTGATGCGGCCGCTTCTGCGCGTGCAAAAACTGGTAAGTTAAGATGAATGCGACTGCCTTCACCCAAACCCCTTTTTAATTATGTCCTTTGCCTTTCAGGTGCAGAGAAGCTGCCGAAGAGAAGGCCGCGGTTAGCTCCGTTGCAATCACGGATGGATCTGGTAAGCGGGCGCGGCTGCGAGCGAGTTGCACTTTTCTAACCTTATGTTTATTCTTTGCAGGTTTTGCCGTGACTGGATTCCGGGATCTGGTAAGTATTGTTCTGTGTCTTTCTTCATCCACAGGTTGCTGCGCGGAAGCTGAAGATGACTCTGGACCTGGAATGCAGGAGCCCACTCGATGAGCGTCCTGCTGCTGCTGCAGAATAACGCGAAGCACGTGTTTTCCATCGGGCGTGGTTTAAATAGCAGAGAAGTGCTTCCAGTGTGTGTTCTTCCACCGGTTCCACCCAGGTAAGAAAAGAGTTCCTGAATGGAGGGAATAGTTTCTCCCAGCCCTGATGGCTGGGGACTTCAACCAGACTGGATTGTTCTGGGTAAATATGCAGCACACTGTTTATCAATATGAGCCCGGCGCCTATGGCGCCGGGACTGAAACCCTTCATGAGCCTGGCGCCAAAGGCGCCAGGACACGGTCCAAAGGGCCCCTGTAGGGGTCTGCTGGGTCCGGAGTAGTGGAAGACGGGTCTGCTTCCGAGGGCGCTGGGCCAGTCCTGACCCCTCGGAAGTAGCGCCCATGACACAGCAGGGCCTAATGGGCTGTCCAATATGGTCATGAAAGGCAACCCCAAATTCTGGGCTTGCCTGATGAAGATCTTAATTGACAAAGTATTAACAGACAGCAGAATCCCAACATCCTGGCAATCAGCCATACTAGTCCCTGTCCATAAAAAGGGAAATAAATCAGACCCGGGAAATTATCGATTGCTTTCTATGCTTGATTGTACAGGGAAACTATTTGCCTCTTTCCTACTAAAAGAACTCCAAGCATGGACATATAACGCCGGGATTCTGGATTGTTTCCAGAGTGGCTTCAGAACGGGCTACTCCATGTCGCACAATCTGATTATTATGGACTTCCTAAGGAACAATGCCCTGAAACCGAACAGCCACCCACTATATGCATTATATATTGATTTCAGATCATATTGACAACAATTCCTGATTAGACCTCTGCCTATCTATCCAATGCTCAATGGCAGCACCAGTGAGAGAGGAATCAAATGGTAATAAAGACCAGATGGTGGTGGAAGTACAGGTATTGAAAACTGCAACTCATTCAAATACCACACCAACGAACTCTATCAACAGTTTCTTCACCACCAACCCGGGTGATCACCATTTGCCTCCCACCAATAATGGATCACTGGCCCCAACAACTGGGCAACTATCTGAGTCTGTCATCCCCCATCCATAGCTGGTGGCTACTTCCGCGTTGGAGCCTACAGTGTCACACGCGGCCCCGAGTGCTCCATTACGCATCCCGCGGATCCCAGGGGTAGCGGTCTAGTTGTTGCTGTGCGACGTCCTTCGGAAGGTATTTACTTCCTCTCCTTCCGGCGGTTCCTTTCGTTGCAACCCTTTGAATTTTATATTCGCTCCTTGGGTCTGACGCTAGTTTTCCTTTCTTTCTTGCGTTCCTTATTTTCTGCTTGACTCTCTTTGTCTTGTGCTTTCTCGACCGAGCTCCCTCCTCGCCAGTGGAGCCGGTGACTTTCCCTTTGGTTTCACTTTCTTCCTCAAGGAAGCAGTGCCCTTATGCCATTGCTCTCTCGCCCTCTACTCTCTTCTTACCTGCTTGTTGCCCGGTGTTTCTCTTCCCTGGCTTTCTCTTCTTGCCTGTCGGGCTCTGCGATCTTTCTGACTGCCTTCGGTCGCAGGACTGCAGCCACACCGTTCACCCGGAAAATACAGAAGCTCTCACTTAACCTCTGCCTTGGGAAGTTTTCACGCTGGTGCCACTGAAATCTTGGAATAGGGTTTTTATGCCTTTCGGCTTTTTCCCTATTGAAGCCTGGCCCTGGAAATGGAGCCACAGGTGTGCTGTCTAACAAGCATTCACTGTGGCTTCGTTCCGTGGCAGGCAGAATCCACCACGAAAGGAGAGAGACTACCTGGCTCGGCGGCATCTTCACTCTGAGGACTTGGAATCTGACGGATCGGGTGAGGAGAATCAGGAAAGGGAAGGTGAGGTGGCTACCGGATCTGAGGTAAGACAGTTTGCAACGCCAAAAGAAAACAGAATGTCAGCTGAAGAGCAGGGGCAAGAGCTCTGGAAGGCTATTCATGCCATGTCTCAAGAACTGCAAACGGTAAAAGCAGAAAATACCGTTCTGAAGCAGATGATTGCCACTCGTGAGCCTGCTCCAGCAAAATTACCTCCCATGGCGCTCTCTTCCGCAAAATTCGATGGCTCCCCTAAAAAGGTAAAGGAGTTTTTGGAGGCTTGTTTGGTGTACTTTACCTTTAGGCCACGTACCTTTGCCACAGACCAAGCTAGAGTGGGATTTCTAATCTCCAACATGACCGGAAATGCGCTGACATGGGCAACCCCATTGGTGACTGGCACCAATCCCATACTTCAGGATTTTGTGGGCTTTCAGGCCCTGCTCAAACAAACTTTTGAGAGACCTGAGTTGACCTTTACAGCCTGTGAGTACTTGTTGGATGTCAAGCAAGGATCTCTGGACGTTCTCTCCTATATATCCACTTTCAAGTCGTTGGCTGCTACTGCCGGATGACCTGAACAGGCCCAATATGCCATCTTTAGGAGAGGTTTGCAGGAAGAACTTAAAGACGAGCTTGCTAGAGCACCTCGTCCGCAGTCTTTTCTGGACTTGCTCTCGTCCGCTCAACAGATCGAATATCGGATGCAGGAGAGAAGGTCGGAAGGCCGCAAACAAAGATCTGGTTCTGCCTCGTCTGAATACAATCCTCGTCTGGCAACCTCTGCCTCTCCTTCCTTTTCTACTGACGAACCGATGCAGATGAGCACCACCAGAGGACCTCTCCCGGCAGCAGAAAAGAGAAGCAGAAAGGAGAAGGGACTATGTGCCTATTGCGGTCCAGATCAGCATCTTCTCAAAGACTGCTCAGAAGTTCCAAGCAAGAAACCGGGAAAAGGTTACCCTCGTCGTCAGTAGGGACAGGTCTCTGAGGGTCTGCAAGATTTCTTCAAAGTCCCTACATCTCTCTTTCAGTCTCTGCTCCTGAATCCGATGAAGATTCTAGACTGATGGTGATTCCAGTGACCTTAATCATTGAAGACAGGTCGGTGGAGTGCTTAGCCCTCTTGGACTGCAGGGCGGCCGGTAATTTCGTGGACACATTGTGGGCCGGTAAGGTGGGTCTACGCAGAAGAGGTAGAAGGAGTGGATGGATCCCCCTTATCGTCTGGTCCAATTACTCATACCACGGAGGACCTACCAGTCCACATCTATCAGCACTCAGAAGTCATGAGATTTGATATCATACGAGCGGATCATTTTCCCATCATTCTAGGAGTCTCTTGGCTGCGTAGACACAATCCTTGCATCGATTGGGCCAACAATCAGCTGAGTTTCTGTTCTTTGTTCTGCAAGACACATTGCCTGTCTTTGACGAACCGGTGTGACCTTCAGACTGCCATGGTCTGTGCTGAGACTTATGTCGGAGTTCATGCCCTCCCACGTTATTGTGCTCCATATCAGGAAGTCTTTAAGGAGTACAAGCACGCCTCTCTGCCTCCACATCGGCCCGAAGATTGTTCTATAGACCTGGAGCCCATTGCTCTTATTCCTTTGGGTCGGATGTTTTTTCTCACGCAAACAGAAAGACCAGTTGTAACGAAGCTACCTCATCACTAATTTAGAGAGCCGTCTGATTGAACCTTCAAAGTCTCCAGCTGGTGCATCACTTTTTTCTCATCAAGAAGCGAGACTATACGGAACTTAGACCTTGCATCGATTACAGAGGCCTAAATAAGTTCTCGGTGCGGGATCGGTACCCAATGCCATTAATATCAGACATCCTAGAGGTCGTCCAGGGTGCCTGTGTCTTCACCAAATTAGACCTCAGGAATGCCTACCATTTACTTCGGATTGCCGAAGGAAATGAATGGAAGACCGTTTTCCGGACCACCTTCGGTTTATTTGAATACAAGGTAATGCCATTTGGGTTGGTGAACGCGCCCGCGGCATTCCAGCGATTTATGGACCGAATGTTTTCGGACATGCTGTCTGTTTCGGTAATAATCTATCTCGATGACATCCTAGTCTTTTCTTCCAACATGATGGAACATATCCTGCATGTCACCCAGGTTTTGGCACGCCTACAAGACAATCAGTTGTTGGTCAAGGCTGAAAAGTGCATTTTTGCAGCCTCATCGGTACCATATCTAGGGTACATTTAGTCTAACGACGGAATCGCCATGGATCAGAAGAAGGTCCTCGCCATCTTGGATTGGGCTGCCCCTACTTCTGTCCAGGAAGTACAGTGTTTCCTCGGTCTGTCGAATTTCTACAGAAGGTTTATCCCTAACTTTTCTGAGGTTGTTCATCCCATTACTAGCCTACTCAAGAAGAACGCTCGCTGTTCTGATGGTCCGAAGAGGCGGAAAGCAGTTTTTGTCATCTCAAGAAGCTCTTCTGTTCCGCTCCGATAGTTTGTCATCCTGACCAGACCAAACCCTTTATTGTGGAGACGGATGCTTCCGCCATTGCCATCGGAGCTGTCCTTTTACAAGCAGTAGAAGGACTGGAACACACGGTAGCCTATTTGTCAAAAACCCTTTCCAGCAGTCAACTCAACTACTCTGTGCTCGAAAAAGAGCTGTCAGCTATGAAATTAGCCTGTGAAGATTGGCGTCATCTGTTAATGGGATCTCGATACCGATTTACCATCCGCACGGACCATAAGAATCTAAAGGTCTTACAAGCCATGGAATGTTCTAATTCTAGGCAGGCTCGTTGGGCCTATTTTTTTTCCCAATACAATTTCCAGATCACTTACCTTCCTGGTTCCTGTAACAGATTGGCGACGCTTTGTCTCGCAAAGAATCCACTAAGGAAGGTGCTACCAGTCTCAAGGAACCAATGTTTCCCAGAAGTCAGACTCTCATTTTGGCGAGCTCTTTCCTCCAAGAGGTCAAAACGGCATTGATCTCAGAACTACCACAACTGCCTCTACACGGCAAAAAGCTTTACCAGGAGAAGGACGGATTGGTATTCCACAAGAACTGTCTATACATCCCATCTAGACCCTTACGCCAGAAGATTTTAGGTTGGTGCCATAACTCGCTTACCGCTGGACATCGGGGACAAGATAGTACCGTGGACTTAATCTCAAGAACCTTTCTTTGGCCCAACCTTCAGAGGGAGGTTTCGGAGTATCTCAAGGCTTGCCCGATCTGTGCCAGAGCTAAATACCCTACTGGCAAACCACTCGGGTTGTTGACACAAATGGAATTACCTTCTCGTCCCTGGGGGTTGATTTCCACTGATTTCATGGTAGATCTTCCGGAGTCGGATTCTTGCACATGTATCATGGTCACCGTTGATACCTTCACCAAGATGGTGCACTTCTCCCCTTTACCAGGTCTTCCCACGGCTGCAGGTATGGCAGAGGTATTTGCCCGAGATATCTTCAGATTACATGGTCTCCCCGATAAGATTATCTACAATCGGGGGAGTCAGTACGGGTCCAAATTTTGGCAAGCCCTTTGCAAACGCATTGGGATAGAAAGGGCACTCTCTTCTGGGTTTCACCCCCAATCGAATGGCCAGACTGAATGCCTTAATGCCACTTTGGAGCAATGTCTTTGTTGTTACATCAACCAATACCAGGATAATTGGGTTTCCTTGCTCCCCACAGTGGCGTTTACGTATAACAACACAAGACACTCCGCCACTGGCCTCACTCCATTCTATTGTTCTTATGAGGTGCATCCAAGATCGTTCTTACCCCTTAATCCCAGTTCTACTAATTCACCAGCTGCAGAGGATGTTCTACAGAACATCACAGAAGCCCATGCTGCGGCTTTGAATAGTCTGGAGGCCAGCAGGAGACAAAACAAGCGGTACGCAAACCAAAGACGCAACAAGTGTCCTGAGTGGAAGAAAGGTGACAAGGAGTGGTTGTCAACCAAGTTCCTGCCCCGATGGGTGTGACCTTCTAAACTCTCGTCTCGTTTCTTGGGTCCTTTTCCCATTCTTTCAAGAATCAATCCTGTCTCTTTTAAACTAAAACTCCCTCCTTCACTCAGTCGCATACACCCAGTCTTCCATTCCTCTCTTCTTAAACCTTAGTATTCTGATCCCCATAAGAGACTCATTCCTCGACTGGTCACACCACCACTTTAGATCAGGAAAGTTTGAAGTCTCTGCCATACGAGACTCTAGGTATTACTGGGGAGGCTAGAATAGTTGATCTCCTGGAAGGGGTACCCTGAGTCGGAGGACTCTTGGGAACCTGCTTCTCAGGTTCATGCCCCCAGGCTCCTGGCTCGCTTCCATTTCTTACATCCCAGTAAGCCAAGGGTTCATCGCACTGGATGGGGGCATACTGTCATCCCTCACCGTAGCTGGTGGCTACTTCCGCGTTGGAGCCTACAGTGCCGTGCGCGGCCCCGAGTGCTCCATTACGCATCCCGCGGATCCCAGGGGTAACGGTCTAGTTGTTGCAGTGCGACATCCTTCGGAAGGTATTTACTTCCTCTCCTTTCGGCGGCTCCTCGCGTTGCAACCCTTTGAATTTTATATTCGCTCCTTGGGTCTAATGCTAGTTTTCCTCTCTTTCTTGCGTTCCTTATTTTCTGCTTGACTCTCTTTGTCTTGTGCTTTCTCGACTGCGCTCCCTCCTCGCCAGTGGAGCCGGTGACTTTCCCTTTGGTTTCACTTTCTTCCTCACAGAAGCAGTGCCCTTGTGCCATTGGTCTCTCGCCCTCTACTCTCTTCTTACCTGCTTGTTGCCCGGCGTTTCTCTTCCCTGGCTTTCCCTTCTTGCCTGTCGGGCTCTGCAATCTTTCTGATTGTCTTCGGTCGCAGGACTGCAGCCACACTGTTCGCCTGGAAAATACAGAAGCTCTCGCTTAACCTCTGCCTTGGGAAGTTTTCACGCTGGTGCCACTGAAATCTTGGAATAGGGTTTTTTATGTCTTTCGGCTTTTTCCCTAATGAAGCCTGGCCCCGGAAACGGAGCCACAGGTCTGCTGTCTAACCAGCATTCACTGTGGCTTCCTTCCGTGGCAGGCAGAATCCACCACGAAAGGAGAGAGACTACCTGGCTCGGCGGCATCTTCACTCTGAGTACTTGGAATCCGACGGATCGGGTGAGGAGAATCAGGAAAGGGAAGGTGAGGTGGCCACCGGATCTAAGGTAAGACAGAGTCTCCTAATCTGCTAATTGATCTAGATGATTTAAGGCCAATCTAAGAACTCAGGTCAAATGAGACACAATGTTCTAATATAGGAGCAATTGCAGAATTACAGTCCTCTAGGGCTTCTATGCAATTTGCGCTGAAAATCCTGCTGAAACTATGTGGCAGAATCCATGTAAATTTGGTACTACAACTAGAACTACCTGATCCAAGGACCACATATATCCCTGGTGATCGCTCTGAACCAGCACCTACCAATGAGCAAGAGATCACTGCGCAGCAAGAAATCATTCCGGATCCAGAAATGAACTCCGTTATACTTCTCTAAAAAAAAACAGAGACATAAAGCAAAAAGAGCAGCAATGAAAACAGGCAACACCGACAAAATTCCACAAGCCTCTGTGGCTCCCACACCGGCTAAATCAAAAAAATCAAGGAAAAGAGCCCACAAAACAAAGAAACGCCTGGCAAATGGCCCTGGCACTCTGATTAGCTGGATTTTATCAGAAAAATTGAGTGAGACATCAGCAATAAACAGTGATGATACGGGCTCAACACTTAATACAACAGACGAAGACAGCGAAGGTGAAAAGTACTCTACCCCGCGTAAAAGGAATCCATCAAGGGTCCCAGTGATTGTGTCACCAGAAGTAGACAGGTCCACCTCACGGAGGAAAACCAAAACACAATGGCCCTCATTACGACCCTGGCGGATTTCGCGGTGCTAAATGCACCGCGAAGCACGGCGGAAAGCCGTCGATAGCGCCATGGGGGTTGGCGGATTTACCACCCCATGCCGACCTTGGCGGAGCGGTAAATCCCCAATCCCCATTCTGCCCTTCCCCATTCCCATTCTTGCCCCATAGGGTATAATGGGAGTGGGGAAGGAGTTAATTACGCCACCGTAAAATACGGTGGCGTAATTAACAACGAGGTCCCGTAGCGCCATGGTTTTCTCCGCCTGGTAAAACCAGGCGGAAAACGGCGCCATGGCGCTACGGGAACTCGTAGTAGGGCGGACGGGTCCGCCGCGAATACCGCTGGCGGAAACCCACTCCGCCAGGGTCCTAATGAGGGCCAATATCTATTATAAAAAATATGAACCAAAAGAAGAGGCATAAATGGCTAACAAGATCAGAAGTTTTAACTGAGTTACATCTTATACCTCAGCTGCGAATGATCCTATCTGAAGACTTTTTATTTGTGGAACCGCTCAGGAGCCGTAATCCTAATGCAACAGCGCTACACTGTAGATGCCTGGCTACGGGGCAACTGATATGGGACTATAAAAACAGTATTTTGCAAGTCGATTTAGAAGTGGATATAGACCAAGAAGCAGAAGATAGCAGCTTACCTAGCAGAAGCCCTGAGATTGTTCGTTAATATCGTGGAACACCCGGGGCTTCAAGCACCTCTTAGCCGACAATGGATCACTGCCTGCCATTGCAAATCATACCTTTTTATAACTCCAGGAGACCTGGTTAACGACACCCATTGTAATCGATGGGTTTACTCTCTACCACTCGCCTGCAAGTTAGGGAATGCGGGGCCGTCCCTTTGGTGGCCTAATAACTGGTGTTGTTAATTCACTGACTAGCAGGAAGCTCATAACCACCTCTGAAGACTTTGTGAGTGCTGTAGAGATAAAGCTCCCTGGGGAGGACGAAGATGACTATCTATTACTGGTCAACGTTTATAACCCCCCTGGGGACAGGTAACGAGATTTGATTCAGTCTTCGCTACACGATCTTCTAGGTGATTGACTGTTTGAGACAAAAAACCACTTTGTTATTGTGGCAGGGAATTTCAACTGTCATATCAAAGGACACAGTGGCATGGCTAATAATATGCTATTACATCCGCACTGTACTATAGACCACAATATTGATGACACGGAGGGAGATTGTAGGCTGAATTTTTTCAATGGATGGGAACTTGAAGTCATCAATGGCCATACTCCAGGTGATAGGCCGGGCAGGTGCACCTGGAGCAATAGCTCTTCCTCGAGTACTCTTGATTATATCTTTACAAGTGACACTGTCGCTACTAGAATTAGAGACATGGTAATATCGAAAACAAAACATAGCGACCATGATCCATTGATTAGGGGGCGTGGCCGGCATGCATGCTGTGAGGACAGGCATCCACAGAGCTCCGTCCGTGATCCTAAGTTAAATGAATAACTATCGCTAATTCTAAGCCTGCAACGCGAGGCAAAAACAGAATATTGCAGGGGAACCAATTCCCGGCACTCGACAGCAATCCTGGGCGGAATCGGAGAACAGAAGCCAGAGAACGAGAAGCCCGAAGCCGAGCCCCTAGGAATCCAAGATGGCGGCACCCAACGCGGAGCGGAACTAAATCAACCTCGGCCCCTGGGCCATCCTACGGATTACCGCAGCTAGGGGCGCCTCTGCGGACGAGCCAGCCGCCTGCTCCACCGACCGCATCCCGGCCCAGGCGGGCGGACGCTTGAGAGTGGAAAACCACAGCCGGGGACCGCGGCGGCCGCGGCCCGAGGAGAGACTGGTGCGCGGGCGCGGCCTGGAAGGAGATCAGCCCGCTGGGGACGGAGGAACAGGAGAAGAGGAGCTGGGCCCGCGGCGCTGACCCGACTGCAAGCGGGTGAGACCGGGTAGGCGCACAGCCGAGCGGAGCCACGGGGGGGCGCAACAAAAGGCGGCGAGCCCCCACATATAACGCGGAGCACTAACTAACGGCAGTAAATAAGGGCCACGAAACCTGTGGGTCAAGACCTGGAACAGGCCACCGAAGGGCCCCGGGGAGAGAGATGTCACCCCCAAGGGCAAACTGAAACTGGTCATGATGGACTCTTTCACGACGGCCAAACCCCAGAGACAACCACAACAGGCCCAGGAAACCTCGGGGGAAACTCCACAACAGGAAGAGAATCTTAAACACGTGCAGGTCCTACAGGCAATATCGGCCCTCCGCACATCGGTGGAGGGGAAGATAGAGGAGGTGAAATCGGACATACAACTTATGCGTCAGGATGCTCGCAACCTCACTGAAAGGGTCACGACGGCAGAAAATACACTACAGGACCCTGTGGAGGGTACCCAGGAATTGAAAACGAAAGTTCAAGAACTTGAGCAAAAGGTGGCGAGGCTGGAGGCGCGCTCAGAAGATGCCGAGGGCCGAGCCCGCCGAATTAATATTTGCATATTAGGAGTTCCTGAGGTCTTGGAGGGCCCAGACCGACCGAGTTCATTGAGACACTGCTATTACAAGAGATAGGCCCAGGGAACCTTTCCCAGGGGTTCTCCGTGGAGAGAGCCCACAGATCCCTTCAGAAACGCCCACCGCCTGGCTCACACCCACGGCCAATTATAGCCAAAATCCTGAATTTCCATGATCGTGAAACCATACTACGATATTCGAGAGAAGGAGGAGAAATCAAACGGAAGGACTCGACAATAGTCATATACCCGGACTATACACCCACTGTGCAACGAGCAAGGAACTCCTTCATTCCAATAAAAGCACAATTACGGAAACTCAACATAAAATACATGCTGCTATACCCGTCACGCCTCAAGGTCCTACACAAAGGCAGAGCGATATTCCTGGAGAGTCCCGCCGCAGCAAATTTGTGGCTGGAAGATAACAACCTGGCTGATGGCAAAGATGACACACCGAGAACAGAAATGGGATGACGACCTACCCGCCGTAACAAGAAAAATAGGGAGACCTCCCCAAGCGAGGCCACCAAAGCAGACAATGAAACTACAGCGGAATTCTATAGAGACGAAAGCTGGATCGGACGAGAGCTCGAAGGATCACACGAGCACGAAGAAGCAACCCACCCCTACGGAAACAGTGTGGGCAATCTACCTACACGCATCCTGATCCGGAAGGCTAGAAGTGGCCTGGAAGGCTCGGGAACCCCTGAGCATTGCAAGTTGGAAGCAACTGCTGGGGGCAGTTTAGAGTTGCACTCTTTGCAGTTTCCATTCAAAAGAATGGGCGTTACTACTGTTGGTAAGTCTCCGAAAGAGGAAAGAGGGAGAGGAGGGGATGAGCTGAGGGAGGGGGAAACCCACACCGCGACCCATGCGGGGAAGGAATCATCAACACCAGTACCAGGCTCATGGACACAAAGAGGGGGAGAACAGAACGACCACCATACCCGCTTTAAACCACCATGACCTCAACGGCAATTAAAATCTTGACATGGAATGTGCGAGGTCTGGGGACATAGATCCGCAGAAACAGAATCAAGACTTACCTGCATAGAAAAGGGGTGATGATAGCGCTATTACAGGAGACCCACTGCACAGCGGACTCACTGGCCAAACTCCAAACACAATGGGGAGGGCAGGGATTTGGCACAACATAATCCAAATATGCCAGAGGAGTGTACACCTGGATACACCCACAGCTCCCCTTTCGCCTGACTAAATCTGAAGTAGACCCGGAGGGAAGGTTTGTAATGATAAGGGGGCACATAGAGCAGACAGAAATATGCATATTGAATTCCTATTTCCCTAACAACAATATACCGGCCCACCTGGACTCACTATATCCCAAAATTGTGCAACATAGAGATAACCTGCTCATATGGGGGGGCGATCTTAACTGTGTATGTGATCCGGTACTAGACAGATCCATTCCCCACCCGAAGGGCCCATCAGCAGCGACAATGGCACTGACCGCAATGATAGACAGGTTGGACCTGGCAGACACATGGCGGGAAGCACACCCAACACTAAGAGGATACTCATAGGATACTCATACTACTCGTCCCCACATACGCTATACATGAGATTGGACCACATCCTCATAGGCAGGGAGCATTTGCCCCAATTGGAAGGGGCGCAATATTTGGGAAGAACCATATCTGATCACTCCCCACTCTTGGTAACATGGAACCACAATGGCCCTAGACCCCCGATTCCCATGTGGAAAATGCCGGCGGAAGCTCTCAAAGACCCAGATTTTAGGGAGGAATTACAAGACTCCATAGACAGCTACATAGAAATGAATGTGGGAAGCGTAGAGCATAGCAGCACGGTGTGGGATGCCCTGAAAACAGTGATAAGGGGGGAAATCATTGCGAAGGCAGGGGGAATCAAAAGACAGCTCAGGAGGGACCTAGATCAGCTGGAGAAGGAGATAGAAAATTTAGAAGCAGCGCCCACAGGGGCTTGTGATAGGGAAACGGAACTTCGGAAACTCAGGGAGGAAAATGATATGGCGTGGAGTAGACTAGAAAAGCTCGACTACACGGCCAAAACGAATAGAACACACACTGAGGCAGACAGACCGGGCAGGCTGTTGGCCTGGCTATGCCGAAGGGAACACCCCAGGCACCCTACCACCTCACTGCGAGATGAGGATGGGAACATACATCACATGCAGCAGAACATAAACGATACTTTTAAACGTTCTATGCACAACTCTATTCACATGAGGAACAAGTCCCTCCAGAACAGATCACTGACACCCTGGACAAAATAGGGATCCATAAGATGTCCCCCGAACAAGCTTTGACACTAGACGCCGCAATCACGCTCGAAGACATAACAGAGGCCATCAGGTCCCTGGCCACAAGCAAGGCGCCTGGAACGGACGGTCTGCCCTCAGAGTTTTACAAAACATATGAGCCATCCCTTACACCTCTGCTACATAAAGTATACCAAGAGGCATACGAGAGGGGAGTACTACCCGAAAGCATAAGGGAAACACTGGTGGTCCCGATCCTCAAGCCAAACAAGCCGGCAGATCTATGTGATTCCTACCGTCCATTGGCAATGTTAAACTATGATGCGAAAATCTTAACTACAATACTAGCCAAGCGACTGTCCAGAATAATAGGGGACATAATACACACAGACCAGAACGGCTTCATACCAGGCCGAAATACATCAATGAATCTGCGCAGGCTACAACACAACATAGCGCAAACTAATGAAGACGGGAGCTCATATGCACTAATGTCCCTAGATGCCATAAAGGCGTTTGACTCCATCTATTGGGAGTGGCTCAAGGCCGTGCTCAAAGGATTCGGCTTTGGACCCGGGTTTATTAGATGGGTCCAGATACTATACACCAGACCAAGAGCTAGAGTGAAGTCCGGGAAATATGTATCAGAAGCCTGGGACATACAAAGAGGGACCAGACAAGGCTGCCCGTTATCCCCAATGCTGTACATATTGGGGCTGGAACCTATAGCGATTTATTTTAGAAAACAGTTCTTTGACGCTGGTATAAGGCTAGGAGGGGTAGACCACATAATCTCGCTTTACGCAGATGACGTCCTCATATATGTTAGAGATCCTCAACTAAACGTGCCCACCATGCTAGAAGTCCTGGATAACTACTCCAAAGTATCCGGTATCCAATTCAGCAAGTCAAAATCCTGCATGTTCCCCCTGGCGGCCCTGAAACGCGCAGACATAGGGGCACTTCCGATGGTAGGGATTAAATGGCAAACCACCATATTCAGATACCTAGGCATCCAGATAATGCACACCCGCACACTAATGCATGAACACAACACTAAGGCAGCACTCCCGGCCCTCCGCAGGTCCATGAGCTTCTGGTCACGACTCCCCCTGTCAATGATGGGGAGGGCCTCAATAGTCAAAATGATTGTATTACCGCGATTCCTATATGGGTTCCAAAACGTGCACTATTATATCAAAAAACCCTTTTTCCGACTGCTGGAGTCACTAATAAAGGAGTTCATATGGGGAGAAAACAGGCACAAAATAGCGCTGTCGACACTAACCCTGCCATACGCACAGGGCGGCATTCAGCTTCCTAATTTAGAAAAATATTACTTAGCAGCCCAATTTAGCTTTGTATCTAAATGGTTTTCTGACGAACCTACCGATGAAAACCCCCTGCTACAGACCATGAGTCTCCCGCTCCACCTGTAAGAACTGGTCTGGGTACCCTCCAAGCTGCTGGGAAGAGCACCCCACATAGTCACCCTGGGGAGGGACATATGGCGCAGAGCGAGAACACTCACTCACACGCAGAAGTCTTACGCACCAGAAATCCCACTGCTTGCAGATCTATACACAACGGCTACCAACCTGAACCAAATCAGATCATGGGAAAGGGAGGGGGTGTACACCTGGGGAGACCTATACGAGGAAGGCACCTTCAGAGAATTTGCCACGCTACAGGACAAAGAAGGCATTCCCCCGGGACAGTTCCTCTGGTACCAGAAGGTCCGTGCCGCGGCACGAAGCAAATGGGAAACATGGCCGGAAGAACCGGACAGTGAATCACTATTAACCTTGCTATACAACATGGGAGAGGGATGCAGACCAATATCCCAAATATACAGTCACTTGAGTGATATACCTAACCCCCGAAGCACGGAGATGAAAAGCAAATGGGAAATAGATATAGGCAGAGAATTGACAGAGGGGGAGTGGAACAGAGCGCTCATATTTCCCAAAGAGGTGTCAAGAAACCACCGATTTTGGCAAATACAGATGAATGTACTGCATCGAACTTACTTAACTCCGAAACGGACAGCCAAATTTAGCAGACAAACGCAGTCAAACTGTACCTGGTGCACGAGGGAAGAAGCAGATCTAATCCATATGATGTGGGAATGCCCCAAAACGAAGACACTGTGGGAAAAAGTGAAACAGACATGTGAGAAAACAGGCATGACCAAATACAAATGGTCGCCCGAGGAGTGTTTGTTGGGAACCTATCCCAGATTAGCCAAGTTAAAGCACACAGTCAGACTTATGGACGTAGCGTGCATATTGGCCAAACGAACTATAGCCATGTCCTGGAAAAAAACAGCTGGACCACAATATAAAGCATGGCAAGGAGAGGCAGAACGATGGTTGCTGGCCGAGACTAAGGCCTGGGAGGAAAGTGTGGCCAGATCTACAGACGAGTCAAGCAGAGCCCTCGAGGCATGGAAAGAACTCACTAGGAACATGCTTCTCCCCACCGACGACAAACCACCCTGAGCCAATGCCCAGAAACGAACATACCTGCAAGTCTGGCAAGGAAACCCAATGGGACCCAAAAGAGACACTATGAGCCCCGGGAAAGCACCCCCCCCCTCACCCCAAGAGCAACCTGATCGACCTTTTCCATTCTCCCCCCCCTGGTACGAGGGAAGCAGAAACATGCGAAAATATCAAGGAGACAGTTGTTGTTGTTTGTTAAAGTTAAATGTAAAATGTATTGCAGTTGAGCATGACTAAGGCACAATGTGGAAGATATGTAACCGCTATTATTAAAAATGCCAATAAACAAATTTTAAAATAAATGATCCATTGATTATGAACCTGGGATTAATCAATCGATTCCCTAGGATTGCCAGTGCTGGCAAGCCATTGGTGAACCATACAGCTAACCAGATACAATGGTCAAACAGGAACATCAGTAAGGCTCTAATTGCATCCTGTAACTGGGACTAGTGCAACACAGAGATATTCAACTCAATGACACTCGAAGAAATTGAAGGATGGATCACTAGGTTTGTGTGCAAATATGCCACTACTTGTGTCCCTATGGTCATAAAGGATCAGAATAAAGATGAGACTTACCATAAGGAAATCAGAGATGCTAAGCGCAAGCTGAGAAGGGGAATTCGGGAAATAAGGGCAAAACATTGCTCCTTGATTGTGATCCATAGAAATATCAGAGCTCTTAAAAATAAATATAGACAATGGACTAAAGTATGGAAGAGGAAGAATAAGCTGGAACAATGGCAGAAAACGGTCCACACACTATGCTCCAAAAATACCCGTAATATATGGGCGCTCCTAGGGGAAGCCCGGGGAAATCGGAAGAAACCACTGATTAATCCAATCGATGCAAGTGAGTGGACAAAATATCTGGAAGATCGGAATGGGCCAGAGACCATCCAAAAGGGGGAATCCACGAAGAGAGTTTGGGCCGTTCGACCGTTTACAGTCTCCATCAACAAACTTTTGGTTAAGATCAGTATGTTGAAATCCTCAAGGGCAGCGGGGCCTAATGGGCTTTCCAATATGGTCATGATAGGCAACCCCAAATTTTGGGCCTGCCTGATGAAGATCTTAATTGACAAAGTATTAACAGACGGCAGAATCCCAACATCCTGGCAATCAGCCATACTAGTCCCTGTCCATAAATAGGGAAATAAATCAGACCCGGGAATTTATCGATTGCTTTCTATGCTTGATTGTACAGGGAAACTATTTGCCTCTTTCCTACTAAAAGAACTCCAAGCATGGACAGATAAGGCCGGGATTCTGGATTGTTTCCAGAGTGGCTTCAGAACGGGCTATTCCAGGTCGCACAATCTGATTTTTATGGACTTCCTAAGGAACAATGCCCTGAAACCGAACAGCCCCCCACTATATGCATTATATATTGATTTCAGATCAGTTTTTGATCTTGTAAATAGGGAAAAATTATGGCATAAATTACGCAGTATGAATTGTCCCGAGGAATTAATATATTATCTGAGACTCCTCCACACTAAAACCTCTGTCCAACTCAAACTCGATCACAAGGGGACTAGGACTAATTTGATTAGACAGAATTGCGGTGTAAAGCACGGGTGCACTACTGCTCCCCTGCTCTACAAACTTTTTGTCTCAGACATCCCAGAATTCATAGCTGCCACTTATAATTGTCCACCTAGGGTTGACAATTCAAAATGTGTTATTATGGCCTATGCAGATGATATTGTGCTTTTTGACCACACATTTAGCGGCCTATTAAGATTGGCAACACAACTTTGGAAATACGCTGAACTAAATGAATTGGTCATAAATCACAATAAAACTGAACTCATACTATTCACTGCTGGGAAGGTTGCTCGCCCACGTGTGCTGCTGGAAACAGTAGAAATTAGATATTCGCACTCTTATAAATATCTGGGAGTGGATTTTGAAAGCAGGGGCAATTATGAGCAGTGCATTCAGCATTGCAAAATAAAAGAGGCACAATTGACCGCAATGATCTACAGGTTCACACAAAATCAGAGTGGCTACTCCGTATGGGGTGCTCGACACTTATATGTGCAATATCTGTTACCTATGATAACTTATGGTCTGGAGGCACTTATTACTATGAATCTTGAGTGTCTCCAGATCATAGAAGGACATTTCTGGAGGAAGTTATTGGCACTACCGCAATGTATCCCCATTGCTATCCTCAGGCTTGAATTGGGAATACCGTTGATGAAAGCAATAGTCCTGGGTAAAAGGGCAGAATTATACCTTTAAATCCGCTCCCGTCCTAACACTGCCCTACTCAAGGCACTGAAGGAGGCTCTGACGGTAGGTACGCAATCTAGGTTAACAACCGCAATGAACAACCTTTTTGAGTCAATGAGTTGGACACCCCATTGGGAAGATGACTCTGAATGCATAAAGCACCATATGTGCAAACGATTAAAACTCTGGGATTGGCAGCAGAACTATGCCCATCTAGCTAGCCGAAAAAGCTATCAGTTTGTGTCCCATGTTTTATATACCTATAAAAAACACAAAAATATCTGAACCTCTGCCCATCGGAACATCTTAGGCGATTCATTCTATTATTACGAATCAATCACCTTCCAACTCTGTCGATGTCACATCCCGGTTAAATTGGAGACTACCATGGCGTTTGTCCGAGCGCTACCCGACACGCAGAACCCTTTGAGACCACAATTCCCACAACTCCCGCTACTTGTAGTCACGTGACTCGTGCACTACGTTGTGGTGTTTCCTTCATTGTGGATCGTATTTAAATGCCGGCTATTCGGAGATCGGGTGCTCCTAAACTGTTTTTAGTTACGAGCTTCTGTTCCCGGACTCCTGTTTAAATCCTTGACTACCCGGCGCTCGAATCAAGTTGTTGTCTCTGCCTTGTCCTTGTCTGCCTCCCGACGCCTGCCTCCCTCGATTGTCCCCCTTGGATTATATGAACCCGGCTTACTCATTATTGACCTCCCATTTCTGAATCCTTAAGTTTTGGTGACCTGATAACCCAAACATTTCCGTAAGGGAACTAGCGTGAGGTGAACGCCCGCTTCCCTGGTCATTTCATTTCTTTTCCTTGTCCGCTCCTGTTACTTTGAACACTTTTGGAACACTTTGCTGCCTTAACACCGAATTGCTTTGAACACTTTTTGGGACGCTCTGCTGTTTAAACTCTGGATTGCTTTGAACACTTTTTGGGACGCTATGCTGTTTAAACTCTGGATTGCTTTGAACACTTTTTGGGACGCTCTGCTGCTTTAAACTCTGGATTGCTTTGAACACTTTTTGGGACGCTCTGCTGTTTAAACTCTGGATTGCTTTGAACACTTTTTGGGACGCTCTGCTGCTTTAACTCTGGATTGCTTTCAACACCTTTTGGACGCCTTGAAGCTTTCACCGTGGTGTTCCTAGGATACTGGCACACCTTCCCTTCACCAGACATCCTCCTTGTCTCTGCATTTCGATACTAGTAGGTTACTGGTATATTGTTTCTACGGAGCAGGTGAGAGTGGGTAATTTTGGGCGGCGTTGGCTGTTTGTTTTCCGGCACTACTTGGCTGCATTTCCTGAACAATTGTTTTGTTCTTTGTCTCTCTAGCTCTGACGATTCTGCTCCGGCCTTTTCACTCATGCCCTGGCCTGCCAGGTGTATTGATCCCTGTAGGCTGAGCTCTTGGGAGGGAAATCTTTGGCACATCACCATAAAGATTTCATATTCCTTGAGTGAAGGTAACTTCCCCAAAAGAGTGGGGAGGTATTATCTGCAACGACCAGAAAACAATCCCTGAGTTGTAACAGATTTAGGAGCCTTACAAAAACACCTATTGGTTATGGAGGCTGCATCAGACCCAATGGCAGCTCTCATGCAGGCTTTTTCTGCCTTACGTACCGATATGGCATCCGCACATGTGACCTTACATCAACGCATGGATGTATTACAGAGCTTCGTGCAGCCATTACCCCATGATGAGGAATTTGGTGATGCCGCTGCAGCGGCACCTCCTCCTGTACCCCCTCCGGCTCCAGCTCCAGTTGTCCTTCCTGGGCCCTTTCCTTTGGCCCCACCCGAACGCTTTTTGGGGGATCCCAAGGCGTATCAGACTTTTGTGAACCAATGTCGCCTTCACTTTCTTTGTCGTCCCTTGGCGTTTCCAGACGCTACCACTAAGGCGGCCTTCGTTCTCTCCCATCTAGGTGGCACTGCCGCAGCATGGGCTAATCCTTTGCTGGAAGCTAATGATCCGGCTCTATATGACTTTGATAGGTTAATCCAAGCAATGAATAGCGTTTTTGATATGCGATACAAAGCACAAACTTCGGATTTGGAGTTCTTGGCTATTAGTCAAGGCAAGACAGAACTCTTGACTTACCTGGCTCGTTTCAACCAATTAGCGGCTGAGAACACGTGGCCAGAACAGAAGAAAGCGGCTGTTTTCTATAAAGGTTTGTCGGATGACCTAAAAGACGCCCTATCAGTGGTACCCGCCCTTCCGCCTGGTTTTCCCGAATTGCTCGACCTAGTCCTGCAAGTCGATGCTCGGCTTCGGCAAAGGCGTGGCGAACGTCGGTACCCCGATATTCGCACCTCTTCCCGACCAGATGGAACTACTCCTGTTTCCCATGGCGAGGCCGAACCCATGCAAATCGGGGCCATCAGGGGTCCGTTATCCAAAACTGAACGAGAAAGACGGGCGGTGAATAACCTGTGTTTCTATTGTGGCCAGTTAGGTCATTATATTCGTTTGTGTCCTAAAAGACCTGCCAAGTTGGCGGGAAACGCCAAGACTCGTCCTTAAACCGGGCCTTCCGGATGAGTCGAATGAACCTGGGCTCGGATAACTGTTTTCCGTCTTCACATGTCTACCTTGCTATGCGTTTCAAGGCTCCTGGCATTAAAACCTTTTCCAATCCTGTAATGATAGACTCAGGGGCTAGTGGGAATTATATGAATCTCAAGTTGGCCGAACATTACGGACTACCCGTATTTCCCAAAACACGACCTGAGGACATTCATGCAGTAGATGGTTCCTGCTTGGTATCTGGACAAGTAACGGAGCAAACTGCTTCACTACAAATGTCCACCGCACAAGGTCATTCGGAATCCATTACCTTTGACCTTATTACGGCCCCTCAGTTCGGCATAATTCTGGGTCTTTCTTGGCTACAGATTCACAATCCTGTAATTGATTGGGTTGAACAAACAGTACGGTTCTCCTCCTCTTTTTGCATACAGAAATGTCTTGGATCCCATGATGTAGAAACATTTTCTCCTTGCCTAGCGATGGTGACTAGCGTCCCTTCCGTCAGCGCCATGTCATCTAATCCAGTCCCTGCACTTCCATTGGAATACCGGGAGTTCTCGGATGTGTTTGATAAGGGACTGTCAGAAAAGCTGCCCCCACACAGATGTTATGACTGCCCCATTGACTTGATACCTGGGGCAGTAATTCCACATGGTCGTATTTACTCGCTCACTCAGAAGGAAGAGGAACATCTACGGGATTATGTGGACAATGCTGTGCGCTTAGCACACATACGTCCGTCCCGTTCCCCGGCGGCCTCCCCAATCTTTTTCGTGTCCAAGAAGGAAGGGGACTTACGCCCCTGTGTGGATTATCGGGCCCTCAACAAAGTCACGATTAAAAACCAATATCCACTGCCGCTCATCACAGAACTCCTCGATAAAATGACCTCCTCTACTATCTTCACCAAGTTGGACTTGCGGGGAGCATACAACTTGGTGAGGATACGAAAGGGGGACGAATGGAAAACTGCCTTTAAGATGAAATTTGGGCTCTATGAATATTGTGTAATGCCCGTTGGGCTTTGCAATGCCCCTGCGACATTCCAACATTTTGTAAACGACATCTTCAGAGACTTGCTGGATTGCTACGTCGTAATATATTTGGACGACATCCTAATATATTCAGAATCCCTGTCTCAACATGTACAACATGTGCGCTCTGTCCTACTTCGTCTAAGGGAGCATTCCCTCTTTGCAAAACTAGAGAAATGTGTGTTCCATGCATCCTCTGTGGAGTTCCTGGGGTTTCAAATTAACCAAAAGGGAGTACTCATGTGCACCTCCAAGGTCCAGGCAGTATTGGATTGGCCTGTCCGGACCTCAGTAAAAGCTCTCCAATCGTTCTTGGGCTTTTCTAATTTCTATAGGTGTTTCATCGCCTCCTTTTCCGAGATAGTAGCCCCACTAACCGGGTTAACCAGTCCGAACGTCCCTTTCCTTTGGGATGACAAAGCACAATCTGCATTTCAGACATTGAAAGAAGCCTTTACCACCGCTCCGGTATTGCAGCACCCTGATCCATCTCTCCCGTTTATTGTGGAAGCTGATGCCTCCGCTGTTGCAGTAGGGGCCATCCTATCACAGATCTGCCCCGTTACTCAACGCTTACATCCAGTGGCCTTCCATTCTCGAAAACTTACGTCGGCCGAACGTAATTATACGATTATGGAAAGAGAACTGCTGGCAATAAAGGTGGCATTTAAGGAGTGGAGACACCATCTCTTAGGTGCCAGGCACACGATTACTGTGTACACGGACCATCGAAATCTCGAGGCCTTATCCCATGCGAAATGTACCAATGCCAGGCAGATACGTTGGCATTTGTTTTTCACCATGTTTGATTTCATAGTGACATATCGCCCTGGTCCATTACATGAAAAGGCAGACTCTATCCCGCATTGGTACGGATATGGAAACTGTGAAGCAGACTACCCCGGTATTACCCTCAGGGGCTGTTGTATGTGTTTGTTCGGTCTCTCCATCCATCCTAGATGCATTAAGGAGATGGGCTAGGGATCATGTTCCTGTTCTTGAGGAGATGGGCGCCGAACTTATCACCGGCCTTCTGTATATTAAGGGTCTACTGTACCTGCCTGACAACCAAACCAGACGGAAGGCTCTCGAATGGTCCCACAATCTCCCGTTAACAGCTCATCCTGGCCAGGCCAAAACCTATGATCTTCTACACCGATGGTGCTGGTGGCCGGGTATGAAGAAGGACGCCGAACAATACATCTCTAAGTGTGCCATATGTACTCAGTGCAAGAGACAGCCGGGTAAACCCGTAGGTCTTCTAATGAGCATGCCATTACCACCGCATCCATGGCATACAGTTAACCTTGATTTTGTGGTGGAACTCCCTTGTGTCGAGGGAATGTCCACCATTCTGGTGGCAGTGGATGTCTTTACCAAGATGGCTCGGTTTATACCATGCTCAGGATTACCTACTGCTTCTACATTAGCCAGCTTGTTTTTTGACCATGTGATACGCTTTTTTGGATTGCCTACGGTCCTGATTTCCGACCGAGGGTCTCAGTTTACCTCACGTTTCTGGCGTTCTCTCACTTCCTCCTTGGGTATTGATGCCCGCTTGTCTTCGGCCTACCATCCTCAGACAGACGGCCAGACCGAACGTACCAATGGTACCATGGAACAGTTTCTTCGCTGTCTGTGTCTACAGCATCAATCAAACTGGCTCTCGCTTCTAGGTGCAGCCGAATTTGCCTACAACAATTCAAGGCACTCGTCGATTGGCTGTTCTCCGTTTTATGCCCTATATGGACTACATCCTAGGATTCTGCCGCCTGTCTTGGCTTCCTTAAAGCAATTCCCCGCAGCTGATGCTGTGAGGGATTCTCTGCTCGCCATCCGTAAATAGGTCTTAACGCATCTGCAAGCTGCGCAACGTTGCAACAAAATGCAAGCTGACAAGCGGCGCTCACCAGCTCCTTCGTATTCTTGTGGCAACCGTGTATGGCTCTCTACAAAGCACCTGGCCATTCGGGGCAAAAGGAAACTTTTGCCATGTTTTGTGGGACCTTATACCATCCTACGGTGCCTCAACCCTGTCACTGTTTGTCTAAATATTCCACCTCATTGGCGGGTGCACCCTGTGTTTCATGTCTCCTTGCTAAGCCCTTTTGTTCCCGGCACACGGTTGCCTGCTGTCCCAGCCCCAGTCAATGTCAAAGGACAGGATGAGTATCAGGTACGTGCGATTTTGGACACTCGCCTCTGTCGAGGGGTTCGAACTTACCTGATTGACTGGGTGGGGTACGGTCCAGAGGACAGGTCCTGGGAACCGGCCTCTAATTTGAATGCACCCTGTTTGTTGTGTGCCTTTTGGTTGCAACGCTTACAGAAGCACAGAAGATGTCGTCCTTTGTGGAGGGGTACTGTCACATCCCGGTTAAATTGGAGACTACCATGGCGTTTGTCCGAGCGCTACCCGACACGCAGAACCCTTTGAGACTACAATTCCCACAACTCCCGCTACATGTAGTCACGTGACACGTGCACTACGTTGTGGTGTTTCCTTCATTGTGGATCGTATTTAAATGCCGGCTATTCGGAGATCGGGTGCTCCTAAACTGTTGTTAGTTACAAGTTTCTGTTCCCGGACTCCTGTTTAAATCCTTGACTACCCGCCACTCGAATCAAATTGTTGTCTCTGCCTTGTCCTTGTCTGCCTCCCGATGCCTGCCTCCCTCGATTGTCCCCCTTGGATTATATAAACCCGGCTTACTCATTATTGACCTCCCATTTCTGAATCCTTAAGTTTTGGTGACCTGATAACCCGAACATTTCCGTAAGGGAACTAGCGTGAGGTGAACGCCCGCTTCCCTGGTCATTTCATTTCTTTTCCTTGTCCGCTCCTGTTACTTTGAACACTTTTGGAACACTTTGCTGCCTTAACACCGGATTGCTTTGAACACTTTTTGGGACGCTCTGCTGTTTAAACTCTGGATTGCTTTGAACACTTTTTGGGACGCTCTGCTGTTTAAACTCTGGATTGCTTTGAACACTTTTTGGGACGCTCTGCTGCTTTAAACTCTGGATTGCTTTGAACACTTTTTGGGACGCTCTGCTGTTTAAACTCTGGATTGCTTTGAACACTTTTTGGGACGCTCTGCTGCTTTAACTCTGGATTGCTTTGAACACCTTTTGGACGCTTTGCTGCTTTCACCGTGGTGTTCCTAGGATACTGGCACACCTTCCCTTCACCAGACATCCTCCTTGTCTCTACATTTCGATACTAGTAGGTTACTGGTATATTGTTTCTACGGAGCAGGTAAGAGTGGGTAATTGTGGGCGGTGTTGGCTGTTTGTTTTCCGGCACTACTTGGCTGCATTTCCTGAACAATTGTTTTGTTCTTTGTCTCTCTAGCTCTGACGATTCTGCTCGGGCCTTTTCACTCAAGCCCCCGGCCTGCCAGGTGTATTGATCCCTGTAAGCTGAGCTCTTGGGAGGGAAGTCTTTGGCACATCACCATAAAGATTTCATATTCCTTGAGTGAAGGTAACTTCCCCAAAAGAGTGGGGAGGTATTATCTGCAACGACTAGAAAACAATCCCTGAGTTGTGACAGTCGACTCTAGGACCTGAAAGATCCATACCTGAAGTGGATAGATACTGCATGTTGTGTAAACAACAAACCACCCCAGAAACAGCCAGGCACATACTCACATGCTGCACTATCCTCACTACTAGCTATACTAGGAACTACGGGATGCATGTCCATAATATTGACCACATTATGGGAAAGGATTTCTGGCACCGGTGTGTAAATACCCTCAGCATTAAGCTTCAAATATCACTTTTTAGAGTTTGGAATGACGCTGACAAAATGATGAACTCAGAGTTAACACTTGGGCGCAGAAATAATAATAATAATAATAGATAATAAATGACATTCAATAACAATCTCTGTAAATAAGTGATGGTTAACGTCCATCTTTTGCTATTGTAATTGAAATAACAATACTCACCGTGTCTACTAACTATCAAGTCAGCTATCTGATAGGTAGCACTGAAATCACCACATTGATGATCCTCCAAATTGTTTGTTTGCTATGGTCCTTTGATTTTTCATTTAACTATTCTCAATTAACTATTTCTCTTGCTCCTTCTTACTCATTTAATCTATTTTTATTTCTATTGACATTTTCATTCACTCTCATTCTTATTCCGTTTATCTCTTTATGCTGAATTAGAATGTGATTTTATGATTAAGCTCGAATTTTTGGATATTGAATTTTAAGTTGGAAAATAATTATGGCCCTCATTAGGACCCTGGCGCTAAGTGTTTTAACGGCGCCGTAAAAGCCTGCGGTGCTGTTAAACACTTAGCGCCTAATTACAAGGTCCCTTTGCGGAACCCGACCTTAACGGCTGGTCTACACCAGCCGTTAAAGAAGGGACCCGCAAAGGGACCTTGATGGCAATTACGGTACCGCAATTTGCGGTACTGTAATTGCCGCCTTCCCCATTCCCATTGAGCCCTATGGGGCAAAAATGGGAATGGGGAAGGGCCATGGCGACATGGGGAATTACCGCCCCGTAAACCTCGGAATGGGGTGATAATTCCCCATTTCGCCATAGCGGACTCCGGCATCGACCATGGTGCTAATAGCACCATGGTTTAGCGCCGGAGTCCTAATGAGGGCCTATATGTATTTTGCTTATGTGTAAAGTTTTATATAAAACTGTATCACATTAAAACAAAATAAATAAGTAACTGGCAACATTGTGACCTTGGCAGCTGCTCTGCTCCAGAGGTGGTAGTTCTGCTTGTACAGCACTCTGCGTGGCTTCATGGTTTCCTACAATGGTTATGGCCTACTATGAGTTCCTAAACCATGGTTTGAGATCTACTGTATGTGCCTTCCATAGTGTCCATAGGTTAGTGGGTTATGGTCCTGTCAGGTCCTTCGAGTGTTCCTTCCATTCCATGGGGTTATTTGCATGTAAGCATCTGCTAGCATTCACACAAGGCCTTCTTGCTTCTTGAGTTTCTGTGATGCTGTGGCAAGCTAATGGCAAAATAATAAACGTAAAGACAGTGTGTATATGTCGCTGTCCTCTAGCTAAAAGAACTGTACGCATGTGTTCTTCGAGTAGTTGGGTGTGTGAGTATCCCAGATGTGCGGATGGCACGTGTGCTTTATGTCTGATGCTGCTATGTCGTCATGGTGTCATGAGGCATGGCTTCTCAGCGCTTTAGTCAATTCTATCAATGTAGCTGTTTCCGGTTCCCTCTTGGGCGTCTTCATGCACTTTGGGCAGTGTCCGCCCTGCTCCTGGTTGGTAGGGTCAGCTGAAAGGGTATTTCTTGTGGTAGTTGTCCATCGTGGGAGCAGTGGGGATTGGTGCGAGCTCGTACGATCGGCAGCCATATTGTCTTTGGTGCTTCTTCCGGTTGGAGGGTCTTCCGGGATGGGAGGTGTATTCTGACCTTCCCTCTTTTGCCCACCCCCCTCTGGTCGACTTGTCGACCCCACCACCACGATCTCTTCCATCATCTACCAACCGCCACACCTTTGTTATCCCAGCCAAATGTCCATAGTAATTAACATGATCTTCAAATGACCAGTACATGTAGACGATTCCACCTTCGGGTTTGCACCATACCCATTTATCTATGTACTTCTTAGGGTTGCATGGATTTTCTACCTTCATTCCAGGTGGGAATATGTTAGATTCTGCAATCTTCTGTCTTAGACTCTCTCTTTCCTTGACAATGTCATCCATTGCTTCTCCATTTTACAGTTCGATTTGCACTTGCATCCCTACTGCATCTTCTGCCATTTTCTTGCACCTTCCAATACATATCTTGATCCTACACAGGGATGTTGCTCCTAGTGCTAGAGCTCCTACTATCACCTTCAGTTTATCAGCCAGCCAAGACGGCATCCATGACCAGACATATGCTAGCCAGCTCTTGTCCTTCCCAGTTCCACGTACTTCGTCTTCCATCTTTGCGTTCATCTGCGCCAGCTGTGCAACTGCATCCGAGAGAGTTCTGTTTTCTCCATCGTTGGCAGATGTGAATGTGTAACAGGAACTTCCTATCTTTGCACAAACACCTCTTGCCATTGCCATGAGGAGGTCCAGGACATATCTATTCTGGAGCGCCACCAATTGCTCTTAGCCCTTCTTTTATGGTGTTGAACCCATTTACCGTTGAATTTATAGTTACCATCAACTCCCAGTGAGTGGTCTGTAACCACTTGGCATTTGTATATACCTGTACTATGGGCATTAGTGACTTACAGAACATGTGTGTTCTGCTGAACAGTCTATGTGATGCTGGTATTTCGTCCAGTGCTGCTTCTGACTTCCCAGAGATGTAATTTACCAATCTCTTCACTCTGCTGAGTCCTTTTCTTGTGTCTGTATCATCTGTTTGGTCAGACGATACCGGATGCAGTGATCTCTTCTTTCTCTTGTTTGGTACCATTTTAGGAAAGTCATCAAGCTTCACATCCTTCTTTGGTACCACCAGTGAGGGTATGTTGAGGTGTGCTAGGAAGCATACTCTTCTCCAGTTAGGTGGCAGTTTGTCATATGCATTGGATCCGCAAGCCCAATAATGGTCCATCAGTACTGCTGTTCCTGCTCCCATTTCTGGTATTGTTTCTATTTTCTTGCATCCAACGTTTTCTCCTACTTCTTCCTCGCCATTGTGCTGATAACACAATGTTAGTGTTGTAAGGGGGATGATTGGCATAGGTCCAGCTTCGTTGTCCACCCACGTCACTAATTTTGCACTTCTGTCCCATTCTTTGAGGCACTTGTTGTTTTCTTCTTGCACCTTATTCACTGCTGCCTTTGCTAAGGTCAGTGCCTTACTTCCCACCACGCCGTCCTCCCAGCCATCATTTGTGTATACTTGTCCATAGATCATTATCAGTGGCCTCTCCCAGCAGCCCGGCTCTCCTCCTATTTCCTTTGCACTCCACTTGCATGGCAGGTATTGCAGTTTGATCATCTTTGTTTCTCCTTTGTCTGGTCCCTCTGTTATGTACTGCAACCCCTCACTGAGTTGCCAATAATTGTTCAGCATATGTAACGTCTTTATATAATTGTCCTCGTATGGAAAAGTCGCCTTGGATGTCCATCTTAATGTTGCTGTTATCCCTTGAAATCTGCCTTGTGTTTGGAAGATAGCGAGATACATCAGACATTGTTATGTTGCTGCGGGTATTTCTGTTGCTACGAAGGTTCTGGAAACACTCATGGCATAGGGGATTAACGAGCAGACACAGCAGCTCTCCCCAGTTGTATCCCTCCCAATTTTGTACATTTGTTTTTACCACATGTTGTTCGTTCTGTGTGCTGTGTCTGTGAGATACGTGCCAACTCACTTCATGTCTGTGCCAACACAGTGCTTACCTCTTCTTACCTTATCAACAGTGTCTTCACTTCCACCTGACATGGTAGTCCTTGTTGCTTGGGTTGGGGAAGTGTTAGTGAGGGGTACAGCTGTCATGATGCCTACCCCGGGGGACTCAGACCAAGTCCAGCAACCCTGGAAGCAGGCATCAAGTTATTCCAAGCAAGCCCAACAGCCCCTGCTAGGGGCTATTTAGGTCCAGTTCTGGCGTCTATGGCGCCAGGCTCATATGGAGAGTCAGTCAAGGCGCCATAGGCGCCAGGCTCATAGATTAAAACTTACCTGATGCAGACCATGCTGCAAACTTTCCTAATGCAGACCATGCTGCAAGAGCTCCAAGCCAAAAGAGGCTTGGAAGGGACTACTTTCCCTAGGGACTATTTTTTACTCGGGTGGGGCTGGGGAGGAATACTTACCTGGGACTACTTTGGAGTCTATTTAAACCACGCCCGAAGAGCAGCACACGCTTCGTGTTATTCTGCATCCAGCAGCTACCTAACGCTCACAGTGCCTGCAAGTCTGCATCCAGTATTCTGCCACGCCCGCCTCGAGTCTGGAGCTCCTACAAAAAGGGAGAAAGAAGGAGAAAAGGTTAGAACAAGAGCAATACCTTTGATCCTTACCTGAATTCCCGATCCATTGCGCCTTCGAGCTGGAAGAAAGAAGTTATTTTATGCGTGTCACCTCGCCTGCTGCAGCGTTGCGCTGAACTCACCGGCCTTCGCAACATCTTCACATTCCACCGCATCCTTCTGCATGTTCCCGCCGCACTCCGGCACCTAAGGGGAAGACAAGAACAGCAAGGTGAGCCAAGGGAATACACGAAGGCAATATTAGTTACCTCCATAGACTTACCTGATTTTACCACCGGGGGTACTATCCCTCTTCACAGGTCGGCGCAGCTTCCACTGCATCCTCGCCGAACCCCGGCCCCTAAGGGGAAACAAAAGGACAGCAAGGTGAAACAAAGGGACAAACAAGGGGAAACCTCCTCACCACAATAGACTTACCTGCTTTTACCGCCGGAGGCATTATTCCCCGAGACTTCATACTTTCTCTCAGCGCCTGAATAAGGGAGAAAGCAACAGGTTACATATTGACATTATTTTATCTAACTGTTTTATCTAACTATTATCTAATTGTGTTGGATAATACAAATCCTTAGCTGAATATTACCGGTTGCCACGAGGAACTCTTCACTAGGGTCAAGCTGCAACCTGCAAGGAATCGGACAAGAGTGAAAGTCAGACATTTGAACTCTTACGAACTACATACTTACGGCGTCTTGCTGGAAATCTCAGAGTCAATATTGTTCTGGAACTCACCAATTCCTTCGAGCCAGTGAAGCAACTGGTTATCTACCTGCCCCTGCGCTCAATGCAGGATGGAGAGCTCATCTTTCCAAACCATCAGGTGAGACTATAAGAGGGGACATCAAAGGTGATCAGTGGGGAGAACAGCGGGAGTGGGGGGGTTAACGCTCAACTCCACAGGTGGTTAATTCCCTTTCTCCATTTGCAGAAGAATATTCCTACGGGCCAAGCAAACGACGCTAGGTGGGCCAGTCCAGTCCGTCATCTCGGCACTACACGTCACATTGGTGGAGACCGCAGCTGTCCAGTTCAGATCGACGCCCCTGTGGGAGTCAGGTGAGCGTAACAACAGCGGTGACATGCATAGCAAAGAACAGCTGCCAGAAGGCAGTACCTAAGAGCACGTTGGATAATAGGAACCACACAACAAACATTACAATCTTTATTTTATGTACCATAACCACTTTTGAGCAGCTGATGAGTTCATAAAGCTGCCGCCTGAAAAACGTAAGAAAGGCGTTATTATTTAGTATTGTAAGTAGTCTCTTAAGCTCCTCGTACTAAGAAATCACTAAGTGCCCTGTTAGGGTGGACCCCCAGGTAGGCAGAGCCGTGCTAGGACTCAGCAGATGCCAAACTCACAGAAGGCTTACTCCTTCCTCTGGACAAAAGATGCAAAGGTCCACAAAAGTAGCAAGGTGTAACTGAGGTTTATTACAGCCAACAAACCACAGGGATCACATGCACAGAGGGAAGCCCAGGCACATCTCGCCGCATTCTGGCTCACAGGCCAGTATTGATGATGCGTGATGTCATAATTTTTGTCACGTTCTAGGCCCTTCTCCAAAACCTAACTCCACTCCGGATAGGTTGCTGAGTGGTAATTCCCATATAGGAGCCTATATAGTAGTTGTGTTATTGGACAAGGCTGCGTCAGGTGTTAGGCTTGGACCATCCCCAAAAACTGATACTAATTATTTGTTACAGTATGCGGACCTTGTGCTTGGTCACTGACCCCAGCTACCCGCCCATAGGGCCATGGTTTCTGATTGGTTGAGCTGCAGGCACCCAAACCTGGGACAACCTTAGTTCCCAGTCCGCTAGACCCCTTTTTATGGTGCAGGTGCAACTATGTGTTGGTGATGTGCAACCCCCCTTCTCACCTGAGTCCGTTCTTTACTGGTGTCCTTGGTCGATGCCTTCTTGCGGATGGACCGGGTCTTGAAGAAGGCTGCCCGATTCTCTTCCGAATCCAGAATGCATTCAGTTTCCGGGACGCCGAATCCAGGAATCCAGGAGGCAGTGGAAGCACGCTAGCCAGGAATCCAGGAGCAAGTAGAAGGGGGAGGACTAGGAAGGGATAGCGGAATTAGAAAAAGGAGAAGAACCGCGAGCTATGGAGCACACGTCTGGTCGCTACTTCGCAATAGCATTGAGACGCGTGGAGCCACGGAAGGCGTGGTCTATTAGTAGAAAAGGCTACGTCCAGCGCATGGAGCGAGAAGGGATTACGCTGGACAGCCATGTTGGGAGTATTAATGAGTGTAAGCCCGCTGTGACAGGGACCAAGAAGCCCAAAAGGGGCGCACTCTGTGATTCATGACAGCATGCCTCCTCCGAAGACCTTTCCCTCCAGGTTTGCCGGGTGAATGAGATGAAATCTTCTGAGCAGTCGAGGGGCCTTGATGTTTGACATAGGCTCCCAGGTTCTTTCACTAGGGGGATATCCTTTCCATTCAACCAGATATTGAAGCTGGCCCCTTCTATACCTGGAATCACAAATCCGGGACACCTCGTATTCCAATTGGTTGTCGACCAGTATAGGAGGAGGTTTGCAGGGTTTCCGGGAGGATGGATAGTAGGGTTTCAGCAAAGATGTGTGAAAGACTGGGTGTATTTTTTTCCAGGAGTCTGGCAATTTGATCCGATAAGAAACGGGATTTATAACTTCTTTGATGGGAAATGGTCCATAGTATCGAGGGGCCAATTTACTCGGCCGTAGATGTCGGGCTAGTAATTTTGAGGACAACCGGACCTGGTCACCGATTGCATAAGAAGGGCCTGGTCTTCTTTTGGAATCTGCATATTTCTTGGTCTGTTTTCTGGCCTTCTCCAAAAATTGTTATGATCTCTGCTTCCAAAAGATCAGGACTTGCCCGACTCCCTTGGAAGCAGACCCATAACCCTGGTTCCGAGTGCCAGCCAGTCCCAATTGGGACCTTTTGGACCCTGTCCTGGCGCCAGTGGAACCAGGCTCATAAAGATGCCCAGTCCCAGCGCTGGAAGCGCCGGGCTCATAATGCTTGGGTGGACTTACCTGCAGCAGACCATGCTGCTTACTTACCTGCAAGTTGAACCCCTGATCCTCTTCTGTTTGGGACTACTTTTCCTGTTGGGTGGGGCAGGAGCCACTCCCTAGGTTCAGAACACTGGAACTCTTCTGGAAAGCAGGAACTCTTTTCTTACCTAGGCGTGGCTGTGGAAGGAGACACCTAAGCACTACAGGAGGCTATTTAAACCACACCCGATGGATGAATCTTGCTTTGCGTTATTCTGCATTCTCTGCAGCAGAACGCTCATCGTGTCTTCTGCTTCTGATCCTGGGCCTAAGGGAACAAAGGCTTACCATCCTGGAATCCAGTCTTCAGCAGCACCTGTAAAGACAAAGAAAGAACAGGTTAGCACTACGGTCTTCAGTGGCAGCGCATCTCTTACCTGGTCCATCGGCTGTCACCAACGCCTCGCGCTGCATTCCGTCATCTGAAAGACAAAGGCTTACCTACTCTTCGCATGCTCCGGAGGTCTTCGCACTGCATTCCGGCATCGAAAGACAAAAGCTTACCAGCTCTTCGCACGCTCCGGAGGCCTTCGGCGCTGCATCCCGCATCTGAAAGACAAAAGAAGGTGCGTTTAAAGACATTGGGCAACTTTATTACTCACGTGCCATTACTCCTTCCCACGCCGAATCCAGTGGGTATTCCAGCACCCTTCAGCTTCTCTAAAGCTCCGAACTTGTACCTGCAAGATAAAAGGGACAGTTAGTGCGCATCGTGAAGCAGGCTACAAGCGCTTACTTACGTGCTTCCAGGCGCTTCTATTCCTCACGCGGGTTCGATCCTCAACTCTCATCAGCCCGCCATCCGCCATCGCCGGAACCCTGCAAAACAAGAGATATCATTACAAAAGACTTTTAAGACATTTGAAGTGCCCAGAACTTACCGTTCGTGCAGTTAACGACGGACAGCAGTCCTCTGAGGTCAAGAGGCCTGCACCCTTATCCAGTGAAGAAACTGGTTACGGCACCCTGCCCCGAGGCAGATGGAGAGCTCGGCGTTCACTTACCTAAGGTGAGGGCGTTAACCTTTGGGGTTCTACAGGAGAAGAGAAAGGGAAGAGGAGAGAGGCACCCAATAACCCCAGTTCATTCATCCCATATTTTCTATCTGCAGACATCTTACTCTTCGAGTCAGACATACAGTGCACAGAGGTCCAGCCCAAAGAGCCAACCGTGTGTTACACATCACCTTTGAAGATACGGCATTCACCCAGTCAAGACCGGTGCCTCTGCGGGAATCAGGTGAGCGTTACAGAATGCAAAGCCTACCGCAAAACTCCCACCCAGGCGCTATGGAAACCTCGGATACCGACCAGCTAGCCCAGTTACTTGGGGAACTAAGAGCAGAAATGCATGCAGCCCGTCAGGAAACGAATGCTCTAAGAAGGGAACTGTTTATTTCCAAGGAGCGAACAGACAATCTCGCTAGACAATTGCTACAGTCACAAGCCGGACAAACTCTGTTACCCGCATCAGGGGCAAATCTTCCTTCAACATCCTCTACGAACCCAGTGCAGATCAACCTACCTGGGAATGTACCTCTGGCTCCGCCCGAACGATTTTCTGGTGACCCAAAGAGGTTTGCAGTATTTATTAATCAGTGCCGGTTGCACTTCTTATGCCGGCCAGCAGCCTTTCCAACTGATCAAGCTAAGGTAGCTTTCGTGCTTTCGTACCTTAGTGGCAATGCGGCAGACTGGTCGATCCCTCTAGTTAATCAAGATGATCCGGTTCTCCATGATTTTCAAGCTTTTCAGCTCAGTATGGAAAAACTGCTTGCAAGACATTCACAGGGGCAGGCCTTGGACAATGAGCTCCTTTCATTGCGACAGGGTAATCAAGACCTTTTGGCTTATATTGCGTCTTTCAACAGACTGATAGTGGAAACTCAATGGCCTGAGGACAAAAGGATTACGCTGTTTTATAGAGGTCTACGTGGAGAGCTCAAAGATGTGTTAGCCCAAGTAGTGAATCCCCCGCAAGACTGTTCGGACTATATTGACTTAGTCGTTCAAATTGACCACAGACTGCAGAACAGGAAGGCCGATCGTTCCAAGTTTGATGCTCGAGTATTTTCCAAACCACCAACTCCTACCAAAAGAGTAGACTCCGGGGAACCCATGCAAATAGGGGGCCTGAAAGGACCACTAACACAAAAGGAGCGGGAAAGGAGAAAACAGCTGCAATTATGCCTCTATTGTGGAAACTCGGGGCACTTTCTTCGAGACTGTCCGGTGAAACCAGCCAAGAAGGCAGTAGGAGCTGCAGTTACCAGGGTCACAAACTCTGAGCAGGGAAACGACCTCGCCCGACAAGAATAGAGGTCCTCTTGCCGAGCGTTAAAACCAGTTCCGTGACCTCGCATTTCGTGATACCTATGGTCCTCAGTAGCCCTGAACATCCGGATCGATTACATGCGATTGAAGCTTACGTCGACAGCGGTGCCATCGGCAATTATGTGGATCATGAAATGGTTTTGAGGATGAATCTGACTCTTTGTCCAAAGGCTGTAAAGGACGTCATTACTACGGTGGATGGTACGGAGATAGCCTCCGGACCAGTAACGCATACCACCCAAGAAGTGACGCTAGTAAGTCAAGATGGACACCATGAGAAGATCGTGTTCGATGTGATCAAGGCCCCTCAGTTCCAGATTATTCTAGGAATTCCTTGGTTAGAGAAGCACAATCCTCAGATCGATTGGCGAGCAAGAACGGTTAAGTTTCCAGAATGTGTCTCTACTTGTCACCCTCGACCTGGTGTTGCACTGGCAGCAATTTCCTCGGAGGCTCCCCAGTTACCTCCTGAATACCTAGAATTCCAAGATGTTTTCCGGAAGGATCAGGCTAACTCTCTACCTCCTCATAGGTCTTATGACTGCCAGATAGACCTGATACCTGGATCTACTCCTCCTTGTAGTAGTATTTATGCTCTCACCGAGCCTGAGAATCTTCACCTCCGACAATACCTGGATCAATACCTAGCGAATGGGTTTATTCGTCCTTCCAAGTCCCCTGCTTCCTCAGCTTTGTTCTTCGTTCCAAAAAAAGAAGGGGACCTTAGAACTTGTATAGATTATCGCGCCCTGAACCAGATCACCGTTAAGAATAGATATCTGTTACCTTTGATCCCTGAACTCCTGGACCAAGTCAGAAAAGCATGCATATATACAAAGCTGGATCTTAGAGGAGCCTACCACTTGGTACGAGTAAAAGAGGGTGATGAATGGAAGACGGCCTTCCGCACCAAGTATGGGCTATTTGAATATCAGGTCATGCCCTTCGGACTTTGCAATGCCCCGGCCGCCTTTCAATATTTTATGAACGATGTCCTCAGAGAGCTCATAGATGTGTGTGTTGTTGTTTACATTGACGACATCCTCGTTTATTCTTCATCGGAAACTGAACATCGGAAACACGTGAAAATGGTCCTCGAGAGATTGCGTCAACACAAACTTTTCGCTAAGTTGGAAAAATGTGTTTTCAACGTGACTGAAGTTGAATTCTTGGGATTCATATTATCACCTAGCGGAGTGCGTATGGATTCAAAGAAGGTCGATGCAATTCTCAAATGGCCATCGCCATCCTCCGTAAAAGGTGTTCAAAGCATGTTAGGCTTCGCTAACTTTTACCGCAGGTTTATCCCCGAATTCTCTCGAATAGTCCAGCCCATCACCGCCTTGTTAAAGAAAAACAAACGTTTTGAATGGTCTACCGAGGCGGAACAAGCTTTCCAGAATTTGAAGACTAGATTTATCTCTGCACCGATCTTAAAACATCCTCGCCCAGAACTCCCCTACATCGTTGAAACTGATGCTTCGAGCCTTGCCATGGGGGCAGTCTTATCACAAAAGGACCAGTAACCAATCAGTTGCATCCCGTGGCATTTTGGTCCCGCAAATTCTCGCCTCCTGAAATCAATTACACTATTACTGATAAGGAACTTCTAGCTATTAAGTCCGCCTTTAAGGCTTGGCGGCATTATCTTCTGGGGGCCCGACACACCGTTACTGTGATTACAGATCACCGAAACCTGCAATATTTGAAAACCGCAAAAGCTCAATCCTCTAGGCAACTCCGTTGGGCACAATTCTTTGCCGAGTTTGACTTCATAATTACCTATCGACCTGGTACAAAAAACGGTAAAGCTGATGCCCTTTCTCGGATGGGAGTGGAAGAACATTTGATCAATCCTAAACCTGTACCTATCATTCCCGAACAAAGAATTCTAGGTGTAATCGCCACACAATCCATAGAGGAAGTTAAGGATAAAGCCAGGCTACTGGTAACTCCAGCAGACATACAGAATTGGCATCTGCAGGGAAAGGACTTTACGGTGAAGGACAACCTATTATATTTCCAAGAACGGTTATACCTGCCCAGCACAGATTTACAGAAAAAGGTAATCTCTTGTTATCACGATTCTTTAATAGAAGGACATCCCGGTATGACCAAGACCTCGGAAAAGATCAAGCGCTACTTCTGGTGGCCGTCTTGGAAAAAAGATATCAGAGACTTTATAATGTCCTGTGGAGTATGCGCCCAAAACAAGAGTCAAAAGGAAAAACCAGCCGGCCTCTTACGCCCTATTGACATCCCGCCTCGCCCTTGGCATACGCTTTCTATGGACTTCATCACCGATCTACCTCCATGCTCCGGATACAATACGATCCTAGTAATCGTGGACCTATTCTCCAAGATGGCGCATTTCATTCCACTCAAAGGCTTACCAACAGCAGCAACTCTGGCCCGAGAATTTCTCGAAAACATCGTCCGACTGCACGGTTTTCCTTCAGTTCTAATTTCGGATCGAGGTAGTCGATTTATTTCTCATTTTTGGCGAAGTTGCTGTCGGTCGGCTCAAATTGATGTGAGACTTTCGACCTGCCACCACCCTCAAACCGACGGACAAACCGAGAGGACCAATCAAACTCTGGAACAGTATTTGCGCTGCATGCTACAACAAACTGAAAAAACTTGGAAAGATATCCTTTGGATAGCCGAATATGCCTACAATAACTCTGTCCACTCGGGAACTGGGAAGACCCCGTTTTTTCTTTTATACGGTAGTCACCCTCGAACCTCGGAGTTGGATCCACTCCAAGATCTTGGAACACCAGCAGTAGACCACCTGCATTCTACAATCACCCAAGCCTTTAAGGAAGCCGTTTCTCACCTTCAAAGGGCTAAAGAACAATACAAGAAAGGAGCAGACCAACATCGGAAGGAAGCCCCCCAATATCAAGTAGGAGATCAAGTCTGGTTATCCACCAAATATCTACCTCTAAAAGGACCACGCACATTCAACCCAAGATACCGTGGTCCCTATTCGATCACTAACATAGTAAATCCAGTAGCGGTCAAGTTGGACTTGCCCCCTCACATGAAGATACATCCGGTCTTCCACGTCTCTCTATTAAAACCCGTGCAACCTCAAACCCGACTAACTACATCTCCAAAACCTATTCTAGTTGATGGAGAACTCGAGTTTGAAGTCAAAAGCATCCTGGATTCCAAGATCTCCAAATCTAAACTATTTTACCTGATTGACTGGAAAGGCTACGGTCCCCAAGAAAGATCCTGGGAACCTGCAGAATATGTCCACGCGCCTCGTCTAATCAAAAGATTTCATCGAACATTTCCTAACAAGCCCAAACCCCCGGAGAAGCCCGGTTTGGGAGGGGCCTTGAGGGGGGGTGCTGTCATGATCTCTGCTTCCAAAAGATCAGGACTTGCCCGACTCCCTTGGAAGCAGACCCATAACCCCGGTTCCGAGTGCCAGCCAGTCCCAATTGGGACCTTTTGGACCCTGTCCTGGCGCCAGTGGCACCAGGCTCATAAAGATGCCCAGTCCCAGCGCTGGAAGCGCCGGGCTCATAATGCTTGGGTGGACTTACCTGCAGCAGACCATGCTGCTTATTTACCTGCCAGTTGAACCCCTGATCCTCTTCTGTTTGGGACTACTTTTCCTGTTGGGTGGGGCAGGAGCCACTCCCTAGGTTCAGAACACTGGAACTCTTCTGGAAAGCAGGAACTCTTTTCTTACCTAGGCGTGGCTGTGGAAGGAGACACCTAAGCACTACAGGAGGCTATTTAAACCACACCCGATGGATGAATCTTGCTTTGCGTTATTCTGCATTCTCTGCAGCAGAACGCTCATCGTCTCTTCTGCTTCTGATCCTGGGCCTAAGGGAACAAAGGCTTACCATCCTGGAATCCAGTCTTCAGCAGCACCTGTAAAGACAAAGAAAGAACAGGTTAGCACTGCGGTCTTCAGTGGCAGCGCATCTCTTACCTGGTCCATCGGCTGTCACCAACGCCTCGCGCTGCATTCCGGCATCTGAAAGACAAAGGCTTACCTACTCTTCGCATGCTCCGGAGGTCTTCGCACTGCATTCCGGCATCTGAAAGACAAAAGCTTACCAGCTCTTCGCACGCTCCGGAGGCCTTCGGCGCTGCATCCCGCATCTGAAAGACAAAAGAAGGTGCGTTTAAAGACATTGGGCAACTTTATTACTCACGTGCCATTACTCCTTCCCATGCCGAATCCAGTGGGTATTCCAGCACCCTTCAGCTTCTCTAAAGCTCCGAACTTGTACCTGCAAGATAAAAGGGACAGTTAGTGCGCATCGTGAAGCAGGCTACAAGCGCTTACTTACGTGCTTCCAGGCGCTTCTATTCCTCACGCGGGTTCGATCCTCAACTCTCATCAGCCCGCCATCCGCCATCGCCGGAACCCTGCAAAACAAGAGATATCATTACAAAAGACTTTTAAGACATTTGAAGTGCCCAGAACTTACCGTTCGTGCAGTTAACGACGGACAGCAGTCCTCTGAGGTCAAGAGGCCTGCACCCTTATCCAGTGAAGAAACTGGTTACGGCACCCTGCCCCGAGGCAGATGGAGAGCTCGGCATTCACTTACCTAAGGTGAGGGCGTTAACCTTTGGGGTTCTACAGGAGAAGAGAAAGGGAAGAGGAGAGAGGCACCCAATAACCCCAGTTCATTAATCCCATATTTTCTATCTGCAGACATCTTACTCTTCGAGTCAGACATACAGTGCACAGAGGTCCAGCCCAAAGAGCCAATCGTGTGTTACACATCACCTTTGAAGATACGGCATTCACCCAGTCAAGACCGGCGCCTCTGCGGGAATCAGGTGAGCGTTACAAAAATTCCTTGGCCTCCTTATGTATATTGACAAGGGTTTCGATCCAGGAGTCAACTGTAGGTACTGGTGTAGGTTGAGGAAGAACAGAAGGCAGGACCGATGGATGGAAACCTTGACTGCAATAAAAGGGGCTGGTCTTAAGTGCCGAATGGTCGGAATTGTTGTAGGCGAATTCAGCCACGGGTATCAGGAGGGACCAGTCATCCTGAACCTTGGTGGCAAAGCATCGAAGATACTGTTCCAGGGTTAGATTGACACGTTCTGTGGCTCTGTTGGTTTGAGGGTGATATCCTGAAGAAAGGGCACGTTGGATTCCTAAGCATTGACAGAGACTTTTCCAGAATTGTGAGATGTATTGAGGTCCACGATCCGATATGATCTTGGAAGGGAGTCCATGCAAACGGAATATGTGTTCTAGGAAGATTCCTGCTAGTTCAGAGGAGGATGGCAGTAAAATGAGCCATATGAGTGAACAAGTCTATGGTAACCATAATGGTAGTGTATCCACGGGAAGGTGGTAGTTCCACAATGAAGTCCGTAGCGATAATCTCCCATGGCCTGGTTGGCAGTGTAGGTTGCAGTAGAAGGCCCGCCGGTCTCTTGTTATCATGTTTACTTTGACTGCAGACAATACAGGATTGAATGTACTGCTGTACATCGAATCTCATCCTAGGACACCAGAATTGCCTTTGTATAAGACGGAGGGTATTGGCGATGCCATGATGTCCGGAGTGTAGAGTATCATGACAGAGATTTATTATTCTTTGTTGTAGCCTTTTTGTAGGGATGACCAATACATTGTCCTTGAACAGATACCCGTCCCGGACCCTTAGATTCTATTGATTTTTCTTAGATATATCCTTCCACAGATCAGAGGATTGGGTCTGAGCTTGGATTTCTTCAAGGAGGTTGACTGCTTGGGCTACAAAGATCTTGGGGGAAAACATCTGAGGATATGCCTTGTCTTCAATGGGCTCGTAGTCTGGTCGTCGAGATAAGGCGTCAGCAATTAGGTTTTGTGATCCTGGAACATGAGTGATGTGGAATTGGTACTGGGCAAAGAAGTAGGCCCATCGTACCTGACGACTATTCCTACACTCCAAAGACTGTAGAATTTGGAGGTTCCGGTGGTCCGTACGGACCTGAACTGGATGTTTAGCTCCCAGAAGTAAATGTCGCCACTCATTGAAGGCTTGACGGATGGCTAACAATTCCTTTTCCAGGACTGAATAGTGTGTTTCACTAGTAGTCAGGGTCCGTGAAAGATAAGCAATTGGGTGTTCCAGTTTATCTCCTAATTCTTGCTTCAGGACCGCACTTATGGCGTATGGCGTAATTAGAGGCGTCCGTTTCTACTAGGAAGTGTCGACTAGTATCGGGTTGGGCCAAGATAGGAGCTTGTGTAAACTCTGTCTTCAAACGCTGGAACGCTGTTTCTTGTGGTGTAGACCAGAGGAAGGGAGTGTCTTTCTTCAGGAAAGAAAAAATCGCTTGTACTATCTCAGAGAAGTTAGATATGAACTTGCGGTAGAAATTGGCAAGGCCCAGGAATGATTGAACTTGTTTCACGGAAGCAGGAGAAGGCCAGGTCAGTATGGCCTTTACCTTTGAAGGATCCATACCGATTCCTTCTGGGCTAAGGATAAATCCTAGGTAATGAACGGAGGTTACATGGAACAAACATTTTTCGGGTTTGGCTAGGAGTTTGTGTTCTCTAAGTCTCTGCAAGACTGCCTTCACGTGCTCTTCATGTTGTATAGGGTCCTTGGAGAAGATCAATATGTCATCCAGATATACAATAACAAAGAGAAACAACATGTCAGAAAACACCCTGTCCATGAAGCGTTGGAAAATTGCCGGGGCATTAGCTAGTCCAAAGGGCATGACTAGATATTCATAAAGGCCAAAGGGTGTTCTGAAGGCGGTTTTCCATTCGTCCCCTTCCCGGACATGAATCAAATGATAGACGCCCCTGAGATCCAACTTGGTGAATATTACCGCGCCTCTCACGACTTCCAGGATGTCCGAAATCAAGGGTAACGGGTACCGGTCCTTGAGGGTGCATTGATTTAGGCCGTGATAATCGAGGCAGGGTCTGAGTTCCTTGGTATCCTTCTTGGGAACAAAGAATAGGGAAGCACCAGCAGGAGATTTTGAAGGTTTTATGGTGCCACTTTCAAGGTTGGTATCCAGGTATTCTCTTAGGGCCTTTTTCTCGGGTTCAGAAAGGATGAACATCCTGCCGAAGGGAATCACTGCGGAGGGTTCTGTATCTATTGCGCAGTCTTCAGGTCTGTGTGGGGGTAAGGCCCGGACTATGGCAGTTGAAAACAATCAGCATATCCTTGATAGGCCTCAGGAAGGTGTATGACATTGGACACCATGAGTGATGTCTGTTGTTCCCTTGTTGGTTCCTTTGGGTTAGTTAACAGAGGTTCCAGGGATAGGCAGTGAGACATGCAAAACTCTGAGCCTAGGAATAGAGAACCCGCTGTCCAGTTGATATATGGATTGTGTTTCTGTAGCCAGGGCATACCCAAAACCATGGGGTAATGAGCTGACTTAATGATGTCAAACCTAATCAGCTCCTGATGGTGATTTATTGAAAGCTGGATCTCTTTGGTCTGCAGGCTTATGGGCCCTAATGCGAGAGTTCTTCCATCGATAGCTTCCACAGGTTGCATGGTGCTTCGTGGCTCGTACGGAATTCGATGTTTAGTAACCCATTCTTGATCGATGAATATCCCCATAGCTCCGCAGTCTACCAGGGCCAAAATGGAATTGGTCTTATTCTTGGAGGGTGATAGAAAGGCCTGTAATATCACCAAATTGTTTTGTCCAGGAGAGTTCAAGGATGGAATTGATGTGGAGCAAACATCTCTCTCCCGAAGCTCTGCTCCATCTAGGATCGGGAGCTGGCATTTCCCGAGCGCCGAGGGGGTGCTAGAGGGCATTCCCTAACCAAATGTTTATCCGGGGCACAATACATGCACAAGCCCGTATGAATTCTTCTCATTCTCTCTTCCCGGGATATGGGTCCACGAAAGGCCCCAATCTGCATGGGCTCTGGTTCCGTGACTGGGCTTGGGTTGGTGTCCGTTCTGACGGTACTCTCAAATGATGCCTTGGGAGAAATTCCCCTTTTTTTTTTCTTTTCTGTCTTCCTTTCCTGGATACGGAAGTCAATTTGCATGGCAAGATCCATTAGTGCCTGGAACGAGCTTGGTCGTGCCACTCTGGCCAGCTCATCCTTAATCTCTTTGTTCAATCCTCTGCTGAACAGGGTAAAGCTCGCCTCAGCGGACCAGTCAGCTTCCCTAGCCAACTGTTTAAATCGGGTCACATACGTGAGCATATCCTGGGAACCTTGCTGAAAGTCTAACAGGCGTTCCTGGGCACTGTAAACTTGCTCAAGGCGTTCAAACATGTTTTTAAGGGCCTGTATAAACCCATCATAGTCGTCCAAGAGGGCATCACTAGAGTTAACGAGGGGAGTAGCCCAAGTTAAGGCATTCCCGAAAAGGTGAGAGATTATAAAACCCACCTTGGCCCTGGGGGTCGAAAAGGTAAAGTGGACCAAGCACGAATCCAGGAATGCACAAAGGGTCTTTGCTGAGCCGTCGTATTTGCCCACGATGCCGCCCAGTAAGACACTTTCTTTTGTAGCAGAATCCCGGGATAGGACCAACTGTTTGAGAGCGGGGTTCTCTGCCTTTAAATTCTGTACCTCGGTTGATCATTCCTGCATACTACGCATCAGGTCCTGCACGGCAGCCTCCATATCAATATCAAGTTCGGTCGGGTGGCGTCTCAAACTGTCAAGGAGTTCCCCCCTTCTCACCTGAGTCCGTTCTTTACTGGTGTCCTTGGTCGATGCCTTCTTGCGGATGGACCGGGTCTTGAAGAAGGCTGCCCGTTCTCTTCCGAATCCAGAATGCATTCAGTTTCCGGGACGCCAAATCCAGGAAACCATGGGGGCAGTGGAAGCACGCTAGCCAGGAATCCAGGAGGCAAGTAGAAGGGGGAGGACTAGGAAGGGATAGCGGAATTAGAAAAAGGAGAAGAACAGCGAGCTACGGAGCACACATCTGGTCGCAATAGCATTGAGACGCGCGGAGCCGTGGAAGGCGTGGTCTATTAGTGGAAAAGGCTATGTCCAGCGTATGGAGTGAGAAGGGATTACGCTGGACGGCTATGTTGGGAGTATTAATGAGTGTAAGCCCGCTGTAACAGGGACCAAGAAGCCCAAAAGGGGCACACTCTGTGGTTCATGACATAACTGCCATGAGAGCGCTCCGTTTCCCAATGCTGAACTGTAGCTTGAGTGTAACAACTTTGTTGCGACCATTGTCTGATACGTGAGTTGGTTTGCTCTTCCCAGCCACCAATTCTTGGCTCCTCATCAGCTCGGCTGGATCATGTGCTTGGAGACCGCATTTGTGAGCACAGGAGTCCTGAATTATTCTGTATTTGTCAGAGAGTGTGCCTCTCCTGCAGCCAGTGTTACTTTGGGTCAGGGTGAGCAACGTCATTTTCAACATTGCAATCTTGCCAGTGGCTTTGTTCGCACTGCAGTGGTTCTGCTTGCGCAGTATTCTGTGAGGCTTGAGGTTTCTCTAAGACGGCCTACTAGATTTTCCTATGCCATGGTCTGGCTTTTACTATATGCGTCTTACATAGTGTCTATAGTTTAGTGCGTCATGGCTGTCAGGTCCCTCAAGTGCTCCTGCCATACCATGGGGTTATTTGCGTGTAAGCATTTGCATGCATTTACACAAGCCCTTCTTGCTTCTTGTGTTCCTGCCTTGCTGCAGCAAGCCTAATGGCAAAATAATAAACGTGCAGACAGTATGTACATGTCACTGTCTTCTAACTCATGGAGCTGTACACACGTGTTCTTCGTGTAGTGAGTGTGTGAGTATCCCGAATGTGCTTCATGTTTGACTTAGCTATGTTGTTGTGATGTATCGAACAACTTGAAGCATGGCTTCTCGTGCTTTAGTTGATTCTGTCCATGTAGTAGTTTCCAGCTCCTTCTTGTGTATCTTGCTCCACTCTGGGTAGAGTTCGTACTGCTGCAGGGTTGTAGGGCCCGCTGAGAGGGTATCTTTCGTGGTAGTTGTCCATCGTAGGAGCAGTGGGAATTGATGTGAGCTCATATGATAGGCAGCCACATTGTCTTTGGTGCTTCTTCCAGTTAGAGGGTCTTTCAGGACAGAAGGCATATTCAGATCTTGCCTCTTCAGTCCCCCCTCTGGTCGACTTGTTGACCACACCACCATTGTTTCTTCCATCGTCTACCAAACACCATACCTTCATTATCCCGGCCAGGTGTCCATAGTAGTTCATATGATCTTCAAATGACCAGTACATGTAGACGCATCCACCTTCGGGCTTGCAGTACACCCACTTGCCTATGCTGTCTTTTATCTTAGTCTCTCTCTTTCCTTTATAATGTCTTCCATTGCCCCTCCCTTCTCCAGCTCCATTAGTAGCTGCATTCCAACTACCTCTTCTGCTGTGTTCTGGCATCTTCCAATGCATATCTGAATTCCGCACAAGGATGCTACTACCAGTATCAGTCCTCCATCTAGTACTTTCAGGTCGTCAGCCAGCCAGGAAGGCATCCACGACCAAAGATAGGAGAACCAACTCCTGTCCTTCTTCGTTCCCTTCAATTCTTCTTCCATCTTTGCGTGCATCTGGGCCAATTGTGCTTCTGCACATGAGAGTGTTCCATTATCCTCGTTGTTGGCAGGTATGAATGTGCAACAGGAACTCCCTATTTTCATGCAAACTCCTCCTTCCATGGCTGTGAGGAGATCTAGAAAATATCTGTTCTGTACCGCCACCAACCTTATTGCTCTGAGCTCTCCTTTTATTGCATTTAACCCGATCACTGTTGAGTTTATGGTTACCATCAACTCCCATTGTGTAATTTGTAGCCATTTGGCATTCACATATGCCTGCACTCCAGGATATAGTGATGCAAAGAACATTTGTGTTCTGCAGAACAATCTGTGAGAGGCTGGTAGTTCATCCAATGTTGTTTTTGACCTTCCCCATAAGTAATTGCCCTCTCTTTTCACCCTGCTGAGTGTCTTGTGCTGATTGGCGTTGTCTGGTTCATCAGTTGCTGTAGTATCCAATGATCTTTTCTTCCTTTCATTGGGTTGCATTTTCAGGAAGTCATCGAGCTTAACGTCTTTCCTTGGTACTAATAAAGAGGGCATGTTCACGTGTGCTAGGGAGAATATTCCTCCCCAGTTTGGTGGCAGCTTGTCGTATGCCTTAGCTCCACAGGCCCAATAGTGGTCCATCAGATCAACAGTTCCTGTTCCCATTCCCGGTATAGTTTCTATTCTCTTGCATCCAACGTTTTCTCCTACTTCTTCTTCACCATCGTGTCGATAACATAGCGCTGGTCTAGTAAGTGGAATTATTGGCATAGGTTCAGCTTCGTTATCTACCCATGTCACCAATTTTGCACCTTTGTCCCACTCTTTGAGGCACTTGTCATTTTCTTCTTGCACCTTATTCACTGCCGCCTTTGCTAATGTTACTACTTTGCTTCCCACCACTGTCATGATGCCTACCCCCGGGGAACCAGACCAGGTCCAGCAACCCCGGAAGCAGGCATCAAGTCATTTTGAGCAAGCCCAAAAACAACTGCTAGGGGCTGTTTGGGTGCGGTCCTGGCGCCATAGGCACCAGGCTCATAGAGTAGAACTTACCTGATGCAGACCATGCTGCAAGCTTACCTGATGCAGACCATGCTGCAGAGCTCCAAGCCAAACGAGGCTTGGAAGGGACTATTTTACCTAGGGACTATTGTTTACTCGGGTGGGGCTGGGGAAAAATACTTACCTGGGACTACTTTGGAGGCTATTTAAACAACACCCGAAGAGCAGCACACGCTTCGCGTTATCCTGCATCCAGCAGCATAACGCTCACCGTGTCTGCAAGCCTGCATCCAGTCTTCTGCCATGCCCGCCTCGAGTCTGCAGCTCCTAGAAAAAGGGAGGAACAGAAGGAGAAGAGGTTAGAATAAGAGCAAAACCTTCGATTCTTACCTGAATTCCGGATCCACCTTGCCTTCGAGCTGGAAGAAAGAAGCATTTTACGTGCGTCTCCTAGCATGTTGCAGCGTCGCGCTGAACTCACCGGCCTTCGCAGCATCCTCACAATCCACTGCATCCTTCTGCACGTTCCCGCCGCACTCTGGCACCTAAGGGGAACACAAGAACAGCAAAGGTGAGCCAAGGGAATAAACAGAGGCAATATTAAGTACCCCCATAGACTTATCTGATTACCGCCGGGGGTACTATTCCTCTTCACGGGTCGGCGCAGCCTCCATTGCATCCGCGCTGAAACCCCGGCCCCTAAGGGGAACAAAAGGACAACAAGGTGAGACAAAGGGACAAACAAGGGAAACTCTTCTCACCACAATAGACTTACCTAATTTTACCGCCGGAGGCATTATTCCCTGAACTTCATATTTTCTCTCCACACCTGAATAAGGGAGCAAGCAACAGGTTACATTCTGGCCTTATTTTATTGAACTGTGTAGGATAAGCCAAATCCTCACCTGAACTTCGTCAGCTACCACGAGGAACTCTTCGCTGGGGTCAAGCTGCAAACTGCAAGGAATCGGACAAGAGTGAAAGTCAGACATGTGAACTCTTATAAACTACATACTTTTCGGAGTCAATATTGTTCTGGAACTCACCAATTCCTTCGAGCCAGTGAAGCAACTGGTATCAACACGCCCCTGCGCTCACTGCAGGATGGAGAGCTCATCTTTTCAAACCATCAGGTGAGACATCAAAGGTGATCTGTGGGGAGAACAGCGGGGGTGGGGGGATTTACGCTCAACTCCATTGGTGGTTAATTCCCTTTCTCCATTGGCAGAAGAATATTCCTACGGGCCAAGCAAACGAAGCTAGGTGGGCCAGTCCAGTCCGTCATCTCGGCCCTACGCGTCACATTGGTGGAGACCGCAGCTGTCCAGTTCAGATCGACGCCTCTCTGGGAGTCAGGTGAGCGTAACAGAACGCGAAGACTACCCACAAATTCCCACCCGGGCGTTATGGATACCTCGGAGACTGACCAATTGGCCCAATTACTAGGGGAACTGAGGGCTGAAGTGCATTCAGCCCGTCAAGAAACCAATGCTCTTAGGAGAGAACTGATTTTGTCAAAGGAGCGAACTGATGACTTTGCTAGGCAACTATTGCAAAGCCAGGCTGGACAAGCACCCCTACCTGGTTCCGGAGGAAATCCAGCTCCTGTGTTATCGAGTAACCCTGTGCAAATAAACCTACCAGGAAATATTCCATTAGCTCCATCTGAACGCTTTGCCGGAGATCCCAAAAGGTTCGCCGTGTTTATGAACCAATGCCACTTGCACTTTTTATGCAGACCTGGAGCCTTCTCAAACGATCAAGCCAAGGTAGCCTTTGTATTGTCATATCTCAGCGGCAGTGCAGCTGATTGGTCAATTCCACTAGTTACTCAGGATGATCCAATTCTTCAGGATTTTCAGGGCTTTCAAACTAGCATGGAAAGACTATTTGCTCGGCACTCCCAAGGACAGGCCCTGGATAATGAACTTTTGTCCCTACGACAGGGTAACCAGGACCTTCTATCCTACATCGCAACCTTTAATAGGTTGATAGTGGAAACTGGATGGCCTGAGGTAAAGCGAATCATGTTATTTCATCGAGGGCTTTGAGGAGAACTCAAGGATGTCTTGGCTCAAGTTGTGAACCCACCTCAAGACTGCGCTGAATATATAGACTTAGTGGTCCAGTTAGATCACAGACTTCAGAACAGAAAGGCTGATCGAGCCAAGTTTGAGAATCGGGTGGGGGTCAAAACCCACGCTAACCCCAAAGGAGCAGATGCTTCATAACCCATGCAAATCGGAGGGGTTAAAGGACCCTTAATCCAGAAGGAAAGAGAAAGGAGACAGCAAATGCAATTGTGTCTATATTGTGGAACTTCTGGGCTTTTTCTACGGGATTGCCCTGTAAAACCACCCAAGAAGGTGGTAGGAGCTGCTGATAAAAGCCATATGGAGTCAGACTCGGGAAACGACCACACCCGACAAGCGTAAATGTCTGCTTGCCGAGCTTGAAGAAGGATACTCAGACCTCGCATTTCATCATACCAATGGTCCTCATAGATCCAAGGCAGCCATCGCGTATGCACGCAGTAAGGGCATACATTGATAGCGGGGCCATAGGAAATTATGTGGACTATGAATTGGCTTCCAGGATGAATCTACCTCTCTGCTGAAAAAAACCACCTCAGATGTCATCACCACAGTCGATGGAACTGAAATTGCCTCTGGGCTTGTAACTCATTCCACCGCAGAGATGACACTATTGGGTCAGGATGGGCATCGAGAGACTATTGTGTTTGATCTAATCAAAGCCCCACAGTTCCAAATAATACTGGGGATACCTTGGTTGGAAACACATAATCCTTGTATTGATTGGCGAGAGAAGAGAATAACCTTCCCGGTTTGTGCACAAACCTGTTACCCAACGAAAAATCAGAACGCAGGCCTGGCCACAGTAACCACAGCAGTCATGCAACTACCTCCAGAATACCAAGAATTCCAGGATGTCTTCCAAAAGGAACAGGCAAACACCTTACCTCCTCACAGATCGTACGATTGTCAAATCGATCTCATACCCGGTGCACAACCCCCTTGTAGCAGGATCTATGCCCTTACGGAACCTGAGAACCTTCACCTACGACAATTCTTAGACCAGTACCTTACCAATGGCTTTATTTGCCCATCCAAGTCCCCTGCATCTTCAGCTTTGTTCTTCGTGCCCAAAAAGGAAGGTGACCTCAGAACGTGCATAGACTACCGCGCATTGAACCAGATAACTGTTAAGAACCGATACCCATTGCCTCTGATCCCTGAACTACTAGACCAAGTGAAGGACGCTTGTATATACACTAAATTAGATCTTCGGGGGGCATACCATCTGGTACGTGTAAAAGAGGGCGACGAATGGAAGACTGCTTTCCGCACTAAGTATGGGTTATTCGAATACCAGGTGATGCCTTTCGGGTTGTGCAATGCACCAGCAGCCTTCCAATACTTCATGAACGATGTCATTCGTGAACTCATTGATGTTTGTGTTGTCGTGTATATCGATGATATTCTAGTATACTTCTCTTCAGAATCTGACCATGTGAAGCACGTCCAAGCAGTCCTTGAGAAATTGCGCCAGCACAAACTATATGCAAAACTAGAAAAATGCGTTTTTCATGCCACAGAAGTTGAATTCCTTGGGTTTATCCTGACCCCAAGAGGAGTCCGAATGGACTCACGAAAGGTGGACGCAATCCTTAAGTGGCCATCACCAAGTTTAGTTAAAGGAGTACAAAGCATGCTCGGCTTTGCCAATTTCTACCGCAGATTCATCCCAGATTTTTCACATGTCGTACATCCCATCACAACACTCTTGCGAAACAATAAATGCTTTTTGTGGACTGAAGAAGCTGAAAATGCCTTCCAAGAGCTGAAAGCGAAATTCACGTCTGCACCTGTGTTAAAGCACCAGCGCCCTAAACTTCCATACATAGTGGAAACTGATGCATCCAGTCTAGCCATGGGAGCTGTCCTGTCTCAAAAGGACCCTGAAACTGGCCAGCTTCACCCAGTAGCATTTTGGTCCAGAAGGTTCTCGGCACCCAAATTAAACTATGCGGTTACCGACAAGGAGTTATTAGCCATTAAATCCGCCTTCAAGGCTTGGCGGCACTATCTTCTCGGTGCCAGGCATACCATTACTGTGATCACCGATCACCGGAACTTACAGTATTTAAAAACAGCCAAGGCCAATCGTCACGTCAACTCCGATGGGCATTGTTCTTTGCCGAGTTCGATTTCGTGATAACCTATCGACCAGGTTGTAAGAATGGTAAAGCAGACGCCTTATCCCGAATGGGGTTGGGAGAGGCAGAAGTGAACCCAGAACCAGTACCTATAATTTCCGAACAAAGGATTCTTGGCATGACTACTCTACAGACACTAGAGGACATTCAGGTAAAGATCCAGTAACTCTTTGATCCTACAGCCCTGCAGGACTGGGTAAAGAAAGGCCCGGACTACTCTGTCACCAATAATCTGCCTTATTACCAAGGGCGGCTATTTCTGCCACACAGGGAACTACAAGAGCTAGTCATTTCCTGTTATCATGATACCCTAATGGAGGGGCACCCAGGTATTGCAAAAACTGAAGCTAAAATTAAAAGACAATTCTGGTGGCCCACCTGGCGAAAGGATATTAAATCATTTGTGATGTCTTGTGGCATTTGCGCCCAAAACAAAAGTCAAAAGAAAAAAACAGCTGGACTCTTACAACCTTTAGACATTCCGCCTACACCATGGCACACCTTATCGTTAGACTTTATTACCGATCTACCTCCTTGTAATGGGTTTAACATCATTCTAGCTATTGTGGATCTTTTTTCCAAGATGGCCCACTTTATTCCTTTAAAAGGACTACCTTCAGCCTCAATCCTGGCCAATGAATTCCTCGAAAACATTGTTCGTATAAATGGATTTCCGTCCGTGTTGGTCTCTGACCGGGGCAGTCAATTCATTTCACATGTTTGGAAGAAATGTTGTCAATTGGCACAAATCGACGTGAGATTATCGACCAGTCACCACCCCCAGACTGATGGTCAAACGGAGAGGACCAACCAGACTCTTGAGCAATACCTGCGTTGTATGTTACATCAGACTGAGAGTAATTGGAAGGACATTCTTTGGATCGCCGAATATGCATACAATAATTCAGTACATTCTGGAACTGGACAAAGCCCCTTTTATACCCTATATGGGCACCACCCTCGAACCTCAGACCTTGACTCACCCCAACACTTAGAAATGCCCGCAGTGGACCATCTACACGCTACGATTACACAAGCCTTTAAGGAGGCAACTACACATTTAAAACAGGCGAAGGAGAAATATAAGAAAGATGCTGCAACAACAAATGTTGTCAATTGGCACAAATCGACGTGAGATTATCGACCAGTCGCCACCCCCAGACTGATGGTCAAACGGAGAGGACCAACCAGACTCTTGAACAATACCTGCGTTGTATGTTACATCAGACTGAGAGTAATTGGAAGGACATTCTTTGTATCGCCGAATATGCATACAATAATTCAGTACATTCTGGAACTGGACAAAGCCCCTTTTATACCCTATATGGGCACCACCCTCGAACCTCAGACCTTGACTCACCCCAACACTTAGAAATGCCCACAGTGGACCATCTACACGCTACGATTACACAAGCCTTTAAGGAGGCAACTGCACATTTAAAACAGGCGAAGGAGAAATATAAGAAAGATGCTGCAACAACAAATGTTGTCAATTGGCACAAATCGACGTGAGATTATCGACCAGTCACCACCCCCAGACTGATGGTCAAACGGAGAGGACCAACCAGACTCTTGAACAATACCTGCGTTGTATGTTACTTCAGACTGAGAGTAATTGGAAGGACATTCTTTGTATCGCCGAATATGCATACAATAATTCAGTACATTCTGGAACTGGACAAAGCCCCTTTTATACCCTATATGGGCACCACCCTCGAACCTCAGACCTTGACTCACCCCAACACTTAGAAATGCCCACAGTGGACCATCTACACGCTACGATTACACAAGCCTTTAAGGAGGCAACTGCACATTTAAAACAGGCGAAGGAGAAATATAAGAAAGATGCTGATCGGCATAGAAGTGATACTCCACAGTACCAGATAGGGGACCAAGTATGGTTGGCCACAAAACACATACCTCTCAAGGGAACGCAGACCTTTAACCCTAGATATGTGGGACCTTACTCTATTAAGGCCATTATCAACCCGGTGGCCGTCAAGTTGGACTTACCTGCTAATATACGAATTCACCCCGTCTTTCATGTGTCACTTTTGAAGCCAGTGCAACCAGGGACAAGACTAACCAAGCCACCAGACCCCATCCTTATAGACGGGGAACCCGAATTTGAAGTTAAGAACATCCTGGACTCCAAGATGGTGAAGTCAAAACTTTTTTATTTAATCGACTTGAAAGGTTACGGACCACAGGAAAGGTCTTGGGAACCTAGTGATCACGTGCATGCACCTCGATTGGTGAACAGATTTCACCGAAATTTCCCAGACAAACCAAAACCACGGGGAAGAACAACTTTAGGAGGGGCCTTGGGGGGGAGTGCTGTCATGATGCCTACCCCCGGGGAACCAGACCAGTTCCAGCAACCCCGGAAGCAGGCCTCAAGTCATTTTGAGCAAGCCCAAAAACAACTGCTAGGGGCTGTTTGGGTGCAGTCCTGCCGCCTATGGCGCCAGGCTCATATGGAGAGTCAGTCCTGGCGCCATAGGCCCCAGGCTCATAGAGTAGAACTTACCTGATGCAGACCATGCTGCAAGCTTACCTGATGCAGACCATGCTGCAGAGCTCCAAGCCAAATGAGGCTTGGAAGGGACTGTTTTACCTAGGGACTATTTGTTACTCGGGTGGGGCTGGGGAGGAATACTTACCTGGTACTACTTTGGAGGCTATTTAAACCACCCCCGAAGAGCAGCACACGCTTCGCGTTATTCTGCATCCAGCAGCGTAACGCTCAAAGTGTCTGCAAGCCTGCATCCAGTCTTCTGCCATGCCCGCCTCCAGTCTGCAGCTCCTAGAAAAAGGGAGGAACAGAAGGAGAAGAGGTTAGAATAAGAGCAAAACCTTCGATCCTTACCTGAATTCCGGATCCACCTTGCCTTTGAGCTGGAAGAAAGAAGCATTTTACGCGTGCCGCCTCACCTGCTGCAGTGCCTCGCTGAACTCACCGGCCTTCGCAGCATCCTCACAATCCACCGCATCCTTCTGCACTTTCCCGCTGCACTCTGGCACCTAAAGGGAACACAAGAACAGCAAAGGTGAGCCAAGGGAATAAACAGAGGCATTAGTAATTACCCCCATAGACTTACCTGATTACCGCCGGGGGTACTATTCCTCTTCACGGGTCGGCGCAGCCTCCATTGCATCCTCGCCGTACCCCGGCCCCTAAGGGGAACAAAAGGACAACAAGGTGAGACAAAGAGTCAAACAAGGGCAACTCTTCTCACCACAATAGACTTACCTAATTTTACCGCCGGAGGCATTATTCCCCGAACTTCATATTTTCTCTCCACACCTGAATAAGGGAGCAAGCACAGGTTACATTCTGGCCTTATTTTATTGAACTGTGTAGGATAAGCCAAATCCTCACCTGAACTTCGTCAGCTACCACGAGGAACTCTTCGCTGGGGTCAAGCTGCAAACTGCAAGGAATCCGACAAGAGTGAAAGTCAGACATGTGAACTCTTACGAACTACATACTTTTCGGAGTCAATATTGTTCTGGAACTCACCAATTCCTTCGAGCCAGTGAAGCAACTGGTATCAACGCGCCCCTGCGCTCAATGCAGGATGGAGAGCTCATCTTTTCAACCATCAGGTGAGACTATAAGAGGGGACATCAAAGGTGATCTGTGGGGAGAACAGCGGGGTGGGGGGATTTATGCTCAATTCCATGGGTGGTTAATTCCCTTTCTCCATTCGCAGAAGAATATTCCTACGGGCCAAGCAAACGAAGCTAGGTGGGCCAGTCCAGTCCGTCATCTCGGCCCTATGCGTCACATTGGTGGAGACCGCAGCTGTCCAGTTCAGATCGACGCCTCTGTGGGAGTCAGGTGAGCGTGACAGACTCTGTCTACCCAGCCATCATCTGTGTATACTTGTCCATAGATCAATACTTGTGGTCTTTCCCAGCACCCCGGCTCTCATCCTATTTCTCTCGCTCTCCACTTGCATGGTAAGTATTGCAATGTGATTGTCTTAGTTTCTCCTTTCTCAGGTCCTTCTGTTATGTACTGCAGCCCCTCAGTGAGTTGCCAGTAATTGTCCATCATAGGTAACATCTTAATATAATTGTCCTCATATGGGAAGGTTGCCTTGGACATCCATCTTAAGGTGGCTGTTCTCCCTTGGAATCTTCCTCGTGTTTGGAACATTGCTAGATACATCAGGCATTGTGCTGTTGGTGCTGGTATTTCTAGTGCTACAAAGGTTTTGGAAGCACTCATAGCATAGGGGATCAATGAGCAGACATAACAGCTCTCCCCAGTTGTTTCCCTACTAATTTTGGACATGTGCTTATACCACATGTTGTTTGTTATGTGTGCAGTGTCTGTGAGATACGTGTCAACTCCCTTCACATCTGTGCTAACACTGTGCTTAGCTCTCCTTACCTTATCAGCAGTGTCTTCTTTCCCACCTAATACAGCAGTCCGAGCAGCTTTGGTTGCGGAAATGTTAGTGTGGGATACAGCGGAAACATGCAGAGCTAGATATAGCTGTCAGAGGGCAGTGACTAAGAGCCCAGTGGATAGCAGTAACCACACAGCAGACATAATGATTCCTATTACATTTACCATAATTACTTACGCTTCTGTTGAGCAGCTGATGAGATGATAATTTGCCCCGCCTGAAGATTGCGATAAAAAGCGTTATTATTTTAGTATTTCTGAGTACATTCAAGCTCCGCAAATTAAATAATCACTGAGTGCCCATGCAAATATCTCTTCCCAAATCCTCTGTATAGATGAGTTTGAGAGTGGGCAGGACAGGGTATGCACTTTGCGCAAGTTGTGGGTATGCTTGGTCCAGGTAGTCTATAAATACTAGGAAGTAAATCTTGGATGAGCGGTATTCTTATAGCATGGACAAATTAGTTGGAGAACGCTTCAGGGTGGTCAATAGGAAGTAACATCAAGCAATTTCCCTAACACTTTACATCAACAGTCACTGAACCCTGCATGTGCGAGGAAGGAGAAATGTTAAGACAGTGTTACCGCTGTCGTCGGTAGTACGAACTGCGTGTGTGCAATGGACAAGTTAAATCGCGTTACTGCAATGCATTTGTCAGAGTTGTTCCAGTTCATGGGAGGGAGTTTGGGCAGGATAATATTTCAATTACTAAATGTCTTGGGGACAGGGGAAATGTTCCTCACTGGTCAATTTGCACCAATGTTGCTGTGGGAATTTCAGGGGCTTGGGAGCGCCTGACCATAGGGTGGCCAGTAGTCTCTAGTTCATTTGTGTTTGGTACATTTGCGCTTTCTCGTTGTTCGTTAGTTGATGCAGCGTTGGCTCTGTCGATTTCTGCAGTTGCGCGTTGGAGTGAGGCCGATGTTTTGCAGGGCTTGATGTCCTGCAGGTGGTTCCAGACTGTCTTCCCTTGCAGCTTTACTGCTCTTTCAGTGACTGCTTTGACAAGGTGGGAGCCGGTGAAGCGGGCGCATTCCAGCGCCAGGTAAAATTCTTCAAGAAGTCCCCAATTTGCACAGGTGGTTCTTTGTTTACTTCTTAGTTGTTTGTATCTTCGTGTATGTTGTCTTCCGGCCTCCCCTGTGTCTGCTGTATCTAGCAAGAGATAAAAGAGGCGCCAGAAACAAGTGATGTTCCGTACTCAAACATCTCTTGTCCTTGTACTTCAGCCACATTCTCACAGTCCATCAGTGCTCTTGTGTGCGGAGCCAACGGGAGGTGCATGCGCCTCCTGTCACCACCTCGTGGGGTGTTAAAAGGTGGTCGGACCCTGGTTCATTTCGCAATTCGAACAATGCTAAGGGCAGGCAGTGGAGCCAATTCTTCTTGGTGCTTTGCTGTGTTTTTGATATGCTCTCTTTCAGGAGGCCATTGAGGCGTTCACACACTCCATTTGCTTGCAGGTGGTATGCACATGCAAATTAGTGTTTTATTCCTATCCGGGCAGTGATTTGCAGTGGGAACATGGTCCAGCCTCTATCCATCTCGAGAAGGGACAGACCACCACGATCATGTAGCGGTATCCTTGACATACTTGGATCATGTCCACGTAGTCAACATGGATGTGCAGAAATGGGCCTTCAGGTCTAGGTATGGTTTCTCTCACAACTCTCAGTGTATGCCCAGCAGTAAACTGCTGGTACGTCAAACAGTTGCTAGCATAGTATGCTACATGGGCGTTTAGGTCGGGACAGAACCATGATTCTCCAATGTGTGCTGCAATGAATTCCTTCCCTGTGTGCGTAGGATGATGCAATTGTGTTAATGCTGTTTTCAGTAATGCAAGTGGCATGACCACTTTTCCTGTGTTGTTTTGGCACCATAGGGCGTTGGTAGGGGACATTGAAAATCCTCTCTTTACCCAAAGTTCTTTCTCATCTCTTGGTGCAGATGCCTGCAGCTCCATGATCTGAGTTTCTGGTAGGCAGTTGTATCCGTCCTTCAATAGCATCTGTCTCAACCCTCCCCTTTGCTTTTGCTTCTCCTTCAAGTCCCACATTTCTCCAAAATATGATCCACATTTTGCCTGATAGTCTGCAGCTTCATTTCCGCTTGAGATGGCGTCCTCCCCATTTGTGTGTGCTTGTCACTTCACCAATGCTAGTTCCTGTGGTTATGTTATTACTTCGATTAGTTCTCCCTACAGCAGGGCAGGCTGTACTGGAGTCCCATCCGCACTCCTGAACCCTCTTCTGAGCCACCTTGCCAATCCTGACTGTACTGTTGAGGTGTTACGCTCACCTGGTATCCACAGGGACGCCACCCAGCTGGGTTACTCGCTGGTATGCTTCTCAGCCGGAGGGCATTAGTCTCTTGTCGGGCAGAATGAACCTCAGCACGATGCTCTCCTAGTAATTGGGCCAATTGGTCCATTTCTGATGTCTCCATGGCACCCAGGTGGATTTGTTATGGTAGGCTTTGTGTTCTGTTACGCTCACCTGGTATCCACAGGGACGCCACCCAGCTGGGTTACTCGCTGTTATGCTTCTCAGCTTTGCCCTGATGTGGTCTGCGGGGAAGGTTCTGCCTGAAAATACAGGAGGACTGTGTTCAAAACTGACCGACTGGGGTAAGTTTCCTCCCTCCACCCCGTATGCTTTCAGTCCCTCTGGTGCCCTCTCCTCACCCTGTGGTAGAATTAGGCGTGCTCTCCGTCCTGCCTTCTTTGCAGGGGCATGTTGTCTTTCATGGGCGAGTGCGGTCCAGTTACTTCACTGACGCCGGCCCGTTTGATATTGTTCAGGTAGGTATTATTGCTGTTCTTTAGTTTTGTTGCTATCCTGCATGCCTTTCTTTGTTTAAAATTTCTCTTTTTTCTCCCTTAGGTATGCGGAGCTTCAGCGTGGCGAACTGGCTTGGTTGAGCCCCGCTGGTAAAAGATGGCGCTTTAAGAGCGCTATGATGCGGTAAGTAAGCGCTATGCGCAGCGCTGCAAAGTCTTGCCTTTGCGAACCTGTGTTTTCCTTCCTTGTAGGTTGCGGTGTTCTTCAGCACGAGTGGAATGTCCGGAGTGGTGCCAGCCGAGAGGCAACCAGCCAGGTAAGCCTTTTGAGCAGTTCGTAATTTGTAAAGGTCTCTACAGCTTTCTTTAATGTTGCCTCTATCTTCCTCTTTCAGGTCGTTCTGTCCGGGAGGTGTGCAGATTCGAGGAAGCTGTTCTCAGTAGCTGCAAGTGTTTAAAGATGAAGACTGCAGGTAAGATGCTGCTGCTAATGATGTTCCTTTTGTCTCCTTGCAGGTTCTGCTTCTCCGAAGTTCGAGGGAATAGCTGGACACGGTGAGCGTCATGTTGCAAGCTGCAAAGTAACATGAAGCATGTTCTGCAGTCAGGGTGTGGTTTATATAGCCCAGGTAAAGTAGTACCAGGGAAAGTAGTTCCAGGCCTGCCACACCCAAAAAACTAGACCGCATAGCTTGGTTCTTAGGAACCAAGCTATGTGGATGCCTCCATTTTGGCTGACAATACAATAAAGTAGTTCCCAAGCACATTATTGTTCATGGTGTATGAGCCTGGCACCATAGGCGCCAGAACTGGCCCCGTGAGGGCTTTTGAAGAGGATGCCAGGCTCTAGAGGCCTGAGTCCTGACTCCACCTGGCCAATGGGTTTGCCAGAGGGGGTGTTGGGCGAGGGTCGCAACAGCACTCCCCCTAAGCCCCCTCCCATGGTGTTACTTCTGTCTGGCCCAGTTTTGGTTGGGAAGTTCCGATGGAATTTCCTGATTAGACGTGGTGCGTGGATATTCTCACTGGGCTCCCAGGATCTATCTTGTGGTCCAAATCCTTTCCAAATGACGAGATAATATAGCTTGGTCCTAGAGTATTTAGAGTCCAAGATATCTTTGACTTCGAATTGTGGTTCTCCGTCAACAAGTATGGGCTTAGGTGGTATCCCAATCCGTGTGCCGGGTTGCATTGGTTTCAGGAGGGACACATGGAATACCGGCTGGATGTGTAGATTAAGTGGTAAATCCAGTTTCACGGCTGCTGGGTTGATAATTGCCTTAATGGTATAGGGTCCTAAGAATCTGGGATGCAAGGTCTGGGTTCGCTTGATGGGTACGAATTTAGCGGCTAACCAAACTTTGTCTCCTACTTGATAATCAGGGGCCTTTTTCTAGTGTTGGTCAGCGAATCTCTTTTGTTTTTCTTTGGCATGAATAAGGTGTTCCTTTGCGCTTTTGAAAGCCTGAGTAATGGTTGTGTGTAGAGTCTTTACCGCTGGCATTTCCAAGCTGGCTGGAAGGTCTAGTTCAGAGGTACATGGATGTCTGCCATGAAGGGTATAGAAGGGCGTTTGTCCCGTGCTTGAATGCAAAGAATTATTATATGCATATTCGGCTATCCATAGTAGGTCTTTCCAATTCCTTTGTTCGTGGTTCAGCATGCACCGTAAATATTGCTCGAGTGTCTGATTGGTTCTCTCGGTTTGGCCGTCCGTTTGGGGATGGTGACCGCAGATAGCCGAAAGTCGATCTGCGCCATTGCACAGCATTTGTTCCAGAAGTTTGAAACAAACTGGCTGCCTCGATCAGAGACCTGAACCGAAGGGAAGCCATGTAGCTTAACCACACCCTCCAGGAACACTTTTGCTAAAGTGGCTGCGTCTGAGAGGCCTTTGAGAGGAATAAAATGGGCCATCTTGGAGAATAAGTCCACAACTACAAGGATAGTGTTGAACCCTTGGCTTGGAGGTAGATCAGTGGTGAATTCAAGGGAAAGAGTGTGCCATGGAACTGGACGAATATCCAATGGTTGTAGGAGACCAGATGGTTTTTGTTTCTGTGATTTATTTTGTGCGCAGACACCGCAGGACTGAATATACTGAATGATGTCCTTACGCCAGGTAGGCCACTAAAAGTTCTCTTTCACCTTAGCTAGGGTTTTGGCGATCCCAGGATGCCCTTCGATCAGTGAATCATGATAGTTTGAAATAATATGCTGTTGTAATTTCTTCTTGGGTACATATAGGCGATCCCTAAAAAAGGGTAGGTGGTCCTTGATGGTATATTGTTGTCCTTGAGTTTGCCATGCAAGGTAGGCATCAGGATTCATTATCCGTTGGATTTCTTTTCGTAGTTCTGCTTGTGTTAAGGCTGTCGGGATACCCAACAGTTTGTCTTCAGGTATAATAGGTACTGGGTCTGGAGTCTGGAGTTATATATACTATTAGTATACAATACTATGAGAAGAGGCATCTTCTGACTTATGGTCGAAATGTGATTACATAATCATATTTGGCGATGAAAAGGGCCCACCGTAATTGGCACAAGGACTGGGCCTTGGCTGTTTTGAGATATTGCAGGTTTTGGTGGTCTGTGATGACTGTAATGGTGTGTCTGGCCCCCAGAAGGTAGTGCCTCCAGGCTTTAAAGGCGGATTTGATAGCCAGGAGTTCCTTGTCCGTGATAGCATGATTAATCTCTGGAGGTGAGAACTTTTTTGACCAGAAGTCCACAGGATGTAGCTGGCCGGTTTCCGGGTCTCTCTGTGAAAGGACAGCCCCCATTGTGAGACTGGATGCATCAGTTTCAACGACATAAGGGAGGTCTGGACGAGGATGTTGCAGGATTGGAGCAGAGGTAAACCTTTCCTGAAAGGCTTCTTCTGCTTCTTCGGTCCAAGCAAACTTTTTATTGTTTTTTCGTAATAGTACTGTGATTGGGTGCACAACCTGAGAGAAGTCTGGGATGAACCGGCGGTAGAAGTTCGCAAAGCCCAGCATGCTTTGTACCCCTTTCAGAGACGTCGGTGAACGCCATTTCAGAATGGCATCTACCTTGTGCACGTCCATTCTGATGCCTCCTGGAGTAAGGATAAAACCAAGAAATTCTACTTTGGTGACGTGAAAAAAGCATTTTTCAAGCTTTGCAAACAAGCGATGTTGACGGAGCTTGGTGAGGACTGAATGAACGTGCCTGACATGATCTTGTTCCGAGGCTGAGTACACTAAGATGTCGTCTATGTACACTAAGGCGCACACATCAATTAACTCCCTTAAGACGTTATTCATGAAATATTGGAATGCCGCAGGAGCGTTGCATAACCCGAAGGGCATGACTTGATATTCAAACAAGCCGTACTTAGTACGAAGGCGGTTTTCCATTCATCTCCTTTTCTGACTCGGACCAGGTGGTACGCTCCTCGAAGGTCCAATTTGGTATAAATCTGGCCATCTTTAACTTGGTCTAGCATCTCAGGGATAAGTGGCAAGGGGTAGCGGTTCTTCACGGTGATCTGGTTCAATGCGCGGTAGTCAATACAGGTTCTCAAGTCTCCTTCCTTTTTCGGTACGAAGAACAAAGGACTGGCTGCGGGGGACTTCGAGGGACAGATAAATCCGTTTGCAAGGTACTGGTCTAAATACGATTTTGAATAAAGGTTTTCTGGTTCTGTGAGAGCGTAGATCCTGCCGCAAGGGATTTGTGCACCAGGAACAAGGTCGATCTGACAGTCATAGGGCCTGTGCGGCGGCAATGTATTGGCTTGGTCTTTTCGGAAAGCATCCTGGAAATCATGGTATTCACTTGGCAAGGTATTAGTTGCTGCCAGGGTTGATACTGTCGCTCCGGGAGTCATGGGGATACAGATGTCGGGTCACCGAGCAGTCACCGGGGAAGGTTAATTTTCGTGCCCGCCAGTCTATCAAAGGGTTGTGAGAAACCAACCATGGCATCCGTAGTATTAGCCTGAACTGAGGTGCCTTGATGAGATAGAATGAAATAGACTCCCGATGTCCGTCCTGACACAACAAGTTTACCCTGGCTGTGCACTGGGTTACTGGTCCGGAAGCGATTTCTGTCCCATCCACGGTGGTTACCTTGTCCATAGTTGGCTTAGAACACAAAGGAAGCCCCATCTCTGCTGCCAGTTCTTGATCAATATAATTTCCAACTGCTCGGCTATCGATGTATGCTTCAACGGCATGCATTCTTGACGACTGTTGGTGGTTAATTAAGATCACTGGTATTGCAAAGTGCGAGGTCAGCAACTCTTTCTTCTCACTCGACAAACTGACCTCTACATTTGTCGAGCTTTGTAGTTTCACGATTCCTTAGCTTCATCCTTCTCTGTGGCCCCGACTGTTCTTCTTGGGGGTTGTACTGAACAGTCCTTCAGGAAATGTCCTGGTTTCCCACAATACAAACAAAGCTGTTGTTGTCTTCTTTTGTCCCGCTCTTGTTTTGTTAATGGAGGCCGTATCCCTCCAATCTGCAGGGGTTCTACAGCATTTTCAGGTACACAGGGTGTGTTTTCCCTTGGTCGAACATACACGGTCCGAGGGTCCGTCTTAGACCGGTCTGCCTTTCGGTCCTGCAACCGGTGGTCTAGTTGCACGACCAGATTTATGAATTCTGCACAGTGTCTGGGTGGATCAACCACCTGGGCTAAGATGTCCTTTAATTCGCCTCGTAAGCCTCGATGGAATAACGTGGTTCTTTTGTTTTCTGGCCACCTAGCTTCGGCAACCAGTCTGTTGAAGGTAGTAATGTAAGTTAACAAGTCCTGATTCTCCTGTCGAAGGGACAAGAGTTCATTGTCTACTGCTTGTTCCTGGGTAGGGCGAGCAAAAAGTTTTTCCATTTCTCTCTGGAACCCCCCAAAGTCATGTAACAGAGGATCGTCATGGGTTACCAACGGCACCGACCAATCTGCTGCACTACCACTCAGGTATGATAAGACAAAAGCTACCCGATCTTGGTCGTTTGGAAATGCTCAAGGCCTACAAAGAAAATGAAGGCAGCATTGATTGATGAATGCTGCATACTTCTGTGGGTCGCCTGAGAACCTTGTTACAACTCTCCAGCTGGGTTCTGTTGTTTTACTTTCCCGTGTGTTAATGCCCGCGGTTTTGCCCGGATTGGGTACTCGTAACATGAAGGAGCCAGGAACCGCGAGCAACACGCCAGTGTTTTTCGCCTCCCATGTCCCCTGACTTCCGGAAACGTATATCTGGCTACCCGGACTACGGAATAACACGTTGCTTCTCTATTCAGAGTCGCGCTGCGCATCGTAAGTTTGCTACTTCTACTACCTTAAATCTTTACCAGCTCAGCGCTAGCAAAGACCCTTTCCACTTCTCATCCTTAATTATTACTTTTCCCCTCGTTCGGGAATTCTAGATGCCTCGATCTTCCTTAATACTCTGGGAAACTGAAGGAAGCTATTTTCTACCGTTTGCGACCTTCCCAGCCGCCATTGGTGTGTAGACATACTTAGTTAGAGTTTGTTTCCTCACGCGGTCTTTTCAGCACGCGTTTATTGTCTGATTGTTCTCTATTCAAATATTAGGACCCAACGTTACAGATCCTCTTCTGTCTTCGAGTCCAAGACTCATAACCTGCTACCCACTATCTATTCTTTGGTCAATTGCTTTTGGTAGGTTTTATTCCTCTACTTATTGAACGTCCTTTTCTCATTTCGGCAGTATCAAAGTACTTTAGGTCACATCATTATTCCTCCTCTGCTCCATTAGGCTCTCGTCCAGCATCTACCATTGGATAGGACAATACAGATTTAGAAGTGATTAGTCTTGTCAGGGTAAGCCCCTTTCTTTTCCCTCTGACTTTCAACATATCCTGAGTTACCTTATACTCTTACTTATCAGTTTCACTTACTCTGTTATTATTAGAATTCTTCACGAGAGGATTCCAGTCTACACTAAAAAGACACCCGTGTATACCATCAACAGCTGCCTGCAGGAATCCACGCACCCCAGCAGCCCATCACAGGGTTTTTCCCCCTTTTGGGGTTTTCCCTGGAGACTCAACTTCTGCTTAGCCTTTTGGCTGGGTGGAGGAGGGGTTTCTAGGTGATACTCTCCTTCTTCTCTTACAAGGCTACCGATCAGCATAGAGGTGGGTGTTATTTACAATTACCGAGAGACATATATTATTTAAAGTGCTTCATTATTATAAAACATAACAGTAAGCAACGACCAGTAGACCAAGGTACCTTTTTTGTCCTCGGTATTGTAAAAGACATTACTTCTATTATGGATCAACAGATTCAGCAACTTATAGCTGCTGTTCAATCTCTGAGCTCAGAGGTACAGAATCTTAAACAGGAGAATGCCAATCTACGACAGGCTCAACAACAGACTCAACAACAAGCTGGCCAGCTGGCTGCTCAACAAGCAACAGCTAGTAGGGTTCCCCATTGCTCTTTGGTTCCTCCTGGGCCCCTACCAGGGGGCCAATTTGATGGCAATCCCCATAAGATAAAAGAATTTCTGGATGCATGTGCAGTTCAATTTTCTTTTAAAGCTGCTTTCTTTCACACTGATCGCGACAGAGTATGGTATATGATTTCACAGATGGTGGGACCCGCCCTGGCCTGGGCAACTCCTTTGGTTACGACCAATAATGTGATATTAGACTCCCACACTGCCTTTTGTAATAGCATAAGGTCCATGTTGGGAAGGCAGGAAATTCGGATAGCGGCCCAGGAACATCTATTAGACCTCAAACAAGGCAATCAAGACATCTTAACTTACATCACCAGATTCAAACAGATTGCCAGTGAATCCACGTGGTCAGATGATGCACAAGTAACTTTATTCCAGAGAGGCTTGTCTGAGGATCTAAAAGATGAAGTGTCCAGGGTCCCACGTCCCACTTCCTTGACAGAATTTATCGCCTTTGTCATGCAGATTGACTATAGGATGAAGGAAAGGAGTAGTGAAAGACGCAAAGGGAAATTCACCACTTGTACTTTCGCAACTTCCCCTGCCGCACAAAGAGGAAACTCTACTGAGGAACTGATGCAACTGGGATCAGCGAACAGAGGCCCTTTATCCTCTGAGGAAAGAACACGCAGAAGGACTCAGGGATTGTGCATGTATTGTGGCTCCAATACCCATACAGGCCAGGAGTGTCCCATTACTCCCCCCAGACGGCCAGGAAACGCCAACGCCCGGTCGTAGGAGGAATCGCGTTCCGGGATCCTGATGTATTTTTAGGTTCCTCTTCAAGTTTGCATGTTTCACAAGAAAACCATCATCCACCAACTCTAATGTTTGTTTTACACATTACTCTCACTTTTGGCAACCAGAACATTTCCGAGGTCGCGGCATTAGTTGACAGTGGAGCCGCAGGAAATTTTATAGATGAAGTATGGGCTAAACATAAACACCTACCTCAGTTCCCCAAGGGTGAAGTCATCCCAGTAGAGAGTGTAGAGGGTAGCCCTTTGATTTCTGCACCAATTGTGAATCAAACCGGCCCATTATTCATGACAATTGCTACACACCAGGAGGTTATAACTATGGATGTGATACGAGCCGCCCATTACCCAGTCATCTTAGGATTGCCTTGGCTACGAAGGCATAACCCTTATATCAATTAGGCCGCAGGCTCTCTCTTCCTGGGATCGGAGTTTTGTCTAACTCATTGCCTTGGCCAAACTAACAAGATATGTTGTCCTAAACAGGACGAAACCAGACAGATTACTACAATCCGTTCAGTCATCGGACTCCCATCTGAGTATCAGGAATTTTCTGAGGTATTCTCCTCCTCTGAATACTCTGTGCTTCCTCCTCATCGCAGAGATGATTGTGTCATCGACCTCATTCTAGACCAGCCATTACCTTTTGGAAGGATGTACATACTTTCTTCTACCGAGAAGGTTGCTCTTCGGGAATATTTGGATCTAAACCTACGAAATGGACTTATAACAGAATCCACATCCCCAGCTGCAGCTTCATTATTCTTAGTTCCCAAGAAGAATTCTTCTGAACTCAGACCCTGCATCGATTTCAGGGGATTGAATAGAATCACTATACCCGACAGGTACCCGATGCCCCTTATTCCGGATATTCTGGAAGCTGTCAAGGGAGCTCACATCTACACTAAGTTAGATCTAAAGGATGCCTACCATCTGATCAGGATTAGAAAGGGTGATGAATGGAAGACGGCCTTCAGGACACCATTTGGCCACTTTCAATATCAAGTTATGCCCTTTGGGTTGTCCAATGCCCCGGCTGTCTTTCAGAGATTTATGGACCATCTGTTTTCTGATTTACTGTTAAACACCGTCATTGTGTACCTGGATGACATTCTGATTTTCTCTAAAGACATTTCCGAACATGAATCTCATGTCAGAGAGGTATTATACAGACTCCAGAGTAATCATTTAATCTGCAATCTTGAGAAATGCTTTTTTCATCAGCCTCATGTGACAAATCTGGGATATATTCTCTCGGCCCAAGGCATTATGATGGATCCAGAAAAGGCAACGGCTGTTAAGAACTGGGCTGTTCCTCGATCTATTACAGAGATTCAACGTTTTGTAGGATTCTCCAACTTCTACCGCCGATTTATCCCCACCTTTTCGGCTCTCACTCAGCCTTTAACCAATCTATTGAAAAAGGGAGTTCCTTATGTCTGGAACGAGGAAACACAAAAGGCTTTCAACACTCTAAAGAAGAGATTTACTTCTGCACCCATACTTATGACTCTGGATCAGTCATGCCGTTTCATTCTCGAGACGGATGCCTCCCAGTACACTCTGGGAGCGGTTCTTCTGCAGGAAGATGACTAGAGGTTGGAACGGCCTAAACTCTATCGCCGGCTGAATTGAATTATACGGTCCTCGAGAAGGAGTTATTGACTATCAAACGGGCCTTTGAAGAATGGAGGTATTTATTATTGGGAGCACAGCATCCAGTAGAGGTCCGCACTGACCATCAAAACTTGAGGATTCTTCAAGACGCCCAGACATGCGACAGCCGACAGGCGAGATGGGCTCATTTCTTCTCCCCCTTCAGAATCATATTTTCTTTTATACCCGGAAAAAGTAATCTACAAGCTGGTGCTTTATCACATAAAGAGATCACTCTTCAATTTTCAGTAAAGCCAGAACCAATCTTTCCCCGCAATATTATGAGTGTTGCAAAGAGTTGCAAATCAACTGATTTTCTCAAACGTCTAGAACAGTGTTCGGGTCCCTCCTTGGAACGGCCTAAACTCTATCGCCGGCTGAATTGAATTATACGGTCCTCGAGAAGGAGTTATTGACTATCAAACGGGCCTTTGAAGAATGGAGTTATTTATTATTGGGAGCACAGCATCCAGTAGAGGTCCGCCCTGACCATCAAAACTTGAGGATTCATCAATACGCCCAGACATGCGACAGCCGACAGGCGAGATGGGCTCATTTCTTCTCCCCCTTCAGAATCATATTTTCTTTTATACCCGGAAAAAGTAATCTACAAGCTGATGCTTTATCACGTAAAGAGATCACTCTTCAATTTTCAGTAAAGCCAGAACCAATCTTTCCCCGCAATATTATGAGTGTTGCAAAGAGTTGCAAATCAACTGATTTTCTCAAACGTCTGGAACAGTGTTCAGGTCCCTCCACACTGAAGGGGCTAACCAAGAAGGAATTAAGCCATTTGTCTAAAAAGGAAGGGTGTTACTTCCATGGTCAACAGGTTTACGTACCCACTAAATTCTTACAGAAAGAAGTGCTAAGCATGTGCCATGACTCCAAATCTGCAGGGCATAGGAGAAATATTAATACCCGTCAATTGATATCCCGGCATTTCTGGTGGCCTTCGATGAGGAGTGACGTTCTTAAATTTCGCGCCTTGAAACACCTGTGTATAGGCGCGTTACAAATGCCATATCATATCATATCATATCAAATACGTCAAGTCTCTGCCCAGTCTGTCTACAAAACAAGAGCCCGAGACATTCGCCCTTTGGGGCTCTAATCAGGATGCCTTTACCTACACGACCTTGGCAGATTATTCCAACAGACTTTATTGTAGATCTTCATCTTTCTGAAGGATGCTCGACGATTATGGTAGTCATCGATTCATTCACCAAACTGGCTCATTTTTTACCTCTAGCTAGTCTTCCTTCAGCATCCCAAATGGCACGAACATTCATCTCCCGAATCTTTTCTCTTCATGGTCTACCAGAGACTATAATCTCTGATAGAGGGTCTCAGTATACGTCGAGATATTGGAAACAGGTCTGTCAGATTTTGGGAATCACCCGGGCTTTAAGTTCCGGTTTCCATCCGCAAACCAATGGTCAGACTGAGAGGTTAAATCAGACTCTAGAAGGATATCTACAGAGTTATATTTCAGCCGCACAAGACAACTGGTTTGGTTTACTACCCCTCGCTGAATTCGCGTATAACAATGCTTACCATTCAGCGATCAAGACCTCTCCTTTCTTCTGTTTCTATGGGTTTCACCCTGTATCATATCCAGACAAAAGACTTACAGATGACAGATGCCCCTACGTGAAAACTCTTTTGGAAAGGATACGTTGGGGTCAACACGCAGCATCTCTCACGCTCAAGACTACGCAGGAAAGAACAAAGAAGACCGCTGACCGTCTCCGAACTACAGCTCCTAAGATACAACCAGGAGATTGGGTCTGGTTATCCTCCCTATTTTTACCCAGACAACTCAAATCTTCCAAATTTTCTCCTAGATTCATGTGCCCTTTTCGGGTGATCTCGGCTACAGGAGCAGCAGCATTTAAACTCAAATTACCCAAAACCTGGGCACGGATACACCCGGTATTCCATGTTTCTCAGCTAAAGCCAGCTATACGAAGTGTATACCATCCCGTGGTTTCCTCTCGCCCACCACCAGTTCTGCTTCATACCAACGCAGAATACGAGGTTGCAGAGCTATGTGATTCACGCATTCATCGTGGGAGACTACAATACCTGGTGGATTGGAAGGGATACACCCCAGCCGATCGAACTTGGGAATCTGAATCCAGCATTCACGCTCCACGACTTATCAGACTGTTTCACAAGAAGCACCCCGATAAACCAGAGGGTAATGACTTTAAGAGGGTGCATACTGTTACAACTCTCCAGCTGGGTTGTGTTGTTTTACTTTCCCGTGTGCCAATGCCCGTGGTTTTGCCCGCATTGGGTACTCATAACATGGAGGAGCCAGGAACCGCGAGCAACACGCCAGTGTTTTTCGCCTCCCATGTCGCGCGAGTAGTCACACCCCCGACTTCCGGAAACGTATATCTGGCTACCCGGACTAAGGAACAATGCGTTGCTTCTCTATTCAGAGTCGCACTGCGCATCGTAAGTTCGCTACTTCTACTACCTTGAATCTTTACCAGCTCAGCGCTAGCAAAGACCCTTTCCACTTCTCATCCTTAATTATTACTTTTCCCCTCATTCGGGAATTCTAGATACTTCGATCTTCCTTAATACTCTGGGAAAGTGAAGGAACCTATTTTCTACCGTTTGCGACCTTCCCAGCCGCCATTGGTGTGTAGACATACTTAGTTAGCGTTTGTTTCCTCACGCGGTCTTTTCAGCACAGGTTTATTGTCTGATTGTTCTCTATTCAAATATTAGGACCCAACCTTACAGATCCTCTTCTGTCTTCGAGTCCAAGACTCATAACCTGCTACCCACTATTTATTCTTTGGTGAACTGCTTTTGGTAGGTTTTATTCCTCTAATTATTTAACGTCCTTTTCTCATTTCGGCAGTATCAAAGTACTTTAGGTCACATCATTATTCCTCCTATGCTCCATTAGGCTCTCGTCCAGCATCTACCATCGGATAGGACAATACAGATTGAGAAGTGATTAGTCTTGTCAGGGTAAACCCTTTTCTTTTCCCTCTGACTTTCAACATATCCTGAGTTACCTTATACCCTTACTTATCACTTTCACTTACTCTGTTATTATTAGAATTCTTCACGAGAGGATTCCAGTCTACACTAAAAAGACACCCATGTATACCATCAACAGCTGCCTGCAGGAATCCACGCACCTCAGCAGCCCATCGCAGGGTTTTTCCCCTTTTGGGGTTTTCCCTGTGGACTCCACTTCTGCTTAGCCTTTTAGCTGGGTGGAGGAGGGGTTTCTAGGTGATACTCTCCTTCTTCTCTTACAAGACTACCAATCAGCATAGAGGTGGGTGTTATTTACAATTACCGAGAGACATATATTATTTAAAGTGCTTAAATATTATAAATCATAACAAACCTTTCTGGTGGTGCCAGGGGCACTGTTCCAGGTAACGTGATCTGTACCGGAGTGGGTGGTATGGCGGGGTTTTGCATCATTGGATTGCTTCCAGGTAGAGGCGTCTGTCCTGCCTGTGATTGCAAATATTGCCTGCTAATCTCTTCAGTGCGTTCTTTGGACACTATTAGGTCTCTCCGGAGGGCATTAGTCTCTTGTCGGGCAGAATGAACCTCAGCACGAAGCTCTCCTAGTAATTGGGCCAATTGGTCCATTTCTGATGTCTCCATGGCACCCAGGTGGATTTGTTATGGTAGGCTTTGTGTTCTGTTACGCTCACCTGGTATCCACAGGGACGCCACCCAGCTGGGTTACTCACTGGTATGCCTCTCAGCTTTGCCCTGATGTGGTTTGCGGGGAAGGTTCTGCCTGAAAATACAGGAGGACTGTGTTCAAGACTGACCGACTGGGGTAAGTTTCCTCCCTCCACCCCCGTATGCTTTCAGTCCCTCTGGCGCCTTCTCCTCACCCTGTGGTGGAATTAGGCGTGCTCTCCGTCCTGCCTTCTTTGCAGGGGCGCGTTGTCTTTCATGGGCGAGTGCGGTCCAGTTACTTCACTGACGCCGGCCCGTTTGATATTGTTTAGGTAGGTCTTATGCTGTTCTTTAGTTTTGTTCCTATCCTGCATGGCTTTCTTTGTTTAAAATGTCTCTTTTTTCTCCCTTAGGTATGCAGAGCTTCAGCGCGGCGGACTGGCTTGGTTGAGCCCCGCTGGTAAATGATGGCGCATTAAGAGCACTATGATGCGGTAAGTAAGCGCTATGCGCAGCGCTGCAAAGTCTTGCCTTTGCTAACCTGTGTTTTCCTTCCTTGTAGGTCGCAGTGTTCTTCAGCATGAGTGGAATGTCCGGAGTGGTGCCAGCCAAGAGGCGACCAGCCAAGTAAGCCTTTTGTAAATGTCTCTACAGCTTTCTTTAATGTTGCCTCTATCTTCCTCTTTCAGGTCGTTCTGTCTGGTAGGCGTGCAGATTTGAGGAAGCTGTTCTCAGTAGCTGCAAGTGTTTAAAGATGAAGACTGCAGGTAAAATGCTGCTTCTAATGATGTTCCTTTTGTCTCCTTGCAGGTTCTGCTTCTCCGAGGTTCGAGGGAATAGCTGGACACGGTGAGTGTCAGGTTGCAAGCTGCAAAGTAACACGAAGCATGTTCTGCAGTCAGGGTGTGGTTTATATAGCCCAGGTAAAGTAGTACCAGGGAAAGTAGTTCCAAGCCTGCCACACCCAAAACACTAGACCGCATAGCTTGGTTCCTACGGAACCAAGCTATGTGGATGCCTCCATGTTGGCTGACAATACAATAAAGTAGTTCCCAAGCACATTGTTGTTCATGGTGTATGAGCCTGGCGCCATAGGCGCCAAGATTGGCCCCATGAGGGCTTTTGAAGAGGATGCCAGGCTCTAGAGGCCCGAGTCCTGACTCCACCTGGCCAATGGGTTTGCCAGAGGGGGTTTTGGGTGAGGGTCGTGACAGAGGTGACATTAGCACTAAGTAAATTGTCATCCTATTCGCTTCACATTTTTGTAGTGCCAATATTAGTGCCACTAGTTTGGCTGCTTGTGCTGAATAATGAGGAGGTAAACGAGCACTCTCAACTACCTCACTTGTCCAACCTTCCTTCAATCTCTCTACAGCAGCTCCAGTTCTCCTGATCCCATCACTTTCTTTTATTTATTTATTTTTTATTTGTATTTAATCAAAAAAAAGATTTTTACAAAATGTGCTTTTTGTCGCGGACTTCTCATAAAAGTTCATGTCTCTCTTAAAATGTGCCCTCGTTTTCAACTAAGGCCTTGGCAAATTTACTGCTTCCAATATCTTGTATGTAGCTATTTGCCATTTTGTTTTGTCTCCTCCTATCAAACGAGACCAACATATTTGTTCATCCAAAATAATAAAGTCCGAGAAGATGGGTCTTAAATATCGTTCTCTTATATGTTGGTTTGCGGCACATTTTAGGAGTAGATGATGAATTGATTATTTTTCTTGTGTCTTGCAGAAGCGGCAAAAATTGGTTACTGCTTTGCCTCTGATAGCCAAGATCTCGTTTGTCGGCAGGAGGTTCAGGCGAGCACGTAGCAGCATGTCTCTCCCCTTCCTGGATGGAAATCTTTTAATGTATTCTTGGAGCTCTTTGACCTTTTTAAAATTTGGAGGCAGATGTGTGGTTAATGTGTTCTTTCCTGCTGTTTCCAGGGTCGATATCCAATCGAGCTCTCTTATTTTTGTGAGTATTTTCTTCGGATTATTGATGAATGTTTCTTCATCAGCCTCTATCTGCTCCAACACTCTGATGTTCTCTTCTTTCCATTTGGTGAGCAGTTTGCTGCTGTTCCGGTCTATTTCCTGATTTATGATGTTGTAAACTGACAGAGGCTCAGCCATCCGACATTTCCTGTACAAGATTAGTGTTGATAATACCACTGTACTTTGGAGGGACGGTAAACTAAGCTCTTGGCGGGTCGAAGCACCCGGGGTTGAATTTGGTAGCCTCAACACTTTCCTCCAAAATTTTGCCTCCATTTTTGACCAGATGTTAATAGGTAGGTTGATCATCGTGTCTCCTCCATATGTTAGCGTTGGCATGACCTTTTTCTTGTAGAATTCTCTTACTGGAATTAGTGAATATCTGCCAAACTTTTTGTCAATCGCCCTGGCTTGGGCTGCCATTTTGTTGACTTTCATCGATAGAGCTGCTTGCATTGCTTTATCCTGTTTTGAGGAGTCTAATGTGACTCCTACATATTTAAAGTCCAAAACTCTTTCAATCGGCGTTCCTTCAAGGTTTAATCGTGGTTTTTCTTTTTTTTTGAACGATGCCTCGAATATCAGGAACTTGGTTTTTTTTACATTGATTTCCAGTTTGTTTTTTTGCATGTAGATTTGTAGATTTGACAGTTGTCATTGCAGTTCTATTGGCGTATGGTGCAATAGGACAAGGTCATCCGGGTAGAGAAGCCTCGTTATTGGAGTTTGGCAGAGTTTTGGTGGAAATGATCGTATTTCTGTGTCTGCGTTGTTGATGTCACCAATAAATGCCAGGAAGAGAGCCGTTGCCAAAGGGCACCCCTGTTTCACACCTGTTGTCATTGCAATTGGGGATGACAAAAGTCCGTTTTGATCCAGACGGATGCGCATACTGGTGTCGGTATACAAAGCCTTAATTGGATTTAATAGGGCGGCTGGACAATCCCAGGCTTCCAGTTTTGACCAAAGACTCGGCCTGTCTATACGATCAAAGGCCTGAGTAAGATCAATAAAAGCAACGAAAATTCTTGCACCACCTTCCAGTACTTTGTTTTCAGCACATTCAATATCAATATATTGGCTGCCGTGCCCATGTTTTTCTTAAATCCCGTTTGGAAGGGATCCTCACAGGGGGCCTTGGAAGCCCAAATCTTGAAGCGGTCCAGTAACATCGAGCCAAACACTTTCCCCATTACATCTAGCAACACGATAGGTCTATAATTCGCTGGGTCCTTTTTATCTCCTTTCTTGAAAATTGGTACCACTGTAGTTGATTTCCATGAGGGCGGTATAGTTTTAGTCCGCACATCTTCCAAAGATTTTACTCAAAAGACTGGCCCACTCCTTTGGATTTGTTTTTAAGTCCACATTTGTAACCCCATTGGGTCCTGGGGCTATTGAGTTTTTGAAGCCCCCGATCTTTATTCAGATCTCCTCTGGATTATCCACTCTTACCCATGGATCAAGTTTGTGCTCTATTGCTGACATTGATGAGGTTGTCGGAGTCAAGTACATATTTTCAAAATGTTTTAACCACGTTGTTTCCCCAATCTCACTTATTATAGATTTTTCTTGTGCATCGAAGGTAGCTCTCAGGGTACACCAAAATTCCCTTGTATTTCTACCACTTATGATTTTTAGAATGTTTTCTGAGTCTTGTTGGTAGAGGTTTGACCTATATCCTTTTACCCATGATTTATAATGTTTTGTTGCGAATTCCGCTTCTTTTACTGCCGCTGATGTTGCAATAAGTTTCGCTCTACGCTGAATTCTTCGAAGCTTGCAGCATTTCTCGACCAGGGTTTTGTCAAACACGTGTCTTGGAGGATTTCCGCCCATCTTTTTTGAGTGTGACCTTTTCTTGTTCTTCATCAAAAGAGGAGTGTAGTCAGTTTTGTTTGCGCCGTTTGTCTCTGTCATGGAGCTAAATCTAATTTCCATATCTGCGATGGACTCCTTTGATAATTTTAATTGGTTTCCCTGCGCGTTAATGACTATATTGGATTCTATATAATCATTCAAAGGACCTATTGACTCCCAAGTGGTCGAAAGTGGGTTGTGGTCACTGGCACCTACTCTTGTTATTTCAAACGATATAGTTACAGCCAGCATCGGTTCGGTTACAAACATGTAGTCTATTGTCGCCTTAGAGTTATTTCTTTCCCATGATGGTGGACGCCTTGAGTCTGGAAAAGCTTCATGCAGGTTGTGTAGGTTCCTCGAGTCCATCAATCGGGACCATCATTTCCCACCGTTGTTCACCTGTCGAGTTGTTTGCTTGCTTTTTTCCAGATTCTGATGCCACTACACAGGTGGCATTAAGGTCGCCACAAATCAGGAAGTATTTTGCCAGTTGTCCTGCCAGGGCCTCGTCTATTGCTTCCTCTATCTTTTCCAGGAAGACTGTTGTTTCCGTAGTGGCTGGGTTCCAGTAGATGTTAGCTATTATTAGTGTTGCTTTTTCGTACCCTGGCCCTCATTACAACCCAGGCGTTAAGGGGTGAACGGCGCCGTAAAAGGTGGCGGCGCTGTTAAACCCTTAACGCCTGATTACGAGGTCCCTTTGCGGGTGGCACTTTAACGTCTGCTTTTAGCAGGCGTTAAAAAACCAACCCGCAAAGGGACCTAGGAGATAATTACGGCACCGTAATTTATGGTGCCATAATTAGCGCCTTCCCCAGTCCCATTGAGCCCTATGGGGCAAAAATGGGAATGGGGAAGGGCTATGGTGGCATGGGGAATTACCGCCCCGCCAACCTCGGAATGGAGCGGTAATTCCCCATTCCGCCATGGCGGAGTCAGTAAGTTACCGGCATGGACCATGGTGCTATTAGCACCATGGTCCAACGCCAGGGTCATAATGAGGGCCCCTGCCTTGTTGTTTACCTGGCGAGTCCATGAAGCCTTAACCATCAGTATAGCTAAATTACTGATCAAGGTTTCTTCCAGTTTGATTCCACATCCGTTTTTACAGGCAATCAAGAACCCCCATGAAGGTCTTCCTAGACGACGTTGTTTGTCCGGCGCCAGGATTAGGTCAAAACCCCTCATTGAGGGTGGTTCAATCCGCCAAGTCTCCTGAAGGCATATAAGGTCATACGACTCCAAGTCCATTTCACTCGTGGATAGTAGGTGTGTGTGACCTCTCGTGTTCCACGAGCACATCTTAATCGACCGATTTTGGTGGATCAAGCGAGGTCTTTCCCGATGGATGTGCTTGTCTCCAATGCGTTGCTATCTTTGCTTTTTTTTCCGTCAAGGCTTTTGGCAACCAAGACCAGATCCCTTTCATTGGCTCACATTTTTTTAAAGGTTAGCACTCAATTTTTTGATTTCGGTCCTCTTGTAGACTGGTTCTCCTGCCTCTGTTGGTCTTGCTTGTGTCTTTTGTCTCCATTGGTCTGTTGTAGTTACTGTTTAACCCCGGCCTCCTTTCAGGCTCCCGTTCCTTGACTCTTTCCCTGGGGCTTACCTGACTGGTCTTCGTTTGAGTTTTAGATATTTGCCGGATTTTGTGTCTTTTTTTTCCTGGTGCATCTTGTCTTCTTTGCTTTCTGACAATTTCTTTCCAGAACCGGTTGCTGAGTACACTTTTAACTCAAATCCCATATATTCTAGTTCAGTTTTACTATTAGTGATGGTATTTTTTAGCGTTGTTGATGCTATGTGCAACACAGTTCTCGCCTTGGTGTCTTCATGGCTTGGCTCTACCACTAAAATCTCTTCTGATTTGATATATTTCAAATTTCAAATGTATTTGAAGAGTTCTAACACAGAATTTCTGTTCAATGTTATCTTGTCGCTATTTTCTTCCACTTGAATTAACTTGATTCGCCATTTCGCTTGATCCACTTTTCTTGATTTTTGATTATACATGTGGGTCTTAGATCTGAACCGCAGGCCCGTTGCCCCCAAATCCCTTGATGAACGGAAGCGATTCTTTTTGTTGTCTCTAGATCTATCGTTCCTAGATTTGGTGCAGGGCCGTATTCTGTTTCTCCCTTGATCCTCCCAATGATATTGGGATTCATCTGGCTGTCTCCTATTTAGTTGTTCATTCTCATCGGCCTTCGGCCGTAAATGGAAACTTTTTTGCACACTCCCTCGGTGTCTGGAAGACTGCTTATCCGGAGTTTTCGATCTGGCCCTTTCTCTTTCTTTATTCGTTTCTTTCGTCGTCTGTGTTGAAATGTTCTGCTTTGAAGTTTTTGAGGTCCGAGTATCTTTTTTGTTTTGACTTTTCTCATTGTCCATAGTTTGTTTCGCTAGGTTCTCACTGTTCTCTACCTTCTTTCCCAATTTGGATTTTATTTTGCTTGTTTTGCTGCCAGGTTGAGGATTTGATGTTTTGCTGACTTTGTCTGAATTTATGGCACTCTGCACATATTCTAATAGATGTTGACTCAGATTCATCAATTCCTCATTTTCAAGGAAATCATTTGTCGTCGTTGAAGATAGGCTGCCATTTTTTTTCCCCAACCTTTCTTGTTTTTTCGTTTGTTGTGCATTTACATCACGCTCTCCTAATTGTGATGGTTCTTTTTGAGTTGCTGGGCGCAAGAAAAATTGGAAGATACCTTCGGCCGTTTGAGGACCTGGTTTATTTAGTCTTGGTGAAGTTATCTTTTTTGGCTTCTATGTAGTGTCAATTTGACCTGGTTGTAGCTTTGTATTCGCCATTTTACTTGGGCCCTCAGTTGCTATTTTATTTGATGTTAAATTAATCATGGTGATGGTTTGTGTCCCTGTTGTTTTTCCCACCACTGTCTGATCTTTGGCTTGCCGATTCACTTGTTGGTGTTCAGAAGCTGCGTCCTGATTGACTTCCAAAGTATTTGTTTTCCTTACTTCTAACGCCATGATATAAGCTTTTAAGAAGATGACTTTACTGTACATCATCGATTGTATGCTTGTGTGATCCTTCAGCGAGTCTGCAATAGCTTCGTAGAGCTTCATAAATGGTGATAGCGCTATATTTACTGATGACATAATAGAAAGTAAGTCCATCTTTTTATTGGGTGGGTCCGCTGGGCTTGCCGATTGTTGTTACATCGAAAGTCTCCTAGTTGGTGAATCATTTAAAGTTGTTGTCATGTTTGCCCCTTGACTTCGTACCGGCCTTGTGTTATCTAATGAGCCTCTTTGATTTCTGTTTCTGTCTATAAGGGGGCTACAACTTTCATTCCTCCACATATTTTGATTTGAATTGTGCCGTGGTTTAATGGCGGGGCCCTGGCCTATTTCGGTCATATAAAATGGAAAATGTAGTTCTTCAGGGTTTGGCTTCTCCGCCACCCTACTCGACTGCCGTGTCGAGTTGCCCGCTGAGCTAGTCTTTTAGGTGTTGTGTGTCCTCCTTCTGGGATTCCTTTTTTATCGCTCTGTGGGGCAATGCAATTTCTCCCATCACTATTGATTTGGTTGATGTTCCTTGAACGAGTCCCTCGTTTGTTTCTATTATTAGATAGCTAGAACCATCTATTTCACCAATGGTCTACATCTTTTCCTGAGGGTTTTCATTTTCAATTTGAGCAGCAGGTAGAGCATTCCCCGTTTGAAACACTATGTCAAAGTTCGCCCACTCTTCACTCATGTTTGTGTCAATTTGCGGGATCAGGTTGACTCGTGGTTCTGACAAATCTTGTAGCGTCGTTGGGAGAGATATCAATTTTGGTTGCTCCCTGGCTATCCTTTCTCCTTGGTTTGGTTTGGTTGATTTAATGTCCCCTTCTTCTCCCCTGTGGAAGAGCATTCCCTGGAGGACCCCTTTTCACTGGCATTATACTCCAATCTTCGAAGTTTAGAAAGAGGCAAGCATTCATTTAGGGCTTCCAGAATCTCCAAGTCCGAAAGCTCCGTAGGGTGATGTCTGTTCACTAATCTTTGACTTCCTCGGGCCGTGAAATAATTTGTAACAGAGTCCTTGGGTGCCCCTCCCTCTGGTTGTTTGATCTGTTTTTCTTTTGCTTTATCCAAGGCTGTTGACTAGTTTATTTGTCGAACTGGTTGGGGCTTTTGCGGCACCATATTCATTTTACGGCCCTTTTTGCTTTTATGTCCCTTAAAGTTTTTATGTTCTATTGTGGTCGTGGCTGGGGTTCTTAGTCTTTTCTTTGGGTTAGCCACTATGCTGACCCGACCGGTTGTTTCGATGGCAACCTGAATGTCCTTGGTTGCTGGTCTCCCCTCCATCTCTGCATGGAATAGAGCCTCCACCTGGATCTGTACTGGCAGTCAGGGCGGAGGCAGCGGCTGGGGTGTGTCCAAATCCCATAGAGCTTCTACGACCCGGCTCTCGCTTGGTGGCGGGCTCATTGCTTTGCTCGTCGAGGCCGCTGCTTCTCCAGTCCTCTTGCCTTCGTCATCCCCCAGCTCCCCCTCTGCAACCCACACGAACAGGAGCTCTCCTCCGAGAGCCGCCAGCGTGAGGTAAGGTAGAGACCGGGCTGGAAGCAGAAGCTGGCCCACACTGTTGGAATCTCTCACCGTCCACGTCCTCTTCGCCTTCCTCGCCTCGAGGACCTCTTCCTGATTCCCGCACGAACGGGGGCCGTCTTCCGAGAGCCGCCGGCGTGGGGCCCGGAACACATGGGTGCGCCGTGCGGGGAGAGACCTGGGCCAAGACACACACCGGGGCGGACACAGCAACAGGTAAGGCTTGTGGTTGATGGAGGTGTTGTAGCCTCTCCATAGGAATACCCTCTGGTAGAAACGGAATCAAATGCTTTTTGTGGTTTGTGGCTTCCGCTAGCAGAGCCAGATCCTTGTACAGGGTCTGTTGACCGGCCTCTTCTGTTGGAACCATTTTGTTGGAACTCTTTGACTCTGCACTTCCATGCTCATTTATCCTACATGGGGCGGTCGGCATCTGTACCTTGAGGGTGTTTATCTGATGTTTTAAGCCGGGTTTCAGATTTCGCGTTTCTTAGGCACCGACCTTCCTCTTCTTCTTTAGAGGAGTCATTTAAGTCCATAATTCTGTTTGCTCTGGCAGCCCTGACAGTCATGACTGCAGGACTGCCACTCGTCGTCCACTCCGTGTTCGCTCCGCGGTTGGATGGGGTTTTTATGCAGGTCCTCCCACACAAGTCAGCACAATGAAAATGAGAGACAGACTCTCCGACAGCACTGCAGTACTGCCACTCATCGTTCACTCTGCGTCCACTCCGCGGGTGGATGGGGATTTTATGCAGGTCCTCCCACACAAGTCAGCACAATGAAAATGAGAGACAGACTCTCCGACAGCACTACAGGACTGCCACTCGTCGTCCGCTCCTCACTTTGATTGATAGTTGAAGACCCATCAGTGTACAATATCTCTCCCCCCTCAAGTGCGTCTTCCTCTACTTTGCGTGTCTCAGTGAAGAACTCAATGTTTTTTGTATAGTCATGAGCCCATTCTCCTGGTTGGTAGAAATCTGCCATAAATAGTGCTGGGTTTACATTTTTAAATCTTACTACCTTCAATTCTGGTTTTAATAGAATAATCTCATACCCTTATGCTCTTTCTGTTGTCATTGTGCTCTTTGGCATATGCAGTATCTGTCAAACTTGCAGGTTTCCTCTTCTGAGTACGTGAACTCCCCCACCTTCTCACCTGAACTGCTGGTCTCTTGTCACAATGTCTTCTTCTTTCCCCTGGTCAGATAGCCTTTTTTTTATGTAGATAAGGTCTTCCTCGGGAAGACACCACAGTGGTCGCTTGATTGGCAAGTGGGCCACTAGCCTCGCTCCCGAGACAGCCAGATAGGGGAAAAAGCGAAGAGTGGCCCAAAAAAACCCTACGTTCCTTTGCAGGAGGTGTGTATCCTTTGCCGGTTATGTATATCCTTTGCAGGTATCCGGGATGATGACAACCCGTGGTCCGGGAAGATTAAGAAGGCTGGTTCCAGGGACCAGGCCCCTCGAGGAAGAGAATGGATCCCAAGTCGGAAGGACAAGCAGGGGAAACCAGTTACAGGTGGAACCTGGTGGAAGCGAGAGCACGTCCTGTGGGAGAACACAGAAGAAGGAAAGAGCCGCAGCGGCCCAGCAAGTCCAAGAAACTTTAAGGTGAGCAGGAAGGAGGGGGGAACCCCAGCAGACAGGCAGCAAACCAGAAAGAAGGAGCAAAGACCAGGGAAGAGAAGAAACAGGGGGAGAATGAGAGAGGGAGCGGGCTTGAGCGTGGTCCCAGAGAGACTGGACCAAAAAAGAGTGCGAAAGAGAAAGGTGCCACGGGAGACACAGTGAGGGAGAGCAAGCACTGAAAGGCTGAGCAGAGCTCAAAGAGGAGACAGCGTATAGACCCAAAGGGAAAGCCTAGACTAAGGGTTGCAACGCGCCGATTGCCGGGAGGGGAATAAGAGCCTCCCGGTGATTGGAGATGATCTCATAGGTACCAAGGTACCTAGGGGACAATTTGGACGGGTGAACCTACTGGGGAAGGTATTTTGTGGACAACCAGGCCTTGGAACCCACACTCCACTTGGGTCCTTTGGAACAATGTTGACCCGCTGGGTCTTGGATCTTCTTTGAGAATCCAGCAGGCTGTTCTTAGCGGTATTGTTGGCCGCTGCGATACCTGCCAGCGTGGACTCAATAGAAGATATGTTGGTGGGTGGAGGATAAATCGGGAGTATGCTGCGAGGGTGGAAGACATAGGTACAAGAAATGGACTGATGCCTAAGGCTGTATGAATGGTGTTATTATAGGCAAACTCAGCCGTGGGCAGTAGGGAAACTCAATTGTCTTGCTGCTGGTTAATCTAACATCAAGGGTATTGCTCCATCCTAGCATTCAGGCTCTCGGTTTGCCCATTAGTCTGGGGGTGAAAACTGGAAGATAAAGCCCTTTCTATACCCAGTCTAGTACAGAGCACCTTCCAGAATTTTGAGGTGTGCTGACGTCCTCTGTCAGACGTGATCTTCTCAGGTAGCCCATAGAGGCGAAAAACATCCCGAATAAACACCTCGGCCATGACCGAAGCTGATGGAACCCCTGGCAGAGGGGAGAAATGAGCCAATTTGGAGAACGAGTCCACTGTCACCATTATGCATAAACAGTCTTAAGAGATGGGAAGGTCGACAATAAAGTCTGTGGTTATGTGCCTCCAGGGTTTGGTAGGTAGTGGGGCTTGTTCAAGCAGTCCAATGGGCCTTTGGGTCCGGTGCTTGCTCTGCGCACAGACCGGACATGCCTTTATGCAATCCTCCACATCCGCGGACAGTCTGGGCCAGTAGAATGAGCATGTGACCAGCTCCAAAGTGTTCTTTTTGCTGCAATGTCCCGCAGTAATGCTGTTGTGGCTCCAGAACAGCACCTTCTGCTGCAGATGCTGTGTGGGTACATATAGCTTTTGGTTAACGAACAGAAGACTCTCCTTGTTATCCAGTTGTTGGTTTGTCGTCCTCGATAAGGCCAGTCTGGCGTTAACTACCGCCTCCTTGACGTCTTGAAGGAAGGAGGATATCAGGCTGACTATCCTGTTCCTTGGGAACATAGCATCGGGCTGATGGTCGGAAGAGTGCTACAGGGTATTGTGGCGGGAAAGGGCATCTGCCAAAGTGTTCTCACTGCCAGGGAGATAAGTAATAGAAAAATTGTACTGGGCAGAAAAGTGCGCCCATCTTGCTTGATGGGAGTTGACACATTCCATGCTCTGAATTACCTTTTTGTGGTCAGTGCGCATGGTGAATGGGTAAATTCCGCCTTGCATTAGTTTAGTTGTCTCCATTCTTCACAGGCGATCTTCATGGCCAGATGTTCCTTCTCTATCACAAAGTAATTACGTTGGCTCGTGGTCAGAGTCTTAGACAAGTAGGCTACGGGGTGTCCTATGCTGCCGTTTTCTTGGAGTAAGATGGCCCCCACAGCCCCAGCCGAGGCGTCCGCTTCAATGATGAAAGCCTTGGTCTGATCGGATTGGTGCAGAATGGGTGCGGAGCAAAACAGATCTTTGAGGTGTCGCAATGAGAGGTCTGCTTCCTCCGTCCATAGGAAAGGTCTGGCCTCTTTCTTTAATAAAGCTGTGATGGGTAACACCACATCGAAGAAGTTGGCAATTAATTTGCAGTAAAAGTTTGCAAGTCCCAGGAATCTCTGGACTTCTTTGACCGAACTCGGGACAGGCCAATTCAGGATGGCTGAAACTTTCTTGGGGTCCATCATGATACCCTTGTTTGATAGGATAAACCCCAGGTAGGGTACGATGGAGACACTGAAGAGACACCTCTCGGGTTTGACTAGTAGGTGATGCGCCTAAGGCTGGTGAAGCACTACTCAGAGATGAGTAGCATGGGCCTGTGGGGTATGAGAGCAGATCAAGATGTCGTCTAGGTAGACAGTGGTAGTCAGGAACAAGAGGTCTGAGAAACAACCGGTCCATGAACCTTTGGAAAACGGCCAGAGCCTGAAGGGCATGACCTTGTACTCAAAATGCCCAAAGGGTGTTCTAAAGACCGTTTTCCACTCATCGTCCTCTCGGATCCTCAGCAGATGGTATGCGCTTCGGATGTCCAGTTTGGAAAAAACAGAGGCTCCCTGGACTGCCTCCAAAATATCAGAGATGAGTGGGATGGGGTACCGGTCCCTGATGGTGACCTGGTTAAGCCCTCTGTAGTCGATGCATGGTCTTAATTCGGTGGAATCCCTTTTTCGTATAAAGAATAGTGATGCTCCCGCTGGTGATCGTGAAGGTTGGATAAGTGCGTTTTCGAGGTGGGCATCCAGGTATTCTCGCAAGGCCTTTTTCTAAGAGAGGGACAGAGAAAACATGCGTCCGAAAGGAATGAGAGCTCCTGGTACCAGGTCAAGGGTGCAGTCCTCTGGATGGTGAGGGGGCAGGTCCTGGAAGGGCCTGGTGATGAATACCTCTTCAAATTCCAAGAGCTCAGGTGATATACAATGAACTCCTCTGGAGACAGTACTGGATGAGGCCAGCGCAGTGGCCCTTACATCTTGCCTACCCTGGAGGCAATGTTGCCTACAAAAGGCAGAATTAAACCCCAGAGTGTTGTTAGCCCAATCGATAGCGGGGTTGTGTTTCTGGAGCAATGGAATACCCGAAATCACCGGGAAATGTGCCACCCGGATGATGTCGAAAGACATCTCCTCAGAGTGTTGGAGAAACTTGACTGGGAGTACCTCTGTGGTGTGTGTAATGGGTCCGGAACTAATAGGAGTGCCGTCTACACCTTCCACCTTCTGATCTTCCTCCCGTTCAATCCGAAGGATGCCGACCTTGTCCGCCCAGAGTGTGTCCATGAAATGTCCTGCCGCACCGCAATCGATGAGGGTTAGGGTGGTGATCTTCTGTTCTTTGATTACGATCTGAAGGGCGACAATCATGAGGCGTTAGTCCTCGGTGCTCAGAGAGGGAGAAACCATCAAGGATACGTAGTGACTGTCGGGTGAACATCGGATACCCATCCCTTTTAGGACCGAGGTCGCCTGTTTCCCAGGCACCGACGAGGGACCTCTGGACTAATCCAAAGCAGATGACTGTCCGACCCACAGTACATGCATAGAGCTGCATCTCTCCTGTGCTTTCTTTCTTCTTGAGTAAGAGGAGCTCGGGCAGACCCAATCTGCATGGGTTCCTCCTTGGATTGACATATGGCAGGTTGAGGGTTTGAGCCCAATGGAGTCGATAGGGGGGAGGGGTTCCTGCCTTTCCTCCTCTCGAATCTCGGTCCCCCTAAACGGTATTTGATTTGAAGTACCGTGGATATGAGGTTGGAAAAGGTAAGAGGTCGGGGAGTTCAGGCTAGCTCATCTTTAAGTTCTTCCTTGAGCCCCTGGCGGCATATTGCATACTGGGCTTGCTCCGGTCAACCGGCTTCTGTAGCGAGTCGTTTGAAATTGGTAATGTAAGTGAGGAGGTCTGTAGCCCCCTGATGGACATCCAACAACTCCTCACATGCTACAAAGGTGGTCTCTGGACGCTCAAAAGTCTGTTTGAGGATTTCTAAGAAACCCCTGTAATCATGGAGAACCGGGTTGTTGCCGGTTACTAACGGAGTAGCACAAGCAAGTGAATTACCTATCATGTTAGAAATCATGAACCCTACCCGGGAATGTTCCGAGGCATAAGTACTGGCCCCAAAGGCGAAGTGGACTATGCAGGCTTCTAGGAATTCTTTAAGCTTCTTGGGTGATCCATCATATTTGCCCGAAGATAGAGACATGAGTGGTAGATCAGCGGGATGTTGGTCCTGAGCGGAGACAAGCTGGCGCAGGATGGTATTTTCAGTCTTCAAGTTCTGCACCTCTAAGGTGAAGCCTTGTACGGGGGCCACAAGCTCCTGCACTTGCTCAGGGGTGGCCATTGTGGTTTTATGGTGTTGCAAACTGTCAAACTTGCAGGTTTCCTCTTCTGAGTCCGTGAACTCCCCCACCTCCTCACCTGAACTGCTGGCCTCTTGTTGCAATGTCTTCTTCTTTCCCCTGGTCAGAAAGCCTTTTCTTTATGTAGATAAGGTCTGCCTCAGTAAAATGCCACAGTGGTTGCTTGATTGGCAAGCAGGCCACTGGCCTTGGTCCCGAGACAGCCAGTTAGGGGAAAAAGCCAAACATGGCACAAACCCCCCCCCCCCCCCCACGGTCCTTTGCAGGAGGTGTGGATTCTTTGCCGGTTATGTATATCCTTTGGAGGTATCAGGGGTGATGACAACCAGTGGTCCGGGAAGCTGAAGAAGGCATGTTTTAGGGACCAGTCCCCTCGAGGAAGAAAATGGATCCTAGGTCGGAAGGACAAGGAAGGGAAACCAGTAACATGTGGAACCCGGTGGAAGCGAGAGCACGTCCCGTGGGAGAACACAGAAGTAGGAAAGAGCCAGAGTGGCCCAGCGAGTCCGAGAAACTCTGAGGTGAGCAGGGAGGAGGGAGGAACCCCAGCTGACATGCAGCGAACCACAAAAAGGAAGCGAAGGCCAGAGAGGGAAGCCAGAGAAGAGAAGAAGCAGGGGGAGAATGAGAGACAGAGAGAGCGCCTGAGCATGGTCCCAGGGAGACTGGACCAAAAGAGAGCACGAGAGAGAAAGGCACCGCGGGGGACACAGCAAGGGAGAGCAAGCACAGAAAGCCTCAGCCGAGCTGAAAAGAGGAGACAGCGTATAGACCCAAACGGAAAGCCTAGACTATGGGTTGCAACGCGCCGACCGCTGGGAGGGAGGGAAATAAGAACCTCCCAGCGGAGGCCATGTTGGAAAAAGCTTAGACTGCGGCAGCGGTGCGGAAGGAACGTGATGGGTCAACTCAATGGCGGCGAGAGCGCCACCGATCCCATACGCGCCAACCTGTGAGGCGCGTGACAGTATCGAAAAGTGGGCATGTTCCACGTAAAGGGTTGTTGTGCATCCCATTGTTAATGATGAAGCCCATTCTACTGCGAAAGCTGCAGCAGCCAAGCAGCCAAGTGAAAATGTCCTTTCATTACTAGGTCAAGTTGTCCGCTGTAATAAGCAATTGGCTTATGGCCCATGCTTGTTTTTTGGGTCAGTACTGCTTTCATTACCACACCGTCAGCATGTGAAAACAGGAAGAATTCCTTTTTGTAGTCTGGGGTCCCTAACACTGGAGCTGTGCATATTGCTTCTTTCAGCTCGTTGAATTCCTCTGTCATTTCTCTCGTCCACCCAGTGGCTTTGCTCCTTTTTGTGCTTCCTTGAGGGCAGTTAAAAGTAGACATGTCGAAGAGCTGTAGTCGAAAACCCATGCTCTGCAGTAATTACACAATCCAAGGAACTGCTTAAGCTACCTCACTGTTTTAGGTTGTGGTGTGTCCTGTATTATCTGGGCTCTTTTTGGGGCAATGTGCCTACTGTTTTTGGATATTGGCTGCCCAATAAATAGCACTTCCTGTTGACAGTACTGGAGTTTGGCCTTCTCTACCTTGTACCCCTTTCTGCTAGTACTGTGCTGTGAGCATGTGTACTAAGTCTTTCCTGCATTATTCCTCTGTTTCATTATAGATGAGTATGCCATCTACATACTGCAAAAATGTGCTTTCTGTCTGGAAATTTCCTAGGTTCATCTGTATTACTCTGTTAAAGATAGATGGTGACTCGCAGTACCCTTGTGGCAACCCAGTGTGTTTCCATTTCTGGTTGCGGTACATAAAGCTGGTCAAATCTTGTGAGTCTGGGTGTAATGGAACTGAGAAAAAGGCATTTTTTGAGGCCAATAACAGTGAAACAGGTTGCTTCAGCTGGGATGCCACATAGGATCATTGCAGGGTTTGCTGCTACAGGATAGTCTGCTTCTACAATGTGCTTAAGAGAGGATAAATACTGAATAAAATGCCATGACCCCCCTGTTCGCGTTGCATACATGGTACACTGCAGTGTTGCATGGAGATTCTGATGGTACCAAAATGTATCTTTCAATGAGGGCTTTGATTGTTTCATGAATGCCCTCATCTGCCTCTTTCATCAGGGGTTATTGTTTTACCTGTGGTAGTATTGCACCAGGTTACAGTTTTATATTCACTCCCCCTATACTTTTTATGCACCCCACATCATAGGGACTTGTGGTCCATAAGTTGTCAGGTACCTTGGCCAGATCCTCCTCCCAGAATGGTGGTGACACTTCTAGTGCCAGTGCCATTTTCTGTGCATCCTCTCTGTATGTGATGTGTAACCAGAAGAGTTCATTCATTTCCAACATCATTTCGGCCTCCCCTCTGTCTTCGGAAAACAGCTCCTCATCTGTCACGTGTGTCAGTCGGCATCCTTCTGCAACTGCAATTATTGCCCTTCATGCCATCCACTGGTCATCTATTGTGTGTACTGCAACCCAATCCTCTCTTGCCACAACCCCTTCGATGTCTATAGATACTAATGTTGCTTCTGTCTCGTCTGATAGTGTCTCTAGTCTGAATAGGTACTCATCTGTCTCCTCCACACCTTCCCTGAAATTCCTGGCTACCATGCAAGGGCCATGTCTGTCCCGTACTGGAACAGCTCATGGTCGGTTGGATCCCCCCTCTGTACTGTTTTCCCACAATATGCTTGAACAATCTGTCTTACAGTAAGCATGTGTATCCCTGTTGTGGAGCATACTATGCACTTGTCTGTAAATGAGAGGGTCTTGTTTAGTCTGCTCATTATGTTGCATCCCAATATGTTCACAGGTGCTTCTTTGGAGTAAAGCAAGGGTAAAGATAAGTTGTGATCTCCTATAGATAGGGAGATGTTATCAGTAAAAGGAACCACTTCTCGGGCCCCAGAGAATCCTTGAGTGTTCATGGTATTGCCTGACAATGCAAATGTCCCTTCCCGGATGCCTGACCTAGTCGCTCCAGTGTCAACAAGAAAGGAAAACGTTTTGACACCTATCGCCACCCTTATGCAAGGTTCGTCTGCAGGATTGGGTGTGACTGACAGGATGGGACACAGCAAGTTTGTCTGTGGGTTGTCCTATTGAGGGAATAGATATAATATGTTCCCTGTGTAAAGGCTGTTCCCCACTATGGGTATTGGGGTAGTGGCGCTGACATTTGAGGTACTGCCGTTTGGGGTGGTGCTGTTGTGGGTGCTGCCTGTTGGGGCTGTGTCTGTGGGGGCATTGATATCTGTTGCTGCATGTTCTGCGCCTGTCCTTATTGCAGCATGTCTGGAAAGTAGTAGTCGTTCTGCCCTCCCTGGTAGCCCTGCTCCCCCCACCCTTATTGTGCCCCCCTGTTTCTGCATGCACAGGGAATGTGTCCTAGCTGCCTGCAGGTCCAGCACTGGGGTGGCTCCCTGCTTGCCATGGGAATCCTCCTCCTCCCTCATCTGGTCCCTGTGACATTTGCCGTGGATATCCCCAAAACCCCCTGTGGGATAGTGCGATAGTGGTCCAAACCCCCGCCCCTTTGGAAACCTACACTCCCTCTGTAATTCTGCTGGTAATCACCCCTTCCCATGTATCCTCCTCCCATGGGTGGCACATATTGTTGTATGGGGCTGTATTGCTGCTGTGGTTGGTACTGAGGCTGTGGCCGAGAAGTCGCTGTCTGTGTCCGTGGGCCGGGGCTTGTTATTAACACTCCTTGTAGTGCGCATTTTGACAATTTATTTTGAACTAACTTTGCTTTGTCTGCCTTCCTCTCTTCTGCCTTCTGTTTTACCTTTTTCTTGCCATTAGCTGCAATGGTGCACTATGGTGAGTTGTATTTCCGGCCAGGCCTTTGCTTCCATCCCTACCAGTTTTTTCAGATTTTTCTGGCAATCCTTGTATTGAATTTCGAGACGCCAAAGCTCTTGAATCTCTTGGATGTAATGAATGGGATCCTCATCATCACACATCTTGCGTGATGCAATTGCTCCTATGTCCGACGTGTCGGGGTATTGTGCCCGCAGTGCCTGCCATATTGCGGCTCTGCAATTTGCAAATGGCGACCTGTCGTGTGCTGTGTTTTGAGTGGTCACCCCCCGCAAACTCTGTCCTCTTCCAGATGTCATCAGCTGCGTCACCCAGTATTGAGACCAGCAGGCCCTTGACGTTACCCACTGCCAGCTTGTGCCCCGCAGTTAATTTCTCCATTTCATAAATCCATTTCCTAGCTCCTCCGCTTAGTGAGGGCAATCTGCACTTAATATTTTCCTTGTCTGTGTGCTTCCAGGGCACGTACTGTGGTCTGGTCCCTCCCCTTTCCAATTACAGCATCTGTGAATATGCAGCCCTTTCTTCCGGTGTTTGTCTGTAGTACCTGACCTGGATGGGCCCTCTCTCGTCCTCAATGTCTGCACATATGTCTACTGGCTCAATTGGACGTGTCCATTGTTGTGTTGTGTCCTGTGCCCCTGACAGTCGCCCCCCGGAACAGGAATGTCCCCTGGATTGTGCGATCATTGTCCCATTCCTCTTACGGCCTGGGAGGTCCCTTAGTATGTTGTTGTATAGTGTCTGTGGGGCTACCCCTTCTGCTAAGTTTTGGGTTGGTTTGTCACTGTTGTGCCCTCCACCCCTCTGTTCCTGTGACCTGCGCTCCCACGAAGTCCCTTCACATGTCCTTGTTAGGTAGAGTTTGCGGGCCCCTACTTCTCCTTGTCACTATTGTTGGCGTCATGGTCAGACTCCTCCTCCATGTGGCTACAGAACCCATTTGAAAAGTTTAATTTCCATGTGATTAGGGGTTGTGTGATGCATTAAGATCAATGTCTGTTAATTTGCATGCGTTCTCCTCCTCTCGCACTCCAGGCATGCTGCGCCGTGTCCTACTGGCCCTCCCTTGCATACATCTGCGCTTTCCCTTTCTCTGTGTTTCTCCTCATCTCATCTTTTCCGTTCCAGTTCTACTTTACTTGTATCATTTACTCGTTCCAATGCCCTTGTGGCTTCATCCTCCCAATATTGTTCCCTTATCCATCTTTCCAACCTCAACTGCTTCATCTGCTTCTCCTCATACTGACGTGTTGCCACAATAATATTTTCTTCCTCCATAATGCCATTTCCCTCTCCTTTTCCTCTTCTCCCAGCTTCTCTTTTTCCTCCCTCTTCTTCTCCATCTCTTCCCTTTGCCTTTCCTCCCTCGTGTCCCTTTCCACTATGTCCCTTCGGTCCCTCTCTAACATTGCCATGTGCTCTCTTCGTCCATGCTCCCGTAGCTCTAGTTCCTTTGCTATTTTTTTTTTTAAACTCTGTTTATTAGTGGTCACAAATAGATACACAGCACCTTTTCACATCACACCTTATACAATCAAGAAATATACCTTTTGCGGTCATTGTATTCATATAAAATTACAGAGATTCATCATCATCAGAGATCATGTTACATAGGTAGACTCCAAATGGGCCATATATGTCTTTGGGCCTGCAGGTCGGAGGTCGGGACAGGACATATTGTTCTTCCGTTTCATTTACATGTGTTAGTTCACAAAGAAATTGGTTCATAATGGGTGGACCTGTACTTTTCCATTTCTGTAGGATGCATTTTTTGGCCACCGCACATGCAATATTAAACAGTCTTCTAGTTTTCTCGGAGCGTTTGCCTATGTCCCCAAATAGGTATTTTTGAGATGTTAAATCAGGGGGGACCTGTGTTATTTCTTCCAGCATCACGGCCACATCTTTCCAGAAACCTTCCACCACCTGACATTCCCAGTACATATTCAAGTCTCCTGCCTGTGGCATATTGCACTTGGGACATGCATCAGAGACCTCTGGGGCAAATTTTGCTATTTTAGTCAGCGTGTAATGTAGCCTATTTAGTATTTTGAATTGGATTAGCCGTAGTCCAGAATTTAGAGACACCTTCTTAGTGAGTGAGCACTATCTAGTCAATTTCTCTTCTTCAATGGGCATATGCAAGTCCCTCTCCCATTTCTCTTTAATTTGATTGGCTGTGGGAGTTTGGGCCTGCACTGCTGAGTACAGTCTGGAAATTCTCAGGCCTTCTGTAGCAGTTACCAACTGTACACATGGGTGTGGCTGAGGTTCATCTGGAAATAGTGGTGATTTTTTCTGAAATGCTGACCTCATACGGTAATATTGGAGTGTCCTAATTGGCCCACCTCCCAGTGCTCTCAGCAGTTCCCTCAGGGTCGCAAATTTGCCATTGATGAACATATCTCCTATTTTCCTTTCGTTGTTAGGGTCCCAGGATTCCTGTACAGTGCTGTCGTGTGTGGGGGGTATACCCGGGAAATTCCATAAATGTATTTCTGGGTTATAGGGTGTCTCCAACTTCAATCTTTTGTATATAGCCTCCCATGCCCTGACCGTACAGCTGACCGGGTTGTATTCACACGTGTTCTTGTATTGTGTGTCAAAAATAACTGATTGTATATTCGTAGGGTGTGTGTTGTATTCTTCTATCTATGTGTGGGGTGTCTCGTGTGTAGTATTGTACCAATATTTTGCAAATTGTGCTTGAGCCACATAATAGTAGAGCTCAAAGTCGGGGGCTGCTATACCACCAGTGGAGTATGATTCTGTCATCTTTTCCCAGCTTATCCTAGCTGACTTCCCATTCCAGAGGAATGCCACCACCATGGATCGGAGTTTGCTGAAAAATGTCCTGCCCGGCCATATGGGAATATTGACAAAGAAGTACAGCAGCTTGGTTAGGATTATCATTTTAAGGACAGTGACCCTGCCATATAACGATATCGGTAGGTGCCCCCATATCTGAAGCTTTGTATTAATGCGCTGTAGCGTGGTTTCATAATTATCTGAATATAATGTGAGCCTATCCCTAAACACAAGGATCCCCAAGTACCTAATATGCTGCTCCGACCACTTCAGTCTGTTTAGTGCGTCGGGCGTCTGGTGGCCGGTGTGAGCGGGAATATTTCCGACTTGGCCCTCTTCACCGTCTACCCTGAATAAGATGCAAATTCTTGTATTTCCGCCATTATGGGTGCTATATTTGTCTCAGGTTCGCGGATATATAATAACGTATCATTGGCATATAGTAAGATCAGTTGAGTGGACCCTTTCATTTTTATCCCCTTGTCAACATGTCTCAGTCTTACCGCAGCTGCCATCGGCTCTATGGTTAGCGCAAATAGCAGGGGCGAGAACGGACATCCCTGTCTGGTACCTCTGCCTAGCAAAAACAGTTCAGAGATGGATCTATTCGTTAACACCCGAGCTCCCGGTTCAGTGTATAGAAGTTTTACAAATCTAATGAAATTGGGACCCACCCCAAATGCCTCTAGTACAGCCAGGAGGTAGACCCATGAAACCGAATCGAAGGCTTTCTCAGCATCAAGGGATATGGCCGCTGCGCTTCTCTTCGGGTCTATTTGTGCCATTATGCCAAAAAGCCTACGGAGGTTCAGGGCTGTGGACTTTGTAGGAATAAACCCATTTTGATCAGGGTGAACAAGCCCGGGAACCGCCGGCAAAAGTCTATTGGCCATCACGTTTGCAAATATTTTAGCGTCAGTGTTTATGAGTGACAGGACCCTGTAGGAAGATACATCTTGTGGTGGTCGCCATGGCTTGGGGAGCACCGTGATCACTGCCTCTCTCATAGATGGGGGTAATATGTTGCATTCGAGGGATTCCTCCCATACCAGCATAAGTATCGGAACGAGCTGTTCTTGGAACTCTTTATAAAATTCAGCCCCTATCTCGCCTGACCTCGGTGCCTTGCCCGACAATGCTTTGATTGCTTCTGCAATTTCCTCAGCGGATACCGGCTGATCCATCGCTAAGCGATCTTCATCCGGGAGTTTTGGAAGAGCGAGAGCCGCGAGGTATGTTTTAATGTCAGCGCGTGATTTCTTATCTTGGTTGGAATACAGTTTTTTATAAAATTTAACAAATTCCATATTTATCTCCTCCTCCCTCCACCCCCTGTGGTGTTTGTATATCTAGTTAGGTTGTTTGTCATGTTTGAGTAGGTTGGATAGTGTTCAGTCAGCTTTGTTACCCTCTGTGATGGTCATCAATACGGATTTCCCATCCCCGCCTAATTCCAACATGGCGCCGCTTCGGCACTTAGCAATAACTCAATGCGCAGTATAGTTGTTCGTTCCCAGGATGCTCTTCAAACCTCTCTGGTCACTTTCTGTTCACTCGCTTATTGCCCGGCAATGCCAGAGGGAAGACACGTTGCTACTCTCGTAGGAGCAAGCAGACACTTCGTAAGTTCGTTCGTCAGGACTTCGACTTTTCCTTTGCCTCAATTGTGCCTTACTTGCCTTACTTGTGCTTTTACCTTATCCTCCTGCCTCCCCTCTTGTATACTTAGGAATCAGCTGGGTCTCTTTCAGCTACAGGACAGGGTCCACTCACGGGCATATGACGCCAGCGTGCACGTAAGCTCCGCCCACTGAAAGGGTGGCTTTGCTCTTCCTTGCAGGAAACCTTTAGGTAACATATCTGACAGTTTAATATTCTTCACGGCAGTTTTATAGTTATTAGCAATCCGTCTTCACAGAGACTCTTTCTTACAGCTAGGTTCCTTGACTGGAACACTTCAGGCAAACCACCTTATTCTCCAAGGCTGGCTCAAAAAGGCTTAAAAGCAGAAGGGTAGGTTTCTCCACCCGGAAATAACTCTCACTATTGACTAGGATCCAATTACTCTCCAACTGGTTCACTCTGTCTTTTTCTGTTTCCTCAGTGCTTTTCTACATTCTGCTCATCCCAAGAGACATTACTTACCAAGCCACACTCTTTATGTTCACGTATTGTAAGATCCCAGAGTCCTAGATTAGGATTCCTTCCTATTCGGACAGGCTACTAGGATTAACTTTATATATTCTCTTTTCTACTTTACAACAGTTCAGTCCATGATCCGATTCTTTAAACCTGCCAGAAATTTAGACAGACCAGCCTTCCACGCCTGGTCAACCCAGGAAGACAACGTACACTAGCAGCTCTTCCAAGGGTTTTATTCCCCACAAGGGTTTCCCTGGGAGCTTCCCGACGGTCTAGCCTAGTGCCGGCCCATCGGAGGCTTTTCAGGGGGATTCCTATTACGTCAAGAGACTACACTGAGCTCTCAGAAACACCAGGCAGATCCCGGTACCAGTTTCTCCCATTCCTCAAACCCAGGTAAGTGGTCTTATGTTTCTTCCCTGTGCATACTTGGGACAAATTGTCGTTTAGCCATAACAGATAGCAACGCCTGTCTCTATTCCTTGTCCTAGGTGTTCTGGGGTGTAGATATAAGATAACCACAAATCATGGAGCAGCAGCAACAGCAAATCCAACAGCTGATTGCTGCAGTTCAGTCCCTGACCACCGAGGTATAACACCTAAAACAGGAGAATGGCTACTTAAAACAGCTCCAACAACAGATTGCGCAGCAGGCTGCAGCCCCTCGTATTCCACACTGCTCTGATGTACCTCCAGGCCCTTTACCTGGCGGTCAGTTCGATGGCAACCCACATAAAGTCAAGGAATTTTTGAAATCCTGTGCTGTGCAATTTACGTTTAAAGCCGCATATTTCCATACCGATAGAGATTGTGTGGGATATATGGTGTCACAAATGACTGGGCCAGCTTTGGCTTGGTCCACTCCATTAATCACCAACAATAACCCTAGTTTAGATTCTCATACGGCCTTTTACAATACCATCCACACCATGTTTGGCCGACAGGAGATCCGAGTTGCCTCACAAGAACATCTACTAGACCTCAGACAGGGAAGTCTAGACATACTAGCCTACAATACAGTATTCAAACAGATGGCAAGTGAGACCACTTGGTCGACGATGCTCAAGTCACCTTATTCAGAAGGGGACTCTTGGAAGACCTCAAGGACGAGGTATCCCGGGTTCCACGTCCCACAACACTGACTGAATTCATTGCACTGGTAATGCAAATAGATTACTGTATGAAAGAAAAGTCAATAGAGAGAAGAAGAGGAAGGACACCAAGAACATCTTTCGCACCATCTTCATCCTGTCCACAGACCACTGATGAACCAATGCAATTAGGTGCAACAGCCCGAGGTCCCTTAATCCCTGAGGAATGGAACCGTAGGTGAACCCTGGGTTTGTGTATGTACTGTTGTGCCAATACTCACACCGTTCAGGATTGCCCGAATACACCACCTCTGCGTTCGGGAAACGCCAGCACCTGGCCGTAAGGGGAACCACGGTACGGAAACCAATGCCTGAACAGGATTCCTCACAAACATCATATTCATCTTTCTGCACTAGTCAGACTAACACCCACATGGTATTACTCATAGTTTCCTTCTCAATTGGGAACCAATTACTGCAGAATGTACCACCACTAGTGGATAGCGGAGCTGCCAGTAATTTCATTGATGACCAATGGGCCGCCTCACATGTTATTCCCCAATCCGCTAAATTGGAACCCATTCCAGTGGAAAGTGTTGATGGAAGTCCCTTGGTTTCCGGACCCATCAAAGACCAAACCAGTGCAATACTAATGGCCATCTCTTCTCATCAGGAAATTCTCACTTTGGATATTATTCGGGCAGCCCATCATCCAGTTATCTTAGGTTTACCTTGGTTAAAGAAACACAATCCTTACATTAATTGTACAGCAGGATCCTTCTTTTTGGGATCTGAATACTGTGTTACACATTGTGTTAAAGATCAACAGAAGGTGATGGTAGACTTGGCCCCAGCTCCGATGAATGATCGGGGGATAACTTCTCTTAATTAGGTTACGGGTCTCCCCGAAACCTATCATAATTACCAAGAAATGTTTTCAATCTCTGAATACACCCAATTGCCTCCCCACCGGTGGGATGATTGTTCAATTGAGCTAGTTCCGGATCAACCTTTGCCGTTTGGGCGAATGTATATTTTGTCGAACAACTAAAAGGGAGGTCCTCCGTGAATATCTTAAAACCAACTTGAAGCACAGCCTGATCACCGAATCCACGTCACCTGCTTCTCTATTCTTTGTCTCCAAGAGAAACAGGGCTGAACTTCGTCCATGCATTGACTTCCGTGGTCTGAACAAAATCACAGTCCCGGACAAATACCCCATGCCATTAATACCCAACATTCTGGAAGCCGTCAAAGGGGCCAACATATATACCAAATTGGATCTAACAGGAGCTTACCATCTGATCCGAATAAAGCCTGGTGATGAGTGGAAAACGGCATTTAGAACACCGTTTGGGCATTTCCAATATAGAGTGATGCCTTTTGGATTATCTTATGCCCCAGCTATTTTCCAAAGATTTATGGACCACATCTTTGCCGATCTGCTGCTTCACAATATGGTTGTTTATTTAGACGACATCCTGATCTTTTCTTTCAATATAGAAGAACATCTAAAACATGTGGAGGAGGTATTACAATGGCTTCAACAAAATCATTTGTATTGCAAGTTAGAAAAATGTTCCTTTCACCAAACTCAGGTAACCTACTTAGGGTATGTTCTCTCGGCCAAGGGAATAGCAATGGATCCTGAAAAGGTGTCCGCAGTCCAGGACTGGCCCACACCCACTTCAGGCAAGGATATCCATCGTTTTGTTGGATTTGCCAACTTCTATCAGAGGTTTATTCCCAAATTCTCTAGACTTACACAGCCTTTGCGAATCTACTTAAAAAGGGAACTAAGTTTAGATGGTCTCCGATCACAGATCAAGCGTTCAACAGACTCAAACGGCCTCATTACGACCCGGGCGGTAAGGGATTACCGGTAGCGGTAAGGGCACCGGTGCCGGTAATCCCTTACCTCCCTATTCCGAGGTCCCTTTGCGGGTCCTCCCTTAACGGCTCATAAAGCCGTTAAGGACGGGACCCGCAAAGGGACTTTAGAGGTAATAACGGTACCGCAATTTGCGGTACCGTTATTCCAGCCTTCCCCATTCCCATTGAGCCCTATGGGGGCTAAAATGGGAATGGGGAAGGGCCATGGTGAATGGGGAATCACCGCCCCCGCCAACCTTGGAATGGGGCGGTAATTGCTCCATTCACCATGGTGGAATCGTTAAGGTTTTGGAGGCGACCATGGCGCTAATAGCGCCATGGTTACCTCCAGGGTCGTAATGAGGCCCAAAGAGTTGTTTACCTCAGCTCCCATTCTGTTAACTTCAGACCAAACCCGCAGATTTATTGTTGAGTCTGATGCCTCACAATATGCCCTAGGGGCAGTTCGACTCCAACTGGACAAATCAAATCGAGAACGTCCAGTAGCCTATCTATCCAAGACACTTGCTCCAGCTGAGCTTAACTATACGGTTCTAGAAAAGGAGCTTCTAGCCATCAAACAAGCTTTTGAAGTATAGCGTCATTTACTTTTTGGAGCTAAACATCCTATAGAAGTCCGGACAGATCACCACAATCTCAGAATTTTACAATATGCACAGACCTGTAACAGCCGCCAAGCTCGTTGGGCACATTTCTTTTCACCATACAGGATAACATTCTCGTTTATTCCCGGAAGGGATCATTCGAAAAGCAGATGCGCTTTCTCGCAAGGAACACCTCCCTAATGAACTCTTCAAGTCAGAACCCATCTTTCCTTAGATGGCTATGGGGCTATATACAACACTGGAGTTTTTGTCACGACTCAAAACACAATCCAAATACACTATAAAGAATCAACTTTCACGTGCAGATAAGATGGCATTGATCAAGGAAGATGATTGCTACTTTCATGGAAATCGAGCATTCATTCCCACTCGATCCCTCCAAAAAGAAGTTCTGGACATGTGCCACAACTCAAAAACAGCTGGACACCGTGGGTTTCTTTCTACTCTTGAATTGATCTCATGTTTCTTTTGGTGGCCTATGGTACGGAAGGATATTAAGGAATACGTCAGATCTTGTCCTGTCTGTTTACAGACCAAAGTACCTCGACAAGCCCCCTAGGGGAATTGGTAAAGATGCCATTACATTCTCGCCCATGGCAGATAATCTCAACAGACTTTATAGTGGATCTTCCGCCGTCAAGGGGCTGTTCCACCATAATGGTTTCTATAGACACACTAACCAAGATGGATCACTTCATCCCTCTGGTCGGAATACCATCGGCTGCACAAATGGCTCGCATCTTTATCAATAACATCTTCGCCCTACATGGTTTACCCGAAACAATTATCTCTGACCGGGGGTCACAATACACTTCTCGATATTGGAAACTTGTCTGCACACACCTTGGGATATCTCTGGCTCTCAGTTCGGGTTATCACCCCCAATCAAATGGCCAGACCGAAAGGCTTAATCAAACATTGGAAGGCTACCTCTGGAGTTACGTATCAGCAGCCCAAGATAACTGGAAAGAATTGCTACCCATGGCCAAATTCGCATACAACTATTATCATTCGGCCATTCACACAACTCCTTTCCATTGTACTTATGGTTTCAACCCTACATCCTTTCCCACAATGAAAAGAACTGAAACCAAGTTTCCGGATGTGAACTATCTGATGGATCAGATACGTCAGGGTCATTGCTCAGCTTTGGCCGCACTGCAATGCTCACAAGCAAAAAGAAAACATTTTGCTGATCGCCATAGAACTCCAGCACCGGTGATCAAAGCAGGGGACTGGGTATGGCTGTCCTCTCGGTTCCTTCCACAGCATTTAGTGCCATCAAAACTCTCCCCTCGGTCCTTTCCAGGTCATCTCAGCAGTTGGAACAGCTGCCTTCAGACTTCGGCTTCCTAACTCCTGGTCACGTATCCATCCTGTGTTCCACGTATCGCAATTAAAACCTGATTATCAAAGTACTTTTCACCCGGTGGTCTCAGTTCGTCCTCCACCAGAGCTGTATGCTGCAGGACCAGAATACGAAGTCAAAGGAATCTGTGACTCCTGGTATCACCCGGGTCGTTTACAGTATTTAGTTGATTGGAAAGGGTATTCCCCTGCTGATCGCACCTAGGAACCTGAAACTGCAATTCATGCCCCTCGACGGGTGAAAGAGTTCCATCTGAAACACCCGGCCACACCGGGAGGGAACAAACCTAAAAGGGGGCATACTGTGATGGTCATCAATACGGATTTCCCATCCCTGCCAAATTCCAACATGGCTGCCGCTTCGGCACTTAGCAATAACTCAATGCGCAGTATAGTCGTTCGTACCCAGGATGCTCTGCATACCTCTCTGGTCACTTCCTGTTCACTCGGTTATTGCCCGGCAATGCCAGAGGGAAGACACGTTGCTACTCTCGTAGGAGCCAGCAGACGCTTTGTAAGTTTTTTCGTTAGGACTTTGATTTTTCCTTTGCCTCACTTGTGCCTTACTTGCCTTACTTGTGCTTTCACCTTATCCTCCTGTCTCCCCTTTTGTATGCTTAGGAATCAGCTGGGTCTATTTAAGCTACAGGACAGGGTCTGCTCATGGGCATACGACGCCAGTGTGTACGTAAGCTCCGTCCACTGAAAGCGCAGTTCGCGCTTCCTTGCAGGAAACCTTTAGGTAACATATCTGACTGTTTAATATTCTTCACGGCAGTTTCGTAGTTATTAGCAATCCGTCTTCACAGAGACTCTTTCTTACAGCTAGGTTTCTTGACTGGAACACTTCAGGCAAACCACCTTATCCTCCAAGGCTGGCTCAAAAAGGCTTTCAGGCAAACCACCTTATCCTCCAAGGCTGGCTCAAAAAGGCTTAAAAGCAGAAGGGTAAGTTTCTCCTCCCGGAAATAACTCTCACTATTGACTAGGATCCAATTACTCTCCAACTGGTTCACTCTGTCTTTTTCTGTTTCCTCAGTGCTTGTCTACATTCTGCTCATCCCAAGGGACATTACTTACCAAACCACACTCTTTATGTTCAGGTATGGTAAGATCCCAGAGTCCTAGATTAGGATTCCTTCCTATTTGGGCATGCTAATAGGATTAACTTTATATATTCTCTTTTCTATTTATCAACAGTCCAGTCCAGGATCCGATTCTTTAAACCTGCCAGAAATTTAGACAGACCAGCCTTCCATGCCTGGTCAACTCAGGAAGATAACGTACACTAGCAGCTCTTCCAAGGGTTTTATTCCCCACAAGGGTTTCCCTGGGAGCTTCCCGACGGTCAAGCCTAGTGCCGGCCCATCGGAGAGTTCTCAGGGGGATTCCTATTACTTCAAGAGTCTACACTGAGCTCTCAGAAACACCAGGCAGATTCCGGCACCAGTTTCTCCCATTCCTCAAGCCCAGGTAAGTGGTGTTATGTTTCTTCCCTGTGCATACTTGGGACAAATCGTTGTTTAACCATAACACCCTCCCCGTATCTATGTGCACGCATGGGGGCTGCCACGTAGCGTACTTCTCTGGTGGCCAGTTTATCAAATTCCTGTAGGTGTATGTGTATGTCTGCTAATATTTCCCTATCCTGTGTACGAGTGTAGGTTTCCTCTAGTTTATCTAATTTACTTTCAATGTCCGTTAATTCAGCATGTACGCTCTTCAGCATGCCTACAGACTTAGACAGCAACACTCCCCTGATCCACACCTTGAAGGATTCCCACACTGTGGAGTATCTACCCACCGTTCCCACATTATTGGTGAAAAATTCTGCTATCTCGACACAAAGTGCTTCCACCACCCTGGGGTCTCCCAACATCCCACTCGGCATTCTCCATCTTCTCGCGGGTCAGGGGGCATTTCGGAGCTTTAACTCTAACAGCACTGGGGAGTGATCTGAGAACGTGCGGGGCAAGATTTCACATTTCTGCAGTGCAGTAGACATGACCGATGCAACAAACCAATAGTCAATTCTGGATTCAGAGTCATGAACCGAAGAATAGTATGTGTATTTCCTGTTCCCAGGGTGTAGTTCACGCCAGGCATCTACCAGTGACAGTTGTGAATGAATGTTACTCAGGGTGAGGGCTGTCCTGCTCGGAGCTCTAGTAATTTTCGAAGACCTGTCCAGTGCAGGGTTCAACACCACATTGAAGTCCCCGCCCCAGATCACATTGGACATACCATAGGCAGCGATCATCTCGTATAGATTCACATAGAAAGCAGGGTCGTCTATATTGGGCCTGTATGTATTAACCAAAAGTAATTGTTGGCCAGCGACCCTACCCCACACAACAACGTACCAGCCCTGTTGATCCACCTTGTGGCCCTCTAGTCCAAATCCTAAACTTGGATGAATAAGAGTGATAACCCCTCTGGCCTGAGTAGAGTAGTCAGTGTGGAACCGTAGATTCCCCCATTTGGGTATTATATGCATGTTGCTGCTTCCCATTGTGTGTGTTTCTTGCAACATCAGGACCTGGGGGCCACGTCTAGCAATGTAATTACCAATTTTTTTTACTTTCATCTGATTATTTAGTCCCCTTACATTCCAAGTAAGCAATTTTATTTGCATCCCGCCACCAGTGCTTTATAAGAAGAAATGTTGCCATATTCACAACCATTAGGATTATAACTTTGGTGCAAGCCGGCCAGCACTAGTCTCAATGCAACCACGATTTTGACATTAAACAAACAGTTCACCTCAGTCAAACTACCATCCAGTGGCCACAACTTCCCCTCTTAATGAATCGTTCAATTGGGCATAACGCCCTCCAGTGGCAACAATCCTCTTCATTGTCCCTTATTTGGTCAAATCCACAACAAAACCACCAACTTCTGCACCCTCTTCCCTCCCTCCCACCCTCATAATCACCCCCAACTTGATGATATACCCAACTTAAATCCTGGAGCATTCCAGGGGTGGCCATGTTGCTCCACATGACCGCCAGTTTGTCCCCCACACTCCAATAATTACACTGGATGGAGCCGCCAAGACCATCAAATTATTAGGACTGCAGTCTTCATGGTACAGTAGTTTAGCAAGTGTTCTGACATCAGATGTTTCATAATCCTCCGCCCTGGGCCTGTTATTCTGTGAAGGTCTGCCCCCTCTGGGAGAAAGGGGTATGGAAGTCTCAATGTATTGTGTGGCCTCAGCCGGACACTCGAAAAAATGCGCCCTTCCTGCATGTTGAATCCTCATCTTGGCCGGGAACATCAGGGCATATGGAATTTGCCGTTCTCTAAGAAGTCTTTTGACAGGTTCATAGGATCCTCTGCTCACTTGAACCCGGCCGAAAAGTCTGGATATATATGCATCCGGTTCCCTTCGTATTGGAGTGTTCCAGCCTCCCTTGCCATTCGTAGGATTACATCTCTGTCCCTGTAGTTAAGGAATCTTGCAATTATTGTACGAGGTGGTGCACCTGGTTTAGGGGCTGGGGCCAATGTACGATGTGCTCTCTCCACCAGGAAATGCTCGGAGAATGACTCTGGACCGAATATGGTTGTAAGAAGCAGTTCAAGTTGCTTTTCCATTTAGCCTTTTGCGAAAGTTTCCGCCACGTCCACTAGATGGATGTTGTTTCGTCTTAATCTAGATTCAAGGTCTTTGCATTTATTCTGCATTTTGGACATAGCGTCTTTGAGCTGGGTGATGTCACGGCTATGGTGTGCGATGGTGTCTTCGTTAATGCTTATTCTGTTTTCTGTTTCCGTGACACGTGCACTCTCTTTTTCGACCCTTGCCTTGAGAGAGCCTATGGTGGACACTATGTCATCCAACTTCATGGTCACTGCCCGGAATCCATTTTGCACAATTGTTGTCAGCCTGTCTTCCTGATCTCCACTCTCTGCATTCTATGTGGACCACTACTTACGTTCTGCGTTGGTTGACTATGCTTGGCCACTGGCTCCCCGTCAACCGTTCGTCTCGCCCCTCAGGTCTGCGTGGACACCTCGCCGACTGCGGGCAGGATATATTCTCAAGACGGCTCCTGACGGCCTATCTCTGGTTGCGCTGTCCGGTTATCTCGCAATTCCCCCGAGGGTCCTGCAGCCTTCCGGGTCCAACAGCTAAGGAGGCAGCTTCTGGCCGGGCTGACGTCACAAATGATCTCAGCAATGCCTTCAACTTGTTAGGATGGACCCCCAGTCAGGCAGAGCCATGCTAGAAGTCTGCGGATGACGAAGTCACGGAAGGCCTAACTCCTTCCTCTGCCCAAAAGAACAAAGTCCACACAAGTAGCAAGGTGTAACTGAGGTTTATTACAGCCAACAAACCACAGGGATCACATGCATGGAGGGAAGCCCAGGCACATCTCGCTGCATTCTGGCTCGCAGGCCAGTTTTGATGACGTGTGACGTCAGAATTTGCGTCACATTCTAGGCCCTTCTCCAAACCTAACTCCACTACTTATAAGTTGCTGAGTGATAGTTCCCATATAGGAGCCTGTATAGTAGGTGTATTATTGGACAAGGCTGCATCAGGTGTTAGGCTTGGACCATCCCCGAAAATTGATGTTATTTGTTACAGTATGCAGACCTTGTGATTGGTCAGTGACCCCAGTTACCCAACCCTAGGGCCATGATTTCTGATTGGTTGAGCTGCGGTCCCCAAGCCTGGGGCAACCTTAGTTCCCAGCCCGCTAGACACCTGTTCATGTTGCATGTGCAACTATGTGTTGGTGATTTGCAACAATGTGTCTTTGGCATAACTATGTGTAAACCATAACTGCCATGACAGCACTCCATGTCCCAACGCACAACTGTAGCTTGAGTGTAACAACTTTGTTGCGACCATTGTCTGACCTGTGAGATGGTTTTCTCTTCCCAGCCACCAATTCTTGGTTCCTCATCAGCTCGGCCAGATCACATGCTTGGAGACCACGTTTGTGAGCACATGAGTTCTGAATTATTCTGTATTTGTCGGAGAGCGTGCTTCTCCTGCAGCCGGTGTTACTTTGGTTCAGGGTCAGAAATATCATTTGCAACATTGCGACCTTGGCATTGGCTTTGTTCCCGCCGCGGTGGTTCTGCTTGTAAAGCATTCTGCAAGGCTTGAGGTTTCTCTAAGACGATCGGGGCCTACTAGATTTTCCTATGCCATGGTCTGGCTTTTACTATATGCATCTTCCATAGTGTCCATAGGTTAGTGTGTCATGGCTTTAGGTCCCTCGAGTGCTCCTGCCATATCATGGGGTTAAATGCATGTAAGCCTCTGCAAGCATTTACATGAGCCCTTCTTGCTTCCTGCATTGCTGTGTTGCTGTGGAAAGCCTAATGGCAAAATAATAATCTTTCAGACAGTATGTATATGTAAGTGTCCTATTACTCCTGGAGCTGTACGCGTATGATCGGCTGCCATATTGTCTTTGGTGCTTCTTCCGGTTATAGGATCTTTCGGGATGGAAGGCATATTCTGATCTTCCCTCTTCAGCCCATGCAAAGATATCTTCCCAAATGTTCTGTGTAGAGGAGTTTTGTAACGTTGGGAGGACAGGGTATGCACTGTGTTCAAGTTGTGGGTATGCTTGGTCCAAATACTCTATAAATACCAGGAAACAAATCTCAGAGGATCATGCTCTAAATTCTCTTAGTCTTCTTATAGCATGGACAAATTGATTGGAAAATGCTTTGGGAAAATGAGAGAATGCATCAAGCAATCTCTCTAACATTTATATTACAGTCACGGCACCCTGTATGTGCGAAGAAGAAGAAAGGTTAAATGGTTTTACAGCTGTCAAATATGCATAACCTGCATGTACGAGGAAAAGAGAACGTTAAATTGTGTTACTGCTGTTGTGTGCACGTTGCTGAGTGGTAGTCTTGACAATTGCATATGATTGGATAGGGGATGGAATAGTGCTCTTTTAGTTGTCTAGTTGGACCAATATTGCTGTGGGGATTTCAGTGGTTTGGGAGCACCTGACCATAGGGTGGCCAATAGTCTCTAGTTCTGGGGTATTTGGGACATCTGTGCTTTCTCATGGGTCATTGGTAGCTGTAGCATTGGCCCTGTTTATCTCTGCAGTTGTACTCCTGGGTGAGGCTGATGCTTCATAGGACTTGATGTCCTGCAGATGATTCCAGGTGCTCTTCCCTTCCAATCTTACTGCTCTTTCTGTTACTGCCTCAACAATGTGAGGCCCTGAAAGGCGTGGTGAGTTCCAGTGCCTCGTAAAATTCTTCAAGAGGACCAGATCACTGATATATACTGTAGGTTCTTTTTGAGTTTCTTGTTCTGTGTCATAAGTACCTTCTTGTATGTTGTCTTCTGGCCTGCCCTGGGCCCGCTTTATATGGCGAGAGATAAAAGAAGCACTAGAAACCAGTGAAGTGACATAGTCAAACATTTCCTGACCCAAAACTTCAGCAATATTCTCACAGTCTTTTAGCAGGAGGAGCCAATGGGAGGTGTATGTGCCATACTGTCACCACCTCATGGGGTGTTAAATGGTGGTTGGACTCGGGTTTATTGCGCAGTTCGAATAGTGCCAGTGGCAAACAGTGAAGTCTGTTTTTCCTGGTGCCCTGCTGAGTTTTGGCAAAGCGTTCCTTCAGGAGTTCATTGAGGCGTTCACACACTCCATTTGCTTGCAGGTGGTATGCACATGCAAATTTGTGTTTTATCCCTAACAGGGTAGTGATGTGGTTGAACAGCTCATTGGCGAAGTGAGGGCCATTGTCAGACCTCAGAACCTCACACATTTAGCAGCTCGGAGGGTGTCAGCATGGAAACAGGGTACAGCCTCTATCCATCTGGAAAATGGGCAGACGACCACTATCATGTAGCGGTAACCTTGACATACGTGGACATGATCCATGTAGTCAACATGGAGTTGCAGAAATGGGACTTCGAGTCTAGGTATGGCTCCTCTCACAACTCTCAGTGTGCGCCCGGCAGTGAACTGCTGGCACATCAAACAGTTACTGATAAAATGTGCCACATGCTCCTTAAAGTTGGACAGAACCATGATTCTCCAATGCGTGCTGCAATGACCTCTTTTCCTGTGTGTGTTGGATGATGCAACTGCGTTAGTGCTATTTTTAGTAACGCAAGTGGCATGACCACTTTACCTGTGTTGTTTTGTCACCATAGGGCATCTGTAGGGGCCATTGAACATCCTTTCTTTACCCAGAACTCGTTTTGATCAATGGGTGCAGCACCCTGTAGTTCCATTATTTGAGTTTGTGGTAGTTAAGTGTATCCTTCTTTCATCACCATCTGCCTCAACCGTCCAGTTGCATTTTTCCTCTCCATTAATTCCCACATCTCGCCAAAATATGAAGCGCACTTTGCCTCATAGTCCCATTAGCTCTCCTGTACCCTCTCCTGAGCCACCTGGCCAATCCTGAATGTACTGTTGATGTGACATAAGCACTGTTGGACTAGATTGTCACTCTTGTTTCTATGCTGTGTTGTAGAGCCAGTATCAGTGCCACTAGTTTTGCTGCTTGTGCTAAGTAATGAGGTGGTAACCGAGTCCTCGCTACTACCTCACTTGGCCAGCCCTCCTTCTATCTTATTACAGCAGCCCCAGTCCTCCTGATCCTATCACTTCATTCAATAGTTGAAGAACCATCAATGTACAGTACCTCTCCCCCCCTCAAGTGCATCTTCCTCCACTTGGTGTGTCTCAGTGAATTGCTCTATGTTTTTGGTACAATCATGAGCCCAATCTTCTGGTTCATAGATGTCTGCCGTGCATAAAGCTGGATTTACAGTTTTGCATCTTATTATCTTCAATTCTGTTTTTGATAGTATTTTCTCTGTGTCGTCAAGATGCTTTTTGGCTTGTGCAGTATTGCAAACAGGGCGGGTTCCACATGAAGGGTAGTTGTACACCCCATGTTTATAGTTGAAGCCTGTTCCACTGCGAAGACTGCAGCAGCCAATGATTGTTCGCACGGATAGTGTCCTTTCATTACTGGGTCAGGTTGTCCACTGTACTAAGCAATTGGCTTATGGACCATGCTTGTTGTTTGTGTCAGTACTGCTTTCATTACTACACCATCAGTGTGTCAAAACAGGAATAATTCCTTTTTATAGTCTGGGGTCCATAACACTGGAGCCGTGCATACTGCTTCCTTCAGCTCGTTGAATTCATCAGTCATTTCCTGTGTCCAGACTAGTGGTTTTGATCCTCTCTGTGCTTCCTTAAGGGCAGTTAGAAGTGGTCCTGTGTATGTACTGTAGTAAAAAACCCATGCGCTGCAATAGTTGCACAAGCCGAGGAACTGCTGCAGCTCCCTCACTGTTTTAGTTGGTGGTGTGTTGTGTATTGTGTGGGCTCTCTTTGGGGCAATGTGCCTACCATTTTTGGATATTAGTTGTCCAACATACAGTACTTCCTTTTGACAGCACTGGAGTTTGGCCATGTCTACTTTATATCCTTTGTCTGCTAGTACCGTGAGCATGTGTACTGAGTCTGTCCTGCACTCTTCTTCTGTCTTGCTGCAAATTAGGATATCATCTACATACTGTAAAATCGTGCTTTCTGTCTGGATGTTCCCCAAATCCATCTGGATTACTCTGTTAAAGATAGATTGTGACTCAAAGTACCCTTGTGCTAGTCTAGTGTGTGTCCACGTCTGGATGCGGCACATAAAGTTGTCAAATCTTGTGAGTCTGGGTGTAGTGGTACTGAGAAGAATGCATTTTTTAGATCGATCACGGTGAAGCAGGTGGCTTCCGCCGGAAGGCCACACAGAATTGTTGCAGTGTTGGCTGCTACTGGATACTCTGCCTCCGCAATGTGATTAAGAGGGAGTAGATCTTATATAGAACGCCATGACCCCCGTTCGCCTTTCATACGGGGTACACTGCAGTGTTGCCCCAAGTTTTAATTTCATCTCACCGCCCCTATGCTTTTTATGCACCCTACATCATAGGGACTTGTGGTCCATAAGCTGTTGGGTACTTTGGCCAAATCTTCTTCCCAGAATATTGGCAGCGCTTCTAGAGCCATTGCCATTTTCTGTGCAACCTCTCTGTATGTGATGTGTAGCCAAAACCTCACACCCATCTCCAACATCATCGCTGTCTCTTCACTTTCTTCTGAGAATAATTCCTCATCCGTTATCTGTGTCAGCCTGCATCCCGCTGCTACTGCAATTATTGCCCTCCATGCTCTCCCTTGGTCATCAGTTCCGTGCACTGCAGTCCAATCCTCCCTTGCCACAACTGCCTCGATGTCTGTAGACACAATTGTTCCCTCCTTCTCATCCAAGGGTGTCTCTGGTCTGAATAGGTACTCACATGGCATTCTCCACACCTTCCCTTCTACCCCTTGCATCCATGCGAGGGTCACGTCTGCCCTGTACTGAAACATCTCAGGGTGTGATGGCACCCCCCTCTGTACTGTGTTCCCACAACATGCTTGAACAATCTGTTTTACAGTAAGCATGTGTATCCCTGGTGTGGAGCATACTATGCTCTTGTCTGTGAATGAGAGGGTCATGTTTAGTCTGCTCATTATGTCGTGTCCCAATATGTTCACAGGTGCTTGTTTGGAGTAAAGCAAGGGTAAAGATAAGTGTGATCTCCTATAGATAGGGCGATGTTATCATTAAAAGGAACCACTTCTCAAGCCCCAGAGACTTCTTGAGTGTTCATGGTATTTCCTGACAACGCAAATGACCCTTACCGAATACATGACCTAGTCGCCCCAGTGTCAACAAGAAAGGAAAAGGTTTTGTCACCTATCGCCACCCTTATGCGAGGTTCCCCCGCAGGATTGGGTGTGACTGACAGGATGGGACACAAGTGTGTCTGTGGGCTGTCCTATTGTGGGTACAATGATAATCTGTTCCCTGTGTAAGGGTTGTTCCCCACTATGGTGACTTCCCCCACTCTTTGGACCGGTACTTTTGCCATTGTGTCCATGGGTTCTGAGGAGTGACGGTCCTGTATTTGTATTAGCTGTTGTGCTGCTTGGGGGTGGAGGGTGCTGTTTGTTGGGGTGCTCTCATGGGTGGTGTTATGGGTGCAGCCTGAGGCTGTGTCTGCATTGGATGTGGTGCCTGTTGTTGGGTGTTCTGCGACTGTCCTTGTTGCTGCATGTCTTGGGGTAATAGCCGTCCTGTCCCCCTTGGTAGCCCTGCTGCCCCTGGTCTACCCGCCCTTGTTGCATCCCCCTATTCCTGCAGGCGCCTGAGATGTCTCCTAGCTGCCCACAGGTACAGCACTGGGGTGGTTCCCTTCCTTGCCATGGGAAACCTCCCGTTAATTCTCCTGGTCCTTGGGGCACGTGTTTGTTATACCCCAGGAACGCCCCTGGGGGTTGGTGTGATTGTGGTCCGAAAACCCCAGCCCCTTTGGAAACCTCACCTCCCTCGATAATTTTGCTGATACCTACCCCTTCCCATGTACCCTCCTCCCATGGGTGGTTGCATGGGGTGGTACAGTATTTGTGGCTGGAATTGTGGCTGTGCTGTCAATGCGTGTGTCTGCTTTTCACTCTTCTGCTTTTTGTTTGGCTTTCTCGTGCCATAATCTACAATGAAGTATCATGATGAGCTGTATCTCTGGCCAGGCCTTTGCTTCCATTCCCACGAGTTTCTTCAAATTTTTCTGCACCGGCTCTGGTAGTCCCTGCATCAAGATTTGATAAAATATTGCTATCGTTTTGTTCCACGGCTCTGGAGTATCAAGGAGCCAAAGCGCTTGAATCTCTTGGATGATATTAACAGGATCCTCATCCTCATGCATCTTGCGTGACATAATAGCCCCTATGTCTGACGTGTCAGGATATTGTGTCCTCAATACTTGCCATACTGTAGATCTACAATTGGTGAATGGTGACCCGGCATGGGCTGTATTTTGTATGGTCTCCCCTGGGAACCCCACCCTATTCCAAATGTCATCAGCTGTGTCACCCAATATGGAGACCAGCAGCCCCTTTACGTCACCCACTGCTAGCCTGTGCCCTGCTGCCAGCTTCTCCATTTCATATATACATTTACCAGCCCCCACACTTAGTGAGGGCAACCAGTATGTAATGTTTTCCTTTTCAGTGTGCTTCCAAGGCACATACTGTGGTCTTGTCCCTCCTCTTTCTAACAGGGGCATCTGTGACTATGTTGCTTGTTCTTCTGGTGTCCTCCAATATTGGCTAATTTGGCTAGTCCCTCTTTCGTCCTCTATGTCTGCGCATATGTTTATCGGTTCTAATGTAGGTGTCCTTTGTATTAGGTCATGTGCTCTAGACAGTCGTCCTCTGGATTGGGCCAACCGGCCCTCGTCTCTCCTGCACCCTCGGAGGTCCCTTTGTCAAGGTATGGTGTGGTGTCACCATCCCTGTTCATGGTGTGCTGTGTTTTCTCCGGGCTGTCCTCCATCCCTTTGGTTCTGTAACCTACATTCCCATGATGTTCCTTCACCCGACCTTGTGAGATATAGTTTGCTTGGCCCCCTCTCTCCTCGTCACTGTGGTTGTCATCATGGTCCAATCCTTTGTCTAAGTTGCTACAGAACCCTTCTGAAAAGTTTAACTTCCATGTGATTAGGTTGGAGTTCTGCTCTACATTAAGATCGATGTCTGTTAATTTACACTTGTGCTCCCCCTCCCGTACCCCTAGACGTGCAGCACCAGTTCCTGCTGAACCTTCCTTAGGTTCAACTGTGCTGTCTCATTCCCTTTGCCTCTCCTCATCTCTTCTCTTCCTATCCAATTCTGGTATAATTTGTTCACTTACTAGGCTAGGGGGAAATAAAGCTCCAATCGTACCGTTTTTGCTCAATATATTACTGCAATGATTTACATATTGTTAGGACGGTTTATTAAAACAGTGTTATTTTAGGCCTGTAGTGTTACAAGCATATCACTTGCATTACAGGACCCCGTCGCTATCCCTGTTCCCATCGCTCTGGGCACTGCCACCACCCCACACTCTGACAGGAGGAGGTGGGCTCCTATAGTCTTTTTTTCACCATTTCCAGCACTGTGGCCTGGGGGGTGGGGGAGTGAAAAGATCAATGATGTGCGCAGGAGAGAAGACAGACAGGGAGACGGGAATAAGGTATCGAAAACAATAGGTCGTGTAGTAGAATGATGGGCATAGGAGTGCAATGCTGGGTAGAGGAAACAGGAGAAGAGTCGAGGACAGCACTGGGAACAGGGGTCAAGAAGACATATACATTGTTCGGCAGAGGAGGGCAGGGCACAGCAGTGTTGCGTGGTAGAAGGCATCTCACAGTGTTGGTTGCAGACGACAAGAAGTGGGTGCCATGCTGGACTAAGAAAACAATGGCAGGCATAGGAAACGAGGGGGGTGACAGCAGCTCGCTGTACCCAGAAGAAATGACAGGGGTACAGGTACACGAAACCACGATGAGAAAGTACCATTCAGGAAGCAGGGGACAAGAAAGAGGAATATACTGCAGCATAGAAGAAAAGGGGGAACAGAAAAAGAAAAACACGCTGGAACTCTGGAAGGAGTGGAATGGTGGGTGCACAGCGTGATAGGGACTACACTACATTGCCGAGCGCAGGGTACGATGGACAGGGAGTATAATTCTCGGTATAAGCCACACTAGTCAAACGCGATAGAAAGTAAAACACTGAACGCAGGTGGCAAAAAGAATGTGTTGTGCCACGCGGGAGCTGCATAGAAGGCGAGAGGGGGCATCGAGTAAAGGGGACGGTCGCACGGGATACTGCGCTGGGTACATGAGGCTATATGGGCAGGAGGTTCAGTGCAGGGTAAAGGGGGAGGGGAGAACTGTCAGTTATACTTGGAGAGAGCGGTGGGTCCTTCTTCCCGTAGAAAAGATGGTGAAGTGGCTTATAGACGAGGCGACGCTCGCCGCCTGGGTGCAGGGCACAGAGTAAGTACAGTGCTGGTGAAAGAGACTGGAGGAGCCGGGGAAGGGGTCGAGGGCAGGTCTGTGGAAACATTCCTGCGCTCCCGTCACTCTTGCACGGCCTGGCCTGTGGTGGAGGCGGGGCAGGGGCTGGCTTTGGGGAGGCGGCGCCCTGGCCCAACTTTGTGGAATGAAAGATGGCCGGGCCGGGCGGCGCGCAGGAGCCGCGACTGCAGTGATGATAACTTTGCTGGGCTCTGGGCACAGTGTGGCGTGCATCGGCGGCCGCTGAGTGGACAGCCCGCGAGGGTGGTGGGCCCTGCCCGGGGAGGGTGCGCGGGAGTCCTGAGCAGCGGGCATAGGATGCCCCCGGCGGCGGGCAGGGATCGGGGGCGCCGCCGCGGCTCCCCCCTGCCCTCCGGCCGCTGAAAGCCTGGAGCGGCCGCGGACGCTGCAGGGGGGCAGGCTGGAGGAGGAGGTCGCCCCCTCAGCCGGGCCCCAGCGCTGGCCCCCCAGCAGCCAGCCTCAGGAGGCGCCACAGCATCTGCCTGGGGGACCCCCAACTTGGTGGCGGCGACGGAAGAAGCCGAGCGGCGGCGCAGGCGGGACAGTTCCCTGGCCGAGCCCGAGCGGAAGGAGAGGGCAGCAGCAGCCGGCGGCCCCAGCCCCTAGAGGGGGAGGGGAGCCGCCACAGAGCCCCCTGCAGCCGCCTTCGCCAGCGGTCGGGGCCCGAAGGGAGAGCGCGGGGCTGCCGCTGCCCCCGGGATGGGAAGAGGCCCGAGACTACGATGGCCGCATTTTCTACATAGACCACAACACCAGGCAGACCTCCTGGATAGACCCCAGAGACAGGTGAGCCGCCCCGCTAGGGCCACAAGGCATAGAGGGGTGAGACGTATGGTCACAGGGGGCTTGAAGGGGACCACGCGTGAGGGAACCGAGAGCAATGTCCACACGCGCCAATCGGATATGTGGGCACTGGGGCCCAAAATCCAGGCTCCTAAAAGTTTTGAACAGTCCCTCTCCGTGGAGTCCATGCATTATACTGAGCTCACTTTGCCGTATGTGTGGGTTTTCCTACCTCTATGCCAGTGGATGTACACCAGGGATACGTTTCAGAAAGGGCCAACAGCTGGTGGGGAACCTTCACTCAATTAGCAAGCACTTCTTGGGATGAGCTCCCTGTAATCTTTTGTCTTGACATTGGCCCTGGATGTCTAGGGGGGAAAAAGTATTTAAAATGTGCGTTAAACAAAATAGCTGATGCGGCGGATGCCCCTATTGACGTTAATTGTGTTGGAGTATTGTCAAAAAAGAAATTGGAATATAGATTTGATGAGCAGGAACTAAAGGCTGAATAAGAATATGAGACGCGGTCAGGAGATACGCTGCTTACAGTGTTGTGGCCAGTCAGTGAGCAGGAGATACTGCTTACAGTGTTGTGGCCAGTCAGTGAGCAGGAGATACTGCTTACAGTGTTGTGGCCAGTCAGTGAGCAGGAGATACTGCTTAGTGTTTGTAGTTCTAACTTCCATATGCAATGTAAACCATGATTTTTCTGGACGTTACATGCTTAAAATGTCTTTTTGGTGTAGTATAATTCTCCTCTATACATAATTGAGTATACAGTCCCAAAAACACTTACTGTTAAATCGATGTGCTTGTGTTGCTTCAGCTTGCCCAGGGAATCCAAAGGAGCTCTGCAACAGGCAGGAATTAAATACCTCCCTGTAAAAATACTCCAGATCTGGGGCTTAGGGTGCTGAGAAATCTATCTATACATTTCTTATATACCGCCATAGGCCTCAGGGCGCTCGAAATGCAGTGTTTTGCATTCACATTGCCAGGGTTACTGTGGGCAATTGACCTATAAATAGGAAATGACGTTGCTGGTGGTGTTGGCCATAGTAGCAGTACTTCTTTGCCCGCACTTCCAACTCTCTTGCCTTTTTTATTGCTAACAACATTCACCTTTCGCAAGTCCTACTCTTGGATTAAGTAGACTTCTGAGTTGGCTTTTTAGCCATACAATTATACCTGCAGTATCAATAAACGAGGCAGGTATTTTCAGCTGATGTATCTTCCAGGATTGGCAGAGCAATCATCTTGGGCTCCACACGCACCCAGCACCACTTGAGCCCAGGGGCGTCATTTGGGGGGGTCGCAGGTGCGACCCGTGAGGTCTCCCTTTCTACCTCCTAAAAAAACAGATTTGTTTTGTTTTGAATTGAAACTGAAATGTGGCTCTCTGTTTCTGAAGTGGCTGGCTTTCTTGTTCAGGCCTAATATTAAAAACAAGGGGGTTCCACAATTGTAACCCTTTGAGCAGTGACCCTATTTAAGGCACACTTTAGAGGGTGAGTCACTGATTTAGTCTGTTCACAAACACCTCAAATTCACAATGCAGACAAACTTCCAAAATGCATTTAGAGTAGAAAAAGCATCCATTTCGGACTATGTATTTTGCTTTTCGCAGGCTGCAGTTAGTGTGTGTTTTTTTTTTTTCTGCCGTTCTCATCACGAGACATTCCATCTCAGTCTCCTCGTTCACTAACAAAATCCTTGAGCCTAAAACCTTGTGTACAGTGTAGAAATGTTTTGACCATAGCACATAAAGTGGCCCTTGATTTCAAAGTGCCCCAATTGATGCTTTGTTGTAATGTCTATCTTTCCTATCTCCATGACATGCTGCTCAGGATGTTTGTTTGCTTGCATGTATGTGGTAACGAGTGCTGCTTTACCAGCGCTACTCTCAATCCTTTAATACAGTTATGTATCCTCCCAATGGTATGTATTTTTTTCATGCTCTGATGCCTGAAAAGTAGATTCATGCAGGCTTGACATGTGGCTAACTTTGCACCAGACCTGCAGATTAACTGTCCTGCTATGTATTCTCAGTTACCAGTTTACTGGTATCCACTACAGAGTGTAATTTGCTTTCTGACTTTGAGAACATTCAGACATGTAATTGCTCATTTTACTATAGCTGGTCAGATGGCTATAGCCGGTAAAATAGCTCAGTGTGTTGAGCGCTCGCTGCTGCTGTGTGTGTGCGCGCGCTCGATCCGCAGGTTCGAATCTAGGCAAGGCCAACTCAGCCATTCACCCTTCTGAGGTTGATAAAGGAGTACCAACACATGTTGGGTGATACTGTATGTATTTTTGTTCTATATAAAGCACTTAAGCGTAAGTGCTATATAATAATGCATCATTATCATTTGCCCTTGGATGTCTGCATGCATTCAGAATAATTTGGTAAAATGGGCCTATACACACTGAGATTAACAATATATACGGTGATTCATTCTTGTAGGAAATGTATATCACATTAGTGATATCGTAACCATATTTTTCGTAGTGTACTTGGGAACAATACTTTGTGATGCCACTTACTGTTTTGTCAAGGGGTGAAAGGTCGTGTTCAATCGTTTACCGTGATGTCATTTCGGGGTGGGGTCAAATTACATCACTTCCTGTGATGCCATCAGAGGTCAAGGGTCATCTGATGTCACTTCTGCTACGCCTGGCATTTTGGTGAAATGATGAAATGACGTCCCTGCTTCAGCTCTTTTTTTTTTTTTTTTTTTTTTTTTAATATTCCAAAACTGCCTTGGAACCTCAGTGCGCATATTAGCTAAGCAAATGGACTTCTGGGCCTCTGTGGTCTAGAGGATAGTCCCAATATAGTGCACAAACATGCATCCATAATAATGGAAGCATTTGTCTCTTGACAGTCTCCCTCCCTATGTCTCGAACTGGATCTGATGTTTCCCCGCGGGCCATTTTGATCGAAGCAGTTCAGAGTTCGGTTTTGGCGCTGCAGGGAAAATCATTTTACTTGCAGGCCCCCTCCTTAAGTAATCTCCCCCCCGCACCCCCCAAATCCTTATCCTGTGTTCTGCGGGGCACACACTCACAATCTCTGACCGGCTCTCATCTTTGTCCCGTTCTTACCCCCCCCCCCCCCCAATCTCTCACCCACATCTAACCCTGGTCTCCCTCCTTAACTAAAACAAAAAGGTGAATTAATCATAACCACGGGCACGGCTCCGGGCAACCCTCCAGACCATTGTTTTTCAGCCTGCTAAGCCATTACAGAAGGGGAAAGACCATATATCGGGCTTGGTGCCTCCCCAGAAGGGGCAGTCCAGCCGTGAACTCCTAGGTCACATCTCTTCTGCACCAGACCACAAGCATCCCCAGACATGTTTCAACCTTATTGGGCATCATTGGTGAGTAGTAGCTTGGGTCACTGGGCTCAGCAGGCTCGATGATGAGGCCCAACAAGGCAGACATGTTTCAGCCTTGTTGGGTGTCATCAGTGAGGAGTAGCTCGGGATGATAGCTCAGTGGCAAAGTGCTCGCCTTGGAAGCAAGACGACGCAGGTCAACACGAGTTTGGTCCCCGGGTCCGCGCTTAGAAACCTCTGGGTATTAAGCACGTTATAAATAACCTATCATGTATCATAGCTTGGGTCTCTGGCCCCAGCAGGCTCGATGATGAGGCCCAGAAAGGCCTTAACGGGGTTGCTTGTGTTTCCATGCAGAGGGGACCTGGCCTAGCAGTTCAGGCAGGGCTGCACTCGTTAGTGGCAGTACTTGACTGATTTGCATATGGCTGGCCCCTTTTGCAATGGCTCTGATGGGCTAAAAAACGGTAGTGTGGAAGTTTGCCCAGAGCATTGCCAGTGGTTCAGATTAATTCAAAACCCCACCCATCACTTTTTTGATTATACTCTCTCCTCGCCTTCCTCCACTTCCTGGTGTCCGCCTCGCGTATGCGCAGTAAGTGCATATGTTACTGGACAGGCCAATGTTGAGTGAAGGTGGCCTGCCGCACTGTGTACGACAGAAGTGGCGCAAACGTTCAAACTCTCTCCTTTTGCTCATGCTGTTCTTCTCGGCAGGCTATGTTCTTTTGAACCCGGATGGGTTCCCAATAGCCCTTGGACAAGAATTTGGTGGTTTAAAAATACTACAGTGGTGGTTCAGCGCTGTTCAAAAGCAGAGTAATATAACCTTTACCTTCCGCCTTGGTGGACAGTATTTATTTCTGTCTGTGGGAAAGTGTGGGCATAGAGCGATTGCACGAAGTAAGCCCTTTCTGACCGAGAAGCATGTTGAGTTTTACCACCAGTGGTATTTGTCCGCCGGAGGAAATGCCTCTGCTAGGAGAGGTAGGCATGTGGAGCACCTGGTGGGGGGGGGAGGGGTGGTCCTTGGTGCCACCTCATTGGTAGGGGAGCTGTCCCTGTTACTACTACCACCACCACCACATCAAATGCATCGAGTTTTTGAGAAATCCATTTACCCCCTGCCAAACAGCTGGTGTTAAATTGGCTTTTCCGTGATGCCAAAACAGCATTCCTCGCTGGCGATACTGAGGGCGAACCAAATTAGCTTGGGTCGCCATTGGCTGTGTTTTTCCCACAAACTGGCACCGCTGGGCTTCTGTAATGGGCTATATTGGTTAGTTCAATAGTAGAGGGCTCCTAGTGGGCAGTCCGCTACTGCCCACTTCCGTAATGTGTGTGTGTGTGTGTGTGTGTGTGTATGTATGTGTATATATATATATATATATATATGGGCATGATGAGTCCCGAACTATACTATGTTGAGCTCGACTATGCTATCGTGAATGCACTTTTTGATACCACAGTAGCACCTCAACATTGTATAGGTTGCTGTTGGTGAGGTGGGCTTAAGTGAACACAGCAGTGCGTCACGTGTCTTTAGTTGTCTGCGTATTTAGAGTCGTTGCAGTCAGGTGGGTCGGACGCCGGGCTCGCTTCCATACCCGGGATTGGATGGCATTGGGATAATTATTGAGCTTCTTCCAAGTGCGTGCTTGCTTTGAGTGGGACAGCGCCTGCATGGAGTGGCTTGTGCCACAGGCCGACCCCGCCCCTCCTCTGCTTTTTGTTTTTTGCGTGTGATGAGACGTTTTAGACAACAGCCAGAACATGTTACACATGTTAGTAAGGTTTCGGGATTAAAAATAACCCTTTCCCCCGTTAACAGTCTTCTCTGTCGGATCCATTTCATTCTGTGCCAGCTGTGGTGGAACCTTGCTCTTCCAGGGGAGACCAAGATGGTGCGTGCCAGGAGGGCGGGACGTTATTTCCCGTCCGCACTGGCCCGTTCTGGCGGCCCTTGGCTTGTTTTAGTTTCTGGAAGAGGAAACCGGGGAGGAGGGGCGTTCGGTGGGTGGCTACAATGAAGAGGAAGCGGGGCTGCATGTCCGGGAGCACGACTGCTGCTTCTGGAGGATGGGGTGGGTGCCTGCATCCCTCCTCCCCAGCCCACCTTGTGAGTTTCCCTGCTGCCGCTACCAGCTCTCCGGGATTCTCTTCTCGCCTCTTCGGAAGCCGAGACAGGGGGGTTATTTTAGCATCTCTGCCGCCGCGCCATTTCCGAGAAACTCCTCCGCACAGACTGCTTTCTTTTCTCTTACTACCCCCATCTTGGCTTTCATATCTAACAGTAAAATATGAATTTCAGAGTTTGGCTGCAAACTGATTGCTATGTGGTGACCTGTGTTATTGCGTCTGTTTGCACAACTACCAACTTTTGCAGGTGATGGGGACTGTGTGCGTGTTGAGGGGGGGGTACTAAGGTGTACTAAGTTTGTGCAATTTGAAGTATATGTATTTAGCAACAATGACAAGCTGCATGGTGAATTAACTCATCAAACTGGCCCACATTGCCCAAAAAAAACGGCCCACTTTCTCCCCAAAAACTGTCCTGTACCAGCGTTTTGCATTTTTGGTTCAGACATTGCTCTTATACATAGGCATGTCTGAGCCGGTGTCAATGTGGTGTTGTACCACTATTAACCTCTTGACCTGTGTTCTTTTAGTGTAACAAAGCAAGGGGTAGTTGTACAGACCGTTTGCTTTCCCATTCCTCCAGTGACATTTATCTCGGTCTTAACACGCAAACCTGACACCTACCCAATAGAAAATGGCGCTTGAAGAGAAAAAAAAACGTGTCGGTGCTATGCCACACCCAACATCCATTCATTTTTCACTACCCCCATACAATTGCTAAATGCCACATGGGTAGGTTTGTCGGGCATCAGTTTGGCATGCAGAGTCAAAAGTACCTCCTGGTAGGTATTCAGATCTGCAAGCTGTTTTGGACTGCTGACCCCTAGCGATTTCTGACCTCGATATGTTTTTTAAATAGGTCTAAGAAACCTAGCTTTGCCATTGCCATGTGCAGAGAGACCCCTGCTTTCCGTGCTCGTGCTGGTTTATCCGGCATTGTTAAAATGCATGTTTCTGCCCGTGTAATCTGCATGCGTAAATATCACTGCCTGGTACGCCAACTGTACACAACACCTTCACATAAGCTGAACGGCATGGTTCTGGACATGTATGTAGCTGGTCTCATTTACTCTGAGCGTTGCTGCTAAAAGGCAACGACGCTCGTTAAACTCAAGTTAGTACATATTTGCAGACGCTTTGTGGCTAATTCACAAAAGGTGTTCCTGACTTGGATGTGCCAAGTGTCTACTCCATTCAGGGGAAATGCCGCATGCGGACGGCGCTGGGATTCACTGAAACGAACCTGTCTGCGCAAATGGCGTAGCTACTCCATTTCTCCGGAGCTGCGGAATCTTCTGGCCCGTGGGGCGATGCGGCGAGCGTGCTGGCAGCCGAGTCTCCCCTCTGGCCCAGGAAGGGATGCACTCGACAGGCCCTGAACTTGTTTCCCCTGCACCGGGCCTCCCTTGACCCAGGGCGCATTTACGGAGCTCTCTCGGGTACAAATGCCTTTGTGGTCAGCATGTGTGCTTTTCCGTTTTCCCTGACTAAATGTACATTGGAAAACAAACATGTCTGGCTCGTTTTTTATATAGGTGAAATTATTTACATACAAATTATTAATATGAATTAGTTAATCTAAGTTAACCTTACACCTCTATATCATTTAAAAGATCATAAAGCATCATCGATAATTAAAAGAAATTGCATACTTCTTTAAAATAAATACTACTATTCCTTTCAAATTCCAATGAAACTACCCTTTAAAAAGAAACCATAGATGTTGACCATGGAGCTATGTATACCTTTTTATATATTTTAAGTTTGCCATGCAGTTCATCACAGCATCTTGGATAGTGTCCAGTGGACATTTCGATGACAACACCTTGAGTATATCGTTGCTCAGTCCAAAGGGCCCCCATTCAACAGATAATGTTCTTCTTTGTAAACCACGCCTACCAGCTGTGCCATTACTTTCCAATGACAACCAGAATAGAGTGACCTAAACATTTCACCAAAGCAGCCGTGAGAGAGATTTCATGGCAAGTAGATAGCCTATCCCAGAACTCGCTAGTAGCCAACCACGAATCATTGTGCACACATCTGCATAATGGCAGCCGTCTGATAGTTCCCAGTGCTCTGCCTCTGGATAACGGATGTTCTCTTGTTTGCACCAAACCCGCAACATTTACAACGGGCACATTGCTTGTAGATTTGTGTCCTTTTTGAGCGGACACACATAATCGCGCCCATAGGTAGGTTTAATCTAAACCTAAGGCACAGCATCCGCCAGTATGAATTGGGACATTTTTTCAAGTGTGTTAGAAGGGTTCCCAATGGTTTGTCTCCTTTTGAGGGACTATCGTACCATCTATAGCTGTGCATTTTATTGATCGCAGTATTCCGATCATTGTGGAACAGCAGTTTTTTCTTTAATGTTTTGTTGCCCATCAACATTTCAGCTGATTGATTGAAATTGCTTACAAAAGCATCTGCAGGCATCTTTAAAGTAGCTACAGGGCCTGATTTCTTTCCAACCATACTAGAATTTTGATCTATGTGGCGCGAGCCTGCCAGAGGTAATGGCAAGTTTTAATAAAGAGACAATCTTTCACCTATTCCACCCATTCAGGAATACAAGTCTTAACGCTGCGACAGGCAGACAGTCCGATTTTAAATTCAGGGCCTTTTTCGAAGTGACAAATTCACACTCATCCACCCCCTCATACATCACACTCAATTTGTGAATGGATGATGACTGCTACTGTGTGGATGGATGTGGGAGTGCAATTGTAGGGATGGGTGTACATATGGAAAAGGATTGTGTGGATTGACCAATGGGTCATGATGAATGGATCTGGTATTGGAGGATTTGTAAGAGGGGTTGAGTGTAATAGGTTTGGTAAATGGGCATTATCAGGTGTGTGTTTGTGGGTGTCTTTGTCGGTCAGTGGGTAGTTGAAATGGTAAAGATGGGTATAATTGGATATATGGTCTTGTTGGGTATTTGGATGTTTACCTCGATGCTGTAGGGGGAAAAGTGAATTGTGGCTTGGGGCTGGGCCGGGCTCCAGTTGTAACGCAACAGGAAAAGCTAATGTAAATTACAGAGCAAGTTTTTTTCCCAAAGGATAGAAGGTTACATTCCCAACGAAGATAAAGAGGAAGAGTGTTATGTGTTCTGATTGCATTGACTAGGAAGGAGCGGCCACCTGATCTTTCCTTCCTGTACCCAGCATGTTGAATCGTCTGTCCTGCCAGTCAGGAGGAGCACAGAAAGGAATATCAAGTCAACGTCACAAACTAAGAATTTGCCGTAGGCGGCTGAATGCTTTTAAAAACCAAACACATGCTTTTGAAAGGTATCCATTTTTAACTGTGAGCCAATCTTATGGTCTAAGATGGTAGCTAATGGATGAGTTCTTAATGAAAACAGGAAAACCTGTTTCGTTCTCCTGGGCATCTCGGAATTAAAGGCCACATTACTGCTTTGTAAGGAATGCTGAAATAGTATGTGCAGAATACCTCCTGTTTTAACACGCTCCACATTGCAGGAAGGTGTTTCCCACTAGTGTTATTTCCTAATATTTCACCTAGGGAATCAACCTAGTTTTACCCCCACCCGCGAGATGGAGTTAAACATTGTGAAAAGTAACCAGAAGTCTTGGTTTTCAAATGTATTTGCATTTCTTTTTCTCCCCCATATTCGGGGCCTAAACACACATCTCTTCATTACATGGGACAAGGGAAGGGAGTGAAAAAGTGGGCACCTCTAATGCCCACCCTCGTCATTTTCCCATATTATGCACAAAAGGGTCTACATTGACGCCTTTGTGCATTAAAACACACATAGTAGGGATCTTAACCACCAATATTGTATCTTTATCAATTCTTATACTCCATACAGGACTGGAAATGGACAGAAAAATCAATTGGATTTTCTGAAGAATCACTGTTTGTATTTCCGGAAAACCAATGTGTTAGGGGCAGGCCCCCTGGTCTGGCCGAGTCACTCTGGGGTCCTGCAGGTGTGAGGCTGTGGAAGGCCTAACTCCTTTGCTTTACCTAATCAAGAACGTCGGGTCCACACAAGAGGCAAGGAATCACTGTGGTTTATAATAGCCAAAGCACCACAGGGATCACATACATGGAGGAACATCTACACATCTCAACAGACCCTGGCTCGCAGGTCAGTTTTGATGGCACCTGACGTCATGATTAGCGCCATTCTCGGGAACCTTCTCAAAAACCTATCTTCACTTGGGATAGGCTGTTGAGTAGTAGGTCCCATATAGAAACGTATGGAGGTGGTGTGTTATTGGATGGTGTAGTGTCATGTGGTACGCTTGACCATTCCCCAAAAAGTTGTTACTTGAAATTCGTTACAGTGAGTAAGCCCAATGATTGGTCGGGAACCCCCACTGTCCACCCCCAGGGGCTTTGCCTATGATTGGATGAGCCACGAGCCCCCCCCAAGCCTAGGACTAACTCTGTTCCCAGCTGCGGAACACCTGTGAATGGTGCCTTGTGCAATTATGTATCTGCAAGGTGCAACTATGTGTCGGCATCATAACGGTGTGTAGCCCATAACCGTAATGAGGGCGCTCCGGTTCCCAGCACGGAACTGTAGCATGACTGTAAAAATGTTGTTGCAGCTATTGTCTTGATGGGAGAACAGGTTGCTCTTCTCAGGCCTCAATCTTGGCCAGGACATGTGCTTGGAGACCACTTCTGTGAGCCCAGGAGCCTTGAATTATTCTGCATTTTGTCAGAGAGCGCACCTCTTCTGCAGCCGGTGTTACTTAGGTTCATAATGGGGAATGTCATTTGCAACACTGCAACCTTGATGGCGGCTTTGGTCCTGCCACAGTAGTTCTGCTTGTACATAATTCAGTGAGGCGTGGGGTCCCATTTCTAAGCCGATCGCAGCCTGCCAGACTTATTAAGCCATGGTCTGGCTTCTACTATACACGTCTTATAATAGTCTATAGGTTAGTGCATAATAGCTGTCCGGTCCTTTGAGTGCTCCTGCCACACCATGGGGTTATTTGCATATGAGCGTCTGCAAGCATTTACACAAACGCTTCTTGCGTTACCGCGGCGCTGTAGCCGGCCTAATGGCAAAATAATAAACGTGCAGACAGTATGTATATGTCACTGTCCTCTAACTATAGAGCTGTATAACGGTGTAGTTGAGTGTCCAGGGTGTGCAGATAGCACGTGTGCTTCATGTCTAACGTAGCTAAGGCGTCATGGTGTCTCTACCGAAGAGTGGCTTGGTTTCTTGGTGCTTAGTCGAGTCTGTCCATGTAACGGTCTCCAGCTCCGTCTTGAGTCTCCTTGTTCACTCTGGGTAAGATTCGCACTACTGCTGGATTGTAGGGTCTGCTCAGAGGGTATCTCTCGTGATAATTATCCATTGTGGGAACAGTGGGAATGGGTGCAAGTTCATATGAACCAGGGCCATATTGTTGCAGATTCTTCTTCCTGTTGATGGGTCTTCCGGGACGGAGGGCATGTTCTGATTCTTCTTCTTCAACTGCATCAGTGCTCTTACTGCATGCACTGGTACCTTGTCCAAGAAGGTGGTGTATTGTGCCTCTGCCAGGAATAGATGGACAGTGTCGGTGGCGGACAAAAGAAAATTCAAAAGTGAAGTTTTTGGTGCAGCAGAGGCAGGGACGAACAAAATAGTTCAACTAGGTAGATGTGAAGAGAGATGTGAGTTAGAGAGAGAACCTGGTTTGCAATGAAAAGCAATGGATCAGGACTGAATGCTCATCAAGAAGAGTGAAAAATATGACCTGCGGTTTGGAGTTTTGGCTGCACTAAAATTGGTGGAAGTATGGCTTTGATGCCCTAGGATGTACCCGCACAACCCTAAAGTGTGGAGAGCAAAATAGTCGGTGATTCTTTCTTAAACATTTTTTATTTTGTTTTCTCTCCCCATGCTGATCCCAGAAATAGTCTGGGTCTGCACAGCCAGATTTGAGAAGCAACACAGCAAAAGATCAGCTGTGCTAAAGGTGGATGCAGGGATCCCCAATTGGAGAGATGGAATTTGGAAGTGGAAGGACGAAGTCATCTGCATAGCGCATACTTGCACGGCCTCTCTGAAGGTGCATTCCTTAATGTGAGCAGTGGAAGGGCGACCACGAGGAGACTTATCTGTTGTCCTAGTGATCTACCCGAGGAAGAAATGTCAAAGGCTACGATTCTGACGACCTGTACTTGGCTATATGTTGGTCAATCGGGAGAGTGAATTTCCATTGTGTGCGTGCTGTGTGCCCAAATGCATGCCTTTGCGCCCAGTAGCGGATGTAAACCAGATCTGCAAGATGAGAGAACGCCTCCCAATGCCCCCACACCCATCAAACTGACCCCTGAATAATGTATTCTGCAGCCCCGACCGCCCAGGTAGGATTCCTTGCTCTGAGGGCCTTTGAGTGAACCAAAAGTAGGGCAGTAAACCACCTTCAAAGAGGATCTGGCAAATTGAAATGATCACTGAACCCAAACTTAACCTGTGGCCACTCACTTATGGCCTTTTGTTATCTTGGGTAAAAGCAGCATACATGCCTAGAGGGGTCTCGTTGGTTGGACTGCCTCAGTCTTCAAAACCAATTGCAATGGGTCTCTCTTGGAGCAATATGACAGATATATAGCTCTGTTACAAACTTCGAAGAAGCAAGGCGGTTCTCATGCGCAAGCAAGTGGGAACCGGGATGTGAAATGCTTGTAGGTTACGGATCATGCTTAAGCAGTGGTCCAAGTGGGTAGGAGCAGTGCTCCTCTTTTTTTTTTTTTTTTTTTTTTTTTATAGTTTTGACTGTTCCTATACTTTTATTTTAAAAAGAAACCATTCCAGAATGGTTTCGTTTTAAAATAAGTGTAGGAAGAAGTTGACACGTGCACTGACCATTCCCCTAAATAGCAGGTGTTTGTTTGGGGGTTTGGATTGCGTGTGGGAGGGGGCATGGTGATACGTTTCGTGGTGCGCTGGGGCAGGCCAGCAGGGAACATCGTTCCGCTACTTCTTTTCGTCACTTCGACCACTGTACTGAATATTACACATATTGTTTTACCTCTGCTGGACTTCTCAGTCTGTCCCAGTTCCTTTGGGTGTGACAGGAAGAGACTTCTCCCTGATAGAGGTTGGCTGGCTCCGGTGGAGATCCTGTATGCTGAAGCCAATAAGCTTAATGAGTGTGTGTGGCTCACCCACCATCACCCTCAAAATATAGACTGTCCTACTGGGAGCTACAGTGTATGAGACGGATACCTTTTTATAACTGCTGTAAATGTGGACAGCCCAGAAGTCTCTGCACAAGATAAGTCACATAGCTGATGTCTAGGAACCGCAGCACCTGAGTGGCGAATTTAATTGGTTGCAAATATACTTTTTATTCAGTCTTGTAAAGTGCATCCCGTCCCTATACTGAGGAGACAACTGTCACAGAACCACTACTGCTGTCGAGGCGTGCAGGGATAAGTAGTGGCTAAACGGCCTACTCAGGCCCACATTACTTCTAAACCACACGTGATTCCAATCATAGTGGTGAAACGCACACAGCCCAGCAAGCATACCTACTTTGCCTCGTTTGGTAGCGCAGGCCAAGTGCAGACTATAGCTGCAGGAGGGGTGTGAGCTGATAAAGTTGAATAACGAACAACAAAATTACAGTGGCATCAAAATAAATAAAGTATGTCAAACCGAGGTTCCATAAAAATAGGGACTTTATAATGCACACAACTAAACACTAATGGCACCCCTCTAAAAAGCAAACCCTGAGAATGCAGTCTTTGAAAAGGAAGGGACTCTGGTTTGATAAGCAGGGGTGCTAAGGCAAAAGGTTTCAGCAACAGTGCTAATGATCGAGTAATATGCCTTTTTTAAAGGCAAAGACGTCAGGGCTTAAGTCACTTTGGACCTTTAAAGAAAACCGACGGGACAGGACCTCTTCAAATATCTTGGTATATTTATCGTAGGTGCTTAATGGCATTGAATCGGGCCTCTGACCACTTCACTGCAAGTCGGACCATTGTGGAAAGTGGGGATTTGGGGTCTGGTTGCTTCAAGACCTTTGGATCGAGTCAGCGCTTGAGACAATTCGAGTTTATAGGTTGGAACAGGTTGAGTAGGCGGCAGAGACTGGTCGCAATGATGCATCCATTGTGTCGAGTTAGTGTTCAAGTCAATGGCTTCTAGCAGGTCGAGATGGTACTTCTGTTTACTTGAGTTGGTGCTCAGGGTGCATTGTGGCTGATGCTTCTACAACCAAGCCGGCAGTCTAGTTGCGGCGTTGATGTGCTTAATTGTGTAGAGTATGCAGCGAGACCGCTCGAAAAAGCAGCTAAGCAGTTCGGTCTCTGCAGTGCCAAAAGCAGCACAGTGGGTCCTGTTGCAACTTGAAGGGATTCGAGCGCTGTCCACCTGGCACAGGGTGGTCTGAACATGGTAAACTGGGGTCCAAGTGTCTTCTGGACAACCTGCTTGCTGGGAGGCCAAATCCAGTGTCGGGGGGTGGGGGGGGAAATTCTCCCGGGGTCGGCTGGGCCGTCCGCGGACCTCCGGGCAGGGAGGCCCCAACTCCTCCCGTATAGCCCAAAAAAAAATGAGTATGAGACACACGTAAGAAGCAAGGTGATTCTGCTGTTTATTAAACAAAATGGCAGGGATGGGTCAAGGATCGTACGCGTCCGTCCTGACACTCTCTCTCTCCTAATCGTGGGGCTTGCAGGCCCTTTTTACCTTAGTGTGACGCGCTACTCGCGTCACCTGGGAAAGTTAGCAAAAAACCTATCGCCACTCTGGATTGGTTCCTCGAGTGGTAGGGTTAGTATAGCATACGTATAGAGAGCGTTGTTAGTGGTTGAGGGTCAGTCAGGTGGTATTCTTGGGTTGTCCCTTCAATTTGATACATGAAAATTGTTACATGAAGACCCCTGAGGATTGGCTAATGTTAATGGCGTCAGTGATAAGAGCCCCATGTTCTGATTGGTCCATTCGCGAGGCCCCCAGTCTGGGACCATCGCTGTTCCCAGCTCGCGGTGCACCTGTCATTTGCAACAATGTATCACTATGGGTATGTGCAGACAATGTGAGGATTTGTTCATATGCTGGAAGGCAGACTACTCCCACCGTCGCAGATGTCCATTGAGTCGCTTAATTGTATCTGCCTGTGTCTTGAAACGTGGGATCCAGGCGCCTCCCTCCTCCTGGGCCTGGCACCCTGTCGGGTTCGGCTTGGTCACGTGAGGTGAGACCGTGGTTGAGGCAGAATTCTGCACATTTAATATTGCATTTTCCACTGTGTGCCTGGCTTAATTTGTAGGTGGGACCTTGGCGTCGGCTTGCGCCATGCAAGTTTGCAACATTGTGCCCTTGACTGTCTGCTCTCGCCGGGCTCATTCTGCAGGGTCAGCAACTGTACTCTTGCTCGTTCAATGTTCATGGAAGCTCTTGCTTGCGGCCTACTTGGGCCTGGTGCATAGGTAGAGACATTTGATGCACAGCGCTTTAGGTTATGGTATGATATTGCTTTCTCCCCAGTATCATGTCTTCGTTATACTTCTTATTGCAATGCATGGGTTTAGAAGAAGCGTGAGCAAGCATCTTAGATGAGTTCATTGTGCGTCTTGCGTTCCTGCATTTTGAAAAACCTATGTGAAAAATAATAAAGATGCGCGTCAGTGGGTGTGTCCATCACCTACGTCATAGCACTGAATATGTTCTTCGTGTGGATTGGTGTGGGAGTGTCCAGTGTGCATGTTTGCACGGGTGTGCTGACCGTTGGCTAGGTCGTCATGGCATCTCTAACGATGTGTTCATTTACTGTTGAATGGTTCAGTCGAGGTCATCCATGCCGCAGGTGTCGGCATGGGCAGGGCAGGCTGGTGGGCAGGCTGGTGGGCACATCCGTATGTTCCTGTACCAGGGTATCTGGTCATCTGGTAGATGGGCAAACTCCTCTTGTGGCGTGTGTCTGGGCCGCGATCCTCTAGGCCAGGGGTGTGAGGGGATTGGTGGGAGCCTTTTGTTCCATTCTCCCACTTCACCAGGGCTTCCAGTGAAAAGGTTAGTCCATAATTCCACACTTAACTCACACCAGGCAGCGTGTCTGGCACCTACAAGGGGTCCTGAGTGAGCTGGATCCCGCTCTACTGCAAGCCAGCAGAGAGGCATTGGTCCAAAGCAGTCTCACTCCCCCCCCCCTCACCCCCCCAATGTTGGGGACAGCGCTTTTCTCTGCTTTTGGGCTCTTGGTCTTCATGTCCATGGCAGAGTACTTTGGAATAGACTGTTCACCCATCGCAGTTCCAGTAAATACTTCATGTCTTGGGGTGCAAAGATGAATGCACCAAGGGCAGGGTATGCTGTCCTTTTAAAGGCAAAATACTACAGCAGATTGGTCCAATGTAATCCTATGGTCAGGGGTCCAATCCGGGGTGCTGTAACAAGTGTCATTTGCCTTCTGACATTGTACCCAGAGTGATTTGTCTAAGGTATTTGGGGGAGGGAGGGCCCGAAGTTGTAGAGAGCCCCAGAAGAAACCAAAATGGCAGAACCCCTCTCCTACCCTCTCTTCTAAGCTACTTTAACCCCACCCCCTTCCCAGGTCTGCTGACTTCGAACAGACTCCAGTGATCAGCACCCTGCTGTGATGGTTGTACACAAATTGTTAGTCACAATTGCTCGAATGCCAATTGACCTTTTCACAATTGACCTAATTTTGAAGGTCAATTGTGACATATTTGCGGGGGACACCCCCGCAACTCCCCACCCAACGCAAAACCCCCCACCAAAACCCTATTTATATATTACCAAACTGATATATATATATTGTGAAAAGGTAAATTAGGTCAATTAACAATTTGGGTAATACTGTTGTGATGGAGGCTTTGTCATGGATGCATTTGAAGCACCAGCTCCCAGGGAGAGTTGTTGTGCAATAGGAAGAAGGTGTTGGCCTTCCTCAGTGGGATCAAAAAAGCCACCTTTGCCTGTTGGAACGTTGTGTTCCAGGAGCTGTCAGGAATGCCCATGAGATTTTGGAACCTGTCCTGCTGCCAATGCAGGCCGTTTGCTGGATATGTCAGGAGACTGTAACAGCAAAGCCCCATGAGAGGCACTATGTTTTTGGGATGGAACATTATGAAAAGGGGAGGTGGATCTGATTAGCAGACCTCTCTTTCAGAACCGAATTACCTGCTTCATTTTATGCCTCTAAATCAAAAAAAGCTCAGGCTATCTCACCCAGTGTAGCACTGTAAGCAGCTGGTGTCATGGAATGCAACAAAGACGTGGAGATAGGCAGGCCAGTTATGGATTCACATTACAGATTGCATATGAATGACCAGGTTGCCTGCTAGTTTGTGGTGAGCATTCTTTTTACTCTTTTTGGTGATGGGAGACTTGGGCTACAAAGTTAGAGGTGGACGGACATCATGAAGGATGCTTTTGGTGTTTGCAGTTACTCTTGTTTTTGAATCCATATCCGAATAGCGCGAGCAAGGGGGTGACTCTTGGCAACGGGAGGGTCAATCCAGAGTTCGGGGTTCCTAGTCTGAGAGCGCCTGTTATTAGGTTCTGTGTTTGCTTGTTTCTCTGGATCTCTCTCTGTGGAATGGTGCTTCGACGTAAAAAGATGGAGAGCTAGTTGGCCAAACTGGCTTTCTGTTGTGCATTAATTTTCTAGGTCAGAAATGGGGTTTGAACTCTTATGCAGGCCATAATGATCAAAGGAACACATCTAATAAAGAGGCTAATTGCTTAATATAGAATTTGAATGAATGCACGCTGGTATTTTGTTGATTTCAAATCGGAGACTTGTATATCTTTTTATATTTAGCTTGGCTTCTGAGGAAGAATTTCCGGCTTACTGTACTAGTCAAATAGCATTTTAGGATTCTAGGGAGGTATCCAGTTACAAAACGAAAATTTGCACCAAGTTCCTGCCTACACGAAAACAGAACAAAGCTCACAGTTGTCAATTTGCTGAACGCGTGTGTAGTTTCTATATTTGATGCCGAAGCAAAACCATAGCGTCAAGTAGTGGACATTCTGGGGAATGTATTTCTATAGTTGTATTTTCGTTTCTGTGGCATGAGTAGGCGCTTAGGAATTGCGCAGTGCATGCCAGCGCGTGCCCCATTTGTGTGCAGGCAGACTACTACCGCTAATTACACTTCCCCTGATTTTGCTGGTGTATTATTACCCACGACGAGAATACTTGCTTTTGGCTTAATGCACAAAAACCCAGACTCGTTTAAAAGTGGAAAAGGTCGCTTTAATGTGACAGGCCAAAGCTTACAATCAAACGCTTAACTGGCTCCATGGCCTAACAAACTAAAGGAATATTTTAACCATCACTTAAATAAATTAAACATTTTCATTTTCCCCCAACAATTAAATAATTAAATAACCCAATTCCTCCCTAATGATCCCTTGGATCCTACCGTCTCCTTGCCCCTTTTCCAGGCGTCCCGCTTTCTCCCAGGGGCCATGCCCCTCCAGGCTCAATACCTGTTCCCCCGGGGTGACCTGCTTGTGCAAACAGCGCCACCCCATCCTTTCCCGTGTCATTCCCCCATTGTGCTTCCCTCCCCCCACATCAAAAGGGGCCATGCCCCCGGCGCCCTGACCCACTTCAACCCACTTCCACTCCCCTCTACACCAAACTCCCCCTTCTTATGACCTGCAGCCAGCCTGACCTGCCACATCAGCAACATATATTACACACACTTTCACAATGCCCTGACCTGTCACACAAAACTACCCACCCTACCTTCCTAACAGACCCCAAAACCCACGAACCCGCCATGTCATCTAAAAAACCCCCTGCATAATCCCATGAACAAATGGACCCCCCCATATTACATACCCAGACATTACCCTAACGAAAGTGAAAGGGGTGGGAGGGTGGGACAATCATCAAGTCCTAACTGTCGCCTGCCTCCCGAACCTTCCCTGATCCCTTAAATACCCCCCCAGGAGGCGCTCTGCCCCACGGCCACTCGCTGGCCATGTGCATCGCCAAAAACTCCCCGGGGGGAAACGCTTCGCGTTCCCCCCGGGGCCCCCCTTTTGGCTTAATGCACAAAAACCCAGACTCGTTTAAAAGTGGAAAAGGTCGCTTTAATGTGACAGGCCAAAGCTTACAATCAAACGCTTAACTGGCTCCATGGCCTAACAAACTAAAGGAATATTTTAACCATCACTTAAATAAATTAAACATTTTCATTTTCCCCCAACAATTAAATAATTAAATAACCCAATTCCTCCCTAATGATCCCTTGGATCCTACCGTCTCCTTGCCCCTTTTCCAGGCGTCCCGCTTTCTCCCAGGGGCCATGCCCCTCCAGGCTCAATACCTGTTCCCCCGGGGTGACCTGCTTGTGCAAACAGCGCCACCCCATCCTTTCCCGTGTCATTCCCCCATTGTGCTTCCCTCCCCCCACATCAAAAGGGGCCATGCCCCCGGCACCAGAAAAACCCTCCCCCGAGGAGTTCTTTCTGCCCCACCCCCCCCCCCCAAACTTTTCTACCTCAAACTTTTTACCCAGTCTCCCAGCCCAGAAACTAAGAAGAGCCACCCGTATCCCTCACCAGGTCATTCTCCCCTGCCTACAGAATCACCACCTCTGGAACCCCAAACGTTCCCTCATCCCTGCCAATATAGGAAGCAGCTGATTCCACCGCAGGCCCCCCAACCCGTGCCGTCTCACCACCACTTCCTTGTAACTGCACCCCTGTTACCTTCCAAAAACCCTTTTCTCCACTTCCTTCCCAGCCCACTTAACAATTGAATGGCCACAAATCAAAACTTGCGCCAACTCCCCTTCCTTTCGCGCAGCATCTGAAAAAGAAAATACAAAATCACTGACAGGTCAAAAATATTTCAACAACAGTTGGCCCCCAAAGTCCTAACCACCTTTTCAACATCCCCATTATCAAACTCCCTGCCGTACCCCTTATATTTCCCAGACCTCCAACGTCCCAATCTTTTCACCTTGTCTTCTGAAAAAACCCAGCCCGGTACCCTCAGATGCTGCGCCCCTCCTAAAGTAATGAGTCCCGAAATCCTCTTCCTTTTCTCCCACTGCCACCAACACCTTCCGCGATACCCCTAGCACCTGGAACTGGGCATAAGACCTTGCTCCCACGACCCAGCCGAAAACAAGAGCCCCTTCCCTTCTTATCCGTCTTAGACCGTTTAATCTTGATGTCTAAACCTTCTTCTGCATCTTCCCACTGCAGTCCCCCTACCCTCCCTTTTCCTCCGACCAACTCAAAAACCCTGACAACCCCCCAAACAATAACCACGTAAACAAGTCGCAGACAGCTCCCCTACAGGCAATAAACCATTTGTTCCACTTGTTGTGCCCAGTTTATTCCTTTACATTCCTGCATTGTCCCCCCTGCACCGGGGGCCCACGTGCACCCCCGTCCATGCAGGCCCTTTAGTTTATTCCTCCTCTCGCCATTGCACCAGGGGCCAAAACCTGCACCCCCGTCCATGCAGTCCTAACTCTACAAGCTCCTCGCATCCATTACCACCTTTTTTTTTTTTTTTTTTTTCTTTCCGCCTGCACCAGGGGCCCTAATGCACCCCCGTCCATGCAGGCCCCTTTTATGCCTTACTCCTCTCCACCGCTGCACCAGGGGCCAAACCTGCGCCCCCGTCCTTGCAGTTCCTTCCTTATCCCCCTTTTCAAGCTACTTGCGTCCATTACCACCTGTTTCCCACCTGCACCAGGGGGCCTAGTGCACCCCCGTCCCTGCAGGCCCCCTTTTTTTTCTTTTACTCCTCTCCACCGCTGCACCAGGGGCCAAACCTGCGCCCCCGTCCATGCAGACCTTTACACATAAATACCTCTTCCGGCACCTCACTTCTCTGTTCCACTTTTTTTTTTTTTTTTTTTTTAATTTAGCTGCACCAGGGGCCCTAGTGCACCCCCGTCCATGCAGACCCAACTCCTCACTTCCCCCTGCTGCACCAGAGACGCTCCCGCACCTCCGTCCATGCAGCCTGAAGCCTACTCACCTTGTCGTGCGGCAAGCGTGAGGGCTTCCCCACCGTCGTCCATGCCCTCCAGACGACAGCTACCTCCCCTTAACAATTACCACCGTTACATCCCCCCTGCGGCCCTCCCCTACCTACGCGTCTTCCTCCTCACCCTTCTCCTGCCCCCCTTTAAGTTGCCCCCAACAATCTTTCCTCAAACCTTGTGCCCCCCCTCCTTTTACCCTAAACTGAGCCCGACCTACCAGCACACCCCAATTTACCTGGTATGCGGTCCTTCCCCCCCACTTCCTTGCCCCGCTCCTCGCCCTGACCCATTGTCCCCTGCCTGAAAACAATCTGTAACCGGATGCCGACCCGCACACCTGCTGCACTCGTGTTTAAATTTGCACATCCACCTCGTGCAGCCTTCTTTATTGAACGCCCAACATGCAGTTGAGGGCTGTCCCCCGCCTCCTCCCCCCACCCCCTCATGGGCGGGGCGACCAAGAAAGGGCCGGTAAGGCACAGGCAGCCCACTTGCTGTGTGCAATGTCGGGGCAGGCCTCGTTGGAGCCATCCATTGCAGCCAAAGATCCATGTCTATCTCCCCCCAGACCGCCTGACTGTCCTCCGCCATTCTCGCTCTGAATTTCTCATCATAGCGTACCCAGGCAAAACCCCCAAAACTCGTGAAAGCCTTCCTAATTACGTCCATATATTTAAGCAGGGCCACACAACGCTCCGGGAATTTTTCACAGTACACACTGGCATAAATAATAAACGCCGACGTCCAATTCTCAATAGTCACCGGGACCCTTGGGCGTGAAGCCAGTTCCCTCTCTTCCTCCTTAGACCCCTCCTTTGCTCTCACTTCCCTATGGAGCAATTTAAAGACATCCACAAATTCCCCTGCCTGAATCTTCTCCCTGGTCGCTGCCATCAAGTGCGCCCCCAATGGTTTTGTTATCCCCATGTATGGCCATTTTTTCTCCTTTCTTCTCACTTCACCCTCCTTATCTTTTCCGGCTTGTACTTCGAGCACCAATGGCTCCACCACCTTGTCCGTTTGGACCTCCACTGAGCAAATGCTCTTTCCAACCCCTCCGGCTCCAATGGCCTGCACACCAACTTCCTTCCTTACACCTTGGAAACCAGCCCGTTCCTCCCCTGTCCACCTATTTGTAACCCCTCTCTGCCATGCAGCTGACCATTCCCTTTCCCGCTCACCTCTTTCCACACCTGCCACCTGCGGCCTGGCGTCCACACCGGTGCTCCTCCTCTCCATTCTTAGAGGGCTCCTGCTGCGGGGACAAAACATGTCAGCACAATCGCCCAGCCAATAATTTCCTTGACCCCTTTCACCCCGACCCCCTTGTACTTCCCTTTCCTTGTCCCACCTTGGACTTCTTCTCTCCTCCGCCCTTTCCCTTTCCGCCCTGTAATCCTCAAATTCCCATTGCCCCCCGTATTCCTCCCAACCAACTTCATCACCCCTTAAATACCATTGAGGATGCGGGCTCCTGCCCGAGATGATTTGCTGATCTTCTTCCGAGCCCGGGGCGTCCGCCCCGCCACTCCTCTGACGTCTTCTCGGCGGGGCTGTGGGAGCCTCTGCCTGGTCCTCTTCTCTTGGGCGAGGCGTTCCGACCTCCACCCTGACATCCTCGTTGCTAGGGGCTGTGCTGCGCCCTCTAGGCCCTCCTTGCGTTAACCGAGGAGGGGCCGTACCGAGACCCTCACCCTCCATCTGCACAGCGGGGCCTGCGCAGCGCCCTCCGCCCCCACTCCTCCTATCCGGGGGGGCCGTTCCGCGCCCCACCCTACCCTCCTCAATTGACGGGGACCTCTCCCTCCTTCTCCCACCCGCACTCTTCTGCAGGTATTTTCCCCCTCTTCCTCTCTGCCCTGCCACACCCACCTGTCCTCCACCCCTGCCCCCACTGTTGTTCCCTCGGTCTGTACCCTCCCGAGAACTCCCCTCTACCCTGGGGCTATCATACCCTTCCTCCCTTTCTGGCTGACCCCCTGAACTCATTAAACCCCCTTCTGCCCTCCTGTCTATCTCCCTCCTCATCTTCCTGCCCCTAGATTCCCAAATCTCCCCTTTTCCTGCCGTAGCGGTGCAAGCTACCACCGCCGCCAATGCACCGTCTGCCGCCGCTCTGCGCTGCGGCCGGCCCCCACCGCTCCCTTCTTCTCCCGTAACTTCCCCTACCGCACTTTCCAATTGGGCTTTAGTTGCCCTGCTAATGATTTCCAGGGCCTTCTTCAAGGCCCCGGCATCCACCAGCCCCTTCTTGCTCGCCCCCCGGCCTGTCATTGTGCACACTAAAATGTGTGTGCCCAGCCAATACAACCCTCAAAAATCGCCCTAAATAATCTATGCCCCCGAGCCGGGACCTACCCGTGGACTAGCCCTTACCACCTTGTAACTTCAGAAACTCAAAAGGAGCAAAGCGCCCCCAAAAATAACCCCAAACCACACACGCACCTAGTGTGAAACCTTGAAAATAGCCTCCCTAGTAGAGACAATTAATAATAGGCCACCAATTTAAACTCACCTGCCTTAACTGTATATATATATATATTTTTTTTTAAATTATTGCTTCCCTACTGATAAATTGAAAATTAATAAATTAACCAAACAATTTTTTTTTTTTTTTTTTATTATTCCCCCTGCCCCACTACCACTTATAACCCTGCCCTCCCCTTCCCCACCCCTATTACAGAAGCGGGAGCCCTACAAAAGCTCCCAACAGTAAGCCCTTGTTAGCACTTGCTAACAAGCAGAACACTGCCACCTGACTGTGTCCGGAGCGCACCGCACTCCACACAAACACTCAGGCGCGGCTCCTTTAAACCCGCCGCCCAGCCCCTTATATGCGCGAGCGTTGGATAAAAACGCCCACGCACGCGGAACGAAACGCTCGAGCGGAGCGGGAGGAGCACAAGGAATCCCCGCGTAACCAACTCTGCGGATCCGCTGAGGCTCCGCTCCCCTTTTATCCCTAACGCCTGCCCGAACTGAGAGGATGCCTGATCCTCAACCGACACGGAGCCCCACAAGCCCTTTCCCCCGCTCGCGTGCCGCCCACCTGAAGGCCCAGGAACCTGGATAGGCCGGTAAGCCTAGAGGGGTGTCTTATTTACGGCACCCCTCCTACCCTGCTATACCAACCAACTTTACTTTTTTTTTTTTTTTTTTTTTAATCACCTACCCGCCCTAAAGCTGACTAAATCCCCTCTCTCACCTGCACTACCCGACAGCTAGGCCCAGTTACCCAGGGAAGGCTCGGGAGCAGGCAACGGGACCTGTGCAATCATCAAGTCCTAACTGTCGCCTGCCTCCCGAACCTTCCCTGATCCCATAAATACCCCCCCAGGAGGCGCTCTGCCCCACGGCCACTCGCTGGCCATGTGCATCGCCAAAAACTCCCCGGGGGGAAACGCTTCGCGTTCCCCCCGGGGCCCCCCTTCGCATCTTTTGGACGGTGCTTTTGCAGCGGTTTGTGACTCCTATACAATCACGAGCTGTCTTGTCTTGTGCCCCGTTGTTTGAGACACTAGTTGCGCTGAAATAAGCTTTTGTATAATGTAACTGGTCCGCAACAGCGCCCTGATCTCTGAGGGTTTAGGTGCTTTATAAATTAAACAAATAAAATAATGAAGAAACCGATGGCCAATTCTTTTGGTCCATGAATAAGATCTATGGATATATATATATATATATTTTTTTTTTTTTTCTTCCTACCACTCGTGCTGTTTTTGTTTTATTTAATGGGAACCTCTATTTGCAGTGATGCATTTTTCTTATAAAAACCAGTGGTTTATTTCCTTAATTTGCATGCCGTAGTCTGGTGACTGCCTTTGAAGTGCCTACTAGATATAAAGGCTTATGCGATGTGGAGAAGAGCCACCATTGTAGGTCGTGGGCAGTGATGTCAATAGAATCAGTGTTGGGGGGGGGGGGGGGCACAAATACAAGGTGGGGCAGGTTGATGGCACATCAAATTGGGGTCAGCAGGCCAAACTGGTTAAAGTATACCCCCCCAACCCTCGTGTAATATTTTTTAAATAATGGTTTAAAATCTTGTATTTTGCAGCACACTATTATTATTATTTTTAAAATTGGTAAAATGCTGAACAGTTTGCAACTGGTTTTGTAGGGTAACTCATGAAAAAATCCAATAGATGCAAGTCCCCAACAGTGCAGAGGAGCATTTTCCCAGCCCTTTTTTTTTGTGATGCCTTTGCCCATAATATATGCCAGTTTAAAAACATTTTCACGCTGGCTCTGCCCATACATTTCCATACTGGCTGCACCAATATATACTAGTATTTCCATATAAGTACATAATCGTGTTTGCTTCGGTCATAATGCCAGTAATGCTACTATAAGAAAACATGACCACTCTTGTTCTGATAAAATATGGCAGTATCCCCACGTAAGAACATACTACAGTTGGCTTTACCATTAAAGATGCCATGCCATAGTTTGAAAACGTGTCCAAACTGGCTGCTTCAAAATGCCAGTCTAGCCACGTAATGACACTTATCATGCTTGCTTTATCAAAGATGCCCAATACAAAATGACATACCACGATGAGAAATTGCTAGACTGGCTTCATCAAAATGCCAGTCTAGGCTTGCACTAACACTTATGCTTTCTGTATTCAAGATGCTAATACAAAATATCATGCCGCAGTAAGAAGTGGCTAGACTGGGTGCATTCAAATGCCAATGTACCTACATAATGACACATCATGTTTGCTTTATCATAGATGCCCAGTAAAAATGTCATGCCTGCCTTTTGGTCCCCCAGCGCCTCACAAACGCGCACATGCTCTCGCTCATTCACAAGTGCACACGCCCTTGCTCATTCACAAGCGCGCGTGCACACACACCCTCACTCATTCACAAGCGCGCACACACACGCACTCTGCCCTTGCTCATTCACAAGCACACACGCACTCTGCCCTTGCTCATTCACAAGCACACACCCACACTGCCCTTGCTCATTCACAAGCACACACCCACACTGCCCTTGCTCATTCACAAGCACACACCCACACTGCCCATGCTCATTCACAAGCACACCCACACTGCCCTCGCTCATTCACAAGCACACCAATCCTCGTGCACTCATTCAATACACCACAAGCATAAAGACATACTGACACATTTAAATGAACACACCTTTGAATGGATTGTCCTCCCACGGATTCCTTATCTCATGATCTTTCCATCAAAAGCGTCTGTTGGCTTTAAGTTCCGTATTTACACGCTAACGTTTCGGATATGGTACGCTTTGTTCCTTTGTGAGTATCTTTGAGAGAAATCTTCGAAAAATGGGTTTGTCATCACTGTCTTCTACGGCGAAATCCGGTTTAAAAAATTCTGTGACTGCGGCTCGAAGACGTCCATTACGGACCCCCCAGAATATGCTTGTGGTGTCTGGGATCCTCTCATCTTTGTGTGAGGACTGCTTGTCCATGACATCGTAAGCCCTGAGAGAGCGCAGAGGGGAACTTGCTGCAGGTAGGATCCATAAGTCCCTCTCGCCTGTCGAAAAGACAGACATCGGATGAGCCGAGAACTGTTTCTCCTCGCTGTAAGAAAAGTAAAAGACCCTGATCACAAAGTGGTTCCCACCATTCGTCATCGTCAAGACACTCGCAAAAGCGGCGTCATAGGGCGCCATCTTTGTCGTCTTTGAGTTCCTCTCAGGAACGGGTCGAATGCCCAACAAAAAACAGCCTCTCCAGCTGAGTGGGAAGAATTTAGGCAGAAGATGATGAAGGTATTTGATAATGCGGCCGTGATCTCCCCCCTCGATTACTGTCGAAAGCCATGCTCGGGTTGAAAAACCCAATGAGCATAAGAATAAAACCTGTGCACCTTCAAGAGCGTTCTAAGGCTCCCTCGAGTCGAGAAAGTCCCCTCGAGGACCGACAGCACCGCGCCAAAAGACCATTTGTTGATGCTATTGACACAAACCTAGTCATCAACACATCAGGCTCCAAGCTCCTCGATGCTACAGGTGTCGAAGTCGTCGACACAGGCATCGAAACAGTCGACATCAACGGTATTGCAATCTCGGCACCTTTGGTATCATTGAAGAAACATATACCCCTTTACCTAGGGCTGACTTTTTTCAAATCTTTCCTCAATTTATGGGGACGCAGAACCATCCTCTGATGAATCTAGACCTTTTCGCCTCCAATATGGTATGCCATCGGTTCCTGAAGCCATAATATCTGAAGAATCCAGGATAAAAGGCCTTCAAGAGTGCCTACATAATGCCAGTGGTTTGGACACATCACCAGAGGTAGGGTTTGGCAGATCAGACCCATCTGATCATGTAGAAGTAACCTATGGGCAGTTACTGTCGATGGTGGTTGAGTACATGAGATGAGTAAACCAAGCCCAGTTTTCGAACAAGATGAGTTGACTGATATTCTGGACAGGGGTCCTCAGGAAGATCCAATTGTTCCATTTCATGCAGCTTTACAAAAGTGGGTAACTACCAATTGGGAGGCGCCCGAATTGAAGCCGGCGGTCAACAAAAATCGGACTTCTAAATACAGGGTGTCAAGCAGTGATCCCCATTACTTGTCAAATCACACAACTCCAGAGAGTCTGGTGGTACAGGCTGCCACCTCAACCACAAGACAAAATGCCTACCCTACTATCCCTCCTAATAGGGATGATAAGCGTTACAACGCTCTAGCCAAGAAGGTTTTTTTTCGGCTGGAAGTATGGCCCTGAAGTCAGCAAATGCCACGTGCATGTTTCGATGTTCACTCATACCCTTTGGGAGTGTATATCCATGGCGGCTGTCCATAACCCCGAAGGGGAAGAACGAGACAGGTTTTTGAACACAAGCAAGGATGGAAAGGACGCTATTTGCGAATCCCTCCAAGTGGTCTCGTCTCGGCACTTGGCTGACAGTATCAGTAGAGCAATGGCACTAGTACGGTTATGCACAGGCTTACCTGGTTAAGGAAGTCAGCATTTGCTCCAGATGTACAATCCAGACTGCTTAACGTGCCCTTTGCCGGCACACATTTGTTTGGTAGCAAGGCCAACTTCAAAGGCAGCACCAAATTCCTTGGTGCTGTGATTAGACCGCCTCCAAATCGCCCCACGGGTATGCCCTGGAGGGCTAGGTCCTTTCTTCACTACTCCACATTTGGAAAAGGCAGAGGACAGTCGGTTCAAAGAGGCCAAAGAAGATTCCCCTGTGGTGGACGGGAAAGAGATACTGAGACCACCTCAGCAGCGGCTACTTGCCATCAGCCACTGAGTCAGCCACCCCAAAACCTCTCTGTGGACTTGGTTCACCAGACTGCAGTGGGAGGCAGACTCTCACAGCATCTGAAAGAATGGCAGGCTATTACTTCAGATGCATGGGCATTGGAAACAATTGCCCAGGGTTACTGCCTTCCCTTTCTAAAAAAAGCCCTAGTCATCCACCGGGGAACAGCTCTTTCAAAGTTCCACGCCTGCTCCATGTGCAGGAAATATTAACCCTGCTGGAGAAAGGTGCTATAGAAACAGTACCTGTAGCAGAGAGGAACAAGGGTTGGTACTCCCCGTACTTTCTAATACCAAAAAAGGACAGATGATTGAGACCCATCTTGGATTTAAGAGGCTTGAACAAGTTCCTCTGGAAGGGCAAGTTCAAGATGGTTGCTCTTTCTCAGATCATTCAGGCCCTGCAGCTTCTGGACTGGGTGGTATCATTGGACCTTCAGGATGCTTACTTTCATGTGCGAATCGATCACCAGCACAGAAGGTATCTGAGGTTCGCCATTGATGGTTCTCATCAGTTTTCAGTTCTGCCATTTAGGATGACAACTGCCCCAAGGGTTTTCACCAAGTTAATGGCAGTGGTGGCAGCGAGTCTCAGGAGAGGGGGGGATTCACATCTACCCCTACCTGGACAATTGGCTGATCAGGGCCAGTTGCCCAAAATAGCCCCTGGAACATCTCTGCTCTACTTGTTACCTTCACAGACAGGGCTTCTCCCTCAACTTCAAGAAGTCTCATTTGATACCATCTCAAAGGCTCCAATTCATTGGAGAATTCCTGGATGCATCCCTGGGGAAATCCTCACCACCAGAAGTGAGGGCTCAAGACATTCTGCAGATGGTCACCAAATTCCAGAGTGCCCAGCATCTCACGGCCTTTGAGGTTGCTCAGCGTCATGGCATCCTGTATTTTTCTAGTGCCAGTGGTTTGCCTGAAAATGAGATCCCTTCCATGGGCTCTCAGAACACAGTGGTCCCAATTCTCAGGCAGAATGTCAGACTTCCTTCAGATTCTGAGCAGAGTCTCACAGGACCTTCGATGGTGGGCCTGCTAGAACATTCTGAAAGGAGAACCTTTTTGGCAACCTTGGCCGGAGATAAAATTAGTGACGGACGCCTCACTCGCTGGGTGGGGAGCCCACACCAATGATATCGGCGATCGTTGTTCTCCATCGGAGTCCAAACTACACATCAACCTTTTGGAGCTGAGGGCAATCAGACTAGTGCTGAAGGCCTTTCTGCCCTCTGTACGGGGAAAGAACGTCCTGATAATGACGGAAAACGCAGTGGCCATGTACTACATCAGCAAGAGAGGAGGTGTAGGGTCAATAGCACTGTGCAGAGAGGCAATGCAGCTCTGATACTGGGCAATCCGAGCAGTAATCTCCCTATCAGCAGTTCACATAGCCGGAGTGGAGAATACGGCAGCAGAGGCTCTGAGCAGGCGCAGCAGAGTCTCCCATGAGTGCGAACTAGCTGAGGAAGTCCTTAAAGAGATCTTCACCCCTCAAGTGGATTTGTTCACGACCAGTGTCAACCGGAAGTGCGAATTGTTCTGCTTCAGGGAATTTCCCCCAAGAGGAGCTCTAGGAAAAATGTTCTTGGTGGACTGGGAATTCTCACTCCTGTATGAGTTTCCTCTAGTCCCCGTCATTCCTCATGTGATCAGGAGGTTAAGAAAGTTTGGGAAATCCATGATCCCAATTGCTCCAGTTTGGACCAGGAGGACATGGTACCCGAACCTTCTGGACATTTCCATCCACCCTCCAATACGTCTCCCACAAAGAGAGTATCTTCTCTTGCAAGAGCAAGATCAAGTTATCCATCCAGAGGTCAAGACACTCGGCCTTCATGCATGGTTTCGGAGAGGTGGAGATGCAAGGATTGGGACCTCCCGGATGACTTAATGGAGATTTTGCTTTCGGCCAGAAGGCCAGCAACTAAGTCTTTGTACGGCTGCCGTTGGAACAAATTCTGCAACTTGTGTAGAGATAAGAATGTTGATCCATTTACATGTAATACTCCTATGGTGTTCTCCTTTTTGTTACACCTAGATAATGTGGAGCTCCAGATTGGTGCTATTAAAGGATATCTTGCAGCACTTTCTTTATTTAAGCGCACTTCGGAGGAGGCATCTTACTTCAAAATTCCTCTAATAATGGAATTCCTAAAAGGATTGACACATGTCTTCCCTCCGATCCCTTTTCAAGTGCCAGTTTGGGATCTCAACTTGGTGTTGTAATTTAAGTGTGCTCCTTTTGAGCCTATACTCTCCTGTCCTTTGAGGCTGTTACCTTAAAAACCATCTTCTTAGTAGCCATTATATCTTCCTGAAGGGTGAGGGGAACTTGAAGCTTTATCCAGCAAGCCTCCATACACTATTTTCTATAAGGTGAGCCCCACTTTTTTTTACCCAAAATTGTATTTGAATTCCACTTGACTCAGCAAATAATATTACCATAATTTTACCCTCCTGCGCACCCTGGGCAGGAAGAGTAGAGGCTACACAGGCTTGAGTCTAAACGTGCACTTAATTTCTATTGCACCAGAAGGGCATAACTGAGACCAGATGACCAACTGTTTGTTGGCTACTCGGGCCACAAGTTAGGTATGGCAATCACTAAACAGACGTTATCCAGATGGATAATACTGGCAATATGTGAATGCTATAGACTGTTGGGAAAAGATGCTCCAGAAGGCCTTCGGGCTCATTCGACCAGGGACATGGCAACTTCCTCTGCTTTAAAAAAAAAAAAATATATATATATATTTTTTTTTTATTTGTATATGGTTCGAAGAACCTTTACAAAATTACAAATCAATACATATTCCAATAACTTCACAAAACATTTACATTATTAAAACACATGAATTTAAAACCGTTATTAAATTAAAAATAAATGGAACATCAAAGTGACAAAATCTCTTTTTCAATTATTTTTAGAAACTCAACTAAAGCAAAAATTAATGATTTCTCCTTTCCTTGCATATGTCGACTCCAAAGTGAGACCATACAATCTTCATAGTTCACATTGATAAATCTTAAAAAAAAAAAAGCTTTGTTCCTACATCTCTAAAGTACAGGCATTCTAAAATCGGATGTTTTAAGGTTTCATTCTGTTCTGTACATTCAAAAAACCGACAATTAGAAATGCCCTGCTTTCTTTTACTGTTCCCCAGTACTTTGTCCGTTCGAGGGTGTGATACTGAATTAATTTGAAGCGAATATAATAGGTTTTAGTTATTTTACATGGAAACATCCTAAGATGGTCTCTACAACATCTTTTATGGGGAAATATCGCATATTCTTTGTATGTACTAAATGTAGCAATTTCATCAACGGTTTTACACCAATCGTTTACAAATAGCTTTTGTTTCACATAGTTCGGACGCCTATACAAATCATCACCATCAACACTCAGGTTTGTTAGAATTTTATCCATAGTTACATAATAGCTGGTAATAGAACTAGAGGAGCATCCCTTTTTAAAGTCATGAAAATCCTGATAGATTGAATTATCGGGACAATTCAGAATTTTTGAATAGTTGGATAGGGCACGCCATGTAAACCTAGTAGATAGAGAAATTAGACCCATCTTATGCCTAATAATAGAGTTGGGAATGGATAACGACAAGCGCAGAGCATTTTTAACCACGCTGCCCTGTAATGAGTTCTTTATACAGGCTATTAACACAGATATCCAATGCATATAGTAGAATAGGTTCCACTTTTAAAGTAAGGAATTCAGGAATCGGTAAGATTGAAAATGTGCAGAATTTAGAAAAAATGAATTTCATTTGACTCCAGAGTAGTCTAGCTTTTTGCTTTAGGTAGTATACCCATGAATTAATAGTAGTTCTGTTACTCAGTCGGTATCCCAGATAGTCTCTTTTAGTTCATGTATAGGGATATCACCAATACTCCAGCTGAATTTTTTAGGATGATGGCTGGATTTGAAAATCATTTCATGAGTCTTATGTGGATTAGGGATAAGATTATGATTATTGGCAAACTTTGAGAATAAGTCTAGTTTAGATTGAAGGCCAGCTGGAGTTAAATAAAAGAAATTAAATTGTCTGCAAAGGCTAGCCAGTGAGCATAGCCTTGCAGTGTAAGTAATAACTGATTCCCATAGATCATCTATATAAGAAAGATACAAATTAAAGAGCAAAGCTGCAAAATTGCAGCCCTGCTTTAGTCCAAGATGAAGAACTGATTCAGTCATGGATCCACCCTGAGTCAGACGGATTCTACATGAAGTATTGGTATGAAATTTAGTAATCCAATATATCAAATATTCTGGGATTCCAAACTTACGCATTTTATTCCTTAGAACCTGACGCACGACTGTATTGAATGTAGAAGACATGTCAATAGAAGCGATGTAGATGGTACCAAGTTTCTTTCTGTTAACACCAGCTATCAGATGGGCCATTATTGTAGCATTTAAGGTTGTTTCCATCTGCCGCCTAAATCCAACTTGGCATTTTGAATAGATCTTATTGGTTGCTAGATATTTTTCTAAGTCAAAAATGAACGGAATGGAGAAAACCTTTGCTGCTGCGTCTGTCGGAGATATAGGTCTATAATTCTCTTCTAGGCTGGAATCACCTTTTTTGGAGAGAGGTATTAGTATAGAAGTGTTTCTAGTTTAGAAATGTATCCTGTGGTAAAACACAAAGGAAGGGCCACCAATTGGGGGCGGGGGGCAAAGCAGCAAATGGGGCAATTGCCCCCTTTCATCTTCTCTAGGGATGGCAGTGGTCCTGGATTACGATGCACTCTCTGACTTTTGGCACCAAAAAAACCCTATTTTGTTACTTAATCTAGAAGGGTTTGTTATAAATTCGACCTTCAATTTTGCAATGCCATGCTAGTTTATTTTCACCAGACACCATTGAATAAGTTACATACGTCACATTTTTATTTCTTCTTTTGCTCGCATCACTTTTTCAATACGTGGATTTTAAAGACCTCTTTGGGTACATCATAAAGTAAGTGCGTCTGAATAAAAAATAAAAAACAAACAAAAAAAGGTAGGATGAGCCCAATAATTTCCAAGTGCCGAGCGCTTGCTCTGGTCGAAATACCTTATTTTGGTCATTTTTTTGAATTCCAAGGGGGGTGGGGTGTGTGTTTATATAACAAATAGAACTTCAAATCAAAGTATGCAATCTCAGGAATCTTTTGAAATTAATTGGTGATTCTTATGTACTAATTAACATCATGGTAATGACAATACTTTGTGTTGCAATAATCAAACTTGTTTGAAAACCTAATTCAAAATGTATTTAACTGATGTAACTTATAAATATGACGGTGACAACTATTGGGAAAAGGCAGTGTTGTCACTCTACTTTCCATTTACACTTCTGAAAGGAAGTGATGTGGTCTGGAAAGTCAGTTCGTAGAGCCCGGCAGAGCCTTGGCTGATGGGGGGGGGGGGGAATATTTGTAGAGTGCTGGGGCTGAGCCCTGGCTGCCCGCTTAAAGCCCTGGTTGCAATGTATAGGGTTTGGGTGCGTTGCAGTGTGTCACTACATAGGTTTGTGCATTTTGAAGAGCATAAGGGTACAGTTAGAGCACATTATGGAAGTGTGTGTGAGAGATATATGTTGAGTCAAAACTACACGGGCGGGCTAATATTTCCCTGCAGATTAGAGGCATATTCCCTTTAAAGTCAAATACTTACAAAAGGGAGTACAAATACTCCTCAACACAATATTGAAAACTTGTACATAAGAGCCTGCCCTCTGCTTCCACTGACAAAACTCCTCAGATATGTTCGGATCAGGGTTAACCTCATGGCAGTGCCACAGAAAGGAGCTCCAATACTATTCATGCCTAGTCTGAAAAGTCCTTTTCAAATTTTTTCTTTTGCATGGATTACAAAAATATGTTTTAGAGTTAAAAAAATGTCTTTTTATTTGCCTGAAAAACCTTCCATTGGGAAATGGAATTACTACTCGGGGGTTTAAAAGATATTGGCACATGGAGCTCGTTATTGACCTATCAGCCAATCAGGATGTTTAGAGAGCAGTCAAAAACTACTGCTATTGACTGCACTATGAACATTCCGTCTTCAGAAGAACACGGGAACAATAATGCAATTTCCAGAAGATTTTGTTTCAATAAGACACTTTCTCGGACTGAACTTTCTATTTTTCTGTAATTTGCGATTCTACCCACAAAAGAGAAAGATGAAACATTGGAAAATGCTTTCGCTTTCTTATAGAGAAACGTTTACTTTTACATGACATCTAATGCATTCTCATGTTAAACTTGTTCCAGTTTAACCAAGTTGTTATTAAAATGCTTAACTTTTGAAGCCAACCATGCTATTTAAATGCTGGAAAATAATACATTTTAATTTAATGCCTCAGTTTCTGTTTACTTTACTCGCTCGTAAAGTACCTTATTTTGTTTATTTTTTTGTTTCACTTAACCAAGAAAACTCCAACATGTATTGTTACTACTGCCATGTTCTAATAGCCTTCTAGACCCCAGGGGATTTCATAATCGCTTGGCAAAATGACCCTTCCCCAACTTATGGTCCTCGGCTTCACCTTGGGCCATAACTTGGCAGCAGGTCCTTATCCTGCTATAAGCCATCGCTCCTCAGGATTCGAAATGGAGTTTCGATGAGCAGGAGCTAAAACCAGCTCCTGTGTGTCGGGCATCACCCAGTAGGCAGGAGCTAGCACAGGGCAACCAGGAGCCACTAGAGATGCTCTTAACTTTTTGTCAATTTTTATGAACCATTGTGTTTAAATGTGTATTAGCTGTGTTTATAATTCTTCATTATTAACATTCTCAAATACTCAGTTTATGTCACATTGATATGTTTGGAAGGCACCAGTTGGCCCTAGGAATCAAAAGTAACTCCTGGTTGCTGTTGGTTTGATGCTAACCAGGCTCTACTGTGCTAGAAGCAGGAACAACAGGTCTCCCTGCTCCCCTCAATTTCGAACCCTGCCTCCCTCTATAACTCCCAAATGAGTAAAGCACTCCTACTTCAAAATCTTATTTGGAGCTCTGGCTGATGATTGTGCATAACTCACATTTCTCGTGAGTAAAAGGGATGTGCTTTAAAAACAGGCTCCTCAACCATAAACTTCTTTCTAGCATTGTGGACATTTTTTGGCCAGGTATCTTCAAATAATCAGCTACGTAAATTCCTCTTTAAGCACGCCACATTCCAAGATGGCAGTCCAGGCTTTCCAAGCACTCGCTTTTCTTCCATAACCCTGTAACACCAGGCAAGCTGCACTTTCTCCCCACCCTCTGTGCTTGATATAAGTGAGTTTTCACTTGTCTCCCAACCCCCACAAAGGTGGAGCCCACTTTAAAAAACGAAGGGGGAATATACTGTGGAGATTTGTAATTTCCACATCACTTGTTTTGCATGCTGTTTTATTTGCTGCCTTTCTCCGATCTAGAAATCCTCCCAGTGGATACCTGTATTGACGAAACCCTTTGCTTCATTAACCGAACATGTAGGCATACTGCTAACGATAAATCAAATGCTGCTCCATTTGATAACTAATGTCTTTTAGCTCTAGGACTCAAGACATTGTGCCTAATTCATGGAATTTCTTGCACGGTTCAAAGTGACTTTGCACTGCTGACACAAACCCTGATTCATGGAACTGTGCAAAGTGTATTTTTGCAGTGAAAGGTCGGTGCAACTGGTAATTTCTACAATGCAAAATGACTTTGCACTGCAAAAATACACTTGGCACACAGTTCCATGAATCAGGGTTTGTGTCGGCAGCGCAAAGTCACTTTGAACCGTGCAAAGAAATTCCGGCCCATTGAGTCTTTCTGGAGAAGTTGTTCAGTGTTAAAACTTTGCATACTGCAGGCACTATCATGGGACGACTATCGATCGGCCACTTAGTTTTGTTTATGAAATGATTCACTTTATAGTTGGGAAACGGCTGGCATGCATTATCCAGCCTCGCCAATTGCATCCTTGCACCCCCCCATGGCATGCCCCAGAAGTGCGGCTCATTAAAATTCAAATGTCGCCATCTGCGCTGCGCTTTGCGTGAGGTCTTGCCCTTTGTAGAATATCTGTTAATGGAAGCATGAAGTCGATGAGTTTGATCATGGAAAGGATAGAGTCGGCAAGGAACAGACATATAGGGCCTGTTCCATGTCATACTAACGGGGAACTTTAATGCGGAAATTGAAGCATTTAACTAAAATGCCCTTTTGGTGCACCTTCTTTGATAATATTCTGAACAGCACAAACATGACAGTTTCTACAGTAGACAATGGATGCTTGGCTTAATTTAATGTTGCTCCATACTGTTGTTAGCATACTACACATGCGATCTGCTCCTACATGAAATGAGCCATGGGCATGAGACAACATTAGGGGTATGTATTTGTCTGGCAACTTCCATCTGTGCTCATTCTGTGAGTCCACCCACCATCCAGCTATGCATTCCCCATGTAGTTTCCAATCCTGAAGCTCTTGTTCAGTGGCCTGAGCTCGAATAGTTCGCACTGATTCAAGGGCATTATCAAATATGATATTGTCTGGGTGCATCGTGTGTCTAATGGACATACGAGCTACAGGGGACTGTGCAGTTGCTTTTGCAACTCTTTCAGCAAAGCATTACCTTTTCCCATATCAATTACAGTGGCCTTGTGCGCACTGCATTTGATGTCGGACAGTTTCTTTGGCAGGGTCATTGCATACAATAATTTCGAATCGATGTACCATGCAGTATTTTTGTCCCATGTGAAGTTAAAAATCAACTCTCGTCCCATAAGCGGCCAAAGGTGTGAGCTACTCTAAATGCATATTGACTGTCGGTGTAAATATTAATTACGAGACCGGAGCTCAACTCACAAGTTTCGGTAAGGGCAATCATTTCAGCTGCTTGTGCTGAATGCTTAGCTATGCCACAAGCCTCAACAATGGCTTTCAATGTTGTAATAGCATATGCTGCAGTGGTAGTGCCATTTGGTAATTTAAAACGCAAACCATTTGCATACAACGTTTCTCAATTGGAGTACCCACCAAATCTACCCATCCCTTCGTTTCATTTTCAGTTATTAATACACAATCGTGCATTACTTTTCATCCGAACGGAGGGGTAGCTCAGTGGCAGGATTTAAAGTGTTAGAACGTTGTATGCCAATGTTTGAGGCAATAACCTTAGCTCATATCTAGTAAACCTGGCATTTGTCAGGTGCTGTGTTTTTTAGTTTTGTCAGGTGCTGTGTTTTTTAGTTTTGTTCAATAAAATATCAATCACATTTGGCACAGACAATGTAACTTGGCGTCTGCTTGATTCATAGAAATGGCTGCAGCCGCTACACCCCTTAAACAATTTGGAAGTGCTGTTGCCACTGGGTCCAATGTAGAAGAAGAATATGCACAGTGTCTGTTTTTACCCCCTTGTTGTTCAGTTAGTACAGATAACGCACAGTCTTGCTTTTCATGCACAAACAACGTAAATGGTTTAGTATAGACTGGAGTGCCCAAAGCAGGTGAATGCCACAATGCAGATTTTAGAACATCCAAACTCTCTTGCTGAGCAGCAGTTCATGGCAAGGGGACTGGGGTGCTACTCATTGTTAGTTCTAACAGCGGTTTTGCTAAAAGCGAAACATTGGGAATTGACTGCTTGCAAAATAAAATCATCCCTGTAAACCCTCCGACATCTTTCTGTGTGACAGGGACGGGTATTTTCATTATAGCCTCTAGGCGCCAAGGGTGTAATCTACGCTCCACTTTTGACAATCAATGTCCCAAATGAGTGACATGAGTTTTGCAGAACTGTAGTTTTTTAGGGATACTTTATGTGCCAGTGGGGCTTAAAATTGTAATAACCACACATGGAAATCATGCATTGCTCTTGGGTGTCTGTAGCTATCAACAAATCATCAACGTGTTGGAGCAGTATGGTATTTGCAGTTGGTGTAAACATGTCTAGCTGTGTTTTTCAATGCTTGGCTGTAAGTACTTGACCTTCAGTGTAACCTTGGGGGGGCGGCCTAGGGGCCTATGGAAGGTGTAGGGCAATTGGATACCTACTGTCTTCATGAATTGAAATGATAAAGAGAGCATTTTTGAGGTCCAGAACAGTGAAATATTGGGCTGAAAGCGGTATCATGGTGAACAGGGGGGGGGGGGGGGGGAGTCCTATCCGGCATCACCGGATACTGTGGATCTATAATTGTATATTTATTGCTCAGAGTTCAATAATCCGTCTCCATTGTGCTGGAACAAAAGGCTTTCCATAAATCCGTTTTTGTAGAGGAAGAATTGGGCTGTTGCAGGGACTCCCCACAATTTGTTTTAGAATCCCTTTAATTAGAAAATCCTGTATTACTGGCTTAATTCCTTCTAACCCTTCCGTGGGTATTTTATACTGAGGAATTCGCAGTAATACTGCACTCTGCTTAACCCTCGTTTTCAATGTGTCAACTACCATACAGCCTACATAATTGGATCCCATTGCCCACATCGCAGGGTTAACTCCCTTAAGTTCAAGTGGCAATTCATAAGTAGTAGCGACAAAACATTTTGTAAAGGAATGCGCATTACATGATGGGTACACTCCATCAGGTGAACAATATGTTTGCATGCACATCTTTCAGCAAATCCATTCCCAACAGATTTAGCGCACATTTATCAGTGACAACAAGCTGAGCCATGGGAGATATAGGACCTATACTAAACTGTACAGGGTCACATATTGGACTGGATTATTGGAGAATCCCACTGAAGTGTTCATGGGGCACTAGTTTGTGGGAGATTGATGCATTTGACGCACCTGTATCAAGGAGGAATGTCGCCTATTTGTCTTGCACTGTAATGTTCACAAATGGCCCCTTTGAATCTACAGGAATACTTATGCGCCCTTTTCCCTCTCCAGGGCAGCTCTATGCTATGTAGTTCATTGTACTGTAATCATCCCTATCCGAATACTGCTGGCCTTACCTAGGGTCAAAATTATGCTGTTGCTCATTATTCTTTACTGATGTCCCACTATTTGTTACTATACGGTTCCCGGCCTCTGTCAGTTCCTCTCATCATTCCTCGCCCATACGTGGGGACAGTCCCATATCCAGTGGCCTTCTGCTTTGCAAAAATGACACCCAGTGTCTATCATACCTTGTGGGGCACCTACACCTCTGCCTCCTCTATACAATACTCTGCCCCTTTTGTATGTGCATATTACTTCAGCCTCTTTCTGGAAAAGCCTGTTGCATTAGTACTCTGGTTTTTAATTCCTTCGTTTTATTTTCCTTTTCCCATTTATCTTAAGTGGCGGTTTTTTTAATACCTAGTCATAGTCAAAATCTGTGCAGCAGTCTGAGTCGGCCATGTAGACTCATAGATTTGTATTTCATTCTTTAGGTGAGGCAACACTCACGCCACAAAGTGTGAACAAAAGGCTTTCTTTCCCTCTGGCATAGCCATGTCCATTCCACTGAACTGGGTAAAAGCTTCTTCGTTTCATGCAAAATATCTTTCGACTGATTCCCCTTCTACCTGCCTGGAAGCAGTCAATGTATCCCAATTCATTTGCTTGCAGGGAACTACTTGCTGGATACATGTTATCAACAGTGCTGGAAGAGCTATTATTTCCTCAGTCTTTCCCTGTTTGTTAGCTGCCTCCGTCAACTCATCCAACTTTGACCGGCTCTAAACTGTCTTGCATTCTGCATTAGCGCCATACATCTGCTGGCAGAATGCATAAAACAACTGATCTATATCTCTCAACGTGAGCGCACCAGTTTTAAGACCCCGGTCCATAATGGGTGTACCACTATTCTGGATTTTGTCTATATATCTGGATAATCTTTTGTAAAAGAAAGTAACTCCATCCTATTGCAGGGGACACAATCCTGTGTTCGATTCAATATCAAGCTTAGGCACTTTTTACATGGTAAATGCTTGAGTTACCATAGATTTAGTTGGGACATGTATGATCCAAAATGACGATTTTTGACACTATTGCATGACCGCAGTTTCAATCAAACTTACACTCTTGGATTGCTTGCTCTGTCTTTATAATCGCTCGGGAGGGGGTACGCTTTGTCCACATTTACCTCTCTATGTAACAGCCACATTTGTTTCCATAGCTTTTGTACTATTGAAAATATAAGCGTATCTCGTTGCTGTGGCACATACACTTTGGCTTGTTATATTCCTTCTACCCCATTTTTGATCCATGCCAACACTACCCTTTCTGCAGTTACTGTGTCGTGGGTTGTATTCCTATGGGCACGAGGTGATGAGGAGAGCACCTTATCACCAGGTACCAGATAGGGGAATCGGGGAGGCCTTTTACCCATTAAACATTTTAGTAACAGGTCTGTCTCATCCTCTATGGACACTTTTGATTCAGGTTCTCTCATAGATTTCTGGCTAGCATAATCTTCCCATTGTTTATATATTTCTGATTGAAGGGGTCTAATGGCCTCATCGCCTTTAGCGGCTAATGCTTCTCTTAGGTACCCTATTTTCTCTAGGTCAAAAGATCCATGCACGGGGAACTGTAAAAGAGGGTTGGCGGCAGTGTATTTGTGCCATTTGGTCAAAAAGCACTAGCTCCAAGCCTTTCTTGATCAACTCCCATCTTGGCGTACCTTCCAGGGAGCAGAGTAGTCACTTATCATGGACTCTGTTCTTTTTTTTTTTGGGAGTAGCTGGGTGTTGTTTGTTTGTATGTATGTATGTATGTATATATGTGTATATATAATATACATATACACCCCCCTTCCAACTGGGTTGGTCTCAAACCCTGGGCTGTTTGTGTTTGATGTTGTTAGATCTTAATGTCACATGTGTTACAGTTGACCGCAGTACGCCAGATAAGATTTTGAAGTGGGAATATTTTAATTCCTATTTTTTAAAGTTTGGAGTAAAATGATTTTTTGGGGGGAGTGAAAAGTAAGTGCATTAAGTATTTTATAAGCGAGTTAAAAAATGTTTAACTGGAAAACGGAAATGTTTTGCAATAAAAATGTCTTTCCTCCTACTTATTCATGCACATTAAGACACATATTTACTCTTTCTGATTGACAGTAGTAATTGTAGTTCCTTCCTGTGGCTACATGCAGTAATGGTCCAAACAAATCCGTGGATCCGTTTTCCTGAAAGCAGGTGCACAAGGTCCAAAGTCTGTTTCCTATTTTGTATTGTTTTTTTTGTGGAGTATTTGCATTTTACTTTAGCAGAGTAAAAGTAGCCGATACACCCCTTATCTGTAAGGCTGGTTGACCACCTTACTTTGCTTTCTACTCTTTGGAATGAGTTTTTCTGGCACCGCCATTAGATTGTAAATGAATGATTAGAGGAGAACCATTCTTCTCCTCTGCACTCGGTTCTTGGGCCACTTTAATTCACTCTTTACAATCTCACTTTCGTTTTCAGATTAATCTTTCTGCTGAGGATGCACAGATTCTACTTTCAGCTCCTTCCTTTTAATGCTTCTTTTCGCCAGCGTGTCTTCTTGCCTGTCTGCTTTCAAATCCTAGTTGTCCTCGAGTTTTCTCTGATTTAAGCCTACAAACACTGAACTCCTGATCTTTCCCGCGTCTTCTAGGATTTCTTGTCCTTCTTTCATCTCCTTTTCTCCACTTCTTCAGTTTCCTATTTCTTACCAGGAGCGCAATCTAGGCATTCATATTTGATTCTTGGTTCTCATTACAGGCTCAGATCTCAGCCATTGTCCAGCCTTGCCAGTTATAATCTCTTTAACATTAAAAATAATCTGCCTGCTTTTGCTTCAAACTTTGGTACTATCTCGTCTTCACTAGAGTTCCCTTTTATGTAGGTCTTCTGAACTATCATGTTCTCACTTTTGCGTTCAGAATTTGGGGGGGGGGGGCTTTTTGGTCTCACTTTCTCTTCTGATGTAACGCTATACATTGCTGGTCAGGAGTGATTTGAATATCAGTAGCTCTGCTCTGTGTTTAAAAGCATCAAGATTCTTGCGCCTTCTTATTTTTGTTCTTTGATCTCTTCTACTAGAAACCTTTTCTCTGCTTTACATTGCCTGCTGTCTGTTGCTCATCTGCATTATTGGGGCCGGGAGTGCTGGCCCACTCTTGTATAGGGCTATCTGCCCCCGACATGGCACTGGTGCAGCACTGCCGTAATGCACACAGAGGCAGGGTCTGATGGTACTTGACTGGCGCACTGGGAGCCATGCGCCGATTTATTGGAGGCAACACATGGTGGGGCCATCTTTGCCTAGCACCTGACACAGCATGAGCCCAGCAGGGACTTACGTTACAATATCCCATGCCAGGAGTATAAAATAAAATGACGAACAAACAATGACAACATGACATCACTGTCTCTACTTTAAGCATGTAGTAACGTGCAGGATAACGGTTTAAGACACACCACGTTGTTCATTGGTCCATTCAGGGCCTTAGGACACATTCATTTGGCTTTAGCTTTATTAGTTCATTGTCATTGCGGTGGGGCTAGAAAGGCCACACCAGGGTACACGGGGGGCCCCATCTGCTGCGGGGTGTCCACATACAGGCAAACTTTAATATTCCTGGACTGGGGTGTTGCACCCATTTGACATGCACCTTTTACTGGATCAATTTTCAAGCCCGGGACATTAGCGGTAGCACTGCTTTGAACGTTTCCTTGCGGAGTCCACTTTAAGCCTTGCACCTTGGCGGGCCAGAGTTTTAGCTGCACATCACAGCTCACGGATGCAATGGAAACACATGCATCAGGAGTGGACCTGTTGGACACAGTAGTGCATACACACATTTGTGAACACAACAGAGAATACACTGATTGCTCCTGGGTCTATGTTCTACATCTGTTATTACGTTGTGGAGGGCTGACACCTCCATGCATCTGTTGCAGGGGAGGTCGCTGAACCTGCCAGTTGACCCTCCTCAATGCTGAAATTTCTGGTTCAGCTCTTTTAGGGATGGCTGGTGGGAGCAAGGAGCGTCCTTTGCCCACGAGTCTCTTGGTGACCTCCATCCATTGGGGATGCACTGCTTGCTCTCTTGCCCAGGCGGGAGTAGCTTCAACTCACAGCGACGGAGACCAGCCGTGACACATTTTCTTTCCCCCGAGATGGGAGAGCTCTGCCATGCTGGCAGCACGACGGGGGCAGGGCCAGCCCCTTGCAATTCCAGATCGGCGGGGCGCCGCATCCCACCTTTGCCTGTTCTGGGGGTTGAGGGTGCCAGCCCAGCCCGCTTGTATAGGGCTCTGCAAGCCGGCTCTCTGCCCCCGACATGGCACTGGCGCAGCACTGCAGTAATGCACACAGAGGCAGTGTCTGATGGTACTTGACTGGTGCACAGAGAGCCATGCAAAGCTTTTATTAGAGGAACCACGTGGTGGGGCCACGTGTGCCTAACACTTGACACGGCACGAGCACAGGAGGGGCTTAAGTTACCACAATTCGCCCGTGTGTCCTTACCTTTTTGCTCTTTCCAATTTCTCGCTGTGTAACTCCTTGCCCATAGAAATCTGTTCTTGTTTTATTCAGTTTCAAAATGCTATAGCATTTGTCTACTTTTCCCTTTGAACCGTCGCATGAGTGAAGACTCTTGATCATTATTTTTTCTTCCCCTGATTTGTTCAATTTGATGTACAGTTGTTCTGTCTTGTACAGCGCTTTTGGATAAAAGTGCTATATAAGCTCCTCTTGTAAATGCATTGGTGTCATTCTGCAATAATGTATTTTATTTATTAATATTATTTTTTTTGTAGTATACCTGTGTATTGTAATGTTCTGGGTTAGCTATTGGGAGTAATAGTAATGCTGACCAGCCTTCTCCCTTCCCCTAAGTGAAGCTAGGTCTGCTGTTCCAATGCTGCCTAGTGATTAATGACTATCTTGTGGTTGGAACCCTGGTTACTCCAAGGAAACATGTTTTTTCACCCCCTCACCATAATGCGGTTTAAAAAAACTTCCCTGGCTTCAAGTTAAATATGTTATACTTTTGAAAACCTGGATATTTATGTTGGAACACATTCTTTCTTTGTGCTCAATTGCCATGAGTGATAAGTTTAAAAAAATATAGTTCAGGCTCTATTCAGATCAGATAACTCAATGCTGAAGATCCTCTGTGTTGTGTGATGTTGATGCAGCTGGTCTGAACACCTTGCACAGTAGTTCTCTGGGCATATCTATACCGAAGAACAGGATGCAAAGAAGGAAAAACACCAGTCCAAAAACGAGCATGTGAGCTGTAGCCCACGCACAGCATCTGAAAAAGGACACGTGCGGGTAAAAAATGGCACTTGTGGGTGAATATGTAATATTTGCAGCCCATCTATAATACGTGTATCTCCCCAAAGGAACTGGTAAAGCTAAGAAAATAAGTCCTTCCAATAACAAAGTATCCGGCAACTTTATTAAAATGGAAGAACTGTGCAATCTGAGGTGAAAAGCACAGCATTTGGTAGGAGAGGAAGAACCCATTTGGACATTGCTTTGTCTATTTCCATATGCAGGACTGAAAATCAGATGTGTAGAAAGAAACCTAGAGATAGCTGTGAATGGCCCTTGATTGCAAAGAGAGTATTATAATGTTGCAGTGTTTTCTGGAAATGTTACGGCAAGGGCAAATTAAAATGTGACCTGAAAGTCTGCAATTGTGACTGAAACTAGGGCTGAATTGCCAAATGACCTTTCAATCCCCCAACAAGCTACAGGAAAATAATGGCCTCTTTTCGCAAGAGAAAATTGTGAACGCTAGCCTTTGATGCTCACTATAAAATCTTAAGACTTTGCTTGGATCATGGTTTGCCGAGACATGCCCAGGTAATAAAAACAAAGGATGCCCATCTAGAACTTCCATCTGCCACAGAGTCTGTGCAAAAATACCCTACCTATACAATAAATAGGCTCTCTGTAGTGGTCTCCTCTAACGAAATCAAATCCAGTCTTTCAGGGGGAAGGAACTTAACACTTGCTAGATGTCTGACAAAAGGGGCAGCAAGATCCTAGGATCAATCAAGGGGTCGGACTGAAGTCGTAAAAGGCCTTGCCAGCAGCATCACTTCAAAGAACTTGCACCATGACAATAGCATTCACAGGATTTATAAAAGCCCCAGCCTTCGACTTCAAAAGGAACTGACGCCATTTAACTGTACTAGCCAGGAAGTGGTATGCCATTTCAGATTTTGATTCCTCCCATTCATATAAAATAAAGCACTATGTCAACTCTACCTTTGGAATCCTATATTGCTTGTAACCTTTTGAAACGGCAAGTCCTAGAGTTACATTTTTCCAAAATTATATTCAGGTTGAAAAGCTCTATGGCCAACCACAATTATGGGAGGCAAAGGGAATCTTACCCCAAAGAAGCGATCCCTCAATTAGGTTAAACAACCTTTAACCACAAACGCACGCTTAGGGGCAGACCACTCTGTTGCAAGGGGAATGCAATCAACCAAACAGCAGGTTTGAAGAGCACAAACTCCATCCATACAGCAAACGGTGATCAATTTGTGACACATTTTATTAACAATACAGAAATATAACACAAGCTATGATCAAAAAATGATAGATGACCACAATTAAATGTATGGTCATTTAAACAGTGCAATAGTAGACACAGTATCTATGTTGGAAGCATACAAATTGCAACCTTCTTTTTCTCACAAGTAAGGTGTCTGGTGCTGTGCAAAATAGTTAAGACAATAAAAACACATCAAGCACCCCATTCATACTATTCATATCACACATACCAAAAGCCAACATGTCTCTATCCATTATATCAATGTGTTAGTGTTCACAGGAAAATCATCAGGGGCTGCCTGATGAAAACTTGCACTGTTGTCTATTTAAAATATGCAAACAATGAAATCTGTCAATAGATTTCTCATTGTTTATGCTGCTCCAGAAAAGCCACTGTCCTTAAGCACACCAATCTTCTCTTCGCAACCAGCGTTGAGGACCATCCCCACTTATTAGCATACGAGTCTCCAAGATTTCGGATTGATTACTCACTTTATTGATTTAATATGCTTCTAAATGGCACTGAACACTTCACCGCTTGTTTTTTTTTTTTATCAGAGAAAGCGTTCATTTAGATTTTCCAACAGGTTCCTGTAGTCACAGGTCAGATTTGTCGCAGCAATCTATTCATTTGGTGATCATTCGGTGCAGTCACACACTTAGTTATACCGTTTGTGAGGAAAAAGTCTGCATTCGACGCTTCCCAATGTGCCCAAATAGGAACGGAAACATGTTGGGAGTTTTAGTGTAGATACACTTTGAGTGCCTAGTTTACAGTGTTGTCAATTGTGTCTGGTAATTTGTTGTATGTTTTTTATCTTGTTTGGTTGAGAATTTCACGGAGTCGATATCCTCTTTGTGATTCGATGGGTGTTTTTAATGAATTTTTCATATTACAATTGAATTAATACATTGAATCAATTTGGACATTTATGTGCTTTAGGAGTACTAAGTCCATTTTTTCAGGACGATTGGTACTAAGCGATACAACGACACATCACGTCCTATAAAAAAGTGTTGTTGAAATATACAGTATCAATCTCTTCTGACATGTACATTATCGGTTGGCAAAACTTGAAACGGGCAGCCCCTACTTGCTTTAGGGTGGTAGCCATAGTGGTCTCTGTAGCCTATCGACCATTACTATAAGGCTGCGCCTAATGTGCATTGATTTATATTCCTGCAGTTCAGTATTGGGCCTTAGGGCAAATTCTGTTACATGCTCAATGAAGTTATCATGGAGTCCTGCTCCTGCAATGGACATTAGCATAGTGTTGGGCCTTTAAAAGGAAGTCCAGCAAAGCACACCAAGCACGACTGATTAGTGGCAATTGGGCTTATTTTTTATTGGGTCAGACTTAGATAAATGTGTCACTAGTCCATGATTTTACAGTGGCGTGTCAAGAGCCACGTGCTTTCGTTGTGTGTTGCAGGCGCTTCTCTGTGGGAACTTATTTTCGTTCAGATTAGTGGGTTACCGCTGGAGTCTCGTGATATCACTAGGCGTTAGAGGTGAGGTTCGCTTGGTGTTTTCTTTGTAGAATTGGGCCGTTGTTTATGGCTCTCGCTGCAGCCAGAGAAGGTTTCCTAAGACACCCTGAACTTCAGCCCCCATAATACCGTGTCGGCGGAATGCCTGGAATGCAGGGTCTGTGTTAGCCCCCAAAAGCGACCTCTGCCACGCCTCTCTGCGCGCGCCTCTGTGAAACGACAAGTAGCATTTTGTTCCTGCCTTTTCAAACACTTTTCTGGTCTGGAATGCAACGTTGCCCTAAAAAAATATGTGCACCCTCCTCATGCTCGCGCACTTTATCGAAGTCCTGGGTGGATAAATTAGCCAGGCTGTGGCGCAACACTATTGAGCTGACTGTTGCACAGCCGCCTGGACACAGATTTTAAACGGCGTTTTGGCTTTGCAAAGGCCATGCAAATACTAACTTTTTATTAAAGTATTTCACTGTATGCACCTACATTCATATGCATACATTTTTAGACAATTGAAATTGTGATGTGGGGTTAGTACTTCCATGCCAGGGGAGTGATTGGAAGGGCAGAGAGGTGATGGGTGACTGCTCATTCTCACATCCCTTACGTGTGCTTTCAGACTGAGAGTTAACTGCTTGTAACATTGACGCTGCACTAGAATAGTCTTATTAGAATGTGTAAAGAAGTTCATTGCCCCTCGCACAAATCTGCCACCACCCACCGTCTCTGAAGTGACCACCTCTCCCAACATTTGAAGCGTTGGGGCCCTTCCAACCCCCCACACAGAATTTTAGGTTTCTTTGCCCCCCCCCCCCAACAGGATTCTTATTGAATTGCCACGGCGCCAATAACTAAGGTAATCGAGCACATATAAGTTGGTTGTTTTATACGTAGGGTGACCAGATTTCCAAAACGAAAAACCGGGACTGCAAACAACATAAAAGAGGGACTACCCCATTGCAGCCCACCAATTACCGCCCCTACCCCGAAACGCCCCCACAACCACCAGCCCTTCTCCTTTAAAATGTATATGATCTAATTTGTGTAGTTTTGTCTGTGAATCATGGCATTTTAATTCATAATAGGCGTTTGCTGTAATTGATATGACTGGGCTTGCTGTACACTCTTTTTCCAAGCAAGTCTCTGTGGTACAGTCAGTAAGTGTTGCGACTTGTACCTCCAAAAGGTTGGGGGTTCGAGCCAACCCTCCGACTTCAAAATTCTATAAGTTTCGTGGGAAAAAATTACTATTTTAATGACCGTAGCCACCCAACACTGCAAACCCCGGACGGGGTTTCTAAAATGTTAAAACCACCAGGAGGGAGGGTGATTTCCCCGGACTGTCCCGGGAAAACCGGGACGTCTGGTCACCCTATTTATACGGCACATAACCGATGAACTTGGAATTCTTGGTGTGTAGGTAGGTTGTCTCACCTACCCGTCGTGCATCTGATGCACTGCGTCGCTTTGTCTGGGTTGCTGCTTGAATCTAAACATGGCGGCGTACGGTAGTCCTCCTTTCTCGAGGCGCATTCTGTTTATTTTTGTGTTCACCAGCTGTCGTACACATGGCAAGGGATTTTACTTGGTTTGCTTATTGCTTTAGGGCGGAGTTTGTGTGTTAATAAAATTTCCCCAATGCTGTCAAAGTTTCTGTTATAAAGCTCGTCTTTTAAATCCAGATGCGTTTAGGCCTATTTACAGGACCGGTGATGCAGGCGGCGGGTTTTATTTATATTCCTGCAGTTCATTATTGGGACACAGGGCAAATCCTGTTACATGCTTCGGATGAAGTTCTGTGTAGCCTGCCTTTACCTGGCATGGCATCGCTCCATGCTGGGGGTTTGAGACCCTTGCTTTCAGGGTGCCAAGAGGTCACATTTCTAACAATGGGCATGCACAGGGCATATGTTCTCCCAGGGTGCTGCAAGCCACGAGTTCCACGCAGCACCCAGCCAGTATCTCTTACTTACTGAGTGGCTCACAGGGCATATGTTCTCCCAGGTTGCAGAGTGCTGCAAGCCACGAGTTCCACGCAGCACCCTGCCAGTATCTCTTACTTGCTTGAGTGGCTTCCAGAAAAGATGTGCTGTTTGATAGTTGCCAATACTAATGTTGTTAATGCGGGTCATCACTATTTTTTTTTTATAGGCCATCCACAAACTAAACTGTCTGCAGACAATTGTGTATGTCATGGTCACCCGACTTGATGGCACTCAATGTATTGCTTCAGAAGAATGAAAGTGGGGAAGCTGGCCCTTCTCGAGGAAAACCTGAATAGTGACTGCATCTGTGCTTAGCGACTGCTGTAATCTAACTGCGCACGTGGGCCCGCGATTAGTCGCTACGCCATTCCTGTGCAATAGTTAGGATAATAGACTTGGGCTTTAAGAGTTCATATTAAACCAAAAAAAGTAGCTCTAGGATAGGGTATACAAGCATCCGTTTCTAATTCTGCATTTGTTCAACGTTGGATTAGGTGGGGAACCAAAATGTGCAATACAGCGGTACACCTTTTTTGAATTTGTATATATTTTATCTTGCAATCGTGTGTATTCCACTTTTCATATCCAATAATAGCACGGATAATATATGTTTGGGCATTACAATCTTCTTCCTAATGTAACAGCTATATATAGAGATGAACACACACAGCACCACTTATGCGAAGTTGCTGGTTTGAGTTTCTAACCAATGCAAGTGCAAGCAAAGCTGCCTGCTTGCACAGGGGAAAATACAAATCTTCGCTGGGTGGTAGTCGTCTACTTGACTTGGTCATGTCTCACCATCCTAGCATCCCGCTCTCCCCGTCATAGCCCTAGTTAAATGCCCAATCGCGTTGTAAAATAACTCTAAGCTGAGGGTCTACAACACAGAGTAAAGTTAGCAGTGATGGTCTGAATCACAGTGAGCTGAGGGTCTATACAAATCTCGAAGATGTTTCATTAGGGTCTGCATCACGGTATACGTAAAGCCGGTGCTGGCGGCTGCAGCTTCCCAACGGTGGCCCCCATACTCTGGAACTCCCTACCACCTCACATCAGGATTATTGAATCGCACTCAGCCTTTTGCAAGGCCATCAAAACAAACCTCTTTGTCTTGATGTATACATTTGTATTCTGTGATACTATGTAATAATTGACTCTGAACTGTAAACAAGTTTGTCATTGGGCAGCTTCTTTGTAACCCCTAATCAAGCCTTCTTAAGCTCTGATACAGCGCCTTGATGCCTGCGGGCTGTAGTGCGCTCTACAAATCCAAATAAATAAAATAAATCTAAGACGAGGAGTGTGGTTAGCGTTCACGTTCCAGTGTGAGGTGAGACATGATCCTTCTTTCAATGCAATTAAAGGTCGTCACAAAATAGACCCTTTAAACTTTCTAGTTTTCCATGTCTACTACTTTGTATCTTACAAACAAGTTTGCTTTTGTGGAACTTGAGATTTTCTACACATCCTGTATAATAGCAAGAGTAATGCCTTTTGTTAAACAATGAGTATTGTTGGAAGTCAAACAGGAGAAAGACAAGGTGGAATTTTGGATAAAGTAGTTCGTTTATTAATACCAGACACCTAAACTGCGTTTCCTGGTCCCACTCTTAAACAAAATAAAGTAGTTAAGAGTTCTCATCAGGATGTCCTACAAAATGATCTATGCCTGTCGTCCAGAAAACTGTTCTAGCCCGATTCCTGTCCCTACCACCGTAAACTTAAAAAGGAACCTAACTTTGACAAAGGTACGATCAGGGCCTCCTGCCCAAACAATAAAATGGTGGCTGGTTTCTGACCCCAGCGTGATGTCTCTTTATCAGAAAGGGGTTTCTTGCACCATTGCAAAGTTCAGGTAAAGGCACCAAATATCACTTCCTTCCCCCTACTTGGCTGTGTATCAGTCTTTGGTCTCGCTCTCTCGCTCTCTCGCTCTCTCGCTCTCTCGCTCTCTCGCTCTCTCGCTCTCTCGCTCTCTCGCTCTCTCGCTCTCTCGCTCTCTCGCTCTCTCGCTCTCACCCTTGGGGCTACGCCCTCGTTTGGAAGTTCAGAGTCTCCTTGTGCTCCCCACCAGGGAATCTTGTGGTGTCTTCTCCACTCAGCTGCCATCTGGTTTTTACCCCTCCCTGTGGTCTCTGGTCTCTTACTCCGCCCTGGGGTTTGTTTCTCTCACCCCACATTGGGGTTCCAAGGCACGTTGGGAAGATTAAGTGGTCAAGTTTTATTGGGTGCATGGGGTACTCTAAAGTGTAATCCTGGGAGATATGTAGGCTTAAAATACCTGCAGTACCTATTTATGTTACTACTTACAAGTTCCTGGATTGCAATTCTGGGACAGCCAAGTTGACTCCGGAAGATGGCTTAATCCAATATTGTGACATGTGAGTAGGTGAACGCCGTTGGTTACAAAAGGCAGGGGCATTGGAGAGCGTTCATAAAGTACAATATGATTATCGCAGGCCCATGCATGTAAATGTAAACTATGGCTGTGTCCCTTGATCTTCTCAGTTATGATGTATCAGTGTAATGCAGAGGGCGAAATATCAGTGGGATTTGGAAAAAGTATGGCTGTGTATTGCTCCTGATCCAGCGATATGGATGTTTAATAGGTTGCAAAGGGAAAGTGTTTTTTTTTTTTTTTTTTTTTTTTTTTAAACCTTGTCCTTCCTTGCCCAATTCTACAAAATGGGAAGACCATGCATTGACATGTTCTGATTTGCTAGCTGTTGTGTTGGTAAATGTGAAAATTGGACACCATGGAAGCGTGCACACTGAAAGTAAGCCGTATATTCTTGGAGTGTGAATTCAGTATAAATGTAGACCTAATCTTAGTTACCAGATACATGTAGTGTCTGGCTTCATAATGTGCTTGAGTTGCTCATTTTAATTGTGGTTGCTTTTTTGACCCAGGATCACTGCTTTTTAGATATTCTAAGGGGCAAACTCCAAAACAGAAGCTAGACCTGGCCATATCTAGGATAGACTGTGAAATGGGAAATCTAGTCTGAGAACAAGAGTATGACGGGCTGCTATGAGTAGCTGGAAGTCATTATAGGATAAGTTGCACCCTGGCACTTGGAAAGAGGAGGTAGAGGGTAATAGTCTGATATTTCTGATCATCTATTATGTGAGAGTGCAGTTGCTGCACAGCTCCGGGTTCCTGCATGTTATGACCCGCTTTGCTTGTGCAGCGCTTTATTCCACAGTAAGGCCAACTCCCAGGACTGAGGAACACGTAGGAAATCTTCCAGGTTACAAGCCAACAATGTGAACACCAGGGCACCCAATGTCCAGCTTTGACGGGCCCCTCTGTCAGCCAGTCAAAGTGGAGGCAAGGGGCATGAAACAGATTTGAATGTGCTCCAAAAATGACTCCAAGGCGAGAGGAATGGTGATCTGGACAGCTTGTACAATCTTCAAAGTATAGCTGCAAAGATTGGAGGTGATTTTGTAGTCTTTTACTAGAAGAGTTTTGTAACTCGAAACGTGTCCCGACCGCATCACTGATCTTGCTGGTCATTGTTGAACTACATAATTTTCTGTGCTCTGTTTACGTTTTTTAAAATTTTGTAAAGCTGTTTGTTGATCAAGATTTAGAATGTTTTTGTATTTATTTTATTTGTATAGCACACCCAACCCTTCGGTATCTAGGTACTTTTCTTGAGGTTACATGTGTTTTAAAAATGACATACATTTAAGACAGTACAGTACACAAGTTAGATATGGTACAGCAGTTGCATATGTTACAAAATTTTATACAGGAAGTACAATACAAGAATACATATGATACATCTTGACCGGAACAGAAGAAGGCAGTTAACGTAATAGGCGGAGCTCATTCGTACGGATCATGAGAAGTGAGCCAAATTTTTACATTTCTTCTGAAGTTAAGGTAGGGTGGTTCTACTCTTAAGATCACGGACAGTATGTTCCATTTTTGGCTGCTAGAAATGGGAAACTGCTGCCCCCTGCTTTCTGAAGCTTAAATCTTGGTATTTTAAGGCAGTGCACACTCCACCCACACCCATCACCAAGGCCCCACCCACTCTCATCAGAAACAAGAAGAACATGACAGTAGAAAGACTTATCCCTAACTTAGTTCCCTCACATAACACACTTCCTGACAACCTGGATCCCGAGTCCCTGGTCGAAGAATATAACAAGACCATGGCCACCTCGCTGGACCGCATCGCCCCCCTTAAACTTAGATCTAGCAAACCAAAAACACACCTCAACAAATGGTACACACCGTTCCTTAAAAATCTAAGGCAGCAAAAAAGAAACTGCGAGGCCATTTGGAAAAAATCCCTGTCAATTTCTAACAAAACCAAACTATCCAAACTAGCTGCACTCTACAAAAAAGAAATCTACCTGGCCAAACGAGCGTCCTTTGACTCTCGCATATCTCAAGATAAATCCAAAACGAAATAACTTTTTTCCATCCTTAAAGAAATAGAAACCCCCATAGCACCCCTTGACACGTGCATCAAAGATAAAAACTGGTGTTCAGAAATACAAAGTGCCCATGCGAATAAGATCGTGACTCTTCAAAGTAAAATCGCCAGCAAAAGAGCTACCCTAAACGACACCCTCAACTCAAAAATTCCGGATAAGCCCATGCCCACAGACTCCACCCGTTTCCAATTCTTTAAAATCAACATACTGGAAGTCGAAAAAATGATATTGTCCTTGAAACCGTCTAACTCCCAGGGCGATATGTGCCCTGCACAGCTCATTAAAGATGTTGCCCGTGATCTCTCCCCTTTCATCACAAAATTAATAAACGCCTCCTTCGCTACTGGATCCATCCCTTCTAACCTAAAACAATCCTGGGTACTCCCACTACTGAAAAAACCTACACTCGACCCAGCCATATTCACAAACTACCGTCCTATAACAACTGTTCCCTTCCTACTAAAGATTCTGGACAAGATTGCCTATGTACAAATACAGAAGCAGTTGGAAGAACACAACCTCCTAGGATCCAGACAATCCGAATTCCGTCCCCAACATGGGACCGAAAGTGCCCTCATTGACCTGAAAGCACAGATCGATCTGCTTAGAGACAATGGACAAGCGGCTCTACTCCTCCTCCTCGACCTATCCGCAGCTTTTGATTTGGTTGATCACTCTATCCTATGCTCACATCTCCACACTTCAGCTCACTTTTCCACTGAAGCCATCACCTGGATTACATCCTTCCTTAACGGTAGGACTATGAGGGTCTTTTCTCCCACAGCGGAAGATGACCCTATACCCATCACCTGCAGTGTTCCTCAGGGCTCCTGTGGCTCCCCTACACTATACAACATATTTACCAAGCCCCTTTTCGATGATTTGGATCATCTTGGTATCACCTACACCAACTATGCAGATGATACCTAGATCCTCCTTCCGCTTTCAGGAGATTATGGAAAGGATTTGGCCTTGCTAAATAGGGTGTACATCATCATTCAGGCATGGATGGCCACCCATGGACTATGGCTGAATGATGATAAAACTGAGCTCATCATCTTAGGCACCACATTCAGTATTAAGAAACTTGGCCCTGCCTATAACTCCTTCATGATTGATGTGAACAACATCAAAGTCGGATAGGAGGTCAAAACTTTGGGGTTCTACCTAGACTCTTCTTTCTCCCTCAAAAGACAAGTGAGTTCTCTTGCATCCGCCACAGCTTATACGTGCAAATTAATCCGCCCAGCCAGACCTTTCCTGTATAACTCCAGCTGCCTGACACTTGCCAGAGCCCTTATACTGTCTCGCCTCGACTATTGCAATGCCATGTTCTTGGTGTCCACCAAGGCCACCACCAGTAAATTGCAAACCCTCCAGAACAACGCTCTCAGAGCAGCATTGGGCATCTCCAGAAGAGAGCACATCACAGGATTCAGCCAACATCACAACTGTCTCTCCACTAGAGATAAAATTATTTTAAAAACGGCATCTCTCACCCACAAGTCCCACAATAATGTTGCCCCAATCTACCTGATCAATTGATTCCATAGACAATCCTCCTTAAGACCTGTCAGAACTATCTACAAAGATTGTTCATCTGTTCCCCACTACAAACCGGCCACCATAGGGGGGGGTAACAGCTTCCCGGTAAGAGCTGCCAAGCTCTGGAATTCGCTGCCTCCAAACCTTAGAGCAGACCTACCCTATTAGAACTTCCGATCCAACGTTGCCTCCTGGCTGAAATTAGGGTCCCACTAGGATAGGAAATGCCCAGCGCTACCTGCACACACTGTAACCACGTGTGCCTTCCTGCTCACTTGTACATTACGGTCCTATAATATGACTGCTGATTTGTATATAACTTTATGCACCTACTTTTGTATCATGTATATTCTCTGTGTATTGTAACCAAGCTTTGAAATTTCTTAAATGGTGCACCCTGATACCCCCTGGTTCACTAGCGCATTATAAATAATAAAACAGTGTTCTTGCGACCATCTGTTGGACGGTCTGAGATGTTTCGTACAAATTTGTCACTCAAGTATTTAGGTGCTTGGTTAGAGAGACATTTATGGGTGAGTGAGAGTGTTTTGAACACAATTCTTTGGTTGATTGAAAGCAAATGTACACTGCGTCTCAACTGCGAGATGTGGTGGGATCTGGGAACATTCAACGCTGATCTGAGTGCATTATTTTGTAATGTTTGAAACTCTTTTAGGTTCTGCTGGCTCCTGAGTAGAGGGCATTACAATAGTCTAATTTAGATAAGACAAGAGCCCTGGCAATAGTAATGCAGTTAGCCGTCGATAAGAAGCGCCTGCATACATTGATTAATTTACAGGTGTAGGCTGTGGTCGAGGCTGTCGCGTTAACTTGCCTAGTCAGTATTAAAGAGGAGTCGAGGTAAATCTCCTAAAGTGACACAATCATTAACAAATTGAGACCCAAAATAAACTGTTTTGTATGAATATTGTGCTTAATAATCTAATTACTTGCTGCATCGGTATAGGTTCGGGCAGTGTGCAGCAATTGTTTAGACCTGTGCAGGCAGTGTGACCTCCCCCTTTCCGCTTTTTTCCTTCATCTGTTTTGATTCTTGGCTCTGTAGAATTGGTTGGTTGCTTTTGCCCCCATTTTTACAACTACAACATTGAACTTGTTGAGCAGGGACTTCACTCCCTGGTTTGCTATATAGATGGCATTTCCACAGCTCGCAGATCCAAAAACAGAAATAGCTGTTCTAACAACCATGGAGGAGGTTCATTTTGTAATTGAATAGGTGATTGGGAAAGTATGGATCCGATTACTGTGGGGAAGGGCAATGTATCTATTCAGATTTGAGTTGGTTCCATAGTTATTTATTTTTGTAAGGTTCAGACCCTATTGTATATTTTTTTTATGGCAAACTTTCCTGAGGCAAATACGATTTGTGCGTTTCTTAGAAGACCAGGACACTTGACATTTTCACTTCTTGAAAATGTATTTATTTTTTACTCTCCTTGTCACTCGGGCTGCTGATTTTATATTGTTTGGCCAGGATCCAGCTCTTTTTTTTGCCAGGTCAAATGAAAAGTACCAATTTTTCGGAGAGGATTTAGTCTCTGGATGAACAGGTACACTTAAGATCCAGCTGCAACTTGATATTGCATTGTCTACTAATATTCTCCAAATGTGCTTTGGAAACGTAACCCAATTACCACAAGACATTTGGGGTGTAGGACTGAGTTCTTTGGAGGGCCAAATGTACCACTCAAGTCAGATAGCTCAGCGAGGAGAGTGCTCGCTTGAAATCCCAGCAGGGCTAGACTCAGCCTTTCATCCTTCCGATGTCGATAAATGAGCACCACACACCATGGGTAATAATAAGCAGCGCTCAGATATCGGAGGGTTCCTAGCGCTACATAAATGCAAATTATTATTATTATTTATTATTATTATTATTATTAAGTCACTCGTTTTACAGTGTGTCGGACTGTCTGAGGAGGTAGTAGGGGCGTTGATGTGCACATTGTCTGCAATTTTTTGAATTGTAACCTGTGTGATACATTGCCAAAGACCGAGGCCTTAAGCTGAACGTTGATAAAACAAAGGATACGGTCTGTCAACCGCCGAGGAGAAAGAGGGTGCCTCAACCTTGGCTTGCTGTTGATGGGTTAATTATAGAGACTGTTGAAACATAGGATTACATAGTGATAAAAATGGATAGATCAATCCACTGGGAACCACAATTCGACAAAAAGCAATCATATTTTAGCATGAAGGGGTGAAGCAGTCATAACATTTTCTAAACAAAATGGAGACTGGGCAATATCAAGTGCCATGGAGGTATATAAAATACAGGCAATATCCGTCACTCTATCCACATTTTTATTAGGGTATTTATTGAGCGCGTATATAACTTTGAGAAGCAGCAGAGCCCTTTACAATCATAGGGGGTAGAACATGGTGAGGGGAGCAGAGAAACAAGGGAGCGCAGAGCTAAAAAAGTGGGGGGGGAGCAGTAGTTCCTCATGTCATTCGGGCAGTAGTGTTGGTTTCTTGGGAAGTGGGGCCATTTGTCCATTCTTATGGGTTGAGGGGAAAGGTGCCTTGATTTAGGGAGCTGTTGATTGACGGATAAGGAAGGAGTGCTTCAGCAGGAAGGGCCTTGAGTACAGAAGCAGGGAGGTTGTCATCCATGTACGATGTGGCCTTGAGGGATGCTAGCGTTGCATTGAGGTTTTCCATAGTGGGTGTCTTGAAAGTTGTTCAGATAGTTGTGGTTTTTTCAAGATGGGATGTGTAGTGTGCTGTCAGTAGTAGGGTTGGTGTCGTACTGATTTTGTTGATGGTAGTTTTGATGGAGTGCGGTGCCAGGTGGGTTGGACAGACAGTTGATGCCTTAGCTATGGTGTTTGGTAGTAGTTTGCCTTAGCATGGGCGTTCAGTCATCTGTGTGTAGCATTGTGTCTTGAGCAGGTCTGATGCGCCGCAGGATTTTTGCCAAGTCATTTCTTGTTTCCTGATGGTTTGTTTGTTGAAGATTTAGTTCTAGAGTGTACAAGGGTGCTTAAGATTTAGGTTTAAGGGTGCATTATATCACTAGGGCATGGCGGTTGATGCTTGATGTGAGGGTGGTGTTGAGTTCTTGGAGAAGGGAGTCAGTCCTGGTTCTTTGGAGGTAGATCGGCCCATGGGAAGTGGAGTTTTGTGAGGTATTTAAGAGCCTCCACCAAGGAAGTTTTTGTTTGCCTGACTGGTTTGATTAATGCCAAAGGACATTGCCAGTTGGTCTGACTAGTCGAGTGGAACTGGAGAGCTGTGATGGTGTGTGGGCAGGACAGTGATGATCAGGTTGAGGATATTGCCTTTAATGTGTGTTGGGTCTTTCGTGTGCTGTGAGGTTCAGAGTGTTGAGTAGGCAGTGGAGATATTCCTTCATTGACTTGGTTGCTGGGCTGACTGGGATGTTGAATGTTATTGGCATGCATGAGAGGTATGGTGGCGACCAATTCCATGATGTCTTCGAAGGAGTTGTTCGGCTTTGGTTGTTTGTCGAGGAAGTGAAAAGGGACTTTGTCCGGCTGGAAGTGGCAGGACAGGTTTTCAAAAGACTCAATGGTGGCGACGTCCAGTTAGGTTCATGACCATGATACCTTGTTAATGATGAGGCCTCCGCCGATCTTGTTTCAATGGTCTTATTGTAGAATTCTGAAAACTTTGGGGATGAGGAAATCTAGAATTTGTGTAAAGGTGGATGTCATCCAGGTCTGGTGTAAGATGGCATTTGTGTTAAAAAAAAAAAAAAAGAAATGGCGAGCAAAATACTTACAAACTCAAAAGCTTACATTGAGCCCTAGGTAATACTGGTCAACTCAGATTAAGACTCTTTGTCAAGAATAAACATAAAATGTATTGAGTAAAGCACAACTAATTCTAGATATTACTGTTTGTGCATCTGTTGCTCCTGTTACACAATGTAATGCCTTCCTAGCTTATAAGATCTTTCCTGATAGACGGACAAATATTTCAAAGGTGTCTCTCTCTACTGTACACGCTTTATGCCATACCTTTGGGGTAATTGAATCTCCTGCTTTATAAGGTTTCTTTGGGCTGAGAATCCTAGTAGTATAAATAGATCAATAAAAACGAACCCTTTGAGGATGGAGCTTGCCATTATTAGTTGCCATCTACCATTGGCAGTTCATTGTCTTAATAGACTGTTTTCCCACAGCTCGGAATCTGGGCATGGCCATTTCTTAGTGACCGCATGGTAGTACTTCGTTCTCCTCCCTGAATTTTTGTGTTTATTTTCTAATCTGTTTTTTCAAAAATTCGTTTTCAATTAATGGTTTTATTTGGAAAGGGATTCCTTTTCTATTTTCTCCATTTTTGGGGAATCCCTTAGGAAATGAAAGTTCATTGGATGGGGACTCCAGGCAGATATGAGCGGGTATTACAAGTTGTGGGATATAGATCATTGCAGGAATTCTATTTAAAATATGGCCTGGAAGTGTTGTTTTCGTCTTAGATCCTACAATGAAGAAATCTGACAATAGGCCAACTAATTTGTTAGATGCATATCAGAATCGCCAGGCAACAAAAGGCCCTTGTCAAAACTATATTGGATTTTGCAATTAGTTCTATTGTTTATAAAGGTGGAGTAAAAGATCTAATGATATTAATCTTGATAGAACTGTGTCCTTCGTTAAATACAATAATTGAGGATACAATATTACGTTGTGCATATATTACTTGCCATCCTGAATTGACCAGATTTGTTTTCAGTGACAGATCATAGATGTTGTCGAGTGGCAGAGGGTGATTGGGAACCTGTCTCTTGGTCTTCTCCTAGTATATGGTGTAGAGAAACCCCTCAACGCTCGCACCAGAAAAAACACCTATTGAAAAAAGCCCAGCACACCACCTAGATGTCCACAAAAATAGAAATGCGCCAACAAAGCACTCTGCAGCCACAGAACATTGTGGCAAAATCAGTATGAGCAACACTTTATGAAGGCACACAGTGTCATCAGTGGTGTAAATTACATAATGTACAAATCCAAATGGCTGGTTTCTGCGACCCTATACATAGGCTACCTGCTCCATAAGGGATCCCAGGCCATTGGTCCCAGCCCCTTCTGTCCATCTTCTTACAGGTGGGCTCCTCCTTGTGCATCATCCGTCATGAAGCTACCATTAATTGGTGATTTTGGGAAGAAAAACAACGCAGGCTCTATCTCTAACCTGATGTGCACCTGGTACTGCAGACAAGGGCGAAGAGGATACTTTGAGGTCATTGCATTGCATGCACTAACTCGCTTCCAGACACGTCGGTGCCCATCCAAAGCGCCCCACCCTCATTTTGGCTGTGGTTTTACCCCTCCCAGCACAAATCACATGACCTACAGTGGAGGCAACTGATCTTTTCTGATCGATTGGGGGGGGGGTTTAACAGCTTTATGGTGGGTGGTCTGGGACTGACCAGGACCTTGGAATTGCGGGGTCTTGGGATGGGTACATCTGAGTGCTATTAGTAGTTTGGACGTGGAAGGTTGGTGGCACATGCCTGTCTTCTCGTAGGATCGCTTTTAGCAGAGAGCTCTCAACCCCCTTGTGGTCTTGCAGGGTGCATTCCTTCTGGGATCAGAATGCTGGCAACAAGAGACAATGAAGGGTGTATGAATTTCTAGCTCTGGTCCTTCTCACCGGTGCCCATGCTACAACCTATTCCCATCTTCTTGCATGCAGACATGTAGTGCGCTCTAAAATAAGGCTCTTGGTGGACCGGTCCCTAAGGTAAACAATGATCCACAGCTACCCTTGTTCACCCTCCAGTATGGGCCCCCTACCTGAGGAACTCTCAGGGTTAAAACCGAACACCAGATAAAATTTGGGGTTGAGAACTGGATGCTATGACTCTTTGGGTAGATTATCTGGAAAGGTGTATCCTACAATTTGCTATACAATTGTGTGGTTGTGCAGGTCCTCCTCTGACGGTGGCAGTGCGCCAGTGGCTTGCCACTGTGGGAGTGGGACCTGGGTTGAGTGGATGGGTATACTGACCTACCCTTAGTGTCAACACCCCCCTCGGAGACTAGGAGCCCTCCCCTCAAGCTGGCAATGTCAGTGCGTGTGACGGATACTTGAGTCGCGCAAATTCATTAAATGGATTCCCTTCCAAATAAAACAACTCTAAGTAAATGAAACCTAATAGTTTTGAATAAAGAGATTACAAAATAAACACAAGTTCAGGGAAGAGAACGCGGTACTATCATTGCTGTCACTAAGAAATGGTCCTGCACAGATTCCGAGCTGTGGGAAAACAGTCTAAGACATTGAACTGCCAATGGCAGAAGGTATCTAAACAATGGCAAGCTCCATCCTCCCACCTAAAGAGTTCAATTTTGTTTATCTAAATAAAGTGACCTGAAGTGGCGTTTCATTCCCTATATACTGTAAAGCTAAAGCATGCACACCCTCTCTGCACTGTAGCCCCTGGCAGCCCCCTAGCCCCCGCTGTAAACCTCCCCGAACCCCTACTGCGCATTCTCAGGCCTCTGCCCCAACTGAAGCGCGGGGGGGGGGCCTGGGACGAACACCCCCCGCCCCTTTTCTGGTCAGCCATAAAGAATGATCTTGGGAGTATGTATGAGGACTATTTTGAATTGTTCATTGGTAGTGTTGGGATTTGAAGAAAGTGGAAGAAAAATGTATAACTCCTTGCAGCAAGTCCCCTCGCTGTGTTTTTATTTTTGAAAGAACATCTTTTGTGGGCAGGTTGTGGAAATGGCAGTTTCTATGTTCCTTTTCTTTTGCAATGTAGTACATGACTTTTAATTTCCCCACTGTATTCAATGTGTTGCACAACTTCATTTTCCAAGTATTGGGTGACATTTATTTTTCTCAAATGTATTTTCCTGTCCCCTTCACTGTGTGTTAGTGGGGGGGGTGTACCCAAGCCATGATCCATCCAAGGACAAGTTCTACCTGTTTCTCAGCTGCAGCCTGGACCCCCTTTCAACTCTTCAGTCCAACTTGCCCCAGCCTATAATTTCTATCTTCCCCTTTGTCTTGGCATGAAGCCTCCCTGAACCCTGTAAAATGAGTTCCACTGGTGTCCATCATGAGGGACATGCTCTGGAAAACCACTTGTCCCCACCATGTGATAATCCGAAGTCACCAAGTTAGCTTCTGACCTCTTGCACCCTTTCTGGGATCCTCTTCCAATCCCCAGTCCTGCAATTAATCCCAACTGCCCTGCAGTCTATAAATGTAATCGCACAGAATCTAGTTTCCCCATTGTGGCAATGGGTGGGGTGGGCTCTAGAAGTACATTTGTTCCCCACCTTGTAATAACCTGAAAATGTGCACCCATCTCAACTCCCCTGGAAACCACAAGAGACATTTCTATTGCAGCACAAAAACCCAGATATTTAGTTTACATTCCGCACCCCTCTACTTTAAGGCAGGGTTTGATGAATGGTGAACAGTTAGGAATTTTGTTTTGACAAGTGCCCCTATCCCTTTGGGGTTGACAATGAGGAATAGGATTACCCAAATACAACATCACCCTGGTAGTTGGCTAGAGGGGAATTTATTAAATGATTACTTGGTGAGAAAATGCTAGGGATCTACTTTGTCTGCTTACCCAATCAATAGTGGGAAAACTATTAAATCAAATGGATCCCCACAAGACATGGTTTGGTTGGACAAGTTTACTTACATAGAATCGCTGGGGGGTAGGAGGGAGTCCTCAAGGCTTCTGGATACTCGGAGGGGGTATAGGAGAGAACATCAGCATTGATCCCTTTATCTGCCTCTCCTTGTATAGATCCCAGCCAGATTGTAGTCGTTCCCAGGTTTCCTCCAGCAATTTTGTCAGCAGATCCAACTTAGATGATTTCAGACAGCTCTCCTCTGTTTGCATTGTGCGCCCCCCTATGAACCCATAATCGTACCCCTAATAATTAAAATTAGGATGCACCAGTTTATTGGCTCTTGATTTGGATTAGACCTTTATTGTGATTGAAATTTCAATGATTGGTTCCTGAAGTTACAAGACATCACCCCTGTAAATGTTTGACTCCACCCATTGGAGATGGCATTTTCTCACATTTCAGTTTTGCACTACAACGTGGCGAAAAACTTTCAATTGCAAATAAGCGTCCTACAAAATATATATATAATATATAATATATTCGGCTTGTTTGATCATGCCAGACTTAATGAAATAATTCCTGTGTCAGCGCGAGTTTGCAGGTTCGAATTAGTTTTTCATGAATTACTAAAAAATGAAAGTCGGTGTCACACATTTTTGCTTACAGTTAAATATTTCACTAAGCTACTATCTCCCAAAATCTCTGCTTCGTGAAATTTTCTGCAAAGTCATAATCACTTTTCAAGTTGTAACTTTTGTTCCAAAGTTCAAATTTTTAGGAGAATCGTCACTACAGATAGGTCTGTTCATAAGCGTTTTAATTATACTTGAACATTTATTGTACGGTTCCTGAGAAAATGAACATAATGTGATTGTCCATCTAAACCTATGTCAATCTCTGACATGCATATTATTATTCACAGAATAATGCATCAAACTTCACATGTGATTTAGCCGTCTGCTTCATTTGACAGTTGTTGCAATAAGTCGCATACAGTCTTTCTCCCACAGCTAATGGATCATCTGTTGCTTATCTTTGAGAGCAGAGAGGACGGCTCCACCACCATTCTCATGGGAAATCCCTCGAACAGGTCTGCTATCATCTCCGAGCAGAGTCTATGAATTTAGATTTCATTTTCAAGGATTATTCAGAGTTCAACCCCTTAAGGGTTGCCTTTAATTAAACAGTTAGCACTCAATCCCATAAATTCCTTCATGGTCTCTGCTGTGGCGTCAAGGAGATTGACTGTCAGAGAGCTGAGCAAAGCTTTTAGCCTTGTCTCTGATGTGGTGTGGGGGAGTGGGCAAAATGTGATCAGTGCTGGGCCTGCAACTCTCCTGAGAAAATGGGATAAACCCAGCATTTCTTTATGCATAGAAAGCTGGTGTTTAAAAAGTTATAATTCCACTTTTTGCCTACTTTAATATTTGGCCTCAAGACATATGAAGATTTCAACTGCATCATGCCATCAATGTTCATTTTTAAATTATACTTTATATTAAACTGGCACAGGCCCCAGAGTTTCACTGATAAACAGTTGCTTTCAATCCCTGCTGCAATTGTCTTTATATTTCCATGCTGCTCGCTTTTTTGTGAAAAGTTTCTTTAATTTTTTCATAATGTAGTGGAAGGCAGGCCTCTGATTTTTAGTTATTTGTCATTCACACACATAGCACAAAATAATTTTAGTCTTCCAGTTTCTGACAACACTGTTGGTGTATTTGGCAGTGTGGCGATGTTTATGTTGGCCTTTCAGTCTGCCAGTCAAGTGGTGTGATTTTGAATTGCAAGATGGTATTTCTGCATTTTTGGTTTCAGACAGCCAAATGCAGTTTGTTTGTCTTGGGGCTGAAACGACCCTAAAGCTGTTTGCTTGTAAAAGGTGTCCCACATTGGGCTAGTGTGTAAAAAGCAATAAAAAGTTTTTAAAACTTAATATAAAATGCTTTTTTTCATTTTATCATAGATCTGTCTGAAGTCCTAAACTAAATAAAATGTCCCACCATGACTTTTGACAAAGTTGCTGATTTATTTGGCTCAAACATTCAGAAAATCAGAATTTTCATCTGGCTGCCCCTTCTCCGATCCAGATGCTACTGCTTCATTTTGGATTTGAAGAACTTTTGACACACGCTTTCCAACTACTCTCTACTATTGTGTCTACAGTTAGACTTGTTTTTGGAAAAAACAAATCTCAGGTTCACCAAGGATTTATGTTCGGCATTGCTTTTAAAAAAAATCGCTCCCTTTTTATAAATCTAATTGGTGCATTTATCAATACCTCCCTTTGAATGGGAATAGTTCCAATTTGTCTGTCCTGCCCCTGAAGGCACCAATGCTGGGTCCAAGTGCTATATTAATTTTCTTCATATCTCTGCACTCCTCCTCTTGGTTAAACGTTTGGAAAATCACTTCACTCGCTGCATAACCGAGTGAAAAATCATACTGTGGCATTGTTGAGCTGTTTTCCACCCACGGATGGGAATGGAAACTGTGAAGGTGACTATGATGGACAACCTAAGTAGGATTTATTGTTATCATCTTGATGCGTTTTGGTTTTGTAGTATACTGTCCTGGACTGGTCGAACTCCTTTATAACCAGTCACACTGAAAGCATTGGCACCTACAATGTACCTTCTTCAATGTGGCATCTCACAGGTTTCTGCTTTATTGGTGGCATTCTTTAATATCTTTTTTCAACCTGTCAACAAGATAGTGTATGCTTGGAGCGTTGTTGAGAAGCCAATGGAGATGGCTGCCTAGTGATCGAGCTCTATGTGGCGATGCTACCTAATCCTAAATGGTGACTTGCTGCAAGATCCTTTGTGGCAGCAATTGCTGTGGGAAATCCCTCTGTACCGATCCATACTTTGGGTGCGATTGCTCTGAAGCACTTTGTGAGCGCCTGGGCTGGCTCTCTGGCGGCTGTGAACAGGAAGCTGGACCTCATGTCGCAGCAACTGCCTTGGTCGTGAAACCTGGGAGGCTCTGACACGCTGCCCTGGTGCATCCTGCTGCTCCTTGCAGCTGTGGTGGCCTGCTGAGGGACTGGGCTTATAACGATAAGTGTCCCGCTGGGCAAAGCTGCTGATCCGGGCCTGCGGCAGGGTCTGATTTTCCGTGCGGTCTACGGGCCTGGCCCTTGACACACTGTGCGCAGTATCTGTGAACCGAGGCCCTGCAGAGAAGTGTACGGACTGATCACCAACTGCATCATACAGTGTTCACTGCTCGATGTCGAGCTAAGTGGGTGTCTTTCACTGCTGCCGGGAGATCATATTTACCGGATTCAACAGCTGCAGACAGCGCGGCTCACAGGGTAAGTGGGAGGGGGGCAAGTGTTGTCTTTCTCCTGATTGCGCATTACAAGAGGGACACTTGATTATTTTCTGGAACTACACTGATTATCCGTGCTGAATTGGGTGGTGCATGCCTGTGCGAGTCCCTATTAGGTGCTGCAGTTGCCGTGTTCCCTACTTGCTTGGCTTTAGATGCTGGGGAGTGCATTGGCTGACCCTTCACCAACCATCTTGCTTTCCTTCTACCGCTGGTAATTACCAGTTTCAATTTACTAACGTGAGGTGGTTGTTGCCCTCTGGTGGAGTCTGTGGGGAGGCAGCAGCTGCTTATCCTTGATTTCAAATGGCTTTCTCTGATGTCTTTTAAGCTTTCACAATAAATTAGCAAATGTTTTAGCATTTCCAGTTTCAAATTGCCACATAAGCGACACCACCTAATTACTCGCGGAATACCTAGTCTTGGACCTTTTACTCACCAAGGTCTTGCGACAGTTACATTTTAATAAGATATACTGGCGTATTATCTTTCGGCATGGGTATGCCTGGACATAAACTGGGCTAGAGGAACGATGCATGCGATACTGTAATTTCCACACGGATTCTGGCCTGGTTTCCCTTTGGGTGCTGGGCATGCTTATTGCCATGACGAAAGGTGCCAATGCAGGGAAGAAGGCAGGCTCTATGGATACATTTGCTAAGGCGGCTCTTAGAGGGGATCCAAAGACATCACCACAGGCTCATCTGGTGCTTCATCCTGTTAATCCTACTGATCTTCAGCAGATGATGGAGGCTATGACCAGGGGGTTTGCAACAGTGCATTAAAAACTTGGCATTTCTGCCAATGTTGCCTCCATTCGTGCACAACTGGCAAAGGAAGTAATTTGCATAAATGAAGCTGAAGAACAAATTGGGGTGACAGAGGACAATGTGCAGGGGCCACAGATGGCGGTGACTACACCAACAAAAGACCTAAATCCTCTAGAGCAAGTGCGAGGATTTGGAATCCCGTTCCCAGTGGAATAATATTTGTATTGTGGGGGTTCCGGAGAACGATGGAGCAGGCGGTTGAGCAGCTATTGAAATATCTTCTTGATCCTCCATTGTCCCCCCCCCTTTTTTTTTTTGCAGTAGAGGGCACATACCGCCTTGGCGCCCAGACCCAAGCTTGGTGACTTCTCACGTCCCATTATTGCAAAGATCTTGAGTTATCGCAACCGGGATCATCTTCTCAAATTGGGCCAAGTCAAGAGAACTGCGATTGGGGTCCCAAATTATCCAGATCTTCCCAGACTTTTCGGTGGCAGTCCAACAGGGGCGACGTCAATTCACTAGAGTTAAACTATTTTGGGGAATACAATATCCTATATGCTATGTTATTCACAGCGTGCCTCCATTTCCAGTTTCGGGGAAATTCTATTCTTTCACTGTGCCGGAGGAGGCTGTGAAATTCATTGAGGCCCAGATCCCGCTACCTGACTTTGCAGTTCTTGGTGGTGCTGCCGAACCAGACTTGGTCACTGTGAGAAGAGTGGGAGAGAGCAAAAGGCAGCAATGGAGGGTTCTGCTGGTTCAAATGTGCTGAACAGTTCTGGAAACATGCTCCAAGCAGTTCAAGGGCAAATAACAATAGGTTACTGGCTTTCTTGGCTCTGAGGGTGCTGGGAGTCTGAATCCAGGGGCTCAGGGACGAGGTGAGTCCTTTTCTCGTGCTACCTAACATGGGGAGGCTGGCACACAACTGCAGGGGTCCTTAAACACGGTGTGGTCCTGGGTACCGCTGTGGCACAGAGCTGCAGGTCCTGTTCCAGCAGCAGATAACCCTCAATGGTCCCTTAAGATGGTTAGTGGACATAGCTTGCTTCTGCCTTTGGAACCTACGCCTTCACGCCATGTCTGGAGGACTTTAGAAAGGACTACTCTCTCAGCAAGGTCCAAGAAAATCTTCAGGATGTTTCAAGGAGTCCAGATTATTCCCAGGTGATTGGACTAAAGCTAGCCTGCTTTAGGGGTCCAATCCCTGCTCTTGAAATGTGTATACTTTGCCCTTATTATGTTACACCCAAAGTGCTTTTCTCCAGAGGAAGTGGAGGGGACCGGAAAGAGAACGAGAGGCAGAGGGAATCAAGATGGCAGAACCCTCCCAAAACTGTACAGATCCCACTCTGGATATCCTAACTCCGCCCCTTCCCCTTCTCAATAGGACCAAAGGCCTTTAGAAGTGCATCACCCTGGCCTGGGTTTGTGTAAATGGGTGTGCCTCTTGGTTTTCGGCTCCCATGGCACTGCCCTGTGGAATGGCTGTCCCAGGGAGAATGATGTTGCTTGCCCTTACAGAGGCACAAAGAGGCACACTTCACCAGGCTCCCTTCATACTTTTAGGGCAGGGTCCAGCCTGTCTGGGGGAATATGCATAACCCTTCCACAGCTGAACTGGGCCCACTGGGCTGACACATATGCAATATGAATGTAATGGTGGGATAACTCTGAGAGATGCTGGCCAGGTATGGATTATATTGACCGTTTTATGTGCCACCAGGACAATATCTTCAGTTGTGTCGTTTTTAGAACGTGGTGCATATTTGAAATGCAGCCCCTGCACTTTGGTGTCACTACAGCTGTGAGGAGGGCACCTGTGTCCTCTAAACCTGCTTTATGGCACTGGTAGAGCAGGTGCTGTGAATCGGGATACTGACGCAGCTAGGCACAAGTACACACTACCATACTTGCCAACATTCTGTGACCAAAAAGATGAAGGATTTTTCAAGTTTGAAAAATAATTTTTCCCATAACAATGACGTCACAGGAAAACGCAAAACATACAAACAGAACAACATGGAAAGATTTTGAAATGCTAAAAAGGTATTCTAAATGCTAAAACCAAATTGTCGGCAGATGCTGTGTGATGGTGTTACACTTGCTTTCACTGCTGGTTCACCTAAGGGTTGTACTGGCAACAGTTCAGGACAGAGTCACGCAGCTGTCAGGTCAGTGGATTGGTCTGAGCGCAATCAAAGTAATCCCCTACCAGTCCACTGTATAGACAGACTAATGAATGTGTTGCATGCTCTGTCCTGGAGCCTGCCTTTAGAATCACATAAATTACTTGCTACTGTAAAAAGCAGTAGGATCTGTTACTGAAATCTGTAGGCAGTAGGGCTGCTTCAAAAGCGGTAGCCGACTGCCTAAATCTGTAGGGTTGGCAAGAATGCACTATGCTTTTTGCATAGACCTTATGAAAGGTGAATCTGTTTAGCAGATTTCCCTTTCAAAGATGGAAATAGCCGCATCATTTTGTTACTTAATACAAATCAAAGTCAGAGCTTTCACACTCTTGCCAGATGGCAATTCATCAGTGAGGTCTAGCTTTTTCTGTGCGCCTCATTTGCTGGAACAAACGTCCAAAATTCAAGTTGCAAGGCATAAAAGAAGCTACTCGCCACCTCAGTTTTATCCTACACATAGCACACCATTTCTTACTCACAACAAGGTAAATATCTCTAGATCACCAGTATTCAAACTGTGGGGCGCGACCCCCCAGGGGTCCCCGGGTGCATCCCTGGGTGGCCCCGAGAGCTCAGCATGAAATATAAATAAAAAAAAATATATCTTTTTCTTTTCTTAGATTGGAAGAAATGGGTAGGGGTGGCTCACATGGTCAGGCTGAAGCATGAAACTGTCTCAGGCAACAATGAAAAAGTGGCCCGCAGTTGTAAATGGATATTCATTCCTTTAGTCACAGACTGGGCCTCATTACAACTATGGCGGAATGGTAACAGCGGTGCCAGTAAGCTACAGGCACTGTTGCTACCGTACCGCCATAGTACGAGTTGTACTCGTGGGTGCCTGACAGCCCATCAGGTCTGATCTGGCAGGCCGTGCGGCACCCGCGAGCACAGCTCGTCGGATGCACCGTGCATCCAAGCTCCCCATTCCCATTGAGCCCTATGGGGCTCAATGGGAATGGGGATCTACCGGTACCGGCACCTGCGAAAGGGCAATTATCAGGTCCGCCTAACTCGGCATGACCCGGTAATTGCCCATTTGCGGGTGCCAGACCCGGATGCAACTGGGCACAGCTACCGCCAGAGTTGTAATGAGGCCCACTGTTTCAATAGTACCCAAGGGGGTGTTTTGTGTTAAAATGTAAGTACATTGTGATATATTCAGCAACAATGGTCAAAATTACTAACTGCATAGTTAAGTAACTCATCAAACTGGTCCACATTGGCCAAAATGGTGGCCCATTTTGACTGGCCCACACTATCATTTTACATTTTTGGTACAGGTATTGCCCTATTGGCCAGTCCGAGCCTGGCGGCTCATCCATAATGGCGAGGGGGCGCCCACCCAGTGGCCCCTCACCCATTACGGAGGAGCTAAGGAGCCAGCCCAGTGAAACAGTGAGCACCCCCTCAGCTGCTTTTTCCAGCTGATGGAGTGCTCCTTGGCTGGCTGAACTGTCAAAGGGAAACAATGTTTCCCTTTGACAGTTCAGTTTAGTTCCCCAGCCGCACATGCTCACTGAGCCATGCAAGTGCTGGGGCATTTTGCTTCGACAGCATTGCATAGCTCATTGGAAATGCTGGCTAGGGCACTGTATGTCTGTATGTCCGAGGGGGAGCTCCTGCGCCTCCTCGCACATCCGGACAGAGCAGCCTGGAGCAGGGCATTTCAGCACCCATACGCAGGCCAATGCAGAAGGTACGTTCATGTTCAATGTTTTTATTTAAACATGTGTATGGATGCGTGTATGCTTATGTTATGAGTGAGTGTATGGTGATGGATGCTCGTGTGAATGATAGAGTGATTGCTGTATGAATGTGCAGCGCCTTGCATACACACACAATCATGTTGATTGTGTTAGGCCCAGTGGGGCCAGGGGACAGGGATGGCATCTTTTTACTGGACATCTATCATAGATGTCCAGTAAAAAATGTCATGCCTGCCCCCTGGGCCCCCCAGCACCAATTGCAAACTGTTTGGCTATTTACCCATTTTTTGTTAAAAGTATGCTCTACAATGCAACATTTTAACCCAATATTTAAAAAAAATTCACAGGGGGACCCTCCCCCCCCCTTGATCCCAGCTTTATTGGTTCGGGCTCCTGCACTATGCTCGGTCGCCATGGCATTTTTGGGGGAAATTATTATGCCCCTGCACTTAAACTCACCAGCTACCACTGGCACTCAGACTGTGTTAGGAACGGGATGGGAGGAACCCAGGGACTATGGTGGGAGCACAATGGACGGGAACCATGGCATAGTGGTGGGAACAGAGTGGGGAGAGCCCAGGGTGGTTGATGGGGTGGGGAGAGACCAGGGACTGGGTAGGAGTGGGATGAGGGAGCCCAGCGACTGTGATGGGAGCAGATAACGGCGCGCAATATATACTGTCCATTTGGCATTTCTGGGGGGTCCCGACCTGCCCAAATTTTGCTCAGGGGGCCCCGGCCAAAAAAGTTTGAAGACCACTGCTCTAGATAGTGGTGAGTGCGAATGTTGCACCCTGACTACTCACTAACCTAATGAATCCTTGAAAAATGGCTTTTCATTCTATGAACTTTACTTCAAATCCTAGGTTGCACGACTCTTCATGCTTGCTCCCAGACTGTAGCGCCAAGACGCCCGTTCAAGGGTGCAAAATCTACCCTCCTCGCCTCACCACCCCCTCCCCCCGGCTTCACCCTTGCACCCAGTACACCCCCAGCCTCCCGCTAGTGCCCCATTATCCGCCCCTCCCCCGCCACCAAAAACGGCCCCTGCTACTGCTTTACCCTTCTCCTTTTTTTTTAATACTCTTGGCCAAATGCAGCTCGTTTAAAAAAAAAACGTAGCCGCAAAATCGTTATAATGGCATCTTGGCTCATGCCCACCTGTTTGTACAATGAAATCGGGCTACATATTCCGTTTAAAACGCTCTGTACAGCACTGCCCACTTAAAAAAAATTGTATGTTCTCCTTTTCCTGGCATCCTGTCTTCATTCCCGCCTGCGCAGTCGCCGTACATCCCCGGATCCCATCCATCTCTCAAAGAAAGCAGAACTTTCAGGTCTGCCGTTGGATGCTCCCTGCATCACTCGGGACTAATCGCCACCTTATTTAAAAGACCGGGGTAATCAGCCTCACATTCAACTAAATTTATGGGCCCCTACTTTCTAGGGCCGAGAAACCATACCTGCCTACATTTGAAAATCAAAATTCCTGAGATTTAAGCCACGCCCGCATCCACACAAGACTCCGCCCACACGCCCCGCCCACCTGTTAAAAAGGTAAACTCGATTGTTGTAGCCTTCAATTTGCTTACTATAGCAATGAAAATAATTCATTCAATGCTACAGTAAGCAAAATGAAGGCGGCGCCGCCGCCGAAATAATGGTGCTTTCAATCCATGTCATTGGATGGAAAGCACTATTATTACGGCGGCTGTGCCGCGTTCATTTTGCTTACCATAGCACTGAACATCATTCATTCATTCAATGCTATAGTAAGTAAAATTAAGGTGGCGCTGCAGCAGAAATAATGCTGCATTCAATCCAATGACATGGATTGAAAGCAGCATTATTTTGGCTGCGGCGCCGCCTTCGTTTTGCTTGCTATAGCACTGAATTAATGATTTTCAGTGCTATGGTAAGTAAAATGAACGTGGCACCGCCGCAGTAATAATACTGCTTCCAATTCAATGACATACATTGAAAGCACTATTGTTATAGTGTTGGAGGCAGTGGGCACGAACATTTTGCGCCGTTTCCGGTACCGTCATATTCTCCACCGGCGGAAGCCAATCAGGCGAGGAATATGACGGGACCCGGAAAGAATCTCAAAATTCCTGAGATTCGAGGGATTTTTCCGGAGACCCGGAGCAATGCTTAAAATTTCGGAGTCTCCGGAAAAAATTCCGGAGATAAGGCAGGTGTGCGAGAAACCCACTTTTTTGTGGTATACGATTTGGAAATGTTAGGACTATGACTACTTAATAATGGAGCGAGTCACGCTAATATGCTAAGTAGGCTGAAATGTGTATGCACATTGCATTTTCTTGTTGCAACCCATGAACTGATGGACACCATTTGAGTCCTAGAGTTGTTTTTCAGAAGTGTTCCCTTGCACTTTTGGTTTAAGTATTACCACTTTTGGTACGTTTTTCTGCCCTTCCATCCAAACATTACTGGTGCACATTTGGGAAACCGCCGGTTTTGGGGTTTGGTACAATGAATGCAAAGCTGGGTAATGGGTGTTTCGGGTGACCGCATACGTTTTTCCTGGCTTGGAACTGTTAGTTGAGCGACCTTGATTATTGGAATCATTGCTTGTTTTGTTCGTGTGCTTGGCATTGTTAGTTGCCTATTAAATGGGAAGCGTTACCCACACGCTAGGCTTCGTATCAGTGTGCTAATTTGTTTTGCACACGGATGTTGTGCTTGAATAGTATTTGTTTAAAAGTTAACCATGCTCCAAAACTTTTACCCACCTGTTAAGGAGGAGTCTAAATGTTTGCTCACTCTGACCTCACGAGATTTGACCCGTTCCATTTCAACATAAAACAAGGATCAAGGCAACCAGAATTAAAGCGATTTTTAACCGTATGGAGCCTTGTGGGGCGAAATCTATGCATACTCCTACAGTGCTTTGCCAGAGAAGCACTCGTTCACTCCCATTTTGTTGTCTTCTTTTGAACAGGTCTCTGGGGCTTCTTTTCTAGCTAGGCTTGCATAGTCTTATGCAAGGTAATGTGTGTCTCAAACGCCTTTTTAGCCCCACACTACTAATAAACCAGCAGTGACCCCCAAATCATGAAGGTAAAACTGACGCCGGCCGCCCGGTATACATCCTCCACCTCTTTTGGTAACATGAGCCGAAGGCAGGCTATGCTCTTGAGGAGGGTTGGGAGCTGTTAAATCTGCCTTACAAGCTGCAATAGTATGGTGTAACCAAAAAAATGACCTACCAAGGTTCTACAAAATAGGAACTTTAATAAATATTGACCATACAGACTCATCTCTGTAAAAATATAAAACCCAGAGAATGCTAAATTTGAGAGCAAAGGGTGCACTCTGGTTGAAGAAGGGGGCAGCAATTGATTTGAGTAGTAAATGCCAAAAGTACAGGAGGACAGGACCTCTGAAAATACCTTTGATTTTTTGTGTTGGGCGCTTGACTGTTAAGCTGGGCTCTTTGGCGCTTTCCTTCGGTGAAGTATGATTGTACCAGTGGCGAGTCTGCATTGTCCGTTTCGAGTCTGAGCTCTCTGTGGATCGAGTCCGCGTTTGCGATGGGTCAAGAAGATGGCTCCCAACATGCCAAGTCACAGGGCAAGTCGAAAAAAGTTATTGGGGCGAGTCTGCGTTCGAGGTAGGTGAACCTGGCTTCCAGTAGGTAGAGTTGGACGGAAACGATGCTTCTGTTGGGGAAGAGTCTGGTGTTTGAACAAACCTGCAGTTGGGCTGTGGCGCGGTCTGCTTCACTGGTTTGGGTCAGTGTCCAGACAGTTCTATGAAGCAGGTTAAAGTCTTGGAAGTTCTTAGAGTGCCTAAAGCTGCGCTGCATGTCCTGTGGCACCTGAGGGTAAGTCGAGCTTGGTCGAGCCAACTTGAAGCTGTCTCAAGGTGGTAAACCGGGTTCTGGGTTGTTGGAAGGCCCCGTCTAGATTCTCTTACGACAAGTTGACTCATTTTGTTCCTCCCTTCCACGCCAGGCAGATTGTCCAACACCTGCATGCTCCTTCACTTAAGTGCACGCAGCATAGAGGCTTCGTGCCACAGTAATATGCTTTTGAGGTGGGTAGGGAGTAAAGCTTTCCTCTCCTTGGAAACGCTGGTCTTCCCCTCCTACAGCAGAGGATGTGACTTCAAGACAAGTAGGATTCACCTAGAAAACTGCTGGGATACAGTCTATACCAGAGCTTAGAGGAATCCACTAAGGGCAGGGTTCCTCCGCCCAACCCCCGCCCCTCTCCCCACCTATAAAGTAAAATGTACAGCTGTCAGGAGACTGTAACAGCAAGGGCAAATGAGTGCACTATGATTTTGACATGGAGCATCATGAAAGGAGGTGGGGCTGGGGTCATCTGATTAGCAAACCACAATTTCGGACACAGAATTGTCTGCATCATTTTATTTAAAAAAATCAAAGTGCATGCTGTCCCGCCCTCGCCAGATGGCATTCTGTCACATGGCCCAAGCAATGAAGTCAGGAAAGTTTTAAAATACTGTTGTGACTGCTACTAGGTTTTGGTGCACATTAATAATGCTCATATGCTTAATATTTTTGCTTGCTCCTGAATCCAGATTGTAGGGGGCTCAGAGTGTAATTCTCAAGGTGCTGACAATGCGGTGAAGACTACACTCGCAAGTATTTTGCAGAGGTGGGGCAGAGAAAGACTGGTCTATGCAAGGAAGGGTTGTTGGGAGTCGGCTAAGCCGGCAGAGAAAATGCCATAGGCTGGAAAGTTTGAAGGGTGTGGAGACCTACAAGGAGGAGAAGGATCCAGGTGCTTTTAGTTTGAGGTGCTGAGAGGTCAACAGGAGTGGAGGCAGGGTTGGCTCTGCGGAAGATCCTTAAGAGTTCTGCCATCGAATGGGGGGGGGGGGTCGGTTGCTGGTATAGATAAGGGGGGGGCGCAGAGAGGCGGAAAGATGAAAGGGTGATCTGCTGTCATGTATTTTTGAGATTTTGTTTGAGAATTGAAGAGGCCCAGTGTCTGCAATGAGTGTTTTTAGGAGGGGGAAATTGCATAGCAGGTTATGAAGGGATTGTGTGGGGCCTAGGGAAAGGGAGGAATTGTAGAATAATTGGCAGAGTTCAGGGGGCTAGCACAATCAAGGAGAAACTCTTTAAGGGTAGCAAGGAAAGTGGTGGGGGATGCTCTTTGCACCATCTGCGTATCAGGATGCACACACAAGGGGCTCGCTAGCTCTCTCGAGGGACAGGCCCATCTGGCCATGCTGCTTTGTCCCTGCGGATGCGTTCAGTGTCCACCCGCTCTGCCATAAATGGGCAGGCACATCATCTACCCAGAGCTGCATGTGGCCAACCTACTGTAGTAGGCCTTTGGGCTCCTTATCTTAAGCGCTGTGGTGCATGCCCGAGACTGTGTGTATGCAGTATCCGGAAGGAAAGCTGGATGAGGGCCTTCGCCTGATGGTTGCTTAGGAGGAATTCCCCTTGTAGAAGAGTGATCAAGGCTACCTCCCCGATTCCTTCATGTTTATCTGGCTAGCTCGACAATGAGGAATCTTTATTCCATTTTAGGGTGCGCGCGCTCCTGGGAGGCACTAGTTGCATATGGTGGGATATATCTTACTGTCTGATGTCTCCACTGCCACACTTTCAATCGCATACTATGTGAAGTGTGATGAGAGGGATGATGGAACCAGGTATTTGTTGAGAGTTGGAGTTGGGGGTGCGGAGTTTTGATGAGACTGCAATATTAACATGGGTATGTCATTTTCCGGGGGCAGTACAGGGATCAAAATACAAATCTGGTTACCAGGAGCTAAAAGCAGTGTCTGGCATTGCCCAGTAAGCAGGCGGTAGCTCTCGGGAACCAGGAGCTAGTGTATAGAATACTGAAAATGTAACCCCCTTATGAGATGCAGTAACTTTTTTTTAGCATACTGGATGACCAATTATGCCTTAAATGTCTTCTAGATGTTTCCTAATGCTCATTCCCGAACATAGAGTTGATTTCACTGTTGTGTGTGTGGCATTAGTTGGCCTGAGAGCCAAAGGTAGCTGTGATGCCAACCAGGCACTCATAGGCTATAAGCAGGTTCCAAAATGGCTCCCAGCAATTTCGAACCCTGCAGTATTAATCTGGCGTAGCCATTTTTGGAGGGCTGTGTAGAAATGAGTGACAACGTGCATTACTTGGGCAACACTGTAGAACCTGGTGTGACACCATGGGATAAACTAGGGTAGAATGGAGCAGCCCTTGCCTTGTGGCAAATGCCATGACAGAGTGTCAACTGACCGGTTGACCCTTTTAGTTGAAATCCTATTTGAGAATACTATGTTGCATTTGATCAGCTCCCCTGGTATGTTGACACGTTAAACATCCTTTCATCTGCGTACCTACTCTGCAGTCTTTTTGCCATGACCTTACATACTCGGTAAAGGAACTAGCGTTTCTACATTTTCTGGCACTTCACGTTGCCCTGATTTAAGGACTATAAGGGTCTGTGATGCACTGGATAATGCCGCCTGCCTCTCGGGTACTGAAAAGACGAAGCCATAATGGTCAGCTACTATGAAGCTTCAAGTGTCATGTATTTCTAAATCGGCGGTCGTTTTTTACCACTAGAATGTAGCCAGCACTGGGATGGTTCCCTCCCGTCTTGTTTGGATATGATTTATGGTTGCCAGATTGACACTGAAGTAACTGCCACGCATCAAACGCACTGTTTAGGGTTTTGGCACACATGTATCTAATATGTAGCCGTTCTTCTTAAATCAGCTGCACAAGTAATTTGCTGCAGAGCAAGCTTCTGTGTACTGCTGCAGACCTAAGCACACCTTCAGTACTGGTGTGTGCCTCCCCAGCAGGGGGTCTGCAACCTTTTTGTTCGCCAGATGGTTCATACTAAAATCCCCACGATATCTGGCTTTTGACTGCTAGTTAGGGATGATGGGAGTTGTAGTCCAAAACATCTGGAGACCCAAAGGTAGTAGCTCCCCCCCGACCCCGTCAACCCCTGCTCTACATAATTTCCTGTAATTCGTTTTTTTAGCGGATTTAATCTGAACATTGACAGTACAGTTTTGCTCCAATACTTTGGAATACCCCCATATACTGCCTATTCAGTGGAGTACTTTTGCCAGTCTTGTTTAGACTTCCCCCGACCACCACTCTGCGACTGGTTAGTGGTAAAATGATCCTACTGACTGCCACTTGTGCTACCTCATTCTTTTGACAAATCCTAGAAGAAACCCAAAACTGTAAACCTGTCTACCTTTACAGCACTGAATATCAGTGACCCACATTGTTTTAGAAACTGTTGGGGGAAAACATTGGAGTAGGCATGGGGGGTTGGGGAAGGAGGGTCCTGTATTTAAACCAGGAACTATTTGAATGATATGGGATGTTCGTAAGAGAAGCATTGATTTGCAAAACCCCCCAATGAGTGGAATTACATTAATATTTCACTGTTATGTGGGATCGGAGTGCCTCGGTTGCTGTGTTTTCCTGGTCTGCTGGCAATTTAGGGAATGCCTAGTGGAATGTGGCGAGCTGAAGGAGTGAGTGTTTGGGATCAGACAGAATGTGTTCAATTACATCCTCATTGTCTGTCTTTGTCTCCTACTTAACTGCCTGCTTTTAGCTTGATAAAGACTCGTCTTTACCCCAATCGTGGCTCCATCTTTGTTCCTGACCGTGACCTGCTGCACCTGGCAGCCCATGCTTTATTAGATTGCAGCGACTTTGCTAATAACTAAGACAATGCGTCACAAATAACACATTTTCCCTCCTTCCTTCATTTAAAGAAAAAGGAAAGGGAAAAAAAAACGGAGACAGCTGCTTACTCGTCGCCATTATTATATGGGTGCTTGTCATGGGCATCTAGCAGGCGCCCAGGCTCATCAGCACCTGCAAGGCCCAGTGCCTCTGGCGGTTGCCTGGCGACACCCGGTCTGTATTGGGGGCAGGGAGGGCCATACCCATGACCATGCGGACCCTTGCCACCTTGCTGGCTCGAGGGTGCCAGGGCATCCTGGCCTGCAGGTCCGTGCTCACCCGATGTGAAAATGAAACTACTGAGTAGTGTCATTCACTAAAACTAAAGTAGTGAACTAGTGGCAACTTTTATTTAGTTATTTTTTTTTACTTTGAGTTCTGTTAAGGTTGCCAACTGTCCAGGTAGCCGGCCGCGAGTTCGTGGTCTGTGCCCCTTGCCCCCTACACAGGCCACCCAGGACTGGTAAGATTCCCGACTTTGGGGCAGCAGGATACGCTTTCCCCATCCTCCCCAGTTCGCACTGCATACAGTTCAAATTGCAGGGAAGCACAGCCGCTCCCCCTGAAGTCTTTCATTGTGTCAACAAAGCATTATACTGAGGGCGATTAGAGGTTGGCGTCCCAGACACCAAGTGCATGGGTTCTGAGGATGGGTGCATCTTCAGAGGTGCAAATGGTGGGTGATAATAATTGGGAGCGGAGTTTAACACTGAAGCGGTGTGAAATGACGGCTCCTGCAGATGAGCGCATATTGCTTCGCGTTTTATGCCACTGTGGAGACAGATTTACCACGCAAGAGATTTGCTTAGGCCCCCATACCATTACAGGCTGCTACTATAACTTTCCATTGAGCATGAGGAAAATTAAAGGTATAATCACATTTTTTTTCGGCAGTCTACGACGCATTCATACATCTTTAACCTTACGTACATAAAGATGACGCCAAGAGAGATCATCTTCCAAAGCCCAATCAGTTAAGTATTCAAAGGTGCGACTCGCATATAAAAATATAAGGACTAAATCTTTCTAATAAAACAAGACCTTGACAGCCCTTTAAGCAGTGTAACTTAAATTGGAATATCATTAGGTAAAACATTCACCGAAAGGCAAATGATACTTTTACAATTGTCCTTCTAATCCGCCAAGTATGTGTGAACAGTAACGCAGAGTACATGGATACGAGAATCTGAGTGAAACATGCGTAGATAGGCTGAAGAAGTTAGAACACATGATGCTTTGAGTCATCACTTGCTTGATCATTAGGTTCATAGCTTCATGCCCATAGGGCGATGTGACGTCGTCTTTTTTTGTTTATACTGTATCTCACTTGATAATTGGGGTACGTGTCAGTCTGCAACCCATGCTGCAGTCTCCACAGTATCATTATGTGAACACGTAAGGAGGGCATTGCGTAATTTGCGTAATGTCATGCTGCTATGCCCTGCAGCCTGATCAAGAGGATTTTAATAATAAAGTAACTTTGCTTATGAAAATCGGACTACGGAGATGAGATGTTTTGTATTTTTTTCATTACTACTGCCGAGTCGGAGTGCGATTCAAGGTGCCTGTGCAATTTCACTGACGGAGGAGGGGAGGGGGGGGGGGGGGAGAGAGGGCGAGAGGGGGGTACAAAGGGGGGGGGAGATATGTATGCATTTGTGTACTTTTCAAGGCACTGCAATAAAAAAAATGATTGAAGCTTTTCAACCACAAACCTTTAGAAATACATATATGAACTAAAGCTAGGTACATCAAACAGGCCCAAATCCCTGTTTCACAAGCATCAAACCAAAGTGTCTGATCCTGTGCAAATGTTTAACCTCGTATCTAGTAACACAGGTATTCTCCACTTTTGCTGACGTAGACTTTTGCCGAATTGTTTTTCGCCACTTTTTTATTTGCCAAAAAATGCTGATGTAAGTTTATCGAGGAGTGGGGGCATAATTGGCAGGTATGTGGGTGGGGAACCCCCAGCATTTTGTAATTTTAACCCAAAAAAATAGGCACATATGGTGAATAAATAGTCGGACAAACTGGAGTTCGGTAAAAAAAGTCTGTAAGCATTCATAGATCCGCAAAATTTTGAGATCCTGGAAGTGATTCATTTAGCATCTTTTTCTATTAAAAAAAAAATAGTAATCTGGCCATATTTGTTTAGACAGTATTATATGTACAGCAATAGTGATTACTCCTATATTTCCCACAGCAATGTTAATTTTGTTCTCGGATTACACACACACACACACACTTTTAATTTTTTAATTTCACTAGCAGTGATGTGCTGGACTCTAGCTAGACTATACAAAACTGACCCCTCCTTATTTTCTGTAATGTTAGTTATGAGGAGGTCAACATTTGCAAATGATGGAGTCCGCATGACTTGCCTTATTGTACAGGCCCTGATGAAAACCGTCTAATAGGCGAGTACCATGTATGCATAACTGTCCTACAGATTTGTTAGTTTTATTTTCTGCCTTTGCCCCCGTTACCCTAAAAGTTGATTTTGGGGAATGGGGAGCAAATTATGCATGTAGAATCATGCGCACTGAAGACTGTTTCTGATGCACTTCCGCACTTCCGCACTTCCGCCTCTAAAGCGTTCCGAGAAACCATTTTATAAATTTGGCACGTACCTTCAATGTATTTTGGATATCATGCGTGTTTTAAAATATTTGAGTCTATCCGGCTGACTCTTGGGGGCACTGGTGCAATACGGTTTGTATTGCTCCAAGAACGTGCTCGCCGTAGTGTTTTGTGCTCGGTCCTCTGTTTTTGTTGGACATGTATAGAGATTCTCTCCATTTCGTTACTTTCCAAACCCGAGCGCTCCATGCAACCCCGGCTCTGTAAGCAGCACGTGCGTTGGGAACAATGCGCAGGTGCGCCCTTTCATCTCGGGGCGCTGGTCACGCCCCCCAGCAAGTGCCCGGGCTCCGTCCCTTTCATTGCAGACGCGCGCACGCACTGTAAGAAAGACGGGACCATTCGAAGCACTCCAAAGCCTTTCAGAGCGCTTTCTTTGCAATACAAAAGCTCATATTCCCACGGGCGTTGGACGCTCTGTGTGAAGGGCGGCGTGTGGCCCCTCTCGGTAGAGGCAAAAAGGCCCGGAATGCGCTGGAAACTGTGGAATGAAAAGTATGCTTGTCCCTCGCTGTGCAGGGTATTTCCAGAGTTACTGACTAGACTGTACATATTTTGTCGTCTCCAAACACGGAAAACGTTGCTTCTCCTTCAGATAACGGTCAGCCGAGGGGGGAGGGATTGGGGTTTGCGTGTAGGGAGTAGTACATGACTGCTTTGGGCGCATGGAATTTTTACCACACAACACGCACCGCTTGATGCCGCCACCGATCCCTTTGATGTTCATGCACACATTGGAACAATTTTGTAATACACATGATACAGTATTCAACTAAAGTTCAAAGGTTGTAATCCGTGGGGCAGGTGGCAAGGTCAAAACTCGGTGACACGTGTAGTATTTGTTCTATTGCAGAGGCCATGACCTGTTTCTGTAGTGAAGCCATTTTAACAATTGATAAACTGCCAGTACCAAGTATATTTTTCTAGTACATTCTATCCAGCCTAATCTCCCAAAACCCTTACAGGGCAAAACTGCTTGGGCGACTAGTATAATTGGAGGTGTTGTAAGTAAAAGTGGGACTGCTTGGCACGATACTTGCTACTAGTACATTTGTTGTGGAATTTTGAGGCTTTGCATCTACCAGTGTGGTTTGTGAAGAAGGGAGAGAGGAGTTGCGCGTCAGGAGACGTTCATTAGAGGGTGGCTTTTATAACCGTTTCGAAACCAGTACATTTAACTTTAAGGCCGTTTTCTTGGCAATGTAGCTAGCACATGTTTCAGTCATTTGACGTGTCTATTCATGCCAGTTTTAAATGAAGCTGAATTGGAAGCCTCCTGATACTGCGATTTGTAGCCTTAAAACAAGGTTCTACGAAGTTTGCATATGATTTTTTGTGAAATAAACTACTTTTCCTTTCCAAGCAAACAAATGCTTGTCTTCGAATAGGCGTAAGCTTCCTACCAATCAAAACGATATGGTTGGTTTGGCTCAAAAGCTATTATATTTGTTAGAGGTTTATTTTTATTTTAAAGTCTCCTACGTTTATCCATTTGTCAACCTCTCTGTACCCTGCTTCTGTATTTCTGCTCTCCTGCCTCCGCTCTCTCGCCTCTGCTCTCTCTCTCCTACCTATGAGCGTGCTGTTTCCTGGCCATGCGCACACTTCCTCTATTTTGGCTGAACTGACCAAAATACTCAGACTCGCCATTAGTAGAAAAGCTTGCTTTAATGTGACAGGCCACACCTTACAAACTGCTAACCTGGCCTCTTGGCCTTACAGAATAAACAAAATGTTAAGATGTAGGTAAACCCACTTCCGCCCCCCCCCCCCCATTGCCACCCTTCAAATATTCCTTCCTTCTTAAACTCCCTCACATCTGTCCTAACTTTTTCCATGTCCTCTCCCCGAGCCACTGCCTGTCTTTCTTCCCTACCTCTTCCTCTCTTGTAATCCCAGGCTAGCCTGTCGGTCCAAACAGCACTAACCACCTTCCTTACCACAATAATAATCCTTTGGCTTCAGCAAACCATCATTTAACGAACAGTGTCCCCGGCTAGCGCTCCAATCTCCCCAATATCCTCACACCCCAAACTCCTCACCAATCTCTTCACTGAAAGCCAGGCTGACCTGCCACATCAGCAACAAAGCACCACATCACAAATCGTCCTTGACCCCCTGCTGCCCTGACCTGTTAGCAAAAAAACAGTCTCTGCTTATTAATCACTTCCCCTTACCCTGCACACCACTTGAAGGAAAAAACACTATCTACAAACCAAAGTTAACTGGGTGGGCAACACGGAACGGCGGTAACCACCAAATGTTCCTGAACGTTGGTCGGCACTCATATAAATACCAGTGGAGGCACTCCCATCTGCTCGCTGGCCGGGTGCAGCACCCAAAATCTCCCCAGGGAGCAATGCGTACCACGTGCTCACCAGGACCCCCTCTTCTGGCTCTGTGTCTCAGTGCCCCGGTTTCTCAGTGCCCCCGCTGTCTTTCTCTCGGTGCCCCCCGTTCTCTCTCGCCACCCCCGCACTCGCTCTCTGCGCCTCCCTCCCCTGCTAAATATGAATCGCTTTCCTGTCATGTTACTTCTCAAGCCTGCACCCGCCCTCGGTTGTGCTTTCTAAATGTCTCTGTATTCTTGCTGCACTATCAGATCTCGCGCCTTCTGCACAGCCTCTGTAATCTCATTTCATCCAGATTTTTGTTCTTCGACTGCGATTGGTGTTAGGGAAGCAATTTGTAAGTTTGTGGCAGTTTTAGTGAGGAAATTATGAGGCTGATCTGGTTTCTTATCAATAGATTAAAAAATGTACATGGCATGTAGAACTGTTGACTTTATCAAATATGCCCTCAAAGAAGTACAAGCTTCACGATCTCTGCCATTTATAGACAGATCATAATTTCTAAATTCTCATTGTTAATCTATTTTCAGCAATCCAAAAGTGGTCCTAATAATTACTCTGAAGTCAAAGGTGTCTCAAAACATGCCCATAGCTTTAATATGAAACCCCATTTTCTCCAGCATGGGGTCTGGCATGGATTCACATGCTCATGAATATTCCCCGTCAGGCTGGGTATCCTCGGTAAAGAAAAAATCAGTATCAGTTTTGTTTCTGATCTCTTTTGTAGTAGTAACCAATCGCTGATCTCTGCGTCATACTGACCACAGCCAATGACTGCCCTCTACCTAAGCCCCGCCTCTGACAGCCATCTTCAGATTTTTAACGCACGTTCAAGTGTTGGGATTTTGCTTTTAATTGGATTTTCCACCAGAAATTAAATGTATCAATATGAAAGTTGAGCAATTGATACGTTAAATTGAGAAGTAAGATTTACTAGGACTGAACTGTTGCAAAGCGTAACTTTGATGTAACATAATGTTATAAAGTGTTCTTAAGCAGGTCGCTCGTTTTGATCAACATCTATTGATATTCTCTTACCCACCTGCTAAGCTCTGCATATTGTGAGAATCATCATCACATAGCATAGTTTATAGTTTCCTCTGCTCACACGTGTCTATACAGGTTGGTTGTTTGCTAAACATTTAGGTAGTGAACTACATTTTTTTTTTTATCGCACACAAACCTCTGCAGAAAGGAGTCTGGATCACATGGCATTTTACAAAGAATGTGTGTTATCTCTCCATCCTCCATGTTCTAGCCATGCCCAGTGGGCAATTGAATTGTTGGCTGCAATTGGTTTTCTTGGTTCCAGATCATTATCTGGCAGAGTCCCTTCATTGCAGGTACAAAAGCACTTCTGGTAAACAGTGACTTGTCCCTGCGCATCTGCTTCTTAGAAAACAAGTCGAGCGCAACTCTGTACGTTTCATTATAATGCCTGTCCACTGACTTGGCCGGTGAAAGCTTCCCTTCAATCTAGTACCTGTTCAGGGTTTTCTTGTGCTCATGGTGAATTAAGTGCCAAAAGTGCAACTTCAGTCGTTGTAGTCAATTCTTTCCTGTGTGAAATTACATTTTTTCCTGACAAGGTACCTGCCCAGTCGTTTCCTGACAAATCATGAAATGCATTTATTGCAGAAACATTCAAGGAATCTGTAGCTAGGAACGTCTTTGCAATTAAAATAATGTGGTTTGTACTAAGCACAAATAGCAAGAATGAAATCCTCTGTCCTGTGCAAATCTAGTTTTGTAGCTTCTTTCTATAACATCGATGCATGAAAAAATTACCTTTTGTCTGGCTGTATAAGGCAGTGCAAGGGAACCATGCGAGGTGGTTACTTCTGTTCGCCAAACCACTATAACATGTTTTTCTTGTGTGAAGGTGTGCATGCCAAAGCATTTTTTTGGGGAGCTAGGCAAAATGTTAATTAATTTTTGGTCTTTTTGTCTAAAAGTAGCTTCTTCATAGCAAACCTATCCATGTTTGTACTGGCCATGATTTTCTAATGGCTTTGCACAATTCCATAGAGCTCCCTTTGCCTTGTCATACATACTCTTGAGTTTCCCTTGTGTCCAAACTAAGTGTATTCAATTATGCTGCCAGTGCCACTTTGTGAATTTATTTGGTGAGGTGTTCAACCAGATCTTAGCATTTTTGAAAGCCCATTGACTTGTCAAAACGTGTACCTCTGCCATGCCATCAACAATTAAAACATTGCATCAAGTAAGAACCTTTCACGTGGTATATTGCTGATTTTCTGTTGTTGGAGTTGTTTGCAGTTTGTGCTGCTGCTTCGTGGTGGTGGAGTGGTGGTAGTAGTAGTGAGATCGCATTCAAGGTTCCAATCTGTTTTCAATTTTATATGCATAAATCCACCTTGAAGCTGTGATCGTGGCGCAGAAGAGAATACAAACGCCCCTAATGTCTTGAATACATCAACTTGATGCTGTTATCTGTTGACAACAGGCAGTCTGCCAATAGTCAACACATTCCCCTCCGATAGCAATTTCAAGACACAGCCCTTGAACAAATATAGGCTGCATTCTGTGTTTCAAATCATCATCAGAAAACATTTTCTTCACAAAATATCATTTTTAATATATTAATCTTTTGTTAAGCACAGGTAATACAAAAATTATTAAAACACATATACACAACAGTCATATACAAAGTAAAAACACTACCACCTCACAGTATCGCAACTAGTATGCTGAAATATTCAACCAGCATACCACACTATTGGCAACTCAATAAATCTCATTTTCCATTGTGTGACAAAGCCCAGGGCTTTGCCAATAGTGTGGTATGCTGGTTGAATATTTCAGCATACTAGTTGCGATACTGTGAGGTGGTAGTGTTTTTACTTTGTATATGACTGTGTTGTGTATGTGTTTTAATAATTTTTGTATTACCTGTGCTTAACAAAAGATTAATATATTAAAAATGATATTTTGTGAAGAAAATGTTTTCTGATGATGATTTGAAACACAGAATGCAGCCTATATTTGTTCAAGGGCTGTGTCTTGAAATTGCTATCGGAGGGGAATGTGTTGACTGTTCCTTCCTTTTGTAGAAATATATATCTCATATCCTCACTTAGTAGGAGGGAATATCACCAAAGTGTGGGGTTTCCCCTGCAGAATAATTCCAGTCTGCCAATAGTGGCATGTCTGCTTTTAACTCGAACAGTACCACACTTTCTTTTCAGTTCTTGAACAAAGGTTTAGTTTGTTTTTCTTGACCGGTTACCATACATTCATGGTGCTAGTTGAGTCTGTTTTAGACTTGATGTACAGGCTAAAATCAAGAGCATGACGCTGATCCAATATAGTCTGCAATACACAGCTGGCTTAGTTGTCATGTTGACATGTTCAATGTTCAGGTCCATCATGTAAAATTGATTTCCAATGTGCTTAAATTAGCAATTTGGCTATTGCAGTCGTCTGCCATGTTACCTCTTCTTTAGATTCATAATCCTGCTTGTCTGATGCTTCTTGCTCTGGTGTCGATGCCATGCTTGATGTCTCTTTAGACATATGGCCCAGTACTGGTGTGGTTTAAAAAACAAAATGGCGTGCAAGTGCTGCAGGGCTGTGGCATGCCGCCCAAACATAGTCACCATCGAAGTTTGATTTTGGTATTCAAACGATTCTTCGACTCAAGGAGCACAGAATGGAATATTAGTTTTGCTTTTTAAAATTCCTGCTATATTTGCAGCATCTAGCTCTTTCAAAATATGAATTTCTGCAAGCTGATATGCTATCAACCCACAGTAATTACGTAAGTTTAATGCAAACAAATAACCAATCATTGCAACCAGTGATGAAATATCCCGATTCGAGTCACCACATCTAACGGACCCTATTGCGGATAACGATTTTACCATTGCTATGTAATATCGCATCAGTTTAGATGTTGGGTATAGCTGTCCTTGATCATTGGGAAACTCCTTAATTTCATTACATATCTCCATGGTTGCTTGTAGGTCTTTAAAATTGCAACTCTAGATACATGTGCTTTGTAAGTAGTCTACCTTTTTATTAAGAATGTTAGCACGGGGGGGGGAGGGGCATTCTAGAAAAACTGTTGCATATACATTGCAACACGTGTGTGTGTGTTTTGTATACTTCTTTGGCACCTTAAATATGTTTGCTGTGATTTCTTGAACAGTGCTCACGCTGTACCAGACAACTGACATTTCAGGCACACCAGAGCCATAAATAAGAGGCAGTAGTACACAGTAATTCCATATATAGCGACAGTTCACATTAATCATGAAGACACATACCTTATTAGTTGCTGCACTGGATGGAAGAGCCCACAATCGAATTAACAGTTTTTGAATGTGTTCCACAAACAAGGTTTTAAAAATGTTCCAGTTTAATCCAATTAACTTTCTTGACGTTATGTTGGGGTAGATAGTGAGATTGACTGAACCCACATGCAAGATACTTCCTTCAGTATTTCTTGCAATGTTGCATTGACAGTCCAGGTTGAAACCCATTCAGGATCAGAACTCGTTTTCCTATTTTCATTTTCAGAGTCTGTAACCTTGCATTATAGTCCATCCTGCTTGCATATTCTGTGCTCCCTGTGTTCGAAGTAGTAGACTTTGCTATCCTTCCAATTTTGCATACTAACCAACCTTTGGTGGTTCTGTTGGGAGCTATGGACGACCAATATGTTTTTACTATTGGGGGCCCTCACTCAGTTGTATCTAACCATATGCTCCCTGCAGCCAAACGTAACCATCGCTCAGCAGTGGAAAAAGGTGGACGCTCCTTCGCTTCATATCTGTTGGGCCCAAATGTTGTACATATCTGCCATGGAGAAAATCACTGCTATCCTCTCCGACTCGTTGACCAAATATGGGATCCCTTTGTCACTTTTGTTACCTCAGATGATAGCCCTCGGATTCCCCAACAATGGATACATCTCTTCCATGTTTGATTTGACTTGTTCTGGTGGTTTGTTTATTTATTTTTTTTCTTCCATTTTCGAATGCATTTGAAAATCCAATAAACATGCTCTTAAACAAAAAAAAGGAAGTCAACATTATTTAAAGCACAGTTTATAAATCTTCTGCTAACAAGGGTTCAGTGTAAACTATACTGATGCATTATCTTCCATGCAGCAGCGTAGAACTTAAGTAGCTAAAGATGTCTTAAGGTGGGGAACTTTATAGTAGATCAAGGAACTCCCAAGAAATTTGCTGTAGGTTTTGTAATGTATTGTTAGGTGGAAACACAAAGGTTGCTGTTGGCCTAAGTGAAATGAAGGCACCATGAGGCCTGCCTTCCTGTCAAGCACTCTTACATAGAAGCTTGTAATAAAGCAGCAGCTTTCTTTTCAAATGGTGTATAGGAGAGAGACGAATGTTCGATAGCTTGCAAGTTGAAAATACACATTTGAATCAGGTGTGGAGTGGTTTTCACCAACAAAATTGTAACGGTAAACAGTTTGAGTGATGTTAAAAGAAGATAACCTAGGTATAAGACAGGCCAAAATGTATTTCAAATAGATTGTGTCCTCCCACGTATTCCTCATCTTGTGATATTCGTATCCTGCCAGCTTTGCTGCTTCGGAATGTTTTTTCCGTCAGAGGGCGCTGTGCACGAGACCGTGGCGTCTATGTACCTCGACGGGCTCCGTGCCGTGTGAACTTCGCCATCACTACAAATAGCTCGTGCCGCGCCAGTTAGCTTTAGTTGCATTTTTCCTATCGCTTCGCTCTCGAACGGCGCGCTTCAAAATTTTCTTCAGATAATTTCGTCTTTATCTACCCCTTCTAATTCCAAGACGGGCTTCAAAAAATGGATCGACTGCGGTTCGAAGATGTCGATCACAGATCCTCACCGCATTTGTCTCTGGTGCCTAGGTTCAGACCATCGAACTAGCGACTGTGGCTCCTGTCAGTCGATGACGGAGAAGGCCCTTTGTGAGAGGAAAGGTAAACTGGCGGTGGGGCGGGATGCTTCTAAGGCCTCCTCGAAAGCCTTGTCTAAAAGACATAAAAAAATCGAACGATTCGAAAGAATCGAATCGTCATAGACACTCTAAGAGATCCCGATCTCGTAGTAGATCGAGGCGCTCTTCATCTTCCTCTTCAAAAAGAGTTAAAAGGAGATATATAGCGCTCCCTTTTCATCATCCGATACATTTACCGAATTGGTACGATGCCCGACTAAGTCGGATTCCCCAAGAAAATGGGAAGATTTTAGATGGAAGATGGAGGTCTTTGAAAATGCGGCCTCGACCCTTTCAAAAAAGCCTCAAAAGAGCCAGACTCTGGTCGCTCCATCGACGACACAGGGAAGTCAGGAACTACTGTGGTAAAACTCAGTAGTATGGGTGAAACTCGTAGAGTCAACGCCAAGTCGTCGAGGAATCCTCGAGAATCGAGTGTTTCCCCGACACTGTATAAAAAAAAAAACAGAAGTCGTCAAAAACATCTGCGTCTACGCCATTACCTTACCAAAATCAGACCTTTTTCTGTCTTCTATATTTGAAGAAAGTGGCTCTGAAGATGAGGTTTCTCCTTTTGGAGTACAATATGGTACTAGAGAGGTCCCAGAAGAATTAATCGATCCAGAATCGAAAATGAGAGACCTTTGTGACACTCTTCGCTCTGCTAGTGGCATTGATACGTCGCCAGAGCTAGAGTTTGCAAAACCTGACCCTGCAGAACATGCAGATTCAGGGTACAGGAGTTTAATGAATAGAGTGGTGGAATACATCACCCACCTTTGATCAGCATGACATGACTGACATACTAGATCGGGGCCCCCAGAAGGATCCAGTTCTCCCTTTCCATAGGGCACTTCAGAGAACGGTAGAAACGAACTGGGAAGCTCCTGACATTTCTGCAGTAAACAGTGATTTTCCTAAGAAGTATACAACTTCTAGTTCTGATCCTGAGTATTTAAACAGGCATCCCACTCCAAAAAGTCTGGTTATTCAGGCTGCAACAACCTCAAGACAGACTGCATAGCCATCTATCCCTCCGGATAGAGAGGATAAGAAGGTAGATGTTTGGGCCCATAAAGTCTTTACTTCGGGTAGCATGGGTTTAAAGTCAACTAACGTCACCTGTACCCTGGTCAGGTTCACCCATACTCTGCGTGACTGTATTTCGGGGGCGGCTGAACATATTCCGGAAGGCGAGGAAAGGGAAGGCTTCCTGAATATTGTCAAAGACGGAAAGGAGGCAATGGGGGAATGTCTCCAGTCTGGACTGGATACTGCTGAAAGTATCAGCAGATCCATGGCTGCAAACACAGTGCTACGCAGATTTGCGTGGTTGGGGAAGTCGGGGTTCCCACCAGATGTGCAGGCCAGACTTCTCAACATGCCTTTTGATGACTTGAGGCTGTTTGGTAGTAAGCCTGATGAAAGCCTAGAAAGACTACAGATCTGAAAAGTGGCAGCTAAATCTCTTAGCGCCTCCATGCGGCAGCCTCAGAAACCATATTCAGGCTCCTGTTCCTGGAGGGGTCGTTCTTTTCGGTACTACTCCTCTTTTGGTAGAGGAAGAGGACACGCCTTTCAAAGAGGCAAGAGAAATGTCACTCGTGGTGGACGAGGAAAGTCTACAAAGTCAACCTCAGGAACGGCATCTTTGCCCTCAGCCGCTCCTGCAGCCGCCTCCAAATCACGCTGAGGCCTTATCACACACAACCCCGGTGGGAGGCAGAATCTCCCAGCATCTGAAAGAATGGCGGGGCATTACTTCAGATGCTTGGGCACTGGAGACAGTAGCTCAAGGTAACTGCCTTCCTTTCTTAAAAAGGCCTCAGGACCATCCACTGGGAACCAACTGTCAAAATTCCAGACCCGCTCCTGTTGCAGGAAATTTTAACCCTGGTAGAGAAAGGTGCAATACAACATGTACCTTTAGCGGAGAGGAACAAGGGTTGGTACTCCCCTTACTTGGTACTCCCCTTACTTTCTCATCCCAAAGAAGGACGGAGGATTGAGACCTATCTTGGACTTAAACAAGTTCCTCAGGAAGGACAAGTTCAAGATGGTAACCCTTTCTCAGATCCTTCAGGCTCTCCAACTCCAAGACCGGTTGGTATCGCTGGACCTTCAGGATGCTTGCTTTCATGTGCTAATCCATCCCAAGCACAGAAAGTACCTGAGGTTCGCAGTTGGCGGTTCTCACTATCAGTTTCGAGTTCTGCCATTCGTGCTGACCTCCGCCCAGAGGGTTTTCACCAAGCTGATGGCGGCTGTGGCAATGAGAGGGGGATTCGCGTCTACCCCTACCTGGATGATTTTTTGATCAGAGCACGTTTTCCCGAACAAGCTCAAACATCTGTCGATCACCTGTCACTTCCTTCACAAACGGGGCGTCTACCTCAATTTCAAGAAGTCCCACATGATACCATCCCAAAAGCTTCAGTTTATCGGAGCAGTTTTGGATACTTTCTCGGGCAAACCCTCGCCGCCCGAGGTGAGAGCTTTCCACATTCTGCAGATGGTAAAAGTTCCAGAATGCCCAGCATCTGCTGGCCTTCGATTTTCTGAGGTTGCTCGGCCTCATGGCATCCTGCATGTTTCTGGTGCCAGAGGCCAGATTGTGAATGAGGCCCTCAGAACTCGGTGGTCCCAGTTCTCGGGGATTATGTCGGATCTTCTGTAAGTCCCGAGCGCAGTTGCTCAGGATCTACTATGGTGGACTTACAACAACATCCTCAAGGGAGAATCTTTTTGGCAACCATGGCCGGAGATAACGGTAGTAATGGACGCCTCACTTATGGGGTGGGAAACCCATACCAACGATCTGACAATCGGCGGTCGTTGGTCTCCATCAGTCCAAACTACACATCAACCTGTTGGAGCTGAAGGCAATCAGACTAGCGCTGAAAGCCTTCCTACCCTCTGTACAGGGAAACAATGTCCTGATAATGATGAACAACACGGTGGCCATGTACTACCTCAACAAGAGAGGAGGAGTCTGGTTACTACCACTGTGCAGAGGGGCAATGCAGCTCTGGTTCTGGGAAATACGAGAAGGAATCTCTCTATCGGCAGTTCACCTAGCCGGAGAGCAGAACAGGGCGGCAGACGCTCTGAGCAGGCAGAGCAGTCTCCCACGAGTGGGAGCTAGCTCAGGAAGTCCTTCTGGAGATCTTCGCCCTTTGGAAAGCCCCGCAAGTGGATCTGTTCGCAATCACAGTAAACCGGAACTGCGAACAGTACTTCTCAAGGGAATTTCCTCCGAGAGGAGCTCTAGGAGACGCGTTCATGGTGGACTGGAAATTTCCACTTCTGTACATGTTTCCTCCAGTCCCCGTGATTCCTCAAGTAATCAGGAGGTTGAGAAAGATCAGGAAAACCATGATCCCAATTGCTCCGGATTGGGCCAGGAGGACGTGGTACCCGGACCATCTGGACATGTCCATCTGCCCTCCAATACGTCTTCTGCAAATTCCGCAAAGAGAGGATCTTCTCTCGAATGAGGAAGGTCGGGTTCTCCATCCAGAGGTCAAGACACTCAACCTTCACGCATGGTTTCTGAGAGCTTGAGATACAAGGGTTGGGATCTTCCAGATGACGTAATGGAGACTTTGCTTTCGGCCAGAAGGCCAGCAACGAAATCTTTGTACCAATGTCATTGGAACAAGTTCAGTAACTGGTGCAAAGATAAGGATGTGGACCCTTTTCAATGTGGCACAATGGTGCTCTTTCCTATTGCATCTAGCCCATCTGGGGTTCCAGATCGCAACAATTAAAGGGTATCTAGCTGCGCTGTCCATTTTAAAGCGCTCCTCGGAAGAGGTATCTTACTTCAAAATTCCATTGATAATTCAATTCCTGAAAGGGCTTACTAACGTATAGACTCCAGTATCTTTTCATGTCCCAACTTGGGATTTAAATCTAGTACTTACATTTCTAACTTGTATACATTTTTTAACAGCTGCTCTCCTGTCCCTTGAGGCTTTTAACATTGAAGACTGTCCTTCTTGTAGCCTTAACATCAGCCCGCAGGGTTAGTGAGCTACAGGCTCTCTCATGTAAACCTCCATATACTACTTTTTACAAGGACAAAGTGGTTCTTAAGGTAAAACCATCTTTCTTACCAAAAGTAGTTTCTGACTTCCATTTGTCAAAAAAATCATATTACCAACTTTCTACCCTCCTCCTCATTTGGGCAAAGGGGAGAGACTGCATAGACTGGACCCCAAAAGGGCTCTCAGTTTTTACATTTCAAGAATGTCAACATTACGTCAAGATGACCAACTTTATGGAGGTTATACAGGTCGTGAATTGGGATTAGCGGAGACAAAACAAATTATATCCCGCTGGATCATTCTGGCTATAATTGAGTGCTACAGATTGGCAGGAAAAGACCCACCGGATGGGCTACGAGCCCCTTCCACTAGGGGGGTGGCTATGTCTGCGGCTTTGAAGAGGGGAGTCCATGCAGCAGATATTTGTTCAGCTGCAACATGGGCATCGATGCATACCTTCATCAAGCATTATTGCTCAGATGCCTCTTCCTCCAATGAGGGTTTATTTGCCAACGCGGTACTTCATTCCGTCCATGAGAACAATAACTACTACTCCCACCTCCAAATTTACCACTGCTATGGGAGTCTATCACAAGATGAGGAATACGTGCAAGGACACAATCCATTCGAAGAACAAGTTACTTACCAACTGTAACGTTCTTTTGACTGGATGTTCCTCCCACGTATTCCTCATCGCCCCTCCCATCCTAGCCCGCAGTACAATTTACGTTTCTTACACTTTCCTCTCACGAAGAGTCTATCAGTCATGAGGCACGCCTGGGTGTTCCTCTAATATTTCCTCGCAAAAACAGAACTGAAGGTAACTGGCGTGGCACAAGCTATTTGTACTAATGGTGACGTTGACACGGTACGGAGACAGTCGAGGGACATCAACGCCACGGTCTCGTGCACAGCACCCTCTGCCGAATTTTGTTTTCCGAAGTAGCGAAGCTGGCAGTATACGAATATCACAAGATGAGGAATACGTGGGAGGAACATCCAGTTGAAAGAACGTTACAGTTGGTAAGTAACTTGTTCTTCTAATGGATTGTGTCCTCCCATGTATTCCTCATCTTTGATAAATCCAGTATCCCGCTTGCAGCTTCAGAAACTTTTCAACAGCAGAGGTCGCCGTGCATCGTCGACTCATGGTCCCTCAGAGGCTTCCATCCCACTCTCGGCCGTGATGTCGACGCTGGTATAAGTAGCACGCACTGCGCCTGTTCCCTCTGTACTGTTTTTTCCGCACAGCACGCTTCAAAATGGTTTGTTCACCTCAGCGATTTATCTACTGCATTATTGAGATTTTTGCGATGTCTACTCAGAAGACTGGTTTCAAGAGGTGTTAGGATTTTGGGCCAAACATACTATTAAATAGATGAAGGTGAAAAAACATAGAAACAACTGAGAAATAATTCTGCTTCTGTCATTGCTATTGTAACTTGGTTGTGCATGATGGAACCTGTGGATTTCCACTTATTTGCAAGGGTGGATTTCTTTGAATTCGTGGTGGAACTTGCTTCTTCATGGGAAGGCTGAACCTCGTTAACCGATTTCAAACAAATTATCTCGGGAGGATAGCTCAGCGGCAACGTGCTCGCCTTGGAAGCAAGACGACACGAGCAACATGGGTTCGATGCCCGGGTCCGCGCTTAGAAACCTCTGGGTATTAAGCGCGTTATAAATAACCCATCCTATCATAAATACACTGCGATTGTTTGTCTTATTATTTATAACGCGCACTAGACCCAAGGGTATCGGGGCATAGAATGTCTACAAGAAAAGGTTCAACTTTGGTTACATTGCTGTGCAAAATATATACAAGCAAAACGTTTTAGACTAGGGTTGCAATACTATACAGTCAAAATAAAAACAGTGCTGTGCAAGCATATGCAGAGTAAGTTCAAACCGATGATAAAGTGGTTGGGTTACATTACTGTGAGGTCCAATAGCAAATATACAGATTATGTACAAATAATGTAGGCCCAGAGAGTAAGGCGTAGGTGTGTGGTAGTGGGCCTTCATGGTCATTTTCCTTGATCCAGTGGATGAGGTTATGCCTGAAGTGTAGGTATGACTGATCTACTCTTAGGGCTAGAGGAAGGGAGTTCCAATGTTGGGCGGCTTTAACCGGGAAGCTGTTTCCTCCGGCTTTGATACGCTTGAGTCTCGGCACAGTCAGAAGGTTGGAGTTGGCCGTTCTGGTGTGGCAGCTGGAGGACTGTCTCTTGAATCTGTCAATGAGGTATTGTGGGCAACGTTGAGAGATTTGTGTGTTAGTGCAGCTACTTTTAATGAGAATTTGTCTTTTGTGGTAAGCCAGTTGTTGGATCTCCTTATGTTGGAGATGTGAGCTTTTTTTGGAATGCTTAAAGCTGCTCTGAGAGCGTTATTTTGTAAAATCTTGATTTTATTGGTGGTGTATTTGTTGCTCCCTGGTATAGGGTGTTGCAGCAATCCAGTTTTGACAAAATGCCAGGGTAATGCAACTCGTGTCAGATAAGAAGGGCTTGGCTGATCTGATTAATTTTCATGTGTAGGTCGAGGAGGCCATGGAATTAACCTGTCTATTAAATATGAGGGAGGCGTCTAGGTAGAAGCCAAGAGTTTGGATTTCTTTGGCTACTTTGATAGTGTTGCCATCTATTGTGAAGTTGGTGTAGTTGGGGCCAAATTTGTTGAAGTTGTAGGCGGTCCCGAGGATTGAGTTCCGTCTTGTCATCATTCAGGCCCCCCGGCCGCAAATTTACATTATTGTTAGATGATAGTATTTTATGAAGACACTATGGCCTGCGTGATTCTATGCCAGCATGAGCCAAGAATTCTATTTTAATTTGTTATTCTACAAAAACCATCTGCATTCAATGTGTACAAAATGCTTTACAAAAGCTATAAATTGCACCTGACAATACATTGGTTTTAAGGAAATTACATCTTACTTGGTACTCAATGTAAATGGGAGACGCAGGGCACCATAATTGGCACTGTACCTTTCTCATATCAGGATCTCTCCCTTGGCTCCCAGCCCCTTTTTGTTTCCTGGGATTTTACCATGCATACTCTATAAGGACACTTTGGCGGTATTGCAGGCTTCCAATTACTTTTTAAATGCAGCTTCTTATTTCTGGGGAAACATTTTGTACCCTCAATCTGGAGTTACTGCCTCAACAAGATCCTTTTCAGCTGGCTGTCAGGAACCCAGTTTCCAACATGGCTTACTCTTCACTCCCTCAAAGGGCTCCTTTCGCTCACCTGTTTGGGAGCCAGTCACCCAGAGGATTTCAGCTCTGCTCCCCTGCCACCACTTTCCAGAAGTATTCCTCAATATTCATCTCCCAATATATATATATATAATTTCTGTTCGCAAGCTTCTTTATAACTTTCAACTCATCCCCTCATCTTTTGACATGGGTGTGGATTCCATAACTCTCATGATGCAGAAGGGAAGGGAGCTCACGCCTAAACGTATGAAGTGGACTTTCTCTTAATTTAATAGAACGTTGGATGTGAATGTGGGAGTCAAATAACATAAAGATCATTGTAATTTGTAGGAACAGTTCAAGATGCAAAATGTCCGTATACAAAAGTGTACTTAAATAATTTTTATATACTTTTCAGATTTATTTTTAAGTCCCAGGTGATTTGTATATAGTTTGGAAGCTATATACTTTTTAGCTATGAACTGCAGTTTGTTTCAAGTTGATAGTTTTTGCTCTAGATATATGCTCTTTTAAAATGAATATATTTTGGGTAAAAAAGTGCAACACCTTGCTTTCCTATTCAGTTTGTAAGTAAAGAAATGCTGACTTCGGCAATAGAGGTCACTGTTGATGAATCCCATGCGCATTCTCCTTCCTGATATTAATACATGTTGATACTAGTTTCTTTTGCTTGTTCTTGGCGATCCGATGAATTCAGCTAAATGAATTTTAGGGGCCTGTGTATGATGGATCTGAAAGATCTCTTTGTACTTTATCCATAATCTGGCAATGATAGAGGCAAAACTAGTTTGAACACAATGAATCTGTGTCTTACTGAGGCTTTGTGATACGGTTGGGAGGGCTGGAGTGAGGTGAATTTTCTTTTTTTAATTTTGTAAAAATGTTATTTATATAGCGCCCAGCAGCTCGTGGGCATTATGGCGCTGATACAAGGGTAAGTAAGCTGCTTAGTTATAGTGGTACACGCAGTGAGTATAATGGCAACACAACAGTAGGTTACTTGGTTACAATGGTAAAGGACATGACAAAACAAGTGTATAAGGACGTTCGGTTACATGGAACGTACACAGGAGTAGGGAAAGAATATGCACACAGGAGTTGGAGGAACAGCCAGGTTTTGAGGGCTTTATGGAATGCTGTGTTGGGAGGGTTCCTTTCTGAAGGGTGAGTGGCAGGGGGGGTTCCATTGTCTGGCGGCAATAAAGGGGAAGCTAGCACTCTTGGCTTTTGCACGCTTAACTCTGGGGATGAGTTAGTGGGAGCATGGTGTTTTAATAGGTCCGGAGGAGTCTGCGATGACTACATTCGAGGAGAGGCAAAGGGGGGCTGTGTGAGTGATCTACTCGTGGGTGATGGCGAGGGTTTTGAAGCGGATGCGTTCTTTGATGGGGAGCCAGTGGGCTTTGCGTTTGTTTGCAGAGATCTGTTCTCTTTTGGGTATGTTGAGAGCAGCTCGAAGTGCGTTGTTTTGAATAATTGGGAGTTTCGTTAGGTTTTTTGAGGAGGTACCTTGGAAGATGATGTTGCAGTAGTCCAGTCTTGAGCCTATTATTGCTCTAGCGATCGAGAGGCAGTGCTCGGTGTATAAGAAAGGTTTTGCTTGGTGTAGTAAGCCGCTGAGGAGGCGATAGTTCTGACTTGGTGTGACATGGATAAGGTGGCATCAAGGTAGACTCCTAGGGTCTTGAACGAGGAGGAGACTGGGATTAGAGTGTTGATTGTAAAAGAGGTGTATTGGCTGGTGTGTGTTTGTTATTTTTTTGTTGTTTTTTTAGGGTTTCATAGGAAGTTTTCTGTCTTTTCGCCATTGAGGCAGAGGCTGTTGGCTGCCATCGAGGCCTGAATAGTAGAGTAAACTGTGTCGAGGGCCTTGGTATCAGTTTCATAGTTGCCGGAGAGTGGGAGGAGGATTTTGGGTTTCTTCAGCATAGTTGGTGTATGCTCTGCCAATGGAGTCTAGGATGTCAAATAGAGGCTTAGTGAAAATATTGCAGAGAGTGGGGGAGATAAAGTAACCACATGCGACTCCGCAGTGTATGGTAGCGGGTGTTGCACAGGCCTGATCTGAGAACACTCTCATGGCTCTTCCATCCAGGAACGAAGTGATCTAGGCTATGGCTTTTGGAGAGAATTGGGCTGCGGAAGTGAGGTGATGACACAAGATGTTCTGGTCCATTAGGTGAAATGCAGGTGATCAGTCCAGGAGGAGTAGTAGAGCAGGCTTGCCTACATCCTTGATCTCATCTGCTTGTTCTTTTAGGTCAAGCAGAGCAGATTCTGTTCCGTGACCAGGGCGGGAACCGGATTGGCATAGGCCCATGATGTGGTTGGTTTCGAAGAAGTGTTGGACTTGCGTATAAAATGCTTTGTTGAGGATTTCTAGAAGGAAGGGGACTGTGGTTATGGGGCTGTAATTGTTGGGGGAGGCTGGGTCGAGTGAATTTCTTTTTAGAAGTGGTCGGACCAAGGCTTCCTTGAGGATGTAGGGAACCAGTCCTGCGGCAAAGGAGGCTTTTATGAATGCTGTGAGAAACGGGCCAGTGTGACAGCGCAGTCTGATGATCATGGCTGGGCAGTCATTGCCTTTGCAATAAGACGGTCTGAGGTGTTTAACCCTTTAAGTGCCATGGGTATTTCCCCCCGTGCTAGGGCCTTTTTTGGTGATTTCGGTATGTGGCCATTCAATGCCTTGTAGCTTTTTTGTTACATGAGATATCTTGGCCAAATTTGGCTCCCTTTTTTCCCACATGTAGGCAGTCGTAACGCCACCCAGGAATCCTAGGTTGCTGTAGGGCGGTGAGAGAAAATGAGCAAAAAGGGTGAACATTTTATTTTGGGGTTTTTCAAAAAATGCCAAAATTATGTACAAAGAAGCCTGTGATTTTTTCCTTGTAAGAGCTAGGAACAAATAGTTTGCTGTGCTGAATTCCCCAATTTCCTGGTTTTTAAGAACAGGTTGAGTGGAAATGAAAATGAATTATTTTGATGTGATTATCAAGTTTTGTGAGAGGTAGGCGATTTTGCCAATTGGACATGCATGGACGGAATAGAAGAAAAGGGTAGGGAAGCCGAATTGGAGGACAGAAAGGCATATAGTTCTGAAAAGTAGCAACATTCCAAGTTTAGGAAGGGGTGATTTGCATAGGTCAGGCAACAACTAGGTAGGGGAAAATGCCATAGATTGGGGGGGGGGGGGAGTGGGAAAATGACCGCAGGTGTCCTCTTTTGGGAAATGCATGGGGTTCTCTGTTTTCCTTGCTGGCTTCGACACCCTAGGCCCAAATTTGTAGGTTGCTCACATGAAAAAAATGTGCTGTGGCGAAAGGCTTGGGTTTACCAGCGGGGTACCCTTTTCATTTTGCGCCCCCGGTAGGTGCACCCACACATGTGAGGTACCGTTTTCGTCGGGACTCCTGTGGGAAAAGGAGAAGTTATCCAGAAAGAAGGAACGGGTAGCTTCCGTCCCTGGATGAGCTCACTCATAAGACCCTATCCAGGGTTTCAAAATAATGTTCAAATCAATTAGTCACTTTCATGCAGTTGAATCAAGATTCTATATTTCTTTGTATGGTTTTTCTCAAATATCATTATTTATTCCTGACTCGTCCGTGTCATACAGTTTTAGCCAATGCATTTCGGACATCCGTCCATCGTCGGGGCTATTAACACTGCTTTTCATCAACCATTGGGTATCCCATCAGCATATTATACACTAATACAATTCAAAAAATGTATCCATCATAAAGTAAGACCCCAAATCGAGTAAAATATGAAATATAGATTTCACATACCAGATGGTAGTTGCAGTTCAAGGTGAAATTCAAAAAACAAAACAAAAGAGAATTCATTGTAGTACATTTTACAGCTGTCTACTTTGTGTATTTAAAATTTCAACTCACTACCTGTATCTTTTATCACCCAGAGCGCCGTTCCACTCTGGTATAATTTCTGAGTAGTCTGCATTCCCTGCAAGGTTAAATACTCATGTTAGGTCCCCGTGTGATTCCACTATAATCTATCTCCTAAACCCTCTTGTGCGCTTTCTTACCTTGCGCTCTCCGTGCCGGAATGATGAGCTGGCTACACGAAAAGAGCTGCCGCCATCACTGCAAGCAATTTTAAACACCAGTGTTCCTCGCGCATGCGCACGACATACTGTCTCTGACTTTCGTTCTCCATGATACACAGTTATGAGATGTACGTCTTGTAAGTACTCGCAACCCTTTACTGTATACTTACTCTTATTAACAAAGGAAAATCTAAATAAGTAGTTTAAAGACCGGACAATTTTCTTAATGCGCTTACGTGCCTAGTGTACACTACACTCTCGGGCACCGCACATGCTCCTGAGCCTGAAAGATAGTTTTTCAAAGATAGATTTCAAAACAGCGTTCTGAAAGATATTCAAAGTGCAGATCTGCAGATATCTGTGGGTTACTTCAAATAAACGAGTGAGTTATACAACCTATGTGATTACATGCGTTCACAGGAGTGCATCTAGGTTCTCCTGCTTTGTGCACCAGTAATGGGTGTTAATCATGATGTTATCAATTCACCTTTTTGCTTTACAACTCCACCTTTCACATCTACGTTACATACAATGTTAGCATACATGTATTACACATGACAGTAATACTGTCTCCCTGCATATCTCATGAGATTTTATCTTCATTCTTATGTGTGATCAGACTTTCAAGGTTGTCCATCAGCACGAGTCAACTGTTTGACAGTGTGTCACTCCCTTACGTCCCACAGGGGGTTGATTCCCTGCGGGACGTATCGTGGACTCTTTGCTGGTAGCAAATATGGCATATCAAAAATCCTGGAAGTCATATTACAAATGATATTCATTTGTAGTTTAAAGTCACAGGAAACACATGAAATTCAGCTTTTCATTTATACCCCCTGGTCTCAGGGAGTCGAGGCGATCAATCCAATATGACTCTCGTTGATTTGATTTAGTCTTTCCCCAAGTCTTAATGTGCATTGAGTGGTTGGATAACTTCTAAAACCTGTATCCTCATTTGGCTGATGTTGTGTTTTTTCAAATTCCAATGTCTCGTCACCGCTGAATTTACATTATTATTCCGAATGCATGACCTGTGCTCATTCCACCATAATTTTCCTGGTCTTTTTGATTGCCCTACGTAATAGATGCCAAATGGGCATTTGATTCCATAAATTATGTTCAGTGTATCACATGTAGCGTAACATTTTAATTTGATCTTTTCGCCCGTGAATGGGTGCTCTATGATGTCTCCTTTCCTTATGAAATTACAATTACTACAATGTAAACCTGGGTATGTCCCTTTCCTTGCCATCTCTAGTATTTTCTTTCCAGGTCTTGCTTTCACCAATCTGTCTTTCAAGTTCGCACTTCTTTTATACGCAAAGGTGGGCATTTCTCTGAACGGGTGTTCCACTCGCGAGTCGCTTGTCAGCGTGCGCCAGTTCTTTTTAATCACATTTTTTAATCCTGTTACTTTGTACAGAGTAACATGAGACGTAGACTAGATTAGGTTCTTTCTTCTCCTTCTTCCTCTCACTGTTGAGAGGTCTCACTAGACGTTGCTGCCGCTATCTCTGAGGGTTTGTACCCTCTTGCTTCAAATCTTTCACCCATATTCTCAATTTCTATTTCACATGTGGTATGGTCATTTACAATCCTTTTCACCCTCATCTGGCTGAAGGGTAAATGCCTGATGAGACTTGGCTGTTGGAAACTTAAACGGAGAAGATTGTTGCGGTCTGTCTCTTTCCTGTAGATATTGGTTACGAAGCTATTGTTCTGAATTTGTATAGATGCGTCCAAAAAATGTATCTGAGTTTTCGAAATTTCATGTGTGAATTGTATACGCTGGTCCACACTGTTTAGATATGTGAAAAAATCATTCAGAGATTCCTCTGTGCTGATCCATAATCCAAAAATATCATTGATGAATCTGACCCACACCTTGGACTGCAACTACCACCTGGTATGTGAAATCTATTTCATATTTTACTCGATTTGGGGTGTTACTTTATGATGGATAACTGATATGAATTGCATTAATGTATAATATGCTGATGGGATACCCAATGGTTGATGAAAAGCCGTGTTAATAACCCTGACGATGGGCGGATGTCCGAAATGCATTGGCTAAAACTGTATGACACTGACGAGTCAGGAATAAATAATATTTGAGAAAAACCATACAAAGAAATAAATAATCTTGATTCAACTGCATGAAAGTGACTACTTGATTTGAACATTATTTAGAAACTCTGGATAGGGTCTTATGAGTGAGCTCATCCAGGGACGGAAGCTACCCGTTCCTTCTTTCTGGATATTGCTATTACCTTGTGCCGAGGCTACAGGGTGAGCTCCCATAGCGATTGTGAACAACAAGTGAAATTGTGAATTATTTAAAGAATAAACGGTGCCCACCCTACCCCTTGCTTTTGTAACGCGAGAAGGTATGACATCTGTTGGTGGCGACATGTTTCGGTGAGTGGACACAGGGAAATGTCTCTGAAATTGTTTGGAAATTAAGACAATTCTCAGACATTTCTCTCTGGTCACACACCGAAACACACCGCCAACAACACATGGCCTACCTTCCCGCGTCCCCACACGTGTCCCGATGAAAATAGTACCGCACATGTGTGGGTGCACCTACCGGGGGTGCAAAAGGAAAAGGGTAACCCACTGGTGACCCCAAGCCTTTCGGCACAGCCCTTTTTGTTCATGTGGGCAACCTACAGATTTAGGCCTAGGGTGTCGAAGCCAGCAAGGATAATGGGGAACCCCATGCATTTCCCAAAAGGGGACACCCGTGGGAATCCACAGAGGTCTGACTTACGCAAATCTGCCCAGAATTTATAACTCAGAACCCCTGGCAAAGACCCACAAGGGTGCCCAAGGCCAGGGATATTAACGCCGACTTTGCTGGAGCACTGGCTGCCCTGCATTACAGCTTCTCCCCACCAAGGAGTCTCTGCAGTGTGCCAATACCTCCCCGAAGGGAAAAGCTGTAATGCAGCCCAGCCGCAACTCCAGGACAGTTGGAGGTGATGTCCCTGGCCTTGGACATTACGGTACCATGTGGGTGTACCGTCCCCTAAGCACAGCAGCAGTTCCAGGGAGCCCTAGCAGGATCCCCATTCCTCCCCAGGTGACATCTGTAACATAGCACAGCCAGAGGTGGAGCCTGGGCTTGCAGACGGACAACCCACATGGGAGGGATCCGCTCCCAGGGAAACACCAATGTTCTGGGGGCAATTTGTGGCCTGCCCCTGCAATTGTGTCCCAGTCCACCAACATATCTGCCCAGACGGCCCATTCCCACCCACACCACCAAAAATCCAGCCCCAGTCTCGCCCACCCCACTGACAGTGGGCCCTAACCATAGAATAATAAAAAACAGTACCCGCATAACGTTGCAGCTGCTCGCATAGAAAAAGCTGTAAACAAAACAAAAAACATGTTACCTACGGTCACACTAGCAAAATGTAGCCCTCCCTGGACCAGATAAGAGGGGGGCTGTCCTGCACTCCTCCCTTGGCTCAGGCGTCTGTTCGTAGGAGCAGATATCCGGTCCCAGGGACGGCTGCATGACATGGCACCCACTCCATTGCGGCTGGGGGGGCGAGGGGGTCAACGCTGCATCCCATTAGAAAATTCCCTGACCCTTTGGGGTGCCCCACAGCCCCCCCAAAAAGCGTTCCTCCATTTTCACTTTCCTTTGGTAACCCAACTCCCCTTGGTACAGAGAGGCACATTGATGTGCCAATCTGGCCCCAGGGTGCCCAAACCTTACTGCTCCACCCACTATGGGGCCTGTCCCATTTTTGGGGGCCCTTATCCCCCTCACCCCAAATGGGTGGCAGGGGCACCTCATGCAGGCCTCCCTGGGCCTCCTACAAACTGCTGCGTGAGGTACACCCCCTCCATTTTTTGGTGGGGGGGAGAGGACCCCCAAAAATTGTGGGATGGCTCCCCAGTGGGTGGGGCAGTAAGGTTTGGGCCCCCCGATGTGACCCTCTGTGCCAAGGCAAGTTTCGTAAACAAAGAAAAAAATGGAAATGTTACACTAGGGCGGGCTGAGGGGTACCCTAAACTGCCAGGTAATTTTCTGATTTAATGGGGGTTGACCCTCTACCCCCCCCCCCCACACCAAATGCAGGGGGGGGACATCTCATTCAGCCCTCCCTCTGGGCAGATGCCCCTTCCTAGGAGCAGATATCTGCCCCCAGGGAAGGCTACAAGGGGGGGGCCCATTTCCCCTGGGGTGAGGGGGAGAGGACCACCCCCCCTTTTCTGAAAAATATATCCCTGGTGGCTAGTGGCCCCCCAACTCCCACCCAAAATTCCCTTTTTTATTTTGCCCCCTTCCTTGGGGGCAGATGATCAGCCATCTGCCCCCAGGGGGGCCTAACCTGCAGGCCCCAGCCTTTGCAGGGCCTGAAAACTTATTCCTGGTGGCCCTCCCCCCAATCCCCAATTGGATGGGGGGGCACCTCATGTACTCCTGCCTGTGGGCATAAATCTGCCCCCAGGGAGGGCTATAAGGGGTGCCCCCCCCTTTCCACTTGGTGTGGGAGGGCCACCACCATTTCAGGGGGGCAAAATCTGTGCCGATCTGTGACCAGCAATGCCTCATATACATAGTGTCGTTGGAAAGGGGAGTGTCTCCCCTTTCCAACGACACCACATTCGTCAATATCCCTGTTGGCTAGTGGGCCCCAGGGCCCCAAACCCCCTCCCACCTCACCTCTTCCTTCGTTTTTTTGTCTTGTTTTTGTTGTTTTTGTTTTTCAATTTCACCCCTGGGGGCAGATGATCAGTGCCCCCAGGGGTGGCCCCATGCTTTGGGGCCATGGGGGGCAAGGGGGCCGCTTACCTAGTAAGCAGCCCCCCCTCCCCCCGCGTCACAAAAGGATCTCTAGTGATCCTGTGACATTGCTGCCCACGGATCGTGCGCCCAGCGCCCCATCCATGAGCTGAAGTGCCACACAAAGGGTATCGTTGGAAAGGGTAGAATCTCCCCTTCCCAAAGATACCTGCCTCGATATCCGGCTTGAAATACAGCCGGAGATCGAGGCGGACAAAGAAGGGCACTCCCCTTCTCTCTTCACCGCACCAACCGAAAATGGCTGCTGCAGTGAATGTACTTTGTTTCATGCCGACATGATTTACGCACGCCGACGTGGAACTGAAGGTAATCCAGCCCCCTGGCAGTGAGGGGGGGGGCCCTCGTCCTTGACACTTAAGGGGTTAAGGAGGGTGAGGACATCTGGTTCAGTGATCTCCTTGAAGTAGAAGAGGGGAAGTTGCGGGAGGGTTAGTGGTAGGTGTGGGTGTGGCTGTGGGTGTTATCAGCGAGTTCTTGTTGGTTAGGATTCTGCTATGCAGTAGGTCAAGTTTGTTCAGCATGGCGGTTTGGTAGTTGGCGCACCATGATTTGTCTTTGGAAATGGCCTGGGTGGTAGAAGCTGGTGATTCCAATTCCCTGAAAATGGCAAACATCTCTTTAGATCCAGATTTTGCATTGGCAATCCTAGTGTTGAAGGAGTTGATTTTGGCTAAGATGATGGCCTTTTTATATTGGGCAGCTATCTTGTTGAATTCAAGTTGTGTGGATTCAAGTGGGTTGGTTTGCCAAGTGGAGAGGGCGATGCGTTTCATAGAGCAGAGTTCCATTAGCTCAGGAGTGAACCAGGAGTTTGCATGCCTGGCCGTTTTTGCTTTCCTGGCAGACAGTGGGGCTATGGTGTCGACTGCATTCTTTAGTGCAGACTTGTATAGTTCAGCTACGGCTGTGGGGGTCATTAGAGAAGGGAGGTCTGAAATTAGGAGTTTCTAGTTAAGACGGTAGCCTTTCTTTGGTAAGTTTACCTGAGCTCTGTACTATAGCGGGTGGTAGGAGTTGAGGGTTTTTTGTTTCGATGGCATGGGGGATGGAGAAGCAAACGACGTGGTGGCCCGTCCAGGGTCAGGGGATGTTGGAGCTGATGTGTGGGGCACAGTTGCGATCAGCTATCCAGTCCAGGATGCTGCCTTTGATGTGGGTGGGGTTGGTGATCGATTGTCTGAACCCCACGGTGTCTATGGCTTTGGCAAGCGATTTGGCTTGGAAGTCCTCTGCATCGTTAAACACAAGATTCAGGTTTACAAGTAGGATGAATTTTGAGGACGTTTTTAGGTTGTCAGATAGGAGGTGGATGAGGTTCTAATGGAAGTCAGCCATGAGGTCTGGTGGGCGATAAACCATGTGTAATAGTGATGGTGCTCTTGGGGTAGTGGTAGGCTTCAGTGACATAACGTTGCTGTTACCTCTGAAGGAGTTTGAGACCTGTTTTAGCGGAAGGTATTCCTTGGCTATGAGGGCAACTCCACCCCCATTGGTGCGTAGGCGGTCCTGACAGTTGATGTTCTAGTCCTGTGGCTGGGCTAGTGAGCTGGTGGGACCAGAGGCTTTGTGTAACAAGCTTTCTGAGATGGCTAGTAGGTCCAGATTGTTAGTAGCGAGCAGGTTGCGGATTCCTAGGGCATGAGCTGGGAGGGAGCAGGCTGCATTGAAGTGAGGCTAGAGGTTCGATGGAGTTCTTGGGGAGGTGGCTACTAGTAGTATCAAGGGTGGTGGTGGCAAGGAGGCTGGATATGCGAGCTGGACTTGACTTGGATCTAGAGTCGATGGATGTAGTGGTGCTTGGGTTTGGCGTGGCAGGTGTAGGGTCCATAACAGCATTTGAGTGCAGTGGAATTGCATGTGTGCCCTTCATGCGAGATGGGGCAACGCTTGGGTTAGCAAGTAGGGGGTCAAGTCATAGGCAGTTGGATTGTGATTGTCGAATTCTGAAGTATATATATAAAAGGATATGTAAAAGGATTGGAATGTGCCGTTATATTGGTGCATGGGTGGCAGGCGAGGGAGGCGATAGGATACAGTAGTGCTGCATCATGTATTGGTGCTCCAGTGAGGTGGCCGGGGAAGGAGGTGGTTCGATGGATGGATTTTGTGAGGCTGACTTCTTTAGGTGATCTGGGGGAGGTAGCTTTGGCAAGTGCAGCATAAGGTAGTTGGCTATCGATGCCAGCGAATGAGAATATGGGGGTGCCTAGGTACATGTGTGGTGAGCCAGTGGTCTTTTCTTAGTTTAGGCATGGAGACAATTATAATTGGGTGAGTGAGAGTGGAGGTAGTTGGGGTAGAGCAGCAACTAGGGTATGAGGGAGGTAGGTTCAGTGTGGGGATAGGAGGTAAGGGTACAGTGCGTTGGTGGTATTTATTTATTCATTTATAAAGCGCTCAAAACCCCAAGGCAACTAGGCGCTGCATACAAACTCATGAAGATGGTTACAGGTATTTGAAGCTTAGCGTCAGAGTTACAGAATTACACTTTTACAGAATTACACTTTTACACATTACACAAAATACATTTATATACACGGGTAGAACAGGTATTGAGCCAATAACTAAGGAGTTTGAGTGGTTTTGAGTTTAATGCTATGCGCGTGACAAGGCCGAGGGTTGTGCTTTGTGGCTTAGCAGGGTGGAGGGTGGGTGGTGCGTGGGTTGGTGGTGTGTTTGGGTGATGTAGCAACGAGTGAACTCATTTTTGCGAGGTGGCAACTATGTGTGATTGGTATGGTGCGGCTGGCGTGGTTGTATTTGGTCGCTGGGGCTTTGATGCATAGGACAAGTAGGTGGTTTCTAGAGGATGTGACTCAAGGGAGAGATGGGAGGTGAGTGGGTAGAGTACGGGCACACAGCATTGTTAGTCTGCGGTTGTGCAGGCTGGACACCTATACGTTGCATTTTTTTGTGTGTGAGACATGTTGGGTAAATCTAGAGCACATTTAGTGTCAAAGTACAGGGCAAATTTCCAATAGGTGTATAATCTAGTGTCAAGGTGTGGGGCTAGTGGTACAATCAATTCGCACACCTCTAATAGCAAGGTGCGGGGAAAAAATGCAAACTATTTGAGCACGGCTAGAGGCAAGGCGCAGGGCACATATTGGAGCACATCTGAAAGAGCTTTAGAGCTTTAAAGGCGCAGCATAGGCTGCATTCCACACATTGGAGGACAAATTGGGGGGCGAGGTAGTAACTGGTTTGGCATTACAGTGCGAAATAAGTTCAGTTTGAGACGTAGGTATTGGCATTTGAGGAGGTTCAGCAAGGAGTCCCAAGAGCACAGGAGGGTGGTGGGAGTGTTTCACGCAGCAGGTGGACAGGAGCTGTAGGCAGTCTTGGGATGAGGGTTGAGCAAAGGTTGGAGGTGTCCTGGCTCTTCCCTGCTTGGACAGGAGCATTAGGAGTGGGGCCTTGGAATGAGGGGCCGGCTTCCGCCTACTGGTCGTGTGATTGGTTCTATGTGCCCGCGTGGAGCCAGTCAATGCAGGGCAGCTTGAGGAAGGCTGCTCGCCGAAACACTGGGGTGGCCATTTTGGAATTGAATTACTTTCTTTGGTTGAATTCAATGTATCCCAATAGTTACCGGATAGCTGCTGCTTGCAGGGACATCAGCCTCATAGCTGCAAGGCGCGCACAACAGAATACGCGTTAAATGCAAAATGCGTTGCATTACAGCGCTTCACTCGTTTTTTAAAACAATATTGTGAAATCTTTTCCAGCTACAAGTCGCATCTGAGAAGCCCACGGGGCTTACCTTTTCTTTTGTTTTAGCTGCTACTGCAGCAGATGAATGGTGGGGAGGAGCTCCTGCCCTCTGCCGAGCCTGTAGTGCCAGAAGGTGAATCCTAGGTCAACTCCAGTCCTCACTAAACTACATGATCAGGCATACCGGATTTCAAGTTACATAGATACAGTATTATTAAAGTGTCGTAAAATGCATGGACACATATAATTTTGTCTTCGTTATACATTGTATTTTAGTTAAAAATGAAACCTAGTGAAAATACGTTTTTAAAAGAAAGGGTATTCTAGGAAAAAAAGTGCATCTTTCTTTTCTGTGCTTGGGGCCCGGGAACATGGCACCCGTGAAGAAACACTGGAATTGTTTCGCTAGGTTTTAAAGCTCTGAATATGTCGTTATGTCTGCTGAATTCTCTTGGATGTGGCACAATCTTTATAGATGTGGAACAGTTCCAAATTCCAGAAGTATTTTTCTGCATTCATCACATACTGATCAGGCAATAGTTGAAGACATAATCAACTTACATTTGTGTCTTTAAGACATGAAATTGAACCGTTTTGCACGTTTACATGAAGAAAGTTCCCATTTAAATGACGTTCTTGGCGTGCCCTTAGCATTGTTAAGCCAGTCTGTGGAATCACTTAAGTTCTGTAGAAATGGTTGCAGTTTATTTTTCTGGTGTGTATGCAGTTATTGGCACATGGCATTTTACAGGGGCACCCCTTTCATTATGCCAGCAAGCAAGATGCGAAATCCAACAGGATTTAGTGAATTGCGCCTCTCTCGCTCTTTTGTCCATTCACTTTAGGCAATTATCCTTCTGGTCCAAAGTTCCTTACAAACAGTAGTGCTGTAATTGCATACTTTGATTTCAGATTTAATGTTGCTACGACCGTTTTTAGACTTGAAAATATCTTTCAAATGAGGTTTTAGAAAATAAAATCTGTCCATAAATAACAGAAATTGAAGATGTTACACACTTTTTTGGTGGCCCTCTTGATTTCTTGAAGATATCCTAATTACTATACTCCATGTACAATAGGCTAACACCATAGAAATTCTTAATCTGTAGCCACTGTTTAATGGCAGAAAACCAGCACCACCTTCTCCTCAAAACTGCAGCAGGGCATGTCTTTTCTACATATGCTCTTGCCCTGTGTGCACAAACGGAGAAAATGTTTTCGCTAGTAAAGGTTTGCCTGGTCTTGGTAGAGAGATGGCACTTGGCACGTTTCAGCTCTGGTGCATATTGTTTTGTACAGGGTATATCTACTGCAAAATATGGGATCTGATAACTTTTCATTTGAATAGTGTTCAGCACCACATGTCCAAAATATTCACAGACACAAAATAATAGTAATTGCAGAAAAATGTAAAGTTAAACAGTAGAATGAAAGTATTACATGCAATGGTATTGTTAATAGGTAGCAAGGTGAGCTGGTAGTTCTCTCTAAAAAAAGAAATAAATAAATACATTAAAAAAACGCAGCTTTTAACTCATTTTTGAACTTTTTCAATGTGTCTTCGAACCAGGAGCGCTACAGGAGAAGTATTTTTTAAAATAGCCTAAAGGACTGAACATGTTATGAGTCATGTTGAGGGTAGATGGACAGTCTTTGGCAAACTAAGAACCAGATGGGTTTCCAGGCACCCAGACAACAGGGCTAACCCACTGGAAGGCTCTGCTCCTTAAACTATAAAGTCATTTCCCAGTATTGCTTACATGAATTAATGGTGCGCCGACAACTTAACGCAGCAGATGTTTTGTACACCACCTTATTTCAATGACGCATAGACTGTTAGGAATGGGGCCTGTGTAGAACACGATGATGCTGCATTGGGACTCAGCAGCTGATTGAGACATGTCCACACAGCCTACTGATTGGGACAGTGAATTATTCTCAATCCCCTTTCATTTAAAAAAAAAAAAAACGAGCTAGGGGTTAGGGGGGGGGCTCAGCTGGGTTGTCCTTGTTTGTATAGTACCCAACTAATGGCACCCACATGTTATAAATCTGAACCCCCCCCCCAACCCAAATCCCCTTGTCCCCCACCTCCTGCAGTGTTCAGTGGTTAGTCATGCGACTCTATTCACTTAATTGCTTTTTATTGTTTTTAATATGGCATCTGTCATTTTGTTCCTCACAGTGTGATTGCTCTGCTTGTGTGCGTGCAGCCAAACGCATTATGTATGCCATGCAGAACAAGCCGGTTCTGCAAATAAGGTGATGCAGAAGTATTCCTAATTCATTAATGCATGCTTGCAACACACACCATACAGAGGAACTGTGGAACCATTGATCATTTTAAATTGCCCCAAAGAAATGTAATGCCTCCGTATAGGACTCAGCAGAATTCCTGCCTGGGTGCATGATCCATGATGGTATTGGACTGTAAATACATTGAGCAATTTACCTGATCCTTGGAAATCCAAATGAACACTTACAATGTTAAGCCAGAAATGTAAAATTTGTAGCCACAGTGTTGCCCTACTTATGTTTACAAGGGCTATTGAGGGGTGGAATTTGTGCATCTCCATGTAAAATAAAGACCATGTCCATTGACTGCTGTTTTCTACTATACTTTCCACCAAAGAGATTCCTCTCTTAATTACTGATTGAGTCATCAATGACTCATGTGATTGCAAGTATTTGGTATAGCGTTACATTATCAATAACTCTTCAAATCATTCCACTCTTTCTGTCACAACTAAACTACTAGATTGTCTATCCGCAGTTTTTTTCCCCCCAGTTTGTTTATACCACTCCTATTCATAGGCTTACACTGGACTTAATTTTGTCACATGAAAACTATTTGATCCCTTGTCTGCCTTTTAGCTCCAACATGGTCTGATCACTTTATTATGCCTTTTTGAAGCGTGTTACCTTGGATCGCTGAGCATTTTTTTGAACATTAGATTCCCTCCTGAATTCATTTAATTACACTTAGCCTTTGGACAGTAAGGCGAAAAAAATGCTGTTAATTAAAACCAACTCCTGTTTGCCTGTTAAGCGAATTAAAATCCCTCATCGCTATCCATTGGCCCATTGGTTTACTAATTCTCTCAAGAATTTAAGTTTTGTATTCTTGAACAGCAAGCGGCCTGAGTAGAAACAGGCTTTTTAACTTGCACTTAAAGCTAATCATTCTGCTATTTCTAAATCTAAAGCGGACCTAGTATAGAACTCCTGCTGACAAGAACCAAAAGTAACATTTTAAAATCATTAAACATCTTTATCTGTGGCCATCCCTTCACTGGGTCCATCTTGATCCCTAGTTACTGAAGTTTGTCCTTTTTTAACCAGAAAAGTCAAACCTTTTGCAAAACCATTTAGGCTAATACAGTGCATATTAATACTATTTCTTATATGGACATTGATTCAGTCGCCTCTGCTCAGTGTGATTTAGAATGTCTTCTTAATACTTGAATGGCATAGAAAGAAGTATTGTATCCCACTTCAAATAGGGTTTCCTCCTTTTTCATGTTTACTGCTCCAATCCATAGTAGTGGTGATTGTTCCTCCTTTAACTGCTACAGTTCAACCATGCCAGGTTCTTGACATTCTTAATTCTGCTCTCCTTGTTCCTCTACTGAAGAAAACCTCTTTGCATTGATCAGATTTACGAATTTTAGACCCACTTCACTACTTTCAGCTATGACCAAATGCATGGAGTTTGCTGTTCACTCCTGGCTAAGCAATTTTCTTGAATCCACCACAACCCTTGACTCTAGGTGGGTTTCCACTCTTCTTGAGAGACGTAATAAGTTCTTGTGTCTGTCCTTGCACTTCACATTTGGTCTGAGGCAGTCCTGATGTGATAAGATCTTTCCGTAGCCTTTGACACTGTCAACCATTTCATCCTTCAACATCTGGCAGCTTTAGACATCTGTTTTTTTTTCTCTTCTGTAAAGGACAATCCTGTAATTCCATTCCTAAAAATTAGCTGCGTGATTACAGTATTGATACTGTAAAACACTTTTCTCCAAGCGTTGCAGTACAATTTAGGTTAGTGCATTTTAGTTTCAACTTAAATTTAATTGGGCAGATGCATCACTTTCACTTTTAAAAATGTACATGATGACACAGCCACATGCTTTGGTGGAAAACCCACGTCTGTGTCATGTTCATTACATACATCTGTGCAACTAGTGCTCCACCCATGAGCTGATCCCATACTCGTTAACATTCTAACTTTTTACCCTGTCGCTTGATGCCTGCTACCCTGAAAGTGAGATGCCGAAAACCGCAATATTCCACCTAATGTTCCCAGTTCTCTGCCTGCTACGCCATCCACTCTGATTAATCTTACTTTATTTCCTCTTGTATATTAAATATAAAAACTGAATGGAAGAATTTGCTCATTCAAATGTTCTTGATTAGCAAACCAACTCATTTGATTAGAAATGTTGTACTAATAATTTTAATGTTAAGACGTTATATGCACCCAAAACATAAAAAGAGCATCAATATAGCATTTTTATCTACTGCTGAAGTAAGACACTAGTGAAATGAGTACGGCCTGGCAAATTCTTTAGAATTCTGCTACACCTGCAGGTCGATAACTTAGTTGAGCTAAGAGAATTGCACCCTGCCCATGGAAACGGATGACAACAAATGTAAATCGGCTTTCTGAAAATGGTGCAAGTTACCACAAACCCACTTTGTTTGACACACTGCTGCCACCCTTCAGGCCATCCAATCACAGTGAAACCTTTATTTGTCTTTTACTGCAAACAAAATGAATGTTAAATAAAAGTTTCAAACATCCCCAGCAAAATTAGGTGGAATATTGCCGTTTTCGGCCATCTCACTTTCAGGGTAGCTGGTATCAAGCAACAGGGTGATATGTTGCAGATCGGCGATGACAGGAGGGACAAAAGGACCTCCTCTCCAGCAATAGGTCTATACCGACTGTGCCAAAAAGAACAGTATGGGAGCAATACTTCTAAATAGAAACCAATTTCTATTTAGCGAGAGCTACACATAGCAATGAAAAGGATTCTCTCCTGATTATCCGTTATAGAAAAATGAAGAACCACATGTAGAGAGAAAGGAAAGAGGATTTTTTGAATCCTGAAAAATAAAGAAGTACGACCTGAGATTTAAAAAGTGAAAAACAAAGAAGGAAAAGGAATACTCTTTTGTATGATTTGAGAGAAAAACAGAGTAAATAAAATAACAACGGTGACAAGAATATTGAGTGGATATTGTGATTTCTGAAAAAACCAAATGCTATCACTCAAAAAATAATGTAACAGCTGGCGCACTGGCAAACATACCATTCGAAAAAAAACTGAACTGATATGTTAGAAGGTCAACGAGTATGGGTTTAGCACCATTTGCAAAGATATATGCAACAAACATGACACAGACCTAGGTTTTCCACCAAAGCATTTGACCGTGTGATCATGTACTTTTTCAAGTGTTCACTCGTGAATGTGATGCATCTATTCTATTAAATTGCATATAGTTAAAACTTTGAGTTTTGATGCACTAACCTACATTTTACTGTAACGCTTGGAGATAACGCATAATTACAGTATTGCTACTGTAAAACACTATGTAACTACTTAAACTTTTAGGATAGGAAAGAGATGACTGTCTGTTAAAAAAGAGAGAAAACAAAGTGTACACATATGGTCTTTGCCAGACATATGATATGATATGATATGGTATTTGTAACGCGCCTATAGACAAGTGTTTCAAGGCGCGACGAGGCAGGGAGGGGGGGACAAGGGGAGACAGACAACGATCCTACTAGGCCAGGTGTCATTCAGATCGCGCAAGTGCAGGGGTAGGGGAGGGGGAAAAAGTGCAAGGGGAAGGGGAGGGGGAAAAGTGCAGTACAAGGTAAGTGGCGTACGTAATAAATAAATAAATAAATAGGGCCAGCTGGTGGCAAGTGTGAGGTAAGTGCAGAACAAGTGCTGGGGGAGGGGGGGCTGTAGGGATACAGAGACAGTCCCGCAGTGCAAAGGGGTTCCAGGGCATCAGTGCAAGTGGAGAGTGGCAGGGCCCAGGACCGAGGCCGTTTAGAGTGGTCCAGTTGCAGGATCAGTGCAGTTTCAGTGAAAATTAATTAGCAGTTCAGCAGGGGAGAGGGAGAGGGAAAGCAGAAGCAAAGAGGAAGGTTTTGAGGTGCTTCCGGAACCGGAGATGGTTCTCCTCAAGTTTCAGGGAGGCAGGAAGGCTGTTCCAGAGGGAGGCCCCTGCCGCGGAGAGAGATCTACCCCCAGCTCGTTGCTTCGAGAAGCGGCTAACCCTGAGGGAGTTGGAGGCGGATGAGCGAAGGGCTCGGGAAGGAAGATATTTGGGAAGAGAGAGTTGAAGGTATTTAGGACCCAGGCCCCAGAAGGCCTTGTGGACAATGCAGAGGGTTTTGAACTTTATCCTCGCAGCCACTGGGAGCCAGTGTAGAGATTTCAGTCCTGGAGAGATACGGTCCCCGGGCTTGAGGCCAAGGACAAGTCTCGCAGTTCTGTTCTGGATGAGTTGCAGAGGGCGGAGAGTGGAGGCAGGCAGATTAAGATACAGACTGTTACAGTAGTCCAGCTTCGAGAGAACCAGGGCTCGGGAGACAGTGAGCTTCTGGGGGAAGGAGAGGAAGGGAAGAATACCTCTGAGGAGGTGCAGCTGGTAGTGTGACCTCTTGGCGACGTCAGAAATATGAGGAGAGAAGGAGAGTGTGGAGTCGAAGATGACCCCAAGGTTTTTTGCCTTGCAGGTAGGAGCAGGGAGGGGGCCAAGGGAGGCAGGCCAGAGAGCTACAGGGAAGGAGGGAGTGGGAGTGCCGATGAGTAGAATCTCAGTCTTACTGGCATTAAGGCAGAGGTCATTGGCGGCACACCATTCTTGGATAGCAGACAGACAGTCAGAGATGAGGGAAGGAGAGGGGGAGGCTGAGGGTAGCCTGAAAATGAGCTGGGTATCGTCCGCATAGCACTGGAAATTAGGGCAGAGAGCAGCGATGCGGTGGGCAAGGAGTGCCAGATACTGGTTGAACAGCCAGGGAGAGAGATTAGATCCCTGGGGGACACCACAGGTGGAGAAAAAGATGTCGGAGAGGAAGGACCCCAGTTGGACCTGGGAGGGTCGATTTGAAAGGAAAGAGGTCAACCATGCCAGAGCCTGACCAGTGATACCCAGGTTTTCCCGGAGACGGTTGAGCAGGATGGCATGGTTGACAGTGTCAAAGGCAGAGGAGAGATCGAGCAGAATGAGAACACACGGGGTGTTGGAATCAAGGTTCAAAAGCAGGTCTTCACGGATGTTCAGGAGAGCAGTTTCCGTGCTTCTGGCAGCTCTGAAGCCAGATTGATGGTCATGAAGACTACCAACAGATTCAGCATGGAGGTTAAGCTGGGAGATGGCCAGTTTCTCCAGGAGCTTGCCCAGGAAGGGAGTGATGGAGATAGGGCGATAGTTAGCCGGGCAGGAGGGGTCGGAAGAGGGTTTCTTGAGAAGAGGGTGCACAAGGGAGTGCTTGAGGGGGGAAGGGAAGACTCCAGAGGCGAAGGAGTGGTTGCAAAAGTCAGCCAGGGCAGGAGCCAGGGAGTCGATGTGGTCCTTGATAGTTTTGGAGGAACAGGGGTGAACCTGTTTAGACGAGACTTTCATAGATCGGACTTGTCTGGAAACCTCATCAGCAGAGAAAGGTGGAAAGGCAGAGAAAGAGGGAGGAGGGGTGACCGCAGAAGGGCCAGAGGAAGGGCCGGGTAGGGAGGGAGGGAGGTGAAAGGAGGAGAGCGAGGACAGGATGTCCTGAGTTTTAGAGATGAAGTGAGAGGCCAGTGCAGTGCAGAGGGCCTGGGAGGGGACAGGAGAGGTAGAGACTGCAACAGGGTTGGCCAGCTCCTTGCAGATTTTAAAGAGTTCGGCGGAGTTGTTTGATGCCGCAGAGATGCGGTCTTGGATAAGGGCTCTCTTCTTGGTGAGAACGGAGAGCCGGTACTGCCTTTGGAGCAGGCGGCAGGCCAGTTTGTCAGAGGATGAACATGAAGCACGCCATTTCCTCTCTGCAACCCTGCACTTGCGTTTTAGGGTGGCGAGATCCGAGTCATACCAGGAGTTACATTTGGCTTTGGGCTTCAGGCGGATTCTCATGACGGGGGCAAGGATATCAAGAGTAACAGATATAGCAGAGTGGAGCATGGAGAGGGCTGTGTCAGGGTGGGAGTCAGCCGAAGGGGCAGGGGGGGGCGAGAAGGTAGCAGCGAAAGCCTCAACTGACACACGCTTCATGGGTCGGATGACCGAGAAGGTGGGTGGCAGTGATGAGGGTGGCTTTACCTGTGGGGTAGGTAGGGTGAGGTGGGAGGATAGGAGAAAGTGATCACTCCAGGAGAGAGGAGTGGAGAGAGGGACGGAGAGGGGAAGGTCAGAAGAGATCAGAGCATCAAGAGTGTGCCCAGCAGAGTGAGTAGGCCCAGATGGGAGAATAGAGAGTGAGAGAGAGTCGCAGAGGTCACGAAAGAGACCAGTGGGGGGACTGGAGGCATCAAGGTGGATGTTGACATGATATAATTGGCTTAATAAAGTATCATCCCAATTAAGTCTAGTTAACAATTATTTGAAAAAGGAAAAAACAAATCTTACCTTGCACTCCCACACAGGCCTTTGGTACTTAAGATTGGAGGAGAGGGTTACCACTTTACTGTCTTGATTTGCCCCTTTGAACTTGCCATGAACAGAGATGGAAGGGTGAAGAGAGGCCGGGCCAGGAGAGGAATGTAGGGTCAGCTGTGCTTTCATTGAACACAGTAACTTGAATAGCTAGTTTTGCTACACAAGTGTCCATTTAATTAGCAAACCGCTATGTAACACTGCTTATTTCATGCCTTGTTTGGGCTCCACTTAATGTTAGATTGTGATGCGCGGGTCAGGTTGGATGAATGGCACCCGGGCTGAAGTGGCGGAGGGTTATTGGCTGGGCATTACGGCAGCGGTCATACTCCTGATAATGTAGGGCTCAGTTGGTGTGGACCGGATGGGCTGCACACACTTCCCTGGCAGGTCTGGGAGTGCCAGGAGACCTGGACGCAGGTGATTTGGAAATTGAGAGGATTCAGCTAGTAGTGTTTTTGTGGCTGGTGCATGACAGAAAGAGGGTGGTGGGAGGCGGCTGGTGGTGCTATTGAGGATGAATGTTCAACGCGAGGGGCTCTGGCCAGAGGTGGAATGAACCTGGTATGATTAGGGGCTCGGTATCAGGAGTCATCCTCTTCTGAGCTAGTCAGGATTTGGAGAGGTGAGCCTTTTCTGGATTGGATTAGCTGAGCACGCCATTGGCTTGGTGGAATTTGGAGGAGGCGGACTCCTATCCTTTCACTGTTCCCCCTTCCTTATATCGTCCTTCTTTGCTTACCCTTTATTACTACTTCATTTATTTGCCACATAAGCAACGTATATACTTGGGACTTTTGTCCTCTGCTTTGGGCAGCGTAATAATCCAGAACTTTTAAAAGTCACGGCCCATCCATTTGGATGACCCTAGTCAACCATGCCCAAAATATACTTCACATACCTGGAGTACGTCTTGAGCCCCTCGCACACCAAGTCTTAAAATATATTTTTACAATATACCAATCTCCACTCGGCTAGCACCCAACCAGATTTGAGTTCAAACCATTTTCCCGTCAATGCATCCAAAGCAGATTAAGTGCCTGCTGTCCATGAGCGGGACTTAATGGATCTCAATTCGGACATGGTTTAGGCGCTTTGAGATTACCCCATTGGCTAGCTAGACAATATCAAAAAGTAAAAAAAAGCCTAATATGAATTCCAGTGCCCAGTAAAGAATTAGGGCATGAATGTGTATACAATAGCGATCTACCAATGCCATGAACTTCTTCATAGCCCAATGAACAGGCCCTTGGTCTTGCTTTTGAAATCCTGTTTATAGTCTAGCTCTGGGATGACAACTAGCAGATGTTGCTACAGCATGATTAACTCGCAGCAGCAGAATGAATGTGAACCCTGCTGCTGACAATCGAGTACGAGGTGCAGTCCACATGTAAGCTGTGTGAAACTTGGGCAGTGCTGGTTCAAGGAACTGTGTTTTGGCGGTGTGTGAGGCTTCCATTCAGACCAAATGCAAGGATGCCTATTCTAGTAGGCACTTTTGGCTTGAGCACCGCCAATTTGTTCATGTTGTGAGCACTAATAGGCTGCAACGAAAAGGTACATTTAGGAGTGTGCTATCAAAAGTCAGCAAAAATGCAAATCTTTTTTTTTTTCTCAAGCTGGAAGTGGTAGCTTTGTGTTGCATTGTCGCAAATATTGCACATACTGAGCTCTTGTGCAGGGACGTCATTTAACCAAAATGCCATGGGTAGTGGAAGTGACATCGCACGAACCTTGACCTCTGACATCACAGGAAGTGATGTAATTTGACCCCGCCCCCAAGTTGTATCAAGGAAAGTGATGGCACACAACCTTTCACCCCTTGACAAAACAGGAAGTGGCATCACATAGCATTGTTCCTCGGTACCCCAAGAAAAATATGGTTACGATATCATTGTGGTATGATCTACATTTAATGCAAGATTGGGTCACCATATGTAGTGTTAATATCAGTGTGTGTGTGTGTGTAGGCCCATATTACCAAATTACTGTGAATGTAAGTAGACGTCCAACACAACAACCTGGACTATTGTACATCACTCGGTCTAATCTGTAAACACGCACAGCATCTCAAAGAGGCTGAAACCCCAAAGCGCAGACATCCAGTAGCTGCCACTGGCCACAGCCTGGAATCGGCAACTAACCAACACAAGTCCAACCAGAAGACAATACGAGTCTGTACCACTTCATGCTTTTACACTTGGACAATACACTGAGGGATTTTCTTGTCTATAGTGCACTTTCAACCATTGCATAGCAACTCACTACTGCCAGTCCATGATCGCAGCAGACTTTCTGCCTGTTCTAGTATTCTCAATACATGGATTGCCCATGAAATAAAACCAGGCAATTGTCCTCCGATTCATGAACATGAATATTCTGAATTTCTTCAAGCAAAAAGCATCTCACAGGTTGCTAACCACTGAATGACCAAGGACGAATTGAGATGAACCATTCATGTGAACCCAAAACATTTCACATAGCCCTGGACCAAGGAAAGTACATTACAAGTGCTTTATATCTTTTCCTGGGCGAGTACAGTTCGACACTGCATGCTTCTGCACAAGTTGCACGACAGAGGCCCTGGGACCTTATTTACCAGCATTTTTAAATGGGAAAATCCCATTGAAAAACAATTTGTCAATCAGGCCTCTGGTGCACGACTATTATGAAATTCTATGCCCATGCATCAATCAGGACCTGTGTCCAACATTGATGATGGCATGAGAAGCAAGTAGCCACTAATGCTTGAGACATCACCCCTTAAACACCCAGTTCTCATGCATAGGAGTGGAGGGATGGGGGGCGGGGGCAGGAAACTCTACCGACAAACAAATGGAGTTTGCCATTTGAGCCAGATTCTTGGGTGGTCACGGCTGAAAGGCATCTGCAGGAAATCACCACGAACTATAACCTATTTAGGAAATTAAACCCTAAAAACAGTTGATAGAGGGGCCATCCATAAGTGCTGGGCCGACCGATCTGTCTGTGGAAGATAAGACGAGACAACCGCTCCTGGTTGGGAGTCAAACTCTACAGTGAGACATTTTACAGACTAATGTGAACTCAAATGAATAAGGTGACAAATGATTTGGCCACTCAGCAGGAGTGTGGCAGCACCCCAATATCGTAGGAGAGCTTCCGACATCCAGCTGGTCATTAGGAGTATATTCTTTGACTAGCCTGCGGCCATCTGGTTGTACTTGTTTCTCAATCCTGAGTATGCAGAGTTTGTCAAAGTTATAATACGTTTGGTACATTGATTTAGAAAGAGTTTTAAACAAAATGCTGTACGAAGCATCATCACTTCAGATTATGAATAAATGCCATCTTTGGACTTGCAAACGTGATCAGATGTTTCAAGCATCTAACAGCATTTGCGTTAGTTATTAAGCACTTTTGGCAAACGCGTCTGGAACATCTGTGGGTGAAAACGCAGTTGCCTTGCACCAGACAAACTTTAACACTTCTGCTATAGAACATGAGTGAATTAAAATATTATTGGGTGGACCACATAATATGCCTGATGTAACATGTTGTACCTAAAGGAAAGTGCCTGACACAGTGCAACATAGAAGTGAACGTGACAATAGCAGAAGTTTAAAGAATGCACCAGTATCAGAAAAAGAATGGAACCAGTTTACTCGCGGCCTGAACTTGCAGAGAATAGAAATGTATGCTGCAGTCAGCGCGACAATTCAGAGCACGAAGGTTGTAAAACACACATCCCTTCATTCATCTAGCAATGCCCTCCTGGAAAGCTGGCAGCCTCCATGTGACGACTAGGTGGTGGTCAAGGTTAAAGCAGCCAGCATAAACAAAGAGATGGGACTATCACTGGCCTCGTCATTACTAATGTAAAATGTACTGGAGAACAGTCGGCCATCTTGCACGACAATCCAGGAGCAATGTGCAAGGGAGGGTCCTCCATAGGGGGCCGCGGGAGGGGGCGCGAGCGCTACGCCACTGCCTGCATCCCAGAGTTACCGTTTTTAAACTTTTTTTTTCTTCTTTTTTTCTCCAAATGTAAAATGTTAGTACAGGGGTCGCGAGCGAGGCCTCAGAGGTTGTGGCCTAGGCAACAGGGGTCGCATATGCGATCCCCAAATGACGGCCATGCTCTTGTGTGTGTATATTAATGGCTTATCTGGCAGGTTTAATCCATTATTAATATAGAAAATGGCAGTATGCCAGAAATTGGAATTGCACATTTTTATGACGGCTGGCTGGTATTTTGTGTGGAGGTCCACATATACACCCTTTGCTCCTACCCCATTCGTCCCTCTGCCTACTTACCCCGCCATTTTTTTCCTTTCACCACCTTTGTTCTCCCCTCTCCCTTTTCTATTTGTTTTATTCCCCATCCATACATACAATATCATAGCTCTCAACTACACGCTTTTGGCGGGTGTCACCCGCCTTGTAAACAGCTGACTGACCCGCCAAGCCAACTTCACGCCCATTCGTTTCAATGTGCCTCTCACCCGCCAAAAATAAAATCGGGTGTTTTCACCCGCCTTTGCGACATAAATGGTTGAGAGCTATGCAATATGGAATCATCAGAGAGGGGTCTTACAGTTTCATGCAACTTTTCACAGACTGCAGGGTAAAATATTGCATAGCAATAAATCCCACATCCTTATCAAACATTTTAAAACGAATAGACTTTCCTAAGAAAAACGCACATCTAGACAACAAGAACATTGCAATGCAACCTGCTTCATCTTCCTGTGGGCAAACTTCCCTAGTTACTCAAGGAGTGAAGCACTAATGCTGCAAGGAAGAAGGAGAGAAGTTAGTGCTCCTACTTGAGCGTTTCCCATACAGTTACCTCCCAGCCGTCCTCGCCATGATCATTGTTAGGGAGAATTCTCATTCTATGGCTAATTTCCCTTACCTACAGAGTCCCCCAGCAGCTTTGCTTGATTTGAAGGGTTTGTTTCTTTTTACCTGCTAAGAGTGAGACACTTTTTCCCACTCTTAGGCATTTTTGCTATGTTTTTTCTCGGCTATTTTTGTGTTTAATGCCTATGGGATTTTCTCTCACCCATAGGAACCATCTTTATGCACATGTGTTACACAGCACCCTCAGTGCAGTGACACAGGGGTGTCGTAGTGACCCCCAAACATAGACTCCATACCCTGGGACTAACTGTCTCCCAGGGCATGTAAAGTCCCCATTGACTTTACTAGTCAATTCTTAAGAATTTAACCAGTCCAACCCATCTTACTATGGGGGTACTGGAAAGGGTTAATAGTTTTTCCCTTAGGTTCATTTTCGAGGGGGTACCTTAAAGTCCCGCTCTCTAAAGTTTCTGGCTGGTGGCAGTGGTTACTACCAAAAATATTCAACCGCAAATATTTTCCTATGGGATTTTCCCATTGTTCGAGGCTAACACTTTTACTGACAGCCTCTAACATACCGCCGGTTTATTTTATTATTAACTTTACTCAGGTAGGTTTTATTTGCCAGAACTTTAGTATAACTTCTTTTTCGTGTGTGGTCGCACTCTAACCTGATAGGCTGGAGGGTATCCCGCCAAGAAAGCCACTCCACTGTGTGAGTGACAGCTAGGCTGTATGAATGGGTCTCTTTCTGCATAAAAGCAGGGTCCTGAGGACTGGAAGAGCAAGACGTTGCCACTGGAACTACGGAACCGAAGGAGGGAGAAGCCACAGACATCTTCAGCATCTACACCACCGGTGAAGCCCTGCTGGATCGTCTCACCACTTTTCTTCCACACAAGGAGTCGAGATCTTCATTGAAAGAGCCTTCTTCCTTTGAGCTGGTGGGAACAACCAGTTCACCCATCGCTCCCCCGGACCTGCCTTGGTCGAATCGACAGTGCCCAGCACTTGGAGACCGGATAGCCAGGCAGCTATCGACCCGGGCCACGATTAAAGGCAGCACCGCGGCTGGTTTCATCCCTGGGTAGTGCAGTGATTCGAACCTTCCTCCACGACCAGAGCCTCTTCCTCTGCTGGACCCCTCGAACTGCAGGAACTACCAAGAACGACTGCCCCTGCAGGAGCCACTTCTTCACGTTTAAGGTACATTGTTCCGCCTGGCCTCCCTTTCACCGTGGTAGCCCTAAAGGTGTTTTAAATCCTTTATCTACTTGTTGGGTTGGCCGCTGTCTTTCTTAACATTGTCTTTCACCTCGAATCTACCTTTTTAATATTTGTTTACCAAAGACTTGACTGCAGCTACAAGAATATTTTTGCTCCTAAGCTCTTGGTCCTGTACCACTGACTCGGCCCTATTGACTCTGGCTGATTTGTTAGATCTGCTCTCACTAGATTGATTTCAATAAGAAATGTGTTGATGCACCTGCATCTTCTAAACCCCTCTTCCTTCCTACTGTTTTAACTTGCGGAGTGCCATTTTGCTCAGTTTTCATTCACTTTCTGCTAAAGTGTCACTGTGCATTACTTGTTCACAAGACTTCAGGGAAGTGTTGCTAGGGGGTGTCTGAAGATATTTCGGTTTAACTTGTGCTTTCCCTACCTTTCGTTAAATTGAGAGTGCCATTTGTAGTTGGTTTTCACTGTGCCGTTTTGCTCATTTTTCACTCTACCCCAAACTTGTCTACAATTGAATAGGGAGTTGTATATACTTTTCCTTGACTAAACTTACTTTATCAAATGTGATCTATGTGTTGAACTAGATGTGTATAGAATAAATATATTCTCTTTTTGATACAAAGATTTGGTCAGTGTTTTCTTGTCCCATAGTACTGTGATACCTTTTGTGTAAACCCTGAATACTGCTCATCTCCCTCTTGAGATAAGTCTGACTGCTCAGCCACAGCTACAAACTAAATCTTTGTGGTATAGACTGATACCAAAGAGGATTTATTGCTCTCACCTGTAGTCCTAATCTGGTGTAGTGCTCCCTAAGGGAACTGCACTGGATTCTGCCTAACAATCATGCTAGAGAGGTTAAATCAGATCATGTAGGATATCATTGACTTTCTTCCACATAATAGTCACATTATGCACGCTTCATGGTTCCCACTGAGGTACAAGGCCCATATTTTTTCTGAAGTTAGGCTATGTGATAAGCCTGCAGACAGTAAGGCCAGGCACCGAAAAGTCTATAGAGACTTGCATTTTGTCAAGAGATGTTTAGCCGTTTCTAGTGCGTCGTCCCTGCATAAACACACCTTTTCCTCCATCAAGAGGGAAAGTCATTTTCCCTCAAAATCATGTGTCCTGACAGCATGCAATTTTAGCTTGATGTAGTCCCATACCAACATGTTCCCTAATAAAACTTCTCATATATGCTTGGGGGGGGTGGGGGGGTTTATGTCCCCTTAGCTGTATATAGTGAATTTACTCCTACGTCCCGTCCCCTTTCCTCCATACTTATGGGACATCTCTCCGTCCTGTGGGACGGGACCGGAGCACTTTGTAAAAAGCATCCACATTTTTTTCAAAAATGTGTCCCTCTTTCCTGCGCGGGGCCCGGAACGCGGCTGTAACCCCACCCACCTTGGCTCCACCCTGCGCATCGCCCATCAGTCCTTTTCTCCGCACGATCGTGGCCGGACGCACTTGCATCCTCGGAAGATTTTCTTCCGTTTCTCCCTCTCTGGCTCTCGCTAGCGTTCGTTTACTAGTCTGTCTTTTAAACTAGATTTTCCAAACTGTTCATCGTGTCACCGTCGCTTTGCGAGGGCGGATCCCCTTCCTCTTTGTTTAGAGTGTTTGGGTCCGGAACACCGTTGGGACTCCTGTTTTTACTGTGACTCCCTTTCGGTCCGGGCTCTTCAGGGTCGGTTGGAGTGGTGGGAGGTGGTGTTCGGACAGACTCCTCCTTCGCATTTTCAGGCGTTGATCGATGAAAAGAAAAAACAAACCCGTAAATTCTTTGATTTTCAGAGCACCTCGGCCGGGGGGATACCTTCCCGGATTTCTCTCGAGCCGGGAGGGGCGTTAATCGCTCTTTTACCAGGGTTCGCCCTGAGGTGCCTGTCAGGCCTAGTAATTCTACCGGAGTTTTCTCAGAGGGTCTCCGTAAGGGGCCTGTGGTCACCAGAGTACACTCCGAGGCCCCTCCTGTGGGGGCTGTGTGTAGACCCAGTTCTACTGAGTCGTGGGGTACCGGAGCTTGCTCTGAGGCCGTTCTTTCGGCTTCCCTTAAAAACAAAACCGGGGTACGCCCTGAGGTCTTGGCTGGGCTTGACGTTACCGAACGCATATTCGAGGCCCGTGCTGATAAGGCTTCTACCGGGCCTAGGTCCGAGGTCCCTCGTACAGAGGCTAAGGCTACCAACAGTTCTGAGGGGCCAGGCAAGACCCTGTCGGTGACAGCGCACCGTTCCCGCTCTTGTGGTGACACCAGATCTGTTGAGGGGGCAAAGAAGAAAGTTTCTTCTTTTACCGGCAGTACCAAGGCTCTTCCTTCGAAGGCTCAGTTGGCGGTTGGTATGTCGCAGAAACATTCCAGGCCTCACAGTACCGGCTCTGCCGAGGTTCCTTACCTTAAGGCTAACGTTAAGACCCCTGATCCATCGACGGGGACCCCTGCCTCACTTCCTCACGTGCCGCAGTTCCTCTCAGATGAGGACAAATTGGCACCCGTTCCCGCCACGACCACGGCGGCCATTTTAGGTACTACCCCTACAACTAGGCCATCGGCCCCTGGTGTAGGGTTCGGTCCTTCGGGTGAACCTAAGGTCCCTTGTGCGCATCCTTACCGGCCAGTTTATGATTGGAACACCTGGAATGCCTCTTCCGCACAATATTTTGTTGCCCGCGGGGGCGGCTCCCTTGATTTATGTGGATACGTCGGCGGAAGGGCCTGTGTGGCACCCTTCCCCGTTGCGTCCCTGGATTTGTCCACCTCATGAGAGGCCTCCTCAGGTTCCGAAGCAATCACCTGAGGACGCCTTTTTCATTAAATTTTAAGCGCTTATGCGCAACAACCCCATGAGGGAATATTTCAAGGGGCTTTTCAAGGAGATATGTCCACCCGCGCCTCCGGCTCCACCTGTCCCGTCGGTGGTTCCGCCGGCGCCTCCCTTGCCCGTGGTGCCTTCCCCTGCGCTTCCGCCTGTGCCACCATTGTCCCCAGTGGACAAGGCAGTGCCTGACTCGGCTCAGCAGGAGCCGGACCTGTCAGATGAACCTCAAGGCGATCAGGACAACAAGGACCTGCCCCGCTGTACCAGAGCTTTCCATGACCGGGTACTGGACATGATGAGCTTCTTAGATGTTCTGGTGCCTGAGGCACCTGCTCTGCAGGAGGGCGTGCTTTCTGGGGCGTTCACCTTGTCTCCTTTGGAGCGTACCGGTCTGTTCTTGCAGAAGGACGTTCTGGCCGAGGTCCGAAGAGTTTGAGAGAAGCCACACTCTGGACTTTTTGTCAATAAAAAGATTGACGCGAGGTACAGGCTACATTCCTCGGAAGAAGTGGCCTTGTCGTCTTGTCCGCCTCCCTCCTCCACAGTGGTGGCTGCGGCCACGTTGCAATCCAGACCTGCAGCTTTCTCCTCTGCGACGGCGACTCAGGTCTTGGGAAAGGAGGACAAGCTCCTGGACTCCCTAGGTAGGAAAATCTTTGCCAATTCGGCCTTGCAGCTCAGGCAGGCCAATGCAGAATTGATTTTGGCGGGAGTTAACATGCGGATGTGGAGAGGTCTGTCGGAGTTTGAGGAGCACATTCCAGTCGAAGCTGGAGGGTTTCAGAGGAGGCCTTTCAGATGCCAGGGTCTTGACCCAGGATCTCCTGGAGGCTGCGGCTCACCACGTCGACACCTCGGCTCGGGGTCTGATGCTAGGGGTTGATACCTCGCAGCAAGCATGGCTACATGCCTCGAAGTTCTCGAAGGAGGTGCAAGACAAGGTTCTGGACCTTCCATTTGATAAGGACCTTTTTCACTCTTCTACTGATGTAGAGCTCACCAAAACCAAAGACGGCACCCAGACGTCCAAATCATTGTCTGTTCTGATTAAACCTCCCTTCAAGACTCAAAGGCCATTGTCGCAAGGTCGACCTTCCTCTGGTTTTAGGGGCTTCCTCGACCGCAAAAATCGCAGAGTGGATACTCATGCGGGGAATAAGCGCCGTAGACAACAGCGTACACGGTATTTCTCCCGCTCCTCAGCCTCCTCATCAGGTTCAGGTGGCACCGCCACCGATAAACTTGCCAAATGAGGGTTTTCCGCACTCGCACGAGAACCCGGTGGGAGGACGCATTGAGTCTCATTGGGAGGCGTGGCAGACCATCAGAGAAGACAGATGGATCTTGTCAGTCACTCGAGCGGGCTTCCGCTTACCTTTACCCCCCTACCCCACCCCTCAACCCTCCTTTTCAGCTGTCAGGCTCACCCTCCCTTAAGGCAGAGGTTCAGAAACGTCTGCACCTCAGAGCTGTGGATCCCATTCCCCTTCCAACCAGGCTGGCCTGCGCACCATCCTAGACCTTTCCCAGTTCAATCTTTTCCTACCCCAAGAGAAATTCAAGATGATCACGCCCGTCCAGATTTGCTCTTCTTTGCAGATGGGCGATTGGCTCAGCGTGGTGGATCATCAGGATGTATACATGCATATCCTGATTTGGAATCCACAGAGGAGATGCCTCTGCTTCTCTTTGGGAGAGGAGCACTTCCAGTTTCGGGTGCTTCCTTTTGGCCTCAGTTTGGCGCCGCGTGTCTTCACGAAGATGATGTCGCCGATTGCGGCCTATCTTCGTCTCCAGGGTATCCATGTGTATCCCTATTTGGCCGACTGGCTCTTATGCCGGGGTGCGCCCTGAGGCCTTGGTGGTACCGAACGGATGTTCGAGGCCCGCGCGAGTAAGGCTGTTACCGGACCTGGGTCCGAGGTCCCTCGTACAGAGGCTAAAGCTACCAACATTTCTGAGGGTCTGGCAAGGCCTTATCGGTGAAGGTTGTTTCTCACCGTTCCTGCTCTTGCGGCGACACCAGATCTGTTGAGGGGGCAAAGAAGGGAAATTCTTCTTGTACCGGCAGTGCCGAGGTCCTTCCTGAGAAGGCTAATTTGGCGGTTGGTATGTCGCAGAAACATTCCAGGCCTCATAGTACCGGCTCTGCCGAGGTTCCTTAGGTTAAGGCTAAAGTTAAGACCCCTGATTCCTCAACGGGGACCCCTGCCTCACTTCCTCACGTGCCGCAGTTCCCCTCAGGCGATGACAAAATGGCACCAGTTCTCGCCACGACCGCGGCGGCCATTTTGAACGCTACCCCTACAGCTGCGCCATCAGCCTCAGGTGTAGGGCTGGTTTCTCGGCCTTGTGCGCATCCTTATCGTTCAGTTTATGACCGGAATGCTCGGATACCCCTTCCGCACAATTCTTTTGTTGCCTGTTGGGTGGTCACCTTTGGTTGATCTGTCCATCCAGATGTAGGAGTAGGTCATGCTTCATGGCGCCTGGCTACTTGTGGTGCACATCCAGGGCCATCTGAATGTCACAGCGGATGCCCTCAGCCGGCGGACAGTGGTCAGCTACGAGTGGGAGTTGAAGGCGGAGATCCTCATGGATTTTCTTGCGTTGGGGCACACCGCAGGTGGACCTCTTCGCTACGGTGGTAAACGAGAAGCTTCCTCGGTATGCCTCCAGAGGGGGGCTGAGAGCCTCCTCTCTGGGGGATGCTCTCGAGATTCCATGGCACAACATGAGAGTTTACGTCTTCCCGCCTCTGCCTCTAGTTCATCGAGCAATTGGGAAGCTGAAGAACTCTGTGAACTGTTCCCTTCTGCTCATGGCCCCATGGTGGCCGGCCAGTTTTGGTTCTCAGAACTTCAACACCTGTCGGTGTTTCTGCTGATTTGGTTACCAGTATCCCCAGATCTTATTCACCAAGGGGGAACAGCAGATGTGGCACCCCTCCGCACAATCGCTCAGCTTGGCGGCATGGTGCCTGAGTTCAAGTCTTAGAGCTTTTTAACTTGTCTACGGATAACATGCGTATTATCCAGGTAGCCAGGGAACACTCGACCAGATCCCAATACAGGAGTAAATGGCTCAGGTTCTGTCGTTGGTGTTTGGAAAAGCAGTTGGATCCAAGGATGGCTACGGTTGACAAGGTGCTGTCCTTCGTGTCCTCCCTAGCAGAGTCGGGTGTCTACGTTCTGTCATGCAGAACTTACCTTTCAGCGGTTCCGCTTATCTTGCTATAGACCAATGCTCTTATTCTCTGAGTAACCCAGTGGTTAAGAGGCATTTTGCAGGCTTGACACTCCTCTACCCTCCGGTTCGTAGTCCGCACCCACCTTGGGACCTAAATGTAGTCCTGACGGCGCTGTGCCATAAACCCTTTGAGCCAATGGCTACGGTTGACCTCAAGTACGTGTCCTGGAAAGTGTCCTTTCTGGTAGCCGTTACGTCAGCGAGGAGAGTGAGTGAGCTCCAGGCATTGTCGATGGAGCACCCTTTCTTGGACTTTCACAAGGACAAGGTAGTCCTTCGGATGAACCCAGCTTTCCTACCAAAGGTAGTGACCGAATTCCATCTGAATCAGTTGATTTCCCTTCCGGTCTTTTTTCTGAACCCTGCCTCGGAGGTGGAAAGGGTTCTACACTGCCTGGATGTCTGAAGAGCTGTTAGGTTCTACCTGGACAGGACTTCTGAGCTTCGGAGCTCTTCCCGACTGTTTGTGATCTTCGGTAAGCCTCAGGGCAGGCCGGCGTCTAAGGCATCTATTTCCAGATGGATTACCGCCTGTTTCACGGAATCTTTGACCGTCCAAAAGCTGAAACCTCCTAAAGGTATCCATGCACACTTGGTGCGAGGCAAGGCAGCCGCGGTTGCTTTTCAGAAGTATTTTCCCTGGGAGTCCATCGCTAAAGCGGCTACTTGGGCCACCCCATCTGCTTTCTGTAAGCATTACTGCCTCGATATGAGCTCTAGAGCTGACGCTCAGTTCGGCCAGGCTGTGCTGAAGAACCTGTTTCAGTAAGGGGTATTTCCATCCACCCATAGTTCCTGTAAGGAGTGCTTGGGAATCTCCCATAAGTATGGCGGAAAGGGGACGGGACGTAGGAGCATTACCAGATTACTCACCGTAGTGACCACCTTACTCCTACTCCATAGTCCCCTATCCTCCATACGCCCGCCCGCCGTCCCCTCTAATAAGGTTTCTCCGTTATTGCTAATGGGTCTTTGACCCTGCGATAGAAAAGGACTGATGGGCGATGCGTGGGGCGGAGCCAAGGTGGGCGGGGTTACGGCCGCGTGCCGGGCCCCGTGCAGGAAAGAAATGTGGATGCTTTTTACAAAGTGCTCCGGTCCCTTCCCACAGGACGGAGAGATGTCCCATAAGTATGGAGGAAAGGGGACTATGGACTAGGAGTAAGGTGGTCACTGCGGTGAGTAACCTGGTAAAAGTATGCCCCCTGTTCATGTGATGCCAAGTTGACCATTAGCTGTTCTTTACCAAAGTCTGTGAACATGCGCTTCACTTTTCCCTTAGTTGATGAATAAATAAGTCCACTATTGCCACCGGTTAGCCACAGTGATCCAATAGCCTTGATCGCAGCAACTTGGCTATTCTACATTAGGTGGGCTCCAGACCTCATGGCTTTGCATATGCAGGCCTGAAGTGTGGTGTTGGTTGCTCTGGCTAGTTTCCAGTCTGTGTTAAGGCAGCTAGATTGAATCCTCAGCGTCATGGGCAAGATGTCCTATTCAAGGTAGACCCCCATCTATAGAGGACCAAGCTTGGTAGCCTCAGAAGTTTATTTTTTAGCAAAAACGTCTCCGGTTTGTTCACCCTATCCAGGTGGGTCATGGCCGAGATGGCTGCTCCATACATGACGGCAGAGATCTTGTTCTGATACAGCTGTAAGATACAGGCACCAGAATACCCCCTCCGTTGGCAAATGCAGTGATGCGACCCAATGTTGATAGTGAGGAGGATCGCGCCTGTTCAAAGTGCTTGTGACCGTTTAGTTTATTGTCAAGGTTTACCCCAGATATTTATAGACAAATAACGCCTCAAGTAGTGCCCCCTCAAACTTCGAATTTACTTTTTGGGGTATCTTTCTGGACTGGCTGAAGACCATGATTTTGGTTTTAGTAGTATTAACTTTTAGGTAGTTAAGATCTGATTATTTCTTAAGGTTTTTCAGCGCGTTTTGCAGACCTATTGGTGTGAGGTCAATGATGACCAGGTCATCCGCGTAGCCAAGCCTTGTAAAATGGTTAAGCCTATTTTTGGTGGAGTAGTAGCAGCACCCTCTAGTGCACTGCCCACGTTTGAGAGATGGAGATTAAACAGGGTTGGAGCCAGGGTACAGCCGTATTTAAGGCCTTTGTAGGTGTTCAGCCATGATCTAGTCTTCCCTTGCTGATCCAGTCTTATTTTTACTCTAGTCTGGTCATGTTGTAGAACAAGCATCTTGAGCCCCGGAAGTATGCCCCAACCACTTGCTTATTCCAGAGTCACCCTCGGTCTACAGTATCAAAAGCGGCACTGAAGTCTACCATGGCCATGTATACCAGGATCTTTCCCACCTTCCAAGTTTGCTCCACAGTGGTGACTAGTGCCAGACAATTAATGATCATACTGGAGCCTTTACGGAAGCCTGTCTTGTTGAATGGGATGATGTTATGGTCCTAGTAGAATGCAGGCGACTATTTTTGACGAGAACTCTAACATTGCAAGGAGTCTATATAATTCCCTGGATTTTCATGTTTGCCCTTCTTCCAGACAAGAACAAAAATGCTGTCGTGCCAGCTAGAAGGAAATGCCTGAGTAATTTCAATACAGCGGAAATAACCTGTGAAGAATGCATATCCAGATATTAGGATCTAGTTTGATTAATGAACTGCAAATGCCATCTGGGTTAAGAGCCCGCCCTGGATGACCTGCTGGAGATGACTAGCTTGCAGATATCTACCAGACTGGTCTGATACTGCCAGTTAGCTGACGTGAATTCTGTTATGGGCACCACCAGGTCCTCCACCCCAAATTGATATGCTATATGCAGTTTCCGGGCTGATTCTGAAACCCCATGAATGGCACTAGGTGTAGCCTTATGCCCATTAACTATGTTCCAGAATTGTATGGATTCCTGCGTGAGAGACATGGACTAATGCTTTCCATCGTGTGCATACCGAGGTATATTTGGCCTCCTAAGCCAGTTAGCGTATGCTTGTTTAGCAGCCTTGCTCCATCGGACTTGGATAAGCCTTAGCCAAATAGCGCAGCTCCTTATGAAGAAGCCCTTTCTTGTCTCTAATCAATCATATTCATGCAGATGATCGTGGATGATGCAACAGCCAGTCTGCATAGAGGCAGTCTTTTGACCGTAGAACATTGTTTGATAGTGTCCATGCACAATTCAAATCGTTTGATAACTAGAGGAGCCAGCTCAGAAACCATGATGTCATTTGGACAAGTGTTCTACGTTGCTTCAAAGTAGGATTGATTGTGCTACACGCTGTTTCCCATGGAGAGGTCATTCCACAAGATTAGATTTAAGGTTGACTTAATAGTAAGGTCTATAGAGGGGACGGGGTCAGTAGGGTTAATCGTGATGTTAAGGCATGCAATGAGAGGATAGTGGTCACTCTCCGGTCGAAGGTTTATGCACATGGCGTCCACAATCGTGGTTGTTTGCAGTGAACATATAATCAATGGTGCTACTCTCTCCATTCCCTACCAGTGTATAGCTGGGCGGGCAGTCGAATGGAACTGCTCAATTTACCATGGCAAAGCCTGCAGCAAATTGCTTGGACGCCCAGCTCCTGCTACGTCAAAGGGATTTTATAGCGGCCTTGTTTATGGCAGTTGGAGCTCTCGCAGCTCCAACATCGTCCCTCCAGTACAGAGAAATCCAGGATTCTGGCATTAAAGTCGCCACAAATCGGAAGAGGATGAGCATTATCTAGTCAGTCTAAAATACTCTCTAGCTGTTTGACCATATCCAGTTGCACTCTTTCATACGGTGGAACATATATATTTAAGACAATTAGGGTTTGACAAGTGTGGTGCTGTGGGGTAACGGGAAAAGTAATGAGAATGTTATCTGATGGACTGGGAATCTCCTCTATATACAAGACCTGCCTTGCACTAAGTATGAGGCCTCCCTTCGGACAGCCTCTATGGCCCTGAATAGCCAAACATGTTATTAATTTCCATGCATCAACCATTAGTGGAGACGAGCCAAGTTCCTTGGATGCCCACCACACTTAGTCGATCTATGTGGTCTAATAATCCATCTTCATCTCACCAGTGTGTATTTCCACGTGTGTTACAGCTAAAGAGAAGAAAAGGAGAGCAGCCATCGGTAGGTACTGTTGGCCCCTCGTCTCTGTACCAAATTGGCCAACCACTCCCAATGGCACTCTTCTCTGCGAGTAGCTGAAATATTCATGTTGCTTTGATTAGCAAGCGGCCGGCAGAGTTGGCAGCGTCCCTTGCGCCAGAAATTAAGTTGGGCCAATCTTCCCTAACAGGGATACAACCTGCAAAGGTAACCCCCTAAACCCCACATCTCTGGGGCCATCCCCATTACTTTCATTAAATAGTGTTTCGTCAGTCATAGCCCAATTTAAACAGAGATGCACCGTGCTCCATGCTATATGCCAGAGAAGAGTTCGCTTGAAAAGGTACAGCAGTAGGCTGTGGCTCATCCTCCAACATTTCCACTATTTTAATACTGCTCCTGATGTTTCAGTGGAATGGTGGTATGCAGGAGTTCTAATAAGTGATATCGATTGATGTAGAAACTGTCAATCATAGAAAATACTACGTATTTCTAGGGCCTTAACAGTAGATGTGATGTTGGTAGACTTGATATCCAAGAAATTGGTTTCAGTATTGCAGCCAAAGTTCACCTGAGTCATGGCATTGTTGGTACTAGATTGTGCTCTCTTGGTTGCCGTGGTCACAGCAGGTTCAGTTAATGGCTGCGTCGAAAATAACTCTTCCAAGTTATGTAAAGAGTTATCTTGATAGTGCACAGATTTTTGGGGTTTTGCATAATCAGCCTCTTTCATTCTATTGGCGTCTTGACGCACACTAGCCCCAGTGTGCTTGTTCCACACGTGATGTTCTTGGCCACACTCCTTAGTTGTCACTCCTATCGTTTGAGCATTGCATTGGATTTCAGACGATACATTCGAGACAGTTATTCAGGTGTATTGCGTTCCACATGCCAAAGAGGGTAGAAAGAACTGCCTGAGCGGCAGTAAGGATGGTCGACATGGCAGATTAACTTAATTGCTTCTGTAGGGTATTCAGCCCTTTTTTTCTTGGTGAGATCCTCCTACATAATTGCCTGTTTGGCGCTTTTATTCTTCTTTCTCTGGTACCAAACACTCGAATTTGGATCAATCACCATGTATTTTTTTAATCTCTAAACCAGAGTGGACTCTATTGGAAACGGAGTGTTCCAGCACTGGACCGGTCATAGAATTCATCCTATTGTCCATGGCCTCTATTCATGCAGAAATAGAGTTCTGGGCTTTCATTTTGTTAGTCATCCCAGCGTTTTGGGGGCTCTACTACAGCTCACGTTTTTGCCAACTTGACATTGATGGTATTGCACTTGTAGGTCAGCTTGACGAGTAGGTTCTCGAGAATGCCAAATCAGTTATAGCTTCAGATGTAGTGCTGTAATTTGCCAGATATCTTAATTCCTCTGTGGCAGTGCTCCCCAGCAATTTATTCCTGCAAGCCATAAAAAACTGTAACGACTTGTTTTAAACCCACAATACCAATTTCCTTCCTAGCAACCCTCATACGTCTTACGTTATTGTTGGCATGCTTTTCTGAGCGATGTGTTTATTTTGGGCCTTAACTATTTTGTAAACCTAGTTCTCATACCTAGCTTCATGCAATGATGGTGAATTTTGGAACCAAAACAGCAGTTTCAAAAGAAGTTCTTGAATAGAAAAGGGCGTCACCCAAGCAGCAAGTTTCCTTTTCTGAGAAGCCAAAGTTCACAGTGAGGGATTAATCTAGGTTGCAAAGCCATGTTCAACTACAGAATTTCACAACACCACCACTGGCGGGCATGACAGAGGACCTGGCAGGGTAACGGACTGATGAAAGCAGACTTGCATGAAGAAATCCACTGTCCCGTTTATAAAGAGGCACGTAGTTCACATTTAATTTTTTTAGCAAAATGCCTATAATTGTATTGAATATGCCACTGGTTTGCTTCATTAAGTATGGGTAGAAAATGGAGGCGAGTTTGAGCCGTACTTATCCTATTTATGGCCTCCAGCATTTTTAATCGATGACCAGACCTTTACATTCAGCTGAGCAGCAGACACATCGCTATTCTGTTGAGAAGATATGGGCCTGGCCAGAACAGAGATTGCTGCCACCCTCACTCTGCTTTTTGGTTAAGCTACTGCTTCCAAACTACAATATGAAGCGTCCATGCTGCTCCATCTTGTACACTTGAGAACCCCAGAGAAGCACGGTGGGGATGTAGGGCAGGACACAGTCCTTGCTAAAGTAGTTTGTCTTTCTTGGAAAGGTCAGCTATATCCTTTCTTTTTGTTTTCCTTGCCGGCCAAGTTCATATTATTTGCACTAGTCCAGGTGTTTTGTACTATGCCACTGGCTAGTGCACCATAATACAATCGAACCTGCTGTCATAACGGCTTGAGGGTGGATGAATTATACTTGGTATGCTGTTGAGAGGGTGGTGAGTTGAATCTTTGGGGCTGGGGTGTTTTGGGGCATCTGGTAAGTGCGTGAAGCTTGATTTGGTGGAGTTTGAGTCTGAGAATGTTGGATGTCCTGCACACTGCCTTGCTGTCTCATGTATGTGATGAAGTGGGGATGGTTCCTAAAATGTTTCTATTGGTAACACAGGGTGGCGCAGTTCATACAGTGGTTTGTCCGGACCTTTCTAGGCTGTTAGATCAGGGGTATTGGCACAGTCTTGTGAGTCCTGCCAGGTGCACTAGGACTATGCATCACATGTTAAGCTTTGTATCTTTACCATGCTGCTTCGGATAGGGGCTCCATAGAGTGTGAAAGGTTGATGCTCTTGGCCATTAAATCAACTTCGACACGTAAGATAATGCGGTTTCGAAAGAGTGATGTGTGTGTTTCACATTGCTAAGCCTGGTGGTTGGAGTACTTTCAGAACTTGGTATACACTTCATAGGCGTATGGCTTTCAGAAAAGCACCCCATAGGGCATCATGACCTGTGAGACCTAGAAGGGCTGGCCACCAGGCTTTTGTAACCTTTACTTTCCAATTTAAAAGGACTATACTTAAACTGGCACCACAAGCACAATCCTCTTCTCCGGGGAATCCCTAATACTTACATGCCAGTAAGACCAGGGCAACCTATGTGTAGCCAGTCCATGTGACACAAAATATCCAGGTTTAGAATTGAAGCCCGAAACAGCAGCTTTACTCACTGCATGGATTTTTTTCGAATAGGTGTTTATGTAGGCCAGGCATGAACTCCCAAGATGGCGTCTTTGGAGTAGTTTCCCCCCTCTGCTGACGTATTTTCAGATTGGAATTTGAATTCCCAAAATTGTGGTGGTGTGGCATATGCCCAAACGTCAGCTTGTGCTTATTGACAAGGCTCAGGGTTTTGGTTCAGAAGGCACGTGCTCTTTTGTCACCTTCGAGTATTTTGTGAGCAGCAGGGGCGTTTCTAAGGGGGGGGTTAAGGGGGCTATAGCCCCTGATCTTTTGGTTGTAGCCCAGAATAGAATCTCAGGAGCTACAGCCAAAAGACTAGCTAGTCCCCAGTCCCAACAGTACCGACAACAGCTTAGCCCCGGGTCTTTTCCAGACCTAGCAACTCCCCTGGTGAGCAGCAAGATTTCTCTCCTATTCTCACCAAGTTTCTGCCTTTGTGTCTTGTAAAGACTACAACTCTGCACACTGCAGATGAACGCATGATGTATGGTCCTACGTGGCAAATCTGCAAGACGTTTGGCTGAAACGTGCTGCACCGAATTTGTTCAAACGAGAAAGCAGAGAAGGTGAACACAAAGTTCCTTGTTGCTTTGATGTGGGTCAATCCTTTTTAAAATGGTGTGATTTGTAAAGCTTGATTTCTTTCTAGAAGGCATTCTTAAAATTCCTAGTAAATAGGCTTGGCTATTGGAGCGCCCAGAAATGCTGGTGCCAGGGGTAAGCATGTCAAGTTCAAGCTGCTAGCTGGGCATGAAGTCCTTTGCAGCCTCCATTCTCTTCATGCACACTACCCAGTGTCTCTTATTCTGCACCGGCGAGTGCACATTTTGAGCCCTGCTCGAGGAATAAATTGGTAGATGTGGGGAGCTTTTCTAGAGCAGCCATTACACATTCAAATAAATATGAGTTTATCATCAGGAAAAACGTATAGGCCCAGATGCAGATCAGTGTGCCAAATGAGGGATCTAAATATAAATGTTTGGTGAGCCTGATCGAAAAGCAGTCCGAGAATCACCCACGAATTGGGAGCTGCATACAGTGAAAAAGGAGCTAGTAAATATTCTCCCACAAATCTTACTTTTACATGAGGCAAACTATAACTTTTGTCCATATATGGCATAATTTTCTTTAAATGGCTCCTATATGTGAGGTAGTGTCCCTTTTTTATACACATTCCCAAACACAACTACTGGTCTATAGTTGTATGACACAAGTAAGACTGTGGAGTGAAATGTAGCTCCTGGTAGCTGTTGGTGTCAAGCCGGCAACAAATGTCCCAGCAATAATGGAGTTAACTGCTAGGCAATCAACTTTTTAAATGTCTTTCAGAATGCAATATGTTTAGATCCTCGTGCTTTTGTTTCAGTAGTAGTAGCTGCCCAATTTAATGGCCCTCCATTTTCCACCTCATAAGGGTAAGGGGCTGCCAGTATTAAAACTTGTGTCCAGCAGGCTAAGCCGAGATATCTGGAGCAAGCACTGAACTCGGAGCTATTTTTCCATTGTAAAGATAGACTATTAGAAGCCCCCTGTATGTTTTGGTCTGATTTCACTTTTCTTTATTTTGAAGTGTGATGCCTTAAATTTGAGTATATAAGGAACGTCAAGAATGCATCCGATACTTCGTGGTTTAAAGTTTCTCTGTTCTGGAAACTTGAAGCGACTCAAACAAATGTCTCTGGTTGACCTTTAAATGAAGCTCATCCGAGCAGAAACTCTATTTTATTGATCCCTACAAATGTTTTAACGTCACCCAATAATACAGCTTTCACGCCCCGGAAGGGGGTTGGGGGGGGGGGGTGGTTAGACATGGGCTTTAACATCCCACCAGCGGGCCATTAAAACCCATGTCTGCCACTCCCTCTCCTCTCCATGCCAGGGCGTGAAAGCTATTCGCACCCTGGGATTCTTCTTTTTTTTTTTAAATCATTTTTTATTTTTTTTCTGCTGACGGGAGATCAGCCCATCTCCCGTTGGAGTAAAGATTTTTTTAAAAATGGCTGCTGCCTTTGAAATGGAAAAGGGACTAGGTCCCTTTCCGGATGATGGCAGCCATGGAAAGCATGTTCCAAAATGGCTGCTGTCAACCGAAAAGGGACCTACTCTTTTTCAGGCGGCGGACTGACAGATGATCGGGAGCAGAAGTGGAGGGGAGGATAATCTGCTGATTATGGGGGTGGGGAGGCAACCATGAGAGACTCCCTGTTGTCTCCCCACATTGGCGGTGAAACAAAAGGAAATGGGGTGGGTGGAGTGCCTCGGGTGGCTGCAACAGCAGGCATGGATTGTGCATTCTTGCCTGCTGTTCCACCGACCCGATTGGTTGGCTCACCCTTCCCGGGTGCGAATATGGGGTTCTATGTATTATATTTACTATTGCACTGTCTTATAAGCTCGAATAACTGTTATTGTCTCAGAGAAATTTGGACTTCCCTTGTGCAAATCAAGTATTGTCACTTCTTCAATATGCTGGCACAGTGTTAATTAAATATCTTTACCTTTTTTGTTTTAAAAAATAAAAATAAAAATTTAGAAAGGCAACTCGGAGCGTTCTTTCTAAATCGAACTTTCCTGCCCCTCACCACACATGGTCTGACAGTCTGTGCGGCTGAAAGACTCCACTCATGGGTTTGCGAGGTAAGCATATGTGTCTGTGTATGTTTTGGGGAAATGTTTGTAGCGTGGAGGGGGAGATGGTAGGTGTATTTGTGGGGGGTCGTGAAGGAGTGTTTGTTGCATAGAAGGGCGAGTGCAGGTGAGTAAGTGCAAGGGCGTGTGTTTCTGTTTGTGTTTGCTGTTCTGCATGTGGAGGGAGGGGGAGTTTTGGGTAGGATTGTATTTAGTGGGGAAGGGAGGGGGCAGGAGAAGCAAAGGGGAGTTTATGGGTGAATGCCCCCGATTTAAAGAGTGCAGGCTCAGTGTTTAAGGGGTTATGGGGGATGAACCCCGCCCTTAAAGTGTGAAATATTGAAGGCTGCAATTAAATTGGCTTAAAATAGTATTTTTTTTGCGTGCAGCCTTCAATATTCGGAAATATCAAATCTAACTGCGAGCACTGGTCTTTTTAATAACTAACAGAAATCTACATAGTTTCCCCACGGCTGTTGAATTCATCTAGCATATCGTGAGCCTTTGATCTTTAAGCCTTCTCTAGAATGAGGGATTGTAGGCTCTGTGGTTTTAGGGAGAAAAGCCTTATATGGGGTCTTTCTGATGAGTGGTTTGGAGGCATCCGAATTCATTTGGTATGCCAAATAAGGGCCTATGCAATTCTTTGATACTTTGATCGCTCGGATAGTCCGAATGATGAGCCGGTTTTGGGAAACATATGTTAATAAAACTAATTAGGGGCTTGGGGGGTGGACGGACTACCAATCTGCTTAGGTTCCTCCAATTTACCATTTGAGTTGATGAGACAATTGCATGATCTTACGGCTGTGGTTATCAAAAGTTTTCCCAGGTGATTTGGTGCAGTGTAAAGGCTTTGTAACATAACCTAACTTGACCTGTATTTCTCAGACCACATTCAGTGTGGGGGTCGAGTCCAGGCTGCTTGTGGCCTACTTTGGGGATTTGCCCACTGCGTTTCTCAGAATGATCTATAGTCTGCATAGACCATTTGCATTGGGTGGCATGCATGCGGGCTGACTATGCTGTTCAATAAGGATTTCTCTTTTGTCACAGATGCCATTTTATTTTTACAGGAGGGCCCACTGCTTGTGTTGGTCAAATGCTATGATTACCCTGCCACCACTCATGCCTAAAGGGAAAACTCCATATTTTTGCTTGCATCCCGGTCCTGGAGCAGGTCTATATTCTAAATCATTATGTTTAAAGAATCTCTGCCACCTAACAGCCATAATAATGGATATCACAGATCGACTAATTCCGATGGCCAGGGCCTCATGACCTCAAGGCGGTAGCTTCACTTATGCAGTCCACTTCATTGCACCTATAACACACATTAGTGAATCGCAGATGCCATGGATGGAGCTTGAAGGGTTGGACCCACCTTTTCTACCCTACTTTCGTTTTCCGTTCTACACAGCTAGCTCTGGTCTCCTTCACATCTAAGCGTTCGCTTGGCAGTACCTGGTCAGTTCCCAGGGTCTTGCAGGAGACACCTAAAACCTTAACTGTCAGGCCTCCATGCTTCAAGTACATCTTGGGACCCCCCCATAACCACGCTCGGACCAATTCTAACACCGGCTTGCAAGTACTAGAAACTGGCATCGCAGGAATGTACTAGATATCACAAGATGTTTTTCTCCTCTTTCCTCTCGGCATTCTGTTCTGGCCACTGCCAAGAAGTACACATGCACCTGTAATACTACAATTTCATCCCCTCTACCTCAACCCCGTTGTATCTTTCTAATCATCAATCTATTTGTTTTGTATTCTTAGTACCGCTTTTCCATGTCTCTTCAATTTTCCATTTTCCTTTCCTCCACAGTCTAAGTCATAAGATCTGGTAACCCTGGACTGTGTTAAAAAAACGAAAAAAAAGAAAAAGCATTTTGTGCACAAGTCCCAGTGATGTTACCTCACTACGGTGTTTATGGACAAAGTTTAAAAGTTTCTAAATAGAACTGTCGGAGCTCGGTGGAACTGCTGGAGGCAGGCAAGGGAGGCTTGGAAGGGAAGAGGGCGACAGTGCTGGCACATTCATATGCAATCAAAGCGACTGGAAAATGTCAGCATCACTGTTTTTGACCATTTCAGTGGTCCTTAAAGTTACATTGTCCTATATTTTTTTCAACTCTGACTTACATTGACATGTGGGAATGTGGTGTAGATTTCAGAGCGGGGCATCCAACTTTTTCTGGTATCACTGTGTTGAAATACATTGTGTGGATAGCTGCAGGGGTGTTTCTAGGTTTGGAAAAGTTCCAGGACTACGCTAATATCGGGACTGTCAGGACTCTGGACTAGCTAGCCTTTTGGGTGTAGCTCCTGAGCTTCTATCCTGGGCTAAAACCAAAAGACTTAGGGCTTCAGCCCCCCACCCCCCGCACCCTTTAGCAACTCCTCTCAATAGCTGTCTAATTATAGGCACGAGACACAAAGCCGGCACAAACTATCAAGGCCCTTCCCTCATTCATTCCTCCTCTCTGCTGCAACTTTCATGATTGGCCCTGCTCACCGGGTTACTACAGCTTCTGACCTGCCTGCACACAGCGCAGTAAGAAGCGCTCGCTTTGCTGTTAAGACCTGCAGTTTAGCTGCAACAACAAAATGTGCATTGGCTGCTGGTAGCCTGAAGGCTGTATGGGAACCAGATCCTTTCCCTGGTTTGTATCCATCATGTGGGGTTTGGGATTTTATTTCACTTTACAAACTTGTGCCTCATGCTATGGTGGCCCTTTCAAGATGGCTGCACCGGATTTTTAATTTTTTTTTTTTGTGGTGCTGCCTTGCCTGCACTCCCGCTCCCATTGATTGCCTTGGCCTAGATAGGCCAATCACTTCAACCGGGAAGCGGGAGCCGGCACAAATTGCCAAGTCCCACGACAAAAGCCCTGTCTGCACTTGTATGCTACCTAGATGCCCCCCCTGATGGCGTGTGTCCCTACCCCCACTCTTGCCCCCCCTTGATGGCATGTCCCTTCTCCACCCCACCCCCTTAACCCCCGGTGATGGCGTGTCCCTACTCCCCCCGCCCTGCCCTCTGTGATGGCGTGTGTCCCTACCCCCCCATTGGCATGTCTCCCTATTCCCCCCCTTACCCCCTATGATGGCGTGTGTCCCTACTCCCCTCCCTTGCCCCCCATGATGGCGTGTCCATACTCCCTCCCCTTGCCCCCATGGTGGCGTGTGTCCCTACCCCCCCTTACCCTCTATGATGGCGTGTGTCCCTACTCCCCTGCCCCCTGTGATGGTGTGTCCCTACTAACCCCCACCCCCTCCCTTGCTCCCTGTGATGGTGGGTCCCTACCCCCACCCCCCTCTCTGTGATGGTGTCCTTCCCACCACAACCCCGCCCCCCGTGATGGCATGCATGTTCCTACTCTCCCCTTGCCCCCTGGGATGGCATGTGGTGTCCCTACTCCCCCCCCCCTTGCCCACTGTGATGGCGTGTGTACCTACTCCCCCCCTTTGGTGTGTCCCTTAACCCCCCCCCCCCCGTGATGGCGTGTGTCCCTACCTCCCCCTCCCTCCCCCCGTGTTGGCATGTGCCTACTCCCCACCCTTGGACCCTGTGATTTTTCGTGTGTGTATTCCCCCACAGTGATTTTCGTGTGTGTATTCCCACCCCCATCCCTGCCCCACCCGCGTGATGTGCGCCCACCACCCTAGGGTCTCCCTTGATGGTAAAAGATTCTGTTGTGTAGTCTTGAGAAGAATGCTTGAAAAGTACACCAATCATAGTAAGATTGCACACATCTGTGTGCGTATCTTACTATGGTTTGGGTACTTTTCAAGCCATGAAAGAAATTGCTCCATTTTAAAACTATTGCGAACAACCTTTGATCGGAGTTCAACTGCCAGCTCCGTCCCTTCTGAATTCCGTCTCCTTGGAACTCGGCCTCTCCTCCAAACTCCTCCCCCAGGCCTTGTGGGATCCCCCTTCAAACTTGTTTCCATTTCCACCACTGGTGTTGCGCCATTCTAGACGTGCTTCCGGCCCCTCCTCTGCAATCTCGTTGCAAAAAGAAAATATTGCTTTAATATCGCTCACATGGAATGAATAGGCATACCTGGTTAACTCTTAGGGAGGGGGGGTGTCAGAGCTGTATTCCTGCGGGCATGGAAGGCACGCTTCAATTCCCATAGACTGATATTGCGTAGCAATTATAGTTATGTACGCATGCGCGAGCAGCATCGAGGCTCGCGCATGCGCTATGACATTAAAGGCGGTGCGCCGGCGACCGGAGCAGACATACGTCTCCGGCGCCTCTCTCTGTGTGCCTGCCTGCATGCGTGAGTGTTTGTATGAGTGAGACCCCATCACGCCCTGAGGCCCATAACACTGGCGACGAGGGCGGACACGGAGCCATCCTCCTCTCCGAAGACATCGGAGTGAAGGAACGTTACTGCGTGTGTATCGATCGGATGCACACGGACCCGCACGCACGGCGGCCATTTTCTTACTCTACTCTACACACGGATTGCAGTGGTTGCGGCTGGAAATTTGCTCGGACAATGGGTCACTGTTTCAGGGCCAGGGTTTTGCTCAATACTGTGAGGACAGGGGAATAAAACATCGCAAAATAATCCCACTATGGCCGAAAGCAAATGGCGAGGTGGAACGGTTTATGCGAAAGCTCAACAAAGTGTTCCGCATATCGGTGAATGGGGGAGAAGATCTCAGGCGAAATCTGGTCGAGTTTCTCAGAGAGTATCGTACGACCCCACATCAGTCCACCGGAGTCGCCCCCCGCAGAAGCCCTTTTCAAAAGAATAGCAAGAGGTCTACTACCCGAAGTTGAAGAAAGACCACCAGGAGAGATCAACAACTGCAACGTTGCTTCAGCGAGGGCCACTCTGAATGAGAAGGAGACTACACGGCGAAGACTACCCGAGAGGGCGATTGCAATAGGTGACACCGTGCTGGTGCGCAACGGGAAGCCAGAGGGGAAGTTATCACTGCCGTATGAACCACAACCACTGGGCGTGACCCACGTCAAAGGGTCGATGGTCACGGCCGCCAATGCAAGAGGGACTGTTACCAGAAATATTTCGTTCTTCAAGCGCATAGAAACTGCAACCCCTGAAGCAGCCGTCAGAGATGACCCCGACCCGAATACTGGAGTGCCGGTGGAAGACGATGGGCCGCCAGAAGCTCCGGTGGCACCCGAGGACCCCGACGCCGGAGCACGCAGGTACACCCGGGCGGGGCGCAAGCCACCGCTGAGGTTCAAAGACTTCATCATGGACCCTACCTCGTAATTAAGGCATAGTGATCGTGAAAGCTATGATGGACCCTGTTGGTTCCCATGTTTGATAACGTTAATTTTGTTTTGGGGGGGAAAAGGAGGGATGTTGCGTAGCAATTATAGTTATGTACGCATGCGCGAGCAGCATCGAGGCTCGCGCATGCGCTATGACATTAAAGGCGGTGCGCCGGCAGTTTGCGCCGGCGACCGGAGCAGACGCTCGTCTCCGGTGTCCTCTGTGTGCCTGCCTGCATGCGTGAGTGTGTGTATGAGTGAGACCCTGTCACGCCCTGAGGCCCATAACTGCTGCTATAGTGGCAGGACTATATCAAACACCGCCGAACGGCGCTTCTGTTTCTTTTATCAGTTGTCTTTGAAGTGGTACACTTTTTGCAGTTGCAAAGTATGTGCCGTTTTGTCCTGACAATATTTGGACGATAGCGACCAGTAAAGCTAAGAACGGTTTGCGTTAACATTCCAGTGTGGAGTTCCTGTCTTCCAGGCATATTTTTTTTTACCAGTGACGATCAAAATCTGTGAAGCAGACAGGAGACCATTGTGCTGCACACATCTAGCGGCTTGCTTTGCCACCGGTCGTTTCTTTCCAGGTGTTCTTTAAGGACACGTTTATATACGGCAGGCACTGAAAGGGAATCACTGTATGCATTTTTAAATTCAAGGTGCAATTTTAATCATGATCCGCTCCCGCCTTCCATGTTTAAATGTGTAAAACCAGGGAAGTTTCCACCTTGCCTAGTCAATAAGTGCCGTCGGCGCTTGGCTCCTGTCGTCCCTTGCCAGATATTCAGGGTTTGTGGTCGGCGCACTTTCTTTATGGGCCAGGTTGGGGTGTGTTATGCGTCTTCCCCTTCCTTACAGGCTTGGCTCATACTTTTATGCAGCACTCTGTTAAATCCCCTGCTGACTTTAACATCCTGCTTCCTTTCGGTTCCCAACTGCTGGGGGAAAATTCTGTTCCGTGCAATGCGAAAATGTCAGACTAGTTTTGTAGCCGAGCGTCCCTTTGAACTTCAACGGCGATGCACAGCATGGATGTCTTGGAATGGTGTTTCAGCACATGTATGCATTGTGGAGAGCAACTTTTAACGGTTTTCCTTTGCTTTGTTTTTGGGGGGGGGGGAGTGGTAAGCCTGGGATGCTATTCCATGTGAAAAGGTTTTCTTTTTGAAGGTTGCATGCTGTTGCAACAAACAGCTGCCACCAGCCAGTGCGTTGACAGGCGCCAAGCTGGGTCCACCGGCTAGGAGAAACGGACTACAGCGTATCTTTGAGGGACTTTGCCCTTGGGGACTTAACTTTCGGACGGTTTCGCATATATACGTCCTACGGGTAAAATGGGACCACTTTATTGGAAGGTGTAAATGCATACTCTGGTCAGTTAGTGTTAAACCTAATTTTGCCTACTTTAACCCCATATGGGACTATTTTGGCACACTGCCAGTGTGTTTTACTTTGACTGCAAGCAAAATAAATGGGGCGCACAAAGCAATCCTCACGCAAGTTAGTTTATTCTTTGGTTACCACTGCGTTTCGTGCATCAATCGCTTTATCAAAATAAACCAGTATGTGTGTTTTATCTTAAAACCAGCAACCTCACTAGGCCTTCCACACAGCGTAAGCATTACTAAACTCCATGCGACATTGGATTTTCAGGGTAAGGCAGACAACACACTGACAGATGACAGTGAATGTCGAAGGAGGACGGGTATTCCACGATCGATTTTACTAGTCAGTAGGTCAAAGTATAGAAGACAATTAAATGGCCTACTATGTAATTTGTAAATTAAGCTCATATCACATTTGCATTTCACATTTTGGGCCTCATCATGAGTTGGGCGGAGCAGTAAAAATACTGCAGCAATGCTATTACCGCTGCATTATCGTTCTGGCCAATCCTGAGTTTGGGGGAAACTGAGCATTCGCCCCCATTTTCGGTGCAATTGCCGCGGTGCAATTACCACTGTGGTAATTGTGCCAAAACCGCAGTAATTGCACCAAAAATGCTCCATTGAGATCCATGGACTCAATAAAAATGGGGATTTACCCCACCACCGGAACTTGTGATCCAGCGCAAATAGCAAATAGCGCTGGATCAAGTTGCGGTAACGCCAATTGCGCTGGGCGGTATCACAGCAGATTTATTGCCGGGATACCACCCAATCATGATGAGGCCCTTTGTCATTAATCGTCCTTCATAAGCATGGCATACAATGTGTCATTATGAAAAAAGTTAGAAGACCCTTTCCTTCATGTATTGCCATAGTTATGGCATTGCAGTGCAGTGGATCTTTGCCAAAGTTTGTCCGTTGTATGCTTCTATCAATGTATTATGTCACGCAGCAATTGAAGGCACAGCCGTGTGGTTGGGTGCTGTGCTTTATGGTGTCAAAACATTTAGAACATACTTTTTTTTCCCCCCTTCAGTTATCTGAGTCGCTTTGGTCTGCTAAGTATGCAAACAAGTAACATACATTTTCAACATGAAGTGTTTGCTATATGTGCATGCAGGGTACATATAATGTGCATATGGGAAGTATTGCCGAGCCTCATTACAGCCAGTTTGTCTGGGGTCGGAATTCTGGATCTTCGCACACTGCTTCCTCCACCTCTTGATGCAACAACATCTTGTTCATTGGCAATCCCTAACTATGCCCATGCATAAAAACACATCTTCTCTGATGCACTCGCATAGCGCACCACACCCAGAATGTGTGAGACTGCTGGATGTGCCGTTGCAGGACTTGGAATCTCTCCCAAAAGTTATATTTGCATGCACTGGTTACTGTATGGTATCGTGATGTCTTTCTCCTGCAATGTACTGCTTACTTTCTATGTTCTGACTACCGTATTGTAACGTTTAATATTTTACAAATTTGTAAAGAGGAGTGCTTATATATTTAACTGAAAAGCTGTTTTGCTTAATTATATCCCATAAAGATGAGAAATTGGCTGAAGACCAATTCCTTGAGTCCTTTCTAGGCATGATACGCAGGTAGCGTATATCGTCTCATGAATACCTTAAGGTAAAAGTTGGCGATACCTCCTTTGTTGTCCCAAAGGTTCCCCAGTGGTATAAAACTAGAGTTTTATAAATTTACATTAAACCATGATATTCCCCTATAACTATGGATTTCCTCAATTACTGCCCATTCTAAAGGGAGAGAATACGACACATGAATCAAAATGTTGCCGGAAAAAAGCCCCCATTTATATTCTTGCGCTCAATTTGTGATATCTATAATTTCTATTGACTGCCGCCAGTGGTTCTATTACCGAGGCTAACCACAGGAGTCAGAAGGAGCAACCCTGCGTAATCACTCGTATGAAGTGAAAAGTAATTGGAACGAATCTGGCATTCTCTTTTTCAAACGGCATGTAATAGTTTCTTGTGAAGGTGAGATGCGGTGGGCAGTACAAGGAAAAGCACTCTTTACCTGGGTGAAATTTCCTCCAGTCGTCTGTCCAAAAGTGGTGATGGAGGAATTTCCCAAATATTTCAATTTCCATTCTTGTTTGGCTCTGCGCTCCCTTCCTCATAGAGGCCTAGGCATTAAAGAACATTTTTAAACAACCAACCCCACCAAAAAGTCCCACCCTCGGCCCAATCTGATATAAACATTAAAACATGTGTACAAAATTCTATTTGCCATTGGTTAGAGGAGTGGACTGTCCCACAGGTTGGACCTATTCTCCCTTTAACCAGATTAAACACCCTGAAAAGCCCCTCATTACAGCACACACAACATACCTGAGACTTCTACAGTACAATACCAACTTTGCCTGCCTTCCAATCGCTTGAGGTGCTAAACCTTTACCCCAACTTCTCACAATACATTTTGAATTCTTCCCCATTCCTAAATTTGGTCCCTTGAAGAAAAAAATTTCTGAAAATCATGTGCTGCCAACAATCTTTTTGACGTGAAATTAAGCTCCTTTCTATTTTAATACTTCAGGCATATTCAACCATCTTGTGTAGGACCTAGTATAGTCTTCTCATGAACAGACCGTAATTGTTTGTTCCTCATACGAAGAACCACAATCTGGACACTTGGGCCAACCCTTCCGAATCCTCCACCTATCCATCCCCTCCCAAACGCAATGAAGGGTCTTTCACACAACAAATCTAGCCTCTTACATATGTAAGTAGATATGAGGTGGACACTAGAGGCTAAATTGACTTGCGCAGCACTAGTTGATTAGGTATATGGTCTATATTACCAATGTTTGGGTTAATTGGTTTGGCAGCAAGATCACAGGAGGGGAGAGGTGTTGCCCACACCATGTGTATTAGCATATAGGGATTGGATTCTGGATATCTTGCGCTGGTGAGTATAATGAATTAAGTGTTGCTTCCCAAGTTTTGTGCAACAAGTTTAATTTGAAATCAAGGTTGGTGAGACGACACATGTTGCAACCCATCCGGGTCTTTCTCATGGCTATATTGAGTTTGTGCTGCCCACGTTTGGTGTGTGGGTTGGTAAGCTGTTAAAGGGAATCCCAAATGTTCTGTTTGTTCTCACACTCCTGTGCTTGTTGTGAGAGTCTATGGTAACAAAGTTGTCTATAACGCTGAATAACTCTTCTCACCTTAACGGTATTGATCCGGGGGTGGGGCAATAGCTATGGATAACACATTTATCTGTCCCTCAACACTGTACTCTGATCTATTTCTCCGCCTACCGCAAGAGAGACTTAATGATCCTCTTTCAGCCCTTGCCCGAACAAACTTTAATAAGGGACATTGTGTTCTGTCTTCTGTAGTTGCTGAATCCAAGTATTCTTCACTGCACTCCACCACTTGCTCAAGGCTTATGCGCTGATGCTTATTTATCCTGTGCTGCCAACATCTTTTCCATCTATTTATTTCTTTCAAATTACTCCAAGCTCGCACTGAAAATTATCCATTCGTTCTGTAATCCTCTCCATATTAAATCATGAGGAGGAACCCCCTTGTCTGTATCTTCTGTCATGCTTTATCAGCCATGAATTTGGAGGTCTACATTCCCAAGGTCACATTTCCTTGTAAGGGTCCGTATGGACAGATCTCAATATATAATTTGTCCAATAGACTATCTCTTCCAGCTTTCTCACTTTTAATTCATTTCCTCTCAGGAAAGTAGTGATATTTTGCCATAATTGACCTAGGCCCCTTAACAGACCCACCACCTCTTCTTACCCTGATATTAAATAGCCAGTTAATGAGATTTTGCCTTTCTTTCAGCCACTTTAACTAATTCCCCATTCTTCTTCAGGAATTTGAAAAGGTGACTATTTTTATTTTCCAACTTTTAGGTTCACTTGTCTCCAAATGTTTCAGCCTCACTTCATTTCGAACAGATAGGCAGACAATTGATTTTTCTTTAGGGCTTCCGATTTATCTTAATCCATGACCCACAAGTTGCAACCGAAGCCTGTATGTCAGAACACAGAGCTTTCATTTCACTGGGGTTGTCTCTTGTGTACTCCTTTGTAGCCATTTCAACAGAGGGACCAGACGGCAGCCCTCCCATCTTAACTCGACTCTCTCTCTAAACAAACCTCTGCATTACAAACAATCCAGTCAGGGTTGGTGTCTCGCGACTGACTGGTGTTAACTGGGTATGACACGTAACCGTTTCTTTGCCACATTTCTAACCGATTCTTTGAAGGGAAGTCTGAATCATCCTCTCACATGAAGTCTGTGGTGAACTATATTTATATTTGGTGCGATCTGTGCACATGGCTTGCATTTGCAACCGGAGACTCGTTGGGTCACCAAACTGTTATCCAACTCCTGCAGGAGCCACCAACCTCATACCACTTATTCATCTGTGACCTGCTTCTGTGAGGCCAGCCCCCTCGCAGGAACTGAGAGCGGACATCCTCATTACTGACAGTGAATAGCCTGACCACTATTTTTTGGAGGACCTGGGAGACCACCACCTCATTCCAAATGCCGCCCCATGGCTCATCACTCTCCCCAAATTGTTGGTGAATGCAGCCTTATGTAAAGTGGGCTCAAAGTTCAGCTCCCGAGAACAGGGTTGTACAGGACTTTTTAGGTACCTCCCCCAGGTACAGTGGGCTTTCATAAGTCAAAGCCCTGCTTTACCTTATACCCCTCACTCCTCTGCCGCCCTGGAGGTTTCCCTCTTTCTCCTCTCTTGGTCCTGCTTCGGCTCGTCCCTGTATCAGGTCCTGATCCAGCTGGATCTGCTCCCCCGCATCACTGTGTATATCAGCAGCTTCACCTTCCAAGCTTGGCTGTGTGAAAGGCCTTGGCTTGCAAGATCTCCATCCTTACCAGGATTGTACCTCTTCTGTCTGGCTACAGTGTCACAAGCTTTCAATTTTGGACTGGTCTCGGCTGCCTTCGGTTTCGAGAGCCTCTGATGCAGCACCACTTGCCAGGCCTCAGATGTCTCCAAAAACTTGACTTCAAGACAAAACCCATCCATTAAAACCTTTGCTGCTTAGCTCCTAGAGAGAAATGCACCCTACTCTTCGGATAACCACCAAGAAGTGATATTCAACTCAATTGGGGCGTGGAGAAGTCCCGTTCTCACCAGAGCTCAGCACAAGTGTGCCAATTTACCTGCACTTGCTGGCATTTTGTTACTACATAAGCACTTTCAATGCTCACTTCAAAGAAACGGGAAGAAAAAGTTGACGTTTGTCTATCAAGATATTAATGGTTGATGCATGAAGGTGTCCTGTGTTGAGGTTTAGATATTTTGGGGGTAAGGAGAAGGCATTAGTGTAAGGATTTGGTGGTGCCTTAATGTGATGCCTTCTAGTCATTATAGCTTTCTAAGTGCAGGGCATTGTGCTTTTGGATGGACGGTCGGGAGCCGGTTAATGTTCGTACAGGTTGGGTCTGTGTGAGAAGGTCAAACTATTGAGAAGTGTTTCTGCTGCTTGATGGATATGGCTTAGACTTTCTCTTTGTTATCCATTGACGAGCAGGATTTTTAGACATTTACTGAATTTCTGATGGGCCTGTAGGGTGAGGATTTGCCTTGGTAGGGCATTCTAGCATTTAGCGACAATGGTGGAAAAGGCACAGCCTTTGTTTATTTCTCTACAAAATGTTCTGGTGTCGTTTCTTAGGTTGCTGATTGGTTGGTAGAGTAAGATTTTGTTTTGGAGGAATTCTGCTCCTTGACCTTTAAAATGCTCTGTGGGCGATGCAGAGTGCCTTGAACTGGACCCTTTTTTGATTGGTAGACATTGGCTGGTGTTGGGTTCTCTACTTTTTGGAGTCTGAGTTGTAGTCTAGCTGCTGTTTTGGTTTGGAGCATACCTAGTAAATGCTGCTTGTGTAGCTTGTTCCTGAAAGAATCAAGAAATGACGGCCAGCACTTTGGGTATACGCTGTGCAATAATAAAAAGTTGCATTAAGCAAACAGTACATTTATGCAGTGCGTCCTGGGAGTACGGTTTAGTGACCTTAACACATTTTCAATTTTAATATGTCCCTAGTGGATGTTACCTAGGCCAGGCTATTTAATGTTACCCTTTTGTCAGTGTTATCCTTATTTATGTATAGGTTATGGCAGATACCTTGTCAACTGAAATACGTCATGAGTATCTTTGATTTATTGAAACATGAAGGCTCATTGAATGGCATCTGGAGACAGTCTGCTAAATGTGTAGTTTGCTGGTAACCAATTTCTTCAGATAACATACTTTGCCTCTTTTATTTTACTTTGCCACCTATAAATACATGCAGGTGCAAATTCTTGCCTATTCAATAATTGTCAAATGAGTGTTGCATGCATTCAGTCCAAGGGCTTGTCATCTGTGCCCATCATGAGCAGTGCAGAGCGTTTGCAGAGTTCTCTGGTACATCTTTGCATCACATACCCAGTTCTCGGCGCCATGAGCCTGCATGGAGAAAACCTAACTTAAATGATGTCCCAAATGCAATACAAAACACATATGGGAGACGCACACTAGGTGTGCAACTGGAGTTTTCGCCAAAGATCACCAAGAGAAATGTGCAGGCTGAAAAAAGGTTTATGCCAAAGACAAGAATAGAAGGCAACACAGGTGGGCAAGCTACGCCGTGCAGAAGAATGGCCTAGTCGCACAATCCGAGGATCTTTAAGTACTGAGGGTACAGGAGAAGGAGAGTATGACTCTGAACACAAGGAGGCTTAGCCTTTACAGGCATTATAGGGGAAAGAGGTGGCAAATGCTGCAAAAAAGCACACTGAAAGGGTCAACATGCAGCCTCAGAATGGTGGACAAAGGGCTGAAGAAGATACACTAGGAGCACTCTGACACTTAGGACTGCAATGCCACTGTCTTCTGAGTCGAAGGAAAGCTGATCCAAAAAGATAAGGTGACAACGAAAGAAGCCGCCAAACGGAACACTGAGACGTATGCACAGAAGAAAGGGACTGCATTTCACACCATGTCAAGGCTGCCATTTTGGGTACACAGATATAAACGTGGAGCTGAACCACTCGCTGCTAGGGAAGTAGACCTGTCCTAGGCCTTGGTGACCGAAAACAGAAAGTAAACCCCTAAAGAGGTTGCTTTTTACACGAGTATATTACAAGGTGTCAGACTACGACCAGAACGCTAGGTGTCGAAGACACCCTCACATGGCCCTAAAAAAACAGACAAAAATTAGCAACTTATACTTCACACTACTAAACAACCATTTTTATATTCAGAGGACCCGTTCCCAGAGGCAAGACTCTGTGTGGGAGAGTAGAGCACTAGAGGGTGCCAACAGGAATATCAATATCCTAATGAAGGAGAGGGAAAATAGAAAGTTGGGCTTCCCTCCAAGAAGTGGGGGACACACAAACGCCCGCGCACTACAGACACAATAGTAGACTCAGACTGTGGCGCAGTTCAGGGACAAGAACCTTAGACGACAGACCGAGGGGGGAGTTGAAGATCCAGAGGACTATCCTATGGATTCGACTGTAGGGGGAGGGTTGCTGTACTAAATCTAATCGGGGAGCCCCTTGTGAGCATGCATGGTTGGGGTCGATATACTGTAATAAGGAAATGTCCACGCTCCAAACAACTCAATATGTTGTGCAAATTACAATCATTTATAAAGGTTAATATCGTGCAAGAAATTCACTGTGTATCTCAATATTTCCAATTCAAATCTTAAATATGCAGTAAATGAATGTTTATCATCATACAGGCAAAACACAGAAAACACATTTTCATGAAACAAAGTATAAATCAAATTCTTGATCAAAACAATGACACATTTAAAGTAGCATAATAACAAATAATGACAAGGAAGAGAAAACATAAGTGGGTCAAAGATGTATAAGTAATGCGTTCATTCTTTGTAATCCGAGCTGTAGGGTACTCATAGGTATTATTAATAATACCCTTGGGTTAAGCACGATAAATCAATATTCATGCTCTAAATCTGCCACCTTCCTCTATTGAAGACCATTGAATTTACATTGCACTGTTAAAGAGTGATGGCAGTCGTTTTTGGGAATAAAATTCCAAGAAGGACAGGAAGGGCAGATTTAAAAAAAAAAAAAAAAAATGGAAGCTTTAAAGTAGTTAAACCCCATTTCTGAAAGAATCCCAACTGTGCGCTTAGTAAATAAGCCAAGGCAAGCAACTTCAAAACCTGACAACTCGTAAAGTAGTAAATCCAAGATGGAAAATAAATATTTAATATGTTTAAATAGAGCCTATCCACCTCTACCCCCCAAAACATAGTGACTCAAAGAGCACCTTCCACTCTTTGTGGAGGAGATCTGATCACTACATGAGACTGGTGAAATGAAATAAGTGTGAGAGCACGAGCGAAATGGTAATATTTTCAGTCTACTTCTGGGTTCCCGTGAAGGACGGCAAAATGCAGCCAGTGCTAGATCCTAGGGCCAGACAATCTCTGTTCAGCCACTAATATTTCAAGATGACCACTCTTCAAGAAGACATTCCTCTAATGAGAAAAGGCTACATGGCAACCCTGAACATGGACGATACACACTTGAGTATTTCCGTGTTCCAGGTCCACCGGAAATGCCTCAGATTCAAGGTAGGAGAAAAACTTTATAATTTCAAAGTTACTTCCTTTTGGCATAGTATTGACACCATGTGCCTGGAGCCAGTCTGTCACCTGTACCCACGGTGTAACCAGGCATATTGCAGTCTGAAGCAGTTTTCCAAAGACATTTGACACTAGAGTATTTTTGACATTGACACCTTAGCTTTATTTTCCACCAGCCAAGGAATGTATAACTCTACTTGATGATTTAGTTTTCTTCTCAGACATTTGAGACCAATTTTTGGTCTAGGATCTGCTTTGCTGGAGTCACCTATAGAAACGCATTGCTTTTGTAGCATATGCTATGTAGAGGTTTACAATTATTTTTAGGTGCTGATCAGTCTTATTACCCAGTTTGCTAGTACTCATTTGGCAATCTTTGGTAAGGACAGATGGGTTTACCGCCCTTACAGGGTATTGCAAGTGCCCCTTAACAAAAATATATCTGCTGTGGATGCAGAAGAGCAATCTAAAAGTTAAGGGACTTGGACAACTTTAATAGATGTGTATAGAGCTAGCAGTAGGTTAACAAAGTCTTTAGAAATGAAGACTGTCCTCTCGTTGGAAATGGGAGGACAGATGCTTTATAGTATTTAAACCGAATTGCGTTTAAAATGGTGACATTTATCTAAATGTGTGAAAATTTTGAGTTGAGAGAATTATGTGAAAAAAGTGCAATGGTTACTTATTTTAATGGGAACATGGATAAACAAAGGGGCATTTTAGGAAATTATCAGACTGGATTTCGCAAGGGGATGGGAACCGACCTGAAGGGTTTGGTTTGGTGGTTGGCTAAGAGAGAAATCTATTAGAGCAGGCAATTAACCCTTATTTTTGGCAGCTGTTGACTTCTCGCAGGCTTTTGTGAATCGTAATCTGCTCTGACATAAATTGAGCAATTGGCAGATTCCGGAACCCCTGTTAACAATTCTGATTCCTATACATGATCACAATCTACTGCGCGTGAGTCCGAATGGACAGGGAGAACTGTCGGAGGCCTTCTGTGCTCGGAGGTTTATCTCATTCAACCTCTATATAGCCGACATGATAAACTCAATGATGAAGTTCTCATTCACACCCTCAAGGTTGCAGTCACTGAGCATACCTTATTAGTGTATGCAGATGATGTAATTTTGCTGGATAGGACCCAGCGGGGGGGTCCAAAGATTATTGGACGCTATTAAAGTACATGCCACGAGTAATAAGTTGGTGATACATGAGAAGAAAACAAGTATAATCAGATTTTCGACAAAAATAAAAGATAAAAGGGGATTTAGCTGGCACATGGACTCCCAGCCAATAAAACCATCAGCCTCTATCACTTACTTGGGGTTCAAGTTGGATGCAACAGACTATAAAGCGTATGCTCACTAAGGCCTCTCAGGCCGAAGCCCAAATGAGGAAAATTAGATCTAGGTATTGTAGATTTTGTATTTCCTTTGTTGGCATGCTATAAGATGAAAGTGGTGTCGGCGGCTATGCTATACGGAACAGAGATTCGCCACATAATTGTGCTCTCTACAGTACGAGAGGGGTGAAGCCAGAATTTGGTAGAGGGCGTGGGTCTACCGGATTGTGTACCCATGACCGCCTTACGATTCCAGTTGGGTCTCACAGCATTGAGTGCAGTGTTGGACTGGAGGATCCTGTCATTATACAGGAACATTCTGTTACCTCTGAAGCACTCCCTATACAAGAATTTGACAGGTATCCTACAGTCTGGGCATCGGCGGTGAGTAACTTCAGAGAGCAAACAGAATCTTAACAAGGTTGGAAGCATCAATGGAAGACCTTAAGGACTATCCCAATGTGGTGAAAAGGGCTTTATTAAGGGGAGACTGGATAGCTACAATTCCAAGTACAAGGCAATCTAAAAGGTACTGTAGTTTATCATTTTTGGATAAACTATTGGGGAGCATCCCCAAATACCTGGATCGTTTTCCAAATGCATAGTGGGCCTTACAAATAAGATCTCGAAATAGAGAGGTGGGGGGTTGGTTGTGTCCTGTGTGGCGATGTGAGTATGCTGCAGAACAGAGAACATGTGGTTCTGCACTGCCCGACACACAACTTTCAGATCATTCGTTCTGTACAATTTGGTCTGCAACTATGAAGTGTTAGATGCGACCCTCACCCCCTTTTTTTTTTGTTTTTTTTTTTTGTGTGGTTGCTGTGGCTCACCTTATTTCCCATCATCTTACTAATTTATGATGGTTGTGTTTATCGTCCCCTTATGAACTGTATTATTTGAATATGTATAATGACATTATCTAGGTGTATTGATGTATTTGTCTCTTGTTTTGTGTAAGGTTTGAGAAATCCAACAAAATTGAAAACATTTTTTAAAAAACTTTTCTTAAATGGAAACATGGCGCCAATTCTTTGACTTGATTCCAGGCTTATATGGGGACTTTTATTTTTAAAGGCATGTGCTGCAAGATTTTATTTTTTTTATTAATGTGCTGTGAAGTTTGGACATACCTTCGTAACTGTTGATCTTCCTTCTGTATATCAGATCATTTGATCTTTTCCTGCCTTTAGGAAAATGGACCACATCATATGAATCCATTAGCAGGCCAGCCCTCTCCAAGCGCTGTAGTTACCAGCTTTGAAGTGTTAAATTGCACAGTTGGGACAATAGTCAGTGGTGGCTTAGGTTTGGCACTTGAGTACCGATCCAGGTCTGTTATGTAATGTAATTGTCATTTGTATAGCGCCTTTTCCCATTGGTATGGCCTCAAAACACTGTAGGTAAACACCCTTGAGGGGACAAAAGTCGAAGGTATGGGAAATTTGTTGGAGCAGTTTAGAATGCTTGCATGCATTTTAGTCAATACAGAGGTAGGTAGTGGTGGCCAAGTCCCTGCTAGCTACTCACGGGAAGTTGTCATGTGGATGGGTGCTGTGAGGTAGTCTGGAGAGTATGCAAGTGCAGGAGACTCATTTGTCCAGCTAGACTACATTTCTGTCATGGAAGATAGTTGCATTTCTTACGGCAGAAGTGTTATGCGGTGTGTCTTAAAGTAGTGTATGATGGAGGATGCATGCAGAGTGGGTGGCTGTGCCATCGGCTATCTTCCATAAGCATGGAGTGTGATACGGACCCATTTGTCCACGTCTGTTTCTTGGTTTCGTAGATGCAGCTGAATTTAGAAGGGGCGAATTACAAGCGCGGCTTAATTCTACACAGAAGCTATACTCCAAATGCAGCTGAATACGAGATATTGGCTATACTTAAAGTGCAGCTAAATGTAACACATTGGTTATAATGAACAGGCAGCTGAAATCAGCACAGTGGCTATACTCAAAAGGCGGTTAGATTTAAATGGGGGCGAGTTCTAAGCCAGGCTAAATTCTACACAGAGGATAAACCCAAGGCAGCTGAATTGAACCTGCTTCTAGATTTAACACAGAGGCTATACTTGGAGGGCAGCTAGATTTAAAATGAGGCGATTGCTAGGCGAGGCTAAATTCTACACAGTGGCTGCACTATCAAATGCAGCTGCATTTAACACGGTGGCAAACATCAAAGTGAAGCTAAATTCAACATGGTGGCTATGCTCCAAATGCAGCCAACTATAACACAGAGGCTATACACAAAAAGCAGCTACATTCATCACAGTGGTAAAATAAAGTGCAGCAAGAGTGAAATCCGTGGTGAAACTATAGATCAGGTCAATAAACAGTGTCATGAAGTCACAAATGCAGCACTGGTTGTGCAACCAAATGGTAGTCTCTTACCTAGAAGTGGCCTGGCTGGGGCGTGCTGGGCAAACAGGTGATGGAGGTGCCCTTTGCCTTGGGCCTTGGAAGGCTTCCCTGGGAGCTGTGCTCAAGAAATGGATTTGAAATCAAACTGCACACTACACACACGCTAGACACACATACATGCTACACACACATACATACACATTCACACACATCACTACACTCACACACTATCTCCCCTCCCCCCCCACCACCACCACCCCCGAAATTAAGATTAGATCAGCAGGAGCTAAAAACAGCTCTGGTTATCCAGCATTAACCAGTGATCAGGAGCTAGTTCATTGCATTTTTCAAATCTAACCTGATGCAAGATGGACATTTTAGAGATTGTTTATTGTTATGACCCCTTATGCTTTAAATGTCATATAGGTGTTTCCTAATGCTTATTTATAGTGATGTTCCCAAATGCATATAGTTAAATTCACATACGTGTGTTTGGCATCAGTTAGCCTGGGGGGCCATAAGGAAATCCTGGTAGCTGTTGGTGCCAAGCTAACCAGGCTCTTCTAGGCTACAAGCAGGAGCTAAATAGCTCCCAGCTCCCCTCAATTTCGGACCCTGCACGCACCTCTCCAAAAGGACACCAAACAGACTGCACACTGCTTACTAGGTGCTTGTTGTACAGGATGGTTATAGGAACAGTGTTTCATCCTATTTTTCTTTTTGAGATTTTTACATCTATTGGAACCATAACACAATGGAATAATTTAACCAAAAAAAATGGAAGACGCAAAACATAACTGCTCAACTGACTTCCACCAATTCATCTTCACACTGGAACCTTAACATTGTAAACATTCTATTTCACACAGTAATCAGTTATACATTTAATATTCGTCCCTCAAGGGACGGGGTTGTGAAGGGGTTGTAATGAGGTAGGTAACGCGGGAGGGGGGTGGAGATTGTATCCCTAGCCACATTGTACTTGATTTTATGATATATTTCCATAATATGCAACTTAAATGTTATGCATACAATTCATAAATTGAGTCAAAATGTATTTCTAGTCATCCAAAGTTTTTCTTCACAAAGGACCCCTTCTCTCTGGCCGATAAACTACTCATACTCTGGATGCAACCCTCATATTTTGGTTTCACAATGTTTTTCCATTTCTTTTATATTTGTGTTTTGCTACCATTTTTGCTTTGTATATATAATATTTGATCCAGCAGGGAGGCTTGAGATTGTTGGAAAAAGGCCCAACATGCAAAGTAATGGGGTGTATGGTATCCTGGAATACACAACCATTTCCATCCGATTAAGAACTTCATCCCAGCATGCCAAAAACATATGTACGTTTGTCCCCCCTTCTCTGATGTAAAACTAACATATGCTTTCCTGCTTGTAATCTGTAGCCATCCTGCACAACAAAAACTGGATAAGGCGTTTATGGCCTGTTTGGAGGAATATGTCTGTTTTGACTGTGGTTTCCAGCCAGTATTATTTATATGGACTGCTCCTAGAGTGCACTATGTTTGTGGTCTAGTCCGTTGATTGTGGGCTTTTTTTTTTTATTTTTTTTTCCCACAAACTCCATTTCTTAAGCATTGCTCCTAGAGCATCCCGGTGAAGGGCAGTGGCAAAGGGTGCCTCCTTGCGCCCCAGTCCTGACCAAGACAAGCACGTTGCCACTGAGCTATCCTCCCAGAATGTTCCCCAGCATTCCTAGCACATAACTTGACTGAATCTACTCACTGTGTGGCTTTGTACCAGTAAATCTGTTTTGGATCCTGATGTCTGACTGAAAACCATAGCACGTTGCTATATTCAATCATTATGCTAGCCACACATGCAGTTAACACCTAGCGCAAAAAACTGGTATAAATCACTGCGGTAGTGCCTGTATAACTGACACACACCCCTTTTAGACTTGTTTGTTTTTGTGTATGCACACCACAAGATGGGAAAAACATGTATTATGCTACCCCTCCCTCTTATGTGCAGACCAGTTAACCAACTGTGGAATTGATGCAGATACGTAACAAATGCTAAACAATGCCTCGACTCATCGTTTCTTATTAATAACTTATTTTTTTCAGACATATTCTTATTACACATATAAAATCAACAAACATTAAGATTAATACAGAATACTAAAAGATCACGACTATCGCAACAATGTGTAGTATACAGATTTTGTACAGGTAACAATTGGCAGCAAATCTATAAATCTTTCAACGGGCAGATAAAGGAATTCAATCTTTCCTACTCGTTAAAGTGCATGAGTGCAAAAAATTGGGCTTAGTACTTTAAAGTGCTCTCTGTACAAAGCAACACGTTTTTTGTGTTTTCTATTGGTACAGGTTGGTATGAGGATACAGACAAAATACAATAATTAACTGTTTTGTTGGTGGACCTTGGTGAAATGTTCCATACACATTTGTTTAGCTACCAGTTCTAACAATGGTCTCTGTATGCATACATTTCAGGTTTATTTATTTTATTTTTCATTTTATAACGTGCTTAATATAAGCAAGTGGTTTCTAAGCGCGGGATCGGAATTCGAACCTGTGTTGCGCCACATTGTCTTGCTTGACAGATGAACGCGTTGCCCCTGAGCTATCCTTCCTTACATCATACATTTCATTGTGGTTAGATTTGACTATTTTTACAATTCTACTTTTTTGTAAGGATGGAATGTACAATATTCGGTCTACACAAGGTGTTTCGACCCTTAACTCAGGATCCGTCCCTTGGCAGTCTTTAGCAGTTTTCAATTGGGCCTTCATCAGGAAATATATTGAGCTGAAATACACAATACAGAAATTTAGACTACCCCATCGTCTATCTTCCAAAATCTGTGGAATTACAAACATAAACATAAAATCGAATGAGTGAGGTCTTCTATGGATATTTTTCTTATCCAAAATATTCCTCCAGGTTAGGCTACTGACCGGAAACTTGATTCTCACATGGGGATGGTGGGTAATTCTTAACTTGCTATTACTATTGGAGTGCGTGGTTATTCACGATCCTTCATTGGGTGAACATTAGTATCTGTCAAACCTGCAAGGAGGGCATATTCATATCATGTTTCCAGGCTTGTCAGTAAGGCTCTTTGTCAGCTATATGATCTGATTTCTTAACACTGTGATTCAAATTAAATAGTACTGACCATCTTTTCTTGGTAAGCCCACTTGCGCTTGTTAAGCAATCAAATGAATGGCTGTCCTTTCGATAGAACCTAGTGTAAATGGAAGCATGTCAGTGGGGAAAAACACTTGCAGCCTCCACATATTTTGTTTATCACCCTTTCTTCAGATAGTGGAGTTTCTTAGGCTCCAAGCCCTGTGGGTCACCCTCTTTGGCATTAAAAAGATGCTATTGCCCAGCATAATGGATTCTGCGTATCCACTGCACACCATACTGGTGTGCACAGCGTATGCACACTGCTGGGGGCCGTCTATACAACTAGTATGCCCATGGGATGCTCGCTTTTCAAACTGCATTCACTTGTAATATTGTAGGTTTCACCTATTGTTTCACTATTTGTTAGGGTGACCAGATGTCCTGGTTTTCCCGAGAGAACCCGGGGAAATCTCCCTCTGTCCCGGGATTTTTTTAATTTTAAAAACCCCATCCGGGATTTGCAAGGTGGGTGGCTACAGTCCCTATTTTTGCCGCAACCTGATTTCGAAATCGGGTCCCAGTGCAACTCTTCCTGCGTGAATGGGGTCGTGAAAAGCATTTCACGCCCCATTTCCTCCTCCTGCCCCGGCGCTCTCCTCCAATGAGAGGAGTGTGCCTGTGAGCACACCTCCTACCTGCGCCCCCCGCAAACAGCCAGCGACATAGAAGTAGGACTACAGTGTTATTAGTATTTACGGTAGTCCTACTTCCATGTCTATGGCCTGTCCGGGTTTTTTTTCCTTTATTTAAAATCTGGACACCCTATTTGTGCGGTGCAGACCGAAACAGATATATTTTGCCTGTTAGAGGCGCACATTTGTGGTTGCTGGCATATTGACTACTGGGCAGACCTTACAATTGCTTAAACTGCGATGGCCTTACGCAGTGGCGTCGCTAGGAAAGAAATTTAGCAGGGGCACAGAGGGGGCCAAAGACAAAAGGGGGCCGCCTTTTAAAGGTTATGTGTGACATCACAAGCACTCCTGCAGATAGGCTTTTGCACACACCGACTACCCACACCCCACTGCACTTCCCCTCCCATCAGAATGCAGGCACGAAACAATTCAGTGACTAATGGCCCATCATTAGCAGGTTCGTGGCTACATTCTGATGGGAGGGGGGCTGCAAGCTGCTCGATCACTAGTAGCTAGTATTGCCGTGTGATAAGCAGACGTTTGCCTCAATGAGTGTTGCAAATAACACCACAAACGGAGAACATGGTCACTGCTCACCTTAGGTAGAGGGGGACAAAAGGGGGGGGGGCACAGGATTTCTGAGGGGGGTTACTGGCACCCCCAGCGACGCCACTGGCCTTACGGGAGTAAATCAAAATATAAATGAAGCCTGAGTCTGCATATTGAATGTTGAAAAAAAAGTATACTTGCACTTAAAAGGTGTTCGTTAAGCTCAAGAACACAACTCTACCCATGCATCGTTTTAATTTAGCAAAAGCACCGACTTATGGGTCACTAGTAAACGTGCAGCTCCTGCACATGAAAAGTGTTAAATTGAGGCAGAGGTGTAGCTCTACCAATGATGCGCTCGTGTTCTAATTTGTCTTGAACCCTGACTTATGGGTCTCTATAGTCAATGCACTGGCCCCTAAACCAGACTCAAGCCTGGTCACATGACGACGCTTACCATTTCCATTCTGGGAAGGAGTTTATCGCGACTACTGCATTCGTCTTGCACTGGGGCCTGACATTCCGAACAGACTGCTGCATTTCCTCCCCGTTTGTTGCAAGCATGTTCAATGCAACCTTCTATGTTTAGTGGAAAGTTGCTCTTATTGGGAACTGGTAGCGGCCATGTTTTACAATCCGGATGGCATGTGTGTTTTCAAAACCACCCTGTATTCTCGAGTACAAATTCACATCCTGGCTTAGTTTTTTATAGGATAGTGTAGTATAATAGTTGTAAGGATGACAGGAGGCGTCTTGGTCATAGTGATGTCCTTTATTCAGCATACGACATCATTCAACATATATTGATAAGTAGGTGGTGAATCCACTTGGGCAGCTTGCCTCTAATGTAAGGGGTTGCAGCTGGGAGGCTGTAATGTCGTCTTCTAGGCCTGGGGCCTAATTCTCGGAGGAGCTGGGAGAGGACGTCTTCCCGCGTCCTCTGCTGCTCCGTAATGCGTGCCGAGCGCGTGGAGGCGGCCCTAGTGGCCGCGGCCGAGATATCGCGAGAGTTGCGGCTCTCGCGATATCTCTACACACCTCCCCCTGATAATGCAAAGGCAGTTCATTGCAATACATAGTCATTGTATCTCACTGGTCTTCGGTGTTCTCTTCTTGGCCGGTCACCTTTCTCGCTGTGGGCATCCTGGTGTTCCAGTTCTCGTTCTGCTGTGGGTGCATCCGGTTCCATCTCTGTTTCCTCCCTTTCTCCGTCATCATTCTCTGGCTCACGTTCGTCTTCTCTCTCGCAGTCCATTCCTCCTTCCGCTTCTGATCTCTCCGGGGTCCTTGCTCTCTCTTGTCTCTTCTGGAAAAGGGCCACTCTTTCCAGGTTCCAAGTGCGCCCGTCTTCGGTGCGGACATGGTTGGTTCCACTGTGGATCACTTTTATTGGTCTGCTGTATCGAGAGCCCGTGATTTGATCCTTTGTCGGTAGTCGTATTTTGATCCAATCTCCCTCTTTAACGTCTGACATTGTTTGGTCCTTCTTCTTCTGTCACTCCACGTTTTCATGCGTGTTTTACTGTTTTCAATTCTCCACACCACCTCTGACATGTCTACTTCTTCATCTTCTCTTACTTTGGTCAGCCATGGTGGTATAAGCGTCGAAGCTGCTCTTCTCCCTCTTAACATTCGAAACGGGGATATTTGAGTGATCCCGTTGGGAGTACGTCTGTGGGCCGCTATGGCCTCTTTGGTTGTTTTGAGCGTGTCCATTCCGGAAGCGGTTGCTAGCTGGATAGCACCTTTTATAAACCTGTTCGCTCTCTCTACCAGTCCATTGGCTTGAGGATGATACAACGCTGCTTTCTTCTGGTGTATGTGGTGCTTCCTCAGGAATTGTTCCATGTCCCTTGAAACTAGTTGTACCCCATTGTCCGTTACCACTTGGTTGGGGAGTCCTTCCCTTTGAAAAATTTCAGTGAGGACTTCAATTACTGTCGCATTGGTGATGTTTGGGACAAACTCAGCCTCAGCCCACTTTGATAAGTAGTCCACTAGTACTATGCCATAGCGATGTTCGGGCGCCATCGCCTCCAAGGGTCCTATAAAGTCTATACCTACTTTTGACCACACCGCTTCTGGTACTTCTGTGGGAATCAGAGGCGCCTGTCTGACCTTTAAGCGCTTGTCGCTGTTGAGGCATTCATGACCTCTCTCTATCATGGTGCGGATCTCTTGATCCATGGACGGCCACCAGTAGGCCTCTCTCACTCTGCGACGGGTCATAGTGTTCCCTAGGTGGCCCGCATGGGCTCTGCAGAGAATGGTTCTTCTCATACCTACGGGTGGGATTATCTGGTCCGTTTTCAATATTATTCCATCTGTTTCCGATATCTCATCTGCCACCTTCCAATAGGGCCTCATGCCTTCTGGCATCGCTTTTTCGTTCGGCCCCCTTCCCTGATCCACTCTCGTATTCTTGCCATGGTTGGGTCCTTTCCGTCTTCTTCCAACCAATGCTTCTCACTGAGTTCCAAGTAGTCCGGTGCTTTGAGATCTGTGATGGATGCCACGATGCATTCCTCCTGCAAAAACGTGGTGGCCTTGTCTTTACCCTCAGGTAATCTTGACATGCAGTCTGCCTGCGAATTCTTCCATCCTGAGATGTGCTGTACTTCAAATGTGTACTCCTGCAGTTTGGCTGCTATGCGTGCCAACCTGGGTGTTGACGCTTTGGTGCCTCCTGGGCTGAGCATGTGGATGAGGGGTTTATGGTCGGTTACCAACCTAAATTTTGTGCCCCACGTATGTTCTGAAATGTTCTACCGCCCATGCACACGATAACATTTCCTTTTCTATGGTGGAGTAATTCTGTTCGGCCGAGGATAAGGCTTTCGAGGCAAAGGCTACCACATGTTCCGTGTCGCCTTTCTTCTGCGTTAGGACAGCTCCTAATCCGTACGCACTGGCGTCTGTGGTGATGACTGTACCCCACTCGGGGTTAAATGGTTGAAGACACGGCGCTTCCATTATGTGGCGTTTTATGCTTTCTACCGCTTTCTTTTGGGGTTCTTGCCACGAGTACTCCGACCCCTTTTTGAGGAGTTCGCGGAGGGGTGCGGAGGTTTCAGAGAACTTGGGGATAAACTTTGCGTAGTACTCCGCCAGTCCGAGGAATGTGACCTTACTTCTTCTTTGCTGGTGGGTTCCGGTGCTTTAATTATGGCCTGCATTAAATTTTGTTTGGGACTTATCCCTTGCTCGGATATTTTGTACCCTAAGTACTCAACTTCTTTCGCCTTGAATACACATTTCTCGTAGCGTAACCTCACCCCCGCTTCTTGCAGCTTGGTTAGGACTGTTCTCAATGTGGCATTGTGTGTCTGTTCGTCCCTTGCATAGACAAGGATGTCATCCTGAAAATATGCCACATTTTTGACCTTCCGTAGTAGGACATCCATCATTCGTTGAAAAGCCGATGCAGCCGAAGATAAGCCGAATGGCATCTTGGTGAACTGATAGGTGCCAAACGGAGTGATGAATGCTGTGAGGGGCTTGGATTCCTTGTGCAATTGTATTTGGTGGTACGCGTTTCTCATATCCAGTTTTGTGAATATTTTGGCTTCTTTCATCATAAGAATCAGTTCATTTATGCTCGGTAGCGGGTAACTGTCCGTAATGACTTCCAAGTTTACACTGCGAAGGTCAATGCAAACTCTTAGCTCTTGCGAGTTGGGTTTCTTTATGAGCACGACTGGGCTCAGCCACTACAAAGCTTCAATTTCTTCAATGACGCCATCCATCCTCATTTTGTCCAATTGACTCCTGAGTGTGTCTCTCGCGGTTGCTGGTACTGGCCTCACGCGATGTTTGACTGGGACTGCATTCCTTTTAAGCATTATTTTGTGGACAAAGCCTTTGATATGCCCCGGCTCCTCCGAGAAGAGTTTGGGATAATCACTTTTGACTATTGGTACGCTCCTCCTGCAGACAGAGAGTACTTGATCTTCCATGCTGGGATCCAGTTTGATTTTCAATTTATCTTGGTCGTCCCATCCTAATACTGCTGGGCCCTCTTGGCTGAAATATACTCTGGTGGTGGTTTCCCTTCCTTTAAACTCCACCTTCCCATTGATATAGCCCAGTAGGTCAACTGACGCACCTCCAAAAACCGTGGGTTTGTGCCGTGTGGTGAGCACTCAAACCTTTTCCATCCCCAACATTTCTTTGTATGTGCAAAGGGGGATTATGGTGAGGTGAGAACCTGAGTCCGCCATGACTTTTGTTTCCATCCCGTCGATTTTGATTATGCAATGGGGTTTTTCCCTCCTGGCCCGTGTGCTGTTCACCATGATGACGGTGGGTCTCCCTTCATCTTCCGAGGACGACTCTCTTTCCGTGTTGCGACTCATGTTGACGTTTGTGACTTTCTCGTTTCTCCACCGACACACAATCGAGAAATGGCCAATACGTTTGCAGATAGAGCACTCCTTATCTCTGGCTGGGCACTCCCTGTCAAACGCCAAATGTTTTGTGCTTGTACACCTGTGGCATTTCAGTGGTTCTCTCGTGCTCCCTTTTTCTTTCGTGTTCGATACGTGTCTCTCTTTCTTCAGGCGAAACGCCACTGCTTGTATTTCAGTGGAGCTATGGCTTCCCGTGAGTTATTTTCGTCTCCCAGCTGTTTCTTCGACTGCTCTGGCAATCTCCATTGCTTTCTCTAGCAGCAGTTCCTTCTCCATAATGAATTTATCTTGCACTTTCCTGCTGTTGGTGTGAACTACCAGCATGTCGCAGATGAGGCTCTCGGCATTGTTGCCAAAGTTGCACAGCGCTGCCAATTCCCGTAGCTTTGTGACGTAGTCGTCAACGGGTTCTGAGGCTTCTTGTCTGCGGCTATAGAAATGTATTCTGTGCAGAACCGTGTTCTCTTTACTGGCAAACCTTTTTACGATTCTTCTTACCGCTTCCTTGAATACGTCATCGTTGTCACCAACCACCTGGCCCGGGGTGAGAGACTTTCAAAAACCCTCTGTCCTTCTACCCTTAAGGCGTTAAGTAACATTGCCCTGTGCCGTGCCGCCGAGAATCCTGCGCCACGTGGGTTGTAGTGGTGATCCTCGTCTCCAATTTATGTAGTATAATAGTTGTAAGGATGACAGAAGGCATCTTGGTAATAGTGATGTCCTTTATTCAGCATACAACATCATTCAACATATATTGATAAGTAGGTGGTGAATCCACTTGGGCAGCTTGCCTCTAATGTAAGGGGTTGCAGCTGGGAGGCTGTAATGTCTTCTACTAGGCCTGGGGCCTAATTCTCGGAGGAGCTGGGAGAGGACGTCTTCCCGCGCCCTCTGCTGCTCCGTAATGCGCGCCGAGCGCGTGGGGGCGGCCCTAGTGGCCGCGGCCGAGATCTCGCGAGAGTTGCGGCTCTCGCGATATCTCTACAGATAGTTTATCAAATTGTCTTCTATAATGTGTACACGTCATTATATTACTGTCTTTTTTATGATCTAACAGTGCAGTCAGGTTTACATGTTGTGCTGTTGCAGTTAACAGCTTGAGTACTGCACATTTTGAACTCCAAGAGATGCTTATTCTTAATTGTTGGCTACTCTGGCTTGTGGTTCGGGCACACACGTCTCATCGCTTTATAATGCATATGTTTCTACAAGTCTTCAACGCCGATCACAGAGTTATATTTAATCATTTTATTCGCCTACACAACAATCTGTAATTGGTATAGCTAATTATACTGCTGAACCCATAGCTGGAAACAGAACCAAGCAGATTCCTGGAACCTCTCCTGCGTGACACTGGTCTGCACCTCTAATTTAAGTGAAATCTACCACCAAGAGCCAGGAAGTGACCACACACTCGCCCCTACTCTCCATCCCCTCATCCCTTAACTCCTCACTACTAAAATCTTGCATCCTTACACCTACCACACTCCTACAGACGGCCTCCTAGGTCTTGTGTACTTTACAGATTCAGACCCTAGCCAACTTCAAAGAATAACCATGCTGTTAATTTCTGCACTCCACAATCTGGGGGCTGCCCACTTGATTAATCTGCCAAGTCAGTACCAACAACATAGAGATTTTCTACCAATGCACAAATAACTGGTACGTCCAACCTGCATCCATCCTGACCATCCATCAACACCAAAGTTTTTGCATTTGCCTTTTCACTATACGACTAACGCACCCTGCCCTCCTTTTTTACAGTCATGTCTAGCGAGGCCACATTATTGACAGAAGGGTGGTATAGAAGACCACTTTACATCACATGCCCAATGGTAAAAGCTTGCATTTCCTCATTTTCCACGGTGACCAATAGAAACTGTGCACAATTCTCTGCTAAGTTTAGGGCAGGCCCATGTTAAATTTCCTTTTCGCCATATTTTTGCAGATTCTCATCCAGTCTTATTCTGTGATTGTATGTGCTCTAGTCGGACTATCTGAGAGGACTGTAAGCGGATTCAATTCAACACTACAGCTAAGTCAATGCCTAGTCTGGGATGCTGAGGGAAACCCTTATTGATATATTTTTATGTCCAGTTCGTTTACTCTGGATGACTATCCTTATATAACACCCCTCTCTCAGAATCCCCCCGACCCCGCTGAGCCAAGAAGTAGGTTTGTTTTGCAAATTTAAAAGGTTTATTTGAAAATTAAACAATAGATATCTATCACACTTTTATAGTAAATTAATATTTGATTGCACATTTGAGAGGATGATGGTGTTCAACAATGGATAATGTTACAGTGGTACACTCTTTTTGATGGCTTAGAAGTGATATAGAGAGGATGAAGTAGCTGAGAAGGCTTTTATGGCTTCAAGGACAATGCAAAGATGAATGAAAATGCAGTACAGAAAATAAACTTGATATGACCTCAACAAAAGACAATGTAATCACTTTTCTTTGACAAGTCACCCCCCCCTTTATGCAAGGTAAGTAGATGAAAAGGAGAGCATACAGTTCTCAGGAATGCAATCAAATATAATTCAGTTCCCCCCCTAGCAAGCTTAGAGGAAAACAGGTAGGAGTTTTAAACACAGGCAATATACTTTGATGTGGTTGCCATTAAGTGAAAAATATGCGAAAAATGCTTTTAATTCTCTTTAGGAGGTTCAGGGTGAGTGAGAGATACTTAAATTAATTCAGGATCACTTTAGCAATGCTCTATGAATGATTGTCAGGTTGCACACGAATTTCAGCAAGGAAAGCAAGGACAAATATTTTTACACGTGGCTGAAATTAAGCAAAATGTCAAATCGCGTCAAATTTAGTAATTACGGAGGCACTATAAGGTAGCAAGTCGGTTTTAGGTTCGTTGGAAAGCTTAGAATCTTAGCTTTAAGATGACAGTTAAAACTCGCTCCTAGCACAAACGGTTCCGGTGATAAGGCTGATTTAGTAAAGGTAGTTTTTCGGATTTGAAATTTTGAAGCTCAGAATGACAGATGACAGTTTTCAGTTTTAAAGATGACAGAATGACACGATTCTAGGAGGCAGTTATAATAGGCTAAAATAGTTTGGATTAGATTATTTTAAACTGAGATTGGTTTTGTCACAGTGCTAGCTGGGTACTCACACTAGATTTTGGACAGGAATGCGACTTCATCACCGATCGGGTCAGGATTGGCTGGACTTCTGCTAGCAGTTCTTCACAGCGATCTGGTCTCTGGTTCTCTCTGGTTCCGGATACAGCACTGCTTTCTGGATACTGCTACAGGTTCTTGCAAAAGTTCTTGGCAAAGAATTCAAACAGCTCGCCCGGCTGTTGAATAGTTTGGTTGGTTTTGAGGCCTGCTGAAGAGGATTCAGCTTGTGGATTCAGGCCCCTCTGCTACAAATTCTGGAGTTAATTTCTGGTCTCTGGAGATTGATGGATTTGAAGTCTGGATCTCTGGATGTGAAGTCTCAAGTCTCCCGGCAAAGCGTCCCGCAAGAAAGTGGAAAGTGACTCTCTCTACCTGGGTTTCAATGTTCCTTTTATGTGTTTTGAAAATGGGTGTGTGCCTGGGCCTAGCTAAGCCTGCCCCTCTCACTTATCATTGGCCAAGCTTTCCTCTCTCCCTTGATTGGGGGAAAGAAATGGAGTGTCAGAGTGATGCTGTAGGTTTTATGGTCAGAGGAACCTCCCCTTGTCAAATTGCACACAAATCTATTTCTGATTCAAATACATATTTATCGATGTAGCATTTTTCTAATATTATAGGTCCAGTTAACATGTTTTCTGTAGCACCAAACCATCCGATCCCTGTCTTTGTATGATGTTGTGTCCACTTATGACAGAATTCTCCCCTTTTCATCTAGATAACGACCTCTAAACCTTTCCAGATTTTACACAAATGTGCACCAGGGATATGGGTTTCAGATGATAAAGTGTCAGATTTTTAACATGCATACATTTGGAGTAACAACCTTTTTTTCCGCTACTATCCCCAAGAACATACCACAGGGTCCTAACACCTCTTAAAATGTGCACAGAAAAATCACACGAATGATGTTATTTATATAATTTTGACAAGTCCGCACTGTGAATTATCCATCTTTTTAAAATCATGCTCTGGCCCCAAAGGGGTGTGGTTTTCCAAAGCACATGGTGGAATTTCTGGTTTATCCACTTCCCCCAAGCTCAGCTTGCCCTCACAGGCACTGCCCCTCCCAGTTTCTCCCAAGAGGAAGCCACTTTACGCCCCCCCCCCCAATATAACATTTGCCTGAGCCAGTGACAGTGCTTTGTTTAGTTTCCTGTAGTCCCCAGGTGCCACTCCCCTAATTCAATCAGAGAGGTGTCATCTCCTTTTGGCAGGGGCAGCAGAATGCAGCCAGGCCTGGGAAGAGTTGTTGAGCCAGTTCAACTCCTGTCGGGGGTAGTTGTCAGGCAGAATTCAGCCAAATGTCACTTTAGTTCCCAGTTTTCTACATTCAAATCCAACTTACAATGTTTGCACATGCAGCTAGAATGCTGATTCTACGTTCAAAACTATGACATTTAAACAATTGCAACCTTTGTGACACTCACAAGTAGGTCACTCATTTATTCTAAACATTTCGATTTTAGTGGCTTTGAACCCAAATTCACTTAAGCTGCTGACATCCCCAGCTATTTTTTGTATATACATTAAATAATTACTTCCTTCAAGTCATTTCAGAATATCGTTTTACATTGTATCCACCTCTTAGCAAGTCTTTCCTTGGCCTGGTTTGGGTTCATTTGTTCAGTTTTACACAAAAGTCTGGTGGTTTTAAAACGCCGGCTTTCTGATAGTGGTGAGCACCAGTATTGCATCCATTTTTGACATTAAGAAAATGAATTCCCCACATTTCTGGGTTGCTTTTGGCAATCAGCATTGCCATTCCCAATGGTTTCAGGCTACTGTGTGTGTAGCCCAGTGGTGGTTTTAGGCAGTGCCCTCCTGTGCTCACAACATAGGCAAAAATGGGTGGCAGCCTATTCTTCATGTTTCCCCTGTGCACTCTCTGGGGAGTTCTGGCCATCATGATGTTTTCAATGCCAGTAATGCAGTTTTATGGTAGGGCTTGGATGCATGGGTAAAAACATCCCACTGGACAACCATTGGTAGATCATTGATGCAGAGGGAGGGAGCTTCTCCGATAAGCAGTATAACTCTGGAGGGTTGTGGAAAGCTTGCATTATATGGAGAGAGAATGGATGCAATTACTTCAACAGTACATTATATATTATAATTTCGGAGGCACGTAATTTGTGTTTGAAATGAAAGTCTACTAGAGCGTTTTCGTCCAATATCTGAGTTTCCAAATGCCAGCGGTTTGCCACAGCAGTCAATTAAGATGTTTATTGGGTGTGATCACGGTGTTAAATAATATGCTTGATTGCCTGCATAAGACATACTTTGCACTCAAAACCTGATATGCAGATCTCCCTTTGGGTAATAAATGGTGCATCGGAGGTAGGGTTATGTTAATCTGTAAAGGTTTGTTCATGGATAACACAGTCCAGAGGCGTAGGAGATAGTTATTTTCTATGGTGACCCGTGCAGGTACATCTTTCAAATCCATATGAATCAAATAATGAAGCCTACATAATGAATTGATACAATGTGATATTTTCTTATATTCAGGAAACCAAAACCACCTTCCTTCCCTGACCAAAAAGGAATCTACATCTGGAACAAGGGTAGAGTTTCAGCTCCCCACAAAGTCATTAATTGTTGAATGCATTTCTTTTAGCAATTTTTAGGGAGAGGTAGTGGGGGCATTTTGAAAATATAGAGTAGCTTTGGTGGTAATGTCACTTTAATTGTAACCACTTAACGCCATGTGGAGGGGTTCAGTTTCGTCCATCTCTTGCATTCAGAAACAGTTTTGCTCCGTTTTATATTAATATTGTATTTAAGAATGTGCTATGTCTCTTAGATACTTGGAATCCATCCTTGGCCCAATGGAATTAATTTAAGTTCAATTTAGCTTAATTTCGATTTTACACCATGAAAACAGATCAAAAACAGATATACAATGGAAACACTAAAAACAGAATTAATAATCTCACAATCATTAAAACAGTTCATAAGCACATTTAATCAATTTCCCCCCACTTCTTTTTCCATTCATTGCTATAGATCTATTCTAAAAGGACTATGATGTTGTCACCATGGTAATGAAGAAAGCAGATCCTTTAGCAGTTTTTAACAAAGCTCTCCCTTTTTTTTTAAAGCCATTAATACAAACTGCATTAAAAGCAGGAACTATGTGCAGGACATTTTCTAAAACACGCTTTTGTAATTGTTCACTTTAAAATTTGATATTACCGAATGAACATTTCCAGCAGTTTGTGGTGAGAACGTTCCAGATCAGTAAATGCAACCGATAAGTCATGTGCATACAGTAATATCTTAGAAATGTATTCCCCACGTTTTATAGCCTTTACATCTTCATCATATCTAATTGCTGCTGCCAGCAGATCTATGAACACATTAAAAGGAAGGGGTATTAATGGGCAACCTTGACGACTTCTGTGATCTCGAAGGTAGCGGATGTCCTCCCATTTACCAGCATCTGTGCTTTTGGCTTGCTAGATAGGGCTACGAAGCTCGCATATCTAGTGCCGCAAAGGGTGTTCTTAGTATGCAATCTAAATATGTCCAACTCGCCATATCGAAGGCCTTCTCTGCATCCACGCTAATGGCACCGGTTAAATTATTACTTGCGTAAATAACGTCAATTAGTTCCCTCATATTATCATGACTGTACCAGCCTTTGACGAACCCTGCACGATTCTTGGGTATTTTTCAAGGTATTATAAGGCTTAAAAGACTTAACCAAGTTGCAAAAAGATTTGGTAGTACCTTAACATCTACATTCAGAAAGGAAATGTGTGTGTAATTTGCACAGCTTGTATTTTCCCTGCCTGGATTTGGTATCCGTGTAATCGGAGCTAGTTGCATAGATTCTGGTAACACTCCCTGTCTAATCCCCAAATAGGCATCCAGTACAGTTGGTCCTACAATGTCATTAAATGTCTTATACAATTCTACTGGAAGCCCATCAGAACCTGGGCTCTTGTTCTGGATACACAGTATTGCATTTAATAATGTGTCCCTTGACATATGCAGTGATAGGCTGTGGTGACTTTCTGCGTTTGTACTTCAATTGTGCATTTTTCCCCACTGCCATTTTGGGGGTAGGTGGGTGGTGGGAGGCAGATGAGATGGGGGGGTGGGTGTCTGAGAACGGTGCAGTTCAGGAGCCCTATAATAAAAAGATGGGCAAGGGGGCAGTGTGGCCAACACGCACGCCTTAATTGCAGCCTGTGGGAAAATGGGGAAACTGTCCTGAGACATATTTAGATCTTAGTCAAATCCTTTCTCTGTTTCAGCCATTCGTCCTCGCACATGTCTTATATCCCCTAACAAATGGGTCCTCGCTGTTTACAAGTCTCTGGATCCCAAACTGCCCAGTGGCAGGCTGTTCAATAAAATACAGGTGCTACTTGGGCCCTGGAAGTCTTCAAATGTCAAGCCTTTATCACCCCATCTACCACTACCCTAGGGAAGAACATGAAGACACATTAATGAACTCTGTAACTGGCTCCATAATGACATGGCAGTGAGACAGTTATGGGGCACATTAGGAGAGCAAGTGTCCTTGCTAAAAATGTAAAATATTTTCCCATGGTGAGCTGCAGTCTCTTCCATCTATTGGTACTAATTGTCCAATAAACCGATTTTTCCTTTTTTTAATGCCGCGCACCGCTACCATTTGCATGGTCTCCAGGCGCTCACGTGGCTCTGTAATAGTGTGTGGGGTAGGTTAGTTAGTCAGGGAAGAGGGATAGGATAGATGTGCTTTTCTGTTGGTGCTTCCTGAACTAGGAGAAACGGGCGTCTGTGCCTGTTGGCTTTCTGAGTGTGCTTTGTGTGCACTGGGGTTATTGTGTCCAGAAGGCAACGTCCAGTGTCTAGCTTGTTTATTTATGGTTATTTGTGCTTGCGGCAGATATGTGGCTTGTGTGTTTGTGTAGTGAGACTAGTCCATATAGACGTGTGTGGGAGAGGAGCGAGGAGCAGAGGTGGTTTGTAGTTAGTAGGGCAGCAAGATTCAACACAGTTGGAAACTTTGAAGGGCAGCAAGTTTTAAATGGTGACCGCATTCAAAAGGCAGCAGGATTCAATACCGTGGTAAACTTTCACAGGGTAGCTAGATGCAACACAGTGGCAGGCATCACAGGGTAGCTAGGGTCAACACAGTATTGAACATCAAAGGGGAGCTAGATGCAACACAGTGGTAAACTTCATAGCACAGCGGGATTTAAAGTGGTGGCAAACCTCACAGGGTGGCTAGAGTTGGCAGTCGCAAGTTTTGAAGCACAGCAGGGTTTACAATAATTGAAGAATTCAAAAGGCAGCAGGATTCAAAACAGCAGTGAACTTCACAAGGCGGCTAGATTCAACATAATTGCAAACTTCACATGTCGGCTAGATTCGACACAGTGGCAAACATTATGAGGCAGCTTGGTTCAACACAGTGGCGGAATTCAGAGCGCAGTAGGGTTTAAAGCGGTGGCAAACTTCCCAAGGCTGCTAGATTCAGCACAGTGGGAAACTTCACTGGGCAGCTAGGTTCAACACCATGGCAATTTCCAGCGCGCAGCAGGAATTAAAGTGGTTGCAAACTTCACAAGGCAGCGGGATTCGACACAATGGTATAATCAAATGGTAGTAATAAAGTAGTGACAAGATTTAAAAAGTCCTGTGGCTGTGTTGCCAATTCTTACCACCTTACCTGATTATTGCTGGAGACGGCTTTGCAGGGCGCCCAGTGCAAACAGGCGATGGAGGTGCCCCAGAGGGGTGCCTTTGCTGTGGCCCTTCACCAGCTGCCCTTGGTCACTCAGCTAAGAATACTTCCTGGGGAATTGTCCTATCGGGGAAGGGGTGAGGGGGAGTGAGAAGGAGAAAGGGGACGCGGGAGGCACGGAAGGGAGAGGGATGACTGGCAGAACTCGGATGGTGCTATGTAATGAAAGGGAACCAAGCTGGCCTGCAAAATGGCTTCGTTGGGGTTGCGGAAGACTTTGCCAGTAGTTGAGATCAGCTGCCATGTTTGCTTCCACCTTTTCAGGGTTGATCCAACAATGTGCTTTTAATTTTACATATGGGGCAAGCTCTTATGCTTGGACCATGTGCAGACAAGACTGCGTGTCTAAGTTGTGAGATTCTGAAAGGTATTAATATACAATACCCCATGTGCCAATAAACCCATTTGTTTTTCTTTTCTACTGCAATTGTCACTAGGGAAACCGGTGACTGCAAGATTTACATGATCGAGTGGTAACAATTTGTATAAAAGAGTTAAAAATCTAATAAGTGCAAGCAATAGGGAAATATTCATGACTTCCATGCATCTAAACTATACTCGTTCGTCAGCGTGTTGAGAGGTCCGAGTAAGGAGACAGTGTTGGTTTGTTCACAATTAGATTTATTTTAATCATGAAGTGGTTTGGAAAAACGCCTCACTAGCCCTAACTCTGAGGGGTTTCCCTGCTTCAACAAAACTAACTAGTGGACCAGTCGTTGTCAGGCTGTACAACATGTTTACTGTCTTGTGTCAAAACCCTAATCTAACCCTCACACTTTAAGTTCTCTGTCACATACTACAAGGAGAGAAAAGTGTCTTCGGCTGCTTTCCTGCAGCCTCGATTATCACCATTGCACAAAGTTCCAATGTGTAGAGTAGCTCCAACGTAAAACATATGGGGAAGCGGCTTTCTTCCCCTTTATGGTATCAAAACAATGCCAAGGGGACAATCCTCTTCCCTGGTCTTTCCTTGTATTGGATTTCTGTAAAGCAATATTGTTTATATCAAAGGTGTAGATTGCCTTTTCCTGGGAGTCCCTTTATTGGGTTTCTGCTCAGCTCACAAACTTGGTATACTCTCCTGCCAAGGATTGTGAGATGTTTGTGTTAATCCACAACAATTGGTTTTGTTAACCTGTCGTATTATTTAAAAAGTCACTGAGACGATGAAGAGTAGACTAAGCTTTCAATATGTCCATTTAATCTGTATTTAATATGTTCAGTTTGTGCCTGGGGTTTTCTTATTATAGTGTTTGCTCTACTGATAACATGCTAGCGTTTTAGAAGCAGGCAAATATGTTCTTTCCTGTTCCATTGTGGAGTTGGTTGGGTTGAAACACTGGCTTGTCACTTGTGAGGCTCCGTTGTTTCGCCTGTCCTATTGGCATGATGGAGACTCTTTACCAAGAGTTTGAAGATCAGGTGCCCATTGCTATCAAGCGGTTTGTTGCCCGCCAGTTGTTGGTGCATCAGGCGTCACTTGGAGCGGATACTGAATGCTCCCGTATTCATTTGCAGCTTTCGCAGCTTCCCGCAATGTTGCTGTCAGCCTTGTCTTCCAACACCATTCACACTCTTTTTCTAGCGTTCCTCTCCTGACAGTTGTGCCCGCTCCATCCAAGTCTCTCCGACTGGCCCTCAAATCAACCTCTGGGAACATTAGTGTCCATGGTTTATCCACGCCATGTCTGTGAGATTCCCGGTTAAAGGTTTCCACAGGACTACATTGAGTTGTTTCGGGGCGATACTTTCTCCTTTGAAGTGGTTGTTCAGGGGTATGTTACGGGTCAGAAAATTTCCTGTTCTCTGCTGCCGCTGAACACACCACGCGGTAAACCTCTTATTGTGTTCCGCTCACGACAGTGTCTCAGCGCTGCTCAGGACTGTCTGAATTTGTGTGAAGTTCTTCGCTTTTCCGCCGCTATACAAGGTTTTGCTGCTTTGTTCTTCTTCCACTACTGCAACCGCTTGCACTGCTACTCCCTTCACACCCACTATTACAACCACAACTACTGCTACTACAACAGTGTTGTCCTTTGTTCCCTTTTATTGTTGTCAGTCTTTATTTATTTAGACATTTATAGAGCACTCTGAACCAGGAGGCATCTGGGTGCTAGTTTACGAAAAAGTGGTGGTTACAGTTGTTCAAGGCAATGGTGGTTAACATGGAAGAGGAGATTGCATTTGGTTGCCTTCATTATTGGTACTAAAATAGGTAATTTATATGAAAGTAGTGATTACAACTGATATCGAGCATGAGTGGTAGTTAATGAAACAACTAGAACGTTGGTAGTTGTTTGCTACCTCTTCATGTGGGCCTCCTCGTCCCAGTCCCAGTACCAGTAACACATGAGGTTGGTTTTCCTTCTGTTTCTATTACTGGCTTGCGATGGTTTAGAGTTTGAAAATTGGTGAAAACCTTTTTGTCATGTGGCATTTTGATCATTGGATTAGTGTTTTTTTGGGTGTAAAAAGGGACGTGATCCTTTCATCTGTCAGTGTACAATCTGGAAACCCCTGAAAGCAAATCATTTTAAGATTGGATGTACCAGGACAATAGAAAATACAGTGCCCGATTGTTTCCTGAGGTTCCATTCTGCACAGCCTACAACCTTTTTATTTATTTTTTTATTTTTAAAATTTTTTTTTTCTCCTTATTCCTTTGCCAAGCCCAATCTGGGCCCCAAGTACTCCAAACTGGGCGCCTGATTTAACTTGAATCCAGGATGAATCATTTTGGCCGTGTTGCAGGGAAATTGAGAAATGTACCTTGAGAGAGAATCTGGACTTCTAAAGAACTTGGAATATTACAGTAGAGAGAGTAGTTTAGTTGTCTAATAATAAATCTCCAGTTCCTTTCGAAAAGCTTTCTTTTCACCCAGGCAGAGCAATTAATCAGTTCTCTCTTATTGGAATCTAATTCCAGTAAGAAACACTTTTGTAAATTTGCAAAGTCCACCAGTGAGGTGACAGATTGACATCGAACAGCTTGATTAAGATCATAAAATAATGAGTTACACATAGTCAAGTGTACTGTGGGGGACACAGCCTACCGGCGCAGTCCTCCTGTCATGTTCAGATGGAATGTGACAGCCACGGGTTCATCAAAGCATTTCAAGAAGGGGGAAGGCAACAGCCTTCTCCAGCCATGGCAAGCTTAATTAAAATATCAAAAGCTCAATGGATCCTCCCTATTAAGTTCTATGTGGTGGCAGCGCATACTAATGAGTTAATTGAAGCAGGCCTGCAAAGAGGCCTGTTCACAGAATTAACAAAGGTCAGGAAACCCCAACACCTTTTTGATATGCAATGTGTCAACTTGAAGCTAGTTCCCACCCCCTCTGTATGAAGGGCAGTGAATGTCATGTCTGGGACAACTGTTTACAGTAGGCAACCCCCTTTCAGAGGGATTAAGTATGTGATTTGATGGAGACAGTCTGTTCTCGCCATAAACTTCAAGGGACACCCACACTTTGATCAGGAGTCACAGAGCTCAATTAACCAGGGAGACACTTTGATCCACAACAGACAGGAAGATGGGTGGGACTTAGTAGCACATGTCACCCCTTACCTTTCCTGTTGCAAAGCACTCTGATTATGACATCACGCATAACAAAATATTGTTGGTGTGGACCCAAAATTGGTTCATTAAGGTAAGCTTACCCTGCACCAATCACTGCCGCCGATTTGGCTTTAAAAGAGGGCTGATCCCCTCACTTAGCAGTTCATCTGACGACTTCAAAAGGAGTAAGGAGGACTAATTTGGACCCTGGCTGAAAATAGTCTGCCTTACAACTTCCGCCAGTGAAGGATGGCCAGGATTTCCAAGAGGGAAGCAAGATCCCTCCCCTAAACAGCTCCCAGGGAAAAGGGCGAGATCCTCGGAGGACCCGTCCAGCAGCTCCCGAACCGGTACCCAGCCAGCACACATGCCCTGCTGGGTTCTGCCAGCAAACTTGCTGATCCGCCAGCCAGCACAGACGATTCCTGACCCTGCGCCGCCATGTATGCCAGCCTGCAGTCCTCCGTCCAGCCTCGCTTGCTGAACTACCTGCCGCCTGATAACCGCAGCTGTCTCCTGCCTTGAACTCTGTCGCAAGAGCTGCAAAGCTTCTTGCACCCGACTTGACACCGTTGAGCATCAAGAACATCTCAAGCCGATCCTTCTCCGAAGGCCCGTAGTGACATTTACGACCCCTTGCTCCCTTGGTGCTGAAACCAAATAACCTTGAACAGTTAAGAGTAATTGCTTTACCGACTACCCTCCTATCGGTACCCAGAGTGCATCCCTATCCTTCGTGAATCTCTGTCCTCAATGTTGCTTTACATGGTGGGCTGTATTTTGTAGTGTAGTAGAACCGTCTGTTGTAATAATAATAAAGTCGACCTTTTTCTACAACCTTGACTGGACCGTGCCATTTATCATTGGGTAATAATTGTATTTTCGCTGTGTTCCAACTAACCAACAATCCACAACATTGCGGAGAAAAGCCTGCCGTTCCATCCACGTTACTAAAATTGGACAAGGAGGTTTATCATTTCTCGTGTTTCCAATCTATTTGGATCCCTTCTGGTGTAATAGAGGTGTGGGGCTGATTGATGGTTTAGAAACCGATATTCCTCCCTGGACCACTGGTGCCCCAGAAGTTGATTCATCACAGACACATTACTTTTGGTTTAGAATATTAGTTTCTTCCATTGGACTCTGCATTCTAGAGATGTTAATCCCAGCTCATGTTGGATAACTGAGTTGGAAATGGAATGCATATTCCTAAGGCTTTTTTCCAGGTTGTGGCTTCAATGGAATTAGGAGAGTCAGCAAGATCTAGTAGAATAATGTCAAGGCAGTAAGGAATAGCGAGAGCAATTTTCATAACTTTAAACTTAATCAGAGAGTAGAGAAAATGTGCAAAGCTTTATATGAACTCACTTGAGTTGAGCTACAAGGGGCTTTATCCTGTTACGTAGCCTTTGTAAACTCAAGTTATGAGACCATGGGCCTCCTTACGAGGCCGGCGGTAAGGGGTTAACGGCACTGGTAAGGATGACGGTGCCATTAACCCCTTACCGCCACATTCCGAGAACCCTAAGCGGGTCCCACTAAGGCCGGCTGCTAAGGGACCGGGGAGCTAATAACTGGCCCGCTATTTGCGGGCTCGTTATTAGCTCCTTCCCCATTCCCATTGAGCCCTATGGGGGCTTGAATGGGAATAGGGAATGGTTTTCAGAATGGGACTTACCGGGTCCTCCAAGGTTGGAATGACACAGTAAGTCCCCATTCTGAGAACCCGGACACGACTTTGGAGGCAGCCATGTTGCTAATGGCACCATGGCTGCCTCCAAAGTCGTAATGACCCCCCCCATGAGTTGGAAATCAAAAAGCCCAAATAAGCTATTGAGTCTACTCGCTCGAGTTGTATATTGCAGACAAACCAGTTCATAATTTTTGAAGACTTTTTGTTGGTAAAAATAATTATCTTTGATGTAGGACCATTAATTATTAGATTATTTGCGTGTGGACGTAGATGGTAAAAGCGTCTAATTTTCTTTGCAATCCTAGCGGAGTGCGATTTAAAAAAAAAAAAAAAAGAGCAAGTAGTCCGCAAAGGCCAACCAGTGAAAAGGTGGTGTTCCTAGTTTAGCCAGAATGCAATTCACTTTGGACCATATTTGGTCAATGTCTGCCAAATAGAAATTAAAAAGAAGGGGTCCAGGATACATCCCTGTCTCAATAAAGAATGCGTTTTTTATAATACGAGCCAGAGAACGTTCTTTGTTAAGTGGAACCTGGATTTGGGTGTCCTCATGGAGCAACGTTATAAGCCTCAGCAAGCCGTCTGGAATTCCCCACTGCCTAGGTTTGCACCAAAGTTGATATCTATCAACCCTCTCAAAGGCGTTCGAGATCGCTGTGCCTACGAAATGGGTTGTTATAGCATGGGCACCTTTTAGACTAGTACCCGACACGCGCGGCTGAACCGGAATACTGTGTGGTGATTGGCTCATTTGCGAGCCATACCACACGGTATTCCCCTCCACGCCGTGCGTGCCGGCTACTCCGTTCCCGGCGAGGGGCCTGGTAGCCCCTCAGCCAATGAGGAGGCTCGAAACGGGGCAATCCCCGCTCCGAGCCTCCCCATGGCTGGAGGCTTCCTTCGTCCCCCGCCGGGGACGCAGGTAAGATTTTTTTTTTTTGTTTTTTTTTTCTTTCCCTGCCTTTCCTCCCTCCTCCCTCCCCACCCCACTTACCTTCTATCCCGCGGTCTCCGGCGGGGGTCGATGGAAACATCCAGCCGTGTGGAGACTTCCATCGTCCCCCGCCAGAGACCGTGGTACATTTTCTTTCTTCCTCCCCATCCACTCCCTTCCGCCCTCCCGACCCCACTTACCTTTTTTCTTCTGGTCTTGGAAGCGAACGCGCTGGGAACACTTCTTTTCCCAGCGTGTCTGCTCCCGATGGCCGCATGAAAAGGGAAAACGGAAACGTGTTTCGGAACAGAAAAAAAAGCAATTAGTACCCTGGTCTAACGGCCACGGTACTAATGGCAATAAGCCACTCGGTGGCGGGCCAATACCGCCCCGAGGTAATGCCCCCGGGGCACCGTTAAGGCCCCCACTTCGCTCTGGCCTATAGCTCGCCCCGGGGGCATTACTTGGGGCGGTATTGGCCCGCCACCTCGTGGCTTATTGCCACAATAGAGCCTTGAAATGGACTAGAGTAGCCTCACTTAACGAAGTGGCTAACTTTTTTTGGAAAAGAATTTTGAAATTTGCGAAGAATCACAAATGTTTCCGCCCATCCTTTGGACCAATTCTGGGTTAGGCAAGTGCTATAATTTGGAGGCTACACCAGCAAGAGCTCAGTACATCAAACATTACTAAAAGTAGACCAGGGTTTGGTTTCTGGTGGGAAATGGCCACTATACAAATAATACCCTTTTTGAACTCTTGGCACCGGCAGAAAACTTGACACTTCACCATCTGTACAGTAAGGTTTTTTTCTTTCAGAAACCTGGCCAATGTGTGTAAAGTCGAGAAATACTACGTTGTTACTTGAGCAAACCACGCACCTTCTAAGTCAGTCTTCCTTTAGGTCAAAAGGTACAGGTGGGCGCATGTTTAACAGACTTCTAAAGTCTGTTGCGCTTCCGCTCACAAGTGAAGGCTCAATGGCAATGAACGAAAAGTTTTACAGAAAGATGCAACATGCCCACAAACAAGCAGAAGCGTTTATATGCCCTATTTATAAATATCTTAGTTCTGCAAACTTATTCGTTCTTTTACATTCTTTTAGAGTGCAACCTTTTAAAGGTTCATGTACCTTTGGCCCTTAGGGGGCCTGCAAAAGATGTGATGGTGTTCGTCAGGTTAAGAAGTTAGAAGTAGAGGGTAAGGTATCTGTTGCTCCGTGCAGGCGGGAAGACCCCCCTATCTGCGTCCAGGTAAGCTTCCAGGTGTTTTTGTAGGTTCCGTGCCTGACAGGGTTGGGTGTTTGACTTTGTGTGAGTTTTTGCGATGACTCTGTCTGTTTCTTGCATGCATGTCCATGTGCTTTGATATTGTGGTCAAGGATGTTTGACATGGGGATTTTTAGTTTAATGATGGTGTAGAGAATGTTGGGAGGCTAAAAGGTAAGTTGGTGGTTGGTATAGTCTTTGTTGAAGGGGATGTCACTGTATGCTGCTTTGGGTTCTGGAAAGATATCACCATGAGGCCGCTTCAGAAAAGTAATGTCTGTTTGCAAAGCATGATAAACTTGTCAGATTTGCATAACAGCAAAACCAATCGGCTGAATATTGTTACTATCCCTAACGTGCACTTGTCAGTAAGGTATTGATGCGGATGTGGTGTGCGATAGGTTTTGCGAGTTGATGCTTTGTGTCTGGCCGCATTGTATCACTATCACCCCGTGTGGGTTCTGCCTTTGGAATATCTATGGTGTGCCAGTGGGCATTTGGAAGGAAGGTATTGGTAAAGTCACTGCAAAATATACAACCTGGCATAGCGGGAACTCGCCTAGTGTGACATAGGCCACCTTGACACAATATAGCCTAACATTGCATAAAATGGCGTGGAAAGGCATGAAAATGCACAACAAAGTATACAAAGGCAAAACATACCCCTCATACTTGCCGCTTTCGCTCTCCTCTCATTCTGCTCATCGCGCTCTCACAATAAAGTGCATCGTCTCTATCCACAGCCTGGAGCGCAGCAAGGACCTGGGATGGTGGGTATATGGTGGGGGAGGGGGCCACCGCGGAACAGATTACCAAAGGAGCATTGCTCATAAGTGACAAACCAAAGTGGTCTGCAGCAGCACACATGGGTGTCTATGCACGAAAGAAGCTTCTGTCTCGAATGCTTTAGTTTTCATGTTAACCTAATAATCGGATTTTCCCGCTCTTATCCTGGTTTTATGGTCAGCATAACTGTTTGCCGCGGAAACACGAGGCCCGTTTTTGCTCCAGTTAATCAAAAGGCCAGGAAAGGGGTGTGGTGCTCTCGGGAATACAAAGAATTTGAACAACATCCTGCTATATTTTTGGGAAACAAAGAATGCTTCATGGACGTTTTCTTGATGCGTATTTGTAGCGTTTAATATTTGCATTCGGTTTGGTCGGATGGCAAATGACTACCGCCACAAATTAGTTTACATGCAATATTGTGTGCGCTCTTATTTTTTTGGGTGGGCCACATGGGTTTTACTACATATTTTCCATTTTCGTGTCGGCAGGAGTATTCCGTCAAACTTTTAATGAGCCGGTTTCTTTCGTAAATCAACTGCATGAAGTGCAGAAAATCAAACCATGATTTTCTTTGCAGCGAGATGTGCCCCACCCCCACCAACCCCTTTCTAGATTGGTATGGCCTTCAATTTAATAGTTTTTAAGTTTAGTCGAAATATTGGCCAGTGCAAAAATGTTTCGTTACATCACTTACTAACTAGATGTATTTTTTTGTTTACTCTTGTTTTAGCTTTCATAGGGCTACCTCGTTCGGTAGTGCATTTTCTTTGACGCGCGTCTTGAAATAACACTAGAATACGAAGTTTTCTTTTTACATACAGATATTACATCACAAATGCATTCTTCACTTGGCACAGTCTTTAAGTATCGGTACACGGAGATGGGGGGGTGTAAGGTGGCGTCTGCTTCCCAACCAATGAGGGAGGCCGCAATCTTCCCCCGCTTGGATCTCATTTAACTGCTGCCTGTATCCCCTTTTCCACGCATTTTTCCCCCCATCCATCCCACCCCCTCTTACCTTCCACGGCCTGCTCACTCGCCAACACTGGGAACACTGCGTTTCCTGGTGCGTCCCCGCAACCTCATCAATGACCCTCATGAAATGGGACTACGTAGTCCTTTCTCTGGATTCAAAGTGGCCGTCTTGTGTTTTTTAAAAAAAATCTTTTAACAAACTGTTAGTATTAGCACATTGTGATGGCTACTAATAGCAATATTAAATTTAGACTTTCAGCCTCCACCATGCGCAGGTCAAAGTTCATTTGTAAGTACCCTCTTGATTTGCTGTTTCATTGATTTATTCAGCTCAAATGAAGGCCAAAAAAAGGCATTACTTGCAAATGAACTTGACCTGTGCATGGTAGATGAAGACCCGCATCCCTGAAGAATTTTACAAATTGCAATACAGATCACGCAATCTATGATAACGTGCCCATGTCAACTTAAATACATAGGGAAAACCATTCGGAAGATAAAGACCCGCATCCCTGAATATAGAAGTTGTATTAAAAACAAGACAGTGCTTGCCCCAATGGTAAAACATTTTATTGAAAAGAAACATGGGTGTGAGGAGCTCCAATGGACAGTACTAATGGCCGTTAAAGGGAGTGATAGTAGACTTAAGAAGCAAATTCTCTTGGAAAAGGAACAAAAAGGTATTATCCAAACACAAAGTGATAAGGAAGGTCTTAACGAGGCAATAGTGGCATAAAATGTAAAGTCTACAGATATTATACTAATGACCGTGGATAGCGCCATTTTAGGCTTAAACATTGATGAAAACTTCCTCATACGGTATATAAAACCCCTCTCGGTGCATTTTCACTCCACAGGGACGAACACTGATCATTCTCAGCCCTAGTCAAAGTAACACCATCTGAAGTCTATAGATAGTTTTACTTCTATAGATCAGAACTGGTGCACTCTCCTGACAAACCAGATATATTAAGGTTTCGTCAATCTCATATTCACTATATATTCTAGTGAGATTTTGTAGTTCATCTCATTATTATTATTTTTACTTTAATAAACACCTTCAAATTTGTTGTAGAATACATTTAGATTGATCTACAAAATAATCGAGGAGCGCAGAGAGTTACGGCATATTGTTACTAAAAATAAAGAACTAAACAGGGGGCTTATATCCTCCTAAAATGGTGGAGTACACCGTTTGTTGCACCGAACAACGGGATGAGCAGAGATTTACTCTTTGCAGATATACCTGCTTTTTAGATACCATAAACGCGTACAGTTTCTTAACCACCGGCGAGAACAAGGTAAGATTCTTAATAGACGAGTCCTTTAGACTTGCGGGTAGCGCGCATCTACTTCTAGACGCCGTAGTATCAGAGAGCCTAAGGTGGACTAGCAGTAAGACTAACTCTACACTACTTTTCATTAACAGCTACACGAGAACAGACCCTCTCGAGCTCCCGGAGCATTGAAGAGTGCTACACTGATTAACGCTGTAGACCAATTTGGAGATGGATTCTCAACTATATAGACATAAGAGGTACATTTTAATTGTAGTATGCAAAGGTACACTCTAAAAAAAATAAAAAGACAGACCATTATGGGTAGTTAATAGTAAGTTGTATGCTTAGTTTCAGCATTCTGATTAACACCATCCACAGACCAGATTTGGAAACTGGGACACCCCTACAGCGAGCTAGCTATTAAGCAGCAACAATATCTATCTTTGACCGCATCACAGACATACTACAGAAAGGTATATTTTTAAATATGTTGCACATTCGAGGTTCTGATTAAGATTCAACAGAGGAGGGTTAGATTTTGGGACATTAAAAGGTTGAGTCCTTTTTCACCTAAATTTTAGGTCGACTATATTGCATCAGGCTGATATCGACCGCAGATGATTCTTCCTACTTAATTTAGGATCTCATCGATTTTAGGACTCACTCCACTGTCAAGTAGGTGATTAATTTAGTTACTTGAATTTTGATATAATGAAAAATATCTGAAGGTATTGAGCAATCGTAGCTTTCCCTTTTTGTGTTTCTCTCAACAGTTACACCGCACAGAGTGTTTTGGAAATACTTCTCTACATAAAATGCAAAAATTGATGCTGATAATTGTTTTGTTGTTACCGCAACTAATGTGACATACCCCCTGATGAATGTTCTGAGACTAACAAAAGAACAGAAACATGTTGAGCATTATGTTCTAGTATAATGTTCTGCTAGATATAAACATTGGACTCCATTACCGGGTTCGACAACCAAAAATCACACGTGCTTTCAGAGTTGTCGTCAACTGATTGTGTTTGTTGATATAACAAACACTACCCTCATTCCTTGAGGAGATTCTGTCACTATTAGTATTGTTTTGTTGTGTTTTACATTTCACAAATGGTACCGACAACAACCCTTTTTTTGATGTTTTTTAGATTGAGTTTTGATTAAATTAATATTTTTGCCTGTGATCATTTAGAGACTAATTGTATTATTTGGTCTAACTGTTGATAGATTTGCTAACTACCTTCTGTAATATTTAAAGCCCTGGCAGCCACACCATGACCATTATGATGACTAGGCCCCTCTGAGGCTGTTGCTGGGCAACTCTGGGAATAATCTGCATATATACCACCCCTTCTACTACATCCTGTCATCTTTCCCCATATCTGAGATTCCCTTCAACATTGATGGGACCAGTGTTCTTTGCACAGTAAAATGTACTTGCTTTTTGTGCACCTGCATAGACGTGTCGGGACTGGAAGTGCCCAGCCCCCGCTGACTCAGTTACGGCAACTCCTGTCAGTCTTTGCCAAACAATAGTGGACACTTCGCTCACCTACTAAATAAAATAAAACATCATATTTATCCTTTTGTCATTTCTTTTTTTCAATTTGGGTCGGTGTTACCCTTCACACCAGGACTTTGTCCTGGCAAATGCCTGTGATGCCTGGCTTTTTTTTTCCTGCCAGTCCCATGACATGAGCTTTTCCCCAGCCGATGCCCAAGTGCTCTGTTTTGAGTGGCAGGGTCCAGACCACAGGTAGGATGCTTGCTCCACCTTTTTATCTCTTTGAAGTCCCTAGCATTGCACCGCAGGTGAGATCGCTGAGCGGATCTATTTGAATTTTCTCCATGGGCATTCGAACCTGCAACATCAAAGCAGAAACGAAGACGTCCTGTGCCCTGGGCATGCTGCAACAGCACGGTCCGTCCTTTGGTCCCTCAGGAGGGAAGTCGGGGAGGTATTTGAAGAGTTTTGGTGGGGATCGTTGTCCTACCGCCAACCCTCCCATTCCACGACCCAGGAAGCCTACAGGCGTCGTTCCAAAGTCTTTGGAGGTGGCTGCCGTCGTCAAGGCTCCCAGGGCGGCACACCAGCCTCCAAGGAGGACTCAACCGGCCAAGACATCGGGCCCCCATACTGCACCCTGGTGGAAGGACGGCTGGCAAACTTCATCAGCGTGTGGGAAAACATCTCCACTGATCGATGGGTGCTGGAGGCTTTTGCCCACGGACACACTTTGGACTTTCAATGAAACTGTCTGCTAATACCACCGGTGGCCCGGCAGGAGCAACACATCCCTCAGTTGCTGCTGGAGGTTCGGGACATGTTAAGAAAAGGGACGCGAGAGCTGGTTCCGAAGCGACTCTAGGGCTCCAGAGTTTACTCAAGATATTTTCTGGTAAGAAAGAAGACCGAGGGCTGGTGGCCCATCCTCTATCTACGACGGCGTAACAAGTTCATCAAGTACCAGAAATTCAGGATGCTCACGTTGCAGCACGTGCTCTAACTGGAGGAGGGCGACTTTCTGTCATTAGATCTCGAGGACGTGTACTTCCTTGTCCCCATTCATGTAAAACGTCGCAAATTCCTGCGCTTCCTTGTACAAGGGAAGCACTACCAGTTGTAAGCTGTCCCCTTCGGACTGAGGTTGGCGTCCAGAGTCTTAACAAAGTGCCTCGCTCTGGTGGCGGCCCATCTGCGACTACAGGGAATTCATGTGTACCCTTACCTCGAGGACTGGCTCATCCGAGCCAAGTCAAAGGACATCACCTTAGATCACACAGAGAGGACCGACGGACTGGCTGCTGACGGATCTAGGGTTCACGGTGAACTATGCAAAAACCTGCTTGACTCCATCGCAGACCACACTGTTCCTGGGGTCTAGACTCAACACAGTGCCCTGTCTGCCGGCTCAGTCGGAGGAGAAGATGGCGGCCATTTTGGGCAAGGTGCAACTGATGTTGGCACTGAAGATCGCCACAGTGAGGACCAAATCCCTGCTCGGCATGATGTCATCATGCATCTACCTGGTCTGCTGTGCAGGTTGCATATGTGACTGCTTCTAGAATTCCTGAATTCCTGTTGGATCCAGGTGTCTGGAAGCTTCAAAGACAGGATTGTGTTCGACAAGGAGTTCCGTCGAGCGATAAAGTGCTGGGGCATGCGCTCCAACATCACCGGAGGCATGGATTTCCAGAGCCCTCCATACCAGGAGACGGTCACGACAGACGCTTCCCTGGAAGGGTGGGGAGCACACAGCGGACGTCTCCATGTCCGAGGCCTGTGGTTGCCAGAGGAGAAGGTGTTGCACATCCACTTACTGGAACTACAGGCTGTGTTTTGGGCCTTCAAATCATTTCTTCCGTCCCTCAAAGCAAAGTGGTGAGGGTCTTCACGGACAATACCACCACAATGTTTTACATCTGGAAGCAGGGGGCAACAAATCGCCGGCCTCTCTCCAGAGAGGCGCAGAAGTTGTGGCACTGGTCCATCGCCCAGGGGATGCTCCTCATTCCTTTACACCTGGCGGGAATCAAAAACACTGTCGCAGACTCCCTCAGCAGGGAGCAGCGCTCTTGCCATGAGTGGGCGCTACAGCAGGATCAAGTGGACAACCTCTTCTCCAGCATTGGATCTTTCATGGATTCACATGCTTAGAATATTCCCCGTCGTCAGACCGGGACCCCTCGGTACACATATATAGCCTTTTTCAAAGGAAAAACTTTTGACACTTTTGTGTCCTATCTACGTCCTTCTAGGACCCGCCTACGCATGCTCCGCAGGCCGTGCTAGTATAAGAGGCCCGCCCCCGCGGCTCCCCTTCAGATTTCAACCGTCTCCAAAGTAGTGGGATCTCCTCGTGTTGTCCTGTTTTGTACTAGGTTGCGTCATTGGATTTAGAGTAATAATGTCCTCTGTCAGGTAAAGCGCTGTTCCGTCCATGCGCGACATGCGGCTTAAAAAAGGTTTACGAGGGGGACGGACATATGGACTGCATATATTGCCTCCACCCTCACCATTCGGCGGATACCTGCGACATATGCAAGGGGTTTTCTCAAAAAACCCTTAAAGACCGGAACCGATGCCTGGTGGCATGGCTGAATGATGGAGCGGGGGCATACCCCCCCTCGGAGGTGGGCTCCACACAGTCGGCGAAAACGTCGTGCCGAGCGGCCTCGTCGGAACCGCCAGCGAAGAAATCTAGACCGTCTGAAAAAGAGTCGTCTGGAAGTCACTCCACTAGAGACTCCTCATCATCCTCATCAAAAAAGCATGAGAAGGAAAGGAAATCCTCCTCTGGCGATCATCACAGATCGACCACGAGTCGAGAGTCGAGTAAAAGCGGGCACAGTGTGGAGAAGGCGGGACCGCCAAAACCACCTGCAAAGTCTTTGTCGTCGACGGCGGTCCAGTCATCAACCGCCTCCCTACCACTTGCACAGGGGGCATCCACCGTCCCGTCGACTAGGGCCTCGTCGAAGGGGATCATACAGGAGGCCTGGAGGCCTGAAGTCTTTGACCCGACCCCCCCCCCCGGAGCCTTTGCTACAAGAACAAGCTATGTTGCGGTCCTCGGAGGACGAGAACGAGAGAGTTGCTGGCCCAGCAGACCTAGGGCTACGAGCGGCTGACAAGTCGTCGACGAGGGCCTCCGTTACACCCGCATCTGCCCCTCTCCTCAATCGGTTTTGTCGTTGGATATTCTGTCCACGCTTCAGTCCTTGTTGCAGTCGTTGGACCAGCGACTACCCCAGGCAAGCCTGCCACAGTCACTCGTCGACGAGCCGGGCCCGTCCTGTCAACAGACGCACCCACGCACGCCAATCTCAACACTGGCACAGGAGGAAGGTGAGCTGCCATATTCGGAGTCCGACAGGGGGGGCCATGTCGGATATCTCATTATCCCCTTCCAGGGATCCTACCTGGGAGTCAGAGGTGGAGTTGGAAAACCCCAGAAGCCCAGCTCACTCGTCCCCTCCGGACGACATCGCGTCATTCCTTTCTATGATGGAGAAGGCATGCAAAGAATTTGGTCTGTCCCAAGAAGAACAGAAAAAGGATTGTTTTTTGTTTGACCACATGGGCAAGAGAAGGAGGTCGGTGTTCTCGATACCAATACTGGACCATGTATGGAAAGAGGGGTTGCAGACAATGAGACACCCATTCTCAGAACCAGCAGTGAAAGGACGCCTAGAAAAAAAGTTTAAGGCTCCAGAGTCTACCCCCAAGTGTTTATCCTCCCAACCAACACCGGACTCGGTGGTGTCGGCGGCAGCAGCGAGGAAGGCAAAGGCACAGCACAAGTGCACGACGACTCCTGAGAACGAGGCGAGACGCCAAGATGCCTTTGGCAAGAAAGTGCTCTCCGTGGGAGCGACCACAGTAAAGGCCGCAAACTCTCTGGCAATTGTGGCCAGATACGATGGGGAGATGTGGCACAGGCTAGCTCCGCTGCTTGATCATCTTCCAGAAGAACAGAGGAAGGCGGCGATGCTACTGGTCCGAGAGGGTGAGGAAGCCTCAAATCACGCAATAAACATTGCGGTGGATCTCGCTGAGTCAGGCTTCAAGCAAGTCAACAATGGGGTGGTATTGCGTCGACAGTCATGGCTTAAGTGTACCTACTTCAGGCCAGAGGTGCAATACAAGGTCTTAGATATGCCCTTTGAGGGAGACCTTCTTTTCGGCGAGAAGGTGGACGAGGCCCTAAAAGGGATGAAAGAAGATTCGGACACGGCACGTTCATTGGGTGCCCTCCAGAGTGGCAGAAGTTACAAGTCTTTTCGTCCCTTTAGAGGGGCTTCAGGTAATTCAAGATTCTCTTCTGGAGACAGATCCTTTGCCAGATCGGCTTACCCCTCCCAGGGATACCGACGTGCCTCACAATCGGCTAACCGTCGACGAAACTTCCAGTCTTCCAGAAAACGACCATCATACCCATCGTCGTCGAGAGACAAGCAAAATAAAGATCAGCAGTGACATACCACGCACCGTTCTGGGGGGAAGAGTCTCAGCATATGTCGACGAATGGGAAAGGATAACGACGGACCAATGGGTGTTAGACACCATAAGAAACTGACTTTCTTTGCAATTCAAACACAACCCTCCGAAAATTCCACCTGCGTTCACCGCTCAGTCCCACATGAAGGTACTGCAACAAGAGGTTACACTCATGTTAGCGAAGGGCGTGATAGAATTAGTTCCAACTTCACAGAGAGGTCAAGGAGTCTACTCAAGATACTTCGTCGTAAAAAAGCCGAACAGCAAATGGCGTCCCATTCTAGACTTACGCGATCTCAACAAGTCCTTAAAGAGCCTAAAATTCAAGATGCTCACTCTGCAGGAAGTGATCCGCGCAGTTCAAAAGGGAGATTTCCTGGCGTCCCTGTATTTACAGGACGCGTATTTCCACACACAGGAATTTCTATGTTTTGTAATAGGGCGAACTCACTACCAATTCACGGTTCTTCCTTTCGGGCTCAAGACCTCCCCCAGAACGTTCACAAAATGCCTGGCTCCAGTGGCTGCCTGGCTAAGGAAGCAAAGCCACCATGTATCCCCCATACCTCGACGACTGGCTGGTAAGGGGATCCTCCCCAGCGTCGACCAACACAAGTCTGCAAGCCACCATGCAGCTTCTACAACGACTAGGATTCGCCATAAACTTCGAGAAATCCTCTCTGCGGCCATCGAGAACGCTGGTATTCTTGGGGGCACAGTTCGAGACTCAGTTAGGGCTGGTGAAACCTTCCCTCGACAGGACCTCAAGACTCATTCAACAAGCGGCCCGGCTACGGCGAAACACCAGGATCTCAGTGAGAAAGTATGTTTCGGTCCTGGGGGCCATGGCATCCTGCATCCATCTGGTGAGAAACTGTCGACTATTCATGAGGCCAGTCCAAGAATTCCTCGCGGACCGATGGACACAGGCTCAGGGATCGTGGTTGGACAGGATAACCGTCGACGACGACAAGCTACGTCGGACCCTCCAGTGGTGGCAGAGTTCCCACAATCTGAACAACGGTGTGCCCCTACAGGAGCCGGAGTTTCAGAGCACCATAGTTACGGATGCGTCCCTAACCGGATGGGGAGCGCACATGGGTGCTCTCCAAACGCAAGGTCGCTGGTCTCCAACGGAGTCACTCCTACACATAAACGTACTAGAACTCAGAGCGGTACGATGGGCTTTGAAGGCATTCCTACCACACATCAAGAGTTTGCGAGTGCGAATACTGACCGACAATACAACAGCCATGTTTTATCTGAGGAAACAAGGAGGGACACGATCGAGGACTCTTTCCATAGAAGCCCAGAAAACATGGCATTGGGCATCGAAACACAAAATTTCCCTCGTGGCTCATCACCTTCCAGGAGTGAGGAACGGCCAAGCCGACTCCCTCAGCAGAAGCATGGCCCAGATGCACGAGTGGGAAGTGGACACGGGTCACTTGAGGAAAGTGTTCGAGAAATGGGGTCACCCCCCTCTGGACGCCTTCGCGACCAAAGACAACAAGAAATGCAAGCAATTTGCAAGCAGATGGCCCCAAGAGGGTTCGGTGGGGGAGGCGTTCTCCTTCCCATGGACGGACATGTTCCTCTATGCTTTTCCCCCCCGTTTCCCCTCATACGGAAAACAATACAGTGGATACGCAGATACAATTGCCGGGTGATTCTAGTGACACCATACTGGCCGAGGCAACCGTGGTTCTCAGACCTCCTCCATCCATCGCTGGAACATCCCATAGCGTTTCCGAAAGTCCCGTACCTTCTATCAGACAGACAGAGGCACGGTGTGGCATCACGACCCGGACAGTCTCAACCTTAAGTCCTGGCTCCCGACTTCTCGGAGTTCGGCGCCTTAGACATTTCAGAGGATTGCCAAAAAATTCTACAGGCGGCTAGAGCCCCTTCTACTAACAAATCTTACTCCTATAAGTGGCAGAGATTCTGTGAATGGTGTAGAGGACAACGGGGCCTACAACCATTGTTGGTGACGCCGGAACAAGTTCTACCTTACCTGCTCCTCTTGGCAGAAAAGGGATTGTCCCCCTCGTCGATAAAGGTACACCTGGCAGCCATCTCGAGGTTCACAAGGAAGAGGCAGTCGTCTCCTCTATTCAGTGACAGACTGGTAATTATTTCGAGCCTTTCCCCCGGTGAAACGTTTTCCCCCCCGACGTGGAGCCTCAACACAGTGTTGGCAGGCTTGATGAAACCGCCTTTCGAGCCTATGGCCACGTCCGACATAAAATTCATTTCGTGGAAGTTGGCATTCCTGATAGCTATCACATCAGCCAGACGTATCTCGGAACTACAAGCGCTGGTCGTGGACCCGCCCTACCTAAGATTCTTTAAGGACAAGGTAGTCCTGGCAACTAACCCTATGTTCGTCCCGAAGGTTCCGACAGTATACCACAAACACTCATCCGTGGTTCTGCCTACTTTCTTCGCCACTCCATCATCGGCAGCAGAAAAAACTCTTCATACCCTGGACGTTAAGAGGGCCCTGAAATTCTACCTACATCGTACACAAGACATCGGGGCTACTCGGCAACTGTTCGTCGCATATGGTCCGTCGACGAGAGGAAAAGCAATCTCTAAACATGGACTGGCTAGATGGGTCTCGTCGACGATTGCTCTTTGTCACATAAGGCCGGAAGGCCACTGCAAGCACATCCTAGAGCTCATTCTACAAGGTCGATGTCCTCCTCAACAGCGTTATGGGCTGGGATTCCGCTGACGGACATATGCCAAGCGGCGGCATGGTCCGTGCCCCACACGTTTACCCGCCACTACTGCCTTGCCAGGCAGCATGCAGACGAGGTGCAGATGGGAAGAGCTGTCCTGCGCCATTTGTTTCAGTAAGGTAAGCTCTTCCCTGTGGAGATTCTGTTATCTACCCTCTTAAGGGCGATATACTTTATGTGGGCAATGTTATATGACTTAACTTATCCCTACGGTAGATATGCATTGTGTAGTAGGGTGAGGATATATATTGTTACATTACATTCTCACCGCCGTCTCAAGCGTTACTGCTATACAATCTATTCTAAGCATGTGAATCCATGAAAGATCCAATGCTGGAGAAGGGAATAAGGGAGAAGGGAATAGTTTCTTAACTGTAACTCCATTTCTCCAGCATTGGTATCTTTCATGGATTCACATGCGCCCGCCAACCTCCCCGTATGTAATGTATGTGATAAATGTAACCCTTCCTACTTTGGAGGGGCCGAAATCTGAAGGGGAGCCGCGGGGGCGGGCCTCTTATACTAGCACGGCCTGCGGAGCATGTGTAGGCGGGTCCTAGAAGGACGTAGATAGGACGCAAAAGTGTCGAAAGTTTTTCCTTTGAAAAAGGCTATATATGTGTACCGAGGGGTCTCGGTCTGACGACCGGGAATATTCTAAGCATGTGAATCCATGAAAGATACCAATGCTGGAGAAATGGAGTTACAGGTAAGAAACTATTCCCTTCCTCAAGTGGGGCAGTCCCCAGATCGATCTGTTTGCGACGGCTTCGAACACTAAGTGCCGGAGATTTGGCAACAGGTTTGCATGTGGGACGCATTCTCCTTCCCTTTGGGCGGCCTGTTCCTGTACGCGTTCCCTCTGTTGCCGCTGCTTCTACGAATCATCCTTCAACTTAGGCGGTGCCGGTGCAGGATGATCCTCCTCGCGCCAGCGTGGCTGAGGCAAATATGGTGCCCGGACCTTCTCAGCATTTCAGCGTCCCCTCCAGTCAAGCTACCTGTGGTTGCGGATCTTCTCGCTAGAGAAGGAGGCACAATCCTGCACCACAACATTGCTGAACCTGAAGGCCTGGCTCCTGCAGTGTTAGAGTTCGGTGGTTACAAGGGAAGTCCTCGCCAAGGCCAGGGCATTGTTGACGCTGAAGTGCTACGGACACAAATTGAAGCGTTTCACGGCTTGGTGCCGGTTGCAGAAGATTAACCCTATGAGGGTCATATGTCCCCCCCGCAGGTCCTTCTGTACTTGTTGTCGCTGGCTAAGTGGGGGCTGGCGCAGGCCTCCAAGATGCACCTGGCGTCTATCTCCCGCTACACCTGGTCTCCGGGACGGTCTTCTCTTTGGTCACACAGTCTAGTGAAAGAGTTCATCAAAGGACTGTTCCATTTGTTCCCGCCGGTGAAGACGCCTGCCCTGGTGTGGGAACTCAAAGTGGTGTTGACTAGGCTCATGGGTGCCCCATTTGAGCCGATGCATCAAGCGCCGCTGAAGTTCCTGTCTTGGAAGACCGCTTTCCTCGTGGCCATCACCTCTGCCAGGAGAGCAGGTGAAATCCTGGACCTGTCCTGCAAGTGGCCTTATTTGGCTTTCTACGAGACGAGGGTGTTGCTACAGATGTACCCCTACTTCATGCCCAAGGTTCCGTCGCAATTTCATCGACCCCTTGCTGTTACGTGTTTTTTCCGATGCTTGGTCGCCGGCTGAAAGGACTTTGCAATCTCTATATGTGGCTCGAGCTCGGAAGTTTTATGTGGCCCGCACACATTTTCCAGAAGACTTCTCAGCTTTTTGTTAACTTTGGTCCTGTGAACCATGGGAAGGCCTTATTCAAGGCTTCCATCTCTAGGTGGCTCTCCAGCTGTATCACTCATTGTCACTGGTTCGCAAACCGACCGCTGCCTGGCTGTCCGAGAGCCCACTCTACCAGAGCGATTGTTGCGAAGACGGTGTTCCTGTCTGGTGTGCCTCTGCTGCACATCTACAGGCTGGCTATGTGGAGGTCTGCACACACCTTCACGAAATTCTACTGCATCAACAGGGATTCCAGGGAGGAGTCCAGAGTTGGCCAAGCAGTGCTACGTGACCTGTTGACTTGAAGGTGACCCTGGTGAGGAGTTAAGAGTAATTGCTTTTGTTGAGCCTTGCCTCCTCCCGTGGTTGTGTATGTATGTACTACTATCTTTATACATGAGCATCTGAATCCATGCCAGACCCCATGCTGGAGAAGGAACAAGTTACTTACCTGTAACTGTTGGTCTCCAGCATGGGTCTGGCATGGATTCACATGCAAACCCTCTTGACCTTCTTGGTCATACTGACACTTTACGTGCTACCAAATTTGAATATGACAGCCAGAGAAGGGGCTTAGGGAGAGGGCAGTCCTTGGCTGGAGCAGTGTGACCCAGAGCTCAGTGATTGGTTTATAGGAGAAAGACAGTTTATAAACAAAAGTTAAACTGTTTTTTCTTTTACCCAGGATTCCCGACCTGACGACTGGGAATATTGATGAGCATTTGAATCCATGCCAGACCCATGCTGGAGAATCCATTTGTTCTATACACCGGCCTGGTTCTTTGCTTATCTGTGACACCGGGCTAAAGGATGCAAAGGGTACTATATGAATCACAGCCAGCACTAGATTGAACATAAAAAGGAACATTGGAGTGGCACTTTTGGACTGAACGCCCTGTACTGATTGCTGCATAAAATCTGGTTCTATGTAATTTTTCTGCTTTTTGAAGGTCGCACATAAAAAAAAAGACTGAAGCTCCTCCCCGCCCCCCTGCCCCCCCTGCCCCCCCTTCGCCCTCACAGACCGGTCTTTCTAAATAGATTTTTTTTTTCTGCTTTATTTTTAAACTATATTTTCACTTATTACCAAACATCTCATACAAATCTGATTGGTGGCACTAATTACGGACCCTGTAATTGTAGCTTGGTTTTTTTCTCAGTGTTTTCTGCTGCCACTTTAGTTCAGGAGCCTACAACCTTTGGCTATACAGATGTGTTTGGCAACTCCCATGTGCCCCAATCTGCATAGTCAAGGGAGAGTTCTAGTCGAAAACATTTGTAGAGCCATAGGTTGAAGACCCCTGCTTCATATGATATGATATGGCATTTATAACGTGCCTATACACAAGTGTTTCAAGGTGCGGAACCATACGCAGGACGCAAAACCATAGCATAATTGCTCTCCCTATGAAACTTTTTCTTGCTCTTTGCCTTATGCTGACTGTTTGGTTTTCTCCCTGTCTACTTCAGTTGATGTGTGGCTGCCCATTTTCAGATATTTTTCTAAAATTGTGATTTCTAGGACTGCAGCTTTCTTGCAGTTTGCTGTGTTGGTTTTAGGATGGCTAGCAACTGTTTGTGTTGGTTTTAGTATGAGGTGAGAGAAAGTCATGCTTTCTCATCTTGTTTCCCTTCTCATCTTCACATGTAATTTGTCTTCCCTTGATCTGCATCTCCATTCAGTTTCATTTTCTTTTGTTCACCCCTGAGGCAGAGGTTTTTGCTGCCAGCCTGGACTAACCTCTCTTGAATGGAATGGGCAATGTTGGCATCTATGAACCAACATCAGTTTGAATGCTGCCTACTTAATTAAATGGATGGACAGTCTGAGGTTACTTTTCAGTCTAAGCTGCATCGGGCCTCATACACAATCTTTCTTTTCCCACAGAAACATTGGATGTCTCTAAGAACAAATTGTAGCAATGTGACCTTTTGATCACCATTGTTCTCTTTAGGCCAGATTGCACTCCGGCAAACAAATTACTTGCAGTTCAGCTTCAGAGACTATGCTCTGCAAGAGAAATGACTGTGATCCTGTTTCCACAGGCTTTTGTGAAACCATTTCTCAATTTGAGTAGGCCATCAGTGTTTAGAGCACTGGGGATGCCGAATTAGGCAGTACTAGAGCGTAACATGCAGCCCTTAACGGCAGCTCGGGCATCCACAGACTGACTGTCTGGGGTAATAAATGAAAATATGGCATGGCTCTAAGTTTTGAGGATAATTAATACCAACATGATCTGCTGTCTCTTATTGCTCCCATAGTAGAAGTAGGCGAAGCACATCTGCTACATTGCCAAGTACCTTGCACACAGATCATTATATAACTGGATCCAAATATGTAGATAGTGGCGCTGAACTAATTTCCTCAGTCTGGCTTTGGTGGTCTCTTCTAGGATTACAGGGCTGAGGGCGAGGAGAAGGATATAACATGTTTTAGCTCATATTTATAAATTACAACTGTAGATGGTCCATTTACAGAAGCATATTTATTACTGGCAGCCTGTAGTAGATTGACACATTAATCAAAAGAGGACCAAAAAAAAAGCCTTGACCTTTTGGTGTCAAAGTTTGGAAATCCTAAGCACTTTACTGGGAAAGGCAGCAGGCCACATACTTATGTCCGATCCCACATTGGTTATATATGGATGAATGAGTTTAGCAGAGTTGGTAAGCAAAGCTCAGAAAACAAGAGACCTAGTTGTGACAATTTATAGCTACAAGAAAGAATTCGGACTACTGCAAATGCACTGTGGGCCATCTTCTGTGGCCATACCTGTAGACTTTACCAAGATATCTCCCCTATGATCTTAGGCAGGTGATAAAGCCTAAAACCCATTGCATTGCACTTCACAAGAATTGTCATGTCTAGGTTGAAGCTCCCTTTTGGGGGTCAACTTTTTCATTGAATGAGGAAAGGACCCCCACACTATTGTAGCAGAAGCAGTAGTTATCTTGAACTTGTGAGGGAGGAGGGTGCCAAAACACAGGGGGACATCTCGAGGAGAGCGCATCCCTGGGTCTGGCACAAAGCTAACCAACCGGGGCGCCAATTAACATGAAGCAGAGGGCTAAAGGGCTCAGGACATAAATGTCATAAATGTATCTACTTACTGAGTACAAGGGTGTAATAGTTATGCTTGACGTTGAAGATAGTTAGGGCCGAGTGTGAACCTTCTGCCACCCCAAGTGAAGCATTGGGGAGTTGCACGCAGTTGGTGGTTCTGCTGCAACTCTAAAAGGTAGCATTGCCGAAATCGTTTTTGGTTTTGTTGGGCTGGCAGAGTTGCTCTGCTAAGCATAATACTTGGTCTTACCCATGCCATACAAGTAAAGAGTGAGGCTGGCAATCTCTCTGTTTTTGCACAGATTCCCTTACTTGATGGTTTTAAAAATAGTTTGAAAGCTTGAATGAATGGGAGGCGGTAAGTGGTTGTGAGGTTTGACTGCAGCTAAAGGGGGGCGGGTAGGTGGTAGAAGAGTGCATAGTGGTCTTGGTTTACAGCATAATGTAGAAACGGGGAGCCCAGGAGACCCACTGCTTGGAGAGTGAAAAATGGCTGTTCCTAACCCCATCAGTAAAAGTTTCCAATGGCTACCATACTCCTAACTGAATGTGAAGAGCTTCAAATCGCCGAATTAGCAAAAGCGAATTCTGAATTTTCTTGGAGATCTTAAAAAGAAAATGATTTTTAGAATAAAAGCAACTACTGGAGAATAATTAGGCTAGGCTAAGGGATAATGAATTCTCGAGACAATACTCTAGACCATCTGTGACTAAAATAGCAATAGTTAATTTGGTGGGTAGAAACTGCATTTTCAGGCAAAAAAGAATCCTAAGGGGTTAACTGGCTTGATGTGCCTTGGTTTAAGTGTGTTTTGGGAGACATGTCTTGCCTTTTCTCACATCATGCCCCTAACTCAGTGGTAAGGCTGCCTTCTTGAAATATTGGCCCCATTTTCCCGCATCGAAGTGAGCCATATTATATTAGGGGTCACCCTTTCAGATCAGGAGCTAGATAAGTCATGGGCCTCCCACAGGGTAAGTGCCTCATCAAAAATGCGATGAGACACGGACTGCTATACATTAGGAAGATTAAACCCCGATTTGAGAGCTTACTCAGTTTCCCATTTTATTTAAATGCACATACAGCAGCAGAATAGACAATTTGATTGTGAGCAGGGAGCTTGGAGGTGAAGGTGTAAAGCACACATTGGGTGAATTATGATTTCTGACAGCCCACATTCCATGGAAATTGAATTCCAGAAATACTACAAGCCATCTTAGGCACTCTGGGGGACTCAAAGGATCAAATGACTACATTATGACTGGAGTATCAGTCATTACCTGCCACAGCCTGTCATTTTATAGGATCCTGGTAAACATTGGAGGGGCCTGCTTCAAAAATATAGCTCCCTGGCCCTTTAGCACCAAGGACCCTGCTCTATCCTGCCAAGGATAGACTGCAAGCCATCATGAGCATTCTGATTGGGTCTGTGAGGGTCATGTGACAAGCCGCCACCCTTATTTATCCTCCCCTAGGTGTACAGCCCAGTAGTCTGCACCTATGGGCAACTCTGTTTGGGCTTATTGGGCTGGAACGGGCCCAGTACCCTACCATCTGCTCAATCCAGGACTTTCCCTTTGCGCGACTCCTGCTTCCGCCCATGGGGACCTTCGACTTAGTGTGTCTCTGCTCACCTTGGAGGTGTTAACTTGACCTTCTTTTTTTGAGCCTGAGCCCTCTTTTGGCCACCTATCTCCCCATTGTAGCCCAACTCAGAACTTGTATCCTGTCCTTCCTAGCCGCTCACTCACCAACCCTCTCCCTCTTGGGCTGCACACTTCCTCCAAGGTCTTCGCTTGCCTACTTCTTTTACCCTCCATCGTACAGTTTGACTTTGTTCCCTTCCTCCTTGTGCTCCCTCTTCTTTGCCCCTTTCTGTAGCCTCCAGCCACAACTGTGTAACTTCTACCACATTGTCCTCCCTCCTCTTACCCTGCACCCTTTAAAACCTACACTCCCATTTCCCAATGCCAATTTATCCCACTTGCCTACCGCACAACACCTGCTTCCCCACCCACCACTAATCTTTCACTTGGCCCTGTAATGTAAAGTCCCTCTGCAGCAAGTCTTCCTACATCACTGACCACTTCAACTCTGATCACCTTCAACTTTCACTATGTGCTATCATAGAAAACCTGATCCCTCATCATGACTCTGCTACACTAGCTCCTTACCACACTGATACCATACTTGTCTTGATACTGAAGTAAATGAAGTATTTTGGAACATTTTGAAATGACTGTCAATATGTACACACACTGGCTGATAAGCGGGAATGCCATCAATGAAGTACACTGTGGTGTTCAGATGGAAGCAATCATCAGAGCGTATTTAGAATGCCTAGTATCTTTTTAGAGCATAATGTATACCCAGAATTGATTTTGGAAATTAAGGCCTTTGAGAATTATATTAATGAGTTTCATGTGGGCAGGTAAAATCTCGTGTTGCTGACAATTATTTTTGTACCTATAACACTAGTGATTTCCTAGGTATACAGCTGGAAAAGAGATCCTTGTTTCAAGTGAACTTTAGTTGTTTAAATGCATTTTGTGTTTTGAAAAATCACTTAATTTATTGCCCAGAATTGTGGGGTGAAAATGTATATCTGGGACATGAGATCAGTCATGTCACACCCTAGAGTGAACCTATAACTCAAATTTATAAAGCACATCTTTCTCTCTGTAGCTTTGTATTACAACTTCCTTTTGACCCATTCGGGTTTCATCTTTAGAAAAGCATCTAGACCGTGGCTGTTGGCACTTTTGCTGCAATGCCTACCATTTTCTACACAATTTTGTTGGTGAAGTGGGTCTCCATTTATATGTCTCTTGAATCCTGCAATGCCTTTGTGAACCTACTTTAAAAAATAATTTTGCCCCCATAAAGAAATGCCACAGTCTTTTAGACCCTTATGTAGGGAGTGCATTTTTGGAATCACCTGTCCCCCCACGCAATCTGCAGATAAACCAAACACTAACTCCAACTCGCAGATTGGCACGCAGATTAATATCTGAGCTGGTGTCTTCCAACACACACGGAGGAGTTGAGGCAGTCTGTACCGCAGACAACCCTCCTTATTGCCTACCTCCAAACAATGTAGCGGCAACAGCAGTTTGAAGTGCCCTTCTTACCTTGCGTGTTGTTTTTTACTAATCCCAACACGCAGGCAGTATTTTAAGGCACTGGTCACCCAGACACCAGATTCCAGATACCAGACTGTCTGATATCCGAGCTATGCAGAGACTTCACTTTGGATTTGGGCAAGCATACAGCAGGTGAAGTCCTACCAATGACGGCGGTGTGGCACTCAAAACACCTTTGACATTGACATAAATCTGTAGATTCAAGTAATTGAATAGGTTGCTTATGCTTCGCTTGCACGATTTGGCTGTACATGTTGAATGATTGATCTGACTGAAGCCACATCATTCTGTGAATGAGGGAAGCGCACGTGTATTGCTGATTTGTTAACCTGCCAGTTCATGCAGTGAAAGCTGCCTTCTACTCTGGAGTGTACGAAATATATTCATCCCATGTTTTATTCAACTGTTGCAAAAGGCTGGCAACGCAGCCCTGTTCCGATACTGGAAACACTGAATTAATTCCATGTGGCGTGTTTCTGTAAGCGAGTGTGTCCTAAAACGTCAGCATTCCAAACTCTGCCTTGGGCTCGAGTTCACCCATGCGGTGAAGCAATGCCAAGCATTAACTTTCTTGGAAATGTGAAATCTTGAGGTTCTAATTGCACGTTGGCAGTAGTGGAATTTGGTTTCTTCTGTGTTGCTCTTGTTAATGTGAGACAGAAAGACCTGACAGGGCTGCATTCCATCATAATTAAATCATGGAATACACAGCTGTGGAGTGAGGAAAAGGGAGGAGGGGGCCAAACGGGCACACAGGAGAGTCTTGTTTTACCAGTTCAGCGAAAAACCGGCAGTACTCGTGCATTTCATGGAGATTTTGTTTTAGTTCCACGCGTACTTCAAATTATTAGGGCATACCTTCAGCTATTAACGCGTTTTTTTCATTTGCCTACAGTGTGTCGAGGCCCTCCGCACGGTCGGACTGGTTCAACAAATGGTTTTGAACACCAACAAATGTGAGCCATGTCTGCAAATCAATGTTTTTCGCTTTCATTGAACTGTTTTTTTAATCACCTGGGGCTTGTTTTGTGGACAGAATTGTAACAAAATGGGCATGCATTTCAATGCAGATGGGTCCAGTATAATTTGCCAAAAACCAGTTGCACCAATTTTCTGTTGGCCAAGTAATTTTGGCCTGCAGACTTTGGGCTCTCTCCACCTTCCTAGTATCTTCCTTCCTCCTTACTCTGTCATCCTAATGCAATTTTGCTGCTCCAGTTTAGTGATGTACAAAGAGCAGGTTTTCCAGCAAACTGAGCAGTTTTCCCAAAGTTATCTGGGCTCACCATACTATCGCCTGCTCAACTAACTAGGCAACTGCACCCCAGGAAACTGGTTCGAAAGGGCTGGTACATATGCAGGTTAATCGCAAGGGAGTCCAGAAACCCCTTGTAAGGGGCCCAGTCAAAGTACAGGAATCCCCCATAGGATTGCTGGCAGGACTGAATGATTGCTCAAGTACCAAATTGCATCAGAGCTTTGTTCTCAGCAGGTAACCTACATTCTGAAGGCCACCCCAACATGGAAGTGTATGCAGGGTTACCTATTTATCCCTACTATAGAAGGAAGCATTATTTGCGGAGGAGCCCTCCAGTGAAAACCATGAGCTTACAGGTGCTTGCATTGTCCCTGTAGCCAAAGGCTCGCTCACCCTCAGTGCTGTGAAGAGGCCTTGCTGTAGCATAAAGTGCTAGACAAACCACACGCGTTCCATAACCGTATGTGGTGACAACCCTGTAACCCATTCACCCCTCTGTGTAGGAATCTGAGCTGTGCAGTGTCGGTGACCATATATTACAATGAATCCTCAGAATGTTAACTATTTCCTCCCACTGCACACACCCCTCATTGTGTGGCTATGCTAGTATGGCACCGAGGAACACCCACATAGTTTATTTCCTTTTTCCTGTGGCCTTCGTTCTCCTTGCATATGGGCTCTGCCAGTTGGCTGAGAAATCCTAACACGCCTTCATGCTTTAAGGATGAGCTTGAGCATCACGCTGCCTTTCACAGACTAATTTCAGTGCTTCCCTGGAAGTTTCCAGCCATATGCTCGTTCACAGGAGCATTAAGCAATTGCCCTTTACTGCTCAATCACTTATTTTGATCGTTCTACACTGATGAAATGCTTGCAAACCTATCTCAAACTTCATCCCTACCCCCCTCATTCACTTTCTTAATGTACAGATCATTCATGTGCGTTATACATTCTTCCTACTTTTTCCTTTCCCCTCCTTTGCTACTGTGTAGCAGCCATGGTTTGGATAACTGTGGTGGAGCAAAATATGCCACTCCCTGGGCAGGCCTCTTGGAGTGCTATTAGATTGCTATGGGTAATGTCTGTTGCAGTATATAGAAATCCTCACCGGGTCATCAAACTGACTGACAAAAGAAGACCACAGAAGCCTATAAGGCCAGCACTTCAAGCATTGCAGTATAACCCACGAGGCCTGTCAAAGACTAATACTTGCATCAGTTTGAAAACTGCCTTGCATTCATTTTGAGGCTTTGGAACTTTGGAGTAAAAAAAAAAGGCTAACGCATTGAAAGCCAAGAAGAAAAAATATGTAAGAGCCTGGAATAACGTTGTATGGCACCTATTTTGCATGCAAAAATATCCATTTATGAAAGAGCATGTTTTATGTTTTCGAGGTTGGATTTGATATCGCAAATATTTTAACCCGCCCCAGACTTGAGAGGTTTTGATTATTAACACTTAATTTTTTATACTACAGGATAACCAAGCCTTTGACGTTTGCTGACTGCATTGGTGATGAACTTCCTTTGGGATGGGAAATTGTTTATGATCAGCAGATTGGCGTTTATTATATGGATCATATAAAACGTGAGTAGACTGTTCTGACTTGTGAGCAATACAAATAGTTGAGGTTTGCTAACGGGAATGCTGGTTTATGTGCCAAGTGCGTTTATGAACTGGATATCGGTAAACTAGGTAAAACCACATTCCTTGAGCCGCCTTTATGTAGAGTCACCCTGAGTAGATGGAATCTTAAGTAGATCAACCATGATCTCCTAGAACTATGGCTTGAATAGACAATAAGCCAAGCTCCTGGCGTATTACTGCTACAGGAGCACACGTTGGCAGAGATAGTTCAGAACGCCAAATAAGACCTTCGCAGGCCATAGGCAAGGCCAGGCACAACTTTAATGTTATTTTCTCTCAACCAAGGCTTTATTTATTTCTCCACAACATGTGCATGTCACTAACGTTTGCAACATACAAATACCAATGAAAAATAACGTTTTTCTAAATGTCTAAAGGATGACCCTGCCAGCTCAGTGGTCATAAATTTTGATTGACAACTGTTATTTGTTAGTTAAGCTTATTCGGATAAAAAACATCCATCAAACACAAACAATATATAGCATAAATGATTGTACACAAATACATAGTGGATGAATCACTCACCAGTGCAAATTCATAAAGTCTCAACAAAGAAAACAAATACATTATCAGATTAATAAAATGCAGCATCCTATCCCCGTGAAAACCCATTTCTTCTATACATAGCAGCCTTCAGATAGGACAAGAGGGCCCATGCCGTCAGTTCAGTTCCTGCCGTCCGAAGAAACATCATAGCGAGTCTGTATTGAGATAAATCCGTACATATTAAAATCTGCAAAATTGTCCGGTTTCTTATCGACCCATAGCCTGGGCAAAACACACACAGGACAGTTGGGGTCACCTGAATATCCCGGCCATTTCTCAGTATTTCCCCTCAGCAATAAACAGTTGAATCTTGCTCTAGTGATGAGCCAACTATGATTCTTTTTCCCAGCCCAGACAAGATATGGCTGTATGTTGGGGATCCCACTTATGAGCTTGTGATAACTGTCAATATGTGTCACCCATACTACAAGGGCGTGTTTTACTGCTATCCACCCCCGGGTCACTGCCTCCCTCTATGTTCTTACTTCCAGCGGTGATAACAATGCAACAGGAGAAAACTGAACAGGTAAATTAAACTGACACAAGGAATGCTTAACCCTCAATCAAGGTATTTTGGCCCACCTATCCCTGTTCAACGTATTCCTTAAGATGAAATGGCATAATGTTGCATTCTTATTTCCCTATAGTCTCAGCCATAAATAACTCTGGGCAGCTGCGCAATCATCCTCCCAAAAAACCATCCCCAGTTCTCTGAGCTGAGGCACAGGATGATGAACCTGGGAGCCCTAAAAGATATTTGAAAAAGGTTTTGCTTACCCTGCAAATCCCTGGGCTTACAATAACCCCACAAGGCTGCTCCACATTGAGTAGCTGCCTTAATTTGCGAGGTATAGACCCTGAGAACTGATTGCATGTGCTGGCCCTTACATCTTGCTAAAAAGCGGGATAGGCCCCCAGATATTGACTAATTTTCAGGGACATTTTTTTACATGGGCACTGCCCGACAGTCTCTGAAAACCTTACCCCCAAACTACTATCTTCCATACACTCATTCAAGGGCTAGCCCTTCTTCTCTGATTGTTCCCTTCAGTTTACAAAGGACAAATTGGGAGGTCCAAGTCCTCCCACTTAAATTTACTTTTTCTCCATCTTTTCATTTTTGCAGTTACAATGTCATACATGGCGAAACATTGTAATTAATAGCTAATCCTAGTTATTTATATATTTGGGTTTTTCTCATGCTGGTCTTATTGATCTATGTCCTGTGTCGGCACAGTGTTGTGGGTTTGAGTGAGGGTTTTTCGTGGTTTATTCTAAATTTATAACAATGATCATCATGCAATTTTCTATGCAGACATTTATTTGCTAAACTATCACCTCCCCAAACCTCCCCCAGAAAATGTCAAAAAGAGATCTAAAAACACAAGTTTTAACTCTGGGTTCCTAAGGTTGACTTTTAATAAAATGTACTTCAGCAGATCATCCTTATGATTTTTTCCAATGATACAAGTCCTATTTCTGTTAGTATCACAGTTCTAAAGTTAATTCCAAAGTTAATAGGCAAAACATGATTCCTAATACAAATCTATGGCAAAATAATTACATGCTAATGAGTCCTTCAGTTTCACTTTGAAGTTTAATTTCCCTTCTGAACATAAGATCTGGGCATCTGCTGCCATTGTTGACTTTGGCATCCAATTAACCCATCATCCTTCTCCAAGTACTAAGCGGGTCATCTTGTTGCTTATCTTTGAAAGCAGGCCCCCATAAAATTACTTCTTGGCCACTGCCTGAGTGTAAACCCGTTTCTCAGGACACCGAAACTGGTGTTTGAATGTCAGTTACATTACAGATGAGGCCATGTGTTAATTCCTTTGATATAATTTTGTCTCACCATCAATGGCAATTTTTCCATCATATGTTATGTTCACATTACTCTGTCAAGGGAACCTTTAGCCCATGTGCATTATTTCAGGCTGAAAATGCACACACTTCTATGGTAATAGTTTTTATTTTTGCAAAGTTCCCCTTTAGGCCTCAGTCACATGTCATGAAAGTTACTTCCATGGCTTTGAATTTCACATGCAAGGCACACTTAATTTTTAATCTTTCTGTTTCTGCAAAACTGTATTTTTGACAGCATGCTTTCAAATGACAAGAACGGATTTCTGCATTTTCAGGCCCATGAAATTGTATTTCTCAAACAGCATTTTGATGTTGTAGTTGGAAATGAATACTGCCTTTCTGTCTGTTGGCTCACAGTAAGTGTTCTATGTGCTGCACTTTTCAGGCCGCTATCGGCTAAATGCATTTTTTGTGGAGGAAATACCCCACAGTCAAACCCTATTATCTCACTAATCCTCGATTTCACCTCCTGCCAAAAGTGTTGCAACCGCAGGCACCCCCACCATATATGCTGTGTGGCCCCCTCCTTCTCACATTCTCGCCAACACAGTGGAGAGTTACCTCCATACATTATGCTCCTCCTTTCCATGCGTAGTGCCACCTATGCAGAATATTGCATTTTAGTTCCTGGCTTTGTGTAGACGTATAGGACCAAAATACCCCCTTCACTGTCTTCCCCATTGCTTATCAGCAAGATGCTTACCTGGATCTGTCTCCCATCTACTCCTCGTTCTCTCGGGTGAAATGACCCTTTCCCATCTTTAAATATACTGTACATGGCCAAGATGAGCCCCCTATTAGTCTCGCTGTCTGACACTCTATCCCACTCTGAAAGCGCTCTGGTTGCACCCTCCACCATTGACTGTGCAGTTAACCAGTGTCTCATCTGCTGGTATGCAAAGAAATTCACCCTCTGAAACCCAAAATCTCAAGCAGACCTTTCAAAGGTTTTAACCCTTTCTATCTAGTGTAGGCCTCCAATCTCCCTCACTCCCCAAACTATCCATCTGTCAAACTTACTGTGTTCCAATCCCAGTGGGAAGGCAGGAATTCTACAGAGAAGTCCCCGTCGACTGCCACGGAGCTAGCTAATACCTTCTATTCACTTTATCCCGTACTTCGAGTACTTGTTTCGTGATGAGGTTTTCTCCAAATCACCTTGTTCTCTCCTCCTTTCTTAGCCATGGTATCTTCTATAAGTATTCTTCTGCCGCTGCCTGCTCCATCTTGACCCAGTGTTTCCCATTGGCCCCCCTCTCCCAAGCTGCACAGCGTCATCTTGGAAGTATTTGGCCATGTTTGGGCACCTAACCCTCTCTGCTGCTTACTCCCGTACAATATCTTCTTCTCAATGCGTGGTTTTCTCGCATTTCATAAAAAAGCCCATTAGCTTGTCTTGTATTCCTTTCAGCACTTACCCTGCCACTGGGATTGGTAATCCCTGGAATAAGTAGAGGAGTCTGGGAAAGTTGTTCATTTTAACGATAGCTACCCTTCCTAGCCATGATACATATAAACCCCTCCATTTGGAGACATCTTTCTTAATTCGGCTTATCAGAGGAGGGTAGTTTGCCCCAAAAATCTCCTGCAGATTTGTGGTTACTCTGTCCACCGTGATGGTGTACTCGCTTTCAAAGATGCCAGCTCTTCTTGACCCACTGGCAGGCTCATTATTTCAGATTTTGAAAAATGTACCTTAAATCCAGAGACCCATGGAGCTCTCTTCACCCAGTATTTCTTGCAATTAATGTTCCGGGTTCGTGACCATCTGCATCACATTGTCTGCAAATAGTCCTATCTTGTGGTGATAGCAAGCCCACTCTACCCCTTGTATTAAAGTTTTATTTGCATTTTCATGTTAACCAACAACAAACTTGGGTATCCAACATTCCCCTCCCCCCTTCTCCATGGCCTCAATATAGTCCGGCCTGGCCTCTTCCATCGCCTTCCCTGCTCACAGGGATTTCCGTGTTCCCAAACTTCCCACTCCTTCGGGGTACTGCCCCAGCCAGGTCATATTTCCCTTTTCCTCCCCCTGTCTTTCGTTCCCGCTCCCCCTGTAATCGGTATCTCATGGTGGTTTCAGATCGTTGGCTTTAGATCGATCGTTCAACAATTGGCCCTATTGTACTGTGACCTCAGACCCCTCCGTATCATTACCCATCCCCTGCAGTATCGTCATTTCAGCAATCCCCTATCTGCGGGTATCCGCTAGCCATCTGGCTAGTGCCGGGCCCTGCGGGTGTTTCCACGCGCTGTCCACTCGTTGTTTAGCCAACAGTAGTAGAAACCTTAACTTGTTTTGTGTTTTGGGCTTCTTTCCTGCTGAGAGCATGCCCCAGATGCATATTTTCGGGTTGCACTGCAGATTTGATCCCACTAGCCTATTCACCTCCTCAATAACTTTTTTCGAATAGTGTAATAACCCCACAGTCCCAGATCATGTGCCAGAATCCCTCAGGGCCCCTACCACAGCTGGGGCATTCATCCGATAGGCTTTCATTCATTGCCCTCCATTAGGTCGGAGGTAGATATGTCCTGTAAATAATATTAAACTGAATCAGTTGAAATCGGACATTTCGTGAGACTTTTTGGGCTGAGTCCCATACTGCCTCCCGGACCTTGTCTGGAATCTGGTACCCCATAATCTGTCTCCCATTTCTCTTTCACCTTTAATAATGTCATGGGTTCTCCTTCTCGTAGGGCCTGTATGTGTGCGAGATCCTAGCTCTGCCCAGCGCTTGATCTAACAATATCCTTAGCAGCGGGCTCGTTTCCGGCTCTTCTGGGTTGCCATTCAATAATTTTGCTACTCTACGTACAATTGCTTCAGATGCCAAAAATTCGTCATTCGGCAGATCAAACTTGGTGGACCATTCAACAAAGGTCAGTAGTTTGCCCCCTTCGAACACGTCTCCTACCTTCTCACATCCTTTTTCTTGCAGACGCCGTGCCCCAGCCCTCCCTATTGCCAATCAGAGTTTTTGGTCTACCCCCCCAGGGGAGGTTCCCATTGTAAAGCCCTCCCAGCCCTTCCTTCTGAACATACTTCTTCCATGTTCCCCTAATCGCCTCGAACAGACACCTTGTTCCCTATTGGGTTCCACTGCAGCTCGACCCCCTTCCTATGTGGTAGCAGCTTTCCTAGCATTCCCCCCAGCGTTTCCCCCACCCCCCGCCCTGGGTGTCCCTAATATAGCACCGACCGTAGCTGCGCTGCTATGAAGTATTTCTCATAGTCAGGTAGGCCTAATCCACCCTCTAGGTCTGCGTAACTTCGCAAGGGACACCCTCCTCCCCATGTTCCATAAAAGTTCCCTCACTTTACTATCTAGCGTTTAAAAAAAGATCTTTTTCACCACATATGATATATTGGTAAAGAAATAAAGCAGTCTTGGAAGAATCACCATTTTACATAGCGCCAATCTACCTATCACAGAAAGTGGGAGATCCTTCCAGAATTGTACAGTCCCCTATCCTTGAGTGCCCTGCTGGTATTCTATGTAAAAGTTTCCTCCATGTCATGAAATATTTGTATTCCTAGGCATTTAAACGACTCCATCTCCCATCATATCCTTACCACTGGAAGGTCCTGTATGCTACATCCCCGAAGCCCTGCCAAGGGGAATAACGCTGATTTTCCCTTGCTGATGCGGAAGCCAGACATGTGGCGGAAATTCTTTAGAATCTCTAATAGTGTTGGTAGATTTTCCTGCGGGTTCAAAACATATATAGTAGGTCATCCATGTATAATGAGACTACGTGTTGGACCCCTCCAACCCCTATCCCCTCCTCTGCCATTTCTTGCCTTAGGAATTCTGCTAAGGGCCCCAGAGCGAGGGTGAAAAGTATTGGAGCGGCCACACAGCCTTGGCGAGTCCCTCTACCCAGTTCCCACTTCTCTGATACCCAGTCGCTCGTTCGCCCCATTGCCAGCAGGTTGTTGTATAACAGGGCAAGCCAATTATACATGTTTTCCCCAAACCCAAATTTCCTCAACACCCGAAAAAACAATTACCACTCCAGCGAGTCAAACGCTTTCATGGCGTCAAAAGCCGGCCACAGACGGGGGCTGTTAATGGGACTTGACGTGATCCATGACATGGTGGTGACAGGTGATGTTAGCGGTTGTTTCTGCCAACAATTAACCCACATTGGCCCTGATGGACCAGCTGTGGCGCTACTCTCGCTAACCTGGCTGCCAGTATCTTGCCCAGAATTTTCCCATCAACGTTCAGTAAAGATATAGGGCGTTATGACATACAGTCTAGTGAGTCCTTCTCCTCCTTCAAGATTACTGTTATTATAGCCTCTCTCATTGACCCTGGGAGGATTCCCTTCTCAAATGCCTCATCATATACCTTTTTGAGCTGTGGGGCCAGGAGATCTTCAAATTCTGTGTAAAATTCAATGGGGAATTCATCACTGCCAGGGGACGTACCCTTCCTCATATCGCCCTCCTCTATTGGGGCTTCCAGTTCCTCCATCATATCTACCCCTAACTTTGGCAGCCGGATCATGTCCATCAAGTCTTCCACATCTGTCCACGTACCCATTTTTGCTTGTATACAAGGCTTGATGGAATTCCCTAAACTCCCCATTAGCTGTTCCTGGGTTTCCACCGTTTCCCCAGTTTAGTTTTAATCTGGGTTATTCCCCTTCTTGGGCCTTCCCTGTTTATCAACCAGGCCGGGAACTTCCCCGCTTTATCCCCCGCCGGTGGTGTCCCGTTTACTATCAAAGTGTGTCAAATCTGCCAGTGTCTTGTGATAACGCTCCAAGTATAGTGCCAACCTATCTCCCACCTGGGTGCCCATGCCTGCTGCCCTATCCAGTTTCCGCCACTTGCCCTTCCATTTGGTGCAGTGTTTCCTGCAATTTTTTCCTCATCCCCTCTGTCGTGGAAAGGCACAGCCCCCTTATGTTTGCCTTAAAAGCCTGAGTATTTCCATCGAGTCCACCGACCACACGTTTAAGGCAAAGTAGGTTTTGATCCCCTTGCGCTGCTTGCTAGTAAACACTCCATCCTTTAATGCGTCAACCTGCATGCGCCAGGGGGTCTTTTACCTCTCTCTACTAATTTGACCACCATGGGTGAGTGATCCGAGAGGGCACGCCCTAGGTATTCCATGTTCTCAAATTGCTGATAGTGTTCCCTCCCCGTCAGGAGGTAGTCCAGACGTGAATACGACCCATGTGCTCCTGAGTAATATGCATACCCTTTCTCTTCACCATGGTTCTCCCTCCATATCTCCACTAGATCCAGGTCTTCCATTACCCTTTGGAGGGACGCCGCCATGTGTTTCTTGCTAGGTCCTCTCCCTCCTGTCAAGTCCAGGTGGGCGTCTAGGGGGCAATTAAAATCCCCTCCCCATAAGATCATTCCCCCTCTACGCCCCAACCATGTGCAGGACCGACAAGAAATATTCCTTTTCATCCACAATCGGTGCATAGGAATTCACTAGGCATATCTGGGTTCCTTCCCATGTTCCCACCACCGTCAGTCTGCCCCACCTCGTCCATCAAGACTTTCTACCCGTAGTGGCACTCCTCTCGCCGCCCAGATCAACACTCCTCTCGCTTGTGTGGAGTAGGATGTTCCAAACAGCTGTCCACCCCACAGTTTCCCCAGGTTCACCAGGTTTCCTTTTCCCATGTACGTTTCCTGTAGCAAAGCCACTTGTATCACGTGACGTTTCAGAAATTCCCCCACCCTCTGTCTTTTTTGCCTAGATCCCAGCTCCTGAACATTCCAAGTGCCGATCTTCAATCATCCCCATTCCCCCATATTGGTAGCCATAGCCAGTCAATCTGTCCCAGCCTTCTGATTCGAGACCTTATCCCTCCAATTCGTATCTTTATTCCCCTTCCCTTTTCCGGTATCGTGTCCACCCATGCTTGATCGTTGCCCCGGCAGTTTTGTTCCATCCTAGACCTACAACCATATCCCAAGTGATACCCAACCCCAAATTGGTATCGCCAACCTCCTCCCCCTCCACACTCCCTCCCCACCCGCCCGTCCCCCCCTCCTCCCTTTTACCCGCAACTCGTGGGTGGCAATTTGGGATTAATACAATGTACGCTTCTGTTTCTTTTAGATTTTTTATTTTTGCTGTATTTTGACCAGACGGGGCACATAGGTTATTAATATCAATTAATAACAAACATTTTTGGACTGGGCAATGACTTGTACAATAGCCAGCTGGGCCGATGGTGTCACATCATTATGGATTATATGGCAAAGAAGGGTAGGATTGCGCTTGACACCATTACAATGCAACAACCAGCAATCAAGGTACAGTATTTTAATGAGGTACTCTGATCGTGACTCCACACTCTGTCACATCATTATGAAATTCTTTTTAGTCTTGAGCCACCCGATTAAATGTGGCTGACGTCAGTGGACATTGATAGGGACATAGGAGCGATTTCTGCTTGTCAAGTTATGGAAGCTGTTAAAGACGTTACATTTTTATGTTCAAATTATTATGATAGCAGTAGTTACGTGATGCATTGGAGTGTAGTGCAAATTTTTAAGGATTAAATCACACGTGCGTGCCTATATTGCGGTATGAGATTGAGTGGTAGCTCTCCAATGACAGCAATAACTACGTTAATACATTGATAAGAAAGCGGTAGCTCCCTACAATGAGTATTACCATCAGATGGAGGTATATGGGTATGTGGCAGCTCGGATAATTGTAGCAGGTGGATGCAGATCAATAATGCCTTGCAATGTCCCATGTTGAACTGTGAGATGCGATAGACGTGAGCCTCTTGAGCTCCTGCTACCACGACTGACATCCTGATTGTAACGCCTGCATATCTGCACCTGCAGACCTTCAAAACACACCTGCTGGTGTGTGACACCCTGGGGCACATCCACACCAAAAATCGGCACATACCGCACCGAGGTGGCGAAACCGGAGGCTGGTGAAGAGTGGCCCCGTCGCGAAATCGGTCTAATGGGCGTACTGTGAGCGGAGCGGGACGGCCCTGCAGCGGTCATGGACCGCCGACCCACCAGCCTGTAGCCAGCCAGATCTGAAGCGCTGGGTGAGGTGGTGGCCCCCCAGGGGCTTTGACTGAGACGGCGGTCGCAACCCGAGGATTGAGGGCGCGAAAGAGCAAGGACAGAGAACCGAGGGACCTCAGCGCGGAGGGATCAGAAACTCGAGCTGCACGTCCGGGACCGAAGAGGGAAAGAGGGGCCCAACTGAGACCGTGCTGGTCCAGCACAGCGACCTGCCGGTGAGTGCTCATACCAGTGCCCCCCCCCTTACCCGGAGGAATTACTACGCGGCCTGCCAGCATATCCACGAACGCTGGGGCCATAACCCTCTTGAGCGAACGCATAAGAGCGGTAAACAGTGGGGCGGCAGTGCGGAGCTGGGGTAACCCCACTGTTTTGACACGGAGCCGCTAAGTGGGGATCGACCTTGGCAATAAACCTTGCGATCAGCAAGTCGGGAACCTCGCTATAAGATCACACCCGCTGGGCCTGGCGGCAAGCATGGGAAAGGAGAAAACTAAGAGACCCACCACGACCAATACACTGTTCCCCCATCACAGTCCCCTGAACACCAACCGCTGCCCTCTGAACACATACTCAGCACACACGTTCTCTTTTAGAGATGTCATGTGTATATGTTACAGGATTGCGGGTCAAACAGGTCTGTTAGCCACTGTTCCAGGAAAAGTTCCATACACGGGCCTTCAGTTTTCTCGGGGATGCCGAGTATGCAGACGTTGTTACACCTGGACCTTCCTTTGCCTTCCTCGACCCTAGCCTCCAGAGTCTTGAGCTTGGTGGAGACTCCTTGGAGTTGTTGTTGCACACTGTGTAGGCCATCCTCTGTGTTGGAAATGCGCTGTTCTGCTTCTCCAGTGCGCGCCGATAGCTTCTGTAAGTCTTGTCTGAGGAGGGATACATCCAGGCTTATTCCGTCTATCTTCTGCTCCATGGATGAGCGGGACTCCGCTATGTTGAAAGTCAGAGGGAAAAGAAAGGGGCTTACCCTGACAAGGCTAATCACGTCTAGATCTGTATTGTCCTATCCGATGGTAGATGCTGGACGAGAGCCTAATGAAGCATAGGAGGAATAAGGATGTGACCTAAAGGACTTTGATACTGCCGAAATGAGAAAAGAACGTTAAATAAGTAGAGGAATAAAACCTACCAAAAGCAGTTAACCAAATAGATAGCGGGTAGCAGGTTATGAGTCTTGGACTTGAAGACAGAAGAGGATCTGTAAGGTTGGGTCCAATGCCGGCTGGGAAGGTTGCAGATGGTAGAGAATAGCTTCCTTCAGTTTCCCAGAGTATGAAGGAAGATCGAGGAATGATGCGCAGCGCGACTCTGAATAGAGAAGCAACGCGTTGTTCCGTAGTCCGGGTAGCCGGGGTAAAGCGGGCAAAATGTTGGCCTGGTTGGAGAGGAGGGATGAGGGATGGCGCTGTGTCCGGGAGATCGTCACTCCACAGGGAGAGAGGTGCCGGTCGGACGCTGAGATAGCGGAAGCCTTTGCCCAATTTTACGCCGCAATATACCAGGCCCCAACCTCGTCACTAGATCCAACTCTCCTAAACGACATAACAATCCCAACCCTTTCAGCACAACAGAGGGCGACACTGGACTTTGACTTCTTAGAAGCTGAAATAGTTGAAGCCCTAGCACAATTGCAATTGGGGAAAACTCCGGGCCCTAACGGGTTCCCGGTTGAAATCTGGCAAAAACTAGGTGGGAATAACATAGCGCCCCCCTGCATAAAATGATAAGCGCCCGGGAACAGGGCACCCTCCCACCAGACCTGTGCAAGGCGACCATTGTACTTATCCCTAAACCCAACAAACCCCAGGAGAGATGTGCCTCTTACAGGCCAATCTCTTTAATTAACGGTGAAGCCAAGGTCCTGGCCAAACTCCTAGCTAACAGGCTCCAACCAGTGGCAGACACCATGATGCATCCGGACCAATGTGGCTTTATGCCACACAAGTCAACTCGAATGAATCTGCATTGGCTTCACCTGGCACTAGAACGGGCCCCTATCATTGCCACTCCACTCGCCCTTTTGGCAATTGATTTTGAAAAGGCTTTTGACTCCGGTGGGATAGCCTTTGGGAGATCATGAAACGCATGGGGTTTGGAGATGGTTTCTTGGGATGGGTAAAGCTGCTGTATATGAATATCTAGGCAGAGGTCGAGGTGAACGGGTGGACTTCCCGATCCTTCCCCTTGGGCAGGGGCACGCGACAGGGTTGCCCCCTCCTCTTCGCCCTCGCGATTGAACCGCTCGCCCTATGGCTCGGCCAGAGCGCAGCCTGGACGGGTTTTAGATGGCCTGAGGGACATGAAGACCGAATCTCCCTATATGCAGACAATCTCCTGGTATATCTGGGCGAACCGGGCCGGGCCTCCCCTATAGTAACTCATATGCTCATCTGTTACGGGGAGTTCAGTGGATTGGGAAGAAATCTGTATTCTTCCCGGTGAAGGGCGGAGGGCAGTCCAACCCACAGGATTGCCCGAACCGAACGGAGCAACACGGCTTCAAGTACCTGGGAATTTGGATAACGGCAGATTTTACCAGATATGTATTGCACAATCTTCAACCAATCATGGATCGGTTTGGCAATGATGTTCCACTGGAAACTTCTCCCTCTGACCCTCATGGGTAGAGCCACACTTTTTAAAACGATAGCCCTTCCGAGATTCCTCTATGTCCTCCAGAATGCCCCACTGAAGATCCCAAACTCTGAATTTAACCGGGTAGAGGCCCTTCTTAGGGAGCTTATATGGGGTGGAGGCCAACCGCGTATAGCACTGACCACACTTCAAAGGTCGATTTTTGCCCCGCCTCCAAACCTATTACTGGGCCTCACAACTTGCAGTGGTCAACCACCTGCTTCACGGGGACCGGGAACTACCCCACATCAGGGCCGAGGTGGAAGCCATGCAGTGCACAGATCCACTACATCTGTTATACCAATCCCTCCAGAGACTCCCTCCGCTGACAACTATGACACATACCACTACTATCTAGAGACGGGCACACGGGTTTGTAGGGTGGGGAAACAGAAATTCGAGCCATGGCCGCGCTCGGTGAGGGCTGGGATTCTGAAATTAGAAGATATCCTGAAAGACGGGAAACCAACCTCATTCGCAGACATGCAGTGCAAATTCCAACTCCCGGATACCGAACGGTACCACTACATGCAACTAACCCATGCCCTGGGAACCCATATACCCACAGAGGACAGCGTCCCAGACTACACACCGATAGAAAACAATATGCTACCAGCGCACATCCCCACCAAATGCACATCTATCCTCTATAACGCTATCACATTGTTTGCCACCCCTGCACTAATGAGCCTAAAAACCAAATGGGAAAAAGATGTAGGAGAGATAGACCCAGAGGACTGGATTCAGGTACTAATGCACCCACGGGAAGTGGCTATCTCCTCTAGGCTCAGGCTGGTGCAACTTAAAATCCTGCACAGAGTGTACTACCCTAGAACTGCATAGTACGGCTGGAAGAGGGCGACAAACCCGAACTGTCTCTGGTGTGGAGAGGAGAAAGGAACCTTCTTTCATATCCTGTGGTCATGCCCCGGGATCCGCACCTTCTGGGACGCTTGTTGTACTGAACTGACCAGGATACATACTTGCACTATACAATTGGACCCAAGGGTCCTAGTCCTGGGAGTACCAGATGAGACCGAACTTAATAAATGGGAAAAGCTACTTTTAAACACACCTGCGGGCCTAATGAAGCGCAATATTGCACAAAAATGGGGCGTGCCGGAGCCCCCGACAATGGAACAGTGGGTAATGGACATGGACACATGTGCTATGATTGAACGTCGGATATATAACGCAAGAGGCTGTCCAACCAAAGCCTCTAAAATATGGGGGAGATGGGAGGAGGGTGGGCCTTGATGGCCACGGACAATGGTGATGCTAACATGAATAGATATACAGAAGGTCGAGGGAAATTAACTTGGTGCTGGTGATACTAATATTAATGCTAATTTATGATTGGAAATGCTGGTCCTCGTATGCTTTTCTTTTTTTCTTTTTATTTTCTCGTTTTGTGGTTGTTTTGACTGTTATGAAAAACAATAGCAGTGTTATACTCATCTAAAATGGTGGACACTGGAATACCTCCACCGGTCTAAATAACAGTGCCCTCGCAGTCGGGCAACCATGAACGTATTAACGCCGGTTGCATGCGGAAACGAAGCTTTCTCGAAATCAGACTGATGCCGAAAGGCTAGGTAAGTGGCTGTGCTGTGAATTTTGTTACAGTCCCTGGTGGGCTTGTATTGGGCTAATTGAAGCAGACTGATGGGATTGTGTAGAAATACTTAAGTGACCTTGTTTGGTTTCTCTTTTCGGTTTTACTTTATGGTTTCCTCACCCTGACGTGGGATCAATATGAATATTACAAATGAACGCCTGATTGGATCACTTTGGTTAACAATGGCCTGTGCAATCTGAACACAGTAATTCTAATTAGTCAAGATGCAACAGCAAGTGATAGACAGGTAAATTTACCTGATGTTTCACTAATGGTGACTTTATAATACACGTGCAACTATGAGTATGCACTACATGGTGATGGGTGCACCCTTTTTCCTGCAGGCTATTTTTGTATCTAATCGTATGATAACAATCAGGACTTACTGTTTTTTGTATGATTTCTCTTCTTTTCATTTTCTCTCATCTGTATGGTTTGTAATATTGTGTGTCAATGAATTTGACTTGCAACCTTGCTTTTGGATGTATTATCCAAATATGTCTTGTTATATGGGAATTTGCAATTTTGATTGACACCCCTTGTTGAATATAGTTTTTTGCCTTGTTTACCCTATATTGGTTAATTACTGTCAAAATTATTGAATCCATTAATTGTATGGTATGAATCTTCTCGGCCTCAGAAGAGCTTAGTCTCGAAACACGTGTCAGGCTGACTTTGGATGGAATAAAAATACATGCATCCATGCATGAAAATCATAGTGTGTGGCGCAGTGTGTTTGTATACTTTCATAAAATCATATATTTTAAGTTAAGTTCCCGAAGTCGATGTCTTACTGCGTCAGATGTCCTCCTCTGGTGGTGTACTTCCAACGTGAAGTCTGAGAAAATGCGCAACTTTTTGTTTCCAATTTCATAGAGATCTACTCTACGGGCTTCTTGTAGAAAAAACATCCCGATCTCAGAGTTCATAATTTTGGCCACCATCACCCTCGGTGGGGCACCTGGTGGAGGAATTCTGCCCGGTACTCTGTGCCCTTTCCACAATGAAAAACTTGGACAGACCTTTAATTCCTAGTACTTTCAATATCAAGTTCTCCACAAATAGCTCAGCACTGGAGCCTTCTTCCCTCTCCGGCACTCCGATCAGGCTAATGTTGCAGCACCTGGAGCAGCCTTCCGCATTCTCTGCTCTTGTTTCCATTGTCATGGTTGCCCCCACAAGCCTGTGATTTGGTTTTTAAGAAGTTTCATGTTATCCTCCACTGTGCTGACCCCTTGTTCCACTTCTGTGACCCTCTCGCCCATTTTACGGATATCGGCTCTCACCAGGGAGGGGATCAATTGCCGGGCTTCTGTTTCCCATCAGGGATTTATGGAGGCCATGGCAGCTGGATTTGTGGATGAGCCCCCTGTTCACCCCCTTGATAAATATCTGGCTTAGAGGGAGGTAGGCTGGCTGTGTTTGCTTGTGCCATCGCTGGTGGGCAGCAAACTGGCATTCTGTTACTGCAGCTCTCAGGGATGTATGATCTAGCACTGGCAGTAGGAGTGAGGAACTTGGCGGCTGACGAACAGCTATGCCCCCAGGCCATGACTTGTGCAGTGGATGTTCCCCATTTACCTCGGGTTGCTTGACCGCACAGGGGCTCAGAGGTGTGTGAGCCTGCTTATATTGATGCGACTCCATAGTCTTCGCTGGTGACCTGTATCTTTCGCCTTGTACTTCTGAAGTGGGGGCGTGGGGTGGATTGGTCCAGACTTCCAGTGGACAGCAGGTTGCCGCCTGATCCCGAGTGAATATATTTGAGGGAATCCTATTCCATTGTGAAGCACTTTCTGGAGTCCTGAGATTGGGAGCCCTTTGGGTTAGCAGGCTTACTTGGTCGATGTCGCGGTCTAAAACGAAGGAGGCACACCGGCACACAACTCAGGCTCATGTTACTTTTCGAAGCGACAGTGATTTGACGCAGTGCTAGGGGAACACCCCATTTGAAAGAGTGGTCAACGGAAACGGCAATCTGGGACATAACCCCTAATTCAGCCTGCCGGTGCCATGGCAATCAACCAAACTGATTTATTGCAGTGTTTACGAGATATGAAAGAAAAACAAACTTCTTCCTTCCGGAAGCAAGTTACCAAGCACAAAGATCATCAAACAATCTACGAGGGAGCTGAAGGTGGAAATTGAGAAACTTGAGGCACATATAGATATCACTTAGCAAGCATTGCAGGGGGTGGTCAATGATTCCAGGCGGAGGGGTCGCGGAACCCCGTGAGATGTTGCAGTGTTTGTTGGGATGTTCGATTTTGGGCGTACATCTTCCCGTTTGGAGGGTGGGGGGGTTGAGGGAGGGTTAGAAAATGGGGTTTAAATTGCTCTTGGTGGTGTTAAACGGATTTTCACTATGGTGGCAATGTTCATAGTGCTATTTGAGACACTTCACTCTGCAAGCGGGTTGCTGGCGAGAGGGGGAATTTTGTTTTCCATTGGGATAATGGGCGTGTTTACATGCCTGAGCTGGAATATCCAGGGGATTGAGGATCCGATCAAAAGACGCAAGCTTTTGCTGTATATTGAACGTCACAAGGTGTAGCTTTTATTTCTGCATGGAACTCGCGCAGTGAAAGAGGGATGTGATGGGTTGGCCAGAAACTGGGGTAGGAATAGATTCTTTACCACTTACTCCACGCAATCCAGAGGGGTAATGATCCTGCTCCACAACTCTCTCCGGTTCACACACAGGAAAGTTCATTTGGATCCATTGGGTAGATACATTATGGTGTACCAGGGGGTAGAGAATTAATCCTGCTGAATATATGACCCCAACTAAGATGATCCTGCCTTCCTATTTTTATTTCATTTGTTTATAGAGCGCTGAAAGGCCACAGGCATCGGAACGCTATAACAAAACAACTCCCAGCATAAAACCATAAGCACAACACAACATGTAGGACAAAAGGAATAACGGCACAGTCACAATCATGATACTAATCGTTATAAACCGAGATTTAAGGCCTAAAGCTAGTCCACTGTGAGGCTTAAGTTTGAGGAACCAGTAGGCAAGTATTTACAAATACTAAGAAAAAAGTGTCAGGTTGCTGGCCCCACATCCTACCAAAACACAATCCCTCTTTTCCTGAGTACACCAGTCATCAATCTCAAGCCTACATAAGATCTTCAAATCCTGAACTTGTCACCACTCCTGGCCCAGTTCTTTGACAAAGCCATGCCGAAACATTATTCCTTAGTGCCTCTCTCGGTTCTTTCCCACATAACTTCTCTTTGTTATGGATCACAGGAATTTCATTATTACCACCAAAGTCTCTTGTGGTCTTATGATTTCCTTACTCATAGACTTTTAGAGTTAGATGGAAAAGTTAGAATTTTCACAGGTCGGCAGGAATCTGCAGAGTTTAGCTTAGTTTTCCTTCTATTAGCCAATGGTAGAATATTAAAGCCCTGCAGTTGCTCACCTACTTCAGAAGAAGGAATGGAAGGCACTGACGTTGGATGAGGACTAATTTCAAAGCCCAATCCATCAGGTGTTACCTGTATAATTTATGAGGACGGGTCCATTTTCTCTAGTTGAAGGTCTATCTGGCCACAGTTATCAGATTGACCTAGGTACTGGTGCGTCATTGGGGAATTGAAAGATCTGTTTGGCAGGGTGTATCCATCTTAATCATATGATTATTCCCCACACAATTATCCAAGGAATCCATCCTTATGCAAAAGTAAGACATTGTTGCACAAATTAATTATTTAATTATATCGGCCTTTCCCAACGACCACTGTTCAGAGGTGATCTGCTTCTGTGGGTTATCCTCTGGGTCAGACAATAGCAGTGCTGTGGGAAAAGTCTGACTCAAAATTAGTCTGTCCCCTTTGCATCAGGGGAGGGTGTTGAAAAGTGGGAAAACACCATTATATCTTTTTGTTTGTTAAAATATTTTGAGAGTTAGCAACCCCAACTGTTGTTGGATTAATCAATTTACGAGCCAACTCATTACTTCCCCTGTACAGGTCAGTAACATCACCAATATCGGAGGACAAGTCTGCCCTCACGGTACGCAGCCTCTGCCTCCTGCGAGAGGTCAGCGCCCGAACCTCAGATAAATGGTACACCTTGGCAGCCAGGAAAATAGCCCCAGGAATAACAACTGTGACTTCCAGTAACCAGTCCCCATTGGGGACTGGGGAAATGGCCTAAGGGATACTGGCTGAAGATATAGTTTCTGGGCTTTGTTTTAGGGAAGTTAAAATAGGTTTATTATTTATCAGGTAAACCACAGGCTTTTTCCGTTGACCATTTTTAGCGTTTTTCCTCACCCGACGCATGATATGTTGGAGAAATAACACTCAACATCTTTGCATAAACACTCCACTAATCACAGAACTCGTAGCTATGGTTGCTCTTTAGCCACTAATACCTATATTGTGGGTTGGAGATTTCAACACCATTCCAGATATAAGTATAAATGGATACGGTCGAAGTTTATAGGTACCTGCAAGAGCTGCCTGAGCGATACGGGACAGGATGACCGCCCTGTATATGGGAGACATGTGGAGGGTCTTTTACCCTGGTGACCGGGGATATAGGTTGTACTCCATGGTGCATGACTCCCTCTCTCGTGACCTGTTGCTCTTATCCAACGTCCTGCTTGGAGTTGCATTCTACTGAAGACATTTTCTGACCACTCCCCCATCCCAGTTACTCCAGATGTGTGGACTCCCTGGCATCTCGCCCAGCTGGTGCTTTAAATCTCAGGCGCTCCTAGACATGTTATTTGAAACCAACCTTCGGGATCCTATCCAACTGTACTTTCAGACAAATTAGGGCTCAGTGGCCTCGATGGGTACATTGTGGGAGGACTTTAAGGCCTATATCTGTGGGTTAGCAATGTCCATAGGGTTCGGGGTCCTCCGGACCATAGCAAGGTCGATCGCCGCCACCTAGAACTGCAATACACTTCTCAGACCCCTTCGTCCACACACTCAAAAGTTGGTGAAGCTTTGGACACATTCAGGGCTCATGCAGAGGGAACTGACAGTTTTTGTTATCTCGACTGCAGCTAGGCGGTACGGAGAGGGTGAGCGCCCTGCTCGACTGCTGGTTCGTCCACCCACCAGGCAACTGGCAGTGGCTGCTTTCCTCTCATTAAAAATGGGTCCGGGGACTTGGCGCATACCCTTTCCGACATCAGTAAGGTTTTTGAGTCCTTTTACACCGAACTATATGCTAATAAGGATGCCTGTTCATATGCAGACGTCGCTAGTTTCTTGGATGATCTTCCTATTACACATCTGTCCCTGGAGGCCCCGGCACAACTTGATCTTCCCATCTCTCAGGAGGAGATTGTTCCTGCAATCGATGCTTGGCTAATGGGGAAATCCCCCCGACCCTGGCAGCCTTACCGACAGATTTTACAAGCACTTGAACACAATCTTGGTTCTCTCTCTTAATGAGGTGGGGCCCTTAGGCTGCAGAGGCTTCCCGCAACCACGAGGGAAGCAGTTGGCACCTTGCTCCTGAAACCCACCAAGCCAGTTGAGGAGTGTCATCGATACATTCTGACGTTAATATATTTGCCAAGATATTAGCTATGCGTTTAACGCTGCTTATGCTGTATATAATTCACCCCGATTAGCCAGGTTTCATACCTGGATGATTGACAGCGCTTAACTGCGTCGACTCTTTAATATTCTGGCGCAGGTTTGCTTGGATGCTCGGGCGGTGGCGCCCACGCTTGATATTTAGAAGGCCTTTGACTCAGTCTCATGGCAATTTATGTATGCAGTTCTCGATGCACATTTAGCCCGGTTTTCGTGTCGGTGGTGCGACTCCTGTACTTGTCTCCATTTGCTAGAGTCCACTCAAGCATTATGCTCTCAGCCCCCGTACTAGGGGTACGTATCAGGGCTGCCCCCTGTCTTCCATGTTATTCGCCATAGTCCTAGAACCTTTGGCAGATCTCAGACACAGGCACAGAGGTATCCATATGACTGGGGACCCAGAAATTATATCTCTGTGCAGACGATGCTATAGTGTATTTGAGGGACCCTGAGGTTCATTTGGCTCTGATTATGCACAATGTCCTCGCGTTCGGGGGCCTGCCGGGTCTCCGGGTTAACTGCACAAAGTCTGACAACTTCCCCTCACTGGTGTGGTGGTCAAGCCACATGATATGCTTGGATTTGCCTGGGCCCCAGCAGAGGTGAGATACCTAGTGGTGAGGCGACACTGTGCCCCTTTACTAACGTGCGACTAGAAAGAATGAACGACAGGCCTCGCGCCCAGGCTCCGGGCATGGGCGCGATTAGTTATCTTTTGTGGGTAGGATAGCCCTGATCAAAATGTGTGTTCTTCCCAAAATTCAAAAAATAATTCTAAACATACCACTGTGGCCTGGGGCAGGATTTTTTAGGGAGTTAGGCACCAGTATCAATACATTTGTGTAGCATTCTGGAGCAGTACGACTTAATTGGGACACTTTTGCCCTGCCCTATGCACATGGGATTCGCTGCTCCTAATTTTCGCCTGCATTGGATGGCGACGCAGGTTCAGTATGCAGTATATTGGTTTGCGCATGATGCATTTCTCCATGTTAAGCTTGAGAAATAATCGGCGGGACGCCAGGAGATCCGGTCATTGGTCCCTCCCTGGTTTGCTGACCCATGCCCACTTGATCTGGCAAGCAGGACTACTCTAGCTTGGCGGAAACTTTGGATTCTCCTGGGGGTAACCTATCCGTACCATCGTGATCTTCCCTATGGAATTGTGCAACCTCCCTCCCCAGGGCTGATGCTGCTACAATAGAGCGGTAGACGCAGTGTGGCTTTAGCTGGCTGGATGACGTGTACCAGGACAGGAATTATTTTACGCGCAACGACATTCCTGTTGCAGAACATTGATCCAAGCAGTGTCGGTGGTAAATAGGCCTGCACAGGGCTTTTAGGGTGTTGCGGGCAGAGTTTCCAGTTGAATCGAGCAATTATCCTATATTGGGGTATGTTATGACTGCATACGGCCCAGCAGCATTGTTTCCACGCTCAATAACATGATTCAGGTCCGGACTCGGTGCCACTGACTGTGCTCCAATCCAAGTGGGAGAGAGATATGGATATTGTAATCTGAGACCTGGGGAGATGTGTTTGCAAACACACAAGGTTTCCCACAACTCTCACTTGCGTTTAGTAAAGCTTAAAGTCTTGCATAGGTACCACTACATCCCAGACAGATTATAACCTTTTTCCCAGACATACAGTTTGCTGCCCCAGAGGATGTGGAGATGGTAATGCTGGCTATTTTCACATGGTGTGGAGTTGCCCCAGATGGGGTGGTTACTGGGACGTCTGCAGTGCTTTCAGGCGTGGTTGATTACAGACTTGAAGCCACCCCTATGGGCTGTATGTTTCATGTAACAGAAGATTTAACGGACCCCAAGAGTAAAGTGGTCAGTATGTCTATTAGCAATGAGATGCCTGCTGTCATGATGGCTTAACCCACAGTTCTTTCATCCCAGCAATGTCTGCGGGCTGTCAATTGGGTCCATGACACTGAGGACCAATGGGCATCCCAGTGGCCAACAGGCAACCCCTCGAGATATCTATGGCAGGCCTTCTGCTCCTCATATCGCGGACACAGTAATACCCTGCGTAGTATAATCTACCAATCGATATCCGTTCATCCTAGATGCCGCTTCCAAGTCTGTAAGGTTTACATCTGGCCGTATCTGTAATTTTACAGTGGTGGGAATTTGTTTTTTCTTTTTGATTTCATCTTCCCACAAAATATACCTAGACACGCTGACTCTGTTATTATGTCATGTGTGTAATTTACATGTATGTTATACTACCAAGTGCTCTAATAAAGAAATTTGCAGAATAGAGGCGTTGTCGAAGCAATACAGGATAGAGACCTGAAGCAGACAGATGACGTGTTTCCGGGCGCTCCTAACGGATACTCCTGGACAAAATTGGGATTGATGGTAGCCATCGAGTCGGACCTTAAAGATTGGACCCGGGGTCACGTCCAAAAGACGTTTTGGCAGCACTTCGTGTATGGTCAGAAAGAACAGATCTTGCGAACAGCATGATGAGCGCGACATGTTACCATAAACTGGGTGGAGGTCCTCCTTTTTCAGGATTTCGCACAATCTACGCTCTTGAAGAGATGACTGAGGGGCCCGGTTATGACATTTTTAGCTCACAAAAAGATCTGCTTTAAATGGACATTCCCATTCAGTTTGCTCTATGTGGCAGAATAAGCAGAGGCGTAGGGAGAATAAGCAGAGGTGTATAACTGATAAAGAGGGCCTGACATTGCTACAGATTGAGGAAGAAATGGACAATTTAACGCCTGAATGTCATCCGATGGGGAGGATTAAGAAATTGTGGGAATGGAGCCAGACGTTGTGCAGAAGGAGAAAGGAAGTTGACTCTTGAAGCATATGTTTTCTTGTCTGCCCTTCAAATGGGGATTTTCTTCAGGAGCCTTGCATGTGCTGCCGTTGGTCTCACGTTGCTAATTGGGGTAGGGCATAGATGGGGTAGATTTTGGGGGATGGGGCTTTTGGGTGGGGGGTGATAGCGACGCTTTACATATTTGATAGGTTAAGGTCCTGTAGATGTTGGAGGCATGCTGCTGTGCAGGTTGTCATCTGGGATCTCACATGAAGTGGTAGTTGCCCTCTTGGTCATCTAACCCAGGGTGGGACAAATGTCATGTATGGGGATGAGACGTCGTCAGAATCACTAGGAACCGTGACCCGACCCAGGCTGTTGGGATACTCAGGGGGTGAAGTTGGGGAGAGGTGTCTGTTGGGGAGGGTTGGGTTTACTCAGAGGTAGTTATGGGTGGCTGCCCTATTTATTTTTTAGGGGGTGGGCAAGAATTGGTGAGATCAGTACGAGCAACATTGAAGTGTTTGATGTATAATGTACGGTGGCTTGAATTCCCCTATCAAGAGAAAGCATTTAGAGGCGTTCTGAAGCGGGAAAGTGCTGATGTTTTGTTATTACAGGAAACGCATATTAAAAAGAGGGAATAGGTATATGTTGAATTTATTTTACCTGATGATTCAAGCTAATGTCCTTGAAAAGAGATGCGAGGTCCTGATAGTCTTCCAGAACACATTGAACATTCAGAAGATGGTGGGCCCGGAGGGCCGGTATATTTTGGCAGAGGCTCTTAAGTTTCCTACACTTTGTTTGTTTATTTATTTGGTAATGCGCTCCGAGCCCGTGGGCATCTGGGCGCAGCAGTACAAGAGGATTCGAAACTTAGTTACAATGCCTGACACAGGCTAATTACAGAAAAACAGTGGTCACTTACAATAGGTGATACAATGCATATAGAATAACAAGGGTTAAGCGCATAAGAATAACATTTTAACAGGTTGTGCCGTTTCCGCTAGGGTGAGGAACGTTGCATGTCGTTGCTGTGTAGCCATTTGAGAGCGTAGGATCTGAAACTTGTGTAAGGTAAAGGGCATCGAAGGTCGGATGGGAGTGTGTTCCATGATTGTGCAGCTCTAACTAGGAAGCTCGCACCACCCGCTGTGGTAAGTTTGAATCTAGGGACTTCCAGTAGGAAGGTGTTGGCAGATCTCGTCAGTCGGTGAGAGGGTCTCCAATTGATTCTTTCCGCTAGGTAGGGGGGTGCTTGATTGTTGAGGCATTTAGAGGTGAGGGAAATAGTTTTAAGTAGGATTCTGTCCTTTATCTTTAGCCAATGGGCTTCTGTCCGGTGTTTGGAGATATGTTCTCTGCGTGGGATGTTCAGAGCTGCTCTAAGAGCGTTATTTTGTAATCTCTGGAGTCGGTCAGTGACCGACTTGTTAGCACCAGAGTATAAGGCATTGCAATAGTCCAGTCTGGACATGACAAGGGCATTGGCCAAGGTGAGGCAGTTGGCACTGGACAGGAAGGGTCTGGCGGCGCGGACGAGTTTACACGTATAGGTGGTTGAGGAGGCAAGGGAGTTCACTTGCTTTTTGAGGGTGAGAGCTGAGTCGAGGTAAAAACCCAGCGTTTTGACCTCGCGCATAACCTTAATAGTATTGTTACCAATGTTAAATGAGGCATAGTCTGGGGTGAGTTTGGATAAGTTGTGGTCTGAGCCGAGGAGCAGGATTTCAGTTTTATCGTCGTTCAGGCAGAGGCCATGTGTGGCCATCCATGCTTGAATGAGGATGTAAATTTTATTCACCAGAGCCAAGTCCACTTCGTAGTTGCCCGAAAGGGGTATGAGGATCTGGGTGTCATCTGCGTAATTAGTGTAGGTGACGCCCAGTCTGTCCAACTTGTCGAACAATGGCTTGGTGAAGATATTGTACATAGTGGGTGAGACACAGGAGCCCTGTGGGACTCCACATGTGATTTGGATGGGATCGGCACAGGTGGATGAGGAGAACACTCTCATGGTCCGGTTGGCTAGAAAGGAGTGGACCCATGCTATAGCATCTCCTGTGAAGTTGGCAGCCAGCTTGAGGTGGTTGCATAAGGCTGCATGGTCCACCAGATCAAAAGCTGCTGACAAGTCCAGTAAAAGTAGCAGCGCTGTTTTCCCATTATCCTTAAATTCCTCCATTTTAGTTTTAAGATCTATCAGGGCTGTTTCCGTGCCATGGAGAGGGCGGAAGCCCGATTGGCGCGAGCCTAGTAGATGATTAGCTTCTAGGTACTCTTGAATTTGGAGATAGGCTACTTTGTCGATAATTTTTAGTAGGAAGGGTACCGCGGTGATAGGCCTATAGTTAGTCGGGATGGATGGATCGAGGGTTTGTTTTTTGAGAAGGGGGAGGACCCAGGATTCTTTTAAGTTGGCTGGCACTGTGTTGGATTTGAAGGATGAGTTGATAAGCTTCGAGATGAAAGGGGCTAAGTCTCTGGCAGCGTCCTTTATTATTTGAGCTGGGCAGCTGTCGCCCTTACAGTTGGAGGGCTTCAGTGAGAGGATAGCCTTTTCAGTGTCTATGATGGAGATGGGTTTGAAGCTAAAAGGGGGGATAGTAGTATGTTCAGTTACTAGAGGCGCTTGTTGATCAGTAAGAGAGAGGGTGTCTTTTTTATTCATTATTTTAAGTTGGAGGGTGGAGATTTTGTTTGATAGGGCATTCTGTATATTAGTACACCATATCTTGTCCTTTGGGATCGTGTCAGTTGGTTGGATAGGGGATTCCATTTCCCGGAGGATGGCAAAAAGTTCCTTGGTATTCGATTTGGCATTGGTGATTCTGTCATTGAATACGTTTTTTTTAGTGTTGATAATTTCTAACTTGTAATGTTTTGTAGCTTGGGTTAGCTTGGCTTTGTTGTCGTTGGTGGGCGAATTGCGCCAGATGGTTTGGAGTTTTCGTTTCTGCTTTCTAAGGTCCTTAAGCTGGGGGGTGAACCAGGCATTAAGGTGGGCTTCTTGCTTAGCTTTACGTAGTTTTGCGGGTGCAATGGTGTCTAGTGCGTGAGACATAGCTTTGTTGAAGGTATCTACTAGTGTGTCTGGGTCAGTGTTGTCTTTCAGACCGTTAATAGTGGGCAGGAGGAGGGGGATGAGTTTTTCTGTAGTAATATCTTTTTTACTTCTGGTAGGGAGTGGTGGTATCATTTTGATAGTTTTAGGGCTGGGGAGGTCAAGTGTGGCAGTGAAATTTATTAGAAAGTGGTCGGTCCATAGTTGGGGGGTGATGGCAGTGATGACTATGTTGCAGTTGAGTTCTGAAACCCAGTCAAGGGTTCTGCCTTTAACATGTGTGGGGGAGAGAACTTTTTGGGTAAGGCCTTGGTCATTTAGGATAGCTGTTATAGAGAGGGCATTTTTATTGCCTGGCTCATTGAAGCCGATGTTAAAGTCGCCCATCAGCAGCGTTTGCGAGTGATTTTGGGTATTGTTCGCTATGAGGGTAGTAAGGTCGTCTTCAAAGGTTCCCAGGGGACCTGGGGGCCTGTAGATCAGGTGAATGGCTAGCGTGCGGTTATTGGAGAGTTGCATTTTTGCTGAGAGTACTTCGCAGGAAGCACAGGGGTGTGAGGTGGTGAGTCGGATAGGCAGAGTGGTTTTCGCGATGATTGCTAGGCCACCGCCTTTAGCATTAGGCCTGTCTACACTGTGGATCTGGTAGTTGTCAGGTATGGCTAACATCAGTGAGGGTCCTGCTGCCTCATGGAGCCAGGTGTCTGTTACGGCAAGGAAGTCAATGCTACTGTTGTTTAGTATGTCAGCAATTTCAATTGCATGAGCTACCATGGATCTGGCATTGATAAGGGATTCAGTAAGAGTTAGGGTGTTATTGGGAATAGGATGACTTGCAAGTGTATCTGTATGCTTATTTTGACTCCGGCGTTTCTTTTGGTGGAGGCGAGTAGGAGTTGGGGTTGGAGTTAAAGGTGTCGTGGCTAGAGTTTGCTTATCCATGTGTGTCTGTATAGTAGGGGTGTCACGGTATGGATTTTTGGACGGTATGATAACCTTCTTGCCAAGTAACGGTATACCACGGTTATCGCGGTATAGTGAGCATATTAAAGTAACCTTAAATAATACTTTGACACAATGTTTACTTTTCTTAACAGACTTACACTACAAACAAGAAGTCGTCTTTGTATATAAATGTGTTTAAGTAGAAGTGACAAAAGTGGGCACTTTGGTGTTCCCAGTTAACAGTCCTAAAAGACAAACTCCCTTCTTCATTTACTGAGAACACTTTGGCCGCACTGAGTGCATAGCGACACTGACTACATATCACCAGGGAAACAAAGCTCTGTGCCCACGCTGGACAAATGTCTGGGCGAGGGTATAGGTAGGCCGGAACTTCATCCCATTCTATTGTAGTAGACCCCCCGCACCCAAGTCTTTGGGGGGCCCTTTAATCTTTAAAAGAAAGTTTATAGCATTGTTTAAGTGGTCATTTAGAGTTTCAGCTCCACAACTAGGCTACTTTTCTTTGTTCGGAAATGCAGAGGACAGGTAACTTCCCTTGATAATCTACACACCACAAAATAAGGCACAGGTTGAGGCTGTGTCACTTCGAATGTATATTTGGTGGCCAAACATAAATCGCTCCAAAAGGTGATCAATAATAACAGACCGTTTTTTCCCTGCTTTCAGCTAGTGGGTGTTGTGGGGCAGTGATACATTTTGGGATTATTATTCAAATTCATTGATAAAACCAGGGACTTCACCCATTGTAGTATACATTAGAATCTGTTACAATCTAAAATGTAATTTATATAATCCATAATAATTTACATATCACACATACCTCATGAACTAGTTCCTTCTCATTCCTTACAATTTATTGATTTTGTGATCAGGTATGTGCTTCAAAGGTACAAAAGGCACCACCTGAAACTGTGTGTACCCAAAAAACATATTGTTAACATAGGCAGGCTGCTTTTCCCAGATGTAGGAATGGGGCTCCCCAAATAACATTTTGAAATGGGCAATCATGCATCTTCAAACAGATCTGCAGGTACCCAAATCAAAACATCTGTTAAATGGATAATTCGTGGTAATTACTCTGTCTTCTCAAAAGTGGGGCCAGAGAAAGTGTGAATGCGTACAAACATTTAAAATCTTTGGTGCATGCTCCGTCACCCCCTCAGCCCCTGTGAAAACTGGGACATACTCTATTTACTAAAATGGTTCTGGAGGGACCTCGTGCAATCGCTTACTTCTCTTTTACAATGGTCTGCCACAAAAGTAGGCTGTAGGCTTAGCAGCACTTCAGAAATTTCAGAGAAATGCAGACGGTTGCCATTAAAAAGGAACACAAGATAGCCCATAAACGCTTATAAAGAAGCTCTTTTCAGTACGGTTTTATTTATTTATTTGGTATTTATAATGCGCCAATACAGCAAATGGTGTTCCATTGGACTTTTCTGATGGGTGTAAGTAAACTGATAGCAAGTAGGTCTCAGCCCCCCACCCCCACATACCTTCATGCACATCAAGTCCACTCAAATGTAGACAAGAATGATAGTTGATCGACCGAGGCAAATAACTATCCTTAGGTTTGTCACCCATAGGACCATTATTCGAACCCCATGGTCTCCAACCCGTCGATCGGGAGCCACTCGTAGCTCGCCTCTTGCTTCCCAGTAGCTCTCTCAGCTGTGCTGCCATTGCTGGCCCCTAAGCTAAGTCAGGGGAGAAGGGACTGCTTGACTCCAGCTCGGGGTTGAGCCATTGCTGCTGCCACTTTGCAAGGCAATAATTATGTGTGCCTTATGTATTTCCAAGTCTCTGAAAAGAGAAGTAAATTAATTTGGGCATTTAACTGATTGTTATATTGTGCCCTGGTTTTTGGGAATCCCGCTGGAAGCAGAGTACATATCAGTGGCATACACTGAACAGCTCAGAGTGCAGATTCTACTATGGCGAATCTTGCAGAAACTCCTGTTTACTCTGCAAACATTGAGTAATCAAAAGGGTTTTCAGGTGAGGATATACAGGCAATGTTTTAATTATTTTTATACTGACCACAGCCTAACATTACGGACTCAGCAGCACAAGAGAACATTCACAGGTAAAACCTGTGAATGTTTAAGAACATTTAAATTTATGGGATGGGATCACAACGCAGTGCTGGCAGTGCATTTTATGTTTGCATCTAGAGAAGAAAGTAACCAGTGTAAAAAAATATTACGTTATTTGCTTCTTGTATTTTTTGATTGACTATACTAAGCTAAAGAGTTGTTGGTATGACCGTCCTCAAGTATATAGGGAAGTGCGAGATCAATCAACTACTTTATGTGCCCAAGATCACACATTCATCATGTTTTAAAGCCTCACTAATAGCTTTTGCCTGTAGCTTAGAGGTCTGTCCCCTCTAGCCTACATCTGCAGGAGTCTGTCCTGATCCATTCTGGTTTCACCATCACCTTCTTGTGGCCAATGCTGGATTTTACTTTTATGGACTTCATTGATTGACAGTGTGTCACCCTTTCTCAACTCTCATGCTGGACTTCCTTTGCATCTTGTACTCATGGTGGTCCCGAAGCATCCTGTTCCCATCTTCATCTTGTATCCTGGCTTGCAACATTGTGTGTTACTACGGACTTCTGCAATTGTATTCGCCCTCCCCTCTTGCTTCTCCACTCTTTGACTGCTTACTCCCTGTTCTCTCCTCTCCCTTTCTCAGTTTTCCCATCTCCTCCCCTCCTCCCCTCAATTTCTTCTATGCACTTACTCTATCAGAATTGTCCCTGGACCTAGAATGATAGCAACATCATCTGTCTCCTCCTCCCTCCCCTTAATGTCCCCCCCAACCCGCCAAGCACTATCTGAAATGTCGTCAGGCCAAGTATGATAGTTAATGTCACATACTTACTGATCATGGCTTGTAAGAATGTCCTTGTATTTTCCCTTGTTCCCTCCCTTGCCTTGAAGCGCTTTGAAACACATTGTGTATAGGTGCTATATAAATAAACTATCATATCATTTATGCAATAGCAGCATATGTTTTTCAAAAGCATTTCAATAATGAATTTACAAAGATTGTTTAACCAAGAAGAGCTGTGTTGGGGGAAAAATGCTTGAATGAGGGACTAAAAGCTGAGTAAGAGCATGTATTTGTTTTGCATTGGCAAATATATGCCAAAAAGCTCCATGTTAATTTGAGAGCTACTCATCGATTCATGTTTTTTCTTTGCATTATGGAGCTTGTCGCCCAGCATTTATAATGGAAAAAGCAAATTTCCCAGAATGTAAAAAAGGACTTAATGAGCATCTCCCAAATTACATCGGCTTGTCAGGCTGCATTCTGATGTTGTCTACTAATGACAAGCATTGACAAAGCCAACACTTTTGGCTTTTGTGTAGACATGATCTCTGTATTATTCAGGCATTGCCATAATATTCCTACCTGGCCATAAAAAGCCAACAGCTGAAAATGATGTTAGTACCTGGGCATATATAACGGAAGTGCCTTATAAGTGCTTACTTAATGCCTATACAAGAGAAACAACCTTTGGGTTTTTGAATGTTTGTTGGAACAGGAATTAAGTGCAAGGGACAGCTGCAAGGACACACATACTGCTAACACATCAAGTGGCTGATGGTACACTTGGTTAAGACAGTTTTAATACATGAAGGGCTGGTTTATAGCTGTAATTATGCCATTGCTTTTCAGAATGATGATCAGAAAGCACATAACTAGACTTTGCGATCCCAGGGGCATGGGCTTTGGGAAGGTAGGGGAAGATAATAGTCAGTGGGAATGGCTAGAGGGACTACCATGGCCATGGTTTTCTTAATATTCAAGCAATACCCACAGAATGTGTGTTCCTCCTTGCATCCCATCTCTCTCCTGTCTGCGCTTCCCGTGACAATAGTTTTGGCTTATAGGCAGCACTTTTAGTGCCACCTAATAGCCAAAACTAAAAATGACCCATTTATTCAGCAGGTCCATAATCCACCATTTCAGCTCTACAGCGCTTTGCCACAATACCCTTTAACATACTGCAAAAGGATTGCAGAACAAAATATATGTATGTAACATTCAACTTCTCAAGTACCTACTGTATCCTTATAATGTGCAGAGGTAGTTGTAAGCTTGCAGTTTATGTATTTTTAAATTAATTGCAGTATTGAAATGCCACAGTGAATGCATACATTTTTATTCCGGAGTAAAAATAAAATTCCAATAAAACCAATCTTTTTACAAATCCCCATGCTCATCACCGCTCTCATAGTCTTGCACGTTGTCTCTGAACTAAAAGTAGCCCCTGTTCTAAACTATATACAGCACTTTACTCTGCAATGTTCACATTCCAAACCTTGGCAACAGTGGCTAGACTGACTATACGGCATTTGCCCATACAAAGCAGCCTGCCACCGGACCACCACTCGAGAACTTTTGCACTGAAATGCTTTTGGAAAGTTTGCTGCAGCACAGGAGCTAATGTGTTGTTTTATGGCGTGTTCAAGGGGCCTGGACCAAATTGAAACCTTTATGATCCTGCTGGCAGGGTGGTTGCTGTGCAACGGGCCTGGCTGTCCGTCTCTTTCACTGAAAGAAAAACAAAATGGGAAAAAAAATAAAGCTTTCTTGACACATACCGGCTCTGAACATGACGATTTGGGATGTCCTGAGCCCCACTCCTGGGACAACAACCCTTTCCGCATTGCACATGGGAGGCTTTTTTTTCACGCAGAATGTGTTTATTTTTGTATGGAAGAAAAACAGCACATTACTAGAGGGCCCAAGCCATGCAGCTTTCACTGGAGCTTTCAATGCACGTTTCACTGGAGCCTCGTGACTGCAGCTTCGCGACTTTTGACACCAGCTTATCTGCCTTGCTCAGTGGGGGTGCTAGCTTACTGGAAGATGCCAGGCAGCTGCAGGCAATGTAAACAAAATAATTAAGTGGTCAGAACTTCCACTGTCTGCGTGTAGAGATCTGCTTTGCCGCCTTGCCTCTGTCTCCCACGTGTTAAAATGAGCGAACTGAAACCACTTTAAACAAACAAAACTGTGCTTTGATGCTGAACACACGGTAAACCGGTATGGACAAGGTCAAGGTTATTGTGATTAAATGAGGAGATGCATGGTAATTATACCGGTATACCGGTGTACCGTTACACCCCTACTGTATAGATGGGAGTCTAGCAGTATTGTTGGTACGGTTTCTTTTAGGTTCATATATGCAAGGTAGCCTTGCCCTAAGTCTCAGGTTTCTGTCTGTAGGGGGACGGGTACTGAAGGTAGCAAAGGTCATGATTGTAGCTAGGAGGGTCAGGGAGGTCAAGTTTCTGCACATGGTAATTGGTGTGGTCCACTGATGCAATTTACTTCCCTTATTTCACTAAGATGTCTAGCTAGGGTGATGCAATGTGTAGTGCAAGTGGCTAGTTGAAGCCGGGGCTGCGCCTAGTGATAAAGGGCATGATATTCACGAAACACAGTATGGGCTAGAGTGCATGGTCTGTTAATGATGATAGGGCACAACACAATCAAGGTGGTCCGTTAGCAACCATAAGGCACAACGCAGGCAAAGTGGTCCGTTAGCGACCATAAGGCACAACACAGTTAAAGTGGTCCGTTAGCGACCATAAGGCACCACACAGTTAAGGTGGTCCGTTAGTGGCCATATGTCACAACGCAGGCAGTGTGGTTCGTAGCGACCATAAGGCACAACACAGTTAAGGTGGTCCGTTAGCGACCATATGTCACAACACAGGCAGTGTGGTCCGTAGCGACCATAAGGCACAACACAATGAGGTGGGCCCTGAACACCTGGGTATTAGTAGCGCCAAGAAAACTAGGGTCTAAGTATGTGGGCACAGCTAAGGCAGTTGTCGTGGGTACGGGTGTATATCAAATCATGCAACATGAATCGATGCATTAACAATGCAATGGGACACAAATTAAATGCATAAATCAGGGGTACCTAGTTTCGAATATGGCAGGAGGAGCCAAAAGGCACTGGCTAATAATGCAGTGGGACACAATTTAAATGCATAAATCAGGGGTACCTAGATTCGAATTTAGCAGGTTAAGCTTAAGATGCAGTGGGACACAAGATCAAAGTGTGTGAGCAAAGAGAGAAAAAAAAAAGAGAGAGGAAAAAAGCACAACAATATAAATTGTCAGAGGGTGAGAGGGCATAATAAGCATAGTATTGGTGCTCATCTGGGTATGGTGAACATAAGGCAGGCTATGGTGGCGCAATGATGTGGCAGTTTGGGCAACCTGAACGTTCCGTGCAGTGGCTGCAGCACATGACATGTGCTAGAAAGGCAATGAGGAGTGATGTTTGGGAGGATAGAGCAGGTAGTATAGTTTAAGGCAGATATAAGTTACTCACAGCCTCAAACAAGCAGGGAGTATGGCCCTGGGCTCTGGCCAGCTCAGGACAGACTCTGGACAGTTGTTGGCCTTGCCCTCAGGGCCTTACCAGGAAGGGCCGGCTCACGCCTTCCGGCGCCGGATTGGATGTGAAGTAGGCTGCTAGGGCCAATCAGCAGGCGCCTCCCGTCTGTTGAGGAAGTGGGTCCTAGGAAAGAATCAAATGGCCCGTGCGGCCATCTTGGAGTTACGTGAACTCGTGTGCTGTAATGGCGGAGGCACAGCTTGGAGGGTAGATGCAGCTTGGGCTGCAAAGCGCATCAAATGAAATGAGCGCGTTTCTAATTACAGCATTATCACAAAGAAATGCTGCTCCTGGTTACCGCGCCTAGTGCGCTCAGAATAACCTTTTAAAAAAGCATATTGCATTTGCTGCTTAGCATGGATGCCATACCTTAGTGCTGTCCTGCACTTGGATGGTGGGTGTGGGCCACTGCTCCTGCAGTGGACCGGAGCTCCTGCTCCCTCCCGAGTCAAGGTGCGAGTGTCTCTATGTTGATGTCTATGTTTGATGTCTCTATGTTCCCAACACGGTTCAGGATGGATTTTTACAGCAAGTCTTGACGCTTTTAGAAAATTATATGGTGGGGGAGATTATTGGAGTAATTTGGAACCTCGGGACTATTTCCCTGTCTGATCATGCAAGAACCTTAGTGACAATCGCGACCCCAGGTAAGGGGAATGGTCTTTGAAGATGAAAGTTTCCTATTGAACTAGTGAAAGATTAAGTTCTGGCTGAGGAAACCTGAGATCAGATGGATCTTTACAGAGAATGTTGTTCCGCCTATTCTGAGTGATGTCCTATGGGATTCTTTTAAAATAGTTACTCTGGGAGAAGGTATTGCTGCGAAAGCGAGGAGAGATAAGCAGTGGGGTGCAATGGAAAAGAAGCTGGAAGAGCAATTGAAGGAAACTATGAATAGCGGTAACCAAGAAGAAATCAAAGCTGCTGCTAAAAACCACTTTTTTAGCAGCAAGTTCAGTTGGATTTGCTTGACATGTGTCATGCTGGGTCTTTACTGTATGGGAAGCAGAGGTACGATGTCAGTGCAAATCAGGCTGACTGGTTGTTAGACAGGCAGTTGCACGTTTGTACGGCTGCTCAGAGAATTCACATAATTCGTGTAGGTGGTGGGCGCCTAGTCACTGATGAGTCAATTATACATTTATTTGCTGATTTTTTGTGAGGCTCTCTATACTTCAGAAGTCAATTCGCTAAAGTTTTGGTGAGGTAAATCGTCTCTCTAAGTTGATTGCACCTGATCAATCTGGCTTTATTTCTGCTCGAAAAACATTTGATATTTGGCGGGTTTGTCATTTGATTGAATAAGTTGTGATTACAGGGATCCCAGCCCTTTTCAGTAAAGCTCAATGCTGAAAAAGTGTTTGACCGGGTGGAGTGGCCTTTCCTTTTCCATACACTTGATTACATAGGGTTTTGGTTCTAATTTTATCAAAATGGTAAATTATAGATCTCCTTCCATAAGATTGTCAATTAATGGACTGTTATCTAGGCGTATTCCTGGATCCACTTTTGGCTAAGATCTGGTTTTGCTAGGTGGTTAAGGGGATAGACTTTGGAGGTATTTCGCATAAAGTCATTGCGTTTGCGGATTATATGTTGGTGGCGCTTCCGAATCCAGAGTGATCTTTGGTGGCATTAGGTAAAGTATTGGGGAACTTTGGGGCCATTGAGGGGAGAAGGATAAATATGCAATCTTAAATGTGGCTGGGATGCAAAGAGTTGGTTCAGTGGCTGGACGGACCAGCCTTTTTACCCGGGCTGAGGGATCAATTAGATACTTCGGGGTGACAATCACTCATTCTCCTACCCTACTGTCTGAGGCAAATTTTCCTGTATTACTAAAATCCATGATCGCGGAACTACAAAAATAGAATCCAATCTCTATCAAATGGTTGGGCACGTAGCTATGGCCATAATGGTGATTTTACTGAGAGTTCTTTATTATTTTCAGGCTCTTCCTGTAATGGTTGCCAGTTCCTTTTTTCTGTCTTTGAACAGGGAAATTATGAGGTTTATATGGCGCAATATGGGGGCTCTGCGTCGCTTTGACTACACTAATGGCCCACTGCAATAGAAAAGAATTGGGCCTCCCTAACTTTATGAAATAATATGAAGCGGCTCTGCTTTGGGTTATCTGTGAATGGTTGTCCAGGGATCAGTCCAAACATTGCGTGGAAATAGATAGTGCAGTGGCGCAGACCCCTGTGGTGGGGATATCGTGGTTGGGCAGAGGTGATGGACCATTGGATGTTAAGCAGTCTCATTTCACAGTGCCTAGATGTTCGGTGTAGGATGGTTTCCCAGGGACATCTTTCTACTCGGGTTGCTTACTTTACCTCACTGTTTGCATTCCAGAAGAAAAATGAAGATTCCCAATGTGGTGCATTTAGCAATGGCTGAGGGCAGGATGTCTTCAGGTGAGGGATATGCTGGAAGGGGGGTGTGTTAGATCCTTCGGAGACTGCAAACGGTTGTTTGGGGTGAACAAAGGAGAAAGGTTTTGATATTTGAGTAGCTTGGGCATTGGATTTTCTATCCAGCAGTGTGAGGCTGCTTTTGGAGCGTTAAGTGTTTAAGAAGATTATAACCACCCACAACGGCAACAAGAAATTGTCGTCCATATACAAGATTCTTGTGGGTGAGGGTTCACATTTTGTTATGTATGCCCATATTGGGAGTGAAGGGTCACTCGAGAGCAATATATCTAAGGAACAATGGGAGCTCTTATGGGGTAATGTTCCCAGGCTTACTAGATCGATACAGATTAGGGAAGTGAGGCATGGTATCGCAAATAGACACTGACACGAGCTGCATGTTTCAAAACCTTGATTGATGGTTTAAAAGGGGTTGGAAAACTCCTATCTTGCCCTATAACTAAGATGGGAGTATTCTCGACCATCACACAAAATGAAAATTCCTAGTTGGTCCTTAGTCAAAATAAAATGACCTATACTAAAACCTAATGTCTGCACTCTTCCTAATAAAATAAATGTGTAAAGGGAATGCGTAACACAAAAGGAAACACACCTGGCTTTGGATACAATGATGCTGTTTGTTTCATGGATCAGGGTCCAATTGGCCTTCCACGAAAAGTCTTGTAGTACAGTTCAACAAAATGTAGTTTCCTTCTGGTTACCACAATTCAGTACAGCTTCTCCTCTGCCGGGTTCAAACCCTTCATTCACAATTTGTTTGAAGCTTGGGGAAGGAAACCCCAACACACCTTCATAGGCTCCCCTCCGTCGGGCTCAAGCCTCTATTTACTTTCCTTCCGCTGTCACTTTTTCAAACTGCATGACTTTTGCTCTTACCTCAGCATGACCACTTGACCTTCTTTCCTCAAACGTCACTTTTTCTCTCTTAAACTAAGTCCTCTTCGTAAATGTAGTTTAGATCACAATACTTATTTCAAAGTTCAAAGATATCTCTCACATCCAGGTTTCCCTCTGCCGGGATCAAACCTAACAGTTAAAATCTTGTATCTCAGTTTCTTTCTCTTCCCGCCGCTTCTACGGCATCAGACATTTCAGAAACTTTCGATTGGGCAATCTTCTTTCGCCTGACCACTTTGTTACTTTGTATCGTTAATTTACAGTTCTTTACAATGCTTTGTTTTCTCTCTTGTCTTATTGGTACCTGCGCAACCTTCATTCGTCGGATACTGTTGCTATCACGTTTCATATAACACAGACCAGACTTTCATTGCTTTCATCAACTCACCTGCTGTGTTAATTCATTTTCGTATTTCGCAGCTTTGATACTGAAGTCAAAGATGATGATAATACAGCTGCCGTTGCACCTCCCCAACTCTGCTGCTCACCCGGCAGGGTGGCTGGTATCCTTGAAACACAAAGGAGGTATGTCTCTTCTCTCTGGCTGGGCTTCCTTGTGCAACTTTCATGGTCCTTTGGATGTAACGATCACTCGCCAGAGTGTCCAAGGTTTCTCCGTACCTCAGTTCCGTCCCTTGGCCTGTTGCTCGGCTCCACCTGGTTCGCTGTCGCCCTGAAAGAACTGGTCCATCTCGTGCATCACCTTCATCAGAGTGTGTCTGTGTTCCACCTTTTGTAATTAAGTTCAAGTGCCTGACCCTGCCTGATCTTCTTAGTGGGACATGTCCAATGTATTGCATGGGTGGTACTCCTTTTTAGCCTCAGACCTCCTCTTCCTCAGCTCAGTCTTTGTGTAGGAAAAGAGGGGGAATCTGGGAAGTTGGAATATCCTAAAAAGAAAAGGATGGGACAGGGGTATTTGGAAAGGGGGGGATACCATGTCTTGCCATTGGGTGTTCCACCCCACTCCAGAGGACCCCTCACCCAGGTGATCCTCCCACACTTGTTCACCCCCAGGGTCTGGATCCAAAGGCGATGGCCATGCAATGGCCACTTGAGTAAGGGATCCCTGGGGTTTAGGCAGTGATAGAAGCCTGGATAAGATCATATTTCAGTGGCACTATACCGCTGTTGTTCTACATGCAATTTACTCCAATTCATCATCACTCTGCTGGAGAGGATGTTCAGCACTAGGATTTATTTTCATTTCTCTGCAGTGACTTTGTTTTAATAGTGCACTTGCAGACTAAGCATTTTGGACATTTTATGAACCCCTGTCGAGTGATGAATTGAGCGGACTGGTCTGTCTTTGTTTACTACCTCTGATATTACCTGGGTGGAGATGGGTGGTTTGTGTTTGGTTTTGTTTGTACTAACATCAAAAAAGTTTCAATACAATTTTAAAAAAATGCGGTGCTATCCCCAGCCTGCATAACACCTGAAAAATTAAGGCCCAGTTTACTTGATCAAACACCTTCACAGCGTTGAGCGCTTGAAGTCTAGGCGCCTCATCCCCTGCTCTGGCTGTCTTGTCTATAATGTGTAGTATCCTTACCTTTATTGAACATGTTTCTCCCTTGAATAAAGCCCAACTGGTCCTGCGAGATCAGATAGGGCAGGATCCTCTCAAGCTTTGTGGCCAATATTCTGGTATGTATCTTAGCATCTGTATTAATAATTGCAATTGGTCTGTAGTAAGAGCTTAAGTGCAGGTCTTCCCCCTCCTTCACAATCAAGGTGATATTAGCCATTTCCATGGAGGGCAATATTTTACCAGCTATTTGAAACTCATTGAATAAATCTGCCAAATACCTGCTTGGGTGTCTGCAAAACATCTTGTAGAATATAGCCATAAGGCCATCTGTTCACAGGCTTTTGCGGAGTTGGAATCTCCCTTTTGCTCTCGGCACCTCTTCCTTGGTTATCAGGCTATCCAACTGCTCCCCTTGCTTCCTGGATATTGTTGATCCTGACCAGTCCTCAAAGTACACTTTTTTGTTCCCTTGTCACATAGCTCTTCCCTGTATAAACCTGCAAAAACTTCTTCCATCACACTTTTATTACCTGCTTCTATGACTACCCTTCCCTCTCCACCCTCCATTCCAGAGATGAAGTACTTCTGTTCTTCGGCCTCAGTTGCCTTGCCAACACTCTGCCCATCCTGTTCCCGTGCTCATAGAATGTTTGCCTGCATTTTAGTAAAGTGATTTCCACAGACATACGAATCAGTTGTTTGAGCTGTCCCCTTGCATGCGCTAGTTGCCTAGCTATCCTGTTGGCCTTGGTTTTCTTGTTTATTGCTTCCAACCTCAAAATTTCCTTCTCTAGGTCTTGTTCTCCTCTTCTCCTAGCTTCCCTCAGGTCTTTCCAGTTACCAATCTGAACCTTCTTGATATGTTCCTTAAATCTATCCCAATGTTCCCCCTCTGTTTCCTCAAGATCTCTCTGGGCACAAATCTATTAATTTCCCCCTCAATCAGGTTTTGAGTTCCTTTGTCCCGCAGGAGGTAATCTTCTAGTCTCCACCTCCACAACTTCCATTTTTAATCTGTTCCTGATTTTCTTCATCTGCACTGTATACGGAACAGTTTTAAATCATAAATGCTTAAATCTTGTTGCTGTATTTGGTATGTTTGTTAATGAAAAGCAAGTAGATTGTTTGCTTCCAAAAGCTGATTAGCCAAATGCCAGTTCAATTTCTGGCTAATCCTTGACTGAGAAAAATAGGAAATTGTTTGACGTGTTAATTACTAAAACATTTTATTTTGTGTACAATTATAGTTTACGCCTACTATAGTCAAACTCAAATTGATGTGTTGTGTACATAGAATTAGTAATTTAAAAAAACAATCTGGAATTCCACAGGCCTTCAATTTATTGTACAAAACAGTTTGGTTAACCCTATCAAATTCACAGGAGAAATCAATGCTAGCAAAGTAAACAATGCTCTACTTGTGGCCTGGTCTGTGTTAGGTTTATAATCTGGTAATTCAGAGAGACAGTGAAAACCTTTTTGATATTTGAGTCCTTTGCCCTTTGCGCAAGATGGAAAGGACTAAGTCATACAAAGATTTTACTGGCAACAATAAGTAGCGCAGTTGGTCGATTGGCACAATGTGGAAAGAACATCAAGAAGATGGCTTTGTAGAGGAGCAAACTATATTTAAAAACAATATGTGCAAAATCTGGGTCCAATAAATTGTCAATTCCTTAATTTAACAGGTTACAAAAATATGAACATTTACGTGCCACTACTGGCATCCTATGTCTCGAATATCCAGTGAATCATTGGACAACATTTTGATTTTGAACAAAGTTCATGCTTTTTCTCTTTAACACAAGCATCAAAAATATAATTTTGCTGGGCTCCTGAAATAGAATATAATTTAGCATTAATCAATAGTTCTCACAACCACTCTGGATAGAATAAATGTTCCCTTTGATGAAAACATAATGAAGACGAAAAGGCCTTAGCTTCCCTGTTAAACCTAAGGATATTGGACCTCGCCCAAATCAGCCTCTTACCTGAAGCATTTGCTTCTAATTCAGCTGGCCCGATATGCAAGTAGTCCTTCTCAATAATAATCTCTAAATGGTTAGCAAGGTATGATCACTCAAATGTGTTTATCTCAAAGAAATTACACACATTGAAGATGGACTTGGAAACAAATATTTAATCAATTGCAGAGTTTGACGAAGTACAATATGTCAGGCTTTCAGAACTTTTCCTCTTAAATGCTCTTTAACATGCGCAAATTCCAGTTATCAGCTCAACCCATCGCATACCCTTAGAAATGTGACACTTGCAATAAGACATTTTTTGTGGTTCTTTGTTTAGAATTGATCAGCGGTCCGATTCTGTTTAGGATTCACTCAGTACTATCGCAATTTAAATCACCAACCAGAATTACATGGTTCAAATTGGCAGTTTTTGACCATTATATCAAAAGGTTACTCAGGCTGGTGTAAAAAGATAACTTAGCACACCAAGGATTACAGTGGATATTAATCAGCGGCATGGTTTAAGTGCGTGATGACAAGATAGACATTTGCAAAATACCTTCACACAAATCATCCCAATAGGCAGCATTCACTTTTAGGCCATTACCAACAGCTGTTGACAGGCCCCCAAAAGTTGGACCATTGGGTCCCTTGTGCGCCTTCTGTTAAAATGTTGAATAGCCATCAATAACGGAGTTCCTGGAGCCACACTTCCTGGAACAAATGTTAAAATCGGACAAATTCAAATTAGGAGTATTTGAGCCCAGCACATTTCTATGGCCCCTGGAGTTCCAAATGTTTAGTGATTGAGCAGTACATCGAATTCTTTCCAGTGTTTGTAGGACCTGAGGTAGCCATGGCCAGTCATTCCCCTGTCTTCCCCCTCTTTCTGGTCTTTGCTTAGATACAGACTGCAAGTTCCGACGAGACTGGTGTAAGTTAGAACTGCCAGTCAACGCTCCAAATGAGCCACTTGAGGGAAAACTGACTTCCTGCTGAATTTGAATCCCTCTAGAATTCTCGAAAGAAACACATGAAAACCCATGAGCAAGATCGATTCTATCTCATCGAATATCATTTGAAACATGGCTTTGGATATATGAAGCTGCAGAAATCTTTAAACCGTAACTGGAGGCTTTTAGAAATTATGCAAGGTTTCCAAGGAATGTGACAACAGGGTACCTGCTTCTGCTTCCTGCTCCAAATTGGCACACATTTGTAGACAAGAAAGGTCCACTTCTTCTGTAACTGTTACAGGCTAGGGAGGGTGAATCCAATTGATTAGAACAGTGGAGGCTGTAGAAGTAGTGCAACCATAACCAAAGCCAAACCAGTAAATAATTGTCTCAGTAACGAACGGAGAGGGCACTTGCATAGTTGGAGAAGCAAAGGATTGTGGACCAGGCCTCGAAGTTTTCTTCAAATCACTCATTAGGCTTTTAGAAACCACTTTAGAAAAATACTTGGTTATTTTTGCTGCTGCTGAAAGAGGCTAAGCAATATTTAGGGGAGACTTATCAATTGGTGTTGCATATGGTGGGGCTCCCGGTGGGCAAAACTGGGCAATTTGCTTTACTTCCTAGGTCGTACATCGAAAAGACACATCAAGGTGGTGAAGGAAAAACAAGCTTCACAAACCGTACAATCTCAGAGATGGAAAATGTGGACCCCCCTATACTTCTGACTCTACTTGATGGAGTAACAGATGGATAGGTGTCTGCTCCTTGTTACCTGCACTGCTGCTTTTGATTTTTGAGAACAGGGGCTTCAGTAGCACATGCAACAAAGCAGTTGTGTTCTAAATCTGGTCTGATTAAGAATTGCAAGTTAAACAAACACAACAGCATGTGTACTTGTGTAGGAGCGTGATATAAATAAAATATCATATAATTTCACTTATGTTAATTACTGGGCATAAAGTATGAGCCGCAATAAAAATAACATGAAAACAAAATAAAGTTACACTTGCTTAAAGTGCCTCAGTCGACAATGAGAACAACTTTGTTACTCCTTTTTTTTTTTTTTTTTGTTAGATTGATTTTTAAAAAAAAAAATGTTTACTTAAGTAGGGAGTGAAATACTCCATCTTCCGAATCCTATTCGGATAGCTGACCCATTCATAGTTTGATGGTCTTCAGTCTATCCAACACTAAGAATAGTGGATCTTTTTGTTGTTGGGTTTTATACCATGCACCAATGTGGTGAGAGAAAAGGTAAGAGTTCTGATTGTTTGGTGTGTGCTGTGAAGGGCTCATCAGTTGCTTGGTTTAGGTGGCTTGGTCAATGTACGCAGCATAATGTGGAAATTTGAATTTGAATGGAGGAATGGGACAGGCACAATAGTCTATTATGGGCATTTTGAGTATCTTCTCTGGTGTAGGTATGCGGACGTCCTAGTAGAGGGTCACTTAGAAGCAAAGTCGTTCTGGGGGACCTCAAGGGGCACATCACAGTGGGAAACTTCATAGTGGTCACTGGCAGTGGGAGATGCCTATAGCCATAGCACTGTAGTGGAGAACCTAGAAGTAAAAAGCAGCCATGCTGTTGTCCTAGTAGGGGTTCATGTAGTACCAATGTGGAACACCCATGAGCACATGGGGAGAGGTGGGGGAAATGCTTATGGGTAAATCGCAGTGGGATGAGCACCTTGGAGTAAATCATAGAAGGGGGCCACACCTACAAGGAAATCATAAGTAGGACACCTATGATCAAATCAGATGGGCAAGGGGAAACAAGGCTCAAATCCCAGTGCGGGGTAGAGGAGAGAAACACCTACGATGAAATCAGTTTGGGGATGAGAACCCCAAGGTTAAAATCAGTTGGTGGAGGCTAGGTTGAAATCACAGCTGGGGGGTGAAGAAACACTGTGGTTGAAATCATCCTAGTGAGAGAATGCACATAGTATCAAATCAATGGAGGGGAACACCTACCATCAAATGTTATGTTACTTCATATTTGTAGAACTCCTTACTACCTTTTATTATGGCTACTGAGCTCAGTGGGATCAGTGGCTCTTTTGCAGACCATAGTCTGAACATAAGAATAAAAAAATACTTGCAAATTAAAATCATAATTTGAAGCAGCAGTTCAATTATTAGCAGAGATTACTGTTGTAGTTGGGGTGGCCGATGAAGGTCTCATCGGGAAAGAGGGGTTCACGTTGCGTGTGCCATATTGGGTACTGGAGTGACAGCGATTGTGACGTGATGTTGCGATTTAACCTGAATCTAGTGTAGTTCATGAGAATCAGATAAGTACTTTGTGAATAGTTAGTGCATTTTGGATTTGCAAGTGGGTAGCAACATAGCAAATCTACTGATGCAATATGAAAATGATGTAGTCGCGCTTGATATGCAAATCACCCCCTTTGGGATTGGGAGCAAGCCTGATTTGCATATGGTCTTTCCACTTTTGTAATGGCTTGGCAGGTGAAGAACGATGGATGGGTTGCCTAGAGCAATGCCAGAGGTTAAGATTTATTGTAAACCTTCCAGCCATCACCTCTTTTGTTTTTGTTGCGGTCACTACGAGTGAGAATGGTATGTTCAGGTGTGGGTCCCTTGTCTGCTGGGCCTAGTGACCCAAGCTCCTACTCACTGATTATGCCCTATGAGGCCGAAACCTGTCTGGGGATGCTTTTGGTCTCGTGCAGAAGGAATGTGACCAGCAGTTTCGCCCGGACGGGCCTTTGGGGGTGCGTCCAAGTCTGATTTGCATATGGTGTTCCCCCTTTTGTAATGGCTTGGCAGGCGAAGAACGATGGTCTGGAGTGTTGCACAGAGCAATGCTAGCGGTTAAAATGTATTCTAAACCTTCCAGCCATCGCCTCTTTTGGTTTGCTGTAATAAGTGTCCTTTGAATTCAGACATATCTAGAGTGCATGATCTGCAGGAAGTGGGGGAGGAATAGAAAGGGTAAATGGCTCTAGCAGTAACCAAAATGGTGGAACCCCTCTGTTGGCCTACACCTCCCCTTTCACTACCCTAACACTATCGCCTTACCACGTATTCCTACTTCAAAAGGACTCCAGAGATCAACAATGAGGTCTGAGAGTGGCTTTGTGAGGACTGCTTTTGAAGTACTGTGCTTGTTCCCCAGAGAGGGATCCTGTGTCCTGGGAGGAAGATGGCGCCTTTCACAGGGGGATCAAAGAAGCAGGTTCCTGGGCAAGGGTCTCACACGATCATTGTGTAGCCATCCAGGCTAGGCAACTAATGCACATCAGCCCTGTCATGACCGGGGCACTGCTCACCTGATTTCCAAACGCTGTGGCTGTACAATTGTGTGATTCTAGTAGCCAGCATATCCTAGCCAGAGATGCCTTATATTTCCAGTTTAGCGTTGCTACAGGCTGACTAGGCTACACTATTCTGATTTAAATCCAAGGGGCAAATGATTAAAAAGCCACCTCTGCCAGTTGGAACTGTTGTTCCAACAGCTGTTAGGAATGCACAAATGACGTTTAAACCAGTCTTGCTTGCACTGCAGGGCTGATCCAGAGACTGTCCCAACAAATGCTGGGACTGTCGCAAGACTTCTGAAGACTTTTTCGCCTCCTCCTTCCCTCTCCCCTCCCGTGCTAATGTCCCTCTGGCGCTGCGACTGTGCCTGGTCCCTTATGAGTCTTGCAGGGACCACACCATCCTTGGCCAGTCTCCTCCAGTGTTCCTTACTAACACTTGCCCTCGGATACCCTTCCCTGGAATAGCCTGAATCTGGTCAACCCAGTCCATCGCACTTGTTTGCCCCACCCCCTTTCCCCTGGCACTTGCCATTGTGGTTCCCCTCAATACTTGCTCAGCCCCTTGGGCCACCCACTCTTGCACTTCACTAACCTCCCAGCCCTAGCCCGCACTCTGCCCTGCACTTTTGTCTCTGCACTTGCACTGTAAGAAGGTCTCAAGGCATATTACGACCGGTACTGTTTCTTTTTCTTCGATGTCTCCCCCACCCCAATCCCCTTTTGTGTTGTGGTGCCTGAAAACACTTGTGTATAGGCACCATACAAATGTCTATTAAATAAAAGGCACATTAGTGCTTTTGTTGTTGGCATGGCACATTACAAAATAGGCATCCGTTTAGCAGACATCCCTTTCACGAACAGAATTGCCTGCATCATTTATTTCTAAAAATCAAATCTCAAGTCACCTGCCCTCACCAGATGCTGTTTTTACAATGTTTTTTAGTGTTTCCCATTAGGTTGGGTGATACTGAATCGTGCAGATGTCACTTGCACGCGAGTTGCAGAATTTGGCTGTCATTTTGGATAAAGCAGAGCCTCCATATGTCTTTCGGCAATTGTTAGTACTACATAGTTGCTGGATCTTAGTGGCCTCCTCAGGCGCTACATGGTGATTTTCGATTTAAGGAATTCAGCGCCACAACCACAAAGGGAATGGTGGATGATGCATAGTGCTTTAGAATCTGAGTTATAGCCAATGGAACATTCGGAAGGCTGATGTATTGTGGTCTCTCTGGTCGGGTCTCTATCTTTCTTTCTGCTGTATTCTGAACTCTGCACTGTCCTTGGATGTTCCAGGATGTGGAGGTATGTGCCGTTAACATAACTCATTCTTGATGGAACTAGTGTGATGGTAATGGTCCCTTATGGAAAGGCGAGTGGTGGGCATTATTCTTCTAATTGAGCGGAGTTGGTAAATCCACTTCTTAACCACATGGGTTGTTGTTCCAAGGTTGGTCTGCTACCCATTAGAATTCCTGCGTTCTGTTGGACTTTCCATGTCTCTTCGAAAGTGCCAATCTTTGTAGGCTATCAAATTGTTGTTTGTAGTGCCAGGCAAGGTGTTACAGGACAAAGTAATATTTCCGTTTCATTTTGGGTTGAGTGTCCCTTTGTTTCTGGTCATCTGAGTTCACTTAAGTGAGGAAGCTTTTATGGTCGCCTGTGGTGTCATGAGTTTGAATGTCTTGTTGGTGTAGTTGTAACAGGAGATTATTTGGATTAGTCTCTGTGCTAAGAACCAAGCAGGTATTGAAGCACTAGAAACGGCCAGGTCTAGAGATGTACAGATTAGGAGCAGAGAGCATCGGCAGACATGCAGCTTCTTTGAGAGAGAAAATGCAGGCTGAAAGGAATTCATGGAAGAGAAGTCTTTCATTTCCTTCTAAAGGACTGCAAAGCCTCCACTGCGAACTTCCATGGGGTGGTGCCAACACCTGGAATCGGTGGCCAAGTGCTTTTTTGCATCTATCATAGCACCGGAGCTGGATGCTTATTTGCTGATCATAATATGCAGCTGGCTCGTACCAAGAGATCCTCTTTTAGGCAGGACTGGGCTGTGTGCAATTTTGTATAGGTTTGAAATTCCACCCCTCCCCCCCCCCCCCCCCCCCCCCCCCCCAAGAAGGGGAGACATTTGATCCCTCCGGTGCTTGGTGACAATGTGAGCTTCAATGTTAAGAATAACCTGCAGATGCTGGATGCTCTTTTTTGCTCCTAGGAGAACATTACAATGATTTAAATTTTGCCCAAGTGTGCAATCGATCGTAGGACAGTTCTCTTCGGACAAGAGATGGGGTATTTGCAGTATTACTAAATAGGATCGGAAGCTCAAGTTAGAATGAAACTGTGGGATGGACCTGGTGGCATCTGTTAGAACAGCACGAGTCTTTACATTATCTGCGGTTTGGATAATTTCCGACAAGATTGGGATTTTGGAAGAAATGTATATATTCCTACGTCCCGTCCCCTTTCCTCCATACTTATGGGACATTCCTCCGTCCTGTGGGACCGGAGCACTTTGTAAAAAGCATCACATTTTTTTAAAGAAAAAATGCCATTCCTCTTTTTTACGCAGGGTACTGCACACGGCCGTAACCCCGCCCTTCTTGGCTCCGCCCGGCGCATCGCCCATCAGTCCTTTTCTCTGCTCGCTCGGGACTGGACGCACTTGCATCTTCGGAAGATTTTTTCCTTCCAGTTCCTCCTCTTTTGCTCTGGCTTAGCGGTCGCGTGGTAGTCCATCTATGCCGTTTCAGCTAGACTTTCCAAATTGTTCTCGTCAGCGACGCTTCGCTAGGGCGGATCCCCATCCTCTTTGTTTAGAGTGTTTGGGTCCGGACCACTGGTGGGACTCGTGCTTTTATTGCGACTCCCTTTCGGTCCGGGCGCTTCAACGTCGTTTGGAGCGGTGGGAGGAGGTGTTTCACCGTACTCCCCCGGCGCATTTTCAAACTTTCATCGACGAGAAGAAGAAACGCCCAGTGAGTTCTTTAGTTTTTAGAGCATCCCGGCCGGGGGACTCCTTCCCGGGGTCTTCCCAGTCCAGGAGGAGTGTCAAACGCTCTATTACCGGGACTTGCCCTGAGGTGCCTTCCAGGCCTAAAAACTGTACCGAAGATTTCTCCCAGGGCTTCTGTAAGGGGCCTATTTACAATGGATTACATTTCAAGGCCCCTCCTGTGGGGGCATTTGTGGGCCCAGTTCCACTGAGGCGTTGGGTACCGGAGCTTGCTTCAAGGTCTCCTTGACTGGAGCTTCCCGTAAAAACACTGGGGTATGCCCTGAGGCCTCAGTTGAGGAAGTTGATAACGAACGGAAGTTCGAGGCCCGTTGTGAAGAGGCTTTTACCGGACTCGGGTCCGAGGTCCCTCGTGTAGAGGCTAAGGTGACCAACAGTTCTGAGAGGCCTATTAAGGTCTTGTTGGTGAGGTGTGTTCCTCGACGTTCCCGCTCTAGCGGTGACTCCAGATCTGTTGAGGGGGCACGGAGTGAGGTCTTGGCACTGCCGGGAACGGAGGGATTGCAGTCCGTGGTCCTTCCTTTGAAGGCTAGTTTGGCTGTTAGCATGTCACAGAAACATCCTAGGCCACACAGCACCGGTTTGGCTGAGGTTCCTTGTGTTAAGGCTAAAATGAAGACCCCTGACCCACCCGTGGGGACCCCTGCCTCACTTCCACACGTGTCGCAGTTCTCCTCAGGTGCCGACAAAATGGCGGCTGTTCCCACCAAGACCACGGCTGTGGTTCCTGTGGTTCCTGTGGTTCCGCTGGCGCCGCCCTTACCGGCTGGGCCTCCCCCAACTCTTCCACCCACGCCTCCGTTGTCCCCAGTAGACAAGGCTATTGTGGTGCCAGATGCGACTGTCAGAGCTTTTCACGACCGGGTGCTGGACATGTCTGTTGGATGTTCCAGTACCCGAGGCATCCGCTCCGCAGGAGGGTGTGCTTTCGGGGGCGTTCACCTTATCTCCTTTGGAGCGTACCAGCTTGTTCTTGCAGAAGAACGTTTTGGCCGAGGTCCGTAAAGTCTGGGAGAAACCACACTCTGGACTGTTTGTCAACAAGAAGATTGACGCGCGTTATGGGCTCCATTCTTCGGAAGAGGTGCCCTTAGCGTTGTCTGCCCGCCTCTACCACGGTAGTGGCTGCTGCCACATTGCAATCCAGGCCTGCATCATCCTCTTCTACGACGGCTACACAGGTTCTGGCCAAAGAGGACAAGCTTCTCGACTCCCTTGGCAGGAAGATTTTCGCTAACTCGGCCCAGCAGCTGCGTCAAGCCAATGCAGAACTGGTCTTAGCGGGGACAAATATGAAAATGTGGAAAGGTCTGTCGGAGTTTGAGGAGTTTATTCCTGCTGAAAAAGGATCTGCTGGAGGCTGCGGCGCATCATGTCGACACCTCGCCCCGGGGCCTTATGCTTGGTGTGGATATCTCCTGTCAGCACAACACCAAGTTTTCTAAGGAGGTGCAGGATAAGGTTTTGGACCTGCCTTTTGATGGCAAGGAGCTCTTTCATTCTACAACAGATGTAGAGCTGACCAAAACTAAGGACAGCACTCAGACCGCCAAATCCTTGTCTGTCCTGGTAAAACCACCTTTCAGGGCACAGAAATCCCCACCCTAAACCACCCCATCCCAGACTGACTCCTTTTAGTTTCTCTCCACTCTCCATTTCCGAAGTGGAAAAGATCACCAGCCTTAAACCGACCAATTGCCAAGGCGAACTCTGCCCGGCACCTATAATCGAGGAAGCAGCTCATGACCTAGCGCCATTCATTACTACGCTCATCAACTCTTCCTTTAGCTCTGGGAGCGTACCTGACAATCTAAAGGACGCGTGGGTCATCCCCCTATTGAAAAAACCTACCCTGGACGCTAGTATACCCACAAACTACAGGCCAATCACCACAGTCCCGTTTTTACTAAAAATCCTCGACCGTGCAGCATATCTACAAATTCAAGATTACCTTGAATCTAACAAACTCTTGGGACTTAGGCAATCTGGGTTCCGGCCATGTCACGGCACTGAAACTGCCCTCCCAGTGACGACACCCAGATACTAATCCCTATCTCAGGTGACTACACGGCTGACTCCCTCGCTATCAATGTCATCTACCAAGTTATCCAGGCTTGGATGGCTCAACACGGACTCTGTCTTAATGATGAAAAGACTGAGCTCCTTATTCTTGGTTCGCCACAAAAACGTAACAAACTCGACCCTGCGTTCAAGTCCTTCATCATCGATGGGAATATTATCCCAACTGCCAAGGACACAAAAACCCTAGGGATCTACATTGACTCGACCCTATCCCTGACCAGACAAACTAACTCAGTCTCTTCCGCAGCAGCAATTACCTGCAAGCTTATTACAGCCTGTCGCCCTTTCCTCTCCACAACCAATTGTGTCACCCTGGCTAGAACTCTTGTATTATCCAAGATTAGATTGATTACTGCAATGCACTGTAGCTAGGCACCAATTGCTGCAACCTAAACAAGTTACCAATTGTCCAAAACAATGCGATTAGAGCTGCCCTCAATATTCCCAGGGGCCAGCACATATCCGACACCAGACGCAATATTCGCTGGCTCTGTCCCACACCGTATCTCCCTGAAAACCCTGGCTCTTAACCACAAATGCCTTCATAACCAAGCTCCCTGCTACCTGGCCAACCGATTTGCCCTCCATAACTCCATTAGACCCCGCAGAATGGCTCATTTGAACTGCCTTGAGGTTCCACGTTTCAATCTCCAAAGATCAGGTGGAATTAGCTTCCCCATCTTGGCAGCTAAACTCTGGAACACGCTTCCTAATGAGCTTAGAGCAGAACCCTCATTCCCGAGATTCAAACACCTTACGAAAACCTGGCTGGCCGCCCAGGATATTTAGCACTGGGTAATTTGTACATGTATATATAATCTGCTTGTCCTCTCATTGCTATTATACTTGTAAACTTTGTAATTATGGTTCTGTCTGTTTTTCTTATGTTGTAACTAAGTGAAGTGCCCGGTTGCCCCTGGGCCTGGTGCGCCTTACAAATGAATAAAATACAAAATACAAAAAAATACAGAGGTCGTCGTCAAACCCTCGGTCTTCCTCTGGTTTTAGGGTTTTTTAGATCAGAAATCCTGCAGGGTTGACACCCCTTTGGGAAATTCCCGCCCAAGGCAGCAACAGAGTTGGTTTTTCTCCCCCTCCTCAGCCGCCTCCTCAGGCTCAGGTGGTGCTGCCACCGACAAACCAGCTAAATGAGTGTTTCCTGCGCTCACACGAGACCCCAGTGGGAGGATGCATTGTCTCATTGGGAGGCGTGGCAGACCATCACTGAGGTCTCCTCAGTCGCTCAGGCGGGCTTCCGCTTCCCCCCTACCCCACCATTCAATCCTCCCTTCCAGCATTTAGGGTCGCCCTTCCTCAGAGCCGAAATTCAGAAATTACTGGAGGTCAAAGCGGTGGAACCCGTTCCCCTAGGGGAGCGAGGGGAGGGCTTCTACTCCCGACTGTTTACGGTGCCCAAACCCAACCAGGCTGGCCTGTGCACCATCCTAGACCTTTCCCAGTTCAATCTTTCTCTACCCCAAGAGAAATTCAAGATGATCACGACTTGTCAGATAAAGTCCTCTTTACGGAAGGGCCATTGGCTCAGCATGGTGGACCTTCAGGATGCATATATGCATATTCTGAGCTGGAATCCACACTGGAGATAACTACGGTTTTCCGTGGGGGAGGAGCACTTCCAGTTGCGAGTGCTCCCTTTTGGCCTCAGCTCGGCACCGCGTGTCTTTACGAAGATGTCGGTTATTGCAGCTTATCTTCGGCTTCAGGGTATCCATGTGTATCCGTATTTGGACGATTGGCTGTTGCGCAGTCCTTGTCCGCTGAAAGCCTCGAGCAATCTTCAGTATCTCCTCAAGCTCCTGTTTCACCTTGGGCCGTCGGTGAACTGGCGGAAATCTTCCATGACGGTCTCTCAGGAGTTGACTTTCTTTGGTTTTCTTTGGAACACGATCGACTGCAGAGTTTACCTGACCGAGGACAGAATGGCAGATCTGTTGGCCACGTGTCAGATGTTTGCGCAGTCAGGGAGTATGTCGGCCTGGTGGTTCCAGAGGCTTCTGGGCCTCATGGCCTCGTGCGTACTGGCTCTTCCTGTTGCTCAACACAAGGTGAGGCGGACGCAGATGGCTCTTCGGAGTTCTTGGCGTCAGGCTGTGGATCCGGACTCCAAGATAATATCGATTCCGGATTTCATGAGAATGGACCTGGCGTGGTGGTCGTCTCTCAGCAACCTATTGGTGGGTGCAGGTTTTCAAGACCCCGCTCTGATGGTGACGATCATGACGGACTCCGCCCTTCTGGGGCGGGGTGCGACATTGGATGACCTTCAGGTCTCTGACCTTTGGTCGCCTCAAGACAAGTTCCTTCATATAAATCTGGAGCTTCTGGCGATCTTCCTGGTGCTCAAGGCGTTAAGGCCGGTCATTGCCAACAAGGTGGTTTGTGTCCGCACGGACAATGTGGTGTCCATGTTTTACATCAACAAGCAGGGGGGCACCAAGTCCCCTCTTGTGGATCTTGCCATTCAGATTTGGGAATGGGCGGTTCAGCATGGTGTCTGGCTGGTGGCAGTACATATCCCAGGCCAGCTGAAGGTTACAGCAGATGCCCTCAGCCGTTAAACAATGGTCAGCTACGCGTGGGAATTGAAAGCGGGGGTCCACTTACAGATATTCCTGTGTTGGGGCACTCCGGAAGTGGACCTCTTCGCAACATTGTCAAAGAAGAAACTTCCTCTGTATGCCTCCAGAAATGGGCTGGGAGCCTCCTCTCTGGGAGATGCTCTCGAGATTCCCTGGCACAACATTAGGGCCTATGCTTTTCCACCCCTGCCTCCGATTCATCGGATGATTTGCAAACTGAAGAACACAGTGAACTGTTCTCTTCCGCTCATAGCTCCGTGGTGGCCGGCCAGGTTCTGTTTTTCAGAGCTTCAACATCTGTCGGTGTGTGCACCGATCAGGCTTCGGTTGGTTCCCGATCTGCTTCACCATAGAGATCGGCAGCTGTAGCACCCCTCCCCACAATCGTTCAGCTTGGCGGCATAGTGAATAGTCAAAGACTAATTTTCAAATTGGAAAAATTGATCCGAAGAGAATTTTCGCAGAAACTCCATGCTTCAACTCTTGCACAATATTCTAAAAGTAAAAGCATACCTAGAGGCCTACGGGTCTATTTAAGACCGACACTGTGTAAGGAAAATCAATAATTCGTCAAAAGATGGGAACAGATATTAAATAAATGTTCACTAGACCTTATTCTACTGACTATTGAGGAGTTGTCCAAATCATTATCAACAATAAATCAAGAAATTGAAGAAGTCACACTGCAGCTGTCGAAATTAAAAATAGGTGACCAATTAAAAACCATACTGGAAGATACAAACAACAAATTAGACTCCTACAAGAGGGACATAGAACAATGAAAGATAAGAAAATTCCGCAGACAAACCCTTCACTACGCAAGGGACATAGTCTATTCCTGGCAAGAATTTTATCAAAATACCAGGCCAAACCCACCAGACCAACAAGACCACAGGGACCAACTAACAGCACTGACAGCAGTGAAGCCAGCGGTGAAAGGGACAATACTGAAAGAAATCCACCAACAAGCCCTAGAAGACCCGACATACCGGAAAGAACAGTACCAACACCACCAGGCCCATCAACCACCCCGATACCAGACACCTTTTTTAGGAGGAGACCAACCCGCAGAGGGAAAAAAGAAAACAAAAACAAAGGAACAAATAACAGATTCTATAATTCTGAATATCTCCAACAAAATTCTCACTAAGAGCCAGATGGACACATTGAATTTAGGGATCTCATTTATTCCTACTAACAATACCAGTGTCTTTGAGGAAGAAGTCAATCTCTTCAAATTGATCAGAAAGATGGAGCTCAAAGTATTCTTTGATGTTTTACCAGACCTGGGAGGAAAGAAACCTAAATCTGACTACTTGGAGATGAAAAACAGTACATTCCACCCTCAGATTAATCATCCTGTCATTAACCTGTTCAATTTAAAAACGAATAAAGACATAAACGAGTAAAATACAGCAATACTAAGAAAATGAATATTAGGAGTCACCAACTTAAACTCCTCAAAGAATTATCAGAGGATATCACTATTACACTTAAACCAGCTGATAAGGGTGGAACACTGGTCCTGATGGACACAAGCTTTTACAATGAAGGCTGCCTCAGACTTCTACAAGATCAAGATATACATACGTCGTCTTGGATAATGACCCTATCATGTCTATTAGCACAATGATTAAGGAAACAATTGACAAAGCCTACGACGAAGATTGGATAACTGAACCTACGAGAGATTTTCTCATCAAAAAATTCCCGATCACGCCGGTGTTCTACGCACTCCCGAAGGTGCATAAAAATCTGACAGCCGCCCTTTCGACCAATAGTAGCGGGTACCGAAAGTATCTTTCATCCACTTGCAATCTATTTAGACAAGGCTCTTCAACCACTGGTACAAAAACCACTACTTACCTTAAAGACACTGCACACTTTTTACGGTTACTAAGGGAGATACAGACTGATGAAACAAATCTAATACTATTCACACTGGATGTGAATAGTTTATATACATCAATACCCCACCAAGCAAGAATAGAAGCCCTGGAATGGTTTCTTCTCAGGCAAAATACAACACTCACCAACAAAGTCTTTGCAATAGAACTGATTAGGATCATCCTGTACAACAATTACTTCAGATTTAACAGCAAATGCTATCTCCAAATATCAGGTACATCTATGGGCTCCTCGGTAGCCCCGTCCTATGCCAATATCTTTGTTTCACTTTGAACACCACCACATATTGGATAAAGAAAAATGGAAAAGCAAAATCAAATTCTGGAAACGTTTCATAGACGACATCTTCGGGCTCTGGTAAGGTACGACTGAACAATTACAAGAATTCCTTTCCTACATAAACAACTGCCATGAGAACATTACCTTCACATTAGATCACATTAGAAATTGGAAGACCTGGAGTACACTTTCTGGACGTACAAGTTGAAAGAAGAAATACAGAATTCTATACGAAAATCTACAGAAAGCCAATGGATGTTAATAGTGTCCTACATTTTGGAAGCTTCCACCCACTTCATCTGAAAGACAATCTGCCCTTTTCTCAATTTCTCTGGTTGAAAAAAATCACATCTGACCCCACAGAATTACAAACAGAAAAGGAAATTATGAAAGACAGATTTAAGAAAAGAGGATTGCCAACAGAAATAATTGACAAAGCATTAGTACGTACTAACCCTATAACCAGAGAAGATTTACTACAGTATAAACCCAAGAAAGACACCACGAGACTCATCCATACCTTAAAATATTCCAGCCAAGGTTTTCAAGTTAAAAGAATAATCAACAAAAAAAGGATCTGATAAAATCGGACCCAAATCTGAACAGACTATTCCCTGACCCGCCAATGCTGGCCTATAAGAGGGGCAAAAACTTTAAAGACAGCTTAATCAGGGCAGAGAGAATGAAGAAACCAACCCAAACCACATTCAGAAGACTGGAACACGTGCCTGCCTCAATTGCCAACACTGCTCCAACCTCATCAAGGGTGACCACATAAGATACCCTAACAGCGGCAAGAAAATAAACCTAAAAGACTTTTCCACTTGTGAAAGTAAAAATGTGATCTACGAACTAAAGTGTCCATGTGGAAAGTATTACGTGGGTAAGACCATTCGCAAAGCGCGTGAGAGATGGACTGAACATAAATCCAACATACAAACGGGCAACATTAAATCCCCAGTCTCCAGACATTTTAAAGAAAACGGACATAACATATCTCAATTAAGACTGGTTGTACTTGAGGTGATTCGAGCAGCCACGAGACTTAGCCAAACGATTGGCACAAAGAGAACTATACTGGATCCATAAATTGGATGCCATGACCCCATTAGGCCTAAACGAAGACTTTTACTTGGGTCCATTCCTATGAAATGTTCCATGTTTTTATGTAGTTGAGTCCAATACACACATCTACCATTGCAATCTCTGTATGTAAATTACCTACCAAAAAAACTAATTACACAATTGATCCATGTGACATAAGGGGACCTATTACTGGTTAGACTGTAAGTCTCCTAGCATTGAGACAGACTTTAAATGTGAAACATTGTATGCAATGACATAAGTACCAACCAGGTATTATCTGTTCTAAAGAGCTCTTAACGATAAGCCCTTAATTGAATACATGTCTCGAGGAATTGTTAAAATATGTATAGTAGTTCTCCCCTTTTCTTTAAAAAAAACCAGTGCCTAAAAGAATGTAATCCTTACTGACAGGCGAGTTGACTCGCAAATTGTATGTTCAGATGGGATTTTAAGGTATACACCCGCATTAATCAGAACTTCCTCACAGAACCACATGAAGGGTAATTACCCAACTTTTAATCCCACTACCGTTTTCAGTATTTACCCATTGACCTACACTACCCTTACCTAATTCCTGTCTAGAAATTTTTTCTTAAAATTCAAACCAGGGATCACAAAAGGGCACCATTTCCGCCCGCGAGAAGCGTATGCTTTATAGTGTCCTTCTCAAAATTCATACTAAGGTTAAGGTCTCTTTGCTGTAACAGTAATTTTTTACTTTTCCGCGATCAATGGCTATATATAATTTTTCAATTTTTTGTACATGTTGGATAGTTCATCCAATGACGTCTGTTATCCGTGACGTCATATTTACCCTCTAGAATATTATGATAATTATTGGACCTTCCTAAATTTCGTTGCACCCGCAACAAACGCACATAACATTTCCCCATTTGTTTACATTAGTGACGTCACCATACGCCACTGCGTGGTGATGTCATTGTTAAGTGCCACTATTTTTACGGCCACCCGTTACTCTGATCACGAGCACGGGAGCGGACTTTTCATTCTCTTTGGCCGGACTCAGAAGGTAAGCACATCTAACTCTGCTCCTACTTTATTACTTTTTTACTCTACTTATTCCTTATCTAAAGTACTCTATTTATACTTTCCCAACACTAGAGTACGTCACGACCCAGGCTACTGAGATGATTTTTCAGCTCGTGTTCTTCCCGATCCCCCGGGTTAAAATTATGACCATTCACCTTCATGGTGACCACTTTTCAAACCACAAGGGTAAGCTCAAACTTTTGAGATGAATATTCTTATGTAGAGGTGTAGCCATTCCCCAATGAATATACCGTCCTTTTTTTAAATCACTACTTATGAAGAGCTTGTCACAAATTGATGAACCACATGGCCATTTGCAATCTACCGACAACCATTATGATGTCACCGCCTAGAATGCCTCCATTAGGCTGACACATGTTTTAATTCTTTAATTGTTTGCATAGTACGGTTTTTAATTTGAACACAGCAGTATAGACATTACTGACCACTTGAAATCCGAATTTGTTGAATTTATTGTTGGACACACTTGATTATCTATGGAAGAATAGACCGAACAACTACATAATTGAATAACTGAGTGAATATTTTTTCATTGATGAAATATACCAAAGTAACCGAAATATGGTCTAATGGAGATCAACCAATATATGTGAATATTATATATTGAATCATGAATGACCTGGAGAATAAGTTACCATATAGGTAATTGTTTTTTTTTTTTAATTTCCCTTTAGATGTGATACATTTTGTTGAATATGCCCCTGAAGAAGAGATGAATTTCTCGAAACGCGTTGGGTCATCTATGAATTATTGAAAATTAAAGAAACTGAAAATACCTGCAATTGATGTGTTGAGGTTCTTCATTGAATACCAAACAATGTTCTTGTGTTTTATACAAATTAATAAGTATTGTAAAGTCTCTATACACTCTTACGGTGTATCTAAGCCAAATTAACAATTTGGCTTATTGTGAGCTTGTGAAAGTGTGCAGGGGACGGGGAGTTCCTCTATTGGGAACTTGCTTTGCTTTGGCATAGTGCCTGAGTTCAGATCTTTAGAACATCTCAACCTGTCTTCTGACAACATGCACATTATTCAGGCAGCCAGGAAGCCCTCGATGAGGTCTCAGTATAGAAACAAGTGGCTTCGGTTCTGTCACTGGTGCTTAGCCAAACAGCTGGACCCCAGGGTGGCTACGATTGACACGGTGCTGTCCTTCGTCTCTCATCTAGCAGAGTCGGGCATTCATGTCCTGTCATGCAGGACTTATTTTTCGGCTGTGGCCGCCTACCTATCCACGGACCAGTACTCCTTTTCACTGTAAAATCCAGTGATTAAATGGCACTTTGTGGGTCTAATGTGTCTTTACCCTCCAGTTCACAAACCGCATCCGACGTGGGATCTGAACGTGGTCCTTACGGCCTTGTGCCATAAGCCTTTCGAACCAATGGCTACCGTAGACCTTAAGCACCTTTAGTGGAAGGTGTCTTTCTTGGTCGCCATTACCTCAGCAAAGCGTGTGAGTGAGCTCCAAGCTTTGTCGGTGGAGCATCCTTTCTTGGCATTCCACAAGGATAAGGTTGTCCTTAGGACAAATCCTTCTTTCCATCTAAATCAGTCCATCTCCCTTCCTGTCTTCTTTCCGAACCCGGCTTCGGAAGCTGAGAGGGTTTTGCATTGCCTGGATGTTAGAAGAGCTCTTAAATTCTATCTGGACAGAACATCTGAACTTAGGAGTCCTTTCTAACTATTGGTGACCCGCAGGGTAAGCAGGCCTCCAAAGCAACTATCTCCAGATGGATTGCTGCCTGTATTACAGAGTCCTACACTGTTAAGGGTCTCCAGCCTCCTAAAGGGATTCATGCACATCTGGTACGGAGCAAGGCAGCTGCTGTTGCCTTTCAAAAGTATGTCCCCTGGGAGACCATCACGAAAGCGGCTACTTGGGCCTCCCCATCGGCCTTCTGTAAGCATTACTGTTTGGACCTGAGCTCCAGATCTGATGCTCAGTTTGGTCAGGCTGTGCTGAAAAACCTTTCAGTAGGGGGTTTCCATCCACCCGTAATTCCTGTGAGGAGTGCTTGGGAATCTCCCATAAGTATGGAGGAAAGGGGACTGGACGTAGGAGTATGTTACTCACCGTAGTGACCACCTTACTCCTAGTCCATAGTCACCTTTCCTCCATACGCCCGCCCGCCGTCCCCTCTAATAAGGTTCTTCTATTATTGTTTAAAGGTCTCTGACCTGGCGATAGAAAAGGACTGATGGGCGATGTGCTGGGTGGAGCTAAGAAGGGCGGGGTTACGGCCGCGTGCGGTACTCCGTGTAAAAAGAGAAGGACACATTTTTTTCTTTTAAAAAAATATGATGCTTTTTAAAAAGTGCTCCGGTCCCATCCCACAGGACGGAGGAATGTCTCATAAGTATGGAGGGAAGGGGACTATGGACTAGGAGTAAGGTGGTGACTACAGTGAGTAACTTTATTATTCGGTTCTATATGATCCGGATGTAAGAATATAAATTCTATTTCGAGGGGATTGGGTCCTCCGACGTATTCCATATCTATGACAGTAATCGCCACAGCTGTGCTGCTTCGGAAAATCTTCGGCGTCTGCGTCCTGCGTCAATGACGTCGATACACCGCCCTCGAGGACCTCCGCCGATGTCACTGGATTTTATAAGTAGGACGCACAACGCCCGTAGCCTCAGTTCCGTTTTTTCCACGAACATGTTCGCTTTTGGAATCTCGGCGCGCCTCGACTCTTTGGAGTTTCTGTTGCTTTCTCGGTTCTTCAAACCTGTTTGTGTAATATTTCTTCATGAAGAAGTGTGGGGACTGTGGCTCCAAGATGTCGGTCACGGATTTGCATGACACCTGCCTCTGGTGCCTCGGGGAGGCCCATGACATGGATGACAGTGTCGACTGCCAGTCGCTCACGTCGAAAGCCTTGCGGGAGCACAAGAAGTTGTTATCGGTAGGTAAGGTGTCCAAGCCCCGGAAGTCGAGGTCTGCGGGGCTGTCGACGGACGACTCGAGGGGCGACTCTCCGCATCGTTGTCGGAAGTCCAGTGGGTCTCGGTCCCGGAGTCGGTCTCGCCACTCCTCTGCCTCTTCGAGGCACTCCCGGAAGCACCGTCATCGGTCGCCTTCCCCATCCTCATCCGAGGACTCTGCCATGTCGGCGGGTCGCTTACCCCACCAAGCATGCGACACCGGAGGAATGGGCTTCCTTCGGGAAGAAAATGTTGGCGATTCTCGAATCGCAGGGCACTGGTCTGTCCGCGCCTCCGAGTGGGGTCGGTCGTGATCAGCCGAGAGACGCTGCTTGCACGCCTTTGGGCTCGGGTGGTCGTCACGATTCGTGGGAAAGGTCCCGCTCGGACAAGGGGAATCGTTCTCAGCATGCCCGGTCCAGGTCCCGGTCCTCAACGCGCTCGAGACCGCGTGAACCTGTGACGTCTTCGAGGAAGACATGGACGCCTGTGGCGCTGAGGTCGTTGACAGACTCTCTCGAGGCTCTGCCTCCGAGGGAGTCATCGATGCCTTTGGCGCCCAGGATGTCGAGGGACACGCTCGGGGCTCCGCCTTAGAGGCCTGTGTTGACGCCGTCGATGCTGTCGGCGCCGTGTCTGTCATCGACGGCGATTCTCTCGACGCCGGCGCCGATTCACTAGACACCCTTGACGCCTTTTGGGGCTGTGTCGACGGGGGTACCCCGTGGCTCTGGGGAACCACCTAGAAAGGCTCTGGCCAAGGTCAAGCATGACTTTGGTTCCAGTTCTGCGCCTCCTTACCGCCATCTGGAGTTAATTTCAGAGGTGGATGAGGGCTCTGATGGCATGGTGCCTGATGAGATTCTCTCGGGCCATAGCCAGTTTGAGGACCTGAGGCAGTCACTGCATGATGCTAGTGGGCTGGACACCTCTCCGGAGGTGGAGTTTTGTATTCCTGAGCCTGGCACTCATGCCGATTCTTCGTACCGGCGCCTTATGTCATGGGTCACCGAGTACTTAGGATGGTCTGCTCCCCCAGGGGAGTTTGTTCAGGATGACCTTACGGATATCCTCGACATTGGTCCACCAACTGACCCGGTACTGCCGTTTCATATGGCACTACAGAGGAGGGTGGCGGTGGCTTGGACTGCTCCGGAGAGTCTCCCGGCAGTGAGCAAGTCTTTGCCGCGAAAATACCGCCCAGCCAGTAGTGACCCCCTGCTACTTGTCCAAGCACCCTACTCCGGAGAGTTTGGTGGTGCAGGCGGCTACGGCCCCAGCAAAGCAGGCGTCGTACCCTTCCATCCCTCCTGATAGGGACGACAAGCATTTTGACAGCTGGCTGAAGAAATTGTTTTCTGCAGGGGGTATGGCGCTTCAGGCGGCCAACTCCATTTGTGCCTCGTCTCATTTCACGCACCCTCTGTGGAACTGTTTCCTTGGCTGCTGAACATATTCCTGAAGGGGATGAACGGGATGGTTTCCTTGCCATGGTTCAGGATGGCAAGGATGGTATGTGCGAGGCCGTTCAGTCCGGTTTGGACATGGCAGATTGCGTCAGCCGGTCCATGGCGGCGAGCACCGTGATATGCAGGTTTGCGTGGTTGCGGAAGTCGGGGTTTGCTCCTGATGTGCAGACCCAGCTCCTCAACATGCCCTTTGACGGGGAACATCTTTTTGGCAGCAAGGCTGACGAGAGCCTTGAGAGGTTGCAGACCTCAAAAGCTGCAGCAAAGTCGTTGGGCGCTGCAGTTCGGCAACCTCCGCCTTTTCGTCCTAAGGGACAGCAATGGAGGGGAGGTTCCTTTCGTTATTACTCATCCTTTGGTAAAGCAAGAGGAGCTGCCAGTCAAAGGGGCCACTGTAGGAGTGCCAGAGTTGGAACACAAGGTACTCGAGGTGCCAAGGCCGCTCGGGCTGTTTCCTCTTTGCCCTCAGGCAACGCCGCAGCCGCTTCAGCTCAGTCATGAGGCCATGTCCCATGGTTCGCCGGTTGGGGGGAAGGCTGGCGCAGCATCTTGCAGAGTGGCGCGCCATTACTTCAGATGTGTGGGTTCTGGAGATTATAACCCACAGCTACTGTCTTCCTTTCCGGCAGAGGCCTCAAGACAATCTACCGGGGAATCTCTCTTTGAAGAGTCCGGATCCGCTCCTTGCGCAGGAAATTCAATCCCTGCTGGAGAAAGGCACCATAGAACTGGTGCCTGTAACGGAGAGGAACAAGGGATGGTATTCCCCTTATTTTTTTGATTTCCAAGAAAGACTGGGGATTGAGACCCATCATGGACTTGCGTTGTTTGAACAACCTCCTCAGGAAGGACCAGTTCAAGATGGTTTCTCTTTCTCAAGTCCTCCAGGCCCTTCAACTTCAGGACTGGTTGGTGTCTCTCGACCTCAAGGACGCTTATTTTCATGTGCCGATCCATCCGAAGCACAAGAAGTACCTGAGGTTTGCGGTTGGCGACTCATACTTTCAGTTTCGGGTCCTGCCATTCGGATTGACCTCCGCCCCAAGGTTCTTCACCAAGCTCATGGTAGTGGTGGCAGCGCACCTCAGGAAAGGGGGGGGGATTCATGTCTACCCCTACCTGGACGATTGGTTGATCAGGGTGCGCTCTTCCAAGCAAGTCCTGGATCATCTGTCCGTCACCTGCCACTCCCTCCACAAGCTGGGCTTCTCCCTCAACTTAACGAAGTCCCATTTGACACCAACTCAGAGGCTCCAGTACATCGGAGCACTGCTCGACACGTCCCTGGGGCAGTGTTTTCCTCCATTCAGCAGATGGTGCACAAGTTTCACCTTGCCCAGACTCTCCCAGCATTCGAGTTCTTGAGACTGCTCGGCCTCATGGCATCCTGCATTCTTCTGGTGCCAGAGGCCAGGTTGCGGATGAGATCTTTGCAATGGGCACTCAAGCTCCAGTGGTCTGTCCTCCGGCAGGATGTCGGACCCTGTTCAGGTGGCGTCTTCGGTCGCCCAGGACCTTCTGTGGTGGGCCGACGAAGGTAATCTGATGAGGGGGGCTCCATTTTGGCTGCCCTGGCCGGAGGTGACGATCGTGATGGACGCATCCCTCACAGGATGGGGAGCTCATGCCAATGAGTTGACAGCAGTCGTTGGTCTCCGTCGGAGTGCAGACTCCATATCAATCTGTTGGAGCTGAGGGCCGTCAGGCTAGCCCTGAAGGCTTTTCTGCCGACTGTGCGAGGAAAGAATGTCCTGATCCTGACGGACAGCACGGTGGCCATGCACTACATCAACAAAAAGGGGGGTGGCAGGGTCGCTTCCTCTGTGCAGGGAGGCGATGCAGCTCTGGTTCTGGGCAATCCAGCAGGAAGTTTCAATCTCTGCAGTTCATCTGGCAGGAGACAAAAACGAGACGATGGACGCTCTGAGCAGGCAGAGCGCGATCTCTCACGAGTGGGAGTTGGCTCAGGAGATCCTCCTGGAGATCTTAGCCTTTTGGGGGACCCCTTAAGTGGATCTCTTCACCTCCAGTGTCAACCGGAAGTGTGAGAGGTTCTGCTTGCGGGAATTTCCTCAGAAAGGAGCCTTAGGAGACGCGTTCGTGGTGGAGTGGTCATTCCCACTGCTGTACGCATTTCCTCCAGTCCCCGTCACCCTGCAAGTACTGCAGAGGTTACGGAGGTTTGGTTCCTGGATGATCCTCATTCCTCCAGCGTGGGCCCGGAGGACGTGGTACCTGGACCTTCTCGACTTGTCCATCTGCCCTCCACGTCGTCTTCCCTACCGAGACGATCTGCTCTCACAGGAGGGGGAGGGGGGTCAGGTTCTCCATCCAGAGGTCAGGTCCCTCAACCTTCACGCTTGGTTTATGAAAGGTTGAGGTATAAGGATTGGGACCTCCCTGAAGACTTGATGGAGGTGTGGCTTTCGGCCAGAAGGCCCGCAACAAAGTCACTGTACCTTTGACGTTGGAGAAAGTTCTGCGACTGGTGCAGGGTTATGAATGTGGATCCTTTTGCATGTGAAATTCCCATGGTTCTGTCTTTGCTTTCTTTGGCCCACAGGAGCCTTCAAGTGGGTACCATTAAAGGTTACACTGTCCATATTTAGGCGCTCGTCTGAAAAGTGTTCCTATTTTAAAATTCCTTTAATTTCTCAGTTTCTGAAAGGGCTCACTAATGTGTTCCCTCCGTCACCTTTCCAGGTGCCCGGTTGGGATTTGAACCTTGTTCTCAAGTTTCTGATGGGTGCTCCGTTTGAGCCTTTGCATTCATGCCCTTTGAGACTGTTAACTCTGAAAACTGTATTTTTAGTTGCGGTCACTTCCGCTCGCTGAGTGAGTTACAGGCACTTTCAGTTAAGCCACCCTTCACTGTGTTTCATAAGGAAAGGGTTGTCGTTAGAGTTCATCCTTTTCTTCCGAAGGCGGTGTCGGAATTTCATTTAGGCCAGAAGGTGGTTGTTCCGGCATTTTATCCTCCTCCACATCCTGGTAAGGAAGAGGAGAGGCTCCATAGGCTTGATCCTAGGAGAGCGTTAAGCTTTTATATTTCACGGATTTCCCGGGTCAGAGTGGACAATCGGCTCTTTATTGGTTACGCTGGAAAGCATTTGGGACAGGCTGTGACGAAACAGACTTTGGCCCTCATTACAACTGAGGTGCTAAGTGCACCAACTTTACCACCATGGTGTAAACTACGTTTACACCATGGTGGATGGCGGATTTACCGCCCCATTACAAGGTGAGTGGGGCGGTAAATCCCCATTTCCCATTTTCCCTTCCCCATTCCCATTTTTACCCCATAGGGCATAATGGGAGTGGGGAAGGCGCTAATTACGGCACCGTAAATTACGGTGCCGTAATTAGCACCAAGGTGCCTTAGCACCATGGAACTTAACGCCTGCAAAAAGCAGGCGTTAAGGTGGGAATCAGGCGTTAAGGGTTAACGGTGGCGTTAACCCTTAACGCCTGAGTTGTAATGAGGGCCTTTGTCTAGCTGGATTATTTTGGCTATCTGAGTGTTACCGCTTGGCTGGTACGGACCCACCGGTCGGCTTACCGGCCCATTCTACCAGGGGTATGGCTGCCTCTACTGCCCTGCAGAGGGGTGTTCCTATTCGCAACATCTGTGATGCAGCCACCTGGGCTTCGGTACATACTTTTGTACATCACTATTCCCTCAATTCCATCCGGGGACAGGATCTGGCCTTTGGCAAGGCGGTCCTTTACTCCGCAATTTGATTGGGCATGCTAAATTTCTGTTTTCTAAATTCTTTTTCCACCTCCTTGCATTGGTACTGCTTTGGGAGTCTGTCATAGATATGGAATACATCGGAGGACCCAATCCCCTCGAAGAACAAGTTACTCTCTTACCTGGTAAAGTTCTTTTGATGGGATGGTCCGACGACGTTTTCCCTATCGCTCCCTCCCTACCTTCCCCGCTACGGAACTTCTTATGCGATTGCAGCTTACGTTTCCGCAAGGCTTTGTGTGTCAGACCGGCAGAAGACTGGTGGCACATGTTCTGGGGAAAAAACTACAACTGAGGCTACGGGCGTTGTGCGTCCTACTTATAACATCCAGTGACGTCAGCCATCGGAGGAGGTCCTCGAGGACGGCGTATCGACGTCCTCGACGCAGGACGCATACGCCAAAAGATTTTCCGAAGCAGCACAGCTGTGGTGATTACTGTCATAGATATGGAATACGTCTTTCATCCAGTTTTGATTCAGAATAAATGTTTTCTGTACGTGTTCTAATGTTTCTCGCGTGCCTGAACAAGATCTGTCAGCCAAATAGTTTTGGAATGGCTCCTATACGCATCACTAAGTCGTTCAAATCCCTCATATATAAACTTGATACAATAAGTAAAAGATGTGAGCCTTGCAGAACACCACAGTTCATAGTGACAGGGTATGTTTCAAACTTCTATATTTTAACAGTCGCGATATGGTTGTGTAAAAATGAATTTAACGAATTCTAGGAAGAGGTGCTCTGCTTCTGGTTCAAAGTGACTCCATTTGGTAGAGTGTGGTGATCTATTGTATTGAATGCTGTGGATTGATCAAGTATCATGAGTTTTGCAAGCCCCATTGGTGTCCAGTAGTTTGAGAAATGTGTCCTTTACCTCAAGAAGAGCTTTTTCTGTGCTCAGACCATGCCAAACTCCTGACTGCTGTGTTTCCTGGGTGTTTGTCGAATCTAGGCAATTTGACCCCTCTTCCAAGGGGGAACCATCCCCTTTCATGCTACGGAGGTGAGCCGGCTAAGCAAGACCCTCACTAGGGGTCAAGGAAAGCAGGACCTTGCTGGATGTGACTCCCCTCTGAGGGACAAGGACTCCCATTTCTTTAAGGAACTCCCTCCAAAGAAAACAATTCTTGCCTATATGGGAATAGAAGAAACTAATGGTACAACTATATGGCCTGCAACCAAGACTGACAGCTCTTTTCTCTTGGCTCAAGGTTATGTCGGCGGCCAATTTTAGTCAGGTGTGGATGTACAGCAACATGCCTCTTTGATGTACCAGAGCATCAATGGAGAGAAGAGAATCCTGCACAGAGGGGAGACACTAGTGTACTGAAGTCCTGACGGGCCGGAGCCACAGAAAACTGCTGAACCAGCATTGGAATGGAAGAAGACAGGAAGCAAAAAATGCAGCAAGGCAGACGCTGAAAGAGGCGATACCACTGAACGATAGATGGCGATAGAATGATGGGACACAATGGTGGCATGTTTTTGGGTATAACATTATATTTATTAATAAAAGAGTGGAAAAATGCCTCTGTCCCTAAACCTAAGATGGGGTTTATACGAGAACCCAAGAGTCTGCCGTGCCAGGCAGGATCCGAGAAGCAGACGCCTGTGGAGGTGAGTCAGCCAAATGAGAAATTAGAAAATCCTATTTCTTGGCGGCATGACTATGGTGCAGCCATGGTGGGTCAGGGACCAGAGAAACAGTGCTGGGATCTGGAAGGAACAGAGGAAAGAATCCTCCATTCTGAATACAAGAACCAATGTGTCTGCCATGCCGTGCAGCATTGGTGAAGCCAACGCTTATGGGTCAAGGACACCGAGAAGGGAGGTGAACTGCCACAACCCTGCTGGAGCATGCCCAGACATACAGAAGGTACCAGGGTGGTCCAGGGATGAGGGTGACAAGTTGAACCCCACAAACTGAGAGAAAGAGGGTCATAGGAAACTTGGAAAACCGAGAGATGAATATGTGAAAGATGAAAATGTGAAAGTAATATTGAAGCCAGCACAATGCTTAAACACAAAGCCAAAGAGGTCCGAAAGGCCCAAGGACATTAGACCTTTGCAGAGATACTACTGCAAAGAGAATCTGGAGGATTTAACCAAGGGGGTCTTGATATAACCACAAAGAGACCTTTGGGAAATTCAAAGGGGGAAACTTGGAGGTTGGTAATTAGAACTATGGTTTCTGGCAAATCAGGCCTTGTAGTAAAATTTTCCCTTGACCTCTTGATGGGCTTTTCCTGATTCTTGTGTGCCCATTTGTACAGTTTATCCCAGGATTACTTGGTCAGGAAGGACCTACGTTCAATCTGTTCCCCATTTTGCCAACTACCAGAATCTATAACACTGCAATTGCCTGATCCCCTACTCTGACATGGATTTTAGTCTTTGGGGCTAGATTCCTGCTCCAACATTTCTGGAATAGCCTCCTTATTATTTTCCAGCTCTTTTTCATTCCCTTGCCCACATTTATAATCATATTGCTAGTTGCCTTTTTTGCTAGGACTGAAGTAGCTGGTGTGCACTGGATTCTTCCTTTTACTGTGTTAAGAACCTGGCGACACGAGCTGCATTCACACAGGAAAAACACTTATTAAAGACTTTTCCCAACAGGTGTGGATGAATCTTGAAGGTCTCCCTTCTGTATTGCCCACTTGTCTAGGTGCAACATTAATTTGTGAAATCTTGGGCTAGACACCAAGAATCGTGCCCTTGGTACAGAATCCCTGTATTGTGGTTGGGAGTTTTCCTTCTTTGGAACTCTGCCAATTGACTTATGTACAGACTGAATGGCAGCCATGCCTTGTGGCCGAAGGGTGTACACGTTTTAATAACCTGCTGTCTGTACAGCATATTCTAAGGTTGGACTAGATTGTCTTGCCACTTTCTGTAAGTATGGTTATCCACCACCTCCAGATTCTGACCAGGGAACCATTTATTATTCAGATAGTACATGTCTTGTGGTGCTTTTGCAGGTTTCAACTGGACAGTTGTGTTTTTGCTTGTTGTTCAGGCTCCTGTCCTGTTCTATCAAAGATACTGCTCTTAATTTCATTAGTATTTGCTTCTGTTTGAGCTCAGAATTTGTAGCGTCTTGGGGAGGTCCCCTGTTAGGGATGCCACACATCCAAATTTGTCAAATTCCATGGCGTCTTAGTATGTTCATTTGTAGGACAGTGTGAGGTACCTGTGTATGACTTTGTGGCTAATTAACTGATATTTATATTTCGTCTAGTACATCTGCCTGGTGTTTTTGATCTGGCTGGTGTCTTAACTATTTTAACAAAAAGACTTTTGCCATTTTGTAAAAAATGTTGGCATTTCTTCCCAGCCAAGTTCCTGGCAATACTGTTTTTTCACTGGGAAGAGCGATGAAAGATCAAGCTCTTCTACATTTTCATGTTCTATTACTGGTAGGTTACAAGATGGACTTGGGTTCTCGTCTTCCCTACGAACTCCCATGGGCTACAGTCTTTGCCGGGGAGTGGCTAGAAACATTGACCTGTTAGAATGTCTTAAACCTGTGAATCGACCGATACTGTGACCAAACACTGTGACCAAATTAGATTATCTGCCCCCATTTGACTCATGTTAAATCTAGCTAAATATTTGTCCCTTAGAGTTGTCAGAGCAGTACAATCTAAAAAGAGATGCTGTGAGGTCTCAATCACCCCCAGAGTTTTACAAAAGCGACAGAGTCTAAATCTGAAAACTCCTTTTTATGTAGGACTTCCCGGGTGGGTAGGAGATTCCATCTGAGTTTGAGGAGAAGAGAGCAGTAATATCTATTAGGGAATTGGGTCAGAATAAAAGACAACAGACCTCTTTTCTTATGGTCGAATTGTACGTCTCTCAGAGAGGGATAAGAATGCATTTTTTCAATGGTGGTGCTCCCATCATGACTAAAAGGACATTCCTTAACCTTATTCCTTATTGGGATTTGTTAAGAGTGTCCCTATCAGTGGAAATATCTGACAGGGTCTTGTCACAGAGATCACTGAATGCGTTAAGATAAAGGTTGCGAACCAGAGGCCCCTGGGAAAAAGTCATATGACCCACGTCAGCATAGAGAGTGTTGGGTTTAGGAAAAAGCAGAGCCGAAAAAAGAGTAAGGACCCTCCAGAGAATCCTGGCTCGCAGTGAAACTAGCCCTAGTTCGTATCTAATGGCCACTATTGGAATAGAATTCAGCAGTTTCAAAATTTTCCTCCAATAGATACCCTCAAGAGAGTCCCAAAAAATCAAAAGTGCCAAGAAGTGAAGTTCCATTCCATAAAGTAGCTTAGGGGTGACCTTACCCTTAAAAAAGCCTACTACAGGCTTGAAGGAGAACATACAGTATTTGTTGTCTAATCTAATGGATTGGGAGATGAGTGGGAGCAGTTTGTGTCTAAGAAATCGTCTGAGTTCAATCGCCGAGGGTTGGGCCAGAATGAGAAATCCAAGATAGACGATTTTGTGTGCTCTGATGATATTTTCACCACCTATTTTCCATTCTTTGTTATTCCCCTTTATCCCCTTTGAAAAGACCATAGTACGAGTTTTGCTCAGGTTAATCTTCAGCCCATTAAGAATGGCGTATTCTTCAAATTTGCAAATGAGCCTCTGCAGGCCAACTTTAGTGTGATCAAAGAGAAGAAAATCATTGGCATATGCCAACCATGAGAGCCTCAACTCCCCCAGTTTAGCGCTCACCATACCTGTATTTCCCAGAAAGTCACCCACATCAGCCATATAGAGGATAAAAAGACACGGAGCTAGGAGCAACCCTGTCTCACCCCAATACGGGTCCTTATCCTTCCGGAAAGAGTACCTGCCAAATCCAGCCTAATATGGGCCCCCGAGTTCTCATACATTGCCATAATAAGAGTTAGAAGACCCGCCGGGATGCCCCATTTGGTTAACTTTTCCCAGAGTCTTGACCTAATTACCAAATCAAAGGCATTTGACAGATCGATAGACGCAACGTAGAGGGAACCATCTCATTTACCCCAGGTAGAATTTTGCAAGGCAATAATAATAAGACCATTAAGATTAGTTGAGTGGCCCGTCCTGAAACCTGTTTGTTGTTTCGGGAGAATATGATTTTCCTTAATCCAGACGTTAAGGTGGGAAAGAAGCATAGAGGCAAAAAGCTTACAGTCCGCATCAATAAGGGAAATAGGTCTGTAATTTTTGACCAAAGTGCGTAGACCTCTTTTAAAAATTGGAACAATGTGAACGGTTTGCCAACTAGTAGGTACATTCCCAGAATTAACAAGGTCTTGGAAAAGCAGGGAGAGGAGGTTGGCCCAAAGATCTGGCTCAGCTTTAAACATTTTATTAGTAAGGCCGTTAGGCCCCGGAGCCCTCGATTTCTTGACTTTAGAAATAAGTCCAAGTACTTTTTCAAAATCAATTACAGGCTTCCAGGAATCCTTCGACAGATTCTTTCCCAAAAGACAATATTCTAATCCATCACCCCCTGTGTCAAATAATTCGGTATAATGCTCTACCCATTGAACCTCTGGGATGGCATTCAACTGGTCGACCTCCGCCACGTCCTCAAGGCTGGACAAGGTAACCCAAAATGCCCTCAGATCTCGTTTTATTAGAACTGCAAGCATATGCTCCGTGTCGTTTTGTAGCATAGTAGCTTTTCTTGACTTACAGTAACTTTTTTTATATTTTTGGTGAATGGTTTTTGGTTTTAATTTTTATATTTTTGACAACCCAATCAGAATCTAGGGCTTGTACACCTCTAATACGTTTCCGAGTGAGGACCTTTGCATTAGCCAATTCTTGATCAAATCTATGAGGGTGAGAAGTTTTATAAACGCCCTTCCTAAGCTGGCAATGAATACTGCTGTGAAGAGCATTAAGAAAACTATCGAAGTGAACTGTATTGAAAACTTCTAATTTCCAAGAAAGAGGTATGATTAAAGGAAGAGATCAGTTTACGGTTGAGTAAACTGGTATTGATAGGTGACCAACATATCCCTGTCCCTTGTCCCACAGTATGGAGATGGCTTGGGCCCCCGGCGGGCAAAAACTTAATGGGAAAAGGACAGAGGAATGAAACCCGGAGGATACCATGATCAACTCCATGGGTTAAGAGACCTCAACATTGGCCGAGAAAGGAATAAGTGAATGATCTACAAAGACATAGTCTAGAGTAGATGTTGATAAAGATCTGCGCCATGTGGGACAAGGTAAGTTAATGGCATCATAGTAGCCATTAAGACAAGTTAGACCAACCGAATACAAAGCACAATTCCAAAGACGACCCCGTGCATATTTCAGGCCTAGGCGAGAGTCATCCTCCATAGCCAGTCCCAAGTCATCATATTTGGAGTCAGAAGAAATAGAGCAATCAGAGTTGAGATCACCTGCCAAAATCCATTTCCCCCTAGGGTTCAGAGATCTCCAGAAAAGAAGCGTGTCCGTTAACCTTTGCAAAAACGGCTCAAGAGCAGAAATTCCCTTGTGCCAATATACATTAATCAAGAGTAGACTGACCATTAGATCAAGAGAAGTCACCTCCAGGGCCAAGATGCCAAAAAGCATATCCGGAAGAACTTTATTCCTGAAACCAAAGGAGGTTCTAATTCCTATGAGAAGACCCCCAGAGGGCCTCCCTCCCAAACTGGGTTTAGCATTTTGAGAAAAGATATCAAACCCATCTAAGACGTGAGTTGAGAGCATCCAGGTTTCCTGCAGAAAAAAGCAATATGAGGCCCTATTCATAGTTAGTGTGTCCAAATTCGTGAAGAGATGGGAATTACCTCTGGAATTCCAAGATAGAAACACAAAACTATTCACGGGGGGGGGGGGGGGGAGTCTTGGGAGAAAGTTCCGAATGAATCGGATGGTACTCATTTCCACAGAGCTGCGGTAACCTGAGCCCAGTTTCGAAAATTTCCATTAGATCTGGGCGTAAATTGCCTCTGTTGGGACTGTGGAGCTCTTTCCGGATGATATACCATAGTGAGGTTTCCCCTATAGTCTGCACCACCTCCATTGTTACTGGAGAACTGAGTGGATTCTAGTAGGTTTGCTTCGAAACCAAGTTGCTTTAACCCTTCTCTATGCCCCATAATCAAATCCAAGACCACTCTTGATTTAAGAACGATATTACTCACATCTACCCGACCCTGAATAGGGAAAAAAATACTATCCATGTCGTAACTGGAGATGAGTGAAAGCGAGGGTAATAGATGAAAAATCTTTAAGATGTTACCACGGTTAAGACAAATTGACGTGTCTTGACCCCAGAGACTAGTAAGCTGTAAAATATCAAGAGGGTCTTTCGCTTCTGCTAATTGGGGTAAAGAATCAGTGATCTTTTTAGTGAACTGAGTTAAAGAGTCAGCCTCCAAGTCAGTGCCCCTTGCACCCCTTAATATAGTCCTATTTTGGATTGCGTTTGGACCCAGAGGGAATCTTTCACATGATTTGAAAGAATTACTGTAATGGACAAAATTGGGCCCAGGAAGGAGACCTTCACGGCCCATAACCGGGCCAACACTTGGCATACTTGAATGAGCTAAATTAAGAGAGATGGGAGCAGAAGAACCACCCACTGATCGAGCTCCCATACCGCAGTCCCTCATTGTGGGCTCGATATTGGCCGGAAGACCCTCAATAACGGAAGAGAGAAGAGGGTCCAGAGATGGGAAAGGAGTAGATGGGGCCCCATCCTGAGACGGGATTATAATTGAATTAGGCACTGCCCCATTGGCAGTTTTAGGAACCAATAACGCCTGGAATAGATGTTTAACCAAATCAATATTAACCAGGTTTGCATTGATCGACGAAAAAGTGGTCTCCGTATGACTCAAATCTATCCCAGATACGGGGTTAGATGAAGTAGTTAAGATTTCTACAACTGAGGAGGGATCCTGCACCTTGACAATAGTATTGGTGGTTAATTCAACTGAAGCGTAATTGGAGGTCGGCTCTGGTAAAGTTAGAACTATTGTCGAAGGGCTGGAGACCGCAGTGTTCACAACCCCCTCAGTATTATGTCCCACTACTGGAGGGACAATATTGATGGTAGTAGGGCCATCTGCCAAAGTGTCCGTTAAGGTAGATAGAACTAATGTAGTGGGAGATGAATTGGCTGTGGCCAAAGTGGCCACCATATTAAGAATAGGGTTCACAGAAACCACTGGTTCAACAGGATTCCCAAGCCCCTTGGGAACGAGAGAAGGGGTTGAGGAAGCTGAAGTATTTGCCGAGAACAGATTTTTAAAGAATTGGTTGGTATGAGGTAATATTTTTTAAATTCTTCTGATTTTTAGTTTTCTTCATTTGCTGATTATTTTTTCTTTTCTTTCCTATGCAAAGCAAACCTTTTTGATGAATAATTTCTTTAGTGAGGTCAATAGGATCAGATGGGATCTCTGAAGTCGGAATGGATATAGGGTCCACAGAGGAAGCGATGTGGACACCCTTAAGTGGATCGGCCAGTTCTAAAGTCCTCCCCACAGGGGGAATACCAGGAACAGTACAATTGAGTGGATGACATACCGACTCCTCTTGGACTTTTTCCTCCATTAATTCCGTAATGAGTTTGGTGTGAGGGATAGGGAGTTTTACCTCCAACCCAAGAACCTCTCGCACACACTCAGAAGTAAATGAAGGAATCATAGAAGGATGATCACAGATATCCTGATCCGAACATTGGGGGACAGTAGTACCCAGACCTTTATCTAAAACTACACCTTGTATAGTCGGCGATTTCCCAGTGAGCCCTTGATTTACCAAATGGGCATCAGCCATAATCTAGTTGGAGAGTATGGGATCAGAGCCATGTGTGGGCACAGGGGGGTGGTCTTCCTTAATAATTTTAACTAACTCTTCGAATCTGTCAAGGCCCTCTAGCCTGGAATAGATTTCAGAAAGAAGAGTGTGAGCTAACCTCTGACCATATGTTATCATACACACTCACAAAGGAACTCGGGACCATATTCAGAGCCGAAAGAGTAGGTTGAGAAAGTTTAATTCTATCATCCGCCTCTTTGAGAGTATGATGCAGAATGGATTTGCTGCCCTGATCCTTTATTGAGTCTGGGAGTAGACCCCTTTCTCTCAGCCAATTTTGTTTCTCTGTATACTCATCGATAAAATTGAGATCAGAGGGAGAGCCCACATAGGAATCATCACAAAATTGCTGGGTGACATTATTAGTATTATTAGAGTTGAGACCCAGGTGACTATCAGCGATTGCCTTATCTGCACATTCTATTATGCTAATGTCAATATCCTGAGCTAGAGGATCTTCGATCTATAATTTCTTAGCTACATCAACTAAATGAGTATGATCCGATGTGGCCACTATTGGAAGTGAGTGTAGAGATTTAACAAGGGTGCTAGTTGCAGACCTCTTTCCGAAAAAGTTAGATTTTTTTCCCCTTGGGTACCCAGATTGAATTTAGTTTTGGGTGTGGGAATATGTGATTTGTTAAGTGGAGTTTTGAACATAATGGATTTCACTGTGGGGGTATTGGGAGTTCTAGCCAAATTGGCAGAAAGGTTGACATGGATAGAGGAAGTATGATTTACACCCCTAACAGAGGAATAAACCCCCGGCGAAAGTTTAATGGGAAGAATAACATCATTCCCACAGGGGGGGAAAGGCAATCAACAACCTCTTTTGTCACCATCAATGTTTCTGTAGCATTGGATACAGGATCGTCCACCATAACAGGCAGTTTAGGCATCCTAGGATGTAATTCAACAGGGGATGAAAGCACAATATTGACCATATTATTGTTAGAATGATCCAAATGAACCTTAGCCCTTGGTTAACTACCGTCTTCCTCAAGATTGGAGGCTATAGTGGCTGCTAGACGCTCTTCCTCTGTGTCCATTGAAATATCTTGTTTCCCATTAAAAATACAACTATTAAAAGCTGTTATACGTGGATTAATACCCATAGCATTAAATACCTCGGACCTATCGCTAGCATGAATTTGGGCCTGGGCCAGGGTTTTTAGAAGAGAAGAGTCGAGGGGAACATCTACTGATACGTGATGTAGATTCCCCAAGGCAGCAGGGATGGGATCATCTAAAACAATAGTGACTGGCGAAGCAGAGGGGATATTACCAGTGGCAGAAGGATTCGAAGCAAGAGAAGCCTCCATAGCTGTCTGACTTCGAAGTCCCTTGCGTGTCATTCAGACAGAACCAAAACCCAGAGAGAAATAGGGGGACTTGAGGAATGACAATGAGGAATTTAGACTTAAAACCTGACTTTCAGTATATAGCAGTTACATAAAAATGAACAGAAATAGCAAAATCAAGCTAAATGATAAAAAAAATAAAAATAAATAAATAACTTCATTCATCCAAGGAGCCCGGTGAAGCATACAGTCTCAGGGTAGGGAACGCCTGACAGTTTATGGAGCTGCCAGAGTCCGACTCTCCACCCCTGACCCTGAGAACTGGAGAAGGAAAAATAGATGGGTTTACAACTCTGGACCCGGACCAATTTACTCACAGGTTATAGCCAAACAGTAAAACAGCGGCTCCGCCCTTACTGCCTCCAGGGCTTAACGCCGCAAGGGTGGTTGGTCCGTGATTAAATGGACCTTCAAAGTCACGTGGTCCGTCACGTGACCGCAGTCAGGTGCACCTCCTCGAGGAAGTGAAAAGTACCTCAGCAAGAGCTACGCTCGCAGTGCCGAGTATACGGAGGTCACTTAAAATGCAGCCGTGGAGCACAAACGTTCTGGCAACCAAACGCTCCTTTCAGTGAGTTTAGAACAAGGCTAGTACCAAGAGGAGGTGGCCCTCCAGGAGCCATGACGAATGGCTCAGAGTAGATACAGGAATGGCATACTTCGGTGGGGGGGGGGGGGAGTCCTGTGAAATACATAAAAACTGACAAAGGACTTAGAGCAGGAGAGCCGCAGATGTATCTGTGATCACTGCATGCCTGTAACTGCGCCTACGAAAATGTCGACACCAGTTACGGCGTGGTGAAGTGATCAAATAGATCACTTTAGCCATGTCCCCCACCCCACATACTGACCCCCCACACTACCCTTTACGGCGGCACACTTCTGTGTTCGCCGCCGAATCCCCGCTATCCCTGTGCCGTTGGTTCCTCCCACTTGCGTAAGTCGTAGCTGAGGCCGCAGGGTGCTTTTTTTTTTCAACTTGCTTGTCCCCGTAACCCCTGGCTCCTGTTACTGCCCCCAAGGAGAGCGGGGGGATACCCCCGCAACTCCTGCTCTGCTTGGGCGCATTAATGGGAGTCAGTATTTTGTGCGCCCCCAAAGTCGTAGTGGCTGCGGGTACGCACAAATGAGGGTGACATTTTTGTATATTCCCCGCAGATAAACACTGACAGTCCAGCTCGAAGTTCGAAGGAGATGCTGAGGTCGCGGTGGGAAAGCAGAGAGCAGTCCGCTCCCTAAGGCAAGAGGCTGATGATGGGAGTCCTTTACCCGATGTTGTGGAGCAGGTCAAGTTTGTGACTGGAACCTGGCAGACTATGGCGTGACCTCAAGGTGGATGACCAAGCGGTCCAGTAACTGCGCAGACACCATTGGTGAAGAGACCTGGGGGAAGATGAGCAGCAGAAGCCAGAGATGCCCGTGCAACCTGACGAGAAGACTTGAGCACCCCGGAAGAACCGTCCCAGAGCCAACAAAGGTAACGGGCAAGTCACAGGGACTGGTGGTGGATTGGAGGTGCGGGAGAGGGGCAAACCGCACAGATAGATATGAAGCATCTTCCTCGTGGCAGTACTTGGAAAGAGAGTCACCCAAGTGGGCCTAGTGACAAGACAAGAGAGCAAAGGATGTGGGACCGAACATAGGTGAAGCCTCTGTTGATACGAGTCCTCTTCCTTGTGGCAGTACTGGCAGGGGAGTGAACCAAGTGGACCTAAGAAGAAGGGATGAGCCAAAGTCTGGGACCCAAATAAACACAAGGGAAATATCAGAGGGAGGAACCCTCTAAACAGTGGTAGAGAAAAGACATCTGACTGGCTATGGAGAGCCTGGGACTCTGGCAAACTTTACCTAAGATGACAGGGGAAGGGTGTCATTCGCCCTGATCTTAACTGGAACTTTGTTGAAACTAAACATCCAGGGGAAGAGTCATTCCCCCTGGACAAAAGTGGAACGTTTGTGAAACCATTATCGATGAGAAGGGAGTCATTCCCCCTGGATCCAGCTTGAAGAGAGAGACTATTCTCCATGATGACATCTGAAACTGTGTGTACACCAAGCCCAGTGTGAAGAGTCATTCCTCCTGGTATTGATTGGAGTCCTAGAGAGATTTTCCTTTAACACACCAGGAGAAGGGAGTCATTCTCCTGGCGGGATAACTTTGCTTTTGATTAAGACACTTTTATAGTGCAAGGGATAGAGGTAAGGTTTTGACTAAGGACAGGGCTTTCTTTAAGTACGAACATTCTGACAGACCCTTTAGTTTGAGGCAGGGAAACCCCTCTTAGAGTTGGGGATAGCTAGATTTTGAGTACAATAAGTATTTGCCAACCACCATAACACCTACTGGTCAGTTGTCGCCTTCTGCACCCTTATGGTAGCCTCAAAGGTCTTCCCCTTCAGCAAGATAAAGGTGAGTTTATTAGGAATTTTGCTTGACTCGTCAACCTTTGTGCCTACCCACTGGACGTGGGCTGCACTTCATGGGTTAGTTCCTGGCAATCCCACTCTTGATGGCATGTGTGGCAAAGGAATCAACAGAGTTGTAAGAACATTCAACAGCTTTATTAAGTAGCACTGTATGGGTTGGGAAAACTCTTATAGAGCCTAGTGAAGTTATAATAGAAACAACAAAGGATCACAGCACTCCAGATTGGTACCCAATGTGATTCACTGACCTAGCAATAGGAATTCTGATCTTCCTCAAGATCTCCTCTTTAAAAAGGTCTCGGGGGGGGGGGGGGAGGGATACAGCACTTGGCTTCCTTCTGGCATTCACCACAGTTTCAATGCTTCTACAAGCCTGCCTAGAAAGAACTTTGTAGAGGAGAATAAAGCTAGCATGTACTAATAATCGTTACAAGTGACTTGACCATACATTCCCTTTTCTTGTTTGTACTATAACCATTTATTTTTCCCCTCTTCAGAAGTCACTCAAATTGAGGATCCGCGAGAGCAATGGCGGCGAGAACAGGAACGCATGCTGAAAGAGTACTTGATTGTAGCACAAGAGGCTCTGAATGCAAAAAAGGAAATCTACCAAATAAAGCAGCAGCGGTTTAAACTGGCACAAGAAGAGTTCCAGCAGCTCCATGAACTGTGCGAGGAGGATAGTCACTCGCATGCCAGCTGTAAGTTTCCATAATACATTATTTTGCATGCCCCTAATTTGGAGCGTTTTAGAACCTTTCTTTAATCTATTCTAAAGAAAACAGTTTAGAACTATATGCAATGATTAAAATGCCTTGCTGATTTTCCAAAAATGTACATAATAGATGGTGGTTACATTTGTTTCCAGTTCAGTTGTTTTCACAAACAGTTGGAGGATTATGGTATGCTTCATATATCCAATTGGGCAGAAATGGGAGGAACTTTGAAGTGCCCTCCTATTTGGCTGGGGTTACGGCTCAATTCCTTTTGGTTTCTCGGTAGCACACTGATTGTGGCAGTGAGAAAATGCTCTGTTTGAGTCTGTGTATGTACTTGGGGGACTTGAGCGGCAGCTGGTGACTGCAAGGATCTTCAGGGGCAATTCAGAGGACTTGAGGACCCAGGAAGCAGCAGGCAACTGATGGTAATTGAGGGCTGGATGAACACTTGAACAGTGGGGCGCTGGGAGAATCGTTAAGATCAAACTGAATTGTTATTTTGTGTAAGAAGCCCTCCGTCCGTCCCCCTCCCAAATTCTCTGGGTTCCCTTGAATTCCTTTAAGCTCTTGCAAATTCTGTAACCCTGCTGATTTCCCTACTGACTCTCTACACCCCCTGACACTTCAACCTGCCTTAATAGTGGCTAGTAAGCCCTATTTTGGGGGTTTTGTTCTTGTATTCCGTGTGCTGTTCTCAGAGGCTGGGCTGAGAGGTGAGGGTGTAGGAGTAGGGACTGGAAAAAGTGCTGCCAGATTCTCCCTATTGTTAAAGACTCCAATCAAGCAGTCCCACTAAGTCAGTGCCTTGTCTGGGATTGCTCAAGGGAAGCCCTTATTTATATATTTTTATGTCCAGTTCGTGTACTCTGGATGACAACCCTTATATAACACCCCTCTTAGAATCCCCCGGACCCCACTGAGCCAAGAAGTAATTTTATTTTGCAAATTTAAAAGGTTTAGTTGAGAATTAAACAATATATATATATATATCGCACTTTTATAATAAATTAATAATTGATATCACACTTGTGAATATGAGCAGTAATCGGCAATCGGTAATCCTACAATAGCACCGTTCTGGTGACTTATGACTAGGAACAGGGGAATAAGGTATCGGAGAATGCTTTATGGTTTCAAGGAGATGCAAAGATGAATAAAAGGCAGTACAGAAATAAACTTGATATGATCTCAGCAAAAGATAATGTGATCACTTTTTCTTTGAGAATTCACTCCCCCTCCCGCCCCCCTATGCAATGTAAGGAGATGGAAGTAACACACACAATTCTCAGGAATACACACAAATGCAATACAAAGTTCCAGTTCCCCCCAGCGAGCTTAGAGGAAAACGGGTATGATTTTAAACAGAAGCAAAATCCTTTAAATGTGGTATGCAATGAAGTGAAAAATATGCTAAAATTGCTTTTAATTACCTATAGGAGGTTCAGGGTGAGTGATAGCTACTTTAAATTAGTTCAGGATCACTTTAGCAATGCTCTATGAATGATTGTCAGGTTGAAAACGAATTTCAGGAAAGCAAGGAGCTGCTATTTCGACAAGTGAAGAAATTGAGCCAAATCGCAAATTGTGGCAATTTTTCCGAGTGCGATTTTGTTTTCGAGCGCGATTACGGAAAAACTATAAGGAGTAGCAAGTTTTAGGTTTGTTGGAAAGCTTAGAATCTTAGCTTTAAGATGAAAGTTAAATTACGTTCCTAGGACAAACGGTTCCGGAGATACGGACAATTTTGTGAAGGTAGATTCTCGAAATGAAATTTTAAAGTTCAGAATGACAGATGACAGATGGCAGTTTTGCAGCTTTGAATCAAAAGGAAGGGACACGATTTCTATGATGCAGTTCTCAATAGGTTAAAATAGTTTGAATTAGATTATTTTAAATTAAGAGATTGGTTTTGCACAGTCCTGGCTGAGTACTCAAACTATATGTTGGACAGGAATGCGACTTCGTCACGGATCGGGTCAGGATTGGCTGCGGTTCTCTTGCCACTGGGTACTGGTTCTCTCTGGATAATTCTGCCTTCTGGGTCTCTGGTTCTGTTCTGGATACACAGGATTCTTAGCAAGCAGCAAACCGCACAGCCCGGCGGTTTTATTCTGATGTGCCCCTTGTAGATCTGGGGTAATCAGTTTGCAAACTTGTAAGGCCAGCTGAGAATACTTTAGCTTGCAGTAAGCCTTCTTGGTTCAAAGTTCTGTAGTCTATCTGGAGTCTGGAGTCTCTGGATGTGAAGTCTGAAGTCTGGATGTGAAGTTGTCTGTCAAAATGCTCAGCAGAAAGTGAAAAAGAAAGTCTGTCTGGCTTCCAGTGGCTCTTTTTATGTGTTTTGAAAATGGGTGGGTCGGCTAATTCTGCATGCCCAACCCTCTCAAGATTTGATAGGCCAAAGGATTCTTTGGTCCCTGATTTGAGAAAGGATAGTGTGTCAGAGTGATGACAGCCATTTACGATCTATTGAAGAAACGCCCCTTTGCTTTTGACTTGGAACTCATTTTTCATAACTACACATTTCCCAGATAGTTGTTTGACATTACATGTACATATTACAGATTACTTAAGGTACATTCTGGCCCAACTCTGATCTTCCTGGGGGCTTGCATTCAAAAATGACAACTTATTTTAGTTTTTAGTTGATTTCTTTTTTTAAACTTCTTTTTATTCATTCAGCGTGGCAGCAAAACATAGGCGAACAGCGCCAGGCAAGTACAATATGAATACAGATATACACAATATAGGCATACAGGGTTTACATCACAGGTAAACACAACCATTGGGCATTTATATAACATGAGCAGAATGTCAGAGAGCTATGATGGGGGCGAGGACCCGGGTCGGTGGGGAGAGGTAGCTGGGGGAGATGTGTCCGGAGTCGCACTCAGGTCTGACATATAAGATAGGAATCTGAGCCAGATATTCCTAGGCCTAGAGTGGGTGGGCTGTAGGTGAGACCAGGCTTCCTCAGAGTCTGAGGCCCACGTGACCGCTCTTAACCATTGGGCATGTGTGGGAGGCGAGGGGCGAAGCCAGCAAAGTAGTATGGATCGTACCGCAAGAAGCATGCAGAGGCCAGCTAGTTTTTTGGAATTCCAGGGGAGGCCCGGGAGGTCGTGGAAGAGGCATACCACCGGGGAGGGACTGATGAGGTGATCAAGCATAGCAGACACCGTCGAGCAGACTGCCTCCCAAAACTGTGAGAGGTGGGGACAGGACCAGATCATGTGAATGTAATCGGCAGCATCCTGACCGCATCTAGGGCAGCCAGAGGGGTGATCACTGGACATGCGGTGCAATCTGATCGGGGTGTAGTGGAACCTATGTAGAACTTTAAACTGAATCAGTTTGAAGCGGGAGTTGAGACACCCGGTGTATGCGTTCACACATGTGTGCCCAGCGCTCATCAGATATTTCGACACCAAGGTCCGCCTCCCACGCCCGCTTCAGTTTAGTGAATTCTGGAATAGATCTGGACTGCAGCATAGTGTATAGTCTAGATATTTTACCTCTAGTGGGTGAGGGGGAGGCGAGTTCCTCGATGATAGGGTCGTCCGGTGGTAATGCCGGAAACATCTGGTAGTTAAGTTTAAGGATCCTGCGAAGGGATGAATATTGGAGCCATACACACTGGCCTCTCCTTAAGGACAATGGGAGGTCGGGCCATTCAACAAATATACCCTGATCAAACACATCACGCAGCAACTCATATCCCGCCTCAGCCCAGCGTCGAACCATGGCCGGGGGCACCCGTGGGACCCCCGGAAGGAAGTTCCAGAGAGGGAGGTTGCCATGGAAGGTGTAAGCAGTAACAGACAGTTTCCATGTTTTTGCCAATGCCAGGGATGTGCAGGCGACCGGGCTCTGCGAGTCCAGCGCCAGAGGGGCGGGTTGTATCACCAGGGATCGAATGTCACGGTCGCAGACAGCAAGTTTCTCGAGCCTAATGTGTGGGGGGGGGTCCGTTGCGTTAAACCAGTAGGATGTATATTGAATTTGGGATACCAGCCAGTATTTGAGGAAATCGGGGGCACCAAAGCCCCCGTAAGCCATAGGGGTAGACAAGGTATCCAGTTTAAGGCGGACCGCACCCGAGTGCCAAAGAAAGGAATTGACTGTGTGGGTCAGTTCACGGAAGAAACCCCCCCCCCCTGGCCACAGGGGGATATTGGTGAACCTGTAGAGTAACTGGGGCAACACAACCATTTTCAGTAGACCTATCCTGCCTGCGAGGGATATCGGGAGTTTGTCCCAGACTAGAACTTTAGATGACAAATGTGTAAGATACTTTTGGTAGTTCTCGTTAAAAGTCAGCGCTTGATGGCGCGTTACTTCAATCCCCAGGTAAGTAATAGTAGACTGAGCCCATGTGAACCCCTGGGTGTCAGGAGGGGGGGGAAGAGTGCACTCCGTAAGAGGGAAGAGTGTAGATTTCGAGCAATTCACCTTAAGGCCCGAAATTCGGCCAAAATGTATGACGTCTTCCAGTATTCGGGGTAAGTTGATGGAGGGGGAGCGTATAAACAACAGTGCCTCATCAGTATATAGGGACACTATGTCCGCCTGGCCCGCAGTGTGGAGACCTCTATGTGCATGGAATTGGCGGAGCATATCGGCGAAGGGCTCTATTGCTATAGCAAACATCAGGGGAGAAAAGGGGTATCCCTGTCTTGTCCCCCTGGCGATCCCAAAGAGAGGGGAGCACCGGTCGTCGGTGCGGACCCTAGCCACAGGATCAGAGTAGAGCAACCTAACCCAGGAGAGAAATGAGGGACCAAATTTACAGCTCTCGAGGACCCGCCACAAATACCTCCATGAAACCGAATCGAACGCTTTTTGCATGTCAAGCGTGGCCGCTACCGCATGTGTCTCGGGATTTATTCTGTTAATTATATTAAAGAGACCCCTTAGGTTCAGAGAAGTAGAGCGACCAGGGATGAAGCCCCCCCGATCTGGGTGGATGATAGATGGCAAAAAGGGAGCCAACCGGAGTGCCAGTGCCTTGGCGTATATTTTGACATCGCAATTTATAAGTGAGAGCGGGCGGTATGAGCTGCATTGCGAGGGGGATTTACCAGATTTAAGTAATACTGTAATTGTGGCTTCGCGGAGTGAAGGGGGAAATACACCGGCCTCCACCGATTCCTCCCAGAGAGCCATCAGGTGAGGGAGCAATAGTAGTTTATAACGCTTATAAAATTCAACTGGGATACCATCCGAGCCAGGGGCCCTCCCGAGGATAAGGAGTCCACCGCATCAGAGAGCTCCTCAAGTGTAAGTGGGGAATCAAGGGAACCCGCGGTCTCCGGAGAGAGATTCGACAAAGCAAGGGTATCAAGAAAGGAATCGATCTCCGTCGCTGGCACCTCATCAGAGTTGGAATATAGGGTTTCGTAGAATGTAAAAAATTCCATATTGATGTCCTGTGAGGTGACAGCCAGGGAGCCGTCATGTCTCTCAATCCCAAGTATATGCTGGGACCCCGTCTCGTGATGGATAAGTCTCGCCAGAAATCGGCCCGGGCGCTCACCCTCCCTGTATCTCCTCGCCATGCCAGGATTATCTAAAAAATTTTGTTTGCGCTCCGCAAGTGATCGGAACGTATCCAACTCCACCCCGATATCCACCAGGGTACCCGTAGTGGAGTGGAATGAAGTGAGCATTTAGCCTCAAGGATCGATAATTTAGATTCGCTCTTGGCGAGGTCTCTACGGATCGACTTAAGGACACCATTCTCCTTCAACAGTGCTATCCCTCTGATATAAACCTTGAAGGACTCCCATAGAGTGGCCTGCGATGTTACCGAGCCTGTGTTTGTCTCAAAGAACTCCTCAATAGATACCTCAAGCTCGGAACAAAACTCTGGGTCCAGAAGGGAGAGAGGCTTCAACCTCCAACATAGAGTACGGCCGGGATCCGGCCCCCAATCTATGGTGACGGTCACAGGAGAGTGGTCAGACAGGGTTCTGGGGAGGATCATTAGCTGTATGACATTCTTAACCAATTTGTTGGAGATCACCCATCTATCAATACGGGAATAGGAATCGTGGACTGAAGAGTAGAAAGAATAAACGCGGGAATCCGGGTAGAAGAACCTCCATGCATCAACCATGGCGAGATGGGGTAGGGATGATAGTGCAGCATAGGCTGCCCTGGAAAGTTGACGGGGCCTGGACCCAGATCTGTCGAGGGCTATATCAAAAATTGTGTTGAAATCACCCCCCCAGAGGATGGGGACAAGGGGGAAGCCATCGAGAAGGGAAGTGACCTGTACATAGAAATCTGGGTCATCTATATTAGGACCATAAATGTTCAGCAGGACTATCTCCTTATTTTGAAGTGTGGCATGAAGCAGTACATATCTGCCTTGAGGGTCTATTTGTGAGGAGATAAGAGTGAACTTGAGACTCTTATGAATGAGAGTCATGACCCCACGGCTTTGGGAAGAGAAATCGGTGGAGAATCTGTGGGGGCCCCATGATTTGGCAAATCTCATACACTGTTCCGTGCAGGCATGTGTCTCCTGTAAAAAAAGAACCTTGGACCCATGACGCTCAGCCTGCAGCTGCCTCATCTTTTTGTAATTACCCAACCCCCGTACATTCCAGCTCATGAGTCAGGTCACTCCCAGACATTGATGCAGGGGCGATTGTATTAGAGAAAATGTCAATACCCAATGGGCCAGTTTAGCAGCCCTGCAGTAACAGTCATTGAGTACCACCTCGCGGTCCGTCCTTGCCGCCCACGCCAAGTTTTTTGTAACATAACCCCCAACATGTCCCACCCCACCCACAACCCTCACCCAAACAGAGGGATGGCAATCCCAAAACCCCTCAACCAAAACCAAGCCAAAGGCATCCGCGCCTGGGGGCCTGTAGGCCGGATTGGCCGCGTCTCTCCGGGCAGCGGCAGGTCCAAGTGAAACAAAAGGTGCCGACAGTGGGAGTTTGCACGTAACTTGGACGGAGATCTTGCACATGTTGACGTGGCACATATTCGTAAAAATTAAACAATCTAAGCGGGTCACAGAATAGAAAACCAGTGTGACTCCAGTACAGGGAGATGGCCGGGCCCGGGCCCTCCCCGACGGGGCCGAAGGATAGCTGTAGAGCCAAGAACAGAGGGGGGGTGGGGATCAGCCTGGGAAATGTTTGCCTAGGAACTTAGAGGCCTCTTCTGGAAGTGTGAAGAAGAGCACCCGGTTGGCATGTTCTGTGCGAAGTTTGGCGGGGTAGAGCATGGTGTATTTAATTGAGTGGTCACTCAGCCTGCGCTTTACCGCTAGGAAAGGCTTGCGTTCACGCTGGGCGGCCATCGAGAAGTCTGGGTAAAGATGGATCCTTGCACCACCCAGTAAGAGCTCACCCTTGAGTCTCGCGGCCCTGAGGAGGGCATCACGGTCACGAAAATTCAACACACGGGCTATGATGGGCCGAGGAGGAGCGCCAGGCTTGGATTTAGCCGTCAGGGCTCGGTGTGCACGCTCTATGGTGAATTGCGGGGAGAGTTTGGGTGAATCGAGGAGTGTCAGTAATGTGTGTTCGACAAAGTCTTCCATTGATTCATGGACCTCATTCTCGGGAACACCGATAATACGGAGGTTATTGCGTCTTGATCGGGATTCCAAGTCCTCGTTCTTCTTTTCCACATCAAGGACTCGGTGGGATAGAGCGACGACCTCAGAGCGCAGGGTACCCAATGCATCCTCAGCGGAGCCCACCCTTGTCTCGACCTCCGCCACCCGGCGATCTGTCCTCTCAATGTGGGCCTTGATAGAGGATATAGTGCCGTTCATGTCATCTAGTTTTGAGTGGAGTGTGGTGAAGCCCTCCCGGATAAAGTCCATCATGTTTTGAGACTCCAGGGCTGTGGCGGATGATGACGCAGTGGGAGCCTGCTCGGTGGTTTCCTCTGGCGATCTCACCGGCGTCTTCGCAAACATATTGATGGAGCTCTGTTTCTTTGCGGCCCCCTTGGTCATCCTGGCGATGTTGAAGTTCCAATGGAGTAAGGGGGGAAACCCAGCAGCTCAAGAAAGGAAGGTGGGGGGGAACTCAGACTGTGCGACACGCAGGACAGTATGCAAGGCGTGATGTAGAGCAGGTGATTTTCCAGAGGGGGCCAGCGACTGTGGACCCATATATGTGAGGCTTGTGGCTGCCGGTGCAGTCCGTGGAGGTTCAGCCTGCCCCAGGTGGCGTGGAAGGCGCAGTCCGAAGACCTCGGGTGTAGATGACGTAGAAGCTAAAAGTGGTGGTGCCCAGTGGCCGCTATGAGAACAGTGATCCAGATATGGTTATCCAAGTGAGTCTGTAGGAGGGGTGGGGAAGAACACCACCCGGCCCTGTATACTGCCGATTAAATGGACAGGCTGTGGCTCAGAACCAGCAATGTAGGACGTACCAGGCCCCGGGAGTCCCCAGGCCAGGAGACCCACCCCCCCACCACCCCCCCCTCAAGTAGAGATGTGGGTGGCTGGCGTGGCCCAGAGCACCCCAAGTCAATTACACAAATGCAGGCCAATCAACTGAGCAGGGGGACACCTGGGTGAAGTGAATCCAGGGCAGAGTCGACTGTGTCGGGCGGAGGAACCAGCATCTAACGCATGCCCTGTATGATCCAGAGTCGGGCACCGCCAGCGCTCAGGCCGCGGAGCGACCCGGGGGTGGGGGGGTGAAGCGGCACCCCCCCTCCACGCACCACGTACCTTATTGGGCCCAGGGCCCTGCGATGTGCGTCGGCGGGGGAGCGCGGCACCAGGTGTACAGGGGTGCGCCGCAGCTCAACCCCTTCTCCGGAGTCTCCTTGAGGGGGGTGGGGCGAGGGCCCCCAACAGTCGGCCCCCTGGCGAGCACGACCACGGTCCAGGAAGGGCCGGGCCGCAGCAGCGCTGAGGACGCCCTCCGAGGCGGCATCGGATCGTGCCGCAGCCGTATGTGCCACCCCCCCTCGGTGGCGGGGAGCGGCCACAGGAAGAATGCTGGATCAGGGCTCCGGGGGAGGCCTCCTCAAGCGGCGAGCCTCAGCAGGGGTGGGTGGGGATGCTCGCTGGAGTGAATGGCGGCACTGGCGTGCATAGAGGCCCGGCACGTCCCACAGCCGGGGCTGGACGTTGGCGCGAAGCCGCTTCGCTGGTGGGGGAGGGGCACGGGGATATCGGGATGTCAGGGCACCCGACACCGTTGCGCGTCGGGATTCGGGCCAGATGAAGCCCGGATCATCAGTGACCAAGTCGTGCCCTTCAAAGTTGAGTGGAGATGCGAGAAGGTGCCAAAAAAAGGATCCTGCGACCTGCCTGCCGCGGAGAGTAGCTTTCAAGCGGCCATCTTGTTCGGCGCTCAACAGCGCCCCCCTCAGTTTTTAGTTGATTTACCAATATCGGACGTTTACCAAAAATGGCACACATGTACCCCACCTTTCTACCCATATTCCAGTAAATTTTCATTTTTCTAGCGTGAACCCTGTGTCTGCAATCTCCATAATTTATGGGGTTTTGCCTCAGAACATCGTACGGAATTGAGTTTGGACTCAAATTGTAGGTACAATTTCCATTTTAAGGATCTCCAAATTGTACATTCCTGTCATCTGGTTACAATTAGTTATCAGTGTTTTTATAAAACATATATTTGCCTTCAATTCACTTCAGTGTTTGGGTCCGCCCCCAGAAACTTGGGAGTCAGGGATCACATGTCTCTTCTGCCAGGCGGAGCTCAGTTTACAGTCCACACCCAAATTAACATACCCCATTCAATTGCAAGAGTCTATTGTGTCGGCTGAGGTCAGCAGGCCAGGGGGCCACTCTGCATTTGGTTAGCATGTCCATATGATCTCCTGGCTTCTTGTGTGTAGTTCTGAGGTGAGAAGGTTTCCCAGCCTCTTGCAATGTTAATTGAATCAGCCTGTCTTCAGGGAACAGCAGGTGTTTACATTTTTAATTAACCAAAAAGGCTTTGAAGTTTCCAGCTGTCTCAGGAGGCTGGCAACTCCTGAAGTACAGTTCTACTGTCAGAGTTTAGACCGCTAGGGCCGGCTTGTGTCCAAAGCTGGTACTGCACCTATTTTTTTTAGGAGTTGTCCTGAATTTGACAGGAGGATTTTGCTTGACAGCTCTAATCCTTGCTGCCATTGTTTTGATGGGCATCCTTACAGTAGAGTGGTGATGTGGAACCCCCCCCCCCTCAGAAAGGTTGAATCTTTAGAGTGGTCTTGTGCCCCTGATTTTAGCAACTTGTTGACATCAATTAAAAACGGATTTTGAACACATTGAAATGGACATTTTGAGCTTGCACTTCAGAGAAACAGCAGTGATTTCAAGGCACTTTTGATCTAACAGGCACTGCTATTTTTCCTTTGGCACCACCTTTCACCCCTGGCGCTTCCGGTCCATCACGCTTGCACTGGTGGGTGGCAGGTTAGGCGACCATTTTGGTGTGCGCAAAACTGCGCGGTTCTCCTGGTTCTGGGATAGAATGATGGGGGGCGACAGCTCAATCCCCACATCTACCCAATCTATTGATTTAGTTTTGTTCTGGCCTAATAATTCAACATGGGTCAAAACCCTTGACACTATGGCTGAAAAAAGGAAAGCTCTGTCAATTGTCCAAAGTGCAAAAGTAGTGGGTGTGCAAAACAGTACCTGAACCTTTCATCTGTTGCCATAGCTGTATAACACCCAGGAGTTGGTGCAGTCTAAACAATATTCTTTTCAGGTAGGAAAAACATTCCCCCCCCCTCCCTAGGCTTCATTGACAATGCCTGTGCTGGGGGAGGAGAGAGAGGTAGAGGCCCACGTTCAGGGTTGACGCCGGGGGGCTACTTTCAGATGCGAGCCTGTTACTTGCCCTGATTGGTCGGAGGACTTATGAATAACCTCTGTGATGTCATTCATATAGAGCTGTGAAGCCAGTTTCCAAATCTATGGAGTAGGCGAAAACCGGATTGGAGAGCAATTTCTTGAGTTTGGGTGAGTCTAGGAGAAAGATTCTGATGACTAAGGAGGGCAAGTATGATGGGGAGGGTATTTCTTGGTGCCAGCTTTGGTTGAAGACTTGTTTATTGGGCTATCCTACAGATAATCCCTATAAAGGGAGCTGGAATTTGTGTGCAGTAGTATAGCCTTATGTACTTTTATTTACTTGCTTAAGGAGGCTTTGGGTAGTGCAGTTGGTAAACTCAAGAGTTCTTGAGGCAGAGGTTAAATTGCTGTAATAGAAGGGAGTGGTTGGAAGGACTGGATCATCCATTGGACAGTGTCAGGTAGTGCAGAGGTCTGTACGTCTGTGATGACCAATTGTGTGTGCACATTGTTGCTCAATCCCCTTACCCAAATTGCTTCAGTAAAATTTGGCCCAATCCTACAGATCCCATAGGGTCCCCCAAGTCAAGCTTCTAGAGAGGGTAGCACAGCTATTGGATGTGCGAGTACAGCGTTGTAGGGGCTCTATGCTCCTTTCTCACAGTTTCTGTGCAAGCTCTCACAGGTGGGAAGTATCCATAGTCTGTTTAGTTTTATTTATAGTGTGCACCAGACCCTGGGGCATCAAGGCGCAAGACATAATACGTTCAGCTTTGTTACATGGGTACAAGAGGTACATCAGGGATACATCGGGGCATACATGAGACTAAATACAAAGTATTAGGGTAATATACAGAGTAAGTGTCCAATTTGGACTAAAACACAGTAAACAAATCAATATACAGAATAATGTACAATGGAAGGGTATTAACAGTCAAGTAAATGGTTAGCAGAATACTAAGGCTGGCATCTAAGTAGTAGAGGCGGCTGTGGTATGGCTATAGCAAGGCACTTTACTTGTCATTATCTTTCAGCCAGTCCGTCATGTTCTGTCTAAATTTGGCAAAGGATTGTTTTTTCTCTTAGGCAAGGAGGTCAGTCTTATATTAGAGAAAGCACACATGTGTTACAGTTTCTAGACTCTGTGGAATGGCAATCTCAATATGTACTTGCGACTTTAGATGTGGCGGCACTATACACCAGTATTGGACATGATCTGGCATTAAATGCATTAGAATTTACTTTCAGGAATTGTTCGGCTTCATATTGGAGGCATGTTGATATGTTGAAAGAATTCTTGTTATTCACGTTAAAGAATAATGTATGTTTATTCAATGACCAATAGTTTTTGCAGGAGAGAGGGGTAGCAATGGGCACAAAATTTGCACCTGCATTGGCAAATCTCTTAATGGCACAGTATGAAAAACAACACATATATAGACAGAATGGCTTTACTAACAATATTATTGGATGGAAGAGATTCATAGACGACATCCTAATAGTGTGGGATGGTACACTTAATTATTTTGAAGATTTTGTGAGACATACTAACAACAATGAATTTGGGATACAATTTATGGGACATGCTAGTCCATCACAGATAGATTTTCTAAATTTGCACATATTCATTGTGGTTAATCTAATACATACTGCCACTTATCATAAACCCACTGAGGTGAGTTCAGTTTTGCACTCGGACAGTTGTCATCAAAGGGGCATCATAAATAATATTCCCGTAGGTGAATTTTACAGATTTCGTAGAAACTGTAGCGATTTTGAGCAAGAATGTATTTTACTCAAGAGAAGGTTCCTTGAAAGGGGATATAGCCAAACATGTGTTAATCAAGCAGCGAACAAATACAAGCACACTAAACAAAGAGATTTGATTCACAACAAGAGGAAAGATAATTTGCAAATACAGCCTATTGCTATTATTACACAATTTACTGGAGACAGTAGTGCATTGTATCGTCGGGTAAGCAAGCATTGGGACATTCTTAAACTTGATAAAGATTTAGTACCTTTTCTTACAGATGGGCCTAAATGTACTTTTACCAAGGCACCCACCATCAGGAAGAAATTGTGTCCGTCCTTTATGGATGTAACCCTCAAACCAGAAGGTTCAAGATGGCTTAAGAGTGATGGTGGCTTTCACAAGTGTGGGCATTGTAATCAATACAAATATGCATGGGACAAATGCAAAATGTTCAAGGATCAGTTTGGCAATACAATTAACATAGATACCCACATCAATTGTAAAACATGCTATGTTTATCTAATCAAATGCGTTTGTGGTAAATATTACGTGGGCAGTACTATCAGGCAGCTAAGGATACGCATCAGAGAACACTTGTTAAGTTTAAGGAACAGAGAACCAAAAACACCTTTGGCCATACATTGGCAAAAAGAACATCAAATGGAAAATGTACAGGATGTAAGATTTTTGGGGCTGATGAAAGTCAAAAAGGGTTAGAGGGGTGGGGACACCAATTGGCATTACACAAAATTGAGGCCAAAACAATTTCTTTTGAGGACCACGGAACATGGTTTAAATTCAGATCATGAGATGTATGTTTTCTTGTAAATTTAAAAAGAACTATTGATATGTCTAGGTATATACAATTTGCTTAATGGCCTGTGCCATGCCATATTGATCACCTGTTAAGTACATGAGGTATAGCAGTAACATCTTTTCAGTATAACTAAGATGCATTCACATAATGGGTTAACAACAAAGTGATATGGAACACACTGGATTAGTACGTGCATACTGCTTAGAATTAATACAATGAAGTTTTTATTTTAATTAATAATTCTAACCAAGGGCCAAACATGCAATACACTTTGTTTGCATGCTCTTTCGATAAAACGAGAATAGTATATATTGGTGTAGATAGGTAATCCGTGTGGAGTTTAAGGGTCATAGCTTGGACCCAAAATGGCGGCCTGTTCACGTGGAGCTGCGTCTGGGGCGTCATCACGCAGAACGGACGTCGCGACCGCAGAATTGCCACGAAGCATTGCATCCAGCGCGAGCGGACGCAATTAAAAGATAGAGGAACGAGGGATCGAACCCAAGGAATAGATAAGATCACAGAATGTAATTCCCATTGTAATGTGCGAGCATATTTCAGCATTACTTAAGTGTCCTGTCATACTCCTTAGGTTACAGGGAACTATCCCAGTGAGGCTCAGAATCAGCAGAAGATATTACAAATTTTGTTTTGTTGACCTGGCATTACCACAAGGTGGGCATTTATCTATACAGTGCACATATATATTGGGCAACCAAATGGACTACTTAACCATTGCACATTACGATTGCATTTGTATAGATATCGAGGAAGTAATACGTGATCAGGGTAAGACCATGCAATACTTTTAGACACCTGATTATGGAAGCGCATTTGGGTGAAATAGTAGCAAGACCGTTCACCCGGGTGAATATTTTGATAATTTAAGGAAGGAGAATAACGGGTGATCAGTTGGCGTGGTCACATGGCATTACAAACAGATCACTTATGCACTTGGCTCTTAATTCACCATATTATTTATCAGGCATGATAAATGAAGGAATGAAATGCCAATTCGAATTGAATCATAAATGTAAATTGAGTATTTGGTTCTTTCCTTTGCATTTCTATGGATGCTTGCATCTCTCAAAACCCACTTCAACCTGTGTGGTATGTTTTTATTTAAAACATTTTTCATTTTTTATTTGGTAGCATGACATAATGCTTTGTTTATTTTTATTGTGAACAATGTGTTTACAAATTCTGTTCATAACGCTAATGTCAATGCGTTCATGTGTACTTGAATGTGACGAATTGGACTTACATAGCCTTGAGAACGACCGCAATGGTCGAAACACGTGTCGGCTATTGGTGATTAAGTTCACGAACCGTACAATTTGAACATAAAGACAATATCAGATTGGACTCAGTGTGGACTATAATTATTTGAGCTGACTGCATATTGATATGTATAGTGTGAACAAGCAGCTTGTGAATATTAGTATCAAGCGCAGAGATAGCCTTGCAATTTTTAATTCGAGTTCCACAGTTGAGCTGCCTTAACTGGGAAGATATGTCCCCCAATGGTGGATAATTTGAAGCGTGGTACGAGGAGGCAGTTGGAGTTGGCTGATCTGGTCGGTCTGTGGGATGTTTTTCTGATAATCCCATCAGTAAGATATGGCAGAGCCTTATAATTTAGGCATTTATAGGTGAGAGTGGTGTTTTTAAGTCGAATTTTGTCGAAGGTAGATAGCCATTTGTATTTTCAAGGCGTTATTCTGGAGTACCTGTATTTTTTTGGATGATCTGTTTACTCGCACCAATGTAAAGGGCATGACAATAATCCAATTTAGAGAGTATGAGGGCTCTAGAGAGAATTGGACAACTGTTAGTGGAAAGAAATTGTTTGCTTGCTCTGATTAATTTACACATATATGCAGTAGCTGATGCCAGGGAGTTGACTTCTTTGGTAAAGTTAAGGGTGGCATCTAGGTATAAACCAAGGGTCTTCACCTCCTTGGCTACTTTGATTTCATTACCATCAATGGTAAAGTGGGCATAGTCCGGGCTTAATTTAGATAGGTAAGCCATAGTGCCTAGGATGATAAGCTCGGTTTTATCATCGTTCAGGCATAGTCCATGGGTGGCCATCCATGCCTGAACAATGCCATCAATTCTATTCACCAAAGCCAGGTCCAATGAGTACTCACCAGTCAGAGGTAGGAGGATTTGGGTATCGTCTGCAGTATTCGTGTAGGCGATAACCAAATGGTCCATTTCGTCAAAGACGGGCTTGGTGAATACATTAGAGAGTCGGTGATACACAGGATCCCTGGGGGTACATCACAGGTTATAGGGGTAGGGTCTGCTGATGCAGAAGGTGAGAAAACTCTTAGTCCTATTGCTCAGAAATGACTCGAGCCATATTATGGCTTCCTTAGAAAAGTGTGCTGCAGAGTCTAGGTGGCTACATAAGACTTTATGGTCAACCAAGTTGAATGCAGCTGAGAGGTCTAGGAGGAGGAGTAGGGCTGATTGGCCCTTGTCTCTAAGTTCATCTATTTGGGCCTTAAGATCAATTGGAGCTGTTTCCATACCATGTTGGGGTCGGAAGCCAGATTGGTGAGATCCTAGTAAGAGGTTGGATTCCAAGAAATTCTGGATTTGAATGTAAGCCACTTTATCTAGGTTTTTTAAGAGAAATGGCAGTCGTGATAGGTCTGTAATTTGTGGGTATGGTTGGGTCAAGGGTTTGCTTTAAGTGGTAGTACCCAAGATTCTTTGAGATTATGCCGGACGGTACCAGATGTGAATGAAGAGTTAATAAGTTTAGATATGAAGGGCACGAGTTCTCTAGCAGCGTCCTTAATAAGTTGTGCAGGGCATTTGATCACCCTTACAGTTGGATGGTTTGAGTCCAAGTATGACCTTCTCCACCTCAATAACAGAGACTTTTGAGCAGCTGAAACGTGTTTCTTGTTTGTAGTGTGGCAGCCGTACTATGGTAGGAGTAGTTCGAGATGCTAGTGAGGCTTTCTTATGGGCAATTTTGGTTTGTAAGTTATAAACTTTGTTAGTGCGTGCAGAATGCTGGAGCACCACATTTTGTCTTTAGTACAGTTTTCGTGCGGTGAGATAGGTGTTTCTAGTTCTTTTAGAATAGTGAATAGCTCTTTGGTACTAGATTTAAACTGTGAGATTCTGTTATTGTACGTCTCCTGTTTGGCTAGGAGGATGTCTTTCTTGTATTGGGTTGAGATATTGGTACGGCTTATTTAATTTTCTGCTGAAGGTGAAAGTCTCAAGGCAGTTTCACATTTTCTTTTGAGTAATCTTAGATTCTTTAAGTGGGGGGTGAAGCACGTGTTGAGGTGTTTTTTAGGTTTACTCTTCCTTAGTATGAGAGGTGCAATATCGTCGAGGGCAATATTCATGACTGTTATAATGTTCAACTAGATAGTTGGGGTCCAAGTTATCAGGTAGGGAGTTAAGATTAGGCATTGTGTGAGGAAGTTTTTTGTCAGCCGTTATATTTTTTTTGTTCCTCGTGAGAGTTGGTGGGGCAAGCGGGGTGGTCTGAGCTGTGGCAGACTTAGTTGCCAATGTAAATGACAAGAGATAATGGTCAGTCCAAATTTGAGTAGCAATGATCGTGATAGTAACATTGCAGTTGTACTCTGCGATCCAAACAAGAGTTCGTCCTTTGTCATGAGTGTGTAAATTCACTTTCTGTGTAAAGCCTAGTTCTTTCAATGTATTAGCGATGGCAGTAGATTGGATGTCCTTGGTATCGTTGTAGCCTAAATTAGTCACCTAGCACTAAGGTTTGAGCAGTTTTAAGTTGTTGGACAAGGTCTTGGAGATGTCTTCATGGAAGGTACCAATAGGACCTGGTGGTCTATAGAGAAGATGAATATTCAGCAGTTGGGAGTTGGCAATGGGTATTTTGACAGTTAGGCATTTCACAAGATTTTAGAGTGGGTGTAGTACCTAATCTCATGGGGAGGTTAATTTTAGCAATAATTGCTATTCCTCCTCCTCAAGAGATCTGTCTGCTTGCTCTGAGGATAGTGTAATTATCAGGGACTGCCAGAGAAAGGGCAGGGCCTGCAGCATCGTGTAACCAAGATTCTGAGATGGCCAGGAAGTCAAGGTTATCTGCTAGGATGATGTCCGATATTTCGGTTGCATGTGCAACTAAGGACCTTGCATTTATTGGCGCTCCTTTAAGATTGGGTTGATGGCTTTCTGATGCGAATGGTACAATGGAGCTAGATTTGTCTATAATAGTCTGTCTAGGAACGTTGGGTTTAGGTCTTTTATAATTGGCCAAGCCTGTATTAGGCTGTGTGGCTACTTTGTGGGTTAGACTCTTTTTAGGTGGTTTAATTGCTCTATTTTTTTTAGCTGGTAGTTCGTGCAATTAAGATAAGCGTGCTCGCAATCTTAGATTTCTATCAGCAGTGCTGCATGGAGCCTGTGTGATAGAAGGTTCTTGCTGTAGGTTAAATTTATGTGCAGATATATCTGACATGGTGGGGCGAGTAGGAGTACTGTTTAGGGTCGTCGTAAAAGTGAGCATAGTTTGAGTATTAGTGGTCAGGGTGCTAGTCTGTGATACTAAGCTGATAATAAGGGGGATGTGTAGCGTTAGCCACACTGTCTTGGATAAAGCACCTAGTAGGAGTCTAATGGTACGCCGAGGGTACATAATGACAGTAGGTTGTAGGCAGTCTAAGTTAGGCACAGAGGGCTGAGGGTGGGCTTATTCAGGAGTAGGTACAATGAAGTGCATAATATACATGCAGATACAAGTGTACACAGTATGCTAAGATATTTTCAGTCACTATAGGACACAGTTGGTAAGGCTAGCAAAGTTAAAATGTTAACACAGTAGACTTCAAAAATGCGCCTAATCAGTCAATACTGCATAGTAGACTAAAGGCGACATAGTTCGGGAGTAAACAGGGTTTCAAGAGCAGTAATGCATAGTGGCCTAGAGTAAGGGCATATCGGATAGCATAAGGACAGGCTAGTACAATGTGGCACATCAGATAGCGTAGGGCTAGGCTAGTACAGTAGGGCACAGCAACTAACACATGGCTAGGCTTTTACAGTTGGGCACAGCAACTAACGTGAGGCCAGGCTGGTACAGTGGGGCACATCAGATAGCGGAGGGCCAGGCTAGTGCAGTAGGGCACATCAGATAGCGTAAGGCCAGGCTAGTGCAGTAGGGCACATCAGATAGTGTGTGCAATGCTAAGTAACAAACAATTTCGGGTAATACTAGGCAGCATAAGCAATTATGAGCGATACTAGATTGCAATGAGCGGTTTGAGATAATACTAAGGAGCAGTTTCAATTTAGGGACAATGGCATAAACAGTAAAATGCAGTCACACGGCACCTCCAGAAAGCACTTTAGGGCAGTGCTGAACAGCAAAGTCAAATGTGTTGCACGGCAAGGTCAGATGTGTAAACTTGTGGCGCTACAGTAATTGTTAGGGTTAGACACATAGTGCTGGCCGGTCACTTTGGTGATGGTTGGCAATGCTAATTGGCAGAGAGCTGTGTAAGCGGGGAGGGGAGTAGTGTTACCCTGAGATACGGGGCGCACTGCAACGTGTCGGGAGCACAGGAGAATCAACTTGTAAGTCGGCAGGGCGAGCGTAGGAGAGATGCTTGCCAGAGTAGCAGGTGGCAAAGATGCTGGGGCCTTGGCCTCGCGGCCAGGGGCTAACAGAGCCTTATCACTGGCCTTGACCACTGCCGGTGTCCGCCTGCCGGCGGAAGTGATGAATTCAAATAGGCAGTTGTTGTCTAGATACGAGGCACAGCCTCGATGTGGGGGCGCATTGCGCTGGCCATCTTGGGAGGGGAAACAGCTGATCATGGCTAGCAGCAGCGGCTGAGTGATCCCGTATTGGGGGAGATGGCGGATAATGAGCTTAAAAATAGCTCACCATAGATGCCTGCAGAGATCCTGCTGTCAGTGCTTCTCTCAGGCGGCTTGAAGAATTGGATGCCGGTCGGTGCCTCGCTCAGAGAGCTGGTGGCATTGGATGTAGAATGGAGGCGATGTGAGGAGGGGTTCCTGCCCGCTCCGCATCCGGGGTTCTCTGTCCCTACACAGAGGCTAACGGAGCCTTATCACTGGCCTTGACCACTGTGCCCTGACTGTGGCTCCACAATAGTTTCCCTTGGTAGCCCACCAAAGTATTGGCAGTTAATTTGACACCCTCTCCAAAGCAACGTCCCCATTGAGGGCTATGGTATCAAATGTTCCCCCAACCACCAGTAATTCTGTGTAGGAAAGTTATTATTGATGCCTTAGGCTGTTCACTTGCTGAACACCAGCAATCTACGTGGTAGGATTAGCAAGAGAGATCTGCTGATGTCAGGCGTTTATCTTGAATAGGTAGGGGCCCTATTGTATATTGTTTTCACCTTTGATTCCTCGTGGATTTCTAGCAAGATTGTGTCAATCTAACTTGTCCCCTGGCATTGGAGGGGAGAAGTGTATTGTTATCAAGCCTCTATAATGCTTTCATCCCATTAACCCCCAAAAGGGTTTGTCTAACTTACGCCGCCATGTTTCCTCCCTCTCCATTTGTCAAAGGCTTCTATTTATGGTTTTGGGGGAAGTGAATAATCTTGCGGTAGGGTTTCGGCCACCAGTTATTTTAGGTGGCTCCCAAGAGCAAGATTGACACAGGGAGGCTGGTATCTTTTTTTTTTTTCTTCTCCCGGGGCACCATAGCGATTGTCCTCAATCATTTGGAGGTGGCAATTGTTTGGGAGTGGGCTGCTGAATTACCAGAAGTTACAGAAAAAGAGTAGCCTTTGGAGCGGAAAACCATGGGCTTGTCTGGAATGATGGATAGATTTAAGAAAATCATCCCTTACCCCTTCTTCACAGGCCCCAGTAACACCCAAAGAGTCTGAACAAAGGAGGGGGAGCCCAGCGAGGACCCACAGTAGTAGTGGCCTAAGTTACGTCATTGAATGTTACTGGAATGAACCCTAGGTTGGGGGGGGATAGACGGTGCCAAATATTTGCAGCGGCAGCCATATCTGTTGCTTCCGGGAGACCTGGGTTGTGACAGACTAGCATAATGAAGTGTTTTTTACTTGCTCTACCTCGTCCTTAAAGTGGAGTAGAGCACGGTTTAGCAGTGGACATAGGAAATGGGTTACAGAAGTGAAGTAAGGGGTGATGATGTTAGAAGTTCATACTTGAGGTGTGCAGATCCTCCGTATTGCCTTCAAGTGTGAAAGGTACTGATACTTTTTCATGTTATGTAACACTGATGTGTACGGAAACGGTGGTTCAGCTATGCACAGAACAATTCTAAAATCCTGCCTTCGCTGCCTCCTTGTTGGGAAGTGTTTTTTGGTGGTAAGCTGTTTGAATTATTCCCTGAACGAGGGTGAGGAGGAAGGTATTCGGGAGTGAGTAGTTGAGAATAAACTTAATGCCATTTGTTTTTCTTTTGCTCACTTTTGAGGGCTCCAATGTGATGTACATCAATCATAGAAACTGTTAGGCGGAGAGGAGAGTTTTTGCTCGTTGACTAGGAGAACAAGATCAGATAACCTTTCCTAAATTCTCACCTGGTAGGGTTAAATCGATATTATACAATTCATTAATCCATGCAAGTTGGCGTTGGTGGTAGATTTGGAACTCATTGACTGGAAACTGACAATTTCCTCTTGTGGATCACTTTGGGAGGAATTATTAGAAGAGGTTGCAAGATTTGTGCAGATGAACCAGTTGTCTTCCTGTGGATGTAGCCTCCAATGCATGCACCTTTTAGAAGAGTAGTAGCGAAGGAGGGTTTCTGCACAGATTAAGTCAGTGTTTCTTCAGTTGGCAAGGATTTTACAGCCTGACAAATATGTGACCCTGAAAATGATCGTTGTTTTTTGCATTCCTCACCTTATTTCTTTCAGTAGATCATAATTTGCTGTTGGCTGCGTAAGCTAGTACGGTCACAACACCAGAATTAAAAGGACTCTAAAAATCCTTGCACGAGGGTAGATGGTGCAAGAATTTGGTTTTGCTTTTCTGGCCAGAAAAAAATAGCATCTAGTAGTGGGAGTTCAGCAGTGGTGCTTCATGACCCCTACCCTCTTAACGCTATTTCTGAATATTTTGGGTGTGTTTCTGGAGAGGGTGGGTGCTGATGTTACAATGATGGGTAACCTGCGAGTTCCTGTTCTTTTGCAGACAAGGCCTAGTTCACAATGCCTAGGCTATGTGGAGCTTTTCCCAGTCTACATTGTAAGGGAAAAATCGGATACATTCTGTAAAAATAAAAAATGATGGTAGGCCCTGCTAGCATTAAAATCCAGCACAGGTTTGTTGCTAACGGCAAGGTATGGGAAATCATTCTGATTTGTGTACTTGCAGTAATATTTTAATTTTTTATAACTGGAATGCACAGTTTGATCATAGTAGTAATGAACGTCATTACCAAAATGACTTTTTGTTTTACTTTAATTACATGCATTCCGCACTTTCAGCCAAATAAAAAAGGCAGGTGTGGTTAACCCTCAGTGGTTGGATGGTTCTTTGCCCAGTGAGACAAATTTGTTAAATGTCTGACTAGGCTTCTAGTTAAGGTATTGAATTAGCATAGCAGGAATTTATTGCACTTCACCTATATCGAGAACAGGACTCACCCCCCCCGTACAGAGTATCAACATGCTGAATACGGCAGTGTAAAAAAAAAATACATATTCCGTAAAATGGCCAATGCGTGGGTGTCCACCGCTTCCGTATAAAGAAAAGTGGGGAACAAGTAACGTTTTTGTTTTTTTAAACGGACCCTGCGGTGGAAGTTCTGCCTCTCTATCGGAAGGTGGAATTTGCATTGCAGGGAAAGGGCTACGTGGAGGACTAGCAGATAAGTGGGCTGCCGCAGTTGAGATTTAGGGGCACGCGGTGGGGGAATAGAGGGCGAGGGTGATGCACGTGATTTTTGCATGCCGAACCTCTAGAATGCGAACATTTCAAATTCGTTATTTTGGGCTATGAAATAATCATGTACATCGTGGGCCCTTACCCAAGAAGCAATGGTTAGATTTTCCTCAGGTTGGGCTGCTTGGTGCGGAGGTTGCTCAATAGCCACCAAACATATTCTTCTAGCGAGGGGTCTTCCTTGCATTGCCCATGTGAACAATTTCTAGTAACTTTATATTTATTCTTTATGCCGTAGGACAGTATGGCTTGCTCCCAGAGGTGTGGTAGACCGCATTTAGGTCAGTTGGAGCGCTCGTTTGGTAATCCTCGCATTATTGGGCATTGTAGTGCAGTACACTATTTCTAAATCTTTGAGGGCATGGTTCAGAAGGGAATAGTTTTAAAGGTCTACCGAGATGTGAAGGAGGCAATGGAAAGTTGACGGAAGGCTTAGGAATGGAGTAGTGCCCGCTGCATGGGCCCAGTTTTGATGACATTTTGTATCGTCATTTGTGGCTTTTTTTTTTTTTGTTTTTACATTTTGAAGGCTTATAATTGTGCTGCATGTTTTTTGCAATGTTGTTCTTTTAGATTTGACGACTGGGTTATTTTTATCGGTGTAGCTTTTTTTTAAATTGCTGCAATGGCTATGCCAGCGGATGAAATGGTTGATTACAATCTATCAAATTTCAGAAACAAATTATATTTTCAGACCGGTTTGTAAAATGTAGCATTCCAATTGATAGCTGAAATCCTCATTTATTTGTTAGGTTATATAGCTGATAGTGGCATATTACTGTCTTAAAGTGGTTAAGGGGGCATCTCTAAATAAACTGTTAAAGAAAATTGTGTTATTGGCTAATGTTTTTTTACAAAAAAATGAGACTGGGAAGTGACTCTTTTCCCTCCAACTCATCCACCAGGGTTGGAAAATCGGAGAACAAAAGATAATGAGAATGGGAAGGTGACTCGTGCTCAAGTTAAACAAAGTACAACTGTAATAACAATGTTGCCAGAACGCATACATTCAGAAGATTGCATGGTTTATTCCAAATCGTGAACAGCCGACACGTGTTTCGACACACTGGTCGTTTTCAGGCTGTAGTTTTCAACATTAATAATCCTAATGGTACATATTAAAAAACAGACCATCCAATTGGTCCATCGTAACCGAAACAGAATCATCAAATTAAAAAATAACATAAAACATTGAGATGACAAACCAACAATTATTGAAGATTATTATAACAGATGAATATCAATGATCATCAAAACCAAACCTACCAAAGTTCGGTTTGAAGGTGGAGAATTCAGTCAGTTTGAACAGAAGATTAACAGAAAAAAACACAATAAAAGGAGAAGGACGACAAAAGAAAATAAGACATTGGGTCTTGTATCCATCCATAACACATTGTTATATATTCTGTATTGAATTGGTAAGGTTAAGATAGTATTGTACCCTGATATGTGGCACCAGGCCAGACTTGACTTGCCACCGAAAAACTAACAGTGATAAGTTTATTGTTTAAACAATCTGGTTTATGAAAGTTATATAGATTCAGAGTCTCACCCATGTGACTGAAAATTAATTCAAAATAATATTAGGGTGGTGGAGTCCTCCAAATAGACCCAGAAAGAGACGTAAAGCCGCTCTTAACCTAACTTTGTTCAAAGTGAAGATTTCAGTAAAAACATGTATGAAAACAGCCTTATCAGCAAGTATTAAGGGTCATAAAATAGATTACTGTCCAATTTTATAAAGAGAGTAACAAATAATTTGGGGTATGGAGTACATAACTGTGAGGACAAACTTCCCTTTTAATGGTGAAATCTTCTTGCTAATAAACTGGTAAAATCCAGGAAATTAAGAATTGTAGGTTGATAAAATGACTATAACAAAGTCCAGTGATTTCGAGAAGTAATATAAATTTGGTTGAACGGAAATAATATTGATAAATAATATAATAAATCATACCTGAGACCTGTAGTGAAGTTGCGCCTGTTCCTAGTAAATCAACCAGTAGTTGAGCACAAATCATAGCCCTTCAAGATGGGAGCAGACTTGAATAGTTTACAATTATATACCTAAAGCCAAAGTGTAGAATATACACATTGGATCTGCAATTGCGTGATCAAACCTTGCTCAATGCATCTGGGGCTGCTAATGTAACAAAATCAAGGAAAGGATCCTTACCCGTGTTCGGTAAAGAGAACAATTCCGGGGCCCAATCCCTGCGATGCAACAGTAGCGTTCGGTCTTCAATGGCGAATGACCGTCATTCAATATGATGGACGTGCAGATACGTCACAGAAGTGACGTATTAATGTACACACGTCAAACGTATTATCCTGTGATGTTAGGAGTAAACAAAGGGGAGGGATCGTGAATGTCTATGCCGTGATCCTGCAAATCATTAAAAGTCGGCAAGGTTGTTATAAATGGGGTTGGCATTAGTATAAGAAGCAGTTGTAACACTGTCCTAATGCACGCTGATGAAATAAATAGGCCGTAAGCCTTTGTTCTTAGTGTGAAAAAGAGGGTATAATAGCCTTGAATAAATTCGAAAATGAAATAAAATCCCGGTCTACCTCGCCAAAGAGGGTGAAAACTAATCACGATGGATACGAAGATCGATTTACATGATTTTCCAGATGCAGTTCTAACATAGACATAATAAAAACTGACAGGACAGACAATAGGCCAGAGGCATCTCTATCACTGATGCAGAGAACACGTTAACGTAGCACAAATGGATTGGCATGTTAGGTGAATCCTAATCTAGCGTGTTAAGAGACAAGCTACATTAATCAATAGTGTGAACAAAATTCATTATTAGAGCTCTCAAACACCCAATAAGAAGTATGTATAGTGAGTGATACTGTCAAGCAATTAAGCCTAGTATATGGAGCCCCAAGACCACATTTATAATTGGTGGGTAACAATGGCAGACAAGTCAGCCTGATGCCTAGCGTCACAGATCAGCCATTATAAGAACACATTCATTGATCGATGGTCAAGCCTCTCATGGTGCATCTTAAAAAAACAAATACGTCTGGATTCCATCTGTCTTAACTTGCGTTGAATGTTTCCACCTCTTTTCCCCCTTTTAGCTTTCATAAATCCAATGAATCTAAGATCTGCTTTGTTATTTAGCTGATGTTCAAGTTACCAATGTAAAACCAAAGGTGATTTGGGTTCAGCCATCCTCAGGCTTGCTAGATGTTCTCTGATCCTTGCTCTCAATTGCCGAATGGTGCTTCCAATATACAACTTTCCACAAACACATTTTATGGCATATACAACAAAACATGACTTATAATTGATGAAATCTTTGACCTTGATCACTGTACCAAAAGTATCAGTGAAAGATTGACAATTTTCATGGAACTTTCATAACTTTCATAAACCAGATTGTTTAAACAATACACTTATCACTGTTAGTTTTTCGGGTGGCTTTGGTGGCAAGTCAAGTCTGGCCTGGTGCCACATATCAGGGTACAATACTCTCTCTTAACTTTAACAATTCAATACAGAATATATAACATAATGTGTCTAGTGTGTCTTTTTTATTTTGTCTTCCTTCTCCTTTTATTGTGTTTTTTTCTGCTAATCTTCTGTTCAAACTGATTGACTTCTCCACCTTCAACTTGAACTGTGGTATGTTTGGTTTTGATGATCATTGATATTCATCTGTTATAATAATGTTCAATAATTGTTGGTTTGTCATCTCAATGTTTTATGTTATTTTTTTAATTTGACTTTCGGGCTAATTGGATGGTCTATTTGTTTTTTAGTATATACCATTATGATTATTAATGTTGAAAATTACAGCCTTGAAAACGACCAGTGTGTCGAAACACGTGTCGGCTGTTCACGATTTGGAATAAACCATAAAATCTTCTGAATGTATGCATTCTGGCAACATTGTTATTACAGTTGTACTTCGTTTAAATTGAGCGCGAGTCACCTTCCGATTCTCATAATCTTTTGTTCTCTGATTTTCCAACCCTGGTGGATGAGTTGGAGGGAAAAGAGTGATCGCTGCGAGTGCACTTTTACTCACTTTTCATTATTTCATTTTAGAGTGGTCACAAGCACACAGGTCCAATGTATCGAATCCACCAACTTCTGTTCTTTTTTGAAAAAAATGTTTTAAGTCCGATTCAGTGAAGGAGTATCTTAAAGTTTCGACTGTAAAGTCCTTCTGCGTATTGCTGTGGCCAGTTTAACATGATTGCTTTGATTTTCTTTTCTTGATGGAACACCTTCTCAATATAATACAATAGTATGTTGTCGTGTAACAGTATCTTGTTTTTATGGAGAATCTGCAAAATAATACAGGATTATACTGTTATTGCCTGTTTGGGTGTTACATCTCCAGCAAGCAGAACTTTGGATTGCATGACTTTGTAGAAGTTAATTTCCAGATAATTCTGTTTGATAAAGATAAGATTTTCTATGTAGCTCCTGTGACCATTAATCACGGTTGAAAATTACGAGGTCAAGTTCTTTCCCACATTACCTAATATTTTCTTGGTTTTGTTTGATCCACTGCCTTTCTGTTACCAATCTCAGAAAGAAGATCCTCAATAATATTTCTCGATTGCTCCCCCCTGTTTTCAGCATAAGATGGTTAACTATGTTGTAATGTTTTTCGTTTGAACTAAATAAAAATGCTGTCCTCTGTTGTCGTACATTGACTGAAATAATGCAAAGCTGTGTGGGTTATTGCAATTGTGTAAAGAACACATTTCCTTGTTAGTCCAATTTCCCCAACTCAGTACCTCCTTTACCTCCTTGATTGTGAAAGATTTATTTAGCTGTTTAAACATTTTAAAATTAGCTATATTATGGTTTAGTAAACTGTTCTCACACTTAGTGCATGGAATGACACAGGTGGTGTCCGTTTACAGCTTCGTAAGAGAGATGCTGTCAGTTGACACGAAGCACAAGCCTTCAGTTATATCGGTGTTCATTTTTCAGTACTCGCCCATTGCACTTTCAGCATTTTAATGCAAGGCTACCTCACCAAAATGCATAGATGGGTAAATATAAAGATTGCCAACATTTGAAATGAAGTAAAGACACTTCTTCAAATTAACTATAACATGGAAATAGTTACATAATAATAAATACAGAGAATATGGCATAATGCAAGCTTAAAACCAGAACAAATGTAAAAAGGCAAACTACATTAAATGCAAAGTGATATCTGTTCAATAAAAGGGGTGCCAGTAGTTTTGCAAAAAGAAAAGTATCATTTAAGACTAAACAATTTGGAGTGATATCTTGTGCATTTGGCAAAATCTGACAATTGGTTGTGATCACTTGCATTGCAATAGCAGCATTGTGTTGGGCTTGTAATGAAAGCTTTAAATGAGATGTCATTGATCCGATATTGTTAACTACTGAGAACCAAAGGGGATTTGGGCTAACTTGGAAGTCGTAATACAAGATGAAGTTCATGCTGACCCTGCTTTCTTTCTTATAATTTCATCAAATCCTTGGATGTTTTGAACCTTTAAGAAAATGGACAAGAGTCTTTGAATTACTTTCTAGAAGGTGTTGCAAAATGGTACTAGTAACCTGCATTAGAGATAAAGAAAGAATGGTGTTTCCATTATTTAATGGTTTCCAGCCTTTCAAAAGGATGGAGATTGAGGAGCTCTTTGGTCTCTATTCTACTTGACAGTGTGCAGTATCAATGTCCATCTCTGTGTCTGTTGTATGCTGGTACATGCGCTTTCTGGCAAAGCTGTTTAATATTTCTATTTTGTCAAGCTTGGGTAAACATTTCAAGCACTAGTCAGTCACATGCCCCCTCTGTTCTCTGCATGCAGCAGACCATTTTGTATTTTCCAACAGTCAATGCCAAAATGTAGTGACTTATTAGCCACTCGCCAGTGGCTAATAAGTGCATAATTTGAGTCATGACGTTCAGTATGGAACTATGAGGGCTAGATGAAAGGAGCATGACATCGTCTGCAACTGCTGACATTTTAAAATTGTGATCTTTAATCTGTGTTCCTTTTGACATCGTCTGTGATTAATGTTTTAGTTCTACTAGATGTTTAAGAGCATGTTTAAAGGTAATGGTGAAAGTGGCAGCCATGACTGGTACTGATGGAGCTAAAAATACCTTTTATTTTTAATGAACATAGATCCTTTGAGGCGGAAGTTTGATATTTTTACAGGACTGAATTTCATGGTGCTGTAATATTGAAATATCTTGGGAGTAAGTCCTTACCACAAGCATTGGTGAGATGTAAGGAACCTACATCATTTTTGGACGATCAGCAGTTTAAACTGAAATGGGCTTATATTGCAAGCAAAAGTGGACGTGACTTGGTCATACTCATTATAGACAGTGCAAGAGGAGATTCGGGATGAGTTAGTAAAAGTTGAAATTCCTTTATAGACATTAAAAAAAAAAGATAAGAACTACTTAAGGATGTAGATGAGTTTAAAAAGTAAACAGTTATTGAACGGATAGAGATTTAAAAAAGATTTGAGAAATTTCTCAAATGAGAAGATATTTCCTTATGCAAAAGTTGATTAAAACCGTTATAAGCGATACGAGTTTGGAGATGGAGATTCAAGAACATTATGTTTTTAGAGATGCCTCCTGCACCAGTAGTGATGGCAGCATCAAAGGGGAAATGAGATGGAGGTGAAGGTACCTCTAGATATCGTGATAGTGAAAATCTGGGACAATTTCAGAGAAAGAGGCTTGAAGTTTTTTTTTTTTTTTTTTGGGAAAGCAGCAGAGGCAATAGGAGTCAGTGGGGGAGAACAAGACTCCCAGGGCCACAAGGAGTGCCCATCTCTGGTAGAGGATGTTTCTGATTACACTCAGCCCCATAGAAATGATGGTCCTTGAGAAAGGATTAGGGTACCTACTTAGTAAAGAAAATTATCCTTTCGCTTTTAGGATAGAACTTCACACTCATGCGGAATAGTGATCTGCAACCAGTTTTTTAAAATGAATAATACTGTACCAGGGGACTTCCGATAGAGGTAATAACAGGAACAAAAGAACCAATCCAAAAAGGAGCGTACATGAAGCAAGAATTAATGTAAATTTATTGGACCCAAAAACAGCTGGGAAGCATGGTTCAGACCGCCCCATGGAACTGAATGAAATGAGCTGTCCACGACCCACACTGTGACTGAATATTTTATACCCGATTTTCCAAATTACCATACAACATTAAGGCAGGTCACAAAAGCTGATTGGTGGGACTACGTCGTCCCCTATAACCAGATATATGTTGAATGATCCTAATTGTGGGAAACATTTTTTGGCCACAGTTACGTTAATACCCCTTGTGAGGTCACAAACCTCCTACACCGCCCCTCAATTACATTATTGTGCGAAACAGTCAAAAAACATTTGTTTGCCATTGGTTTGCATTGTCCAATATACAAAATAGCTTGAGATGGCAAGGGGCAAGCCATTCACACTCAGCCGGACCAATGGTGTGCGCTACGGACATCAGCGAGGACACAGAAAGGGACACCAGAACCACCTCCTGCTGATTGGCTCCCTGTCCCGTGCCCCAAAGCACCAACCCCATGCTCTGTCCTCCCAGGCCCCTTCACAGGCCTTGCTACCAAGTGGTGTCTGAAAAACTGTACCACACTGTGGCTGGAGTATAATTAACTGTATTTAATTTCTTTTTCTCTCGACAACTGTCCTCATGCACTAAGGTGCTAGCTTGTTGGCCTTGAAAGTATCTTTTTAGAATAACTTTGCTGTGCCTGCGTTCTCCTGGGAACCTTCAACCATGCAACATTTCAGCAGTGTTTCTGCGGAAGGTTCAGGAAATACATTATGCTTGTCACACAAGGACATGCAGCTCCTTTCTTGTGAGCTGTCTACGAGAAATGCTTTAATGTGGGCCTACAACCAAAATGGCTTCTTTACTGTTCATATTGTCACAAAGAAAACCCCCATACCCTAAACCCCCGACAACATCTTGCACCACCACCCTGTGTCTGCTCTTATACATCTAGCCCATACTGCCCCGTTGCACCCACCCCTCCTTGTGTTCCACCCTGGGACTTCTCGTGCTGTGCCTGCTTCTATGTCATTTTATGCAAGCTGCGATCCATCCAATGACACCCTCGCCCCTGATGTTACCCACAACATCATCCTAGACGTAACCAAATTACTTGCAAATAGGTACGTACGTCCCCCTTTGGCAGCGTTGGATCTGGACCTTTACAACATTACAGACAAGTGGAGAATTTAAAAGGACTAAAGAAACCATCCGATTTCATTCCTCCCATCCCTATCAGTGCCCCAGAAGCTTTAGTCTTTCAGAATATGGTACTCCAAGAGATTGAGAGTTTGGAAAGGCCTTTAAGAAATATCAGTAGGTTGGAAGATGAAGCTCTCAAAGAATTGGCAAATTATCTTTGTACGTAAGGCAGACTAGGGCAAAGCAATGGTGAGATTGACTAGACAAGATTACATTGAATGCCTCAGACAGTTTGCAGATTCTGAAGCTTATTGTCAGTTAAATGCCAGCCCCACTCCGAAATTCCAGGAAATGATACAACATCAGGTCATCTGTGCAAAATAATTATCATTGGATTTCACAAGAGGCTGATTTCTTAATATAGCTGTTACACTACGGCAGCAAAGAGCTTTCTTACGAAGACCTTCCCAACCATGGACTCTGTTTTGGCATTGTTACAAGTTGCCTTGGAAACTGTTCAGGTCACGTAAACGTGCTAGTCAGCTGATCGGACGTGCTTTGCTTACACGGAAGCCACGCCCCCTTGTTCCTTAAAGCCTTCAGCCGCGGAAACTTCGTTGCTGCTAATTGTACGTTACTACATGCTTTTTCGTAGCCCGCCTACGGCATTGTTCGCCTTCCTCGGATTACCCTCCGTGAACCTTTGACTCTGAACTCTCGTTACCAGACCTCGGCTTTGTACTTTGATTCTGTTTATCTGGATTACCCTAAGGATTTGTTGTCATGGTAGTTTACTTTTACTGCCGTTAAACCACAGGAGCCTCCCCGCTCAACCTTCAGTTTCTACGGGCTCTGCGGTTCTTCACTTCCGCTCAAAACTGAACTCCAGTTCTCATTCATATTACGTTTGCACAAACGCCCTTGTGTTTTCATCTGGAGTCTCCAGCTCTACGATTTTCTAAGATCGGCTTCAGTGTGACTTTGCTTGGTTCTTTCTTCCTGTTCAATCTGAATTCGATTTGGACTATAAGACCATTCTTACCAGTGCTGCTTATCAAGGACTTCCTTTGTTACAACTACCTGATTAACTGTTTGTTCTTTCTACTGAAGTGCATTTACGAACGCTTTCCAGGACATGCACCAAACCGGCTCTAGTGCGTCCCTCGTGCCGTTCGGGTTGTCTTCCCTATACTAACCTTCCCATTTATTATTTTTTCCTGCCGTTTTCATCAACCATTTGGATTTTGTTCTCTATTGAAACTTCTCCAGGATTTCCTCTCAGGTCTACTCACATACATTATCTCAGGTACCGGCAGTTCTATTGTGTTTAATAGAATTATTTAAAACTAAACAAGTTAGACATTATACTCAAAACCTTTTCTGTATCTCTTGCAGCATTGGTCTGGCGGTACGCTCAATCCCGCTCTTTTGCATTATAGATTACTCTCTGTTCTTACATAAATAGCAGAGTGATATATCGTGAAAAAGAGCCCCTCTCAAAGAGGAAGCCTGATTCTTGAAATCGGGGGGAACTGGGTTTTCGGAGGCATCTACTGCTCATCCTACATCTCGATCCAGGTTGGGGTCACGTACACCTTCTGGCTCGGTGAGTAACAATAGCCTAATCCACTTATACCTACCTTTTATCCACTTCCAAAGATGCTTAAAAGTTTAGGCAGTCCCCTTGATCAAATTGCGTAGATGTTTCCTTAATGCTGGAGCCACTGTTGAAATATTCAGATGCTTATCTGAAGAAATGTCTCAAATATTATCTTTAATAAAAGAAACCACACATTTAATCAACATATTGGAGGATGAACCTTTTGACTATAACACAAACCTATTAATAAGTCTTGATGGCGTTTCTTTATGTACAAGGATACCTCAGGTAGCCACCGTGGAGGTGGTTAAGGCTGTCCTTGAACTTAAGATAAGCTTGGAATATAGAGATGGTATAAACTGAACATTATTTCCAGTCTCAGGGCGCTCTTTATAAACAAATAGCGGGTACTGCAATGGGTCAGAAAGTGGCACCCAGTCTAGCCAATCTATATGGAAACAACTTTGAACAGCAAACTATCTATGATGAAAGGAACCAGTTTTTGAGTAATCCAAAAACATGAGATTGTGGTATGGGAAGGCTCCGAATCACAGGCTAGAAGTTTTGGGAGTTGATTAATAGCCTGGATAGACATGTGCAGTATACTTCGAATGTGAGTAACAAATGTATCAATTTTTTAGATTTGACAATTTTTGAAAGTGAAGGGACCCTGAATGGAAGACAATTTCACAAACCGACAGAGGAATACACTTATTCATAAGACCAGTCATCACCCAAAGCATATTAAAGAAAAATCTCCTCAGTGGACAATTTGTGAGGCTGTGAAGGAATCGTAGAGGGAAGAGTATCTGTGAGGCTGAAGCGTAAATGTTAATTAATAAGTTGCAAAAAAGAGGGTATGGAAAAAAGAAGCTTAGGAAAACATACAAGAGGGTATGGAATAATAATAAACAAGTTTTTTAGAAACTAATTACAAGTACAGCGGTACAACAGAAAAAGGTTTGTCTTGGCACATTCACTAATATATCTTAACAATTTAAAAATGGATTCAGCAAAATGGGAAGATTTGGAACAGTGCGAGTAGACATTTTTAAGGAGAAATGTTTTGATTGAAAAAAAAAAAAAAAGTACCAGCATCGGGGCTAGGTTGAACAGGAATGATATAAAAGAATGAAACATACGGGCACCTAATTTGTTTCAATTATGGGGACTTAGTGATGCAAAATGATATTATCCCTACTGTTGAATGCTGATGTCTACTCAAATTATCAAGCTGGAAAAAGTAGATGTATGTTTACAAAAACAATGGTATTTAAAGAAGTCTGACAAATTGATATATCAAGATACATGCAACAGAGTTGTAAAAAACTATGATGGTTGGACATAAAAGCGGCTTGAAAAACCCTCTGTACTTCACCTCTTAAATATTTTGTGGAGATGAAGCCACAAAGATTTCAATTCAGTTGTTCTACAACATATACAAGGGCTACCACAGGATAAAGGGAAATACCTGACAACAAGGATGGAACAAAAATGATTTTAACTGAGTGATATAGTGAAGCTGAATGAGAATATTGAATGGGAAAGCTTGACACACCAATAATACCTCTGTTCGGTTAAGAATTAAGGTGGTTTTTTCTACTGTTAATTTTGTAACTTTTTTAGATCCAAGATTAGCATCCCCTTCGCATTGAACATTGCTCAACAAGGATTTTACTTCAATAGTCATCTTTGAAACGAGAAGGACTTATATTTTCCATAACCTAGGATTTGCTATCCATCAATACAGTTTTCTTTTTGGTACGTTTGGTTATCTATTTTGATGTATTATAAAAATGTTTTCTTCATTTTAAAAGTTGCACAACAAAGAATTGTTAGCCTTCTGGTTGAGATTCGCATGGTAATTTTTTTTAAACGGCCTATGGAGGTTGTTTTGAACTACAGCTCCCATGATTTTTGCAGTTCATACCTACAATCTGGCAATCCATGTAGGTTGCTCTATAAATGGGAAATGCTACATTGTAACATCTTCTCTGGTGTAAAAGAAAGTGGGCAACTGGCGGGCTGTGACGGTGGTGTGAGGATAAGTTAGTGTTGTATTTAGAGGGAGCAATATAGTATTTTGTCCCCACAGTTAAGGAGCCATGAATTCTTTTTTATATTGTTTCCCGTTTTGGGGATTTGAGGTTCAACTTTACGGGACCGTGCAAAATAAATAAGCGATGAACTCACCATTAGTAATAATGAGGTAATTACTGAGTTGAAGTGTTTGAGGATTGAAATTATTACACGTATAAAATGGTTTGAGTATTTTAAAAGGGTAATGAATCAAGGTCTCTACATGGTGAGGATTCTGAATATTGACTTTGTCATTTCAGAATGTGAGCAGTAACAAAGTGCAACACTGAGTTCTGTTGTCTGCTTGCTACCTGCAGTGGACATTTTCTCCTCAGTGATGAGAGGTACAGTGGAGGGGCTCCACGTGAATTAACTCTGGGGATTTCCAGCTGGATCATCTTGGATGGAATATTTAACTCACTCGATTTGTTTTTCTTCTAGATGCCATCTTTCTGCACTATTTTATAGTAGCCTTTATCTAACGGTACTTGGTCACGCACCTTCCCACCAAAAGCGTTTTAAATCTGACCTCCACGCGCACCAGCATGCACCAACAGAGTGCAACACCGGGTGCTGTTAGCTGTTGGGTGGCTGGGTTGTGGTGGTGTGAGTGAGTAATCTATAAGCAGCTACAGGTACCTTTGGTTATACTCTGGGTTCTTGGATCATTTCCTGCTGTATTGATTTTCGATTCCATAACTGTCATACGCGTACACATTAAAAAACACAATGCCCAGGAAAGCTCATCTGCAGGTAGTGGCAGATGATGTAACGGAGGCTCTCACCCCCGCTAAATCAGTGGGGTGGGGGGGGAACCAGGTCTGCCCAAAAGGAAAACAGCGAATGCAAAAGTCACATACTAAATCCATGACTACGGACATCGGAGCCTATTGGGTTATATTAAGAGCACTGTGTGAGGGCGACGTGGGTAATTGGCAGACAGAAAATGCTTGAGGCACCCCCTCCTCAAGAACTATTAATTGATTTCATGGAAATCTTAGATTTAGCTATGGCGGCGGCACTCCCTCAAATAGAACGAGGAGAACAACTACAGGAACTCAGAGATGATACCCAGGGGTACTGCCTGGTACGGTTGACAATGAAAGTCCAGGAACATAGGGGGGATGATACATGTTCATGTCTGATTAGTCCAGGTTTGGATGACACCATATTAGCAAACTATCCCTTAATTAGAACTAATGGGGATCCCAAACCACTGCATTGGTCTGATAACCCATCAGTAGTGAACGTGGGCACATTGTTAGCAGTGGGGGAAACTCAAGCCAAAGGCTTGATAAGTAGACAGGTGGGTGATATTCTAGTAGAGGAAACCCAACTTCTCCAGCTTTCTCCCCATCCCCACTGAATCTGTCTCAATCACCAATGTTTTTATTAATCCAACACCACAAAGGTCACTGGGGCAGAACCAGGGAAGAACACTGCTATAATGGCTTTAGCCAAGTTATACGAAGCACTGGACAGGAAGGCCAAAGATCAACTTGGATTGCTGACCAATTTAACAACTAAAGTAATCTCCATCAAGCAGTTTTTTCACCAAAAGGAGAAGGGAATCCTGATGCCAATAGATACCGTTGAACTGGCAATGGTATGTAGGGGAATAGTCCTGGGGTAATAGATCTAGATTCCCAGTCCACAAACCTAGAAGGTGGAGAAGCAAGCAGTAGTTGTTGCTCTCCTAAATGAGACAGTTGCCCTGGGGACAGTTGCATAGTCCAAGATCCACCCTTGAAACTAACCAGGTGGCAACACCTCAAACAGATATTTAACAAGAAAAAAGGGGCATTGAAATCTATCCAGCGGGGCAAAAAACCTACAACTCTGAAACCCCTACGTAATCAGCAGTATTTGGTTCTAGAACTTGCATGTGATCGTTATCGATTCCAACAAATGAGATTCATCAAGAAGAGACCTGGGGGAGAAAAACAATAATCCAGTCAAAAAAAGTTGAGGGTGATTTTATTGGCCAATGACACACTTCTCCGGGATCAGAGCTTCTTGACTTGCCAGAACAGGAGGAAATAGATTAATTATTACACGAGGCAGAACTATTGAATTTGACAGTGCAAACGCTCCAAGAGGACTTGCGCATAGAGATTGAGTCCAATTTAATTAATCAGACTCTTGATAATGAAGGGTCGGAAGGGCAACAATCGGAATAAGACGATAGGATTAGTCCCAATAGAAACTGTCCGATGGGGGAATTTCTAATATTAGAGCAAAGCAGGTGGCGGCTACTAAAAAAATAGCAAGCTGCCAAAGTGGACTCAACAAGAGAAGGCCACACCGAGGGAAGAACACTCGGCATGTAGAGAATTACTCACGAATGGGCGGAAAGTGTGAACAAAATGTTAAGGGCAGCCACAGAGGTCTTCAGGAAACAAGACTTGAATTAGCATCCACTGGCAGGAATGGGCATGCACATTATTCTCACTCCAATTCCAGGACTCCTACTAATAGATATAGTTTTACACTGGAATGTAGGAAAGAATCTTATCCCCAATACATTATGAACGGGTCCAGTATCTTGAACCTTCTACTTAATACTCTGTGCCTTGACGACAGAGTCTGCAGATATTGCCTTGGTCCGTAACCAGGCCAAGGTAAGGTTGCTCCTATCCTATAACATGGTTGCTAAAGTATTATGGCAAGCAAGAAATCACTTATATAATCAAATATTTGGTTTAAAGGAGGAGGAGAGTTCCCAATCCAACACCAGGGTGAAGGATTTTACCCCTGACCTCAATAGGAAAGAGATATCTTATATAGCCCAATTAAGGATCTCCTGCACCCAGGTTAGGTATCATTCCCTGATAAGAATGGATTAGACTTGCTGGGTGCAGCTGCGCTTAGTAAGTAGCACTTGCAGGATTAGATTTCAGGGAAAAAGGAAAGTTTGACCCTAAGAGTGGCATCCTGGAACACTAGGGGCTTCAAACATGTGCTTTTTAAAGATGGAAACCCACTTCGAGGCCTAGACATAGTCGTACTTCAGGAGACTTGGCGCTTAAAGCATTTGATTTGGGATGGCTACGCCTTGCTGCAGGTACCGCCTAAAAGCTAAAAAAGGAAGGCCATCAGCGGGTTTGTTAACTGCATGCAGAAAGAACTTGGGGTTGACTTTGGAACCATGGGCCTGAGCAAATTCTCACCCAACTAACAAAACTGATTTCTCCAAAGGGGCATTTTGCCCTTTTAAATTTATACTGGAAACATGCAGCAATCTCTGATAGGTTTCTGGAGGGGGTTGAACAAATGTTGGATTTAATTTTGCAGGATAAGACTATTTCAACATTGATTGTGGGTGACTTAACGTCCAATGTGTTGAATCAGTCAAGGGTTTAGTTATTAAGCCAGTGAGCCGATGGTCAGCTTTAATGGAAGATTGTGATTTTATAATGTTGAATGGGGCTTTAAAGGGTGACATCCCTCCCAGATCGACTTCGAGACAGATGGAGGAGGCCTGTATAATTGATCATATGTATGTAGAAAGAGTTTTAGGACTGCCAAGGACTTCCAAGTGATTCCCCCCACCCCCAAGATCACAGTGATCATAGTTTATTACTGTTGACTCGGGATGTACCTCTAGGCTCCTTCCAAGGGGCTAATATGGTTTTAATGTGGAAATCACAAGTGGGAGAAATAGGTTCAGATGGACAGTCCTCTCTGCACGATTTGAATGTTTGCATAGCGAACAATCATCTACCTCTGGACTCGCAGTCAGATGCGGGTGGAGGATCGTTGTGGCAAGGTTGAGTTTGTTCAGAGTCAAATGAGGGAGGCTCCAGGCCAGTATTTAAGCACAAACATGTCTTTGACATTGATATCAAAAACAATAGACAATTAAGAAAGAACCTCAGAGTATTGTCTAACCTAGATCTAGCTAGGATAATAACGACGACTCAAACTTAAGCTACAATATAAAAATTGGCTGAAGGCACACCAAGCCTTTATGTACCAGCAAAATGGAGCATTAATAGTATGTACAATAGCAACTAAAAACAGTGCCCAGATTTTGGATTTATTGAACAAAGGTAGCAATGATGTCAAACTACCGCTCCAAACTAATCCCATCCAGGAGAAAGTATGGGTAGATTACTTTTGCCAATTATATGCCTCCCGATTAACATCCCAAGTTATCTTCAGCTCCAAATTGCTGCTGGATCTCTTGATGCAGAGAAAGCATTTAATCGAGTGGAATGGAGTTATGTTTGATACCCTTAAGTGGAATGGTTTTGATTCTAATTTGGTCTCCCTTCCGTGAACTACTATTTTCATTAATGGACAAATATCTCCTTAGTTTCCTCTATTTAGAGGCACATGTCAGGGCTGTCCACTTTCCCCACTTTTCATTTTAGCTATGGAACCCTTCCTAGAGAGTATTAGGAAAAACGAAAATATAATGGCAATACAATGTGGCAATGTACAAATTAAAACCGCAGCCTATGCTGATGATATCCTGTTATTATAGAAAAACACGGACCTCTCCATACCACATCTATTGAATAGCATCTCAGCATTCTCCTTAGCGTCTGGTTATAATTCGAATGTAGATAAATCAGAAATTCTACCCCTAAATGTACATTGTACAAAGCATCACACCCTTGCATCAGGAATGAAAAGGTCCCCAAATGGTTTTAAAATCTAGGAATCTATATTGCTAATTCTATCAAGGAGATCATAAAATGTAACACTGCATCTATACAGTCAAAAATTAACCAGCTCACAAATTCCTGGTCTCCCTTATTTCTGTCCTGGTGGGATCGACTGGAATCTATTAAAATGATGGTATCTCCAATTATGTATTTGCTATATATGCTACCGCTACCCCTGCCATCTTCATTTTTCAAATCCATAGACTCATGTTTGACAACATTTCTTTGGGGAACAAAGAAGCACAGAATTTCTGTATGTAAGCTTAAGTATCCACAAACATATGGTGGAGTCAGCTTTCCGGATCTTAGAAAATACCATATGGCCTTCGTCCTAAAGCAAACTCAAATGTGGTTCACACATGACCAATCTTTTGATGTACCTCAGTGGCTATGTTTGGAGAGAGCTATGGCATCCCCTCTTTCTTTAGCAGATGCGATCTTATAAAGAAAAATAATAACTTAATTAAATATTCAAGCACCATTTTGTCATCCCACTACCTTCAAATGTATTTGTATCCCCAGACATCAAACCCCACCAAATTTATATCGTCATATCTTTGGTTTAATCAGTTGATTAAAATTAAATGTTCCCTCTTCTCGGGGCAATGGCTCTCGCTAGGCATCAAATATCTCAATCAAATCTTTGCATGTGGAGCTCCAGTTAATATTAATGAACTTGTTACTAAGTTTCATAGCTTGACCTCATTTATCCAACATGTATTAATAATTGATGCAGTGATGGAAAATTATGAATCGCTCATATGTGATAATATAACTGCAGGTGCAGATAGACTTAAAAGCAGGCCATAGCTCCCTCATGACTGCCTCATTTAAAAAGAATATTCTTTCAGGTACTCCCTCAAATGTCGCTATGCAAAATTGCTTTCAAGCATGGCAACAAGATTGTGCTATTCCTGATGAGCTACAATGGCCTTCAATATGGAAACATATATCGAGAATCACCACCTCAGCAGACCTATTACAAACCTTATTCTTCCTGCATCATAGAGCCTTCATCATCCTGTGGTTACTCTTCAAACCTGGTGTTTGACAGGATGACAACTGTTGGAGCTGTTGCCAACATTGAGGAACTTTTAAGCACATAATATTTGAATGTAAATGTGTCAAACCTTTCTGGCTTAATGTTTGAGGTGTACTCAAGAAAATATTTAAAATACAATGTGATTTTGGTCCTTGAGTTCTGTTTATTGGTAACACTCATTCTGTATCTATACTTACCTTACATAAGAGCAATGTAAATTTGTTTAACCTTTTTATGTTAATAGCTATCAAGACGATAACATCCAATTGGAAACATTTAGACAAACTCCATCTTAAAATTTGGTGGAACTATGTATGTAATATACATAAATTAGAAAAATGCAACACTTACAATCCCTTACAACTACTTATTATGAATCAAAATAGAAACCTTTTTATAGAATTTTTTTCCTCCCCAGATACCAAAAAACATTGGGTGTATTACCCTTTTAGGTCTATATCCATACAATCATAAATGTTTCCCAGCTGTTAATTTTAGATCTTTTCATTGTTAACTCGCATTGTTCTAATCAGTTGCTGCTCTCTATTGTTACTTTCCTCATGCCTTGTATGGTTACTGTCAATAATTTAAAAAAAAAACTTTTAAACAAAAAAAATCTTCACCTCCAAATGGAATACGGAGGATAATTAAATTTTTGATTTAGGTAACCTACTGTTACAGATACAAAAAACTAGTTTTCTAGAGCTCTGGGGCCAGATGGCCATACTAATTTTATGTTAAAGGACCGTCTAGAGGAGTGTTCAAGGGTTCTTTTCTCCATCTTCACTTAGGTTATCCAATCGAAACAAATCCCACAATTGTGGAGGAAGTCTATTATCATCCCTATATTCAAGAAGGACGACTGTGAGTTACCGCTGAACTAACGTCAATTGCTCTTCTTGACGCTCAGGGTAAGATTGTTGCTCACTTGCTCCTCGGAGACGTAACCGACTGGATCTAGTGAATGTCTCTGGGGGACAGGCAGCAATCACGCTTTGTACCAGGGCTAGGAACTTTGGTAAACTTGCAGGCATTAACTTTAGTCAAGAAAAGAGTTGTTCAATGAGGACAGTCGGTCTACATGGCCTTCATAGATTTTTAAATGGCCTTTGACTCAGTACCTTGAGATCTTTTGTTCTTAAAAATGGCAGAGGCAGCATGTCCGGCACACATTTTGTCACTGGTCTCTCAACTATATATACTGATACCGCCACACACATCGTATTGAATTAGCATGGCCTCTTGACACAACCAAATCCGGCATTCTGAGGCCTATGTAGGGATGCATATTAGCACCTGGACTTCTTTTTTTTTTTTCTTTGCAGATGTTGGGCAGCATTTGAGAAGGGTTACCGCTCATCCACCATAATTGGGTAACACCCATTTACAATGGCTGCTTTACGCAATTAACCTGGTTATTCTGGGTAAAACACTGATGGGTCTTCAAAGATCATTAACAGCGTTAGGACTATTTAAATAAGAATTATTTAACCATCAAAGTTGATAAAACAAATATTCTGATTTTAGCTGCAAAAAAGCCTACGAGGAGGTGTCTCCCAAAATGGTTTTTATATCAAAAGCCATTGACCATATTGAACTAGTATCGATATTTGGGAACAAACACAAATAATGATAAATCTGGAGGCCTCATATATTTTGGAGATTAGGAGGAAGGCCCAGGCAAAATCTACTCAGGTTGCAACCATACACAAGAGGTATGGGAAATTCTCCTATTAGCCTTTAGTCACCTTTTATAAGCAGAAGGTGGTACCCATGATAATTTATGGAGCTGAGACCAATATGGTAGAATTTGTGCCAGCATGTAACCAAATTGAGCGTCTGTTCTGGAGGAAAGTGGTGTGTCATGATCTCTGCTTCCAAAAGATCAGGACTTGCCCGACTCCCTTGGAAGCAGACCCATAACCCTGGTTCCGAGTGCCAGCCAGTCCCAATTGGGACCTTTTGGACCCTGTCCTGGCGCCAGTGGCACCAGGCTCATAAAAATGGCCAGTCCCAGCGCTGGAAGCGCCGGGCTCATAATGCTTGGGTGGACTTACCTGCAGCAGACCATGCTGCTTACTTACCTGCCAGTTGAGCCCCTGATCCTCTTCTGTTTTGGACTACTTTTCCTGTTGGGTGGGGCAGGAGCCACTCCCTAGGTTCAGAACACTGGAACTCTTATGGAAAGCAGGAACTCTTTTCTCACCTAGGCGAGGCTGTGGAAGGAGACACTTAAGCACTACAGGAGGCTATTTAAACCACACCCGATGGATGAATCTTGCTTTGCGTTATTCTGCATTCTCTGCAGCAGAACGCTCATCGTGTCTTCTGCTTCTGATCCTGGGCCTAAGGGAACAAAGGCTTACCATCCTGGAATCCAGTCTTCAGCAGCACCTGTAAAGACAAAGAAAGAACAGGTTAGCACTACGGTCTTCAGTGGCAGCGCATCTCTTACCTGGTCCATCGGCTGTCAACAACGCCTCGCGCTGCATTCCGGCATCTGAAAGACAAAGGCTTACCTACTCTTCGCATGCTCCGGAGGTCTTCGCACTGCATTCCGGCATCTGAAAGACAAAAGCTTACCAGCTCTTCGCACGCTCCGGAGGCCTTCGGCGCTGCATCCCGCATCTGAAAGACAAAAGAAGGTGCGTTTAAAGACATTGGGCAACTTTATTACTCACGTGCCATTACTCCTTCCCACGCCGAATCCAGTGGGTATTCCAGCACCCTTCAGCTTCTCTAAAGCTCCGAACTTGTACCTGCAAGATAAAAGGGACAGCTAGTGCGCATCGTGAAGCAGGCTACAAGCGCTTACTTACGTGCTTCCAGGCGCTTCTATTCCTCACGCAGGTTCGATCCTCAACTCTCATCAGCCCGCCATCCGCCATCGCCAGAACCCTGCAAAATAAGAGATATCATTACAAAAGACTTTTAAGACATTTGAAGTGCCCAGAACTTACCGTTCGTGCAGTTAACGACGGACAGCAGTCCTCTGAGGTCAAGAGGCCTGCACCCTTATCCAGTGAAGAAACTGGTTACGGCACCCTGCCCCGAGGCAGATGGAGAGCTCGGCGTTCACTTACCTAAGACATCTTACTCTTCGAGTCAGACATACAGTGCACAGAGGTCCAGCCCAAAGAGCCAACCGTGTGTTGCACATCACCTTTGAACATACGGCATTCACCCAGTCAAGACCGGCGCCTCTGCGGGAATCAGGTGAGCGTTACATGTTGGCTCTCTCAACAGGTTTGCCAATTCAATTGATAAGATTTGAGTTTGGGTTGTTATCATTAAGTATAATGTACAATTGGAAAATCATGTCTTTGTATAGGATATATATCCTCAGTAACTCCAACCTGAACTCATTATTGCCGTCCATAGCTCTGTTACTGGAACCAAATGCAGATCACTCATTGCAAGCCTTGAAAAAATTCTTTCTGGATATGAGGGAAGCAGATATTTTTAGATCTGCTGATGGTCAATCCCGGTAGAGCCTAGTCAAGTTATGGAAATGACTGGAAACTCACCTGGGAACAAATGCAAGATTTTTAAGAAAGGTAATTTTAATCGGCAATCTTTTAACCAAATGCCAGTCTATTTTATGAAGTTTCTGCCACCAAAATTTAGGACATATTTTTTTTAAGGCTGCGTTTTAATTTGTGGCCAACCAGAGAAGTCCTGGGAGTGGTATCCGGTGTCCCAATTGGGGATAATTTCGATTTTTGTAAAAATGTCAACGAGCTTGAAACATTGTAACATCTGATGGTGTTATGCTCAAAGTTGTTTTCAAAAAGACAATTATTTTTGCAATATGCCTTTAAGGATTATACAGCTTTAACAGGAAAAGAATTGTATGGGTTAATGCCAAACTGTGATTTTAGCAGTGATAAAATAGAGATTGTTTTTTATGAATTTCAATGATATTTATTGTAGCACAACTGATGGCATATACGCAATATGACTTAGTGAAACGATTGTGGGGGTTCTTGGCTAAGAAAGTGCAAATCAGTTTAAACTGTTGTAAGACCTCTTTCGTTTTCTTTTTTCTTTTAAAAATATAACACTAAAATAAAATAAAAAAAATGTGAGCAGATTTATGGGTAGGTAGCCCTGATAAAGATGTTAGACAAAATGTAATACTGAAATATCCCATTATTCTGTTTTAGCGTTTCTGAATACTAACCCCACTTAGAAGGAACATTTTAATCAATGTGAGGAGTTGGTAATCATACGAGATTAGAAGCGCGGTGTCCCCCGCACTCCTCTTAAAAAGAAAAAGAAAAAAAAAGAAATTCGCTAAGAGATTGAAAGATGGAATGCAGTCCATTTCTGTTATTTCTAAAGCTTATAGTAAGGGATGGGGTTGTCTTGGAAAGAGCAAAGTTACCCATGATGAAATTATAGGGTTTTGGTACAAAAGGAGGACATTGTTCTGCCATTGGCAAGAATGTATTAGAATTATTAACTATTGCGAACACCATTTATTTTTTTTCTCATTCACTTATGGTTGGCTTTTTTTTTTAAAATGATGATTTCCTTTGTGATTCCCAAGAGCCTTTTAGAAATGTAACTACTGTCAATTCTTCATGTTCAATTGATGAAAGAAATGCATAGGCGAACAATGTTTATTAAAGTTCATGATGTGGCAACATTTGTTTAAAATGTTATGCATTGTGGTATTGTCTTTTTGAATATGAAATGTATACAAAAATTGATTTTTGAATTGATTGTTTAAATTAGACTATGAATGTTATTGAGTTACAATTAATGAAGTTCTTAAATAACGTGTTGCTAATGATTTGAGGTTGGATGCTCTCGTGATCAGAATTAGACTACGGTTCCATAGTTTTCTGTATTTATTTACTGTTTTGACATTGGTAAAGCACCCTAAGAGACATTACTGCAATCTAGACTTGGGATGAATCACTTTTTCTTCAAAGCCAAACTAGCGCCATCGAACCCTTCCAACCGTAAGCCTTTTTCTTAATAAATACCCATAAACTAAACTTGGTCGTTTTTAAATGTTAGTGTGGTATTCTATTGCCTTATCTTGTGAGTGAGCAAGTGTTTGGTGGTTGAAAGGTTCTGAATAAGTCTAGTAGGCACAAAGATGATGATTTCGATTTTAACTTGGTTTCAGTGAAGCAGAGTACTTTACAGAAACATTTTTGGTTTATGGTTGACTCAGTTGCTGAGTGCTCAATTGTCTTTAGTTACCTATCTGAGGAATCTGCATAATGACAGCAAATTTGTAAGATACCTCTGTTTTTTTTTCCTGGCTCAGCTAGAAAAGGGAAAATGCTAATTAAATATAGAAAGATAAGTGGTGTAAATCCTGAGCGACACCGCAAGTGAGGGGTGGGGGATTTAGTGGAGTTGCAGGAATCCATAAGCAATTCCTGAGACCTAATGAGAAAAACCATCCACCTCAAAGCTAATGGTGACAAGTGAGGGCCACACCCCAGCTTTTACAGAAATACCCGGTGGTCCCTTGTTCCAAATGCTGTAACAAAGATGTAACAAAACATGGTAACCAAACCTGTATCTGAAATTTGCTGGGCATCATCCCACTTGATCGTAAGAGCCACTTGAGTGCATACCCTGGTCCAGAATGCAATTTTCGTTTGTCCAAGAGAGATTGCAGGATAACGAAGGTACAATTTTTGTACAGCTGTAGTTTCCAACATTTTGGAAAGTTTAAGAAGAAGAATTGTAGGTCATACTTCTCAAAAAAATTGCATTTAACATCGGCTTAACGATTTAGAATGTATAAACATGTACATATCATGTTAGCCAAATGAGGAGTGTTAATGTTTGAGGATAGTTTGGTAAGGTTGATGACTTTTTATTATTGAATCTAGGCCAGGAATTGCTCTTCTGGATTCTTTTGGCTTCCTTTGCGTGAGCTAGGTCTTGCAATATGTATATTCTATGGCTTAACAATGATTATTTTTCTTAATAATTCCAGTGTTAACATTTTTGCACATCCTTGAAGTAGATTTCCAATCCATGGAACTTCTTTGATTATTGATCTTTTTGGCTGACTCTCTGCTGTCTGGATATGAGTTTAGTAAAGTGATCTTAGAGTAAATGGTTTTTAAGAGTTTTGGGTTGGTGTGCGCTTTCTTTTTGTTGACTTCTGATAGACCATAGAATAATATTAGTCGTCCTGCTTCTGTTTCCAATGTCCCTTGAATATTTGTGTCCCGCATTGAAGAACATTTTTTTTTTTGGCATGCTCACCTTTTCATTCATAATTTTTTCCGTCTTCGCCTGTTCTGACAAGTCATTGAATTACATTTTCTATTTTGATTTCTGACAGTGATGCAGGTACGAAATTTTCGAGGCTCTTAGATTGGGGAAAAATTGGCTGAAGGACCCGATTGTTCTTTGTTAGTGGATTGATCTTTAGTCTTCAAAGTTTTGATATCTCATCTGTTATAATGGGCTGATTTGACTTTTGAGCAACATCGCAAAGATTAAAATGTTGAAAATGTCGATGTTGTAATTTACCGTTGCTATATTGTGCAGCTTGTTACTCTATTTTGTAATTGGGACTGTTAAGGCATATGTTGAGATTGTGCTTTGGAGGCACTTGGTCTGCTTTTCCTTACACAGATGCACTTTTGGTAGCTCAGCAAGAAAGGCCTGAGGCAAACAGTAAGATGGTTAATAAAGGGTGCAGCAAGGACCTAAATGAAGCCAAGTAGGACAACCCAAGCTTGCATTTGTCTGATCGGTTGTACCAGAGTCAATCATTTTAAACTGTGTTTGCGGAATTTCGCTTTCCAGCCAACAATGGAATAACCCTAGCATGACTGGCTGGTTCATTGTGCAAACAGACCTAAGAGGGTAACTGAGCACGAGTAGTTGCCTAAGGGATCGGACTTTAACTCGGGGGGTATTGAGCATACAGCAATAGCATTCTCTGCCGTGTGTGGTGCCACAGACTACCATATAGCTGAGTTTTCTATTGTATTGTACAGTAGAGTTAACTGAGAGTCAGGATGTGGCTGTTCTTGAACTTTCCCATGTTGATTTACCAGTTTCCCATTTAGAATTCTTACGTATCCTCTGTTTGCCGGCCATCCAGTGCTCCAGATAATATTTTGCAGTGGGAGTATTTTACTCCCTATGCTTTAAAGTTGGGAGTTAAAATGAATTGGTATGTAGTAATAAAGTGCCATTCCCAATAGGAGTCTTTTAATAAGAGTACAACATTTCTATAACTGTAAAGCAGTCATTTTTTTGTAATAAACCCTTCATTGCAACTAGTTATTTATGCACGTTAAATACATTTTTACCACTTCGGATAATACAGTGATAAGTTTCTTCCTCCAGCACTTTGTGTTCTACTGGCCCAAACATATCCATGGAGCCGTGTGGATAAAAGCTGGGGGATGGGCTCCTGTGCGTCTATTTCCTAATTTTGCTAAGTATTTTTATCCCTATTTTTTATGTTTTGGGAGGATTTGCCAATTTCTAGGGAGATAAATGGTCGATACACCCCTTAAACAAAGATTTAAATAATCTGTTGGACTGCAGTGATCTCTTCCTTTGATTCTATGTAAATCTTGAGTTTTAATTGCTGAAATAATTTCCAATTTGAATATGCTAGCCATGTCTTTTTGTCGAAAACAGATTTAGTTTTTCAAGGTAGTATATCAAGCAATGAATTCTGCAGCCGTGAAGAAAAGTAGTTTCCAAGATGGCCAAAGCTCCATTTACAGTTAAATGTGTAATTGAGCAAAAACGATTGATATGCAGCTGTTTGATTTTCAGTTTCAGAGATGATTGAAAGTAGTTGTTGATATTTTCCGTCACCTCCTCTCCCTCTCATCTCGGATTGCCTAACTGCCATTCCGGATTGGTGTTCCGCCAATGATCTTTGTCTGAATGCCAGCAAGAAGGAGATCCTCCTCATTGGCACACCTTCACAAACATTATAGATCCACTCAAGTCTAGAAACAACATTGATTTTTAGTCCATGTCATCAGAATCAAAGTTAAGACAATTCAATATAGAAAAGCAAATTACATATACATTCACAAGATAGAATAAACATATTAGAAATGAGTTAATACATCATTTACCAACATCACTTAAGAAAAACCTAAAATGAGCAATCATCTTGTTACGTTAACATACAAACATAGATCAGAGATACAAATTTGTATCTAGATTTGTAAGCACTGTATCTGATTAATTTTTGTTGGCATTTCTTTTAATTTAAGTATCGAGACAATGCAAGTATCAAACGATTGCTGTCACCTCTTCTCACACGTTCCCAAAATGATTGTTGTGCGACAAGTGGGTAAGAATCACCCATCAACTGTATACTAATATTTTCAAAATGTGAGCAATACACAACTAAGTGTTTTATTGTTTCATCTTGGTAGGCAATAACACAAAATCGACATGAACCAATATTCCTTTCTAGTCAAGGAAGTTTGTAGTGTACACTCTAAGGTCTGTAACTGGTTTAATTTAAACCTCATAAATACGACAGACCCTAAGAAAAGGACATTTAAGTATATATGCAGACCGAATAGTTATTTTTCTTTCAAATGTAGCATAGTCCTTGTAGGTTTTATGTGTAGTTGGTATTAATAGTTTGGATCCAATCCATTTTGTACAGTTTGGTTTTCACATTCGGGAGACCCGTAATTAAATAAGACGAATTTACATTTACAAGCATCTCCTGCATTTGAAGAGCAAAAAACACTAGCGAAGGAACCTTTTCGGCTGACAATAGCTCATTTAGATTTTGATTCAAAGAATTGCACTAAGGCACAAATATTTTAGCATACATAGTTAGCTTCCGCCAGGTGTTTCTTGTGGCCAGCAACAGTAAGCCAAGTTCATGACAAACGATAGAGTTCTGAACAGCAGATGCTAGTCCCAGCGTAGATTTCCAGATTTGACCTTGTGTTCTATTTAAGATGTCATCAAGATTTAGTAAGCACAAGTCTAGGCCAAACAATAATGCGAGCTCTACTTTAAGGGTATAAAAAATCTAAGAGAGGGACTAATTAACATTTTCCATATTTCCCAAAGATGATTCTCATCTGAGAGCGTAATGGACGAACCTTTGCTTTCAGTCCCACTGTCCATGACTTTAAAGAATTAGTATCTGCTAATTAGTACCCCAGATACCGTAGTGATGACACTTGGAGGATGTTTTGTCCAGCCAAAGACCATTTGTACAGTTTTGGATGTTTTATATTAGCAAAGGTGATGACATTCGATTTTTGCAGCGTTCACTTTTAAGTTGTGAGCAGTCGCAAACTCATGAAAGACGTTAAGCTTTCGTCACAAACCTGCGGGCGTTCTGTCGAGCAGAATATCAGCAAAGCCAATGTAGATGTAAGGTTGCTAATCTACCTCTATGGCTGCCTCTACCCATAATCGATATCGCATATGTAAAAGTTAGAGAGTGGCCGCTAAATTGCAGCCCTGCTTTACCCCGGTCATAGTAGAAATATGGGAAGTGATCCCTCCTGATTGACACGGTCCTGAAATGAAGTATTGGTATGTAGTAAGGCAATCAGCTGTACCACTTTACTTGAAAAGCCTATCTTGAACATTTTACACCAAGGACTTCTCTAATCACTGCATCAAAGGCAGACGAAAGACCCAGTGCTTCCGCATATATGGGGCCTGTTTTGGCGGTTTGTGCCATCGCCAACATGTGATCCAGCACCACAGCATTGAGAGAGGTGCTCATATTTTTTCTAAACCCAATTTGATATCTCGCATAAATATAATTTTCCGTAATAAAGGTTTCCAGCTGTTTAAGTCAAAGAATAGCAAATATCTTTGCAGCAGCATCCATTAGGGCAATCTGACGAAAGTTAATTGGATCATGGGGATCACCTTTCTTGTGAATGGGGATGATGATGGCATTACGCCATGATACAGGAATTTTCGTAGATCAAAGGATGTAATCAAACTTAGTATAAAGTATAGCCGCCCAGAATTGAGGATCATATTTTGATACAAGGTGGTATGCCATCGGGCTGGCTGACTTTGAGTTCTCAACATTCGCTGAGGCTGAAATTACAGAGTCCCAAGATGCAAATGGTGCAGGTAGGATACATTTGGTTAAAATATAGTGTTTCCAGACATCTGCAGAATTACTGCAGCCTAAGTTCATGGTGCCTGAAACGCAGGTAGCTCTTAAAATGGACCATGTGTCGCAGATATCATGTTACCAGAGCAATATGAGAAGCCTCTGATTGTCTGCAAAGTGCTTTTGATGTTTGATGACTTTTACTTGATTCCTATAGGTTTGTTTGATAGCATGTTTACGGAGAAAGTACTCCTCTTGCGATATGGGTGCCCTAGTTAAGTGCACCCATGCGTAGTTAATTTCCTGGACCAGTTTGTAAAGGTGTGATTTAATTTTAAATGAAATCCATTCTTCCCTTTCTTGGGGAGATATGGCAAGTAATTTGTCATATGCACGCCATGTATCCCTGTTGATAAGATATGTAAAATGCCTACATAACTTGGGTGGCCAGTAAACTGAGTGTATTCTACGATCTACCTGAATCGACACCAGATCTGGTTGAGAGGCGAGAAGTAGCAGCCGTGTGTTGATGTTGAGAGTAATGGGATAGTGATCGCTATATGAGGTCCCATCTGAACCGGATTGACCAGAGCGAGTAAATTTTTCTGGATTACTTGCAGCTTCTCAAGGTTTTTGTTGGAGGTCCCTAGGAAGAGAACATTACAGTAGTCTAGCCGGGAACCAGTGATGGCTCTGGCTATGTTGGTGCATGTGTCTTTTGACAGAAAAGGCCTGCCTGAGTTGAGAAGTTTGGCATGGTAAGCAGCAGAGGAGGCGATTGCGTTTACTTGTCTGGTCATAGATAAGTTGGAGTCTAGATAGACGCCTAGCGTTTTTACTGTGTCCAGTACTGGGATTCTGAATGAGTCAATGGTAAAGTGGCTAAACTGGGTGTCAAGTTTCTTGAGGGTGTCAGGGGATCCTACAAGTAGGAGCTCAGTTTTGTCGGAGTTAAGGCAGAGGCCGTCGATAGCCATCCACATTTGGATTGTGTTATATATGTTCAGAGTCGCGCAGTCAGTGTCATAGTCCCCTGTTAATGTGAGAAGGAGTTTGAGTGTCGTCGGCATAGTTGGTGTAAGAGATGCCCATGGCGTCAAGGATAAGGAAGAGGGGCGCGGGTAAAGATGTTATATAGGGTAGGGGAGAGGCAAGAGCCTTGGGGCACACCACAGAGCATGATGGTGGGTGACGCAGTGGCTAGGTCAGAGAAGACCTGCATGTTCCTGCCTTGGAGGAAGGAGGTGATCCATGTGGTGGCTTCTTGGGAGAAGTTGGCTGTGGAGGTGAGGTAATGGCAGAGGATGTCGTGGTCTACAAGATCGAAAGCTGCAGAGAGATCGTGGAGCAGCAGCAGGACCGGTTTGCCTTGATCCCTTGGGTCTACCATTTGGTTTTTGAGGTAGAGTAGGGCGGTCTCTGTGCCATGCCTAGGGCGAAAGCCACATTGTCTCAGTCCTAGGAGGTTGTGCTCTTCAAGGAAGTGCTGGACTTGCAGGTAGGCTGCTTTGTCTAGAATCTTGAGGAGGAATGGGACTGTAGTGATGGGACGGTAGTTGTTGGGGGAGGTAGGGTAAAGTGTTGTTTTCTTTTGAGAGGTCGGACCCATGCTTCCTTGAGGCATGATGGGACTCTCCCTGTGGTGAAGGAAGCGTTGACAAAGGCTGTTAAAGGAGCCAGGGTGTCTGCGCAGTCTCTGATGAAGGAGCAGGGGCAGGGGTCACCTTTGCAATTAGAGGGTTTGATGTTTTTCTTGATGTTGATCATGTCTTTCTCCTGGATGGTTTTGAAAGAGAAGGTAGGGGGGGCCTCTGTGGATGAGGATGGGGGGTTGGGAAGAGGGTGGGGGGGGGAAGGGTGCGCTAGTTTGGTGTTCAGAATTTTGGCTTGGAGAGAGCTAATCTTATTGCGCATGGCTGTTTGGATTTCATCACACCATGCTTTGTCTTTGGTGAAGTTTTGGGGGGTGGGTGTAGGGATCTTAAGTTCCCTGAATATGGCTAACATTTCCTTGGTGTTTGATTTGGCCTCAGAGATTGTCTTCAAATGATTTAGCTTTGATGATGGCTTTCTTACATTCATTAGCGAGAGATTTGAAGTTAAGTTTGTCTTTATCATCACGAGATGTTTGCCACTGAGCTAGTGCTGCTCGTTTATCTGTGCGCAGTTTGAGGAGGTTTTGGGTGAACCAAGCATTGGTGTGGCTAATGGGTTTGGTTTTGCGTGGTTTAAGTGGGGCGATAGTTGATTGCTGCCGTGACGGCATTGTCGTAGTTCTTGGCAAGGGTTTCTGGGTCGTTGGAGAAGGGGGGGGTCTAAAGGCAGGTCCCTGTAGGAAGGGTAGGAGTCTTTCTTTGGTCAGTTGGCGGGCACTTCTTGTGAGGGCTGGTGGTAGGGGGTGGGGTGGGGTTGTGGTGGTGAGGACGTTGAAGGTGATAGGTGGTCAGACCATGGGGTGGGGGTATTGCCTGTGATTGTGAGGGGGCAATTATGATGGGCGATCCAGTCTAATGATCTGCCTAGGGCGTGAGTGGGGTCTGTGATGGTGTTGGCGAATCCTAGAGTGGCTAAGGCTGTGTCAAGTGATTTGGCAGCAGGGTCTTTGGTGTCATTCAGGCCTAGGTTGATGTCACCGTGGAGAATGACTTTAGATGACTTTTTTAGATTGTCAGCCAGGAGGTGGGTGAGGGAGGCCTGGAAGTCCCTTAAGGGGCCTGCTGACCGATAGATGAGGTGTAAGGTGATGGTGCAGTGGTGTGAGATAGTGAGTTTTAATTGAAGGTAGTCACTATTATTATTGATAGATTTGTCAACCTTTCAGATGGTGATGGAGTCTTTGGCTATAAGAGCGACACCGCCCCCTGTGGTCGGGCGATCTTGTATGATGATGACATAACCTGATGGGAGTGCGAGGGATAATGCAGGGCCTGAGGCTTCATGTAGCCAGGTCTCAATGACCATTATAAGATCTAGATCAAGGGTGGTGATGAGGTCATGGATGTCTAGGGCGTGAGCATTGATGGATCGGGTGTTGATGAGGGCATATGTGTAATTGTATTGAACTGCAGCAGTTGACTGAGTAGTCTTTTCCGTTCCGATAGGAATATCAAGAAAAGATGGAGATGGACTATGCATTTTTGCAGCCTTAGTACCTAGTAGTGTTTAGCATAACTGCGGTAGGAGAAGTTAAAGTAATGCTTGACATATTATTTTCTGATGTTACATGGTTGTTTTTTTGATTGGTTTTTGGGATTGTTTTGTTTTCCATTGTGCCTCGTGTTTGCCCATGTTTAGAATTGATTTTGATTCATTGTTTAGTTGTTCCAAGTCAATGATTGGATCATCGTTGGAAGGCATGGGCAATATGTTAGTATCAAATTCTTTCTCGCCGGCTTTTAAATCCGGCAAGTATTTATTTGTTTAAGACGTGCATGCCACATTATTATTACCCTTTGATGTGTTGTTGCGTTTGAGCGCTCTTACATGAGCACGCCTAATCAGGTTTCGGTGCGGCTATCTTGGAAGAGGTTGTATGCGGTATGGGTACTGAGGGATTTTGTTTGTCCATCTCTTCCACGGCCTCTAAGTTGCAAAGGACCATTTTGGTCCTAATTTGAGTCCGATAAGGCGCTAGAATTAGAAGCAAGATTAGTGTTGAAATCCCTTTTGAGTCCCAGGACCGCATTCAGATGTCAGGAATCTAAAGACATCTAATTTTAGTGAGTTGAGTTTAACCGCGTCAAGTAGTGGAACGACTCACGAGATTAATTGTATACCATCCTCTATTGAGCATAGGTTCCTGCAGCCGTGTTCAAAAGTAACCCATTTTCCAATGTTTGAGTTGAATTGGAGTTGGTGCATATTAAAGGAGGTGTTTCAGCTTTTGCTATTTGTGAATCTAAAGTAAGCATTTTCTCAACTTGGAAGTTTGCATGTGTGAGCATAAAACCCTCCAGTTTGCTAATCTTCCCAGACAAATCACCAATAATCTGTTTAATGTAGTCCAAGTCCCCATGTGTCTTCATGTCACTTATCCAAAAGATTGAGTATCTCTGAAATCACTGGCTATTCAAAAGCATCCTCTTGAATGGATGGATTGCCAGTTTGATTGACACCATCAGCAAGATTCGACTGCTCATAGTTGGAAAGGGGAGAAAGTGTAAAAGTACCTGGTTTCCAAAATCAATTTTTGTAAATGAAGTGTGATGGACAGGAGTTGGGGAACTTGTGGAATGCTAATGTAATTTTTCAACATTAGGAGTCTGAAGGATTAGGCTTTTTTGAACATCATTAACTTCTTGAATGTTATGGAGACAGATGTCTTCCACCTCAGAAGGAAGCACAGACATGGGCGAAGAATGTCCCAATGAGACAAGACAGCGCTTACTCCAGTTGGCATGCACAGTGGGAGAGAGAATAGAAACATTGGAAATAAAAGTATCATATAGGGGGCCGCCTTTAGATTGTAATTTGTCTTTGATCAGAGATGGTATAGACCTAGAGCCAAGTGTAGGAACGGTCTGCGTTTTATCAACAAGTTGGTCCCAAAAGGTGAGATATTTATCACCAATTTGTGATAGCTTCACGAATGGCACTAACTTCATACTGTTGTTCGGTTCTACGGCTAAGGATTGGGGCAGTTTCGGAATCCATAACCCATTCACCATGCATGTAATAATCTGAGCGAGGGCGATAACTTCGTCCCTCTCATATGATGCATCAAATAGAATAGGAGCCATCAAGCTAGAATTCAAGCGCTTTCACTCAGGCATTTGCCACTATGAAGACTTCCAACCATATTGGCAAGTAGATTGCAGATCAATTACAACTATTAATCAATCGGGAATCAGCGCTATATTGATCCCAAAAGCAAATTACACGAGTTTCAATCAGTGATCACACTAACAGTATAACAAATGGTGTAAAGTTAATGATATATTAATGTTATATAGGTACTGCACGATCAAAAACGTGTTACCATCAAGTGAATGCTCACAAACCGCACCAAGAGCATCAATGACAGAGTGTATAATTGTGGGAGTCAATAAACTAAAGCATATTAGAGACAACACCTTAAAGTCATACATATCAGTAACGGCGTCAATAAGTCAGGGTGTAACACAACAATTCAGGTATGTATCAGTTGCTGCGGCAAACAAAGTAAAAAAAGAAAAAACGCAATTTCATCCAAGTCTCAGATCTAAGTAAAGCTTCACACGATCAATGGAATTGCTAAACTTTATTCAAACACAGCATATCGAGTGAAACAGTGCAGAATACAATTGCAACAGTTTAGATGTTGCATGTTAATATGTCTAAATGCGGTCCTACTATTTGCAAAATACTTCAAAAAAGAATTAAATCTAAATGTAGGGGCCCCTACCTACCCACTGCACCACCCAACAGCTTGGACACTTCTGTTGACATTTCCGGATGAGCGCAAGATGCGCGTGCACTGGAATTATATGCAAGGGCTGGGAGCAGATGGGCAGGTCAGCAGGTGGGACTGGAAATTAAAAAAAAAGATAGCCTAATCAGTGCGGGTGAGTCGTGCACCATGCTGTGCACAAACACACAGTCCACAAAGTCCAATAATTATTTAATTTGTGACGTGGGGTCAATTCAGACTTTAAGCAACCAGCAGCTCTCGAGGCTTCCTCTTGCCGACTACAGCTCCAGTTCGGGCACTGAAGAAAAGAACATCCGTGGCACAGACCAACAGCCAGGCGCTTCTGTTGACCCTTCCGGATGCAAGCCCACTTCAAGGATTCGGGCTAGGGTTAGAACTGGCTCCCTCAGTACATGTCTTCTCATTTTCCCAGACATGAACCCCTGGATCAATTGCTGGTGAGCCATGCTCTTCATTCTCTTGTGCACATGTCGATGCACGGTGCCCTAGGTGTCTCTGGAAGCTGTCCAGCGTTTCATTGTTGTTTTGTTACGCCGAGCACATCCTTAACCTATCATAATCTAGGTTTGCTAAAGGCATGAAGTGCACTGTTCGACATGTCAGTGCCGCCTGGTAGGATTTATCGGTCGATCTCAAAGTCTTGAAGATTTTGTGTACCACTTGGCCGGCTGTGTAGATTTTGCGCAGAAGTAAATCTCTAGCTGCTCAATCCACATGTTCCACCTGGGTCCCTGGCCACACAGTGCTCCTGATGTTTACACTTCTGGCAATGGTGCTAGGGAACCTTGTTGCCAGGGCGCTTGGCCACCCCTCTTGGCTCTGACTGCAGCTGATGCATTTCCTGCTGCTGCTGCCGGGCCATTGTCTTGCCCTTCATTCATGGTTGGACACCAGTGTTGCATTGTATGTCGTCTCCTCATGGGCACACAGTCACCTCTACGTTGTTGGAGGCAGCAACCCAGACTTGATAAAACCCACAGGCGGGTGCTGTCACTTTTCCCTTGAAGTCTCCACTTGCACTACACAGGGCCCCCTTTAGCTGTCCTGCCCTCACTGGATATCAGAAAATCTGCTGCGTTACCTCTCCTTAACTGAGTTCCAAAAGAATGCAACAGCCTCTCAAACTATCCTCTCTCTCAGCTCTCCGATCTGAATATCGCAGTTGTATTTAAATGTTACTTATTTTTACCTATTTTTTTTGCGCCCAATCAGCGCTTCCAAAAATTGGTCCTGGTGGTGCATGAGCACTCTATAAGAGCCCCAGCCTTTGGCATAGTGTGCTGGCCAGTGTTACGTCTTTGACTAAAGGCGCGCAAAAGCGAGCCTCGTTCTGGGCCGCGCATGCGCGGAACAAATAGACGGTCCGTGCGGCAGTTGCCGCTGGGACCCCAGAAGCTACGGATGTGTGCATTTGTCTTACTGTGTGCTTGCATGCATGCGTGTGAGTGTACGGGGCGGGCCGAGGCACGGGCTTAGCCACAACGTTGGTGACGAGGATGGGATGCGAAAAGGAGGGCATTTTGACACGCGCGAGCCTGTCAATCACAGATCGCTTCACCTAATGCAGCCCGGACCCGACACGAGTGATGGCAGCCATTTTTTTCATTTGTCACGCGTGAGGCAGTAGCGGCCCTTGAGGGTGCTCGTGCTCAGCCCACGTGCTGAGGAAGACATTTTCCTTCAATTTTTGGAACCCCTGTGGTCCTCTAATCCGGAGGCCTGCAGACACAGGTGGTGAGGAGATATTTTCCATGGCAGAGCGCTGGAAAGGCCATCCAGACCCTGATCCACAGCCGGTGGCAGGTGCCAGGGCTGATGCCCAACACAGTGTTGCAGTATACACAGTAAGGTACGTCTGTCTGTGTGAAGCCAGCTTTGCGGCCTCCAGAATAAAGGGAGGTGCCTGTGCGACCTGTGAAAATGACAGACCGCGATGGCGAAGCACCCGCGCCGTTAAGAGCAACACGACGGCAACATGGCTCACTACAGCCAATGCAGGAGTTTGACACCTCAGGCCCACCTTCAAAATTGGGCCCCAAATGGCTCCTGTGGATAAAGAAATTAGACATGTTTTTCACAGCGACCGCAGAGACCGACGACACCAAAGCGGCGACACTACTCTACTTGGCAGGTACAAACGTTCTGCGCATATATGAATCCCTGAACCTGCAGGCAGTGACTTGTGCAGCTGTCAAAACAGCGCTTAACAATCATTTTATTCCGTTATCCAACGTCGACTTCAATAGATTTCTCATGTGCAGGGAGAAACAGCATGATGAATCCCTTGACCAATTTTGTGCTCATCTGTGGCAGATGGCAAGCACCTGCAGGTGGGACAATGAAGAAGTTATGATTCGCAATCAAGTGATCCAGGGTTGTAGCTCCAGCGAATTGCGAAGACAGATCCTGCGGGAGCAAGATATGACATTAACACAGATATGGGACAATGGCAGTGTCTATGAGCTCGCTGAGAGTAGAGGTGCGAAAATGGATGCCGCAGTGCGCCCGTGTAAAAGTGAGGAGGCATTTGCAGTGGGGAGACAAGCCCCATCAAAATCACGCTGGAGCCAGAATCGCCAAGAGGCAACACCTACACACGGGACCTCAGCTGTGTGCCAATACTGTGGGTATGATCTGCCACATTCGGAAGACTGTCCGGCGAAGACTAGAGTCTGCGGGAGATGCAACACGCCAGGACACTATGCAAGGATGTGTTGAGCAGCTGCTCCAGTAACCACGCACCGAGGGCCAGCGAGAGCAAGTGGGGGTGGTTTCAGGAGACAACGAAGCATCGCCACGCCAGAGCAGGACACCCAAAGGCTCAATATCACGGAAGAAGAGGAGGAAGAAATCTTCTTTATCTCGAATCTCGCTACGGGGGCAAAGAAAAGGAGACAACCCACATGTGTCATGGACATTCAAGGTGCCCCAACTCAGGTACTGATCGACACAGGGGCCTCGGGGTGTGTCCTTGCCACTGAGCATTATGAAGCCATCCCGGGCACGCCGCCACTGGACAAATCAAAAGCCAAAATATTCACTTTTGGGGGTGACACACCCCTGCCGATTCAGGGGGTGTTGGTGGCGCCCGTAACCCGGGGAACCAAAACAATCAAAACAAGATTCTTTGTCACGGACGTCAGCCCGCATTCACTGCTAAGCTGCGCCGCGTCGGAGGCTTTGGACATTGTACACTTTGCGCTAGAGGTATACCAAGTGGACGTCGATCAACTCCTTGACAAGTTCTCAGCATTTTCCAAGGAGTTGGCAAACTAAAGGCAGCCCCAGTGCGTTTGCACATCGATGACACAATTCGGCCCACAGCACTAAAACATCGAAGAATACCCTTCCACCTCCAGGCACAAGTCGAGAAGGAACTTCAATCACTTATCGAGTTGAGGGGCCAACTCCTTGGGTCTCGCCTATTGTCGTGGCGCCAAAACCAAAACAGCCAGGTGCCGTCTGCATTTGCGTGGACATGCGACTCCCGAACGCTGCCATCAAACGGGAAAGGCACATAACACCCATGCTGGACGACATTGTGGGGCGAGCTACAGGGGGCCAAGGTTTTCTCCAAGCTGGATCTGAGGTCAGGGTATCATCAGTTAGAACTTCACCCGTACTCTAGGTATATAACAACCTTCACCACCCACGAGGGCCTCTACCAGTTCAAACGTCTCAGCTTCGGCGTATCCTCCGCTGCAGAAGTTTTTCAAAATGCCATAAGAGGAGTGCTAGCTGGCCTGAAGGGGGTGCTCAATATGAGTGACGACATTTTAGTATTCGCAGCGTCCCAGGCCGAACACATGAAGCGATTGGAGTCTACCCTGCAAAGGCTGAAAGAGCTAGGCCTTACCCTGCATCGAGGGAAGTGCAAATTCTTTAAGGATCGCATTGGATTCTTTGGGTTCATCTTCCACGCGTGTGGGGTATTGCCAGATCCAGAGAAAATCGAGGACATCCATGAAGCCGCGGCGCCCCAATCCCCCCCACAGAGGGGCGCAGCTTTCTGGGGATGGTCAATTACTGTGGACGATTCATTAAAGGTCTGGCGTCCCTGTCCGAACCACTCTGGGCTATGACAAAAAAGGATGCCACATGGGTGTGGGACAAGAGAGAACGGGATGCATTTCTGGAAATCAAGAGGGCACTCTCTGATCAAGACACAATGGCATATTTTGACCCCACTGCGGAGTCGGAGATAGTTGTAGATGCCAGCCCGGTGGGACTAGGAGCTGTTCTCATGCAATCAGACGCCAGAGGCGACATGCGCCCCATTGCCTACACGAGCAAGGCCCTCGGACACCGAAAGACGTTACTCACAGATCGAGAGGGAGGCATTGACGATCTTGTGAGGTTGCTGGCATTTTCGCCTGTTTATCCTCGGGAAACCGGTAACAGTTGTGACAGACCACAAACCACTTCTACCAATCATAGCAGGAGTATCGTCGAAGCCCCCACCTCGGATTGAGCGCTGGATGCTTGCTCTCATCAAGTATGGGGTTAAGGTGATGTACAGGCCTGGAACAAACAACCCGGCTGACTACCTGTCCTGCCACCCAAACTACGAGATAGGGCAGGGTCCCAGTGAACTGGTGGAGTGTCAGGAGCTTGTTCACAACATTGTTGAGAGTGCAATGCCGGTAGCACTGTCGAGGTAAGTCGTGGCCGAAGAATTGTCCGCTGACGAAGTGTTCAAGATCATACAAGCCGCGATACGTGGTGGGGAGTGGAAAGAAGTGCTCCAGAACAACACCAGGCGAGAGGACAGGGCCCAGAGGGACCTTGAAGCCGTTTGGAAGGTGAGGGACGAACTCTCAATTTTGGATGATGGGTTACTAGTGCAAGGGCGACAGATCGCCATCCCACTAGCACTGAGGACTCTGGTCCTGACACTGGCCCACACCGGGCACCAGGGGGTTGCAAAGATGAAGGCGCGACTGAGACCAAAAGTTTGGTTCCTTGACCTAGAAAGCCTAGTGTAAATTCACGTGCAGAGGTGCCTGCCATGTCAAGCGACGAGCCCGCTGGAAAGAGCTCCACCAATCAACTCCATGGAAAGAAGCGAAAGCCCTTGGGGCCCAGGCCATGTCGACTTTGGGTCTACCGGGAGGGGCATGTACTTTTTGGCCGTAGTCGACCAGTGGTCGAGATATCCGGAAGTGGAGCTAGTGGACTCAACAGCAAGCGACCCCACCATCTTAGCCCTAGACAAGATGTTCGGAACTCATGGCTTCCCAGAAATCCTGTGCTCCGACAACGGGGAACCAGTTTGCACAGTACATGAAGGAGAAGGGGATCCAACATAGAAAAGTATCACCACTCTGGCCCTGTGCAAACAGAGAAGCTGAAAGATTCATGAGAACGCTGAACAAAGTGTTCCGAATATCAGCAAACGGTGGGGGAGAACGGAAGAACCACCTGGTTGAATTCCTCCGTGAATACTGAACGACACCCCACCAGTCGACAGGAGTCGCCCACCGGTCAAACCCTTGTTTGGACACTGCCCGAGGAGCCTCATCCCGGAAGTAGAGGGCCGCGAGCCAGGGTCATCGTCATTGACAAGGTCCGAAAGGAAAGAGCAGCCCGCAGCGAGAAAGAGAGTGCGAGGAGAGGCCTGCAAGAGAAGGAGGTAGCGGTAGGAGATTCAGTACCCCGTAAGGAACTGTCGACCTGAAGGAAAATTGTCGCTCCCGTATGAGCCACAACCGTGGACAGTTGCACATGTAAAGGGAACCATGGTAACCGCTGCCAGCGAGAGAGGGACCGTCACCTGCAACAAGTCCTTCAAGAAGATAGAAGCACAACACTGAGAGGAAGAGCCGGAAGAGGTCCCTCCACCAGAGAAGAGGGCCGAGGTCCCTGCAGCCGACACATCCATGGACATGCCACCACGGGATGGGACACCGCTGCCGACCCCACAGAGTAGCAGCCGGTACCCGGTGCGACAGGGTCGCAAACTATCTGTCCGTCTTAAGGACTACGTCCTGGACTCGGGAGACTGAGCCGACGCCCGAGTCAGGTCAGCGACCCACATTGGGTCTGTTTAAAGTTATGTTAATGTTATCTTTCTGTTTAAAGAAAAGGAGGGATGTTACGTCTTTGACTAAAGGCGCGCATGCGCGAGCCTCGTTCAGGGCCGTGCATGCGCGGAACAAATAAAGACGGTCCGTGCATCAGTTGCCGCTGGGACCCCAGAAGCTATGGACGTGTCTGCATTTGTCTTATTGTGTGAGTGTATGGGGCGACCCGAGGCACGGGCTTAGCCACAATAGCCAGGGTGTGCCTTACTGTGAGGGTGGGGCACAGCAAGCGCGTGAAGTAATGCCCCCACACTCGTCATCTGCTGTGGGATGTGCTGGGGAAAGACTACCCTTGCCCGAGCCACTGGGTCCGCTTAAGCGGACATCCTCATTGCTGTTGTTAATTGGTTAGCCAGGGCCTGGTAACACCTCCATCCCCACCCCCCCCCCAGAGGATGCGCGCACCACACACACTTGCACCCACACTCTTACACTTTGCTTTCCGGGCACACACTGATTGCTCGCGTGGGAAATGGCCCTTTTATTCTCGCGCAGGCAAGTTACCTCACTCCATCGCGCACTATCACGTAACACTTTAGTCATCTCTCATTTTGTTCCTGAGATGCGTATCATTTATAGCAGCACAGGTTTGTCGACGAGTCTGAATTGTAAGTTACCATGTTATTGTAAATAACTTCTGTTAGAACTAGCTAAACGATTTAAAAAAACTCTGCCAACCTCCCTCCCACCAATTAAGAAATTAGCTTAATAGTTCAAAAGTTATTCATTTCCTCATAGAGAAAAAGGCGATTCTTGAACACCCACACAATGAAAACTACTGGATAGATTTACGCCATATAAGAAACAAGTTTGGCACAAAGAATGTCAGGTATTCCTTTTTATGGTTTAGTGTAAAAAAATAAAATTAAAACCCCCACAAAAAGCGGTTGCCTCGCAGTCAAAAAAAAAAAAATCTCCTATGGTGCATTGTAGCAATTGGGCTATTTGGAAATGAAGTCACAATTTTGTGTTATTTTAACTCTATGCAATCCGTTCCTGTGATGATCCCTTGGGAATGCAAAAAGGAAAAGTGCTAAAAATGCTGGTGGGTAGAGAGAGGTGTCGCATCATACTGGGGAAGGCTAAATACTGTTTTGGGCACTTTGGAGAGAGCCAGTGAGGCCATTTTGAGTCTTTTTCGTTTTACAGGCGGAATCCGGCCGGATTACCAAAGGAAAAATGTAACCGGTGATTGGCAAGACAAATGTATCACAGGAACAAGTGGAGGGGGGGGGGGCGGAGATAATGGGAGAGGGTCACGATTGAATTCCACAAAGCGGGGAACGGTGACGGTGTGTAAAAAGGGGGGTGGAGGGGTGCACATGTAGAGTGGCAGTAGGGAAGTTGAAGAATTTCTAATTTTCGCGGTAATCTGGAAAAGTGTTTCCGCAGGAACCATTTTCACAGTCACGTTTCAGCTGGAAGTTGAAAAATGGGGTGGGGGGCATTGGCCAGTGGGCCAAGATCTCTTAGCCTAACTGTTCCAATGTGGACAGTAGCCACAGCCGAAAGCCATGTGTGATGGGAACTGGTTATTTAATAATAAAGGAGGTATGGCCCATGGTTGGTGAGCCACTGTTTTTTCCATAATTGTTTGAGTGCACAGTGACCATGGCCAAAGGCTTTGGCCGCCATGGCAAGTCGGCCCTAGATCAGATTTATCAGAACACCTACAATTCCGTGAAAGATCTTTCAAGTTTACAGAAATAAATGTATTGCACCACAGTTGAAATTCTACAGGTGTATACATTGATGACAATCTCAACTCTGGTTCCCATGTTGCTCAGTCCACCCAAGATCCCAGCAGGGATCAACAATGTCGAACATTGTGTGACATACACAGCGGGGACTCAGTTAAGATTGTTGTCACTTTCCACACCTCCTGAAATTCATACATGTGTACTTTTAGTTCTATTCTATTTTAAAGGGTTCTTATATAGCGCCACAACCCGAAGGCCTCAAAGCACTCAGTTGTATATACATTTAAATGCAGAATGGTGTCTCTGTGCTATGACATGATCTTAATTGAAATATGTGCTACGTTTTGGGCTAACTTGGACATCATAACCATCTTGGTTGTGTTTGCGGTTTACAGTAGCTTGCCCATTTTGTCAGATGCTGGGCAAGAGTGAGGGTGCGCCATTCATATGAAAATGGGAACCTATTTCAGAGTGGTTGACAACTTGTCACATGGTAGCCTGTTGCTGCAAGTGGTCAATGGCTGGGATTGCCAAGGTCCTTGAAGGTGAGGCAGCTCGAGTTTTGGGCAGTGAATTGGGAATTATTTAAGAAGTATACTGTAGATCATATTCATTTTGTGCAGTATGCATTTGTTTGCCCCATTCAATTTATATGTATTGTAAAATCAATGAACATTGGATACTCAGGAGCAGGTTTTAGCTCCTGCTTATCCAATCTGTGTTTCGATCCCTGCATTCACGAGTGCTTACTCCTAATGTTTAGTTCCAGAGACTAAATATTTAGAGCATCTAAAATCACATGCAAATAAATTGGGGGTAAATCAAAAATCATAAATACATGCGCAGAATCTGCCAGCTGTAAAATATACGTTTTATTCAGTAATTAAGTGATTGTGTCCATTTAATCCTGGGACCAATTTGATTTAGGGGTCACTCAATTGATAAGGAATTTTTTTTAATTTTTTTTTTTAAGGAATTTACCAGATGAGCTCACAACCGGTTTAAAACCCTTGTTCGCAGTCAATTGCTGATGCACCAATTTGGCTTTCAACCCTGCAACCATCGCTGCTACAGAGAGCATTGCACATCTGAACATGTGCTCCCACCGGCCCTCTTCCCGATCTCATTCTCCCTTAACACTTGCTCTATTATACTCCTAGAATGCATCTTTCTATCCCCCTACTGTAGTGACATTCAAACTTTATGTTGAAACTCCCTTTGAGTAAACATGTTTGTCGTGCCCTCCTTGAGGTAAAAAGGGTTGCTGCCTCCCCCAGAAGTCAAATCTGCTTATATTTTCTATTAAAAGCAGTACCCATAAACATTCAATAAAGAGCCTCATCCCTCTTCTCCCCGGCCATCCTTTGAGGCCTGCCCCCGCCCCATCCCACCCAAGTGTCGGGCTAGCCCCACAGTTTGAAGACCACTGCACTAGTTAATGCTCTCCCCAAACGTTCCTTGCATCCCCTATAAACTATCTTGCTTGCGTATCCCCCTAGTGTACTACTCTACATTCTCCATCCTGGCCTACTCACTCCTGTGTGCACGCGAAATGTTTTAACCCAAGAGGAACCCGGGCCTAAAGACCCTGGTCTATTAAGAGGTTACCCCCTTTGGTACCAATGAATATTTACAGTGATTAACAGTAACCTACCCTTTTTTCAAACGTAAGCATCATATCAGATCATAGCGTCTGCTCTTTATCTTTTTTTGGAAATTAGCTGAGAGAACAGTTGGAATATACATTGGCCTGGGGAAGACCTAGGTTCGGAACACGTGTTGGCTGTTGCTATTCAACGTGACTCATCACATTTGATTCATTAAAATTCAATGAAAAGCACTTTTTTCTTTTGTTTTCATCTGATTTGAAGTGGATTGGCACCCTATTCATACGGTGGCTGCAGCTATTGTTTTGATTGAGTGCATTGAGGTCTAGAACAAACCTATTTACCTGCTCACATAAGGCCTTACACTTGAACTTAAACTACCACCACGGATCACTCTGGCAGCCATGGGTATCTCGAAGACGTGGATCACTCCTTGATTTTTATCAACAATGCCCTGCACACTGATGCCATTACCTTTATTTCACTCCTCCTGATTTTACAAGAGACATGGTGGGGTTGTCCTAAATTTCAACCAAGCCCACCACTCTGCCTCATCCACTGCTTACTTTCTACCACATTCATTGCCATCCAACTGCTCCTGTTCGCGCTTTGAAATGCCATATAATATCACTTCTCCAGCATGGGGTCTGGCATGGATTCACATGCTCATGAATATTCCCCGTCGTCAGGCCGGGAATCCTCGGTAAAGAAAAAATCAGTATCAGTTTTGTTTCTGATCTGTCTTTCTCAGTAGTAAGCAATCACTGGTCTCTGGGTCATACTGCCCCCAGCCAATGACTGCCCTCTCCCTAAGCCCCGCCTCTGGCAGCCATCCTCAGACTTTTACCGCACGCTCAAGTGTTGGGAGTCCTCGTTTTTAGCTCTCAAGCTTTTGCTGAGTTTTCGCACTTTTTTTCAAAGAGAATTTCTCATTTTTCGGTCAAATAGAGCCTCAAGCTCCACCGTCTCTACATCTGATTAACGGGGATCCATGTCAAATTTTTCTACGCCCCTCAAAGGTGAAGATTTCATGGAGTTACGCTTCTTGGAGGAGTCCAGGAGTTTCTGCAGCCTACCCGGACATGGCCCAGGAGAAAGGAAGCTCGACACCCGGAAAGCTTTTAAGGGTTTGCCCTGGATGCCAGCTGCAGAATGTGTTCAAGGAGGAAGAGCACTCAAAATGTCTCTACTGCCTTCATGAGGACAAAATGCACGTGGAGAAGGACTGTGCGTTTTGCAGGAACATGTCGGAACGGACCATCAAGGACCGACACCTTTGTCTCTCCAACTGGCTGGAAGGAAAGAGCCCGTCAGGTAAGAAGAAGTCCGAGCGAGGGAGCCCCGGCGATGGGGGCCCAACAGAAGGCAAAGCACCGCAAGTCCGCGGGCACCGGGAGCGCCGAACGGTCGGGCTCCTCGGCTGCCAGGCAGGGCGCATCCTCTCCAGCGCCATCAACCACGAGCCAAAGCTCTGGCTCAGGGAAGAGGAAGGCCGAGAACCCGGCGAAGCTTCTGGAGAGGCCCCGGTCGAGCTCGAAGGATCCAGCCGAGGGGGAACGAGGCGGTGACCCTCCCCCCAAGGTGAAGGCTACAGGCCCACATAAGGTGGTAAAGACCTTGATTCACCCGGCCAAGGCTTCTATCGAGGAAGTCGCAGCAGCCCTGGCGCAGCCTGTGGAGGCTACACCAGTGGAGGCGACCTCAGGGCTCAGTCTCCCTGCCTCCGCGGAGGGAAGCCTCTTTGAGACCCATCGAAAAGACCCCCGTGAAGACCCCGGCGGAAAAAGAGGGGGAGGGCGGTGGCCATTGTGGACACACGCACAGCATCCGAGGAGGAGCTGGTAGAAGTCTTAGAGGGCTTTGACGAGGACGTCGAGGAGGCCCGTTCCCACGGGAGGGATCCCGACGAAGGTGACGACGAGAGCGACAGCCGCACCGGCGAGGGTCCTAGTCACCCGTCGCTTCCGTAGCCGCAGGACAACTCGGCAGCCATTTCGTTGGCAATACAATCCTTATGTTCGGAGATGAGGACGAGATTGCCCTTACCACCGACGGAGGAACCGGAACCAGGCTCGACGGAGGAGTCACAGCCAGGCCCGGCGGGAATCCCCCCAAACAAGAGAAGACGGATCCATCTAGCCCCGCCTTTTCAGCCCTTGCAGCCTACTCAACCTTTGCCCACGTCCCTGGGGATGACACGGGAACGGACACTGCCACGACGAGTACCGACGGCGGTGACGACGGGACAGAGCTCCCATCGCCCCCAGCCCAGGCCTCCCCGCCCAACAAGATCGGATCTTTCCATGCAATGATCGCCAGGGCATCCAAGCTTTTTCAGCTCTGCCCCGAAGAGAAGAAGGAAGGTTTCCTTTACCAACGGCGCGAGGCCAAGAGGAAAACCGTCCTCGCCGTGCCTCTGCTGGATGACATCTGGGACGAGGGTCTCAACCTTCTCAAGAACCAGTCTACGACGCCTGCCAAGAGGGATCGGTACGAGAAGTAGTACCGGGTCACCGACGCGGCCCCTTTGTGCCTTAGGGCACAACCGACCCCTGACTCGGTCGTCTCAGCGGCAGCCAAGAAGAAAGCGGAGGGCATCGGCCTCAACGTCACCTTCCCCGCAGGTCGGCGAAGGAAAGAAGCTGGACGCAATGGGACGACGAGTTATCTCGTCGGTGGCAACAACCATTAAGGCGGCCAACGCCCTTGCGGCCTGCTACGACAGGGAGTTATGGTACAAGATCGCCCCCCTGTTGGACTTCCTACCGGACGACAAGAGGGCCGAGGCCCTGGAGATCATGCAAGAAGGCAAAGTGGCGTTGGACCACGCCATAACGGTGGCAACGGACATTGCCGAAACCGGTTTCTGCCAGCTAGGCAATGGCGTTTGCCTTAGACGACGAGGGTGGCTCAAGGCGACGGATTTCCGCCAGGACTTACAAGCCAAGGTTTTGGACATGCCGTTCGACGGGAACAATCTGTTTGGGAAAACAGTGGATGAGTACCTCCAAGCCATCAAGGCGGGCACGGAGGCAGCTAAGGCTCTAGGCCTTCTCCGGTAACGAAGACCGTCCTTTCGGAGCACCGGAGGCAAGCAGGGTGCCTCCAAGGGATTCGGCGGTGGCTCCTCTACGTACTGCCAAGCGGCCCGCTCCTCGTCGCAGGAAGCCTATAGAGGACGAGGCAAGTCGGGTGGACCCCGCCGTCGTCGCCAGGGAGGGCAAGGCGCCCTCCAAGCAAGATTGAACCGATCGTGGTGTTGGGCCCCCACCGAAGCACCCCGGTGGGAGGCCGGCTGGCGAAGTTGGTCAGCGTGTGGGAGTCCATCTCCACCGACCGTTGGGTGCTGGACGCCCTGGTCCAGGGGCATGCCCTCGGATTTCTACAAAAGTGCCCCCGCATTCCACCCGTGGTCAGGAAGGAAAATCACATCCCTCAACTGCTATTTGATGCTCAAAAAAGGTGCCATCGAGCTCGTCCCGAAGAGGCTCCGGGGCTCCGGAGTATACTCAAGGTACTTCCTCGTGAAAAAGAAGACAGGAGGATGGCGACCCATCCTGGACCTGCGACGACTGAACAAGTACATCAAGGCACAGAAGTTCCGGATGGTCACCCTCCTGCACGTGCTGGGACAGCTGGAGGAGTGCGATTTCCTGTCGTCGTTGGATTTGGAGGATGCATACTTTCACATCCCCATTTTAAAAGGACACCGAAAGTTCCTCAGGTTCGTGGTCCAAGGGCGGCACTACCAGTTCAAGGCCCTCCCGCTCGGACTGAAATCGGCACCCAGGGTTTTGACCAAGTGCCTCGCTCCAGTGGCGGCGCGGCTGCGCCTACAGGGGATCCACGTCTACCCCTAACTGGACGATTGGCTCATCCACGCAAGGACAAGGGAGCTCGCTGTGGAACACACAGCAAGACCGTCCAGCTACTCACGGACCTAGGGTTCTCCATAAACTTCCTCAAATCCTACCTGGTCCCCTCACAAGTCGCACTGTTTCTGGGAGCCAAGCTCGACACAGTGGCGCGTCTGGCCTCACCGTCGGAGGAAAGGACAAAGGCCATCCTAGGCAAGGCGCAGCGTCTGCTGGCCACGGACGTGGCCAAGGGTGAGGTCCATCAAGTCCCTCCTCGGGATGGTGTCCTCTTGCATATATCTTGTGCACCTATGCAGGCTTCGGATGCGCCCTCTACAGGAGTTCCTCGACGCCCGCTGGATACAAGCAACGGGCAGCTTTGAAGACGGGATCCCTCTCAACAAGATCTTCCGTCGAGCGATCCGGTGGTAGGGCACCCGTGCTCATCTGGCGGCAGGAACAGATTTTCAGACCCCCGCCCACCAGGTGACGGTGACGACGGATGCCTCCCTGGAGGGGTGGGGAGTGCACATTGGAGATCTTCACGCGAGATGCCTTTGGCTCCCGGAGGAAAAGCCAATCAACATCCTGGAACTCCGGCCAGTGTTCTGGGCCCTCAGGTCCTTTCTCCCATCCCTCAAAGGCAAGGTAGTGAGGATCTTCACTGACAACACCACCACAAGCAGGGGGGAACCAGGTCCACAGCCCTATCTAAGGAAGCCCAGGATCTGTGGCATTGGGCCGTTGCTCAAGGGATGTTTCTGGTGTCTCATCTGGCAGGGATAAACACCATCGCTGACTCACTCAGCAGAGAGCTGCGCTCGTGCCACGAGTCGGAACTATGCCAGGACCAAGTGGACCGACTCTTTCAGCGATGGGGCAAACCCCAGATCGACCTGTTCGCGACAGCAACGAACTCCAAGTGCCACAGGTTCGCCAGCAGGTTTCCCCAACCGAGGAGCATGGGCGATGCTTTCTCGTTCCCCTGGGACGGCCTGTTCCTATATGCGTTCCCTCCGTTACCGTTGCTGCTCCGACTCATCAACCAGCTCAAGAAGTCCCGGTGCAGAATGATCCTCGTCGCACCGGCGTGGCCGAGACCGATCTGGTCGTCCCCACCAGTCGGTGCAGATCTTCTCTTCAGAGAAGGAGGCGCCATTCTTCATCACGACCCAGAGTCACTGAACTTGCAGGCCTGGCTCCTGCAGCACTAGAGTTTGGAGGGTACGATATCCCAGCCGACTGCAGAGAGGTTCTTGCGAAGGGCAGGGCGTCCTCAACTCTCAAGTGCTACGGACATAAGTGGAAGAGGTTCTGTATCTGGTGCCGGGCACAGATTAACCCTCTGCGGATTACGGCCCCTCAAGTATTGTTGTACCTACTGTCGCTAGCCAAAGCTGGACTATCTCACGCTTCAATCAAGATCTACCTGGCAGCGATTGCCCGATACACCAGGACTACAGGGCGGTCATCCCTGTGGTCTCATCGCCTGGTTAAGGAATTTATGAAAGGACTGTTTCGATCATTCCCGCCGGTGAAGGCACCAGCCCCGGCGTGGGAGCTCAACGTGGTGCTGACCAGGCTCATGGGTCCGCCATTCGAGCTGTTGCATTCGGCCCTGTTGAAGTTTCTTTCATGGGAAACAGCGTTCCTGGTGGCCATCACCTCCGCACGATGCATGGGAGAGATCCAGGTGCTATCCTGCAAGCCTCCATACCTGACCTTTCACGATACGAGGGTAGTGCTGAGGACGCACCCCTCCTTCATGCCCAAGGTGCCGTCGGACTTCCATCTCAACGAGCCCTTGGTGTTACCAGTCTTTTTCCCGTCGCCTTTGTCGCCGGCCAAGATGACTTTGCACTCGCTGGATGTAGCTAGAGTGCTGAAGTTCTACGTGGACCGAACAAAGTTTTCGGAGGACATCACAGCTGTTTGTGAACTTTGGACCTGTGAACCAAGGGAAGGCTCTCTCGAAGGCTTCCATTTCCAGGTTGCTCTCCAGCTGCATCATGCACTGTCATGGTTGGCAAACCGGCCGTCCGAGAGCCCATTTGACCAGAGCTATCGTTGCTACCACGGCTTTCTTGTCTGGTGTGCCCCTGCTGGGCATCGGCAGGGCTGCTACGTGGAGGTCGACGCACACCATCACGAGATTCTACTGTGTCGCCCGGGATTCCAGGGAGGAGTCCACGGTCGACCAAGCAGTGCTGCGCAACCTGTTCGCTTAAGGTGAGCCTGTTGAGGAGGTAAGAAATGCTTAATGTTGAGTTTTGATGTAATGCTTAATATTGAGCCTTTGCCACCTCCTGTGGTTGTGCATGTGTGTACTGCTATGTATTCTTATATTCATGAGCATGTGAATCCATGTCAGACCCCATGCTGGAGAAGGAACAAGTTACTTACCTGTAACTGTTGTTCTCCAGCATGGGTCTGGCATGGATTCACATGCAAACCCTCCCTCCTACCCCTCTGCGGCTCTTCACTTGATCATACTGCCACTTTACGAGCTACCAAATCTGAGGATGGCTGCCAGAGGCGGGGCTTAGGGAGAGGGCAGTCATTGGCTGGGGGCAGTATGACCCAGAGACCAGTGATTGGTTACTACTGAGAAAGAGAGATCAGATACGAAACTGATACTGATTTTTTTTTCTTTACCGAGGATTCCCGGCCTGACGGGGAATATTCATGAGCATGTGAATACATGCCAGACCCATGCTGGAGAACAACAGTTACAGGTAAGTAACTTGTTCCATCACCCCTAGTACCAGCCTCATGTTTTCTCAGCCTCTGGGGCCACACGTCTCCTCCTCTGATCTGGTCTTGCCCCTTAACTCCATTCCCATGGATGTACTAGAACAGTCGTGGTCTATTTCAACCTCAATGAAATCTCCCCTGATTGCGTCTCTTGTGTTCTAATGGAACTCCTGGTCTCGCTCCCCAAGACACTACCCCTCTCTTATCTGTTCCCTTCCTGTATCTAGGGATATCAACGTTTCCTCCTGTTTCAGTTTCTCTTCCCAGCTGGTACAATTTGGCTCTAATCTCCAAGATGGTAGCCCACTGTTAAGCACAGTCGCTACTCCATTATCTGTTGTATGCAGAGATTAAAATAAAGGTGATAAACTGGAGTGAAAAGCAGATCCGGGGGTCTGGGGTGGGTGGGGCGGGGTGCGCTCAAGAGCCTGAAGAAGACTGCTGCTTCTCTGTGAAGCTCCAGGCAGGAGGAACACCTGGGTTGTGATCGTCCTGGATGGCTCATTGGCACGAGGGGAGGGAGGAGTCGGAAGCCCCTGGGAAGTGATGGGGCAGATCAGGTTGGACTTCGGCATCTGGGGGCTGAGAAATGAGCAATTAGCCTGAAGGCCGCGGCGCCACGTGGGTGCTTTTTTTTGTGCGTGCCTGCTGGGCCCAGGCTGGCCGGTTGATGGAGCCTGCCTGAGGGGAAAGCAGAGGCGCTGGCAGACGTGACTTGCCTGCACGGCCGGTGGCGCTGGGGTGCGGCGGCGTGCCATGTGTGTCACTTATTGTACAGCCCTAATCCGTGCAGGCTGGAAGTGGAAACCCGCTGGAGGGCGCAGTGGGTGATCAACAAGGAGGAGTACCCCGAGCGCATTTGAGCTAACAGGAATTAGTGCGCTGCTTTCACTGAGGAATGGCGTGACAGAAGAGTTTGGTCTATGGTCATTGTATGGTGTCGCGGCCTATGCCTTATAGAACTGGATCCTGGAAGGGCTGATGAGGGGTTGGGGAGGCGTTACTGAGGTAACAGCTCCAGTTTTATGCAGGGGGGACCCCATCTGAATACGCAGGGTGTAGGAGTGCGGGGAAGTGAGCAGGTCTTTAGGAGTACATCCAGTCAAACCTATAGCAGTGGGCTTTCCTGCAAGAACTGGTTATGGCTTTTACTGAGATGCATCAAAGGACGGTCAGGCGCCAGCCTGGTCTTCACATTTTATTGATCTGGTTACCACAGGATGATGGAGGCTACAATGGTGTCTGGGAAAACCAGGACTGAGGATGCAGAGTTTGTTTCACCATGGGGTACGCAACAGAGCCAGGAGAAACAGGCGGCACAGGACCCTGTGATGGCAGCATTGGGAAGGATCGAGAAAGTCATGTTGCGGTTAGAAATTAAACCATTAAATGTGAAAGAGGCCCAACTGGACATGAGGTCCGCCACACCTGAGCAGAAAACGTCTGAAATTGACCAATAATGTGCTAAGCCGCTCCCCCCGTTTCATCAAATGAGGCATTGATCAAGGGGAACGTGGCAATGGCGAACAGATAGGAATACCTTGAGAATGTGGCACAAGCTCAACAACTGCGAATTATTGGTCTTCCGGCGGGTTCATAGAGGGACCCCATTGGCTTGGTTTGCTCCTTGCTCCCCGACCTCTTAGATTTTGAGGTGGAGGGAGGACCCCATGTATGTGAACAAATGCTACAGACTAAAACCCTCTCCATCCAAGAGAACTCTCAACACGTCCATTGGCCTGACCCTTCTAGTCAAGCTAAGCAATGCTCAAGACAGGCATAGGGTTTCGAAGGCTGCTGCGACAAAAAAATCTTTGGAGTTCCAGTAACATGCAATCCGCATCTTTCCTGACTTGGCGCCAGCGACCGAAAAGCGGAAGAGGCTTAATGTTATAAAGATGTCCTTTTTGGATCGTGGTGTGAAAGGTATGGTGCTTTGGAATGAGAAGGAATATCTCTTTGGATCCAGAAATCGCTGAGAAGCTGTTGACAACCATGCCTGCAAAGACATCACCTTGTCAGGACCATGGCTGAGGTGCCTGGGTCTCAGTAAGGCCCCCTTATCCTGCGTTAAGGTGCTTCTGCTTGTTTCTTTTTTCTATGCCTTACTTGCCATGCAAATCGATGTTTGATTCTCCAATTTTCTGCGAATATGTAAGACTGTGATAACGTTGGCTTGTTTGGTGCTGATGGAGGTCTTGTTGTGCATCTTTACGGTTGCTTGGTGAATGGGATTTATTGGCACAGGCAACAAGGGTGTACACCTGCCGTGGTTGGGTTCTTGTTTGGGTCTGGAGCATTTCTCCCTGTTTTGAATGAGGACTGCCGGGTAATCCAGTGTGATGATGGGGCGGGGGCAACAGGGATATTTTATAAGGGGTGTGGGTGACCAATGAGGAGGGTCCTCCTCCTGTGATGTCTTTTTGTTGTATGTTAAATGACAACAAAATATTAATATTTTTTAAAAAACACTCCGGGGGTTGGGTATGAACCTGTAAGCAGGTGTTGGCTCGATTCAGCAAGGAGCCATTAGATGGTGTGCAACAAATTAAATTGCACACAAGATGCAGACTATAACATGTTTCCATTAAATTGAATCATTAGGCTTCAGATGATTTCTAGATTTGTCCCGATGCCTCATTATACACATTCCGAAACTTGCTATGTTAATGTCACCTGGGTATGTTTGTATGCCACCAGTTGGCCTGGGATGCACAGCGAAGCTCAGTGTAGCTGTTGTCAAGCTAACCAGGCTCCTGTTGGCTACTTGAAGGAGTTAAATAGCTCCCACCAATTTTTAAACCCAACTCTTAGCTCCCTTTCGAACAGGTTAAATACCTTCTCAGTCTACACTTTACTGGACCACACAAATACACACGCCACACACCTTCCTGCACTCCACCTTGGTATTCCTTTTATTGGGATCGCCAAGTGTCTGCTGCTCTGAAGCCACCACTCCCATGGTCTCCTTGTTTGCTGCCAAGCCATCACACTCGAGTCCTCCAGTATCTAACTTCCTCCATGCTCTTCACCAGTCTGAAATAGGCTGCTTTGGGCAGCCTGACTTTTATCTGCAGCCTACTCCTGCCTTATGTGTTGCTTTTAGATTAGCTTCACCTGTGTGAAGGGAGTGGTGCAGTTTCATGTTTGGCCCATGTGTTCCTGGTGAGGTGGCCTCTCTTGGAGCTGACCAAAAACTATATAAGGTTTAGCCAACATTGTTGATGTTAGACTGTACTGGATCTTATGGTTATTTGTATCCCCCCTCCCTTGTGACTGTCTGCTTTCCTAGGTTTCCTACTGTATGTCCCACGTCTGTTTTAGAAGTGTAGAAACCTTCTGATGATCCTCGGGCAGGAATACATGGGTTTACTGTGGTAGTTTAAGAATTGCAACTTCTTCAGCATGAGGTCTTGCATTGAGTCACATGCTCATGAATAATCCTCATCAGTCTGGTAATCCTTAGTAAATTTAAAGCAGTTTAGCTTTAAGCTAACAAAAACTGCTCATCTCCTCTATAGCCTATCAGTGTCACTTTTGGGTCAAACTGCCCCAGCCAATGACACTCTTCCTCCTAAGCTCCAGCTACGGCGGCCATCTTCATATTTTTACCGCAAGTTTCTTGTGTTCGGAGTGCTCGTGCTTCGCTCTTCGAAATTCATTAGCTTTTAGCTATTTTTTTGTGTATTTTTGAGAAAATTCTTCATATCCATCGTCTACCGTCACATTGTTGTAGAGGAGCAGCTGCATGCCTCTGCAGGAAATCCCTCCCCCCTACCTCCTATATGTTGGAAGCCTGAGATTGTGCAGTGCCTAACACCAGCTTTTGCGACCATACCACAGCGAGTATTTGAAAGAAAGTATCCACTGAGAAAACCCTATCAAATGTATCCCCGAAGAGACAATCTGAGGGAGGAACTCCCTGAAGGAATATGAACGAGTGAAAAAGAAGCCAGTGACGTCACAAGAGACGAGCATGACACACTGAGAATACTGGCTGAAAAGAATGTATGAATCCTACAGAAACTGATGACGAAGTTGAATCAAGTAAACTTGCATGTGTGAAAAGACGCAAGTCGTGCACTATTGTACAGATGCTGTAATTCAAGTAGAATAAGTGCTCATAGAAGATGGCTATATGTAGTGAATAGACTGCAGCCGAAGCCGCCATTGTATAGAAGCTGGACATCAGTGTCATGAATTGTAGTAAGCCAGGACCCATGGAGAGAAGAGGCGAGAGCTGTGTCGCAGCAAGAATAAGCTCAGATTGTATAAGAGTATGGCAAAGCTGTCTGGCCTGGTGTCAAAGCTGAACCAGCCAAGGTAAGTTATCTGTTCTTGAAAGCGGTGAATGTGAGAAGCTGAATCATCCCTTATTAAGGTGCAAAGAAAACACCAAGCGTGCCAAATTTTATTAGTTTAAGACCTTTAAATGCTGCAAAATGGACCAAATCGTTGTCTCCGGTCACGTAAGCCAAGGGTGGAAATGGAGTAGAGCGTTGAGTCCTAGAACAACGATAGTGCATGCTCGTACACCCGTATATTCCCAAAGACCAGAATACTTTGCAAGGCCAAGTTCAAAGGCAATCTTCATGGCCGTAGGCATGGGTAATGAGATGATGGGCTAATTGGTTGGGGAGGTAAAGTCAAGTCCACCTCCTGGCACCTGGGTCTGAGCTTACGTGCTGCTAAGGGAACCAAATGTTCCAGACATGGCATGAGGGTTCCAACCAATTATAGAGGGCCATATAATGAAGGGACTTAGTTTGAAGACCAATGATAAACTGTGTACTTAATAGTGTTGAAGATGACATTTTTCAGAGTTGGGCATAAGTTGTCCACCCGACAGTAGATAACCAATCACAATCCCAATCCTTATAGATAATTTACTTAGATGTCCCCCTTGGACGTATCACAATCCCTCTGAGGTTTTTCTGACATATTTTTTGCATAGAAGTATGTTTTTATGAGAAATACATTGAGAGCTCGAGCGTCCGTTGATGTCTGTTGTAACTACCTGTTTTAGATAACTGTTAATAAAACAGCACCTTTGCCATCTTCCTGAGTTGGTTCGATTATTTGGTGTCAGTTATTCTGCATCCCATTCATTGCATGCACAATACCCAAAGGGCCATATGCTCATTGTGACTATGGACGTCGGGGCCCCATGCTGGAGTCCTTCAACTCATCGTTGAATCTCCAGTCCGTGGTGCCGCTGGCCCAGGCTTGGACCTTTACTCCAACACCATGGTGGATACCACAAAGAAAATTATTTTCAGGTTTCTTGAAAACTGCGGCATGTAAAATACCTTCATTGAGGATCAGCAGCGCAAATGCATTTGTCTTCAGCCGCACCATGATGCAGACAGATGTCCAATTTGCCAATCCTTCTCCTCGACGCGGAAGGACCATCAGAGGTTGGTGCCGCGAGGAAGAGAAGGCCTCTAACGCAGGCCACCGGGTGTAGTCGTGCATCTTCCAGGGCCAGCACATCCAAAGGCCATGCTCCTTATGGTAAAGAGGTTGGGGTCCTTTGAGGATGCTTCCTTGGCAAAGATCCAAAAGAAGGTAAAATCACATGCCACATCACCTTCCTCGTCAACGGTCGCTGTGGCTGCGGGACCCAGTTCGGCGAGTTCCCGGTTGACATCACCAGCTCTGTTGATAGTTAGCCTACCGGCAGGAGGGCTGTCTCCGTCCTTGAGAAAATCTGTGGCATCAGCAGCCAAACACAGGTCTTTGAACTGCAAGTTATCGAAGGACCCGTCACCAGCTCCATTGTCAATCCCATCGTCGACACAAGCCTCGTCAATGACTTCATGCACCAAGACAGTCACCCTTTCGACAACCCCAGGTACGAAGACTGCTCTTCCTACGACAGCTGCAACAAAAAATGGTTGGTCCACAACGTCTCACTTACCATTGCGTCAATTACCACACCTAGGGTTTCCTTGCCATCTAGTTCTCACCCACAAAGGGTCCGTCAGTGCTGGTGCCTTTTCCTGCTCTGTAGGCTCCAGTTGTCTCCTCTTTCCTTAAGACCTCTGGTTTTGGTGAGAGAAATGCTTCCAGCTCAGGAATTCCTGCCTAGGCCCACCAAGGCTGCACCATTATTATTATTTTTTTTTTATTATTATTTTTTTTTACTTTTAATACATGCAAAGCAGTGAAACAGACCACATTTGTGGCTTCAATGGATGAAATGGCAAGAGGCAAATCAAAGCACAGGGGCTAGCTCAGCTTGTTGTTTTATTTGTTGGTTTTTAGTTTAGTCTATTAGGTGGCACTCCATGTATATGCCGAAGTACTGAGGAGGGAGATGGAATGTGAAGAGGAAGCCAGAACCTTTGGGTGTTTAGATTTTTAACCACACATGGTCGGTCTAATCCCTATGACCATTCCCATCCGCCCACCTTGGATCTTGGCTAGCTCTATCCGCAGTAGAATCCAACTTTTGTGCTTGTGTGCTATGGGTATTGAGAAGCAGTCTTCTGAGAGGTAATGGCTTAATTGCAGCTGTAGATGATCTTCAGGCATTATTAAAGGGCCTCAATTAAGTGTGCCTTCAGCCATTTGCTTGTTAACCAATGTGTATCGTTGCATTTGTTACTTGCACTGTATTCCCCTTTAAAACAAGCCTTGGCAAAGCCCCCAGTTTCGGCGGCTGTGTATGTATTCCATTTAACAGGCACTACCATCATGTGCCCAAGTACTTGCATCATTTCCATCTGTAGTGCCAATATGGTAGTGATTGATGGCAAAAGTCGAACCCAAGCCTACAGAAAAGCCAAAACTGCTGGCTTTGTCTCAATGTCTGTCCCAAACCACCCCCCCTCCTCCCCCCGTTTCTCATCGCAGGCCATAGAATGGTAGTCCGCCACGCAAGTTTCCAAAGGCATCCGTTTCACAGAGCTTGAGAAGCAGGGCTGCCAGCACCTATAGGACAGTAAAACAATTGTATTCCGCCCCTTAACACATATGCAGCATCTATAGGGCTCTGTACGCTCCGGTTTATTCAAGAGCCACTGCCCATGGCCTTCATTGGTATGGTCTCAAGGCGTTGGTAGGTTGAATGCCCTCGGGAACCGTAGTTCAAGTCAGTAGAGAGAATAGAGAGAGAGTCAAAGGTGCATGTGAGCACCGGATGTGTGTGCAGCTGTGTGCAGCTGGTGTGGCACTCGTGTGGTAGTTGCTTCTTAGCGGTAGGTGTGGTGGTTGAGAGCTCAAGAGTATGTGTTCGTTCTGGCAGGTTGTTATCCAGACCGATTTTGGCTGCGTTAGGCCTGAGGAGAACGCCTAGGCTGGAGGGTGTGTAACCAGCAGTGTTTAGTTAGGATGATGGGGAGTAAGAGGCAAATGATGGTATGACAACAGCTATACCAAATGGTGCCAAAGTATCACTGTGTTTTAGTTGAGTGGTGGTGTAAAGAAGAGATTAAGCATGAAGATATGATATGGTGGTTTACCTTAGGTGCTTGAGATCGAGCCTACTCTAATAGTTCCATGTACTCCATCCGTTCCGTGTACTCTGATTGTTCCGTGCATACGACCGTCCCTGTCCTTTCAATGCTCTTTCAGACGTTCCATGCACTCCAAACCATTCCATGTAAGTCACGCCATTATATGCACTCCAATCCGTTCCATGCACTCCAATGTTGCATCAACAGGTTTCTTTAGGGCCCACTAACCATGGCATTCGTCTATGACCATATTTCCTCCTGTAGGGTTCCTTGGGGCCCACTCACCATGGCCTTTGGCCATGCCCATTGTATATTTTTAAACACTAGGTTTCTTTCAAGCCCGCTAGTCATGGCCAGTGACCGTGGCCTTTTACTGTGGTCCAAAACACACACATTGGGGGAACATGTACAGTGGACACAGCTGAAGACCATGGCTATGGTATAACTTTAGGTAAGGTGCAGTTAAGTTGCGCATACTTAAAGGAATGGTTCGGTCAAAATTTGTTATTGTCCCTACGGGTCAGCCATGTGTTTTTAAGCTTAAGTTGCTCAATTTTAGAAAAATTTCCTATGGACCTTACCCGAGTTTTCGTCCATTAAACGCAAGCGAAAACGGGCATCAGGGCGCTGCCATTTTGTGATAATCCTATCACTTGCCGCATCGCCCTGGCTGACCTGCTTTTGCGGCACTAAATCATATCCCCCGCCCTTGAGCCTGTCATCAGCAGACACGTACCGCCCATTTCACAACACCAAAGCACGTCTCGTGTCAACATTTGCTGCGCTTCAGCTAATGACGTGTCGCCATGGAAATGGCAGGACGCCTCTTTCCTCAATAAGTATAAACAGACCGTTTCACAACACAGCAGCAGATTTTCGATTCCATTCCTCTCTCTGTGTTACTTTGAGTATTCTGTGACTCGTTTCTGTGCTCTGGTCAGCTACCTTTGTTGCTTGTAGCCCGTGTGAACAGATGCCAGTACCACCGCTATAAATTATTTTAGTTTAACACACAATGGCTACGTTAAAGCCCTACATGTACTAGCCCGAGTATACCGAGGAGGAACTACTGGAAAGGGAAACGCGCGAAAACGATGGGTCTTCGGACGGCAGTTGGGAGGACGATTCAACAGCTGAAGAGCCTGGATCTAGTCGCATGGACGGTGTTTCCACCTGGTGCACATGCAATCGGTGCAAGCTAATGCCAACCGAGGACGAGAACTGCTGCTGCTGTGAAAACTCTGGATGCGTGGTCTACATTTCGGAAGGCGAGCCACGACCGCAATCACCGAGCTGCCAGACTTCAGGGCAGCCTGCCTCACACGGTCCGTGTTGAGGATAATGATGGTGCTTGTGCACGAACTTCGCGCAACTGTTCGTCCTCGTAATCCGAGTAACGAGTAAGTATACTCTGCTTGTCATGCCACTCCTATTTCATGGTCTTCTACTATATCCAAAATTAGATATACATATCATTGTAACGCATGAAAGTCGTTCAATAGTGTGCAGTGTCTAGATAGCATTTGTCCGAGCAGAATGCCATTAGTTACAAGAATTGCCATTGACAACAAACGTTTATTAAACTTATCTTGGTCATTTAAAAACAGTTTGTTTCATTCCTTTTCACTGGTGGTACAGGCTGGTGGCCTATTGTTCCTTTACATGGTGGCTTCATGGGAGGCTTGGACACCGCGTTCGAAGAGTAATACTCGCCTGTGCCGTTCATGCCATAAGAGAAACTTTCCCAAGTGACAGCGGTCAGTACAGGGGATTTTCTCTCGCTGTGTTGCTACCTGACCTGTACAATGTGTAAAGTCTTGTATTTTTGTGTCATCGAAATAAGATGCAAAATAAAACGCCACATATATTTTAACAACGGTTGTTTTTTCGATTTTTTTTTAAATGAATCAAGTGTATCTCCATTCAAGGATGGACGTCAAACATCTTTGCTCCGAATGGGTGAAGGTCAGGTCGCTGTGAAGCAGGGTGGTCACTATCTAAGCTAACATAATATATTCTCAATAATGCATGCACTAAATAACACTTGTTCAAAGTCTTTCAGTCGGTTATGTCTCTATAAAAGTCACACATATATCTATACTATCAATTAACACTGGATTATACAGGCCTTAGGTTAAGGGTCTTGACCACTATAATACACTGAAGTGTTGGTCTGTGCTCACAAGAATCTCCGGTATGTGGCATTTGTTATTGATAGGCAACGATGTACTGCAGTAGGGGTCTAATGTTAGTTGGGGATCTGCTAGGTGGGCATCATGGCGTGGTCAGTGGTCTGGCACATGAAGAGAATACCTTGCAGGGACACAGGGTCAGAATGGCAGTAAGTTTCCACTGGCAAGGGTGAGTGGGCAAGGACACGTTTGTGGAGATGAACGAGCTATGTGCTTGGTTCAGGCTGGTTCACATGCAGGACAGTGATCTCAGAGGAAGAGTGATATGTTACATGTATTAACTGTTGCAAATACCTCCTGGAGTTTTCCAGTCGGAGTGGGAACACGAGGGTGGGGGCCATGTGCTCTGCGCAGTGAGGCCTGGTCACCAAGATGGAGTGGAAAGGGGGTACAAAAATGGATGGCCCGTGTCCTGCTTAGTGGTCCCATCTACGTGAACCCACTACTGGACGTACTTGGTCCGAGTTTCTACTGAGAAGTAAAGGATGAGAGGGGCCTGATGGCCCTTCGCTCCCACACACTTGCCTGCACGGCGCAAACGGCCAAGGTGCCAAACAGCATGTCCACTTCAAAAGGTATCCCACGCCCAGGGGACATCGCTCACATGGCCTCCTCAGACCCTGTGTATCTAGGCAGGCCTCCCCTGAGGCAGCCCGCCCCCCTGCAATCCACATAATACCACGACATACACACGTCTTTCATTCACAAACACACCCCTGTTTCTAATACTTTATAAACCACTTGATATGTCTCATGAGAACATCTTTGTGCTTTGCAAGTCAACTCCTGAACCTTCTACCTGAGAAGCACTGAGATCTATGCTAATCTGCTCGTCGTGCTATCTGTGACCGCTTCGAGCAAACTAGTCAGTGTGCTACCTGTGGCCATCTACCTGTTCTCCTGCAACATACTGCTCGGCCTGCTGAATCCAACTGTTGGTCAAGGTAAGGCCATGTATCCTAGTCATATTTCGGTCATTTTTACATTTCTATTTGCGATTACAGTACCCAATAGTGCTATGGTCATTAGTCTCATTGCTATTGACTTGAGTTTCAATTGTTATGCTATCAATGGATCTATTTATTTTCATCTGTGTCAATTGTCATCGAATTGCATCCTTTGGGGGTCCAGTCTATAATATAAGCATGTTTCCTTCTCGTGCAAGACAGAACATCCAAGGGACGAGTCACATGTTCAGAGTTTAGTCACATTTAAAAAATGTCGAACGTGTGCAAATACTAAGCCGCACATGATGAACTGGTATAGTTCCGGCGACCAAAACAAACCTTGCATTGAACATGGTATGGTTCATTTACTTTTTTATGACATTTTTATTCATCAAGGTTTTATAATAATCTTGATATTTACTTTTTAGAATTTTCAACAATGCTTGCCTGTTCGATTAGCGGTTGCCCTTCGAAGACCCATGCTAAATCTGAAGGCACTACAATGCATGTATTCCCTAAAACTGTTGATCGAATAAGAGAATGGGTCAGACATTGCGGATATCCACCGGAAGAGCTTGAAAGTAGAGTCCAGCAAGTATTTGAGGACAAGAGGGGTGATCGATACCGCATCTGCAGCCGGCACTTTTTCTCGAACATGTATATCACATCTTGGGTAACAAAGAAGAATAAACGGCGAACGACACAAATTGCTCGCAAACGCTATTCCAACTCTATTCGTCCACATTCCGCCACTGGTAAGTCAAGTGTCCGGATTTAGCTTTAGGCCTTGCAGTAGTGTGTAGGTAGCCAAATGGATTAATTGATATTTTAGGTGTTGTGTCCCTTGTAATACTTTCGATATTGATATGAGTGTATAGCTTTTAGAATAATGACATTTATCAATAAATTATTTTTCGATTTTATAACCCCCCAAAGGAAATCTATTTATGGGCACAGGGAACTGTGCTATATCACGCATTTTCAATGGCATTATTCTCAAGTATTCTGTCGGTTTACATGGCAATTTTTTAATATTTGCTTTTCATTATCAAACAATAATTTACCTTTACAACTGCTTGACTATCCACTGAATCTGAAGCAAGAACAGTCGACATCCGTGACGTGCCGGCAGTTATCAACCACTTCTAGCGCGTATCAGGTAATCATACTTGGCTATTCCGCTACAGACTTGTTTTATGCATGTCAAGTAATAGTTTTTATGTATCGTGTGATTATTTTACCAATTGTCTGGTTAGTGCTTTCCAATTGATATACACCTTAGTTCTCGTCCCCTGGTGTTTGTTTTCAGTTATAATTAGTGTTATCCATACTAATGCAAGTACTGTCTTTCAGGGAGATGCTGAAGCATCCACCACATTGACAACAGCCCTAGATGTTCTTCAGCAGCACGAGGTATGGATACTGACAGCTCCATCGAGCGTGATCATATAACGTGATTCCATTTGCTACACTTTCTTCCCTATTGACGCAAGTACTGTCTTTCAGGGAGACGATGGAGCTTCCACTATAATCACAAGATCCCATTTAGATGATGCAGATGTAAAGAAATCGGAGAAATAAGTCGATTAAATCTGATCATATTTAAATATTCCTTGATTCTTTTAGACAATGCATCATTTGTGGTTATCTCTTTATATGTACCTGTGCCGTCGACCCCAAGTGTGTGTTATGTTTACAATATTGAAAACCATACTAACGCAAGTACTGTGTTTGAGAGGGTTGCTGATGCCTCCTCTCCAATACAATCATTCATGGCAGTCCATGCAGAGCCAGAGGTATGGATACCGACAGTTCCATGGAACTAGGTCATCAGAGCTCGAATACTTGTCGTTTGATTGTTCTACACAATGTTTAATTTGTGTTGAGCTATTGAGATGTACCTGTGTGTTCGTCCTCATGTGTGTTTTATGTTATCAATAGTGTGATACATAGTAATGAAAGTACTATGTTTCAGGGAGTCGATGGAGCCTCATTCCGTGCGGTCTATGCGGATACATAAAATAGTCGTTGCAGCGCAAGAGGAAGGGAAGAGCTGCAGAAACGAATTGGAGCTACAGCGTGCAGATGTTGAAGGTCGAGTCAAGAAAGTTGCAACGAAAAGAAACAAAAATAAGGTTAGTTACAAACAGTTCATAACTTCAGAATTTCTTTGTGCTGGAGACTATTTTATGTTTTTTCCAGTCAATTGTACTATACTTTATCTTGTGTTTAAACTGAACATCCCTTTTCCAATCTGTCCTGTAGTTACCCGTGGGTCTACGAACTATACATACACAGACAGTGAAACGAATGCCAGACCATTTAGACTATGGAGGAACTATTAATTCAGACGCCGCGTGTTGAGACTAGAGATGCTCATATCCAATGGCCAGAACATGAAATGAATGTGTCCGGAGAATCCAGTATAGTTGTAATGGACCATTGCTACAGTGCGACTGCACCACCACAAGAAGATGATACTGAATGTATTGAGGATAGCTCGGAGGTAGTCGCAGATCAATTCACACAATCTACACCCGCCAAAAAAATACCCACCAAAAAAGCTGTCGACAATGTTGTGTTCTCCCATCAATGTTGAAGTAACAGATGTTGAAATGACAGAGGATGAACCAGCAGCAGCATTCACCGACGCATCAGAACCTGATATCGGCGATATTTATTTCAGTTGTGGTGACATGTCCTCAACGATGCAGTCCGAAACAAGTGACACCGGATGACAGTCTAATGAAAGAGGGCAAATACATAGTATTCAACAGTTGTTTGATGGATATTATAAGTATGCTGAAATGTGGGCATTCCGTCAGAGGGAAAGTATGTCGGAGGCCATTGATTCATGTGACTCGTCAAAAACAAGGCAGTAACGTCAAAATACATGCCGCCTGTAGATTAAATCATGCGTTCTCATGGTCTGCACAACCGATGCTGGGGAGGCTGCCAGCAGGCAATCTACTATGTGCAGCTGCATCACTTTTTAGTGGGTCCAGTTTTAGAAAGTTAGTCTTTCTTTCAGTTTGTGGGACTTCTTTTCATTTCTAAAACACAGTACTACAAATACCAACATGATTATCTGTTTCCGGCCATTAGTGATGCTTGTAAAATTGAACAATTGTCTCTAGCAAGTACATTCGAAGGGAAACGATTCAGGCTAGCCGGCAATGGACAGTGCGACAGCTCTGGATTTTCTGCCAAGTACTGCACCTACCACTTTCAGGACATGGATAGTAAGAAAATTGTGAGTTCGGTGGTCGTGCGGGTAACACAATGTACATCCTCAGTGGCCATGGAGAAACTAGGATTTATAAAATCAGTGGAATATCTACAATTGAGGGCAATGCACATTGACCTCATAGCCACGGACAACCACGTTTCAATTGCCAAGACAATGAGAGCAGTTCCCACATATTAAACACAATTTGATGTATGGCATCTTGCTAAATCACTCGATAAGAAAATCTCGGCTGCAGGGAAAAAAAAAAGGTTTGGAAAGTATTTCACAGTGGTCCCAGTCTATCAGCAACCATCTTTGGTGGAGCGCCAAAACTTGTGAAGGGTCAGTGGAAATACTACTTGAAAAATGGTGGTCACTGATGCACCACTGTACCAATGTTCATCGCTGGTCAGAAAAGCTACATACCAATGTGAACATGGTCCTTTGTCCCCAGAGGAGGCAAGGAAGAAGACGTGGTTGATTCCATCTTCACCGACACACAAAGCCATTGAGAAGATTGTTTTCGATAAAACTCTATCAAGAGATTTGAGGGGACTGACAGAATTCTGTCACACAGGAGGTTTGTAGGTGTTCCACAATATGTGCCTAAAATACAGGCCAAAGCACTTGCATTTCAGCATACAGGGCATGAAACATAGGACTCTACTAGCAGTCTTGGCCCATAACGAGAATCTCTGCCGTGAACAATCTAGGACTACGAGTAATGTAAGGATGCCTTGCTACACTAAGGTGTTTTCTAAAAGAAATGAGCAATGGGTCATCAAACCAGTATATGAGGAAATGGAGTTCGACTTTTTAAAAAGTCTTATTGTTGCTGTACTCGAGAAGCACAGATATGGAATTTTGAACGTTTCTGTGCAGAGAACTGATGCATTGCCACCAAACATTGCCACTGTGCGATGTCCACCCAAAGTAGAGCTGGTTGTGAAGTACAAATCCCGGTTTAAATAATTGTAAAATGATTGTCTTTTTGTAAATAAATGTTATTGTACAGTGTACAAACAAAGTATGCTAACCCTAACCCCTCCCTTCACCAACCTGGGTGTCATGTTTGACTTCTCCCTCTATTCACCTCATATCGCTGACCTTGTCAATATGTGTATGTATATATTTTTGTTGCTGTAACTAAGTATCGCGAGGCTTGCATATTGAAAATAATAAAACAAACAATAAATCTCACTATCAACTCAACTCCTCGGGTACGTTATACTTTCCCTGACCTTCCCCCAAAAAGTCAATGTCTCCATAGTTATGGTTCTCTAGGGCTGCAAAGCTCGCGTACAACGAGGACAAAATTGGGGGCTCAGAACGCGCCAAGCACGCCGTTGTAGATGGGAGAAAAGCCAGTTCACAATTGTACATTGAGCCCTAGTACATAGATGGATTCGAAAAATTCAAGTTCTCACAGATGGCTTTACTACGGGATGTTGCAAAGTATGCTCGTTTAGAGTGAAGGTCAGCGGCTTTGATTTTCAGCTGGCGGCCTGAGGAGGCCCACAACTCACACTGGCAGTATAAGGTTCTATTCTTTTTTAACCTTGAGGGACTGGGACCATGCCGAAAGGACTTCATTTGAAGGAGGGGTGCAATAACGTAAAAGACGATAAGGCAGAAAATTCTGAAACTAGACCGAGTTTCATGTTAGTTCAGTATACAAAAAATCGTTATCAAGAGCACAGTGGGATTTACGGACTGCATTACGCAGAGACACAATGGAAATTGCAAATATAATGTAAGTAACTCTTTAGACGCTTTTATACCGGAATGAAGAATTAATGAATGGATGAATGAATGAATGAAGAGCAAGTAAAAAGTTTGTGGGATCGTCTTTGTACCGGGCACATGGGCATGCAGGTCCACATTCCACACGCATGTAGACAGTCGATTCTCATTGTGTGTTAACCTAGATTTATTTTGTTAGTTTTCACATTGATTTTAGAGCCGAACATACTCCATTGCACTATCCTTGAAAGCAAATAGTTGCAGATCGGCCGTAATAAATAAAATGAATAATATTAATAAAGATCGGCTTGCGAGACTAATTATAATTTTTATGTTTTCAAAACAGGTATATCCTACCCTACTGCTACTGCCACCAGTTTCAGACCCCAGCAGATGGTTTCTTCAACCGCCAGCTGCAGCTTATCGTAAATAACTGCACCACTTTGACGATCTTATGGGACGATCGCCAAGGGCCCATATGCCCTTACGCGGTACTAGCGGCTAGAAGCAACATATCAACCTTTACGCTGGCCTAGTGCCTAGTTGATAGAACAGCCTTGCGGTTCACCGTGCAACCAAAGTGCTTCTTTTAGCGAAAACCAACACCCTGTGTACCATAAAGTAACAGCGCGTGACTCACGTTAAAACTGAACAGGATTTGTGGATAGAGAGAAAAGAAAAAAATGACATTCCGATTTAATATGCCAATTGCTGAATATTCTATAAACATTTAATGTTAAATGTACTTTACCAAATGCACTGTGTTGCTGTTTGATTTGAAAGTACAGTTTCATATTCTGAATTGTGGCGCGCTGTGTTGTGAGTTGATCTGTTGGTTTCCGGGTTCTGTGTGAAGTTGCGTAGAAGACGACTGGGCGCGTTTGCCTACGCAGCACAGTAACGTCACGGTGAGAGGCGGGGAAAATGAATGTTTTGATAATGTCAGGCTCAGGGGCGGGGGATATGATTTAGTGCCGCAAAAGCAGGTCAGCCGTGATGCGGCAAGTGATAGGATTATCACAAAATGGCAGCGCCCTGATGCCTGTTTTTGCGTGCGTTTAATGGACGAAAACTCGGGTAAGGTGCATAGGAAATTTTTCTAAAATCGAGCGACTTAGGCTTAAAAACGCATGGCCGACCCGTAGGGACAATTAACTTTTTTTGACCAAACCATTCCTTTAACGCAACAAAACCCTTGAAATTCAGCAGATGTGGGAACGGCTTATGGCGGCATGTTCCCATTGCAAAGCCCATGAGCCCATACATATTATAAGGGGAGGGATTCGCAATGACCTACAAAATGGCATTATGGGGGACATCAACTGGAGTGTGCTGGGTTAAGCTGATCATGACTTCCCACATCTGCTGAATTTCAAGGGTTTTGATGCGTTAAATCTGCAACATAACTATATTTTTTCAGTGAAAAAAATATATTTGAGAAAAGAAGGGGTAACGTGCAAAGCACATCGCAAATGCACTCCTCCACCATACAATGGCCCAAATACCCAGGAAGGCAATCCTCATGGCATAAAATAATCCTTTATTTGTTCATGAATCCCTCAGAAGGGATACAAAGCCAGCAAAATATATATATCTGAGGCTTGTGGAATCTGCTTAGATCATATGCTGTGCATAGGCCGACATCTAGTGGAAGCTGCAGAGTATTCGTTTTTTTCGTAACTCGAAAAGGGAAATCGACAGGGGGTGCCAGCAATACCATCGTACCCATGATCCCTCATGCGTCGAGGTCCCTTCAGATTGTTTTTTTCTGCCATTCTAGACGGATGTCTGTAGCAGAGTTCCTCTTTCGGCGTAAAGCCATTGACTTATTTCAATTACCGAAAGCTCATTCTTTCTGTCCTTTATTTCACCCACCATCCAAAGATTGCACCAGTGAAGATTGCTTGTCGAAAGACTACCGCAATGGACCGCTCTGCCTTGGCAGGCCGCCCCGGGCCTCGGCCCATACAGTAGGGAGAGAGGGGGAGGTATATGCACCTTTTCTTACACTACTTTCACCCAGCTGCCATATTTTGTAGTTATGGACAAGACCCCCTTTAAATTCTGCCCTAAGTGCAATAGAACACTTCCGTGGGTTGATAAGCATTTAGTCTGTAACTTGTCTCCCAAGAGACCACGTCGAGGGTTCTTGTTGAGCGTGTAGGCTCTTCAACCCCAAGACTTTAAAGGATCGTTTGAGAAAACGCTGGGCCCACTACGCCAGGCTGCTGGAGGCCATGGAGGTAGAAGGTGCCTTCAGTGACGGAAGCAACACCGCCGTTTCGGATGGCGAGGGCGACTGGGTAGCTTCGGCTACCCAAGTGCAGGCCTCCAACCCTGGAGGACAGGCCGGCGGCCCTTTTGTGGGGACTACACCCGGCGGCAGAAGCAGAACAATTCCATCCACCACTAAACACGCAACCCCAGGTCGAGACTCGACACATGGGTCGAGCGGTCGACCGCGCACGACACCCATGGAAAGGTCCGAGTCCCTGTCCTCTGGGCACTTCAGTCTGTAACTTGTCTCCCAAGAGACTATGTCAAGACTTCTTGTCGAGCGTGTAGGCTCTTCAAGCCCAAGACTTAAAAGGACCGATCAACAAAACGCTAGGCCCACTACGCCAGGCAACTCAAGGCCATGGAGGTAGAAGGTGCTTTGAGTGATGGCAGCAACGCCGCCGTTTCGGACGGCGAGGGTGACTGGGTAGCTCCGGCTACCCAAGACCAAGCCCCTGACCCCAGAGGACAGGCCGGCTGCCCTGTTGTGGGGACACCCAGGGAAAGGTACATTGAGGCCCTGTCCTCTGGGCGCTCTCGCTCGAACGCCGCACAACAGGGCCCTAGCGTCGAAAGACGCTGCGCGTGTCGCATATAAAACTCCCGAGAGCCGATCGTCCGCAGACGATGCTTCGGCCCTACCCGTACCCGAAAATCAGCACTCTGTGTCAGGTCAGGTATCAGACCCCAGACATTCTGATAAACACGGCTCGGGGCGCCAGGGGGGGGGATAAAGAGCACAAAAAAGAAGTCCTCTTAGAGCCCTCATAGGGATAAAACTCCTCAGAAGGAAAGAACTCGAGAATCTAGGCCCATGCTCCATAACATAAACCTCCTGAGGCTAGGCCTAAACAATTGGGGTGTATTCCTCCCACAGATTAAGATTTGGAACTTCCTTCCCAACCTATGGTTATCCCAAGTTCAGCACAGTGGTCAGCACAAGACATACAGTCATGAGGAGAATGTCCTTTATGGCCAATTTCTAGCAAAAGGACCCTGCTTATAGAGAGTTTCCGCTCCAATCCCCTCTGCTGCTGCTCCCTCTGGGTCAAAAGTCTCTGCTCAACCTTCTCAACCCCCCACTAAAAGGTCTTGTACCGAAATGCCACTGCGCAGCACAGTCATAGAGCTCTATGACCTAGACTCCGAACACAAAGACCTCTCTATTGTAGAGGCAGCCGACCCTCAGTACGAGGAGGATGCAGCAGACCCTTATTATGGGGACGATGAAGTCCAAGAGGCTGACCCAGAGGCCACTATGTACCCAATGGACTCATCCTATTGATCAGGACCCCCGATCACTGATTCCCCAATTGACAACCAGCCCCTTCTTAATGAGGTGCTAGCCAAGGTGGCAGAGCACTTTCAAATAGAGACCCAGGAGGAACAAGAGGATAAGGATGTTGTAGAACAGATCCTTGGTGACAAGAAGACTGTGGCACAATGTATTCCTCTCCTCAAGTCAATACAGCGCAAAATACAGCCATCATTAGAGACCCCTAACCTCACACGGGCTGGAAATCCCAGTATAGAGAAACTATTTAAACCTGCACCTTCGGACCCTCTGTACATTAGAGGTCAGATGAAGCCTGATTCGTTAGTCGTAATTGCAACTAGGAAAAGAGCGGGCTCCCCCCTTGCTTCCTGTGTGGCCCCACCCGACAAAGAAAGCAAGAAGCTTCATACTATTGGCAGAAAGGTCGTCTCCTCCGCGGCTTACCAAACCAGAATTGTAAGCAACACAACGCTCTTGGCCAGTTACAACTGCCACAAATTTGAGGAAGTGTCGGCCTTACGGTCGTCTGCCCCGGAACCATTGAAGTCCCAGCCAGTTCAGGTGGCTGCAGACGGAAGAGCAGTGTCAAGCTGCCTACTTAAACCAACCTTGAGGCTGCAGAAAACGCCGGAAGGATTATTGCATGGAGTACTGTTATTAAATGTCACGTGTGGCTGAGGCAATCTGTTTTTAAACCAGAGACGCGAGCCCCCCTGACTAACATGCCTATTGAACCCAATGTGCTCTTCGGCAAAGCTGTTGAGGACGCCCTTAAAACAGTCATAGAAGAGTATGAGACACTTAAATCTTTGGGGCAACTCACCAACAAGCCACCCGGCCTGAGGGGTAATGGCAATTTTCGCTGTTTTTGCGGCCAAAGATCACAACTGGGGTCCAATTGCAATCAAAGCCAAGGGGCTCCCTCGGGAAATAATCAAGGCCAGTCCTCCCAAAAATATCCTAGAGGACCGGGTAGATCCCAAGCTCGTGGTAGGGGCAACTCCTCTCGAGGGGTTACCCATCCACAAAAGCAGTGACTATCTAGTTCAGGTGCCCACCCATGCCTCTCCAGTAGGACGCATTTCCAGCTTCACCCACGCATGGGTGGGGATCACCTCAGACAGATGGGTGCTGTCCACAGTAGCAGGCGGATACTGTTTAGAGCTCCTCCAACTACTCCAGACCCACCCCCACGGCAGAACATCCATTCAAAGGAACACCAGCGTATCCTCCTCGAGGAAGTCTCCACACTTCTACTAAAGGACGCTATCGAAAGCGTCCCGGCCAACCAGGTAAACAGAAGGACGCTATCGAAAGCGTCCCGGCCAACCAGGTAAACAGGGGTGTGTGTTTAACCTACTTCCTTGTGCCAAAGAAATATCTTACCATGCACCTGCTATTAGAGTTGGGCCCTGCAAACAAATAAGTAAAGCCACAAATGTTCTGCATGACTACGCTACAAGAGCTAATCCCTCTAATAAAAAAGGGGATTACATGGCAACACTGGATATGAAGGATGCCTATTTTCATATTTCAATGTTCCCAGTGCACAGAAGATTCTTGCGTTTCAAGATGGCGAACCAGCACTACCAATTCAAAGTGCTACCCTTCGGGATAGCATCTGCTCCAAGGGTATTCACAAAAGTACTGGCAGTGGTGGCAGCACACCTGAGCAGGGAGGCAATCCCAGTGTACCCCTGCCTGGACGACTGGGTCATTACAGGGGAGAGTCCTCTAATTTTCACGCAAAACATTTAAAAGACTATCAACCTTCTCTTTCAATTGGGCTTCTCAATCAACGAAAAAAGTCAAGCCTAGTGCAAAGTACCACCAAACGGTTCCTAGGAGCTATCTTAAACACACAAGAGGGGCTGTTCTTTCCGTCAGGGGAAAGAGTCCAAAATATGTTGTTACAAATACCACATTATCAAGCCCGCCGTCAGATAAGGGTGTGCAAAGCGATGCGCTTGCTAGGCATGATGGCATCTTGCATTTACCTGGTTCCAAACGTGCGCCTGCGACCCATGCAGGAGTGGTTGGCAAAACAATAGTCTCAGGCAAGTGGTCAGTGGGCGATTTAGTGGTCATTTCGCCAACACTGGTACAGAGTCTTTGCTGGTGGACGAGAGAAAATCTACTGAAGGGAAAACCCTTCAACAATCCAGAGATGCAGGCAATTATCACGACAGACGTCTCTCTTGCTGGGTCGGGGGCAGGTTGGGGTGGGCACACTACCTTCACCACACAGGGCTTGTGGTCCCGTGCGGCAGCTCAGAACCACATCAATCTGCTAGAACTTCTGGCACTATTTAAGGCCCTTCAGGCATTCAAATCCCACTTAATGAACCAATCTTTGCAGGTCCTGATGGCACTATAGCAATGTTTTACATAAACAAACAGGGGGGCACACGTTCTCCAAATCTGTCTACACTTGCCCAGCAAATTTGTAAATGTGCACTCAAATGGAAAATATTCCTATTGTCACTGCATGTTGCAGGGGAACCCAACTCTCTCGCCCACTCATTGAGCAGAGATCCCCTATCAGAAGAACACGAGCGGCATCTTCACGCAGAGGTCGTAGAATACCTCTTCTCTCTATAGGGTTTCCCCACAATAGACTTGTTTGCTACAAGCAAAAACAAGCAATGCTCAGACTTCGCGTGCAGACTCACCCAGCCAAACTCTAAGTGGTACGCCCTATGGATGAACTGGTCAGGGAAATTTGCTTACACTTCCCCCCCCCCCCCAAACACCTCTCATGAGGAAAGTGGTGAACAAGATCCACAAGGAACAGATGACGCTCATCCTAGTTGCTCCTATGTGGGCAAGACAACCCTGGTATGAACATCTGCGCAAACTGGCGATGTGCGATTCCCTCAAACTCCCGTGCCCGTACAATCTGCTCACCCAGCATGGGGGACTAAAAGTGCACCCTCTACCTCACTCCATGAACTTGGCAGCATGGCTCCTGAAGTCAGAGTTTGGACATCTTAATCTACCTCAAGGATGTATGGATATCTTGAAGGAATCAAGAAAGCCTAACACTAGGCACTGTTATTTTGACACGTGGAGATTTGTAATTTCGTGCCAGGCGAAACCAATTAATCCCATTGAATTTACTCCTTCTCACATTCTTACTTATATGCTCCCCTCGTTAGATGCAGGGTTAGTATTCAACTCCTTAAAGGTCCACCTGGCGACATTGTCAGCATATACCAGTCCCACATAAAGTCTCATGGTGGAAGGTACCTGTCATCAAAGCATTCATGGAGGGGGTAAAGAGACTCCATCCTCAAATTTCGAACCCGCCGCCAGGATGGAATCTCAATGTTGTACTCGCTAAACTCATCGGACCCCCTTTCGAGCTGATGCATAAGTCTAGTCTCAAACACCTAAGTTACAAAACTGCCTTTTTAGTGGCTATCACTTCGTTAAGAAGAATTAGTGAAATACAAGCATTGTCAGTGCAGGACCTGTTCTTTGTTGTTAACAAAGACAAGCTGGTTTTATGTATTCACCCTAGGTTCTCCCCTAAGTTCATCTCCAAATTTCATGTAAACCAGTCTATTGAGCTACCGGCTTTCATCCAGGAACCCACAAGCTCAGCTGAGGTAAAACTCGACACACTAGATGTCAGAAGAGCAGTCCTCTACTATGTAGACAAGACCAGACCGCTTAGAAAAACAGATCAACTGTTTGTCTACGTAGCTCCAGGCAGAGAAGGTGGCTGCATTCAAAAAATGCCATCTCTAGATGGATAGTCAGATGTATACAACTGTGCAATTCGCTATCAACTAAGACACTGCCTTTTATGCACAGAAGCCACTCTGGCGTTCATGGCAAATGTCCCTCTAGACAGCATTGGAGCTCAATACACACTTTCACTCAGCACTACTGCATTGACACTCATTCCAAGACAGATACACAAGTGGGACAAGTAGGACAAGCAGTTCTAAGGCATCGGTTCGCCCATGAACCTTCTCACATCCCACCACCTTCTTCTAACACTGCTCTCTAATCTATGCACAGCATGTGATCTAAGCAGATTCCACAAGCCTCAGAAGGGATACATTACTCACCGTAATCGTATTTCTGATGCTTGTATCTGCTAAGATTCACATGCGCCCACCCTTCCTCCTCTTGGAGAGGAGGCGCATGGATGCTTTTGAGCTTGTCTGATACTATCTGCTTGGATACAACTGTACTCTCGCTACACCCCATGCTACCTCATGTCAGAAAAATAACAATCTGTGGGACCTTGACGCGTGAGGGATCATGGGTACAGTGGACGTCACACTAGGGATAGTATTATTGGCACGCCCTGTTGACGTCCCTTTTTGAGTGTTGTAAACAACTGTGATACTCTATAGCTTCCACTAGATGTCAGCCTATGCACAGCATGTGAATCTAAGCAGATACAAGCATAAGAAATACGATATATAATGTATAATTACACTATAGTTGCAGGGACGGTAAGTTGAGAACTTAAGGCAACATGACACTGAAATTCAGCTAAAGCCACCTTAACTTGATGCCCCTTGTTGCACAGCCTATGACCACAATGGATGACATTGCTAATTATATTACAACAGTAATCAGCATTAATGCATGTCCAAATATATTGTAACACATTAATGGGTACTAATCTTTGCCTTCATCCATGTGCACTGTATATTTAAAAAAACAAACAGGCCACTAAACGTAGACTTTGGCCTTCACCATTGGCTACAGCTTTCTGCCGTGTTCACTGTATATTATATACACTAATCAGCCACCAGCCATGGGCTTTAGCACAATACTGGCCAGTGGCCACAACCTTTGGCTGTGCCCACTATATATTCTAAAATATAAATGGGCCATTAGCCATGGCCTTTGACCGTGAGCAGTTGGTATATCTTTTCTTTTGTCATTGTCCACTGTCTATTTTAACATACTAACATGCCAGAAGCAATGGCCTTCAGCCGTGCCCACTGTGTATTCAACACTAACCAGCCACTAGCCATGCTCTTAAACCCAATTCTTTGGCCATGCCAACTGTATATACTAACATTTATGGGCACTAGCTGTGGCCTTCAACCATGGCCACTGACTACAGCTTTCAACATTGCCCACTGTATATTTTAAAACTGTGACAGTCCAATAGGCATGGCTTTTAAACCATGCACATTGGTATTTTGCAACCCTAACTGACCACTAGCTATGGTTTTTGGTGATGGCCAGTGACCACAACATTCATCATGGCCAAATCCATTGCCTAAATTAAGAAAATCTAAGTTTTTATGAGCTAACTTATTAATGATGATCTCCAGCATTGTATCTTTCATAGATTGACATGCTATGAATATTCCCCGTCGTCTGGTTGGGGATCCTTGGTTACCTTTTGACTTAACCTTGCTAGCAGCAAGAACCACCTACATTTTGTACCCTAACACCCTTGTTATGGGTGGTTTTGGTCCCCACCAATGGGACCTCGAGTAGCCAGACACTAATCCCTCTTCTCAGATTCTAACCGCGTGTTGAAAGCGGAGGGAGGCCTCTGGTTTTCTCCAAATAGAATCTAGGTTGATAATTCAGTGAAAATAACATTTCTTATTCTCCACAAAAAATACAATCATCAAGTCTACAGCAACATTTGGTGGAGAAGTGGGGCTGGAGTGCAAAAGGAGACCCCTTTTTAAGCCCTGTGCCATTTGTGGCATGGAAAACTATTGTATAGTGCTTGGGGTGGATGTAGAAACCTGGTGATGTAAGAGAACGTTACGGTGCGAGGGAGGGAATGTTTGTAGTAAAGGTTCTAGTCTCAGGCAGTTGGAGAGCCCATTGCGGGGTGATGGGAGCCAGTGGTGTCATCACTGAGCTATCTGAATGTAACTTAAGTATCTGTAATAAAGTAACTACTGGAACCTACCTGTGAGCCTAAGGATGCCACATTATTTCACTGGCGACGAGTTGATCTTCTAGAAGACAAACAGACCTGTGTGGCAAATGAGAGAAGTCTAAGGTGACCAGTCTGCTGCAGGAGGTGCAGTAAAGAGGAGAGAGGGACCACTGCCCCCACAGTTAAGTCCCATCACCCAGGGAAAAGAAGAAGGGGAGTTGAAGGCAACTCCAAAGGTAAAAAAAAAAGGGGATGCAGAACATTTAAGCACAGGGCGAAATAGAGAGACAGCTGCAGCTGTGAGCAAACGAATAAGGGGAAGCTCCTGCCCCACTAGATCACCTAATGCTGAGAGAAAGGGTAAGAGGTGTGGCCCTTTTGGTGACCCTGAGCTAAGAGGGGGAGCTACAGATGGACCCAGGGTAAAAAAGAAGATCCTGGGTGAAAAAGATATAGTCCTGAGTCAAGAAGAGAGAAGAGTTGCAGGAGACCCCCAAACTGGTAAAGCCCAAGTGCCCAGAGTCCCCAGGGCAAGAAGTTGGCTTTCAAGCCAGTACTTTGTAAAAAGAAATGGGATTGTGACCAGTAGCAAGGCCCTGTGGGCAGTGGGGCTAAAGAGAAATAACCGTGGTTCAAGTCGGTTATGCAGTGGCATAGAAAAGTGCCCCCTGTGGGCCTACAGATCGAGTGAGGAAGTGTTAAGGATTTCAATCAGGCACACACCCAGGTCTCGCCTAGCATGTAGCGCGCAATGAAACCCTTATTTATTTGTGTCTATAAGTTCAATATTCCGAATGATATACCACTCATATCACACCCTTCTTAAAATACCCCCCAGGTCATACTGAACCAGGAATCAGGCTGTGAAGGTAAATATTTATTTAATTTAATATTCAAATCACATAATTTTTAATATATATATATATCTATCTTACGTGAACAAGCGCTCAGTTGAGCGTAAAACGCGTTGTCGTAGGCTATGCCCCACAGCGTCCTGCCTGTTTTTTTTGCTGTTATCTATCTAATCTATCTCTCTTGGGCACTGATGAACGTCAGGCAGGGTGAGTAGCACTCTTCACATCCATAGAGTAAAGGGATCCGGACACCAAAAATAGTGGTAAAATACACGTCTTTATTAGTGCCTTGCAAGATGGTACAAAAGTTAAAAGGCCCTCAAAATGTGGCACTCCCAAAGTGCATAATAAAAGTGCGCGTTGGGAACGTTAACGCGTTTCGTGGCTCTACCTGCCGCTTGATCACAACGGGTCCCCATACAACCAGTGAGTTATAAACATGGTGTAGAGCAGTTTCACCGAAATGGAAGGACTCCATCGGTAGGTACACTCTCCATGCGGCAAAACAGTGGTGGCCATCTTTGCCTGGAAAAACCAGACAGTTGACAAATAGGAATGGAAATGGTAATACCGACTGATCTGCTTGAGACAGTCCATACCCTTGATAATTATTAGTAAACTGTCGAGTAGTGCCTTGTGTATATGTTACACGATTTATCCAACATACCCTGCTGCCATTAGTGAGCCTACCCCGACGGAGTCCTTCAATGCCGAATATATACTTGAATGCATTACATAAATCGTTATATCTTAATTGTTTCGATGACAATTGCACAGGACAAACAGATCTCCATTGTTTTCACAAATGAATCACAACTTTTTGGTATAGTGCGCAAATCGTGAGATGGATTTAGTCCTGATTGTTGGAACGTCTATGCTTGTCCATGAATTAGGCTTCTGTCTCCTGATTAATTCAGGTTTTCTAAACATTTCTGCTCATGGCACAGGAGAGCGGACCACAGCACAATGCTTCTATTCCAGCTACCTGGTGGGTCCCTGGCATGAAGTGCATTATGCGCATTGACAACAGTGATCGGCATTGTGCAATAAGGAAAGCATGCTACTTGGGTACGATCATGCCTGGAGATCCTACATGCAAAATACAATGGCTGCACAGCTGAAATACATGTTTTGTATTTCAGACATACGTTTCATAATGTCATGCCTGAAAACCAATACACAATTTACTGCTGGATATATAATCGTAGAATAAAGTGCATTGATCACTGTAAAGTGCATAGTGCAAGAGACATACGATAATGTACATTAATCACTGTAGGGTGCATCGGTCACTTTAAAGTGCATAATACAGAAGACCTATAATAAAGTGCATCAGTGGTTATATAGTGCAAAGTGCACAGGTCATCAAACTAAAGCATTCCTCTATTGATTCTAGTTCCAGCCGAATGCTCTCCTAAGCATACTGACTCGGCGGCTATCACAAATGCTCTACATCACATATTTAAAATCAGACTTTGATTCAGAAACGGAATCAAGTGTAACACATGTGTAAACATCTAATCTAAAAGGAAAATCACCTGGTGAGTAAAAAGTGCATACTAACAAGTTAAAAACCAATGTTAAAAAAGAGATTCATTACAATACTCCTCTAAAAACGTATCACACGGATAAGAAATGAGCATATTACAGTATTCTTTTGGACTCGACATCTATGGGTTAAGGATGGATGATTCCGGCTTTCTACCAATGTTTTCTGAATCCTTTAGGAAAAGAAAGGGAAAAGAAGAGAAAAGAAATGGGGGAGCATCGAAAAGAAAGAGGGGATCTAGACAGCTATCAATCATTGGCCTACGAATGTGTAGAGTTCCTCGTCTATGTTGTGTCCATTTGGAAATTTACTCTCAAAGTCCAATATGTAACGAGTCTTTTTGTCTCAGGATTTTTCTTTATCTCCTCCTCTGGGTCCTGTCTCAATTCTGTGGATGCCAAAAAACCCAAAGCTTCCCATATTCTTGTCATGGCATTCTGCGAAATATTTAGCCATCGGGTAATTGACGTCACTGTTAATAATTGCCCGTACATGTTGTTGGATACGTGTCTTTAATTTGCATTTGGTGCTGCCTATGTACCATTTGTCACATGCACAGGTCAGCACATAGACAATGTATTCCGTTTCACAAGTGATTTTCCCTGATATGAAAACCGTTTGGCCAGTGATTGTATGTTTAAAAGAGCCACGGGTTTTGGCCTATTTGCAGATGTTGCAGCGGGTGCATTTAAAAAAAGCCCTCTTTTTTTGTTATTAGAAAGCCAACGCGTCTTGTTGCTGTCCTCTTCTTGAGTCATGTAGCTTTGAACCAAGATATCCCTTATCGATCGATTTCTTCTGAAAGTTATCTGTGGGCTGCTCCGGAGGTTTCTGCTAAGATCCTTATCCACCATAAGGACTCTCCAATGATTGATCAAAATTCGCCTGATCTGTGGTGCCTGGGTATCAAAAGTTAAAATCAGCCGAGTGCCATCATTCTCGATGTTTCTTTCTCGTTGTGCTTGGTTCCTGCTATAAGGCACGAACGTTCTTTAGCTCTGGCTTTGAGAGATGCTCTCTCGATGACTCTTCTCTGGTATTGTTGTCTGGCAAACCCGTGAGCTGTGATTCTGCTCTCCGTGTCGTAGGATTTCAAGGTCCTATTATTTCTCCTCAATCGGATAAATTCTCTGTAGGGAACGCTCCATATAAGATTTTTCGGGTGTCCACTATGTGCATGGAGCGGTGTATTAGTCCCTGTGATTTTTCTATGCAGTTCACTGGTTACCTTATTGTTAACAATTCTCACATTCACGTCGAGAAAGGTAATCAGAATGCGACTGTGCGTTTCCATAAACCGGAGATTGTCATTGAGATTTAGCCGGTTGACAAACTCCATCCATCCCTGCTCGGTCCAGATTATGAAGAGATCATCAATATATCTCAGCCAGAGAATAATGTTGTTTGTGTATTCTTGATTCATGTCCGTCCAGACCTCCCGTTCTTCCCATGCACCCATTGTGAGATTTGCATAGGACAGTGCAAACGTGGTGCCCATAGCAGTTCCTTGCAACTGTTTAAAATACTCGTTATTGAAGAGGAAAGTGTTGTTAGTCAGACATAAGTCTGTCATAGAGAGTACCATTTGAGTATGTTCTAGATAATTGAGATATCTGGTCTGTAGACAATGTTGACACGCCTGCTTCCCATATTCGTGGCCAATAGACGTGTACAGCGAAACCACATCCATGCTGGCTATTAGATATTCTTTCTCTCGCGGAATGTCTTCAATTCTTGATAGGAAGTCTGTCGTGTCTCTTGGGTATGATGGTAATACCGAGACAAATGGAAAAAGAACTTCAATGTATTTTGACATATTTTTCAATGCTGAACCTATCAAGCAGACAATAGGTCTTCCCGGGGGTTTCTTCATATTTTTGTGGACCTTGGGGAGGAAATAAATAGTAGGTGTAATAGAATTAGTGGTCGATAAGAATTTGCGACTCTCTTCAGATAGGCCTTTTGATTCCCATTCTGTGAGGAGCGTGCTAATTTTACTTTCCAGTTCTTTGATTGGATTGTTTTTAATTCTCATATAACATTTGCTATCATTTAGCTGTTTGTAAGCTTCTTGTATACAGTCCTTATTGTTCTGTAGGAGTATGTTCCGCCCCTTATCAGAGGGTTTGATAATGCAATTTTTGATTTCATGCAACTCTTGTATTGCCTGCCTGTCTGTGATAGAAAGATTGTTCCAAATTCTTTTCTGTTCATTTCTTCTTAGTTTTTTCAGATCTTCAATCACTAAACTTTGAAATGCCTCAATGTTGTTTCCAAGGTTTGCCACAGGATTGAACGTAGATTTAGATTTCAATTGACTCTTCATAGTCCAATCTGTTCTAATGTCCAGTTCATTCAAGTCTATGGGTTCGCCTTGATCTCCTGCGGCTATGCCTTTTTCCAGGTCAACCAAATCTGTTAATGTGCTTAGCTCCTTAATTTGAACCTCAGTGTGGCCCGTCTCTTTTTCTCTCGGGCGTCTTTTATATGTATTGGTTGCAAAGAATTTCTTTAGTCGTATTTTTCGTATGTATTGATCAAAGTCGATTCTTGTTTGCGCATAATCGTTCTTAGCTTTGGAGCAGAAATTTAAACCTAGACTGAGTACCTTTGTCTGGTTTGGGGTGAGGACATGATCCGATAAGTTGATTATCCTCAGCCTTCTGTCGTCTTCATCATTTGCCTCTGCTACTTTCCAGAGCGCAGCGATCTGGCCGGGGTATTGTTCGTTGCGCTGCCTGCTCCTCTTCCCCCTCCTCATGGTTTTCGGCCACCTCTGCCTTTCCCCCGACTTTGATTTCCACCTCTTTGTGGCTTTTTTTTTCTGCCGTATTGGCGTAATAGACGCATTTCGTCTAAAAAATGATTGCGAATGTTGGGTTTGTCGGTCTCACTGCTTGTTAGATCAGATTCTGAGATTTATGCCTGGTCACTCAATTGCCCTTCATTTTCTTCAGTAGATCGGCCTGGCCTGGATAGGGATACTTGTCTCATTTAGTCAAATCTTTTGGCAAAAATATAGACTCTTCCTCTCTGATAATCCTCTTTATCTCTCAAAAACTTTCTCTGTTTCCTTTGCTTTATTTCCTCTTCATATTCAACTAAATTCTTTTCCATGTTGCTCCTTAGTTTCTTTCCTTCTTCAGTTTCGGATATTTTTTTTAATTGCTTTTCTACTTCATTAATTTATTTCAATGTTTTGTTGCGGTCAGCACCAGCATACTTCACCAATAACTGCAAAAAGGTTTTGGAGCATCCATTTGTGGCGATGCTCCATTCCTGTAGCATCATTGGATCTAATTCTTCAAAGGAAGGAATGGTCCGAATTCTTAAAACACGTGGGATTCTGCGTACTTCGATGTAATTTTGAAGTGAGTGTTCCTCCCACCATTTGCTCACTTCCCTGCGTTATAATTTTACTAGTTCTTTAAGTAAACCCAATTCACTGTCACTTTTAGGTGCCGTTGCAGTGGGTATGCTTGTGTTGCTTACTTGTAAAGTCTCATTAAACAATGTTATGGCTTGTGCCTTTCTGATTGCCTCTGTTACTTGGGGAGTTGGCCATATTGCAAGGTTTTACAGAAGAATTCTGTAGGTGATCCGGCACTTGCAGTGTAACTGCTTGTAGAGATAAGTCCAATTGAGCAGTGCACTGCGTAGGATGTGGGACTGTTGGCACAGTATTAAGTATATCTGTGCTAGTCGTGGGTTGGTATATAGGTCATGGTTAGGTGTGGTGTCGGTTGCATCCGGCACCTCTATGGCAATAAGACGCAAATAGCTGCCATGACATTAGTACACACCCCGCTTTGTTCTGCTGTCAGTCCTCCGACATACAGCTTCACTCCACTCCGGGTTTTCCTTTGATGTCATGCCGCTCTTGCCTCTTTGATTTGCCTCCGTATGCACGACCCGAGCAGCAACGGGACAATGAAGTCTTCGAGAACGTGCTGTTGCCGTGCGCTCGCTGCCAAGAAAGATCCCACTGGTGCTATACTCCGCGCTCACACGTTGTAGGGTGTACATTTTTCCTGGGCACTGATGAACGTCAGGCAGGGTGAGTAGCACTCTTCACATCCATAGAGTAAAGGGATCCGGACACCAAAAATAGTGGTAAAATACACGTCTTTATTAGTGCCTTGCAAGATGGCATAAAAGTTAAAAGGCCATCAAAATGTGTGTGTGTGTATGTATGTATGTATATATATATGTATATGTATGTATGTGTATATATATATATATATCCTGTGTTAGGAGTGTGGTGGGAAGCGCAGCAGGTGAGTGTATATATATTTTCAGCAATCACCAAGGGGTGACGATACAATTCAAAAATAAGCAAAGCAATTGAATTCACTTAAACTAATGCAGAATAGAAACACAGGAAAAAGAACAGGTTTGGTTTGTGAACAGATAGCGTTTAGGGTAATACGTTTTTTAAATACAAATGAGCAATCCTACCCAGATGTAAGTAATCAGCAGGTATTAAGGAATGAAAGACAATGTCTAGAGTTTAGATGCAATCTTCCCTCCCCCAAACAAGAGAGAAAACCGTTTTGGGAAAATGACACTTTTAAACTGACAGGTGAAAATTGTTTTGTAAGATATTGCAAACGAGTGCAAAAATGCTTAAATGGAGAAAAATTCTGAGGAAAGCAACACTAAACCGGTCCTAACACACATGAGCTATAATATAAACAGGACACACTCTCGATCAGGATGGGATGGAAGAAGCACTTTGAAATGGGGAAAAAGACGCGTGTAAACTTGTGAAAACTGTAAATTCGTGGCAAACTTTTACTATGCGATATTGGAGAAAAACGGGTCAAATGCACAGTTTGTGGATGTTGCCCAAGGGTCTTGGGTATCAGTGAGAGTTGAAATTTCATTTCTATCTTTAAAATTGAAAAAGTTATGAAGGTTTTAGGGAGAGGTGTTTTTGCAAAATAGGCGCAAAAATGGAACAGGAATTCAGTTTTAAAAATGACAGATACGTTTTATTACACTATATTAATGACTATGAAAAAGAGGAGGCCACACATGAATCTTCACAGCTATGTGGCCAGCCCAACCATTCACGTAGTGGATACTCAATTTCTTTCTGGAATTACTTTAGTTACTCAAAATCACTAAGGAGTTATGGTTTTGTAACACCGATGAGAAAAATCAGCGCAAGAAGGATTCTAACAATACTAGTGTTCTGAATTTAAAGATGGGATGGGTTGAGATTGGGATAATACAATGCAGATATTCTATGGGTCACTGTTCTTCCTATTAACTTACAGTCCTTTGTAATTAAATTGGACCGTCCGGTTCTGGTCATTGAATTGGTTCAGGTCTACCGACAGCAGGGCACCTCGGGAGGGATTGGATCAGCGGTGCAGTTCTGGTCATTTTGTGGACTGCGCCTCAGATTGGGTTTGAATGGGCCCTTCTGGTCACTGGACGCGGCAGATTACAGGATGCAAGTTTCAGCAGGCAAGCCTTAATTTGGATGGGTTCTGGAAGCAGTGTCTCTGTGGAGTGGAGTGAAGTTCCTATATTTATACTATCAAATGCCATCACATAAGTTTATGATGTGGGCAGAATTTCAAAACACAGCCCCACGGCTGTGAGTGTCCACAGGCACTTGCCTTGTCCTAGTTGGCGATCTGAACAGAGCTGTCATCTTTATGATGCGATTTAGGAACTCCCACATTGATTTTGACCACAATTTAGCTTTCCCATAAATACACATTTTTACAATTATGCCATCTACTAAAATCACACATGCATTACATTTTTTATGGTTTATCCTCGTGTCCAATTCCCATCTCGTGAGAGCTGTCCTTGTCATACTATGGGATTTCATCAATTTTAATCATAACAGTTTGGATTAATAATTTCTAATTCGGTACACCTCTGGGTGCTTATCAGTGGATCATGTAGGCTTGCAACATTGATAGTTCTGCTACCATAAGGATTTTTTTGTAACTTTGGTTCCTTAAGTGGTACAGATTTCATCAATGTCTTAAAAGCATTGGCCTAAAATTAGTTTAACATCTTCCAATTTTTAGATTTATACTCCTTCAGGTTGCACCGTTAAATAGTTTCAAACTTAATTTAAAAAATAGGTTTTTTTTTTCTCCTTTCAACGAACAGCTGTCTGATCCCTTTGATCAGGGTGTGGTGCAGAGGGAAGCATATTGTCCATCCCCTGCAGAGCCTGTCCTTTGTTCTTGACTCAGCCACAAGACGAATGTCTAATGAAGTCTCATTGTGTTCCTTGTTGGCAATATGCGGGAACCATTAAGCAGCCATTAGCCTTCCTGTAGCAATTGAGTGTCAAGCAGAAATGTGAGTCTTTCCGAGGCTGGGCTGTCAGATCAGAATTAAATAGTTGATTACCTCCAGACTGGGTTTCTATAAATTAAAGTCTTTTCATTTCACATATAAAATATAAGCACAGTTTATAAGGTATTTGGACATTTTAAAAGAATTAGCCCTTCCCGCGTATTAGCCAATTTTAATCAGGAAACAAACACTTTTAAACTGAGTTTGACAGCTAATTTTCTGATGCAGCGGTCAGTCACGAGGCATGGATTCCTCTGACTGCCTGGGGAGTCTGATTTCAGCACCCTTTTCCCTTCAATAATTCACTGGGAAAATGACTGAATTTAGAGCCAAAATAGCACTTGTAAGGCTGCCATTGATTAGGAAGCTGTATTTAAGGGCATTTTCGGATTTTAGGCCACTTTTGTGGCCTTGATTATGTGACAGGTAACAACACTCACTGGCATTCTCTCTCAGGGAGTTCTTGCTTTGACATCAACTTTGCCTGTGTGTGTCGGGTGTGCAGCTCTTTTGTGGTTTATGAACCATGCGCAGTTTTGCAGATTTGGCGTGCACAGGGGTTAGCGCCTCCAATTTTGGCAGATACTCTCCCCATTAGCAAAGGTGTGCAGTCGGGTGCATTGGCATGGGTAAAAATATTCCACAGAAGCAAACCAGCAGGAGGGGCACTGCGGCATGCAGTGCAGGAAGAAAGTATGAAGAAACAATATGTATTTACCTAGTTCTCCCTATTCAGCAATGCCATTGTCGGAGCTCCGAATTGCTTGGGGCCCGCCAGGATGGCGATTGTATGGAACGCTGTGGTCAGTGGCGTGCCTCCTTGCAGACTGTTGGACTAGTACTAGATTCCATGCATGAGGAAAGGACCTCATTGCAGAAGAAAGTACCGCATTGCCTCAACGACATGTAAGAAGTTCATGTTGGAAGAGGTGTCCGACTTGGTGAAGCTGTTGGGAGGTCTTTACATGGCGCGGCTTACAATAGGGACGGCGTTGCTGCGGATGTCTTCCAAGGGGGAAAAGGTGCCCAGTTGGGGATGTGGAGGCAAAGAGAAGCCGCTCAAAACATCCGGATTGGAGAAGCGTAACATGGATTCAAGTTACTGTGACTTTGGGATGACTGTATCCCAGGAGTAATTGTACTTGTGCGGCATGCAGTGCGGGAAGAAAGCAACATGTTTCCTCACCTTGTACCCGCACCACATGGTCAACAATTGCACATCTGTAGAGCTGTTGGTTACAAGGCACTCAAGGATAGAAATCCGTGATTGGTCTGCTGGCTCAATGAGGGGGAACTACTCTAAGTACCCCTCTGATTGCGAATCGACCAAAAACTTGGCCACTCCTGCAGGACTTCCGGTTAAGGCAAAGGGCCAGGTCAGAAGAGCGGCTGCCTAAAAAGGCCTAACATTGAGTCGCCCACGCATACTAGCAATCAACGGTGGGCGAGAAGAGGCCTTCCAAGGGACCGGAAAGGTAGTCGTCACCCTGAGAAGGTCGGTCAACATGGCGGAAGTCTGGGGCGAAAGGCACCAAGTCGACGCAAAAACGGAAGCAGAAGTCTGTGGAGGATGGAGAGATTGTCGGAGTCTGCACTTGTTTCAGCGGGGGGGTTTGGGAGGAACTCCCAAAACCTCCAGAGCTAGCGAAGACCGGCCCCAGGGGCCCGCAGGCATCGCCGTCTTTGGCCGTAGACGCAAGCCCTTTGTCATCGACTACACTGAAAGGGTACAAACACTATCGACGCAACCTGTTGATATGCCGAAAGCGCATAAACACACATCAACCTCGTCAAACTAACAGGAGCATCAAAGACACATAAGGTGGGCTCATCAACAGCGACGAAGCACAAACACAAGGCCAGCTCACCTACGAAACACCAGGCAACTAGCCCTTCATCAATACCCTGTAAAACTGCCTTGTCCACGATGCTCCATAAAACAGGCTCGACCACTACACTCCATAAAACTGTGTCGCCGAAAAAGTCATCCACGGAGAAGGACAGCACAAGCACGGACACCTCATTGCTGCCTACGATGACTGCAGTGGTGGCGGAAACATCCCCTGGGCACAAGGCTGCGAAAGGACGACTCAGTGCTGACATAGTCGACGACACCCTAGTCGACAGAGAAATAAAAAATTAAGGAGCAGCCATTCCAGCCTCCTCAACCAAGGAAGTAGACGCCTCCGGTAGCGGGCCAAAAATTGGTCAAGTCCATACATCCGGTTTCCCCAATTCAGTTCTCCGAAGTGATTCCTAAGGAGATATTGCAGTACGAAATTGACACCGACTTTGAGAACCAACAGCCCCAATCGTCAGACTCGGAGGAGTCTGTGATAATGCAAGGGGAGGCACCGAATATGCCACCAACACCAGGGAGGCACATTCCAGAGGAAGGCCAATCGAGTGGTGAACCACAGGAGGAGGTAGGCCCAGTCCCGTGCCAGGACCCTCCCACCTACAAGTCCAGCAAAGAGAGGTACAGGCTCTATTAACAAACCTGCCAGCCTTGCTTTCCATACAGTTACTCTCTTCGTTGCAGCAGGCAATCATCCGACTTGACGCAGCACTAATCAGGCCAGTGATGCCAGCCATACAAACCCCTACAGCCTCCAAGTCAACCAGCAGGACCGCCCTCCTCTCCGCTCATCTCCAGATGTAGGTCAGGTCAGCAAGGTCCTCCAGAGGACGCTTGTGGTCCAGGTCATTCTCCCCTGGATCCCGGCTTGGGCACCGGGGCAGAAGTAAATCACTGGCGCTGACCTCGCCCTCACCCAAAAGGAGTCTCGCCAGTGGTGTGGTCAGTGGCAGGAGAGGGGGAACTAATGGATACAGATGCAGGGGAGCCCAGGGACACACTACGTCTTCATCGTCCTGCTCCCTGTGGAAAGACGACGATTGGGACACTGATTCCCCACTGGCATTCCCCCCCACCCCCGATGAGGAGTCAGCACAACCATCTCCCCAGATGACATCACAGGGTTTAATTCCACCATTATGAAAGCTTGCAAAGAATTTGTCCTCCTTGCCTCAGAAGTGCTTTTTATTTGACCACATGAGAAAAAGGAGGAAGACTGTCGTCTCAATACCTATCCTTGACCATGTCTCTTAAGAAGGGCTTAAGATAATGAAGTACCCATTCACTACTCCAGCCATTATAGGATGCCTTGATAAGAAATATAACCCACCAGAAAATGCACCCAAGTGCTTAATTGCTCAGCTGTCTCCCAAGTCGGTAGTCTCAGCATTGGCAAGCCGATAGACAAAATCTGACAAGCAGAAGTGTGCAGTACCCCCGAGAAATGAGGCACGTAAACAGGACACTTTTGCGAAAAAGGTCCTGGCAATAAGGGCTACGATGGTGAAGGCAGCCAACTCCCTGGCCTTCATCACCTGGTACGATAGAGATTTGGCATAAATTGGCTCTGATTGTCCAACATCTCCCAGAGGTAAAGTGAAAGGATGCAGAGACGATCCTGAAGGAAGGGGAAGAAGCCTTCAACCTAGGGATCAACATGGCGGCAGACATGGCAGAAACAGGATTCAAACTGGTGGCTAAGGGGGACAGTCCTAAGAAGACCAGCTTGGCTCAGATGCACCGACTTCTGCGCCGATGTTCACCACAAAGTAGTGGACATGCCTTTCAAGGGCGACAAGCTTTTTGGGCTGAAGATTGACGAAACTCTCAACTATTAAAATGGACACAGTTGGATCCTTAACATCCTTGCAGGACTGCCCGCCTTTTTGTTAGTTCTGCTTCGTCAAACAGAGGAAGGCAATACCATAGGGGCTCACCATATTACTCCCAGGGGTATGAGAGCGTACCAAGGGTACCAGAAGACCATAGACTATGGGTAGAGCCAGTGCCACATGCAATGCTTGATATTCCAGAGGGGACAGCAGGGCAAAGCCCAGAAGTCCCTACGCATCCTGCAGCACCCTATGAGGGAGGATCTCCAGGTTTGCCCAAAACTGCAGAAAAATAACAGATAAATGGGTGCTGGATGTGGTTTCATAGGGGCATCTGCTAGAATTCAAACACCTCCTCCCATGCCTGCGGACCGCCGACCGCAGGTGCACAAGAATGCGCTCATCAGCAAGCTGCAGCTCATGCTGCAAAAAAAAGGGCCATAGAAAATGTCCCCCGGGACCTCCGGAGAAGGGGAGTGTGTACTCCCGGTAATTTGTTGTCTGCAAACTGGATGGAAAATGGAGGCCCATCCTAGATATGCAGGGGTTATACAAATATATCAATTGCCAAAAGTTCACCATGGTCACACTACAGCACGTAATAGAAGCCATGCAACACCACAACTAACTTGCGTCCTTGGATCTCCTGGACGCATACTTCCAAGACTCCATCCACCCAGGGCACCGGAAAAGCATCTCTGGTTCGTGGTCGGCTAGTCGCACTACCAATTCAGAGTGCTTCCATTCGGCCTAAAATCTGATCTATGCACCAAAACAAAGTGCCTTGCGCCAGTGGCGGCCAATTTCCGTAAACAGGGTGATCACGTCTATCCCTATTTAGATGATTGGCTAGTGCGTGCACCATCCAGGGCAGGAGTGAAGTGCTCTATGGTGGCAACAGTCGGTCTCCTCCAAACATTAGGTTTTGCCATCAACTACAAGAAATCCTTCTTACAGCCATCGAAGAAATGCATATTCCTTGGAGTGGAATCCTCCACCCAGGAACCCAGAGTGCACCCCTTGCAACATAGAGTGAATGTCCTTGCGAAACTGCTGAAATCAATCCCACCAAACAAAACACGAACAGTGCACCACTGCATGCAACTGCTCAGAAGAATGGCATCATGCATGGAAAACTGGTCCCAATGGGGAGACCAGGTGCACATCCCTTCCAGACTGTGCTCACAACTCCAATGTTGGACCAAAAGGGCCAAATCCCCGACAGGGAAAACATTTCAGGAACCAACGCCCAACAAAACACTGGAGACAGATGCCTCCCTGCAATGGTGTGGCGCACATGTGGATTAGCTTCACGTCAGGGGGCTATGGATGCCCCAGGAGACGTCCCTCCATATAAATCTACTCGAGCTAAGAGTGTTTCGGTGGGCGCTAAAATCATTCCTTCCAATACTGAAAGGCCAGATGGTCAAAGTCCTAACAGACAATACCACCACAATGTATTACCCGTGGAAGCAGGGGGTGGGCGAGGTCCAAGATGCTGTCCAAGGAAGCCAAACTGACCTGGCATTGGACCATTGCCCACGGTTTCAGCATTCAAGCATTCCATCTTTCAGGGGTACTGAACCAGATGGCAGACAGCCTCAGCAGGCAGACGTAGCAAAGCCACGAATGGGAGCTCATCCCCTCAATGCTATAGACGCTCTTCCAGCGCTGGGGGACAACTCATTGCGCCAAGCTGGCTGTGCCAGACCTGATACGCTGACCTGGTCCAGCTCTCCAGGGATACACCCATCCTACTCGGCGACTGCCCAGACCTCATCACCCAGGGTCAAGGGAACATCTTACACCACAACCTGCAATCAATCCACCTGACGACATGGCTCCTGATTTAGCAGAGTTTGGTGGCTTGAATATGTATTGCAGGAGTGCATGGACAATTTGGCGGTAGCATGCCATGGGCCCCCTAAGCTAATATGTCAAAAGGCCTGAAGTTGAAGCGCTTTTGCAAGTGGTGCGAACTATGAGCGGGCAACACCAGGAGAGGCTTAACCCGTTACGGGTGACGCCAGAGGACATACTGCCATACCTACTCGGCCTAGCCAAGCGGGGCCATGCTCACCGCTCTAGAAGAGTAGGTTTGGCAGCCATCTCGAGATACACTAGGCGGAGCAAAGGTACTCCCCGTTACGGCCGCAGGCTAATTAAGCACTTCCTCAGAGGCCTGTTTAGGACTCTCCCACCAGTGAAACTGTTATCACGATGCTCTTAAGACTCATGAAGAAACTATTTGAGCCGATGGCCACTAAATCACTGAAATATCTATCGTGGAAGGAAGCATTTCTGGTGGTAACGTAGGCCAGGAGGGTATCTGAGCTGCAGGTCCTTGCAGTTAACCAGCCCTATCTGCATTTTCAAAAAGTACTCATGACGAACCCCCGGTTCATTCCCAAAGTCCCCACGGACTTAAACAAAAACTTGCTGATCGCCTTACAAGTTTGCTTCAACAAGCCAACATCCCCAGCAGAGGTGGTGTTGCATTCGCTCAACGTCAAGTGAGTGTTGAAATAAAACATTAACTGGACCTGATCCTTCCGGAAATAGATGCTGCTTTTTCTAGTGTGTGGTCCAACGAATAAAGGCAATGCTCGAAGCAAAGCATAGCGAGGTGGATCTCTTCTACCCTTGCATTCTGTCACAAATCAGCGGCAAAGCCCCTCTAGGCGCCACTTACACACACTCCACAAGAGCAATGGCGCGGCCTCAACTATGTGGTGGTCGGGAGTTCTGATCGCAGAAATCTGCCAGGTGGCTACCTGGTAAGTGCCACATAATTTCACGAGATGCTGCTGCCTGGAGAAGCAGCACACCAAGGATGCAACGAGAGCATTCCTTCTATGCATGTTCCAATGAGGTACGATCCTATGGGTTTACTGGACGAAAAGTAGTGGTTTTTACCTTTTATTCACCACCATCTACTGTGTATTGCTACATAATCTATTCATGGGATGTGATATGAAAGATCCACTGCTGGAGAAGAACGTTTCTTGCCTGTAGCTCCTCCAGCATTGATATCTTTCATAGATTCACATGCGCCATCCTTCAGCTCCTTCAGGTAAAACCATGTATGCCCTCTGGGTGGTTTGTCGCCAGGGGGTCAGAATCTGAGGGGAATAGGAAGAGGGACTAGTCCCAGTGGTCGAAGTGTGCGGGAGCGGTCGGGAGCGTTGCTCCTCTGCTTTTTTTTCAATTACGTTTTGCAGCACCTATACTTTTATTTTAAAAAGAAACTGTTCCGGGATGGTGTCGTTTTAAAATAAGTGTAGGAAGAAGTTGAAACTTGCATTTTCAGTGCAGTGCACTGGACGTTTCCTTAAACAGCAGGTGCAAGTGTTTGGGGGTTTGTATTGTGTGTGTGAGGGGGCGTGGTGATGAGGTTTGTGGGGAGTGGGTGCCGGCCAGCAGTGAACATAGTTCCACTACTACTTTTTCGTACACCTCAACCACTGACCTCATGGTGAGGTCCAAAACCAACCATAGCAAGGGGGTTAAGCTACAAAATGTAGGTTCTTCTTGCTGTTAGCAAATGGAATCAAAAGGTAAACGAGGATTCTCAGCCTGACTGGGAATATTGTTAGCATGTGAATTGAACAGGAGTTACACGTAAGAAACGTTCTCCTTATGTCTAATGCCACTATTGATTTAATCTGTTAAATAGAATGTAATTTGTGGTGTCACCAGTGGTGCAATTTGTGATATCAGTTTTCACCTACAACATGCAATCAGTGATGTGGTCATAGGCTGTGCAACAGGGGGCGCAAAGTTAAGGTTGCTTCACAGAAAAAAACTTTAGTTGCAGGGACGTTAAGGTGTGGACATAACGCAACAAAACTTCTACAATTCAGCTAAAGGAACCTTAACTTCGTGCCCCCTGTTGCGCAGCCTATGAGCACAATGATGACATCACAGAATGCATCACTGGTGACATAGTAATAGCATCATAAATGACTTCAATGATTTAACTATTGGCATCAGACATAAGATCACTGTACATATTTGCCCATATTTCAACCACCCTTACGTTTCTACAAATCTCATATTAGCATTTTAGAATAGTTCATAACAATGGGTACATTGTTTAAAACTGAAAACAGCTACACATGCATCATATCACTACTTGTGAAGCTTTCATTTGTAGTACGTTGGTAAAAGATATCTGAATTATAAATGGTATACTGCTTAAAATGTTCCTGCAAAATATATCTTAGATATGCTCACTATAATATCTTTATATACATTTACAAAAGAAATTGGTAGAAATAAGTAGAAAGCGACACATGTTGACCCGTTATTATATATGATGTTTTAAAAATAAACAGAAGTAAATGCTCAAGTGTTTTATTGTAAGAAAAATGTTTGCACGCATCATTTTCTAAATGACATGAGAAGTGCTTTAAAACAGGGAATTACTAAGTATTAGGATATATTTGAATAATTTTCATACATTGGTATTGAAAAAAGGTATTACTCTAAATGTATATGTGTATAGAAAAGAAATGAAGTTTTAACATCCAACATTTGCTTGAAAACTGGTACGTAGATGTATATTTATTTCTGTCTCTTGTAAGTGAATAACATGTTGACATTGAAATAAAACACAAAGTAAAAGTAATCTGTAAATAGTTTCAAATTTTTTAATACACACAAGACAATGTATGTCATTAGTGGTGCATTCAGTGATGTCATCTGTGATGTCATCATTGTGGTCATAGGCTGCGCAACAGCGGGCGCCAAGTTAAGGTGGCTTTAGCTGAATTTCAGGTGTTTTGTTGCATGAAGTTCTCACATTAACGTGCCTGCAACTGTGTTTTCCTTGAATTTCAAGGGTGGTGGTGGTGTTCTATTGAGTTTTTAGAACGCTGCCAGACCACAAGCCATTGCCTTTGGGCACGACCACTCTATATTTTAAAACACTTGCTACCCATCTTGCAAATACATTCATCAATCAGAAACTGATTTTGACCTGTTTTGACAGTGTTATTATGTATAAAAGATTGCAGGCTTTCAGAACTCGCAATGTTTTTAGGCAATGCGCAGTAAGATTACATTATTTGCCATGGACCACACACTTTGGTTAAGCAGCGTGCTACAAGCCCCTTGATGTATGGCCGGTCTCTTGGTCACTTTTGTGATGCGTCGCACTACCCCAACTAACCGCATTTAAGCAGCATGGAAAAGGAAAACAATGACTGCCTGCAAGAATAAGCTATGCCCAGGTACTTTTGCCCCTATAGAGAAACGCAGAAGCTTGGACCCACGAATGTACACAGTAAGTGAAAATATATCTTAAAGTGAAATATACAAATTTAGTTAATTTGACCTTCCCCTAGAAGAAAGTGCGCAAGACAAAATAGCATTAGACTTTTTAAAAAAATTAATGAATACCAGGAAAATAACCTTAGAGGAACTGTTCAAATAAATAGGGTGCTAACCTTTTTCTGTCTTAAAATATTCCCTGGTAAACAAAATCCCAATATGAAACAAGTGCTTGTGGTCCTGTGGGTAAGCGCCGGCACTGGGAACATGACAACCTGAGTAATATCATGGTAGCCAAATACTTGAGCAAGCTTGCCAACCTCAAGAAAACCCAAGGGACCGCCCTCTGAAAACAAAATACGCTTTTCACTCAAATGTGTCCTGTACTTGTGACCTGAAAAGCAGCCGCAATCGCGGGGGATAACAACTGCACCACTGTTCCGGATTACAAACTCTCTTGCCACATCAGTGGCAAAAACTCATGACTGACTTGCCCTCTCATTTCCCCTCCTCACCCCCATGTCTGGCTTTCAACAATAGTCTGCTTTATACAAATATCTTGCAGTACACATTCCATATTGTCACTCAAATATATAAAGCCTTATTGAACTATGTTGGGCACAGAGTGTTCAATTGTGGCATTATTCCACCCACCTTGATGGGGAGACAACAAATACCAGAATGCAATTCAGCAAAAGGCAATAAAATGGTATCTGTGTGCAATCCTTTTCAAGGACTGACAGTAGCGCGGTTTACAAAAAAAATAAACAGCTATGTGATTTTACAGACCAGAATTGCAGAGTGGTAAATTTAATTGCAGCCAAAATACAAATTTTAAAAAATATATATTTATTTGTGTGGGGGTTCCTCCCCAAGCCCCCATTTATTTACCCTTATAACGCCACCCCAACTCCTTCCTGAACCATTTTAACCCCATTACCTGTTATTTAATTTTTGCAGCATATTTCGGTATTATGCTCCACTCTGAAATTCACCACTCTGTAATGTTTTAGATATAGTCACTGGATACCAAAAATAACTTGGATGCTGTAGGTTTTCTTAGTGTGTTATGAGATATTTAAAACAAAACGCACAGCCCCCAGAACTGTGGACTGTCTCCCATCAATGCTGTAACCGGGACTGAACATGGCCTAAGGGTGCCTGCTGCTTCCTTGCTTTGAAGCCAAGCTGGGTCAATCCCGGTTACTGCCTGGTTGGGAGTCCTAGATGCAGTGAATCTTCACCCCCGACATCGCTGTACCTGTCAAAATATCTTTTTACAAAGATTTTCTATAGCCACGAGTACAGAGCGACAGATAACCTTGGCTATCTGTAGTTGTTTTATATATGAAACTGCCGGTGTACCCGTGCTTTGTATGGTAATTACTACTTCAGTCCTAGTTTGAAGTTTATTTAATGAACAAAACCAATGCTTCTTTGTAGACAATATTGCTAGTCTTTCCTGCAGGAGCTGGTGTGAAGAAATTGTCTTTGTTTCTAACTCAGGAGCAAGCTACATAAAGCTGACCATGAGATGAGCATGAATCCCGTAAATCGATTCCAGCTACTTTGAGATGGAGTGTTGAGATTGTGCAGCAACATTATTGCTGTCCCAATCTGCAGCTGGGGCAGCAGCGACCTCAACAGAAGTGCCATACGTGTAGGGCTGAAGCGTGTAAGCTTGAGGTGCTGTACCAGTATGTGTACGGCTGAAGCTTCGTACTGTTGAGATGGCATACATTCATCAACTTCCGTGGGAAATTAAGTGTCTGTAATTATCATGAGAGATTTGCCACAATGTGACAGACAACGTCATTGCGGACACTATTGAAGAGACATGCACTGTTTCCTGCCACATGCATTACTACAAAATCACTGTTTTGTGGAACCCGCATGACTTCAGGAGTGAGTGCCGCCATTGTCAGCTGCTAGAATCCTGATTGTGTGGAAAGTTTAGGAACAATGAACTACTGACGTTTTTATGAACTGCTGAACTTTAGGAATAGCAAGGGTAGAACTATGTCATAACTACGGCAGAAAGAGCCATATGGCAGGGGTAAGCATTGCAGACCGCTTAAAAAAAATCAAAATCCAAAAAAAGGTACATTTTAAGTGTTCCACTGTCTACACCATGGAGCCTACCCACATGCCACATTTCCGGTTTGTAACATGTTGGGAAGTATGCTGAACATTTTGAAGAGAACAAACATATCCACAAATTATATACACATATTTATCTATTCGAACAAGTGTACACAAGCACACATGGGTGTTGCACTCCCCCCGGAGCAGCCGATCAAGATTGCTGATCTGCATGAACCACTAGGCAGCATGCAGTAATTTTCAAAAGAGTAGTTTATTTCATGACAAGTGGACAAAAGTGAAATAACGCATTACAACGCGTTTCACAGTTTTTCCAACTGCTTGTTCACATACAAGTGAACCATGTGTCAGTTGACCTTAATTGCAAAATGGCGACTCTATGGTTACAGTGAGGTAATTAGTCCTTCATTGCTAATGTTAACTCAATGTGCTAGATCGGATTGTGTCGGCCATGTTGGAAGCCTGTCTTACTGCATGTTTAAATACATGAAATAAGCAATATATACCTGTAAATGCACAGTGCCTGACAAATACTTATCAGGGACAATCTAAAACACCAACTTTAACATATCCAAACACTATGTTATAAAAAAAAAAGCATAGGAATAATGTGGTTTAGGACTTCTGCATTGTGTTGGCTATACAAAATGCCTTGAAAGTGCTGTGTGCGTGTAAACGGGATATGTATGAGTTAAAGTATTTGAGTAAAGTGCTGTAAGGTCAGTACATGTATGGGACCATAAAGTGCATAGTGCCTTTCTGTGCGACTACATATATAGACTACAGATGGCCGCGGTTATCTGTAGCTTAATATAGCTGCGAATATCGGGAAAACGGCTTGAAAAAATGCTTTCTTGCCTCCCAGGCCCTCACCAAGTTCCCCCATCATCTGTGCCATCTCCCCCACTCCCCAGATGGCCTCCTCACCTCCCCTGCCCTCCCCACTGGCCCCCACAGCACACACTGTTTCTGTGACATTTTGCTTTGAGATGTCATCTATTCAAGGTTATAGCCGAGGTTACAGAAAAGCTTTGTGTTGCAAACTCAGACCCTAGACCCCCCTCCAACTCCCACATTTCACTTTATGACCTCTATCCCCCCCACCTCTAGACTGATCACATTTGCAAATATTTTCACCTGCTAATGGCCTTTTCCCTGCTTGTCCTTTTTGCATATCCTCGGCTGCAGCCGCGACGATCTCCTGCATTGAGAGAAAAAAAATATGGCAGTTTCATTTCATTTCTAAAACCCCCCAGTTTTGGTTATTTACCCGAGATATAGCTATCTTTTTTTGAGAAGGCAGCACCCGCTTCTACGTCAAATATTTAAAAAACTGATGCACGGAATAACCACAAAAAGGCCTCTTTTAAATGCTTCATGTCCAAGTTGTTTCGGACCTGGTCTAAAACCGTCCAACAGTTTGGGCTGTGCGGTCCGGCAAAAACAGACCTTGTTTGTATATGGGAAAATGAATGGGAAGTAGGCCGCAACTTTAGAAAAATCTAGTTTTGTCATCTTAATAACTTTTTAGTTTTTAATGAATCTTTATGAAAATGTATGATCTAGGTGGGGAGGGTGGAGGAGGGGGCATCCAACTTCAAAATTTCGTCCTAATCCGTCACACAAATCATAAGTTGTTAACCTAGAATTTTTCGATGTTCCTACAGGATAATAACTCACCTTAACTTTATTTAGGGTGGCAATCGCTGCCCTGTAATGTATATAGTGTGTATATGATACTAGTTATGTAGTTGTCTGCAGCCTTGAGAAATGTATTTCTTGGGTTGATGAAGCTATGTATAAAGTAGCACTGCCCAATTTTCTGGAGCAAAAGGCTTGCATGTGGGCTAATTTGCAACCCACAATGCCTTTCTGATGTGGCACTGAACTCCACTCCCAGCTTTACAACTGTGGCATGCCTCGCTTTGTTTGCTCGGGTCTATTAAATCTGCCTTGCTGCCTGGTAGAGCCAGCTGCCATGGTTAGAAGTGCTTAAATGTAAACATATTATGGTATAATGAAGGACATGTCTCCCGCCGATCATGTTGGTTTTCTTGGCAAATGCTTAGGGCTTTTGGGATGCAAATCGTGTAGAGCCTCTCTTTTGGAATCGGATCACATTTCTGGGAGGGTGGTTGCATAAAGTGTTGAGCGGGTACTCGAAGAAACACTTGCATTCAGTGTAGATGCAGAAGATCTTGTGGGGAAATAATTTTGCTGATTACCTGTGCCAAAAGAGCTGGATTGGCACTGGAATTCAGTGTAGCCGACCCAGAGAACAATGCCACTTGGATCAGAACTCTATCCTCTGACTGTCTAGCCAATTGGATACCTCAACGGCTTAGTGCTTTATTGAATGCCTTTCAAAGTAACTTGCAGGTCCTATGTTTGAATCCCATTAAATGTGTAATAATTATGCCTTTGTTTTTAGATTTCCGAAACTCAACTACTATCGTACAGCGCACAACCAGTTTTTGGGGAGGTGTGCACGGCAATACAGCGATAGAATGTGTACTACATGTTACCCATAGAAATGCTTCCAGTGCACCCTGCGCCGTCTCCTGAGTTTACCCCCTTGACTTTGCTTTCCTTTTGCTACAGTGGTCCGATCTTTCCTACCTGTTCTGACCATTTACACGCAAAAAACCCCAGTTGTCTTTTATTACTATTGGAAATGTTTTTCCTAATTTTCTTGATGCAGTCGCTGCATGTAAGATTTAGTTTTAATTCTAAAAGCCAGTCGTTTGCCAATAATAAAAAAAAAATCCAGTGGTTGGAAATTTACCTGGAACCTTTTGTTTTCTTATAGCTTTTTCCGGATTTTCAACAAACACCAAGTATGATCCATATCAAATAAAGGCCGAAATCGCAAGCCGTCGAGACCGAGTGAGTACAGTTTCGCCCACATGTGCTGTCAATTTATGTTTGATGTTTTGGTGCCACTGAAAATGTTCTTTCAAACGTTACATCACCAGCTAGTGATCCCTCGGTTTGGATTTCAGTGTATGCTTGTTAAAACGCTTGTGTAATAGATGCGGTTTCCCTCTGAGTTTACAGACTGTGCCAAATGTCTTTCCTTCCGCAATGCTGCTGTTTGAGAGCGTGTGTTGGCGATTGTTCTTTTTCCTCTGCTAGGTGCCCCAGCTGAACAAAGGACTTGCACAGCGGCTTTACTTCTGGCACGCTTCTTATTGAGCACTGCTTGAAAAGATTCCGCCTGATGTCATGGGACATTATCCAGAGCACTTCCCTTTCTTGCATTCCCACCTAATCCCATCGTTTCCATGTCTACACTAATGCCAGAAAGGGCAATGCTGCATGCAAGTTGTCAGTTTTTAATCCACTTCTCCTCCATATGGCAGAAGCATAAGCAAAAAGATCCGTTTTGACTTTGCTGAAGAGCCTCTTTTACCATGCAGACTGCCTCAATTGCCCCGGCCTAAAAGATCAGGGACGGTACTGACTGATCGGAGAAGAAGCAGTGCCTTTTTAAAAAATGTTTACGTTTTTATTTACAGCGCAGACCTAGCTCGAGAGCAGCGGAGTGCTGTGTGGGTAGCCAACATTTGGGCTGCCTTCTTTTAACAGTAGCGCAGTACTGGTCTGCATCGGTATGTGCGTCCATTGGAATTAGTCCTTGGTCAGGTGTTGTTGAAAGTACTATGTGTTGAAAGATTTGCAGAATTGTGGAAGCATTCCGAGCCGACACTGTTCCAGAGGGTGGGTGCATAACATGAGAAAGATTGGTTGCGGCTCCCCTCTTTGCAGACGAGTTGTGACTCAAGCCGGGTGATAGATTTGCTGCGCGAGGTGCGTGTGCCACCAGATGTATGGAGCTTAGCTGCCAGGTACTGCTGTGCTACTCGTGACTGCTTTGTAGATGATACAGGCAGTCTTGAACAGTATCCTAGCTTGTAGTGGAAGCTAACATAGTTCGTGTAAGATGGGGTAATTTAGTCAAATTTCTGTGCTCCTGTAAAGAGATGTGCTGCAACGTGGTGGTCTGCTTTTAGGGGAGCCAAATGAGCAGCTGGGAACCCCGTCAGGAGAGAATTACTCCCATTGATGTGGGAGACCACAAGGGCCTGCACTACGGTCCGGAAGTCCTGTGGAGGGAAGAAGGGTTTGATTTTTCGAAGGTTAGGAGTTCTTAGAGAGGCTATTTGTGCCTTCTTGGCTATGTGTTTCTGGAAGGACAGGCTGTCAATGGGGAAGCCAAAGGATTTTGCAGAATCTGGGAGTTGTGTATCAAATACTTCTAGGTGCATATCATTGTGCCACTGTTGGACGAGTTCTTTTTTAGAGGGCGGACTTCTGCGGACAAATTCAGTCTTGGATGAGTTTAGTTTGAGGTAGGCAGTCGACATCCAGAACTGGATGATGGCTAGGTAATTGCAGAGACAAATTATGTCCTGTGTACTATTTACTCTCATGTACAACTGAGTATAGTCCGCATATTGGTGGATGGCTATATTGGGATCTTTGACGAGAGTGCCTAAAAGCTTCATGTAAAGGTTAAAAAGGATTGGTGAGAGGATAGAGCCTTGGGGGACACTGCAGGAGACCTGGAGTTGGTTAAAATGCAACAAGTTCATTTGAACAGCCTGGTGTTTGCCTGAGAGGTAGGAGGTAAACCATTTGAGGACAGTGGCAGAGAATCCTATCCTGTTGGCAAGGTGAGACAGATGGATGCAGTGGTCAACTGTGTTGAATGCAGCCGAGAGGACGAGCCACACTTATCTAAGATTTGGAGGACATCATTCACCACCTGGATGGTGGCTGTTTCAATGCTACACTTGGGGGAGAATCCCGACTGATACTAATTCAGGAGTGGGAATTGTTCGTTTTTGGCGAGTAGCTGTGTAGCAACTATTTTTTCCAAGATTTTGCCAATAAATTGGAGGTTCGAAATGGGCACATGGTGGTCTACGTTGTCTGGATCTAGGGTAGATTTTATTTTCGTGTGAGACCAGTTTTGAGAGTACCTGGGAAGGATTCTTCTGCGATGGAGGAATTGATGATATCGAGGAGCACATTGAGCACTGTGCCCGTCAATTCTTTAATGATGGAGGCTGGAATTATATAGTCCAAGTAAGAAGTAGGTTTGAGGGAAGCCATCATTTTTAGGAGATCCAGGGGAAATAGATGAGTGAATTCGGTCCAGAGGAGCAGTGCACATGCCAGCGTGCAGGGGATGCTAATGCTGTGAGAGGTTGATTCGATGGCTTTTGGATTGTCGATTTGTACAATAAAAAAATGTATTGATGCCACCGCATTTTTCATTTTTCATGAGTTGCTGTTACTTCAGGGTAGGGTAAGGTTTTGGTACAATTCTTAACTACTTCAAAGAGGGCTTTGCCCCTGTTGGGGGCTGCCGCAATGGTGTGGAGTAGTAAGCCGCCTTGGCCTCAGCAATCAGAATCCTACGAGTTGTTCTGGGAGACTAGAGGTTAGTGTGGTCTCCCGAGTTATGGTTTTTGCACCACTGTTGCCTTGGAAGAGTAGTGTAGTATCCCTGCACTTACCTTGCCCCTTCTGCCTCTCCAATATGATTTTCAGTGTGCGCTGTCTGTAGCATGGCTTGACCTACGTAACAATAGCTTTGGCACCCTCTAGTGTTAACGGGACACATGTGAACTAAAACTATTTGTGCTAAAGCAACCTCTTAAGCCCAAAATTGCAGGAGTTAAAAATAATTTCGTTAATTAAGTGCCGTCTATAAGTCGCAACTAATTCAAACTGTGGGACTGGCCACCACAGGGATACCCAGAAGATGTTAAGTGGGAGGGTGAGGCTCTTTGGAAAGGGAGGCGGGTGACTGACGTCTGACTGATTTCTAATACAAAATAATAAAATGTTTGCCTCCTGGCTCCTGCTAAAGCACACCTGTCCACTAAAACTCAAAATAGACAAGGGCCTTAATTACCTTGCCATATCAAACATGTTTAATATTTGCCACATTACGCCAAATCGGTGGTTGCTTTTCCCGAATGAAGTTTACTAACCATGTGTACAAAATTGACATGTGGCTCTGGTTACATGAAGGTATTGTGGTGCTACCATTCGGAGAGAACACAATCCCCTAGGCATTTTGAGGCCTTGATTGATTATAGGCACATTTGGGTGAGGGGGAGGCTTGGTGGGTGTATTGGAGTGGGCACGAGGAAGTAGAGGGAACATGAATGAAAGTGGTCTTAACAGCAGTAGTCTGAGTTTGTAGCTTCCAATTTGTGTTGTATTTTGGTGATATTGCTTTCATTATTTTGTCATCTCAATTTACTGCCCTCTCAACTACTGGTTTTCACTTACCATACACAGCTAAGTTTGTGTGTACTGTTTTGACATATCTTGACCATGTTTCTGTTGAAACGTGCTCATAATATAAATACAAATAATACAAGCATTGTCAGAGTCAACAGGTATACCTTTTCTATAGGCAGATATCTTCCCTCTAACTTTCACATATTACTGTTCTCCACAAATCAATCTAATGGATTAAAACATGTTGCTGTTTGTGTTTACCTTTGCAAAACTATTATGACTAGTCTTTACCTGTACTTTAGAATATAAATAAACACATAATCCCCTCCCACCACTTACAAAGCAACTAAATCACAGGTACACCTGTACACTTTACCAGTCCTTATATTATTTACAAGGTCATTAAATCAGGGTTGTGGGCAGCAGAGGGACAAGTATGGTAACGTGTATTCTGAAATGAGTTTTCAGAAAACGTAGCTTTAGCACAGCCAGTCCAATCAACCTGATTGTAATCAAAGGTGGGTTCATTACCATTAAACAGTTCTGAGACTTTATTTGTGGCCTATGTGGAGAAATGCTTTAACACTGACAAACCAAGTCGCTGAAAGGCAAACTTGGTTAAGAAGTGTATATTACAACAGGAGCAGTCGAATAGCCATGGTTGACCGAATACCTTTCAGAAAGGTCCTTTATAGACAGTAATGGTAATTGTAAATCGCATCACTGTTATGTGGTGGGTAAGAAAATATGCTGCTGGTGATGCACCAGTCATATGTTTATCCCTCCACAAATGCGAGGAAACTGCTGAGCCAACTAGACGTGCAATTTCTTTCTAGGTGGCTAGCACTTCTCTGAGACAAAACTAAAGTGTTCGGCTACAGGTAAGGTAGTGGAGGCGCATGGGGCATTGTCCTGGTACACTTGCCAGTTTGATAAGCTAGCTCTTGTTGGCCCATTCTATATGTTCATGAACACACATGTGTTCTTGACTAGAAGACAACCATTACTTCTCTTTCCACTTGTGGATGATCAACTGAAGCATTTTGGAATAGGCAATCAAAGATCCCATGATCATGTATTGGGTCCCACTTGGCTACATTCGTCCCACACATTCCCCCGATAGGCAAGCTTTCCCAAAGAGTGGCATGTCGGGGAAATGGTGCACACACTAATTGCACATGCAGGACGTGATGATGGCTAGATGACGGTGGGGTCCAAGGATTTGAGGAGGGGTGTCGGGAGATAACATGGTCAAAGGGGTGTCTCCTGCAATAGAGGATGGTATCGGGATGGCGATTGAAGATGGTCATTCCCCAAACGCAGATCCCAAACTCAGAATAAATGGACACACCCCAGTAGGGAATGAGACCAGGAGATAGATTGCAAGTTGTACAAAGTTTATATTCGGTAAAAGATGCAAGTAAAGGACTCTGCTGCTCTGAGAGCGCTCTGCCAACAATACAGAAACGGTACATTTTATGTACAACTTTCGTCATCCGTGACAAACGGTATAGGTGACGAGTATTGCATAGTCATTGGTTGATTACAAAGTTGCAGTATGGGCCATACTGGGATGGTGCATCTTGATTAGTTGGTGCAAAGCTGTTGCTTCTCGCAGCACGTGGGTCAGCTGGGCTCATCTGGAAGGGGTTAAGGTCAGAGGCGTCGGGCACAGATCATCTAATCTCTTTATTCTGACTGCATAGAGAAAGGCTAGAAACAATTAATCACATTAAACTGTGACATTTAGTGCAGGTGCTATAAAGTTCTGCTAACAGCCATATATCCAGTTTATACTTTTCCCCTCGAGAAACCGTAAACAATAGTGCCTTAATCCCAGAGCCCACCACGAAAGGGTTTGATCTACCTCGTGCCTCATGATGCAGATTGATAGGTGGTGTTCCTTCATTGAATATAAAGTATAGGGGGGGACTTAGGGCTGTGGTGGGTGCATGCTCTGGTCACTTCAGGGGGTTAGATGTGCATCAGCATCAAAGGGACAGAGGGGCCAAGATTCACCCCGGTCACACACAGGGCAATGAGCTCGAAGGAAGAGAAAGATACAGGCGAGTTGCAACAATACATGGCTGTCCTTCCGTGGGAAAGGAGTTTGTACGGTGCAGACAGGGGAGGAGGTGGTGGGGGTTTCAGGGCTGGCTGTGCGCAGCGCTGAACGATGCGAGAGATGGCTTTTGTAAATCATTGTGCGGTCTAGTAAAATGATTGAGTCTGGGGTGACACAAAATGATGCAGGAATGGTATTTTCCAGCGGCACCAAAGCTGATCCATTGAAAATGGTCTTTAGCCTAACTGACCTGCGGACAACTTAACAGATTTGTGGATTACATAGTTTCCCTGACGGCACCGAAATCACTCCATCTTAGTGGACAGTTCAAACGTTTATATTTGGTCATTGTGGGGCCTAAAGCTGCCCTCTCTCTAGTCTTGTATTAACCCTCCTCCCTAACCCAGGTGTCTAACTCCTGGTTAGTGCTATTGAATTGTGACCACTACTGTCTAATCACTGCCTTCTACTACTGGTGGTTGCCTACGTGCCATCTAGCTAAACTCCTTCAAGGACTTCCTAACTGACCCTGCTCTATCCAAGCATTAGTGGTCTACTGGGTAATTTGCATGGTGAATTGGACTTACTCGGTTGGATACAGGCTGTTTCTCTCACCCCCATGCTCGCCTCTTCCCTCCTACTCTTACTGTCTCACCCTCCACTTACTCCTTCTGTCAATCTATTCTTCCAATCCGGGTCACAAATTTGCACTTGCCACTGGCTAGTGATATTTGACTCTTGGTGAGTAAGAAATGGTGTGCTATATGTGTAGAATTGTAGTGGCAAGTGACGTATTTTATAGCTGGCTTGCAACTTAAATTGTTTCCCCCTGCTCCTCCTAGTTCTCACCTCCACCTTTTGCTGTTGCTTCTCTCCTACTCTACTTAACTCCTCCTCTTCTCTCTCTCCAAAGTAATTGAGGGGTATAACGGCATTCTATTTTTTGGAGAGAGTTAGCATAGTAGTGTGTTTCAGTGTCTGTGGATTTGAGGGGGACCCTGTTCCTGGTGCGCTTCCAGTGCCTGTGGAGGGGTTTATATCTGTTGGTGAAGCTGGAATACCATATTTTATCAATTTTCTTCCTGTTTGATTTATTGGAGGATGGTGACAAGTATCTCCCAATAGAGTCCAACCCTGGCCCATTGTACCTATCCTCGCATAAAGGTATACTTCTCCCCATAATGCTTTAATCAGGCCTAGGGGACTTCTGGTTAAGCAGACTCAGTGCTTTTCTCTGAGGAACCACAAGCTGGGGTTTATCCTTATTTGAGTGTTCATTGTTTCATCAAGCTTGACTGTAGATATTGTCCATTTAGAGCCAGTGAGTAAAAAGTAAAGATGGTTAACTATACAGTCTCCTGGACATACAGACACCAGCAGAGCTCCTATTTCCCATCACAGGTCTCTTGGGTATGCATGATGCGAACAGAAGAGACCCCGCTTTGCCTCTCCATACTTGCGTAAGTATAGGCATTTATGTACATATTTTGATATCCTTCCGAAGTTGGGTGCCAATGGCTCCTTGTACATTTTTCTGACCGAGTAACTGAAGCATAGCATTCACTGCCTAACAGGCCATACTTGGCTTGCTGGCCAACAACCTTCCACATGCTTCTCATCTTGGTGAGAGTGCGGTCCCCACTAATCGGAAAATCTCTCTGCTGGGTTTTTTCAAGTAACCTCAAAATTAAATGTAGATAAATCAAGATGTCTATTCAAAATCACAATACTTTGCATTGATGCCACGCCATATGTTGGCGAACAATTTTGAGGTGGCCACGTTAACTTTTCTTCGAAATTCTTTGAATTGAAATGTCAATATTCTTTAACTTGCAAACTAAAAGGATATTAAAAGTGAATAGTATGAATGCGATGCACATGGATGCGCCCATTCAAATTGACAATGTACAGATCAAAAAATATAAAAACAGGTAAAGAGAAACAGCAAATTTCATACATGCTCCATGACAAATCGAAATGATAATGTACACATTATACAATTAAATTTCGGTGCTGATAGCTTGTGAAGCTTGACTCAATATTTTTAGAATGGCAACTCGACAGGTACAGAACTCGACAGGTACAGCTCACAGTACTTGTCCTTGCACTAATTAAACCATACCTATTCCCTAAGCCAGGCAAACCAGGTAGGGCACATGCAATGCCTCGGTAGTGTTTGTGCGACTAAGGCAACAAAACAGCAAACTGATTGAGGTATGGTAGTAGTCAGTGCTCCAGATAAGATTTAGAGGTGGGAGTATTTTACTCCCTATTTTTAAACTTTCAGAGTAAATGTGATTTTAAGAGAGTAAAAATGACTTTTCTCTTTTGCAAGAGAGTAAAATGTATGTGACATCCAGCCGATATGTGCAAAAACTGTATGGAAATCATTACTATGCGGCAGCTTTCCGCATTGTAGCAGAAAACAACTTTCATTATTTCTCCAAGGTCTGGCCAATTGATCTCTCCTGAATATATTTAAATGTTGAAATCACAAAAACCTAACCAAATACATAGTAAAGCAAACATGAATTGCATTGTGTGTATTGAAGTTCGATAGCAGAATTTGATGTTTAATGAAAGTCCTAATTTCCTGAAGCTATTACTACCAAATGGTATGCCAATGTTATCATACAAGAGTTCAGAAAGGCAAGGACTCCATGCTGAATTCTATATCTAATCTAACGGTCAAATGATCATTTATATAGCACTTTTGTTAAAGCGCTGTACATACAACATATGTATCACAATTATCACCAAACCAAAGTCAGTACTCCTTTATCGACCTCGAAAGGGTGAAAGGCTGAGTTGGACTTCCCGGGATTCGAACCTGCAACCTAAAGATCACGCACAGATTGCAACGACGAGTGCTCAACCGGCTGAGCTATTTTATTGGCTAACATCCTTCAGAGGTCAGTTAACTGAGGTATAATAATCACAGTACCTAAATGTTGGATGGACGAACCATTTATGAAGCGCTACATAGTTAAATACCTATCTGGATTATCACAGGGACAGGTTTTGCTGAGTTTCTATTTGAATTATCAATCTAAATTTAATTTGGTTTTTAACAGTGCTTGCATTTCCTGGAGTCAGGTTTTGGATGTTTTAATTGTAGTCTTGAAGGTTTGAGAGGCTAGAACACCTGTGATTGGTGTAATGACAATCACTCACCCTTGAGCAAAGACTCTGCTGCCCCTGATCATTTAATGTACCCCATTGACTGCAAGGTTGAATGGATGTAAACTAGATTGTGCATAGTCATCATTTTACACACTTTTTTAGAATTGGAGTGAAAATTAAATTATAAGTGTAAAAACGATGTGCCTCCGCATCGGAACAAAATAAAATTGTGCAATAATGGTTTGCTTTAATTGGAAACAAAAGCATAATTTGTTACAAAATATTAATTCTCAATTGCAACTTAGTTTTCCATCTTATTAATTATACAATCCTAAAATTCTAGGAAAATATGCACAGTGCTTCTGAAGCTGAATGGAAAAAAAAAACATTCCTTTCATCACAGTGTGCAGTTTCTTTTTTTGAAAGGGTTCAGATAAATACATTCTGTTTCAGGAGGTGGCTTGCAATTACATCCATGTAGATAAAAATCAAAAGAAGCCTTCTGGTTTCTGTCAAGTAACCTGACCTTTGCACTGCCCTCTGCTCTAAACCTGTGTGTAAATGTACACAGGAAAATAATAAAGCTGTCGTATTTACAAGATTTTCATGCGTAAAAAGGCCTAGTACGCACCTTATTTGGAGGCCTGGTAGAAGTATAGGCCAGCAGAGACAGAAGGGGATCAATGGTGAAATTGAATTCAAATTGATGGCTAGCCTTCCTGCACTTGAGACCAAAAATCATGCATATGTAAGCCAAATTTAGAAAGTATGCCTTTCTTGTTTATATCTAGGGGCAAGCGCTACTAGCTGTACTGTTAAATGTTTTAAAATTCTAAGTGATGTGTAGTAAGTTTGATGTAAAAGGTGGCTTTTGAGAGGGAAAATGCACTTTGAGCACATCTTAAAGCAGACACTTTTCTTTTTTATAAGCCTTTATTTATGCTTGGCAGTGAGAGCACATCATGATGGCATGGATGCATCACCAGATCACGCTTTCCAACATAGATACTTTAACAACAAACCAGTGAGTATAAAACAGACCCAACCTTGTCAGGAAGCGAACAGCATTTGCTTACTCCCAGCCCTTTGTGATATAAACATAGCCTAAGTATCACTTTCATGGTAGGCCGCACACCTGGAACGTATGTCTAGGAACCTGTGAAATTCACCCCATTTATCTTTGAGCCTTGACGTTCTCGGTAGCATTCCTACATAAGTTCCCTCACAGTTTTTGGACCACGTCAGACAACCAATCCCTGCCCTGTGGGGGGGGGGAAGAGGGGGCACCATACACAGTTTAGCAATATACAATTATACAACCCACATTGAGGAAAGGTCTGTTCCATCTCAACGGCATGTCTGTCCACAGCCCATAGTGCACCCATGGGTGAGAATGGAACAGGCAGACCCACCACCGCAGATAATGTGTTCAGCACATATGTCCAGAGTTCATAAAGTTTACTGCAGCACCACAGCATGTGCAAATCATCTGCGTTTCCGAGTTTAAATCTGGGGCATCTGTTTGCAGATGGGTATAGCTTGTTGATTCTATCATGTGTATAGTACAGTCTGTTAAGAATTTTGAATTGCATCAGATTGAACCTAGAATTCAACAACCGTTTTGGTGAGTGAGCACATCCTATACCACTGTTCATCTGAAAGGACCACACCCATATCTTCAGCCCACTGAAGCCTGACCTTGGGGTTATTCCTATCTATCTGACCCATGATTTTATACAGTGCGACTACCAGCCTGCTCACTCCGCTTGAATTAGAAATATATTTATGGAGTTCATTTTCAGGGGGTTCAAGAGTGTAACCCTCCCACCATGCAGAGACCACAGCCCTCAACCTATGTGACTGTCCAATCTGTCACCTCTGTGTTCATGTTTCATAGTTTGTAGCATGAGGAATTTCCCTACCGGGAACAAGTCCCCCAAAGACCTCTATCACAGCTGCTCCAAGTCTGCACTGAGTGACCTATCCAAGGTGGGGGAGAGGCCGGCCTCTGTTTTCACGACAATGGCCAGCCACACTGTAACTTTAGTGAGCACCTAGTCACAGGGAAAGTCATCCTCATACGCTGTCTAGTCTGCTGCCAACTGCTCTAGTCTAACATGTGGTGGGATGGGGTCCCCCGTTATCAAAACTAGGTGAATTGCGCCTGGGCTGAAAACCAGCACTTCTTGAGGTGTGATGCTGCAAATTCTCCGATATTGTAGGGAAGCGTCATTTTCATCTGTTTTTTCCAGATTGCACCCGCATTCCACAAAAATTGGGAGAGGGACCCATGGAGCCTGGCGAAGGCTTTGCCCGGTCAAAGGGGGACATTGGTAAAGGTATATAGTAATTTAGGAAGGATTATAATTATACGCAGGGCCAATCTACCCGCCAACGAGATGGGCACAAGCTTCCACCTACTAATTCCCCCCCAGCCCTCACATAAACTGTTCCAGGGTGGTATAGTCCTGTAGTAGTGAGCTCTTCTCCCTAGACACTGACCCCCAGGAATTTGATGCAATCATGTGTCCATCGCAGAGGGAAGTCTCCATTCGGTTTCACCGTTCTGGCAGTTGATGGCAATATTTCAGATTTGGTTAAGTTCACGAGACAGCCTGGGTAATCTCCAACATGTGTGATATCCTGCATTATCGGATCTAGATTCACTTGTGGATCTGACGTATAGCAGTACATCATCCGCAGAAAGGGAAATCATTTCTGCGGGTGCCAACAACTGCAGCCCCCGCTTCCTCAGACGTTCCCTAATCAAGTCTCCATATGTTCGATCGTGAGTGCAAATAATATTGGCGACAGGGGGCAGCCCTGCCGGGTGCCTCTGCTGAGGGAGAGCAGCTCGGAGACTAGCAAATTCACCAGGACCATTGCCATCAGGTGGGCGTATAGGAGCTTGATGTGACTAATCATGGTGGAGCCAAATCCCATCTTCGTAAATCCAACAGATTGTCCACAAGATTGTGGAACTCTCCCGTCCCCTGCACACCCTTTATACTGTAGAAACAGTCAATATTTCTATACAATGGTAATATTCAGTTTCTTTCAGAAAAAAGAAGAAATTAATGAGAGAAGCTAATTCATGACACTATTATAATAAAACAGAATGATGGGGACCATCGGTTTTAATTGAATTTTAAATTAATTGTTATAGATATGAATTTCAATTCATTCATCATCCAGTCTTTGTAAACATAATAACGTAAATGTGTTCATTTTGAGGTTACATTCAATATAATAATACAAGGGCATACAAGGTACTCATCACACTTTCTATACAATAGGCTTTTCACATGGTATATCCACAGAAAGTAATGATGAATATTTTCTCGACGCGTTTCGGGGTGTCCCCTTCTTCAGGAATTGATAGCCCTCTTCATTGCCGTTAATCTTTGTTTCGTCTATAATGTATGATACAATGATCAAATTTTAGATTCTCACTGATAACTGTCATTTAACTCTTGGGAGAAATTTTTAATAATAATCACCTGGATGTTCAATGTGGAATATCCTAACTGGATTTATTATCAATAGCAATAACAGCCCAATAATGGTTATTCAACCTGTAGATGTGATAAAAAGACAATAGGGAAAGCTCAATTAAAAACGGGATCTTAATTCATGAAGGAAAATCTAGTCATGTAATATCTAAGAAAAAATATTACCTTTCTCGTGTCTGTAAAAACACGTATATATACTATATTAGATACACGAAAACAATAGATTTCCCAGAAGTTACATGAGACACTCCTCACATTTATCTTTCGACTCTTTTCACCTTTATTTCATTTGACTCAAACTCCCTGCACCAGTATAGATATACACCTATATACTATTGGTTAATTACACATTGTTTTCTAAAATATGTCCGTATGACGTCTGTTTTCCCGTCACACGCTGACGTTCTAAACATAGTGACGTCGTCACGCTTCGACGTGATGACGTCATAATGTAAATAGTGGCCATCTTTAGCGAAAACCGTGTAGAACGGTTCGAGCTACAGCACCGGCCATCTTCTCAGGAAGGAGGTAAGAGAATCCTTTGTAAACAGCTCCCCAATTGCATATCATGAGCCTAGAGGCCTTCACAGAATACTCTCCACAGAATGATCCCACCCCATTGTTTTCGTGTATCTAATATAGTATATATACGTGTTTTTACAGACACGAGTGGAGGAATCGCCCATTACTGCACTACCTCCGTACCTGAGGACTCTCTACATACCACAGCGACCCATTCCATGGATGTAGTAGCTTTTTACAGAAATACCGAAAGGTAATATTTTTTCTTAGATATTACATGACTAGATTTTCCTTCATGAATTAAGATCCCGTTTTTAATTGAGCTTTCCCTATTGTCTTTTTATCACATCTACAGGTTGAATAACCATTATTGGGCTGTTATTGCTATTGATAATAAATCCAGTTAGGATATTCCACATTGAACATCCAGGTGATTATTATTAAAAATTTCTCCCAAGAGTTAAATGACAGTTATCAGTGAGAATCTAAAATTTGATCATTGTATCATACATTATAGACGAAACAAAGATTAACGGCAATGAAGAGGGCTATCAATTCCTGAAGAAGGGGACACCCCGAAACGCGTCGAGAAAATATTCATCATTACTTTCTGTGGATATACCATGTGAAAAGCCTATTGTATAGAAAGTGTGATGAGTACCTTGTATGCCCTTGTATTATTATATTGAATGTAACCTCAAAATGAACACATTTACGTTATTATGTTTACAAAGACTGGATGATGAATGAATTGAAATTCATATCTATAACAATTAATTTAAAATTCAATTAAAACCGATGGTCCCCATCATTCTGTTTTATTATAATAGTGTCATGAATTAGCTTCTCTCATTAATTTCTTCTTTTTTCTGAAAGAAACTGAATATTACCATTGTATAGAAATATTGACTGTTTCTACAGTATAAAGGGTGTGCAGGGGACGGGAGAGTTCCACAATCTTGTGGACAATCTGTTGGATTTACATAGGTTAAAACAACCCAGTGTCAAGGTTGTTATTCTCCCCGGCACCCCGTAAATTTTCAACAAATCCTGTAAAAAAACCTTAAACCTAGGTGTGCGCTAGGCAAACAAATATTGGATTCCAAATCCCATCTTCCTCAATACTGTGAATAAATACTCCCATGACACCATATCAAATGCTTTCTGCGAATCCAGTGTTAAGGCAGCATCAGAATCCACAGGGGACACAAATACCATGATGTTGAACAAGCAGTGGATATTAAGCGCCGTTGACCGATCAGTAATGAACCATGCCTGGTCACTATGACTAGGTGAGGCATCAGGCGGAGAAACTGGTTCGCTATGATCTTTGCAAAGATCTTGGAGTCTACAATCATGAGTGACAACTGTCTATAAGACTTACACTCGTTGCTGGCTTTGTCTGGTTTGAAAGTAGTTATTTTGGCCTCACGGAGCGACTCCATGAGGACAGAGGTCTCCAGTGATTAAGTAGGAGGAGATGGGGGTGGAGGGGATATAACCATATTCCGTATATAACTCTGCCGTCAGTGTGTCTGGACCTGGCGCTTTACCTCTAGGGAGTGTTTTGATTAGTGGCATGTCTTCGACCGTGAACAGTGTATTAATTTGCTCTCTGGCGCTGGCGGACAATCTAGATCACGGGACGTCATCCAATAGGGAGTGCATAGCTTGCTCGCCTTTTGGTGGTCTGGCCCTGTACAGGTCTTCATAGAAACTTTGGAAGACAGAGGATTTCTGGGTCGGACCTTTTAAACACTATATCTTTCAAAGTCTCAGATTTGAAATTTCCATGCCCTGTAAATTATGGCCCTGCCCTACATCATCCGCAACACTATGGGAGAATGATCAGAGTGTGCGCGGGAAGATGTCTGTGGATAACACCTTCCCCACAAGGGGCTGTGAAATCACAAAGATGTCTATGCGCGATGCCATGTCGTGCGCTGAGGAATAGGTGTAATGACTCTTCTGCATCACGTATGGCCAACCTGTCCATCTGGTCCAGCGGGCAGTGCACCACTCTAGATGGGGGCCTAGGGGCCGTGACAGTCCTGTCCGTACACTGGTTTAAGATTGTATTTATGTCCTGGCCCCACAGTGTAGGCATTGTTGGGTATGCATCTATAATAGATGCTATATTTACATAGAAGTCGGGGGAATCTACTTTGGGCCCAAATATGTTAACTAGGAGCAAGGACTCCTTCAAGGACGCCATGTACTACTGCATATCGGCCATCTGGGTCAATGTGTGTACATTTCCCTGTGAATTTAAGGGACTTGTGAATAAGGGTCAAGACCCCCCCTGGGACTGAGTTGAGTAGGAAGTGTAGTACCTGTTCCCACACAGGGCTGATATTCCTATTAACCCTAGCTGTGGCATGCGTCTCTCGGAGGAACAATACATTGATCTTATGGCTGTTGACATATGAATCAATCTTCTTAGTTTTCGTATAATTACCCGTTCTGCGGACCTTACAACTTATCACATTAATTGCAGTCATTCCTGGGTGTGACCATATCCCTAGAGGGGAGTTATCGGGTGGCACGTATGTACCTGGTAAAGCGTTTTCTTGGCAACAATAAAAAGAAAACTGTATGAAGACAATTTTTGAAAACTTTTAACCCACACCATTCTGCCCACCTCTTTTCTCCCTACCTTGGGTGATTTAGTCCCCACAACCCCCACACACATTCCCGCAGCAAAAATAGTGCGCAATTGTGGCGGGGCTAACTGCTGCGGCTTGTGGCACTATCCTGCATCATCTTGAGACGTTGCTAGCTCAGTGGGTGCAATCTGAATCCACACAGTGCCTTTTACCATCAACCAATAATCTAGAGCAAACAATGGTAGTCTCTAAAGGAATAGAAATTCCATCTTCAGGTCTTTGAGGAGCCAGAGGTCGCCTCGCTGCTATGTGGTAGGATTTGAGCTTCAATACATTTTACGACTTCCTCTGGAACAGTAAAGAAATACAGCTTCTCCTTAAACTGAAAATGCAGTCTGGCCGGGTACGTGGCATATTGGATATTGCGTTACTGGAGGGGCTTCTTAACCCCCAGGAATTGCCGGTGCTCCTGTTGGACAGTGATTGAAATGTCAGCGAACAACCACACCACCTGGGATCCCAGCTGCAATTCCTGCTTGTCCCTGGCCAGCTTCAACAGGAAATCCCCGTCACAATAATTCAGGATTTTGGTCCTTATTGGCCTCGGGGAAATCCCCTGGTTTCGGTTTTGGAGCAAACACCCTATGCGCCCTCTCTACTGCAAAAAAGGTGGATAATGGTGTTTTTTTCCGTAGCTGCCGGAGGAGCACCTCAACCGCCTGTTCCATATTGCCTGACCATGCCTCCTTGAGGACTCCAATAATACAAATGTTTTTATGGGATCTCTACTTCAAATCATCACACTTCAATTCCGCAACCTTCGTCTCTTTTGCAGGTGTAGCAACTATAGCTTACAATTCATGCATGTTATCTTCCGTCATGCCAATCTTCTCGTCCACCTCAATAATTTGCTGCACTTCTTTCACCACCTGTGCCCATATGGTTTTGACGTTCATGGTAATATCGAGTTTTTCGTGGGCTGCAGCGAACCCTTTCTGCATGCTTTAAAGTATTTGTTGAGTCTCTGTAGGGGCAGGATCCGGTTGAGCCGCCATGGGGGTGATGAGCTGCTGCTGAGGCTCCCCGACTTGTCGGGCGAACCAATCCATACTGCTGGGCTTCTTACCACCCCCTGCACCTCGAGTCATGACACCTAAGCACTATATAGGCTCCTCTTCTCAGCCTAGGAACTAGGCCCTAGCTCCAATTAACAGCAAAGGCCTCCACTGCACATGCCACATTCCTGTCGCACGTCAAGTGACTTTAATTATTGGCTCCTGCCGCTGGTGCTCTAGGAGTGCACTGTGTGTGCAGTGATATTCCAGGGGCAGCTTGGGTTGCTGTGCGTGTCACTAGTGTACTGTGGCACCAATCTTAATTAAGTACAGGAGCCCAACAGCTGCTTCTTCACATCAAGGTATTGTATGCTGGACTATTTTGCGGCTATCCAAGGAAACGCCAGCTATGCCGTTAAAGTGTCTTTCCTGTGTAATCTCTTCACCAGCTCATAACTAACCTCTGCTGTATTCCCAGCTGACAGCTTGTGCTCCAGTGCTCTGCCAACAGCCTCGTACATAGCAGAGCGGGAGGCTGCACCAGCCCGCCGCAGACTGGCCGTTGGGTGCTGATCTCTGGAGACTGGGAGAATACCCAACCGCCGCAACTATGCGGCTGCGCCGCCCTGACACGGCCTCCGCCACCATGCATCCCTCACCTCCATATGTCTCACCACCGCTCTGACTTCGCCTACGGCACTCTGTCCCGACACGTGGTCGTATACTCAAGCTGCCCTCAGATCTCGGACCTGCCTTGCCGCGCAGGTCGCATTGGGGTTTCACTGAGTGGGCTCCACTAGTAGTCGCCATCTTTTATTGACCAGCTGATCTGCCGATGCAGGCAATTGATGGGTGCATACACAACAGATTATGGTGCCAAGTTCCCACTGATCCTCTAGGCTTGCCTGCCATTTTGCTTGGCTGTTCCACAGTGCCCCAAAGCAGACCGTCTTTTATCACCATTCACAGTTGCTTCTCATTGGAGCTCTGATGCATGAATTTTCTTAGAATACCATTGTCTAAACAATCCGTAAAACGATGATCTAGCTTTACATGTATTGCAAGTCTGCATCATGTATGTTACTATTGTTACTTGAGGTGGCGTAGAAAAGGAAGGGACACACAATTCTATCTCGTCCATGTCCTGTAAATAAGGCATGACATAACTATCTGTCACATCCCAAGCATTTCCTAGTTAGAAACTCTATTTAGGCAGCTCCTTTACTAAAGATGGTTAATCCGTGCAGTGTAGGCCTGTGGTCCTGTCCAGATTAATCTGCACATGTGTGTAGCTTTGGCTGCCGGAACATGTCGCAGGCCCATACTGTCACTACAATCTGGGTCACCTAATAAGAGAATTGGGTACACTCTGAAACCTTGATTGCAGACCACCGATGGTGTGGCATCAATCCTTGTTTTGACGTGCTGCATACCTACTGGAGAATAGTACTATTGTATAGTGGGTTTGTGTTTTGGCTGCATACCAACTCCTTTGTTTTTTTTTTTTTTAACAGCAGGGACGAAATTGGTTTGTTGGGGCATATGGAAAGGTGGGGATGGGAAAGTTAAGAGGGGGTACAGCGGGTTCCCTCGTACTGCCCAGTAAAAAAGAGCAGTGGAAAAATGTGGTAGAATGGAATTTGACCAGTTGAAAATAGGCCAATTCACATAGATCCAGGGTTGTCCAACTCCATATCTATTCCTGAGAAAACAATTTACATATATTCAGAATTATTGTATGCCATAAATATTAATTTGAGATATCCTAAAAATCTGAAATGCATCCGGCCCGAGGCCTGGAGTGTGGACAACCCTGCGTGTATAGCATGATGAGGTTGAGGCGCACAATAGTACGTTGCCATGTTTGGTATTGTGACAGAATGCCATTTGGTGAAGGTGGGATAGCTTAAGTTTTTTTCATTTTTAGTGAGAAAAATTATGCATGTAATTCTGTTTCTGAAAGTGAGATCTGCTAATTCAATTTCATAATGCTCAATACCAAAATGTATAATGCGCCCATGTACCTAGCTGTGACCATCTACTGAAATTCCAAGCAGCTGCCCTGAAAATGTCAACAGGACAGGTTCTAAGGTGAAATGTGCATTCCTGAACACAGCTGCTGAAACACAAAACAACCATCCAAAAGGTGGATTTGAGAAGGCTTCCTCACTGAGACAATGGTACACAGGACCCTGCTCACTGGATGTGATGGAACCCTTCAGATGCTTTCTACAAGTGTCCTAGTTGGGAAGGGAAGAGGAAGGAGCTTACCCTGTCCCTGACTGTCTGGATCTGGTCGCCCAACAACCACAGAATCAAGGATGTGATCCCTGGATCTGTGAACTCCCTTGATGCTTGTTTGGGCACCTTTGACGCCATCAAAGCTGCTGCAAGGGAACCGTCCGAGTCCTCTTTGATCTCTACACTAAACTGCCTCCACATCTCAGAGATCTATGCCAAAGCTCTGTCATCTCTGCATCTATGACCCAGCTGTAATTTATCGACTACTACTCTACACTGCCTGCTTACAAGATTAATTTAGCTCCAAGCCGTCACTGCTGGAGTCCCACAATGCTTTAGGCTAGTTGAACCGGTTTGGAGCCAAAGCCAAGTCTACACTCCTCTGCACCCAGGGCTGCCAAGCCTTTCAGCCTAGCTGACCACACACTGCCTCCCATCACCACTCCCGAGCAGCACTGCATCATTGGAGTCATCATTGCTTTTCACCGATTTACCCCAGATGGTTTGTTTGACACCACAAAGCCTGGCGCTCAATGCCACTGAGCTCTGAAAGTCAAGTATTAAAGTTATTTGAAGTGGCTCTATCCCATATCTGTATTAAATGACCCTAGTGACTTTTAAATCCCCCTTCGCTACTTTTTTTAAAGACCTGTTAATAGCTTTGTCACTTTGCTACTGAAACCTTTGCCTGAGCACACACCTGGCTACAAATCTGGAGTGCCCCTTTATTTGAATGTCTGCTTTAATGTGTTTCCTTTACAGAGGGGTAGTCACCATTGTTTATATTGTGCACATTTTTGTTCATTTAATTAAAGATCCTATTTTTATAGAACCTTGGTTGGATATTCATTTATGTGGGTATCACAGTACTATTGGTATTTGGATTTCTTCTGTTGCAGCTCATTCTCTCCTAGAAAGTGTGGCCTGCCTTAGCTAAACAGTTAAGGAGGTATACTGGTTGGGCTGTCCGTTTCACCCTTACAATTTGATCACTGCTGGTTTAGTAGTATTGTGATGCAGAGTAGGTACCTTAGCCACTACTTATCTATGTACTGCATTGTTGCCAACATGATCCATCCCAATATGTAGGTGCTTATCCAGTCATGGTTTTTTCTTTGCATTCTGGGATTTGTAGTTATTCCTTTCCTATTATAAAACTCAGACTACAGGTCCCAGAATGCAAAGAAAAAACCAGTAATGCATATGCACCTACGGATTGGAATGGATCATGTTAACAACTATGATATTGCCACAGAGTAGTCATTTAATCACAAGTATTCCTAAACTCTCTGATCAGATGGTAGCGGCACTGCTACGATTGGTATGACCTCCCGCCCAAATCACTTGAATCAAATGGGAACAGAGTTGAGATAAAGGTAATCTGTGTTGGTGGGATGTTCATAAAAAGATAGATATTTGGTGTAGGGATTGTAAGGAAGGCATTGTATCAAACAGTGAAGACAGACACAAGTAATGGTTCAATGGTGTTTACTGAACTTCAATGGGTTGGTAGAACGCATATCTAAACATAAATCGAAAGATGGGAGTAAGCTATGACCATCAAAAAATAACGCAGACCTAGTGGAGTCTGTCAAAATAAAAGGGCCTTGGTCAGTTACGCAGGAGGACCCTCTGTATCTCCGACACACAATGCAGGATTCTTTACGCTTTGAAGGTTTCTTGAAAGTAACTGCTTCCTGTCAACAAGGTCATGGGTGTTGCCCATTTCACAAACCTCTTGTGCCTGGCCGTCTTTCTCCCCTCGTTCAGCTACCAACTCGAAAATGCTGTACCTTTGTGTGTTTTGCCTCGCTCAGTGTGCTCTCATGTTTTATCCATGTGGGGAAGTGTAATGGAAGTCAGGTGTGAGGGATTGTCGATAATTGCCAGACCTCGCCCAACCATAGTATTGGGACATGTCATGTGCACGGCTCAGGTGTGAGTCTGTTTTCTCCCAGAGCGGCTGTCCATGTTCGTGCAGGAAAGAGGGTCGGGGGGGGGGGGTTGAGTTTCTATATACCCCACCAGAACCTCTGCGATCGTTATGAAGACATTGCACAACTCCTCTCGATCAAAACCAAGCCCTCATCAAAAATCATCATGGGAGATTTCAATCTTGACCTTAACGACCCTGCAGATGCCCAGGCACTGTCAATTGCAAGCACGCTAGAAACGCAAAGCTTTAGCCAGCGTATAGTCAAGCCAACACACAATAAAGTTTGCCCCCTTGACTGGTTGGCAGACTGTAACTGCACTACGACCATTTGTATTTGTATTTATTTTATTTATATAGCGCAGGCCAGGCCCAAGGGCAACCGGGCGCATATCTTAGTCAAACAGTTACATAATATTTACAAGTAAGGGAACAGTACATTACATATAATCACAATAGTCCCGACCGATTGCGACAAGTAAACAGTAGGCGTTACAGATCAGACATAGATCAGTGCAAGTAGGGTCCCAGCTGGCCCATTCAATAAAGAGGAGCAATTGTTAGTAGGAAGTGACTAACCAGAGCTTGGCTTTGTGTTTGAATTGGTTGAATGAAGGTAGGGTTCTGATCAGAAGTGGTACGGTGTTCCAGAGCTTGGCTGCCAGGACAGGGAAGCTGGTGCCTCCAGCAGATTGAAGCTTAAATCTGGGGATCGCAAGACCTTGGTTTTGTACAGATCTGAGTGCTCGTGTATAATGAGTGAAGCGCGAGGCTAGGTATGAGGGAGCTTGGTGGTTGATGCATTTGTAGGTGAGGGCCAGTGCTTTCAAGGAGATCCTTTGGGCGACTGAGACCCAGTTGAGGTTCTTTCTGGTTTCTGAGATGTGGGCAGATCGAGGGATGTTAAGGGCTGCTCTAATGGCATTATTTTGGGTTGTCTGGAGTTTAAGATTACCCTGGTTGGTGCCCTGGTACAATGCATTACAGTAGTCCAATTTGGACATGACCAAGGTCCTGGCCAAGGTGATGCAATTCTGGGCCGTTAGGAAAGGGCGGCAGGCTGAGATCAATTTGCAGGTGTAAGCAGACGCGGAGGCCACTGCATTGGTTTGTCTAGTGAGTGTCAAGGAAGCGTCCAAGTATATGCCCAGAGTTTTGGTGTCTTTGGATACTTTAATCAGATTGCCGTCAATGTTGAAGGAGTTGAACAGGTGACTTAGTTTAAGTCTCTGTTGAGTGCCTAGGATGAGAAGCTCAGTCTTGTCATCGTTGAGGCACAGTTCATGCTGGACCATCCATGCCTGTATGACAAGGTAAATGTCATTAAGGGCTTTGGAATCAGTAATGTAGTCACCAGTGATGGGTATGAGTATCTGGGTGTCATCAGCGTAGTTAGTGTAAGTGACACCCAGATAATCAAGCACGTCAAATAAAGGTTTGGTGAAGACATTGTAAAGAGTTGGGGAGACGCAAGAACCCTGCGGGACTCCACACAGGACTGGTGTGGGATCGGCCGATGCGGTAGGAGAGAAAACTCTCATGTGCCTATTGTCAAGGAATGACCTGATCCAATTGGATGCATTGTCAGAGAAGTGGGCCGCTGACTTCAGATGCCTGCATAGTATTTGGTGATTGACCAAATCAAAGGCAGCTGATAGATCCAGTAGTAGTAAAAGGGCCAGTTTACCGTTGTCTTTAAGGTCATCAATTTGAGTTTTGAGATAGAGTAAAGCTGTTTCAGTCCCATGCTTAGGTCTGAAGCCGGATTGTCTTGAGCCAAGGAGGTTATTAGTTTCTAAGTAATTCTGAATCTGCAGGTAAGCTGCTCTGTCGAGTATTTTAAGTAGGAACGGTACGGTGGTAATAGGTCTATAGTTAGTTGGTATTTCAGGGTCTAGTGTCGGTTTTTTTAGGAGGGGGATAACCCACGCGTCCTTTAAGTTGTTAGGTACTGTACCTGTTAGGAAGGAGGAGTTAATGAAGGCAGTTATAAAGGGAGCAAGGTCGTGTGCTGCTTCCTTGATGATGGGTGCTGGACAGGAGTCGCCTTGGCAGTTGGAAGGTTTTAGATTGAGAATGATGTTTTCGACCTCAAGGATGGTGAGTGGGGTGAAACTAAAAGGGTTGTGAGTAAATGGGGCCGTTGGAATATGGGAGGGTTTGGTGAGGGGGTTGGAGAGTAGGGTATTTTGTTTGGCGTTAATTTTAGATTGCAAAGTGGTAATTTTGGTGAGGAGGGCGTTTTGGATGTTATTGCACCATTTGCTGTCTTTAGTGCAGGTGTCAGGCGCCGGGGATGGTGATTCCAATTCTTTAAGGATTTTAAATAATTCCTTAGTGTTGGATTCCGCTTGAACGATGCGTTGGTTATAGGTCTCCTTTTTGGCTTGTAGGATCGCCTCTTTGAAGTTATGGGAAGTAATGATGAGGCGATCTTTGTTAAGGTCACAAGGGTGACTCTTCCAAAGTGATTCAGCCTTACGTTTTTCTTTGCGTAGAATTCTTAGCTGCGGTGTGAACCAAGAGTTCAGGTGGGCCTGTTTGGCTTTCTGTAGTTTGAGTGGTGCTATATTGTCAATAGCTTTGAGCAATGTTTGATTGAAGATGTCTACTAGGGCTGTGGGGTCGTTATGTTGGGACACGCATTTGTTCAGGATGGGAAGGATGAGAGGGAGGAGTTTATCCTTAGTGATGTCTTTTTTGTTCCTAGTGGGAATGGCTGGAGCTATGGTAGGAACAGTGTGGACCATCATAGCCAACGCCCCGTGCCTGTGGTCAGACCATAATCTCATACTCTTCACCATCAACATCTCCCAAGGGAGGAGCCCCCTTCTCCAGCATGGGGTTTGGCATGGATTCACATGCTCATGAATATTCCACGTCGTCAGGCTGGGAATCCTCGGTAAAGAAAAATCAGTTTTGTTTCTGATCTGTCTTTCGTAGTAGTAACCAATCACTGATCTCTGCGTCCTACTGACCACAGCCAATGACTGCCATCTCCCTAAACCCCGCCTCTGGCAGCCATCTTCAGATGTTTACCGCACGTTCAAGTGTTGGGATCCTCGTGCTCTTGCTCTCGAGCTTTAGTGCGTTTTCGCGCTTTTTCATAGGAAAATTCTCTTTTTTCGGTCAAAAGAGCCTCAAGCTCCACAGTTTCTTTATCCGATCAACGGGGATCCGTGTCGGATTCTTCTACGCCCCTCAAGGGTGAAGATTTCATCGAGCCACGCTTTTGGAGGACTTCAGAAGTTTCTCAGGCCCATCTCGGACATGGCCCAGGAGAAGGGAAGCTCGACGCCCAGAAATCTGTTCAGGGTCTGCCCTGGATGCCAGCTTCAGAATGTCTTCAAGGAGGACGAACACTCCCTTTGCCTCTACTGCCTGCATGAGGACAAGACGCACGTGGAGAAGGACTGTGCGTTTTGCGGCAACATGTTGGAGCGGACCATGAAGGACCGCCATTTGCGTCTCGCCAGCTGGCTGGAAGGGAAGAGCCCGTCGGGCAAGAAAAAGAAGTCCAAGCGGTCTTCTAAGACCTTTGAGGGCGCCCCGGCGACGGGGGCCCAACAGAAGGCCACCACTGCGAGTCCGCTGGCACCAGGAGCGCCGAACGGTCAGGCTATTCGGTTGCCAGGCAGGGCGCAAACTCCCCGGTGCATCAACCACGAGCCAACGCTCTGGCTCGGGTAAGAGGAAGTCCGAGCACCCGGCGAAGCTTCTGGAGAGGCCCCGGTCGAGCTTGAAGGCCCCATTGGAGGGGGAGCGAGGCGGTGACCCTCCCCCCAAGGAGAAGGCGGTGAGCGCACCTAAGGTGGTGAAAGTCTTGATCCACCCTGCCAAGGCCTCTATCGAGACAGTCGCGATGCCCCTGGCTCAGCCTGTGGAGGCTACACCAGTGGAGGCGACCTCGGGGCCCAGAGTCTCCCTGCCACCGCGGAGGGAGTCCTCTTTCAAGCCCATCGACAGGACCCCCGTGAAACCTCTGACGGAGAAGTAAAAGGGGGGGCAGGAGGCCCTCGTGGATTCGGCCTCCTCCTCTGAAGAGGAGCTGATCGAAGTCTTAAGCCACGGCATTGGCGTGGAAGAAGACCAGCCCGTCGGGCGGGACCCCGACGAAGGAGACGACGAGAACGTCGAGGGCACCCGTCGGAATCCCCTCAACCAGTGCTGCAAGACAACTCGGCGGCCATTTTGTTGGCTATACAGTCCTTCTGCTCGGAGATGAGGACGAGATTGCCGTACATCCTCCACCTCCTTTTCAACCATCGCGCCCTGCCCAGCCCTCCTCCCCGACCCGTGGTGATGATACGGGGACGGACACGGCCGCAACGGGTACAGACGACGAAGTTTACGACGAGGATCTTCTGTCGTCACCTCCTCCCCGGGCTTCTCCGCCCGACGAGATTGGATCGTTTCATGCCATGATCGCCAGGGCATCCAAGCTCTTCCAGCTCTGCCCGGAAGAGAAGGAAGGTTTCCTTTATCAGCGGCGCGAGACCAAGAGGAAGACGGTCCTCGCTGTACCTCTACTGGACGATATCTGGGATGAGGGTCTCGCCCTCCTCAAGAACCCATCCACAACGCCTGCGAGAAGGGATCGGTACAAGAAGTACCGGGTCCCAGATGCGGCCCCCTTGTGCCTTCGGGCACAGCCGACCCCGGACTCGGTCGTCTCCGTGGTGGCCAGGAAGAAAGCGGGGGGGCTTCGGCCTCTACGTCAACCTTCCCTCCCCCTCCCCCCTATGTCAACCTTCCCCCCCGGACGGCGAGGGAAAGAAATTGGACACGATGGGACGCAGAGTCAACGCATCGGCAGCGCCGACGATTAAGGCTGCCAACGCCTTGGCTATCGTAGCCCGCTACAACATGGAGTTGTGGTACAAGATCGCCCCCCTGCTGGACTTCCTACCGGACGACAAGAGGGCGGAGGCCCTAGAGATCTTGCAGGAAGGAGAAGTGGCGTCGGACCACGCCATTACGATAGCGACGGACATCGCTGACACGGGGTTTCACCAGTTGGCCAACGGCGTGTGCCTTAGACGGCGTGGATGGCTCAAGGCTACGGACTTCCGGCAGGACGTGCAGACCAGAGTTTTGGACATGCCGTTCGACGGGAGCAACCTGTTTGGGAAAACAGTGGACGATCCCTACAAGCCATCAAGACGGACACCGAGACGGCCCGGGCTCTTGGTGTTCTCCAGCAACGACGGCTGCCCTTTCGGAGCACCGGTGGCAAGCAGGGTGCCTCCAAAGGTTCCGGCGGCGGATGTTCCACCTACCGTCAAGCGGCCCGTTCGTCGTCACAGGAAGCCTACAGGGGACGAGGCAAGTCGGGCGGACCCCGCCGTCGTCACCAGGGAGGACAAGGCGGCAAAGCCTCGTTGAAACAGGACTGAACCGGCCGTGGGGTTGGGCCCCCACCAAAGCATCCCAGTGGGAGGCCGGCTGGTGAACTTCATCAGCGTGTGGGAGTCCATCGCCACCGACCGTTGGGTGCTGGATGCCCTAGCCCAGGGTCACGCGCTCGAGTTTCTAAAGAAGTGCCCGCGCGTCCCCCCGTGGCCAGGAAGGAACATCACGTCCCTCAACTTCTCTTGGAGGGAAAGGCGATGCTCAAGAGAGCAATCGAACACGTCCCAAAGAGGCTTCGGGGCTCCGGAATTTACTCAAGATACTTCCTCGTGAAGAAGACAGGAGGATGGCGTCCAATCCTGGACCTACGACGACTGAACAAATTCACCATGGCACAGAAGTTCCGGATGGTCACCCTCCAGCACCCAGGGTGTTCACCAAGTGCCTCGCACCGGAGGCGGCGCGGCTGCGCCTGGAGGGGATCCACGTCTACCCCTACCTGGACGACTGGCTCATGCGAGCAAAGACAAGGGAGCTCGCCGCGGAGCACACGGCGAGGACCGTCCAACTACTCACGGACCTGGGATTCTCCATAAACTACGCCAAGTCCCACCTGGTGCCCGCGCAAGACGCACGGTTTCTGGGAGCGAAACTCGACACAGTGGCGCTTCTGGCGTCTCCGTCGGAGGAAAGGACGAAGGCCCTCTTGGGCAAGGTGCAGCGGATGCTGGTTGCGGACGCGGCCAGGGTGAGGTCCATCAAATCCCTCCTCGGAATGATGTCTTCTTGCATTTATTTCATCCGCCTGTGCAGGCTTTGGATGCGCCCGTTACAGGAGTTCCTGGACGCTCGCTGGATCCAGACGGGCAGCTTCGAGGACAGGATCACACTCGACGAGAGCTTCCGACGAGCGATCCCGTGGTGGGGCACCCACGCGCATCTGACGGCAGGCATGGACTTCCAGACCCCCGGCCACCAGAAGACAGTGACCACGGATGCCTCCCTGGGTGGGGTGGGAGCGCACACCGAAAATCTGCACGCGAGAGGCCTTTGGCTTCCGACGGAGAAGTCCCTCCATATCAACGTCCTGGAGCTCCGTGCAGTGTTTTGGGCCCTCAGGTCCTTTCTTCCGTCCGTCAAGGGCAAGGTGGTGAGGATCTTCACCGACAACACCACCACCATGTTCTACATCAGGAAGCAGGGCGGTACCAGATCCCCAGCCCTGTCCAAGGAGGCGCAGGATCTGTGGCATTGGGCCGTCGCCCAAGGGATGTTTCTGGTGCCGTTTCATCTGGCAGGAATAAAAAACACCATCGCCGACTCGCTCAGCAGAGAGCTGCACTCGTGCCACGAGTGGGAACTACGACAGGATCTAGTGGACCGCCTCTTCAGACGGTGGGGCACACCCCAGATCGATCTGTTTCGCGACGGCGACGAACTCCAAGTGTCGGAGGTTCGCCAGCAGGTTTCCCCAGCTGAGGAGCATGGGTGATGCTTTCTCGTTCCCCTGGGATGGCCTGTTTCTATACGCGTTCCCTCCATTGCCGTTGCTGATCCGGCTCATCAACCATCTCAAGAGGTCACAGTGCAGGATGATCCTCGTCGCACCTGCGTGGCCGAGGCAGATATGGTTCCCGGACCTTCTGGACTTGTCAGCGTCCCCGTCAATCAAGCTGCCAGTGGACGCGGATCTTCTCTCCAGGGAAGGAGGCGCCATCCTCCATCACGACCCAAAGTCGCTGAACTTGCAGGCCTGGCTCCTGCAGCGTTAGAGTTTGGAGGTTACGACATACCGGCCGACTGCAGAGAGGTTCTTGCAGAGGCCAGGGCGTCCTCAACTCTGAAATGCTACGGACAGAATGGAAGAGGTTCTCTGTCTGGTGCCACGCACAGAAGATTAACCCTCTACGGATTACGGCTCCTCAAGTACTGCCGTACCTACTGACTCTGGCCAAGGCTGGACTGGCGCACGCTTCCATCAAGATTCACCTTGCTGCGATCTCCCGATACACCAGAACCACGGGACGGACGTCTTTGTGGTCTCATCGTCGATTGAAAGAATTAATGAAGGGACTGTTCAGATCGTTCCCGCCGGTGAAGGCTCCGGCCCCGGTGTGGGAGCTCCAACGTGGTGCTGACCAAGCTCATGGGACCTCCGATCGAGCCTCTGCACTCAGGTCCGTTGAAGTTCTTGTCGTGGAAAACAGCGTTTCTTGTGGCCATCACCTCTGCACGACAGGTGGGAGAGATCCAGGCCCTTTCCTGCAAGCCCCCGTACTTGACTTTTCACGACACAAGGGTAGTGCTCAGGACGCACCGCTCCTTCATGCCCAAGGTGCCGTCGGATTTCCACCTCAACGAACCCTTGGTGTTGCCTGTTTTCTTCCCGTCGCCTTCGTCTCCGGCTGAAAGGACTTTGCACTCGCTGGATGTGGCTAGAGCGCTGAAGTTCTACGTGGACCGCACAAAGAGTTTTCGGAAGACGTCACAACTTTTTGTGAACTTTGGACCTGTCAATCAGGGGAAGGCTCTCTCAAAGGCTTCCATTTCCAGATGGCTCTCCGGCTGTATCATGTACTGTCATCGGTTGGCAAACCGACCGCTGCCCGGCCGTCCGAGAGCCCATTCCGCCAGAGCGATCGCAGCTACCACGGCGTTCGTATCTGGTGTGCCCCTGCTGGACATCTGCAGGGCTGCTACGTGGAGGTCGACGCACACCTTCACGAAATTCTACTGTGTCGACCGGGATTCCGGGGAGGAGTCCAGGGTCGGCCAAGCAGTGCTGCGCAACCTGTTCGCCTAAGGTGAGCCTGGTGAGAAGGTAAAAGATGCTTAATGTTGAGTTGTTGTATTGCTTAATATTGAGCCTGTTGCCACCTCCCGTGGTTGTGCATGTGTGTACTGCTATGTATCCTTTTATTCATGAGCATGTGAATCCATGCCAGACCCCATGCTGGAGAAGTAACAAGTTACTTACCTGTAACTGTTGTTCTCCAGCATGGGTCTGGCATGGATTCACATGCGAACCCTCCCGCCTACCCCTCTGCGGCTCTTCACTTGGTCATACTGCCACTTCACTTGCTACCAAATCTGTAGATGGCTGCCAGAGGCGGGGCTTAGGGAGATGGCAGTCATTGGCTGTGGTCAGTATGACGCAGAGATCAGTGATTGGTTACTACTACGAAAGACAGATCAGAAACGAAACTGATACTGATTTTTCTTTACCGAGGATTCCCAGCCTGACGGGGAATATTCATGAGCATGTGAAACCATGCCAGACCCATGCTGGAGAACAACAGTTACAGGTAAGTAACTTGTTCCTTCAACACACCCAGACTACTCTCTCCAGGAATCCACGCAACCAAACTCAACCCCGTGCATATGGTTGCGCACTAAAACCACACCATTCTTGGCGCCATTATCAAAATTGCCCCACTGGGCATCTGCAAACCTAAACCCACCGCACACCAAAACTCCTGGTACACCCCCAGTCTTAAAGCCTTACGCCTAGGAAAAAGAACAGGCGAAACCACCTGGAGAACAAAAAAACTCACGCAAACAAGCGGCAATTTGACACCCTGGCCACAGAATGTAAATGAGCCATCCTCCAAGCAAAGGAAACTCCTACAACCAAATAATTGTGCAAGCTAAATCCATAACTAGAGAACTATTGATTTTACGGGAGCTAGAATCCCCTGCACCCCCACCAGATCACTGCAACAAAGACTCACAATGGTGCAATAACATTCAAAAGGCTCTACTTGGCAACATTTCCTTACTCCCAGACAAAATTAACGGCAAAAACATCTAAGCTAGAACCACCCCCCTCCCCACCTGAGACGTACAAACAACTCCACCCACATCTCTACCCAGATTCGAATACACCCCTGTAGCCATCACTGAGACCATTAAAACCATCCTTGGCCTAAAACCATACAAGTGTCAAGGTGAAATTTGCCCAGCCTCTCTCATAAAGGAGTCTGCCGAAGAACTAGCACCCTTCATCACTACCCTGATCAACAACTTGTTCGCCTCGAGCGACGTACCAGAAAATCTCAGAGGCCTGGGTCCTCCCTCTCCTCAAAAAACTTAACTTGGACCTGAATGTCCCAACAAACTACCGTCCAATCACCACCATACCCTTCCTCCTGAAAATACTGGACCAAATAGCTTACGTGCAAATACAAAAATTCCTGGAAGCACACAACCTCCTTGGCCTCAGACAATTGGGCTTTCGCCCAGGCCATGGTACTGAAATCGCCCTTTTGGACCTAAAAATCCAAATGGATGAGATAAAAGACGAAGGCAATATGGCTGCACTCCTGTTACTAGATCGCTCGGCAGCCTTTCACGTGGTTAACCATAAAATACTGTCTAGACACCTAGCCACAGACGCCCACTTCTCAGACCACACCATAAAATGGGTTGAATCCATGAGGTTATTCTCAACACCAGCGGCTTCTCCCCATGTCCACGTCACCTGCGGAGTCCCCCAAGGTTCCTGCAGCTCTCCTCCACCCTCTACAATGTATTCACCAAGCCTTTGTTCGACCTACTAGATAAATTGGGAGTCTTCTACACCAACTATCCGGATGATACACAAATACTCCTGCCCATCACCGGCAATCACACCCTAGACTCCAACAACCTTAATAAAATCTACCTAACAATACAGACCTCGTTGGTACACAATTGTGCTGTATCTGAACGACTATAAAACCGAGATACTCCTCATTAGCAATCACTGTCAGGTTAACAACCTCTCAGAAGACTACAAAGCCTTCACCATTGACAGCAACACTATCACCATTTCCAAAAAGGTAAAAGCACTAGGTGTATACCTCGACTCGTGACTCACCCTGACTAGGCAAGTCAATGCTATTGCATCAGCAGCGGCCTAAGCTGCCAAATTTATCACTGCTAGCAGACCATTCTTGACCAAGGAAAACTGCGTCACACTTAATAGAGGGCTGATAATATCGAGGATCGACTACTGTAATTCCCTCTTTGCAGGCTTCAACACCAGAAACATTAAACTTCAAATCATTCTTAATAATGCAGTCAGAGCAGCACATAACATTCCTAAAAAGGATCCTATGTCTGAAGCTAGATGCAAAATCCACTGGCTCCCAGTACGGGAGCGCATAACTTTCAAAATTCTATCCCTTCCTCACAAATGCTTGTCTAAGAATGCCCCGAGCTATCCATCTAGTCAATTCTCCAAAGTTCAATCCATCAGACCCACCCGAGCTGCCTACGCCTTCTGCCTGGACATCCTCCGCTTCAAGTGCCAAAAAGTGGGCGGTTGCAGCTTCCCAATAGTCGCAGCTAAACACTGGAACGCTATGCCTCTAGCACCGAGATCAGACCCTTGCCTATGGTCCTTCCGGAAAGAACTTAAAACTTAGCTTTTCAATCAAGGGAATTGGATACCCCTGACCATCACCCACCCCTTCTACTCGCAGACTTCCTTACTGTATCTGTAACATGCAACCTACTGTATGCAACTGTCAAATGTAACCGAAGATCTACTGTTGATGACAGTCTGTTATGTGCTGTAACTTATGTTACCAAAGAAAACCATTGTAACCACTAAGTTTATGTAACCAGCGCATAGAAGCCCCCGGGATAAGTGCACTTAACACATGTCTAAATAAATAAATAAATATCCCATCAGGTAGGATGGGGTAAAGGAGTTACAGGGAACAGAGAGATACCGCATCTTACAGTCCGGTGTTCTCCCCGAGGACCCCTCACCCAGGTGATCCTCCTGCACTGGTCCACCCCCAGGAACTGGATCTACAACCGATAGCCGTGTCCTGCCCACCTGAATGACAGATCCCTGAAGTCTAGCGGGTGAGAAACCTTCGGGTTTCTCACAGGAGTAAACATTTCGTATTAAAGAAGCTATACCAATAAAAAATAAATAGCAGAGTTTGATCCACGCATCTATCTTCTGTGCAGTTGTAGTATAGTTATCATGGCAAATAATTGAATTCTCTAGCAGCATGGACACCCAAATAGGGCACAGTCTGGGCATCACTTAAGCCTGCGGTCCTCTCTAATCTTAGTTTGTTGAAGGTGTGAGTGGTGTGACAAATTCCCATGCCTGGACCTTCGAGTGACCATGAACTAGGAGATTCGAGGAAGCTGGGTGCCTAGATAAATCAGTAATGGAAAAATACATTTCCCACATTGCCTCTCAGAAACAGAATTCAGACCAGATTCGGGAAACTGATTTTAAGGACTGGGGAGATGGCAAACCTTGCCAAAGACCTGTCACAGAACACTGGGAAGATACCAGAAAATCTGTCACAGGGCCCCAACATCGAAATTGTGGAAGCAGACCACCCTCTAATGGATTACATCCCCCACAATGCTTCCAGCCAGAACCCCAGAACAGATCAGGGAAATCAAATTATCCCTTCCAGGACATGGAGACAGTGGGGGAAACCTAAACACCCCTGGAGACCTCCTAACACCGTTGCTTTCCCAACAGTAGCACAGCACAATATCCTCCTTACAAGCAGCCTGTTCAGCTTCTACCTGCACACGTTTTCTAAATGGTCACACGGGTTCTTCTAGGGTGAGCCCAGCCGCCTGTGCCTCAATGTAACAATCAAGAAGTTAGAGCGCCCAGCCAATCCCAACCATCACACACTTTAGGCGTAGAGGGAGAGGGCATGTTGCTATATGGCCCAAGGGTTGTAGAGATATTTGTGCTGATTATCGAAACCCTGGATTGCCTATTGTGAGAGAAACTCACAAAAAAGCGACTTCAATTTTATGGTCAAAATATGTTAACATTGTTGTGTGCAGAACTTCTTATTCATGTTTGCATTTCGGATTGCTAGTCTTGCGGTTCAAGTGGCTCCTGTTAGGAGAAGGCTGAAGAGGGAAGTTTGCTTTAGGGAAGAGGTTTGTAAGTCTTTGCAGACTGGAGACAGGAATGTGCTGCAGAGAGGAGCTGGAGAAGTGGCAGGAGAGAGGATGAGGCGATCGGTACAAAAGTCAAGATAGTGTTTAGAAGGAAGAGAAAGTAGGCAAGAAGTGCAACCAGTAGTAGTAGCAAAGTAAAGGAGGGAGGAAACAAAACTAGGAGTGGAGTCGAAGGTGGTAGTAGGTACAGGAGAAATGGGAGTAGCAGGAAGAGACCAGAGCAGATGGAAGGAGGGAGGAAATAAAATCTGGAGTGAAGTTTAAGCAAGGAGTAACATTAAAAGGCTGGAGGGAGGGGAGTAAAACGTTGAGTGGAAGGTGGTGGCAAAAGGTCACAGTGAAAAATCAGCAGCAGGAGGGGGTGGAGTAGACTAGAGAGGAGACTGAGGACGATATCGCTTCAGGTGAGGATAGTGAAGAAGATTGTCCATAGGTCGACGAGTATTGGAAGAGAAAGGAAATATATCAATATAGAGAAGAGATCTGGATTCTGTCAAGATATTGAGAGGAGAGGCAAGGAGCTAGAAGCATGCAAGTCGGCTAGAAGTTGGGGGGGTTCCGAAGGGCCGGGTCAAACCGTAGGCAGGTTTAATAGACAGGAGGAGCTTCCCGCTGGGGTCAGGGAGTATGGTTCCAAATTTAAAGAGCTGGTGGGAGAAAAGTCTGGAAGGAAGGCTAATGGGGATTGGTCATTTAGCCTCAACTTGCTGAACCCAACACGATCTAGAAGGGACCCTAAGGGACCCGCAGAAAATCAAGGACTGGTTTAGTCTTGGTGTCCGGGTCCCTGGAAAGCCCCCACCTAGGCTCAAAGGGGTAGAAGGGTTTGCTACACAGTGGAAGGAGTGAGGTAACTCCTTTGGGACTGTGATGGCTAAGGCTCAAAAGCCTGACCATTCACATGGAGTTGGGGAAATTAGTCATCAAGAGACGTTTATGCAAGGAGGCCACCCTATGTTTTGTTATTTCTTTGGGGGAAGGTCCCATTTATATTTCAGTTGTTCCAACCCTGTACATAGTCCCTAATAAAACTGTTGATCCTTCAGCGTCTGGTCTTGGCATATTTCTTTGTCCTAAATGTCTAATCTGTGATGCTGGATAAAGTTTGGTTTGATTCCAATTTATTAGTACCCTAGACAGGTCCATGAGGTCGTAAACTTCTTGCACTATAACTGTAAAACCAGTAATCTGAGGTGCAAATACAAACCAGAAGCACTTTATACATATGAACCTATTTTGACCATAACATTGAAGTCCCTTTTTAGAGTGTTTCTCAAAATAGGTGAGCCAAGGTTTCGATAATTAGCACAAATATCACTGCAGTGCTGGGGACAATCTTTCATGGTTCCCTGGGAAATACCAAATAGAGGGGATGTAGCCCCATTTAATAAGCACTCGGCCAAAGGATCCTGAAAGAGCAATCTCACCCAGGAGATAAGGCAACCCCACCCTGTTCAGCACAGTGTGCATAAAGGGCCATGCTATTGAATTGAATGCTTTGACCTTTGGAATCTTTAGTTCGAGGAGGGTTATAGTGAGATGTAAAACCACACTGAACGGGCAGAATCATTTAGAGCAACAAAGGAAGTAGACTATTCACTGTTTTGGCCTGGATTTTGCTATCGATTTGTGGCATGGGAGAATACATTGACTGTCTTTTCATTCTCCCTTTACCAGGCTTGGGAAGCATGTTCATTAGCCACCCCCCTCCTTCTCCCTCTTTGCTGATTCTAGGTGTTTGTCTTCAAGAAATGCTTCTTGGTAAACTCGCAGAAATTTTGCAGCGAGAAAATCTGGGAATTCTTTATACAGTTCAGAGACTTAAGCATCCGGTCCGGGAGCCTTACTGGAAGTGAAATCACAGATCACCGGAAAAGTTCAGCCTCCCCTTGTATTTCTTTGAGAGCCACCAATCGAGACAATAACTTGATATAAGAAGGCGTTGGTTTTGCAAGATTATAGATTGTTGAGACGAGTAAAAAATATAAAGTTAACGCGTTCACTTATTTATCACCACTGCAGTTGCTACTTTTGATAGCTATGACCAATAGCCCTATCTTGTTCTGTGGAAAATTGTCCAACAATGCCACTTCACCTTTCAGCCGCTGATGTTCTCGCCCTACCGATTTCAGTGCTCATCACATCATCAGAGAGGCAGTCTTTGACCGCCCCTGCACTGGCTGCGTGCTGTAAGCAATCAGTCAATTATGCTGCAAGGACTTCTGTCAGCTGTAGTTGTTAGGTGTGCACCCATTCCATCCTGGACTGTTAATATTTAAGGAACTCCGGAGGGTGGAGGCTCCAGGCTCCAGGGTCCTACAAGGTGCTCGCCCTGGGTGACGCATGCCCTGCTTTGGGGTACCACAACGTGGTCACCCCCTTCTCTATCAAATATTGGACAAAATAACTCCAGACTCCTCTGGAAATCAAGTCAACTATTTGTGCCCAAGTTGTTTTGCGCATGGTCGAATTCCATCCAGCGGCTCTAGCACAGCGACTTTTTCTATATGGGGAAATTAATGGAAGTAGGCCTGAAACAGCTTTCAAAATAACTTTCATTGTTTAACTAATCTTTACCACAGTATCCATTTGGGGGTAGGGGGTGTTGAAACGGCATGACACAATTTGCTATATATCAGCCAAATCAGTCCTGCAGGTCAAAAGTGATTTCCAAATCAATTTTCCTGTTTCCTATGGAACTTGATACTATCCTTAGCTATAGTGCGGCGAGTGCCACACTATATAGTGTATGTATACTCACTGAAAAAACTTTAATTGGTTAAGTTGACCAAATGTATTGCAAACAAAACCTCTGAAATTCAGCGCATTTGGGAAGTCATGTTGGGCACGTTCCCGTTGCAAAGCCCATGAGCACATATTATAAGAGAAGGGATTCACAATGACATATAAAATGGCATTATGGGGGACTTCGACGGGAATGCACGGCGTTAATCAGGTCATTGCTTCCCAAAGGTGCAGAATTTCATGTTTTGTTGCGATACATTTGAGCAACTTAACTAAAGTTGTTTTTTCAGTGAATTTCGAGTGTTTTGTTATACCATAGTTTTTGTCTGTGTCACGGCCTTCGCCCGTGCCCTCTGCATATTTTACATCATTACCAAGCCACTAGCCTTGGCCAGTGGCCCACGGCCTTCGGCCGTTCCCACTGTATAATTTACAACACTACCAGGCCACTAGCCAAGCTGATTTTTCACCCCCTACCTCACTCTAGCTGTAAAGATTTACATATATTTTTAACGTTTTCTTTTTTAAAACTTTTTTCAGATAGCCCTGGGTACATTAGCAATGTACTACAGATAGCACAGACTATTTGTAGTTGTTGGATACCCGCGGTTATCGGGGGGAAAAAGAACGGAATAAAATGCTTTCCTGCCTTCACAGGCAAGTGCCCTCCATCTGTGCCTGCTCTCCCCACACCCCTCAAGGCCTCCTCACCTCCTCGGCCCTCTCCCATTCCCCCTGTATACTTGTTTGTGTGACACTTTCATTCTGTTTGCGTTGTCTTATGTAGCTGCGGTTAGCCTTCCCTATAACCGTGGCTACGGGAAATCGTTCATGCTCTTAACTAGGTCCATAGCACACCTCCAACTCCCAAATTTGACAGTGTTCTCAAAACCCCCTCCCCTGTAGCCTAATTCCATTCTTTGTTTTTCCTCCCCTAAATGGCATTTTTCTGCCTTTTTTTAATTTTCGGGTAGCCGCAGATATAACCATGGTTATCGCATGCACTCGGGGGGGAAAAAAATATGCTTGCTTTTTCATTTCTGAAAAGCCTGTCTGCTGCAATGCACCATGGGAGATCTCTGATTTTGGGACTCCCGCTGGGGGAGTCCCACTGGAACTCTCGGTCACCAGTACAAGCGTTTAAAACCACAGGAAGCTTACCTAATGTCAGGATCTGTCAGGAGCTCCACAGAGGCACATCCTCACTCCATGGCTGCCGACGACGCCTCCCTCCATAACTGCTATCGTCTACAGTGGTGGAGGGTGATTTTTGCAGTTGAATCCACACTTCCTTGCTTTTCTATGTGTGCCTCTAGTCATAGTTACTACTGCATTTGATCTTTTATTGTTTAACTGGTAGAGCGCTCTTCTCCCAGTGCACTCCTTGTATTTCCCTTGCCATAATGAACATATCCTTTCAAGTATGATGATCTGCAGGGTTGGTTTCAATCTCCAAAAGACAGATCCAAAGGTCTATGCCAGCATGCTTGCTCCTCTCAGGCCAGTGTCATTTCCGGATGTAAATCCAACCATGGGAGCTCCCCTCAGACAATGTCCCTGGCCCTTTAGCCGGCGGGGCACGCTTGAGCTCTGTCGGCTCACAGGTGTAGAACGCAACCCAAGATGAGATGCAAGCTACATGCAGAAATGAATGAGTTCCCCCATTTAGAATGAGGCCCACAATGCTTTGAGGGTCAAACCGGACCAACACACACTGTGTCCACCTGGGCAGGAGCAATGGTGCACTCCCAGTCATTAGAAGTGAGACGGCTGTCATGATGCCTACCCCCGGAGCACCAGGCCAGGCCCAGCACCCCCGGGAGCAGGCATCACGCCCCCGGTTAAAAGCCCAGCGGCCCTTTATAGGGGATCTTTGGACTCTGTCCTGGCGCCGTTGGCACCAGGCTCATGTTGGACATCAGTCCTGGTGCCATAGGCGCCAGGCTCATAAAGGGAAGTGTTTGGTGCACTTACCTGAAGCAGACCATGCTGCACACTCACCTGATGCAGACCATGCTGCATGAAGAACCAAGCCAAATGAGGCTTAGGAGGGACTATTTTTCTGAAGGAACTATTTTGTTACTTGGGTGGGGCTGGGGAAGAATACTCACCTGGAACTTCTTCCAAGGCTATTTAAGCCACACCCGGACAGCCACACGTGCTTCGCGTTGTTCTGCATCCCAGCAGCTGAACGCTCACCATGTCTGCTCCTGCACCTGGACTCCAGCCACGCCCGCCTCGAACCTGGAACACCTGTAAGGGAATAAGAGAAGAGAAAGGTGAAAACCAAGAACTATTTCAACCTTCTTACCTGCATCCGGAATCTTCACGCCAGCATTCCTGAAGGAAGACTTCCATTTAAAAGCACCGCGTTGCTCGCTGCAGCGCCGCGCTTCACTCACCTGTTCCCGAGACGCCGCCCGGCTCCATCGCGGCTCTCAGTGCCGGTCGCCACATCTCTGCACCGCACCTAAGGGAGAGAAGAAGAGACAAAAGGTGAGCCAGGGAACACAAGAGGAAAGCCGGATTTTCAGCCATATTACTTACCGGCTATTCTTGGTGAGCCATTCCACTTCCCGGGTCGGCGCAACATCTCTGGCAGGTACCGCACCCCAGCCCCTACGGGGAAAGGACAAAAGACATTACTGGGGAATTATAAAGACATGTAGAGGGGTCGCCCTCATCACTGACTCACCTGATTTTACCCCGGCAATTTAACCCCTCAACGCATCGCCTTTGTTCTGCACCTGAAATAAAGGACAGAAAAAGACAACCTAAAAGGAGGCTCACACTTGAACTTTTGCATCTTCCTACTTACGAAGTATCGCTCAGTAAAGTCAAGTGGATTTGCCAACGCCATTCTGAAAACCAGTAAAGTAACTGGACGAACGCGCGCCCCTGCATCAGAAGCAGGATGGAGAGTTCATCCTTCCAAACCATAAGGTGAGCTTAAACCGGGGGTTTTGGAGGAAGTCAGAGGAGAACGAAGGGGGAAAGGGGGGAGCAAGCACATTATTCAGCAGACAGTTAATCCCCTTTCTCATCTGCAGAAGGATATTCCTACGGGCCAGACAAGCAAGATTTGGGGGTCCTGTTCAATCGGTGGTCCGAATTCTGCGCATCACGCTTGAAGAGGCCACAGCAACCCAGACCAGCGCCTCCGTGGGAGCCAGGAGAGCGTTACAACGGCACAGCAATCCCCCTCGGTCTGGTGAGCCAACAGCGTAACAGGGGATCCATAGCATGGCATAGCATAGAAGTCTGTGTACAAACCTATTAGTGCAAATATTTCTCCCCTTATGCTGGACAGTGCTATGTGGTCCGGTACTCTACATCAAACTTCTTTGAGATCAGTCTTCGGGGTGCCTTTACCAACAGCGCCATGCTAGGCTTCATCTGTCTCTAATGCTGACCCGGACTCTCCTGGTAACCTGTGAATGCACAACATGTAGAAAAAATTGTTTTAGGAACAATTTTGGTTTCCTCGTTCCTGACCTACCATTCAGTACTTTATGCAAAGACTGGTATTGGGTTAGTAAATCATTCCAGTCTTAGTATGTGCAAGTGCTTTTCGGGGTGGGGTGTTGAGGAAAACACAAAGTTCCTGAAACTGTTTTATAGAGTGGATATGGTGTCCGGTCATTTGGTTGAAAATAAATGGTCGAATGACCATTTGATCGAATGAAAATGGTCGGAAAAAAAGTTGAATTTATTTATATATATTTTTTTAGTTTGGTTGCTTAAAAAATATTTTTTAATAAAGAAAGAGGGGTTGGGGGGGAACCCCCCCCATAAAATAAAATAAAAAAATAAAAAAATGCGACTTTTTTTTTTCCGACCATTTTACATCGATCAAATGGTCATGCGACCATTTGGTTTTCGACCAAATGACTGGTAGCCGAGTGATAGCACATGGAAACCCTGTTGGACACTTATCACTTCCAGTGGAGTTCAGATCAGCAAGCTTGGATCACCAATTTGCTTATAATGTAGATTAAACTAAAGCAGTCTTCCCTTTTGAGGGCACTACAGGCAACCTTGTGTACTGAGATCAACCCTGATGTGGGGCACTTGACCTTTCAATCTTGGGTTTGGGACCCAACCTTGCCTTGATGTTTATGATGTGCATGCTGGTCCCTTGGAGCAGGTGACCTTTTTTAACATTGTTACACAAAGCTTGTTTTCTTGGCTGTCTGTCCAGATAGCTACCACACTTGTAAACAAGCTCACTGGTATCTTGAAGTCTGATCACAAGCAAGAGGAACACCTTCCACAGAACCTTTGTTGTAGGCTTTGTGTGAAGTCTTCCACCACCCCTCAAGTGTAAAAATGTTACAAAGAAACTGACGTTTTCTCTCGGATATCTCCAACACTTTTTAAAATAAATCCAGACCACCCACTTATGAAAACAAATCATGAAACAGAATCAAATGAAAACATATCATAAATATGATCTGACTTAAGTGCTTCAATTTCTCAACACTATAGCTTTCAAATATTTCTGCCGTCCTTCTCATGACTGGTGAAGGGCAAAGCTATGCTGCTGAGTTATGGAGTAGGGTAATGTCTGACATGGTGAATTATGTTCTGAAAACTGGCTGAGTTGAGTGGAGGTCGAGGAGAGAAGAAAAGCAATAGGGTATATGAGAATACAAAAAAGTAAAGAATACCAGAATTATTTTGTCAGAGTTTTCTATAGCACCAGATGCAGAGAAATCCTTGGAGTGCAAGGTGCAGGAGTTGGGAGGAGGGGGGGTGAGAGGGTAGGGGTGGGAAGGTGGAGTTTTTTGGAGAGCGCAGCAGATGGGGGGCATAGAGGTTGGGAAAGTAGGGGAAAGCAAGTGCGTTGGTCAACAGAAGCCAGTGGGCTGCATACCTGAAGCTTCAAGTGGTAGGAGCAGAATTGCCGGGAGATTGGAAATGCTGCATGGATTTCAAATGCAATTGCCAGTGGGATTGTTCTCGAAGTGTTGACCAGGATTGGTAAAGTTCCTTAGATGTTGACTGAGCTTGATGTCAGAGGTTGGCAGTCTTGGTGACTTAAGGGGGACCAGGAGCCAAATTGTGCTGTCTCAGGCTCTTCAAACATGGCATTAGTGTCGAGGCGATTCCATGCGAGTCTCATGAAAAGGGAGAGAGGGTCCAATTCCCTGGGACAGGGGAGTCTACTAGGTTAAGTAGTTAAGGGACCTTGTATCTTTATAGAGATGTTCTAGAGCAGGAATGTATTTAGTCATTCTTTTCTTGAACTGGCAGGGGTGGACCTGGAGTCATTGGCGGGACATTGTATTAATTGGAGTCTGCAGCTCTGAAACATATGCTGCCTCTCTGTTTGAATATTAATATACAGAGGCATATGGCACTATAAGATCTTTGATTCCTTGATGGAGTGTAAATGCAAAATGTTTTGATTTTGTCAGATAGAAGGGGCCAATCGGCCTGAAAGACGGGTGGACACTGCACAAGTATTTCAATGTTCTATTTTCCACCAGGAAACGGAGGCTTTTAGGTCTGCTGAGATGCTGTCTGTTTTGCCCTGTCTTATAAACATTTGAGCAGGTCCATTTTGGAGTTCCGGTAGATGTCTCAGTACGCAGTTGTTGGTACCAACATGGACTGTTGTAATAATACAAATTGGTTAGGATGCATGTCCGAACTAATTCCAGCTGATGGTTAAAATTCTGAAATGGCAGGATCCCCCTACACTTGAATTGATTGAAGTGTGCATTTCTGGTAACATATTGATTTGGAGTTTGAATGGAAGAGTAGAGTCAAAAAAGACCTACAGATTCCTTGCTTAAGTGGTATGGAGAATGCCCAGTGAGGTTGGCCATGGGAAAGCAGGATGGATCATTGGTTACAATGGCCAAAGAATACAGGTCATCCAGTCCTGGATATGGAAGTAATCTTTATTAAATCGGCTGTCTCAATTAACACCAGATACATATATATTAATTTCTGAGGCTTGTGGAATCTGCTTAGATTGCATGCTGTGCATAGGCCGACATCTAGTGGAAGCTGCAGAGTATTACAGTTGTTGTTTTCTAAACTCGAAAAGGGACGTCGACAGGGCATGCCAGTAATACTATCCCTAGTATGACTTCCACGGTCCCCATGATCCCTCACGCGTTGAAGTCCCTCAGATTGTTTTTTCCTACCATTCTAGACGGACGCTTTTAGCAGCGTTCCTCTTTCGGCGTAAAGCCATTTACTTATTTCAATTACCGATAGTTCATTCTTTCTATCCTTTACTTCACCGACCATCAAAATATCACGCTGGTGAAGACAGAGACTGCCTGTCGAAGATTAACGTGACCGACCATTCAGCCTTGAAAGGTCGCCCCGGCCCAGACAGTATGGAGAGAGGCCGGATGTCATGTTAGGAAGTATATGCCCCTTTTCTTGCACTACTTTTGCCCAGCTGCCATAGTCTGTAGTTATGGACAAGACCCCATTTAAATTCTGCCCCAAGTGCAATAGAGCATTCCTGTGGGTCAATAAGCCTTTAGTCTGTAACTTGTCTCCCAAGAGACCACGTCAAGGGTTCTTGTTGAGCGTGTAGGCTCTTCAAGCCCAAGACTTTAAAGAACCGTTTGACAAAACGCTGGGCCCACTACGCCAGGCTGCTCGAGGCCATGGAGGTAGAAGGTGCCTTCAGTGATGGAAGCAACACCGCCGTTTCGGATGGCGAGGGCGACTGGGTAGCTTCGGCTACCCAAGCGCAGGCCTCCAGCCCTGGAGGACAGGCCGGCGGCCCTGTTGTGGGGACTACACCCGGCGGCAGAAGCAGAACAATTCCATCCACCACTAAACGCACAACCCCAGGTCGAGACTCGACACCTATGGAAAGGTCTGTTGAGTCCCTGTCCTCTGGGCACTCTTGCTCTAGATCGCCGCACGACAGGGCCCAACCGTCAAAATATGGCACAGGTGTCTCGTGTAAAACTCCTTCCGAAGGCAGATCGTCCGCAGACGAGGCCTCGGTCCTACCCGCACCCGAAAGTCAATGCTCTGCGCCAGTTCAGGTAGTGGCCCCCAAACGGTCAGATAAACATGGCTCTGGGCGCCAGGGGGAACGGGGGAAGAACATATAGTCCTCAGAGACCCCTCATAGGGATAAAAGCCCTCATAAGGATAAAACCCATCATAAGGAAAAAACTCAAGCATCTAGGCCCATCCCTCATAAGGATAAACCTCTAGAGACTAGCCCTAAGAAATCTGGGGTAATTCCTCCCACAGGTGAAGACTTAGGACTTCCTTCCCAGGACTTGGGACATCCTTCCCAACCCTTGGTCTTCCCAAGTTCAGCACAATGGTCATCACAATACATAGACCGCGTCATGAGGAGAATTTCCTTTATGGCCAATTTCTATGAAAAGGACCCTGCCTACTTCGAAAGTGTCTACTCCACACCCCCTCACTACAGCTCCCTCTGGGTCACAAGTCTCTGCTCAACCTTCTCAATCCCCTACTAAAAGGTATTGTACAGAATTTACAGTGCATAGCACAGCCATAGAGATCTATGAACCAGACTCTGAACACAAAGACCTCTCAATTGTAGAGGCAGCTGCCCCTCAGTAAGATGAGGTTGCAGCAGACCCTTATTATGGGGACGATGAAGACCAAGAAGCTGACCCAGAGGCCAATATGTATCTTATCGACTCACCTATTGATCAGGACCCCACTATCACTGATTCTCCTACTGACAACAACCCCTTAATGAGGTGCTAGCCAGGGCGGCAGAGGACTTTCAAATTGAGACACAGGAGGATAAGAATTTCGTAGAACAAATCCTTGGGAACAAGAAGACGGTGGCACAATTTATTCCCCTACTCAAGTCAATACATCGCAAGAGACAACCGTCGTAAGAGACCCCTAACCTCACACAGGCTGTAAACCCCTGTATAGAAAAGCTATTTAAACCGACCCACTATATATTAGAGGGCAACTGAAACCAGACTCCTTAGTTGTAACTACAACTAGGAAGAGAGCGTGCACCCCACCGCCCCCTTGCTTCCTCTGAGGCCCCACCCGACAATGAAAGCAAAAAGCATTATACAATGGGCAGAAAGGGTGCCTCCTCCGCGGCTTACCAGACCAGAATTGCAAACAATGCAACCCTTTTGGCCAGTTACAACTGCCAAAAATGGGAGGAAGTCTCAGCCTTACTGTTGTCTGCCCTGGAGCCATTGAAATCCCTGCTGACACAGGTAGCCGTACAGGGGAGAGCAGTGTCGAGCTGTTTACTGAAGACCAACCTTGATGCCGCAGACAATGTCGGATGGATTATTGCACAGGGTACGGTTATTAAACGTCACGCGTGGCTGCGCAAATCCAGTTTTAGACCGGAAACGCAGGCCACCTTAATTAACACGCCAATCAAACCCAATGTGCTCTTTGGTAAGGCCTTGGATGCCCTTAAGACAGCTAAAAGAGGAATATGACACTTAAATCATTGGGTCAACTCACCAGCAAGCCACCCAGGTAATGGCAGTTTTCGCTGTTTTTTGCAGCCAAGGTTCACAACGGTGGTCCAATTACAATCAGAGCCAAGGGACTCCCTGGGGAAATAAACCAGGTCAATCCTCCCAGAATTATCCTAGAGGACCGCGTAGAGCCAGAGCTTGGGGCAAAAAGAGTGACTATCCGATTCAGGTGCCCTTCCTTGCCTCTCCGGTAGGAGGGCGCATTTCCAGCTTCACTCACTCATGGGAGAGAATCACCTCAGACAGATGGGTGCTGTCCACAGTAGCAGGCTGATACTGTATAGAGCTCCTCCAACTGCCCCAAAACCACCCCCCACGACAAAAGTTCCATTCAAAGGAACACAAGCATATCCTCCTCGAGGACGTCGCCACACTTCTGCTAAAGAACGCCATCGAAATCATCCCGGCCAACCAGGTAAACAGGGGTATATATTCAACTTACTACTTTGTGCCAAAGATCGATCTGTCCTTGCGCTGGTATTAGATTTTGACCTGCAAACAAATATGTAAAGCCCACAAAAATGTCTGCAGGACTACGCTACAAGAGGTAATCCATCTCCTAAAAAAGGGGGATTACATGGCAACTCTGAATATGAAAGATGCTTATTTTTTTATTTCAATGTTCTCAGCGTATTGCGTTTCAAGATAGCAAACCAGCACTACCAGTTCAAAGTGCTACCCTTTGGCATAGCATCCGCTCCAAGGGTATTCACCAAGGTACTGGCGGTGGTGGCAGCACACCCGCGCAGGGAGGCAATCCCAGTGTACCCTTAACTGGACGACTGGCTCATTACATTATTTAATTTGCAAACAGAACATTCAAAGGACTATCAACCTTCTCTGTCAATTGGGCTTCTCAATAAATGAGAAAATCAAGCCTAGTGCCAAGCACAACCAAACCGTTCCTAGGAGCTGTCCTAAACACACAAGAGGGGGTTGGTCTTTCCGTCAGAGTCCAAAATATGCTGTTGCAAATACCACATTATCAGGCCGTCCGCCAGATACGGGTGCGAAAAGTTATGTGCTTGCTAGGCATGATGGCATCTTGCATTTACCTGGTTCCACACGTGCGCCTATGCATGTGACTCATGCAGGAATGGTTGGCGAAACAATGGTCTCGGGCAAGTGGTCAGTGGGACGATCTAGTGGTCGTTTCACCAACACTGGTACAAAATCTTCGCTGGTCGACGAGAGAAAATCTACTGAAGGGGGAAACCCTTCTTTGATCTGGAGATGCAGGCGATTATCACAATGGATGCCTCTATCGCTGGGTGGGGGGTGCCCCACTACATTCACCACACAGCTCAGGGTCTGTGATCTCGCTCGATAGCTCAGAAGCACATCAATCTGCTAGAACTTCTTGCAGTATTCAAGGCCCTTCAGGTGTTCAAACCCCACTTAAGGAACCAATCTGTGCAGGTCCTGAATGTGACAGCACTACAGCAATGTTTTACATAAACAAACCAGGGGGCACACGTTCTCCAAATCTGTCCAAACTTGCACAGCAAATCTGGAAATGGGCACTCAAACGGAAGATATTCCTATCGTCGCAGCACATTCCAGGGGAACTCAACTCTCTCGCAGACTCATTGAGCAGAGATCCCCTACCAGAGGAACACGAATGGCAACTTCACACAGAGGTCGTAGAACACCTTCTCTCTATCGGGTTGCCCCACAATAGGCTTGTTCGCTACAAGCGAAAACAAGCAATGCCCAGACTTCGCGTCCAGGTTTCCCCAGCCAGGATCCAAGGGGAATGCCCTATGGATGAACTGGTCAGGGAAATTTGATTGCACTTTTCCCCCAATACCTCTCATGAGTAAGGTGGTGAACAAGATCCACAAGGAACAGATGACATTCATCCTACTCCAGTGCCGTACAAATTGCTCTTGCAGCATGGGGGCAGTGCACCCTCTACCTCACTCAATGAACTTGGCAGCATGGCTCCTGATGTCATTGAGTTTGGTCATCCTAACCTGCCCCAAAGTATGGACATCTTGAAGGAATCAAGAAAACCCAACACTACACACTGTTATTCTGACAAGTGGAGAAGATTTGTAATTTGGTGCCAGTCTAAACAAATTAACCCCATTGAATGTACTCCTTCCCATGTTCTGACATATATGCTCCACTTGCTGGATGTGGGGTTAGTGTTAAACTCCTTGAAGGTCCACCTGGCGGCTTTGTCAGCTTACACCACTTCCCACAATAAGATCTCATGGTGGAAGGTACCTGTCATCAAAGCATTCATGGAGGTAGTAAAGAGACTCCACCCTCCAATTTCAAACCCGCCGCCAGGATGGGATCTCAATGTTGTACTCGCTAAGCTCATGGGCCCCCCTTTCGAGCCGATGCACAAGTCCAGTCTGAAACACCTGACTTACAAAACTGCCTTCTTAGTGGCTGTCACTTCTATAAAAGAGTTGGTGAAATACATGCATTGTCGGTGTGGGATCCTTTCTTTGTTGTACACAAAGACAAGTGGTTTTACGTACTCATCCTAGGTTCTCCCCTAAATTCATCTCCAAATTACATGTAAACCAGTCAATCGAGCTACCGGCTTTCTTACAGGAACCCAACAGCTCAGCTCAGGTAAAACTCCACACACTGGATGTGAGGAGGGCGGTCCTCTACTATGTAGATAAGACCAGACCACATAGAAAGACAGATCAACTGTTTGTCTCCATAGCGCCAGGCAGAGAACGTGACCGCATTTAAACAAATTCCATCCCTAGGTGGATAGTCAGATGTATCCAACTGTGCTAGTCCCTATCAAATAAGACAGCCTTTTACGCCCAGGGCTCACTCCATAAAAGGCACAGGAGTCACCCTGGCTTCTCTTTGCAAATGTCCCTTTACGTAGTATTTGCAAAGCAGCTACATGGAGCTCAATAAATACTTTCACTCAGCACTACTGCATTGACACTCATTCCAAGACAGATACACAAGTGGGACAAGCGGTTTTAAGCTCATGAACCTTCTCACATCCCACCTCCTCCTCCTTCTTCCAACACTGCTCGCTAATCTATTCACAGCATGTGATCTAAGCAGATTCCACAAGCCTCAGAAGGGATACATTAATCACCATAATCTTATTTCTGAGGCTTGTATCTGCTTATATTCACATGCGACCCACCCTTCCACCCCTCAGAGAGAAGGCGCATGGATGCTTAGGAGCTTGTCTGATAAGTATCTGCTTGGATACAACTGTACTCGCGCTACACCTCATGTCAGAAAAATTACAATCTGAGGGACCTCGACGTGTGAGGGATCATTGGTACAGTGGACGTCACACTAGGGATAGTATTACTGGCACGCCCTGTCGACATCCCTTTTCGAGTTTTGAAAACAACTATAATACTCCGCAGCTTCCACTAGATGTTGGCCTATGCACAGCATCTGAATCTAAGCAGATCCAAGCATCAGAAATACGATTACGGTGAGTAACGTATTCCATATAGAGAACACCAATAAAAACCTTCCTAAAGAAATGACACCACTACATAATCCATTAAAACCTTCTGGAATTAAAATGAACACTAAGGTGTGCATTCCAATGTGTTGACTATTCCTATTACCCACACTAAGGTTTGCATTCCAATCTGTTGACTATTCTTACCCTAAAAAAGGACCTAATACAAATTAATGTACACCGACGAAACAGGGTTTCTTACATACTGAAGCAAGCAAAAGTTAACTAGATCTAATATAACTTTTCATAAAATAGGGCTTTGTCCACTTCAATTTCTGGAGCCTGTGAATCTGCTTACATTCACATGCTTTGGTTAGGCTATCTAGTGGTTGGTGCAGAGATTTACATATTTTTCAGAATCAAAAAAGCGGCGTCGACGGGGGCTTATCTGTAACTCTATCCCTGCCCTACGTGTACCCATGGGCACCCATGATCCCTCACAAATTGTTTTTTTGTGCCACCGAGATGGGATGCAAAACACACTCGGTTGAACGAACAGAGGACTACTCAAGACCTAACCACGACACGCACAACAAATGTGTGGACTATACCGGCAGGGCATCGAGAGAACACCGAAAGGCGAAACACATCGAAAAGGCTATGCAGTAGGGATTTGGGTGAGGGATAACATTTCTCACTTATTTCGAATGATATGATATGGCATTTATAACGTGCCTATACACAAGTGTTTCAATGCGCGAATAGTTTAGAGAATGCTTCTATCCACCTTTACAACTTCACATGTAATAACTAGCTTGCTCGTGCTCTGCAATCCCAATTGAGAAATCTGTTAAATTGTGCCCACACTGTAACATAAAATTCCCTTGGAAGGACACATACCGTGTGTGTAACAGCTGCCTTCCATGGGACCACGACTCCCCTTGATGTAAGGCCGGGTGGCTCTTTAAACCAAAAACGCTCAAGGAGTGTCAAACTAAAAGGTGGGCAGCCTACACAATGCATGGTGAAAAGAAATTGGCTGAGTTTACCGTCACCACATAGAACTCGAGGCTGAAAAAACAGGCATTGGTTTCGCTACCGAAACCGAGAAGCAAGAGATCTTCGAAAGTTTCCTCGCAGCTGGCCCCCAGCTCCTTAGGGCCGACGTCGGGTCATGCTGTGGAGACTACCCGTGGCATCCACAAGGCTGCAAAAGGCCAGACAAACAAATGAACCCAAACTCCCCTCCAACACCCCCTACGCAACATCGAAAACAAAGGCAGCGGAAGCCAGAATGACGCCTAAGGGATGGCCATCAAGAGGAAACACTGGGGACACACAAACATAAGGGCCTGGAATTTTCGATGATCCTGTCGAAACACAGGCTGAAAACAGCAGAAGCCTGAATTCCAAACTCTACAGGAGGTAACCCAACTCTGAAAGCAGTCAAAATGAAGAAAGCCAATAAATCAGACACCACACAACCTATAGGTAAGAAACCACACACAAGCAAAGAAGGGAAGAGTACCCTATCCGCTGCTGTGCAGAAGAAGGGCACCATAGGTGCAATAGACTTGGAGTGTGTGGTAAGAACACATGAACAACCCTTACTGGAATCCCTATGGACACATTTCTGACACTCATGGTGAAAATGGATCCTTTGTGAAATTCTGCTATACACATCCCATTAAGAGGAAGGCAGCCCCCCTGGTGGATATAACTAGTAAGAAGGCTAAAATAACATCACCACCTTCCCAAGAGTAAGAAGATGAGGTAGGCCTAATAGAGGAGCAGGAGATCAGAGACTGACGCAGATGACTACACCATGCCATCTCCAGGAATAACAAAACCTCATCCTCTCCTACAGAGGACCAGGTGTTATATGCTGACATACTTATTAAAAACGGCAGCAAAAGGATTTGCAATACAGATGGAACAACTACAAGAAGAGACTGATTTCATTGATGATGATGTGATTGTTCAGCAATGCAAGCCCGACAACTTTTTCATAATTGTTCAAAACATGCCATTTTGTTATATTATACATTATATTAAATGCCGCACTATCCCTACTCTGAGGATATCCCTGCCTAACAAAACTGAGTAGTCACACTCTTAACACAGGATGTCTGGCCCTCACACTTAAACCTCAAATGCAAAGAAAATATATGGCAATTCAAGTGACAAAAATGATATTCAGTTTCTTGAAAAACCTCTCAATAACCTAGGTACATTCCATTTCCCAGCATTCAAAGTGAATTCACCTCCACTGTTTAACAAAAATAAACCATGAAATCCATGTAGGTAGTATAGTCTTGATGTTTCAATGTCAAAGTACAGTTCTGTTAACCAAAGTTCACACAATAGCAAAGCTTTTTTTCTTGTTGAAATAAGGACTTTTCACTTCCTTAAAATAGCACCAATATTATTCCTAGACACAATGCTTTGCCACCACTTTGTCATCCAAGAAGATGTGCCACATGTCAAAGGAAATGCAACCTCTAGAAATGTAAGTGAAACACGTTATGTCTCTATTCACAAGGTTAGGTTTCACAATAGATATCTTTGTCAGGATGACTTCACAGTGCTTCTACTTCAACAACTTCACTTCTACTACAGTCTACCATGAGAACATTCTCCTTTGCCTCAGTGTTCCTCTTCACTTGTGTTACTGAAGTCTTGCAACTACTGACAACCAGATATATCACCACATCTTCTGGTCTTTGTGACTTAAACAGGTTTTGGTTCTGACAAGATTCACTTTAAGGTATTTCAACACCTTCAAATAGGCAAGTCACTCTTCCTCTGAATCTCTCTTCATAAGGGGCAGCCTCTTTGCCTCTCATCTGTCTGCCGCATCAACAACCTGAGTTTGCCTTTCGGACCCACTTCTCTCTTTATCTTCGTCTTTGGCAATATAGATTGTGTAAACTTCAAATATGTATAAACCTCAAGTTTCCCTTCCCCAACTTTGCCTTCATCTCTCTGCCAATGGTTGTCCAAAATAATGGCCCAGAAGCATTGGTTCCACTCTTGGCTTCTGGTAATGCTTGCGCAATTGTATCTTAGGCAAGGTTGAACTTATATTAGGCTCACAGTATTGGTTAAATTGTTTTCTGGCTTTGAGAAACGCGCTTTCAGTCTTAATAGGCAAAAACTTATGGTTTGGGGCCTGGGCAATGTTTGCTCTCTCTGACTGCAGACACAATGTTTAAACACTTGACATTTCTTTGAGCAATTGTCGTTCATGTGAATGCAGGTTCAAAGTTCTCTTGTCTCTGGAAAAGCGAAATTATGCACACACAACCACTTCTTAGGTTTTACATGGTTTGTGTTCAACAGTGTCTTTCCGTAGCGTTTGCTGTTCATGTTCATGTGAGTGAAAGAATACCCGATCACACACACGAGTGCTACATTTCAATTGTCCCATTGTTAAAAACTCCACAAACAACTTCAGCTCGCTTCTGCTTATAAGAGAGTGAATATTAAGCGCTATACTGTTGCCGGCAGTGCTTGCGCAAGGTATCAGAACACCAGGTTTGACTCACTGCCTTCTTTGATATTTGTTCCATGTATTGCACAACTTCTACTGCTTCGGCTTCACTTGGAACTCTCACTTCCTCGCTGAAAGCGTCTCTGGTCCAGCCACTCTATTAAGGAGCCCCTCTCGCTCCTGAGGCCCACAGCTTTACAATAACTCCCTGCCTCGATCTCCGACACACTTCTTGCATGGCAACCTCTGCAATTAGGCTCACATGGGGAAAGGCAGCCTTTCTGCATGCCTTCCGCTGCCCAGCCTCTGCACACCATAGTAAAAACAGGTGAAATCTGCTGCTTCAGAGTCCTGGCGTCCCTTCGGTTCTGATAAAACAAAGAAAGGAAGGGGTGGACAGGCAAACCCTAGCGTCATTGCACCAGCGAGCATATATAATGATCGTAGATGGTCCTTCATGTTTCAGGGGAAAAAGGAGAAGCGAGGACAATGCTCACCTGTTGTACTGTAGAGTGCTATAAATGGCTAATTGTGTGATCTACAGTTAACAAGTGTCTAGGCCTGTCAATAAGCAACAGAGTAGTAAAGTATAAAGAGGGACAGAGGTTCTAACTGCCCCTACCTCTGTGGGGTGCTATCCCTAGTCAGTGCTGGTGGGCCGCCTATCTAATAGAGGATAGAAAAAGAGAATTTTTAAACTAATTTTTACTTTTGTTCACAAAAAGCTTAATGAAATTATGGCTTAGTCCTTGTTGTGTACAGAACTATTCAGAATGAACAAAACAGAATGCATGGTTCTGGAGCAAAAAAGACTGCTTAGCTTCAGATGGGGTACTATATCCCATGTACTTGCTAGACTCTGGTATATAATTCTATGAAGGTGCATTTAGCAGTTTTAGCAGCATACACTACATCAAAAACTGTCATGGTGGATAGTACCTGTAGTTTATTCCTTTATGGCGGGTGTCAAACGCATACATCACCAGTAACGCACATTCGAGGGGATTGGGTCCTCTGACGTATGTCCACAGCTGTGCTGCTTCGGAAAATCTTTGGCTCCTGCGTCGATGCGCCGTCCCCGAGGACCTCCGACGGCCGACGTCACCCGATGTGATAAGTAGAACGCACGACGCCCATAGCCTCAGTTCTGTTTTTTCTGCGAACGTGTTCGCTCCGTGAATCTCGGTACGCCTCGACTCGTTGGAGTTTGCTCTTTTCTATTCTCGGTTCGTTGTACCTGTTCGGTTGCTTGTGAAGACTTGTTCGTGGCGATGTCTTTCTCATCTTCGACCCCGCGTCTGGGCTTCAAGAACTGCAGGGACTGTGGGTCCAAGATGTCGGTCACGGATTCGCACGACGCCTGCCTCTGGTGCCTCGGGGAGGCCCACGATACAAACGACTGTCAACTGCCAGTCGCTCACTGCAAAGGCCTTGCAGGAACGCAAGAAGAAGCTGTCGGTAGGCAGGGTGTTTAAGCCCCGGAAGTCGAGGTCTGCGGGGCTTTCGACCGATGACTCGAGGGGTGACTCTCCGCGTCATCGTCGGAAGTCCGGTGGCTCTCCTTCCAGGAGTCGGTTTCCGCATTCCAGGAAGCGCCGGCATAGGTCGCCTTCTCCGTCCTCTTCCGAGGACTCCGCCGGTCGGCGGGTCGCTTATCCCTCCATGCAAGCGACACCGGAGGAATGGGCTTCCTTCGGGAAGCAGATGCTAGCGATTCTGGAATCGCAGGGCACCGGTCCGTCCGCGCCTCCGAGTGGGGTCGGTCGGCACCGGTCGAGAGACACCGCCCGTACGCCTTCAGGCTCGGGTGGTCAGCACGGCTCGCGGGAGAGGTCCCGCTCGGACAAGGGTAGCCGTTCTCGCCATGCCCGTTCCAGGTCCCAGTCCTCGATGCGCTCGAGACCGCGTGATCCTGTGCCGTCTTCGAAGAAGACGTCGACGCCTGTGGTGCTGAGGTTGTCGACTATTTCTCTCGAGGCCCCGCCTCGGCTCGGAGCTCCGGCTTCGAGGACTGTGTTGACACTGCAGATGCTGGAGGCGTTGCAGCTGACGTCGACGCCTTTTCTGTCGACGCCGGCGCCGACTCGTTCGGTGCCCTCGATGCCTTTTCTGCCGGCGCCGACTTGTTCGGCGCCCTCAACGCCTTTCGAGGCGATGGTGTCGGAGGGGCCCCGTGGCACGGGGTTTGCCCCTAGAAAGGCTATGGCTAAGGTCCGGCACTGCTTTGGTCCGCAGATGTCTTCCTCCCCCCTCCTGGAGTACATTTCAGAGGGTGATGAAGGCTCTGATGGCGGCCTGGTTCCGGTTACGGTTCCAGATGACCTTATCTCGGGCCATAGCCAGTTTGATGACCTGAGGCAGTCGCTGCATGATGCCAGTGGTCTGGACACCTCTCCGGAGGTGGAGTTTTGTCGGCCGGAGCCTGGCACTCATGCCGATTCGTCATATCGGCGCCTTATGTCTCGGGTTACCGAGTACTTGGGCTGGTCAGCTCCCCCGGGGGAGTTCGTTCAGGAGGATCTCACGGACATCCTTGATCTCGGTCCACCCACTGACCCAGTGTTGCCTTTTCATATGGCTCTGCACAGAAGGGTGGCGGCGGCTTGGACTGCTCCGGAGAGTCTTCCGGCAGTGGGCAAGTCTTTGTCGCGAAAATACCGTCGAGCCAGTAGCGACCCCTGCTACTTGTCTAGGCACCCCACCCCGGAGAGTTTGGTGGTGCCGGCGGCTACGGCCCCGGCAAAGCAGGCGTCGTATCCTACCATCCCTCCAGATAGGGACAACAAACGTTATGACCGCTGGGCGAAGAAAGTGTTTTCTTCGGGGGGTATGGCGCTTCAGGCGGCCAACTCCATATGTGCCTTGTCTCGTTTCACACACACTCTGTGGAACTGTGTTGCATTAGCGGCTGATCATATTCCCGGAGGGGACGAACGGGATGGTTTCCTTGCTATGGTTCAGGATGGCAAGGATGCTATGTGTGAGGCCGTTCAGTCGGGTTTGGACTTGGCGGATTGTGTCAGCCGGTCCATGGCGACGAGCACCGTAATGCGCAGGTTTGCGTGGTTGCGGAAGTCTGGGTTTGCTCCTGATGTGCAGTCCCGGCTCCTCAACATGCCTTTTGACAGTGAACACCTTTTTGGCAGCAAGGCTGACGAGAGCCTTGAGAGGTTGCAGACCTCCAAAGCTGCAGCAAAATCGTTGGGTGCTGCAGTTCGCCAACCTCCGCCTTTTCGTCCTAGGGGACAGCAATGGAGGGGAGGTTCCTTTCGCTATTACTCGTCCTTCAGTAAAGCGAGAGGAGCTAGCAGTCAGAGGCCATCGTAAGAGTGCCAGAGGTGGAAACAAATGTACTCGAGGTGCCAAGGCCGCTCGGGCAGTTGCCCCTTTGCCCTCAGGCAACGCCGCAGCCGCTACCACTCAGTCATGAGGCCAGGTCCCATGGTTCGCTGGTTGGGGGAAGGCTGGCGCAGCATCTTGTAGAGTGGCAAGCCATTACTTCGGATGTGTGGGTTCTGGAGATCATAACCCACTGCTACTGTCTTCCTTTTCGGCAGAGGTCTCACGACAATCCACCAGGGAACCTCTCTGGATCCGCTCCTTGCGCAGGAAATTCAAGCCCTGCTGGAGAAAGGCGCCATAGAACTGGTGCCTGTAGCGGAGAGGAGCAAGGGATGGTATTCCCCTTATTTTTTTATTTCAAAGAAAGACAGGACTTGCGCGGTTTGAACAAACTCCTCAGGAAGGACAAGTTCAAGATGGTGACTCTTTCTCAAGTCCTCCAGGCCCTTCAACTTCAGGACTGTTTGGTGTCTCTCGACCTCAAGGATGCTTACTTCCATGTGCCGATCCATCCCAAGCACAAGAAGTACCTGAGGTTCGCGGTTGGCGACTCGCACTTTTAGTTTCGGGTCCTGCCGTTCGGATTGACCTCCGCCCCAAGGGTTTTCACCAACCTCATGGTGGTGGTGGCAGCGCATCCCAGGAAAGGGGGGATTCACGTCTACCCCTACCTGGACGATTGTTTGATCAGGGGGAGCTCTCCCGAGCAGGTCCTGGATCATCTGTCCGTCACTGCCACTCCCTTCACAGTCTGGGCTTCTCCCTCAATTTAAAGAAGTCCCACTTGACACCAACGCAACGGCTCCAGTATATCGGAGCAGTGCTTGATACGTCCCTGGGGCAGTGTTTTCCTCCTCAGGTGAGGGCTCTTCACATTCAGCAGATGGTGCACAAGTTTCAGATTGCCCAGAATCTCCCAGCGTCGGAGTTCTTGAGACTGCTCGGCCTCATGGCATCCTGCATTCTTCTGGTGCCAGAGGCTTGTCTGCGGATGAGGTCTTTGCAGTGGGCACTCGAGCTCCAGTGGTCTCAGTCCTCCGGCAGGCTGTCGGACCCTGTTCAGGTGCCGCTCTCGGTAGCCTGGGACCTTCTGTGGTGGGCCGTCGAGGGCAATCTGATGAAGGGTGTCCCATTTTGGCTGCCCTGGCCGGAGGTGACGATCGTGACGGACGCATCCCTCACGGGATGGGGAGCTCATGCCTACGAGTTGACAGTCAGCGGTCGTTGGTCTCCGTCGGAGTCCAGACTCCATATCAATCTGTTGGAGCTGAGGGCCGTTGGGCTAGCCCTGAAGGCTTTTCTGCCGACTGTGCGCGGGAAGAGTGTCCTGATTCTGACGGACAACACGGTGGCCATGCACTACATCAACAAAAAGGGGGGTGGCAGGGTCGCTTCCTCTGTGCAGGGAGGCGATGCAGCTCGAGGTCTGGGCCATCCAGCAGGAAGTTTCGATCTCGGCAGTTCATCTGGCCGGAGACGACAACGAGAAGGCGGATGCTCTGAGCAGGCAGAGCACGATCTCTCACGAGTGGGAACTGGCTCAGGAGATTCTCCTGGAGATCTTCGCCCTTTGGGGGACCCCTCAAGTGGATCTCTTTGCCTCCAGTGTCAACCGGATGTGCGAAAGGTTTTGCTCGTGGGAATTTCCTCCAAAAGGAGTCTTAGGAGACGCGTTCGTGGTGGAGTGGTCATTCCCACTGCTGTACGCGTTTCCTCCAGTCCCCGCCATCCCGCAAGTGTTACGGAGGTTACGGAGATTCGGTTCCCAGATGATCCTCATTGCTCCGGCGTGGGCCCGGAGGACGTGGTACCCGGACCTTCTAGACTTGTCCATCTGCCCTCCACGTCGTCTTCCCTACCGAAACGATCTGCTCTCACGGGAGGGGGGGTCAGGTTCTCCATCCAGAGGTCAGGTCCCTCAATCTTCACGCTTGGCTTCTGAAAGGTTGAGGTATAAGGATTGGGACCTCCCTGAAAACGTGATGGAGGTGTTGCTTTCGGCCAGGCGGCCGGCAACAAAGTCTCTGTACCGTTGCCATTGGAGAAAGTTCTGCGACTGGTGCAGAGTTCAGAATGTGGATCCTTTTGAGTGTGACATTCCCATGGTTTTGTCTTTTTTGCTTTCTTTGGCCCACAGGGGCTTGCAAGTGGGGACCAGTAAAGGTTACCTGGCGGCGCTGTCCATATTTAAGCACTCGTCTGAAGAGTGTTCCTATTTTAAGATTCTTTTAATTTCCTTCAGTTTTTGAAAGGGCTCCCTAATGTGTTCCCTCCGTCACCTTTTATGGTGCGAGGTTGGGATTTGAACCTTGTTCTTCTTAAGTTTCTTATGGGTGCTCCATTTGAGCCTTTACATTCTTGCCCTTTGAGGCTGTTGACTCTGAAAACTGTGTTTTTGGTTGCGTTTACTTCCGCTTGCAGAGTGACTGAGTTACAGGCAATTTCAGTTAAGCCATCCTTCACTGTATTTCACAAGGACAGGGTTGTCCTTGGAGTTTGTCCTTCTTTTCTTCCGAAGGTGTTTTCGGAATTTCATTTGAGCCAGAAGGTTGTTCTTCTGGCGTTCTATCCTCCTCCACATCCTGGTAAGAAAGAGGAGAGGCTCCATAGGCTTGATCCTAGGAGAGCGTTGAGCTTTTATATCTCGCGCATGTCCCGGGTCAGAGTGGACGATCAACTTTTCATTGGTTACGCTGGAAAGCGTTTGGGACAAGCTGTGACGAAACAGAGTTTGTCTCGTTGGATTATTTTAGCTATCTCAGAGTGTTACCGCTTGGCAGGTAAGGACCCTCCGGCTGGCTTGTGGGCCCATTCTACCAGAAGAGTGGCTGCGTCTACTGCCCTGCAGAGGGGAGTTCCTATTCGTCACATCTGTGATGCAGCCACCTGGGCTTCAGTACATACTTTTGTACGTCACTATTCCCTTGATTCCATCAGAGGGCAAGATCTGGCCTTTGGCAAGGCAGTTCTCTATTCAGCAATTCGATTGGGCATGCTAAATTTGTATTCTAAATTCTTTCCCACCTCCTTGCTTGGTACTGCTTTGGGAGTCTGTCATAGATATGGAATACGTCGGAGGACCCAATCCCCTCGAAGAACAAGTTACTTTCTTACCTGGTAACGTTCTTTCGATGGGATGGTCCGACGTATTCCAAATCGCTCCTTCCCTGCCTTCGCCGCTGCAGAATTTCTTTTGCGATTGCAGCTTGCGTACCGCAAGGCCTTGTGTGTCTGACTGGCAGAAAACTGGTGGCACACGTTCTGGGAAAAAACTATAACTGAGGCTATGGGCGTCGTGCGCCCTACTTATCACATCGGGTGACGTCGACCGTCAGAGGAGGTCCTCGGGGATGGCGCATCGACGTCATCGACGCAGACGCCAAAGATTTTCCGAAGCAGCACAGCTGTGGACATTACCTGTCATAGATATGGAATAGGTCGTCGGACAATCCCATCGAAAGAACGTTACCAGGTAAGAAAGTAACTTGTTTTTCCTCCGGGATGGGATCTAAACATAGTACTCACCAGACTCCTGAGGCAACCCTTTGAACTCCTGCCCAAAGCCTCTCTAGGAGACATCACATAGGTGGCTTTCTTCATTGCAATAACCTCTCTTTGAAGAGTTAGCGAACTACGAGCACTGTCGGTATTGAACCATTTGTGAGCATATAATAAAACAAAGTGGTTCTAATAACACCCACCCGGATTCTCCCGGAAATTAATTTACAAATTCCATGCAAGCCAATTAGTTCAATTACCAGCGTTCTTACAAAACCCACAAAGTAGAGGTGAAAGATCTCTCCACACACTAAATGTACGAAGAGTAGTAATGTACTACCTAGACAAAACAAGAGAAATGGGAAACAATTCTTTGTGGTGTTGCTACAGGAAGAGATGGATAAGCAGTCACTAAGGCAACTATCGCGAGGTGGATTGTGAAATACATATAGATATGCTACTCTATAGCTAACAAAGGTACTCTCCATGCCAAGGACGCACTCCACAAGAAGTACAGGAGCAACCCCTGCTTTTCTAGCCAATGTACCACTGGAAGCCATCCGTAAAGCAGCAACCTGAAGCTCAGTGCACACATTCACAAGAGACACAGTCCAAAACAGATCCACAAGTGGTGCAGGTGATTTTAAGACCTGTATTCATGAATAGTCCTTCAGCACCCCCGCCTCCTCAAAGAATACTACTTGTAAAGTATGTGAATCTAAGCAGATTCACAAGCCCCAGAGGACTGATATTACTTGACAGTAATTTGACTTTCTGGAGTTTGTATCTGCTTAGATTCACATTCACCCGACCACGTGGGAGCAGAAGGGTGTTTTCACACAGACCAGGCAAAAAACGCTCTATACAAGTCATAAAACAATCGGAGGATGCTTACGCTTGAGGGATCATAGGTACCCGTACACATTGGGCAGGGATAGTTTTACAGGTGCGCCCCTGTTGACAACCCTTTTTTCGATTCCCAAAAATATTATGTAATACTAAGCACCAACCACTAGATTGTGGCCTCTGCAAAGCATGTGAATCTAAGCAGACACAAACTCCAGAAAGCCGATTACTAGTAAGTAATATTTGTCATATCTTTTATAAAGTAATAAGAAGTGACCCAAATATGCATACACTCCTATTTCGCAGTAGCACCTTGGAAACATGGCCCCCCAAACCATCTTCTCTAGGCATTTAAAAGGGAATATGTTGAGTCTAGTTATCGGGATAATTATCTTGCATTCATGGAAGTTTATTTCACTGACGACTTTTGCCCTTAGTCTGCCGCATTGCATTGTATGTCACAAGTGAGGGTACATTTGCTTCCGTTCTCCTATTCGCATCCTAATCTTGAGCACTTTTTACATGTTTGTAATCAGAGCTGTAATTCATCAACTTGACACAGATCCCATTCTATTAAAAGTTTACACCCTTCATTGTACCATTTAAACTTATTTTTGGCCTCAGAGTTTGCCATTTCTCCCAAGGCATTACACACGTTCGGATGCTCCAGACCAACTACATGTGTCTCAGAAAGAAAGCATCAAATTGCAAAGGTGCCAGGGTAGCATGTTCAGAACCTGCAGTTTCAATCAAATAGCACTATTTTGGGTGTCTGGTTAATCTTATTGGGCTTTGTTCAGCAATATATCTGTGGATATGGGGGAGTTAGTCCGGGGCTATTTACCCTAGCCATTCTCCAGATACATCAATATCTGAGAGTAATCTGCTTCCATCTGGAAAAGGGTCTTGAATGACTCTCGGCCTTGCAAATGGTTTTGTGTGCATCAAAGCAATAGGTGTTGGCTAGAAGGTTTAGAATAATACTTAACATATGGCATTGCTCTGGACAATCCTCCAGACCATTGTTTTTTCGCATGTCAAGCCATTACGAAAGGGGAAAGACCATATGCATATCAGACTTAGTTCCAGCACAAAAGGGGCAGTCCAGCCCGAACTGCTTGGTCACATCCCTTCTACAAGAGACCACAAGCATCCTCAGACATGTTTCGGCCTCATTGGTTGTCATCCGTGAGGAGTAGCTTTGTTTTCGCTTTGTCACGCCGAGTGGAACGGGTATGCCCAGACGTGGGTCCCGTGCCTGCTGAGCCTAGAGACCCAAGCTACTCCGCACTGACACCCAATGAGGCTGAAACGTGTCTGAGGATGCTTGTGGTCTCCTGCAGAAGGGATGTGACCTAGCAGTCCTGACTGGACTGCCTTTTTGGGGGTGGTACCAGGCCTGATTTGCATATGGTCTTTCCCCCTGTCTGTAATTGCTTGACAGGCAAAGAACAATGGTCTGGAGGGTTGCCCAGAGCAGTTGCCAGAGGTTTAGGATTAATTCTAAACATTCCAGCCATCGCCTCTTGTTTTTGTTGTTTGCATCAAACAGCCTTTGCAATCATTTTTTTCATAACTAGTTGGCTTTCTCTTTTGGAGCCATGTATGACAGAATGCCCATCTGGTGAGGGGCGGGAGGGCGGCAGATAGCCAGAGCTTTTATGATTTTCAGTAAATAGTGATACAGGTAATTCGGTTATTGAAAGGGAGTTTTTTTGTTTTGAAACCACCCTTTCATAAATGCTCCATGCCAAAATTATAGTGCAAAACCTGTGACATTGCTGAGTCTACCGACGGCCCTAGCACCAAGCTTGCAGTGGCACAGGGTAGGTTCAAAGGTCGCTTGTGCATTTCTGCCAGCTGCTGGAACACAAAGCGACATGCATAGGTGGCTTTTTAATCTTTGGAACCTCGGATTGTAAAAATTATAATTCTGTATCTGTGATCCTGGTGGCACATTAATCTTAAATTCTAGCTCTGGATGAGCCCTTCTGCTGGTGAATTCCCAGCACCGCTGGTTTTCCACGGTTGCAAAAAGACCCAACGGGGGATGCCCCATTTCCGGAAGATCATTGAAACCTGCTGCTCCTTCAACGTCTACTCGTGCAGCTGGTCGGCGTTCCTGCTGAGCGCGTCTGCCTGCACATTCAACACTCCCGGCAGATGATGGGCCACAATGTGGATCTCGTGAGCCAGTGCCCGACGCCAAACGTCCTGCGCCTCCTTCGACAGGACCCTTGAAAATGTGTGCCCCTATTTCCTTAGATAAAACATGGTGGTGGAATTGTCTGTCAACACCGACCCGCGTATGCGCGGTAGAAACGTCTTGATGGCCCAGTGTACCGCTCTCAACTTGAGCACATTGATGTGGAACAGAGATTCCACCAGAGACCACAGGCCTTGCACCTGCGAATCTCTGAGATGAGTCCCCATCCCGTCTGAGAGGTGTCTGTCACAATCGTATATTGGAACTCTGGCTCCAGCAACGGCATGCCCCGTACCAGATTGGCTGTGCATGTCCACCAGCGAAGATCATCAACCAGACTTCCGTTGCCCACCAATTTGTCAGACCAAGATCTGTGACTCTGTGCCCACTGGTCCACTAGGAACTCTTGCATCGGCCTCATGAAGAGATGACAGTTTGGCAGCAGCGGAATACACTAAGCCATGGCCCCCATCGACATATAGCTTCGGACCGACACCCTTGTGCCATCCTTCCATTCTCCTGCCCTTTGCAGCAACTTCTTGACATGCTCACTGGAGGGTTTCACCAGATTGTGATGGGTGAGAAATTCTGCTCCCAGAAACACCAATTCCTTGGACAGCGTCAAATGATTTCTCAAAGTTGATGGCGAATCCGTTGCAACAGCTGCATTGTTGCACTGAGTGTCTTGCGTCCTCCCTGATGACGGACCTCTCACCAACCAGTCACCCAGGTAGGGATATACATGATTACCTTCTCGTCGGAGAAACGCTGTCACTGGTGCCAGACACTTTGTGAACGTCCTGATAGACGACTTCAAGCCAAAAGGGAGGACCCGAAATTGGTAGTGTTCTTCGCCGACTACAAACCGCAGAAACATTTGGTGCCGACGATGCATGGGAATGGGAAAATATGCGTCCTGTAGGTCCAATGACGCCAGAAACTCATCCGGCTGCACTGACCGGATGATCTCCTGAAGAGTGAGCATCTTGAACTTCAGGCGTTGTATAATCTTGTTCAATGCCCGAAGATCCAGAATGGTTCGCCACTTGCCGTTGGGGTTCTTCACCACGAAGTAGTGGGAATACACCACTTGGCCCCGCTCTGCCACCGGTACCAGTGCTAGAGCCCCTTTCTCTAGCATAAGAACCACGTCCTGCTGCAGGATTTGAAGATGTGGCTGCATGACAAACACTGGTGGAATGGGAACTGGGGGACACTTGAACTCAGAGCAGCCTAGATGCACTGTGTCCAACACCCAATGGTCCGATGTTATTTTCCTCCACTCGTCCACGTGCATAGCCACCCTGCACCTCCCCCCCCCCGTCGATTGCCCTGAAGGCAGTCATTGTTGCGGCTTAGTCTGCCGCCCTTTAGAAGCTGAGGACTGCGAACCCCGCTACCGCTGAGCCTGGAATTCCTGACTCTTCTGTGCCGTCTGGGCCGACCGTCGATACCTTTGCGAGGAATAACCGGACCGGCTGTAACCACGGTCCCTGGTGGAAGCAAACAGTAAGGCACCTAGGGACTTAGCTGTCTCCGTGTCCTCCTTCATCCCTTTCAGGGCCTCATCGATCTTTTCCCCAAACAAGTGCGCCCCTTCACGGAGCATGTCAATGACTTTGTAGTGTACTTCCGGCCGAAGTCCGTGCGTTTGAGCCAGGCCTTTCATCGAAGCACCACCCCATTGTTCTGTTTAAACCCAGACTCCGCCAGGTCCACGGCAAAATTTATGCTGTGGTTGGAGGCCTCTTCTTCCTCACGCACCAACAGCATGGCGTCCTTCCGATGCTGCTCTGGCAGATGTTCCAGAATAGGCGCCAGCCTATGCCACATTTTGCGATTATAACGGGCCATGAGCGCCAAGGAATTTGCTGCCTTGACTGTTATCGCCCCAACAGTCACCTTCTTCCCGAAGGCATCCTGTCTCCTGGCCTCACTGTCCGGAGGAATAAAACACTTGTGTTGACGTCTGCCCTTCTGGCTGGCCGCCGCCAACAGCACCGACTCAGCATTTCAGGGTAGACTCCGGGGCCTTAAATTTCTTCTCAAGCCATCTTTTAACAGCCAGGTTTGAAAACTGATGGCGCATTGTGCGCAGGCCCTCCTGCCACACATGGTCCAGAATAGGCACAGAGAAGACAGCCTTCCTTCTCTTGCCCATATGATCGAACAGGAAGCAATCTTGCTGCTCCTCCTCTGGTGCCAATCCAAATTCCACACACGCCTTAGACATCATGGCGTGTAACGCCCCAATATCATCTAGTGGGGATGGTTGCGCCGGACCCCAAGGCTGCTCCACCTCCACGTCCGTATCCCATGCGTCGTCCCTTGTCGGCGAAGATGATGCCGTAGACGGTGTCCCGTGAACACTCTCTGGCTCACTTGGGCAGTTCACCCTCTTCTGGATACGACAGCGGACGACCTTCCCTCACCAGCAACGGCACTGGCAACCGCGCCGGAGGAGACTTCCTCGGAGGGCCCCTAGGAACCTCGACCACTGGCACCACCGGGTCCACATTCGGAGGAGACAAACTCGCATCCAGCTGACCCAACGACTGCAGTGTGGAAAGTACTTGGAGGGACAAAAGACTGTGGGTTAACCAGCGGATAACCTGACGGACCAGCGCCCATTCTACTGGACGTCAAAGGCCCCACACTTTGAAGGTCCAAGGCAGACGTCCCCAGCACAGGATCCTGGTCGTCGTCCACCTCCGAAGACACTGAAAAAAACGCCGGATCTTGATTCATAATGTCAGGCAGAAGTGTATCAAAGGCAGAAGACTGCCATGCCCCACTCGTAGACAACAATCTGTCCGTTTCCACTCGCATGGGTGAGAACAGCATCGGCCCACTAGAAACCAGTCGCAGGAGCCGACGACGACACCGTCGACGACGGAAGGGTAGCCTGTAGCCCAACCGTCGACGACGGGTCCACTGACAACAAGGTCGTCGTCGGAACCACCTCCCTGGTCATTGACTTCACCAGAGACCCGGCCTTCTTGGCATCACTGGACCGGTGTTGGGAAGACTCCCGGCTGGAGGACGACCGGTGATGGTCCACTGAAGACGAGCACTTCGCTGACGCTTGCTATGGCTTGGACAAGCTCTTCTCCTGTGCCGTCGACTTCTCGGGCCTACTAATAGACCCCCGGGAATGTTCCGACCGAACATGCTTGGACGAAGACAAACCCTTCAACAACTGCTTACTCAAAGATCTACTGCTTTTCTCCACCTCCGACCCTGGCACCGCAGGACGAGGTTTCCTGGCCCGGCGATGTTCCGCTGACTTCACAGGCCGCTCCGAGGACAGACTTCGCACCGACCCAACCTGCGAGGCCGGGGTATGTGCCCTCATTGAGCCAACAGATAAGCCACTGAATGCGGTCCTTAAGAGTCTTATGCGAGAATCCTTGACAAATCTCGCAAGTGTCTGCCGAGTGATCGGGTAAAGGCAGTAGAGGCAATCCATATGGCAGTCACCTTCATAAACCTTCTTCAACCAACAAGTAGCACAGGGCCGGAAAAGAGACTTCTTCGGAGCCCCTGAAGCCATCACAATTTTCAAATATGAAGACGCACATGCAAATCACGAAGAACACAAGGTGATCCCAACTGTTTGGAGACGGTTGTAATCTGTAGGGAAGCCGCGGGGCGGGGCTAGTTATACCCTACGTCCTATTGGTGGGGACTAGAGCACCCAAAAGGACGTTGATAGGACACTAATGTGTCAAAGTTTTCCATAGGGAAATGCTAGGTTAAAGTGAACGAGGTTCCCAGCCTGACGACTGGGAATATTCACAGCATGTGAATTCATTAAAGATACCAACACTGGAGAAATGGAGTTACAGGTAAGAAACTACTCACTTCCTTGAGGGTAGAGGAATGCTCCCTAGGAGGTCTCCTGGGAACCACTGCCTCAAAGGCAGCATTGCCATCACAAAGCCACATTTGCACCAGGTTGCTGACCACTGAAGTCCCTTTGAAGTCCACAGATATGGGAAGGGGGCAGTGTTAGGGGAGCCTTAGGAGCGAAGTAGGCTGATGTAAGGTTTCCACATCTTCATTTCTGCAAGGGCTCTCTACAACTTCCTGCCCTCCCCTTTTCCACCAGGACAAAGCACCCTGGGGTATGATGTTAGAAGGCAAAGGGCACTTGTTGACTGCGCCCCATTCAGCATGCTTGCTTTGGACACATACCCAGTGACCTCTTGCCCTCATAAGGAGGAGGAAACCCTCTCCTTTGATTCATATTTAGACTATCAATACAAGTAGGATTCACCGGACCTCTGCTTGGAAAACAGTCCTTTCCAAATACCTCTACCAGATAGGTGAAGACGGATGTTGCGGTTTATTAGACAGTCACACCCAAGTCGGGGAGCTCCTTCCCCCACAATGAATGTGGTGCACAATAAAGTGCTTCGGATTGTTTTGTAAGTTCAATGTGGTAAGGCCTCCAACCAGTCTTACACACAACCCCAACAAATACCCAGTGCCACAATGGACTAGGAACCAGGCTGGTGTGTATTAATAATATATTTATTAATTTATTTAGCCACATATCATAAATGGAAAATAGATTACATCAGCCACCAACGTTGTGGCAACACAAAAACACAATGACTTCCGTACAGGCACTACGATAGACACAACTAATTCCTCTTCGATCACCCATCAAGACAGAAGAACAACAATTCAACACAGTGATAGCAGATTTGTTAAACGTTCTCCCAGCAACCCTCAGCCCCAAACATCAATTAGGCTTGATTCCTTTGAATGGAAGGCATTGACGGGGAGTGGAAACACAATGGGAAAATGTGTGTTCTGGCTCACAGAAACAATATGAGATGCCGAAAGGTAATGGTAAAATGTGTTTTTGCAGAGCACAATGGAAGAATCAGTTTTGAATTATTTAGCACAAATGCAATGGGAAAGAATAGAAAGAATGGGAAATTCGTTTTTACACCAAAAAATAACACAGGCTGGGCTTTGGGTTTTTTATCAGAACAGAATGGGAAAATTGGTTTTGGCTTGGAATCACCGATGCAAGGCAAGACAGAAAATGCAAATGGGAAATTTTGTTTTGCTACCCCTAACAATAACACACAGGGCTTTGGAGTTTTTATCAGAACAAAATGAGAAAATTGATTTTGGGATCTTTAACACAGATGGCACTGTAAGACACAATGCAAATGGGAAAATTCGTTTTGCAGAGCAGAATGGGACCAATGGGACAATTTTATTTTTACACCCTGCACACACACACGTGGAACAAGGCATTGGGGTTCATTCTTCTGGCAAATATTTGACTATACCGGCACACAACACACTGGGAAAAGATTGTTGTTTTTGAATACTAACAATACAGATTACATTAAGTCCATGCAGAATTAATTAATTGATTTACTTTGATTGATAAATATGCTAACGATCTACACAGGCAAACAGAGGATTTTCAGTTGGGATGCTAGAAGAATATGGGGCCTAAACAATCTTGGCTATGGGGTAGTTCTACTTACAGGAGAGGTCTGGACTGGGCATCAGGGAGCATCAGAACACACCGCTGGGACAGCCAAGAAGGTCACTCAAGGATCTCCTCTTTCCTCCAAGGGATCCCAATCAGCTTCTTTGTCTCCTGTCTCCAATGCAAGGCTTAGGGCCTCTCTGTTGCTGGCATGCCTCTCGCCATTTTTCAGCAGCAGGTTACCCCTCGGAATTATTGGAAGAAGTCCAGCTCTGAGGCAAACTGGCTTTTTTATAGTGAAAATGACTTCACTAACTTGTCATGATTCCAGCGGAAGGGATAGGCTAGTCTTCCCTACCCATCTGTGTGTTAATAGAACAAGGGGATGGGGGAGTGCTTTAACTTAGCAGTGGGAAGAGAGAGCTTCATCATCCTACTTTGACAGATGGGCTTGGTCGTGTTTTGGAACTCAAAATATCTCAACATGGCAACCTTCCGTACCCTTAATTTCCAAAACTTTACATGTATGAATACATTTTTGAAAACTACGTTTCAAGGCGAATCAGATGAGACTAGTATGGACTCTGCATGTCCTTTCTGTGCAGAGGTACAGTTTTTCTTCATTTACTCAGGAGCCATGTCAGTGAAAAATATGCCACTTTATGGGTGTCATATTAATTATGATTGGCATGCTGTTATCAACTTTCGCATCTCTGGTAATCACAGGAAGGCCCAAATGACATTTTCATTAATATCTTTAGTTGTGTTTATCCCAACAAAATAGTTTTAGGATGGTTAGAGTGGTTGACTGTCATCTTTAATAAAAAGCCAACAATGACCGATGTGCGCTGTCCATTTTAATGCGATAAAATGCATATCTTCCATTAAAATTAATGTGCAGTTTCACTCCTCTGTCCCCCACCTTTTTTTTAAGTTTGTTCTCCTCTTCACGCACATGATATAAGCAGGGCTGCCTTATGGCCCCTAACAGGTTTTTTAATGGGCCTTCTGACGAAGGTCACAAGGGCTGCAGAATAGACCTAACCTTATCTGGTCTTCCCCACATTTCTCGTCTAAGAACCAATTCTTTCTTGTATATTTTAGGAATGGTTCTGATGGATGACAACCATGCCTGGTTCTTCAGGGCAACAGGGGAGGCCCTGGAGTTTAGTTTCACATCTTAAAGTGGCCAGCAGCTCATGGCCTTTCAAATTCACATACAATTACTTTAAAGATATCTTATACAGCATGCAATTTAACAATATATGCATATTATTTCTGAATAGTACATGTACATGAGGACACATGCCCCAACGTGAAAGTCTGGTGAGCATTTTGCTGAGCATGTTAATCTTGGAGGGAAAAACAAAATGACATTTTATTTAATATAAATGTAAAATGCTGCGTTTTACTGCAGCTGCTCGAAACACATTTCTGGCATCCCATTGAAGATGCTGTACACTGTGGTTTCCATATCTGTTAGCGCAGATTTCCATAGATGTGTCAAACATAATTTCCACGTGTCTTTCTTTTATGAAATGCACTGCGCACATTGTCGCGTTTTGAACTTGAGGCCCACTTTTTCCGTTTGGTTTCAGTTCGCTAAGCCTTATGTTGGACATTGTTTCTGCGCTGGCCTTTTATTTTGGCGAACCCTCATAACTGACTCTGGCCTCTTTATTTCTGGCGTCCACGGGCCAGATTTCACCCCACAGAGAAGGCATCCAATGCAGAGGCAAGCTCTTCTCACTAACCATCCCAGGGGAACAGGTTATACCACTGCTAGCTGTTGCACTAGAACCAGGATCTGCCTACTGGAGGTGAAGTACTCCCTGAAGGGGGGGATCAGCCAGCCTCCTTGAGTGGAATCGTCTAACTGAAGAACTCTCCTTGCCCCGGAGACTATGGATTCGGCCACCCAGAAACCCAGAAGTTCAGCAGCAGCTTGGACACTGTTTCATTGCCTCCAGACGTCTGCGAGCCGGCTCTAACCACACTTCAAGTCGCAACAGGACTCTGTGCTGCTGTTGGCACTAAAGTCCTTTGAGCCACTTGCTGCACTCAAGCCACCTAGACCCCGGCTTGACGGTGTACCACATTCATCAACCTGATCTCCAGCGCGACTTCGTGGAGACATCGGATTTGCCCGCTGACTCAAACTGCCCTCTTGACCATCTTTTGTTACCAAAGTAACTTTTAAACCCACCTTCCACACCTCCCAAGACATATCTTTGAACAATTGAGATTGTTCCTAAATTAATTTTCCAAACACCCCTCTTTATCAGACCAGGATGCCCTTTCATCTCAGAGTTCTGCATTATCTGTTTCTTTTTCATGGGTGGGTTTTTAGTGTTTTTTGTAATTTGTTTGCAACGGTTGCATGAGGCCGAAACATGTCTGGGGATGCTTGTGGTCTCGTGCAGAAGGGATGTGACGAAGCAGTTGGGCTGGACTGCCCCTTTTGGGGTGACGGGACCAAGCCGGATTTGCCTACAGTCTTTCTCCTTCTGTAATGGCTTGGCAGGCTGAAGAACAATGATCTGGAAGTTTGCCCAGAGTAATGCCAGGGGTTAAGATTAAATCTAAACCTTCCAGGCATCACCTCTTTCGTTTTGTTTTTTTAAAGTACTTTTCTTTTTTTTTTTAGAACCTTGATTAGACATTTTATTTTGGAACCCTTGTCCTAAGGCTGTTTGTGTTGCTACTATCAGCTCACACCCCTCCTGAAGAGTATAGCCTGCCCTCGACCCGCAATACCAAATGAGGCAAAGGAGGTATATCTGTCAGGTTGTGCCGGTTTCATCTTGGATTAGGATTGGGATTAGTATTAGTGTGGGTCCAAATAGGTGGTTTCCCCACTACTAATACCTGTACTCCTGCAGAGCAGTAGTTGCTCAGTCATTCCAATGAATACTTTATTCTCTTTCTAAACTACTCCGTTACTTCATTGTTGGATTACCTTTTGTACCTCAGTTGACAGTGACCTTGTTGTATTGCCACTATTCTTTTGAGTGAGACTAATGGCCGGTCACAGATTTCTGTTCATACCACATTACATGCCATTACTCCGCATGCTACACTTAAAACTTGTATTAACTTCCAGTCGCCCTGTATCATGTGTAGGCTTCCTCCTGCCAAGGTTGTTAATCCCTACTCTGTTCGCCTCAAGCCCTCTTTATTGCCCCACGAATGACACTGTATCTGCCCCTGTATTTTCTGGAATAAATTGAATCAATCGACCAGCTTTAAGAAAGATCAACTTTTTATTGGTGGAAGTGCTTGGAGAGTTGTGTTTGTAAGGATAGATGACCCGTAATTAACTGTAGGAAAGGGCCATATCTAGTGTAGCCAACCCCAATGGTGTGTTTAGTGTGAGAGATGGCTCTCATTGTGTCAAAAGCCCCACGGCAATAGTGGAGATCAAATCACTTTGTGTAAGCGTCCATGCAGTCAGTGGTGGCATGTCATGCTCGACGCATTTCTGCACCACAGGGTCAATACCTTAGACTGGGCAACCCGATAATCTGAAGACCTACTTATAGCTATGGAGTTCGTGCTTTGTTTGATTATGATCATAATGTTGGGTTTTTGAAGTAGCTGTATGTGTCTTCCCCCCGCTCCCCACGCCCCCCAAGTTCTGCAGTATCCATTAATCAAATGGAAATTAATATTGTGGATGTTAATGAAGGGGAGTCCGAAGTAAAGCTGTGGCTTGAGTACATGCACACTTTGGCATGCGCCCAATCAGATACCAAAGGTATGACTAGAACGTTGTAGGGCTTTATGCATGCTTGCTTTCACTTTGGATGGGGTTTCGCTCTTCAGATCGCCCAGCTTGACCTGCATTAATGAAGTAGGCATTGCAAACTTATCTATGCTATTTGTTTCTGTCGCAAATACAAATGAATGAACACTGAGCATCGGTCCAGTTTCATGAGCTTCTGAGTTTGGATTAAAGATGAAAGCTCTCTGCTTTACGTGTCCACGTTAGAATTATGTATTCTCCTTTAGCTTTCCAGGCTGAAGAGGGAGCTGGCACTCATGAAACAGGAGCTGCAGTATAAGGAGAAGGGAGTGGAGACGTTACAAGAGTAAGTTTATCATTCACAAGAATTTAAAACTCTGAAGTGCACATTCATGTATGTTTAGTGGTGAACCAGATCTCATTGTATTAACTTTGCAACTTGCCTGCATTGTCTGAAATTGATTCTAGAAAATCAAAAATAGCCCATAAATATTGATGAGCCCAAACCTGATGCTAAACAGAACACTTTTGGTAGTCCACATTACTCTCCTCCATTCATACCGTTTAATGGTCTTTGGAGGCTATCTGCTCATGTATTCGTACCACATTTCTAAATGTATAATAAGGACACTGTCCGATCTGTTACACAACTTACACAATACAGGCCCATCTGAGTTTTGGGCCTTTTTGTTATCAATGCGTTTTAAAGAACATGTTCCGATGGGATGCAAATGCGTTTGCTAGAATGGGATGGAGCAGTACCGAAGAATGGACCTCGTTGAAGAGTAGAAAGGGGGGGTCAACAGCAGTACAGTGGTAAAGGACAGAGCAATGGCAGCGAAGAACACTGTGAGGTTAAGCATGACGCATTGACTGGAAACAGGAGAATAGATCGAGGCAGGGGTGAAAGTGACAGAAGGAGGCAACGAGGCAGGGAAGCGTTTGCTTATTTGACAAAGACGTTGCCTTCCCATGTTTAACACACCTGGGGCTTGGAAAGTAGCACATTTGAAGGGGTTATCATAGCCTATCTTTTCTGTAAAATTCTGCAAGGACACAAGAATGTAGGCGGGGAAATCCTTAATGTTAAATACAAAGTGCTTTTTTCGATGGAAGATTTTTTCCAAATGATTTGTGTACATTGCTTTGTTTGACTTGGAGGTTTTTAGTTATTACCATGTCAGGGTGACACTTAGTGTGAAGTCCTGCAACTTCAGGAGTTATCAGTGTATGCAGAATTGAACATAAACCTTCTCACTAAACAATTCTGTTACTTAATCAGATTTACCTATGAACAACAAAGCATAATATGTAATACTAACATTTACATAGCCTCTACCCACACATTCTTGCCATCCTGCAGCCACATGAGGTGAGCAAACCACAGAGCTGCATGCGTTCTTGGTCTACTGATACACACTTGGGTGATCTTGAGTACTCTTACGCACACACTTTTTAAAATCAACATTACTTTGATGGAGATTTTAAATCTTCTTTTGGGTGATCCTGAAACATTACGAATCTAAACTGCATTACGTTGAAAATGTTAGTCATGCACATGATTGCATTTTTTTTTCATCTCTCCATTTTGCCTCAAACTTAATCATGTTGATGAAAGATATCCTTTGTTTATTCCAGCCTTCTCTTTATGAAGGCTGATATGTATAACAATCTAGAATCTGTTGTTTAAGCCAGAAATATGTGTATGTTTAAAGAAAATTCAACCATGATCTGGTATTCCTAAAAAATGGTTCATTTCAAATATGCAAACAAAGAAACTGAAAGATAAGAAATACAAATAGGATCTTTATCTTTGAAATGTTTATATAGAATTTGGTTACATCCTGGAACCCCAGCTTCCTTTAGCTTCTCCCCTCTAATTTGTCTTTTTAAAAAAACGTGTTCACAAGCTACACACAAATATATTGAACGTAGTATCTTGGCAGCCAACTTCTCGAGCGTTTAAAAAGGAATCAGGCCTTCACTATACTTTGGTCAGCCCGAGCCCGTCGTGCATTAGGACTGTACATTTACACTTTCAGTCTTCATCTCTGCACTCACTCTCTCGCTCAGTTCAAGCACACACACACACCCATTTCTAATCCCCATTGGCCTGTCGATCCCCGGGTGCTAACACAACTCCCTAACATCTTTGACGAGGATAGGCACTTTGAGGTCACTAAAGTGGTGATTAGGTGCTGTCCTGAAGCTCAACTAATTAATATGCCTGCTGTGAGTGGAGTTTTTGTTTGCCATGTCTATTGCTAATGTTATGCGTCTTCAGACACAAACGTGCAACGTTTCAAGTAATTGTTGAGCAGCCAAGCATATTTTTTTTTTTGCATTCATACAATGTTGCAGACCGGTCAACTAATTCCACATCAGCTCTGTGTACCCCGAACAGTCCTGAATTTCTTTGCATCCCTGCTCTCTAGATTTTCTTTTTATAAACACAAGATTACAAGTCCATGGAGTGCACGCAGTTATACATTACTGCGTGAGCTACACACACCTTGCATGGTATTAGTTCACAGCTGTGTGTTGGCATTCTTCAGTTAAAGGATTAGCTAAAGGGACGATTTACTTGGGTGAGGAAATGGTCATTACGGCATATGACCGTATTATTGTGGAGTTTGAAGCTGGGCTTGGCATCACATTGCAGTACTTGCACAAGCGGGTTGACACCGTAACATTGTTTATTTCAGGCACATGCTGACATTAGTTGGGCAGGTGATTACACTTGACATATGATAGTAGACGCACCTCACAGATAGGACTATGCATTGTATATAGTGATCGTATGCCCAGATTTGTAGTATTGCCATGTTTTGAATAATCAATTTACTGTATAGCGCATTCAAAATGCACGAAACAGCACAATCCCGTAAATGCGAATTAAATGTGTAAAAGGAAAGAAAAGGAAGACTTGCATTGTTTCGCGTGCCCTCGTACAGGTGTCTGGCCACTCGAGGAAACGTCACCTAGCAATGCCTGGCAAACAATCACGTCTTGCAAATACAGTGAGTACCTGGATGTATGCTGGCAGTGTCTGGCAAACAACGAGCAGATGCCTGCTTTGTGCGTGCAGAGGAGTCCAAAGTGTTGCCTTTTACAATGCTTGTTTTATGTCTGACCTTGAGGAAGATTATGAATTACGGTGTCAGACGGGGCGGCCCCTCAGCATGAGTTTGTATTCCTAAAAGTCATGAGGCGCACACTCACTGCTTGCAAGCTGAGCGAGCACGTTTCAGATCGACGTGTTCAGTTTATACAAATCCAGGAGGCGCTGCTCCACGAGAAACTGCCTGATATGGCAAAGCACTTCAGGATTTCAAAAAGCATGTAGAAGTGGTATGAAAACAAAGGGGGTATTGTTAGCGGGCATGAGACCGGCCCTGATTAAGAAGCTGGCTTCTTTCACAGTACCTGCTGTTGATGGAGGGTTTGCAGGAAGCGGGCTGTGGTTAGGGAAGGCCCGCTGCCAAGACCGATCATGCAAAAGGCAGGAGCAGCAACAAAACTTTCCATTCTTTACGAAAGCAGGCGAAGGCATTTCAGGGGCGTTTTCGCAGAAGGCTGGCGCAGAGGTTTTCTTTCAGAATGTGGAGTAAAAATAGTTCAGCGGAGGGAAAGTTTGTGTCTTTGTGCGTTTCAGCTGGGTGCTGCCAGGGAGTATTTTAGCTTGCAGTGATGTCTTTCCATTCCGAATCAGCCTTCCAGAAATGATGCGTGAAGGCTGCGGGGGGAGGCGGGCGGTTTAGCGGTTATGAAACGCAGATACAAACATTGCTGGAACCCAGATGAAACGCTCAGTTATAAACGCTGAAACTCAGGGAGACCTGGACGGACAGATCGGATGATCGTTTTTTTCCTAAATTTGTTGTAGATTGAACATCTTTCTTTTTTCTAGATCTGTTTTATTTATTAAGGAATTGTTCTTATTTGTCGCTTAATACATTCCTCTGATATTAGTGTTTGCCAAAGATCACAAGGCTGCAGAGTGTATACTGTTGCTTGCTCACTTCGGAGAGGACTGTGACACCACCCTAAAGATTTTAAATACTATTGGACAACGTAACCGGCCCGTCAATGCTCCCTTGTTCAGTGGTTCCTGTAGTTACATCAGACCATGTTGAATCTTGAAGCATCACCCTTGTCCTCTCTTTGTGGTGGAAAATGGATAGTCATTGAAGACTTTAGGTTGTGGAGTACGGACTTGAATGTTTAGCAGCTAGGCTGGGCCACCCTCCCGAGTGTCATGTGATTGGGGTACACGTTTCCCTGGTGAAGAGATTCATCAATGCAGGTAAAGATAATATAAGTGGCGACACTGTGTAAAGGCAGGTAGTCCACACCTCAAATTGACTAGTATTGTGTTGTCTCTTTTGCTCTCTGGGCTATGGGTGTTCCCCGGCCTGTACGTGGAGTGTGGAGGCTCCTGCCGACAAGTAGCGACTGGATCCACAGTCTCGAGCGCGGGGACGGCGAACATTAGGCAATCCCCGATGAAGTCCCCTTAGTGTACGTTGGAAATTAATTACAGGAGGCCCGTCATGCCAAGAAGAAGCACAGATTTGCACAAAGAACTTTGTGTAACGAAAAATATTAGGATGATAAACGCACAGTGAATTCTTTGAGGGTAGCGGCTCCGTGGGCAGTAATTGTGCGCACCAACAAGAGAAAATGAAATACAGATAGGGTAACAGTAAGTCTAACAAGCTGCCACAAGAAGCAACAAGAGACCTGGTGCTGCTTTAGTTAATAAGGCAGCACTGCTACAAGTGGCATTGCGCTCATGCCAAATGATGCAGTTGCAGTGAATAGAGATTCCAAAGACCCAGAAGGCAAAGGGGGGGTGGCATTGGACCGACGACCATATGGGCTCTTTCCAATCAAGGCCCAAGATGGCAACTGTGGATGGAAAGGTTGGAGATATAATTCACGGCCACCAGGGAGAACAATGGTGATGCTAAGCAAACCACGTTACTTAACTTGGCTGACCGTACAGTTCACAACATTTTCAAGACATTGGCACCAACTGACCGGTAATAGCATCAGGCAGCAACAATAGCTCTCATGATGTTTTAGCCCGATGGTAAATGCAAACTATTAGTGTTTTCTCCTGTGACGTCAAGCTGAAAGAAGGGGAAACATTGGAATCATGTAATAATAATAAAATAATTTGATACTTATTTAGCGCTACGAACCCTCAGGTATCTAAGCGCTGCTTATTATTACCCACAAGGTGTGGTGCTCATTTATCGAACTGGGAAGGATGAAAAGCTGAGTTTGGCCTTGCCGGGATTCGAACCTGCGTCAGCAAGCTCTGCACAGATGTCAAAGCGAGCACTCTACTCGAGCACTCTACTCGATGTGCTATCGAACCAGCTGTATTCACGCGCAACTGCACCAGTTGGTGTTCACATGCATGCCCCTCATTAAAACAAGGTGAGAGTACGAGTAATTCAGGTTTGTGATGGAGTTGGGGTATATCACTCGCAAGGAAGGATTCTGGAAATTGGAAGGGAGCACGAACTAGCAGAACAAAGGGCAATACAGATCGCTAAAATCCTAAAGACTGAAGAAGGTCAGGAAGGGCAAAATGACTTCATATCCACTTTTTTTAGTTGGACTAAAACGCAGACAACCCCGCTGCAGCATAAATGTCTTGGGGAAGGGTACTCCAGTACTGATAAAGGGGTTCAATATTTGCCACCAGGTTTTGTTGTCTTTTTTTTAAACGTTTTCATTGAAATAACTCATTGAGATTCTTTTAATGTATGGGGGGGTTCCCCCTATCCTTCTTCCCCATTTAATCCCTAACGCTTACTACTTTTATCCCTGTACCCACCCCCCTTGATGATTTGTTTTTTTCGATGAATATTTTTCGTTAAACTAATTTAAAAAAATTCCGTCAAAACGACTGTATTCTAGATAAAGGAGCCTCCGAAAATATGATGTGCCTATATCATTTTCGCCAGTTGCGCAAGGCGAATACGCTAGTACCGACCAATACACATTCGAGGGGTTCAAACCAATTCCCCTGAAGAGGACATGCATGGCAGAAGTCAAGCAGTGACTGAAGAAAATAAACACCCTACTCTAAACTGGAGTACATTTTTACTGGGATATGATGAAGCAGAGGCCCTCCGGTTAGTGTACTTTGCCTATTGGATGTATGTCGAGGATTTGGGTAGCCTACTCCAACACTACCAACTTCTGTTAAAGTGCATAGATAGTCTAAAGGGAGAACCTATAAAACTTCTTTATGTAGGTGGCACTACAGAGCCTGTAGCATTGAAACATCAGTGGCTTCCATTTCACCTCCAGTACAATGTTGAACATAAATTAAGCAAGTTGGTGAACAACATCCCTAAAAAAGTGACTGGTCCTACTCCCTGGGTGTCCCCTATAGTATTCTGACCAAACGGGAATAGTGTGGGTCTGTGCACATGTGTGTATGTGTCTACTAAATTAGAATATCAAATGTAAGAGGCACTTGATTTCTAAAATCGACAATATAGTGACTCCTCTCCAGAGGCCGCTGCGTTTTCAAAGCTGGGCCTGAATGCGGTCTAGCATCAGGTAGTTCTTGACACAGAGTCCTGTTACATGGCCATGTTCACTACACATCAAGGCTTGAACAAATCTAAGTGGCTATGATTTGAAATCTAGTCTGCAGCGGTGGTCTCCCAACACACTATTGGAGGCGGGTTGGCTGTCCTCCTGCACGTGTTAAATATAAGTGACAATATTCTTGTGTATGCATCCATGGAGGCGAAGAATTTGGCCCACCTTTAAAAAGGTCTTAGTCAGGCTTCCTAAACAGGTATTGATACTTCGAGGCAAATGTGAATTTTAAGAAACAAAACTGGAATTATTTGTATGTTTTCTAGGGTGAGGGCCTGTCCGTGGACCCACAGAATGTGAATAATATTCATGTGGCACCTCCTCCCAAAAACCTTTTGGTGGTAAGTTTCCTTTGGATATTGGGGCTGATTTATTAAGAATTTGACTACTCTCAGAGCCATACAAAAAACTCCCAAAAAAGCAATCGGCAAGGGGATGGACTGCGATTTGAATGCTTTTAAACCAATCGAGCATGCCTTAACATACCGTGCCACCATGGCATTTTTTGATCGTGCTCGCCAGTTGAACTTTTAGTAGAATCCTTCCTGTTTGGACTAGGGGTTGTACTTGAAGATCACAGTGGAAATGTACTTCCCATTGCATATGCTACCAGATTCTTCCCAGAGGCAGAACAAAGGTACTCCCAAATTGAGCACAAAGCTCTCTACATCCTCTGGGGGTGCAGACATTACCATATTTGTATTGCATGATAACTGATCAGAAGCCATTGATCCCCCATTATGTTCTAGGCTGCACTCCACCCACCAGCCAGAATTGAAAGATGGTTCTTTCAATTGCAAGAATATGATGTAATGCTGAATTACGGGCCAGAGTGTGACAATCCGGTAACCTACGGGTCTCATCACCCTCATGCCTTTGGGTAATATAGAAACACTGAAAAAGTACAGGCTGAAAAACCTCTGTTTGGTAACGGAAGCTGCTATTCCAGTATCCATGACTCTTCAAAGACTAGCCAATGTGTCAGCAACAGATGAATCTTTGCAGTTGGTGTTCAATGCGCTGAGAACAGGACCATGGATAGAAATGTTGGGATCACTGGAAAAATTCACGACGGTCACCAAAAAGGTAAAACGTCGATTGTGGAAAATCCAAAATGAACTATCTGTGCCACCCGACGGGCTACTGCTAAGGGATGTGAGCATTGTGGTCCGTTCCACACTTGTGCCCAAAGTACTGACGCTAGCGCACCAGCCTCACCAAGGGTCGGCAAAATTAAGAGTTGAACAAAAGGTTTGCTTCCCTCATCTGAAGGATCAAGTTGATGAATGTGTACAACATTGTGCATGGTGCCAGACCTCAGCACTTAGAATAAGACCGCCCCTGATGCAATCATCAATTAGGAGTGACAGGCCTTGGATTCACTTGAGCATGAATTTTCGATTGCATGAACCTTCAATCTGGTCAGCACTTTTTAGTGGCAATCGATCAGTGGTCCTGAGACCTGGAAGTGGAATTCATAGTGTCCAAGGCTGCTGGTGAGGTTATTCCAAAGTTAAGAGAAAATCTTTGCAACTGATGCTCTGTTGGATGGAATTAAGTGACAATGGCACTCTATTTCAAGGGAGAGAATTTCAGGGATGCCTTGAAAGAATGGGTAGTCTTCATAAGCATGTTTTGCCAATCTTGCAGAGTGCAAACTACAATACAGAGCTCTTCATGCGTACCCTAAACAAAGGGTTAAGGGTTTCACAGGGACAGGGTGATGCCATCCAGAGATCTTTATATCAATATCTTGAGAGAAATAGATTCACTGGCATCCTTCTACCAGGGTCTCCCCTGAGAGGAACTCATGGGGTGACTGGATTTCCTCTCATCCAACCAGGAGATGACCTGCAGTGGAAAATAACAGTGCAAGATAAGCGACAGAGATTGAATGAAAGCAAAAGCTGGAGGATGGCGACTGCGGCCTTTCAGTAAGGTAATGCAGTGCTGGTGAAGAATAGGGGTACCACAGGAAAGCAGTGTCTTCCATTTGAACCGCAACCCTGAAGAATGACTCAAATGAAGGGGTCCATGGTAAGGGCTGTTAACAAACTAGTTTCTTCAAACATGCAGTGCTCCAGAATTTGATGGTGAACCAGTGGAAATAGACCCAGAAGCATGCGTAATCACACATCCAGGTTTGCACACGAGTATCTCCTGAGAAGTGAGGTCCAAGACATATCCAGCACCATCAGACGAACATTGCACGTGCACACCCCAGAGGGTCAAGCAACTCCTCACCAGGAGCAGATACTACAATTCTATATCTCCAAATGACCCTTCAAACTGCACCCAAGAAGTACAATAATTGTATTGTATATTGATATTAAGGAGTATTGCCAGGGGTGTTGCTAGGTCTGCAAAAGATCGAAGGCTACGCTAATGTCGGGACTGTCGGACCTCTGGGATAGCTAGCCTTTTGGTTGTAGCCCTTGAGCTTCTATCCGGGGCTACAAACAAAAGACCCGGGTCTATAACACGCTCAGCCCACCCTCTAGCAACGCCTCTGAGTATTGCCAAGAGTTTTTATTTGCCGTCTGGGGTGGAAGTTGGAATATGCTCAGTTAAAGTGGTATGTTCTTTTTTTATAATAAAGGAGGTATGTTCTGTCATGTGATTGGGGTACACTGTTCCGTGGTCTGAAGATGCAATGTCGCCACGTTATGACCCGCGCAAAGGCATGCAATATATCCACGCAGGGCCTCCAGACTGGTGTCATGCTGCCTGTATTGAGTCTCTCTGGTGACGAGGCATTCCCTGGCCGGAACCGCACATGGAGGCCACCGGGTGGAGGCTCTGCACAACAGCAGGTGTATGCTTGAAACGAGGCCTTTTAATGCAGCCTCCCTTCCGGGACGACATCTGTGATCTTGCTTGGCCGAAATGTCCTCTCGCACAAAATATTTTTGGACAGTTTGTGCGTTTTTTTTTTTTTTTAAGTTTTGCACTTAAGCGTTTTGACGAAGTATGTAACTGGAATTTGGCTTCTTGGAGTGTTCATTTTAGGCAGCGCTGACGTATAAACGTTTTTCAGGGCAATAACTCCAGCTCCTCAAACAGCAAAAAATGACGCAGTATCCTGAGATTGCGTTTTCGTTGCCGAGCACGTGCTTTCCTAAACGTCTTATGTTTGTGCTAGTTTATAAAGGGAAGTGCAAATGTACATAAAGCACTAGCAATGGCGTCTCCAGTTTGCCATGGAATTTCCTTTTTCAGATAGTCCACGCCGGGCATCCTGTCAGTCTACTGTAAAACCATTTGAAGTAGAACTGCCCACAGCGAAACGAAAGATGTATACCGTGGTAGTGTTCACTCTTTTGAAATTGTCGAGTCGCCCTACAACCGAGACTGGGCCGGGCCGCATATGTTCAAATGCCAAGCCCTTTCCTTCCCGGCCTCTTTATCGTTGGGCTGTAGTCGTGCAGGCATGAATACAATTTTGGTCAAGTGGAAATGCGTCCTTCCCAGGAAACAAATGTCTTTCAACGGTTTCCATGTGGTAATTGACATTTGACCTTTTAAAAGAGCGTCCTAATCCGTGGGTCTTTTAACAATGTGCGATAGATGCTAGAATACTGGCATTTATGGTTAACTGGAGCATCTCGGCTACCTGCGCACTTGTAGACTGTAAAAAGATAGAACAGCGAATTACATTCTTGCTTTTTTGGGATTTGTATACAGGGCACTGGTTCGAACCCCGCCAGGCTTACACAGATATTCATCCTTTCAAGGAAGAAACATCGTGACATTGACTTGAGCCAGTCACAGAGCTTCATTTTGTAAAACGAAAAAAGTGCCATGGCCCAAATATTTTCTACCACTCCTGTGACACGGCTTGGGCAGTTCCCATCACTGATGCAACCACCCATAGCTGCTCCCCACAGTGTCTCGACATATTTGAGGTTAAACTACAGCTCCCACATGCTCTTTGTGGTTGATGGATGGACGATCACCACTTCCTAATTAAAGTGACTGAGACAATAAGTGCCGGGCCTCAAAAATAAGTGCCAGGGCAGAGCCCTGGCAGAGACACCCCCACAAATTAAGCACTGGAGCCAGAACTGTTATTTACACCTCTGCAAATGTGTATTAAGGGGTGCCATATAAAGTTACTATTCTGACAGAACCTCCTCCAGCAGGCCAGACTGCGTTGGGCACAAGTTTCGCACACGATCCTTGGAACATATCAAACTAAGAACAGTCAGTATAGACAGAGTGGAAAATCCATACATTAGAAGTACAGACTACACCAAAAGAAAAACGGCATTCTTGGATGTCAACGTTTCATGGTAAGTGGTTAAAATCGAAATAAACAAGATCAAAAAATCCATAACTGCTTGAATGGTGATGGAAATAAGGGAAAACCGTTCTGTGCTTGAAAAAGAAATTGAGAAACTAACTGGAGGGGAAAGAACATGTGTGCTGAATTATCACTGAGACCAAAGAATCAGTAAAAGGATAATTTTCCAAGAACATAATCACTTTTTTTTCTTCTATTCAGATTTCTTTACTGAGATTTTTCCAAAAAGAGAAAAAAATATATAACATCTATTAGAACTTTTCCAACTTCATTTGAGAAACAAGTCATACCATTCAGTTTCTATTCCAAGCCTAGAGCTGTAGCCCAATGTTCAACTTGAGTAATCAACCAATATGGTAAAAGTTAAACTCAAACCCTGGGGATTTGGTGTGCGCATATTTTTACTATCCTGCAGCATGAATAGGCTTTTATCTATAACTATATTTTATGTTGGTCCACTCCAGCTATATCACATCTTTGGATTTACCACATTTGTCTCCTTTGTACCTTTTTTATATCTGTCTCGCCCCGTCTGAGGGGTGTTCTTGAAATGCCCCCCTTTTCCCGCCTCCCTTAGAAATTCCTTCCTGTCTGCCATTTTCGTTGGTTCCAAATTTCACTCGGAAGGGGAACCATTGAAGCTTTATATTTCTCTGGGGTTCTTGTAAGTGGTCGTCAGCTTATCCATGCAAAACCATTCCCACACCTTTTTTTGTAGCCATTTGATTTTTTTGGTGAGGGTGTTGGCGCTTCCATGTTATAGTGACACATGCCCTTGCAGTTAACATGTTAGGTGCCATGGTGTATTACAAAAAAAAAAACTTCCACTTGCAGAGGGAATACAAGGGGCACTTAGCCCATTTGTTATAGCATTTGCTGTATTTCATTGATCCACTACAGCATGTCTTTCCAGTAAGCATTACATTGCACCACACACTGATGTGCCCCTTGAATCCCACACCTTCTCCAACAGAAATTGCTCGTGGATGGATCCATCTCTGGTAATTTATGACAGCATATAGTGCCACCTTTTGGATAAGTTGTATCCCATGCATTTTGGATTGGGATATGCTACTCTACATATCTATCATCAGTCGGTTCTCTATCCTCCCTTTTCCCCACAATACCTTTTCTGCATGTTGTCCCCATTCTACTGCCTTCATCAAAGGAAATGGCTTGAATACGGCCGTATTGGTCTGGAGCGACGTATAACAAGCTACGCATCTTAATGAAATTCTACCCATGTCCCTATCTTCAAAGACCTCCAATAGAAAAGACTTTTCAACCGATTCTAAGGCCGTTCAGGATGCCAGCACCACTGGGACCTTGGTGTCAATTATGGATTATAGAAAATAGCCTTGGTAAGTTGGGCACAGTCGCTTGGTCTGGTATGAAACCTCATTGGTCTGGCAGCACTAGAGCATCTCGCATGTTTCAACAACCGAGCAGCCAGTTGTTTAGCTAACCGTTTCATTAACTGCATTCCCATGGGGATATAGGCCAAAAAGAGGAGCATTCTTCCGAGTTTGTCTTGTTTCTGTACCCCCATAATAACAGCTGTCGTAGTGATTTCGGGAAGAATCCCATTCCGTAGTGAGGCTTCATATAGCTGAGCAAGGTGGGGAGGGCAGCTCAGTAATGTATTCCTTGTAAAATATGGAAGCAAGACTACCCATAACTGGGACATTCCATTCGTAAGTAGCCTCACCATGTGCAACGCTCCTCTACTGTAATCTTCCTCTCCATAAGACAAACCTAATTTCCAGCACACCTTCCCGAGAGCAGTGTCTCGTACACAAATGTATTTTTCATTTTACCTTTTTCCTAATGAATTATAAAGTATTTTAATACAATATATAAGGGTTCAAAAGTTGGAAGGTACTAATCGGCCACAAAAAGTTACCCGCCACTTCAATTCTGTACACACACATAGCACACTATTTCTTACTTGCAAAGAGTCAGATAGCACTAGCCAATGGCTAGTGTTGAGTGTACATTCACATATGTACTTAGATATAGCAAATGAGGTATTAATTGCCTCCCCAACAACCTATCTGTGTCCAGTGGGATCATTTATAACTTTAATAGGGTGGGTCCCTTTATCCGAATAGCCATTGTTAATAGTCGGGCATTCTCTAACTTCGGGGCTCGGTTCCGTTCCAAATACCTAACTTCCCTATCTCCGCTTTCCGAACATCATTGAGTTTCCTTCAATAAGCTTCAAAGCTCCTTCTTCTCTGTCCAGCTCCAGCCTACTAAACGCCTTCAAATGGGCTTGATAACGTTGGCTTCCTTAGAAATACAAGCTCCACCGCCCCTTGCAAACCACTTCAAGACTTCCCAAAGTACTCATCAACTCAGGCTGTATTATTTGATGATTATTTTTTAAATGGTTTATAAACCATTAACCCTGGCTTAAACTGTGGGTCCAGCAATTTATCTCCCTTAAAGCGTTATCGATTGACCTATTCGGGTGTGCAGGATACAGTACAAGATAGTCGCTGGTGAGTGATCTGATATTGTACCTGGGAGTGCCACCTAAGCCAACAATTTGCTGGAAAACATTATACAATCTGACATTATTTTAGTTATTGTGTGATAGTTTATGAAAATAAACCTTACACATTGGTAAAGAGAACAAAATATTGACATTATACATAAATCTTAACACATAAAAATCCCAAACATCATAACAGCACATCCAACGACAATAAGAATAATCATAAAATACTAAACA